>NC_086015.1:32122500-42122500 GCF_028858775.2 Pan troglodytes
CTTTTCAGGGTCCCTCAGTTGTGGTGCAACATGGGGCATGCACACACGGAACTCCATCCACCCTGGGCAGCTTTCCTGAGCCTTAGGAAGCTGGCTTGCTCTGGTTTCTAGGCTTCTGTTTATCCTTGCTGCCTATAATAAATCTGTGATAAAATAATAATCTACTTTGTCCTACTTGTACATGTATTCTGTCTCATCGGACTTAAGCAATTGGTAGACAGCCTTTGCAATGCGGGTGTGTTCAGCTTTGTTAGCGCCATCTTTCTTGCCTGTTCTCCAGCTAAAGAGGATGTCAAACCAAATACTTTGTTTCCCAGCCTCTCTTACAGCTAGAAGTGGCCTTGGAATTCCATTTTGGCTACGAAGGCATAGAAGAACATCTGCTAGAGGGATTCTTGGAAACATTTTTTCTTCCTTTGAAAAGAAGAGAGACATGTTTGGAGGGTTTTCTCTCTGTCTTACACCCCCACCTGCTCTCACTTCTTCCAGATTTTGGACTTGAAATTAGGAAAATGAGATTTCTGGAGCCACTACTGCCATTTTCAACAGTGGAAGTAAAGTCAGGAAAATCATAGAGAACCTAGAATCCTCACATTGTGGAACCACCAGACTAACCCTAAACCGTGTACTTCTAGATTTCTCATTAAGTAAACAAGTGACATCTTTGTGAACTGAGCCAAATTACCTGGCTTTTCCATTACCTGAAGCTATAATTATACTAATTGATATAGTAGGCAATGTATTATCTTTGTTTCATATGTGAGGAAACAGAACAAAGAAATAAAGTAAAAATATTCAAAGGTTGCATGGAGGGCAAAGAGCAGAACCATGACTCAAGCTTACATAGCCTCAGAACAAACACATAATCTCCTCCAGTTTGTTCAATCAATTTTCACGTATTGTGTTTTTCAGATCCTGCATTATGCTGAATGGCCACATGTTGTCATATTTGGCTTTCTCAATATCTCTCCTAAGTGAGGTTGTTAAAGCCAAGTACAGTCACTCCTAAATCAAAGTAGTGTAGAGAGTAGCAGAGATTAACTATCTTGTTCTGAATACTTACATGAACACAGGCTGGAATCCTATGAGCTTTTTACTCAGTCTCATCACCCTCATATCAACTCAGGTCAAGCTTTATTTTGGCCAGGTGCAGTGGCTCGCGCCTGTAATCCCAGCAATTTGGGAGCCTGAGGTGGGCATATCACTTGAGCACAGGAATTTGAGACCAGCCTGGGCAACACGGCAAAACTCCATCTCTAAAAAAATTTTATAATTAACTAGGCATGGTGGCGCATGCCTGTGGTCCCAGCTACTCTGGAGGCTGAGGAGGGAGGATTGATTGAGCCCAGGACGTCAAGGCTGCAGTGAGCTGACATTGCACCACTGCACTCCAGCCTGGGTGACAGAGTGAGACCCTGTCTCAAAAAAACAACAACAAAAAAGCTTTATTTTTTTTCCCCTCAAGTCCTTCTCACTCTTTAATATTTAGGTAATGAAAATAACTTTAGAGAATTGAAAGAGGTTGCTGAAGAAGCATTTCCTTTACTCATTTGCCTTCACACATACATGCAAGATAATACATAATTCTTTCCAAGGAAATGATAGTCTCTCAATCTTTAAAGGCACAGGGATTCCTAATCTCACGTCACTGCTCCAGTGTTTAAAATTTTTATGATCTTCATTAACTGTATCAGTAAAATGTAAGCAGCACAAATGCAGGGAATTTTT
Organism: Pan troglodytes; assembly: GCF_028858775.2. Lineage (NCBI taxonomy): Eukaryota > Metazoa > Chordata > Mammalia > Primates > Hominidae > Pan > Pan troglodytes. The sequence goes on from NC_086015.1 coordinate 32,124,229, forward strand.
GTCCCTCTGCTGTATCCTCGGCATTTTAGTATAATATTTGGCACATATTAGGCACTCAGTAAACATTGATTGAATGTGAATGAGTCTAAGAAATTCTTTCTTCTATTCAGTTTAAGTTTTATTTCACTATATTTTTTGCAAGTGGAAATCCCAAAAGGAATGGCCTAAGGTACAGATGCCTTGTGAAACCCTGATTAGCAGATGGCTATATCTATGCCTATGATTTGTTCTCTCTTTAATCCATCCTCCAGGGAAGGTTTAATACCATTTTGTACACCACTGATGACACTATTTCCTAGGACATTCCATCTAACCAGTCGTTTTTGGATCTCTAGCTGCTGATCTGTCCAAAACACATGGTTGGTCAATGAATATGTCACATGGCATAGAATCAAGAGCTATGTTGGAGCCAGTGAACAGGCTGAATGAGCAAATGAATGAATAAAACCAAGATGTATGCAGTTATAATTTCTGTTTGGTCTTCAGTCTTATCTCCTATCACAGGAGGATTTGTTTCTAACCAAACCTTTTGGTATTTTCCTAATACTCACGTCTCTTTTTCATATTCTCCTATTGATGCCCACTGTTTTCATAGAAATCTAAATTAGATCTAAGTTTTCCTTGCCTCCTCTAATAACACATTACTCTTCCTTAACCAATCTTAAAAATTTTCACTATTTTTTAATAGTAAAAAAGTATTAATCTCCATGTGTAGATAATTGCACTGAGATTAGCCAAGGGGTCTGTCCTTTATCTCAGATTTCAGAAGATCCTGTAAAAGTGAATCCATTTACTCCTCGCATCACTTTAATCAACTTTCACCACTTTTGTTCAATTATTGTACTTAGTCTCTCATGGGAAGCCTATCCTAATTTTTGACCCACTTGCTGTGATTAGGAAAACCCTTTAGCCTAAAAGCCAAATCGAGGCTGAGAGAAGCATATCTAAAGTACCTAGAGTTATGAAAAGAGCTCATCAAAACTGAAACTAGGAAGGGATTTAGGAAATAATGAATTTATAAAGAATGTTTGTATTATCTGAAGTGTGCCCTCTTAACTGGTAAAGATGATCTCAGATAAGGAAAACTAAGATGCAGGTTTCTCTGAGAACATACTCAGAAATATTTTATTGCTCTGAATTTTATCTAACCTAATTGAGTGTTGTACCATTTGAGGATCCTCTTCATAGGCAACAATTACAACTTGGTTTGCCTGCCCAGTGGGTGGAAAAATGTGTGAACTCTTGACCTAGTTGAAGAAGAACCCAGAGTTTGAAGCTACACATCTAAAGTCTTAAGCTAACAGAAACCCAGGTAACTATGGAAACAAAGGATACCCGAACATTGTTAAAATATTACTGGTGCCATTTATCTTTAAGACATTATATGAGTTAAACACCTAAAGGAAAGACAATCATTGCATGCCCTAAGGTTGTGGTTAAATTTCCAACATACCATAGGTAAAGGGGCTTGTCACAGGAGCCACCACCCAGGACTCCCTGTGCCAGAGAATTACTCTAATGAAGTGTTTCCTGGACACTATTTATTAGAAGAATTTCTAACATCCTGACCTACGCTTCCAGGGATCTGTTGGAAGATTCTATGCCACCCCTAAAAACATAAAACCAAACACAGACATTTTTACAAAGTGGAAATAAAAGGACGATGAGTCAGGAAAATGACAGCGTTCTGTTAAATTTTGGCAGGGAGAATTACAGAAAAATCAAAAGTGAAGAAGATGTTGGTAACAGTACTGTAAATGTGTTCCTAGTCTTCTTTCAAATAGATCAAAGTTCCAGGGAAATACATATGTTTGCCAGATACAGCTGTCACATATTCTTGGTGGGAATGGAAACTGATGCAACTTCATTGAAGCGAAATTTACCCAAATTCATAAAAATTTAAAATGTGCTTCCCTTTGGCTGAGCAACTTTATTTTTAGTAGTCTATGCAACAGATATCATCTACATTTTCAAAACTGTATATGTACTGCTTATAAGAATGAAAAGTGATAACACGATAAATGCCCATCAGCACAGGACTGGTTAAAGAAATTAAGGTACATTCAAAAAGTGGAATCCTATATGTCCTTAAAAATATGAGTGATAGGACACAAGCTCCAAATATATTAAGTTGAACCAGTAAAATCCATAGCTTTCTCCCCCTCTCTTGTATATGCAGTGAATTTTTCTAGAAGGTGGCACACAACTGTAACTGCTTCTGGACAGGGAAACTAGGAGACTGGAGGAAGAAGAGGAAGGAAGATTGCATTTCACTATACAACAGTTGAGATTTTTAACATGTTTATGTATTTCTAATTTTAAAAATTAATTTAATAAATGTATGTGTCACCATATTCAGAACTTACCAGAGGAGACACCTCACCATAAAATGGTGTCATCAAAACCCCTAGGGGAGAAAGTTTTCACAGGCCAAAATATCTAGACTCCTGAGGAGCACAGACACTATAAAACACACAAACTGAGCACATGAGGCAGATTTGTGGGGCTAAGGGCTTCATAGATAAATGAGAGTTTTAGTAATTTTAAATAGAACACAATAGCATTGAAATTCAATAGGTAGCAGAAATCATGCCTACTGTCAAGGGAGACAAGTTTGTCACTCATTTGCCATTAAGTCCATGATGAAAGCTAAATATTAGTAAAGTTGCCATAGTTTTTGCAAACTATTCTCTGAGGTATTAATAAAAGAGCTAGAAGAGGGGGCCCAGAGTAATAAAAACCAACCAAGCCAAGAACCAAACAACAGCCACAGTTAGTATCAATCATGGAGGGCCTCCTACAGCAGGGCTACGAATTAGAGCTTTAAGATGGAGAAAAATAGGGGTTGATAGACAGAAAAATAAAGAGGTTCAGGCAGACAGACAATATGGATGACAATACAAAGGTAGGGCTAAAAAAAAAAATCCAGACTTGAAAATAGTCTGACTTGAGCTGAAAAAGTATTAAGAAGAATGAGAAAAGAAGAAAACATTGATGTCAGTTATTGAATAAAAGATTCAGTTCAGATTTTATATGCTAGGCAAAAGGAAGCTACGAGAGATTCTTAAGCAGGTAATTGATAGATTTCCATTTTACAACTCTTATATAGAGGAGAAAAAATACACTTAAAATCACAATCTCAGGCTTCCATTTTAAATCTGCCCTCATTAATGACCTAACATCAGCTATACTATTGAAGTCCTAAGAAATCACCAGTTTTCTGTTGGAAGACATGGTGGGAAACACAGGAGTTTTAAGATTTCAATGGTAATATATTCGGATTTTTCTTCTTAGTAAATCTCAGTTTCCAGAAAATTCACCCTAACAAAGATTACTCTTAGAATTTTTGTATAACTATTGACATCCTAAAATGTCATGGTCAAGATATTAGGTTTTACTGGTATTAAGTCATCTTTGACAAATTGAACATGAAAAAGTATTTCTTGCCAGTCAATTAGGTAGTTTTCTCTGCATGCTTAATGATTTTAGGAGTCTTTATTGTGAATTCTGAAGGTAAGATTTGAAGTGTGACTATAGCTGCTTTATAAAAGGCACGGTCGTATTGTATTCATGATAGCTATGCATTTTGTGCTGTTTTCAAATCCAACCATGAATAAAGGCTCATACACTTATTCATTACTATTTTTCACTTCATACTATAACCTGTATATATATATATGTGTGTGTGTGTGTGTGTATATATATATAAGGTATATATATGTGTGTGTGTGTGTGTATATATATAGGTGTATGTGTGTGTGTGTGTATATATATATATACACACACACCTTATAATTGGGTAGTTCCCAGGTTTGGGGCCCCAGAATTGTTTGTTTATGTATTTATTCTCTAAACTGAGAGTTTGATTAAGAACTGAATATTAAATAATTTGAGGTTATTTTCTTGGAAAGGGTTTTTTCATTTCTTTTTAGCATATAGTACATTCAAGTAATTTTAGATGTCAGAGTGCTAAAAAGGCTTCTAATAAAAACCCAGCCATTTCTTGTTGCCTCTCTTCCCAACCCTTCATTCCTGTGCCCAGAGTAATTTCTGGCTTTTTTCGTTTTCTCCTCTGGCATTTGCATCAATATTTTAAAGTAACATACACAACCTGTTTGTTCTAGATTCTGCCTAGAAACCAGACAGAGCTTCTGTTGAATAAGATTAATTTACTTCTTATTCTTGTTTTTTAAAAATGTAACCACTTTTCAAGATTTTTTTTGTCTCTAATGTTCTGAAATTTCACAATCACATGCCAGGGTATAGCTTTCTCATGCTTTGTATTAGTACTCATCTTTCAGTTTTGAGAAATATTCTCGTATTTCTTTCTCATTATTTTCTTTATTTTTCCCCTTGGAACTTCTATTTATCAGATATTGCACTTCTAGTTTTCTTGACTATTCCCCTATTATTTGTTTTTGTGTGTTTGTTTGTTTTTGTTTAACTTTTGGGGAGATTTTCTCATCTTTATCTTCCAAAGCTTCTTTGGGTTTATTCTATTTACTTTTATATTTTAAATTTCTCATTTATTGTATTTATTTTAATAGTATCTCATTCTTGTTTTATTTGTGCAATATTTCTCTTATATTTTGTGTTTTCTTTGAAGTTTTCCTCTTCTTACATTTTCTTTTCTTTTTTTTTTTTTCATGAGCTCTATTTTTCTCCCTTTGCTTGTTTCGGTCTCTTTCTTCTTGGAGATTATCCTCAAATATCTGGTTATCACTGACTGTCCTTTTATGTTCAAGAGCGAAGCGCTAAGAAATTGACTGACATCTTCTTGTACAAGGGTGGGGTTGTATGATGGTGGGCTACACTGCAGGGCAATAGAGAGGCAGCTGGCTTTCTACTTGTGAATCTTCTATGTCAATATTAGTATATCTTTTCTCTGGAGTTGTTGTCTCCACAAAAGGAGATTCCAGCTCCTATTTGGGAGATGAAGTGGTGACAAGAAAGGATAAATACACTGGCTGCTGGTGCTCTTCTGGTGCTGGGTAGGGAAAGGAAACAGGATTATCAACATTCAGAACTTTCTTATTCACCTAGTTATACTGTTGTCAGTATGCCACTGCCTTCCACTACCTGTCTGCTGTGCCTGGTGTTTCCAATCCAGAACCTCTACTTTGGTTAATCTAGAGAATAAACATCCAGTTTCCTGCTGGAGTAAAGGAAGTACTGTGACAGTGCAGGATAGAAGTGACAAGAAATGATCCCATTTTCAGAACCTACCTCCAATCTCTCAGGCTGTCTCAGGTCTATACAAAATGTCTGCTTGCTCCTGGTTGTCACCCTCCAAATGTGTGTGCACACACATCCACACTCACTTAGACGTGGCCTTCCTCCCACCTGCTACATCATTTATGATGACTCCATCTTTTTTCTGTGTTTATGTTTTATTTGAATTAAACATCTCTTGTCTCATTGGCAATGGAATATGTGTTTTTGTTTCTTGTTCCTGTTATTGTTTGGGGATGATCTTTGAAGACGAGGAGTCAAAGGTATTTTAATTAAGCTACCTTGAAATAAAAACTTCCTGGAACATGATTGAAGAGTAGATAATTTCTGTGACTGCTGAGGACTGCCTCAGTTTTAGATCAGCATTGTCCAAAAAAAATTTTTGAGGAAACAAAAATATTGTATTCTGGCACTGTACAATATGGCAAATACTAGCTATATATGGAAATTAAACACTGAAATGTGACTGAGGAACTGAATTTTTAATTAGATTTCATTTTTATTAAGTTAAACATTAATTTAATACCCACATGTGGCTACTAGCTACTGTATTGGGCTGTGCAGTTTTAGACAGTAAATAAGTTGAGAAGCCAAACCAAGATTCCAGGTAGATAGATAGCTGTTTCCAATCTGGCTATAGATTTGGTCTGTTCTCACTCATAAATGTTTAATTCAATTCCCAAAGTACTATCCTCTACACTTCTACAATATTGTGGAGATTACTTTTTTCCCCCATATCTTAATGCTCAGAAGAAATTACTCTATGCTGGAAGTCCTATTTGTCATTCGTCACCTCTATATAAAATGTCATGAGCATGCCAACAGAATATTTAATTATTTTTAAGAAACTTTTAAAAAAATGGCCAGAATTAATTGACTACCAGTGGCCCTCACCTCTCCAAAGTATGAATTAACTTTTCTACTATAGGAATAATATTGACTATGTATTAACTAAATTTTAGATAAAATGTGCTAAAATTAACTTTTTAGTTTCAGAATAATTAATATTAAATTATCTTATGGCACTTATTGAAGAATCCTTTATTCTCTGAGGCACCTCAACATTCACTGTCATAAAAACACATAATTTATATACAGAAGAAATATTATTTGTTCTACTTGTTGTAGTCAAGAGGCATATATTTACATAATTCTAAAGCAGTTTAAATCATTGAGATACAGGATTAAGAAAAGTACAAATAGGATGGGCGAGGTGGCTCATACCTTTAATCTCGGTACTTTGGGAGGCTGAGGCAGGCAGATCATTTGAGGTCAGGAGTTCGAGACCAGCCTGGCCAACATGGTAAAACTCCCATCTCTACCAAAAACACAAAAATCAGCTGGGTTTGGTGGTGGACGCCTGTAGTCCCAGGGAAGTTGCGGCATGAGAATCGCTTGAACCCAGGAGGTGGAGGTTGCAGTGAGCTGAGATCACACCACTGCACTCCAGCCTGGGTGACAGAGTGAGTAAGACTCCATCTCAAAAACAAGAAGAAAAGAAAACTACAAATACCACAGCTCCATTTTGAGCTCAAAAGAGTAAACAGACTATTTCTGTGGAGTCTAATTCTCATATTAGTGACTAGTAAATAGGTTTCAGGGAATTTTAAGTAACTAGGAGTCTGTATTGATTCTTTGCGAGTCATCCATTATAGTTCCTACCTCTGGAACCAAATACCAAGGAGATGTATATAAAAGTTGAAAAACACATTATAATAATTATAATGTTATAATAATATAATATATGCTGTAATTATAACAAAATAATAATTTTTAACAGATTTCTCCATGGGATAATAAAGTATAAAAGCATAATCAATGATGAAAGAGCCATTCCAGAGACCTGCTTCCTCTGTGTAAACTATTAGCCTGGGAGACCCAGACTTGCATGTCATTTAGGAGTCAGCTGGAATAATGTAAAGCTGGGATTTTCATCAAATCGATAGTTCCACACTTGGGGAGGCATGAAATATTATCTTTTTATTTGTAATAAGAAAAATTATACTGTTAATATTGTACTCATGGAATCCTAACTACATTCACTGTTCTTCAGTAAAAATTTCTTATCACAGTTTAGTTGTTAACAATAATCATTTTTGATACAAAGGTAAACAGAAATACCAAAGAAGCATTTTTTGCATTACCAGGGCCTGATGGTGACTGCTTTGTTATATGTAATATTTGTGTTAAAATTGAAAAGCTGAATACTTATTAGATTCTGCAATTGAGAATATTACCAAAAACATGAATTTTGGTCCCACTTTTAAGCTATTATTCTATTGTGATAATTTGTTAGTCTAAATAAAGGTCTACATCTAAATCCCAGAAAATGATGGCCTAAACCTGGGCCCCTGTGCAATGGGAGTGATGTGTGAATCAAACACACTTGTGAAACCCAAGTGTTCCCTGTATACTGAAGGGTACTAATGACTTTAATAAGACTGAAACGTTGTGCTTAAAGCAAACTGACTGACCTTGACAACAGAAGTGTAAACAAGAGTCTAATGAATATTAATTTTTCTTCTTTCCTGCATTAGCTGTAGCTGTTGACTGATTAGCTCTGACACCTACATGGTCAAATTAACAAGCACATTTGTAAGACATTTTCCATTGTTTATAATGTCAACAAAATTTCTGAACCTTGGTAGGTGACTATTAGTAAGTTATCATCATTTCTTAGAAATCTACCAGATTACATTTAAAACAATCGCATATTTTAGCTCCCATAATGTATAAGATGCATATTTTGAAATGGATGCATATAGTTCCAATAATTTATGATGGGATTTCAGAGGCTAAGCCAAAATGTAATAATTATTCCATTATTAGACTTACATATGAGCTGGATTAGTTATCAGCAGCATTGATGCAGGGCAGGTTTGATGTATCCTGAGCTACCATATTGAACTAAGTGCCATTTCCCATTGTGCCCTTGCCATCTGTATAATGACATCAAAGGAGAGAAGGCAGGAGCAGATGGCATCAATGGCATACAAGAGCAAAAGTCACACCCACAGCATGCTGCTGAGTAATGAAAGTGAGGTGATGTGCAGGCAGAGAGCAGACGGAAATTAAGAAAGGTCATGGTGGTGCTATGGACTGCTTAGCTCCTACCATCATTACAAGAGCAGCATGCTCCACTCATTCCTACCTTCCTTTTTATGAGAAATGCTCTTCTACCATTCCTAGCATGTGCTTCTAGCAGGGGTTGTTGTGTTTTACAGGACCCCCTTCTTTCTGGCCATAGTTGATTATCCAGGAGGTCAGACCCTGACCCCATTTGGACCCCTTTTGTCCAGAATTTGAACTAGGTAAAAAGAAGTATTCTCTCTTCAATTAAGGAGGGACACAAGATGAAAATGTGCGATCTGTCAGTAGTCATGTCTCCAGCCATGAGTAGAGACCCATTCATTCTACAGTTAGAATGACAAATGACATCACCATGAGGTGAAAAGCAAAGACAGGAAATATTTGAGGCTGGGTTTCAAAGAGTAAAAAATATCTGAAATGGAATAGAGATGGAACTCAGTTGAAACTGTTTCTATTGATCCCTGTTCATGCAAGTAAAGACATAAACTTTTACAGGCCATAGTGGAAATGTGTAAAAACTACAGCCTCCAACCTTGTCAGCAACAGTCAAGACTGGCCAGAGCAGCACCTAGATCATTTTCTTCCCCCTATCTAAACCTGTAAAATAGGCTGGGCCTTTTTATAGTTAGCCACTTTTCTCCCAACAAGGAAGACAATTTAGCTTATGCCCAATAATGCCTGACTGTCTTCAAATTTTACTTCATTCAGAAAACTGATTTGGGACTCTTGAAGTGTTTGATTCTCTTAATACTCTAGATCTAGTAGAAGCAGACCACTACTATAAATAGATCCTTAGAGATCAAAACATTGGAATGGTTGGGTTCTCTGTTGTAAGCATAATGTGGGCTATCTCTGCAGAGGATTAGAGTTAGGGAGAGAGGTAGTAAGCAAGAGGGAATCTTCAGTGCATCTATATTGATTTCATTATTTTGTAGTGATAATATTGTAATAATGATGTGTGAAGTTTCCTGGTAAATAATGTATATATATTAATTCATTATATTCTGGCAACAACCCCATAAGGCCAATACTAAAATCATCACCATTTTATAGATGAGGAAACTGGGCCACTGCCAGATGAACTTACTCAAGGTCATATGACTAATAATTGACAGATCCCAGGTGCTAACAAGATAATCTAGTCTGTGCCCTTAACTGCTATGTCCTACTATGTCTAACATGAAGGAAATTTATTCATGTATTAGTTTTGTTAATATCAAAGTAATAAAGGCTTTATATTTTTATAAGTTTGGAAACATGTACACCAAAATGTGAACAGTAGAAATCAATTTTTAAATATTAGGGATAATTGTTATTTTATTTATTATTTTAAAATTTGTTATTTATTCTTTCCAAATAGGTATGCTTTACTTCTGCAATAAGAAAAAATACCATAAGTTTTCATAGTAACACAATTCAAACCATCTTGTGAGACTTTCAACTCTGTCACAAGGGAACTCTAAAGTATGCAGCAGCTTCCTTTCCAACTGGTAATTGGGTCATTCTGTTCTATGCTGATTGGCAGCAAGAGTAAGATTTTGCAGAGATGTTGCACATGTTCTTTTTAACCCCTCTGGCACAGTGTGCTATTTGGGAAAATGTATGTTATACCAAATAAATATGAAGATAGATGTAACAAGGTTGGTTTGCAACTGATACCTGATTGATACTATAAAGTATGAGCCCTGAAAATTCTCTCATGGTACAGTGAATATAATATCTGTAATTTCTGTAATCTCTGTCTGGGAAAAGTCATGCCTAACGACTTGACTAATACGGAGTAGCAGCATGAAACTGAAAAGAACATGAGATTGGGAATTAGCAGACTGAGATTTATGGAGAATGGGTAATTTATCCTGTTAGAAAAGGTTTTAATTCCAACGGACCTTAAATTTTGTGACCTTGTGCAAGCCATTTAATCCTGTTTGCTCTTAGTTTTCTTGTAAATATTTAGTAGATTTTAATTTTAAAATTATAATATTCCATGATTATAGCTAATATATTTGGTCATGTCTGTAGAACTCACTGTTATACTTTTGATTAAAAGTGAAATTTCCTGATCATTCAAAAACTGAAATTTCCCATCTTTTGGACAGATGTATAACACTCCCTCAGGGAAACAGGCTGCTATAGCTACTTATATGTGTTGTTTTTTTTTTTTTTTATCTAAATGAAAGTCAAGTATACACATCTGAAAAGGCAGGGCTGGCTGGTGAAAGTAACCCATGAGACATGTGAGTTTCAGGCTTGTTATCAACAGCACAATGGATGCCAGCTTTCAGCTCACATAGAGTAAGCAGCATTTAATATTGATAGCTTCAAGTCAATGCTTTCTGACACAGATTCTAGCAGAAAAGAAAACAGACATGTATAAATATTAGTTTCTGCCTGAAGACAGTTTATTTAGTAATGGGATGGCCTATTTCTAAAAAACTTTATTTATCTCTCTAAAAAGAAAACTGAAAGTAAAAGGGATCAGTTCTCAAAACATGGAAATTGCTAATGAACACAGGGGAACTTGAGAGTAAAGGAAATGTTCTATTTCTTGATTATGGTGGTGGTTACATAAGTGTATACATTTGCCAAAACATTGAACTGTATAATTAAGGTGGCTGTATTTGATTATATCAATAAAGTTGATTTTTTAAAGAAACCTCATGGGTACATGTCAGCATATTCATATAGATTCCTTTTCATTTATTTGTGCTAAAGATAATCAAAAATCCCAAAATGCTTAACTTAAAATACGCCTACCTTTCAACTCAGAAATTTCAGCTCAATAAATTATCATTATAAGGAAACACTAACTGATGAGAACTCAAATTTATTTTCAAGGATGTTCCCTGCAATGCTGCTTATAATAGCAAAAAAAAAAAAAAAAAAGATACAATGTAAATTAACTATGGAGAATGGCAGCAGGGTGAATAATTAAGACCCCAGACACTGAAGCCAGGATTTTCAGTTCAAATCCTAACTGTTGCTTAGTAGCTGGAAACGTTAACAGTTTCTTAACATCTCTTGCCTTAGTTTCCACATTTCTAAAATGGGGTTAATAATGGTGCCTATTTAGCGGTATTATTATGAGGATTAAATAAGTTAATATTTGGAAAGTGCTTAAAACCATGCCTCACATATAAGTGCTGAATATGCATCATTAAAGTGAGCAGTGTTTTTCTTCTTAAAAAGCAGGGTTCTAGCCTTACAATAGTTAAATTTAATATAATTTCTTCCACTAGGTCTATGCTAATATAATAATCTTATACTAAGTGGATCTGAATTTTAAGAATAAAAATAATATGTTATTTTTATTAAATAACTTTTTTAATGAGTAGTACCTTAAGATTTGTGAAGATCTGATATGTGGAACTTTATTTAAGAGCAGTCTAAATGCTGTCTTCTTCAGAATAGTATGTATACTGTGCTATCTTTTTGTAAAAAAGGAGGAATATAAAGGTACTTGTGATTTTTTTAAATGAAAGAGTAAACCAAAAATAAATATAAATGGTTATCTATCTACAAGGTGAGATGAAAGAGATGAAAGCTAAACTTTTCTGAAAGCAATTAGTTTTATACCTTTGTCTTTGGACTCATGTAAATGTTTTATATAACAAAAAAATTAACCTAACATTTAAAAAAATTTCTAAAAAATAAATAAAAATGAAACAAATCAATATAACTATGTAAGTTGTTGGCTTAACCACACAGATAGTAATTAGTCTAATGACTTTAATTATGTATATGCTTTATCTGTAACTATAAATCTATATATTTATAAGTATATTTACATATAATTAAAATAAACATTGATATATCACATGTATATTTAGTAACACATATTTAGTGGAATACTAAAGACAAAAACTATAAATAAATCAAACAATATTTAGTAATTATATTGCTGGTAATAATATTGGTATATAATTTTGAAGTTTTACATTGCTAGCATAAAGCAAAGAAATAATACATTTATGTCATTAATAACAGATTTTTCAGTATATGAGAAAGGAACTACAACTGTAAAATCAAATAAGTTAAATAAAAATTCTGAATTTATGTTGGAAATATTACTATGAACTCATGATGTAATTTTTTTAAAACGTAAATATTTTCTACTTCTGTCTGTTGGAAAGGCCTAGAAACAGTGACCAATCCTGTGGCAATGAGCACCTTTAGTGCTCAGATTATGGTTTCTAAAGACCACTTCCCATTGAAAGGAAACAGGGTTCCTTGGAGAAATGGCTGATTGTAGACATGAGTAAGTACAAAATGAGGCTCTTGTCATTCCAGAAAGCAAGGAATCCCATGAAGATATCAGAGGAAAGTCAAAAGGAACATGAAGCCAACTTGAAGGACTCCCTTAGGGCAAAGATGGACAAATTTGTGCATTTAAAATATATGTTATTTTATTTCAATGTATTGAAGCACATCAAAAATTTTTAAAAATCCATGAATTGCTAATAGACAATTTTTAAATATCCTGATTAAGCATTTCTTCTATACTTCTTTAGTAAACTATTGCCTCAAGGTAATGGCCAACTTTAAAACAGTTGGATCAGACTAACAGCATGTGAATTCAATCATCAACATCACCAAAAAAAGAGATAACCAGACATTAAATACCTCCTGATATTACATAGTAAGACTCAGCCCCATTCATGAACTATTCTTGAAGAAAAAAATCTAATCTAATCAAGCCTCTAAGTCTAATTATTGGTTTGTTGGAAACTCAGGGGCTAGGATAACATGTTACATAACAATTAATCAGTAAATCCAGAAAGTGGAAATTTATACATAACAAATGCCCTGGTTCTTCACAAAATAAATAGCAAGCAAAAAAAATAAAAACAGTGAAGAATCTATAAATTAAATGAGACTTAAGAAGTATATCAACCTATTTCATGTGTGATTCTTATTGCATCTTCATTTGAACAACAACAAAGGAAAACTGCCATCAAATAAAAATTATAAGACAACTGGAGAAATTTGAACAATAACTAGATATTTAGTGAATTGATGAATTATTGTTACTTTTATTTTACATATCATAATGGCAATCTATCTGTTTTTTAAAAGTTCTCTTTTAAAGATAAATATTGAAGTATTTATATGTGAAATAATAGGATGCCTGAGATTTGCTTTAAAATAATCTAGGTTGAGTATCAAGGGTAAAAAGTAGGTGTGGTTATAAATGAAACAAGTTATGTCATGTGATAATAATTATAGAAACTTAGTGATGGGTTCATGGAGTTTTTATACTAGTCTTCCTACTTTCATATGTATATATTTGAAAAAATCCATAATTAAAAGGAACCACCTTTTTCTGATTTCTAATCTGGTTTTTAGATTCTTTGTTCTTTTTGGACTATTCCTGGTTTAGGGTAGATGTTTATAATTAAATTGTCGGCTGATGCTTCTTACAATTGAATCAAAACAAGGCATGGGAATGGAGTGATATGTCGGAAGCCACAGGTATATTAAACCTAAAAATCTTCTAGCTTCCAAGTAACAATATATTACTATATAATTACGTGTGTCCTCACTTTTGTTTGACTTCAAATGAAGCTGCATTTCTTCAATTGCCTGCCACTGGATAATAGTGTGAGATGAATGTCAAACATAATTAAAACATAGCAGAGCACAACGAGAGACATTGTCAGCAGCCAGTGAATACAGTGCTGTTCTCATCCAGTAAAAAACTGTGCCACAGGCAGATGAACAGATGCTGCATTTACCTCAAAAGGGTTTATAGTAAAAGGAAGCAATTTCACAATACAGTATAACCCTGTTCATTTCATCTCCTGGTCCTTATTATCTGAACTATTCAGAGGGTCTCTTACCTGTTTTCCTTGCTTCGAGACTTTCCCACTCTAATTCTTATTTTCCTAAAATTTGCCTGGCTCAGATCCTGCCCTTGGATACTCAGATCCCGTACAACCTGCTCAAGTCAATTCTGTTCCTTATCCTATCATTCAAAGCCTTCCACCACCTGTCTGTAACCTTTGTTTCGGGTCCTAACTCCAGCTACTCATTATTTCCTGATCACAACCAAACTCTTCTTGTAGAATTGCCACCAAGTTTTACCCACTTACTCCCCAACTTTACACTTCACTTCCTACCTCCCCCAAACCATAGTCACTCAATTTACTCTGAAAGCTTCTTTAAGAAAGCAAACAAGACAGACAAAAAAAGCTTCCAATTTTTAGCTTATGTCAGTTCCTATCTCAATGTCTGCCAGTAGTCTTTCAACGTCGTATATAAATATGAAATCAACTTTTTCCTTCAAATTCCAAAGCCATCTGTCAGTGTTATTTTATTTTCCTTATATCCTTTTTCTCCTGCCAGTTCCTTCTTTCTAGTCAAACTCCCATTTCACCCTGTACTTGGTGGGTTCGTATATTCTTCCTCTGTGATAATTACTTGAACAATGTGTATCTCCCCAACTAAACTATAAATTCTACACGGCAAGGACTATGTTTGTCTTTTTCACATTGTAATCCCAGGACCTACAGCAAAGAGACAAAACAAGTATTTTCAGTGATTGAATAAATTCAGCAACATAAACATAATTTTCATCCAATATTAATTTTGTTTTCTCCTTATGTTAGGAATCATCTCACTCTATATCAGGAATCATCTTTTTCTTTCCTTTTCTCATTCGAAAACATTTTTAAAATAGAAAGTTCCTTTATAAAATTTTTTTTCAAACGGAGTTTGTATGAACTCCAGCAATCCTAAAACACCCAAAAAGCATATTTTCTTTCCCTTATATATCCATATTAAGGCTCCACAATAGAAAAATTGTAAAATAAATACAGGTGACCCTCTAACAATCTAAGAGTTAGGGGCACCAACCCCTACACAGTCAAAAATTGTAATATAACTTTTGACTCCCCAAAGCTTAATTACTAATAGCCTACTTTTGACCAAAAGCCTTACTAGAAACATATGATCAATTAACACATATTTGGTATGTTATGCATTATGTACCGTATTCTTTTTTTTTCTTTTCTTTTCTTTCTTTTTTTTTTTTTGAGACGGAGTCATGCTCTGTCACCCAAGCTGGAGTGCAGTGGCACCATCTCGGCTCACTGCAAGCTCTGCCTCCCAGGTTCACACCATTCTCCCACCTCAGCCTCCTGAGTAGCTGAGACTACAGGCGCCCGCCACCACGCTTGGCTAATTTTTTGTATTTTTCAGTAAAGACAGGGTTTCACCATGTTAACCAGGATGGTCTCGATCTCCTGACACGTGATCCGCCCGCCTTGGCCTCCCAAAGTGCTGGGATTACAGGCATGAGCCACCGCGCCCAGCGTATGTACTGTATTCTTACAAGAAAGTAAGCTAGAGAAAAGAAAATGCTATTAAGAAAGTCATATAGCCAGGCATGGTGGCATACACCTGTAGTCCCAACTACTCAGGAGGCAAAGGAAGAAGGATGGATTGAGCCTAGGAGTTCCTGAATTTAAATACAGCTTGGGGAACATAATGAAACCTCATCTCTTAAAAAAAGAAAATCATAAGGAAGAGAAAATATATTTACTATTCATTAAGTAGAAGTGGATCACCATAAAGGTCTTCATTCTTGTCATCTTCATGTTGAGTAGGCTTAGGAGGAGGAGAAAGATGAACAATTGGTCTTTCTGTCTCAGGGGTGGTAGAGGCAGAAGAAAATCCATATCTGGACCCTGGCAGTTCATGCCCATGTTGTTCAAGGGTCAACTTTTTATGTTTGGGGTAAAGTTAAACCTAACCAATGACAGTAATATGTGTATAGACTTATTATGGTCCCAGCATGGTGGTATAGACACAAGCTGGTTTCACTCTCCTATACAAAAAACTAAAAACAAATGCACAATGCTGAAATTATTACCAGCAATACCCAAGAATTCAAATGTGAAGATGAGACAGTTCCCAGAGAACTGAAAAAGAGAAGTGAAAAAACTCCAAGCAGACAGGAAGAGAGTCAGGCTTCCACATTTGAGACCTCCTGCCCACATTCTCCCTGGCACCAAGCATGAAGAAAATTTTCTTTCAACTTAGCTTCTATGCTGGAAAAAGTGAGATCAAGGTGAACAGCCAGTAGACATCTTTGAATTGAGACGTATGTTTGCTGAACTGAAAAATTCAACGGCAGAATGAATCAAACAAAGAAAGGAACAGTGAGCTCAAAGACAAGCTATTCAGAAATATACAGAGGACAAAAAACAATAAAAAGCAACAAAGAATGCCTACGAGATATAAAAAATTATCTAAAATGAGCAACCACCAAACAAAGAAAAAACAAGCAAAAAAAACTTCTACATGTTAAATTCACCCCCCTCCCCACATTTTGACTTTTGTCACAATTTATATATTTTTATATTACTCAATAATAGCTATAGGTCCCTGTAGCTATTATTGTTTTTGATAAATTTATCTTTTGGGCCTCACACTAGAGTTATGAGTGGACTGCCACACCACAATTACAAAATTAGAGTTCTGGGTTTCTCTGTTGTACTTCATTATATCAGTGGGTTTTATACTTTCAATTTTTTTTGCATGTTAGTATTTTATGGGTATTTTTCTAATGACATCAATGCTGAATTATACCAAACATTTAAAGAACTATTCCAAATCTGCTCAAACTCTTCAAAAAATCTAAGAGGAGATAATACTTCTAAATACATTCTGCAATGCTAGCATTATCCTTGATAATAAAACCAAACAAAGACACAACAACAACAGAAAAACTACAGGCCAATAACACTAACGCACATACATGCAAGAAAGCCAAATTCAGCAACACATTAAAAAGATCATTCACCATGATTGAGTGGGATTCATCCCAAGAATGCAGGGATGGTTCAACATATTGTATCAAATCAACAAACATGATACATCACATTAACAGAAGTGAAAAAAGAACTATGTGATTATTTTAATACATGCTTTAAAATCAATAAAATTGTACATCTCTTTATAATAAAAACCCTCACTAAACTGGGTATAAAAGAAATATACCTCTAAAAATTAAAGGCCATATTTGACAAACTGACAGCTAAGATCACACAAAATTAGGAAAAATTGTATACTTTTCTTCTAAGATCTGGAACAAGACAAAAGAAGGCCACGTTTATCACTTGTATTCAATGTAGTACTGGAAGTCCTGGCAAGAGCGATTGGGCCAAGTAAAGAAACAAAGGACATCCAGGTTAGAAAAAAAAGAAGTTAAATTAGCCTTGTTTTCAGATGCCATTATCTTATACTTAGAAAAATCTAAAGACCACCAAAAAAATGTCAGAACTGATTAAAAAGTTCAGTAAAGTTGCAGGATACAAAATCAACATACAAAAATCAGTAGCATTTATCTACACCAACAGTGAACAATCTGAAAAAGGAATCAGGAAAGCAATTCCATTTGCAATGGCTTCAAAAAATATAAAATACCGAAAAATATATTTAACCAAAGAAGTGAAAGTTCTATAGAAGAAAAGCTATGAAATGATTAAAGAAATTAAAGAGGATACAAAAAATTGGACAGATAGTCAATGTTCATGGATTGGAAAAAGCAATATTCTTAAAATGGCGATAATTTCCAAAGCAATTTACAGATTCAATGCAATCCCTATCAAAATACGAATGACATTCTTCACAGAAGTAGAAAAAAACAATTCCAAAATGTATATGGAACCAAAAAAGATCCTAAATAGTCAAAGCAATCCGGAGAAAAAAGAACAAAGCTGATAGCATCATACTATTTGATATAGTTTGGAAATCACTACAATGCCGCCATGTGAAGAAGGACATGTTTTCTTCCCCTTCTGCCATGATTGTAAATTTCCTGTGGTCTCCCCAGCTCTGCAGAACTGTGAACAACTAAACCTCTTTCCTGTATAAATTACCCAGTCTCAGGTATGTCTTTATTAGCAGCATGAGAATGGGCTAACATAGTAATCAACCTAAGTGTTCATCAACAAATGAATAAATAAAGAAAATGTGGTATATATACACAATGAAACATTATTTAGCCATAAAAAAGAATGAAATCCTGTTATGTGCAGCAACATGGATGGAATTGGAATTATGCTAAGTGAAATAAGCCAAGTGGTGGAAGACAAATATCACTTGTTCTCACTCATACGTAGGAGCTAAAAAAGTGATTTTCATGAAGATAGAGGTATATTAAAAGAAAATCAGGCAGAAATTCTGGAACTGAAGAATTCATTGAGGGAAATACATTCAAAACCTTCAACAGTAGACTAGACCAAGCAGAATAAATCATTTCAGAACTTGAAGAAAGGTATTTTGAAATAATCCAGTCAGACAAAAATAATTTTAAAGAATAAAAAAGAATGAACAAAGCTTTTAAGGCATTTGGAACAATATAAAGTGACTGAATTTATGAATTATTAGTGTTCTAGAAAGGAAAGAGAGATAAAAATGTTTAGAAAACCTATTTAACGAAATAGTAGATGAATACTTCCCAAGCCCAGCAAGAGATTTAGACATCCAGATAAGTAGGCTCAGCGATTCCCATGCAGAAACAATGAAATAAGGACTTCACCACAGGACATCAGAGTGACATAAGACTGTCTAAAGGCAAAGGGGAAATAGTGAATTTTAGAAACAGCAAGAGAAAAGTGTCTGGTCATCTGTAAAGGAAATCTCATCAGACTAACAGTGAACTTCTCAGCATAACCTCACAGGCCAGAAGAGAATGGGATGATATATTCAACATGCTAAAGAAGAAAAAAATAACTGGCAGTCAATAATTTTATATGCAGCAAGATTAGCATTTGTAAATGCAGGAGAAATAAAGAGTTTTCCAGACAAGCAAATCATGTGGGAATTTTCATGACTAGACTAGATCTACAAGAACTACTGGGAGTCCTAATCTTGGAAATGAATAGACTTGCTATGATAAAAAAAAAAAAACAAGAAAATATAAAACTCATTAGTAAAGCAATCACACAAAGGAGGAAGAGAAAGGAATCCAATGATACCACTACAGAATTCTAACCACAATGACAAACACTAAGAGAAAAAGAAAGAAAGAATTTATAAAACAACTAGAAAATAATGGCAATATGACAAGAACAAAAGTTCATATATCAATAATAACTTTGAATGTAAATGAATTAAACACTCCACTTATAAGAAATAGATTGGCTGAATGGATTTTTTTTAAAAGATCCAACTATATACTGCTTACAAGAAACTCACTTTACATGTAAAGACACATAAAGACTCAAATTAAAGAGTTGGAAAAAGATATTGCATGTAAACATAAACCAGAAGCAAGTAGGAATAGTTATACTTACATCAGATAAAACAGACTTTAAGTCACAAATGATAAATAAATAAAATTTTAAAAAAGACAAAGTAGATATTATTTAGTGGTGCAGTTATCAATTCAGCAAGAGCATATAACAATTCTAAATTTCTATGCAGTCAACACTGGAGCATCCAGGTTCATAAAGCAAATATTACTAGACCTAAAGAGAAGGACACACCACAACACAATAATTGTGGGGGACTTCAACACCCAATTCATAGCACTAGATAGATCACCTAGAAAAAAACAACAACAAAGAAACATTGGACTTAAACTGGACTTTAGACCAACTGGAACTTACAGACATTGACAGAACATTCTAACTAACAACTGCAGAATGTACATTCTTTTTATCAGCAGATGGAACATTCTCCAAGATAGATCATATGTTAGCTCACAAAACAAGTCCCATTAAATTTTTATAAATGAAAATCATATCAAGTATCTTCTCAGACCACAGTGGAATAAAACTAAAAAATAATACCAAAGGGACCTTCAGAAATTATAGATACATGGAACTCAAACAACATGTTCCTGAATGACCCTTCAGTCAATACAGAAACTAAGAAATAAGAAAAAATTTTGAAACAAATCAAAATGGAGACACAACATACCAAAACCTGTGGGATACAGTAAACAGTGCTAAGAGGTAGATTTATAGCATGAAATGCCTACCCCCAACAAGTAGAAAGTTTACTAATTAACAATCTAATTATGCACCTCAAGGAACCAGAAAAGCAAGAAGAACTCAAACCCCAAATAAGCAGAAGAAAAAAAATAGCAAAGATCAGAGCAGAACTAAATAAAATAGAGACTAAGAAAACAAAACAAAGATTCAACAAGACAATAAGTTGGTTCTTAAAAAAGATAAATAAAATTGATAAACTGCTAGCTAGACTAACCAAGAAAAGAAAAAAATAAACAAACTCAAAAATGAAAAAGGACACATTACAACTGATACCATAGAAATACAAAAAAAAGATAATCAGAGACTTATGAATAACTATATGCTCACGAACCAGAAAATCTAGAGGAAGTGGATAAATTCCTGGAAACATACAACCTCCCACAATTGAACCAGGAAGAAATGGAAAACCTGAACAGACCAATAATGATTTCGTCAGTAATTTTAAAATCTCCCAACAAAGAGAAATCCAGGACCAGATAGATTCATATTCATGCTAAATTCTACCAAATGTACAAAGAACTAATATCAGTCCTCCTGAAAGTATTCCAAGAGTTGAGGAGGAGGGAATTCCCTCTAATTCATTCTACAAGCCCAGTATCATCCTGATACCAAAACCAGACAAGGACAAAACAAAAAGATAATATCCTTGATGAATATAGAAACACAAATCTTCAACAAATTACCAAAGTGAATCCAACATTACATCAAAAAGATAATGTACCATTATCAAGTGGGGCTTATACCAATAATTCAAGGATAGGTCAACATACATGAATTAATAAGTGTGATAAATCACATTAACAGAATTGAGGACAAAAACCATATGATCATCCTAACAATACAGAAAAACATTTGATAAAATTCAACATCCTTTTCAACAACTGGGAAAAAAAAATCCAGCAATGCTTTATGATAAAACCCTCAACTGGACATAGAAGAAACATACTTCAAAATAATAAAGATAATTTATGGGCCAGGTGCGGTGGCTCACTCCTATAATCCCAGCACTTTGGGGGGCCGAGGTGGGCAGATCAGCAGGTCAGGATATCAAGACCAGCCTGGCCAAGACGCTGAAACCCTGTCTGTACTAAAAATACAAAAAAATTAGCTGGGCATGGCAGCACGTGCCTGTAGTCCTAGCTGCTCCGGAGGCTGAGGCAGGAGAATCGCTTGAACCCTGGAGGCGGAGGTTGCAGTGAGTCAAGATCGCACCACTGCACTCTAGCGTGGGCGACAGAGCGAGACTCTGTCTCAAAAATAATAATAATAATAATAAATAAAGGTAATTTACGAAAAACCCAAAGGTAACATCATACTGAATGGGGAAAACTGAAAGCATTTCTTCTAAGAACTGGAATAAGACAAAGATTCCCACTTTCACCATTTCTATTAACATAATACTGGAAATCGTAGCTAGAGCAATCAGGCAAAAGAAAAAGTAAAATACATTAAATTTAGAAAAGAAGAAGTCAAATTATCCCTGTTTGCTGATGATATGATCTTGTTTACAAAAACCTAAAGACTACATTGAAAAATTCTTAGATTTGATAAATGAATAAATAAAGTTGCAGGATACAATATCAATGTGCACAAACCATAGCATTTCTAAACATCAATAATGATCTAGCTGATAAAGAAATCAGGAAGGCAATCCCATTTACAAGAGCTACAAAAATATAAAGTACCTAGGAATAAATGTAACCAAGGCAGAAAAAAACCTCTACAAGGAAAACTACAAAACATTTTTAATATAACACGAATGGAAAAATGCTGCATGCTCATGGATAGAAAGAATTAATATTGTTAAAATGATCATGCTGCTCAAAACAATGTACAGACTTAATGTAATCCCTATCAAAATACCAACTTCATATTTCACAGAATTAGAAAAAAATCCTAAAATTCATATGGAACCAAAATTAGCTCAAATAGCCAAAGCAATCCAGAGCCAAAAGAACAAAACTGGAGGTATCACACTACCTCACTTCAGAATACATTACAAAGCTATGGTAACCAAACAACATAGTACTGGTAAAACAAACAAAACAGACACATAGATCAATGGAACAGAATAGAGAACCCAGAAACAAAGCCACATATTTACAGCCAACTAATCTTCAATGAAGCCAACAAGAATATACATTGGAAGAAGTCAGTAAACAGTGCCAGGAAAATTGGATATTCATATGCAGAAGAAAGAAACTGGATCCATACCTCTCACTATATACAAATATCAACTCAAGATGGATTAAAGACTTAAATGAAGACCTGAAACTAAACAAATACTAGAAGAAAACCTAGAAAAAACTCTTCTGTACATTTGTTGAGATGAAGAATTTATGACTAAGACCTCAAAAGCACAGGCAACAGAAATAACAATAGACGAATGGGACTTAAACTAAAAACCTCTGCACAGCAAAAGAACCAATGGAGTAAAGAGACAACATGTTGAGTGGGAGAAAATATTTGCAAACTTTGCATCCAGTAGGGACAAATATCCAGAATATACAAGGAACTCAAAAAACTCAACAACAAGAGCAAAACCCCCACAACTATTCCCATTAAAAAGTGAGCAAAGGGCATGATAGACGTTTTTCAAAAGAAGATATACAAATAACCAACAAGTATTTGAAAACTACTTATCATCCCTAATCATCAGAGAAATGCAAATGAAAACCACAATGAGATATCATCTTACTCCAATCAGAATGGCTATTATTAAAAAGACAAAAATAACAGGTGTTGGTGAGGATGTGTAGAAAAGGAAACTCTTATACAGTATTGGTAAGAATGTAAAATATATACATTTAATATATGTATATATGTGTATATATATGTATATGTGTATATATATATACATACAATGGAATACTATTCAGCCATTAAAGTAATGAAATCATGTCTTTTGCAGCCACATGGATGGAACTGGTGGTTGTTACACGAAGTGAAATAAGCCAGACACAAAAAGACAACTATTGCATGTTCTCATCCGTGTTTGCTCAAAAACGTATTCACATGGATGTAGAGAGTGGAATGACAGATAATGGAGACTTAGAAGCGTGAGGAGGGTGGAAGAGGGGAGGATGATGAGAAATTGCTTAATGGGTACAGAATACATTATTCAGGTGATTAATACCCTAAAAGCCCTGACTTGACCACTACTCAATCTGTGCATGTAACAAAACCGCACACGCATCCTATAAATTTGTATAAATAGGAAATAAAAGCCACAATCATTCACTTACATATTGTTTATAGCTGCTTTTGCACTACAATGACAGAATTTTTTTGTTTGTTTGTTTTGTTTTTTTTTTTTTGAGACGGAGTCTCGCTCTGTCGCCCAGGCTGGAGTGCAGTGGCGCGATCTCGGCTCATTGCAAGCTCCGCCTCCCGGGTTCACGACATTCTCCTGCCTCAGCCTCCAGAGTAGCTGGGACTACAGGCGCCCGCCACCACGCCCGGGTAATTTTTTGCATTTTTCAGTAGAGATGGGGTTTCACTGTGTTAGCCAGGATGGTCTAGATCTCCTGACCTCGCGATCTGGCTACTTTGGCCTTCCAAAGTGCTGGGATTACAGGCGTGAGCGACCACGCCCAGCCACAATGACAGAATTGAGTAGTTACAACAGAGACCTTGTTGCTCAAGCAGCCTAAAATGTTTACTCCCTGTTCCTTTAGAGAAAAACCTGTGGTATAAAAAAATTAGTTTTTGAAAGATGATGCTGAAAGGAATTGTGACTCAGTCCCTACCAGGGAGAAAGACATTTCAAGGTAATACAGTTTTAGCTATATACAGATCTCAATGAACTCTTTCCAATGTCTAGTAAACTCCTCAATAAGAAGGAAAAAAATTAAGATGTAATGTTATAAGGAAAAGATATATGCCTAAAGGAAAATAGTTCATTGTTAGAAAAACAGCAATAACAACAGAGATGCTGTTTCCAGTTTGAGAGAACTTGTGAAGTATTTCCAATAATTTTCCAAGGAAATTATTCCAAACCCACATTATTGTCAAGTGTGCTGCCCTGAATTATCGGAGAGTTTGCTTTTGATGTTAACCTAGCGGTTTTTTTGGTGATTTGGTGGACGATTCTCAGAATCACAATTATATTAGGAAACCAAGGAATAGAAAAAAGTAGTGAGCAGAGAATGAAAAGTGTAGAGGGGGCACACAGCTGGTTGTCCTTGGGCAAATGAGTTCACCAACAACTCTGAGGCTTCATTACTGCACATGTGAGATGGGAGATAACATTACGTAAAAGCTTAAAGAAGAAAATGTATGGGAAAGTGTCTGGCATAATTAAATAAATATATCTGGCTAGACTAAGTGGAACACTACAATTGATAATGAATGGTTTTGTAATAATCATGGATAGTGACAGAGTAAACTCTCCATAAATAATAGTGTTTATTTTTACAGTAAGAATACGCATAAATGTCCATACAGGGTTGCTTTTCCTCAACCAGCCATAGAAGCAAAAGTATTGTACTGTTTCTTATATGATGTGGGTAGTAACCGAGCATTGTCTCACAGACATGACAACTTGCCATTTTTTAGTACTAATTACCATGATATCCTCTCTGTGAAACTGTACTATCGCTTCTGTCTAAATGATTAATTTTATGAATCCTCCTACTCCCCAATAACCTGGAATTAGTGTTACATTGTCCCCCGATCTCCAAAGTCACGTAAGAAAATACTGACCATGTGAAATTAAATAAACAAGTAGTATTACCTAGTTCACAGTCTTTCCTGCTCTTCCTTTAAGATAATCTCTGTTCTGTTTGACAATGACTCCTCTAGAAGACCAAGGAATTGCACTTAAATGGCATTTTTCTTTGCCCTTCTACAGGGAGCAAGATTTCATTGGTTCATTGATGGTGCACAATGTGCCAGAAAGTCTTCTAAGTTTAAGTGCACAATACTGAATGTTCATATTTCTTTTTTCTTTTTCTCTTTTTTTTTTTTTTTTTGAGAGGGAGTCTTGCTCTGTCACCCAGGCTGGAGTGCAGTGGCATGATCTTGGCTCGCTGCAACCTCCGCCTCCCAGGTTTAAGCAATTCTCCTGCCTCAGCCTCCCTAGTAGCTGGGATTACAGGCACATGCCACCACACCTGGCTAATTTTTTTGTGTTTTTGGTAAAGATGGGGTTTCACCGTGTTAGCCAGGATGGTCTCAATCTCCTGAACCTCGTGATCTGCCCGCCTTGGCCTCCCAAAGTGCTGAGATTACAGGCATGAGCCACCATGCCTGGCCAAATATTCATTTTTCTTAAGGTAATGCAAGCTGCTGTAATGAATAAAATTCCAGATCTCACTGGTTTAAACAAACAAACATGTATTTCAAACAAATGTGTATTTCTGGCTTCTGTAAAGTCTAATACACGGGAAGGAGAAGGGGGCACTCTGCTCCACACGCTAATTCAGGGATCAGGATGATAGAGGCCTTGCCAACTTCTATACATACATTCCAAAAAGGTCCTAAGCTTTGACATTCAGCTAGCAGATTAAAGATAAGATAGCAAGAAGGATGGTCCAGAGATATTATAGGACAGGTCTGGAAAGGGGTGTACCCTACTTCCATCCACTTTCCACTGGCCAGAGTTTAGTCATGTGGCTCCACTAAGATTCAGAACATGCTGAAAAATGGTGTATAGGGCTGGAAACTCCTTTCCTGCAACAATTCTATGCTGTTAAAGGGCAATATGAACTTTTGCCAAGGGCTGACCATACTGCAACCTTCCCTATAAATGTGAGGCACTATTAACAGTGACATGCATAAATATGTACATGGGATCTGAGTTCTGAAAAAAGCAAGCTTGTCAAAGAAATGCAGAAGTTCACATTTTCTATCACAAAAAGGCTCACTGAGAAATTTTAGTATGCTGTATCAAAGCTTCTGAATGCAACCCATAGGTGATTTCACACCAAAAGCAGAAGAGGACAGGTAGGCATAAAACAAAGGTTAATATGGGTTTTTCTTTTTTTTAGTGTAACTTTATTTTACCACTTTTATTAGATCATTTGGTTGTTTTCTCAAAATTTTTCCTTCTTGGATTTATTACTATAAACTCAGAGGATGCTTGAATGAATAAATAAATAAATCTCTGTTGGAGATATGCTTGATGAGCATCTGTCACGGTGTTTAATTATATATTAAGAGTAACCCAAAAAAAGTCTTAATGGCTCTTTCAATTTTGAACTGTTCATCATGAAATTGTGTTGATCGTGTGTTGTTGTACTATGAAGTTTTTGTCAGGAAAAAAAAAAGAAGTTTCTGATATCACAGGAATTCTGGGTCCTAATTAAGCAATCAGATTCAACAAAGTGTATATTAATGTAAGATCACATACCTCAGGGGCATTGAAAAGCTGAAGGCTGTTCTCTGAAAGTCATTTACAATTTGTAGTGTCACAATATCGCTGTAAAGTGTCCTAAATTGTAACTGAAAGTATCTCCAGAGGTAAGCAGAGGGAGAATATTTTAATCCTGTCACTGTAGGTCACTCAGTCTGAAAGACATTTACTTCTTGATCCATATATAATTTTATTGTGTAATAGTTCTGTCTGCTTTTACCTAACAATGTAAGTATGTAATTATTTATTGATGTCCCTTTTACATTACATTATGCCAGGTAATGTTATTTGTCAGCTATAATGATGAAATACAAAAAGATATAATATTTAGAAAAGAACACATTTACTGACAGACGGTATGTTTCAACAGGAGCAATAATGTTCCTTCAGGGTCTTCAGAAATATGTGAGGGCATATTTGGTTGTCCCAATTATTGGAAGACACTACCTAGTGGGCAGTGTCCAGGAATGTGAGACATCCTGCAATGTGCAGAACACTTCTATGGAATGCAGAATTGTCCAGGAGTTCACATAGCTTTAGCATCCCTCCAGACATCCATGAAGATGACGTACCTTCATTACATAAGCTTAGAAGCTAACTTTGTTTTATATATTAACACAAAGTCTACCTTTGCACAATTTAAAGTTTTTTATTTATTTCTTTATTTTATTTATTTATTTATGATGGAGGCAGGGTCTCCCTGTGGTGCCCAGGCTGACCTCAAACTCCTAGTTTCCAGTGATCCTCCCGTCTTGGCCTCCCAAAGTGCTGGGGTTACAGGCATGAGTCACCGCACCTGACCTATGTTTGCACAATTTTTAGATTCACAGACCTTTCCAGAAATGTAACTACCCTGTAAACTGATAGAAGATTTTTGTTTTGTGCAGAACTTTACAAAGAAATATTTATTTCAAAATACCATATATATCATTTCAACAAATTATGTTTCTAACTGCAATGCTGGTTATGGTATTTGAATCATCAGTACTGGACAGTCAGCATTGTTAGCTCTACCATTTGTGTGGACTCTAATTTTAAGTAAACATGTGACTACATTTTTGTTTTCTTATACAGTCTATCCCTGAACTTTCATAATTCTTTTATTATATACTACTATCCTTTTATTTTCTTTTATCATTTATTTGTGGGTAGGGTTTTATAGTTTTGGGGTTTTTTAACATACAAATATCAGAAGACTTAAAAATCTTTGTGGCACTGAATCTGAGAGAATTGAGAACCACTGTTTAGGACAGTGTAGGTTTTCAGGATTGCAATGAAATCATAATTATAATAATAGCTGCAATTTATTGATTGTTGACTATGTACCAAGCACTGTGCTGATCAGTTAACCACTCTGGAAAAGATTGATTATTGACTGAGGGAATAACCAAAAGCAAGTAATAACTGTAAGTCTGAACTATCATTGCTTTCAGTGCAGCAAAACTATTATAGTCTCCTAATTTCAGGAGATGAGAAAGACCCTAAAAAGTACTACTCAAACTTACTTGTGTACTGCTGAACACACTCACCTGGGGATCTTATTAAAATGTAGATTCTGATTCAGTAGGTGGCTGCTGGTCTACAAATCACTTTCTAAGAAGCAAAGATCTAAAAATAAGTTTCAAATATTAATGCATCCCAGGTGTACAAAATTGTTAATATTAATATAATTAAAGGAATTTTTAAAATGCAAATTAAAAAGGACATGCAACTCTTTCAACTTTTTCATAAATGAACATTTGCATTACTATGAGGTAAAAAATAAGAAAATACACTAGAACAAATCAGAGTAGTGAACATAACATAGAACTTGTATATATAATGAGGGACTCTCACCAAAACCCCAAAACATAAGCCCCCAATTTAGCATATATTTAACATAGAAAAATATAAAAATTAGGCGAATACAATATATACTAGCATATATATAAAAATCATAAAATATGTCAATTGATCTAATATAAATATATTAAATATTATTTATTAGATTAAAACATATTAAAATAAGCAATTAGCCATAATTTTGCTCCCAGTATGCTAGCTAAAATATAGATACATATCTACTAACCTAAAGCCAGTTAAGCTGTGGAAAAATGTGTACATTGGAATTTCTGGTTGCAATATAAACAAATGTGAATATTTTGTTAGGATAATCTCCCAACTATTATTAAAAACCATTAAAAAGTTAATACTCTATGACTAAAAATTATTTTTATACTAAGCTACTTACAGTATCCAATAATTTACTCTGAGAAAATAATTCACAAGAGAAAAACATGTCTAGCACCATAGATTAACAAATATTAATTGAGTACCTACTGTAGTCTATGCTTGAGGCATTGTTGTAGGTACCTGGGGTACACTGGTGAATGAAAAAGGTGAAGGTCTCTGCCTAGCCAGGGGAACCAGGCAATAAATGAAAAATGTAACAAGGAAATTTTATTATAATATGTTAGAATGTGATCAGTGCTGTAGAAGAAAAAGAAAGCAGAGGAGGTTAAGAAGGATCAGACTTTAAGATGAGGGTATAGTCAGGCATGGTGGTGCATGCCTGTACTCCCAGCTACACAGGAGGCTGAGGCAGGAGGATCACTTGAGCCCAGGAGTTGGAGGCTGCAGTGAGCTATGATTGAGCCAACTCACTCTGGGCAACAGAGTGAGACCCTGTCTCTATAAAAAAAGGAAGAAGAAAAGAAGATAAAGGGCTAGGGTGAGGCGGGCAGGGATTATCTCAGGTTTTTAAGCTGCATGCAACATAGAACCCTTGTAGGGTCCTGAGCAGAGGAGGAACAACAATAGTTATAATATTGCAAAAATAAAAACAACTGACAATGTGTGTTAAAATAAATGACACTGTTCAAACACAGAAGAAGAGTTTAAGACTTTGAAGATAATAGACTCCATGGAAAAATACAAAGTATTTACAATAAAATAAAAAATAAAAGCACTATTTCTAGATTGAAATCATGGGACATGGAAAAGATAAAATAAAATTGAATATAATCTTTGATTATCACCATATTGAAGTAAGAGATAAGATAGTAAAAAACAGGAGTAAGTGAATTTTTTTACATACATATAGTATAGGTGTTTTTACCTGACCAAGTGGCAAAATAAAGAAAAAAAGAAAAGAAAAGGAAAAGAAAATCTCTACATCAACCAAGTAAGTCCTCAAACTAGTAGCACTGTACGTGTGACAGCATTAACATCAAAGTCACCATGACACACATTCCTATGGTCTTCTTTCCATACACTAAAAGTAGATACACTCAGGCCAAATATACAACAAAATTAAATCTTTCTTAAGGTCTGCAGAGTTCTTCCCCCTTGGACTCTTTTTTCACCTTTATATTTTACAGTGATAGATATAAGTTTCTTTCTAACTAAAAATCTACGATTCTTTGGTACTTTTACAATTAATTTAGGTGCAAACCTCTGACCTCTATTGCTGTGGCACCTATGGCAAGGCTCAAAGCTATCAGGAGAGGCAGAAAGAAGAGCTACGGGTATACAGAATTAACAACAAACTTCAAGTATAGCTGCTTCTCCCAATTTAAAAGTAAAAATGCAACAGAAGTCTCCAAGGTCAAAATCTCCTCTGTTCTGCTCTTCTCCATGAACAACTTCTTTTTATACTCATGCAAAACCTTTGACCCCTAAGAAGCCTAACAGCCTTCATAATGATGTCTCAAAAATAACTCTTTATATGGTATCCAGTGCATAATAGATTCAGAGACATGAATAAAACATCTTAATTTTCAAGTATTTCTTTTTAAATTAATTTTTGAAAGAAAAATGTCTTGTAAAGAAAGAGGGTTTTTTTAAGGCATGCAGCTCTTGCATAGAAGGATATAGTTTTCATGGCCTGTCTTGTTAAAAATGTTCTAGTACCCATCTGATGCACACTTATTTATGGATTTTAGACTAAAAGCTCTTTTTTGCTGGTTTTCTTCACAAGCACTTATCTCGACATCCTCATTAGGTGTTTTTTTTTTTTTCTTTTCTTTTTTGTTGAGGCCTAGTCATGCCCTTGGTACTCTCTTTTGTTCCA
Source organism: Pan troglodytes (assembly GCF_028858775.2). Taxonomy (NCBI): domain Eukaryota; kingdom Metazoa; phylum Chordata; class Mammalia; order Primates; family Hominidae; genus Pan; species Pan troglodytes. Next base: position 32,154,959 of record NC_086015.1, read on the forward strand.
TGCTGCAAAAGGAATGGTTTTTAAAGGCTCCCTCTCCACCAGTCCCACCTTTTTTTTCTTTGTAATTAGCCTTATTTGAGGACCAGAAAAGCAAAAGACTGGAAAAAATACAAAAACTATTGAACAAAAGATAGGATGTTTTTTCCCCCAACCATATGCTGTACAGCTCATGTACAACCTGGGTCAGATGACTTGCATATATGCCTTTAAAATGAAAAGAGAAAGAAAAAAGAAAGGAAAGGCATTGACTTACACAGCAGCTGCATTGGTATAAACAGGCTCAGAGTAAATGTCACAATGAAAGGAGAATAATACATTTTATCTTTATTGCAAAAGTAATTCACTTTAAAACCAAAGAACATGATGAAACTAGGTGCCTGATGACAATACTTGCAGGTAGCCATTTGAAATATCTTAATATCAATTTGGTTTAATTAGAATGAGAGAAACAATTTTCTTTCTTCAAATGCAAATGCTTTTTTATTGGAGCAACACACAACTGAAATTGTTCAGCTCTTTCCTTTAAAATGGGTTCATTAGAATTGTTTTGATGCAGTGATGATTAATGAAACATTTTTTCTGCCTTCTCTTTCCTTAGTTTACTTACTAGTAAACAGCCTATGTCTAAGTAAAGGGCCAAGGGATTTATACTATCCTTGCCTCTAGAAACAAAATTCTAGCTTTCAAAATATTAAAATTTATAAATAATAACTGGACTTTTGGGCCTATAATAGAGTTGCTCACTTCAAAAAAATTTTTTTTGTACAAATATGGTTCTATGAAAATGATTATCAAAGGCAGCTTTAATGAGAGAAATGTTAGGAAAACTAAGGATTCTGGAAATACAGTTGTCAAGAAGCCAACCAGTCTTCTTCCCTCCTCTAATCCATGAAGAAAATACTTTATCAAAATATGGGCTTTGTTTGTTGTTTGTTTTCCATGCTGATTAGGCAAGCATGAGTCAATATCCAGAAGGAAACATAGGGCATACTCTAACTGGGTAATTTAAGGAGAGTTCAATACACAGACTATCTCCAAAGCTATGAAACAGGTTCAGGAAAACCAAAAAGGGGTAGTGTTGATATCAACTTCCATTCCTAGGCCTGAAGGGGAAAAAGAAAGAAACCACTATTGAATCTACAGAGGTAACTATGTGAAATAAATATGGCCTTTGAAAGAGACTTGTGGGCAACCCACAAGACTTGGCAATGCAGAAGGTAAAGGAACACATGCACCATCCATTCTCTCCTCCTGCCCTCTGATTTTCTGCAGATGTTTTACATTAGACAATCTCACCTGGGAACCAAAGAACAAGGAAAGCCATCCACGTAGATAAACGTTCCAGGCATCAAGCAGTTGGAGACAGAATCAGAAGCAAATTAACGTTATCCTTATTTTTTTTAAGTCATCAATAAGTACCTCTTTTTCTCTGCTTTTTATTATAGATACAGCCATCTATTCTCCTTAAGCTTTCTTTTCTTTTTACATCAAATCAGTTTAATTAAATTTTTTAGGAACAATTTTGAACAGTGAGCTTATATCCTCTTAATTATTTTAGCAATTCAAAGAGCTCAAGATACCTAAAAATGTTAATGCTTTCTTCTCACCCCTATTGGGTGTACACTGATTAATGGATATAGCCATTTCACTCAGCAAGTATTTATTGAGTACTTACCATATGCAAGGCACTATCCGAGAACCATGGGGTACCCAAAGGTAAATCAAGTAAGGATGCTATCACTAGCATATATCTCTGGTTTTCTCTTTCCTGCATCCCCCTTTTTTTTTTTCTGCCACCCATGATCAGACACAGGGTTGGGCACATGATTTAGGCCTGACAATCAGTATGCCCCTTCCTCCTGACCAAAGTGATAAGCCAAGACAGGCAAATTGCCTAAGTTAGATCACTACAGTTTATTTGGAACTTTCCTGCCATATTTATCAAGAAAGAGGTACTCTTTCAAATGGAATTGTTCAGTGAAAAACATGCAGTCAAACTGAGATAAAGAGCTGAAAAGGAGACAGAGACTAAGACTCCAGCCCAGCTATTCCTGGCCCCCATTCAACTTCTCAGTGTTCTGAGACAGTAAATTATCTTGTTTGGGATATTATGTTAGTCAAATCTTGTCTGGTTACAAGGGATAAAATCATAAGCTATGATTTTATCCGTTGTAACCAGACAAGATTTGACTAACATATTATCCTCAAGAAGTTTATATGTAATAGATAAGATATGTGTGTATGCAAAACACAAAATATAGTTATAAATGGATTTTTTAAAAGATAGAGTTCAACCATTTGATTCAGCACTCCCACAACTGGGCATCTACCCAGAGGAAAAGAAGTCATTATACGAAAAAGATTCTTGCACACACATGTTTATAGCAGCACAATTCATGATTGCAAAAACATGGAACCAACCCAAATGCCCATCAATCAATGAGTGGATAAAGAAACTCTGAGAGGTACATATATATATGATGGAATACTACTGAGCCATAAAAAGGAATAAATTAATGACATTTGCAGCGATCTCAAAGAGATTGGGGACTATTATCCTAAGTGAAATAATTCAGGAATGGAAAACCAAACATTGTATGTTCTCACTTTTAAGTGGGAGCTAAGCTATGAGGATGCAAAGGCATAAGAATGACACAATGGACTTTGGGGACTCAGAGCGAAAGGGTGGGAAGGGGTGAGGGATAAAAGACTACAAATAGGGTGCAGTGTATACTGCTTGGATGATGGGTGCACCACAGTCTCACAAATCAGAACTAAAGAACTTACTCATGTAACCAAACACCACCTGTTCCCCAATAACCTATGGAAATAAAAAATTTTTTAAAAATAAAATAAAAGATAGAGTTCAAGGAGGCTAGGTTTACTTACAGAAGTAATTATCTGAACAGTCAAGGCAATTAAGATGTCATTTGAACTAAGACCTAAATCATAGATGAAATTATGGGCAAGTTGTTCATTGGGGGGAGGGGCACAGAAAGAGGTAGCAGATGTGGTATTTGTGTATTTGTATTTCACAAAGAAAGTGAGGTGAATAATACAGTGGGGAACATGTTACAATCTATTACTTGTGAGAACACAAACATTTAAACAATGTATATGACTCCAAGAATATATAGAACATTATTTAACAATGGTTGAATTTTGATAGTAGGACTGCATATAATTTTTTTTCTTTGTGCTTTTCTATTTTTCAGACTGCAGTTTGGAATAAGTAGAAAATAGAATTATTTATTACATGAAAAAATGCCAAAATCTATCAAAAAAGGGGAGGGGGTCACAATTAATGTTGAGTTTTAGAAATATTAATTCTTAAGCTCATTTAGTTTTGAATTGTTTAAAGACTGACGGTGCATTGGTCAACAACAGTTCTTAATTTCACGCCCACAAATTCAAGGGTAGAATTCACTCAGACCATTGCAGCTCTAGGCTTCATGCCACTTACTGTTTTTACAGGTTGCCTAAGATCAATGTATGTGTCAGGGAACTTGTTATCACACTTTTTTATCACTTTAGGAAACTAGATTTTTAGCACACAGTTTTATCAAGGAGAGCCCAAAACTCAAAGAACATAATGGCATGAACCTAACAAAACCATCAAAACCTGATAAATTCAAGCAGATTATGTAAGTGGTGGGGCTGCATCAAAAACTAGGAAGAGTTTGAGCACTCGTTTACATGAGGGAAAAATTGATTTTATTTGTGTAAAACTAAACAGGACTAAATGTGAACATACCAGCCTCCATCCATTTGAACTGACAAAGTAAAAACAAAATGCCTTTAAAAATTAATTGAGGTATTTTAAAGACTATGCCCAGTTTAGACTCAAGAGGAGTTAACAATCTTCTCTCTTCTGTCACTCCTGAAAAATATTTTTTAAAAAGCCCTCCAGTGTATCTTAGGCTGTTATAGATACTATTATTTTATCAATTAACCTAAACAGGCTTATAATCAGAGTTTAGAAAATAAATTATTAGCATCCTTCCTCCCCAGCCGACTTTAATCTTCTCAACAGTCTTCTTTTTCCTTCAGTTTTATGTGGTACTCATTAGCTTTTAAGGGCTAGGGAGTTTGGGAAAGCAGAAAGAGAAGGATTTAGATCCCTCAGAAAATAAAATTGAAGACTATTTTATGGACATCACAGAAATATTTTGTCAGGTTAATCTTTATTATTTCTTTCAGGTATTGTTTGTTTTGCTACTAGAGCTTCTTTTTATACTTCCAAGATGAAATATGATTTGTATGTATTTCTTTTACAAAATGTCTAAGTATGCATTAGTATTTTGTTGGTCCAAATGTAATTGCGGCTTTTTGCCATTAAAGTGGCAAAAACACTAATCTGATAGATTAGACAGATAGACAGATATATATATACACACACACACACACACACACACACACACACACACACATATATATATATAACCCTGCTGTTTGACATATAGGATTTAACTATTTCAAATTTTGGAGTGGGCTGAACAATTAACATCGCTATGCTAAAGAAAGACTCATGATAATTTCAAGAACCATGCTAATGTATGAACAGAAAAAAAAATCAATGGAAGAAATAGTGTCTGAAAACAATCTAGGTAAGTTTCAGGGTCTTAATAGCATTTTAAGAAAGCAGGAAAATGGCAAATTATTCAATAAATAGTTTGGGGACAATTGGTTATCCACTTGGAAAAATAATAATATAACCTTTACAAAAACAACCTCCAGCTAAATAAATATTTAAACCTATTTTTTGAACTGTTAATGTTCTAAAAGAAAATATACTAAAATAATTTTTAAATCTTATTATAGGAAAAATCATTAAAAACTTTGCCAAAAAATGTAAAAAACATGAAGGAAAACTCTAATTCCTGACTTTATAAAATTTTGTTATTTTTTATCTTTGTAAATTGAAAGACACCATAACCAAAAATATGTGGTTTATATATCAATATATTGGAAGAAAATATTTTGCATACTTATCTCAAAGCGCTAATATTCTTAATACATAAATGCTTCTTAAAATCAATAGTGAGAAAAGCAAACAACCCAATTAAAAATGGTCCCAGAAGAGAGAAAAGTAGGTGTTAAACTCATATAAAGATATTTAATACCACTAATCAAAGAATTCTCGTTAAAATAGAGCTTCTAAAAATATAGAAGCTTAATAACAGAGTATTGGCAAGGATGTAGAGAAATAAGCAATGTAATCAAGTATTGGTATAAGTATAAATTGAAATAGACCTTAGGAAGACATTATGACACTATCAGTATGTTAAATCCACATTCTCAATTACCTGGTAATCTCACCAGGGAGATTCTATGTTATAGAAATACAGGCATGAGTGTGCAAACATATCTATAAAGGAATGATGATTAAATCTTGTTTAAAATAGCAGAAAAAGTACTAATTTATATATTAATAAGACACTAGAAAAATGAATTATATTGTATCTATGTGTTTCAGTCATCTGTTACTGTCTAATAACACTCCAAAACTTATGGCTTAACACAACAATTCTGTGGGTTGGGAATATAGACAGTTCTTCCTTTCTATGTAGTATTGACTATGGCCAATCGCATGCCACAACAGCTGGTGACTGGCCCATGCTGGAATTTCCAAAAGCCTTCACTCATTCATGTCTGGTGCCTCAATGCTTCTCCACATGACCTTGTATTAGGCCATTCTTTGCACTGCTATAAACAAATACATAAGACTGGGTAATTTATAAAGAAAATAGATTTAATTGGCTCATGGTTCTGCAAGTTGTACAAGCATGGCATCAGCATTTGCTCAGCTTCTGGGGAGACCCCAGGAGTTTAACTCATGGCAGATGGTGAAACGGGAGCAGGCACTTCACATGCCACACACTTTTAAACAACTAGATCTTGCAATAATTCACTTACTATTGGGAGGACAGCACCAAGCCATGAGGCATCTGTCCCCACAGACCCAACACCTCGCACCAGGTCCCATCTCCAACATTGGAGATTATATTTTACCATAAGATTTGGGTGGAACAAATATCAAAACCATATCAGCCTAGTTGAGCTTCCACACATCATCTCACAATAGTCAGACTTCTCACATGGCAGATGACTTTCAAGAGAGAGCATTCCAAGAAGATAAGCCCTGACATAGAAGTTCTTATCAAGTTTTGCTATCCCATCAGTCAAAGCAAGTAACATGGCCAACCTCAGCATCAGTGTATGCTGATGCAGCATCAGCATCAGAGCAACCTCAACTACATATAGGCATCGTTACCAGGAGGTGTGATTCTTTAGGGATCACTAACATAACAGTCTCCTAAACATGCAATAGAAAATAGCAGAGCCATTTTTTTAAAGGAATAAGACATTTGTATATTTTTTGATAAATAGAAACTTGTTCTGGATGTATTTTTAAGTGCAAAAAGCAAGTTATTGAACAATATTCATAGTCTGATTACATTTGGTTTTTCTAAAAAGCAAAATTACTGCATGTGTATATAATACATATGATATATATATGTGTATACACATGTATGCATGTGCATGGGTATACACACACAAATAGATATTGAGAGAGAGAGAGAGAGAGAGAGTGATCAAAAAGGATATGCTCCATATACTCCAAACTGGTATTAGTGGTGATTACTGGGGATTAGGATTGGAATGAATAAAGGTTTTTAAAAAAAATTATTGTTTGACTTGGGTTATAATTTTTATTTAATCTCTTGTATTCTTTAAATTTAGTACAACTAGCATACGTTATTTCTGTGTTTTTTAAAGGGAAAGTATTCAGAACAATGTTTAGTTCATGCTAAAGACCTATAAGCAACTGCAATAAATCATGTTGATTGTGGTCTGCCAAAGCAGGGCACTAAAGAAGGGTGACAGGTTAGTAAAATAGTACAGGCTCATCAATTATGACAGGACAATCTACCATAATATCTTTTTAAACAGCTTTAAAGCATGAAGAGTTACTTTGATAATTTCTCCCTTTCCTGAAAGTGATTTGTCCTAGGCAAAACCCAAGTATAATTTTGGTAGTAATTAAAATTTTATTTGTTTTGACACACACACACAAAATCACTAGATGAACTTTTAATTTCTCTTTCCTTATCAACTGCATAATAACTAGAATGGAATGATGATGGTGATGATGATGATGATGATGTTGATGATGATGATGACAAAAATAGTGCTTACTTACTAAGCATGTCACCTGCACAACAACCTGATAGGGTATCTACTACTGTTATGTGCATTTTGCAATCAAGGAAACTGACACTCTATACCATATAACCAGCATTGTGGAAACTGAGATGTGACCTCACGTAGCCCTGGTCCAGAGCTCTTTTTATACTGCTTCTCCTGGGAATGATGATAGATGATCTCTGTGTATATACAAATATCCTTAAAGAATTAGGAGTCCTATTTTTAATACAAATGAAGAAAGAGTAATAAAAGTTTTCACTATTTAAAATCCACTTCTGATTACCTTTTAGGGTATAGCTAGTTGAGGTTAAGCATTCATTTATGCCTATGATCTTGGTTTTGGCATCACACTAACTCAAAGACAACTCAAGTTGTCTAGGCTGCTTCTAGAACCACATATAAGTCTCTCTGTGCCATAAGAATTCACTGTGCCAGGCTGAATTCAATCTACCAATATTCTAACACTGAAATTAGAGAGCTCAAACAACAGCTGATTGCACACCATGAGATCCACTAAAATCTGACAGCAGGTGCATTCACCAACTTTGACCACAATGATGGCAATAAGGAGACTCTGTTAAAGGGACAAGAGCACAGATATCTGGCACCAGGACCTGGAAAAAAGCAAGACAGTTTTAAACAAGTACCACATGTGGTGACTCATTAGATGTTGAGAGCTAATAAGAGGCTGAAGATTTTTAGCTTAGCACTGATGCTGTGGACAGCAGGATATCGTAACATCTAGAAATTGAGAATGAATCACGAGGTAGTGATAAATCCTGTGCTGATACCTGGTATGTAGAATGGTTATATTTTCAGGATAAATGCAAAGATGTAAAAATTAAAGAGCATGCTGGAGTGAAGCAAATATACTGAGAGATCTGCACATTTGTGGATTCATTCATTCACTAAGCAAGTACTATTTGATGGTAGCATCCCAGGTTTCAAAACATAGAAGCAGACCAAAAAGACATGGCCCTTTTCTTATGGAGCTGATAGTTTAACAGAAATGAAACAACCAGATAATGATTATAATGTGCAATGGGTGTTATGATACTAGAAATATAGGATATCATGGGACCATTGTCTAGAGAAGTGAAGAAATTCCAATGGAGGTGTGGGTCCAGGACAAGGACAAGGAAAAATGCATTCATGGAGAAAAAGCCCATAAATGTGGACATCAGCATGTAAGGAGGTCAGAGATGTCAGGAGCTAGGTCATAAGTGGTGAGAAATGAGGAGATGGAGAGATGGACAGGGGCCAGATGTTGGTGTTCCATGAAAAAGCATCTCTGTTTTTACAGACATGAAAATTATTTTAATAGCTACTTTTATTTAGAAGCAGCCAGCAAACCAACATTTATGAAACTACTATGTACCTCACAGTGAACAAGACAGTCTCTGTCCTCAAGGAACTTATCTATTAGTGGAGGGATCCAGACAAAAAAAAATCATAGAAAATACAAATAAATATCTAGCAAGTGTTAAGAAGAAGAAGAAATCAAATTCTATGAAGAAGAATGAGTGAAGGGGCACATTTTAGCTCCCGTGGTCAAGAATGACCTCTCTAGTGGAAGAAATATTTGAATTGAGATCTGAACAACTGAGAAAGAGGGAGGCATGTGAAGGTCTCGAGAGAGCATTCAACGCAGAAGCAACAGCAAGGGCAAACAAAGGGGGGATCAAAGCAAGTGTGTGTTCAAAGCCCAGAAATTAGGCCAATGTGGCCAAAGACAGTGAATGAAAGGAGGTGTAAGGGAGTTGATGTCAGAGAAATAGCTAAAGGACAGATCAGGTAGAACCTTAAAGAAAGACCAGCTAACCATCTCACTTGCCCAAGATTATCCCAGTTACCATTCTTTAGCTCTGTTTAGTTAAGAAAGCCTGTGCTTTACTCAGAAGTTTATAAGGTATGGCAAAGAGCTTAGACATTGCAGTTCTGATGAAAGTCACTGGAGGGTTTTAAGCAAGACAACAATATGATCTGATTCACACCTTAGAAAAGTTGCTTTGGTTGGTTTTGAGTGAGTTTCTTAATCCTGAGTTCTAGTTTGATTGCACTGTGGTCTGAGAGACAGTTTCTTATAATTTCTGTTCTTTTACATTTTCTGAGGAGTGCTTTACTTCCAACTATGTGGTCAATTTTTGAATAAGTGTGATGTGGTGCTGAGAAAAATGTACCTTTTGTTGATTTAGGGTGGAGAGTTCTGTAGATGTCTATTAGGTCCACTTGGTGCAGAGCTGAGTTCAATTCCTGGATATCCTTGTTAACTTTCTGTCTCATTGATCTAATGTTGACAGTGCGTGGTTAAAGTCTACTATTATTATTGTGTGGGAATCTAAGTCTCTTTGTAGGTCTCTAAGGACTTGCTTTATGAATCTGGGTGCTCCTGTATTGGGTGTATATATATTTAGGATAGTTGGCTCTTCTTGTTGAATTGATCCCTTTACCATTATGTAATGGCCTTCTTTGTCTCTTTTGATCTTTGTTGGTTTAAAGTCTGTTTTATCAGAGACTAGGATTGCAACCCCTGCCTTTTTTTGTTTTCCATTTGCTTGGTAGATCTTCCTCCATCCCTTTCTTTTGAGCCTATGTGTTTCTCTGCACATGAGATTGGTCTCCTGAATACAGCACACTGATGGGTCTTGACTCTTTATCCAATTTGCCAGTCTGTGTCTTTTAATTGGAGCATTTAGCCCATTTACATTTGAGTTTAATATTGTTATGTGTGAATTTGATCCTGTCATTATGATGTTAGCTGGTTATTTTGCTCATTATTCGATGCAGTTTCTTCCTAGCATTGATGGTCTTTACAATTTGGCATGTTTTTGCAGTGGCTGGTGCCAGTTGTTCCTTTCCATGTTTAGTGCTTCCTTCAGGAGCTCTTGTAGGGCAGGCCTGGTGGTGACAAAATCTCTCAGCATTTGCTTGTCTGTAGAGGATTTTATTTCTCCTTCACTTATGAAGCTTAGTTTGGCTGGATATGAAATTCTGGGTTGAAAATTCTTTTCTTTAAGAATGTTAAATATTGGACCCCACTCTCTTCTGGCTTGTAGAGTTTCTGCTCAGAGATCCGCTGTTAGTCTGATGGGCTTCCCTTTGTGGGTAACCTGACCTTTCTCTCTGGCTGCCCTTAATATTTTTTCCTTCATTTCATCTTTGGTGAATCTGACAATTATATGTCTTGGAGTTGCTCTTCTCAAGGAGTATCTTTGTGGTGTTCTCTGTATTTCCTGAATTTGAATGTTGGCCTGCCTTGCTAGGTTGGGGAAGTTCTCCTGGAAAATATCCTGCAGAGTGTTTTCCAACTTGGTTCCATTCTCCCAGTCACTTTCAGGTACACCAAAAAACTCACTCAAAACCACTCAACTACATGGAAACTGAACAACCTGCTCCTGAATGACTACTGAGTACATAACGAAATGAAGGCAGAAATAAAGATGTTCTTTGAAACCAAAATGAGAACAAAGACACAACATACCAGAATCTCTGGGACACATTTAAAGCAGTGTGTAGAGGGAAATTTATAGCACTAAATGCGCACAAGAGAAAGCATGAAAGATCTAAAATTGACATGCTGACATCACAATTAAAAGAACTAGAGAAGCAAGAGCAAACATATTCAAAAGCTAGCAGAAGGCAAGAAATAACTAAGATCAGAGCAGAACTGAAGGAGATAGAGACACAAAACACCCTTCAAAAAATCAATGAATCCAGGAGCTAGTTTTTTGAAAAGATCAACAAAATTGATAGACCACTAGCAAGACTAATAAAGAAGCAAAGAGAGAAGAATACAATAGACACAATAAAAAATGATAAAGGGCATATCACTACCGATCCCACAGAAATACAAACTACTATCAGGGAATACTATAAATACCTCTACGCAAATAAACTAGAAAATCTAGAAGAAATGGATAAATTCCTGTACACATACACCCTCCCAAGACTAAACCAGGAAGAAGTGGAATCCCTGAATAGACCAATAACAGGCTCTGAAATTGAGACAATAATTAATAGCTTACCAACCAAAAAAAATGTCCAGGACTAGATGGATTCACAGCCAAATTCTACCAGAGGTACAACGAGGAGCTGGTACCATTCCTTCTGAAACTATTCCAATCAATAGACAAAGAGGGAATCCTCCCTAACTCATTTTATGGGGCCAACATCATCCTGATACCAAAGTCTGGCAGAGACACAACAAAAAATGAGAATTTTAGACCAATATCCCTGATGAACATTGATGCAAAAATCCTAAATAAAATACTGGCAAACCGAATCCAGAAGCACATCAAAAAGCTTATCCACAATGATCAAGTGGGCTTTATCCCTGGGATGCAAGGCTGGTTCAACATACACAAATCAATAAACGTAATCCAGCATAGAAACAGAACCAAAAACAAAAACCACATGATTATCTCAATAGATGAAGAAAAGGCCTTTGACAAAATTCAACAGCGCTTCATGCTAAAAACTCTCAATAAATTAGGTATTGATGGGACGTATCTCAAAATAATAAGAGCTATTTATGACTAACCCACAGCCAATATCATACTGAATGGGCAAAAACTGGAAGCATTCCCTTTGAAAACTGGCACAAGACAGGGATGCCCTCTCTCACCACTCCTATTCAACATAGTGTTGGAAGTTCTGGCCAGGGCAATCAGGCAGGAGAAAGAAATAAAGGGTATTCAATTAGGAAAAGAGGAAGTCAAATTGTCCCTGTTTGCAGATGACATGATTACATGGTGGTGATTCCTCAAGGATCTAGAACTAGAAATATCACTTGACTCAGCCATCCCATTACTGGGTATATACCCAAAGGATTACAAATCATGCTGCTATAAAGACACATGCACACGTATGTTTATTGCAGCACTATTCACAATAGTAAAGACTTGGAACAAACCCAAATGTCCATCAATGATAGACTGGATTAAGAAAATGTGTCACATATACACCATGGAATACTATGCAGCCATAAAAAAGGATGAATTCATGTCCTTTGTAGAGACATGGATGAAGCTGGAAGCCATCATTCTCTGCAAACTATCACAAGGACAAAAAAAACAAACACTGCGTATTCTCACTCACAGGTAGGAATTGAACAATGAGAACACTTGGACACAGGAAGAGGAACATTACACATTGGGGCCTGTTGTGGGGTGGGGGGAGGGGGAAGGGATAGCATTAGGAGATATACCTAATGTAAATGTCGAGTTAATGGGTGCAGCACACCAACATGGCACATGTATACATATGTAACAAGCATGCACGTTGTGCACATGTACCCTAGAATTTAAAGTACAATAAAAAAAAAAGAAAGAAAAGTTGCTTTGGCTACAATTTGAAAACGTTCTGTAAGGAGGAAGGACAAGGCTAAGAGCTTACACTTTCATTAATTCTGTTTAAGGCCCAGATACCCAAATAACTTTTTTGATTTCTCACAGAACTCCAGAATCTTGGAATTTGGAAATAATTTTGGAGTTTACTTTCTCTATTCTCCTATATCCTGTAAGAATGCCTCTTACAATAGCTGATGCCTATAACTGGCTTTAATGAAACAGAAATCAGTGTCAGATTTTAAAGAGAAAACTACCACTAGATAAAAAGGCAGGAGACTTAAAATAAAAAGAGCACAGTCATTGGAGAAAGACAGAGCCAGATGTGTGTCCTGACTGGTTAGAAGCTTTTTAACCTTAGGCAAATTTCTTAACCATTCTGAATATTCAATTTGCTATTGTCAAAATCAGGTACACCAAAGGAAACTTTTATACAGTTTCATAATAAGGAAAGAAGAAAATTATTGAAGGTCTCCAGCGATCACTACAATAATGTTTTTCAGGCCATATGAATTTTTTGTCCTGAAAAATCTAGACAGGGCTGACTGTTGATGAAATATACATTCGCATGGTCTCCTTTACTGTTACAACTAGGATAGGGCAACCCAAATCTGTGTGATTTACCACTGGTGCCAAGAGACTAGACCACAATCATCAACACCTCAAGGGGCCTCCTTTCTCAGAAAAATGTACTAGCTCTAGTAAGTCACCATGAAGATATTACAGACACTTATATTAGTTTTCTAGAGCTGCCATAACAAAGTACCACAAACGAAGTGGCTTAAACAACTAAATTTATTGTCTCATAGTTCTGGAGGCTAGAAGTCTAAGATCAAGGTGTTGGCAGAGTTGGTTCCTTCTGAGGGCTGTGAGAAAGGATCTGTTCGGTGCCTCTTTCCTAACTCCTGGTGGTTTGCATCTTTGGCATCCATTGGCTTATACATGCATTGCCCCAATCTTTGTTTTCATGTTCACATGATTTTCTCCCTGTGTTTGTGTCTGTCTCTTCAAATGGAATTATTTTCAAATGGACACCAGTCATATTGAATTATGGGCCCACTTTACTCGGTATGACCTCATTTTACCTTAATAAATTACATCTGCAATGACCCTATTTCCAAATAAGGTTACATCTTATTTGGAAGTACTGGGAGTTAGGACTTCAATATATGAATTAGGGGGCAGGAGAAAATTCAATCCATAACAATGCTGAAATAAATCATCTTTATTTTACGTTAGTTGATGTCCCCTAACCCCCAAAAAACATTCTGTTTAAACTTTTCTAGTGAAGAAAAAAACATTTTTAGAATTACTTAGGACATTCTGTTTTAAAAATATTTTTTAAAAGCATCTACCTTGTTAAAAAATATATATACAACATTATAAAAAGGAATTAAAAATGGAGATGAATTTGATGCAGACCTCCCCACAGGGCTACCACTGCCACCACTTGTTCTCAAAGTTGACATTTGAATCTCAAGGGCAATCACAAACATGGAACTCATTCTGAAAATCTCTGTTGCCCTGTTGGAACAACTGTTCGTGTTTATAAGGCACATGGTATGATGAAGATTACATTTATTTTATATTAGTCTGGGGGCTGGCATTGTTGTTCTAAAAGTCTGAAGATGAAATTACAAATTTAAATAGTTCCTCTTTGTAGCAAAGCCTGCTGTTTGCTATAGCAGATGCTGACAGTGTTCTGCCCATATCCTATAGGCACTCATTCACTGAAAGCACCTGTGACTCTCTGCCAGAAGGCTTTCTTTAAGCCTGTGTGTAGCGTAGACTAGAAGTGCTGGGGGTTAACACCACTGGGAGCACCCCTCAGCCAACGCTAGATGGGAGTTGGCAGATAAATGCTCCATTTTCTTTGCAACTTGGTTGGAAAATGTCTGCACTGACTTCCAGCAACTCTAAGAAATGTCTACCCTGACTTGCAGTGTTCCCAGCTGCATTAAGCTTCCGTTGCCCATTCTTGCAACTTGATTTATAATGTACCTTTTTTTAGCTGCCTTCCTTTTCTTCTCTCACTTCCCTACATACCCAGAATTTCCTAGTTTCATCCCCTAAATAAACCACCTATACAGTTGATCCTTGAACAAAACAGGTTTTAACAATGTGGGGTCCACTTATATGCAGGCTTTTTTCAATATATTAGAAAACCTTTTGGAGATTTGAGACAATTTGAAAAAACTTGCAATGAACTGCATGGCCTAGAAATATTGAAAAATTTAAGAAAGTCAGGTATGTCTATTTTATCATTTGCTATCATAAAATGAACACAAATCTATTATAAAAATTAAAAGTTATTAAAACATATGCACACAAACACAGATTACACATGGAACTATTCACTGTCAAGAGAAATGTAAACAAGTGTGATGATGCAATATTAAATCATAACTGCATAAAATTAACTATAGTACATATTGTACTACTTTAAAAATGTTATAGCCACCTCCTGTTGCTATTATGGTAAGCTCAAGTGTTGTATTTGCTTAAAATTCCATGTGTATTAGTCCATTCTCATGCTGCTATGAAGAAATACCTGAAACTGGGTAATTTATAAAGGAAAGAGGTTTAATTGAGTCTCAGTTCCACATGGATGGGGAGGCCTCAGGAAACTTACAATCATGGTGGAAGGTAAAGGGGAAGCAAGGCACCTTCTTCACAAGGCAGCAGGAAGGAGAATGAATGCAGGAGAAAATACCAAGCACTTATAAAACCATCAAATCTCATGAGAACTCACTATCACAAGAACAGCATGAGGGAAAATACCCCCATGATCCAATCACTTCCCACCAGGTCCCTCCCACGACACGTGGGGATTATGGGAACTACAGTGGGGACACAGCCAAACCATATCACATGTGAGGCTAATCATTGCCGCATGAGCAGTTCATCTCTCCAGTAAATTTCATTTTGCAGTAAAGAGTGATCTCTTGCAGTTCTCACATATTTTTCATTGTGTTTAGTGCAATTTCGTAAACCTTGAAAAACACCAGGGGACCCAAAAAAGCTACCACTAGTGATGTTGGAAGTGCTCCCAACAAACAGAGAAAAGTCATGACATTAACAAGGAAAAGTTGAATTGTTTGATATGTACCATAGATTGAGATCTGCAGCTGTGGTTGCCTGCCATTTTGAGATATATGAATATAGTGTAAAAATCATTGTTTAAAAAAAAAAAACAGAAAAGGAAAAGAAATTAGGGAAGCTGTCTCTGCAGCTATGCCAGCAGGTGTGAAAACTTTGCACTTTTTGTGTGAAATACTTTATCTCATATTGAAAATGCAGCTTTATATGGGTGAGGATTGCTATTCAAAAGGCATACCTACAGACTCAAACATAATACAACAAAACATGGTTGGCTGGGCATGATGGCTCAGGCCTGTAATCCCAGCGCTTTGGGAGGCAGAGGCAGGAAGATCATTTGAGCCCAGGAGTTCAGACCAGCCTGGCCAGCAACCCCCACCTCTACAAAAATTTTTAAAAATTAGCCAGGTGTAGTGCTGTACACCTGTAGTTCCAGCTAATCAAGAGGCTTAGGTGGGAGGATCGCTTACGCCTGGGAAGTCAAGGCTGCAGTTAGCTGTGATTGTACCACTGTACCCCAGCCTGAGTGATGAAGCGAGACCTTGTCTCAAAAAAAGAAGAAGAGGAAAAGAGGAGTCATTATATGACAACTTAGAGCAAAAGGAAGGTGAAGGATCTAAAGTGAGAGAATTTAATGCCAGCAAAGGATTGTCTGATAATTTTAGAAAGAGGTTTGTCTTTAAAAATGTCAAGATAGTAGGAGGAGCAGCAGCAGACAAGTTCTAGGACTATATGCCATTAAGAAAATTGAGAAAAAAGGATATCTGCCTGAACAGGTTTTTAATGCAGATGAAAGTGCCTTATTCTGGGGGAAAAGTGCCACAAAGGACATTTCTTAGTCAGGAAGAGAAGTGAGCACCAGGATTTAAGGCAGGAAAGGATAGGCTAACTCTAGTGTTTTGTGCAATTGCAGTCAGGTTTATCATCAGAACTCCCTTATCTATAGAGCTGCTAATCCCAGAGCCTTGAAGAGAAAAGATAAACACAAGTTGCCAATCTTTTGATTGTACAACAAGAAGTCCTGGACAATCAGAACACTTCTTCCGGATTGGTTCTATTGATGCTTTGTCCCTGAAGTCTGGAAGTACCTTGACAGTAAGAGACTGCCTTTTAAAGTACTTTTGATATTGGACAATGCCCCTGGTAACCCATAATCCTATGAGTCAACACCAAGGGAGTTGAAGTGGTCTACTTCTTCCCAAATGCAACATCTGTAAGTCAGCCTCTAAATCAGGAAGTCATAAAGATCTTTAAAGTTCATTACACAGAGTACTCTATGGAAAGGATTAAGGTCTGCGGTCAGCATTATGAAAGAGAACCCCCCAATATAGAGAACATCCTGAAAGTCTGCAGAGATTAACCATTGAAGATGCTATTGTAGTTATAGAAAAAGTTGTGAAAGCCATCAAGTTTGAAACAATAAATTCCTGCTGGAGAAAATTGTGTCTAGATGTTGTGCATGTCTTCACAAGATTTGTGACAGAGATACTCAAGGAAATCATGAAAGAGATTCTGGATATGGCCCCCAAAAAATGGTAGGGAGTGAAGGATTTCAAAATATGGATCTTGGAGAAATTCAAGAGCTAATAGACACCACATTAGAGGAATTAACAGATGATGACTTGATGGAGATGAGTGCTTCCGAACAAACGCCACATGATGTGGAAGAAGATATAGAAGAAGCAGTGCAGGAAACAAATGGACATTAGGTAATCCAGCAGAAGAGTTCCAATTATTCAAGACTGCTTTCGACTTCTTTTACAACATGAACCCCTTCTTTGATACAGGCACTGAAACTAAAGAAAATGGTGGAAAAAAGGTTTGTACCATATAGAAACTTTTAGAGAAATAAAATAGCAGAAAAGTCAGACAGAAATTATGATGTTATATTGAGTATGCCTGCCTCTCCTGTTTCCCATTCCGCTTCCTCTACCTCTTCCACCTCTGCCACTCTTGAGACAGCAAGAACAATTCCTCCTGCTCCTCCTCTGCCTCAGCCTACTCAGAGATAAGACAATGAGAATGAAGATCTTTATGATGATCCACTTCCACTTAATGAATAGAAAATACATTTTCTTTATGATTTTCTTAATAACATTCTTTTTTCTCTAGCTTACTTTATTGTAAGAATACAGTATATAATACATGTGATATACAAAATATGTGTTAACTTACTGTTTAGTCATCGATAAGGCTTCGGGTCAACAGTAGGCTATTAGTTAAGTTTTGGGGAAGTTAAATATTAGACATGGGTTCTTTTATTGCATGGGGGAATTGGCACTCCTAAACCCCTTGTTGTTTGAGGGTCAACTGTACATTGTTTAAGAATTTGCCTCTGGCATAATTCAAACTAAGACCATTATCTTCTTAACAGCTATTCCCTTCTTCCTTATTTATATGACTTCAATTTTGTGAAGTTCCTATCCTCCTCTGCAGTGCCATAGACTTTAAGAAAGGTTGGCCCAGTCCCATCTCTGGAAAGGGTCCTGAGTGATCTAAATTGATAATGATTTCTTATTTTTCTAGGCATGAGCAGGCAGCTCTGTTATGACCAATGAGACACATGCAGGAAAGTCAGCTATAGGACTCTGGAGACATAGAAAACACCAGTTTATTTTCAGCCTCTGGATTTTGTCATGTCTAGATGAGATGCTAAAACTGTTGCAGCCATCTTGCAACAATGAAAAGAGGTATTGGGAGGACAGAGCCAACACAGTGGTAGGGGCAGAGCCATGAGAATACCCAAGAAGAGCCGGAGCTCTAGTTACACTGAACCTGGAGCTGCCCTTTCTTTAGAATTCTTGTTATGTGAAATAACTCTCATGCTTCTGATCAGTCAAGTCAGGGTTTTTTGTTATTTCAGGCAGTAAGCATCTAATTAATACATTTATAAGTAGAGAAAAAAACTTCACAATCCTTAGGCTGTGTAGAAGCTGGATGTGGCCACTGAAGCAGAAATCAAGAGCCAAAAGGGGTCAAACAGACATCAGGACAAACAGACCATGGGCAGGAGGAGAAAATAGGGAATAATGGTCAACAAATAATAATGATAAACAAAGCTAAAATGCACAGACTCCAAAAAAGTAGGCATCAAGCTTGGAGAATCTCACAACCTGTCTTATTTCTTTCCTCCCTTCCTTCAACTATCATTCACTGAGCACATACTGTATTCCAGTGCACATTTAGGAACTGGACATTCAGAAGTGGACAGGAACAATGGGGCCAGAGCCCTTGGGAGGCTTGCATCCAAGAGAATCACTGGCAAGTTAGAGCCTAGGATTACATTGTGGAGCAAGAAAAAGGAAAGTGGACACATGCATAGGCCCAGATAAAACTCTGGTTGCAGCTGAGATGCTATTTCTGCTGCTGTCTTCCACATGTGGATACCTCCATCTAGGCTTCAAAGGAGCCAAGAATGACTTCTGACCCCAGACAAAAATATTAGGGAATAAGCCATGCTAAAGAAAGAAAACTCTTCAGAAGGCCACTATGAAAACCCTGATATTGGTAAAACAGCCCTCAGAGAGAGAAAAGTCACTTTTATTAAAAATATAACATGAGGTGGATAGTGGTGCTTGGTAAACTATTTTTCTCCTCAGGTAAGCAATAGTCTAAGTTGAGGAGGTCAAATAAGATCAACTGAACAGCTCCGTGGAAATCTGTTGGTAAGTTCATCCTCAGTAGGAGAAAAAAATGGCAGTAATGTCTGCCATGGGTACAGAAAAAATGGCAGCCATTTGGAAACCCATTTGCAATAGCCTAACTGCAGGAAAATGTGAAATAAGAGAAGTTTTGACTCCCATTCCTATGGGAGAAATTATTTTGTAGCTGAGAGAAAAACAGAGCCAAAATATAAAACTATACTTATTTTTCTTCTTGTGATCAAACTTATGCCATAAAAACTGTGAATCTTGACATTGGCAAGTACGCATTCCTGAGTGTTGAGCAAAAAAATGAATCAGTTGACCTAAGCATCTCTTAAATGCAAAGTACAATATTACTTATACAATTTAAAAGTAGATTTTACCATATTATTTATGAGCCTGTGAGATTTACTTAAAGTGTACTGAATGTTTATCATTTGTTCATTAAATCTGATAACACCTTTTCTTTGCATTGAATTGCAAATGGCTGTGTTACCTAATGTCGTTCTACTTTGCATATGCTCTACTTTATTTACAAACATATTAAAAATATCCACTTATACACATTTATGCTCTCTTTTCAAGGCAATATGGCTAAGCATTTTATTAAAATGTATAATTATTGCTAAAAATAATTGTTTGTTAGCACATTATGAGAGCATAAAGACTAGTTTTTATTCATTTATTTATTCACTCATTCAACAAATATTTGTGGAATACCTATTAATTGCCAGGTGTGAGAACACTGGGTTAAAAGCTAGATTTATCACCAAAAGTCTGTTTATAAACCTACTTTTCTACTGCAGACTTATGATGGAACCAGTTAACCATGAATTATTTGTACCAAGGTCTAAATAATGAATCAACACAAGACAAAAAAAAGCCTTGATGGGACATGAGAACTAAGTTTTGGGGGCAAAAGCAGAGTTGGGGCAAGGCCAGATTCAGATCCTGAGAGTATTAGAATGAACAATACAAGATAGTGGCTGGACATGGTGGCTCATGCCTGTAATCCCAGCACTTTGGGAAGCTGAGGCAGGTGGATCGCCTGAGGTCAGGAGTTGGAGACCAACCTGGCCAACATGGTGAAACCCCATCTCTACAAAAAAAACACACACAAAAAAATTAGCTGGGCATGATGGTGCACACCTGTAGTCCCAGCTACTCTGGAGGCTGAGGTGAGAGAATCACTTGAACCCAGGAGGCAGAGTTTGCAATGAGTGGAGTTCATGCCACTGCACTCCAGCCTGGGCGATAAATTGAGATGCTGTCTAAAAAAAAAAAAAAAAAAAATACAAGATAGAAATAATCAAAAGAGACTATGAAGACCATGGAAAAATCTAAAGCCAATGACTACAGAAACTTACAAATAGCAAGGAAAGCACACTTTAATCTGTGCTTGGTTGGTGTGAGCAAATTCTCATTGACAGAGAACTGTGTTGAAAGCTCTGAGCTCCATTCTCTGAGAGGTGCATCTAGCAGCACCTACAAAGTACTATTTTCAACTACCTGAGACTTTACCACTTTGTCACAGAAAGCTAATCCTTCTACAATCTCTGTTTTATGTTTGTTCCTATCAAGTTTCAGTTGATTTCCAATTCAGATGCAGAATTCTGACACTATTAGAAAAGGTGTGATACATATTTCTTCTCCCACATTAGACTATGGTACATCTTCTTTGACTCATGACCTAGCATTCACTTAGGCAAACATCCCTATCCTCTAAGATGCAAAAAACAGAATATTATATCATCAAAGCCAACAAGTTAGAAAAAAGCAGACTTGAAAACAGTAACAAATTCCAAATTAAAATAAGCTCATATAAATGTACAAGGCTTGATGGGTTGGGTAGAAAAGGTTGGCAGGCTAATACTCAGCGAGTCCTGGAATTGAAAAGGCAAACTCTGAGGCCAGGCACAGTGGCTCACGCCTGTAATCCCAGCACTTTGGGAGGCCAAGGTGGGTGGATCACTTGAGGTCAGGAGTTCAAGACCGGCCTGATCAACATGGAGAAACCCCATCTCTACTAAAAATACAAAATTAGCCAGACATGGTGGCACACGCCTATAATCCCAGCTACTTGGAAGGCTGAGGCAGGAGAATCCCTTGAACCCATGAGGCGGAGGTTGCAGTGAACTGAGATTGCACCATTGCACTCTAGCCTGGGCAACAAGAGCAAAACTTTGTCTCAAAAAAAAAAAAAGGAAAAGGAAAACTCTGTTCAATGGTATAGACACAGAAATTCTTTATTATTATTGTTCTCAGAGCTAATCAGGCCCTAGAAGCTGACATATATTAACTATCTCAGAAGAGACAGAACTATGTATCAGTAAGTCAATTACTTTTTTATGAGAAGAAATGGTCAATATCCTTACATCTCCTTTCCCAATTTCAAGGTATTTCTAAACCTCATCAACAGTTTTTTTGGGGATCACAAACTAAAAATAACAAAAGTCAAAGTTTCTTGATGAGTCTTTTATCCAGGCCTGGTGATATGACCATTCCATGTCATTAAACTCTCATGCCTAGCAGGTGGGGCTGTGGGGCTCTGAATAAGGCTTCATTTCCAAGTCCTACAGTTTTAAGAGTCAAGAATGAATACTGGAATGGTGTTGAGCTGACCCAGAAACTAATTTGTATGAAGCAAGTAGAGAGATAAAGATGGAGGTTTTCAAAAGGAAAGTCATAACTGAGAAAAAGGAATAATTAATCTTTGAATAGACAGGAAATAAAATCCAGAGGGAGACTCAAAGTGCTGGGTTAGAGTCCAGGACTCTTTCCTGGGGGCACTTATGGGCCTCATCAATAAATGGAAAAGATCTGTCGAGGTTGCCAAGTAGTTCAGATACATGACACGGGAATTCCATTGACTGGAAACTTTGTGCTCCTGGAGTGTGTTGGATTAAAACTGACAGACTTACCTTTTGTTTTATTAAAGTCTGAAAATCACTACCTTTCTTTATACAACCTATGAATTTTATTAAATATTAATGGCAAGGCCGAAGTACCAAAAAGGAGGGACCTGACAAGCTGTTTGCTCAGTTTTACTATGCAATCCTGATGACATGAGAAAATAGATGATAAAAGTATTTAGTAGTATATTCTCATAGGAATTTTAAAGATTATGGATTAAGCCCAATACAGCACAAAGATTATCTCTGCTAGATGTTCTGTGTTTGCCCCTCAGCATCCACTCTGTACCTCATCCACTCTACCCTGTGCTGCAGGAAGCTGACATTTATGGATACATCAACCAGGTTAGCTAGCTCCTCTTCTGCCTTCCACTTCTGTCCGGCAGATGGGAACTACTAGCAGTAAATTAGAAAGTGGAAGAAGGTTGAGATTATAGCAGCATAATTGAAAGACTGTGGCCTCAGAACTTATTAATACCCTTAAAAATTATGTTCATTGATAAGAGAAACTAAGACAAAAATTATATCTATTGATTTTACCATATGAGAAATTAAAACAGAAAAATTTACATTGATGTAATTTATTTTAAAAAACAAACTCATTGTACATTAATATAACATGTTTATATGAAAAGTAACTCTATTTTCCCACATAATAGCAATTAAATTGGCATTGTTTTATGTTTTTGCAAATCTTCTTAATACCTAGCTTAATATAAAACAGCAGGATTTTCATATCTACTTCTGCATTCAATCCGTTGCAATATTACATCATGTGGTCCCTGGAAAACTCCACCGTACTCTCATGAGAACATTAGAGAAAATAAGGCAAATAACATCTCAGTATTAGTATAAAGATATTTTTGAAAATAGTTATCAGAGGTCTTGAGAACATCCAGGAGTCCCCAAAAAAAACTGCTGGTTAGACTATGCCCCTGGGTCCGCTCTGCCAAGCTGCAAGTTGGCAGTGGCAATGTTCCCTTATCAAAACTGCATCTCCTATTGGGCAGCCAACCCTCTCCTATAGTTATAGGATAAATATTCCATCCCCTAGCCCTCTCTCCAAACCCCGGGTGTGATAAAGGCTCCCTGTTGTTGCTAGTCCTAGGGTGTTTCAAGATTCCTTGACTTGCCTTAATCTTGCCCATACCTTTGTAAGTAGGCCCTTAATTAAACTCTCCTCAATCTTTTGTATGTATGCCGGTGGTAGACAGATGTAAGTTGGACCTCAATGATCTCCATCTCCTAGTATTTGCCTTGGTGTAATCTCATCCTCTTGAGTGAGGGAGGACTTGTGACTTGCTTCTAACCCACAGAATGTGGCAAAGATGATGAGATTTCACTTCCATAGTTTTATTGTGTTGTGCAAGACTCTGTCTTGCTAACAGAATCATTCTAGTGATGGACTTGCTGACTTGATGAAGTAAGTGACCATGTTTGGAGACGTGGCCATATGTCAAGGAGCTGTAGGCAGCCTCCAGAAGTACAAGGCAACCTCTAGCCAACAGCCAGCAAGATGCTGGACCTCAGTCCTGCAGCCACAAGTAAATAAAATGTGCCAACAATGTGACTGAACTTGAAAGCAATTCTTTCCCAGTTGACTCTCCAGATAAAAACACAGCCTCATCAATACTTTGATTGCAACACTAATAAGACTCAAAGAGAGGAGCTGCCAAAAATGTACCCAGATTCCCTGATTCACAGAAACTGTGAGATACTAAATGCATATTGTTTTAAGGTGCTAAATTTGTGGTAATTTTTTACACAACAATAGATAACTAACACAGTGCCATTTTCTCCCTAAAACCCTAACTCAATACACACCAATTAAAAAAAATATATTTTTACCACTGTCTTCCTATCAGCCTTTCCATTTATTTACATATTACCTAATGTCTACAAAGCCACTAGCAACTAAAAATGTGAAGAAGTATGTAGTGATGTTGGAGTTAAGCATTTTAATCATTTAAAATCTTGCTCCAGTTGACTTTTTCCTGAGTTGAAAAAATTTAGTATATACTAGTCATACAAGCAAGGCCCATTTGTTTTTAACTTAACAATTATTCGTTATTCATTTACTCAACACATATTTATTGAAGGCTTACTTTAGATCAGGAAGTATTATAGGAACTGTGAATGCAGGAGTGAACAAAACAAGCCACCTAATCTCATAGAATTGATGTTCTAGCAGAGGGAGACAGGCAGTAAACAAGAAAAATAGGTAAACTATATAACACATTGGAAACTGATCAATACAGTCAAAGAAAAAATGTCATACAAGGAAGGAGCATAGGGTGCATTGGGGTGAGGAAAGAGGTACAATTTTAAATTAGTTGGCCAGGGAAGTATTATCTGAGAAGAAGACATCTGAGTAAAGTCCTGCAAGGAGGTAATAAAGGAGCCACGAGAAATATGTAGGAAGAACAATCCAGGAAGACCAAATAGCAAGTGCAACAGCCCAGAGATGGTAGCACATCTGGTGTGGCTGAGCAAGGGTAACAGTAATGGAGTTACAATCTGTAAAAGGGGAATGGAGATCAAATAGGGCATTTAGGTCATTGAAAAGACATTGACTTTTACTCTAAATGACACAGGAAGCCATTGAAAGGTTTTGAGCAGAAGTATGATATGACTTGACATGTATTTTTAAATGCATCACTGGCTGCTGGGTTGAGATAGTCTACAGGGGACCAAAGAGGGAGCAGGGAAATGTTTAGGAAGTAAAGGCAATAATTTAGGCAATGGATGATGTTGGGTAAACCTGAATGATAACAGTAAAGGTGATGGGATTTCTAGACTGAGCAGCAGAGTTTGCTGGTAGACTGGTTGTTGGTGGAGGAGGTGGCAAACGTGTGAGAAAAAGAGAGTTGCCAAAGATGACTCCACCTTTTTTGGCTTGAGCAACTGGAAGGGTAGAAGTGGCATCAGTTGAGCTGGGAAAGGGTGTAGAAAGGGTAGGTTTGAGAAATAGTCAGAGATAAGTTTGGATATGTTAAGTTTGAAATATCCATTAGATGTCCATATGGAGATGTTAAATGCTCACTTGTATATATGAGAATGAACCTCAGCACTATCGGCATTGGGCCAGGTAATTTTTTGTTGTTGAGTGTCGTCCTGTGCATTGTTAGATGTTTAGTGACATCTTTGCCCTATGCCCACTAGATGCAAGTAGCACCTTTCCCCCCATCCTCCAGTTGTGACAGCCAAAAAGGCTCCAGGCATCCCTAAGTATCCCCCAGGTTCAGGGGTGAGGGACATAATTGTCCTGAAGTAAGAACCACTGTAATGAAATGAAGTTATAAACAGAAGTCTGGCTGAAGATATAAATTTGAAAGTCATCAGCATAAAGGTGATATTTGAAAGCATTAGACCAGTTGATAGCACCAAAGTGTAGCAGAAAGAAAAAAGAGGTTAAAGAACTCCAACATCTGGAAGTCAAAGAAATGAGGAGGGACCAGCAGAGGTTCAGCAAAAGAAACATATAAGGAGCAGTCATGTGTGAGGAAAACTAAGAGACTGTAATGTCAAGCATGGGGGAAAAGATGTGCACAAAGGAGAGAATGTACAACTGTGTCAAATACTGTTGATAAATCAAGTAAAATAAGAACTGAGAGTTAATCATTGGGCTTAACACAAAGGTTACTGATCATGACATTATCTATTTCTGGAGTAAATGGAGCAAAAATACATTCCTAACTGATTTCAGAAAGAACAAATTATAGACATTGACTAAAAACATATAAAAATAATGATAGATGTTGAGTATTTTTTCAATGAGTTTGCTATGAAGGGAAAGAGGGAAATCAGGCATCAACTAGAAGGATAAATGAAATGATGGGGAAAACAGAAGAGCATGTTTTGGTACTGATGCAAAGACAAATTCAGTTCAAAGAAAAAAATTTGAAGCTGCAGAAGAGAGGAGAAAATTATTAGAGTGATATCATTGGATAAGCAAGAGATAATTGACCATGACATGTAAATCATAATATATACATGTCAGTATACACAGTAGATGCCAAGAATGTTAAGTTTAAGATGCATATAGCAAATGCCCATGTTCTCTTGGCACTCTCCATCCTATACATGCCACAGCTCCTACCTCACGCACAATATGAGGGCCTTCACTAACTGGAAGAGCAAGTTTAGTCCACAGGTGTTGACTTCATCTCTTCCAAGCGGCCCTCAGCCAATGACAGATGGGTACTGGATATAAATACCTAAGGAAGTTTCTGTACCATCTCTTAGAGGTCTCCAGTAGACCTGGGCTCCAGTTGTCCATGGCAACAATCTGCTCGTTAGCACACATTTCACTTGCTGCTTTCCCTTCTCTGTCTGACTTCATCTGCTGATAGCGCTAGTGCTTCCCGGGATCACCTCCCAAATAAGCTACCTACACTCAGACCCTTGTCTCGGTGCCTGTATCTGGGGAAACCCCACCCAAGACAGTGTAAACTCAAATGATTTTTAACTAAGCCCTACCTACTAGTTAGTAGTACAGTCCTTCCTGTAAGAAAAATTGTCATTCCAGGCTAACTTCAAACAATGCCTTTCTGCCTTAACAAATTTCAATCCAGACTATAACACAATGGAGTATTTATCTTGACTAAAATGGCCCCATATCTGTGCTTGAGTGTCAGTCTTTGTCACATCAGTGTGATAGCACTAAGTGTTTAGCTTGAATAAAGTGGTTCCCCGTCCTTTGATAATACAACATGGGTCCAGAGTTCTCCTCGCTACAATTTTCAGCTCCATCAAGAGTAGCCTAAGACATCTCAGAATTCCCAGAGATTTTCAAAGTGTGTTTCATTTATTCTATTATGCACTCATTCTGCCTTGTCCGTTTGAACTGGATTCACTAGGGAATACAATTTAGTTAGCCATTTTTTTTTCTTTTTGCACTCTCTAGCCTGCCATTTTATTTTTACTTTAAATTGCGCTGCTTCCTCATTCTTCACACACTCCACCTCACTCAACCTACATTTAAAATCTCATAGAGTTGGGCAACTATAATGTAGTTCCTTCTCTTTTCTTAACACCTGAAATTTCAGTTTGCATAGTTAGGTAATACCAATATTTATGTAGTGCTTCATACGTGCCAGACACTGTTTTAAATGAATCAATTTTTTCTTCACATCAACAGGTACTATTATTATCTCCATTTTACAAAATTGAATTACTACTGATTTTAATTGGGATTTTGAATTTCATAGCACCTCAGGGCTAGAACTAACCTTGAAAGTTTTGTGTCCGGAATTGGTGGGTTCTTGGTCTCACTGACTTCAAGAATGAAGCCACGGGCACTCGCGGTGAGTGTTACAGTTCTTAAAGGCGGCGTGTCCGGAGTTTGCTCCTTCTGATGTTCAGATGTGTTCCCCTTCTGGTAGGTTTGTGGTCTCGCTGGCTCAGGGGTGAAGCTGTAGACCTTCGCGGTGAGTGTTAACAGCTCTTAGGGCGGCGCCTCTGGAGTTGTTCGTTCCTCCGCTGGGCTCGTGGTCTCGCTGGCTTCAGGAGTGAAGCTGCAGACCTTAGGGGTGAGTGTTACAGCTCATAAAGGCAGTGTGGACCCAAAGAGTGAGCAGTAGCAAGATTTATTGCAAAGAGCAAAAGAACAAATCGTCCACAGCGTGGAAGGGGACCGGAGTGGGTTGCCACTGCTGGCTGGGGCAGCCTGCTTTTATTCTCTTATCTGGCCCCACCCACGTCCTGCTGATTGGTAGAACCCAGTGGTCTGTTTTGACAGGGCGCTGATTGGTGCCTTTACAATCCCTGAGCTAGACACAAAGGTTCTCCACGTCCCCACCAGATTAGCTAGATACAGTGTGTCCACACAAAGGTTCTCCACATCCCCACTAGATTGGCTAGATACAGTGTGGATTGGTGCATTCACAAACCCTGAGCTAGACACAGGGTGCTGATTGGTGTGTTTACAAATCTTGAGCTAGATACAGAGTGCCCATTGGTGTATTTACAATCCCCGAGCTAGATATAAAGGTTCTCCAAGGCCCCACCAGAGTAGCTAGATACAGAGTGTCCATTGGTGCATTCACAAACCCTAAGCTAGACACAGGGTGCTGATTGGTGTATTTACAATCCCTGAGCCAGACATAAAGGTTCTCCACGTCCCCACCAGACTCAGGAGCCCAGCTGGCTTCACCCAGTGGATCCCCCACTGGGGCGTGCAGGTGGAGCTGCCTGCCAGTCCCGCGCCGTGCGCCCGCACTCCTCAGCCCTTGGGTAGTCGATGGGACTGGGCGCCGTGGAGCAGGGGGCGGCGCTCATCGGCGACGCTCCGCCGCACAGGAGCCCACGGAGGGGGTAGGAGGCTCAGGCATGGCGGGCTGCAGGTCCCGAGCCCTGCCCGGCGGGAAGGCAGCTAAGGCCCGGCGAGAAGTCGAGGGCAGCGCCGGTGGGCTGGTACTGCTGGGGGACCCAGTACACCGTCCGCAGCCGCTGGCCCGGGTGCTAAGCCCCTTATTGTCCGGGGCCGGCAGGGCCGGCTGGCGGCTCCGAGTGCGGGACCCGCCAAGCCCACGCCCACCCGGAACTCCAGCTGGCCCGCAAGCGCCAGCGCGCAGCCCCAGTTCCCGCTCACGCGTCTCCCTCCACACCTCCCTGCAAGCTGAGGGAGCCGGCTCCGGCCTTGGCCAGCCCAGAAACGGGCTCCCACAGTGCAGCGGTGGGCTGAAGGGCTTCTCAAGTGCCGCCAAAGTGGGAGCCCAGGCAGAGGAGGCGCCAAGAGCAAGCGAGGGCTGTGAGGACTGCCAGCACGCTGTCACCTCTCAGTTTGTTTAGGTAAGCTTTTCTTTTCTTTTTTTTTTTTTCTTTTTGGAGACCAAGTCTTGCTCTGTCACCAGGCTGGAGTGCAGCGGTGCAATCTCGGCTCACTGCAACCTCCACCTCCCGGGTTCAAGCGATTCCCCTGCCTCGGCCTCCCGAGTAGCTGGGACTACAGGCACACACCACCACGCCCAGCTAATTTTTTTTGTATTTCAGTAGATACCGGGTTTCACCATGTTGGCCAGGATGGTCTTGATCTCCTGACCTTGTGATCTGCCCACCTCAGCCTAGGTAAGCTTTTCTTGATAGAGATGTGTCCAAGCACCTCTAGGATAATTATAGACCTAAATCTTAGAAATAGCCTGCAGATTTCTGTAAGACTTAGCCTGGCCTTTCTGTCCTGCCAATCTGCCATAAATGCTCCTTTGCTCTAACGCTTCAGTCACAGTGGCCTCATTCTGTTTCTCCAGTGAGAGAAGCTCCCTCAATTTCAGGATTTTGATCAATGCTTTCCCCTCTGCCTGCCACTCTGTAGTAGACATAATAATAGCCTGCAAAGAAGTCCATGTCCTAATCTTCAAAATCTGTGACTATGTTACTTCATGTGACAAAGGGACTTTAAAATATGATTAAGCATCCTGAAATGGGAAGATTATCTTGGATTATTCAGGTGGGGCCAATGTAACCACCAGAGTCCTTATGAGAGGGAGGCAGGAGAATTAGAGTCAGTAAAGAAGATATGATCACAGAAGTAGTGGTCAGAGTGTTGCCATCACTAGAAGAGAGACTTTAGCCCTGGGATGTGAGCAGTCTCTAGAAGCTGAAAAAACAAGGAAACAGATTCTCTCCTAGAGCCCCCAGAAGGAATGCAGCCCTGCTGATCCATTTTAGATTCTAAACTCCATAACTGTAAGATAATAAATTTGTATTCATTTATGCCACTACGTTTGTGGTAATTTGTTACAGCAGCAATAGAAACAAAAACACTCTATTTCACCCATCTCCCCTCTTCATTTTCCCTCTTACTAGTCTTTTAGACTAATAAGACTAAATATCTCTTCCTCAAGGACACAACCTTTATCACACAAACTCACCAAGAAATGCCCCTGTTACATTTTCAAAGCATTCCATACTTTCCCTTCATGATACTCAACAATACTGTTTGATTATTTAATTAATATCTTTGTAACCTACCAGACCACAATTTCCATGAGGGTAGAGTCTATTATGTTTTTTTCTCATCATTATATTCCAGGCATCTCACACAGTAATATCACAAGCACTCAATAAATTGTTGTTTAATGAATAAGTAAATAAGCAAAGTAATTAATATAGGACCTGAAAATGATTTGATAGCTCTAAGGCATGTAAAGATTATTGTTATAACTAACTGGTTAGCCCTCCAAATGAGAATCAATGCTATATACCAAAGGTACCCTAGGAGGGCGGGGCCAAGATGGCTGACTAGAAGCAGCCTCTGACCATCAGAGGCTCCCATTGAAAAGAACCATAATAATACTGTGTGAATCCCGCACTGTCAACCAAGGTATCCAGGTTCTCCCAACAGGAATGATTAGGCAGCTGCTGTGATCCACAGAGAGGAAAAAAGAGTAGTGTGTTGTGGCAGCCCACCTGAGAGCCACACAGGTCAGGGGAGCCCTCACCCCCCAGCTAAGGGAGGTGGTGAGTGAGCATGCTACCCAGCCAGGGAAACTGCTTTTTATATAGAACTGTGTAACCCGTGGATCAGAAGATCCCACTTGCGAACCCATGCCATTGGGGCCTAGGGTCCCAACCCTGGAGCCATGCAGATTCTCAACAGCCTCTAAACTAGAATATGCTTAAGCCTGCTGAGTTCACAGCGGGGAGGGGGCAACCAGTACCACATCTGTGGCTTCCTGCTCTCTAAGCCATTTCAGCTCCTTGGGGAAGGGGCAGCAGCCAGCACTGGGACTCATAACTACCTAACATGCTAAGCTCCCTGCACTGGGGAAAGGCAGCATGCATCTCTATGGCTCCAGGCCACACTTTTGCTCTGTTGGAGCCAGTAAGGCTGGACAACTTGGTCCCAAGAGGTGTCCCCCACAGCCCAACATACCAGCTGTGGCAGACTGTGGCCAGAATGCCTCTTTAGGATTGACCCTGACCCATCCTTCCACACTAGAATGGACCTCCCTGCAAGAAATCTAACAACTCCAGCCAGAGGCTCAGGGAGAGAACCCTTATCTCCCTGGGCCTGAGCCCCTAGTGGGAGGGGCAGCTGCAGTCTCTGTGGACCAGCAGACTTAGCCTTTCCTCATCGTAGTTCTGAGGAATCCAGGCAGCCCAGACAAGTGGGTTCCCTCCAGAGAAACACACTCCCTCCACCAAGGGACAGTCAAAGTGCTTCGTTAAATAGGTCCTGTTCCCTATGCCACCTGACCGGGTGAGACCCTCCAACAGGAGTTGTCAGACACCCTATACAGGAACAATCCTACTGGCATCAGATTGGTGCCTCTCAAGGTCAGAGATTCCAGAAGTGGGGGAAGGCACCCATCTTTGCTCTTCTCTAGCCTCCTTGAGTGACATCTCCAGGTGTGGGAGCAAATCAGACGAATAGGGCCTGAAGTGAACCCCCTGCAGATTGTGGCAGCCCTCCAGAAGAGGGACCTGACCATTGAAAGGAAAACAAACAAACAGAAAGCAATAACAACAGCATCATCAACAACAAAAACGTCCCCACAAAAACCCCATCCAAGAGTCATCAGTCCTAAAGATCGAAACTGACAAACTCATGAAGATGAGAATCAATGAAAAAATGCTGAAAACCCAAAAGGCTCTTCACCGCCAAAAGATCTCAGTACCTGTCCAGCAAGGGCACAGAACTGGATGGAGGATGAGATGGATGAATTGACAGAAGTAGGCTTCGGAAGATGGGTAATTAAAAACTCCACTGAACTAAAAGAGCATGTTCTATCCCAATGAAAACAAGCTAAGAACTTTGATAAAATGTAAGAGGAGCTGCTAACTTGAATAACCACTTTAGAGAGGAACATAAATGACTTCTTGGAGCTGAAAAACACAGCACAAGAATTTTGTGAAGCATACACAAGTATCAATAGCTGAACTGACCAAGCAGAAGAAAGGATAGCAGAGTTTGAAGACCACCTTGCCAAAATAAGGCATGCAGACAAGATTAGAAAAAAAAAATGAAAAAGAATGAACAAAGCCTGCAAGAAATACGAGACTATGTAAAAAGACCAAACCTACAATTGATTGGAGTACCTGAAGGAGACAAGGAGAATGGTTACAAGCTGGAAAACACACTTCAGGATATTATCCAGGAGAAGTTCCCCAACCTAGCAAGACAGGCCAACATGCAAATTCAGAAAATACAGAGAACACCACTAAGAGACTCCATGAGAAGATCAACCCCAAGACACATAATCATCAGATTCTCCAAGGTTGAAATGAAGGAAAAAATGTTAAGGGCAGCCAGAGAGAAAGGCCAGGTCACCTACAAAGCAAAGCCCATCAGACTAACAGTGGACCTCTCAGTAGAAACCCTACATACCAGAAGAGATTGGGAGCCAATATTCAACATTCCTAAGGAAAAGAATTTTCAATCCAGAATTTCATATTCAGCCAAACTAAGCTTCATAAGCAAGGGAGAAATAAAATCCTTTCCAGACAAGCAAATGCTAAGGGATTTTGTCACCACCAGGCCTGCCTTCCAAAAGCTCCTGAAGAAAGCACTAAATATAAAAAATGAAAAACCAGTAGCAGCCACTGCAAAAACACACCAAAATATAAAGATCAATGACACTATGAAGAAACTGCATCAACTAATGGGCAAAATAACCAGATAGCACCATGATGACAGGATCAAATTCACGCATAACAATAGTTACCTTAAATGTACATGGGCTAAATGCCACAATTAAAAGACACAGACTGGCAAATTGGATAAAGAGTCAAGACCCATTGGTGTGCTGTATTCAAGAGACCCATCTCATGTGCAAAGACACACATAGGCTCAAAATAAAGGGATAGAGGACAATTTACCAAGCAAATGGAAATACAAAAAAAGGAGTGGTTGCAATCCTAGTCTCTGACAAAACATTTTAAGCCAACAAAGATCAAAAAAGACTAAGAAGGGCATTACATAATGGTAAAAGGATCCATTCAACAAGAAGAGCTAACTAGTCTAAATATATATGCACCCAATACAGGAGCACCCAGATTCGTAAACCAAGTTCTTAGAGACATACAAAGAGACTTAGGCTCCCACACAAT
This sequence comes from Pan troglodytes, assembly GCF_028858775.2. Taxonomy (NCBI): domain Eukaryota; kingdom Metazoa; phylum Chordata; class Mammalia; order Primates; family Hominidae; genus Pan; species Pan troglodytes. The sequence continues at coordinate 32,188,220 of NC_086015.1, forward strand.
AATAGTGGGAGACTTTAACACCCCACTGTCAATATTATACAGATCAATGAGATAGAAAATTAACAAGGATATTCAGGACTTGAACTCAGCTCTGGATTAAGTGGACCTAACAGACATCTACAGAACTCTCCACCCCAAATCAACAGAATATACATTTTTCTCAGTGCCACGTGGCATTTATTCTAAAATCAACCACATAACTGGAAGTAAAACACTCCTCAGCAAATGCAAAAGAATGGAAATCATAACAAACAATCTTTCAGACCACAGGGCAATCAAATTAGAACTCAGGATTAAGAAACTCACTAAAAAAACATACAATTACATGGAAATTGAACAACCTGCTCCTGAATGACTCCTGGGTAAATAATGAAATTAAGGCAGAAATCAAGAAGTTCTATGAAATTGATGAGAACAAAGAGACAATGTACCAGAATCTCTGGGACACAGCTAAAGCAGTGTTAAGAGGGAAACTGATGGCACTGAATGCCCACATCAGAAAGTTAAGAAAGATCTCAACTGGACACCCTAACACCACAATTAAAAGAGCTAGAGAAACAAGAGCAAACTAATCCAAATGCTAATAGAAGACAAGAAATAACTAAGATCAGAGTAGCACACATATAAATATGTAACCAACCTGCATGTTCTGTATGTGTATCCCAAAACTTAAAGTAAAATTTTGTTAAAAGGCACCTTAATTGTCTATAAAGCGTTATTCCTATATTTAAAAGGTACCAGAGGATGGGCACAGTGGCTCATGCCTGTAATCATAGCACTTCGGAAGGCGGAGGCAGGTGGATCACCTGAGGTCAGGAATTTGAGACCAGCCTTGCCAACACAGTGAAACCCTGTCTCTACCAAAAATACAAAAATTAGCGGGCATGGTGGCGCACACCTATAGTCGCAGCTACTCGGGAGGCTGAGGCACGAGAATCGCTTGAACCCTGGAGATGGAGGTTGCAGTGAGCTGAGATTGCTCCACTGCACTCCAGCTTGGGTGACGGAGTGAGACTCCATCTCAAAAAAAAAAAAAAGGCATCAGAAGTTTATGGTCAGAAACATTGCTGGTTAATGAGAAATTGGAAACTCCTGCCTAGATTCCCTTGATCACATTTCAATGTTTCTGTTTCTAAATTGTGTATTTTTCTTGTTTCCACCAATTCAAATATATGAAAATTTTGAAAAGAACATTAGTTCTGTAACTGCTTTAATAACTCTATTAGTCAAGATAATCCCTGCTATTTAGTAAAAAAAATCCCCAAGTCTCACCAGTTTTATACACAGATAAAATTATTTCTTGTGCTTACAAAGGCTGAAGAGAGTCAGCAGAGTTGTTCTCTGTCTGTGATTCAAGAATTCAGAGTCCTTTCACCCTGTGATGCCACCATTTCAACCTCTGACTTCCAAGGCTATTGTGTCAGGACAAAGTACAAAGAACTCGTAGTTCTTGACTGCCTTGGTCCAGAGGTGACACAAATCCTTCCACTCACAAGACATTGGCCAGAACTTGAAACTTGGCCCAACCTAACTACAAGGCAGTCTGGGAAATTTAAGGGGACACCGGGAATATTTGGTAAGCATCATTTTCTTTTCTACAATAGTTATAAATGTTTTTGGCAATGTTTCACTATTTATAAGTTATAAGTGAAACAAAATGTTGCTTCTCCAAGTATATTTTAATGCACATAGAAAATTCCAGCTCTTCAAAGAAGTACAGTGACACATTTGTAAACAGTCTTTTTGAATAATCATTTCAAATTTTTCTCTTTTAATGAAAGATGTGTTCATATTGGCTTTTCTTAAAATAGCATATGCAGAGATGTGCTGGAGCTGGCTCGCACTGGTTCTGAAGCTGATTTTGCACCTCTTCGTAACTCCCAACTTCGTGTTAGGTGATATCGTAATGGTAGCTTGAACGTGGTCACAAGTGAAAGTATTTACACCATGGAAATCAGCAAATGCGACAAATCAGGACTTTTGTTTGTTTTTCAAAGAGTCAGTTGTTAAACATTTGCTAGCATGCTACTGTGTACACTGGTATTTAAAATGATTGTTTGCTCCTGGAAATCAGATTGTAACAGTGTTAAAATGACTGAGTTCTAAAATTTTAAGACCAAATTTTTTGTTCCTGTGTGTCTGGCAATGCAGCATAGTAAAAGACTCTAGTAGAAGGGTCAGAAAATCAAATCTATTCCACATTTCGCCACTAATCATTCATGAGTCCTTCACCAAATCAATCTCTCTTGGATGCGGTTTCTCTAGTGTAAAAGAAGGAGATTGTGACAGCTAATCTCCCAAGCCCAGTTCCAGGCTGAGTCAAAACATGACCTCTTACTCTGTGTTAAGATTGAAGCTACCTAGAAACACCTAATTATTTCAAGGGCAGAATATTGCAGTTTATTTCTGGATGTTTCTGTTAGAATTTGTTTTTTACTCTAGAAGTAGTGTGTGGGAATAGCACAAATATATATATATATATGAAATAATGGTGCTGTGTTATTGCAAATTGAATAAAACATTAACATTGCAAGGAATTCACATTGTAAGCTCTGTCGTCTTGAGAATTAATCTACCACATCAGCAGCATTTCTTTTCTTTTCAGATCATGTTCTTTTATTGGCTTTTGTTTTAATTATACATTGCTGCATAATATCATCCCCAGACTTAATTACTTAAAACATAAACTCGTTTACTACAATTCACAATTTTCTGGGTCAGGGATTCAGGCATCAAATAGGATTGGTAGGTGGTATTCAGCTGGCGCTCGGCTGATCTAGACTATCCAAGATGGCTTTATTGATGTGCCTGGTAAATTGGCAGGGACAGCGGCAGGGCTGGGTTCACCTTGGCCTCTCTTTCATTCTCCAGCAAGATAGTCAGACTGCTATATGGCACCTCAAGTTTTCCAGAGACCAAAGCTGAAGATGCCAGTCCTTGAAAAGGCCAGGTCTGAAATGGACATATGTCACTTCTCCCATATGCTTTTATCGAAGCAGCCACAAGCCAGCCCAGATTCAGTGGGAGCAATGTCAAGTAATTTGTGAGCACTTTTAATCTTCTATAAAATCAAGACATATCTTAATACCACCAAGCCTTCATGAAGACCCTCTGCAATCCTGACTTCTCCCAAATATGCCACTGCCACCAACAACAGCAGAGAGAATAAATCTCTCTCTTAAGCTCCCACTACATCACAATTCCTGTTTTAAGGCCTGTGTTTTTTTATTATAGCTGCTTTGCATTCTTGCCTTAGTGTCACCATTCATGTTAGGTGTTAACACTATGCTTTGCCCCTCTATTCAAGCTTTGCTGCGTTTACCACAATATTAGTATATAGTAATTATACAAAAACATGTTAATTGTATCAATACATTACAAAATATTGTTTGTCTACAAAATTGTATATATTATGGCTAGAAACCCTGGTGCTTTATTTAACTTCTAGTAAAGAAAATATAGAATACACCCATGACCTTGCCAAAAATTTTGACAAAATCAAAATTTAAATAAATCTGTATCACAAAATACCATAAACAAAGTTCAAAGAGACATGAAAGATTTGGAGAAAATATTTGTAACGTATATGATTAGAACATGAATTAGTATCCAAATTTTACAAGAAAACCTACAAAACAATAGAAAAAGATAAACCACACAAGAGAAAAATGTGCAAAGGATATAAATAAACCATTCACCAAAGTAAAAATACAAATGACCAAGAAAAGATGCTAAACCTCACTAATAAACAGGGATTTGCAAATTACAATAACGATAATAGCATTCTGCATTTTAAAACTTGACAATATCAATTCTTAGCAATACTCTAAAGAAATGGGAACTGCTATATAGAAAGCAATATTCTAAAGAAATGGGAACTGCTGATAGAACTGAAATTGGTACAGATATTTTGGAAGCTAATTCAGCAGTATTTACTGAAACAAAAAATATATATATACACCCTCTGTGACCCAGTAATTCCACTTCTCATTAACTTTCCTTGTTCCCATGCAAAAGGAAACATTTTTGTATTGTCAAAATTATTGACAAAGTTTATTATATTTTACTATACTTTAAAATAGCAGTTAAATAAAATGCCTGTTGTACTAGCCATAACCTACACATTTTTGTAGGCAGGTATTATCTTAAGTGTATGAATATAATTGATCTCTTTCATATAATTATTATGTGTAAAGAATTATGTTAAAAGTTAGTAAGTTATATAGAATTATTTTTAAACATGAAAAAAAAACCAACCAGAAACAACCTAAATGATCATCAATAAGGGAAGTGCTAAACAAAAGTTATTATAATCTCAGGTTTTAAAATGGGGGTATATTTTTGTGTATTAACATGTACTGGTCTCCAGGACAAATTACCAAGTAAAGTAGAACATGGTAGAACATTATATATATAATTCATATATATATATATATGAATTCTATTTATGTTAAATAAAAACAGTACAATACTATATATTGTTACGATTTTGTAATAATGACATGTAAGTGCAAAGAATAAGGTCTGGAAGAATATTTAGAGAGTTGTTTATAGCGGTGAACTGGAGAGACAGTGAGAGGGGCTGAAATTCAAAGCAGAGATTAAAAAAGGCCTTTAGTCCCATGTTTCAGTTTCTACTAAGACAATATATTTATTTGTGACAAGTAAAAATAATTTTTAAAATTAATCACAAATATTTTTATTTCAGAACATTTGAAGAGGTAGGTTACTATATATCAGTAACAAAATGAGATGTCCACGTTTTATTTTTAAGTGAACAAAGTATGTTTCAGAGCAATTTGTGTAATATAACTTCATTTGACTAAAGAAGGAGAAAAAAATCTGTTAAATTGACATGTGTTGTATTTAAGTGGGAAATACATGGAAATGGAAAGATTCCCACAAACTGGTGTTGGTGATTACTTTGTAGGGGAAGAGAGTTAAGATGATAGGTAGAGAGGACAGGAGAAGATTTTTTTTTTAAGTGCTTCTGTACTGTTTCAATTTTATGAGCATGTACTATTCTTATAATTTTTAAAAATCCAATTTAAAAAGTTAATTCAGGGTAGCCTACATGGCTAGTTATAAAACATCCTAAATTTCACATCTAAACCATGGACTATTTACAGGTCTCATTTTTGCTTAAAAGATGGAAGCATTTGTATGTAAGGGACTGACTTGAAGTTTATGCATTAAATCAATAGATAACAATCTTCTCAGTTCATGTGTTCACTGATCGGCCTCCTCCATTAGGAGTGAAGGAAATAGAAAAATGCAATGATTCTTTTCTAAGGGTTAGGGAAAATGCTCTAAAAGGGACTCATGGCTGGGTGTGGTGGCTCATGCCTATAAACCCAACACTTTGGGAGGTTGAGGCAGGCAGATCACTTGAGGTCAGGAGTTCAAGACCAGCCTGGCACATGGTGAAACCCTGTATCCACCAAAAAAATACAAAAATTAACTGGGCATGGTGGCATGTGCCTGTAGTTCCATTTACTCAGAGGCTGAGGCAGGAGAATTGCTTGAACCTGGGAGGCAGAGGTTGCAGAGAGTAGAGATTGCCCCACTGCACTCCAGCCTGGGCAATAGAGTGAGACTCCATCTCAAAAAAATAAAAATAAATAAATAAATAAATAAAAGGGACTCATTACTTTTTATTATGATTGCTTTGTAAATCTTCAGGCAAAGGGTGTAAGAGCTAAATAATCTGAACAAAATCTGGATCAAAAAATTTGATATAGACCAAATTATAAAGCAAGTCTTGGAAGAGACTGTAGTAATTGTGCAATCACCTTAATTAACATAGTCACTAAGGGGTAAGTGTATAAACTGACATTGTTACTGTCCCACCCCTTTTTGCCTTCAGAAAAAGAAAAAGAGTTTTACAGAAAGTGTCTGTTTTGATGGTATCAAACATGGTAGGAAGAGCCTCTTCCTTTTATCATTTCCTGTTTGTCAGTTTTCTATCTAGGTGTCAGGTTTAAATTTGGAACATGCAGTATGCAGTGAATTATTCTCAAGCAAAAAAAGGCAAAGAAAAAGAAACAACACCTCAGATTATGCATTTGAAAATAAAATATAATTTAATGCATAAAGCAATGTTATTTTTTATAGTTTAATAACTAATCTGCTATAAATTGAGTTAAAATACGTAATGCCAGTGAGTGCCAGAATTAAATATGGCTCTAATTGTTTGTAAATTGTGAGACTGTGATTTGAAGCTTGATTTGGGAAATGCTGACATTGCAAGATTATAAAGTAAAAGTCATAATGAAGAATGATAAATTCCAAAATGGAGAAAAGTCAAAGTTGAAATGCCAAGAGAAAATATAAGGCAAGAACCTCCAAAGAAAATGATAAGAAGTGAAAGATGGCCAAGCACAGTGACTCACACCTGTAATCTCAGCACTTTGGGCAGGCCAAGCTGAAGATTGCTTGATCCCAGGAGTTTGAGGTTAAAGTAAGCTATGATTGCACCACTGCACTCCAGCCTGGGTGACAGAATAAGACCCTGTCTCTAAACAAACAAACAAACAATAAAACAGTGAAAGAGTATTCTAACAGAAAATAAGAAATACAATAGCACTGATCAAATCACAGGATTTGTATTGGATTCACATATACAAAAATGTAGCTCCCTCTTAGCTATTATGCAGAGAAAAGGAAGAGGGAAAAACCCTATTAGGTCTTCCTGATGATTGACCCTAAGAATAATGAAGCACTAAGAGAATTTTCTCTATGCCTGTGATATGGTTTGGCTGTGTCCTCAACCAAATCTCATCTTGAATTGTAGCTCCCGTAATTCCCACATGTTGTAGGAGGGACCTGGTGGGAGATAATTGAATCACGAGGGTGGTTCCCCCATATTGTTCTCATGATGGCAAATAAGTCTTACGAGATTGCATGGTTTTATAAGGGGTTTCCCTTTTCACTTGGCTTTTATTCTTTCTTCCCTGCCACCATATAAGACATGTCTTTGGCCTTCTGCCATGATTGTGAGGCCTCCCCAGCCATGTGGAACTGTGAGCCCATTAAATATCTTTTTCTTTATAAATTATTCAGTCTCAGGTATATTTTTATCAGCAGCATGAAAATGGACTAATAAAGCCTGTGTGTGCCTGAGTAAATAGTAGAGTATAGCCATATCTGGATTTTCTAGTACAATACCAGTTTATTTATTTTTAAATGTGAAATAATTGACACAGTCAAATGCACAAACCTTTAGTGTATAGCACAATTAATTTTACATATGTATACATCCATGTAACTATTATCCAGGTCAATATATAAAAGATCCTATCACTATAGAAGATTTTTTAAAGTGATCCTTCCTAGTCATTTCCTTTTCCTCCAAAGGTAGCCAGCCATACAACTCCTGTTATCGTAGTTTAATTTGCATGTTTTTGAACTTAATATCAATGAAATCATACAATATGTAGACTCATGTGTTTGGCTTCATTCATTGTTTAATGACATTTCCATTGTTTCCATTTGGGAATCATTATGAATGAAGCTACTATGAGCATTCTTTAAGAGTGTTTTGGTGGACATATGTCTTTATTTGATATTCTTTGAGTATATACATAAGAGTAAAATTGCTGACTCATAGGTCGGATGTATGTTTAACTTTATTAGAAATTGACAATATTTTCCAAATTAAGAATTGTGGTATGCATTATATATTAGCCTCATTCCTGATCCTATTTTCTGCTCATCCTTGATTTTTCATATATATTTATCATACTTTCATACTTTTTTTACCTTACTCTTTATCATGACTGGCTAGGTATTTAATTTTCAGAGGTGGAAAGATAACCAACAACTCAATGATAAATTTATAATTTATATGTCATGGTTTTCTGGTTATCTATTGTTGTATAACAAACTCCTCCAAAATTTAGTATCTTGAAACAACAAAAATTGTTTGTTTTGCTCACAAATCTGCAATTTCGTTAAGGCCCATTGGAAATAGCTTGTCTCTACTCATCAGCTTGAATGACTCAGCTGTGGCTGGAGGGTCCACTTCCAAGACAGCTCACTCACATGGTTGACAGGTTGATGCTTATTTCAGATGGGTGCTCAATTGAAGCTGTTAGACAGGGATCTGGATATCTTTCCCTGTGGGAAACCGTTTCTCCATAGGGTTGCTTGAGCTTCCTCACATCATGGCAACTGGTTTCTAAGAATAAATGTTTTGGAAGAAAATAAGGAAATGGAAATTCCGATTTCTTAAGGCCTGGACTCAAAACTGACAAGTGTCACTTCTGTATTCTATTGGTCAAAACAGTCATGGAGCCTTCCCAGATTCAAGGGGAAGGGATATGAATGCCTACCCCTCAATGGGGGAAATAGCAAAGAATTCTCAGTCACTTTAATCCACACCATATACTCTTTGGCAAAAAATAAAAATTATTTATATTCCTCCCACATGTAAAATACACTCATTCTCTGCCAAGAATGTCTTAGCCCATTACAGCATCAGCCTCAGGCTCAAGGCATTAAATATTGTCATCTAAATAAGGTTGTATTACCTAGCTCAGGTCGCCATAAAAAAATACCATGGACTGGATGCCTTAAACAACAGAAATATTTTTTCTCACAGTTCTGGAAGCTGCAAAGTCCAAGATCAAGATTCAACAATGTTCATTTCTGGTGAAGGCTCTCTTTCTGGACTGCAGATGACCGCAATCTCTCAATGTCATCACATGGCAGAGAGAGAGAGAGAGAGAGAGAGGGAGAAAGCGCTCTCTTCTTCTCTTCCTCTTCTTATAAGGCCATAGTCCTATTGAATCAGAACCTCACCCTTATGACCTCATTTATCCTTGATTACCTCCTAAGAACCTATCATCAGATATAGTCCCACTGAGGGTTAGGGCTTTATCATATTAATTTTGGGTAACACAGTCCAATCCATAGCACACATCTAGCTGCTGATACTCAGGTAACGTTTCTTGAGTATAGGTCACTGAGTGTAGATCCTGTTGATCAGAACCTATAAGTTAACAAGAAAAGTGTTCTCAACCTATAATAGTGAGAAAGAGATTGGATAACCATAATAGACAGTCCCACTCAAAAAGGAAGGGAACAAAAGCATAGCAGTCACAGATCCATAGCAATTCTGAAGCCCAATCTGGCACATGGCACCAGTCCCTTTGATAAGGGTCTAGTTCTGCTGTGAGTGATTAACCGTGGCTCTTAGCTTTGACCTCTGGGCTCTAGGATCTTCCCTCTGAATTATTTCACATCAATTTAAAAAGGTCTGTGTTTGCAGCAAGGTAGATTTCTTAGCCTGCTTCTTAACCATATAAATTAATTTTATGTTATCTCTCATTCCAAGCTGCTTTGATTCCTTTAACAATTTTATAGAGTTGTATATCAATTTATAAAAAACTCCCATAAACAAAGGTATGCTTACATTTTTCTGAGATGAGCCCTTCTATATCTGGGCCATGTGTAAGTCTGCTGTGGAACAATAACTTTAAAATTTCTAAAATCCATATTCTTTAGCTGAACGGTCTATAAAAGGCTGTCTTTAAATCTTTTTGAGATATTAACAAAGGGTCTTACATCTACATACTTGAAATATTTACTCTGAAGTCATGTTCTGTTGATAGCTCTAGATTTTATCTTGCTGTTTATTACTCTGAAATATTTTACTGCAAGACACAGGGGATGGAAAACAGTTTTATCTTCAAGACAAGCAAGTCCTGAATATTTTCTATTTCCTCTAAATTTGACTCAAAAACTTAACAGTTAATTCTTCATTTCCTCTCTCTCTTCTTACAAGCAGTTAAGAAGTTAACTTATAAATTATCACAATCAGTAGAAGCAGCCAGTTGGAACTTTCTACATTCTGCCTGGAAATCTCCACAGCCAAGTCCATGAGTGCTTTATATATTTATTCTTTCTATTTTCCCAGTTACCACAAACAGCAGTGTTGACAAACCATGTGACACAACATAACAAGGATCGTTTTCCCCTCATTCTCAAATAGCACTTTCCTCCTCATCATAGGAGCCCTCAGCAGTGGCCTCTCGAGGCCCTTTGAGCTTTCGTTTCCAGTCTCCTTGAGGCTCTTTCAACATTCACCCACTGCCCAGTTCCAAAGCCAATATCATATGTTTAACGTTTTTGTTATGGAGCATCCCTTTTCCAGGAACCATTGCTGTACAAGAAATTATGCCAAAATGTAATGGTTTTGAACAACAGTCATTTAATTATACCTCATTTTTTTGTGGGTCAGGAATTTTGGCAGGGCTCAGCAGAGTGATTCTTCTGCTCCATGTTACATTGACTGAGCTAACTCAGTGGTACTGAGTTGCAGCAAATGGGTTGGTTTGGAAGGTCCAAGACAGCTTCTTCATATGTCTGAAGCATTTTGATGGGGGTGGCTGGAAGTCTGGACTTAACTTGAGTACCTACATGTGACCTCTCCAGCATAACTGCCTCAGGGAGTTGGAATTCTTACAAAGCACATTAGGACTTCCGGTGAATGTATTCCAAGGAACCAAAGCAGAAGCTCCTAAGCTTATTCTGACCTGGGCTTGGAAGACCTACAATGTATTCCTTCTGCCACATTCTACTAGCTATGAGTGAGTCACAGGACCTGAAGGCCAAGGGCGAGGGGGTGAGGAGAAACAAGGAAGTTTGGTTCATTGGGGGACAATCTTTGGAGACTTGATATATGGTACAAAATTAGTATGTTACTTGAAGACTAATAAGAAGCATTGCAATGTCACCATTCTTTATCCAACCAACAAATTAGCATGGTCTACTTTTAGCTATTATGGGCATTCTCTGTGTTGTATAGTCATGGGTAAATTATTTCAACTTTCTGTAATTCATTTTTGTCATTTGTTAAGTGTGGTTGATAATACCTACGTCATAAATTTGTTGGGAGATTATAAAGTGTTTAGTTGAGTGTCTAGCACAGAGTACATGTGAGGCATAAAATATAAATATGCAATATTATTCATCATTATTCCTATAGGAATTCTATCAAAAAGGAATTATATGTAACATAATAAACAAAAAAAACACAGAGAAAGTACTGAGAGCTAACAAAAGTGATTTTGTTTTATTGTTGAATCTCAGATATTTATAAATGGTATTTATAAATAGTGAGTAGAAAAGTGAAAGGGCATTGATACAGTTGAGCTTACCTTAGGGCAATACTAATTTATACTTCTAAATCTCTCAATGATGCTGGTAGGTCTCAAAATTGTTCTGGAGAATGTTCCAAAAATGAGGTACAAAGAAGATTCATGTCATCCATAGAGTCTTCTCTGGTTTAGACTATTCCTAAGAATGAAAAGTCGTCTGCTTTACACCCTCAGGGAACTATTCTGTTTAAGAACCAATTGTAAATTTAAGAGGAACTTCAGAGTTATTAAATTTTTTACCCCAAATCTGAGAGCCTATAGATAATGAGGCCAGCCAATGTTTGCTCTAATGAGCACATTGTTAAATATGATGCTCTTATGAAAGTGTGCTCTACTTTTGGAGTTGGTCAAAGCATTCAAAATCTTTTTTCTTTTCTTTTCTTTCGTTTTTTTGAGATGGAGTCTCCTTCTGTCACCAGGCTGGAGTGCAGTGGCACAATCTCGGCTCACTGCAACCTCTGCCTCCCGGGTATAAGCGATTCTCCTGCCTCACCCTCCCAAGTAGCTGGGACTACAGGCATGTGCTACCACACCCAGCTAATTTTTGTATTTTTAGTAGAGACAGGGTTTCACCATGTTGGCCAGGATTGTCTTGATCTCTTAACCTCGTGATCTGCCTGCCTCGGCCTCCCAAAGTACTGGGATTACAGGCATGAGCCACCACGCCCAGCCAGCATTCAAAATCTTAATCCTCAAGATTTCCTCCAAAGGAAGACATCTTCATTTCCAAGACCCCAAACAGACCTTTCTCTCAACTCATTTGCACTTGCTCTCTCTTAGGTCTGCAGATGGCCAAGTAGTAGGGCTGAAATAAGCTCATGAGGGCATGGCACTCCTCTTCCTCAGGAGACATGCTCAATGAAGACGAAGTTTCTTTTCTGGAATCTCTTTGAGAGGCACGAGTCACTGGTCTTGGTCACATTTCCCTCTCTTCTTTTCAACCAATTTTCTCTCAACACAGACATGTTTGCTGTCATAAAGTTGTAAACATATCTGTGATGCTGCTGGAGCTAAGCATTTTCAGATGTGTGGTTAATTGAGGCCTTCTAGGAAGGTCAGATTAGGCCTGAGAACTAAAGTGTCCTACATGTAAGGGGGGTCATGGTGATAAATTATAGTCATTCTTATTTATTGACTGGTAGTACAGTAGCATGGAGTTGAGAATTTAGATTAGGAAAGAGTAACTAAATATGAATTGACTAGCCCATGTGCAATGATGCAAAATAATATGTTACCAACAGACTGATTAGAAATGTGGGAATGCTATGCTCCTGGTCCAGCTACTTGGATTTTTATCTCATTTTTCTTCTACCAAAAACCTAGTGGCTTGAATTTGCTTGCCTTATGTCATACCCAAACCAAGAGGAAAGGAGCAATTTGGGGCTATGGATTTATAATGGGAGGCACTTAGAAAACAGTTGGAAAGGCATTGACCCAAGCTTGCAGATCTCTGAGCAACAACCTTGTTTGAGTGTCTTTCCATACAGAACCATGCCTGGAAGAATATTTGCATCCACATATCTAAAGAAGCAAGAAAGCATATGAGATGAAAGAGTCATTTTTCTGAATGAGAGAAGCAAATTTTAGTTCATTTTCAGTGCTTGGTTTACGTTTTAAAGAAGACTAACAACATTAATGATCAAGTGTAGGACCAAAGCTAATACTAATCTAGAAATTGTTATCTTTCATGGTGGATTAAAATCTGAGCTTATTTTTACTTCAAAAATGAATGTGGTTAAAGGTCAACTTCTATCCCTTAGTGTCTCATTTCAGTCACGACACCCTTCACATCAAAGCTAATTCACTGAAATAGAAAAATCAGATCTCCAAAGAAGTGATGAGGCAGATTCTAAGTTAACAGACTTCATCATTAGGGTAAGGAAGCAGCAGCAAATCAAAAGTCAGTTGGAGAGCTCATTTATAATAATAAGTTCTCCATTATTATATTTTCATTATTATTTTGAGTTACTTGACTGCTTAGAAGTTTCGCTGTATTTAATTAACCTTTCAGAGGACAAGTCTATAATTTCTGGCTTTGCCCTATTGAAGTTATAGCAATTGTTAAAACCTGAAAAAGAGTTTCTGTTCCATTTTCTAATTCCATGAAAGACTGACTCATTTGTAAAATGCCTCCACATTTGTAACTGAAGATATGCACCAATTCACTCAGGAAACAAGCCTTGCTATACATGAGAGATCAATTGTTTTATGAAATAAAAGTGTAAATGCTGTTAATGTTTTAAAGATCAATTGAAAGTACTCCTTAAGCTCATTTGACCAAGCAGTTTTTTTCCCATTTTTTGAAATCACACCTGTGTTAAGGCATGCACTCTTTTCCTCTATCTGGTAAGCACAAGGTGTGGGAACTGGTGCAATAGATAATTAATCTCTATTGCTATCTATAGTTTCATAGTTAACACTGTCTTAGCAGAAGTGTGAAAACACATTCACACCTTTGAAAATGGATGATTAACTAATCAAATGACAATATGAATGTCAGACAAAATTACAGAAATGACTGCAAGGCAGAGCTATTTATGATTATAACATTCTATTTAATTATTAAGAGTGGATTGTTCAGTATAATCTGTGCTCCTCAAACATCTAGGCAGATTCTCAACTTTTTAATTGCAGGACTCCTCAAAAAAGAATGAAGAAAATTTTAGATTTCCCCCTAATTAAGGAGTTTTAAATACAAGAGGTTAAAAAGGAAAAGAGAGGTACAGTTCAAGACCACCTGCAAAAGGGAGCCAAGAAGCGATAATCACATTTGAGTGAACTGTCAATTTTTTCCTCTGGACTTTGTAATTTCCATTTAAAATGCAGAATAATCTGAATACATATTTGAATATTCAGTCTATCACAGCAAAGTCTCTTTTGATAGTCTGATGTGTAAAAATCTAAATTGGGAGGTGTATTAGTTCATTTTCAAGTTGCTAATAAAGACATACTCGAGAATAAGTAACTCTTAAAGAAAAAAGTTTAATTGAGTCACAGTTCCACAGGGCTTGGGAGGCCTCAGGAAACTTACAGTCATGGCACAAGGGGAAGCAAACATGTCCTTCTTCACATAAGGGCAGGAAGGAAAGATGAGAGCAGAGCAAAGTGGGAAGCCCCTTGTAAAACCATCAGATCTTGTGAGAACTTACTATCACGAGAATAGCATGGGGAAAACTGCCCCCAGGATTCAATTACCTCCCACCTGGTCCCTCCCACCACACATGGAAATTATTGGAACTACAATTCAAGATGAGATTTGGGTGGAGACATAGCCAAACCATATAAGGAGGTAGGACCCTATATTCATTATCTTGCTCATTTTCTAAGTTAACTGTGTGTAAAGTTTAAGAAATGATCATTGGAAAAAGACAATGACACTCTTGGAGGAATGCAGATCTAATAATCGAATGTTTAAAACCAATATTCCATGTACCTTGTATTAAAAGCCTTTAGAATAAAAGTATATCCATATTTATATTTTAAAGCCAAAGTGTATATTAGTGGCTCATATATCATATTGCCTTATAGTGTAGTATTTTAAGGACATCTTAACTGCCCTCTAATGCCTTGAAATCTGGCTACATATCTGACTTATTACCCTGCCCCTAATTAGTAGTGTTTCATACTAAGTAAGCACTCTCGTCTATTGAATAAATGCTAATAGTAAATGATGAGACAAAAGTTGCCATCAAGTTGCATTTTTATGAAAAAAACTGGTTATGAAAAGCAAGAAAAAGCATGATTTTCAATTTATAAATTAGTCACACATTTCTTTGTTATACAGAAAATAAAAATTATACTAATTAGCAATCATTTATTAGCACCAAGTGAATATTCTGTCAGCTGTTTGACCTTGTAGTTATTATTGCCCACCTTGAATGTGTGTAGGGATGTAGGTATATACACATACCTATTTTCCCACCTGCAACCCACTGGTAACTTCTGTTGCCCTTTCTTTCCTGAAACCACCCTGGTCCAGATCTTTCCCATTTTTCTTCACCTTGACTTCTTAATAACATTCGACACCACACAATATCCTTCCTTTTTGAAACATTAGTTTCTCACCTCCAACATCAGAGATTATAATTCCACATGAGATTTGGTGGGGACAGATCCAAACCATATCACATACACATGTACACATGCATGCACGCATACTTAGGGCACCACTCTCTGTTCCCAAGCCTACTCCTACACTAGGCTTTCTGCTCTTGGTGACTGAAGAGCTATTCATTCAGCCACCCAGGTGGATACCTGGGTGTCGCCCTTCACACTTCCCACTCATGCACCCACACACCTAATCTCTCACCATGTTCTATTAATTCTACCTCCCAAACATTTCTTGGATTTGTCCCCTTCCATTCATCCTCACTGGCCTGCCCTAGTCTGGGCAATACCTGTCTTGCTTCATATATCACAACATCCTACTAGCATGTCTTGTTGCTTACATCTTGCCCCTTTCTGTTCATTCTCCTAACCAAGCCAAATGTCCAACAATGATAGACTGGAAAATGTGGCACATATACACCATGGAATACTATGCAGCCATAAAAAATGATGAGTTGATGTCCTTTGTAGGGAAGTGGATGAAGCTGGAAACCGTCATTCTCAGCAAACTATCACAAGGACAAAAAACCAAACACCGCATGTTCTCACTCATAGGTGGGAATTGAACAATGAGAACATATGGACACAGGAAGGGGAACATCACACACTGAGGACTGTTGTGGGGTGGGGGGAGGGGGGAGGGATAGCATTAGGAGATATACCTAATGTTAAATGACGAGTTAATGGGTGCAGCACACCAACATGGCACATGTATACATATGTAACTAACCTGCACGTTGTGCACATGTACCCTAAAACTTAAAGTATAATAAAAAAAGAAAAAAAAAATTTAAATGAAAAAAATTAAAATAAAAAAAGATTTTTTGAACAGTGGTCTTTAAGCTTTTTTGCCTACAACCCCCCCATAGAAATTTTCAAAATTATATGTAATGTTTAATTATATGTAATGTTTAAGTAAAACTTATTTTACTGTAAATTTAAATAATTTCAAAGGCTAGAATATCTGATACAATGTAAACAGTGATACAGAAAATATAAAGAACATTTATTTGGATACATTCAAAAGAGGACACAGTTGTGTCCTCAAAAGTCATTTAATGCCTGCCATTGGCCTCTTTAAAAATACCTGAACAAGTTCACAAGTTCTTCTCTAAGAGTTAGTGATTTTATGGTTTTTTTCTCAAACTTATATTTCTGTTATACTTCCTCCACAGATTTTATCTTAACAGAATAATTTTTAGTCTTTTATTGATTATTCTGTTACTGCAGCAAAAGCATATATATATATATATATATATATATATATATATGCTGAAGTTTTCATTTCCTGTGTCCATAAGGCTGTAAGTATTAAATAATTTCTTACAGATTGATTTACTATTATACATATCATTCAATATAATTAATGAAAACAACAAATATATATTTAGAAAAATGCTTACTAAATATAAGTAAAATATTACATGAAAACCACCTCTTAATGAGATAAATATCTTTTTTAAATTTGTTTATGTGCCTATGGATAAACATTACTTATTTCTAGAATTAGGATTCAGAATAAATTCTATGCCTATGTTTGACCTTATACATATAATTTTTGAGAAGCATTGATCCCATAAATACCTATATGGGCCAAGAAAGAATTTTATTATAGCAATGACAGCTATTTCTTTAAATGTTTTCCAAGTAACATACCAAAAATCACATGATAAGTTATTTAAAATTACTTTACAATGATTTATGAGTTAGCAACTTAATTAGATCCTCCTTTAATCTTATGAAAAGCAAACCATTGGACATCCTGTAACTTGTGAGTTTTACCAGTCATTAGAGTTCTTTACTTGGCCAATATCTGAGAAGTATACTAAAAAAGCTTCAGCTAAACTTATATGACAATTAGTTTTACTCTTTCATTTGAAGATGTCTTATTCATGAATCTAAAATTAGTCAAAGTCAGGCACATGCTTGTACTCTCTCTCTCTCTGTGTGTGTGTGTGTGTGTGTATATATCTATATGTATTCCCACATTTCACATTAGGGTATTTTCTGTCATCTGTTTAAGAAAATATCTTAGCATTTGTGCTGTGGTTTAGTTTTCCAGGTCATTTCCTGATGCTTTAAAAAGCATAGCAGGTTGACATGAAGATAGGCTCTAGAGAATTATTATATATAGATAGTACAGTAACGTAATTTCATGGTGAAAAATACAGAACTAGAGCAGCAAATGCACATTTGAGACAGTAGAATTAATCATAATAAATGGAGGCAGATTTTAGGTTCAGGACATTGGATAAATGTATTTTGCAAAAATTAGTAGCAAACAGAAGAGAGGGTATCGCCATGTATTAATGATGGCTGGTCATTGTATTATTTATAGTATAAGCTACAACATATTTATTTTGTTATTCTTATTGTAATAAATAGGAGGAATGTATAGATGACTAAAGATGTTGATGACTGACAGCAGGAACCTTGGTCAAGTAAAAAGTTAGTGTGTTTACAGTATTCAGTAATTTCTTAGGAAAAATAATGAAATTGTTTCTCCACAATCTGAATCAAAATGTAAAACAGAAACTTACCTTTGTTATATGTTCCTTTCACTGAAGCTGTAAAATCTTTAGAAAATGAATCAATTATTTTCCACTCTTTTCTCCTGGAAATCAGACCAACAAGACAGCTGAAAACACAGGTGAAGGGGAATTCTCTCATTGGTATTGGTATTCTTTCTCCTTACCCAGGAGGGGGAAAATATCCAGAGGGTTCACTCTGTTGCAGATGCTTACTTCCTATCATGCTTTTTACAATTTGGAATGCTCCAATACTAAAATAGATAAAGCAGGGATCTTTGACTTGCATTGTTTCCTGGATGAAGTAAGGTGCCACCCTCATCAATGTGTTTAATCAAATTTTTTTTCTTTTCAGGTGCATTGCATTCTTTGATGATAGTTCAGGAATGAAAGAGACAAAACCAATAGGTAAAAATTATCATTACTCCAGCATCTTTGCTCTGCGAGATATCTGATTCCAAAACATTCTAACACCCTATTTCTGATACCACATTTTGCCCCTAATAAAAATATTTTTAATACAAGGACAAATCTCAAATCTTCCAAGTGAGTTTATTGTGTCTTGACAAGAGGAGTCTTCACCAGTACCAATATTCTGAATTGTCCATCTGTTTGGTGCCCCTGGATAACTCACCAAAGCAAGGTTCAGAATGAATGAGTGATATGCCTCATAAAAAAATAATAATAAATAAATAAAAATAAAAGAGGGAGAAAATTATGCTAGGGCAAGAGGAAAAGGAAAACCATATGATGCCTTCATCACAAGTGTGTGCATTCTCTAGTAGAAGGAGTACAAAAGGAAGGTGACCACCTTAAAATTAATTACCAAAAACTGTTCATGCCTCTGACACCTTGAACCCCAGTGAATGAGCCTACCCCATTTGGAAATCTTTTGTTCTAAAGACAATTTCATGTCATCTCACTGCTTAACATTTAAGTGGCCCCCCTTTGCTGTCAGGATCAAGGCCAACCCCATTAATTTTGCCTATAAAGTAAAGAGGTGCACTTTAACCTCTTCCTGTGTTTGCAACCTCGCCTTTTACCCTTGCACTTGATCAGCCAGATTGAAGTTCCTCAGACTTTTCCAAACCTACCAAGACTTCTTTCCTTGGGAGTCTTTGCACACTTTCCTCAGTTTGGAACATTTTTCTCTTCTGTTCTTTTTAGCTTGACTTGCTCCTGTTGATCTTGCATTTTCAATGTTAATTCCTCTTAAAAACCTTTCTGAACTGTCCACCCCTAGCCACATCCCAATCACTGAACTGGATTAGGCACTTATCCTATGCACTATGTGCTGTTATTGCCTCCTATCCCCACAAGGCGTTACCCACTTGTATTAGTCCATTTTCACGCTGCTGATAAAGACATACCCAAGACTGGGCAATTAATAAAAGAAAGGCAGTTATTGGACTTACAATTCTACATGGCTGGGAAGGCTTCACAATCATGGTGGAAGGTGAAAAACACATCTCACATGGTGGCAGACAAGAGATGTGTGGGGAAACTCCCCTTTTTAAAACCATCAGATCTTGTGAGACATAGTCACTATCATGAGAATAGCATGGGAAAGATCTGCCCCCATGATTCAATTACCTCCCACCAGGTCCCTCCCACAACATGTGGGAATTGTGGGCGTTATGATTCAAGATGAGGTTTGGGTCGGGGCACAGTCAAACAGTATAACCGCTTATCAACTTTATTGTAATAATTAAAATCTTACTTGTAGACATAGCATCTTAGGGCCAGGAGCACTGTTTTATTCA
This sequence comes from Pan troglodytes, assembly GCF_028858775.2. Classification (NCBI taxonomy): domain Eukaryota; kingdom Metazoa; phylum Chordata; class Mammalia; order Primates; family Hominidae; genus Pan; species Pan troglodytes. Next base: position 32,207,780 of record NC_086015.1, read on the forward strand.
CCACTCTATCATCAACTCCCATGCCAATGTCTAACATATAAGACCTATTCAATATTGAGCGTAGTTTTCAACAGACATAGAGAATTTACATATTCAAATAAATCCAGACTTTCAAAGTAGTTACTTTTTTTCTTTCTGTTTATTTTGTTGTTGTTGTTGTTGTTATTAATATCAACAAAAATGAGCTTAAACAAAGTGGTAACTCTATCTTTTAAAATTATTTTTATTTATTTATTATTATTATTTTTTGAGATGGAGTCTCACTGTATCATCCAGGCTGGAGTGCAGTGGCGTGATCCCAGCTCACTGCAACCTCTGCCTCCTTGGTTCTAGTGATTCTCCAGCCTCAGCCTCCCAAGTAGCTGGGATTGCAGGTGGGTGCCACCATGCCCAGCTAATTTTTGTATTTTTAGTAGAGACAGGGTTTCACTATGTTGGTCAGGCTGGTCACAAACTCCTGACTTCAAATGATCTGCCCACCTTGGCTTCCCAAAGTGCTGGGATTACAGGCATGAGCCACAGTGCCTGGCCTCAAACTATCGTTTTATTCCATTGCTTAAAAATGGGAATTCCTCAGCATGAAACATACACAAACCAGTTATAATGATCCCAAGAATGCCTATTAGGAATTCTGGGTTCTAGGCTTGACTTTGTCACAGACTGCATTTCCACTGGGTAAGGCATTTAGGATCTACGTACCACTCCACTTTTAAGTCCTGTAGTTTCTTCCTACTGTTTTACTTTAATGTATATGGTCACCAAACTCAGCTACGGGCCATGAACACAGACTGAGATGCCTCACATGTACATGGAGAGACTTAGTAGGCAACATGGTGCTACTTTGTATTTGTGGAAATAGTTGGTCTTTAAAGAAGGGTTATGTTATCATGATGAAGTGTCCTGGAAGAAAACAAAGTATCTCAAAAATGTTTTGGAGCTATTTCATTCTTCCTTTTAAGAGCCACCACTTTTCTGAAACTTTCTGTAAATGCAATAAATTGAGGGTCCAGAAGGATAGTGATAAGTAAGAAGGAATAAGATTATAAAATAAAGTTATGCCACATGTAGGCCTGTTGGGCCTGTAAGTTTGGAAAATCTGGAATCATTGAAAGGTTTTGGCAAGTAATAACATCATGAGATGAAAAAGGAGTTTAAAGGGTTTAATCTGGCTGGGCATAGAAGGAATTGGAGAAAGAAAGCCTAAAGGTCTGAAATAGTTGGGAGGCTACAAAAATAGTCCAAGTGGAAAGGGGTGTGGTCTGCACAAAAACATTGACTGTGAGAAAATAAAAATATATGGTATTAGAGAAGGTTATGCAACATGATTTGGATTTAGGGAGTGAAGTGCAGAACTTAGGTTCAAATATAATTGAGGTTTAAAATACGAGTTGAGTTGAGAATATTGAGAGAAATATGGATGACAGAGAGTAAGACTTTTTTCAATGTGCTAAATTTGAGGTATCAATACAACATTTAAATTATTCAGTAAAGAGCTAGAGATGTAAACTTAAAATTGAGAGAAATCAAAACTCTAGTGTTATTTGGGAAACCTCCACATAAAATGCAACAGTTGCAGTCCCCAAGATGAATCAATCTAAGAGAAAGACCACAGAGAAGGTCCAATTTCTCAAGATAAAACACAGTAGAATGGTCAATGTTTAAAAATGAAAAAGGGTGACTCAGAGAGTAAAAAACAAAACACGAAAACAAACAAACAAAAACAGAATTCATGGTAGAAGTAGGTGAGTCTAGTTCAGAGGAACAAAAAGGTTTTCAAAAAGCCCAGGCTTGGTGGTGGTGCGTGCCTGTAATCCCAGTTACTCAGGAGGTTGAGGTTGGAGAATTGCTTGTGCCCAGGAGGTCAAGGCTGCAGTAAGTGATGTTCATACCACTAGCCTCTAGCCTGAGCGACAGAGTGAGAGCCTTTCTCAAAAAAAATTAATAAATAAAAAATAGAAAAAAGAGAAAGAAAGAAAGGAAGAACCTTAAGCTCCCTATATAACTGAGAAATACCATAATACCTGGGAGTAAGGACTTTCTAAGTGAATTTATTTGGTCCAAGTACAGTTAAAACTTGTAGTTTGAAACATGATGCAGTGGCTTAGCTGTCATCACTAACATCTAGTTCACTAGAAGTTGACAGTTTTTCTTTGTTGTTTTTAAGTTATTTAGCTTATAGGGGAAATATACTATCATTTATACTTAAACCTGACCTACATATTAAAAATAACCTACTAGTTCAATAAGGTGTATTTCACCCTGAAAGTAAATAGTGTATGCAATCTTCATGGCAAGCAATTTATATAATTGGAACACTTTCACTATAATTAGTGAAGAGTTGAGTTATTCTTCTTTTCTGAGAACTCATCTGCTGCTGCCCTCTTAATGCTAAGTTGAAGAGGCTGTCATTAGCAATATTTCACAGGTGGGTTGTGATTAAAATTTATTTATTTATTTTTGTATGCCCAGACTTTTTTCCCTTTTATGATTTCAGAGTAATAAATAGCTTAAACCAGAAATATAAAGCCATACCTATTGTCTCCTGCAAGCTATGAGTCGAAGAATGAATTGAAGAATTATTCAACAATAAATCAAGGTCAGGAAAATGTGTTGAAGAAGAACACTAGGGAAAAGGGGAAAAGGAGGGAAGGGAGGGAGTCTCAAGCAGGGGCTTTCCTCCAGATGACACTAACCGTAGCTGGATAGGCATTCATCTAGTGGTTTTAGCTGGTTTCAAAATTCAGGAATCAATGAGCCAAATCAGATCAAGCAAAGTGGCTGTGCTATTTTGGTAGGAAGTGGAGGTTCAAGAGGCAAGTGAACAGAAAGCTAGAGAACCTAGTTTGAACCTCAAGAAGCAAAGGGATAAGCCAGAGAAAAGGCTGGACAGTGCTAGACAAAAGAATCATCAGCAAAGCCTGGGACAGAAGTCAGCTGCATAGGCATGTTGAATGTAAGAGCTGATGAATAACGCAGTAGCTGAAAGGAGTTGAAATGCTCCTTGGTAGAGTTTTTAGTCAGATTCTAACAGAGTGAAAGGAACTTTAGAAGATGTCAGAGTGATCATATATCTCATACATGATTGAACCCTTTTACAAATAATTAAGTTAAATTAACTTTTAATTAAATACTAACGTAATATATGCCAAGGACCTATTCTTGCCAGACAGTATGTGAATCATCAGAAATACGAAAGTGAGGTATGATCCCTATTGTAAACCTCATAGTCTAATGAAAGAGAAAGCCTTGAAAACAATCTAAATAAAGCATTAATATGAAACATTGATACGAACACAGTGTGGGATTATCATTAGACTACCCTAAGAAAGTAAGGGAAAACTGGAGAGAGGAAGAGTATATGAGCTGGGTAGAAAAGACACTTTGTCAGGTATGAAGGCATTCAGTACAACAGTGGCTGAAGTGCTCTAGGCGTGGAGAAAACATGGGGGTGGAGTGTGAGGCATATGATGTGAGTGGAGTGCAGATTGATAATTGGGAGAAGCAAACTAGAGCCAGACAGAGGCAAGAGCTGCAGTTAGTCTTATCCATAAGGCAGCAGTTCTCAGAGTGTGATCCCAGGTTCAGCAGTGTTAGCATCACCTGGGAACCAGTTAGAAATGCAAATACTCAGGACTCAAGCCAGCGCTAGGAAATTACAAACTCTGGCGAAGTAGGTGGGGCCCAACGATCTGTGTTTTAATGATCCTTCTAGGTAATTCTGATGCACAATGAAGTTTGAAAACTACTGTGCAGGGAAAAGTGAAACCGTAGAAAGTAGTTTAGCAAGGCAATGAGAAGGTCTTATTTTCTTAGGATGAAAACTAGCCAAAGTATGGAGACTGGACTAAATGAGTGGCTGAAGACTATGGCAACTGCAAAATACAAGAAAGACAGGGTAAAATTCAAATACCTTAAATGAGAAAATAAGAGTCAGAATTTGACATGGTGTGGCTAAGAAGGTACTTTATGGTCCGGCAGCAATTTGAAGTCTGTTAATTAGGGGAGCACCAAATAATCTTCTCTCTACATGTTTTTAGTCGTTGAAGCACTACTTTTTATTAAAAAAAATTTCTCATACCTTTCATTTCAACTTTTTCTATTTCTTATTTCTTACATAATTGGACACAAATGGCAGCCTAACTTTAAGAAGGGGAGTTCAGGAAGCCCTGGAGAGCCCTGCAGTCCTGCCTAGGGTTGATTCCCCTAAATCTTTGTGTCTTTATAATAAGCCCTGGAAATCTATTTGTTACAGATGAAGTTATGTCCCCTGCCTTAAAGCTCACATGTTGAAGCTGTAACCCTCAATGTGACTGTGTTTGGAGACAGGGCCTGAAAAGAGGCAACTAAGGTTAGATAATGTCATAAAGGCAGGACTTTAATTCAATAGGACTGGTGTCATTATAAGAAAAGGAAGAGACACCAGATCTCTCTCTCTCTTTCTCTCTCTCTCTCTCTCTCTTTTCCTGTGTGCATGCAGAGAAGAGGCCATCTCAGAATACAGTAAGAAGGTGACCCTATAAGCCAGGAAGAGAGGCCTCACCAGAAACTAATCCTGATGGCGTCTTGACCTTGGACTTCTAGCCCCCAGAAATGTGAGCAAATAAATGCCTGTTATTCAAGTCACCCAGCCTGTGGTATTTTGCTGTGGAAGCCTGAGCTGATTAATTATTATAGTAAAAAGAACATGGCCTCTGAACCAAACAGATGCTACTTTAAATCCTAGCTCTGTCATTCATTAGTTGTATCTTTGTGTCCCAGTTTCCTTATTGTAAATATAGGCAATGAGGATAATATTGCCTCCTATGGTCATTTATTTATTCAACAAGCATTTACTGAGTGCTTTTTATGTACCAGGTACTCAACAAATAATTGCTGTGCTCTTGAGGCTACAATGGCAATTAAGAAGAAAAATAATCCTTTTCTTCCTGGAACTTATGATATAGAAAGAAACAGATAACAACAAATGAATCTCACACATTTATGTTAGTTTGTAAGTATAATCAGTGCTACAGCTTCTATTAAAAAAGCATGTCTCTTCCAAGGCCATGCCCCCTTCCTAGAGCAGCCTTCTATCAATGATCGGTTAATGCAGTAATACAAAGTCCGGCTCCCTTGCTCCAATTCAGGATAATTCTGAAGGGCCATCCCAGCTTTAGAGCTTTATGTGGAGTTGGCTTAGTTCTTATTATGACTGTACCACAGCTCAACTTCTCCCTCTCCCTAATGCTGTTTCTTTCCCTTCTTTTCCATAAGTATTAGCTTTCCAAAAGTAGAGCACTCACTAACAAATTTCCATGTGTTAATCTTCACCTCAGAGTGTGCTTCCCAGGGTCTGACCTGAAATAGCAGGTTCATAAGGAATAAATGTAAACTTGCTCTGCAACCAAGATGGGAAATGAAGATTCTTTAGCTAAACCTGAGAGTGGGATATGGGCTCCCTCCCACAGCCCATTCCTCATCTGACTGCCCACAAACTAGAAGCCAGCAACCACAGACCAGGAATAGACAGGCAGGTGACACTGTTCCTTGTCCTGACATGGACAGGTCACATATCCTGTTTTGCGCCTTTGGTAAGTCCAGTGGTCAGATGTGCAGAAACAAAGTCTCAATCTGGAAAAGATGAAAATATCATGTGTACCCTCAGCTTATCTATCTAGAATTTGTGTCAGTTGAAAAGACCAGGATACATTCACAGAAATAAGCAGGGAGATGGACAGAATAAATAGTCTAGAAACAGGCCCACGATGAGAGAAAGAACTGAAAAGGAAATGGTAAATTATTCAGTAAATATATCTAGAAAAATAGTGTTAAAAATTTTGTTAGTTATTTGGAGAAAAATTAAGGTAGACATTCAATTCTCACCATAAATAAACAGAAATAAAGGTAAGAAAAGAAGGTAGATGTAAAATAGAAATCTATTTCTTTCTTTAATTTGTGGGGCTTTTTTATGCCGCTTTAAGTTCTGGGATATATGTACAGAAAGTGCAGGTTTGTTACATAGGTATACATGTGCCATGGTGGTTTGCTGCACCTATCAACCCGTCATCTTGGTTTTAAGCCCCTCATGCATTAGGTATCTGTCCTAATGCTCTCCCTCCCCTTACCCTGGAAAACTTTTTTTTTTTAAAAGAAAATATTGGGGACAGGATGGATTATCTCTCTCTAAGAATTAAACAAATCAAAATTACAAAGGAAAATACTCTATACATGTGTAAGTCTGTCAAATTAGTATAAGTAAAAGAAAAACAATTACAAAGAATTAATGCTGCAAAAAGGATAGAAAAAGACAATACCCTTGTAATAGGAAGACAATATATAAATCAGTAAAGAAATAGAAATAGTATAAATTAAAATGGGAAAGAATATAGATCGACATTTCACAGAAGGCCAATTAAAGGGCTAGTAAATACATAAAAATGTTTATCAGTACTAATAAAAAGTAAAAGGTTGTAACAATATGCCTGTTTGTAGCAATTTTACAAAAATATTTAAGATGACTTTACCTACTGCTAACAATTTATCCATAGTAATTAGCAAAATAATTTTACTCCTAAGAATTATCCTTCAGAAATAAACAGAGCTAGAGATAAAAGCTTTATTTTTAGAATATTTGTCTCGGTGTTAATTGTGAAAGAAAATTTAGAAACAACCTAAAACATCAACAATAAGTAAAAAGTGAAATAAATTTTGGTATCCCTGTACAGCTTTGACGAAGACTTTAATTTTTTCTAAGCTTCTAATAATACAACTAAAAGGAAGTATGTATAGATATATTCAGTATATGTTTTATATGATTGATAATGATTCAAGCATAATCAAGTGAATGATTATTTCCGTTTAATCTTTGCTTTTAAGTACCCAGAAATCAATACCTTTATAAATTTATCCAACAGATATTTGGTGAGTGGCTTCTATGTCTTAGGCACTGGGAGAAATGCTAGGTGAGGGGCTTTGGCATTTGTGAGTCTTTGGGTCTCTAGCTTACTGGCCACCATATGATATGGAGCTGAACTATGTATATAGAACCAAATCCAGAGAAAGTGTGACTGTCACACCTGGAGTAGCATAACACATGGGTCTTCAAAGAAAGAAGGCCTGGCATGAGTATTGAGAGCTGAAGTATTGAGAGCTAAGGGATTTTCAGCCAGAGAAGGTGAAAGCAAAGAAGAGCAGATTACAACAGGCAAAGAATAGGCAAATAGTAATATGGGGTAATCCCGGCAAACTAGTAGGCTGCTTCCTGTGCTTGGATTTTCATGTATTCTCATCCAGTTCTGTTGCTTCTATGATCTTATTCTATGGGCATTGAGAGAACCATTGCAGGTCTTTGTATTAATTATGACAATGTTTTTGAGTAGCAAGAGGCAGGAACCAACTTAAACAAACATGGGAAACAACGAGCAAGCGTTCTTTTAGACCAGATTGCATGCAGATTGATTGTCTTGGAATATAATCCCAAGAAGCAGGAGTGAGGAAGAGGGAAGAGTGAAAGAGGGAAGGACAGAAAGATAATACATGAATGTATCATTAAGTTTCCTACTTCACAGGTGACTGGTGCGGTTTACCACGAGACCTTTGCAGGAATCTTTAAAATGTGTTTCAAGATTGTCTGCCTGGAGAATTGAAAAATGGCACACATTTATCCATTGGATTCCATTCACTATTAATCAAGGTAGTCCTACTGGCGTTAACTTCCCCTACACTTCTAGATTGTATATGAACTACTACTGAGAGGGTCCCTGTGCATGTTCCATGGTGTAGTGTCAGAGAAGCAAGTGAGAGGCACAAGGCTGAGGCAAGGTGCTGTCAAGTTGCACCTACATGAAGAAGGTTGAAGGAAGCTTGAAAAGAACCAGTCCCATGTATAAGATTTGGGCCAAGAGTATTTGAAGTGGTGCACAAGAGGTGTCCTATATATGTCTGTTGTGGCTCAACAAAGAGCAAAGACACAGAAAGGCAGATACAGAGCTGAGCCTCACAGAAACTGCAACTGGAAACCAAACTTCTTCTGGACTTTCTCAGTCTTAAGTCTCTGTATCTCTTTGGTTGGGCTTCACCCTTTTCCTCTCCCTATAGGTAGCTTTCACTACATGGCAAAAACTAGTCTTTTAATGACTTCTACATATTTTGCATTTAACAATTGCAGACTCAGAATACAAACTGAGATGCTTAGACTCACATCTATAATTTCTAGGACAGAGTTTCATCAGCCTTTCATAGGCCAGGTATCCATTTTTGGACCAATGAATATGGGTAAAGAGAGATGTCATGTAAGGACACGAGGACACTGGTAGAAACCATATAATAAAGTAGGGAAGGAACAGAAGAGCAAGATGCCAAGCAGACAATACCAGAAATGTGTACCTCATGTCCTGAGTTAAGAAAACATCTCTTAAAGCATATAGAACCTGGAAGTACCTACAGCAAATAACTAGAAAGGACGAAAATAGTGTCAGAATTAAGGCAGGAGTTAGGGACAGGGAAAAGAACAGAAATGATATTAATAAAGAATAATTGATGGGCCATGTGACCCACTTCAGTTTTACATGGTGCCCTTACATTCTCCATTAACAGGAATTTGTGCAAGAAGCATTTATGATGCCAAGTCCTGTGAGAAATGTAGGGGACTACCATAGCACATAAGACACAATCTCTCTCCTCAGAAAGCAGATAGTCATGTGACTTAGTAACAACAGCAATACCTTATTTTTATAGGACATCTTTCATCTACACTTTGAGATCCCTGGCTCCATGACACAGAATCAAATTAATAGAAGTTAACATAAACACTCTTCTTTACTAAAGGTCAAGGCCTGAGTTCTTTGGGATGTCTTCATTTGGACTTAATGCTTCATGTCTAATTGGTAAAGATACCAGAATCAGTGATGTGGGATTGTTTTGTTTGAGCATAGCACTGGGAAGAAAGCATTGAAACTTGATAGCAATACTTAACATTAGATTTTTTTTTTCTTGTATCTTCTTTGGCTCCAAATAGTAGTGGATAATCTAGCTATTTTAACCATATACATAGGGCATGGCACTAATCCCACACCTATTCTACATGGTAAAAGCTTTGTCAATGAGGACTCCATTTGCCTTTCTCTTGTTGAAAATCTAATTATTCTTTAAGACCTACTCGAACATAAGCAAGTATATAAAGTCTTCTGAAAGTCAAATTAATTTCTCCATTCTTTGGGCTCCCATATCATCATCTATCAGTTGAATTGTAATTATTTGTTCATATATTTTTCTATCTCCCTCTAGACTTTGAGTCCTTAAAGGCAGAAACCTCATCTTACTGATCTTTATTTTCCCAGGATTCAGTACAGTGAGCGGCATACAGAAAATTCTCTGATCTGAAGGAGGAATGGTGCTCAATTAAGACATTTGCCCTCTTTCAGATTAGCAGGGCGGAGATACTTGGTGTTAAGTCACTAAAGTTTTCATAACTTTGTTTCCTCTAAATGAGCAAAAGGTCTCTGACTTGTTTTCAGTGCAGTTGACCCACTAACTGGTATGTCACTGATGTTTCAGGCTCGGTGTACAACAAAAAACACTCCTGTGTTTTCTTCGTCAGTTCCTATGAGAAATCCTACAGAGGATCATAGCACCCACACAAAGCCAAAATAGGAGAAATCCAAGATAAGTCATGTCATAGTATTATTATTACTTTCAAAAATTATTTCATTTTCTAGGAATAGAGCCTCTGACCCCAGAGAATATTGTGGTCTGTCTCAAAGGAGGCCACCCAGAAAACCATACACAGTAAAAACAAAACATAAAATATAGGAAGCCTTCTGCAGAGGTGAGAGGTGATATTTCACACTTTTTTTTCTCACCTGATAAATGATAGGGCACACTGCTAAATCTCCTTTGTTCATTTGAAGATTGTTTCACATAATACTGATTTAAACCCATTGTTGTCTAGATTTCAGTCCTGAAGGCAGAGTAGCTCTGAATAAAACATTTTTAAAAACTACATATCCTGTAATAATAGTTTGAAAGAACAGTTTTCAAAAGTGAAAATAGAGAGGACAATCATCATAGTAACAATTGCTATAGTTTAAGAATGGCCTACTGTGTGCCGGACACCACTGTCAGCGTTTGTAACAGGGCATCATTAAGGCTCAAATCAATCATGCAGAGGTGGGTTATATTTGTACAGATGAAAAAATTGAGGCTCAGGAGGATAAACAATTTACCAAATGTTACATTTAAAGTAGCAGAGCAGCTATCTCTGTATATACAACAACATGAATGAATCTCATAACCATGAAGTTGAGCAAAAAAAAGCCAGATAGGAAAGACTACACACTGTATGATTACATTTATATAAAGATCAAAAACAGGCAAAACTAATCAATGCTCAGAGAAGTTATGAGAGTAGCTACTTTTGTGGAGAGAGGTTTTACTAAGAGGAGATAAAAAGGAATGTTCTGGATGACTAGAAATGTTCTATATTTTGACAGAACATTATTTTGGGTGGTAGTTCAAAGTGTATAAATATGTAAATGTTCTATATTTTGACAGAGCATTATTTTGGGTGGTAGTTCAAAGTGTATAAATATGTAAATACTCACTTAGCTGCACAAAGATTTGTAGTCTTTACTGTATATAAGTTATATCTCAATTTAAAAAGTTAAGTAAAGTAGGGGAGAAAAATGAGTTTAGCTCTGTGTATTAGGCCATTCTCGCATTGCTCTAAAGAAATACTAAGACTGGATAATTTATACCAAAAAAGAAGTGTAACTGGCTCATAGGTTGGATAGGAAGCATGATGCTGGTATCTGCTTGGCTTCTGGGGAGGCTTCAGGAAACTCATAATCATAGTGGAAGGTGAAGGAGGAGCAGACATGTCACATGGCCAGAGCAGGAGTGGGAGAGAGAGGAGGTGCCACACACTTTTAAACAGATCTCACAAGATCTCATTCACTATCGCAAGGACAATACCAAGAGGATGGTGCTAAAGCATTCATGAGAAATCTGCCCCCATGATCCAATCACCTCCCAACAGGCCCCACCTCAAATATAGGGGATTACATTCAGCATGAGATTTGGGTGAGTACATACATCCAAATTATATCACTCTGTTTAGTTCCAACGGTCCTAGTGAAAACTAGAGACTTTTTCTGCATCAGTTTCAAGTTTTTATATTAACTACAAACTCTTACCCATTTTTCCAGGATAGCCCAAAGAAGTCTTTACAGGTAATTTAATAAACCATTGTATGTAAGTTAATGTAGCAGAAATTGCAGATTACAAGGAGGTTGGTTATGAAAAGTTGATATAGTAATCTGGGACTAAGTTTATAAAGAGTTTTGTGAACGTTGCTAAAAGAAGGGGTTTGAATTTTATTTATATAGGGAACTACTGAGGATTTATGTATGTATGTATGTATGTATGTATGTATGTATGTATTTGTTTCAACTGGCAAGTTAGATAGTATATATTTATAGTGTACATCATGACGTTTAAAATACATACTGTGGAATGACAAAATAAAGTTATTTAACATATGCATTACTCTACATACTTATCTTTTTTTTGTAATGGGAATACTTAAAATTTATTACAGAGTAGCAATTTTCAAATAGACAATATATTGTTACTAACTGAAGTGATCATGATGTACAGTAGATCTCTTGAACTTATCCTTCCTGTCTAATGGAAATTTTCTATTTTTTTAATTAACATTTCCCCAAGGTCCTCAAACCCCTAGCTTCTGGTTACCACCATTTTATTCTCTGTTTCTATAAGTTTGTTTTTTTCACACTGCACATATAAGTAAGATCATGCGGTATTTTTCTTTCTGTGCCGGGCTTATTTCACGGAAGAGTCTTTCAAAATTGAAGGACACATAATGTCCTTCAGGTTCATCCATGTTGTTGCAAATGACAGAATTTCTCTTTTTAGAGCTGAACAGTATTCCATTGTGTATATATACCATGTTTTCTTTATCCATTCGTCTATTGATGGACACTTAGGATGATTCCATGTCTTGGCTATTGTGAATTATGCTGCAATAAAACATGGGAGTGCAGTTATCTCTTCAGCATGTTGCTTTCATATCCTTTGAATATATACCCAGTAGTGGGACTGCTGGATCATATGATAGTTCTGTTCTTAAGTTTCTGGGGAGCCTCCAGACTGTTTTCCATAATGGCTGTACTAATTTACATTCCCACCAGCAGTGTGTAAGTGTTCTCTTTTCTCTATATCGTCATAAATGTTTATTATCTTCCTGTATTTCTGCTATTCTAACAGATCTTAAGTGATATCTCATTGTGGTTTTAATTTGAATTTCCCTGATGATTAATGATGTTGAACATTTTTTCACATACTTATCATTTATATGTCTCCTTTTGAGAAATGCCTATTAATGTCCTTTGCCCATTTTTATATTGGGTTATTTGTTTTCTTGCTATGGAGTTGTTTGAATTCCTTATATATTTTGGATATTAGCTCCTTATCATTTGTATGATTTGCAAATATATTCTCCCATTCCATAGGTTGTCTCTTACTGGGAATTTTATATAAGAAATTTTATAATCATATTTGCTGTTGTGGGTGACATGGAATAGAGAGAATAAGTGGGAGAAAGAAATGCCTAGGAACAGAGAGCCAGTTCAGAACTATTACAATAATATCAGCACAAATGGGCAGACCTTGGACTAGGAGTTATGACTCTGATTGGCAGATGAAATAAAGATATATTAAGGAAGGAGAACTGACTACATGTTTTGATCAATCAGATGTAGAGAAGGGACAGTCAGGAGCTGATTGAAGTGGATAGGTGAACTGAGTCAGATTAAAACAGGCCCTATTAACAGCCAGGAAAACAGGGACAAAGCATTTTATTCTGGTGACAGGCTAACACTAGACAGGTTCTCAGGGCTCTAGTGAAGTGATTTGGGATTCAGAGAATAATTGTAGTCCTTTAAAAAAATTTCAATGCTTTTATCAGTTGAACTGTGTCTCCCAAAATTCTTGTGTTGAAGTCCTAGCCCCCAGCACCTCAGAATGTGACTGCATTTGGAGATACGGTTTTAAAAGAGGTAGTTTAGACAAAATGAGGCCATTAGGATATTCATTAGAGTTGGTCCCAATCCAATATGGCTGATGTCCTTACAAGAAGACATTAGGAGACACAGCCACACAGAGGGAAGACCATGTGAAGACACAGGAGAAGATGCCATGTACAAATCAAGAAGAGAGGCCTCAGGAGAAAGCAACTCTGCTGACATTTTTGATCTCAGACTTCTAACCTGCAATTGTGAGAAAATATTTCTGTTGTTTAAGCTACCCAGACTGTGGCACTTCATTATGACCACCCTAGCAAATAATAGAAATGTCAACATGGACCTAAGTCCTTTTAAACCAGAGAAGGCACAAGCCATGCAAACTGGGTGCTAAATAATACAGCTCAGAAAGTAGGCAGGGCCACCAGGGACCCTTGATTAGTGATCTTCTGGCCAAGAACTACTTCTAAATCCTATCCTCTGGTAGAGATGAGGCGTCTAATATTCTTTCAAGTTTGATTCTTACTGACTCAAATTTGAAATCTCATTGATTTCAAGTTTTATTCTCATCTGTAGCAGAGCCAAGCTGCAGATGAAAAGTCTTTAATTCTGATGCTAAGAAGAGGCAGAAGCAAGCAGGGGCTGACTGATAATCTCAATTTCAAAAAACAACTAGCTGCATATCAACATATAGCATAAAGGAATGTTAGATCCAGTTCAGAATTGACTCAAAAATAATCAAGATATTTGTTTCTACTTGCACATTCCTTTGCCTTCACATACAAAGAGAAATTCACTGTGGTTCAACTACTGTTATTACCCTGCATTACTGCAAATTTCTCTGAACTGATCTTTCTGTTTCATTATCGCCACTGTTAGCCCCCAATAATGAGGATCAAGGCAGATCATTTTAGGCATGAATAGGCACATTGCCATGATTTTCTCATTTGTCTGTATACATTTGCCAAAAAAAGGAATTATCCAGAAATCTTGACTCTTTGTCTTAGTCTCCTAAATCCAATTTCAAAGGATAGATTCTTCCTTTGCAATTACTCTCACATCCATCCTTTTATATATTTTATATATAAAAATATAATAAAATATAATATAACATTTTATTATATTTTATATATTTTATATATAAAATATAATAAAATATTATATTATATTTTATTATATTTTTATATATCCCAGTTGAGGCTCTTTTCATATCTTGCCCAAACCAGTACAATAGCCTCCTTACTTTTCTGCTTGCCTTTTAGCTCTTTCCTCGCTGCCTAAATTCATCCTGCACAAAACTTTTATAAAACACCTTTAGAAAATTTTGACCACAATGCTCTTTTCCTATATATTAACCTTCAACAGATTCTGGTTGCTTATAGTAACACATTCAAACACACCTCTGTCTAGTGTTTAAGGCTGTGGGAATCTGGACTTTTCTAGCCAATGCATAACTGCCCTAGCTTCCCAAATCCTCAAATGCATTGAAGTAGTTTCAAGCATTGCCCACCACATGCCTGCCACACAGCCCCGTGCTTCCTGCCACACAGCCGGGTGCTTGCCACCCCTGTGCTTTTGTTCATATGATTCCATTCCTTAGCCTGCACTCTGCCATGCTCCACCATGCTCCTTCAAGAACAGTTCAAATCCCAGATGCTTTTGCTCTCATTTTTCTCCCAGCATGAGATGCCCTTTTTTCTGTCTACTCATTCTACCCATCTTTCAAGGCCGAGCATAACTTCTAACTTATCTCTGAAGTCTTTCCTAACCATTGCGGCATTCAATCCTTTGAGAAAGGCTTTTGTGGGGTCACCGGTTACCAGACGTTGCCTGAGCTCTAGGGATCACAGCTGGGTAAGACACTGTTCCTAATTTCCAGGATGATGTCCTCTCCTCTTTCCTTGAGCTCCTTTTGCAGTTACTACCCAAAGAATTGCCTATTAATAATGCGATGCCTCAGGAAATTTCTTCTGTTTTTAATTGCCAATTACATTCGCTTAACTTAAAAAATGACTTACCTTCCCTAGGTATAGATTGTAAAGACTCAGTTTCCCCCCAAAGTATCTGGTTTAACATGGGAGTAGAGAGAGATATACTATTATGTATCAGGTATTGGGCTACTGTTTTTGCTAGTGCTTCCCCTGGTGTGATACGTCTAGCAGTTCATTCTATGGGGCACACAAAACCCATGATATTACAGATACTGTTGCTTAGGATAAGGCTAAAGTAAATAGTGCCTATTTAAGTGTTTTTAAAAAGTGTGTTGATTTAAAAACAAATGTTAAATAGTAATGTTTCAAGTAATAGCTATGGCAGAAATGGTAGAAGTGGTCCTTTAAAGTCTTTCAAATGCATTATATGATATCACATTTATTCCTCAGAACAACCTTGTAAATTGGAAACCAAAGTCCAGAAAAATGATAGAACTTACTCAACTCACTAAGATAACAGATCAAACTTTCCTCCGTTACCATAATACCCTTTTGCATATAGAAAGATTTAGTTTAATACTTGAATATGGGTGTCTGACCTGTGTTTTCATACTCCATCTCCTCAAAAAGATTGCTTTAGCTTTCTAAATCAAATCCTTCACCTTCAGAACAATAAAAGAGGCATACCAGAGTCATTTTGGTGTATTTCTCAGCATATTTACAAAATATACAAGGAAAAGGACCTGATTCCCTGGCTGGGTGAGTGAAACGTTAATTCTTCACCTTGGCACCTCAACCTACAGCTGTAATAAGGGCCGTTATGCCCAAATAGGCCCTTAAACGGGAGACCTGCTGAGCAGAGACCCACTTTCCCAGCCCTGCTCAACTGCCTCAGCTTTTCTGCCAACTGACCAGGCGGAAGCAGCAGCAGGGGAGGAGGGACTGCAGGTAGGTGGGGAGGGGATCATTTTGAAAGCCCTGAATCCCTTGCAGGGAAGAAGCAGCTGCTCCTTGTTTTTCTAAACATCTGTCCCATCTGTCCCAGGCCGCACCTCACCCTTTGGTGGCTCGAGCCAGTTAAACGTGAATTTGACAAGGAAGCACTTCTGAAGGCTGGTTTGTGAGTGGAAATGAACCTAAGTGCCACCTAGAAAGTTTCTTCTATTGAGAAGAGGTGAGTAGTGGGTCTTCAGCGGGACGGCTATTACCTTCCTTCATTTTACTCTCACAAAACATACAGCTTTTACTGATAGAGGCAGGATTTGTAACATCACCCAAATCATACTGTACGTCCTGAGGATATTATTTCACAACATAGAGGTACTTCTAGAGCCCACATTTTAACGTCTAGGAGAGCCACAGTTTTTGATTTGAAGGAGAAATAACGATATTGCACGCACCATATCACCTTTATGGTAGAACAAGCTGTGAACAACTAGTGCGTGTGGCGTTTATCACATTTAACAGCGTGTTGCTTTTATTTGTCTCCTCTGCCACACTGCTCCTTGAGAACAGGGACGTTATTTTTATTGTTATTTTCCCCTCGTATTCAGAACCGTGGCTGGAACTTGGCAGGCATGAAATAGACATTTATGAATGAATGAACGTTAACGAAGAAAAGAAAAGGAACTGGATGATTCATTTGGTTCTCCGAAGGCGGGTATGGGGGACGGGGCTCGGACTCTGACCCAGTCACCGAGTGAGGCACAGTCCCAAAGTCCTGCAGGTCCGCCTCCAGTCACGGCCGACCCGGGTCTGCAACTGGTGCACAAGCCTCCTGAAGCGAGGCTGCGCGCGTCCTGCACGGTCCCGCCCCAAAGGCACGCAGACACGCCCCCTTTCCTGTTCATTCCCCCTGCGAAGTCAGTTCCACTCTAGTTACAGGATTGGGGCGGGGCCAGAAGGGCGCAGGCGCAACGGGCGGCGGAAGTAGGAGCCTGGGAAGGAAGAGGGAACGGGTCCTGGCGGTGCTTTGCAAAGGGCCCGCGTTTCTGTTGCGGGAAGCTCCCGGAGGTCGCACGTGCGTCCGAGCCCAAGCCCCTCCCCTCCACTCCCCTTCCTGCGTGCCCCGGAGCCGCCAAGCGGCTACGTTCTTCTCGGCCCGCCGAGATGGCGCTCGACCCCGCAGGTACCGGGGCGGGAAGCGGGGTTTGCCGAGGGGCCTCGCCCCGGGTCTCACGCCGCGGGCCGTGCGGGCTGGAGGCCGACCTGGGAAAGGTGCAGAGCTCTGGGTAGCATTGCTTCCACCAGCGTCTCCTCATACCCGGCGGCGGCTTCGCCCGGTCTTAGGTCATCTTCTCACTTGTTGGGGATTATGGTTATCTGAGGTTGCGTTTGTTGTCTAAAGTATCATCCATTGTGGTTTCCAACTTAACGCGACTAGTCTCTTCATTGTCACCCTCTTTTCGCCCCTTAAGGTCACAGATGCATTTAATGTATGCTGCAGACACTCTGGCCCCAGAAAAATTTGTATATTTGTTCTGGCGCACAGTTTTACATTTCTGTTTGGGAGTTCATGGACCCCGAGTTCATCCTTGTAACCCAACTTAAAAACATATTTCAAAGGATCCATCACTATGGCAGGAGTCAGTTTCTTTGGAAAGGATCTTCAAAATCTTGAATGTTGTTTTAATCTCTTTGCTTCCAGCCACTTCCGTTTGCAGCAATAGTTAACTTCCCCTCGAATTCCCGTCCTTGTGGAAGGTCACCTGCAGTATCTTTGCGTTAGGCTATTTTTGCAAGGGAATAGGTAACATTTTTGGAGGGAATGGTAGTTGGTCTAGTCCATTTCTTTCATTTTATGGATACAAAAAGTCAAAACATTGAGAGGTAAATGGCGTCAAACTTGGGAGATTCAGAAATGGAAAATGCTCTTTCGGAGCCTTCAAGGAGCATGAAAAATATATGTAGCACAGAAATAATGTTTTAATTGAACATGTTATTACCATGCTAAGTGTTCTCTATTATCCAACAATAATATGTGGCATGGTAGGTCCTTTTAGCTCCATTTTACAGATTAGGAAACTGAGGCGAAGAGAAGTTAAGTGACTAGTCCAGCAGGTAGTGGTAGATCAGGGAGTACTCTAATTTGAAGCATAGAGGAGTTCTGGAACATAATGATCATATTCATTTTGGACTAGGTGGTTATGAAGCAGTTAGCAGTTGATCTGGGCTTTGAGGGATGGAATTTCCAGTGGTTGGAGCTGGAGAAGAGGCAGCCCTATGAGCAAAGGTTTAGATAGTAAGGTGCACTGTGCGATGCTTGGTTTCAGGATGACTACCATGATTTGGTTCTTGAGGGTAGAAGGGGTAGAGTGTAAGTGAGGGGTGAGTAAGGAAGGTTCAAGTTTAGGCCCATATAATTTATGGTATCTTTTTTTTTTATTTTACTGAAATGGAGTCTCACTCTGTCGCCCAGGCTGGAGTGCAGTGGCGCTATCTCTGCTCACTGCAACCTCCGCCTACTGGGTTCAAGCAATTCTCCCACCGCAGCCTCCTGAGTAGCTGGGATTACGGGCGCCCGCCACCACGGCCGGCTAATTTTTGTATTTTTAGTAGAGATGAGGTTTCGCCGTGTTCGCCATGCTGGTCTGGAACTCCTAACCTCAAGTGATCTGCCTGACTTGGCCTCCCAAAGTGCTGGGATTACAGGTGTGAGCCACCGCACCCAGCCTAATTATGGTACTTCTGAACTTGAAGTGACCTTTAAAGTAATCTCATACAGATGAGGAGACTGAGAATGAGAGAGGTTAAAGATTTCCATATATCTACACTTTTTGAATTTAGACAAGGAAATTTGGGAAAAAAATCTTCATACTTGCTCTCTTCACTTGCTTACCTTCCAGTTACTCATAAGCCACTCCAATCTTGTGTTGTACCCAAGGCCACACAGCTAGTTGCTGGTAGAGTCAAGTCTGGTTAGAACCTAGGTAATTTCATTTCCAGTCCAGTGCTGTAGACCATGCCACCTTTTGAGTATTGATTAAATAAAGACTTGTTGAGTGTCTGGTATATGTCCCATATTGTTCTGGGCCCTAGGGAACAGTAGTACATAGGACAAACAAAATTCCTGCTCCCAAGAAAGCTTATCTAGTGGTAGAAAAAAACAATTAACACCCCCTTTTTCCCCTACACAGACACGTGCGTGGGCACACACACATACACACACACATTTTTACAGATTGTGATAAACATGAAGAAAATAATGTCATGTGGTAGATGGTGAAGAGATTAGTCAGTGAAGAGGTTTATGAGGAAGTGTCATTTGAATTGGAATCTGAGGGATGAGAGGAAGCTAGGCAGAGTGTACTTGGCCATCAGGTAGCAAATACTTAAAATATTCAACTTGAACGTGGGTCAGAGTGTGGAGGGGATCCATAAGGAAAGATATTGGGAAAGTAGGTAGTCACTAAATGCCTAGATATTGCAGAGGCTGCAAGGCCTCAAAGGCTGGCTGTGATAATAAAGCATTTGGATTTTTTCTAATGGCATCAAATGCCTTTAGAATCTTTTAAAGAGGGCAGTAACATAATTTATGTGTTTATTATCCTCGCTACAGTGGTAGCATGCATTGTAGAGGGGTCAGGTCATAAGTGGAAGAAGGGAGACAGGTTAAGGGATAGGAGCAGTAGTCCGGGCCAAATATGTTTGTATCTTAGCCCAAGATGGTAATAGACAGATGGAAAGAAATACACAGCGTCATGAGGAGAAATTGACAGGACCTGTGGTTGCATTGAATAAGGATGGTGAGAGAAAGGGAGGAAACAGTGTCTGGGCACCGTGGCTCATGCCCTTAATCCCAGTGCTTTGGGAGGCCGAGGCAGGCAGATCGCATGAGCTCAGGAGTTTGAGACCACCCTGGGCAACATGGTGAAAACCCATCTCTACTAAAATACAAAAAATTTAGCCAGGCATGGTGGCACACGCCTGTAGTCCCAGCTACTCGGGAGGCTGAGGAATGAGAATTTGAGCCTGGAAGGCAGCGGTTGCAGTGAGCCGAGGTTGCGCCACTGCACTCCAGCTTGGGCCACAGAGTGAGACTTCGTCTCAAAAAAAAAAAAAAAGGAGGAAATAGGGATAATTCCAGTTTTTTTTACGTCAGCAGCTGGGTGGAAGGTCATGGTCAAATCTAACAATGTGATTATTGGAAACTTCATCAAAGGAAGGAATGGAAGCAATGGAGAGTAAAAAAGTGGAGTCAGCAAGTAGGAAGGTTTTTTTTTTTTCCCTAAATTGTTTTGTCTGTTTAAATTCCAGAATAAAATGTATGGAAGCCAGTTTTTTTTTTTTTTTAATTTCGTGTTTATTTGGTTCATACGTTGAAGCTTAGTTTCACATTTTGATGTTTTACTGCTTTGTACAGCCCACGATGGTATTTGCCCATATTGAGTAAGTGAATAATAGATACACCAATTGAGGTTCATTTAGCAAAATCTGTTTTCCTATTGGTTTATTTTGTATTTTCTGTGATCTTTATAGAAGCTTGATTTTCATTTGGCAGCAACTTTTAATTAACTTTGTAGGGTCTCTGTTTTCCTCAAGAAACTGTGAACCCAGCGAGAAAATGCAGGTTACATGCTTATACATAGTTTTATTTACATTATTTTCCTTTTTTTGTTAATGTAGCAGTAATAACAGCAATCTTTGCTTATTGCCATGTTCCGGACAAATTTTCAGACATGATTATATTCTCAGATGATGGCCCATAGGAACCTGCACCTGATAAATTTGATTTTTCACTTTCTCTATCAACTAAAGTAATTCCTTTCTCCCTTCTTTGACCTTTCCCCTTTTTAGTTAGGTTCTCTTCCCTCTGTCAACATAGATTCATTCTCTACTTATGCAGGATGGGGCATGGCAGCCTAAGGGAAGTTTCCTTAATCAGGTGTGTGTGTGTCCCTGTGTCCTTCTATTGCTGTTTTTTTCCGGGAACCTAATAAAAGGAGGAAGATGGGACAGAGATAGGGCTTAGGGGGTGGAAAGTGGGTTCAAGAATTTCATGACATTCCGTGAGAAGGTGTTTAAGGTATATGTGTCTTGGGAGGATTTAATTATGGATGTTCTTGGAACATTTGGGTTGCAGTACTCCAAGTTGGGGTTCTTTCAGTGGTTCCTGTGGGAATGTAGGTAAATTACCTTTAGGGGTACAGGAACAGTACTAGCCCTTACATTTACTAGAAAATTTTAGTTTTTAAGTTAGACATCTAAACAAACTTGAAGAATCTTTTTTGAGCATTGTATGTTTAATATGTAAAAGGTTGTGGAGTTGATTAGAAAAATTTTTTATTTTTTTTAGTGATGGGGTTTCACCATGTTGCTTAGGCTGCACTTGAACTCCTTGCTCAGGAGCACTTGAACTCCTGGGCTCAAGTAATCTGCCCACCTCGGCCTCCCAAAGTGCTGGGATTATAGGCATAAGCCACCGTGCCTGGCCTATAAGAAAAATTTTGATTTTATTATTGCCGCCATATCGCTAGAGTATCTTCTTAGACATAAATTACATTGGTGGCTCAGAACAAAAAAAAAAAGACCTAACATCTACATTTTGTATATTTATAAATTAAAAGCATATTTGCCATAGAAAATACATTATTTTTGTCTCATCGGATTAACAACTCTCTGATGGTTGCTCTGTGAAATTTGAAAAACACAGGCTTAAGCAAAGACAATAAGAAAGAAGAATTGAGATCAAAGAGGAGTATGTGCCATGGCAGTGGGGTGGGGGTTGGGATTTCAGTTTTGAAGCATGAAATGATCTGTAAACCATTTCAAGGATTTTGAATTTTATACTAAGAACAATGGGAAGACACTGCAAGTTTTTAGGTAACGGAGTGACAAACAGAACTCTCCTTATTTTGTGTTGATCTGACTTTTGTTTAGATCCAGAATAACCTTGATCTCAGCCACATACTGCATACATGATGTGTCTTTCCAGAGTATCCCATCTGGAGGTACATGGGTATCTGTCTCTCGTAGGTGATGTTAATTTTGATTACCCACTCAAGGTTTTGCCCTGTTTTGTTGCCGTATTTTCTCTGTTTTGCAATTTGTAACTAATCTGTGGGAAGGTTAAGACCTTGTAAATATTTGCTTCTCATCAAATATTTCTCTTTGATTTGGGGTCCATTGATTTTTTTTTTTTTTTTTTTTTTTACCTGATTCAGTCTTTCCCATAATGGTTGCAAAATAATGATTTTCTACCTCCAGCACACTCCCTTCACATTTACTAGATGGTTGTTGACATTTTACTGTAAGCAAGAGATTGCTTTGTTTCATTTTCATTGATTTATGAATTTATTATTGGTATTTTTGGTAAGGACTCATGAACTGCTGTATTTTCAATGGTTTGTACTCTGTTAATGTACATAAGTATTTTTTGTGTTCAAATTTCCCCAGATTTGGCCAGAGTTCCCTTTAAGCTAGCTTCTGGATCTTTGTCATATACTCTCACCATTTTTTTGAGCATTTCCTTTTTATTCCCTCACACAAGATATCACTGCTTCATCTTGTACCTACCCTGGCCAATCCATACAATTAGTTATTTCTCTGAGAAGCCCTGGTTCCTTTTATTTGGGCACAGTATTAGAGAGTAAGAGCTGGTCACTAGAACTGCATGTAACTTGGGTGGTTTATTAATAGATTGCCTTTAGGAAAAGAAAAAAAAAAACCCTTAAGAGAGTAAGGAAAATAGGAGACGGGAGGGGAAAAATCTGAGCAAGGATGTGGTTTCAGGTCTTAACCTAATCAGCTCTGATGTACCACATGGTACATACAGTTTATTGTGCCTTGGAGGCAAGGGAGCTGGGCTTTCATGCCATTTTTCAGTCATTGGTTACTGTAGTAGTTGGGAGAGGGACAGCAGCAAGGAAAACAGCAAAGGGCTACCATGGCCAGGGGCAGTCCTGAGAAGGTTGCAGATATGAATGCTCCAACATTCTCTGCTGCAGGAGGGATACCAGCTCTATCCTAAAAATAATTTATCTGAATCTATTAGGAATCTTAGTTGGATAGTAAGAGTTTTGATAGTAGTGAGAGTTCAGATAGTGACAGGTCAGATAGGAATGGGTACTTGCACACATGTATACATACACACAGGTGCGTGTACTGCATCCAGTAAAGTGTCACAGGTTGTGGTTAACAAGTTTGAATAACACTGGCTTAAGATATACCTAAGGTAGGCTAAGCTGTACTTTTTTTTTGTCTTCTAGGCCATCGTACATGCTGTTCTCTCTAGAATTTCCCCCATCTTCCCTATCCCCAGGTCTACTGAATTCTTGTTCATTTTTCACAACTCAATTTAAAATCAGTTTCTTAGGAGACTTTTCCTGATTGCCACCACCTCCAGTTAAACATTTTTTTTTTAAGGTTTAGGATTAAAAACTCCACCAAAATATCATATAACCTATGTATAGAGTTGTTTTCCTTTTAGATATAAAGTCCTTTTCTTTGACAAATAAAAGGAAACCTTTTATTCAGATATGATGCGGCTATATGTAACAAATAATTGGAGAAATAAAAACATGATTTGAAGAATGGGAATGTTCTACCTGTGTAATAAATAGTAAATATTTTTCATATGAATCCACCTCTTTAAATTCATTAGAGACCAGATAAAAGGATAGGTCAGTTAATTTCACCTAGATTATAGAAGATTGGCCACCTCCTCCCAGGGAGGTAGTGTACTGTTGTGGAATCAACACCGAATTTGGGAGTTAGTAAGACTGACTTATTGTCTCAGACTTTGTCATTAACCTGTCCTTAATGACATAATATGAGGTTTGAGGATGAGAAGTAGGGAAAGAGATGTATCAGATAATTGCTAAGGTTGCTTCAAGCCTTGAACTTTTATGATTCTAAATATTAATACTTGTCATAGGTCTCAAGGGGTTCTTGACTCCACACAGAATTAAATTCAAGTTTGTGTCTTGTTGCCTGGATTAGTATCTTTTTTAATTTTTTGTTTGGGATGTTAAAATCATATGTGTAAAATTCTGTAGATGTCAAAAATATGAGAAGTATTACCTTGTACTTGATATAAGTGGACCAAACAAAATTGTGCCCAAATAAAACTATTGATACCCAAGTTAACATTCTCCCTGACAATCCTCTATTCTATTTTTGCATTTTTTCTTTTTTTTTGAGACAGAGTCTCGCTCTGTTGCCCAGGCTGGAGTGCAGTGGCGTGATCTCAGCTCACTGCAAGCTCCGCTTCCTGGGTTCGTATCATTCTTCTGCCTCAGCCTCCTAAGTAGCTGGGACTACAGGCGCCCACCACCATGTCCGGCTAATTTTTTTGTATTTTTAGTAGAGACGGGGTTTCACTGTGTTAGCCAGGATGGTCTCGATCTCCTGACCTTGTGATCTGCCTGCCTCAGCCTCCCAAAGTGCTGGGATTACAGGCGTGAGCCACCACGCCCAGCCTATTTTTGCATTTTTAAGTAAGAAGATTGAAGGAAAAAATTGCTGAGAATGTGGTGTTTACCATCCTGCATTGTGTTTTGCTAAAGAACTGTTACTGGGAGATTCTTACAGATCAAAAGATATGTTAATTACCTAAACATGACTAATTGGAATGTAGAGTATCACATATTTATGCTGCAGAATAAGGAACCTTGCTTGACTGATTCATTATTGTATACACAATCCCTGGTGTGGTGACTGGTACATAATAGGTACATACGTATTTGTTTACAGTGTATCTGTAACTATCAAATACTAAAACTCTTTTAAATATACGTGTCATTTGTTAAACAGTTAAAACAATTTTATTGCATATTTACCATATGCTAGGAGTTAGAGGGAATTACAAAGATGAGTTAGACGTGGTCTCTGACCTCATTAAAGTTAACTTTTACTTGCAGTAGTTCTCAGTCTAGCTGCATATTATAATTATTTGGGGAGCCTTAAAAAATATCAATGCCTGGCTTTTACCCCAGCATTTCTGATTTAACTGGTCTGGGGTGGGGCCCAAGCATTAAGAATTTTGTACAGCCCTCTCAGGTGGTTCTTGGGTACAGCCAGGGTTGAGAGCTTCTGGTACCAAAATCTGTCTTAGTCTACTCAGGCTGCCATAACAAAATCCCATAGACTGACTTGAGTGACCCACACAACATAGACTGGGTGGCTTAAAAAATGTACATTAATTTTTTTACTATTCTGGAGGCTAGGAAGTTCAAGACCAAGATTCAAGGAGATCTGGTTGCTGACAAGGACTCTCTTCCTGACTTGCAGATGGCTGCCTTCTCCCTGTGTGTTTACATGGCAGTGAGTGGGGAGGGATGGGGGAAGAGGAGGTTGAGGGAGGAGGAGGAGAGAACGAGAAGGAGAGAGAGCCCTCTGCTTCTTATGAGGCCACTAATCCTATCGAATTAAGGCCTCACCTTTATGACCGCATTTGACCTTAATTACCTCCCAAAAGCACTGTCTCCACATACAGTCACATTGAGGGTTAGGGATTCAACATATGAATTTGGAGAATGGTAAACACAATTCAACTCATGCCAACCACTGATCTAGCAGGAGAAGATTGGATATATAGTGTGATGTGATGTGTTTAAGTCCAGGTGTGATTATAGCAACAGAACGAGTGCAGGCAAAATCTTGGGGTTAGAGAAAGGAGAAATCACTTTTTAGTGCTGGAGGTCAGGAAGAACTTTGGGATGGAGAAATGTTGAATTGGGTTTGAAATAAGTAAACTTTGATAACAAAAAATAAGAGATAGAAGATGGAAAATAAAGACTGAGATTGAACTAGAGTTTGGCTTTACCTGTTACTTGCTGGGTAATGCTGCAAGATTGCTTTGAGCTTTCTGAGTCTTAATTTCTTTGTATCTGCTTCTAAATGAGATGATGTTTGTAAACCAGTTCCATCCACCACCCTTTTCTTCTTTCTGTAAATATTTATCGTGTTGCTTCTGTGTACTATATAACTATAAGCTGATTTTTCAGGTAAGAAGGGTAACATAACCACTAGGTTGGCAAAATGAAGGTTTACATTGTAGGAAATTTAAGTTGGAATTGAGCTGCTGGTGGGACTTAGAAACCACCAGTAGATAGTTGAAAATGTGGAAAGTTGGAGATGGAGATGAGCACTGAGAACTCAGTATCATAAACACTATCTTTAAAGGTGGAACCTTGTGGGATTGCCCCAGGAGGATTAAGTACAGATATTACCTTGAAAGTGTGTATAGTTCTAGTATTGTTACCATTGTTCAGGATATTTTTGAAACTCCTTTAAGATTTCCCTTTGGATTCTTCAGTACACTCGTCTTAATATCCTCATTTTGGCAAATCTTTGTTCTGAAAGTTAATTTGAATTTCAGCCAAAGTTTAACCAGAGACAGTCTGGTGAAGGTGATAGACGATCATCCTGGGAAATGCTGCCTCTTCTCTTGTCTCAGTTTGTTTTGTGTTGCTATAAATGAATACCTTAGGATGAGTAATTTATAAAGAAAGAAGTGTATTTAGCTCACAGTTCTGCAAGCTATACAGGAAGCATGGCATCTGCTTGGCTTCTGATGAGAACATTTATGCTGTGTCAGAACATGGCAGAGAAGATCAAAGGGGAAGCGGGCATGTGTGAAGAGGGACCAAACGTGAGAGGTGTCCTGACTTTTACAACAATCCAGTCTCTTGGGAACTAGTCATTTTCTCTGAGAACCAGCCCACTCTGAAGAACTAGTCCACTTCAGCAAGAGCAGGAATTCATTACTGCTAGAAGGGCACAAAGATGTTCATGAGACATCTGCCCTCATGTCCCAAACACATCCCATTAGGGACCACCTCCTTACACTGCCACACTGGGGATCAGATTTCAACATGAGATTTGGTGGGGACAAACCATATCCAAACCATATTGCTCCCACCCCAAAAAAGTTATATTATGGAACTGGTTTTCATGTTTACTTCAGATTAGCTCTGAAGCCATACCAAGAAAGATGATGTGATTTGAGCAAAGGCTGAGTCTTTGAAATAAGTGAAAAACCCTTCAATATAAAAATAATTATCCTATCCCATTATCAAAGTATTATATTTTCTTTATAGGAATTCTATGAAATATTGTAAGATAAAAGAAGAACCAGTAGTAACATGGTGGAGAGAGGCTTGAGGAACATTCATAGGATTGAGAATATTACACAATCTTCTAGATTTATATGAGAAAAAAAGTAAATCAGGCAATGTATTGCTAAGAAGGCCACAGGTATGCTGTCATTTATTACTTTCTCAAATGTCTGCTCCTGTCCCATAACACTGCTGATTTTCTGCCGGATATCAGTGGGAAATTGTGCTTGTAGGCGCAAAGACAGTCTTGAAGTTTTACCAAATAAAGTAAATGTGAAACTTGTTCATTTAAGAAATTATGGCCACAATGGCGGTTGTAACACAGTTCTAAAATTGGCATGTCTTATTGCATAAGTTAATTTCCTGCTTTGGTATACTTTTAAATATGTTGTCCCTTTCTGGCCTCCTCTTGGTTAAAGCAGTGTGGGTGGAAGAGGAACTTTTCACACCTAGCAATCTGCAGAATCTGAGGTCCAAGAAATAGGTGCTATTGGGAAATGGGCACATCTAGTGTGAACAAGGTGGTTAATTAACAGTGAAAGCTGATAGGACAGAGAAGCTCAGATGAAGCATACTATTGTGGGATATGGGTGTTACTTGACCCAGAAGCTAAGCAGAAATAGGCACATCTACCTCACTGATGTACTTTCCGTATTTTGTAAGCGTTTGAGCTTATACAAAATTAGATTGTTAGTGGCTGACCTAATATTTGATGTTTATTCTCTTTGAATGTGTTTTTCAGCCAGCTGACAAATTGCTCCTCTTGCTTTTAAAAATATTTTTTTTCCCATTGTAGGAAGCAGAATCAGAATTCCCTTTGATTTTACTTTCTGATAAAAAATTGAGAACTGAATTTTCAAATTTTGCTGGTTCAAATGGTGCTTCTGAAACACAAACTTACTGTCTAAAGGTTGTTTCCCTGCTTCAGCATAACTGTGGAAGCTCATTTAGCCTTGTTTGCTTAAGTCTCCTAACGCCCCCACTCCACGTGCATGGTGGTGTCATTGAAGGTTTAGAGCCTGGGTTACATGATCTTGGCATTGGCACTTTATTAGAAGCTTGGGTCATTTCACCTCTGTGAGCCTCCACTTCTTTATCTGCAAAATGAAATCAAAATACTTACCTGAGAGAACTGTTATGAAGACTGTATGTATTCATTGCCCTCATCTTCAGGTTTCACAGACAGGCAGGCTGGAGCATTGCGGGGAAGAAAACATCTCTCCTACTCTTGATTTCCCTTTTTGTTTTTGTTTTGTCAGTTCTAGTATGGCTTGAAGGAAAGAAGGTGAATTTTCCTATTTTAAGATGTCTCTTCGTCTACCCTTCCTCATTTTACTCTGTCGTTATAGCAAGAAGGTATGAACAAACTGGCAAGAGGAATATCTGGTCATGAGCATACATATCTTTGTGCTGTTGAGAAAAACTAGAGTCTGCCTAGATTCCTGGTGTGAAGCACTTAGTGAGAACTAACAATTGAGAACTCTGGTCTCATTGTATTGTATATCATGCCTTCTTCCCGGGGCTCTGCCTTTTGAGGCTCTTCATAGCTAGTAAAGAAGAGGGACCAGTCGGACGTGGCAGCTCACTCCTGTAATCCCAGCATTGGGGAGGCTGAAGTGGGTGGATCGCTTGAGTCCAGGAGTTTGAGACCAGCCTGGGAAACATAGTGAGATCCCATCTCTATAAAGTACACATAAAAAAATTAGCTTGATGTGGTGGTGTGTGCCTGTGTTTCCAACTACTTGGGAGGCTGAGATAGGAGGATCACTTAAACCTGGGAGGTAGAAGCTGCAGTGAGCTGTGATCACGCCATTGCGCCCTATCCTGGGTGACAGAGTAGTATTCTGTCTCAAAAAACAAAAACCAAAACCAAAAAACCCCCCAAAAAACTCCCCCCAAAAAGCTAAACAAACAAAGAAGAGGGATCCAAATATAGAAACTATTGCTAATGAGAACACTGTTGCAAGTTTATTACAAGCATTTTTCATGTTTTTCCTACAGAGTAAACAGTAGCACCAAACTGTCTTCAGGAGCAAGTAAGTGTTAACTAGTAAATTTTTAAAAAAATGGCATTACCTAAGTAAGTATCAAATTAGTTAAATTAGAATGTTTTCATTATTGAAAGGGCATAACTTGCCCTTCATATATCACATTCTTTGCTATTAAAGACTCTGTAATATTCTTATTTGCTTCACTGTTGTCTTTGTGGATTCATAGCAAGTGCTGTTGTCAGTAGCCTTATAATCTAGCACTGCCATATTGCAAGAACACATGAGCCCCAAAGCAAAATATGAGCTAACAAATTCAGCCAGTGAAAAAGGTGAAAATTGACTTCCAGGTGATGATAGAATGTTGAGAAGTTAGAGCTTTGGAAATTTTCCCTGGTGGTGTTATCCTGATTCTTTAATTCAGTATAAATTTATGTGACTATACAGTAGCAAACTTTCAAAATTTAATTTTTAGTTTTGCAACCTCTGTACAAATGTATAACATATATACACCAGATTGAGATTAAGAGAATCACTTTGTAATATTGTGAATAAAAATTGCCATATCTATAATATTTGTAATGTTGAAGATAGCTTTTTCAAAAATTATAATTAATAAATCATTGATATTTAGTGGCTGGTATGCTATCAAGTGGGAAAATCTTTAGTAGAATTTTCATATTTTTAATACTGTCATTTCTGATTTAATACCAAGAATTTGGAAAATTGAAATCAATATTAATACAATTCTGGAATTATTTATTTGCCCTAGGAAGTTTTAGAAGAATGATCAGATGTCTTGACAAGCCGTTTTAAAAATGTGTTTGATAGGAATATTATAGCTTAGAATTCATAATGTAGGTAAATTTCTGTTATAATTTATTTTTGGAAAAATGGTTTGATATTACACATCTATGTCTGTATTCAAGGAATTGATTCAAAATAATATTGCCTTAGTTATTTAAGACCATTGGAAGATTTATAGAGCAAATAGAAGATTCATCAGGATGCATTATGAATACGTTGTATAGATGAAAATTATATATGTGAAAAAAAGTAGCAATTTGAAATTAATTTTGTAAATAGATCAGTATAATCCAATGTCTTCTAATCTGTTTAGTAATTACACTGAATAGTTACTGATGTCTAGTTATGATTTATTCTGTAGGCAAGGCAAAAAGGAATTTGTGGAGATAGTCTCAGTTTTATTCTTTTCTCTGTAAGTAAGCACCAGCTTTCCACTCTACAAGATGTGTCACACAGTCCCTTCAAATTCCACAGGTCCACAACTGAATTTCTCTCTTACCTGATCCTTCTTTTGTATTCCCTATCTCAATAAATGGTCATATCCTTTTACTTGAGGCCAGAAAACTAGGAGTCCTCCTTGAATCATCCCTTTCCCTCATCCCCTTTAGGCACCATCAAGCTTATAGGACCTCCCTCTGAATTTGTCCTTTTCTCTCCATCCATGCTTCCAGTTCCTTCTCAGTGCTTTGTTTTGTTTCCTCTTTTTTTGTTTTTTTTGAGACAGAGTCTCCCTCTGTCTCCTAGGCTGGAGTGCAGTGGCGTGATCTCGGCTCACTGCAACCTCCACCTCCCGGGTTCAAGCAATTCTCTTGCCTTAGCCTCCTGAGAAGCTGGGACTATAGATGCGCACCACCATGCCTGGGTGATTTTTGTAGTTTTTTTTCACTAGAGACAGAGTTTCATCATATTGGCCAGGCTGGTCTTGAACTCCTGGCCTCAAGTGAGCCACCTGCTTCAGCCTCCCAAAGTGCTGGGATTACAGGCGTGAACCACTGTGCCCGGCCTGTTTCCGGTAGCTTCTGGCAAAGCTAAGGAAAAAGAGAATGTGTAAATAAATGATACAGCAAAGAGTTCAGCAAATTATGACCTATGGGCTAAATCTGGAAAGGCCTATAAGCTAGGAACGGTTAGTAACATTTTTGAAACGTTGTTAAAAAAAATGTATATATATACATGTACATACACACACACACACACACACACACGCGACAGAGATGATATGTAAAGCTTAAAATGTTTATACTCTGGTTCTTAACAGAAATAGTTTGTCTACCTTTACATAGGCAATGAAAATTAGAATACAACCACAGGTGTTGTAAAGAGAAAAAAAATCATGTGAACACCTTCATATCATTTTTTTGTTTGAAAATTTAGGCGAAATAGATAGGGTCATTGAGAAATATAATTTTGCTAAAACTTCAGCTGACTCTAGAATTAGTAAAAAGCCCTTACAAAATTGAAACAATAGTTACAATTCTCTTTGTGCCTGTGTGTCTTACACATGCACACATACATACACCAAAACGCAAGCCCTGATAGGTTGTGTATTGGTCAGGATTCCACCATGGAAATAATCAGTAGGAGAAAAAACATATATATATATATCTTAAGATGGGTATATATACATACACACATATGCATATATGTGTGTGTGTGTATATATATATATATATATATATACGTATACATGTTAAGAGATCTCACAAGAAATTGGTTTATGTGATTGTAGGGACCAGTTGGGCAAATCTGAAATGCACAGGGCAGGCTGTCAGGAAGGGCAGGCTTGGAATTCTTGATCTTGAGCTGAAGCTGCAGTCAGCAAGTGTAATTCTTCAGGAAAACCTCAATTCAACTCTTAAGGCCTTTGAACTGATTGTATTAGACCCACCCAAATTATCTTTGATAATCTTCTTTATGTGAATCTGCAAAATACCTTCAAAGCATCACCTGAATTAATGTTTGCATGAATAACTGGGGGCTGTAACCCAGCCGAACTGACACATAAAACTGACCATCACAGGTGGTTTTTAACAAACTTTCAAGGAACTGAGAATAATCTTTGTTTTATACACAGTGTTCTAGATAATATAAAGGGAGAGGAAGGTCCCTAATTTATTGTTTAAATAATGCAACTTTAACACCAAAACAATGCAAAGATAAGGGAGGAGAGTCATAGGCAAACACCGACATGGTGACAACTTGAAAAGATTTTAAACAAAATTTGAGCATCCAAGACAGAGGTCTTGCTAGTTACTACTTAACCACTTTTCTAAAGGATGTAGCCAGCAAGAATTAAAAAAGAGGATGCAAAACTGTTTCTGTGATTGTCTACATAGAAATTGGAAGAGAATCTATTGTCAAAATATT
The DNA here is from genome assembly GCF_028858775.2 of Pan troglodytes. Taxonomy (NCBI): domain Eukaryota; kingdom Metazoa; phylum Chordata; class Mammalia; order Primates; family Hominidae; genus Pan; species Pan troglodytes. The sequence continues at coordinate 32,239,951 of NC_086015.1, forward strand.
AAAATTGAGAGAGGTTTTATTGATTATAAGGACAACATAAAAAATCAATTGAACCTAAGCACTAGCAGTAAATAATTACAACAGTTTATTTATGGAAAGATATATTTACTAATAGAAATCTAATGAAAGATGAACAGTAACTTTAAGGAGAAAATTATGAATCTTTTTGTCTACTTAGTAACCTAATTTCTAATAGTTATGTGTTGAAATCTCCCACTGTGAGTGCAGATTTCTATAATTTTTTAAGCTAATCGATTTTAAATTGAGGTAAAATATACAGTGAAATTTACAGATCTTAAATGAGTTTTCATAAATGTATATATCCTAATTAAGACATTTTTCGGAGAGTACCTTTTCAGCTCCCATATATAATCACTGTTGTAATTTTTATCACCATAGATTAACTTTGCATGTTCTTGAATCATGGCAGTATGTACTCCTTTGTCTGCTTTCTTTTGCTCAAATGTTTTTGAGATTCACCTAGGGTAGATCACCTATCCTACTGATAGTAGTGGTATACCAATAGTATCATTGTTTTTTATTGCTAAGTGATTTTTGGCTATTCTGAATGATGCTTCTCTAAATAGACTTGTACAAGTTGTTTTCTGGACTTATATTTTCTTTTTTTTGTTTTTGAGACTGAGTCTCACTCTGTCGCCAGGCTGGAGTGCAGTGATGCCATCTTGGCTGACTGCAACCTCCGCCTCCTGGGTTCAAGTGATTTTCCTGCCTCAGCCTCCCGAATGGCTGGGACTTTAGGCGCACGCCACCATGCCCAGCTAATTTTTGTATTTTTAGTAGGGACGGGGTTTCACCATGTTGGCCAGGATGGTCTCGATCTCTTGACCTCGTGATCTGCCCACCTCGGCCTCCCAAAGTGTTGGGACTACAGGCATGAGTGAGCCAGGACTTATGTTTTCATTTATCTTGCATAAGTGAATACTTAGGAGTGGAACATATTTAACTTTATAACTCAGCAGTTTTCCAGAGAAATGTATCATTTCACAGTTCCATCAGCAAGATATGAAAGTTGCAGATGCTCCACATTCTCTCCAACGTTGGTGTTGTCATTGTTTTTAATTTTAGTCATTCTCGTGCGTACAAAATGATATAAGGGGTTTCATTTGCAGTCTCTTAATGATTAATGATTTTGAGCACCTTTATATATATATATATATTTACAATTTGCATATCATCTTTTGTGATGTGTCCATTCAAGCCTTTTGTCCATCTTTTATTGAGTTTTTATTATGGATAGATAGGGGTTCTTGATACATTCTGGACTCAAGTCCTTTGTTATATATATATGAAATAAATTTTTCTTCCTGGTCTGTGGCATGCCTTTTTAAAATTTTCTTAATTGTGTCTTTTGATAAACAAATGATTTCATATTAGTGAAGTCAAATTTATAATTTGTATAATTTATTTTTACTGCCTTATGCCCTCTTTAAGAAACTGTCTACTCCAAGGAATTGAAGGTTCTTTTTTGTTTAATAGTTTTAGTTTTTACATTAGGCTTATGATCCATTGCTAATTAATTTTTGTGGTTACTGTGAAGTAGGGGGTCAAAGGGTTTAGCTTTTTTTTTTTTCCGTGTTAATACGGTTCTGCCACCATTTGTCGAAAATAATTTTATTTCTTCATAAACTAGCCTTGGTGCATTTGTCAATAAATTGATCGTATATACATGGAAGTATTTCTGGATTCTTTTTTTTTTTTTTTTTTGAGACGGAATCTCGCACTGTCACCCAGGCTGGAGTGCAGTGGTGAGATCTCAGCTCACTGCAAGCTCTGCCTCCCGGGTTCATGCCATTCTCCTGCCTCAGCCTCCGGAGTAGCTGGGACTACAGGCACCCGCCACCAAGTCCGGGTCATTTTTTGTATTTTTTTTAGTAGAGACAGGGTTTCACCGTGTTAGCCAGGATGGTCTCGATCTCCTGACCTCGTGATCCGCCCGCCTCGGCCTCCCAAAGTGCTGGGATTACAGGCGTGAGCCACTGTGCCTGGCCTTCTGGATTCTTTTGTTCTCTTTTGTTACGTTACTCTTTTTGGCTACCCAAATTATGCCAGCACTACGTCGTCTTGACTTCTGTAGTTTTGTAGTATGACTTGTAATCGGGTAGTTGCTGCGTAGCATCTAAATTTGTTCTTCTGTTTTAGTGTTGTTTTGGCTATTCTATGTCCTTTGTGCTTCCTTGTACGTTTTTTCACTTTTTTATTATAACTTTATTTTTTAATAATATAATAATAGGAAACTACAAAATCATGCAGTTTCCATGTACCTGCCTTCTTCCCTTTCCCTAATGATGCTATCTTACATAACCATGACATGTATATTCTCAGTGGGTGTGATAACTGCCTTCAAAAGGATAACAATTGACATTGGTGGAGACAGAAATCTTACTCTCTTAATGTATAAAACAATGTTACACCCGCAGTGCATAAACATATATGCTATAGCTGTGATATTAACATTTCATAGGGGTACATTAGGAAAAAATGTCAAAAAAGGGTCCTTTTAGGGCAAAAATTAAAAAAGGTTGGCACAGGCTCCTATAATTAAATGTGGACAAGGAAACTGGGAATTGGCAATGGTATAATATTGTTGATTCAGGTACTAATCTTAGTCGAATTTCACCAGTTTTTACATGCATTTTTTTTGTTGTTCTATAGTTATATGACATCTGCATCATGAGGATTTTCTCCTGTGATTGTTTCTAGAAGTTTTTTTCTTTAACTTTTTATTTTGAAATATAGACTCACATAAAATTGTGAAAAATGCTATATAGTCTTGAGTGTCCATCTCATAGCTTTCCCCAGTGGTGACATCTTATATATCTGTAGTACAATATCAAAACCAGGAAACTGAAGTTGATACAATACTGTTAACTAGATTATAGATCTTTTCAGTTTTCACCAGTTTTTACGTGTACTCATATGTGTGTGTGTATAATTCTGTGTAATTTTATACCATGTTTCTTTTTTTATAGGGAAAGCGTTCAGAGTTTTAGTATTAAGTATGATGTAAGCTAGAAGATTTTTTGTAGATGCCCTTCATTAAAGAATTTCTCTTCTGTTCCACGTATACTGATTTTGTTTTTTATGAATGCATGTAGAATTTTGTCCAATTTTTTTTGGCATCGATATGATTATATGGTTTTCCTTTTTTGGACTGTTAATATATCTCATGGATTACATGGATTGAATTTTGAATGGTGAACCACCCTTGCCTCCCTGGAATAAGTCCAACGTTGTTATGTGTCTTTCTTTTTATGTATCGCTGAGTTTGATTTGTTAATATTTTGTTGAGGATTTTTGCATCTGTGTTCATGAGGCATACTGGTGTGTAGATTTGGTGTGTATGTGTATGTGTTTTGTAAATACCATTCTTGCTTTTAGTATCAAGGTATCTGTGCCTTCTTGAGTGAGCTTTGGTTGGTTTGTAGTTTTTTTAAAGGAATTTATTCATTTCATTCTAGTTGTCAAGTTCATTGGCCTAAATTTGTTCATAATATTCCCTTATTATTTAAAAATATTTATCATTTCTGATGTTTGAAATTTGTGACCTTAGTCTGGCTAGTGGTTTATAAATTTTATTGATCTTATCCCCTCAAAGAACCAGCTTTAATTTCATTGTTTTTTTTTCTTTTATTTGTGTGGTATTCTTTATTTCATTGATTTATATTTTGATATTTATCTTTTCCTCTTTTGCTTGCTTTGTGTTTATTTTACCCTTTTTCTGGTTTCTCAAGGTAGAAACTTAAGTTAATACAAGACCTTTTTTCTTTTTCTAGATAGGTTTTTAGTGCTACAAATTTCCTGCCAAGTACTGTTTTAGCTGCATCACATAAATTTTGATATATTGTGTTTTTATTTTCATTCATATCAAAATACTTTCCCATTTCCTTTTTGGCATTTGCTTAGATCCATGGGTTATTTAAAAGTGTGTTATTTAGCTTACAAATATTTGGAGATTATCCAGAGATCTGTTATTGGTTGCTAATTTAATTACATTGGTGTCAGGGAACATAGTTTGTAGGGCTTGAAATTCCTTCAGATTTATTGAGATTTGTTTTATAGCCAGATTATGGTTTATCTTAGTAGATGTTCTGCTGTTATTAGGTAGAGTATTCTATAAATGTTAGTTAGGTCAAGTTAGTTGATAATGTTGTTCAAGTACTTCACAGTTTTAACGAACTTAAATATATGTTTTTGTAATATGACTTATATATTTTACATTTGTATATCATGCGTTCAGTTTTTTTTTTCTATCAGAGCATATTCTCTGTTACATCTTGTGAGAGATTTTATTTTACAAAGAAGGTTACAAAATTATCTCCCATTCTTCATGCTTTTCTGTAGTGTGGTTTTGTTACCAAGAATGGAATCTGATTTCCTTCCACCTGAGTGTGGGCTATCCTTAATGACTTGACATCAGTATAGTGTAGCATGAACGAATGGTGTTGCATGGCTCCAGGTAGAGAGGCCATTGGTAGATGTTCTGGTTTACAGTCCTAACTGAGCACTTCTTTTGGCCATTCCAGGCCAGATGTCAGATGCATATATGAAAAAAGAAGTAATTTTGGAAGTAAATCCTCCAGCCCCAGCTTTTGTAGCTGGTGGGACTCTAGAGCAGGTGTTCAATTTGCCATTTTAGTCCAATTTTGGAAGTTGTGTTTAAAATGCACACCAGAGCCACCAGAACTTTGAGTCTTCCCAGATCAGGCCCCTCTGACCCATAGTTTATTGTTTATTGTTCTACATCACTAAATTTGATTAGTGGTTGTTGCACATAGTAGTCATTCCCCAGTGTACGAAGGGGATTGGTTTCAGGAGCCCCATATTTACCAAAACCTGTGCATTCTCAAGTCCCACCATGGGCCCCTCAGAACCCATGTGTATGAAAAGTCGGCCTGAAAAGTTGGTATACCATATAGGTTCGCATCTCCAAAATATTGTATTTTCAATCTGCATTTGGTTGGATAATATCTGAGTATTAAGTGGACCCCCACAGTTCAAACCCGTGTCGTTCAAGGATCAACTGTAATAAGGAGATTACTTCTTTTTCTGTAGGGTTTGAAGGTGGTAAGCATTTTAGTTCCTTTATATCTGAATGTCCTTAACCTCACTCATAATTGGTAGTTTAGAGACTCTAGAATTCTTTGTAATTCTTTATAATTCTCTCTCAGAACTTTGAAGTTATTTCTCCATTGTCTTGTTGCATCATGTCTTGCCAGTGAGCCATGATGTAAATCTGATTCTCATTCCTTTATGTAGGCAGTGTTTATTCCCTTTTGAAGCTTTTAGGATTTTGGGGTTTCAGACATTTCATCAGAGTGCATTTAGGTAATCCATGGTCCATTGCTGTCTGAGGACTCAGGTCTTTGTATTTGCCTCAGTATATTTATTATACTTAACAATAATCTAAAATCTTCTTTCCTGTATTCTTTTAATGGGAAACTTTCTGGTCTTTTGGGGATAAATACCTATATATACTTTTTTCACCCGTGGCCTGAAGGCAGCAGAGGAGGTGACCATTTGGCTGCTACTGAGTCACTTTAATTAATAACTGTTTAGTTTCCTCCAGGGAAGTTTTCTTGCCTTCCATATTTGCTGCTTCAGAGCATGGAGCAGCACCCACTTTTGGCATGCGTGTTTTTCCTGGATACTCTATAGTAATATGATTACCTCATTTAATCTGATCTAATCTGCCTTTTTTTCTTTCAGAGATTCCTCATCTTTTTTGGTTCACTGAAGGCACTTATCCTTTGTTTATTTTTCAGGACTCTCTTAGCATTTAAGGAGCAGGTGGGACTCTAGAGCAGGTGTTCAATTTGCCATTTTAGTCCAGTTGTGGAAGTTGTGTTTAAAATGCGCAGAAATCACACACGCTTTGTTTTCATATGGACTTGTAGTTCCACCTTTTCTTCTGTTAGTTCTTTTTTAGGCTACTCTTACTACTAGGTAGAAAAACTACTTGTGTGTCTCTTAATCTTGTATCTCTTCATCTATTCTTGGATCTCAGTATCAGTGAAAATCCTCTTTTGTGGATTATATTAATAAGGGAATGATTTAGATGCCAACTTTGACAAGACTGCATGGAATATGTTATAAAGTAAAAATGTTGTAGTATAGTTTGCAGAAATTTTAAGAAACATGTTGCTTGTATTCCTCACATTTTTGTTTTTGTATATAAAAAAATCATTGCAAATAGGTTGAGTTTTAATGACTAAAATAATCACAATTTCATAAGGTTGTAAGTTTTGAGTGTATTTGCATAGGATTTTATTTTAAGTAAACCAGAGTCTTATTTTTCCTTTAATCTGGTGATTTGCTTGAGACTTTATTAAAGAAAGATCTTTTTTTTTTTCAGACCAGCATCTCAGACATGTCGAAAAAGATGTTTTGATCCCTAAAATAATGAGAGAAAAGGCCAGAGAGAGGTGTTCTGAACAAGTTCAAGGTAACATTCAAATATTCATGTAAAGATCAAATTTATTTTTAATAATATGATCTGAATTTAATCCTTAGCCCCAGAATCAAGTAGTCAATGAATTAATATGTATGAAATGCTTCTCACCCTTTCGCTGAAATACCAGTATTTCAGCTTTCAGAACTTCCAGTGATGTTCAATTCATTTACAGTTTAAAAATATTTCCCTAAATTACTAGTAAAAAACATTTTTTGTTTTTTTACCCTCAGAGGTACAGTTATATACATAGAAAAACTTGGTATGAGTAATTTGGAGAAACAAGTTATTCTTATGATTTTTATAGGGGAGGAAGAAACATCAAATCTAACATACACCTGTTTTCCATCTGTCACCATATTCACATACATATATATATTCTAAGGTGATTTTCCTTGGTGTCATTGTCTATTACTGAATTGTTAATAGAATCCTGATAGGACTTACAGTGAGTCTGGGGTTTTTGTTTTGTTTTATGTTTCTAAGTGGAAGATATTTATGTAAATACATACACTAGACAGCTACAAGTATATGTTTTCTTTGGAAAATGTTTCAACATGAAATACTCCTATAGATCTAGAGACATCAGTGATTAATATGTAATATTCTAGTGAAACATGTAAAGAAAGCAGTGAAAGGTGAATAGTGAGGCCATAATACATTTGTAAATGATGAGTTATTAGAAAAGCACATGGCAATATTACTTTAGAAATATCTTAAAAAAATTCTGTCTCTTGGAAGGGCCATCAAAAAGAAGTAATAAACTTTTGTGGACATAGGCTATTTTCCTGGCTTTACTTCTTCACTTTCCCTGTGGTCATCTTTATTGAGGAACCACAATAATTTTTAGTGAGGATGATGGGCTGCACTTCCACTGCAAGCTTCACTACAGGGGAGCAGGGCTGTGTCAACTCTAATTTCAGGACTGGGTCAATAACATTTGGATACTAGGAACACTTTTGTTCCCTTCCCTGTCCTCTGCCCTTAGAGAGGGCCTTTGCAATTGATGAATGGAGGCAATAAAATAAAGAGTAGTTCTTTGGACTCAACAATGTGTGATGGTCATTTTTGTTTCTTCAATAACTTATTATGACCTATTCCATTTTAAAACTCATATAAATAACCATCCAATGGTTTTACTCTTGATTTCTTGTGAATTAGTTTAATCAGAGTACCTTTCTTTAACACCTACCCCCAGATGTCTTGAGACGTCAACCTATTGACACCTGCAGGTAGTGCATGTATGGCATTGGTAGGTGTCATGTTTATGGTCACAAGAGGTACATCCTGCACATTCCTCATACAACTTAAAAAATACATATCCTGATTCAGGTGAGGGGAGATAAAACTTAAAAACCCTATAATAAAGTTGTAGGGCTTTTTACTGCTGGGAAAATTTACTTATTACTGATATATCAGTCTAAAGTTACACATATAAGTTGTATGTATGCTGTCATGTAGCATATTGTCTTTATACCTAGAATGAAAGAAAGCTAGCTAACTCAATTACAGATTTAATTTTTACTGACATAATTCCAAGGAAAATGCAGAATGATTGTATGACTTTGAGTTTTGTTTTTGGTTTTTGAAATGAAAGAGTAGAGTATAACTTTAAAATATTTATTTGTGTTACAAAACTAGTGTTTTATAATGGTACAGAAAATAAAGTGTTTAATTTTCACTTCATCAAAAGTTAAGTTGTTTAGGATGTTGACGTAGTTAAGTTTTTGCTGTTTTAATATACTTACGGTTTCTGAAGACTGAAAGCATCTTAAAATCTGTGACTCATTTGGATTATTTAAATGTATTCATCTATATTAGAATGTAATAATATAATTTGAATATCTTATAGATAATTATATATTGATTTTTTAGGCCATGTGATTCAAAACAATATTTTAGAATCTAAAATTGATAAGAGAATAATAAGTCTTTAGTATTTTCTAACCATATAAATTAGGAAATCATGTACATTAGAATTATTCAAGCAGCAGAAGAAAACTTCATTTAAACTCAACAGTTATACATAATTTAGAATTGGGACATTTCCATTGTAGTTTATTTACTGTTTATAACTTTTGCTTTATTAAATAATTATAGGATTTTATATAAAAGCATTATATATGCCAATTGTATGGTTCTTAGATAAAAGATACAGGAATTTTAATAAGTGATCTGACTTTCTGCTAAATGCCTAAAACATGATTATGTAGGAAAGCTTTTCCGTTAGATTTTTTTTTTTAATGTCATTTCAACCCAGCTGATCATAAGAATTGGGTCAGACTGCCAGCAACTTAGGTTTGTGAAGGGAATGGAACAGCTTTTCCTTGGACAAAGAGAAATGAAATCACTTTCAGTGAAAGAAAGATGCCTCATTATAGTCACCAACAGCAGTTATTGACAGCTACACTTCCTATTAACAAGGAGCATTTAACTAAGAGTTTGGCTGTTGGATCTTTGGACTTGATCTAATTTGCTAGCATTAATTAGTTTCTTTTGAGCATAGACACTTGGTGCTCACAGCTATAGATTTGGAGGGCTAATTAGGATAGAAAATTGAACAGAATTGGGTAAGGCATTAACCTTCAACCATTACCAGCTGGGACACTGATAAAGACCACAGAGTCCAAATGTTACCTATTGATGTGAAGAGTACCCTAATGAATATCAATTTCAGCCAGGTTGCTATATTCTTACTAGTTCTGTCTTCATTTTAATTTTTTAACCAGCTTACATGATACCCTCTTTATCTATACACCATTGGTTTTTACTTAATGTACACTGAATTAGTCTGAGTTGCATATTTCACCTAATGTTTAAATACAGTTAAAATTTGTCTTAAGCAATAGATAACATTTAGAATGTTTCATCATTATATATCCATATACTTCTAAAATTTAATTTTAATCTGGAATTACATGATTCTAATTCTACAGTGAATTTGTATAAGTTCCAGTAACTATGCCATTTCAGTATAATGAAAACTATAACGTAGTACAAAAAAATTTTAGCTTTTGGGTGACAAATAGTGTTCATATTATTCAAATGGTGTCAACTCTTGAATCTTGGTCTTTATAAAATATATTTTTAATAATGTAAAATAAACACAAAAGTATATGGTGTTTTTTTTTTTGGTTTTTTTTTTCCTTTTTCTTTGAAATGGAGTCTCACTATGTTGTGCAGACTGGTCTCCAACTCCTGGGCTCAAACAAGTCTCCCGCCTTGGCCTCCCAAAGTGCTGGGATTGCAGGCATGGACTACTGCGCTCAACCTCTGTTTCTTTTTGAAGAGAAGAATAGTGCTTAGCACCTTTCCTTTTTGAACTTTGATTTGATTAGAAAGGAGAATCCTGATCTTGCTATTGGGGAAACTTTGACAAGATTATAAACTCTGTTGGTATCAAAAGAAAAATTAATTGATTTAAATATAAAATTTAATTTTATAGTTTTCTTTCTTTGCTAGTGATGTTATTGGTGGTGAATAAAGCCGCTAAAATAAATGACTGAAGTATACTGGTAGATATTAACACAGTGAACACTGAGTACATTGGGAATGGAACTGAAGGAAAACCCTAGAATGGCCAAATCGCTTTCTTACTTCCTCCCACTTTCCTCACCTTCCAAAAGCCAAAACAGTAACCTCCCACCAACTGTAATGATGAAATCATTGCTTTTTCTTGGATCTAGGAGTTAGCACCTTGTGTCTTAGGGAGATGGTTTGACAAACTCTGGATTTCAACTTTTGTCTTTTTCTAGCTGTTTGACTTCACTAATTAAATGATTTACGTTTTCTATGTTAGTAATATTTAAAAAATATTGTTTGCCATATATAGGTAAAGTGTGCATACTAGTATTAATACATTTTTCTTCATAAGAGGAAGAGTCACTGAATTATATAGTGTTTTGTAAAAATTCCTCTTTATATTTCTTTGCTTTTTTTGAAGTGCATAGTTGACATTTGCTATAAAGTCTCTATATTGGATAATGACACTTGCTTTAGAAATAATAACAGCCCTTTCTCTTTTTTCCTTTTGCTATCACAGGTAAAGGCAGAAAAGTATTTTGTCATCAGGGATGGGTTGGAACTTTCTTTAACCTAGCCGTATTCTCTTACTGACTCCTTTCATCTCTTGGGCCTTCTTTTCCCTTATTTTAATGTTTCTTTTGTATTTATGTTGCAGTCTTTATGATCTGTTGTCCAATAAGTGGGATATAGCTCTGAAAGAATTATATAAAGTACAAGGAAGCATGGGTTATTTGTTTGTTTGAAACATCACAGAGCTGTAGGTAAATAACAAAGAAGCTTGATAAAATGTGCTCTTCTGTCAATCACACAGAACTGAAGTATGTTTTATTTTGTGAAATTCCAAAGATAAGTGAATAAACAAAAAATAATCAAGTCAAGAATGCTTAGAATGTTCTTTAGGAAGTTTACAGGCAGATAATTATCAGAACAGCATTGAAATAGGTTGCAGGGCTGCAGACTATATACATGGTCAAAGTAATCACTCTTCTGTCCAACTGTGTTACTTGAAGCTGCCAAAAATCTGCCTTTTTATTTGTTGTTTGAGGTGTACCACTCTTATTACATGTATTTTTGTCATTAACCAGTGCACCAGTATTAACTAATGCTGAAGCGGATATGCAACACATCTTGAGACTGGTTTTGATATACTAAAAGGAAAATAATCACTGCATGTGATGAATAGCTGTTATATATGAGTATATTATACAGTCTAAGAAACACAAGTAGATATAAGGCACAGTTTCTGCACTTTGGGCTTACACTGGACTATCTCATGGGTTCCCAATCACCATTGGATTGGTTGATTCACTAGGAAGACTGACAGGACTCAGCATATAATCCTATTCATAGCTAAAGGTTATTACAGCAAAAAGATACAAAGCAAAATCAACAAACGGAAAAGGCATATGGGAAAGTTCAGAAGAAACTGTGGCACAAGCTCCATGAGTCTTCTCCTGGTAGAGTCACTCAGGGTGTGCTTAATTTCTCCAGCACTGTATTGTGACAACACATGTGAAATGTTGTCTACCAGGGAGGCTCATTAGAGACTCAGTCCCCAGAATTTTTATTGAGAGTTTGTCATTTGGGAACCCTCTGCCTAACATGTACCAAAATTTCAGATTCCCAGAAGGAAAGCAGGTGTTCAGCATAAATCATATTGTTTGCAGAAACAGTTTGGGCACAGTGAGCCACTCTTATCAATTACGAAATGGTGGGGACACTCCCAAGATCCGAGTTCTCCGATGCCACCTAAGGGCCAATCTTGCAAGCAAGCCTTTTAAGGATAGCAGTGTCATGCCTGCTATGTTAACTCTTTTCTGCACATGGACATAATAAAAGTTACTTAGCAGTAACTATTTGTGTATGCCTATCATGCCTGGTGTTATGCCAATGGAATCATGAGTAATAGGCTTATATCAATCATAAATACAGCTGAATTATTTTAAAAATAACTGAACAAAGTATATAGCAGTCCTTCTTATCTGTGGTTTCACTTTCCATGGTTTCAATTACCTGTGGTCAACTGAGGTTCTAGTTTTATCATTTCATATCATCATCATAAGAAGGGTTAGTATAATAAGATATTTATAGTACAATAAGATATTTTGAGAGAGACCATATTCACTTAACTTATATTGTTACAAACATTCTATTTTATTAGTTGTTGTTAATCTCATACTATGCCTAATTTATAAATCAAATTTTATCAGGGGTATGTATGTAGAGGAAATAAACATAGTATACATAGGATTTGGTAGTATCTGCAGTGTCAGGCATCCACTAGGGGGCTTAGAACGTATCCCCCATGCATAACAGGGGACTACTGTATAATGGTTATTACTTACTGATCCAGTGGTTGTCAATTGTATGTGTTAGCTCATATGCTCATTATCAGACTCAATAGCTTATTATGATTATCTTGTTTCTGAAAACAGGACAGTTTTGCAATAAAATTATATGTAGTTGGACATAAATACCCTTGAATAAAATGGCTAGTTTTCTTCTCACAGAGGAAGATGCAGTATATTTTGGTTTTAGAAATAAATGAAATTTTACTTTAAGTTCTGGGATACATGTGCAAGATGTGCAGGTTTGTTACATAGGTAAACTTGTGCCATGGTGGTTTGCTGCACCTATCAACCCATCAACCCATTACCTAGGTTTCTTTTTTTTTTTTTCTTTGAAACCGAGTCTCTCTCTGTTGCCTAAGCTGGAGGGTAGTGGTGCAGTCTCAGCTCACTGCAACCACTGCCTCCTGGGTTCAAGTGATTCCCCTGCCTCAGCCTCCCAAGTAACTGGGACTACAGGCGCACGCCATGACGCCTTGCTAATGTTTGTATTTTTAGTAGAGATGGGGTTTCGCCATGTTGGCTAGTCTGGTCTCAAACTCCTGACCTCAGGTGATCTGCCTGCCTTGGCCTCCCAAGTCCTGCCATTGCAGGTGTGAGCCACCACACCTGGCCAATCCATACCTAAGTATTAAGCCCAGCATGCATTAGCTATGTATCCTGATGCTTTCCCTCCCTCCCTGCCCCCAACAGACCCCAGTGAGTGGTGTTCCCCTCCCTGTGTCCATGCTTTCTCATTGTTCAGCTCCCACTTATAAGTGAGAACATGTGGTGATTGGTTTTCTGTTCCTGCGTTAGTTCCTGCTGAGGATAATGGCTTCCAGCTCCATCCATGTCCCTCATTCCTTTTTATGGCTGCATAGTATTCCATGGTGTATATGTGCCACATTTTCTTTATCTGGTCTATCATGGATGGGCATTTGGGCTGATTCCATGTCTTTGCTATTGTGAATAGTGCTGCAGTGAACATACACATGCATATATCTTTATAATAGAATGATTTATATTCCTTTAGGTATATACCCAGTAATGGGATTGCTGGGTCAAATGGTGTTTCTGGTTTTAGGTCTTTGAGGAATCACCACACTGTCTTCCACAATGGTTGAACTAATTTACATTCCCACCAACAGTGTAAAAGTGTTTCTGTTCCTCCACAGCCTCACCACATCTGTTGTTTCTTAACTTTTTAATAATTGCCATTCTGACTGGCATGATATGGTATCTCATTATGATTTTGATTTGCATTTCTTCAATGACCATTGATGTTGAGCTTTTTTTCATGTTTGTTGGTAGCATAAAGGTCTTGAAAAGTGTCTGTTCATGCCCTTTGCCCACTTTTTAATGGAGTTGTTTGTTTTTTTCTTGTAAATTTGTTAAGTTCCTTGTAAATTCTGGATATTAGACCTTTGTCAGATGGGTAGATTGCCAAAATTTTCTCCCATTCTTTAGGTTGTCTGTTCACGCTTATGATAGTTTCTTTTGCTATGTAGAAATTCTTTAGTTTAACTAGATCCCATTTGTCAATTTTTGCTTTTGTTGCAATTGGTTTTGGCATTTTCGTCATGAAATTCTTGCCCGTGCCTATGTCCTGAATGGTATTGCCTAGATTTTCTTCTAGTGTATAGTTTTGGGTTTTACATTTATGTCTTTAATTCATCTTGAGTTAATTTCTTTTTTTTTTCTTTTTTTTTTTTTGAGATGGAGTTTCACTCGTGTTGCCCAAGCTGGAGTGCAATGGCACGGTCTTGGCTCACTGCAATCCTGCAACCTCTGCCTCCCAGGTTCAAGCGATTCTCCTGCCTCAGCCTCCTGAGTAGCTGGGATTACAGGCATGTGCCACCATACTCGGCCGAGTTAATATTTTTTTCTTTGTTTTTTGAGATGGAGTCTCACTCTGTTGCTTAGGCTGTAGTGCGGTGGCATGATCTCAGCTCACTGCAGCCTCTGCCTCCTGGGTTCCAGTGATTCTCCAACCTCAGCTTCCTAAGTAGCTGGGACTAGAGGCATGTGACACCACACCTGGCTAATTTTTATGTTTTGATAGGGATGGTGTTTCACCATATTGACCAGGCTGGTCTAGAACTTCTGACCTCAAGTGATCCACCTGCCTCAGCCTCCCAATTGAGTTAATTTTTGTATAAGGTGTAAGGAAGGGGTCCAGTTTCAGTTTTCTGCATATGGCTAGCCAGTTCTCCCAGCACCATTTATTAAATAGGGAATCCTTTCCCCATTGCTTGTTTTTGTCAGGTTTGTCGAAGATCAGATAGTTGTAGATGTGCAGTCTTATTTCTGAGTTCTCTATTCTGTTTCATTGGTCTATGTGTCTGTTTTTGTACCAGAACCATGCTGTTTTGGTTACTGTAGCCTTACAGTTTGAAGTCAGGTAGCATGATGCCTCCACCTTTGTTCTTTTTGCTTAGGATTGTCTTGGCTATATGGGCTCTTTTTTTTGGTTCCATATGGATGTCAAAATAGTTCGTTCTAATTCTGTGAAATTTTTCCAATTCCGAATTCTAGTGGATGCTTGACAATGGTAGTGTCATGGGAATAGCATTGAATCTATAAATTACTTTGGGCAGTATGGCCATTTTCATGACATTGATTCTTCCTATCCATGAGCATGGAATGTTTTTCCATTTGTATCGTCTCTGATTTCCTTGAGCAGTGGCTTGTAGTTCTCCTTGAAGAGGTCCTTCACTTTCCTTGTAAACTGTATTCCTAGGTATTTTATTCTCTTTGTAGCAATTATGAATGGGAGTTCATTCATGATTTGGCTCTCTGCTTGTCTATTTTTGGTGTATAGGAATGCTTGTGATTTTTGCACATTGATTTTGTATCCTGAGACTTTGCTGAAGTTGCTTATCAGTTTAAGGAGCTTTTGGGCTGAGACAGTGGGGTTTTCTAGATATAGGATCATGTCATCTGTAAACAGAGACAGTTTGACTTCCTGTTTTCCTATTTGAATAACCTTTCATTTTCTTGCCTGATTGCCCTGGCCACAATTTCCAATACTGTGTTGAAAAGAAGTGGTGAGAGAGGGCATCTTTGTCTTATGTTTGTTTTCAAGGGGAATGCTTCCAGCTTTTGCTCATTCAGTATGATATTGGCTGTGGGTTTGTCATGAATGGCTTTTATTATTTTGAGGTATGTTCCATCAATACCTAGTTTATTGATGGTTTTTAACATGAAGGGATGTTGAATTTTATTGAAGGCTCTTTTTTGCATCTGTTGAGATAATCATGTAGTTTTGGTCTTTAGTTCTGTTTACGTAATGAATTCGTTTATTGATTTGCATGTGTTGAACCAGCCTTGCATCCTGGGGATGAAGGTGACTTCATCGTGGTGGATAAGCGTCTTGATGTGCTGCTGGATTTGGTTTGCCAGTATTTTATTGAGGATTTTCACATTGATCTTCATCAGGGATATTGTCTTGAAGTTTTCCTTTTTTTTTTTTTTTTTTTTGAATTGAAGTCTTGCACTGTCACCCAGGCTGGAGTGCAGTGGTGTGATCTTGGCTCACTGCAAACTCCATCTCCCAGGTTCAATCGATTATCCTTGCCTAAGCCTCCCAAGTAGCTGGGATTACAGGCGCCCACCACCACACCTGGCAAATTTTTTTGTGTTTTTAGTAGAGATGGGGTTTCACTATGTTGGCCAGGCTGGTCTCAAACTCCTGACCTCGTGATCTGCCCACCTCGGCCTCCCAAAGTGCTGGAATTACAGGTGTGAGCCACCACGCCCAGCCTTCTTTTTTTGTTGTATCTGTGCCAGATTTTGGTATCAGGATGATGCTGGCCTCATAAAATGAGTTAGGAATCCCACCTCTTCAGTTGTTTGGAATAGTTTCAGAAGAAATCGTACCAGCTCCTCTTTGTACCTCTGGTAGAATTCAGCTCTAAAACCGCCTGATTCTGGTCTTTTTTGGTTAGTATGCTATTTATCACTGCCTCAATTTCAGAACTTGTATTGTTTTTTGTTGTGAGCACTTAGTGCTATAAATTTCCCTCTTAACACTGCTTTAGCTGCATCCCAGAGGTTCTGGTATGTTGTCTTTTTCTTCTCATTGGTTTCAAATAACTTATTTATTTCTGCCTTTATTTCATTATTTACCCAGGAGCCATTCAGGAGCTAGATGTTCAATTTGTATTTAGTTGTATGGTTTTTAGTGCGTTTCTTAATCTTGAGTTCTAATTTGATTGTGCTGTGGTCTGAGAGACTGTTATGATTTCAGTTATTTCGCATTTGCTAAGGAGTGTTTTACTTCCCAATTATGTGGTAGATTTTAGAGTAAGTGCATTTGGTGATGAGAAGAATGTATATTCTGTTGATTTGGGGTGGAGATTTCTGTAGATAACTGTCAGGTTCACTTGATCCAGAGCTGGGTTCAAGTCCTGAATATCTTTGTTAATTTTCTGTCTTGATGATCTGTCTAATATTGACATTGGGGTGTTAAAGTCGCTCATTATTATTGTGTGGGAGTCTAAGTCTCTTTGTAGGTTTCTAAGAACTTGCTTTATGAATCTGGGTCCTCCTATATTAGGTGTATATATATTTAGGATAATTAGCTCTTCTTGTTGAATGGATCCCTGTACCATTATGTAATGCCCTTCTTTGATCTTTTTGGTTTAAAGTCTTTTGACAAAAAGTAGGATTGCAACTCCTGCATTTTTCTGCTTTCCATTTGTTTGGTAAATTGTCCTCCATTCCTCTATTTTGAGCCTATGTGTGCCTTGGCATGTGAAGTGGGTCTCTTGAATACAGCACACTAATGGGTCTTGACTCTTTATCCAGCTTGCCATTCTGTGTCTTCTAATTGGGGGCATTTAGCCCATTTACATTTAAGGTTAATATTGTTATATGTGAATTTGGTCCTGCCATCATGATGCTAACTGGTTATTTTGCCAACTTGTTGATGTAGTTGCTTCATAGTGTCATTGGTCTTTGTACTAAAGTGTTTTTTTTTTTTTTTTTTTTTTTTTTTTGCAGTGGCTGGTAACAGTTTTTCCTTTCCATATTTAGTGCTTCTTTCAGGAGCTCTTGCAAGGCAGGCCTGGTGGTGATGAATTCCCCCAGCATTTGCTTGTCTGAAAAGAATCTTGTTTCTCCTTCACCTAGGAAGCTTAGTTTGGCCAGATGTGAAATTCTGTGTTGGAAATTCTTTTCTTTAAGAATATTGAATATTAGCACCCAGTCTCTTCTGGCTTGTAAGGTTTTTGCTGAGAGGTCCACTGTTAGTCTGATGGGCTTCCCTTTTTAGGTGATCTGGCCTTTCTGTCTGGCTGCTCGTAATATTTTTCCTTCCTTTCAACCTTGGAGAATCTGATGATTATGCATCTTGGGGTTGATCTTCTTGTGGAGTATCTTACTGGGGTTCTCTGAATTTCCCTAATTTGAATGTTGGTCTGTCTTGCTAGGTTGGGGAAGTTCTCCTGGATGATATCCTGAAGTGTGTTTTCCAGCTTGTTTCTCCATACTCCCTGTCTCTTTCAGGTACCTTAATCAGTCATAGGTTTGGTCTTTTTACATAATCCCATAGTTCTTGGAGGTTTTGTTTGTTCCTTTTCATTCTTTTTTCTCTGATCTTGTCTGCCTGTCTTATTTCAGCAAGATAATCTTCAAGCTCTGAAATTCTTCCTTTCAGCTATTTATACTTGTTGCAAATTCTCAGGTTGTGTTTTTCAGCTCCATCAGGTCATTTATGTTCCTTTCTAAACTGGTCATTCTGGTTAACAGCTCCTGCAATGTTTTATCATGGTCCTTAGCTTCTTTGCATTGGGTTAGAACATGCTCCGTTAGCCCAGTGAAGTTTGTTATTGCCCATCTTCTGAAGCCTACTTCTGTCAGTTCATCCATCTCAGCCTCAGCCCAGTTCTATGCCCTTGCTGGAGAGGTGTTGCAATCATTTGGAGGAGAAGAGGCACTCTGGGTTTTTGAGTTTTCAGTGTTTTTTAGTTGATTCTTTCTCATTTTCATGAGTTTATCTAGCTTCGTTCTTTGATGTCCTTTAGATGGGGTTTTTGTGAGGATCTTTTTGTTGATGCTGTTATGCTGTTGTAATTGTTACTGTTAGTTGTTTTTTTTTTTTTTTTCTTTTTCTTTTTTTTTTTTTTTTTACAGCCATCTTCTGTAGGGCTGTTGTGGTTTGCTCGGGGTCCGCTTCAGACCCTATTTACCTGTTTCCCTCCTGCATCTGAAGGTGTCACCAGTGGAGGTTGCAGAACAGCAAAGATGGCTGCCTGCTTCTTCCTGTGGGATCTTGGTCTCAGAGGGGCACCGACCTGATGCCAGTGGGAACGCTACTGTATAAGGTGTTTGGCAACCCCCCGTTTGGGTCTCACCTAGTCAGGAGGCACAGGATCAGGGACCCATTTAACAAAGCACTCTGGCTGCCCCTTGGTGCAGGGCATGTGCTGCTCTGGTGGGAATCCTACTCGTCTGGACTGCCCCAGTTTCTCAGAGCCAGCAGGGGAAAGACTAAGTCTGCTGATATGAGGAGATTGTAGCCGCCCCTGCCCCCAGGGTCTCCATCCCAGGGAGATCAGAGTTCTGTCCATAAACCCCTGACTGGAACTGCTGAAATTCCCACTGGGAGGCCCTGCCCAGTGAGGAGAGATGCATCCAGGTTTGATCTAAACAGGCAGTCTGGCCACTATCTGCCACAGCCACTGGGCTCTGCTGTGGGAAATTCCTCCTGGGTCCAAACCACCCAGTCTCCCTGGCACCGGCAGGGGAAAATGGCAGACTGGAGCTGCAGTGATGGCTGTTGCCCCTTCTTCTGGGAGCTCGGTAGTCTTAGGCAGCAGCCATCATCTGCAGTGATGGTGGCCACCCCTCTCCCTGGGAACTCAGTAGTCTTAGGCAGTCCCAACCGCCTAGCCAGTCCCAGTGAGAAAACCTAGATACCTCAATTCCCAGTGCAGGATTCACTTGCCCTTGTCATTCTTGGTGGGAGCCTTTGACCGCAGCTGTTGCAGCTGTTTCTAGTCAGCCATCTTGGCCCCAATGAAATATTTAAATGCTAAAAATTTAAATGACAAAATTAGTGAGAATTTTGTCAGGATGGATGAATATAGTTTTTTAAACAGTTTATGTAACTCATCTTTCAAGGTATAATTGTGTAAAATCTACATTTGAACACAAATGCGAAGAATTACGTATCTTGAAATTTTAAAATATTGTTAAAATGAATATATATTATTATAAAATGTCATAGCTTTTTTACTAATACTTCATTAATGATATTTTATTGTTCTAATCTTCCTAGACATTAACTTTGAATTATTTTGCTATAATAGACTTAAATACTTTCATGAGAAATTAATCTAAAATTAAATATGGCCTTTAAGCAGATGTGCTTGTATATACAATCTGAGTAGAAGATCATACTTCAGTTAAGTTACCTGATGATCCTGCAGTTGCAGTTGGCATTTTTTCCTGGTAATCAGAGCCTGACACTGGTAAACATTTTGCAAATACCCACAGATAATTATATTTTACTGAAATACATTTTTATAGGAATCTTATATATCTGTTGGAAAAATAACAAAGGAGGCAGTTTGGTTTGTACAAAACTCTGGAATGTATTAGACTCTCAGATTTAAAACCAGTTATTAATAGCCCGTTTTTGAGGGTCTGGGGACAGAATTTGCTTTGAGGCGTAATGTACAAAAGAGATAAAAGCAGTTTTATTGTATTGTGCTTCATTTTGTTACATTTATAGAGCCAGCACATGACAGCAATGTGTGATTTTGATGAAGCAGATTTTAAATCAGAAGTTATAGGTGACAGTTGCAGCCTAGTATGTATCTCCTTCCACTTCCTTTTTGTGGTTTTCTCTTTTGGGAGATAGAAAGTATAGAATAAATTCTAAATCCTATAAATCAGCAGTTTTAAAGAATAATGATTTCTTATGATTTATTCAAATTTTCAGAATATTAAATAAAGGTGATAGAGATTTTATTCTGAGGCCCATAAACAAGTTTATCTGGTGTCATATTTTAATACATTGGTTGTCTCCATTGTATTTGCATTTGGTAATACTGTTTGCATATATTTTAGTGTTAGTCAAATATTACATCACTAAAAATATAATTTTACAAAGCAAATAAAGAATTTTCTGATTCCTTTGAGCACTTGAACCTTAGTGTTATGTGGAACGTACTCATTTAAAATATTTATTATTCCCTGTATGTCAGTTACCATTTTATAACAGTGAATAAAATAGACAAAAATCTTGAAAGTTATGAACTTTAGTGGGGGAGGGGAGGATAAATAATAAACATTATTAGTAAATATAAGTGCCTTAAAGAAAAATAAATTTCGATAAGGTCAGTGGGGAGTGCTGATGTTGAAAATGAGGCTGCAGTTTCTAATACGTGATCAATATAGGTCTCACTGAGAAAGTGACATGTGGACCAAATTCTTGAAGGAGGTGAAGGAGTGAGATAATTCAGATATCTCTGAGAAGAATGATCTTGGCAGAAGGAATATCATGTGCAAAGACCCTGAGGTGTAAGTGAAGCTGGCATGGCTAAGGGACACCAAAAAGGTCACTGTGGTTAGCTTGGAATGAATGAGGGGTAGAGTGAATAGGGAGGAGTTCAGCAAAATGATTGGAGGCGGAATCTTTCAGGGTCTTCTAGGTACTGAGGACTTGTAGCTAGTAAGGAGAAAAATGGAAAGATGAAGATTGCTTTGAACAATGAAAAGAGACAGGGTCTGATTTATAATCAGCTCTCATTGCTATGTTAATAATAGGTGGAATAGGGACAAGGGGAGAATTAGAGGCACTATTTTTGTCTGATTGTGTGATTGATGTGATTGTGTGATTGATGTGATTGAGATACTCCAACTGACAGATGATGGTGGACTGGAGGGGTGGTAAAAATGGAAGTGGTGAGAATGAGCACATTTGAGATGTATTTTGAAAGTAGAGGCAACAGAGAAAGAGATGGCTCCTTATTTGTCCTGAACAAGTAAAAGAAGAGGAGTTATAGTTAGCAGAGATGAAGAAGACTGTGTGTGGAGAAATTATTTTATTTTATTTTATTATTGGTGGTAGATGGACTCAGAGTTTAGTTTTGGATATGTTAACTTTGAAGTGTCTTATTAATTATTGCAGCGTGAAACCACTTTATCAGACAGTAGTAAAAATCTCTCTTATAAAGGGAAACAAAGGAGTAGAATGTTTGTACAATTGTGGTGGTTCTAATGTTTTTGTGCACATTATGCAGGTTCTCTTTTCTGTTAGTGAACTATCAGTAACATGTTCAACTTGGATAGTGATAGATTAAAAATTGACATTTGTATTCCTTTGCCTTCCTCTTAAGATTTCAGATAGACCACTCTCCCTCCAGAACAAACAATAACTACACTGATTTGTTAATTCAACAAACTATCCTTCAGTACTACTATGTGCAATACATGGTGTTAGATACAGTGGGGAATAGAAAGACATGGTGTCATAGCTCAGTAAAAAGAGTAAATTACCTATTTGGTATCATCTGACTTGTTAATATAGCAGGACCATTATTAGAATTCAGCTATCTTTATTCCCAGCCTAGTGTGTTTTCCATAATAATGTACCTTTTAACTATGTCAAAGATAGCAAATACAGTTCATCTGTGTCAACTTTAATCAGTTGATAGTGGCTGTCTAGCACATTGTGAATGGGGTCAATCAGAAAGAATGTCATTAGATCAATTAGCTATTACTTTATATTACCTAAACTTAGTATAATTTAAAATTTGATAATGAGTTTATTCAGTTTATAAAGAGTTCTGTTTTTGGCATGGCCTAATAGCTCCATTGCACAATTCCTTCTGCAGAAAACTACTATAACCTATGAACAAAATAGGAAAAATAACTGCCCGAAAGCACTGGAGAGTAAACAAAAGCAGACAGAAAATAGAAGTCAAACATTGAAGGAAGGAAATAGCACTGGGGGAGTCCCTGCCAGGTAGGGTGGCTGAAACTCTTGACAAACAAAACCCCTCAGTCTTGTTGGTCTGAAGAACCAAGGACAGGGTTTGGTGTAGCTGCAGGCCTTGGAAACTGTGTGTGCATGCATACTCAAAGTAAATTAAATTGCCTGCTTAAATGAAAAAGAAAAAAATTATTCAGAAAAAACAGAACCCAAACTTTCTACTCGTATTACTCACAACATTTGCAGTAGAATGCAAAATTATTCAGTGTACACAGAAACAAGAAGACATGAACCATTCTGAAAAGTAATCAATGGACTAACTTCAAGATAACTCATATGTTGCTATTAGCAGACAAGAATCTTAAAGCAGCTGTTGTAATTGCTTAAGAACATAAGGGAAAATATGTTTGCAATGAATAAAAATAGGAAATATTAACAGAGAATTTGAAGCAATAAAAAAGATCCAAATAGAAATTCTAAAACTGAAAAAAAAAAAAAAAACAACTGACATAAAACTTTTAGAATGGAAATGAATAGGAATCATAACCTAAAGATAGATCAAGGAAATACCTAAACAGAGAGGGGAAAAAAAAGATTTAAAAAATGAGCAAAACCGTTATGGACTTGTAGGACAATAACATAAGGACAACCTTCATGTAAATGGAATGGCATACTTGCCAGAATGGCTACAATTAAGAGCACTAACAACATTCACAAAACACACATCTGCCCAGTGACCTAGCAACTCTTTCCAGGAGAAATGAAACTACGTACACCAAAAAGGCCTGTATGCTAATATTTGTAGTAATGTATCTATCAGTAGCCAAAAATTGAAAATAGCCCAGATTTGTCTCAAAAAAAGAAGGGATAAGACTAATTGTGGTGTACTTGTACAATGGGCAATAAAATGGAACAAACTACTGTTCTGTACAACAGTTGAGATGAATTTCAAAATTATTATCCTTAGTGAAATGTAAGTGAAAAAAGTGTGTACTCTTTTAATATTATGTTCTAGAACAGGCACCATTTATATAGTGTTTCAGAATAGACAAAACTAATATGAACAACAGTTGCACTACGTGGGAGTGGGACAAGTATTGATTGAAAAAGGATATTAAAGGAAGTTTCTGGAGTGATTTTAATATTCTGTAGTTTTCGGTGGTTTGTATCGCACAAAGGTATAGTTTTGTTTCATTGAATGGTATATATTAATACTCATTTATTTCATTTTAGATCAATGTTATCTAATTAGAAAAATGTAGACAAATATTGAACTCTTATCACATGCATGATGAAGTATTTCTGGGTAAGAAAACATATGTAATGTATAGTGTTGACAAGATTTTGGAAAAGCAGGTATTTACACTGCTGGCCAGGAATAACAGCATGAAAGGAGCTTGTTTTTAAAAAATTCACAAAAATTCATAAATGTGGCTACTCTCTTACTTAGCAATTCTACCATTAGGATTTTATCTTAAGGAAATGATAAGAGATGTACAATAAAATATGCATAAGGATGTTCAACATAGCATCATATATAATATGGAATATTGCCAAAAATGTAGTTGTCAGCAGAGTCTGATTGCTTATATAAATTATGGTACAGCCATAGGATATAAGATACATACATTTATAGTCACAGTAACTGTGTTGATCAGTGTGAGAAACTAGTTAACAATATATTGTATTTATTCAACAGTTGGCAAACTGCAGCCTGATGCCCAGATTTGGTCCACGACCTATCTCTGTAAACAAAGTTGTTTTGGAACACAGCCATGCTCATTTACTTATGTATTGCCTATAGCTGCTTTCACACTACAGCAGTAGAGTTGGGTAGTTGCAACAGAGACCATATGGCCTACAAAGCCTAAAATGTTTACTCTTTGGCTCTTTACCAAAAACATTTCCTGACTCCTGGTTTAATCAAATTAAATTCTAGAAACACAGGAAAGGCTTGCCTAAATTAACTAATTCCGTAAATTTATGAATACTTACCATGTATCCAGCCCTGCACGTAAGCTGTCTACATAAATGTGACTGAAACAGATTCAGTCTGCATTCTTATTGAGTTTAAGTATGGCAGGGGAGATAGTTATCAAATAAATATTCAAATTAAAATTGATTCTATAAAGGAAGAGTGCAGTGAGGAAATGTTAACAGGTATTATTTCTAAGTGTTGGTAATATTGGCAATTTTAAAACTTGATTCCTTTTCTGAGTTTTTTCTAGGATTTAAATATATTTCATTGGAAAAAGGTAACGAAGATTGAGTAGGTAACTAGACATTGCTTCAGTAATTTTTAAAACTTCTGATATTGCTCTGAATGCACAGAATTAAGTTTAATTTACAGAATTAAGTTTAATATCATGTCTGTTAAATATTATTGGTTGCCTATCACATGTTCAATACTGTGAGAAGTGCTGTAGATACAGAGTCGAAGTCTGAGACTTGCTTTTGGGTACCTTATTGTGTGGATGATAAGAGACAAACCACGCACAGAAAATAGAATTACACCATATAAAACAATTTATAATAAAATACCTCCATGTTACTTTAGAAAAAAATAAGCCAGTGAATTCTGATATAGGCAGGTGAGACTTAATGAAGTATGTGGGTTATCAACTGGACCTTGAAGTACGGCTAATTATTTGGCTAAGTATAGGGAAACTGGAAAAACATTTCAGACCAGAGACCCAGGATTTAAGGCACAGAGGTGAGAATGGGCATGTTTGTTGATACAGCAGCAAAGAGATTGACCTTAGGAGACCAGTGGTGCATTAGGGGATTAATGATGTAGATAAAGACTGAGAGTCAAGGCTGATTTTGGAGTGTCTTAACAGTCTGAAACAGAAGTTTAGATTTGATTTCTGGTTAAAAAAAATCAGAAGAATTTGAAATCTGTTCTTTCTACCTCCCTTTATTCCTTTTTTTCCTCTTTCTCTTCTGCGTATTTCCCTTCCTAGGAAAATACTTCATAGAAATAAAATTGAAAGATTAATTTTACCACCAAATACAAGACAAATTACAAGTTTACTTTTTAAATTTTGGCTTTCTGCATTCTTTTAAAACTAGAAGCTGTTTTCCATTAACAGTGACAGACAGCAGTGTAACCATGTGTGTTTGCTAGAACTAAAGAGACGTCCCTATCTCAGATTGCTGTGGCATAACCCCTGGCATTTATTCAGAGTGAGGCTGTTTTAAGAGAATGAGCATTAACTGCAATGTAGTCCTACAGAGATAACTGAACAGTCTTTTTGTTATTGTTGTTCTTACAGGTGTCCTAAGGCATTATTCCTTACCTTCTCTGGAGAAATTGATTCACCAGATTTGTCAGATTTTTAAATCCAATATTTTGTTTTATTTGAAATCCTCAAAGCTAAAGAAATATGTTCTTTGCTCTAAGAATGGCTAAATAGCTAAACACAGTTTAATCTTTTAATTTAATGGCTACTGACTTGTGCTTACATAATCTGAAAGTTCACATTGTTAGGCTGCTTTTTTCCTTCTAATCAACACCAGTAATTTTACTCTGCATTCTAATATATTACCTGTGTCATTATCTTTAAAATGCATGCACGAATGATCTGTTTACATTTAACTTTTTCATCCCTTTGATTCTTCATCATAACCTTAAAACTTTGGTTTTAATGACAACCAAATTCAAACCAGAACAAATTTAACTCTAAGTTCATATTATTAGATATCTTTCCTTATTTCAGCTATCTCTACCAGCAGAGCTTAAGAAAATCCGATTTGACTTGACTAGACTTACTAGGACATATCTTTCTGTAAGATTTCCAGGTCATCACACACAGCTCAGCTTCTTTTTGACTTTCTGAACTTTGCCATGTATTTACTGCAAAGTATTTCTGTAGTTCAACCCTGTACTCATACCTTCCTAGTCAGTGACATTGCCAAAGAACCAAGTCTTGCATAGAATTAAAGTGATGGGCAGAATCTTTATGATATTTTTCAAAGTGCTTTATGTAAAATATTAGGTAATTGACTAGCTTTAGGTCAAACCTTGGTAAATATCAAGCACATGATTAGAAACCAGTTCTTGGCCAGGTGTGGTGGCTCACGCCTGTAATCCCAGCACTTTGGTGGGCTGGGGTAGGCAGATCACTTGAGGTCAGGAGTTCGAGACCAGGCGGGCCAACATGGCGAAATCCCATCTCTACTAAAAATAAAAAAAAAAATTAGCCAGGTGTCATGGCGCATGTCTGTAATCCCAGCTACTCAGGAGGCTGAAGCAAGAGAATCGCTTGGATGCAGGAAGTGGAGGTTGTGGTGAGCCGAGATTGCACCATTGCATTCCAGCCTGGGCAACAGAGAGAGACTCCATAACAACAACAACAACAACAACAACAAAGAAAAGAAGAAAGAAACCAATTCTCTGCAGTAATATATTGTCTTGCTTTTATAGTTGTCTTTTTAAGCCTATTGGGTCCTTGAGCATTTTATGTGGTGATTTCATTTCCATTCTAACTGACTGTTCCAGACAGATGATATGCCTTTATGGTGACGGAATACCCTGGCTTTATTGACTCAGTAGGAACAGTTGTATTCCATCTCAATACAGATTACTGCAATTACAGTGTCTGCTTATTTCTTGTCACTCACCTACACAGACTGAACTAGACTATCCTAGGAGAAAAGTCAAAACTCTATTTGGAAATTTGAAACCCTCTTTAAAAGCAGCTAGATGTTCATTGAATCCTAGATTGTGTCAGTACAGTGTACAAATTTAAATTTAGGATATGTTGCATTGTATTTTTTTCCTGGTATACCTCCCATAGATATATTTTATGCCTAGATCACAAAATTTGAACTTTTGGAAATTAGAATATCTGAAGATTTGACTTAAGTGTACTTTGTGATGCATTAGTGTGAAAAATCTTAATTGTTCCTTTCCCTCTCATTTTGGCTTCAGAGATCATCTGTGGTTGACTTATTTATTGTTGAGCATATTGAGGAGCTCTTTCATTTCATTAGTACCCAGTGATTTTCAGAGTAGACCTAAATAGGTCTACTATTTACTGCTTCAGTGATTAAGGCTTCATGCAACTTCTTTTGTGTTATCTTTTTCTTTCATATCTTCCCTGGTGAAGTCTGTTTAGATGATGAGATTCAAATTGTCATATTCTTAGAGTAGAACCTTTACTTTGCCTGTACAATCGAAGTGTATTGGATCCTCATCTCTCACACACAGGCTAAATCAGTGATCCTCAAACGTTCATTGTACTTCAGAATTATCTAGGAATTAAAACAAAACAAAATAATAGTGCACATGTTTCTCTCCACAGAGAGATAATTGCATTTTTTTTTCCCAAAGCTTTCAAGGTGATTTGAATGTGCATCCAAGGTTGAGAAATAATGGATTAGCCAAAGGAACAGAATGTCTCCTTAAAGCAGCCCATAGCAACAAACCATACAGATTTTGCTCATTTGTGTATCTTAAAGTTACATAATTTATTATCTAAAGCACTCTTCTATATAAGCCATACGTTTTTGGCTGTTTTTGTTGTTAGATTTGTGTGTGTGTGTGTGTGTGTGTGTTTGCTATTTCTTGACCTTTACTTCCCTTACTTCCATCTTGGAGGTTAAAAGCCAAATTATCTAGGCTAGGTGTCAGGTTCTTTTCCAGTAGGCCAAGGATTCTTAGCAAACTCTTAGAGAATAAGAAATTATGCTCTGGCAGCCTTAAACCTTGACCTCTTTTGTATCCTGTCAATTATATGGCTGCTTCCTTTACTAACCCTGTTGCACACAAACTTCACCTTCTTTAGCAGCTTCTTCCTACTCTATGTTCCATCAGTGCATTCTTTGATGTTTCAGTTTTCATATATGGATTCTAATCCAAATGAGCAGAAATTGCTTTGTGATTATTGAGATTCCTAAGTACTTAGGATGTAATGTTAATAATTAATTGATGAATTTAGTGAAGAAAATGATTGTGACATGGAGAAAGAGTCTTTAACCAGCATGTGCGTGTATTTTCTGTCCTTACCAAGATGATGGTTCTGTTGCTGAGTACAGTAGCTAAGGAGGTACTGGTGACCTTCTCTGCTGGGGAGGAAGGACTTGTGACACAAAATACATATTTTCCTTCAAAAGCTGTTTATGGATGGAATTATAATTTTGTTCCAGTTAGTGAATACATATTGTAGAAAATATATACAGATAAAGAGAGTTGATTATGTAAAAGTCTTATTTGGGTTAAAAAAAAAACATGACTTTCTGTCAAATATCACATGTTCTCACGTATAAGTGGAAGCTAAGTAATGTGTACATAAGGGTACAGAGAGTGGAATAATAGACATTGAAGACCAGGAAAGATGTGAGGGTAGGAAGTGGGTAAGGGATGAGAAATCTATTGGGTACAGGGTACTGTATTCAGATGATGGTTACACTAAAAGCCCAGACTTCCTCCCTACACAATATATCCATTTAACAAAGCTGCACTTGTACCCCCTACATCTATACAAATAAAAAGTGAAAAAAAAAAAAACCCACGACTTTTGGACCAAGTTATCAGTTAGTTATTATTATTCTGTATATTGTCCAGGTAAATTCTCAGCATTTTTTTTTTTTTTTTTTTTTTGGGACAGAGTCTTGCTCTGTCGCCCAGGCTGGAGTGCAGTGGCGCGATCTTGGCTCACTGCAATCTCTGCCTCCTGGGTTCACGCCATTCTCCTGCCTCAGCCTCCCGAGTAGCTGGGACTACGCGCCCGCCACCACACCTGGCTAATTTTTTTGTATTTTTAGTAGAGACGGGGTTTCACTGTGTTAGCCAGAATGGCCTTGATCTCCTGACCTTGTGGTCTGCCTGCCTCGGCCTCCCAAAGTGCTGGGATTACAGGCATGAGCCACCGCACCTGGCAGCATTTTCTTTTGTGCTACCTTTTTTGGTATATACATTTTATACTTGTATATGTCTAATTTTTGAGTTTCATTAAAAAAGGCTGAATCTAAGATATCATTGTTGGCCTTGCTAGCTAGTACATTTTTATATTGATAGAATAACTTTTTTTGCTATGTCAGTATTTTGTGTGGGCCTGTTTGAATATCAGTACTTCTTCCTCATGAAATAGCGTTAACTTAGTCGGGCAGCAAGGAACCTCTTGACATTTTGACTTTGAAGAAACATTGTTTTTCCTGTAGTGTTTTATACTGGATAGTTTATATAGGGTTGTTATTGAAATTGGATTCTTCACTTTTTTCCCTGTGAGTTTTAACGTGTCATTTAGTGAATGTAAAGTTATGCAAAACGTTTATATTAAATAGACTTGTTAAGTATGTCTTTCCTATCTGCTACATGATTCCTACTGAGAGTGTTAATATTCACATATTCATTTATGAAGTCTGTTATTCAGGAATATACCTATTTGTACTATAGTCTTCATTGTTGAATGATTGCTGTTAAAGAATGTATTACATAATGATATTTTGCATTAGTGAATGGAATATATCAATTTTCTTCTTTCCATTTCCTTTTTGTATTAGAGGAAAAGTTCCAAGATATAAGGAAGTAGGTCATGGTATCTATAAACTGCTGAGGAACTGAAGTGTATATTATGAAGTAAAGATTGAAGCTCAGTTGCCCTCTAGGGGTTCAATTTTAACACAGCACATGTAGAAATAATTTACTGAGATCTTGGGGGAAGGGTAGATCTGCTGAATGTGGGAGCCTATTTTTCATTTTCTGTTAGAGCCTGACTGGTCATTAAAAAGCTGGTTTTGATTATTTATTGCAAAAGGGAAGAATATATCCCAGTTTTGTAATATACAGACAGTTTAATGAAACATCCTTTTTGTTTGCTTAATTTTAAAGTCAGGGCTTTTGTGCTGGAATAATCCAACCGTCAACACATTTTCAGGTATTATTTGGTGACCAATTCTCGGATTCTTTCTAACATTCTTTTGTCTTCTCAGTGTCACCTCTATAGCACTTTTAAATCAGCTTCCTCCCTTATTCTGCCCAAATCCAAGAACAGACTCCAGTGAAGTGGCTTCTTCATGAATCCTCTCTACGTTTTATGAGATGTGATCATCATGAAACTTTTCCTTTTGGTTTCAGCACCTTTGACTGGCATCTTTGTCTGGATTAGTAAGACTATTTCTCTCAGTTTGAAACAGAATGGCTACTGGCTCTCTAGTTTAATTGATACCCAACTTTGTATTGATTGAGGTCCACATAATTTATGTTGGAATCTTTCTCTGGTGCAAAGTGCTCTACTTTGTAATTGCAGAGTTAGACTCCTACTGTTTTGGTAAGAGGGAGCAAATTTTTTTTTCCTGTTATTGAAAATGTTAACTTTGACTTGTGTAAATAGTAAATATGTTTATTGTATGTGCAGATATTTACATATTTTAAATAAGCACATTTCTATACTAAATTTGAAAATTCACATGGTTATTGGTATACTTTAAAAAGATTTGTGTGTTTTAATATATGCTTTTATTCCCTTCGAAGGATGCTATAAACTTTACTCCTTTTAATATACATTGGTTTTTATTTTTACCGTTATATTGAGCTTTTCTATTTTTTTCCTGATGATTCTGGAAAAACCTCCATTATTAATGGTCAGAATCTTTAGTTTTTATCATTGATTTATAGTAATTTTATTTTTAAAGTTCAGTTTTTATGTGTTATTTTACACTCTGAAAACCATGATTGGATTTCAATGTATATTAAAATATTAAATTGGCTATAATATAGCTCTGTGCTGTCCAGTATATTAGCCAGTAGTCACATTGCCTATTTAATTTTAAATTAATTAAAATTATATAAAATTTAAAATTGAGTCTCGTAGTGGTACTAGCCACATTTCAAATGCTCAGTAGCTGCATGTGGCTTGTGGATACCACATACGACAATGCAGACATCAATCATTTCCATCGTTACAAAAAAATTTATTGAACAGCTCTGGTATTGATATATGAATCTTCTTCAATGTGTTTTTCCTGTGTAAAATGAAACATGAAAATGTTATATGTCTTTATTTTATTAAAAGAATATTTTGGAAATAACTAAATTAAAAATGATCACATGTGAAGTGAGTTTACCTTTATCATAAAGAGTAGCATATATTTCTGATTATGAGCCAAGTGATATCAAATAATTTAATAAAATTATATATTTTGACATGTGTAAATACATCTACTTTATCTCCATCTTGTGGTAGAAGTATCTGAAAATCCTGTTAAGAATATAATTAAAGCTTATTCATTTTTACATTGACTTATCCTTGCTCTTTCTCATTACCGTAAATGTAACATTAAGTGTTAAATGTTTCTTTAGGAAATTTTGGGTCTTACTAAAGGAGCCAATTGAAAATAATTTTAGGTTTTATAGTTACTATTGAAGGTAAATGTACAACTGCAACTGCCACATTTTGACTGTGTGTTGGAATATTAAAACAAGGAATATAAACATTTAAATCATAGTTGAGAGGAAAAACAAAAAAGAAAGCTTTAGCTGCTTCCTTGCAAATGTAGCTTTTTGTTGTTAAAGAGGATTATGATGAATACATTTATGTGATAAATTTATAAAGTTTGATAAATTGTTTCATACTAATATTTTTTATAATTTTTATTTTTATAATTTTTTTAAGTATACTCACAGTCCTTTTGTGGATAATTATGATTGTAAGACTATTTTTGCAAGTAAATGAAAAAGTGATTATTAAAACACTTTGTAAACTGTAGCATTTTATACAAATACATAATCTTATCTTTTAAAAATATATAATATGAAATATTTGGTTGGGAAGACCATCTCAGAGGTTTAAGAACATATTTCCAATCAGGTTTATTTGTATCATTCTTTTATTTTCTTTTTTTTTTTTGATGAGTTTCTTTAAATATATTTTTAAAATTTTATGTTCTTTGAGGTTTTTTTTAAGTTTTTGAATTAAGACTAATACAGTCTGCAAAGCAGTATTAATTTAGAGTTATGTTTCAATATAGAAAAGTCTCGATGAGTGCTCTAAAAATTCTGAAAGAATTTTTTTAGTTAAAATCTAAGATTTCAGGAAGAATTTTGTGTAGCAAATAAACTTTAGCTAGGTATCATTTAGATAGTTTCTTTTTAAAATTCGTTTTATCTTACTAAGTATTGGAGAAGGAATAGTCTGTGAAATGGAAACACCTAAATTATTTATTTAGAAGATATTCCAAGTAGGTAGTAAGATATAAAAGCCGAGTATAACATGAGATATTTGTAGGACAATGAGAAGGTTAGTTTAATTATATAAAACAATTTAGTTGCCATTTAGGGTCGTATTTTGGTGCTCCTTGAAAGCCAGGCAAAGAATTTTAGAATTCATATAATAGAAAACAGGGATTTTTATGCTGCAAAGATCTTTATTTAGGGAGAAAATCTGTGATCTCAGAAACTTAACGTTAGATGAAGCCTGTGAGGTTAACTACTACCAATGCAGGAATCTTTCTAACAATATATGAGACTTCATCTTCAATACCTCTACTCTACTTCAGGCTTTCAGTATTTACTCCTTCCTGCATTTTATTGTTGTGGGGGAAAACAACATCTTGCTTTTAATAAAAAGGATATTCAATTTATGTAAGTAATGTAGAAAATATAAAATGCATTCCAAAAAATACTCTAAATTCTACCATTCACAAAGACAGACATCTCTCTGGGAACAAAAGGGTAATACAAAGGGATTATATTATATACACTACTTTTTTAGTGGAATTTAGAAAACAAAAGATTTGCTAAAGTTTATGTAAATGTTTCTTGATAAAAGATTACTTGCCTCCATTATAAGAAAACATATGAAACCCACTGACAAGTTTGAGTGATTATGTTTTAACTCCATATTCTAATTTTGAACAGTATTGAGTGATTCCCTTGTATGAAAGTACAGTTATACTTCCCCCACCTTTTCTCTTTCAGGTCCCAGTTTCTGTAAGTTGTAATTTTACATTGTCATAATTTATAATACTTATATTCTTTTCTGTAACCATAAATCCAGTGCTCATCACATTTTGTCTTTAAAAATTTTTTTTTGATCTGTTGCTTGATTTTATTGCCAATAGTTAATTTAATAAGAGTCTTTGGGTTCTAGAATCCTTGATATCTTTCATGGTTGGGAATGACTGCTTGTTGCCTAATAGATTTGTGACATGTAGAGTGGATATAATATTGTCAGGTCGTATTTTCTGTACCTCAGAACTTTGTAGATACACATTGCATCAGTATTTTATGACATTAAATGTTGCTCTGGGAAGTCTGAGAGCAGCCTGATTTTCATCCCCACTCCACCTTGCAATCATCCTACCATAGGTGACGTGATTTTTCTGGTTGGATCCTAGAAGAATTCTTTCTGTATCCTTGAGTTTGGAAGCTTAACTGGGATATATCTTGTATCAGTTCTTTCTGGAACATACTGTGCCCTTTTGTTTGTACATTTTTTTTAATCAGAAAACTTTTCTTAAATTATAATTGAAAATGTTTTTTGTTTCCTTTTTCTGGGGGAATTTTTTTCCTCAGAGATAACCAATCGTCCTTGGAACTTTAAAATGAGGATTAACATTTGATGGTATTTACTGCATAACTAATTATTCCAAAATGTAGTGGCTTAAAAGAGCACATATTTATTAATCTCATAGTTTCTGTGAGTCAGGTATCTCAGTATGACAACTGGGTCTTCTGCTTCAGTTTCTCACAAGGCTGCAATTAATGTGTTGGCTAAGGAGGGTCTGTGGTCTCATCTGAAACCTTGACTGGGGAAGCATCTGCTTTGAAGGTCACTCATGGTTGTTGGCAGCATTCAGTCTTCTGTAGGATGCTGGGTTGATAGCCTTACTTCCTTCCCACATGAGCCTTTTCCACATGGCAGTTTACTTCATCAAAACAGGCAAGCCAAGAAGACCAGAGAGAACATCTGGTAAGACATGCCACAGTCTTTTGTAACTCAGTCATAGAAGTGACATCCTGTCTGCATTACCATACTCTTGGTTAGAAGCAGATCACTAGGTTAGAAGCCTACTTAATGGGAGGGGTGACATGGACATGAAGGACATGAACAATAGGAAGCTGGGATCATTGGAGGCCATCTTGGAAGCTGTCTTCCAAAATAGTTGCCTACCATGCCTTGGTTTTCTCTGTTTGCATTAACCTTTTTTTCCCCTCTATATTTACTGTGATTATCTTGAGTAATTTAAATAAAATTTTTCATTTGAATTTTAGCTGTGTCTATGCTATTTCTTTTATGTTTCTAATATATTTATTAGCACTGTTACAGATTTGTTTTGGTCTTCAATTTATCTCTTCTGTCATCTCACTCTGTTTTATCAACTATTCCTTGAAGTCTAGTTTTCTTGAATTTATGTTTTTATTAAGTTCTAATAGAGTGTGACATTTGAGATGAATCTTCTTTTTCCTTAGGCATGTTTGCAGAGTTGCCTTGCTGTTTCTCTGAAAAATTGTGGGTGAATGCTCTTTAACACTTCTGCCACCTTTTTCTGATGTTTGTTTTCTCCTGTGGGCTATATTGTGAAGGCTGGGGTGTTCTTTTATGTACTTTCCTGAAGCCTGAGGGAGGGGGAGAGGGAGCACATGGCCAATGCAGTGTTTTTGTTAAGTAGCCTTCAGGAATGTTTCCTCTTTTCTGTGGGGTTACCTTTGGGTTATCTTCTCTATTAAGGGTGGATCCCTGAAAAATGGCATACCCTGGTGGTTTTTCTAGCCCCTGCTGAAATCCTTTGAAGGTGGGTAGAGGTTTTTTTATACTAAGTGTTTTTGTTTTGTTTTGTTTTGTTTTGTTTTGTTTTGTTTTTGCTTTTGCTTTATT
Source organism: Pan troglodytes (assembly GCF_028858775.2). Taxonomy (NCBI): domain Eukaryota; kingdom Metazoa; phylum Chordata; class Mammalia; order Primates; family Hominidae; genus Pan; species Pan troglodytes. The sequence continues at coordinate 32,275,039 of NC_086015.1, forward strand.
TTTCTGTGGGCTATTTGTGCCTTCAGTCTACTTCTCTCAAAAACGAAGAGTGTTTTTAGCGGGAATTTGCAAGGTATTTTAACTCATTTTCTTTCCCCAGTGCATTCTAGGAGCTAGGATCCATGGCATGTTGAGCCTTGCCAAAATCTTTCCTTTTTTCCTACTTTTTAAAATTTATAGTATAATACTATTGCCCTTTTATGGCATAGGGGCAGCTAGCCAATTTTTGTCTTTTTAAAACTCTGTTTATCTTATAGAATATTGAGGAAGAGTTTAAGAGCTTACAATATCTTGCAGTTTTACCCAAAACTGTCTTCAATATCTTTTCAATTATTTTATTAGCATGAAGACTAGTTTTTTCTATCTAGAAAATTTCTTTTTCTCCTTCTTCCCTGATTTTACCCTTATCCTAAACGTTGTTGCTAGGTAAAGCTTTTTGAATTGATCATTTTAGTTCATGTCATTCCCCACTGCTTATGATCAAGCCTAAGCTCTTATATTTAAGGTCACCTAGGTTTTTACTTCAGCTTACTTTAGTGATGATAGTCTCATTCCCTTTCTTGAATTTTCTTTTCTGGATAAATTTAAATATTTTCTGTTTTCCCATAGATGCCTTAGGTAGATTTCTAAGATGTGGTTAGTATATAATAGGATGTTTGTATACATTATGGTTTTTAAAAAGACCTCTTAATCTCTTTATTGCCTTTCTGTAGGAACGTACTTATTTGTCAAGATTCGTCTAAAAATATGGTCTCCAGAAATGAACATAGATGTGCTGTGAGCTCCTTGCAGTTGTGATTGCGACACTGATAATTAAGATTGGTTTAGTTGTTCTGTCGTACTTCATCAAATTGTTGATTCACATTGAATTTATCAAACGTCATTCTATTCTAAAATGTGAAAGTATTTTTAACTTAAATGTAGGAATTCGCATGTATCCAGGTAAATTTTACCTTTAAACATTTTTTTGCTGTGGTTGTCCATACTATTGAGAGTATTTTGAATCTCCAATCAGTTCTCTCTTGTATCTATATATGCTAATCATATCTTTAGTGATTTCCTATACATCTCTAAATAGTAATTTTGTGGGAACGTAAGTGCAGTAGTTCTATTACTTTGCATCCTTTTAATTTCATATAGTTCTGTTTTCTTCCCCGTGTCTGCCTGGGTGACATGAGAGATTAAAGACTGTGGTTGTTCTGTGTATGGGCTCAAGCTGGATGGAGGAGTTGATATTAGAGAAAAGAGAAGCTTTCCATTTGATTAAGCTACAAATAGAGGGACTTTTTTTTTTTTTTCGAGTGGCTGGGGAGGTGACAGAATGGGAAGCATCAAAGGGAACTTTGGCAGAACTTGGTAATTGAAGAGAAAACCACTGAAGAGAAGCATGATGATGCCAGGAGTTTGATTTCAAATGATTTGTAAGAAACAGTGAACCAGGACACATTAAGTTTGAGGTAGATGGTTGTAAGATATCAAGAAGATACTCATCTTTAACGAAAATTTGCTTTTGAGGCTTATGTTCTAGATTTTAAAACAAAACACACAGTCTTTTTAAAATATTCTTTCTTTTTTTGAGATGGAGTCTTGCTCTGTCACCTATCCTGGGGTGCAGTAGTGTGCTCTCGGCTCACTGCAGCCTCTGCCTCCTGGATTCAAGTGCTTTTTCTGCCTCAGCCTCCTAAGTAGCTGGGATTACAGATACCCACCACCATGCCTGGTGAATTTTTGTATTTTTAGTAGAGACCGAGTTTCACCATGTTGGCCAGGCTGGTCTCAAACTCCTGAGCTCAAGCGATCTGACTGCCTCAGCCTCCCAAAATGTTGGGATTACAGGCATGAGACACCATGCCTGGCTAAAAGTATTCTTTTTTTTAACTTGAAAACCTGTGTAGTTCTGTAAAATCTTTGTTAACTGTCTTCCTAAGACCTTTTATATTTTACATATAACAATAAATTTGAACTATATGGATTTCAAATAAAAGAAGAGAATAATTGCTATTTTCGAAGAACTCATTTTAATTGGTTAGAGTAAATATGAAGGCAGCGATTTTTGTAAAATGGCCTTTAACATATTAATGTCTGGTTATGTAGAAAGTGCTGTAACAGGATCATCTGTTCTACTATAACTTCATGTATGCCTATTAATGATACATAACTGTGGAGCAATAATGTAAGTGAGCTCTGTCAAAAAAATTACATAAATGAATTGCAGTCAGGAGAACCTTACTCAGTGGTTATGTATACAAAATTTACCCCCCCTTGATATGAAAAAATTTTTTATAATTGCTTTATTTTCTTACAGAATAGGCTTCTAAAGTTGCGAATTGTATTATTGTTAAGTAGCAAAATTTGGGGGTAGTATTTCCTTTTTGTCATGTGAAATAAATTTTTCTCTTTTACAATACAGGACAAGTAAATTTTTGTGAAACATTGCAGATGTTAGATGGATTTGGGAGAATTTTCCAAACTAAGTGGACAAACTTATATAGCTACATAAATAGTAGTGAGTACCAGAAGTTTATTAATTTGCTTATATTACATAAAAATAAAATGCTTTAGTCGTGAGTTAAAAAGCTAATGGAAACTCATGTAGGCAAGTTAAAGTCAACATAAAGTAATAATACCAGAAATCCTAAATTTGCTGTATTTCAGTCATTTTTATGAATTAAAAAAATCTTTTTAACTTGTGGTTCTTTATTTTTTCCATTTTCGCTTTAGGAAATATGTTTGTGTTCATTGAGTTGGGTAAAATAGAAGACTTAGGTTCTTAGTGCATTTTGATATGACTCCTTCTAGATTTGTCATTCTAAAACATCAGACAGGATTCGGGTTGCCTATTACTCAGAACTAGTTATATTAAAACTCAGGCTTTGGGTATTAACTGAACCCTTCTTTCTTTGTTACCCATAGAGAAGTTACAGAGATGCTTAGTTTACAGTGCTGATCATTATTGTTATTTTTTTTAAAAACAAAACAAAACAATCTGTAGACTGGAAGGAGCAAAGAATGCAGTGTTCACGCTGTGCTACCCCAGAAATACCTTTAGTGAATAATGTTTTTCTAACAGATTCATTTTAACGTGAGCTCGTTTTTACTCTTAAGTGTGTAAGCCATTTTTAATGTATGTCTTTTGTCTCCTTAGCCTTTACTTTCATTTTAGTGACATTGTGAAATTAAGCCCTGTCTGATTCCCACAAGAGTAACTTAGGTACATTTACATTGGCGTTAGTAGCTATGCCTTCTCTTTAGACTAGGCTACCTTACCCATGTTGTGTTTAGGAATTCATATGAAAATTTATTCTTATCTACAGTTATTTTTTTCTTCATGCCCATTTTCCTTGAAAATATTTAAAAAATATGTCTTGTATAGAATTAGAAACTTCAGTATCTGTATCACATCACTGGCTATGAAAACTATGTTACTGATTTATTTACTTCCTTTAAGTTTTTCCCCAAAAATCTCCTTAGAGGGGCCTACCTGGATGACCCTACTGAAAATGTAACCTACTAGGTCCTTCCTCCTATAACTTCCTACACCCCTTAACTTCTCTCTCTTTTTCTGTAACTCTTACCACATTGTAACATACTGCTCAATACTCCTTTTAGAATAAGAGATCCTGGTTTGTTTTACTCATATATCCCTAGAACCTAAAACAGGCTTGGTACATAGAAATGTTCAGTAAATATTTAACAAAAGAATGAATTAAGAACATACAGTTTCCCTCGGTATCCACAGGGGATTAGTTACAGGATGCCCGTCCTTCTCCAGGAAGCCAAAACCTAAATCCCATGAATACTGTATTTTTTATCTGTGTTTGGCTGTGGATATGGAACCCACAGATAAGGAATGGTATTTATTGGGGGGGAAAAACCCCATGTATAAGTGGACCTGTGCAACTCCAACCCATGTTGTTCAAGGGTCAACTGTACCATTTGGGTTATATTTCTCCTATTATATAGAATAAGAATTTTCATGCCCTAAACCAGTTACTTTCAGTTTCTTTTCACCTGGTCCATGGTAAGAAATACAGTTTAAAATACAACCCTGAGTACACATACATATGAACAGATTGTTAGAAATCTGAATTACTCTCTGCCCCCAGCTGTTGTAAGACTAAACAGGCCAGGAATTATGCATATATTCAGTAAACTAGAATGTGACAGATACTTCCTATGAAAAAATGTAATGCTGAGACTCCTTAAATGGTTTATTGATCACCATTGTAACCATGTAATATTTTATACTAAAACCAGATGACTTAGGAAATAACTTCCTGTTTGACATTAAAAAAATATGATTCTTTAGTTTTAAAGTTTGTACATTTTTGAGGAAGCTCTTTTTAGCTTAATGGCAGCAAAGCAGCTGCTGCTTGAATTTACTTTCTAAAACACTGAATTATTCATTTCCATAAATAAAACTTCCTTAGTAATTATTTAGCATTAATTTATTTCTCTTTATTTCAGTCAACCCTGTTGACATTCTGTTTTAAAATTAAAAATATTCTTTGTGGAATTTAACAAATAAGACTGTGACAGCCACTTTCTTTACTTTCTTTTGTTTTCATAACAGGATTTCCAGATCCTGAGATGAGCTGTGTCTTATTATTTTTATTATTTTAATAAATGTTAAACTAATAAAATGTAGAACACAAGTAAATTCTTATTTAAAAATGTCTTCTAAGTAGCTTCTAAGATGAACTGCTATGATTATGACTTATTTAACATATATTGAATTCTAACAATGTAAACTTATTAGAAATACTTTAAATAATTATTTCATTGTATTCACCAATTGTTTAATAGAGTAATAGGGAAAAAAAGTAAGGTTTGTTGTTTTACATTTCTTGGCACTCTTCCATCTATTTTTGCAAATATGGGAATACCTCCTTGAATTTTGTGCTGCCTTTCTAGTAGCCTGTGGTGAGCCCTTCCACCTTCAAACTCTTATTAGTTATTTATGTGGCCTCTTTGGGCTATCAGTCTTTACTGCTGTGTGATATTTCTTGCCATCTTTCCAGAATTGCTGTTTTATTTATTTGTTTCTTTGTTTAATTTTAAATGTGTCACTGCCTTGCTGCTCCATTGGAGACTTCTTGAGGGCAAGAGACAAACTATTTGATAGCTGAATACATATTTGGTAAGTTAAGAGAGGAGGGGAGAAAACCCCTTTATAAAGTAGCATCCATTCAAATGAAACATTCTTACCTAAAGTGCTTCTTGGAGCATATATTTAGAGAGGTTTAGTAACTGATCCATAAGACAATCAGTGTGGGCTTAAAGAAAATGTAAACTTTTAGGTAAGGGCCCATCTGAATCCCTGTTGAAATGTACTATGCCACCATTACTGTGGCAGCCTCATAGGACCATGGAAGAGAATGAGGCCTATGGAATTAGAGACGGGAAAAGTCTCCATTTAATTCCTCTGTCCTAGGTTCTACAATGCTATTTAGAATATAATTATGGAGACCTCTGCTTTAATAGTTGTTGAGTGGGTGATAGCAGTTTTAATTGGAATAACCACGAGTGTATAATTATTTTAGAGCTGAAATGTTCAAGAAAGCTTTTCCAGCAGATGACACAGACCATCAGCCTTCAGCTGGGAGCCATTACGCAGACATGTTTTGTTTTTCCTCTGCAGTGTTTTAGAAAACAAAGTTGGCTATTTAAAATTGTGAGATTTTACATAAAACAAAAATTCCAGCTTAGAAAAAAGGTAAATCCTCAGATCTGATGATTCTGTATTTCCAGTCCTACAAGACGAACAATGATCTGGAATAAAGTAACAGCTGTACCTTTAAACATGGACATGTGTTGTAGTGGTTCATTACAGTTTTTGTGCTTGCACTATTCATGTATTTGTATACACACACATTATGTATTTATATGTACATAATATATATAAAGATAGATATATTTATATGCAAAAACATATTTCTCTGAAACTGTGCTTGGTCATAAGTAAGAAAACCAAACTGAGATGTTGGTCTGGTTCAAGAAAAACAGGATGGAGCCTTTTGTGAAGGTAAAGAATATTCTTTTGTGTTTAACATGCAAATGGCTCAGCTTCCAAGTTGCATAGGTAGCCCAGCCTGAGTCTACAGGACTCTACCTGTAGAGTAGAGTCCTACTCTACAAGTCTTGGAGAGTATCAGATCTGTCAAGTTTTGATTTTTATGCCCTTAATTATAATCTGTAGGTAACTCATATGGCTCATTGGATATGAATTTTGGAAATCTATGCTTCCAGATTACTTTGCTTAATTCTTGCATCCTCATACTTTTTCTGTGAAGGGATATATACCTAAGACACTAGGAAAAGCACATCCGAGGTAAGTAACACCGATGAATATTTAGTACATGGTTAATAACCTAGTTTGTGAGGTTTAGAAATAGTAAATTATATTTTATATATAATATTCTATATAAAATATATTTTTATATATAAAGTATACATATTACATATATAAAATATAGTATGCAATGTTAGTACATACTAAGTATTCTCTGAATTATTTTTATTTCTAATAAAGTGTACATTTATCTGTGGTTCTGCTCTCTTAAATATATTTTTTAAAATTTGAACATTTTCATCTGAATTTTTGAGTTTGCTAACAAGCCAAAAATCATTTCTATTTGATTAATCCAACAAATAATTTACTCTTCTTTATCTTAAATTTGAAGAGAATTAAGAAATAAAAGAGGAGGAACATCTATTTCATGTTCTGTTTAGTAGTAACAGTTGCAAATATGTAAGCATTTTATTCTTGGATTCACTAATTTCCCTGCTCAACAAAGATGGGTCAGTATGTTCTGTTTTTTTTCTGGGAAAGTCTGTAGAAATAATTTGGTTGTTTTTAAGCACCTGCATGCTTTTTGGAGGCAGTGGTGGTGGAAAGAGTATGATGTAAAAGGAGCTGTTTCTTTACCTACCTTACAAATATCTGTGCCTGAAACAAGCCTCTTCTCTGAGCATAATCAGTCTCTAATAAAACCGTATTCCTAACTACTTGAGCTGATAAATAGTGAGGTTGTTTTAAACAAGTCAAGTTTATTTTATGTCAATTTTCTATTTGCCCTGTGTAAGATATATTTAATTACTTTACTCCATCTCTGTGTTCAAATTAATCAGATTCTGCCACATATTGGTGCTCAAAATAGAATAATTCTTTAATCAACTGTGTTATCCATGCTATGGTACAGTAGAATAGAAAATCTACTCGTGGCATACTGAAGATGCATGCATTTTGTTTTCTATTGTAATTTAAAAGTAAAATCAGAAATACTGATTTCTACTTGACTGGAGAGAGATTTAGTTTGAATATCAGCCTGATCTTAATCAGGTGAGAATTAATTGAGTTGGAGGTATTAGATATTCAGTGATGTTAACTGAACCATGATCCATCTAGAGAGAAGCTTTCTTTTGTACTGTGTTAGAATTATCAAATAGCTCATGCACTACAATGTAAAATAATCTTTTCATGTTCATCCTTCTACCTTCTTGTCTCATTAAATGCACCACTAAATTCATTCTATACACAGACTAATCTTTAAAGTAGCAAGCTAATAAATCACAAGTTAATAGAAAATTAAAAGCATAATAATTTTGTCATAAGATGCTGCTGTTGTCACAATTTTATAATGATATATTTTCTAGTTACTAATTTTAAAACCAAGTGATTAAACCTCTGCTTTTCAAGTATACCTGGGACATTAAAAAAAACTCTTAGTTTACTTTTTTTTATGTTCAACATTGCAAGAAGAAAGTGAGCAATTCAGAAGTATTTTAATGTTTATCTTCAGAAATAAAAATAGAGTCTGTAACATTATAGTGGTCTGAAATGTGGCATGGGCTTTTCATTTATTTTAAGAGTGTGATAGCAATATCATAAGTGTTGTGAAAATATAAATGGTGAGATAACACCTCCATAGGACTTGCTCTTAAGTAGTAAAATTGTAAATTCTTTAAATAAACTGCAGCTAGAACTGAAAGCATTGATTTGCCTTGTTAACTACGGATACTATACTTATTAAGTGTCTAAATTTAGTATAACATGTCTGTTATTTTCTCCTTTTTTTCCCTTAAAACTGAAAATTTGGGCTTATTTATTAGCAAAGTATCACGTTATCATTGTCAGATTTCTTCGATTTTGGCAGTTGGTGTGACAGTGTGAAATTAAAAGAAAGCCAATAGTGTGACTTTTGATAGTGTCATTTTACACTGGAATAGTGTTTTTTGCTTGGTATTGCTATAATGGGAATATTAGAATCTATGTAGCTGTATATTTTGTGAAAAGGAATATCCAAATTTATATTCGAGAACAATTAGCATTTAATAAAATTAAGCCATAATTGCAGAAACATTCCTAGAGTGCGATGAACAGGGAATTCTCACGAGATACAGTAGGGTTCCCCACCTAGTTGTTACTAAACAGCAATTTAGGGCAGAATGGCCTGCTTAGGAAAAAATGAGAGAGAGGGAGCTGGCTTTTTCACTCTGCTCTTCGAAGCCGAGGCTCCTCTTATATAGACCCCACTCTCCCCTCTCCAGCACCCAAAATGATTTCTATCTCTCTCCTTCCTTCCTTCCTTCCTTCCTTCCTTCCTTCCTTCCTTCCTTCCTTCCTTCCTTCCTTCCTTCCTTCCTTCCTTCTTCCCTCCCTCCCTCCCTCCATCCCTTTCCCTCCCTTTCCCTCCCTCTCACCCTCCCTCCTTCCTCCCTCTCTCCCTGCCTTCCTTCCTTCCTTCCTTTTTTTCCCATAATATTCTGTAAGATGTAGAGAGTACCAAACCACAATACAAATGTGTTTTTTTCAATTCTTGTCCCTGCCAGTTTTTCTCCTATGAAATAACCACAGTTATCAGTTTTCTTACATATTCTTTCGTAGCCATTATGTACTTGGAGACATACCCCCCCGACGTGTACACATGCACACCCCCCAAACACAGAAATGATAACGTTCTGTACCTTGCTGTTTTCACTTTTAAGTCTTAGGGGTCATTCCCTATCAGTGTGCTATTTTTTTTAGTGGCTACATAGTATTTCGTGATACAGTGTTAACACTTAAGCAGTTGATGTTACTGTGATAGATTTGATGACATCACCAAAAGCCACATTCATATAAAAATACTTTTTGCTTCAGGTGAGAGAAGACAAGATGAGGAATGGCTAATAATATGTTATTCTTTTCATGATTCCTTACAGATGGGAACCTATTTATTTACTATTTTGGAGACAAGGCCATGCTCTGTTACCTAGGCTGGAGTGCAGTGGCATGATCACAGCTCACTGCAGCCTTGACCTTCTGGGCTCAAGCGATCCTCCCGCCTCAGCCTCCCAAGTAAACAGTACTACATGCGTGTGCCACCATACCCAGCTAATTTTTAAAATTATTTGTAGGGGCGGGGTCTCACTATATTCCTGAGGCTGGCCTTGAATTCCTGGATTCAAGCGATCCTCCTGCCTCAGCCTCCCAAAGTGTTGGGATTACAGGCGTGAGCCACTGCACTCGGCTTACTGATTTATTTTTGTTAAGAAAGACATATATGTAGTCTATATCTGAATTGCATGAAAAATTCTACTGCGATCGAATTTGGAGAATTTACTGTCCTTATGGATGCTGTTTTTTTTTTTTTTTTAAATAGGAGATGCTAATGTTTTTTAAGCCAGTTGTTAAATAAATAAATTTGACAAATGAGCATACTATAAAGTGGGTGACAAGGATTTGTTAATAGTCTGGAAATCACATACCTTGAGGAGGCAGCAATGTTTAAACTGGCGCTGAGCCAGGAGAAGAGAAAAAAATATGAATGTTATTTCCTATAGTGTATGATGAAGCGGCAGCATTAGACTATCTTTTTTCAGCCTATAGTACTCCCATCCCCCATCAACACACACCAACCCCCATCAACACACACACACTATGGAACTGGCTACCTTGCGAGTTAAGGAATTTTCTGTCACCACAAATGTTTAAACAGTAAGATGGAGTAGGAAACACTTTGTGAAATAGATTAAGTGACCTCTAAAGGCCTTCACACTCTAACCTTTTTGATTCCAGAAGTCTAGAACAAGACAGCTGGTCCTGTCCAGGGCCTTCGATAAGTAGTATTTAATGGTCACTGTTGGCTCATACTTATTGCCAGAATGGGCTGTAGACCACTTGCAAGTATGAAAAAGTCCAGCAGGTTCATTTATTACTTGTGTCACTAAAAACACGGATCCTACTTTCGTTTCTCCATTGTGTAGGTGATGAGAGAAGGCAAAGCATCTACTAGTGGCAAGAAATCCTAGAAGGCTCCATGTTCAAAAGTTTGCCCGTTTTGTTTTGTTTTGTTTTTTTTTTGTCAGTTGCTTTTATCAATACCTATCAATGAATTGGCCTTTTAACATTGGAGACTATGTGGGACAGCAAAGAGGGAATATGTAAGAAAAATGTATTTGGGGAGACTTAGGGAATCTTCTATGTGATCTTTTAAAAAAGACAGAGGGATTTGGTGCTTTCATTGTCCACACCAGGCTGTGTGAATGTCTCTCTTTCAAATTCTGGTAGCACTTAATATCTGAAACATGAAATTTAGGACTTCATTATATTTTGTTTGAAGAAGCCCCTTTCTAATGTGTGAAATCCTTATTTTAAATATTTAAATATATTTTATAATACTGGAAAACAGTATGGAATCGGAGAGTTGAGGTATCTGATGCTATTTGATTTTATATGGTTGCTAAGTGGTCATTTAGCAAAAAACCAGCAACAGTGTCTACCTTATTCTTTCCTGTGGTAGTGATACAATGTGATGAACCATTGCCACTTGCTTCCCAGGTGTCATTTGTGACCTCATGTGTGAGATACCTGGCCTGGGTTAAGTCTCTATTGCGTGGGCATGGAAATTTCTGCCAAGCGTAGGAGTTTTTCATGTGTTCTGGAAAGGAATAAGTGAGATCCAATAGTAATTACAGATAACGTTTCTGAAGTTAAAAGACCTGGTTCTAAACCAATCTTTGTATGCCACACTAATCTTGGAAATATGATGTAGCCTATTTAAAGTTCATTTTATTCATCTGGCAAATGAAGACAAAAATAGTGCTTACTTGATCGTGTTTTTGTACAATTCAAGTGAGCTAACACACATAAAGTACCTAGTATAGTAGTGCCTGGTACAGAGTAAACACTCAGTTTATCTTAGTTGCCATTTTCATGTTTTTATTGCTATTACTACTGACATTATTAACTACCTTGCAAAAAATTATTAGGAAGTTGTCATGGGAAAATGGAAAAACAAGAAAAAGGCCACCTGAAATAAGACAGTTTCTATTCAACATTATTAATGTATTCTTGAATTTTGGTTTTCCATCATGTATGTTCCTAGTGTTTTAACTGCTTCTTGTAAGAATCACATTTTAATCTCAAACTTATATTCTAATCAACTGAGATAATGAATCTCAGTATCCTCCTGAAACTTTTTAATTTTGCTATGAAACCCCGAAGTTTTGTTACTGTTTTTTTGAATTTTGTTTATGAATAAATGCTGAGTACAGCCTTTACTAAACTGAAGAGATAGTCATGATAAAGTACAATGTTGGAAATTTTGATCTTTGTCAAAGAAATTAGATAACAGTAATGGTAGAGATTATTTAGCAACATATTTTAAAATATTAGAGTGAGTTAAATCAACTAAAAGCTGGTAGAAAATGAGAATTATTAACACTCCTTCAATTAATTCACTTATTTATTCAGCTATTTGTTCGATAAATATATATGAATATTTACAGTTATTCATTTATATACAAATGCACAAATATTTATTGAATAAATATAAGCTAAGCAAGTAAGCTTTGCTGAATGATTATTTTTTACCTTAGTCTTTATTTTCTTAAATATTTTATTTTGATTAGGTATTTTAATAGGCTTAAAAAGGATCAGTGGATAAGAAAATATGTTCCAAGGAAAGATATGGAAGATAACTAAGCCTAGAATGATCATAAGTTATAAATCATAAAAGAGTAGCCAAATCATCATCAGCCACCTGTTTGCATCTCACCTGAAGTATAAGGAACTAAAAATGTCTTTAGCTATGTTGTCCAACATGGTCACCATTAGACATACATGGCTATTTTAATTAAAATGAAAAATTTAGTTATGCAGTCGCATTAGCCACATTCAGCTTGGGCAACATAGTGAGACCCTGTCTCTTAAAAAAATACATCTTATTTAACCTAATATATCAAAAATAATATCTTTTTAACATGCAGCCAATATAAAAATTTTTAATGAGATATTTTATATTCCTTTTGTCACTGGATTTTTTTTCATTTTCTGCCTATGTTAGGTAGAATAATAGTCCCCAAAGATGTCTCAGTCATAATCCCTGAAACCTGTGAATATGGATATAAGGAACTAACTGTCCTAGAGAATTGAAAATAAAAGCTATGTTTAATGCATCACACATAAGAAGTAAGGATTTTTATCTGTTCTAATCCCCTCACTGGAATTATGTGAATCTAAGGTATTTCTGGACAGTATCACTTAAAATTTTAACATAAAAACTGTTGGGTGATTTTCACTCATCTTAGTAGACGTCTCAACAGCATTTGACAATAATGATTATTCCTTCCTTGACCCAAACTTTCCCAGAAAAGATAGTCATCTGATGGATACATTTTGTTAGTTTTTATATTTTAAAGTTGTATTCAAATAATTTATAGAAGAATGAAGACAATGACTTTAGAAAGTATAATAAGAATTTAAACATAGCAAGCCCCAATTTTTATTCCCTATTTTACTTGTTCTGAAAGTTTTATAACTTGGAATGGTTTATGTCCTTTGATTGCCACTAACTGCTTATCATGAACCTGGAACATAATCTATTTTAAAGATTCTGACTCCATATAGCTCTAATAGGTTCTAGTTTACCATTAATCTTTAAAATGTATTTTTTTTTTACTTTAGATTTGAGGGGTACATGTGCAGGTTTGTTACATGAGTATATTGTATAATGCGGTGGTTTGGGCGTCTATTGAACCGTCACCCAAACAGTGATCATAGTAACCAATAGGTAGTTTTTCAGCCGTTGTCCTTCCTCCTTCCCTCCTTCCCTCCCATTTTGGACTCCCCAGTATCTATAATTTATATCTTTATGTCACTGCATACCCATTGTTTAGCTCCTACTTGTAAGTGACAACATGCGGTATTTGTCTATTTCTCTGTTAATCCACTTAGGATAATGGCCTCCAGCTAAATCTATGTTGCTGCAAAGGATGTGTTTTCGTTTTTATGGCTGTGTAGTATTCCATGGTATATATGTACCACATTTTCTTTCTCCATTCCACTGTTGATGGACACTTAGGTTGATTCCATGACTTTGCTGTTGTGAGTAGTGCCGCAATAAACATACAAGGGCAAGCGTCTTTTTGGTAGAATTATTTCTTTTCCTTTGGGCAACTATCCAGTAGTGGGATTATCCAGTTCTATTTTTAGTTCTTTTAGAAATCTCCAAACTGCTTTCCACAGGGATTGAACTAATTTACATTCTGTTTATAAGCATTCCCTTTCTCCACATCCTCAACAACATCTCTTAGTCCTTTGTTGGATGCATAGTTCGCAAGTATTTTCTCCTTTTCTCTAGGTTGTCTGTTTACCCTGTTGATGGTTTCTTTTGCAGGGGAGAAGCTCTTTAGTTTAATTAGGTCCCAATTGTCAATCTTCTTTTTGTTTCATTTGCTTTTGAGATCTTAGTCATAAATTTTTGGCCTAGGCCAGTGTCCAGAAGAGTTTTTCATAGGAATTTTTTTTTTTTTTTTTTTTTTTTTTAGTTTGAGGTCTTACATTTAAGTCTTTCATCGATCTTGAGTTAATTTTTGTATATGGTGAGAGGTAGAGATTGAGTTTCATTCTTTTGCACATGGCTAGCCAGTTTTCCCAGCACCATTTATTGAATAAAGTATCCTCTCCCCAGTGTTTATTTTTATTTACTTTGTTGAAGATCAGTTGGTTGTAGGTATGCAGCTTTATTTCCAGGTTCTCTGTTCCGTTCCATTGTTCTGTGTGCCTATTTTTGTACTGGTCCCATGCTATTTTGGTTATGATAGCCTTTTAAAGTTGGGTAATGTGATGCTTCCAGCTTTGTTCTTTTTGTTTAGGATTACTTTGGCTATTTGGGCTCTTTTTTGATTGCATATAAATTTTAGGATAGTTTTTTCCAATTCTGTGAAAAATGACATTGGTAATTTGATAGGAATAGCATTGAATCTATAGATTGCTTTGTGCATTATGGGCATTTTAATGACATTGACACTTTCAATCCATGAGCATGGGTTGTTTTTTTCATTTGTTTCATCTGTGATTTCTTTCAGCAGTGTTTTGGAGTTCTCGTAGAGCTCTTTCACCTCCTTGGCCAGATGTCTACCTAGGTATTTGTGTGTGTGTGTGGCTATTGTAAATGGGATTGAGTTATTAATGTGGTTCTCAGCTTGAATGTTACTGGTGTATAGAAATGATGATTTTTGCATGTTGATTTTGTGTCCTGAAACTTCACTGATGTCATTTATCAATCCAGTAGTCTTTTAGAGGAATCTTTAGCATTTTCTAAATATATAATAATTGTTGGTGAACTACTTACATCTTTAAAATGAATAATTTTTTTTTTTTTTTTTTTTTTTTTTTGAGACAGAGTCTTGCTCTTGTCACCCAGGCTGGAGTGCAGTGGCATGATCTCAGCTCACTGCAACCTCAGCCTCCTGGGTTCAAGCAATTCTCCTGCCTCAGCCTCCTGAGTAGCTGGAATTACAGGCACCTGTCACCACACACAGCTAATTTTTGTACTTTTAGGAGAGACAGGGTTTTGCCATGTGTTGGCCAGGCTGGTCTCCAATCCTGACCTCAGGTGATCTGCCCACCTCGGCCTCCCAGAGTGCTGGGATTACAGGCGTGAGCCACCGCGCCCAGCCAAAATGAAATATTTTTAAAAACACCAATGACTCATAATTTTGTTGAAGTTAAGATGGCCATCTTTTTGGCTCCATAGTTTTAAAACATTTTCACTTTTAGATTTACAAATACTATTTCCTTTTAATCACCTTTTAAATATATCTGTCTTCAGCATTTGGATCAAGTACATTTCAACACACAGATATCATAAAAGATGAAAGAATACCGCATTGCCCTGTTTTTAGCACAATGGGATACAAGTTTTTGTTACATTATACTTCATGAAAAATCACTCCTGTTAAATGTCTACTGGGATGAGAATACTATATTTCCTTTTTGTCCTTAAAAATGTATTATTCAGGCCAAGTCAAGAGAATTGTTTGAGGCTAGGAGTTCAAGACCAGCCTGTGCAATATAGCAAGACCTTGTCTCTAGGAAAAATAAATAAAAAAAATTAGCTAGGTGTGGTGCTGCACACCTGTAGTCCTAGCTACTCGGGAGGCTGAGGTGGGAGGATCACTTGAGCCCAGAGTTCAAGGCTACAGAGAGCTATGATCTAACCAGTGCCCAGCCTGGGTGACAAGAAAAAAAGTATTATTCACGCATCAGTTCCTGATTTTGAGAAAATTCATGTGGGATACTGTCACCTGAAGACTTATAGTCAATATGATTATGTGCTTATATGATCAATTTCATCATCTTCGTTAAAGTCTAGAGTGCTGCTCTTGGTTTCTTTGCATTCTTCTAATTCATCTAATAATTGCAAAACATCTTTTGGCCAGTTTTTCCCCCCACTGTGGTAGTATATTAGTTTTCTATTGCTATTGTAACAAATTATACAAACTTAGTAGCTTTATTAAGACAATACAAATTCATTGTATCATAGTTCCGTAGTTCTGAAGTGTGACAGGTCTCACTGGGCTAAAATCAAGGTGTTAGCAGGCTGTGTTTGTTTCTGGAGCCTCTAGGGGAAAGTCTGTTTCCTTGCCTTTTTCAGCAAAGATGCAAGTATTCTCTTTTTTCCATCTTTAAAGCCAGCAAGATAGAATCTCTCTGACTCTGCTTCCATCATCTCATCTCTTTTCTCCTGTTCTCTTCCGCATCTGTCTTTCACTTTTAAAGACCCTTGTGATTACTTTGGGCCTTCCCAGATAACCTCCCTATTTTCAACTGATTAGCAAAGTTAATTCTGTCTGCATCCTTAATTCCCATTTCCTGTGTATCTTAACATATTCATGGGTTTCAGAGATTATGACTGGGACATCTTTGGGGACTATTATGCTACCTAACATAGGCAGAAAATGAAAAGAAAAATTCAAACCTTAACTGTATTCAGTGAAAGCTTTAAAAAAGAAAAGAAAAAGCTACTTTTATATCTTCATGAATGATAATACAATACATTGAGCAATACAGTAAATGTGATGTAATAATGGAAGCTTTATTTCACTATTGCATCCTTCTAGGGGATTTCATCATTTTCGTTTCTTACCGTAGTTATTTTTAGCATAGTTGGAAATAACTGACAGGCCATGATGCAATAATTTCTGCTATGATGAAATAAAATGTTTGAAGATACATGAAAAATAAGATCAATAAGTTATATATTGAATCTTAGCTTTACACAAAGATCAAATGATCCTAGTTGATAAATGAATTTTATTGTATTAAAAATATGTCAATTTTCTTTAGATTTTTGGAGGCCTCTAAGAAAGAATAAAGTCATAAAATATTCTTGAAATAGTTATGGAATTACTTATAAACGAAATCTACAGGCTGAGCATGGTGGCTCACGCCTGTAATCCCAGCACTTAGGGAGGCCGAGGTGGGTGGATCACAAGGTCAGGTGATTGAGACCATCCTGGCCAACATGGTGAAACCCTATCTCTACTAAAATACTAAAAATTAGCCCTGTGTGGTGGCGCATGCCTGTAGTCCCAGCTACTCGGGAGGCTGAGGCAGGAGAATCGCTTGAACCTGGGAGGCGGAGGTTGCAGTGAGCCAAGACCATGCCACTGCACTCCAGCCCGGCGACAGAGCGAGACTCCGTCTCAAAAAAAAAAAAAAAAAAAATAAGCCTGCAAAACTAAAATTGGGTCTAGTGGACCCTGATTTTATACTGAGGGTCAAATACTTGGTTTCCTTGCTTTCTCTGGTGCCACATAGTCCTCTGTATTTTTCCAGTTTCTTCTTTTTCTCCTAGCGTTAAGTGTTAGGATTCCTCAGTGGTTGTCCAGGGCCTCTTTTCATTATTTTTGTTAAGTTACTACTATCCAAACAGTATCTTCAGAACCTGCTTCCAACTCATAGGTAACTGCCTTCTACTTGGATGTTTCACAGGCCCCTTAACTGAACATGTCCTAAATTCATTGTCATCTTTATTCCATCTTCCTCCACCAAAACAGAACAAATTCATATGCTATTCCTTTTTGGTGAGTGTGTGTTATATAAAACAGTGCTTTTGTTTGTTTTTCTGGTGTTTTTTAAGTCATCAACCTGGGCCATCATGCACCCAGCAAGAAAATTAGGGGTTATCCTTGACTCCTCCTTCTATTACACTCATAAATAACTATATTCCAAGTCCTGTTAGTTCTCTCTGGTTTCATTTTTATTCACTCGCTTCTGTCCTTTCCTGCTTTGTCTGCCACAGGTTTAAATGTTTTTAGCCCCTTGGACTATTGTACTAACTTTCTATCTAGTTTTCTTATTTCCAGTTCTGTTTCCTCTGCCTACTCTAAGGTTCTGTGCAGAAGAAAACATGATCTTGTCATTCCACTGCGCAAACCCTTTTGAGGATTTCGATAGCCCTTAGAACACAGCCTAAACATTTTAACATTGCCTACTGGTCATATTTGGTACATGCCTTTTCTCCTGCACCTGATATTTACCACACACACACACACACACACACACACACACACACACACACACACAAGCTAATAGCAAATGTACAAACCATTCTGAATTATTCTCTGTAATATGTTCTGCCTGTTCACCTCCAGACCTCCTGTGCCCTTCCCTTTGTCCAGAATACTGTTCCCTCTCTTCATTTGCTAACACAACACAGTGTACATCATAGCTTAAGAGTATTTCACATTGGAATTCCCTCCTGAGTATGTCTGAGGTTCCTGTTCTGTGCTTCCATAGCACCCTCCCTGCCCAGAGCAGGTATCAACTCAACTGTTAGCATTTGAAGATTACTTGTCTTCCTCAGGGACTATTGTTAGCTCCCACAGAGTAGGAACCCTCTCTTTCTTACTCTACCTGGTAACCCCAGAAGCTAGCACAGTGTTTACACAGTAAGTACTTTGAAAATGTTTGTTGAATGAATGAGTGATATTTTATGAGCCCCTGAATAAATGAGAAAATACTTAAATATTGTAATTTATTGAATCAGCTAAAACATGTGAATCATTAATTAACTCATTGGACAGTGTCTATTATAAACACAATAAATATTAGCTATTGTTGCTATCATGAAGACAGGAATGTAGATAATTTTTTCTTTTTCGTTCTACTTTGGTAATTAAAGAAAAACTAATGCAGTATTTACAAATGAATCTTTTCTTTAAAATTAAGGTAATGATTTGGTGATTTCCCATCTGCAGTGTATAGATTTGCCTTTGAAAATGGAAATGTTTTTAAAGATGTAGTGCAGTGAAGAAGCCACTGTTTCAATATATGTCTTGTGAGATAGCAATCCCCAACCTTTTTGGCACCAGGGATCAATTTTGTGGAAGACACTTTTCCAGTGGTTTTGGGATGAAACTATTCCACCTCAGATCATCAGCCATTAGTTAAGAGTCTCATAAGGAGTGTGCAGCCTAGATCCCTCGCATGCACAGTTCTTCAGAAGAGGGTTTGTGCTCCTATGAGAATCTAATGCTGCTGCTGATCTGACAGGAGGTGGAGCTCAGGCAGTAATGCTCCCTCGCCAGACGCTCACCTCCTGCTGTCCCGCCCGGTTCCTAACAGGCCATGGAGTAGTACCAGTCTGCAGTCCGGGATTTGGGGGACCCCTGTTGTAAAAGATGTTTATCATTTCTGGACATTATATTTTTCCATTTGAACTAATGGTTTTATGGATCTTTAGAAAATTGTCTGTGGTACTCTTTTTTTTTTTTTTTGTAGGGATGGGTGGCTAGAATGTTTGCTGGAAAAGATTTACCAGTACACTTTTTTCAGCTTACTTGAATTTATCCTAATTTACTTCTCATCCAGTCTGGAATTAAGTTATATTTGGCTTTGTCTGTAGGTTGGATTAGATTCTTTCCAAAAGCCAAACTACTTAGGTCATTCATGCGGAGGTCACAGGGAGACCTACAATTGTGTTACTAAATTTTATAGACTAATGCATATAAAGTCAGAACCTCATGAAATACTGTTCATGCTGTTGGTTATACAGAGTAATGTGCTGTGTGTCCCTGTGGCCTTGATTTTCTTCAGCTGAGCAGTCATTAGAAAGAAGAGGACAAAAATACTATCTTCATTGTCTCTGCTTTGGTTCAGACCTTCATCCCTGCATTGAAAACTGAGGGTGACCTCCTGTTGTCTTCAGGCACTTTTTACTTCACAGCTTCCAGAAGGGATGATGATTACTGAGAGTGGCGCAGCACTTAGGCATCGTCTATAGGGACCTGACATTAGACTGTTCACTACAGAAGTCTTCACATAAAAGATAGCTTTTCTTGAGAAAATTTATTTGTAGATTTTAATTTATGTTACAGATTTAAAACTGCAGACACCTTTGTCTGAAGGGAAATCTTACTAAAAGTCAGCACTTAGACCCTCTTTCAAATTGTATCATTTTTAGTCCTATATTTGTAAAACCTCTTATAATTCAATAACTGTTCAAAAGATCTTTTCTACATTATGTTTAAAGTACCTCTCTGCTTTTATTCTTACCTAGTTTTATGGAAGGAAAGTTTTGTGATTCAGATTCCTATTTGTAGAGTTGATATGATGTATTATGAATTTAGGGTGATTTTTAAGTCTGCCCTACTATGTTCTTTAATAAACAAGATGTCCTAATTTTTTTCCACCTATTAAGATGATGGTACAGTTATGGAAATATTGCCTATAGCTTATATGTTAAAATTCTAAACTATATTGGTATCCAAATATGCCTTTGCTTTTTGTAACGCTAGGAGAAAATAGGCATTTTTTGAAGACTTTACTAGCTAAGGAAATTAAAGTACTGAAAAGTTAGGAGTAAGTGCTGTGTCTAAAGACAGTTATGAAAAAATTCATTTTAAAAATCAAATTAATGGAGATATGAACAGAGTGGTTCTAATCAGAGAAATGAAATAATGGGGATTATTTCTTTTAATTTGGTGTGTTTTAAAATTGTCATCTCAGTGAATGCTTTAGTTCTAACTGGATAACTGCATTTGCAAAGTAATGATGTTGCTTGAAACTGACTATGTGCAGAGAAAGTGTAAAAGATGAACTATCTGCTATTTCTAGTTCAATGCACAGTTGTCATATTTATCCTTTCCTCAATTAAGGAACCGTATTATTGGGGATTATTTAAGTATTAAAGTATATCTGGAAGTTCCATAAATTAAATGTTAAAAAATAAATTACTTCTGTTACTGTTTTATATGGAAGCTCCCAAGTTTTTTTCATATCATAGTTAAACTGTACTATGATATGACTACTTGTACTTAATTATATAGACTACTTGTACTTAATTACAATGTGAATAATTATTTTGTCCATTATGTTAAAGTTAGGAGAAGACTTTATCTCTTTATGTTTTTTTCCTAGATAATCTTGAGCCAAATTTAATTATATCCAAAGAATTTTATTTTAATTTTTTTTTTGAGACGGAGTCTCACTCTGTTGCCCAGGCTGGAGTGCAGTGGCATGATCTCAGCTCACTGCAGCTTTCTCCTCCTGGGTTCAAGTGATTCTCCTGCCTTGGCCTCTCAAGTAGCTGGGATTACAGGCGCCTGCCACCATGCCCAGCTGATTTTTATATTTTTAGTAGAGATGGGATTTCACCATGTTGGCCAGTCTGGACTCAAACTCCTGGCCTCAAGTGATCCACCCACCTTAGCCCCCAAAGTGCTGAGATTACAGGCGTGAGCCACCGTGCCTGGCTTCAAAGAATATTTTTACCAATAGTATATGATATTACGTGGTTTCTTTGAGATAAATTAAGAGTTTACAAAAGAAAGACACAGACTTTTATGTTCTTGATATCTTAAAGAAAAAAATATACTGAGTGCTCATTACTTTAAACCTTTGAATAACTTTTAACAATCTCTCCACATTCCTACTGTTTATTGATATTCTTTTGTATTATCTTAAGATAGACTGAATTGAATGAAATTTGAATTTTATAGTTTTTAATAGTAATTAAAATTATTGATAGAATCAGATATACAAGCTCTTTAACATTTAATGTAAATTAAAAGATGGAACTGATTTAAATTGGATTTGTTTCAGAATTCCATTTTGGAAATCAGTTGGTAGTATTAGCAACATCACTATTATATGAATATATGCTAATGTAGAATGAAAGAAAGGTCCTCATTAAAATCTTGTTGCTAAACAAGTGACAAAAACCTTGCAGACAGCTTAAGGCTTCAGGTCAGTCATATTTACTCCTGAAGAGATTTGGACAAGTGTGAAAGTATATAGACTATGCCTTTATTGTGATCAGAACACATAAATGCTATTTTGTACCAGTTCCCTACCAAGGACATTTTTATTAATATTAGACAAAACAAGTCTTAATGCAATGCCTAAGCATCCTATTTATCTAAGTAAGTTAAAATATTGGGTTTGTTAAATCAGAAAGTAAGCATTTGCTAACAGCCGTTGTGTCTGTGTTTTCCAGAAAAGGACTGAGGTTTGGTCAACTAGTGTGTTTTCATGAGACAAAATTCATGATCTAATTACCTTTCTTCCAAATATTATTTGGGTGAACTGGTCTGGTATAGGTATAGTAAGGTGACAGTAAAGGTAAGGTGGTGCAGGGGAATCCAGCCCATGGTTCATTACCACTATTGAACATGGCAGTTCTCTTAAAGAAGCCTTTAGCTAGCTTTAGCTAATTCCGGATTAACTTTATATACATATTGTTTGAGGATTGCCCATGTCTTTTTATTTGGGATCGTAGTCTTTGCTTATGTAAAGGTAGATCTTAACATCATGCTATAAATAGAAAAATTAACGTATAGGAATAGATAGGCATTCCAGAGTGAAAGTTAGTTGACTTTTAGATAGCCATGTGGCTACCCTTCAGCGTCTCCACTGAAAATGAGCTGGCTATAAGTCTGCTTTGCCTTTTGAGTGTTAGAGAGTCCTTAGTCAAAGGGCACAAAGGAATTTCCCTTGGTTTGATTTGACCTGTGTGGCCAGCTCCTCTGCGTCAAGAGGAACAAGAACATTTGTAGTTGGAATAAAGAAGATACTTGATTGCGTTTAGAGTCTAACAGGCTGGGTTGGGAATGAGAGAGCAAATGTTGGGACTGCTGAGACTAGTGAAGCAGAAGCCAAAGGGAACTAATCCTGTGTGTCCTTGAAGGGGAATACTATGTATCACTCACTTCATGTGATCACACACATTAAATTATTTGAATTAAAGTCATTTCTTGCATCCCTTGTTCCTTCTTCCTATTCCACCAATTTTCTTGGAAGTATCACTATGATGTTGTGAGTGGATACAGGTATCTATGCTATAGGGCTCTTGTCCCAGCAAGGCCCCCCTAATGAATTTTTTATGCATTTAATAAATCTCATTTTTGGTTGCTTGTGGTTTAAAAATATTTTTGTTACATAATTATGTATTTTCATGGACACTCCTAAGATTATCTGTCTAAGACAATTATAAATAATTTATAATCCCAAGTACCTGGAAGGATAATACATAGCTCAAGAAAAGAGAGGAATCTTGATTATTTTGTATTTTCAAAGTTACAAAAGATATTGAGAAAACACAATACACAATTTATTTTTATTTTTATTTTTTTGCCTACAGCTTCTTTGTAAGGACGATGTTTAAGATCTCACTTGGAAATAGTTGCTTACTTACAGTAGATTAGGGGTGGCAGAGTCTGGAACTAGGGCAGCCAGTGGTCAGAAGGAGGGACCAGAGTAGTTCATGAGAGTAGCTGCAAGAGATGAGGAGCAAAGCATATTGTCCTGTGTAAGGGATAAGACAAACACAAGACAGAGTAGTAAGTGGCCCACCTGTGGGTAGCATAGGTACCAGGCTTTTCTGGGTTTGTGGTCCTGAAAAGGCAGAATACCCAAGGTGCCAGTACAATTTAAAGAGCAAACTAGCAGAGTGGAAATTTGACAGAAAGCCATTTGAAGTATCTACAGCACCTAGAACTTACTTGGGAAAGAAATGGGGGTCCTGTTATTAGAAGTTAAGAAACCATGGCAGGGTTGTGTAAAAGCAAAGGGATGCCTTGCTGCCATCAGGTGGGAATCCACCGGCTTTTGTTGCCAGGTACTAAGAAGACATGCAGAGACTAGACAACAGATACCAATGTCTGGAAACAATTCCCTTTCAAAGGAGGAGTCAACTCTTTGTATTTCTCGTAGAATATACAGTCGTGCACTGCATGACAGTGTTTAGGTCAATGACAGACTACATATATGATGGTGGTTCCATAAGATGATAATGGTGTATTTTTACTGTACCTTTTCTATGTTTAGAAATGTTTAGATATACAAGTACTTACCTTTCTGTTATAATTGCCTGCAGTATTCAGTACAGTAACATATGGTACAGGTTTGTAGCCTAGGCTATACAAAATAGCCTAGATATCTACTCAGCTGTACCATCTAGGTTTGTGTAAGTACACTCTGATCTTTGGACCACGATGAAATTGCCAAATGATGCATTTCTCGAATGTATCCTCATTGTTAAGCAGCCCATGATTGTACTGTTTCTCTACTAGAAATCCTATCTCTACATCCTCTCTATGAAGTCTCCTTGCCCTTCATCTCAGAAGTCCTCCCTCCCTCTTCTCAAATCACATTTATTTCTACAAAGTGAATATCACTCATCTTATTCTGCCTTTTACTGGTGTACATGTCTTTTGTTGAGCACGGTACCATGTGCCAAGCACAATGTACATAATAGATGTTCAAGGCTGCAGTGAGCTATAATCATGCCACTGCACTCCAGCCTGGGTGACAGGCTTTTTTTTTTTCTAAAAAGGAGAAAATTGTGTGTGTGTGTATTTATATAGATATAATTACAAGTAATTTTTTCCTTCCAAATTTATTTCAGATTTTACCAAATGTTGCAAGAACTCTGGAGTTCTTATGGTAGTAAAATGCCGGAAAGAAAATTCTGCATTGAAAGAATGTCTAACTGCTTAGTAAGTAGTTGTCTCAGCGTTTGTGCTTGTATGTGTATTTGTGGTAGATAAGAGTATGTTACTTAACTCATTACATGTAATATATTCTGTACCTCTCCATACCAAATTTATCATATTGTTGGCTGAGTCTAAAGTTCCAGTATAGTCTTAAAAATGCAACATATTTATGAAAGAGTCTTTTCAAATTTTCTCAGCATTGTATCTGATTAAAAAGATGAAGTCAGCAGACAAAAATATATGATTTTTCACTATTTAATAAATCTTTTTTCATGAACAGTTTGATCTGTAAAATATAGTACAGACTGATTTTTGTTTATTCTGTTGTAAAGATAACTGAATGAAAATATCTCTGAGACTTCCTCCAGCCTTGTGATTTGTTGGATTAATATAATTTAACTCCTAGAAAGTTGAGATAAATCATATGGATGATAAAAAGGTAAATTTAGATTTTTGAAGTTAACCAAATTTACTTTTAAAATAATTTTATAATATCATGTTCACTAATATTTTGTTGTAGTTCCTTAAATTTAAGTAAAAATGTGTGAAGTTCTTTGAATTCACATGCTGATTTATTCACCCATGTTCTATTGCCCACATTATTGACAGATAAGATTTCAGAATACTTTAGTAAGTATTGTTAATTGAATGTTGAGAGATCTTAGTTTTGGTAAGCCTTTGTTTCCTTTAATTTCTGTAGCCTGTGCAGCGTATATGTCAGTATGGTATGTATGTTAGAGGATTAAATAAAAATGTAATGAACACCCGAACCCTACATTTTTTTTTAATAAAATATGTACACATAAACTTATAGACCTTTTTTTAGAATGGTGGAGTTGGAAAAGACTTTAGAGATTATGTAAACTCATCTCTATATTTGCTATATTTGTAAATGGTGAAACATAATCAATATTGATTTTTTTTCTTAAGTTAATAATATCAAAGCAGCCCTTATTTATGGTCCAGGTATTGTACTCAGTGCTTTACCATATAGGAGTAAAAGTTCATTCTGTGACTTAATATTCTTTCAGTTCTATTCTCGAGTGCTTCCAAGAAATGTTTACTGAGTAAACGAATCTCTTAAACTTTTGTATGACTGAATTATTAAGTTCTGTCTTATACATTGATTAAATAATTTTTATATCTCAGATTCAGTCATCATAATTGTTATTGCTAGTTTGACATATTATCCTTCACTCCAGTTGGGGGAGCTCTAGAGCAGAGCAGACAGGAGTATAGACTGCAGAGAGGGCAACCTGGGTTCAGCTTCTGTATCAGTGAGAGCTTAGCTAGTCGTGTTACCTTAGGCAGGCTCCTCATTGTAAGGAGGAATAATTATATCTTATGGAGTGATTGTGAGGTACTGCATGTAAACACATTTACCATGATAGGTATTCAGAAAATGTTAGCTCTTTTTTGATTAGTATTTGTTATTATTTATCTGAATATTAATCATTTGAATATCCTTCTCTCTCTCACCCCCTAGAAATACAAGAAGAAAATAACAGATTCTAGTCCATCTGAGGGGAGGAGAGGGGCTAGGAAGGATGGCTGTTTCTGCTTGTTTAGAAGAGATAAGCAGTGGATGTGACATTAACTGAAAGTAAATGGAAAATTACTAGGGAAAATTGTACTTGACTTTGAGTCCCCAGATACACTAAGAAATAGTATTTATTCATCTTTAAATAAGAAGGTGTTCTGCTTTGTTAATTACTATTGACATTTCCATGAAATGAACGTAACTGCTATCCTCTCTCATTTTGAAACATTGTTTTTGCTCCTTTATTTCTACCTCTTACTTTCATTTTTTTCCTTAATACACTATGATCTGATTTCTGTCCTCACATCACTGAACCTGCTCTTTTTAAAGACTCTAATGGGCTGATGGTAGACAAATCCAACAAATTGTTCCTTTTCTTTTACTTGACCTGTCTGTGGCAATCCCTTCTTAAAAGTCTCCTCTGTCTTCCCTGATAATATTTTTTCCCATTTTCCCAAAATCTCTTTGTACTTCTCAATGTTTTTAATCTACTCCTTAATGTTGGTGATTCCCCAAGTTCTCTTCTCATTCTTAAATCTGAGGAAGTTTAGTTTGCACCCATGAATTCAATTACTTACTATAGAAAGTAACATTTGTTTCTTTGTTCAAGTCCAAAAATGAACTGGGCTCCTTTTGCTCGTCCTATAACGTGTCTTTGTGAATTATACAGTAGTCTAGTATCTACAGTCTTGTCTCCTAACTCTAATTGGTTATTTCCTATTGATTTCCGAAATTTCCCGCACATCATCTCTTCCTTTTCATTCCTACAGCTCCTCCTTTGACCTGCGCCTTCCATCATTTTTGCCTGGATTATTTTAACAGTTTATTGGCTATCTTGCCTCTAACCTTGCTTGCCTCCTTTTGTCCTATCTGCCACATGTTGTCAGATTCATCCAAGACACAAAACTGATCTTACAGGTGAGGTGCTCTATTAATTGTGCCCCATTTTCTTCAGGATTGATTTTAATTTCTGAGTATAGCGTAAATGGCACATCATGATTTGACTTTTGCCCATTCCATCTTCATTTCAGGCCTTTTCTCCTATGTGCATAATCTGCTATAGTGGTACCTATCTACTTGGCAGGTTTTCCTGCATTAATTTTTCCTCATCCATGTGTCTTCCCACACTTGCCTTCTATATGGATTTCTGTTGGTCTTTCAAAATACAACTCAAGCATTTCCCCTTGAAACCTCTGCCCTCCCCATTTCTTCCTTGTTTCCATGGTGCACTGGGCCATACCTCTGTCACAGTATTTTGTAGATTTAATTTTAATCCAGTCTTTACTTGTCCTTTACACCGTGGGTTCCCAGGACAGGAGCTGTGCTTCTCATTGCTCTATTCTGTGACAGTGCTATATAAAAATGAATGATTTGGTCTTTAGTTTGGTAGCATAAAGTTAACAGTGAATTTGTAACCATTACTAAAAGTGTACTTCTAAAGATTGAGCCTGATGAACCAGATGTCTGAATATTAGTAATTAAAGTAAGCTTACATTTAACACATGCAGGATTATTTACTTGAAAATATTTTCATTTCCGTCTCATAGCTATAATGATCCAGCCTTTTATGAAGAATGCAAAATGGAATACCTGAAGGAAAGGGAAGAATTCAGAAAAACTGGAATTCCTACAAAGAAAAGGCTACAGAAGCTTCCAACAAGCATGTAGGCAGATACTCAAATGACATTCAGGAACTCTAATATTCATGGAAGTCATTTTATAGTCCTTAAATAATGGACTCAAGCATATATGTTTGCTTTACCTTAATTATGGAAATATTAACTTTATCTGAAATAAATATTTTATTTCACAGTTTTGGTTTCTTAAATGGGAAAGGAGTAGTTACTGAATTGGGATATGGTTTTCCTGGTCATTCTGGACCTTTTGAAAGTTTTCCCACAACTATAGTTCTATAACAGTGATACTGATTTTTTAGAGTTCAATATGGTCCTTATATTATTTTTTTCCAGTGTATATGCTAATGGCTAATCATGGGAGCCAAAACTAAAGAAAAGCAGGAATGGACAACCTTCAAAGGTGTTAATAATAACTAGGCAGTATAGCAGAATGGCTATGAACCAGAATCCTTCCTGATTCTACCACTTATTAGCTATACAGCTGTGGAAGTAAATCTAATACAGTTTGTGAGGATGTACTGAGTATTGCATATAGCAGGTACACGTACAGTGTATAAGACAGTGCTTCAGACCTGGTACATGCTCTTATATTGGTAGTTACTGTTAGTAGTAGTAGAGGCTTATTTGGAAACTATCTTAGTCCATTTTCTGTTGCTATGGGAGAATACCCAAGACCAGGTAATTTATAAGAAAAGTTTGTTTGGCTCACAGTTCTGGAGTTTATTTGCCAGCAGCTTCTGGCAAGGGTTTTCATACTGCATCAAAACATAATAGGGTGTAAAAAATAGAAGGACAAACAAGTGTGGGCAAGTTTTTATAACAGCCCGCTCTCTTGAGAACTAATACCTGTAATAATGGCATAAATCCATTCACGAGGGCTCCAGCCTCATCACCCTATTACCTCTTAAAGGCTCCATCTCTTAGTCCTGTTAAATTAGCAACAAAGTTTCCAACACATGAACTCTTGGGGGACACATCAAACCATAGCAGAACCATAGATAAGGAGATACCTACTTATATGAATTAATTTTACTTACATCTTTGATGTAGAATTTTCTAAAACATATGTTCTTAACCTGATAACTTGTGAGTCCTTTAATCTTTCATTTTGAAAAGTTATATTTCTAAGTGAATTACCATTCTGTAACATAGTAATGGACTCAGGAAGTAGTATAAAAAATTTATGTCCCAATTTAATAATTTGAGCTTTTATATTAAAAGTTATTTTTTCCCCATGAGCTGTTAACTCTTCCACAGCCATTGTAACTAGTTTCAAGATAAGTAAATTTTACATATATTTTCACAGTCCTCATTAAAATCACAAATAGAAATTACTACCCACTAAGACAAGGTTTAACTTTCCCTAATCCCATGAAATAGATCTGAGAGATTTTTTTTTAAGAAAGAATTTAAATAGGACACTAAAGAATCAATTCAAGTTCCACACTTTACTCTTGAGTGAACCACTCAAAAAACTATTTTACTTTTATTTGAAATACAAAGAAACCACATTTTCCCAGGCCACAGATCAAAAGGAGGGAGATTACTAGAGCAGACAAAAGCAAAGCAAATATAGAAATCTAGAGACCACACAGCATAGGGGCAAACATGCCCATATTTCCACATTGACCTTTGGTATTGGTGCATTTCCTAGAGCACAGGAAGTTAACTGTTTTTAGAGATAAATGAAAATGGAAGAGTTACTTTAAGAAGCTAGTGAAATATACAATCTATTTTATAGCTTTGATTAAAATCAGAAGTAGCCCACTTCATGTAGAAAATTCACTTATGTACATGTTGCTTTCCCCATAGAAGCCAGATTAGATTACACAGTATAAATAATATGTTCATCCTCCTTATGTCAAAGACTAAACCATTCATTGTAGCCTTCAGAATACCCATGTGTATCCATACTGAAGATTTTTTTCACCTGGTACATCTGTCTCAGTTGTGTCTTGCTTGCTTATGGGTGCCTCTGTTGATATTATTCCCTGTTAATATGTGGTAACCCACAGGTTTTTTACCCCTTAAGATACACCTTCTCCAAGTAGCCTTTCTGAATTAAGATCAGTACTTTGTTGTCACATGATTCAGCTCTTCAAGTCTGAATTTTCCCATTTATTTTGGTTTTGTAATGTTTCACATAGGCACGTTCCTGCTTTTAAGAATTCAGTTCCATTTTGGCAGCAACTCAGTAAGTCTTCTTAGAGATGTAAATTTTACTTTAGCTAATAATAAGGGAGCAAGAGGAAGGAATAGGTGGCTTTTTGTTATTTATGTTTTCTTCATTCTGTCGATTTATGGATGTACTGAATTGAACCTTATAAAAAGAAATCTAAAGATTCAAAGGAAGCTCTTTAGAGCAAGTTTCAGCTAGTATGAAAGAAGTCAACATAAAATATTCAATTTTAAATAGATTCATAAGCTACAGATAGGCCACTGTTTTTGGTTGTTTGAATTTTACCTAGAACAGAGATATCAAGTGTAGATTTAAAAGCTTCTAGCTGGGTAAAAAATTTTTGGCTAATCTTTCCTTACTAAAGAACCTTATACATCATTTGTCTAACACTTTAAACTGTCACAATCACTGACTTTTTAGTATACCTGTTTGATAGCTATCATCACTGTACTGTTTAAATGGAAAATAATTTTCTCCACTCAAAAGCTGGTTTAATAAATGTCTATTGTATGAATCATATTAACAACCAACAATTAGTACCAGATTTTGAGATCTATAGGCAAGGACAATATTTCACATCCACTTCAATTTCAAACAAAAATATTTATTTTAATTAAACAATTTCTTGGTATTGTTCAAAACATTAATCAAGCAATTATCTCATAAGACTTTTTTTCTTTACAAAGGAAAATTTCCAATTTTGGTTTTAAAAAAGGCAAACCAGTAAGCTACATTAGAGATCAGATATAATATACAGCCTATGCAGCCACATGAGAAATAGTTTTTGCTGCTTTGTTATTACACAGGTAGTTGCTTCCTTCAGCTAAAGCCTGGAGTATTGTATTTGTTTTATGCATATTGGGTTTGGTTCTATTACTTGGCAGGAGATTGTACTCCCCTGAGTCAGCTGTGTTCATTGGTCAGAATAAATTCCAGCATCTGACACCGATTCCATTAATCACAGACAAGCTTGAATAAGTGTAAGATAATAGAAAAAAATATCTGGTGAATGGCGAACATTGTCTATGTATGTATGCTATTCAGTAATACAGTAGAAGAGATCTGAGATATTGAGTTCAAGATATATGAAACTGTCTATCAAAAAGGATAAAAGTCCTCCTACATGAAATACTTTAATTCAGGCAAAAGGTGTATGAACCAAGTAAATCTCCACCCTGAAAGAACTTAAATTTCCATGTGAAGCCATCTTTATTTCCTTATTATTTCCAAATAATTGGCCACTTAGAATAAGTGTGGACATTTCATGATTGACAATATCAATACAGCCCAAACCCTGATTTCTATGATTAAAAATAATAATTTAAAATCACTTTCTCAATAAATAGAATATTACATTTCAACACAAAGTCTAACAATTTAGAAGCTGCTCTACACAACGTGCAGCTAGCTGTAGTCTCTTTGAAGAAAATGACTTTTTATCATTACACACATTTATGTTTATATTATGGCCCACAGAAGGGCAGATTAGACTGAAATCTGTGTGATGCTCCTTCTACTACTTATTGAATAGTGTGTAGGGTTACAATCATTTGTTTACACCCCAGAGTTTTTCAACTATTTCATTTTTTTTTTTCCAATTAGGACTTAAGGAATGTGCTGGGACAAAGTTGGCTTCAGTGATCAGGTTGTTTCAAGTCTTAGAATTCAAACTTCAATTCTAAAAAAATTTTATCAACAAAACACTGTGACCAAAAAATCACTTTAAATCTTAAATATTGAAACGCAATAGCATATAAAGATGGTATAACCTAAGATGCTTTTATTTCATTATATTTTCAATATCTTTACGCATTATAGCAACAGAAATGTAACCTATTCACATTGCCATTTGTTCCATTATGCAATTTGAAGCAACATACATGTTTTCCTTTTATTTTTATGAACAGATATTTAGACATTTCACATTTTGTAAAACCACGTCTACAATCTCCAATTCCATTCTTCTGAAAGGCAAAATTTTACAATTAATATAGAAGGCAGAGTTTTTTAAACACCTTAAGTTTACTTATTAGTATAGTAGCATATTTCAGATTCTTAGAATATGGAGCTAGAGGGTGCTCTTTCATACTAGAAAACCAACTATGTTGGTTTTTGTACTATTGTACAGTGTGTTCAAATATAGATACTGAAGACCTCTGCAAAATTTTAATCAAAATCCCCTTTCAGTTTGTTAAATAATTTCTTGGGAGGACCACTGAAAGAGGTAAGTGTCCTCATGGTGAAATCGTGAATCTCTTCCAAATTAATTCTTATAAAGGCAGTTCTGATTATGTTGATCCAAGTAATGCAGTGGTGGAAGGTTGGGTAAAGGCAAAGTTTTAGTTTTAGTTTCCCCAAATGCTGTCTCACTTGATTTAGGAGGACTTGGAAATACCCAGGAATTGTCTTCCAGAGAATTTCTGCCATAAGAACTGTGTTCCTGAAAGCATGTACCATCATTAGGAATGGATCTCTCATTGTCTGTCCATGATTGGAGGATTGCTTTCTCTGATAAAACCTTTACATCTCCTGGTAAAGGGGAAGATGTGGTATGACAAAGAGCTTTGCCATTTGGTAAGAGAGGGGGATGTCTTGTGTATGTTGCAGTAAAATTCATCAAGTGCAGTTTTGTGCTGTCTCTTCCAAGGTCTTCACTGCATCCTACAGGGGCACAGGCTAAAAAGAAAACACAGACTAAATGTCAGTTTTCATTACATTTGTGATCATAAAATTCGATAACACTTCACCAATTTGAATTCTAGAACTGGTGATGAAATTAAGATTTCCAAGTTAGTGTGATCATTGAGGCACTTTGACTAGGAGATAAATGACAGATGATCTGAGTTTTAATCCTGGATCAGCAATTTACTGTGACTTTAGATATTTGTCTCTTAGCTGCTCCTGATGTCTCTTTCCTTGTCTGCAGAATGGATATAGAATTCCTGTCCCAACTATGTCATAGAGCTTTTAAAAGATGAAGAACTACATATTTTTAAAAGTTGGAAACTAATACAGTTAAAATACAAATAAAGATCCTGTTCTTGGCTCTTATTGTGGCTGGAGAAGGATTGCAGACTGTTCACATGTCAGTGGGGACTGAGACAGTTCTTAAGTTTTAGCATTTTTTAGTTAAATATAATATTCCTTTGCTCAAACTCTTTGTCCACAGGCAGTCCAAAAGCAAATTTTTTAGAAATAATTGCATTTTTAATTGGTGAGACCCAAATGAAGTTTTTATATATCAAAGGCTTTTATGGATAAAGCAGTTTAAATAAAATTTGTAAAATCTTGTTTCTTGTAAAACACAGCAAATGTTAATGCTACTGTGGTCACAATGTAGGTAAAGTAAAAAAAAAAAAAACAGCCAAAAAAAAAAAAAGTTTTGTACAAATGCAATGGCCTAGAAAAAGACTACTTAAAAGCTATTATTTCACCACAGCCAGCACATTGGTAATACAGGTTTCTCCTCTCCCTTCAGCTCAGCCTACCAGTGTGGAAAGGTAAGTTTATCCTTAGCTCAAGAAGGATGGCCAAGTGTAACTAAGGCTTGACTTCATGTAATTTTAGAAGAAACAGATTGAACGACATTATAAAATAAGTTCATTGTTTTTCCTGGGAGGGTGGATATGGATGGAGGAGAACTGGAAGTGTAGTGTTTGGCTTTGGAAAAAAGGTGATACAAAGGTCAGGAGAAAGGTGGTTCTAGTCTCATCTCTGTACTCCTCAAAGCAATGAGTTCTGTGTAAGGAGTGGTGACCTTGAGCCTACCACTGTCATAGGAAAAGTGCTAGAAAACTTATGTTCCAAAGCACTGAAAAATATTAATCAGCTAGGAAGGAACACAAGGATGAGCCATGTCCAAGTATGAAAAGAGCATTGCTCCTTTATTATTCTTTGGTAGTTCTATTTATCATGTAAACAAAGCTACATTGAAAACTCAATGCAGAATTACTCTGTGAGTCCCTTTATAGAGAGATCTTATTTGTACATTCAACCTTTGGTCTCATATATAACTGACCACTGGAAAACTCAAGGACAAAGTGAACCAAAAATTAAGCTGGACTTGCTAAAACACCATACTATTTTCCCTGATTTATATGTAACCAACTCTCTAAAAATGAAAAGGAGTTCTACATTCAATTTTCCTTCCCAAAATTTAACATTTTTCCTCACTAATAAACACTCCTGAGGAGAACTATTTATGACACAATCCTCTTGTGTCCTCTTTAAGACAATGTGAAATATAAATAATTTTAAACTAGATGGTGATAATCTTTTATAAAAAGTCCTATCTCATTTTTAAAAAGTAAATTTTAGGGCATTCAAATTTGTATCACAC
Organism: Pan troglodytes; assembly: GCF_028858775.2. Classification (NCBI taxonomy): domain Eukaryota; kingdom Metazoa; phylum Chordata; class Mammalia; order Primates; family Hominidae; genus Pan; species Pan troglodytes. The sequence goes on from NC_086015.1 coordinate 32,309,001, forward strand.
AACTTTTCAGAAATATACCTGTTATGTAATACTAGGTACAAATGTACTGATTTTTCTCTAAGGTATAAAAATAGCTTTGGCGAAAGTAGCTACTACTAGTTAACACAAAACTCAAGAAGTTAAATCAGTCAAGCAGTTAAATATGAAAGGCAAAGCAATGAAAATCTTTGGTTGAAGGGCATAAGGGGAGAACACCTAGTCTTCGTTGTAATCAGCTATATCCCTTATGGAAAGAAAAGCTTATAAGAAATGCAAAAACCCAAATAATGAATCAAAGTTTGTTTTCTTTTTCAAAACAACCTAAAAAGCTAGGTGTTTGGTGTATTCTGTAGCACTGGAATGAAAATTTGCTTTTGGTGTCTTTTTTTTTTTTTCAAATATATGAAGTAGCTGTGGTAAAAGGTCAACTAGAGCAAACTTAACACCTCAGTCTTATACACATAAGCAACACTTGGCTGAGAAAAGCCACAAGGGGAAAAGAATACAGTACTGAAGAAAAAACACATCAGCAACACCTTTATGTGTGAAGTTGACCAGTATGAGACTGAAGCCAAAGCAGAGAATGGGTAGGCTGCGAATGTACTATATATACTTTGGCTTATCAATCTCTCATTTGATGAGATTTTGATAAGATATGACAGCTAGTTGCTCTTCAGGCAGTTTGGCTGGAATCAGTGGTTTCCGGTAAACAGTGACTTGCCTTTCTTGATTGCAGTTGAGGTTTTCAGTTTCCTTAGTAGTTCAGCTTGTACTTGAGTCACCAGATGTAAATTAGACATTTCTCTCTTCAGTTCCCAGTATGCATGCTGCATATTATCACTGAAATAAATTTTTTTACAAAAAGTTAATACTCATCATTCTTTTTTACAGACAAAAGGGAATAACTTTAGAAATATGCAGATCAAGTTTCTGCTCCAATTAGTTTTGAGATGATGTAAACTGAAAAAAACAATTGAAAGATATTTAACTAGGGCATTAATAAGTGAAAAGATCTTGAAAGAATAACACTGTCCATCTGATATGTAGCAATTAACTATTATATTAAACGGTATAATAAAAATAAATATTATAACTGATAAGAGCTTCTTGCAGAGTCTCAGAACTGAGATTTCATTTTAGGCTGTAATGTGCAGCTATTAATTAGTAAGTAGTAAGAAATACGTTCTTTATTTGCAAATCTGATTAAGAGTAAAGTTACATTCATTCAAATATGGATCAATTTGTATTTATCTTTTGATTGTTTTGACACTGTGAATTGAAATGATATATCAACTGCTGAATATATATCCAAGTCCACATTAAAATAAAATTTAGGTTTCATGCATTACATTCTTTATGTTTGACTGGGCTGTCTCATAATGTTGGTTCTAAACCAATGTGACATGACAGCACAAGACATGAAGAGCCAGATGATTTCCTGGTAAGGAAAAAGAAGCTAGAGAGGGAAGATTATATGAAACAGAAATAGAAACTTCAAAAATGCCTCTCCTGTTTTTATAATTAAAAGTATTTTACCTCAATTATCTAAGAAATTATAATTAGTGATTTTAAATCTAATTTTTATAGATTTTGTTTTCCATTCAACATTCATATTCAGACATTCATGATTTTCTTTTTTTGCTTCTTAATTGCCAACTAAATGAAATTAAAATCTTCAGCATATATTCTCATTTTGTTGTACAGGAATATCACAAAATATTAAATGTAAGACTAAATCTTATAACATTAAAAAAAATTATTACCCCTTAGATACTAGTGTAATTTTAATAGTACAGAAATCAAACTAGACAAACATGTCACCTTATGCTTCAATTTTTGTGTTACCATAAACTTCAAAAGGATAACATTTTTGAAATCTAATATCTCAAATTACAGAATATAGTTTATATTTAATATATATATAAAATATTTTGAATTCTGTAAGGTGAAATACCTTTTTGTCAATAAACTTTACACTGCTTTTCAGAAAAATCTGCTTTAGTCTGTTGTAAACATCATTTGTTAAGTTGTAGTATATTAGAAATCAGAGCTCTTTGCAAGTTTTTAATAGGTGTCAAATAATTAGTTCACAAAATTAACCATGTCTACTTCACCAAAAAACATCTGAGTTGTTTGCTACAATGAATGTTTCACATAGGAACCTGTCTTAAGTGTGAAGAGAGTTGTTGGTTTCTTGGTACAATTCTAGGCATTCAGTATGCTTTCCGAAGAGTTACTCACATTATATAGCAGTAAGTGTAAACACTGAACATGTGCTAATTCATTCATTCAGTCATGGTATGAATAATACAGCTTAAAAATAGTTTATTATTGGTGCGAGACAGTAAATCAGTGCGTGTTTTGGAGAAAAGAAGAGCAAATACTGAAGACAGTTCTGAGTACTAAAATACACAGCTAGGCATGGAAATAAACAATTCTAGTAACGTTTACAGTGCCTAATAAAAACTTTTCAGGTCAATTTAATGAAGACTGCTTAAAACTTAGGTTTAGTTAAAAACTAGGTCACTGAGTTTAATACACATGTAGTCTTGTTTTTTGCCCTTAATGTAACCTGAATTTAAAACTACAGATAGACAAATCTAAAATTATTACTAAGTATAGCTCTCCCTCTTGTGGATAAGAAAATAACTGCAGTTAGTGTTTCCTACTTTACAGTTAACATTAAAGTGCTACAATCTTCAAAGTGTGTAAAAAATTATTTTAAATTCTATCTACTTGAACAAAATGTTTAAACCATTATTTAAATGATATTGGAAAAGGCAAGTTGTCATCCCTAATTTTTAGCAGGCTTCCAATTAAACCTCTTATCTAGGTATTTCAAAGACAATGTATAGATTGTGACCTTCCTATCCTCACCGCAGTTCCCCAACTGGGAGTATAAAGTTTAGTTTTGCTTTAAATGCCACACAAGCAAAATGCTAGTAATATATATAGTTGTCTATAAAGAACTTATACAACTACTTAAAATATTGAAATGTTACACTGAAACTTCTCAAATGAGAACTCTAAAAACAGATAAAGCACAAATAATGATGGCTGAGCACGTATATACTAGGCACTTCACCTACACTGTCACACCAACTTGGTAAAGTGAGTAACCTCATTTTACACACGAGGAAATGGGTTGAGAAGTCTACTCCAGTCTGCCATGTTGCTGTTCAAAGCTGTCTTTCACTTAACCCGGTCTAATGACTGATCACTGCCCTTTTGGAGTAACATTTTTGATATCATCATCAATTACCAAGCACCTACAATATGCTGACTGCCAACACAATCTTATAAGTTTTATACTTCTCAGTATAAAACTTCACATCTCTGACTTTTAAGTGAAACCTGCATGTCCACAACTGAAGGAGGGAGTACATGTCCTGCTTACAAAGTGTAACAGCTAAAAGCCCAGCTTTCTTAATTGACACTATATATGGAACTCTTTAATACACAAATAACTATTCCTTGTATAAGAAAAATCCACTTACTTGAGTTTCTACTTCAGCCATACATATTTTTCTTTAGCATTTGAAAATTTACTGAACTATTACATCCTCCATCATCACAGTAGAATTAAACTATGGGATATTCTTAGCCAAGAGTTATAGACTTAAAAGTGTGTATTTTGACAACTGCGGTTCCCCCCAAACAAGTGGCTCTCATTTTTTATTGCAAGGCACAGCAAGAATCATTTTACACTGCAACCCAAAGAAAACAAGTTCTAAGAAACCATACTTACCCTTATTGTGTGTAATGCACTCTGGTATTGGTGTGTTCTTTCTGACTTATTCCATATTTTTATAATGCTTATTATAACTAATAAAATTTCACAGCACTAAGGAAACACAGAAGAGCCTGATAAACACTAACCTAATCTTTTTTTTTCTAAACCTGGAATTTACATTTTAGGAAGTCATCTGTAACACAGTTCCACAATGTAAGTTTACAGATGATGAGCAAAAGAAGTACAGCGACTCCCTGTCTAGATCTGGTTTAAAAACTGAAGCCATCAACCTCAAGCCAAAATCAAAACAGGACACTGGCAAGACATTGGTTAAATTTCTGATAGGGCTATTATTGTTAAATGATGTTTTATACAAGGAGTATCATATAAAAGGCCTCCAGTAATTAAAAGGTTCACTCTATCTTAAGATAGAGAAACAGTATACTACCTCATTTGCCTAGCAATATGATGGAAGAAATACAAAAAAGGAGAGTTCCAAAAAAGCAAGTTATCTAAATAACTGAAAAATATTCCTTAAAAATATCTATACCTTTAGTTAATGGTTTAATGGAAATATCCCTATGTACTTTCTCCAATATAGTAAACTAATCTGTCATCTGAATTGTTCCTCTTAAAAGTGGATGAAGTAACTTACAAAGATTAACAAAACACAAGAACATAAACTGCAAACAGGCAGAAATGATGAGGCGAAAAATAGAAAACAAAACAAAATGCAGTGGAGAATGAGGTTAATATAAAAATGCATGATAAAAGTTGACCAACAGTAGGCCACAAATTTGGTTATAAGTTTTCTAGTACATAACCAGAAGAGAGAAACCTAATCAGTTTTGCAGTTCACATTGTCTACCTGATACAAATGCAAACCAATTTGCAAAAAACCACAAGTGTATATGAGCACTAAGAGAGCCACTGGAACGTGCTGTAATTACACAATTCTTTACATACATACTGTTGGTATGGCTTTAACATGAAGTAACTTTTAAACTGAATTTAAGGCAATTATTTCTAAAAACTGTCCTCTGAATTGATACTGAGCTTTAAAGAATTGCGAGACTATACTCTGGAGCCACAATTAGAGCTTTGCAGCCTTGAAAATATCTCCTTGGGACTACAACTTTCCCCAAATCCTGGCACAGAGATTTTTTCAGTATTTTGTTAGTTATCTGATGCCTTCAAACAGGTATTTTCTGGGGGAGTCAGGTTTTCAAGAAATTCTTAGTGGATATGATCCAAACTATGTAATCTCCCATGAATGGAAGCAGAAATTCCATTCTATATCACATGCTTCAAATGTACTATTTATATAGCCCCTGTATTTGATCTCTTTTGATGATATTATTCCTTCTCTACTCCTTTCTAAACTGATTAGAAGTGGCTTATAAAAAGGATAATACAGAAAAATAAGGGGAAACCTAGGTTGACAGGAGAAAAGATAACAAGATAATTTTAAGGAATAGTTTACATGGACACTATACTAGACACATTTTTCAAAAAAAGAAAAAGTTTCCTTGCAGTAAACTTAGATAAAATTCGAAGGCATAATTGAAGTACTGTTCAAATGGCAGAGTTAAATAACAACAGAGACTGTACTGCCAGCTCACAAAGCCGAATAAAACAGTTACTGCTGGCACTTTATAGAAAAAGTCTGCCAACCCCTGATCTAGAAGAGTGGCTGTATCTCATTTCCTCAAATTGTTTTTCCTAATTGATCCATTTCTCTAAAGCAGGTTTTTGATAGAAATTGGCCTGACACAATTCACATTATTTACTTAGGTCAGTAAACTTTGGAAGCCAAATGATAAAACAATGAAGTCAGATCAGTATTTTTTATTGGATGGAGGGTAACAATGTAGAGAGGCTATCTTAACATAGTAGAAACAACAATTATTAGATAGCTTAAAACACAGAACTGAAGTTACTTAAGTAAAAATGATACGTATTTGAGGAAAAAGGGTTGAAAAAGTATATGAACTCTGATGGCTACTTCTATTCTTATGCGAAGAGGGAACAGTCCTCAAAATTCATGCTATCCCATGATTGCGCCACTGCACTCCAGGCTGTGCTACAGATACTCTGTCTCAAAAAACAAAAAACAAAAAAAAATAAATTTCATGCTATCCCAAAGACTAACAATGGCCAAGTAAGCTCTTAAGACAAAGGAATGTTATTATATATAATGAATAATTCTTCATGTACAAATTCAGTATTACAGAATACCTCCACATAGCTAGTTCCCTAAAATCATACCTAAAATATTACTAAATGTTCAGAAAGTTTAAGGCATCCTGTTTTTGTATTACTTAAATTCAAAGCTGTTATTAACAATTAAATTTTATTCTACACATTTATTGTGATCAGAGGTTACATCAGTATCCAAACAATATCCATTTTTTGTTTTTAAGATTAAGTCATAAAAGAAATCTAAGGACCTACACAAAGTGACTTATGGAAGAAGACAACGTATTGTCTTAATGCTGAAGAGTGGTCATACCTTGAAATGCTTAGTTTTTGGAGATCTCTGCTCTTCAGATTGTCTTCCTGATATGGATCCTGTCATTTGTTTAAAAAAAAGAAGTTTAAAAGTTGTAATTTTTACAATTTATTTAGTCTCAGCTCTTTCTTACCAGAGACATGTTCAGGTTTTACAGAATATATCTGTAAGTGCAAAGAATACAATTAGATTTTATACTCAATTTTAATGAAATACCTCCAATCTATAACAAATATCTCTAAATCACTTCCAATGGTTTAAAGTATTAATGCTTTAATTTTCTTTAAAAGAATAAAATTGCTCTCATTCTGTAAAAGACCTTGTAATCTTACAAAATATATTTCTAAAGACACCAATCTGAAGTGTATATTCAAAAAAGTGTTCCACATTTGTCACATTTCTGTTTACTTATGGTATGGGTGAATGAATTCTATGGGAAAATGGAAGTTTTTTTGGTATTTCACTTTTTCGTAGTATTACCAAAAACACACCAGAATTTTAACAGGTTACTGTTGTAAAACATCAGCATACATTTCCTCCTTCCACATGGATTAAAAATGACCTGGCAAGGACATCATAAAGTCCCTATATGCTTTTAAATTCAGTTGATTTAGGTTGCAGATATGACAGAACCTTCAGAAGATATTTTTTAATGACTTAGTATGTTTGAGACAACTCTAACACACTTGTTTGCAATGCATTCTCATTTAAGGATCTGTAACAAATGAAAATGATTATCACAGGTACTAATTCTCCTGGCAGATGTGGCCAGTATAAGCTCAGAATACAAATTTTAATTTTATTATTTCTTACTAATACAATCTAAATTATATAATTTGCAGTGAAACATTAAAAAGCAACACAAGGACTTCATGAGTACTCTCAACTTGAGAGTAAAATGTGAAAAATACCTAATCTTATAGGAGTTAAAACATTTCTGGATCTCTGATTTTAATACTCTAACAGTTAAGTTAAATCTTAGGGAGCCCTAAGGAGAGGGGAAACAGAACTGGCCCACAGGTCCAGGAGGTTTGACCACTAACGAGACACATCTCCTTGGACCTTGTTTTTTCCTGTGCCTTACAGGAAATAATGGAATCTGATCAGATCACTTTTAGTATCTTTGTATCATGAATTAATTTTTTTTAAATTAGTATATACTTATGCATATATGTTCATTGAAAACCTTCCTCATTTTTAAAGCCAACAATATAAAAATTTGACAGTTTGAGTGGGAAAATGTTTTTCCAACTACTATCTAACAATTTAGAGACTCTAATGTACATCAGCAGTACGCTCATAGAGACTGTATCTAGTATTCAAAGACCCTTTTGTTGGCTAGTAATAGATCACCTATGTCCTAAAGGTGGTAATGGATCTGTTCCCTAACTAGTGCCACATGATGTGGGAGTTTCATATAAGGTGAGGCCCATGGCTACAAAATCTTGGGAAATAATGTTCAAGTTATATAGGTTTCTATACTATAGCAGAACCTTTAATATACTACAGTACACTGTGAATCTCTAACTGGGCTACCATTATTAGGGACTTTAGACGTCTTCTAAACCAACTTAATTTTACTGATCTAGTATCTCTTTTACTTCTTTGGCCCTAGAGTCTGTATTTCTCACAGGATCAATGGTTCTGAATATAAATGGCTGGAATATTAGGGTACACAGAAAGTCTAAAAGGCCCATAGTGGAACTGCCCCTGAAACCTCACTAACATGAAATACTAATGAACTGAGTTCCCTCACTAAATATTTAAAAAACAAACAAACAAACAAAAACAACACTATTATATCCATGTAGGATGCTATTACATACTTCAGAAGGTTTTATAAAATGCTTCACTGAAAGCATCATCTTAAAATTTTTTTTTAATATGGCTAGAGTAATGTGAGCTAGAGTAATATGGCTAGAGTATTGTGAACATAAATTTCTCTCCTTGGCTTCCTCTCAGATTCCTGTCTCCAAGAGGATTCTGATCAGCAACATCACTGAAACAAGATTTGAAAGTATGCATCAAGATTTCAACTTGGAATCCTTGATAAACTTTTATTTCCACTCTTCCTTTTCTTTGTTCATTTCTTTTAGTTGTGAGTGAGCCCTTTTTAACTTCACAGCCTCACCCTACCCCTAATAAATGCCTGTGAAGGTGGGGGCCATGTTATAAATATTTCTTTTTCAATATTCCTCTCTTAGCTCATCTTCAACTGTTTAAAGTTTCCTGTCTCTCAGATTTAACTTAGTCATCAGTTAAAGAAAGTGATTTCTTCTACCTCTAAAAGTCTGTTTCTGTGATTTGGTTACTTATGACAGATGAATTTAAACTAAAAGCAAATTTATTCCCTAGCACCATCTAGTGGAAAAGAATAACTAAAATGCTAAGAATAGAAATTTCAATACACATAAATACCTAAAAGTACTGCCCTTCTGGATTACTCTAATCAAATTTTTTAAAAAAGCATTTACCTACTGAACATACTATATAATGGCCACTATGATAACTGGCTGTGATTAATATATTAAGTCCTGTGAGCATGATAGTAATGTTTGGTCAGGAGCATAAAACTGTGTCCCCTAATATTCCAGCCATTTATATTCAGAACAGTTGATCCTGTGAGAAATACAGACTCTTGGGCCAAAGAAGTAAAAGAGATACTGGATCAGTAAATGAAGTTGGTTTAGAAGACGTCTAAAGTCCCTAATAACTGCTTTATATACACTAATTTAACCTTCATGAAAAAAGGTATTTAGTGTCTACTTTACAGAAAACAACTTCCCAAAAGTAAAATGGTGTTCCTAATGTTAACAGTTAATAAGCAACACCAAAATTATGAGCTAAGTTTCCGATTCCATGGTACTGCTTGCTACACTACAACAAAATATCCATCACGTATAAAGGCTATCAAATTTCCTTTCAAACAGAATATAAATAATGACAATTATAATTCAGAATTTCAAGGTCTGAAATTCTGACCTTTTCCTGTAAACCCATCTTTTGAAAAGAGGCTTCTCAGTGGTGATGGTAACTGAGCTGTAGAACAGGATGCTGAGTCTTTGAAGGAATTGTGGTGTGTGGCCACAAGCTCAAAGCTGGGGGAATCAACTTTGTAAGTAGGAAAAAAACCACTTTGACTCTAACGGGAGTTGACAGTAATTTTTGTAGTGTTTCCCTTTTATCAGGGATGGGGGTGCCAAAGTGAGTTCTCATTGCCCAGTTCAGAGGAATTCATTTGGCCAAGGACTAGGCAGAGTGCTATATTATTCTTAATGTCTGGCTCATTCTTATCGAGTGGTCACCTCTCATAAAAACTACATTAGAGAAGAAAGAAGTATCAGCTCCATCTAAGAACACTTGAGATTCAGGGCAGAATCTGGAAAGCAGTCAGGAAGTATGGGATGGAGTTCCCCTTTCAGATGGTGGCATCCCAGAGGAACAAGAAGAAACACAATTCCTCAATAGTGTTAGAATGCTTTGGTAGGCAAAATGGTTGAGTGGAGAAACATTATATAACTGGTTATACCTTAGTTTGAGATACATGAATGCATAAAATGGCTATTTGCACCAGACTACTAAGCTTTTCAATTTCTTGTAATAATTATTTAAAATCTGCATTTGGTGCATTGCTCTCACACTACCTTGCTTCTTTATCGTTTCTTCTTTTAATCTCAGCACTGTCATGATGTCTGAAAACATAGATCCAAGCTTGTTAGAACCTGATGTAAAATACTGGGCAAACAGACTCTTGGTGAGGACCTAAAAGGCATCTTGTTTTAGTGGTTGACTTCAGGCTAAACACACTTCAGCAACTTGGCAGGTTTTTGTTATTTTTTTCCAATTCTTGAATTCTCAGATATTTGCTGGTAGTTAAAGATGCCCCCAAAGTATTAGTCTTTTGAAAATAAGTAAGCTCTGTCATGTTTTCTTTGTTGGTCGTGTTTTTCTTTGTTGTTGTTTTAATTATAAAAATCGAGTTGTCCCTTATGATATCTAAATTAATGAAACTATTAAGTAAAATAATATAGGACTTAAAACCTGAGTTCTCTTTAAACTTTACAGAGAAAAGGAAATCGAAGGAAAGAGAGTCTGAAAGAACAGTTATAATAAACTAATAAGCCTACTAAAAATCAACCTTTTAAAAAACAAAATTGTATAATTTTGTGACAGACTAAAAGTATATGGCATGTCAAATTTTAGCAGAAATGCTTAAAGAGGTAGATAAACAAGAATTTTTTAAGGAATAGAACATTCTCCAAATAATTACAATTTATTTTAACTCTATGGTTTAATACAATCTTAGTTATAAATCCTACATATGATACACAAAAAATACTGAAATTCTCAATTTAATAATTCTGTAATACCGTTTGTTTGGCTTTCTGTAGTTCTATTTTGAGATCGCTACATTCTTTCCTCATCAGTTCCAGCTCTTGTTGCAAACCATGGATCTTCAGGTCACAGCTCAACTTTTCCACCTCCCAGTTTGATGAAGGTGGATTTAAATTCCTCATCACTACAAAAAGGATGGACACTGAAATTGTTATCTTTTCCTTCTACATTGACTGCAATTCTTAAAAATAGGTTATTCTGGTAAAATGTAGATAATAGAAAAACTAACATAAAACATATATGATCAATAGTTTTTTAAAAACAGTAATTATTAATACTTTCAAATATCTATGCTAAGGAGAATAAGAAATCTAGCAATCTTGTTTTAGAATTTCTAAAGACAACTACGCTAAAATAAGCATATGCTAAAATTGCAGACAGATCAATATTCTGCATAAGGTTAAAACAGTGATAAAAATAATAAACTGAATAAACTGAGGCTCAGCTAATCATTCCATCCAGTCCTCTCAGAGGTATGAAGTTTGACCAACAAGCTCAGAGCATGATGTCAAAACAATTTATCCTTAAACATTCCACTGCAGAAACTCAATAAACTGGATACTGCTTTATTCTTTAATTAGCACCTCAGTCTCTCTAGCTACAAAAAGCTCCAACTAGCTATGCTAAGAGATTGCATCTCAATCTCCTATCAGAAGGTTTCTCAGACCTTCTTAGCTTGTCTCATCATAATGAATATTCATGGGAACAGGCTATTTATCCATATGCCCCAGATCCAACTTTCCATCCCAACATTTCATCTGCACCTTTTAACAACCTTCGGAAAGAAAAAGAAATTGTAACAACTTCACAGCAGTGTGTTTAACTGTGGGCAAGATGTTCAGTAAGAAAGAGAAGCCAGGACAACCAGTGGGCTAGATGATTTCACTTCTACTTCTTGCTTCTGGGCTTCTACTCTTTTCCTCTTCTGCTTCATCACAACCTAGACCTGAATAAAAACCACATTTTCTCTAGGAAAAGTGCAATATATAGCTAAGGAAAAGTTAAAGGAAGTTGATATTATGTGAAGGTAGAACAGAGAAATTAACATAAACCTAAAAATTAAAAAATAAGTTAAGGTCTTAGCATATGGATACGGAAAACTGTTGATATTACAAATAAATGGAAAAATATGTTAATTCTGTTAGAATATTTATAACAAGTAACTGGCATACCCTGCTGAGTTTCCACCTCTGTCCTCAGCTGGAGGAGTTCTACTTCTTTAGATTGTAGCTGCTCATTCAATACTTTCAAAGATTCAGAGTTGTCTTTATTCTAGTTAAGTAGGGAAAATGCCAAATTACATTCAATAAAATCTACACGTTGGTATATTGTAATTTTCAGGAAGATACTGAAAAAAACACATTCTTGTCTTTAAAAGCAAGGTGACAAAATGAACTCAGTTTCTCAGAAATGTCTTTTTTTCTTTTTCTAATTTAGGACATCATTATTCACTGGCTTAAAAAAAAAAAAGACTAAATCTACCATGTCATAGTTTTTCAAAATAAGTCAGTGGTGTTAGATGTATTTAAGTCCTAAACATCATTACATACTAAATATTTTACATAAAAATAAGTTAAAATATTACTAAAATTTCCATTTTGCCTTGAACATGTATACAAAATTTTAATTACTAAATGTAAATATTTAACTTACTTCTAATTTTAAACCTCTTGAAGGAGAAAATTCATTTCCAAAATGCAGATGTCATTCGCTTCAAATCAACTTACCATTTTGTCCAGTTTGCTCTTCAAATTATCTCTATCAATGCAAACCTCTCGATATGCATGATAGGCCTTATTTACTTGTTCTCGTCCCACGGAACTTGTTTCTTCCTCAAATCGAGCTATTAGCTAACGGTATGAAATTAGAAGAGAAAGCTTAAGAGATTATTCTATAGATAAAAAATAAGTCAGTGTTCTGATGGCTCCATATCTTACTTCAATCGTAATAAGGGGATAAAGCCTGGATTCATTAGGTGAGTATTTCATTTCCACAAATTAATCTTTACATAGAAAGCAAAAATGTGTAGAATATTTTTTGAAGCCTTCTATGCTTTTACATAATCAGTATTTTATAATTCATGGTATCTGTTTTATAACATTAAATCATCATAACCACAACAGAGTATAGATGTGATACACACTGCTTAGATGTTTTTTAAATTAAAAGTATCTAATTTCTATAATCAGAAAAAGCAGCACCTTAGGGCATACTTGACTTTTTTTTTTTTCGAGACTGAGTTTCGCTCTCATCACCCAGGCTGGAGTGCAATGGGGCGATCTCAGCTCACTGCAACCTCCGCCTCCCAGGTTTAAGTGATTGTCCTGCCTCAGCTTCCGAGGAGCTGGGATTATAGGTGCACCATCACGCCCTGCTAATTTTTGTATTTTTAGTAGAGACAGGGTTTCACCATGTTGGCCAGTCTGGTCTTGGACTCCTGACCTCAGGCAATCCACCCACCTCGGCCTCCCAAAGGGCTGGAATTACAGGTGTGAGCCACCGTGCCCAGCCAAGGCATACTTGACTTTTTAAGAAATAGATGTGTGTGTTAATTCGTTAAATCCTTTATATTACAGGATAGGAATTAATAGGATTGTTGGTCATGAAGTACAGAAATATTTCCAATGTTAACTATACATAAAATCCCATTTTTCTACTAAACTTTAAAATAAAGCTATGTGCTCCAAAATGTTACCTTCTCTCACTGTATGCCAATATGTTACAAATTTACATAATCAACATTAAAGTAAATATAATTCATATGAATACAAAGAAATTATAATTATTTTACAACCGACTCCTTTTCTCTTACTTCCCACCAAAAATGAATCAAACTCTACCAAGCCCCATCTTCAAGTTTTTTTTATATAGGATAATTCATTTCCTTGGATAATTAATTTATATTACACAGGACAATGCATTCTTTACCCTTTGTGGTGGCTGCTCTTTGTAGGATAAAAATGCTCTTATCTGAGCTGAAAAAATACAAACTAAGCTAAGTTAAAACTTCAAAACTCAAAAATAAAAGGATGACTGAAGAATATTCCTCATACATAAAGCCAAGTAGATTGGTGCTTTATATTGAATCAGCTGCCTTACTTATATATTCTGTAACAGTTAGATGTGTCACAATTATACATGGAAAGGTAAACAGAAAACATCAGTTGATCAATTAAAAGCATTATTCCTATTACATGTGTTAAAGAAGAGAAAGAATGTTGAAGTAAAGATTTCAGCCCTGGTAAAGATACTATTAAACCTATTGGACAATGTTCCAGAAGCTTCCTCCTTTGATACTTAATTTCCTTTGTTGGCATATCTTTTTTTTTTTTTGCCCAGATTTGAAAATTCTGAATAAAATACATACAGCTATGGAGGTAAGTAAACCTGAAAATGAAAGAAAAATATTTGGAATATAACTCCAAGTTGTTAAATCCTCTCCTACAAATATTTACCAAGTACATGGTATGTGAAACACAGGATAAGTATAATGCCCAGAGTTTTCAGATTAGCAGTGAGTTATTCTTGGAAATTTAGTACAATCATGGAAGACAGGACAAAAAGTATTCAAAATTTCAAGTATTTTGAATTATTCCTTATGTCACAAACGCAATGAAGGTAAAAGATAAAAATTACCTTTTCTTCCAAAAATCTTATTCTCTTCTTTAACAAAGAGTTCTCTTTCTCTGAATCCTTAAGTCGTTTTTTGATGTCTTCATATGCAGTGACAAGAGCAAAATGGGAAGCAACAGATTCATCTCCTGAATATATTGAAACTGGAGTCACTGTATCTCTCTTATGGGCTTTTTCATGATTCAGAATACAGATATCATCTTCTACCAGTGCATCCATGACAACTGTTTAAAAGAAAAAAAAATATGAGTGACAAATGTCTCACTGAATAAGTGAAAAGGAAAAAAAGTTATAGTTAAGAATAATGTAAATACTAGGACAATGTTTAAAAACCAGACTGCCTGGGTTGTATTCTAAACTCTACCATTTAGTGTCTGACTTTGGGCAAGTTGCTTAACCTCTATGCCTCAGTTTCCTTATTTATAAAGTACAAGAAATAACAGCAAATACCTCATAGAGTCTTAAGAATATTAAATTATATCTATAAACCACTTAAAACCATAATTATTAGTATGTTCTATAAAAATCTGAAATATCAGTTTCATTAAAACAATCAAAATATTTTAAAATACTTCATCCCCAAATATATCTTCGCCTAACATTTCCACTTAGATCTATTAGTAGCAAGTTTCATAGCTTCTCAATTTATAAATTTTCAAAAGTTCTTTGAGTATAATTCATTACAACAACATATTAATATTATATTATAGAAGTCTTAATGCATACTCTATCTTTCCATACCAGTAATTGGCTATGTTTGTTGTATATTTAGAATAGAAGACAAATTAGTTAACATTTGAGTGTCCAATATGTCCCACTATAATGCACTACATTCTTTTAATATTATCTCTTTTAATTATCTGAACAATTCTATGAAATATGTATCATCTATATTTTATAGGTAGGTCTTAGAAAGTTGAATTAGCCCTGTTAAATCTAGAAGAATGTTAAGCTCTGTGAGGGCAGAAGCTATGTCTGTTTTGCCCATCATTGTGTCCCCAACTCATCACTGTGTAGAAGTTGCTCAATAAATATTGATTACTGAATGAAGAGTGGGTAGAGTAGGATTCAAATCAAACTCTGACTCCAAAACCTAAGAGAAGAGCTCGTTACCTTCATTGTTTAATGAAAAACTGACTTGCTCTGAACATCTACTTTTGCTGTTAGGTTCAGCATTACTTCTCTGAGAGTTAGGTTCCTGAAAAACATGATGGAAGGAGAAACTGTGGCTAAAACCTTTTAAGACCTCCTGGGAAAAACAGAATAAGAGGGACTTTAGATCATGCAAGAGAACCTAAAAAGTCCTTTTAAATATTTTTTAGTTTAAAATAAAAAACTAAATATAGCATTCTAAATAAAGATTATCAATTGAATTTCATGTATCTTAGATCAGTAATTATTACTAGAAAGTGAGTTTTTAACTATCCCTTGCTTGAAATAAAATTTGGTTACTTACTAATATCAGTCACTGTTCAAGAACATTATAGATGAAGAAACTGAGGTAGGAGGAATTTAAGTATTTTTTCCAAAGTAACATAGTAAGTGGAGAGTTGAGATGTAAACATAGGCAATTTAACTACAGCCACGTTTCCAACCCGTGTTTCACTATGCCTGCTTTCTTCCAAAATGTCTAATCTCCCTCCTGTGTCAACTAATCCCTTTAACATTTCTTTTGCCTTATTTCAGATCACATGAATACTAACAAAAGGTTTTGTGTTTTTCTGGGTCTGGTCTTATATCATTATATTTTTGCTTTTCTAATTGTACAATTAAAAACTTCCAATTGTTGTCAACTAAAGCAACAGCTGGGAGCATCTAAGCAATTTGTATCTAGAATTATAAGAAAGGCAGGTTAAAATAAATGTGTATACTACAAGTCTTGAGTAGGTAAAACCTGCCATCCAGTCAATCTTCATTAACATCAATTTAACATTTTCTAACCATACAGGACAACTCCCACTCTTAAGGTACAATCTTTCCCAGTTTTTCAATAAAGTCCAAGAACAAGAATAGACTATGCTATCTACAGTATACCAAAAAAGTGGCAGATTCTCAGAACCATAATTAACTCATGCTGCTTCTGATGCAAGCTGCATTTTCTCCTAATGATGAAAAGTTTAACTTTTCTTCCTCTAAAAGAGTTTACTTTTCAGTCTCCAGATTCAATGATATTCCAAAATAAGAGCAAACATCATTCCAGTCATGCTACTGCTAGCTGAAACTCTCATTATTTCCTTTCAAAATAAAAGTACAGGTTATTCTCATATTGCAAACTGAAAGTATGCATATATATCTTCATATAAGACTCTTACACATGCGCACACACACACACACACACACACACACACACACACACTCCCCTTAAAAGTAGAGCAAGTAAAATAGTCACAGACGGCTAGGTAAGTGGTAGAATGCAGCCTGGTTTAAGGAGAGGTAAAATTGTGCCCACAGTAGACATTTGACTTAAATAATTTAATACTCAACCCAATGGGCAGGATTTATTCGATGTGGAATTTTTCTAAAGACAGCTGAAAACAAGAAATAACATAAACTGCTCTGCGAAGTCAAAAACAGATACCCTGCAGTTTGTGTATTTTAAGGATTGGGCTCACGCACTTCTGTTTTACACAAAGTTCTAACTAGCTCAGCTGGGATTTACTTGTTCCTTTTTATCATGAAACAATCATTTACACAGCAAGGAAAACCCAGAGAGGCAGAGTTGTGCAGAAAAATTATTATTATACCATAAAGGTAGGTAATAAATTTGAAACAACAGAATGTTATGGGGGGTCTGAGGGATGGGGAGAAAAAGTGGTTTTCAAAGAAGATACCACAAAAGAGCAAATGTCTCTTAAGACTGTACTCTCATGTGAAGAGGATGGTTATTTTCATTGTACTGTACTTATTGTACTTACACCTTTACAGTTTGTTAACTTCCAGCAGGGGAACAAGTTCAAAGATCTAAGTGTGGGGAGAAAGGTTGAGAAGAGGAGTGGCAGGAGATGAGATTAAAAAGGCAGGATGGAGACAAACTGAGATGGTCCTTCCTGGTAGAGGCACTGTGGATTTTGGTGCTTATTCTGCTGAATTTTAAAAACACAGGCCTGGACATGATTAAATGGTGTGAATACTTACAATGTTGATTTTTTTTTTTTAATTCACAACCAGATGAACTACTTAGCATTATGCTAAATGTTTACAAACATTATCCCATTTAATTCTCAAGACTACCCTATGAGGTACAAAATCTTATCAAACTCATCTCACAGATGAGAAAACTGGGACCTGGAAAGGTAAAGAAGCTTAGCTAGGATCGCATAATTAGTATGAACCAGGACTTGGATTTTAGAGCCTGAGCTATTAATATTTTCCCCTCTCCAATGAATCTTTTACAAAATCTTACACTCCTACAAAACTAGGAACCCCTCAGAAGGCTTACAAAAGTACTTTACATGGAAGGGGGTATATTGATACAATAATGTCACATTTTATACAACATGATAGCTAGTCATTTTTAAGACAATATGAGTAGTCAGACTGGTTTACCTATTGATATGCTACCTTTTTATTTATAAATCAAAAGTTGCATATATGTTGTCTTTGTAAGAAAACAATGGCATAAAAGGATTTTTTCAAGTTTTATACCATTATTCTATATATTTATTCTATACACTATAAACATTACTTAGACTACACGGAAAAGCAGAATCAAATTGCTTATCTGTCCTAAAAGTTATGTAAGAAATAGCCATATATTAAAACACACAATGTGCTAGCACCACATATATGTATCAACTTTTATTAAGTTTTAAAATAACTGTCATTTAAATTTGTTATAAAATGGAAAATTAAAATTTTAATTACTATCCCTGCAAAAATCAATATGAAATCACAAGCATGAGAATATTAATACTTATCATATTAGTCTGTACAAACCAGACCTCTGGAGAGTAAAAGCTACAGGTCCAGGGAAAATGAAATCTTAGAAAGGAAACAATACAAGGCAGATATCCCATTATATTTATTAATATAATGAAAGGAAAACTGTTAGCAAAGTAAAAAGTAGGCTATGTGTTGCCTTTGGTGTTATTGCTACGCAAGCATCCTTTATAAAATGTATTTCTACAGAGAAGTAAAGGGAGCTGTGGTAATCAGTCTCATAATAAAGATTCAGTTTTATACACTTTTGTTGCGATGAAATGGCTGTGTGTGTGTATCCAAATCAGCTGGCCCATGAAGTCTGATTTTCTAGATAAATGGTAAAAGTGTAACTGGCTATTATTCTATTTGACAAACTAGACCAAGCTAGTTATATCATTTAACATTTGAAGAAACTTAACATTATACTGAGTCTTATTTATCATAATTTAAATGCTCTTAAAATAATAAATCTTTGTTCGCATTAATCTTTAAAAAATAAGTGCCATGAGCAGAATATTGTTATCAAAAATTAAAATTACCAAAGACTAGATAGTATTTTAAATAGTCTAGCAGAAATTGAACTTTCAAAACTTAACAAACATCAAAACACTGTCCAAAGACAAGCTTAAGTGGACTTCTCTCAGTGATGAAAATCAGTAATAAATGTATTCCACAGGGACATTCCATAAATAAATTTTGCTTTTCCAAGGGCATTCGAAGAAGCTGGAGATGACTGAGGGCAGTGTTTGACAAAGGTGTGGACCACTGCCTTAGAATTCCTCTGCATTCTGTTAAAAAATACTGATTCCTAGCTTCCACTGCAGATCTATGCAAATCAGAATATCTGGGGTGAAAAACTGCAAAGTGCACTCTGAATAAGCACCCAGGTGATTTTAAGTCATATTCCAATTTGAGAACCACTCATCAGAAAGAACAAAGCCAAGCAGTTACCACGTAATTTACAGAATTCCAATTCTTAGTATCCTTGAACATTTGTGGGCACAGTTAGTTCTATGTTATGAATTAGTAAACACCCTTTAGATTTTATTTTTAATATTATAGAAAGTAATTTCACATTCATCATCTCATCACAATATAGTGGGGTGTTAAATAAAGCACATTTATAGGCAAATGTATCTATATGTAGTCATGCAAACATTTTATATATTTGGCAATTAAATTTTGCTTCTCCTTAGAGGTTTACTTAAATATAAAAAGCGAATTAGAAAAGATTGAGGTAAACACTATTGACAATTATTTTTTAGAACAATGAAATTTCCAAGAACGATAAAAAAGAAAGGGCACAATTTGTCAGATAAAGTAGGTAGAAATAAGAACAGTACTACCTGAAGCTTGGGGAGAAACACAGGAAAAAAAAGATTCAAACATTATTTATTAGAATTATTTTAGAAGATCTTAAATTTCAGTCTTCATCATGGCAATCAACACCAAGAGAACTCTCAGTTGTTCATATGCTACGTATGTCAAAGTTTGGGATACTAGAAAACATATCTGCTGATATCAGACTGGTCTTTTTTCTAGGAATAAATATGATTATCCTGTCATATTTCATCATCTTTATATCTGCCATTTTCATATTTCATCATCTTTATATCTGCCATTTATTGATCACTTATCATATGCCAGTCACTAGTGCTTTCACATGCATTTTTCTACCACTTAGCTAAGTACTGTTATGAAGAAAGTCTTAGAAAAGTTAAATACCTTACCTATAGCTACACAGCTAATCAGTGGCAAAGGTGAGATGTGAACCTAAGTAAGCTGTCAGAAGTCTATGGTATTAATACAACATTCAAAGAGGCAATACAAAAGGGATTCTGGTTATCCTAAGAATATGGACAAGGCATAACTATGTCAAAAAGAACACTTTCCCAGGATTCAGAAACACAGATTCTAGTCTAGGATTTGCAACCCTGATTATAGTTTAGTTCGCTTTACCTCTCTAGATCAAAATTTTCCCACCTATACAGAACGATAGGGTTAGACTACATCACTAAGATGCCACCTTACTAAACTGTGAAGGCAAAAGTTTAATACAAATACAGAACAATGGCAACCTAAACAGAGAGAAGGGAATTCACATTTATGCCAGGAACTGCATAAAAGATATGGTACACACATTCTCTCAAGTCCACACCAAACTTGGCAAGAAAGGTATTAGCACCATGATAAATGAGGAAACTGAGGCTCAAAGAGGTGAGGTAAATTCACCTCACCACAGCAGTATGTGACAAAACTGAAGTTTGAATCAAGGCCTATATGGTAGGCTCTTTATTCCATATTGCCTCCTGAAGTAAATCATATTTAGAATTTTCACCACCTTTCTACCTCTGAAAAGTTAGGATATTCCCGAACCTATTTCGTACAATCAGTCAAAATACTATGGAGCAAGGATTAAGTCTTACGAAGACAAACAGACCAATGCTTATTCCCCTTTCTCAATTTGTAAAATAGCCTAACTAGTTTATAAAGAAGGGTCATCAAGTACCTCTTTTCAAAACATCATCTCTTAATCTGTGTACATTAGCAATAAAAAGCCCTGTAATTCAATAAATGTCCAAAAATGTACTCAACATTAGATATACAATATGAAGAAAAACTCCCGTTCCATTTTTATGACTCTGAGTTATCCAACAAACTGCGTTAGTCCAGAAATCAGTTTGTATTGCACAGATCAAGACTCTTCCAGAGTTAGCATAGCTATGAAGAGCAGTCTACTTCTTTTCATCCCTTTCATACAGTAATACTTCTAATGCAACTAAGCATCTACTATACATTCAATGTTACTGGTGTTATTGGAAATTATTTTCTAACAGTGATAAGGCAACTATACTTGCACTCTGAATATAAGTGCCATAAAAAAGAAAAAGATTGGTTCTATTACTTCATGGATTATAAAAAAAACTTCAGCATTTTACTTAATAATAATGACAAGGTTCTGCATTGGTAATTAATAGTAGCCAAGCGTTTATGGTATACCAAGCAGTGTGCTTCACCTTTTAGAGAAACTATCTCATTTGTTCTTCATAAGCATTCAGTAAATCTATGTAATACCTCTGAGGTTGTAAAGAATCTCCTCAGACTACAGGTGGAGAAATTGAGACATGAAAACATTAGAAAGTAGGGGAGCCAGAAATGAAAATCAGGCAGCTGACTCCAGAGCCAGCATAACTCTTAGAAACTATGCTTTGGTGCCTTACAGTATGTATTACACCCATTTCAGAGATAAGGAAAATGAAGAAAAAGTTTAGCCTCGTACCCATTGTCAAGTAAATGGAAAAATCAGCATTCAGATACTGGTGTTCTGACCTAATCCAGTGTCATTTCCCATTATGTTATGCTGTCTCTTTAATATTAAAACCTTCTATTTGCGTAAGATGTCTGGCTTACAAACAATATCACATTAAAATTTGGAAATATCCTGTAAAGGATGCACTGTTCTCAATTTACAGATGATGAAATGATCACAAGATTAGGAATTAGATATGGCGTTTTTAGAGAAATGAAATTCTGCCTTGAGATCTTGCTCAATCCAATTTGAAATTCCAATCTAAAAACCAAAATGTCTTCTATACTTAAGGAGCAAGGGTCAATTTTAATTCTGGTACGTCTGTCTCTGATCACCTTAGCAAATTTCCATCACCTCTTGGAGCAACTGATGGTTTGATTTGTACTAGAGTTTTCGTGGGTATTTTATCTCGCTTTCGAGTATTGGGGTTTCTTTTGTGTAGAGGGTGTCAGCATACCTTGCACGTAGTAGTAGTTACTCAACAAACAGCCGAAGGCTGGAATGAATACCGTATACAGGTTAGACATTGGAGAAACGACGAATACCTGTTAGCCCTCGATCAAGTGCAGGGGGTCGATATTCACCACTCAGATGCCCCAGGGAGTACCGTCCTAGCCAATGTCCCTCTTTTCTTTCCGATAATTTGTATCGGAAAGAAGCATTTAGCAGTCTCAATGAATGAAAAAAAACTGAAGGCGCCCCAGTAAGAGTACGAAAAGAAAAGGAGTAATTAGAGAAGTGAATGACCAAGAAGGGCCTGGACAGCTGGGGGTGAGGGTGACAGGGGAAAGGGTGTGGACAGCTGGGTGTGGGGGTGACTGGGGAAAGGGATGCCCAGGAGTGGGCCGCTCCCTAGTCAAAAGAGGGGGCGCGGGAGGGAGTGAGAAAAAAATGACGTGTCTTTTTGGACCGGCAACAGCAACGGAGGTTGGCCGCGGCATTGCCCGCATCCCTATCCTCCACCCGGCCCTGGCGAGTCACTCACCCAGAAGCCAGGCTACGTAGGGCCGCCCCCAAGGCCGCCGAGTTTCGATTCCTTAGTGTTTGGAAACGGACCGAAAACAAACCGGGTCGCCAGGGGTCACCACGGGCTTCCGGTTTCTTCGAAGACACCGCCGCTTCCACAGCGAAGGGAGCTGCTCCGGGCACGTCGCGGAGGGAGTCCCATTTCTTCTGACTCGGCAGGAGCCCGGGACGTTCTGGAAGGAGGGACAAGCCGAGGCAGGAGGGGCCGGGCCGACGCGGGAGAAGGCCCGTTACCCAGCAATACGCGCGCGAGACCCAGGCCCGCCGTCGGGACCAGCACGGGCCGGAGGGAGGGGAAGCACTCCGGGAAGTGATTGGAAGTGTGGATCAGCTCTCAGCCGGAAAAGGGGCTGCCGCTGTCCGCGGGCTCGGCGCCAGGGCCGCGCGAGGAAACCGGAAGTCAGGCCCGAGGGAGCTGGGAGGGCGTTAGCGAAGCCAGGTTCGGTCGTGGGGGTGGGGAAGTGCAGGAGTGGCGCGCGGCGTACTACATGTCCCGTGAGCCTCCGCGGCGGGACGGGGCGGGGCCGCGGGACGCCAGGAGGCGGAGGCGGAGTGGAGTTAGGTAAGAGCGTTACCAGCCGCCTTGTCTGTTGGGCCGAGGTACCCCTTCAGGGGCGCCCTCTGGTGCGTCTTTTTCACTCAGTGTCCTTTTGGGGGGTCCCCGGGCCGTGTGGTGCGTGCTGGCTCGGCTCAGTAGCGCTGTTACAGGCTTACGAGCTGACGTGGCTGGGAACTGGGAAGTCTTGTTAGAAGCCGTTCCTCTGTAGCCTCTGTTTTCTAAACTAGTTGCAAGCCCTCAGGCGATCACTTGAGGCACAAGCTCGACGAATTGCGTAGGGGTCTGTAATTATTCACAAACGACACCGCGACTTCTAGCACACTGCTCAATTTATGGAATGAGAGACAGGGAGAAGATGCCAGAGTATTGGAGTTGCGCCTGGCTTCCCTGGAGTTGCCACCATCTTGGTTATTTCTAGATGACAGACCGTCCCTAGCTGTGGAGTCACAAGTAGTTGAATTAATTAGTCATTGAAGGTCGCAGCCAGGTGGAACCCCTGTAGCTCTAAGGTATTATTGGTTAAATAAACAAATAAACAAGGAACAATAATTATAGAAAATTTAACGTCACTAACCGCCGATTAGCAATACGGACATTACTCACCACCCCCTTAAAGTAGTATTTTGTCATCTGTCCGCTTAACTATCAGCCCACTGTCAGCCCAATAGGATGGATTTCACTCAAGGGTTTATATGAAAATTCGTTTTTATTGTTGTTGAGCCTCTCTTTTTTGGTTTAGATTTAAATGAAAATTTATAGCTGTTAGGAACAAAGACCACAAGTTGAAGTTTTATGACATTTTAAAAAATACTTAGAAATCTGTGTTAATGTTATCATTGAGAAAGGAAACGATTTGCTTCAATTTACTGGGCTGGAGAATGGAAGAGAGCAGTGTTTTTAATATTTTGAGCAAGTGTCAGTCCTTAACTTTTTTGATTGCTTCCATGATGCATTTTGAGAATTTTCAATTTAAAACAACCATTAGGTGTATGTTTTTACAAGTAGAGTTTTGAAGAATGCTAGCAAAATTGGTTGAGGCATCACAAGTTATTAGAAATAAAGTGGTAACCTGGTTTTTAATTTGAAGGTGTAGAAATATTTTTGAATCTTCGTTCACAATTTAAAATAATTTAAGAATTGTTGAAAAGGCAGGGGACATCATTTTTATCTTTTCTTTCTGAGTAAGTAAAGATAAAATGTTGTCATAAATCAATATTTTGAAGTTTATCTGGTGAGAGAGTCAATTTTTGTTTCACAGTGCACACTACACAGTGGGTTTATTAACATATAATGGGTTTATTAAGAAATGTATTTGCTTAACCAGGATGTACAAATTTTATTATTTTAGTCAAGTAAAACATCTTAATTTTTCTTTTTGGGTTGTAGAACCCCTGCTAGATTATGACAAAATATAATCCATATAGTCATTGGATTTAGCTGCAAATGGTCACTTTCCACCCTGTATCTGCTTCAATTAACTTTCTCAAATAAAATAAATTATTAGAGAAAACTTGTTACACAGTTCATATATAATCATGTATTAAAGGTTTATTATCAGGGAAAGACCTCTGATAAGTTAATTAAAAGATACAGTCTTGATAAGGACATTTTACAGGAAAAGAGAATGGTTAGATAATCGTTAAGCTCTAAGAAAGAAAAGAATTTAGGGGTCCTGAATGATAATCTTAACTGATAGCCAACTAGTTCAGTGAGTGGTTGGTTTTCTAGAGCATCTTGATTCCATTGAAATTTATTGGAACTTTGCTTAGGGATTTTTTTCAGGAATTTTCATATTTTCCCAAGAGGGAGTTGTGAATTACATCATCTAAAAAGCTGTGTCCAAGGCCAAGTTTGGGACAGTTTCTTTTCTTTTAAACCATTACATTTTTTGTAGCTACAAATTCAATCTGAAATTTTCAAAACAAGTCACTGCTTTAAAAATATATATATATTTTTTAGAATGGCTGTTTTGGACTGAATTGAACACTCTTGACACCAGGCACTTTAAAAATTGTCCTGTCTACATGTTGTCGCTCATTATAAAAAAATATATATATATATATACACATATGTATATTACAAAAGCTCCTTCTCCACTTTTTTCCACCCCCTACACCAATTCCAAGATCTAGATGTTCTCCCATCAGGGAAAGGGCTCCTGAAGGACATGATACTGGCCGAGACTGGGTTCCCTTTTTCACTGAATTAGCTTGGACTTCAAAGCAATATCTTAACAAAGAATATGGGCCCTAGTACAACTTTTGACTGTAGCTTAGCCTTTTTACTTATTTTTAGGTAATAAGGTGCATTTTTAGAGCTTCAAATTTTAGGCAACATGTAAAAATAATGGAAAACCTTTTTTTTTTCTTAGATGAGGACTTTGTCTATATCTGAGCTGTGAAGAATATTTACAGTAAAAAGAAACAGTAAGTGCAATTTTTAAGAAAAAATTTTAAGTGAATTTCTGATTAGTGATTTAAATTGTATATTTAATTTGATTAATGTCATATTACTCAGGGGTCATATTTTTTGTTTCTTTGTTGTATATTCTGAGGACTGTGCTTTGGTGCACCCCAGATAGATGTGGCTCTTGATTGTCAGAGGAAGAAGACTTAATATGTCAATACCACTAAATTGAAATGGCAGTGTCTGTCTTTTCATATTCATCTCAGCTTCAGTGTCATTCCATCGGTGTTGTTTCAGAAACTTCTTCCTCTGTTTTCCTGACATATCACATGTTCAGGTTACTATCTTTAGGGTATGAGAATAGTTTTAGTGGCAAGGATAAAAACGATTTCAAGAATACTACCCAAAATAAAACCTGGTATTTGGGCATACACAGTTGTCTTCCCTGTTTTCCCTGTACTTTCTCCCTCCCCCGTCTCCTTTGTCTCCTTACCCCTCCTTTCCCTCTATCTCAGATGTATGCGCACACACACACACACACACACACACACAGAGAGAGAGAATTATGTATGCCTTGCAGTGCATGACTTCTGTTAAACTGTGTGTATCCAAACCTGTGTGCATCTTAAACCGGCAGTCTCTGAACTGGGCAACATACATCCTTTACCCTTAACCTTGAGAGGAACACAAAGGCTTTCCCGGGGGGGTTATATAGTTAAGGATAGTTTAAGAGTATTAATTCTCAGGTTGTCAACTTGCATGTATTCATTCCTAAGATTGATCTTCCTCAGAGTGTACTGAACTAGACATCTTTTTGCTTTCCTCTTTAGCAGTTGTCCCTCTCTCACTGACAAATATGGGGATACCTTATCTGACCTAAATCTTGATAGTGGTGTTTAGAAAGTGAATGACTGTGATGACTGAGTAGTTAACTCTTTGGCAAAATTGGTGAGTTACAGTTGCTTTAGAAAATAATTGCAGAAGGACCAAATTGACTTATCAGTTGATCATTAAAAATAATTTTTGAAGCATACCCATGTGTGATTTCTGGTATATAACTTATGAGTTCACACAAATGATTATTGCTATAACCAGAAATCGTTACACTCACAAATGTTTGGAATGGAAGAATAAAACATATAAAAATAGAATTAACCTGAATTCTGTTCCTTTCTAGCAATAAGTAATATTTATTTTTGGGTATATGGCCTAATGAGGGAGGGGGCAGAAGGTCCTGTCCATTTTTTTTATGACATGCATTTCCAATAAAAGCTTTTTGTATTTTATAGGCCACGCACAGTGGTTCATGCCTGTAATCCCAGCACTTTGGGAGGCTGAGATGGGCCGATCACCTAAGGTCAGGAGTTAAAGACCAGCCTGGCCAACATGGCAAAACTCCATCTCTACTAAAATACAAAAATTATCCAGACATGGTGGCTCACTCCTGTAGTCCCAGCCACCTGGGGAGGCTCAGGCATGAGAATTGCTTGAACTCAGGAGGCAGAGGCGACAGTGAACTGAGATTGCACCACTGCACTCCGGCCTGGGTGACAGACCAAGACTCCGTCTCAAAAAAAAAAATCCTTTATATATTTTATGATAATTATAATTTGTTATATGTTTAATACTCATCAAAAGTGTTCTAGTCATTTAATGAGGTCACAGTATTAGAACTTATGTTCTTGGAAATTTTTAAATTTACTTTTTTTATTGTAGGGAAGTATGATAGGGTGATCAATTTAAAATATTTTGAAACACTAAAATATATTATGTTGGGATAAGCTAATGTGGAGGAAGTGAGATGGAAATATGAATTCAAGGAAAAGAGGCATGATATCGAGTTCCCAGCTGCTAAAGGAGAGCTTGTTCATGTAATTTTCAAAAAGATGCATGATGGTAGATTTTAAATTACCATGGCATTTACATTTCATTTATAAAAGAAATTATGACTTTGACTCCAGCAGAAAGTTGTGTCCTAGACATACAATCTGTGCTTCGCTAAGAACTTTTTGACTTAAAAATGTTTGCATTCAATAGGAATTGTTTGCTGACAGAGGTTTTTTTTTTTTTTCCAAAATAAAACATGAGTGCCATAATTGTCTGCACAATGATAAAATGCAGTGATTTTTCTGGAAGAAACATGGTGAAGAAAAATTAATGGTCCTAGAAAGCCTTTGACATGAACAATTGTAGGGGGAAGAAATGTGAGACCAACCAACAGGAGAACAGCAACAGAGGAGGTTGGTAGATTGTAAGAGAAGACTCAGTGGAGGGAATCCTATACTTCTTATTAAATGAAGTAAGAGAAATGCTTGTCTGAGGCTTTGCAGTTATACTCTTTTGCTAATTGAGATGTGAATTTGTTCATTTATTCAATATTTGACAAATTATTGAGCACCTATCATGTGCCAGATGCTGTTTTAGGCACTGGGATGAAATAGGCAAAATGGCTTTTTAAAGTACAAGGAGGTAAAACGTATTAGAGAAGCCAGTCACATTGACAAAGAGCTGTGTGAAATTTAACAACACGATAAGAAATTCCCTTTCATGGGGATATCACCACCAATCCCACAGAGATACAAACTATCATCAGAGAATATTATAAACACCTTTACGCAAATAAACTAGAAAATCTAGAAGAAATGGATAAATTCCTGGACACATACACCCTCCCAAGACTAAACCAGGAAGAAGTTGAATCCCTGAATAGACCAATAACAGGCTCTGAAATTGAGGCAATAAAGAGCCTACCAATGAACAAAAAGTCTAGGACCAGACGGATTCACAGCCGAATTCTACCAGAGGTACAAAGAGGAGCTGGTACCATTCCTTCTGAAACTATTCCAATCAATAGAAAAAGAGGGAATCCTCCCTAACTCATTTTATGAGGCCAGCATCATCCTGATACCAAAGGGTGGCAGAGACACAACAAAAAGAGATAATTTTAGACCAATATCCCTGATGAACATCAATGAAAAAATCCTCAATAAAATACTGGGAAACCGAATCCAGCAGCACATCAAAAAGTTTATCCACCATAATCAAGTGGGCTTCATTCCTAGGATGCAAGGCTGGTTCAACATACGAAAATCAATAAACATAATCCATCATATAAACAGAACCAAAGACAAAAACCACATGATTATCTCAATAGATGCAGAAAAGGCCTTTGACAAAATTCAAGAACCCTTCATGCTAAAAACTCTCAATAAATTAGGTATTGATGGGACGTATCTCAAAATAATAAGAGCTATCTATGACAAACCCACAACCAATATCATACTGAATGGCCAAAAACTGGAAGCATTCCCTTTGAAAACTGGCACAAGACAGGGATGCCCTCTCTCACCACTCCTATTCAACATAGTTTTGGAAGTTCTGGCCAGGGCAATCAGGCAAGAGAAGGGAATAAAGGGCATTCAGTTAGGAAAAGAGGAAGTCAAATTGTCCCTGTTTGCAGATGACATGATTGTATATTTAGAAAACCCCATAATCTCAGCCCAAAACCTCCTTAAGCTAATAAGCAACTTCAGCAAAGTCTCAAGATACAAAATCAATGTGCAAAAATCACAAGCATTCCTATACACCAATAACAGACAAACAGCCAAATCATGAGTGAACTCCCATTCACAATTGCTTCAAAGAGAATAAAATACCTAGGAATCCAACTTACAAGGGATGTGAAGGACCCCTTCAAGGAGAATTACAAACCACTGCTCAACGATATAAAAGAGGACACAAACAAATGGAAGAACATTCCATGCTCATGGATAGGAAGACTCAATATTGTGAAAATGGCCATACTGCCCAAGGTAATTTATAGATTCAATGTCATCCCCATCAAGCTACTAATGACTTTCTTCACAGAATTGGAAAAAACTACTTTCAAGTTCATATGGAACCAAGAAAGAGCTCGCATTGCCAAGTCCATCCTAAGCCAAAAGAACAAAGCTGGAGGCATCACACTACCTGACTTCAAACTATACTACAAGGCTACAGTAACCAAAACAGGATGGTACTGGTACCAAAACAGAGATGTAGACCAATGGAACAGAACAGAGCCCTCAGAAATAATACCACACATCTACAACCATCTGATCTTTGACAAACCTGACAGAAACAAGCAATGAGGAAAGGATTCCCTATTTAATAAATGGTGCTGGGAAAACTGGCTAGCCATATGTAAAAGCTGAAACTGGATCCCTTACACCTTATACAAAAATTAATTCAAGATGGATTAAAGGTTTAAATGTCAGTCCTAAAACCATAAAAACCCTAGAAGAAAACCTAGGCAATACCATTCAGGACATAGGCATGGGCAAGGACTTCATGTCTAAAACACCAAAAGCAATGGCAACAAAAGCCAAAATTGACAAATGGAATCTAATTAAACTAAAGAGCTTCTGCACAGCAAAAGAAACTACCATCACAGTGAATGGGAGAAGCCTACAGAATGGGAGAAAATTTTTGCAATCTACTCATCTGACAAAGGGCTAATATCCAGAATCGACAAAGAACTTAAACAAACTTACAAGAAAAAATCAAACAACCTCATCTAAAAGTGGGCAAAGGATATGAACAGACACTTCTCAAAAGAAGACATTTATGCAGCCAAAGGACACATGGAAAAATGCTCATCATCACTGGCCATCAGAGAAATGCAAATCACAACCACAATGAGACACCATCTCACACCAGTTAGAATGGCAGTCATTAAAAAGTCAGGAAACAGCAGGTGCTGGAGAGGATGTGGAGCAATAGGAACACTTTTACACTGTTGGTGGGACTATAAACTAGTTCAACCGCTGTGGAAGACAGTGTGGCGATTCCTCAAGGATCTAGAAGTAGAAATACTATTTGATCCAGCCATCCCATTACTGGGTATATACCAAAAGGATTATAAATCATGCTACTGTAAAGACACATGCACACATATGTTTGTTGCGGCACTGTTCACGATAGCAAAGACTTGGAACTAACCCAAATGTCCATCAGTGATAAACTGGATGAAGAAAATGTGTTACATATACACCATGGAATACTATGCAGCCATAAAAAATGATGAGTTCATGTCCTTTGTAGGGACATGGATGAAGCTGGAAACCATCATTCTCAGCAAACTTTCACAAGGACAGTAAACCAAACACCGCATGTTCTCACTCATAGGTGGGAATTGAACAATGAGAACACTTGGACACAGGATAGGGAACACTACACACCAGGGCCTGTCATGGGGTGGGAGAAGGGGGGAAGGATAGCATTAGGAGATATACCTAATATAAATGACGAGTTAATGGGTGCAGCACACCAACATGGCATATGTATACATATGTAACAAACCTGCACGTTGTGCACATGTACCCTAGAACTTAAAGTATAATTGAAAAAAAAGAAAAAAATTAATTCCCTTTCATTTATTTTTTGCCAATAGTTTCTATATGTGCCTATAAAGAAAAAAAAATCCGTTTTTTCCTACTTAAAATGGGAAGAGAAGAATAATTCTCTTTTGAGGCTTTCATTTACATTATAAAAACCAGGAAGACAAAGCAATTATTCAGAGGAGAGCCATTTTATAAAGCTACAAATAAATAATAATGAAAGGATGACATTAAAGTTCATTAAGATCTATAGAAGGAAGTTAAGCTACATTTTTCAAATACGTTGTGTAGCAAAGGAGAAGGAAAACATCCAAACTCACAACTCACGAAATACAGAAGTGAAATTTTTGATTTGGTGTGATGGTTAATTTTATGTGTCAACTTGAATGTGTGCCGTGGGCTGCCCATGTATTTGGTTAAACATTATTTTTGGGATGTCTTTGAGTGTCTTTAGATAAGATTAGCATTTGAATAGTAGATGGAGTAAAGCAGATTGCTCTCCACATTGTGAGTGGGCAGCATCATCCAATCCACTGAGGGCCTGACTAGAACCAAAGGTAGACAAAGGGAGAATTCGTGCTCTCTCTGCTTGAATATTTGATCTGGGACATAAGTTTTCTGCCTGTGGACTAGAATTTATAGCATTGGCTCTTCTGTTTTGCAAGCCTTTGGACTTATACTGAATTATACCACTGACTCTCCTTGTTCTCTAGCTTATATATGACAGATCATGGGAGTTTACCTCCATAATTGCGTAGGCCAATTATATATACATATAATATATAGTTGGTATATTATATATATATATATATCTATCTCCATACATATATATCTGTGCATCCTTTTGGTTCTGTTTCTCTACAGAACCCTGACGATATACTTTGTAGTAATTACAAAATTAGATATGGTTTCCTAAAGTAAAGACTTTGAATTGCCTATGAATCAGTACTCAAGTGATTCTTAAGTCTCCCTCAAAAATGTGTTATTTATTCACTGAAATTACCTTATTAATTATTTACTCTCGGTAGTCATTCTATATCATTCCCTTTTGGCTTTAGTAATCCCTTCCCTCATCCCACAGTCAAATCTGTTCACCTAGTTTTATGGGTTTTACTCCTTAGCTGTCTGAACTATTGCAATAGTTTTCATTTAAATTTTTTTTTCTTCCAACACATTCTTTATATTCATTTCAAAGTGATCTTTAAAAACTGTAAATGTTATCATTATACTTCTCTTAAATTCCTGAAATGACTCCTTAACATTTTTTAAAAGGACCTTCTTAATATAGCTGAGCCTCTTTCTCCACCAGCTCTTATAAATACTGCCAACGTGGGCACTGAAATTGGATATCTTTACACACTTAAAAGATTTTCATTCAAGTGACTCTGATTATTCTTTTACAGTATTTAGTGTCTTATATTATCATTGATATTATAAAAATAATTGTCAAATTCTCAGAGAATTGGGGAACCCCAGGAAAATTCTCTAACATCAGTTTGAAAATTATGAATCTGGTTCTCACATGTTTGTCCTAGATGAAAACATATTTTCAAGGGAATCTTATATGTCTGGATAAGGAATTTTACTAGAATACATTGAGTCTTAAATTTATTTGGAATATGTACCAATAAAGCATCATCATTTTTTCAACATCAAGTGTTGTATAGTAGAATTCAAAGCAACACATTCCCTTTGTACTTGAAATAAAAAGGTTTTTCTCCATAGACCATCCAAAACTAAGAATCCTCTGAAATCTTCGTAGTAGATTAGATTGCTATCTGAATATTATGGTCAGAAGTTGGAGGAGGAATTTATATCTCATTTTACCCCCCCCAACAATCCTTTTTCTGAAATAATTCAAATTTTCTGTTTGAAAAGTGTTGTGTTTTCCTAACAATTTATTTATTGTCTGAAGTGAGATAATGTGTACAAATAGCTGTGCTAGATAACAAGTTTAAAGATCAGAGAAAAGACAGAAAACTATTACTTCCCAGAAATTCTTAACTGTACATTGAGAAAGTCATTGATATGTTGAATCTAGTAACTGAGGTGATGGCTCAAAATTAAGTAATTGAGTTTTAGAAGCCAGATTATCCTTTACTTGTATTTTTAAGTTTGATTCTTAATACTGTATTGGATGAAAGTGGAAATGGTCAGATCTGCCACCCAAATTGTTGTGTATTTTAAATTCATGATTTATTAGTAACAGAAATATGATTTAAAATTATTTGTAGCATTTACATTTGTGAAAAATATAACTGTTTTTTGACGATAAGTATTGTATTTATTAAGTTTGAACATTTTTCTATTTTGGTCAATATTTTCTTATGAAGGTACAAAACACAGTATAAAGAGTCTAAGACAATTAAAATTTGTTCTATGCAACGAAGCAGAAGACAACTAGGATTTTCTAGTAGAGCTAACTTACTTGACAAAAATATGCATGAGAGTTTCTTTGATTTCATGGATAAAAATAATAGCTTGAGTTGAAGAAAAGAGAAAAAGGCCTAGAGAAAAATATGTATCTTGACATTAAATGAATTATCAGAATACTTTGTAATCCTGACTTTGTAAATATAAATTAGCAACAAAAAAAGTTTGAAAGTTTGTAAATGATTTTCATCCTTACAAAAAACTGTAGAACAAGTTATTCATTGTTTTTTTAGGAGAGAAAAAACTATAGCGCAATCAGGAAATTATCAACTATAAAATGTAGCATTAGGCATATTTATGAGATATGTTCATGAAACATTCCCTTATGTAAGAGGTAATTAAAGATAGTGTCTTTTTTTCCCCCTACACATTGTAGATTATGATCGTCCCATCTTCTCTTGGCTAAACTTTTGAAACCTTAAATATGGATTATAATTCATAATTTCATTTGGTCACTTCTCATGTTTTAATAAGAAATTTTAGGAAAAATTAGAAATCATTGAAATTTATTTGTTTTGCTAACAGGATGATATGTTTAAAACCAAATATATCAATAATTACATTAAATGTAAGTAGACTACTCAAAACAAAGATGTCACTTTGGATTAAGAAAAGTCATTGTGTACTGATTACAAGAGATACATGGGAAAGAGTGAAGGAACAGAAAATATTAATAATGTATACATTAATGTAGCTTGGTATAATTATAGTAAGATGAAACAAAGCAGACTTTCAGGAAGAAAAGTATTACTTCCACCAGAAGACAAAACAATTCTGGCCGGGCGCAGTGGCTCACGCCTGTAATTCCAGCACTTTGGGAGGCAAAGGCAGGTGGATCACGAGATCAGAAGATCGAGACCATCCTGGCTAACTCGGTGAAACCCCATCTCTACTAAAAATACAAAAAAAAAAAAAAAAAATAGCCAGGCATGGTGGCGGGTGCCTGTAGTCCCAGCTACTTGGGAGGCTGAGGCAAGAGAATGGCATCAACCCAGGAGGCGGAGCTTGCAGTGAGTCGAGATTGCGCCACGGCACTCCAGCCTGGGCGACAGAGCAAGACTCTGTCTGAAAAAAAAAAAAAAAAAATTCTGTTTGTATGCATCTAAAGAAACAGCCTCATAAGAAATGAAGTAAAAATTGATGAAACCAAGGGGCAAATCTAAAAGTAGATTTTAATATACATCCCTCAGTAACTGATAGAATTAAACAGGAAAATAATGCATTAAAAAAAGAGATAACTGGATTTAAAATGATTTACATCACAGCCACTAGGATGGCTATTATCAAAAAAACAAAAACAAAAACAGAAAATAACTATCCTAAAACTCATATGGCATGTCAAGGGACCTTGAAAAGAAAAAAAAGCAGAAAGACTCATACATTCTGATTTCAAAAATTACTACCAAGCTACGTTAATCAAAACAGTATGGTACTGGCATAAAGATAGACATATAAACCAATAAAATTAGAATAAAGGGCCCAGGAAAGTTATTTATGTTTCATATGCACCTAACACACATAGCCCAAACGTAATTTTAGGCTATATGTGTTAGGTACATATGAAACATAAATAAATTTTGTGTTTAGGCTTGGGTCCCATCCTCAAGATGTATCTTTATGTATATACAGATATTCTAAAATCAAAAAAAAGGTCAGAAATTGGAAATGCTCTGGTCTCAAGCATTTCAAATAAGGGATATTCAACTAGTACTGGCATAAAGACAGACACACAGACCAATGGAACAGAATGGAGAGCCCAGAAATAAGCCTACACACTATGGTAAAATTATCTTCAACAAAGATGCCAGAACTACATAATAGGTAAAGGATAGTCTCTTTCAACAAGTAGTCTTGAGAAAACTGGATATTCACATGCGAAAGAATGAAATTGGACCTTTATCTTACACCATACACAAAAATTGACTCAAAATAGATTAAATGAAGCATATGAAAAATATAAGGAATTAAACTATAAAAATCTAGAAGAAAATGTAGGGGAAGAGCTTCATAACATTGGTCTTGGTGATGATTTCTTGGATATGACACCAAAAGCACAGGAATAAAAGCAAAAATAAACAAGTGGGACTATATCAAACTAAAAAGTATCTTCACAGCAAAAGAAACAACAGAGTGAAAAGGAAACCTATAGAATGGAAGAAAATATTTGCAAACCATGCATCTGATAGGGGATTAATATCAAAAATATATAAGAAATTCATACAATGTAATAGCAAAAAAAAACCTGATTAAAAATGGCAAAGGGCTTGATTAGACATTTTTCTAAAGAAGATATACAGATGGCAAGGTTATATGAAAAGATACTCAACATCACTAATCATCAGGGAAATGTAAATCAAAGACAATGAGCTGTACCCTCATACCTGTTAGGATGGCTATAATTTTTTTTAAAGGCAGAAAATAAGTGTTGGTGAGGATGTGGAGAAATTGGCATCCTTGTGCACTCTTGGTGGGAATGTAAAGTGGTGTAGCTGCTGTGGAAAATGTTACAGAGGTTTCCCCCAAATTAAAAGTGGAACTGCCTTGTAATCCAGCAATCCTACTTCAAAGGTATTTATCCAAAATAATTAAAAAGAAGATCTGGAAGAGATATCTACATTCTCGTGTTCATTGCAGTCGCTCACAGTGACCAAAAGGTGGATACAAACTAAATGTCCATAAGCAGATAAATGGATAAAGAAAATGTGGTATATAAATGGAATGGAATATCCTTCAGCCTTAAAAAAGTTTCAGTTATATAAGATGAAAATGTTCTTGAGATCCATTGTACAACAGTGTGAATATAGTTGACAATACTGTACACTTAAAATTTTTAAAGAATAGGTTTTATATTATATTATTAAAAAATAGTTCAATAGAAGCTACAGAATGGGAGATATTATCCAGAATCTACAAGGAACTTAAGTGTACAAACAAAAAACAAGCCCATTAAAAAATGGGTAAAGGGCATGAACAGACACTTTTCAAAAGAAGACATACATGCGGCCAACAAGCATATGACAAAATGCTCAATATCATCATTACAGAAGTGCATATCAAATCCACAATGAGATACAATCTCCCACCAGTCAGAATGGCTATCACTAAAAGGTAAAAAAATGACAGATGCTGGCGAGGTTGTGGAGAAAAGAGAACACTTATATACTGCTGGTGGGAGTGTAAATTAGTTCAACCATTGTGGAAAGTAGTGTGGCAGTTCCTCAAAGAACTGAAAATAGAACTACTATTTAACCTAGCAATCCCATTTCATAACCGAAGAAATATAAATTGTTGTATTATAAAGACACATGCATGTGTATGTTGAACACTATTCAGAGTAGCAAAGACAATGAATCAACCTAAATGCCCATAAGTAGTAGTATGGATAAAGAAAATGTGGTACATATACACCATGGAATACTTTGCAGTCATAAAAAAGAATGAGATGACATCCTTTGCAGGAACATGGATGGAGCTGGAGGCCATTATCTTTAGCAACTAACACAGGAACAGAAAACCAAATACCACATGTTCTCAGTTATAAGTGGGAGATAAATGATGAGACCACATGGACAGAAAGGAGAACAACAGACGCTGGGGCCTACTTGGTGGGGAGGGTGGGAGGGAGAGGTTCAGAAAAAAAAAACAAAACAAAGCTGTTGGGTACTATGCTTAGTACCCGGCTGAGGAAATAATCTGTACACCAAACTCCTGAGTCATGAGTTTCCCTGTCTAACATGTACCCCTGAACCTAAAATAAAAGTTAAAATATTTTTTAAAAAAAGAATAACAAAATAACTGATATCCAGAATATACAAAACTTTATTTAATAATAACGCAATGACAACCGAGTAGAAAAATGGTCAAGAGACTTAAACAAGTACTTTACCAAAGAGGATTTCCCAGTGGCCAATAAAAAAGAAAAGAAAAAGTACTCAGTTTTTCTTCTAATAGCACTGGGCTTATTCTCATTCTTGGCAGATTGTTTCTACACTTTGAATGAACATATTAATGTTAACCATATCTTTTACCTTTTATATTCTGATGCTTTGACTTTCTGGTGTTTTGCTGATCCCAGAAGCACAGCCCCACTCAGTGTTTGCCCATTTGTAGAGATAGTAAACGACTGGCCTTGGAATGTACTTTTCAAATGCAGACCAACCAATCCAGAGCCCACACCCCACCCACCTCCTTTATCAAGCTCTCACTCTCCATACCACTATTTACCTGTGCTAGTCACCCCAGAGATAGGTACCAGAAAACTAGGGTCAGCCCTTATGTCCTAGAGCTTCCTGAAATCATTCAAACTAGCCAATCTTAAACCTTATGGCTTGCCTTTCCAACTCCTTCTCATAGAAACCACAATTAAACTTCTTGCTCACAGTCCTCCCTCTCCCTCTGCCTCCTGACTGATCCTAGTCCTTCCTCATCTAGCCCTCTGTGGTGGTGGACATTCCCTCCTTTTGTGAATAATAAACTGTCTTTTCACAATGGCAATTATCTTGTGATCTGTCAGCATTACTCTATCTCAAATTTCCTGTTAATAGCCTATATTTTAAATATAGTCTTCCTATAATCCATACTGTCCTAATCCATATTCAGTTAGTCATCTGTTAAATGTAAGTAGCATCACAGTAAGATCACTACACACCAGAATGGCTAAAATGAAAAAGACTGATAGTATCAACTAATAGCAAAAATGTGGAATGACAGAAACTTTTATATATTCTTCATGGGAGTATAAGTTGGTACAACCACTTTGGAAAGTAATTGGCATTATCTATTATGTATGACCCAGCAATTCCATTTATAGGTATATATCCAACTGTTAAGTGTGCACATTGCACCAAAAGACATAGACATATATTAAAACATTCTTTTTTTTTTTACATCACATTTTCTTTATTTCTTCATTGGCTGGTGGGCATTTATGCCCATTCCATATTTTTACATTGCAAATTGTGCTGCTATAAACATACGTGTGTAAGTGCCTTTTTCATACAGTGACTTTTTTTTCCTCTGTGTAGATACCCAGTAGTGGGATTGCTGGATCAAATGGTAGTTCTTCTTTTAGTTTAATCTCCATACTGTTTTTCATACTGATTGTATTACTTTACATTCCCACCAACAGTGTAAAACTATTCCCTTTTCACCACATCCATGCTAACATCTATTATTTTTTAATGTTTAAATTATGGCCATTCTTTTTTTTTATTATACTTTAAGTTTTAGGGTACATGTGCACAACATGCAGGTTAGTTACATATGTATACACGTGCCATGTTGGTGTGCTGCACCCATTAACTCATCATTTAACATTAAGTATATCTCCTAATGCTATCCCTCCCCCAACCCCACAGCAGGCCCCAGTGTGTGATGTTCCCCTTCCTGTGTCCATGTGTTCTCATTGTTCAATTCCCACCTATGAGTGAGAACATGCAGTGTTCGGTTTTTTTGTCCTTGCAATAGTTTGCTGAGAATGATGGTTTCCAGCTTCATCCATGTCCCTACAAGGAACATGAACTCATCATTTTTTATGTCTGCATAGTATTCCATGGTATATATGTGCCACATTTTCTTAATCCAGTCTATCATTGTTAGACATTTGGTTTGGTTCCAAGTCTTTGCTATTGTGAATAGTGCCGCAATAAACATACGTGTGCATGTGTCTTTATAGCAGCATGATTTATAATCCTTTGGGTATATACCCAGTAATGGGATGGCTGAGTCAAATGGTATTTCTAGTTCTAGATTCCTGAGGAATCACCACACTGACTTCCACAACGGTTCAACTAGTTTATATTCCCACTAACAGTGTAAAAGTGTTCCTATTTCTCCACATCCTCTCCAGCACCTATTGTTTCCTGACTTTTAATGATCGTCATTCTAACTGGTGTGAGATGGTATCTCACTGTGGTTTTGATTTGCATTTCTCTGATGGCCAGTGATGATGAGCATTTTTTCATGTGTCTTTTGGCTGAAGTGTCTGTTCATATCCTTTGCCCACTTTTTGATGGGGTTGTTTGGTTTTTTCTTGTAAATTTGTTTGAGTTCATTGTAGATTCTGGATATTAGCCCTTTGTCAGATGAGTAGATTGCAAAAATTTTCTCCCATTCTGTAGGTTGCCTGTTCACTCTGATGGTAGTTTCTTTTGCTGTGCAGAAGCTCTTTAGTTTAATTAGATCCCATTTGTCAATTTTGGCTTTTGTTGCCATTGCTTTTGGTGTTTTAGACATGAAGTCCTTGCCCATGCTTATGTCCTGAATGGTATTGTCTAGGTTTTCTTCTAGGGTTTTCATGGTTTTATGTCTAACATTTAAGTCTTTAATCCATCTTGAATTAATTTTTGTATAAGGTGTAAGGAAGGGATCCAGTTTCAGCTTTCTACATATGGCTAGCCAGTTTTCCCAGCACCATTTATTAAATAGGGAATCCTTTCCCCATTGCTTGTTTTTGTCAGGTTTGTCAAAGATCATATGGTTGTAGATATGCAGCATTATTTCTGAGGGCTCTGTTCTGTTCCGTTAGTCTATATCTCTGTTTTGGTACCAGTACCATGCTGTTTTGGTTACTGTAGCCTTGTAGTATAGTTTGAAGTCAGGTAGCGTGATGGTTCCAGCTTTGTTCTTTTGGCTTAGGATTGACTTGGCAATGTGGGCTCTTCTTTGGTTCCATATGAACTTTAAAGTAGTTTTTTCCAATTCTGTGAAGAAATTCATTGGTAGCTTGATGGGGATGGCATTGAATCTATAAATTACCCTGGACAGTATGGCCATTTTCACGATATTGATTCTTCCTACCCATGAGCATGGAATGTTCTTCCATTTGTTTGTATCCTCTTTTATTTCGTTGAGCAGTGGTTTGTAGTTTTCCTTGAAGAGGTCCT
Source organism: Pan troglodytes (assembly GCF_028858775.2). Taxonomy (NCBI): domain Eukaryota; kingdom Metazoa; phylum Chordata; class Mammalia; order Primates; family Hominidae; genus Pan; species Pan troglodytes. Next base: position 32,349,170 of record NC_086015.1, read on the forward strand.
TCATCTCCCTTGTAAGTTGGATTCCTAGGTATTTTATTCTCTTTGAAGCAATTGTGAATGGGAGTTCACTCATGATTTGACTCTCTGTTTGTCTGTTATTGGTGTATAAGAATGCTTGTGATTTTTGCACATTGATTCTGCATCCTGAGACTTTGCTGAAGTTGCCTATCAGCTTAAGGAGATTTTGGGCTGAGACGATGGGGTTTTCTAGATATACAATCATGTCATCTGCAAACAGGGATAATTTGACTTCCTCTTTTCCTAATTGAATACCCTTTATTTCCTTCTCCTGCCTGATTACCCTGGCCAGAACTTCCAACACTATGTTGATTAGGAGTGGTGAGAGAGGGGATCCCTGTCTTGTGCCAGTTTTCAAAGGGAATGCTTCCAGTTTTTGTCCATTCAGTATAATATTGGCTGTGGGTTTGTCATAGATAGCTCTTATTATTTTGAGATACATCCTATGAATACCTAATTTATTGAGAGTTTTTAGCATGAAGGGTTGTTGAATTTTGTCAAAGGCCCTTCTGCATCTATTGAGATAATCATATGGTTTTCGTCGTTGGTTCTGTTTATATGCTGGATTATGTTTATTGATTTTCATATATTGAACCAGCCTTGCATCCTAGGGATGAAGCCCACTTGATCATGGTGGATAAGCTTTTTGATGTGCTGCTGGATTCGGTTTGCCAGTATTTTATTGAGGATTTTTGCATCAATGTTCATCAGGGATATTGGTCTCAAATTCTCTTTTTTTGTTGTGTCTCTGCCACGCTTTGGTATCAGGATGATGCTGGCCTCATAAAATGAGTTAGGGAGGATTCCCTCTTTTTCTATTGATTGGAATAGTTTCAGAAGGAACGGTACCAGCTCCTTCTTGTACCTCTGGTAGAATTCGGCTGTGAATCCATCTGGTCCTGGAGTTTTTTTTGGTTGGTAAGCTATTAATTATTGCCTCAATTTCAGAGCCTGTTATTGGTCTATTCAGGGATTCAACTTCTTCCTGATTTAGTTTTGGGATGGTGAATGTGTCGAAGAATTTATCCATTTCTTCTAGATTTTCTAGTTTATTTGTGTAGAGGTGTTTATAGTATTCTCTGATGGTAGTTTGTATTTCTGTGGGATCAGTGGTTATACCCCCTTTTAACATTTTTTATTGTTTCTCTTTGATTCTTCTCTCTTTTCTTCTTTATTAGTCTTGCTAGCAGTCTATCAATTTTGTTGATCTTTTTAAAAGACCAGCTCCTGGCTTCATTGATTTTTTGAAGGGTTTTTTGTGTCTCTCTTTCCTTCAGTTCTGCTCTGATCTTAGTTATTTCTTGCCTTCTGCTAGCTTTTGAATGTGTTTGCTCTTGCTTCTCTAGTTCTTTTAATTGTGATGGTAGGGTGTCAATTTTAGATCTTTCCTGCTTTCTCTTGTGGGCATTTAGTGCTATAAATTTCCCTCTACACACTGCTTTGAATGTGTCCCAGAGATTCTGGTATGTTGTGTCTTTGTTCTCGTTTGTTTCAAAGAACATCTTTACTTCTGCCTTCATTTCGTTATGTACCCAGTAGTCATTCAGGAGCAGGTTGTTCAGTTTCCATGTAGTTGTGTGGTTTTGAGTGAGTTTCTTAATCCTGATTTCTAGTTTGATTGCACTGTGGTCTGAGAGACAGTTTGTTATAATTTCTGTTCTTTTACATTTGCTGAGGAGTGCTTTACTTCCAACTATGTGGTCAATTTTGGAACAGGGGTGGTGTGGTGCTGAAAAGAATGTATATTCTGTTGATTTGGGGTGGAGAGTTCTGTAGATGTCTATTAGGTCCGCTTGGTGCAGAGCTGATTTCAATTCCTGGATATCCTTTTTAACTTTCTATCTCGTTGATCTGTCTAATATTGACAGTGGGGTGTTAAAGTCTCCCATTATTATTGTGTGGGAGTCTAAGTCTCTTTGTAGGTCTCTAAGGACTTGCTTTATGAATCTGGGTGCTCCTGTATTGGCTGCATATATATTTAGGATAGTTAGTTCTTCTTGTTGGATAGATCCCTTTTACCATTATGTAATGGCCTCTTCGTCTCTTTTGATCTTTGTTGGTTTAAAGTCTGTTTTATCAGAGACTAGGCTTGCAACCCCTGCCTTTTTTTGTTTTCCATTTGCTTGGTAGATCTTCCTCCATCCCTTTATTTTGAGCCTATATGTATCTCTGCACATGAGATGGGTTTCCTGAATGCAGCATACTGATGGGTCTTGCGTCTTTATCCAATTTGCCAGTCTGTGTCTTTTAACTGGAGCATTTAGCCCATTTACATTTAAGGTTAATATTGTTATGTGCGAATTTGATCCTGTCATTATGATGATAGCTGGTTATTTTGCTCCTTAGTTGATGCAGTTTCTTCCTAGCCTCGATGGTCTTTACAATTTGGCATGTTTTTGCAGTGGCTGGTACCGATTGTTCCTTCCCATGTTTAGTGCTTCCTTCAGGAGCTCTTGTAGAGGCCTGCCCTACAAGAGGCCTGGTGGTGACAAAATCTCTCAACATTTGCTTGTCTGTAAATAATTTTATTTCTTCTTCACTTATGAAGCTTAGTTTGGCTGGATATGAAATGCTGGGTTGAAATTTCTTTCTTTAAGAATGTTAAATATTGGCTCCCACTCTGTTCTGGCTTGTAGAGTTTCTGCCGAGAGATCAGCTGTTAGTCTGATGGGCTTCCCTTTGTGGGTAACCCGACCTTTCTCTCTGGCTGCCCTTAACATTTTTTCCTTCATTTCAACGTTGGTGAATCTGACAATTATGTGTCTTGGAGTTGCTCTTCTCAAGGAGTATCTTTGTGGCATTCTCTATATTTCCTGAATTTGAATGTTGGCCTGCCTTGCTAGATTGGGGAAGTTCTCCTGGATAATATCCCGCAGAGTGTTTTCCAACTTGGTTCCATTCTCCTCGTCACTTTCAGGTACACCAATCAGACGTAGATTTGGTCTTTTCACGTAGTTCCATATTTCTTGGAGGCTTTGTTCATTTCTTTTTATTCTTTTTTCTCTAAACTTCTCTTCTCGCTTCCTTTCATTCATTTGATCTTCCATCACTGATACCCTTTCTTCCAGTTGATCAAATCAGCTACTGAGGCTTGTGCATTCATCACGTAGTTCTCGTGCCATGGTTTTCAGCTCCATCAGGTCCTTTAAGGACTTCTCTGCGTTGGTTATTCTAGTTAGCCATTCGTCTAATTTTTTTTCAAGGTTTTTAACTTCTTTGTGATGGGTTCGAACTTCCTCCTTTAGCTCGGAGTAGTTTGATCATCTGAAGTCTTCTTCTCTCAACTCGTCAAAGTCATTCTCCATCCAGCGTTGTTCCGTTGCTGGTGAGGAACTGTATTCCTTTGGAGGAGGAGAGGCACTTGATTTTTGGAGTTTCTGGTTTTTCTGCTCTGTTTTTTCCCCATCTTTGTGGTTTTATCTACCTTTGGTCTTTGATGATGGTGACGTACAGATGGGGTTTTGGTGTGGATGTCCTTTTTGTTTGTTAGTTTTCCTTCTATCAGTCAGGACCCTCAGCTGCAGGTCTGTTGGAGTTTGCTGGAGGTCCACTCCAGACCCTTTTTACCTGGGTATCAGCAGCAGAGGCTGCAGAACAGCAGATATTGGTGAACAGCAAATGTTGCTGCCTGATCATTCCTCTGGAAGTTTTGTCTCAGAGGAGTACCCGGCCGTTGTGAGGTGTCAGTCTGCCCCTACTGGGAGGTGCCTCCCAGTTAGGCTACTCGGGAGTCAGGGACCCACTTGAGGAGGCAGTCTGTCCGTTCTCAGATCTCCAGCTGCGTGCTAGGGGAACCACTACTCTCTTCAAAGCTGTCAGACAGGGACATTTAAGTCTGCAGAGGATTCTGCTGCCTTTTGTTTCGCTATGCGCTGCCCGCAGAGGTGGAGTCTACAGAGGCAGGCAGGCCTCCTTGAGCTGAGGTGGGCTGCACCCTGTTGGAGCTTCCTGGCTGCTTTGTTTACCTACTCAAGCCTCAGCAATGGTGGGGGCCCCTCCCCCAGCCTCGCTGCCACCTTGCAGTTTGATCTCAGACTGCTGTGCTAGCAATGAGCGAGGCTCCGTGGGCGTAGGACCCTCCGAGCCAGGCGCAGGATATAATCTCCTTGTGTGCTGTTTGCTAATACTGTTGGAAAAGTGCAGTATTAGGGTGGGAGTGACCTGGTTTTCCAGGTGCCATCTGTCACCCCTTTCTTTGACTAGGAAAGGGAATTCCCTGACCCCTTGAGCTTCCTGGGTGAGGCGATGCCTCTCCCTGCTTTGGCTCATGCTTGGTGCGCTGCACCCACTGTCCTGCACCCACTTTCTGACACTCCCCAGTGAGATGAACCTGGTACCTCAGTTGGAAATGCAGAAATCACCCGTCTTCTGCATCGCTCATGCTGGGAGCTGTAGACTGGAGCTGTTCCTATTTGGCCATCTTTGCTTCACCCCGAAAAACATTCATTGTGGCATAACAACCCTAAACTGGAGATCTAAATAGCTAGCAGTATTAGAATAGATAAATAAGTTGTGGTATATTTTCATAATGGAATATTCTATGGGAATGAAAATTAATAAACTAGCTACAAGCAATAGCATGGAGGCATCTCATATGGGCACAAAAGAATACATTATGATATACTTTATATGAAGATCAAAGCAGACAAATAAAACTATTAGAAGTCATGATAATGGCTACTATTGGGGAGAAGAAAGACAGTAGTGACTAGGGAGAGGTTATAAGATATCTAAGGTGGTGTTTATGTTCTAATCCTTAAACTGGATGTTGGTTACATGACTATATTCACTTTGTGATGATTCATTGAGCCATGCAGTTATAATTCATGAACTTACTCTGCTAATTTTCATAAAGGTTTTTGTTTTTGTTTTTGAGATAGAGTTTTGCTCTTGTTGCCCAGGCTGGAGTGCAATGGTGTAATCTCGGCTCAACGCAACCTCCACCTCTCCGATTCAAGAAATTCTCCTGCCTCAGCCTCCTGAGTAGCTGGGATTACAGGCATGCACCACCATGCCCAGCTAATTTTGTATTTTTAGTAGAGATGGGGTTTCTCCATGTTGGTCAGGATGGTCTTGAACTACCAACCTCAGGTGATCCGCCCGCCTCAGCTTCCCAAAGTGCTGTGATTACAGGTGTGAGCCACCATGCCCGACCAATAAATTTTTTTTTTAACTATAATTAGTTACAGAGTTATGTTTCCTTTAAACATCAAACATTCTTAGGTTTGGAATATTAGACTTTAAATTTATCATAGTATTGATAAATGTATACATTTGAGAGTAAATCATGTAAAATATTCTACCTAAATTATGTGTTGATGCTTATTGCTTGATTTTATTACAACATTCTACCGGTTTTGTTAAAGAAAAAATTTTTCTGACGCTTGTTAAAATGGTAAGGAAATCTTTATCCAAGACTGTTGCAATATGTATATGGTAGTAGGTGAGAGAAATCAGAATAAAACAAGAACAACTGGGGATTTACAGCCAAGGAACATGGTAAAGGCGTCAGTGGATAGAAAATTACTGGGAGGAGAAATCAAGTGTAGGGGGATTTTGCTAAATTGACTTGATAAGAGTCTTACTAAAGGCCAAGGAGTTATACATCAAAGGAAGTTGAACAAATATCAGGAGTGATCAGCTTGGTATAGTGGCTCATGCCTGCAATCCCAGCTACTCAGAAGTCTAAGGTGGGAGGATCACTTGAGCCCAGGAGTTTGAGGCTACAGGGAACTATGGTTGTGCCACTGCAGTCTAGCCTGGGCAACAGAGAAAGACCCATCTCAAGCAAACCAACAAATAAATAAATAATAAATAAATGATTGATCAATATTAAGGATGGAAGGACTCTCAGTAAACTAACAACAGGATTCTTTGCTAAGACTGGGCTGCAGAGGCCAAAGACAGGACAGGGTGGGTGGGGGTTGGTGGCGGATGTGGTCATGCGCCAGGCCTAGAGGAAAAGAGGCCTTAGAGGAGCCTGATTAAAGTTTAGTCAAAGGGAGAGTCTTTGCCAGTTTCTTCTTCTCTTTCTCCTGCTTTCTTCTTCTCTTTTGTTTGTTCTTTCATCTTCCTCCTTCTTCTTCCTTCTTCTTTCCTCCTCCTCCTGCTCCTCCTCTTTCTCCTCTTTCTCCTCCTGCCCCTCCTCCTCCTTCTCTTCCTGCCCCTCCTCCTCCTCCTTCTTCCTTTCTTCATTTTTTGCTTGTAATAATATGGGCTTAATCTTGTTCTTGGCAGAATGGTTCCATACTTTAATTACCTTGCTAAAATTCATACTACCATAATTATATTCAATTAATATAGTAATTGAAGGACTTATATTGATAAAAGACAATAATTATGAAGATTGTTGGATGTAGTTAGAGATTTATGTGAAATATTCACTTAGCCATAATATTAAAGAACCGTAGTCTATAGTATTTTTTTTGTGATATAAAGACATGAAAGTTTTTAGAAGCTTAAGAGAATCATCAGTGTTTTTAGAAAAGGAAAATAAGCAAATCATGAAATGTTAACAGCCCAAATATCTAAAGATTGAATATTATTTCATGAGGGAATGAAATAATAACTTTTTAAAAATAGCTTTTTTTCTTCAATTAGAAAGGTTTAAAAAGTGCCTATTGAACAACTGGCAAAGTAAAACTACAGTGTAGCCATTGATATTAATACATTTTGAAGTACATTCTGCTAGTCTTTTTCTGTGCATTATTTACAACCTTTTTTGGCAACTTGTCCTTTATTTTATTTTAATAAGTTCAGAGGATACAAGTGCAGTTTTGTTGCATAGATAGATATATTGCCTAGCTTTGATGTATTGGCTTTTAGTGTACCCATCACATGAATAATGAACATTGTATCCAACAGGCAATTTTTCAACCCTCACCCCTTTCCCTACCTCTCCGTATTTAAAGTCCCCAGTGTCTATTATTCCCCTCTGTAGCTCCATGTGTACCCATTGTTTAGCTCTCACTTACAAGCGAGAACTTGTGGTATTTGATTTTCTGTTTCAATTATTTTACTTAGGATAATGGCCTCCAGTTCCACCTATTGTTGCAAAAAACATGATTGCATTCTTTTTTTCTGGCTGCATAATATTCTATGGTCTATATCTATATATCCATATCTATATCTGTCTATCTACACAGACCCCCTACATTTTCTTTATCTATTCACCCATTGATAGACACTTAGGGTGATTCCATAATTTGGCTATTGTGAATAGTGCTACAATAAACATGAGAGTGAAGCTATCTCTTTGATACAATGATTTCCTTTCTTTTGGATATGTATCCAGTAGTGGGATTACTGGATCATATGGTAGTCTTTAGTTTTTTGGAGGGACATCTATGCTCTTTTACATAGCAGCTATACTAATTCACATTTCCACCAAAAGAATAGGAGGGTTCCCCTTTCTCCACATCCTTACCAGCATTTGTTATTTTTTGTCCTTTTAATAAAAGCCATTTTTACTGGGGTGGGATGATATCTTATTGTGGTTTTGATTTGCATTTTCCTGATGATTAGTGATGTTGAGCCTTTTTTCATATACCTATTGGCCATTTGTATGTTGTTTTTTTTTTGTTTGTTTTTGTTTTTGTTTTTTTTTTTTTTTTTGAGACGGAGTCTCGCTCTGTTGCCCAGGCTGAAGGGCAGTGGTGAGTGGTGCAATCTCTGGCTCACTGCAAGCTCTGCTTCCTAGGTTCAAGTGATTCTCCTGCCTCAGCCTCCCAAATAGCTGGGATTACAGGTGTGCACCACTATACATGGCTAATTTTTGTATTTTTGGTAGAGATGGGGTTTCACCATCTTGGCCAGGCTGGTCTTGAACTCCTGACCTCAGGTGATCCACCCTTTCACCCTCCCAAAGAGTTGGGATTACAGGTGTGACCCACCGCACCTGGCTCCATTTGTATGTCTTTTAAGAAATGTCTACTCAGATCTTTTGCCCATTTTTAAATTAGATTTGTTTGTTTTTGTTTGTTTGTTTTTTGCTGTTGTTTGAGATCCCTATAGATTCTGGTTATTAATCCCATCTCAGATGGATAGTTTGAAAATATTTTCTCTCATTCTGTAGGTTGTCTCTTCACTTTGTTGATTGCCATGCAGAAGCTTTTTGGCTTCATGTGATCTTATTTGTTTATTTTTGCTTTTGTTGCCTGTGCTTTTGCTGTATTATGTGATAAAATGTTTGCCCAGACCAATGTCCTCAAGCATTTCCCTGATGTTTTCTTGTAGTAGTTTCATGGTTTCACATCCTAGATTTAAGTCTTTAGTCCATTTTGATTTGATTCTTGTACATGGTGAGTGATAGGACACTAATTTTATTCTTTTGCATATGGTTATCTAGTTTTCCCAGCACGATTTATTAAAGAGGCTGTCCTCTTCCCAGTGTATGTTCTCAGTACCTTTGTCACAAATGAGCTGAGTGTAAATAGGTGGCATTATTTCTGGGTTCTCTATTCTGTTTAATTAGTCTATGGGTCTATTTTTATGTGGCTTTGGTTACTTTGGCTTTGTATAGTATATTTTGAACTCAGGTAATGTGACGCTGCCAATTTAGTTGTTTTTGCTCAGGATTGCTTCAGGCTCTATTTTGGTTCCATATAAATGTTAGGTTTACTTTTTCTATTTCTATGAAAAATCTCATTGGTAGATTGATAGGGATTATATTGAATTTGTAGGTTGCTTTGGGTAGTGTTATCATTTTAATGGTATTAATTTTTGCAAACTATGAGTATGGGATGTCTTTTCATTTTTTGTATGTTCTTTTCATCAGTGTTCTCTTCCTCAACTGGTTTTTCTTGTATAGATCTTTCACTTATTTGGTTAAATTGATTCTTAGTTATTTTATATTTTTTGTAGATATTGTAAATGGGATTGCTTTCTTGAGTTCTTTTTCAGATTGTTTACCGTTGGCATATATAAATGCTACTGATTTTTGTATGTTGATTTTGTATCCACAACTTTACTGAATTTGCTTAACAGGTTTTCGTTAATTTTTGTTGATTTTTCTTTCTGGATGATCTGTGTGTTACCAAGAGTGAGGTGTTAAAGTTCCTTACTATTATTATATTACGGTCTCTCTCTCTCTCTTTAGATCTTTAATATTTGCTTTGTATACTTGAGAGCACCAGTGGTAGGTGCATAGACATTTATAATTGTTTTGCTGAATCCTCTTGCTGAATTCACGCCTTTATCATTATATAATGATCCTCTTCATCTCTTTTTAGTCTTTGATTTTTACTCTATTTTTCCTGATGTAAGTATAACTACTTGTTTTTTTTTTTAGTTTTTTGTTTGTTTGTTTGTTTCAAGTTGTATGTAATACCTTTTTCCACTCCTTCACTTTGTCTATGTGTCTTGATAGTTGAAGTGAGTTTCTTGTAGGCAGTATATATTTGGATCATGTTTCTTTATTAATTCAGCCACTCTCTGCCTTTTAATTGGAGAATTGAGTTCATTTAGTCAGTGTTATTATTGATAAGTAAGGACTTAACTACTGCCATTTTGTTGCTTGTTTTCTGGTTGCTTTGTAACTCCTCTCTTCCTTTCATTCTTTCTTACTGTCTTTCTTTGGGGTTAAGTGATTCTCTCTGGTAGTATGTTTTAATCCATTGCTTGATTTTTAAAACATTTTTGTGGGTACATAGGTATATATATTTATGGGTTAACTGAGATGTTTTGATACAGGCATGTAATCTGAAATAAGCATACCATGGAGAATGGGGTATCCATCTCAAGCATTTATCCTTTGAGTTACCTATAATACAATTACATTCTTTATTTAAAAAATACAATTAAGTTTATTATTGACTATAGTCATCCTATTGTGCTGTCAAATAGTAGGTCTTATTCATTCTTTCTATTTTTTTTTTTTGTGCTCATTAACTGTCCACACTTCCCCTACCATCCCCCGTCTACTGTTCCTAACTTCTGGCAACCATTCTTCTACTCTCTATGTCCATGAATTCAATTGTTTTGATTTTTAGATCCCACAAATAAGTAAAAACATGAAATGTTTGTGTTTCTGTTCCTGACTTATTTCTCTTAATATCATAATCTCCAGTTCCATCCATGATGTTGCAAATGATGGATCTCATTCATTTTTTTATGGCTGAATAGTACTCCATTGTGAATATGTACCACATTTTCTTTATCCATTCATCTATTGGTGGACAGTTAGGTTGCTTCCAAATCTTAACTATTGTAATCAGTGCTACAGCAAACATAGGGGTACCGATGTCTTTTTGATATACTGATTTCCTTTCTTTTGGGTATATACCCAGAAGTGGGATTGCTGGTACTTGATATTTTTAGTGAATCTATTATAGGTTTTGGGGTTGTGGGTATCATGAGTTTACAAAAACATCTTATAGATGTTATTTTAAGGAGATGTCAGCTTATCTTAGAATAGAAACAAATAATGAAGAAATAGAAAAAACAATCTCTACACTTTAACTCCATTCCTCTCACATTTTGACTTTTAATTATTGTATTTACATATTTTTATATTACCCATATCTTTACAGATTGCTCTAGCTATTTTTTGGATAGATTTATGTTTGGAGTTTCATTCTAGAGGTATGAGTCTATTGCACCACCAACTTACAGTACTAGAGTTCGCGGTTTGTCTCTGTACTCAATTTTACTAGCACACTATGTCTGGCAGATTGTGGGAGGAGTGTCATGAACATAGAAGTCTGATTCTCTATACTGTCTGCTCAGTTTTTTCACTTCTCTTTGGACACAGGGATTGCTTCATCCTCAGATTTCAGTTCTGGGATATTGCTCATCGTAATCTTGGCAGAAGGTATTTGTTTTTAGTTTTCTCTTAGGGAGAAGTGAAGCTTGATTCCTTGTACTCCACCATTTTGGTGATGTAACTTTTGTTGCAAAATGTATGTTGAAATCTTTTGTTCACTGATAACTCCCTAACCTTTTTTTCTCTTTTATGTCTTAAGTGTAATTTTAATGGAAAGAAAAGATAAATTAATTAGTCTGTAATCTTAAACAGAACTGGACAATTTGCTTTCTTTATTTAATAATATATTGTGAACATACTGTTTAAGCATAGGCATGATTTTAGTTTTGAGGTTGAAATTATATTCTTTATTCCTTAGTTATGTATTTAGACAGTTCTAATGAAATTCAAAGTGAAGACAAATATTTTTCCAATATTGAACTCACTGCATGATGACTTTTTTTTGTATTTTGTTAGTGATTTGTTTAGAGACCTTTAGTTTGTTTTGTTTCTTTCCAGAGAAAGAATTCCAAATTTTCCTATCCTCAACCTGTTGTTTTACTCTGCAGATTCAGATGTCATGCATTAAAGATGCATGCTTTCATTTTTGCATCATGCAATTTAAAACTACTTCCATTTTTACATTCTAATTTTAAAACTTGTGGTAGAGTCCTTTTCTTAATATTTGTGTCGTGATTCTTGAAACAATCATTATGCAGTTCTCACTAGAACTGAGAGTAAGAACGTTATTACTCTTTGTTAGGATTATGACATTTATTTCAAAAACAAGGAAAGTAAATGACAATGTATAAATCAATTTGAATGTCAAGTTACAATTTTCTAATTAGATTAGCTCAAGATTCTATTTTTTGTGTATTATAGTTTAAGGAAAGTGGTCAACTGAATTAAAAACTTTTTTCACATTAGGGCAACAAAATTTTACCTTTAAATAAATCAGCTGTATGACTTCCATGACAATATAACTTAAATCCAAAGGTCAATTGAGAATGGGCACATGCAGGAAAAAGTAACTAAGCCATCTAAATTTTGTATTCTGATTCATTCTATCCATATAATTTTTTATTTATAATGCGACTGTATTTGAAGACAGTCTGAAGAACTTAATTTGAACTGTCTTGTTAGATCTGTTTTATTCTTACAAGTCTTAATATGCTGAATAAAATTGGCAGCCATTCAATGTAGACCTAAAGCATATAGCTTGATTATTAAGATTTGGAGTTAGCATTTTAGCACAATTTATCAAATTTCCAATTATTTACTTTTCCCTTGAAAATATTTAACACAGCAGAATATAGTTGCCGCAAAAGACACCAGCCATTAAATATGCCAATATGCTGTTTTCGTCCTTTCTACCTTCATGTCTGACTTTGGATGAAACCTATCAGTTATCTGTATTATTACAAAAGAAGATCTTTATTAAGCTTCTTGGAGCTATGCCAGAAATTATCCACCAGTATCTGCATAAACTAGTCTCTGAATAATAACAGTTTTGCATAGATACAGGCTCTTAATAAATTTTTGTGGGATCATTAAGTATAGGGTTGACATAGGAGCATAAATTTCTTAATTAGGTAAAAGAACGAACAGTGAAAGTTAAATATACATCATAGAGAAGATTAAAGATAAATGCAGTTTAAAGATTAGAAGAAAACTAAATAATTATTTGTTGAGCACTTGAAAAAAATCATGAAAGACAAAGTAGAGTGCTCTCATTCTACATTGGTTTTTGCACATTTTAATTTTCTTATCTAACTAGAAATATAACTCACTTAAAAGCAGTCTAGAAAGGAAATCAAACATTTATTATATCTTCTGTGTGTCCCAGATACTGAAATGGGTTTCATATGCTGCTTAATTTCATCATTAAAACTATCTACGAATTAACTATTATTACCATCAACATATACATATGATAAAAAGATGTTCAGATCATTTAACTGACTTGCCTTAATTTGAAAATCTTGTAGGAAACGAAGTGAGAATTTAAGCCCAGACCTAGGGATGATGTTCAACTGATACACATGGCCATGATTGTTGTTAAATATTTTGAATATCAGCACTGCCTAAGCCAGTCTAATTCTGAAGTTTATATTTTTTTCATTGTTTCATGCCTTATAAATATTCAGTGCTTCTCTTTGACGAGTGTTCTTTTAGATGCTAGGGATAAAGCAATTAATAAGATAGATATGAACCTTGTCCTAAGTGGACTTGTCTTGTAGAGGATGTCACTACATAAACTATAATACAATGTGTTAAGTGGTATGCAGAGGGAGTGGAGATTGCTGAGGCATATAATAGGGATACTGACTCCTACTTATTATCTTTCTGATTAACTTAGACATCACTTCTCCCAAGTAGCTGGACACTGCCTGAAAATATCAGGTGTGCCTTATGTGCTTCCATAGTATTCTATATTTGACCCATAATAGTACTTATCATCACTTGTGGAGAAGGGTCTTGTATTTACCTTTGCATTTTATACCTGGTTCATAGCAAACCCTCAAGAAATAGTTCTAGAACAAAGAAAATAGAATCAAGGTCTGAGACTGCAGCAAATCAGTGAGAGAGTAGTTTTAAATAAGCTTTTAGGTATTTGGATGAGAAGTGATGGAGATATCCTTGTAAAGCCAGAGGAAAATTTATCTTTTGAGAATGAGGAATATGGTCTAGAATGAAAATGATTTAGAATAATCACTGAGGGGATGCAAGAGGAAAAAGAGAAATAATACATTAAAAAGACAGCCTTAAACAAGTGCTATAGAATGAGGGTAAAATTCCTGAGGTTAAAACAAAAAACAGCAAAAAATGCCCTTAAGAATGTTACTGTGAATTCTTTCCTGAATATCAACAAGTAGAAAGTTTGTCTGTGTGTTTTTCTGAAATCTACCTTTATACAATAAATATCTTCTGCATTAAAATGGGTCATTGAAACAAAAGTTTAGAAGGAAAATACCTCTCTGTTCTATTTCCAAAACATTTTTTTTTTACACTGGATGTATTAACACCAGTCATTATTTGAGCAAAATTAAGGAACTTAGGACATACAAGGAAATGATTGTACTCTTTAAATGGGTGACTTTTGTGAAATGTGAATTATATCTCACAATAAAGTTGTTAAATAAAAAAAAGAACCTTTTCCATAGCAAAACTAGAGAATAGAAAAACGTGACCATTTGTAGCTCAAGTAACATATCAAGAAGTTTCTTAGAAGGTGGCTTTCTGTTTTGGGGGTCAAAGGGACAGGTGAATTATAATGGAGTAGACCTAATCTTGGAACAAAAACATTAAGTAAGTCAAGTTTATTTTTATTTTTAATGTTTAATTTTTTTATTTTTATTTTTTAGTTTATGTATTTTTGAGATGGAGTCTAGCTCTGTCGCCCAGGCTGGAGTGCAGTGGCGTCATCTCGGCTCACTGCAAGCTCCTCCTCCCGGGTTCACACTGTTCTCCTGCCTCAGCCTCCCGAGTAGCTGGGACTACAGGTGCCCACCACCATGCCTGGCTAATTTTTTGTATTTTTTTAGTAGAGACGGGGTTTCACTGTGTTAGCCAGGATGGTCTCGATCTCCTGACCTCATGATCCGCCCACCTTGGCCTCCCAAAGTGCTGGGATTACAGGCATGAGCCACCACGCCCGGCCAGTTTATTTTTTTTTATGCTGGACTCCTTCCCCTCACCACCCGTATAAATGTATGTCATAACTTGCTGCGACCCCACAACATTTTCCAGCTTGCTCTTTTCTTTGCATTTCCTCACTTCCACAGAAACGTGCAAACAAACAAACAGAAACAACTACTCAAAGAATCACCTGAATTTGTTTTATCCATTTCCTTGCTTTATCATTATGCTTTAGCATGCTCCAATGAGAATTTCATCTTTACTATAAACCTGCCATTGCTCTTGTCATGTCATCAATGATTTCCATGTTGAAATTCAATGGCAACTTCTCTGTCTTCATTCCTGAAAATTCTAAGTAATGTCCAACACAATCAACCATTTAGTTTTTCTGGAAACATGAATGTCACTAACTTTTATCTGATTATTTAGGTTGAAATCTTAGTAGTCAAACTTGATTAATCTCTTTCCATTTTTCCCTACATGGAATATGTCAGTGAGTCCTGCATATTTGACCTCTGAAACATATGCAGAATGAGTCCACTTTTTTCAAAGCTCTGTTCCCACCCAAGGCCAAAACATTATCTTTTTCCACAAGTCTATTCTCTACCTAATAATATGCTATGTTTAAAATATATATACTTTGTTGAACTTTACCATATATATATATATATTTGGTGTGTATATATATATATATATATATGGTGTATATATATATATATTTGGTGTATATATATATTTGGTGTATATATATATATTTGGTGTATATATATATTTGGTGTGTATATATATATATACACATAAAAGTAAAACAATTATTAATTTAAGTCTTTACTGAATTCTCTTGAAAGGATGGCAGATGGGGAAGTACTTCATTTAATAGAAAATAAAATTCCTTACTCATTTGTCCTCCTCAAAGTTCCAAACTATGCAGGAATTGCTTGCCTCCCTAAAAACTTCACTAGTAGCCTATTGTTGACTGAAACCCTTAACAATAACATAAACAGTTAATTAACACATACTTTGTATGTTATATCTGTTGTATACTGTATTCTTACAGTAAACCTAGAAAAAAGAAAATGTTACCAAGAAAATCATAAGAGAAAATATATTTACTATTTATTAAGTGGAACTGGATCATCATGAAGGTCTTCGTCCTTACTGTCTTTATGTTGAGTAGGCTGAGGGTTGGTTTTGCTGTTTCAGGGATGATGAAGGTGGAAGAAAGTCTGCATGTAAGTGGACCCATGCAGTTCAAACCTATGTTATTCAAGGGTCAACTGCATATGTGAATGTTAGAACACCACCAGCCTGGGTGACACAGTGAGACTATGTCTTTACTAAAAATAAAATAAATTAGATGAGCATGGTGGCACACGGCTGTACTCCTAGCTAGTCAGGAGGCTGAGTGGGAGGATTGCATGAGTCCAGGAGTTCGAGGCTGCAGTGAGCTATGATCCCACCACTGCACTCAGGCCTGGGCAACAGAGAGAACCCTTATCTCAAAAACAAAATTTTGGAACAATAAAGTGGCTGTATTAATTTGCTAGGACTTCTGTAACAAAGTACAACAGATTGGCTGGCTTAAAGAACAGAAATTTGGCCAGGCGTGGTGGTTCACACCTCTAATCCCAGCAATAGGAGGCCAAGGTGGGCGGATCACCTGAGGTCAGGAGTTCAAGACCATCCAGACCAACATGGAGAAGCCCCATCTCTACTAAAAATACAAAATTAGCTGGGTGTGGTGGTGCATGCCTGTAATCCCATCTACTCGGGAGGCTGAGGCGGGAGAATCGCTTGAACCTGGGAGGTGGAGGTTGCAGTGAGCTGAGATTGCACTATTGCATTCCAGCCTGGGCAAGAAGAGTCAAACTGCATCTCAAAAAAAAAAAAAAAAAAGAAAGAGAGAGAAATTTATTTTCTCACAATTCTGGAAGCTAGAAGCCTGAGATCAAGTCTGAGATCAACCCTGTTGACAGGATGGGTCCCTTTTGAGAGCTATGAGGGAAGGATCTGTTTCAGACCTCTCTTTTTGGCTTGTAGATGGCCATCTTCTCCCTGTCCTCACATAGTCTTTCGTCTGTATGTGTCTGTGTCCAAATTTCCTCTTCTTCCAAGGACACTAGACATATTGGATTAAGGCTCACCCTAATTACCTCATTAAATTTAATTACCTCTTTAAAGACCCTACCTCCAAGTAGAGTAATATTCTGAGTTACTGGGGATTAGAACTTTAAAATGTGAATTTTTTTGGAGAGGAGGGCAAACAATTCAGCTGATAATAGTGGTTTTCTTGCTTTTGTTTTGAATACTTACTATTGTGCCAAAGACAATTTATAGAATCCTTTTATTGGTTATTTTCTCCATTTTCACAAACTCTGAAGCTTAATCTAGTTTAATAAAAGAGAAAAAAGGTACATATAATATTTAAGATACTGAGTCTTTGATAGGAAAGCTGGATCCTGCTGTAAAGTGCCCTTAAGTCTTTCAAAATCCTGTCCTAATGAGTAAAATTAAGGAAATTTCAGGGTACATAGATATTATATTAATTGTATGGTAAAACAAATGTTAGTTTCAGTCTTTCCACATTAAGAAGTAGTAGTTGAAGCATTTTCAACGATGACTGGCTATACTTGTTTTGCCTCATAATAATAAATTTATAATAATGAAATCACATGGAATTGACACTAGCAGTATTTGTTAACAATTCTGAATTAAGGTTTTGCCAAGGTTTTGATCACTCAACCCTGTACTATTGAAATATTAATCAGGGCAGACTTAGCTTTCTAGTGCAAATACCTTGAAGGAGAGGGTAATTCCTAAATATACAGAGGTAACTTGACTGTCTATGTTGCATCCTGTGTTATCTCCCCAATATTAATACTCAATAAGGTGTTTAATTTATATAAGACATCTAAAACAGAACCACAGTTCCTTTTGGGAAAATGGCAAATGTTTAGGATGAAAGAACCTATGCAAATAGTACCAAAGCATTACCACATAGTAGCTAATACACTCTATTAAATGTTACATATTGGAAAAATAAAACATGCAAGTCTTAAATATGACACAAAGCAAAGGTTAATGCTTCTTGGATTACATTTCTTGTTATCCGTGGGCTTACCATGGATATAAATAGTTAACTATTTTATTTGTATTATGTGACTGACAATGTCACTGAAAACCTGCACAATGCAGTTTTAGCTATGGATTCAATTAGCCTTTATGAAGGTTTTACCTGTGTAAAATGGGCATTTGGTGTGTTTAACCTATTAGGGTATATTTCTTTTTCTACTTTATAAGTAAAAAAAATCTAGAAGATAAGAGGTGTGTGTTAAATCTGAGTGGACTGGATTTTGGGTGGCCTTTTTAAGTCAAGACATTCTAAATATTGGGATGTTAGGTGATTAATGAATTCTGAACGTGGACCTCTTCAATTCTAAAATTTTCATTAAAAGCCTCCCTCACATGAACCTAAACCAAAGTACTCTTTTTGCCACTTTTCTGAAAGTTCAGGGGAAAAAAGTCAGTTTACACTTTTTATAATGAATGAAGAACATTTGCCAGGGGAATGTGACTCAATGCTTACTTTTAAAACTGGATTTTTAAAAAATTGGATGGTATGGGTACCCTGTAATTTTATAATTATTCATCTAAACTTAAAATTTAATATTTCTTCCTTTTAGAAAAAATCAATATGCTCCATACCACCATATACACAGACCATGTAGTGAATTTCCTGGGCTCTCCCACAGCTTTAGAGGTATATTACTAGAGCCCTAGCCATTATCATTTTCCTCCATATTTTAAATTTGGGTAATACATTTCTGCTGGTATTAATAGTAGAATATACTATAATGTGGATTATCTCTACTTCTGTGTTTATTTATTTGTTACTAGACCCAACCACAGTCTTCTTTCCTTGCTTTCATCTTTCTCTACCCATGGAATATGTTATATGTATTTATACACTTTGTATTAATATGTTAGAAAGCACAAATCTGTTTTATACTTTTTATGTTATTAAATACTGCTTGTCAAACTTTTGCTTTTATACTAAATAAAATTAGTCTTACTAGAAAATTTTTAAAAAATATTCTAAAAACAAGAAAAGCAACCTTACGGCTTCCCTGCTTTCCTGAAGCTTTTCTACTGAGTACATTCACTTCAGACTATGTATTCTGGGTATTAATTCATATGTCTGTATACTGAAAATATTTCATTCTGGTTACTTGCCTTTCAATTTACTTTATGGTTTTAATTTTTCAGTGTACCTTTAGTTACACAGAAGATTTAATCTTGACACATTCAAGTTGACCAATCTTTCTTTTTTTTTTTTTTTTTTTTTTTTTGAGACGGTGTCTCACTGTCACCCAGGCTGGAGTGCAGTGGGACCATGTTGGCTCACTGCAACCTCCATCTCCTGGG
This sequence comes from Pan troglodytes, assembly GCF_028858775.2. Taxonomy (NCBI): domain Eukaryota; kingdom Metazoa; phylum Chordata; class Mammalia; order Primates; family Hominidae; genus Pan; species Pan troglodytes. The sequence continues at coordinate 32,367,993 of NC_086015.1, forward strand.
TTCAAGCAATTCTTCTGCCTCAGCCTCCTGAGTAAGCTGGGATTACAGGCACCCATTTCCACGGCCAGCTAATTTTTTTATATTTTTAGTAGAGACGGGGTTTTACCATGTTGGCCAGGCTGGTCTCGAACTCCTGACCTCAAGTGATCCACCCGCCTTGGCCTCCCAAAGTGTTGGGATTACAGGCGTGAGCCACCGCGCCCGGCCAGCCAATCTTTCTTTTATGACTTTTGTGTTTTACATACATTTCTACTTCAATATTATACATATTTTATACTGTTTTGTCAGTCTAGAATTTATAAGTGGTGCTAGGTTAAGATTAAACTTTATTTTTTATTGTAAGAATCACAAATAGATGTTGAATTTCTCATGCTTTTGGGGTACATATTAAGATGATCATATGGTTTTCCTTCTTTAATCCATAATGTGGCATGTCGTGAAAACAAGACAAGTAGTCAAGACCTGCACATATCAGACCTGTTGAAACAGTATTTAATTTACTGGAGAAAGCTCAAAGGGACAGGGGTCAATAGCTCAAAGTGTGAGTCTCTGTGACACCATCCCACTCTGAAGCAGACAGGGCATAGCAATTTTTAAAGGCCATATGACAAGTTCCATTAGAGGGATCTTGACTGTTGGCCTGTATAGCTTTTAATTAATAATTAGAGAAATACCACCTCATCCCCTGGCATGATCAGGTGCCAGAATACAGTATGATGTGGAAGAACTTTTATTCCAGCACTATTCTGAAAGCATGGATATTCAAGGTTGATGAGATGTCCCAGCCCAACTGCATCCAGGCCTTATGGTTACAGCTTTAAGATAGTGCAAGATAAGAGTAGGATTGACCATATCAGTACACATGATTAGACCAGCACCAGCTCCTTCTCTGGCATGATAAGGGTTGAAGGTGACAGTGGCGTCCAAACATTGTGGTTGACCAAAATTGATTGCTGTAGGCTCTGGGCCATAGTTAGTTTCTACGGAGCTTTGTAGGACATCATATCTTTGGGAGGCTAGCGTGCAGGGGACCATTCTTGGATTAATTGATTCTTACTCTTATTACCTATTTGGCCATGGTGAATTTTTTCTCTTAATATTCTAACAGATTTGATTTACTGTTTTAGTTAGGATTTTAAAAATCTACTTTCCTAAGTGAGATTAACATAACCTTTTATTTTCTTGTTTCTTACACTCTCCTTATCTGGCTTTTAAGCTTTTTTTTTTTTTTTGAATTAAATATATACATTGTATCCTTTAGCAACTTTAAAATTTTTGTTTCTATAGTTATATTTCTAATACAATTTATTTGTTTTCTCTTTTTGAAGAACCAGCTTTTGCTTTTGTTGATTGTTATAAACTGAATGTTTGAGTCTCCCCTAAATACAAATGTTGAAACTCTGACCTCCAGTATGGCTAAATTTGGGGTGGGACTCCTAAGAAAGTAATTAGGAATAAACGCGTTCATAAAGGTGGTATCCTGATCTGGGAGGATTAATGCCCTTATAAGAAAAGACACCAGAAAACTCACTTCCTCTTTTCTTGCATACACGCCAAAGAAAAGCCATGTGAGGATCCAGCAATGAGGCATCAGTCCGCAAGCCAGAAAGAGAGCCCTCACCAGAAACCAAATCAGCCAGAACCTTTACCTTGAACTTCTAGTTTCTAGAACTGTAAGAAAATTAATAAGTTGTTTAAGTTACCCAGTCTGTGATATTTTGTTATTCCTCCCCAAGCAGACTAATAGATTCATTGTGTTTGTTTTTTCCTTGTTTTTTAGTTTATTCATTTCTCTTATACATCATTTTGTAAAGTTCAAGGTGCATCCTATGAAAAATTATTAGCTAAAGTTTGCCTCACATTAATATTTATTTTTTATTATTTTGATAGCCTATCCATTTAAACAATTTTGATGGTCAAATTTAAAATATCTGTGATATTGTATTGATTCTTTTAAAAATAAATAGCCTTTTATATTTCTATTTTTATAAGTTAAGGTTATGTGATTATAGATATTCTAAAATGCTCTACTGTTTATTAAGCCTATGTTTTATAGGATACCTGTTTTCTCTTGTTGGATTTGTTTCTTCTCTTTGATTGTTGGCTCTTCTCTTTGATTTTTGTGATTGGGTGATCAACTGTATTTTAGATTCATTGTTAGTCTGTTTATGAGTTCTCTGCTTACTTTAGTTTTTCTCCAAAAAGGAGAAGGAGAATTGGTGGGGCAGTCTCCTGGATAGGGTGAGCCAATAGCTTCTTCTGAGCAGTAAAAACTTCCTGTTCCTCCTGAATATCGGTAGACTACTGAAGGTCCTGTTTTCCCCCTTCCGCCCAGCATCAGCTCTCTCTGCTTTACCTGGCAACAGGCATCTCTGTTGCTTTTTCTTGGCCAAAGAGAGATTACCCTATATGCTGTTACTTCAATACTCAAACCAATCACTCTTGGTTTTCCCAGATCCCTCCAATATTCACTATCTGTCACTTGTAGGCTTAGCAAACCCTTGGACCACCTCTCATCTTTGTAGGCGTTTTCTTCTGTGCATGTTCTGCACATGGTTTTCTTCTCTTTGTTCCCATCTGTCTTCTTTCATGGAAGGATTCCCCATCATTTCTACAGATCTGAGGGTACTATTTTTTTAAAAAATTATATATTTTAGAAGATATGAAAATTTACTCTTCTGTAATTTCCTGGCACTTGAAGTGAGATGCGAAGGCTCTGGCAAGTATTTAGTCATCTATCTTAAACCAGTCTCCAGGACAGTTACATTTTAAAAATTGTTTTATTTTCATATAATTTCAGAGTTACAGAAAAGCTGCAAAAATAGTATAAAGACTTCTCAGTTACTCTACATCCAGTTTTTTCAAATATTAACATTTTATTAGATTTGCTTTATTTATCTTTATGTTTTTGTGTACATCTATGTACTCTATCTGAATCATTTAAGAGGAATAATTTAAGAATAAGTTGCAGTGATATCATAAAAAATGGCAGAATAGGAAACTCAAAATAAAAGCTGTCTGCCCACTATAACAATGATTAAACTGGCAAAATCTTTCAGAATTGACTTTTTTGGAGCTCTGGAATGTAATTTTAGAATCTAACCAAAAACTTAGTAACACCCAGAAGAGTGTGCAATAAAGAAGAAAGCTGCTAGATTTCAGTAAGAGAGTTTTATGGCATTTTCACTTACCTTCTTCATTAGTCAGGGTTCTACAGAGAAACAGAATCAAGAAAATGTGTATGTATATAGAGAGATTTATTTCAAGCAATTGGCTCATGTGATTGTAGAGGCTTGGCAAATCCAAAATATGGTGGGGTAGGTTAGCAGGCTGGAGACAGAAAAGAGTGGCAGTTTGAGCTGAAAGGTAATCAGTCTAATGGTATAATTCCTTCTTGCTTGGGGCAGGTCAGTCTTTCTTTTATTAAGGTCTTCAACTGAATGGATGACGCCCACCTACATTGTGGAAGACAACCTGCTTGACTCAGAGTTCACTGATTTTAGTGCTAATCTCATCCAAAAACACCTTCACAGAAATATCCAGAATAACATTTGACCAAATATCTGGGCTCTGTGGCCTAGCCAAATTGACACATAAAATTAGCTATCACAAGTCCCCCCCTTGTCAACCTGACACCCATACACATCTCCTTAAACAATACTTAATCTGCCACTAAAGACTCTAACAAGATCATACTTTTGCCTAATATGATACAACTATGTTGCATACAACTGAAAACACACTTATCCTTTTTCCAGAAGAGGTTGCAAAGTCCATGTGTGATGTTTGCCCTTTTCCTAGATATCCTGTAACATAAATACTTTGATGTAAAGTTAATAGTACTTAAATACTATGACATAAAGTCAATATATCTTATATTACAAGATAATGGGATATTAGGGGAAGAAAACAAGGATATTTGGCTTATACTCACATATATTCATAATAAAATAAGGAAGAACTACTCATGACAATTAAAATTCTCATTTCTGTAACTGGTCATGTAGTCATAACTGGCACCTTCTGCCCCTACCTATTTTGTATTTTCTTTGTACCTTCAGCCAGCATCTCAGCTGATAACCCAGTCCTTCATTCTTGAGTGATGTGGGCCATTAAGTACTCCTGCCTGTTTTGGGTTATTATAATTTTCTCTTAACTTTAGTCACAGTACGTGGTAATACTGAGATGCCCTAAAGGATTTCTCTTGTATTGCAGACGTACTGTTTCTCTTCCATTGTGAAGCAGTATCCCAGTTTCTTTTTGGAAGTCAGGATCAATCAACTGATCCATCACAGCTCCCTTCTTTGTTGATTTAGATCAATAAGGAGCCCCTCAGCCTAAACTTCCAGTTCAATGGAATCATTGTTGTGTCTCCTAGTGGAAGCATTTTTCCCTCTGGAACTAAGACCTCTAGGCTGACACAGCATGGCATCTTGGGAACAGGAAGCAAAAATGTTACTAGTGGGCCACTAGGGGTAATAGTGAGTAGTGATACTCCCATTGCCACCCCTTGATTCATGGATACAAGATATAAGGGTCCCCTTCAGGGCAGACCTAGAAGCTTTCAGATCACTGATGGAGAACTTGAGCTAGAAATTTGAGTCCCTGAGCTCATCCTTTTTCTTTCTTTTTTCTTTTTTTTCCATCACTTTGTCCAATAACATGAGGAAGAACCATCCAATCTCATTATACTCATTACTTTGACAAAAATGTTTGAAGATACTATATGCATGGTTGCCCAGATCTTGGCTTTTATAAGTGCTTAATTAGGAGCATCCATTGGTGATATTTTGCTTACCTCTATTGCCATATCATGCCATGGACTAAAATTGCTCTCTTTAGTAATGGAAATGGAGTTATTAGTGTCTTTAAATCTAATCAGAGACCAATTACAGAATTCCCAGAACCAATTTAGGAAACGCATCCTTAAGATTTTGTTCTTTTAGAACAATTCCCAGTACCAGAATCTGTCTTAGAGTTCTTCAGAGAAACAGAACCAATAGGACATGATATATTTATAAAGAGAGATTTAAGGATACATCTCATGCAATTGTGGATACTTGGCAAGTCCAATTTCTGATGGGGGAGGCCAGTGGGCTGGAGACTCAGGGAAGAGTTGCAGTTTGAGTCTAAAGTCAGTCTTCTGGTAAAATTCCTTCTTACTCAAGGGATGTCAGTGTTTTCGTAATTAAGGCCTTCAACTGACTGAATGAGAACCACCCACATTATGGAAGTTAATCTGCTTTACTCAAAGTTCATCAATTTTAGTGTTAATCTTATCTGAAAACACCTTCACAGGAATATCCAGAATAATGTTTGGTCAAATACCTAGGCACCATGGCCCAGCCAAGCTGACACATAAAATTAACCTTTTTTGACATCCTCCATTTCCCAGTTTACAGATGGCCATGGGAATGTCAGCCCACATTCTTGATGTGAGTTGCTAGTGCCAGAGAGGGCAACACAACAAAGAATATCATCTTCACAGAGTAAAAGTGCGGATGTGATCCCTCTTACTACTTCATGGTGTATTTCAAAAAACAAAGAATTATTTTTATTATTACTTAACCATAATGTAGTTATCAAAATCAGCATCTTAACATTGATGAAATACTATTACCATATGAGTATGTCTTAAAAGTACTTATTACAAATTCCAAAATTTCCTACCCAAAGTTTTTAACAAATTTATGCTTTTGTCAGTGATATATCAGAATTTCAAATAATTCTTTATTATTTTAAAAATGTGGGTATTATATAGTTTTAAATTTGCTAGATTGATGTATAACTTCTTCAGATTCATCCCAGTAGAACGCCTGCCTCTTTAGTGACTACAGACCTCACTTCCCTTCTCTGGAGTTTTGGAGTCTATTTTCTTCATGGAATTTTGCTAGGAACAAAAGAAAAGTCTAACTCCGTAAGTACTTGAGAAACTCCAAAATGTTTTTCTCTAGTACATAAGCATTTTTATTCCCATCACTGTTCTCTATTGCATATATGCAATTTTAAAATTTAAAAAAATTCACCTGTATAACTTCTCTATGAAATAATAATTTTTCAGATAAAATTAAAATACTAGGAGGTTAAATGACTTTCCCAAAGTTAGCCACAAATTAGAAGGTTGTGGAATCTTCTTACACTTTCTGACTTTGAAGTGGATAACATCATTTTGGGTTGGTTAGGTGGAAGAACAGTGAAACACTCTATCAACATTTGCCAAAGGGAATTCATATCTGCTGTCTTTTGTTTTAAAGACAGTGATAAAGGCATCTTTCATGAGAGATGAGAGGTACCAGGCTAGACTAGGGCCCCAGATAGGGATTGAAGGTGATGAAGTGTCCTGGATGTTAATGATTGACAAGAAGCACAACTTTTAGACTAAAATTATTTTCAAGTTAAGGGAGATTACATAAGAATTGGAGATAGAATAAACTTTAAGCCCAGCACATACTGCAAAGTAGATAAGGTTTTTAGCAAGTCTTCAGAACTAACAAGACTTAATGACACAGTTGTGATCAAAGGGTGACTGATGAAATTTGTAGTCTGATACATGGTTAAAAAGAACATAGAAGAGGATATAGCAGGCAGTCATGCCAGCAATATGGAGCACTACATGATTCCAGCCTTCAGTTCCATCAGTCCCCTCTCCCTGCCACACACACACACACACACACACACACACACAAACACACGCACACACACACACACACACAAAGCCAATGAGACAGCCACCCATGAATGAAAATAGCCCTGGGAGGGCTCAGGAGTCCAATTAACAACCTCCAGCAATGCAGTGGAACAAAAAATAGACAATATTCTGAAAGAATCATTGCAGAAATGGGCATACCTGAAATGCCTGGAGATGGCTAGGGATACGAAAGAAGGGCAGGGGCTACTAGTATCAGCAGTGTGGCTTATGCTACCACATGGCAGCCCCTGTGGAAGCCATGGACACCTTGCAGTTTTCACGGAATCCTCTTAGTGTTTGTCAGCATGACCTCTAATGCTCTGCTCCACAGAGGATACTGACAGCTTTCACAACTGAGGTAACCAATAACATTGCCACTGCAGACACCCAGAGAGGGAAATGCTTTTGGGTCCCTCACCCTCATCCCCTAAGAAGGAGCCACTATTTTGCCACCCCAGGACCAGGCCACCACCCACCCAACCCAGTGCATGCCCCAGCCCCTAGAGAAAGACAGGAAGAAAGGAGCAAAGGACCCACAAAACAGCCAGAAAAAATTTAACAAAATGGCAATAGTAAGTCCCTACTTACTTACTGTTTGCTATTTACCAATCAATAATTACATTGAATGTCAGTGGATCAAATTCTCCAATTAAAAGACATAGAGTAGCTGGATGGATTTGTTTTAAAGAAAGATCTGATAATATGCTGCCCACGAGACTCACTTCAGCTTTAAGGACATATAGACTGAAAGTGTGGAAAAAGACATTTCATCAAACAGAATCCAAAAGAGGCCAGGACTACACATATTAGGCAAAATAGACTTTAAGTCAAAAACTGTAAGATGAAACAAGGTCATTATATAATGACAAAAGAGTCAATTCATCAAGAAGATATAACATCCATAAATATATATGCACCCAACATCATACTACCTAAATATATAAGGCAAATATTAATAGATCTGAAGGCAGAAATAGACAGGAATACAATAATAGTAGGAAATTTCAGTACCCCACTTTCAACAAGGGAGAGATCATTCAGACAGAAATCCAATAAGGAAACACTGAACTTATACTACACTTTGGACCTAATGGACCTAACAGAAATGTAGAACATTCTATCCAACAGTAGCACAAAACACATATCCTTCTCACACATGCACAGAACATTCTCTAGAGTAGAGATAATATGTGAGGCCATAAAACGAGTCTTAACAAATTTAGGAAGATTTAAATCATATAATTTCTGACCACAATGGTATAAGATCAGGAACCAATAACAGGAAGAATATTATAAATTCACAAAATGTGGTAATTAAACAACATGCCTCTGCACAACCAATGGCTCACTGAAGAAATCAAAAGTGAAATGAAAAAAAAATATTTTGAGATAAAGAAAAAGATATCATACCAAAACTGATGGGCTGATACAAAAACAATACTAGGAGAGAAAAATTTATAGCAATAAATACATACATGAAGAAAAATGAAAGAGTTTAAATAAAGTTTACACCTCAAGGAACGAGGAGAAAACAAACAGCCCAAAGTTAGCATAAGGTGGGAAATAAAGATTAGTGCAGAAAAAAAAAATAGAGATTAGAAATATACTAGAAAAGATCAAAGGAGAGAAGATCAAAGAAACTAAAACTGGTTTTTTGAAAGGATAAACAAAATTGACAAACCTGTAGCTCAACTAAGAAAAAGGAGAGAGAAGACTAAAATAAAATAAGAAATGAAAAAGGAGACATTACAACAGATACCATAGAAATACAAAGGATCATAAGAAACTACTATGAACAATTATATGACAACAAATTGGATAACCTGGAAGAAGTGGATAAATTCCTAGAATTATGTAACCTACCAAGATGGAATCATGAAGAAATATAAAATCTGAAATAGACTAATAATAAGTAAGGAGTTTGAATCAGTAATCAAAATTTCTCATCAAAGAGATGATAATTTCACTGCTGAATACTACCAAATATTTAAAGATGAATTAATATCAATCCTTCTTAAATTCTTCCAATAAATTGAAAAGGAGGAAACACACTTCTAAACTCACATTACAACATTAGTGTCACCCTTATACCACAATCAGACAAGGACACTACAAGAAAAGAAAATTACAGGTCAATATCCCTGATGAACGTAGATGCAAAAATCCTCAACAAAATGCCATGAAACCAAATTAAACAGCACATTAAAAGGATCATACACTATGATCAAATGAGGTTTATCTTTGGGATGCAAAGATGGTTCAACATATGCAAATGAATAAATGTTATACACCACATTGACAGAATGAGGAACAAACATTATATGATCATCTCAATAGATGAAAAAAGCATTTGACAAAATTTAACATCAGTTTATGATAAAAACTCTTAACAAAATAGATATAGAAGGAATGCACTTCAACATCACAAAGACTGTGTATCACAGTTGTATGGCTAACATCATACTCAGTGGGGAAAGGTCTAACGTTTTTCTCTAACAAGACAAGCATACCCACTCTCACTCTTACCACTTCTGTGCAACATACTGGAAGTTTTAGCCAGAGCAATTAGGCAACTAAAAGGAGTAAAAGATATCCAAATAAAAAAAGGAAGATGTAAAATTATCTCTGTTTCCAGAGGACATGACATTATATATAGAAAACCCTAAAGACTCCATCATAAAACTGTTAGAACTAATAAATTTACAAAAGATACAGGATATAAAATAAATATAAAAATTAGTTATGTTTTTGTACACTAACAAGAGCTATCAAAAAAGTTATTCAGAAGAAAATCCCATTTACAATAGCATCAAAAAGAGTAAGATCCTAGGAATAAACTTAACCATGGAGATGAGAGATCTGTACACTGAAAACTATAAAATATTGATGAAATAAATTGAAAAATAAACAAATAGGAAGATATTTCATATTTGTGGATTGGAGGAACTAATATTGTCAAAATATACTTATGATCCAAAACAATCTACAGATTCAATGCAATTTCTATCAAAATTCCAGTAGCATTTTTCACAGAAATAGACAGTAAAATCCTAAAACTCCTTTGGAACCATGAAAGACTCTAAATTTATAACAGAAGCAATCTTGATCAAGAAGAACAAAGCATCACACTTGCTGATTTGAAATTATATTACAAAGCTATAGTAAGCAAAACAGTATGGTAGCATCATAAAAATAGACATATAAGCAGGAGGAAGAGACCAGAAATAAACCCATGCATATACAACCAATGGATCTTTCATAAAGGCAGCAAGAATACACAATGGGGACAAGAATAGTGTCTTCAACAAATTGTCTTAAGAAAATTGGATATTCACATGCAAAAGAATTAAATTGGATCATTATCTTACATCATACACAAAAATCAACTCAAAATATATTAAAAAATGAGACGTAAGACCCGAAACTATATAACTCCTGAGAGAAAATATAGGGGAAATCTTTATAACATTTGTCTTGGCAATAATTTCTTGGATGTGACACCAAGTGCACTGGCAATAGAAGCAAAAATAAAGTGGGACTACATCCAATTAAAGTGTATCTGCTCAGCAAAGGAAACAATCAACTGAGTGAAAAGGCAGCCTATGGAGTGGGAGAAAGTATTTGTAAGCCATACATCTGATAAGGGGTTAATATCCAAAATTTGTAAGGAATTCGTACAATTCTGTAGCAAAATATCAAATAATTTGATTAGAAAATGAGCCAACGACTTAAGTAGGCATTTCACCAAAGAAGACATATGAATGTCCCACATACATTAATGTTGAAAAGATGTTCAACATCAATAATCATCAGGGAAATGCAAATCAAAACCACAATGAGATAACTCTTCATACCTGCAAGGGTGGCTATTATCAAAAAAAGCAGAATGTGTTGGTAAGGATGTGGATTGGCATCCTTTTGCACTGTAATGTAAATGGGAATGTAAAATGGTACAACTGTTGTGGAAAACAGTATGGAGTTTCCCCAAAAAGTTAAAAATAAAACTACCATGTATTCCAGCAATCTTACTTCAAAGGTATTTATCCAAAAGAATTGAAAACAGGACCTGGAAGAGGTATTTCCAATCCCATGTTAATTGCGGTAGCATTCACGTTAGCCAAGAAGTGGAAACAAACTAATGTCCATCAACAGATAAATGGATAAAGAAAATGTGGCTTTTACATACAATGGAATATTATTTAGCCTTAAAAAGGAGAAAATCTTGTCATTATGACAGCTGAGTAAGCCTGGGGTACATTATGCTAAGTGAAATAAGCCAGACACCAAAAGGCAAATACTGTACGATCCAATTATATTTAGAATTTGATAAAGTTGTACTGATGGAAACAAAGTAGAAGGGTGGTTACCAGAGGGCTTGGAGTGAAAAATAGGGAGATGTTGATCAAAGAGTACAAACTTGCAGTTATAAAATCCTTAAGTTATGGAGACCTAATGTACAGCATAGTGACTATATTTAATAATATATACTTAAAATTCGCTAAGATATTAGGTCTTAATTTTTCTTATCAGAAAAAATAATAGATAACTATGAAAGGTGATTGGTTTATTAACTTGATTGTGGTAAGTATTTTGCAATGGATCTATGTCAAAACATCATGTTATATACCTTGGTATATACAGTTTTTGTCAATTATACATCAATGAAGCTGGTAGAAAGGGCAAAGGAGCTGATAATGCAGCAGGGTCAGTAGAGAGTTTTTGAGGAAAATCGGAAAAGCCAGAATGGATAAATCATGAAACATTAGAACACAACAAATTTTAGAGATCATCTAGCCCTATTCTCTAATTACAGATAAGAACACAGAGGTCCTCTAGAGATTATACAGCTAGAAAGTTGAATAACCAGTATGAAAAATTATACTTCATACTGGTTATTCAACTTCAATTCTTGATATTTTTCTACTGTCTCTAAAATATTATAAAAATTTAATCCATATCGTTAGAATTATTTTATTAATCACTTCAAGTTCTTTCTGGAGGTAGGCAGGACACAAATAAGTAATATTCTTTTAATCCTGTTAATACTTTAAAAATGGCATTATGTGAACATTTCATTTTTAAAATGAAGGTTTGACTGAAAACACATTATATGTTCAGTATTGCAGTCTTAAAAGCATTGTTTACAAGTGAGATATTATCTAGAAAGTGAAAACGATGAAAATTAAAATTGTAATATCAAAATTCTTCAACTCTGAAGACAGTGATACAGATACTGTTGTTTTTCTCAAACCCAGGAGAGTTGCATAATCTGTGATAGCCTGCAGCTAAAAATGGATATATATCTTCCTATAACCAAAGTATTGTAGAGCGAAAGTATGACAACTTTGGAAGAACAATCACTTTTCTCATTCACATGCAAACAATAAAACCAATTTCTATCATAAGTAGCCGTTTATCTTCATTACTATTCCATATGTATTTATTCATACTGTTTCATTAAATTCTAGTATTGGGCTGGGTGCAGTGGCTCACACCTGTAATCCCAGCACTTTTGGAGGCTGAGGTGGATGGATTGCTTGAAGCCAGGAGTTTGAGACCAGCCTGGCCAACAAGGCAAAACTCCGTCTCTATTAAAAATACAAAAATTAGCTGGGCGTGGTGGCACATGCCTGTAATCCCAGCTTCTTGGGAGGCTGAGGCATGAGAATCATTTGAACCTGAGAAGCAGAGGTTGCAGTGAGACAAGATCACATCACTGCACTCTGTCCTGGGTGACAAAACCATACTCTGTCTCAAAAAAAAAAAAAATCTGGTATTATTCAAAACTCCTTGCATGTGTTGTGATTTTACCTTTTTGGGTACATCAGTCACAAAATAGATATACATTGTAATAAAAATGGATGCTTCATAAGAATTTATATTGGCTATACTCCATCTTAAATACCTTTGTTTTAATGAACGCAAAAACTATGTAATATTTTAATTCAGGAAGAATTGATCTTATTTTTTAATTTTTTCAAATTCTGCTATAACATTTAAAAATAACATGTATGGGCTGGGCACGGTGGCTGATGCCTCTAATCCCAGCTCTTTGGGAGGCCAAGGCAGGTGGATCATTTGAGGTCAGGAGTTTGAGACCAGCCTAGCCAACATGGCGACACCCTGTCTCTACTAAAAATCCAAAACTTAACTGGGCTTGGTGGCAAGCACCTGTAGTCTCAGCTACTTGGGAGGCTGAGGCAGGAGAATCACTTGAAGCCAAGAGGCAGAGGTTTCGGTGAGCCAAGATAGCATCACTGCACTCCAGCCTGGGTGACAGAATGAGACTTTATCTCAAAAATAAATATATAATTAAATAAAAATAACACGTATGTAATACAGAAATCTTTGTAGAATTTATGTAAAATCAACACAGACTTTTCTTACTTTTTATTTAGCTTATGAATGTCACTTAAAGCTATACATACCTATAATAATCGTACTGTTATTAAGTTGCTTAGAACTATTTAGTAGGACTCTACAGGCCTTGGTGTTCTCTTTAATAAATTCAGGTGAACTAGTAATGCTTATTTCTGCATCATTTCTGTTGTTCTAATGAAGTTCTCATTATGTTTTGTATGCACAGTTTAGTAGCTTTCTTACTAGGTAATTATTCTGTTTCTGTTTTCTCTGCATCTCTTCCAAAACACAAATTAAATGTAAGACATTGTCAGTCTGGCTGCTATAACAAATTACCGTAGACTGGGTGGCTTCAACAACAAACATGTATTTCTCACAGTTCTGGAGGCTAAAAAGTCCAAGATCAAGGTGACAGCAGGTCCTATATCTGATGGGGGACTACTTCCTGGTTTTCAGATGGCTATCTTCTCACTGTATCCTCACATGGTGAAGAGTCGAGGTAAAAAGAGCAAACTCTGTGCTATTTCTTATTGTAAGGACATTAATCCCATAATGAGGGCTGTCCTCTAGTGACCTAATTACCTCCCAAAGGCCCCATCCTCAAATATAATCATCTTGGGGGTGAGACACAACACTTTCTTAATTCTTAGAATTTTTACTTTATAGTTATTTAAAAAGTTATTTTGGATGGTGGACCAGAGGCAGGGCTAGATTGCAGCTTCAACTCGGATGGATAGAACAGTGTGTGGAGGCTCACATCATGAATTTTTGATCCAGAACGACTGCAGGAATAAATCAAGAAACCTGAGAGGATCCACATACCCTCTGAAGGAACCAGAATGCTCCTGTAAGACCTGGAAGACACCCCAAATACTGTGAGTGTCCAAACTGTGGAAGTGGGAAAGGGAAATTGTCTGCCCCCAAATACACACCCCCATGGAGGAAACTGAAGATCTAGATTACGGGAGGAGATGCTGTCCTTACCTGGAGCTGAGTCCATTTATAGAGCCGAGTGAAATACAGGGGTAGCGGAAGCAGCAGGAAAAGACCTGTGAGCTCGCTGGGTCCCCTAGAAAGCCATATCTGCCTGGCCTCACAGGAGTCCTTCAGGAGGGTGGCCAGAAGCACTGAGAAAAGGCCACAGGGAGAAGGAAATATCCAGCTGAACTCTGTAACGATTTGAACTGATCGAGAGGCCTCCTTGCCAGAACTCAAAGGAGGGCATGAATCCGGTGTGCAGACTCTACAGGCGGGGAACAAGGAAAGCCATATTTGCTTTTGCAGCTACGAGGCAGGTAGCCTGGGGCAAGTTCTCAGCCCCGTTTGCCCACTGCCTGGAAACAGACTTAGTGATGTTGCTGGGGGCATGGTGGGGGTGACACTGGCCCTTCAGATTGTTTGGCAGCTGGGTGAGGCCTGTGACTCTGGTTTTCCTCCACTTCACTGACAACCTGCATGACACAGTGTAGACAGCCGTAATCCCGCTAGGAACATAACTGCTTTGACCTGGGAACCTTACCCCCATCCTCCACAGCAGCTGCAGCAAGACCCACCCAAGGAGAGTCTGAGCTCAGACATGCCTAGCCTTACCCCCACCCAGTGGTTCTTTCCTACCCACCCTGGTAACGGAAGACAAATGGCATATACTCTTGGGAGTTCTAGGGCCCCACCCACCACCTGTTCCTTTACATACTGCCACAGCTGATGCTCTCTGGGAAGTGTTACCTCCCGGCAGGAGGCCAACCAGCACAAAAGTAGTGCATTAAACCACTGAAGCTAAGGAACCTCCCAGAGTCCATTTCATCCCCCTGCCATCCACCAAAACAGGTGCTGGTATTCATGGCTGAGAAACCCAGAGATGGTTCACATCACAGGATTCTGTGCAGACAACCCCCAGTACCAGCCTGGAGCCTGGTGGACTTGCTGGGTGGCTAGATCCAGAAGAGAGATAATTACTACAGCTCAGCTCTTAGGAAGCCATGTCCATAGGAAAAAGGGGAGAGTACTACATCAAGGTAATACCCCATAGGACAAAAGAATCTGAACAACAGCAATTAACCCTAGACCTTCTGTCTGACAGAGCCTACCCAAACGAGAAGAAACCAGAAAATCAACTCTGGTAATATGACAAAACAAGGTTCTTTAACACCCCCAAAAAATCACACTAGCTCATGAGCAATGGATCCAAACCAAGAAGACATCTCTGATTTACCTGAAAAAGAATACAGGAGGTTAGTTATTAAGCTAATCAGGGAGTCACCAGAGAAAGGTAAAGCTCAATGTAAGGAAATAAAAAAAAAAATGATACAAGAAGTGAAGGGACAAACATTCAGGGAAATAGCATAAACAAAAAAACAATCAAAACTTCAGGAAACAGTGGACACACTTATAGACATGCAAAATGCTCTGGAAAGTCTCAGCAATAGAATGGAACAAGTAGAAGAAAGAAATTCAAAGCTTGAAGACAAGGTCTTTGGATTAAACCAATCCAACAAAGACAAAAAACAACAACAACAAAAAAGAACATATGAACAAAGCCCCAAGAAGTCTGGGATTATGTTAAATGACCAAACCTAAGAATAATTGGTGTTCCTAAGGAAGAAGAGAAATTTAAAAGTTTGGAAAACATATTTGGGAGAATAATCAAGGAAAGCTTCTTCAGCCTTGCTAGAGACCTAGACATTCAAATACAAGAAGCACAAAGAATATCTGCAAAATTCATCACAAAAAGATCATCGCCTAGGCACATAGTCATCAAGTTATCTAAAGTTAAGATGAAGGAAAGAATCTTAAGAGTTGTGAGACAAAATCACCAGGTAACCTATAAAGGAAAACCTATCAGATGCTGAGACAGGAGATTTCTCAGCAGAAACCCTACAAGCTAGAAGGGACTGGGGCCCTATCTTCAGCCTCCTCAAATGAAAGAATTATCAGCCAAGAATTTTGCTTCCAGCAAAACTAAGCTTCATATATGAAGGAAAGATACAGTCTTTTTCATACAAACAAATGCTAAGATAATTCGCCACTACCAAGCTACCACTACAGGAACTGCTAAAAAAACGCTCTAAATCTTGAAACAAATCCTGGAAACACATCAAAACAAAACCTCTTTAAAGCATAAATTTCACAGGATCTATAAAATAAAAATACAGCTTAAAAAAACAAAGACGGCTGGGCATGGTGGCTCACGCCTGTAATCCCAGCACTTTGGGAGGCCGAGGCAGGCGGATCACGAGGTCAGGAGATCAAGACCATCCTGGCTAACATGGTGAAACCCTGTCTCTCCTAAAAATACAAAAAATTAGCCGGGCATGGTGGCAGGCGCCTGTAGTCCCAGCTACTCGGGAGGCTGAGGCAGGGGAATGGCATGAACCCGGGAGGCGGAGCTTGCAGTGAGCTGAGATTGCGCCCCTGCACTCCAGCCTGGGCGACGAGCAAGACTCCATCTCAAAAAAAAAAAAAACAAAAAAGACAAAAACAAACAAAAAAAGCAAGATATACAGGTAACAAATAGAAAGATGAATGGAATGGAACCCCACATCTCAATACTAACATTGAATGTAAATGGCCTAAATGCTCCACTTAAGAGATAAAGAATTGCAGAATCGATAAGAATTCACCAGCCAACTATCTGCTGCCTTCAAGAGACTCACCTAACACATGAAGACTCAATATGCACCTAACACTGGAGCTCCCAAATTTATAAAACAATTACTAATAGACCTAAGAAATGAGATAGACAGCAACACAGTAATAGTGGGGGACTTCAGTACTCCACTGATAGCACTAGACAGGTCATCAAGACAGAAAGTCAACAAAGAAACAATGGTTTTAAAGTATACCCTGGAACAAATGGACTTAACAGATTTATACAGAACATTTCATCCGACAACTGCAGAATATACATTCTTTTCAGCAGCACATGGAACTTTCTCCAAGATAGACCATATTATAGGCCACAAAACAACCCTCAATAAGAAAGTTAAAATTATATCAGGCACTCTTTCAGACCACAGTATAAGAAAACTGAAAACTCCAAAAGGAACCTTCAAAATTATGCAAATACATAGAAATTAAATAACCTGCTCCTGAATGATCATTGGTTCAAAAATGAAATCAAGATGGAAATTTAAAAATTCTTCCACATAAACGACCATAGTGATACAACCTATCAAAACCTCTGGGATACAGCAAAGGCAGTGCTAAGAGGAAACTTCTTAGCCCTAAATGCCTACCTCAAAAAGTCTGAAAGAGCACTAACAGACAATCTAAGGTCATTCCTCAAGGAATGAGAGAAACAAGAAAAAAACCCAAACCAAGCAGAAGAAAGGAATCAACCAAGATCAGAGCAGAACTAAATGAAATTGAAACAAACAAAAAAATACAAAAGATAGATGAATCAAAAAGCTAGTTCTTTGAAAAGATAAATAAAACTTTTAGACTATTAGCAAGATTAACCAAGAAAAGAAGAGAGAAAAATCCAAATAAGTGCAATATGAAATGAAATGGGAGATATTATAAATGACACCACAGAAATACAAAATATCATTCAAGGCTACTATGAACACCTTTACACACATAAACTAGAAAACCTAGAAGAGATGGAAAAATTCCTGGAAAGATACACCCCTGTTAGCTTAAATCAGGAAGAATTAGATACCCCGAATAGACCAATAGCAAGCAGCAACATGGAAATGGTAATTAAAAAATTACCAACAATGTAAGTCCAGGATGAGGCAGATTCACAGCAAAATTCTGCCAGACATTCAAAGAATTGGTACCAATCCTACGGACACTATTTCACAAGATAAAGAAAGAGGGAACCTTTCCTAAATCATTCTATGAAGCCAGTATCACCCTAATACCAAAACGAGAAAAAGACATAAGCAAAAAAGAAAACTACAGACCAATATTCGTGATGAACATAGTTGCTGAAATCTTTAACAAAATACTAGCTAATCAAATCCAACAACATATTAAAAAATAATCTGCCATGATCAAGTGGCATATCAGAGATGTAGGAATAGTTTAACATATGCAAGTCAATAAATGTGATATACCACATAAACAGAATTAAAAAGAAAAATCACATGATTATCTCAATAGACACAGCAGAAGCATTTGACAAAATCCAGCATCCTTTATGATTAAAACTCTCAGCAAAATCAGCATACAAGGAACAAACTTCAATGTAATAAAAGCCATGACAAACTCACAGTCAACATAATACTGAATGGGAAAAAGTTGAAAGCATTCCCTCTGAGAACAGAAACAAGACAAGGATGCCCACTCTCACCACTTCTCTTCCACATAGTACTGGAAGTCCTAGTCAGAACAGTCAGACAAGAGAAAGAAATAAAGGGCATCCAAATCAGTAAAGAGAAAGTCAAACTGCTGCTGTTTGATGATGATGTGAGTGTTTACCTAGAGAACCCTAAAGACTTCTCCAGAAAGCTCCTAGAACTGATAAAATAATTCAGCTAAGTTTCAGGATACAGAATTAATGTACACAAATCAGTAGCTCTTCTATACACCCACAGCAACCAAGCTGAGAATCAAATCAAGAACTCAACCCCTTTCACAATAGCTGAAAAAAGAAATTACTTAGGAATACACCTAACCAAGGAGGTGAAAGACCTCTGCAAGGAAAACTACATAACACTGCTGTTAGAAATCATAGACAACACAAAAAAATGAAAAAACATCCCACGCTCATGGATGGGTAGAATCAATATTGTGAAAATGACCACACTGCCAAGAGCAATCTACAAATTCAATGCAATTCCCATCAAAATACCATCATCATTCTTCACGGAATTAGAAAAAAAATTCTAAAATTTATGTGGAACCAAAAAAGAGCCCACATAGGCCAAAGCAAGACTAAGCAAAAAGAACAAATCTGGAGGCATCACATTAACTGATTTCAAACTATACTATAAGGCCATAGTCACCAAAACAGCATGGTACTGGTATAAAAATAGCCACACAGACCAATGGAACAGAATAGAGAACTCAGAAATAAACCCAAATACTTACAGCCAACCGATCTTCGACAAAGCAAAAAAAAAAACATGAAGTGAGGAAAGGACACCCTTTTCAACAAATGGTGCTGGGATAATTGGCTAGCCACATGCAGGAGGATGAAACTGGATCCTCATCTCTCACCTTACACAAAAATCAACTCAAGATGGATTAAGGACTTAAATCTAAAACCTGAAACTATAAAAATTCTAGAAGATAATATTGGAAAAACCCTTCTAGACATTGACTTAGGCATGGACTTCATGACCAAGAACCCAAAAGAAAATGCAATAAAAACAAAGACAAATAGCTGGGACTTAATTAAAGAGCTTTTGCATGGCAAAGGAACAGTCAGCAGAATTAAAAACCCAGAGAGTGGAAAAAAATTCTTCACAACCTATACATCTGACAAAGGACTAATATCCAGAATCTACAATGAACTCAAATAAATTAACAAGAAAAAAAAAACATCAAAAAGTGGCCTAAGGACACGAATACACAATTCTCAAAAGAGATATACAAATGACCAACAAACATATGAAAAAATGCTCAACATCATGAATAATCAGGGAAATGCAAATCAAAACCACAATGCGATACCACCTTACTCTGCAAGAATGGCCATAATCAAAAAATCAAAAAACAGATGTTGGCATGGATGTGGTGAACAGGGAACACTTCTACACTGCTGGTGGGAATGTAAACTAGTACAACCACTGTGGAAAACAGTGTGGAGATTCCGTAAAGAACTAGAAGTAGAACTGCCATTTGATCTAGCATTTTCACTACTGGCTCTCTACCCAGAGAGAAAAAAGTTATTATATGAAAAATGTACCTGCACATTCATGTTTATAACAGCACAATTTACAATCACAAAAACATGGAACCAACTCAAATGCCCATCAATCAATGAGTGGATAAAGAAACAAGAAACAGTGATATATATATAATGAAATACTACTTAGCCATTAAAAAGAAGGAATTAATGGCATTCACAGTGACCTGGATGAGATTGGAGACTATTATTCTAAGTGATGTAACTCAGGAATGGAAAACCAAACGTCATATTCTTCACTTACAAGTGGGAGCTAAGCTATGAGGATGCAAAGGGATAAGAATGACACAATGGACTTTGGGGACTTAGGAGGAAATAATGGAAGGAGGGTGAGGGATAAAAGACTACAAATAGAGTGCATTGTATACTGCTTGGATGGTGGGTACACCAAAATCTCACAAATCACCACTTAAGAACTTACCCATGTAACCAAATACCACCTGTTCCCCAATAACCAATGGAAATAAAATATTTATTTTGAACTCATTTAGACATATATTCTTATCACATCTCACATAAAAAAAGAAAATATAAGTGAAATAAATGTGGTTATGGAATTCCTAAAGCTTATTCATATAAAAGTACTTTTCCTAAGTCTCTTTTCAATTCAGTCTTTGATGTTGATCTTTCCACATAATATTGCTATGGTCTGAATGTCTGTGTCCCCTGAAATTGATATTTTGAAATCCTAACCTCCAAGATATTAGGAGGTAAAGCCTTTGGGAGGTGACATTAGGTGGTAGGCCTTTGCAACCTGAATATACTAAGGCAGGAAATTGGTACTGAGAAGTGGAGGTGCTGCTGTAATAAATTCCTAAGAATGTGATAGTGGATTTAGGGTAGAGGCTTGCAGAGTTTTGAGGGGCATGCCAGAAAAAGCATACATTGCTGTAAACAGAGGTTTTTGTTTGTTTGTTTGTTTGTTTGAGACAGAGTTTCACTCTTGTTGCCTAGGCTGGAGTGCAGTGGTGCAATCTTGGCTCACTGCAACCTCTGCCTTCCAGTTTCAAGTGATTCTCCTGCCTCAGCCTCCCGAGTAGCCAGGATTACAGGCACCCACCACCATGCCTGGCTAATTTTTGTATTTTTAGTAGAGACGGCGTTTCACTGTGTTGGCCAGGCTGGTCTCTAACTCCTGACCTTGTGATCTGCCTGCCTCAGCCTCCCAAAGTGCTGGGATAATAGACATGAGTCACCCCACCCGGCCAACAGACTGTTAAGAATGATTCTGGTGAGGGCCCAGAAAGAAAAGAGGAGTGCAATAGAGAATGTCTCAATCTTCTTAAAAAATACCTAAGTAATCCTGAGGAGAATGTTGGTAGAAATATAGACAGGTGGGAGGCCATTCTCAGATGGAAATAGGAACATATCATAAAGCAATGGAGGAAAGGCCATCCTTGTTATAATGTGGCAAAGAACTTGGCTCAATTGTGTTCATGTTCTAGTGTTTTGTGGAAGTAGAACTGTGAGTGATTAAATTGAATATTTGACTGAGGGAAATACCTGAGCAAAGTGTTGAAGCTGTGGCTTGGCTCTTCTTGACTGCTAATAGTAAAGTATAAGAGGAGAGAAGTGATTTAAAGATGGAGTTGTTTATCAAAAGAGAAGCAGTACTTAAGGATTTGGAAACTTCTCAGCCTACACATATAGTAAAGAATGAGAAAGCATGTTCAGGAGAGAACATGAAGGGTGTGGCTAAATGACCATCTGATAAAGAAATTGGCAATCTCAACAGAAGCCAATATCTATTATCCAAGAAAATGGGAGAATGACCCTGCAGACGATTCAGAAATCATCAGAGTTCTTGAAATGCTTTTGTAGTGACTGTTGTCCAGTCATAGCATGAGAAAACCATATCTGTGCACTTTTGGGTGAGCTTATACTTTAAATTATCAAGTCTATTCATGTACAGGCAGTGTGGTTGCTGAGATGTTTAAATGTAAAAATATGTGCCTTGGAAATTATGAGGTATCTTATTTTTTGTGATACTCTTAGTTTTAAACAGACAATGACTCCTCTTTGCTTCCAGGATAATAAGGTCGATTAACCTAACATGGTAAATAAGACTCTTCTGAGGTTTTTCCACCCTCACCTGCTATGACCTTTGCTTCCCTTAAAAAGTGTTCTAACAGCTCAGCTCAATATTTTTGTACGTTACATGCATGCATGTTTTCATGGAATTTCCTTTTCTTTTTTTTTTTTTTGACAGACAAGGTCTCGGTCTGTCACCCAGGCTACACTGCAGTGGCATCATCATAGCTCACTACAGCTTCCAACTCCTGAGCTGAAGCAATCCTCATGCCTCAGCCTTCTGAATAATGGGAATATAGGTGTGCCCTATAACACCCAGCTAATTTAATTATTTTTGGTAGGGATTGCATCTCACTATGTTGCCCAGGCTGGTCTCAAACTCCTGGGCACAAGTGATCCACTCGCTTTGGCCTTCCAAAATGTTGAGATTACAGGCATGAGCCATTGCACCTGGCGAGTTTCCTCCTATGTGTTCCTTTGCTCCATCACCTTGGTAAAGTGAACTACTTATCTTTTCAGGTTCAGCTCAAATGCTAGCTGCTCCCTGCATCCTTCATGGAGCCCTCTTATTTTAAGAAAATTATTTTCTCATTTGTGTTCTCCTAGGTATTTGTACATCTAACATCACACTGTATTACATTTATCAAGTATTTTATGGAACTTGGTATCTATGTTGTTCTGAGTCAAGAACAGGGATTGTTTCTTTTTCATCTTTTGTTCCCAGTGTCTAACTTTTAATAGGAACTCAATATTTGTTTGAATTGATGTTTAAAGTCATCCATTTATTCAAAAAACATTGAGTATCTATAGTGTGCAAAATAATATGCTAGGAGTTCAATATAGGGTAATAAGTAGTACTCTTATTATCCCCAGGTAAGGGATCAGAGATTTTGAGTGGTTAACTAATTTGCCTAGTAAAGAGTGGTAGAGTTGTCTGGCTGAAAATTGAGTGTCCATAACCATTCATATACATTTCCTTGAACTTAAGACTTTATAATTTTAAATAGCCATTCTGTGTTTTCTATTTTTAAAATTTAATATTTTGTTTTTCTGCATTTTCTAGTTCAATATAACTAAGTTATGAAATAAAAAATTAAAAACAAAAGTTGAATGAAGCAAATATTGTACTCAGCATAGCTTTGCATTTGTCATTGTCTTTATGAACTAATTCTGGTCTACTTAGGTATGATTATATAGGGATCCCTTCAAAGGCTCTAGCATTCTTGTGAACACATTCACTTCCTCATTGTCATTTGCATCTTCTATATGTGGCAGGAGTTTTGAAAACCACCAAAGTGTTGGAGAAAATGTAATGGAATCAACGAGAATCTGGTTTGAAAAGAATAAGCATTTTATGATCTATATTCTAAATTCTGGTAGCCTGGATAAAACGTATCAAATCTAAAATACCAAGAGGTTTAAGTTAGATGCAATTGAAAATGAGTATCACTATTTAAGTAATAATGACATTTTCTTAGTGTTAGTTTATCTTCTCAGTATTATCCACTATGAGACCCAACGTCCTAAGAAAATTTGAAAACCTTATCTACCATTTAAAAGTAATCTTTTAATCCCCTTAACATTTTATAATAGACTGTCATAATGAATTTTCATAAGCTTTCCATTGATGTGATGCCACAAACTTTCCCCTTTATAGCAATCCATTGGTTGCAAGTTGGACAAAATCCTACATGATTGAGTGACAGTAATTACTTTCTTCTTTCTGTCATCTCTCTCATACTTCATTATTTGCATTATTAATATTGTCTAGTTTTTCTGTTTCTTTTTAGAAATTTTCTAAAGTAACTTTATTTTGTGAGGAATAGTTTAATCTAGATAATATATTCTATAAACTTGTTTAGTTAGTTAAATGTAACTCCAATACATTGCATTATAGTAATTGTAAATGAGTAACTGAAAGGCACATTTGTGAAACCCTCTTAAGTTATGGCATCTCCCACCTTTTCAGCAGGAGACCTCACATATGACCAGCTTACATATGGTCTTAGTGAAGATTCCAGTGTCAATTTCATATTAAGTATTAGTAAAGCCTATTTTTCTTACTTATTAAACAAAAGTAAATAGAATGTCCTTGAATGAACTCGTTATTGATAATCTCATTCTTTCTAGATCTGCACCCCAACTATTTTCCCTCAGCGCAGTTGTTCACATAGACTGTCAATACCTGCTTTAGACTTAGAATTTTCTGAATCTCTTTTGGTACAGGGAAAGACATCTGAAAGAAAGGAATACAGAGCCCAGAAATAGATTCATGTGCACATATGTGAATTAGGGTAAAGAGCCATTTCAGACCAATTACTAAAAGATGAAGAATTAAATAAATATTATTTGATCATTGGTTAACTACTTAGACAAAAAGTAGAGTCTTCCATCTTATTCATTCACAAACACAGAAAATATTCCCGATACTCCAGATGGCTTAATTTTTTCTTTTTCTTTTTTTTTTTTTTTTTTTTTGAGTCTCACTTTGTCACCCAGGCTGGAATGCATGGTGCGATCTTGGCTCAATGCAACTTCTGCCTCTCTGGTTCAAGCGATTCTCCTGCCTCAGCCTCGCAAGTAGCTGGGATTACAGGCGCCTGCCACCACACCTGGCTAATTTTTGTATTTTCAGTAGAGGCTGGGTTTTGCTATGTTGACCAGGCTGGTCTTGAACTCCTGGCCTCAAATGATTCACTAGCTTCAGCCCCCCAAAGTGCTGGGATTATAGGCATGAGCAACCATGCCTGGCCACTGTTTTCTCCCTTTCTCTCACCATCCTCATTCAGTGAATACTGTTAGGTAGCAAAGAAACTGGAAAACATATGGAAAAATCTAAATGAATATTGTAGAAAACACACTAGTGATAATTATGACAAATTTTGAGGTATAAATGCAAAATAGAACTATGATGCTGGCAAGAAATGAGATAAAGGCACAAAGGTCATCTGGATTAAAGCATTCTGTTATTCTGAAGAAGGTAGAGATATTGATTAATTTATACCTTGTTAAATCATATATTAAGAGTAGTATTAAGGGTAACTATTGTAATAAAAATAACATAAACTTGTCAAAACCAGTATAGAGAAGAAAAATATTAATTTGTTTTAATACAAGTTAGGAAAGGAGAAAATAAGTAAAGAAATAGCATAATAAATAAAAGGTGCACAAAAATGCAAGTATATCAGTGTCAAAGTAAATGAACTAAAATCACTGGTTAGCAGATCATATCTTAGATTGGATAAAAATGCAAATCCCAACTATATATTGTTTACAGGAGGCAGAGACAAGGAAACCCATAATATTAGAAAGGGTAAAAGTAAAGGGATGGTAAAAGTTATAACTAGGACCAAGCCAATCAGAAACATAACTACTATCTTAATTGCTATGTTAATAGTGGACCAAGTAGTTTGGTTCCACTAATTAAACTAGTAGATTGGCAAAGAACATTATTAGGGATAAATTGCATCATTACATAAGATGAGGAAGAATTCACCAACAAGATGTAACAAATCTGAACATGTATATATTTAATAAGCAAAGAAACCTGACAAAATTATGGGGATAAATTGACAAATCCACAATTACTATGGGAGATTTTAACATAGCCCTTTAAGTAATTAATATATCAACCATTTAGTATGGATAGAGAAAATTAACCCCACAATCATAAAATTTTATTTATAATTGTTGATATAAAGCTTGGTATAATGATCAAATGTACACCTTGCACCCAACAATTGAAAAATATGCATCATTTTTTTGCACACATATAACATTCACAAGTGTTGTTAAGTAGGGCCACAAAACAAAACAAATGCCAAAAAAATCAATATCACACAGATTATATTCTCTAACCAAAATACAATTACATTAAAAATCAATAATAAAATCTCTTAAATACCCCTACCTTCTGAATTTTTTAAATTAAGTAACTCTTGGGTAAAAGATGAATAGAAACCTTGTGTTTAAAACTAAATAATAAAGCAATACTGAGATAGGAATGTATAACCTTGAATGCTTGTATTAGAAAAGACTGCAAATGAATTAACTAAGCATCAACTTAAGAAGAGAAAAATAAGAGCAACAGAGAATGTCCAAAGAAAGTAAAAGGAAAGAAAGAATTAAGAAAAGTGCAGCTATTCATTAAATAGAATTCAAAAAACTGAAGGGACTCAAATTCTGGTTGTTTAATAAACTCTGACAAGATAAATGAAGAAAAAAAGAGAGGGCATAAACAAACTTCAAAGCGAAAGAGACAAATGTAGTAGATATACTAAAATTCATAAAATTTATGTTAAAATTAGAAAATTCTTCCCTTAGGCAAACTTTCCCAAAATGGGGGAACATTTTTTACTTTATTTAATGAAGTGAGTTTATAATCTTGATATGAAAACCAGACAAAGACAAAAGGAGAAATAAAATAATAGACAAATCTTATTTATACACACATGTAAAAATATTAATTATTAATAAACAAAATACAGCAATGTATATTAAAAACTTATGAGGCATAACCAGGTACGGATTATCCAGAATACAAATATAGTTTATTATTCAAAAATTCATGAATACAATGTGTACCCAATTAATACATTTTAAAAGAAATCCATATATTTATCTCAGTATATGCAGAAAAGAATTTGATGAAATTAAACACCACATTATGATTAATATCAACAAAAAAATCCTTTTGGTAAGCTGGTAATAGAAGGAAAACAACTTTCTGTAGCCTTTTAATGGTCTCTACAAAAACCGTACTCCCAACATAACAAACATTCGAAGCATTCTCTTTAAAATTAGAAAAAAAAAAATCTACTATCATGGCTTCTAGTCAATGTTATATCTGTCTTAGCCAGCATAGTAAGACAGCATATGAAGATTGGAACTAAACAAGCAAAAAAAGTTGTTACACACACACACTTCATGTGAAGTGCAAGTCTAGCAAAGGGCAGAGACTCTGTGAGTAACACATAACCTGGCTCCAAAGTCTAACCTCAGTCACTTCTGCTTTACTGACTGGTGACCCAGAAAGTAGAGAAAAAATTTATTCACTTCAGTTGCAATCCACATTGCGTTTTTGCCCTTATGCATTTTCTCATTAATTAAAGAATTAAACACATTAAAACAAATATCATTAGTAAAAGTTTATATCTTCTGCTAGATTTGATTCTGTTTTTAGACTTTTTCACTCTTTCAACATGAAAAACAGTGTTACACTGAATGTTTTTGGTCTTGCTATGTATTGGTTGGTCTTTTTAAAATTTATTTTATTACATTTGCATGAGTGGGATTAGTAGGTCAAAATTTTCGAACTATGGCTATTGAAATATATGGACAAATTTCTAAAGCAATTTGCAGTGGCCCTGGTAAGATATGTGACAAATGTAAGTAAGTGAGCTTCTAAATATATGATTAACTTATAAATTAAAGGATTCTTTAAATGGTGCTTATACTTGGATAGTATGGTACATTAGTCTTTTTATTTTTAAGAAACAGACTTTGTATTGCAAAATAAGTTGCCAATAATTAGTTCTACTTGTATTTTATTTATATTTATTTATTACTATATACTTTGTTATTGAAGCCAGAATTTGGGGGCTTTGTTACACAATTCAAACTTTTTATATGTTTAAAATTTTTCTAACAAAAAAGCTCTGAGAAATTTAATTAATAATAAATAAAAGCTGAAACTATATGAGATTTATTTAATTTTTAAAAATCTTGCATTTTTGTATGTTGAAATATTTTGCTGCATTTGATTTCCTGAGACAGAAGAAGAAAAGGTTCATTTAGTCATGCAATTATATATACTCAAGAGGCAGTACAAACTAATGGGTAAGATCACAAACTTAGAATCAAACTGCTGACATTTAAATTCCAGCTCTACTGTGTACCAGTTTCAGGACCTGAGACAAATTGCTTTACATTTCTTAGCTTCAGTTTTGTCTGTAAAAATGAGCATAATAAGGTTGTTGGGAAGACTATATGAGCCATGTGTATAAAGCACTTAGAATAATACCTGGTGCATAGTCAGCATTCAGTAAGGCTTAGCTGTTATCATGGGAAAATGTACTTGATGTATACCAGATGTGTGCTATATATTAGGTTAATAGAAATTATAGTCACCTCTACTCCCCTTTGGCTCCATCATATTTTTCTTATTTTTAATTTTGGTGCATTTTATGCTCAGAGTGATTGTTGTTTCTATTTTGTTCCTTTATTTCTGGGTAGGTGGAAACAACGTGTTCAACATATGTAGTCTTTGTAGGATAGAGAGGGGGTGGGCACAGAAGATATCAAAGAGGAATTTCTCTGATTTTTGGTTTGAATTTTCTCTCCTTATACTCTTGAATCCTCATTCTGTTATTTTCCTCTTTCTTATTTTCCAGATTAAATGCCTTAATGGATAAAGAAAAATTGGATGGAAAGATTGAATATTGTAACTATGCAATGGATTCCTCAGTGGAAAACATGTATGTAAACAAAGTGTGGGTTCAATGTGAGAATGAAAATTGTTTGAAATGGAGATTGTTATCAAGTGAGGATGCAGCCAAGGTTGATCATGATGAACCATGGTACTGCTTCATGAACACTGATTCAAGATATAATAACTGCTCAATTTCTGAAGAAGACTTCCCTGAAGAGTCTCAGCTTCATCAGTGTGGATTTAAGATTGTCTATTCACAGCTCCCTCTTGGAAGCCTGGTTTTGGTAAAATTACAGAATTGGCCAAGGTAAGGTTTGTGTAGTTTTATGACTTTTGAAGTGTAGTCTTTCCAGGTTTATGAATATTAAAAATCTTTTTGAAGACTAAACATTTTTCTTTTGTCTACTTGTTTCTTGATTTATCATTGCTCTTTTCCATACTTCTTTGGATTTTTTTCTAGCTTTTTAAATGGGAAAGTTAGGTAACTGAATTCGTATCTTATTTTCCTCCCAATATAGGCAATTAAAGCTATAAATTTTTCTCCAAGTAGTGTTGTAGCTTCATCCTACAAATTTTGATATACTGTGTTTTATTATTCATTTTCAAATATTTACTGATTTTCTTTGTGATTTCCTTTTTGAAATCCGTTTTTTAGAAGTGTGTCTTTAAATTACCAAATATTGGGGAATTTTAATGTGTCTTATTGCATTCTAATTTAAATCTGTTGTAATCAGTTCCACTGATTCTGATTGTATGGCCCACCATACCTTCTTGTGGCATATCTTATTAATGTTTCACAGTCATTTGAAAAGCATGTATTCTATAATTGTTGCCTAGATACCTAAAATATTTTTTCTTTAGATTTATGTAGATTTATTATATTCCAATATTTCCCATTCTAGGTTGGTTTTCCCAAGTATGCAGTGTGCACTTTCAGTATATAACTTCAAGTCTTATTTTTAGCTAATGTTTATTAAATTATAACCTATTATATTTGTTCTGTTGCATTGCTTTGATTTTCTTATTTTAGGATTTTGATATTACTTATGGTGGCTATTTGTCTATCGTTTGTATTACTTTTTCTTGAACTGTTTTTCTCTTTTCAATTTTTATAAATTTGATTTTTTTTCTTGACCTCATTTTATGAGGTCAGCATCATCCTGATACCAAAGCCTGACAGAGACACAACAAAAAAAGAGAATTTTAGACCAATATCCTTGATGCACATTGATGCAGAAATCCTCAATAAAATACTGGCAAACCGAATCCAGCAGCACATCAAAAAGCTTATCCACCATGATCAAGTGGGCTTCATCCCTGGGATGCAAGGCTGGTTCAACATACGAAAATCAATAAACGTACTCCAGCATATAAACAGAACCAAAGACAGAAACCACATGATTATCTCAAAAGATGCAGAAAAGGCCTTTGACAAAATTCAAGAACTCTTCATGCTAAAAACTCTCAATAAATTAGGTATTGATGGGACGTATCTCAAAATAATAAGAGCTATCTATGACAAACCCACAGCCAATATCATACTGAATGGACAAAAACTGGAAGCATTCCCTTTGAAAACTGGCACAAGACAGGGATGCCCTCTCTCACCACTCCTATCCAACATAGTGTTGGAAGTTCTGGCCAGGGCAATCAGGCAGGAGAGGGAAATAAAGGGTATTCAATTAGGCAAAGAGGAAGTCAAATTGTCCCTGTTTGCAGATGACATGATTGTATATCTAGAAAACCCCATCGTCTCAGCCCAAAATCTCTTTAAGCTGATAAGCAACTTCAGCAAAGTCTCAGGATACAAAATCAATGTGCAAAAATCACAAGCATTCTTATACACCAATAACAGACAAACAGAGAGTCAAATCATGAGTGAACTCCCATTCACAATTGCTTCAAAGAGAATAAAATACCTAGGAATCCAACTTAGAAGGGATGTGAAGGACCTCTTCAAGGAGAACTACAAACCACTGCTCAATGAAATAAAAGAGGATACAAACAAATGGAAGAACAGTACACGCTCATGGGTAGGAAGATTCAATATTGTGAAAATGGCCATACTGCCCAAGGTAATTTATAGATTCAATGCCATCCCCATGAAGCTACCAATGAATTTCTTCACAGAATTGGAAAAAAACTACTTTAAAGTTCATATGGAACCAAAAAAGAGCCCACATTACCAAGTCAATCCTAAGCCAAAAGAACAAAGCTGGAACCATCACGCTACCTGACTTCAAACTATACTACAAGGCTACAGTAACCAAAACAGCATGGTACTGGTACCAAAACAGAGATATAGACCAATGGAACAGAACAGAGCCCTCAGAAGTAATGCCACATATCTACAACTATCTGATCTTTGACAAACCTGACAAAAACAAGCAATGGGGAAAGGATTCCCTATTTAATAAATGGTGCTGGGAAAACTGGCTAGCCATATGTAGAAAGCTGAAACTGGATCCCTTCCTTACACCTTATAATTAATATACACCTTATAATTAATATATAATTATACACCTTATAATTACACCTTATAATATACACCTTATAATTAATTCAAGATGGATTAAAGACTTACATGTTAGACCTAAAACCATAAAAACCCTAGAAGAAAACCTAGGCAATACCATTCAGGACATAGGCATGGGCAAGGACTTCATGTCTAAAACATCAAAAGCTATGGCAACAAAAGCCAAAATTGACAAATGGGATCCAATTAAACTAAAGAGCTTCTGCACAGCAGAAGAAACCACCATCAGAGTGAACAGGCAACCTACAGAATGGGAGAAAATTTTTGCAACCTACTCATCTGACAAAGGGCTAATACCCAGAATCTACAATGAACTCAAACAAATTTACAAGAAAAAAACAAACAACCCCATCAAAAGTGGGCGAAGGATATGAACAGACACTTCTCAAAAGAAGACATTTATGCAGCCAAAAAACATATGAAAAAATGCTCATCATCACTGGCCATCAGAGAAATGTAAATCAAAACCACAATGAGATACCATCTCACACCAGTTAGAATGGCGATCATTAAAAGGAAACAACAGGTGCTGGAGAGGATGTGGAGAAATAGGAACTGTTGCTGGGACTGTAAACTAGTTCAACCATTGTGGAAGTCAGTGTGGTGATTCCTCAGGGATCTAGAACTAGAAATACCATTTGACCCAGCCATCCCATTACTGGGTATATACCCAAAGGATTATAAATCATGCTGCTATAAAGACACATGCACACGTATGTTTATTGCGGCACTATTCACAATAGCAAAGACTTGGAACCAACCCAAATGTCCAACAATGGTAGACTGGGTTAAGAAAATGTGGCACATATACACCATGGAATACTATGCAGCCATAAAAAATGATGAGTTCATGTCCTTTGTAGGGATATGGATGAAGCTGGAAACCATCATTCTCAGCAAACTTTCGCAAAGACAAAAAACCAAACACCGCATGTTCTCACTCATAGGTGGGAATTGAACAATGAGAACACATGGACACAGGAAGGGGAACATCACACACCGGGGACTGTTGTGGGGTGGGGGGAGGGGGGAGGGATAGCATTCGGAGATATACCTAATGCTAAATGACGAGTTAATGGGTGCAGCACACCATCATGGCACGTGTATACATGTGTAACAAACCTGCACGTTGTGCACATGTACCCTAATACTGAAAGTATAATTTTAAAAAAAAACAGCTCCTGGAATCATTGATTTTTTGAAGGGGTTTTTGTGTCTCTATTTCCTTCAGTTCTGCTCTGATCTTAGTTGTTTCTTGCCTTCTGCTAGCTTTTGAATGTGTTTGCTCTTGCTTCTCTAGTTCTTTTAATTGTGGCGTTAGGGTGTCAGTTTTAGATCTTTCCTGCTTTCTCTTGTGGGCATTTAGTGCTATAAATTTCCCTCTACACACTGCTTTGAATGTGTCCCAGAGATTCTGGTATGCTGTGTCTTTGTTCTCGTTGGTTTCAAAGAACATCTTTATTTCTGCCTTCATTTCATTATGTAATCACCCAGGTATTAAGCCTGGTATCCCTTGGTTGTTTTTCCTGATCCTCTCCCTCCTCCCACCTTCCACCCTCTAGTAGGCCCTGTGTCTTTTATTCCCTTCTACATGTCCATGTGTTCTCATCATCAAATATTTTTCTCTAATCACTTTCTCACTTTTTTTTAGTTTTTAATTATAATTTATGTTGTTTTTTTTTTCATTACTTGTATTACTTTCTTAATTTCTATTTTCTCAACTTGAACTTTCAGGTACAATTTTGATCTTTGTAAGGCCATGCCACTGTGATAAGCTTTCACTTTTTGGTAGGGGTATTATTTATTTTTACCATAACAACTTTATATTAGATTCTACTATAATCTTTTCTTCTTGAGTACTTTTATATGAAATGAGTTCTTATTTGTTCGGAAGGCAAGAGGGAGTAATAACTTTTTTTCAGTTCATTTTCTCTCTGTTGTTCAGATTGGTTTATTCCTATTGTTCTCTTTTTAAGTTCACTGATTCTTTTCTCTGTTATATTCATGCTGTATTGAAAGTATCCATTCAGCTTTTAAAAATATTGTATTTTCAGTTCTAAAATGTTCATTTGGTTCTTTATATTTCCTATTTATTTACTAGACTTTATATTCTTTTCATTTTGGATCTTATTTAAACCTATTTAGCAGGCTGCTTTTGCTACTGTGTCAGCAGGATATGTGGGAGCACCTCTTTGTTACTCCCACATGGGAGTAAGAGTCAAGGTTCCCCACTCAGCCTCTATTGATTTCCAAGGGAGGGAAGGGTGCCTCAATTCCACTGTGCAGAGGTGAGAGTTCAAGCTGCCCACTCACAACTCTAGCTAGTAGGGGTAGGATGATCTTTTTATTGTTGCCAGGTGAACTTCACTGACACCATAGCGGGAGGGTCTTATTAACCCTGGAAGGTGGTAAAAATCTTGGCTTCCTACTAAGCCTTTTCTGCCACCACCTGAGCAGGAAGGGTGCTCCGTTATTGCTGGGTGATTTGCAGTCCAGGCTCACCACTGGCCTTTGGTATGGGGGTAAATGTGGAGGCCATATATTTTCCATGATGTTTTTCTGGGATAAAGCAGTTATTCTGTGTAAGTTTTCTGTCTTGCTAGGCTTCCCCTATCCTGGTCCTTTGGCTAAAAAGAGCAGGCTTCATTGGAGCTTTTTTTGTTTGTCTGGTTGCACTCACTGGTGTTTCTGGGTTGCTGACTTCTTCAGTACCCAGCTGAGGAATATAAAGTGCAAGAAACTCACTGCCATGTCATTCCTCAAGTCACAGGATCCCTAGCTAGTCTATCGTTTTCTCTTCAATTTTGAGAATCTTTTTATGTTTTTTTTTTCATATATAACATGCAGATTTTTTGATAGAGGGAGAAATAGAAAGAAATGAATGTGCTTCATCTTGTTGAGAACCATATGTTGGAGAATAGTTTGTGTGTGTGTGTGTGTGTGTGTGTGTGTGTGTGTGTTTTTAGATTCTTTTCCCCTAATTCAAAGTTCCAGAGCCGTTATTTTATTGTTTTCTCAAAGTATCAAAAATATGACCAGTGTTCTTAAATTTCCTAGGTTTTTCTCTCCCCCATGTTTATTTTTAAATTTTTAACACTTTACATTTTTATTTATTTTAAGTAATTGACTTTATCTTTTAGAGTGGTTTCAGGTTTGCAGAAAAATTGAGTGGAAAGTATGGAGAGTTTCCGTATGTCCCTTTCTCCCTCTGACACCCACAGCTGCCCCACCCTCAATATCCCACACTGGTGTGGTACATTTGTTATAATCTATGAAACAGCATTCACTCATCATTATCAATGAAGTCCATAGTTTACATTAGGATTCATTCTTTGTGAATGAATATTCACAGAATATATATTCTGTGAATTTTGACAAATGTATAATGACATGTGTCCACCATTATAGTATATACAAAATAGTTATATTGGCCTAAAAATCCTCTATGTTTCTCCTATTTACCCTTCTATCCCTCCAAACTCTTGGTGACCATTTATCTTTCTACCATCTTCATAGTATTGTCTTTTCTAGAATGCCATATAGTTGAGATTGTATAGTATTTAGCCTTTTCAGACTATCTTTTATTTAGTAATATGCATTTACGTCTCTTCCATGTCCTTTTATGGCTTGATTACTCATGTATTTTTGCTACTGAATAATAGTCCATTGTCTATACATAGGACAACTTATCTATCCATTCGCCTACTGAAGGATATCTTGGTTACTTCCAAATTTTGGCAGTTATGAATAAAGCTTCTATACACATCCATGTGCAACCTTCTATGTGGACCTGTTTTCAGTTCCTTTGGGTAAATACCAAGGACTGCAATTGCTGGACAGTATGCTATGAGTATGTGTGTGTGTGTTTTTTTTTTAAAGAAAATGCTAAACTGTCTTCCAAAGTGGCTGTATTATTTTGCATTCCCAACAGTGTTGCTTCACCTCCCTGCCAGCATTTGGTGTTACCTGAATTTTGAATTCTAATAGGTGTGTAGTGGTACTTCATTGTTTTAGTTTGTATTTTCCTAACGGCATATGCTTTTGAATATCTTTTTATATGCTTATTTGCCATCTTGTATATCTTCTTTGGTAGGGTGTCTGTTCAGATTTTTTGCGCATTTTAAAATCTGGTTATTCATTTTCTTATTGTAAAGTTTGAAGAGTTCTTTGTATATTTTGGATATCACTGTCTTATCAGATATATGTTTTGCAAATATTTTCTCCCACTCTGTGGCTTGTCATCTTATTCTTTTGACAGTGACTTTGCAGAGCAGGTATTTTTTTATTTTAATGAACTCTGCTTTATCATTTTTTTCTGTCATGGTTGGTGCCTTTGATGTTATATCCCCACTTTTATTTGTATCTTCTTTTTCCTTTGTTTCTTATTGATCCTGTCCTCTTCAGTTTAGATTTTGCTCCCAGCAGTTTCTCATCCTGTGAGCTTTTTTTTTTTTTTTTTTTTTTTTTTTTTTTGAGACAGAGTCTCACTCTGTCGCCCAGACTGGAGTGCAGTGGTGCGATCTAGGCTCACTGCAAGCTCTGCCTCCTGGGTTCACGCCATTCTCCTGTCTCAGCCTCCCGAGTAGCTGGGACTACAGGTGCCTGCTACCATGCCCAGCTAATTTTTTGTATTTTTAGTAGAGACGGGGTTTCACCATGTTAGCCAGGATGGTCTCGATCTCCTAACCTCGTGATCCTCCCACCTCGGCCTCCCAAAGTGCTGGAATTACAGGCTTGAGCCACTGCGCCCGGCCCCTGTTAGCTTTTATCCTGAAACGGATCTTGGTTGGTTGCTTCATAGGGCCCACACTTTTCCAACACTTGCAGATTTTGTTGCAATCCACCTCACAGTTTTGGCTGCTGTTCTTAGTTCAACTTGCTGCACTTTCCAGTAAATGCTTCTTGCAAGTTTGAAGTCCTCATTCCTCCTCCTCCCACCCTCCTTGCTCTCAAATAGATGCTAATATTATATGGATCATATAATTTTTAGTAGTTTGTGCCCATTTGCTCCTATTTTGGTGTTCATGTGGGTAGCTACCACTTAGTTTCATCATAGGTGGTGTGTGTCAGGTTTGGTTTTGCTATTGTAGTTGCCCTACCTGTATTTATGGGGAAATTTCAGGATATTCTAAAACTATACCACCATTGCTGCTATCTTTCCAGAATTCCTTACTATTTTACATTGCATTTTTCAACCTAACATTCTTAAAGCTGTATATTCTGGCTCACTACCTTGTTTTCATTCATGTTCAACTATTCTCCATGAAGAATATAGGATGTTGGCTTTCATAGAGAGACTGTGGTGGTCTTATTCCAACACACACACACACACACACACACAGCCTTTAAATCAATACCTAGATGTATGTTCTTGCTCTGTCACTTATGGTTATGGACTGAATTCTGTTCTCTCGAAATACATATGTTGAAGTCTAACCCTCAGTACCTCAGAATGTGACCATATTTGCAGATATGATTCTTAAAGAGGTAATTAAGTGAAAATGAGATCAAAAGTAAGATGGGCCCTAATCCAATACGACTGGCCTCCTTATAAGAAGAGGAGATTAGAACACAGACGTGCACAGAAGAAAGACCATGTGAGGACATAGCAAGAAGGTGGACATCTATAAGCCAAGGAGAGGGGCCTCAGAAGAAACCAAACATGTCAATGTATTGATCTTATATGTTAATCCCCCACAACTATGAAAAAATAAATCTCTATTGTTTAAGCCACCCAGTCTGTGGTATTTTGTTATGGTAGCCCTAGCAAACCAATGTGCTTACTATCTTTGCACGTATGGGAAATCAGGGAAAATGTGGCCTTTGTTACTGAGGGCTTTTCTAAAGATCAAATGTGATAATGTTGTTTAAAAATTATATTGTTAATTGGCTTCCATGTAATAATTAGGAGGGACATCAAGGGGAAATAGATATGTAAGAAAAAATATTTTAAAAGACATGAATATGAACACTTATTTTATGAGAACTTATGAAGGTATTTGTAGTCCCACATAATTTTTCTTATCTCTAATTAACATTTTGGAAGCACAGTATTTGTATTCTCTAATGAAAATTCTGAAGTTTTAATTCTAACTCAAAAAATTGATTTTTTTGTCACTATGTCTGAAATGCTGTGTTAGAAATTTGATTAAAAATTTTCTTTTGCAGTGTTGTGCTAGTTGCTGAGGCTTAAGACTTAAAAATGAAACATGTTTTACCCCAGTACCTCAATTATCTCTAATCTATGATTAGGGACATCAAAATGCCCAAAAAATAAGCTGTATCTACCTTCTTATTTACTGGAGAGTAGAATGCATCTGGCTAATTTGTCACATATATTCCTCTTTATAAACTAAGTTGAGCACACACCTAAAATACAGATTAAGAAACTCAAATCTGCTTATATTGCTTATTCAGTAGCACAAATATATAGAAAGATAATAACAGGATAAATTACAATAGAGAAATATAAAGATAGCATTAACCAACTAGAAACAAATATTATATCTTAATTAAGCAAAGCCATAGGTGTTGAAGTTCCAAGTGGAAAGATTAGCTGCTGGCCTCAGAGATACCTAGTGGTGTAGCATTATCTGTGTCAATTCTCTTTAGCCCATGGCCTTACATGTAGCTTCTAAGGCTCACAAACTCAATCTTGTCAACATTTCAGAGTTATTCTTTCTCAAAAAAGTTGACTCTCTATAATAAAGCTAACTAGAAACTGATACAGAATCTAGAACTGCTTTATATCTATATAATAAAAACAAATAATTGTCAAGAGAATAGCACTTTCTTTTCCTATGTGCAGACTCCAGGAATAATCAAATTATAACAGTTATATCTACTTCTACATTCTGGCACAGCATATATTTATGTACTTATAAAAATATACATGTAGGCCAGGTGCGGTGGCTAATGCCTGTAATCCCAGCACTTTGGGAGGCCAAGGCGGGAGGATCACCTGAGGTTGGGAGTTCGAGACCAACCTGACCAACATGCAGAAACCCTGTCTCTACTAAAATTTCAAAATTAGCTGGGCGTGGTGGCACATGTCTGTAATCCCAGCAACTCTGGAGGCTGAGGCAGGAGAATTGCTTGAACCTGGGAGGCAGAGGTTGCAGTGAGCCAAGATAGCCCTATTGCACTCCTGCCTGGGCAACAAGAGCAAAACTCTGTCTCAAAAAAAAATTATATTTTTATATATATATATATGTATATATAGCATTTTGCCTTTGCGTTTTACCTTTATATACTTGAAGATGGAAACATCTGTATGTACCAGAAAGATAAAACTCTCCACAATGTTTAAGCAGTCTTGTTTTTTTAAAAATTGATCATACGCTATTGTATTTGGCTAGAAAGAGTCTGGACTCTTTAGAGAAAAAAAATGGTGCATATCTCACTTAATTCAGGAAGATACATTGTCAAGCAGAAACTAGGCTCTGTTACGGTAACTACTTCAGGAATGTTTACACAGATATTTGACAAAGCTCTGTCATAAATATGAAAATTAATTTATAGGAAATATGTTTGCATTATATTGTAGTCCAGTTTGGTAATAAAATATGGCTTTAAGTTAACAAAGCAATCAAGTGATACTTTTTAGACACAGTATATAAATTGATAAATTGAGATTTCTACTAGATCCTTTCAGTATTATAAAGTATTGATTACTTTTCATTCGCATTATTTTGCATATCAATTAATATACTAATAATATGTGTATCTGAAAGGAAAACTTCCCTTTTCCATCAGCCCCTGCAATTAGGTACAGTCCAGAGATTTCTTGGCAAATATAATATTTAGTCATGATTCCAACTCATCCATTTTGTTTCCAACAGTTTAGGGAAAAGCCCCAAGTAAAGTTTGCTCTCCACTTATACATCCAAACCACTATTTAAACATGAAGTCATGTATTTCTAATTGGCTACGTGGCAACTGAAACCATGATTAAACTTCAGCTTCTATGGGGGCAATAATTGTCTTATTAAAGATCATTTCTACTGGATAACAAATATGTAAGACATGAGTTTCTTCCTGATACATTTGCATTCCCTTGAGCCTACTTGTCCTGCCAAAATTTGCCCTTTCCTCCGATGGATTTCAATGACTGGTATCTATCTGATTTTGTTGCATTTGTGCATTTTACTTCTCACCACCCACAGATTCCAAAATTGATCATATACTTTTCTTGTAATTCTGATAACTTACCATTGGGTTGCCCACTCCTCTCCCTTTCATCATTAAATCTCCTGATAATGCTTCAGAATTTCTCATCCGAGTAAAAGGAAAAATAGAGAAATGGAAGTACACAATGCATTATCATGGTTGACAGTGTCTGAACTCAGAATGAGGTCAGTGTAAGGGCAAAAAGTGGACATCAGCTTTCTTCAAACACCTCAAGTCTGAAAAGATGATGAATGTAGGAGATGAGGAGAAGTAATCATGTTTTCTACATCTATTGTATCTGCTCAG
Source organism: Pan troglodytes (assembly GCF_028858775.2). NCBI lineage: Eukaryota > Metazoa > Chordata > Mammalia > Primates > Hominidae > Pan > Pan troglodytes. Next base: position 32,407,369 of record NC_086015.1, read on the forward strand.
CATTTCCTTTAGTTTAGCACATTCATTTTTAACTGTGATGTACAGACTGAGTCAGAGAATTTCCCTCTGCCTCATGAAGAAATACTGAAATGCCCCATTTATTTGGCCTTGTGACAATATCTTTCACAATTTGTCTTTAGATCGGCATACAAGATTTTCTATAATTTAATATGTTTAAATATGAACAGAAGCTTTCTCTTTCATTAGCATCCAATTCTTTTTGAGGGTCATCTCTGTTTTTATTTATATTTATAAAGTAATAATTTAAAATGAATACTCTTGGGCCCAATAGAGATGTGATTTATCAAAGACTATCAAAATAGCCATTCATGTTATACATAATAACTGCAAAATACTTCCCACTTTTATGACTTAAGTGTGAGAAATCTTGAGACTATTTTATGCTGAATGGAGTAGGTGCTACTTTTAATTTGATATTGCTTGACAATAATCCTTTTAGAAATTTTAAATCACCAACTATTAAATATAAACCCCTTACATTTTACAGTTTTAACACTGTAATGTAACGATTATGGATTGGTTGCTTTTAAAATAGACGATAATTAGCTTGAAAGACCCATTGTTTCTAAATTTCTGTTAAGTTGGGGTCTCCATTGCTGCTGCCATGGAGTCTCCATTTCTGCTTCTTAGTGAGGTCTTCTTTCTAGTGGGTTCCTTCAGTAATGTAAATTTCCAATGTAAGTTTACAAGGTAAACTCCACTCAAGTTTGCTCTTAAGGAAAGCCTAATAACAGTCGCCAAACAATGAGATACTGTGGTGTGTGAACCTGATAATAACCAGAGAGTCTTCTTCATTGAGGTCCTGACGCTACAATTGACTTTCTGTTATCACTTAGAGTTCTTTTAACGTATTAGGCTTCTTTGGGTTCCAGATAGTTGGAAACAATGTGTAATGCTCTAGACCTTCTTCTTCTAAAACCTATGACTGCCAGGTAGTCCTCTACCTGTGCTTTCCCTAACTCAGAGGCACAAGAGCCATAGGACTCTGCTCAGCCTCTGGGGAGCAACTGAACATCTACTTCATTCTCACATTCCACCATCTCTGTTGACTGTGCACCCATGTCACCACATCCTGGCAGTAGAGTTGGGACTCATCAACTTCCTAGAATCCGAATTTTTATGTCACTAATACCAGGCATGAAATATTTTTATTAGTTTACATTGTTCTGTTAATTATGATCAGTAATGACACAATTTTGCTCTGTAACCCACCTGAATCTCATCTTGAATTGTAATCCAAACTGTAATCTCCACATGTTGGGGGCAGGACCTTGTGGGAGGTAATTAGAACATGGGAGCAATTCCCCCATGCTGTTCTCATGATACTGAGTGAGATCTCATGAGATCCAATGGTTTTATAAGGGACTTTTCCCCCTTCACTTGGCACTATTCTCACTTCTCTCTCCTGCTGTCATGTGAAGAAGGATGTGTTTGCTTCCCCTTTTGTCATGATTTTAAGTTTCCTGAGGCCTCCCCAACCATGTGGAACTGGGGAGTCAATTTAACCTCTTTCCTTTATAAATTACCCAGTCTTGGGTATTTCTTCATAGCAGCATGACAACAGACTAATACAGGAAATTGGTACCACACAGAGTGGGCTGCTGCTATAAGGATACCCAAAAATGTGGAAGCAACTTTGGAACTGGGTAGCAGGCTGAGATTGGAATAGTTTGGAGGGCTCGATACAAGACAGAAAGATGTGGGAAAGTTTGGAACTTCCTAGAGACTTGTTGAATGACTTTGACCAAAATGCTGATAGTGATATGGACAATGAAGTCCAGGCTGAGGTGGTCTCAGATGAAAATGAGGAACTTCTTGGGAACTGGAATAAAGGTGACTCTTACTATGCCTTAGCAAAAAGACTGGCAGCATTTTACCCTTGCCCTAGAGATTCTGTGGAACTTTGAACTTGAGAGAGATGATTTAGGGTATCTGGTGGAAGAAATTTTAAGCAGCAATGTGATCAAGAAGTGACTTGGGTGCTCTAAAAAGCATTCAGTTTTATGTATTCATTCACAAAGATATGGTTTGGAATTGGAATTTATGTTTAAAAGGGAAGTAGAGCATAAAAGTTTGGAAAATTAGCAGCCTGATGATGTGATAGAAAAGAAAAACCCATTTTCTGAGAAGAAATTCAAGCCAGCTGCAGAAATTTGCATCGTAACAAGAAGCCAAATGTTAATCACCAAGACAATGGGGAAAATGTCTCCAGGGCGTATCAGAGGTCTTCATGGTAGCCCTTCACTTCACAGGCCCACAGGCCTAGGAGGAAATAATGGTTTCATGGGCCGGGCCCAGTGCCTTGCTGCTTTGTGTAGTTGTGGGACTTGGTGCCCTGTGTCCCAGCCATGGCTAAAAGGGGTAAAATGCAGCTCAGACTGTTGCTTCAAAGGGTACAAGCCCCAAGCCTTGGCAGCTTACATGTGGTGTTGGGCCTGCAGGTACATAGAAATAAAGAATTGAAGTTTCAGAACCTCCACCTAGATTTCAGAGGATGTATGGAAATGCCTGGATGTCCAGGCAGAAGTTTGCTTCAAGGACAGAGCCCTCATGGAGAACCTCTGCTAGGAGAGTGCAGAAGGGAAATGTGGGGTTGGAGCCCCCACACAGAGTCCCCACTGAGGCACTGCCTAGTGGAGCTGTGAGAAGAGGGCCATCCTCTTCCAGACTCAAGAATGGTAGATCCACTGACAGCTTGCACCGTGCAACTGGAAAAGCCACAGACACTCAATGCCAGCCTGTTAAAGCAACTGGGAGTGGGACTGTACCTTGCACAGCCACAGGGGTGGAGCTGCCCAAGGCTGTGGGAGCCCACCTCTTGCATCAGCGTGACCTGGATGTGAGACATGGAGTCAAAGGAGATAATTTCAAAGCTTTATGATTTGGCTGCCCCACTGGATTATGGACTTGCATGGGGCCTGAGGCCCCTTCATTTTGGCCAATTTCTTATTTGGAATGGGTGTATTTACACAATGCCTGTACTCACATGGTATCTAAGAATTAACTAACTTGCTTTTGATTTTACAGGCTTATAGACAGAAGGGACTTGCCTTGTCTCAGATGAGACTTTGGACTTGGAATTTTGGGTTAAGCTGGAATGAGTTAAGACTTTGGAGGACTGTTGGAAGGGCATGATTGTGTTTTGTAATGTGAGGACATGAGATTTGTGAGGGGCCCGTGGCAGAATGATATGGTTTGGCTCTGTGTCCCCACCCAAATCTCATCTTGAATTGTAATCTGAATTGTAATTTCCACAGGTTGGGGGTGGGACCTTGTGGGAGGTGATTAGATCATGGGGCAGTTCCCCTATGCTCTTCTCATGATAGTGAGTTCTCATGAGATTTGATGGTTTTATAAGGAGCTTCCCCCCTTCACTCAGCACTTCTTTCACTTCTCTCTCCTGCTGCCATGTGAAGAAGGACATGTTTGCTACCCCTTCTGCCATGATTGTAAGTTTCCTAAGGCCTCCCCAGTCATGTGGAACTGTGAGTTAATTAAATTTCTTTCCTTTATAAATTACCCAGTCACAGGAAGTTCTTTATAGCAGCATGAGAATGAACTAATATAAGTAATAACTTTTTTATTTGGTTATGAGTTGCATAGATTTATTTTATAACTTTGATATCAATTGATAATTTAACAGATTAATAACCTACAGTCCTCAAATTCAAGCAATTTATGGATATTTTATTTTTGTGATTTCAGATTCTTTACAGCATGATATGTATACTTTCTTTAGATTTTAAAATTATCTAAACAATTTAGTTTACAAATAGTTACCTTAATGAAGCAAATATATCTTTGTATCATTTTTTCTCCTCTCAGTTGTACCAAATATCTTATATATATATGATTGTATTTGTTTGCTAGGGCTGCCATAACAAAATGTCACAGACTGGGTGGCTTAAACAACAGAAATTTATTTTCTCTATTCTGGAGGCTAGAAATCCTGAGATTAAAGTGTCTGCAGGATTAATTTTTTTTTAAGACCCTCTTCTTGGCTTGCAGATGGCTATTTTCTTGCTGTGCCCTATCATGGTCTTCCTTCTGTGCATGTGTGTCTTCATTTCTTCTCCTCATAAGGAGACCAGTCATATTGGATTAGGGCCTACCCTAATGAACTCATTTTAACGTCACTACCTTTTTTAAGGCTCTCTGTTCAAATATGACCACATCTGAAGCTAGGACTTCATCATACAAATTTGAGGGTGTGAGGAGGACAAAATTCAGCCCATAGTGATGTCACTTTACAATTTTTTAATTTGCCAAAAACCAAAAATGTGTAAAGTATATGTTTGTTTGAACTTTATAACAACATAGTGAGGAACCAGTTACTATGAGGTCTAGATACGTGCTTGGTGCCTGTATTAGTTTGTTCTCACACTGCTAATAAAGACATACTTGAGACTGGGTAATTTATAAAGAAAAGAGGTTTAATTGACTCACAGTTCAGCATGGCTGGGGAGGCCTCCAGGAACTTAGAATCATGGTGGAAGGGGAAGCAAACACATCCTTCTTCACATGGTGGCAGCAAGGAGAAGTGCTGAGCAAAGAGGGAAAAGCCCCTTATAAAAGCATCAGATCTCATGAGAACTCACTCACTATCACAAGAACAGCAGCATTGGGGTAACCACCCTCATGACTCAATTACCTCCCACCAGGTCCCTCCTACAACATGCGGGGATTATGGGAATTACAATTCAAGATGAGATTTGGGTGGGGACACAAAGCCTAACCATATCAGTGCGTCTTGTCTGGTTTATGGCAAAACCAGAGAAAAATGTTGCTGGTCAAGAGACTTGAGCATGTGTTGGCCTTTGCTGTACCACTAAGAAATGTTGGAAAAATCTAAGCATTCTGTGTCTCAGATCACTGAGCTATAACGTGGGGGCATACGAAAGGTAGAGGGGTACAGGATTTGGGATTATGAACATCATTGTCTAAATGGGACTTTACAGTGCTGCAAAGTGAAGTAACACTTGACAGCTGTACAGATTTTTGAATGGTTTGGTATATTAGATATGCATATTTTATATCTTGATCTGTAAAACTCGATCATATTTCTACTGTACATTCCTTAATCATAGCTTACTGACCTTATTTGCTGTCTTCCCTTCCTGCTTTATTCTCTGAACAGTAGGTCAGAGTGTAGAATGATTGGTTAATTTTTTAACACTTAGTTGATATATAAGTGCAATTTTGCCATGGATGGTTTTAGCCTAATAATTTACATTGTGCTATTTAAATACAAGATGATAATTTTGATTTTAGAGTTGTAGTTTTTAAAATAAAAAGTCAATTTTTTGATACATTAATACTAAGTATTTAAGAAATTGTAGACTTAATATATATGTAAGATAAATAAAATATCTAGCTATAGTTACAATGTATTATCTGAATGAAAAAAATAGATATTACTGAGACGAACTCATCTGTATCTTTTTCAGTTTTATTTCACTGAAAGCCACCATCATTCTATCCTTGGTCTTGATAGAGTAGCAATCCTTATTGATCAAACATCAGATAAGAAAGGCCTTTTGTTATTTTAGTAACTTTACTCTTTTGACTATGGTATCAGATAATCCTCATCAAATTGATTTTATCATAGAGCTAGAGAAAACCAGAGATCATATGGTTGCCCCACTTCAATAAGCAAAGCATATTCTTACACACACACACACACACACACACACAAACACACATACTCCCTACACTATACACCACACATACTTTGGTACTCTTTATCAAATGGTTGTGTAGGCTCTTAACCAGCAAGGAAATGTAATTTATGAGGCTGAATATTCCATCTTTGGGCTAATTATTCTTAAGTCCTTTTCTTTTTTTCCTTTCTTGAGTTGAATATAGCCTCCCTGTGGTTTCCCTCCCTTTGGTACTGATCCCGCTTCTGAGCCATGACTGTGATCTAATCTAGTGGAAAACATTTGGGTTTTGGCATTAGAAAGTCCTTTTTCAAACCATGTTTTCACCTTTTATTAACAGTCTTCTTAAGAAAGTTACAGAATAGCTCCAAGACTCAGTTTTCATTTAAATAAAGAAAACAGGCTGGGTGCAGTGGCTTATGCCTGTAATCCCAGCACTTTGGGAGGCCAAGGCGGGCGGATCACTTGAGGTCAGGAGTTCGAGACCAGCCTGACCAACATGGTGAAACCCCATCTCTACTAATTAGCCAGGCATGGTGGCAGGCGCCTGTAATCCCAGTTACTCGGGAGACTGAGGCTGGAGAATTGCTTGAACCCAGGAGACGGAGGCTGCGGTGAGCCGAGATCACACCATTGAACTCCAGCCTGGGTGACAGAGCAAGACTCCCTCTTAAAAAAAAAAAAAAAAGCAAAAAACAAAAAAAACTTACTTCATCACTTCATCAGGTTGGTGGGAGGATCAAATTGATAATCAAAGCCTCAAAGGAGTGCTGGGAACACTGACATCATTAACTTGCCTCAGTAAGTTGCCTCTTCCAATTCCACCCCAGTTTGTTTGTTTTTTTTTGACCACTTTTAAATATCTGTGATATTCCTCCTCAGTTTCTCTTATAATACCCTTGAATCAATTTTCATTTTACTGTTTAAAATTACAGAAATTATTTTTAAAATATTGAGCAAATATATTACTTAAAAATTCTAATTTTCTTAGTGCTAAATTTGTTTTTATTTACATTCACAATCAGGAATTTTTACAGTGATTATGTTCCCATAAATTTTCAGTTTATTTCAAACTTCCTTTTAAACAGAACATGATAAATCAAATAAAATGAATAACTTCTTAGGTGTGGGTTTTCTCACTTCAGAGGTTTTTCAGGACTATTCTCTAATTTCCTGTTCAGACTCCATATAGAATTATTATTTCAGTTTTTGCTTATCAGGGGTGTTAATGACAGGAGCTCTCTGCTGCATATTATGAAATAGAAAAACCAAATACAACAAAAAAAAAGTAGAATAGAATGGGTAAAAGTGGGAAATGAAGACCAAAGAGAAAAATGAAACATATCAATAAATTTGTAGAGGTTTATGTCATGAAATAACATATCTCTAAATGTTTGTTTTTAATAAAGAATAAATTTTATTTTCAATGTTGAAGATTTTTTAACAATGTGGTCACCTGGCAATGCAGCAGATGGAGGAAGGAGACAGGATGGAACTGCAGAGCTTTATTTCTGTTTTCCCACAGTAGTTTGACTCCACAGCATTGTCAAAGCCTGAGCTATCAGGATTCCTTTGGCAGACCTGGCTCAGGAAATACCAGCTCTCTCCCACGCCATCAGAAGCCATGCTTAGTGGGTTAACATTTTGCTAATTAATCATTTGATTTAGAGTTAATTCAGCTCTACATGAATTTGAGGAATCTTTTTTTTTCTCTTTTCTATCATCAGTGCCTAAATATCTCTTACTGTCCCTGGAGATCATTCTTTTGCTTTATAATTCTTTCCTCATGTCTTATCTATATCTTAAACTTGTGACCATTTCAAAGCTTTCTATAACTATAAAATACAATTTATTATTTGTATCAAACAAATATCCTACCTTTGAAAGATATAAGTAGGAATATATGTTTTGTGAAAAGGCATTAAAATTCAAAGGAGAAAGTTAATATGCGATTGATAGACGTGTTGATGTCTACCTTTTTAAAAGCATCAAAATAATTACAAATATTTTCTTTTGAAAGTTGGCCAGGAATACTTTGCCCTGACCGTTTTAAAGGGAAATATGTAACTTATGACCCAGATGGAAATGTTGAAGAGTATCACATAGAATTCCTGGGCGATCCCCATTCAAGATCATGGATAAAGGCAACATTTGTTGGACATTATAGTATCACATTAAAGGTAGGTACAGTAACATCAAAACTTTATTCTTCTTGCACTTATTTTTAGTTATGGTAATTTTTATCTTTGATCATAAAATATATATAATTTGCTTTTAGATTGATGTATGCTGTTTATTTAATTCAAATATTTGTATTTTTAGTGTTTTTCTCAAAGAAAGTATGGATATAAAATAGTTGTGAGAGTTTTAAATTTTATTTTTCTTTCTGTCTTTTTTTTTTTTTTTTGGCGACAGAGTCTCGCTCTGTCACCCAGGCTGGAGTGCAATGGCGCGATCTCGGCTCACTGCAAGCTCCGCCTCCTGGGTTCACGCCATTCTCCTGCCTCAGCCTCCCACGTAGCTGGGACTACAGGTGCCCGCCACCATGCACGGCTAATTGTTTTGTGTTTTTAGTAGAGATGGGGTTTCACCGTGTTTGGCAGGATGGTCTCGAACTCCTGACCTTGTGATCAGCCCGCCCCAGCCTCCAAAAGTGCTGGGATCACAGGCGTGAGCCACTGCGCCCAGCCTTAAATTTTATTTTTCTAATGGTAATATAATAAAAATCAACTGAAGACTTTATGTGATTGCCTTTTGAAGCTATTTTAAGACTATCATTTGGTAGTTTTTAAATTCTCTTGAGAAGAGGAGACTCTATGTTATAGCCATAGCTCACAGGAAAACTTAATTATGGATTGCAACCAGTTTTTCAATTTCAAATGGAATATTTCATTTATACTAACTCCTTCAGTATCTTTTTGACTCTTTTTAAACTTTAAATCTCACATTATAATTAATAGATTATTAGATTAGTGTAAAAGTAACTGTGATTTTGCTATTACTTTTGCACCAACCTAATAGTTTCTCAAATTTATGAGAATAGGTAAACTGGACCTATTTCCACATATTTGGTTTAATAAGTATAAATCAATTAAATGATCTGTGTTTATATTCTAATATTGAAACTTTTCATCTGCAAATCATGCTTTCATTAAAACTTGATAAAAAGTGGATGTCAGAAATGTGGATACCTTTTACTCAATTTGAATATTTTCTTTTCTTTTTTTTTTTTTTGTGATGGCCAGCCTTGAATTACTGGGCTCAGGTGATCCTCTTGCCTCAGCCTCCCAAGTAGTTAAGTCTACAAGCAGACACTACTGTGCCCAGCTGGATGTTTTTTGTTTGTTTTGTTAATAGATGTGTACATATTTAGAAATACAAATAAGTACATGTACGTATTTAAAACATGCAATTTAATCCACAGTAAAATTAAATCTGTGAAAATTAGGGGTACTTTTTAATGGGTTTTTACTATATCTTTGGCAAATATATAGTAAAAACTATGTATTTTATACTATTTTGTTTGGTATTTTATACTATTCAGTTTGAAGCAGGTAAGAGGGAAGGCTGTTTTTGTGAAAACATTTAAGTAGGGAATAACACCATATAAATCAATTTCATGCTAGTTGTGATCCAGTCATCATTATACGAGGCATCTTCTCTGCTCTGACATTTTGAATGTGCTCCTAGATACTTCTGCTGGCAACCACAGAAGACAGGATAGAATATTCCATCTTGGCCGCTTTATAAAGGATACGGGAATCTTTTAGCTGCTCATGAAGCTGACCTTAGAATCTTACCTCAGGATAGCTGAGATTTCCTTTCCTTTGAAGATGGAGATTGTATTGACTCCAATTTACACTCTATTGTCTAGACTTCCCAGGGATTTAATCTTTTATGGTCCTTTCCACTTTGGAGCTCCTATATCCTCAAATGCTATCTCTATACTGCACCACATTGATCTAGATATTAAATACATGCTCCCAACTTCAGAAAAAAAGACAAAACCACTTACACAAAAAATACTGTATATTTAGACAATGTAGAGTTTTAAAAATTTTTTTCTAGAGGAGAAGTATGTAAATTGTACAAGTTGTCTGATCACTTTTTCTAAAACCAGATGAAGAATGATAGTCATGTATAATTTTCACTGGTTATTGCTAAATCTTACTTCATACACTATTTCAACATCATTTTCCTCTAAATTAATTCTTCTAAATTAATTAACAACTAATTAATATTTCAGGATTTTCACTAAATATGGATTCTCTATATTTTGCAGTGCATATGTGAAGGTGGTATAGACATAAATTTGCCTACAAAGACCTGCATTATATGCATTTAAATTAAATTTTTTTGGTTTTATTATGAAAATTTTAACTATTTTATTTTGGCTCAATCATGTTTGTCTAGTCTTTTAAATAGTTAATTTAATAGGTGCATGGTTGCCTTATGAGACCTCTGACTTAATTAATTTTATTAAGAGCACAACAGTACTCAGTCATTCTCTAGTCATACAGATGATAGTGTTTTCCCCTAATAAATGGAACTATTCATTGGTACACTGAGATACACTCCAGAAAATAGTTGAAGGCAATATTTTTATTATAGATTTATAACTGATGTTAGTTTATATATTTTAGTTTTTAATCAGTAGCTATAAACATAGCTGAAATCCAGCCTCCTCTCTTATAAAGAAGCCTTGATATTCTTGAAAGTATTCAGAGATGGGATTCTGGAAAGATGGTAGAGTAGGAAGCACCATGAATATGTCTCTCCACCTAGACAACAATCAGACACTGGCAGAATCTGTCTAATGTAACTATTTTTGAACTCTGGAGTCTATTGAAGGCTTGAAACTTCCAGGAAAAGGCTTGGACTGTATGCTGCAGTTAATTTCCATCAACTTCAGCTCTTAACACAGTAGCAGCTACCAGTCCCCATTCCCAGCCCTGTGGCAGACAGTTGCACATGTTTCTGGAGCATCTTGCACATAGCTTACAGGAGCTGAGGTGGGCAAAAATGACCCTGTTTTTCAAATATTAGGGATCTGTGCTGTAATCACTGATTGCTGCTTATGATCACAAAGGTACAGACAATGAAAGGGGCAGCTAGCTACTGTTATTGTAATCTCCCTCATTTGTGCAAGCCCCTCCCCCTTCAGCTGAAGTGACTTCCAGGAGATTGAAAGGGCTGGCACCCTTTTGCACCACCACTTTCATTTTTCCATTTTTCCTCTTGTGAAAGCCAGAGATTAAACATAGGACATTTTAAACCAACTGTATATACAGGGAAAATTAGAAAGTGACTGCGCAGGCAGAGGGAAAGGTGCAGGTTCAGAAAAGACCTGAGTGGACTTAAAGTTTTAGTTCAGGCTGATCCTTGGCACAAAGATAGCCGACAACAATAAAAAGATAAACAAAAACAATAACAAAATCAGCAAATTGTGGGGAAGATGATGAATCTGATTTTCAAACTTACCACATTATTAGACTTAAATGTCCAGTTTTCAACAAAAATTCATAAGACCTGTAAAGAAACAGGAAAGTATGGCTCATTTAAAGGAAAAAAAATCAACAGAAATTGTCCCTGACAAAAACTTGATGGCAGATCTACTAGACAAATACTTTAAAGCCACTGTCTTAAAGATGCTCAAAGAACTAAAGGAAGATATTGAGAGTCAAGAACATGATGTATGAACAAAAGACAAATATGAATAAGGAATTAGAAAACCTATAAGAAAACCAAAAGAAATTTAGGAACAGAAAAGTACAACTGAAATGAAAAGTTCACTATAGGGATTCAAAGACAAATTAGAGCAGAGAGAAGAATCGGCAAACTTGAAGGCAGAACAATGGAAATTATTGAGTCTCAGTGTATTAGTCAGGGTTCTTTAGAGGGACAGAACTAATAGTATATATATATACTAGTATATATCCTATGGTGTGTGTGTGTGTGTATATATATATATATATATATACACACACACACACACCATAGGATATATATATATACACATCATAGGATGTGTATATATATATATACCTACATATAAAGGGGAGTTTATTAAGTATTAACTTACATGATCACAACATCCACAATAGGCTGTCTTCAAGCTTGAGGAGCAAAGAGAACCAGTCCAAATCTCAAAACTGAAGAACTTGGAGTCTGATGTTTAAGGGCAGGAAGCATCCAGCACGGGAGAAAGATATAGGCTGGGAGGCTAGGCCGGTCTCTCCTTTTCACATTTGTCTGCCTGCTTTATACTTGCTGGCATCTGATTAAATGGTGCCCACCCAATTAAGGGTGGCTCTGCCCTTCCCAGCCCGGTGACTCAAATGTTAATCTCCTTTGGCAACACCCTCACAGACACACCCAAGATCAATACTTTGTATCCTTCAATTCAATCAAGTTGACACTCAGTATTAACCATCACAAGCCCACCCCTTGGCAACTGGAACCTATACACATCTCCTGAGATCATACATAATCTTCAAATAAAGACAATAATGAGATCATAATTATGCCTAACATAATACAACTATCCTTTGTATAATCGGAAATTCACCAGTGCCCAACCCAAATACTCTTACGTAAAGTTAACAATACCTAAATGCTGATATGAAGTCAATAAATCTTATGTCACGTGATAAAGGAAAAAGGAAATAAAATGAAGATATTTTCTTAGTACAAGTGTATACATGAACGAACATGTTTTTAACAAAGAAAGAGGAAATACTCATGACAATTACAGTCCCATTTCTGCAGCTGGTCATGTGGTTGTAGCTGTTATTGACGACTACCTTCTTCTACTACCCATTCTGTATTCCCTTTGCCTTCAGCAAGCATCTGGGCAGGTCATGGTTTTTTTTCCTGGTGAAGTGACCAAAACCTTCATTCCTGAGGGGTCTGGGCTATTTGTAGTCCTGCCTGGATTGGGCTGTTGTAGTTTGCCATTGACCTTAATCTCAGGGCATGGTAATACTAAGAGAAACTCTCATAGATCTCCTGTATTCCATGCATACTCTTCCTTACCTCCATTGTGGAGTAGTAGACTGATTTCATCTTGATAGCCCAGGTCAGTCACCCAAGCCAACATTGTAACTCCTTTCATAGCCTGTTGACTTAAAGGTAGGAGAAGCCCAAAGTGTCCAGGTGGCAATCTTAACTTCCAGTTTAATGGAATCGTTGTTGTGTCTCCTGATGGCAGCATTCCTCCCTCTTGAACTAAGACCTCTAGGCCAGCAAAACATAATGTTGCAGAAACAGGAAGCAAAAATTTTACTAGTGGATCACTAGCAGTGATGGTGAGTGATGCCACTTCCATTTCTACCTCTTGATTCCTGGACCTGTGAATCCTGGCTGTGGGAGAAACAGTACCATATAATGGATGCTGATTCAGAACATATGCAGCCTTCTGGAGAACTTTGGCCAAGCCCTGCAAAGTATTATCACCTAGTTGGCATTATAATTGTGACTTCACATGGCTATTCCACTGTTCTATCAATCCAGCTATTTTAGGATGATGGGGAACATGGTAAGACCAGTGAATTTTATAAGCATGAGCCCACTGCCACGCTTCTTTAGCTGTAAAGTGAGTGCCTTGGTCGGAGGCAATGCTGTGTGGAATACTATGATGGTGGATAAGGCATTCTGTGAGTCGATGGATGATAGTCTTGGCAGAAGCATTGTGTGCAGGTTAGGCAAACCCATATCCAGAGTAAGTGTCTAGTCCAGTGAGGACCTCTGCCTTTTCCATGATGATAGAGGTCCAATATAATCAACTAGCTACCAGGTAGCTGGCTGATCACCCCAAGGAATGGTGCCATATCGAAGACTCAGTGTTGGTCTCTGCTGCTGGCAAATTGGGCACTCAGCAGTGGCTGTAACCAGGTCACCCTTGGTGAGTGGAAGTTGATGTTGCTGAGCCCATGCATAACCTCCATCCCTGCCACCATGGCCACTTTGTTCATGGGTCTATTGGGTGATGACAAAGATGACTGGGGAAAGAGGCTGAGTGGTGTCCACAGAACAGGGTCATCCCATCCACTTGATTTTTGAAATCCTTCTTTTCTGGCATCACCTATTGGTGAGCACTCACATGGGATACAAATATCTTCACAGTTTTTGACCACTCAGAGAGGTCCATCCACATACCTCTTCCCCAAATTTCTTTGTTACCAATTTTCCAGTCATGCTTCTTCCAAGTCCCTGACCATCCAACCAAACCATTGGCTACAGCCCTTGAATCAGTATATAATCACACATCTGGCGATTTCTCCTTCCATGCAAAGTGCACAACCAGGTGCACTGCTTGAAGTTTTGCCTGCTGGGAAGATTACCATTCACAACTCTCCTTCAGGGATGTCCTAGAAAGAGGCTGTAGTGCTGCAGCTGTCCACTTTCGAGTGGTGCCTGCATATCGTGCAGAACCATCTCTTCTTCTGTCAGCTGATCATAGGGAATTCATCATGAGGCCATTGGTGCAAGCTGGGGGAGAGAAGGCAGGGTGGCAGGACTGGAGACCGTGGGCATTTGAGCCACTTCCCCATGTACCTTACTTGTGCCTTCAGGACCTGCTTGAGCCCAATCACATGTACCACTTCCATTTGATTATGGAATGCTGCTGTGCACAACCCATTTTATGGCTAGATGGGTCAGAAAGCACCCAGTTCATGATAGGCAGTTTAGGCCACCCAGGCACTTGATAATCCATAGTCAAATATTCAGTTTCCACCAAAGCCCAGTAACAGACCAAGAGCTGTCTCTCAAAAGGAGAGTAGTTATCTGCAGAAGATGGCAGGGCCTTGCTCCAAAATCCTGGAGGCCTCCACTGTGATTTACCTATTTGGGCCTGCCAAAGGCTCCAGACAGCATCCTTATCTGCCACTGACACTTCAAGCAACATTGGTTCTGCTGGGTCATATGGCCCAAGTGACAGAACAGTTTGCACAGCAGCCTGGACCTGTTGCATAGCCTTCTCCTGTTCTGGACCACACTCAAAACTGAGAGCCTTTTGGATCACTGACTAAATGCACCAGAGTAACACACCCAAATGAGGAATACGTTGCCTCCAACATCCAAATAAACCCATTAGGCATTGTGCCTCTTTCTTGGTTGTAGGAGAGTCCAAATGCAGCAACTTATCCTTCACCTTAGAAGGAATATCTCAACAAGCCCCACACCGCTGGACTCCTAGAAATTTTGCTGAGGTAGAAGTTCCCTGAATTTTAATTGGATTTATTTCCCATCCTCTGGCAAGCAAATGTCTCACCAATAAGTCCAGTGTGTTTGCTACTTCTTGCTCACTGGATCCAGTCAGCATAGTGTCATCAATATAATGGACCAGTGTGATATCTCATGGAAGTGAAAAGCGATCGAGGTCTCTTGAATAAGATTATGACACAAAGCTGGAGAGTTGATATACCCTTGAGGTGCGACAGTAAAAGTATATTACTGGCCTTGCCAGCTGAAGGCAAATTGCTTCTGGTGGGCCTTATGGACAGGAATGGAGAAAAAGGTATTTGCCAAGTCAATGGCTACATACCAGGTATCAGGAGATGTGTTAATTTGCTCAAGCAATGAAACCACATCTGGTATAGCAGCTGCAATTGGAATCACCACTTGGTTACACTTATGATAATCCACTGTCATTCTCCAAGATCTATCTGTCTTCTGCACAGGCCAAATGGGAGAGTTGAACAGGAATGTGGTGGGGATCACCACCCCTGTGTCCTTCAAGTCCTTGATGGTGGCACTAATCTCCACAGTCCCTCCAGGGATGTGATATTGTTTTTCATTTACTATTTCTCTAGGTAGAGGCAGCTCTAATGGCTTCTATTTGGCCCTTCCCACAATAATAGCCCTCACCTTACCAGTCAGGTAGCCAATGTGGGGGTTGTGCCCGCTGCTAAATATGTCTATGCGAATTATGCATTCTGGCACTGGGGAAATGACCGTAGGATGAGTCCAGGGACCCACTGGACCCACTGTAAGTCAGACCTGAGCTAAAACTCCATTAATTACCTGACCTCCATATGCCCCTACTTTAACTGGAGGACTACAATTACATTTTGGGTTCCCTGGAATCAACGTCAGCTCAGAGCCAGTGTCTAGTAGTCTCTGAAATTTCTGATCATTTCCAGTGCACAGTTACCCAGGTGAAAGCCCAGAAGTCTCCTTGGGGACATGTGGAAGAAAGGTTCACTGCATAAATTGTCGGTAATTTAGTGGGGTCCTTCTTCAAGGTGACCCGGCCTCCCCTTCATTCAAGTGGTTCTGGGTCTGTAAACTGGCTCAAGTCTGGAAATTGATTGAGGGGGTGTGGTTCTCTGTTTTTCTAATTCAAATTAGTCTTTTGTCCATTCAACCTAGAAGTTTTCTGCTTGTATAAATTAAGTAGGAATGCAGTAGGCTTCGTATCAATTGCACTTCTAAGAACATTGTGATTAACTAGCCAATACCAGAGCTCTACACAAGTCAGACTATTCTGATTACTGCTTTGCTTCTGCAGTCCATTACAGTAGCTATGCCCACCTTGCCTTTAATGGTTGAGTATCATCACTTGGCCTCTGCCACCTTGGGATCCAATGATCCTCATTGTATTTAAATTTTGTAGTTGAGTAACTGTGGTTCCCACTGTTAGATCTGACATACAGAGAAGAGCAATTACAGGGCTCCTCAAAATTGCAGATGCTGCCCTCACAAATCTGTTTCACAAGGCATTGGTGAAGGGTATATCTTCTGGACCCTCCCAGCTAGGATGAGTAGGTCTAAGTGACTAATCCACTCCACCATCCCAATCTCCCTAAGCCTTTGGACCCCTTCCTCTACATTGAACCAAGGGAGATTAGGCACTTCCAGCTCACTCACAATGAACCATCTTTTAATCCATGTTTCATGTGACCAAGCAAATAAACTATTAGAACCTTTTTTTAACTCCCCAAGCTGCAACATTAAAAGCAGAGTCCCTACTTAGTGGTCCCAAATCAACAGATTCAGCCTGATCAAATTCTGTCTTCCTTCCGCCATTATCCCACACCCTTAATATTCATTATTATGCTTGTTCACCAGATTTCTGTTTATATAAATTAGAGAACTCAAACAGCCCTTCTTGAGTGTAGCACGCCTCCTCATGGTCACACTCTCAACCTCACCTCTAGGGATCTACCAGGACTTTAGTCTAGTTATAGGTCTAGAAGATAACATGAGTGTTGAGGGTGGCTCCTGAGGAGAATCAACATTATTTTCCCTGGCAGCTGCGTCAGGGGAGGCCATCACTGTTGTCTCAGGCAATGCAGGGTTTATCTCCTCAGACAAAGGCAGAAAGGATGATGGCAGCATGGGTCAGGGAGGGGAAGTTGCCACTACAGAGTTTATAAATCTAGTGTCCCCAGCTTCATCAGGGTCCTCCCACATGTCCCCATTCCACATTGCAGGGTCCCATTCTTTTCCAATCAATGCCTTCACTTTTAGAGTAGACACCTGGTGAGGCTGTGCATGCACCTTTCTTTGCAGGTCAGTCACTCGCATGATAAGAGCTTTCCACAATTTCAGCTCTTCCTCTACAGGAGATAAGACTCTCACTTAAGGCAATCTTAGCAGATTTGAGGCTCAGTATCTGCTTCTGAAGCCAGGAGTTAGAATCGCTGAGTTCATCATTTGCTTTCATCACTTTGTCCACTGAACCTAGGAGGGACCAACCAGCTTCATTATAGTCCTTGGTTCTCCAGATATGGTCAAACGTATTATGTATAGAGTCACTAAACTTCTTGCCTCACATGGGCAGTGAATCAGGAGTGTCAAATGCATTTATTTGGCTGTCTAAAATGTTCACACCAAGGAGTATCAGTGTTTCTATACTGATATGCTCTATAGAAATAGAGTCCTTAGCATTCTGGGGTCTATCATATTAAGCAGCCAACTCCAGAAACCCCCAAACCAACAAAAGAGCTCCATCCTTAATATTCTGTTCCTCTGGAACCACTCCTGGTACCAAAATCTATATTAGTCAGGGTTCTCTAGAGGGATAGAACTAATAGGATATATAGGTATATATCCTATTATATACCTATCATATATATATATATATATATTTGAGTTTATTAAGTATTAACTCACCACTTGGGTTACAGAGTGAGGCCCTAACATTATTAGTCTAAAAGCTAGTATATGTAACTTTGGTTTATAACTCCACATTTTGCTTTCTGCATAACTTAAGATACTGATGCACTGCAAAGAATTATTAGTTTATATTTTTGGGCAAACAACATATAAAGATGAAATTTCGTGACAACAACTGAAAGGGGTGGGGATGAAGCTGTTAAGGGAGCAGAATTTGTGTATGTTGGGGAAGATAAGCTGGTATAAATTCAAATTAAAGTGTTATAACTTTAGGATGTAATCCTCATGTTAAACACAAAGAAAACAGCTATAGAATATATGCACAAGGAAATGAGAGAGGAATTTAAATGTTTCAGTATAAAAAATTAAACACAAAAGAAGCCAGTAAGGCAAGAAATGAGGAACAAAAAGCTGTAAGACATGTTGAAAACAAATAGCAAAATGACAGAAATAATTGCCTTATTAGTAATTATTTAAATGGGTTAAACTCCCCAGTCAAAAGACAGAGATTAGTAGAATGAATAAAAAGACACGATCTTACTATCTGCTAACAAGAGATTCACTTTAGATCCAAAGACACAAATAGACTGAAAGTGAAAGAATGAGAAAAGATGTTCCATGCAAATAGTAACCAAAAGAGAACAGGGGTTGCTATACTAATATTGGACAAAATAAACATAAATGTTACAAGAAACAAAAGAAAGATATTTTGATTAATAAGATGTTCAATATAGCAAGAAGAGATAGCTATTATAAACATGCATCTGTTAAAAGATTATTAAAACATATGAAGCAAAATCTTCCACAACTGAAGGGAGAAATGGACAGTTCAACAATAATAGTTGGAGACTTAATACCCCATTCTCAGTAATGGATAGACCACCAGGCAGAAGATAAGTAAAGAAATAGAGAGCTCAAACAACACAGTAAACCAACTAGATTTAACAGGCATGTACAAAACACTCTACCCGACAGGACTAGTATACACATTTTTCTCAAGTTCACATGGGACATTTTCTACAATAGATGACATGATGGACTACAAATTAAGTCTCAGGAGGTTTTTAAAAGATAGATATAAGGCAGAGTATTATCTCAGACCACAATGAAATGAAGGTAGAAATAATAACAGGTAAAATTAGAATTTGTGGGAATTAAACACCCCAAGACAACCAATGAATCAAAGAAAAAATTGTAAGGGAAACTGGAAAACACTTAGAGATGAATGAAACACATCTTAGAGAAAGTGAAAACACAACACACTAAAACTTAATAGTATGCAATGAAAGCAGTACTGAGGGAGAAATTTATACCTACAAACACTTATTAAAAAAACAATAAATATTTCAAATCAACAACTTAACTTTACAACTTAAAGGACCAGAAAAAGAAAAACTAAATCCAAAGCTACTAGAAGGAAGGAAATATTAAAGATAAGAGCAGAGATAAGATATATAATAGAAAAACAATAGAGAAAATCAATGAAAACAGAAGTTGGTTCTTTGAAAAGATCAATAAAACTGTCAAACCTTTAGCTAGTTGGACTAAGAATTAAAGAGAAAAGACTCAAATTACTAAAGTCAGAAATAAAGCAGGGACATTACTACCAATTCTACATAAATAAAAATGACTATAAGAGCATACTGTGGACAGTTATACAGCAACGAATTGGATAACCTAGACGAAATGGACAAATTCCTGGAAACACAAAATCTAGCAAAACTAAAGC
Organism: Pan troglodytes; assembly: GCF_028858775.2. Classification (NCBI taxonomy): domain Eukaryota; kingdom Metazoa; phylum Chordata; class Mammalia; order Primates; family Hominidae; genus Pan; species Pan troglodytes. Next base: position 32,426,902 of record NC_086015.1, read on the forward strand.
ATGAAGAAATAGAAAACCTGAGTAGACCTGTAACTAGTAATGAGATTGAATTTGTAATCCAAATCTCCCAACAGTAAAGAATCTTAGACATGATGGCTTCACTTTGAAGTCTACCAAACACTTAAAGAACAATACTGATCCTTCAAATCCTACTTTTCCAAAAATAGGAGGGCACACTTCCTAACTCATTCTATAAGGCCAGCATTACTCTGGTACAAAAGACACATAAAAACACTGCAAAGAAAGAAAAGTATAGGCCAGTATTCCTTATTTACATTGACGGAAAAAGTCAACAAAATACTAACAAACTTAATTCAGCAGAATAGTAAAAGAATTATACACTATGGCCAAATAGAATTTATCTTGGAATGTAAGAATAGTTCAATATATAAAAATCAACTAATGTAATACACCACATTACCAGAATGAAGAAAAAAATGATCAGCATAATTAATGTAGAAAAAGTATTTGACAAGATGCAACAACCTTTCATGATTAAAAAAAAAAAAACACTCAACAAACTAGGAATGGAAGGCTACTATCTCAACATAATAAAAGCCATATATGAAAACTCATGGCAAACATTATATTCAAAGATGAAGGATTAAAAGCTTTTCTTCTGAGATGAGGAACAAAGCACAGATGCCAACTTTCACCATTCTATTCAACATAGTTCTGAAAGTTCTAGCCAGAACAATTAGGCAAGAAAAAAGAAATAAAAGATATCTAGCTTCCACAAACGTTGTCTAGAGGCACTCAGAATGGTCCAGCATTTGACATACCATCGTAGGGTTTCCTACAATACAACCATTAATAAAACTAGGCTGTCCTGAACCCCTGGCAATAGAATTGTTTACCTTTATACAAAGAAGGTTGGGAAAGCACCAAATCTGCATGTGGTGTGTGCCCAGGCAGACTTAGAGGGGTTCGTGCTGTGAGGCCTGAAGTTCTTATGAGATTGTCCAAAACAAAAAAACATGTCATCAGGCCCTATGGTGTTTCCATGTGTGCTAAATGTTTTCATGACAGGATCAAGTGTGCTTTCCTTATTAAGGAGCAGAAAATTGTTGTGAAATTGTTTAAGGTACAAACACAGAGTCAGAAAGCTAAATAAAAAATGAAGCTTTTTTTAAGGGTAATAAAAATTAAAAGGCTTTAAAAAAAGATCAAAATTGGACAGAAAGAAGTAAAATTATCTTTGTTTGCAGGTGATATGATCTTCTGAGTAGGAAACCTTAAAGATTCCACAAAAAATATTAGAACTAATAAGTGAATTCAACAAAGCAGCAGGATTCAAATACAACAAAGAAATTCAGTTGCATTTCCATACACTAAGAATGCCAAAAGATAATTATAAAAATGATTCCATTTACAATGGCATCAAAAAGAACAAACTACCTGAGAATTAACCAAGGAGATCAAATACTTGTACAATGAAAACTACAAAACATTGGTGAACAAAGTTAAAGAAGATATAAATAAATAGAAATATGTTCCATGTTCACAGACTGGAACTTACTATTGTTAAGGTGTCAATACCGGCCAGATGTGGTGGCTCATGCCTGTAATCCCAGCATTTTGGGAGGCTGAGGAGGATGTAACACTTGGGGCCAGGAGTTCGAGACCCGCCTGGCCACCATGGAAAAACCCCACCTCTACTAAAAATACAAAAATTAGCCAGGCATGTTGGCGCATGCCTATAATACCAGCTACCCCAGTGGCTGAGGCATGATAGTCATTTGAATCCAGGAGGCAGAGGTTGCAGTGAGCTGAGATTATGCCACTACACTCCAGCCTGGGCTACCAAGTGAGACTCTGTCTCCAAAAAAAAAAAAAAAAAAAAAAAAAAAAAGGCAATACTACCCAAAGCAATGTACAGAGTCAGTGCAATCCCTATTAAAATCCTAATAGTATTTTTGCATGAATAGCAAAACCCATCCTAAATTTATTTGGAATCTCAAGGGACCCTGAATAGCCAAAACAATCTTGAAGAAGAACTAAGCTAGAGGACTCACACTTCCTGATTTCAAAACTTAGGACAAAGCTACAGTAAACCTATAGACAAGTGGAATAGAATAGACAGCCCAGAAATAAATTCTCACGTAAATAGTCAAATTATTCTTGACAGTAGGGCAAAGACCATTCAATGGGGAAAGGACAATCTTATCACCAAATAGTGCTCAGAAAAATTGGCTAGTCACACGCAAAAAACTGAAGCTAGACCCTTACCTAAAATCATGTACAAAAACGACCTCATAACAGATCAAAGACCGAAATGTAAGACCTAAAATTCTAATGTCTTAGAAGAAAACACAGGACAATAACTAGTGGCATATACCAACAATGGAATATTATTTTGCCTTAAATAGAAAGGAAATTCTGACATGACACATCATGAAAGAACCTTGAGGATATTATGATAAGTGAAATAATGCAATCACAAAATGACAAATACCATATGATTCCATTTATATGAAGTATTTAGAATAGTCAAAATTATGGAGACAAAGTAGAATGGTGCTGCCAGGGGCTGAGGGAAGTAGAGAATAGGAAGTTATTGTTTAATGGACACAGAATGTCAGCTTTCAAGATGAAAACAGTTATGGAGATAGAGGGTGGTGATGATTGCACAACATTATAAATGTATTTAGTAAGACCAAACTGTACACTTAAAATAGTTAAGATGGTAGATTTTATGTGTATTTTATCATGATAAAAAATTACAGAAGTATGTTTTCAGTATTTATATTACTCTAGTAATTACTCATAGAAATAACCATGAACATGTGCTGCAGGGCTATTTTTTTAAGCTGATGCATGGTATAGAATTCTTCCCCATTAGTACAAATGATTTTTCTTTTATATTTAGTAGGTACATATCTGTGGAACCCATGATTTAAAAGTTCATTTTGTAGCTTGATAGATTACATGATTTAGTGTAGTGTTTTAGTGTAGAGTAATGTAGTGTTTGCTCTTCATGCAAGTCTTGCTGTGCATTAGGAAGCTTTACAAAACAAAAACAATAAGAAAAACACAGAAATGTCTGAGCCTCACTCTACTGGATCAATTAAATCAGAATCTCTTGGAAAAGGGCCAGGCATAAGCACTTTTAAATTCCTTAAGCATTTGAAGTTCCTTAAGTTTTAAGGAGAGAGAACCTCTGATTAAGTTTTTCTCAACTTGAGGCATTACAGTTTTGTTGGTTTTATCCCTACTAGTGTAGTAGTCTAACTTTGGTTATGGTTTATAGCTTTCTGTTGGCTTTCTTTGGAGTACTTCTTTTGTTAGCCTTTCTCTTTCATTTGCCTGGACTGGAAATTATGCTCACTGCCATAAGCTTACATGTCTAACCCAATAGTAATCAGTTTAACTGAGCACAACGTTGAGGTCATTCTTGTCATTCAATATTATTTATAATTTGTAGATATTGCTGATTCAGAATTTTGACTTAATGTTTATAGCATGTTTAAGTTGATCAACCAGCTTGTAGGTGGCATAGAGCCATTATAATTTTTCTTGGGCATAAATAATGTATTCCTATTATCAGTATAGTACAACCTGTAATTGCTTAGACTGCACTTTTGTAGTTTTTTTATGTTGCCAAGAAAAAGTAGATGGTTCATCTCTGATGCTAAGATGCTCCTATAGTAAAAATGTAGCTTGTCTTATCCATGATGTGAGTGGATGTTTTTGGCCATATATCTTAGTGGTCTGCTTATCATTGTATGTAAGATATTCCTATATACATATAGAACTATTTTGGGGGGTACCAGAGATCATTTGGGTGTTTATCCATTGTATTATGACGTTTACCCATATTGTCTAGGGAAATGGAAAGGGAGCTTTGCCGTATTGCTAAACTTGAGCTTTATAGCTCCAATAATGCTGCTTTCTAATTGTGATAGTCATTAATATTGTTGGTCAGCTTTCCAGATCTCTGCCTTCCTGCTGCAAAATAGACTTGCACATTTGACACCCTTGTTGTAGGTAGGACCAGTGGCTTGTGAGTGAAAGTGATGAATATCACTTGTTTGAGCACTTCACTGCTAGTGAAATATCATCCAGAGTTCTTTCTTTCCATGGCACAGTGACTGGTAATGTTTGAGGTGTCGGTTTGCTGTTGCCTCAGCCTGGATCCTGAGGGACTGCATTCAACATGTGCTGTGATGACTCCAATAACAAAAAGAGGCCACAAATGTTTATATCAATCATATATTGAGTCTATATATGTAGGCTAAAGATAGGTAGATCTTTTAAACATAATATTTAAAGTCTAACAGCCATCCCTTGAAGGTAGACATCATCATTATTTGACATATGGAAGAAACGGAGACTCAGCCTACATGTCTTCTCCAATGTCTGTCAGCTAAATGACAGGGCAGTGGTTAGAATCCATATATCAAGTCCAAATTCTTTTCTCTTTGTACACTGTGCCAACATATATATGCATAAGCAGTGACCTAATTTATTTTTGAATGTTTTCTCACATTTGTACCTACAATGAGGAAATTTTTTGTTTTTAAATACATGTTGAATGATGGAAGTCTCTGGTAGACTTGCTCTTTACTTGCTGCTCAATGCTCCCCTATGGAGGAATAAAGACCAAGAAGAACAGGCAGAATTCTTATTTTCAAATTCCATTTGCAGTGGTCATTTGACTAGTACATCTGGATTAACATCTAATTAAAAAGTGTTTTGCTTCTAAGATTCATTAGGATCCCAATTCTAAGATGTAGTCTGTGATAAGGATTAGTAAACGAGTTTATAGCTTCATCATCTGGCAGCATTTTGCCATCAGAGTAGTGGAGTGAAACAGGATACAGATTTATTAGCCGACACACTGGAAAAATACATTGGAAAATAAAAACTAAAAACTAAAAAACTCTTGCACCATGTTCCTACTAGCAAATAATCTTGTACAGCTACCAAATTCTCAGCAAAATTTTATTATACTAATCCCATAGTTGGCATAAAATTTGCTGTAATTTTGCGATTATTAGATTCAACCTTTGTTTGTTTTCTAAACATCATTTTAGGTTTTGTCCTGGAGAAAGGTTGAAGGAATTAGAGCATGACTCTATAACTGTGACATATTTGTGAATAATCTTCCAAGAAAAACTTTGGTAGTAATTTACAATAGGAAAAGAATAAAGTTGTCAAAGTGGTTAACATAGTGGTTAAAAAGGCAGACTCTAGAATCAGGTTCTTTGGGCTTGAAGGATAGCTCTGCTACTTACTAATGCTTGACCTAAGACAAGTCACTTAACTTTTCAAATCCCAGATACCTCATCTTATTTATTTATTTATTTGTTTATATTTTGAGACAGAGCCTCACTCTGTCACCCAGGCTGGAGTGCAGTGGCACAGTCTCGGCTCACTGCAACCTCTGCTGCCCCAGTTCAAGCGATTCTCCTGCCATTCTCCTGCTTCAGCCTCCGGAGTAGCAGGGATTACAGGTGCCTGCCACCGTGCCTGGCTAATTTTTGTAGTTTTAGTAGAGACGGGGTTTCACCCGGTTAGCCAGGCTGGTCTTGAACTCCTGACCTTGTGATCCACCCACCTCAGCCTCCCAAAGTGCTGGGATTACAGGCATGAGCCACTGTGCCTGGCCACCTTATCTTTAAAATAGAAATTGTGATAGCATCTGCCTTGTAAAGTGGATATGAGTGTTAATTGAGATAATACATGTAAAGCATTTAGCATGTGCTTGTCATACAGTAGGCTCTCAATAAATGTTAGTTGTTAGTATTCGTTGGAAGTAACAGGTTAAATATATAGTCAAATTATCTATTTCCTTTCCCTAGGACCCCATCTCTATAGGGGAGAGTACCAAAAAGATGCTGAGAACAATAAGGTGGAGAATAGTATCTTTTATTTTGACTAAGATCATATATAGAAAATTACGTGATTTTAATGGTCTTTATCAACAAACACAATGCTCCCAGAAATTGAGAGAAGTAGAGCTAGTTGATCATCTTATTCTTTGATTCTTCAGTACATGACTGAAATGAGACCATTGCTGCAATGTTTTCATAGTTTAGTGTAAACAGAAGTGTCAAGAACTATTGAAAGCAGGAAATCAGTTAGAGCCTTCTTAATCTGACTCCTTGGTGAATGAATAAGCCCAATATCAGCAGTGTCTCCAGCATACTTTGGATTTGTTTGATGGAATTTGGAAGGAGAACAGGAAATACTATATTTCATGTTCTTTGCAACTGAATGAAACCAGTTTCTTTCCCTATCTCTATTCTGCTTTTTGGATTCACTCACATTTATATATGCTGACTTCGCAGCACCAACTAAATTGTTGAATTCACCTCTATCATCTCTCAACTTCATCTCTTATGAATTTAGATAGCTGTGAACTTGTACTGAAGTTAAAAGTCCAAACTAAATAATATGACCAACTTCACTCAGTATATAAAGAATGGAACAGGTGGCTACCTTTTCCATCATCAAATGCATGAAAAATGTATCAATTAGGTTTATCATATTGACCCTTCAATGGAACAGCAATATTCTTTTCTAAGAAATTGCAATATATAGCTTTCTCAATTTTCTAAAAGTGGTTATTTTCTGTTAAAGAAAAAAACATGAATCAGGTCATTGTTTTTAAGCCAATATACAAGACTCACAAAATTGCCCTGAGAGTCATTTCCCTTATACGTAAAGTTGCCTTATAATGAGATTTTTTGTGTTGGGGTTCTTAAATTAGTAAATAGCTGGAGAGTAACGTCTTGTTACATTCTTCCATCAAGAATGGTGAAGTCTAAAACTCAAAATCGTATAATTGTGAAAGTTTATAATTGTGTATATTTATAATTGTATATATTGTTTATCATTTTCCTTTAATTAATTCTTCCTTCTACCTTATTTTTACACATCAAAAGGAGTTTTAATAAAGCTTGACATATATATTGCATTAATAGTGCTGATATCATGAAGCAGGACTTATGTAGGGAGTATGATGTCCTAGCATTTTTAAAAATGAGATATTAGGTCATGCAAATATTTGTAAGAAAGAGGAGGATATATTATTAAATTTTGTGGATTTCCTCCTTTGTTATCTTTGTCATTACAGGCAAGTGTTATTCCCTTTCATGAGTATGCATTATACTTCTTCATCTTAGTTTTTCACTTCTAACTTTTATTTTAAGTTCAGGGGTACACGTGTAAGATGTGCACGTTTGTTACATAGGTAAGTGTGTGCCATGGTGGTTTGCAGCACAGGTCATCCCATCACCCAGGTATTAAGCCCAGCATCCCTTATCTATTCTTCCCTATCTTCTCCATCTTCCTATTCCCCACCCTCTGACTGGCCCCAGTGTGTGTTGTCTCTCCCCTTGTGTCTATTTGGTCTCATGTAGCTCCCACTTAAAAGTAAGAACATGCAATATTTGGTTTTCTGTTCCTGCATTAAATGGCTAAGGATAATGGCCTCTGGCTCCACCCATGTCTGTGCAAAGGACATGATCTCACTCCTTCTTATGGCTGCATAGTATTTCATGTTGTATGTATACGACATTTTCTTTATCCAATCTATCATTGATGGGCATCCAGGTTGATTCCATGTATTTGCTATTGTGAATAGTGCTACAGTGAACATATGTGTGCATGTGTCTTTATAATAGAGTGATTTTATTCCTTTGGGTCTATACCTAGTAATGGGATTGCTAGGTCTAATGGTATTTCTGTCTCAAGATCTTTGAGGAATCACCACACTGTCTTCCACAATGGTTGAACTAATTTACATTCCCACCATCAGTGTAGAAGTATTCCCTTTTCTCTACAACCTCACCAGCATCTGTTATTTTTTGGCTTTTTAGTAATAGCCATTCTGACTGGTGTGAGATGGTCCCTCATTGTAGTTTTGATTTGTATTTTTCTAATGATCAGTGATGTTGAACTTGTTTTCATATGCTTGTTGGCGGCATGTATGTCTACTTTTGAAAAGTGTCTGTTCATGTACTTGGCCCACTTTTAAATGGGGCTGTTTGTTATTTTCTTGTAAATTTGTTTAAGTTCTCATAGATGGTGGATATTAGACTTTTGTCTGATGAATAGATTGCAAAAAGTTTCTCCCATTCTGTAGGTTGCCTGTTTACTCTGTTGATAGTTTCCTTTGCTGTACAGAAGCTCTTTAGTTTAACTAGATCCCATTTGTCAATTTTTGCTTTTGTTGCAATGGCTTTTGACTTTTGTCATGAAATCTTTGCCCATGCCTATGTTCTGAATGGTATTGCCTAGTTTTTTTTTCCAGTGTTTTTATAGTTTTGGGTTTTACATTTAAGTCTTTATTTCATCTTGAGTTAATTTTTGTAAATGGTGTAAGGAAGGGGTCCAGTTTCAATTTTCTAGATACGGCTAGCCAGTTCTCCCAGTAGCTTCTATTAAATAGGGAATCCTTTCCCCAGTGCTTATTTTTGTCAGTTTTGTTTAAGATCAGATAACTTAGATGTGGGGCCTTATTTCTGGGTTCTTTATTATGTTTCATTGGTCTATGTGTCTGTTCTGGTACCAGTACCGTGCTGTTTTGGTTACTGTAGCCCTGTAGTATAATTTGAAGTCAGGTAGCATGATACCTCCAGCTTTGTTCTTTTCGCTTAGGATTGTTTTGGTTATTCAGGCTCTTTTTCAGCTCCATATGAATTTTGAAAGAGCTTTTTCTAATTCTGTGAAGAATGTCAATGGTAGTCTAATGGGAATAGCATTGAATCTATAACTTACTTTGGTCAGTATGGCCATTTTCATGATATTGATTCTTCTTATCCATGAGCATGGATGTGTTTCCATTTGTTTCTGTCCTCTCTGATTTCTTTGAGCAGTGGTTTGTCGTTCTCCTTGAAGAAGTCCTTCACTTCCCTTGTTAGCTGTATTCCTAGGTATTTTATTCTTTTTATGGCAATTGTGAATGGGAATTCATTTGCGATTTTGCTCTCGGTTTGCCTGTTGTTGGTGAATGCTAGCAATTTTTGCATATTGACTTTGTGTCCTGATACTGTGTTGAAGTTGCTTATCAGCTTAAGAAGCTTCTGGGCTGAGATGATGGGGTTTTCTAGATATAGGATTATGTCATTTGCAACAAAGATAATTTGACTTTCTCCTTTCCTATTTGAATACTATTTCTTTCTCTTGCTTGATTTCCCTGGCCATAATTTCGAATATTGTGTTGAATAGGAGAGATGAGAGAGGCAATCCTTATCTTGTTCCAGTTTTCAAGGGAATGCTTCCAGCTTTTGCATTCAGTATGATATTGGCTGTGGGTTTGTCTTTTATGGCTCTTATTATTTTGAGGTATGTTCCTTCAATACCTAGTTTATTGAGAGTTTTTTACATGAAGGGATGTTGAATTTTATCAAAGGTCTTGTCTGCATCTATTCAGATAATCATGTGTTTTTTGTCTTTAGTTCTGTTTATGTGATTCATCACATTTATTGATTTGCACATGTTGAACCAACCTTGCATCCTGGGGATGAAGCCAACTTGATCATGGTGGATAAGCTTTTTGATGTGCTGCTGGCTTTGGTTTGCCAGTATTTTGACGAGGATTTTTGCACTGATGTTCATCAAGGATATTGGCCTGAAGTTTTCTTTTTTTGTTGTATCTATACCAGGTTTTGGTATCAGGATGATACTGGCCTCATAGAATGAGTTGGGGAGGAGTCCCTCCTTCTCTATTTTTTGGAATAGTTTCAGTAGGAATGGCATCATCTCTTCTTTATACCTCTGACCTCTATCTTTCCTTTAAAGTATCTTCTAGTAAAGGATCAGGTCCGGTCCATGAATTAGGTGAAATCCAGTATCCCCAAATCCTAAACAGTGCTGACTAAACTAGTTTTGAAAATAAATTTAGAATTATCACTTCTTTACCATTTGTTTAGCTCACAGAATATGTGCTGATTCTGCATCACATATTTAACCATCTTCTTTACCTAGATTTCCCACCTGCCCTTATGATTCTATCATTAAACATAGAATCTGAGCATCTGTTTGTAATAAACACAACTAGAGTTTCACCTTAAACACATATTCTATAAAAAATAAGCAAATATGGAGTAGAAAATAGCATCCAAGTATACTAACTTTTTTTAGGTTCAGGTCTTGATATCCATTAATATTGTGGCTTAAAATTTTTTAGGCTAATCCTGAGTTTTTAAAGGCTTTGTGCAAATGAGTGCATGCTTATTCCATGGCTGATTTAAACCTGTACACTTCTTGCAGTTCTATTTTTTTTTTTTTTTTTTTAAGCTTGGTGCAAACCCTCTTTAAAATTAAGTTTTTTTTTTTTTTTTTTTTTTTTTTTTTTTTATTTTTTATTATACTTTAAGTTTTAGGGTACATGTGCACATTGTGCAGGTTAGTTACATATGTATACATGTGCCATGCTGGTGCGCTGCACCCACTAACTCGTCATCTAGCATTAGGTATATCTCCCAATGCTATCCCTCCCCCCTCCCCCCTCCCCACCACAGTCCCCAGAGTATGATATTCCCCTTCCTGTGACCATGTGATCTCATTGTTCAATTCCCACCTATGAGTGAGAATATGCGGTGTTTGGTTTTTTGTTCTTGCGATAGTTTACTGAGAATGATGGTTTCCAATTTCATCCATGTCCCTACAAAGGATATGAACTCATCATTTTTTATGGCTGCATAGTATTCCATGGCAGTTCTATTTAATGTCTCTACCTGCAGCAGTCTGTCTGGCTAGAGCAGTGGAAGATAGCAGCACTTTAGATAAGCACTGGCCTTAAAAATTATCTATTGACTCTATGCTCATTTGCTTCTTGTGCTGTATTCATCAATATATTACTAATACTTCACTATCATTTTACATAGCAGAGTTTACAACTTTTTTTTGCTACAGACCTGATGAATTTCAGTTTTGTTAAAAATAAAAATTCTACACCTTGAAATCAGAATATATAAAATACTTTAAACTGTACACAGTGTTTTTATTCTTTTTAAAAATTGTATTAAAATAGATATAAGATAAAATTTACCATCTTAATCATTTTTAAATGTACAGTTCATTGGTGATTTAAGTTTTTAACTACGATTAATTGTCCTACAATTTTTTTCCTAAGCAATATAAAAGTGACCTGATACAGAAAATGCCAAATGGCAGTTTCTCATCATTTTCAACACCACTTATTTTTTTATGATATGGGCTAAGGAACTCTTTATAACACCATCTTTGATAGTTAGGCAATAGAATTACCTTGTAGTGAAACAATATCGTCTTGTAGTGAAACAATATCGTTTTGTAGCAGCTAAACACACAAACTCTCTAGGTTGTCTGTTATGAATTACAGCTCTGTCTTACTCTCTATGTAAACTTATGCAAGTTCTAAACTCAGTGCCTCTGCTTTCTCATCTGTAAAATGAGGATTCTAGTGCCTACTTTATAAGCTTGTTAAAAAGCTAAATGAGTTATTTGTGAAGCGCTTAGGATGGTGCCTGTCAGTACTATATGAGCATTGAAGAACTTAGTAAGTTTAAAATATTAGGTTCATTAAATTGTAGAACTCCTATAGAAATTAAATATGTACACAGCCAACTTCTCTCTATTGTGAATAGAGTGCCTATCTCATTTTTTGGACTGTAGACATCAAATGATAATCTCACATAGTCTTCATTTGTTGTTAAAAATGCTGAGGTTCAGGTTAAGTGACTTGCCTGAGGTTACACAGCAGCAGAACCAGGACTCAAGCCGAGATCTTATGATTACAAACTCCAGGTTTTTATACTGTATGTCAACCTGCTTGAAATTTACATTGGGGCATCTGCTTCTCATCTTCATAAGCATACCAAATTCATAATAAACTATCATTTGTAAACTGGAAAGCCGCACAGGCCTTCTTATTGATCAACTGTTGTTATTTCAGCCAACCTGATTAATTAGTTTAACCTTTAACCAGGGTCTTTCAAAGTTGAATAAAGATGTGAAAGGTCTTTTCGTCATGCTTAGCGCATTGATTTCTTGCCATGGATTTGAAGGCTCTTCATGTTGTCATTAAAACCTAGGATTTATTTCATTCCCTTTTAACATAGCAGTAACTGATTATTATTAATACAAATGTTGTTATCCTGTTGCCATTGTTCGTTTTGTGTTTTTTTGTTTGTTTATATTTGTTTGTTTTGATCTACTCTTGGTTCCCAGGCTTGCTGGTCGTCACATTCTGCTGTAGAGCTCCTTAAAAATACCTATTCTTGGCCAGGCACGGTGGCTCATGCCTGTAATCCCAGCACTCTGGGAGGCCATGGCGGGTGGATCGTGAGGTCAGGAGATTGAGACCATCCTGGCTAACACGGTGAAACCCTGTCTCCACTAAAAATACAAAAAATTAGCCAGGCATGCTGGCAGGCGCCTCTAGTCCCAGCTACTCAGGAGGCTGAGGCAGGAAAATGGCGTGAACCCGGGAGGCGGAGGTGGCAGTGAGCCAAGATTGCGCCACTGCACTCCAGCCTGGGTGACAGAGCGAGACTCTGTCTCCAAAGAAAAAAAAAAACAAAAAACAAAAAACGTATTCTTGAAATCACTCTCCTTGGTAAATCTCAAGAACCACTGTATAGCAGATTATTTTCCCAAAATATCTTCTGTGTGGTACTGGAATTAACTAAAGAAGATATTTATGTGAAAGTGTATTGTTTGTATTGTGTTTATTGTGTTTACTCTATGGAATGTATGAAAGTATTTATGAAGCTGTGGTACTGAAGAAGCCAGGAAAATCTTGGGCAGGATTGTGACATTAAACTCCCTTGTCCTTTTAAATATGTTTCTTCTTTTGGTGGTGCCTGATTTTCTCTCTGCTGTGACATCCAGAGCCCTCTCATTTTCTCTTCTCAAAATCTGATTTCAGGTCTATCACACTGTATGACTGGCATATTGGTGATATAAAAATTGTTTTCCAAAAGGATGTCACTCCAGATAGTGGACAAACCTAAAATGTCAGATTGGGGCTTCTTTAAAAAAAATTGCCACATGTAGCAGTTGTTTATTCCTTCTAGATAGGAAAAGCGCTTAGATATTCAAAACTTTTAGTAAATATATGTTAAAGTCTAGGTGAATACAAAGCTTATCTAGTACCTTGTGATTTTTCTGATTGGTTCATTGGAGCCATTTTATCATAAACTGCTTCATTTCCTACCTCCCCAGCCCTACCTGCAATGTTGCAGGGAGTACCCAGTTAGGAATTTGGTCTTCTGTCTTGATATTTTCCAATATTTCAAGCCAAGTAATGGAATTACACTATAAAGATTTGACTCCCAAATTTTCTAATTATTTTTCTCTGGCTAATTTCTTCTCTAGTGCCCATTGCATTCTTGGCATTATCTGTCAATCTGATGTAAGGGATCACACTAAACAGAGCTAGACTTTTTTTTTTTTTTTTTTTTTTTTTAGCTTTAATAGTTTACACTTTCCAGTGGCATGAAGAGTGGGGTACATAAGTTGTTTTGATCTTAAAATTCTGCTGAGTTAAGGAAGCAAAATTACTATTTGTGTCTGTAGGAAACTTAAGCAGAGTAAGCAACAAGTCAGTAATAGTTTTTAAGCAATATTTGCTTCAAGTATTCAATAATTTGAATAAGCTGTCTAAATAAACCATATTTGATTATTTGAAGATTGTATGAACCTATGTTAAAGTGACAGGTGAGTGGGAAGGCAGATATTATTAGAAAGCCAAGGAGGCTAACTAAATCTATGGATTCTCTGATGCACATGGGTATAATGTGGCAATCTTCTAGTTTGTATCAAAGGAACAGGAATGTTCTTACTGTCTGGATTACTGGTTGCTGTTGCAGAAATCCAATTTAAAGAAGACAAGATATCCTAGTGATTAAGTTTCTGCTGAACTGCTTTAAGTGAAAACGATCTGCCCAACAGAGGAAAAGAGCGATAGCTTTGGTACAATAGTAAATAGAATGATGCGTCAGTGCAATACATGGTTAGAGTCAGCTACACTGCAACTTTGAATGTATAAATAGCAGTAATTGACATAAATCTCTAGGCAGATACTTTATAATAGGTGGTAGTGTTGGTTTTTAAACATTTAGTGGTGATGCAGTCCAAAGGATAATAATTTTTTATTTCTTTAGATTATGAGATCTATGACTTATATCCACATGTTGCTAAAGACATATAAGAAATAATTTAAAGTACTGATCAATATTTGAAATCATACCAATGAATTTTTGAAGCTCTATAAAGAAGATTGTAAGTATGTGTGATTCCAGTTTTCCAGATTTTAAATATATAAACATTGGGTCTAAAAGATAAATTTTCTAAATTGGAGGTGCTTATATTTGCAGTTAGCTTTAATATTGATATTTGAATTGATAATTTTAGATTATAGATGTTGTCATTGTACCTAGAGTGTTGTTATGAGGTTCTCCCACCCCCCAGATTGGTCATACTAAGAACATTTGATTGAATTACTTTAGTTTTAAAGTTAGGTACCATTTTTTGTATAATATTGTACTTGACATTAGACACACATTTTTTTCAAGAAAAAAGTGCTACCAATACTAGAGGATAAATCAGTGACCTATGAAATACTTTACAGACCTAAATTGTTTACCCAAAATGAAGTTTTGTATTATTTTAGTATCACTGTAATACCAGGTGATCATTATGTTTATAAATTTTTCTTTTTCCTTTGTAGAGGCTAATCACATAATTCAGGATTAAAAAATGTAGCAGCCTTTCATTTTCATCTCCAGTTTCCTGACTGGGTTGTTTTTCATGCCACCTTGAACGAAATATATCTATTTATACTACTCAATAAATATTTACTGAACTCCTATTATTTGAAATTCTTCTAGGTTCCAAAGTGAACAAAATAGACCAAATTGAATGCCCTCATAAAATTTAAATTAGTGGAATAAGACATGTAATAAATAAATAAATAAATAAGAAAAACAGTATAGTATGTTAGTTATTTTTGAGTGCTATGTAGAAAAATTAGGGGAAAGCAAAAGGCAGAGTTAAGAAGTAGAATACCAAAGGGTGGGAAGGAAAGACTGTCACCTCCCTATCTATTCTAATATTCAAAGCCACATAGCTAGGACATTCTTCCCTACAATTAACCAGACACCACTGGTTGGTTGTTAATAATTTTTTCTTGATTGTATTTTTCTCTTTCTTTTACTGCGAAAAGTAGTCAGGCCCCTTACATTCTCATATGTCAGGGGAGTTTTCTGTTGTGGTGGTCAAAAGCAGGGTTTCCTTGTTTTCTGGATCTGAGTTCCTTGAGGGTGGGCAGGGCAGACTGGGAACACAAAGGCCAGGGCCACTGCGAGGGAGACACAGGAATAGCAAGACAGAGAAGATAGTCTCTCACACTTGGAAGAGAACAGAAGTCTGTCAGTGCCCTGGGCATGTGGCAGTACCCTGAAGAAGAATAGCACCATGGTATACCCAGGGAGGTTGAACCCATGCTATCAAGGCCCCTAGACTCTGAAAAGATTCTTTTGTGAAGGTGTGGCAAAGAAGGTGTTGGGCTGCCTAACTTCGAGGGACTTGAACAAAAATAATATTCATGTAACCGTGATGGGCTGAAGAGCAGTGATCTGCCCTCATTTTTCAAGCACCTTTTAGGCACAATGACTTTCTGATTTATGTGAACCTAGGGAATGTAAAAGGTGGCCCCAAAATGACAGAGATCGAATTTCTTATTATCCTGGTTGGATGAGCACTGTCACATTCAGTTTGATTTTGCAAATATGAGGTAATATGACATTGCTTATACATTCAAGTTTGAAAATTAAGATTTATCCTGCTACAACCCCAGGTTATTATTTATTACATCTTGATTATGTCTCTTGTAGAGGAAAAAAGTCTTAAAATAGGAAACAACAGAAGACATGAATTTCTGCCAGATTGCAAATTTCTCTCCACTGGCCTCACCGGTGGACAAACCCTTATGTATTTTTTTCCTTGAATTTTTTTACTCCACATTAGTATGCAGAAATAGCACAAACCTTGTTCAGTGAGTCCAAAGTTATTGAAAAGAGACATTCAACTTCTTCCTTAAGGAAATGGGAGAGGAAAAATGAGGTTAAGGCTTTCAGTTGGTCAATAATACCTGATTAAAACAAGATCACATAGAACAGTGGTTTACAAACTTTTCACTTTTGGACACAGCTAGGGATTTTCTCAGACATAGAGCATTATCTTCTCTGTCTAGCCGTATGTTTAGTCTCAAACCTCACTCTTGCTCCAAACATTTCCATGCTTATTCATTTATCAAAAATAATCTTATTTATATTCATAAGTTTACATAAATTTTTAGTCTAAGTGTCTTTCTTCTCTTTCTATAATTATTACTTCCTTTATCCTCCACTGAAAATTTAATAAAACTGATTGAGAAAACTCAAGTTGCCAAAGTAATATAAACATATTAAGGATATAATATCCTTTCTTGGAATCATTGGATTTACTGGAATGTGATGATCATGATACCCACTCCTTCCTATGGTCTCATCTGGAGTTACTGGTATTAACCCTTGACTTTATAAGCTAGGTTCTTGGAAGTTTTTACTACAGAGCTGCCTTGAAAATGTTTAAATTTAAATTTTAAATTAAAAAAATTAAAATTTGTCTGTTTTGCTTTGGGTTGGGAGAGAAGCTAATTTGAAAATTCTAAAATTAATAGATATACTCAGATTTTAGTGAAAGTCTTTAGAACCTCAAGCTAAGTACAAAAATAATTATTTTTGCATTGCAAAGTGAGGTACAAGAGTATGTATGCAGGATTTACAAGGAGGTGCCAAACTTGCTTGGCATCCCTTAACCCAATTTTATAAAAGGGTGGAGGTTGAACATACAGAAATTTTTTGGTGGTGGTACATGCTTGTAGTCCTAGTTACTTGGAAGGCTGAGGTGGGAGGATCCCTTGAGCTCAGGGGTTCAAGGGTCCAGTGAGCTATGATCATGCCACTGCAGTCCAGACTGTTCAACAGAGCAAGACCCTCTGAAAGAAAGAAGGAGGGAGGGAAGGACAGAGGAAAGGAGGGAAGGAAGGAAGGAAGGAAGGAAGGAGAGAAGAAAAGAAAGGGAAGGGAGAGAGAAAAGAAGGGAAAGAGAAGTAAAGGGAAGGGAAGGAAGGAAGGAAGGAAGAAGAGAAGAAAAGAAAGGGAAGGGAGAGAGAAAAGAAGGGAAAGAGAAGTAAAGGGAAGGGAAGGAAAAGAGAAGGAAAGGGAATGAAAAGAAATCAAAAGGAAAATTTTGGGGGAGGAAATTTTGGTATATTGTGGCATTTTCTCTATACCTCCTTCCTCCCTATCTTGGGGAAAAGAAGATGGCCATTTTTCTTTACCTCATGTGTAGTACAAGGGTGTTTTTTTGTTTATTTTATTATTTTTTATTTTTTGGAATGCCTGATGAATGTGTCTTGGAGCTTGAGCAATACAGTATATTGATATAAAACTTCTCCCTGAGAAATCTACACACTGAAAACTGAAGACAGATGGTAGCACTGGAATGGCCAGCGTTATTCCAGTTTTCAGGAGCAATGATGCAGACAACATGGGAAGAGCCAGGGGTCAGTTTAAAAGGGTCTTCACCCAAAAGGGCTTCCTGCCTTCATGCAACCTAAGCAGAAAGAGGCAGAATATGATAATGAGATATAGGTTGAAAGCAACCAACTAAAAAAAAGACATTGCTCCTCTCGAGGAAGTTGGCAATCAGATGTTCTTAGTTGGGAGAGAAGACCCTCTAACAACCCGCAAAGCACACTGTAGTAAAAAAAAAATACTTCAAGCCCAGAGAGCACCAATCCTAGATTTCCATAATAGAAGACAAATAAATATATTTTCTGCAATTTCTTTTGTATTCTCCATATCTAACTCTTTCAGCCACAGAGGACTCAGAACATAGTGGGGGAGAAGAAGAAGCATAGATGGACAAGGAGAACCACTGGCAGCCTGAAGTGTACCCCTAGCTTGTAGGGCACAGGAGCTTTAACTTGAAATGAAGCTTAGAATTTTGTTTCTTACATGCTAGAGGACACTTTGGATTTTTAATATTGGGGGAGTAAAACTAATTTCAGGACATTTTATTATTTTAGTGTTATCAGAAACATCAGAGGAACTGCTGTAGATTTTAGCCATGGCTAAAGAAACATCTGGATTACAGTTGAAAAAGTTGGAATGGCAGTTGCTTTCTGCTTAAGCTTGAATCCTATTTTGAATAGTATTTGTCTTTGAGAATAATTATTTGTTAAATATGAACTTAATTATCTATTTGATTGCTGGTTAGAAAGGTAAATGTAAATGTTTCCATGCTTTCAAAAGATAATTTTTCTAAATGTAGTTTTTACCTTAGTTTTACCTTATTTATAAAACAGCTTTGCTTCCTTTGCTAATTTGTTTCTAAAATATAATATAAATGTGTTCCAAACCAAATATTTATCTCTTTAAATGCTATTGTATTTTAAGATGGAACTTAACCTTAATGGTATTACTGTAGTTCATTCAAGCATGATGTTTATTCATCTTTCACAAACTTTATCCAGTAATTAGTATATGGAATGAATCTATTATATTTAGTGAGATGCTGAGTCTTTGCTTCTTTCTTGCCAATCCAGAAGCCTTTCAGTGAAAGATTCAAATTGAAAGATTATGATAATGTCTAAAAGAGCTAAGTTTATGAGAATGATTTCAAACAAACTTGTTTGTTAACTTCTCAAAATAATGGAGTTAAATAAATGCGAATTACTTCAACATCTCACGAAAAGAACATGAACTCATTTTACATTTTTATTTTAATTAGAGAAAAAACTGGTTGTTCAGGTGGGAAATTTGAATTTTTAAAAGTAGGTAAGATTGCTACTATTATGTAATATTATTCTGGTCTAATTGGTTAATATAATTAACCAAAGAAAGAATCAAAAGTGCCCACACAAGAAAGGAAGAAGAAAAATTACATTATTGTAGACAATTATATACCTGTAAAACCCAAGGAACTCAAACAAACAAACAAAAACTATGGTAAACAAAACTATTATAAACAATAGGAAAAAACGATTAAAAGCATAAGAAAATTCAGTAGCGTGTCAGGTCATAGTCTTTCTGCCTTAAAGACACAAGCCCATGAATGTTCATCACAGCATCATTCACAATAGCAAATACATGGAATCAACCTAGATGCCCATCATTGGTAGGCTGGATAAAGAAAATGTAGTACATAGACACTATGGAATACTACGTAGCCATAAAAAGAACAAAATCATGTCATTTGTAGCAATATAGATGGAGTCAGAGGTCATTATCCTAAGAGAATCAGTGCAGGAACAGAAAGCCAAATACTGCATGTTCTCACTTCTAAGTGGAAGCTGAACATTGAGTACACATGGACACAAAGATAGGAACAGTAGACACCAGGGCCTACTTGAGGCAATCTTCTAGTAGGGTGGGAGGACAGTGAAGATAGAAAAACTACCTATTGGGTACTGTGCTCATTGCCTGGGTGATGAAATAATCTGTACACCAAACCCACATAACACACAATTTACCCATGTAATGGACCTCAACATGTGCCCCCTGAACCCAAAATAAAAGTTGGAAGGAAAAAAAAAAGAAGTAACCATTTTGAAAATATGAAGAGACTAAAATTCTCATTTATAATAGCAACAAAACATAAATAATACACTGGTGTAAGCCTAAGAAGCAATGTGCAAGATCTGTGTGTGAATTAAACTTCAAAATGCTGCTAAGAAACAGAAAATAAAGCCCGAGACTGGCTGTGGTGGCTCATGCCTGTAATCCCAGCACTTTGGGAGGCCAAGGCAGGCAGAACACCTAAGGTCAGAAGTTCAAGACCTGCCTGGCCAACATGGTGAAACCCTGTCTCTATTAAAAATACAAAAATTAGCCAAGTGTGGTGGCACACACCTTTAGTCACAGCTACTCGGAAGGCTCAGGCACGAAAATTGCTTGAACCCAGGAGGTGGAAGTTGCAGTGAGCCGAGATTGCACCACTGGACTCCAGCCGGGGTGACGAGCAAGACTCTGTCTCAAAATAAAAATAAAAATAAAACATGAGTAAATGGAAAGATATAATCCTCTTCTCTTCTTGATGTGGAAGATTTAATATGGAAGATGTCAGTTCTCCTTAAATTAATTTAAATGCCATCTCAATTAAAAAAACAATTGAGACTTTTGACAAACTAATTATAAATTTGTTGGAAGGTTGAACAAAAGAGAGAGTTAGGCCTATAAAATATGATAGATATAACAAGATGTCACTAGTTAAGGCAATATGGTACTAATAGTGATTTGACAGATTAATAGAAATATATAGAAATTCCTCAAATAAACTCAAAAGTACTTGAAATTATAGTTAATGGTTCAGGTTGTATTCAAATAAGAAAAGTTGTATTGTCTAATAAATGGGATGGGTACAAATAGTAACCTGCGGAAAAAAATGTCCAAACTAGTTCTACAAGGAAGAAAGACTTAAATGAACAAAAAAGAAAACACAAAAGTACTAAAATACAAACTACAAACAGAGGAGAATATTTGTAGTACATAGAGGAAAGGGATATTTAAAAAATATATAAAAATATTATTTTACAGTCAATAAGAAAAAGACCATTATACATACTAACACAGGACTTGAATCATCATTCCATATAAAAGAAAATATAAATGGCTTTTAAAAAACAATCACAACCTACTGATTGTAGATCTCTATGGCATTGAGAGAACATAGGCAGTAGCCAGGTAGTGGTTACAGTGGGCCTTGGGCGAGACCCAGTACTGTGCTGGCTTCAGATCTGACTCAGTGCATTCCCAGTGGTGGTGGCCACAAGGGTGCTTGTGTCACCTCACCCCCAGCCCCAGGTGACTCACAGAGAGCAAGACTCTGTTTGTTTGTAAGTAAGTCAAGGAACATGAGTCTCTGCCTGATATTCTAGAGAATTCTTCTAGATCTTATCCAACACTCTATGAGTCTGCAAGAGCCATAGCATTACTGGGCTTACGGGGCTCACTAATGCAGATACAGCTTAGATCACAACACTCAAGCTCTTTTAAATACCTGGAAAGCTTTCCCAAAAACAGCAGGTGCAAACAAACCCATATCGTGAAGACTACAATAAATACCTAACTCTTTAATGCCCAGACACTGATGAACATGCACAAGCATCAAGACCATCCAGGAAAACATGACCTCACCAAACAAAGTAAATAAAGCAACAGGGACTAATCCTGAAGAGATACGTGACCTTTCAGACAGAATTCAAAATAGCTGTTTTGAGGAACTCAAAGAAATTCAAGATAACACAGAGAAGGAATTTTGAATTCTATCAGATTAATTGAAGAAAGAGATTGAAATAATTAAAAAGAATTAAGCAGAAGTTCTGGGTTGAAAAAATGCAATTGACATAGTGAAGAATGCATCAGAGTCTCAATAGCAGAATTGATCAAGCAGAAGAAAGAATTAATGAGCTTGAAGACAGGCTATTTGAAAATACAAAGAAGAGACAAAAGAGAAAAAAAAAAGAACGAAGCACACCTACGATATCTAGAAAATAGCCTCAAGAGGGCAAATCTAACAGTTATTGGCCTTAAAGAGGAAGTAAAGAAAGAGATAGTGGTAGAAAATTTATTTAAAGGGATAATAACAGAGAATTTCCCAAACATAGAGAAAGATATCAGTATCCAAGTATGAGAATATTATAGGATATCAAGCAGAATTAACACAAAGAAGACTACTTCAGGGCATTTAGTAATCAAACTTCCAAAGGTCAAGGATAAAGAAAGGATCCTAAAAGCAGCAAGAAAAAAGAAACAAATAACAAACAATGGTACTCCGATATACCTGTCAGCAAACTGTTCAGTGGAAACTTTACAGGCCAGGAGAGAGTGGCATGACATATTTGAAGTGCTGAAGTAGAAAAACTTTTACCCTAGAATAGCATATCTAGCAAAAATATCCTTCAAACATGCAGGAGAAATAAAGATTTTCCCAGACAAACAAAAGCTGAGAGATTTCCTCAACACCAGACCTGTCCTACAAGAAATGATAAAATGAGTACTTCAATCAGAAAGAAAAGGATCTTCCTGAGCAATACAACATCATCTGAAGATCCAAAACTCACTGGCAATAGAAAGTACACAGAAAAACACAGAATGTTATAACACTGTAACTGTGTTGTGTAAACTGCTCTTCAGTGGAAAGACTAAAAGATGAACCAATCAAAAATAGTAACTGCAACAACTTTTCAAGACATAGAGAGTAAAATAAGATATAAATAGAAACAATAAAAAGTTAAAAAGAGGGAGGAAGGAGTTAAAGTTCAGAGGTATTTTCTTTTTGCTTATTAGTTTGTTACATGTAAGAACATGTAAGCAGTGTTGTTATCAGCTTAAAATAATGGGTTATAATATTTACAAGCCTCATGGTAATCACAAATCAAAAAACATACAACAGGTACACAAATTAAAAAGCAATAAATTTAAATTTGCTACCAGGAAAAATAACCTTCATTAAAAGGAAGAGAAGAAGGAAGGAAAGAAGGAAGACTGTAAAACAACCAGAAAACAAATAACAAAATGGCAGGAGTAAGTCCTTTCTTATCGATAATAACATTGAATGTAAATGGACTGAACTCTCCAATCAAAAGACATAGAGTGGCTGAATGGATATAAAAATAAGGTCCAATGATCCATTGCTTACAAGAAACATACTTCACTTATAAAGACACAGGTAGACTGAAAATAAAAGATGGAAAAAGATATTCCATGCCAATGGAAACCACAAAAGAGCAGGAGTAGATATTCTTAATACCAGACAATACAGGTTTCAAGACAAAAACTGTAAGAAGAGACAAAGAAGATTATTATATAATGATAAAGGAGTTCATTCATCAAGAGGATATAACAGTTGTAAATATGTATATATGTATGCATGTATATGTGTGTGTATATATATATGATATATATATATGTGTATATATATGATATATATATGTATATATATATGATATATATATATGTATATATATATGCACCCAACACTGGAGCACCCAGATATATAAAGCAAATATTATTAAACCTAAAGAGATAGATAGGTCCCAATACAATAATAGCTGGAGAATTCAACATCCCACTTTCAGCATTGGATAGATCTTCCAGACAGAAAATCAACAAGGAAACATCAGACTTAGTCTGCACTTTGGAACATATAGACCTAATAGACATTTACAGAACATTTCATCCTATGGCTGCAGAATGCACATTCTTTTCCTTAGCACATGGATGATTCTAAAGATAGACCATATGTTAGGTCACAAAACAAGTCTTAAAACATTCAAAAAAATTGAATGTATGTCAGGTATCTTCTCTTACTACAATGCAATAAAACTAGAAATAAATAACAAGAAGAGTTTTGGAAACTATATAAACACATGGAAATTAAACAGTATGCTCCTGAATAACCAGTGGTTCAATGCAGAAATTAAGAAGGAAATTTAGGCCGGGTGCAGTGGCTCGCGCCTGTAATCCCAGCACTTCGGAAGGCCGAGGCTGGCAGATCATGAAGTCAGGAGACCGAGACCATCCTGGCCAACATGGTAAATAAAACCCCATCTCTATGAAAAATACAAAAATTAGCTGGGTGTGGTGGCGCATGCCGGTAATCCCAGCTATTCGGGAGGCTAAGGCAAAATTGCTTGAACCACTGAGTCAGAGGTTGCAGTGAGCCGAGATCGCGTCACAGCACTCTAGCCTGGTGACAGAGCGAGACTCTGTCTTAAAAAAAAAAAAAAAAAAAAAAAAGAAGGAAGGAAATTTAAAAATTCATTGAAACAAATGATAATGGAAACATGACATACCAAAACCTATGAGATACAGTAAACACAGTACTAAAAGGGAAGTTTATAGCCATGAGTGCCTAAATTAAAAAAGAAGAAAAGTTTCAAATAAACAACCTAATGATACATTGTAAAGTACTAAAAAAGCAAGAGCAAACAAAACTCAAACTCAACTGATTTTCTTTTACTCAAATTAGTAGAAAAAAATAAATATTGAAGATGTAGAGATGAGATAAGTGAAATAGAAACATAAAATACAAAATATCAACAAAACAATTTTTTTTGAAAAGCTAAAGAAAATTGACAAACCTTTAGCCAGATTAACTAAGAAAAAAAGAGATAAGACCCAATAAATAAAATCAGAGATGATAAAGGAGACATTACAATCAATACTACAGAAATTCAAAGGCTCATTAGTGGCTACCATGAGCAACTATATGCCAATAAATTGGAAAATCTAGAAGAAATGGATAAATTTCTAGACCGTACAACCTACCAAGATTGCACCACAAAGAAATCCAAAACTTGAGCAGACCAATAACAAGTAACAAGATAAAAACTATAATAAAAAGTCTCCCAGCAAAGAAAAACCAAGAACCTGATGGCTTCACTGCTGAATTCTATGAAACGTTTAAAGAATAGCTAATACCAGTTCTACTGAAACTATTCCAAAAAATAGAAGTGGAGGGAATACTTTCAAACTCATTCTATGAGACCAGTATTACTCTGGTACCAAAACCAGACAAACACACATCAAAAAAGAAAACTACAGGCCAATATCTCTGATGAATACT
Source organism: Pan troglodytes (assembly GCF_028858775.2). Taxonomy (NCBI): domain Eukaryota; kingdom Metazoa; phylum Chordata; class Mammalia; order Primates; family Hominidae; genus Pan; species Pan troglodytes. The sequence continues at coordinate 32,451,514 of NC_086015.1, forward strand.
GATGCAAAAATCCTCAACAAAATACTAGCAAATATAATTAAACAACACATTAACATGATGATTCATTATGATCAAGTGGGATTTATCCCAGGGATGCAGGATTGGTTCAGCATACACAAATCAATCAGTGTGGCATATCAAAAGAATGAAAGACAAAAACCATATCATCATCTCAATTGATGCTAAAAATGAATTTGATAAAATTCAGCATCCCTTTATGATAAAAACCTCACAAAACTGGGTATAGAAGGAACATACCTCAATATAATAAAAACCACAGACACACAGCCGGTATGTATCATACTGAATGGGGAAAAACTGAAAGCCGTTTCTTTAAAATACGGAACATGACAAGGATGCCCATTGTTATTCAACATAGTGCTAGCTAGCACAATTTAGACAAGAGAAGGAAATAAAGGGCATCCAAATTGGAAAGGAAGAAGTCAAATTATCCTTGTTTGCAGGTGATATCATCTTATATTTAGAGAAACCTAAAGACTTCACCAAAAAGCTGTTAGAACTAATAATCAAATGCAGTAAAGTTGTAGGATACTAATCAACGTACAAACATCAGTGGGATATTTATATGCCAATAGTGGACAATGTGAAAAATAAATAAAACAGTAATACCATTTACATTAGCTGCATATAAAATAAAATACCTAGGAATTATCTCAACCAAAAAAGTGAAAATTTTCTACAATGAAAACTGTAAAACATTGATGCAAGAAATTGGAGGACAGAAAAAAATGGAGACATATTTCATGTTTATGGATTGTAAGAATCTATATTGTTAAAATGTCCATACTACCCAAAGCAATCTACAGATTCAATGCAATCCCTATGAAAATACCAATGACATCCTTCACAGAAATAGAAAAAAAGAGTCCCAATATTTATATGTAACCACAAAAGGCTCAGAATAGCCAAAGCTATCCTAAGCAAAAGGAACAAAACTGAAGAAATCACATTACCTGACTTCAAATTATACTATAGAGCTATAGTAACCAAAATGGTATGGTATTGGCATGAAAGCAGGCACACAGACCAGTGGAACAAATGGAGAATGCAGAAATAAATCCATACATCTACAATGAGCTCATTTTTAACAAAGGTGCCAACAACATACATTAGGAAAAGGACAGTCTACAATAAATGTTGCTGGGAAAACTGGATATCCATATGTAGAAGAAAAACTAGAACCCTATCTCTCGCCATAAATGAAAATCAAATAAAAATGGATTAAAGACTAAAATCTAAGACCTCAAACTATGAAACTACTACAAGAAAACTTTGGGGAAACTCACCAGGACATCAGTCTTGGCAAAGATTCCTTGAGTAATATACCCCACAAGCACAGGCAACCAAAGCAAAAGTGGACAAATTGGATAACATCAAGTTAAAAAACTTCTGCACAACAAAGGAAACAATCAACAAAGTGAAGAGACAACCCACAGAATGGCAGTAAATATTTGCAAACTACCCATTTGACAAGGGACTAATAACCAGAATATATAAGAAGCTCAAACAGTTCTATAGGAAAAAACAAACAAACTAATAATCTAATAAAAAAATGGGCAAACGATTTGAATAGACATTTCTCAAAAGAAGACATACAAATGACAAACAGGCATATGAAAAGGTGCTCAACATCACTGATCACCAGAGAGGCAAATTAAAGCTACAATGAGATATTATTTTACCCCAGTTAAAGTGGCTTATATCCAAAAGACAGGCAATAACAAATGCTGGTGAGGATGTAGAGAAAAGGGAATCCTTGTACAGCGTTGGTGGGAATATAAATTAGTACAACTACTATGGAGAACAGTTTGGAAGTTCATCAAAAACTAAAAGTAGGCTGGGTGCAGTGGCTCATGCCTATAATCCCAGCACTCTGGGAGGCCAAGGTGGTTGTATCACTTGAGGTCAGGAGTTCAAGACCAGCCCGCCCAACATGACAAACTCCGTCTCTACTAAAAATACAAAAGTTGGCCAGGTGTGATGGCGCATGCCTGTAATCCCAGCTACTTAGGAGGCTGAGGCAGGAGAATTGCTTAAACCCGGGAGGCAGAGGCTGCACTGAGCCGAAATCATGCCACTGCACTCCAGCCTGGGTGACAGAGTAACACTTTGTCGCAAACAAACAAACAAACAAAAAAATAGAGCTGCTGTATGATCCAGCCATCCCACTCCTATGTATATACCCAAAAGAAAGGAAATCGGTTTATTGAAGAGATAATCTGCACTCTAATGTTTATTGTAGCACTGTTCACAGTGGCCAAGATTTGGAAGCAACCTAAGTATCTATCAGTATATGAATGGTTAAACAAAATGTGGAACACACCGTGGAATACTATTCAGCTATGAAAAAGAAGGAGATCCAATCATTTGCAACAACATGGATGGAACTGCAGGTCATTACGTTAAGTGAAATAAGCACAGAAAGATAAACTTTGCATTTTCTCACTTATTTGTGGGAGCTAAAAATTAAAAGAGTTGAACTCATGGATATCAAGAGTACAAGGTTGGTTAACAGGGGCTGGGAAGGGTAATGGAGTGTCAGGGGGATGTGGAGATGTTTAATGAGTACAAAAAATAGAAAGAATGAATAAGACCTAGTATTTTCTAGCACAAAAGGGTGACTATAGTTAAAAATGATTTAATTTTACATTTAAAAATAACTAAAGAGTATAATTGGATTGTTTGTAACACAAAAGATAAATGCTAGAGGCGTTAGCTATCCCATTTACCCTGATCTAATTATTACACATTACATGCCTGTATCAAGATACCTTATGTAATCCATAAGTATATACACCTACTATGTACCTACAAAAATTAAAAATTAATAAAAGAAAGATTGGCAAAGATGTCAAAACTCAGAACAGAAGTGTTCTGCAAGGTGTGGGGAAATATATTGAATATATTGCTTGTGGCATTGTAAACTTTGACCTCCTCATTCAAAAGTGATTTCACAATAACCTCCAAAATTTAAAATATACATACATTAAACCTGTAATTTTATGTCTTGGAACTTATCTTTCAGTATACTCTCAAGTGGGCAAAATGACATATGGACAAAATGTTTTTATTTCAGCATTGCTTCCAACAGCGTATTAGGAACAACCTAAGTGTCCATCAGTTGAGCATTGTCAAATAAATAGGGGTACATATATGCCACATATGTGGATATACATACATCTGTTTTCTCATTCTTTCAGTTCTCTCATCCATATTTCTTGCCTTTAAATACAGCGTGTGTGTGTGTGTGTGTGTGTACGTGCGCGCACGCGCGCACATGCACATTTGTGTATGTGTTTATGTAATTCCTAAAGTTTATCTGCAGGTAAGTTTTCTGTCCTGAATTTTCATATCCAACTGCTACTTGACATCTCCACCTCGATGTCATAATTATCTTCCTCTTGGGTATTGAGAAGTCTCATGTCAGTATGTCTGAACTATTTGTTGTTGTTGTTGTTGTTGTTTGTTTGAGACGGAGTCTCGCTCTGTTGCCAGGCTGGAGTGCAGTGGCAGGATCTCGGCTCACTGCAACCTCCGCCTCCCGGGTTCAAGCAATTCTGCTGCCTCAGCTTCCCGAGTAGCTGGGACTACAGGCACATGCTACCACGCCCGGCTAACTTTTTATTATTATTATTTTTATTTTTTAGTAGAGGCAGGGTTTCACCATGTTGCCTAAGCTGGTCTTGAACTCCTGAGCTCAGGCAACCTGTCCAACTCGGCCTCCTAAAGTGCTAGGATTACAGGCATGAGCCACCGCGCCCGCCCCAAACTCTTGATCTTCCAACAAATCTTTCTTTCTTGACAGACTCTTCATCTCAGTAGAGAGCAAATTCCATCCTTTTGCCCGCTGAGTTTGAAAGTCCTAGAGTAATCCTCCATTTCTCCCAAAACCAGTTTTCAAGTGGTCAGGACGTGCTTTTTGCTCTGTCATCAAATTATGTCCAGAATCCTAACACTTTTTACTACAGTAACTGTTACTTCCCTGGTCCACACTGCCACCATTTCTTGCATAAATTATTGCAATAGCCTCCTAACTAATTGTCCTACTTCTATACTTGCCTCTGTATAGCCTTTCCTCATCAAAGCAATGAGAATGATTTCTTTAAAAACAGGAATTCAAATCAAATATTACTTTTATGCTCAGAACTCTGCCATAGTGCCATTTTCACTCAAAGTAGTAGCCAAAGACCCTACAATGGCTCGCAAAGGCCTTGATGATGTGGCCCTTGTTAATTTTCTGAAATCATTTCCTATTACTCTCTCTCTTCATCGTTTAGACTCAGCTACACTGGATTCTTTGATGCTTCTTTAATATACATGTACTCTCCCACATTAGAGGATTTTTTTCTCTGCCTGGAGTATGCTTTCCATGGATTTATATATGGCTGACTTCCTGTCCTCCTTCAGGGAGATCATGGCCTAAATTCACCTTTTTGATGAGAGTTACCTTGACCACTCATTACCCACCCCTCAGCACTCATGATCACCCTGACTTTGCCTTACATTTTATTACAGAGCACTTACCACCTCTTACACTATAGCCTTTTGTTTTATGCTTGTTATATATTGTCTCTTCTCATAGGCTACAATGTAAGCTTTGTCTGTTTTCTTCAATGATAGATCCTGAGAGTCTGGAATATGTTGAATCAATAAATTCAGCAATCTGCAAGAAAATTTAAAAAATCAATTATATATAACTATTCATAACATTCATTATATATTTATATGTTGTAGAAATATATAATATTATATAAATTGTATAGTTCTATAAATATATAATATCTCTGGAAGACTGTAAAAGAAACTAGTAATAGTAATTTTGGGAGAAGTAGTACCTGGGATGGGAAGGAAGGCACATTCTGTATTGTGAGAATTTGCACCTTATCCCTTCTTCAATTAAAAAAAAGTAATTTAAAAATACAAAGCACAGTTGAACCTAATTTGGAAATTAAAATTCCTCTTCAAATAGATCCTTAGTTTTTTGAGTTCCTTAGGAGGTTTTAATTTGTAGTACCACTAGGTGGCACATGCCTACTGATAAGTTCAAAGACTCCCAGACACAAGTGTTAAAACAAACCTTTTCAGTTCCCCTAAGTCATCAAAGTTTATTTTAGCTATATGGCACTGATTTTTCTCAAGAATTTTCTTTAATTATTTTCTTATACTATTTCTGTAGGGCAGCAGTCTCCAACCTTTTTGGTACCAGGGACCAGTTTCATGGAAGACAATTTTTCCATGGAGTGGGGGAAGGAAGGGGGATGGTTTTGGGATGATTCAAGCACATTATATTTATTGTGTACTTTATTTCTATTATTATTACATTGTAATATATAATGAAATAGTTATATAACTCACCATAATGTAGAATCGGTGAAAGCACTGAGCTTGTTTTCCCGCAACTAGAGGTTCCCATCTGGGGGTGATGGGAGACAGTGACAGATCATCAGGCATTAGATTCTTATAAGGAGCACACAACCTAGATCTCTCCCACGTGCAGTTCACAATAGGGTTCATGTTCCTATGAGAGTCTAATGCCACAGCTGACGTGACAGGAGGTGGAGCTCAGGCAGTAATGCTTGTTCATCCCCCACTCACCTCTTGCTGTGCTGCCCAGTTGCTAACCGGTCATGGACTAGTACTGGTCTGACCCCCTGCTTTAGGGAATATTATAGCAACTGTTCCTACACTATTCCTATATACAGAATAGTGTAGGAACTGTTTAGTGCTATAAGCTTTAAAGTGATTTTTCACCATAATTTCTAATTTAATATTATAACAGTTGACTTGCAGAAATGTCTAAAATCTGTGAAGGCTAGCTTAGACATCCTTAAAATAATTTAAAATTTCCAATATTTAGTGAATTGTATCTGCCTCTTTTCATCTGTTTCCTATGAAATAACTTACTTAATGAATGAAATTCATAGATTATGTGTCCAAAAGTAGAGTTTTGTTTGATCCTATTGTTTCACTGCTTTTATGTCAAGTTAATCAGTGCCCAGGACCAAATGCAATTTATCAGCCTCTTTCTGAATACTTTGTATAATATACCATGAGGTATAGGCAAATGGGTACTGTGGAGGATGCAAAGATGAAATATTATGTATTGCCTCCATCTTCATGGACCTTTCATTTTATGGGTAGTGATGTCATGAACACAAATAACTGTAATAGAAGGCAGAAAGTAGTAAATCAATAAATGAAAGTATTTATGTGTAGTGGGAGCACAGAGTTGATATTAATTTGGGGACTCTAAGAATATGGTGACATTTGAGAAGAGCTTTAAATATATAGTTTCATTCTCTGAATTAATTCAATATGGGTCTTATATAGATTTACACTTCTGTGTAAAGGGTGAATTATCTTATACATCTGAGAGAAAAATATAATCTTTATAGATAGGTGTTAATTATAGGTTAATAAAATAAATAGCCATATTCCTTTTGCTGGTATTCAAAATGAAAATGATGGCATGCATTTTATAAATATAACATTTAAAAACATTATAAAAATCCTTTTTGCCGAGTTTTAAAATAACACTGAAAACATTATTAGACTAGGTCAATTTAATATTTATCTTTGACCCAGATATTTTTTCATTTTGTTTTTCTTCTTAAAATATATTTTTTGAAAACTAAATATGCATTTAGAAAATGTGCTGTATCCAAGTAAAATAACTTACTGAGTTCTTATTATGCCATGAAACTATAATCTATTATTTTATTTCATACTCATGAAACCTTATGATGTATGTAGTGTTATCATTCACAGTTTTTAGATAAAGAAACTAGGGCACAGAAGGTTTAAGAAATTTGTATGCATATGTTAATATCTGCTGTAACACTAAAACTAGATGTGAATAGAATTTTTTATTTTTTATTATTTTATTTTTTGAGACATAGTCTTACTCTCTCACCTAGACTGGAGTGCAGTGGCACAATCTCGCATCACTGCAGCATCTGCCTCCCAGGTTCAAGCAGTTCTCCTACCTCAGCCTCCCAAGTAGCTGGGAATTACAGGCGTGAACCACTGCACCCTGCCAAATTAATTTTCTTCTAATAAGAAACTTGCTTTTCAATTTGTACCACTTTAGTATAATTGCTATGTTTTTTAAAAGGAAATCAACATTATTCTTATTAAATCTATTAATATTAACTACTTTGTGACGTTGAGGGCCTTTTTGTAAGTTCCTAAGTGTGAGATGAATAACATTATCATGATTATCTTAGTGAACCAAACATCTGACCCTTTGACTATTAACTTGCAAAATTTTCACAATTTTGCTGAATTCTAAAATAATATTAAAATAATAATTAGATACCAAAGTCTAAGAAATATGTTATACAATGCTCCAAATTAGATTTTGTTCCAGCTTAATAAGTGGATTTTAAAACAAAGTTATATATTTAAAAATGAATTTTTTTCTTTTTTCTGTATTTATATAGCCAGAAAAGTGTAAGAATAAAAAGAAGTGGTATAAAAGTGCACTACAAGAAGCATGTCTATTCTATGGATATTCTCATGAGCAAAGACTGGAAATGTGCTGCCTATCAAAACAACAAGGTGTATAAATATTTTTTCTTTATTACTCTGAAATAAGGATTTATTCAAATGCATGTTTTCCAAAATATGTTTGCTCATTCAAAAATCTCTATCTCTTTCTCTTCATAGGGAAATAGTATATCATTGTTTATTTGAAAATTATTTTTATATCAATGAATAGCATATATTTTGTCCCCTAAAACAATTTTCAATGACTAAACATACACTCTTTTTAAATGCAGGAGTTCTTGTTAGCACTTTTGTTATCTATCTTCTTTACCGTTAGACTATCTACATAGATGCCCTTGTGTATTTAAAAGGCATATATTTCACAATGGGAACCATAGCTTTAAATATATTCCTGGCATTAAAATTTCACTTGGATATGCTGTATTATTACAGAACAAAGTATTTTCAAAATGTTGCATTTTGAAATAAATTCAGGGCAGGAATAGAAGAGAAACTTCAACTTTAAAAAAAAACTAGGTGAAAAATTGTGATAATATTTTAGGTTATTTTCAAAGAAAGTTTTATTGAATTCTCAATACTATGGTATATAGTTAGCTTTTTAAGTGAAACCATTTGAAAGATTATAGTAGGTTTGACATTTTTTGTATATATTTAACTTTTAAGTTCAGGGGTACATGTGCAGGCTTGTTATATAGGTAAACTTGTGTCATGGGGATGTGTTATAAAGATATTTCATAACCCAGGTATTAAGCTTAGTACACATTAGTTATTTTTCCTGATCCTTTTCCTCCTCCCACCTTCCACCCTCTGATAAACCCCAATGTGTGTTGTTCTTCTCTATGTGCCCATGTATTCTTGTCAATTAGCTCCCACTTATAAGGGAGAACATGCAGTATTTGGTTTTGCTCCTGCATTAGTTTGCTAATGCTAATGGCATCCAGCTCCATCCATGTCCCTGCAAAGGACTCATCTCACTCTTTTCTATGGCTGCATAGTATTCCATGGTGTACAGGTACCATATTTTCTTTATTGCAGTGTACAGGTGCCACATTTTCTTTACCACATTTTCTTTATCCACATTTTCTTTATACCATTGATGGGCATTTAGGTTGAGTCATTGTCTTTGCTATTGTGAATAGTGTTAAACATACGTGTGCATGTGTCTTTATAATAGAATGATTTATATTCCTTTGGGTATATACCCAGTAATGAGATTGCTGGGTTGAATGATATTTCTGCCCCTAGGTCTTTGAGCGATCACCACACTGTCTTCCACAATGGTTGAACTAATTTACACTCCTACCAACAGTGTATAAGCATTCCTATTTCTCCTCAACCTCACCACCATCTGCTATTTTTTGACTTTTTAATAGCAGCCATTCTGACTAGTGTGAGATAGTATCTCATGGTTTTGATTTGCATTTCTCTAATGATCAGTGATGTTGAACTATTTTTCATATGTAGGTTGGCTGCATATATGTCTTCTTTTGAAAATTGTCTGTGTCCTTTGCCCACTTTTTAATGGTTTTTTTTTTCTTGTGAACTTGTTTAAGTTCCCTATAGATGGTGGATATTAGACCTTTGTCAGATGGTGGATATTAGACCTTTGTCAGATGCATAGATTGCAAAAATTTTCTTCCAGTCAGTAAGTTCTCTGCTCACTCTGTTGATAGTTTCTATTGCTGTGCTCTTTGGTTTAATTAGATCCCATTTGTCAGTTTTTGCTGTGTTGTAATTGCTTTTGGTGTCTTCATTGTGAAATCTTTGCCCATGCCTATGTCCTGAATGGTATTGCCTGAGTTGTCTTCCAGGGTTTTTATAGTTTTAGGTTTTACATTTAAGTCTTGAATCCATCTTCAGTTAATTTTTGTATATGGTATAAGGAAGTGGGGCAGGGTCCAGTTTCAATTTTCTGCATATGGCTAGCCAGTTCTCCCAGTACCATTTATTAAGTAGGGAATCCTTTCCTCATTTTTTTTTTTTTTTTTTTTTGAGACAGAGTCTTGCCCTCTTGCCCAGGCTGGAGTGCAATGGCGCGATCTCAGCTCACTGCAAGCTCCACCTCCCAGGTTCAAACGATTCTCCTGTCTCAGCCTCCCGAGTAGTTGGGATTACAGGCACATGCCACCATACCCGGCTAATTTTTTTTATCTTTGGTAGAGATGGGGTTTCACCATGTTGGCCAGGCTGGTCTTGAACTTCCCATTGCTTGTTTTTGTCAGATTTATTGAAGATCAGATAGTTGTAGGTATGTGGCGTTATTTCTGAGTTCTTTATTCTGTTCCATTGATCTATGGATATGACACATTTTTAACTCTAAAAAGAAGATGATTGCCACATAAAATGATAACTTTTATTTATTTATTTATTTAGATGGAGTCTCGCTCTGTTGCCCAGGCTGGAGTGCAGTGGCGCGATCTTGGCTCACCGCAACCTCTGCCTCCTGGGTTCTAGCAATTCTCCTGCCTCAGCCTTCTGAGTAGCTGGGATTACAGGTGCCCGCCACCACGCCCAGCTAATTTTTGTATTTTAGTAGAGACGAGGTTTCACCATATTGGCCAGACTGGTCTCCAACTCCTGACCTCAGGTGATCCACCCACCTCAGCCTCCCAAAGTGCTGGGATCACAGGTGTGAGATAGTTTTTATTAAACTTAAATATGTTTAAATTGTTTTCTGCTTAGTGATTATAATCATTTTATATTTTACAAGCCCCTTTTTGTCTTTATTACTTTAAGTTCTAAACAGATTACTCTATGGATAGAAGGATCCGGACTTTGATGCTGACTGAATTTTCAAGTAGCAATGATTTTTTTTTCTCCTTTGGAAAACTTCAATTTATATTTACAAAAAATGTATATGTGAAAAGATTTTATTTGAGAAAAAATTTAAATTTCAACCCAACCACCTAAGTTTAGGATTTAAAGCAAATAAGTAGGTTTGAAAAGAGTGGAAAATGAATGACAAGTACACTACTCAGGTTTACTCTGAGACCAGGAGAAGAGACATTTATTATTACAAATGCGATTTTATTCCTGTGCTGAAAATATAATGTCTCTGTTTATTAGCAATAAAGGTTGAACTCACTGTATTGTCACAAATACAATTTTATGCCTTGCACAGACTATACATTTCTCTTAATCACAAAAGCCTTTAGACATTTAATTTTTTGAACATTAATAGCTTTAAGTAATATAGTCATTTACTTTTTAAACTTGTATCTATTTCTCACCAGGAGTAGACTTGCTCTCTCAATTAGCGGTGGGTCCTTTGACATTCTTGCCTGTCCGGAGACTCTGAAGAAGGATTATTTCTGATTGGTTTTGCAGCAATAGCTCATTTTCTTGCTGAAAGTCTGATTATTTTTACAAGCAGAGTTTTATGTAATTCAGCCTAGTTCTTGAGAGCCATATGCCTAACAGCTTTCATTTTGCCTCTTAAGTAGTCAAAATGGAGGGGCATGAACTTTCAGGACTTCAGAATTCCAGGAGTTTAGTCTTTGCAGTAACAGGTTCACAATTCACTCTTCACTATCTCCAAAATAGTCATGTAATCCTTGTGTCTGCTTAGCATCCAGTGTAGATTCTGGTAAAGTATTCAGCTTCTTTCTGTATTCAAAAGTAGTTTTGAAAGATAAGTAGCCACTGTTTAGATATTTCACCAAAGGTGAATAACTTAGCAGCAATCCACTTTTTAACCCAGCAACTTTAAAGGTTTCTTCACCTAACAATTTCTTTTTCCAACCTAGAAATAAATTACCCCAGTATTTAGCCTATAGTCTTCCTACCATGCAGAAATTGGTACAGTATTTTATCTGATGCAACTCTCTCATTGTTGAAATATGCAGGATCTTTAAATATATGTAAATATGGACCCAATCAGATTATAACAGTCTCACCCTCATAATTTAGTTGCACTGTTTTTGTTGTAATAACTACTACCGTAACTAAGTAATTCTGCTGGGGCTAGAAAATTTTTTTATCTTATATAGAAACATTCATTTTAATTATACTTCTAAAAATAAATAGACCATTATCCATATAATCTCTTTATAATTCAGCTTTAGGATTTTATAAGATTAAGACTTTCTTACATGTTCTACATTTTGGAATCGATGTCCTTATTTCTCACTTTTTTCCAGAATTATTTATGTTGTAAAAAAATTGACTTGATTTTTTAGAGCAGTTTTAAGTTCACAGAAGATTGAGTGGAAAGTACAGAGAGTTCCCATATATCTCCTCCTCACAATCCCTAAACACACAATCTCCCCGACTGTCAACATCCCATACCATGACATCTATTTGTTACAATTCATGAACCTACACTGACACGTCATTGTCACCCAAAGTCCTTAGTTTACATTAGGGTTTACTCTTGCTGTTATGCATTTTGTGTGTCTGGAGAAATGTATAATGACCTGTATCCACCATTATAGTATCATATAGAGTAGTTTCACTGCTCTAAAAATCCTTTGTGTTCCAGCTGTTTGTTTCTACCTCCCCCTTATTCCCTGGCAACTACTGATTTTTGTTATCTGTCTCCATAGTTTTGGCTTTTCCAGAATGTCATATGGTTAGAATCATATGATATGTCACCCTTTCAGATTGGTTTCTTTCTCTTAGTAATATGCATTTAAGTTTCTTCCGTGTATTTGCATGGCTTGATAGATCTTTTTTAAATTAGTGCTGAATAATACCCATTGTCTGTATGTGCCGTGATTTTTTAAAATCATTCACCTATGAAAGGACATCTTGGTTGCTTTTAAATTTTGGCAACTATGAATAAAGCTGCTGTAAACATATATGTGCAGGTTTTTGTCTGGACAGATGTTTTCAACTTCTTTTGATAAATACCAAGGAACACAATTGCTGATCATATGGTGAGATATGTTCAAATTTTAAAGAAACTACCAAACTGTCTTCCAAAATGACTGCACCATTTTGCATTCCCACCAGCAATGAATGAGAGTTCCTGTTGCTCCACATCCTCATTAATATTTGGTGGTGTCAGTGTTTTGGGTTTTGGCCACTCTAGTAGGTGTGTAGTGGCACCTCATAAGTGTTTTAATTTACAATTTCCTAATGACATATGATGTTGAACATCCTTTCATATACTTATTTGCCACCTTTCTATCTTCTTTGGTGAGTTGTTTTCTGAGATATTTTGCTCATTTTTCAATCGGATTGTTCATTTTTTTGCTGCAGAGGTTTTAAGAGTTCTTTGTATATTTTAGATGTCGCTCTTTTATAGGTCTTCTGCAAATACTTGCTCCCAATATGTGGCTTATCTTTTCTATTCTCTTGACAGAATCTTTGGCAGAGCAGACATTTTAAATTTTAATGAAGTCTAGTTTATCAATTATTTCTTTCATGGACCTTGCCTTTGGTGTTGTATCTAAATGTTATTGCCATACATGAGGTCATCTAGGTTTTCTCTTTTATCTTCTAGGAGTTTTATAATTTTGCATTTTGCCCTATGATTCATTGTGAGTTCCTTTTTGTGAAAGGTGTAAGATCAGTGTCTAAATTTACTTTTTGTGTGTGTGGATGTCCAGTTGTTCCTGCACCACTGGTTGAAAAGACTGTCTACTCCATTGTATCACCTTTGCTCCTTTATCAAATATCTATTGACTATATTTATGTGGGTCTATTTCTGGGTTCTTTATTCTGTTCTGTTGATCTATTTGTCTGTTCTTTTGCCAATACCACACTGTATTGATTACTGCAGTTTCATAGTAAGTCTTCAAGTTGGGTAGTGTCAGTTCTCCAGCATTGTTCTTCTCCTTCCATATTGGGTTGGCTATTCTGGGTCTTTGCCTTTCCACAAAAATTTTAGAATCAGTTTGTTGATTTCACAAAATAACTTGCTAGCATTTTTATTGGGATTATATTGAATTTATATATCAAGTTGGGAAGAACTGACATCTTGACAATATTGAGTCTTCTTATCCATGAATGTGGAATATCTTCAAGTTTATTTAGTTCTTTTTTGATTTATTTTATCAGAGTTTGGTAGTTTTTCTCATTTAGATCTTGTATTTCTTTTTAGATTTATGCTTAACTAATTCACTTTGAGGTTTGCCAATGTAAATTCTAATGTGTTTTCATTTCAAATTCTACTTGTTTGGTACTAGTATGTCAGAAATCTATTTATTTTTGGATATTAACCTTGTATCCTGCAACCTTGCTATAATCTATTATTAATTACAGGGTTTTTTTGGTCTATTCTTTTGGATTTACTACATAGACAATCATATCATGTGCAGCGAGAGTTTTATTTCTTCTTTCCAAATGTGTATATCTTTTATTTTCATTTATTGTCTTACTGCGTTATCTAGGCATTCCAGTACAATATTGAGAAGAGTGGTGAGGGAGAAAACCCTTGACTTGTTCTTCATCTTAGCATGACAGCTTCTAGTTTGTTACCATTAAATATGATATTAGCTTTAGATATTTTGTAAATGCTCTTTATGAAGCTGAGGAAGTTCCCGTCCTCCTTGTTCCTGAGGTTTTTTTTTCATACGCTTTTCTGTGATCTGCTTACATGGTCATGTGATTTTTCTTCTTTATGCTGTTGATGTGATTGATTGATTACATTAATTGGTTTCCAATTTTTGAACTACCTTGCATTGAATGAGTTAGGAAGTACTTTCTCTGCTTATATCTTCTGGAAAAGGTTACGGAGAATTGGCATAATTTCTTCCTATATGTTTGATAGCATTCACCAGTGAACCCATCTGGGCTTGCTGCTTTTTGTTTGGGAAGGTTATTATATTGATTCAATTTCTTTAATAATTGTAGGCCTATTCAGATTGCCTGTTTCTTTTTGCAAAAATTTTAGCAGAGTGTCTCTTTCAAGAAATTGATCCATTTCATCTAGGTTATAAAATTTGTGGGCATAGAGTTGTTCATAATGTTCCTTTATTTTCTTTTAATGTCCATGGGATTTGTTATAATGTCTACCTCTTTCATTTCTAATATTAGTAATTTGTGCCTGCCTGCCTCTCTCCCTTTCCTCCTTCCTTCCTGTCTCCCTCCCTCCCTTCTTCCCTTCCTTTCTTCCTTCTTTCCTTCCTTCCTGCCTGCCTTCCTGTCTTCCTTCTGTCCTGTCTTCCTTCCTTCTTGCCTGCCTGCCTTCCTTCCTCTCTAGAGTCTCAATTTTACTGATCTTTCAAAGAGCTAGCTTATGGTTGTATTGATTTTTCTCTGTCCACTGTCTTCAATTTCATTGATTTCTGCTCTTTTATTTTTTTTTCTTCTGCTTACTTTGGATTTAGCCTGTTCTTTTTCTTCTAGTTTCCAAAGTAGAAGCTTAGATTATTGATTTTAGAGCTTTTTTCTTTTCTAATAGATGAATTCAATGCTATAAATTTTCCTCTGAACATTGCTTTTGCTGCATCCCATGATTGATAAGTTGCACTTTCATTTTCATTGAGTTCAAAATATTTTAAAATTTTTCTTGAGTTTTTTTTTTCTTTGATCTATGTGTTACTTAGAAGTGTGTTCCTTAATCTCCAAGTATTTTGGATTTCCACCTATCTCTCTGTTACCAGTTTCTGGCTTAATTCCATTTTAGTCTGTGAGAAGACATTGTATTATATCTATTCTTTTAAATGTGTTAAGGTATTTTTTATGGCCCAGGATGTCTTTTTTTCTGAGTGTTTCATGTGGGCATAAGAAGGATGTGTATTCTGCTGTTGTTGGATGAAGTAGATTACAGATGTCAAATATATCCAGTTGATTGATGGTGCTTTTGAGTGCAACTGTGTCTTTTTGCTGGATTTGTTCATTTCTGATAGAGGGCTGTTGAAGCCTCTAGCTATAATAGTAGATTTATTTATTTCTCTCTGCAGTTCCATCAGTTTTTGCCTCTCATATTTTGATGCTCTGTTGTTAGGTGCATGTATATTAAAGGTTGCAAGTCTTCTTGGAGTATTGACCTCTTTATTATTATGTATGACCCTCTTTATTTTTGATAACTAAACTTGCTCTGAAGTCTGCTCTGTTTCAAATTAATATAACCCCTCCTACTTCCTTTTCATTAGGGTTAGCATGATATATTTTTTCTTTTAATTCATCCATCTAGGCCATTAATGTTTAAAATGATTATTTTTAATATCATGGATTAATAGTTGTCATATTTGTTATTATTTTCTATTTATTGCCCTTTTTCTTTGTTACTGTTTTTGTCTTTCACTCTTTTTCTGTCTTTGTGATTTTTAGATTTTATATAATTCCATTTTCTTCCCTCTTGACATATCAATTATCAATTATACTTTTTTAAAACTTTTTAAAGTGGTGCCCTTTTTCTTTGTTACTGTTTTTGTCTTTCACTCTTTTTCTGTCTTTGTGATTTTGAGATTTTAAATAATTCCATTTTCTTCCCTCTTAGCATACCAATTATCAGTTATACTTTTTTAAAAACTTTTTTTGGTGGTTGCCCTAGAGTTTGCAATATACATTTACAACTAATTCAAATCCCACTTACAAATAATTATCCTGTTTCAGGAATAGTACAAATATCTTATAATGACAGACTATGCCTTCTCATCCCTGGTATCATTGCTATCATTCATTTTACTTATATATAAGCATATATGCACACACACACATAAGATGTATGCATAAGTATACATAATTAAGTGTATCATGATTATTTTAAACAAACATCTATTAGATCAATTAAGAATAAGAAAAGTAAAAAGTTTTTACTTTACCTTTACTTATTCAGTTTTCAGTGCTCTTCTTGTCTTTGTGTAGATCTGAATTTCTAACCTATATTATTTTTCTTCTCTTGGAAGAACTTCTTTTAGTGTTTCTTGGAAGGCAGTTCTATTGGCAACAAATGCCTCCATTTCTTTTTCTTTACCTGGGAAAGTCTTTATTTCTCCTTCACTTTTGAAAAATAGTTTCACAGGCCATGCACTGTGGCTCAGGCCTGCAATCCCAGCACTTTGGGAGGCTGAGACAAGAGGATCACTTGAGCCCAGAGTTGGAGACCAGCCTGGGCAACACGGTGAGATTCCGTCTCTATAAAAAATTCAAAACTTAGCCAGGTATTCATCTGTAGTCCCAGCTATGCAGGAGACTGAGTGGGAGGATCGCTTGAGCCTGGGAGGTCGAGGCTGCAGTGAGCCATGATTGTGCTACTGCACTCTGACCTGAGTACAGAGTGAGACCCTATCTCAAAAGAAAAAAAAAAAAGGTAATTTCAGAGTGTAGATTTCTAGATGGCTGTGTTATTTTGTCAACACCTTATTTTGTTCTACTCTTTTATCGATTGCATGGTTTTTGAGGAAAAGTTGGATGTAATTTTTATCTTTTCTATTGGTAAGTTTTTTTTTCTCTGACTTCTTTCAAGATTTTATTTTTAATCTTTTATTTTCTGAAGTTTGAATATGATATGTAGATTTTTGGCATTTATATTACTTAGTGTTTCCTGAGCTTCTGGATATATGGTTTGGCATCTGATATTAATTTGGGGGAAATTATCAGTTATTATTGTGTCAAATTTTTTTTTGTTCCTGTATCTCTTTTCATTCTGGTATGCCTATTACATGTATGTCACACTTTTCTAGTTGTCCTACAGTTCTTGTATATTCTGTTATATTATTTTTTTCAGTCTTTTCTCTTTTTCAGTTTTTTAGTTTTGGTGGTTTTTATTGATATATCGTGAAGCTCAAAGATTGTTTTCTCAGCCATGTCGAGTCTACTGATGAGCGCATCAAACACATTCTTCATTTATGTTACATTACTTTTGCTCTCAACCATTTCTTGTGAATCTTCCTTAGAATTCTCATTTCTTTGCTTACATTACCTATCTGTTATTGCATATTGTCTACTTTTAACACTGTAGCTTTTAGCATATTAGTCATAGTTGTTTTAAATTCATGAGCTGATAATCCCATCATCTCTGCCATATCTTGATCTGGTCCTGCTGCTTGCTCTGTCTCTTCAAATTTTCTTTTTTGCCTTTTAGTATGCTTATAAATTTTTATTGAAAGGTGGGCATGATGTTCTGGGTAAAATAACTGCAATCATGATAGTTTAGCAGTGCAGTGGTAAGACATGAGGGGGAGAGAAAGCATTCTATGTTCCTATGATAAAGTCTCAGTCCTAGACTGTAAACTTCATAAGGGCTTTCCTCCAACCCCCCTTTTTTTTCTTCACCTACATAGGTAGTAAAGGATGGCTAGAGGGGGCTGGAGTTGAGTATTTTGCTTCCCCCAGGTCAGGCTGGGGTTAGGCTTTGAAAATCCCTCAATAGGTTAGGCTCTGGTAAAATAGTTTCTCCTCAGGGCAGGCCTTGCTAAGAAGTACAGAATGGTCTGACATATTATTTCAAAATGGTTACTTTTCTCCTCCCCCTGATGGAAGCCAGGAGATATTTCCCTAATCTTCTCTGTGAGAACCTGGTAGAGCTCCTACACGTAAAACTCAATAAAAGGGTGTCCCTCCCACCATGACTAGGTCCCCCTGGAGTTTTTGTCTCAGGCTTGTTCCCACAGAGCTTCTAGCAATTTGTCAATTAAAGTTCAGGTTTTCCTACCCCTATACTAGTTTCCACCCTGCTCAGGTTGGTTGTGATTCTCTGTATTTACCTGTCTTTTTCTCCAAATTTGGGGACATCAGTTTGCCCTGTAACCTCACTTCTCCAAAGGATCTAAGAAGAGTTGTTCATTTTTCATTTTGCTCACCTTTGTACATGTTGTTGGACACTAGTGGGGACTTCTAATCTCCTTACATGCCAGACCAGAAACTGGACTGTCCTCTATGTTTTTACGAAAATGCTCTCAGCTATCACATTTAAACAAACAAAAACTGACAATTTTTTGAGTCCATGAATACACAAGGTTTAAAAAAATTATTGAAATAAGATAAATCATTGAATTATGTTAATATTTGTATTTCTCCCTAATATGGTTGTAAGTAAAAAATCAATAACATCTGTTCTGGGTCATGAGTCAAAACCACCTCTACTCATTTAGAACATTTTCATTTACTACCTGCAGCTCCTCTTTTGCACTTTAAAAATATGACTTGGATATAGCTCAAAGGAGGAGTGAAGGCCCTTTTCATTATCCACATCTATATTTCCTGTTAACTGCTTTTCACTCTTTATGATGAGAGTCCCTACATGCAGAGATTTCTGAAGGAAGGAAATTAAATCTTTCTCACAAGAGAAAATTTAGCTTTTAGGAAGTTGTTAATTTTTGCTAAAGTTGAACATAGACCTACTGTTATTATTAGTAAAGAAATTACTACTGATCATAATGTTTTAAGTATTACATAAGAATTTTCCTTTGGCATTTGAAAATCAACGTGGTTGTTGATACTCCCCAAGATACTCTACTTTTATTGGAAGATGGTTTTTATAACTTTTGAACATAAAAAGCTCCTTGAACAACAGTTCACATATTTCTGTTCCCAATTTATTGCCTTGTTAGAAAATTTACATAAGAATGAGGTATATTTTGACAGGAAACATAGCAAACATCCATTTTGGTTAACTCTCTCTATACCATCCAGATACATAGACTCCAATTTTAGTTTTTGAGTTTCTTTTTGTTTAATTTTAACTATTTTTAATGATTGATATTTCATCATGACTTTTATCCTTATTAGAGGTTTTCAAAAGAACAAAGAGTAAATTTACTTTTTTTAAAGATACAACAAAACTTATTCCATCTTGTAATTACCATAAGGTTCTACTGGGCCCTTTACACATGATTAATCCCAAAATATACTATGAGATTTTAGTGATCTTATTTTTTCCTATTTCTTGAAACACGCTGCTATTTTATTATTACTCATCAATTATTTCCAACTATGTTAAAAAGATGAAAATAATTATTTAGATAGAAGAATGGTGGAGTCACCTAAAAAGATGATACAATAGTGAAATATATAATCACTAAAGTGTTTTTCCTAGTATTCCAAAGATCAAGATCTCTCTTTCTTTCTCTCTCTTTCACACACACACGCGCACATACACACACACACACACACCCCATGTCTATTAGCTAAAATGGAAGTGAATATTTGTTGATTATCTGTTATCTTCAGACATTGTTTTAGGAGTTTTAATTAAGTAGATTATATTATTTAAATCTCACAATATTCTAGTGAGGTAATCATTTTTACTCCTGGACCTAATTAAATGAAAGAGCTTTTGTACAACAAAGGAAACTATCAACAGAGTAAATAGCCTACAGAATGGGAGAAAATATTCGCAAACTCTGCATCTGAAAAAGTCTGATGTCCAGCATTTATAATAAGCAAAAAATAACCCCATTAAAAAGTGGGAAAAGGACATGAACAGACACTTTTCAAAAGAAGACATATATGTGGCTAATGAGCATATGAAAAAATGCTCAACATCACTGGCCATTAGAGAAATGCAAATCAAAACCATAATGAGATACTATCTCACACCAGTCAGAATGCTTATTAATAAAAAGTCAAAAAATAACAAATACTGGCGAGGTTGCAGAGAAAAGGGAAGGCTATATACTACTTGTGGTAATGTAATTTAGTTCAGTGACTGTGTAAAGCAGTTTGGCAATTTTTCAAAGAACTTAAAACAGAACCATCATTTGACCCAGCAATCCCATTTTTGGGATCTATACCCAAAGAAATATAAATCATTCTACCATGAAGATACATGCACACATATGTTCATTGCAGCACTATTTTCAATAGCAAAGACATGGAATTAACTTAGATGCCCATCAATTGTAGACTGGATAAAGAAAATATGGTACATATTCACTATGGAATACTATGTAGTCATGTAAAAGAACAAAATAATGTCCTTTCAGCAACATGTTTGGGACTGGAGGCCATTATCCTAAGCAAGATAATGTAGGAACGGACAATCAAGTGCTGCATGTTGTCACTTATAAGTGAGAACTAAACATTGAGTACACGTGGTCACAAAGAAGGAAACAATAGGCACTGGGGCCTTCGTGAGGGTGGAGGGTGGAAAGAGGGTGAGGATTGAAAAACTACCTATCGGGTACTATGCTATATAGCAAACCTGTACATGTACCCCTGAAACTAAAAGTTTAAGAAAAATAATTATTACCCCTGGTTTATCAATAAAGAGAGTCTAAGAGCATATACATTGTTTTATATCTTATACTAATATAGTAGCTGATACCAAGTAAATGATCAGTTTATTTTAATTAATAAATTACATTAATTTGTTAAGGTAAAATGTATATTTCAGATTCATATGAGATTTTGGATGAAATACATATACATTTTTAATTATAAGTAATATTGAACACTTACTGCATATAAAATATGGTCCCTGCTTTTGAGGAATATTCTAGTTTCACAGAATACTTAGACATGTTCATAACTAACCATAATACAAGGAAGAAAGTTTCATGGCTTTATATGACTATGATTTTGCAAAAGAGGTGGAGTTTTATCCTAATCAGAGGAATATCTGTAGTAGCACATAACCTTATACATTCATTAGTGGAGAGAAAGGGTGTTCCAGAAAGAGGGATCATCTTAAATATACAGCTGGATATAGGAAAGAGGATAGTTTACATGTAACCACCAGGTTGTAGGCATGAATATAGTAACCTGTTCCTCTGAGTTTCTATATTTTATGACAACAGTTGTAACCAATAGATACATATACACACATACATACTTTAGCACATCTCAAAATAATATCCTGGGATAGTTTTTTATGAACTATTTCATTACTAATTATTCTGTTTTTAGGAGTGGTATAATGAGAAAATGTACTAAATTTAGGAGTGGTATAATGAGAAAATGTACTAGTAGTTTCCATTCTTGCTGAATCTTTCTCTGAGGCACTGTTGGCAGCTCAGTGGTCCCAAATGGAGACGGCAGACATTCTGGAAAAATTAGAGGCTTGCGATCAGATGGTTCTGGCCAAGCTGCATGACCTCAGGCAGGGTACATTATTTATCTCAGCTGTGAAGTGAGGAGGGACTGCGTACTTTACAAGGTTATAATGAGAATTAAATAAGATATCTATATAAAGTCCTTGTCCCATGTCCAGCATATAATAGATAGATATGAAAATGGAGGCAGCTGGGATTCAGTTCTAGATCCTATATACTCCAGAGCACACAAGCTCCCCAGAACCTAGAAATAAGATATACTAGACACCAACTTGAGGACATCCAACTAACCAACTTTAAGAGAGGAGATTTGCCAAATAAGTATAAAAATGTTCATATTATTACTTTTGGATTGCATTGCTCTACTAAACAATGGGCAGCTCAGTTTACTAGCATATTAATTAAAGGGACAACGGGAACAAAATACTGTTATAATAGTAATGAGAAAGTAGAAAATTCTAATTGTGTAATTCAGTATTTATTTGAACAGGAACATAGGCACTTTTTTGAAGCAGCCATGTTTCATTGTCTTACAGATAAATCCGAAACACATGACAAAGTTGCTGCACTGGTCAAGAAAAGGGTAAGATTGTGTTTTATTATATAAAATATACAAACTTCAAATTTCATTTAACACTATTCTTTAAAGAAAATTATATTATTTAAAAACAAACAATGACATACAATCCATTTTTTCTTCTGAATGTTACTTCAGTATGTTTCCTTTCTTAGGTTAATACTAGGAAATTAATATTTATGGTTACTTATATTAATGTTATCGGACTGTCAGAAATTAGAACAATAGAGAACTATAAGTAAACAAGTAAATGAGTGTTTTTACTTAAATTATATTTCATATACATACTCATATACTAAAATATTTTTATATACTATATTACTCTAATGTGTATACACAATCTCATAGAAAATTTAAGTAGAATTTACGGCTCAACATGGTGTCTACCTTAAACTTAAGTAGAGAACAATATCAGCCATCTTAATGAATTTTCTGAACCTGGAATTTTTTAAATGAAAATTGTCAACAGCATTTTTAAAGAATTATTACAATTTAATACATTATTTTGAATATTGCATTCAGAGAGTTGTTTAACTCTACTTACTGTCAAAAACTTGGTTGAGATAGGATGAACCTTGACATTCTCCTCAAGAGATGATGTTCTTACCACTAAACAAAGAGAAAGAGTTGGTGCCTAAAACAAATACTTGTGGACATATACTAGTGCCACAATAAAAGGAATTATGATAGAATGAAAAGCCTATGGTGAGATTTCCCGTGTTGAGTGGTGAGGCAGAGCGGATCAAGGGAAGGTCAAGTGTAACCTCAAGGAACAGAAAAGGATGTTGGGCATGTATCTATAGATGATTAGGCAAAGGATGAGCATCATGTTTGTATTCTTTGTACATTTTATGAGTCCTTCTAAAATCAGGTTTTGTTTTATCTTTTTGCTTTTTGGCTTATAAATATAGGAATCTTGGCTTTTCACTGGCTGAATAATGTTCAGCTCCTTTGCAGAGAGGAATCCAGTATCATAGAAAACAAGGTTGCCCTTTATAAAAGAAAGGATATAGGTCTTGTGTGTTCATCTGGAGATTTAGACAGGAATATGTGAAGTAGTGCAGTATTGTTAATGTGGATAGGTTTATTTCAATCTTTGCTAAATGGTATTTAGAATCAAAGACTATAAAGATAGTAACTAGTGTTTCTATATATTGCTTTTATCTGTACCAGTTGTTCTTAACAAAGGCAATACTATTCTCAGGCTCAGTGCCATGGGCCAGATCTGACCTTTAAACTATTTGTTGGT
Organism: Pan troglodytes; assembly: GCF_028858775.2. Lineage (NCBI taxonomy): Eukaryota > Metazoa > Chordata > Mammalia > Primates > Hominidae > Pan > Pan troglodytes. The sequence goes on from NC_086015.1 coordinate 32,474,756, forward strand.
CTGCAATGAGATATGTACAGAAAGTAAGAGTAATCATTTATGAACTTGTATAGTAATTTGATAGAATTTTTTTTGTCTGTTGAATCTAATAGTATAAAATGGAGCTTGTATTTTTTAATATGTCTTTGTTTTTTATTTAATTTTTTCTCTAGTAACTTATTTTTATTTTATTTAATAAAAGTATAGATCTCGGATAGACTGGGGAAAAAACTGATCCTTTACCACAGATAGTTTGAGAGATACTGTCTTAGGGGACATTTTAGAAATTTTTGGAGATGCTGTGGGTTATAGCAATTTTGGAGAATACAAGGTGTTTTATTAGGCAAGGATTAGAGACACTAGATATTCTGAGATGCATGGAACAGGGCTGTGTAAAACAACTGTCCAACATTTGGAATAATTTTGGATGTTCTGCTGGACTCGACAAACTACAAATATAATTTTATATTGAGTTAATACAAAATAATACTGAAACACAGCATGTTAGGCTAAAAGCCAAGGAATGAGAAGGCTTGTTATAGAGAGGCAAACTGACATAGAATAGACAAATTAAATGGTTCTCGAAATTATTGACTATTTTACTGAACACTTTGGAACATTTTCAACTATATATTTAGCCATAAAAGGTAAAAGTGTAGTTACTGAGAAACCGTGGAAGGAATTTACAGATATGTAACAGGAAATTTGAGATGGCTTTTGTCTTAAAACTAAATATTACTTACTAAATTAATAGAGATACATGAAATGCATTGATTTCACTGAATTTTTAAAAATAAACATTTAGAAATATTTTTAGTGTTGCTAGCAAGATTGTAAAACATTTCCACAAACATTGTCTTTCACTTCAGACCCCGAGGGGAAAACAAGGCAGACATTATTATCATTGTTTTATAAAGAAGGTCATTTGTGGTTAGAGAAGTTAAGGAACTTACTCTAGCCACATGGAACTTTTAGATATTTTTATTTAATCTTAATTAGTTTTTCTTAGTTCCTATTAAAATATTGACAAGGTAGCCTCATTAAGATTTGAATGTTAATTTCACTTAGTAAGGTAGCTTTTATTTTTCTTTACAATTTGGTTTTATGGATATTGAACACAATATTTTTAAAGACAGCACTGTTTTATATAAAATATTATAGATGTATAAAAGAAAGCTGTTGGTATGAAAGCAAAAGATAATAGCAAAATATATTAGGTAATTACTAAGTGCCAGGCACTACATACATGTTGTTTCATTTTATTCCAACAGCAATTATGGGGCATATTCAATACTATCTCTGGTTCACAAGTGAAGAAAACAGGCATAGGGATGTTGACCACTGCCAAAAACACAATGCAAAGATGGATGATAGAAAGTAAGTAATTGCTTCTAGAGCCCCTCATCCTGGGTTGAAAATTTTAGTAGTTTGTATTTTGTTTATTTATATAAATACGTAAGTACTTATATACATTATATAATACATTATTTATGTAATACAGAGTATTTATATACATTATATAATACATTATTTATATAATACATAAGTATTTATAGAAATAAACAAAATACAAACTGTTAAGATTTTCAACCCAGGGTGAGAGGCTCTTGAATCAATTATTTACTTTTTTATCGTCCATTTTTGCATTGTGTTTTTGGCAGTGGTCAACATCCCTATGCCTGCTTTCTTCACTTGTGAACCAGAGATAATATTTATATATTTATATAAACAAATATGTATATACGTATAAATGTTTTGTGATTGTTTTATTTTTTACAATGAGATCTTATTATATATGTTACTCTATAGATTTAAATACTTAGATTAACAAATATAGACCTGTTTTTAACATTCTGCATAGCATACCATAGTAGATGTATCAAAGTTTTATTGACCAGTCATATATTGATGAATATGTAGATGTTTTCAAATTCCTGGTGTGGTGTGGTGCTTCTATAAGAAATGACTTAGTAAACATCCTTGGATATATATCCTTAAATGCTGGTACTATTATTTCTATAGGATAGATTCCAAAGAAGAATTGATGGATCAAAGCTACTCACAGTGTTTCCCTGCTTCCCTTGAATCAGGAGTGGACCTTGAGGAATAAGTTGTTAAAGTTATGCGTTGGCCTGTGCTGAGTTGTAGTATCAGTTGTTGCCACCTCTTTGAACCAAGATATAAGAGTGTTGCCATCTTCAATACTATTCCTAAGTGCCTATTTTGATTGGCATTCCTGGGGTCAAGTATGAGACTTCTATCTACAAGCTTCTGCCCTTCACTTAGCTCCCTTTTTTAGCTCTTCAGCCATGTGTGATAGAGGTGTGTAGTACACGTGCACCTGCCTGATCACCTCTGCCCCACTGGCAGCAGTCTGAATGAAAGAGACTCTGAGTAAGTCACACTAATCTCTCTGAGTTCCACTTGATAAAAAGGAGTGGGTCTAGATTCTGTAAGTCCCTTCCTACTCTAATATCCCGTGAACTATAAGATATTTACAACAGCTCGTTAAGTATCTGTAGAATATCATAATACTTGTGCAGGCCAGAATTAATAGATATAATAAATATCTGAGTCAAGTGGGCCTAAGATAAATAATAAAATAAGGACTAAAAAACAATAGTGTACCCAGCTGATGGTGTTACCTGTAATAGATTTTGAAAGATGTTTGAATAGATATGTACATGTATGTATATATATTTATATACATATATACGTGTGTGTGTGTGTATGTGTGTGTGTGTATTCAGGAAACAGTGTACTGTGGTGGAAGAATACAAACTTATAATTGAGACAACTCTGTCTGCAAGAGCTAGTTCTGCTACTTCGTTGTTGTGTCACCTTTGGAAAGTTAACCTAAACATCTTTTAGCCTCATTTAATCAGATCTCTCTAAATTGGCAGCGATAATAATTACCCTGTATGATTTTTATAGACGTTAATATACAAAGCAATTATAATAACATATAGTTACTATAATAGGTGGTTAATAAATGCTAGTACTTTTCTTCCAAATTTCTCCTTAGAATGACATAGGAAGTAAGGATTTAAGAAAATTTTAAATTCTCAGACTTACAATAGTATCATAGTTCTATTAGACAGTTAGGATTAGCTATGCCTTTTTTTTTATTATACTTTAAGTTCTATGATACATGTGCAGAACGTGCAGGTTTGTTACATAGGTATACACGTGCCATGGTGGTTTGCTGCACCCATCAACCCGTCATCTACATTAGGTATTTCTCCTAATGCTATCCCTCCCCTAGCCAGCCACCCCCCAACAGGCCCCAGTGTGTGATGTTCCCTTCCCTGTGTCCATGTGTTCATTTTTCAACTCCCATTTATGAGTGAGAACATGTGGTGTTTGGTTTTCTGTTCCTGTGTTAGTTTGCTGAGAATGATGGTTTCCAGCTTCATCCATGTCCCTGCAAAGGACATGAACTCATCCTTTTTTATGGCTGCATAGTATTCCATGGTGTATATGTGCCACATTTTCTTTATCCATTCTATCATTGATGGGCATTTGGATTGGTTGCAAGTCTTTGCTATTGTGAACAGTGCTGCAATAAACATACGTGTCATGTGTCTTTATAGTAGCATGATTTATAATCCTTTGGGTATATACCCAGTACTGGGATTGCTGGACCAAATGTTATTTCTGGTTCTAAATCCTTGCGGAATCACCACACTGTCTTCCACAGTGGTTGAACTAATTTATACTCCCACCAACAGTGTAAAAGCGTTCCTATTTCTCCATATCCTCTCCAGCATCTGTTGTTTCCTGAATTTTTAATGATCACCATTCTAACTGGTGTGAGATGGTATCTCATTGTGGTTTTGATTTGCATTTCTCTAATGACCAGTGATGATGAGCTTTTTTTCATATGTTTGTTGGCCACATAAATGTCTTCTTTTGAGAAGTGTCTGTCCATATCCTTCGACCACTTTTTGATGTGGTTGTTTGGTTTTTTCTTGTAAATTTGTTTAAGTTCCTTGTAGATTCTGGATATTAGCCCTTTGTCAGATGGATGGATTGCAAGAAATTTCTCCCATTCTGTAGGTTGCCTGTTCACTCTGATGATAGTTTCTTTTGCTGTGCAGAGCTCTTTAGTTTAATTAGATCCCATTTGTCAATTTTGGCTTTTATTGCCATTGCTTTTGGTGTTTTAGTCATGAAGTCTTTGCCCATGCCTATTTCCTAAATGGTATTGCCTGGGTTTTCTTCTGAAAATTGCCTAATTATACCCTTACCCATTTTTTCTTAGGCTTATATTTTTTCTGATTGATTTGTAGGCATAGACACTTATTAGTTATTAATAATTTGTTGATATGTTACAAACATTTTCTGATTTTCCTTTTAAATGTTTTGTTCCTTTTCTGTATTTATATAGTAAAATTGTCTCTTTTGGGGATTTCAGTGTTTTTTTGACATGCTTTAAAAGACTGCTCTTTTATTAATATAAAATATGTTTCACAATTCACTTAACCTTTCTTCTATTGTTATTGGTAACACTGATGAAAAGCTTTATCAGTGTAGCTTCCTCTCCTACCCTATTCGTGGAATTGTTTTTTTAAGGACAATTCCCAGTAGAAGGATTATGTTGAAGTGCTCTCACCATCAGTGCTTGCAAATGCCATAATTGTCATTGACAGGTATTAGTATAATAAAGATGTTGTTGCCAGTTTACATCATAATTTGTTGTTGTTTCTATGATACGAAGTAAAAGAAATCTATGTACTAATTTAGGGAAAAATTTCATGTTTATAATACTACATGCATCCATGTAGAAACATAGTTTGGTTCTCTATCCATTTTTATTTAGTTTTTTCAATAGAGAATTTTACATATTTCTAATTAACTCTATCCCAGATATTATTACCAACTGGAAAAGGATCTGTTTTTTAATTTTTTGTTTACCTACAGAAATTATGTGTATCTTTTTCCCTAACACTTATTAATGCCAATAATTTAACTTACTATTTGAACAACAAAATTAAGGACCATTTTCTTGATTTATACATTTCGATATGAGGAATTTCAGCTATTATGTTTTCTGATAAAAAGTATTTCTCTCCAAAGTTATTACAAAAAATTTTCATAACAAGCAGAAAATTTTCATTAGCCCAATTAACAGGATAAGTTGCTTACATTTTATGACTAGATGTCTGGATATTTGTGGTAATTGCTAAGCTTGCTATTAATATGGAATTCATGTACTGCAACTCACTTAATTTATTTGGCTTTATATGCATCCTTCCCAGAAGATAAATATATTATAGCAGATTCCTACTGCTGGGTTCTAGCCCTAGGCAGAGAGAAATCTCAGAAAAGAATAGCAAGGAGCAGAACCCCTTGGGAAGAGTTGCAGTCAGGCTTCAAAACCCATTTAATTTCCTTTTGTATTCTACTTTGTGGGCATCATTCACCTTTCCATAGGCCAGTGGCCCCCAGACTTGAATCATTCAGGTATTCCATCACCATTTTGCCATTTTCAGTACTATTACTATAGTTTTCTTTCAGTTTTCAGAGAAGAAATTTTCAACAAGTTGAGTTTAAAGATCTAATTGACTTTTATTAGCGATTCATGAATCTGGCAGCATCTTATCTATGAAATAGAAGGGTGCTCTGCTGGGATTAGCAGAATGATCAGCTTTTGTAAGGCAGCTCCAGCAGGAAGAAGGAAACAGCATTGTGCAAAAAATGAGATTGGTTAACATCAGGTTACTTCAAGTTACTCTCCTTGTGTGGCTTAAAGCAGAAGAGACTTTCTTATTATGCCAGCTCAGATTGACTGGGACCCTTGTTATTGGTTGCTGTGAAATCTCCTGGTTTTTGGAAGACTGGCTTATGTCTCAGTTCAGTTTGATTACATGACACCTAGTGCAAGTGACTCCATTCTAGTTTGGTTTGGATTATTGGAGCCTAGTGCAGGGGCACAGTCCTCAACGACGACCTCCTATAAATTTTATTTAGCCAACTTGACTCAACTTTTTCATAATTTATTTTTTTATTGAAGTAAAATTTAAACACAGTGAAATGCAGAGATCTTAAGTGTATAGTTTGATAAATTTTTCTTAAATATATTTACTCATAAAACTATCATCCCCAATCAAAATAAAGAATTTTCCTTACCCAGAAAGTTTCCTCATGTAAATTTTTATCCATTTTATCCATTTATTACTTTAAATCATCAGTGTAAATCTTAACATACAAAGTTCATTTTTCTTTTTTTGAGACAAGGCTGTCGCCCAGGCTGGCATACACTGGCGTGAACACGGATCACTGAAGCCTTCACCTCCTGGGCTCAAATGATCCTTCTGCCTCAGCCTCCCAAGTAGCTGGGACCACAAGTGTGCACCACCATGCCTGGCTAATATTTGTATTTTTTTTTGTAGAGACAAGGTACTCCTGGGCTCAAATAATCCTCCCACCTTGGCCTCCCGTAGTGCTGGGATTACAGGCATGAGCCACCCACATCCCACCAGAAAGTTCTTTTCATACTAATTTCATTTGCCCTATGCTCAAAATCTGTAGAGGGAAACTGCCTCCTTACAGGGCAGTATTAAAACGCCCTTCCAGAGGGTGATTTTAACAAGATACTCTTTAGTAACTTCATAACTAACCCTGCTTGATTAAATTGCAAGATTTACCTCTTTTATCTTGAATTAAAGTCTATAGGAGTTCTATAGGATAACAATTAGTAGTAAAATATTACAATTAGAGAAAATAGATAAATCTCTGATTCCAAATCCTTTTATACACCATTTATGAAGGCAAGCAAAGAATCCCTTGCTTCAGAATACCAATTTTCCGGTGCAGATTATTGTATTTGCTCCTTAAGTTAAAAAAGAAAAAGTCTATGTTGAGACTTATATATTTGCTTAACCCTTTTTTGTATTTGATTTTTGCTTCATGGATCTGTCTTCAGCCAAACTGCCTACTTGTGGTTTTCACAAAATGGCCAGTGGGAGTGGGAGGAGCTGAGAAGTACAGGGTAAATGCGTGTCAAGGGTGAGTATAGCAGAGTTGAAAACTCATTTGTTTTTCTCCCCTGGAGAGAAAACAATAGTATGTTGTAGTGCGAAGACCACATTATTCCCCAAGTTCACAGGGCAAATAGTGTAAGAAATGTTGGCTAGCAACTAGCTATAAGGGGAAGTTTTTCCATCCACAGGGCTGCTGGGCTGCTTATTGTCGCTAGGGTTGCAGTTGTAAGGGGCTGTTCTAAGAAAGTAGAAGTGGAGAGGGGTATAGTGATGCCTTCCTAAACCAGTGTTTCTTTCCCAGTGCAGTGAGCGGTTTGTCTGAGAAAATTCAGAGTTTAATTATGCAAATCTGGTTTTTGGTAAACAAAAATTGAGGTTTATCTATCTGTGATTTTCTCTAGTCGTTTAAAACTTGTTTTCATCCTTATTACTAAAAAGCAAACACAAAAGTATCCTTTTTGAATGTCACTGTTTATAATGACTAGTTTTGTATTAATTTTTCTCTGTACATAATGCCCATTTAAAAATTCAGTTGAGATTAATTTACTTGGAATTTGAATTTGATGATACTTAAAATCTGGTGCTGCAGATTCTAAAAATTTGAAACTTTTCAACCATAAGTCTCCCTGTTTTCTATTCTATATTTTAACTTTGAGCCTGAAAGCAAGAAATATGATTCCACAAAATGTGGCTGCCGTTTTTTAAGAAACAAAATCTTCCTCAAGTACCAGTTATCAAATGGTGAACAGCTGCCAGATGTTGTCCTTTGTTATTTGGACCTAAGGTTGTGGTATGCAGTTTTCTTCAATGCATTTTGCTGATTATATTTATTGAAAATGTAATCCTTTCTCTCTGATTCAGAGACACATAAGTCCTGTTTCCAACTTCAGACTCCACACAAAATGAATCTGAGTTTCCTCTGAAGTCTGGAATATTTCTTGCTCACCATCATCATCTTCACTCCATTCCATCAAAACCAAAACCAGTATTACCAATCAATAGGTTATTGATATAATATAGATAGGAATTTGAATAATGAGTTTGTATTTTATAGATTGTAGCAATTACACTAGTTATATTAAGTGATTTTTCTATGCCTAATAGTTACACTACTATTCTGCTTGCAAAGGGGAGAGATATCACTGGAAAAAATACAATGTCAGTGAAAAGAAAATTGGCTTATAGCAGAATTCAAGCCTACGGTTTCAAATTTATAAGCATTTGGCTTTTGTCCACAAGTCTTTCGACTTTTCATTTATGTTAAATGACACAGACCTATTTTCTTTCTTTAAAAACCTATAAATTACTACTTCTAAAATTATTTAAAATTATAATGATTTTGAGATGCTATTTGTCTTTTTGTTTATGTAGTTAATACCTTTACTTTGCCAAGCAGGGTGGCTCATGCCCATAATCCTTGCACTTTGGAAGGCTGAGGCAGGTGGATCGCTTGAGCCCGGGAATTCAAGACAAGCCTGGGTAACATGGTGAAACTTTTTCTCTACTAAAAATTCAAAAATTATGCCAGGTGTGGTGGCGTGCATCTGTGGTCCCAGCTACTCAAGAGGCTGAGGTGGGAGGATCCCCTGAGCCTGGGAAGTTCAGGCTACAGTGAGCCAAGATTGCGCCACTGCACTCCAGCCTGGGTGACGGGAGTGAGTCCCTATCTCAAATAATGATAATAATAACAATAATTCTTTCACTTTGTTCCAGAAATAATTTGCCGTATCATGAAATATTTATATTAGAGATACATCTTAAACTTATACTCTACTATACTAGACAACATTTTAAAAATAATTTTTAAATGTTTTAGTTGTGCTATTGTGGAGAGTCTGTCTATTCCCATGTATGAGAGAGATCTTCTTATGCATTACACTGAAGGTAAATGCTTAAAGCATTTGACAATGATCCATGGGTTGAATAATCAGGCTGGTTATCCTTACTATTCTAGCTGATATAGAGAAAAATTATAAAACAAATAATGAAACATTTGACATTCATTCTTTTGTCCAGAAAAATAGCATAATGTGGATACTATAACCACTGAATATTCTCTGCATCAGCTTTTTAGAATTTAATTGAAACACATAGATTCTAGAAAGTCTTCCCTAAAAACAGTATGTTCTCCCAGCATTCCCCTTGCTAAGATATCTGTTGTTTTTAGGAAAAAACTGTACCCAAGTAGGAATTGTTTCAACTGATTTGGATTTTCAAAAAGTCTACAATTAGAGGTCAAATAATCTAATTTACTGGCTTTATTCAATCAGCTAAGCAACTGTGTCACAAATTCTGCTTTCCATGGGGTTCGTCCCTCCCCGGACACCCTGTCTGGATTAGTCCTTAGTATTCTTAAACTCTTTATAATTATAAGTGAAATCTGTTCTATTACAAAAAGAAATACCTGGATTTTCATGGTCTATCTCTGGTATATATAGTCAAAGACCACTAAAAAATAAATTAAATGTAAGGCTTTAAAAATTATTAGTGAAGCACCAAATCATAGAGCTCCTTGAAGTTTCCTGGTACTGCTATCCTCAGCCAGGATTGTAAGTGTTAATCAAAGGCCTTTTATGCCTTTTGTTTAAGGTGGGCTGGTGATCGACTGCTATTTTTAGGGAAAGTGCTCTCATGTCTCAGCTCACTGCTTGAATACACACTCCAGTGTTCTCTTTGATAAGCCCCTCAAAGCAGAGAAATCCACAGTGCTTTATTGTAAACTTACACATGGCTGAAGAAGAGAGTGCAGGGAACAGCAAGATATTTATAAGTCTTATTGCCAGGGACTGGTCTCTCACATTGTTCAAATCTCATAGGAATGCAGAACTCTATTAAAGGTTGACTAGACTGGAGCATGTAGCAATTGATGATTGACATTTATATAAGAAACACTAGATTTGTGTTCTTTCTATTGAAATAGTGTCTAAAATAGGGCCACCAAATGATCATTTTAATCCTCCCCTCCTTTTCAAAGGAAAGTTGAAAGCAATCATTGTCTAGGCCCAAAGACTTAACTATATTATCTCTACTGTCTGGATACTCAGATTAAGTAATAACTATCATTTGCAGTGCTACATGTAACTAGTTTTCATCCTTATTCTAAGCAGATTTTTCAAAGGGAAATGAGGATATTGGCTTTTTCTTTTATATGACTTTTAACAAGGAGTTTGTGTACATTATTCAAAGCACACAGATTCACTTTTAGAAATTCTGTCAAAGCAAGCAGCTCTTTAGTGATTATTGACTGACAATTACTCTCAAAAGAAGATTACAAAACATATTTATGTCTTCCCTGAGCATAAAATACTGAATCAAAATTTCACACCCTCGGATTTAAAAGAACTAACAGACTCATTCTTTTTGTTTAAAAATTAAAAAAGAAAACTTCATTTAGCTGAATAGTGACTTAAGGAAATGGGCAATGTCAAGTCAGTTTATGCAGATTATATAAATCTAATGTAAACACAGTTCTATGGATTTTCTGTCCTTTGCAATTAAAGGCAATTCTGTCATTTGCCATTCCAGTCAGCAATCCTAATTATCATTAAATATATATATAATATATATAATATATAATATATATATTTAACAAATATATATTTTTAATATATATATATAGTCTTTCCATGTAACCACATTGTTTTTTACACTCAACAAGGAAAGCATTAATACTTATTTGGTTTATTTAAAATCAGTGACACCTAGTGTTATATTTGTGTGGATAGGTGGAAAGCATTAAATTAGTGCCTCAAAAACTTTAATTTGCTTGAGAGTCATCTAAGGAGCTTATTTAAACACAGATTCCTGGGCCCACTCCCAGAGTATCTGATTCAGTAGGCCTAGGGTGGGCATAAAAATTTGCATTTCTATCAAGCTAATTCTGGCCGTTACTCTGAATAGTACTAGGCTAGACAACATAGGAGAATCAGCTATGCAACAGTAGTGAGAGAGGTGGAAGGGATGGGATAGGTAAATATTACAGTATCTACCTGTGGTGGGTTGAATAGTGGCCCCAAAAAGATATATCCATCTGGAACCTTAGAATATGACCTTGTTTGGAATAATGGTCTTTGCAGATGTAATCAAGGTAAGGATAGTAAGATGAGATCATCTTGGAGATGGTCCCTAATTTTAATGTGTCACCAGATACAGATTTCTATCCTATATTACTATAAGATAATACATTTCTCTTGTTTTTCCATTTGTGATAATTTGTTACAGCAGTCCTAGGAAACTAGTGTACTACCCAAGCTCCTACTATACCAGAATGCTAAGTTCCCTCGGTCATATGCTATAAACAAAAAGGGTAGAATCTGGACACTGGTCCAGAGGTAAACAATGATTGAACAACTAATTGGCAAGCAGAGTTGGATATTTTCTGAAATGTTATTTAATCTTCCCTCAAATACTTTGAGGTAGATATTTTTTGGCATCATTTAACAAAAAGAAGACCTTGAAATGCCAAATAGTTATTTAGGCCACAAATATTTATTGTTTACACCAGACTTGCTGGCTATTGGAGTGGTCAGGTGACTTACAAAAATGACATAGCCAGTAAGTGCCAGAATAAGCACTTAACTCTAGATCCTGTTATACCAAATGCTGTGCTCTTCTCCATCACATTTTATCAAAGGCTCATACTAGGAAGGCAGAGAGCATTTTGGTAAATACTGACTTGTTCATTTCAGTCATTGTGGAATATTTAACAAAGTAGAAAAAGAATTAATTTTTTTCAGCAGGAATCTCTGTGATTTATGGTAACTGTTTAATGGTATTTCCATTAGTACCGATAAAGTACTTTTCACTTGTTGTTATCTTTTAATCTTATTTCCTCCTGTAGTAAACCTTTTTACTTTATATTCAAACATGCAGTTAATTTAAGATGATACTTAATAACAATATAGAAATAATAGCTCTACATTGTCTTTGGAGATGGTGGTCAGTGATTTAGACTTTTCAATATTCTTTTTTTTTTTTTTTTGAGATGGGGTCTCCCTTTGTGGAGTACAGTGGTGCAATCTTGGCTTCTATGAATTTATTACAAATTTTAGTTAGCTACCTTTTGGGTTTTGATTTCACATGTTATTGCATTTTTGTCAGTGAATGTGGTCTATAAAATAGCGATTACTTTAATATTTTTGAGACTTCCTCTGCGAACCAGTAGGTGGTCAAATTTATAAATGTTTCAGGCTTGGAAACAATATTTATTCTTTAATTATTCAATGCTAGGTTTAATATATGTTCATTATATTAGGCTTATTATTTTTGTGGTTGAATTATCCTATTCACTATATTTTTTCTGCTTTATTATTTTTTGAGGTAAATTGTGTAAGAAATTTTAAGAGAGGTAAAAAAAACCCTGTAGATTCAGCATTTTCTATTTGTAATTCTGTGTTTTCACTTTGTACATTTTAAAGCTACGTGTCTTAGTTCATTTAGTGTTGCTATAAAGGAATACTGGGTAATTAATAAAGATTTATTTGGCTCAGGGTTCTACAGGCTGTACAAGAAGAATGGTGCTGGTATCTGCTCAGCTTCTGGTGAGGGGCCCAGGATGCTTCCACTCATGATAGAAGGCAAAGGGGAGTCAGCAGGGCTCTTTTTAACAACCAACCGTAGTGAGAATTAATAGACTGAGAACTCACCCACAAAGGAGGGCATTGATCCATTTGTGAAGGATTTACCCCTATAACCCAAACACCTCCCATTAGGCCCCATGTCCAACACTGGGGCTCAAATTTCAACAAGAAGTTTGGAGGGAACAAACATCAAAATTATTGCACCAATATTTTAGATAATAGACAGGTCAAGACAATTATATTTTCTGAGTTAATTTTTTTTTAGCATTTGGTAATAACCCTTTTTATCTCTGATTGTGCTTTTTGACTTAATGTCTGCTTTTTTCTACATGAAAATAGCTACATGAGGTTTCTTTTGTTAATAATTATGAATATGTTCCAGCTCCTCACTTTCAACCTTTTTGTTTTGTTTTGTTTTGCTTTTGTTTTTTTGAGACAGAGTCGCACTCCATCACCCAGGCTGTAGTGCAGTGATGCAATATTGGCTCACTGTAACCTACACCTCCCGGGTTCAAGCAATTCTCGTGCTTCAGCCTCCTGAGTAGCTTCAGCCTCCTGAGTATTACTGTTGTATACCATCACACCAGCTAATTTTTGTACTTTTAGTAGAGACGGGGTTTCACCTTGTTGGCCAGGCTTGTCTTGAACTCCTGACCTCAAGTGATCTGCCCACCTTGGCCTCCCAAAGTGTTGGGATTACAGGCGTGAGCCACTACTCCTGTCCCTTTCAACCTTTCCATGTCATTCCGTTTTTTAAATTACAGATTTATTGAGATTTAATTTGTATATCATACAGTTCATTTTTTTTAAATGTACAATTCAGTTTTTTCAAAGCTTTGCAACCAACATCACTAGCTAATTTTAGAACAGTTTTTCATCACCCTGAAAGGAAACTTTATATCCATTAACCATCACTGCCCATTTCCCACCTTGCCCTTTTCCGTGGTAACCACGGAATCTATTTTCTGCTTCTATAGATTTGCCTTTTTTAGACATTTTAGATCATATAATACTTTTATGTCTGGCTGTTCACTTTTCATCTATATTGTGGCATGTGTCAGTACTTCATCATTTTTAATGGCTGAATAATATTTCATTATATGGATATACGACACTTTATCCATTGGTGGACATTTGGGTTGTTTCTACTCTTTGGCTATTATAAATAATGCCATTATGAACAATCATGTACTGGTTCTTGTATGGGAATATGCTTCTATTTTTCTTGGGTATATACCTAGGATTGGAATTATTAGATCATAGGGTAACTCTAAATTTGAGGTTTTGAGGAACTACTAAACTATATTCCAAAGTAGCTGTACCATTTTATATTCCCACCAGCAATAAATAAAGATTTCCATTTCTTCACATCCCTGTGAACACTTGTCATTGTCTATTTTTTAAAAAAAATTAGCTATCCTAGTGGGTTGAAGTGGTATGTCATTGTGGTCTTGATTTTCATTTCTCTAATGACTAATGATATTAAGCATCTTTTTGTGTGCTTATTGGCTGTTTATACATCTTCTTTGGAGAAATGTCCATTCAAATTCATTGTGCATATTTTAATTGACTTATTGTATTTTTATTGTTGTGAGTTCTTTACATATTCTAGATACAATTTCTTATCAAATATATGATTTGAAAATATTTTTTTCTCATTATGTAGATTTTTTCACTTTCTTGATTGTGTCCATTAAAATCACAGAAGTTTTAAAATGTTGATGACATCCAATTTATTCTTTTGTTGTTTGTGTTTCTGGTGTCATAGCTAAGAAACCATTAACTAATCCAAGATTATAAAGATTTGCTCCTGTGTTTTCTTCTGAGAGTTGTAAGTTTTATCTCTAACGTTTACATTTTTGGTCCATTTTAACTTTTATGTATGATGTGAGGTACAGGTTGAACTTCATTTTGCATGTGGATATCCAGTTGTCTGAGTACTATTTGTTGAAAAGACTATTCTTTTCTTACTGAATTGTCATGGCACCTTTGCTAAAAATCAGTTGACCATATACATGAGAGTTTTTTTCTGGACTCCCAATTCTATTCTGTTGATTTATTTTTCTGTTCTTATTCCAATACCATACTATCTTGATTACTGTAGCTTTATCATAACTTTTGAAATGAGGAGATGTGACCACCTTCTTTTAGCTACACCCTTTGCAATTGCTCCTTCTAAAGAAGAGTATATTGCCCCACTGCATGCCTTTGGCTGAACTTTGTGACTTACTTTGGCCCATGGAATAACGTCGCAGTGACAGTGCGATAATTCCAACATAGTCCTTAAGAGGCTTGTGTATTTTTGCTTTTCTTTTGACTTTGGTAAATCCTCTTTTTCTTTACTCCATTACCAATTTGTCTTTTTTTAGGTCAGTGTTTATTTAGATTTACATAATGTTGAACACTTAATTTACTTATCTTCACTTCTTTTTCATTTTTCTAGATTAATCTTCTTCCTCCAAAGTACATTCTGTAGTAGCTCTTTCAGCAAAGTTCTATCTTTTTAGCTCTACACTAACCCAAGTTTACCCAGTGGTCTTAGGAAAATGCAATTCATGTAGGGCAGAGCTACCTACCTCAGCCAACCCTAGACCTACAGGAGAGCATTCCTAGCTGTTTCACTGTGCATCAGAGATGCCCCACCAAACCAAGAGGAACCTCAACCAACCTGAGGACATAAGAAAAGAAGCCACCAGTTTCTGTAAGGAAAGTCTAGGATCTTCCATGAGAAGATGTTGATCTACAAATGTCTTAACTGTATTAGTCATTTACAAACACTATGCATGTCCACTGAGGATTA
The DNA here is from genome assembly GCF_028858775.2 of Pan troglodytes. Lineage (NCBI taxonomy): Eukaryota > Metazoa > Chordata > Mammalia > Primates > Hominidae > Pan > Pan troglodytes. Next base: position 32,490,100 of record NC_086015.1, read on the forward strand.
GTAGGGAATGAAACAATTAGAACAGAATCTCTACTCCATGGTCACTAAGGGAACCAGATTGAGTCTCTACCACCTGGTAGCTACATTCTGGAACTTGTAGCCTTTTCAGCTATCAAGATGAGAGTCAATGCTAAGAATCTACCCCAGATGTCAAGAAAGACCCTGGGCATAATCAATGCTGAAGTGAAAAGGATCAACACTGGAGAGAGAAGAGGGGAAGAGGTAAACGTATGACAATCTGGAAGATGAATTGAATTTCACGGCAGTAAGGGAACTCAGGAAGTCATTCAACTATCCAGATGTTAACCAACTAGGAGCAAATGTCTATTCTTTATATGGGTCATATGGTTGGATCCTAACTCATGGGAACTAATAGCTTAAAGTGAGTTTCGAACAAAATTATGAAACTTGAAAATATAGCAAATGAATGTACATAATGTAAACAAGATTTTAAATGGAAAGTACTTAATTTGAAAAATTTTTTCAAAAATGTTTTCAAAAATGTTAGCAGCAAATTCTAATAATAAATGTGCTGAATAGACAGGCATTATCTGTCTATCCAAGTGTTAAATCTATGAATTTTTCTATCCATTGAAGTACATATTTTTAGACATAATAGAAATGAATTTTCTTTAAAAAAATACAAATTATATTTCTCTTCTTTTGGTGATTATCCTTAAATATGAACATGCTTAATGGGTTTAACAATGTAAACCTAATCACCATCACTCTTCTTCTGAATAATTCAAGGTTCTTAAGATGCTTTCACCTTTGTCTAACCCCTTTTCCTCTTCCATTCAGTTGTCTACTTTTGTAAATCCTCTTTGTTCTTTACTCCATTACCAATTTGTCTTTTTTTAGGTCAGTGTTTATTTAGATTTACATAATGTTCAGCACTTAATTTACTTATCTTCACTTCTTTTTGATTTTTCTAGATTAATCTTCTTCCTCCAAAGTACATTCTGTAGTAGCTCTTTCAGCAAAGTTCTATCTTTTTAGTTCTCACTCTTGAAAAATATTATTTTAAAAATTGTAATTTTTTCATAATCATGGAAATCAATAATCACAAAAAGCAGAGAAAATAGTATTAAACCTTTTTATACTCCTCAGTATCAACAAACACACACATATGGCTACCTTCTTGAATTATAGTTTTATTGGATATTGTTTAATTGAAGATATGTTCCTGGATATTGTTTTGATATGGTGTCTATTACAGCCTAATTGTCTTACCTTTATAGCTTGGCACCATGGGCTTTTACAAATTGACATGAAAAATTCCTTTTTTTTTTTTTCTTTCTTGAGACAGAATCTTGCTCTGTCACCCAGGCTGGAGTTCAGTGGTACAATCTCAACTCACTGCAGCCTCCGCCTTCAGGGTTCAAGTGATTCTCGTGCCTCAGCCTCCCAAGTAGCTGGAATTACAGGTGTGCACCACCATGCCTGGCTGATTTTTTTATTTTTTATTTTTAGTAGAGACAGCGTTTTGCCATGTTGAGCAGGCTAGTCTCAAATTCCTCACCTCTGATAATCAACCTGCCTTGGCCTCCCAAAGTGCTGGGATTACAGGTGCGAACCACCATGCCTGGCCTAATTCTGGAATATTCTTAGTCATTATCACTCCAAATATTTTATCTTCCATTTTGTTTCTATATTATTCTTATGCAACTCCTTTCAGAAATATTCTTGACCTTATCATTCTATTCTCCATGATTCTTAGCTGCTTTTCCAAAAAGTATTTTTGTCTCTCACTGCTATAGATTTGGCGATCTCATCAAATCTACCTTCCAGAATAGTTATTCTTTCTTCAGTGTATCTAATCAGCTCTTTAATTCATCCATTGAATTTTAAATTCAATGACTTGACTTTTTTTTTTGATTCTAGAAGTGCTATTTGGCTCTTCTTAAAAATTCTTTCATGTCTCATAGATATCATAGAAACCTGAAGTTGTTCATTATAGTTTCTAATCCATTTTAACCCTTTAATAACTTAAATACTTATTTTTAATTTAGGTTTATTGCTGTAATACAAACTTACAAAATGAAAATCATAAATGTAGATAAAATTAGATGAATTTTTATAAAATGAGCATTCCCCTCTAACCAGCACCAGATCAAGAAGCAAAACATTTCCAGAACTCCAGAAGTGTTCTCATGCCCTCTTCTAGTCACACTTCCTACCTCCAAGGTAACTGCTATCCTGACTTGTAGTGCCACAGTTTAGCTTTGCCTGTTTATAGTTTTATGTCAACTGAACTATACAGTGCAAATATAATTATTTTATGGGCTTTTTCTTCTCCAGATGATCTGTATGCTCTTAATACTTGTGAATTACAAAGACCCTGTATACATTTTTACATTAATTTCTTGGCTCTTTTGCTTACTTTTGTCTTGGTGATTTTAGAAGTCCTGGCTAAGTCTTCGTGTTAATTATTCGATTGGGAAATCTCAGGAGACATGAAATTGGATTTCTCACTTTAATGGTGTAGACCTAGTGTTTTCATTCTTTTAGGATTATTGCTTTTTGTCATCTAATTCCCCATGTCAGACTGCGTACTACCTTATTGCTTTTGTGTCCCGGTGAGTGAAGTTTTTCCTATTTTCTTGTTATGGACAGAAAAAATCCTTGAAGTCCCTAGGCTTTATGGAACATTATTAGCACAGCTCTCTAACCAGTGTCACCCTCAAAACATGTCACTTATCTTTGCCTAGACATGAAAAGCCCAGCTCAAACTCCTTTGGCCCCTTATCCTGGTACAAATTTCTTTTGGGCCTTCACTATGTCAGTTTCCACCTATATATTAATAGCTTTGCATTTCATGTGCTTCTGGCATTTGATTTTTTTTCTTTATCTAAAGGTTATATATGTGTGTACAACTTTAACGTGTTTTTATTACTATTTTTATGTGTTTGTGAAGTTATGTAAGGGGGAGTGGATAATATGGGAGGTAGGCATCCAAATCAAATCAGTTTAGCACTCCTGAAAGATGAGCTGATCCATGCAATTGCCGTGACTATGCAGTGGTTGACCAGACGTAAAGATGTTGTTTAGGGTTATCAGCCGGGGTGTTTCTTCTGACCAAATTACTTGAACTGCATGGGACCCATTATTTTACTGAGCTGATTTAGTCCTATATGAACTAACTCATATTTTTGTTTTTGTGTTATAGAAGCAGACTTCTAAAAATAATATGGAAAAGAAGAAGCCCGAATTTAGAAAAAGGAAAAGGTATGCTTTTTGAAATTAAATAGTATTATGATAAAGTTGAAATATATATTGGATTTAGTTTAGAAACACCCCAGCTGATAACCCTAAACAACATCTTTACGTCTAGTCAACCACTGCATAGTCAGGGCAATTGCATGGATCTGCTCATCTTTCAGGAGTGCTAAACTGATTTGATTTGGATGCCTACCTCCTATATTATCCACTCCCCCTTACATAACTTCACAAACACATAAAAATGGTAATAAAAACACGTTAAAGTTGTACACACATATATAACCTTTAGATAAAGAAAAAATATCAAATGCCAGAAGCACATGAAATGCAAAGCTATTAGTATATAGGTGGAAACTGACATAGTGAGGGTCCAAAAGAAATTTGTGCCAGGATAAGGGGCCAAAGGAGTTTGAGCTGGGCTTTATTGGAAACCGCATCTCACAATCCTTGATTCTGTTTCACTTGGAAAATACTGTGTTTATAGTTTTCTAAAAGAATTAATAGAATTATAAGAGTAGTCTTAGAAGTACGGAAAAAGCTTTATATTCATGAAATATTTTGAAACAGAACTTTTAAAGATTAATATCTTATGAGCAATCAGAAGAGAATGAGGTTTTTAGTTTAAAAATAGTTAATGTAAACCAGAAACAGGTTTTCATAGTGAACAAATAAGCCACAGATGACAAGTTTTACTGTTTATCGTTGAACCAGTCATTTTTTAAAGAATGGTAATCAGTGCTGTGTTAGGAGGGGTCCTACTCAAAAACAAGGACTGACACCAATAGGTAGCCCTTCTTTGTACTTTTTCAGAAGATGAATAACTAAATTTTAAAAATGGACTTCCACTGCCTTATTTCATTACACTTCACAGTAACCCTATCAAATTGTTAGGAAGTATATTATAATCTCCATTTTAAAAAATGAAGAATCCCTAGCTTGGAGAAGTTAGTGACTTTCTCAAGACCTTATGGTTAGAGAAAGTACATTTGAGCAAACTTTTTTCTGACTCTGTGTCAGCAACGTAGAATTGTGGAAACAGTATGGATTTTGCAGTCTGAGAGAGTTTAGTTCTACCATGTTCCACCATTTACCTAAGTTGTCAAATTTCTTGTTTTTCTCTGATACCTCAAATTCTCAGTTTCTTTATATAATGACAGTAAAAATTAGTAGGTGTTTTGGAGGAGGATTATGAAAAAGCCAGTGTAAGGTGCTTGGTAAATTGTTAATGCTTTGCACCTAGTGAGAGCTCAAATCAGTATTAGTCTTTTTGTTTTTCACTGCAACATACTTTGTTACTACATAAAACAACCAAGAGAATTACCTTTAGAAAATATATGCATTTATAATCTACAGTTACCAATGAATAGGCATAAATGGTCATTTAAATATTCATGATTGATCTTTTGAAACTAAATCTGTCAAATTCTTTTTCTAGGAAAGCAATTTTAAAATGCTCTTTTGAAAATGTTTGTTCTGATGATGCCTTATCAAAGGAGAACATGGGTATGTGAAAGCCTGTCCTGCTTTTAGTTCTTTAGCCTATATATAATTCCACAGAATGTAGTTGTAGTCCTTTGAAGGAAAAAAAAAGATCTCCTGTGTGTGTGTGTGTGTGTGTGTGTACATATATACATGTACGTACATATGTATACATTTTTACACATATATATGTGTGTGTATATATACACATATACATGAGAAATATTAATGAATCATTTTTGTTACTGATTTACATACCAGGGCTTTTAAATTTTCTTTAGGTTTCTATTTCCTTGAATTGAATTTTCTCTGTCTCAGTCATGGATTTAATTTTTTAAAATAACACACCAGCCAGGCACGGTGGCTCACGCCTGTAATCCTAGCACCTTGGGAGGCCAAAGCAGGAAGATGACTTGAGGTCAGGAGTTCAAGACCAGCCTGGTCAACACAGTGAAACCGGTCTCAACTAAAAATACAAAAATTAGCTGGCCGTGGTGGCATGCACCTGTAATCCCAGCTACTCTGGAGGCTGAGGCAGGAGAATCACTTGAGCCTGGGAGGCGGAGGTTGCAGTGAGCCGAGATCACACCACTGCATTCCAGCCTGGGCGACAGAACGACAGAACGACAGAACAAGATTCCCTCTCAATAAATAAATAAATAAATAAAGCACCAGCAGCTGTGGGAAGAAATACCAACAACTATACATTTCAATCCAGACTTCTTCATTCCAAACTTACTGGGATCCTAGGAGTGCCAAAGGGAGAGAAGAAAGAAAAGCAGAAGACTGGGGCTTCCAACTAAATTGTCGTTGGTTAGAACACAGTAGAGTGAATGTGGAATGCAGGGAGAAAGTTTTAGTTTTCAAAGGCAATTTCCTCCTTCTACATTTTCTTTAGTCTTGAAAAGCAGTGAAATGCTTATTTGCAATGTGGAACTTTGGCAGTCATGTTCAAAGCCCATTAAACCCTGAGGAGTTATCAGTGATATATTCCCTTTTCCTTGAAGCCACTCCCAGGGGATCCTATGGCATTGCATTTCAATTGGCTAAATAAGTCAGTTGTTGTAGTCTTATTAAAAGAAAGGAAAGCCAGGTGCAGTGGCTCATGCCTGTAATCCTAGCACCTTGGGAGGCTGAGGTGGGAGGATCCCTTGAGCCCAGGAGTTAAAGACCAGCCTGGGCAACACAGTGAGACCTCATCTCTACTAAAATTTAAAAAAAAAATAATAACTGGGCATGGTGGCACATGCCTGTAGTCCTAGCTACTGGGAAAGCTGAGGTGGGAGGATCACCTGAGCCCAGGAGTTTGAGCTTGCAGTGATCTATGATCACGCCACTGCACTCCACTCTGGGTTACAGAAAGGATGAAGTAGTTATTTTTTAAAAATAACTTCTTTTTAAATCCAGAATGTAAAGTAGGAAAAGTTTTAGACTCTAACACCTTTCTTTTAGAAAATAAAAGAAAACTAAGTACTTTTTCCTCCTCATCACCCTTCTCTTTTATTAAAACACTTTCAGAATTTCAACATTGACATAGCCCTGCAAATTTATTTAGGATTTTTTTTTCAGTGCCAGCTTTGGGGTAACCCAACCAGTAGCTACTATATAAGGGAATGTGTTAGTCTGTTCTTGCATTGCTATAAAGAAATACCAAAGACTGGGTAATTTATAAGAAAAGAGTTTTTAATTGGCTCACAGTTTTGCAGGCTTTCTAGGAAGCATGGTGCTTGGCTCCTGGGAGCCTTCCCAGAAGGCTTATAATCATGGCAGAAGGTAAAGGGGGAACAGGCATGTCATATGGCAAAAGCAGGAACAAAAGGGGAGAGTTGCCACACACTTTTAAATGACCAGATTTCATGAGAACTCACTCACTATCACCAGGACAGTACCAAGGGGATAGTACTCAATCATTTGTGAGAAATCTGCTCCCGTGATGCACTTACCTCCTACCAGGCCCCACTTCCAACACTGTAGATTACAATTCAACATGAGATTTGAGCAGAGACACATATCCAAACTCTATCAGGAGGAAACAGCTTCTTAAACATTTAATAGATAGGTCGAGGTGAAAGAAAACTCCATAAATTTTGTATTTGAAAGTTTTTAAAATAGTGACTGAGTTATTGAGACAAACTGTGAGTTATTTCTTATCAGGAATGGAAAAACAACACTGATTTATTTTCTACACATTAATTTTTAAAAACTAGATATGGGGCTGGGCATGGTGGCTCACGCCTGTAATCCCAGCACTTTGGGAGGCAGAGGCAGGTGGATCACCTGAGGTCAGGAGTTCATGACGAGCCTGGCCAACATGGTAAAACCCTGTCTCTACTAAAAATACAAAAATTAGCTGGGTGTGGTGGTACGTGCCTGTAGTCCCAGCTACTTGGGAGGCTGAGGCAGGAGAATTGCTTGAACCCGAGAGGCGGGGGTTGCGGTGAGCCAAGGTTGTGCCACTGCACTCCAGCCTGGGTGACAGAGTGAGACTCCGTCTCAAAAAAAAAAAAAAAAAAAAAAAAGCTAGATATGGACTTCGCTATTACAGATACATATTTTTTCTTTCATTTCTTTTTTTTTTTTTAACTTTCTCTGAGTAATGGAGTGGCCGTAATGCTACCACTTCACTCTCAACAATAAATTGAAACAAGTCAGAGAAACTACAAGATAATCAGTGTTGACAGAAGATGATTGGTCATGTAATCAGCAAAGGCATTCATTTTGTCCGTATCTTTGGAGGATATCACTGACCAATTCTGATAACATAGTTTGTAGATTAAGGTAACTGCTATTTTTTGAGAATTATTTTGTAACTTCATTTACAATATAGGAATACTTATTTAGAAAAGCAAACTTCCCACTGCTCTGGAAGCAGAAGCTGACAGCAGTCAGGTTGGTGTTGTAAACCCTAGTTGACTTATGAAGTCATCCATTACTTTGTCTAATTTTGATCAAAAGGCAGTGTACATATTTCTTCAGATCACTTGAAAACAGAGAGCCTACAATGCCATTTCGCAATGATATTTATTATCATAAACTGATTGTATTTTAGCCTGACATTAGAAATATAAAGATGTTTGTTTGCTGTTTTTTCTTTTATAGCATAGCTTCAAATCTATCTTCTCAACAGTGTATTAAATGTCATTGTCAATTTCCATAGACTCAGAATGTAAAGTAGGAAAATGTAACATTTGTGAGTGGAACTGGGGAATTGGTGTGAAAATAACCATGAGCAGTCATCTATTAACAGGTTACTAAATAAGAAATCTGTCTTAAAGAGGGCATTAGTTTTATTAACAAAAGTGCTTCAATAAAAAATTTACATTCCTCTAGAAAATCCTGATTTGATAGACATGACATTGTTATATTTTTAAATAAACTCCCCAGGTGATTATTATGCCCACACAATTTTGAATGCCACTGTTTTAGAATCTAGCATTCTATACTTCGTGTTCTTAGGCCTTAGCAGTAACCCTAGAACACAGATCTATGTGGATGCAACTAACATGTTAATTACAGGCTTTGCTTGTTTGTTTGTTTTTAAACATGAGAACTTTTTATAAGATGTGGAGTTGCTTATCAGAAAGCTTGTTTCAAACTATTTTGAAAGAGGTTTTCCATAGAGAAAACCTGAAATTGACTAGAAGGAGGTGATAGCTAGGAAGGCTTATTAGTCTATGCCTATTTTCTTGTGTTCCTGCCCCTTAGTAGGTAAACAGTAAATATTTGTTGATTGAGTATGAAAGTGCTTGGGGAAAGCAGTAAATATTGAGTGAAAAATTATTTTCAAGATGAACTTGTGTTATGAAAAATATAAACTTAAAGTAGTTTTCCAGTACTGTAATGACAACCAAGAAAGGGAAACCTATCATAACCTGCTATGATTTTATTTAACATTATTTAATAAGTACTTTAGCAGAATTAAAAATTTTCCTACTTATGTCCTGTTTGGGTGTTTTCATTTTCCATGACCTTTCAGCTGCTCTACTAGGTGTGATTTTTGTTGACTTGCCCATGAACTGCAGATAATAGAAGGTGGTATATTAGATTTTACTAAAAAGTGGAAGATGAAGGGATGTGTACTCACAGCCTTTCTCTCTGAATTACATTGTTTTTGGAAGAGCTTCTTAGATGCTCCATCTGCCTCTGGTGCAAGACAGCAGGCCACATGTGGCCTCCTTTCTTTGAAGCAAAGGCTTCACTAGGCCCTATATCAAATGAAAATGTTTCTTTTATTTAAGTCAAGAATTCAAATGCATATTTTTAATCAGTAGTTAAGTCTAGAGTTATAGTAGGCTTTTATTTCTTTGGTGGGGATATTGTTTTATCTCAGCAAGGTCAATGAATTACCAGATTTTTTTTTTTTTCTTGCCTATTTTTTTTTTTTTTTTTTTTTTTGAGATGGAGTCTTCCTCTGTCGCCCAAGCTGGAGTGCAGTGGTGTGATCTCAGCTCACTGCAAGCTACGCCTCCCGGATTCACGCCATTCTCCTGCCCCAGCCTCCGGAGTAGCTGGTACTACAGGCACCCACCACCACACCAGGCTAATTTTTTTGTGTTTTTAGTAGAGACGGGGTTTCACCATGTTAGCCAGGATGGTCTCAATCTCCTGACCTCGTGATCCACCCTCAGCCTCCCAAAGTGCTGGGATTACAGGCATGAGCATGTCACAGTGACACAAAAAGACTTTTATAAATGCAGTATTTTTTTAAAATAAAATTAGATTAGGCAATTAAGATGTGTTGCAATTTGGATTGGGAAGGCACTAGCCTGTGTTCAGCCTAGCCACTTAATTACAAAACTTTTCCTTTTAAACAGTAGTTTAATAGTCTATAGTAGAGATTGGCAAACTGTGGTCACCAGCTGCTGCCTGTTTTTGTAAATAAAGTTTTATTGGAACATAGCCACTCTCATTTGTTTATGTACATGTCAATGGTTTGTGCTACAATAACAGAATTGAGTTTTTGTCACAGACCATCTGGCTCCCAATGCCTGAAATATTGGCTCTCTGGCCCTTTAGAGAAAAATTTGCTGACACTTTTTCTATAAATAATATAATTTAGTTTGGTGCCCTTGGCCCCTAATTAAAAAAAAATTCTAATAAGCTTTTGATATTTCACTTCTACTTTATGGTTTATACATAGCAAGACTATCACCTACATTTTTCAAGGAAGAATTGTAAAAGACTCACCTTGAAATTCATAATAATTTTGTATCAGGAAGAAGTCATGTATGAAAATTATATGAAACATTTATATTTTACCTTGTAGCATTTAAAAGATTTCTTCTTTCTGGGTAGTTAAGATTATGAATTAGATTGAATTAAGTGAGATGTAGCATTTTTACTGTATTAACCCTGTTTTTTTAGTTGTCTATGAGACGGAAGTTTTACTAAAAGAGCTGGAGCAAATGCTGCAGCAAGCACTGCAACCCACAGCCACACCTGATGAATCAGAAGAAGGACATGGAGAGGAAATAAATATGGGAGAAAAGGTAATATTGATAGTTATTTTCAGACCTAAATAACAACTTCAAATTCTTTAAACAGCAGAATTGTTCCTAGTTGTACATTTTAAATATATAAAAAACTCTTTTCATGTCTGAAATTTGAGTCCTTGATTATCATGAGGTAAATAATAAACTAGTAACCTGTTAAGAAATCAAAACACATCTATCAGTATTTGAAAAAAAATCTGTGTTTAAGTAGAGGAGTTCTTTTAATTTTAAATCTTTGGGATTGGAGTGAAGAAAGATGGATGATGCTCACTATAGCTGAAGTAGGCCACTCCAGAGAGAATTCCTCCTTGCTGCCAGTCTTTACAGTCAGGAGAGGGGGCCAGGATACCAAGAGCTCACTGGAAAATCTGCCCCGTCTGGATTATGTACCAAGATAATCTCTACAGGGACAAACCTTATCATTAACATATGGGAGGTAGAATTTTTCACTGGAATAAGTTTTACCATTTATATGTAGACTCCTCCTTTTTTAATTTTTTCATTTGGCTTTCTATGTTGAACTCAGAAAGGCCAAATGTGCTTACTTTATTCAGTGTCTCTGCAATAAAATGAGTTTGTGATACAAGGCTCATGCCATTAGTACAGAGCAGCGATGTGGTAGGTATGAGAAAAAGAAGTCATAGGGTAGACACTTTCACATGGCAATGCAGCTGTTCCCTAACTAGGAAAAAAAATGGCAGTGAGGAGTTCTGTAACCTTAAGGCTTTATTCATTCATTCATTTAGGTACACAATGTGCCTGGAGTCAAGAGAGCATATTGACACTGACTCTGAAATATAATCCTGTGTCCCAATCCTGGTCCTGCCAATAAGGACTTACGTAATTTGAAAAAGTGGCTTATCACTTACCTCAGAGGATTGTTTTGAGGATTAAATTTGGTAACAAACACCGCATGTTCTCACTCATAGGTGGGAATTGAACAATGAGAACACTTGGACACAGGAAGGGGAACATCACACACTGGGGCCTGTCGTGGGGTGGAGGGAGAGGGGAGGGATAGCATTAGGAGACATACCTAATGTAAATGACAAGTTAATGGGTGCAGCACACCAACATGGCACATGTGTACATATGTAACCTGCATGTTGTGCACATGTACCCTAGAACTTAAAGTATAATTTTAAAAAATGGTAAACCAGGAAAAGTGCTTTGCATAGGAACAAACACCCAAGGTTTGGCTATTATTAAAGACTGAAAATTGGCAATGGCAGTTGCTAGAGAGAATAAGTGCTTAGATTTTCTTACTTCATCTCTCTTTTCCCACATTCACAATTTGAGCAACTGCCTATCTCGAAGTCTGTCTGTTCCTAGATGTAGAAAAAGATGGATTTATAAATGGACAAAGGGGTTTATACCTTTAAACAGACTGCCCAGTTGTATGATTTCATTCAGAATGTCAATAAAAAGATTATTCGTAAACATGTCCTTTATTGAGTTAGAAATTAATAAAATATACAGAATGTACTGCTATGGAGATTATTATGCTAAAGGAAAGTAATATTAATGTTAGGAACTCCTACTTAGTTGAAAAACATAACTTTCTTAATCAGAATCAGCAATATCAATTTTTACCTGAATGTTCATGGGTTGTAAATGCTACTTTTCCAGTTGGGTTCCTTTCCAAAAAAAAAGACTTGTTTTCTATGTATGGGTCTTTTGCAGAACAAGACCTGCAGATTGGTATCATACATCCTATATACGTATAATTAATATACAAATTATTCTTTTTCAGCAAATGTGTGTTTTATTCGAATACCATATGGTTTTGTGCAGTGTTTTTCAGTGTTAGCAGTTTCTTTTCAAAAATACAGCCAGATTGATCTTTATAGCGATGTCCTGGAGCTTTTATAGGCACAGAATTGACTTCTGTTTTGCCATTATAAGTAGTAACTTGATAGAACAGAGAAATACTTCTGATTTTTATTTCTTAAGGTAAAATACATAGCTTTAACCCATCACCAGGCAGGAGACTGCTTGTTGTTTTAGATTGTTGTATTATTTTATGCTTTCAAACAGCATTTCAGAAGTGTAAAAATTAGCAATTTTAACTGGCTAGTGGGCAGGTGAGTGCCTCCTGGTTACTGATTCATAAGCACTCTGCACACTGAGCTTTGTAAGTCTGGCATTCATGCCAGATTCAGGATATTTGGGTTCTTGTTCACTTTTAAATGAGGAGAATAACAGTGAAACCAACTAGCAAAGCTGGAGAAATTTCAGTTTAAAAGTAAAGAAGTAATCACATGTTGGATTTCATTTATTTATTTATTTATTGTTATTAGAAATAATTAATATGTCTCCCAAAAACAACTCCACTTAAAGCTGGAGATGTGTTGTTTTTAGGGGAGGGTGGCCTCTTATAAGTTAAGTACTCCAAAGAGACCTCTAAGAATTTTAAAGTCCTGAGCATGTTGATTCTCTGAGCAGATATTGTATAAGCTGTTTTCAAAGTTGTAAATTTGATAATGTTTTCATCATTCATTTCACCTGTGAGTTTTCAATTGGATTATCTCAGGCATTTACATCAATGGATGAGAGTAAAAACATGGAAAAAAGCTTATACACATAGATAATCAAAACTCATTTCTATTTGTCATTGAAATGTTTTATGAAATTATTTTCCTACATAGAGTCACCTTCCTAATTATGTTCTTCTTAAGCTAATATTAACATTGGGTGACATGCCTTGACTTGGCAAGCAATCGGAGGAAATAAATTTTAGATTTCTATAAATCCACCTGAATAATTCACAAATTGAATAATCCATATACAAATAAAACAGAGTTTACTGAAAAATTATTTCTATAAAAGGGTACATTTTTGTTATGTGAAAATATTTATATGAACTACATATATACTTTTTCCCTTGAATTACATGGGAAGTGAACCCTATCTTTAATAAACTCTGAAGTTATAAATCAAATAAATCCACATATGCATTGTTTTTACTAGTGTCCTTTCCCACTAAGCAAGAGCAAATTATCGCTATTTTTAAGTAATGCAGATGACCTTTTGACAAGATGACCACAGAAAATGTGACTGAAACAGTCACATTTTAAGTTGTATTCCCTATAACAATAATGTAAAAAATAAAACAGCGTAGAAAACTCACATAGAATTAGAATTATCACATTTTTCCAGAGCATAAAATTAAAACTAAAAATGTATAAGGCTGGGGAATAGACACAGACCTAAATAATAACTTTTTCTTATATTAACACATTCATCCTGCATTATACTATACATAGTGATTATTATTTGAACACTAGAATAACAGAAAAGTTTGTGTAGCTAATGTGGCTTGCGGAATTACTACCTTATGTTTTGTTCAAGTAATCAGGTAAATTTGACATAGTTCCGATTAATTATATGGTTGTTTTGCAGTTATCTAAATGCAGCCCAGAAGCTCCTGCAGGCAGTCTGTTTGAAAACCACTATGAAGAGGACTATCTTGTAATTGATGGGATAAAATTAAAAGCTGGAGAATGTATTGAGGATATAACTAATAAGTTTAAAGAAATAGATGCTTTGATGTCTGAGTTTTAGAACATTATACATTTTTCAAATTAAGTATAAAAATATTGGCATCTTTATATTTATCCAAAGTTAAAACTTTAAAAATGTTTAGTGAAATAGGTATAAATTATACCAAAGTTTATATTTGCGGTAACTTTCTGCTTCATATTTTGAGAATGGCCATGATTTTTAGAGCCAGTCAAATGGTATTTAAGTTAGTGTTAAAAATTTAGAATTAAAAAACCCTGATATTTGTATTTATATATTTCTTGTTTGCCTTAATTTTTAAATGGTTTGTGAAATTTGCCTAACGAACATATGCTTTACAATGATTGTTTAGGCCCTTTGTTCAAAAATGGATAACTTAAAATGGCTGGCCAAGCTATTATAATTCTCAGAGGTAATTCAAATCTAATAAACTTAGAGAATGTATATTTGCAGTGGAATCAAACTATTACAAAATATAAGGAAATAATTTTTTAAATAATTGTTTAATAGAGTTGAAACTTTTCCTAAAAAGCAAAATTTCACTTGCTACTTATACTGGAATCAGTTATTTCAACCATGGTACCCAAAACTGACTGCTTAATAGAGTCTCTGGGAGATTTTGGAAGATCAAAATCCTGGACCCTTCCCTGCTGAATCAGTGTCTTTGGAGGTATCATCAGGAAGATGGAAAAATGTAATTTAAAGTGTATAGAGAGAAGTTAAAAATATTGATTATAAGAAATCTAACAATATAGAAAGTAAAAACGCATCATTTTTCAGGGATTCTCATGAACAGTTTTAGTAGATATCCTTCTAGATCTTGCTTTACATACACTGAAATGTGTGGGCATTCACACCTATCTTTAGTTCCTGCTCTATCTCTTTCTGGTGGTACGGGGTGGGGAAAAGGGCATTCCAAGCACATAAAAACCAAAGCTTGAGGAGAGAAGAAGTGCAAGAGAGCATCACCACAGCGGTGAATTTTGTTGTGAGTTGCCTCATATTGCTTTAACAAGGAGGCAGCACATGTCTAGATATTAAAAACAAATAAGACACCAAACAACCAACGTATCACTCATTGAGTGGGTTGCTTCTTTTAAGTATTTTTAGATACTATGATAATTACGTAGAGTGGAGAGTGGAGATAGACTCACAACGGTGAAATATCTTATTTGTCAAAGTAAAGTATGTATGTATTTCTGTCCTCCTTGTTTTCCTCATGTATTCCTTAGCATTCTGATATTGTGTCGTAGGATGTTGAGTTGTAAAGCCTATCTGGGTTCATATTTTACATACTAGCTTGTCTTAAGTCATATAACCAGTAAATAGAAGGCCTGGAAGTTGAGTACATTTCTGTCAGGTTCCAGATCCCATGCCATTGATTATCATCTATAATGTCTTGATGAAGCTTTTAACTATCTGGGTGGTGGAATGATAATCTAGTTTCCTCATATGTAAAATGGGGATGGAACTATGTAAACCAAGCACTGTTGTGAGGAATAAATGAGATATTTTTTGTGAAAGTGGTTTGTAAATCAATTTGATCTTCTGTTTACTCTTTGCAAAGAGAACCAAGTATGTGTTTAAATATATTGCAATTAATAATTACTGAGATAAAATGTAACTATACATTTGAAATGATCAGTTTTCTTTCTGTTATATCATTTAATCTACTACTTATCAATATCAGAGTTCTTTCTTTCTCATTTATAAAATTAATCTTTGGAAACCATCACAAGCAACATTATGATCTTCTGTCTATCTTTTAAGGTACAGCTCACTGTTGAGTTTTAGAAATGGCTTTAAATAACTTTGCTTTCTTAATAGACATTCAGTTAAAAAGGGAAAGGTGGGGGAAAGTCTTAGTTTTGATGAGTAGTGGCTGGTTTCTGTGTCATTTTGGATGCACTTCAGCAAATGGCCAAATGCCTTTTGCAGGAAAGCCATGCTGTTTTTAAGGATGTGTTCCTGCAGCAAGTTGGAATTTGGGCCCAGGCTCAAAATAACTTTTGAAAATCAGGAAGTTCACCAAAATATTTGATCAGCATTAGTCTCCTTCATTGTCGACGCTTCCTTATTATGACATGTAGTGAATTTCCATAAATCTTTAATTTTATGAAATGAACTTCTTGCAATTTGCAGAGGAAAAGGAGAAGTCAGGAGAGAAGTGTATGTATTTACTTTTATTTATTATACTTTAAGTTCAGGGATACACATGCAGAATGTGCAGGTTTGATACATAGGTATACACGTGCCATGGCGGTTTGCTGCACCCATCAACCCATCATCTACATTAGTTAGGTATTTATCCTAATGCTATTCTTCCCCTAGCCCCCCACCCCCAACAGGCCCTGGTGTGTGATATTCCCCTCCCTGTGCCCATGTGTTCATTGTTCAGCTCCCACTTTTGAATGAGAACATGAGATGTTTGGTTTTCTGTTCCTGTGTTAGTTTACTGAGAATGATGGTTTCCAGTTTCATCCATGTCCCTGCAAAGGACATGAACTTATCCTTTTTATGGCTGCATAGTATTCCATGATGTGTATGTGCCACATTTTCTTTATCCAGTCTATCATTGATGGACATTTGGGTTGGTTCCAAGTCTTTGCTATTGTGAACAGTGCTGCAATAAACATATATGTACATGTGTCTTTATAGTAGAATGATTTATAATCCTTTGGGTATATACCCAGTAATGGAATTGCTGGGTCAAATGTTATTTCTGGTTCTAGATCCTTGAGGAATCACCACACTGTCTTACACAGTGTGGAACTAATTTAGTGGTTGAATTAATTTATACTCCCACCAACAGTGTAAAAGTGTTTCTACTTCTTCACATCCTCTCCAGCATCTGTTGTTTCCTGACATTTTAATGATTGCCATTCTAACTGGCGTGAGATGGTATCTCATAGTGGTTTTGATTTGCATTTCTCTAATGACCAGTGATGATGAGCTTTTTTTCATATGTTTGTTGACTGCATAAATGTCTTCTTTTGAGAAGTGTCTGTTCATATCCTTGGCCTACTTTTTGATGTTTTTTTTTCTTGTAAATTTGTTTAAGTTCTTTGTAGATTCTAGATATTAGCCCTTTGTCAGATGGGTAGATTGCAAAAATTTTCTCCCATTCTGTAGGTTGCTTGTTCACTCTGATGATAGTTTCTTTTGCTGTGCAGAAGCTCTTTAGTTTAATTAGATCCCATTTGTCAATTTTGGCTTTCATTGCCCTTGCTTTCGGTGTTTGAGTCATGAAGTTTTTGTCCATGCTTATGTCCTGAATGGTATTGCCTAGATTTTCTTCTAGGGTTTTTATGGTTTTAGGTCTTACACTTAAGTCTTTAATCCATGTTGAGTTAATTTTTGTATAAGCTGTAAGGAAGGGGTCCAGTTTCAGTTTTCTGCATATGGATAGCCAGTTTTCCCATCACCATTTATTAAATAGGGAATTCTTTCCCCATTGCTTGTTTTTGTCAGGTTTGTCAAAGATCAGATGGTTGTAGATGTGTGATGTTATTTCTGAGGCCTCTGTTCTGTTCCATTGGTCTATATATCTGTTTTGGTACCAGTATCATGCTGTTTTGGTTACTGTAGCCTTGTAGTATAGTTTGAAGCCAGGTAATATGATGCCTCCAGTCCACCTTTGTTCTTTTTGCTTAGGATTGTCCTGGCTATATGGGCTCTTTTTTGGTTCCTTATGAAATCTAAAGTAGTTTTTTGTAATTCTGTGAAGAAAGTCAATGGTAGCTTGATGGGGATAGCATTGAGTCTATAAATTACTTGGGCAGTATGGCCATTTTCACAATATTAATTCTTCCTATCCATGAACATGGAATGTTTTTTCATTTGTTTGTGCTCTCTCTTATTTTCTTCAGTGGTGGTTTGTAGTTCTCCTTGAAGAGGTCCTTCACATGCCTTGTAAGTTGGATTCCTAGGTATTTTATTCTCTTTGTAGCAATTGTGTATGGGAGTTCACTCATGATTTGGCTCTCTGCTTGTCTATTATTGGTGTATAGGAATGCTTGTGATTTTTGCACATTGGTGTTGTAACCTGAGACTTTGCTAAAGTTGCTTATCAGCCTTAGGAGATTTTGGGCTGAGATGATGGGGTTTTCTAAATATACAATCATGTCATCTGCAAAAAGAGACAATTTGACTTCCTCTCTTCCTATTTGAATACCTTTATTTCTTTATGTTGCCTGATTGCCCAGGCCAGAACTTCCAATATTGTGTTGAATAGGAGTGGTGAGAGAGGACATCCTTGTCTTTACTGGTTTTCAAAGGGAATGCTTCCAGCTTTTGCCCATTCAGTATGATATTGGCTGTGGGTTTGTCATTTGTCATAAATAGCTCTTATTATTTTGAGATACATTCCATCAATACCTAGTTTATTGAGAGTTTTTAGCATGAAGGGATGTTGAATTTTATCTTATGCCTTTTCTGCATCTATTGAGATAATTATGTGGTTTTTGTCATTGGTTCTGTTTATGTGATGGATTACATTTATTGATTTGTGTATGTTGAACCAGCCTTGCATCCCAAGGATGAAGCCGACTTAATCATGGTTAATAAGCTTTTTGATGTGCTGCTGGATTCAGTTTGCCAGTATTTTATTGAGGATTTTCACATCAATATTCATCAAGGATATTGGCCTGAAATTTTCTTTTTTTGTTGTGTCTCTTCCAGGTTTTGATATTAGGATGATGCTGGCCTCATAAGATGAGTTAGGGAGGAGTCCCTCTGTTTCTATCGTTTTGAATAGTTTCAGAAGGAATGGTACCAGCTCCTCTTTGTACCTCTGGTAGAATTTGGCTGTGAATCCGTCTGGTCCTGGGCTTTTTTTGGTTGGTAGGCTATTAATTACTGTCTCAATTTCAGAACTTGTTATTGGCCTGTTCAGGGATTTGACTTCTTCCGGGTTTAGTCTTGGGAGGGTGTAGGTGTCCAGGAATTTATCAATTTCTTCTGGATTTTCTAGTTTATTTGCATAGAGGTGTTTATAGTATTCTTTGATGGTAGTTTGTATATATGTGGGATCAGTGATATATGCCCAAAGGATTATAAATCATTCTACTATAAAGAAACATGCACATGTATGTTTATTGCAGCACTGTTCACAATAGCAAAGACTTGCAACCAACCCAAATGCTTATCAATGATAGACTAGATAAAGAAAATGTGGTACATATACACCATGGAATACTATGCAGCTATGAAAAAGAATGAGTTCATGTCTTCTGCAGGGACATGGATGAAAGTGGAAACCATCATTCTCAGCAAACTAACACAGGAACAGAAAACCAAACACCACATGTTCTCATTCATAAGTGGGAGTTGAACAATGAGAACACATGGACACAGGGAGAGGAACATCACACACTGTGACCTTTTGGTGGGCAGCTGGCTAAGGGAGGGATAGCATTAGGCAAAATACCTAATGTAGATGATGGGTTGATGAGTGCAGCAAACCACCATGGCACGTGTATACCTATGTAAGAAACCCACAACTTAAAGTGTAATAAAAAATAAAAACTTTTAGAATGAATAAATGAATTCAGTAAAGTTGCAGGATACAACTTTAGTATACAAAGATGAGTAGTATTTCTGCACACTGATAACAAACTAGATGAAAAAGAAATCAAGAAAGCAATCCCGGCCGGGCGCAATGGCTCACGCCTGTAATCCCAGCACTTTGGGAGGCCGAGGTGGGCAGATCACGAGGTCAGGAGATCGGACTATCCTGGCTAACATGGTGAAACCCCGTCTCTACTAAAAATACAAAAAACTTAGCCAGGCGTGGTGGCGGGCGCCTATAGTCCCAGCTACTTGGGAGGCTGAGTCAGGAGAATGGCGTGAACCCGGGAGGTGGAGCTTGCAGTGAGCAGAGATCATGCCACTACACTCCAGCCTGGGTGACAGAGCAAGACACCGTCTCAAAAAAAAAAAAAAAAAAAAAAAGCCATCCCATTTACAATAGCTACAAAAACTTAATGAAATAAAATACCTAGAAATAAACTTAACCAAGGAGGTGAAAGACCTCCTACAAAACTACAAAACACTGATGAAAGAAATTGAAGAGCCAGAAGTAAAAAGACACCCCAAGTTTATGGATTCAAATGATTAGTATTGTAAAAATGACATTACTACCCTAAGCAATCTACAGAGTCAATGCAATTGCCATCAAAACACCAATAACATTCTTCACAGAAATAGGAAAAAAATTATAAAATTATAAAATTTACACAGAATGAAGAAAGAACTCAAATAGACAAAGCAATTCTGAGTAAAAAGAACAAAGCTGGAAGCATCATACTACCAGATTTCAAAATATGCTACAAAGCTATAATAACAAAAACCACATTGTACTGGCATAAAAACAGACATAGAGACCAAGTGAAATATAATAGAGAATCCAGAAATTAATCCATGCATTTATGGTAATCTGATTTGTTATAAAAGCACCAAGAACACTGTGATGAAAGGACAATCTCTTCAATAAATGGTGCTGGGAAAACTTGACATCCATATACAGAAAATGAAACTGGACCCCTATCTCTCACCATATATAAAAATCAAGTCAAAATGGATTAAATACTCAAGACTCAAAGCTATAAAACTATTAAGAGAAAGCATAAAGGAAATGATTCACGATCTTGGTCTAAGCAAAGATTTTAGGACTAAGAATTCAAAAGCACGGACAGCACAAACAAAAATAAATGGGACTATATTAAATTTAAAAACTTTTGCATAGCAAAGGAGACAATTAACTTAATGAAGAGACAAACTGATAACCTGTAGAATAAGAGGAAATATTTGCTCATTTGGCAAGGGACCAATATCCAGAATATATAAGGAACTCAAGTATTCGACAGCAAACAAAACAATTAAAAAATAAATAAACAATCTGATTAAAAGGTGGGCAAAAGTTCTGAATAGACACTCCTCAATGGAAGACAAAAGGCCATCAAGTATATGAAAAAAAAATGCTCAACATCACTAATTATCAGGAAAAATGCAAATTAAAACCACAATGAGATATCATCTCATCCCAGTTAAAATGGCTATTACAAGCCACAAAAAAAAAAAAAATGCTGATGAGAACGCAGAGTAAAAGGAACTCTTTAACACTATTGGTGGGAATGTGAATTAATACAGCCATTATGGAAAACAGTATGGAGGTTTCTAAAAAATCTAAAAATATAACTACTACACAATCCAGCAATTTCATTACTGGGTATTTATCCAAAGGCATAAAAATCACTATATCAAAGGGATACCCATACACCCATGTTTCTTTCAGCACTATTGACAATAACAAAGATAGGGAATCAAACTTGGTGTCCACCAACAACTGAATGGAGAAAGATAACTGTATATATACACACTGGAATACTACTGAGTGGTAAAAAGTGAATGGAGAAAGATAACTGTATATATACACACTGGAATACTACTGAGCTGTAAAAATGAATGAAGTCCTGTCATTTGCGGCAACTTTGGTGGAACTGGAGGCCATTATGCTAAGTGCGATAAGCAAGGCACAGAAAGATAAGTATTACATACTCTCACTCATATGTGGGACCTATAAAAATTAATCTTATCGAGGTAGGAAAATGGAATGACAGTTACCAGAGTCTGGGAAAGGTGGGGGAGAGGATGAAGAGTGATTGGTTAATGGGTACAAACATACAATTAGACAGAAGGCAAAAGGTTTAGTGTTTGATAGCACAGTAGGTTGATTATAGTTAAAAAAATTATATATTTCAAAGTAGCTAAAAGATAAGAATTTAAATGTTCCCAACACAAAAATATGATAAATGTTTATGGGGATGGATTCGATCATTGCACATTGTATGCATATATCAACATATCACATGTACCCCATAAATATGTATAACTATTACCTATAAATAAAATAGACTAATTTATAAAAGAATAAATCTGGCAGTCAAGGGGGGGAAATTAAATGTTAAAAGAAATGATGTGTCACTTGATTTAAATGCTAAATGTCCTTTTTGCCAATCACTGTTGTGATGAATACTAGTGCAGAGACATTGGGTTAATAAACATTTTGGTGAACTGATAGAATTTAAAGATCCAGAGAGTTATATTCCAGTTTGGACAGGGGTAGGGATTTGGAGGTGCTTTAGAGAATGAAGCCAGTGTTTACAGATTCCTTTTATGAAAGTGGTCATGTAGCTTTCCTTCCTATATCATAGTCATGATCAGTGAATTTTTTGATATTAAATTACTTAGCTGATAATTTTTAAAATCCACTTTTCTTGGATTAAATTGAAATTTATTGCAATGAGAGCATGAAAACTATTTCATTTTTCATTCACATATTTCACCACAAATACACATATTTTGTGTGTTTGTAGTCTCTTTGTAATGTCTAGCGTTGTATGATGGTTCTTGCCCCAGCCCTTGCAGTAAGTATTTAAATTCATTCAAAACCATTATTGCTCATAAATTTTACCTTACACAAAATAGATTATAAATACTTTTAGGTCAGGATCTGGGACTTATGGATTTTATAATCCTTTGACCTAGCACAGCAAGCAAGGGCTTAAGAAATATTTGTTTAATAAATGAATAAATCAAGTTTATGTTATTAAAATGCCTGGAACAAATACCCTTGCCCAAGTGAAGATTAAATTTGCCATCTAACTTAGCCTTTCCAATTATGTAAGTCTAAATTCTCAAAACTGGATGAACCTTGAATGTTTTCACATTTTAGCACTCACACATGGCCACATATGCTTTATTACTTATTTCATGTGTGTGTCAGCCAGTATTTAAGATGATTCTCAACTTCTGGTATCCAAACTCATGTAGTCTCTTTTTACATTGAATAGGGCTGAGCTGTATAACCATTAAGATATTGCAAACATGACAGAATGTAACCTCCAAGTTTCAGTCATAAAAAACAGTGCAGCTTTTACTTTGTTCTCTTTTGGAGAAGTCATCTGGAGGAATCCAGCTGCCCCACCATGAGGACACTCTAGCAAGCCTATAAAGAGGTCCAAGTGGTAAGAAACTGAGGCCTCCAGCCAACAACCAGCACTAACATGACAGCCACGTGGGTGAGCTCTTTTAGAAGTAATCCACCAGCCTCAGTCCAGCCTTCAGATAACCACAACCCAGGCTGACATCTTGACTGCAACTTCATGAAAGACCCTGAGCCAAAACTTCTCAACTAAGGCTTGCCTAGATTCCTGACCCACACTTATGTTTTGGGATAATTTCCTACACATCAATATATAAATAATGCAATATTTGATGGGCTTGTCTCACCGAATAGATTATAAGCATCTTAGAGAAAAGAACCATATGTCTTATTTCTCACAGTGCCTGGAGTAGCACTGAGATACTTGTCTCAATAAATGATGTTAATGCTTCACAATTACATTCTAGTTAAGTCAACAAATATTTATTAATATCTACCAGATACTCTTCTAGGGGCTAAGAAAAGAAGTAAACCTAAAGGGACAAGGTAAAGTCTAATGCAGAAGACAGATAATTTAAAAATAGATATGGATCAGGTCAATGAATCAATGAAGATATGAAGCTAAGAAGAAAACCAAAACAAGGATGGGGGATGATACTTTATATATTTTAGACAAGGTGTCAGAAAGGCCTCTCTCGTTAGACATTTGTGCATAGAACTATGCATGTATCTGGGAAAGAGCATCCCAGGCAGAGGGAACCACAGGTTCAAAGGTTATGATACTGCAAAAGCATGGCATATTCAATAAGGCCAATATGGCTAAGGCTGAGTTCACTATTTGCTTCAGATTTCACTATTTAGTTAATTGAGCTCACGAATGCACCTTTACATTTGAATCTCTCACAGTGGCTTGGATCCCTCTCTTCCTGAATTTGAACATGGCACCAAATATTGGTCTGCAATAAACAGATCTGTTCATGTAAGTTAGTCATTTTATAAACACATGAATATGGCTAATAAGTCAAAATAAGCTAATATTTGTAATTGGAATGAAGAATTAGAAAATTTACTGATTGCAATCTTCCTGTTATTATTTCTGCTCTTTGAAGCTTTCTGATTTTGTTAAAGCCATTAGTGCCCACCAATAAATTATATAGCCTTTGTAGTAACACAGATATGTTTGAATGTTACTGACATTGCAGGAAAGAATCAGGCTCAATCAGTATATGTTTATGAAGAAATAACGTCTCAAATTGGCAAGTGATTAGCTCTCCCAACAGAAGAACAAATAAAATTCTGTCATTCTATGCTGTGGACTTTACTTCTTTTCCTTCACTTCTGAAACACATATCATGTTGAATCAAATGATCACTGAATAATGAATTTGGCCTTCATTACAGTGTGTTAGTTATCATAAATAAATGAAATTATGTGTGCATTTCATGGACATCCAATTTTTTTAATCTTATATTTCACCTTAGATAACCAAGTGAAGTGTATCCTTATTTTAAAAGTAAACACTCCTTTCAGAGGCATAATGCAGAATTTAAACTCACATTTAACATTTTTAATTATATGTAAATAAGAACTCCTGCAGGGCGTGGTGGCTCACGCCTGTAATCCCAACACTTTGGGAGGCCGAGGAGGGAGGATCACGAGGTCAGGAGATTGAGACCATCCTGGCTAACATGGTGAAACCCTGTCTCTTCTAAAAATACAAAAAATAAATTAGCCGGGCATGGTGGCGGGCGCCTGTAGTCCCAGCTACTCGGGAGGCTGAGGCAGGAGAATGGCATGAACCCGGAAGGCTGAGCTTGCAGTGAGCTGAGATCCCACCACTGTACTCCAGCCTGGGCGACAGAGCCAGACTCCATCCCCCAAAAAACAAAACAAACAAACCAAACTCCTCATAGTTTTACTACGACAGTAGCTGGTGTTCTCTCTTTAAAAGATGAGTGATTTTCTTTCTTTCTTGCTCCCTTTTATAAACATAATCTTGGCAAATTAATGAATTATTTTATTTGTGCTATAATGCTGAAGAGTAAACTTCACAGAGGACACATGGGGAAAGTTGGGAATAGGGAATAATAAGGCAGAACAAGGGAGAATCAAAAAGAGGAAGCCAGAAAGAGAGACACAGAGATAGAAAGATACAAAGAAAAATTCTGTAGCTTGTGTGCGTGTGTGTGTGGGGAGGAGGAGTAGGTGTGCATTTGTGTGTGTGTGCAGGCAAGACAGTGAAGAGGTAACTACTGAGATATAGCCAGAACGGAAAAAGGACCACCATTTAAAGACTAGGATTTGTTGGTGAGAAAGAAGAGTAGTTTGTTATTTTTTAAAAACATAATACTGAAAAATGTAATTACCATACATGCTTTTTCTTCTTAAATAAAAATGAGGCCATTCAAATTATAAAAGGAAAAATATCAAAAATTCCTAAAAATAAGTGCATCTATTAAGTATTTTACCTGGAAGCCTACTACCATACATTTTTATCAAAGCGAATTAAAAGGTATGAGGGCTAGGCATGTGTAGTGTCATTTATAATTGAGTTTTCCCAGCTCGATCAGAATTTCTTTTGATAACCTAATTAGATACAGACAAAGGTATTTTAAAAATCTTTCTGTGATTCATATTTACTTAATATGAATTGTTTCACTTTGAGACACTCGGCTCTGATAATAATTTATCAAAAAAATTAACTTTGATAGAATCTAGTAAATGAATTTGTAAAATGTAAACAAATTTCAAACTTTCTTACAACTTTTTTTCATGAGTTATAATGCATACATTTAGCATAAACTTAAGCATATGCTGAAGTCTATTCATCTTAAATTGCACAATTTTTAACGATATTTAATCTTTAGCTTCAGGACATTCAAACAATTATTTGGAATTTTCCAAACCCCTAGAATTTGGTTTTCTAAGTAGCAAGAACTTTAAAAATTCATTCTCCATAGAAATGATTATCTCTTAATGACAATTTTAAGATAATTTTGGTATGCTTTTATTGAAGAGAAGAGTTTTTAAGAATCCCACCAATGTTTTAAGTAGAAAAATAAAAAACAACCAAAGAAGTAAATTCTCACAAATATTTTCCCTAAAGGACTTCCTTCTTTTAGAAACTATATTTCAAGGGAAATCTAATCTGTGTGTACTTGATTCATTTATACATCTTCAGAGACATTTCAAATACCAACACTTTTTAAGAGTCTTCTTATAAGTCTTTTCCAAGATATTTTTATTTGGACTAGAGGTTCATGTTTTGTTGACACTAAATGGAGCTTGGGATGAGAGAGAAAAAGTTAGCTCAGAGCCCACAGAGTTCAAGTGACTCCAAACAAGGTCAAAAGCATTCTTCTAGTCTCAAATAAGATTGGAGAGAAGAATAGAAGTGTTCACTATGTGATAGCATGTTTAAGCCAAAGATTTAACAAAGAAATAACACATTATCCTGAAACCATTAAATACATAAGGCCTAAAGCAAATTCTATACAAAGTAGAATAAGTTGGAAATTCTTACATTTGCTTGGTTTGTGATTTAATTATTATTATTTTTTTTAGACAATTTTTTTTTTTTGGAGATAGAGTCTCACTTTGTCACCAAGGCTGGAGTGAAGTAACGAGATCTTTGCTCACTGCAATCTCTGCCTCCCAAGTTCAAGTGATTCTCCTGCCTCAGCCTCCTGAGTATCTGGGATTACAGGTGTGTGCCACCATGTCCAGCTAATTTTTGTATTTTTAGTAGAGATGGTGTTTAACCATGTTGGCCAGGCTGGTCTCAAACTCCTGACCTCAAGTAATCTGCCTGCCTCAGCCTCCCAAAGTGCTGGGATTACAGGCATAAGCCACCCAGCCCAGCCAAGACAGGTATTTTTAAAAACACGTTTTTGTAGTTTTCGTATTTGTATTGCTAATTGTCTTAGTGTTTCCCCCAGAAACAAATATTTGGGGGGTAAGTGTTTTATTTGGGAGTTGGTGCTAGACAATACTGGGAGGCGATGTGAAGAAGTGACACAGGGAAGGTGGACACTAAGGGTGTGTTATCAAGCAAATTCCCATCATGGGCAACTAAAGCTCAATGCTGCTGGGGAACTCTGAGAGCCAGTGTGGGACATACACCTCAGAACTGTGCCACCCAGAGTGTGAGGAAGCTAAGCTATTTATATGCCACTTCCCATTGGTCACTGGTTAGAGACTGTTCCTGGAAGGTAATGATTCCCCATGCTTCTGGCCTGCCATATACAGCAGAATGGACTGAGGTGGTCAGAATCAAGGTGATGTGGGATGCCTGGACAACATCTACCACTCTGATATCTGATCTATTTTATTTCAGAATAATAACCAAAGGAGGTTTATGGTGGAGGATGAAGAAAAGCTCTGTCTGAGTTAGTGAGTTTGTTAAAGCAATTTTTCAAGCAAAAGAAAATTTGTGATTGAGGCCAAAGAGAATTTGAGAGCCTCAATTACTCAGATTTTAAAAAACAACACTTAATGTTTACACTTAGTGTTTGACGCTTCATTTTCCTTCATAGCTAACATTTATTAAACACTTCTTATATGCCCGACACTGTGCTGAGTGGTTTAGCTTTTAATAAAACATTTAGTCCTCACAACTACTCAATGAGATAGACAATGTTGTTATCTTTGTTTCACAGATGAGGAAACTGACACATAAAAAGATTCTGTAATTTGCCCAAGATCTAGTAGCAGAACAGGAATTATAGTTCAGTCTGGTCTCAGAACCATGTGCAAAAGTTCCTAGGTCTAGCAGGAAGTTTTGCACAAACCCAGCTACCAGAGAATAAATCTGGTCAGGCAGAATACTCACACAGCACATCAGGCAAAGCAAATTTATTACTCATAGACAGGCAGCAAGGATAGATAGAAGCCTGGAATCCATGAGGAGCCAGTTCTTCAAGATGCAGGAAAGCTGCCCAGAGTGGAGAGAGTCTGGTCTGTGCATGCCCCACTTTGCATTGCAGCTGAGGGACCACTAAAAGCACTTTGCTCTGGGTTTTATACCCTGGGTGTCACTTGAGTCTCTGAGTGCAAACACTGCAGAACATCCTAATTTAGGAGGAATGAAGGCATGGTCTAGGATATTCTGACACTTCCTTCTTATTTCAGAATGTTGCATTCTCAGTACATTTGGCCTGAGAATTGCAAACAAGGGGGAAAGAGCTGGCTTGGCCAACGCCATCCAGGGATCTGCCCTCCTGCACTATGGTCTTCAACACTGCATATACTGTTTTGTTAGGTAATCTAGCATTTGTGGTACAATGGTTAACTCTGTTTCAAATTGATTGTGCCAGTAGGGTACCCAGACTAAACATGATTTCTGGGTGTGTCTGTGAGGTTGTTTCTGGATGAGATTAGCATTTGAATTGGTGGAATTGATAAAGTAGATTGACCTCCTCAATATGGCTGGACATCATCCAATCTGTTGAGGGACTGAATAGAGCAAAAAGTCAGAGAAAGAAGTAATTCACCCCTTTTTGCTTTCTGCCTGCCTGTCTGAGCTGGGACATCAGTCTTCTGCTGTCCTTGGACTGACCACCATTGTCAGTCCCTTGTTCTCAGACCTTTCAACCTGAAGTAGAATTATACCACCAGCTTTCCTGAGTCTCCAGCTTTCTGACAGCAGATTGTGGGACTTCATATATAAATGAAGGTATTTACTATGAAAAAATGGCTCACACAGTCATGGAGGCTGATATATATATGCTTCTATTTCTCTGGAGAACCCTGACTAATACAGATTTTTGTTTGGGTACCAAAAATGGTTCCAGAGGAACATAATTTTAAGGATGACTTTTCTAAATTGGTCAAAGTGTTTCTGAAATTGGATCTCTAATCTACTTAGATTTGAAGATGCTAATGACTCTATTTTCAGTAGTAAAGAGAGCACTGATAGTCCATAGTATGTAGTATTTATAGAGATAAACAAAATATCTCCATTTGATACCCTAATCAACCACTTAAAGGAGCAAGGAGTTGGGTGACTGTGTATATTATATGTATAAATATTTTTAGAACTCTAATGAATGTAATGAGGTTGGCTGGTTGTGCATAATGTCCCTGGACAAAGTGTTGAAAGTAAAGAATAAGCTCAGGGATTCTCATTCCCAGTGCAAGTGCCGCATACATGACCTGAAAACATCTATGTGTGCCCTGAAGAAGATCCTTATTGCCTGTAGCTTCAGGACTGAGATTGCTGAAAAATCAAATAAAGAATCTTATCCTGTTATTGGTTGAATTACAATGCAAGTTGAACTCCTAGCCTTCTAGCATGTCTGCTGTTAAACTGAGGGCATTGATTGGGAAGGAATGGGATTCTCTATGTTGAAACAGAGATGTGTGAAAAGACTCTGATGAATCTGGGGACCCTGACCCCCTAAATTCTGATTAGTGTTTTTGCCAGTAGAAGTTGCCTCGCTAGTTATGGTGGCCTTTCTACCCTCTGTCTGAGGGTATTGACTCTGTATTGCCTGAGGAAACTATAATAGCCTCTTCTGATGCAGTTGCCATGCAAGACAATGCTGACTGTCCTCAGGACCCACCCCCAGAACCCCTCTTTGCTTCTATAATGATAACTAAACTCAAGCCCTACCAGCACTTTAAAGGTGAGGTATAAAGAATGACCCATGAGGAGTTGCACTACACTACAAAAGAACTATGTGAGTTTTCTAATTTATATAGACAGAAATGGGGAGCATATGAGGAAATGAATGTTGAGGGTGTGGAATAACGGTGGAAAAAACATAAAGTTGTATCAGGCTGAATTTGCTGATATAGGCTTACTAAGCAGAGATTCTGCATTTAATGTTGCAGCTTGGGAGTTAGGAAGAACTGTAACTGTTTTGTTGTTTGGCTAAAACTTGGACTATCAGGGGAACCGGCCCCCAGTATTTCGATGTACGTTCTTTCTATTTTCCCTAAGTGTCAGCCGGTCTGAGAAATAAAGAGAAAGTACAAAGAGAGAAATTTTACAGCTGGGCCACCGGGGATGACATCACGTATCGGTAGGTCCATGTTGCCCACCTGAGCTGCAAAACCAGCAGGTTTTTATTAAGGACTTCAAAAGGGGAGGGAGTGTATGAACAGGGAGTAGGTCACAAAGTTCACATTCTTTAAAGGGCAATAAAGATCACAAGGCAAAGGGCAAAGCAAAGATCACAAGGCAAAGGGCAAAATTAGAATTACTGATGAGGGTCTATGTTCAGCTATGCACGTATTGTCTTGATAAACATCTTAAACAACAGAAAACAGGGTTTGAGAACAGAGAACCGGTCTGACCTCAAATTCACCAGGGTGGGGTTTCTTCCCCATCCTAATAAGCCTGAGGGTACTGCAGGAGACCAGGGCGTATTTCAGTCCTTATCTCAACCACATAAGACAGACACTCCCAGAGGAGCCGTTTATAGACCTCCCCCAGGAATGCATTCCTTCCCCAGGGTTTAATTATTAATATTCCTTGCTGGGAAAAGAATTCAGCGATATCTCTCCTACTTGCACGTCCGTTTATAGGCTCTCTGCAAGAAGAAAAATATGGCTCTATTCTGCCCGACCCCGCAGGCTGTCAGACCTTATGGTTGTCTTCCCTTGTTCCCTAAAATCGCTGTTATTCTGTTCGTTTTCAAGGTGCACTGATTTCATATTGTTCAAACACACATGTTTTACAATCAGTTTGTACAATAGTGGTCCTGAGATGACATACATTCTCAGTTTACGAAGATAACAGGATTAAGAGATTAAAGTAAAGACAGGCATAATAAATTATAAGACTATTATTTGGGAACTTATAAATGTCCATGAAATCTTCACAATTTATGTTCAGAGATTGCAGTAAAGACAGGCATAAGAAATTATAAAAGTATTAATTTTGGGAACTGATAAATGTCCATGAAATGTACACAATTTATATTCCTCTGCTGTGGCTCCAGCTGGTCCCTCTGTTTGGGGTCCCTGACTCCTGCAACATTGGACCAAAAGGTGACCTATGATGAGGGAATTAGAAAGGCCAGACCTGCCTTGGTTGAATGTTGAGGAAGAGATTCAATGGCTTAGAGAGATTGTAAGGTTAGAGTGGAGTTTTCATTTAAGACCTACTAACCCACTATGGGAAAGCCCAGAAGATGTACCTTTCATCAATACTTTGAGAGAGAAATTTGTGAAGGGAGTCCCAGCTACCTCTTCAGAATTCCATGATCACTCCACTCATCACTCTAGGCCAGACCTTACAGTAGGGATTGCAGTGATTGAATTGGGAAATTAAAATGCAATGGGAGTAATTGAAGTAATTGAATCCCTGGGTGGCAAAGGCCAAGTGGCATCACGCAACTGCTAAAGGGAAGGAAGACATCGTTACCATAATGGACAGAAGAGTCAAAGCGGCAATTAGAATAGCCTGACTCACAAAGACTTAGGGTGTTGGCTAATTGATCATGATGTCCCTAGAAGTGAAACAGAAAAAAAGCCTACTAAATTCTTATTTGATCTGTATAAGCAGAAATGTTCTAGATCAAGTGAACAAAATTCTAACTTGAATCATAAACACAGAGTCACAACTCCTCAATCAATTTCCAGACTTGAGCAAGATTACAGACATAGAGTGCCATGAATGAAGGGGAGGCTGGGTCCTCTTCAGAAGAGACCATGGGACACTGCCAAAAATTTACTGTTAACCTTCCTCATAGCCCAAAGGAACTTTTGGCCTTTTACTGGGGTAACTGTGCATTGGGGAGAGGAAATAATCAGAACTTTGGGGAATTACTGGATACTGGCTCTGAACTGATACTAATTCCAGGAGACCCAAAATGTCACTTTGGGTCCACTGGTGAAAGTAGGGGCTGACGGAGGTCAGGTAATCAATGAAGTTTTAGCTGAAGACCATTTCATAGTGGGCCCTGTAGGTCCTCAACCCTAGCCTGTGGTTATTTCTCCAGTTCCAAAATGCATAATTGGAATAGTTGTACTTAGCAGCTGGTGAAATCCCCACACTGGTTCCCTAACTTGTGCTGTGAGGGCTATCATTGTGGGAAAGGCCAAGTGGAAGCCACTAGAACTGCCTCTACCTAGGAAAATAGTAAGTCAAATGCTGTGTGAAGCTTTTTTTTTCTTTTAAATAAGAACCTTAATCCTATTTATAAGGGAGAAGCCCTCAAGATCTAATCACCTCTTGAAGGTCCCACCTCTTAATACTATCACATTGGCAACACCTAAATTTTGAAGGGTATGCATTCAAACCACAGCTTAGCTCCTAAACCAGATGTGGTTTTATTGCTTGAGTAAATTAACACACCCCCCAACATGGTATGAGGTTAATAATCTGGCAAAGGCCTTTTCTCCATTTTTGTCAATGGCCTTCCAAAAGCAGTGTGTTTTCAGCTGGAAAGGCCAGTAATATACCTTTACTGTCCTACCTCAGGGGTGTATTAACCTTCCAACCTTTTGTCATAATTTAGTTCACAGGGATCGTGATCATCTTTACCTTCCATAAGGTATCACACTAGTTTATTACATTGATGACACTGTGCTGATTGGACCTAGTGAGCACAAAGTAGCCAACATTATAGAATTATTGGTAAGACATTTGCATGCCAGAGGGTAGGAAATAAACCCATATAAATTCAAGGACTTCTACTTCAGTTAAATTTCTCGGGGCTCAGTGGTGTGGGACATGTCAAGATATCTCTTCCAAGATGAAGAATAAGTTGTTGCATCTAGCCCCTCCTACAATCACAAATGAGGCACAATGCTTAGTGGGCCTCCTTAGATTTTTGGAGGCAATATATTCCTCAGTTGGATGTATTTCTCTAGCCCTTTTACTAAGTGACCTGAAAAGCTTCTCATTTTGTGAGAAGCCCAGAGGAAGAGAAGACTCTGCAACAGGTCCAGGCTCCTGTTTAAGCTGCTTTGCCACTTGGGCCATATGATCCTGCAGATTCTATGATGCCTGAAATGTCAGTGCATATAGAGATGCTATTTGGAGGCTTTGACAGGTCCTTATGGGTGAATCACAGTATAGATCTTTAGGATTTTGGAGCAAAGTCTTGCCATCATCCACAGAACTATGGTCCTTTTGGGAAATACCTCTTGGCCTGCTACTGAGCCTTAGCAAAGGCTGGGTGCTTAACCATGGGCCACCAAGCTACCTTGTGATCTGAGATGCTCATACAAACTGGGTTATTCTTTCTCCCAGCCTGCACCTCTGGCTTTTTGGGGAATTCCCTATGGTCAGTTGACAGTGGAAGAGAAGCCTTGGCCTTTGTTAACAGAGAGTTCTGCATTACCTGCAGGCATCACCTGAAAGTGGACAGCTGCAAACCTATAGCCCCAACCTGGGATGTTTCTGAAGCACAATGGTGAAGAAAAATCTTCCCAGTGAGCATAACTTCAAGAAGTGAATCTGATTGTTCACTTTGCTTGAAAGGAGAAATGACCAGATGTGCCATTAGATTCACTAGCCTAGCCACTGATTCATGGGCTAGGCTAGTGGTTTTGCTGGATAGTAATGAGAGATTTGGACATGACTGGAAAATTGATAACAAGGAAATTGGAGGAAGAGGTATATGGATAGATCTCTCTGAATGGACAAAAACCATGATGATATTTGTGTCTCGTGTGAATGCTCACCAAAGGTGGCCTCAGGAGAGGAGGATTTTAATAAGTAAGTGGTTAGGATGATTCATTCTATGGATAGCAGTCAGACTCTTTCCCAGCCTCCCCCGTCATCACCCAAAGGGTTCATGAATAAAGTCATCGTGATGGCATGGGCTCAGCAACATGGACTTCCACTCATGTAGACCAACCTTGTTACAGCTATTGCTGAGTGTGAAATCTGCCAGCAGCAGAGACCAACATTGAATCCCTGTATGGCACCATTCCCTGGGGTGATCTGCCAGCTTCTTGGTTGATTACATTGGACTGCTTCCATCATGGAATGAGCAGCATTTTGTTCTTACTGGCATGGACACTTATTCTAGATACAGATTTGCCTTCTCTGCATGCAATGCTTCTGCTAAAACTACCATCATGGACTTTTAGAATATTTTATCCACACTCATGGAACTCACAGCAAAAAAAAAAAAAAAAAAGTGTGGTAAGGAGCCCATGTTTATGGAATTCACTGGTTTTATATTTTCTACCATCTGGAAATGGTATGGCCTTTTGAAGACTCAGTTACAATGGCAGGGGTGGGACAAGGTTCTGTAGAAGGCTGTATATGCTCTGAATCAGTGTCTGATATGTGGTGCTATTTCTTCTATACCCAGGATTCACATTTCAGGCATCAAGGCGTAGAAATGAAAATGGCAGTACTTGCCCTTACCCCTAGTGACCTACTGGCAAAATTTTTGCTTCTTGTTCCTGTGACTTTATGCTCTGCTGGCCTAGAGGTCTTAGTTCCAAAGGGAGAAATGCTTCTACTAGAAGACACAACAGTGATTCCATTGAAATAGAAGTTAAGACCGCCCCCAGCCATGCTGGACTTCCCATGTTTTTGAATCAACAGATAAATAAGAGAGTTACTGTGCTGGCTGGAGTGATTGACCCTGACTACCAAGGGGGAATTGTACTACTACTCTACAATGGAAGTAAGGAAGAGTATGTAAGGAGTCTCTTAGTATTACCATGGCCTATGATTAATGTCAGTGAAAAACTACAACAGTCCCATCCAGGCAAGGCTACTAATGGCCCAAGACCCTTTAAGAATCAAGGTTTGGGTCACTCCAACAGGTAAAGAATCATGACCAACTGAGATGCCTTTTTCTACTCATTTTTTTTGCACAGGACTGATAGGAGGGAGTCTTTTTTTTTTTTTTTTTTTTTTTTTTTTTTTTTTTGAGACGGAGTCTCGCTCTGTCGCCCAGGCTGGAGTGCAGTGGCAGGATCTCGGCTCACTGCAAACTCTGCTTCCTGGGTTCACGCCATTCTCCTACCTCAGCCTCCCAAGTAGCTGGGACCACAGGCACCCACCACCATGCCTGGCTAATTTTTTTGTATTTTTAGTAGAGACAGGGTTTCACTGTGTTAGCCAGGATGGTCTCAATCTCCTAACCTCATGATCCACCCACCTCGGCCTCCCAGAGTGCTGAGATGACAGGCGTGAGCCACCGTGCCCTGCCCAGGAGGAAGTCATTTTTTGAAGCACGCATTCTTCTTTCTGTACTTATACTTTCACCTAGTTTTCAACCCTATGGGAACTTGTGGTTACCTTGAAGTCAAAATAAACTTAAAAATAAAATTATAGAACAGAAAAGCACTTTTGGGACCAAATAAACCCTCTATGTGTGAGAATTCTGAAACATGCAGAAATTGCATAGATTCAGTACAACAGACCGAAAAGTTATAGACGAGGCCACCTCTTTCTTGTTCCTTAGCATGTAAATGACAGCAAAAACACTTTGGGTTATTTTATACATAGTGCATAAGTTAAATTTATTTTATATGCTATTTTATGACCTGAAACTGTTTAGTAAATTGGCTAGCATGTCTCTGACTAATACGGTAATGTCAAAATATCATTCCTTGCAGCTTATTCATTTATGTATTTTTAGATGAAAAGTTGTTTATATGCCCCCCAAATGGGGTGGTGGGTTGGGGAGGAGCTGTTGTAGGAAAAGCAGTATAGCTTCTCAAGAGCTATTAAGTCAACAGCTTAAGTGAGGTAAGACTATGTATTGGCTTTTTAAAAATTTAAGATAAATAAAAACCTGGCACGTGGGGACTTTCATTTCTAATTTTGTATACTTTTCAGAGTTATAAAAATGTTGTCTTTAAATTTTAAATTTTTATAAAAAAGGTGGAGGGAACCAGCTTAGGCTCTATTTTGCCCTTCCATCTTTTCTGCCATGTGACAAGATTCATCCCCTCCAGAGAGCACAGAAACCAAGCACCATCTCAGACAGAGTGATATTCCCCTCACCAGAGACTGAACTAGCCAGAATCTTGATCTTGGACTTCCCAGCCTCCAGAACTGTGAGAAATACATTCTGTTTATAAATTACTCACTTTGTGGTATTTTGTTTTAGGGATACAAACAATCTAAGACAGTGGGGAGACAGACTCTGCCTCTTAGAGAGAGGAATGACAAATTCATATGACATGGGGAGGTGAAGAACGAGGGTCCTTTATGCAATTTATCACGGTGCTATGGCAGAATATTGGTTGTGTTGATTGCTGATTGTTGTTTGCCCCATGTCCATTCAATACATTAGTTTCTTTTAGCCACCTCAGAAATAACAAGCAGGAACCACCTTGGACATTGCTGCATGCCAAGTCCAGCTCATAAGTATTGCCAAAGGAATGAGCTCGACAGTGTCCTGGTTTAAGATCCAGTTCTGATGACCATGGCACTAGGTAGGGAAGGCAAAAGAAAATGAACTTAAGTCTGATTTCTTTACACTGGCAGTTCACTGGGACAGTGGGAGGAAAACAGGTCTCTTGTAATCCAGGGCATCTCAAAGAATATGCTTGAGGTTTAGTTTTTATTCAAATCCCCAGACTTCTCTTTTAACTCCACCTACGTTTCTACCTGACATCTTCTTTGGGGAAGTCCATACCCCTGGACATTCTGGAAACGCTACCTAGTTCCATTCTCAAATTAGGATTTTTACGTTCACCTCCTTCTATCACCATGTCATTAAAATATAGGAGGGGGAATTGCTGTCCTGGGACATTTTATTTGGTGGTGGCATCTTCAGGGCTGAAGGTTACAATGGAATATGCTTGCTTATGGCAGGCTTTACCTGTCTAGAGAAATGCACATCTTTTTCTAATTTGCACACAGATGTTATATAGGCCAACAATAGCCCAGACTTTCCTGGTTTTCCCTTGGTGACAGCTCTAATGCTGGTGATTTTCTTCCAAGTTAGTACAAACCACAGATGCCTTTGTGGTTCAAATTATTCAAAGAGCAACTTTTACCTTCTAGTATGTAGTCACCAGTTGCTCTTAAATTAACCTATATTTTTCCTTGTATTATTGTGCAAACCTATTTTCCTTCAGAATGTTAACTCTACTAATTTCCCAAGTACTACTTGAACTTGAGCATGCTAATATATTTTATTCTCAATTTTACTGCCCATCTCTAGCTGAAACTGATTCCCTTTGCTTGTATGAGAAAGAACCTTAACTAACACATTAGCTAAAGAAATACCGCAAAGAAACAACAGGATTGCTTAATCAACATGGCAGCTTGATCTGCAAAAGTTAAAAAAAAAAGAAAAAGAAAAAGTCAAAGTAGTCTTGGCTGTATTAGCAACATCAGGCAATTACAGAATCTGCTGCAATAAATGGCCAAGGTTATGGCACCCATAAAGTTTAATTTGCATTCTGAATATTACCATGTGTTCATGGAGAATGCAAAGCAGGCTCTGCAGGTTGTGAGCAGCTGAATTACAGTGCATTTCAGGATTTCTTTGGTCCATGCATGGGCGGAGGAGAATGGCTTGCTGGTGTGTGGTCAGCCTCAACCTTTGCCTCCTTCAGCAGGACATACGGAACATTAAAGCAGATGGCCCTTCTGGGCTACCCTTGGAGGACATAGAATCACCAGATGGTCTGATGTAAATTGTCACTGGGTGCACTGCAGCCAATCAGATTATCTGGGTCATTTTGGGGATTAATGTAGGTGGTCAGAAGATTGATTAGGTTGCCTTGGTTGGAACCTGCTGGTATGGAAATGAAAATGATTTAGCCAATTGTGCCAAATGTGTGTTATTCCAAGTTGCCCAGTGAGAAAGCGAGCTGGCCTTGTGCAGAGACACTGAAATTGGATGAGAACCTCATTGCTAGAGAACATACAGGAAATTATATTTCCAGATAAATGAAATATGTAGGAATCATACCACTACAGGGGGAAAGGGTTCTAAGCCCAGAACATTTTCCCACAGCTTCCTCACACTTACCTATCTTGCATGCATCCATGGCAAGAGAGGAAGTCAGGGCTCTGATTCGTTCTGATAAACTTCTCTGCTAGGCTGTATGGATCTCCTGCTCATCTTTCCATTCCTGGGCACCTTCCACGGGTCAGCGTTTCCCATAAACCCATGTGGAAGCACTCTGTTACCAATTGCCCAGGTTGTATAACTGGGATTGTCCTTCCAGGATGTCTGTCTGCTCCACTCCTAACTGCTCTATCACAGCCATGAGCAGAACAGGCATCAGACTTAGAAAATCATAGGGAATTCCTTTTTAGTGAAACAATGCATAATTTTAGGATACAAGGAGAGAGTGAGAGAGGAAGGGTGAGAGGGAGAGAATGGCCAAAAGTGTTTCCCTATTCTTTATTCCTTAAAAAATTGCAGTGCCAAGCCACATTCAAACATAACCCCACTAGAAGATGAATCTTCAGTTGTCAGATTCTCCAGCACCTCAAGACTGGCTGAGTTCCCTCAGTCTTGTAGGTGTTGTGTGGCTAGAGAGGGGAGGAGAGAGGAGCAGAAGGTAGGGGTGCTCCTTACCTGAGGTTGAGCCCCTTCAGCACCAAGGCTGACCATTCTAGCCGGGGAGCTGTCCTGGCCCATTTTGTTGCAATGCTGAGGGCAGGAACTGGCGACCATCTGTGACATCCAAAACAGAGCTTTCACCTCATTTGAGATGCTGATGAACAAGGATTTAAAATATTTACCTCATTTCTTTAATAAGTGAGTTAACATCATTTTTGAAAAACAAGGTTTGTTTTTAGGAAAGAATTTTAGTGTAGATCTCTTCTGTAATAAAGCAGAGTATATATATACATCAAGAAAAAATTTTAAAAAGCCTACATAAATGAATGATGCACACTAAACAATTTTAAATTATTCCTATATAAATCACTCAGAGAAAAATATAACATAGGAATAAAATAAAAATCTTCATAACCTCCCGGTTGGGTTTTAGTATATTTCCTTCTAGTCATTTCTCTATGTGTATGAGAAAACCTTTTTAAAAATTGGATCATTGGTGTATATACACACACCACACATACATACTTTTCCAATCAATCTGTATTAGTTTACTATGGCTGCCATAACAAAATATCACAGACTTGGTGGCATAAAGAACAGGAATTTGTTTCTCACACTTCTGAAGGCTGGAAGTCTGAGGTCAAGGTGATGGGAGGTTTGTTTTCTCCTGAGGCCCCTTTCCTTGGCTTGCCGATGGCAGTCTTCTCTCAGTGTCCTCATGAGACCTTTTCTCTATGCACTCCTGGTGCTCTTCCTCTTCTTATAGGGACACCAGTCATATTGGATTATGCCTTTATTGAACCTAATTACCTCTTTAAAGACCCTACCTCCAAATACAGTCACTTTGGGAGTTAGGGTTTCACCATATGAATTTTGAGGGGACACAATTCAGTTCATAACACTGTTTAACATTATATAATAATCTTTCCTCTATATCATTAAAGTCTTGAAAATATTTCAGTGGCTATACTATAACTTACACAATCTTTTCCTATTATTTTAGTTGTTTATAATAAGCAAAGTGTTATTTTACTTATAAGTAATATTGCAGGAACATCTGCTTGCATAAATGTTAAGTGTGAATATTTGCCTTTCAAGTAAATTTTAAGCTGTTGGGTAAAAGGCATCAGGGAGAGAGCTGTGGTGCGGGACAGACCCAGGGGTACCTACGGGTAGATTGTCTTAGTTTTCTCCATTTCACCTCCCATTCTTGGACTACAAGCCATTGACCAGCACAGGCCCCAGGCCCACCAAAAGATACTTACCCCCTAACTGTGATCCCATCCCAGTGACAGGAGGTGCTTGCCAGCTCTCACTTGTCCATCTGTGGTGTGGTCCGTGTTATTGACTTTTCTCTGATCCTCTACTTCCCCTTCTCTGGAACTTTACTTCTCTAGCTCGTCTCATAATTAGGCAAGGTCTCCTTACTTTGGCACACTCCTTACTCCATAATAGTAAGAAGAGTTTACTATATGCAGAAGAGCTTACTATATGGTAGGGTGCAGAACCGCCTTAATAGTAGGGTGGTTCTCCATTCCTAGTTGAACCCTAACTGATACAGGCAATTTGTCTCTCTGTACTTCAATATCCTCATATGTAAATTGAGGCTAATATATGGGGCGGCATTTAGATGTTCTAAGGTACACTTAGAACAGTGCCTGGCACATAAAAAAAACTCAATGAATTCAGTCTGTTATCTTCATTATTGTTATCACCTTATACCCAGGTACCTGCTTTAGATTTGTAATTTAGTCCAAGTATGGCTCTTAGCTTCTTTCTTGATTCCAATAAAAATTGGCTTGCAGAAACATTTGCAAAGCATAGTTAATTTTACTGGTCAGGCGTAGGAAGATATGAAGGGAATTTTACATCATGGTATTACAAGGAACTCCAGGTTGGAAAGCTAACTTTCTTATGCTTAAATTTTCTTCTGCTGCATGCCCCTGGGCATTCCCACTGGTACTTTACCCAAACAACCCAAAACACCTACCTCATGCCTCTCCGCAGATGTTCCCTCCTTATCTGCTTTCCTCATCTCAAGTCTTTTTTCTGCCTATCCTTCCCAAGAGCAAATCCTACTTTTTCTTGATTTGTCCTGTCAAGCAGCTTGGCAGTGGTTTTATTACTTAAATTATTTCTGTGGTCCTTAACCAGGGGCAATTTTAGTACCAATGGGGTATTTTGCAATGTCTAGAGACATTTTTGGTTGGTTGTCACAACTGGGAGTGATATTGGCATCTAATCAGTATAGGCCAGGGATGCTGAAAACATCCTACAACAAAGAATTATCTAGTCCAAAATATCAATAGTGCTGAGATTCAGAGACCCTAAACTAGTGCAACACTCATGTTCTCAGAGCCATAGTGTTACCCCAATTAGCTTACCAAGACAGTTTTCCAAGAAAAGACAGCTCTCTTTCCTATACAAATTTTGGCCCTAGCTATTAAGAAAATACATTTCCGCCCAGGTGTGGTGGCTCACACTTGTAATCCCAGCACTTTGGGAGGCCAAGGCAGGGGGATCACAAGGTCAGGAGTTCGAGACCAGCCTGACCAACATGGTGAAACTCTGTCTCCACTAAAAATACAAAAAAAAAAAAAAAATAGCTGGGCATGGTGGTGCACACCTGTAACCCCAGCTACTCAGGAGGCTGAGGCAGGAGAATCGCTTAAACCTGGGAGGCAGAGGCTGCAGCAAGCTGAGCTTGCAAAACTGCACTCCAGCCTGGGCGATAGAGTGAGACTCCATCTCAAAAAAAAAAAAGAAAAGAAAATACGTTTCTATCTCTGCACAAAGAGAAGTTGTAGCTTTTCCTACACTATTATGCAAAACATGCTTCCCTTGTTCAGCTCTAGGATTAGCTTCTAGATCTGTGCTGTCCAATATGACAGCCACTGTATACATATGGTTATTATATTACCAAAAGTTAACATTAAAAATTCAGTTCCTCAGTCATACTAGTCACATTTCAAAGTGGCTACCAAATGGGATAGTGCAGATATAGAACATCTTCATCACCCCAGAAAGTTCTACTGGACTGTATGATTGTAGAGCTTCTTACATTGCCCCTAGACATTCCTTATCATTCTTCTTTTAAATTTAACTTTTAAGTTCAGGTGTACACGTGCAGGTTTGTTACATAAGTAACAAAAATAAGTGGCTTGTTGTACAGATTATTTTGTCACCCAGGTATTAGGCCTAGTACCCATTAGTTATTGTTCCTACCTTCTCCCTCCTCCCATCTTTGATCCTTTGATAGGCCTCAGTGTTTGTTGTTTCACCATATGTCCATGTATTCTCATCATTAATCTTGCACTTATAAGTAAGAACATGCAGTATTTGGTTTTCTGTTCTTGCATTAGTTTCCTAAGGATAATGGCTTCCAGCTCCATCCATGTTCCTTCAAAGGGCACGATCTCAGTCTTTTTTCTGGCTGCATAGTATTCCATGGTATATACATGCCACATTTTCTTTATCCAGTCTACCATTGATGGGCATTTAGGTTGACTCTGTGTCTTTGCTACTGTGAATAGAGTTGCAGTGAACATACATGTGCAAGTGTCTTTATAACAGAATGACTTCCAGTCCTTTCAGTATGTACACAGTAATGAGATTGTTGGGTCACATGGTATTT
Source organism: Pan troglodytes (assembly GCF_028858775.2). Taxonomy (NCBI): domain Eukaryota; kingdom Metazoa; phylum Chordata; class Mammalia; order Primates; family Hominidae; genus Pan; species Pan troglodytes. The sequence goes on from NC_086015.1 coordinate 32,531,845, forward strand.
CTGTTTTTAGGTCTTTGAGGAATCACCACACTGTCTTCCAACATGGTTGAACCAATTTACACTCCTCCCAACAGTGTATAAGTGTTCCTTTTTCTCTGCAATCTCGACAGCATCTATTATTTTTTGACTTTTTATTAATAGCCATTCTGACTGGTGTGAGATGGTATCTCATTGTGGTTTTGATTTTTCATTTCTCTAATGATCAGTGAAGCTGAGTTTTTTTCATATGCTTGCTGGCCACATGTATGTCTTCTTCTGAAAAGTGTCTGTTCATATCCTTTGCCCACTTTCTAATGGGGCTGGGTTTTTTGCTTGTTAATTTGTTTAAATTCCTTATAGATTCTGGATATTAGACCTTTGTCAGATTCATAGTTTGCAAAAATTTTCTCCCATTCTGTAAGCTGTCTGCTCACTCTGTTGATAGTTTCCTTTGCTGTGCAGAAGCTCTTTAGTTTATTTAGATATCATTTGTCAATTTTGCTTTTGTTGCAATAGCTTTTGGTGTCTTTGTCACGAAATCTTTGCCTGTTCCTGTGTCCAGAATGGTATTGCCTATGTTGTCTTCCAGGATTTTTATAGTTGTGGGTTTTACATTTAAATCTTTTTAATCCATCTTTTTTTGGATTAAAACAACACAGATTTATTTATCACTCACACTTCACGTCTAAAGCATGTCACTTGAGGGATGCTATATTAGCATTGTCACTCAGGGACACAGGCTGACAGAGAGTTGGCCATGTGACTGACATCACCATCTCAACATTCTAACAGAGGAGAATGCAAGGGGAATCACATACGAGCTTTGAAGTGCTTCCATCCAGGAGAGACACCTGTCACTTCCACTCTTCTTTAACAGGCCAAAGGAAGTCACACAGCCATGCCTAACTCCATGGGGTTAAAGAAGCATAATCTTCCCTTGTGTTGGGAGAAGAGGAGAACCAGAACTACTAGTAAACACTACTGACATGTGCCTCACCATCCATAATCTAACTCCCTAATTCCTTTCTCCCCTTCTTCCCTCTCTGATCTTCTATCTGAACTCCATTCCATGATCCCTTGCCATTCTAATGTTATCCCCTTCCATCCCTTTCTTTGTTTTGTTTTGTCTTTGTTTTTTTGATAGTGAGCTCTTTTTTTCTTGAATAAGTTTTTGGGGAACAGGTGGTGTTCAGTTACGTGAATAAGTTCCGTAGTGGTGATTTCTGAGGTTTGGTTACACCCATCACCCAAACAGTGTACACTGTACCAAATGTGTAGTCTTTTATCCCTCACCCCACTCCCACTCTTTCCCCCAAGTCCCCAAAGTCTATTGTATCATTCTTATGCCTTTATGTCCTCATAGCTTAGTTCCCGCTTATGAGTGAGAACATACAATATTTGGTTTCCATCCCTGAGTTAGAATAACGGTCTCCAATTCCATCCAGTTTGCTGCAAATGTCATTATTTCATTTCTTTTTATAGCTGAGTAGTTTTTTGTATATGGTGTAAGAACGGGGTTCAGTTTCAATCTTCTGCATATGGCTAGCCAATTCTCCCAGCACCATTTATTGAACAGGGGATCTTTTTGCCATTGCATGTTTTTGTCAATTTTGTCAGAGATCAGATAGTTGTATGTGTGTGGCCTTATTTCTGGGTTCTCTATTCCCTTCCCTTGGTCTATGCTTTTGTACCAGTACCATGCTGTTTTGGTTACTGTAGCCCTGTATGATAGTTTGAAGTTTGGTGGCATGGCCTCCAGCTTTGTTCTTTTGGTTTAGGATTGTTTTGGCTATTCAGGTTCTTTTTTGGTTTCACATGAATTTTAAAACAGTTTTTTTTTCTAGTTCTGTGAAGAATGTCAATGGTAGTTTAATAGGAAACTATAAATTGAAACTATAAATTGCTTTTGGCAGTATTGCCATTTTTACACTATCGATTGTTCCTATCCATGATCATGGATTGTTTTTCCACTTGTTTGTATCATTTCTGATTTCTTTGAGCAGTGCTTTGTAGTTCGCCTAGCAGAGATCTTTCACCTCCCGGGTTAGCTGTATTCCTAGGTATTGTGTGTGTGTATGTGTGTGTGGCAATTGTGAATGGGATTGTGTTCCTGATTTGGCTCTTGCCTTGACTGTTATTGGTGTATAGGAATGTTAGTGATTTTTGCACATTGATTTTGTATCCTGAGATTTTGCTAAAGTTGTTAATCAGCTTAAGAAGCTTTTGGACTGAGACTATAGGTTTTTCTGGATATAAAATAATGTCATCTGCAAAGAGAGATAGTTTGACTTCCTCTCTTCCGATTTGAATGCTCTTTATTTCTTTGTCTTGCTTGATTGCCCTGACCAGAAGTTCCAATACTATGCTGAATAGGAGTGGTGAGAGGGCATCCTTGTCTTGTGCCGGTTTTCAAGGGGAATGCTTCCAGCATTTGCCCATTCACTATGATGTTGGCCATAGATTTGTCATAGGTGGCTGTTATTTTGAGGTATGTTCCTTCAATACTTAGTTTATTGAGAGTTTTTAACATGAATGGATGTTGAATTTTATTGAGGGATTTTTCTGTATCTATTGAGATAATTATGTGTTTTTTTTTTTTTTTTTTGTCTTTAGTTCTGTTTATGTGATGAATCACTTTTATTGATTTGCATATGTTGAACCAATCTTACATCCCAGGGATACTTGATCAGGATGGATAAGCTTTCTAATGGCTGCTGGATTCAGTTTGCCAGTATTTTATTGAGGAGTTTTGCACTGATGTTCATCAAGGATATTGGCCTGAAGTTTTCTTCTTTTTGTTGTGTCTCTGCCAGGTTTTGGTATCAGGATGATGCTGGCCTCATAGAATGAATTAGGGAGGAGTCTCTCCTACTCAAGTTTTTGGAATAGTTTCAGAATAAATAGTACCAGATAACCTTTGTAAATCTGGTAGAATTCAGCTGTGAATCTGATTCTGGGCTTTTTTTGGTTGGTAGGCTACTGACTACTGACTCAATTTCCACGCTCATTATTGATCTGTTCAGGGATTCAGTTTCTTCCCGGTTCAGTCTTAGGAGGGTGTATGTGTTCAGGAATTTGTCCATTTCTTCTAGATTTTCTAGTTTATGTGCATAGAGATGTTCATAATATTTTCTGATTGTCGTCTGTATTTCTGTGGGATCAGTGGTAATATTCCCCTTGTCGTTTCTAATTGTGCTTATTTGAATCTTCTCTCCTTTCTTCTTTATTAGTCTAGGTAGCAGCCTATCCATTTTATTAATTTTATCAAAAAACTAGCTCCTGGATTCATTGATCTTTTGAATGATGTGTGTGTGTGTGTGTGTGTGTGTGTGTGTGTGTGTCTATGTGTCTGTGTCTCGATCTCCTTCATTTCAGCTCCGATTTTTGGTTATTTCTTGTATTCTCCTAGCTTTGGGCTTGGTTTGCTCTTGGTTCTCTAGTTCTTTTAATTGTGATGTTAGGTTGTTAAACTGAGATCTTTCTAACTTTTTGATGTGAGCATTTAGTGCTATAAATTTCCCTCTTAACACTGTGTTAGCTATGTTCCAGAGATTCTAATATGTTTTGTCTTTATTCTCTTTAGTTTCAAAGAACTTCTTAATTTCTGCCTTAATTTCATTATTTACCCAAAAGTCATTCAGGAGTAGGTTATTTAACTTCTATGTAATTTTATGGTTTTGAGTGAATTTCTTAGTGTCCCTCACCATTCTTTTTTGTTCACTTCTGTAAATCTCCATGTCTTTCGTGATCCAGTCAGCAAATCACAGCAGGTGTCACTCCAGCACCAGAGTGAGCTGAAAGTGCCTCCCCTGGGAAGGGATTCTGCCTCAGATATTAGGAGAGTAACTCAAAGACACTTGGGTCCTTTGAAGGGAATTGTAAACTCCTCAAGGCCAGGAGTTTACAATTTCTTTCCCTAAGGACCCAAGGTACATAGCATGGTGTCTGACACATGGGCAGCATTTAATAAATAATTAATTTAGTGAGTTGAGTGAATTACATAAATCCTAACAAGTTATGTATCTCTGTGTTGGCCTGTATCTTGGCACTCCAGGATTAACCAGACTTGGCCATCAAGTTGGTTTGTTGTAGCCAAAACCTACATGGTAGGGAGGGGTAATAAACAGATAATGGGAGTTTGCATGGGATTCTGTTTCCTTGCCAGCTAGGTGGCCTTCGTTGTTATTTGGCTGATTGCTTAACCTCTATGGGCCTCAGTTTTCTCCTTTGTAAAATGAGGATCTAATTTTTGACTTTCCTACCTTCTGTTGTGTGTGTGTGTGTGTGTGTGTATGTGTGTGTGTGTGTGAGGTTTGAATGAGGTAATTTAGTTAATAGCAGTTTGTAAAATATAGATACCAGTAGCTTTTATTATTATGGCAATTACACAGGCAATGGTCCTGGTTAAAATTAGCAGGGGCCATATATTTCTTCCCCTTGTAGAATTCTAGCTTTCAGACTCATGGTAACATTTGTTTATCTTACTACTGAAAAGATTTTTTTGGTTGCTTTGAGCTCATTCCTTGATCTCCTTTCTGTTTCCTCATTAAAAAAGAAAAGAATAGCTAATGAATTACAGATGCTGTAAATGCCAAGCAATGACAACAGGCTGCTCTCAGGGGTCCAGTATCCTTGCATTCCACCGTATCTGTCTCTTCCACTTTCTCTTCAGTCTGGCATTTAACACCACCCCTGATGACATTATGGTTTCATCTTTAGAGAATGGTGTCACAGAAGTTAACACTTTTGTCATTATCCATTGAGCGGATTTTGAAATTCCTAAAAGGGTTTAAAAGCAAGATCAGCTGACTTCAGTTATAGCAGATATTATAGGTGAAACATGCTCTTCTGAAATGGCTGTTATGTCTGCATCTACATCCACACTGAAATTCATCATCTCCAGCTGCATTCTCTCTTCATTTTGGTGGGGAGAGGGGGACCAAAGTTTGGTGCTTTCAGCTATGAGACTTCCAGGTTTTAGGCAGTATTTCTGCAGCATACATTTCCAACACCTTGCTCTAATTGCAGTGCTCTTTGCTTCATTTTACTCTTATCCTATCTATCTTCCAAGGCCCATGTCTTTCTTTCTTCTCTCTTACTGCTGGGACTACTCCTCCAATTATTTCCTTCCCTGTAGTGAGAGAATGATAGAAACTTAAGGCTGGAAGGGACCTAAAAGATCCTCTAGTCTTAAACATCCTATAACCCTTCAATCTATCCCAATTAGTTGTTCAACCTGTGCTTGAACAAACTATTACATCACACCAATTACCTTAGAGTTAATACAAATGGTCTAATTGTTTTATAACTTAGTTTTCACTCCCCAGTGAAACAGTCATGAGTTGTTCCTTTATTATCTCTTTCAACCCTTAACATATTTGTATTGGTTGGGATTGCTTTTGACTGTATGTAGCAGAAATCTGAATAAAGTTGACAAACAAATAAAGCTTTATCTTCTCTCATAACAAGAAGTCTTGGAGATGGGCCATTGTTGTTCTTGGCTCAGAGGGTCAGTGATGTTGCAGCCAGCAAAATTTTTGCTATGATCTCTTTGCTGCAGCTCTTTCCAGGTACCATGATTACATTTAAAGCAGAAAGAAGGCAGTCACATCTATAACTTTTTGTCATGATAGCAATAGCTTCTTCAGAAAATTTTCATTAGTTTTATGCTTACGTCTCATTGACTTGAGTGATCATATCTGCAAGACTGGGCTGTAGAAACTGAAATGAGATTGTCATGTTTGGTGTATCCCAATAATAATTCATATCCTGGGGATAGGCTTATTGCCTCTCTCCAAAGTATTTGGGATCTGTTAGACAGAAAGAAAGGGAGAATGCTATTAGGAGAGCTATGGTCATAAGCTGTGTTCCTCTACAAGCTAGTCATGAGACAACTTTGCAAGCAAAAAGAGCTGATTTAGGAGATGATCCCAAGAAGCATTGGCAGGAGAGTGGAAAAATGAAAAATGGATGGGTAGAAAGATGTATTAATGAGCAGGTTAGTGCTGTGGGCAACTGCAGCTCAGTCCTACTCAGGACCTCTGTGAGACAACGTAGAGCTTTCCTACCTGAGGGGCAAAGAAGCTAGAATATTTAACCAGTCATTCCCATCCATCATTGGTAGAAAGTTGCTCCCAGCAACACTAACTTCCAAGCACCTCCAGCCTATCACTTGTACGGACTAAGCATCTCCCTCAAGCAGAGAGTTTTAGATGCTTTTAACAAGAGCAATCCATGTACTCAGACATGGTGAGTGCCAAGGGACATGCAGTGTCTGCTAAGCTACCATCAATGCCTGTCACAGTACTTACAAGGTACTCAATAAATACTTTAATTCAATGAACACTTATTGAGTACCTACTACTTGCCAAGCACTGTGAAAGATATTTACTAATTGATTTATTCTCCAAGGGACCTTTTTAATATAAACAAAAACAAAACACACGGTCTTTGTACTCAGATCTTGATAAATTATAAAATGCACTTTCCCTATGTCTATAACCCTTCTCCTTTCCCTATTCAATATTGGTGTATAAACTTTTTGTTCCTATCAAAGGAACCAGTCAGTACTAGAACAGCCTGTCACTGCACATAGTGTAATTCTTAGGAAACAAGCTGTTTTATTTCATAAAATGTTCAATGTTTCTGAGTTCTACTTTGTCCTTAAGAGCAGATATTTACTAACTAGCACATTAGTTGCTTGAAAAAAAGTGAATGTCTCTTTTTCTTATTCTAGCATGGAGATTTACTGCCATGAAAGAAACACCATTGTTCTTTTCTTAATAACTTAAATGAGGACATGGTTGTCATGAATGTAGGTGTTGGCTTCAAACCTCCCTCAAAAGTTATTCTTAGGAACAACAGGAAAAATGCAATCATCCTGTCATCCCAGGCTAGCTTTGCTCCAGTGTGAGATTCTCTTGTGCTGGGTGGATTGAGTCTGATTATGGTGCCATGACTATTTTGCTTTCAATTTCTTTTGCCTCCCTTCTTTTCTGGCTCTGCCCCTCTGCACTCATTGACTACGAATTTATTGGGTATTGTAGTGGGATTGATGCCTCTCTAGCATCTATTACACTCCTTTTCTATTATGGTAGACATATGGTTTGGTAGGACTGACCACCACACTCATACCCAAGGGCAAGACATGATTGGCTTGTGTCAACGAGATATTTTCCTGGTCATGGTGATTAGTTCTTTGGGGGTTATGTACAATGAGTATGGAGCCAGCCTGAGAACAAAGATGGCACAATATAGAAAGATAGATCCAAGAGAACAGAAGTGAAATAAAGTTAGAGCCCACTTCAAACTGTTTTAGAAACTATATTATTTCTATACATTTTAGTTCCATGAACTAATAAATTTCTTTTGTTGTTAAAACAGTTTGAGTTGGTTTTCCTTGACTTGCAGCCCAAAACATCTTGACTAGAAAAAAAAAAAAAAAAACCCTGCAGTTTCTTTCTTCATCCAGCCTTGAATTGGCCCTACCTTTCACTCTGTATTCTCCTTTTGTTTCTCTGGGTTCCAAATCTGGATTTCAGTCACCCGATATCCAGCCTGCCAATATCTTCCCAAAATGTGGCCAATACTTAACCATGGAAAGACCCAGTCATCCAGCTTACTAAGACCTTCTGAGGCATGGAGAATTACCATAAGACATATGCCAAGTATATCCCCAAATCGTGTCTTTCGACTATAAACTCCATAAAGGTTGCCTTATTCTAAATTATATAAAAACTGTGAGGCAAGAAAATGTTTGACAATAAGCCTAGTTCTGGAATTGGTGTTCACAGTCTTTAGTTCTCCTATTGTAAACCAAAATTCCTTTATTTATAAATGGTGAGTGATTAGCTGTGGAATCTGGGCAGTGTAATTTGCAGCAAATTACGTTTAGTGTAGTTCACCTTGTGTTGATCTCTGAGGAAGAAATCATTTTCACTCACAAGAGCTAGTCAAATACAAATCTATCCCTTTCATAAAACAGCTATTTTTCAACATACCCTAGAGAACATGAGAAGAAAGAGCCTTACCTGGACATATGAGAGAGTTACAGTAAGTATGTGGAGGGTTTTCTTCATGCAAGGTGTTTTAAGAAATAGAATGGGTGAGGTTAGTAAATGTCAGTAAGGTTAGTAAATGTTATTTATTTAGAGATCCTTAAAAACAAAGTGGTTTTGTGTAGGTGAAGATTTGCTTAATGACAATGAAAAATAGAGTCTTTACCTGTCTGATGATTGACACTGAAAAGCATATACTTAGTTTCCTGTAAAAGACCGAAGAGAGCTTTCAGAATAAATAGCACTATAAACACAGACACAAAAATTTGCACTACCTGGAAAGTATGGGTTCTTTCTTTTTTTCTATTCAACAAAAATCCCATAGAATTCATTGGCCTCTGACATTTCAATGCATAGTTGGTAAAAACAGGTCAGGTTTGGTTGGCGTCTGACTACATGGCACATTGATTTTGCTCTTACTTTGGCCATCTTTTGAAGCCTTGCTTGGTGTACCCACATTTGGTCAGAGAACATTTATAGTCTGCTCAGTGATCTTGACATTCCTAATTTAGAAGCAATAGGTACATCTAATGACTCACTCGGTCCTGTTGATTTTGCTTCTAATTCCCTCTAGAATACAGCACCTCTTCTTTCTTTTTTGGTTGCTCTCTTATTCAAAATCTTATTTCTTGCTTCTCTTACAGCTCTGGTCCCCTAGTTGGTTTCCTTGCCCTCTTATCTTACTTTTCTCTATAGGGTTATCATGAAATCTCCCACATCTTATTCCTTGCTTAAAATACCACCATCATTACCATGATATAGAAGCACCTTCACGATCTGCGTCCAGACAACCTTTCCACCCACCTCTCATTTCTCGTTTACACACTTGAGGTTCTGCAATGTACCACATTACACTCATCGTCTTGCTCTCTACCCATTGTTCTCTCCGCTTTGAACAGCAAGGATGCTCCCTCCCTTTTATTATTTCTTGTTGACATCTCCTCATCCTTCCAGATTCAGCCCAGCCACTGCTTCCTCCCTGACACCTCAGACTGAGTTAGGCACCATTTGGGTTCCTACAGCACGTAGTGCTGATTGTCAGTCTCCTGAGATCCTGGAGGGCTGGAGCTATGTCTTGCATTTCTGTATTTCTGGCATAGTTCTTAGAGCCTAGTACAAGTGCTCAGGAAAGGTTTGTGAAATGAAGGGCTGAATGAATGAGGGAGAGATTATGCTTAACTTGCTCTCTTAGGGAATGAGAAATGAATGAGTTAGGGTCATTACGCACTCCTGAGGGGTATGGACTGTGGTTGAGCATAAGTTATGCCTTTGTAAGAACATGGTTAGCTCTGTTTGGGATTGTTAATCAAAATATAGACTTCTGACTTCCTGTGCTACACAAAAAGTGCAATGCCGTAGAATTCCAACATTCAAACATACTGAAAGAAGACCAGGTGGCTAGAGCTTGTCCAACTCATACAGGCAGTTACCTAACTGATACAAAGTTACTATGCACCCTGGAGTTTCAGACACCCAAGTAAGAGCTGAAAATTGGGGTAGAAATAATCTTTATTAGCGTGTCCTCAAATAACCCCAAACTAAAATCCCCTGCATGATATGAAAATATTTCAATGGATCTTTCAACAGTGGGTCTATTAAATTTTAAATTTGCAGTTCGAATAGAGCCTCATAATACCTAGTAGATATTTATAAATGTGATGAGAGCTTTATGTAATTATATTATTTAATCTCCACAACAACCCAAATGTATAGGAAATGTTATTATCCCCATTTTACAGGTGGGGAAATTGAGGTTCAGAGAAATTAAATAATTTAGGTGACTTTCCAAAGTCATACATATACTGGTAGTGGAGTTAGAATTTAAAATTATATTCATCAGATATCAGGGACTTGCACTCTTAATTAGCTACTTTTTGCAGTCTTAGCCAGGAGGGAAAGCAACATGTGCACATTTTCAGTTCTTTTTATTGATACTGTATCAACAAAAGCATATGAAGTTTTCACTATCTAAACAAGGTAGCAAGATGTGAAGCATCAAATATTTAAAACTAAGAATCTGGAATGTAAGTAAATATGAAGGGAAAATATTATTCTAGCTATGCAAGGCATGGGTTATTATTCACAAAGTGATAGATGAGAAAACTGAGATCAGAAAGAGGGGTGGATAAATTGTCCAAGGTCACAGAGTGAGTGGCTGAAGTGGGATTTGAAGAAGGCATGACTTACTCTGAAATCCTCACTGGGCCTCAGTTGTTGGGTGCTGGTAAGGCTCTTATTTAAATTTGTCATGGAAACATAGAGCAGGAATAAACTTAATGCCAGAAATCCTGCCTACTGCTTACCATATGACTAGAAGACATAGTTGAAACAAAAATTTTTTACCACTCTGAGATACTATTCTGGCATTAAAGTGGATTAAAAAACACAATGTGGTACTACCTCATACCCACTTGAATGGCTACTATCAAAAAGACAGAAAATAAATGTTGGAAAGGATACAGAGAAATTGAAACTCCTTTACACTGTTGGTGGGAATGTAAAATGCTATAGCTGCTTGGAAAACAGTACAGTAGTTCCTCCAAAAATTAAAAATAGGAATTACCATATGATCCAGCAATTCCACTTCCGTGTATATACCCAAAAGCACTGAAAGCAGGAACTCAAAGAGATATTCCTACGTGAATGTTCATGACAGCATTATTTACAGTAGCCAAAAGGTAAAAGCAACATAAATGTCCATCTGTGGTGAGTGGATAAACAAAATGTTGTGTGTGTATATATGTATATATATACAAATATATTTATATATAACAGTGGAGTATTATTCATTCTTAAAAGGATATGAAATTCTGACACATTCTATGAAATGAATGAACCTTGAGGACATTAAGTTAAGTAAAACAAGCCTGTCAGGAAAGGATAAATACTGTATGATTTCACACATAGGAAGTACCTAGAATAGTCAGATTCCTAAAGACAGAAAGTAGAAGGGTGGTTGCCAGGGGCAGGGTTTGAGGGGAATAGGGAGTTATTGTCAATGGGTACAGAGTTGCAGGTTTGCAAATGAGAAGAACTCTAGGGACGGATGGTGGTGGTGGTTGCACAGCAGTGTGAATGTATTTAATGCCATTGACTTGTATACCTAAAATGGTTAAGATGGAAAATTTTCTATGTGTATTTTACCACACTTAAAAATAATTTTAAAATGAGCTAAGTATTACCAGTCAGAGTTCAGTCAGGAAACCAGTTACCACTCTAGCCTTTCAAATGGAAGAGAGTGTGATAGATTCAGTCACACATGGGATGGCCAGCAGAAGATGATGAATTCACCCAGAGGTTAGCAAGAGCAGGAGGCTGTTCCCACCCCTAGGGCTAGAATTCCACAGAGAGGAAGGTGTATTCCCTGGTCCTAGAATCTGGGGCCACATAGTGGTAACTAAAACCACCGTGGTGGGGGTGTGTGGGGCTGCTGCCCAGCGAGACCTAGGGCAACTGAAGGAGGGTCTTTCTGTCTGGCAAGAGCTGGAGCCACAGAGGAGATGTAGCTGCTGCTGGATGCAGCTGAGGCAAGAGAGAGGGGAATAAATTCCCTAGCGTCTCCCCTCCTTACACCCTGCCATCTTCTACCAGTACCTCCTATGGACTGAAACTATCCAGAGATCAGTTAGCAAAAGAGCCCAGATATGTAGTTTCCTGTGACACAGAGCAGAGCAGGGAACACAACAAACAATGAGAAATTGATGTAAGAGCAACCTGGCAAAACACCAGCACACTAGTCTGTGAAAGGCTTCTTTCCTTCTTGTTTAAAAAGCAATTTAAAAAAATCTCTCTACATTGAGTTTCAAATACCTCAGTGCTCAGTGATACTGATTATTATTAAATTAATTCACTTTCTAGAAGTTAGACACATTTATTAAGAGTCTATATATATTTGAACAGAGGTTTAGCTTTGGTTATCATTCAATGGTTCAGAAACTATCTCTTGGCCAACCAACTTCAAGTCATCCTGAGCAAAACGGCATACTGTTTTGTTTTGATTTGTTTGTAAAGGGTGAGCTCAGATGAAATAAAACTCTTGCTCTTCCTTTAAAATCAGATCAGCGTTCACTTTCTTCTCCGGCCCTCTCTCATTACCTTTCACTCACCCCAAACCTAGGTTAGTGTTTCTTTCCTCTGCAACCTCGGCACCATGAGTTTACTTAGAGTATAATACTTATAATAATAATTTTAACATTTTGTTGATTTGTCTATTCTTTCTACATAAATCTGCAAACTACTCAAGAGCAAAGACATTATGTGTGTGTGTACATACAGTATATGTATATATATTTTCATAGATATGTGTGTGGGTGTACTTTGCTATCTCCATCACTAATAACTAACATTAACCATTTCAGGGCCAGATACATAGTAAGTACTCAATACCGTTTTTTAAAATAAATAAATGAATAATTGTTTAATGAAACACAATTAATAGGTTTCAGCAACTGTTTGGATGTGGGGAGCTAGAAAGAAGAGTCAAAACTGCATGTGAGCTGTTCAGCTTTGATGATTAGGAAGAATTGTGCTGTTAATATAAATAACAAAGAATTGGATAAAACCTGGTTTTAATAAAGAGCTTTGTGAATTTGGTTTTTGAAAAATTCTAATAGACAATCAGAAGTATGGAACTGGCCTCAGAAGAGATGTCAGGGCTTAAAGATAAATTTGAAAGTCATCTTCATAGATGGGATTTATAGAGGAATCATCATGTAGCAGCCTGTTTTTTCCATATATTGCTGCAACAGGGTTTTCTCTTATCCTACATGCTCTTTTAGTACTTTACTACTTCCATATCAAGAGATGGAGACTATGTCCTCTCCCCTTGAACCTGGGTAGGCCTTTGTGTTTGCCTTGATCAACAATGTATAGAAGAAATGGCCTTGTTCTGGTAGCTTTCTGCCTTGTTCTAGTAGACTCTTTGCTCCTAGAACACAGCCACCATGTTGTGAGGAAGCCCAAGCGGCCTTTGGTGAGCTCATGTGAAGAGGAACAGAGACCCCTGGCCCACAGCCCTTGAGCCCCAGCCAACAGCTAATACCAACTTGCCAGCCACATGAGTGAGCCATCTTCAATGTGAAGCTTTCAGCCCCTACTGGAGCTGCTCCAGCTGATGTGGAATAGAGCTGAGGCATGTCACATCTACCAAGCTTTGTCTGAATTGCAGTTGTGTGAGCACCATAAACCATTTTTATTATTTTAGAGTATTAAGTTCTGGGGGTAATTTGTTATATAGCAAGAGATCATTGACATATATAGGTGGAAAGGATCATGAAATTTGTGTCTGAGAGGTCTGAATTCAAATGCCTGGTTTTGCTATTACCAGGATTGTGGCTTTAGGCATTCTATTTATACTGTCAGAACGTCACTTTTCTTAGGCATAAAATGGAGCTAGCAATGCTTATTGCAATGAGGCTGTTATGATACATAAAAGAAATGTTATACATTAAATGCCTAGTGGTGTGTTTAATCTCTCTGGTGATTAATAACGAGTGCTATTTCAAGAAAGTTAAAGTTTTGTGAGCTCTCAAGAGAGAATATTCATGGAGTAGAACAGGTCACTTGGAGATAGATAGGGAACAAAGAGTAAAAATGAGAGTTGGTGAGGGATTAGTCAGAAAAGGAGGAGGAATTTAGACTGTGTAAGATTGATTATTTCACTCAATTTTTCTTCAGAACATTTGAAAGTCCTTAATTTGAAATTTTTTTTGATAAAATTTGAGTGAAATAAGGGACAGACAGATGATGAAGAAAAAGGAACCACAAAGGCATTGATTCCTGCAGTGGAGAGGTGATGAGTGACACACAACAGAACAGTGTCGACAGAGCAGAGGGCTGGGAGCCTGAATACTGAGGCGTAAAAAGAGAGGGAATAGTGAGAAGAAGCAAACAGCTGGCATCTCTGTATCTCTTAATTTCTAAGCATGTATGTTATTCTAAAGGTATGTGAGAATATCAAAATATGAAAAAGGTGTGTATCACCCACCAAAATTTCTATTTCTCCAGTATAGTAGTCCTTCTCTTTTCTCTAGAAATTTATCCAGATGCACCTTCTAACTCATCATCCACACTCTTCTGGTTCTCCCTAGAGGATTATTTATTATGTTTCTTACTGCCTCTGTGGGTTATTTTTTCTTATGTGTTTTGTATTTACATTTAAATTATCATTTTCCAAAATATTGCATCTAATTATTTGCCATAGTTGTGCATGTTTGTTATACTCTGATTTCAAAATGGAAAGCAAAGTGTACAGATAAAGAACATAATGACCAGGGGATCAATATCTAGATATAGGAGAAGAGATGCAAATGAAAGCATACCATTAAAAACTACAGATTTCCCACCTTCACTTGATTATTTGATACTTTCAGTGTGCAATTAACTAGTCAGAAGATATCTACTATTGTAATCTCAGTTTTTGAGTTGAACACATTACATGTTATTTCACAAATAGGGAAATGGAGACTCAGAAAAGATACCTGTGTGAAGTTGCAATTACTCACCTTCCTACAATAGTTCAGTGAAATTGACACAAACATGTGATCATAGTAAATCCATGGTGAAAACCTAGTTTCCAAATAGACTGTTCTTGTTTTACTTTGTTGAAGACTAAATTTTCCGAGATGAGATGCAAAGTCATTCACATAAAAGGTTTTTAATATTCATTCTCAAACATTTATTTAGCTCCCACCATGTACAAGGCACTGCATTAGGTGGGCCTTCTAAAACATACTACATGAGGGCATGAAAGATAATTTGTGGTTTAAAAAGCCAAATTATGAAAATGTAATATTTATTAGGCACTTGTAAGATAAAAGGTACTTGCTAGAGCACCTCCTCTGCAAGCTTTATACCTTCGTAAAATTTCTGATTTGCTCAGGAGATATGAGCATGATGCTAATGAGAACCAGGTCAGGAGTTTAATTCTTGACAGCTTTGTACCAGGAATGTTAATTCTGACCAACCATGTCTAGGTTGTTGTTAGTTGTAGTTAGTTCTGCAACTGAGGGAAGTGTGGCTGGTAGAGCTAATGGTGACCGAGCAGTCATACAGGGCCAGTAAGTGGATACATGAGGCAGGAAATAGAGTTATCCATGGTATGTTCCAGAGTTCTCCCCTACCACAGGAGACAGCAGTCGGCAAGGGGGATTGGGACGTGGGATATAGGATACAGGGCTGAAATTGAAGCAGGATTCACTTGGGAAGCATAACACTTCTTCCCCATATCTATTTCTTTCCATGTGTGTGGAGTTCAACTAGCACAGCAACCCTGGCCTCTCTCAACTCTTTCACTCCCTCTGCCTCAGGAGAGGTTTCTTGTCTGCCTAGTGAATTTGGGAAAAGATGGACTGAGTTTGCTGGCCTCCTCCTTTTTCTTTCTGGGAGCTAGCTGCCTGCAGGGCACATGCCCACACTGTTTGTGACTGGGTGAATTTGTCTGCCTGATCTTAGTGTTATAAATAGGAAGACCATTTGCTTACAGATACAAGCTACATCCTCCAACCTAGATGTTATCAGTAATAGAGGTGATATTTTGGCCCTGGATATTCTTTGGCCTTATTTCTCAGCTTAAGAACTTGGGTTGGTTATTTATTGGGTTCCCTTTTTAAGACTCCTAAGGGATACACAGGGAGAACACTCTGGTTGCTGAAACTCCTGGGGTAAGTGGGTGTGTACTGACTTTTTTCTTTCTGGTGCTCTCATAGTATTTTGTGGCATACCTTAAGTATCCATATTGCTGTTGTTTACAAAGCAGAGACTACCACATGCTTCATCTCTATGGCTCCAGTGTCCAGCAAAGATCCCAGTAAATGTAAATATGCAACAAAGATCCCCAGTAACCCCGTCTCTACTAAAAATACAAAATTAGCTGGGCGTGGTGGCGCATGCCTGTAATCCCAGCTACTTGGGAGGCTGAGGCAGGAGAATCGCTTGAACCTGGGAGGCAGAGGTTGTGGAGAGCTGAGATGGCGCCATTGCACTCCAGTGTGGGCAACAAGAGCAAAAGTCTGTCTCAAAAGAAAGAAAGAAAGAAAGAAATCCCCAGTATGGCAACCAGGAATCCAAGCTGGGAGGCCCAAATCAAAGTAAAGGGCACAGAAATAATCAAATGTGGGAGATCATAGGAGAGGGACTGCATTTCTGAGCACCACACCTAAACATTCAGAAGGACCAATTGTCAGAACCAGCTCAGCGAAGCTGACATTCTGCACAAGACTCAGGAAGCCGAATGGGCCAGCTCACTAAGGCAGAATTGCTCTGATATTGCTTGGGCAGAATGTGACTTCCCTTCAAACTGAAAAGGTCTGGAAACATTTTCGCGTGACCCCAAAATTAAAGTTCAGAATCCTGGGAATTCTTATGTCCCCAAACTACACGTAAAATTTGAGTCATCTGTTAAGAAACGTGTGTGTTTGAGCAAGTAAAGGGTGGTGCATCTTCCAAACATTGCTCAAGACAACTATTAGAGTTTGTGGCTTAATTTTATTAAGATATCAGCAAAGGTGTAGAAACACAGAACTGAGAGTTTGGCCCTCTTAGTTCATCACTGAAGGAGTAAATATTTTTGTCTTCTTTCATCCTCACTCTGCTCCCTCTCTTTTCAACTGGATTGATGTGGATTATGAATAAACTTGCCCTCCGTTTTTGAGAAAACGACGTCTGAGTGAGGTGGGTCTTAAGAAGCCCTCATGAAAGTCAAGATGTTTTGAATGGTGTCTGAGCTCCCGGCCAGCCTCCTGAAATCATATTATCTGAAGTCCCTTGGAGTTTCTTTCCTGAGGACAACAACAGTCTATTTATTGGTTTCAGTTGCTATGAAGTGACCATCCTGCAGAAGTGAGGCTGTTGCCCTTAGCTACACATTTCTTTGTGGGAATGATTTTGAATCACACAGTACCAAATCAGCAGCTGGGCAAGGCACAGACCCTGATGAAATATTTTCCTAGTGTTAGCCTCCTTTTATAAGACAGGTTGTGGCTAATTCAGCTTAGAAGTGATGCACGTCATTTTTCAATCAAAGAAAAGGGCTGACTTCATTTTAACACTATCCTCTTCCCTCTCTAGTAGGGATTTGCTTATTTTTATTCTGCCTTCCTGAGGTGTGTTAGTTAAAATACCAATCCAAATCTCTGGAATAATTTTTTTCCTGATCATACCCACCTTACATGGTTATTGAAAGGATTATAGGGGATAATATACAGAGCACACTTAAGCAATGATAGGCAGTGCAATTATAAGTGTGGTTGTTGTTATTCTTATCCCAGAGAAGAGAAAGCTCGAGGGGGCTGGTTTCTGTTTTCAAATCATGAGTGTTTTTGTTTTATCCCCTCTCCTCTCATCTCACCCCATCCCATCCCATCTCATTCCATTAGTTCCATAGATATTTAATATCCAGACTAAGTGTTGAGTACATTTCTATTTTGAATTTCATTTGCTATCTTCTAGTACTGTTAACTCTATGATCTCTCTTTTGTTTTGCATTTCACCTTCCATTTTGAGAGTAATCTGCAAGTTTTGATATTTACTTTCAACATAGATGCACTCAATGTAATCAACTTTCCATTATACGCCAACAAGATGCTTGGGGTGGGGGGGAATGTCTTTATGTATCCTGTACTCTGAATCCATTTGCAGTCTTTTGTCTCTTTTTCTTAAAGCAGTTTCCAAATGCATTCTATGTCTGCTGATGTTTGAAAAGGCTGTAAAATTAAAGCTAGGCAATTATGAATACTATGAAAAAGGTTTTGACAACTTTTGGTGGCATTTAATTCAAGTTAAACTTCTCTCATTCAAAATAATAAGCATAATGTTACTTATTATGTAAATGAGGTGGCAAAGGCAGATGTTTTTCTTCCTGGTGCATTCACTGGGGATTAATACATACAAAAGCTGAGAAGGAGGGGCTGGTGTGCAACCTGGGAACTGGAATAAGGGTTGAGCAAGAGGAAAGATGATTACTCTTGAGCTGTGCTGTTCAATAGTGGAACCGATAACCACATAAGGCTATTGAAATTTAAATCAATTAAAATGAAATAAAATTAAAATTCAGTTTTTCAGTCATATTAGCCAATTCATTTGTTCAATAGCCACATGTGGCTGGTGGCTACTTATTGAAGAGCACAGATGAAGACCATTTCTATCATTGTAGAAAGTTCTACTGGACAGTGGTGCTAAACCTAGAAGGGTTAAAACAAAGGGAAGGATGCTTGTAGATTCCTCTACAATTGGAACTTTATGCGTAAGAGTTCCACAAGGTTCTCAGAATGGATGTACATCCACGAAGAGCCAAGAGATGTAAGAGTTAGGATTAAGTGGCTAGTATATCTTTTTGTATATCACGGGGATACACTATATCTGTGCTTCTCAAACTTT
The DNA here is from genome assembly GCF_028858775.2 of Pan troglodytes. Lineage (NCBI taxonomy): Eukaryota > Metazoa > Chordata > Mammalia > Primates > Hominidae > Pan > Pan troglodytes. Next base: position 32,550,255 of record NC_086015.1, read on the forward strand.
AAATGTGCATACATATCACATGGGGATCCTAAGGTGCAGACACTGATTCAGTAGGTCTGGGGTGGGGCCTGAGAGTCAGCATTCATAAACAGCTCCTAGGTGATACTGATGAGCAGCCAGGTGATGATCTGTGAATTGCACTTTGGGTAGCAAGGTGCTAAAGCCCTTAATAGCAGAGACTTGATTTACAGCAACATCCCTGAAGATGGTTAACCAATCTGACACAGGAATCTTTAATCACTGGAGGCTGGTGCCAGGGTACATCTCATAGCCTCTTAAAATTGAATCATTTCACATCAAAGTCCTGCTGGAGACAGCAGAAGCTGCTGTCATGTTACCAAGAAGGAAAAATGGCTCATCGGAAAATACTGAATACACTAATCTGAATCTATGATAATTGGGATAGTACTCTACCTTTCTAGTTCTCCATTTTTGCAGATTAAGAACTTTTTTTTTAAACTAGCATAGAAGAAACTGCTGCTCCATGGAAACACTGATTTGCATACATAAAAATTCAGTCTATAGACATCCTTCTCAACCTTGTCTGCACAATTGGAATCACCTGGGGGAACTTTTAAATATTAACATGTTAGATTTCACCCTCAGATATTTTAATTTAATTGATTGTGGGGGAGGAAATCGTGTTTTTTGAACACTCCCCAGGTGATTCTCACATGCAGTAGCAGAGAATCTTTGATCACAGCAGTGGATCTCAAACTTGAGCATGCATCAAAATCATGCCTTGTGAAAACATGGATTGCTGGATCTCACCTCTAGAGTTTCTGATTTGGTAGGTCTAGGATGGACACTGAGTGTGCATTTCCAACAAATTCCCAGGTGCTACTGCTGCTGGTTTGGGAATCACACTTGGAGAATCACTCACAGGCAGCACTGTTTCTCAATCTTGGCTACACATTGTAATCACCTGGAGAGGTTTAAAAACTATACTTGTGCTTAGATCCCACCCCAAATATTCTGATTTAAGTTTTCTGGGGCCTAGTAGTCTGGGCATTGAAGATTTTAAAAAGTTTCCCACGATGAAAACTTGAGAAACATTAATGGTAATAAAGCAAACCCATTAGGTCTGGGGACTAGAAGCACTGGCTTTACCTGGATGTTAGAAATTTAGACTCTCACACCCAAACCCAGACCAGCTGAATCATAACCTGCGTTTTGACAACATTTTCCTGGTGACTTCATATACATTAAAGGTGAGAAGTACGACACTACATAGCCTTTTAAAGTAACAATTTGTTGATCTGTGTGATTTAAAGAAATTCTTGTAATAATTTTTTATAGTCCCTAAAAATATTGGGGCACATAATTTGGTCCAAACTCACTCCAAATTATTGTAGCTTTATTAGGTTGCCACTGCACAGACAAGCACTTATCAGCTTCTGTTTGCCTTGCAACCGAAGACATTAGTTATCCCAGCAGAAAGAAACCGTGGACTTTCAAGTCTCAAGTAGAAAGAAGGTCAAGAATAACCAAGTTTTTTAGAAACTAGTTCCACATATTTTCATCAAGTTTATTATTCAAGACAAAGTGAATTTTAGGTTAATGCCTTTAGAGTTTAGAAAACTGTATGCTTTTATTACCAGAGATACAATATAGATAAATTTTCTTTCTTTTTTTTTTTGGAGATGAAGTCTCGCTCTTGTTCTGCAGGTTGGACTGCAATGGCGCGATCTTGGCCCACTGCAACCTCCGCCTCCGGGGTGCAAGCGATTCTCCTGCCGGGGTCCCCCGAAGCAGCTGGGATTACAGGCGCCTGCTAACCATGCCTGGCTAATTTTTGCATTTTTTTTAGTTGAGACGGGGTTTCACCATGTTGGCTAGGCTGGTCTAGAACTCCTGACCTCAGGTGATCCACCCGCCTCGGCCTCCCAAAGTGCTGGGATTACAGGCATGAGCCACCATGCCCGGACGATAAATTCTTAATTCATGAAACTTTTCATTATGCAAGACTAAGATCCTGGAGGATGAGAGGTGGTGGGGAATATAATGTCTTAAAAAAATGTTGCTAAGTTGTGTTTTCCTAGTGAGCCTTTCTTGGTAGTCTTTTAGGGAAATAATGAGTGCCCATAGATGATTATAATGTAGAAAGACCAACCATGTGATGTGCCAGAGCACTGGCTCTTAAACTTAAATGTGGTAGGAATCACTTGTTAGATGTAGATTCTGATTCAGTAGGTCTAGGGTAGGGCCCAAGACTTTGCACTTCTAACAAACTCCCAGATGTTGGGAAGCTTCTGGTTCATGGATCATACTTAGTAGCAAGGAGTTAAGAGTGACTACTCTCCCAGGACACCTTTTTGTAAACTCCAATTTCAGTGACTCAAAAATTCAAGAGGTCTGGTATAAATAGGAAGAAGGGTGATGTTGTTGAAAGTGCTGATTTACTAATTTAAATCATTTGGGAAGAGAAAGCCAAAGGTCAAAATTATTCATAGACCTATCATTAATGGAAAGTTAATTGAGAAATGAAGAGTCATTTAAGGCAACTGCAAAATAGTAACACAAATACCTCAGATGACTAGTAGGGCAAAATTTTCAAAATGTTGCAAGCTGTCTTCATGCTTGAAGTAGCAATTTACATGCATAATTAGGTGCAATCAACAGTTTTGAAATGTAATATATTTTCCGAGTCCATATTTACTTGTGACAGATGCTTAAAAAAAACTGTCCCCCAAAAATAGAGGGGCAGAAGAAAGGAGAAATATTTGCATTTAACAATAAGAATCTTTAAAAGGACATGTCTAAATTTAGAACAAATTTAATTGAAGTATTGTATCTTTATTTTGATTTAATCTTCATTTAAGCCTTGAAAGAAGTTCACAAACGTATTTTGGAAGTAGCAAGCATGGAAGAATAATAACTTACCAGTCAGCTATTCCTGCTGCTGTCTGAACTGACATGTGATTTTTATTGCTACACTGTAGGAAAAAAAAAAAACCAAAAACCTGACAAATTCAAACCTTTATTGCACAAAATATTATTGACTTTCTTCCTGTCTTCAGAAGGGGCTTCATTCTCTAAAGATACCAAATATCTTTTAGGAAATTTAAATAAAGGTGATTTAAACCGGTAGCTTCTATTTTGTAAATCAAGGTCTTCAGATGAACACTCAGTGTGAACGTATATCATCTTACTGTTCTCGGTATAACAATGTTAGGTGCTCGATATGCACAAAGACACTCTGCTAAGCACATTACACATATAATCTATTTTACCATTATAAACTTTCTATAATGATTGTTGGTTTATTACCAGGTACTGGGGAGGAGTTCACTCTATTTTCAACAATTCCCAATTTAGAAAACGAACTTGAAATCTGATTTTTAGAAAATCTGAAGAAAAAGAGAATGGGTAATTTGGTCCCTAAACTTTTTCTTCTTTTTCAAAAACTTGTTCACATTGCATTACCCAGATTGGTTTTCTACACTGATGAAAGTGGCAATTAATTTCTGTCACACATGCAGAGTCAGATTAAAAGATAGCATTGAGGAATACAACCTAATGATGTGTTCTTGTGTAACTGCATCTATGGGACAGTGTGTCTTGATATGTAAAAGTTGTGTTTAAGTTAATGCAAAGCATTCATGGGATGAGCAATGCAATTTTCCAGTTTCATCAAGCAAGTGTGATTTGTGATATATGCTAGGGGAAAAAAGCCATCCTCTGCCAAGAAACGCATGAATAGTTCATTAATCTGCTGATCCATTTGGGAGCATTATGGAATTCAAAGCCCAGAACAATGGGCTCTATTTAATATTGAACAGGTTCTTGATAACCCGCCATTTCTCTCCAGAGCTGCTTGAAAGTCCCTCCTGGACGTGCAGAGTTGCAGTGGCACTTCCCATGAAGTTGTAAGCTACTACCCAGGATCAAGTGGTGTTAAATTGAGAAGTCATCCTGTTCACCTGACTAGTGGTGAACCCTGATTTAAGAATTTCCAAGTCTACCCTCGCCATCTCTATTTAAATTTATAGACGCAACGCACTGCCTGCCCTGGGGTCACCACCGAAGCCTCCTGGTGGAGCCCTGCCCTGCTGAGGACGCTCTTCCAGCACAGAACTCACCACCAAAAAGAGACGGCGCCCAGCTGGCGCCCGCCCCGGGCACATTGCAGTAAATGCCTGGCAGCGACTTCTCGCTTCTCCTTCCTCCTACCCCATCGACCCTCTGTTGCCGACCTTTACGCCAAACTCCGGCGCGCCGCGAGACTCGCGTCCTCGCTGTCCCCGAGGGGCCCCACCCCTTCCCGGTTCTAACCTGCGACCTGGCCAGAGGCAAGGGTAGGTCGACTTCCTGCCCGGAATTTGCCGTTGGCTTCTCCTTCTCTACTCCAGTTCTCTAGTGCAGGGCTGTGCGGCGCGGAGCCGCCAGCGGCAGAACAGACCCCGGAGCGGAGCTCTGGGATACACACACGCGCAGCCCGGAGGGACTGACCCCGGAGGCGCGCTCGGCCGGGAGAGGGAGGGGACCAGGGCCAGCGCGGAGGCGGGGGTCACCTGGGGTTGGGGGTGGGCGCACCAGCCCTCCGCACGCTCCTCTCTTTCTAGTCCTCGCCGCCACCACCTCGCACAGGTCGGAGATCCCTCCTTTCCTTGGCTCCTTTGCGTTGGGGAGGGGGTAAGGCTGAGGGTCGGCGCTTGGTCAGCGGGCGGGGAAGGTAGATTTCACTTGCACCTGACAGTCCCTATTCTTGCCAGCTTCGCCGGGCTTTGCCCGGCGACCAGGTTGGTTCTTCCAGCAACTTTGTTCAGAAGGTTGGTAGGGAGGAGAAACGCCAAGGGGCCCCAAGAGACGCTGGAAAGCGGCTAGGAGCGTGGGCCGGGCTGGAGAGCAAGTCCCCAAGCGGCCCTGAGGCTGGGAGCGCGGCTGGGAGGCGCCGCCGCCGCCGCCGCCGGAATGCGCTCTGCTTAGCGGGACTGCCGGGGGCGCCTGAAGGCCAGCGCTCCAAGGACACGCGGCCACCCGCTCCTCGCGCACCCCGGCCCAGACGCCGCCAGGGCCGGAGCCAAGCAGGCGAGCGGAGCTGCGGGGAGCGCGGGCGAAGGGTGGCAGAAGGGAGGGCGCGCGGGAGGCGGCCCCTCCTCGGCGAGCCATGCGTGCCACGGGCAGCTGAGTAGCTGCCGGGCGCCGCTGCCAAGTCTCCACTCCGCTTTTGTCTTGCCCTCCAGTGAATGGGAAGATGGAGATGGATGTTGAGGGAGTTTCTCCGCGCCCGGAGCCCATCCCCCGCTCCCAGGGGGCTGGCGGAGCCTGCCAGGCGCCGCCACAGCCGCCCCAGCCCCAGCCGCCGCCGCAGCAGCTGGCTCAGGATGAACTGCCCGGCGAGAGTGCAGGCGCTGAGGACAGCGACGATCCCGAGACGAGACCCAACGGCGAGAAAGGAGAGAGCAAGGTAGGTCCACAGTGTTGGCGCTGTGATACCTTTTGAACAAAACCAAGGAGTTGCTGTCGTGGCTGTCACTTTAACCCCTCCGCTCCCCAACCCCCTTCCCTGGTTTGTGTGGGGGTGGGGGTGGCAGATGTGAAGAAGGCTTAAGATTTAAGGGAATCCATGGGCGATAGTGACTTTCCGAACTGGAGGGTATGTGCAGAAGTCTGTCCTGGTTTCAGTGTTCAGCGGTGTGTGCAGAGAAAAGTCTTCTGGTACATGCGGTGTGATGCTCTGGGCAAGCACAGCACCTCAGTAGAGCAGTGATGAGACCTTTGCTTGCCCTCGCGGTCTAACTGAGGCTTATTTGGATGATATGGGTCTAAGAGAAACATTTCTTTAGGAGCTGCCAAGTGGCTTCTGAGACTCCTTGGAGGGTGGTGACATCAACCTAAAGATAACAATGGGAGCAAAGTTTGGCTCATTTGCAGAATGGAGTGCCCTGCTTAACCCCGCTCTAAGCTGGAGGTCCTCTTCCTGACCTGGCATCCTCCTTCTAGGAGGGCAGGGATCAAGTGCCTGGCAGTAGATGAGCCCTACAAATCTTTTGCAGCCCTGCTGTGTCATTGTAGACCGGGGGATAGCTGCTACTTGCTGTGGAAAGAGGAGTTCTTCAGGTAATTGGATTCTAGTAAGAAATGGCTTGAATGTTATTTTCTGGTGCTGATGTCTCTTCCGCTGAGAAAATTGTAAAGTAGAGGAAATGGCATAGAAAATACTGCCTTGGTAGTATTAGTAGGGTGTGTTTATTACAGCTTTGTCTCTGAGCAGTCTTCCTTCACACACTCGGAGTTTAGTTTTGTGGAAGCTAATGTTGCTTTGTTTTATCTGTATAAAGTGTACACTGTATATTTGTTAATATATTTTGAAACTGGCTGGCAATATTGGGGAAAAGTTGGTTCAACAAATCAGACTATTGGAACCAAATGAGTCAGTCAATCTATTTTCTCACTTTTGCTCACTTAAGGAAGTGTGCAGGAAAATGGGCGCTTCTGCTAGTTAGAAAGGAATTGTGTGTCATGAAGTGCCCCTTAACGGAGATTGCCTTGGTTTCTGTTAGAGCTTTCCTAAGATACTAGTGGATTAAATAAATACTGGAAACATGTCGGGATCACATTGAATTGCTGTTCTGTGTTTGGAGACAGGCTCACTTAACAAGTTCAGATTTGCAAATGTTCAGGATTGTTTTGCATTTTGAAACTGAGCTAAGAATCAAAATTGTTGTTTATCTTCCAAAATCAATATTGTTATTTAAATGGCAGTTTACCAAGGAACTAGAATTTGAACACATTCTAGATGCGACCGGGGTGCCTTACAAATGCATACAAGATTTACATTGTGAAAACTATGATGAATTTTAATATTCTGATATCCTCAGCTTTCCAGTCGCTCTTGATTTCATGAATATTTAATTTTGTCATGACTGCATATTTACTACTTTAAATGACTGTCTGCGCTCAGTTTTATGAAATAACCATAACTGAGCATCATATTACCTAATTGAACTTTAAGTGTCTTTTGCAAAATAGGTGTGGAGAATAATTAAAATATACAGCCAGTACTGCCATTTCCATATTGTTGATTCATATGCCCTGAGCATGAGAAATTCCTGCCATCAGCAAAAATCTGTGCTTATTTGTTTCCCTTTGATGCACCATGCAGACTGTCTAATGTTCTACCGGTTGTGAGGAATAAGGAAGGCAGTGCACTAGAAATATGACAGCAGGTGAAAAGAGGACTGAAAGCGGGTTGATTACATTTAGTTAATTAGCATGTTCAGATAATTGAGTATTCTGATGATGTGATTTGCTTCATGTTTGTCTGTAATTTCTTCAGGTGGAAACAAAATACTACTTTTTTTTTTCCCCTCCAGGTGTTTGTCTTAAAAAATTATGTTGCATCTTTCTCTTAACCTAGAAATCAGCTGTGTTAACCCTTTGCTTGCCTCTAATACTGTCCTACTGGTTCTTTGGAGTCTGAGGATGGTTGCTGTGTTTCAGACTTTAATAACTGTTCTTGTCTTTGATGGGTACTAAGGCAAGTTATAAATGGATTTTTCTTAGAAAATTCTTATTTCATTAGTGGGAAGTCCTTTGGATGTCTGACCAAATTATTCTATTAAAATATAAATAGAAGACAAACTGGTATAAAGTGAAATGGGGTTTTATCAAGCTATTTGGGGTGAGGGGGAGGAGTTTATCACAGTATGGTTTTCAAACAGTAATGTACAAACATAATGTACCAGATGATTATGTTTTCTTTTCATTCGTGAAAGCAATAAAATACAAATTTCAAAAACTGAATTATTTACTTTAACTTTACCTTAAGGATATTATAAGTAGGATGTGAGTAGATATGCCCTTTGAAAATAAAGTATCAGAGACTAATGGCATTTTTTTTTTAAGATTCTGCTTTAGGGCCATGATTTATTCTCCTATGAATTTATCTCAGTTGTCTTATTGGAAAAGAAATCAGAGCTTAGTGCCAGATCAGCTTGTCTCCTAAATTGCAGGTTCATGGTCATATGTCCTCGGAAAGTCTATGAAATAGGAAGAGAGGTTAGAAAACTGGATCAGTCAAGGGACTTTTTACGCCCAAGTTTCATGATGTAACTGGTGCTTTCTGTCCTAGAATAATGTTTCCTGATTCCTCTCTAGCAAATAGTCTTCAAAGAAATATTAAAGCAGCTGCATATTATATTGCTTTGATTCCATGAACTGGGGAGGAAACAGACCTGAAATAGACCATCTATTCTTCCTCTGTGCTTTAAGGCAGGTTTATATTAAACCCTTACAAAAAGCAGCCTCTTCTCTTTGCAATGACATCCAAAGATAATATTGTAATCACCTTTGGTGACCTAGTGAGATATTTCTTTCTTGTCTTAGCAAAGAAGATTAAATGATCATGGTCCTTAAGTAAGAGACCTTCAAATTCTTGAAAGTGCTCTTGATTCTGGATTTGATCATCCTCAGAACTTCCTCAGAAAGTTTTTTCCAGGCTCTAAATATTGCATCCTTTCATTGCTTTTTAAAATTCTTCTGAAATGCTTTGGTTATACCAAATAACTCTTGGATGGGTGTTTCTGAAACTTTCTTTGGAAAAGTTTAAAAAAGTTTCTTGTGTCGAGGACCTGTACTCCAGTGTCTTATTCCCTCTGTATTATAAAGTTACTTATGCAAATGTGGAAATTCTTCCCATGATCTGATCTTAGATGCTAAAGAAAAATGATTATTTGTTTCCTTCAGGTTCATCTCTTTCATGAATATATGAATGGTGCTTTCTGTCCTCCCTTTTACTTCCTTCCTCACACCCTATGCCTGCTTCACCTCCCCTCTGCCAATACTATTTACTACAGTGTTATATATAGAAGGCATGTTTATGGCCCAGATATGAAGCATTATGACCAAACTCTCTTTTTTGCTCAGCTCTTATTAAATCCTTGGTTTGCAAGATGTGTTATTCCCATGGCTTTGGATTAGAGGAACTCTGTACTGTTGCTACCAATGATACATCATTGATGAAAATGACTCAGTTCTCACTTCAACTGCATTCCATCAGTAATGCTGTTCTAACAGTGATTCTTTAGGAGCATACTGTAGGGACTCTTACCGAGCATGTCATTACATTTGTGAAAGCCTTTTATTTTGGAAATAAATTTACATTTATAGAAGAGGTGCAAAGATATATCCTTTGCCCAGTTTCCTCTAATATTAACATCCTACATAATCAAGGTATGTATATTACAATAAAGAAATGAATATTTGCATGAAACTACTAGTTAACTTGTGTAGTAAATTTTTTTTTCGAGTGAATGTGTAACATATAGTTGCTTTCCATTCTATTCCTTTAGTCTTTAAGGTGGTCTTTATACGTGAAAGGCTCTGTGAGAGGGTATTTAAGAGTCAAATTTAACTTCTGGGTGACGATCTCTCCCTTTTATCTGTTGAGTAGGAGCAGCTTGCAAAGTGCAAAGTCGGAGGTCCCTGAAGTTCTCCATCAACTGCAGTGAGCCCTGGGGGAGTTACAAGTTTGGCAGAGCTCTTGAGTGCTGTTAACGTGTGAGGAATAATGGTCTTCCTTTTTTGTTTTAACCTGAAAAACATTCCTGCTCCAGGTAAGATAGGGTTTATCAGTACACAGAGGACAGCAAAGTCTCAAGTGGCAGGCAGAGGATAAAAGGCAATGGATAAATTCAAGGTAGTTCACTTTGATGCCTAACCCCTTGGGTGATTGTTTGTGGCATGAAATCTAATGGAAGCCTTTTTGGTTTTACATTGTATATTAGCCAGGTGAACTCTGACTTCTGGCACAGAAGCAGAAACGTGTCCACAATAGGTAGGACGTCAATGTGATTAAAACTGTTGACTGTGAGATAAAAAAAGACCCCAATTTGATCCTGGCTTTGTCTTTTATTAGCTCTTGACCTTAGACAAGGTCTTAACCTTTCCAAAGCTTAACCTTTTCATCTGTAAAATAGGAATAATTATAAATTATTTTACAATAACCATTTATGGTTATTGTATGGCTCGAACGAGATAAAATGTATAGAGTTTTTTATTCAGTGCTTCATAGGTAATGGCTGCTCAATAATAGTGAATAAATTTTATGAGTTGGGGCTTCAAGTCTCCCTAATGTTTTTCAGTTTACTAGAGGGTTCTGGGACTGGAAATGACACAGCCATACTTTTCTACAGTCAAACCAATTTGCTGCTCATCCACCTGGTTTTGCCCTGTGGTCCTTAAGATGTTCTCAGGTCTTGGTGGGCAGAAGGTTAGCAAATAGTTATCCTGACTTGTCAATAGTCTGCTGTTTTCTCATCAGGAAAACCAAGGAAGAGCAGGATGAAAAGTCCCTATATCCTACCCCAGGCCCCAGAAGTATGCCTAAGACACTAGGAAAGCAAATGGATTACTCTGCTTTTGCACATTATATTTACAGCTTTTCAGGAAGATTAGGTGGCAAATCTTAAGACTTAACAAATGATTGAGTTAAAAAGTTGTATCTGTTAGGACTCTTTGGTTGCAGGAAATAGAAACTGACTTTACTGTGAGCAAAATATTGTAAAATTTTAAGGTAATTACAAAATCAAACGGAAAATGACAAAACTAGTTTTGGGGAAATGCTGACACAAGAGTTGCTCAGATTTAAGTAGTAGAAAGTACTGAAAGGGCGCTGACATAAGAAAAATAAATCCTAGCCATTTTTCGCCTTTATGCCACTCTGCTCAAGACCTGTATTTTATGGGAAGGTTATCTAACTGGCCTCTCTTGGGTCAGATAGCTGCTTCTTGGCCAAGGTAAGGTGGGAATCCTCAATGCAGGTTCCTTCAAATTGTTTCTTTTGGATGGGGTTTAATTCTTGGAAAAATAAATCATGGTGCTGTTATGAGACCAAAGAAAATGGATATTAGTTGCCAAAACAACCATTATCACCCCTTTTCTAGATAGAGAGAGGCAGAGAGAAAGAATGAGAAAGAGAATGAGAAAAAATGAGAGGGAGAAACAGACATATTTAGACAAGAATCTGGAATATTTTGTAGCATTGTATTCCTACCATTTTAAAAGAAAGAATACAGAGGAAAGTATGGAATCTATCATGTACTTATGTGCAGGAAGAAGGGCAGAGAACTTGATCCTTATTTATTTATTTATTTATTTAGACAGAGTCTTGCTCTGTCACCCAGGCTGGAGTGCGGTGGCGTGATCTCGGCTCACTGCAACCTCTGCCTCCCGGGTTCAAGCAATTCTCCTGCGACAGCCTTTTGAGTAGCTGGGATTACAGGCGCATGCCACCACCCCTGGCTAATTTTTGTATTTTTAGTAGAGATGGGGTTTCACCATGTTGGTCAGGCTGGTCTCAAACTCATGACCTCGTGATCTGCCTGCCTCGGCCTCCTAAAGTGTTGGGATTACAGGCTTGAACCACTGCACCTGGCCGATCCTTATTTTTATATGCAAAATGAGACTCCTAGAATTAGGAAACTGGATTGGAATGCGTATCCCACTGGGTCTCGTCTACCTAATCTCCTTTCTTTATTTTTACATAGGAGAAAATTGAGGTCCCATAAGTGATTTGCCCAAAGGCAGAGCTGGCACTTGAATACCTTTTAACCTGGAACCTGCATCCAGGTGACATAAGTCAAAGTCCCTCCTCTTCTTAGGAAACTTTAATCCTCTCTGAGTTCTTATATGGTTACATGAAACATTGGGAGTCTGCTTTAGAATTTCAGAATTCTTAGTTTCTCAACTTATAAAATGAGATCAGCAGCACACATCTCCTGAACAGATAATCTGACAATGGGTGCAATTGGGCCCTGATGTTTTAAAATACAAATACAGACCTTTCATGGTACTCCTGTCCTTTAGAATAAAATATATTAATAATTTTTGTTGGCCTGTAAATTGAAGCAAGTTGATTTATTGCTCAAATTTCTAAAGCTTTTTCTTTGACCTTTGAATTTACATGTCAAAATGTTTCTGTCCTCACATTTTGACCTTGTACCATATGGAGGAAGTCCTGTAGGTGGTGGAATCATGGACAGTGTTAGCTTCTCATTTTTGGGTGGCAAGTGTGGGGAGTTAAGTTGTTCATTCCTGGGCACACATTCTTCTGGCACCATGCCTGGCACATAGGTGCTCAATAAATAGTGGTTATGTTGAATTCTGCATTGATGCATTCAGTCAACATGTATTAGCTGGAATTGCAAAGTTAAAGAAGTTAAAACTCCGCCACAGTTCAGTGGAGGAGACACACTTATACACAGATCATCATGCTATAAGACGGTGAGGGCCATGAAAGAGATGAGAATAAGAGGTATTGCAGAGAGGGGCTCAGCTGCCCTCCCTGAATGGAGGCTGCATGGAAAGGAGCCATTTCACCAGGTTTAAGAGGAGTAGGAAATGCAGAGCAAGAGCTTTCCAGATAGAGGGAATGGGTCAATATTTGGAATGGCTGAGAAAGATTCAGAAGTTTGTCATAGAATTGAGTAGAGGTAATAGCTGGAGGTTTATTTATCATGAAGGCCTTGTAATGCCATGCCAGGAAGTTTGGACTTTATCTTATAAATAGGTTGAGAGTAAAACTTTGAGACTGTCTTAGCGGTCTAACACTGTCCAGCAGGGGTTTCCAGACTTGGGAATTCCCTACATCGTAAATGTAAAAGAAAATCTCGATACAAAAATAGAATTAATTCCTGTTTATTGTATGACAAGAGAGGATATTACATTATTTCATAAATGAAGTGCATTTAAGCACCAAAAATGATAAATAAAATTTATGTCAGGATAGAGCAGCCTTTCTTGAGAAAGAATAGGTAGCAGCCTTAACTCAACCCTCTCCCAACCCATCTCTCTCACATGCATCCTGTCTTATCCCATCATAGCCCATCACACCCCACTGTCCTCATTGTCCCCACTTCTCTGTAGACTTCTATGTACTTCCTTATGGATAGGGGGTTGGGAACTGCTGGGGGCACCCGTTTCAAGCCTGAGATTGGGCTGAGGCATTTTTGCTGAGTTTATCTTCTTTTTCTCATGGGCACGACCATGGCAGAGTTACTGTCAGTGGTAAGAGGGATTGATGTTCTTAGACTAGCCTATTGTTTTTACCTCTAAAAAGTAATTAAAAATAAGACATTCCTGAGCTCACTCAAAAACATAACTGGAGGCAGCAGGAGGAGTAGTGATTCTCGTAGCATATTCTTAAAAATTGAGGCCATTTAACATGTTTTGTAAGATAAAGTATTGACCTGTCTAACAAGCATTCCAATGAATAGCCAAACGAAATGAGACTGTGGGACACATAGAGACACTGCTCAGCGAGTGGCTCCTTTATGTCCTGAGATTCACCTTAAATAATCAAAGGCAGAGGTCACAATTCATTTACAAAAACTAGTGACTGGCTCTGTGCTGTACATCCATCCCATGCTTCCTCCTGTATGCTTTTCCCAGACTTGCATCCGCCTCCCCACGTTAGACCCTCTTGTTCTGTACAATGTTTTATTTTTATTTCTATTTTTTATTGTACTTTAAGACCCAGCAATCCCATTACTGGGGATATAACCAAAAGATTATAAATCATTCTACTATAAAGACACATGTACACGTATGTTTATTATAGCACTATTCACAATAGCAAAGACTTGGAACCAACCCAAATGCCCATCAATGATAGACTGGATAAAGAAAATGTTGCACATATATACCATGGAATACAATCTGTTTTTTAAGTAAGATTAATTGCCATATAATTTACAGACAGTAAAACTCACGCTTTTTAAATCTACAGTTTGGGTTTTGACAAATGTGTACACCTGTGTAACCACCACAATTAGGATGTTGGATGTTTCCATCATCCTCAAAGAGTTCTTTTGCGTTCCTTGCTGCATAATTCCCTCACCTTTCCCCAGCCTTTTCCAAAATTTTCTGTAAAGTGAGTCAGATAGTATATAGCCCTTTGTATCCAGCTTCCTTTGCTTAACAAAATTTGTTTGATATCCACCCATTTTATTGTATGTATCAATAGTTCATTTTTCTTACTCAATAATATTTCATTGTATGGATGTATACCACGTGTTGCTTTTCTGTTTACCTGATGATGTACACTTGGGTTGCTTACAAATTTTTGGCTTTTATGAATAAAGCTGCTATAAGCTTTGTTTTGTGAGTGTGAGGACATTTTCATTTCTCTCGGATGAATTTCTAGGGATGAGATTGTTAGGTCATATAAGTGTGTGTTTAACTTTATAGGAAGTTGCCAATCTATTGTTAAAAGTAGCTCAACCGTTTCACATTTCTATCAGTTCCAGTCCCTGAGAGTTCCAGTTCCTCCACATCATTGTGAACACTCGGCATTGGCTGTATTTTTAATTTTAGCTATTCAAGTAGATGTACAATGATATCTCATTGTGGCTTTAATTTGTATTTCCCTATTAAATAATGATATTGAGCATCTTTTTATGTGCTTAATTGCTATTTGTATGTTTCTTTGGTAAAAAGTCTGTTCAAATCTTTGCCCCGTCTTAGAAAAAATTGGGTTGTTTATATTCTTTATTGAGACAATCTATTATTTTCACATAGATTTAGGTTTCAGAAACCCTGGTGGAAGTTTGAGGAGATTACGAAGTGAGGGACATTTCAAGCTTTCTTTATTAGGGTTGTTGGTGAACTAGCATTTATTGGGCATTTATCATGTGCCAGTCACAGAGCAAGGTAGATTCACATCAGGTGGTCTCATCTTATGCTTTCCAGTAATCCTGAGAAATACCTATTATTAACCCTGAGGTCACACAGCTAGTATATGTCAGAGAAGGAATTAAATTTAAGTCTTCCTGATATACTGTTTCCACTTCCTCAGGTGTGACTCCAAAGCTTGTTCTCCACAACTGACTGGTTAGTTTCCCAGCCAAATCCCTTGCACTGCTCTGGGTGTTTCAAAAGTAGCCCTCAGGTGAAATAACACTGCTGGCACTGACATGCAAATCAGAACATTGAGCTTAAGGCAAAGAGAATGCTCCCAGTTTTATTTCAGTCCCGAAAAAAAAAAAAAAAAACCTATCCATTTCAGAAGATAGAAAAGTGAGAGTTCGCCAGAGAAGTTGAAGGTCTGAGGTGTTCATTTACATGTCAGCACCCAGGGATGTGCATCTCTGTCAGATAAATTGCATTGCTATGTTACCCACGGGCCTAGGTTTGGGGTCATTCTTGGGAATTAGGCCCCATTTTAAACCCCAGTTTTGTTTCTACAGGCTGTAAGGACCTTGGGCAAACCATATGAACACTCTGGTCTGGATTTTCTTATCAATGAAGATGATGGATAAGGTCTTCTTACATACCTGAAGTTATAGGATGGAATTACTAGTAAGGTTACTAACTTATCTTAGTTTAACATTGAAAGTTCTCCATCTCAGGTAAACCAGAAAACTTAGTCACCCTCCTTATAGGATGCATGTAAAACATCTGTGCCTTTGTAGGCTCTCAGGATATGAGAGCTGTCATTGTTGAATGTGCTTTGGGGCATTCAATCTGTGAGTCTGAAAATGACTCATTGTATTTCAGAACTAATGAGGCCCTATGAATGATTCCAGGTTCTTCAAATTGACTTTAAAAATAGTTCAAAGCAAGGCTCTGGATTTGAATTGGAGGAACAATATTACCTTTCTGAATAAGTGGCCATAGAACTTTCTGAGGCAGCTCCCCAAAGCCTCTAACCACAATGTAAGTGTGTTTTAGGATGCTAGCTCTGTTTTAGAATGCTAGTCTCCCTGGCTGGAGAACGGAAAGCTCTTTGAAAGAGTGCTTTCACTGGCAGAACACAAATCAGCTCAATAATTTTTTCTTTAAAGTTGCATGGTTGGTAGGGTTTGTGTCATTAAGAATCTGACTCAATATTTCCCATGGTAACCCTCATTTGGGAAAAAAAAAACTGCTCTTCTAGGAAAGAATGTGGGACTTGGATGGTATGACATTGAATCCTGGATCTGCCCTTTGTAACTGTGAACTCCTGGACAAGTCACATTTTCTTTGAGTCTCAGTATCCTTTACTGTTCAGGATCCTTTACTGTTCTGTCTAGACCAGAAACTCAAATTCAGTAGTGCATGAGCAAAGCCTATTGTAAGTTCTTGCATGAATCTGAATGTATATCTGTCAGTCACTCTGGTTTTGTTGGATAAATGAGTCCTACCTGCATTCATGGTTTTCTGTTATTCTATTTAAGGAATTGAACAAAAGAACATCAGAGTTAAAGGAGCTGGGGGATAGGGTGCAAAGGATCATGTGGTCATTCCTCAGAAGGATATCCTCAGATGATACTGCATGGGTTCGTGTGCCCAGGAGGTCCAAGGGGCTGGATTTGAGTGGCAGGACACCACCAGGGGCCTCTTCAACTGACCCTGAAAACTTGCTCTCCTGCCTGTCTTGCTTGCTCTTTGGATGAAAGTAATAATAACCTTTTTAAAAATATACATACTTTGAAGATTTTTGAGCTCACAGTGTCCTACCCTAAGCCTTTGCTAAAGCCATTCCCTTCGCCTAGAATGCTCTTCCTTCCCTCTCTTTCACTTTCTTGTCACCCAGTTAATTCCTACTCAGCCTTCAAAATTCAGTTCAATACCTCAAGGAAGCTTTCCCTGATTTGAACCTTTCCCTGCATACCTCATAAGTCAGGTTCCTCACATAGAGGGGAATAATACACACTGGGGCCTATTGGAGGTTGGAGGGTGGGAGAAGGAAGAGGATCAGGAAAATAACTAATGGATACTAGGCTTAATACCTAGGTGGTGCAATAATCTGTACAACAAACCCCCATGATACAAGTTTACCTGCACATGTACCCCTGAACTTAAATTAGAAAAAATAAGTCCCTGTTGATGGGATATCACACATTCTTAGTTGCGTAATCTGTCTAATGTATGTCATGAGGATAGGGACAGATCTGTATTTTCAGGCAATTTCTCCAATCCTAACGTAGTAGCAATCATATCAGGGTACCCATTTGGGTAATCTTTTATCTAAGACTTACTTTCTGGGACAGGATGGTCGATGTTCTTATGCAGCCCACATTTTAGTGGGAGAGAGAGATGCTAAACAAGTAAACAACTAAATAAACATCACAGAAAATAAACAACTAAAACAAATACTTGACACCAGTGGCCCCTTAGCTGTAGGCACATATTCAGACCCCCTGTCTAACCATATTTATTCAAGACAGCAAACAAATAACCATAATCCAGCCTGTTTTCTGGAATGGCCATGTATCTTAGAGCCTAAGAACCTGGCCTTGTCTACTTCTTTCTACTTTGTTTTCAGGGTTTAAGTTCTGCTCACCATATTGGCATTGGGAAATATGCAGCAAATGCGCCACCAGTTCCCTTCCTGGGTTCAGGTTAGTCATTGCAAACTAATCACAGCACTCTTTGCTATTGAGTTCAGCCTTCGCCTTGGAAGCAGGCATTCCTTAACAATCAATTGGAGGTGGTGTACAAGATGAAACTCTGGTGCTGTCCTTGCTAGGCTTACAGCTTTCTTAGCAATGGCTTCTCCCTTGCTTAGACCAGACACTCAATCTTCAGTGCTCCCCTCCTCAATTTCTAAACCTGAATTATTCAATATAATGGTCAATTGACACATGTGGCTATTTACATTTAAACATGAGTAAAATTTAATTAAAAATTCAGTTACTTATTTGCACAGCTCCATTTCAAATGCTTAAAAGCCGTAAGTCTAATGGTTGCACAATGCAGATATAGAGTGTGTCTATTATTGCAGAAAGTTTTATAGGACAGGGATGTTATAGACTCTGACTTTACCTCTCCTAGCCTGCCTCAGCTGTTGTTATGAGAAGCTGTGAAACAAATCCTTTGACAAGGACGGAAATTTTACAACTTCCCTGGGTTTGATTTAGGTTCTTGGTGACTTACAAATTGTTTTAGAATTACCAATATTGTTGT
Source organism: Pan troglodytes (assembly GCF_028858775.2). Classification (NCBI taxonomy): domain Eukaryota; kingdom Metazoa; phylum Chordata; class Mammalia; order Primates; family Hominidae; genus Pan; species Pan troglodytes. The sequence continues at coordinate 32,568,147 of NC_086015.1, forward strand.
GTATAGAGGCAGCTTAGAGCAAGATCTCTTTCAAAAACTTTGGCTAGTGGGGTTACTATTTTTACTTAGGTATTCTCTTGAATCTTGGTATTTGCCCTTGACCATTATAGAAAGCAGTCTTTGGTAAAGTGGTTCCAAGAGATGGCTTTTCTATTACTCAAGTTCAAAGCCTTTATTAGTGGGTAGTGGAACCACTGCCTGAAGCACCATTGACATCTCCTCTTAGCCATTTACTAATGATTGTCTTCACACTGTGGGGATTACTATAATGGTACTTATTGTCAGAATACACAGGCAGAGAAATCTTGCCAAGAGCCCAAATCTAAGATCATCAAAGAGCCTCTATGCTTGCAACAACAACGTAGGGAATAATTTTCAAATTATATAATGGATAAAGAATACTAAGTTACAAAGTAACACTCTTAAGGTGTTTGTCCTATTCTCTTTTTACATCTTACTGAATAAAATTTCAAATACGTTATGATTGCTAGTGGTTTTAGGTATAGATAAATAAGAAAAAGAGTGTATATGAAAAAACGTCTGATAATAGATATTACCTTTTTAACCCTTCTTGTATTTCTTCTTTTAAATCCATGAGTGAGAAGAGTAATCTTTTTAAGATTGGAGGAAGGATTGGAGGAAGTCTCCTGATATGAGACTTGCTGTGCCTTTGTCTGGCACATTAACTGTCAGCAGGAAAAGAGATGGGAAAATGGCCCCAGGGTGGATTTGGTGAATTTCCTCCCTGTTAGCTAGGATGAAAATTTGAATGACACCTTGAAGTGATCTAAAACTCTTATTTACACATCCAGTTAGCTGGGAGGCCCCTAGGCATCCCATTCAGGATGTAGCAATGCATGGAAGACAGTGAGAGTGGGAGATGTCAGCCTTCTCTCCTCCATTTCAGCAGTGGCAGATAATCTGAACCAAGGAATGAGAATACAGTTGATACAGAGAACAATAATCAAGAAAGAAAAAGATATATAGCTAAGCCAATAAAAATGACATCTTTCTGGTATTTTTACCTACCATTTAAATAAGTATTAAAACATAGAGATACAGAAACACTAATATATTTGCCAAAAGTTAGAGATGTAACCAAGGCAACCATAATTGCCCTTTAGTCATTACCTTCTTATTTCTTTATGTTTGAACTAAAGACATGAAGCTAGAGCTCATTCCAGAGTCCTGTGCATCAGGGAGTTCACTTTCACCACTGAGATTTACTAGTGAAAATATGGACTCTAGGTATCTGTGATGTCAATAGCTTCAAGCAACTTGAAACCTAGAAGGGCACATGAATAAGGAGCAAGAATGAGGAAAAATTGCTGTAACTCCTTGCTGTAACTATTGTGTCTTCCCATGCTCACTACTCAGAAATGTGAACTCACTTTCTGTATGTGATTGTAGCAAAAGCACTTAGCTCAGAGTCACGCCAGCTGGGAGTCACAACCTAAATATTGGGTGGTCACGTGTCCATTTGTTCTACTTTCAGTTTCCAGGCAATTTTGGAATTCAAAGAAACCTCCTTGTTTATGGCACCAGTCCCTGAATTCTATAGAGATTCAGTATCTGTGGCAATATCAACATGTCAGATGTTGCTTCTTTGGTTGTGTATCCTTTTAATGAAGGAAGAAGAGGTAGAGAAAAAAGAAAATCCTTGAGGGACAAGCAGTATTGAAGACCTAACATTTCACAGCTGCTGTGATGTTTGAAAATTTATGTGAAGTCTTTATTTTGATGCAACAATTTAATTGTGGCCTAGAGCTGAGATTTGCATCTCTAAGGCTATTCAATGTAGAGTTACAACGATAAGGTACACCATACACTTCACTACATTGTTTAGTATTTTTTTTCTTTCGTTTTTCTTTGGTGTCATTTGCATAACAGCTGTGTTTGAAAAACTCCAAGTTCTATAAAGGGTTAATTTTGCACTGGGTTAGCAACTAAGGTCTAACCTTCTTCAGGGCTAGACTAAGTGTCTATTTGGTGTCAGGTAGGTGAAGCAGTCTGATGTTTGAGTTGAGAATCATATCACTCTCTAAAAACAGTCTGGCTTTCTGCTGATGATTCATCAGAAAAATGAGCATGGTAATTGAATTGGGGGTTGGAAAGGATCACAAGGAAAATAACCACATTCAACTTTTGGCGCTGTCATATGAAATCCTGTCAATGTGCTATACATAAAGCAATGATCTCTCATAGTGGACTCTTTTAGCAAATGCAGGCACTAATTTTTTTTGCTCTGATCAGTTACAAGAGACTGTCTATCACTGCTGTTAAATCAGGGTGGGATTTGGAAACAGAATTGGAAAATGAGTCTCTCTGAATGCCTGTGATGCCTTTTATGTGTTGATCAGATTCTGGGAAAGAAATCTGGGTTCTAAAGGAAAAGATGACAACTCAGAGAAACTCAAATGGTGGAATTTTCTCAGAAAAGAATTAATCCTCTTTTTGAGCATGGTTGTGATAAAAACTGTTACAGGACCTGTAGCTGCTTTACTTTGGAAAGATACAGGTTTTCTTCCAACTGTATGGATAGTTGGTTTGTACAGGTTGGACAAAATAACCATCTTTTGGCAAGTTATAGGTTTAACTCTTCTCTAGAGAGGCGTTTCTCCACTGGGGATGATTTTGGCCCTCCCTCTAGGGACATTCAGTCATATCTGCAGACATTTTTGGCTGTCACAGCCATTGGTGGGGTGCTCCTCGCATCCAGTAGGTAGAAGCCAAGGATGCTGATAAATATCCTGCAATGCACATTGCAGCCTCCTACAATGCCAAATTATCAGGCCCAACATATCAGTAGGGCTAAGGTTCAGAAACCCTGATCTGAAAAATATTCTGGGACTTTCGGGTCTTGTTTTTGTATATCCTTTATGAGAATAATATTTTGAGGGGAAGTTTTAAAACAGAATGTGTAAGGCTTTGTCTTGTTATGAGGTAGTCAGGATCCCCAAGTCTGTAAATATATCCTTTTTCCAGATCTAATTGTAAGAGGCTAGTATGAGGAGAAAGTTTCTTAAACCAAGAATTCCAAGCGTTGTCTTTTCTCTAATAAAATTGAGATTTGCGGGGACCCTTTCTGTTGTTTTGAAGGTAGAAGACGGGAAACTTCTCTAAAAATCATAGTCTCAGACTTTAATGAAGGTTCTCTCTCTCTTTTCTTTTTCTAGAGATGGAGTCTCGCTATGTTGCCCAGGCTGTTCTGGAACTCTTGGGCTCAAACGATCCTCCCACCTAAGCCTCCCAGAGTGCTGGGATTACAGGTGTGATCCACCATGATTGGAAAGATTGTGTCTTGATGCCAAACTATATAGCTTTGGGTTTCTAAACCAGTGATTTCAAATTGTGTAGCAGTTATACTGTCATTAAATTTTGCTACAAACATTTTCTTATCTTCTACAATATGGATTAGTCCATGCTTATGAATTTTCAAACCAGGAAAAACATTGTATCCCAGATAGTTTACTTAAAAAACACATGCAACCTAAGGCTCAGAATACTTACCTCTGTAAAGTACTGGAGACTAAATTAGTCATGTTAAAAAAAAAAAGAAGGCTACTTAAACTTATCCAGTGGGTAGAAACTTTAAACAAATGCATGCACAGTGCAGATTTTACTTTTTAATTTTGATAAGCATGAATAAGGAAAATACTTTATTAAGAAGGAAAACTCTCTTGATTCCACCTTAAATCTTGAAAGATTTAATCTATCAGATTTGTTACTTCGTCTCTTTACTCACTAAAGTTAAAGTAGCAGTCAGTGTGAGATGGTCAAGAAAGGGTCCCATATCAGTTGCTATACCCAGATCCCAAAGTAAGAAGTGTGACACTTTATTTCAGGTGTTGGCTAACTGTTTCTGCAAAGTGCCAAATAGTAAATATTTTCAGCTTTTTGAACCACACAGTCTCTGTCTCAACTATTCAACTCTTTTATAGTGTAAAGCAGTCATAGACAAATGAATGGATGTGTTTATATTATAACAAAATTGTATTTGCAAAAACAGGCATTAGGACCAATTTGGCTATCAGATCATAGTGTGTCCGCCACTGCTTTATTTAATTCATGCAGTTTTATCATGAGCAAATGCATGATTCTTGTTACATTTTTTCAATGGTGAGGATTATTTATGAAACTACGATACTTTCTTCAAAGCCTCCAGATTGGGAGTCATTGCAGGATGCACTTAAGTGTAGATTTATAGGCCACCTACAACCTAAAAGGCAGAGAAAATGCCATACCCACAAATTGACTGTTAAAACATGATTCAGTGTTCATGGAAATTATCTTATGGGATCTGTTAGGTTATTATAAAAATACAACAGCATTCTCTAATATTTGCTAGATTTCAGAATTAGTGAGAAATCAGGTTGAAAAAAAAAAAAAAGATCAGCCATTTCAAAAGAGGATTCCCTGAGGACGTGAACTGTGCCACGGACTGCTGGTCAGAATAGTGCATGAGATGAGGACAGAATTGTCAGACATTACTTGACACTGTCCTTGGCAGTATGTGATGAGGAAGTGTGTTGCTCGGTTATAGTCCGGGTCTTCCTGATAGAGTTTTCTGACAAGGAGTTGTGTTGCTAGTCCTTGTCAGTGTGCCACCTACTGTGATGTAAGAGCGAGTGATGGTTCCTGCAAACTGTAAAGAGGGAAATGAGCCACCACACGTTCTTTGCTTTCTGTTTTCAGTAATCACGTCAATATGATCAAACACTGTGGCACTTCCAACAAGTCAGCCAGTCGCAATGTGGAGGCAATGAGAGATTTTTTTCCACCTCTTAAGTGCCCTCAGTGAAGAAAGATAAAACTGAAGTAGTTTGGTGTGAGCGTTCTCAATCATAGGATGGTAGTGATGCAGTGTGCTGTGTAGCAGCACAAGCATCAAATTGCCCTGAAGTCTTCATTTTATGTGAAATGTGAGGCTCTTAAGAAATAGTCTCTGATTCCCTGAATGAAGTATATGCTCTGTTCAATTAGCCATGTTTTCTTCAGTTCTGCCAGTCAACACCCCTTCCTCAGAATGAATTAAACCTTTAAATTTGCCTTTCACATGAGCCAATGATAAGTTCATGAGAAAAACCTTTGCTGCCTTGTTAAAAAGAGCCTGTCACCCAGGTAGAACTGATTTCATCTGTGACTCAGTTGGAGAACACTCAAGGTAATACACGATGCCTGGCACAGTCTATTCCCCTATTTCCAGGAAGCATCAAACATAATTAAAGATAGGCAAACCTTTTCAGCCTAAAGTAGAGCTAATTTTCTCTTTTTTACTCTCTGTCTCTATATTGAACAAGCTAATAAAATTCATTATCTATTGGAGAATAATAAATTAACCCAAAACTTAGCAGCAAAAGGAACAATAAGTATTTATTATCTCACATAATTTCTGTAGGTCAGGAATTCAAGCAACTTACCTGCAGGGTTCTGGATCATACTGTCTCATGAAGTCGCAGCACAGATGTCAGCTTGGACTACAACCATCTAAAAGCTTGACTGGACTTGGATGATTGGCTTCCAATATGGCCCAGTCATGTGGCTGGGAAGTTAGTGCTGGTGGTGTGTGGGGGGCCTGAATTCCTTGCCACCTGAATCTCTCCATGGGGCTTCTTGAGTATCCTTACAACATTGTAGCTGGTTTCTTCCAGACTAGTGATTCAAGTGAGAGGAAGGTGGAAGCCACAATGTTTTTTTATGAACTAGCCTCGGAAGTCATACTCTGGCATGTTTGCAGTACCAAATTGTATACACAGAGCAGCCCTACGCAGTGTGGCCGGAGGAAGCACAGAGGTGTGAATATGAAGAGGTGAGAATCATTGGGGGCCTTCTTGGAGGTGGGCTCCTATAGCCAGTTACTTGATCCTTAAATCACATTGTGGAGGTATCAATTTTAGTAAAGGTTCTTTCTAAACTTAGGAAGATGATAACTAACCTAGGCTTTTCACATAAGCAAGAATGTAAAGCTTAGCATATATTAGACCAATTTTTTTTTTTTTTTTTTTTTTTTTGCTGTTAATAACACCTGTCAGGTATCTTGGCTGGAAATTTTAAAAGATGCTGGTTGTTCAATTTTTAAAAATCCTCTTAATATGTTGTGATTACATGTATCTAGATTTTCTTTTTGTCTCTTGCTTAGTATCTCAACTGGTCTTAAATCTTTTTTCATGTAACTTTCCTCTATGGAATCTGCATTAGTGCTACTGACAAACCTAAAGGTGTGTAATGTCTCACACATAATAGAGCTTTATTTCTCACTTTTATCACAGTCTAAAATGTGTGTTCTTGGTCAGTGGGTGGCTTTCTTTATGCAGTGAACCACTGGCTCCTTTCATCTTTTGCTTCTGCCATCCTTGATGGCCACATCATCATCTGCATCCAGTCTGAGGAAAGGAAAGAGGGTGGAGATGGTGATGCCACTGACATTCCGCTGGAGGGAACCAGTTATATGGCTATGGCTGGTCCAGGGGCTAGGAAATGTGATTACTCATGAGGCAGTTGCTTCCCAGACACAAGTGTATTCTCTAGAAGCAGGGGTTGTGGGGAGGATTTTATAGAAAGGCAACCATCTCTGCCTGAGATCCCAGGCTCCAGAACTTAGCTGCCTTGGAACATTTTGTAAGAACTAGAATTATGTATATTTGAGATTTTGTGACAAAAGTTAATATTACTTCACTTTATAAGTTAAATTTAAAATAATGTGAACCCAATTCTATAATAAAAATTTCAGCAAGAATCACTTAAATTTCAAAGTTGGAAGCCAAGCACATTGGAAAGTGTTTATACTATTGATACATGGAGGGAAGTGGGCATCACTTTGGACTGATAAATATAAATATTGGACTGATAATATTTTAATATAAAAATAATATATATATAACATAAATATAAAGCTCACTGTCCTTTTGAGGATTATTCTGGAATAATGTGAAACTTTCAAGATATCCACCCTGTCATAGGGAAGCAATCAGCTTTGTTTACACAAAATATCCTCAAACTTATATTTATGTCCCTGTTTCTAGTAATACGTCAGTTTGGATATATCTCAACCATCTATTTTCTCCCCAGTGTTAGCATGATCATCTTCCAGTTGAGGTACTTCTGGGCTGTTGTTGCCATTGCTTTACTAATTGTTGTTATTATTATTAGCAATACCACTTATCCAGCACTTACTGGAGCCAGGCATTGACCTAAAATTTTGCTTATCTTTTATCTAATTTAATCCTCACAAAACCTTGTAAAGTAAGCACATCATCCTAATTTGACCATTACACTGAGTTTCAAAGGCTAAGGTGCAGTTATCGGTGGAGTTGGGATTTAAATATATTCTGCTTGGTACAAAGCCCTTGCTTTCTTTCACCTTATGGTGTATATCAGACTAACTGCAATATAATAAGTTTGTTTGACTTTTTGTTCTTATATCTCTGGGGAAAATTAAATCATGTTTCTTGATCCTTAAATCACATTGTGGAGGTGTCTTCCTACTCTTTTAAAAATCATTCCTGATCCCAAATAGGGCCTTCTCAATTCTGAACAGGCATTTTATTTCATGTGTTGCCTTTGCATGCTCACAAATGGCTTAAACAATGTTTCCGCTACCCTTTCTTAGAGCGTGGGTCTCCTTTGTGAATAAATTTGCAAGCATCTTGAAGAAAATGGAGTGCGAGCCATTAACCATTTTGGCTTTTTAGAGAAGAATCCAATCTTCTGTGACAGAATGGCAGGATTGATAATTCTTGTGAAGGCACTTTGGAAAGAATTCTATTACCAACTTTAGCAACCCTTTTCATTCTGTCCCACACTACCAACTCATCGGTAAACTGGTAAATGGATTCAGCTGATACAGATTTTCCCATTTGCTGGGCTTGCAAACCCATGTTGTCTTCAACAGCTCTTTTCTTGGTCTAGCCTCATTGAATCAGTCTTTGCAAGTGGTAAAAAGAACAAGCTTTTAAATCAGACCACTCTGAGTTGGAATCTTGGCTGAGAACCTTTGTAACTGTGTATGGTGTTTGAGAAATTACTTAATCTTTCAATACATCAGTCTTTAATTTTGTAAATGGAAATGGTAGTGCCTAAAGACCTAAACAAGGACACATAAACAAAAATGCTTGGTGTCAGAAGACCAGTAGGTCCCGAGAAATTCTACTGCTACATGAATTTGTTTAAAAAACAATGTCAGTTAGGAATGCAGCAAGTAACAATAACAGCAACAACAAAAGTATGAAAAATAGCTAGAGAAATCAGGATTGATTTTTCTCACTTAGTAAGTCTGTAGATTGGTGGCTAGCGATGTTGGTTCAGGACCTCTATGGCATCAGGGCTGTAATCTCTGTGATTCTCTTGGCTTTGTCCTCGGGCTAGCAAGATGGCTTCTGAAACTGCAGACATTATATTCGTGTACAAGATGAGAGGAAGAGGGAGATATCAGCTGTGCTTTTCTCTATTATCAGGTAAACACAAAAATTTTTCAGAAACTCCCCAGCGATTTTTAACTGATGTCTCATTGGCTGGGTTGTGTCACATGACGATTCCCAGCTGCGAGATGGGCTTGGACGGTGACTATCTAGCTTTGCCAGCTTCAACAGGGGAGTTGAGCAAAGACTCTATTCATAGTCTCATTTGTTGATAGAGTGGCGTGGGATTGGGGGTATAGGAAGTATAAAAGAGGAATGTGTACATGTTATGTTGTGAAAGAAAGCATAGTGGAAAAAATGACTGCATAGCAGTAGGACTGAGGCTTAAATATCAGAGAGGAAAGGAGTGTTTCAGAAAGATCCTAAAGAATAATGATAGGTAGAGAAAAGAGTGGGAGTTTCCAGGCCATAGAAATGGGATGCAGTGACACATGAGCACTGTGTGCATTTCATGTTTGGAATTTAGTAGAAACTTGGTGGCTCTAGGTTGGTGTGTGTGTGTGTGGGTGGGGGTGGGTGGGTATGATTTAGTTGGTGTTGTGGGGAGTGTTAAGTGTGGAGTGTGTTAAGTGTGGAAAGATAAAGTAAAACTAGACTTTAAAGAGCCTTGTGCATAGCAGGAAGCAGTTTGGACTTTGGCAGCTGGGAAGGGTACTAGATGGCTTTAACATAAGCTTAGGTTTGAACTGGCGTGAAGATGTATCTAATGCAGGTTATGGGGTATTGGACTACTGCTGTGAGGAAAAAAATAGAGAAGACAACAAATACCGGAGAGCTTTAGGCAGTGGGCTTGACGAGACTTGTCCTGATTTGCTTGAAGAATAACAGAGAGGGAGGAGTTAAGAATAACCCGGAGACATCTAGCTTGGGTGCATGATGATACTATTGAGTAGAGGACAAGGAATACTGGAAAGGAGCAGGATTTGGGGGAGAGAATAATGATTCTGGCTTTAAACGTATATAATTGAATGGGCCTGCAGGAGTTCTAAAGATTGGAGATTCGATTCTAAAGGCCAGGAGAGAGGTTGATGGAAGGTACAGTTACAGAGGAGTAACTGACATCAACCTAGGGCAGCATGCAGAGTGCTAGAGCAGCATGCAACCTAGGCCAAAAAGGAAGAGGCAGAGGAAGAGAAGAAACGAAGAGGGAGTGGAGTTCTGAAGAGGAGTGGGCATCCAATAATTCAGAGAATTCATGCAGAATGGAAGAGACAACACTGATTCTGAACACTAATTTAACTTCATTTGTTATGTCTCTGACATGTTTCCTTTTTTGGATGTTCCCTTGTCTAGACCCTAATTTCTTTGTTATCTGAACTGTTACATCTACTTTCTATTTAGTTTTGTACAAAGTATTAAGCTATTTTCTCTACAAGATATTTGTAAAACTAAAATAAATGCTGGATTTTTTCTGCTTAAAAGCAACATAGGCTCATTATGAGAAAAATCAGAAAACACTGATAGGTAAAAATAAGAAGAGGAAAACCCTCATAATCCTACTACCCAGTAATTACCACTGCCAAGATCTTGGTATATATTTTTCTTGACTAATATTTTTAAACACAAATACACACACAATTTAACATAAATTAGGACACTCTGTACACATTGTATTGCAACCTGCTTTCTTAAATATCACATTATACTGTATCATAAAAATGTTAAATGCTCATCTAATGGCATTACTTTTCATGGATGAATAATATTCCACTCAATCTCTATAAAATTTGAGACAATTCTTTCCTTAATGTTGTACTTTAAGGTTGCTTTTAATGTTTCCCTATTATAAGCAGGGCTGCAGAGAACATTCTTATAGATAAATGTTAGTATACTTTAATGAATAAATGTTAATGCGAGGAAGTATCTTTAAAATAAGTGCTTAGAAAGGGATCACTGGCTCTTCCAATATCCTTTTGAGTGTTGCTCTCAATTTCCTCCCACATACCCAAATGTCTAAAAAGCTCCATTGTGGACTTCTCCTGTTCTTCTTACAATTATTATGAAAGTAACTCTTTGCTCTTCTCTGCACATAACTTGTTCTCATGATACAGAGGGTTTCCTGAGGAGCCACCAAAGTGTTTGAAGGGATGTGAAGGGAGAACCAGAAGCAAAGGTCAGACAGAACAGCATCTCATCCTGAAGAACAATTTGATAATGCATTTCCAATAAAGGAAGAACTTGTCACTGAAGCAGGGTCAGCTGTTATCCTCTGCAGTCAAAAAGAGAAGAAACAGGTTAAATCTCTAGGGTGGGTGATTTAAGTTACCTACATGAAATCATTTCCTGGTATTGTAGGCTATTAAGCTTTGAGATGTGCTCCTGGGTGTGACTTTGGAGTCTTATTGGGAAAGATTTAGGCATTTTTAGAATCTCTTTTGGCAGGGGTGGTTAAGTGGACTTTTGTCAGAATGAGATGCCCCTCTCAGTGACCTCTGAAGGCCACTGTTAAGCCCACGAAGTCAGTCTTCAACCTGGGAGATGTGCCATTACTCATGGTTTATTGCACTTGGGTCAGGTGATTATCATTTAAGCCTGTTTTCTGTGTATGTTTGTGTGAACCACTCTACAGAGTTGATTGAAATCTGAAGCTATTTTTCCACTTCAATTCTTTTGTCCATGAATAGTGCTTCTGTGAGAAAAGAGATCAGTGTTGTTTATTGTTGCTACTTTTGTTTTCTTATAGCTGGAAGCTTTTTCTATCAATACAAATTCCGATTCTTTATGAAAGATCAGAGTTAGTCACATGTAATCTGTATATCCAGGGTTACTCTAAGTGACACCATTTTCAACCTTCTGTAGAAATCACTTTGATTCTAATCTGTTTCTTCATTTCTTATATTTTGGGCTTACGTTAGAAATATTTTCCTTTTTCTTTGGGGCTGAATGCCTGATGGAGAAAGTACAGGCGGACAGCCGAAAATTTTTTCCCTCTAAATAAAAGATCACAGAAGGTGCCTGAGGAGATTTAGACCTCAGGAAAACTAAAATGAGCATTTTAATTCACTCTTCTGGGACTATTTTACATTTTTTTGGTTGGAGGGGAGCTTTGTGACCCTCTCCTTTTTAAAGTATTTTGTCAGTGAGTACTAATTTGATTTGTTAGTGCTATATCGATGGCAAAATGTGATTAATAAGTGAGGAAGATAGGAGTTTTGAATCAGGGGACTATGACCATGTTATGTTGGATTTTTAGCACTGAAATATTTATTCAGTTGTAGAAAAAATATTTAGAAAGTAAGTTCTCCTGCCTTTTTGGATTTCATGTGAAAAATGTGAAGGTATGGAACTGCTGTCTCCCCGAAAAGTTTCCTGATTTTTGTGCTCTTGACTGCATCTTTTTCCAGTACCGATAAGTCAGTTTGTGATGCCCTCCCCTTGAAAATAATGATATTGGTTTCACCAGGAAAGTACCATTGTGGGAAATAGCTGATCAGTTAGAATCAGTGCAAATATGTGCAGAACAGTGAGGAAAGAAGAAGGCTCATTGACCTGGGACTCTGGAGACTTATGGTCTATTCCTGGCTGCCTGGAACTAGCTCTTAGGCATCTTTTCATTTTTCTGTACATGGCCCAAGTAGGACAGACACTATTCTGAGAGCCAGGGACCCTAACTTCTCACTTACAACCTTCTACTAATTTACTGCATGTATGAGTCTAAGCAAGGCTTTCTCCTGTCATTTTCTCCTATGTATAACAATAGGACTACTTCCAAATTATAGACAAATTTGAGTAAGCATTTAGTATCAAGGAATATAAAATTTATTTAAGTGCTCCAAAATGCTCTAAGTATATTTATGTCACTTTCTAAATCACAAAACAAATCCAAACATGTAAAATGAGGAAGTAGGTGTTGATGATTACTAAGATACTGGATTTTTTTCATTGAATTCCTGAGTTATGAAGAAATTCACAAGAAACAAATGATTACTTGTTTGACAATCTGGAAGGTAAACATGGGCATGTGGGACAACTTGGCAAGTAAAAGACAAAGGATTACAGGTATGTTTCCTGTCTGCTGTGAACTGGCAGGTGCAGGGGAAACTGAAAAGGTGGGGGAAATATAGAGGCTTTTGGAGGCCAAAGCAGGCAGATCACTTGAGGCCAAGTATTCGAGACCGGCCTGGTCAACATGGTGAAACCCCGTCTCTACCAAATATACAAAAATTAGCTGGCTGTGGTGGCACACACCTGTAATCCCAGCTACTCGGGAAGCTGAGGCAGGAGAATCTCTGGAACCCTGGAGGTGGAGATTGTAGTGAGCTGAGATTGTGCCACTGCACTCCAACCTGGGTGACAGAGCAAGACTCTTGTCTCAAAAAAAAAAAAAAAAAAAAAAAAGTCTTTTAGAGAGGGCTTATGTGTATTTGGTATTTGTTGCTCTTTCCTATGCAAGGCTTCTTCTCATTGGTTTTATTTTCATTTTTCTCCTTTACTCTTCCATGCCCCTTCACCCCATTTCAATTCTCCTTTTCCACATAGGCACCTACTCCAGAGGAGCCGTCATTAAAAAAGGTGCACCCGTATAAAATATGGCATCTTGTTTTGTGTATTATACTATGGTTGTCAGTTGGTTTCTTAATTTACTCAAAACTATGTGTTCGATATCGACTTATATTTTGTGTATAGCTGGTTTGCTTCAGTAATAATTATATTACAAGTATGCATCCATCATATTTTACTGATTCATTTTCCCAGTGGTAGGCGGTCTCACTCCCAGCTATGACAAGCAATACTTTATTGTGTCAAAATGTTTCTGTGGTATATGTTTCAGGTTGGATTGTCTGGTTATAGCATATATAGTAATGTGTATCACTCTCAAGTATGGTTATATTTTTTTTATTGTTAGTGCAAGCACATTTGTGAGAAACATATATGAAAATTGTTCTTAACCATCACTTAAAATTTTCCATTCTCATGGGATTTAATTACATTTCTTTTATTAATAGTAAATTTGAGCATCTCTTTTTGTGTTTGTGGGCCATTTGGTTTTCCCCTACTGTGATGTGATGTTTGTGTGTGAGATGATGTAATTTTGGATAACATAGTGATGTAAGTTTGGAAGCCGCCCTCATTCTTAATAGCTACCTTATCTATCTAAAGGAATCAACTTCTAATCCCATCAGTAAGTTACTCTTAGTAAAGACAAAGGGTTAGGGCTGGGCACCGTGGCTCATGCCTATAATCCCAGCACTTTGGGAGGCCAAGGTGGGTGGATCACCTGAGGTCAAGAGTTTGAGACCAGCCTGGCCAGCATGGCAAAACCCCATCTCTACTAAAAAAAAAACAAAAAAAAAATTAGCAGGGCATGGTGGTGTGCAACTATAATCCTAGCTACTCAGGAGGCTGAGGCAGGAGAATCACTTGAACTTGGGAGGCGGAGGTTGAAGTGAGCCAAGATCATGCCATTGCACTCCAGCCTGGGCAACAAGAGTGAAACTCCATCTCAAAAAAAAAAAAAAATTTCAAAGGATTAATAAGATTCCCTCCTCCTCCTACCTCTATTACCAGATAGAGAGTTAAAAGCTTTGTTACCACCAGTTTCTAAAAGCTAAGAAAAGTTTCTGTGCATCTCATTGCAGGCAAGAAGTTTGACCCTATTAATGGAGGCACTAGTCTGATAGAGACTATCCAAGAGAAGTCAGAGTCAGAGACTCTAATTTCTCATATAACCCGCTGTTAACGTATTGAATAAATTTGTTTATGTAAGATTTTCTCTCCTTATGTGTCATATTTAAAATAAATAATAGGAATAAATACTCCGAAGTCACGGGCACATTCAAGTATGTATCTAATATCAAGCACTATAACATTTTCACTTTTCCAGGGCTGGCATGTAAGGATCTTGGAAGATGTCTCCGTCATTTCCATGATAAGACAAATAATGCTGAATAAACTGAAAAATTAACAACTCTTAGACCTCTCAGAGAACTGAAGGGTCACAGGGCAAATTGCCGCCCCCAAAATTGGAGAGACAGGGAAATACAGAGAATTACAATTTTACCAGAGTAGAAACCCAAAAGGAACAACCACTGGGGAAAGCAGTGCTAGAGCAGGGACACCTAAACTATCATTAGTGAATTGCTGGAGGCTCACCGTGGACAAGTTAGAGAGTTAAGAACTCCAGGAAACCTAGTCTTAGGGGGTTGCTCCCATGCTTTTGTGAGTTTTATGTACAGGAGCTCTACCAGGTTCTCATAGTGAATACTGGAGAAAAATCCAACTGTACTTCTGACAAGGGGCACATTTTTAAATATGCCCAAGTGTTCTGTTCTTCTTAAGATCTTCCCTCGAAGCAAACCATTTCACCAAAGCCTAACAGACTGGTCTTTTATCTAAGCCTAAGAGACCATGGGGAAGGGAAGCCCCTTCTGGTTTTGCCTGACCTGTGTTGGGCAGTAAAAGGGGGCACAGAAAAACGTCTGTGAAGTTTACAACCCAGAGGCATAGGTTCACTAAAACTGAGACTTCCTCACAGGACTGCAGAATGTGTCCCCACCCCTCACAACTCAGCACTGCATCACTAAAGATCTATTTACTGCAGCTCCTTTTACCCAGTAAATGTCTCGTTTTCAACAAAAAAAAAATGACAAGGCATACTAAAAGACAAAAAAACACAACTTGAAGAGACAGAGCAAGCATCAGAATCAGACTCAGATATGGCAGGAATGTTGGAATTATTGGAAAGGGAATTATTAATATGCTAAAGGCTCTAATGAAAAAAGTAGACAACAAGCAAGACCAGCTGGGTAATATAAGCAGAAAAATGAAGATTTTAAGAATCAAAAAAGAAATGCTACAAATAAAAACTATTGTAACAGAATTGAAGAATGCCTTTGATAGACTCATTTGTAAAACTCTTAAGTGCCTCTAATGTTATGAGTATACAGTATTCAAATGACACTTTAAATTTTAAAACAAGTCTCAACTTTACAATCTCTGTGAAGCACGTTGCTTTTTATATGATACATTCTGGTGCTGCTTATTTCATTCTTGACTTTGAAATGTTCACGGAAGGGAAAAGGGGAGTTTTTGAAGAAATAGTATGGGAATCAGAACATTATGCAGTGCCTTCAAAGGTACGATGTACAACTACACATTCATTCTGGGTGAATAAATTTTCATTTAGAAAATTTAGCGAATTTTCATTTAGAAATTATTTGGTGAAAATTATTTTTGTCTTAATGAAGTTGAATTCAAATTGTGGCATAAAAGATTCTGACATCAGCTTTAAAATTTGGATACTTAAAATTTGGGAGGTGTGAAGATGAAAATTAGAAAATAAAATGTTATGAAATGCTAAGATATTTTATTTAAGATTTACAGCACTTTTTTGGTCAGTATATTCTATCAATACTTTTTTCCCCCAGAGAAATCTTGCATTTCATGTTTTGTGATGCTATATAAGTTGTTGCTTGTTTTTAACTCACAATAGCCATCAACTATGTTTGGCTTATGCAAAAGACTGCAAATTAGGCTGGGCATGGTGGCTCATGACTGTAACCCCAGCACTTTGGGAGGCCGAGGAGGGCAGATCACTTGAGGTCAGGAGTTCGAGACCAGCCTGGCCAACATGACAAAACCCTGTCTCTACTAAAAATACAAAAATTAGCTGGGCATGGTGGTGCGTGCCTGTAGTCCTAGCTACTCTGGAGGCCGAGGTATGAGAATCGCTTAAACCCGGGAGGCGGAGGTTTCAGTGAGCCACGATCATGCCACAGTACTCCAGCCTGGGTGACAGAGTGAGACCCTGTCTCAAAAAAAAGAGTGCAAATTAAAAATAAAAAGAAATAGGAACAGTCAAAAGAAATATGTTAGGAGCATTTTATAATATGTAAGGATAGCGGCAAAGCACATTCTTAAGATGGACACTGCTTTTGTTTTATTATTTTTTCATGGGATCACAAAAACATACTTTTCTGCAACTTTTGCTTTTGTCAATGACATATTACCAGCATCTTTCCAAGTCATTGCAAACACATTTGTCTTATTCTTTGCCTATTTTATAAATATAAAATAATTTGTTAAAACATTGCCTATTTATGCCATTGCCTACATATTTGCTTTTAAGTAGAGTGCTTCAGTAGTCATAATTACATAATGTATCTTTAAGTAGTCATGCTAGTGTTTCTGTAGGGTAAATTGTTAAAATTATAGAGATTACAAAGTCATGGATTGTGGTTATTTAACATGTCGATAGTGACTGTCAAGTTCCCTCCAGAAAGGATGCTCTAGCCTCCTTTCCTCTGAGAGGAAAATGCCTATTTGTCACACATTCACCACAACTCAACATCATCAATCTTTGTATTTTTTGTCAATCCAATACCCTTCAATTGGTATCTGTAGGATTCTGGCTCAAGATGACAGACTGATCACATATATCTGATTCTTCTTTCTATTAACATTACAGATTTTTTTTTTTTAAAGAATGGAACTATAATAGCACTGAGCAAGAACATTCCTTAAACTATCAATGGCCAGAAGTTTTGAAGAATATGTGGAAGACAGAAAGCATCAGTTCAATCAATGGATTCATGGAGAAAGCTCAGTAGAAATCAAAATTCAGAGCAGCTTCAAGTCTGGGGGTCAATAGAGAGCTAGAATGAGCCACAGAGAAATCATCAAAGTTACTCATTTTATAGAACTGTGTTTCCAATAACATGGACATTTGGTTGCCCCTCTGGGCCTTTATTAATTAGAACAGTTTCAAGGAATAGGCTTTTGCTCTTGAGCTAAGAGAAGAACTACTTCCTAAAGAAAACAATTTGTCTGGGGGTAGCTCTCAGTGAGAATATAGGAGTCTATAGTGAAGCAGGGTGGTGTATGTAGGAAGTCCTGATCTCCACAACAGATATAGTCAGGCAAACTGAAGAAAAGGTAAGTGCCTGGGAAGGAAATACAGCAAAGGATTCCATTCCTGTGGTAATTGTGTCTGTCCTCATTCTCTTTGCATGCCTCATGTCCCAGCAAACTCCAGGATGGGCACCTATTGACATCTCAAGTACACCATTGTCCCACCTAGAGCCTGCAGTCAGCCCTTTCATTTCAAGGGAGAGATGCCTGTGCAAGCAAACATATATAGCTTTAAAGTAAGTCCATGTTACAAAGGTTAGCAGACATTTGATGAAAACACTGAGGAAAATCTTGAAAGAATGAAAATAAACAGAACAACTAATCTAAAGTAAATAGAAATAGTTTTAATAATGGAAAAACTTTAATGTTCTCAGAGTAAATACCTTTCATCCTGAAAATAGCGAGAGTTTATGAAAATAGGAAAAACAGATTGCTGACATTAAAAAATCAATGGATGGCATAAATAATCTAATGGGACTGAAGACCATGTTGCTGTTCTTAAAGATAGCATCAAGGAAACCTTTGATAATGCACAGCAAAATGAATCAGAAAATAAGGAAACAATACTAAGATGGGAGCAGAGGTCTAGACATCTAATGTGACTCTAATGGGAACTCCACAGAACAAGAAAAATAAAGAATAGAAAAAAGGACATAGCCCAAAAATAATAGAAGAGTTTTTTTTAAGCAAAAGAAATATAACTCTTCAGACTGAAAGATTCCAGTAAGTACCAAGCAGAATGAAGGAAAAGAAAGCCTACTGCTAACTTAGTGTTCAGCTTTTGGTAATTAACCACCCCTCTACCATATATTAGAACTGGCTGGTTAATGCTACTTAGGGATCAGTGTGGAAGCTGGGAGAGATTGGTTCTTAACCTTTCTGAGATATCTAGCATGTAAGGACTCAGTGATCATGAAACGAAAAAGGGGCCATTTTTGTCCCATAAGGAGAGTATCAGCCTGAGAAAGAATCCACCACACAGAAGACCAGGTCTGAGAGATAGAAAGAAAGAGGCACAGGTCTAATAACATTGAAATTATCAGTCTGGCTATATCTGATTTTAGTACTACTGCATGATTCATATTAGGGACCAAAGAGTTTGAGATGCGTTTCTGCATGAAAGTTGTGAGAATACATTTAATGTATCCTAGAGGAATTCTAGCACTCTGAGGATAAAGAGAAGATCCTAAAAGCTTCCAAAGAGGAGAAGAAACAAATTACTTACCAAGACATAAGACTTGGAATGACATTCTACCTTTTGTCAGCAACACTGAATAGCCAACAAAAAAGTAGTGTTTTCTTTTTTCTTTTCTTTTTTTTTTTCTTCTGAGACGGAATCTCACTCTGTTACCTGGGCTGGAGTGCAGTGGTGGGACCTTGGCTCCCCGCAACCTCCAGCGGGTTCAAGCAGTTCTCCTGCCTCAGTCTCCCAAGTAGCTGGGATCATAGGCACCTGCCACCATGCCTGGCTAAATTTAATTTTTTTTTTTTGTATTTTTAGTGGAGACAGTGTTTCACCATGTTGACCAGAGTATTTTCAGAATATGGGAGGGTGGGGAAAGGTTTGAAGCTGGCATTCTATACTTGTCACATTACCAATCAGGCATGAAGGCCACTGAAGATATTTTTGGGTGTGCAATAATTCAGGAAGTTTATGAAAAGATTGTAATAGGAGGTATTTCAGCAATATGGTGAAAGAGTAAGACTTAGGAGAACTAAAGGAAGCTAGAAAGAAGGTAAGAGGTTAATTTGTGTGGGGGCCTGAAAATGTCCCCTCCAGTGAGAAGTGATTTAAGACAACAGATTCCTTGTGTATTACTCTTCTTGGTTCTAAAGTGAATAATAGCTACACGTTTATAAAAATCATAAACATTCTTAATTGGTTTTCCATTTTTAGAATTAACCTATATGGACAAAGCACAGAAGACTGACTTAACAATCTAAAGGCAAAATGTATATGCTTTAAAGTGCAGTGATTGCAAATGGGGGCAAAATGATTTGCTTTAAACAACTATGAAATAAATGTAACTTCTCTGAGCAAAATCTTGTGGAACTGGTGTCTGTCTGAATAGAGGAATGACCATAAGTCTGCATTAGAGGCAGGGCAAAGGGAGAATGGAGACACATCAGTTGGGAACGTTGTTGTATCTGACCTGAGACAGGCTCCGCAGAAAAGGGGCTGAGGTGTGATAAGTCTAAGAGGGTCAGACCAGCGGTTGTGCTCCTGGTTGGGACCAGTGTTTGCTCTCTAGGAAAGCATTCAGACCATTAGATTATTACCCCTTTCCCTAGGACCCTTTGTTACCTAAAATTGAATATGTAATTTTTTTGTTGATGTGGTTTTGGTTAGAAGGTGTAAAATGTACTCACTTTTCTGAGAAAGAGGATTACAGGTGATAAAATGATGCCTTGTGTCTTAAATATTTAAAAAGAGAAGGGGGAAGAAAGCTGAAATGTCCTGATTTCACTTTCCCCACTTGAAATTGGTGTGAAAGGGCTTAGCCTCTTTTCAGAGAAATAAGAGTCTCACGCTCAAAGTGCATAAACACAGAAAAGAGAAATAAAACGTGTTAATTGGTGATTCAAGGAGAAAAGTTCAATATTTTTTGACTGTATGGCAAAAGCTTATATTCTCAAGAATAAACATTTCTAATGAGATCCAAAGACCACAGGGCAAAAGAAAATGGGGTAGCAAAGGCTTTTTAATAATCTAAAATAGCTAGGGAGAAACAAAGACAGTTTTAAGGCTTTAGTGAAAGTTATTTGCTATTGTGTTGGAAAAAAGAACCCAATGTTTAGACTGAATTTTTTATTTTTCAACCACTTGAGTTGGTATGATTTTTTGAAATCATTCTTTCTCCTTCTCTACTGTTAACATGTAGCTATAATTTGGTTTCTCTGACTTGGGATATTTTAAGGCAAAGGAGATATGAAAGCTTGAGGATATGGAATGGACTTTATCACAGGCTAGGGTTAGGCAAAAAAGAAGAAATGAAGTCATTTTTAAGGGAGCAACTGGAGAAGAACCCAGAGCTGTGCTACTGAAAGTGGACACTCAGTGGTCACTAAATGTCATCAAGGGATAACTTTATGAAGCATGCATATGTGATGGAAGCATTATCAATTAAAGTAGTATAGAAGAAAAACACAATATTTAGAAATTGATACATATTTTTTAAAAAGAGAATGATCCAAGAAACATACTTCTAGAAATGAGTTCATTAAAAATAAAAAAAGTTATGTAAAAGGACATGGGAAGAAAAATGTGACAATAGAAAAGCCTTGTGTGGCTCTTATCTGTATGTGTTAGCAGTGCTAGAATAATAATGGTGAAGGTACCAGTAAGAGAAAACATTCTAGAGATTTATAAGTAATACCTTTTAAAATAGTTATTGGACACCTTTGTTAGTATATGACAACCCAAATGAACAATCATACCAATAGACATAATTTATACAAAAAGACATGGAGTCTATTGAGAGAAGCAGGCCATACCCAAAATAATAGCTAATATTTACAGAGTTCCTACTCTGTGCCAGGCACTATGCGAAATGCTTTTGATGTATGGTCTCATTTAATTCTCATTGCAGTTTTTTGAGGTACCGGCCTTGTACAGATGAAGCTTCAAGAGATTGAACAATTTTGTAAGATCTCACCAATAAGTAGCAGTCTTGGGTTTTGAATTCAGATCCTCTGAGTTTGTAGCCATGTTCTGAACCACTCTGTTACTATAAGGGTGTTACTGCTGCTGCTATTAAAGTGATATAAGTACTATTTTCATAGAAGGAACAGAAATTTCACTGATACAAGGAGTAACTTTTTACCTCAAGGGCCTACATTTATTTTCACCTCTGCTTCAAATAAACAATAAATAAAAATCAAAATGACAAATGATGGCTGCAATTTCTGAGTACTTCGTACATGCTGGGTAATGTATTTGACATGTATCATCTCATGTAATTATGCTATGAACTCTGGGAGGCATTAAGTCAAATGATTAAGGAGGCAAGTCAGAGTCATACAGCTTGGGTTCAAATACCATCTCTTGGCATTACTAGCTGGCTGCCTTCAGCAAGTTGTATTTTCACTGAACTTCGAGATCCCCACCTGTAAGTGGCAATAGTAATACCATCTTCATCATAAAGTGGTGAGGCTTAAATTGCTAATCAGAATAATGTCTGGAACATAGTAATTTCTCAACTGTTAGTTTTTTTTTTAATATTCTAATCTAGGTGAGAAAATGGAGACTCAGAAGTTAAATAACCTGCCCAAGGTCAATAGTTCTCATATAACAAAGATGGGATTCTGATCTTTCTACGCCACGAACCTCAGTCTTTGCTCTTGAGCCCTCTGTTGTACTACCCTCCTAGGATCTGACCTCACAACTCTGTTTTCTAAGTATCATTCAGGGTGCTTTTCCTCCTAATTTAATCTATGAATAGGTTGCCTGTTGAGCATGGATATGTCAAGGTTAAGGCAATGAATAAATTAGGAAATTGACACAGTTGCAGATGACCCATTTTTTAAAGATTGAATTTAAAAGCACTTTCTCTTCAAAAGAAACTGGATTAAGTAGAACTACCCGGTTTAACTAAAACATAGAACATCTATTTGAAGAAACATTGAGAATATTTTATTTCCAATGGTGGCTTGTTCATAAATGCATAACGTTAAAAAAGGAAGCAGAGCTTTTAGTTTCAGACTTTGAAGTTTTTTTAAAAAGAAGCACAATAGGCTGTATAATCCGTATCCAAAGTGCAGGATAGCATGAAGAAGTACAAATAAAGCATGTCTCAAATGGTTATATTCAGGGGAATCTTGTTGTAAGGTAGTATTAAGAGGTGGTGTAATGAGCTCTTTATAAGTTAACTATATGACCTTAGGCTTTTATTTTCTGTAGGTTTTTTTCTTTTAAAAATATTTTAGGAAACCATGATATATCAGAGACCATGCATTGTGTAATGGTGTGCATTTAACTAAAAGGAAAAAGGTCAAACTTGGCCAATGGCAACGTCCAGAATATCCTGCCCCAAACCTGCTGGGGATCTCATCACAGAAAGACATTAATTTTGTGAATTTGTCACATTCAGGACCCAATCTCACTAAGCTCACGCACTGCTAGTGGTTTCTTCTCTCAGTTGTGGACTCAGAAACTTTTTACCCTAATGTATAAAACAAGCAAACCAATTGATGAAGGTACAGTGAATCCCAAGACACATGTCACAGCTAACCCATAATCTCCCTGTAGGCACAGACAACAAATTATAGTCAGCTGGTTGCTTAGCGAGGCTATAACCAGCTGAGGTGAGTGAGTTACATGATTTAAGTATTTAATGGCATGAGGATAAGATGGTTGATTACATCAATTCCACAAAAGAACAAGACCTGCCGCTAGGACCAGATTCTCTAAACTATACTTGGATGGGCACTGCCAACTATGTCTCCTCTGTGTGACCCTGGGCAAGTTCCTTGTCTCACTGTGTCTCAAGTTCCCTACCTGTAAAAAATGTGTGAGTAAATGGTTTGACAAAATGCTTGGCCATGATATTCCATTATCATCTTTGCTATACAGACTTCAACTGCCAACAGTCTCCTTTCTTCACACAGAGGCCATTGTATCTCTCTAAAGTGACTTTGCACATCTCTGATTTTTAAAGTTTAGTTCATAGAGGAAAACATTTTTTTCTGACTTCCAAGTTCTCGTAGGTTCCAAATAAAGAAAGCAATGATAATGGGTTTTTTTGTTTGTTTTTTGCTTTTTTTTTTTTTTTAGAGGGTATCCATGTAGCCAAGTTAAAAGTGGTTAGGCTCTCTCAGTGTTGATAAAACACATGGTATCCTGCCAAAAGTCTGTAGAAAGGAGACCTGTCTATGTAAACTATCTATTTGTAACTTCTAAAAGACTATCCTCTGGTATTGTAGCTTTTCTTTCTTTCTTTTCCTTAAATATTTGTATGAGGATAAAAAGCATTGCCTTTCCTCAAATTTTTCATGAATATGTTTCACTTTCCAATAGAACAGAGTATGAGCATGAGCTTGCTGTTTTCCTCCTGATTTTAAAGACTGTGCTTGCAGGGAACAAAGAGTAGAGAACAAGTGGGCCTTTATGCTGCAGACAGTTGATAATTGACACCTGCTTCCAAACAATTACTGCATGTGCAATATTTAATTCAGCTGTTTTTTGGCTTTGGATTTTTATGAGAAAACAATTTTAGCATAACACTGTAAATCTCTTTTCTCTCTTGGCCTCAGACTGTGTATTTAGAAACTATTATCCCCTGTTTGGGGTCAGATATTTGCTGGGGTAGTGCACTGTCTTAGTCTCTTTCTGCTGCTATAACTGACTACCACAAACTGGGAAATTTACAAACAATACAAGTTTATTCACCTACAGTTATGGGGGCTGGGAAGCTCAAGAGCATGGTGCCAACATACGGTAAGAGCCTTCATGCTGCTTCCTCCCATGGCAGAAGGACAGAAGGGGAAGAGAGTACACATGAGAGTCATTAGCAAGAAGAGGCCAAACTTGCTTTTATAACAAGTCCACTCAGTTGATAACTCACCCACTCCCACGATGATGACATTAATCCATTAATGAGGGCCCAGCCCTCATGACCTAATCACCTCTTATTAGGCCCTATCCCTCCAATACTGTTGCATTGGGAATTTAGTTTCCAATATGGGAACTTGTGGGGACACATTCAAACCATAGCATGCCTGATCTAATTTCCTTTAGAAAAAAGTAAGCTGTTACCTATGGAAATGTGGAGTTGGACTCATTAATTTAGTATTTTATTTTGAACATTTGGCAGCCATTTACTTGTTTTCATTCAAATCAAAGAGTTAGAGTTCCAAAGTAAATCATTTTCATGTTACGAATCTTGACTTCACAGTGTTTCCCCTTGATGTTTCTGTGAAATGTGTTTTCCTGGATTAGTACAAAATCAGGCCCCAATGCTTCAGTATTAAATATCACACAGCTGTATTAACTTTTTATGAGATGAAACTGAGCTGCAAAACATTATGTGTGGATTTTGGAGGGGATTGTTTCTGACTGGTGAGTTATGATGGCTGTGTTTTTATCTATAGTACTAGAGTTGGGCTGATCGGATTAATGCATTTTAGGCATATAAACCTGAATTATAAAGAAGAGAAATATGTTCTCATTGCAAGCAATTCTTTATAAGTAATGATGTCACTGTATGAGCTTTTTAAGCTACTGAAATATAGTCCGGATGATTGGGAAAGGCTTATATTTCTTGATTCCCTGGGATCCTAATGTGCATATCTCTAAAAGGAAGCAGAATATAATGGCCTTGCAAGGGCTGTCTGTAGTTGATGGGACACCCAGTGCCATCAAATCATGGGCTGCACTAAATGTGATTAGGAGCTGTCACAATACATTTAGCCCTCATCGGTTAGAGAGAGAATCGGGGCCAAAGGTCATTTTCTACAGCAAAGTGGGCATTTAGTGCTTTTATTTGCACTAATGGTAAATGATAGTTAATGAAAATCATTTATAAACCTTGTCCAAACCAGTGTTTCTCTACTGAAAACAGCGGCTGGCTGCCGCTGGAAAGGACTGTAATTGCAATATGGTTGACGCCATGTGATAGTAATTGGGCTTATAGCTTAATGAAGTCTGTGTCCAGTAACTCATTTCCACATAGTGGGAAAACAAGCCAAGGTAACAGCCCTCCCTGATGAGAACTTATATTACTGCTTCATCTACTTGACTTTTGTCACTTTGCACTTTGAAGTGAAATATTACCACCTTTGAAATGTGGTGCCCAGTCTGAGGCCTCATACTTTTGAATCATGGTCGACATATACTCTAATAATGATTAATAGCCTTTCCAAGTATTCTAGTTGTTTTAAAGGTCATTTAATCTTTATGTAGCAGCTTAATTGAAAGTTTTTATCCTTCTTATACACCTGGCATTCATTTAGAGGGAAAGAAATATAATTACAGCAAGTTGATGAGAAATAATTTGTTAGGCATTTCTTTTCTTTCCTCAGATTTTCATCTTACTCATAAAAATTTTCATTCATTATATTTCTTTCCCAATAGTTGGGTAAAGTTTCTTCTGGTGAAATTTAATGATGGTAGCTTCTTGAGTCGATTCTATTTCATCAATCAACTATTGGGAAACGGTGCCAGGCTACTCACTCGTACTTTCTTTTAAATCATGGATATCTGAGGGAGAGAACCACCTGCTTGAAGGACTAGTACGGCCAGATCTTCCTATCCACAGGTTCCACATCTGCAGATTCAACCAACTACAAATCAGAAATATTAGAAAAATATACAAAATAAAAATACAAATAGGAACAATGCACTATAACAACAATTTACATAGCATTTACATTGCATTGGGTATTGTAAATAATCTAAATCTGACTTAAAGTTTATGGGAGGATGTGCATAGTTTATGGGCAAATAGTATGACTTTTTATAAAAGGAACTGAGCCTCTGCAGATTTTGATACCTGTGAAGGGTCCTGGAACCAATTCCCTGTGGATATTGGGGGACGACTGTATGACGATGAGAATGTTTCTGAAGACTTTCAACAGTCTGAAGATGTATAAATCATCGAGGATGATTTATACAGAACAGCTAATAATAACAACCATTTATTGAGATTTACTATTTGCTGAACACTGGGCAGGGCCTTTGATGTGCACGATCTCATTTAATCTTTCTAGTACCTTTATGAGGCCCATAGGGTCTCCCCATTTTACAGATGAGGAAAATAAGAAAGAGAGGTAGGTATCATGCTCAAAGGAGGCAGCTAATAAGCAGGGCTGCACCTAGCCAGTGTGGCACTGTGTGCAAATTAGAGAAAGGCTCTCACTCCAGTGATGGCTTGGCTGGCAGAACACAGTAAGGCTTTTCACCCCTGCTTGCACCTGCTGCCAGGTACCCGTGTATATTGCACAATCCATACAACTTATGTGGCGGCCCAGTTGGTGAGTGACAGATCCTGAGTTAAAGCCATAGCAGTAGACCATTGCTGTTCAATGGAAATAGAAATGTAATTTAAAATTTTCTAGTAGCCGCATTTAAAAACGTAAAAAGAAGGAGGCAATGGTATTTTTAAGAATACGTTTTATTTAACCTAATATGTCAAAAACATTGTTTCAACATGTAATCAGTATCAAAATGGTACATTCTTTTTATTTTTAGTGAACTAGTCCTTGAAATCTAGTGGGCATGTTACATGTATAATACTCTCAGTTTGGACTAGTTACATTTCAAGTGCTCAACAGCCACACATGGCTAGTGGCTCAGACAGAGACAGTGCAGTTCTAGAGCTCCAAGTCTTAACATCTTCTCCTGCACTCATATTTTTCCAAAAAAAATAAAAAGCTGAATTCAATCAAAGCATCCTCAAAAAAAAAAACTTATTAAAAAAAGTAAGGCAGATCAGAAATTCCAAACCTCTGCCTGTTACCAGTATACTCAAGAAAGCTTGTTTTTGCATACGAAGAGTATATTTGCACTATTATTAATATATTACATATTATATTAATATAGTTACATGTTGAGTATATGGAGTCTGAGTATCTATTAATGGATTTTCAAAATTCTGTGGATCTTTTAGGTGCTGTCTTTTTGCCATTCCTTTTGTCTTTTGCATTTTAGTGAGAAGGTGGGCAAAGAATTCAAGAAGAAATAAGACCGAAACCAAAGAACTTTTGAATTTCTCAGCATTACTCTGGTAAGAGTAATGCAGTCCAGAAGCTTAAAGACATTTTTGGATGACTGGTTCAAAGATATTAGATGATGTTTATTCTCTGAAGAGTTAGACAACTTTACCAGAGGCACAAAAGTGCAGGCTGAGTGAACCCAGCTTTTCAACTTGCAGTGGCTGCTAGCATGATTTAGTGAGTTAATTTTAATTTATAGAATTTTTTTCTTCCATCTACTTTATTCTTTTTGGTAATAGAGTATGAATCAGGCTGAATGTCATCAGTCTGTGACTAGTAATATCTTTTTGGAAAATGCTCAAGATTCTTTTGAAACTCTCTGGAAAGTGGTGACATCACTTGAAAGGGTTTATAGAGCTTTAATTACTAATTGATTACTACAATTACAATCTGGGAAAATTGCCATACAATGGAGAGTGGTACTTGGGTGGCATGGCCTGGTTTCCTTGAAGCAAGGACAGCAGTGAATAGTGTAGCATTTTGGGAAGAAGACAGGCATTACAATCTTAGGTTTGCTATGACCTCTTTTAATTTTCTTATTAGAAACATGGGAGAATGATCCCTATTACGATTGTCATGAGGAACTAATGAGAATTTATGGAAAGCATCAAGCTCTGTGCCGGCAGAAAGAAGACAATTCATAAATTGCAGCCTTCATCCTTTCTAATAAAACTTATTATCATAACTTTTTGAGCTGGTTATATATTTTTCCCATCAAAACAAAATTATTAACAATTATGGTTTATTGTTAACAAAACCTATCATCCAGCACTCAGGATCATGATCCTACCACATAGCTTATGCTACTAAAAACACAACAGTATCATTCTCAGAAAAAAGAATGAATTGAGAAGTTGTCAAAATAAGTTCAAATAAAGATGATATGAATTATATAGGATTATACTGGACAAAAATAATTTTTTGGCTCTCATAGGAGTGGAAAGATTTCCAAAAAGCTAAAGAAATGTGTATATTTTTTCTACAAAAAAGTGCTAAAAGCAATTATAATCTGTTTTTTTCTTTCTTATTTCTTTTTTTCTTTTCTTTTTGCCCTTTTGCCCTCCCTTCCTTCCTTTGAGGAAATGGGTTAAGTTGGTGAAAGTTTAGGCTTGAAGTTTTGTGTGTGGAGCAGGGAGCCGTGTGACTAAAATGTTTTAACTCACAGATCAAGGTGATGTATGTGGGTTATGGCCGTGGGGATATTTTTATTCCAGAACTGTTATTATTTTGAGTTACCAAGGTCTGGATAATTGTGTAAAATGCAAATGCTCCCAATCCTAATTTGTATCTGTGATTGAGCTGTGTTGTCCAACTCTTTGGAGTGGCCACCAAATACCCTTAAATAATGATTACATATTAGAGTAAGAGCCAAAGAAAACAGCACCTAGGTATAGTTGAACACTTCACTTAAGTATCACTTAAGAACCTTTGGTGTAAGCAACAGATCCCAATTCTGTGCAAGTCAAGAAATAAGAGAGTTTAGAGAAGGGCTGCTGAACAGATAGATGCCAGAATACCTGGATGATCCATGGCAATAGATTAGGAACAGGCGACTCTTGGCGTTCAGCAATAGGATCTACCTAATTGTTTCATCATTTATCATCTTATGCCACTTTACTAAAGATTAGAAGTTACAGTAAAGCGTCCTGTGATTGAAGCTTGGATTACTTGACTGCCCCCTTGGATGGGCCGGGGTATAACTGGCTTTATAATGCCACCTAGACTGAATATTGCATATGGATGCTGAGTAGCCAAGCTAGTCAATCGATAAAATGTCTACCACAGATACAATTTTCACTCAGGTGCAACTTGTATTAACAACTGCTTCCATTTACACTAATTTTCATTTAAGTCTCAATAATCCTAATGCTTTAATTCTTCTTGCTTCCTTTCATGGGGTCTGAAGTCCTTCTGTGGCTTAGTCACTGCTGAGTCTCTGGTGCCTTGGTATTCCACACTTTGCCACAAACTCAGCAGCTGTTGAAAATTTCTTAGTGGAATGCTGCATTTTTCTTTCCAGTTTTCCTGATCTCCATCTCATTTGCCAAAAAACCAAGAGAGACAAGAAAAAAAAATTATATTATGGCTTAAGAAAACAAAACACAGCTCATCATGGTCTTTATATACTAAGCTTCTCTTAATGATTTGTAGTAGTATCTTAGTCTCATCTCTCTTTTCTTATTTTCTGCACTTGAAAACTACCTTTAAAACACACACACACACACACACACACACACACGCACGCACATACTCATACACAATGACATTATTATATAACTGTCGTGGAGTTTAGCTTTTTTTTTTTCCTCCAGCAATGAAACCTGATGAGTATCATTGTAAGTTAATGCCCATAGATCTTGTCAAACATGATTGTGTGGTTGATGGATACAGTGAAGAGGTCTGCCTGGTGTTGCCCACACATCTCTTTGAGGTGCTACAAAGATAATGTTGACATTTTAATATAGTGTCAATACATATTATAATTCAGAGAACATTTTGCATAATGTTAGGCACCTAATAGGAGGTCAGTAAATTCATGTTATTGATTGATTGATGCAGCACCTGTACAGCATAATTACTTATCCTTCAAGACAATTATTAGGATCTGGCTGGTAATGGAAGCTATGAAATACCATAGTTTTGTTAGAGCTGATTTGTTTTCTTCTGGAAAATGGTTGTCATTTTTGAACTGTTTTAGCCATAGCTGTTGGTTTAGGAGATTCCCATAGTGAGACTATGAAGTGAACTGTGGAATACACAATTTGTGTTACTGCATCATGTCTAAACAGTTATATGAGGGAAATAAGCCAAACCCTACACTGCTATAGGAATTCTTGCATATGTCCTCAAACTTTCTCAATAATTTGTAGATTATGCCTGTGGTTTTGCAGTCCATCATTCATCTTTCCTTATAATTTTTAACAGGTAACTCCTATTCTAGCATTTAGACATGTGAATGTGTGATACCACAGCCCTAGAAATGGGGATCTGGTAGATTTAAGCTAAGAAAATTGAAACTATTGGTAAAGAGGAGTGGATTATTAAAAACCAAATTTCATAGAGATTCTTGTAATGCCCTAACCACAGTTGAATCTGGTAGCACTCTTTCACCAATTCAAGATAAATAAAATGTATTGGCTCACATAAATCAGACATTCTGGGGTACGACTGATTTTAAGGCTCAGTTGTCTTCAGGGCTCAGATTTAGTTCCTCTTTATCTCTTGGCTTCATTGTCTGTGTATTTGCTCCATTTTTTTTTTTTGTTATTATACTTTAAGTTCTAGGTTACATGTGCACAACATGCAGGTTTGTTACATAGGTATACATGTGCCATGTTGGTTTGCTGCACCCATCAACTCGTCATTTACATTAGGTATTTCTCCTAATTCTATCCCTCCCTGAGCCCCTAACCCCCTGACAGGCCCCGGTGTGTGATGTTCCCCACCCTGTGTCCAAGTGTTCCATTGTTCAGTTCCCGCCAATGAGTGAGAACATGTGGTGTTTGTTTTTCTGTCCTTGTGATGGTTTGCTGAGAATGATGGTTTCCAGCTTCGTATATGTCCTGACATGAACTCATCCTTTTTTACAGCTGCATAGTATTCCAGGGTGTACATGTGCCACATTTTCTTAATCCAGTCTACCATTGATGGACATTTGGGTTGGTTCCAAGTCTTTGCTATTGTGAATAGTGCTGCAAAAACATACGTGTGCATGTGTCTTTAATGTAGCATGATTTATAATCTTTTGGGTATATACCCAGTAATGGGATGGCTGGGTCAAATAGTATTTCTAGTTCTAGATCACTGAGGAATGGCCACACTGTCTTCCACAATGGTTGAACTAATTTACACTCCCACCAACAGTGTAAAAGCGTTCCTGTTTCTCCACATCCTCTCCAGCATCTGTTCTTTCCTGACTTTTTAATGATTGCCATTCTAACTGGTGTGAGATGGTATCTCATTGTGGGTTTGATTTGCATTTCTCTGATGACCAGTGATGATGAGCATTTTTTCACGTGTCTGTTGGCTGCATAAATGTCTTCTTTTGAGAAGTGTCTGTTCATATCCTTTGACTACTTTTTGATGTGGTTGTTTGTTTTTTTCTTGTAAATTTGTTTAAGTTCTTTGTAGATTCTGGATATTAGCCTTTGTCAGATGAGTAGATTGCAAAAATTTTCTCCCATTCTGTAGGTTGCCTTTTCACTCTGATGGTAGTTTCTTTTGCTGTGCAGAAGGTCTTTAATTTAATTAGATCCCATTTGTCAATTTTGGCTTTTGTTGCCATTGCTTTTGGTATTTTAGTCATGAAGTCCTTGCCCATGCCTATGTCCTGAATGGTATTGCCTAGGTTTTCTTCTAGGGTTTTTATGGTTTCAGGTCTAACATGTAAGTCTTTAATCCATCTTGAATTAATTTTTGTATAAGGTGTAAGGAAGGGATCCAGTTTCAGCTTTCTACATATGGCTAGTCAGTTTTCCCAGCACCATTTATTAAATAGGGAATCCTTTCCTCATTGCTTGTTTTTATCAGGTTTGTCAAAGATCAGGTGGTTGTAGATGTGTGGTGTTGTTTCTGAGGCCTCTGTTCTCTTTCATTGGTCTATACATCTGTTTTGGTAGCAGTACCATGGTGTTTTGGTTACCGTAGGTTGTATATAGTTTGAAGTGAGGTAGTGTGATGCCTCCAGCTTTGTTCTTTTTGCTTAGGATTGTCTTGGCAATGTGGGCTCTTTTTAAAAAAAAGACATAGACTGGCAAATTGGATAAAGAGTCAAGACCCATCCGTGTGCTGTATTCAGGAGACCAATCTCATGTGCAGAGACACACATAGGCTCAAAATAAAGGGATGGAGGAAGATCTACCAAACAAATGGAAAATGAAAAAAAAGCAGAGGTTGCAATCCTAGTCTCTGATAAAACACTTTAAACCAACAAAGATCGAAAAAGACAAAGAAGGCCATTACATAATGTTAAAGGGATCAATTCAACAAGAAGAGCTAACTATCCTAAATATATATGCACCCAATACAGGAGCACCCACATTCATAAAGCAGGTCCTTAGAGACCTACAAAAAGACTTAGACTCCCACACAATAGTAATGGGAGACTTTAACACCCCACTGTCAGTATTAGACAGATCAATGAGACAGAAGGTTAACAAGGATATCCAGGACTTGAATTCAGCTCTGCACCAACAGGACCTAATAGACATCTGCAGAACTCTCCATCCCAAATCAACAGAATATACATTCTTCTCAGCACCACATCACACTTATTCTAAAATTGACCACATAATTGGAAGTAAAGCACTCCTCAGCAAATGTAAAAGAACAGAAAGCACAACAAACTGTCTCTCAGACCACAGTGCAATCAAACTAGACTCAGGATTAAAAAACTCACTCAGAACTACCCAAATATATGGAAACTGAACAACCTGCTACTGAATGACTACTGGGTAAATAATGAAATGAAGGCAGAAATAAAGATGTTCTTTGAAACCAGTGAGAACAAGGACACAATGTACCAGAATCTCTGGGACACATTTAAAGCAGTGGGTAGAGGGAAATTTATAGCACTAAATGCCCACAAGAGAAATCAGGAAAGATCTAAAATCAACATCCTAACATCACAATTAAAAGAACTAGAGAAGCAAGAGCAAATACATTCAAAACTAGCAGAAGGCAAAAATTAACTAAGATCAGAGCAGAATTAAAGGAGATAGAGACATTAAAAAACCCTTCAAAAAATCAATGAATCCAGGAGCTGATTTTTTGAAAAGATGAACAAAATTGATAGACTGCTAGCAAGACTAATAAAGAAGAAAAGAGAGAAGAATCAAATAGATGCAATAAAAAATGATAAAGGGGATATCACCACTGATTCCGCAGAAATACAAACTACCATCAGAGAATACTATAATCACCTCTACGCAAATAAACTAGAAAATCTAGAAGAAATGGATAAATTCCTGGACACATACACCCTCCCAAAACTAAACCAGGAAGAAGTTGAATCTCTGAATAGACCAATAGCAGGCTCTGAAATTGAGGCAATAATTAACCTACCAATCAAAAATGTCCAGGACCAGACAGATTCACAGCCGAATTCTACCAGAGGTAGAAAAAGGAGCTGGTACCATTCCTTCTGAAACTATTCCAATCAATAGAAAAAGAGGGAATCCTCCCTTACTCATTTTATGAGGCCAGCATCATCCTGATACCAAAGCCTGGCAAAGACACAACAAAAAAAGAGAAATTTAGACCAATATCCCTGATGAACATCAATGCGAAATCCTCAATAAAATACTGGCAAACCGAATCCAGCAGCACATCAAAAACCTTATCCACCATGATCAAGTGGGCTTCATCCCTGGGATGCAAGGCCAATTCAACATACACAAATCGATAATTGTAATCCATCACATAAACAGAAGCGATGACAAAAACCACATGATTATCTCAATAGATGCAGAAAAGGCCTTTGACAAAATTCAACAGCCCTTTGTGCTAAAAACTCTCAATAAACTAGGTATTGATGGAACATATCTCAAAATAATAAGAGGTATTTATGACAAACCCACAGCCAATATCATACTGAATGGGCAAAAACTGGAAGCATTCCCTTTGAAAACTGGCACAAGACAAGGATGTCCTCTCTCACCACTCCTATTCAATATAGTGTTGGAAGTTCTGGCCAGGGCAATCAGGCAAGAGAAAGAAATAAAGGGTACTCAATTAGGGAAAGAGGAAGTCAAATTGTCCCTGTTTGCAGATGACGTGATTGTATATCTAGAAAACCCCATCGTCTCAGCCCAAAATCTCCTTAAGCTGATAAATAACTTCAGCAAAGTCTCAGGATACAAAATCAATGTGCAAAAATCACAAGCATTCCTATACACCAATAATAGACAGAGAGCCAAACCATGAATGAACTCCCATTCACAATTGCAACAAAGAGAATAAAATACCTAGGAATCTAACTTACAAGGGATGTGAATGACCTCTTCAAGGAGAGCTATAAACCACTGCTCACCAAAATCAAAGAGGGCACAAACAAATGGAAGAGCATTCCATGCTCATGGATAGGAAGAATCAATATCGTGAAAATGGCCATACTGCCCAAGGTAATTTATAGATTCAATGCCATCCCCATTAAGCTACCAATGACTTTCTCCGCAGAATTGGAAAAAACTACTTTAAAGTTTATATGCTCCATTCTTTTCTGGTCACAGACGGCTGCCAGACATGGCATTGTGCCTGTTGTGAGAAGTGGGAGTTTCTTTTGTGGAAGTCCGAGCAGTCTTAGTGGCTCTGAATAGGTAATGCATCCATCCCTGGATGATTGATTCACTGTGGTCAAAATGAATACCAAATCTTAATTGGCTTGGGTCTGAGGTTTGTGCCCCATGCCTGGAGTTTGGGGTTGTATTCCTTCTCAAACTACATCCAAATACATTCACATTGACACATTGTATATATAGTATCTAACATAATATAGATAAAATAATAGGACATGATGAAAACATTGATGTGGCTACTTTTTGGCAGTGTAGGTAGGTTAAGCATTTTTGCTCTTTCTTCTTTGTGGTTTCTAAATTTTCAGATATGAGAGTATAAAATTTTCATAAGTAGAAAGATATTAATTGCGATTACACTATAGTAGTAAAATAACTTATTTTGGATTCTTTAAAAATAATTTAACATTTTTTTCTTCCTGACTTTTCCTTTGCATTTGTCTTAGAAAATCCTTGTCACTAATAAGTTAAATATTTGCCTATGGTCTATCATTTATAAATTAATTTTTCAGTATCTTTGAAATTTATTTGGGTGTATGGTATAAGGTGAGACTTTAATTTTATTTTCTTTTTTTCCAAATGGGCAAATTTTTGAAATTTTATTCCTTCTCCATTGATTTGGAAGGCTTATATTCTTGTGCTTTTTTTTTTAAACTATGCCAAGGTTCTTCTAGAAAAATTCTCTGTTGACCTTATGTTAGCCAACCCCATATGGCTGAAGGAAAGAGGTAGCCAAGTGTGAAGATTTGAGAAAACAGGAAAGAAAGTTCATGTTCCCTGCTTGGATAGCTGTCTGGTTCCTTGGAGGTAGCATTACTTCCAAAAACCAAAACTCTACAATCATGTGACAGCATTGTTTCCTCTCCCCAAATCATTCCTACTGGAACACCTGTTAATGTAGGAGAAAGCTGCTGATCAAACATGGGAAGCCATTTGTAAACACCTGGGAGAAATCAGCAAGCAGCCCTGCCAAATTCACTTCTAGTCCCACGTGGCAAACTTTACAGATTCAGAACTCTGTGGAAAATATTCATTACTGTAAAAAGTAGTCCTTGCTTGTGCATAAACAAGACATTTACTGGAAATGTGTTTTAATTGTTCACATATTTGCTGAGAACCTTTTCTAATTTTGCCAACAAAGTTTTATATTTCAGAACATAATTTTCACCATTTTGGAACAGTTTTTAGTATGGTCTTAAAATGAAAGATTTTGATGTAATACAGATATGAAATGTTATAAATGATTTAAAAGAAACTTTCCTAGCATCTCCCATAACAGTGACACCTGAAAAAGATAATTGCAGTGGACATTCCGTTGGTGATACAATCAGAGAGAGTTTTTAAAGGCTTAATGATCTTTCCATTAGTATGTTTAAATCCTACATGGAAGCATCCCTGGAGTTATTTCAACTTTAGAAGCTCCATTGAGGTCAGTAAGAGTCTTGCTTTGGAAGAATTGCATTTTTAAAAATAATATTGAATATTTTGTGCTTACCCAAATCAAGACTACTGTGGATTTTTTTCAATAAAAGGCTGTAGAATTCTGTTTATTTCAAAATCTCCTTTCAGCATTCCCATTATAGTTTGCAACCATCCTAACTCAATTTTCTTAAAATTACTTCTCATACAAATATCAATGTTATTCTTTTTAAAAGACCAGTTGCATTCAGTGTCATGTCTCCATCACTTTGTAGGAGATGCAATCTTGACGAATGGGCTAGAGTTTTCTCTTTTGAGACTTGTGGACTGAATGAGACCGTCTGCATAGATATGTTTAGCATCTTATTTAGATATTTTTTAGTGTGTGTTCAACTGATAATCAAGACTCAGGGCTGTTAATAGATGGGTTTCTCTTGTAAGTGAACTGTGTTTCCTATGGTGAAAAGCAAAATTCCCTATGCCAAATCTCCGAACTCTTAGGATGTTGTATATATAAAGTCAATTGGCATGCTTAGTTTGAGTCTCTGTGATAAAATATCTAGAACATGTCAGATGCTGGCTCCCCCTGTAAATTGGAAATAGGTCATGTCACATCTTAGGTGTATCAGAGTGCGTTCATGATCATATTCCATTTTGGATTTATGATTATGAACCTAAACTTGAGCCCATGTATGGGGCTGGTTAAAAGTTATTTTATAGATATTCTACTCTTCTTGGCTTCTGAGCCCAGCCGTGCTGTGATGATTATTGCCTCCATGTTGAATGTTCTCCCTGCACTCCTGCTCTGTCAGGGGAAACACTTGCAACACTTTGGATATGGCTAATTCTTATTTATTGGTTTGCATGGTGTGCCGTGTACTTCTGAAAACAAGGTCACTGTATTATAATTAAATGAAGATTATTTGTCTGTTGCAAATACTTAGCAAAAACAAAACAAAATTCAACAAACTAATGCCAAAAGTACATTATTATTTGGGTCACAATGATCTAATGCATATTTATCTATGTTCCTCAATAAGAATATTCATTTGTTTTCTTGTTTCTTGTGAGGCAGAATTGTCATAATTTCTATAACCCCAGTGCAGAATTCAGGATTCAGCCAGATGAATGGAAACCCAGCTGATAGATGAGAGCAAAGCCTGATGAGGAAGGGACCTTTATCTGGGTGAAGGGAAGGTGATGTGATCCTTTGGGTGGGAAGACATCTTTCACTCTTAGGATATATCCTTCCTTGTGTGTTTAAAGCTGTGTTGTACATTTACAAAGCCATATGGGGGGTCATTAATTTGATTGAATGGTTGATGGGGAGCAATTGCCATGGACTTAGGGCTTTGAAGGGGCCACTGCCGTCAGAGGTCCAGGAGAGCCAGGGCAAAGGGGCTGCTATTTCAGGATATCCACAGAGACAGCGCACCCACAGAAGGAAACTTGTTCTAGGATTCAGGCCTGAGCTTAGGAGCAGCAAACTTCTTTCCAAAACAATAAATAATTATACGGGTGGATTTTGCAGAACTAGTGTAAGTAATAGATTCCTCTTAATATGGAACTTCAACTATTTAATTTTCCTTTAAAAAAAGCTGAGCCTTATCTTGTTAAAAAGAAATATATTTTAAGTATAAAAATGACTATGGCACACTTATTTATATGTTAAACTAAATTAATGCTAACGTGCTTTATTGTTAAAGTAATTATATATCTTTTAAAAATAAGATAAATGTTTATATAGTTGTGTATGGGTGTGATATTAATTCATTTGTAGGGGATTTAAAAATCATTATTTTGATAGCTGGTACCAAAGTTTTTTTCTAGTGACAAAATTTTGTTTGTTTGTTTGTTTGTTTTTTGAGACGGCGTCTCGCTCTGTCACCCAGACTGGAGTGCAATGGCGTGATCTCGGCTCACTGCAATCTCCCTCCCGGGTTCAAGCGATTCTCCTGCCTCAGCCTCCCAAGTAGCTGGGACTACAGGCGCCTGCCACCATGCCCAGCTAATTTTTATATTTTTAATAGAGACGGGGTTTCACCATGTTGGCCAGGATGGTCTCGATCTCTTGACATCGTGATCCGCCCGCCTTGGCCTCCCAAAGTGCTGGGATTACAGGTGTGAGCCACCGCGCCCGGCCAAAACTGTTTTTGTTTAGGGGAATATTCAGGGCTAGGTGAAGCCTTGAAGTCAATGTTTGTGAGAAAAATATTAAACAAATAGCTAAATATATTTGTATACCCAATGAGCAAGAATGGCTGTGGGAGAGGTGCATGAAAGAGAGAAGATAAGAGAGAGGAATGGAAAGAAGAAAGTGAATGAGTCAGACAACATGGTGGGATGATGTCATCTACAAATGGAGGTGGCCATGGAGAAATTCCTGGTGTTAGGTAGGCTAAGAAACATTTTAAGTTATATTCAGTGGCAGCCAGCAAGGTGGCAATACCTTGCAGGGCTGGGGCAAGATTCTGTAGGCTATATATGCTCTAAATCAGTGTCCACTATATGGTGCTGTTTCTCCCATAGCCAGGATTAAGGTCCAAGAATTAAGGGGTGGAAATGGGAGTGGTACCGCTCAATATTACCCCTAGCGAACCACTAGCAAAATTTTTGCTTCCTGTTCTTGAGACCTGATGCTCTGCTGGCCTAGAGGTCTTAGTTCTAGAAGGAGGAACATTTCTACTAGGAGGCACAACAGTGATTCTATTAAACTGAAATTTAAGACTGCTGCTAGCCACTTAGCATTTAAATCAACAGGCAAAGAAGGGAGTTACTATGTTGGTGGGGGTGAGTGATACTAGGGATCAAGAAGAAATCAGACTGCAACTCTACAATGTTGGTGAGGAAGAGGATGTCTGGAATATAGAGATCCCTTAGGGTATCTCTTAGAATTACCACGCCTTGTGATTAAGGCTAATGGAAAACCACAACACCTTAATCTAGGCAGGACTACTGATGGCCCAAACCCTTCAGTAATGAAGGTTTGGGTCACCCATCAGGTAAAGAACCATGACTAGATGACCAAATGATCAGTTACAGAAATAAGGACCATAATTGCCATTAGTATTTCCTCCTTATTTTGTTATGAATACTTTTGTGTGTATATATAATTATATTATGCAAATATCCTTGTTTTCTTTCCTGTCTTATTCTCTTATCATGTAACACATGTTGACTTTACATCAGTATTTAAGTATTGTTAATTTTACATCATGGTATTTAAGTTATAAAATATCAGGACAAGAGTAAACATCACTCAAGGACCTTACCTCCTCTTCTGAGAAAGAGCTTAGTTGGCACTTTTGGTAGTATGCAGAATAAGAGAAATTATGATGTTGTTATTGTCTTTCTTTGGAGATTAAGTATGGCTTATGCCAAATAGACAAGGGGTGAGTTTGTGATGGGTTTTTTTTTGGTTGTTTTTTTTGTTTTTTGAGATGGAGTCTTCCTCTGTCGCCCAGGCTGGAGTGTAGTGGTATGATCTCAGCTCACTGCAGCCTCCACCTCCCGGGTTCAAGCGATTATCCTGCCTCAGCCTCCTTAGTAGTTGGGACTACAGGCATGTGCCACCATGCCCAGCTAAATTTTATATTTTTAGTAGAGACAGGGTTTAGCCATGTTGGCCAGGTGGGTCTGGAACTCCTGACCTCAGGTAATCCACCCACCTCAGCCTCCCAAAGTGCTGGGATTACAGGCATGAGCCATTGTGCCCAGAGAGTCTAATGGTTAATTTTATGTCAACTTCACTGGACTAAGGAATGCCCAGATAGCTGGTAAAACATTTCTGGGTATGCCTATAAGGGTGTTTCTGGAAGAGATCAGCATTCAAATTGGTGAACTGAGTAAAGGCATGTGGCTTTCTCCAGTGGGGGTGGGTATCATCCAATTTGTTGAGGTCCTGAATAAAATAAAAAGGCAGAGGAAGGGTAAATTTGCTCACTGCTTGGGCTAAGACATTCATCTTCTGCTGCCACACATGACCTCCTTTTTCTTAGACTTTCAGACTTAGATCAGGACTTACAGACTTCGCCTCCTTGTTCCTAGACTTTCAGACTCAGATCGGGACTTACACTACTGGCTCCCAAGTTCTTGGGCCTTTGGATTTGGATTGAATTACACCATCAGGTTTTCTCTTTTGCCATCGTACAGACAGCAGGTTGTGGGACTTATCTGCCTTCCTAACTGCTTGAGCCAATTCTTATAATAATTTACACACACACACATACACACACACACCCTGTTGGTTTTGATTCTTTGGCGAATCCTGACTAATACAATGTGAAAAAGTCTAATGCTCAAACTTTTATGTGTGTGGCTGCTTTTTAAAGCTATTAGTAAAGGCTGGCACACACCCCAGTGCATGGTTGGGGTAACACAGTGGCTGAATTCCAAGACAGGGGTGGCAGAGAGGCGAGATCAGTGCTGCACGAGGTAAGTCTTATGTGAGATGTGGAATAAGTCCCATGGACCAATAGTGGCCTTGAGACAAAAATCCCCTAGGGATTTGAAGACAATTTCTGGAGAATACTGAACTTTCTCAAGGGCAGGATAAAAGGAGATGGAGCCAATTTTATATAAATCAGAAAGGAAAGGATGGGTGGAAGGGTAGATGGGTGGGTGAGTATGAAGTAGAAACACATTGCTTGGTTAATTTAGAATTCCATTACTCAAGTTTTCATCTCTACAGGGCAATGGTGTAATTCTGGCCAATGTTGTCATAAAAAAATAAGGAACTTGAGGGCAGTCTGGAGAAGGCTGTTAGAGGCTTTCTGGTTCAGAGGGCTCCACATGGACCCACTCGAATGGTCAGGGCCCACTAGATGTAAACATGAAGCCCTCTTGAGATCCAAGGAGTAAATAAACCTAATACTGAACACCTCTCGCTTTCTGCATCCCAAGGAGACAGCTTTCTTTAGTGCTCCTCTGCATTATCCCCACTTGCTAATGCCCAGAGGGAGAGAGAGTGAAATACTTTTTCATTTCTCTGCCCTCATTTAAAACTCTCTCCTTCAGCTGATTTTGTCAGAAACACTTCTATGACTTTTTAGAGGAGACTGAGGATGCAATTAAATGTCAATGAGTTGAATTAATTAATGTGGGTTACTATGGCATAAGGGCAGTTGTTCATTCATTTTGGTCCTATTGAGATATATAACTCCAAAATATTGGTTTCAACAGAATAAGAGAATATTGGTTGTATGCAGAATAAGAGAAATTATGATGTTGTTATTGTCTTTCTTTGGAGATTAAGTATGGCTTATGCCAAATAGACAAGGGGTGAGTTTGTGATGGGTTTTTTTTTTTTTTTTTTTTTTGAGATGGAGTCTTCCTCTGTCGCCCAGGCTGGAGTGCAGTGGTGAGATCTCAGCTCACTGCAGCTTCCACCTCCCGGGTTCAAGCGATTATCCTGCCTCAGCCTCCTGAGTAGTTGGGACTACAGGCATGTGCCACCATGCCCAGCTAAATTTTATATTTTTAGTAGAGACAGGGTTTAGCCATGTTGGCCAGGTGGGTCTGGAACTCCTGACCTCAGGTAATCCACCCACCTCAGCCTCCCAATTATTTTTCCCCCTCGGTTTGCTAGCAGCTTATCACCGAACAAGTCACTGAACTTAACTAAAATGCACACGTGAGGAATATTTCATAGGTAACCATGTGGATTTTAATTGTACATGTCTTGATTATCCTATGCGGGAACCATTTTATTCAAACTTTTACTAATAAATTCTTTGGCACTTACCTGGTACTAAGGAGAGTTAAGTCATCCCAAAGGAAATATAAACAAGTACTTGGCTTTTGATGACCTTTTGGTATTATGTTCTCTAGTTGTTTCGCATGTGTTACTCTTATAATTGAGCCCTTGTCATATTCTGCTTGTGTTCTCAGGGGTACCTCACATTCTTTGGGGATGCAAAGTAGACATTGAATAAACATTTACTGAATTGCATTCAGCTATGAAGGTAATTCTGCAATGACATGATGTATAATCTCTTAGCGTAGCTCTTGGTTTATCTGTTGTGTTGAATCTTGACTATACATGCTTGAATCCATGCATGCTATAATTTCCCTGTCAACTTTGAACTATGTGCATCTCTTGGGCAGAGATTTCATAGATTGATTAGTGTAGAAATGGATAGAATAGTGTAGGTGCTAAGAACCAGGCTCCCTGGGTTCAGATGCTCGCTTGCTTGCCTGAATAACCTTGAAAATTTACTTACTACTCAGTGGCTCAGTTTCCCAATTTATAAAATGGGAATAATAACAGTTCCTACCTCATAACCTTGATGGGAGAATAAAATAATTTTTTATATGTATGTGTATATATTTTTATGTGTATGTATATTTGTATATTTTGATATGTATATATATTTTTATATGTGCTTGTGTATATATGTATATATATTTTGATGTGTGTTAATGTACATGTGTTTATATATTTTGATATGTGTGACATATACATATACACATAGCTCTAAGAATAGTACATGGCATGTAAGTGTTATACAATTGTTTGTTATTATTGTTACTATTAAAAATTTTTAGTATTTAATATGGTGTAAGTCAGGGCATGTCTTTTTTTCTCTTTTTCATTCAGGAGGCTTATTCTTATTGTTTATTTGGACAGTGAGTTGCTATAAAAACTGGAAATATCACTATAATTTGGGGTTTTCCCTGAGTGTCTTAGGGTGGTACTAAATAACAGTAGCTTTTGCCCGGCCTCTGGAAGCACCCGTCTGCCCAGGACCAGCGCTGCTCTTATGTTTAAAGCAAAAAGGCCTAAACTTGTCTAGGAACTCCCCACCTGCATTCATCATTCTTTGTCTAGCTGCAGCCCGAGTGGGCGCATTTATCCATTTTGATTAGAAAGTGAATCAATAATCAAGCATACAGGGTCCCTCAGGCTCAGTCTCAAGAGCTGCTTTCAGCTTAAGGGAAAGGAAAATATTCTCCCTCCTTTTGTATCATTTCTTACCGGAATGAGATGTTGGATGAAGTGCCTTGGGGCCCTGATGAGTGACATATGAAGATTCCTGCACACCCTCCTACCTTTACATCATTTGAGAACTCCAGGTCGACTACATGATTTGTTTGGTTGTATTATAAATCTGAAGTGCCACGTGACAATGCCCCAGAAATGTTTTCAGGGAATGTGACTTTATGAGGCTTCAAGGGCTGGTTACAATGATGTTGACCAAATAAAGAAATAATCAACAGAAAACTCATGTGATGAGTCATTCAACAAATTTTCATTGAGCACTTAGTATATTCCAGACCCGCTATGGCCCAAATCTATGCCTGTTTTTTTATATGACCTACAAGTTAGGAATGATCTTTGTAGTTTTAAATGGATAAAAAAAAAATCAAAAGAATATTCTGTGAAATGTGAAAATTATATACAACTCAAAATTCAGTGTCCATAAATAAAGTCTTACTGGTACCTTGCCACATCCTTTTGTTTACTGCTCTCTCTGTTGCTTTCTGCCCTAAAACAGCTGGACCAAGTACCTGCCAAAAAGATGCTATAGCTTCAGAGGCATGAAACATTTACTATCTGGCTTTTTTTGTCTGAGACGGAGTCTCACTCTGTTGCTCACCTGGGCTGCAGTGCAGTGGCACGATCTCGGCTCGCTGCAGCCTCCGCCTCCCAGGTTCAAGCGATTCTCCTGCCTCAGCCTCCTGAGTAGCTGGAATTACAGGTGCCTGCCACTACGGCCAGCTAATTTTTTGTATTTTTAGTAGAGATGGGGTTTCACCATGTTGGCCAGGCTGGTCTCAAACTCCTGACCTTGTGATTTGCCCGCCTCGGCCTCCCAAAGTGCTGGAATTACAGGCATGAGCCACTGCACCCGGCCTACTATCTGGCCTTTTAAAGAAAAGCCTTATCAACCCCTGGCCTTCATCAACAGATGCCCTACCCTCTGCTTCTTGCTGGGGTTGGCCAAGCAGAGGGCAAGGGAGCACAGACTTTGGGGAATTAATTCTCCAGCTGCCTCTCTTTGGGGTCTCTGTCAATTGCCTAAATTAGCTCCTGAAGGTCACAGAGTCTGCCAGGTGGTCTTTGGAATACAAAACCCTTTTCATCTTCATGTGCCAGCATCTGATTTTCCCCTTACCCCTCTAGGCTTAGGGGTGCTAATGTCCCTCGCTGTTCCTAGGCCCTGGTTACTGCACCATCCCTATGGTTTCTCCACACTCTGTCCCCACTTTTGTAAATAGTCCCTTTATTAAGCAAACCTCAATTTGCAAGGTTTGTTTGTAATAATGTATTTCTTGCTTGGCACCTCCTAGGTAATAATACGGAAATAAACAAATCAGAGATTAAGACAATTTAATGAAAATGAAATATTAAATAGAACATGAAATAGGGTGATGTGCTAACGGAGAGAGTGAATCACCAGAGAGGCCTCTTGGGGAAGTGAAGTTTGAATGCTGAGAAGAAAAGTGTGAGGAAGCGATCTGGAGAGATGATATTTCAGAGTGGAGAAGCACCTGGTGTACAATTTTTAAGGTGCTTAGATTATAGGAAGGAGGCCTGTAGGCTAGAGGACAGTAAGTCATATAAAATGAGGAGCGAGATAAGCAGGAGCCAGTTTCCATATGGCCTGATGGGTTAGCAAAGATTAACTATTACTCAGATTCCACGTTATCACACGTTTCTCATGTAAATCTAATGAAAAAAAGGTGTTAGTCATGCTGATTCAAATAGTTTTATGTAATTGTAATTTTATTGTAAATTAGATGTGAGATA
This sequence comes from Pan troglodytes, assembly GCF_028858775.2. Lineage (NCBI taxonomy): Eukaryota > Metazoa > Chordata > Mammalia > Primates > Hominidae > Pan > Pan troglodytes. The sequence goes on from NC_086015.1 coordinate 32,612,588, forward strand.
AGTATTTTATTATAAATATAATGGGAATATTTAAGGAAGTATGGCATAAAAGGATTTGAAAAGAATCACACTGGCTATTTTTTGGAGGGGAGTTGTTTGATGGCAAGAAAGGCTCTATAAACACTGGTAAAAGGCTGAGCTTACTGCAGTAATGAGCAGGTCTCCAACCAGAAGGTCATAGCTGAATGCTGCTATTAATTTCTGTTCTGTTATCTTCCAGTGGAACTTTGGAGATGTTATGGTACTTAAGCCTGGTATTAAGGAATGGAAGAGTTTGTAAGTGGGACCATGATGATTTGAATTCAGTTTTATTAACCTCGTGGCATGTCTTGCTTGGTTTTTCATAGAGAAGACATTGCATTTCTTTCCTTTGTTTCTTTGGGAGATAATGTCTTATTTTCTGCATTTTTAATTCCTTATAAAGCTTTAAAAATCTTAATCTAACCCCTCTTCAAGCAGCAAAGAATAAAAGTCAGTTTTTGGATAGATTTTTATATTTGGTTTCTGTAAAACAGGAAAAAAAAGTGCATCCGCATAAGCAGTTTGTGATTGTGTTTTGATTGTACTAACTGGTTTTGATTGTGTTCTCTGTACTCTCTTAATTGTTTCTCTGGGTTTTTTGGTCAGGGTGCTGTGGTTAACTTTTCTATTCTATTTTCAGTGTTTCAGCCACATTAATTTACAGGTGATGCCTCATAAAGGCTGGTATTCATTCTCCCTGTCCCCACTCTCCCCACCTGTTCTCTCTGCTCAACCTCTGCTCAGCTGCAAAACCCCTTGCTATTATAGAATTAGATCCTTGGGGGTATCTTCTGATCATCCCCAACAACCTGCAAGAGGGAGATTTCCTTAGTTGGGATCGCATTGCAGGGTGGTCAGAATTTATTTTTTAACTTTTATTGCAGTTTCAGGAGTAAATGTGCAGATTGGTTTATAGATAAACTGAATGTTGCAGAGGTTTTGTGTATAGATGATTTCATCACCCAGGTAATAAGCAGAGTACCCAATAGGTGGTTTTTCAAATCTTCACTCTCCTCCCACACTCCACCCTCAAGTAGGCCCTGTTGTCTATTGTTCCCTTTTTTATGTCTATGTGTACTCAGCGTTTAGCTCCCACTTTTAAATGAGAACATGCAGTGTTTGGTTTTCTCTTTCTGTGTTAACTTAGTATTATGGCGTCGAGCTCCATCCATGTTGCTGCAAAGGACATTATCATTCTTTTTTATGACTATATAATATTCCACGGTGTATATGTACCACATTTTCCTTATCTGGTCTACCATTGATGGACATTTGGGTTGATTTATTGTCTTTACTATTGTGAATAGTGTTGAAATGAACATACATGTGCTTGTGTCTTTATGGTAGAATGATTTATATTCCTTTGGGTAGATACCCAATAATGAGGTTGCTGGGTTGAATGGTAGTTCTGTTTTACATTCTTTGATAAATCACCAAACTGATTTCCACAGTGGCTGAACTAATTTGCATTCCTACCAGCAGTGTGTAATCATTCCCTCTTCTCTGCAAGCTTGCTAGCATCTGTTATTTTTTGACTTTTTAATAGTAGCCACAGTGAAATGGTGTCTCATTGTGGTTTTGAAGTGCATTTCTAGAATGATTAGTGATGAGCATTTTTCATATGCTTGTTGGCCACATGTATGTCTTCTTTTGAAAAGTGTCTGTTCGGCCGGGCGCGGTGGCTCATGCCTATAATCCCAGCACTTTGGGAGGCCAAGGCGGGTGGATCACGAGGTCAGGAGATTGAGACCATCCTGGCTAACATGGTGAAACCCCATCTCTACTAAAAATACAAAAAATTAGCCGGGCGTGGTGGCGGGCGCCTGTAGTTCCAGCTACTCGGGAGGCTGAGGCAGGAGAATGGCGTAAACCTGGGCGGCGCAGCTTGCAGTGAGCGCAGATTGCGCCACTGCACTCCAGCCTGGGCGACAGAACGAGACTCTGTCTCAAAAAAAAAAAAAAAAAGAAAAGTGTCTCTTCATGTCCTTTGTCCACTTTTTAATGGGGTTGTTTGGTTTTTTGCTTGTTAATTTTTTTAAGTTCCTTATACATTCTGGATATTAGACCTTTGTCAGATGCATAGTTTGCGAATATTTTCTCCTATCCTGTAGGTTGTCTGTTTACTTTGTTGTTAGTTTCTTTTGCTGTGCAGAAGCTCTTTGGTTTAATTAGGTCCCATTTGTCAATTTTTGTTTTCATTGCAATCGGTTTTGGAGTATTCATCAAAAGTTTTTGCCAGGGCCTATACCTAGAATTGTATTTCCTAGTTTTCTTCAAGGTTTTTTTTTTTTTTCTTTTTTAATAGTTTTAGGTTTTACGTTTAAGTCTTTAATCCATATTGAATTGATTTTTGTATATGGTATAAGGAAGTCATCCAGTTTTAATCTTCTGCTTATGGCTAGCCAGTTATCCCAGCCAGGGGGGTCAGAATATTTTGTCACTTCTCTTTCTGCCCCTCTTCCATGTGGCTTTGGCATCTCCACGTAAGAGATTTTGCCCCTTCTCAGTTGTCAGCCTCGTGCTGCTTGGTTGTACAGTGTGAGCCCAGTAAGGATCCTTCTTAGATACCTTGGTGAATTTCACAAGACTCTTCAACTACCTGTTTTTGTCTACTTAGTGTTTTCTTTTCTCTCAACTTCTGCATTTCACTTAATTTTGCCTGTTTCCTGTGGTATAAGTGGTAAGCCTTTTGGTAAGGGCTGCACATAGTTTAAGACAGAACCGTAAGCACACTTCATTCATTTATTTAGCAAATATTTATTGGATGCTTCATATGCAGCAGGCCTGGTGCTAGTGATTGAAAAGTCTTTGTCCTCAAGGAGCACATAATGCCATGGAGGAGCTGGGCATCCAAGCTAATACTTATGATTAAATATGGTAAGTGTAATAGAAAGATGATGATGATTATAGAGGCAGTAAAATGTTGTGGTTGACAGCCCAGATTCTGGAGCCAGACAGCCTTCATTCAAATCCCAGCATCACCCATAACACTAGTTATCTCTGTGTTCCTAGACAAAGTACTTGAAGTTGGTGTACCTGATATTCCCTACCAGGGAAAAGGAGATAATATAAGGGTTAAGTGGGTTAATACAGTAACACAACTAGAAGAACGCCTGACATATGGCTAAATGATCATTATCTATTGTTATTAATAGCCCCTTCTAATCCTGACAGGATTAAACTTTGAAAGAGAGGATAGAATTTAATTTGGGATAGTTGCCACTTGGAATCTGGAGAATTTTTTAATAAGCCAATTTCTGGCTATTGGGATTACACAGTAACTAAAAAATTGGGATTGAACCCTTAAAAATACTTTCAAAATATTTCCCCTTGCATTTATGTATTAAACTCAAACCGTCTCTATCTGATTTGCTGTGTTGCAAGAAGAAGAAATGAATCTTTCCTGTTTACTAATGGAGCCAGTTGCACTGATTCGAGGGAACATTTTTCATCTTGTAATCCAGTACTTCAGTGCCAACCTCTTTTTAAATTAGCTGTCTTCTCTGTGGGCATTCTAAGGAAATAGGTGACTGCAAAGGCAAAATATTGCTTTTAATTCCCATTTTTTCAGTATTGCAACTTGTAAGCAACATATGCAAAGGGAGAGCCTTCAGAAATTCCTTTAAGTATTAAGTATAGAAAACAAGCATCAGGAGCCTAAACTTCAGCAACCGCTCTGCCTGTCAGTAATCCAATGTTCCAAATGTTTTTCTGAAGTCATTATTCCTGTCAAGCTCTTGTTGCCATATACTTTTCCTTGGCATCTTGAGGGACTGAGTCTGAGACACCTTCGAATCCTCATTAATTAGCACATATTAGTTGCTCAATCGTTGTTCATTGAATAAACAGATGAATAAATTATTTTAGTGTCTGGTTCTGTCATGTAATATGTCTAGCAACTACCTATCTACAGAACATATAATATATCTAGCAACTACCTATCTAGAGAACTTTCCTTTTTTCCTTCTGCATCTTGTTTGGAGATAAGAAACTAAAATGCTTTATTCCCCTGGTAGGACTTCTGAATCCAGTTGTGAAGTTTGGCATTGCATAGTCACAAAGAAGCATCTAAACGGAAAGATTGACACTGAAATTCAGACTGTGCTCTGCTCACCAAACCATGTGCCCTGACCAGAGGCTCTATCTAATCAGAGGATTGGGGTTTTCTCTCCTACAGACAGGCATGTTGTACTATATTTTTTGCCCAGAGAGGGCACGTTTATCTAATATGTATACAAGTGATCATATAGCTTAGTAGTGGCCATGGCAGTAAATTCAGAATTCATTGCTATGTTCTATGATTCCTGAAAGCAGAAAAGGAATAGGATGAGTAAATAATGTCCTCTTTCCCTGAGCCTATTTCTCAAATTAGATCTGTCATAGTATGAAAACCAGCTGCTGCTGCTTCTGTCACTCAGGTCTGTGATCACCACACTTCAGAACAGTTTGCTGTTATTTTCAGGTAGTTTCATAATCATATGGATAACTCATTAACAGTCTTTCCTTGCTACCAGAATATTAACTTTAAAAGCATCTCCTACTAATGATAAATTTTTAGCACCATCTGTATGTAGGTGAGCTGGAAGAAACTTAAAAGGAAAAGCCCCACAGAATCCCTAATTGCCCTCTTAGCCAAGATTTTTCAATTCATGCTCCTGTTGAATCTGTTGCAGGAACTGCTAACGATTAGAAAAATGAATAGTTTATGTATTTTCCCTGTGCATATTCTGTTGGCTCTGCTAATGACTAATGAAGGGGCTGGAAAGCAGGGGGCACAAATCAGCCAGCTCCTCATTGAGCTCCTGCTGGGATGTGACTAGTACAAAAATTGGAGAGAACTGGGCCCAGCTTTCATGGAGTGTGAGTCTAGCCCACAGGCCAACAGCTTCATGCAACTAACCTTGCTTGTCTCTGAGCTGGTGGTATGATTTTAAATGTATACTTGTATTCCACCCCCCACCCCGCCAAAAAAGCTGATGGATTATAGGGTTCAAGTGGGTAACTTTAATGAAAGAAGGAGGCTGGTGGGATAAAAGAAGACATGATTAGGATGAGGATGGACAAATGAGGACTAGTTCCCTCTAAAGGGAGGAGAACCCAACCCCATACACCAAGATGTTTCCAGGCATTCAGTGTTTTCAAAGGAAACTGGAAAAATTTACTTTTTGATGTGAAATCTAACATTTAAAAAATGTTGGCTTAAACTCTTTCAAATCAATATAGGACAAATAAAGCATTGCTAAGAACAAACCATGTCTAACCCCTGGAGGAGGAGGAGGCCAGTTCAGTCAGGGTTACCCAGGGAAATAGAACCAATAGGAGATCTATCTATCTAGCCACCTATTTATCTATGTATAGATAGATAGACACATAGAAATATATATACATATAGACGTATATATATATATAGGTATGCATATAGAAAATATAAACCATTGGGGCTAAGGGAACTGAATCCTTGCACAGTCAAAAATCTACTTATAATGTTTGATTCCCCCCAAAACTTGACTAATAGCCTGCTGTTGACCAGAAGCCTTACTGATAATATAAACAGTTGATTAACACATATTTTATATGTCATATGTATAATATACTGTATTCTTGCAATGAGCTAGATAAGAGTACATGCTAGTAAGAAATTTTAAGGGAAAGTATATTTACTGTTCATTAAATAGTAGTGGATTATCATAAAGATTTTCATCCTTGTCTTCATATTGAGTAGGCTGAGGAGGAGGGAGAGGAGGAATTGGTCTTGCTGTCTCAGGGGTGGCAGAGGTGGGAGGCAGGTGCACTCTGTGTAACTTTTAATTGAAAAACATCCTTACATAAGTGGACCTGTGTAGTTCAAACCCATGTTATTCAAGGGTCAACTATATATATAAAAAATATATAATATATATAATATATCTATATATAATTTATAAATAAATATTTGCATATTTTTAAATATAAAAGTTTAAAATATATGTGCATTTAGTTTAGAAAAATATATATATATGTGTGTATAAAATTCGTGAGATTTAATGTAAGAAATTAGTTCATGTTTTTGGAGCTGTCAAATCTAAAACCTGTAGGGCAGGCCAGCAGGCTAGAAACTCAGGAAGTAGTTGATGCTAGATTCTTGAGGCAGATTTTTTTTTCTTTTCTGGGAAGCCTGTCTTTGCTTATAAGGACTTCAGCTTATTAAATGAGACCACCAACATTATTGAGGGTAATTTCCTTTACAGTCAACTGATCATAGATCAGTTAATCACATCTCCAGGATACCTTCCCAGCAATATCTAGATTAGTGTTTGATTAAACAATTGGGTACTGTAATCTAGCCAAGTTGACATGTCACACCCAGGATTTGGGGAAGATGCTTCTAGAACAATGTCATGTTGAACACTTAGCACAGGGCCCCACACACTCCATAAATATTGCATTTGAATGCAATCAGTTCTTACGTTAGCCAGAGGATGAATTATCTGGAAGTGAATAACATTTAAAGCTTCAAGGCCATATTACCCAGGCATCTTCAGATAAACAGAACCAATGGGAGATGTATGTAGAGAGAGGGAAGGAGAAGGAGAGTTATTATAAGGTATTAGCTCACACCATTCGTGGAAGCTAAGTCCCATGATCTTCCTTCTGCGTGATGGAGGCCCAAGAAAGTCCATGGTATAATTTGAAGACCTAGAGAGCCTGACAGTCAAAGGTACAGATTTCAGTCTAAGTCTGAAAACCTGAGAACACTCGGGCAAAAGGAGGGTGAATCCACCCCTTCTCCATCTTTTTGTTTTACTTAGGCACTCAGTGGATTGGATGTTGCCTACCCACAGTGGGGAGGGCAGTCTATTTTACTAAGTCCACAAATTCAAATGCTAATCTCTTCCCGAAACATCTTCACAGACACACCTAGAAGTCATGTTAATGAGTTATCTGGGCAACCCATGGCCCAGTCAACTTAACACATAAAGTTAACCATCAGAAGGACCTCTCACTCATCCAAGATCCTTCCAAAGTGCTATACCTAATTTTGTGTTCATAATATTGGATCATTTATCTTGGTCGTCCTCCACTGTGTAAGTGTCAGACCCCTCAACACCTGCCTCTGCCTCAGTCAGCTCTGCCACTGTGTCTATGTGCCCTCCAGCCAGTCCCTCTCTGTTTCTGAACCTCAGTTTCTCCATGTGTAAATTGGAGAAGAAAATTCCAACCGTCTTCTGGGGTTCTTTGAGGGTTAAGAGAAGATGCTATAAACTTATGAACATACAAAAAACCTAAATGCTTTATCCTAGTTTCTGCTTCTCAAAAGTGTTCTAATATTAGTATTTTAGTAGCTAAAAAAGCATCATCAACTTCCTGTACTCAATAAAATAGGTAATTTAAAGGGAGAATATACAATTTCCCACCCCCAAGAGACATAAAGAATAAATTTCATTTTCAATAACTAGTTTTCCAAGTGCTTCGTATTAAAAATGTAGGCATCACCTAGCAAGTTGAATGCTAATTAGCACCCTCCATTACATGTTGCCTGGGGCCTGCAACTGTGCAGAGGGTCTCACACACATGATTATTCAACCTCCTTCTCACAGTAGCAGTGAGACAGATGTCACCATCCCCATTTTCCAGAATGGGGCAACTGAAATCCAGAGAGGTTAAATTTGATTTGCCCAATATCAAGTTAAGCAGCAGAGCTGAGATTCAAACCCTGCAGTGTGCTGCTCTGTTAGCTGAGGAGAGCAGGTGCTTGGAGTGGCGAGGAGAACATTTGCTTATGGTGGCTATTTAACCAAGTAAAATTAGGCCCTAAGCACTGGCTTAAGAAATGAAGTCCTCTGCTGCCTCTCAGGGAGCTACTTCAGGTCTTCTTTGTGTAGGCTGTGCACTGCCCAAGGCTCCTGATCCTGGCCAAGTGGGTCTGAAATATAACATATGCTTCACTGATAAACTGAGATTCCCAAAGAACTGCAGTAGCCTAGAGGGATGCCATTTTCTCCTGCACATGTCAATGTGTAGAGCTGACGGCTCTGGCCAGCCTTGAATATCTTCTCTGCCTTTCTATGAGTCTTTCATTCACAGTTATTTAAAAGCTTTCCTTATTCCTTTCTAAGCATTTGAATCTTGCCAATCTTATGGATCATCACCTTTGTACAAATTCTCCTGAATTCCTAGGTCTGCTGTGCTGTGATCTTAAGTCCTTCTCAGTTCCACTTCATTTATAGATTCACTCATTCATCAACAAACTTTTTCTTTTTAGAGACAGAGCTTCACTCTATCACCCAGGCTGGAGTACAGTGTTGTGATCATAGCTCGTTGTAACCTCGAACTCCTGGGCTCAAGTGATCCTCCCGTGTTGGCCTCCCAAAGTGCTGGGATTACAGGTATGAGCCACTGTGCCTGGCCAACAAACGTTTATTATAGTATGTATTAGGGTTCTCTAGAGGGACAGAACCAATAGAATATGTGTGTATATATATTATATATATATTTTATATATTATCTATATTATATATAATATAGATATATATAATAAAATTTATATATCATATATTATATAATATTGTATATTATATATATTATACATATATATTAGGGGAGTTTATTAAGTATTGACTCACACGATTACAAGGTCCCATAATAGGCCATCTGTAAGCTGAGGTGCAAGGAGAGCCAGTCCAAGTCTCTTAGTCTTGGCGAGCTCTTAGTCTCCAAAACTAAGAACTTGGAGTCCGATGTTTGAGGGCAGGAAGGGTCCAGCATGGGAGAAAGATGTAGGCTGGGAAGCTAGGCCATTCTAGTCTTTGCACATTTTTCTGCCTGCTTTATATTCTAGCTGTGCTGGCAGCTGATTAGATTGTACCCACCCAGATTAAGAGTGGGTCTGGCTTTCCCAGGCCGCTGACTCAAACGTTAATCTCCTTTGGCAACACCCTCACAGACACACCCAGGATCAACACTTTGCATCCTTGAATCCCATCAAGTTGACCCTCAGTATTAACTGTCAGATAGTATGTGTCCTGTACTTTTCTAGATGTTGGAATTAGAATAGAGGTAGACTCAGATGTAAGTGAGAAAGTGTCTTTGCAATCAAAAAGTTCAAATTTGTGGAGGGAAAAGAATTTTAAAAAAATTGTTATAATAAATGTGTATTGCATGTTTACTATGTGCTTGTTTTGTTCTAAGTGCTTTGCTTGCATTCATTCATTTCATCCTTCCAGTAATCTCATGAAGGTTGGTAGGACTACTATCCCCAATTTATGTTAGATCGAACCATGTGAAATTGCCATTGCCTTTGATATCGGTCAAAGCAGTTGTAGGATAGCAGTTTAATATGGTTTGGCTTAAGAGACTCAGAACCGTACGTACAGTTACATCATTTGCCCAAGCCACTCCCATAGTAAGTGATGGAGCTAGGTTCTGAACCCAGGTAGTCTGACTCCAGAGCACACGTACCTGACCCCACATAGGCTAAGCTGCCTGATAATTGGAGTGTTGGTGCTCAGAGGTGGGAGTAGCTGCTTGCTTCGCCTGAAGAAATCATAGAAAGCTTTCCTACAGTGGCATGTGGGCTCTTAACATTCCTTGACTTCATGCTCCCTGTCTACCACTATATTCTAGGTTTATCAAGGGCAGAACCCTGTTACTTACTCATCACCTACATCATGGCACCTGGTCCAGTGCTTTGAATTTAGGAAGAATTCCATAAAAAATATTTGTTTACTATTACCGTCAGTGTGTCTTGGTTTTCTAAGAGACAAAATGTGAAAAAGGAAGAGCTCAGGGTTGAGCCTGAGAATTCGGGGCTTAGGAAGAAGAAAAGAAAAAATTCCCAAAGTATCTGAAATAAAGATAATGAAAAGTTCCTCTAACTCAACAATAATTAATAGTAATAAATAATTCATAACATTATAATAAACTTTTTAGTTTATTTAGTTCCTGGATAGGTGAGCACTGGCTATTCAGACTATGAAAAACGAGGGAATTTGATTTGTGAAGAAATAGATTTTTACAAGAAAGCTTCCTGCTTTCTAATCTGTCTGTTCCAGCCTAACTTTGTCACATCAATGCTTAATGCTTGATTTCTTTATAATGCAAGGGTTATCCTCATAGAAAGAAATCTCAAAAGGGTTCGGTGTCTTAAGTGTATTACTCTATGTTAGGACTGAGAAACTATAGTTTTGTTGTTTTTTTTTTTTTTTGACAGAGGTAGAGATTGGAGCAGAGAAAAAAGATTTAAACACATTTCCATAGGCTGACTTTAATTGTGGCAGAAGCCCCTTAAGTCACACTTAATGATTGTTTTCTCCAAGGAGAGCATTCTCGTGCACATCCAATGTTGACTCCATTGATAATATGTACATAGTCTCATTCTAACATAATCTAAATCTGCTAATTATGGAGTGGTTTGTGTTGGTAACCAGATTCTATGCTTTTGCCTTCTAGCATATTCCTACTTTTTTTTTTTTTTTTTTTGCCAACCATGGGAGCACAAAGAAGTGACTGGAACTTTCTGTAAAATTTATGAGCTGGTCTTATTTTTATGATAAAAGATTTGCTCTTCAGTATACCCTCTGGTAAATTTAAAATTTTATTCAAATTAGGTTAAATCACAGCAGACAACTAAGAAGCATATTGTTATTCACCTTAAATTCAATTCTAAGCAACTCACTGTCTGAGGTTTATAAAGTCCCCAAAATTGTAATATGCAAACCTTGAAATATCCCATTCAGTGGTCCAAATGCCACTTATATGTGGTTCTCAAGTAGGGGAGGGGGAATTTTGCCCTCCTTGGGGACAGTTTTGTTGTCACAATTGTAGAGAAGGAGACTGCTAATCGTATCTAGTGAGTAGGGGCCAGGGATGCTGCTCACAAACACAATGCACAGGACAGGCCCCAACAACAAAGAATCATCCCAGCAAATGCCAATAGTGCAGAGGCTGAAAAACCCTGAACTACATCATTATATGAAAGAAAACTGATTTTAGATGCATATATCAAGGTTTAACATTTAGCAGATGGAAGAATATCAGATAAATATCTAGATAACTTGCTTTTGATAATTGTGTGCAAAAATGAAAAAGCGATCACATTATTTGTAGTAACTCACAAATATAACTTACTTGTTTGAAAGCCTATTTGCCTCTTTGTCCCAGCTTTTTTAATCTAAAGAATTTGAATTCAATTCTTAAAATTATGTGGGCCATGAACTAGGATGATGAACTAGGACTAAGGAGTTTTGTAAAGTATGTATTTATTTTTTTCTTAGCCAATAATTTGTCTGAATTTTTAAGATCCTTATTAATTTCTGAACCTCTCTTTTCTGGGCAAGAGACATTTGGGGTGAGTGTCCACCTTTTGTTTAAACCTCTTTCTTAGGTTTCTTCTCAGACTCCACTGTCTTGTCTGGCAGCATGAGCTCTCTCACATCTTTATCATTGCTGTTGTTTTCTGTGCACCAACAGTTATGTTTACCGGAAGTGTCTTCATCTTTCACTAGGTAATGCATAAAATCTGCAGAGTCCTAATGCTCAGTGTGCTTATGGTGCAGTTTGGCATGGCCTTCCTTGCTCTTGCTTTGTGAGTTGTAAACAGGGAGTCATGTGGACTGCCCCCATCTGAAGCTCTGTCTGGAGTCCTCCACACCTTGGTTCTTGGGATAGTTCTCCCACAGCTTGCATCTAGATGGATGAGTGCACAGGCACCATCACTGTTCTGCATCTCACATACTTCTAAGAGGCCTTGTCCTTTACTGATCTTGTCCAAGCCACGCATGCTCAGAAGCTGTGGGGTGGCAGCCAGTCAGTACATGTGCTATAGTGTAGTCTGTCTGGCCATCCCACACACTGTATTTTGGAAATTGTCAAGTTAAACTGGAACAACTGTCACAACCTCTTTAACAGGCATCTGATAAGGCCATCTGCTGATAACATGGGCTACCCATTATCTTGTATTTGAATGTGCTGCAGTTATTCCTATCCTTCGTTATTAAGAATTTCCAAATATAGATATAGAGCCACCAATACTACCTTCTCATGTTTGCCTGTATTTCAGTTGGTATCTATTGTTGGGAACCTTACTACTGTCAACTTTACCAAACCCTACTTGGCTTGCTGAAAAGAGACCTCTAGCTTGGCACAGATCCTTAATGTTTACTTTTCTTTAGAATTCACAAGGCATACATGTTTATTTTAGATAAAGATTGGAAAATATAGAAAAGTATAAAGAAAAAAGTACTTATAATTTTACCATTTACTGTTAAAATTTCAGATACATTGCTTTACGTGTATCTATGCATAAATGGATATGAATATTTTTAACAAAATAAAAAATCATACTATTATTGAGCTTATTTGACTTAGAATATGAGTCATTTACCCAAATATTTATGTATATTGAGAAACATTTTAAATGACTGCACAGTATTTTAACAGATAGCTGTACTGTAACATACGTGTATAAATATTTATTTCTTTACTGGTTGCTTTTGTTCAATGTTTACATTTGTTCCACTCTTTTCACTGTGACAGTCACCTGCAAATGTACACATCTCTGGTTGTTAACCCCAGAGGGTAAAGTCCTAGACATGGAATTAGTTGGTAAAAGGCTGTGAACATTTTTAAGAGTTTTGATATATGTTAACAAACACCCTCCAAAAGATGTTTGCCACTTATTTAATTTTCTTATTCTGAATTAGCTAAAACTTTCAGCACTCACCATTGATTTTCTATCTTTCTTTCAGTAGGGATTTTTCTACTGTCTCACCATTAAGGATATTTTATTATGGAAGTGTCTGCTGTTCCATTTTTTAAAGTATTTTCATGTTTTAATTAGGAATGGATGTTGGATTTTATCAAATGCCTTTTGGACATCTATCTATGTTATCAAATAATTCCTGTCATTTGATCTGTCAACATGAGGGATTATATAAATGTGTTTCCTCACAGTCATCTTTGCCTTCCTTGCCCTTTAGGTTTTCCTGGACTCTCCTACTTTGGGGTGAGCAGGCCTTCTGTGTGGGAAGGGAGGTTGTGGAAAAGTTCTGTTGCTCGTGGACTGTCAGATAAGGCTGCACACATTGTCCTTGCACTCTCAGCTTTTCCGGAAGCTGTATGTGTATAGTTTCAATAATGGTGCCTGGGAAGTTGTTTCCCATCTGAGCAGTGCTGCAGCCTCCAAGGCTGTTGATCTGAGGCAGGATAACTTGATTCCAGGTAGGATTTCCTGTCTTTCTCAGTACTCTCATATGGCATTTTCTCGCCAGAACCTTAAACTTGAGGGAGACTAATGAGGCATTTTAGCATTTCCTCTCATGCCAGTTTTACTGCACTGCTTTCTCAGGAGCAGAAGTTATTGTCAAATTTTGATATCTTCTTTTAGCTCAAAATAAATCGGGTATGGAAAATACACTTTAAAGTTTACAATGGAAATTTGGAACCATTGCCTGATCGAAGTGTTGATGATGTATTACTCATTGTTGATGTACTCATCTTCATCACTGCTTAGATTAATTTTATAAGCCTAAACTTATAGCATGGTATACTCTAGTACACTTGGATAAATCTTTCTAAAAAGGAGACAAAAAGATATACATTTAATGTACAGTCTTAACCATGTGATGGATAACAAAAAAGTGCTGTATTAAAATATTTCTGTTTTTATTTTCAAGAATTAACTGATGTAAAAATAATTTAAAATTGTAACACAGCTGAATAGATCCATGGGTATAATGGAAATGAATGTGGCATCATTCTAAGTGTGTGGCATTATCTAATAAATTTTAATTTTAGCTCTTCCAATTATCTCAGTCACTATCTAAGACTGGAAACTAGGTTAAATATTACATGATTCATTTTCTTAAAAGGGAAGAGAGAATAATGTTTTAAGACCCCATTTTTGAGAGCTTTCTGCATACTAGTCACTGTGCAATAGTGCAGTTTAGTCCACGTTCATGGTGGAAATTTGGCGTCCACAAGGAAGTATGCCCAAGCTTTTCAGTCATTTTACACATCTCCATAAATCTGTAAAAATAAACATGGGAAATCTTGTGAATGTATTTAATGAACTTCTAGACATGTGTTCCTTTGCGGTGGAAAAAATATAATTTGAAACCTTATGATGTGTTATACACAGGAGGCCAAAATCACTGTGATTTAATGAAAAACAAATTTAAGTTGAACAACTCTAGAATATATAGGGCTGGGGAAGTTATCAAACAAAGCATTATCTGTGAAAAAAAGTCTTTATAGATAGAAGGGAAAACAGACAGCTAGATGTTGACAGTGAATGCCAAGTTTCAACAGTTAGCTTTACTAAAGCCATTTATTTGCAGCAATTCTCAGTGGGGTTGATCACACTTCTAATAATGCCTGTGAATCATATTTCAGAGCTACTCTAAACATGAGAGAATCATTCACAAGGTACAATTTTAACTCATAAGCTTAAAGTGATGTAATAATGGATAGATAACTTCATTTTAAAAAATTTGAAAAGAGGATATTTTGATTGAAATATAACCAGTGCTTGTCTCAAGTTTTTGTAAGGTAGCAATCTCACATAATTGTATCATCCTGAGTGTGATAATATGGAAATTGCAGGTTGAATGTGGACCTATTTTTCTGTATTCAATGAATATATTGCTGTAAAGCTATATGTAAATCACCTTTAAAAATCAATTGAATCATCTTTGATATGTTAGAGGATCTCTCTGAGAAAAAAATCCATTTGGGAAAGATTTCATAGACTGCTGTGTCATCTCCTAGTTTATAGTATTTAAATATGGATTTTCTCAGACTTGTTTAAAGTGTGCATTGTAGTTAATCGTCCTGACATCCTGATTTGACTTAGCTATGTGACTATTGCACATTTTTGGAGACGATGGGATGTAAAAGCAAAACGGTATGTGAAGTTAACAACTAAGAGAGGGAACAGATTCCTGCATATGTATTTTTTGTTAGAATCTTATTTTTTCAATGTTACATATAGATAATTTTGAAAATTATACAGTTCTGTAAGATTCACAGTAACCAACTGTAGTCCTCTTTCTCCCTTTCTACTCAGCTCAATTCCTTCCTCCCAGAGTCAACCATTTCTAATGTTTAGAGCTGTTTCTCTTGAGTTTTACCTTAATCTTTCCAAAAAAACAAGCTTATACCATCATTGATTTGATTCTGGGTTTCATTTTTTTTCTTTTCTTATTTTCTTTTGCTTTTACTATGCACCATGACACTCAATGTTTTTGAGTGTTAGACATTAACTATTGGCATTCTTTGAAGGGGAAAGGATAGGCTCTTTCCTTCACCACAAGTGAAACAGATTCTACCTACCTCTCCTTTAGAGGTGTATAATAGTCTTTGTAAGAATCAATGTTTGGTTTTACAATATTTGATTATGTAAATGTGATGGGATATTAAATTGTTTCATCCAAGAAACCATGTAACAATACACAATTTCAAAGTGAGGTAGAATACCAAAATGAATGACCAAGAACCAGTTGCTTGTACATGGTAGGGAAGGAGAGTTTGCTGTGTTGGAGGCATTACTGAGATAAATTAAAGATCCAGTTAAACGAAATGATATACCCAGAGCTTGTTGAGGCAAGCTGGGTATGTCCTGTGAACATATGTGAACCCCAGTAGGGAGGGCTAGCCCAGAGCCCTTGTTACTCTGGCCCAAGAAGACCTTGGGTGTGTGTATGTGACTGTGTGTATGGGGGGTGGTTAGGTAGGGTGACAATGTAGAGGGAGTCTGTGTTGAGAGGTAGAGGGGTAGAAAGAGTCTGGGGGATCTAATTGCTTTGTTATAGAGACTTTTAGCCATTCTTCTTGTTTTCTGCTTTCCCCCCGTATTTCATAGGTATCTATTGCTCCCCAAACCTGGATCCTTCTGGGGCTTGCAGTACAAATACTTTTAGAAAGGGGCTTCCCCACTGCTGACACACTTCCCCTGGTCTGCTGGTTTCACATGCTCACCAGCCTTCAAAAGTAACTGTTGTTTTTTTCTCCTCTTCTTTGTCTTTTTTTGCCTTAAAAAAAAATCTCTATTGTTGTGATTGGTGGGGTTTTGAGTCAGAGTGGTGGTAGGCATATGTGTTCAATCTGTAACATTTACCTGGGGTTTCAAAATTTATTCTAACATAAAGGTGTATAAAAGGAGTATGCCCATAGGATAAGAAGGTGAATAATTATTGAATTATTTTGAGGAAAAGGAAATATTTGAATATTGTACCTTTCTTTTGTGTTCCTGATCTTGATCAGCTGTTTTGTCTGCTTGAAGAAGGCAGGGAGGTTAAATGGTCATATCCAGAGTGGGTAACCATACTCCTCAAGACAGTGCTGTCTGGGACGGCAGCCCCTATGGAGTTGCACCACACACATATTCTACCTGTACAGATTCAGCTACACCAATTCTAAAGAATAAGGGCTTACAAAGTATATCTCTTTGGCCCATCAGGCTCCATATTCCCTGTCCCTTAAAGCTTTTTAAAAAAATAAAAAATATGAAAAAAATCTAGAAGAATCAATTCTTAGCTTTAGTGCTTTTAAGGACTCAGTGATAGAAATATAAAGATAAATTTAAAAATTATTCAAGGGTCACTTTGTATATGCTTAATTTTGCCTTAAAATCTGATTTTAGATTCCCAATTCTTGTGTCAGATGAGAGTCTACTACAGTCATTCTACTCCACTATACAGAACCAAAATATTGAATGTATGCTTATTCCTGTGGCTGTATGGTATTATGGGAAAATCTGAGTCTTGTAATTTATATGACCTTGGGTTTAGATTCTAGCTTTTCCATAGTGGACATATTATTTAACTTTCCTGAATCTTCGGTTTTCTTGCCTGGTTGCAGTTTTCTAGTGGTTGCAGTTATAAATACTTAATAGGCTTATTTTTAAGAGTTAATATTAGACAATATTTTAGGCATGGTGAAGACTGTTGTGTATACAGTATATGGTTAAAAGATTAATTTCCTTGTTGACCTCACAGCTGAGAATTAACTCACTACTTTTCATGAATCAGGTAGCTGATTATTTTCAGGATGTTGATGTAGGCCCAAGAATATGTACTCACATTTATTGAGTACTTACTACCTTATATTGTTCGTGTTCTTTACTGATTTATTTGATGACTTATTTAACTCAAAATTGAATTTTTAATTCTCAAAAACTCTGTGAGTTAGCTACAATTTCCATTTCTATGTAATAGATGTGTAAACTGAGGTCCATAGAGATTAAATAGTTTACCCAAGGTCACAGAACTGCCAACTGGTAGAGCTGGAATTTGAACCCAGAATAATGATAGCATTTCCCAGCATGATTTAGGAGAAAAGATAAACTCTACTTTTTTCTTTGGCCTTCTGGAAAATTCATATTAGCTCTTGTGTTTAATGTAAAATCATAGGAAATTTTTTCTATAAGGGAATAATATGAAATACATATTAGGTTGGTGAAAAGTAATTGCAGTTTTTGCAATTAAAAGTAATAGCAAAAACCGTAATTACATTTGCCCCAACCTAATAGATTGCATTTTTAAAATTATATATTGAGGAAACCTTACTCAAAACTAGTTTAGGCAATAAAGGAGATTTATATGGAATTCAAAGAATGGTTAACTTACAAAACTGTAGAAAGAATACAAGTCAGCTCAGGAACAGCTGGTGCCAGAGAATTAAACCCCACCGGGACTTTCTTCCCATGTTTCATCTGTGCCTCTCTGTGCCTGTTGACTCCTCCCTTTCTCATTGTAGACAGGCTTTCTAGTTAGTGCAAAAAGCATAGCTGCTGACAACCTAAGTGTAACATTTTATATGACTTAAGCCAAGTGAGAGGGCTCAATTTCCTTCTCAGATTCAGGTTGTAAAACCCCAGGGAAGAACTGAGTCAGAGCCTCGTCCTTGGAACACTTAACTGTAGCCTGAGAATGCAGTCCTAAAGAATATGGCTTCTCTTGAGGCAGCCTTGTAGGCTTGGGATTATGGAGGGTGAGGGCAGCTGAATCAGTCAGGAATACTTTTGGCTGCAGGTAAGAAAACAGAGTTAACTAATGGTGGCTTGGTCTAAAGGGATATTTATGATTCACTTATTTACCATTATAACAAAAAATCTGAAGTTAGGGTTGAACCATTATGTCAGTGATATTATTAAGAACCTTATAATGTTCTATTTTTTCACACTGTCTTCCCTATATAGGCTTTTCTTAATTCTGCTTGTCATCTCTTCATCACAAGGTGGCACAAGGTGGCCAGAGGTCCGAACATCATGTACACATTCAAGGCAAGAGAGAAAGTGCATGGTTAAGCAAAGTTTCTTCTTTCTTCAGACTCTCTTATCTCTTTTCTTAGGAGCCCACAGCAGACTTCCCTTTTTGACTCATCAGCCAAAATGGAGCTGTGTGACTGTCTCTACCTTTGAGGGAGTCTAGGAAAAGCAGCAACTCGCTTATTAACCTGTGTTGCGAGAGGCAGTAACTGAGTAGGGGTTAGGAATGGCTATTGCTTTAGCCAATCAACAATGTCTGCCACAGTGGGTGAAGAGGTGGACACAATTGTCAGTTGCCATGAGGACAGGAAGGATGGATATTAGACAGTCTCATGGTACTACATGACATAAAAAAGTCATGAGCTTAGATCTCAGCAACTTTCAACTATCTTCAAGAGAGCAGACCCAGCCAATTTAATTCTTTGTTTGCCTCCCAAATAGGACTTGGGGGCCTTTCTGCCTTCTGGTTCTGCTCATGTGATGTCCCCTCAAACTCTTTTGTTTTTTCTTCTCCTCTAGAGCTGGCAGACCTTGTAGCCTTATTTCAAGGCTTACCTCAATCTGCCAAGCTCATAGATGATATCTCATCCCTTTGAATTCCAACCACTGCTTGATCACACAATCCACAAGTTGTGTAATGTACTACTTGATGACAATTTACATTTTGCCCTTTTATCCTGTAACTTAGCTTTTGGCACCAATGAATCTGATTATCTCAATTAGATTGTAGGTATTTTTATTTATTAATTGGCAAAAATTGCATGTATTTATCATGTACAAAATAATGTTTAAAAATATGTATACATTGCAGAATGACTCCATAGGGCTAATTAATATGTGCAGTATTTCACATGTTTATTTTTTTTTTGTGGTGAGAACATTTAAAAATCTACTCTCAGCAATTTTCAAATATATACAGTACATTGTTATTAACTGTAGTCACTATGATGTGCAAAAGATGTCTTGAACTTATTCTTCATATCTAACAGAGATTTTGTATCCTTTGACAGTCTCTCCAATGCACATCCTTCCCCCACCCACCAGCCCTTGATAACCACCACTGTACTTTCTACTTCTGTGAGTTCAACTCTTTTAGATTTCACGTATACATGAGATCATGTGGTATTTGTCTTTCTGTGCCTGACTTATTTCACTTAATGCCCTCCAGGTTCATCCATGTTGTCACAAATGCCAGGATTTTCTTATTTTTAAAGACTGAATAGTGTCCCATTGTGTGTGTATATATATATATATATATATATATATATACTACATTTTCTTTATCCATTTATCTGTTGATGGACACTTAGAATGATTCTATATCATAGCTACTGTGAATAATGTTACAGTGAATGAACACATGAGTGAAAATATCTCTTTGACATACTAATTTCATTTCCTTTGGATATATACCCAGTAATGGGATTGCTTGATTGTATGGTAGTTCCATTTTTAATTTTTGGAGGAACCTCCAGACTGTTTTCCATAATGGTTGTACTAATTTACATTCCCACCAACAGTTGTTCCCGTTGAACTCTTGTCCCACCAACAAGGATTCCCTTTTCTCCACATCCTCACCATCACTTGTTGTCTTTTGTCTTTCTGATAATAGCCATTTTAAGAGATATGAGTTATATATTATAGTGTTTTAAATTTGTATCTCCCTGATGATTAATGATATTGAGCATTTTTTCACATCTGTTAGACATTTCTATGCCTTTATTTTTTTAAAAAATAAGAGATGAGGTCTTGCTCTGTTGCCCAAGCTGAAGTGTAATAGTACAATCATGGCTGACTGCAGTCTCCAATTCCTGGGCTCAAACAATCCTTTGGCCTCCCAAAATGCTGACGTTGTGGGCATGAGCTGCCACACTGGCTTGTATGTCTTCTTTTGAAAAATGTCTATTCAGGTCCTTTGCCCATTTTTAAATTGGGTTACTTGTTTTTCTGCTATATAATTGGAATTCTTTACGTATTTTGGATATTAACCCATTATCAGATGCATAGTTCACAAATGTTTTCTCCCATTTCAAAGGCTTTTTTCTTCACTCTGTTGTTTCCTTTGCTGTGCAGAAGCCTTTTAGTTTAATGTAATCCCATTTGTCTTTTTTGTTTTGTTTGCCTGTGCAGGTTATAGATATCTTAAACAGAACAACCCTTCCTCTATTTCTTTGTAAAGACCATGGCAAAACACAGAGTACGTGGTAGGTACACAATTAATACATGTTGGCTAATTCCCTCTATAAAATAGTGTTTATTCCATAACTAATCCATGAAGAATAATTTTAATCTATGGCATGCTTTGAAATAGGGGCTTTACAAGAGAGAACTGGGAGGAGAATATTCCTTTAGTGTACAATCCTTTGGCCTAGGTCAAACTTGGTTTTAGGGCATCTACTTAGATGACATCTTTCTCCTCAAAATTCCTGATGGTGCATCATCACACAAGTAATACTCAATAAAGGCTATTTCTTTTTCCACTCAAAGCAGCTGTTAGGTTTGCATTATAGACAAAACAGCCACTATGCCTGTCCACTGTGCTATTTTGCTCCTGCCTGTTTTTGAAGTATTTTCAGTAATGCCATGGGTTGTTGCATTTTACTTTCTCTGGAGTCAAGTGACTATTATGCAAGGGCAGAAAAGGAAAGGAGAGAGTTTGATGTAAACACTGTGGTTTTTCAAAAGAAGTCAAGTTCTTTAGAGAAAGGGGAGATAGCAATGGGAAGTGCTGCTCAGTGTGAAAAGGTGAGATGCTAAAAAACAGTGCAGCCAGCAATAGGTTCTGTGTTTGCTTAGCATTTGATGAATGAAAATTCTATTTGTATTTGAGGATGATAGAATTCGAAATGGTCATATTTCAGCTTCATAATGTTCTTGAGAGTATAGCTGCATTTTTTTGCGTCTTTTTTTCTTTTCATCTTTGATGTCCAGCTGGTGTGTTGAGACAAGAGTATGATTATGGAATTGGATTTGAAGAGCGGCACTAAATCATTCTCACTCAGTACTTGACCTTCATCCTAAACAGAATAGATTTCATGGGAGGAATCAGGTTGGAGAAGATATAATTTAATTCTGCCATGGGTCAGACAGAAAGTTAAGTCCTTTAAGTTCCTTATTCTGTGATACTGCTTAGTGATGTTTTTGAAGAAAGCAATTTTTAATATTAGAATCATTTTCTCTCTCTCCCACATTTATTTAATTACTTTAATACACAAGCCCATTTTAAATAAATTTTTCGTGCTAGCATTCCTTTCTGCATCTTTTAGAAAATGGTCAATTTTTAAACTTTTGGTGAATTAAATGGAAAAAACTGTACTGCTTCTATTTTGACATGCCAGGTGACAAGTACTTAGTACTGCAAAGATGTAAGCCTGTGGTTTCCCTGTTTAAAGGTTATTGGGAATCAGATGTATTTGCTTCCTTCTTTCTTCACCTCAAAACAAGATAATAGATGAGGATTACTGTGAGATTTTCTTCTGTACCCTTTTTTTTAGGTTTTACATAACCTTGTTTTGTATGCTTCCACTAAGAAAACTTCATCATTTCTTCCTTGTAGCATTGTCTTTACTGAACCCTTCCTTCAGGAGGAGTTCACCACTCTCACTGAAGTCAGATTTGCCATGTCCACAGTATAACACTACTGTGTCTTTTTCCCCTAGAAGATAAATCTTATCTCTGATGGGGATACTCAGTAGCTGTATCTCCAAAGGGCTATTGCTTTGGATATTTTCTTTGCAGAGGTAGTCCTGTCTACACATTCTTCTCAATTCTTTAGTTAATATGTATATTTTAACTTCTCTCCAGGCATCATCGCCAGCTCTTATCACTTAGCCTTCTTTTGCCTCACATGTTCTGACATGTTCAAAATGGAGTGTTCCAAATTGTACCAGCCATCCTAATGAGGTTGGCTTGTTGTGTTCTTCCCCACGAGCAGCACCTTCCATGTGAATCTCAGCGTGGTACTGACCTATTATCCCTCCCCATTACTCATTCCCGACTCTGTCTTCCTACTCTGCACTCACTCTGCAAGTTTAGATTTAACCTCTTGCCAGTCATTTTCAACCCACCCAATTTTTTGTTCAAGAATGGTTCTTAGTTAACCTTCTTCCAGCTTTCGTGTATTAATTTGGAATGTTCTAAGAACTCCTTCCTTCAAATGTGACCTGATTTATTTGGTGAGTAGTTTCATATTGAAGGAGATGATAACCATGGGTGTTATGCCCCCTTCCTATGAAACTACAGATAATTCATTGGACTACTTGCCTTTGGGCATAGTGCATATAATGGTGTAGACAAATTTAGAAGTGCTTAATAGCATAATTATATTAATTTTTCTGGGTTGCTTGAGGTCACAGAAAACCAACAAGCCCTGAGCCAATTCCAATATATGCTTTTATATAACAAAATAATGATGAAATAACTGTCTCTAGCATTCCTGTGACATGCAACTATAGATACAGTATTTAAAAGGGTCCAATGAAGGGAAATATCAAAGGCACAGTTTTCATATCCAGGATTGCACCATAGGTCCCCTGACCCACATAAAACTCAGAGGCTCATAGAGGCCAGCAATCTCAACTTACCACCCAGTAGTTCAGTTTTTGAGGGCAGAAACTTGATTCTCTGCTCTGTCCCCTATGGCACTCGCCACAATGCTTTGCACCTGGTGGCCGTCCTTTAAAAATTTGTCAAATAAAATGATGAGTTCGGAGATTGAGGGAGCTATACATGCACCACAATATGTTCCTGACAGAGCACATGAAGCAACTTGCTTCATGGCATGACTATCTGTGACTAGAAGCCAGACCCTCTACTCCTGTTCTGGCACTCGTTCCACTGAATTTCAGTACCACTTCTGGTTTCATCACCATCCCTGTAGACTCTTGGTCCTCCATAATGTTTCTCCAAGGAAGATAGTCTGGTTTGCAAAACCTTAAATATCTGAGCTCACACTGGTTGCCATCCCATGATAGCAGGCTATGTGTCTGAAATCTATCTCGAAGACATAACCCAGTCAAAAATATGGTTTGGAATACATAGGTATTGGAACCTTCCATTTTTTCCATTCTCTTGATTTGTGTCCCTGACCATAATAACACATATCCCTTAAGAAGCAGTGGGCACCATTGTCGGGAGAGATTTAATGGGGAGTTTTCATTACTTCTCTGTGGATTCCATTTTTAAAAATCTTGCGGTCCATTTGGCTTATTGCACTCTATCACCTTTCCAATACACCTAAAAGACCCAGATGGGTCCACTCACTCCTGACCTCTTGTCATCAAGATTCATTCTTTGATCTGACAAACATTTTACTGAGCATCTACTTTGTGCCAGCCACCATTCTAGGTCCTAAGAATCTCCACTCTTGCAGAGATTGTATTTTGGAAGGAAAAGGTAGACAAATACATAATCCAGACTAGTTATTTCATCCTTTCTGTTTTTCCTTCACTCTTAAGCTTGACCTTCCATTAGAATTAATGGAGCTGCCTATATTGAATGTGTCTCTAGGCATATAAGACTAAATGACCCATGGAACAAAGTGCAATGGCTGACATTTTAGAGAAAGAGAGGAAAAGAGAGAGAGAGTGTATGTGTATTGTGTGTGTCTGTAAATGTCAGAAACTTATAAGCAATAAAAGTGCAAGCCAGAACTGGATACCATGTTTAAAGAAAGAAAATTTAAAAAAACTGAAAAAAAATTCCTCTTTTATCCTAATTACACCTTTTCCTTCAGGAAGACATTTTCAAGACAGGTAAAAGTTAGTGTTCCCTGCCCGCTACATACTCAGTTGAATTATGTAATGTGTTTTCTATTTGTGGGCATTCCGCATATTAGTTGTCTGGGATCTGGGATTGGGGATTTTCTCTCTCTCTCTCTCTGCCTTTTTAAATTAAATTAACTATTGGCTCATCAAGGTTGAATGGTGAAAATTTAAGCTAGATGTATGGTTGAGGTCATTAGCTTATAGATGGTAACTAAAGGCTTTTTTTTTTTTTTTTGAGACAGAGTCTTGCTCTGTTGCCAAGGCTGGAGTGCAGTGACATGATCATAGCTCACTGCAGTGTCAACCTCTTGGGTTTAGGGAAGCTGCTCAGCTTCCCAGAGTAGCTGGGACTACAGGCATGTGCTACCATGCCTGGCTTATTTTTTTTATTTTTTATTTTTTAGGTAGAATTGAAGTCTTGCTATGTTGCCCAGGCTGGTCTCCAACTCCTAGCTTCAAACAATCCTCCTGCCTGGGCCTCCCAAAGTGCTGGGATTACAGGTGTGAGCCACCATACCTGGTAATAATTAATATCTTAAGAATGATTTCGTTTGCCCTGAGGAAATGAGTGTGCAGTGTGAGATGAGAAAAGGGTTGTTACAGATCTCATGTGAACAGCCACATGTGAAGGTCCAGGAAAGAGATCCTCAAAGAGACTGAAAGGTCGATGTGGAATGGAATCAAAGTGAAGACACTTTTAAGAGTTGATTCTATAAAATGCTGAAGAGAGGTCAACAAAGCTACATACCAAATGACTCCATTGAATTTAGAAGAAATTTCCAGTGAGAGGGCCAAGGACCTCTGAAATAAGCACAGCGAAATGAAAGGAATAGAACCGCAAGAAGAACTGGCCAAGAAAAGCATAAGAGGGATGGGTTAGAGCCATGCTTAATGCCTACTATAACGTTTCCAATATGTGTGAATAGGTTGTTTTTGTTCTTCTGAGTGGCGGTTCAGTGAAATCAGAGATGGCTCTCACATTAGCAAGCTCTCCTTTGATGTAGCCCATTTCTGTGGGAAATCCATTTCCAAGAGGAGACTCTCCTGTGCTCTGTTGAAAATCAGCCTCCAGGAAACCCATATGGGAATTCTGAGGAGAAAAGAAAAGCTTCTAGGGAGATGTTTTGAAATCCTTTGAGCTGCATATAATCAGTGCAAACTTTACATGTATATTGACTGTACATTCGGAGCACTTTAAGCAGTAAAGACCTCAAAGGCTCCAGTCCATTATGAGAACAAACAGCAATTTAAAGCAATATTTTCCCAGAGAAAAGAAATCAGGAGGAACAAAGATGCTGGGGTTGGGGCTTTTTTCCCTGTTCATTTGTGAGAAAATGTGCTTTTGATTGATAATCTAAAGAAGACTGTGTTCAGCATAGCATATTTTTGATGGTTAATGAATTTGGAGAATAGTAATTTAAAACATTTGGGGTGGTTCCTTCAGGCACTTTTTCCAATACGTCTTTTATTCTTTCCAATATCTGGAACATGAAGAGTGAGAATGAAAATAATTGCCCTTGCTCTCCTTTGCTCTCTTTCCTGTGAGTCTGACTACCAGCAAGACCTTCTATTCTCATGAATTCTTCGCTTTCATTTTTTAGTAACAAGGCTGCAACTTTTTTGTCAAAGGCAAGACTATGCTGTCCTGTAGAAGACAGGACCCATGATGAATCCAACATACTTCTTTTTGCATCTTTTTCTTTGAAATTCAACTAGAGCAATTTGTTTATAGAAATACTGAATGGCTTTAGAGAAAATACTCGGTTTCTAATTCAGATCAATATACTGGAATGAAAACATTATTTTCCCCCATTTGTACTTTTTTTTTCTTCATGTTTGTATTTGATTTTTGTGGTCACACATTTTGCATTGGTGGCACTTGGTAGCAAGACACTATGCAGATAAGATGCTACTGAGGACTATCAGACCATGGAAACTTAATAGCATCTTGGTAATGTGTACAGCTTATGTCTGCTCAGATTCACATATAGCACAATTTCCTATGCTACTTAGAAAAATAAAAACAAGAAGCAACACCATTATACAATAAACCACTAATTTCAGGCTTCATTTACAAACAAGTAGCACGCTGCTGTTAAATAAACATTAAAGAGCTTTCTATTATCCAGTTATTGTTGAAAATACTGGTCATGTAATAACCCAGATAGTCAATATATTTTTGTTAAATTAAGATTGACATTTAATAAGAAATTAAAGATATTTAATAAGAAAAATGTGTGCTAAAATCAGAGTCAGAATACATCATTGCTTAGCACTAAAGTATGTTAACCTCTTTAAGATGTCACAACAGTATTTCAGATGCTGTCCAATTTTTCATGGACATAGTTACTAAACGGCATGACATTTCAAACATGTTAGAATCTTCAAAAACTGCATACCCTTCTCTTTACTCTGGTTTCTGTTTTACTATCAGGAAACCTGAAGAACAATGAGTATTACTAACGGGTTGACATTTTTGGAGGTATATTGTGTGCCAGGGAGTGTGCTGGAGATTTTTAATATATTTTCTCTAATCCCCACAGTAATATTCCTATTGTATGGATTAGAAAACTGAGGCTCAGAGAATTTAAGTAACTTGCCCAAGAGTATGTAACTCCTAGTGATGAAGAAGAGATTCAAATGCAGGTCCATCTGCCTCTAAATTTAAGACCCTTTCCATTGGAACAACTATGTCAGAATCTCTAGGGGTAGGCCTCAGGTGTTAATATTCTTTAGGAGATAGCCTTGGAGATTTTAACATAGAGCTTTGATTGGAAAAGATTGCATTTGTACCTTTTGTCTTTCATGAGCACAAGTAAAGAAATCAGCTTTGCTAATGTGGTTTGTTTATGGGGACAAAGCGATATAGACTAGCAAAAGTAGGAATATCTTCGTTTTGCATTTTCTTCAGCTTCCTGTTTGGAGTTGCTCCATTCCTTACAACAAGAGGAAGAAAGTATGTATTATATGTGCAAATATATGTGTATATGAGACTGTTGCTATGTGTACATCATTCATGTCTGTAAGAATGGAAAACTATTTAAAATGGCAGATATGTAGATGAAATGTTTATATAGAAAAAGTATACAGAAAATGTTGAGCAAAACTATGTATTCACTGATCAGAAGGGTTAAGGAAAAAGAAGTGATATGAATATAGACTGTAATGTTGAATAGTTTCTGTGTGCGTGTTTGTGAAAGCTCTTTGAGTTCATTATTTTAGAAACTTAAAAAAATTAATTCAGAGCAGAAGTCACTGGATTTGACAATTGGATATTTAATCTCCTGGCTCTTTAACTGCAAATGATAGAAGGTCACTTTGTTTCTGGGTGGTGGGGGATAAAGAAGGATTTACTTGTTCATTTCTTGACTCAACATCCTTGGTATTTGAAGTTTAGGTCAAATAATATTGTCCAAGAAGCTAGTCTGTCTTAAATATGTCACAATTTGTTAGCAAATTCATCTAGAATGTTTAGAGTTTTTTTTTTCTTTGACTGACATGGTTTTCGTAGTAGTGGAAAATCTTTTCCCACTTTCCTCTGCTCCCTAGGCAGGCCAGTGAAGCCCTAAAATAGTTCTGTTGGCATCCTTGCTTAATATTCAGCTTGCTTAATATTCAGTTTGGCTCTACTCTGTATTTTGCCTGCAAATCAAACCCTACTTCACTCCCTTCAGCCCCCAATTTATGGCCTTAGTACCCATGATTCTTTGCTGATCCTTGAGAATGTAGCTATCACAATTACAACAGAACACTACCTGTTCTCAAATGCTCATCAATGCCACCAGCACAGTTTGCTTGGAGGTGCCAACTGTGTTATAATGTTAGTTTATTTGGAGTTTCAAGATAGGATGATGCTTCATGTCATTAGGTAAGGCTAATAGAATCTAATATTATCTTTATCTCAATTTTCATCATTTTAATTAACTATTGGTTGTAAGGAGATTCGAATTTCCGGTCATTTTAGTGCATATTCTTTTGTTATACAGTGGGGAAGCATTACTACTAAGAGTTAATTAGACCCTACTAGTTATATAAGTTAATTTGGGAAACTTAAAGAGTTTCCCAAAACTAGACATACAAAGATTTTAGTAGATGAATGGGATTTGTTCTGTGTCCTCGACTAGTGAAGAGTTTAGAAAAGTACACAGCCATTATCAGGGCTGGAGTGAGTGATGTGATTAATCAAAGAGGTATTCAGCTGAGGAGTTACAAGCTAATTTGGGGTCCCTCTGCTTTCTGAACCAAACCATTTGTTGTTTCTATTAACTGTGGGGTAAATGAAAATTTCAGGATCGTGAACAGTTCTATCTAGTCTCTTATTCCCTAACAAAGACAATGCTTACAAATAATTTGAGGAATTTTCCAACTTCTTTCAGCTTTCTACCTGAATGTGGGTCTTTTCAATAAATCCAAGAATCCAAGGACCTGAAATTCCTGTTCTCCTTTAATGACAGGGGCCAGACAGGGACAGAAGAG
Source organism: Pan troglodytes (assembly GCF_028858775.2). Lineage (NCBI taxonomy): Eukaryota > Metazoa > Chordata > Mammalia > Primates > Hominidae > Pan > Pan troglodytes. The sequence goes on from NC_086015.1 coordinate 32,641,094, forward strand.
GGTCTCACAGGTCTCTAGGTAGTTAACTGTTTGCTAATCTTCTCTTCACCAAAGGAGAAGGGATGGCCTAGACCTTTTATCATTTTCTCGGTGTCAGAGGTATGGCTCTTGGGAATAATTTTAACTCCTACCTAATCCAATTTTGACTTCAACCCACAAAGTCCTTTTATGTTTTTTGGGGGAGGATTAGGGGGATAGGGATATAAACATTAATGTTCTTCTCTAATTTATAGAGGAAGAAATAAAGATAAAACAGGCAGGACTCCTGTACAAATAATTTTCATGAGAGCATTTGCAAATATTATTTCTTCTTTTTAAAAACAAGCACGCAGATATCTTAGAAGAAAGGGCACCTTGGCCTTTGGTCTTCCTTTCCTAGAATAATGGTTATAACATTACTCCCCTGTGTTCCCATAGGAAGGAAAAAGCAATACAAGAATTGTGCTAATGGGATTTCAAGCCCTGTGGGCACCAGAGGATAGTGCCATTTGTAGATGAGCTTACTCATGGAAGAGATAGGGGGAGAAGCTAGTATGATGGGGTAAGGGAGGAGCAGAGCGGGACAGGGAGAAGCAGAAGCTGCAGCCAGAGTCTGAGAACAAGTAGGATTTTTCCCAAGGCAACTTTTTGGGCGTCCAGACTATTGACCTTCACCTTCCAATGTTTTGAGTTCTCTCACAGGCATGAAGTCCAAGAAAGCTGATCAAAAACAACTTAAATAAGCAAGATCCATGCAGTGCTGTTAAGGTCCCTGTGTCTGCTTTTCATTGGCTTTTCTGTTTGCTTTCCATTTGGCCTATTTGATTCTCTTTATATTCTGGGCACGTAGAGAAATGCATATTTTTGTAGTAGGTCTGTTCTATCTATATTTGAGTTTGCAGGAGGGCATGCCATTTGGAAAGTTTTACTTAATACGGGCAATAGTGAGAGAAAAAAAAAGACAACTTTGTGTTTGAAGTAGTAGCCTTGTTTCAATGACATTTAAAAGATGGATGCTCACGATCATGCATCTTTCCAAGCTAAGAAGCCAGCCAGCATATCTTGAGAAAATGAATGGATTCAAGAGGCTGGTTAATACATTATCTTTGTTTTGCTGCCGGCTAACAAGGGAGAAATGTTACAACTTGGCCAATAGGTTGTCGTGCTCTTGTTTTTATGTTGATGTAAAGTATCTAATATGCTGAACACTAAAAATATCCTGTATTACTTTAGTTCCTGGAGGAAACTAAAAATAGAATGGAGAGAATGAATGAAACATAACCAAGCATTATTTAGTCCCTTTCCTTCTTTTGCGATAGGAATCTCTTTTCATATAGGCCCTACTACATCCAGATTCCTAACGTCTTGTTTCTTGCCCTTGGATGAGGTTCTCTGGGGGCTGGAAATAGTGTGTTCAATGGCTTCATTTCCATAGCTTTCTCTCAGTGGCCATCTGAGGTGGGAGTTTAGAAACTTAAAGACAGAACTGATTTGCAAAAAGGAATTCTCTTACAAGAACAGGACTTTCAATTATGATCATTTACATTTGATCAGATTAAAAGGGCAGGGGGACTTTGAGGTAGTCTGTCTTTTGCTTTTGAAAGCTGTGGAAGAAATGAATTACTGACAGATTGGAACCATGGTGATGATAAAGAAATTCATTTGATTATTGTGCTGTCAAAACAATGCAAAGTTTGAGAAAATATTTTAGAAGCATATGGAAATATTAGGACCATTTTAAACATTCATTTCATGTCCTTGCCCAAGTCATGCTATAAATACATATCCCAGGGGGAATATACGAGAGTTAGGATGTAATCTTTTGAAAGTAACAATAAAACCAAATCAAACTGGCTTGAGCAACAGAGGGGATATATGAGCTCACATAACTTTAGAAGGTCAAAGGTAGAGCAGGCTCAGGCAGTATCTGATCCAGAGTCATTAGGACTCTGACTTTATTGCTCATGATTCTCTTGGCCCTGCCTTTGCTGGTATTTTGGCATCATTGAGAGTCTGGCTGTCGGCATTGTAGCAAAGGGCTGCAGCAGTTTGAGGCCTTCTGTCCACACATGGTCCTGTCCAGACAAGGTGAAAAGGTGGATATGCCCTTGTTTCTTATTCCTAGAAAGGACCTGAGGCTCATTCTGCTCAATCCACTTGGCTGGCTTAGATTAGGACACATGCTAACCCCTGGAGATGGGGATGGAGTTAGTATTCCCAGAATCACACAGAGTCTCCAATGTAAACAAGGAATGTCAGAAAGAGCTGAATGGATGCTTGGGATGCAACCAACAAGTGTCCATGATGACTCACTGCAATTAAGATTCTTTTAAGTTTCGGCTGGGTGTGGTGGCTCCTGCCTATAATCCCAGCATTTTGGGAGGCCAAGGCGGGTGGATCATCTGAGGTCGGGAGTTCGAGACCAGCCAGACCAACATGGTGAAACCCCGTCTCTATGAAAAATACAAAATTAGCTGGGCTTGGTGGCACATGCCTGTAATCCCAGCTACTCAGGAGGCTGAGGCAGGAGAATGGCTTGAACGTGGGAGGTGGAGATTGCAGTGTGCCAAGATAGCGCCATTGCCCTCCAGCCTGGGTGACAGAGCGAGACTCCGTCTCAAAAAAAAAAAAAAAAAAAAGATTCTTTTAATAGGTCAAGGAAAGAGAATTTCACGATCATTCCCTTCCCATCATTTTCTGTTAGAACATATTTTTGATGACTGTTAACACATAATTATCTATTGCATTCTTCAAGATACCCAGAGAGGCCAAATTCCCTACTTTACGCTAGAGTGTGGTATGGTATTTCATAGCCAGTGCATTCACCTTACTTTTTCCCTTAACTCTTGGTGGAATTTAATCCCATTTTTTCTTACTTAATACTCACTGGAAAGAAAGAACAGCTGGCCTAGCCATTCTGTATGATATCCTAAATCTGTTTTCATTGTTTTAGTATCACTTTTATTAGCTTTGCCTCCTGATGTCACAGTAAGGTAATGGCCCTTGTTTTCTGTGGTCCCCAGTTTACTGATTTGAGGCAGGTTTAACTGACATATCAGAGGTCCTATTCTGAGTTACATGAGACAGGTGATATTAACGGCTACAGCTCCAAAGTTGTAGGAGATAGAAAACTGCAGCCCATGGGCCACATCTGGCCTGTGGACTGTTTTTGTAAATAAAAGCTTATTGGAATACAGCCACATTACTTTATTTATGTATGTCTATGACTGCTTTCAGCACTACAGTAGCAGAGTTGAGTAGCTGTGGCAGACACTGTATGGCCTGAAAGGCTTAAAATATTTACTGTCTTGCCCTTTACAGGAAAAGTTTACTGACCCCTGAATTGAATGAGCCACATTCTTCACTTTAAAAACTGTGAAAGATTTTACAGCTGGATATTACTCTTCCCAAGCCTTTCTGGTTAGGATTTGTCTTTCAAAGTGATCAAAGAATGTTGGAAATACAAATAATCTGAGAAGATTCATCTAGTCTGGAATGTCTTCCATTCCACAGATAAAAGCCCCAGAGATATCACGTGGCTTATACAAGCTTCCACAGCATATTAGAGATAGACTAGAGTGCCCTTTATTTCCTACACAGGTTTGTGTATTGGAAGAGTACCTAAACATACTGTCACCAAAACAGGATCATTTTCACTCATCCCTCCTCAAGGACCTTATTCTGTCAGTTACCTCGTCTTTTCTGTATCTTCTATTGCTTCCTCTCCACTGTCCTTTCAAATTATTATTAATAGAATACTCAGGACTTAAATATTGTAATAAGGACATTGCCATCACCTATTTCATCTAGACGTAATGTCATGCTTCTTCCCTTCCCTTCATTGCCCACAGTGGCACACGACTCACTATTTTACTCCCTCAAGTTCCATTCTAAATTCAGCTCTTCTAAAACTGTTCCAGCTGGGGTCGCAGACAAATCCATGGGACGATATGTAGTCTTCGTCTGTCCCAATTTTTGTGTAGCATGAAAACTCTTGACACCACACACTACAAACTACATTTCATGGGAGGCTCTTTTTCTCTTGTTTTTGAACCATGATCCTATTTTACTTCTCTTCCTACCTTCTGATAAGTCTCTCTCGCACATTATTCCTTCTCTGCCTATCTTGTGTTTTCCCAGGTTTCATACTTAGAAGCTCTCCTTAGCAATCTTGTACTTTGTTGTGGCTTCCAAGACTGTCTACTGAACTGAAGAATGTCTCTGAATGTAGCAGAAGTAATACTCACCAGCTCTCCCTCTGAATTACTCCTCTATTTGACTCTTCATCATCCTCTTCTTCATTCTCATGACATTTCAATACCTAATATATACTGAACACTTGTTATCAAGCAGGTTCAGTGCTGAGAGCTTTTGAAAGTAGAAGAGCACTTTTAAAAGATTGAAAATTATTTTCAACTTTAAAAAATCAACAAAAATTTACCAAGTAAATACATTCAGGTAAGCAGCATCCACATCAGAAAATAACATTGCCAGCATTTTAGGGGCTTCTTTAATGCTTTAATGCTCCCTTCCTGGTTACTAACCCTCTACCCAGTGATAATCATCCGGACTTTTTTTTTCAAGATGGAGTTTTGCTCTTATTGCCCAGGCTGGAGTGCAATGGCATGTTCTCGGCTCACTGCAACCTCCGCCTCCCAGGTTCGAGCAATTCTCATGCCTCAGCCTCCCAAATAGCTGGGATTACAGGTGCCCGCCATCACGCCCAGCTAATTTTTTGTATTTTTAGTAGAGACAGGGTTTCATCATGTTGATTAGACTGGTCTCAAACTCCTGACCTCAGGTGATCCACCCGCCTCAGCCTCCCAAAGTGCTGGGATTACAGGCATGAGCCACCGTGCCTGGCCAGTCATCCAGACTTTTTAACATTTATTAGTTTAGCCTGTGTCTGTGTGTTATTTAAATGGAGTCATACAATATGTAGTATTTGATATCTGGCTTCTTTGCTCAATTTTATGTCTGTAAGATTTGTCTATCTTTTTATGTGTAGTTGTTGATTGCTCATGCCCATTACTGTGTAGTTAGTGTCCCATTGTATGAATAACTACAATTTATGTATCTATTTTTCTGTTGCTGGAAATGTTGCTTATTTTTAGTTTATTATTATCACAAGCAGGACTATTAGGAAATTTTCATATATATATATATATATATATATACCATTCAGCACCCATAATACACGTTTCTATTGCGTATAATCTTAAGAGTGAAACTGCTAGGTAATAGAACATACATATGTTCAAAAATTGTACTCTCAGTTTATATTCGCACTACCAGTATATGAGAGTTCTTGTCCATGTAGCATATATTCTAATTTTCAAAATGGTTCTGTGACATAGTTACAATTTTATTGTCGTTTTTCATTTTAATAAAATCCGAGTCTTAGACAAGATAAAAGACCAATGTCATGTACTATTAGTTTATACCCCAATGCAGTCTGACCCCAGAGCCTGTATAGTTTAGTAAAGTGTCCAAGGGAGAGAATACAGTCGTGAGTTCTTAGTTTCCCTTTCTGGTTGGGTCAGTGAAGTCCCTTCCTCACCCCTCTTTTCTGTTTATCTCTAGAGACAGAAACTAAAAACAATGGCTACAGGCCGCTAAAAGCCTAAAACAAAACAAAACAGAACAACAACAACAAAATAAGTTGGCTTAGACAAGCTTGCAAACCACTATCCTTTCTTATGCCTCTAGGTTAAGGATGTTATCATATACAGGTGTCCTCTACATGGTAACTTTCACAGCTCATTTCCATAAAGCCAAATGCCAGCCCAGTGTATGTCACCTCCTACTGTGGCCAACAGATGGCGCTAATGGTGGTTTGAAACTTGTCACTTGGGGCTTTTGAGCTCATGAGCTCAGACATAGCCTCTTAGAACTAGTCTTTCTCTATAATGGTCTGAGCTGACCTGAGAGCCAGAAACTTTAGGATCATTTCTCTCTCCCACCCCACCTAGTTAAATCCCAAATCCCATTCATCTTAATCAGAAATAATTCCTGAATATGTACCCCCCTCCATTCTCTCCTTCCTCTGTGTGTGCTCTCCTCCTGTCCCTTTTTTTAGCACTCATCACAGGTGGCTATTTATGTATCTGCATTGCCCTGCTATGCTATGAACTCCTCAGGGCAGAGACTGGGTCATATTCATTCTGTGTCCCCGGTGTCTGACAGTGCCTGGCACAAAGAAGGTGCTCACGTTGGGGACTGAATAAAGTTCCCCCTGGCAGAAACCCAAAAGGTTCGAAATGACTGTTCTTTCCTGTAGTCACAGAAGCTCAAAGGGCATTTGACTTGCCCTGTATGCTCTGAATGGCCTGGTATCGTACTCTGACCTATGGGAGATCAGGGCTCATTATCACACAGGCTTCTGGCCAACAGTGTGGCTTATTTGTACATTCCATCTCTCTTCTTCCAGAAGATGAAAGGTAGGACATGATACAAGCTACGAGATCATTTTTTTTAAAGAAAAATGGGTGGTTGTCATAGCATTTCTGGTGTCAGACTGCAGATATGATCAAGCTGTCCATTTACCCTGGTTCAAATTGAATTGCTGGTAATTAAGAATGGGGAATGGGGTTAGGTCCATCTGAGATCAGACAGCAGAACCATTAAGGACAGATAAATCCCTTTGTGAGAAATAAAGAGACTCCTGGTATTAGACTGTATGTTTGTGGGCTAGGTGTTTGTTTTTAATCACAAAGTTTTGTACACTTGGAAGAGGTTAGGTAAAAACATTAAGCAGATTAACATTTTACAAATATTTTCTTTCCCTGACCGTCCTTTTCTACCTCCTTCCCACAGTTACAACTTTTCAATGTTAGTGCTGATATTCTCTGTTTCTAGTATATCACTATGTTGGGTTAGGAGCCAGACTGCTTGGGTTCAGCTCTTGGTGCCACCCCTCCTATTTATGTGATCTTGGGCAAATTAACCTGTCTGAGCCCCAGATTTCTCATTAGTAAAGTGAGTTTACTATTATAATATTACCTTCCTCATAGGGGTGTAATGGGGATTCAATGAGTTTTAATACATCTAAAACTCTTAGAATAGTGCCAGCCCATATTAAGTGCACTTGGTAAATTTTGGCTTTTTTAAAAAATCACACCAGACATAGCTGTTTTATGAAAGCATTTCCACAGTAACCATGAGCAAGTTCATTTATTATTATGTTTCATGTTGTGGTAGCTTGTATTATTAGGGTGAAAAATGGCCAAATGTAAATGAACTTATATTTAAACTATTTTTTTCTCACCAATTTTACTGGATAATTTCTATACTCGTTACATAATATGAGCAGAATCCTATACTCTCTACACATGCCACCATAATTTCTTATGTTTATATTGCATCTTAAAGTTTATAAGTGACTTTCACTTATAAAATCTCATTTGAAACTCTAAGAAAGCCTTGCAAGATGGACAGGGCTTTTCAAATATTCATTCCTATGTTATTTAAGAGATAAGAAAGCTGTGTCTTTCTGTAGTTAAGGGAATTTTGCAAGATCTCAAGGATAGTAAATGACAGAGCTGGGATTACCATCCTTCTGGTCCCAGTAGCTCACTCATGGTCAGGGTCTCGGAGCTTGTGGACAAACATGCACATGAGGGAGCTTGGTGAGCTGCAAGTGGATGGTGTGTATGTCTGTTAGTAAAATGTGTGTACATGCAATGGCTTCTACCTAACACAGAAATTAGGTATTAAAAACCTTCATAAGAGAATTCACAGTTGAGGCCATTATTTCAAAACTAAGAATGGGCAATAGAAGTCCCAAATGAGTCTATGCAAGCCTTTAAAATTTTATGTTACTAAAGTAACTTAAGTCAGTACCATAAATTAGGACTATCTCACTGAGAGTTTACACATTTTTAGTGAGTAGCAAGTAATTCCAGGATCTCCCTTGCCAACATTTGCAGCACGTCACCTTTATGGTTTTTGTTTGTTTGTTTTGCAGATACTGACATAGCACACTGCAATTTTTTTCTGGGTCTACTCTGCCATCTAAATGTTCAATGCCTGTCTGGTTTTATGACTTCATATTATTGATTTCTGCCATTCCTGGGGCCTGCATCTGTCAGCCCCTCTTAGACACCTCTAAGCTTTCTTCCTTGGCTCAGACACAGCCAGAATGCAATACTAAGGTTCTACCTTCCCTTACCTCCTTTGTCTTACTCAAGTCTTCTAAGACCAGTCTTCCTTTTCTGCTATTTTCTGTATCTCCTGTTAAAATTCTCAAACCCCAGAACATCTTTATTAATTTGTCTTTAAAAGACTGACCTAGAACTGAAAACTTCACTGTTTCAGAATAAAAGTATGGGTGCCACAATTTTGCATAAGCTTTCATTCAATTCAGCTAAAAAGTACGCATGGAGTTTCTATGTATGCTCTCCTAGTTCCTCAGGAAAATTCCCTTTGAGGGCCTGGACCTTTGTGATTCATCCAGGCTCATTTGGATTCAGTTCCCTTTTCATGGGATGCCTGTGGAATAAATAAAGTATAGCTATTGTTTACTGTTATTAATTAAGTCTGCCAAACTTTTCTTTTTTCAGCCCCACCTTTCACCTCACCAAAGCTGAACACCTGTACTACCAAAAGCCTCTTGATAGAGCTATGTTTTTATTTGAAAAATGTGAGCCAGTTCTGTAGATATTTCCTTGTAGGAATGTTAAGGAGAAATATATCCGATTGTATTGCCAGTTGGTTGAAGGGATGTTGTAATTGATAACCCCGTACCCATGAGTTCTGACCAGGGATAAGTAATAAAAGCATCAGAACCTCTTTCTCTTCCTGATGAAATAGTGTAGTAGATGCTGTGATGTGCAGCCCAGGTGCCTGCTTTAGGACCCAGGCATTCATTTTCTCAACTGCAGCTAGTGAGGGACACTGTTCTCACATGTCATTCTCTCTGCCCAGTTGCTCACTGCCTCTGGGAATTGCTTTGCCCAAGGTTGTGATTGCTCTCAGGAGGGAAAGGGCAGAGAGTATCCAATAACCTTTTATCTAGCACACCAATGCCCAGCCCCTTGCTTCAATTTAAGATGACTGTAAAGGACCTTGCAAGCGTTCAAACTCCCCACTGAATCCAGAGACCTCTATTGAGAGTGTATCACAGTATAGGTCCTCTCTCTACCTAATCCCGCTTCCTTCCCTTTCCTCCAGAATTGATCCCAAGGGCACTCCCGACAAACCTCTGGCACACAAATCTCAGAGTCTTAGGCTCTGTTTCCCAGGGAACTCAACCTCAGAGAATTAATCTGATTATCTGTGCAGTAGGTTGGCTGAAAATGGAGGGCAAAATCCCCCCAGAGTCCTCCCACCATTGCCAAGCAAATGGCACTGGTCCAGAATTGTTTTGACCGTTAAATCTCATATTTGGCAGTGAGATATTTCTTGACATGGAACTTCATAAGGATTACTGGAAGTATTCAGTTCTTTAACTTATATCTTTTAGTGAAAATTCCTTTTTGTTATACACACACAACTGCCCTCCCCACCAAAGAATGGGTTAGCTTAAAATGACCCTAAATTTGTACTTTTAAAATATCATCCTCAGTGTTGAGGTTAGGCAAGCAGCAGTGAACATGGAAGACATGACCCCATGGTGGGGAGAGAGGCAAGTCAGGATATGGTTACAACACGGCCAGAGAGCCTGTGATTCAGGCAACTGTGCTGTCCTGAGAGGATACATAAGAAAAGTAGCTAACTGGAGTTGAGGAGATTTAGAGAATGCTTTTCTCTACTTGCTGAGGGCCAGGGATTGGATTGGTGAGTGAATCTTGGGATCCTGAGGGAGGGGTGGAGGTTTTAGGGAGAGCCTTGAAGAAGAGACAAGATCCTGGTGGGCTTGAGTAATGAAGAGAAGTCCATAGTTCTGTCCATGGAACACGGTTTGAGGTGGGGTGAGGTGACAACAGAGGCTGAAAAGGTGAGCGGAGGTCAGATCCTGCAGGGCTTAGTGAGACAGGTTAGAGAAACCGAGCTGTATTCTCTGAGCAATGGAGAGGCATCAGTGGATTTTAGGAAAGGAGGGAGCTAACCATATTTGCTTACTTTGTGAGTCTAATATTTGTGAGTTGGATTATGATCATTCATAATATAGATCAGTAGAGTCAAGTTGACTGAAAAAAATTAAAATCAGTGCCCACAAAATAATCAAGATAAAGGATCGTTCTTTTCCATGTGCATTGATTGTGAGAGGCCTACATTTAAGGACACAAGTGGATCTCAAGAATACCAAGGACAAGAGAGAATGGGACGTCTGATGGTGGAGGCATGTGAACTAAGAATACTGAAGCAGCCATTCTGTGTGTGTGTGTGTGTGTATGTGTGTGTGTGTGTGTTCTGCTCTCTGCCTGGACAGCATTACTTCTGTTCTTTCTTTTCTTTTTCTTTTCAGTGTATCCTTGTCTCTGTCTCTTTTTTTTTCTCTGTCTCTGTTGCTTTAAATTTTCTCTCACTAGGTCTCTCTCTGCCTCCTTAGGCAAAACAGGCACCTAAAACATATCTATTAAAGAGATTCCCCTGAAGAACAGTCCCCTGAGTCCGTTCGTAGCCACAGCATTTCTGGGTTACCAAAAATGCCTGGAATGACATAGCTGAGTGGCTGGGAGCTCCCAGTCTTCATGGGGAGTCGTTTTCTATCATTGACAGTTTTAGGACTGAATAGAAATCATACATTTTTTTCTGTTATTTTATTCATGTCTAACCTTCCTTAATTAAAAAATGATTACATTCTCCATGGAGTAAATATTTGATCTTAAACTTAGCAGATGCACTGGCATCAGTACTTCTCAGGAAGCTTTCCCCAAACTCAAATCTGCTGTGAATGACCCAACCCAAACTCTACCAATAAGTCACAGTTTTCCTGCAGAAACTCATTCTTTTTCAGATTGCTAAATTGTGGGGGAGCACCTGAAGACAGATATTGATCTGTTAAGATAAATGAGAGAAAATGACCAGAACAAATGAACTTTGGGGGACCAAATTATAGAAACCATCTATCCCCATCAAAATCCCTGCTCCATTCGGCTGTTCTTCATTTTGAGAACAAAAAAAGGACAAACAAACGTTGACTGATAGACTTGTTAAGGTTTGAAGTTTGTTTTTGTGTAAAGATATTATTGGAGCTACTGCTGCTTTCTTGATGTTTGTCGTGTATTTTCTTCCCCAACTCTGTTCTGTTTGAAGTAAGATGTTACTTCACTCTGGCAATGGGGATTGCCTAATTGATGTTGCCAAGGAAGAGGCCTCTCTTGGTTTCTGTGTCACTCTTGTGCACTCAGAAATGTCTCTAATCCCTCTAATGATTATCTTCACGGCATGCAAGCACATCTTACCCTGAGAGTAGAACAGTGGCTAAGGAAACAGAGTGAAATCTTAGCCAGAATGTTCAGAGCATGGAGTTACTTGAACAGACTGCCTCTTGATTAAGCTGGAATATTCTACAGTGTACGTTTTCACGCTCATTAAATGAAGTTTACTCAAATATTTTTATATAAATGATTACCTTCTCAGTGTAATGACTCTTTGGAAGGGAGTGAGGGTAACATGAAAAAGTTGAGAGAAATAGGTAGGCTCTTGTTTCAGGTCTGTTGTGGATATTGTGACACAATACATTAGGCAAGTCCCTTGACATTTCCTGCTAAAGGAGGTCAGACTGGGTGGTCACTAATACCCTTTCCGCAAATCTCGTGTTCTGGATGGATGCATTTTGGGACCTGATCTAAGACAGTTGTTCACTTTTGTAAGTAGTTCCATTCTCATTCTAAAAGTCAAGATTATAGAAGAAACTATGTTCATGAAATTGGTGGTTCTTATTCCTCCAGGAAGCAAAAATTGATGCGTTTGCCATTTTAGCTGTAGAAGAGTGCGGTGCAATATGTTATTACTTCTCTGTGCATTTGTGAGTGAGTGGACATATCTATGGGTGTGTGCCTACATATATGCATACATGTGTGTTTGGGGAAGGATGGGTTTTAAGGGACCGAATAAAGAACAGTTATACCAGCAAAATATGGTGGACAGCTTAAGGACCAAGCGGGCACTTTTCCTTTCTCTGCTTTTTATATCAGTTTTTATGCTACAATTGCTGCCTTCTGTTTAATAGAATTCCTCCACCTCTCCATGATTATTTTCTAGGTCTTCCTGGTGGGAGTTATTTCTGTTTCTTAAGCTGTACCCAGCAGGTCCTCAGTAAAGACTTGTTGAATGGAACTGAATATAATTATGTTTCAAATATTAGCTCTTAGAGGTAGCAATTTTTTAAGGAATCTCAAGTGCTGAAGTCCTTAGGGGTAGGAAAGCCTCGAGCATGCAAACTGAGTTATGCGGAAGACAGTCATGCTGCCTTTTGTGCTGCAAGACCTGCTGACTTACTCAGTTGTTCTCCTGATTGCTCTAAGAAGTGCTACATTTACTCTCCTCTGCCAAATTTGTAGGGAACATCTATTAATACAGTCATGCATCACTTAGTGACAGAAATGTGTTCCGAGAAATGTGTCATGAGACAATTTTGTTGTGTGAACATATAGCGTGTATTTACACAAACATAGATGGAATAGCCTACTTATACACCTACCCTGTATGGCATAGCCTATTGCTCCTAGACTATGTTACTGGACCGATTACTGTAATCAATTGTAACACAGTGGTACGTATTTGTATATCTAAACATTAGAATAGGCACAGTAAAAATATGGTAAAATCATATGGGACCTCTGTCATATATGTGTCTGTTGTTGATTGCAACATCGTTATATATGGTGCATGATTGTACTTAGGATTTGTTCATGGATTAGTGGTTTCCATCTCTACTGTCAGCATCCTGCTGTAAGACACCATAGTTTCTTGCCATGATGATGTAGTAATCCCCTAAACTAGTGGTTTTTCAGATCTTGATATGCGTCAAAATCACCTTGGAGGGTTTATTAAAACACAGATTACTTGTCCCCACCTCCAGAGTTTCTGTTTCAGTAGATCTGGGGTGGGGCTCTGAAAATCTGCTTTTCTAACAAGTTCCCAGGTGATGTTTATGACATTGGTCCTCAGACCTCACCCTGAAAATCTGCACCCTACATAGTCTACATGTCTCTTTTCTTGGACCAAAGCTCATTATGTGTGCGGAAGCTGGAGTGATCTGTTATAAACGTAAATTAGATGGCATTATTCTCTCTTAATACCTTCCAGAGTTCCTGCCCCAGCCTATGAGGGTGATATGGTCTGGACCTCTATTGGTACCCAAATCTCGTGTTCAACTGTAATCCCCAGTGTTGGAGGTGGGGCCTGGTGGGAGGTGATTGGATCATGGGTGTGGATCCTTCATGAATGGTGGGTCACCATCCCTTTGGTGCTGTTCTCGTGATAGAGTTCTCATGAGATCTAGTTGTTTAAAAGTTAAGCCGGGTGCAGTGGCTCACACCTGTAATCCCAGCACTTTGGGAGGCTGAGGCTGATACATCACTTGAGGCCAGGAGTTTGAGACCAACCTGGAAAACATGGCAAAAACCTGTCTCTACTAAAAATACAAAACCTAGCTGGGCATGTTGGTACATGTCTGTAGCCCCAGTTACCTGGGAGGCTGAGGCACAAGAATCGCTTGAACCTGGGAAGCAGAGGTTGCAGTGAGCCAAGATCATGCCATTGTACTCTAGCCTGGGTGACAGAGCAAGATTCTGCCTCTAAATAGATAAATAAATAAAGTGTGTGGCATCTCCCCCCTCTCTCTCGGTGCCACTTCTGCCGTGTAAGATGCCTGCCTCTGCATTGCCTTTCGTCACGAGTAAAAGTTTCATGAGGCCTCCCCAGAAGCAGAAGGTACTATGCTTCATGTACAGCCTGCAGAACTGTGAGCCAATTAAACCTCTTTTCTTTATAAATTACCCAGTCTGAGGTATTTCTTTATAACAGTGCTAGATGAACTAATATGGAGGCCTGTGTATTCTGACTCATGGGGCCACCAGACTGGACCCTGCCTGACTTCCCAACTTTGTCTGCCCCATCTGCACCTTCCTCACCATTCTACTGTATCACCTGCCTCCATTCAGGACCTGACCATACCACCTGTTCTTTCCAACTCTTCACAGAGTCTCTGCTTTTGGTGAGAAGCCTTCTGCTCTCCTTTAATTTCACCTATTAGTACCTGAACATCCTTTTCCTCTCAGCAACATTGTTACTTCTTCATAGAAGACATCCCTAACGTACAAGAAAATGTTGTATAGTAATACTGCTTATTCCTTTTTCCCCTTTTTAGTCTTTAGCACAATATTTTATGACATTAATTTGTGTTTTGACCTTATGAATAACTGTATTTCACCTTAGATTATAAACTCCATGAAGGAAGGGACCATATATGTTTTGGTCACTGCTGAATCTTTAATGCATAGCAGTGCCTGACACATGGTAGATACTTAAGAAACATTTTTTCAATGAGTGGTTGGATGGGTTGTAACAGAAATCAGTTTCTCTACTCACAAAACTTCTGACAAAAAAATGAGTAGTTTTCCATATATTGTACTTTTCCAGTTCCCTGGGGATACCAATTGGATATACACACAATTTAATTCAATTCTGACAGTAACTCAAGTTAGCATCAACCTCATGAGTTAAGAGCTCAATCCCTCAAGACTGCCCCCTACTTCAGATGCCAGTAGTAGGTCCCCAGATTACTACCCACATTGTTACCTGACATGGCTACAAATTGGGTGTCTCATGACCCCCTCCTCAGGTTCAATGATATGTCATGATGGCTCACAGGACTCAGGAAAACACTTTATTTACCGTTACTGGTTTATTATAAAGGATATTGTAAAGGATACAAATGAACAGCCAAACAAAGAGGTACATAGGATGAGGACTGAAAGGGTCCTGAGTGCAGGAGCTTTTGTCTTTTTGGAATTGGAATATGCCACCCTCCTGTGACGTGGATAAATTCACCAACCTGGAAACTCTCCAAACCCCTTGATTTAGGCTTTTTATGGAGGCCCCATTGCTTAGGCATGATTGATTAAATCATTGGCCATTGGTGATTGACTCGATCTCCAGCCCCTTCCATTCCATAGAGGTTGGGGGTAGGGGTGAAAGTTCTAATTCTTCAATCTTGCCCTGGTCTTTCTGGTGACCCACTCCCATCCTGAAGCTATCTAGGGTCCCCAGCCACCAGTCATCTCATTTGCATACTGAAAGATACCACTCTGGAGATTCCAAGGGCCTTAGAAGCTGGGTTAAGAATCAGACTAAGGCCAAATATTATAACAAAGGATTCTCCTATTTCCCTTATCACTCAGAAAGTTACAAGAGTTTTAGGAGCTCTGTGTCAGGAAGTGAGGGCAGAGACAAATAGATATTTTTTATTACATTGTAGATGAATGTGATTCTGAAGTGTTGGAGGTTGTAGAAAAATCTTAGAAGAGGAGGGAAGGAGTACCTGCTACCTAGCATTTGTCTATTGCTATGTGCACTGCTTTATCTGTCAAATGAACATATGCAAGGTCTGTTTTTGAAATTTTTGCCAAAGAGCCCAGAATTGGCAGATGCAATCAACATCTCCATCACCAATACTCTGCTTGGTCATATTGAGACGGGATAGTTCCCTTGAACCCCTTCGCAGGCAGGAACTGGAGTGGCTTGTTTCACTCAGCTCGCCACTGGCCACTCCTCGCCAGAGGGAGCGTGCAAGCCAGTGCAGGAACTGGAGCTAACAAATGCTGGAACCAGCCGGTCACTCCTCTCTGGCAGGAGCAGGCTCTGTGCAGGCCCTGCAGCAGCATCCAAGCATGTTACAACCAATGTTCTTCAGCTCTGCCATCTGGGGATGGCCAAGTGCCAACCAGCTCAGTGGAGGGTCAGGATGGCAGCCCCTGCCCTCTTGGCACCGGGGTTCTTGTTTGGCGTCCAGGAAGAATCAGGTCACACTAACTGTTTGAAAGGTGATGAATGCGGAAGACTTTATTGAGTGGTGGGTGGCTCTCAGTCGAAAGGGAGTCTGGAAAGGGGATGGGAAGGTGATATTTCCCTGAAGCCTGGCCATCTCTGGCAGGGCCACTCTCTGAAGCTGCACCATCTGAAGTTAGTGGTGTCTGTCTGTAGTCTCCAATCCTCAGTTGCTTCTCTGCCCGCCGCTCAGCCGCTTGTAGCCTCAACGCTCAGCCATTTGTGTTGTTCCGCCAGCTGAAGTCTTTTATGGGCACAGGATGCGGGAGGGCAGGCCAAAAAAGCAACATTTGGATGGAAAAACAGGGTCAGCTGTTTTCAGTTAGGGCCTCAGTTCCCAGCTCTAGGGTGAGGTTTAGCGGGGAGCCCAGCCGTTCTGTATCATTATCAGCTCAAAACAGTGTCTCCCTTAAAACTCCTTCCTTGGGTAATCTGATTCTGAAGTTAATAAAACCATGTCTGTGACTGAAAGAACTAATTCGTGTATCTTTGAAATGTAGTACCCCTTATGCCTAATAAGGTCAAAGTTTTCAGAAACATTTTTGGCTCAAAATAATGGAATTATTTCGAAGATAGTCTTGTGGAATTTCAAATGCCTTCCTTCTTGGGGTTGTCCTTTCCTTTGGCATCGCCTATTTCTCTGGGGAAATTTTGCCCCTTCTTGGACTCCACACCTTGCTTGTGTCTTTTCTCGCCAATCTTCTCTTCCTAGATTCCATCCATGGGACCTGTGCTCAAGGAAAATCAAAGCATTCCTCAGAGTTCATGGACAGGTAGGGTCATCGCAGTTACATGACAAAGCAGATTATGAACCCAAGTCTGCTATTTACTCACTTACTCTAGCACAGCACTAACCTCCCTACCTACCTATTGAATTCCAATTTTCCTTTTGAGTTGTGTGCACTTCAGGAGTTAGAGGGGAGTGATCATGAAGGGGCCACAGTATCAAATTCAGGTAACCTATGGGATCAGTCTAAAAGTGACGGAGGCATTTAAGACAGAAATCCACAGCCTTTACCACCATTTGGTCCATGCAAAGGGGTGGTCCCAGAGTGATGTGTTTTGCCTCCAGGGTTTTCAGAATTTTTTTTTTTTTTTTAGAAGTTCAATTTAAGGGAAGCACACTGTCAGATGGAAATAATAATTTGAATTTGACATTGACACAGTTCACTTAGGTGCAAAAATTGCCAGGGAGTCCTAGAAGGTAAAAGTGAGGTGAGGAGTCAGAGAAATTTAATACATCTGGAGTTAGTGTGATACTGTCAATGACCATAGACAGTACTTTTTTTTTTTTTTTTTTTGTCTGCTCAGTGTTTCTTTTCTGGTATCAGAACATGTTTCTTCATTGTGGAGAACTACCCCTCCCACCCCTCTTCTCCCCATTCCTCCTGCTTTACAGCTTTATTGTTGGAAGACAATTCTTGTGGATCTTTCATATTTCTGCACATCTTGTGTCAGCTCTTGTTTCAGAGGATCTTTTCAAGGATGTTTATAGTAAACAGCCTTGGATAATAGACATAGGGCCTCCCTGCAGGAAATGGCTAGGTTTGTTTCCTGACTAGCATAATAAAGATAATATCTCCCTCCAGGGTGAAGGGTGAGCAGGTTTGCTAGCAGCCTCCTTCTAAGATCAGGGGTTTCCTAAACTTGAGGCCCTCACATATGAGGCAAATCAACTGTATGTATGCAGCACCTACCTGGGCCACTCTGTATGTTTTTCAAGGGACTTGTGGAGCAAGGGGAGCCAATGTGAATATGAAGCACAGACTGCTTTCTGTGCCATGAGTAATCAAGTTTTTTGTCTCTGACCCAAGGGTCTAGCAGCATGTGTGAAGCTGTGGGAGGCTCTCTTCTTAACTGGCAAGGAAGGTAAGATCTCAGACCCCTCACGGCTCTTGACAGCTGACTGTTGGTTGGAAAACCTGGCCAGTGAGAGTAGAGCAGGCTCCTGGCCACAAGGATCACTTTGGTATAGTCGGATGACAAAGATCAGGCCCATAGGAAGGGTCTTCAAGGCTTTTGCTGGAGTTACTGGGCAAGGGATGTAGAATAGGAGCCTAGGCATCTTTGTGGTTACCTGGGGAGAGCCCCTTGAGAATGAGTCCCCTTACAGAGTAAAGCAGAGTCAAGAAAATGAGAGAGGGGAGGGGCAGAAAGCAAGGGAAATTGATTGAGGTTGAAATTGAGATTGATTTTATTTGGGAGTGTTGATTGAGAGCCTGGATATCGCCCTGCCTTTTCTGTTATATAAGTCAATACATTCACTTTGTTTGCTTAAGCCAGTTTGTGTGGGAATTTCGATATTAACAAGTGAAAAAGTCCTGTCAAATACAGTTGCAAAAGAGTGGGTTGACCATCCGAAGGGGGACCACTACTCTAGAGGTTTCTACTCAAGCTTTTCCTGTGTGAGCATATAACCTTCAACTGCTTACCCACTCTAAAATACATCTAAACAATGGCTATTAGGGTATAGAATTTGAGCTTGGTGCCTCTCCCCAGATGTCTCCCTGAGCAGTTATCTCGTTTTTGATGCTCTGCCTATATATCTGTGTGTCTGCTTCCCCAAGATGTTGTGAAAACTGTAAATCAAAACAAATGCAGAATGCTATGGAGAGGCAAGATGGGTGCAGTAAGAAAGGTGAAAAACATGGAAGATGGCAATGCTTTGGAACTCCTGGGGCCACACCCATGTAAGGAAGTGAGGAATTTGGGATTGTAGAGGTTTTTGCCTCTAAATTCATCACTCAAAGCTGTTCTGTGGCCCTGCAGAGAAATGATAATCAAGTTATTGTTATTATTATTCTGTTGGAAAGCACTGTAGAATTTAGGGTTACACAACGAACCCTGTGAGGTGAAAAGATTGGCAGCTTCTTCTTTTAAAAACAGCTTTGTTTCTAAAGTGGAGAAAGATTATTTTCTTTTGCTTTTCATTTCTTTATGTTATGTTGTGTGTGAGCACAAATATGCATGTATATTAATGTATAGCCGTGACCATGCATATGTTTTCATGTGTATACATGTGCATGTACATGTGAGCCTATGTGCACATATGTGTATGGGCGGGTATGCCTGTATATGTATGTGTATCTAGGCATTTATCTTTCTAATTTGGATAGCAGAATTATAATCATCTTTCCAATATTTGATTAATAATTTCACATAATTCACAGTGTTTCTTTTACCAAATGTCGTTTTACCTTTCCAGTAATAGTTTCAATTTGTAGTTGGAGAAGAGGCATAAAGAAGAAGTAGATAAAGATTATCAGGTAAAGTTGTGGCAGAGGATGCTAATAGATGAAAAAAAAAAAAAAGAAGATCAGAGGTTTAAAAAAAGTGAGCAAAGAACCAGTTCAATTACTGAGACTTCTATGAAATCCCATGCAAGGCTGCTTCAATTCCGTTGCCAGACTTTTTTTCTGACTTCTTGTCGTACAAACCATGTGTTGGTCTCCTAGGCAATGCATCACTCTTCTGAGATGCTTTGCTCATACATGTTCAGGCTTCCCTCCATGCCCTCATGTTTTCTGCCTCTGCACTTACATTTATCCCTTGCCTGAAATAACATGCTTTTCCCTTCTGAGCCCTATGTGTCTTCATTTCACCCCAGACAGACTCACTCACCCAGCCTCTGGGTCTAAATTGCCCCCTAATTTACAAAACCACGTGACCCTTCCAGGTAGATGCCGTGTCTTGCTTTCTTTTTGACCCAAAGCAAGCAAAAATGTTGAGTGATGCTTCTCACTTTCAACACACACACACACCTCAAGGTAATTCTGAGATCAATTTTTTGAGACTGGTCCTGGGACATGTCACCAGTGAGATGAAGATGTATGAGAGTGCAAAGAAGTTGGAGTTCTTTTTCTTTTCTTAAGAGGAATTTTCACTTGCGAGCAAAATTTTAATTGGATGTCTAAACTTCCAGATACGCTTTTGTTCAACATTTGTCATGAATTTATAGGGGAAGTAAAAAATCAATATTCTGCAGTACTTCTTTCATCCCAAGGAGGTTGAAAGACTTTAGCTGCAAAGTGAGGAGATCAGAAGAGAAACAGATTTATTAAAGAAAAAAACACCTCATCTTACCAATATCGTTTGGAAGAACAGACCCTTTCTGAAGCAATTTCTGATCTCCTTTCCAAAGGCGATCACTATTAATAGGCAACCATGAAGACGAGAAGCAAGAAGAAGGTTCACAGAGAAAAATGCAGAGTGCAATTTTCTATTCTCTACTCTTTTGTAGAAAGAGATCCCAGTTGTAAGTATGAACAATTTGCAAACATTTAAGCCAGGAGTTCTGCCAAATTTAAATGCCTTTGGCAATCAAGACAAGAAGCATCTCTCTCTGATATAACTCCAAATAGCTGGAAAATGACAAATAGGGCAGAATTTCCCATGCCCAGCTTTCATGGGACCCTTCCTACACACACACTAGGTTTCTTTGTAGAACAGTAATGTCATTTCATAACTTTTTCACTAGCTGCAGTTTGATGTATATGTTTGAGAATTTCCTTGTTTCCTTTTGTCTGAATGCTTTGATATTGTAGGGGAGAAAAAGTCATAACTTTTCCTCACTCATCACAAGGTTTATGACTGAGTCCTGTAAAAGAAAAGGGAGATTTAGGCCAGAGAAAAGCGAAGCAAATTTATTAGCCAAATATTATGGGATATGAGAGTCTTCAGAAATGAAGACCCCCAAACGTAGGGAAGATCATGTATTTTTATGCTTAGGTTTGATGAAGAATGGACAGACATGTAGAAGTATGATTAGATGAAAAAGGAGTATGACTGAATGGTAATAAACTGGGGGTGGGGGAAGTAGCAAGGTCTGTTTCTTGAGATTGTTCTTGGTCTCTCTGGATAGCATTCCCTCCCTTCGGATATAGGGCAGATCATCTGCCACACAAGAGGCTTCAGGAAAGAAGTTCAGAGAGATCTTTCTGCTTCTGTGGCTTTCTCAGTTTCCTTCAGCTTGAAATACTGAGTATTGGAAGGTACCACATTTGGGGCTAGTGTTTCCTGTACCCCATCAGCATCGTATGTGAAATGGTTTTATTTTTTCCAAAAACTGTTACGAATTTGCTCTAGCAAAATCCACATTCTTATTTCTTATTAAAACAGTCCCACTTAAAGTTTTTAAGTCTCAGTGTTAACAATGTAAAACCTACTTAAGGAGTGTAATTGGATTGTTTGTAACTCAATAAATAAATGCTTGAGGGGATGGATGAAACAAACAGAACAATGTAAAAACTTCAAACTTCTATTTAGTTGATATTTCTTAATCTCAGCTGTCCTCCCTCACTCTCAACCCCATCATCCCCCTAATCAAGGCTAAACTTGTGGCTCTGGTGGCTAGGAGTGGTGGGGTCTGGGTTATGGTCTGTTCTCTTACACACTTTTTGCTCTGCCTTCTTGGAATGATGACTCTGATTGATGTTGAGGGCAATGAGGAAGGGGATGAGATGAAAATGTTGCCTTGTATGCCTGTCCATAGTGAAGTTGCATGACTCTTCTTGGTTGGCCCTAATTGCTGACCTAGTTTGCGATTGAGTCCATGAAATCCTTGAGCATGGGTGGTGGCTCCATCAGGCCTCCTGATAACAGTCTCATCTTAAGTGGCTCCCTATGCAAGACTCTACTCCATCTTCTAGTTGATCCCTAGCTGAACACCTCCCATCCTTTGCTGCGTCCTATAGCTGTGCCTGGCACGAGTATAATACAGTGTCATCTGTGTTTACAGTGTTTCCATCTCTGTTGTCTACTGGTATGTTCAGCTCTAATTTACACACATTTCAGGAGCAGGAAACTTTCCCTTTTTATACCATATCCACCCAGTGCTCTTTACCTACCTCCAGTGGTATAAGGACTTGCTAGCAAGCTCAGTGAGTAAATTGACCCCAATTAAGGTACACAATGTTCCCTCTCCTTTTCATGGAGCCTCCCTCCCTCTCCAGTGTTGGGAGAGAGGAGAACAGCTAATCTTGAGAAATTCTTCAGTTCCACAGCCTCCTTCTTTTACTCTTTACTTTTACACCAATAACGTGAATGTAAGAGGTGGGAATTAGGTGGGGGGTAGTTAATGCTGAGTCTACTGACCTGTTACCTTCGTTTCTTCTCCTCTCTTTTCTCTTCTCTTCTCTTCTCTTCTTTCTCTTCTCTTCTCTTCCTTTCCTTCTCTTCTCTTCTCCTTTTCTTTTCTTTGTTGGAGTTTTGCTCTTGTTGCCCAGGCTGGAGTGCAATGGTGTGGTCTTGGCTCACTGCAACCTCCGCCTCACGGGTTCAAGTGATTTTCCTGCCTCAGCCTCCCAAGTAGCTGAGATTACAGGTGCCCCCCACTATGCCTGGCTAATTTTTGTATTTTTAGTAGAGATGGGGTTTCACCATGTTGGCCAGGCTGGTCTCGAATTGCTGACCTCAGGTGATCCACCCACCTCCCAAATGCTGGGATTACAGGCATGAGCCACTGTGCCTGGCCCTTGTTACCTTTCAACATGGCCTGTGGGATGGTGGCTAGGATGTGGAACACTTAAGGCATCTGCTCTAGATTACTGGGACAGCAGAACTCTGTACCTAACATCATCTTTTTATGCTATGGTTAATGCCTTTTACTGAAAAAGGAAAGAGTGAAAGGGAAAGTATCAGAAAGAAGTAATGAATATTTTCCTTATAGTGGCCCAAAAAATAGTAAGGAAGAGCCTATTAGACAAGGAATATTTGGATCTTACTGGGAGAGACTAGTCTCTTTATTCCTAGATCCCAGCATAGTGCCTGACACATGCTTGCTGGGTAAATATTGAAAGAAACTTCCAAATTACCTGCCAAGGTGCTGGAAGGTAATTGTGTGATTTTGCTATACAAAGACTAAATTGGAGACAGAGCAACCCTGGAAGAAACATGTTCCCAGTTTTTGTCTCCCCCAACTCTTCCTGAGCTCCAGTGTTTGTTTCCCTTGCCCTGCCCACATAAAACTGCACAATAGAAAAATTGGAATTGTCTTTGAAGTGACCATAGTGAATAGTGGTGGTTGTCAATGCTAAATAGCTATTTTGAAATCTTGGATTTAGCTTGCTATGGCAAAATGAGTGGCATTAAAGCCCTCACTTCTAGAGCACAATGGAGTTAGGGATATATACCTAGAAATAGTGCTTCACAGCTACATTAAGTAAGAAAATTAATGTCAGGCAGTACCACCTGTAAAAATGGACCCAGTACCTTGGGTCTCAAACTTCGGAAAACTTCATATTCATCAACACACACACACACACACACACACGCTCACACCTACACTTCAATAAAGAATACACGATGCCTCTGTTACTCAGGATTCAGCGCTCAGTGTTGGCAGCTAAACATCCACTCTCATGACTACTAATACTGTTCAGGCCCCAGGGAAATGCTTTCCCACATCTCACCCAATGTTCTCGAACAAAAGATGACTGCATCTGAATGCCGTGAAGATTTGTGGGTTGTGCTGTCTGAAACAGGCCCTGCTTTGGAGTGTGGGGAAGATTTGAGCAGCAAAAGCACTTCGGTAAGAAAAAAGACTAATTAAATTGTAAAACCTTTCTCTCAGTGTGAGTGTAGTAGTGTGTATTGCATAAAAAGTATTATTTTTCAGTAGAATCAAGCCTCCATTTCCTTGCTTCTCTTCATGGTTCCAGAGGTACCTGGGAATTAGTGTTCTCTTTGCAGTAGTTGCACATGGTGACTGGAGAACATTTGGCAGTATTGAACAACTACTGATCCCCAAATCACTGTCCATCAACAAAACGTCCAGATGTGTA
Organism: Pan troglodytes; assembly: GCF_028858775.2. Lineage (NCBI taxonomy): Eukaryota > Metazoa > Chordata > Mammalia > Primates > Hominidae > Pan > Pan troglodytes. Next base: position 32,664,793 of record NC_086015.1, read on the forward strand.
CAATGACACTTCAGTCATCTTTGATATTTTGCTGACTTTTAGTTAGATAAAAGTTATAACTTTACACACATTTTTAAAAAAACATTATAGTCATAAAGTCTTTTTCAAGGTAGGAGAATAGAATACATTTATGTTTTCTAGACTCATATATAACTTAAGATATGTAGGTTTTTATTTGTACTTTTCTTCTAAGCCCTACAAATATTAGGGTTGGACCTAATGTAAAATATTAGGTCAGAGTAGTGGCCTCATAAAAGTAAGTTTACTTTCTCTTGCCTAAATATTCGTCTGTCACCATGAAAGAATAGCTGTATCTCTGAACTTTATTTTATGGGGGTGGAATTATAAGACAATGGCTAAGATTTTGCCAGTGTTAAGTAGCCTGGTCTTTTCCCATGAAACTCAAGACTAATTTCTACAGGAGAAAATGGACTATGATCCCTTTGTTTTCACTAAAACTGCATGTTCACGAGGATCAATAACAGGCCAGATTTGGGGCTTGTTTCTTTGTATTTAAATATATTCTTTTCCCAGCATAAATACAAGCTTACTTGGTTGGCAAAATATGCATTTTGTCTCACTATTTAAGGATCATTTTTGTCCTTAACAATGACAGCAGTAAAAACAATAATATTAACTGACTATGGAGAAGCACTTTACAGTGTTCAATGTGCTTATATATATTTTACCACCTGTTAATACATTAAGAAAGAAAACTGTGGCTTCTGACATTCTGATAGATCTAGTTGCAAAGTTAATGGCAATATGCAAGGGTTTTTACCTCTATTTATTTCTATATTCTATTAACAAACTGAGGCTAGACATTAATTTCCAACTGGCTTCTGCATTTCAGAACATTTTAAATTTTGTTTTCTTTTCATGGAAATGAAAATATAACTATAGTTTTCAGAGAATGTTTATGCTGCAATGGTTTATTTTTCATTCTGGCAAATCAATAGCTAACTCTCTAGGGAAAGCATAATTTGGCAGTTAGGTTGTTTGACCTTTCATTTTTCAGAAGTCTTTGAGGCATTGCATTTGTTGTTCATGATGGTATGTTTGGAGTTTGTATTCATCTATATAAAGAGACACAATAAGAATACAAGCATCAGGCAAGGAGCTGAGAAATCTAGGTTCTTGGCTTCACTTTTCCTAATCTTTCTGAGCTTCAGCTCATCTGTCTAATCACATTAAGATGTTTGCCCACCTATGTAACATAACTATTGTGAAGAACAGACTGGATGATGGATGTGAAAGTGCTTGGAAAACCAATCACTATGGCAAATAAATGGTATCAGAAGTAAATGATACTATTATAGACTAGGATGGGCACATTAAGCCCTGAGGGCCAAATCCAGCTTGCTACTTGTTTTTGTAAGTAAGATTTTATTGGAACACACCACATCTATTTTTTTAATTATTATTATAATACTTTAAGTTTTAGGGTACATGTGAACAATGTGCAGGTTAGTTACATATGTATACATGTGCCATGCTGGTGTGCTGCACCCATTAACTCGTCATTTAGCATTAGGTTTATCTCCTAAAGCTATCCCTCCCCCTTCCCCCCGCCCCACAACAGTCCCCAGAGTGTGATGTTCCCCTTGCAGTGTCCATGTGTTCTCATTGTTCAATTCCCACCTATGAGTGAGAATATGTGGTGTTTGGCTTTTTGTTCTTGTGTTAGTTTACTGAGAATGATGATTTCCAATTTCATCCACGTCCCTACAAAGGACATGAACTCATCATTTTTTATGGCTGCATAGTATTCCATGGTGTATGTGTGCCACATTTTCTTAATCCAGTCTATCATTGATGGACATTTGGGTTGGTTCCAAGTCTTTGCTATTGTGAATAGTGCCGCAATAAACATACGTGTACATGTGTCTTTATAGCAGCATGATTTATAGTCCTTTGGGTATATACCCAGTAATGAGATGGCTGGGTCAAATGGTATTTCTAGTTCTAGATCCCTGAGGAATCGCCACACTGACTTCCACAATGGTCGAACTAGTTTACAGTCCCACCTAAAGTGTAAAAGTGTTCCTATTTCTCCACATCCTCTCCAGCACCTGTTGCTTCCTGACTTTTTAATGATCACCATTCTAACTGGTGTGAGATGGTATCTCATTGTGGTTTTGATTTGCATTTCTCTGATGGCCAGTGATGGTGAGCATTTTTTCATGTGTTTTTTGGCTGCATAAATGTCTTCTTTTGAGAAGTGTCTGTTCTTCATATCCTTCGCCCACTTTTTGATGGGGTTGTTTGTTTTTTTCCTGTAAATTTGTTTGAGTTCATTGTAGATTCTGGATATTAGCCCTTTGTCAGATGAGTAGGTTGCAAACATTTTCTCCCATTTTGTAGGTTGCCTGTTCACTCTGATGGTAGTTTCTTTTGCTGTGCAGAAGCTAGTTTAATTAGATCCCTTTTGTCAATTTTGGCTTTTGTTGCCATAGCTTTTGGTGTTTTAGACATGAAGTCCTTGCCCATGCCTATGTCCTGAATGGTAATGCCTAGGTTTTCTTCTAGGGTTTTTATGGTTTTAGGTCTAACATGTAAGTCTTTAATCCATCTTGAATTAATTTTTGTATAAGGTGTAAGGAAGGGATCCAGTTTCAGCTTTCTACATATGGCTAGCCAGTTTTCCCAGCACCATCTATTAAATAGGGAATCCTTTCCCCATGTCTTGTTTTTGTCAGGTTTGTCAAAGATCAGATAGTTGTAGATATGTGGTGTTATTTCTGAGGGCTCTGTTCTGTTCCATTGATCTATATCTCTGTTTTGGTACCAGTACCACGCTGTTTTGGTTATGTAGCCTTGTAGTATAGTTTGAAGTCAGGTAGCGTGATGCCTCCAGCTTTGTTCTTTTGGCTTAGGATTGACTTGGCGATGCAGGCTCTTTTTTGGTTCCGTATGAACTTTAAAGTAGTTTTTTCCAATTCTGTGAAGAAAGTCATTGGTAGCTTGATGGGGATGGCATTGAATCTGTAAATTACCTTGGGCAGTATGGCCATTTTCATGATATTGATTCTTCCTACCCATGAGCATGGAATGTTCTTCCATTTGTTTGTATCCTCTTTTATTTCCTTGAGCAGTGGTTTGTAGTTCTCCTTGAAGAGGTCCTTCATGTCCCTTGTAAGTTGGATTCCTAGGTATTTTATTCTCTTTGAAGCAATTGTGAATGGGAGTTCACTCATGATTTGGCTCTCTGTTTGTCTGTTATTGGTGTATAAGAATGCTTGTGATTTTTGCACATTGATTTTGTATCCTGAGACTTTGCTGAAGTTGCTTATCAGCTTAAGGAGATTTTGGGCTGAGACGATGGGGTTTTCTAGATATACAATCATGTCATCTGCAAACAGGGACAATTTGACTTCCTTTTTTCCTAATTGAATACCCTTTATTTCCTTCTCCTGCCTAATTGCCCTGGCCAGAACTTCCAACACTATGTTCAATAGGAGTGGTGAGAGAGGGCATCCCTGTCTTGTGCCAGTTTTCAAAGGGAATGCTTCCAGTTTTTGTCCATTCAGTATGATATTGGCTGTGGGTTTGTCATAGATAGCTCTTATTATTTTGAGATATGTCCCATCAATACCTAATTTATTGAGAGTTTTTAGCATGAAGTGCTGTTGAATTTTGTCAAAGGTCTTTTCTGCATCTATTGAGATAATCCTGTGGTTTTTGTCTTTGGTTCTGTTTATATGCTGGATTACATTTATTGATTTGCGTGTATTGAACCAGCCTTGCATCCCAGGGATGAAGCCCACTTGATCATGGTGGATAAGCTTTTTGATGTGCTGCTGGATTCGGTTTGCCAGTATTTTATTGAGGAATTTTGCATCAATGTTCATCAAGGATATTGGCCTAAAATTCTCTTTTTTGGTTGTGTCTCTGCCTGGCTTTGGTATCAGGAAGATGCTGGCCTCATAAAATGAGTTAGGGAGGATTCCCTCTTTTTCTATTGATTGGAATAGTTTCAGAAGGAATGGTACCAGGTCCTCCTTGTACCTCTGGTAGAATTCGGCTGTGAATCCATCTGGTCCTGGACTCTTTTTGTTGGTAAGCTATTGATTATTGCCACAATTTCAGAGCCTGTTATTGGTCTATTCAGAGATTCAACTTCTTCCTGGTTAAGCAGGAAAGTTCCAAAATTGACACCCTAACATCACAATTAAAGGAATTAGAAAAGCAAGAGCAAACACATTCAAAAGCTAGCAGAAGGCAAGAAATAACTAAAATCAGAGCAGAACTGAAGGAAGTAGAGACACAATAAACCCTTCAAAAAATTAATGAATCCAGGAGCTGGTTTTTTGAAGGGATCAACAAAATTGATAGACCGCTAGCAAGACTAATAAAGAAGAAAAGAGAGAAGAATCAAATAGACGCAATAAAAAATGATTAAGGGGATATCACCAGCGATCCCACAGAAATACAAACTACCATCAGAGAATACTACAAACACCTCTATGCAAATAAACTAGAAAATCTAGAAGAAATGGATAAATTCTTCGACACATATTTGTTTATATATTGTCTGTGGTTGCTGTCATGCTGCAATGGCAGAGTGGAGCAGTTGTGACAGAAACCACATGGCCAGCAAAACCTAACATATTTGCTGTTGGATTCTTTACAGAAAAAGCCTGCCAACCCATGTTAGAGACCACAGACTATTTGGTTGGAATTCTCAGATGTGGGGAATAAATAGCATCTAATCTAAAATTTTAGGAGGAAGCTGTAGTTCCTCTTCAAGTGATGAATGAATGCTTTTTTAAAAAAAATTAATAACAATGGCTAATAAAGAAATAATGGTAGAATTAGAAAATATCAATTTTTATAGACTTTTTGAAATAATTGATGGAAGCCAAGGATTGTCAACGAATATTAAAACTTTTGTATAAGGTGTTGTTTGGGCAAAAATATGCTTATACTGTGTTGAAAACATGATGCCACAGGTTACTTACTAATTGTAAAAGGAAAAACAAAACCTTCTGTAGGGGAGAGATCTGGTGGTCACTACCTTAGCCATTTGATCAGGCTCTTTATCCGTAAAATTGAGACAGACAGATGTGGTGTGCCTTCTAACAATACACAAAGTTTTGAAAAACCATTATCTATTAACTACTCTTGTCAAAATGTGTAAGGTAGACTTAATTTCTAGTTTATAGGAAATACTGAGAATATAGGACTCAGTTAAATGACACCAAAATGAAACAGACAAATCAAAAACTGAAACCATGGAAGAGCATTTCTAGGTTGTTGGCGCTGTAACAGCCAAATGTCATGTGGGAACCTCAATTGGGTTCAGTGTAGAAAAAGGAAAGCTATAAAGAGTCTTATGGGCCAGCTGGGACATTTGAATATGGACTAGATATTGAATATTGTTATATTAGAGAACAATTATTAATTATATCTTGTTAATAAGATAATGATATTGCGGTTATACAGTGGACAGTGTGCGAAGTTTTTTGAGTTACTTTCAAATGCTTGAGACAAACACACACACAAACACATACAAAACGTGGCAAAAGAATATATGAGAGTTCATTGTACTAGTCTTTTAACTTTTTTACTTTTGAGCATTCCCAAAATAAAAAATGGAGAATCAAATTCAATAAGCAATTATTGCCAGTGAAATAAAGAACCCAGGAAATTGACATCTAGTAGAAGGAAGACCTGGGTTTCATTGCCATTTGGTTAATAATGGTGAGCAGTAGTGTTGTCTCTGGTGTGCTTTATCCAGCCACTCAAGTGAAAAAATCAGAGATAAAACATTCTCTTTTCATGATTTTTTCCCTGCAGATGTTCATTCCTGATGGTAATTCATCTTACAGCCAGGGAACCCACCAAAGCAATATTTTTCCCTTATAAAATTTCATCTTACTAGTTGTCACCCATCATTCCAGGCTGTTGAAATCTTTAGAATTTTGATTGGCCTATTCAATCGTTAGTTATCTTTCTCAGTCTTGTGACATCTGAACGGTTGATGAGCTCACTTTCTATGTCTTCATCCAAGTAGATAATGAAGATATGGAATAGCAACTCCTTCCTGCTCCCTAGTAGCTGAAGACAAAGCCTCACAGCATTCTAGTGCCTGCTCCCTGCCTGCAGTGGGGAGGTGGGGAGCAGGCACTAGATGCTCAGCAGCCCAGATTGGGCCCCGTGCTTCAACTAGCTACAAACATAGCCTGCCATCTCTGACCCAGGACCCTTTCTGCACCAGCCCCTTCAGATCCTCTTGGCCTCAACACTTTTTCCACCTGCTGCTGCTGCTGCTGCTGCTGCTGTTGCTGCAACTTTCCCAGCATGAGCTTTTATTGGCTCCATTCAGGCACATCCTGATCATGAGGGGCCTCTCACCTTGTGTCCTGAGACATTCCTATTAACATCAAGGCAAGAGATACCCTGAGGAGGACCACAATCCTGCCGAAGCGTGTTCACCCTGGAAATGTGAGGGTCTCCAGCCCTATAGGGCAAATCTTTGAGCAAACGGAGACTGAAGTCTGAAGATACATTCACTGCCCTTTCTCCCTCTAGGCAGACCCCTGAGCTGACTCATGAATGTCGGAGACACATATTACATAATAAGATCAACTGTTCTAAATTTAAATTAATTTGGCCATATGTAAATTATACAAAATCCAAATGTCTTTAGAAACAATACTTTCCTGGTGATATTTTTTGCTGTTCTGAATAGCAACAAATACTTATTCTAAGTCAGTGGCTCATGATTAATTATATCTGTACAAAAGTGTTTTGCATGTTTTTCTTGCTCCTGCCATTGATTGCTTTACTTTGTATATACATCCTTTTATTCTTTATGTCTGTCATTTTAAACATTTCTAGAAGTTAAGAAATGCGATTAACTGGCTTATATATTGTTGGTTATAAATTATTTTAAAACATCATTATTTCATATATATATAGCTGAACCATTCTTATTTATTTATTTAAGAGACAGGGTCTCGTTCTGTCACCCAGGCTGGAGTGCAGTGCATGATTGTAGCTTACTATAACCTCAAACTCCTGGCCTCAATCAATCTGCCTGCCTCAGACTCATTGGGATTACTGGTGTGAGCCACCTTGCCCAGGACCATTTGTTTTTGGTGTAGAATTATGACTCGCCAATGGCTCATTGGGAAGCAGTATGGGGCAGTGGTCTTGAGCACACATTTTAAAATAAGATTTTGGGGCTCACATCCATTCTGTGCAATTAACTGTCTTATTTTGGTAATTTACTGTATTTAATTGCTGTGCCTCAGTTTCCTCATCTGTATAATGAGCATGATACTATCAGTATTTTTATAGGCTATTGTGAAGATTGAGTTAAATATGTATAAAGCAATTATGAAAGCACTTGGTATTAATAAATACTCAGTAAATGTGAGCTGATATTATCATATGATGGTTATTACTACAATTATTATTACCACTACTATCATTAAAATTATTTTTTCTAGAAATTATCATCCCTTTAGCCATAGGATATACCTATAACTAAGAAGTAAGCAAAAGTAGTCTCCTGAGCAGCTAAATTAAATGCCATAAAATTATATCACTAAATACAAGATCTTTACTTAGATCTTCATTCAGAGCATATTTACTCTTATGCTGCATTCAGTGCTAATAAGTTTTTTATCTATTTTTCTGGATCATAGATAATTGGAAGCATCTTATTAGAAAGCAGGAGAATAGGGCTGTTCTTTCTAAGGTATACTTAGGGAAAGCTTTGTGGTAACAATTAACTATAAAATAGGAGACAATACAGGAGAAAATCACAAGACCCTGTAAAGCATGATGACCATGAGTATTAATTCATCTGACAAATATTTATGAACACTTTGTGCCAGGCCTTGTCCTGGACCAAGAAAATGCAAAGGTGAATGTAATTGACAAGGCCTTGACAGGAGACTGTGTTCCATGGCAGGGGTTGGAGGAATTAAATACAGTCATCCCTCAGTATCTGTGGGGAACTGATTCCAAGTCCCCTCCTGCAGGTATCGAAATCCAAGAATGCTCAAGTCCTTTATATAAATGGTTTAGTATTTGCATATAATTTAGGCACATCCTCTGTATAGTTAAATTATCTCTAGATTATGTATAATGCCTAATATAATGTAAATACTATGTAAATAGTTGTTATACTGTATTTTTAAAATTCGTATTCACTTTGGGAGGCTGACGTGGGCAAATCACTTGAACCCAGGAGTTTGAGACCAGCCTGAGCAACATGTCAACACCCCCTCTCTACAAAAAATACAAAAATTAGCCTGGCATGATAATGCATGCCTGTAGTCCCAGATACTTAGTGGGCTGAGGTGGGCTTGAGCCCGGGAGGTTGAGGCTGCAGTGAGCTGTGATCAGCACCACTGCACTCCAGCCTGGGAGACAGAGTGAGACCGTCTCTCAAAAACAATTTTTGGTAACATTTTCATTTTTACATTGTTTTTGTTTGTTATTTGTTTTTTTCTAAATATTTTTGATGCTCAGTTGGTTGAATCTGCAGATGCAGACTCCACGGATATGGGGACTGGCTGTGCAACTAAAGAATGCAGTGCATAGGGTCACATGGTAGAAAGCAACTGAGATGGCAGTGGGAGTACTTTGAAAAAGACTGGGGTGAAACCTGAAGTATGAAATGAAAACAGCCTTGTCAACAGCTCAGGGACAAATATTCCATGTAGAGGAATAAGCAAGTGTGAAGGCCATAAAGTATGAAAGAGTTCAGTGGATTCAAACTATAGAAAGAAGGCCAGAGAAGATGGAATGTGACTAGCCCAGGGCAAGATGGTGGATGACATGAGCTAATATTGGAGAGCTAGGAAGGGGTAAGCTCACAACTGGCTTTAAAGATGGTAGTAAGGATATGGAATTCTATGATATAGACTCCACTGATAGGTTACAAGCAGGATAACGATGTGATGTAATACAGTCTTACAGTCACATGCTGCCCAATTATGTTTTAGTTGATGAAGGACTACATATACAATGGTGATGCCATAAGATTATAATACCATACTTTCACTCTACCTTTTCTATGTTTAGATATGCTTAGATACACAGATACTTACCCTTGTGTTACAGTTGCCTACAGTATTCAGTGCAGTAACAACATGCTATCTAGCTTTGTATCCTAGGAGCAGTAGGCTATCCATACGGCCTCCGTGTGTAGTAGGCTGTACCAACTAGCTTTGTGTAAGTATACTCTGTGATGGTCACACAGTGACGAAATTGCCTATTGATGCATTCCTCAGAATGTATCCCCATCATTAAGGGATACATGATAGTGTGTGTGTGTGTCTGTCTATCTATCTGTCTGTGTATCTATCTATCTATCTACCTATCTATCTATCTATCTACCTATCTAGATACAGATATAGCAGGTCCTGGTTTCATTCAGCATCATCTCATTATAACATTGATGAGGAAAAAAAGTTGAATCCCAGCTTGGGTCGCTGTCTGTGTGGAGTTTGCACGTTCTCTCCATGTCTGTGTGGGTTTTCTCTGAGTATTCTGGTTTCTTCTCACATCCCAAAGATGTGCACATTAGGTGAATTGGCATGTCTACATGGTCCCAGTGTGAGTGTGTGTAAGTGCGTATATATATGTATGAGTGTGCCCTGTGTTGGAATGAGATCCTTCTAGGGCTGGTTCCTGCCTTGTGCCCTGAGCTTCCAGGATAGTTTCTGGCCACCTATGACCCTGTAATAGAATAATTAGGTAAATGATTATCATAGTTGTTTCTATTAATCTTTTAAAAATGTATGTATAATTCACATTTATTTCAGTGTTTCAATATTAAAAGTGTTTAGGTTTTTATTTAGAAGTTTAGTGACATTTTGGTGATCAAAAGTATGCCATGGGAACTTAACATCTGTTTATATCAATTATCTTATGGTAAAATTGGTTTCATTATGCCTCGTTTCACTTCAAGTTGCAGTTTCCAAGAACCTATCAATGATGTTAAGTGAACAGTTACTGTATAATATAGATGATGATTGTCACTGCTAAACAGAATGGATTGGGAAAGGGTGAGATTGAAAACAGAAAAATTACTTAGGAGACTTTTGAAGCAGTTTAGTTGAGAGTTGATGGAAGGTTGAATTAAGATACTGGTGGTAGAGAAAGAAGTTCTTATGTTTGAGACATATTTTAGGGATGGACTTGACAGGATTTCTGAAGAATTGAGAGAGTGCAGGAGGAGAGGGATAAGCAAAGGTAGGAGTCAGAATCAGAGGTGACTGCTTTTCCTTCATTTGAACATCTGGATGATAATGGTGCCATTTCCTGCGATGAAGAGGCACAGAATAGACTGAGGGCATGGTGTTTTGTTTGGATGGTTATTTAGTAGACAGCCAAGTAGAGCAGCTGGACAGGCACTTAACTGTGCAGTTGTATGGAAGGAGAATAAAGGATGGATGTCTTGTATATATCAAGAACCTCTGAGGGTTGATACACAAGGGAGCATAGGAATAAAATGAGGCTGTAAGCTTTTTGAGATAAATATTGGTGAAGGTTGATATTGATGTGTTAATTTTGAAAACATCAAATACCTAACTAGGCAACAGTTGATTTTAATATTTATAAAGGCCTATTAAAGTTCTCCCTAAGTGAGATAGGCCTCTTTTATTAAGAAGCTAGGGGAAAAAATTCAGTTTTTTTTTCATATGAGCACTGCAGTTTACTCAAGCCTCCCTCATATTTACTAAAAACGTCTTTCCAGGAGCCCCTAAGCACGTCCTTTTGCATTTGTGCCTCCTGGGTTTCCTTTCTGAAGAACAGAGGTAAATGAACTCAATGATCTCTGAAGATACACTAGATGTTAATTTTGTTTGTTTGTTTTAGAATTCTGGGTCTCAGGGCCTCCTTTAGTTAAAACAGCCACTCTTAAAAAAGACTCAGAATGACTGAAACATTTAAGGCATGGCAAAGCTCTGAGTTTTATTATGTACACTTACCAAGGTGGGTAAACGTTGGAATGCCAAGGTCATTTGGCCCCTGGTCAGGGAGACTGAGTTCCATGTTGGAGTGGGGAGGGTAGAGATGCATCTCCCTTCATAGCAAAGCAGCAAGGGCCTTCTCAGCTACGTTCATTAGCAAAACTGCTTCAGAGCCCTCTCTCAATCTGCGAAATCTTTGATCTTAAAAAGGGGTTTTGTCTTTTTAATTTTTTTAATTTAAACTTTATATGATGTTAGCTTCTTAACAAGCAAATTCTGCCTTCCTTTTCCCATAACCACCTTTGTAGAACTGCACACTGATTTATTTTGCTGGCGAGTACAGTGATTTTATTATCTTTCACCATGTGTAGGATGGCTCCATGGCAGTTTTATTCAAGCCCTTTGGTGGGAGAGCCTGCCGAATTTGTAAAGGTGTCATTATTTATTCTTTTAATATTCTCAAACAGCAGCAGTTATGTTGCTTCCTTGAAATAAAGGCATTAAATTCAAGACCATGAGAGATTGCCGTAGGATATCTGCAGCAGGAAGTATTTGCTATTTTCAACATCAATTTCTTGACCACTTGAATCATATCTTAACCTTTTGCCAAATATTGACTATTCTTGTCAGATTGGGGCATATTGCCTTTTGTTGAAAACTAGTTGAACAGATCATGTCAGAAATGAAGGAAGAATGAAGTTTGCATGATTAAAATAAATCGTAAGATCTTTGCTCAAGTTCCAAAAGACTGGAGAAGGGGAGATGAGTTGAAGTTCTTTGGCTCTGGCCAGCGGGGACAAATATTTTCCTGTAACTAGACTGTTGAGCTGAGAATTGTGGCCTCATTAAAATAAATAGCAGAGACTTGAGAAACTTTGGGGAAACTATAGACTGATGTTTCTCGGGGAAACTATATAGTGATGTTTCTCTGGGAATTGTTTCCGGGGAAGATTGGGGTGATAGGCCTATTGCAGGTTGCTTGGTCTGTACTTTCTGAATCCTACCCATTCTTCTTCTTTTACTGTTTGTACACTCCCAAACAAGGCTGCCTCCATGTTTCTTTTTTGTGTAAAATAAATGGTTAATCTTCTGCTTTTAGTGTCTGCATCCTTGTATATCTTTTAGATGGAGAGAGACAGTGCGTCTGGGCTTTTATACTGTCTCCACTACTTACAAGTATGTCTTTTTCTAAGTTCAGTTTTCTTGCTTATAAAATGGATTTGATTTCTACCTCAATCTGGGGATTAAATACAAATAGGAGACAACAAGGATTGAAAAGTATGTGGGCTTTTGAGTGCATCCTGGTTTTGAGTCTTATTGGCAGTGTCATTCTGGGTGAGTTATTTTACCTTTCTAGGCCTCAGTTTCTCCACATGTATAATTGAGATAATGTCTGTGTTGCAGGGTGGTTGTAAATGAGACATAGAAAATACTTAGCTCAGTGCTAACTGAAACAGGCACAATAGGGAGTAGCTGCTATCATTACAACATTTTATATACATACCATGGAACCGTACTCTAAAATAGTTTAAGATATTTCAAAATTCAATATAAATTGGGCTGGCCCTGAGCCTGTGTAGACACACATATATAGTTAGCATCTTATCATGTCCTGGTCTTGTAATGCAGTTTTATAGCATTGACTTTAAAGGAAAGCATTGCAGCAGACCCAAGAACCTGAAGCCATGAGTCTTGCCTCATACAGAAACATCAAGTACCAGGAACCTCTGCTACAGGGACATCTTGGTGGAATTTAGTGTTTTGTAGTCATCAGTTGTCAGAGAAGATATGATTCAATGGAGTCCTAGTATCAGAACTTCCACAGCCAGTGTCAGTTGGGTATCTGCCTTGGGTATTTTTTTAGGGCCATCTTTCATATATGAGAGGGTAGTTACAGATGGTCCATAGTATTAGTCCCGAGGTCTTAGAATTTTCCCATCATGGAGGCATAGGGTGTGAATTCACTGGCTGGTCCCTGGTTTGTACCTGGTTTTCCAATAGAGAAGCAATTACTCATGTGGGCTCTGATAGCAGGATGCTGATTGACGTTGTATAAAAGAAGGGTTCAGTTGACAAAGATATCTGGAAAATGAAAGGAATGTATCTTAGAGTACACAGCTAGACATGAGTAGTAGCTCTAGATATTCTATCTACTACCCTTTGCAGTGTGTTAATAATATTAGAACATTTTATTAAACTCCCACCAGATGCCTAGCACTATGCTTGGCATTTTATACATGTTATCTCTAATCCTTCCCAAGCCCTTCAGAATCCTTTGCTGTACCTCGATGCTGCAGTTGATAAAACCAAAGCTCAGATTACATGGCTTCCTCATGCCCACAAAACTAGGGTAAGATCTGGGCTTCACACCCAAGTCACACTGTTGCCAAAGACCAGGTTTGTTGCACTCTTGGGGGTACTGTGTGTTATATTCCCGAGGGAAAAGAAAGACACTGCCTAAAATGATACTTTGAAAACCATACCTCCACTGGGTTGATCTGAGGAATGCTGAGCTGGTAGTTATGCCTGGGGAAGAAATAACTCTCCGTATGATCCACTTTCTTGTGAACCACAACAAGAAGAGAGAGGTGGTGTTTAATATTTAGCAAATGATAAGGCATGGATAGAAATCAAATTAAGGATCCTGGGCTTAAACCTGAAGCAGGGCCTTGGAGGTCACCTGATTGTGTCAGTCACAAGGAGGCCCAGAAAGTTCCAAGAGAGGGGGCAGTCAGGGTGAGGAACACCTGGAGGGATTTGGGACAGCAACCATATTCCAATTAGTTTAGAGAGCTTTTTGTTTTTTCTTATTTTGATGTCTGAGTCAGTTGCCTACCAGCTGAACACCAGCTTTCCAGTGAAAACCAGTTCCAGTGAAACCAGTCAGTTTGAGGCACTGCGATGTTTCCTAACTTGCCAGGTGACAAGTTGCACACCTGCCCCTATTGCTATAAAGCCTTGTTTGTTTTCTAGTGGAGGGGGCAGGAAGACAAGTGGCTCTGCACAGAGAATTTTTTGTCTGCTTCAGCTGTTTTCTTATTTTAAAGCCAATATCAGTAGAAGTGGTCCTTGTTTTTTTCAGCATTGTTTACTTTCCAATATTTATACGGGGTTATCTATCATGCCCTTCCCTGGAGCACTATTTTATAAAGGATAAGCAAGTTTAGCTCCTTCAGCTTCTCCTAAATTTTAAATAAGAGAAGAATTCTACGTGTTCCTTTTTTTTGCCTATAGTGATTAAGATGAAAGCCAAAAAATGTCTCAGCTCCTCTAATTGTCTTCCCCATGAGTGATTATTTTTATTCTTCTAGATTCAAAATCTGATTTAAAAATTCTGTAAAACACATTGTTTTTTACATGAAGTCAATTATTCCCCATGTCTTATGTACTTTGTTGATATGAACTTAAATACTTGGTTAATTTAAAATGCAGAAGGTGTTGAACCTGTTTGATTTGGTTCCCAGATTTTGCTTTTGTCCCAATTCCATATGTAGCTGGAGAGAGGTGTCAGGGGCTCAATGATCCATTATGCTCCCCCACATTTATTGGGGTGCTCTTGCACAAGGGGATTACTGGAGGCTAGAGGACTTTTCTGGATGTGGGGTGGGGGCAAGGGGTGTGAAGGACTTGTAGCTATCTATTTTCTGTATATTCTCTGTATAATTTTCACCTATAAGCACAATAGCATTTATAAACAGAATGGGAAAAGATTTTTATCAAGACTCTCTACTTTTCTCATTTGTCAGAAGGGACATTTTATGGCTGCTTTCTCCAAACTTTAAGAGTAAATCAGTAGCTAAACGAGGACTTTGTCACTAACCTCAGAGATGATGATGGAGTTGTGAATTTTATCTTGTTAAAATAACTTTCTATTGAAGCTTCCTTTTCACTCCAATTTTTGGATTTTATGGTCTCCCATCTATTCTTTCAATCCCAATAGGGAGCTTATTATTTGGCAGTTTCCTCTGAAACATTATGGTTCTGGAAGTTGACTCTGGATTGATCTCCACTGATCCTGTCAGCAGGGACCATGGGACCAGCCTGTCTCCCATTAAGACCTATTCTTCGACTAAACCAAATTCCCTGAGGAAGCTGGGCTGAGCTAGGTGGGACCACATGTGATGTTATAGGGTGGTATCAGGCAGGCAGACTTCTGATGGCCCATTCAGTTTCAGTAGATGCCTGGATTTTCTACTGGCACTGAGCCAGAGGCTGCTAGACTCAGAGGTGCCTCTAACCTCACTTGGTGACTTCATTTTCAAAACCGAACCTGAGAAACTGGCAATCTGTCATATCTAGACTCAAAAGCAATGGGCCACAATATCTTGTCTGTATAAGGCACTCATGCTTCTTTGCCACATTATTTGATAATGGTTTCATGTCATGAATGCACAAGTAGAGAGATCTTATGGAAAATATATTGGCATGAATAAGGACAGGCATATATTTGCTGTCACCCTTCTCTAAAGTTGGAAGAATAACCTGGTGTAGAGGATGATGGAATCAGAGTTAAGAGATGTAGGTCCTTGCCATGCTGGCATGAACTAAGTGAGGCACTGGACTTCTTTGTGCCCAGGATTCATGGAAAATGCCATGGGAGTCATTCTCTGGTTAACAGAGGTCACCTGAGGATCTGAGTAAAAACTGTGATGTCTGTTGCCTTTATAGGCAAAATGAATAGGTTAAGGTATTGACTATGAAGTCCAGGGGAAGTGATGATGCTGAAAGGTAACATGTAAAGTGATGGTGGGAAGATGAATATCAGCATAGATGAGGAGTGGGAACCAGCAGTTCTTTAGCAGTTTTGTTCAGGTGATGGTCGTGGGCTTGGTGATTGATCAGGTGTGTTCCAGAGTAGGGCAGGAAGATGCAGAGATACTATTTCAAAATCTAGGAGTAATGAATGTCCGAAAAGGAAGAAAAATGAACTTATAATGCCAAATTGAGAAAAATATAAAATGATAAATATATTAGGGTTCTCTAGAGGGACAGAACTAATAGGATAGATGTATGTATGAAAGGGAGTTTATTAAGGAGTATTGACTCACACGATCACAAGTTGAAGTCCCACAATAGGCCGTCTGCAAGCTGAGGAGCAAGGAACCAGTCCAAGTCCCAAAACCTCAGAAGTAGGGAAGCCAACAGTGCAGCCTTCAGTCTGTGGCCAAAGGCCCAAGAGCCCCTGGAAAACCACTGGTGTGTAAGTCCAAGAGTCAAAAAGCTGAAGAACTTGGAGTCTGATGTTCCAGGGTGGGAAGCATCCAGCATGAGAGAAAGATGAAGGCTGGAAGACTCAGCAAGTCTGCTCTTCCATCTTCTGCTGCCTGCTATATTCTAGCCACACTGGCAATTGATTAGATGGTGCCCACTCTGATTGAGGGTGGGTCTGCCTCGTTCAATCCACTGACTCAAATGTTAATCTCCTTTGGCAACACTCTCACAGACACACAGGAACAGTACTTTGCATCCTTCAATCCAATCAAATTGACACTATTAACCATCACAGTAAAGGGTCTTCTAATAGAATATTGCCTCCATTATGTCTGCTCAAGTATCAGGAAGTAAAATTTGAGGCCGCAGGGAGAGGACCACTGAAGCAGAGTCTTTGCAGTGGAGAAGCCGGTTAACAGAGCAACTCAAAGGGCTATTTCAGACAACGTTCAAGTAGCAATTCCTCGGTAATTCCAATTTCTTTATCATACTTTTTTTTTTTTTTTCCTTGAGACTGAGTCTCACTGTGTCACCTAGGCTGGAGTGTAGTGCTATGATCTTGGCTCACTGCAGCTTCTGCCTCCCGAGTTCAAGCAATTCTCCCTTCCTCAGCTTTCTGAGTTGCTGGGATTACAGGTGCCTGCCACGACGCCCGGCTAATTTTTGTATTTTTTAGTAAAGACAGGGTTTTGCCATGTTGGCCAGGCTGGTCTTGAACTCCTGACCTCAGGTGATCAGCCTGCCTCGGCCTCCCAAAGTGCTGGGATGAGTCACTGTGTCCGGCCCACACCATCTTATGTTGCTGAGATTTATGCCATAAACTTGAGTGCAATTTTTGATTCATTATTTGTTTTAAGGAACTATATGTGAAGCTGGTTCCTCTATCCCAGCTTCTGGTGGTTTAACACAATGATAGAGCACAAGGACATTGGAGTCAGATGACTGGATTCAAATTCTAGCTCTGCCTCTTACTAGCCATGTGACTTTGGGCAAGTTTCTTTCTCTCTCTCTCAATGCCTTTTTTTAGTCCTTTGCAAAAGGAAGATAATAATAGTACCTACCTCATAGGGATGTTGCAGATTTAAGAGACAGAAGATATCTAGTTCATAATAAGGGTTCAATATATGTTAGCTACTGTTATTATCAGTATTAGATTCACAGAATTCCTTTAGGACTAACTGTTGTAGTAGAAACATCATGAATTGAACACTGGGACAAACCTGGACTTGAATAGTGACTTTTGCACTTATCACCTGGGTGACCATGGGTAAGCCATTCAACTTTTTTGAGTTTCAGTTGTACCCACCTGCAAAATGGTGCTCATGGTACTTGCATGCAGCACTGTTGGGGCTTTAAGAATGGCTCGTATGTGTAAAACATGAGGCACAGTGCCTGGTTTGAGATGGCTTTCTCATAAATAATAGCTACTATCATTATTGTTGCCATTTTTTTCCTTGTATATAAACATAGGCTTAAGATTACCCATGGGTAGGAAACATAACTGAGATTCAAGGGCTATCATTTCCTGTCCCAAGGTTAGTATTTATATTGAGCTTCTATTTATTTGCACTACTGGCTCAAACTTCTTGTCCTTTCTTGACTTTGGCCTTTGGTATCTCTTCTGATCTTTTAAATCTTTATCCTTCTAGGCTCATCTAGATATTCTGACTTCTTGTTGAGGCCCTGCCAATTCATCCTTGATCCAAACAGCATAGCACCTACCTGGATTTAATCCTAGCTCCAGTATTTACGTTAAGCATATGACTTAACTTTTCTGAGCCTCAACCATCTTTCAAATGGTCATTCTAATAATGATGTTATTAGATCTTTGTGAGGCCTAAATAAGACAAAGTATGATAAAGTACCTAACTATATCCACCATTCAGACGGTGCTCTGTGTTAAATTGGTTGCCCTGGAAACAGACTCTGAGGCAGAGATTTATATGTAGATTTTTGGGGGCAGTGATCTCTGGAACAATATCTATAAGAAAGTGAGGGTCACAGGATTAGGCAGAGGGGAAAGTTGAATTGCAGTGCAATTGCAAATGAGGCTTCAGCCAAACCCAAGGGAAGACTCCAATTGGGCTGATCCTTTAGGATTATCCCAAGGGGGCCCAGCTTTTGTTACTGCAACATCCATTCATTGGATGGGGGCTACCTAGGGTGGATGGTTTAGCGTGGAGCTCCCTTTGACCAAGGGCAGTTCCTGGAGAGGGGTGCAGCTATGAGCTGTCAGTAGGCAGCACTTCTGATAGCTGCAGGATTGAGTGCCTGTGTCCTGAAGGGGATCTGGGCACACAGCACAGTATCCACTATATTCTCAGTAATTTTAAATTGCTTCTCTTCAATTCTTTGGCATCCATTTCCTTTCTCTTGTTGTAGCTCTAAGTTTCACCCTGATTAGCGCTTGTCTTTTTCTCTAGAGAGTCCCCAATTCCGATGTTGCTCCTTTTGAGTTGAAATAGGTTATTTTATGATTTTCATCTTTCTTACCTTGGGAGCTAGTTGCAGCAGGGGTTGAGGGGTGAATTAGGGAAACCAGTTATTCATCTCTCATTGTCCAATGAATAAAGACTTAAAGTGGAGGTGGTATCTTTCCTTTTTAAATTTAATGGCCACCTCTGAACATTTGATGTTGAATCCACTCAATTTTGTGATGAACAGATCTGTAAGGCTGTGTCTATGCTAAACGTGAAAGAATGCTGTGATCAGTTAATGGTGTATAAGCATTTGTAGGCCTAATATACTCTCACAACAGAGGACACTTCTGTAACCCCAGGTGTGTGGGAGTTTTTCCCCCACACACCAGTCAAGCAATTCTGTGGCAGATTCTCCAGCAGACACCACCTGGGTGTCCTCAATTCAATTCGATTCTGACGGTATCTACCTGGAGAGAGTGTCACATCCCACAGGTTGAGGACACAGACCCACAAGACTTTCCCCCACTTCAGATGCCAGTCGCAAGTAATAAGTTGTTACTGATACTTCTGACCAACCACACTTCCCAAGTTCAATTAATTTGCTAGAGTGGCTCACAGAACCAAGATAAGTACTTTACTTTTGTGAACTCATTCATTATAAAGGATATTACAAATGATACAGATTAACATGCATAGGACAAGGTATGGGAAAAGGAGCACAGAGCTTCCGTGACCTCCATGGGCATGCCACCCTCCAGAACCCTCCATGTGTTCAGCCATCTGGAAGCTCTTTGAGGGCCTGTTCTTTTGAGGTTTTTTGGAGCCTTCACTATGTAGGCATGATTGGTCAAATCATTGCCTATTAGCGATCAACTTAACCTTCAGCCCCTTTCTCCTCCCTATGGGTTAAGGAGTAGGGCTGAAAGTCTCAACCTTAAATCGTGCCTTTATTTTCCTTGTGACCAGCTCCCATCCTGAAGCCACCCAGGGACCCCCAGCCACCAGGCATCTCATTAATATAGAGAAGAGACTCATATCACTCCAGAGATTACAAGGATTTTAGGAGCTGTATGTAAGAAACAGGGTGAAGACCAAATATATAAAAATCCCATTATACATCACAGTGTCACATGATGTCTGCTATGGGAGTGGGTTAAGAGACTGGGGGTACTCATGCTCCATTTTTGTCATTTTAAATATAGAGCTTTGTCTTCCCTTTCAATGTTAAATATAAAAATGCTTTGGCTTTTTCTGGTCTTCTGGGGTAAATTTCTATACAAACGTTCACAGCTTATTTGCCCTGTTAAAAATAATTAAGCCATATGCCTACAATTGTTTCTCAGGTCACCTTAATCACTTCTACAGCTTCATCTCCTGGAAAACTTTCCTTAAATAATTAAGAGTTCATTAAGAAAACTGGGCTACTTTCACAAATGCCTTTTTTTAAAAAAATTAATTTTAACTTTTTTGTTGTAGCAACCTGCTAGATCAACACAAATGCTTTTATATTTGCCTTCCTGTTAAATCGGGACTCACCTTTTGTGAATACATTACATTAATGCATGTTTGTTTTATGGATTTGTTTAGTGTATCCCCTAAGGAACATTCTTTCTCTGCCATCCTTGCCTGTCTTCGATTGTGTAAGGTCCCAGAAGGCAAATACTATGTCTTTTAAAATTGTATTGTACAGTGCTGTGCACAAATGAACAATTAATTCTCAAAATACTGACAGTGGAAAAAGGCACAAAGGAGCTGATAATATCTTAAATGATTTAAATGATGTGTTTAATGCATTGGTTATCCCCCATTTTTTTTTCTAATAAAAGCTGTCAGAAAGAAACAAGATAATGTTCAAAGTATATTGAGTTTCTCTGAACTAAAGTTCTGGTTAAATTAAAATTATTATTAAAAGATCAGTCTTAGGTGTTTCTGTCTATATCCACAAGCTATTATTGTTGGATGCTTTTACCAGGCTCTTTAGATTGTCCTCATGAGCTTAAAAGCCTGAAGAATAGCAATGGTGGCATTGGGGAACGTAGAGGATCCATACTTGATGTGGGTCAAGGGTGGTCAAATTTTCTGTAAAGGGCTACACAATATGAATATTTTCAACTCTGTAGGCCATAAGGTCTATGTCACAACTACTCAACTTTACTGTTGTAGCATGGAAGCACCTGTAGACAATATGTAAATAAATCATGGTGGTATTCTAATGAAACTTTATCTTCAAAAAGAGAGGAGAGTCAGGTTTAGCCTGTGGGCTATGATGGCTAACACCTGATCCAGGTGATTAGACTAGATTCCCCCGATTACTCCTGCACTGATTCTGAAATACATCACTAAATTGAACCAATGGCAAGAGAGACACAATTGAAAAGTCAAGAATGTGAAAACAGTTTTAATGACTTATATTCACAACATTTGTTGCCTTGTTTGGTTATTCCTGGGCATGGTGCTCAGGAATGCTCAATAAAGAGTAGGTTCCCCTGGGACAGTTCCTAGTTCCCAGGGTCGTGGGTACTTCCATTTTTAAGATCCTGGTCACCAGGTGGTCTCAGTATGGTCTCCTTCACTTAATAACTGCCAGATTTGGGGAATCCACTGGTTTTCTCTGCACCTAACCACATTTTTCTTTCCTGGATTAAGCGGATTGTGATATCTTCCCTACTGACTTTAAGGGTTGTTATAATGGCTGAGTGAAATATTGCTCAAGCACACACTTCATCACACATTCCTATTTAAAAAGAAAATATTAAGTTTGCTTCACCCGCTTTTTCTCTAAACCTGAGCATGGTACTTGGTTGATTTTTTTTTTTCTCGGCAGATTTGTATGTCTGTGTTTGAGTGATATTAAATATCCAAATAAAGTTAAATAATTGAATGATTCTTAAGCTTTGCTTCACAGTGGACTCACCTGCAGCATTTAAAAAAATCCTGATGCCTTGGTAACACCTCAGATTAACTGAATCTGAATCTCTATGAGGGGGACCCAGAATTAATATACTTTTAAAACTAACCAAGTGTATCATTTTCTGTTGCTACTGAAACAAATTACCACAAATTTAGTAGCTTAAAATAACACAAATTTATTATCTCACTGTGTTGTAGGTTATACATCGGACACAGGTGTCATCTGAGCTATAGTCAAGGTGCTAGCAAGGCTGCATTCTTTTCTGGAGGCCCTAGGGCAAGCTTGTCCAACCCGCCGGCCACATGCAGTCCAGGACGACTTTGAGTGTGGCCCAACACAAATTTGTAAACTTTCTTAAAACATTATGAGATTTTTTTATGCTATTTTCTTTTTAGCTCATTAGCCATCATTAGTGTTAGTGTATTTTATGTGTGGTCCAAGACAATTCTTCTTCTTCCAAAGTGGCCCAGGGAAGCCAAAAGATTGGACACCTGTGCTCTAGGAGATAATGCATTCCTTTGCCTTTTGCAGACTCTAAAGAGGCCACCCACGGTCCTTGGTTCATGGCCCCCTTCCTTTTCAAAGTCAGCAACAGCAGGTCAAAATCCCCTTTTATCTCATCACTATGACCTTTGACTCAACTCGTTTTTCTTCCTTTCCCCCTTTTAAGGACTGTTACATTGGGCCTATCTGGATGATCCAAGTTAATACCTCTGTTTTAAGATCAGCTGATCTTAAACCTTAATTCCATCTGCCATGTAGCCTAACATACTCACAGGTTCTGGGGAGTATGGTGTGTACAGCTTTGGAAGCCCATTATCCTACCTACCACATCAGGTAATTACTACTCTGATAGGGAAAAGTGTATGAGCCCTAACTAGTAGAAGCAAATTATTCCCACATGTGTTCTGTTGATGGCTAGTGCATAAGCATTCATTCCTTCATTGATTCATTCTTTCAATAAATGGTGATTTCCTTTTGTGTTCTTGGCATTGATTCTAGAGATACAATAATAAACATAGTGGTGAAGGTCTAATGAAAAGAAAAATATATTTAAATAGAGAAAATACAGATGCCTTGGGTCCTCCTAGAAAGGGTCCTTTCCCATATTTTGAGACCAGGCTAGGATTTGTGGAAGAAGTGATGTGAGAATTTCATATGTATAGAATATGGAATAAAAATAGCCTTAGTAGCTCTTCCAGACACTTAATGCATTATTTTTAATCCTTACTACAAACTTGAATAGTGCATACTATTACTGCCATTTTGCAGATGTGGAAACTGAGTCTCATGAAGGTGAAATAATAATAATAGTTATTGTATTATTCTGTGAAATCATGTGTGTAGTTCTATACTAGGGAATTTTAGAATGGCCATCATTCCTTTAAACACTGAGCTAATATTTTGCTGTCTTCCAAGTTCAAATGTCTTTCTGAAGAAAAAAAAAGAACAGAAATCTGATTCACCCTCTATGGTTATAACTGACACATAGCCACTTAAGTGTTTAGCCTTGTGGCTTGTTTTCTGTCTGAACAAGAAGAGTACCATGTTCTCAATGGAGGCGTAGTCAGTATGGATTTTATTGGGCATAACAGGACTCCCAGCATACAGTCACTGTGGTACCACTGTCAACATTACAGTTCATCCCGGTATCAAAGTGACTGGATATGAGGATCTGGTGCCTTCTGGATTTAAGCAGTGAAGGGTCATTTGAAGATTTCAGTGCCTGCTGCTCTTTTGAAAAGTGAGTAGGAGAACCCAGTTTAGTGTTCTTAGACTTACTTAGCTCCTCCTTTCCATCTTAGGCCTAACAGATCCACTTGGGGTGCTTCTACCATGAATCTGTTTTTATTAAGTCATTTGACTTTCACAAGTAGCCAGATTTAGTTTCTCTGTGACAAGAATATAGATAATGCTTCCTAGACTAGTCATTTCTTGTCTATCATATCTACAATCACTGAAGGAAAAACCTACAGTGTATAGAATATTGGGATACATTGGAAATTTCTAAAAGAGGCTTTAAAGAATTTCTTTGAGTTGCTTCATTCTAGGCATTGATGCTTGAAATTTAAAGATAAATAGGAAGGCCACGGTTTAGTGACAAAATGCAGATAATTAAATGAAGGAAATAAAGGTGCATTGCGATGTATTAAGAAAGGGCTTTAGGCCAAATTTTAAGACCAGCTAAGGATTTCTGGAGGAAGTGATGCTCAACGGTGATATAAGGATTAGATAAGTAGAGAATGTTGGATAATAACTGCCTGAATGCCTACTCTGGGCAGTTAGTAAATTATCTTTAATTCTCACAAAACCGTGCACAGTGGTTACTATTACCACTATGTTGCACTAGTGGTTACTATTACCACTATGAGGCTCCTACAGAGCAAGTAACTTTCAAGGTCTCATAAAGAAAATGACAAAACTGGAATTGGGCTGGGAAAAGACTAAGCTTCAGTACTAATATAATGGCCGTTAGTCATGTATTTAAATTTAAATTACTTTGGCTGTTTAAATTCTTGGATATTTAAACTTATTTTTTTAATTAAAAAATTAAAAATAGTCTACATGGTACAGATATGTTACTAACCCAAAAAAGTTCTAGAACACCTTTAAATATTTTCTAAATACCCTAGAGCAATATTGTCCAATAAAACTTCCTGCAACGAAGGAACTGTTCTTTAATCTGCACTACCGAATGTGGTGGCAACTAGCCACATGTGACTGTTGAGTACCTGAATGAAGTGTAAAGAAGGAGCATAGCAGGACTCCCAGCATACAGTCACTGTGTTACCACTATCAACATTACGGTTCATCCAGGTATCAAAGTGATAGATATGAGGATCTGGTGTCTTCTGGATTTAAGCAGTGAAGGGTCATTTGAAGATTTCACTTCTTTACACTTCATTACACTTCATTCAGGTACTCAACAGTCACATTCAGCTAGTTGCCACCATACTGGGTAGTGCAGATTAAAGAACAGTTCCTTCGTTGCAGAAAGTTTTATTAGACAGCATTGCTCTAGGGTATTTAGAAAATATGTAAAGGTGTTCTAGAACTTTTTTGAGTTAGTAACATATCACTACCATGTAGGCACCTAGACTATCAGAACCAGAAGCAGACTTTATTTCTACATAAGTAGCTATGTTCTACCCTTACTAGTCACAAGGTAGATAATAAAAGACTCAAAAAGAGGCTTCACCCAGCCTGTTCTACTAATACGTGGAGAGTGGGACAAGAAATTGGGGGTTCATATGATTAGTATTTTCAGGGGACCATGTGTTTCTTGTGCAGGAAATGCAAGTGGTGACCTTAGCATGGGGATAACAGCGGGCTATTTTAGCAAAGTGAAGCACTGCTACTATGTATTGAGAGAGTACCTAATAAATCAGTTAAATGTGTCAAATTGGAAATGATTAAGATAGTTTTCAAGTGATATCTAAGCATCCATTTATAGATAAACTAGTAATATACTAAAAGAAGTTGTTCTTATAAGAATATTCATTGATACAGATCCTTAATAGTAATATTCATTAATACAGATCCTTAAAATACTCCAGTGTTATTTCTTTCATCTTAGTGGAAGCTTACCTTTCCATAGTGCTCTCAACTTATCTAAGGAACTTTATAAGTTTTAAATCCTATCATCTTCAAAGTCAACCTATAAAGAAGGATGGACAAGTATTATGATCAGCAATGACCAGGTGAGGGAAATAGGGTACTCAGAGGTTTACTTTTCTGTTCAAAGTAGGTGATCTGGGGTTGATTCCACATCTGTTGATGCCTAATCTTTGGATATTTCCAACAGCCCCAAAAAGGAAAGAAAGCAACCTCACTTATGTAAGGAAAATGAATCTATAATTACTATTTTTTCCCATTGTTTCAAAAGTTTACCCCCAAACACTTCATATTAATGAAGTTTTACTGCTCTCCAGAAGATGTTGACTCATGCTGGATTGAAGAGAATCCAGTAGGCAGTTTGTGGAGTCATTCAGTACATACACATGACTTTTTGTCTCAATGTTGGAGCCGTAGGAGACAATGAATAGTTGCTGTTTAATCACCTGGTAAGGACTAAGTAGTAACCAAGTGTAGGCACCTAAAGTGGATCTTACTTTGCTTATTACTGAGAAACACTCATAGTTTCTATCACTGTTACAGGCCGTTAAAGTGGAGTGGGTTTGTTATTGATGGTCTATGTAGCAATTCCAGTGTGATAGATACCAGCAAACACACATGGAGTGAACTGTCTTGCCCTGGTCTACAAATAGAGATCAATGACTATTTTATTTGCTCAACCCTGCCTCCAGTCCATGGCTGTGGCGTCCATCATGAAGTAGCTGGAATGATTAATGATCTATTGGAGGTATTAATGCCTCTTGTTTTGGTACTCTAATTATAGAAGCAGATTGGAGCCAAGCTTTTAGAGTGGGTTTGAGATTGAAAAATATTTGAAAAGCAGATGATTGGTCCAACACTTCCACTTCTTTCAATTTAACCATAAATCAGTTGTGAGTGATTTTTTCACTGTAATTTTTCATAGGTTTTGAACTTCGGTAATGAGCATCCCTGTCCCATAGTGAAACTGTGATTTTCCTAGATCTTGTTGGAAAGAAGATGAAGATTTATGAAGGGGGATAGAAGGAAATATATTGCATTTCTTTTTATCCTCTGCTTGGTATTTTTCTCTTCCTCTCCTGTACTTCAACCCCTATAAGTCTCAACTTTCATGCATGCCACACATGGCATATAGTATTTGGAAACGGGAAAGCTGCAGTGTGTCTTGACCTACTTTCCAGTGACTGTACAATTACAAATAAGAAGTTGATGCTATATAAAGTAGTACTACATTCTACACTGAAAAGAACATATGGAGAAGCAAAGAGTGCATTTGCCCAAGCAGCACCAATTTTTAAAACTCATTTGCTGAGTTTGTTGACTTAATTTTTTTTTTTAAGTTGAGGATGGCTCAAGGCATTGCTATCACCCAAGAAGCTACCATGAGGACTGTGGAAAAAATTCTGAGGAACCCTAGGTGAAGAGATAGGTTTAAATTGGAATCAGTTTGACAATTTTTCCTTCCCTAACTAGAACTGCAGCTTACCCCACTGTGGGTAATGTAATACATCTGTGCCTGATGAAAATCTGGCTTGCAAATTGTGGAAAAGCACAGGATTTTTTACATTTGTATAATTTTTATTTTTTAAAGTATTTTATTATCTGGGAAGTAGATTGGCAGCAAAGGGCATCTTGAAATAGATTGTTTATAGACACTCAAATGCAGCAAATTCACATGTTTACCTTTATACCATAGCACACGGAAAATTCCACCAGGTCTTTTAGGGTATTCAATTTTTGTAGCTGCAACACTAAAGCCCTATGTATTTGAGTAATGTATTACATTGATCATTTATTTAAAATATGAGGTTCATATATTAACAGCTTTGTATTCCAATTCTATGAATGGAAAGAATGATTCCCTTCTGTATTAGGTTTCTCCAGAGAAACAGAACCAATAGAGTGTATTTAGAGATATATAGAAAGAGATTTATTAGGAGGGACTGGCTTATGCAATTAGGGAGGCTGAGAAATTCTATAATCGGCCATCTGCAAGTGGAGGCCCAGGAGAGCTGGGGGTATAGTTTCAATCCAAACCCTAAGGCCTGAGAACCAGGGGAGCCAATAGTGTAGATCCCAGTCCATGTCTGAAGACCTGAGAACCAGGAGTGCTGATGTCTGAAGGCAAGGAGAAGAAGGAGGTCTCAGCTCAAGCAGAGAATTTTTTTTTCTTTATTTTTAAATGTTATTTTATGTTCCAGGATACATGTGCAGAACATGCAGGTTTGTTACATAGGTATACACGTGGCATGGTGGTTTGCTGCACCTATTGACCTGTCCTCTAAGTTCCCTGCCCTCGTCCCCCATCCCACAACAGGCCCCGGTGTGTATTGTTCCCCACCCTGTGTCCATGTGTTTTTATTGTTCAACTCCCACTTATGAGTGAGAACATGCGGTGTTTGGTTTTCTGTTCCTGCGTTAGTTTGCTGAGGATGATGGCTTCCAGCTTCATCCATGTCCCTGCAAAGGACATGATCTTGTTCCTTTTTATGGCTTCATAGTATTCCGTGGTGTATATGTACCACATTTTCTTTATCCAGACTATCACTGATGGGCATTTGGGTGGATTCCATGATTTTGCCATCGTAAATAGTGCTGCAATAAACATACATGTGCATGTGTCTTTATAGTAGAATGATTTATATTTCTCTGGGTATATACCCAGTAATGGGATTGCTGGGTCGAATGGTACTTCTGGTTCTAGATCCTTGAGGAATCACCATACTGTCTTCCACAATGGTTGGACCAATTTACATTCAGAGGGAATTTTTTTTGTTCCATTCAGACCCTCAATGATGCCTGCTCACACTGGGGAGACTAATCTTCTTTACTCAATCTACCTATTCAAATGCTAATCTCTTCTAGAAACACCCTCACAGACACATCCAGAAATAATGCTTACCTGCTATGTTGGCATCCATTAGCCCAGTCAAGTTGACACATAAGATTAATCATCACACCTTTCTTCTTTCCTTCCAGCCTGCCTGCCTACTTTTCTTCTTAAAATATCTACTGAGCCATTATTACGTACCAAAACAGTAAGTTAGTCTTAGGTGGCTGGGTAGTGGGAGGGAAAGGTAATATTAAAAATAAGATTCAGTCCCTGCCATCAAAGACCTTTCACTTTAGTTGGGGAGAGTAGACAGCATAGGTTTTTATTATTTTTGCAGACAACAGAGTCCATGTTGAGCCAAAAAAGAAAGAAAAAACTTGTTTTGAGGGCATTGGGTAGCTAGCAGAGTCTTTGGAAGGCCTAGGAAACCAGTTTTTTTTGGTTTGTTTTTGTTTTAAGAGACAGGGTTCTGTCTCCGTCCTTTAGGCTGGAGTTCAGTGGTGCAATCATAGCTTGCTGCAGCTTGGAAGTCCTGGGCTTTCCTCCTACCTCAGCCTTCCAAAGTGTTGGGATCACTGCACCTGGCCTGGAAACCGGGTTTAAATGCCACATAGCCAGATACAAGAGCAGCCAGGAGAAATGCCAAACCACCTCTCCAAGGGAAGTCCCACTGCTTTACAGTATTGAGCAGAACCCTCTGCCAGAGCTGCCACAAAAGAAGAAATTCCTTTAACACCACACTTGCAAGAAGAACTAATGTCCCAAAGTGAATCTTTGTGTGTTTTGAGTGACCTTGTGTTGCCTTTTTTTTTTTTTTTCATCTCCAACCTCCTACAGGTCTACCTACTTAGCAAAACATAGGACATATCTGCTTTCTTATCTGCAAAAAAGTCCAGGGAGTGTAATTGTTGGCTTTCCAGTTTCTATTACATAGGAAGTTACATCAGGTGGGTTGAAATGCATATGGAGGGAATGATCCCATAGTATCCACCTTAGGGAGACAGGTTAGAAAATAACTGGAATAAATTGTGTGTTATGCTGGAGTAGATAATAGTTCTGTGGGAACACCCAGTGAAGGCGCCTGTCTCAAGAGGAAGGAAGGGTATTCAGGGAAGCATCTTGGAGTAGGGCTACACTTGCTGAATCTTGAAGGGTTTCAGGACTTTATTAGTTAGGATAGGATAAGATAGGTACATGTTATAGAAGCAAACAGCTTCAAAATCTCAGTGGTTAACACATTCACACAAAACTCCTGCAAAGTCTGTGCTCTGGGGGGCACTGGGTACAAATTTGTGCAGCCTGGTGGCAAAATGAAAACACTGGGCCCCTTTTCTAAAACTTGCGAGACAGTGACAGCAGAGCGTTAAGCCAAGCACAGAGCCCTTCCGAGGGCAGGGTCCTGGGTGATCACATAGGTTACATGCCCATGATGCTGGCCCTAGGTGAGGGTCTAGGAGACTCTCCAGAGAAGCTTTCTTCTACTTGGTAATTCAGTAATTCATGCAGCTTCAGTCCGTGGCTCTGCCATCTCAACACAACCTCTTCCACATTTGCCAAAACTGGGCAAGAGAGACTGGAGGGCCACACAGGGCATTTCACTGCCTCAACCCAGAAGTGATGCGCCTTACTTCTGCTCACATTTCATCGGCTAGAATTGATCACGTGGCCTTGACTGACTACCAGGTGGCTAGGAAGTGGAGAGTCCTGCATGCCTAAGAAGGAGAAGGCAGGTTATGATCAATCAGCATCATCTACCCAATGGATCAAAGAAAAGGGAATGCTATAAACAATATCTTTGTTATTTGAAAATACTATTTGTATTTGAATATTAATAAATTTAGAGTGGCTTAAAAATTCAAGAAGCATGTTTGCTTTTTGCCAATCTACTCATTTTGAATAGAACAATTTCAAAATTAATTTTTTTTTTTTTTTGCTAAATCCAAGTGCTACTCGAATAATTAGCAGTAACTGGTGAAAAACTCTGAGGGAGTAAGTAATAACTAATGAAAAATGTTTGGAAAAAGGAAAAATGTTTCTATTTTAGTATGTATATATCTTAAGATACAAATTGTATTTTATTGAAAACAATGTATATGAAAAACAATCAAATAAAAACATTCTCTTGAATTTTTAAACTTTTTTTTACCCAACAAATATACTCAAATATATGTGCTCAGACAAGAAAATAATATCAGTGAAATGATTCTAAAGAGTTTATCTGCTTCTGTCAAGTGTTCTGAATTATCTTTATCTGTTGTGTACTCAAGTGTATTCACATATAAAATCCACTTCTAAACATGGGAAATAGGGGTTCAAAAGAGCTCACCCTTGTGTCACTGATGCCCTGTGTCTATTACTCTGACAATTTATCTGTGAATTAAAACAAAATTGCCAAGTCCAATAATGTGGTACAGACAATAAAAGGAGCTTAGATAAGAGATAAATAAATGTGGTTCATGGCAGACATGTTGGGGTATCTATTGACAGGTATATTTCTTTTTTTCCAATGAACTCCTATTGCTTGTTATACACATTTAATTTGCACTCCTTTAATTTTATTCCTTTAAATTCAATGTTGCTCTTTTTGCCACTTCCACTACAGTATTGAACTACTATTAGAATGCTTTCTTTTTGATGTTGTACTGTGCTTTATTGGAAAGAAAACTGGACTTAGAACAAATCATTGGATTTGTTCTGAAGTAGAGCCCAAACACTTACCAATTATGCAAATTTACCTTTTTTATCTATAAAATGGGAGTTATAGTTGTGATGATCATAATAACAAATGTGGTGTTAAGGTGATCACTAATTGCTTTTCTAACTCAATGAAGGGAAGGGATTTACACTCTAGACTCTGAATCAGGAGTCAGCAAACTGTGTTCCACAGGTCCACATACTTAGCAAAACATAGGACATTGCCTGGCAAATTTGGCTCTTCACTCATTTTTTTTCCCACTCATTTTGTTTTTCAATAGGAACACAGACATGCCTTTCATCTATATAATGTCTATGGCTACTTTCCTGCTCTGACAGCAAAATTGAGTAGTAGTTGTGACAGGCACTGTGTGGCCCACAAAGTCTAAAGTATTTACTGCCTGGCCCTTTACGGAAAAAATTTTCAAATCGCTGATCTAGAGAGTCACCAAATACCTGTTTTGATTTGAGAAAATGTAGGAATACTGCCTTAAAGGTATATGAGGTGGCCTTTAAAAAAAATCTTTGTGCTCTATACTAGACGTAGAAAATCTCCAAGGACAGCCTAACCCAGCTTTCAGCTGCTGAAAGAGGTATAACATTTATCTTTTCACTCTTGAAGTGCTACCTACGGGGCCACTGCTGGCAGAGGTCATTATGCAAATGCAGACTCATCTCTCCGTGATACTACATGTGAGGCATTTGCACAAATGTAGATTGTAGTAAGGCCTGAATATAATGTATATACTTCAGTCACTTTTATGAAATTGTTCAGTCATCTGGACATTTTTCACTTTGTTTACCAGGAAATGTGAAATAGAGAATTGAGCAATTTTCTCATCAATTTGATCAATGTAGAACGGCAACCTGGATGCCTTTAGTCTTTTTTTTAAATGCCTTTTTTTCTCTCAATTGCTAGAATTTATTTATTTATTTTACTAAATTGCCCAGTTAATTACTTCAATTTTCCAATCTATCTTACCATCGAAGGCTAACACTGTTTGAATTTTACATGTGGTTGGTACAATTGAGGTCTGTACCTAAAGTGTAAGATTTTCAGTGTAGGATTCATGTTTGTTTATCTACCTTCTTTCTTGGTCCTTTTGATCTGTAACCTAGACTGCTCAAATCTCACCTTTGAATCAATCAAGGAGATTATGGAAACACAAAAGGAAAGGAGGAGAGAGATTGGAATGAAAAACCAACAACTGACGAATTTGGAGAAATAGTGCCCTAGTGGCAAAGAAGGTACTAGAAGACCATAGGCTGATGCTTTGGAAATAGTTAAGTAGGGCATGAGGGGAAGCAGAAACAGTCAACACTTTAGAAGAAAGATCAATGAATAAGAGGAAATACTTTAAAAAGGATAAGCAGCCAATAAAGTTATATTCGAGAGTAACCAATCCGAGAAAATAAAACTGGTTCTGAATTCCAAAATTGTTGTGATTTGAAGGGGGAATCTTGAGCAGGCTTCATTCAGTCCTACCTCAATCAAGTGGGGGAAATTTTCTCATCAGGCTACTGCCTGTTCAAGAACTCTCTTATCTTCAGGGGTTGGTATCTTCCTTGTCATATAAAGAATTGCCTATGAACAGTTGGGCAGATGGGGCGAGGAGCAAACTTTCAGGACAAGTGGACATCAACAGGTAATATATTAGTCACTGTGGATTGAAGGGCTTTGGTGATATCAAAGAAATATATCTGGATGACATGATCTTACAGCCCCTGGCCATGGATGGTACTTGCTTTAGGAGAGAATACTGATTTCTTGTTCTCATACCTTCCTGTTTATATAGCCTTTCTCCTTCCTTCCTCTTTTTCTACTCATTTGTACAAACGGTTTGTACATTTTGAAGAGTGGCTTTTGAACTTAGTAGTATAGTGTTTTTGCAGTCTTTGTTTTCTGGTTTCCCCAAGAGTGACTCATGCATTCTGAAAAAGAGGGCTTTGGGTCTGAGGAAGGAACTCTGTGGGAGGAATAATACTTTAAAATACTATAACCTGCTAAAAGTGGTTGTTAGCTTTGGTGACTTAGAGTTTATTGGTGACTTTAAACGTTGAAGTTGAAGGGAGCCATACTTTAGGACCAAGATTCAAAGAGCATTCTGAAGGATTTTCTTTTTGGTTGATTAGTTGGTAAGTTATTTTTAGATAAGAAGTTATAAGCGGGTACAGAAAGGTACTAGAACATTACAGAATGATGGGGAAAATCCACACAGATCCAAGTCTCAGGCACTACAAGTTCAGGAGGCATCTTTCACAATAAAAGCTGAGAACCTATGACTAACAGAGGAGAAGGGCATTAACCAGTGTCCGATTAGGTCAGGTTCTGAGGAGCAAGATGGACAGAGGTTATTGAAAGTCATAGGCTGGGAGTAGAAATAAATTCCTGCAGAGGAAGTTTTGCAAATGACTGACATGTTTCAAAAGCCCAGGCCTCTCATAAGTGACCTTTTTTAATCGTAAGAGGCTTTCAAATATTTGATGAGTAAATGCCTGAGGAAGTAGTAGTTAACTTGGATCTTGAAAAACATACAGGTTAGCATGGCAGCATAAAGGGAGTATGAGGTCATTCTAATTAAAAGGAGTTACCTGAAGTAGGATAAAAATGGTATATGTCTGATATATTCTGAAGACTCTTAGCAAACTGATATATTAAAATCAGTGTATTCCAAAAGTTGATGTGAGATCTGAGGGTCTTATTGTAGCTTTGGGTATGTGTGTATGTGGGTGTGTGTATGCTTTCCATTGAGTGCAAGTACATAAACTATTTACCAAGCTGGGTTATAAACTGGAAGGCTCAGCCTCCATATTTTATCTAAAGAATCATAACTCCTTTAGTGTAGTTTTAACAAAATTTTTTAATTTTTTTTTTTTTTTTTTGAGACGGAGTCTTGCTCTGTTGCCCAGGCTGGAGTACAGTGGTGTGATCTTGGCTCACTGCAACCACCGCCTCCTGGGTTCAAGCAATTCTCCTGCCTCAGCCTCCCGAGGAGCTGGGACTACAGGCACCCGCCGCTATACCTGGCTAATTTTTTTTTTTGTATTTTTTAGTAGAGACAGGGTTTCGCCCTCTTGCCCAGGCTGGTTTTGAACTCCTGAGCTCAGGCAGTCTGCCCTCCTCGGCCTCCCAGATTGCTAGGATTACAGGCGTGAGCCACCGCGCTGGCCAACAAAACATTTTAATTATTTGTTTTCTTTCACTTACCTAACTAAAGACTTTCTTGGCCTAGATGTGTGCAAGTTTTAATGTACTCAAGAATCACTTGAGGGTTGTTAAAAATGCAGATTCTGATTCAGAAGGTTTAGCAGAGAGACGGAGGCCTGAGATCTACATTTCTTACAAGCTCCCAGGTGATGCTGCTGCTGCTGGTCTGGGGATTGTACTTTGAGTAGAAATTACTAAATGGAAGTGGAAAGAGTTTGGTAGCAAAAAGGTGTTTAGTTTTATCATCGTAATGGCTTGCGTGGTTGAATTCTGGCTCTGAGACCTGTGAACTATATGATTTGGACATGTTATTTAAGCTGTTTGAGTCTCATTTCTTTATCTGGAAAATAGGGATAATGATACCATCTTCACAAGCATCATTCTAATAGATACATTTCTCCTAGGTCTATCTCATTCACTGTTTTATCTTTGGTAGCTAGAATGCCTGGCACATCACAAATACTTCATAAGCACTTATTGAATGAATGAATTGAATGAATTAATGAAAAAATAGGTTTGATTATGAATCTTACAATGTAAATAGACTATACAGCAAAGGATCTCGCCCTAAGAGACATTTTCATAAATGCTGATTGCTTCCCCATCTCCTTTGCCCTCTGAAATAAAAAGCCAAATTTAGATGCATGTTTCAAACTGCTGAAGCAGCAACATATAAAACAGGTACTGTCTTTGCGATATCTCAATGAAATAACAATTACACTTCAGATAATAGAAATTTGATTGATTGATGAGAGAGTAGTTTTCATAATGTTATTATTACATATAAATGGATAAGGGTAAATTAGGCAATCACGTCTCATACTTTGATCATCTAAATATATACATATGTCTTATCTGTTGCTGGAGCACTGAAAGGGAAGCCACTGTAAGAAAACACAAACCTTTTTAGAATTCTTTGGATTCAGAAGACACTGGAACCAGTTACATAGCTGATATTGGGAATAAAATTTGACAAGCCTGGATTACCTACTCATAGACTCCCTACTTTCTCCAAATGTCTAAATTTGAGTTTAGCAACCTTGGTCCTTTCAAAGTGCAACAGCCCTGGAATATCAAAAGTTAAACTAGTATACTTTAATAAGTATTGTTAGCTGGTTTATAGTGAGGAAAGAGATTAGGCTACTAAACTAAAATACCAGCTATGGGTCAGGAACTGAAGTAGATAGTGGAGGGATGGGGTGAGGAAGGCAGAGCCAATTTTCACCCTCATGAACCTTATTCTCAAGAGCAGAGCAGGGAGACCCAGGAAAACAGGAAGAGACCAACAGCTGTATTGTTTGATTGGCTTTCAGAATTGTGTTCCCTGAGATGAGTTTTCCTTTGTTGGTTAAATGGGCTTAAGACCATTTCTGGTGGGGTTTTTGCTGTTCTATTAACTGCTGTATCATCAGCACTTATAACAGTGAAGATTATATGGTAGGTTTTCAATAAACATTTGTTTAATGATGAAAAACTTTGCAGGAAAGTACTCTTAGTAAATTCATGTTAACGATGACTGAGAACTTACAGTTCTGTGCACACCCAGAACAATATAAGCATTTCTGCCTTATATGTAAACAGTGTGTAGGTTTTAGCCATAATTAATTTATTAATTAAGGTTAAAAAAAGAAACACCCCTAAACTATGAAACTATCTTTTTGCTAAGGCACTTGAATAGGAGCAGCAAAAAATTAACAAAAAATACTGCTACTGACAGTTCTCCATATTGAGAATTTTCTTCTTGACTTAGTACTTTTAATTTTTGTAGTAGCTGCCACTGCCATTAGTGGCAGTTATATTTTTTGTGTTTATTGAAGTTGACAGTAGATTGAGTTTGTGTATTTATTTTGTTCCTAAAGCTGATTATTATTAAGTGTGTTTTTTAAAGCATGGTTTGCTCTTCTATAAACCTTCTGGGGACACCACGACTCTCACTTTCTTAAGTACAGGATTATCAACAATGTTGCTACTTACTAATTTGGTCTAGTCCTTATGCCATAGAGCATTCATTGCCCAAAGCAGGAGGTACCATAAGGTCAATAAAAAACATAGCTGGTCTAAAAAAAAAAAAAAAAAAAAAAAAAAAGGAAAGCAGATATGCAGTTTGTAAGCCATGTGACTAGTAGATCGCTATAATTATGATTACAATTAAGATCATTTTAATAGGGAGGTAAAGAAGTGATATGGTTTGGCTGTGTCCCCACTCAAATCTCATCTTGAATTATAGTTCTCATAATCCCCACAGGACATGGGAGGGACCAGGTAGAGATAATTGAATCATGGGGACAGTTTTCCCCATGCTGTTCTCGTGATAGTGAGTAATTTCTCACGAGATCTGATAGTTTTATAAGGGGCTTTTCCCCCACTTCGCTCTGCACTTCTTGCTGCTGCCATGTGAAGAAGGCTGTGTTTGCTTCCCCTTCCGCCATGATTATAAGTTTCCTGAGGCCTCCCAAGCCCTGCAGAACGGTGAATCTATTAAACCTCTTTCCTTTATAAATCACCCAGTCTCGGGTGTATCGTTATCAGCAGCGTGAGAATGGACTAATAAAAGAACGTTTCATCTTACAGTGTAGTAGTGAAGGCTCTTATTTTGGGCTCACCTCTGGCTGGTAGGGAATTAGTATCCACACAAGCAGGTCAGGCTTATTAAATCTTAAGCAAGACATCTTGGGCAATTCCTGCAGTTATGATGATGAGTGAGCCCATGAAATGTCTGGGTAATCAGGTAGATGGGATGGCCCACTAATTCCAAACGCAGCCAACCATACTGAAATTAGGAGTACTTACACATATAAACCACATCAATTGTAGTATTGTCACTTTGTGTGTTTGTTTTTTACATAACTGGGATAAATGTTTAAAAATGGTAGAGGAGGAGAGGGATAAAACAAAAAACAGTCAAAACAAGTATTTTTTTGTCCTGGAGTGATAGTTATATAGTAATATTGTCCCAAGAAGTCAGTTTTTTCTCATTAGGAAAAGTGAAGGTGAGAAATAACTGCCCTTACCATTTAATAAGTGAGGTAAGTGTGAGCAGAAATGACACACAGAGTTTTATAAAAAATTAATGTGTGGCCCTGAGTGATGGGATCTGTATCTGGGAGGCAAAGGGTGGAGACTAAAGGGGCCAAGTAGACCCAAATGGAGAAAGTGACCTTGAGAGTAGGTGCAAAATAAAACAACAACAACAACAACAACAAAAAACCATGGGCATGAAACCAGTATGGAGGAGAAGAGACATTCCCCTAGGCAAATGGAGCCTATCTCCCTGTAATGTTCAAATATGTAAAATACAAAGATGAAAGGGAGGAGGTAAAAGGAGAAAGAGAGTCCTCTGCTTCAACTAGCCACGCGTCTGTTATTGGGCAAGGCATATGATCTCCTGGAATTCAGAGTCATTTTCTATTAAGTGAGGTAAAAGGACTATAATGAGCGATTTTTATATTGTCCTGTGTAGATTTTAGAGATGCTAGAAAGGGGCCTTCTCAAGGAGTAGGTTTGGTTCCAAAGTGGTTGAAAACCAATGATCCTAGGATGATCTCTGGATCTAACAAATTAGCATTTTTTTACTTTTATCATCTCTTTAATAGGGAAGGATTGATGATGAAATACAAAATAACACTTCCATTTTATACTTCTAATTAACTGAAAAACTTATTGTACTTGCTTAGTAATCTGTATGTAGTGTAATTTGATGATTTGCAATTAACATTGTGTTTCCAAAGTCTTTTTACTCTTATACATGTCTTGATTGGAATAGAAGTCCCTGAATTTATTTTTACTCATTGAACCACTAAGTTCCTGTAACAAATGTCCAGGATAAAATACAAATTGGACTAAGGTCCTGAAAAATTGTTACACAGGTTATGTCTTCAATAAGTTACCTGTTATATATAAATGATCCTAATTAAGACAGGCTACGAGCTCAGTGCTGGCATTAGACTTTATTTGTTTGGGTAATATTTTCACTTTGCTCGCTTATCTCCAGCAATGTAAAGATAGTTTAATAGATCAGCACTTATAAAGAGGTGCCAACATATCATAGGCTTATGGACAAAATGATATGAATCCTCATAGTGGCACTTTATGAGAAAAGGAGAAGGTAATAAGATAGGAAGGGCTAAATAGAAGAGAAAACAGGGCAGGGTGATGGTAGAAGAGACAATTAATTCCTTCTGAGCTGGTTTTAGGATGCATCAATGACTATACCCTAATGAGAAAGGATACAGAGAAAGAGGAATCTATATGGCAGGCAAAAATAAGATATGGATCAAAAACTCTCTTCTATATGTTCATAATGCTGACTCACAGGATCAAAGACTTTCTGAATGTTGAATTGGCCTTCTGGGTACAATGAAGGACACAGTATAAACCTCATCCCAACTCATTCATGATGAAGAGTGCCTTTTTAGAAAAACTTTCAGATCACGAGGCAGAAAAATGACCAGAATAGTCTAATTTAATTCCTATTATTTTATTTTTGCCAATGTTATTTGAGTAGAAAACTGCTTTAAAAAATCTTGTAGGAAACAGCTTATTTTTGATTTATGGCTCACTATTTTGGAAAACTGTTTGGTATATAGATACTGCTGGACCTTTTCCTCTTAAAATACCTGACAATATTGGGGAAACAAATAAATAAGTTAACGGACAAACATAATTACTTTATGAAGTATATTCTGATAAGCAGCTGCAACCAGACAGAAAGATCCACTATAAAGGCTTTCTTTGCTCCTCGATCCCTCAGCACCTTGACTTTGCAATAGCTGCATCTCATTATCCTATCTCTGTTACTTTCAGGATAGGTTTGCATTGATAGCATTCTGAAAAAGGTCAGTAACTATCTCGAATAATGTGTTACTTCCTCCATATTAAAAAAAATGCCAAAAGCACTATTGAATTGTTTTCATCTGGCAGGTAATGGAGATTAGTATTTAACCTGTTGTTATGCCCATAAATAGTTAATCCCATTATCGTAAACAAAATAAGGCTGGTAGCCTTATTTATAGAAATATATTTTAAAAGAGGAAACAGTTGGGGCTGGAGAACACTTTCTCAAGCTTTTAAATGCAATTAATAGATTCTCAACTTGGAAAGCTAGAATGAAAATTTTCTCTTCTAAATGTAGGTTGAACACATTATTTTGTGCATTATTATCTGTATAGGAACAATGATAAGATCAATATATTTTGGTGTCGAAGGGTTCCCCCTAATCATGTACCTTCTCTGACTCATTCAGCTAAGTATTTTGAAAACCCCAAATCTTATTCCAGAGTAATTTGTCAGCCATATGTCAAAAAAAATGTGTAAGCTGTCGAAATTATCACCCATGGAGATACTTTTAAACCCTAAAGAAAATAAACAGATACAGTTATAAATGACATGGTCACCTCTTTATTCTGTTTTTTCCCTTCACTTTTTTTTCTACTGTTATCAATAAGGTAAGTTACACTTCTGTGACTTCCTAGTCTTCCAACAATTTAAAAGAGTCTTAGAGTTATTTTTGGCATTTTAGGGCTTAATACACCTGACTAATGATGTCTTTTATAACACAGGAATTATTTTGCTGCTTGAGATCTCTAATGTACTTAAAATTGATAGAAATAACTAATCTACTTGGGGTGACAAGTTAGAGTGTATAGTGTATTAATTGTATGCTCAAATTTTCTTTTCTTTTTTCCTTTTTTTTTATTTTTATTTTTTTTTGAGACGGAGTCTAGCTCTGTTGCCCAGGCTGGAGTGCAGTGGCACGATCTCGGCTCACTTCAAGCTCCGCCTCCCGGGTTCACGCCATTTTCCTGCCTCAGCCTCCTGAGTAGCTGGGACTACAGGCGCCCACCACCACACCCGGCTAATTTTTTGTATTTTTGGTAGAGACGGAGTTTCACCGTGTTAGCCAGGATGGTCTCGATCTCCTGACCTCGTGATCCACCCGCCTCGACCTCCCAAAGTGCTGAGATTACAGGCGTGAACCACCGCGCCCGGCCTCAAATTTTCTTTTCAAAACATGCAAAGATTTTATTTTCCATCACAGAATAAAGAATTTACAGTTGGGTTCCCTGGACTGGAATTTTCACCTCTTGGAATGTAGGTATAGTATCTTGTATTGGGTGCATTTCACAGTGTAACTGTCTTCTTTTCAGCATCAACGCTCAATGAGAATGAGGTCAACCATCACAGCTGTAAACAGCCTGATTCTATGAATTGGAAACTTCCATCAAAAGGCTATAACACTGATTCATAGCTTATTTTTTCACCCTCGCTCCAGTTATTTAATTTATCTTACCATTACCATAAATGTTTCTGGCCTTATCATTGAAGACTTTTGTCCTCTTAACTGTAGCATTTGTTTCATTACTTTTCCTGTCCTACTTTTATTTCCAGAAAATTGCATAGATTTCTTTCCTGTGATTTTTTTCCCCACTCACCCTAACCTCCTAGAATGCTGCCTGCTAGTCTTCCTGAATCCAACCTTCCCTTCATTCTCATCCTTTGTCTGAAGCCTTCTCTGACAAGTTTGGAGACCACTTTGACTATATCATCAACTGAACTAAAGAAGGTATTTTCAGGATTCATAGAGTATTGTCTTGTCATATTTCTCTATGTTTATATCTCGTGTATAGTCTAGATTCCTGAGCTCCTTAAAGGTGACTTCACTACCATAGTTTGTGTGTATCTTCCTCAAACAGTACATATAGTTGCATATAGTAGTTGAAGCAGTTAGGCAAATTGAAAATTAATAATTTAAATCGATCTCCTTGCCTTTATATTAGTCTGATACCCTAAATCAGAAGATTGTAAGCCCATTGAGGGAAGTTCCTATTCAACTTTCATTCTCCAGCACCTTGAGCCTATCATACGGTAAGCATCTAACATTGTCTGTTGAGTTGAACTGAATCATCTCTAGTAACTGGATATAGCATACTTGTTTTAAAGATGTTTGGAAAAGAAGAGATATGACATAGCATTCCTTGATAACTTGGCTTCTTATCATTCTTTGTATTTAAGTTAAGTTACCCTAGCTGAGCCTGACAATGAGATAGCTTCTATTTTGGCTTAGCCAAAATTTTGGATATTGATGATGATTTGACTGAAATCACTACCTCTGATGAAAGTTATGTTATTCATGTATGCAGCCTTCCAATTTTATTTTAAATATGTTAAAATTTAAAAAAATTATCCCAGGATATTTTAAATTATAAGATCGGAACATATCCACTGAGAGTTTTAAGCATAGCTTTTAGTACTGGAGGTTTAAATGTATTACGTAGGTACCTTTCCAAATTTCTCATTCTAAATCTCAGCTTTATCTAAAGAATGTTGAAATCACAAGCAGAAAATGAATAAAAGTGAAGTCATTGCCCTTTGACCGATCAGCCTGCCAACTTCTCTATTTTGTCTGTGGTAACTGGTTGTTATACAGCCTCAGTTGGCCCCCTCTGGTGGCAGTTCCCTGATCTACCACCTAAAGCCCTTCTGGTGTATGGTTTTGGTGTATGGTTAAAGCCCTTTTGGTGTATGGTTAATGACCTATGAACAAGCTGTCTAGACTTAGCATTAAAAGTCATAAAATGCCATCTTCATTTGCTCTGTTATCAGCAGGGACATTCCAAAAGTCCGTGTGAAAAAAAATCCACCAACAGAAAACCAACACTGAAATTTCCAGATGACTAGATTTTAATTTCCATTTTCTGAAATATAAACACTGAGATAAAATATACTGGTATTAAAATGTCCTCAAAAAAGCAGAGGCTAGGAAAGCTAGAATACACAAAATGCCTTTCTTCCACCCCTAGTAGTAGTTTCAACAGTCTCCATAACCTAAAGCACTAAAGGCCCTTCCGCTGTACCTCAGACCTTAGAAATTTGTTGGACATAGTATAGAGCCTGGATTTTACACTCAAGTAAATATGCTCTGTGTGTTCCCAAAAAGACCAATATTTATATATCAAGCTCACCAAGTTAAATTTACTTTCCCACATTAAGCGTGCATGATGAATGGCTTTATCTTGCTTATTACGGCCTGTTAAATCATAAATCCCTAGGAAGGAGAAAGAGGAAAAAAATAACTTGAATGAAAAAAGCCTCTGAGGGACAAACCATTACTTTTTAAGGTGGTTATACTGCATCACATTTGCTAACAATAATATGTAAAATACATTGGAAACCTATTTGCTCTTATTTTCTTTCCATTTTAATTTCTGTTGTTAGCAACAACAAAAAAAGGAATATCTGACTAACCTGATATTTCCATTTCCCTATTTTGTTACATACATAATATAGTGTTCCTTGGACTATTTTATTTATATTCTCATTTGTTAGGTGAATAAAAGAATGCATGAATAAACATGAGTATTAAAGCATTTTCATATCCTGG
Organism: Pan troglodytes; assembly: GCF_028858775.2. Classification (NCBI taxonomy): domain Eukaryota; kingdom Metazoa; phylum Chordata; class Mammalia; order Primates; family Hominidae; genus Pan; species Pan troglodytes. The sequence goes on from NC_086015.1 coordinate 32,707,002, forward strand.
TTGGAATGCCCATTCCACTTACTGAAATTTTAGCCCCCATTTCTGTTTTAAGAAAATTCTCTATTTCTCAGAGAGGCTTTCTCTTGTTTTTGGTTGGAGGTTTTCTTTCCTTCTACCACACTTTGTATTTTGCTTGGATTACTATTTTAATCTGCTTTGTATAAAAGGCATTTAAGTAATGTTCATAACAGTAAAGTATTGTGTTCAATTCTCAACTACACACTTAGTGCTTTTGTATGTTTCTTTCTTTATATTCCACTAAGTAGAGCATAGGGCATTAGGAAGGTAGGGTAGTGTCAGGGTGACCCTATAATTTACTGCCCAAATCGGACACTTTTGAGATAGAAGGGAGTGGTATTAGTCATTATGCTGGACAATAGGCAAAGCCTGGACCCTCCTGGGAAAGCCAGATGTATGGGATCCCTAAGAAGCATGAAATATTGAAACATGAATGAGAATTGTGCATCAGGCACTGTGTTCAGGTCTGTTTTCTTATACCTTAGAGTAAAATAGACTGTAGTGGTATCTTGTGATTAAATTGTGCTTTGTGTAGATAATGGGGTTAAACACTTAGGAGAATAAACATATATAAATAAATTATTAGATGGTTCAGTCTTCAATTCTGGCAGGTGAGAATAAAAATAAAATAGGTAGTGTCTATTGTTTAGGTTTATTCTGTATACTGGTGGCATACATAAAATAATTGTTTAAAGCTTAGCATTATAGTTGTGTACGTGTATGTCTCCATTTCTAGAAGATGAACTACTTCAAGGCAGAAAATGCACCTGATTTATATTTGTATCTCTTATATTTCCTTATATGTGCATAGTCAACACTGTAGGCTATGAAATTGTACTGAATCTTGAAAGAGTTCTGCTGGTTAAACCTGTGTTTAATGGAGGCTCTTCTATAAAAATCTTGACTAATAGAACTAATTCTTTACTTATGAGATACCTATTCTTCTTAAAAGAAGCCATCCCATTTTTGAGTTGCCATATTTATGGGAAAATACCACTTTAATTTAAATGAAAACACATCTTGTTATAATTTTGATTTGACGTATTGTTTGAATACTCACCACAGACAAGGCATTTTTAGTTTACCTGCTAGTCCTCATTTGACCTTCTGGATCCACCCAGAATAAATCTAAATCCCCTTCCTTTCAAATAGTTGAAGTCTGCTATTACGGTCTCCTGAGTATTTTCTTATCAAGCCTATCTTTCTCAGGTTTTTAAGTCATTTTTCTTATGACTTATTTTTCAGACTAATTGCTATTCAGTTCATCTTTGAAAGAATCCTACTTGGAAAGTCTCCCTTAAAAAGGAATACTCAGTTCAGAGCAAAATCTTCTAGCTGAGGTCTGAGCAATGTATAGGAGTTGGTTACCAAGGCTGCCCTGTAGTTGTGTATATTGTGTGCTCTGTGAGAGTGCCTGAAAAAGGAGGAAAAGGTATGCTAACTTCCAGCCTGCACTCCAACCCACCAAGTCACATGCCTTGGCTCAGGGTTTTGTCTTTGCACAGGAAGGGCCTCCATTTTTTTTAATTTTTATTTTTTTTTTAGCAGAAAGGCATCATATGGGTTTGTCAATATAAAATCTATTACTCTGACTGATTCTCACCTTGCTTAGCTCTTAGACTCTGAACGTCTTTATAATACAGCATAAGATTTCCTATGCTGTTTTGGCAATCATATCATATCATTTTGGCGATCATATCATTTGTGCAGTATCATGACCCTGTAGCTAACTAAAGTTTCCGGGTCTTATTTATATGAGCTTCTGTTAATCCAAATTTCTTCTATTGTACCTGACATTGATATATGTCATTGAAAAGGATAACAACTTTCTGCAATTTGTACAGATTTTCTTCCACGTTGACTTGAGGTCATTAATTAATAGTCTTTGAAAATATTTTTTTCAACCATCCATTAGTCCATCTTACTATTAGTCATTTCTCTATCTTCTTTAAAAGCATATCTTGAAACAATAAAATCTTTCACTGAGCTTATTGTTTTATGTTTATAGTACTTTCCTGAGTTGACCAGGCTTAGCAACTGTATCTAGGCAAACCAATGCTAATTTTGATAATCACTTCTTTTGAAGCATCTACAATTTATTTAATATGCATATTAAAATTGTATTGAGGCTTGATATCAAGGTCAGCAATTTCTGGAGTCTGTGTTTTTTTTCCATTTCTCATTTCCCATTTATTTTGAAAACCAGAACATTCATTTCTTTCTGAGCACCTGGCATCTTTCCTATTCTCTTTAAATCTTCTTGGGGATTCTGTGAAGATGACTGCATTTATGACTCATTTTGTCCACCTATCCCTCTTAACTTCTCTCTGGAGCATCACAATAACCAATGTAAGAAGACTAGAGGAACCTTGAGGGTATGTCTGTGATTCTACATTCCCCAGAGAGTTCTAGGAAGAAAGCAGTTACAAAGCTTCCTTCTCAAAGATATTGATCAAGAATCAAGAAGTAAGCAACAGAAAAGACTTGCTTTACCTTAATTATTGGGTGGGTCGAAATGATGACTTTTGAGATTTTGTGAGGAGCCCACACCTTCCTACCTGCTGCTTTTGCTCTTTGCAGGGTCCCTATCCTGCTGGATCAATTTAAACATAGTGTTTTACTACATGGGAAGGCTGAATGTCTTCCAGTCATCACATGTAAAAGAGGAATGTTACCGGTACAATAAAAAACTTGATGTTAGAAAGGAACCATTCCCACATCCCAGGAGAAGAACCAGCTCATTCACAGCTGGCCTAACAACATAAGATATACGCCTTCTATTGACTCATGGGTTCCCTCTGCGTGAGAAAATCCAACAGCTTAATCTCTGCAAGTTACTGTGGGAGCACTCAACAGTGAGAAGAAAAGCAAAATTTCAGCTCTGAGAGGAAGACTAAGCAGACTAATTCAGTCAGGATATACTAGACTTTGCTGTAATAACAAATGACCCCAAAAACTAAATAGCTTAAAATAAGATTAATTCTCACTCAAGGTCCATGTTCACTGTTCACCAAGGGTTGCCTGGAGGGCTCTTCTCCATGGCATTAGCATCCTTACTACAGATTCAGGGTGATAGAAAAGCCACTTACTGGAACAATGGTGGTTGCTCTGACAGAGAGAAAATTTGACATATGCACTGGCTCTTAAAGCTTCTGCCCTGAAGTTACATGCAACACATTTCTCACGTTTTAATGGCAAAATCAAGTCACCCTTAACTTCACATGCATAAGAAGTGCAATGTCACTATGCTGATGAAAAGAGAAAGAACTAAAATTATGTAAACAGCCAAATGAAGCACTTGAAAATGTTTTTCTATTGATATGGAAATAATAGAATTGACACATGGAAACTTTACCAAAAAAGTAAGATGATTTAAAGGACATGCAGTTAGAATTCTTACATTCTAGAATTAATTAAAAATGCTTTGCAAATTTAAAAATTCAATAGACAATTTGAAAGGAAAATAGTCTCTTCTGAGATTCCTGGAATATCAAATATATGGATTATCTCACAGCATAGAGCAAAAATACAAAGGAGCAAACATTTGAGTGAAAAATATAAGAGACAGACGATAGTTCCAAGACACTTAAATTGCAAATAAAAAAATTTTCCAGGAGGAAAAAAGAAGCAGATTGAGGAGCAACAATAATTAAAACAAACAAACAAACAAGAAAAGCTCTTTGATATAAAGAAAGACTTGAAATTTCTGTTTGAAAACTGTCAAGGTCCAGAAAGTTTCCCTGAAGAAAAAAAATTGTGTGTACACAGATATATATATGTATATATGTATGAACACTCATATATCTAACATATTTATACACATGTGTACATAAACATGTGTGAATACATATATAGATATATTTATAGGTATGTTGGTGTGTGTACACTGGAGTTACACATACATAGGATATGTCTGTATATGTGTTGGGGGATATATATATGCAAGAGTATACATAGATAGACATATCTATTTTCTGGTGAAATCCTGGAAGAACAAAGACGCCAAGAAATTTTCTAAGCTTCCAGAGAGAAAATATATTTCATTTAGGGAAAGAGAATCAGACCAGCACTATCTTGTAACCACTGAAGTTAGAACAATGGAATATCTAGGAGTTATTGAGGGGAAGAGGAACAGCCTGAAATCCCATCTGATATTTCACTTACCTGAATGGGAAAACTTCAGAGGGCATGCCATTCTTTTTTTCTTCATCTTTTATTTTAAGTTTAGGGATGTGCAGGTTTGTTACATAGGTAAACATGTACCGTGGTGGTTTGCTGAATAGATAATTCCATCACCTACGAATTAAGCCCAGCACCCATCTGCTATTCTCCCTAATACTTTCCCTCCCCTCATGTCCCCCTTCCTACAGGCCCCAGTGTGTGTTATTCCCCACCTCATGTGTCCATGTGTTCTCATCATTCAGCTCCCACTTACAAAAGAGAACATGCAGCACTTGGTTTTCTGTTCCTGTGCTAGTTTGCTGAGGATAATGGCTTCCAACTCCATCCATGTCCCTGCAAAGTACATGATCTCATTCCTTTTTATGGCTGCATAGTATTTCATAGTATTTAATGGCTTCCATCTCCATCCATGTCCCTGCAAAGTACATGATCTCATTCCTTTTTATGGCTGCATAGTATTTCATAGTATTTAATGGCTTCCATCTCCATCCATGTCCCTGCAAAGTACATGATCTCATTCCTTTTTATGGCTGCATAATGTTTCATGGTGTGTATGTATCACATTTTATTTATCCAGTCTATCATTGATGGGCATTTAGGTTGATTCCGTGTCTTTGCTATTGCAAATAGTGCTGCAGTGAACATACACGTGCATGTATCTTTATAATAGAACGATTTATGTTCTTTTGGGTACATACTGAATAATGGGATTGCTGGGTCAAATGGTATTTCTGGTTCTAGGTCTTTCAGGAATCACCACACTGTCTTCCACAATGGTTGAACTAATTTACATTCCCACCAAAAGTATAAAAGTGTTCCTGTTTCTCCATGGTCTTGCCAGCATTTGTTGTTTCTTGACTTTTTGATAGTAGCTGTTCTGACTGGCATGACATGGTATCTCATTGTGGTTTTCTTTTTTTGGTTGTATCTCTGCTAGGTTTTGGTATCAGGATGATGTTGTCCTCATAGAATGAGTTAGGGAGGAGGAGTCTCTCCTTTTCTATATTTTGGAATAGTTTCAATAGGCATGGTACTACATCTTCTTTGTATCTCTGGTAGAATTCAGCTGTAATCCATCTGGTCCTGGGATTCTTTTTTTTTTTTTTTTTTTTCCTTTTTGGTTGGTAGGCTCTTTATTCCTGCATCAATTTTAGAACTCGTTATTGTTCTATTCAGGGATTTAATTTCTTCCTGGACCAGTCTTGGGAGGGTTTATGTGTCTAGGAATTTATCCATTTCATCTATATTTTCTAATTTATGTACATAGAAGTGTTTATAGAGGTGTTTATAGTAGGTTTGATGGCTGTTTGTATTTCTATGTGGTCAGTGTTTATATCCCCCTTTTTATTTCTGGTTGTGTTTATTTGAATCTTCTATCTTTTCTTCTTTATTATTCTAGCTACAGGTCTATCTATTTTATTAATTTTTTCAAGAAAATAGTTCCTGGATTCATTGATTTTTTAAAGGATTTTTTTGTATCTCTATATCATTTAGTTCAGCTCTGATATTGGTTATTTCTTGTCTTTTGCTAGCTTTGGGCTTGGTTTACTTTTGGTCCTCCAGTTTTTTTAGTTGTCATGTTAGGTTGTTAATTGTGATCTTTCTAGCTTTTTGATGTGGGTATTTAATGCTATAAATTTCCCTCTTAACACTGCTTTAGCTGCGTCCCAATGATTCTAGTACATTGTCTCTTTGTTCTCATTAGTTTCAAAGAACTTCTTGATTTCTGCCTTAATTTCATTATTTACCCAGGAGTCATTCAGGAGCAAGTTGTTCAATTTCTTTGTACTTGTGTGGTTTTGAGTGCATTTCTCAATCTTGAGTTCTAATTTGATTGCACTGTCGTCTGAGAGACTGTTAGTTGTGATTTCAGTTCTTTTGCATTTGCCGAGAGTGTTTTACTTCCACTTATGTGATCAACTTCAGAGTAAGTGTTGTGTGGTGATGTGAGGAATGTATATTCTGTTGTTTTGGGGTGGAGAGTTCTCTATATATTTACCATGTCCACTTGATCCAGAGCTGAGTTCAGATCCTGAATATCTTTGTTAATTTTCTGTCTCTATGACCTATCTAATATTGTCAGTGGAGTGTTAAAGTCTCCCACTATTATTTTGTGGAAGTCTAAGTCTCTTTGTAGGTCTCTGAGAACTTGCTTTATGAATCTCAGTGCTCCTGTGTTGAGTGCATATATATTTAGGATAGTTAACTCTTCTTGTTGAATTGAATCCTTTAACATTATGTAATGCCCTTGTCTTTTTTGGTCTTTGTTGGTTTAACATCTGTTTTGTCAGAAACTAGGATTGCAACCCTTGCTTTTTTCTGCTTTCCATTTGCTTGGCAAATTTTCCTCCATGCCTTTATTTTGAGCCTGTGTGTGTCTTTGCATGTAAGATGGGTCTCTTAAAGACAGCATACTGATGGATCTTGGCTCTCTATCCAGCTTGCCAGTCTGTGTCCTTTAATTGGACATTTAGCCCATTGACATTAAAGGTTAGCATTGTTATGTGTGAATTTGATCCTGTCATCATGGTGCTAGCTGGTCATATTGTAGAATTGTTTATGTGGTTGCTTTATTGTGTTACTACTGGTCTGTGTACTTAAGTGTGTTTTTGTAGTGGTAACAGTTTTTCCTTCCCATATTTAGTGCTTCCTTCAAGAGCTCTTGCAAGGCAAGCCTGGTGCTGATGAATTCCCTCAGCATTTCTTTGTCTGAAAAGTTTCTTATTTATCCTTTGCTTATGAAGCTTAGTTTGGCCAGATACGAAATTCTTAGTTGGAAATTCTTCTTTTTTTCTTTTTTTAAGAATGTTGAATATTGGTCCCCAATCTCTTCTGGCTTATAGGGTTTCCACTGAGAGGTCCAGTATTAGTTTGATGTGCTTTCTTTGTAGGTGACCTGACCTTTCTCTCTGGCTGCCCTTAACATTTTTTCTTTCATTTTGACCTTGGAGAATCTGATGATTACATTTCTTGGGGTTGATCTTCTCATGGAGTATCGTACTGGGGTTCTGTGGATTTCCTGACTTTGAATGTTGGCCTGTCTTGCTAGGTTGGGGAAGTTCTCCTGGATGATACTCTGAAGTATGTTTTCCAACGTGGTTACATTCTCCCCATCTCTTTCAGGTACCCCAGTAAATCAGAAGTTTGGTCTCTTAACATAATCCCATATTGCTTGGAGGTTTTTTTTTTTTTTAAATTCCTTTTCATTCTTTTTTCTGTGTTCTTGTCTGCTTGTCTTATTTCAGAAAGATGGTCTTTAAGCTCTGAGATTCTTTCCTCTGCTTGGTCTATTCTGCTATTGATACTTGTGATTGCATTGTGAAATTCTTGTGTTTTTTACCTCCATCAGGTTGGTTATATTTCTCTCTAAACTGGCTATTCTGGCTATCAGCTCCTGTATTATTTTATCATGTTTCTTAGCTTCTTTGCATTGAGTTAGAATGTGCTCCTTTAGCTCAGCAAAGTTTGTTATTACCCCCCTTCTGAAGCCTACTTCTGTCAATTCAGCCATCTCAGCCTCAGCCCAGTTCTGTGCTCTTGCTGGAGAGGTGTTGCGGTCATTTGGAGGAGAACAGGCACTCTGGCTTTTTGAGTTTTCAGCATTTTTGCATTGACTCTTTCTCATCTTTGTGGGCTTATCTACCTTCAATATTTGAGGTTGCTAACCTTTGAATGGGGTTTTTGTAGGGTCTTTTTTGTTGACATTATTGTTTCTGTTTGTTTGTTTTTCTTTTAACAGTCAGGCCACTCTTCCATAGGGCTGCTGCAGTTTGCTGGGGGTCTGCTTCAGACCCTAGTTGCCTCCATTTTTCCCATGCCTGGAGGTATCACCAGTGAAGCCTGCAAAACAGCAAAGATGGCACCCTGCTCCCTTTTCTGGAATCTCCGTCCCAGGTGGGTACTGACCTGTTGCCGGCCTGAGTATACCTGTAGGAGGTGGCTGGAGACCTATGTTGGGAGGTCTCATCCCATCAAGAGGCATGGGATCAGGGACCTGCCTAAAGAAGCAGTCTGGCTGCTTTTTGTTAGAGCAAGTGTGCTGTGTTGTGGAGGATCCTTCCTCATCCAGACTGTTTGGATTCTCCAATGCTGGCAGGCTGGAACAGCTGAGTCTACCAAACCACAGAGGTGGTGGCCACCCCTCCCTCCAGGAACTCGGTCCTGTCTCAAGTCTCCAGCCTGTTGCTGTTGATTGGCTGGAATTCCAAGTTAGGGGGTCTTAACTTATGAGGTGCTATAGAAGTGGGGCCTGCAGAACAATGCTTCTTGGCCCCCTGGATTCAGCCCCCTTCCTAGGGATGTGTACAGAGAGATCTCCTGCCTTGCTGGGGATCCCAGGGCCAGAGTATGTAAAACTCTTGGGTCTCTGTGCATGCCTGAGCAGGGGCTCTTCTGAGGCTCCACACAGCTCTGTGTATCAGACTCCAGGTCGTGATGGTGTGAGCTCACGAGGGGATCTCCTGATCCCACGGGTTGCAAAGATCCCTGGAAGAAGCATGGTTTCTCCAGCAGGGTTGCAAAATCACTCGCCACTTCCTTTGGCTGGGGGTAGGGTTCCTTTGGTTCCATGCCACTTCTGGGTGGGCTGTTGGCCCACCATGCTTTTCTTGATCCTCCATGGGTTGAGTCAGTGTGTGTAGTCAGTCCCAGTGGGAGAACTTAGACACTTCAGTTTAAGGTGCTAAATTCGCTTGCCACTTTCATTCCTCTCCGTGAGTGCCACAGACCTTTGCTGCTTTGAATCGGCCATCTTGGCCGCTCTCTCTGCCATTCTTATACTCCGTCTGTGAAAACATTTGGTGAACTAATATGACTAATTGAAAATTGAACCAAAGTAGACATTTCCGGATAGGGGAGACAGTACAATGAGGAGAGATGAACAGAAAATTTCACAATACATAGTTAAATATTTATTCATCATAATAGCCCCATAAATTTGGTATTCTTTGCCCAACTTATAGATGAGAAACTGAGACTTAAAGCTGCCTGGCATTCAGAGTGGAAGAGCTAGGATTCAAACTAAAGCTCTTTGTGTGCAGAGTCCAAGCTCTTAACCACTTAATCATCTTACTTTTCTTGAAGCCTTTGATATGGGGAGAACTGCTTAAATCAAACACAAAACCCAAGAACCACAAAAAAAAGATAAACACCTTTTTTGCTGAAAATGTTTGGCAAAAGATATCAAGACAAAGTCTAAAGATCAAAAATAGAGTAGGGAAAATATTTGTAACAAATGACAGAACAAAAGTTCATATAATATATAACTCATCTGATCAGACTAAGTGATAAAAAGTAAATGACTAAAGTTGAAAAATAAGCAAAGTACATGAACAGGCAGTTCACAGAAGAGAAATGCAAATTGCTGGTACCTTTATGGGAAAAACAAAGATCCCCTATCTCATTTGTAATCTGGGTATCACAAATTAAAACAATAATGGGCACAATTTTTTATCTGTTTCATTGGTTAAAATAAAAAGCAGGTAGAACATTCATCATATGACTGGTGAGGACTCAGTTTAAATATATATATATACACACACACACACATATACACATTCATATGCTTATAATCATAGTATAAATTTTTACAGTATGAAAAATGACCTGGTGGCATCCATGAAAATTAAAATTGTACACATCCAGAAAACCCTCTGGGAAACAATTCATCAGAAGTCACAGCATATTACATTAAAACATTAGTGTACTGGTAAATGTTTTACCAGTTGCTCACCAGAACAAAGGAGAAGAAGGAGGAGAGAAATGAAAGGAAGGAGGAGGATAAGGGAGGAAGGAAGGGAAGGAAAAAAGGAAGGAAGGAAGGAAGAAAATCTCGTTGTAGTACTTACCACTGTCCATGCTGTAAATACTCCCATTATGGTCAAGTCCAGGTTACTAATGTGCCATCCCTAAATGCAGAATTGGGGAGAGATGCACACAATTGGCTGTACTGAGTCTATATGAGTGGGCTCCAGCACGCCACTGCATTAAAATATGTGCATAAGGACCTTGATTGCAACATTATCATGATCCCATAACTATGTCTTCTTCTGTAGTCTCTCTATATGGTTAGAATTGTTAAAAAAAAAAAAAGCACCTAATATTTGTGTAGTTTTTGAAATTCTTATAAAAGTTTTAAAGAATAAAATTCACTATATGTTTTACAGTTACCCCATAAAATATTTCAGTATTTTAGAATCTGATTTATTTGGTCCTGGAGTCTCAAACTCAATCAGTCAAGTGCTCTATTACTATTTCCTCATCATCTCTTAGACATTGTAAAGAAATCTGACAGCTCTATTAATAAAATGAATCTTTAGCACTTCAAGGTTGCCAAAGGAGTGATAGATAACTTCTTTACTAACCTTGGAGGATGTGTGTGTGACTATATTAAGGAAGCTGTCAGGTTTCCTTTCTGTTTTAAATGCACTAGAATTCAAGTTCCATGAGGTCAAAAGACCATGTTTGCCTTATGCACCAACATTTTTTTCCAGATGCTGGTGCAATTCCTAGCATTTAGACATTAATAAATAATTTAAGTAATCAGCCAGTAAAATAAATAAACGAATATTCTCTTTGTTAAGTTTGGCCCTTTTTGTTTGAAAACCATCCTGATAGAGAAAATGGCTGCAAAAGAGTGGTCTGGTTTTTTCTTCTATGAACATTAACTGTACCACAATTAGCTAACCTATCTTTTGTTTTTCTTTTTGGAGTGAGCTTTAAAAAAGGACTCATAGAAGAAAAGGCACTTTTATTTCTTCACAATTTTATCAAAAGTCCTTAGTTCTTTCTCTGCTTTAGCCTTCCTGAGACTTTGTATGCATTCTTCACCTTGGACATTTTTTCTTTCTTTGTGAAGAGTCTTTGAAAATATAAGCCTATGAGAGATCTGCCTGTGCAGCCACTTGGTTAGCATTATTTTTTCACAATCCTTTCTTTTAAGGTTCATTTGGATCTTTATGATAATATGATAATTTCCCCCTTTAAGAATCTCCTGCCTCATTTGAGCCACTTTCCTTTTAAATTTGTCAAGCCGCTTTCCTGGTTCTACTTCTTTTGGTTTGATAAGCAAACCAAAAATCTTTCAGACTCCTGAGCCTACTGGACATAGGTATCATTAGAGATTGGACAGTTTTTCCTAGTTTTATATCTATCTTTGTTTCTCCACCTCAAAAGCCCTTAGGCTGTCATATATGGGACAGACATTGCATTGTCTCTTCACAGTTCATGATTTATGTAGTGTTTGCTGAATGCTCGCTACATGTCTGTCTGAGTCAGTATTGCCTGTTACAAAGTTCTAGGAGAAAAAATGTCAAAATATCTAATACAGTGCAGTTCCTTTGGGCACTTAAATAGTATGTGTGTATGTGTGTGTTGTGTACTGTGTAAGGAAAATATTTACATTTTTTAAAGGAAGAAAGTCTGAAATAGATGGATGTTTAGGTAATTCCAAGTCCTTTTAAAATAGTATAGTATCTGAGCTGTATTTGAGTCAGCTAATCAGGGCAGCAGCTGTGGAGGCTTGTAGACTGAACTTTAGAGTAATACACACAGCAACTCCTTAAACTTTCAGAACTACTTTCCAAATTAGAAACTAACCTGCAGCGGTGTCATAAAATTTGTCGTATCTCTAGACTGCCTGTTTTTTCCTTTTTGCAAAGACAATAAAGAGAAGGGCAATCAGGAAACTTGGAAAGAGAAAGAGGGAATACTCTGTACTAAATAGCAGGCAGACAACAGAGATGTATTTTTTTGTTAGTGTGAATGTTAGAGAAAGTGAAAACTTAAATATAAGAAAGATCACATAGAGTTTAGACACTCATAATGCTGGACAGATGGCTTTGAGCCAAGCGTGTCACCCAACACATGCACGCACACACACACACACACACACAGCAAAAAACTTAAGGATAGCACGAGGACTAATTAGTTGTGTGTTTGTGATCATGCTTAGATTGCGAAGTGACAAATAACAGTATAAGGTTTGTGGATGTGCCACCTAATTATATCTAGCTGTTTGAATTTCTTTTGCTATTGTTCTTTCTATTGTTTTGGTAAATATAAAGAAAGGTAGTTAGTTGTTTTAATAAAGGGATCCATTTTATGAAAAAAACCTTTCCTAAGTGAATGAGTAGGTAATAAATTACCTAAGGAATGATTGTGCTGTTTATATCTCTATTTTGGTCCATGAAGCCATTGTTAAGCCACTACTGTTCAGCTTGCAGCTGAATATCTGAATTGTAACTACATTTTAGAAAGAAATAAATGGCCTCATTATGTAAAGTCATGCCTACAAAATGACAGTAAACTTCATTATAATTAACTTTTGTACTCTGATTAGGAACATATAAACCTGTCAGAGAATTTTTATCCTGAAATCTGTGACCTAAACATTTCATTGTCTGAGCTCAGCGGACAGAACTGGAATCTCTGAAGAATATGGGTTACTCTCTTCTTCACCCATATAAAATGGACATACAGTAGTCTCCCTTTATCTGCAGGGGATACATTCTAAGACCCCCAGTGGATGTCTGGAACTGCAGATAGTAACAAACCCTATACAGTATATACTATGATTTTTCCTATATGTATATACTTATGATAAAGTTAAATTTATAAATTAGGCACAGTAAGAGATTAACAACAATAACTAACCATAAAATAGAACAATCATAACAAAATACTGTAATAAAAGTTATGTAAATGTGGTCTTTCTCTCCAAATATCTTATTGTACTATCCACCCATTTTTGGATTGCAGTTGGCAGTGGGTAACTGAAACCATGGAAAGCTAAACCACAAATAGTGGGGGACCACTGTGCTCTTTGCCCCTTGCCAAATTTTCAAGGGAATGTAAAGAATAAAGTCTTTAAAGCTCTACAGAACATATATAAATAATCATTTTAATTTAACACTTTCCTTGAGCAGAAAAATAGGCCCTGTGATTTGACAGGTTCCTTTTCGTCTCCATTATCTATGATGGTAATGCATAAATCGCACTCTAACGAGCTCATATGTTAATATCTTCGATAGGATGCTTGATAGATCTGGCAGCCTGGATGTATGTGATTTCTAACCAGCTTCATATTCTAGTTGTGTAACAAACTAGAAGGGCAACAGCAATCCAGTTTGGGCTTTTTACTTTGCCAGGTATAGTAATGAGTTCATCTCTACTTTCTCCGGGGAAAGCACTGAAAATTTTAAGAGATAAAGGTGTTTTAAAATGATGATCAGACATAAATTTGAGCCATAATTTAACAAGTTATTACTAGGATGCTTACTAAGTGCAGGACATTTTACTATGTGTTTGGTAGGAGAAATGTTTCCAAATGCCAACAATACTCATTCCCTTTTCTGAAGGAGCTTAAAATATCATCAAGAAAGTAAAGACTTTAAAGTTGCTTAGTGTGGTTATTTCCACAGTTTTGAATAGTAACTAAGGACATACCTGGATGCAGGTATAAATGGCCACCTGAGATTGCCATTTGTTGAATCAATGGACCTGAATGTGTTGGGTCAGTGGCTGACTCCCAGTTAGTATTAATTAAGTCTTTAAACAAATGGAAAACTTAGAAAACATGAGAGAAGTAGCAGAATGAGATAACTCTCTGAGAGAACGAGACTTTCTAAGGGTGCTCCAAGAGCCTGCTCTGGGACTGGTTAAATGGTGATGGAGCATATGTTTAATATAGACTTTCTGACTAGACTGATCTCACCATAGGTGGTCATGGAGCCTGGATGGGAACATGAGAGAAAATAAGGGGAGACTGTAGAGTGTTAGGTCCTTAAGGGGGACAAGATATGTAGAACTGAAGAGAACAAAAGATATGGAATGCAGATGAATGAGAGGTAAGTAGGAATGAGAGGTAGTAGGCAATGAACAAATTATTATTAAAAATAGGGCCCTATTTTCTGGCCCATATTAAGTAAACTACATGTTTTTGGAACTTTCAATTTTGTTGATTCTTTACAATACTGTCTCTCACCTTGTTTTCTAAACATTTATGAAGTTTTGCTTTCAAAGTTAGATTCCTGAGTGTTTTACCTAGACATTATTGATATACATAAGCCCTGTTTACCTAAACAGTGGTTTGGGATAACTTTATCTATTTAAATAGGATAGCATTCTTTTTCTGCAGATGTCAAACATATTATTGGAATCATGAAGGATGTCGGTTTCAGTGCTGTTATAGGAAAGATAACAAAACTCTAATTTTATATAATGAATCAGAATGCAGGCCATTTCATGCAGTAGGTTTTCTAAAAATAAAAATTAGTTAATCCTTTGAATTTTATGGAAAAGTACAAACTTTTTTTGGACTTTATATAATGGAGAAAATCTGCCATATTTTTCTTCCCTGTTCCTCTCCTACTTTATCAATAAATTAAGATACAATCATATCAACTTTATAAATCACTAACAACAAAAATGATCCCAGCTTATTGATTAATATTGAATATACTGATGAAGCCAATATAAAATAAGAGCACTTTGTGAGCCAAGAGTTTAGTTGAAACTAGAACTTCATGGATAAGTTTGCCAGTCAGAAGTCAGGAGACCTGTTTCTTGATTCTGAGTTTGCTACACACAACTGGGGCTATTGATAAACCATCTTTCTCTCTAGGTCTCTGTATCTGTGTCTGTAAAATTTAGAACTAAAAGTTTGTTGGTTACAAATAATAATAATAACAAATATTTATTGAGCTCTTACTCTCTGTCAGGCACTGTGCTAAGCCCTTTGTTTGTATTATCCCACTTAATTCAAACAATAGCTTCTTTGACGTAAAATTATTATTATCCCAAATTTTCAGCTGTGAAAACAGAGATGCAAAGTGGACTAGGGTGTAATATACTAGGCAGTGCACTGAGTGCTGTTCTTGTATCATTGCCCACTTTGATATAATCCTCACAATAACCTTGAGGTCTACCTCCATTTCAGAGGGTAGGAAATGAAGACTCCAGGAAGGCAAGTGATTTGCCCACCTTTTCTTCATAAGAACACAACAGATCTAGCACAGATGTACAAGTTTCTTGACTCCTAGGCTGACATTTTTACACTATACACTGCTTACATTAAAACCATTGAAATCTGACATTTTCCATGTCTATAATTTTATCTATAGAAGAAGCCTAGGAATTTGGCAACTCACAAGCTGAATCTGGCCCATGGCTGTGTCTTGTTTGCCTGCACAGTAATTTAAAAAGTTTGTCATTGCCAACATTTTAATGTTAGGAAGCTTCCCATAAACAACCTTGATTTTTGTCTTCTCTTGAAAAAATAGGAAGTTCCGGCCCCTTGTAGCCTCATAGCAAGTGATCGCTGGAACTGAGTCCCACACTCTTAGGTTTCACACTGTGCCCACCCAGCCCTCTTCATTTGCCTGGGGGCCCTCCAGGGCCTTTGTGTTCATATGACTTGTGGGCTACATTGAATAATTCTATTTCTTCAAAAATCACGGCATTTGAAGGTTTGCAGCACAGCACAGCAAGTTGGTTATTCTACTTGGCTTCTTTCTCATGACATGTATGGGAATGAAAGTCATAGTGGTATGGTTGGTTTATCTTTCACAGGGCTTTTACATACTGAACATTTCTCCAATGTAAGTGACATTTCAAATTCAAGAAGGCAAACCCAGTCATAATTGGCAGTGTCACTGTTTGAGTTTGATGTTGGCACCTCATGTGTTTGCCCTGGTTGAGTAATCTGTTTACATCTGGGTAGGCCACACACAGACAAATGTGAACTCTGTTTATATTCATTTCCTCCCTAGGAACTTGGTTCCTGTGAATCACAGCTTTGGAAGGCCTGATAGATTGGAAATTTACTGGTATAGACTTGGAAGCAAAAACTTTACGTGAATCCGTTTTGGGAGCTGACCTGAGTAACCTTCTTTGGGCTACAGCAAAGGGGACTTTCCCATTGACAGGTCCAGTTGATTAGAACAATTGTATGAATGCCATGCATGAATATAAGATGATCAATGTAATCAAGACACTCAGTAATCCCATGTTACAGATGAGGCAATTGAAACCCAGAATAGAGTTAGCTAGATGAGTGCCTATTATATATCATAAATATGTCTTAGTAATGAGCAGAATTCTCTCTTATTTCCTGGGTGTCTCTCCCAAACATGTAACAACCAGCTCCACTCCCAGCATTCCCAAAGAAAGACAGACTCACCCCTGCCAAACTTCACTGTCTCTGCCTTCTTCATTTCCTGTGAGCATCAGTATGCAAAGGTTCAAGAGGGATAGGATTAAGTTTAGAAGACCAAAAACTCCTGGGTCTGGCCTTTGTCTTACCCTGTGGGTCAACAGCCTCCTAAGGCCTCCTTCCCCAGTTGTGATAATCTGGCAAAATCCTTGCAGTATTGGCATCAGTAAGCTGCATCTTAAATAAAATCTTACATTTAAGACTTTGTTGAGAGCCCCCATTCTTCAGATATAGAGCTAGGAATGCTGGAAGTCATTTAGAGAAAATTGTCTCCTTTTACTCTCCTTTCCTCATCTCCTCCCTCCTCCAGCAGTAGGTTACAGGTAAAATTAGGAGAGGAGTAAATGGAAAAAAACGGGAAGGTCTCCAGGAGGTGAATCATTGGCACCATTATTATCAGGAATACTTGTCTGGAACCTATTTTTGGAAGCATTGGGATACCTAATCCTGGTTTGGCAGAACTGCAAAATATCTCCTTGCAGAGACCATCTAATATTTTATTCAGAAAATATAGTCACTTTAGTCTCCAGCATTCTGCTGGGCATTATGAAGCTTACAAAAAGAGCATGCAGAAGGGATGGCCTCAGCTTTCAGGGAGTACATACTCTAGTTGCAAAGTCAGAACTGTGTACAACAGTGTTTATGTAAGAGCCTTAGTCTTCTTTGAAGCACCATCAGCATCATAAAAACACTTAACATGATAAATATTCCCGTATCCATTCTTCATTAATAACACCTAGAGCTTCTCAAGGACAAATGTATTTTTGAGGTGAAAGAAAAGGGATGATATAAAACTAAGGTGAAGAGATGTTAAGCTGCCTTAGGAGTAGAGACTGGGCTGATTTAGAAGTGACTTTATAAAAGGTAATCTTTAATATTCAACTACTTTAGACATTAATGAGACTACCAAGGGGTAATGTTTAATAACTTACTACAGGTTAAATAGCCAATGATAACTTCTATGCAAACTTGAGCACAATTTGGGATAGTATGGTATGTTTTTAATGCGATTCCTAAGAAAGTGCTGAAGTCTTCCGTATGTATGGGTAATATTGTTGGCAACACAAGATATCATTTTTATGCGATAATGGCACTCCTACATGTAAAAATCCCAGAGAGTGAATCAGCCTTATGGAATGTGTTTCCTGTTTTCTATTTTGCCACAGTTTTCTTTCAGTAGACTTGTAGCTTTGAAGGTGAGTATAATTAAACATTCCTTGGTATTGCATCTCTCATGCATATATGAGAAAATTTAGCAGCAAATTTCTTCTCTAAAGAATGTGCAAAACACTTTTGAATTGATCAGCTCTTCTAGTACTTTACTCTGAAACTTGGTTGTTCTGGCTCTTGTGTCTATTTTCAATACATTGTATGTAAATGATGATTTATTTTCTAAGTGAATTTATCTGACTGTCAGATGAAGCATTCTGCGTGGATGGAGGTGGAAGTTAGAGGAAGGTCACGAGAATATGTTCTGTGTGCCTTCACATTTGGTGCTTAGAGGTCTCTGGTTATTATTGTGCTTCCCTTCCATGCCCTTCTTAATTCTGGCTTTTATCCCAGCCATTGTGACAGCTGTTTGTAATTCTGTTTGCAGTTCATTTCTGGATGAATTACGCATTGCTCTGTCTGCTTGTCATTGTTGTGGCCTCTTCAAGTTCCCATGTGATGGGAGAACAAAACAGTCTGGGCTCTGTAAAGGACTCGACTTTCTATTCAAATTGGAATTATTTTTAGAAAGCTTCTGTAGAATCTAAAGTTTCCTCAATCAGCAGGATTCATATAAAGCCATATGTTGGTGTGCTTTCCTCAGAAAAAGCCTTAGAAAAGTTCTTTTAGAATCTCACAGCTTGTGGGAGGCTGCATTCTGTGGGCAGGCCTGCCCCACGCACCTGGAGTCACGGCAAGGTTTCTGTGAGGTGCTGAGTGTGTGAGGTCTTCGGTGGTAATTTGCTCTTGAGGCACTAGACTCAACCAACAAGGGCCAAAACTATATTACAGTGAACTCTGTTAGCAGCCAAGTTGAGGATGCAGAGTGATCTGTTTAATCAATACTTTATCTGGATTGTCAGTTGTAAAAGGCTTAGAAATAATGCAACAAAATACTCAACTCTGAAATAACACCAAGTGTCATTTCACCTTTGTTTGATTCAGAAGGTCCTTTAGAATCTTTGTGTCCTGGGGGAGCTAGTTAATAAAGATTCCAGGTTTAGAATGTTTGATAAATTAGCCTTTATTCTAGTTAGGAAGGGAAATAGACAAGTGGAAATGCCATAAAGTCCTCCTGGCCCAAGAGGGAGATGAGAGGCCTAAGCAAAAATAAGGTATTTGCGGTTAGTGGCATTAGTATTACTCATCGCTCACTGCTATTAAGTACCCCATAAATATTTCACTTCTGGAGTATAAGGTGGGTCAAAGTAGGACCTCTTTTTTACCTATATTGGACCCTCACCTATTAGCACCCTGTTCTGTAATATGCTTTGAGATATTTAATAATTCTATTGATTTGCAGCAAAGGCCCAGGATTTTCAGGAAAGATCTCCCAGAAATGGGCCTCACATTGGTCTGTCTAGCTCATGTAGCCCAGTTCACCCCAAACTGGACTGTCACTCAGAAACAGGTCAAGAGAACGTATCTGATTACACAGGATTTCATGTCCCAGTGGCCTGGAGGGCATAGCATGTGCCACAGGACTGATGTTCTGACTTGGTGCCCTGTCTCAGGGCCAGCTCTCATTTTAGGCTTCCAGGTTCATCCTTCAAAGGGTTGGAAACAGCATCACAATTTTTTTATCTTAGGAGATTTCTCACCCTTGACAAGCCCGCAGGACAAACAGACCTGACCTCCATGGCCCCTTGTCTGTCAGCCCTGGTTAAATGAATATTCACTCTGTGGAGCATCACACCAGGCATCGTGGAAAATTATAGAAGAAGGAGGTGCTGCACTCCTGGCCTTTGAGCATCTTATCAACTTACAGGAAAGACAAAACCAGCACACAACAAAATATATAAAAACTTAAATGTCAGCTGCATATATATATATATATATATATATATATATATATAGTTATTTATAAATTCAATTGACATAGCCTGGAAATACATATTTATGTATACATATTTCTATATGTACATAAAGTTAAGGCATTTCTGAAATGACTGAAGTGACTAGAATTAGAAAAAGGTAGTTTTCTATTGGCTTAGTTTTAGTCCCCCAGAAGTGACCCTGAGACAAGGACTTGAGAGCAAGTAGTTTATTTGGGAGGTATAGCAAATGCCAGTAAGAAGAGAGGGAAAGAATGACAGGAGAAGTAAGGCAGACAACAAAGGGTATGATATGGAGCCAGCTATGACTGTGCACAGCTAGAGCTAAAGCCTATGAAAAAATTCTGGGAAATAATTTAGAACATTTGCCCTGGACTCCTATCAGTAACTGGTTGAGGACTCCTCTCAAGGTGAGTTAATACCCAGATATTCATAGATCACCATACCTGGACAGAATAGTTTCTCGAGAAACAAAACAAAACAAACCTCATGCAAAGAGATGCAGTTTATGGCAGTTTCAAGGCTGGTCTTTGTAAGACCTGAGGGATACAGTAAGGGACCAACATTCTCTGCTACATTCACACATATTAGTGAGAAAAATGGTTTGGAAAGGAGAAAGGGATTTTGAACATTTAGGAAGCCAGTGTCTATAAAGACCCAAAAGTAATGATAGATAACATTCAAACCAGTACAATAGGCTTCCTTATGCAAGTTCCTCAAAGGAGTACGCCTCAAGTGGCATAGAGAAAAAGATCTGGGAGACCAGTTGAACCAGACAGAAAACGAGGAGCAACTTGGGGTACAAGGATTCAGATTGTGATGGCTGCCCTAAGTTAGGATTCCCTGTGATCCACTAGACATGTTTCAGCTGCAAACCATACTGGGAATAGTGGGTAGGTTAGCCACATTGTGGATTATGAAGCATCTACTTTATCTGTGGCATGAAGTCCTGACACATCACAGGAAACATTTCAGAAGAATGAGAGCTGGGTGCTATTGGAGATGCAATGGGTCAGCATGTCCTTCCTTCAACTCATCTAGGTCAAAGAGGTGGGCAGTTGCCAACAAGCACTGGATGTTTTATACTAGGTCTCCTGTATTTTTAAAGGGTAAGACTGACAGCACTGGGATGGTGGGCATGGGGCTCATGATGATTAGTAGTACCTCTAAAGTGCATCTGATGTAATATAGTCTTCTCTTGAATTGCATTGTATGTATAGATCTTCTCTAAGGAGCTGGTAGATGGGAAGTTAAGACTGGCAAAGGCAGAAACACTGCAGAGGGCTCTTGTTCATCTGACACTGGTTAGTTATTGACATATTGCTACAGAAGGCCTGTAGCCTAGGCTTTAGCAAATGCCTCCTACAAGGACTCCTGTGTGTCGATCTTTGTTAATGGAAATGTCTATGTGTTTTATGTAACTTTTAGCTGCCCTGGCAGATGTGCCCAGGAATGAGCTCTCTGAGAATGCATCTCAGGGTTAATTATTCTTTAATATGTAAAATCATACTAATATGGTTTGGATGTGTCCCCACACAAATCTCATCTTGAATTGTAGTTCCCATAATCCCCAAGTGTTGTGAGAAGGACCCAGTGGGAAGTAATTGAATCTTGGGGGCAGTTACCCTCTTGCTGTTCTCTTGATAATGAATGAGTTCTCTTGAGATCTGATGGTTTTATAAGGGGCTTTTCCCCACTTTGCTTGGCATTTCTGACTCCTGCTGCCATGTGAAGGAAAGTGTGTTTGCTTCCCCTTCTGGGATCATTTTAAGTTTCCTGAGGCCTCCCCAGCCATGTGCAACTGTGAGTCAACTGAACTCCTTTCCTTCATAAATTATCTAGTCTTGGATATTTCTTCATAGCAATGTGAGAACAGACTAATACAGTAAATTGGTACTACAGAGAGTAGGTGTTGCTATAAAGATACCCAAAAATGTGGAATCCACTTTGGAATTGGGTAACAGGCAGAGGTTGGAACAGTTTGGAGGACTCAGAGGAAGACAGGAATATGTGGAAAAGTTTGGAACTTCCTAGAGACTGGTTGAATGGCTTTCACCAAAATGCTGATAATGATATGGACAATGAAGTCTAGGCTGAATTGGTCTCAGATGGAGATGAAGAATCTTGGGAACTGGAGCAAAGGTTACTCTTGGTATGCTTTAGCAAAGAGACTGGTGGCATTTTACACCTGCCCTAGAAATCTGTGGAACTTTGAACTTGAGAGAAATGATCTGAAATAGGAATGTGCATTTAAAAGGAAAGCAGAGCATAAAAGTTTGAAAAATTTGAGCCTGATAATGCAATAGAAAAAATCTGTTTTCTTGAGAGAAAGTCAAGCTGGCTGTAGAAATTTGCACAAGTAATGAGGAACCAAATGTTAATCACCAAGACAATAGGAAAAATGTCTCCAGGGCGTATCAGAGATCCTTATGGCAGCCCCTCCCATCACAGGCCCAGAGGCTATTGAATAGGAGCCTACATGAAACGATCTCTAAAATATAGTAAACTTTCACTATCCAGTATGCTAGTACAAGTTTACTGTACCTGCACACATTGCTATTTAAGCTCAAATTAATTAAGATTAAGTATAATTTAAAATTTAGTTTCTTAATCATAGTAGCTTCATTTCAGGAACTCAAAGCTACCAGTGGCTAGTGACTTCTATATTAGACAACACAGAACATTTCCATCATGGCATGAAGCTCTGCAACAGAACTATAGTGAATGAGCAAAGCATAACTCAAAAACCTCATTCCCAACACATAAACAAGTCTACAAAATAACCTGCTAGCATCATGATGACAGGATCAAGTGCACATATAACAATACTACTAACCTTAAATGTAAATGGGCTAAATGCTCCAATTAAAAGACACAAAATGGCAATTTAAATAAAGAACCAAGATCCATCAGTATGCTGTCTTCAAGAGACCCATTTCACATGCAAAGACACACATAGGCTCCAAAATAAAGGGATGGAGGAAAATTTATGAAGCAAATGGAAAACAGAAAAAAGCAAGGACTGCTATCCTAATTTCTGGCAAAATAGACTTTAAACTACCAAAGATCAAAAAAGGCAAGGGCATTACATAATGGTAAAGGGTTCAATTTAACAAGAAGAGCTAACTATCCTAAATATATATGCACCCAACACAGGAGCACTCAGATTCACAAAGTAAGTTCTTAGAGACCTTCAAAGAGATTTAGACTCCCACACAGTAGTAGTGGGAGACTTTAACACCCCACTGACAGTATTAGATAGATCACAGAGACAGAAAATTAACGAAGATATTCAGGACCCAAACTCAGCTCTCCATTATGTGGACCTGATAGATATCTACAGAACTCTTCACCCCTAAAAAACAGAATATACATTCTTCTCATCACTGCATGACACTTACTCTAAAACTGACCACATAATCGGAACTAAAACTCTCCTCAGCAAATGTAAAAGAACTGAAATCATAACAAACCATCCCTCAGACCACAGTGCAATCAAATTATAACTCAAGATTAAGTAATTCACTCAAAACCACACACCTATGTGGAAATTGAACAACCTGCTCCTGAATGACTCCTAGGTAAATAATGAAATTAAGGCAGAAATAAAGAAGTTCTTTGAAACTACTGAGAACAAAGATACAATGTACCATAATCTCTGGATGCAGCCAAGGCAGTGTTAAGAGGGAAATTTATAGCTCTAAATGCCCACATCCAAAAGCTAGAAAGATCTCAAGTTAACAACCTAAAATCACTTAAAACAACTAGAGAACCAAGAGCAAACAAACCACAAAGCTAGAAAAAAACAAGAAATAACCAAGATCAGAGCTGAACTGAAAAATCTAGAAACATGAAAAACCCTTCAAAAAATCAATGAATCCAGGAGCTGGGTTTTGGAAAAAATATTAATAAAATAGATAGACCTCTAGCTAGACTAATGAAGAAGAAAAGAAAGAAAAATCAAATAAACACAATCAGAAATGATAAGGGGGATCTCCCCACTGACCGCACAGAAATACAAACAGTCATCAAAAAATACTATAAACACCTGTATGCACATAAACTAGAAAATCTAGAAGAAATGGATAAATTCCTGGACATATATATCCTCTCAAGACTGAACCAGGAAGAAATTGAATCCCTGAATAGACCAGTAATGAGTTCTGAAAATTGAGGCAGTAATAAATAGGCTATTGACTGAAAAAAGCCCAGGGCCAGATGGATTCACAGCTGAATTCTGCCAGAGGTACAAAGAAGAGCGGATACCATTCCTATAGAAACTATTCCAAAACACTGAAAAAGAGGGACTCCTCTCTAACTCATTCTATGAGGCCAGCATCATCCTGATACCAAAACCTGCCAGAAATACAACAAAAAAATAGAACACTTTAGGCCAATATCTTTAATGAATATCGATGTGAAAATTGTCAACAAAATACTAGCAAACTGAATCCAGCAGCACATCAAAAAGCTTATCCACCACAATCAAGTAGGCTTCATCCTGGGTTTGCAAGGTTAGTTCAACATAGGCAAATCAATAAATATGACTCATCACATAAACAGAGCTAAAGACAAAAACCACATGATTATCTAAATAGATGCATAAAAGGCCTTTGATAAAAATTAGCATCCCTTCATTTTAAAAACTATTAATAAACTAGGTATTGAAAGAACATACCTCTAAATAATAAAAGCCATATATGACAAACCCACAGCCAATATCATACTGAATGGGCAAAAGCTGGAAGCATTCCCCTTGAAAACCAGTACAAGACAAGTTTGCCCTATCTCACCACTCCTATTCAAGATAGTATTGGAAGTTCTGGCCAGGGGAATCAGGCAAGAGAAAGAAATAAAGGGCATTCAAATAGGAAGCGAGGAAGCCAAACTACCTTTGTTTGCAGATGATACGATCCTGTATCTGGAAAACCCCATCTTCTCAGCCCAAGAGCTGCTTAGATGATAAGCAACTTAGCAAACTCTCAGGATACAAAAGTCAATGTGAAAAAGTCACTAGCATTTCTATACACCAACAACAGATAAGCCAAGAGCCAAATCACAGGTGAACTTCCATTTTACAACTGCTGCAAAAAGAATAAAATTCCTAGGAATACAGCTAACAAGGGAATTGAAGGACCTCTTCAAGGAGAACTACAAACCACTGCTCAAAGAAATCAGAGAGGACAGAACAAATGGAAAATCATTAATTCCATGTTCATGGATAGGAAGAATTAATATTGTGAAAATGGCCATACTGCCAAAAGCACTTTATAGATTCAGTGCTATTCCCATTAAACTACCATTGACATTCTTCACAAAATTAGAAAAGAACTATTTGGAAATGCATACAGAACCAAAAAGAGCCTAAATAATCAAGGCAATTCTAAGCAAAAAGAACAAAGCTGAAGGCATCACACTACCCGACTTCAAAGTATATTACAGGGCTGCAGTAACCAAAACAGCATGGTACTTGTATAAGAACAGACACATAGACCAATGGAACAGAATAGAGAACCCAGAAATAAGACTACATACCTACAACCATCTGATCTTCAACAAACCTGACAAAAACAAGCAATGGGGAAAGGATTTCCTATTCAATAAACAGTGCTGGGAGAACTGGCTAGCCATATGCGGAAAATTGAAATTGGACCCCTTCCTTACACCATATACAAAAATCAACTCAAGATGAATTAAAGAGTTAAATGTAAAACCCACAACTATAAAAACCCTAGATGAAAACCTAGGCAATACAATTCAGGTCATAGGCACAGGCTAAGATTTCATGATGAAGACATCAAAAGCAATTGCAACAAAAGGAAAAATTGGCAAATGGGATGTAATTAAACTAAAGAGCTTCTGCACAGCAAAAGAAATCATCAATAAATTAAACAGATAACCTGCAGAATGGGAGAAAATTTTGCGACATATCCATCTCATAAACATCTAGTATCTAGCATGTATAAGGAACTTAAACAAATTTACAAGAAGATAACAACCTCATTAAAAGTGGGCAAAGGGCATGAACAGATACGTCTCAAAAAAAGACATACATGTGGCCAACTAACATATGAAAAAAAAGCTCAATATCACTGATCATTAGAGAAATGCAAATCAAAACCACAATGAGATGCCATCTCACACCAGTCAGAATGGCTATTATTATTAGGTTGGTGCAAAAGTAATTGTGGCTTTTGTCATCAAAATTAATGGCAAAAAAACACAGTTACTTTTGTACCAACCTTCTAAAAAGTCAAAAAACAACACATGCTGGCGATGTTGTGGAGAAAAACAAAATGCTTTTACACTGTTGGTGGGAGTGTAAATTAGTTAAATCATTATAGAAAACAGTGTGGTGATTCCTGAAAGACCTAGAAGCAGAAATATCTTTCAACCCAGCAATCCCATTACTGAGTATATACCCAAAGTAATATAAATTGTTGTATTATAAAGATACATGTGCATGTATAGTCATTGCTGCACTATTCACAATAGCACAGACATGGAATCAGCCTAAATGCCCATCAATGATAGACTAGATAAAGAAAATGTGGCACATATACCCCATGGAATACTATGCAGCCATAAAAAGGAATGAGGTAATTTCCTTCGTGGGGGCATGGATGGATTTGGAAGCTGTTATCCTCAGCAAACTCTCAGAGGAACAGAAAACCAAATACCCTGTGTTTTCACTTATAAGTGGGAGCTGAAAGATGACAACACATGGACACATGAGGGCGGGAAACACACACTGGCGCCTGTTGGAGAGTGGAGGTGGGAGGAGGGAGAACATCAGGTAGAATAGCTAACAGATGCTGGGCTTAATACCTTGGTGATGGGATGATCTGTGCAGCAAACCACAGTGGCACACTTTTACCTATATAACAAACCTGCATATCCTGCATACATATCCCTGAACTTAAAATGAAAGAAAAAAAAACCTAGTCTCCAAACCTAGCTCTGCGCTTTATTAGTCATGCATCCATAGGGAGATTACTTAACATCTCTGTACCTCTGTTGCTGTGTGAAATAGGGATAGTCAAGATAGCACATCACAGGGTTCAGGTGAGAATTAAATGCAACATTATTTATAAAGTTATTAATGCATTATCTGGCACATTGTGAATTCTCAATACGTGTTCCTAAAATGGGAGAGCATCTCTGTCTTAGTCCTTTTGTGTTGCTATAAAGGAATACTCAAGAATGGTTAATTTATGAAGAAAAAAAGGTTTATTTAGATCACAGTCCTCATGGCTGGAAGGTTAAAGATTGGACATCTTCATCTGGTAAGGGCCTCAGGCTGCTTTCACTCATAGCGGAAGGCAAAGGGGAGCCACATGTGCAGAGATCACATAGTGAGAGAGGAAGCAAGGGAGAGGGAAAGGTGCCAGGCCGTTTTAAACAACCAGCTCTTTCAGGAACTAGCGGAGTGACAACTCAGCCCAAAAGAGGGCAGTAATCTACTCATGAAGGATCCTCTCTCTTGACCCATACACCTCACCCCAGGCCCCATCTCCAACATTGGGGATCAA
This sequence comes from Pan troglodytes, assembly GCF_028858775.2. Lineage (NCBI taxonomy): Eukaryota > Metazoa > Chordata > Mammalia > Primates > Hominidae > Pan > Pan troglodytes. Next base: position 32,733,989 of record NC_086015.1, read on the forward strand.
ATTTCAACATGAAGTTTGGAGGGTACAAATATCCAAATCACTGTAGTCTCTTAGCTCCAACATTATGTGAGTTTCTAAACGCTGTGCCATATCTGTTTTCTCCCTGATGTTGATAATTTATATTTGGAGCACACCATGGAGTCAGGGAGTCCTACAATAACTCACAAGGTCATTTTATTTAACATACATTTATACAACTCATACCATGTGCCAGTGTCTAACGTAAGCACTGGACACATATTTATTTCATCTTCTACACAAGCCTATGTGGTAGGTATTCTACACAAAAGCCTACACATTTCTATACCTGCCACATTTTGTGACTTATCTTGATAAGTCCTGTGGGAGTGGGGAGGGGAGAATAAAAATGAAAGAGTAAGATTCTGCCCTTAAGGCAGACGGTAGAGAAACAAATAATCGTAGAGGGTATATTATCTCAGGCTATTTTGCGTGCATTATTTAATTTCAAGCAACAACTCTGTGAGATAGGTGATATTCCCATTATATAGATGTGGAAATAAACTAAAGAGGTTTTATAACTAGCTCAACATTGCACAGCTAGTTCATTGTGAGAAATGGGATTCTAACTTGGGCCTAATTCCAAATCCCATACACTTTTCACTGCATCTTGATGTCTGTTAATAGGAAAGATAATATGCATATATAAATATAAGGTATAAATAAAATAATATAGATAAATTGTCCTAGGAGTTAAGGGGAGTAAGGGATTACTCCTAGACAAGAGGGTCATGAGAACCTTCATTGAAGAGGGATTATTTGAAATAGGGCCTAAAAGTGAACAGGATGTGGGCTGGTGGGATTGGGGGAAGGAGATTCCAGGTAGAGGGAAGAGCACAAGCAAAGGCTATGATCGGATCAGGATAACATGTGGAGTTGGTAGTGATGTACCAAGGAGGGGGACCTGCCTGGGTGGGATACAGTATCTTTCACCAAAATTGTTTAGAATTGCCAAAGCGTGGTCATAACAAAGAGCAGTCTGACTTTGTTTAAAGGCAGTTTTATTACTGCCTTTAAATTCTACAGATAATGTGCCTGCTTTATTATGTGTACCCAGGACAGACCACTCCTGTCAACCTCTATCCTTTGGTGTGCCTTTGGGTTTGTTGGAATAAGTTTCTCTTGAATTCTGTTCTCTATATGTCTTTCTTGGTAGCACTCCAATTTCTGCGATTTCTAGCCTGTGTTATTCCCAGCCTGTGTTATTTCTGGCTTGTATTCTTCACTATGTGATTTTTACCCTGTGTTCCAGGAAGACAGGTTCTTTCAGGGTCAAAGAGGTAGCCCTAGGCTTTCTATAGGTTTTGGGAAAGAAGGGTCTTAAGTGGAGCCAGGTGTTTCTCATATTCCAGGTCTGGAGTTCTGTCTCAGGCAGGAAGCCTGGCTGAAATAAAAACTTTCTTCAGGATCTGAGTGATACCCTAAAGTCCACAAGCAATGCTAGATTGAACTAAATGACATGGGCCATGGAAGAATCTTCTTAGAATTCTTGTCACGTGGTGGGAAGTTAAGAGCGGGCTGACTTGAACATTGAAACCGTTAAAGGGAAGACCATGTGGTTGATACCCTCCCTACCCTGATCCCCTGGCCTTTCCTTGACTACCACCCTGGGGCAAAGGAAGAAGGAGGATCTCCTGCTAATTTTCAACTGCGTTTTGCTCTCTGTTATGTAGTATTTCAGTGACATCATCCACTCAGGAGAGTTGGGGCGAGGCTGGCTGAGGTTCTCAAGGAGCTGAGTTTTGAGTTCAGGTGCTCGTGTAGCAGTGGAATGATGCCTCCTGACCTTTCAGACCTTTGAGACCTCTGGGCGGTCTTAGAAATCACTTCAAGCCTCCAGTCCAGGATACGACTGCCTAGGGGAATTCCAGGGAAAGGTGGCAGGTAGAGTATCCTTTCTGAGTTTTATTCTGTCGTCCTCCTTTCCCTTCTTTCTATGTGTCTGTGTTGCTCCGTTGTGTCTCCTCCTCAAGATTCCAAAGAACATTAATGCCAAGGTATTTATTTTATGTTCTTGTCAACAGAGATGCCATGGACTACAAGGTGATGAATACCACTATGAGCTCACTACAAGATCTCAAAGATTTCAAGCCACTGGCTGTTCCAAAGCATAAAGCCACCCTTCTGGAGCAGCGGCGGGAGGCAGGCTGGGAGGAGGTAAGGAATCATCCACTCTTCCCTCTACCCCTTGACTCCATCAGCCTTTAGCTGTCAGATTGTTTGGGCTCATGCCTGATGGGCTTTTTCCCATGTGTTCTTCCACAGGCCCCGAGTTTTGGCCAGACGATGGACCACCTCCTTAGGTGTCCGGGGAGCTGCTGAAACATAATGAGGAAGATGCTGCTGATCCAAAGGATAAAAACACAGAAACTAGAACCAAGAAGCACCTAAAGTGGGCTCATGCCCAGCATCCCTGCAGACTGACTTTCTCTGAGCTATAGTTCTGCATTGGACTGTTTTTCCTTTGCTATCACCTGCCCAACACACAATCCTGGATGCTTTTGATTGGTTTGATTTCTTTTTTTTTTTTCCTGCCTTTTCTTTTTCTTTCCTTGACCCTGGGAATTATAAACGAGAAATTGCTTTAAAAAGTATTGTTCTGTGCTAAAATTAGCCTTGTTTATGAACAAGTTTTATCCCTAGGGATTTCCTGAATTGCAATCCCAGATTACCTTGTAAATGGGGCTGTGTTGTTTGATTTGTATAGTACTGATCTGTAGGTTAAAATACGTTTCCTTTCTTTTGTTTCATTCTTTTTTTAAAAGTCTGGATCCAGGTAATGGCCTGAGTCACATTTGCTTAGCTACTGAAGCGATCTCAATATGTTATCGCTTAGAGTTGAAACATAATCAAACATACGTTATACCTGGGGCTCTTGCACACTATTTGATATATATGTTACTCTACAAAGAAACACAAACCTTGTATGTTGAAATGTAATTCCTGTTTGATCCTGCAGCTAGAATGCTAAAGAAATTGCAAATATCAAAATTGACTTCAAATACCCTGAATATAAGCTAGTCAACAGTAAGTGGATGGTTCCAGAATACCATATTCTAAGACAAAGCAGGAATTAGAGATCAACTGACCTCATCCATAATGTTGCTCAGGTCTGTCTGTGGATCTGTCCATTTTGGAGTAAAGAACAAGGCATGCTTCTGTGATTGTGTTTATGAAAACTGTAGTATTTCAGATTTATGTTTTGCAATTGTGCCTGCCTTGCAATAAAACACCTTCAGTTGACTCAGCAATAAGGTCTCTGTCAATTTCCTGCAAAACTGTGTCCTTATTGGCTTTCTAAAAAAGTCCAGTGTAGACCTATCAGTGGTGACCTGCTAGACATTTCAGCTGGATCTAGCATTATTGCTCTTTCAGAAATAGCACTAGAGCTGTCCATTGTCTACACATGGGGTCAGAGTTGTATGGTCAGATTCTCAATTCTTCATATTACCATCAGCTACAGAAATCTCTAGTCACAGCCTAACCCTGTTACATATATGTGCTGCCATCTGCCATTGTGTTCTAACTCTGGAGTCCCTATTTATTTCTGAGATTTTAGGACAAGACAAAAATCCTCTGGACCTCAGTGTCCTCATATACAAAATGGGAATAATGATACTTCCTATGATTGTGGTGATAAGTGCCTGTAAAAGGACATCACATGGATGGTACTTTGCACATTGTAAATTCATTGGGATGTGGCAATATTCAATAAATGGTGGTTATTTTATTTGTTAATAAAGAATTGAATGAATTTCTAAATCTCTTACAGTTGACCTTTAGTTGAGAACACTGTGTAACTTCTGAATAGTTTCTCAGCCCTCTTTACTTAAAGCCCTTGGAAAAAACATGAAGATTCATGAGATGGAAGTCCGGAGTGGAGAATCTGCTGCTGCCTTCCTTGGCCACATAACCAAATACCTCAATTCCTTAATTCCTCCTTCTGAAAAATAGGGCAGATGTTTTACCTCCTTCACAGAGATGACACTATCCTGTTCGCAGAAAATGATATACTGTACACATAACTGTATGAGACACCACCTTTTCCACTTATTTGCATCATCAAGCCCATGTCATCCAAAGGGAGGTGAGTATCCCTCTAAATACTGAGCTCATTAACTCATTAACTAAGAAGAATAATTCAGACCATCAAAAACCGAATCAAACTGGATCTGTCACTTTAGTGGAAAGCACTTTTGAGAAAACCCTGGTATTCTCTACCACCACACCTGGGATTTCAGGGTGATGAAAATGTGCAGCAAAGACAAGAGCTAAGATATTTCATTTTGGACTGGGTGGCAAATGGAACAGTCATTCCCTGATTGCCATGGTACAGATTATTGTCCCACAGACATTATCCCTGGACTTCAAGACATGCATAGTAGAAAGAACATTTTCTACTTTCTACCCTGAAGTCATTAAAATGACAATAATACTTGCAATAGCAAGTTAACAGTTATTGAGCACTTACTATAGACTGGGAATTAGGCAAAACATTACAAGCACTGGCTCATAATCATCACAGTGATTATATGAGTAGGTACTCTCATTACCCGCATTGCCTACCCGAGAAACTGAGGCATGAAGCGGTTAGGTAACTAAGCCAGACCACCTAGTTGGTGAGGGGCATAGCTGGATGAATCAGTCAGGTTGTCCTGACTCCAGAGCTTGGGCTCTTCACTGCCATGCTCAGCTGCTTCCTCACTTGGGCTTCAGTCCCTGTCTGATTGCTTACTGGCTTGCGAATTTAAACCTCACCTTTGGAACTTCACTGTCCTTATTTGTGATTTCGGTCTATTCTCATTCTCTCTCGCCTGCTTCCCACAATTATTGCCTATGTTCTTGGAAGAATGTGTTCCACCTACCATGAAAAGTAAATATTTTATTTTTTAAATAATATTTTTAAAATTAAATTCACTTCTAAATGGGATCCAGGTTAAGCCTACCTTATGCTGAATTCTACTTTCTATTTAGCAGTTTGAGGTTTCAGTGTATCATATCCAGAGAAAGTCCTAATGCTTGTGAATGTTGAGCCCAAAAGCTATATGACAGGTAACTGGGAGAGTACCAAACTAAAAGAGAAACAATATTAGATTCTTGAGCAAAACAATGCCGACTCTAACCTTAGTTCCCAAAGTCTTGATCAAAGGATGTCCCTTATGTCAGACTGAAATAACCTCTTTCCAATTCCCTCCAACAGCTTATCCAGAGGGTGGTAATATGGTGTATCTGTTTGAAGGACCACTGGAATTGAAAGCAGGTTACATATTTCCAAGCAAGTTGTAGCAGCTGCAACTGGCATACTGTCCAATTTTTTTAGGACTTCCTTTAACTGGGGCACCTTTGTACATCATAGGCCAGAAGTGCTAGGGCATGTATTCCTTGCCCCACCTGAGACTAGCCCTCAACCAATGACTGAAGACTGTTGGGATGTAAATACCCCAGCCCCTCACCCCTTGGTGGACTGAAGGAGGCATGTTCTATACTGGCTCTGAGTTCTTCTGTGAGGTGATGCTCCAGTTGTCCATGGTGTTAACTAGTTGCTAGCCTACTTTTGTTGGCCACCTTTCGTTCTCTATCTCACACTGTTCTCAACTCTTAACCATTGCTTCCTAGAATCACTCCCCCAGTAAGTAATTTGCACAAATATTCCTATCTTAGAGTCTGCTTCTGGGAGAAGCCCAAGCAAATTCAAAGTTCTGGTGCTGGTCAATTATAGATATAATAATGCACCAGAGGAAATACAACAGTATCATTCAAGACTAAATAGTCTCTTTCTTTGTCCTTCTACTGATATTTTGCTAATATCAAAGGGGTTAAGAACAGGAAGGGGGGCCTTAAAACCTGAGACTCAATTGCCAGAGAACAATTTCCTTCTTGCAAAATAGGCACCTTCAGAAGTTATGAGATACTTTGGGCTGGGCGTGGTGGCTCACGCCTGTAATCCCAGCACTTTGGGAGGCCGAGGCGGGCGGATCACGAGGTCAGAAGATCAAGACCATCCTGGCTAACACAGTGAAACCCCGTCTCTACTAAAAATACCAAAAATTAGCCGGGCATGGTAGTGGCGCCTGTAGTCCCAGCTACTCTGGAGGCTGAGGCAGGAGAATGGGATGAACCCGGGAGGCAGAGCTTGCAGTCAGCCGAGATCGTGCCACTGCACTCCAGCCTGGGCAACAGAATGAGATTCCGTCTCAAAAAAATAAATAAAAAATAAAAAAAAGTTATGAGATACTTTTTCTTTAAATGAAAGACTGAACTAACATGATATTAATACCAGGCAAGAATCACCTGATGGCAAATCAAATTACAATTCACAGGCTAGAACAAGTAATTAAATATAAGGGGGTAATGGGAAAAGGAGAGAGTCACAATCCCAAAGCCCCTCTCTCACCTCTCAAGGACTCCTATTTGCCTTTGAATCACTTCTGCTTCAATTAACATTGATTGAACTTGCCTAGAGTGCCTGGCTCTTGTCAAATCCCATTACAGGAGACTCCAAGATGCTATCTGTCGCAAACCTTTGTTGTACTGGGACGTTTTTGTGGGAATATTGAATATTGTGTGGAGTAGCTAACACATTGATCAGGCATGTAATACAAGAGGTTTGTTTTTTCTAGTATGGCAGTATTATAAATGGGATTTCATTTTGCCATTATTATTATCAACTAGAACCAATTCTCTAAGTTCAAGTTATGATGCTCTAAAAAGCATGTCAGACTGACCCACTACTGCTTTTAGAAATAAACATTGAAAATGTCAGCCCTGTAAAGTGAGAAAATGTGACTGAATCTTCTTTATAGACATCACACACTGAATTTACTTGTTTTGTTGGAAGGAGACACACCAAGAAACATGTTTTCTCCATGGGGTTCTCAGTAAAGGAGTCTCTGTTTATTTTATTGGTGATGTAAGGGGAATTAATAGTATTTATCAGTCTGCCTTAACTCTTTTTGTCTCACTCTTGCAAACGTCTTGAAGGGTGGGGCTATATTTTATGCATCTTTGTTTTCACTATGTGACTGACAACAGAGCTTTCTTCATGTTAGGTATCTACTCCATTTTTACTTGAAATAATTAAACTAGATAAGGGAAACTATTTTATAGATTTCCAATAGAATTTTAAGCCATTAGTAGTGTGCACCCAGCCTTATGCTTACTGGAGGAGGCAAGGAAAATCAAAATCCCATCCTTGGATGCATGCTTAGATGTTCAGGGGCTAGATTCCTATGAGGAAAAAAAATCAGAGGATAACATTGTTTCTAGGATGTTTTTATGACCAAGAACATTTTATGCAGGGAAACACTATTATAGGTACCTTTTTAATGCTTGCATTTTAATCTTATTAATTTTTAATTTTTAGAAAAACATTTAAATGCTCTTGCTACTAATAAAACACATCTTATGAATGGAATAATCTTAGATATTTAAATGCTGATTACAAATTTAATTAGACAAATTCTCCTAAGTATTTTAATTAAATACTTACCAATTTCATTAAGTTTCACAAACTTTAAAAGCAGATGGCACCCACATGTGCATGCACATACACAATCAAAATCACAGTCACAATGGGATTCAAAATTTTTATTTCTACACTTAAGCTACTAAGTAGCATTTATACGATGGATTTATGTCTCCATTATTCACAAACTTGTTTTATACCTTCCTTGTTTTTTTATACTTAACTGTTTATACTTTCCTAAGTTTCAGTAATCTTGGAGACTTGAAAGAAAAAGAATGTAGTCTCGGCCCCATTGGTTTTGCAGATTCTGGATTATGAACCACATGATTTTTGGTCGATACATGGGATTTTATTGGATCCCTTCAAAGTTGATACAGCCAGTCCTAGGCCAGTGTTTTCCAGCTTGAGTTTTTTTCCGAGAGTTAGAGTTCAGTTGCTATGTCAATGGCTGTTGGAAGCTCTTGTCTTATACTAGAAACATGGAACCTCTTCTGAAGGTTCCCATGTCCATCAAATCTTAGTTCCAGGCAGTAAGCCTTTACTTCATGATGCTTTAGTTTCTCAGTATTTTTGATAAAAGCATCTAGTGGTTTCATTATCCAAGAGATGAAGGGATGAGTCTGGGCAGCAGATTCTCTTCTTGTGATCACTGCATCATATGTCAGTTTCCAACACACCACTGGAATTTTTCTCCTAACTGTTATGAATGACCGTAGGAGCTGATAACTCATCTGGTCTACCAAGATAAATCCACAAGTTTTCTTGAGTTATTTGACTTAACATTCACTGTAGATTTTTTTCCTATTTTTTGAGAAAAATATAGATATTGAAATATACATCAAATAAAGAGACCGAACATCTGCACATGTCAATTTTCTAACATACTTATTAAAAATATTTTAAAAATAAATATATCTTTCTTTTTGTTTTTCAATGACCTCTTTGTACATCTACTGTTTCATTGTTAGGTACTTTTATAGACTGAAGTATGTGAAGGCTTTTCACAGACATAAGTTATTCCAATAAATTATAATTATTCTTGTTCAAATTATTATACTGTGAGCACCCCCATAAGCTGTCTCCATTGTCTTTTCAGCATTACTTCTGAGACATTTTTGAAAGTTTCTTGCTTAAAAGTGACGAGATTTTCCATATCCATATTGTTTGCTCTTTATTGGTACCTAAGGTTTTAGTCCCTGAGAAGCCCTGACTCCTAATAATAAAGAATAGCACTAGGATTGTGTATTAGCTTTATCCTCAGGAATATGGTGATAGTCAAAATATTACTTCTTTTTGTCACTTTAATGGAAGTGCTTGAAGAGAATAGTCGTGTCTCACATAATGATGTTTTATATATATGATGGTTGTCCCATAAAATTATAATTAGACTGAACAATTCCTATTGCCTAGTGATGCTGTAGCCATCATAAGGTTTTGGCACAATGCATTACTCATGTGTTTGTGGTGTTGCTGGTGCAAACTAACCTACTCCTCAAGAAGAGCCTGGGGCAGGTTCTTCAGGAGGTATTCCAGAAGAAGGCATTGTTATCATAGGAGATGACAGCTCCTTGCTTGTTACTGCCCCTGAAGACCTTCCAGTGGGACAAGATGTGGAGCTGGAAGATAGTGATATTGATAATCCTAACCTGTGTAGGACTAGACTACTCTGTGTGTGTGTGCGTGTGTGTGTGTGTGTGTGTGTGTGTGTCTTAATTTTTTTAAAAAAAGTTGAAAAAAATAATTTAACAATTTGAAACAGAAAAACTTTAAGAATAAGGATATAAAGAAAGAAAATACTTTTGTTCAGCTGTACAATATGTTTTAAGCTAAGTGTTATTACACAAGAGTAAAAAGTTAAAAAATTAAAACATTTATAAAGCAAATAGTTATAGTAAGCTACAGTTAATTATTACTGTAAGACAAAAATGATTTAAAATAAATTTAGTGTAGCCTAAGTGTACAGTGTTTATAAAATTCACAGTAGTGTACAATAATATCCTAGGCCCACATTCATTCACCACTCATTGACACCCAGAACAACTTCCAGTCCTTCAAGCTCTATTTATGGTAAGTGCCCTACACAATTGTACTATGTTTAATCATTTACACCTTATTTTTACTTTTCTATGTTTAGATACGCAAATAACTTTCCATTACAATTACCAACAGTATTTAGCATTATATGGTTCAAACCTATACAATAACATGCTGTATATGTTCATAGTCTAGGAGCAGTAATATATACCATGTAGCCTAGATATATAGTAGGCTATACCATCTAGATTTGTATAATTGTGCTCTGTGGTAGCAGGATGACAATCACCTAAGGACACGTTTCTCAGAACATAGCCCTGTCATTAAAAGACACATGACTCTATTTTAAGATCAAAAGTTTTCATTAACATTTCTTAACATGAGTGGTAATTTTTTACATGTTCTAAGTATTTATCTAATATTAATTGTGAACATTGAATTTCCTATACCATGCCGTCTTGGATCATTAAACTGGAATCACATTCTTATTTATTAGCCTTATATGTTTTATTGATCACCATTTTGTAGTTCTTTTATTGACAAATATAAGACACCATCCAATTGGAGAAAGCCATGACATACACCAGAAAGATCAGTTTTATCATCTGTAAATGATATGAACTGATGAGATTTAGGATAGAGATTTTCATCTTATGGGTGATGAAATGCTCCTTGGAATTTTTATCAGTGGTCTAAGGCAATGGTTCTCAAAGCAGGATCACCAGGAGGGAGTGTTAAAAGACAATTGTTGTGCCTACCTCAGAATTATTCCTAAATCAGAGGTGGGGGCTGGAAAATTTGCATGTCTGACAAGTTCCTAGGTGAGACTGATGTTGCTGGCAGTGAGACCACACTCTGAGAACCAATGATCTAAGGAACATAAAATGAGGCTTGTTGGCTATGTAGAAATAGCCTTTGTTGCCTTTAACTTTGAAACCATTAATCAAGCTGAAGATTAAGTAAGAAAAGGAAAAAGTAACAACTTCTAAAAAGACAAGTCTTTGGGCTATAAAAATTGATATTATTTTGAATCTTGTGTATTCCATCATGTCTACCCTTTCCTCATTGTTTCCATTCTCTTCTGGCAACTGCTTAGCAGCTGTAGATCTCATGCAGAGACTTAGAGACTGAAGTGCAGAGTGGTATAAAAACCTTAATAAAAGCCGAACAGAATTATGTAATTCACGTAGAAAATTCCCTTCATGTAGATAAACACTAATGAAATTGCTTCCAAAAAATTCTTCGGAGGAAAGGAAAAATAATTCACACAATCAAAGGAATTTTGTGCCTTTAAAACCAGATCCTAAATCTTAATTTTATTTTTTAAGTTTGAAATGTACATCTTGTTTCCCTTTATATGACCTGTTACAGAAGGAAGTCTATCTTCCTAAATGGTTAAGCAAGTGCTAGGTGTGCTGTCACTTCAAGATGAATAATAAATTGCCATAATAAATGGATGTTGTAGGTGATATTAATAAGACATTTTTGATCCTGCAGGAAGAGTCATGCTGGAAGATAAATAGATGCATTTATTTATACTATTGTTAGGAACTTGAACTTTTAACCCACAGAGCAGGTGTTCAATCTATTTTGGAAACATCTGAAAAAAACCTCTTGTTTTCTTGTTCCTCTGTCTGACCCCAGAAGGTAGATGTTCCTAAAGGTTCTGCCTTTTGTCTTTGTCTCTTGATCTCTTTATTTTTCTCCTAGTGAACTCTTCTACAGTTTAAATCATTATTTCTGTAGGGATTGATTCCACAATCCAAACTCCCTTCAAAATTGAATCTTCATTTTTAACTACCTATAGTACATCTCTGTCTGGATGTGCTTCAGGCAACTCAAATCACCTGCCTGTAAAAGAACTGAGTTCTTCCTCTTCCCAACCCAGCTTATCCGTTTTGTTTTTCCTTTTCCTGAATATCAGTCACATTATTTGCTTCATGAAAATTTCTCTTTTATTGTCCTACACATCCACATGATTAAGCCTCCAGTATGTCTCTCTGACATTAATATCTTTGTTTCATCTTCTGACAAAACTATATCTTAGGCACCTAATGTTGCCATTCAAATTATTGTTATAGCCTTTTAACAGATTTCCTCCTTTTCAGCCTCTCTGCACTGCAATCCATCTTAAATATCACTGCAACAAAAATATTCCCTGGTATAGAAGCTTTCATGATTCCCATTATGTAATGAAAGATATATTCAAGCCCTCTTTATCCTGTTATTCCAGAACTTCCAATATATAGCCCCAACTTTCTTTCTCATTTTTCTCTCCCACTATTCACTTATGAACCCTCTCACTCACTCCATTGACATAATCTCAATCTTCCAACATGTCTTTAAATTTAATCATTTGTTTGTGTTATTCTTCTTTCTTTTCTTTTCTTTCTTTAATTTTTGTTTTGTTTTGAGACAGGGTCTCATTCTGTCACCCAGGCTGGAGTGCAGTGGTGTGATCTTGGCTCACTGTAACCTCCATCTCCCAGGTTCAAGTGATTCTCGTGCTTCAGCTTCCTGAATAGCTGAGATTACAGGTGTGCACCACCACACCTGGCTAGTTTTTGTATTTTTTTGGTAGAGATGGGATTTCTTATCATGTTGGTCAGGCTGGTCTCAAACTGCTGACCTCAGGTGATCCGCCCACCTTGGCCTCCCCAAGTGCTGAATTATAGGTGTGAGCCACCATGCCTAGACTCCTCTTTTTTGTGTGTGTCATTTTCTTCTTTCTTTACCTATTGAAATCCAACAGAATCTTCAAAGATGCATAGGAATTGCTTCTTCTCTGCAGAATGTTGCTTGATTCAGCCCAACTGATATTAGCTTTTCTTTCTTTTCTCCCACCTTACTCTGTGGAGCTTTCACATTCTGACTTGTGCCTTATCCCTAGTGGTTCTGATGGTGTGGAACATTATTTGTTGGATCCTGGAGTCCCAAATCCTGTTATGTATCTATATGGGGAAATACCAAGATGGACACACTCCTAGCAAATGCATGCTGTTTATAATTCATCAAATATTTCAGGGCCCTGTCATGGCCCAGCACAGTGCCAGGCATTGGACTCACACTAAATCTGGACTCTCTTAGAGCTTATGTTCTATAGGAGGGACAAAGACAAAAAATAAACCAACATATTGTTATTGTGCATATAAATAAACCGACAGATAGTTATTTGTGCTAATAAGAATAAAAGACAGTGATGTTAAAGAGAGTTGTGGGTGTGAAATTCATGTAGTTAGGGAAGGTTTCTCTGAGGTGATATTTAAAGTGAGACTTGAAGAATGAGAAAAAGCCAGCCAGGCAGAGGTCTCTGGGAAAGTGTTCTAAACTGAGGAACAGCACATGCAAATCCATGAGACAGGAATGAGCTTTATATGTTTAAGGATGAGATAAAATTTGACTACTGGGATGGTCTAAATCCCATAAATGAAAGTTGTATGAGATAAAATCTGAGAAATTAGATCATGTTTGGACTTACAGACTATCAGATAGAGTTTAGATTTTATTCTAAGCATTGTCTTAGTCCTTTCATGTTGCTATAACAAAATACCATAGATTGGGCAATTTATGAGCAACAGAAATTTATTTCTTACAGTTCTGGAGGTTGTTAAGTCCAAGATAAAGACACCAGCAGGTTTGGCATCTGGTGAGGGCCCAGTCTCCACTTTCAGGACTGTGCCTTGTTCCTGTATCCTTCAGACACATGTATCCATGTATCCTCACATGATGGAAAAAACACATGGGGAAGAGAGTGCTCTTTTTAATTTCAAGCACTTTTATAAAAGTGTGATTCCCATTCATGAGGGCAGAGCTTTCATGACTTAATCACCTCCCAAAGGCCAACCCTCTTAATATTGTTGCATTGGGGATTAAGTTTCAGCATAATTTTGGAGGGGAAACCATTATTCAAACCATAGCAGCAAGATGAGAAACCATTAAATAAGTTTAAAGCAGGAAAATGCCTGTGGGTATGAAGTTACAGTGGCACAAGAGAAAAAGCAAGCAGACTGTTTGTTTTCCTAAGGTGTTGACTCCAAAGTGATATTTGGAAACTAAGTTGGGTGAGCTGGCCAGCCTATAGTTAGGTCTCAAAAATGCCTTTTCCTCTGTGGTCTAGATTAAAAGCAAGTTAAACAACCTCTTTGGCTTCCTTCCCCATTGGCCACAAACTACCTTGGCATTTGATCTTTTAAAATTCTATGGAAAAAAAAAAAAAGACAGGAAAGAATAAACTAAAAGATAAAGAGCTCAAGGACTGTTTTACTTTACCAGTAGCATGAGAAAACTTTCAAAACAGAGACATTCTAAAAAGACAGGAAATCCAAAAGGTGCAGTTTACGTGGACCTTATAGTTTTAAATGTCTTTGCTCATAACACTGTAGCTTTCATGACTACAGCAAAGCTCCGTGCTCTAGCAACAAGGCCAAATAGTGATGTTGACCTATGCCCCGTGTCAGCATCTTGTGTCAAACATAGACAAAAGAAGTCTTGAGTTCTTCATAGAGCTATTCAATTTCTTTTTTAAGAATGACAGGTATATAATACAATGGGTACACATATAAATTTTCTAAATTGAGCCAATTTTTTCTACCATTATTATAAAGAACACAACTCCTCTTGACACAGACACAAACACTCACACATTTCAAAGAGAAGTCCATTAAAAACAACAACAGAACTGGGGAGAACAGTGGGACATTATTTAACACCAGTCTGTGTACCCCAGATTCAGGGATTACTGGGAATGTTAAGCCAATTATTTTTTTAAGCCAATGTATTTAATCAGAGACTTAGAGCTAATAACACTAGATTTTTACATTATTAGTAGAATTCTCTTCCTGCTGTCTTTTGTGCTCAGCCATTTTTTTCTATAAGTGACTGACTTTATTGTGCAACTCACTGGAATAATCCCTATAAAAATATTAAAGGATAAACACTATTTGGAAGCTTTTTAATACTTTTAGAATCCTTTAAATCCTTTAGAACTTCTGTGTAACATTTTAGGCTTTACTTGGTCTGACTCTTGTGACTGCTGGGACTTTCTATGTAACTAAGTAATCAGATAAGATTATTAATTTGTTGATAAATGACAAAAATGTAACATATCATTTTTCTCAGATTAAAAATTTTAATTTAGCCATTATGGCCTTAAAACACAGAATAGTTAATGAATCATAGTATTATTTGACATAGTATATGTGTATTTTGCCTCAAACATATGCTGGTACCTATGCTAAAATCAAAGATAAATGGGTAATAGTCTATGACTTTAAAAGATCACAGTCTGAACTCCAGTAAAGTCTCAGGGAGGAAATTTTAAGAATTGTCATTGACCACTTAATTCCCTCTGCAGAGCTTTTCCCAGTGGTGATCCATCTTCCCTTAGAAATCCTCGGTGCCACTGTACTTGTTATCACTCATGGCAATCAATGCCATCTCTGTAGATCTCATCCTTATAGTCAGGTGAAAATCTATGTCTTGATGAGTTTATCCATGGATCGTATTTCTAACTTAGGAAATTCAAATGTCTACAAAGGCTTGGCAGATAATTTACATGAGCTAGGCAAGCCAGGTATTAAAATTTAAAAGTTCAAGTATTATAAAAAATGGCATAAGGCATGTGACCAGAGCATGGTGAAGACAATAGTTGTGTGGTAGGGACTGTGGTCAAAACTGAAGAGCATGCCAACTTTCACTGTCATTTATTGTTTTTTTGAAGAAATGTGGGCCAGATATTATAATTTTTTTCAAGAAAACCAGAATTTGGCAGCTTTATTTGGTGTCTCCTGATTTTTAAATTGGCAACTGATTCAAAACTTTTAAGACATTCTGGGGGACAACATTTTGAGAGACAAGCACATATCTACAGCTAGATTTGGCCTGTAGGCTATTAATTTTTAAAACTTTTCTAAACGCCACAGGTATAAGAAATAAACCTATATTCTCCTTCACTTGAAAGATTCTATGGTTAATACTACGTGTCAACTTGATTGGATTGAGGGATGCCTACATGTCTGGTAAAGTATTGGTTTTGGGCATCTTTGTGAGGGTGTTGCCAGAGGAAATTAAGTTGGTGCCCTGGGAGAGGAAGACCTGCCCTTAATGTGGATGGACACCATCCAATCAGTTGCCAGCATGGCTAGAACAAAGCAGGTGGAAGAATGTGGGATAAGTTCTTGCTGAGTCTTATGGGTATCTTCCTTCTTCCTGTGCCAGATGCTTGATTCTGCTCCTCCTGCCCTTGGACATCAGTCTGCAGGTTCTTTAGCCTTTGGACTCTGGGACTTGCATTAGCAGCTTCTTTGGGACTCTTGGACCTTTGGCCACAGACCGAAGGCTACAATGTTTGCTTCTCTGGTTTTGATGCTTTCAGACATGGACTGAACCACTATCAGCTTCTCTCTTTCCCCAGCTTGCAGGTGGCCTAGTACAGAAAATTGGTACTGGGCGGTAGGGCATTGCTATTAAGATACCTAAAAATATGGACTTGACTTTGGAACTGGGTAATGGGCAGAGTTTGGAAGAGTTTAGAGTGCTCAGAAGAGGACAAGAAGATGAAAGAAAGTTTGGAACATCTTAAGAAACTGGTTAAATGGTTGTGACCAAATTGCTGATAGTGATAGGGACAATGAAGTCCATGTCTCAGATGGAAATGAGGAACTTATTGGGAGCTGGAGAAAAGGTTTCACATGTTATTCCTTAGCAAAGAGCTTAGCTGCATTCTGTTTATGCCCTGGGAATCTATGCAAGTTTGAACTTCATAGTGAAGATTTAGGGTATCTGATGGTAAAAAAACTTCTAAGCAGCAAAGCATTCAAGACGTAGCCTGGGCACAGTGGCTCACACCTGTAATCCCAGCACTTTGGGAGGCCAAGGGGGCGCGGATCACCTGAGGTCAGGAGTTCAAGACCAGCCTGGCTAACATGGCAAAACCCTGTCTCTACTAAAAATACAAAAATTAGCCAGGTGTGGTGGCATACACCTGTAGTCCCAGCTAGTCAGGAGGCTGAGGCAGGAGAATTGCTCAAACCTGGGAGGTGGAGGTTGCAGTGAGCCAAGATTGTGCCATGACACTCCAGCCTGGGCAGCAGAGTGAGTCTCCATCTTAAAAAAAAAAAAAAAAAGATGTGGCCTGGCTTCTTCTAACAGCCTATACTCAGATGTAGGAGCAAAGAAATATCTTAAAGTTGGAACTTATATTTAAAAAGGAAACAGACATAAAAATTTGGAAAACCTGCAGCCTAGCCAGGTGGCAGAGAAAGGAAAAGCTTTTTCAGGAGAGAAATTCAAGCAGGCTGAGGAGCAACCACTTGCTGAAAACATTTGCGTAACTAAAAGGGAGCCAAGTGCTAATAGTCAAGACAATGGGAAAAAGGCCTGGAAGACATTTTGGAGAACTTCATGGTGGCTCCTCCCATCATAGGCCCCAAGGCATAGGAAGGAAAGAATGGTTTCCCAGACCAGGCCTGTCAGGACACTGCTCCCTGCATCTTAGCTACTCTGGCTCCAGACCTGGTTCAAAGGGCCCAAGATACTGTTCGTGCTGCCACACTGGAGAGTGCAAGCTGCCATAAGGCTTGCTAGCTTCCACATGTTGTTAAGCCTATGGGCACACAGAGTGGGAGAGTAAAAGAGCTTGGCACCATCTGTCTAGATTTCAGAAGATGTATGGAAAAGACTGTGTGTCCAGACAGAAGTGTGCTGCAGGGGTGGACCCCTGACTAGGAGTCCCCAGTGGGTCACTGCCTGGTGGAGATGTGAGAAGAGGGCCACTGTCCCTAGATCCCAGAGTGTTAGAGCCTCTCTGCCTGTGTCCACAGTTCTGTGCCAGGTCTTATGATAGCAGCTGTAGGGGCTGCATCTTGCACAGCCATGGGTGCAGAGCTACCCAAGTGGGCGAAGAGCCCACTTCTTGCACCAGTGTTCCCTGTATGTGGGACATGGAGTCAAAGAAGATTAGAGCTTTAAGATTTAATGACTGCCTTGTTGGCTTTCAAACTTGCATGGGGCCTGTAGCCCCTTTATTTTGACTGGTTTCTCCCTTTTGGAATGGGAATGTTTACCTAATGCCTATACCGAGATTGTATCTTGGAAGAAATTATCTTCTTCTTTATTTCACAGTCTCATAGATGGAAGAAATTTGCCTTGTCTCAGATGAGACTTTGGATTTTGGACTTTTGACTTCTGAATTGACAAGAATGAATTAAGACTTTGGGGGACTGTTAGGAAGGCATGATTGTATTTTGCAATGTAAGAAAGACTTGAGATTTGGGGGGGCCAGGGATGGAATAATATAGTTTGGATATTTGTCCCCACCCAAATCTCATATTGAAATGTAATCCCCAATGCTGGACATGGGCCCTCGTGAGACGTATTTTTATCATGAGGGTGGATGCACCATGAATGGCTTGGGCCGTCCCCTCGGTGTTAAGTGAGCTCCATTCTGGGTTCACACAAGATCTGGTCATTTAAAAGTGTGTGCCTCCCCGCCATCCCCGATACACACACACTATCTCTCTTGCTCTTGCTCACTCCTGCCTTTGCCATGTGATGTGCCTGCTCCCTGTTCAAGGGTGATATTTGGAAAACATTTGCCAAACTGTGTTTCCTACCTGTGTAAAGAGCTACTCTTCCAAAAGACTGTCAGAGCACCAGTATAAACCCAACTCTTACTGAATAGTGGAAATTTCAGACTGAGACAGAAAATATTTGGGGAAAGATTTCCCCAAATCACTCACCAATTATATCTACATATGACTTTAATTAGATAAAATGCCTAGTCCAGTGTCGTCTTCTTACATGAATGTCCAATAAATGTTTATTTCCGTTGCTGGTTGTTCTCCATTTAACTCCCCACCTAGACCCACTATCTGCCCTTATGCCCCTGATTTGGAACACTGAAGGCTGACTCCTCTGCACTGCAATATTTGGGTTCCCTTGCCACATGGCTTCCAGTAGGGTATGGCCAAGGGAAGACACCAGAAAGATATCAGAGAGCAGAAGGAGAGAGAAGCCAGGCTATTTATTCCATGTTCCCTCCCTACTTTAAATTTCCATCTCTAATAGTAGCTGCATCTCTGTATGATTTCAGATTCTACTAGAGAGCCTGTCTGCCATAAGTCTCTGGTAGAATCTGAGATCATACAGAGAGATAGAAACACAGCTCTCATGGAGCCCCTGAAATGTTCATTTTAACCTGTTACTTCTTTGACTCCAAAGATGGTAACAGATTCCCAATGTTGCTAATGTCTGAGTGCCTCAACTCTTGCCAAGTACCTTTGTCTCTTGATTAGAAATGTTTGGGGTGAATTGTTTATTCTGCAGTGTTCTCTGGGAGACACATTCTCCTTCCCTTTCTCCTTAGCCCTTATAATGCCATTTCTCCATTTATCTCTGTGTCAATGATAGGACCTTGTCTTTAATGAAAGGTGTTTAAATATGTGGTTAGTAATATTCAGTCATATTTTTCAGTTTCACTGTCTTGATGAGTGTCAGGATCTTCTCGGATAAGTCACTCTCTACAGAACCATGTTTAAAATTACAAAAAACTACCCTGTTGATCCACAGAGCACAAGAACATGTTAATTACTGTATAGAGGTAGCCTGCTATTTCCAGCACGCTCAAGTGAAGCCTCTGAGCCTCCAGAAGCCTTAGCTGTTTCTATTTTCTGAACCAGATTTGACCACCTGGGATGTATTGGAAGCTTTATTCTCACCAGCAGGATAGGTGTGGAACTAGTCTTACTCTTCTTACCCCTGTTTTCAGTGAGCTTCAAGAGATGCCTATGAAACCAAACCTAACTACAATTTCTACATTATGGGTCTGCCCCTTTATAATTTCAGTCATGCCCTGGAGACATTTTCCAGGTTACACAAACTTCTCAGAACCATAGCACTGCCAACCTACCTAATCTCAAGTATTTTGATCTGGGTGAATTTTTGATTCATGTTTCTTAGAGTACTTTGGAATTTGGTCCTCTGACCACCTACCATCTTAGTCTCACTGGCTTAGGCCACATCCAATCTCTTATTTTTTTCACTTTTTCTTATGTTCTCATATCAAGAATCCAGTATGGCTTGGGGAAGAATCTGAATGAGTTATGAAAGTGTAATATAATAGGTCACCTTTTGCAAATGAAAATTTTATGAGCCTTAAACATCAAGTACCAATAAATATAGCACTACAGCCAGTCATACATCTGTAAAATCCACTAACAAGTAATTAGGGAGGGATGAATAGAGGTTTTACACTTAGAAATTCAGAACATCTCTTAGCAAAATCCATTTCAAAACAATATGGGTTGTAAAATCTTCACTAATAATTTTAATATGGTCTTATCTTTTTTTTGTTTATTTTCATTTTTTCATTTTTTATTTTTTTAATTTTATTATTATTATACTTTAAGTTTTAGGGTACATGTGCACAACGTGCAAGTTTGTTACATATGTATACACGTGCCATGTTGGTGCGCTGCACCCATTAACTTGTCATTTAGCATTAGGTATATCTCCTAACGCTATCCCTCCCCACTACCCCCACCCCACAACAGTCCCCAGAGTGTGATGTTCCCCTTCCTGTCTCCATGTGTTCTCATTGTTCAATTCCCACCTATGAGTGAGAATATGCAGTGTTTGGTTTTGTGTCCTTGTGATAGTTTGCTGAGAATGATGGTTTCCAGTTTCATCCATGTCCCTACAAAGGACATGAACCCATCATTTTTTATGGCTGCATAGTATTCCATGGTGTATATGTATCTTTAAGGCACTTTCTAAGTACTAATTCCCCCAGCATGTGTCAAAGTATGTATCATTACCAAAATTGTGTGCCAGACTACTTTTAAAACAAATTAGTATAGTGAATAAGCATTCTTTTTTTACCATAATATTTAAATTAGATTTTTGATTATCATTTAAAACTACATAATCAAGGTAATTAAAGTTTTATTCATTGTTTTAGGATGGAATAGGTTATATGTACACATTTTATAATGTCGTAGTCTATGTCCATTTATTTTATGTTGTATATTCCCAAACGGTGATTCCTTAGAGCAGTTAGTTGCTCAACCAGCAACAGTTTTGTCCCCCATGGGCTATTTGGCCATGCCTGGAGACATTTTTGATTGTCACAACTTGGGTGAGTGTGTGTGTGTGTGTTACTGATATCTAATGGATAGAGCTCAGGGATGCTGCGAAATATCCTACAATGCAGAGGACAAGCCTCCACAACAAAGAGTGATCCAGTTCAAAATGCCAATAATGCTGAGGTTCAGAAACCTTACCCCAGAGAGGAAAATGTTCCTATTCACTGATTCTGCAGCCTATCTGCCCCTGACCCTCTCTAACCTCCATGCTAGGACTACTACAGCTTACAACCTCAGGTCATTTCAACTAAAGGAAATTTTTGCTCAGAATTTCTTCAGTTTTACTAAGTAGTTGCTATGCATATGATGCTGTCTGCACAACAGAATGAAGAACTGCACAATAGAATGAAGAACTGAGGTATTCTTCAGGATCTCTTAATCAAAACATATGTGTATTTGAGAGAGGAAATTGTTATTTCCTCTCTCAAATTGGGGAGATAGTAGGTGAAACTGAAATTTTAAAAGCTTTTTCAATTCTTCTTTGTTGCTGAACACAATATCTGCACAGATAGCCTTTTTGTTTAACTGAGACAGTGACTATGAGACTCATTGAATGAGGGTAATTTGTTCAGTATAACAGAGTTGGGTGTTCGCTTTCTGGGTAGGGTAGCCTAAGGCTGAGATATCAGGAAAATAAGAAAGCTGGAAAAGGTGTAAAAATCTAAAGGAAGAGGAAGAGCACCAAGCAATATAGTTGGGAATAAAGAAAGGTTGAAAACAGTGACTAGTGGGAGATTTCTCTTCGAATTAAGGACTCTAAATGGCTTTTTTAAAACAGGTATGTCTAATAATCAGTGATGGTTATTTGTTTTTTCTGTAATATAAAGCCCCTTTATAACTTTAAAACTTTAGTAAACTCAGCTATATGCACAGGCACATTCACGCACACCTTGTGAGTGGTTTCTGGTAATGTCAAAGAAAAGGAGCTGAATTCTCTGGATGAATCAGTGTAGCATAAAGATAAGTCTACTTGGGATGATCAGGTTTCAGCAGATTTAACCTAAGGACCTAGAGCTAAAGGCAAGGAAACTGTAAATTCCTGTCAAGTTGCAGTAATCTTGCAGTAAAACTCCTCCCAAGTTTTACAGTAATCTTGGGAAAGTTAAATGAATTACTATAGAATGGAGGGTAGGTGATACAAATAAATTTTAGTGAGATTTCAAAGGATGAGATTACTTCAGCTGATTCTTGGCCATACATAATATATTAGAATATACTTGATTTTACATAACAGAAATCTAAGTTGAACTGGTTTATGAAAAAAGGGAATTTACTGGCCTAGATAACTGGGAAGCCCAAGGGGTTGCATCTAGGGGTGCCAACACAGTCAACAAGACTCTGACTCTCTTTATCATGTGGCTGTCTCTGAGACAACTTCATTTTCACAATAATTCTTTTCATGTGTCAGCAGAGATGTTGCTGCTTACTCCACGTTTCCAAGCACTTTGGTTATAACTATCTGAAAAGAAGAAGGTACTTCTTTTTCCCAGCATTTACATAAATCTCTCCAAAAGGACACACTAATAATATTATTCGGGTCATGTTTTCTATTTCAGATCAATTTCTGTGTCTAGGGGCTGGCCATGCTGGGTCATGCGCTTACTCTATTGGCTGGGAAATCACAATCATGTGACTGGAAGGCTGGTGGAGGGCCTGTTCCCCAAAGGCAAAGTTACTAAAGAGACAAAAATGTAATGGATATCCACTGAACACAAATCGCTCAGATTACTTGATGATGTTGATAATACAATTTATTAAAGTATTTCTGTTTTTAGTATCTTGAGTGTTGTAGAGCCAAATATATCTGCACTGAAACTAGATTCTTTCTTTTGATAGAATCCCATAATTGGATAAAATTTTCCCCTTTCATATGTTTCAATCTGTGATTCTCTACTTTTACTATGCATCATCATCACCTGTAGGGAGTTAAAAAGAACAGACGCTAGACTCTATTTCAAAATATTCTGATTTAATTACTTGAGAGTAGAGCCTAGGCATTGGAATTTTTAAAGACATTCTTATTACTTGGGGTTAAGTGGTGGTGTCCTAGGATTCTTATGTTAGCCTGCAGATGATTCTGAAAGATGTAAAGACATTTAGCCACTAACACCATCTGAATATGATGCACATGTTTTCCATTGGAACAAGTATATGAGCAGTGTGTTGGCCAAATAAAAATAGAATAGAGGACAGATAAATGTTGAAGGGGTAGAGTGTGTGGGTAAAGTTTTGACGTAGAGCTGTACTGCAGAGAACAGTAGTCCTGGAAGTGGTGGCACACTGCAGGGGAGGAACCCATAGGGCAGCCGATTAGATCCGGGAGGGCATTCATGCTCCAGTGTTCCTTTGACCAGCTTCTTACCTCATATCCCAGTTCTTAAAACAGGCTTGTCAAAATATCTGGCATCGCACTAAAATAAGTAAGTCTTTATGCCTCAAAGTTTCTCTTTCACCAAATGGAACTGCTTCAGGAAAAGTGTCACCTTAGGCAAGGCAGCTCTTTGCAACTAAGGCAGCTATTGAAGGTACTAACAGTTCATGCAGCTTGGCAGCAGTTCTTTTCTTAATGCGGCAAAAGGGCATATATTGTTGACTCTGATATGCTAATATCCTTTTGCATACGAGTTCATGAGAGATACTAGTACTTTTCTCCCCCTCCCTTTTCCCTTTATTTTCCCTCCTCTCCTCCTTCTTCCATTTCCCCTTCTCCTTTTATCTTTGTCTGGTTCTAGAATCAGGGTAACACTGGCCTCATAAAATGAGTTGGGAAGTATTTCCTCCTCTTCCATTTTTTGGAAGAGATTTTGTAAAATTTCTGTAAATGCTTCTTCAAATATTTGGTAGAATGCTCAAATAAAACCCTCTGGCCCTGAAGATTTATCACTTGGGAGCTTTTTAATTATAAACTCAAATTCTTTGATGGCTATAGACCTATTCACATAGTCTAATTAATATTGGTTGAATTTTGGTAGTTTTTAGTTTTCAAGTAATTGGTCTATTTCTTCTAATATTCCCTTATTATCTTTTTAACACTGCAGGATCTGTAGTGATATCCCTTATTTCATTCCAGATATTGATAATTTATGCCTTATTTCTTTTTAATTTTTGTCAGTGTTACTAAAATTTTATCAGTTGAACCAGCTTTTTGGTTCATTGATTTTCTCTCTTTTTTCTGTTTTCAATTCCATTCATTTCTATTTTCATCATTTTTTTCTTTCACTTGTTATGGGCTTCTTTTCTCATATTGTAAGTTGTTTTCTTCTTTGTGTTGTTCTGTTTCTCCAAAGTTTCTAGAGTGTCCATCATGATTTTTATATTTAGAAAAACAGCTTAAGGAATAATACCGATAATGTTATCTAGGAACTGAGAATAATGAAGAGTAAGAGCTATGTACCTGAGAAGAAATTTGGAAAACTGACTTCTTCCTAGAACTTCAAAGCCATTATACCAATCACCAAATGTTACAATTAAAAAAAATTTTTGAGGTAAAAACTTAGATTCGACTTTTCTAAATAGAAACTAGATTAGATTATATTAGATTAGGGAATTTTCCTTGCTTCCAATATAAGCATTTAGTGCTATAAGTTTCTCTCCCAGTACTGCTTTAGCTGTGTTCCATAAAATGTAATTTTATGTTTTTATGTAATGTTGTACTTTTGTTTTTATTGAGGTCTATGTACTTTTAATTTTTTGAGACTTTTTCTGCTTTAACTTGTGGATTATTTAATAGTGTGTTGCTTAATTTTCATCACGTTTTTAGAGATTTTTCAGTTGTCTTTCCATGATTGATTTCTAATTTGATTACATTATAGTCAGAGAGCACACTCTGTATGATTTCAATTCTTTTAAATTTGTTGAGTTTTTTAATGACCTTCATATGTTTTATCTTGATGAATGTTCCATAAGTACTTGAAAAAAATGCAAATTCTGCTGTTGTTGGGTGAAGTGTTCTGTGTCAAGTAGATGCTGTTGGTTGACAGTGTTGTTCATATATTCTATATTCTTGCTGATTTTCTGGCTAGTAATTCTATCAGTTGCTCAGAGTGGATACTGGGCAATTTTTCAGTAAAAAATGCATATATGGACATGCACACAAATGTTTGCACACCTTCTAGATTTCCCTTTGTTCTTAGAAGGACAGTAGTCTCTGGGTAAAACTCTGGTTTTGATAGAGCTGTTCTCACTCTTTCCTGCCAACAGAGATTGTCTGATTAAGTCTTTAAATATGCTCATAGCTGTGAGGGAAAAGAAGACTTCATCACAGATAACTGATGAAATGATGTTGCCAATTTGCATGTTATACTTCACAGTTTTGTTCATGCTTGGGCATTACCTCTTTAATATTAATAACAGCATAGGGTATCCATGAGTTGTGACTAGGGATTGTGATAATCATAAAGGGTATAAACATCCCTCCAAGTATAGGAATGCTGTTAAGGCATCACAGGTGTTGCTCCAAGTATCAATTATCAGTTATAATTTAACAGGTACAAAGTGTATGTCCAGGATCTTGGTATGTATCAACTCCATTGAAGTTAATAAATGTCAGGTAAATCAACTAATCAAGTGGTTAGGAAATAAAGATAAGGTCTGTATCAGTTAGATATTCTGTATAATAACCCATTCCAAAACTTTGGGGCTTAAAACAATAAGCATTTATCATGGCTTAGACGTCTGTGGTTCAGCTGGATGGTTCTTCTGGTCACAGCCGAAATAACTCAGGTGTCTGGGGTAAGTTGCGTGTTCGATAGGAGGCCCCACTGATATTGCCTGGACTCTCTCATATATTTGAAGAGTTGGCTGAACATTTACTAGTCATTGTTATTGTTCTTAACTAGGACAATGTGGATCTCCACATAGTCTCTCAAATCTTCCAGTGAGTTAACCCAGGCTTATTTTGTGACAGTGGTGAGGATTTTGAGATAGAGAGTGCAAACATGTAAAGCCCTTAACGCTCAGAACTGACACATTGTCACTCTTGCCATATTCTTTTGGGCAAAGGCCAGTCCAGATTAAAAAGGAATGAGCACACAAACTCCCCGTCTTGATGCAAGGAGCTGCCAAGTCACATTGCAATGAAAGATGCAGTATGATCATTAATGCAATAAATATTCTACAAGGCCCTTTTTGCAATCACTCTCTCCCAGATACCTTAAGCTAGTATATTTGGAAGTAATTTGGCTTTCAATTACTTAAGCCTCCTCTTAAAAGCTTTCCACTACTTAAAATGATAAAGAACTCTGTGAGGTTTTGCTCTGTGTCTTAAGTAAATTGGATGCTATTTTCTTTACTTTAGATAATTTTTGTCATCATATTTTAATAGGAATAAGACTACAAAACAAAAGGGAGGAAAGGCAAGAGGAATAGATGGACATATGGAGAGAGGGAAAGAGGAAGGCAGAAAGAGAGAGAAAACAGCTTTTTATTATAAAATTCAGATGCTTCATATGGATTTCCAGGACACTTGCAATAGTTGTTTATTCTGTTAGACAGAATGCCCCCACCTTGTTATTTTAAGATAATCCTGTCAAATGCAGTGGCTCTGTTGGATGTCACTGAAATTGTTATTCAGCTTGCTAGAATCCTTCATGTTTGCAAAGTACTTTATAATCTCCATTGTTTTGGCTTTTTGATGTGTAGCTTGGCATTTTTACTCTTGTTTTATAGCAGAGTAGTGGTGGTTAAACTTTCTCCCTACTGCCATCCCTTTTATATCATCATAGGGCCAGAATGGCCACTGAGAGGTCATGAAACAAAGAAACCTTGGGGCGGGGGGTGGGGGGGTGTTTCCTTTGGGCTCCACAGAAGAAAAGGTCTGGATACTCTGAAATGCTGCTTGGGACTCTCATTTCAATGATTTGTCACTCTTTCCTCCTTCTTTGTGTACAACCCTAATTTCTTACAATTTCTTCTTGTTTAGTCTTAAGGTCATGTCTCAGTATCCTCCTAAGAACACCATTAACAAAATAGATATTGCCATAGGGCTCTGATTGGAAAGGGAAACATTTTCTAAAGTTGTTAGAAATTTCTAGTGATAGTTTCTTAATACAAAAATCAATGTAAGGGCCAGATCAAAACAGTATATATAGGTCAGATAAATCAGGTTGAAAAACTAGTGTTCATTCATGTAGTTATTCAGTGAATCAAATACCTTCTATGTGCCATGCACTGTCCAAGGCCTTCAGGTGGTAAATAAGACACATTCCCTCTCTCGAGAGCTCACATTCCAGTCCAGAAGAAACAGATTTGTAAATAGATAAATTATTCTGTCACAAGTAAACAATGAGTTACCATACATTCTGTCATCCACATTGTTTTTAACTGCACACTCTGAGGACAGACAGGGGTTTCAGATATTTGGACCTATTCAGATTTTCCATTTGCTCTGGTTAGATGTCTTGGGTCCTCTTTGCATGGAGCCACTGTCGGCTTTTTAGGCCAGAATTTTCTGTTGAGTTCTAACTTCTCTAGTTTAGGAACTAGTAGTGGATTTGACAGAGTTTACCATACTAAAAAATAAAATTATTCACAGTTTCTAAAAAAAAAACAAAACACTATTTTAAGAGGAATGGAAGAGCATGCCTTTGAGGAGTGACCTACCAAAAATTTTAGAATTCATAAATCAGGTTTCCACTGATAAAAGAAAATGGACAATTTGGTAATAACCTGGCTTAACTGGGCAGTTGGCAGGGAGTGGACTGGGATGGAATGGGGTTGGATATTTGTGGACTGGGGTAGGATGGGGTTAGCTATTTCCGGCAGAGGGGAGACTGGGATGGGATGGGGTTGGGTATTTCAGGTTCTAACTGAAGTAAAGTTTCAGATGAAGAAGTCTTAATAAATGACACAGTTCTTTTATAAAATTTTTATCATGTGCTTTGTGACTGTGAAAAGCCTGTCATTAAGAGGGTACTTTAAACAGTAAAAAAAAACATGAGCAGAGATTAGGTCAAATCATTAATCAAATTTGCTAAGTCTGCCCAAGAAAACCCTGCAAATTGTATCACAGAAATATAAAGCAGAGATGGTCATTATCAAGTAGGGATACTTGATATTAGTTCCTTTATGAAACAAAGGAAAAACTTATAGAGGAAATTTAGTGCTTTGGATGAATTTAAGTGGATAAAAGAAACCACTCAAACCCAGATCTTTCATCACTTAATAAAGAGATCTACTTGGGATGCTTTGTGAAAATATGTTCACTTATCATCTTGTCTCCATCATTTGGAAGGATGATGGTCAGTACCTGGGATTAAAGTTTTGCCAGTGGGGACACTGACTGGGGGGTTTCTCAGACCCTATTTACTGCACAGCTAAGAGGCGTAGGGTGTATATAAAAAGCAACATTTAGGATTTACATGTTTGTAATTCTACATTATATTACTTAAAATATTAGATATTACCATACTCTGAAGACAGTATGAGCTCTAATTTGTTGGCCTATCCTAGAGAGTGGTCCAATTTCTGAGTGTATCAGTCAGGATTGGCTAGGTTATGCTACTGTAACAGCAGTCTTCCAATCTCAAGAGTTTAGCACAAAAAATATTAGTCTCTGCCTCACTTTTGTCATGGAGAAAAGAAGGTATAGTAGTTTTTCTGTGGGAGTCTTTCCAATCCTCTAAAGATAGTTAACATGCAAAAATAAAATTTAGCAGAATTGCAAAAATATGTTTTCATTTCAGCTTCCATTTTGGCAATCTTAGTGCTACATATAGGAAGGTACTTTTGGTTCTCCTCCAAAATAGAAGGCACATTCCTTTGACAAGCTTTTCCATTCTTGTACATTAGCTGAATGAGGTTAGAAAATAGAAAACTGTTTTATTTATTGCATCTAATAATAATTAAAGAGGATCTTGCAGCTTTTCTTGAAAAAAGTTAAAAATAAAGTTATGGGAGATTAAACTTCATAGAAGCAAAGCACATGACCATAAAAAAAAAAGACTTGTTCCTAGTAGTACTCATCAGCTCAGAAATTGTTAAGTGTGATTTTTTATTACATTGTAATATTTAGAAACCCTTAATATTTTACTATATTGTAATATAGTGAATAATTTGTCCTGGTGCAGTTGACATAAGTCATATAGCTTAATGTGCGTTAATTGAAATAAACTTGTTTGTACATCAGGTTGAAGATCTCATTCCCCACCCTCAAAATCTTTGTGAACTCTGCTGCAATGAGTCCAAGTTAATCCAGGATTTCCCAACCTTAGCACTATTGACATTTTGGGGAACATAATTCTTTGTTGCAGGGAGCTTCCTTGTACACTGTAAGATGGTTAGTAGCATACCTTGACTTTAGAAACTAGATACCAGGAATAACTCTGTCTCTTGGCCCCAGCTGGGACAACCAAAAATGTCTGCAAGTAGTGGTAAATTTATCCTTGGTGGAAACTCCATCCTCTCCCCCACCCCCTCAAGTTTGAGAACCAGGGATGGGTATGCAACTGGGTTGAAGGTATCCAAAATATAACCTATTAAATTTTATTTTTTGATGGGATTCTCATTGATAAAGAACAATTAGAATTTTTAATTATAGGTATAACAGGGTAGTTCTTTTTAAAATACATTTAATGTCCCAATTCCATGTAGCAATTGTTTGTAGTGAAGGTGATATAACTCATAAAATATCACAGCTAGAAAGGACCTGATAATTCATCTATTTTACCCCCCCCTTTTTGACAAATGAGGAAATTGAGGCTCAGAGAGGTGATTTGCCCAGGAAGAGGCAACCCATTGACATTGACAGCACAAGATAAAAAGTGCTGTCTTTCTAATGCACTTTGAAAGAATGTTTAGACCTAATGATTTTCTCTGCTGTGTAATTTTATGCTGATGTAGTTTCTACAGAAACAGGACCATAGTGCATCAAAATAACCTAACACCGTTCTTAAAGAGGCTCTGGAAAAAAAAGAAAAAGAAAAAGAATTAGGGAAAGCCAACGTGGTTTTCATCAAAAGTCTATTCTTGCAGCCACTTCATCTGGATCCAGTGACAGTGGTCACAGGGCTGCTGCTCCCTCCCACTGGGGTTTTGAATCCATCTGCCCCATGCAGGTTTTTTTTAAGCAAACAAAGATGTGGCATGGATTATTAATGCTACTTTTTATGAAGTGTTTAGCAGACACTATATTATTATGCATTTGCTGCGCACTTTAATGCTGTGAGCTGCAGTATTGTAATATTCACCTGAGAAAAAATGGGCCCTAAGACCCAACAGGAGGAAAAGAAGCAGAGAGTTGACCCTACAAGAGAAATAAATCTAACATCTTAGAGGTAAATATATGTTTGGTGCATTCACATTAGAGATAATAACATAAAATCATAGAATTAAGAAATAGAGGCCAGATGAGGTGACTCACACCTGTAATCCCAGCACTTTGGGAGGCCGAGGTGGGCAGGTCATGAGGTCAGGAGTTTGAGACCAGCCTGGCCAACATGGTGAAACCCCATCTCTACTAAAAATACAAAAATTAGCCAAACGTGGTGGCAGGCCCCCATAATCCCAGCTGCTCTGGAGGCCGAGGCCGAGGCACGAGAATTGCTTGAACTTGGGAGGCAGATGTTGCAGTGAGCCGAGACAGTACCACTGCACTCCAGCCTGGGCAACAGAGAAGACTCCATCTCAAAAAAAAAAAAAAAAAGAAAAATGGAAAAGAAATATAGGGGACCTATGATAGCATTCAATCCCCCCATCCCCTTTCCATGCCATGACAGACATTATCAACCCATCATTGCACCCTTGATGGACACAGGCTCATTATCCTTCTCTTGACAGCACTCTAGGAAGTCACCACATTGATTGGCATTGGCAAGTAAATCTATCTGTAATTTAGACACACTTTCCACCTTATCAATAAAACTGGGCTTCATTTTTTAAAAGAGTAATTACCCCAAATCATGCAACTAGTCATTAAAAGTATGAGGAACTACAGTTTGCTTTTTTGTTTCTTTTTTTTTAAAACTCTCTGGCTGTTATTTTCGCAGGCCTTAACCATGCTGGGAGGTTATGCTGGCAATTCTTTATGACACAGATTGCTTTCCATGGAGAGGGCATATGACTGGGGAATCACCATGTGCCAAGTACCTGTCAGGGCAACAAACTGGAGAAATTTACGGTTGCATATGGAGTCAACTGGTTAGCCCCAGAGGATAGGGAATGGCCTTGTCCTAAGGAACCTGATGATCTGGTGTGACTCTGCAACAACCTTACTTTGATGAACAATGCTAATTTCCAAGTCTATGGACTGCGCTACTAGGATTTCATAAATAGGATAGATGATTGAAAAATGTTCGGGGCTTCTCTCCTGATCATGTGGAGCCCTTTCTTTGAAAGAGACAGATTTCTTATTAGGATTCTCCAGAGAAATAGAACTGATAGGGTATATATATATTTTATATATATCCTATTATATATAATATATATATATATCCTATTATATAGTTGGTTCAAGCAGTTATAGAGGCTAAGTTTTCTAATCTGCTGGCTACAAGCTGGAGACCCAGGAAAGGCAGTAGTGTAGTTCTAAGGCCTGAGAGCTGGAGAGCCAATGGTGAAAATTCTAGTCTATGTCTAAAAACCTAAGAATCAGAAGTGCTGAGAGCAAAAGATTGATATCCCAGCTCAAGCAATCAGGTAGGAAGGGACAGGGGTAAAGTACTCCTTCCTCTGCCTTTTTACTCTCTTCAGCCCCTTAAGATTGGAAGATGCCCACACACATTCGGGAGGGCTATCTAATTTACTAAGTCCATCAGTTCAAATGCTAAGCTCATGGAGAAACATCCCCACAGACACGCCTACAAACGAGGCTTAATCTGGGCACCCCATGGCACAGTCAAATTGACACAAATATTAACTATCACAGTTATCACATCTAATAGGGCAGGGAGTATTGCAAGGACATTCACAAGAAGTCAGATAACCAAGACTAAGAAAGTAGAGGAATCAGAGTGTGCTGGTTCCTTGGAAATGGTAGAGGCCTTGTCAGGAGTTTTCTGGAGTCTTTGTGCCCATGCCATGAAGCTTTCTCAGCACCAGTGCCTTTGCATGGTTTCTTTGGTCTGTTTTGTCATCAATTGCCCCATTCTTTCTCTCTGTTCTGAAAACCATTTCTGTGCCACATTGTTTTACCTATTTACAGTTTCTCTTCCTTTATAAATCTAGACTGCCATAATTCCTCATAGCTCTTATTAATACTCTCTCTGTGTTTCATTTCATTTTCCTCTTTCGTTCTTAAGTACCTCATGCTCTCAGAATTTCCAGGTTCAAATTTTGAAGAAAGAGAATCTGATTGTCTTAGCTATCCTGCAATTTAAGAGTTCTCAGTTTGCTCCCCTGACCAACAGCATCAATATCATCCAGGAACTCATTAGGAATGCAAATTATTAGGTCCCACCCCGGACCTACTGAATCAGGAACTCTGGGGTGAGGCCCTAGCGATCTGATTTATCAAGGCTTCAGGTGATTGTAATGCACATTTAAGTTTGAGAACCACAGTATCCTAGGCCTATGCAATGGTGACTCATAGTGAAGTCCCCACCTCTGGTCCAGTGAACCATCGAGGTGGTATGGGGTTAGGTGGAGCAAAAAGAGAGAGCAGAGAATGACATAATATAAAACATGGTCACCCAGGGCTGTCATTGGTGGCTATAGATGAAGCAGGAGCGAAGTTTGACATTTCTGGTATATCTTCTAATACAGCACATAATTTAGAAGTAAAATCCTATCTTAATTTTATTTTATCTCTGCTACTTGGAATCTTTCTGACCATAGTCAAATCACTTTTCCTATGTAGCCTCACTGTCTTAGCCTGTTTTCTGTTGCTTATAACAGAGTACATGAAAGTGGGTAATTTATAAAGAAAAGGAATTTCTTTCTTTCTTCTTTTTTTGAGACAGAGTGTCGCTCCTGTTGCCCAGGCTGGAGTGCATTGGTACAATCTCGGCTCACGGCAACCTTTGCCTCCTAGGTTCAAGCAATTCTCCTGCCTCAGCCTCCTGAGTTGCTGGGATTACAGGCACCCGCCACCAGTTTCAGCTAATTTTTTGTATTTTTAGTAGAGACGGCATTTCAGTATGTTGGCCAGGCTGCTCTCGAACTCCTGACCTCAGGCGATCCACCCGCCTTGGCCTCCCAAAGTGCTGGGATTACAGGCGTGAGCGACCGCACCTGACCACGAATTTATTTCTTATTGAATAATGGAGGCTGAGAAATCCAAGGTCAAGGGCCGCATCTGGTGAGGGTTCCTTTACTGGTGGGAACTCTCTGCAGAGTCCCAAGGCAGTGCAGGCCATCACATGGTGAAGGGGCTGAGTGTGCTAGCTCAGATATCTCTTCCTCTTGTAAAGTTACTAGTCCCACTCCTGTGAAAACCCACTGATCCATTAATCCATGAATGGATTCATTCATTAATGAGGGCTCTGCCCTCATGACCCTATCACCTTTTACAGGCCTCACCTCTCAATACTGCCACACTGGGAGTTAAGTGTTAGTGTAAGTTTTAGAAGGGACAAACATTCAAACCATAGCACTCGCTTTATTTATAGGTAAAGGTAGACAATGATACTCATGCTTGGGAATCTGTACAAATCAAATTATGAAGATAACTAATATTTAAATACACTTTGCAGCTTAAAGCACACTTACATGTTTTTCAATTGGTCTCTGAGTTAAACATATATAAAAGTACTTGTAAACTTCAATCTGCTGTAGAACTTTATCTGTTATGGTTACTTTTTTTTTTCCAGAAAGGCTTGAGGAGGAAAGATGTTTCCTGTAGTCCAGACTGGCCTACACATGCAGTGGCCATGGACTTGTCCTGTGAATTTTGTACTGTAGGAGCTGATCTTGTAAAGATAATTAGAATCTTGATTCTAATGCTTGGGGAAGCCTGAATCAAGGCAGTATATAATACCCAGTTATTTGAGTTTACTTAGGAACTGGTTTTTCTTTTGCAAAATGTACATTAACCACATGCAGTTTTCAGAGAACCTTGTGTACCTTGAAGTCATTACTTTGGGAACTTACCAAAATTTTATTCATGGTCTGATTTTAATCTCCATAAATGAGTATCTCTATGCTCTGAGTTCCCAAGGTGTTTACAGCTGTCTCCCTTGGGTCAGTAGTTCTCAAGATGTGGTCCTTGAACTGGCAGCATGAACATCACCTGGGGCCTGTTAGAAATGCAAGTTCTCAGGATTCACCTCAGACCTAGTGAAGCAGACACTTTGGCGTGAGACTCAGCAACCCGACTTTTTTTTTTTTCTTGAGATGGAGTCTCGCTCTGTTGCCAGGTTGGAGTGCAGTGGCACAATCTCAGCTCACTGCGATGTCCACCTCCTGGGTTCAAGCGATTCCCCTGCCTCAGTCCCCAGCAAACTGACTTTAACAAGCCTTCCAGGTAATTCTGGTGATGCTAATGTTTAAGAGTCATTGCCACAAATCTTCTTAGTGGTGCTATTTTTTGAAAGCAGAGGGCTGTGCCCTTGATTCTTTCCATTATCTTCTATATAGTGCCTTGTACATAGAAAGTACTTAATATCCATGGGCAGATTTCTGCAATGGTGAGGTAAGATGTGGAAAGTGCCAAAGTGAGGGGTTCCAGCCCTCAATCCAAGCCATGAATTGCTGCTTAACAGTTGCTAGTGCCCTTGGAAAGTTCTGGTGTCAATGTGTCAAAGTTGGGACATTTAAAATTGGTTACTTCCAATGAGGCTTCTTGTTTTAGGGATTCTTGATGAATGAATGAAAAGCCACCCCCTCTAATCTACTTGAATCCTAAAACCTGACCTTTTATCTTCTCTCAGTCTCTGTCACTTGTGTCTCATTGTGAACAAATGAACCTATATTTTCACACTTGCCACTAAATATTCTCTTCACTCTTCTTATCTAAATGGAACCCTGGTTTTCCTTGGTGCTGCTTCTTGCCTCACAGCATTCTTCCATAGAAGCTGCTCCTTCTTTCCTGGCTCCTCACTGCCACCTTCACATCTTTCCACATTTAGGTAAACATTAAAGACTGCTTCAAAGTGCATCCTATCCTCCTAGCAGCCATTCTCTACCACACTAAAAGTCTTCTGTGCTAAGCAGACCTGTAACACTGGAACTGGTTCTAATCCTCGACCTCATCTCAAATCTTGACATCTTCCTAGAAGCTTTCAGTGTCCCCATCCCCTCTCTTTCCTTTTTCCTATTTTGAAAGCCTCAAGCCAACACAGTCCATGATCACAGAGTAAATGCTCAGTAATTTCTTATTGGGTCATATTGAAGGACTTTTTAAGGATAGTTTAGAGTCCTACATGAGAAGAGTTTAAGAGTTCTCAAACAAGGCCATGGAATAGACTGAATTCTAAAACA
Organism: Pan troglodytes; assembly: GCF_028858775.2. Lineage (NCBI taxonomy): Eukaryota > Metazoa > Chordata > Mammalia > Primates > Hominidae > Pan > Pan troglodytes. The sequence continues at coordinate 32,768,999 of NC_086015.1, forward strand.
ATGCCTTAGTCTATTGATTTGGGGCTAAGTCTGGGTCTTTTTCTGTACTGAGGATTATTTCTCAAGCTCCCATATTTACCCTTCTCATTGTTCTCAGAGGAATTTTTCAGACAGATTCTGAAATATTATTTTTTCTTATTAAATCTCAGACAAAAACATCATAATAGTTCAAAATTAGAAAATGTTCCATATAATTGGAATGTCACCATAATTCCAATGATGACGTTGGCTGTTGTTTTGAGATACTTATTGTTTACCCATTATAGAAGTCTGCTATTTATAAATAGTTTTTTTCAATCAGATTTTTCTTTATACCAAATGTCCTTTGGCATTCAATAAGGTTATGTAATTCTTCTTCCTTCGTCTAATGATGTAATGCATTTTGTTGACAGATTTTCTAATATTAAACTTCTATTACATCTGTGGGATAAACTCTAGTTGGTCATAGAGGATAAAAAATTATTAATGTATTGATTCCATTTTACTATAGTTTCTGCGTATGGATTTGTATTTTAATGTTAAAGAGATTCCATTTTAAACTATACTTTTTCAGAGAAACATCTTTTCAACTTTTTAAATATTGTTTTTAAAAATTTATGCTCATGATTTAAAAACGCAAACAGTACAGAAAGATATAAAATGAAAATTGAAACTTTTCCCATTTCAAGTATGCCCTAGCTCTACCCCCACCAATATAAAAACAACTTTTAATGAATCTTTGTAGAACTTTTTACACACACAAAAGGATATTAAATTATGTGTAATCCATTTAAAACCAATGAAGTCATTCATTTTATATATACTGTTATTTTTAATGAATATATTATAAAGATCTTTTTACTTTGCCAAAATGACTAAGAGGTGCATAATTCTCCTTGCATGACATATCATCATTTATTTAACTAGTCTCTTATTGATGACCATTTGGGTGGTCCAGATTTTCAGTATTATAAATAAACTGTAACACATATCTTCACACACACACATCTGTGTATGTCTTACAGACAAAATTATTTGAATTGGGATTGCTAACTCTTAACATGATGGATATCCCCAAGTTGCTCTGCAAAGAAGTTGCACCAACTTGCACCAAGAAGCGATTTGTTCTTGACATAGAAAGCAAGTCCATGTTTGACATTGTTGGGTAATAGTCTTATTTAAGGTTGGGAGAGCTCAGGTCCAGCCTCCATGAAGCTCCCTGGCTGGCACCTGGAAGGCCTGTCTTTAAAACTCTTCTTGGCTGCTTTCCCCTACAAGCTCTGTCTACCTTTTCTCTCCAGGATCATAATGGAAAAAATTAGCTTTCATTTCTACTAATCTTATGGAAGAACTCTACCTCTGAGAGATTTTAATTTTAAAATTCTCCTTCACAACCTCAAATAAATTTTAAGCTCTTTAACTTTTAGAGGGAAAAGCATTTCCGGAAAACATTAACGAAACACTGGTAGCAAGAATTCACACTGAGTGCCCGTACAGTTGTGCTTTTAATAAACTCTAACGAAGTGCCCCCAAGTTCCTCTGAATTGCAGTCTCTTTTCTTGCTCCCCAGAGGACAGTGTCACCAGGCAGACTTTACCCTGCTAACTTCTGCCTGTTTTCCTGTCTCTGTTAACAATTAGGATGTTTCTTTTCTCTTTCACTTTGCCCCACCGTGCCCTCACTGCTCTGTTGACATGCTTTTTGTCTCCTCTTTTATCCTAGCCATTCCCTGTGGCTTTCTTTTATGAGTGAGACACAGCCAGCCTCTTCCCCTCCTGGTGAAATTTACCCAGGCCATGTGTCCAACTGTTCAACCATGGATACAAGAGCTATGGCCAGGGCGTTTATAAAGTGAGTGAAGCATCTATCTATTTTTAACGTTAAACGTTGGATTTTTCCATTTTAGTCCTGCGGTGTCTCATTTCAGCTGTTATATTTTGCTTACATGTCTGTGTCAAGTTGGTCAGGTTTCTGGGGCTACCCAAGAAGCACAGTCATAACAGCTTCAGTAACTACTATCCATAGACTGCCATGGTGGGAGAGACAACATTAAACTCTGAGTCAGACAGTCCTGCTTTGAATCTCAGCTCTTTCTCTCATTAGCTTGTCATGTAACCTAACCTTATCTTCACCTCAATTTCCTCATCACCACAATGGGAATAGTTATAGTATAGCTATCTCATAGCCTCATCAGAAGCATTATGTGAAAAAAAATGTTCGGAAAGTGCTGAATAGTACCTTGTACACAGAGCTCAGAAATTCCAAAAGTGGCTGTTACTATTATTGTTGATGATGTTATTTACATATGACTCTTTTTTATATTTTTAAAATTCTCACAAAATTCTCACAAATCTGAGACCATGAGGTACGTTAAATGACTGCCCAAGTCACTATATATCTTTCTCTTTTAAGTATAGTCTTTCATCTCTTCTCTCAAGTTTATGGATTTTATTGTTGAGATTAACATTTATAAATGAAAGTCTAATTGAAAAGAAATATGTATTTGTATGTGTGTGTATTTTTTTTTCAGTATACAAACTGCCTTCTCAAAGGGGACGAAATCACCCTTAGAGTCCTATTTCACACTGAAATTCCCGGAAAGTGATTATAAATTGCCTATGTCAACAACCTGTGTATATTGACACAGAAATATTTTTTCATTTTCTTCCAGCTTCTCCTTACCATGAACTAGGTCGCTGTGTTGCTCTGTTTCCCAAGTATGGCATACCTATGCCTTCTCTAGTCTAACACTGATATTTCCTCCATCACTGTCTTCACTGATTTCTCCTTTGTGAATGTTTCAAAATTAGAATACTGTCTCTCACACATTTAATTCAAACCCTAGACCAGAATAAAAAGTTATAAATTCTGATCAATCTCTTATAATCCCAAACTGGAACAAGCTTGGTCTATATTATTGAATAATATTTGCATGTGATTTATACAGAATGGCCCATCCATCTTCAATTTTTTTTTTGTGGAAAAGCTTAATTAGAACTTCTTTCCTTCCTTTCAGTTTTGATTTTCCCTCTTATTATTTTCATTATGCCCATCCTAGACTTTGCTCTTTTCAGAAGCTCCTAGCAGAATGAATTTCAAGAGATGCCTTGAACCATATAAAGTACATGCTTAAGATCTAGCTACTGTTTGTTGAGATATTGCTATATTCCAAATAGCGTACCACATTTCCTTTACCCTCACACCAATACTGTGAAATAGTCATTTTTATGCTTTTTTTCTTTACAAATTAGAGAAAACTACGGGAGAGTAATGTTTAAGATAAGAAGAAAGAGGTAGATACAATAACTTTATTCAAAATACAAACCTCATTAGGGTTGAGCAGAAGTACAAAAATAAGTGGATCTTATTTTTATGTCATTTTTATGTCATAAAGGATGCACAGCAGTTTCACAGACAGGCTCAGGAGCACATTGCTATCCTTTCCTGTCTACTCCCAGTCTCAAGGGAGCCCTTTTTTTCTTCCCTGACCCTGATGATCTCTTCCTAGGGCTTTTGCGACCAAAGTGCTCCTATCCTTATGGAAGCACCTCAGACCAGTATGAGAACTTGGTGGTTTAGAAATAAAATGGACAATATCAGCTAGATGTAGGGCTGGATCAAGGTTCCAGAATAAAGAGGACATGACCAGGGCACCAAACCTGGCCTCAAAGGTTAAGTGATAATGGGAAAATACTACCTGGTAAGCTAATACAGCAAGAATTCCTAAGAGGGTTGAATATGAGCCACAATCAATGCAAAGTTGGAGAACACAATCAAAGCAAAGGTGGAGAACACAATCAAGGCATAGATGGAGAACAAGGGTAGGGATACTCAATAGGTCATGATGAATTACTTCAGCACATCTGGGGAGCTTGGGACCCCACCTGAAGTCATCGCATCTTGCCACTGTGAGTTACCTCTGTTCTCCTTTTCCAGCTTTTTCACTAAGTCCTTCTAGGGAAAAGAATACCCACTGGACACTGACTTTTCCTTGTATCATGTACCTTAGAGAGACAGGGATGGGAAGAGCATGGATGTTAGACTCCAACAGAACTGGGTTCCAGTCATATCACTTGCTTACAATACAACTCTGAAATATTTGCTTCCGTATTTTTAGCTTATTTTCCTTTTCAGCCAAATGAGGATAACATCTAGTCTAGTTACTGTGAGTACTGGAGCTAATATACTACATAATTATCAACTGATGAGTGTCAACTCTAGGTTAACATGGATGCAAAGATTAGACACAATGAAAAACTGAGATAAATGTAAAGGGATTACTCATCAATATGATACAGAAAGAAGTCAGCACATTCAGGAACAGAGAAGAGAGACTGACATCTCTCAATTCCAGGTAGAGCTATTTGTTTCTGGCTTACTGCTAGCGTGGCGTCAGCAGTAGGCATGCAGTTGAGGAGAACAAGTGAGAAAGGGTGAGCTAGATCTTGCTGCCTGCCTCCACGTCCAGTCTATGTACCCAAGACTTCAACAGTTCTGTACTTACATTAATCAGGACTGGTGCCAGGCACCATTTCTCCAGACTCAGGATCATAAATTTTTTACCAATGGCCACAGAAAAGGGGACGAGAACAGTGCCCTCAGGCACTATTATAGCCATCACCTGTGGGACTGAAGCTCTCCAGGCCTATTTCATGCACTTTCCTTAATGAGAGCTGCCAAACTGGAATAAGAGTCAATAACCCCCGTGCCTCTGGTGTCATCTCAATAGGCCCTTAGGCTCGGGGCCTGTTATACATTAATGTAGAGCACCTGTTACTGAGTACTTATAACATCATAGCAGTTATCATCATTGTCATCATCATCATCATCGCTATTATTATTTGTGTCTCTCTTTTTCTTATTGCATGACCATTGGCCTCTTAGTGACTCATTCATCAAATGTTTTTTAAGTGTTTACTATACACTATGTACCACACCAGGCACTAGTGATCCACTGTTGAAAAAGATACAGCACCCGCCCTCATGGACCTAAAAAGATCATTTTTGGTGCAATGTGATAATTGTCACAATGGAGGAATTACAGGGTGTTTTGGGAAGACCTAAAAGGAGCACTTAACTCAGATTTAGAAAAAGTTTCCAAAGAAACAAGAGCCAAATTTGGAAACTGGGCATTTCTCTTATTCATTTATTCAATTATTTACCTTTACTCATTCAACAAATATTTATTAGACAGAGCTTTCCAATAAAAATATACATGAGCCACATATATAATTAAAAATTTTCTAACAAATTCTAATGCGAAATTGGCCAATATTAAGAAAAATCAAAATAAACAGGGAAAATTAATTTTAGTAATGTATTTTAATCTAATATGTCCAAAATCATATTAACATGTAATCAACATAAAAATATTGCAGCATTGTATACTTTATTGTGCTCAGTCTTTAAAATCAAGTGTGTATTTTACATGTACAGCACACTTCCATTCAGACTTGGCATATTTCACATGTTCAGTAGTCACTTATGACTAGTGGGCTTCCATATCAGTGTGGTAGGTACCAGGCACTGTACTAGGTGCTAAGGATATAGTAATGTGTGCAATAAACACAGTCCCTGTTCTAATTGAGCATGTAAGCTGCTCATGAGTAGTTGTTAGCTAGGTACAAAGGGACTTGCAGAGGAGGAGAGAATGTTCGGGTCAGAGAATCAACATGTGCCAAAGTCCAGAGGTGAAAGAGCATGGTGAGTTTTGGAATGGAATAAAGTCTCAGGGATAAAGAGGGAAAGTAAAGTAATTAGTGAAAGAAGAAATGACAGAAGTAACTGGAAGTCAGATAATGAAGGCCCTTAAGCCATATTTAAAAATTCAGACTTGGTCTTAAAGCCAACAGGGAGCACTGAAGAGTTTTCAGTAGGTGAGTGACTTAATCCGATTTGCATTTATGTAAGATGATTCTTCCTCTGTCCTGTAGAATGGATTGACGTAGGTCAAGATCAAAGGCATGGAGATCATTTAGGCCACTTTCACAATAAATGTGCTGAGATGATGCTGGCCCAGACTAAGGTTGAGAAGAAGTGATGAGAGAGAGTCTTAGAGAATGCACAGGACTTGATTATGGCCAATTATAATGAGTGTGTAGGGAAGGAGTCACTCATGATGTCCAGGCTTCTGGATGTGTCTGGAATGTGTCACCAAGACATTCACTGTGAGAAATAGTACAGAAGAAGGGACGGGTGAATGATGCTGAGAATGGGAAGATGAAGAGGTTAAATCCAGTTTTGGACAAGGTGAATTTAAATACAGATGTACACTCAGAAGGTATAATTGAAGAAAGTTTAACAAAGTTGTGGTCAGGGTAAAAAGAAATCTACAGTGGATAGTGAAGTGCTGTGATATCAGCAATGATAGAAAGTCATTACCACTATCTATAGGTCTAAGATCAAAGAGAAGTGATTGTTTTCAGAGTTTACTGTAGCAATAGGAAAGAGCCACCCAACAAGAGATGGGGCCTTAGGTAGAGTATTGTGGACTTGTCAAAGCATAGGAAACTAGGGGAATAAAAATCTCAACCTCTCTTCTCCCCTCCTCTGAGCACCTGCCAGTGACTCTCACTAAACACACCTAGAATTCAGAAGGCTGAGAAACCAGATTGTTAAAATCCATAGAGTCAGTCTTCTGGGGCCAAGAGCAGAGAGAAGAGGGGTGAGGAGTGTGTCTGGGGAGACAAATAAAAATTAAACAGCTCAAAGTACCTCCAAGCCATCCAAATAGAAAAAATATGATAAGTTAGCGCCTAAGCGAGTTCTGTACTCAAAGGGATAGTTTGGACTAAAAAAGTCAATATCTTAAAGTGGAAATGCAATCCATGAAAGTGGATGGCATATCCTAGGAAGAGGGTGTAAAATTAGGACAGAGCCCAGAGGACCACTAGTATCTATGGTAGGAACCCTTTCCTGAAGGGAAATTATTTTTCCTCTATTGGCCTTTGGAAGAATGACTAGGAACCTACATTGTGCTTTGGTCTGTTAATTTTTTAAAGGCCCTTTCAGTTATGACTCAAACTGCTTGCAAGTCATTGGCTTCACAGAATTGGCCAGTCAGTGATTATTTTTAATGCTTTTTGCTGTACGGTTTTCAGGCTTTCCATCATTATTTCTTTAAATGCCTAATCACTTCCCCTGGGACCAGCTTGCTTCCTGCTAATGATGTGTACATGCTGAATCTATATTCTCTTTCTTTCTTTCTTTCTTTCTTTCTTTCTTTCTTTCTTTCTTTCTTTCTTTCTTTTCTTTCTCTCTCTCTGTCTCTTTCTTTCCTTTCTTTCTTTCTTTCTTTCTCTCTGTCTCTCTTTCTTTTCCTTCTTTCTTTCCTTTCTTTCTTTTCTTTTCTCTCTCTCTTTCTTTCTTTCTTTCTTTCTTCATTTCTTTCTTTCTTTCTTTCTTTCTCATCCCATCATCTAGTTTCCTACCACAAACTGGCAGGTAAACAGGAAGGGCATGGATCTTCAGCCACTGGAACTCCCTAACAGAAAATGAAGACAGAAAACATAAATTTTGGGAAACTAAAATACTATGAGAGATGCATATTTTATTGAAGAAAGGACAAAAACAGAAGGAATGACAGATAAGGGCAACTCTAACAGCTTGTTGCCAACTGAACTTGATGCTAGAAATTCAATGGAAAAGAAGTAGAGGCTAGAAATTTGTACAAGAGAAATGGCCTTTGGCAGTGAGATTGAGGGAATTTGCCATGCAAATAAGTTAGCTCAAACCCTTTGTGTGTATTTTTGTGCTGGGGTGTGGTCCTAGTATTGCTGCAATATTTGAGTAAATAATACTGAAAGCACAGTCTAGTCACTTGGGGATGGAAAGATGACAACACCTAAGGGAAGAGTTCAGGGCCCAAGTTAGGGGTTTTTCAACAAGTATCTAGTGACCTACAGGAAAGTGGGCATCACAGCCTGAGCAGAAGCCTAGTGAGTTAGGCTTACTGTAATCAGTTGGTGGATATTAGAGAGTGAGGCTGTAGCCTGATGCTCACATAGGTGCCTGGACACCAGGTCACAATGGGCACTCTGGGTGTAAGTTTCCATTTCATCTTTTGAACTATTAAGGGCACAAACCAGAAGCTTCATTACGTTAGCAAGTGGAAATAATCTGTTGCCCTCATACCATCACTTCTAAAACCGTTATTGATGCTGTAATAAGGGTAAGTGGAGTGTGATGGGAGCACTACGGATTGCTACTAACTGAGCCTGGTAGAACCTTGAAAGACGAGGAGGATTTGGTTTGGCACAGAGGAGAAAGGTTACAGGTGAAGTGATGACCTACGGAACAGAATAGTAGTGTGAGTAGGTATTGATGAGGAAAATTCATCTTTATAAAAAACAGAACTTTGCATCACTTATCCTAGAAGTTAAAATCTCAAAAAAACCAATAAATCTTAATGTAGCTCTTTAATTGTTTAGTAATAAAATGGCACAACATTGTTCAAACATATTATGAGCATCTCATTAGCTTTCTTGCATTTGCTAACTCACGACTATATTATACTCTACAATAATGGGATGTTTAGGGTGTTATAGAAACTCATAGGAGGGACATGGAATCCAGCCTTGAGGAGCCAATGGCAGTTTCCCAGGAAAGTGACAAGGTAAATGCAAAAGGTGAGTAAAAGGTAGCCAGATGAAGATAATGAAGAGGTGATAGGGAAGAGTTTTCCAATCAAAAATGAGGTAGATATTATGCATGATCTCAATTCTTCTCTGTCCAGATGAATCAGGTCTGCTGCAATGTAACTTTACAGTGTCCCCTCACCCAGACTCTAGCCATGTGACTTGCCTTGGCTAATGAAATATTAATGGACATGATGCAAACAGAGGCGTGAATAAGCAATTTTGCATTTCTGCTTGTCCTCTTCTGGCACTCTTCCGTCATCATGAGAACATGCCCAGGTGAGAATGCTGTAGGATGAGAGACTTGAAGCAGAGCCTAGTTATTCCAGTCATCCAGCTGAGGGCATCCTAGACCAGCCAATCTTTAGACGTGTGGCCGAGTCTAGCCTAGATCAGCAGAGCCACCTAGGCACCTACCTCAGAGGTATGACTGGTAAACACTTATTGTTGCATGCCATTAAGGTTTTGTGGTTGCTTATTATGCAGCATTATTGTGGCGATAGATAACTAATACAAAAATATGAAACCCAAGAATGAATGGAGTACTTAAATCACTGAAAGGAGTACAAGCAGTAACAATTCCCATTGGTTATCTTATATATATCATATATATATATATATATATATATATATATATATATATAGTCTGTAGACTTCTCTGAAACAGTTTAAAAACAGTTCCTATTGTGTGATCAATACCAATAGAAGGACTATTGAAGAATCTTGAGGCATATTCTGATGTGGGTCCTATTGACCTTATCAAGGAAATTGAAGCTGGCTTTGCAGAGTCTTACAACCAAAGAGCTCAGGGTAGTGATGGAGGAAAAGTTTAATAGATTACTTATTTAGTATCACTGAATAAAGAATTATAAATGATCAATCATATTCCCTTTTGTTATTTCTCCCAAATTAGAATACATCTTGATATTGCTGGCACTATCAGATGTGCCATTTAGACATAAAACTCTATCAAGTGACTGAGGCCTATGAAAAATAAGCCCAGTAATAACTTGCTCCTATGTTAACACTTTTCTTCATAATCGAAAATGTGAACCTAATGGTCTAGTCCAGTGGTTCTCATGCTCTGGCATGCATTAGAAATACCTAAAGGGCTTGTTAAGACAGTATTCGTGGACCCCATTCCCAGAGTTTCTTATTTAGGAGGTCTTGGGAAGTCCCAAGAATTTGTGTTTCTAACAAGTTCCCAAGTGATGCTAATTATGCTTGTTGATGATTGCACTTTGAGAACCACTGGAACCACTGCCTCAGTAACTATAATGGCTAATTATGTGTCAGCTTGGCTAGGCCACAGTACCCAGTTGCTTGGCCAAACACAAGTCTAGATGTTGTTGTGAAGGTTTTTTTTTTTTTTTAAATGTGATTAGCATTTGAATTGGTAGACTTCGAGTAAAGCAGATTAGCCTCCATAATGTGGGAGGGCCTCGACCAATCAGTTGAAGGTCTTAAGAGCAAAGGCTGAGGTTTTTAGAAAAAGGAATTTTGCTTCAAGACTGAAACATAGAATTCCTGCCTAAGTTTCTGAACTGCTGGTCTGCAGTTTAGACTTGACATTGCAACAACTCTTAACCTGAATTTCCAGCCTGCCAGCCTACCCACAAATTCTGCACTGACCAGCCCCACAATCATGTAAGTTTCTAAAAATCAATCTCTCCCATCCCTCTTCCCTTCTTCCTCCTCCTCTCCCTTCTACATACTCAGGTAATTAATTCAAGTGTATGTATATATTCAGGTAAATTCTTTCTTTTTCTCTCTATGTATATAGACTAGAGAGAGTGAGAGAGGAAAGAGAGAGAGAGAGATCTCCTATTGGTTCTTTTTCTCAAGAGAACTGAATACAGTGACACTGCAATGAAGTCTCCTCAAAAAAAAAAAAAAAAAAAAAAAAAAAAGAAAGAAAAGAAAAGAAAAGAAAAAGCCAGAACTTTGCACCTGTTGTCTCTTTATCTAGAGTGCATTTCCTCATTTTTTCACCATTTGAAGGCCTCTTTAGCCAGAAGACCCATTTCAAATATGCCACATTCGATAAAACTTTCCTGACTCCCTCTGGACAGTTTCCTTGTTCTGTAGCCCACATTAGGGTAGGATTATAAGCTCTTAAACACAGAGGATGATGTTCTGGAGGCCTGGGCATCATTTTAACCTTATCAGCCTCATAAAATTCTTCATAAGTCCTGGCCCGTAGTTGGTATTTCATAAATATTTTCAATGTATAAATGAGTGAATTAATGACTTCTGTTTTTATTTAAATTCGCTAATGCATTTATAGACCATAAAGATCTACCAATTAGCCTTAAGAAATGATATAAATGCAAATATATATTTTTCACCTTACCAAGCATACTGAAAACATATGAATACAATAGCTACCAGATAGATAAGCTTTTACAGTGAGAATTGAACAGTATTCTGATTCGTGCATGGGCATCAGTCATATAAATGTATTAGGCTCTTTCATTGATTCCAATAAGCAATTATTCAGAGCCTACTTTGTGGCTGGCACTGTGTCAGGTGATGTATACATTACTTATGATTCATTATGGCACTTTTCCTCAATGTTTTTAAGACATTTTAACAAGGACTCTTAAGACAATATATCTTCACACATCTAGAAAATTGGATGTTTTTCTTATATTTTAGAAATTAAAAGAAAATTAAGCAAATGGCACTAGAATTAGAAAGAATGAGCAATTCATTAGGCAATAAGAATATTAACTAGAAATTAGGAATCTATTTCTTATTTTAATATGCACTTGAGCTTAATTGGCTAAGTTTTGAATATGGGGTGATGAGTTGAGTTGTTAATACAAATCACACACCTTTTATATACTTAATAAAATCCAAGAGTTGGAATGCATTTGCGTTGCAGACAATTTATCTGGAGGAGTCAATGAGTTGGGTAATAGAAAGGGATAATAGGAAATCAGTGGCTGAGAAACCTATAAAGTAAATTAACATGTGCCTTACTTTATTAATTTATAACAATAATGTAATGGATAAATCAATGAGGAGTGCTTTGAGAGAAATGGATGGAGGGAAGAGTTCCTCCTTTCTGCAATTTGTTGGAATCATTTCCTCTGCAGAGGAAATGTTGGCCAGAGGTAAAGAATGTCTTGCTCTTGATAAAGAGGAAAAACAGTGTAACGTAGCGGAATCTGTGCATGCTCTGTTCATATCCCATGGGCCTTAGGACTTCAGAGAACTTCTATTGACTTCCAAATGCTAGTGTTTGAATCTCTCTGCCTGAGGATGTTTTTTCCCAAAGCCTCTAGGCTGGCAGTGCTCAGAAAATAACTTATTCACTGGTCCTCAGCAGCCCCCTACCAATGGCTGACAGAAGTTGGTATATTAACACCCCAGCTTCCTAGTTCCTTGGGTGATATAACTCTTAAGCATTATTTTGCGCAGTTTTCTAGAGTTTGCAGTCAGGATTCAGCTCATTTATCCACAAGTGAAGCTGGCTTGTGGGCTGCTTTCTCTTCCCTGTTGTCACTTCCCCACTTTCTTAGTAATGCCTCTTGCATCTCTCACAGAAAATCCTTGCACTTGAATGCTTGCTTGGGGTGGGCTTCTGGGAAAACCCTAAGACATGTACAAAGACTGTTGACTCTTTGTGGCTGTTGTTCTTTGTGGTTCTGGGGAGGGGCCTGATTTTTCAGGTTCAGTCCTGGCTTGGAAGTACTAGCTACAGAATCCCATTAGCTAACACTGAAGCCTTCAGAGTTTGGAGGAGCTGGTGTGGGTAAGAATCTGCTTACAGAGGAGGATCTTGGACAGATGAGGGTCTAATAAGACAGTTTAGCTGAACTCTTCATTGCCGTTCTCTCTCCCCATCAGTTGTGTCATGCAGCCTGCTCATCAATGTACACGTGTGGAAGACAGATTAGCACTACTTAGACTGAGCTTTGTTCATTTTCTATTGCCAGTCTGCATTTGAGAGAGTAAACATTTGTCTCGGTAACTCTAAAAGCGAGCATTTTTCTCCTTTTACTCCTGCATTGCCAGGCTTAATTAGCACTTTGCATAGACTTCATAATGCCTTTTGGCTATACTCTATCTCTGTTCCATTTTGAGAGAGATTGTTCCTTTTGAAAACTGTGTATGTTTCTGTGTGGAGGGAGTTTGTACAATATGAATATTTCCCTCAGCCAGCATCTCCCACCTTAACTAGTATAAATAGTCTTACTCGTCTCCTGCTTCCTCTCTTAAACTACAGGGGTCTATTCTCCAACTAGCAGCCAGAATGGGCTGTTAAAATATAAATTTGTTCTTGACCTTTTTCTGTAAAACCCTCCAAAGGCATTATTATGCCCTCCCTATAAAATCCCAACTTTGCCCTCATGTTACAAGGTCCTTTGCTCAAATGTCACCTTCTCAGAAAGGCCTCTCTGGGCCTTGCGAGTTCATCCTTAGCATTCCCTGTCTCCCTTCTCTGCTTTGTAATTTTTTATAGAAGTTATCACTGTGTTATTAACTGCATGTTTTGCTTCTTTGCTGATTATATCACTATTAATGTGCTTCCTTCATGTAGCGAAACACGTTTGAGATTCATTCATGTTGTGTGTCTCTGTAATTCATTCCTTTGTATTGGTGGGTAGTAGTTCACTATGTTGACATATCTAAATGTATCCATTTGCCAGCTGAAAGACTTCTGGATCATTTCTAGTTTATGGGGCTTATGAATAAAGTTGCCATAAATATTTGCGTCCGGGTTTTTGTGTGAATATATTTTTATTTCTCTTGGGTAAATACCTAGGAGTGAGATCACTAATTCATATGGTAAGTATATGTTCAAGTGGTTGTACTATTTTGCACTCTCACCAACAATGCATGAGAGTAGTTCTAGGTGTCCCAAATCTTTGCCAGCATTTGGTATTATAGGTTTATGAGCATGAGGGGTTGGTGGTGGACTTCAAAAGAGTCCTTGAGATTCATTATTATATTTAATCAGAATTTCCAGGTGGGGCCCAAGTGCAGGTTTTTCTTTCTTTCTTTGGTCTAAGAGCTGTACCATTTAAAAATTATTATTTAGTTTATTTTTTAGAAAAGTTTTAGGTTAAGCAAAAAAATTGTGCAGAAAGTACAGGGTTTCCATTTTCCTTTCTGTCCTCTGCGGTTTTGTCTGTTATTAACATCTTAGATTGGTGTGTATATTAGTTATAATTGATGAAAGAATATTGATGTATTATTATTAACTAAGGTTCATAGTTTACATTAGGGTTCGCTCTTTGTGTTGTACAGTTCTATGGGTTTAATGCATAATGCCCTGCACCTACCATTACAATATCATACAGAATAATTTTACCACTGTAAAAATCCTATGCTTCACCTATTCATCCTTCTCCCCTACTCACCCTGAAATCCTGGAACAACTAATCTTTTTGTTCAGTATAGTTTTGCTTTTACAGGATATTGTACTGTTGGCATTACAGTATGTGGTCTTTTTAGACTGCCTCTTTTTATCTAGCAACAGGCATTGAAGTTTCCTCAAGTCTTTTCTAAAAGTTTCTCAGGAAATTGTAACAGGCAGCTATGTTTGAGAAGTCCCAAATTAGAATACAAGCTCCCAGAGGATCTTTCTCTTCTTCAAACATGTTTTGTGCATTTGTGTACCCTCAAAGCCTAGAACAGAGCCTGGCATATAATAGGCTCACAATAAATTTCAAATGAGTGAATGAGTGAATGGTAAGGTCAGACCAGATTTACGGAAACCTAAACATTCCTCACATTTGATTAATCCTCTCAATAAGCTCTGAAATTGGTTTCAGACCAAACAATACATTGATCACTCTTGACTGCAGTTTGCCACTTCCTATTTGCTGTACCCATGCTCCGTCACTCTTTAAACTCCAACATACATTGAGCTTCCTCCATAATGCCTTTATTACCTTCATTTGGAAACCTTCTCCTTCACTCTGCTTTTTAAATCCTTCCAGAATTTCTATAACTAATTCATCTTTGATCACTTGCAAAAGACCTACCAAATCATTTCAAACTCTTTTCTGAACTCTTAAAATAATTACTGCTTTGAGATTCATTGGACATTGTGACGTGCTACTTGTTTTTTCTAGATGTTTGCTCTTGTGAAGTGCTTTTTGAACTTGATTGTGTTATTTTCATGTGTTTCTCCCTGGTGCTCCAACTAGAATCTAAGTGCCCTAAAGACAGATATTACATCCTTACTCATGTTATTCAGTCTTGAGTCTCTCCTAGCACTTAGCATTGTCTCAAGCTTGATAAATATTTATTTATTTATTTATTTTTTCTAGTTCAGGAAATGATGAACTATGGGGAATGAGAATGATGTAAAGGAAATAGTGTAGGTCCAGGCAGCCAGAAATTGTAATAGTAGTCATTTAGCCTCTCTAGACCTCAGTTTCCTCATTTGCATAATTATTTGTACTAAAGTCTCTAATTTCTTCTCTGTTTGTACCATTCTGTGTTTTGATTACCCATAGCAACAATAGGGTAATTGGACAAATGACATAATTGGCCTAAACGGACATAGCTGCTGTTAGGATTAAACATCAATCTTTGATAACAACAAACAAACTGGAATAAAGCTGTTAATTTGAGATCAGTTCTAATTTTTATGTTTACATTGGGTTATTTTCTTTGCACCTGCACTCTGTCCTTCACGTGGAATACCTGCTTTCCCTCTACACTTTCTCAGTAGGTGCACTGAAGTTCCACTTCATATAGCCTTTCATGGTTTGTGTCTTTTTTATTTGTTTGCTTTTCCATTGTTTTTGTATTTTCCCCCTGCTATCTAGTAGCTCCATGAGAGAGGAACCATGTAGATCATCTTCATCATTATATTGGTGCCTGATATGCAATAGGCCTTCAATAAATATCTGTTAAATGAAGATATGATCTGAAAAAAACGTATTTTGTTAACAAATACGTGCTGGAAACACTGCATATTCTACTTTTCCTTCTTGGAATGTCACAGTCCTAAATGCAGGAAATCTGTTTACTTTTATCACTCTAGGATTTGCCAAACTTATTTGATAATGGGCCTCCCCTGACCCCCCCACCTTTTTTTTTTTTTTTTTTTGCTTGGAACATCCATTTATGCAACAATCATACCTACATTATTAAAAAGTAGTTGCTCTCTGGTATCAAACTACTCCCATATGTCCAGCATTATTCTAAGTGCTGTAATAAATATGATAACCAGAACAATCCTATTTTTACTCTTTTTACTTGAGATTTTTGAATGAGGAAACAGAAGCTTAGAGACTTAAACTATCTTCCTAAGCCACACAGTTCCTTGAGGAATCAGTATACAGATAGCTCAATGTGAGAACTGCTAGTCTAATGAAATTCACAGGTTCTGGAGCAAGACAGACCCGCATTTGAATCTGAATGGAGTGGGTTCTGGAATGGATCACTGCTTTCTAAATGTGGCTCTGGGCCTCACTGTCTTTTTCTGTAGAATGATGATTATATTAATTGCAAAGAGTGACTTAGAAACTAGATGAAATTATGAATGTAAGGAAGTTAACATTGTACATGATAAATGCTTAGGAAATTCTAGTTACTATGAGCAGAGAGGCTGACACTAAATAGTACCTGATGAGCATTATTTACCTTTTCTGACACTTTGGTTTTTCATCTTGGAGCCTTTCGTGATTTGGTTTACCTTAAAACTTCGAAGAGTAGTGTATTAGTTAGGTTGGGCTAAAAACTGTAACAAACACCTTTAAAATATTTTAACTCTACTAAGTAAAAGTTTATGACTCAGAGAAGTCCAAAATGGATTTCCTTGATTGGGAAGTTCTCTTTAAGGTGTGACTCAAGTCCTCCACTGTGTCCTCTTCCTGTAGTATGGAGAAAAAGAGAGGAGTTTTAAAAAATTATGAATATTACATTTATTTATTGCCCAGTTGTTAAAACATTGGCCATGGATGAATACTCAGAATCTTCCTGTACTTTCTAGTTATATTTAGGCCATTGAACATCCAGGAGTAAAATTTCCAGTGTCCTATAATTAGCAAAATTGTAAGCATGATTTGAAAGTAATTAGTGTTCCTATCTATACCTAGAACCTATGGCAGGTGGTCAGTTTGAAGTGGTAAATGGTGGATACAGTCCTTAAGCCTTCTTTATCATCTACATCCATTTTTACCATTCTGTAATTTTTAAAAAACAAAATAAATTTTTTTTATGTTAAGTACATAACTTGATAAATTTTCTCAAAATAAAAACACCTGTAAACCATGGTCTGCACTGCGAAATTGAACTTTACCAACAAGCCTGAGAGCTCCCTCAAACCTCCTTCCAAACAGTATTCCACTCCCCACAGTAGTGCCTACTTGACCAATATCATCAACATTTAATCTGGCGTGTTTTTATATTTATGTCAGTAAAATCATACAATCTGTATTCTTTTGTTCCTAGCTTCTTTTCACTCTACATATCTGTAAAGTTCATCCATATTTTTGCAGATAGCAATAATTTGCTCACTTCCATTGCTATATAGTATTACATTGTGTAAATATGCCACCACTTCATTTTATTATTGAAATAAATTTGAGTTTTTTCCAGTTTTCTAGTTTTGGGTCACTCTGAAGTGTTGCTATACATGTTTTTGTACTTTTCATTTGTGCACATCTGTACACATTTTATATGTATTTACCTAGAAATGGAATGGCTAGGTAACGGCATATGTATATGTTCAGCTTTAGCAGATACTGGGAAAAAGTTTTCCAAAGTTGTTTTACAAGTTTATGTCTATAAAAATTCTATTTGCTCCACATCTTTACCAACACTTGGCATTCTCGCTTTTTTTTTTTAATTAACTATTCTGGGTGGCTGTGTTGTGATATATCATATTGTGGTTTAATTCATATTTTTATCATAACTTATGGAATTCAGCATTATTTTCTGTTTATTGGCTATTTGGACATCATCTTTCTCAAAGGGTATGTTTAAGTGGTGTTGTTTGCCTATTTTTCTATTAGATTGACTATCTTATTGACTTGTGGGAATCTTCTGGTTATAGGACCCTTGTCAACCATACGTATCACAAATATCTTCTGGGAATGCATGGCTTGCCTTTTGCATTTTAAAGTTGTCTTTGAGGAGTGGAAGTTCTTAGTTTTAATGTAGTTTAACCTATAAAACTCTTTCTTTATGATTAGTGCCTTTTGTATCCTTTTAAATAAATATTTACCTATGCCAATGTCATGAAAATATTATCCTGTGTTATCATCTAGAAGTGAAACAGGAGGAGTTCCCTTATAACCCTCACAGAGCATGAGACAGAGGTGTGGCTCGCTTCTTTGGTGCCCTGCTGCTCAAACCTCTAGTGGAAGCATGCAGATTGGCAGGTTGTGGGGAACGTTTTTGGGCTCCGACCCCACAGCAGCATCTAGGGTTGAGTGTTTACAGCTCCCGAAGGCCCAGTGGGTGTGTGTTACAGTGTGCTCTTTCAGCTTAGCCGTCCACAGGTGGCTTGTTTTAATCAGCTCTAATAGACCTTTTGCGTTTTCGCAAGGACAGAGGGCTTTCTGTATCCCAGGTTCTTGCCCTAGTGTACCAGAAAAATCAGATCCCATGTGGGCTTGGAGGATGGGTACAATGTTTTATTGAGTGGTGGCGGTAGTTCTCAGTGATGTGGATAGGGAGCCAGAAGGGGGATGGAGTGGGAAGGTGGTCTTTCCCTGGAGTTGGGCCACCCAGCGACTGGACTGTGCTCCAACCACCCCTGACCGAATTCTGCATCGTCCCACCTCAATGGCCTGTTGGTGTCTGTTAATGGGCTCTTCTGCTCCTCTTGATGTCCAGCTGCTTGTGTCCGTGCCCTCTATGGTCTTGGGTTTTTATGGGCACAGGATGGGGGATGGTGGGCTAGAGTGGTCTTGGAAAATGCAACACTTGGGTGTGAAAACAGAAGTTCCTGTTCTTATTTAGGTCCGTGGACACAGGCCCAAGGGTGGAGCCCTTGCCAGGGACCCTGCCCTTCTCTACCCAGCACTTCCCTGCCCTTCTCCCATATCATTTCCCTGCTCTTAAGAGGTACATCTAACTGCCATTAGAATATGGATGACAATTGGTCTTAGCTACTTCCGGCTCACAGGGGGCATTTTTTTGGGGGGGCAGGGTGGGGGGAATGGCAGTCATATTCCTTCCAGAGGGGGTTTCTGGCAAAGGGGAGCCATTATCCGAGGCTCTGGTTGTCTGGCCATTTGGAGTTTGATGGCCTCTAAGTATGAGAGAAAAAAAAAACAAAAAACAAGTTTTATAAAGTTAAGTATACATGGGTTAAACATGTGCATTATACAAGGAAAGAATTCAGGGCCAAATATTACAGAGATAAGAAGTGAAATATACTAACAACAACATTGTACTCAGAGCTGTTTCACCCTGGTGAAAGAAATTAAACCTTTCATGGGAGCGGTTTAACTTTAGAAGACAGATAACTGTTCTTGCCATATCTGTAGCAGTTAACAGGTGCACTCTGGGAATTTTGGGGTTTGTGGGCTTTCCTAGTAGCCATTAAAGCCTCTCTCTCTTTCCTGTCTCCCTATTATAAAAGACCATGGTGGCCACTTTCAGTAGGTCTTCTAATGTACTATCTGGTCCCAGGGCCCATTTCTGCAACTTCTTTCTGCTATCAGGGGCTGCCTGAGTAATTAATTTATCCTTCAGAATTAGTTGTCCCTTGACTGAATCAGGGGATAGCAAGGTGTGCTTTATCAAGGCATCTCTTTAGCTTTTCCAGGAAGGCAGGGGGATTTTCATCGAAGTCCTGGTCGATCACAGACAACTTAGCTTGCTTCTGGTTCTAAATGAGCCTTCCATTATGCACACCTGAAAGTGTCTCCTCTTCCAATCTCCCATTTCATCATTGGGATTCCATTAAGGTCATTCACTGGTACCATTTCTCTTTCAGTTGGATAATTTTCACCCTCTTCTTCCCTGATGCTGTATGTGACACAAAGCTCATCCCCAAATCTCTCTGCTGCTTGCAGAGTGGACTGCTTCTCTGTGTCTATCAGGGTCTGATTCAAAACTAACAAAACATCTCTCCAGGAGTGCCCAAATATTTGGGTGAAATTCTGGAAAGCCTCTATATATGTGTCAGGGTCATCTGAAAACTTGCCAAGATCCCCCTTAATTTGCTTTAAGTTCTGCAGAGAGAAGGGGGCCTGGACCTTACTGGGGCCAAATTCACCAGGCATCTGTTGGAGGGGCAAGTGTGAGACTGGGGCTTGTCTAGGGTGAGGATTTCTAGGAGGGGACAAGTGAGAGGCTGAAGCTGGATAGGAAGATCGGGGTGGACCCAGAGGAGCAGGGCTGGAGGGAACTAGGTCCTCTGCTGGGAGTGCCTCTGGGACTCGAATCTTTCATTCCCTGGGCTTGCTTCTTGCAGCCTTCCCTGAGATGGCAAACAGGAGGGCTATCCTACACTGTCGACAAAGGTCTGGATTGCCTTGCAAGGTATAGAAAGCCTGCACATATGGGGCCTCAGACCATCTGTCTTCATTTACAGAAAAGTTTCAACTGCTGGATGGTATGAAAATGAATGGTTCCTTCCTGAGGACAAGTCAGTCCTTGCTGTAAATTACAATTGGTACTCAAAGCCCTCCAACCTCATAGCCGTGTCTAGGGTTGAGTGTTACAGCTCCCAAAGCCCCAGTGGGAGTGTGTTACAGGGTGCTCTTTCAGTTTTGCCATCTATAGGCCGTTTGTTTTAATCAGCTTAATTAGACCCTCTCCTTTATCGCAAGGACAGAGGGCTTTCTGTATCCCAGGTTCTTGCCGTAGTGTACTGGAAAAATCGGATCACATGTGGGCTTGTAGGATGGGTGCAAGGTTTTATTGAGTGGTGGCAGTGGCTCTCAGTGAGGTGGATAGGAAGCCAGGAGGGGGATGGAGTAGGAAGGTGGTCTTCCCTTGGAGTCAGGCCGCTCAGCGGCTGGATTCTCCTCCAACCACCCCCAATCAAATTCTGTGCCATCCCAACTTGATGGCCTGCCGGTGATGGCTGGAGTCTGTTGGTGTGCTCTTCTGCTCCTCTTGACATCCAGTCACTTGTGTGTGTGCCTGCTACAGTTCCGGGCTTTTATGAGCACAGGATGGGGGACTTGGCACGCCAGAGTGGTCTTGGAAAATACAACATTTGGGCACAGAAACAGGAGTGACTGTTCCCACTTAGATCTGTGGGCACAGGCCTGAGGGTGGAGCCCTCGCCAGGAACCCCATCCTTCTCTACCCAGTACTTACCTGGCCCTCTCCCATATCAGAAACTATAGTTTTTCAAAATTTTATACTAGCTATGTGATCCATCTAAAATTAATTTCTGTGTATGATGTGGGATAGGGACTGAGGTTCATTTTTTTTCACATGGATATCTGATGACACAGCACCATTTAATAAAAAGTGCATCTATTCACAATGTGCTACAGTTATAAGTTTGCCAAAAATCAAATGACCATATATATGTGGATTTGTTTCTGGAAAATGTATTTATTTCAAAGGTCTGTTTCTCTCCCCTTGATTCAATAAGACTTGATATCTAGAAATGTTTGTGTTCTCATTTTCTTCTGCTTCAAGGTCATCTTTTATTCTTGAATCTTACGATTTTCAAGTAAATTTTAAAATAAACTTATACATTCCTGTGGCAGAAATCCTACAGAATTGTCTTTGTGATTTCCTTGAATCTACAGGTCAATTTAGAAAGATTTAATAAGTTTACAATGTTAAGTATTCTAACTCAGAATATGATATAACCCTCTTTAGAATTTCTTTAGTTGCATTCATTATTAAAAACTTTTAATATAACATAACATACATGTATCAATATGCATAAACATAACTCAATTGCAATTTTGCTAACAATTTTTTACTCTCAATATTAACAGTTTTCTCCAGCTGTATTTCACATCTTTTCTCAGACTTAGTAATAAGTATTTTTTGTCACTATTGTAAATAAAGTATATTTTATTTTTTAATGATTTATTGCTTATATGCAGAAATAGAATTGATTTTTGTTTGTTAACATTGTATACAATAAGTTTGTTGAATTCACTTGTTAATTTTAATGATATATCTGTAAATTGAAAAGAAATTATGAATTCGATCCTGCTAAATAATTTTATTTCTATTTTTTAATCTTGATAACTTTCATTTTCTTTTCTTTTTTTATTTCTTTGACTAGGACTTTCAATATGATGTTGAAGAAAAATGCTGATAGCTGATATCCTTGTCTCAGTCCTAATCTCAGGGGATTAGAGTTTCAGTAATTCAGCATTAAGGATGATATTTGTAGTATAATAATAATAACTATTATTATCTGGAAAACCTTTATATATTAAGGGAGTTTTTATTTCTATCTAGCTGTTTTCAAAAAAATCATGAATGAATGTTAAAAGTTATTAAATACTTTTTCCTTAACTATTGAGTGCATTATATAGGTTTTTTCCTTTGGAATTGTTAATGTAATAAATTATACCAAATTTAATATGAACTAAATATTAACACAAACTACATTCCTCGGATAAACCCAACTTAGTCATAATGTATTGTCCTTTTTAGACATTGCTAAATTGGATAAGGAATATTTTGTGGATGACGTTTTAAAATCATGTTCATGAGAGATTGGCCTGTGATTTATCTTCCTTTTAATTCCTAATCAGGTTCATAAAATACATTGAAAAGAGATATTTTCTATTATATAAAATTTTGATTAATTTTGATATTGTTCTTAGTGAAATCATTGGAACAATTCACTATAGAAACTATCTGGGCCAGTAATGTTCTTTGCCAGAATATTTTTAGACACTGATTGAATTACTTTAATAAATACAAGACTCTTTTCAAATATTCTATTTCTTCTAAAGTTGGAGAAAGTTTCTTGTTAGTTTGGTAAGTTTTATTTTTCACAAATATAATTTTCGCCTACATTTTCTACATTTCAGCTTAGTGTTGTAAATTTTTTCAGAGTATCACCTGTTTTCTCTAAATATCTGTAAGATCTATAATGATACCATTTACCTCTTTTTTCTTGATTAGTCTATATAAAGAATCTACTTTTAGTTTTGTTGCTTTTTTAATATTGTAGGTGTGTTTTTATTAATTTATGGTTTTAAAATATGTTTTCAAATTTTTCTTGTTTTTTTCTTGTCATAACATATATACACTAAAGTACACTAATTTTAAGTGTGTAATCTGATGAAGTTTTACATATTTATGCACCCACAAAATCACCACCCAGGTCAAGTTAATACACAGAAGATTTCTTCTTGGCCATTTCTAGTCATTTTCAACCCTTTCATGTTTTTCTTTAATATTACTTCTATCAGCCAATTAATCGTTGATCATAAAAGGTGCCTGTTCTAGAATTCCATGTAAACTGAATCATACAGATTCTTTTGTGTCTGACTTCCTTTGCTCAATATATTGTGAGATTCATCCATTGTAGTGAATATAGCCATAATTTAAAAAAATTTCCCTGAGCTATTCCATTTTATGGCTATAGGCATACATCAGAGATATTGCAGGATCAGTTCCAGAATACCACAGTAAATCAAATACTGCAATAAAGTGAGCCAAATGAATTCTTTGGTTCTCAGTATATGTAAAAGTTATACATACACTATACTGTAGTTAAGTACTGTAGTTAATTATGTCTAAAAAGTGTACTTCTCTTAATTTAAAATAATTTTTATTCATTTATTATTTCCATAAATTAATGGGAACAGGTGGTGTTTGATTATATGAGTAAGTTCTTTAGTGGTGATTTTCGATATTTTGGTGCACCCATCACCCAAGCAGTATACACTGCACCCAATTTGTAGTCTTTTATCCCTCACCCTCTTCCCACCCTCTCTTTCTGAGTTCCCAAAGTCCGTTATATCATTCTTATTTCTTTATATCTTCATAGCTTAGCTCCCACTCAGGAGTGAGAACAATGTTTGGTTTTCCATTCCTGAGTTATTTCACATTGCTAAGAAATGCCAACAATCATCTGAGCCTTCAGCAAGTCATAATCTTTTTGCTGGGAGAGGGTCTTGCCTTGATGTGGAGGTCTACTGACTTATCAGAGTGGTGGTTACTAAAGGTTGTGGTGGTGGTGGCAATTTCTTAAAATAACACAACATTGAAGTGTGCAATATTGAATGACTTCCTTTCACAAAAGGTTCCTCTATAACATGCAATGCTGTGTGATAGAATTTTACCCACAGTAGAACTTCTTTCAAAATTGGAGTCAATCCTCTCCAACATTGTCACTGCTTTATCAACTAAGTTTATGTAACATTCTAAATCACTTGTTATAATTTAAACAATGTCCATTGCATAATTTATAAGAAGTTAATTCCGTCTAAAAAAAATCACCTCCTTTGCTCACCTATAGGAAGCAATTCCTTACCCATTCAAGTTTGATCATGAAATTGCAGCAAATAGTCACATCTTCAGGTTCTACTTCTAGTTCTCTTGCTATTTCCATCTCATCTGTAGTTATTTTCCCCATTGAAATCTTGAACCCTCAAAGTCATCTGTAAGGGTAGGGTGAACTTCTTCCACATTCCTGTTAATGTTGATGTTTTGATTTCCTCCCATGATTCACACATATTCTTAATGGCATCTAGAATGGTGAAGTCTTTTTAGAAGGTTTTCAATTTAGTTTTCCCAGATCCATCAAAGGAATCACTGTCTATGGCAGCTGTAGCCTTATAAAGTGTATTTCTTAAATAACAAGACTTGAAAATTGAAATCACTCTTTGATGTATGGGCTGCAGACTGGACGCTGTGTTAGCCAGAATGAAAACAACATTAATCTCCTTGTACATAGTCATCGGAATTCTTGGGTGTCTAGGTACACTGTTAATAAGCAGCACTATTTTGAAAGGATCTTTTTTTTCTGCAAAGTATGTCTCAACAGTGGACTGTTAAAATATTCAGTAAATCATATTGTAAACAGAGGTACTGTTTTCCAGGCTTTGTTGTTCCATTTATAGACCATAGGCAGTGTAGATTTAGCATACTTCTGAAGAGCTCTAGAGTTTTCATAACGGTAAATGAGCATTGGCTTTAACTTAAAGTCACCATCTACATTGGCCCCTAACAAAAGGGTCAGCCTGTCCTTTGAAGCTTTGAAGTCAGCCATTAACTTGTCTCTAGCTATGAAAGTCTTAGATGACGTCTTCTTCCATTAGAAGGCTGTTATGTTTACATAAAAAAAATCTGTTGTTTAGTGTAACTACCTTCATCAATATCTTAGCTAGATCTTCTGGATAATTTGCTGCAGCTACTATATCAGCTTTTGCTACTTCACCTTGTACTTTTATGTTATGGAGATGATTTCTTTCCCTAAACCTTGTGAAACCAACCTCTTCTCATTTTAAACTTTTCTTCTGCGGCTTCTTCACCTCTCTTAGGCTTCATAGAATTGAAGAGATTTAGTACCTCCTTGCTCTGGATTAGGCTTTGGCTTAAGGGAATGTTGTAGCTATCTTGATCGTCTATCCAGACCATGAAAACTTTCTCCACATCAGCAATAGGGCTGTCTCACTTTCTTATCATTCACATGTTTACTGGAGTAACCACTTTTAATTTTCTTCAAGAATTTTTCCTTTGCATTCACAACTTGCCTGTTTGGCACAAGAGACCCAGCTTTCAGCGCATCTTTGTTTTCAACATGCCTACCTCTCTAAGCTTAATTATTTCTAGCTTCTGATTTAAAGTGAGAGACATGAAACTTCTGCTTTCACTTGAACACTTAGAGGCTATTGTACAGTTATTAAATGGCCAAATTTCAATATTGTTGTGTCTCAGGGATAGGCCTGAAGAGAAGGAGAGAGAGGGGGAATGGCTGGTTTGTGGAGTAAACACACACACACACACACACACACACACACACACACACACACACACGCACGCAATATTTGTTATTAAGTTTGTGTCATATTATGGGCATGGTTTGTGGGGTCCCAAAACAATTACAATAGAAAAAGCAAAGATCACTAATCACAGATCACCATAACAGATAAAATAATCATAAAAAGTTTGAAATATTACGAGAATTGCCAAAATATGACACAGATTTGAAGTAAGAACATGTTGAAAAAGGGCACCAAAAGACTTGCTTGATGCAGGATTGCCACAAATTTTCAATCTGTAAAAAAAAAAAAAAAAAAAAAAGTCCGAAAAGTGCAATAAAGCACAATGTATACCTGTATACCATGACTCACTCACTGATCTCTTCTTTTGTTTATGAGCATTTCTTTCTAGTGTGATGCTATTATGAATCAAGGTGTCATGAACATTCTCGTACATGTCTTACAGAGGACATAGGTACTCATTTCTTTGAGGTCTATACCTTAAAATAGGATTACTGGGACATAATTTAGGATTATTTGTAGCTTTATTTGCTATTACTAAACAGTTTTTGAAAGTGATTGAGACAATTTATGCTTCTAGCAATGTATCAGAGTTACAATTGCTTTGCAATCTTGCCTATATTTGGTTTTAAAAGTATTTTTATTTTTAGCATTCAGGTGGTTTGAAGTTGTATCAAGATACAAAATTATGATTTTAAATTAACCAATGAGTAATGATATTAAGTATACATTTTCATGCTTATTGGCCATATAGATATTCTGTTTTATAAAGAGCATGTTCATGTGTTTTACTGTTTCTAACTGGGTTGTCATTTTCTTATTAATTTTAGTAAAAGCAATTCTTTTTATTTTCCAGATGTAAATTTTCAGCAGATGACTGTGTTGTAAATATTTTCTCCCAATTTTTAGCTTGTCTTTTTAATTCTCTTAATAGTATCATTTGATGGACATATATTTTTTATTCTAATTATATCTAATTTGTCTTCTTTTTTCCCTTCTATGATTAGTGTTTTATATGTCCAGGTTAGAAAGTATTTGCCAACTGACAACATTATGAAGGTTTTTTTCCATGCATTTTTTGGTAGGATCTTCCTTATTTCACTTTTCCATTTAGATATATAATCCATCCTGAATAAATTTATGGTATGAATTAGGTGTACAGGTTTATTTTCTTCCCAAGTTAATGTCCAGTTGCTTTAGCACAATTTATTGACAAGACTATCATTTCTCCACTTGATTCCTGTAACACCTTTGTTGGAAATCATATATGTGTAATTTATTTCTCAACTTCCTATCTGTCTCAACTTCCTATTCTGGATAGATCTGTATGTCTATCCTTGCACTTGTACCACACTATCTTATTAAATGTGGCATTGTAGTTCTTATAATAAATCTTATAATTTAGTAATTTAAGTTCTCTAAGTTTGCTGTGATCTTCAAAATTATTGTGACTTTTCTGGGTTTATCTGCCTTTTAATTTTACTTTAGTGAAATTTTGGCAGATATACTCTCAATTTTTGTTTATCGTGATATGTCTTATTTCACTTTAATTTTTTTTTTTTTAATTATACTTTAAGTTTTAGGGTACATGTGCACATTGTGCAGGTTAGTTACGTATGTATACATGTGCCATGCTGGTGCGCTGCACCCACTAACTCGTCATCTAGCATTAGGTATATCTCCCAATGCTATCCCTCACCCCTCCCCCCTCCCCACCACAGTCCCCAGAGTATGATATTCCCCTTCCTGTGTCCATGTGATCTCATTGTTCAATTCCCACCTATGAGTGAGAATATGTGGTGTTTGGTTTTTTGTTCTTGCGATAGTTTACTGAGAATGATGGTTTCCAATTTCATCCATGTCCCTACAAAGGATATGAACTCATCATTTTTTATGGCCGCATAGTATTCCATGGTGTATATGTGCCACATTTTCTTAATCCAGTCTATCATTGTTGGACATTTGGGTTGGTTCCAAGTCTTTGCTATTGTGAATAATGCCGCAATAAACATACGTGTGCATGTGTCTTTATAGCAGCATGATTTATAGTCCTTTGGGTATATACCCAGTAATGGGATGGCTGGGTCAAATGGTATTTCTAGTTCTAGATCCCTGAGGAATCGCCACACTGACTTCCACAATGGTTGAACTAGTTTACAGTCCCACCAACAGTGTAAAAGTGTTCCTATTTCTCCACATCCTCTCCAGCACCTGTTGTTTCCTGACTTTTGAATGATTGCCATTCTAACTGGTGTGAGATGATATCTCATAGTGGTTTTGATTTGCATTTCTCTGATGGCCAGTGATGATGAGCATTTTTTTATGTGTTTTTTGGCTGCATAAATGTCTTCTTTTGAGAAGTGCCTGTTCATGTCCTTCGCCCACTTTTTGATGGGGTTGTTTGTTTTTTTCTTGTAAATTTGTTTGAGTTCACTGTAGATTCTGGATATTAGCCCTTTGTCAGATGAGTAGGTTGCGAAAATTTTCTCCCATGTTGTAGGTTGCCTATTCACTCTGATGGTAGTTTCTTTTGCTGTGCAGAAGCTCTTTAGTTTAATTAGATCCCATTTGTCAATTTTGGCTTTTGTTGCCATTGCTTTTGGTGTTTTGGACATGAAGTCCTTGCCCACGCCTATGTCCTGAATGGTAATGCCTATGTTTTCTTCTAGGGTTTTTATGGTTTTAGGTCTAACGTTTAAATCTTTAATCCATCTTGAATTGATTTTTGTATAAGGTGTAAGGAAGGGATCCAGTTTCAGCTTTCTACATATGGCTAGCCAGTTTTCCCAGCACCATTTATTAAATAGGGAATCCTTTCCCCATTGCTTGTTTTTCTCAGGTTTGTCAAAGATCAGATAGTTGTAGGTAAGCGGCGTTATTTCTGAGGGCTCTGTTCTGTTCCATTGATCTATATTTCTGTTTTGGTACCAGTACCATGCTGTTTTGGTTACTGTAGCCTTGTAGTATAGTTTGAAGTCAGGTAGCGTGATGCCTCCAGCTTTGTTCTTTTGGCTTAGGATTGACTTGGCGATGCGGGCTCTCTTTTGGTTCCATATGAACTTTAAAGTAGTTTTTTCCAATTCTGTGAAGAAAGTCATTGGTAGCTTGATGGGGATGGCATTGAATCTGTAAATTACCTTGGGCAGTATGGCCATTTTCACGATATTGATTCTTCCTACCCATGAGCAAGGAATGTTCTTCCATTTGTTTGTATCCTCTTTTATTTCCTTGAGCAGTGGTTTGTAGTTCTCCTTGAAGAGGTGCTTCACATCCCTTGTAAGTTGGATTCCTAGGTATTTTATTCCCTTTGAAGCAATTGTGAATGGGAGTTCACTCATGATTTGGCTCTCTGTTTGTCTGTTGTTGGTGTATAAGAATGCTTGTGATTTTTGTACATTGATTTTGTATCCTGAGACTTTGCTGAAGTTGCTTATCAGCTTAAGGAGATTTTGGGCTGAGACGATGGGGTTTTCTAGATAAACAATCATGTCGTCTGCAAACAGGGACAATTTGACTTCCTCTTTTCCTAATTGAATACCCTTTATTTCCTTCTCCTGCCTGATTGCCCTGGCCAGAACTTCCAACACTATGTTGAATAGGAGCGGTGAGAGAGGGCATCCCTGTCTTGTGCCAGTTTTCAAAGGGAATGCTTCCAGTTTTTGCCCATTCAGTATGATATTGGCTGTGGGTTTGTCATAGATAGCTCTTATTATTTTGAAATATGTCCCATCAATACCTAACTTATTGAGAGTTTTTAGCATGAAGGGTTGTTGAATTTTGTCAAAGGCTTTTTCTGCATCTATTGAGATAATCATGTGGTTTTTGTCTTTGGCTCTGTTTATATGCTGGATTACGTTTATTGATTTGCGTATGTTGAACCAGCCTTGCATCCCAGGGATGAAGCCCACTTGATCATGGTGGATAAGCTTTTTGATGTGCTGCTGGATTCGGTTTGCCAGTATTTTATTGAGGATTTTTGCATCAATGTTCATCAAGGATATTGGTCTAAAATTCTCTTTTTTGGTTGTGTCTCTGCCAGGCTTTGGTATCAGAATGATGCTGGCCTCATAAAATGAGTTAGGGAGGATTCCCTCTTTTTCTATTGATTGGAATAGTTTCAGAAGGAATGGTACCAGTTCCTCCTTGTACCTCTGGTAGAATTCGGCTGTGAATCCATCTGGTCCTGGACTCTTTTTGGTTGGTAAACTATTGATTATTGCCACAATTTCAGCTCCTGTTATTGGTCTATTCAGAGATTCAACTTCTTCCTTGTTTAGTCTTGGGAGAGTGTATGTGTCGAGGAATGTATCCATTTCTTCTAGATTTTCTAGTTTATTTGCGTAGAGGTGTTTGTAGTATTCTCTGATGGTAGTTTGTATTTCTGTGGGATCGGTGGTGATATCCCCTTTATCATTTTTTATTGCGTCTATTTGATTCTTCTCTCTGTTTTTCTTTATTAGTCTTGCTAGCGGTCTATCAATTTTGTTGATCCTTTCAAAAAACCAGCTCCTGGATTCATTAATTTTTTGAAGGTTTTTTTGTGTCTCTATTTCCTTCAGTTCTGCTCTGATTTTAGTTATTTCATGCCTTCTGCTAGCTTTTGAATGTGTTTGCTCTTGCTTTTCTAGTTCTTTAAATTGTGATGTTAGGGTGTCAATTTTGGATCTTTCCTGCTTTCTCTTGTGGGCATTTAGTGCTATAAATTTCCCTCTGCACACTGCTTTGAATGCGTCCCAGAGATTCTGGTATGTTGTGTCTTTGTTCTCGTTGGTTTCAAAGAACATCTTTATTTCTGCCTTCATTTCGTTATGTACCCAGTAGTCATTCAGGAGCAGGTTGTTCAGTTTCCATGTAGTTGAGCGGCTTTGAGTGAGATTCTTAATCCTGAGTTCTAGTTTGATTGCACTGTGGTCTGAGAGATAGTTTGTTATAATTTCTGTTCTTTTACATTTGCTGAGGAGAGCTTTACTTCCCAGTATGTGGTCAATTTTGGAATAGGTGTGGTGTGGTGCTGAAAAAAATGTATATTCTGTTGATTTGGGGTGGAGAGTTCTGTAGATGTCTATTAGGTCCGCTTGGTGCAGAGCTGAGTTCAATTCCTGGGTATCCTTGTTGACTTTCTGTCTCGTTGATCTGTCTAATGTTGACAGTGGGGTGTTAAAGTCTCCCATTATTAATGTGTGGGAGTCTAAGTCTCTTTGTAGGTCACTCAGGACTTGCTTTATGAATCTGGGTGCTCCTGTATTGGGTGCATATATATTTAGGATAGTTAGCTCCTCTTGTTGAATTGATCCCTTTACCAGTATGTAATGGCCTTCTTTGTCTCTTTTGATCTTTGTTGGTTTAAAGTCTGTTTTATCAGAGACTAGGATTGCAACCCCTGCCTTTTTTGGTTTTCCATTTGCTTGGTAGATCTTCCTCCATCCTTTTATTTTGAGCCTATGTGTGTCTCTGCACGTGAGATGGGTTTCCTGAATACAGCACACTGATGGGTCTTGACTCTTTATCCAACTTGCCAGTCTGTGTCTTTTAATTGGAGAATTTAGTCCATTTACATTTAAAGTTAGTATTGTTATGTGTGAATTTGATCCTGTCACTATGATGTTAGCTGGTGATTTTGCTCGTTAGTTGATGCAGTTTCTTCCTAGTCTGGATGGTCTTTACATTTTGGCATGATTTTGCAGCGGCTGGTACCGGTTGTTCCTTTCCATGTTTAGCGCTTCCTTCAGGAGCTCTTTTAGGGCAGGCCTGGTGGTGACAAAATCGGTCAGCATTTGCTTGTCTGTAAAGTATTTTATTTCTCCTTCACTTATGAAACTTAGTTTGGCTGGATATGAAATTCTGGGTTGAAAATTCTTTTCTTTAAGAATGTTGAATATTGGCCCCCACTCTCTTCTGGCTTGTAGGGTTTCTGCCGAGAGATCCGCTGTTAGTCTGATGGGCTTCCCTTTGAGGGTAACCCGACCTTTCTGTCTGGCTGCCCTTAACATTTTTTCCTTCATTTCAACTTTGGTGAATCTGACAATTATGTGTCTTGGAGTTGCTCTCCTCGAGGAGTATCTTTGTGGCGTTCTCTGTATTTCCTGAATCTGAACGTTGGCCTGCCTTGCTAGATTGGGGAAGTTCTCCTGGATAATATCCTGCAGAGTGTTTTCCAACTTGGTTTCATTCTCCGCATCACTTTCAGGTACACCAATCAGACGTAGATTTGGTCTTTTCACATAGTCCCATATTTCTTGGAGGCTTTGCTCATTTCTTTTTATTCTTTTTTCTCTAGACTTCCCTTCTTGCTTCGTTTCATTCATTTCATCTTCCATTGCTGATACCCTTTCTTCCAGTTGATCGCATCGGCTCCTGAGGCTTCTGCATTCTTCACGTAGTTCTCGAGCCTTGGTTTTCAGCTCCATCAGCTCCTTTAAGCACTTCTCTGTATTGGTTATTCTAGTTATACATTCTTCTAAATTTTTTTCAAAGTTTTCAACTTCTTCGCCTTTGGTTTGAATGTCCTCCCGTAGCTCAGAGTAATTTGATCGTCTGAAGCCTTCTTCTCTCAGCTCGTCAAAATCATTCTCCATCCAGCTTTGTTCCGTTGCTGGTGAGGAACTGCGTTCCTTTGGAGGAGGAGAGGCGCTCTGCATTTTAGAGTTTCCTGTTTTTCTGTTCTGTTTTTTCCCCATCTTTGTGGTTTTATCTACTTTTGGTCTTTGATGATGGTGGTGTACAGATGGGTTTTCGGTGTGGATGTCCTTTCTGTTTGTTAGTTTTCCTTCTAACAGACAGGACCCTCAGCTGCAGGTCTGTTGGAATACCCTGCCGTGTGAGGTGTCAGTGTGCCCCTGCTGGGGGGTGCCTCCCAGTTAGGCTGCTCGGGGTTCAGGGGTCAGGGACCCACTTGAGGAGGCAGTCTGCCCGTTCTCAGATCTCCAGCTGCGTGCTGGGAGAACCACTGCTCTCTTCAAAGCTGTCAGCCAGGGACATTTAAGTCTGCAGAGGTTACTGCTGTCTTTTTGTTTGTCTGTGCCCTGCCCCCAGAGGTGGAGCCTACAGAGGCAGGCAGGCCTCCTTGAGCTGTGGTGGGCTCCACCCAGTTCGAGCTTCCCGGCTGCTTTGTTTACCTAAGCAAGCCTGGGCAATGGCGGGCGCCCCTCCCCCAGCCTCGCTGCCGCCTTGCAGTTTGATCTCATACTGCTGTGCTAGCAATCAGCGAGATTCCGAGGGCGTAGGACCCTCCGAGCCAGGTGTGGGATATAGTCTCGTGGTGCGCCGTTTTTTAAGCCGGTCTGAAAAGCGCAATATTCGGGTGGGAGTGACCCGAGTTTTCCAGGTGCGTCCGTCACCCCTTTCTTTGACTTGGAAAGGGAACTCCCTGACCCCTTGCGCTTCCCAGGTGAGGCAATGCCTCGCCCTGCTTCGGCTCGCGCACAGTGCGCGCACCCACTGGCCTGCGCCCACTGTCTGGCACTCCCTAGTGAGATGAACCCGCTACCTCAGTTGGAAATGCAGAAATCACCGTCTTCTGCGTCGCTGACGCTGGGAGCTGTAGACCGGAGCTGTTCCTATTCCGCAGCCGCCTTTCTGTTTTCACTTTAATTTTTGAGGTATATTTTCACTGGTATAGAATTCTAAGTTGACATTTTTTTCAGCACATTAAAGATGTCACTTCATTGTTTTCTTGCTCTCCTCATTTTATTTGGGAAGTCAGCCACCAGTCTTATTGCTACTCATTTGACAATGATGCATCTTTTATTCTCTGGTTACTTTTAAGATTTTGTTTTGCTTTAGTTCAGTTTTACCATGATGTGCCTATGTGTGGTTTTCATTGTATTAATCTACCTTGAGCTAATTGAGCTTCTTTTACCTGTGGTTGACATCTTTCATTTGTCTTGGAAAGTTTTGGGTCATTATTTCTTCAAAAATTGCTTCTACCTCACTCTCACTCCCTCCACTACTGGGAGTCCAGTTACATGTGTTATACATTTCCATTCTCTTCCACATGTCTTTTATATGCTTTCTGTGCATCTCATTCTTAATCCTCTCTCTTAGTCTGGATATTATTTACTGACCTAACTTTAAGATTACTAATCCTTTCTTTAATGTGCCTATTCTGTTGTAAAATTATCATATTTTAAATTTCAGTAATTACATTTTTTAAAAAAATCTAAAATTCCCTTAATTTTTCATAGAATCAAATTCACTGGTAAAATTTGTTTGTCTTTATTTTCTTCAGCATATTAATCAGTTATTTTAAAGTCTGTGTCTGATAGCTCTGGATTACCTTTAGGTCTATTTCTGTTCAGTGCTTTTTCTCTTCTGTCTCTTGATATGTCTGGAAATTCTAAACTGAATGCCAGACATTGTGTTTAATAAGTGTTAGAGACTATGAATGATATTATGTCTCTTCAGAGAGGGTTTTGTTTAGCATCTGGATAAAGGATTAGGGTTGATTTGAAGTTATGTTTTAGTCCTTGTAAGATCTAGTTCATTTCTGCTTCATTGTAACTATGGTGTATAATCTTGTGGAGATTATGCACCTATGTGGGCCCTGAACTCCTGATTATATGCCCCCAATGTGATGTAAGGTCAATAGGTCTGCTAAACTTCTCAGTTTTTTAGCAGCTGATTTTTTTCCCTGTTTCTCCATATTTGATCTACTTGTCACACACATTAATAGGTGGTTAGATGGATAAAAGTGGTATAGAAGCCAAAATTATCTCAGTGATTTTTTTTTTTGTCAGTAGCATCATGACCCTTCAAGTTCCATCTGCCTTGCTAACTCTTCAGTACCTTCAAATATCTCTGATGCTTTCAAACAGATGTTTTTATTTTGTGTTTCATTTTGGCATTTTATCTAATTTTTCTAGTTGTTCTTAGTAGCAGCACTGGTCTGACAAAAGCTGGTGCATTAGAGCCAGAAGTGGAGGATTTAGGGGGTCAGATCTAGAGACAGTGTATATCGCATTCTTCTAAGACATGAAATACAGTCACCTGTTGTGTCCAGAAGGAAATTAAAACATTTTAGTGAAAAATATAGCATTTTATTTTCCTGTTATAAGCAATCAGTTGTGGGTTTACTATGTACTTTGTAGGTTTCAATCAGATCTTGATGCATTTTTAGCCAAATTTTAAGCTAACACTTGAAACATAGTAAAAGGTTCATAAAACAAACTCTGTATATGTATTTTAAATCTAAATACTAATTTTTTTTTGGTTCTGGGCACTATACTAGGCACATTTACACCTGTTCTATTCTTGAATCCTCACATATATCCTACAAAACAAGTATTACTATTTTCTGCATTTTTCCAAATGTAAGAAATTTTTTTCAACCTCTGAGACTAAAGCTATTGTTTAATTTTGTTTTCTGATGCAGACTAAAGGCTGATTAATTTATTCTATAACTTTTTAATTATCATATGTTGTTATAACATATAGGTGCAAGAAGATATAGTAATTGAAACCAAGAGCTCTGGAACTAGGCTGCTAGGTTTTAATTCAATCTTCACCACTTCCTGGTGGTTCAGCCAGCAGGCAATCTACTTCATTTCTCTGTGCTTCAGTTTCCTCTTTTGTAAAATAGATATAATGACATATTGTTATACTAAATGCATTAATCTTTGAAGAGAGCCTAGAAAAGTGTCTAGTACATAATGATCACTCAATAATTATTAAATATTAACATTATGTGGAAGAAGAAGAGTCCAAAGCTATTCTATAGCAGATTTACAAAATGTTTTGTAGTTTTATAACAGCTGCACTAGAATGTAAGTTCCATGAGTTTAGGGAGTTAATCCCTCAGTATGAAGTATGGTACTTGGTACCAATTAAGAGTATAAGATATTGAATTTCAAATTATGAAAGAAGACTTTGGTTCCCTTTTTTCTCCTATCCTTGTCAGTTACAGCTAATAATGTCTGTCATATATTTTGCCCTCTTTCGTTTGCCCACTTTTTTTTTTTGCAAAGAAAGTTTTTTCTTAAGATAAAAGTTCTAAATTCTTCTGAATATATAAGTTACCATCTTATCTTTCTTGAACTGGAGATCACTGCAGAACACGTTTAAAATGTAGGAAGGACTATATATAACTTGGATGAATAAGTAGTCGATTTTTTTTCTAACTTGATAAAAAATTTATGCATTTACTGTCACAAACAACTTGTGCTGTGACTTGTGTTTCACAATTTATGTACTTGATATCGTGTACCTTTGATGGTCCTTTTCGGTTTCTGACAGATTATTTATTTTTTTAAGAAGGAAGAAAGGCATACATTTCTGTATTTGTATTCATTTTGTTTTTCTTTGGTAGTATCTCACTTTTTATTCCAAAAAATAGTTACCTGTCAATCAATGTTTACTAAACATTTATTGCATCTCTGTGTGCACTTTCCTACCTCAAGTTCTGTCTGACAATGGGAGAAAGGCTGTGTAAGGAAAAAGAAAAGAATCTTAAATTGTTAGAACTTAACATATTCAAAATCACTTTGAAAATAATTGAGGTATTACTTTCTTGCTCTTATCTGTGGTATTAGTTTCCCAGGACTGCTATAAGAAGTTCCCACAAACTGGGTGGTTTCAAGTAACAGAAATTTATTCTGTCTCAGTTTTGGAGGCCAGAAATCGAAAACCAAGGTGTCAGTGAGATGGGTTCCTTTTGGTGGTTCTGAGGGAGAATCTATTCCATGCCTGCCTCCTAGCTTCTGGTGGCTGCCAACAACCCTTGCTGTGCTTTGACTCATGGATATATCACCCTAATCACTGTCTCTGAATTCGCATCACCTTCTCCTGTGTTTCTCCTTTACTATTTGCATCCTTTCTTATAAGGACACTTGTCATTGGATTTAGAGTCCACTCAGGTAAGCCAGGATGATCTCATCTCAAGATCTTTAATTTAATCACATCTGCAAAGACCCTTTTGCCAAATAAGGTCACATTCACAGATTTCAGCTGGACATAGGTGTTTTAGAGGACCGCTATTCGACCTACTACATTTGATGTCTACTTTGTTACTTTTCCTTGAATATTATCCTTTTTCAGATTTACAGAATTTCTGCCTTATATCTCTTGTTCTTCCCAAAGCCTAGTTGAGTGCTCTATCTAGGAATGTCATCTTAATAATGATGTATTAAAGAAATGGATGGCAAAAATGAAAGTACAGAGGATTAAAACAAGCTCATGGCATATAATAACGTAGTTTGAGTCTAGTGATAAGACTGACAAATAAAAAAATCACAGCATGATATGAGAGTGGTAAGTACTATGATATGGCTAAGTGCATATAGCTAAGTGCATATGAAAAGTCACTCTAGACTAGGGGGAGTCAGAAAGGCTTTCTGGGGAAGGAGATGTAGGAAATAAACATTGAAGGTTTGAGTAGGAAGTTCCTTGGTGACGTCAATGAAAAAGAGCATCCTAGGCACAGAAAAGAACACATGCAGAGATTTCCAGTGTGCGGTCTCCTGGTACCAGTAGGGAGTATTTGGTGTCGCTGGAAGATATAGTGCATGGGATGGAGGTGTGACTGGGGGTTGTTGTTTGCAGGGTAAATTGCAGGAGATAATGCTGGAGTTGCATGAGGGCTATATCATGAAGGACCTTGTATACTCTATTGCCTTAGTCTGTTCATAGACTAAGACATATCATAGACTGTCTGTCATAGACTGAGAGGTTTATAATAGTAGCATATCATAGACTGATAGAAATATCATAGACTGAGTAGCTTATAAACAACATAAATTTATTTCTCCCAGTTCTAGAAGCTAGGAAGTACCATGTCATGGTGCCAGCACATTCGGTGTCTGGTGAGAGCCCATTTCCTGGTTCATAGATAGCACTTTCCCATTGTGTCTATGCACGGTCAAAGAGGTGAAGACACTCTTTGGTGTCTCATTTTAAAAAGGCATGTCTTATTCATTTCAGGCTGCTAAAACAAAATATCAGAAACTTGGTGGTTTATAAACAATAGTAATTTCTGATAGTTCAAGAGCCTGAGAACTTTAAGATCAAGGCACAGGCAAATTAGGTGTCTGGTAATAATTACAGGTCCTCTTCCTCATAGATGATGTCTTCTAGCTGTGTCCTCACATGGCAATAGGGGCTGGCTAACTCTCCGGAGCCTCTTTTATGAGGACACTAATCCCATTCATGAAGGATCCACCTTCTTGGTCTAATCACCTCCTAGAGGCTCCACCTTCTAAAATTACCTTGGGGGTTAGAATTTCAACATATAGATTTCGGGAGAACACAAGTGTTTAGCCCATTGCATCTACCAAGGAGTTTGTATTTATTCATACAAAATAATGAGAATCATTGAAGTGGTATTTAAGATATCAACAGATTAAAGTTTTACAAAAATCTCACTGGCAGTAGTTTAAGAAGGGGATCAGATGTTGGTGAATCAGGAAACAGTTGGTATATTTTAAATTTTTGAAGTAATCCAGGTGAAAAATGATAGAGTGATGAGCCTCAATTAAGATAGTCTAGAAATAGGATGTGGGAGTTGCATTTGAGACTTGTTAAATTGATATAGGATTGTTGGGACATGGTGGCAGATTGGAGTTAGGCCATATGGAACAGAGAGGAGTTAAGGATAATTTTCAAGTGTCTGGTTTGTTTGACTCCAATAGATAGGTAATGATATTATTCATGGCAGATGAGGACAGAGGGGGACCAGTATGTATGTTAATCTTCTGAGCCTCATTTCCCTAATCTGTAAAATAACTCTGCCCTTTCCATCTCTGAGAATCATTTTTAAGACTCTTAGTCTGGGTTCTCCAGAGAAACAGAACCAGTAGAGATAGCTGGATGGATGGATAGATATATAGATGAATGGAAGGATGGATGGATGGATAGATAGATAGATAGACAGATGATAAGGGGTTTATTAGAGAAATTGACTCATGATTATAAAGGCTGAGAAGTCCCACAATATACCATCTGCAAGCTGGAGAACCAGGGAATCAGTAATATGGCTCAGTCCAAGTCTGAAGGCCTGAGAACCTGGTGAGCTGCTGGTGCAAGTCCTGGAGTCCAAAGCCCAGGGAGCCTAGAGTTCAGATGTCCAAAGGCATGAGAGAAGGATGTCCCCATTCCAGGAGGTAGGGGAGAAGAGAGAGAGGGGGAATTCGAGTTTCCTCTGCCCTTTCGTTCTATCTGGACCCTCAGCTGACTGGATGGTGCCCACCCACATTGGGTAAGGGCAGATTTTCCTTATTCAGTCACTGATTCAAATGCCAATCTCTTTTGGAAACAAACTCACATACATATCCAGATATAATGCTTTTCCAGCTATAGTTATCTGGGTATCCCTTAATCCAGTCAAGTTGATACCTAAAATTAACTATCACAAGGACCAAATCATGTAAAGTATTTAAAAATGATTTTAAATTATAAAGCAATTTCTAAAATTTTTTTTATGATTAGTTTACATTCAACCAGGTTGTATAATTAAAACAAAAACAAAATTAAAGAAGTATATAACTGCAAGAGGGCAAAAAACATTGTTTTTAATCGAAGGAACAAAATCTTTGGAGATGGCAAGAAACATGTCTATGCAATCCGGGCTCTTTTTCTCTTCTCTGTTTTTCCATCCCACACACTGATTTCATCCTGTCATATGCTCAAGAAAAAAAATCCACAATTATTCTCTAATGCTTATTGGTTTAAGCCCAGACCCTTTTTCTCCTGTTCAAAGTTTATTAGTGCCTTGCAACTTTATCAAGTGACCTTTCCACTTTCAATCCTGGCATACATGTGTTCCTTGTCCCTTCATATACAGTGGGTGAACTCAGTAATCCATGGTTAAGATCTTGGACAACATGTCAGTCTTCTCATCTGTTAAGCAGGTATAATTATATCTATCTTACAGGACTGATAACTAGATAAAATTAAATATACATGACATTTATGTAAATTGCTACATCCTATACCTGACAAAGAATAAAGGCTCACTGAATAGTATTTTATTATGCTTTTTATTTACTAATGTGAACTCTCTGCAGATAGATCCATTTGGCCCTTAGAAATCTTTCTCTCCTGCTCTCTAATTTTACAAATTACTCAAGCCCACGATGGACTCTGATCTCTGCATTCAACCTTCCCTGTGTCTCCAGACCACCTGCTTTCTTCTGTTCTACTCCTGTCTTTTTGAATTTCTGTAACTTGTAGGGTCTGTCTCACATTTAATACTGGATTATCGAACCATTTGCTCTACGTTCACTTTGTCTCTTTAAAGTAGATTTCAAATTCCTCAAGTGATATATCTAGCACAATGTAAGACACCCTGAAGACACAACAAAACAGATGATTTGAGAATCCGTGTGTCTTTTTGGGCTTCAGTTTTCAACATCTCTTCTTTGTGGGGGTCTTATTAAAGTTCTTATTTTCTAGTTCTCTTTTTGTATATCAAAATCAATGTTCATGCTCTAAAGGAAGAAAAATAAGTAAAAAACTGAGGTGGAAATTATAGCTCTTTTTAGCCTTGGTGTCAAAACTGGGGAGAATGTAGGTTTTAGTATATTTTTATCTTCTTAGGCTTATTTTCTTTCATTCTGTGACAATTTAAAAATTGCAATAATAATCACATTGTTCCCTAACTGTTCTAGGTAGAACCAAAGCCAAGATTATTTTATCTAACTATTAGGAAAGAGCTGTAGGAAGGCACCTATAAAACATCCTTGCTTTCTTAATAAGAATGAAGATTACCTTACAGCTGAAGGATAATTAGCCTCAGGCAGTGGATGCCTTGGCCAGACTAGAGTAAAGGGTTTCGGCAAGATGCCTGGAGCAACATGGAACATGAGCACTAAGGGACTGCTTAAGATGGAAGTATATTTATGGGATAACCCTTTAATTTCTTTTAAAATTCTATTTTTGGAAACTAAAAGTTGTGTAACTTGGGGAAAAGACTCAGACAGGCATCCTTTTGAATACATTCTCTGGTACTTAAAAAAGGGCAAATTTACTTAACCTCTTCAAACTCAGTTTCTTCTCTGTTAAATGGGAATGAAAAAAGAAAACATTTGACACCTTTCCATGTAGGCATTTGGAGAGTTATAATAATAAAACAACAATCTGATTCTTAGCTCTTTGAGCAACTGTAAATTACTTATAAGTGATTTGGCAACTCTTCCAACTTTCTACCAAAGCATACTTTTTAAAAAATTTAAACATTACTATCATGTCAAAGATTTATTTAACTCGTTAATGAAGGAACCAGCAGGATGTTAAAGCTGGTTCAAAGAGAATTTGTAAAACTGAGGATATTTAGGTTCTGAAGGAAAGACTGCTAGGATAAATTGCTAGATTTAGATGTAATTTTTTTTTCACTTCCTACAGGGCAATAAAACTAACTTTTGGAGTAACCATATTCAGATATAATTTGCATTTCTATCAGACAATATGTAAAATTAACACATAACTTCAAAGATTATGAGTCCTAATCAATGGTAATTGGTTAATCAAACAAAGCTACATTCTTCTAGAAAATTAAATAATCTTGGAGAAGACCTGTTAGATAATATTCCTATGGCAATGAAAGGGCATACAGTCATTATTTTATCTTATTCACAAATTTTTAATACATATTTTAACATTACTTTTTTTTTTTCATGGGTCGCACTCTGTCACCCAGGCTGGAGTGCAGTGGTGTGATCATGACTCTCTGCAGCCATGACTGCCCAGACTCAAGCAATCCTCCTACCTCAGCCTCCTAAGCAGAGGCTACAGTTGCATACCACCACATCAGGCTAATTTTTAGGAAATTATTTATAGAGACGGGGTATCACTATGTCTCTTACCTGGTCTCGTACTCCTGGGCTGAAACGTTTGATCCTCCCACCTCGGCCTCCCAAAGTGCTGGGATTACAGGCATGAGCCACCACACCTAGCGAACATTACCTTTTTATTTTTAATATTTCCTACCATTTTCACTCCTTGCTAATACCTTCAGTTCACCTACTATTTACCTTTTTTTAACTTCTCTTTGTCGCTGTAAGTCTACCTGTTCCTAACTCCCTCTTTCCCATCAGCCATTTATTGCCCAATTATATCCACATCCTCTGGTCTTTTTTCTTTCTTCCTCTTCAAGCCATTGTTTGAGTCTGCCTTGGTTCTTATGCTAAAACTATATTTAAACCAAATTGACTATGTACAACTATCAGCTTCTTTTTAGTATGAGAGATATTAAGATTTACTGTTACCCTCTGAGTATCTCTACGTGGAATAAGGAAAGAAAATCTCAAGTAGAATTCTTCCACACACCTGAAGTCTAAAACAAATGGGCACAGAGTTCTATAAACTCCATGAAGTCCTGGCTCTGCCCTTTTGTCTGCTCCAAAATCACTTCGTATGAAAGTTTCGCTTAAGACAAATGTGCACTAGTCTGTGGCATACATTTTCTAACAAATTTTCTTTTCAGCATCAACTGATCAAGAATGTTCGGAACCAGCATTCCAGAACCAGTTAGGAATCAGATTTAGGGAGCCATTACTATGGGTGGAAAGTATACTAGACTTTTATTCTCTGTTCATGTAAAAGTAGGAATGTATCTGTTATATTGTAGCCTGTCCTTGCATCTTGAACACAATCATTTTCACCAATGAATGCCCAGATCTAACGTTATGCTTATTAACAAGCCACTGATTTCACCAATGAAAATCCACTGATAATATTCATTATGCTAATTGAGAAACCTCTGGTGTTGATCAGTGACAATGCTAATTAAGGCTTTGTAGATGCTATCTCTTATGTGTGGTTTTCTGAAAAATGTCAAGTAACCACCTCTGTAGTGTATCTCCAATTAGGGAAACTGTCCTCTCTGGACTTGTTACACTCATTTACATTACACAATATAGGTTAGAAGCAGTTTAAAATAAAATACAATCTACAATACAACCTGGACTTAGCCTGTGTCTAGTGGAGATATCACAACCTGTGCTGTCTGTAGAGGGCAGAGGTAACATGGCATTTGTGGGAGAAGATGATTCCTGTCACTGAGCTCTGGAAGCTGGGACAGTAGCAAAACTTCTTTGGGAATATAGAACCCAGTCACCTCGGCTATGGGGAATTGAGCAAGGACAGTGCTGGAGACTCTGAACTTCTCCCTGGTGGGTTGGAATATCCCTGAGGAGGAGACCCCATTGTCCAACAATTGCAGTGGCTACAGTAACTGGGAAAATATGAGGAAATGAAGTAAAGCATCCTGACTTATTAAAAAGAAAGTATATATTTTTACATTGCTAATTTCTTTGGGGCACTAGCATCTGGCAGAGCTTCTGGGAAAAACAAAGACCAAAAGCAATGCTGATTTAAATTCAACTGTAATTGTGTCAGGTTTTACATTATGATAAAATCTTAGCCTCTTTACAAGGAGGTTAAATCCCTAGTTGATTTGAAGTGAATTTAGTTTCTCCAAGATGAGCAAGACGAGACAAAAACATGACCCATTTCTTTTCTCCTCAGAGTTCAAGTTCTTGCTATATTTTTTCCTCTTCCCTCTGTCTTAAGAAGTTTTCTCACAGCTATCAGTGCAGAGATGCTCTTGCTGCTTGGGGAGTAGAAAGATTCATGGCTTCCTCAGACACAAAAGGCCCTGGATTGTTTTAGGCAAAGAGAGCAGCCTGGAGTGATTCATTGGGCAGTGCTCATGTTGAGCCCTGGCCAGAGCTTTTACCTATTTGTGACAATATAATTTCATTTGCTTTTAGAGATGCCACTTTATGTCCCCTCTGTCAGACTAACTCAGAAATATGTCAACCAGGAAAAACTTACAACTGCTCCTAGCAGTCTGCACTGAATATAGCCAGGTGGCAGAAGACAGAACTGGCATTTGATTTTGATTCTTCTCTTCTGAAATGAAGGGGTTGCAACAATTGCTGAAACTCTCAAAATTTGTGAATTCATGCAATACTATGATCTGCATGTAAGGATTTATCTCCTAGAATTGGGAACATAGTTTGTGTTCTAGTTTTAGAATCAATTTTTTGCCACATAGAAGGTAGAGAACAGTTGTTTTTTCCTGTGTTTACCTTGCCCAGGTTTCATCTTACTTTATTTTACTTTTTTCTCTTTATATTCATTTCCTATGTTTTTATTTTTAATTTTTCAGAGACTTTATACATACAAGTGATTTTAATGCAAACATCATGAGCCCCCATGGATGCCCCTTGTAGTCTTATAAAATCATGATATTTTTGCCAGATGCTGATTCCATTTCTTTGCCTTTCTTTTTAGAGAGAACCATTAACATAATTTTTATTATGTTAATAATAAAAACCATTATTTTTATTCCCACGCATGTGTTTATATTTTAATACATACTTTTAGATCCATAAGTGCTCAATAGTTTTGGTTGTATACCAAACCTGTATGGTTTATGAATATTATAACTGCTGTATAATTTTCTTTTGCACAATTTTGCCATAATTTATTTCTCTTTTATCTTGGGATATTTCCAGTATTTCATCACGACAAACAAAGCTGCAAAACCCACTCTTATCCATGTTTCCATGTGTAAGGATTGTCTAGGGGGTTGGCTTAGAAGGGAATTGCTAAATTTTTTGATATTGTATCTTCAACTTAACTAGATATTGCCAAATTGCTCTCCAAAGGAAAATGTTGGAGTTCTTTATACATTCTGGGTAGTACAATATTGTCAGTTATATGAACAGCAAATATATTTTCCAGTCTCTTGCATGCATGTCTTTTTCTTTTGTCCACAGTTGTTGTTAAAGTAATTTTAATTTTATTTAAAGATATAAACAATTTCTTTATGTTTTGTGCATTTTGTGTCTTATTCTAAAAATGCTTTCATTTTACATGGTCATGAGGATGTCACCCTCTCCCTCATCCTCTGATTCCTTTGTGTGAGCACTTTATGGATTGCCTTATGTTATACGAGCACTACCTGGTTCAATCCATGCTAATCTGGATCCAAATGTAGATGTAGCACCTTCTTAATGAATCTTCCTGCACAAATGCATTAGTGATCAAAGTACTAAAGATTTTGTAGTTGCGACAAAGGAAGAGTTCACATCTTCCACTCCATTAGATAAATCAGTCTTTTCTGTTATCTGATTCTGTTCTGTCCCTTTGTTATATCTTGACCTAACCAGCACTTTCTCTAGCAGAATTAGCTGCTTATTTCTTCCTTTGG
Organism: Pan troglodytes; assembly: GCF_028858775.2. Classification (NCBI taxonomy): domain Eukaryota; kingdom Metazoa; phylum Chordata; class Mammalia; order Primates; family Hominidae; genus Pan; species Pan troglodytes. Next base: position 32,813,629 of record NC_086015.1, read on the forward strand.
GGAGCAAAAATAACTCCTCTCTTTGCTTCATGGTAAACTTTTCCACCTATTTTGCTATAAAATATTGTTAACAGTTGACTTATAACTTTAACAAGTAACAAGCAAACAAAAGTAAAATCTCAGTCATAGTGGGTCTCTCACTAAAATAATTTCTCATAATCATTAATTCAGTTAATCAATTAACATTTATTAAACATCAACTAAGTGCCAAGCATAGTACAAGTCACTGAATGAACAAAACATATCCCAGGTGGAAAAGATAAAGAAAGGGAATCTGAGAAGGCTTCTCTGAGGAGGTGACATTTAAGGTGAGATGGGAAGAACAGGAAACTAGCCATTTCATAGTAGAAAAAAATGTTTAACAGGCTAAATGACAAATGCAAAAGCCAAATGAAGTGAAAAAGAGCTTAGCATATAGGAAGAACTAAAAGGATATCAATTATGGCTAAAAGGAATTATAGAAGGAGAAAAATGATATGGGATATAGATAGCGAGTGGTAGGGGTGAAATTATTTACTATCTTTTAGGTCTTCATAAAAAGGCTAATGATTTGATTTGCATTTTTTAGTATAACATTGGCTGTATATGGTAGATAGGTTGATGGTACACAAGAGTAGAAGGAAACAATTAGAAGTTACTGCTAGGATCCAGATGAGATTTGATGATGGCCAAGATTAGTATGGTAACAGTAGAAATGTGAAAGAATACTTTTTAGAGGAAGAAATGGCAGAATTTACAGAAGAAACAAATTAAGAGAGTAAGGAAGAAAATAGAATCAAAGATGGTACCCAGTATTGTGACATGATTAAGAGTTGGATGATAAACTGACATATTGGAGACTGCCCTGGAATACGTTCTAGGTAGAACAAAGATGATGGTGGTCAAGAGTTTTATCTTAGGCATATCACTTGCAGATGCCTATAGGCATCTAAGTGTAGACCCTGAGTAAGCAGTTGGATCTAGATCTAGCTCAGAGAAGACGTAAATTTGGGAATTTCAACTAGTAGTAAAAGACAATGTTTTCCATTTCATGTTAGAGTAATAGATATACAGATAGGAAAATGAATGAGAAAAGACCTTACTTTAGTTCTAGCCTAAGATATAGATTCCAGTGACCACAAGCCATAGCCTTGAACTTCTATGCATGGATCTCGGACAGATTTTTATCTCAGAACCCCCAAGAAAAGTCAAGGATGGCAATTTTCCATTTGGTCCCTTTTACAAATTTCATTTTTTCTTTAGGTGTCTGTTCTTTATCAGAATTTTCAGAGTTAAGGGCTAGAACGCACCGCACCAATGTATTATCAAAGCAATGAGACCAAAACCTGGCAGAGATACAACAAAAAAAGAAAAGTTCAGACCAATATTTTTGATGAACATCTATGCAAAAATCCTCAACAAAATACTGTCAAACGAATCTAACAGCACACCAAAAAGCTTGTCCACCACTCTCAGGTAGGCTTCATCCCCAGGATGCAAGGTTGGTTCAACATATGCAAATGAAGAAATGTGATTCATCATGTAAACAGAACTAAAGACAAAAACCACATGATTATCTCAATAGATGCAGAAAAGATTTGCAATAAAACTTAACATCCCTTAGTGTTAAAAATTCCCAATACGCTAGGTGTTGAAGGAATATACCTTAAAATAATAAGAGCCATATATGACAAACCCACAGCCAACATCATACTGAATGGGCAAAAGCTGGAAGTGTTCCCCTTGAAAACCAGCACAAGACATGGAAGCCCTCTCTCACCACTCCTATTTAACATAGTATTGGAAGTCCTGGCCAGAGCAATCAGGCAAGAGAAGGAAATAAAGAGCACTCAAATAGGAAGAGAGGAAGTCAAACTATTCCTGTTTGCAGATGACATGATTGTATATTTAGAAAACCCCATAGTCTCAGCCCAAAAGCTTCTTAAGCTGATAAGCAACTTTAGCAAAGTCTCAGGATACAAAATCAATGTGCAAAAATAGCTAGCATTTCTACATATTAACAGGCATGCCAAGAGCCAAATAACAAACGAACTTCCATTCACAATTGCCACAAAATGAATAAAATACCTAGGAATACAGCTAACAAGGGGAGTGAAAAATCTCTACAAGGAGAACTACAAACCACTGCTCAAAGAAATCAGAGATGATACAAACAAATGGAAAAACAGTCCATGCTCATGGATAGGAAGAATCAATATCATTAAAATGGCCATACTGCCCAAAGCAATTTATAGATTCAATGCTATTCCCATGAAACTACCATTGACATTTGTCACAGAGTTAGAAAAATCTCTTTTAAAATTCATATGGAGCCCAGAAAGAGCCTGACTCGCCAAGGCAATCCTAAGCAAAAAGAACAAAGCTGGAGGCATCATGCTACACAACTTCAAACTATACTACAGGGCTACAGCAAACAAAACAGCATGGTACTTGTACAAGAGCAGACACATAGACAAATGGAATAGAATAGAGAACTCAGAAATAAGACTGTACACCTATAACTATCTGATCTTCAACAAACCTGACAAAAACAAGCAATGGGGGAAGGATTCCCTATTCAATAAATGGTGCTAAAATAACTGGTTAGCCATATGTAGCAGAATGAAACTGGACCCCTTCCTTACATTATATTAAAAAATTAACCCAAATGGATTAAAGACTTAAATGTAAAACCCAAAACTATAAAAATCCTGGAAGACAACTTAGGCAATACCATTCAGGACATAGGCATGGGCAAATATTTCATGATGAAGATGCCAAAAGCAATTGCAACACAAGCAAAAATGGTCAAATGGGATCTAATTAAACTAAAGACCTTCTGCACAGCAAAAGAAACTATCAACAGAATAAACAGACAATCTACAGAATGGGAGAAAATTTTTACAAACTATGCATCTGACAAAGGTCTAATACCTAGCATTTATATGGAATTTAAATTTACGATAAAAAAAGATCCCATTAAAAAGTGGGCAAAAGACATGAACAGACACTTTTCAAAAGAAGACATACATGTGGCCAATAAGCATATGAAAAAAAGCTCAACGTCACTAATCATTAGAGAAATTCAAATCAAAACCACAATGAGATACCATCTCACAACAGTCAGAATGGCTATTATTAAAAAGTCAAAATCTAACAGATGCTGGCAAAATTGTGGAGAAAAAGGAATGCTTATACACTATTGGTGAGAGTGTAAATTAGTTCAACCATTGTGGAAGACAATATGGCAATTCCTCAAAGACCTAAAGCCAGAAATACCATTTGACCCAGGAATTCCATTACTGGGTATATACCCAAAGGAGTATAAATAAATTGTTCTATTATAAAGACACATGCATATGTTATGTTCATTGCAGCACTATTCACAATAGCAAAGACATAGAATTAACCGAAATGCTCACCAATGATGGACTGGATACAGCAAATGGGGTACATATGTGCTATGGAATACTGTGCACCCATAAAAAAGAATGAGATCACATCCTTTGCAGGGACATGAATGGAGCTGGAGGCCATTATTCTTAGCAAACTAATGGAGGTATGGAAAACCAGATACCACAGGTGATCATTTATAAGTTGGAGCTAAATGTTAAGAATTCATGGACACGTAGAGGAGAACAACACACACTCGAGCGTATCGGAGGGTTGGGGGTGGGAGGAGGCAGAGGATCAGCAACAATAACTAATGGATACTAAGCTTAATACCTGGGTGATGAAATAATTGGTACAACAAACTCCCATGACACATGTTTACCTATGTAACAAACCTTCATATCCTGAACATGTACCCCTGAACTTAAAAGTTAAAAAAAAGCAATGAGATTATTGCACACATTGAAGGAAAATTGGATTATATCATATGAGGTTTATTGAGATATTTGTATTATAAAATATAATTATCAATGGGTAGCAAAACTGACATGCTGGTGTTTGAGCAACATTAATAGTTATAAAACTTTTTCTTGGTTTTCTGTTGATATTACCAAAGTAGATTTATTGATCATTTCTATGTAATTGATAAGGTATTTGATACTTCAGTGGGTTGTATTTAGTTTTTCTTATTGCAGGTAAAATGAATATTCAAGGTTCTTTTTTAAAAAAAGATAATTAATTTCTGGCTTTACTGAGGGATGTTTGAGGTTATTTGGCTAAATCTTCTGTATGGCCATGGATGGATGTACATATCTTATACTTTATTTTCAATGCTTAGTCCACTTATATTTGCCTTTAGCTGCTACTTGCAGGCAAAATTCTAGGCTCAGTCATCCAGTCTTACTGATGACAAGTATACTTACTAGTCAGAAAATACTGGGTGCCTACTATGAACCAGCTGCTATGGTACCCATGAGAATGACCAGAAAGCTAGTTCATCATTCCTGAATTCAAGAAGCTTACAGTCCAGAAAAGAAATGGATTTGTAATTATCTACATACACTGTAAGACAGAATGGAAAAATAGTTATAATAGATTTTTAAAAACACGCTATGTCATTTCCAGGAAACAATGACCACTTGGGTTTACAAAATCTCCCTAGTGAGATGAATGAAAACCAGTAAAAAACAAACAAACACTAAACAAACTAGCAAACAAACAAGCGGGTAGATCATTAGTAAAGTAAAACAAAGAAAGGGAAATAACTGAGTGCCCTAAATTTCCCCAAGTGGCAGCCAAAAAAAGAATCAAAACACTGTAGTATGGCATGGCATGTCATTAAACCACAGATCCAAAAGTTAAGATGCAATATTAGTGAGTATATTAATCACGGTAGGCAAATTGTTAAAACCTGCAACGTTAAAGCCTCAGTTTTTAAGATACTGCAGGTTTCTTTCTTACTCATTTCATAGTTCAAAATGGTTATTCATGTGAGGTAGTTTCTAGGTTCTTTCCATCTGGATCCTTCCTCCTCTAGGCCCTCCATGTCCTTTACATTAAGGGGAAGAAAGGTAGAAAAGCATACATGAGAAGTTTTTATGGAATAGGCTTATATGTGATAGATATCACCTGGTCAGAAGTCCTCAGTGACATGCCCAACTTTACCTGCAAGGGGAGGCTGGAAAATGTAATCTGTATGTGTGCAGAGAAGGAAAAGCAAGGGTTTTGATAAATACAGCAGTCTCTGCCACAGAGAGTCTACAAAATCCCTAAAATTCCCATTAGTCATCCCCAAGCTGGAGAGAAGTAAAACAACAGACATTTTCTTCCCTTTTCTCTCTATTGATTAGAGGTGAGAATTTAAGTTACTCACATTCAGTGTCACATAGGTATCATGTTTCAGAGCCAGGTTTCAAATCCAGGCAGCCTGTTCCAAAATCTGCTCTCAACCGTTATGCTATATCACCAATGTACACAGGAGCCACTTACCAAAGAACAGAGGATGATGGCCTATGGATTGGACAGATCTTGTAAAAGCTGAACATTGTATTTCTAACATTTTTTCAGGATAGATTCTTAAATGTACAAATATTGGGTCATTGGATATAATGTCCAGTGGCTTTCCTGAAAAGTTGCTCTGATTTATGTCCCATAAGAAATATATGCAAGTGCTTCCCTCATCACATTATTACCAACATGGAGTACTAAGATTTATTTCATCTTTGCCAGTTATGTAGGTAGATTAGGAAGCATTTATTCTGACTGTAGGACTGGAGAAATCTTCACAGAAAAGGTGGCATCCAAGTTCATCAATGAGGGCACAGCCAAAGCAAAGTGGAATGGCCTGGAAGACCATGGGTTATTTGGGGAAGGCAAGGTAGCCTGAGCTAGCCCCAGTGTAGAGGGCTACATTATTGAGCCCTCGCACTGAGATATGATTCTAGAGAACAATGAAAACCAGGGTGAAATATAATGACTTTGTCATAATCAGTTTAGAGGTGAGAGGCAATTATAGTCTAAAAGAAAGTAGCCCCCAAATAAGCTTTGAGTGAGGTGTTTGCCTATGACAGGTACATATCTTATACACATATACTTATATATATATATATTATATATGATATATATATGCACACACACACACACACACACATATACACATACACATTCCTTCCCTTGTTACCACCCTCTTCATACTATCATTTTCAAACAAGTAACCATTTTGTTTTAAAAACTGCTGAATGGGTTCATATAGGATTGTGTGTATCAGGGTAAAATAAATTCACTAATGGGATGACAGGTGTGAGGGTTTTCAGCTTTGAAATACATCCAACTAGGGACATTTGCATTCTATGAGAAGTCTATGCTAATATAACATTCACACTCAGAGGAGAAGTTTAAATTGCAAATTTTGAAAAGCTTGAAGTCAGTAAATAATATTTTTGGGAGAGGAGTAGTGGTGCCAAGACAATATCAGTGAGGAAGGCTAAATGGAAGGAACGCATTTGCCAGGTGTGAATTCTCTGCTGGAGCTGAAATCACCTGTGAAGCCCGGGACTGGCAATGAATTTTGCTCCTTTCTGACAGGGGATTGCAAACTTTAAAATACATTAGCATCACCTGGAGGGCTTGTAAAACCAAATTGCTCAGCCTCACCTCCAGAGCTACTGACTCAAGAGGGTTGGGGTCAGGCCCGAGAATTTCCATTTCTAAGAAATTCCCAGGTGATGCCTGTTCCAGGAACTACACTTTGAGAATCACTGCTCTAAAAAAATGCTAATAGTAAACTTGCTGGTTAGAGAAGGTGGCAGAGAATAACTAAATAATCACAATGAAAGATTTTGCCTGTTGAAGTTCAGTCTGGCTCATGTTTCTCCATAGCTTTGAAAGGTTGCTTTATTTCTTGGAAGGACATGATGCAAGGAAGGAGCAGGGACAAGAGGTAGGTGGAGATATTTTCCTCACCCTCCCAGGGACCTGATCCTAAGTCTTTCCTTTTCCTAACTGCCCGTTTAGAAGGAGAGAAATCCGACGTCTCCCAGGCTGCTGCAGCCACTGCTGAGAGCAGCATCTTATGCCAGTTTCCCCTGGCGGCTTCCCAGCCAGCCAGCCGCTCACCCTCCGTGATGATGTCAGCACTTGCTGCTTCATCACACCTGGCTGAAGGAATCAGATGAGCTCCATGGGAAGAGGCCCGAGGAATGAGCACAGTCTTGACAGGTGAACCAAAGACGCTTTTGTTTTCCGGGCTGGGGCTGGCTGCCAGGTTGTGGATTTCTGTCAGTCAGCTGGCTGCCACACTTCTTTGCTTCTCTATTTTCCCGAAGAAAAAGAAACCATTAGTGATTTGCAAAGCTGCTCCAGAGGATGTAGGGTTTCAATGTGAGACCGAGATGGGGTTAGAATGGGGAAGCCATCTCTCTGCTTTGGCCAGAAGCCTCTGACAGGAGTGGGGCTTATTAATTATTGCAGCCAAGGGGGTATGTAGACAGTTGTGCACTCTGGTAGTGAGTGGGTCCTGCCTGGAAGCTTCTGATAGAATTCCTGAGTGATGCTCTTCCAGTTTCAGTGTGGGCTGACTGTGTCCTGAAGAATGGGCTGGGAAGCAGCTTTACATTCAGCCCCTCGAGGCAGGTCACTCATCTGGGTTTGTTGCCCTGTCTGATGCTCCCCTACTTGGGACACCGGTGAGTTTTGTGCCCACTGTGATTGCTGCTCTGTACGTCTGGTGAAAATCATAGAGATATGTTTAAGAGTTAGAATATTTAAAGAAAATGTGTCCAGATAATTTTTATCCAATCCTACTCATGTTGGATCAGCCAAGGTGGCAATGGGCTAACCTCAGCATCAGGCTGCTTCTCTCTCCATGTGGTTTGTTGGGCATGGGGGATGAGGAACTGTGTTTGTGTGTGTGTGTGTGTGTGTGTGTGTTGTGGGGGTGGCTTCCTCTCTGGATATATTTATTCACAGATCAAAATCTTTGTAAAGGGAGTTTGTTTGTTTTTGGGTTTGTGTGTGTTTTTTTTTTTTTAAACATCATTACAATTGTTTACAGGTCTAGAGAATGGTCCTAAGAATCATTTCCTTAGGTAGAAGGGATGGGAGGGCAAGATAATACATTCTTTCTGTGGTACAAGATTGAGAAATGACCCCAGTGACTCACTGAGTTACCTAGAAAACCAGCTGAGACTGGGGGGCTTTCTTTTCTCAGCAGCAAGGGGCAACCCAAGCTCAGCTTTCCCCAGGACTTGTGGCTTTCTTTCCTCTCAGGGAGAATGAAACTCTCATGGCCCCAAGCCTTTCAGGTGCTGGGCAGAGAGTGCTTCCAGATACCTTCTGAAAATAGCTGGCACCCAAGTCTACAATGAGTGGTACCAAAATGGTCTGATCATTCCTCCACAGACAGAGCTGCTTCCATGCTTACTATAGCTACAACAAGGCTTGTCAACTGTGGCACTCTTGGTATTCTGAGCCAGGTAATGTTTTGTTATGGAGGGCTGTCCTGTGCCCTGTAGGATGTTTAACAGCATCCTGGCCTCAACTCACTAGATGTCAGTAGCAACTCTCATCCCCAGTTATAACAAGCAGAAGTGTCTTCAGATACCACCAAATGTCCCTTGGGGATTAAAATTGTCTGTAGTTGAGAATCACTGACTTATAAGAAGGGAGGTGCAGCATGGGTGGGAATCTTCCACTGGAACAGAAACCCATTATTGTGTGGCCAGGTGATTGCCCAGGACCCAGCATACCTCCCCATGGGAGGATGGAACTTATGCCTTCTCTTCACTCAATGACCTCATGTCTTAATCATGGTTTGTCCAAAATCAGAGCCCAAGATGTGGATTCACATAATTTACTTGGGAGAACAAGAAAGCATAAGTGAAAGAATGAAAGTAAGATTGGAACCAGGAAAGTTTAATGCAATATATTTTAATGAGTAGATTACTTCAGATAGATGAGGCTTGATACCTCTCAGTAATGTTTGAGGAACAGTGTAGAATGCACTTCAAAAATGTCCCTCCAAGAATGCAATAGTTGAGGATTATCCACTCACTGTCATCCTGAAATTGGTAGAGGCTGTCCCTGAAGACATGCAGGTTGTTTCTAGTTGATACCCAGCAAGCTCAGGTGGGGCTACAAGAAAGTCCTCAAGAAGACTTGAAGAAAGATGGCAGGTGCTCAAGGTTGGAAGCTCTCAGAATGCTGGAAACTGTCTACTGTAGCTATAAGTGAGTTTAGGTGTGTTGAGAGGATCAGTTGGTTGGAACTTCAACAGCTTTCTCTATATTCTTTGTGAGTTTCCTCTTTCCTCAATATAGCGTGTTCCTTAATCCATAGCATGTGATATTGAGGAATTTGTCCCAATTTCTGGTGTGTGACAATAAGATCCACATAGGGACCTTACTTGAAGGATACTCTGATTGTTATTATGTGGGCTAAAAGGAAAGATTTCTGAATAGACCTTGGTTAAAGAAAGCAAAAGCTATAAGCAGAAGAGAGAAGCAGCTCAGTGCTTTCTGAAAATGCCAGAGTATCTGAAGGTTTGCTTTGCAGATGGCCCTGAAAGTGTTAAAATTAATGTTTATCCCTTTCCATGTCATCTGTCTTTACAAGGGATTTGTGATTTATCAGGGACATGCCTGTGTTAAAGAGCATGTGGAACATCCCTGGGACTTAGTATGCAGACAGCATGCTTCCTAGGTACTCTGAATTCTAGCAAGTCTGATGAAAGATGGGAATTAGAGTTATTGCTGTTTTCTGTGAATAAGGGAATTGAGATGCAATGTGGAGGGTCTACAGGGATTTCAAAGACCTTAACTGGTTTTATGAGAGGCCACAATAGCCCAGGATTATTGTTCTTGCCTGTGGGCGGACAGGTTTGAATGCCAGCTGGAGTAGTTTGAATTAGATAGGACTAGCCATAAGCTTCTGAAGCTTGCCTAGTAAGGAAGTGACATGATGAAAATGGTGGTGGAGGACTTCATTCTCACAGCTGTTGGAGGGCAATTATTTTAGTGGCTGACTGGCTGGGTGAGAGGCAAGAGAGGCTGCAGTGGGAGAGACCCACCAAGAAGCTGTTATAATAATACAGGATAAGATGGTGAAGATTGTAGAATCAAATTGAAATCCAGATAAGAATTTCAATATTCTAGCAGTCCTTTCTACATCTAAAAATAGTAAGGCAATCCTAGGCTGTCCTAATATTAATGTAGAGAGTGTTTTCTGAGAAGTCTCCCTATAAATCTTGGAATTATCTCATGTTGTAGCTGGAAGGATCTAGGGTCATCTACTCCAGTGGTGGCTAATTTGAATGTCTTTCGAGGCCAGACAGGTAAGGTAAATGTGTGGAGCCGGTATGGCTTTAATGTATATACCTACATTGTGTGGGCGCAGAATGTTGGGTGCTGTGCAGCGTTATGGTGGAACCAGCTCACAAGGGCCGATTGTTAAATTTTCAGAAAATGTGTAAGTTGGTTGACGTCACAGTGGTAACTTGAAATTAAACCTAGCAGGCGTATTTACACCATTGAAATGGGCAAATACTACAAATCAGAGCTCCCCATCTCCCAGGACATTGTTGTTAGACGTTTATCAGCAGCGCACCACTGGTACCGCAACAAACAAGAGCCACGTGCCCAGGCACTTCAACCTGGAAGGTCTGGTGGGAACATGGGCTATTTCCAGATGTTCCAATTTCAAGAATCAAACACCTTCATTTTATGCATGATGTAATGCAGGCCTAGGTGGGAGTGTGGCATATTTGAGGAAATCACAAAGGCCAGAGTAGAAGGAACAAAGAGACAGATCTCTCAGTCAAACAGCATGCTATTAAAACAGGTATCCATTCTCTATGCATTGCTTTAAGATAATTGGACAAAAGATACTCCACAAATATGAAAAAAAAAGAGGCATGGCATTCTTTAGCCTTAGCATGTAACATCTCTTTTATGTTAGTTATTGGGTTAGGTGTGTATGGCCAAAGAACTGATGAGATCAGGGACTACCAAGTAACAAGTAATTTACAAGTACCAAGTACCAAGTAACAAGTAATTACCAAGTAATTTCCTACTTCTCTAATCAGTTACTTTCACTAAGAAGCAAATACAAAAGCAAGTATAAGAAAAATTAGATACGCTGAGATTTGACTCTTAGGTGGGTATTGCAATTCTTGAGCTCCCCCTATACCCGTGGAAAGAAACAGCTGCTTTCTGTGATCCCTCTTAATTTAAACCTTGGGAGACAATTTTGCATGACTGACACAGATGGCTTATGCTTACATTGCCTCAATACTATTTCAATAGATTGTTTTCTCTTTTCCATTAAAAAAAATTTAGAACTTCATATTATTCTAGACAACTCAGGCAACTGGGAAAGAATCCTAAATTAGCTAATTTCATAAAAAAGGATCTAAAGTACACTTCAGCAGCTTCATATCTGCTGAGTAGTAAAAGAAGTCTCTCCTAATTGACTGTTGTTCATGTAGAAGGTTCTGAGGAAAAAAATAACAATTAAGCTAAAAGCTACCTTTGTGTCATAAATCTAAGTACCTTGACAAAGATGACTTATTTTAAATTCATTGCAAAGAACTTTTGCAAAATTATATAGGATTTTGAAAGACTTTCTTTATACATAGAACAATATAATCAAGTAGTTAATTTCTTTCTCTTAACTTGGAAACTTTAATTAAGGTTTCCTGTTCTATAACCTTGTCAGATCACTGTCCTGGCTTGGTCTTAAAATAAGTTTTATGGCCTTGTTGACCTTCATTTACCTTAGAAATAGAAACAAGTCAACCTTTCCCTCGAAGTGAGAGGAGGAAAGCTCTGTACATCTTAAAATACTGCAAACTTACTGGGCTAGTGGCTTGGAATTTAGTAGTTTTTTTAGTGTTCTCTTAGGAATGTTTGCTAGCTCATTAACCACTGCTCATGCCCTCTTTAATTGCTCTTTATCCTCACACCATTACAAGTTTTGCTCTTTCTAAAACCAGTTCAACACAGGAGGCCATCAGAAAGGAGTTATTTTATTGACTAGAAACCGGAGCCCTACTATTTATAGATCGGATGAAGGCAAGCCTTAAGGGATGGCTACACATTCCTCACCTGGTCTCCTCTCTTCTAAGAACTTGGCAGGATTGCACTTTTCAGCCCCTTGGTGGCAAGGGTGACACCCTAGGAGCAGTTCTAAACCAATGAGCTGTGGTCAAAAGTGGTATCTGCTGACTAGCAATGTTCTGATTCATAGCTGATCTATCAGCAGGACTCGGAGTGAGTGACTTTGGTAACAGAGCGTCCCCACCCCCTCCTCTGGTGCCCCACATGGATGTGTAGTATAAGCAAGAAATGAACTTATTTTAAGCCACTGAGATTTGGGCACTAGCTGTTACTGTACTGTAACCTAACCTGTCCTGGGTGATACCCAGCAGTCCTGTGATTCTGAGAGAAGTGACTCAAAGTCGAGAGAAGTGCCTTGTACCCCTGAGTGCTTTGTTGTTTTCCGAGTTATCTGATGACTGGGGTGTGAAAGCTCAGAAAGACCTTCAGTCATGCAGAAAATTTATAGTCAATTTTAATGACTAATTCTTAACTCCTACCACCATAACCACTATGACTATTCTTTTCTCTTTCTGTTTTCTCGAATTGACTTTTGCACTAAGACTTGATCGGTGAGAAGCCAGATTGTTTGTATTTTGGATGGGGGTAAGGTTTTCAAGTTTAAAAAGCTAGTGCAAAGGCCCAGAGGTGAGAAAGAGCTTGATATGTTAATCTCAATGGAAGGGTACAAAGTATCCTATAATGTATTCTGTGGGTTCCCTCCACCCCAGGTTCTATCTCCAGAACAGTGCACTCAGTGATTGTCGGCTGCTAATGGCTCACAGCAGCCACCTTCTTTGGAGCATTGCTCTCCACAACTGGGAGGCACCAAAACCAGAAGCTTCTTACTCCTTCCCTCCCCCTTCTCAGGAGGGGGAGCCCACAGCTAATGACTGCCTGCCTTGGGGAACAAAATGCTGTACCATTGCCTCCAGGGAGGATACTTCTGCTTTGTAGTGTGTGTCTTAGAGCATCTCCTCACTCTCAAACAGGCAAATCTGGATCCTACCTGAGGCTTCTGTCTCCTTTACAGTAGCAAGCAGTAAGTAATAAAGCAAGTGTCTTAGTCTATTACTGCTGCCATAACAGAATACCTGAGACGGGTAATTTATAAAGAACAGACATACATTGCTCACAGTTTTAAAGGCTGGGAGGCCCAAGATAAAGGTGCCAGGAGGTTTCTGTCCGGTGAGGGCCCAGTCTCTGTCTCTCAGATGGTGCCTTGAACGCTGCCTCTTCTGGAGGGGAGAAAAACTTCCTCATGTGTCAGAAGAGCAAAAGTGGAGCAATGTTGTGTCCTGACATGATGGAAAGTAGAAGAAAACAAACCCACTCCCACAAACCCTTTTTATACTGGGATGAATCCATTCATAAGGGTGGAGCCCGCATGACCTAAACACCTCCCACTAAGCCCCACCCACGAACCTTGGTGTACTGGGGATTAAGTTTCAATGTGAGTTTTGGAGGGGACAAAAACATGCAAACCATAGCACCATCCTTGTTTAGCCCCTTTCTCTTTTCTATCCTGCTTTCCTCCTCCCATTATACATTTGTTTCTTCAACAGGTTATATGCATCCAGGTCTCTGTCCCATGCTCTGCTTCTAGAGAACTTAACAGAACACAGCTACTGTGATAGGAAAGGGTCCCGTGAGCAAAATATGTGAAGAAACACTGCATGCTATTAACTTTTCTTGGAAGTTCCTCATAACAAATGGGGCATTAAATCCTCTTAAGTCCTGCAACAGAGAAATTTGTTTAACCTTGAATAATCTATTTAACTTTGAGACTTTAAAGAGCTCTGATACGGAATCAGGGATCTCAGCTTCAGACCCCTGCTTTGCAGTTACTAGTTGTGTAATCTCATACAAGGTCCCTAATCCTGTTGAACTTCCCTTTCCTCTCAGTAAAATGATATTATATTCATTGCTAGTGAAAAAGTAAATATGTAAAATAAAATAGCCACTTTGTAAAATAGTTTGGCAGGTTTTTTTCTTGCAAAGTTAAACATAAATTTATAAACCACCAATACTCCTAGGTTTCCTCCCAAGACAAATGACAATGTATGTCAACACAGACATACACACAGGATTCATAGCATTATTTATAATGGAACAAAAATGGAGACAACCTAAATGTCTACCAGCTGTGGTATAGCCCCATAGTGCAATACTATTCAGCAATAAAAAGGAAAGAACTACTGATATGTGCTACAGCACAAACCTCAAAATCATTATGCTATGGGTACAAAGACAGAAATAGAAGACAACAGAGCATGTGATTCCATTTGTACAAAATTCCTAGATCAGAGGTTGCCTGGGCTTTGGGTTAGTAGTGGGGGTTGACTGCAAATGAGCACAGGGAAACTTTTGGGAGTGATGGAAATGTTTTAAAATTGGATCGCGGAGATCATTGTGTAACTTTATAAACTTAATGACCATCAGTTGAATTTTGTATTTACAATGGCCGATTTTTATGGTATGCATGCCATACCTCAACGAAACTGCTACGACATGCTCTGAGAGAGTACTTTCTTGTTCTGACCTGCCTTAAAAATATATTTTTGCAGATATAGGAATTTGTCTAATAAAAAATAGTTTTAAAGAAAAGGAAGGAGGACTGTAATAGTTACCTCATGGGATTACTGTGAGGATTGCCTGAAATAAGCACTCAGTGTTTGATACATGTTAACTATTGTTGTTTTGTTATTGTAATTTCTGTTGCAGTTGAGCCAGCCTTTCCTTACTTATTTTTTTTATTTTTTTTTGTGTGTAACATTATTTTATTTATTTTTTTAACTTTTTTTTATTATACTTTAAGTTTTGGGGAACATGTGTATAACGTGCAGGTTTGTTACATATGTACACATATGCCATGTTGGTGCGCTGCACCCATTAACTCATCATTTAACATTAGGTGTATCTCCTCACTTATTTTTAAGAGCAAAACTTATTTTTCTGGGAATATAAATATGATTATGGGATTTTTGGGATCTGTTATCTAAGACATTTTACGCATTGGCTTTTTTTCCTTTTTAATACTCTGTGGTTTATTTTGTTTGTTTGTTTTCCTTGTAACTTACCTGGGGTATGTTGAATTGAAGAAAAGCTTTTTTATTTCCTATGTTCAGACAGACTGCAAAACATGATTTTTCAGTATTTTGGGTGCAATAAAATATTAGTTTGTGGGTTCTAGTAAGGACACAGAGTTCTACAACAGGTATTCCGTTCTGATAAAATTTATATTATTTTTGAGAAATTGAATACAGTATGTTAGGCCAAATATCTCTGAAAAACCAATACATATTTTCCCTTTACATCTTTTAGACATTAGACACACCAAAAATCTCACCTAGGTGACCTTGTGTTTTTGAAAGGCAAATACATCTGCTGGTGTACTGTTTTTGGCTTAGCCAGAAATTATTGTTAATTTTGCCCCCCAAAAGGCAGATTACTAAAATACATTAGTGTTTTGGGCATGTGCAGTATAGAACAATTTAGACCAATTTAAGCCGTCAGAGTAAGATTGCACCCAAACAGAAGTGCTTGTAGAAATGAATTGACGACTCCAGTAGTTTTAAATCAATGCATGCTGGGCAATCAGATTCCCTTATCGCTCCCTAAAATGACCTGCTTAAAGGAAATTGAAGCACTGTTATAGTTGAGATAGCTGTGCAATCCACATGCTCAAAGTGGTGATCACCTTCAAATTTAAGCACTTAATTTAAGAGCTCCAATAATTTTAAATTGCTATGTGCCGCAAAGAGTGACAGACGGTTACCAGAGTGCGCCAGTATTTTTAAAACACTTCTGTTCAGTGTAATATGTTTCTGTGGAAAGGTTCACAGCAAGTTGAAGCAAATTTCCAAATTAACATTGAAAAATGAAAAGCGACATAGCGACAAACTTCAGGTTGGTTTTCTTTTTTTCGTTTCCTTTTTCTTTTCCCCCAGCCAAGAGAAAGGAGTAAGCCTAGTCACTCATCTTTCCTTTGTATTGAAAAGCCACAGGGATTTGTCGGGAGCTAAAAATAAGTCTGTCTTTTTAAGTATGGAACCCCCTGGCGAAGCCACACTTGGGAGCAGAATAGCTCTGTAGAGAGGACCAGGGAGAATGGCCCTTGGAGCCAAAGGGAGAGAGACAGCTTCCATTAATCCAGCTGGGCTCTGAAAATCCCTGCTTGAGTTTTGAAGCACTAGGGCAGGAAACCGGAACCTGGACCCAGGGTAGTGAAATTTACATGGTGCGATCCGGATGGCTCAGGGAACCAGGGGCTGTGTCTGGGAGTGCCTCTGTGTCCACCTGTCTCTCCTCTCCTGCCCTGAATTTCCTCTACACGTCAGGTCCTTGGCCCTGCCCTGGGCTCACCCTGCCCCCTGCAAGTTCTGTTCACTGGGCTGGGCATACCTCTCCCCTCTTTCTTCTTGTTCCTCCTATCTTCCTTTGATGTGAAGTTCCTCTGCTTTCCTGGATATCTAAATTACCAGTTACAGCTCAGCATTCGTTCCTTTCCTTCCCCGCCTCCACATTTATTTCTCTCCATCCCATCCTCACAATAGCCTTCTAAATTTCTAATAGGGTCTAATTTTTCTTCTGCAATTGGATTCACAGCCAACAGCCTCTTTTAAACTCTTCATTAAAAATTGAAACATTTTAGAAATCTATTTTGATACACTTTTCATACAATAAAACATACCCATTTTTGTTGCATAGGTTTTGTTGTTGTTTTGAAAAAATTTGCATCTAAGTAACCATCACTACAATCAAGATGTAGAATATTTGTCACCCCAGATGTTCCTTCATCTCCCTTTGTGGTCAGTTCCTCTGACCCTGGCCCTAGGAAACCACTGATCTGTTTTCTGTCACTGCAGATTAATGGTGCTTGATTCTTCACCAATAAAATGGTGATTAGAACTTCCACTCTACAGGTTGTCCTGCGACTGAGGGGAGAACTAGTGTGTCTCAGCAACATGGTCCCTACCCCCTGGGGACTAGGGGAAGAGCCTTAAATAGCCTCCTACAGGCCTGAATTTCTTTTGAAGTTTTGTGTTTAAGTTAAAAATGTTACGCTATTTCTCATTTTGTTTAACTTACATCCATGTTTGATGTAACTTAAAAATTATATTCTAAATTACCATCCAGTAAAAAAAAAAAAAGCTCCTGGAAGATGTACTATATTTACTCAGTGGTTTCCAGCATGCTCTGACTTACTGATACTCTGTCTGCAATGAGGGACTATCTAGGAGCTATCTCAGTTTGGGGAGATACTTAAAATATTCCTCCTAGCCAGTCCTGCCACAGAGCTGTCACTCAGGATCCTCATTCTCTTATTAAGTTCAGTCATAAACAAAAGTTGATTTAGCAGTGTGGGCCTTCTCAAAACAGTACTTGGTGAGGAAGATGGTTCAAGAAAACTTTCATTTGGCAATACAGATCCAAGGCAGAAATGGACTCATCTGTAAGCCTTACACGCTTAGAGGCTACCTTTACATATGGAATTCTTGACTGCATTTATAGGGTTTATTCAAATATTATTATTAGTCTATATATATTGAATTTCTTGTATATGCCAGGCACTGTTCTAAGTGCACCATTGCTTTTTGCATTTAATTTACAAGATTCTGCAAAGTAGAAACTGAAATCTTCATTTTGTTGATGAAGAAACTGGCCCCTCAGAGGTATTTATCCCAAGTTACTAAAACTTGCGCAAGTACCACAGCAAGTAAGTTTGCAATTATAGCCACACTAAACCCCAAACTTATTCATCAGCAGCATCTCTGTATTAAAACACATCTGATACCAAAATAAAAGGTGGACGTCCAATGAACTATTATCTCAGATTTAGTGGGTCTTTCCATTGTTGAATGAGATGCTTTTGCCAGGAGTCTGCGATGATGATGATGGTGATGTGTGTGTGTGTGTGTGTGTGTGTGTGTGTGTGTGTCTGTCTGTCATCTTCTTCTCCCCTCTATTACCCTACTTCACCTCCCTTTCCTGTCCTGGTTCAGAACTGGAAAGGATGGTTCCCTCTGGAAAGTCAGCTCTCTAGGGATGACAAATGGCTTTGATCTTCTATGTGAAAAGGGTCTCAGAAGAGAAACTGGTGAATGATATGCTACGGGGCTGTGCTGGAGGGCATCAGTCACTTGGGCTGCCTGGACACCTGTGACTAGGGCTGAAAGGGGTTATGGATTCCAGCTAAAACAGGGAGGGGTGGATAGCACGACTTGATTTGAGAGGCTCGTATTCTGTTGCAGCCAAGTCGCACAGAAATAGACAGGGCCTGGCTGCTGTGGGATGCAGGGATGAGGGCACAACATGTCCTTGGTTCTAGGGAAGGATTTGGTTCCAAATGGAAGCTAAACATCTTGCCTCCTGTCTCCCTGGCAGCCCCCTCCTATCCCCATAGAGGAAGGGCGACTTTTCATTTGGAACAATGCTAATGGAGTCATTCGGGTCAGTGTCTCCGAGATAAAATCTGTCACTCCCTTCTGCAGGCTCATTATTTCTACCTTCAGGCGGCAAGGAGGCAGGAGGCAGCAGAACACAAGAGGATAGGGCTGTTCCCTCTCAGGGTGCGCTCCCTCTCGCTCCCTCTCGCTCCCTCTCGCTCCCTCTCGCTCCCTCTCCCCCCCCTCCCCCTCTCCCCCCCTCTCCCCCCCTCCCCCCCTCTCCCCCCTCTCCCCCCTCTCCCCCCCTCTCCCCCCCTCTCCCCCCCTCTCCCCCCTCTCCCCCTCCCTCCCTCCTTCCCTCCCTCCCTCTCTCTCTCTCTCTGTATGTATGTATGTATGTGTGTGTGTGTGTGTGCGCGCACAAGCGTGCGCATGATTGTGGTCTTAAAGGTGTGATGAATTACGGGCAAACCTTTTGTCTTAAACAGGGTGTCAGTGTTTACATTCTGTATATAAATTTTATTTCCCTGAAAGTCTGACCCCAACCTACTTCTGTATATGCTTTAGTACAGCCATTTAACAACAACAACAATAACAAAAGAATAAGCTGCATACAGGGCCGGACTTGGCCTGAAATTACATCCCACATAGCTCTAATTGTTCAGTAATTTAAACAGAAGAGTGGCATTATGTTGACTCGGCGATTTAAAATTATGCTAAAGCAGGATTTTGCCAGCTGGATCCTTGGCCTCGTTCAGGAACATACTTGGCTGTGTGCAACAGGGACCACTAATCCATGAGGATAGAGAAAATGAAAATTTTTAAAAAGGCAGAGTATTCTCCAAACCAGCAAACCATCACCAATCAAAGTGCTAGGATTTTATGATAAGTAGAGACCCTGTGGTTACTTAGGCAGTGTTAGCAATTTGTACTTGTATGAGAGAAAGGGCACCTGTGAACTCAGCTGTCATTCAAAGGTGAGATGCCACCTTCATTTAACAGCAAGGACAGGGGCATGCATGCTGGATTTTTCTCTCCAGTCCTTGAACAGATACAACCTTTTCTAAAAACCTGGCTCAGTTCTGCACCTTCCTGAAAGGTATCCTAAGGAAATATTGGCAATTAAGTGCCCTGTTTTCATGGGCCTCTAATTTTTCTCAGCGATTCAAATTTTAATGCCCATAGGGTTTCCAAGCTGAAGACTGACTGGGGACTTTACTGAAGTATTTTTCTTTGTCCTTACAAAGGGGGGAAGCTACTTTAGTTTCCATCATATAAATTCATATGACTGGCCATGTGGCTGCTTTAATGACCATTATCTAAGACCTTGTGGCTGTTTTAATAGCCACATGCCCCAGTGCTCCTCTCCTTACGGTCAGAGCTGATTTTTGAAAAGTGTGAATCTGGACTCTGTGTTGCCAGGTCTTCACAATTTTCATTCTGGTTTATAATCTAAAAGTTCCCAATATTTAAATATAAGGCAACCAACTGACCAACCAAACAAATATACACAACAACCAGAAAAGCTCCAGAGAGCTAGGACATTTATAGAGGCTGATAAATGATTTCTCCAGGGCAACTCTGTCAGGATATAACAGCACTATGGGCCGGATAGGGCTGGTGGATCACTCGTTTTGACACCTGTTCTCTACAGTCTTTCTGTAATTTAGACTAAGGCTAAAATGTGTGTCTTGCCTCCTCTGAAAGGGGACTGTTCTAGGTGACAGGGATACTGCACTTAGCATTAGAATTGCTTTTGGTCAGGTCGAGCTTTGGCACCTGAGTGATTGTAAGCAGGTTGTTTCTCTACTCTGCACTTTGCCTACTTGCCTTGTCAGTGAAACATGAATGAATGCTGGCCTTGTCCCTTCCTTGATGTTTTTATCCGGATGCAATGAGGAATGGATATGAAAGCACCATACTTGGTGAACTCTTGAGCACTACAGAGGATGATATCCTGGGCTGGTCAAAGACTGGGGTTGTGCGCTGATGAATTTATAACTAACCAGCTATGAGATCTGGTCAAGTTATGTGATCATTCTGGGATACAGGCTTCTTATTTGTAAAGACCAGATTTTTTGAAGGGAAGCAGTAGAGTGAATAAGAGAAGGCAAACCTGAAATCAGGTTGTAGCTCTGGCAGTTATTTACTGTGAGATCTGGCTCAGCCAAGTGATCCCTTGCTATTCATTGTGGTCCGGTGGCCTCAGCATCTCCTGGAGCTTGTTAGCAATGCAGAGTTTCAGGCTACACCCCATATTTGCTGAATCAATCTATTCCCTAAACAATTTGTAAGCTCATTAAACTTTGAGAAGCATTGACTCAAGCTAGTGGAAGTCAAAATGTAGTCCTGGATGAGCAACATTATCATCTGGGAACTTGTTAAAAAAAATAACTTCTCAGAGCCCCTCTCAGACCTACTGAATCAGCAGTCTGAAGATGGGAACCAGGAGTCTGTGGTTTAATAAAGCCTTTAGGTGATCCTGATGTACACTGGTGAAGCCTATTTTCGCTTCCATTATCTCCTCATCTCTAATGTAATTGCATGAATAAATCTACCATTAGGGCATTTTAAGGATGAAAAAAATATATGGCATAGTATATTATAGTAGAATGGAATGTACTATAATATAATATGTATATATATATATATATATATAAAGAGAAAATCATGTATATGATGAGCAGAACATAATGTGCAGTATAGATTGGCAAATAAATTGGATACAAGGTAATTGGTAATGGTCTATACCAGTTATGGTTTCAAGCTAACAGAAGCAAACCCTGGCTAACTCAAGCAAAATGAAATTTATGGACAGATATGTTGTAGATTATATAATTAAAATTTAAAAAAATGAGCCTTCATGCTTGGAAAAGGCAAAAACCAGGGAAGCTCCAGGGATCTGGGACAGTTATAGCAGCTGATAAATGGTCTTTCCAGGGCACCTCTGTCAGGATGAATCACCTCTAGTTGCCTTTGGGGCCATTCTATTCAAGATCCAAATTTTTGGTAAGGAAACTGCCTGGCAGGCTTGGGTCATTTGGAGGACAAGGCCCCTGAATTGCTATGTAGTGAGGGTGGAGGAGTTTCTCAAAGGAATCTGCTATTGTTATATATAAAAAAAAGTGAGAATGGGAACTAGGCAAGCCACTCAACAGATACTCATTACAGATATTTCTAGCTCCAGTATTCTGAGTCTAACATTCTGCATGGACCTCAGACCTGGCACAGCAATGGGAAATCCTGAAGCAGCAAGCTAAAAGATAGGGCTGGTGCTTTTGGGAGACCTCCTGGCTGTTTCCTTCTACGCACAGCTGTGGGACTTTTCTCTTATCCAGACTGGAATAGTTTTCCTTTGGGTGATTAAAGGAGTTGTATGTGCCCAGAACTATGTGTGCTTTCACAAACACAACTGTTGGTCATGTGTGTCCCTGCTCATGCCGTGAAGCGTGAGGTTTTCCTTGAGAAAGGGCCACTCCTGCCTGCTCACTAACAAAGCCAAGAAGTATACAGCAAAATATGTTAGGATGTCACATTGGACATCTTCCTTTTTCTCCCATAGTTTTATGAGTGATTATAAAGACAAGCCCATGCCCGAATTTTGCCCTATTGACTCTATGCACCATTTGTTTTTATGAGCATTTTGCTCATGTGGGAAAAATGGCTATGCATTTCTCGGGCTCTCGCCCTGTTATGTTTTTCTCCTCTTGATTCTACCAGTTAATCACAAAAAACAACCCTTCTGAATGTGGGGTTTTCCCCTGGCATGTGTCTGTGCTATGGAACCAGTAGCTCATAATGGCCAGTCTGTGAGGGGAAGTTGGTGTGAATGCTGGCTTATTTAATGTGCATGTGAGGGAAGAAGAGGTTTCAGAGGCCTTTTAAAAGGATTGTGCTGATATCTTAAGAATCATCTGGTGCCTCATAATATTTGCTAATCAAACCACAGAAAACATGGAGAGGCTGGGAGGTTCAGTGGTTACAGTACCCACATGCCCATCAAGCAGGCTTGTCCCAGCGTTAACCATTAACTGTCTTTTTCACACATCCTGGGTAACTTGCTCTTTCTTTCATTTCAACTTATGATAGAGACATCAATAATTATCCCACAAAGTTGTAATTAAAATAGTCAGCAGAACAAGGCCAAAATAGCCAATATCAATAAGAAAATTAATTGGTCTTAGATCTGAAAGAGCATCGAGTTGCTGAGCGCAATATTAGAGATAAGTTCATGTTTGCAGGAGTAGGAAGGCTTGTGAGGTGCTCTTGTGAGAAGAACAGATAACAATGGCATCATCTTTTATGAAAGGGGTTATATTCTAGTGTCCTAATGGAAGGTAGAAATTGCATACAATTAAGATAACCTTTAGAAATCTCTGAAATATTACATGGGGTTTTGTATGTACACATATGCGGCAATATAATATGTAGTATAAATAATATGTAACATTAGATAACATTCACATTATAATGTATACTATGCATATATAATGTGTAATATATATTATATTTTATATGTAATATGTTCTATAACATATATTTAGTGCATTATAAATATAGTAGTCCCCCTTATCCACAGGGGATACATTCCAAAAGCCCTAGTGGATACCTGAAACCATAAATAATACCAAACCATATATATATATACTGTTTTCTCCTATACATACATACCTATGATGAAGTTTAATTTGTAAATTTGGCACAGTAAGAGATTAACAATAATTAGTAATAAAATAGAAAAGTTAAAACAATATACTATAATAAAAATTATGTGAATGTGGTCTCTCTCTCTCTCTCTCAAAATATCTTATTGTATGTATTATTTCCAGATTGTGGTTGACAGTGGGTGGGGATGGGAGTGAAGACACAAATAAGGGGAAACTGACGTACTTGTGTATTATACACACAAGTAAATATATCCTTGTGTTTATAATATATAAATCTAAGCAATACATATACACATATATATAACATATTGTATATATTATATAAATATATACTATATATTTACAAGGTATTACCTATATAATAATATACAATTGGTATTACTTAAGTTTATATTATATATGAACTTTACAAGTTTATAATGTTATAAACATACATATGTAGCATTTGTATTTGAATACATGTTCAAAATATAATTTCACAGAATTTTAATTATGTAAGCAAATCTGCTTATATTTGAATTCCCAGAAGTTATGGCACATGTGATTATCTTCTTTTTACCTCAAAGCCTTACTTGTAGAGTAGAAAGTACCTTCTCTTGGTTCCTTTTGGAATTCCCTCATTTTATCCCGGTATACAGGTATAGTCTAAGCTCAGCATTTGGTGCTATGCTGGCTTTTCTGCCCAAATGCTATGAATTTAAGCTATGCATAAATATAAAACATGTGGTCATGTTTGAAGTTTGGTTCTTTACCAATCTTAGTTTAGACCTGAGTAATTTGGGAGCACAAGAAGCCAAAGAAATTTTTAATCTGCTAGAAGTGTCTTCAAGAATGGCAGTTGTTAAGTATCCATTCAAAGAAAAACTGAGTATTCCTGGCAGATGGATGATATTTTAAATCCTCATAATTTATTTACTCTTATTTTAACCATCATAAAAATTTTAGTGTATCAATTATAAACAAAACTGAATATTAAAAGCCAGAGAAGAAACATGCTGACATGTATTTATTTGGAGCCCAGTCACCTCAAATTATAAACAAGTTCTATACTATGTCTGCACAAATGCACATGTATATTACATAGCCAAGTATTATGTAAATCAACAATTATCATTGCTGCACACATTATTTTCCTACAAACTCCAACATGATTTTCATAAACAACTGTTTCTCAAACATGATGTTTAGAATTTCCCTCCCCAATGACCTCTGTTTATGAGCATATTATATACCTTTTCTTTCCATTGTAGTTATAAAGCAAAAGAGGCTACCTTGCAAAGTACATTTCTTCCTATCCTTCTTGCAGAAGATAATACGCTGGTGGCATTTTCTGACTTTTTGGAATTTTTTTTTAAAATTTTTTCCTCAGTTTTGCTCTGGATAGACTATAAAGAATTAAAATTTGTTTCGGGGTATGTTTTTTTGGAATCTATCTTTTTTTAGACTCATAACTTGCATTTGGTCATTGAAAAAGTAAACATTTGAAAGAAAAAGAAAAGATCAGGAAATATGGAGAAACAAGTTGTGTTTCAAATGAAGTTTTCCATGCAGTTCTCTCTACCACCTGCCATAGAACATTTTAAGGAAACTCAGCTGACAGCAGAATTAGTGCCTCCCAAAGGTCCCAAATATGCACAATGTCTTCCTTTATGACAGAACTCTCTTAATTGTCATTTCAGGTTATTCAAAATGACAGGAATAAAACAGAAAATGAGTTTTGTGTGGAATAAGTATAGAGTTCATCATAGCTATTAAAAATTCTAATGACGTGAAAGCCAATTATTGTGAATTCAGGTGGTTATTCTGAATGTACTTAGGTACATGACAGTTGAGGTAAACATTTCGGCCCCAGACAGCTCCATTAATTAATTACTACTCAGGATTCTAAAGCTTGCTTAGCTACTTCAAGAGCTGCGTGGAATACTTATAAGATACATACTCAAGGCAAGTCCAGACAGGCAAACCAGGTACTTAATAACATGTTTCCACATACTTGTTTGACTTTTACATATTAAAGCTCTGTACAAAATATTAAAAATATTTTACACCACCTTCCATTTTTCTCTGTAGAGAAATGTATATAGAAAAATCTATAGCAACTTAAAATGAAAAAAAAAATAGTGTGTCTGAAGAGGGCAGCCTTTCCACAATTTCTTGGAATTGACTCCACTTAAATACACGTTACACTGGGCAGCTAATTTTTTTTTTTTTTTTTCATTTAATGCTTGTGACTGCTTTTACATGTGCTGGTCCTAAATCTTACTCTCCAAAAATTAGGCTCAATTCTCCACTTCATGTCCCTCCTCCACGTTTTTTTTTTTTTTTTCAGTTTCAATTTATGTAGGTGGCAACAATATTCTTCCAAGCAGAAGTCTGTATTTGAAATAATTAACTTTCCCCCAACTTACTAATGAGTATTTTAAGGGTATACAGTTGCTTTTTTAGATGAAGTTTTATAGAAGTTGTTCCTTCTTTTAATAATTATAAAATCTTTAGTTTCTTTGGGGGAAACATTGACATACTTTTCAAACTTTTCTACACCATTTATGCCCACAAGGATTAGCTATATGATCATTTTCAAGAAAGGTCATATATGTGCTCTCTCTGACATACTCCATTCAGTCATAGAGCAAGACTTTAAATGTTTTCTACCTGTAAGCACACCCACCTTGAGAAGCACGCACACTGAGGGCAGTTTTTACCTGACAGTTAGCATGGAGGATGATTCATTGCCGGAGCTGTGGCTATGCTCTCCTCGGTACCTACGGCCAAATGGTCAAGTTGGAGCCTTGTTACAACTGCCAGTGGTTGGGTAGCTCATTGCAACTGAGGGGGAATCCGTTGCTACTTTTGCAGAGGAGAAGTTGGTCCTCCCATTTAGTTTTATGCTGAAGGTAAAGAGGTGAGAGGAAATCTCAGGATGACAGTGGAGGGCTGCGCAGTGTCTCTGGACATGTTCTTATAGGGGAAAACTTGGGAGTTTCATGTCTCTCTGTGATTAGGGATAGAAAGAAGGATCTCTAATTTTTTGAGGTGTTAATTAAACCACACTTAAAATTCAGCAAATGCCTCTACCACTTTCAATCTTTGAAAAGCTTTGTGGATTATAGTGCATTGGTAGCATTTAAGTCCAGGGAGGTCTGACTCTCCTGAGAATTCATATGGCTTTGAGGAAAATGTGATTGGGTTGGAATCCTGGTTAGGGGCAGCTACATTCCCAGAAACTGTGTTCTAGCTAGCCTGTGGCCAGATCCTTCCCATTTAATATTGTCCTCTGTATGACAGCAATATTATGAAAACACCTTGAAAATATATAATGTGACATATGAATATTTAAAGACTCATGTATTCCTGGAAAGTTTGACTTTAGTTCAACCTTCTCAATTTATAGATGAGTAGAAATGACTTGATTAATGCCACATAATTAGTCTCAGATCTAAAAGAAACAAAACGTTCCCAGATTTCTTTTCATATACCTTATATGGTAGGCAGCCTCCAAGATGGCCTCCAATACCTGCCTCCTGGTATTAATACCTTGGTGTAGTCAACTCCCACATTGTACCAGGATTGGTTTTCTTGGCAACAATTGCCTGCAATCATGGGTGACTAATGAGGAAATTCAAGATTTCTTTTGTTTAAAAGAACTCTGACAATGCCTGACACCACTACATGTGTTTTACAAGTTTCCAAAACACTTGCTAGAAAATCTTCAATCCACAAATCCAGCCAGTGGAATCAACTTTGAGTTTGGTTTTTGTTTATTTATATTTCTTTGGAGACAGAGTCTCTGTTGCCCAGGCTGGAGGAAAAGTGGCACCGTCATGGCTCATACCAGCCTCAGATTCCTGGGCTCAAGAAGTCCTATCTCCTCAGCCTCCTGAGTAGCTGGAACTATAGGTGTGCACCACTACGCCCAGCTAATATTATTATTCTTTTTGTTTTTTTGTAGAGACAGCGTCTTGCTATGTTGCTCAGGGTGGTTTCAAACTCCTGGCCTCAAGTAATCCTCACCTTGGCCTCCCAAAGTGCTGAAATTATATGCATAAGCCACTGTGCCCATCCCAGCTTTGAGTTTTAAATTCTATATATGCTAGTGTCTTGACATTTTCTGGAGGTAGTGATCCAATATGATGATTTTTACTTCACAAGTTCCCAAAGTAGTGACCAATTCTCAAGTGGGAGTAGACCTAGGAAAATGTGGCAAGCAGTCACTCAATCAATCCTCCATAAAGAAGTCGCAAACCAAACACTTTTTAAGTTTTCTATCTTTGAAACTATCCTCTTTAAGAAAGTTAAGATATTACTTAAAGTCTTCATTGATACTCCAAGTTCCAAACCAGTACTCTGAAGATTTAGGGTCAAATTGTTCAGACTGATATGTTCAGGCTGATATGTACTACAAATTAGATAACTCACTTACTCAGGTGTGTTCTAAGGAAGACCAGTTCCCTGAGATGTTTAATAGGTATTCAATAAGTAAATAAGTTGAGATAAAGAGGGAAGAAGAAGATAAGTAAATAGGTTCACTGGACAAATAACATTGGGAAACTGGGTTTAACACATTGATCCATGAATAGGTCTTTGAATCAGAAATTCTCAGTGCCTTTTATATGCTAAAATGTCCAGAAATTCCTCAAGAGAGCAGTGTCCTCTGTGTGTTAGCTTTCCTGCTTTCCTCATACCCCAACATACAAGAGAGAGATAAGAACACTATATAAACAGCAACCTGTGGGCCAGATCTGACCCAAGAATGATTTTGCAAATAAAGTTTTACTGGAATACGGCCACACTCATTTGTTTGCTATTGTCTATGGCTGCAAATTTGAGGAATTGTGAAAGAGACCATATGGCTCATAAAGCCTAAAATATTTACTCTAGGCCCCCTTAAAGAAAAATTTTGCTGAGTCCTGAATCGGAACGTTTAGAAAGTGTAGTATTGCCTGAAACTGACCAAAGAACCATATTTCAGTAGTCCATTCTGTGGGTCCAATTTCTGTACAACCCAGTTTGGGAAACAGTGAGTCAGCTCAAGCTTTCCTTATGGATGCTGTGTATGCCTCACCTTCTCTTGTTAGCTTGAAAACAGGAGTCCCTACACTGCCCTGCTATGGAGCTGGTAGAGGAGGATTTCTGATTCTCTGAGACATGGTCTGGCGGATTGAGCCCTGTAGCTAAAGTGAGTCAGTTCATTTTTGTAAGATGCAGCAAGATCAAGTTGAGTTAATAACAGGAAGCTTATTTATTTACTGAGCATCCTGTTCGCTCTTTTTAGTTTTGTGCAGAAAGGGAGCTGGAGGTTACCTTGTGCTCACGTCTTCGGGGACTTATGGCTGGTTCTGTCTCCTTGAAGAAAGTGACTGCAAGACATGTTAAATAACAATGCAAAAATTCAGGGAATTAATTTTTCTCGAAAGTCCTAAAGGGGGAAAAATCCTGAAACTCCTGTTTTCTGTGTTTCAAAAGAATAATGTCTTTCTTTCCCCTAGGAATGATTCACTGGATGCTATATGCTTTCTACAGACTTTTACTTGTACCATAGTTAAAGGTGAATAGTGTTTCTGCGAATAAGGTTCATGAGTTATCTATTGCTGTAGATAACAAATTACCTTAAGAATTAGCAGCCTTAAGCAACATTATCTTACATAGTTTCTGAGTGTAGATTGGGTAGGTGGCTCCAGCCCAGTGTCCCTTTTACGGCTACAGTCAAGCCATTAGCTAGTGCTACAGTCTCAGAAGACTTGATAGGCTAGAGTATCAGCTTTTAAGCTCACGCATGTGGTTGTTTATAGGAGGCTTCAATTCCTCACCATATGGGACTCCTCATAGGGTGACCCATGTTGTAGCTTTTCCCAGAGTAAATGATAGAGAGCGTACCCAAGGTGAAAACCTTAGTCTCTTCTCTCCTGGTCTAGGAAATGACATACTATCATTTTTACAGTATTTTATTGGTCGAATAATATGGGAGGGGCCTACAGAGAGGTGTGAATACCAGAAAGCAGCGGTCATTGGAGGGCACCTTAGAGCCTGGGTCCCACATTCTGGTTATTTAAAGCCGTCTCTGTGATGAAACCTCTTAACCTTTACCTCTTCCGTCTGGCTTAGGATACTGAAAGCCCAAGGCTAGCAAGTTGGGCCTAACATCTTACATGTGCCTAAAGTCAACCCTGCACATGTAAGACCATTGATAGCCCACAGGGCACCTTTTTGTAAATGAGAAAAAGGTACCCTTCCCAAGATATTTTACTTCCACTGGTTGGACAATTGTCCTAATATGCCAATTTTATTACAGCAAGGCACTTTACAACTGCTGGAAGAGTGTTGTAATATACCAACGTATAATTTTTTTATGTTGTGAATGGCTCCCTCATGCAGTACACAACATGCACAGCCTGTGTATGCTATGGTCTTGGCATATGGATTCTAGCTAACTGTACATTTAAAATAGCTAAGTACAATGACTGCCACATCTTGACCACAGTCTTTCTAGAATCTTCCAAATGGGCTTGATCTCTCACAGTGCACCCATAACACTTAAGAATTAGGGCAGTTATATGCCCTTAGTAATTACATATTCTTCCTTATAGTAGAGTTATGTATGTGTTAACCTCCCTCACTTAACTGTAACCTCTTTGAGGGTAAGAACTGAGTCTCTTCATTCATTATTTCATTCATCTCATATATACTGAGACATCATTACTGGTAAAAGTGATGGTTAAAAAAAGGGTAACCCCGGTCTCCTGGTACTTAGATTCTTATGTAGGACATGAACAATGTCAAATAAAACAAATATGCGAACAAGATAATTTCGAATAGTGATAGGTTCTGTTAAAAAATTATGACACGGTAATAGGATAAAGACTGATGACATTAGGCTTACTTGTTCTTTGGGGCGGAGTGGGAGGAGGAAGAGGTAAAAACCTCTCAGAGGAGAACCCCAGCATCCTTGTAACCCCTGTTGCTAACAGAGTACCTTGCAGATACTAGATATGGAACAAAATTGTTGTAAAGTTAAAGTGAAGTGGGGTTCAAAGAACAAGCAAATAAAAACTCGGCAAGGAACATTTGGATTTCAGTAAATATGTGCCATATTTTAACTCCTAGAGGAAGATGGAGTCTCTATTATTCCACATCTGCTTTTTATAAGCAAAGCACAAAGGCTTGGTTAGGTCTCCTTAAATAAGACTCATTTATTTCTCCTCTCTCACTGGAAAATAAGTAAAACCAAGAGGCAAAATCTACTGAACATAGTTACCAAATCAATCTTTACTGGTTAATTGTATTGAGATTTTCTCCCTTTTATATTTGTGCTGAGGCTAGCTTAGATTTATTTTATTTTGCATTTTGTATTGGAATGAGGCACAATGAGTAACTTGTCCAATTGCAGATTTCGGAAGGAGGAACATGGAGATTTCGGAGGCGGTCCAAAGGAGGGCAGTGAAATGGCTGAAAGTCTGGAAACTAGGGCTCACTGAGAAAGGTTAAATAAAACGGATTGATGTAATCATGAAAAAAATGCCAAAGGATGCTTGGCATTAAAAAGAGATAAAGAATATGTGAGCTGCTTGTCATAGCTTTAATGATCTGGGGCTTTATTAAAACTGGAAAGATTTAGGTCAGCTTTTATGTAGCATGTCTTTCCCAATTGTTGGAAGAGTCTCCATAGTGTTAAGAATGTGATGGAACTCCTTGGCTTAGTGAAATGAATCTAGAGTTCTTGTGTTTCATAACTGAGCTAGATAATTTATTATTAAAATGGGAGAAATTAGTTCATAATTGTGTTTATAAAGGATGGGGAGGGTAAAGATTGTTTCTTATATATCTCCTGGACACTAACTGCATAGGCTCTCAATAAATGGTGAAGATTTATTGGTATAGCAACACATATTGGAATATTTGTTCCAGAATATCACAGCTATAATGAGGAAATCTTGCCATTCTTTTAATAGCAAAGCTGATAAAGAAAGTCCAGAACTTCACTCCACCTTCTTTTTCCTTATCAGTTTCCTTTTTCTTAGTTTGCCTAGTATGAGTACTTGTGGCTTGTGTAGCTACTTATTATTTAGGTGAACATGGGTAGAGTCTTACTACTTAGAGTTAACAAAGTCTCTTACCCTGGAAGAATAATTTTTAAGTCAGCTATCCATATCTTGCTTATTAAAAATGTCACTGCTGTCTAGGTCACTTGCTCTTTTGGTGTCGTTTCTTGCATGATTCAATTCATTGGAGTTGGAAATATGTTTTTCCAGCTGAAATTAAAATCCCAAAACTTATGCCATCCAGAGTTCAGTTTGCCTGAGCAAACCATGTTGGATCCTGGATCATATTTGTCAATGACTTTTTATGCTAAGATGTTAAATGCAGATGTTCAGTTGGCACCTTTCAACACTATTTATTGGTTTTTCATTTTTCTTTCTTCAAATATGCTCAAGGCTTAATGTAGTAATACCAGGAAAAGCTCCAGTTACTGAAAAATATACATGTTCCCAAGGTTCCTTATCTTATGGTGATTGGCAACTAGATTTGGGAGAAGCTGGCCAAGCAAAGGACAGTTGTGGGATGGAGTACAGCGGCTGCCTGGTTGGCTGGCAGTCTCGCTGCAGCAGCTGGCATTGTTCCTCAACTCTAAATTGCCATTGAATTTGGTCTGTGTTCCAGACTTCTGCGCAACACTTCCTCTTTTTCCTTTGTTTAACAGAACACCCTGTTAAAAAAGATCTTCCTAATAGCACTCTCTGCATGCTTTGTCACCAAAATGTTCTATACTCTCTTACTCCTGTATTCCCTGTATGATATAAAGTACTTGGATTTCCACAAGCTTTACCAGCCCGAGGAAGGGAAAGAGAAGATTCAAAGTAGTGTAAACATTTTAATCTCAATATTTCTTCAATTTCTAGTTCCTCCTAGCTTTTGTAGATCATTTAGTTCTTTCAAAGTTATTCCACAGTATTCCTGAGACTTCTCATGCAGTACAACATGTGCCCATTAACCAACACTGTCGACTTTAAAGTGGTAACTGTCATTTTCATTATTTCTTACCCTAGCAACTTCAGCAAATGATATTTTCTAAGAAGCCATATTGTAGAGCTCCCCATGCCGATATTTTGAAGTCTAGGCCAATGGTGCTACACTTGCTAAGAAATTACAGAAGCTATGGGGGCTCTCAAGCTTCACCATTTTTAATGCATACTTGCCATCAAGAATGCCATTTCCATCACCACTGTCCCTATTGAAGCTGTCTCCTGTTGATATGTGCCAAAGGTAAATAGGGTTGTTTACCTGAAGCTGTTAATTAATTAGTTTGATGTTCACTGGGAACTTACTAAATTCCAGGCACAGGCATGGCTGGTTACAGGAGTAAATAAGACCCAGCCCCAGCTGGCACTCCCACCTCTTACCATAGGTTTGTGAATGTGTACTCTAAAGAGGGAGCTGCATTTAGAAGGCAATTCTAAGACAGTGTGATAAGAATTTTGATAAGGGGTAAGCACGGATGTGTTGGAAACAGATCAGAAGGGCAGCAGCCATTCTTGATATTAGGGGTTTTCCCAGGGAGGTGAAGTGGGCTGGGGTATCTAAACTAAAGCCCTTGCTCAACCATTTAATTGGCTTGTGGTTGAATAGAAAGGTTCAATCTATATCAGTAGATTAAAAATCAGATTCTTTTTTCCCAAGCGATTTCCCACAGTTTCCTGAAATACCTCTCTGGAGTTTGAGTGTTCAATTTATCTGCTTAGAGAAAATTGTTATCAATAATATCCCTGGGACCTTGTCCTTCAGTGAATACATGTGGCTGTAGAAGGATGTGTTGGGATTATTCTGGAATTTTTCTTTGCTCCTAAAATTTAGTATGAATCAATTGAAGAGCCTCTTAAAAATGCAAATTGCTGGATCCTACTCCCAGAGATTTGTAAATTCCTGGGGTCAGATAATTTGCATTTTCAACCAGCATGCCTCATTATTCTGATCTGGGCACTGCTCTTTGATTAACCACTGGCTGCTAAGAACACTAGTAGGAGTAAAATTAGGATATAAACAATTTTTTAGCTAGTTTGTCAGTTAATTTTATTTTTGTCTAAGCTGACACCCAAACCACATATTATGGGTAGTTTTTTTTTTTTTCAAAAACACATCAAAGAAACCCAACCAGATATTATGATTTGTGATATGAGATTGATTTTTTTAGTAGTCACATCCATGAGAGATACCACGTAATTCTGAACATTATGTCCTTAAGCTTATAATTAATGTTGGTCAGTTATTTTGTTGTTAAACTACTGCCTTTTACATTTGTACTTAGCACTAGAAAGGACATGAAGTATGTGAATGATGGTAGATACAATTACCATTATAAAGTTGATAATACTTGAGTCAATGCTGAAATGCAGTGTGACCTTTAGGAAAATGTTACGTGTGGGCATGGAAGTATTGTGACACTTCTTAGGAGAGACGGAAGTGCATTTCATATTGAGTTATTATTGCAATCAAATCCACAAGTGCCCATCTTTTGCCCTTCCCATTTCAAGATTACTTGATAACTTGGATCATATGCTGCAGGCCACACATCTCACTTTTCTTTAAAATATGTTTTGAATGTCAGCACTTGTATCTTGACTTTGATTACTGTAATTTTATTTTGATTTAAAAAAAAGCCAAAGCTTTGTTTTTCTGATAGTGAAGGTAAAATTTATAGTTACAATTTCAAAAATCCATATTGTGGCTTTAAACAATGATGAGATATGTTCTCAAAACATAATGCCTCAAAAATTAGTCTGATAGTGAATTCCAAAATCTTATGATTTAGGGAGACTTAGAGAGTCTTTGCTAAAGCCCAGATTACTGGGCTGGAAAACCAGCTCACAGTCTCTTTCTAAAAATTCAGGGAAGCTGGAATCTGTTAAACTATGCAGTTAAGGGGCTATTTTGAATTATTAACATTTCCTAGTTAACTGGGGTTTAAGAACACATTTCTTTGGTATTTTTAAAAACAATATTGAAAGGAATCTAATCTTTCCATGGAAATTCAGTGTTGCCACTATATTAGTAATCATTTAAACACTCTAAAAGTGTAGAATCATTGAATTGTACAGATTTGGGGCTGGGTTAAATAGCCTGAGGACCATTTAATTTAACCTTATTTCACAATTAGGAAAATGAATATCAGAGAAGGTACACGATCATTTAGTGGCAGAGTCTGATACATCTGAGGTTCATTCCTGTTGTGTCTCGCTAATGAAATATGGTTAAGCTTTTGGTTTAACTTTTAGCTACTACCTTGTTAGTTCTTCCTTTATCCGTATTAAAAACCAAAATACTTTCTCACACTTTGTGCTAGGG
The DNA here is from genome assembly GCF_028858775.2 of Pan troglodytes. Lineage (NCBI taxonomy): Eukaryota > Metazoa > Chordata > Mammalia > Primates > Hominidae > Pan > Pan troglodytes. The sequence continues at coordinate 32,847,982 of NC_086015.1, forward strand.
TCCAATCTCATTAGCCTCAGTGGTGGAGGGAGGGTTTGGGAAGGCCTGAGAGTTAAACCCAGCCCTGCCTTCTCAGATGGGCAGATGCTAGAGGAAAGTCGAATCGAGCCGGCAGAACACAGCATTTACCCACCATGCCAACCTCTCTGTGGCAGAGTTTCAGGAAAGCTGTCAGAATCAGCAAAGGCCAGCACAGAATTACATAGGAATCCTGAAAGGCAGATGGAACGCAGTGATGGTGAATACAAGAATTGGCAGTACGGTATTGGTCTATTGATCATTTTCCAAGCACACGAAGCGCTTTCACGTCTTCATGCCTCTGTCATTCTGTTCTTTCGGCCTAAAGCACCCACAAGTTTCTGATGAATCAAATTCCTATAATTTGACTCTTAATTTGAATGAGAGACGAGAGTATATCATTAAACTCTGCAAGTAACAGAAAATGTGATTATGGTCATTTACACAAGGAGAATTTAGGCAAAAGTAGCAGCCTGAAGCTTTGCTTCAGCCGGTCAACAAGATTAGGGGCAGCCTGTCTGCTCTGATCTTGGCTTTTTCCTCATGGTTACAGAATGATTGCTCTAGTTCTGTGTAGCATATCTGCATTTAGAGAGGGAGAAGAATGATGGGATGGTACATGCCTTCTCCTTTCCCTCTCACCAGGAAAACAAAGAATTTTCTAGAACTCCCCCCAGAAGAATTATACTCATGTCTCATTGGCCAGAGCTGTGCCATGTTACCATTCCTAGAGAGAAGGAATGCTGAGAAAGTGAGTAGTCAGCTTTCTGGTCTCTATGATGGAAGCAGACACCAAAAAATGGTGTCAAGAATGGTTTTAGATGAGCTTGCGGCATTGTACAAGCCCACAGAGGTGATAGCAATGATGTAGTCAGGTCTTTCCTAAGATGAAGGATCTCTTTATAACAAAAATATAACTGAATCTCAAACAACCTCATTTATTAACTTGCACATTTGTATACCAGTTTGTTTCAAGTGGAAACCTATAATAATGTGGCTTATTTTCTGCTTGTTGAATTAATCCGTTTTTTTGTGTGTGTGTGTGTGTGTTTTTTTTTTTTTTTTTTTTTTTTGAGAGGGAGTCTTGCTCTGTTGCCTAGGCTGGAGTGCAGTGGCACGGTCTCGGCTCACTGCAACCTCTGCCTCCCGGGTTCAAGCAATTCTCCTGCTTCAGCCACCCGAGTAGCTGGGACTACAGGCATGTGCCACTACGCCCAGCTAATTTTTTGTATTTTTAGTTGAGATGGGGTTTCATTGTGTTAGCCATGATGGTCTCAATCTCCTGACTTTGTGATCCACCTGCCTCGGCCTCCCAAAGTGAATTAATACTTTATATGTGCAAAGATCTTTACCAAATGCTTCATATCTATTATATTTGAGCCTCACAAAAATCCTGTGATATAAAAATTATTATTCCGGCCAGGCACAGTGGCTCACGCCTGTAATCCCAGCACTTTGGGAGCCCAAGGCGGGCGGATCATGACGTCAGGAGATCGAGACCATACTGGCCAACATGGTGAAACACTGTCTCCACTAAAATAAAACAACAGCAACAACAAAAAACAGGCATGGTGGCGTGCACCTGTAGTCCCAGCAACTTGGGAAGCTGAGGCAGGGGAATCGGTTGAACCCTAAAGGTAAAGGTTGCAGTGGGCCGAGATCGGAGATTGCACCACTGTACTCTAGCCTGGTGATACAGCGAGTCTCCATAGCAAAAAAAAGTTAAAAAATAATAAATAAAATTATTACTCCTGTGTCATAGAAGAAAAAACTGATGCAGAGAGAGCTTGGGTGACTTGTACCACATAAAATAACTTATACAAACTGAGACTTGAATGCATGTATTTTGACTCTAGTATCCATATTATTATATTTGCTGAGGAGAATGTTTTAGAAGAAATAAAAGGGAAAGATTAAGTTCAGACGGAATTTAAGATGTGTTCATTTTTGGAACTGTAGACACTGAGTAAATAATTTGTTTAGAGAAACATGAAGTGTATTCTGCTTGTATGACAGCAGGAATTTTTTTTTTCTCCTCAGAGAACTTCAGCCAACAAGTCTTCAGGTGCTCCTTCCTATAGCAGATGGTCCAGTTCACAGCCACATCAGGTAATAGGCTCTTTTTAAGAAACTTGACATGCTTGTTTTCCTTGAAGTGCACTTGAACTGTCTGTCTTTCTTTCCTTCTTTCTTTCTTTTTCTTTCTTTCTCTCTCTTTCTCTCTTTCTTTCTCTTTCTCTCTTTCTCTCTTTCTCTTTTTCTTTCTTTCTCTCTCTCTCTCTCTTTTTCTCTCTCTCTTTCTCTTTCTCTCTTTTTCTGTCTCTTTCTCCCTTTCTTTCTTTTGCTGGGCAAGTATGGAAGCTTTTGGGCTCTCGTCTAGTCTCACCTCAAATGTGGCCTCTCTTGACAAAGGGCTGTGCAGTTCATTCATCATCTGCGTCAAGTTTAAGGTCAGGGCTGTGAACGTGATGGTGACAGGAAGGTAGGCGCCTGGAAGATGCTGAGGTTCCATGTTCAAAGCCCTCCACAGTGAATAGCATAGATAAAATTAATCCAGCAAATATCGAAAGTTAAGTTTGCCTTGTTTTTCTTTGACAAAAAAATTTCTCTTCCATTCCTTTTATTCCGGAAAATTGTATAGGCACCCATGTGTATTTGCATGGAACTGTGTGGTACATGGTGTCTCTCTCTGTGAGTTTATGTACCAATATATTAAGAAAAGGCACTAATTTTACGAAGAATTACTTTTTTGCCTAGTTACTCAGGCTCATTAACAACCTCTACTCAGGTCAATTAATACTGAATATTATTTGCCTAAAGGGTAAGTTAAGCCAGGAGAGTGATGTTATATCTCTCCGTGTAAAGAAAACCAGATATTTTCTGTTAGTGAGCATTTTTACGGGCGACACACTGTGACCACGTGGGCTTCTGAGTGATCTTCTGCTTTTTGAAACCACATGATGAGAGAACACTAACTTTGGACTCTAAAAGCTGAGTAGGATATGCATTCAAATCACCTACTACTTATGAGACCAAGAAGAAAACAACTCTCATTTATCTTTTGGTTAGAATTATCTCTAACAAAGTGACTTTTCAAGTCACTTCAGCTTCTGCAGTAATTGTAAGAAGGCACATTATAAATAATTTATATTTACTCCCCACTCCTATTAAATTTTGTCAAAATTCAGCATTGGTGCTAACTTACTCCAATGGCAGCATGATATAAGAACTCTTTCTGTATGCTCTTTTTAAACTTTTTTCTTTTTGCAATTATAAATTGCCATTTGTCAATAAAAAATGGTAAAGAAAATTAATGAGAAGAATAAATTCTACCGCTATGCAATATTTTATCTTAGAACCTATTTTGACATTGAATCGGTTGGTAAAAAGAAGTTGATGTGATGGCTCTGCCTCCATTGGCATCAACTTTGTGTGGATGCTGTAGGTTCTGGTAATTTAAAAGGATGTATTGCTTGACGAATGTGAACTGAAAAAGCGGGTGGCACAAAAGAGGGGCAGTGGCCCCAGTAGACAGAAATTGCTTTGACTATCCAGGTTTTGTTTACTTCCTGCAGAGTGGACATAACCTGAAAATGCACAGTTGGTTATGAGTTGGTAGTATTTCTGATTTCTGTTCTCAGACTTTCTAGGTACTGAATTGAGCAAGTCACTACTCATCTCTGCACACACTCTGAAAAAGTCCTAGGAGGTATCTTAATTTAATCTTTATGATCTAAGAAAAGTGAGACCTAGAGATTATACTGTTCAAGATTATATGAATTCAGTTGTTCTAGAATTCTATGTTCTTTTCTTAGAACTTATTTAATTTTGCAAGTCAATAAGATCCTTTTGGGAACTTCCCAGTGAGATAATCTAATATTATCTTTTTGTGAATCTGTGCTGGTCCTGGAAAGCTCTTCACATGATGCAATGAAATGAGAAAAGTGAAGACAGGGTAGTCCTTAATAAAATTACCTTTATTTTTATAAAAGTATAAATATATTGGATGGTATATGTGTCATTTTAAATATCCTAGGTGAGTTAAAGTGTTGACCATTTTATGTACATTTTCCAATGTTTTCTCTTTGAATACTTACAGGTCTGTGAAATTCAAGAGTGGAATAGGTACTAAAAGTGGGTTTCCTTTTTACCCTCTCACATGTCGGAAGAACTGTGGTTATATTGGGAGACTTTCAACCTTAGTTATGCCTTTTTCATTGCGGGACATAACTGGGTGGGATTTTCAAATGGTACTCTGTCTAAAACTAATATTGGTGTCATCTTTTTGGTATTGAGGGTTCCCTTTTATTCTAAACAAAAGGAGTGGTATGGTTCTTTATATTCCTTTAGTTTCCTTGGCAATTGCCTATTGTGCTGGACCTTTGCTCTTTTGCTTGCAGATCCATTCAATGACCATCCCTTGACATCTACCTTCCCAGGCTCCCCTGCTAACTGACCGCCAAATAGGTTTTCCCAATGGGGGACCTTAGTGGGACTTAGGAAAGAGATAGGAAGGACAAAACCAGGATATTTATTTCCCTCTCTGTCTGCTTTTGGGTAGTATCTCTCTACAGTCTGGGTAGACCAGCTCCTGTAAGACTACCCTGTTTTCTAGCCCCTGGAGGCAATCCCCTTTGTCCCCTCAGCCCTAAGGGAGGCAGCTGCTTCCTTCACCTGTTGACTTTTTAGCTCTCACAGCACACTTGTAACTACTTCCCTGTATTAAATTCCTCCTCTTGGACTGCCTGGTATGGTCTCTGTTTTACTGACAGCTTTTCAGCTGTTCTCTGAATGATACACCTACTGTTGTATATGCACTTCATTCTTTTGTTCTTGTAACAGTGGCGTTTGTTTTAGAAATGTGTGAGTATTTACAGGATCACAGCCTTGCAGCTGCTGAAAACTCTGAGATTTATTCTTCTGAGCTGGCCTGGTGGGTAGTAATCCTTTTACCTCCCTATTCCATGCAGAATAATTATTCTTCTTTGTTACTCATACTCTAATCCGCCCCTTTTAAATTTGTGTTTATTAGAAGAACCTTTGTCTTTTGTGTTTGCAATAAATAAGCTTATTGGCTTCAGTCTTTGAAAATTACCTACACAAATTCTCAGCCTAAGGTTGAAAGCATAACTGCCAGCTCAATCCCAGATTCCAGCTGCTATGTTCTCCTTTGACTTTTGGCATCTGTAGCACATTTTTTTTAAATTGAGTCATGGATTTTTTAAAAAACATTTACAAGATTTTATTACAGAAATTTTAGGTGTACAATAAAGTAAAATTGAGTAATGAGCTCTTGTGTATCCATCATCCATTTTGAGCAAACATTAATATATTGCTGTTCTTGTTTTTTTTGTTTTTTTCTCTTATTAATATATCATAGTTGTACATATATTAGGGGTACATGTGATATTTTGATACATGTATACAATATATAATAATTAAATCAGGATAATTAGGATATCCATCACCTCAAATATTTAGTTTTTCTTTGTGTTGAGAGCATTACAATTCTTTCTTCTAGCTATTTTGAAATACACAATGTTATAATTTCCCTGCTATACTATCAAATGCTAGAACTTATTCCTTATATCCAACTTCATTATTATACCCATTAACCAACTTTTCTTCAGCATTCCTCGCCTTTTTTTCCTTCCCAGCTTCTGGTAACCACCATCCTACTCTCTACCTTCATGAGATCCACTTTTTTAGCTCCCACATATGAGTAAGAACATAAGAACATGTGATATTGGTCGTTTCATGCCTGGCTTATTTCACTTAACATAATGACAACCAATTTTATCCATATTGCTGAGTCATGGATTTATATTCACCAGAGTTCAAGTGGATCTTGTCCTATTTGTAGAATACTGGTTGTAAACCTCAGATAGATACAACGTAGATACAGTAATGAGTTAATCAGTACACAGGCAGATACCTGCCTGTTTATAGCAGTGTGCTGGTATGAGAATTAATAAAATCACCATACCTTCATATTCATTATCATCATAGCTAACATTTATTGAACATTTACTATGTGATGTCTGCTAATTTCTTTGCATGCACTGTCTCATTTAATCTTCCCAATATCTCTATAATAAATATGCAGTATTTTACAGATGAGAGAACTGACTTAATTAATTTGTCCAATGACACAGAGTTAGTTCTGTCAGATTACAGTGCCCTAGTCTACTAAGTGGTAGGCAATATTACCTCTCTAAAGATTTTAGAGTAATTTAAGGCCATTGAAAACCATTTTAACCAATAGTTACGTTTTGTGCTAATCAGAACGTGACATTTTTGTATTTCAAATACTATTTCTACTTTGAAATTATTTTTGCATGATTAATTTTCTTTGTTGAAAAAAGCTTATATTTACTTGCACACTATTTACAAATAGATAACTTTCAAAGCATAGACTTTACCATACTTATTAATACATTTTGTTTTAAAATGTACCTTTTGGTGCTTTGTTTGAAATGATTTGAAAACACGTTTGTAAGAAAGTGTTATTTTTCCCCTTGTTTTGCACTTTGTCAGGAATGCATCTTAAAGTTTTACATGCTTACAGATATCTGCGCCAAATAATCATTAAGCACCACACTTTGAATAAAGAAAACCGACAAGTGAGTGTGGTGACTGGCTGAAAAATAAAGTGATAAATTGAAATTATGATAAGTTTTCTATACATACTGTATACTTCTCTGTAGAAATGTTTCTGACGTCCTATCATCCCTCTCATATTCAGAAAATTTCTTGTGAATATTAAATACTTTAGCTTACTATACTTTATAATTTAAAAGTTTTTTTCTTTAGATAATTGGCATCAATCCAAGCATTGTGTTCTTAAAACCCTCAGTGTAAAGTTTTGGTCAATAATGATCAACCTATTGATTGACGACTCTTTAGCTCTTTAGAAAACTTTTGTTTAGAATAGTCTTTGATAGGTGAGAACCTTCAAATGTATCTCATTAAAATGAAAAACCAGTGCTTTTTTTTTAAAGACTGTAATGTGTTAAAGAGTAGCAATTGACTCAAGAAAACTCAACTAGATATTTCAGTGTCATTATTTTCTAGTAGTAGATAGAATTGACAGAATTCAAGGCCGATAGCAGAAGTTTTAGGCTTCTAAAAGGATTAGTGTTAAATTAGGGAAAAATAGAGGATTCTACTGTTTTTACTGTGTTTGTATAGTAAGAGAAAGGGGAATGTGGCCTGCTGATAAAAGGCTATAGTGAATATTTTTCCCAGATTTTCTTATATATTATTTTTATACCTATGTATCTTATACTCGCCATGGAGTAGAAGCTCATGAAGTTATTTGATGAATGAATGAATGAGTGAATTATATGAAATAACAGCAGGAATAGCATGCAGAAAGGGGAACCTCAAATCCATATTTATTTATTTTTCTTTCCTCAAATCATTAGTTTCCATTTTCTCCATAACCAAGGCTCACATGAAAGCTGATAAATATGAATTGATCAAGGTGAAATCACTATCATCACTTCAAGCATTGCTGTGGGAAAAGTAGAGGCTGCCAGAGAATAGAGTAGTTTATACTCTCAATCATCAGTCAATCATGATGTTCTGCATTTATAATATCCATGTTATGCATTTGGGATTCATGTGGTGGCCATGAGATTTCAATGATGAAACATTAATATTGCAATTATGTGTATGATTGCTTGGTGCTGTGGTATCCATAGAGATTAATGTGAACTTCCAGTTTATTTTGGTTCAGGATTCTGAGCAAAATTGACCACTTTCATCTGTGTGTGAGTTTTTTTGGTGGAGTTTTTAGGTTATTCCACATGTAAGATCCAATCATCTGCAAACAAGGATAATATGACTTTGTCTTTTCCAATTGGAATGGCCTTCATTTCTCTCTTTTGACTGATTGCTTTATCTAGAACTTCCAGTACTATGTTGAATAACAGTGGTGAAAGTGGGCATCCTTGTGTCTTATTCTGGAGAGGCTTTGTTTTTTTGTCTTAGAGGAAAGGTTTTCAGTTTTTCCCCATTCAGTATGATACTAGATTTGTGGGGCTTTCATATATGGCTTTCATTGCATTGTGGTATAGTCCTTCTACACCCAGTTTTTTGAGGGTTTTTTTTGTTTTTTAACATGAAGGGATGTTGAATTTTATCAAATGCTTTTTCAACATCAATTGAAATGATCATATAATTTTCATCACGTATTCTGTTGATATGATGTATCACATTGATTGATTTGTGTATGTTGAATCATCCTTGCATCCCAGGAATAAATCCCACTTGGTCATGATGAATGTTCTTTTTAATGTATTGTTGAATTTGGTTTGCTAGCATTTTGTTGATGATTTTTGCATCAATATTCATCAGGAATATTGGTTTGTAATTTTCTCTTTTTGATGTGTCTCTGGTTTCAGTGTCATGGTAATTCTAGCCTTGCAGAATGAGTTTGAAAGTATTCCATCCTCCTCTAGTTTTTGGAAGGTTTGAATAGAATTGGCATCAGCTCTTCTTTAAATGTTTGGTAAAATTCAGCAGTGAAGCCAGTGGGTCCTGGGCTTTTCTTTGCTTGGAGACTTTTTATTACAACCTTGAACTTATTATTATTATTGGTCTTGTCAAGTTTTAGATTCCTTTGTGGTTCAATCTTGGTAGGTTGTATGTGTCTAGAAATTTATCAGTTTCTCCTAGGTTTTCCAATGTATTGGCATATAGTGGCTCATAGCAGCTCTAATGATCCTTTGAATTTCTGTAGTAGTACAGAAATTTCTGTAGTGAGGTTATAATGTCTGTCTGTCTGCCTCTCTTTCTCTCTCTCTCTCTCTCTCTCGACGGGGTCTTGCTCTGTTGCCCAGTCTGGAGTGCAATGACGCAATCTTGGCTCACTGCAACCTCTGCCTCCTGGGTTCAAGCGATTCTCCTGCCTCAGCCTCCCAAGTAGCTGGGATTACAGGCATCTGCCACCACGCCTGGCTAATTTTTGTATGTTTTGTAGAGACGGAGTCTCACCATGTTGGTCAGGCTGGTCTCGAACTCCTGACCTCAAGCAATCCACCTGCCTCACCCTCCCAAAGAGCTGGGATTACAGGCCTGAGCCACTGTACTCGGAAGTGATGCCTCTTTTAAATCTCAGATTTTATTTATTTGGGTCTTCTTTGTTTGTTTCTTAGTCTGGCTAAAGCTTTGTTGCTTTTGTTTATCCTTTCTAAAAACTTATATTTTGTTGATATTTTTTATTTTTCATTTCAAATTCATTTATTTCTACTCTGATCTTTATTATTTTTTACTTCTACTAAATTGGGGTTTGGTTTGCTCTTGCTTTTCTAATTCTTTAAGATGCATCATTAGGTTGTTTATTTGAATTTTTTCCTACTTTTTGATGTAGGCATTTATTGCTATAAGCTTTCCTCTTACTACTACTTTGCTGTATTCTGTAGGTTTTGGTATGTTGTCTTTCCATTATCATTTGTTTTAAGACTTTTTTTCAATTTCCTTCTTAATTTCTTCATTGACCCACTGGTCATTCAGGAGATATTGTTTAATTTCCATGTGTTTGTATAGTTTCCAAAATTCATCCTGTTATTGATTACTATTTTATTCCATTGTGGTCAGAGAAGACATTTGACATACTTTCAATTTTTTTGAATGTTTTAAGACATCTTTGTGGCCTAACATATGTTCTATCCTTGAGGATGATCCATGTGCTGAGAAAAAGCATGTGTGTTCTGCAGCCATTGGGTGAAATGTTCTGTAAATACCTATTATTAAGTAGGTTTGACATTGAACAAAGGACAGTCTAGATTACCTGTTTAATGCTGAAAGTGGGGTGTTGAAGTCTCCAGCTATTATCGTATTGAGGTCTATCTCTCTTTAGCTGTAATAATATTTGCTTTATATATGGGGGTGCTCCAGTGTTAGGTACATACATACTTATAATTGTTATATCCTCTTGCTGAATTGACTTTATCATGGTGTCATGACCTTTTTTGTCTCTTTCTATAGTTTTTGTCTTGAAATCTATTTTGTTTGGTATACATATACCTACTCCTGATCTTTTTTGGTTTTCATTGTCATGGACTGTCTTTTTTCTATCCCTTTATTTTGTGTCTATGTGTGTCTTTACAGTTGAAGTATGTCTCCTGTAGGCAATGGATCATTGGGTCTTGTATTTTTATCCATCCAGCCAGTCTATGTCTTTTGATTGGAGAGTTTAGTCCATTTACATTCAATGTTATTATTGATAAGTAAGGACTTACTTCTGTCATTTTGTTATTTGTTTTCTGGTTGTTTTATGGTCTTGTCGTCCTTCTTTCCTTCCTTCCTTTCTTCCTTTCAGTCAAGGTGATTTATTCAGGTGGCATGTTTTAATTTTGTGCATTTTATTTTTTGTGTATTTGTTGTGTGTTTTTTGATTTGAGGTTACCGTGAGGCTTTCAAGTATTTTATAACCTGTTATTTTAAACTGATGACAACTTAACACTGCCTGCATAAACCAATAAACAAAGAAAAAATTAATAACTCTATACTTTAACTTTATCCCCTTTTTAACTTTTTGTTATTTTTGTTTACACCTTATTTTACTATCTTGAATTGTTGCTATAGATACTTTTTTTGATAGATTTATCTTTTAGTCTTTCTACTCAATATATGAGTAGTTTACATACCACAATCACATTGTTATAATATTCTGTACTTATTCTTACCAGTGAGTTTTGCACCTTCAGATACTTTTTTATTGCTTGTTAATATCATTTTTTTTGAGACTGAAGAACTCTCTCTAGCATTTTTTGTAGGACTGGTCTGGTGTTGATGAAATCCCTCAGCTTTTGTTTGTCTGGGAAACTATTTCTTCTTCGTGTTGGAAGGATATTTTCACTGGATATACTATCCTAGAATAAAAGTTTTTCTTCTTTAACACTTTAAATATGTCATGTCACTTTCTCCTGGTCTGCAAGGTTTCAACTGAGAAGTCTGCTGTCAGACATATTGGAGGTTCTTTATATGTTATTTGTTTATTTTCTCTTGCTAGTTTTTGGATCCTTTCTTTATCCTTGACCTTTGTGAGTTTGATTATTAAATATCCTGAGGTAGTTTTTTTTGGATCCTTTCTTTATCCTTGACCTTTGTGAGTTTGATTATTAAATATCCTGAGGTAGTTTTTGGGTTAAATCTACTTAGTGTCCTATAACCTCCTTGTACTTGAATATCGATAACTTTCTTTGCATTTGGGAAGTTCTTTGTTATTATCACTTTGAATAAACTTTCTATCATGATCTTTCTCTCTACCTTCTCGTTAAGGCCAATAACTCTTAGGTTTGACCTTTTGAGGCTGTGTTCTAGATTTTGTAGACATGCTTCCTTGTTTTTTATTATTTTGTCTTTTCTCTCTGACTATGGATTTTCAAATAGCCTGTTCTCAAGTTCACTAATTTTTCTTCTGCTTGATCAATTCTGTTGTTGTGAGATCTGATGCATTCTGCAGTATGTCAGTTGCATTTTGTAGCTCCAGAATTTCTGCTTGATTCTTGTTAATTATTTTAATCTCTTTGTTAAATTTATCTGATCGGGTTCTAAATTCCTTTCTGTGTTATCTTGGATTTTATTGAGTGTCCTCAAAACAACTATTTTGGATTCTCTGTCTGAAAGGTCACATATCTCTGTCTCTTTGGGATTGGTCCCTGGTGCCTTATTTTGTTCATTTGGTGAGGTCATGTTTTTCTGGATGGTCTTGATGCTTGTGGATATTTATGGGCACCTGGGTATTCAAGAGTAAAGTATTTATTGCAGTTTTCACAGTCTAGGCTTGTTTGTACTCATCCATTTTGGGAAGGCTTTTCAGATATTCCAAGGAACTTGGGTGTTATTATCTAAGTCTTGGTTATTATCTAAGTCTTGGGTGTTATTATCTAAGCCATGTCTGCTTTAGAGGGAAGCTAAAGCTCAGTAATGCTGTGGCTCTTGCAGACTCATAGACGTAATACCTTGGTGGTCTTGGGTAAGATCCAGAAGACTTCCCTGGATCACCAGGAAGAGACCCGTGGTCTCTTTCCTTACTTTTCCCCAAGTAAATGAAGTCTCTCTCTCTCTCTGTCTCTGTGCTGAGATGCCTGGAGCTGGGGGATGGGTGACACGAGCACCTCTGTGGCCACCATCACTGGGACTGTGCTGGGTCAGAACCAAAGCCAGCATAGTACTGGGTCTTACCCAAGAATTGCAGTGACCACTACCTGGCCATCACCTATGTTCACTCAAGGATCAAGGGCTGTACAACCTGCAGGTGGCAAATCCAACCGGACTTGTATCCTTTCCTTCAGAGTGTTGAGTTCCCTCTGGCTTTGGATGGATCTGTGGATGCCATCTAGAAGCCAGGACCTGGAGTTGGGAACTGTAGGAATCTACCTGGTCCTCTATTCTACTGAGGCTGAGCTGACACCCAAACTACAAGACAAAGTCCTTCCCACTATTTCTTCTCCTTTTCTCAAGCAGAGAAGTCTCTCCCCATTGCCAGCACTGCCCTAGACATATGTTGAGTGTATCTAGTTTACATCCTGGCTTCATAAATATAGAGATAAGCAGAGACATGAAATACTAATTCTTACGCATTTGCAAACCATCACGTTTTATCTATAGTTTGGTTTAGAGGATTAGGAGGAAAGAAACTATGGCAAAGCAAATTTGCTGTAATATGAAACCTTAAACATTTCGACTTGCATTTGAAAATAAGTTATTTCGAGTGTAGGAAATTAGGGTCTGAGTTAATGAAATGTCTGATTAATGATACTTGTGTCCAACAATGGCACCCTAATGAAATATGCCTCCTAGTACTCACATCTTTGTATATTTTCCTCTCTTTGGAGCTCACGTGGCCCTGTGATTCACTTTTGACAAGTAGAGTACAGTGGAGGTGACACTAAGACTTCCTAGCCTAGGTGCTAAGCAGCCTTGCAGTATGGGTCTTGTGTTCTTGAAATGTTCCCTCTAGGAGAAACTATGTAGCAAGTGGAAGCCCAACTATCCTGATAATGCCATGCTGTGTGGAAGCCCAAGCTAGTCTTGTGGAGAGGCCATGTGGAAAGAGAGATGTACTTAGCCAGGCTCCATCCATTTCAGCCATCCCAGCAGAGATGTTAGATATTTGAGAGATGGTATCTTCAGATGATTCCAACCCCAGCTGCCATCTGATTGCAACCCATAAAAAGCCCCCCAACCTACCCACTTTAGCCTAGTAGGTAGTTTGTTATGTAGGAATAGATAACTGAAACAATGGATCATTCTCAAATAAACATTACTATTGTCTGTAGTCATAGCTAGGAAAGTGTTGTCAGTTAAAAGTCAGCTATGCTGGTTTGAATGCAGTTAATATTCATTTGCACTAATTATGTCCCTTATATAAAAATGAATACGTTTTAGTGCTTGAAAAAGTTAGACAGAAAATTCACTCTGTAATCTTCTTTTCATTATTCATTTGCTGAACAAATATTTTCAGACACATCAATGCCATTTAAAGTTTTATTCAGTGTTCACTCAGATTCTAGGATATGTGAGCTGCACTTTTCTTGCAGTGTTTTCCAAATAAATGGGTGGGCTATAGTGGAAACAGTAATACCCATTAAACATTCCATTGGTCCCGTGGATTACTGTCCCCTTTCATTCAGATGAGAGTACATGACACATTTTGGTCAATGAAATGATAGTGACGTATCACTTTTGGTCTGAGGCAATCAAAAGCCTATGTGTAATTCTCTAGTCTATTGCCTGACAAATAGCTAAAGCAAACCATATATTCCAGATGGTAAAATTATAAGATGGTGGGGTCTCTATTAGCCTGGATTCCTGGGTGGGTGAGGAGAGCAGAGAACCTTGTTAATCTGACAGGCAAGCAGCATAAGCCAAAGACAAACCTTTGTTTTTCTTAAGCCACTGAGATTTGGGGTTAAATTGTATCTATAGCATAGTCTAACCTCTGTGGCTTTAGTGTCTCCATCACACCTACTCCAAGGCACTCAAAATAAACCTAAAATCTAAATAAAAATAGTGTGATATTTATGTACACAGAACTTTAAAACAGAATTTCTGATTTGTTCTCTAAGTAGATTTATATCCCTAAGTTCTTCAGTAAAGTTCTAACAATAGCATTGTTTATTTACTTGGGTAATTTGAGAATACTTGATACTTAAGTCATTCTCAAATTGTTTTTCATTTTTGACAATAATTTCATAGCAAGTTGTTAATAAAATTATTAGGGAATTAAAAAATATCAAATCAATGTAATATTAGTGAAATCATCTAAGTATTTTTTTAGAGAGAACAGTATAATAGTATAATGAACCCTATGTACCTATCAACCTAGCTGCAAGAGTTACGAAAACATGGGCAGTTTTTCAAACAATTCTGTCTACCTAAAATTTTATTCTGTGTTGATCATCTTTTATGAAGATAAGACGGTAACTACTATCTTCTCTACACCTCCAAAAATATGTCAGAATTTTCTATGAACAAATGTGCTTCATAGTTATGATGGTAGCTTCTTCTGTATTTATTTCCAACTTTTCCCTGTGGAAATAAGTTTGGAATCTTTTCTAGAATGGCTTATTTACAGGGTAGCTGTTTCTCACAGTTTGACCAGAAAAGTCCAAGTTTATAACTGTTGTCTTGTGGTAGCTATTAAGAGACTCCCTTTTATTCTCAAAAGTATCCTAATTTGGATGACAAATTATATAGCCACCATTGTTATTGAACAGGTGTGCCCATTCCCCTTTTGCTTTCTTCTGTCCCTTAGAGCTGAATTCTTGCCTTGCAAGGCCCAGGCAAGACTAGACCAGTCGTAATATGCAAATCTTTATCCCAGCATCTGCCTGTGGGTGTTTGTAATACCTTCAGTGCCTGAATCCATAATGGCCTACCCAGGAACAGCTGTATAATTTGGAGAATTATGTGAAAATGTTAAAATGTGAAAATGTTAAAAAATGATTGAGAATTTCAAGATGCTGACAGCAAAGCACTGAACTAAGTGTGGGGTCCTTCTACACAGAGGTCCCTGTGTGACAGCAGAGGTGGCACACCCATGAAGCTAGCCCTGGGCTTACCACTCCATCTTGCCACTCGCCACACTCCACCTAGTTCCCTGTGTGGTCCAATTCCAAGATTGCATTTCTGCACTAAACCATCTGCTGTGGTCTTCCTGGTCACCTTATTCCTCAAACTCTCTGTGGGTCTGAACACTTGCCTATCTCACCATGGTCATCATCTAATTAGTACTTATGATGGCTAATGAGTGGCAGACAGAATTCCAACACACGTTTGCTTAATTTCAAAGCAAATTCTCATAACCTTTCTGCTGTTCTGACCCATAACGCTCATAGCCTAGTGAACTCTTGGCAGAATTCTCTTCCTTGTTCAGGATTTCAAGAAATGGGATTTAGTCATCCTACAGCAGATGTCCAGGGGACAACATGTAGTTTTGCTGTTCTCCACGTTCTCAACAATTACGTGGAATTTATCTTTGACATATGCACTGGTTCCATTGTGCCTTCTCCCTGACCATATTTTTTTCTCCCTAATTAAGGACTGTGCTTTGGGACTGTGGAAAATGAAATAAGCTATGAAAGCCAATAGTTTTATTTCACTAGGAATACACTCATAATTATAAATGCCCTGTTAGAGAGTTGAGATGAGTGTCTTACATACAGTGACTTCCCCTGCTAACATCAGGCAGAAGGAAAGTTAGAAGAGAAAGGCAATGATCACCAGGCAGTTGTTCTTAGCAATTTGTGGGCCAGTGGAGATGGACATGGTGACCTTCTTCTCTCGCTGCTGATTGCTGCCTGGAGAAGCAACAGTGGCTTCATTGGCTTTGTTGCTGTACTGCGATGTGGTCTCTCCTGTATCACTATTGCCGGCTTCTTAGTGGAGTTTCATAGACCCATTTATCTTTTCTATGGCTAAGAAATCAATAAGTGTGTGTCATTTTGGAATTTGGAAAATAAGATACAGGGTTCAGTCTCATAATAATATGATTAGTCTAAAGAATATTTAGCTCCACAGTAAGATATTTTTATAAGATAAAAATATTGTATTTTGTATAAGGTGCGTGTGTACACGAAATATTTTACACTAGGGGAAAAATGATGAGAGTAATGAGCTTGTTATTTTGGATGTGAAAGCCTAGGAATTATCAACACAGTAATGGTTACAAACTTGGACTCTGGAGACATGCAAAGCTAGATTCATATCCCAGCTCTGTTACTGGCTTGATCTTGGGCATGCTGCCGATTTTTTTTAATGTGCATTTCCTTATCTGCAAAATGGGAAAAATGATTTTATCTGATTCATAGATTATTGTATTAAATGATAAAATACATAAAAAACAGTCAGCCAAACCTCTAACATTTTAGTTTTCTGTGTAAAGCATGCCATGATGATAGCTAAGTTATTTCCACAACTCATAGGTATGTGTGGGCAATTTAATTGTACTTCTGTGCTTATGGGGTATAGTTTGAACCATTGCTCTTGCCCGAATAAACTAATGCTTTTATGTAGACACTCAGATTTAGACCAGCATTCATTTGCCACCATTTGAGATTGGGTTGGAATCAAATTATTAATCCAGGCGAAGATGACTTGTTTTGATGTATACATCAAATTAACTTGACATTTAGTACAAAGGTTATATTAGGTCCAGCCACTTTCCCTAGAGTGTCTCCAGACTAGTGAATGCCTAGATAAAAATCAAGGATATTTATCTTTGTAACTGAGAAAAGATCCAAATTATTGGCAGCTTTTAAAGTAACTTTAAAAAATCAGTTGATGCTCAGGGTATCTAGAGGAAACCCTCTACCTCAATATTTATCCTTTTTAGAGATGATATTAACAGAGTTGTCACTTCTCTCCATGGCTAAGCTGAACATTACAACTATAATAAGCTTTAACTTATATAAAACATTACATTGCATCTATCTCTCACATTAAACATTTCATTTTTCTATAAGCATTTGGAAACAGTTTTCATTACTTTGCTTTCAGAAATCATTTGACTATAAGAGCAAATACAATTTATGAGGGGCTATCATTTCTTAACAATTATTGCATATACATGAGCATTCTTGCAAAGTGAGAAAAATTGAATCTATAAATTGTTTTCAAATGCAATGATACTTTATGAATACTGAATTTAACCAATGATGAAGTAGCTAGTTTTATGTCTTATAGATTTTTGTGGTCTACACTTTGTGGATTAGGTTTTGTAGTTTTATTTTCATATTTTGGAGCCAATAGCTTTGTTTTTCAGTTCTCATACTTTTTTTTGCAGGTCCTTAGAAAGGTCATAAGTCCTGAATACTGTGTCTGTTGTTCTTAATCAATAAAATGATCCTGCTGGTGACCTGTTTGAGAATACAATAGTAGGCTTATGCCTATGCAAGAAAAATTTGAGTTGAAGATTAAGCAGTTTGAATGATGATAAAAAGAAATCTAACATTTGGTTATATTTTATATATTAGGGACTTTGTTTTAATGCAAACCATATTCTCATTGACCAGATATGCTTTAAAATTCAGAAGTTTTTGGATTCTTAGAAATTTAAAATAGCATATATTTCATATATTATTCTGTAATACTCCTAAAGGGGTCTTGGACAGTATCCTTAACCATACACATTAACATTTCTGCAGTGAAAGTTATGAATATTCAGCAAATGGGACTAAATAAATAAAAAGCTTCAAATCAGTTCAGATCAGGTTTTACCTCCAAATTGGTTCATGTCAGATGAAGTTTTGCTGCCAAAATGACTTATGAAAAAATTTTAAGTAATCAACAGCTTTTTGATTTTTGTAATGCTGTTGGGGAATTATGAACCTATGATGCATAGACTGTTAATCACA
The DNA here is from genome assembly GCF_028858775.2 of Pan troglodytes. Classification (NCBI taxonomy): domain Eukaryota; kingdom Metazoa; phylum Chordata; class Mammalia; order Primates; family Hominidae; genus Pan; species Pan troglodytes. The sequence goes on from NC_086015.1 coordinate 32,865,870, forward strand.
GTGGATATTTTTACTTGACTTGTGAGACAAATTGGGAAGGTATTATCATCCTCATTTTATGACTGGTAAAATTGGGATATCGAGTAAATTTGTGACTTTTTCTAGGTTATACAGCAAGTAAATTGTCAAAACTGATATGGAACCAAAGGGCCCTTACCCTACAACCGAGGGATGTTCCCATTTGTTTTGTAGTCTTCTTAGTTATTGAATGGCTATTTCACTTGCAGCTTGCTTGGCCCATGATGGCAGCCAGCACTTCTCAACACAAGAGTGCTATGTGCAGTTTCCCTAGCTTTTGATGCACTGGGGTACTAGTATACACAATTATGTACTTGTTCTGAAGAAAAGCTCTAATATCAAAAAATACCATCAAAAAATACATGTGTGACATTTGTTGAGATGAGCAAAGGCCATTTTTCTGGTGTTTTCCCTTTCCTTCCTTTGCTAAAGCTAGCCTTCTCCTGTATCTCCTCCAAGCTCTTAAAATTTCCTGCTCTGTTTTGTTGGCATCACACACGCCAGTACCCATGGTGCATTTTATTGCTGCAGCTGTTTCACATGCCTATTTTTGTCAGCACAGAGGTTATTCTCAGAAGTGACGGCTTAAAATAATTCACCTGGCGTAGTCTTCTTGGACATCTGAAACCTGAATTATTTTCATAACACCGGAGGACACTGAGAAGCCTGTTTCACCACTTGCGGTGTCTTTAGCAGCAAGTCAACATTAAAATTCAAGTTTTCTCTTCGCATGCAAGAATTCATTTATTCATTCCCATATTTGTCTGTTCATCCAGCAAGCATTTATCAAAACTCTAGTAGTGAGCTAGTTGCTGAGAAGGTCACACGAAGATCACCGGACAGCTGTCTCTTGGAAATACCATGGGAAAATAATGGTTTTCAGCACTGGCATGTCAAAGTCATAAATTAGCCTAAGTATTCACAACTTTCCAATGGAGTAGGCTAAGGCATCATTTATTTATGTATTTATTTTTTTACAGCCACACATAAGAAGACAGGTAGAGCAGTTAAAAGTTTGGTAGCAGCATTGCACTTTGGGTGACACGTGGCCTGGGTTCAAAATTTGTCAAGCAATTCACAAGGCTGGCTGATTTGGGAAGTAACCTATACATGGAGTACATTTGTGGGTGATTTTTGAGTCTCTTGACTTTTGGTTCTGGTGTCTATGAAATGAAGGTGTGAAATGAGGGTGTTTACTCTTGTGGCGTTTAATGAGACCATGTGTGTGTGACTAGTTAATTGAAACTGATGAGGAAACTAACAATAAATACGCTTATTATTCTCACATTGCTGTCTTCTTACAGATTCTCTTATATTTCCCTCTTCTGTTTCTTGATGAGAGATTCTCTAACTTTTCACTGCTTCTAGCAATAAGAACAATATTATTTTCAGGCATTAAAAAGTTTTAGGTTGGTTTAAAATTTACGTAAACAACCAAGAGTGGGAAAATTTAATTGAAGTACATGTATATATGGAAAATAACCCATATCCAGAGTATATAAGGAACTTCCAATCAGTGGGAATAGAAAACAATCCAATAGAAAAATGAGCAAAAGACTTGAACAGACACTTCTCAAAAGATGGTATCCTAGTGGATAATAAATCTATGAAAAGGTGCTTAAATTCATTAAAATCAACAGAAAAATGCAAACAAAAATTATTAAAATGATGAGGTGCCCATTCATAGTATAGGAAAGAAAAAAACTTCTCTACGTTTTTGGGCTCAGTGGCTGGGGCCTGTAAATTGAACTAAAAAAGAAAGATTTAACAACAGAAAGCTTTACTTCATGTGTACATGGGAACTTCACAGAAAAAAAATGAAAGCCCAAAGAAGTGGTAGGACTTGAGAGCTTGTATATCATTTTAACAATGGGGAATAAATTGTGTTAAAGTGAGTAGACAAAGAAAAGGGGTTTGGGCTTTTAGGAGACATATAAATTGTGGGAAAGCAAATACACGAGAGAGAGAAGCTAATAGAATATGACGTTATTTTGTGAGGTGTGTTTATGCAGACTGTTTTTGGTGCTGGTGTTCCTTATCCTATGAGTATTTCCCTCTTCCTGGTACAAGAGTGTGGAAGAGAGACACTTAAAAAAGGATATTTATGCCTTGTTTTTAAGCATAAAGAAAGAGGGCAGAGAGTCCTCCTGTGTCTGCTGTTTCTCAATTGCCTTCAGCTCAAAATAATCCTCATGCCAAAGTGGCATAATTTGGGATGGCATATTGTGATCCCTTTCAATAACTGCCAGAAGAGCTAAAATGAAAAGACAGCAAATACCATGTATTGAAGAGAAGGTGGAGCAAAAGGAACTTTCAATCACTGCTGATGGGAATATAAGTTTTTTCCCAACCACATGGAAAATTCTTTGTCAGTATCTCTTGAATCTAGACCAAGCATATGCCATGACCTAGAAAATCCACTCATAGGCATATACCCAACAGAAATACATGCATGTGTTCACAGAAGGCATGCTTTGGAATGTTTATTCTTTGGAATAACTTTGGAAAGTCCTACACATAGTAACTCCAAACTGGAAACTGTCCTTCCAGTGTAGGACTTTGGAAAGTCCTACACATAGTAACTCCAAACTGGAAACTGTCCAAATTCCCATACATTCAAATGTTATATGACCACATAAATCAGTGATTTACAACTCTAGGCAGAAACATGAATAAATGTCATAAGTAAAGTGTTGAGTAAAAGAGGCTAGTCCCCAAAAGACTACATATTCAATTCTTCTAGTTATTCAAAGCGCAGAAACAGAAAACTAACGTATAATATTAGAAGTAATATTTTTGAGGGAGTAATAATTAGAAGAGGGCAAGAAGGAAGCTCTGCCTTGTTTCTTTATTAAGATACTGGTTATATATTACGTTCAGTTGGTGAAAACTTATCAAGCTACATTTATCATATATGCACTTTTCTATATATCATGCTCCCTTTTCCCCCTGAAAAGATGTTCTGTAATTTGATTTTACTTGTTTTCACCTTGTTTTTCCACATCTCCTCACATCACCTCCCCATTCTTTTTACATTCCCATTATTATTATGACTCGTCTAAGCTTTGGGCTTCTGTAATCCAGAAGCCCAAGGAAACCTATGCTAGAGCAAGCTTTTCTCTGTCCTCTGCTCTTCCAACCATGTTCTGCACATCCAGACATAGCTCCCTCTCTATCTCCAGTCCCTGGCCCCTATAAGCCACTTTGCGGATTCCTGGACATACCACCCACCAGGTATGTGGCTCTATTTGTGCTCCACAGTCTTCCAGCCTGCCTGACCCCAATGAATTTATGACATGAGTTTGCACAAAACTTTTGAGAAAAATTAAAAATGTAACTCATGATCCAATCAGCTATAACCAGAATGTAAACATTTTTTTCACTTCAAAAGGCCTGAGTGGCCTGAGTTTTTCAACAGATAAGTAGTATAGAAAGGGATGGTGTGGGATCAGTGGATTAAAAGGAATTTACAAGGAGTGTCAGAGTAATACAAATGGAATAATTAAACTATCATGTCTATGGATACACATTTAAATGATAAAACTATAAAAAATAAAGAGAAAACAATTACTATGCAGTCGGGATAACTTATTGGATATTTGGGGAAGGAAAGTGGTGATTGAAATGGAGCATATGGATGGAGCTTCCAGGGCAGGTGGGAAAATTTCTGTTTTCTTAAACCTGGGAATGGATACAAGGGTGTCTGCCATAGAAAAATTTACTAAACCTTGTGTTTATTTTGTGATTTCTATACCTGTGTTTTATTTTGCAAGTGTTAAAGAACTTTTTTAAATGGTAAAATTATGACTTTCATAGAGATACAAAATAAAGGTGTCAAAAATTTTATTGACATTCATTAATTAGACAAGCAGGAAAGCTGTTACAACTGGTTCAAAGGAGAAATCAAAGAAGCACACACTTATATGGAATAAGGGAATATTGAAATAGATTTATAAATGGTTTGAAAAACTGCCTTCCACAGTGGAGGAGGGAAATCAATTACAATTCTACCAGGCAAAATTTACTTTCCTGTCTACAGACAAGAATTATTTGTGTTACTATCCATTTCCTGCAAGTTAACCTTAGCTCTAGAGCATTGTCAAATAACCTATTCATAGACAAAGGTACATATCCCTGTAGCATCAAATAATATTGGCACTTCCATTATTGTATTGACACGATATCCAGTAATCTCTTTTCCCTATTAAGTCTTAATTTTCTTTATGAATAAAAAGATTTTTAAAATGAAGTAAAACAAATGTAACTCACATTATTTGCTACATTTCTACCTACCTTGTGCCCTTGGGTGCCTTTTCAGCTTCTAAACTGCAAGAATTGGGGTAAACTGCTAGGCTGTTAAGAATGTGGAGGGATGAACACAAACAATCACAAGATGATAGTTTTTAATGAGTTATATAATCCCATTGAATTAGTTAACTAATTCTTTTGTTTGTAAGCAATCACATTTAATCTTGACTCAGGCATAAATAAATATAAACAAAGCAATGATTTAAATATCTGAAAGACTACTGCTCCATCTCAGATAACTGAAGAAGTTGGATAACCTCGCTTTTGAAAGAGCATGTACTAGGAAAGCTCAGGAAGCCTCTTTCCTTAGAACATGCCCATTAGTGGGACTCAACTTCAAATACTAAAATTCACCGGGCACAGTGGCTCACATCTGTAATTCCAGCACTTTGAGAGGCTGAGGCAGGTGGATCACGAGGTCAGGAGTTCAAGACCAGCCTAGTCAACATAGTGAAACTGTGTCTCTACTAAAAATACAAAAATTAGCCGGGCATGGTGGCATGTGCCTGTAGTCCAGGAGGCTGAGGGAGGAGAATCCCTTGAACCCGGGAGGTATAGGTTGCAGTGAGCCAAGATCCCACTGCACCCCAGCTTGGGCAACCAACAGAGTGAGACTTCGTCTGAAAAAACGAAACAAATTCTTCCAGTTTTTCCATTCTAGATTTCAGTGTCTTGGGAGATTGTATCTGCTTGGTTTACCTTTTCCCAGAAGGGAGAGGTGCTAGGTCATATGACGCAGAAAAGACCCTTTGAGGTCTCTTCCCTCTTCGGCTGTTTCTGGAGAAAGGCAATTCAATGTAAGTTAAGGAGTTGACCCAAGAGTATTGTATCCACTATCTTGACTTTTCATCTCACTCTTTAAGCTAGATCTCAGTTGTTGAGAAAATTATATCCCTGGTTTCAGACTTTCCCATTCCTTAATCTTAAGGAATTATAATTCTGTTTCTATTCCTTAATCCTATTTTCCACATGAATATTCTCTTTTAAAAGGAATAACAACAATAAATCCCAAACAGAGTTCCAGTTCCTTGACTGCCAGTACCAAATAGTAAATCTCCTCAAATATTTAGATGTATGTGGAATAAACAGGTTTACCTTATCAGTAAAGCCAGATGATACTCCCAAATAGCTCTATACTTTTGGTCCTCACAATTCTTAAAATTTCCTGTAGATTTATTTTTTAAAATTTCCCAGTCTTTTTCTCTCTCTCCATCTATTTCCTTCCTCACTCCTTCCTTTTTTTCTTTCCTATTATCAAGGATTTCAGTGGCTACTATGAACTAGACAGTAGGCTATGTGCTGAAAAAGGATGAAAAAGCCATAAAGTGGAGATGTCAATACCGCTTTAAGAATGATAGGCTACAAAGCTGATTAGCTGCATACTTGCATTCTTTGTCATCACTACCTGAAGGCAAAAGGCCTTTTTTTGGGAGCATGTGCTAAAGATAAAATTACTCTTCCTAGTTCCTTCTGGCAAATGGTCACCAAAAAACACATTCAAGAGCCAATGTCTTTTGTGTGCAATACATAGGATATTAAAAGTTAAGGTAAACAAAGGTCAAAGATTATGCTAGTTGGAGTCTCAGGGTTTCCTGGTTCCTTAAAATTTAGTTAAGTTTGGGCCAATTTTTGGAAGTCCAAATCTCTTCTCAAATATTCTGTTATTTGTGCTCCTCTTAGGTGGGAATGGGAATTTTTGTTCTCTACCCTGGGGTTGACACAAATGTGGGACTTTCTTGATCCTCCCTCCTAAAGAACTACATATCAAGAGCTTGTATTAGATTTTTAAGGGGCATAGGGAAAGGTTATGTTTGATGTCATAGAGCAATGACTAAGGCATGTTAATAAAATTCCATTTAAAATGTATTTTTTTCCTACCTTCCCATTATCATGTAGTTTAGCAAGTCTAGCATCTTGCTTGCTCCTCCACAGGCCAAGGTAAAAGCCTGTGCTTATGATTTGTTGTGGTCTTGATTTCTACCAACCTATATGCCCACAGGTTTGCATACTTTCTATCCCAGTGCTGGTATTTTCCCAAAGATATTTTCTTTCTTAGGTGGACTCTTGGCACCCACTTTTGTAGTACATTTTTGATGTTCATTATACTTAGGAAAAGTAGCCAAATCCCACTTTGGAGACAAGTGGTTTTGATCCTAGCTTATCTCCATTCTGCAAAAGCATCACCCTCCCAAGACATATCACAGGGAAACAGAGAAACCGAATTTGATTAAATAAGACCTGGCCCAAATTTTCTCAATGATTATTAAAACTATAGGATTCAGGATGCAGCAACAAAAAATTGTTGAAAAGTGAAAGGCAGAGTCTCTATGTGGCTTTTTTCTTCATGTCCTCTAAAGAGTGATCTTATATCTTTTGCATTTCCAGTTACTGCCTTTTCTTGAAATACCCTCCTAGATGCCCTTCTCTGCCTAGAAACATTTTTCTTTATTCTTTGGATGTTTTTTCTTCATCGTGAGTAATCTTTAAAGAGTAGCTACAGAAAGTTAATCACTGTCTACCTTGATTCCATCCAGCACTTCGTCTCTTTAATGAAGCAATAGTTCAAGGTAGTACAATTTGAGTTTGTGTGACTACTTTTCCTACTAGACTGAATTCTTTGATATTTGAGACTGAGCCTGGTTATATGATTTGTTCTGAAGCAAAGTATGTTTCTTAATGTGATTGGTAAATAAAGAAAATGATGTCAGAATAATAGGAAGCTGTGTTGATTCATATGTGAGTTTGCCCATCATGCTAATGTTTCGAAATTACCAGTATGTAAGCTTTCTTAAAATTAAAGAGGAAAATTTAGCAGTGTATAACAATCTTAAGAAAGTGAAAAATCTTGCTGACATGCCTTCCTTTAGTGAAAGAAATGGTGGTTGATTTAGTGTCGTTAAGAACTGCACATTTTTCACTATGCCACATTTTTAGAAGAGACTGCAAATGCCAATGCAGATGTTGCAAAAGCATTTTCTCCTGTGATTTTTAAGAAATGATGAATGTAAAAGCATACCATTGTATTGTAGTTTTAATTTTGATGAAACTGGCCTCTATTAGAAGCAAACATCTTTAAGGACCTACATCTGAGAAAAAGCACTACCTCCAATATATAGAGCTTGCAAAAGATAATAGGTTCCAATCATGGTAGAGATTTAATACTCCCGGTGTTTTTTTTTAAGTTCTGGGATGCACATGCAGAATGTGCAGGTTTGTTACATAGGTATACATGTGCCATGGTGGTTTGCTGCACCCATGAACCAATCAACTACATTAGGTATTTCTCGTAATGCTATCCCTCCCCTAGCCCCCAACCCACTGACAGGCCCTGGTGTGTGATGTTCCCCTCCCTGTGCCCATACGTTCTAATTGTTCAACTCCCACTTATGAATGAGAACATGTGGTATTTGGTTTTCTGTTCCTGTGTTAGTTTGCTGAGAATGATGGTTTCCCGCTTAATCCATGCCCTTGCAAAGAACCTGAACTCATTCTTTTTTTGTGGCTGCATAGTATTCCATGGTGTATATGTGCCACATTTTCTTTATCCAGTCTATCATTGATGGGCATTTGAGTTGGTTCCAAGTCTTTGCAATTGTGAATAGTGCTGCAGTAAACATACATGTGCATGTGTCTTTATAGTAGAATGATTTATAACCTTTTTGGGTATATGCCCAGTAATGGGATTGCTGGGTCAAATGGTATTTCTGGTTCTAGATCCTTGAGGAATTGCCATACTGTCTTCCACAATGGTTGAACCACAATGGTCCACCAACAGTGTAAATGCATTCCTATTTCTCCACATCCCCTCCAGCATCTGTTGTTTCCTGACTTTTTAATGATCTCCATTCTAACAAGTGTGAGATGATATCTCATTGTGGTTTTGATTTGCATTTCTCTAATCAGTGATGATGAGCTTTTTTTCATATGTTTGTTGGCCACATAAATGTCATCTTTTGAGAAGTGTCTGTTCATATCCTTTGCCCACTTTTTGATGGGGTTGTTTTTTTCTTGCAAATTTGTTTAAGTTCCTTGTAGATTATGGATACTAGCCCTTTGTCAGATGGATAGATTGCAAAAATTTTCTTTCATTCTACAGGTTGCCCGTTCACTCTGATGATAGTTTCTGTTGCTGTGCAGAAGCTCTTTAACTAGATCCTGTTTGTCAATTTTGGCTTTTGTTGCCATTGCTTTTGGTGTTTTAGTCATGAAATCTTTGCCCATGCCTATGTTATAAATGATGTTGCCTAGGTTTCTTCTAGGGTTTTTATGGTTTTAGGTCTTAACGTTTAAGTCTTTAATCCATCTTGAGTTAATTTTTGTATAAGGTGTAAGGAAGGGATCCAGTTTCAGTTTTCTGTATGTGGCTAGCCAGTTTTCCCAACGCCAATTATTAAATAGGGAATCTTTTCCCCATTGCTTTTTTTGTCAGGTTTGTCAAAGATCAGATGGTTGTAGATGTGTGGTGTTATTTCTGAGGCCTCTGTTCTGTTCCACTGGTCTATATATCTGTTTTGGTACCAGTACCATGCTGTGTTGGGTAATTTAGCCTTGTGGTGTGGTTTGAAGTCAGGTAGCGTGATGCCTCCAGCTTTGTTCTTTTTGCTTAGGATTGCCTTGGCTATGTGGGCTCTGTTTTGGTTCCATTTGAAATTTAAAGTAGTTTTTTCTAATTCTGTGAAGAAAGTCAGTGGTAGCTTGATGGGGATAGCATTGAATCTATAAATTACTTTGGATAGTATGGCCATTTTCATGATATTGATTCTTCCTATCCAGGAGCATGGAATGTTTTTCCATTTGTTTTTGTCCTCTCTTATTTCCTTGAGCAGTGGTTTGTAGTTCTCCTTGAAGAGGTCCTTCACATCCCTTGTAAGTTGGATTCCTAGGTGTTTTATTCTCTTTGTAGCAATTGTTAATGGGAGTTCACTCATGATTTGGCTGTTTGTCTATTATTGGTATATAGGAATGCTTGTGATTTTTGCACACTGATTTTGTATCCTGAGACTTTGCTGAAGTAGCTTACCAGCTTAAGGAGATTTTTGGCTGAGACGATGGGGTTTTCCAAATATACAATCAGGTCATCTGCAAACAGAGATAATTTCACTTCCTCTCTTCCTATTTGAGTACCCTTTATTTCTTTCTCTTGACTGATTGCCCTTACTGCCAGTGTTTTTTAAATTAAAATTGTTATTTGTGTATTAAAGTTTTAGTTCAAAGTTTCATAGGTTTTGATTGGCTTATTCCAAAGCAGGTTTTTCCCAAAAAACCTGTTATTTTTCCCATGTAGGTTACAACATTTTTCAAAGTATATTTGATATAATAGCAGAAATGCATGTATCTGCAATTTCTGGCAAGATTAAAGTTCTCAAAAATATTTACTAAATGGGAACAAATTATAACTATTATTATTGTATTCCTTGAACATTTTTGTCTGAGCATCTCTTAGTCATAGCTGAACTCAACTTTTCACTGGTTTCTGAAATATTATCCACCTTGACGGTCCCAATTTCCTTTTGAAATAAACCATTTCTGTTTCTTATTATGTTTTATTCTCTTCCCAGTCAAAACTCTTAATTCCCTGTGAGTCTGTGTTTCCCATTAGACTGAGTCATGTACCTGGTAAGCACTCCACAAATGCAAGTGGTTGAATGAAGGATTCAATGTTGAATGAATGTATCACTTTCCAACCTAGAAATAGAGATAGAAAAATGGCAAGATTTATCCATCAACAACCTTCTATGGTCCTGCAGTGAAGCTTCTTCTAATAATGTCTAGAATTTATTTAGCAATAAATATGGGCTAATGTCTTATTATAATCCTTGGATTCACTATATCAAGGAAATCTTTTTTTTTTTTTTTTTTTTTTTTCTTGAGACAGAGTCTCGCTCTGTTGCCAGGCAGGAGTGCCATGGCACGATCTCAGCTCACTGCAACCTCCACCTCCCGGGTTCAAGTGATTCTCCTGCCTCAGACTCCTGAGTAGCTGGGAATACAGGTGCACACCACCATGCCCAGCTAATTTTTGTATTTTTAGTAGAGATGGGGTTTCATCATGTTGACCAAGACGGTCTCGATCTCTTGACCTCATGATCCACCTGCCTTGGCCTTCCAAAGTGCTGGGATTACAGGCATGAGCCATTGTGCCCAGCCAATGTACTTTTATTATCCCCATTTCATAGACAAGGAAACCAAAACTGAAAGAGATTAAAGTATTGCCCAATAACATCCAGCTAGATGACAGAGCTAGAGTTTAAATGTCTAGGAAGTCTGCCTTCAGAGCCTAGCCCTTAGCCAGCATGCTATAATACCTCAAGTTACAACAAAATGATTTCACTGTCAATGTAATGCAAAGGTACATGCATGTGTTTGTATGCACAAGTGTGTGAATGCTGTGTTTCATCATAACTGAAGATATTAAAGGATCCATTACTCCAGTATGCTGCCCTCATTGAATGTAACTGAAGACTCCCTCTATGGAAGAACTAGAAGATGTATTTTAACTATGTACAGACTTAGAGACTTCTTCTGTCCATAACTTATTCAGAGTTGTAGTTTGCAATCCTCAATCAGCCTAACCAATGGAACCACCCCACCTTTTTAGAACTTAAAACACCCTGACTTTGCTGCCTTTTTTCCTCCTCATCATTCTGTGAATGTCTTTTCTGTTTTGTGTTCTCCTTCCTGGCATGGTAATAAACTCAAAAACAACTGCTCCTCCTCCTCCTTCTCCATTTCTTTCTTTTATGCTTTTGGTGGCCTTTGGTTTATTCTTTGAAAGCAGTGCTGTGGGAGACTATTACAGAAGTCCATTTACCAACATTGGATCCCAAACTCCAGCTTTTGAAACTGTGCATTCTTTCAACCTCAGACAAATAATTAGACAAATCCACCTTCAAAAATATCATAAATCTATATTGATTAAGACTTGGGGATAATTACATAAATTAGTGACAGGATGACATAAAAAATTATTTAATGTAGAGTTCATGTTCTATATAGAAATGTATGTTAATAGAAAGCAGGTCAGAGGCCAGGCGCAGTGGCTCACATCTTTAATCCCAGCACTTTGGGAGGCTGAGGCAGGAGGATCACGAGGTCAGGAGATCGAGACCATCCTGGCTAACACGGTGCTATTTTATGCTCTACTAAAAAATACAAAAATTAGCCAGGCATGGTGGCACGTGCCTGTAGTCCCAGCTACTGGGGAGACTGAGGCAGGAGAATCACTTGAACCTGGGAGGTGGAGGTTGAAGTAAGCCAAGATCATGCCACTGCACTCCAGCCTGGGTGACAGAGCGAGACTCTGTCTAAAAAAAAAAAAAAAAGCAGGTCACTAAGACTTTACTTACTGGAGACACTTTGGGAGCCTGTTCTGAATAATAAAGGAAGACTCAGATAGTTTATCAATGGTTTATAAGTTATTTGTTCTCTAAAGTGTGGTGGGGCTGAGCATATTTGAAAATAAGTTGTTCTCTTAAGTAAGCAAAGATAAACTACTCCAAAATTATTTCCCAACATATAACCCCCAAATTATCTGGGTTATTCCAACCATTTGCAGAAACAACTTTTTATGCATATGCTTCTATTTATTTTATTCCCAAATAATTGCAAACTCAATATTAGACAGTCTCGTTCTTAAGGTATACCTTGCATGTTATACAGAAAGTGGAGACTGTGTATGTGAGTTTTTGGGAGAGGGCGAGCACGTAGGAACACATGTGTATGCATATATAATAGTAAAGATTTCTGCATTCTGTAAAAAGTATTCTTGTATATAAGCATTAAAATGAAGACACCTGAGGAAATAACACTCTTATGTAACTCCCCTCTGCACCTTTCAAAGAGGTCTTTTTTTGTGTATATTTATTTTCTGTGTAGATCTGTATTGATTGTCTTGTGATAGTATTCAAAGTTTTTCAAGCAGTTTGACTGAATAAATGAGGAAAAAAGAGTGGGAATAAGGACAATTGGGTATAGTCTGTGATTCTGAAGGAAACCAGAAGGAAACTTTAAAGATTTTTCTCTAATTTCAGATGTAGAAGGAAACAGTACCCTTTACAATTTGTTATTCTTTGAAGCTGATAGTTCAGAGTTTTTTCCCCTTTTTAAATTGGACAATTTATAAGTGAATGCTTCCAAAGGAACTTTAAAATCAAAAGAGAAAATATATTTCTTGAAAGTTGTTTTGTCACCAGTACTTTTTAGCCTAAATATTTTTTCAACTCTGGTAATTACTTGATTTTAAAATTCCATATGCTAAAAGTCAAGAATATGCAAATGTCCGTGGGAGAAATGAACATGGTGAGGGTCTCTTGAGGGCAATAATTCAGCTGCATTTCTTATGGATGTAGATCATTACTTTCAATTATGCTTATATGCCTCAGTTTTGGTATTTGGGTGAGTTGGGAAAAGAGAAAAACAGTGCTCACCCTGGCTCTTCTGATCATCGTGTGCTATGTCTGGTGGTATGTGCATGCCCAATCTGACTTTATTCTTAGGACAACCCTGAGAAGAAGGCAGATCCTCATTTTACACATGGAGATGAAAAGGCAAAGAAAGGTTAGGGAACCTATCACATTCACGACAAATTTAAACAGTATGACTCCTTCAAACTCCTTCTGCGATAGCAGCAGTTCTCAAATTGGAATAAACATTAGAATAATCAGTTGGAGGGTTTATGAAATACAGATTGCCAGACCCCATCCTCAGACTTTCCGATTCAATGGATCTATGGTGAGGCTGATAATTGGCAGTTCTAATTCATTCCCAGGTGATATTAATATGGCTATTCAACACCAGTGCATACCATATGATAGGATCTCTAAGCCTCCATCAAAAATGCCCTGTCAATAAAAAGTGAATATTCAGTGCCTGAGTGAAATAATAAAAACCATGTCCTGTTATACTTTTTGCTCCTCACATTCGGATACATGTACCCTCTGGGAATGAGACGGTTTGCCTAGGGTTGTCAAAGCTACAGGGTAAACATGATGCATTCTCAGAAAGTGCCAGTTTGCCTTGATGGTAAATAGTTCAGCATGCTATTTTTATATTAAAACAAATACACGGCTATGTTATGGAATAGAATACAAATTCACGTGGATTTCTAAAATAAAGCTCTAGGTTTCAAAGAAATTTTGCCCTTCAGGTAGACTGCTTTAGCTATGCTTCAAGTCTCAGAGGGTACCTGTTTGCTTTCCTCTGGCAGTAGGTAGGTTTAGCTAAGAAAAAAAAAAGCTATTTTACATCGATATTAAATACCTTCTTGAACTGAGTTTCCGTCTCCGGATTCAGATTCTAGTCTCCTCCCCGACCTTGTAGTGAATGCTTCTCAGGGTTTAGCCTTCAGGACCAGGAACATTAACCTTTTTCTAAGGATATATAGAAACTCTAGCATTAGAGATAACACTTCTGTTTAACTCTGAATACCAGAAACTACAAATACAGAGGAAAGAAAAAACCTACAAATACAGCAAATACAGTCCTAGGTTTTGGTACGCATTAGTTCCTAAGTCAGGTACCCATCGTCCTAGGCTGTGTTGTCCATTTGAAATGAGTGGCCCTATTCTTTTTATTCCAAGCATGAGCATAGGGCTCTTTCTTTAGGGCCCCAATCTATGCCCTGACTTACAAGTTCTCTCTTTACTCTGGAGAAGAGGATGGCATACTATGTCCCGTGGGCCAAATCAGGCATGCCACCTGTTTTTATATGGTTTGCAAGCTTAGAATGGTTTTGTAATTTTAAATGGTTGGAAAAAAATCAAAACAGGAATTATGTTTCACAACACATGAAAATTATAAGAGGTTCAAATTTCTATTATAAGAAATTCTGCTTGCATAAGTAACGTCTTCTTGAAACATAGCCTCAATTATTCAGTTTTTTAGTGTCTAAGGTATCTTTCATGCTATCAAGTCAGGGGTGAATCGTTGTGACAGAGACCTTGTAGCCCACAAAGCCAAAAATATTTGCTTTTCAGCCAGTTACAAAAGAAGTTTACAGATCACTGTTCTACAGGAGGCAGATGTGTTTTTGCCTTTAGAGAACCTGTGCTGTCTTAGATCCAGACTCAAACCACTTCCTCTTACAGAATACGTTCTCCCATTTTCTGTCCTTCCTCCAAGGAAAGTGTGGGTAACTAGTAGTTGTTTGAATGACTGTTAACGCTTACCCAAAAAATCCCAACCTTAATGTGTCCTGAAGTTAGGGTTTCCAGACCCAGAACTCAAGGCTTTTTGAGATGAGGGAGCGAAAGCTACCTTTTATTTATTTCTATGCCAGTATTTTTTAAAATCCTAAATTAATATGTCAGTAAATTTTCTTGCACAGATTCTTAAAGCCTTTGCAAGAAAAGGCTCTGAAAAACTAGAAATGTATATGAGGGTGTGCCCTTTATCCCACTGATATAGGAAAGTAAGCACATAAAGAACCATGTGAATCTTCCTCGGTGGTGATGGTAGAAATGGTGTCACCTTTGGACCTTTTCTTTCTCCAAGGAGAAATATACTTATTCACTCAAAAGTGCATATCTCCATCCTGTATTGTCCCCAGAAAATAGGGCCTGAGTCAGGGCTTGCATGCAGCTAGTTTATTATGAGAGGTGATCCAGGGAACAGGTGTAGGGGACTCAGAAGAGAAATACAGAAATGGAGGAAAAAGCCATGGAAAGGGTACATTTGTTTTTAGTTTATTCCCTTCCTTTCTTAAAAAACTAGCTTTATGGAGATACAATTTACATACTATAAAACTCCTCCATTTAAAGTATAGAATTCAGTGGGTTGATATATATGTATATATGTGTATATATATATAACATACATATGCCTGTGTATATATATATAACATATATGCATATGTGTGTATATGTATATAAAACATATGTATGTATTAGAGTTTTACAATGAATAACCACAATCAAGTTTTAGAATATTAATAACCTTTAAAAGAAATCCCATTGCCACGAACAGTTACTTTCCATTTCTCCCTCAATCCTTTCCTAGACACTGTAACCATGAATATATTTTCTATCTTTATGGATTTGCCTATTCCAGATATTTATGTAAATAATAACCCATGAGACTGGCTTCTTTCACTTAG
Organism: Pan troglodytes; assembly: GCF_028858775.2. NCBI lineage: Eukaryota > Metazoa > Chordata > Mammalia > Primates > Hominidae > Pan > Pan troglodytes. The sequence continues at coordinate 32,881,288 of NC_086015.1, forward strand.
CATATTTTCAAGTTTCATTCATGTTGCAGCTATTATCAGATTTTCCTATGTTTTTATTGCCAAATAACATTCACTTGTATGAACAAATTACGTTTTATTTATCCTCAAGTTAGTGGACATGGGAGTTGCTTCTAATTTTTGGCTATTTTGAATAATGCTGCAAGGAACATTAGCATACAAGTTTTTTTTTATAGATATATGGTTTTAATTCTCTTGGGTATATACCTAAAATGGAATTGCTAGGTCATATGGCAACTTTATTTTTAACCTTTTGAGGAATAGTCAAACTGTTTTCCAAAGTGGCTGTACCATTTTACAATCCAACTAGCAATGTATGATGTTTCAATTTCTTTACATCTTCAGGAACACTGAAGATGTATTACCTAACTTTAAAATTTTAGCCACTGTGTTCATCCATTTTGCCTTGCTATAAAGGAATACCTGAGACTAGGTAATTTACAAAGAAAAGAGGTTTATTTGGCTCACAGTTCTGCAGGCTGTACAAGCATGGCACCAGCATCTGCTTGGCTGCTAGTAAGGCCTCAGGAAGCTTTTACTCATGTTGGAAGGCAAAGGGAGAACAAGCATGTCACACACCAAGAGAGGGAGCAAGAAAGAGAGGAGGAGGTGCCAGGCTCTTAAAAACAGCTCTTACATGAACTAGTAGAGTGAGAACTCACTTATTACTGCTGGGAGGGTACCAAGCCAGTTATGAGGGATCTGTCCCCATGACCAAAACATCTCCCACCAGGCCCCACCTCTTAAACTGGGAGTCACATTTCAACATGAGATTTGGAGGGGACAAACATCAAAGCTATGTCAGGCATCCTCGTTGGTTTGAAGTGGTATCACATGGTTTTGCCATTCCCTGCTGGCTAATGATATTGAGTATCATTTCACATGCTTATTGACCATTTGTATATATTTGGAGAAGTATATATTCAAATCATTTTCCCTTTTGTAATTTGGGTTGTCTTTTTATTGAACTGTAAGTGCTTTATATATTTTAGATATAAGTACCTTATCAAATATGAGTTGTAAATATTTTCTCTTACTCTACGCATTGCTTGTTCACCTTTTTTTGAGATGGAGTCTGGTTCTGTCACCCAGACTGCAGTGCAGTGGCGCGATCTCAGCTCACTGCAAGCTCCGCCTCCCGGGTTCATGCCGTTCTCCTGCCTCAGCCTCCAGAGTAGCTGGGACTACAGGCGCCCGCCATCACGCCCAGCTAATTTTTGTATTTTTAGTGGAGACGGGGTTTCACTGTGTTAACCAGGATGGTCTCGATCTCCTGACCTTGTGATCCGCCTGCCTTGGCCTCCCAAAATGCTGGGATTACAGGCGTGAGCCACTGCACCCGGCCGCTTGTTCACCTTCTTGATGGTATCCTTGAAGCACAAAGTTTTAAATTTTTATGAAGGCCAATTTATCTATTTTTCTTCTGTCACTTGTGCTTTTGGTGTTAAATCTAAGAAGGCTTTGCCTAACCCAAGGTCATGAAGCTACTCCTAAATTTTCTTTTAAGAGTTTTATAGTTTTAGGCCTTACATTTAGGTAGGTCTGTGATCCATTTTGGATTAATGTTTGTGCATGCTGTGTAAGGAAGGGGTTCAACTTTATTCTTTTAAATATATATCTCCTGATGTCCCAGAAAGATTTGTTAACATACTCTTCTTTCTTTTATAGAATTGTCTTGGCATCCTTATCAAGAATCAATTGATCATAAATATTAGTACATATTTCTGGGCTCTCAATTTTATTCCATTGATTTATATGTTCATGTTTATGCCAGTGTCACGCTATCTTCATTATTATAGTTTGGTAGGAAGTTTTGAAATTGAGAAGATTGAGTCCTTCATCTTTTTTTCATCTTTTTAAAGATTGTTTTGGCTATTCTGTGATGCTGGAATTTCCATATGAATTTTAGGATCAGACTCTTAATTTCTTCTGTAAAGAAGCCAGCTGGCATTTGGATAGGAATTGTGTTGATTCTGTAGATCACTTTGGTAAGTATTGCCGTTTTAACAATATTAAATCTTCTGACCCATGAACATGTATGTTTTTCCAGTTAGTTAGTCTTTCTTTAATTTCTTTGAACAGTGTTTTATCATTTTCAAAGTATAAGTTTTACATTGCTTTTGTTAAAATATTTTAAAGTATTTTATTCTTTTTGAAGCTGTTGTCAATGGAATTGTTTTCTTAATTTTATTTTCATATTGTACATTGCTAAGTGTAGAAATACAACTGTATTTTGCAGCATATCAATATTATACTATGCAACTTTGCTGAACTTGTTTCAAATTATTTTATTTTCTTGCCTAATTGCCTTGCATTTGACCTCCAGTACAATGTGGAATAGAAATGGGGAAAGTGTAATCCTTGTCTCGTTCTTAAAAGAAAAGCTCTCCTTTTTCACCATTAAGTTGGATGGTAGCTGTAGATTTTTTATATTAATTGATGTACTCTATCAGGTTGATAAAGTTCCCTTCCATTCCTAATTTTTTGAAGCTTTTAATCCAGAACGAGTCTTGGATTTTCTGCATCTATTGGAATGATGATATGTTTTTCACCTCCTTTTTTTTTTTCCTCCATTGATGTATTGTATCACGTTGACTGATTTTGAGATGTTAAACCAAATGTAGATTTTTGGGATGTATCCTACTTGGTCATGATCTGTAATAATTTTTATATGTTGTTAGATTTGATTTGACAGTATTTGGTTGAGAATGTTGGCATCTGTATTTATAAGAGACATTGGCACATTTTCTGTTTTTGTGAGGTGTTTTCTGGTTTTGGTATCAGTGTATAACTGGCCCCATAGATTGCCCTGGGGAGTAGTCTCTCCTCTTCTAATTTTTGGAAGAGATTGAGAAGAATTGATATTATTGCTTCTTTAAATATTTGGTAGTTTTATAAGTGAAATAATCTGGAAGGGCACATTCTTGAGTTGAACAGTGATGTAAGCCAACTTGACTAGGTTTGGTCATATCCCTCTGAAAGATCAAGTGTACCATATCTCAGAATTGCCCACCAAGGGGGCAGAAAATGGGAGCATTTATCCATTCACCAGTCCCATCCCCTATTGTTCAACAGTTTCTTTGTAAAATGTTAGCTCCCTTGTATTTTCAGGATTTCCTTGTGTGAGTGGCAAGTGAATTCTTGTAGATACAAAGTCCAAAAAGCTGCAGTGCAGCTTAAGTGAGGTGCTGTTATGTATAACAGCATGAAGCTTGTTGTGGCACCAATGGCTGGAATAAATGGTTGGAGCAAAAATGTGAATTAGGGTACAAGAGTCCCCATTTATCTATGGGCAATACATTCTAATAACTGAGTGGCTGCCTGAAACCACAGAGAGTAAGAAGCTGTATATATTTTGTGCTTTTTGACCTGATAACTGAGATGGTTACTAAGTGACTAACAGGTGGGCAGTATATACAATATGGATAGGTTGGACAAAGTAATGATTCATGTGTTCAGTAGGATGAAGTGGGACAGCATGAAATTTCATTATGTTCCTCAGAATGGTGTACAACATAAGACTTACTGTTTATTTCTGGAAGTTATCATTTAATTTTTTCAGACTGAAGATAAGGGAGAAGTACTGTAGTGCATTCATTAAAGCACTTCAGTCTGCTTGTGCCCTTCATTATGTTTGATCAGTCATGAAGACTGCAACATTTGTGGTTACCTCCCAAATCCATAAAGGAATAAAACAAGAGGTTAGTAGGACAAGATTCAACTTCTACAACTCTTTCTGAGATCATAATTAACTATTCATCTCGTTTCTTTACCTCTAATTCCACATTTCCCTCACCTTTATTCAGCACTTCAGTGCAGATAATATGCTGGCCTTGTAGGGTAACTCAAAACTTCATCACTATGGAATATGAGTACTTGATTGTTTTGCCTTTGTTGAACTATAGTTTCTGCAGTTCTCCACTTACAATTATTACTCAGCATAGAAACACTAAATGATGCCTCAGAGAATCCCCTAGGTACCATATATACTCATTCCTCCCTGGTGTTGTATAGAGACAGCCCTATCTCCTTAAGCTTACAGGGTCAATTATGGCTGTCAATATAACTCATTTCCTTTCTTAATGTCCTACTGTCATGAGGATTCCCAAATGGCAAGGTAATAATTGCAGATTTAAGTTCAGTGGATTCTAATCCAACAAAGCCTAAAGTTTTAAGGATATAAAGAACAACTCTAAACACTAGAAACTGGAAGTGGTAATAAGCATTGTCTATCTACTTTTTCCCCTTGTTATTTTGACCAGTTGACTCTAGCTTTTAGGGAAAAACCACTATGTGTAGCAGCTATTACTTCCATGTAAAATTTCAGAGCTCATTTTCCCAAACTCATTGGATATTGTCCTGAAATGGATCTTATCTAGACTTATCAATTATGCCATTAGATTGACTGCTTTTCAGTGATATAATACATGTAGGATTAGTGGATCAAGTGATCAAATGCCCATCAATGTACCTCCATTACCACAAAATAGGTCCCTTAGTTGGTGATCATTACTAAGATATGATGCTATAAATGAGGAGTTCTGGAAGTCTTTGAATAGTGGTGCTGACAGGAAATGCAGACCAGGAAGACACTCCCATATCTGGAGCATATATCAATTCCAGTAAGTAAAATTCCAAGTAGAACTTGTCTAATAGTAAGTTGCTCAATCTGCCAGTAAGTGGCTGGCTGGTTTCCAGAGTGCCATTGTAAGAGTTCAGTATCAGAACCTTGGCAGGTTGAACCCTCAGCAGTGGCCTTGGTAAGAGGATTCCCACTGTCTTTCACCCATTTATAAGCTTTATTCCTGCTACTTTTTTCAAGGCCCCTTTTTGTAAGCACTGGGTTTAGTGCTTACTTTATAGTGAGCTATAATATAAAACATAAGTAGCAGCATGTTTTGTATCCTCTCCAATAGATTGCCCCATCTCTACATTTCTTTGTCTCTGATCTTTTCATCTTATTCTTTGTAGGCAGCTGACCAGCAAGATAAGTCATTCAGCAATGCCTAGAATTTAATGTTACCCTACACTTTAGGTCATTTCTTCTTCCATACAATGTGAATGACTTCATGTACTCTTCTTATCTTTGCTCACTGGAAGGATTTTCCTTCACCATTTTCCCTCAAGGTCAGCTATGACTGGGACTGCTGTGCCGCAGCATTGTCAGCTAACTCCAACATGTAGAGCTGCTCCATTGGAGAACTAGGCCTAAGTATTTTTCTCCTCTAAAAGTTGATCATAGAATCTCTGCCCCCACCCCTCCCCACCCCGAGACCATACGTATGAATTGAGAGAGAGGTACATTTCAGGTAGAGGTACAATTCGGGTAGAGGTAGGATCTCCAGGAACCTGGGTCACTTCTTTATCTAAGTTACTTATGCCTTCAAGACCTGCTTGGGCCTGATCCTGAACATCCTATTTCCATTATATATGATGGGTTGCTGCTGTAGCCATCCAATATTGTGATTTGGAGGATCTGATAATATCAGCTCCAAATGGGTAATTCTAGACACATAATTATTTGGTGTCTTTTGATCAGACTCTTAAACTCCACTAGCGCTCCTTAGCAATATAAGAACTGTCTTTCAAATGATGACTAGTTTTCTCCTGCAGAAAGCATGGCTTTAGAACACAAGGGATATGCACTTGACTCTTCTACTGAGGCTTGTCAGGGATGATGCCCTGTATTCATATTCAATATGGATGCCTATAGCACCATTATGTGTCCGGAATTTGGTGGGTTCTTGGTCTCATGGACTTCAACAATGAAGCCATGGACCCTCACGGTGAGTGTCACAGTTCTTGAAGCTGGTGTGTCCGGAGTTTGTTCCTTCTGATGTTTGGACGTGTTCAGAGTTTCTTCCTTCTGGTGGGTTTGTGGTCTCGCTGGCCTCAGGAATGAGGCTCCAGACCTTTGCGGTGAGTGTTACAGCTCATAAAGGCAGTGCGGACCCAAAGAGTGAGCAGCAGCAAGATATATTGCAAAGAACAAAAGAACAAGGCCTCCATAGTATGGAAGGGGACCTGAATGGGTTGCCACTGCTGGCTCAGGCAGCCTGCTTTTATTCCCTTATCTGGCCCCACCCACATCCTGCTGACTGGTCCATTTTACAGAGAGCTGATTGGTCTGTTTTACAGAGAGCTGATTGGTCCATTTTGACAGGGTGCTGATTGGTGCATTTACAATCCCTGAGCTAGGCATAAAGTTTCTCCAAGTCCCCACTAGATTAGCTAGACACAGAGCACTGATTGGTGCATTTACAAACCTTGAACTAGACACAGGGTGCTGATTGGTGTGTTTACAAACCTTGAGCTAGACACAGAGTGCTGATTGGTGTATTTACAATCCTTTAGCTAGACATAAAGGTTCTCCAAGTCCCCACTAGATTAGCTAGATACAGAGTGCTGATTGGTGCATTTACAAACCTTGAGCTAGACACAGGGTGCTGATTGGTGTATTTACAATCCCTTAGCTAGACATAAAGGTTCTCCAAGTCCCCACTAGACTCAGGAGCCCAGCTGGCTTCACCTAGTGGATCCTGCACCAGGCTGCAGGCGGAGCTGCCTGCCAGTCCCGCGCCATGCACCTGCACTCCTCAGCCCTTGGGCAGTCGATGGGACCGGGTGCCGCGGAGCAGGGGGTGGTGCTCGTCAGGGAGGCTCGGGCTGCGCAGTAGCCTGCGGTAAAGGGGAGGCTCGGGCATGGCGGGCTACAGGTCCTGAACCCTGCCCCCCATGGGGAGGCAGCTAAGGTCTGGCAAGAATTCGAGTGCAACACCGGTGGCCCGCACTGCTGTGGGACCCGGCGCACACTCCGCAGCTGCTGGCCCAGGTGCTAAGACCGTTACTGCCCGGGACCGGCAGCACCAGCTGGCCGCTCCAAGTGCGGAGTCCGCTGAGCCCACACCCACCTGGAACTCGCGCTGGCCCACGATCGTGGCTGGCAGCCCTGGTTCCTGCCCACGCCTCTCCCTCCACACCTCCCCGTAAGCAGAGGGAGCCAGCTCCGGCCTCGGCCAGCCCAGAGAGGTGCTCCCACAGTGCAGCGGTGGGCTGAAGGGCTCCTCAAGCGCAGCCAGAGTGGGTGCTGAGGCCAAGGAGGCGCCGAGAGCGAGCGAGGGCTGCCAGCATGCTGTCACCTCTCAATTACATCTGTTGGGTCATATGGTCTTAATGGCAGGACACCTTTCACTGTACCTGGAACTGCTGTAGAATCTTCTCTTGCTTTGAGCACCACTGAAAACTGGCATCTTTCTGAATCACCTGATAAATGGCTCACAGCAATATCCCCAAGTGTGGTAAATGCTTTACAATTCAAACAGGTCCACCAAATACTGTACATCATTTTCAGAGCTGTGGCATACAAGGTGCAACAGCTTATTCTTTACTTAGGAGAGGATATCCTTACATGCCGCAGACTAGTAGGCATCTATCCTGCTCCTAGTAATAGTATGGTCTGGTCACTGTAGTCACAGATCTTCGCAGGTCAAGACACCCAGGTTGCTACTTTGGCTTTGCTTTCTCTCACAATAATTTCATCCATCTTGCCTCTGTCTGTTAAGTAATGCCATATGACCTCTGTAATTGTGGAACCCCATTGTCCTTATTGAAACTATAAATCCAAGATCTGTGTCAGCATCTCCAACTGTTAACTCTATCTTGCAAAGTATAACACTCAGGAGCTCTATATAGAAGATGCTGTTCTCCTCAGTGGTGTAGCTTCTGAGCTACCAGCTGACCCTATCACCTGAGTTTATCTTTATGCCCATCTAGGGGTGGTAAGAGACACACATTAAGATGCACATCCAGGCTGCTATAACAAAATATCTTAGAATGAATATAAACCGATATTTATTTCACACAGTTCTGAAGGCAGGGAAGTGCAAGATCAAGGTGTCTGCAGATTCATTGTCTGATAAGGACTCTTTGCATCATAGATGGTGCCTCTAGCTGTGTCCTCACATGGCAGAAGGGAAAAACAAGCTCCCTCAAGCCTCTTATAATGTCATTAATCCCATTCATGAGGATAGAGCCCTCATCACCTAATCACTTCCAAAAGGCCCTCCTCTTAGTAGTATTGCATTGGAGATTAGTTTTCAACATATGAATTTTGGGAGATATAAACATTTAGACCATAGCAGGTATCATAAGCTTTTTGAATCTTCTATTAGAATCTTTTACTGAAATGCCTGCAAGCCACTGGGAACCAGTTGGGGATGGTAGCAGCATCCCAATTCTCCAATATGCCATAATATGGTTTCCCTGTGCTCTGAAAATGTACAGTACTTTGGGAAATCTCCTGCTGTCTGCAATCTCCACATTAGAAACAAGTCAAGCCATCTACTCTTCTTGTCTCTTGGGATTAAATCCAAGAGGAATGAAGGTGACACTAGTTATTTACTGGATCTCATTCTCTCTTATTTTTCTAAGATTTTCTCCCTCTTCTTACCCAGCTCAGAGCTTATTTAGCTCACATTTTGGGCATATGAGTGGAGGTATGGTAGCCATTACTAGTGTTCACTAATACTTAGTTCTGTTCTCCTTCTGGACGTATGACAGATGGAACTTTCCAGTCTCTATGCAGTTAGGCAGAACTGTTTGACTAGTTCTGGCCCATGGCCTGTGGTCAGATATGATGCATGTCACATTTGAGCTAAACTAATTGTATTAATCTGCTTGGGCTGCCATAACAAAATACCACAGACTGGGTGGCTTAAACAACAGACATTTTATTTTCTCATAGGTGTGGTGAAAAGTGCCAGCAAATTTAGTTTCTGGTAAAGACTTTTTTTCTTGGCTAGTAAACAGCCACCTTCTTGCTGTGTCCTCACATGGCCTTTCCTCTGAGCACGTGGAAAGAGAACAAGAGATCCGATGTCTCTTTCCTTTCTTATAAGGGTACCATTCCTATAAGATTAGTATTGCATCCTTATGTTTTATTTAACTGTAATTGTCACTGGTAAACTGAGCTTTTTCCCCACTTTGTATTGGTCAAAAAGAAAGACCATGCAATTAGAAAAAGCAATACCGTTTTATTCCCTGGCCAGATAATGGAGAAAGGGAGCACTCACTCTAGATGCACCTTCTCCCCCAAACAACAGAAGGCATATGGGGTTTTTAAGGATAAGGCGTGGGGCAGGAGAAGAATGTCAGCATGTGCAGGGTGGGACTCCAGATGCGTAAGCACGGTTCATAAACATGTCTTCATACATCACATGTACACAGAATGGAGGAGATTTTCTTTTAGGGAACAAAATTTTAGCATTATAATTGTATGTTAATGATATGAAGACAATCGGGGATTGCGGTTCCAGTTTGCATTAGTTTCTCAGCATCTTATCTTCCTCTGGCATCTGGTCAGGGCTCAAGAAGCTCTGGTGCCATCCTGGGCCATGTGGTTTCTTTAAGCAGCTGTGCCTCTAGATAAAGGGACTAAAGAAAAACAGTAAGTAAAAGGAAATTTCCCGGTTATCTCAACAGGTCTTCCCTGCTAAAATAATTACCTCCCTGACAGTCAGTCCTATCTCCAAATATAGTTCATACAGGTCAATACTTGAAAGGACCTTAAAGAGCCAATGGGACCACGGGGAACTTGGCTGAGTAAGAAACAACATATATTAAGTTGTGGAAATTTGGGGGTTATTAGTGTAGCACAGCCTATCCTATCCTGACTAATACGGGGGGGAAATACCTGCTGGTATGTATTTGCTTCATAATTCTTTCTGTCTCATGATTATCAAAGGGTCCTTTAAATCTAGGAGATTTTATTTCCATCTTTCTGTATATGAGTGATCGCAGGGAAACAAGACATACGTTTTGAAGTTTCAGTTAATCATGTTGTCGTAAATTAATACTTCATATGTCACCCTGAATTCCCATCTTTCCTTTTTCCATGCAGGGGTTGGTTTAGTTTTCTAGTTATTTTAAAATAATTGGTAATATTTTGCATGTTCCTTCCCCCCCATCATCATATAGTTTTCATAAAGATCGTTTTATTGGCTCCACAAATATTTCAGTCTGAGAGATGAAAGTAAAATTTGCAGCCGACTGAAAGGACCATCTTTTGGCCAAGGGGACCCCAAAGTAACCTTGAGTTCTCAGCCACAAGGACAGGTGGTCAGACATGCCTTGTTATACGCCCTCCCTGGCTAACCACCATTAGCCTTTCTTTCCTAAGAAAGTGGCCCCTTCAGGACTCTACACTGGCGTAAACCAACCACCTGACACAGCCTCTCATTTTTCATCTAATAATTGACCACAAACCACAGAGTTGTCCTGGCCAGTCTATGGAGAATGCACAGTAAAAGTTTTCATGTCTTCTGCTTCGTGTTTTTATGTCAGAGCCTGAAAACTCCACCCCTTGGATCATGCTAATGCTGCCATTTTTTGTACATAGGATACATAAAGGGACATGAAGCTCAACTGCTCATGTACCCATTTCTCCTTTCATAAATATTCATGACTCCTCCTGTAGCTTATTAAATACAACCATTTGCCACCCTTCTCAGCATAAATTCCTGTTCCTTTGCCCCTCCGTTTGTCCCTACAGTGTCTGTTTCTGGCTTCTGGCTGAAGGCTATGCTTGTCAGAATGATGTGTCAGAATGGCCACCCAGCAGGCTGCAACTTTTTATGAGAAATAAAGCTCTCCTTTCCAAATTTATGAACCTCATTCATCTTCAGTTGATAAGTTCAAAGGCTGAGATACTCTAATTTTAGAGACAATCAAGTTGTTATTTTGTGTATAATTTTGTTTGCTAATCAGAAGTCTTTATATCATTTATATGGAAAGCAATGCCTCTTCTGGGGTGAATTATCAGAGTTAAAAAATATACTTTTTAAAAATAAATGTGAAATGATAATGTTATGTTCAGATTTATTAAGCAATTATATCTTTAATATCTCAAATTACAGCATTTTGCACACTTTCTCTAGCATTGGCTCTAAGGTAGCTTTATTTGCTACTTTCATGTACACAGAACTTTCTCATAGAATGACTTGTGTTGAACAAATAACTAAAAGTTCCTACCCTAAGGACCTGGAGTCTGCAGGCAAGTCACCTAATACAAGAGAAAGAATAAAAGAGCAAGCATTGTATGTGGGTTGGGGTTATGATATCTGGAATGATCAACAGGAGCAAAGCTATGCTTTCATCCCAGTGACACACAATTGATGCAATGGTACAATGATTTACCATGTGAAATGAGACATTTAGCAACAAAACAGGCCACTAAGAAGCCACCTGCGAGTCATTACAGTAGGCATTTCCCTCTTAAGGATGGCCTTAACCTTTTAGCAAGGAGTGACAAAGAAATGGTTTACCCTTCAGGAGATCTTAGGCATTCAGGCATGACTTAGGCCAAGCTATTATTTAATGCTTTTATGTGGTACCTGAAGGGAACACAGGAGGACAGGGAAACAAATACAGTCAGCTTTCTGTCGCCACTGATGACAATACCATCTCCAATTATTGCCCTCCAAGAGATCTCCAAAATTGTGTTTCTAAAATGGTCATTTATTAAAAGCTTAAAACTCTTCTGATAAATAAACTGGCATGTTCTGTCATACTCCTTACAGGGCCAAAGGAGGCTGTGTTTGTGCTCAATGTAAGAGCAAGGAAGGTGCGGGAAGATGAGGGGGATGAGGCGCAGGAGTACAGGGCTGTAATTCAGCTCGGTGAGTAATGAAATGGCAGGCTGGACGGCAACTTCATTATCTGTGGTGCTGTGGATCCATCCATCTGCAGGAAGTGAAAGCTCAGAGAGATAGCAGGAGGCATGCAGTGGGAAAGGGAGTGACATGGGTTGGTTGAGTGGAAGGTCTTGGGAGGCAGAAAAAATTAAGTTTAAATTCTGGACTTAGCCATTACTGAGAATTTGGGGCAGTTTACTTAATTTCTCTAAATCTCATTTTTCTTATCAGTAAATTGGGAATAAGAATAATGTTCTACATAAGTTTTTTTTAATATATTCTATGAAATAATTTGGATGAAGTACTCAGCATAATGCCTGAAAATAATTACAGTAATAATAACAGCCATTCACTTCTGGGACCATCTGCTAAGTGCTTTATATATTATCATATAAAATCTTCCATTTCCAGTTGATATGGTTTGGCTCTGTGTACCCATCCAAATCTCATGTCGAATTGTAATCCCCACTTGCTGAAGGAGGGTCCTGGTGGGAGGTGATTGAATCATGGGGGTGGGCATCCCCTTTGTGTCCTCATGATAGAGTTCTCACGAGATCTCATTGTTTAAAAGTGTGAAGCGCTTCCCCCTTCACTTTCTCTCTCCTGCTCCGCCATGGGAAGATTGTTCTTGCTTCCCCTTTGCCTTCTGCCATGATGTTAAGTTTTCTGAGGCCTTCCCAGACATGCCTTCTGTATAGCCTGTGGGACTGTGAGTCGCTTAAACCTCTTTCATTCATAAATTACCCAGTCTTAGGTAGTTCTTTATAGCAGTGTGAGAACAGACTAATACACCAGCCTAGGAAATCTTTGCAAGATAGCACACCTTTTGTAGGGGAGAAAACCGAAGCAATATGAAGTTTGGTAACTTGTTCAGGGACACACAGGTAGTAAGTGGGGTACGCTAGATTCAAACCCAGTATAGTTAGTTACAAAACTAGCCTTTCTTGTACTGTACCACACTGCAAATAGGCTGAATAAATATTCGATACAGTCAGGCAAGAGAGGCATTAGTTCAAGTGAGATATTGATAAAAATATCTTGCCTATAACCCCTGTGGTTGGAGGAGTGCAGAAAGATGCTTATTTTGTGTGTTGGCCACTTGAATGGATTACAGTCTGGCAGATGATTTGAGGAAGTATTAACTAATTAATAGTGGGTGTTTCAATGTATAAAGTCAGATGACAAAAATATTTACCATCCTTCTCAAGTATGCCAAGATTAGTTGAGACAATACATACATGAATGACAAAATGCCAGATAACATGATATGGCTAATGATAACTATTGTGATAGATAGAGATTCTATCATTTCAACCAGTTTTTCTTTTCTCTTTTTTTTTTTTTTTTTTGAGATGGAGTCTCGCTCTGTCACCCAGGCTGGAGTGCAGTGGCGCAGTCTAGGCTCACTGCAAGCTCCGCCTCCCGGGTTCGCGCTACTCTCCTGCCTTCTCCTGCCTCAGCCTCCCGAGTAGCTGGGACTACAGGTGCCCTCCACAACGCCCGGCTAATTTTTTGTATTTTTAGTAGAGACAGGGTTTCACCATGTTAGCCAGGATGGTCTCGATCTCCTGACTTTGTAATCTGCCTGCCTCGGCCTCCCAAAGTGCTGGGATTACAGACATGAGCCACCAGGCCCGGCCAATTTCAACCAGTTTTTCTAAAATCAGATATACTGAGCCACTTTAGTCCTTTAGGGCCTATGTGGTAACATCAGACAACTGGATAAAATATTTTATATGAGGGTTATTTGCCTCTAAATGCCAACCGTCCAAGGTGGTGGTATAATCATTACTTAGAAACTAAGGGATTGTCATGCTAGTTATGATGCTGCTCAGAGGCTGAGGGGCATACAGGCAAGAGTTAGTTAACATGATTTCTAGGCATGGCTCTGCTATTCATTAGTTGTGTTCACAGTCATCAATAAGTTATTTATTGGATACAGGATCTAAACTTAACAAAACCCAGTCCTTGCACCAAAGCTAATAGAAAAAGAAGAAAAATTCATGAGCAAATAACAAAAGCTCTAGCTATGAAAGAGTGTGGTATATTTCGATTTACAAGGATGAGGTGAATTACGTATCTGGGAAACAATAAAAAGATTTTAATGGCACCATTCACTTTCACACACATTTTGAAGTGTCTGTGTGTGTGTGTGTGTGTGTGTGCATTATATTCGTAGGTAATGGGTAGGGAAAAGAGGAGAGCTATGCCTGCCCTCAAAGACTTCATAGAGGAGAATCATGTATTTAAAAAGATAAATTGCCATAGAGTGGTTTGGATGAAATAATAGAACCTTAGAGATTAGATTGAGAAGGAGAATTATTGGTCAGAATATTATATTAGTGGAATTGTGAACCAAAGAAATTAACTGTGGATAACTTAAGCAGAAAAAGAAGTTACTGAGTCTACATTAGGTAACTCACTGAATTACCTAGAAGGTAGAAAAATCAGGTTGGCAAAATATGCAGCAGTAAATGAAAGGTAGATACCCAAAATTAAATCTTGCCAATGAATCAGTCTGCAGAGGATGCATTTGCTATTACCATTGAATATCAGTGCACCATCTTGAACCCTCCCTACCACTGGCACTGAATGCTGCTCATAACCCACTCTGGACTCAATGCCTTTGACAGGTACATTTTTTTTTTTTTTTTTTGAGACGGAGTCTTGCTCTGTCACCCAGGCTGGAGTGCAGTGGTGTGATCTCGGCTCACTGCAACTTCTGCCTCCCAGGTTCAAGCGATTCTCCTGCCTCAGCCTCCTGAGTAGTTGGGACCACAGGCGTGTGCCACCATGCCCAGCCAATTTTTGTATCCTTAGTAGAGACAGGGTTTCACCATGTTGGCTAGGCTGGTCTTGAACTTCTGATCTCAGGTGATCCACCTGCCTTGGCCTCCCAAAGTGCTGGGATTACAGGCGTGAACCACTGTGCCTGGCCAACAGGTACATCTTTTTCATAAAAGGTAGGTCCATGTTTTCTCCATCGTTACGAAGCAGGCTGGGAAAGTATGTCTTTGTCAGTTTCTATAAATGGAGCAGGTTCTATTTCCTACTAATATTTATTGTCAATCAATTCTACAAAGGTAGAAAGGATCTTCTGAAATTGGCCAGCCAAAAATACATGTTGCATATAATGAAAGGTCATATGTTCATCTTTGCTGGTTTTCCTGCACCTATTAGTAAATAGATGTTTTATTATTCCATGTTTATGGAAAAATATATGTAAAGCTGCCATTACATTCTATACTAATTGATCAAAAGGAAATCCTCTGTGTCTGTGCTTCCATAGATGTGCATTTGTTCCCTATTTCTTCCTAAGCCAAGGATAAGACCCTCACACAAGCTCCTGACTCAAAACATGGCTCTGTACCAAAGAACTGATAAGCACAGGCAGGGTCCTTTTGTTTCTTTTCTTTTTTTCTTCTTCTTCATTTTTTTTTTGAATAATTGCTTTCCCTATTTCTTTCTTACCAATTCAGCCAACACACTTTATCTCAAGGAAATTACATTTGCTCACATAGGTGTGTGAATAAGCAGAATGACAGGAGTTTGTTTCAGCTGGAATTAGATGGATATTGCAATTACTTGGGGAGAGAACGTTTCCCTAAATTCAGCCACGAATCCTTCTCAGATCAAAACAAGGATTACTTGAAAGATGGCTTTTGTGCCTTAATACACATTGTGTTTTGGGAGCATATAACTACTTCTTACTGTGTGGTAAAATATTTTTCTGGTTTTGGGAAAAACAAATACATCTTCACAATGATAGTGAGAACAGAAAGGCTGAGTTTTCTGGTGAAAGAAAGGGGATTAGAAGCTTTTCTAGTGATGTGATCCAGACTGAAAAGGGAATGTTGTGGATGTTTTTGTGGCTTGAAAGAATATTCAACCAAGAGCCTTCATTTAGGATTATAACTAGAGCCTCCTTTCCTGACCATGTTCTGCCAGGCTCTCAGGTACTGTTTCTTTGGACTTCTCTTGACATCCCATACTTCACTTTGCTCTACAAGCTATCTCAGTTTTTAGTTTGCTTATCTAATGGTTAATAAACTTCTTGAGGCCAAAGAATGTGTACTTTCTGTCTAGAACTCTTAGTTCTTATTGTAGCTCTAGCATCTAGTTAAGTCAGAAGCCAGAACATTGAAGGGATGAATGACTTGAACACTGAGAGCTCAATGATATCATGGAATTAAAGTCAATATTTCTTTTTTATTTATATTTTAGAATCTATACAGCAGTCCTCCCTTATCTGTGGTTTCGCTTTCTGAAGTTTCAGTTTTCCGTAGTCAATCGAAGTCCAAAAAATGTTAAATGGGAAATTCCAGAAATAAACAATTCATAAGTTTTAAATGGCTCACTATTCTGAATAATGCATTGAAATCTTGTGCTGTCACACTCCATCCTGCCTGGGACGTAACTCATCCCTTTGGCCAACATATCTATGCTCTTGTATATGTTACCTCCCTGCTAGTCACTCAGTAACCATCTCTTATCTCATTGACTGTCTCAGTATTGTAGTGCTTGTGGTCAAGTAATTCTTATTTTACTTAATAATGGTCCTGAAGTTCAAGAGTAGAAATGCTGGCATATTGTTATAAAGTACTATTTTATTATTATTGTTAATCTCTTACTGTGGCTAATTTATAAATTATACCTTATCATAGGTTACATATAGGACAAAACATAGTATATATAGGGTTCAATAGCATCTGAGGTTTCAAGAATCCACTGGAAGTCTTGGAAGGTATCTTCCTCAGATAAGTGGGGACTATGGGATGGATGTCAGTTGAAAAATGGATTTTGAGGTTTTTTTTCATTACTTGCTTGCTTATATAATTTTTTTCAAGAATTTCTACAGAGTGTATATATATATATATAATTTTAATAATTAGAAATAAATGCAAAAATAAAAAATGTACTTTTTAAAAATGTAAACAGTACCTTTTAAAAAAGAAACATTGAGATTTTTAAAAGCAAAAATTTAAAATTCCTTAAGGATTTCAGTTTTGGAATAAGATTCTCCCCCAACCTCCTCCACTGTCAAATCGTAACATAGTTGTATTCACATGAAAGGAAGGCAGAATGAGCATGCTGGAAATATGGTGTAATACTAACAAACGACATGAGAAAGAGAGAAATCTTTATTTTTATTTTTCGTTTGATATTTTTTTCCCAACTGGAAAGTAGAATAAAGGTTAATAAGAATATATGGAAGGCCAGGAAAGGAAAGACCACATTAAGAAGATACCTACATATGTCAAATGATTTCTAATATCAAGCCCAGATAAATTGCACTCTGGAGAGGAGACAAACTTCAAGAGCAGAGATGACAAAGTAAGCATAAGCTTCTAGAAAAGCTTATACTAGGCCATTTACAAAAAGAGAGGGAGAGAGAAATGGATTACGAATGTGACAGATTTGTAAATTTGACAACAATTTCTGGGCAAAATAAGTCAGGAAACACATGGTTTTGAGTTCACAGAAAAAGGGCAACCACTAAATTTCAGAATGTATTTTAAAAGGATAGGCATGAAAGTTACTCTTGATTCCTTTTTTGGGGTAGGATTCTAGACTTCTGGATTAGGTGATTTAAAAAGCAAAAGCAAAGTCTTTTCAAATTTGAGCAAGTCATGGAACAGTTTTTACTGATTTGTTGCTGACAAATTGGAGAGCTGTGAATAAAGAATGTAGGTCATGAGATTTTACCCAGAAAGTGGCATATGAATGCCCAGCCTCACAGTCCTGTATTTGTCCCTGTCCCTTTTAAAATGCTGCACAACAACTTGGATGTGGGCTGAAAAGTTACACAAATGCTTTGAAATGGAGGATCACATAATAAATATGGAATTCAAGACAAATTTAAACTGGTTGGAACAAACAGCTAAAACCAAGACGACTTTAACATAGACAAATTCAAATTCAATTGTTTAGGTTAAAAAAAACAACAGAAATAGGAAGACTACTCTGAGCCCATCTTAATACAAATATGAGCAAATTTTTATGCAAAGCAAATCTCTTTACAAGCCAACAGAGTGATGTAGCTATTAAAACATTCTGATATCCTTTTGGACTGCATTAATAGTGTGTTAATGTCAGGTCCACAGGAGCCGATGTTCCTACCCTATATTGTTTTTCTCAGTTCACACCAGAGTGTGGTATTGAGTAGATGTTCACTGATTCAAGAAAAGGGTGACTGGAGAATTTACATACAACTAACAGAAATCTCTGATGGTACTGGGCATATTTGTCTTAAGGGAGAAAGATTTTAGGGACACCCTGATAATAATCTTTCTATATTTAAAAGGCTTTTATGTAGAAAAGAGAATAATTTTGTATTGTTCCAACAGGTAATAGAAATTGTTACAAGAATGGGGAATTCAATTCAGCATGAAGAACTTTTTAACTATTAGAACTGTGTGAAATTAGAGTAGAAAGCCTTAGGAGGCAATGAACACCTGTGATTTTGAATATTCAGGTGTGTAACTGACAATGCTCTAGGTAGGGATTTTTACATGGTGGTAATATTGAGTTGAATTAGGCAATCTAATGACTTCTAAGCCTAAGGTGTTATGAGCTTATAGGTTCTGTTTGTCTTTACTTTTTAACTCCAAAGGCAAACTTTTAATATCTTAAAATCACCCTTCTTATATTATAAGATGTCTGGGTGAAGATAGTAAACAGAACTATTTAGGGAAGTCTAAATGTATTTGGCTTGCTATTCTTTGACAAATCTTAGCTGAAATTGACATTAACCATGACATATATATGTTATCATGCTCTATCTCTATTTATGATTGTTGCTTTGCACTGCTGTCATTCTTCAGAAGTTTCTTTCTTTTAACTTTCCTTAGAATTAGCTTTAGCGATGAATGAAACTTCAAATTTGTACAGTTTAATATGCTTTTAAATAACTAGAGTAAGACTTTTATATTCTCATTTTAGGTATTATGCAGACTGTAAATGCAAATTTTTACAGCCTAGGTGTGTAGGCAATGGGCAAGTTTACAATCTGCATTAATACTATAATTTCAGCTACATTTATTAACACCTACCCTTTGTGGGACAGACTTAGGATCACTTCATGTGCTTTATCTCATTTAATCTTTACAAAAATCCTCTCATATAGATAACACTCTCATGTTATCAAAGCTTTAGAGAATTTAAGTTATTTATCCATAGTGATTCAGAGCAAAAGCTTTATAGCACTGTACCTCATATTACTAGAGAGTAGAAAGATTTATTTTGAATATACAAGAATCTGCCATTCCATTCCACTTTTTCCCTTTTCCAACCCAGAATCAGATACCTTGAAAATTCCCTTTTATACTTTTCTTTTTTCCCCTACCAGCTACACATAAAAAACAAAACAAAACAAAAAAGGAAAACAAAAAATAAATTTCTGTAATCATTTCTTCTACCCATCCTATTAACAAGTTTTAGTCCTAAACATATAGGACTGCTTCCAAAAGTTAAGTGGTTTTTTTTTTTAATGTTCTACTTAGTTGAGGCTAAACTGTGCCATGTCCCAAACCATCATCCTTACAGTGTTCTTAAAATGTCTCCAAGTCTCACTTAAAACAATCAATCAACTGGGACCATTCATTGGAGTCCACAGTGGGTAGATCCCTGACCTAGTTCCCATGGAGAGTAACCAAAGAAAAAGAAGACTGCCAGCTCACTGAAACACAAAGAGACATAAGAACACATTCAGAGGGATACATGGAGCAGGGATGAATTAATCGAACGTTAGGGGGTCAACCAGCTTATCTGTTGTATTTCTATAGGACATTGACTACCATAGCTGAGTGTATTATTAAAACTTTTTCAATGCAAATATTATAAAAGGCATTCTGCAGTGAGAGCAGATTCCCTGACTTTGTATTCATCCTGCCCATGCAGGATTAGTCATTGATTTCAGCAACAAGGAGCACATACAGTATCTTTACCTGCTGCTGATTGCCTCACTTTTGTTCACTGCACAGACCATAGGAGGCAGCGACGTCACATAGTGGGATATGTTAATCCAACCAAGTCTCTAAATACACAGCCAAGCTTATTGAGACAGAGCTGTGACATTCCTGGAACAATTTTTTAATCCTGTTTTGTTTATATGAGTGAATTTGCTTTCCTCGTGGATAAATCCTTTGAGAGCAACTCTCATTGGATGCCCTATTGGAAAGGGGCCAGATATGGTATCTAAATCCTTAGTTCTTTATTAGTTTGGGAACCATAAAAAATACTTTAGACAATGAAAACTTCTCTCTTTTTGCTCTCCATCTCTCTCCCTGCTTTTCTCCTTCAAGTATATGCACAATCATACTATTCCTCAATTAAAATGGAGTTTGGTGTAAATAAATAACTTCTAAAATCATAGAATGGGAAAAGTCCTCTCTATCCTAGAATTCTAGGGAGAATAATTATAAAAAAAATACTTTAGTACATGAGTACTCTGAATTTCAACTGAAATGTCTTTAGCTAGAAGTCCCATGCATGTTCAGAGAGATGATTATCTGCTTGGATACAGGGCTTGGCAGAAATCACTTTTCAGTTCAGACATGGGATGGCGACAGAGTCTCATTACGCTAATTTTATTTACAGGGCAGCCTGGTTTCCTGTGCCGTGAGCTGGGTGCTTATTCAGCTGCCTTGGCTTCGGTGGGCTTGCCGCACAGCGTATTTTTGTTTCCGAACTATTTTGGCCCTGGAAGGATGTCTGGCCTCGTTTCACTTTCGGAACTCTGATGAAAGCCACAGAAGTTTCCAGGGAGCCTGAGCAGGCTACTTGTGGGGCCCTTCCTCCTACAGTGTAAATGGCTACGGGAGGGTGACTTATGATCTGGGAAGAGCCCCTGTATCTGGAGACTTTCACCTTTGCAGAGGAAAGAAATTCTCGCTATAGGTGGCATTGACCTCCCTGTTCTGCATCTTCAAGGCAGGACTTAAATCCCGGAGGGCCTTCGATCTGCTACTTTACTTATTAGTATGGGTAGATGTGGGGTCTTATTATACCCTCCTCTGCCAACCCAGGATACTGCGTGTTAGTACTTATTACAAAGGGTGTGAGAAAAACGGAACAAGAATCTCAATTTGACTTTGAGGGTGCTATTATTGTTTTTGCTCCACGTGTTCATTCAAATACTAATATACTCACACATTAACAGGGTACCTACACACATATTCTCTCATGTATGCATCACAACACATGGCTGAAGGAGGGAGAGATGGTGATGACATATGCCTATTTTAAAGAAGGCTCAGAGGGGCCAAGTAATTTATGCAGGTCACACAGCTCAGAGTGCTAGAGCTGGAGTTTAAACAGAAGTCTGACAAATGATCATTGATTACCTTTTTTGTGACTCAGAGAAATGGTCTTAGCCAAAATTAATATGTTTGTTATGTTAATCTTCAGAAATTATTAGTCACAATAAACAGTGTTCACATTTTGAAAACAATTATAGAATCACATTTGCTCAGATCACAAGATGATACTGATGATTGCCGAGAAATCAAATCATAACTAAATTTAAGTTTACATGTTAACAAGGAAAATGAAACATCCTTTCAAAATGTTTGCAGCAGATAAAGTTATATTTTATGTTAGGTGTAGCTGCATTGAATATGCTGTAAATGAAAGGGATTGAGTTCTGCTAACATAAAAGTCGGGGGGCTTACAAGCGTTGGTTGGTTCTGAAAGCTGATGCATTTTCACTTTAGGACTGTGCAAATGTACTTATTTATGCATATATAGGCCATGAAGTGTAACCAGGGCTAGTCCCAAACTAACTCAGACCATCAGCTCCCTTTACCAAGCCCATGCTATCTCTGAGTGTATTAAGGGCTTTGCTTATGTTATGTTGTAATTACTCATCACTAAAAAATAGCTTGTAAGGTAACGTTTGCCTGATGAAGACATGCAGAACCAGAAAGTAAGACATTATTTTAGAAACAGAGAAATGACTTGGAGCGTAGGCCTAACTCAAAAGCCCATGCTTGTCACCTAAATCTCCCAGAGATAGAGCCCCAGGCATTTAGCAAGATCTCTTGCTCCTAAAAGCTGCGTCCATGTGCCTTCTAACCCTAGAGTTTCTTAAGTATTGCAATTACCGGGAAGTAAGGGAGATCAGAACCTTCTACTCTCATTCCACATTCCTAAAGTTGACAAACTCAGATTGCAATTGAGATATATTTGAAATGTCAGATGTTTAAATTTGTTTTAGTGCAAGTTTGATGAAATAAGAACTTTAAACAATTATATATATCTTTCAGGACAGAAAAAAGAAAAGAAAGTATTTGCTTCAGTGGCTTGCTAAAGGCTTCTCTTATCTTGAAAGACCTGGGTAATTGCCTCAATTTTCCACTTGTCTTTTCATGTCCAGATATGGCCTCATTTTTTTTGAGAGTTTTTTCTACCAACTGGTTCCACTATATTTGAAGTTTTCAATTGTCTCAAGTAGAATGTAATAAGGTCTTTTTCTTAGGTACCTCTTGTAAAAGTATTTTAGATGATTGTTAGAATATGCATACTTGAGTTGGCAGTGTTAGCAAATATTCACATCCCTTCAATGGCAGTAGCTTTGTGGGATGATAGAAATTGTGCAGTAAGTTGGGACTATAATCAGCCATTAACATTAAACATCAGGTATAAATGTCATTCTTCTGTTTCACCTCCACCTCTAAAAAAAAAAAAAAAAATTACGTTGCATTTTGAACTAAATCCTTCCCAACTGTGAGTTAAAAATTTTAATGATCTAAAATTTTCTTAGATACTCAAAATGAAGTTTTTATTTTTCTAGATTTTTAAGGTTGAAAAATCAAAACAAGATATTTTAGAATCAATTTCTTCAGCAGCTGAAATTGTTTTTTGTAACATTTTGCTCAAAAACAATTTCCATAGTAGAATCATCAACCAGAAAATCAGGACCGATATGGAAAATGCTATAGCCAGATGGGGACCACAGTTGGGTAGCAAAGTGTTTGGAATATAAAGAAGAAATAGTCTGTAAATTTCATAATGGGGAAATTGGATGAGAAGTTCAAATTTATCATCTCAACTTTGTGATTGATCCAAAGGCAACTCTCGGCACTTGGATCCTACTTGGTCTTCTTTGTGCAACTAGATTTCCTGACTTAAGGGAACCCAGTTGGTAGATGGGAAAAGTTACAGTTACAGTCATGGTTCAAATGTGCTACTAAGTTTACCTAACTTCTAATTACTGTCTTAAATTACCTCAGCAGGTTCAGTACTTAGAAATGTGCTTTTATGTGGAGATTATCTTAACATCTAGAAAATAATGAAAGACTATATTATATCCTTATATGAATAATATATTCAAATATTCATTTATATTTGATGCCCACAGATTTTTAGCTTATAGCACTCCAAAAAAGAGCCAAGAAAATAAGCCTTTTTCTCAGAGTCTAGAGGCAGCGAGTGAACCTTTGTAAAACTGGTGAAAAGTACTCCTGTATCTTTTTCTCATTATTCAAAAAGTCATAAGCAAGATTTGAAAATGTGATATGGGGGGCGGTGAGCAGAACAGTTTGTGTCCTGCCTTCAGAAGTAGTAACTGGTTTTTGGTGAGTCCTGAAGCTCACCAGTGAGAAGGTAGTGATTAAATAACTACTTGTCTTCTAAATGCAAAACTGAGGTCTTATCTAGGAAACCAGATGAAGATATGGTGGGTCTGTCTTGCCCTCTCATTTATTTGGCATTGGTTGTCTATCCATCAATCCATTCATTCAATCATTTGACAATTGAGTGCTTATTTTATTCCAGGCATAGTGTTAATTGCTGGGGACAAAACAGTGAACAAGATTGAAGAAGTTCTGTTCTCCATGGAGCAAAATGGGCAGTTGCAATAAAGTATGCCAAGCCCATGGTAAAATTATGTAAAGTGGTGAGGGTGGATGTAGCAAGAACACCTAATTCAGATGTGGGACAGGGGTAGGGGGGTTATGAGGCTTCCCTGAGCAAGTGATGTTCGTCCTGAAACATATAGAGCTGGCCAGGAAAAAGGAGATGTGCTCATTAAGATGGGGTTTTGTCTTCCTTCACATATTTTTCTAAAACACGAGATGCAGAGAAAAGAAGAGTGCTCCAGAAGAACCATCCTCTGAGAGGGTTAGCTTATCTCCACCAGGAGATAAACTGCCACCCAAGGACATTTATTTTTATGTGGATATGAACATTGGGACTTACCAGTTGAATCCACACAGACTTACTGCTAAGTTTACAGCTATCTTTAATTGTGACTATTTCTACTGGGGGATATTCAACTAATCCATCTTTGATTGGATTGACTCAGTGAGAATTGAACTGAGAGTGGTGTCGGCAAAGGATGATGTCACCTTAATTATTAGCCTTGTGTTCAGGACAGTAAGAATTTATTCATTCTGATCTGCATGGTCCTGAAGTCACCGAAAAGTCAGGGCTTCTAAAAGTTTAATGGAATCCTTAGAATAGAATGTTAAAGTTTCTTTGTACTTGTCATTGGTTGACACTTTTAAAATATGTTCTAAAGTGTTTAGGCTCAGTTGGATTGGGAAGTTGAGATGGAATCATAAATTCTGCAAATGTCTACTTTTTTTGTCTTTGCATGAAAACGCGATAAAAAGTATTACATAGTAGTAAAGAAATCAGCATGAAAAGCAGATTATGTTATATTTTTGAATTTGTAATTTTCTATCACCTAAGAAATTGTGTGAATTCCTATCTTATATTTGTATTCACTTATTCAGGTTTTCCATTATGTTAGGTGAGAGACTACATTCAGTAAGTTCCAATCTTCTGCTCAAACAAGCTGAACAACTCACAGAACTTTCTGGATTGAATATCTCATCAGCTTTTCAGCCACACAGAAGGAAAGGAAACAAGTGCTTATTGAAATTGTTCATCATGAAAAAATAATTGCTTAAAAGGCCCATAGCAAAATCCTAGAAATATTGTTGAATATGTTGTGAATAATGGTAGACGTTATAACTAGGGCCAAAATTTAACCTGCTTTTTCAGTAATAGTTTATATAAAATGTTACTAAGTGGTTTCATGAAAAATGTATTTGATGTGGTCCAACCTAAAAATATATATATTAAGCCCCCACTCTGCTCACAGCACTGCAACTTTCACTGTTATTATTCCACCTTTCTGGGTCATTGAGATCTTGACATCTTCAGGTGAGGTCATCTCTTCATTTGGTGTGGCGCTGGCATTTCTCTATCAGAATTTTTTTTTTCTTATAACATTTTCCCCAGTTTTAACATTCCATCAAAAAATATATAAAGTTATCCCAGAAAATCAGGAAAATAAGTTATCTGTATTTGCATTATATAGTTATAACAATTGTTGTTACACTTTGCTGTTTTGTTCTCTTTTCACTCATTTTTTTTCTATCTCTGAATTAGAATTCAAATACATAGGTTAGGTAATAATCTGATTTGTAAATGATCTCCATATCCTGAGCATTTTCAGATTAATTGCGTATTTGGGGGGGTATATAATTTTCAGATTTTTAGCTGAATAATGTTCACCATATGAATGAAGTTATTTAGGCTATCCTATATTGTTAATATTAATTAATGTAGAGACTAAGCCCTGTAATAAAGAGAATTGAGCATTAGTTACCCAGATGTGATAGAAGTTTATTTCTCTCCCTTGATATAGCACAAAGATTAGCAGGAGGCCTGGCTCTGATGGGTAGCACCGCTCTGGAAAGTCACCTACAAATCCAGATTTCTTTATTTTCTCTCTTCCATCTCCAAGGAGGTTGCCCTTTTCTGTGCAGTTGGAATCATTTCATGAGCACCATGTCCTTGTCTTTTATGTGATAGGCAAGCTGCGCTCTTATAAAAATGTCATCTGATGAAACCTGGGAAGGATAGTGGGGGTGGTGTTACAAGATGAAGAAGGAGAAATTGGAAAGTGCTGAGCAATTAATATCAGCCATGGCATCTAGATATTTCCCCCAATTTTTTATTATTAATGTCATATAGAATTCCTTTTACATGTACATGTACATGTTTGATAACTGACTTGGGATAAATATGCAATATTAGGTAAAAATGTAATATACCTTTATATTATCTATATTCTCTGATTGCTTTTCAGAAAGGTTCCATGCTAATTATTACGGTTTATTTTAATGTCTGGTAATTCTTTAGTTTAAAATGACATTTTATCATGGTATCCTTTTGCATTTCTTTCATTACTAGCACCTGTAAGTATTTTTCAGGATTATCAAACATTCGTATGTATTTTGTGACTTGCCTATTGACATTCTTGACCATTTTTTCTAAGAATTTTTTTTGCTGATTTGTCAAATTTGAATTGCCCTTTGTCATACATATAGCATATACTTTCTTAGTTTATCATTTTTCTTGTAATTATTTGTGCGTTTTAAAACATACTTTTTGTATAGTTGGATTGTTTCTATTTTCCTTGATGTCATGTTTTGCTTTCTTTTTTGCTTAGTAAGACTTATGCAAATGAATTGAGATAAATAATTGCCATTTTTCTTTTTAATTGTTATTTTGCTTTTTTTTCCTACGGCTATGTTTTAACTTGCCATGTGAGTGAGAACCAAAAAATATTTCTCTCTTTTTTGTTTTTCACTGAATTTAGTCAGCAATTTTTTATGGGTTGTTGGGTACATGCCAGGCATTCTTCTAAGTAGATATTGTAGACCTAAAACCTATGCTTGTACATCCAGTATAGTCACTGATGAATCCTATCTTTTTCTTAATGTGTGAAGTATCATTTTTCAAATGTATAAATCCTTATATAATTGTCTCTTGGTAGCCACAGGAGATTGCTTCCAGGACGTCCTCCAAGTATACCAAAATCCATGCATACTCAAGTCCCTCAGTTGGCCCTGTGGAACCCACATATGTACATACAAAAAGTCAACCCTCCATAAATGCAAGTTTTGCATTCCACGAGTACTATATTTCTATCTGTTTGGTTGAAAAAAATCCATGTATAAGTAGACCTGTGCAATTCAAGCTCATGTTATTTAAGGATCAAGTGAATATTTTAGACCTGGTTTTGACTTTCTCTTCTCTCGCATTCTGTTATTTTTTACTCCAGTATCAGTTTTAATTAGGGTCGGGGGTAATATGTTATAGTTAACACAAAAGCAAACAAAACTTAAGACTCAATGAAAAAATCTCACCTAAATTCCTGGTATGCTAGTGATAAAGGTAATATTATTTTGTTACATAATTCAGAGGAAGCTGTTAGAAAGCAAGGCAAAATAAGAAAGCATGTATTATTATTTTGTTTTAAGTACACTTCAGTACTCAATTATTAGAATAGCCTTTTTAAAATTGAAATAATTAGGTTTTGCAATGTACTTTGCCCTATCTTCAAAATATGATAGGACCCCAGCTAATGAGGTATAACAAAAAATTTAATGTGATTTGTTGAGTGAAATATTTAAGTTAAGGTTGGTATAGTTAGGTGTGGCACAGTGAAAGGCACTCAGCCTGGAGTGTCAAAAGGATTAAGTTTGTTACACACAGATCCCAGAGAAGAGGGCAACATGCCTCACAGGACCAATCAGAAAGAGGGAGGTGTCCAGTATATGTGCACTCGATTATTATGTAGAGAGCAAGAGGGAGGGACTTTTGGGCTGAAGCCTTTATTGGAGTCCAGGGCATTACCTGGGTGGGTTTCTGGCAACAGGCTTGAACTGGTTAACCTGAAGTCTTAATTTGAGGCTAAGCACAGAACTAGGGTATTACTTTACCATGTTTACCAGGTTTAAGGCAAAAGGCAAAAAGTAAAGTGGTCAAGAGGTTCAGGGTATGCGGCCTTTTCTATCTAGAACAGAAAAATGGGAACTGGATAGAATACTGCCTCTAAATGTAGGTCTAAGAAAACAAGCCAGGGACAGGACAAAGTGATAGAAGCTGAAGAAGTATTAATATGAATCATAATCAGAATTATGACAAATAATGATAGTTTATGAGCAGTAATCTCAGTACTTGGGACAACTGCTATTGCTCACAAATATTCTTGTCTGCTTTCGTTGTCAAATATTTTTATACTGTTGAGTTGCTACATGAGTAAGTTTTGATGCATTACATATATGTGTTATTAAATATTTACCCTCATTAGTTGGTAATTATGGTTTTATTCTAGTGCTTTACGTAGTTATTGTTTTCTGTGTTCTTAGACTATATACATATATTACATAGACTGCCTGTTTATTAATACATACTTGCCTGTTAAAAATTAAGGCTTGGTACATAATTTTAATATCATAATTATACTTGTTGCCAAGGTATTTGAGTGCGTCTCTTATTTGTCCAAGTATTTCAATTTGTTGTCAATTTTATCTACTATCATCAGTGTCTGTATTCTGTGTTATTTTCAACCAAATACTGCAAAATCTAAAGATCTCAAAGAAATGAACTACTAGCAATTAGTTTGAGCTACATAATCTTGGATAGGTAGATATTGTGTGACTCTTCTTTCTGCCACATTTGTATCTACACATTAGAATAGATTTTCTGATGGTTAATTCTCTAGCTTTCAAAATATTAGTAATTTAAAGGCAATAATTTTTATAACCTAAACCATATCGGTTAGATCTGAACCACAGACTTATCAATGGAACCCATTTCTCTGTTTGGTGGTATGTGAGTAATGCAACTGAATCATATTTATGTCTCACTTTATACCATCATTGTGTCATGTATTTGTCATTTTGGGTGACATGCCAGGAAATGTTTTCTATTCACTCATTACATTTTAAAAACTTTTAAAAAAATTGTGATTTGCCATTAGCAATTACAGATGACTATGGCAAAACCAGATCCCAATCACACAATCTTAACACAGTTTCAATATTGTATCAGGTTTTTACAGTAATCCTGTGAAAAAGTGGAAATCCATCACAATGTTTTGTAATTTGAAGACACTGGGAGGGTCAGAGATGCTGAGTCACAGCCAAAGTGGCACTGCTGTCCATGTCAAACACATTCTTGAATTCTAGCCTCTGATTGTAAGTTCAGGATTCTTTTCAGTGTATATAATAAAAAGATAAAAATTTAAAAATAAACACTTTATAATAGATTGTTGACTGACTTAATCTTATGGAGTATTATTTATCAAAAATACTCATTTGAATTGATAACATTTCATAATTATATGCTTTACTTAGTAAATGAAATTGGTTACAATAAAATATGAAAATATGTTGATTTTGTATTGAACATTGGCATGCCTTTAGGGTTTGTTTTACTCTGCTTTTGAGTTTATAATTTTAATCTATTACAAGTAAAACACATTTGTCTAATCATTTTTGTTGATTATGTTAAATTCTTTAATTTAAAATTACTAACTTAGTGATTATTAATTTAAGATGAGTTCATATGGAAAATTTAGAAATACATTAAAGAAAATACATGATAGGTAATCCCAACATCTGGAGATGACAAATATTGAAAGGTGTGTGTGTGTGTGTGTGTGTGTGTGTGTATACACACATATATTCACTCACATCCTTACAGGAAAATGTATATAAATGGTTTTTTTTTTTTTAAAAAATTGAGAATGTAGTCTTTATTTAGATTATACTCTTATATAGTATGTTAACACTATTTCCCATATTCTTTGATAGCATGATTTTAAAATTTGTGTTGTATCAATTTAAAGAAACGATATCCATTCCTTCACCTCTATTTTCACTGACCTGCTCTGACTACCTTCTTCCTATTTCTGTAGTAGTGTGGGAATTATACACTTTATTTTTATTCCTGTGTAGGAATTTCCTTAAGGTTGTATTTTTGATTATTTTTCCTAAGCATATAAGAAACACCTTACTTTAAAAATTATTATCTACAATTATTATTATAATAGGAAAGAAAAATTAACCTTCAATGAAGAAAAATTTTGGTTAATGCTATAGACTTTGTCTCATTAAACAAAAAAAAGTGGTGATAATAATAATAATAATAGGCCTTTTAAGGCCACAGACATCAGTGAGAAATACTATGGTGGAATAACTTTAGAAGACAGATTGCCAAAGAATGGGCCCTGCTGCTGAATAAAACCTGGTGACCCTATGTAAGTTTTAAGCCTGGGGCATGCAATAGAACACCTGTGATGCTTCAAGGATGTTTTGAGAACAGACCTCATCTTGTGGTTTCCCAGAAATAAGCATTTTGGGATAGCCAAAAATCATTATCTAAGAACATTACTAATACTACACCTACCACCCTGCAAATCTCATAATGAAGAATTTTGGTCCATGAGAATTTCTGGCCAGGTGTCTAAAGATGGGAGATTAGGTGGTACTGCTTCTCCCATCTATTCTGGCCATACACAATACATAAGACTTTGTCCTTCTTCAAGTATTTGGCCTTGAATGTTCGGTTTAATTGTCTTTCATGAGTAAGTTAAGGAAGATTGTGGGAACATTTTTCTTTTGGCTTGTAACTCCCTAACAACCTCCAAGTCCAGAAAACCCTCGTGATCATCATTAAATTAAATAAATAACTATTTGAATTTAAATCAATAATAAAGAAAAAGAAATACATTGGTGTCTCTATTATAAGATGGTAAATTGAGAAAGTTTTTCCATCTTTTCTTCCTGGAGGAGAATATGGGATAGGATAAACTCCAGATATTGTTTAGAATAATCTGCAGCTTTCGAAGTAGGCTATTACTATTGACTTATTTCAATCTAGATTATACTATTTAGTATGAAGTTTCATACATTATTTTGATATTTGTATATAATTTTTTGCCCTATTGTGAACAATTATTTTCACCTGGGATAGAAGTCTCTTTCATTAATTTCTCAGATGTGATTTTATTTTTTGATTTTTTCCCTATATCTGATCTCACTTATGCTAGATCTTGCTATAATTGCTCAAAATTTCTTGCCTATAGATAGCTTTCTTACCTGGTTTCCCGGGCCAGGGTAACATTTTCCCCATTTTCACTTTCTGATATTAATTTCAATAGGAATTGGGGATGGAAAAGCTCAAAAATATGGATTCAATTTACTACAATGAACTAGGCCCTGAAAACATGACTTTATTGACTGTACCCTTTTCTGATGTGAGAATAGATCCTAATCTATTTATATTTAATATTATTTCTATTTCTTACATTCAATTTGTTTCTAAATTTTGCTTTAATTAATAATTAAATTAATTTTTTATCTATAACTTTATCTGTATATCTCGAAAGTTTTCTCTATTTTGTATTTATTTCCTCTTAACTCTAGGAAACTCAATAATACACCATTTTGAGACAGCTTATAAAGTGACACACAAAAAAACCAGAAGATAAAGGGAGAATAATGGTGGCTAGTTTTAGATCAGAAAACTAATCCGTTGGAAGTGTACTTGTCTCCTGGTCTCTTGCCTCCGCGTAATTCAAACTGAGAACTGTGGAGAAGGACTTACTAAAAGGTGTAAATTTCAATAAGACATTTGTATTTCTGAATGCCTATAGTGTGTATCATTTCAGAAACTTACAAGAATCAAATCTTTAGCTTATAAAGGAGACATGGTGTGAGTTAAATTCAAATAATATTTATTAAATATTTATTATGTGCCAAACAGTGTACCTAATAAAAATAAGACAGGAAATAAAATAGATAAGACAAGATTCTTGTTCTCGGGCCTATAGTGGTTTCATGGAAAAGCAAAGACATTCAGTTTTGAAACTTCACAAGTATCAAAATGTGTTAGCCAAAATCTATATGTACAATTAAAAAAATTAACAAATGAGTAAGAAGTATTGGTGTCTGATTGAAATGGACACTGACCAATTGTTTGAAGGATGGGTTGTGGTCATTACTATACCAAATTAATGGATTCTGGGATGGCTTTGTACAGCCTCTTTTATTTTTACTCTATTTACTTTCAATTGCTCAAGTAACAACTGCATATATTTTCACAAAATTCAAAAAATAAAGAAATATTTAGAGTAAAATGGATAGGCTTTTGCTTTCTCATTTCCCTCTCTGGAAGTAACCACTTTGTATATACTTCAAAAATGTTTATCTACATAGAAATATGTGGCTATATTTTGTGTTTTTTAGTAATTCTGGAAATTGAACCACATTGTATGTTTTGTTCTGCAAGCACCTTTTTTTTAAACTTAATAAATCTGGAGGGTCTTTCATGTCAGTAACTACAGATCTATGCTAATATTTTAACTGCAAATTACAATTTTATGAGCTAAATAAATGAGTGTCATTGGGAAAGTTGGTTACTCAGCAGTATAGAAAGAGACCATCTGACGAGAACTGGGATTTTGCAAGACTCTTAACCTCAATTTGTCATCTTCTGATTTGATGTCTTATACACATTTTTTATGTGTGTGTATAATGTATATATGTATACATATATATATACACACACACAAGCATATCATATGTATGCTTTTCACTTCTTTAATAGCACCTTTTTAATAACTAGGTGTTAAGTAGACTGGCAGGGATTAGAGTTGGAAGGAAGAATAAATCATTCCTGTCTTATGTGATTCGTTTTCCTAGGTACATTGCTAAAAGTCTGATAAAAGTGAGATTAGGGCCCCCAAAACTGTGATCTGGGCTATTTTTCATGGCATAATATTATCCCTGCCACAAATCGTACATTTGTAAGAGTCTGTGTGGTCCTAACTGAGGCAGAGACAGGAGTTTGTGGAGTACACACAGCTGTTAGTCAGAGAGTGTTAGAAGATTTTGTACCTGCTGGTAGCAATCTTGATCTTTTTTCCTCTGCCTACTTTATAAAGCTTTTTTTTTTTTTTTTTTACTTCATCCTTCCTCTCTCAAGCTTTCTCACTTAACCCCCAAAACAGCTTGATTCACAGTTGTTTCTGTCCACCTGATCCTACCCCAAATGGAACAGATGAGCCTGGCTGACAAGTGAGTTTTACTTGTGTCTGCAGCATCAGCTCATAACCCTTAGGGTATTTTGCCATCAAATTTTCGTCATATTTATGTGTTGGAACCTAGCTACCCTGAAAAGAGATCCATAAAGGAACCAGACATGCTTTATTACATGGCAAGTATTCCAGGGAGTACTAATGGTGGAAGGTAATGCACTGAATCAGAAAAGAAGGGTTTTCCCCAAACTTTGGTACCCAGTAGTTCCTTTTAAAGTTGAAGGTGTGCTCCACGGAGAGGTAATAAAGTCATCTCTCAAGGACTTTTCTAATTCCGAACTCCTTTCCTCAGG
Source organism: Pan troglodytes (assembly GCF_028858775.2). Lineage (NCBI taxonomy): Eukaryota > Metazoa > Chordata > Mammalia > Primates > Hominidae > Pan > Pan troglodytes. Next base: position 32,914,194 of record NC_086015.1, read on the forward strand.
GTATAATAATCAAAAGCAGAGGCCTGCCTTCCTGGACTTCACATTTTTCCTTTTATGGAAAACATTCAGCACTTTCTTGATGACTTCATGAGCAAACAGTCCTTGAGCCATGACCTGAAGAATTTAGCTGGATGAATTTTTAAAATTAATGAATATTCAACTGTTTTATTCAAGGTTTACAAGAAGAGTGAAAAAAAATTCGGGGGAGTATTCATATCACTATGGAAACCTCCCCGTACTGAGTGAGGGCTGGGAAAAAGAGTCAATGACAGCCAGAAGTCCATTGAAAGAATCTGGGGGACAGCATCTTCCTCATAACCACATTATGGATTGTGGATTCATCTGCTGTGATGGTTAATCTCCTCTCGCCACTCAATTTCTCTTTTCTCTGGGCTGTTCTCACCTCCATCTTAATTGCAGGTTACATGTTTCTTAAGTGTGTTCTTTTGCTGCTTAGAGATGTGTGTCATGTCTAAGCACTGAGGGTGAAGCACATGTTACTCTTGCCATCTGAAACTGGCCCTGCTATGGGCAGCATTGAGATCAGAGGGCTAATCTCCACCCCTAGTAACCTTCCGCTGAGGCCTACTTGGCTGCTGGTGTTTTGTGTTACAATCCAACAGTCTCCACCATCTCCACAGTTGTGAGATCACTCAGCTTCTTGGAATAGTTTGCTAGTCAAGAGCCAACCTTACCCCTCTATGAGCATCTAGTGGTGAAACTGGATGATGGTTACTCTCAACTCATCATCCTAAGAACCAACGACTGTGCCAAGCACTAAAAGTGCACTCACAAGAATTTAAAATATTCAGAAATTTACTAACAAGAAGTTGATCCTTCTTTACACCTGAGTAGGGGATGGCTAAGAAGAAATAAGAAAGGCATCGAAGGTGAAAATGACAGGAAAAGGAAGATTTTAGAGAAGAGTAATTTCTTCTTTTATCTACCACTTTGAGAAAAATCATAAAAACAGCAATTTCCTTTTGAGGATAGAAACTGCTAATTGTACCAGAATCTCTGCATTCCTTATTTTAAATATGTCTGAGATTCTGTTATGCTCTTTTACTTTTAAGAGAAGGAAGACACAGACACTTTAATACCTTAATTTGAAGAAAAACTATTCTGGAAACAAATTTGGATTCTTGCAATTAAAGAATTAAGTAAAGTGAAGTCCCTTCATCATCCCAAGCATCATTTCCTATACCTTTCTGGAATTTACTAGTATTTGCAATTATAGGCTTAGTTCCCATCTTTAGTTTCAGAGCCAGTTCTCTTTGAAGGGTGAAGCTCTTCTTTCTGCCCTCCACTGTGGTTGGAGAGGTGCATTAAGCCCCCTTTCCAAGTGTACTGCCCTGAGAATAAGAGTCATGAGGCTCACCAAAGACAAACCTGAGACTCATTAAGGCAGAATCTCAGTAATTCTCACTGTCCTGCAATGACCCAGTTCTGATCATAGGATTCTATAGCATAAAAGTACTTTGTTGGCTAGCCTCTGTAGAACTTTCCTTCTTTCTCATACCTGTCCTGAGTTCCTTTGTAAAGATTGTAGTCTTCAGAGTCTCCTTATTGCTTTAGCCTGGTTTTACTTTGCTCTTAACAGAGCCCCTTTTGGCAAATGATCTAGACACGTCCCATAACTCAGCTACCTGTCTGATTTTCTGAAGTTTAGTCATTTCCTGTGTTTTCAGACATTGAGCCTGGTCCAACTTCTGAGACCCCTTGCAACATATTAGACTAGATGTTGCAAACTCACATAGAGACCTCTGAATGGAGAGGGCTGGGTAAAAACCAAGGTGGACTGGAAAGAGCGTGCTTCATTTAAAGGAGGTAGTCACAAGTCATATCTAGCTGATAGCTGCAATTTCAAGAGAAAAAAAAATTATCTGAATTTTGGTGTGAAATTTCCTGATTTGAAAATGTTTGTGGCTGGGCATAGCAGCTCACTCCAGTAATCCCAGCACTTTGGGAGACCAAGGCAGGTGGATTGCTTGAGCCCAGGAGTTTGAGACCAGCTGCAGCAACATGGTGAAACCCCATATCTACCAAAAAATATAAAAATTAGGAGGGTGTGGGGAGGCATGCCTTTAGTCCCAGCTACTTAGAAGGCTGAGGTAGGAGGATCACTTGGGCCTGGGAAGAGGAGGTTGCAGTGAGCCATGATTATACCACTGCACTCCAGCCTGGGCAATAGAGTGAGACCCTGTCTCAAAAAATATATTCACAACTAATTCTTTTTATTTTTGAAATAACACGTGTGCCAAATAAACTACGTCTGCAGCCTGACCTATGACACCTGACCTATGACTATATATGTGTGATTTCTATTTCAGACCATGTTCTTAAATGCTGGAATAACCCATGTGTCTGTGCTTTTGTCTAGGTGGATAAACCTGTGCTGTCAGTCTGTAAGCCCAGGACATCACCTCACTATCTATTTTAGCCAAATAGATGGTTGGTCTCCAGGACCATCCTGCTTCCCCTGTATTTTCCATCTTGTTATGTGTTGGGTATCAACATATTTCCCAAGGGGCATTTCCTGGGCAAACGTGATTTTTCTAGCCCAGGAAATTATTATTAAACAACTCTAGTTTACTAAGTACTGTGTTGTTGCTTTAGGATATAAATATCAAATACCTATAACACATTGCACTTGTTCTCTAGCTGTAGGGAGTACACAACCTAAAGTGACCCTCCAATAAGTAATATCTTCACATAATCTGCTCCCCTTGAGAATAGGCAAAACCTATGACGGACTTGCTGCTAAGCAGTAGAATATAGCAAAGGTGATGGGATGACAGTTTCTTGATTAGATTGAGTTAAATGGCAGAAGTGGGGGGTATCATAATGCCATGATTGCATTATGTTATAGAAGAGGCCCTTTTAGCAGACTGGAAAAGAAAATCTCCTACTGGCTTTGAAGAAGCAAACCATCATCCTGTGAACTTTCTACACAAAGAGCCATGTAGCAAGGAAATGTGGGCAACCTTTAAGATTGCTAGTAAGAAGTTGAAGGCCCTAGTCATACAATTGCAAGGAAAGGAATTCTTCCAAAAACTTGAATGAGCCTCAAAGTAGATTTTTTTCTGAATTAAGCCTTCAGATGAGACTACAACCCTGGTCAATACTTTGAATACCACCTGTGAGAACTTGAGCCAGAGGAACCACCTAAGCTGCACCTGGACTCTTGTCCCATGAAAACTCTGAGATAATAAGTGTGTGTGGTTTTAAAGCATTAAATATGTGGTAATTTGTTATGCAGCATTAGAAAATACAAGCAGTTTAGAGCCTACCACTGAAAATGCAATAGCCCATATGACATATAAAACAAGGTGGAAAAGCATTTACTTGCTTGAATTCATTTTAGGAAAAGTACTTGTTTGGGGGGAATAAAAGTAGAGAGACTTTGTTGACTGAGCCCCAGGGCTGCCCCCAAGGCTACTGTACAACCAAAAAGATGATGGTGTTTTTTTATCAAGAGAAAGATGTATGCTTATGGGTATTCCAGAGATCATCAAGATTTTGAGTGCTTCTCCCCCGGCACATGCTCCCTTGAAGTTTGCATCTCACTCTTGCTTTGCTCTGATCTGTATCACATAGGGAAGATGGCTCTTTGAATCTGCTTCTTGCTGGATACCACTAATAGGAGGCACTGGAAGGAGATTGGAGAGGAAGGGTGATAGGGGAATGAGAGAAGTCAGGGACTGTCTTCTGGTCTTTCTCGAGGTCTGGTGGCATCTGAGGCATGAGACGCAGTTCCAGTTCCAAAGGGAGTGGCCTTCCGTTGTTTCTAGAACTTCACTGAGACATATGGTAGCCACTAATACATATATAGTTATAAGTAGCTATACAATGTTAAAATTTTAAAGTTCAGTTCTTCAATCACATTACTCACATATCACTAGAGGCTACCACGTTGAATGATGCAGATATAGATCATTTACATCATTAGAAAAAGTTTTATTGGACAGTACTGTGCTAAAGAGTAATCCGGTCCATGGGCTCTGGTAACACTCCCTCCTGTCTGCCATTCTAGCCTACTGGTCGATGTGGTTGCTTGGTGCTATTAATTGCTATATTATCTCACTGTCCTCCCTGTTCTCAGCATTTCTATCACCCGTGTAACCAATTCCCTGCATTAAGAGGGAACTGTGTCCTAAATAACCAACTGATTTCTTTTCTGGTCAAACTTTCATTGAGACATCAGAAGAGGAAAGAATAGGATAATCAACATTCCTATATTAGCTACTTATTGTTATATAACAAATTTCTCTCAAACTTAGAAGATTAAAACAACAATTTATTGTTTCATAGTTTCCGTGACTCAAAAATCTGGGTAGCTTGGCCAGGTGCAGCGGCTCATGCCTGTAATCCCAGAACTTTGGGAGGCCAAGGCAGGCAGATCACCTGAGGTCAGAAGTTTGAGACCAGCCTGGCCAACATGGTGAAACATTGTCTCTACTAAAAATACAAAAATTAGCCAGGCATGGTGGCAGGCCCCTGTAATCCCAGCTACTTGGGAGGCTGAGGCAGGAGAATCGCTTGAACCTGGGAGGTAGAAGTTGCAGTGAGCCAAAATTGTGCCACTGCACTCCAGCCTGGGTGAGAGAGTGAGACTCTGTCTCAATAATAATAATAATAATAATAATAATAATAATCATCATCATCATCATCATCATCATCTGTGTAGCTAGGTGGTTCTAGCTCAAGGTCTTTAATAACATTGCAGTCAAGATTTTAGCAAGGGCTGCAGTCTTATTTGAAGGCTGAACTGGAGGAGGATTTGCTTCCAAGATCACACGTGGTTGTTGTCAGGCTTCAGTTCCACACTGGCTGTTGGCTGGAACTCCTTGCCATTTGGACTTCTCAATTGATTGCATGAGTGTTGTGTCGCATGGCACTGGATTACCCCAGAACAAGTAATCAAAAAGGGAAAGAAGGAACAGTAAGAGGGAGGCAGAGAGAGATTAAAAAAGAAACTGATAGTGAGAAAATGTTTAAAGTGGAGGATGTCATCTTTTATAATCTAAATTTAGAAATAACATGCCCTCATTTTGACTGCATTTTATTGACTATAGAGATCAATTCTGGTATAGTGTAGAGGAATATATCGAATGAGAAAGCCAGGAGACATAAATCATTAGGGGCCATCGTGGAAACAACCTGCCAGAAGTGCTTGAGAGAGGTGAGTGGGTTTGATGTATAGGGAGATTGTTTAGCCTCTCCATGACTTAAATTGTGAAGGGAAGAAACCACGTAGCAAAAGGGTAAAAGGCTGTCCTGGTATAGAAGAATTTTATGGGAAAACACTAACATTTCTATGATGCTATGTCACTTTTGAACTGTATGCAGCATTCAGAAGACTATTTGATTACTGTTTCCATTTAAATCTAGGACATGATAAAAAGTATAAAGATGTTACAGAATGGTACTTACTTTGGAAAATAATTTGAAATCATTAGCCCACTTAAAATCAAGATTTGGGGCAAATGTCTTAACATTTAGAAGGAATTTTAAAAACATATATGGCTAGTGCAAAGTTGATTATAAACTTTTGGGGAGGCTGGTTCAGGGTTTGCATTCTTGCTTGATGGTTTAGTAGTGGATGCTCAGTAAGCTTCAGGTTGCTCTTGGCTACATAGAAGTTTTCTGCGAGGAAAGATTTAGAAAGCACAAATCTTTATCTGTCAGCTGACAGATTATGAAGTCAGGCGCCTGTGTGGATGAGTTAGGATGAAAGGAGAGAGCAGTTTCATTTCAACTCTAGCCTGTGGTAAGGAGAAGGGGTGGGCTGTTGAATGCCAGCTTGTTCTTTTCTGATGAATATAAACCTAAAGAAGAAAATGGCATTGATACCCATGTGTTCAGCTGTATCACATGCAGTCCTTGTCACTTCATGAATGAGAGACATACCATCTTCTCTGCAGTCAGTTATGTTTATGTTTAGCTGAACACAGCCTGCCTGGAAAATGGCCCAGTTCAAGAAAATTGTCATTTTGAAGAAAAACTTACTACACACTATTCACAATAAAGAAGGGAATTTCTAAGAAGCATTTTTATCTTCTTGAAAGCAGGAAGTGACAGAGAATGAGAATGAGAAAGAAAGAGAATTGTAGCCGAAGTAAGCCCAGGATATAATTTTTGAAAACCTAACAAACTTTAGTGAATAGCTTTTTTTAAAAAAAGAAAAAAATTAAATCAAAATGCATTTTTATGTTTGAAAGTTTCAAGCTGTAAAAATAAACCCTGGAAGTAGATTGCCTGGAGTAAGATTTAATTAAACACTGTACAGTAAATTAGCAGAATTTAATGAGGATCAGCTTTAGTTCCTAGAAACTACAATAGGTAGAAATATTCATTTTGTCATATATTTTAAAATTCCACTATCTCATATCCAAACTGTAGTTTTAGAAAATAAAAACTAAACAAAGTATTACCAAGAAGAAGGCAATTTATTAGGGAGATCATGTATTGCTGCTGGGATTTGAGGAGGGTCTTACTTCAAATACTAAAAGTCAGAAGAATGCTTTTTGTAAAACAAAATATATTGAAAGATGAGTTGAATTTTTGAGCCTGAAGCAGAAGAGTTATCTAGTATTATATTAATACTTCCCTAGGCTGTGGCTTAACTAGAATTTCAAGGAGAGCTCTTCCTTCCTTCCTCTTTTCCTCCCTCTCTTTATCCCTTTTTCTCATCTTCATTTATTTTTTCTTGATCTCTTTCTAAACAGAAAGACTACTGTACATCATAGTTGAGAGGTAAAGTTAAAGGAAGACAACCAGTCATACATACAACAAACCTTCCTGGAACATAACTACGTTATTGTTGTTTTACCCCTGCCTATAATTCACCAAGCACATGTCCTCAGTATTACTCAACATGCATCATTTGTTTTGCCTAAGGAACCACCTGTACTCAAGAGTCACAGTAGACTAGAATACATTCACTGGGGGGGGGGGGGGGGGGAGTTCTCAGACAACTAGGATCCAAAGAAACCTCTCTGATGGGACTTTTTAAAAGTGAAATGAGAGAACTCAAATCACTTTACAGAGGGAGCAATGTGATAGAATTGCTAGACTGTGAATTTGGGGAATTACAAGTGGGTCTTTATTGTGGGTGCATTCTTAGCACTAAGAAGGATGCCTGAAACATAGTCGAGCCTCACTAAATGTGTGTTGAATAAAATTATGGATGATGCTTTGCACCATGTGTGTGGTTTACATGAGTAAAAAATTAATGCATCCTCATGTGTCTTTCCTTAGTTGTAATAAATTTTAGAAGTAGAGATTTGTCTTTCTGACTCCAAAGATTAAATTCCTGGAAATCCCATAGTGGGAAAAGTAATGATTGAGAAACTTCAAATTGAAAAGAAATCAAGGATGTGAGAGATTTATATGCAAAAACTGTAATGATGAAACAAATTGAAGGCACAAATAAATGGGAAAATATCCCATGCTCATGGACAGGAAAAATTAATATTACTAAAATGTCCATGCTGCCCAAAGGAGTATACAGATTTAACACAATCTTTATCAAAATTCCATTGACATTCTTTACAGAAATAGAAAAAAAATCCGAAAATGTGTATGGAACCAGAAAAAGACCCACAATTTCCAGAGCAATACTAAGAAAAAACAAAGTTGGAGGCATCATACTTCCAGATTTAAAATTATGCTACAAAGCTATAGTGATAAAACAGCATAATACGGGCATAGAAACAGAAACACAAACCAATAGAACAGAATAAAAGCCCAGAAATAAGTCCAAACTTATGCAGTCAACTAATTTTTTACAAGGACACCAAAAGGACACAAAAACAATAAATGGTGCTGGGAAAACTGAATTTCCACCTGCAAAAGAATGAAATTAGACTTTTATCTCATACTACACATAAAAATTAACTCAAAATGGGTAAAATACCTAAATTTAAGATCTGAAACTATACAACTCCTAGAAAGAAATAGGGGAAAAGATTCTTGATATTAGCCTGGCAATGATTTTTTTTGGATATCACACCAAAAGATCAGGCTACAAAAACAAAAATAACTAGGACTACATCAAACTAAAAGCTTCTGTGTAGCAAATGAAACAACCAATAAAATGAAAAGGCAGTCTACAGACTTGGAAATCGTAACTGCAATCCACATATTTGAAAGGGGTTAATATCTAAGATTGATAAGGAACTGTTACAACTCAATAGCAGAAAAATAACTCTATTTAAAAATGGGCAAAAGACTCAAACAGATATTTATCCTATTAAGTAAATCAAGATTGACACAGAAGTTAAAGGAAATAGGATTTATTTGGGAAACAAAGAATCAGAACTCAGGTCCACTGAGTAAGGACAGTCCTGAATTGTGTCCCGCAAGGGAAACACAAGTGAGGTATTTTATGGGGGATTTTCGTGAAAAGTTATTTTCAGAGGCGGTTCACTGGCTTGGCAGAAATCTTAAATTGTAAACTATTCTGATTGGTTAGTTAATATACTCTCCGCTGAGAGACACTGAAGGCCAAAGGATACTGACTTTAGTTGTTATTTGTCTATTACAAGCTTGTCCCACCTGCAGCCTTGGGGCCACATGTGGCCCAGGACAGCTTTAAATGCAGACCAACACAAATTTGTAAACTTTCTTGAAACATTATGAGATTTTTCTACGATTTCTTTTTAAGCTCATTAGCTATTGTTAGAGTATCTTACGTGTGGCCCAAGACAATTCTTCCAGTGTGGGCCAGGGAAGCCAAAAGATTGGACACCCGGTCTAGTGAAAATCCTGTGGTTTGACTTTTAGCAGGTGTTAGTTCAATCCTCCCACAATCTCCTGACTCCCCTTAAAAGCATTAGCCTTAATTACTTCATTTTCTTTCACACTCAAAAGAAGATATAAAAATGGCCAACAGATATATAAAAAGGTGCTCAACATTACTAATTAAGAAAATACAAGTTAAAGGCACCATGATATATCACCTCACACCAGTAAGGATGACTATTAAAAAGACAAGAGATAACAAATGTTGACAAGGGTGTGGAGAAAAAGGAATGCTAGTGCACGGTTGGGAAGGTATATTGGTGCAGCCATTGTGGACAAGAGTATGAAGCCTCCTTAAAAAATTAAAATTAAAACTACCTTATAACCCAGCAATCCCTGTTCTGGGTATATACCCAAAGGGGATGAAATCACCACCTCAAAAAGATATCTACACTCCATGTTTATTGCAGAATTATTCACAATAGACAAGATATGGAAACAACCTAAATGTTCATGGATGGATGAATTAATGAAGAAATATTCAGCCTTTGAAAAAGGAGGTCCTGCCATTTGCCACAACATGGATGGACCTGGAGGACATTATTCTAAGTGAAATAAGCCAGACACAGAAAGAAAACTTGTGTGATCTCACTTATACGTAGAATTTGTAAAAGAGCTCAAATACACATATATAATGAAATAGTGGTTACCATGGGCAGGGGAATGGGAGTAGGGAGAGGCAATGGGGAGATACAGGTCAAAGGGTACAAAATAGCAGATATGTAGGAAGAGCAAATCTAGACATCTAATGTATAGCATGAAAACTAAAGTTAATAAAATTATACAGTATTAGGGATTTTTGTTCAATGGATTTTAGCTGTCCTTATCAGAAAAAAGTATGAGATGATATCTTAATCTGCTTCACTGTGGTAACTATTTTAGTGTCTGCATGTATATCCTAATATGTAAATCTCAAATATGCACAATATTTATTCTAAAAAAAGAATCAAGATTTTTATTTTATTTTATTTTTTTTTTTGAGACGGAGTCTCACTGTGTAGCCAGGCTGGGGTGCAGTGACGTGATCTTGGCTCACTGCAACCTCTGCCTCCCGGGTCAAGCGATTCTCCTGCCTCAGCCTCCCAAATAGCTGAAACTACATGCGTGCACCACCACGCCCTGCTAATTTTTGTATTTTTAGCAGAGATGGGGTTCCATCATGTTGCTCAGGATGGTCTTGATCTCTTGACCTCATGATCCACCCACCCCGGCCTCCCAAAGTGCTGCTGGGATTACAGGTGTGAGCCACCGCGCCTGGCCAAAATGTGCACATTTTAAGGTGTTTTCTCCCCCTAGTGTCTAGAATATCTCCTAAATATTGAATGCCTTTTGGATTTCTTTGGAAGTTTATAGCACAAATGTTTTTGGCTACCTCTTTCTATGTCCCTCCTGTAGCCTCTCCTTGGCCTTTAAGATGCAGAATAATGTAGTTGTTGAGATCTTCCTGATATAAATTTATGCCAAGTATACACATCAGCAACAATTGTACATATCACTGCTTTCCTCCTTCCAACAGGTATAAGGACTTAGTTCTCAGTCCTGGGTTTCACTTCACTGCATGCTGCTTTGAGCAATAGTTAGCAAGCATTTTAGGGACTGGCTAAGCAAAGTTTCCAAAAATAAGAGAAATCTAGAGGCAACGAACTTTTCCAAAATTTTGAAATTAAAAACATCCTCAAAACCCAAGAAGAAACTAGTTTAATTTTGTCAAACATTATACCTAACATATAGGGTATAAAGTTGTTGTTTTGAATTACACATATCATGAGCAGCTTATAAAATTCTTTTTAGTAAGTATCAGTCCCTAAAATCTTAATATGACCCGGATTTAACCTCATCTTTCCTGTCTTTTCTCTTTCCAGATTTTATTAGCAAAATTTCTCCACTGATTATGACTTTTGAGTTACCCCTTCTTCCTCTGTAAACACTGGTTTTTTCTATTTTTTCTAGTTATCCAAAACTGGAGTAATTGGCAAATCACTTGCACTGGAACTCAAATTCTTGTGGGTTTGCTGAGAAAAGGTTATACAGAAGTAAAACCACATATACTTGAATTTTGCATAAGGGGAACTCCAGGCCAGGGAAAGATTGTGGTTTTGTAGGAAGATCACTCTCACCCTCAAAAAGCCAAGGGCATCTTTTCTTTAAAAGAGTTCCCACTTTGTTTATGTGGGAAATTGTCCAGGGCACAGCAAGTCTCTGGCAGGACTTTGCTGGCCTTTTGCTTTCTAACTGGCTGTTCTAAGCAAAAACAGCCCTCCAGAGTCTCTGTGTTTTGGTGACATGTGCAGCTGCAGTTTGCAGGGGAGGAAAGGGGCAGGAAAGAAAAAGGAGGATATCCTAATTCCTTTCCCACCTGATGTTCTAAAATGTTGAGACTGGGTCCTTACAGCCAGGGGTCGTGAACCTAAATAAAGCACAGGGTAGCCAGCAGTGCTAGAATATCCACTCCATTTTCCTTAATTCAGTCTATAAAACAGAAGTATTCTGAAGTCTGTCCGTGGATTTGATTTCCTGCAGTCTGAGCTCTACTGAGAGAGAGGTGGTGGAGCTCCTTCCTCTCTGTGGTGTCTCCAGCACCCTATAAATCAGCAGCTGGCTCACAATGTGTGCCTTTATATCCCATGGCCAAATCTCTACTGGCTACTTAAGGATACATTTCTGGGTCTTTGAGATGAGAAACTTCACAACAGATGAGTGAATTTTAAGGATCCTATCGGTGTAAAATATATTAGGATTTGAATTAGAATATAATGGGGGTTCAGAACCTAGACTCTAGTCTGACTGCCTAGGTTTCACATTTCAGTACTTACTAGCTGTTGGACCATAGCTACGTTTTTGTTTGTTTGTTTGTTTTTGAGACAGAGTCTGTGTCACCCAGGCTGGAGCACAGTGGTGCAGTTAAGTAAGGCTCACAGCAGCCTCAAACTCATGGGCTCAAGCGATCAGCCCTGACCTCAGCCACCTTGAGTGGCTGGGACTACGGGCGTGTACCACCATGTCAGGCTAATTTTTGTATTTTTTGTAGAGACAGGGTTTCACCATGTTGCCTAGGCTGGTCTCGAACTCTTGGGCTCGAGCAATTGGCCTGCCTCAGCCTCCCAAAGTACTGGGATTACAGGTGTGAGCCACTACGGCCAGTTTTTTTTTAAAAAAACTTTCCAAGCCTCTGTTTCCTCTTCTACAAAATGGTAATAATAATAGTACCTATCTCTTGGGTTTTTGTGAGGTTTAAAAACATGATTGTTGCAAAGCCTTGGGAACAGTGCTTGGCAATAATAAACAGTAAATTTAAGTGCTGTTGTGCTTGTGGTGGTTCATAATATTGCTATTATTATTATTATTATTATTATTATTATTGAGATGGAGTTTCACTCTTGTTGACCAAGCTGGAGTGCAATGGCATAATCTCGGCTCACTGTAACCTCTGCCTCCCGGGTTCAAGCAATTCTCCTGCCTCAGCCTCCTGAGTAGCTGGGATTACAGGCGCACACCACCATGCCTGGCCAATTTTTCGTATTTTTAGTAGAGACAGGGTTTCGCCATGTTGGCCAGGCTTGTCTCAAACTCCTGACCTCAGGTGATCTTCTCACCTCGGCCTCCCAAAATGCTGGGATTACAGACATGAGCCCCTGTGCCTGGCCTGCTATTATTATTGTTATTCTATTGGCGTAACATAGATTAGGTTGTCTAGAAGTAGAGCCTGAGACAGGAATTCTGGTGCAGGTATTTATTGAGGAATTACTCTCAAGGGAAACCTGTAAGGAGTGAGAGAATTAACATAGGACAAGGAAGAAACTAGGCAAAGATGTAGTTTTAGCAGAGGCCTCACTTCAGCCTGATCCCATGGGGACATCTTGAGTAAGAATTACAGCAAAAGTTGTCCCACTGTGAGACAAGGTGACCAAATTTGTACCCCTGAAACAATTACTCATTGGTTTTAGGTTGCCTCAAGTGCAGAAAGCATAATTCCCAGCACCTTCTGAGGGGTGGGGATGGCCTGGAAGAGGATCTGACTAAATTAGCTAGAAATAGTAATTAATTAGGAACCAGCAGAAAAAGTCTATGGGTGCATCTCATTCATATAAATATTTCTATTGAAGTGATCATGTGCATGTGTGCCAGAAACCAGAGCACCAAAAGCACACAGGAAAAGCTGAAGGGTGAATCTTTTACAGACTTGCTTTGGGCTCTTTGGATGGAGATTAAATATACTCAGTTTGGATTTTTATTAGTATTTAGAATTTGCAACTTAAGGCTCTTGAACAGCCTCACTGAATCAGGATTATTGAATGGCTTCTGGACTGGGAACTCTGGTAGAATGATTTATTTGCCTCTATTCCCTTGCTTCTTGTTGCTGTTGCTCAGAAATCATGCGCAGTGGGTTGTTTTAAGGTAGAGTATGCATCATAGTTCCCAGAGTTTGAAACCTGCTATTTTGAGGCATGAGGCTGTTTTCTTTGCTTTGTTTGCTCTCTTTAGGAATGAAAAAAAATTGGATAGTGAGGAGATCCGAACCTGTCACAATTCTTAAAGTGATTGGAATATGAAATAAAATTTTCAAGACTCCTCCCTACCTACTGCTGTGGAACCTCCTTCCTCCTTCAACTTCGGAAGCCATTCATTGAAAGGGACCCTTTCATTGTACACCATGCTGGGCTTAGTTCTTCCATTAAATTCCTTCCCTGTGTTACTTAGAATTGAGGTAGAAAAAAAATATTTCCTTTGCCCTGTGAATGTTTGACTCAGTTGAGGAAAGCCCTTTAATTAATGCTTAAATTTTGTAATTAACGTGCTCTACTTAAAAGAGCAGTTTAACCTTGGATTCCTGACTCTGGAATTAATGGAAACTTTTGAGCAAAATCTTTTTCAGCCAAAACCTTCCTTATCCATATATGGCTTGTCCACTTTGTAGGCCTTTCTTTATTTAAATTCCAGACTACCCCCACCCACTGCATCTTGACCACTGCTTTCCACTGGCAATTGGTGACTATTCACAGTGTGCCAAGTAATTTTAACATAAGCCCAAGCCATAATCAATGAAGAAAGGAAGTCAGATAAGATAGGAGAAAGCCTCAGTGTTTTCCTAAGCAAATATAAAAGTATGTTTAAGTACATTATGTTTTAGAATATCTATGCCATTGCTTCTTCCCTATTAGTATGTGTTTTCAAGAGTTGGTTGTAGCAAAAGTAGACAAATAGGATTGTATCAAATTAAAAAGCTCCTACGCAGCAATAAAAACAATAAACAGAGGAGACAACCTATGAAATAGAAAGTATATTTGCAAAGCATACCTCTAAGATTAATATCCAATTAATTGTCGAATTATTGGGACTAGTCTAGAGGTGAAAACCTCAGTATCCATCGACAGATGAATGGATAAAGAAAATGTACACACACACACACACACACACACACACACTGGATTTCTATTCAGCCTTAAAAACAAAGGAAATCTTATGCTGTCATTTAGGACAACATGGAAGTAACTGGAAGACATTATGCAAAATGAAATAAGCCAAGCACAAAAAGACAAACACTGTATTATCGCATATGTGGAATCAAGAAAAAGTTGAAATCACAAGAGCAGAGGGGATAATGGTGGTTGCCAGAGTCTGGGGAGTGGAGGAAATTGGGAAAAGTTGAAACAATAAAAGATTTTAAAAATTTGGTTTTAAATGCTCTACTGGCCATTGGTGAGTTAATGATTCACAAAATACCATCAGAGAACTCAAGGCTTTAAAAAAACACACTATGTGGAAGCTTGTAGTACGTGTGTATGTGTATGGTTTTTTAAATGAACTTTTATAATAGTTTTTGATTTGTGTAAAAGTTGCAAAGAAGTTTTCTGAATACCCCATACTCAGTTACCCTATTATTAACATCTTACATTAGTAGGGCATTTTTTTATTGTTAATGAATTATTATTTTTAGATGATTATTATCTAAAGTCTATGTTTTATTAGGATTGTTTCCAATGTAATGCCCTCTTTTTTGTCCCAGAATCCCCATTCAGAAGACCACTTTACATTTAGTTATCATGTCTCCTTAGGTTTAGACTGTGGTAGTTTCTCAGACTTTTCTTGTTTTTGACGACCTTGACAGTTTTGAGGATTAGTAGTAGATATTTTGTAGAAGTCCCTTCAACTGGGTTTTGTCTTATTTTTGTTTTCACGATTGAGGTTTTGGATTCTTGGTGGAAAGATCACAGAGGAAAAATGCATTCTCATCACATCATACCAAGAGTATATGCTCTCAACGTGACTTTTCTCTGATGATGTTAAATTCAATCACCTGCCTGAGGTAGGTTTTTCCGCTATAAAATTACTCTTTCTCTCTACCCCAACACCTTTCCATACTATACTCTTTAAAAGGAAGTTACTATTTGCAGCCAACATTTGGAGGTCTTGGGGAAAGGGTGTTGTGCTCCACCAACTGGAGAGGGGGTATCTATATAAATTACTTGGAATTCTTCTGCATGGATATTAGTCTGTTCTTTTCTGTTTATTATTTACTTATTTGTTCATTCATTCTGGTTTAGACTAATGGATATTTATACATTGAGCTATAACCCAGTATTGTATTATTTCATTTGTTGCTCAAGTTATTCCAGCTTTGGCCATTGTGGCCATTTTTAGTTGTTCACTGATGTGCTCCTTTGACATACCCCCATCATTTTGTTTTCTGAGCACTTCCTTACTTTCCAGCACTACAGGGAACTGCAGGCTTATTTTAGATATTCCATGCCATACAATCAGCCATTTCTTTAAGGAGCCCTGATTCCTTGTATTGGAGAATGGTATTAGAAACTAAGATCTGAGCACTAGAGGTTCTCATTCCTGCCAGGATGTCATTTTTTAGGCCATTTCAGTCTACCGGGCTTGAGAAAAAAATACACACACTAGCATAAATACATGTATCTAAAATTATTTCTGTTAATCCATTTGTGCCTGTGTGTAGCTAAATGTGAGCATATATGGATGTAATACTGTAATTCAGTATTACATGGTTTATTTTAACTTCTTCCCCTTGCTTGTCTGTAAATTCCCGTTCCAACAGAGAAAATCTCGGCTCCCACCATCCACCCCTAATTTTATGTTCAATCCAATATACATGTACAGTGGTTTCACAATTGGTAACCCATACTCCCATGAGAAACAACTTTACCAACTAGAGTATTGTTACTATGTAAAGTTCCTTTTACTTTAACCTCATAGTCTTCACTCATTTCCAAATAAGCACCTATTTTTCCCCCCACTCCCTTCAGTGTGGTTTGGTTGTCATACATTTGCTGTATAGTTAGACTCTTTTTCATGGCCTGAATTCTATCTTGGACACCCAGATTTTTTCTTTTTACCTTCTTGTAAAGACCTCAAATATTTCTGAGAATTACCTGATATTATCACCACAAAATTGAATATAGCAATGATGCAAGCAAATGAGAATCATAAATTGACAAATATTGAGGAGAGAATACAACTTAGAGTAAAAAGCAAACAAACAAACAGAAGCACTTTCAAAGTCCTAGCTTTGCATGACTTCAAGCTAGCTGTGTCCTTCGGCAAGTTACCAAAGTCCCCTAGGCCTTCAGTTTCTTACCTCTACAATTGGGTGCAGTTTCTCTGGATTGTTATGAGGATTAAATCAGAAAAGGAATATGAGAGTTTAAATGGTATAATATATTTTAAAGTACAATTATTAAATGAAATAAAGGTAAATTCCAAACTTCTGGCAAATAAAGTTTGGGTCAATAATATGGCTTTCATATATCTGGCTTATGTATCATAGTTCTCCAACATTTGAATGAAAGGATGGTGTGTAAACATATTACCATTTATATTTCCAGGGAAACCCAAGGGACCACTTGGGGGTTTTGGTCCTATTAGATGCTTTGTTGGCCTCACTAACAAATATTTAGAGAGGTAAGATTGAAGAGTTTAAATGTTACACAAAGCCATTTGGACCTTTTTGGTTACTTCTACTTTTATGTACCTAGAAGTAACTCTTTTTTGCACTCTATGGCAAGCTAATTTGTGTTGACCATGTCTCTGGGATATTAATTCTTCTCCAAGAATTAAAAAACATAATGTAATTCAGAGACATAGGGACTGGACATGCGTTTTGGGTGTAACACTTACTGGATTGGAAGGATATATGAACTTGAAGAATCTACTATATCAGTGTAGCCAAGTTGAGCAAAGTAGAGCCAGTGAAGAAAAAAAATGGACAGTCTCTCCTTAAGGCTACATATGTACATTGCACATTTTCAGGGGCACCATTCCTGTATATTAGTGTGAATGGAATCCCCAGAATGGGCCAATATGCATGACATCTCTGGAGATGAAGTCCGTTTTCTTGTTGGTATAAGGGAGAAAATACATTTAAAAAGCACACATACACACACACACACACACACACACAGACTACCATGCTTCCTATGATTTGACGATTGATAATTCTATAGTATATTTTATACTGCTTCATGGAACATTTTGTGTCTCTTTTTTAAGAAAAAATCATGATCTTAATGATCATGTGAACATTTTTGAAAGATGATACTTCTGCAGAATGTGCTACTGCCAACTCCCAAGGGTACTCCTGATTTATGATCTAAGCCTGAGTTTCCTCTTCATAAAATGAACTAAAGAGGCTGAAATAATAATGTATAATAAAGCATTTGGTAAAAAGCAACACGATTGGCATCAATGACCTGCTCTGACTCCACTTCCCATTCAGTGTTGTTCATACACTTCACAAATACCCAGATTCATCTTACCTACATCTCTCTGTATTCCTTTCATGTGTTTGACTTCTCCCCATGCAGTGTTTTATTGTAAATACCTCTTGTACTTTGATAACTACATTAAAATGAAAGCAATGTTTGTAGCAATTTATTTATACAGCTTTTTACTTTCTTTCATGTCAGCTGAATCCATAAATAAAAACGTCTTCTCTTTCAAGCAGTTGCCTATAAAGATATGCATATTTAAGAAAACCTGCAAAAGAATATGCTATCTTTATGATTTATTAAAAGAAGATAATTGAGGAGTTAAAAAAT
Organism: Pan troglodytes; assembly: GCF_028858775.2. NCBI lineage: Eukaryota > Metazoa > Chordata > Mammalia > Primates > Hominidae > Pan > Pan troglodytes. Next base: position 32,932,058 of record NC_086015.1, read on the forward strand.
ACCTTTCAGCCTACAATCATGAACTAAAGAGGGAAAATGTGTCGACTGGTATATATGCCAAGAATTGCTAGAAAATTATAGTTTTATTACTCAAGATCCTTTTCAGACAAATGGTTGGAGACAAATATTCCCTGTACTTTAACTGTGATTTATTTTACAAGTAAAGCTCTATCTATGCAGCATAACTTAAAGTTAGGATTTGAATTAGATTGCCAGTTGTACCCAAGCCAAGCAATTCAAATTGTGAAGTGAAACTTTGAGTTGAATTCTCCAGCTTGTATTAAGATGGAAGGCTACTATATTGAGACCTTTCTATTAAAAATACAGGAAACACTTTTCTTCAGCTATTTTCCATCCTGGGTTTTCTGAAATAGACCATCTGCATTTCAATACTCCTTCCCATTTTCCCCATATGTATATCCTTTCCAATCAGAATATATGTTCCTATTTTTTGTTCAGCAAATGTAACTGCCATGTATGTTGTAAAATCTATCTTTTCCACATCTTAGTTCACTTTTAGAGACCACCCTTTTAGCAAGATTCGTCATTTCAGTAGTTTGGAAACAATAGCTTATTCAGGCAGCCACTTTTGATGGGAAATAGCATGGAATAGTGCAGGGTTTCCTAAACTGTGTTTCCCTGGGACATAGTTTCACAAAATGTTAGTGAAAGTTTTATAGAGCATGGATTATTTGACTAGATACATGTAAGAATATTAAATTGAACAAAATTAAACAGTTTCTTTTTTGACAGGAAGTCCAAGAACTTTTGATAAGCACTTATGCATTGTGAATCTCAAGATAAACTTATAATTTCAGTCTTTCCAAAATTGTTATATATGTGGAACTCCGATTTTTCTTACAGAAAATTTTATTCTCCCATTTATTTATTGCTGCATCACATAACATCCCCTGATTTAAAATGATTTATTACTATCTGTCATAGTTCAGGCTTCACTGGGTTCAATTGGGTGGTTCTAGCATGGATTCTTTTTTGCAGTTGCAATCAGATAGGCTGAGGATGAGTTATCTAAAGATGTAACTAGCCTACACATTTATGTGAATGGCAGTAGATGGTGGCTGTTGCCTAAGACCTCAGATGAGGTTGTCAGCAAGGACACTTATCTACGTCTGTTTTCATGCTTTTGGCTTCTCTTACGTTCTGTGAAGGAGCATTCTTGGACTCCCAGGGGAAAGCTCCATGGCTTCCAATCATCCAGCCTTGGAAGTCCCAGAACGTCATTTTTGACACAGTTGTTTGGTCAAGCAAAGCCCAAAACCACCCTAGATTCAAGGGGAGGGGAATTAGAATCTGTGTCTTGATAGAGACATGTGGACCTTCAGGAAGGAAAATAATTCATGGTGGCCAACTCTGCAGATTATCCACCAGACTTTAACACCTCATGAGGCACTGAAATTCTGTAGAAAAGTTAGGGTAGTGGTGAATAGAAGTGTGTTGGGGAAATTGGTGTACAAGAATTCCCCATCAGGGAAAAATACTCTGTCATGGACATTGTTTAAAATTGTAGGTGTATGGTAATAACAAAAACATGCCAGCTTTTAGATAATTTTATTCTCATTTTAAAATTCCCTACAGAAGGGGTTACCAGGTGAAGAACAAGATGCCCAGTTCAATTTGAATTTCAGATAAACAGCAAATCATTTTTTAGGTGTGGTATGTCTCACATATTGGGCATACTTATACTAAAAAAAATGGTTATTTATGTGAAATTCAAATTGACCTTTTGTATTTTTATTTGTTAAATCTGGCAACACTGTCTACAGATAACATATTATTTTATTGTTAGTGTTATTACTAGACTCTTCCTTCTGCCCCCCTTAACATTGCTACACCATTGAGTTTGTGGAGAAAAAAAATGATGTCGCAAAAAGAACTTAGGTTTTAGAACCAGAGATATCTGATTTCAGATCCTAGCTTTGCCATGTACCAGCCTTATAACTGTAAATTATTTAAGCTCAGCAAGCATAAGTTTCATCATCTGTTGGGACTAGTCATAACTACCTGGCAGAATTGCTAGGTGCTTAGATGAGATGACTTCTGTAAACACCTAAACCTGTGATTGAGGTATAACAGGCATGGAGCCAAAGTTAATCTTGGTTCCTGTTTCCCTGCTAAAACTGAGGCAAGAGGAAAATTCTGCTTAGTTTCCTGGATGGTGTTTATTTGATGAAGGATGTCAACTGGTAGAGATCTAGGTGGGACTTTTAATTCTTGCAGGTGAATGGAGTAAGTAAGATGTCATCTTGGGAGTTGAAAGTTTGATGGGAAGAAAGATATGTTTAAAGTGATGATGACAACTGTGCTGTCAACACTGTGATCATCCCATAAGGTCTATTATGTAATCCTCTGAATTACTTACTCAACAATATTTTTATTTTGATTTTATTTGCTTGCATATCCATACTTTTATGTAGATTGTTACTCAAAATCTGTTATAGTATAATTCATTATGGGGTAAATTCCATATCTGTTATTCTGATTAACCACACCAAGAAAAATTTGGGACAAGTGAAATCTGAATTAATACTGTAAAAGCAGTATCTCTTGGATAAACCTCGAATATGCAGGGAAATATTTAATGAACACATACTGTGACAAACACTGTGGAATTCTCTCTGAAATAGGTTGTGGTTAGCTCCATATTTATAGCTAGGGAAATTGAGGCTCAAATTGGCCTGAAAAGAGTTACAAGGCAAATAAAAGCAAATAAACGCCTCCCCTCCAACTCATTTGTAACACTCCTTGTTTAGGTCACCAATAGCATTCATGTCACTGAGTGCAATGGACATTTCTCAGTTCTGGTATTGGTTGACCTTTCAGCAGTATTCCACAGTGTTTACCATGACTCCCCTGTTTGAAAGACCCTGTTCTGTTCTCAGTAATACTTCACTCTCCTGAGTCCCTCCATCTTCTCTGGCTTTTCTTTTATTTCTTGGAGGCTTGTCTTTTTCATTAGGTATGTTTTGAAGTTCCTCAAGACTGGGCCTGAGGCATCTTCTCTTCTATTTTTTCTCTTTTACCTTTAGGGGAAAAGAAAAGTGATAGGTGATTTATTTATTTATTTATTTATTTATTTATTTATTTATTACCTATCACTAGGTTCATGGCTGTGGTTCTTAAAGATTAATAAGAGACAATTATACAAATTTATTTAATATAAGTTTTATATGACATGAGAACCTTCAGAAATGGGGAGCCAAGGAAACAGGGAAGGCTGTACATTTTTATGTTAGGTTTGACAAAGAAGTCAATAGTAATGGATAAGTATGATTGGACAAAGGGAATACCATTTAATGATAATACATCAACTTAGCAAGGCCTATTTGTTCAGATTCTTCTCTATGTCCCTGTTTCTTCAGAGATAGGGATGTTCCTTTTCTCCAGGTATGGGGGGGGTATCTTTTGAATGATGGTCTTATGACCTGCTTCAGGGGAGAAGGAAGGGAGAGGATCAGAGAGTGACCTTCCTAGGTTTTATGGCTTACTTCAAGGGAGAAGGGTGATAGGAAGGTGGGAGAGACTTCCTTGCTTCTTCTGTTTTCTCAAATACCAAGGTACCACATTTTGGGGTACTGTATACTGTTCCCCATCTTATCTCAATCACATGTACAGCTTCAGTTAGCACTTATCATAGTTCTCTGGGTCTCACACATCTCTCCACTGCCCACACCAGGGTTATACCTTTATTTTCATTGGTTTGCTTATTTCTTAATATCTTCATGTCTGCTTTTACTTACTGTCAGATCCTTAGGGCCTTGCATTTAGTGATCATTTAACATAGACTTGAGGATTGAAAGAATACATGAATGAATGAACCCAGATTACTGTGACCTGAAACCTCTTTTTTTCACTCCCTACTCTGCATCCCAAAGAACTTTAGGCACCAGAAAATCCCAGAACTTCATTTTGTACACAAGGGGGCTGAAATTCAGAGAAACCTAAAAAGTTTGGCAAAGTCACATAGCACTCAGAAGCTGGGTCTAGTACTCTGCTCTCTCAAAGATTGGGGCTGTGTGCCTCTCTGTAGATTTGATCCCAGCTCACCTGCATGACTGAACATGTTCACAAGAATGATGGTTTTCCTTTTCTGGTAATGGAAAAGTGGTCTTTAGCAATTGGATTAGCATATGTTCATTCTGTAATTCATCTCTGCCCTTTACATGCAGCCAGAATCTGAGATACGTACCTGTATCACTTTCCCAGCACTTTCCTTTGTTGGCTTGTCTTTTACAATGACTCAGCATTTTTCATCATGCCTTGTTTTCCTCTCTTTACTGTATCTGAGAAAAATAGCCCTTTAATAATAAAATATGATAGTTCACGCAAACTTAATAGAATTCTTAGAAATTCTATATGTCAAAGGTTTGAAGTTCTGTGTTGAAATGCCAAAAATATTAGTAAAATCCTATATAGCTAATAGCTTTTTCTAAAACCCCACAAAAAGATTTCTCTGTTTCCATGCTAGAGTCTGCACACATATGCTGTGGTTGGTGGTGTGGTGAGTGGTACTTTTTTTATTGATTGACAGAGTAAATAGAGTATAAAGCCAAAATAATCCACAGCAGATGACTAAAAGCATGTTAAACTTAGCTAAGAGTAAAGGTACTTACCATTTTTAAACCTTCCTTTTGCTTCCTCTTTTTTTCTAGTGGTGGTGGAGGGTGTGGCAGGGTAATGTGGATTGCCAAAGCAAGCAAAAGGGAAAGGAAAAACATAGCATACATGAGAAACGTTAGGAAAAGAATTGAACAATATTTCCATTCTGTTACAGAGTTACATAATTATTGACTGATGGAACTGAAAAAACCCTTAGAAACTATCCTTCTTACTCCTTCAGTTTTACAGATGAAAATTGCAAAGTCCAGAGAGGTTATGTGATTTATCCAGGGTCACACAATTATTTAATGAAAGAGTTGAGTTGAGGTCATTTGATGTTGGTTTGTTCTGTAAGGTTCAGCTTGCTTATTATATTCTCTGTGACATCTTTTATCAGTTCGCCCAGTCCATTGTGCCCCACCGTACCAGTATTGCCATAGCACCCTGTATTTCCTGTGCACTATGTGGTGTCATATGTGCCTCTTGTCTGCGTCAGATTTTGAGCTCCATGAGTTCTGCGATTGCACTGTTCATGTGTCAAGGAGGAAGAAGGCAAGAGGGTTATTGACATGTCCTCTTGTGTGGTGAGGATTGCTACACTTTTTCCAAAGATAGGCCTCTTTGCCCATCCCTACCTATAAATTTCCCAGATAGCTCTTTTGTTCTGTGGTACTTGCATCTTACCTAATATCTAAGACCCAGCCTGTCTCATTGGTAATGCATTGCTACCGCAACTGTCATCCTTACCTGTGTCTGCTACTCATGAGTTGACCCAGAGAAGGCTATTTAGTCTTGTTGAGGACCAGTTTTCTTTAGTCTGGGTATACAAATGGGTATACAAACAGCTGTATTTTAAGATATTCATTTAGACTATGCAAAAGGGGAGGAAGGAAGTCTTTCTGTGTGTATGCCCATTTCACAGACAAAAGAAAACTGGTCCTCAACAAGACTAAATAGCTTATCATTTATCATTTTTCTCTTGGGTCCTCATAGAGAGTGGGCTGAACTGGCGATGCAGTAAATAAAGTGGTCTACTTGCTTCCTTACAACTTGCTGAGTAGTTTTAGTTGTTGTTATCATGATTATTGCTGTTTTACTTTTGGTTCCTAAGATTTTTACACGTTTGCTCATCTAGAATTTATTATCTAGGATTTCCTAATGATAAGATGGATTACACTGATCAATTTTTGAATGTTGAATTCTCTTTGCATACCCAGAATAAATTCCACTTGGTTGTGGTATATATTTCCTTTTATATCAATACTTTAAAAAATTCATTTGCTAATTTTTGGAGGAATTTTGCAGCCATGTTCATGATAGATATTAGCCTCTAATATCAGCTAACACCATTAAAATTAGACCAGTTAATAATCCTACAATGCCACTAAGTGTTCAAATAAAAGAAAGAGTTGCACATCTCTCATTTTAAATCAACTGCTAGAAATGATTATTCTTAGTGAGGAGTGTGTGTCACAAACCAAAATAGGATGAAAGCTAGGCCTCTTGTGCCAGACAGTTAGCCAAGTTGTGAGTACAAAGAAAAAGTTCTTAAAGGAAACTGAAAATGCTACTTCAGTAGCAACAAAGCCTGGATGACAGCACATTTGTTTACAGAACGGTTGACTGCATATTTTAATTCCACTGTTGAGACCTCCTGCTGAGAAAAAAAAAATCCTTTCAAAATAGTATTGCTCATTGACAATGTACCTGTCATCCAAGAGCTCTGATGGAGATGTACAAGATTAATGCTGTTTTCATAGCTGCTAACACAACATGAACACATGAATGATAAGAAAGTGAAAAGTTTTGTTGCTGATATGAAGAAAATTTTAGTGATCTGGATAGAAGATCAAACCGGCCACAACATTCCCTTATGCCAAAACTTAATCCAGAGCAAGGCCCTAACTCCCTACAATTCTATGAATGTTGAAAGAGATGAGGAAGCTGTAGAAGAAAACTTTAAAGCAAGCAGACGTTGGTTCATGCAGTTTAAAAAAAGAAGCCATCTCTATAACGTAAAAGTTCAAGGTGAAGTAGCAAGTGCTAATGGAAAGGATGCAACAAGTTATTCAGAAGGTCTAGCTAAGATAATCCATTTTCCAGGTAGACAAAACAGCCTTATATTAGAAGAGGTCATCTAAGACTTTCATAGCTAGAGAGGAGAAGTTAATGTGTGGCTTCAAAACTTCAAAGGGTAGGCTGACTCTTGTTGGAGCTATTGCAGCTGGTGACTTTAAGTTGAAGCCAGTGCTCATTACCATTTTGAAAATCCTAGATCCCTTCTAAGAATTATGCTAAAACTACTCTGCCGACACTCTTTAAATGAAACAACAAAGCCTGGTGTACAAGATTAATGCTGTTTTCATAGCTGCTTGAAGGCTCAGATGATTATTAACATTTTTAGCAATATGCACTTTTGACACAATGCTACTGAAGACTTAATAGATTATGGTGTAGTGTAGAACTAACTATATCTACAGTAAAAAAACATAAAATTCAGTATGACTCACTTCATTGTGATATTCTCTTCATTGAGGTGGTCTGGAACTGGACCTGCCATATCTCTGATGATCATCTGTATCTAATTTGTGTTTACCTATTGATGTAGGCAAGTTTGGGTTGTGTTTCCATATGGGCTTTTCGGTGCCATCTTAATGAGAGGCTTTGTTAGGCAGTTTATATGTGTTGTTCATTCAGTCTTCACAAGAGCTTTATGGGTCAGATATTCCTACTAACTTGTTACAGATGAGGAAACAGAGTGTCAAATATTGTTTTATAATAAACAGGAAGAGTATTATCCATTGTATAGGTACTCTCCTGTGCTTTAAAATAGTTCTTGATTGCTTTCCTAATCTCCTTACACGTATAGAGACCTATGCTATGTTAGCTGTATAATCTGAAAGCAAGAGATCATTTGGTAGAAACAAAATGAAATGGCTTAATGTTGGCAGGGTGTTAACTTTCAATGCCACTGAAATTCAAATGGTAGTGGTGCCCCTAGTTTTATTACTGGTAAGTAATTTTTAATTAAGTGTTGATTCCATGCACAGCTGGTTGCATCACACAGACATGCTCCATGCCCTCCTTTGGTTCTGGTTCCCAGGGATAGCAGGCAGGGATTTCCTTGTTCAGCAGCATGACTGCAGTGGGGTAAATACATCTTGGTTCTTGGTTTTATTTCCACAGCTAAATTACATGTACAGTATCCTGATGAGTGGATATTGGACTGTCACTTGCTAAAGACAGAAGCACAAGTAATTATGTGAACCTCGTTTGGCATTTATAAGCAACCTGGTCAATTCTGAGAAACGAACAAGACAGTAGACACTTCCATGAAAGGTGGCTGATTGATAGTCTAGCCAAAATATGATACCTGGTAATTTATGGCAATTTTCTCTAACAGGAGTAGATACTGAATTTGTTTCAAAAATGCCTCAAGAGTCTATCCTATCAAGGCATTACTACTTTTTGCAAAGCACACACTAGAAGAAAAAAATGCTTCAGACCAGAAAATAAGGATATTGTGTGTCTCTGTGTATGCATGCATACACATGCATATGTGTGTGCATGTTGTAGGGGGAAGGACTTAATTTAGTGTGCTATGGAATTCATGTAGACAGATTGATAAGATTACATCTTATTGCTTTGTGGAGGTTGCAAAATTATTCCCACTGCAGAATTTGTTAAAAGAAAAGGAGAGAGAGATTTAAAGAAATGTATTTGATTTTGGTAAGTAACTCATGGGTAATTCCCTCTACAATATTTTAAACAAATATGCCATTAAAAGCCTGCATCTCAATCTCTTTTCACAACTTCTTTTATCCTATTGCCAATTTAAATTATAGAATAGCAATCACCTATTTTAAAATTCTCTCCATCATTTTAACTGTGAAGTCAGAAAAATGGTGCTTATTACTTCACTGGGCTGCTAGCATGATGTGAGAGAAGGAGGTATGTTCTTTCCAATAAACATCTGAGAGAATCAGGATATGTTTTAATTCTGTTTCTGCCATAAATTAATGTATAACTTTTGGAAATCATGTGCCCTCTCAATGTCTAAGTTCCTGTGTTTTAAAGTAGAAGCTAAAATACCTATCAAACTTACATTAAAGGGTTGAAATGGTGATAAAGTGAGATAGTGTATTTGAAATTGTAGAGACCTTTTGGATTTTGCCCACTTTGCATTGATGTGGCATAGTTTACAAATATGAATTTTGGTTCTAAAATTTCTAGAAATTCTATCTGGATATGGACAAATGATTGACATAGCAGTATGTTCTATGAATACTATGCCTTGCCTTCACCTGCTAAGTTTCCTACATTTTAACACATAGACCTGAGCAGTAAGAATATGGTAACATATGTGCATATATGTATTGGCAGAGGTGAGGTGAGCTAAATTTGAAGACAGAATGTAGAACAAATAATGCCTTAGAACTGTGGATGTCACTCATGTAGGATGATATTGCTCTTGACGCACTCATGGTTAGTCAAAGATGGTTCAAGGTTTTTTTTTTTTTAATTATCAAGACTGGATTAGAGTGATGGGGGCAGCATAATCACTAATGACAAGAAAACACAGTGGTCCTGCATGTTAAGTTAAAAACACTTTAATTGTATAGACATATAATTTAGTAAAATGGGTAATTTTGATTTTTGAACAATATTATGTTTTCTAAGCTTTTTTTCCCCCTTCTAGACTGTAAGAACAGGGTGACCTAGTACTTTGTTTTGTCGAGATATAATTGACATGTAAGATTCATCCTTTTAAAGTGTACAATTTAGTGCCTTTTATTATACATTGTACAAAAATTATGTATTGTACAAAATTGTACAAACACCAACTTCCTCTAATTTACTTTGGTAATCCCCAAAGAAACTCCATATCCACCAGTAGCCACTCCCTGTTCCTCCCCACTCTTTACCTAGCAACCACTAATCTACATTTTGTCTTTCTGGATTTGCCTATTTTGAAAATTTCATATAAATGGAGTCATACAACATGTGCCTTTTTGTGTCTGGCTTCTTTCACTTAGCAATGTTTTCAAGGTTCATCTATGTTGTATTATGTATCATTAGGTCATTCCTTCTTATGGCTGAATAATTTCTACTGTATAGATATACTATATTTTGTTTATCCATTCCTCAGTTGATGGACATTTGAATTGTTTTCATTTTTTCGCTATTATGAATAATGCTTTTATAAATACTTGTGTTCAGGATTATGTGTGAATACTTTTTAAATTTGTAGAGTTCATTTTCTTCAGATTAATTTTTTAGGTTTACAGAAAACTTGAGCTGGCAGTACGGAGTTCTATATATTACCTCTCTCCACTCACCTGCCACTGTGCACAGTTTCCCCTATTATTAACTTCTTGTATTGGTCTGTTACATTATTTGTAATTCATGAAGCAATATTGAAACAATATTATTAACCATAGTCCATAGTTTACATTAGGTTTCATTCTTGGTGCTGTATAGTTCTGTGGATTTTGGTCAGATTCATAATATCAGGTATCTAACCTAAATTATAATGTAAAGAATAATAATTGTAAGACGCTAAAAATCTCCATCTATACATCCTTCTCTCCATTCCCCCAAACCCCTGGCAATCACTGATCTTTTTACTGTCTCCATAGTTTTGCCTTTTCCACCATGTCATCATATAGTTGGAATCATATAGTTTGTAGCATTTTTAGGCTGGCTTCTTTCGCTCAGTAGTATGTGTTTAAAATTCCTCTATGTCTTTTTCTGGCTTGATAGCTCATTTCCTTTTATCATCAAATAATATTTCATTGTAACATATTGAAACTATTGAAGGATATCTTTATTATTTCAATTTTTGGTAATTATTAATAAAGCTGCTGTAAACATTCTTGTTCAGGTTTTTGTGTGAGAAAAAGTTTTCAAGTCATTTGGGTTACTTAGGAGTGCAATTGTTGAATCATATGGTAAGATTATGTGTAGCTTTTTTAAAAAACTGCCAAATGTTCTTCCTTAGTGACTCTATTATTTTGCATTCTTACCAGCAAAGAATGAATGTTTCTGTTACTCCATATCTCACCAGAATTTGGTGATGTACATGTTTTAGATTTTAGCCATTCTAATAGGTGTGAGGTAGAATCTTATTATTATAGTTTGCAATTCTCTAACTGCAGCAGAGAGGCATGGGAGGGGCTGTACACGTTATGGAGCCGGTGGGAGCCCCACCCCTTCGGAGTTGGGGCAGGAGCTCCCAGGTGCCTCTGCAGCTGCCCAAAGTGCAGCTGCAGACGAAGTCTTTCTGCTCTACCAGCAGGCAGGTGCCCTGACCTTCTGGGTGGGGCTGCAGACACCCAAACTGCAGTTGTGGATGCAGACCTCCCTGTGATCTTGGAGGGGTCCAGGAGCAGGCAAGAACTGCCCTCCTGGGTGCAACTGCAGCCACTGGATCCCAGGCTGAAGACTCCACGGAGCCGGCAGTAGTTGGGGACAAGCAGGCATGTTGCCCCTTCGGGGTTGGCCAGGTGGGAGCTCCCCAGGTGCAGCTGTAGCCTCAGCATCCTCCCAGTCACAGGACCTAGGCATCTATGCAGCCTCCATCCTTGGGGCCCAGGAAGGACCCCCCCCCATTTCTGCAGGGTCCAGGGTGTCTGCTCCCACTGCCTGGCCTCTCTTCTCTCCCACTGCCATCTCCAAGCGGGAATGGGGCCAAGCAGCTGGGGCCTTGAATGGCAGCTGGAGGCAGAGTCCTGGGCAGAAGGGGCGGTTCCCCAGTAAGGCCCCACCTTCAGGCCAGGGAGGGCCTGAAGGCTGGGGACTGGGCTGCCAGTCCCCTGGATGGTAGTGGAGACTGGTTGTGTCTGATCCGGACCCACCCATGGACCAATCAGCATGCACTGCCTCCCCTCTGACATCCATAAAAGCCTTGGGCTCAGCCAGAGCAGAGTACAGGATAAAGAGACAACAGGATGTCCAACTGCAGAGAGGAGCTACCCTCTCTGCTGATAGCTGGAGACATTGGGAGGACCAGCTGCAGAGAGGAGCTACCCTTTCTGCTGAGAGCCTCAGAGACCTGCAGAGAGGTCTGAATGACCTGCCTGCAGATAGGAGCTACCTTTTCCAGGGCCTCCTCACTGCTGAGAGCAGCAGACATTGCATGGACCAGTGAGCAGAGAGGAACTATCCTCTCCAGGGCCTCCTCTCTGCTGAGAGCTGAACACTTGATGGGAGGACCTGCTTGCCTACAGAGGGAAGCTACCCACCTTGGGTCTCCTCTGAGCTGTTCTAGCACTAAATAAAGCTATTTAGTGAGAAATAAAGCTATTTGGTGAGATGTCTGTTCATATATTTTGCCCATGTCTTAGTTTATTATGTTTGCTTGTTTTCTTGTTAAGGTTTAAATGCACATGTTTTTAATTTGGAGGGGTGTATACCTAGGAATGAAATTGCAGAGTCATATGTTAATTCTATGTTTAACTTTTTGAGAAACTATAAAACTGTTTTTCAAAGCAATTGTACCACTTTAAATTCCCAACAGCAAAATACAAAAATTCTGTGGGATCAGTGGTGATATCCCCTTTGTCATTTTTTATTGCGTCTATTTGATTCTTCTCTCTTCTCTTCTTTATTAGTCTTGCTAGCAGTCTATCAATTTTGTTGATCTTTTCAAAAAACCAGCTCCTGGATTCATTGATTTTTTGAAGGGTTTTTTGTGTCTGTATTTCTTCAGTTCTGCTCTGATGTTAGTTATCCCACAGAAATACAAACTACCATCAGAGAAGACTATAAACACCTCTATGCAAATAAACTAGAAAATCTAGAAGAAATGGATAAATTCCTCAACACATACACTCTCCCAAGACTAAACCAGGAAGAAGTTGAATCTCTGAATAGACCAATAACAGGCTCTGAAATTGAGGCAACAATTAATAGCTTACCAACCAAAAAAAGTCCAGGACCAGATGGATTCACAGCGGAATTCTACCAGAGGTACAAGGAGGAGCTGGTACTATTCCTTCTGAAACTATTCCAATCAATAGAAAAAGAGGGAATCCTCCCTAACTCATTTTATGAGGCCAGAATCATCCTGATACCAAAGCCTGGCAGAGACACAACAAAAAAAGAGAATTTGAGACCAATATCCCTGATGAACATTGATGCAAAAATCCTCAATAAAATACTGGCAAACCGAATCCAGCAACACATCAAAAAGCTTATCCACCATGATCAAGTGGGCTTCATCCCTGGGATGCAAGGCAGTTCAACATACACAAATCAATAAACATAATCCAGCATATAAACAGAACCAAAGACAAAAACCACATGATTATCTCAATAGATGCAGAAAAGGCCTTTGACAAAATTCAACAGCCCTTCATGCTGAAAACTCTCAATAAATTAGGTATTGATGGGATGTATCTCAAAATAATAAGAGCATCTATGACAAAGCCACAGCCAATATCATACTGAATGGACAAAAACTGGAAGCATTCCCTTTGAAAACTGGCACAAGACAGGGATGCCCTCTCTCCCCACTCCTATTCAACATAGTGTTGGAAGTTCTGGCCAGGGCAATCAGGCAGGAGAAGGAAATAAAGGGCATTCAATTAGGAAAAGAAGTCAAACTGTCCCTGTTTGCAGATGACATGATTGTATATCTAGAAAACCCCATCGTCTCAGTGCAAAATCTCCTTAAGCTGATAAGCAACTTCAGCAAAGTCTCAGGATACAAAATCAGTGTACAAAAATCACAAGCATTCTTACACACCAATAACAGACAAACAGAGAGCCAAATCATGAGTGAACTCCCATTCACAATTGCTTCAAAGAGAATAAAATACCTAGGAATCCAACTTACAAGGGATGTGAAGGACCTCTTCAAGGAGAACTACAAACCACTGCTCAATGAAATAAAAGAGGATACAAGCAAATGGAAAAACATTCCATGCTCATGGATAGGAAGAATCAATATCATGAAAATGGCCATACTGCCCAAGGTAATTTATAGATTCAATGCCATCCCCATCAAGCTACCAATGACTTTCTTCACAGAATTGGAAAAAACTACTTTAAACTTCATATGGAACCAAAAAAGAGCCCACATTGCCAAGGCAATCATAAGCCAAAAGAACAAACCTGGAGACATCACACTACCTGACTTCAAACTATACTACAAGGCTACAGTAACCAAAACAGCATGGTACTGGTACCAAAACAGAGATATAGACCAATGGAACAGAACAGAGCCCTCAGAAATAATGCTGCATATCTACAACTATCTGATCTTTGACAAACCTGAGAAAAAGAAGCAATGGGGAAAGGATTCCCTATTTAATAAATGGTGCTGGGAAAACTGACTAGCCATATGTAGAAAGCTGAAACTGGACCCCTTCCTTACACCTTATACAAAAATTAATTCAAGATGGATCAAAGACTTAAATGTTAGACCTAAAACCATAAAAACCCTAGAAGAAAACCTAGGCCATACCACTCAGGACATAGGCATGGGCAAGGACTTCATGTCTAAAACACCAAAAGCAATGACAACAAAAGCCAAAATTGACAAATGGGATCTAATTAAACTAAAGAGCTTCTGCACAGCAAAAGAAACCACCATCAGAGTGAACAGGCAACCTACAGAATGGGAGAAAATTTTTGCAACCTACTCATCTGACAAAGGGCTAATATCCAGAATCTACAATGAATTCAAACAAATTTACAAGAAAAAAAAAACCAACCCCATCAAAAAGTGGGCAAATGATATGAACAGACACTTCTCAAGACATTTATACAGCCAAAAAACACGTGAAAAAATGCTCATCATCACTGGCCATCAGAGAAATGCATATCAAAACCACAATGAGATACCATCTCTCACCAGCTAGAATGGCGATCATTAAAAAGTCAGGAAACAACAGGTGCTGGAGAGGGTGTGGAGAAATAGGAACACTTTTACAGTGTTGGTGGGAGTGTAAACTAGTTCAACCATTGTGGAAGTTGGTGAGGCAATTCCTCAGGGATCTAGAACTAGAAATACCATTTGACCCAGCCATCCCATTACTGGGTATATACCCAAAGGCTTATAAATCATGCTGCTATAAAGACACATGCACACGTATGTTTATTGTGGCACTATTCACAATAGCAAAGACTTGGAACCAACCCAAATGTCCAACAATGATAGACTGGATTGAGAAAATATGGCACATATACACCATGGAATACTATGCAGCCATAAAAAAGGATGAGTTCATGTCCTTTGTAGGGATGAAGCTGGAAACCATCATTCTCAGCAAACTATCACAAGGACAAAAAACCAAATACCGCATGTTCTCACTCATAGGTGGGAATTGAACAATGAGAACACATGGACACAGGAATGGGAACATCACACACCGGGGCCTGTCATGGGGTGGGGGGAGGGGGGAGGGATAGCATTAGGAGATATGCCTAATGCTAAATGATGAGTTAACGGGTGCAGCACACCAACATGGCACATGTATACATATGTAAAAAACCTGCACATTGTGCACATGTACCCTAAAACTTAAAAGTATAATACTAATAAAAAAAGAGAAAAACAAAACAAAATACAAAAATTTTGATTTCTCTGAATCATTGTCAACACTTATTATTATTTTTAGTCTTTCAAATTATAGACATCCTAGTGGCTGTGATGTGGTATCTCAATGCACTTTTGATTTGCAT
This sequence comes from Pan troglodytes, assembly GCF_028858775.2. NCBI lineage: Eukaryota > Metazoa > Chordata > Mammalia > Primates > Hominidae > Pan > Pan troglodytes. Next base: position 32,947,364 of record NC_086015.1, read on the forward strand.
GTAGTCAGATCATTTTTAAAACTTCATTCTACCAATCAGTGATTTTGTATTGGAGTTTATTTACATTTAATGTAACAAATGATAAGATAAGGTTTACATTTGCCATTTTGCAATTTGTTTTCTGTATGTCTATTGTCTTTTTTTCTTATTGTTCTGCATTTCCTCTTTTACTATCTGCTTTTGTGTTAAATCAGTTTTTCTACAATACTATTTTAATTTCCTTGTCATTTATTTTACTATGTACAATTTATTTTGTTAATGGTGGCCTTGAAAATTATAATGAGCATATTAACATATAACAATCTACTCAGATCAATAGAAACCTAATTTCAATATAAAAAAATGTGATTCTATATAGCTCCGTTCTCCCTGCCGTCCTTGGTAATATTGTTGCCATACAAATAACATCTGTATAAATTATGTTCTTAGGGCTGCTATAACAGGATACAATAGACCAAGTAGCTTAAACAACAAACGTTTATTTCTAAACAACAAACATTTATTTCTCACAGTTCTAGAGGCTGGAAGTCTGAGTTCAGTGTGAGAACCAAGAACTTAGTGTAGTCAGGTTCTTGGTGAGGGCCCACTTTCTGGTTATGTCCTCACATGGTAGTCTTTGGTGAGTGCATGCAGAAAGCAAATGATCTCTAGTCTCTTTCTCTTCCTCTAAGGACACTAATTCCATGATGGAGGTTCCACCCTCATGAACTGATTACCTATTAAAGGCCCTACCTCCTAATACTATTACATTGGGCATTATGGTTTCAATGTATGAATTTTGCATGGGACACAAACATTTGGTACATATCTACTGATCTATACAGATTTATAATTATTGTTTTGTGCACTTTTTATCAGATAGAAAAAAAGGAAGTGTAAAAACAAGATATAAATTTATATTATCTTTTCTATTTGTGTAGTTACCTTTACTGGTACGTACGTTTTTTTTTGTTGTTGTTGTTGTTGTTTTTTTTTTGAGACAGAGTCTCGCTCTGTCACCCAGGCTGGAGTGCAGTGGCGCAATCTCGGCTCACTTCAGTCTCTGCCTCCCGGATTCATGCCATTCTCCTGCCTCAGCCTCCTGACTAGCTGGGACTACAGGCACCCGCCACCACGCCCAGCTAACTTTTTTTTTTTTTTGTATTTTTAGTAGAGATGGGGTTTCACCGTGTTAGCCAGGATGGTCTCGATCTTCTGACCTCGTGATCCGCCCGCCTCTGCCTCCCAAAGTGCTGGTATTACAGGCGTGAGCCTCCATGCCCGGGTTACTGGTACTCTTTATTTCTTTCATGTGAGTTTAAGTTACTGTCTAGGGACCTTTCATTTCATTCTTAAGGACTTCCTTTGGTATTTCTTGTAGATCACATCTGCTAGTGACTAGTTCTCTCAGTTTTTGTTTACCTGGTAATGTATCAATTTTTCTTTCATTTTTGAATGATATTTTTGCTGGCTATAAAATTCTTGATTAACAGTCATTTTCTTTTAGCTCTTTGAATATTGTATCCCACTACTTTATAGCTTCCATGGGTTCTGATGAGAAATCAGCTATTAACCTTATTGAGGATTCTTTGTACATAATGAGTTAATACTCTGCTGCTTTTAAGATTTTCTGTCTTCGTAGCTGATAGTTGGATTGTGTATGTGTTTGAGTCTTTAAGTTCTTCCTACTTGGAGTTAGTCAAGGTTCTTGAATGTGTAGGTTAATATTTTCCATCAAATTTGGGAAGTTTTTAGACACTATTTTTTCAAAATTTTTTCTGTTCTTTTATCTTTTCCCACTTCTTTTGTGCCCCTCCACTCACTTATCCTGCCTCCACTGTCTATCTTTCTACTTTCTACCTCCATGTGTTTGAGTATTTTGGTTCCCCCATATAAGCGAGAATGTGCCAATATTTGTCTTTTTGCCTGACATATTTCACTTAACATAATGATTCTAAGTTCCAATCATGTTGCTGCAAATGACATGATTTCATTCTTTTTTATGGCCAAATAGTATTCCATTGTGTGTGTGTATACATACATATATACATCACATTTTCTATATTAATCTATTGATGAACACAAGTTGATTCCATATCTTTGCTGTTGTGAACAGTGCTGCAAGATACTTGAGTGAAGGTTCACTTTGATGTATTGATTTCTTTTCCTTTGGGTAGTGATATAATGTGCATATTTGTTCCCACCCAAATCTCATGTTGAATTGTAATACCAAATGGTGGAGGTGGGCCTGATTGGAGGTGTTTGGATCATGGGGGTGGATCTCTCATGGCTTAGTGCTGTCTCTGTGACAGTGAGTTCTCACGAGATCTGGTGGTTTTAAAATTGTGTGGCACCTCCCCCCACATTCCCTCTCTCTTGCTCCCGCTTTTGCCATTTGACGTGTTTGCTCCAACTTCGTTTCTGCCATGAGTAAAAAGATCTCTGAGGCTTACCCAGAAGCTAAGAAGATGCTGGTGTCATGCTTTTACACCCTGCAGAACCACAAGCCAGTTAAACTTCTTTTCTTTATACATTATTCAGTCTCAGGTAATTCTTCATAGCAATGCAAGAATAGCCTGACATAGGTAGATACCTAGTAGTCAGATTGCTGGATTGAATGGTAATTCCGTTTTCAGTTTTCGGAGAAATCTCTATACCATTTTGTATAGTGGCTGTACTAGCTTACATCTCATGAGCAATATATAAGAATGTCCTTATCTCCACATTCTTGCCAACACCTTATTTTCTGTCTTTTAAATAATAGCTATTCTGACTAAGATGGCATCTCGTTGAGGTTTAGATTTGCATTTTTGTGATGACTATTTATGTTGAGCATTTTTTCATATACCTATTGGTCATTTGCATGGTTTTTTTGAGAAATGTCTATTTAGGTCCTTTGCTCACTTTTAAATGGGATTGTTAGTTTTTTTTTCCATATTGAGGTGTTTGAGTTCCTTGTATATTCTGGATATTAACCCCCTGTTGGATGAACAGTTTGAAAATATTTTCTCCTGTTCAACAGATTGTTCATTCTGTTAATGGTTTCCTTTTCTATATTAATTATTTTTAGCTTAGTATAGTCTTATTTGCCTGTTTTTGTTTTGTTTCCTGTGCTTTTGAGGTCTTAGTCATAAATTCTTTGCCTAGACTAATGTCCAGGAAAGGTTTTCCTAGGTTTGCTTCTAGTATTTTTATGGTTTTGTGTCTTATGTTTAAGCCTTTAATCCATCTTGAGTTGATTTTTATATATGGTGAGAGATAGAGGGTCGAGTTTCATTCTTTAGCATGTGGCCATCCAATTGTCCTGGCACTATCTATTGAAGAAGGTATCCTTTCTTCCACCGTAAGGTTTTGTTGGCTTTGTTGGAGAAAAGTTGGCTAAAAATATGAGGCATTTTTCTCCCAGGTTCTCTATTCTGTTCCCTTGGTCTATATTTTCTATTTTTATATGAATGTCATGTTTTGATTAGTATAGTCCTGTAATGTATTTTGAAGTCAGATAGCGTGATTCCTGCAGCTTTGTTCTCTTTGCTCAGGATTGCTTTGGCTGTTCAGGCTCTTTCATTGTTCTATATGAATTTTTGCATTGTTTTATATAATTCTGTGAAGAATGATGTTGGTGTTTTGATACAAATTGCATTGAATCTACAGATTGCTTTGGTCCATATGGTTATTTTATTGATATTAATTATTTTGACCCATAAGCATGGGAAGTTTTTCCATTCGTTTGTGTCATATTCAATTTCTTTCATCAGTGTTTTGTAGTTTTCCTTGTAGAGACCTTTTATCTCCTGTGTAAAATTTATTCTCAGGTATTTTATTTTTATTTTTTGGAGCTACTGTAAATGGTAATGCATTCTTAATTTCCTTCTTGGCTAGATCATTATTGATATATATAAACACTACTGGTTACTGATTTTTGTGCATTGATTTTATATCCTGTAACTTTATTAAATTTGTTTATCAAATGTAAGGGGTTTTGGTGGAGCCTTTTTATTTTTCTAGATAAAAGATCAGATCATTAGCCAAAAGGGGTAATCTGACTTAGTTCCTACTTTAGATGCATTTTATTTATTTATTTGTTTATTTTTGTCCAATTGCTCTGGCTAGGACTTCCAGTATTATATTGAATAGGAATGGTGAAAGTGGGCATTCTTATCTTGTTCCACTTCTTAGAGAAAGGCTTTCAACCTTTCCACATTCAATATAAGTTGTAGGCTTGGCATATATAGATTTTATTATTTTGAAGTATGTTCTTTCTTATACCTAGTTTGTTGAGAGGTTTTATCATGAAGGGATGTTGAATTTTTAAAAACATGCTTTCTCTAGATCTGTTAAGATGATCATATGGCTATTGTCCTTCAATCAATTGATGTGATATATCATTGTTATTGATTTTCATATGTTGAGCTATCTTTGCATCTCTGGTATAAATCCCACTTGATCATCCTGTATTAACTTTTTGATGTTTTTAATGGATTTGGTTTGCTAGTATTTTGTTGAGGATTTTTTGCATCTCTGTTCATCAGAGATATTGATTTTTAGTTTTCTTTTTTGTGTGTGTGCTTGTGTGGTTTGGGTATTAGGATAAGGCTTTATAGAATGAGTCAGGAAGAATTGCTCTTTGATTTTTTGGAGTATTTTCAGACGGATTGGTATTAATTCTTCTTTGTACATTTGGTCAGATTTAGCTGTAAATCTATCTGGTCCTGGCCTTTTTTTTTTTTTTTTTTTTTTTTGGTGGGAGAATTTTTATTACTAATTTAATCTAACTACTTGTTATTGTTCTGTTCAGGTTTTCTGTTTCTTTCTGATTCAATCCTGATATGTTGTACGTTTCCTAGAATGTATACATTTCCTCTTGATTTTCCCATTTGTCAGTTCATAGTAGTCTCTGATGATCTTTTGTATTTCTGTGTTATCAGTTGTAATGTGTACTTTTTCATTTCTGATTTCATTTATTTGGGTCTTCTCTCTTCTTTTTTTGATTAGTCTAACAATAGTTTATTAATTTTGTTTCTCGTTTGTATTTTTCTAGTCTCTATTTTGTTCCAATCTTATCTTTGTTTCTTTTTTTCTTCAAATTTTGGTTTTAGTTTGTTCTTGCTTTTTTAGTTACTTGAGGTACATTGTTATATTGTTAATTTGTAATCTTTCTACTTTTTTGATGTAGGCATTTAATACTGTAAACAACCTTTTAGCACTGCTTTTGCTGTATCTTGCAGGTTTGGGGATGTATTTCTATTTTCACTTGTTTCAAGAAAATTTTTCGTTTTATCTTAATTTCTTCATTGACCCAATCATTATTCAGGAGCATGTTGTTTAATTTCTATGTATTTGTATAGTGTCCAAAGTTTCTCTTGGTATTGATTTCCAGTTTTATTCCATTGTGGTCTGAGAAGATACTTAATATGACTTTAATTTTTTAAAGATTTGTTGAGACTTGCTTTGTGGCCTGATATATGGTCTATCATAAAGAAGGTTCCAGTGCTCAGGAAAAGAATGTATGTTCTGCAGTTCTTGAATACAATATTCTGTAAATGTCTGTTAGGCCCATTTGGCCTAAAGTCTAGTTTAAATCCAATGTTTCTGTATTAATTTTCTGTTAGATGGTCTGCCTAATGCTGAGAGTGAGATGTTGAACTCCCGACTATTACTATATTGTAGTCTCTCTCTTTAGATGTAGTAATATTTGTTTTCAAACCCATTCAGCCATTGTGTACTTTTAAGTGGAGAATACAGTTTGTTCACATTCAAGGTTATTGGTATGTGAGGCTTTATTCCTGTCATACTGTTGATTGTTTTCTGGTTGTTTTGTATATTGTTTCTTTTTTCTCTTATTGATTGTTGTTGTGATTTGACAGATTTCTGTAGTGGTACCGTTTTAGTCCTTTCTCTTCTTCCTTTGTTTGATTGCTTTCCCAGTGAGTTTTATAATTTCTTGTGTTTTCATGATGGTAAATGACATCTTTTTGCTTCCAGGCTCAGTACTCTCTTGAGCAGTTCTTGTGGGGCCGGTCTAGTGGTAACAAATTCTCTCAGTATTTGCTTTTCTGAGAAATACTTTATTCTCCTTCATTTAAGAAGGGTAATTTCACTGGATATAGTATTTCTGATGAACTTTTTTTTCTTCTAGCACTTTAAATATATCTTCCCATTCCCTTCTCATGTGTAAGATTTCTGCTGAGAAATCTGCTGTTAGTCTGATGGGCTTCCTTTATCAGTGACTAACTGATTTTCCCCTGCTGTTTATAGGATTTGCTCTTTATAGATAACTTTATAGACAGTCTGAGTATAATGTGCCATGGAGAATATCTTGTTGCTTCTATCTGCCTAGAAATTGTTGAGCCTCCTGTATCTGAATGTTGAAATCTCTTGCTATACTTGGGAAGTTTTATTCTATTATTTCATTAAATAGGTTTCTAATCCTTTCTTTTCCTCTTCACTCTCAGGGCAACAATAATTTGAATATTTGATTGCTTTATGTTGTCTCTAATGTCATGAAGGCTTGGTTCTTTATTATTATTTTGTTCTTTATTTTTTTTCCTTACTGAATTATTTCAGAAGACTTGTCTTTAAGTTCTGAGATTCTTTCTTCTACCTGATCTAGTCTACTGTTAAACATTTCAAATGTATTTTGTATTTCTTTTAATGAATTCTTCAGTTCTAGAATTTCTTTTTTTTAAGTATCTGTCTTTTGGTAAGTTTTTTATTCATATTCTGAATCTTTTTTCTGATTTCTTTGCAGTGTTTTTCAGAATTGTCTTGTGTCTCACTAAACTTCTTAAATATTTTGAATTTTTGTGTGTGATTTCAAAATTTTCTTCTTGATATCTATTGCTTGAGAATTATTATGTTCCTTTGGAGGTATCATATTTCCTTACATTTCTGTTTCCTTAGTCCTTATGGTGATATCTGCACATCCGGTGTAGTAGTAATTTCTTCTATTTTTAAATTTATTTTCGTGGAGGAGAACTTTTTCTGAAAGGTGTATCTATGATATTAGTTGGATAGGGTACTTTGACTTTAATTCTTGGTGTGTGCTATAGTGTAGTCTCTGTAAGATTTATTTGGCTGTAAACAGCATTAGTACCATCTATGATTTTCTTGGTGGGTTAGAGTGTAGTTATTAGTGAAAGCTGTGATAAAGTTGTGGTGGGGATTGGGAGCCAGCTAGGTCAGTCTTAAGTCCACAGTTTTGAGCAGTATACTGAGTGTGCACACCTTTGTGCCCCCAGGATGGTATACATTGGCACCTGTGTTGGTATATACCAATGGCTAATTATTGGGCCTCCAAATGGCTTGCTTGGATGCCAGTAGTGGCAACATTGGCCTGGGTAGGTTCTCAGGCCCCTGGACAGTGGGCATGGTGTGAGCAATAGCTGTAGCAGTGCTAGGATGATTCTCTGGGTCCTGGATGGTGTGCATTGATGTCGGCAGTAGCTGTGATGGGCTGAGCTAGCCAGTCTGCAGGACTGCAGATGGTACCTGCAGGTAGGTATCAACTGAGGTGGTAGTGGCTGGGAGTTGAGGCCCAACCTCAGGCCTCTGAGAGAAGTGTTTAGGTGTCCCAGGTGGTGGATTTGGCTTGGCAGGACCCCAGGCTGTGTGCTGTGTCTTGAGGGATTGCAAAGCCAGATTGAATGGGTTTATGCTCAGGCCCCCCAGTGGTGAGAGCAGAGTGCTCAGGTGAGGTATGGAATCAACCACACTGAGGCCCTGGCACTGGAGAGGGTGAGACTGACCTCAGTGGTCACAATCTGGAGCAGCAGCTGGTGGAGAATATGTATCTCTCTCACGCCCCAGTCCAGAGGGTCTTACCCCCTAGCCTTGGTGGCAGTAGCCCATGCCTACCTCACACCCAGTTTATATTCTCCTCCCTAAGTGCAGGAGGCTCAACTCAGCTGGCGACCAAGTCTCAGGAGTAACTCATAACCTGCTCATGTCCTGGTCTCCATCCACACAGCACTCATTTTTCCAATATTGGCATATCTCACTCACTTCTTAACTCAGCTGTGAGAGATCCTCCACACCCAGCAGTGACAGCCTAAGTTTCTGTAATGCCTTAGCTCTGGTGCTGCTGGACTCCAGGAGAGTGTGCAGTCTCCCAAAGACTATTTGAAAATGGCACCCTGCTGTAGCTGCTTAGGTCTTAGAAAATGTGTGGAGCTCAGCATGAATTCCCTTCCTGGAGCAGTTCCATCCCACCATCTCCCACTGTCCCGGCAGCTCCCTATGTTAGTTTCAGGCATTGGGTTCTCCCATAGCCAGTATTGTATGATTTCATGGTTGGGATGTGGGCTGCTGGAAGTCTCTCACTCACCCATTCCCCATATTAGGAAGTCATTTCAGGCTTCCAGCTTATCCAAGCCTGGCAGGCTGCCTCTGTCCCTTCCTTTCCCCTGCTTTTAGTGTTTCCTGCCACTTCTCTGTTGAATTCCAGCATTCTCTCTTATAATGTATTTAAAGTATGACTGTCTATATACCATGTTGATTCTTGTAAGTGGAGGAAGTGGGCATGAAATGCTTATAGTCATCCATCTTGAAACCCAAAGGGAAAGAAAATTCTTTACCCAACTTTTTCACAGCAAAATTTTGAACATTTTTCAACTGCTTTATTTGCTATGTTCTTTGCTATTGCTTTTCTGAGTTTTCTGAGCTTCTGCAGTTTCCTGAAGGGGTCATGCTCCCTTTCCCACATAGTTGTTGGGACATACTGTTTCATTTCCCTGAAAATTCTTTCAGATTCTCCTTTTGCCATCTTTCTATGGATAAAAGCTTCTAGTCCTTCAAGCAATTCTTTACATATCTTCAAAATAATTTTTTTCTATTTGTTATAGGAAAGCAGCTGTTTTTTTCCACATTTCTTTCATGGTATTAGGCTGTTTCTTGGTGCCTTATTGCTACAAATATTTCCCACCCTCTTTTGGCACATAATGATCATATTACTTTAGAAAAGAAAAATATAGAGAGAATATAAATACTTGTCTGTCTCACAAATGTTAGGAGGTTTTATTGACTTTATAATTCCTGCCAATTTGAGGGTAGCAAACTCTTCCCAAATTCATTCTTAATTCATAATTTAAAAATCTCCTTCTAGATTAGGCCTTCTCCTTCCCCATCACTATAACAACTATGTCTCATACCATGCAGCAAAGACATTGTCGGGGAAAAAAGAGAAATGAGCCCTTGATCCAATATTCCACTCTGGTTCAAGAAAATTCTCTCCTTGAAAGCCTTCTGAAATCTTAACACTTTCCCATACCCATGGAAAAGAACTACATGGATCTGTGTGCTGTTGATGCTTTGAAATTAATGGAATCTTTTACTTCTATCAACATAGATTAAATGAATATCATATTTATATAAACCACTTATCAAGGGAAAAAGTGAAAGTTAAAAAAATTTATAATTTACTTTCTGGTGGCCCTGTTTAATCAAAAGCGTATGGAGGGTGTTTGTTGGCTATAATAGTGCCTAAATCTGAAGAAATGGAAAGAAATACTAACTAAAAGATATTTGATTCTATGTCATCATCATATATGCAGAAATTTCAGTTACAATCTGTGTTTATAACATACATTGGTCAGTTAGAGTTGCTGTCCTAAGTAAATATCAAAATGAAGGAAATCAGTGATGCACAAATGATCCCAGTGAATCATTCGATTCTGTCATCGAGTCAGACATCAAAGACCTGAGCCTATAGTTGGTAGTATTGAAATGGAGAAGAAGGCTGACCAAGTACAGTTATCTGATAAATATGGTGCTGGAGTTTCAGAGAGATCAAAATCACTTGCCAGGGTAGATGGAAAATGAGAAAGATGGAAGTGAGAAGTTCCAGAGAAAAAGAAAAGAAGGCTAGTTATTTAACTTTCTTGTTAGAGTTTTTATTTCACATCAACATCCTTACTATTTGGGATGCCACATGTGAATGTGTTGTAGACACTCAGAATTGTAACAAGCACTGCCCCAAGAATGAATATACACAGAGTTGTCTCCTGTGTTAGACTAGGTTAGGCTATGCTGTGGTAACAAACAAATCCTAAAATATCACTGATGTGACATAGTAAAAGATCATCATCCACATTATAGTACCACATCTTTCAGCTCTCTTGAGTATAGCTGTCTTTCATGTGATGACTCAGGGACCTAGAATTTTTCTGTGTTAAAGCTATATCATGTGGAACAACTGACTTCCACTAAAACCATTAGAAGAAAAGAGAAGCTTGCAGAACACACAACATATTTTAAGGTATTTTACATCTCCTCTAGCCATGTGTCATCGACCAAAACTCAGTGAGGTGGCCCCAGCCTACCTACAGCAGTGGTTGGTACTTTACCTGTGTGCTCTGGAAGAAGACATGGAGTCATTATCTCTGCCTCAGATTTCAAGATTTTGAGGAAACAGTGCAGCATTAGCATGTGAAATGTGTGAAAGTCCGTGGAAAGGATTCATTGCCAAAATAAAGAAAAAATGTGTTGATGAAAATGTTGATGAAATATGGAAAGCAGAATAAATTAATAGTGGAGTTTCAAAGGCTATATTAGCACTACATATTCTTCATAGAGTTGTGAAGTTCTTGAAATAATAAATATGCCAAGCTTCATATAGAGAAGCCTGATATGTTTATTAGTTCAAGAAGTTTTTAAATCTTTTATGTAGATAAAAAAGAATAATTTGGGCATATGCTATTAGCATTCCCATATTAACATCTAATGCATTTTGACCACAGGATTTCCGTCTACTATTGTTACCACATTTGAAATCTCTGGTCTGAGATTTCATCCTCTGTAAGAGGATTGGACGTAGTCTCTAAGGTGACTTACATTTCTGCCATTCAGTGATTCAATGTTTTTTCCTCTTTTGTGTGTATGTATGGGTGGGGGCATTTAATGGTAGATTTGATATAAACTTTGTAACTGACAGGAGAATTTTTCTTTGGGAAGAAAATTGTTCAGGCTAGAAATGACTGTTTTACAATCCAGTGTGCATTGTTCAACAGAATTGTATTTTTAAAGATTCTATTTGCCATCTGTTATTTCCTTTACTCAAATGATCATATATACATTTTTTTATTTTATCGAAATGCCAATTATGTTTTTCTTGAGTAACTTTTTCAAAAAACAACTCACATTCTGAGATTTCTAAAACCCTGCTTACTGTAGTTTTCATTGTATTTCTTTCTTGAAATATTATTACTCTCTTGGGTTTAGAGCTTGTTAAAAATGGTATTTTGCAAAAGTACGAATCAAAGGATATTATTCTATAAAATGTGAGGACATATTTTTAACCAAAGTTTAATCTAGCTTGTGGATATGATTTTTAGAATGTGGGTTCTCTCTTATTAGTTGTTCTGTGAACAGACATACATGGTGGGATCTGGTTCTGTATTTTATTATTTCTGTGACCTCTTAAATAAGTTACTTACCTTTCTATGCATTCATTTTGTCATCTGTAAAGTATTAATGACAATCATTAATACTTTAATTTTCTTTCTTTTCTTTTTTTTTTTTTTTTTGAGACAGAGTCTCGCTTTGTCGCCCAGGCTGGAGTGCAGTGGCGCGATCTCGACTCACTGCAAGCTCTGTCTCCTGGGTTCATGCCATTCTCCTGCCTCAGCCTCCCGAGCAGCTGGGACTACAGGTGCCCGCCACCACGCCTGGCTAATTTTTTTGTATTTTTAGTAGAGATGGGGTTTCACTGTGTTAGCCAGGATGGTCTCGATCTCCTGACCTCGTGATCCTCCCGCCTCGGCCTCCCAAAGTGCTGGGATTACAGGCGTGAGCCTTCGTGCCCGGCCTTTTAATTTTATTTCATCAGCAATTAATAGAACCATAATTTAATCTTATTTATTAATTCCTCCCCCCCCCAAAAAAAAAACTCTTTTAGTGGAAATGGAAACTAGGCCAATTTCTTCCATTATATTATTAAACTTAGCCTAGTTTTCAAGGGCATGGTGTGAGGACACAATTTTTTCTGTCACTATCTGGAATGAGTATTAAGCATTACCATTCTCTTGAAGATCTAGTTATAATGATATCTTTGTTTAATTATGTATTTTGTGTATGAATCACTGCTTAACATAGTGCCAGGCACATAAGTACTTAATGTCTAAATGCTGACTAAGCGAGGATATTTATGCAATGAAATTATAGGCCCCTACTAATAAAGAAGTCATAATAAAGAAGAACTTTGTTTGAAATTTTTCTAGGATACATAAGCATATTACTTGAAGATTCATTATGTAAATTTAAAAATTCAGCAATTTTGTAACCATAGCGCATCCGTCTAGGAAGCAAACAATCAACTTCTATGTTGATACACTCCAATAGAGCATCATTTAAAGAAAAAAGAATGGTGAAAATGATTGACTTCAGGTAAGCAAAAGAAACCTAGAGCTAAAAACAAAATATGTTCTCCAAAACATCAAAGAGATTTCTGTCTGATGTATGGAGGATACCTAAAAATTCACAAGAAATGACAAAAGAAATTCTCTCTTAGAAATAGGAGTAGCTAGGCATTATTGAAAAACAAAGGGGCAAATGAAAGGTGATAATAAAGTAATTAGTGGTCAAATTTAAATCTTACATCATAAGTGCATTTCATCCCTTGCAGGATAAATATAGGCTGAATCTGGGAGAAATACACATTTTTCCTCACAGATCACAACCACAGAAGGTAAAAAAGGAGAAAGATACAGAGATTCTTAAATTGGGAGATATACCTAATGCTAGATGACGAGTTAGTGGGTGCAGCGCACCAGCATGGCACATGTATACATATGTAACTAACCTGCACAATGTGCACGTGTACCCTAAAACTTAAAGTATAATTAAAAAAAAAAAAGAAATAACAAGCAAACGAGGTAAGTAAGGACCAACTCAAGCAAGTCTTACAGATAGAAATTTCCTTACTATCTCCTTTCTGCCCTTTTCCCTTGGCCTCAGACATGAAGGCTTTCATAGTGAGTAACTTCTGAGGCCAGATTTTGTTTGTTTTCTTTTCTTTTCTCTTCTTTTCTTTTCTTTCCTTTCACTTATTTTGCTTGAAACTCAGACATTTCAATTTTATGGCAGGATGAATTTTTGGGGGGTGCACCACCCTTACCCCAAACCCATAAAACCTCTTCAGTTTCTCTTCCTTCTTACCCCTGCACCTGTTTTTATCATCATATTCCTTCCATCTTCTTGCCTGAGTCATGACAGTTGTTTTCTTTTATTTTTTCTCCTATCTCCTTCGTTTCCCTCCATTCTCTTCTGTTTTTCTTTTTTTTCTTCTCTTCCCATGTTTCCTTCTTTTTTAATCTGCAATTCTTCTTCCTCATTGTTCTACTTTCTCCTCATTTTCTTCCTCCTTCTCCTCCTCCCCACCCATAAGTCTATTATCATAATTGGGCTCCAGCTGTGAAGCTTTTGGAACTCATACATTTTTCTCTGTGCCAAGCATACCATTTTTGAGCCTTTGGACAAGATTAGTTCGTATTTCTGTAAGAGATTAGAAGAACCTTGTATAAGTTTCCTAGGGCTGGCATAGCAAAACACCACAGACTCGGAACAACAAAGCTATATTGTTCTAGAAGGTAGATATACAGTTCTGGAAGTTAGAAATCAAGGTGTCAGCAGGACAATACTCCTCTGAAGGCATTAGGGCAGGACCCCTTCCATGCCTCTCCTAGCTTCTGGTAGCCTCAGGTATTCCTTGACATGTAGTTGACCGTCTTATCCCTAAGTCTCTTTATGTTGTCTTCCCTCTGTGCCTGTCTGTGTCAAATTCCCCCTTTTTATAAGGACACTGTCAGATTGGATTAAGATCTACTTTAATGTCTCATTTTAACCTGATTTCCTTAACTCTATTTCCAAATGAATTCAAATTCTAAAGTATTGGAAGTTTGGACTTTGTTTATTTTTTTAGGGGGACATTCATCATTAAGTCCACATGTAAATTTTATGGTTGTTCATTGGATTGGTAATAGCTCAAACCATATAGAAAATGATTGAAAAATGGAAAAGATTTTAAGAACTATTATTAGAATATCATCATTATTGACATTAAAGGGGGTGGACATTTGTTTACAATTGAACCTAAGCATTGAATAGGTTATGTTCTTCTCTTTAGTTAAATAAAATCACTTAATAAATGAATGTTTAGTCTTTAAGCTACTGTTTAATCTTTACCTTAGTTTTTCTGCTGAAGAAAACTTTTGTAACTCAGTTTTCAATAAATAATAAACATTCCTGAAAACAGGATTTACTTAGAGTTAATGAAACCTAAATGTAATGAGTTCATTTTGCCCCTGTTAAGTCAGAGGCATATCTATGTGTGCTATTTTAATCTTTACTGTGAATGATTTTATTACTTTGCCCATTTTCATAAAGAGATGACCATTTCCAAGGAAACATTAGGAATCATAAAACCTACAAAATGCATACCTTAATCCTATTTTGTTATGATAGTTTCAAACAGATAGATCCTTGGAAAGCCTCAAAGAGTAGAGTTCTTGATTCTCTTACTGTGGTATGGTAAACAAGTATAAAATCTGTGAGCATAGTTTAATCAAATTAAAGTAGGGGAAAAGCAAGGTCTCTGAATGGGAATGGAAGGTGTAGCAGTGGGTGACTTACAACTTCAGAAGAACACTGAGGTCTCAAATGCAAAGCATAGGAGACACTGGAGCCTATTTTTGGCAATCTCACTGCGGTCTATATTCCAACGACATAGTGGTCACTTGGGATGAGAGATTAATAGGTGGTAATAAGACTTAGATATCAGAAAAATCCATTAAAAAGCCCCCTGCATGCCTTACTTGAACTAACTCTCAGGACTGAGGCCTTACTTCACATAACTCTTAAATGGTTACCTTGCAGTAAACTTTTCATATCCTCTCCTATAGCTGGTGAGTTGGGCAATATTTGAAGTGTATGTGACCGAGGCAGTAGTCTTTCATCAGGTCCATGCTGGCCCACATTTTTAGTCTTCCTGGCACTAGAGCTATTAATAAAATGGCAGCTGTGTAGAATAAAGTAATAGTAATGCTGATGTATTTTGTATTTTGATGCCATCACTGAAGCCATCTTTTCATCACCTGGCAACTCTACAAATCAGTGTCACCCACACCCCACCAATCCCCCAAAGGAATGCACTTGGCTGAAAGCAACAATCCGTTTTCTCCTCCTAACACTCTGGTCAGAATCAGAAGTATGACGTTACAGTATCAGTTTGATGATGGTGTTTTTAAAAGTAAAGTAGTAACTATATTTTGAAAAGGTTGGGTAAAGTAATATGCGGGTGGTCCTCAAGTCTCTGTTTATGACTTTTTCGTGTATTTTTTTTCTGTAAGAGCTGAGAGATTTTAATAGATAATAGGGAATTAAATAGAATCATCATCTAATAAGCATGATGTGTGCTGTCACTGTTAATTCAAACATAATGAACAATGACTGAATAATGTTGCATAGAGAGGTCTGCCATATGCTCATTCTAGATGACTGTGGCAGGATGCTTCCTTAAATATGGATAGTATGAGCTAGCCAACAGCACTCCAAATAATCAGATTTTCTGCTACTCTCAGACTCTCATAGGGATTTAAACATTTTCAGTTAGTTGAATCATAATAATGAATTCAGATCCTAAAGGGCTTTATAGATGTGTATGCAGTGGAAGAAAAGGAAGGAGCGGGGAGATGAGAGAGAAGGAGGGGAAGACAAAAGAGGGAATAAAATGAAATTTGAATGCTGTTTTCCTTATACCATGAGAAACACCTTCTGAATTAGAAACAGTCTGTTTTCCACACCTTCTCCCACCTAAATTATATTAAATTCTGCTCTATATAAAGCCGGAATACTAATGGCACATAGTATATTTAAGTGGACATTTCTCTCTGTACAACATTCTAATATCTAATTAAAGCCCAAATTACAATGTGTTCTGATGTGTAAGTAAAGCCAAATTGATCCTTCAGTTTTATTCCACAGAATTAATTGATGGATTTATCACACTCATTGACTAGATAATATTTGGTCTGAACAAACTGAATGACTGCAAAATTAGTTCTAGTTTAATTGAAAGGGCTAGGTGTCTCACCCCAGGGAGGAAACAGGGGAATGTCCTTTTTTTTGGAAAAGGTCTTTAGACTTTAGAAACCCATATAATCTGAAACAAGTCTAATATCCTTTCTAAAGGACACTAGACTTGTTATTGGAATGTCACATTTGTTACTTAAATCCTTGAGTAAGAATCTGAAGATCTCCGAAACGTGCTTCTTCATTTATATCATGGGAATATGGTGCAAATTATGAGATTATATAAATTTATGTACTTTATGAACTAGAAAATGCTCTAGAGCTCTGCTACTCAAAGTGTGATTTGTGGACTAGCAGCATTGGCATTACCTGGGAGCTTGTGACAAAGGCAGAATCTCAGGACCAAGACCAGATCCACTAAAACAGAATCTGAATTTCAACAAGATCTCTAGGTGATTCATATGCATATTAAAACTTGACCGTTACTTCGCTATGTATGTATTAACTTTGAGTATATTGTTATATATTATATAAATCTTCGAATAACCTAAACTATTTATTGGACATGATCTTTAGAGAAGAGAGATTATGGCAAATTAGCATCCTCCAAAAAAAGTCTGAAGCAAGAAAAAAACATGCAACCCCCACCCCCAAATAAAATCCAGAAAGAATCCTTATATATCTCTTCAATGTATCTCCTTGAATACATACACAGTAAGTCTAAACACATTAATCTTTTATTTTAACCTGTGTATGGCACGAATATTATTAATTGGCATGATGACCATGAAAGTTGACAGTGGTCTGTAAGTCTGAGTTATATTAATGTTATAATGGTAAAGAAGAAAATGCGTTTATAGATTTATAAAAGATTTTCATCCACAAGAGTTGAAATACATTCTTTCATTATAAAATGAATGTTCTTAAATAATAAGTTTTAAACCCTAATCCTTGAACATTCTGGTAATTGAAGCCTTTTACAGAACTTTCTTTTTGTTACACCAGAAACAGCAGCAGTAGCACTCTCTTATACTGGTAGAGTTTGGCTGAAGTATCATGGAAAATTTCAATTCCAAACAGACACAGAGGCTGGCATTTTTATTCTTTTTCCAAAGGAGATTTTGTTAACTGAGAGGAAAGGAAACAAAGTGGGAGAAAATCTTCTTTGTTTAAATTGTTTTTAATTATGAGAAGTTTGGAGAAAATATAACCTGTTTATTTCACATATCACTTTGATACCTACTTTTCTTTTGAACTGAAACTATACTTTAGTAGGTTTCATGAAGTGTAGTGCATGTGTAGCAACAATAATGCACAGTCTGAAACAAATAAGATTTGAAAGTAACCTGGTTAAAAAGCAAGTAGCAAAGCTTGTCATTTTTAATCACTGATTTAGATAAACAGTTTTTAAAATCCAGGACTAAAACTCAAGTATGACTCACATTTAATCTGTAAAACATGAAGTAAATTAGAGACTTACTGACCATTAAATTTATTTTAAGAGAAAAGATACATACACGCAATGCTTTCAGATCTGAAATAAGTGGTTTAATCAAATCTGTAGTATCACTAAAGATTTCTGGGTTGGTTCTGAGTTTTGACTATCCTACTTACTTTTCTATACATGGAATAGCTGAATCTCCCATCTCTATTTCTTTCTCAAACTCTCTGCTGTTCCTATTGCCAATTAGGAATGATTTCAGTTGCAAGTAACAGAACAGGGACTTAAACAAAAGGACATTTAATTGTCTCACAAAACATGAGTCCAAAAGTGGGCATTTGGTTATAAAGTCTCAGTGATGTCACCAAGGACCCAGGCTCTTTCTAACTCTTCATTTAGCTATTCTTAGGGTGTTGGTGTCTTCTTTTCTCAGCTGTAAAATGGCTGTCCCATTTCTGAGCATCATATCTTCACAATAAGACTCCTAGGAGAAAAGATGTGAGTAAGTGGCAGGGATGACTCACTTCACTACCTCTACCTTTATCAGGGAGGTAAGTCTTTTTCAGAAACCACCCTATAGAATTTCATTATGTCTCCCTGTCCCCTGACTGGTCATTGCTACTTTTAGCTGCAAGAGAGAAAGAGAAAGCAAGTATTTGGCTTTTTTAAATCCTCATTTATTGGGGACAGGCAAGAAAAAAACAGTTTGGGAATCGTTTATGGGTGCATCACTGAAAATATCTGACACTCTCCTAGGGGGCAATTTAATTGGCCTAATTCAGAGGTTTTCTAGATATCATCTACTTTTGAGTATGTTCTGCATCATTACATCAAACTCTAAAGTGCATATGAATTACTTGGAGATCTTGCTGAAAGATTATATGATACAGTAGAACTAACATGGGGCCTGAGAAATTGCATTTATAACAAGCTCTCAGGTGATGCCAATGCCGCTCAACCATATAACCATAGTTTCAGTAGTAAAGTTATATATTCTGTCTGTTCTATCATATTTTAAAAATTTTGGTCTCAGTATAATTATGCCTACCCACATTCTCATCCCTTAATTCCTTCTGTCATTTTCTGTATACAGTTATGTTTTTTTAAATCATTTTTATTTTTTCACTCGTCCTCAGTCACTTTTAATGAGATAATGCATGTAAAGGTGCTTAGCACACATAAATATTAGCTACAAATTCCTTTCATGTTTTCTGTTTTTCTACTCTTTCTTAATTTATGAAAGATTGTTTACTTTCTCCCTTTATATTCCTCTTTTAAAATTCCATTTATGGCTGGATGTGGTGGCTCATGCCTGTAATCCTAGAATTTTGGGAGGCTGAGGCAGGCAAATCACTTGAGGCCAGGAGTTTGAGACCAGCCTGGCCAACATGGCGAAACCCCATCTCTACTAAAAATACAAAACTTAGCCAGATGTGCTGGTGTTCCTCTAGTTCCACCTACCAGAGAGGCTAAGGCACAAGAATTACCTGAGCTGTGGGAACCAGAGGTTGCAGCGAGCCAAGATCATGCCACTGCGCTCTGCCCTGGGCAACAGAGTGAGACTCCATCTCAAAATAAATAAAATAAAATTCCATTTGTGAGGGAAAACGTAACTATCTAAATTAACAAATGTAAATTTAGTTGCAGTGATAGTCTCATGTCAAAGAAAAGACAAATCTCATGTAAAAACAAATAGTAAGAGAGAATAATTTCTTGGCCATCTCTAACACTGATGGAAAGGCTGAGCATATGTTTAATGAATTGTCACAGAATTCCCTGTTCAGATGGACACTGCTTTCTCAAATTAAACTTGTTATTCCTTAATTACAGCAGTCACAGGAATAAAGCACTATCTCTCAGGCAATATTATTGTTTTCCTGTTTTGTTTAATTATAAGCGTAGAATAGAATTACTTACAACTATGCCTCTTTGCAAGATTTCAGTTACATTGAAGGTTAAACAGACTTTTATGAATCAACGAGGCATCATTTATACTCATGATTTCATTGGAAAATACATTGTGAGTCTAGTCAGCCAGCTTACATGTATATGTTTAAGTGTGTTATCTTATTCCTCGAAGACAGCTTCTAGCCTGCAAGCAGTGATGTCCAATAGAGCTTCCTGCAATTATGGCAATATGCTATCCTCACTGTCCCATAGGGCAGCCACTGGCCACATGTGACACATAGCTAGTCCAAATAAAAAAATGGATTTTTAGATTTTTTCTTAGTTACTGCACATTTAAATTTAGATGTTTGTGACTGGTGACTGTCATATCAGACAGACAGCTCTAGCAGCACTGAAAGGTTGTGGGTTTTGTTCGTTTTGACCATTGTTACTGATTGGTTCTGAAGGTTAACACCTCCTTCTTGTATACACTTATTGTCTAAGAGTCCACTTAGCTTTATAGAAGCAAAATTGTGAAATATAAATCGGGCTAACCTCACTAATTTTAGATTTATATATAGTAAAAAATGCATATAAATATTTTGGCTACTGGAGGATACAGCTTTGATAGCAATTCTTGTGACAGGATAAAGCAAAGAAATCGGAGCTAGTAATAATATTTGAACAATAATTCTCTTTTCTGGGCTGAAGAATTCATTGAACTTTATAGTTTTATGTCCATCTGAGTGTAAATTATTCCATTTCCATTAACATGTCATCATCTAATTAGTGTCCATAACATAAATTATCAACATGACTTTTTATTACCATCATTAATTCATTCATTTATTATGCATACTACACCAACTTTCAAAAGGAACAGGAGCTGATTCATTCATGTCATCACTTGGCTTTGCTGGAGTCAGTTTCAGTTCCTTTTGAAAGTTGGTGTAGTATTTGTCAGGATGTTTGTAACACACCTTGAATATGACTTCTTACAGAGTAAAAAATGCTAAGCTGTAAACCTCGTCGTATTCATATTTTAATATTATACCTGTCCTCATCTTATTTCTCTTAGTCTTAGTTTCCATTTAATGAGTTTTTTTTCAAGTACTAACTTTTTTAAATCTCTTAGAAAGCTTAAAAAGCTATGTTAAATTCTAGTAAATATATTTATTTACTTTAAGGTAGGGTAAAAATCCACCATTAAAAGTAAATAAATACATTGAGATAAATGTTTTGAGTATTTTATCTCAATAAAAGTATTGAGATAAATACTTTTTGGAGTTTATTTGATGGAATCGAGTATATATTTATATGTATAATATACATATTTATATGTTTATATGTATATATTTGTAACCCTTTGGAATTATTTTGGAGCTATTTATCAAAAATGATACATGATACGTAAATGAACATTTGACCTAGCTATTCTACTTCTTGGTATTTTTCCTAGGGAAATAATCAAATGATATAGAAAGATATGTAAAATCATGTGCATTATACTTTTGTTTTTAACAAATATATGTAAAACTTAAAATAACATAAATGTGCACCAATAACATATTGGATTAGTAGATCATACACATAAACTTGAATCTTAAGTATTATTAAATGATCACATATATATTTTTTGACACTGAGAGATGGTGATACATAAAGAAAATCAGGTTACAAAATAGTAGTATGTGTAGAAAAAATCTTGTTTGGTTTAAAAGAGTGAATATTTATATTTGCATTAAAACATACTGCTATATTTTAATGGTGGTTATCACTGTATGGTAGGATTAAGAATGATTTTAAACTTCTTTGTTATTTTTCCCCTTAAGTGTTAACAATGTCTATATACAAGCCTGATCATCAACTGGTATATTTTCTTTTCTTTTCTTTATTTTTATTTTATTTTTTTGAGACAGAGTTTCACTCTTGTTGCCCAGGCTGGAGTGCAGTGGTGTGATCTCAGCTCACTGCAGCCTCTGCCTCCCGGGTTCAAGTGATTCTCCTGCCTCAGCCACCCGAGTAGCTGGGATTACAGATGCCTGCCACCACACTTGGCTAATTTTTTGTATTTTTAGTAAAGACAGGGTTTCACCATATTGGTCAGGCTGGTCTCAAACTCCTGACCTTAAGTGATCCACCCACCTCGGCCTCCCAAAGTGCTGGGATTACAGGCGTGAGCCACCATGCCCAGCCCAGCTGGTATATTTTCTTACAGCCATACCAATGGTTAAAATATGAAACTATTTCCATATTGTTTGAAAAATAGCCAATATTCTGAGTCCCTCAACAAGCATGACCCTGTCTCTGCTGCCCTGGCCACCTAGACCCCTCCTCCCAGACTGCCTATATCCCAACTTATGATTTTGTTCTTAAGTCATGACTGTATTGTTACACACTAATTCAAGTTCTAAATAATGGCCATATATAATCAAAATGGTTACAGTTTTAGAAAGAGTATCTTCCAAATTAATAAAACATTTTAAAGGGTGTTGTGTTGTGTTGTATTTGATTGGAAGTAATAGGGTCTGTCTCAAACCAGGATATTTATTAGTACCATAACTGGAAGCTGAGTTGGATGATGGACTTGGTTATAATTAGAAGTTTAATGATACGTCAAAAACAGAATATCCTATCTTGCTTCTCTGCCATCGTAATGCTGGCCTTGCTCATGGTTCCAAGGTGGCTCCCAGTGGCTTTTAAGGGTAGTTATTTTCTTATTTTTTTCCAGCAGGAAAAAGGGGGAGAAAAATCCCTCTTTCTCAAATATGACCTGTAACAATGTATCATGCCTATGGTATTATCAGTAGAATGTCTGGACTTACTGCCTAAGACTAATCAAGGTCTTTTGTCTGGGTATGGGTCTCCATTCTCTGAATCATGTGGGGGTGTGGTGGATACCTGAAAAAACTGAGTTTCACATTGTGAAGGAAAAAAGTGTGGGATAAATGCTTTATAGGCAAACAGTGGTGTCCATTTCAGCTACTTACAGATTTGGTTGTCCGGACATTTCACTCTGGTGGAAACTATTATTTCTTTATAGTGTATACATACACACACAAAGTCTAAAGCAAATAATACCATTATATAAAGTGAATGGATTGTAGCATTTAAGATCAATACGACTACTTTATTTTCAATAAATAAATTTTATAATCAGTTGAAATGTATTCATTTGACTTATAAATCACCTTCACTACTACAAGCCTAGGATTATGATGCCAGTGGGATTACACACAGATACATACACACACAGTCGAAGCTGACCTTGAGAAAAGCATTTGTGTGCAAGCAGCATATTTATGAAGTGCAGGAATCAGTAATAGGGGAATGGGAAATAATTATGGCAAAGAAAGGGCAGCCAATGTGAGTTATTAAGCATGCCACTGTTACAGGCATTGGAGCAAGGAGACTTGGAGAAATTACATAATATACTGTGCCTCTGAATTATCCCACTTGAGTGAGGGAGCTGGGGAATTTATACACCAACTCCCATCATTTACTTGTTGAGGGCTTGCTCCCAGGGGTTTTAATTCTCCATCACTTCTAGTTTGGTAAATATACAGGCCCAGGAAGCTTCTGAGATTCTACTGGGAGAACTCTTGGCACAGATACAGATTCTGGCAGTTAGAAGTCATAAGAGCACCATGACTTGATGGGATCTGAGGGATATGGGTGTGGCTCTGAAGTGTCCATTACATTCACAAGCATGCATGCATTCATATGATAGGCATATATGTATTTGTGAGATTGCATATTATACGTATGACAGTTATAGTTACTATGATATTTTATAGTACACAAATGAGGAAACTGAGGCACAAAGACATTAACCTGCTCATAATTGCACAGTTAGTAGTTAGCACAATGGGAATTCAACTTCAGGTTGCTGATGTCTGGTCCTTTGCCTCTTAATTACTACACTATTGGAATCAGGATACATATTTTTTTCCCCTCAGTGAAACTGTTTTACAGCATTAGATTATTTTAAAGGGCCTTGTCACCACTGTTTTCACTTTCTTGCATGTCACAATGGGCCTTGGGGCAAATGTCACACTGCCCTCTGGGGTAGGTTATCCTGTACAGAATCGAGGCCTTTTATGGCCAATGTTTACATTGAATTTGAATTTTCATTAATTGATAACCGTTTAAGGATGGCATCTCTTTGAGCTAATGCAATCGGGGAGTTAATTTCAAATGATTGTGGTACTGTGTCACTGAGGCCACAGAGTCCTAACAAAGGTTAGGAAATGCAGACAGTGACTCTCAGCATGAGTTTTCTTGCACAGCAAATGTAAAAATTTAGAAACACAGTCAAGCACATATTGTTTATTTCTGCTTTAATACATATTCTCCTATAAACAGGCCAGGTGCCTGGGAGCATCTGCTTTATTTGACTGTTATACATTTTTTATTTGACACTTCAATATTGCCTTTGGTATTGTTGTCTAATACACTTCATTATCTTATAGTGTATTATTTCCTGAGTTTGATAGCATATTTAGCATTGTACAATACGTAAGAAGGGAAAGCCCCATTCTGAGTGCTGGTGGTTGTCATCCTTCAGCTCCATTTTGGTGTGCTGAGAGTAATTGCCACTAAATGGAAGTGTACGTGGATGAGTTTGAGAAATGGGTGGGTTGGAAAATGAAAATTGAGGGGGCCCACCTGTGCCTTGTCTGAATAGCTCCTTTACCAATGTTCTCTTTGAATAACACAAAAGTCCAGTGAAGATCTCCTCTCCATTTCCCTCCTCCTCTTTCTCCTCATCATAATAATCATGATTATTTCTACATTGTAGAGGGAGGGATTGGGAGAGTGGGTTTTGTGCTCAGACTACTTGTGCTCAAGCCCCAACTGCTTCATGGATTTATTTATTTTACTTTTATATTAAGGTATATGTGCTGGATAGAGCTGGCTTGCACCAGCTTGCAAGAACTGATTTTGCAAATCTCTTCCAAGTTCATGTTCAGTCATGTCATGTTGGTAGCTTGAAATACTTATGTATACATCACTAGCTAGGTCAAGATGTAGAGTATTACTCCAAAAATGTCCTCTCATTCCCCTCCCTGACCTAAACCATTCCCATATGAGGTTATCCCTATTTCCACTTCTATAAATATCAGTTAATTTTGCATTTATTGAAATGTGTGTAAGGAAACATCAGCATGTCTTCTTTTGAACCTGATTTCTTTTGTTCAAGAACATGTCAGTGAGTCATGCATGTTTCTGTATGTAACTGTGCTTAACTCTTTTTTTGGTATAAAGTGTGCTGTTCAACATGTTATATGATAGTCCATAACCACATGTGACTGTTGAGTTCTTGAAGTATGGCTAGTGAAACTGAACAACTAAATTTTTAACCAGGGAACTAAACTTCACAGCACATTGAATTGAGATGTGTGCTAAGTGTAAAATACACATTAGGTTTTGAAGACAGTATGTAAAACAGGATGTAAAATACCTTCATATTTTTTATATTGATCACTTATTAAAATGATACAAATGATAATATTTTGATTTATTGTGTTAAATAAAATATATTACTGAAAATGGTTTCACCATGTATTAACTTGGGCTGTGTAACAAATTACCACAAACTTGGTGGCTTAGAACAACAGGAATTTATTCTCATTTTTCTGGAGACCATACGTCTGAAATCAAGATGTCAGGAGGGTTAGTTCCTTCTGGAGGTTCTGAGGGAGAATCCATCCCATGCCTCACTCCTAGCTTCAGGTGGTTGTTGCAATTCTTGGCGTTGCTTGATTTGTAGACACATCACTCCAGTTTCTGCCTCCATCTTCACACGGTCTTCTGTGTCTTTTCCTTTTCTATCCCTTATAAAGACACTTTTTATTGGATTTCAGGCCCACCATAATCCAGGCTGATCTCATCTTGAGGTCCTCACCTGTGTACCAAAGACACATTCCAAATAAAATTCTATACTGAAGTTTGTATGTAAATCTTTTTGGGAGGGGCATTTTTCAATGTACTACACACATGCTTTTCATTTGTTTTCTACTTTATTTAATGTGACTACTAGAATGTTTAATATTACATATGTGGCTTGCATTGTGTCTCCATTAAACAGTGCTGCTAGATGGTATCCCATCAGGTGAGTATACTTTAATGTACCTATTCATCAGTATGAGATCATTTTTAGCTGTCATCTCTTCAAATCTTTCTCCTCTTTTCATCTAGAGCTTCAAGCACATGTGTGGTAAAAACTTTTACATCTTGTGTGTTTCCTTTATTCCTAAATTTCCAGGCCAGGCGCAGTGGCTCACATCTGTAATCCCAGCACTTTAGGAGGCCAAGGCGGGCAGATTACTTGAGGTCAGGAGTTTGAGACCAGCCTGGCCTGCATGGTAAGATCCTGTTTCCACCAAAAATACAAAAATTAGCCGGGCGTAGTGGTGCACACCTGTAATCTCAGCCACCTGGGAGGCTGGGGCAGGAGAATCACTTGAACCCGAGAGGCGGAGGTTGCAGTGAGCCAAGATCACGCCACTGCACTCTAGCCTGGGTGACAGAGTGAGACTCGGTCTCAAAAAGAAAAAAAAAAATTAAATTTCCATCCTTTTGTCCTCTGACCCATCATCCAGTTTAATAAGGCTCTCTTCTATTGTGTCCAATCTGCAGCCAAACTCAGTCACTGATTTCTTAATTTCAGTGATTTTATTTTCCATGTTTAGAATTTGTTTGTTTTTTACGCACAGATTCCAGTTCTCTAGTAAAAAAATTTTGATTTTGCTGTTGATTTATTTGACATATTAATCAGTTATTTTGGTGTTCATATCTGAGTCTGTTGTCTTTTTATTTTCCCCTTGGTCTTGCTTTTGTAATACTTAATAATGGTTTATTAAATATTTAGCACACATTTGAAACACTGTACAGGCACAGGATGACAATATCCTCCTGAGAGGGTAATTTGATATGTGGCACAGGGACATTGCCTCAGCCCAGCTGGAAGCTGAGCTAACTCAAGGCTGGGCTGTAGTTTTTATACGTCACAGTCTGCCTTTGCTTTAAATCCTCCTATGTTTTAGCTCTTCATGTATTCTACTTGAGAACCTGAGGTGTTTACTAGGGCCTTTTTCCTATGGCATTTTTTTAAATTTCATTTTTATCTTCCTAGCAGGATATGACTATTAACAGCTCTTCCATACCGCTAGCCAGTTCCTTTCTACTAGATTCTTAGCATTTTGTCTAACACCACTTAAGAAGTGGTAAATACCTCAAAACAAAAACTTGTGCTGAGGATTGGAATCACTTCTGTTTATACACTTGGCCCCTCAACTTCTCTCTAATTTGGCAGCACCAAATGCAATTTTTGTATCAGCAGCTACATGAGATTATCAAAAGCTCTGCTGGCTTCTCTGCCATTTAGGTGCATCTGACAGGCTTGTTAGCTTCTCATTTTGTACCAAGAATTGGCACATGACCCAGGGGGAGAACCAGTGTATAGAAAGCTGGGCTCAGCTTGAGGATTGTCCTTTCCATTATCTTTGCCTCTACAGTCCTGGCTTCCTTTGAAGGCCCTACAACCCAAGAACAGATGTTCTGCTTTGTTATTGTCTTTCCTAGTTCTCACTGAGAGCTTTGTCTTTACTCCATCAGAAGAGGAAGTTGCAAGTTAGCATTTTAAGCAGAACTTAGACGCAGTTTTATTAAAATTTAATTTCAGTCACAAGTATCACATCCTATTATTTCCCTCACTGAAACCCCTAAATTATATGCTTTGAAATATAAATAGAAAGCTCCTTTCCTGCCCTGAGTCATCAGCCCGATGACTATCATGAGAGTTCAGTATAATGTATAGTGGAAACAAGTCTCCAAAGCAAACTTTACTAGAAACTAGAGTTGTGTTCTAGGTTAACTCATGTCACTTTGCTTGACTCTGGGATGTCTTCTTTTATATACTGGGTTCACTTTCTAATTGGCTCTGCCTACCCAGGTTGCACTTTAAAGCCCTGAGCCTGGCTCATTCTATTACATCTAATCTCTAAACTGGCCTAATTCCTTGCCACAAATTTCAGTTTTATTCTCTAATGTTATCTTACCATCCCTAAATCTTCTTCACTTTTGCCATGCTAACAGGCCAGATTAGGATATATGACTTTAACTTACCACAAGATTCTCCCAATACTGCTTTACTAAATGGCCTTGAGTAGATTCCAGTTCTGATTTTGGACGGAACTATCTTATGCTACCACACCTCAGTTTGTGCCAATAAAGAAAGCTTTTGAGAGCTGCATTTCATACTCTGGTACAGGTGGAAAATAAGTTTCAATCTATGCATTAGCGCAAATTCATTGGAGATGGACTCCTTGCTTGTTGAAAGAATGTTATAGCAGAGGGATCATAGGTATCTCAAATATAGAAGGGGTGATACAGATTACACTTGTGAATTTGGGATGAGAAATGTTCCTTTTAGATTTCATCTAAGGAAGGATGAAGAAAATAGTTATATCAAGTATCTGTTATATACTAGGTGTTTCTTTTCTTTCTTTCCTTTTCTTTTTTTTTTGAGATGAAGTCTCACTCCATCACCCAGGCTGGAGTCCAATGGCACAATCTCGGCTCACTGCAACCTCTGCCTCCTGGGTTCAAGTGATTCTCATGCCTCAGCCTCCTGAGTAGCTGGGACTGTATAGGCATGCACCACCATGCCTGGCTAATTTTTGTATTTTTAGTAGAAACAGGGTTTCGCCATGTTGCCCAGGCTGATCTCGAACTCCTGGACTCGAGCAATCCTCCCTCTTTGGCTTCCCAAAGTGCTGGGATTACAGGTGTGAGCCATCACACCCGGCCATTTCTAGATGTTTCTGTATGCTTTATTTCACTGCTATCAGGTAATTGAATATCCAAGGATGTCTGATGTCTTAGCAGTAGAAGAATCTAATTAGCAAATACTTTCCTTGGCATGGAACTGTACATAATTTCATAACAAATGAATATTTATATTACTATAGTCAACTTACATAAATGCCTGCCAATTTTCATAGTCATGCAAAAATGCTTTTTATACCCAATGCTAAATTTATTGAGGCATAACTTAAATATAGTGTATACACAGATTCTAAGTATGAAAATTGATCAATTTTGGCAAATGAATATACCCATGTTACCCATTCTCTGGCAAGATGAAGACTATTTCTGTCATCCCAGAGAGTTTCCTTGTGCCCTTCCCAGTCAAGTCTCCCCCACCCGGAAACAAATGCTAATCTTATTTCTATCATAATAGTTTTGTCTCATGTAGAATTTTATAGAAATAAGATTTTATATACTATTTTTTTTTCTGGAGCCTTTTTCTCAGAATAATGTTGAGACTCATGATGTTATATATATCAGTAGTTTATTTGTTATTACTAAGTAGTGTTCTATAATATGAATATACTGCTAATTACCTGTTTTCCTGTTAATGGGCATCTGAACTTTTTCACATTTTGGCTATTTTAAATAAATCTTCTGTAAAGATTTGTATATGAGGCTTTCTTTGTCAACATAGGTTCTCATTTATCTTAAATAAATACCTATAAATGAGATTCCTGGGTTATAGAATATGTCTATTTAACTTTTAAAGAAATGTCTGTACTAATGATACTCCACGTCTTGAGGTGTATTTTGTCTGCTATTCATATAGATTTTTCCTATATTGATTGTATGGTATATATTTTTCCTTCCTTTTGTATCAAAACTTGTCTGTATCTTTAAAGGGCATTTCTTATAAACAAGATATATAGTGGATCTTTCATTTCAATCTATTCTGACAATCTCTTCTTTTTAACTGGGTAGTTCAACCCAATGCAATGTAGACATTAATATGTTTGGATTTAAGGCTACCATCTTGGTATCTAGATTATACTTGTCTCACCTGTTCTGTGTTTTCTGAGATGAATTGAGTAATTTTTAGTACTCTCTTTTTTATCTCCTCTATTGGCCTATTAATTATGCACTCTGGTCTTTTTTTAGTGCGTGCTCAAGAGAAAGAGGCAGCAAACTACATCCTGCAGGCCATATCCAGCCCTAGTTCTTTATACACAAAGTTTCACTAGAACAGTTATGCCTATTTATTTACAAATTATATATGGCTGCTTTTGGACTATAATAGTACAGCTAAGTAGCTGCAACAAAGACTAAACAGCCTGTAGAGTCTAAAACATTTACTAATTAACCCTTTACAGAAAAAGTATGCGAGGCCCTGCTCTAGAGATTAAAAATACATGCATTTTCACTCTCTATAGCCTACCTCAGAAAACATCCCACTACTCCACAAACAATATATGAACCTTACAACAATATATTTCTAATTACCAAACTCCTGCACTTTGTGTCCTTTTGTCATATGTCGTACCTCTACATATGCTATAAACCCCACAGTACATTTTTTGTTTTTGTTGTTTTTTGAGACCATCTCACTCTGTCGCCCAAGCTAGAGTGAAGTGGCAGGATCTCTCCTCACTGCAACATCTGCCTCCTAGGTTCAAGTGATTCTCATGCCTCAGCCTCTGAGTAGCTGGGATTACAAACATTCAGCACCACACCCAGCTAATTTTTGTATTTTTAGTAGAGACAGGGTTTCACCATGTTGGTCAGACTGGTCTCGAACTCTTGGCCTCAAGTGATCTGCCTGCCCGCTCGCCTGCCTCAGCCTCCCAAAGTACTAGGATTACAGGCATGAGCCATCACACTGGGCCCCACAGTCATTTTTAACATTTCTACTTTAAATAGCTTGAATTTCACTTTAAATACTCTTTTAAAAAGACTTAATCTTGTGAAGTAGGTCTGCTGGAGATAAATTCTTTCAGCTTTTGTCTGTCTGAAAATATCTTTATTTCTCTTTCATTTTTAAAAGATATTTTCACTGGATATAAAATTCTAGTTTGACAGTTTTTTAGTACTTTAAAAATGTCTTCTCAGGCTGGGCACAGTGGCTCACACCTGTAATCCTAGCACTTTGGGAGGCCAAGGTGGGTGGATCACCTGAGGTCAGGAGTTTGAGACCAGCCTGGGAAACATGGTGAAACCCCATCTCTATTAAAAATACAAAAAATTAGCTGGGCATGGTACGGGCCCAGCTATCTGGGAGGCTGAGGCAGAGAATTGCTTGAACCCAGGAGGTGGGGGTTGCAATGAGCCGAGATAGTGCCACTGCACTCCAGCCTGGGAGACAAGAGCGAGACTCAGTCTCAAAAACAAAAAAAAAGAAAAAAAAAATTTTCTCATTCGCTTCTTGCCCCTAGTGTTTCTGATTAAAAATCAACCATTGATTTAATTGTATCACTGTTTCCTGTATGTTGTCTTTGCATTCTTTGACCACTTTCTAGATTTTCCTTAATCTTGGTTTTCATCTGAGTATGTTTTTCCTTCCTATGATTTACTTCATATTTATCCTTCCTGAGATTAAACAAGCTGCTGCGATCTGTGAGTTGATGTCTTTTATTATTTGTGGAAAATTCTTGATTATCTTTTAAAATATTTCTTCTGCTCCTCTCTCCCTTTATTCCTTCTGGAGTACCAATTATACACTTCTTAAACTGTTTGATAGTGTCCTCAGATCTTGAATAATGGTTCTTTTTTAACTCCTTTTACTCTTTGTATGTAAGTTTGGATAATTTATTTTGAATGTCTTCAGATTTACAGATTCTTTTCTCTTCTGTGTCCAGTCTGCTGCTAATCTCATATAAATATTTTTTCAAGTTTTATACTATCTTTTTTATTGCTAGCATTTACTTTAGGCTCATTTTTGTAGTTTTTATCTCTTAAATTCTCCATCTGTTCATGCATGTTGTCTACCCTTTCCTTTATGTACTTTAACATATCTATTATAACTATTGTATGAGACTGGTGCACTGCCCGTTCATTGCACAGAGAGGGTGATCGTAGTTATTTTAAAATTCCTATTTGACAGTTCCAACATATGAGTTATTTGGGGTCTGTTTCCTTTAATAAAGTTTTCTCTTGTTAATGACTCCTATTTTTCTGCCTTTTCATGAGTCTCAAATTTTTATCGAATTCTGAACATTGTATATAAAAATAGAAAAATAGAAACCGAAGAAAATAATATTTATGTCCAGAAAAAGACATGTCTCTTCTTCCATTGTGCTCTAGCATGTATTTGTGCATGTGGGAGGTTGAAGAGATATGGTGAGTCAACTTAGGTTGTGTTTGAGACATGTTTGAGCTTTGTTCACCACAGGCGTGTCTTAGCTCTTCTGTTCCACCCTTGGACTTTGGCAGGCCATATGTATCTCAACTTGGGTGTGAGGGGAATTCTCTCTCAGCAATTTATCCTCTCACCCCCAGTAGCATATGGTTAATGCTGGGCATGGTTGTGTGTGTGTGTGTGTGTTTTTTCTCAGTTCTCTCCACTATTCTCATACTTGAGTAGGTACAAATCTTCACTTCAGGGGATTTGCTTTTAGCCTTTCCTTCAGCAGCAGACAGCCACAGCCTGGTATTCAATCTAAGGTTAAGCTCCTTTGTGGGGTTTCTTTTAATCCTCTCACATACACCCTTAGACTTAAGCAGTCCCAGGGGATGTGCCTGGAGAGGCACTCTCTTAGCTCTCCTCCTCTTGCTGTAGTGGTAGACAGCTGTGGTACTTAGAATGAGGCCCAACTTGGCCTAGAACATTTTTCTCACTTCTCCTGGTCTGCCATAGTCTTTACTATCATTGCTTCTCAGTTCTCCTGCCCTGTCCCTAGTTTTTCTCATGAATACTCATGAAGGCCTGTGGAAAAGAACTGGTTGTGGGGAGAGGAGTGGGTGTGTCCCCTTTCATTTGGGGATCTCAGGCTAAACCTGTACATATATGGTCTTAAAATTTGCTGAAAAGTTAGCAAGTTTCTTCTTACCTTCATCTAAAGTGGTTTCTTGATATATATTTTTTCCCATTCTGTAGGTTATCTGTTTACTCTGCTGACAGTTTCTTTTGCTGTACAGAGCTCTTTAGTTAAATTGGGCCCATTTGTCAATTTTTGATTTCATTGCAATTGCTTTTGAGGTCTTAGTCACAAACTCTTTCCAAGGCCAACATCCAGATATGTGATCCCCATATTTTCTAGAATTCGTGCAGTTTGATATCTTACATTTAAATATTTAATCCATCTTGCATTAATTTTTGTATATGGTGAAAGGCATCCAATTTCATTCTGCATATAGCTCTCCATATAGTCTAACACCATTTATTGATTAGGCAATCCTTTTTCCTTTGCTTATTTTTGTCAGCGTTGTCAAAGTTCAGATGGCTATAGGTGTGCAACTTTATTTCTGGGTTCTCTATTCTGTTCCATTGATCTCTGTATCTGTTTTTGTACCAGTACCATGCTGTTTTGGTTACTGTAGCCCTGTCATGTAGTTTGAAGTCAGGTAATGTGATGACTCTGGCTTTGTTCTCTTTACTTAGGATTACTTTGGTTGTTCAGCCTCTTTTTTGGTTTCCTAGGAATTTTAGAATAGTTGTTTCTAATTCCAGAAAATAATGTTGGTAATTTGATAGGAATAATGTTCAATCTGTAGACTGCTTTGGGCAGTATGGCCGTTTTAACAATATTGATTCTTCTGTCCATGAGCATGAAATGTTTTTCCCTTTGTTTGTATCATCTATTTTATTTCTTTCAGCAGTTTTTTAGTTCTCTTTGTAGAGATCTTTCACCTCCTTGGTTGGATGTATTCCTAGGTATTTTTCTTTTATATGTAGCTATAGTAAACAGGATTGCATTCAAAAGACATGAGCAGACAGTTCTCAAAATAAGACTTACAAATGACCAACAAACATGTGAAAAAGTTTTCCACATCACTAATCATCAGAGAAATGCAAATCAAAACTGCAATAAGATATCATCTCATACCAGTCAGAATGGGTATTATTAATAAGTCAAAAATCCACAGATGTTGGCAAGGCTGTGGAGAAAAGGAAACACTTTTCCATTTTTGGTGGTAATGTAAATTAGTTTAGCTACTATGGAAAAGTGTTTGAAGATTTCTCAAAGGACTTAAAACAGAACTATGTTAGACTGAGAAATCCCA
The DNA here is from genome assembly GCF_028858775.2 of Pan troglodytes. NCBI lineage: Eukaryota > Metazoa > Chordata > Mammalia > Primates > Hominidae > Pan > Pan troglodytes. The sequence continues at coordinate 32,980,725 of NC_086015.1, forward strand.
CTACTGGGTATATATTCAAAGGAAAATAAATCATTCTACATAAAAAAGACACATGTACCTGTATGTTATTTGCAGCATTATTCACGATAGCACAGACATGGGATCAACCTAGAGTGGCCATCAATGTTGAATTGGATAAAGAAAATGTGGTACATAAACACCGTGGAATACTACACAGCCATAAAAAATAATGAAATTATGTTCATTCCAGCAACATGGATGCAGCTGGAGGCCATTATCCTAAATGTATTAGCACAGGAGCAGAAAACCAAATACCACATGTTCTCACTTATGAGTGGGAGCTAAACATTGGTTACTCATGGACATAAATATGACAACAATAGACACTGGGGACTATAGAGATGGTAGGGAGGAAGGGTTGAAAAACTAACTGTTGGGTACTATGCTCAGTTCCTGGGTGATGGGATCATTCATATTCCAAACCTCAGAATCACACAGTATACCCAGGTAACAAACCTGCACAGGTAGCCCTGAATCTAAAATAAAAGTTGAAAACATAAATAGTAAGTAGTTTCTTCTTTCTTCCACTACTCAGCTTAAAAAACGAAGCAGCCATGCTGTTTTGGTTACTATGGCCTTGCAGTATAGTTTGAAGTAAGGTAGCCTGATGCCTCCAGCTTTGTTCTTTTGGCTTAGGATTGTCTTGGCAATGTGGGACCGTTTTTGGTTCCATATGAACTTTAAAGTAGTTTTTTCCAATTCTGTGAAGAAAATCATTTGTAGCTAGATGGGGTTGGCATTGAATCTATACATTACCTTGGGCAGTATGGCCATTTTCACAATATTGAATCTTCCTATCCATGAGCATGGAATGTTCTTCCATTTGTTTGTGTCCTCTTTTATTTTGTTGAGCAGTGGTTTGTAGTTCTCCTTGAAGAGGTCCTTCACATCCCTTGAAAGTTGGATTCCTAGGTATTTTATTCTCTTTGAAGCAATAGTGAATGGGAGTTCACTCATGATTTGGCTCTCTGTTTGTCTGTTATTGGTGTATAAGAATGCTTGTGATTTTTGCACATTGATTATGTATCCTGAGACTTTGCCGAAGTTGCTTATCAGCTTAAGGAGATTTTGGGCTGAGACAATGGGGTTTTCTAAATATACGACCATGTCATCTGCAAACAGGGACAATTTCACTTCCTGTTTTCCTAATTGAATACGCTTTATTTCCTTCTCCTGCCTGATTGCCCTGGCCAGAACTTCCAACACTAAATTGAATAGGAGTGGTGAGAGAGGGCATCCCTGTCTTGTGCCAGTTTTCAAAGGGAATGCTTCCGGTTTTTGCCCATTCAGTAGGATATTGGCTGTGGGTTTGTCATAAATAGCTCTTATTATTTTGAGATACGTCCCATCAATACCTAATTTATTGAGAGTTTTTAGCATGAAGGGCTGTTGAATTTTATCAAAGGCCTTTTCTGCATCTATTGAGATAATCATGTGGTTTTCGTCTTCAAAACAGCATGGTACTGGTACCAAAACAGAGATATAGACCAATGGAACAGAACAGATCCCTCAGAAATAACACTACACATCTACACCCATCTGATGTTTGACAAACCTGACAAAAACAAGAAATGGGGAAAGGATCCTCTATTTAATAAATGGTCCTGGGAAAACTGGCTAGCCATAAGTAGAAAGCTGAAACTGGATCCCTTCCTTACACCTTATACAAAAATTAATTCTAGATGGATTAAAGACTTAAATGTTAGACCTAAAACCATAAAAACCCTAGAGGAAAACCTAGGCAATACCATTCAGGACATAGGCATGGGCAAGGGCTTCATGTCTAAAACACCGAAAGCAATGTCAACAAAAGCCAAAATTGACAAATGGGATCTAATTAAACTAAAGAGCTTCTGCACAGCAAAAGAAACTACCATCAGAGTGAACAGACAACCTAGAGAATGGGAGAAAATTTTTGTAATCTACTCATCTGACAAAGGGCTAATATCCAGAATCAACAAAGAACTCAAACAAATTTACAAGAAAAAAACAACCCCATCACAAAGTGGGTGAAGGATATGAACAGACACTTCTCAAAAGAAGACATTTATGTAGCCAACAGACACATGGAAAAATGCTCATCATCACTGGCCATCAGAGAAATGTATATCAAAACCACAATGAGATACCATCTCACACCAGTTAGAATGGCGATCATTAAAAAGTCAGGAAGCAACAGGTGCTGGAGAGGATGTGGAGAAATAGGAACACTTTTACACTGTTAGTGGTACTGTAAACTAGTTCAACCATTGTGGAAGTCAGTGTGGCGATTCCTCAAGGATCTAGAACTAGAAATACCATTTGACCCAGCCATCCCATTACTGGGTATATACCCAAAAGATTATAAATCATGCTGCTATAAAGACACATGCACACGTATGTTTTCTGCAGCACTATTCACAATAGCAAAGACTTGGAACCAATCCAAATGTCCATCAATGATAGACTGGATTAAGAAAATGTGGCACATATACACCATGGAATACTATCCAGCAGTAAAAAAAGGATGAGTTCATGTCCTTTGTGGGGACATGGATGAAGCTGGAAACCATCATTCTCAGCAAACTATCGCAAAGACAAAAAACCAAACACCGCATGTTCTCACTCATAGGTGGGAATTGAACAATGAGAACACTTGGACACAGGAAGGGGAACATCACACACTGGGGCCTGTTGTGGGGTGGGGGGAAGGAGGAGGATAGCATTAGGAGATGTGCCTAATGTAAATGACGAGTTAATGGGTGCAGCACACCAACATGGCACATAATACTTATGTAACCTGCACGTTGTGCACATGTACCCTAGAACTTAAAGTATAATAGGTCAAAAACAAAACAAAACAAAAAATGAAGCAGCCATATATTACTTGTCATCTGGAAGAGGCTTGTCACATTGTGGATTTTAGTTCAATACTGGCTTTTTAAAAATTGCTTGATGACCTGTTCTCTCACGGGCTTTGAAAAGACTTTGGCTTTGTGTATTATCTGGCTCTTTGTGTCATTAAAGTAGGAGCAAATGTATCTTGTGGCTTTCTGTCCTCAACAGCAGTGGAAGTCCATAACTGCTTTTTAAAGTGTTTATCTCAGAAGGTCAGTGTAATGTACCTAGGAAGTGAATTGAGCCAGCATTATCATCTTCATTTTGCAATAAAGTGAAATCAGTTTCACAGGGTAGGAATAGATCAGAACCTGGATTATTTTAACTATGTCTTTTCTCTTTTCTCAACTATTCTTGCTCTATGTAGCCAGTTGTAAAACATAGCTCATTTAAAACCAATCACGTTGCAGCCCTAGCAGGGTACAATTATACCCTGCAGTAATCCATACCACTGTACAGATTTAAACTGAATTGTGTGAGGTAGAGAGAAGTAAAAACAAAGCTCTCTGGTAGAAAAACTTGCCATACTCTTGAGGCTATCAGGCATATGCTCATAGTCATATATCTGGGTAATTTTGGCTTCTGTTTATGAAGCCATCTTCCAAGCATTAATTGTCTCACCACTGTTGCATTTAGTTGCAACAACTTTAAAAAGTGGAATGGCTAGGTTAGAGCCTCACTGGAATTAGAGCATGTAGTTCTAGGATGGCCAAAGCTAGCTGTTGAGATCATTAAATTTTGTTACTTTTTATAAGGATATCAATTCACTGGCCATGAAATGAACTTTGTGTTTTCACTGATAATTGACTCAAATGATTTGTTTAACAAAATTGTATAGCTCCTTGATACAGAATATAAATACTCATATAAATTCCATGTAACTAATTTTTTTGCACCTAAATTTAGGATTATATTCAAATAGCAAATGCCTTGAAGTGCTCTGACACTGAGCTTCCCAGTTTTTGTTGAGCTAGTGACATATTTGTTTAATCAATCACACATATTGGTTTTTAAAACTACCTTTGTCTTTAAGCTTGACTTAAAAGGCCTAGGCTAAGCAAATTGAAGAATTTAGTTAGGCACAGCAATAGCTCTTGGTTAATGTAAACCACAAATAATTAGGATTCATGTGGCTGGCAATGTAACTTTTAATATAATGGACAGAATTTTATTAGTTTGCCCAGGGTTTATCCAGGGAAGTCCTCAAAGTCATTTTAAGGCCACTGGACAAAGATCTGTCAGTCTTCTCTATAAACTATGGCCTAAGCTACTTTTTAGAATATCAGGTTATGAGTATCTTTAAGAAACTAAAAATAGATTACTGTAGAAGTTCTTTTTTTCCCAACTTTTATTTCAGGTTAATGGGTACGTGTGTAGGTTCGTCACATGAGTAAACTGCATGTCACTGAATTTTGATTCAATCACGCAAGTAGTGAGCATAGGACCCAATAGGTAGTTTTTCAACCCTTGCCCCCATCTCACCCTCCCCACTCTAGTGGTCCCCATTGTCTATTGTTCCCATCTTTATGTCTATGGGTACTCAACATTTAGCTCCGACTTATAGGTGAGAACATGTATTATATGGTTTTCTGTGTTAATTCGCTTAGGATAATGGCCTCCAACTGCATCCATTTTGCTGCAAAAGACATGATTTGATTCTTGTTTATGGCTTTGTGGTATTGCATGGTGTATATGTACCACAGTTTCTTTATTCAGTCCACTGTTGATGGGCATCTTGGTTGATTCCATGTCTTTCCTATTGTGAATAGTGATGTGATGAATATCCAATTGCATGTTTTTTTTGTAGAATGATTTATATATATTTTTTGTATATGCAGTAGTGGGACTACTGGATCAATGTAGTTCTGTTTTAAATTCTTTAAGAAATCTTCAAACTCAAACAGTGGTTGAACTAGTTTACATTGCCACCAACAGTGTATACGTGTTCCCTTTGCTTCTCCAGCTGGCCAATATCTTTTTTTTTTTTTTTGTCTTTTTGATATAGCCATTCTGCCTGGTGTGAGAGAGTATCTCACTGTGGTTTTGATTTCCACTTCTCTGATAATAATGTTGAGTATTTTTTCATGTATTGGTTGGCTGCATGTATGTTAGAAGTTCTTAAGGCTGATGTGAAGTGTAGATGTTACAGCTTTCTTTCTTTGCACACATTCTCAGTTTGTAGCTATGGATAGGAAATTGAAGCATGAGTGAGTACTTCTGAGATTAGGGTCCCTAGCTTCTATTCAGCTATCCAGTTCTGCATAGCAGATGCCAATCCTTCCCCTAAACAATTTTTTTCCTCTGTGTACTGATTCTTATCTATCAAGGGAGATTTATTTCAAGAAACACTAGTGGATGAGTCATGAAATGTGATAGAAATGGATTTTAAAGGTGTTTTCCGAAAAGGGAAGAAATTCAGTAAAAATGATTTATAAAACAACCTACCCTATTCCTCAAACAATTAAATGTGAAATTGATCAGCTGTTACCTTGTATTATTCTCTATAATATGAGTTAGCAGCTTATAGGAGGGGAAGGACATGGGGTTGTTTTATTTAGAAATCATATTTTACTGATCAGTTTAAACTGTAGATATTTCCAGCTAAAGAAGTAATTTTCAGCATTACTTCTAATACTTGCTAAATTTAAAACCTTTTTTTAGTAGAATTTACCAAAAATTCTACATGTGATAAACATAAAACTAATATTTGTCAGTGTGTACTATTGGCTGAGTTATGTTAGCTCTTTTTTGAAAAAATTTTATTTTAGGTTTGGGGGTACATGTATATTATCTCTGAAGCAGTGATACTCAAAATGTAGTCCCCAGACCAGCAGCAGTAGCATAATTTGGGAAATCATTAGAAATGCAAATCAACATGAAATTAGCCATACATATTCAAAAGTATAAAATTTGATACCTTTTGGCATATGTAAGGCCCAAGAAATTACTATCATAATCAAAAGAATGAACACATCCATTACTCTCAGGTGTTTCCTTGCGCCACTTGGTAATTCCACCTTTCCTTCCTCCTCATCTCCTGGTAACTACTGATCTACTTTCTGCCGTATAGATTACTGTTCATATTTCTAAAATCAATATGAATAAAATCATGTGTACTTTTTAAAGTTAATAGATTTTTAAAATATTATTAGGTTTACAGAAAAAAAAATTGAGTGGAAAGTATAGAGAGTTTCCATGTGCTCACTCCCCTTGCCATTCCCTGATCAATTTCACCTATTTTTATTATCTTGGATTAGTGTGGTAAATTTTCTATAATTGATGAACCAATGTTGAGACATTATCATTCATTAAAGTCCATAGTTTACATTACAGTTCACTGTTTGTGTCATGTATTCTATGGGTTTTGACAAATGTGTAGTGACATGTATCTATCATTATGGTATCATACAGAATGATAGTTTTACTGCCCTAATAATCTCCTATGCGCCACCTATTTATCCCTTGCTTCTCCTGAACCTATAGTGCTCACTGAGCCTTTTACTTCTTCATGATTTTTGCCTTTTTCATAATGCCATATGATTGGAATCATATAATGTGTAGTCATTTCAGATTGATTGGTTCCTTTGGCTCAGCTATATGCATTCAAGGTCCATTCATTTCTTTTCATGGCTTGATAGCTCATTTCTTTTTATCATTTTAATTAAATTATTTTTTTTTTCTGAGACAAGGTATTGCTGTGTTGCCCAGGCTGGTCTCAAACTCTTGGCCTCAGATAACCCTCATGCCTTGGCTTCCAAAGTGCTAGAATTACAGGCATGAGACATTGCATCTGGTTTCATTTCTTTTTACCATGAGTCATATTCTACTGTACACATGCCCTACAGTTTGTTTATTCACCTATTGAAGGATATCTTGCTTGCCTCTAAGTTTTGGTGATTATAAATAAGCTGCTATAAACATTTGTATGCAGGTTTTTGTGTGAAATAAGTTTTCAACTAATTTGGGTAAATACGAAGAAGCATGATTGCTGAATCACGTAGTATGTATAATTTTGTAAGAAACTGCCAAACTGTCTTCCCAAGTAGCCTTACCATTTTGCATTCCCACCAGTAATGATAAGAGTTTCTTTTGCTCTACATTCTGATCAGTATTTGGGGTTGTGAGTGTTTGGGATTTTGGCCATTGTAATAGATATGTAGTAGTATCTCATTGTTGTTTTAATTTGCAATTCCCTCATGACACATAAAATGAAGCATCTTTTTATACTGTTACTTTTTGTTTGTGTATCTTCCTTTATAAGGAGTCTTTTTAGATGTTTTGCCAATTTTTAATTTTTTTCTCATTGTTGGATTTCAAGAATTCTTATATATTTTATGTCAATTTTTTATCTGATGTGTTTTTTGCGAAGATTTTCTCGAAGCTTTTGACTTGCCCTTTCATTCTCTTAATTTACTATTTTTTGACTGACCTCTTTTATTAAGCAAAATAATTTTGAGAATGGTCTATGTTGTTGCATATATAGTTTTTTAACACTGATAGTAGTATTCCATTGTACCAACATACTGTATCATAATTTACTTACCACTTTAACTGCTGGTAGATATTTTGGTTGTTTCCAGTTTTTGACTATTACAAGTAAAGGTGGTATAACATTCATGTACATTTTTTTTTTTGATACTGGGTCTTGTTCTGTCATCCAGGCTGCAGTGCAGTGGTACAATCACGGCTTACTGCAGCCTCAACCTCCCACGCTCAATCAGTTCTCACACCTCAGCCTCCTGAAAAGCTAAGACTATGGTGCATGCTGCCACACCTGACTAACTTTTGTATTTTTTTCTAGAGATGAGGGTCTAACTATGTAGTCCCAGCTGGTCTTGCCCTCCTGGGCTCAAGCAATCCACCTACCTCAACCCCCTAAATTGCTGGGATTACAGACGTAAGCCATCATGCCTGGTGACAAGTTTCTGTATGGAGACATATGCTTTCATTTTTCTTGTGTAAAGACCTACGTATGGAAAAACTATACCCTATGGTAGGTGCATGTTTAATTTTTTTAAGAAGCTGCCAAGTGTTTTTTCCAAAATGGTTGTATCACTTTATATTCCTACTAGCTTCGTGTGTTATTCTTGTTCCTCTACATCTTCACTAACAGATGGTATGATCAGCCCTCTTAATTTTTGTAATTCTAATAGATACATAGTGCAACATGATCTTGAATACTTTAGCCTTCTAATAATTCACAAAGGTGATTGTATAAGTTCCAACTTGGTTCTTCTTTTTCAACATTTAGAGGAAGTGTAGAAATTATCATTTAAAAAGATAAAAACAATTTGAATTTTCTGCCTTCTGTCATTTTATCTGGAGTGATAGTTCTCAATGTGCTATCTGGGGGCTTCTGGAGGCCCTGTTGCAGAGGATCTACAAGGTCAAAACTTAACATCAGATGATTTTTTTTTAAATTTCATTATTTCACAAGTGTGCACTGAGTTTTCCAGAGACTGCTTAATGAGTGGTGATGTGATTTATCTGACAGCTGGTAGAATGTGTGCTTGTGCATTTTTGTATATTTAAAAATTCTCAGTTTTAATTCTGAATATGATAAATGTTGATACACTTAACCCTAAATAGGGAAAGCCTCCTTTGACTCTTCAATGATTTTTAAAGATATAAAGTGGTTCTGAGACCAGATATCTAAACAAAAGTTAAAGAAAAAAATTGTATAATAAAATATGGAGATGTATAGAAATGAGACAAAGCAAATAATGTGAAAGGAAAAGAATGTCTTCAAACTTCAAAATGTACTGTATTTTCTTTTTCAAACTGTGAAGGGAAGGGAATCTAAGCACATCTATACATGCTGTTTTTGGCCCTAGAGGCCTGGCCTTTATTCCGATGTTGGCAGAATTCTGGTTTCTATAGCACTAGACTTGCTGTCTCATTGCTTTATCCTAGGGTCATATTTAACCCATAGCCTCTTTCCACTGTGCCTGGCCAAATGGAGCATTTTTCAAAGTTAATGAGAAGTGCCACTAGTTAACTTGCTTCCAATATGAAAATATGACCACAGGGACTGAGAAAAGTTGGGGTTTGATATTGAAGCCCGCTCTGCTTCTCTGAGAGCTGTGACAGCAGCTGGGATTCTGTCATCCTGGGAAATCTTAGGGGTCAATAGAGACATAAGCAGCAATGACTGTCAAAGGGAATATGATGTTTTCTGTTTCTTCATGTCTATTGGTATATTCATTATTTGTTAATATGTACATGGTTTCACTTGCATGAAGAGAGGGTTTCAGAATGAGTAATCAGTATTTTTCACCTCTTGATTGGTATCTTGAGTAGTCATGGGGCTAGTAGGTGATGCTTCTAATTTCTACCTCGGCACCCTTTGGTTCCCATAGCCTCAGTTGCTAAGTTTGCCATACAAGACTGAGATTTACAAAGCTATGGGAGGGACAAATGGTTGCAAAATTCTACTAAAACAAATCAGGGTAATTAATTCTTTGTTTAATAATGTCACTTACTGTTTGTGTAAGTGCCACACCAGTTTCTTTTGCTATTTATAACATTTCTTTTCTAATGTTAAAAATCTCCCCAGAGCACAAATCTAAAATATAAAATATTTAGGCAAATGAAATTAAGTCCCATTTTTTAAAGATGTAATTAATAGTTTCTTAAACTCTTTGCAGATCTTTAACTTGCTTTTACTTCCAACAGCTACAATGTTCATTCTTCTTTATATTTGTAAATACAATATATTTTTTCCTCCTGAGGTTAACTTGAGGCATTCAAATGAAAACAACTGAATAAGGGTTTTAAAAATAAATTAGCCATACATAAAAATATAATTTTGTGTTTTATGTATTCTTGTAGATGTGGGATTTGGTTTTAGTCCAATAATTATATTAAATCTCAATATTTTAGAATGAAAATATATCCCTTAGTTCTAAAGGCAATTTTAAGCAGTGAAATTTTAAGTGCTTACCTGGATCTTTCCCAAGTGTTCTTCAGATTAAATTAACCAGATACTTACAAATCTACAAATTATTTCAACAGTATCATAACATGATTAAAGATTCAAGAGTAAATAAGCCTAAGGAGCGACACTCACAGCATAAGAAAATATTTAAGACTCTAAGAAACAAGATTAAAGGTGGAAATATTGGTACATATTTTATATCCTCTATTTTCACTAAGATAAATTAAAATTACTAATACACAATGGGGAAAGTATTCCCTATTCAGTAAATGGTTCTGGGGTAGCTGGCTAGCCATATGCAGAAGAAAGAAACTGAACTCCTACCTTTCAATGTATACAAAAATTAAAGATGGATTCAAAATTTAAATATAAGACCTCGAACTATAAGAATCCAAGAAATCAATGTAGGAACACCATTCTGGACATTGGCCTTGGGAAAGAATTTATGACAGTCCTCAAAAGCAATTGCAACAAAAACTAAAATCTACAAGTGGGACCTAGTTAAACTAAAGACCTTCTGTTCAGCAAAAGAAACTATCAACAGAGTAAAGAGACACCCTACTGAATGAGAGCAAATATCCACAAACTATGTATCCAACAAAGCTCTAATCTCCAAAATCTATAAGGAACTTAAATAATTGAACTAGACAAACAAACAAACAAACAAAAAAAAAACCAATCAACAAACAAACAAAAAAAACCATTAAAAAAATGGGCTAAAAACATGAACAGATGCTTTTCAAAAGAAGACATACAAGTGACCAACAAACATGTGAAGAAATGCTCCACATCACTAATCATCAGAGAAATGCAAATGAAAAGAGCAGTGAGATACCATACCACGCTAGTTAGAATATCTTTTATTAAAGAATCAGAAAATAACAGATGTTGATGAGGCTGCAGAGAAAAGGGAATGCTTATACACTGTTAATGAGAATGTAACTTAGTTCACCCATCATGGAAAACAGTTTCGAGATTTCTCAAAAGGCTTAAAACAGAACTACCATTTGACCCAGCAATCCCGTTACTGGGTATATATCCAAAAGCAAACAAACCATCCCATGAAAAAGACACATGCACTCACATGTTCATTGAAGCACTATTCACAATAGCAAAGACATGGAACCAACCTAGGATCCCATAAATCATGGATTAGATTTTTATATATATATATATATATGTGTGTGTGTGTGTATATATGTGCGTATATATGCGTGTGTGTATATATATACGCACATATATACACATATACATATATGTATACATGTATACATATATATGTATACATACGTATATATGTATACATGTATACATGTATACGTATACATGTATACATGTATACATGTATACGTATATGTATACATGTATACATGTATACACGTATACGTATACATGTATACGTATACGTACGTATACATGTATACGTATACGTACGTATACATGTATACGTATACGTATATGTATACATGTATATGTATACGTATATGTATACATGTATATGTATACGTATATGTATACATGTATATGTATACGTATATGTATACATGTATATGTATACATGGCACATATACACCATGGAACACTACACAGCCATGAAAAGAATACAATCATGTCCATTGCAGCAACATGGATGCAGCTGGAGGCCATTATCCTAAGCAAATTAATGCAGAAACAGAAAATCAAATACCGCATGTTCTCACTTATAAGTGAGAGCTAAACATTGGGTACTCATGGACATAAAGATGGCAGCAGTATACACTGGGTATGTATTAGTCCATTCTCACATTGATATAAAGAACTTACTGGATAATTTATAAAGGAAGTAGGTTTAATTGACTCACAGTTCCACAAGTCTGGGGAGGCCTCAGGAAACTTACCGTCATGGGGGAAGGTGAACGGAAAGCAAGCTTGTACCTTCTCACGTGGTGGCAGGAGAGAGAAGAATGAACAAAGGAAGAACTTGCCACACACTAATAAAACCATCAGATATCATGAGAACTCACTATCACAAGAACTGTATGGGGGAAACTGCCCCATGATCCAGTCACCTCCCACTGGGTCTCTCCCTTGACATGTGGGGATTATGGGGATTACAATTCAAGATGAGATTTGGGTGGGGACACAGCCAAAGCATGTCAGGGGAATACTAGAGTTGGGTGAAGGGAGGCGACAAGGGTTGAGAAACTAACTGTTGGATACTATGCTTGGTCCCTGCATGACAGAAACATTCACACCCCAAACCTCACCATCACACAATATACCAGGTAACATACCAGCCCATGTACCTCCTGAATCTAAAATAAAAGTTTAAAAATAAATAACTTGCTAATACAAAATAGAATAATGGCCTGTGCCATCAGCTTGTGCTTACGGTTCATTAGTTATCACTGGCAAAACCATGGCATTCTGTGTTCTAAACACTAGGGTCACTGTGTTTATTCAGCATGTACTTTTGAGCTACCTCTATGATAATGATTATGTTATTAGGATGATTATATTACTGTATTCTGTGTATAGATCACACATACAATTCTATGATTATAGTTTTACAGAAATTATAAATCTATGGTAGTATCTTAAAATGTATATACCCTCTATTATTTTTTGAATATTAATATGTGTTTAGATAACCATATTTCCTTCATGAGATTATATGATTGGCATATAAGAGCTGAAAGTATATTTTATTCAGGTAAAACACAAGTCTGCTAGTTGAATGTTCTTATTCTTACAAAATAAAATTATTAAATTTTTAAAAATCTAACATTAATGTTTTTTAATTTTTCATAAACTGAATGAAATCTATAGGCAGGAGACAGTAACAATATGTAGAAAAGCAAGATAATATGTTGTGGTCATGGTTGTTATTTCAATATTGCAATTAGTGTATAGAAGTGACTTATTATCAGATAGAAATTGCATGGTATAAAAAAAGTAAAACCAACTAAAAGACAAATGTGTTATGATACATGGAGCTGACTGGGTGCAGTGGCTTATGCCTGTAATCCCAGAACTTTGGGAGACCAAGAGGGAAAGATCCCTTGAGCCCTGGAGTTCAAGATCAGCCTGGGGATGTCTGTGGTCCCAGCTACTACTCAGGGGGCTGAGGTGAGAGGATTGCTTGAGCTGAGCGGGTGACATTACAGTAAGTCATGATCATGCCACTGCACTCCAGCCTGGATAACAGAGTGAGAACCTATCTCAAAATATATATATATATATATATATATATATATATATATATATATACATACACACACGTATATATATACGTGTGTGTATATATATACGTATATATATACATGTGTGTATATATATACGTATATATATACGTGTGTATATATATACGTATATATATACGTGTGTATATATATACGTGTATATATATAGAATTTTAAAATTGAGGGTGGTATGATCAGCCTGGTAGCCACAGGGTTCCCTGTGTTGTGTCTGATTTCATCTTTCTCCTATAGCCAACATCTGTTCAATTCTTATGTCTTTAGTGCATAAAAATGAGATCTATAGGTTATTTGATGTGAGAATGTATACCTTTGGGGAGTGTGTGTGTGTGTGTGTGTATGTGTGGAGGGGGAGGGCAATAAAGTTCAGGCACCTTTTATGAGTACCGTTGTCAGAGACTGACGTTCCATGCTAGATCTGCCTGGCACTAGCCACCCTAATGAATCATCATGAAGCCCAGAACTAGTTTTGCTTTGATTGGCTCTCATCATTAAAAAGGAGGTATTCTTAAAAAATACATAAATAAAAAAATTGAGAGTATGCTTTAGGTGCATTATTCCCTGCCTGAGATGCTAACAAGTTACTGGGTCTGAGGGATGGAGAAGGCCAGAATGGCCAGCTAAGCACTCAGGAGAATGGGGAGCAGGGCACCAATGGAGCAGTGCAGAGAGCCCTCCCTTCTCTTCTCTCTCACTCATTTTACCAGTGAAACTCACCAGCAAAATATTCCTGAGCCTTTGGCATCCCAAATGTAATTAAGTCACCTTTCTTCTATTTAAGAAATGACTGGGCCGGGCGTGGTGGCTCATGCCTGTAATCCCAGCACTTTGGGAGGCCGAGGAGGGCGGATCACGAGGTCAGGAGATCGAGACCATCCTGGCTAACACAGTGAAACCCTGTCTCTACTAAAAATACAAAAAAATCAGCCGGGCGTGGTAGCACATGCCTGTAGTCCCAGCTACTCGGGAGGCTGAGGCAGGAGAATCACTTGAACCTGGGAGGCAGAGGTTGCAGTGAGCCGAGATCACACCACCGCACTCCACCCTGGGCGACAGAGTGAGAGTGTGTCTCCAGAAAAAAAAAAGTAATTATTATAGTGCCAGTAATAGAAAAGTTTCCCTAAATATTTATAGAGTGGTTTTTGAATAGAACTTTGAATTACTTTATATAGAAAAGGAAATCATTTGTGAACTTGTACACTTTATCATTAGTTTAAAAATTATGAGCCATTGCAGGTTAGATTCTGATCTTGAGCAATGGGCAATATTGATACAGTTCAGAGCCACTAGTGTAGTATCAATGATATGAGAGGGATGCCAGTGTCACAAAGTGGATCAAGGCAGAGGATCCAAGGACAAGCCAGGCAGGACAAGCAGGACAGGAGTTGGAATCAAGGAGAGGGATTCCAAGAATGAAATAAATTCTATTTTGCAGTTGGCTGCCTTCATTCTCCTCCTGGTTGTATTAAAGTGGTTTTCCAACTGGGTTTCGAAGCCTTGAGGTCCTAGGGAGAGAGAAGGGAGCAACACTGTATGTGTAAGCCAGTGCTGTGTCGGAGTTGACTTACACTAGCTAAAGAGAGCTACTGTGTGCATTTGTTCCCAAATCCAGTTCCATGACTTCACATTAGTGGCTTTAAATTAGCCACAGTGGGACTATTCGTAGAAAAAACCACCAAATGCTGCAAATCAGAGCTAACCCATCTACTGAACCATATACCAGAACACTTCTGGATAGAGTTTCAGGCATCCTATCAAGAAAATATTACATTTAACAGCAAAAAATGGCAAAAGAAACTTGGTTTATGAATTATCTATCTTCTACTTTTGTATTATGGTTTTTATATTTAAAGACTAAATATATCTGGTCTTAGTTCGTTCACATTTAATTGGCAATTGTAAGAGACCAAAAGCAAGAGAGTACCATCTAGGAGTTATAAACTCTTTAGGATTAATGTTTGTCAAAGAACTAAAATGATTCATACTATCTACTCAAAAGTAAAAATATATATATACTTTTCCTTACTGACTTTATGTGGGGCTTTGTTTAGCTCAGTGCTTTTCAGATGTCATGTCCATACAGATCATCTAGGGATGTTGTTACATACAGATCACCTAGGGATGTTGTTACATACAGATCATCTAGGGATGTTGTTACATTCAGATTCTGTTTCTCTAGGTATGGAATGGGCCTAAGATTCTGCATTTCTAACAAGCTCCCAGGTGATGCTAGGAACCATATTTTGACTAGCAAAGATTTAGCTATTTGTGACAATTGGAGGAAAGCAAATAAACAAAAAGTCAAACAGATGCATTTTTAAAAATCTAGTTTCTAAGAAAGTAAACTCTGGAAAGAAAATTATATGTTTTATCTTTGTTTTGAGGATCTTTGAATCTGGGCTATTGCACTTTTTCTTTTCTTTCTTTTTTTTTTTTTTTTGGCAGATGTTTGTTGAGTTCACACAATACAGTAAAAGACTAAATGAGCTGGAAACATTAGCGATCCCAATTATACAACTCACTGACTACCCATAAGCCTGAACAATGAAAAGCATTTTGCGTGCTTTACTCATTTAACTTCATTTAAACCCTTGTTGGCATCTGAGTTGCATTAATGTGATAACACTTGTGTAGCAATTAATAAACTGTGGCAATTGTGAACATTTCTGGAATTTGTCATATTGAATGAGAGCGGGTTCTGGGCATCTAATATTTTGCTCATTTTCTGAGGTTAATCTGGCTTTCTAGAAGATATGTATACATTTTTCCCCATTTTCCTTTGTACAAGTATTCAAAGTCATGGCTTCATCGTTTCACCAGACCTTTAGTTTTGGAAGTCATTTGTAATAGATGACTTTCAAGCAGTTTCTTCTTTTTTGCTCTCTTTGTTAGGAAACTCATTGAATCTTCAAGAATGTAATCATACTGTACCCACACAAATGCACATCCAACACTTTCACAAAGGTTACAGAAGCTGTGTGTTCTCCATTGCCCTGAGCCTTGTAAACTCAAGCACATTAAAAGGAAATGGTGAGCGCGTTCTGCATAATACGGTATCCAGTGCTAACAATACTGGATATTGTATCAACTCCACTGCTTCAGAATTGACTGTGTGACTGATAGAAGGTTTGGGAAAGAGAAAAAGCTTCCTTTCCAAATTTGAGGACAGACAGTATATTACCCAGAGGAATAGCAGATGATTTTTCAGCACTGAAATGCAGCATTGTTCTCATAACAACCAAACTGGTGTTTGGAACTTCGATTTAAAATAGCTAACTTACCACCTTCAGGCATTGGAAAATGCTTATTGATTTATTATTTCCTATCCCTGGGATAATAGGAAATGGATTTCTTTGCTTTTACCCACATATATTGCAGTGTTCTGCACAGATTAAGGCTATCCTGTTACCCGGTATTAAGTATAAAAACATTTAACTTTCTGGCTGAGTGTGTGTATAGATCTACATCATGAATGCAAGAATAATTTTCTTTTAAAGTAACTTGACCTCACAGTGCACATAGGTTGGTTCTGGTAAGTTCTCAAATCAAGTATCCTTTTATTATAGGAAATAAGAACCTCTGTCCCAGCTCTGTGATCTGTTTAATTATTCATGGTTGCAAGATTCCTGCTTACCATCTTACCATTTCTCATCATAATGTGTTAAAATCACTTTACTGTGTTATTTTTTGAATACTACTCTTGTCAGGAGAAATTCTTGGCCTGTATGTATAATCAGAAAAATTCTGAGCAAGATATATTTTCTAAAGCAATATAAGGAACCCACAAAAAATATTTCTTAAGAAAACATGAGAAAAAAAGAAGGTAGAAATAGGGAAGAAGAAAGGGAGGAAGGAAAGAATGAAGAAAATAAAAATTTAAAAAGGAAAATGTATTACATACAACATAAAATGAACCTTGAAAGCTATCAGGTGAAGTTTGTTTTCTCAGGATCTGTTGCTATATTAAACATTGTCACTTTATTGATACTTTCCTAAGAAGTTCAGCTTTATGATTTAGTGAGTAAGCAATTCCATATATCTGCCACCACTGCAAGGTGGATATTAAGTATGCCCAAATATCAAATACTTCTACTTCAGGTTCAGATTGGTTATGAAAAAAAAGACAGGAAGATGGTGGTATAAAGTATGAAGAAAAACAGGAGAATCAATTGATTCTAAAGAAATCTCTAAGGATCATCCAGCTCTAAACCAGATTGCTGTTCATAGAGCTAGGGCATCATTATTCCATGAATCACTCCAGTATTTCTTATGGTAAATTCCAGGTCAGCAGCTTCTTTTGTAATACCTTTAAGCACCAAGACTTAACATTTCTACGTTAATGGAAAAAGCAAAATCATTGCTATTAATATAAACATAGATGATAGTGAACGTACTTTGTGTTGGTGTTCAAGAATGTTCCAAAGGAAACTTAAAGTTTGCTAGACAAATCAGAACAATAGATAGAGATTGACTGTTAAATACAGCTTGAATATTGACTCTTGGGAAGCTATCTAGGTTGACTTGTGTCTTACTTGCCAAGTGGTTCTTCCTGTATCCTGAGCTACAGAATGGCCTACCAAGAAGAATTTGTTGATCAATGTAGATGTGCCACTGGTTATGGCACAGTTTATGAGCTCAACATGCAGAGGCCTGATTTTATACCTCAGATGAAAGCAAATACTGAGTCCTTATAGTACATTTTCAATGCCTGTCACTTGACTACCAAGAAAAGTATTTTTTTTAACCTTCTCTGTAATTTTTACTTTTTCGTGACTGAGGAAGTGGTGATGGAATTACATTATCCTTAAGCTTAGCAAGAAGATAAGACTTTTCTTCTCAAACCTTTCCATTAAGGCAGATTTCTCTGTTTCCATTATTTTCTGGAGACATTTTTAGACTACATTCTGGTTTCATCTCTCTTACAAGAATGTATTCAAGTCACAATTAGCTCTTTAAAATTTAGAGTTTCTCTTATGATTTCTTTCTGCCTTAGTGCTTAAAAAAAGTTGATTTTTTACCCCTCATTACCCACATCTTCAAAAGAATGCAAACTAGGGCAAATTCCCTTTGTTTCCTTAGTGAAAAAAAAGTATCAATCTTGAGTTCTCAGTTCTGATTCAGAAAGAATGTTATATTCACTTGAGTCCTTGGCTCTGACCAAAGGAACAGATCATTGCTAGTCCTCAAAACTATTCAGGCTCCTTACGATAGCCAAAGGCACATATTTTGGAAATGTTTTAGATTTATAGAAACACTGTAAAAATAGTACAGACTTCCCATATGCCCCACAAGTAAAGTTCATCCACCTTAAACTCATCTTGTCTATGACAATTTCTCAGACTTTCCTTGGTTTCGATCTCCTTGACAGCTTTGAGGAGAATGGGCCATATATTTCCAGGTATTTTGTAGAATCCCCATTAACTGGGTTTTTACTATTTTTCTCATGGTTAGATGGAGGTTATGGCTTTTATCAACATCGATATTCTGATTATTATATTGTACTATAGTTTTGCAAGACGTTATAATTGGAGAAGACTGTAAAGAACACAGAGTTTTCTCTGTATTATTTGTTACCATTATTAAGTGAATTCAAACTTATCTCAAAATTAAAAGTTAATTTTTAAATATAAAAAAGTGACCCTAAGTATTGAGGAGACTTTATGTAGAATCAAATTCTTAAAATAATGTTATTATAATAATGCTATAAGTTGACAGTTTTCTAGTTTCTTATTTAGAAAAAGTAAGTTGTGAAGCACTATACACATTAAAGATGCCATTTATTATGTCTAGATTAAACAATTTCGTGCAATGTTGTGGATGAAGATGTAAGTAGTGAAAGAATAGGAATATGTATGAGAATAATACACACCAGCTTTGGGATAAAGCCTAGGTTTAAGGAAAGAGGGAGAAAATAGAAATAGATGGGTATGATGAAGCCTTAATTGTATCTATTTTTTGTGTTTTCAAAAAATGGTGCTAAAATAAAAATGGTAAAATGTTATATGTTACTTTCATCCATGTATATAGTGTATTGTTTTTTCTTCAGTTGGAACTATTTCAAAATTAACAATGCTTTCAATAGACACAAATGAATACATCTGATAAATTATACTGTTACTATAACCTAGCTTAGCTAGTCTACATAATTGAACCATTTTGGTTCTGTAAAAGTTACTTTAACTTAAAAACAAATTGTATTTCATTTTTACCATATGAAAATGAAATAATT
This sequence comes from Pan troglodytes, assembly GCF_028858775.2. Lineage (NCBI taxonomy): Eukaryota > Metazoa > Chordata > Mammalia > Primates > Hominidae > Pan > Pan troglodytes. Next base: position 33,000,028 of record NC_086015.1, read on the forward strand.
AGAATGAAAAAGTATTTTAACTAGAGCTATATGTGGATGTGTAACATTTTTCATATTATAATGGGATTAGATTAGTTAGAAAATCTGAAGAAATATGAAACTAAAAATTGATTAGATTGCATAGTTTTTATTCGTCACCAAATGAGATATCATTATTGCATTGTCTGTACAATTTATCCTTGCAATTTAACTCATCTGGAGTTCAAAATGTACAGAGCAGTAGTTTTAGCCCGGAACATTCTTATTCTTTTCTTTTTTTTCTTTTCTAAATCACTTCGCCCCAAGGCATTCCCCCAGCCAATCTGGCAGGAAACATAATCTTGCCATTTCCGGGATTCTTCCCTAAGCTATATAGGATTTTACAAGTTTTCTGGCCTCTTTGGTTCTAGAAAAATTGGGAAGTAACTAGGACTTTTGTCAGTGGGGTTCACCACCTGTATTACAGATGTCTCTCCTGAAAGTCTCTGGCATCTGTCTCCTCAGTCCAGCTGCTCCAACAACCCAAGAGATGCCTCTCACCATTGTATTTTCCACAGTCTGCAGCTCATAGTCCATAGCCATGCCTTCTTACTCTGTCCCTATGTGCAAGGGAATGGACACTTATGCCACGTCCCCCAAGACTCATGTTCAGACTGTCCCCTGCTGCTTCTACCTCCACAATTCACTGCATCTTCCTTGTGTCTGCTGTCCCTGCAAGCATAACCTCACACAATGGGCTTTGATCTTTTCTGAAATAAGAGAGGAGAAGGGACATTCTAGCAACCTTTTTTTTCCCCTTAATGTAATTACAAAACCAATATTCCAAACCAAAGTTTAAGCAAGTATAAAAACAATACTGATAATGGAAGTTGTCTGAAATTCTCCCCAGCACTAATACAAGTGATTACAATTCTATTATGAAGGAGACAGCCAGTTTTGGAGTGATCTGTAGAGTGATCTGTAGACAAATCACAAATTTATATGCGTAGCCTAAAATGAAGGAATATTTGAAGCCAGCTGAATGAATTGATTTCAACTTTGTGGTTTCAAAAAATGTTTTAAAAATTATTTCTCTATGTGTAGGAAGAAAGACAGGGTATCAGAAAGAATACCCATTAATAAGAGAATGAGAAAATAAATTAATTTTAATTCTGAAGTGGACATGTGAGAACACTTTATAAGAAAAATGAGGACATTCAATATTAACAGCTAGAAAGTGATAAAAGCAAGCTAAAAGAGTGGAGGAAAAAGAAAAGGGCATGGGCAGAAGTTTACAATTCTGATTTTCAACTTGGGGTGGGATAAAATAAATCCATTGTAATTTAGTTTTCTTGAATAATAATATTTCTGTTCACAGTGAGAACCTAGACATGACTGTCAAAGGCAAGCATGTTTCCAAGAAAGCTTCTTTTGAATGGAATTGGAGATCTCTAATGAAGTTGTACTCTTGCCTTAGTAGAAATGTATTTCTTTTTCTAGAAGGCAGCTAAGACAAGCTATATTTCATCAGAGGAGTAACTTCACACACACAATTTAATCCAGACTGATTTCGTGCATGTCCACATATGATAAGGGATAACCAAACGTTTAAGTGAAATCATTTTTTATTGACTTGTCTACAAAGGGAAAAAATCAGCTTAGTGCATCTGCTATTGTCCGTAGCAGAGGTCAGCAAACCTTTTCTGTAAATGGCCATATAGAGCATATTTTAGTCTTTGTAGGCCACACAATCTCTGTCACAACTACTAACTCTGCTTTTATAGCAAAAAAGCAGCCATAGACAATACATAAACAGATACATGTGACTGCTTTTCAGCAAAACTTAATTGACACAAATGAGCAGCTGCTAGATTTGACCCATGGACTATAGTTTGCTGACACCTGACCTAAAATATCTTAAAGCCTAAAGATATTGGCCCATTATTGTTGTTCTGGAAAAATTTTACCAAGGATGCTTTGAGAAAAACATAGGTTCAGAAGCTTGGGAAGTGTGTGTTGTTGATTGAATTAATCTTGGCTGATCTGTTTTATAAGCATGGCTCTACACAAGTACAGTTCTTCAAGACTGCAAATATTTCATCCAGTCTTATACTTTTTATAAACTTTAAAATGGTATGCATTTTTGCTGCTGTGTACAGAGCATGTGTTTTTGAGTAATAACATATTACAAATAACAATTCCCTCATTGATCTATTGCCCATTTTCCCCCTCTAATTTGAATTGTTTTATTCTTTTTCTTTTTCATGAAGTCTTTTAAGTTGATTAAAAAGCACAGTGAAACTCAATTAGGAAAGAATTACAATTAAATAGTCTCAAAAGTAGAATTAATTAAGAAATTCTGTACAGAAGAGTTAGAATGTAGAACTAAGGTTCAAAATTTTAAATTATGCAAAATTTACTTCATGTATATATACATTTATTTAAATGATTTACAAAAGTCCTAAAGTATATAAGATTTTGTGATAGGTACTGTAAAGGACACACAGAATATAAAACATGTGAAAATTATCTCCTTTAACAGGAAACAGTTGAAATTGCACTGCTCATAGGTGAAACTGGCAGGTGTAAAGCAACATTTCAGAATCTAGTTTCTCTTTATGTAAATTCTGGGCATTCAGCTGGTAGCACAGGGGAATTTTCCTAAAAGAAGTTAACCAACCTTCCTTTGTCAGGAAGTAGTTGGCTAATGAACATCTTTCCTAATTCCAATAAAACCTGTAGATTAACAGACAAAGGCCCACAAACTTTCTCTGTTCCCAATATTCCTAGTGCTTCCTTTAATAGCTAATACCATTCTGCTACAGTTCAACCATACACTAAATCTTGTTAACTTTAGATGTTTCCTTTTTTTCTCACTGAAATAAACCCACTGAATTAGGACAAAAAGAAATTTGTCTTCTGTAGCCTTTAAAATGTTTTTAATGAGGAAGTAGCATACTCAATTGATTCTCCTCAAATTGAATATCTAAATAATGTTAACATTATGAAGTCTCCAAATCTGCCTATTTTTCATTTTTCAACAATTGTCAGGACGCAGAACATGGTATCATGGAAAGATTACAGCCATTTGTCTTGGGTACATTGTGCATGGCTTTAAAAAACAAAAACTTTAAACCTTTAATTTCAGCTTTTTTCGTTACCAAAGAAAGTGTCAGATTAATGTCCTCACCTCACTTCTGATGTGGATAGTAGACAGGAGGTGAGAGTAAGGGGTGGGGTGAAAATGGGGAATGGTACATATTATGGGTTGAATTGTGTTCCCAAAAAGAATGTGTTGAAGTTCGAATCCCCAGTACCTCAGTATGTAATCTTATTTGGGTATTCCCAGAGGTAATCAAATTAAAATGAGGTTATTAGGGTGGATCCTAATCCAATATGACTGGTGCTCTTATAGAAAGAGGAAATTTAGACACAGAGATAGATGTGTGCAGAGAGAAGACTACATAAAGAGAAAGAGACATAGGGAAAATGTTATGAAGACAGAGACCAGATTGAAGTGATGCATCTATAAGCTAAAGAATGCCAAAGTTTGCCAGCAGCTACGTGAGGGGCATGGAACAGATTCTCCCTCAAAAGCCTCAGAAGAAACCAACCGTGCCAACACCTTGGTCTCAGAATTCTAGCCTGCAGAATTGGGAGACAATCAATTTCTGTTGCTTAAGCAACCCAGTTTGTGGGTTGTTTTAGGGCAGCATCCAGAAACTAATACAGCACAGGAGTGTGGAATGACAAAGAGGTCGAAGATAACGTATGAACCAATGGTGTATGTTGATACGCACAGTGCATGGTTCTCTATTTTTTAAAAAATCATGATTTTACATTTTGTCAAAACCATTGAGTTTGTTTCTAAATTTTAAGAGGTCACTCAGTATGTTGGAGGCATGAAGGAAGAAATAAATCTAGTTTTAGATTAACGTCCGTTCATTTTGGCCCTGGTTAAGATGAACATTATCCCATCTTGTCCTTGGTCATCAATACCTGCAGACTACTGCCCTATTGTTTCTTATTCTAACAAGACCTCAGCAAGCCCAAATCTCTGACAATAACTTTCTTTATCCTTTGGGTTGCAGGAAATAATTTAGTTTGTCATCCCACTTTGGGGTTATAGGCCACTGATTAGGGCTGGACAAAGTCTTTGACCACCTCTGAAATATGGAGAGGCACAGACCTCATTTGACTGGCAAGGGCACACAAGGGCTTTACTGGGCTCTGTGTGGTTGGAAACCTACATGTGGTTTCTGGATTCCCTATATCACCTTCTTGGTTTTGGAATTTGAGTATTTGTTTTAGCCAGTAGGGAGATTTTGCAGGTTTCAGGTTTTGCTCCTTTTAAGAGTACATTGACTAGTATCTCACTTTTTACCTTTCCCATAGACTTCCTTTTTCCATTTGAGACATTATGAGTAAGCAATTTTGATCTTCAACGTGCAATCTACCAAAACTAATAATTTTGTCCTTATCAATGCTAAAATGCAGAAGTAAACAATTAGACTTTTTATTCTTTGCATTATACTTTTCATTTCTTCCCTTAGACATGGGCATAAAACATTATAACAACTCTCTGAATGGAGGGAAAGTAACTGAATAAAGGAAATGCCAGTAGTGAAAGATAAATAGGCTAAGTTTTAGGGAAATGTTGGTGGGTTAATTTGGGTCACTTATCTTGCTGAGGACAAACAAATGTCAGGTAAAATATATTTTAAAATTATTGAAAGCATCAAATAACTAAGAATATAGAAGGAAATACTACACCAAAGTCTTGAAGAAGATAAAAACCCATAACAATTAGACCAGCACATAAAGCTGCTTTGACCTTGGGTATTTTTTTAACCCAGAAAATGAGCTGTTGAACTGAACTGTGTTTTGGCAGCTGCATAGAGCTAGCAGGATTCAAACGTCAATGCCTATGGCCCATCAAGAATGGAGACATCTGTAAAGCCACTTATACTTCAAGCAAGATTTTGGAGATAGACTTTTAGCCTGGCTTTCCATTGTTTACATAGCTCAGGGGATCTCTGTTGATTAAAGTGATCCCAGACTGGTAGAACTCCTAACACTTTGCCAAAGCAAAATAAAACAAAGCAAACAAAAATCTATCTGAAAGAAGTTAACATAATCTCAGGCTTCAAATTGTCCCTACAAGTAATTTTTAAACTCAAATGTTCAAGATACAGTCAAAGGCAATGAGACACTCAAGAGAAGAAGACATCAGGAATAATAGCTAGTAGACACCAAAGAGAATGGAAAAGAGTCACAAACACTTTAGTATTGGAATTAATCGGGCTCTTTAGTATTGGAATTAATCAGGCTCTTTAGTATTGGAATTAATCGGGCTCAATTAACTAAGCTCAATTTGGCTTAGTTAGTACAAAGAAACAAAGATATAAATCAAATAGGAAATGAACTGCAGAAAATAAATTACATGATTTGAATAGGTAGGAAATAAAAATTTGAGATTTGAACAACACAATAACTGAAATAATTTGGTAGGTATGTTTTACATAAGATTGGATATGGTTGAAGAGAGAAGCCGTGAATAAAAAGATGGATCAGAAAAAATTAAACAGATTATACCATAGCAAGACAAAATGATAGAAAAGACATACAAGGGCATTACAATAATAGGGAAGAGAGTAAAATCTGTCATACTTTATTTGAAGTTCAAAGATAAGACTGCAGTGAAACTATTATATGACTTCAAAATATTTAATATATAAAACATATTTGACAAAAAGTAGAAATAGGCCATCACGGTGGGAGATTTTAACTGCTTTTAGTAACTGATAGAAAATATTTAAATAACATGATTAGCAATATTGATCTAATGAACACAAAAATAATATTGTATTTAACAAGTGTACAATCAACATTCTTTTTAATCATACATAGAACTTTCATAAAAATTGACCATAAAGGAATCAAAAGACAAATCTCATCAAATATCAAATGACTGTAATTATTTAGAGTATATTCTCTGATGACAAGGACATTTGTATAGAAATCAATAACATAAAAATTAAAAGAAAATCCACACATGTTTGGAAATTTTCAGGCACTTCATATTTGTGTTATAGCCATCACATCTATTTCTTTTTTTCTTTTTTTTTTTCAGAATTTCTAATTGCCTTTAGTTTTTTGTTGATGTTGACCAAAATAAATGATGTGTTTTAAGTGCACTCCAGTTAATCAGGAATCTCAGTAATATTTTCTGCTCTGGAAATTTTTTCTCCAAGACATTATTTCAAAAATACTTGTCCTTCTGCTTCAATTCTTTACTGGATACAGTATAGGTAAAGCTGCTGTATAGCTGCTGTATAGCTGTTATACTGAGAATTTCCTTGAGTGCCCTTCTGGGTTAGAGCTCTATTTCTAGAAACTTTATTTTTTCTTTTCTGTATTCTTATTTGTTTTGCTAGAGAGTATCCCAAAACCATAAGGTAAATTTTCTGAATCCCTATACATTTATTTAAAAGAGATTTTATTCTCCTCTCACATATGATTGATTCATTATCAAGCTATAGAATTCAGGGATTAAAATAATATTTCTTGTAACTTTGAAAAGATTACTCCATTTTCTTCTAGCATCAAGAAAAACAAATGGAAAATTATGTTATATGTCTGATTCTTTTATAGGTAACTCATTTACGTGCAATGTTTTTTCTTTATATAATTTTTTAGGATTTTATTGTTATTCTTGAAATTTCAAGTTAGTAAGAATTTTTTAAGTCTAGGGTCTTTTTTATGATATTCTTAGCACTTCGTATGCCCTTTAAACCTGAAAACACATTTTCTTTTACACTTCAGGGAAATTTTCTTTATTTCTGTGTTCATTTCCTTCCATCAATATTTTTTTTATCTACTTAAACATCTTAGTGTGGTTTAGTATTGCACCGTCCATTTACTTCTCCCTATCTCATATTTTCTCTGTTGTGTTTTACCTTTTGAGCATAGTAGTTAAGAGCAAGGGTTTTGGCATCAAACTCACTCCATTTGAATCTAAGATGTGAGTTTTTCTATCCCTTAAACTGATAGGTAACTCTTTTCTTAACTGTAAATTGGAAATATGTGCCAGGTGCTATTGTAAACATCTTATGTGTATTATCTAACCTAATTGTCTACATGTTTACAATAGTGCCTGACACATATAACCCTTCACCAATGTTATTTCTTCTTCTTCTCTATGATCTGATATAACTGTTTAATTTTATCATCCTGTCACCACATTGAATTTTTTGAATTATGTTTTAATCTTGAAGAAGTATTTCATATTCCTTAATTGTTGTTTCAATTCGCATTTTCTTTTTTGATATATAATATCTTTTGAAATCTCTACAAGTGTACTGAATCCTTTATAAAAAGTTATCTTTAATTTCCCATATTGTCTTGTATTACGTGTTTAGGGGCAAGTTGATCTTCCTTATTTGTTCTATTGGATTTTCTCACATGTCTGATGATCCTTGCTATTTAAGAATAAAGGACAGGGGAAGTATTGTAAGTCTTGTTTACTATAGAATAACTTTTTTCTGTTGCACAATGGGCCTTTCTCACATGTAACAAGTCTGACCATATTGGTTGACAGGGAACATAACAGATCAGAATTGGATTCAGGATAAGCATAGTGCAAACACCAGAAGAGGAGGGCTTTATTTAAGATAGCAACACTCATTTTAGAAATCATATGGTTTCTTCTAGGAAGAACCTTTGAACTCTTCTCCTTAAGGATTGGAGCTGAGTTGCTTGCTTTTATGTGAACTAAAGATGATAGAAGGGGTAACTGGCACAGTTTTTCTGTATTAAGTATTTCATTTAACCATCCTATCTTTATTTTTTATATTTATTTTGCTTTATCTATTAACTTAAAGCCCAGAATCTATGGAATTTATATTTGCAGAGCAGCTACTACAGTGATTGCTGAGCTATTTCTTAATTATAGTGGTCCACAAACTACAGCCAGGGGTTAGCTGCCTGTTTTGTAAAGTTTTATTGGAATGTAACCACATCAATTTTTCCTTCCGGTACTTCCTATGGCTGTTTTGTGTTACAAGAACAGAATTGAGGCTGGGCGTGGTGGCTCATGCCTGTAATCCCGGCACTTTGGGAGGCCGAGGCCGGTGGAATCAAATCCAGCCTGGCCACGATGGTGAAACCCCCTCTCTACTAAAAATACAAAAATTAGGCTGTCACGATGGTGGGCACTTGTAATACCAGCTACTCAGGAGGCTGTGGCAGATAATTGCTTGAACCCATGAGACGGAGGTTGCAGTGAGCCAAGATCGTGCCGCTGCACTCCAGCCTAGACGACAGAGCGAGACTCTGTCTCAAAAAAAGAAAATAAACAGACCCCCCCAAAAAAAAGAATTGAGTACTTACGACTAATACTATATAGTCTACAAGTCTAAATATTTACTGTGTGACCCAATACAGAAAAGGGTTGCAAGCCCCTGCTTGTTCTACCTATTTTATAGCTATCTGAAATTTGCTAACATATCTTGTCTCATAACGATCCCCCTTCCTATTATCTTTATGAGTTTATTTTTTCATATATATTTATAATTTCATCTTTTAATGTATTTCATAAGGAACATGAGATATATGTAGGCTTTCAGTCTGCCAACTTGAAATAGAAGTCCATTTTCTTTCATTTTAAATTCAACAAATTTGAGAGGATTCTGGGAAGATGACAGGATAGGAAGGGCCAGGAAGCTGCCTCTCCACCTAGAAAACAATTGCACTGGCAGGGTCTGCCTGATGTAACTATTTTGGAATTTTAGAGTCTATTGAAGACTTGCAACTTCCAAGGGAGGACTTGAACAGTAAATTATGGTTAATTTTGGACAATTTCAACTCTTTGCACAGTAGCAGCTACCATCTATCCACACCCACGGAAGGCAGTTGTGCATATTCTTAGAGCAGTTGCACATAGCTTGCAGGAGCCAGGAGCCGGTGTGGGCAAAAAGGACCCTATCCTCCAAATAGTGGAACCTTCCCTCTGAGAGCTGATTGCACTTTATGATCACAGAGGTGCAGACAAGAAGGCAGGTGCTCATTGTTATAGTACCTGTCCCCATTGTTGCAAGCCCCTCTGCCTCTAGCCGAAGTGAACTCCAGGGGATTTAAAGGGCTAACATACTTCTCCCTCTCCCCTTTATTCTTTTTCTTTTTGGGGTAGCCAAGCATTAAACACTAGAAGATTCAAAAGAAACTGTATATATGGGGAATATTAGAAAGTGACCACACATGCCCAGGGAATGACACAGGATAAGAAAAGGCCTGAGAAGACATTAAATTTGTACCTCAGGCTGATTCTTGGTACAGAGAAGGTCTACAAAATAAATCAACAGAAGCTGTTCCTGACAAGTGACTGATGGCAGATCTACTAGACAAAGACTTTATAAAACTGTCTCAAAAAAGCAAAGGAAGATACGGAAAAAGTAAGAAAATTAAGCATGAACAAAATTGAAATGTCAATACAGATATAGAAAACCTAAAAAATCCCAAAAGAAATTCTGACACTGAAAACCACAGTAACTGAAATGAGTAAAAAAAATTACTAGAGGAGTTCAAAGCAAACTTGAGCATACAGAAGAAACAACCAGCAAATTTGAGTCTAGAACAATGGAAATTAAGTGGAATAGAAATTAAAAGATTGAGGAAAAATTTAAAAAGCATAAGAGACCTATGGGACATCACCAAGTGAACCAACATATGCATTATGGAGAGTCCGGAAAAAGAAGAGAGAAAAAAAGGGGCAGAGAGAATATTTGAAGAAATAATGGCTAAAAAATTCCACAAATTTGATGAAAAACATGAATATAAACATCCAAGAAGATCAACAAACTTTAAGACAAACTGAGAGAGAACCATATAAAGACACGTATAATCAAACTTTCAAAGGCTGAAGACAAAGGATCTCAAAAACAGCAAGAAACAATCACATGCAAAGGATTATCAATAAGATTATCAGCAGATTTCTCATTAGAAACTTTGGAGGCTAGAAGAAAATGGGCTAATATATTCAAAATACTAAGAAAAACAAAAATAGACAAACTTGACTTCATAAAAATTTAAATATTTTGTGAATCAACCATAGTAACAGAGTAAAAAGGCAATTCATAGAGTCAGAGAACATATTTATAGATCATAAGAGATTAATATCTAGAATAATAGAAAACCATTAAAACAACACCGTTCAAAAATGGTCAATGGACCTGAGTGGATATTTCTCCAAAGAAGATATACAAATAGCCAGTAAGTGCATGAAAAGATCTCAACATCACTAATTATTAAAGAAATTCAAATCAAACTATAATGAAGTATTACCCCTCACCCATTAGAATGGCTACTATTAAAAAAGGATAAAATAACAAATGTTAATGAGGATATGAAGAAATAGGAATCCCTGTGTACTATTGGTGAGAGTATAAAATTATACAGCTGCTGTGGAAGACAGAATGGCAGTTCCTCAAAGAATTAAATGTAAGTTGCCATATGATCCAGCAATTCTACTTCCAGGTATACATCCAAAACAATAGAAATCGAAGTCTCTAAGAGATATTTTTACACCCATGTTCACTGGTGCATTATTCATAATAACTAAAACATGAAAAGAACCCTAGTATCCATTGGCAGATGAATGGATAAGAAACTGTGGTATATGCATACAATGAAATATAATTCAGTATTAAAAAGGAAACTAATTCTGACACTTGCTACAACATTACGAAGCTTGAATACATTATGCTAAATGAATAAGCCAGTCACAAAATGACAAACACTGTACAATTCCATTCAGGTGAGGTACTGAAGAGTAGACCAAATCATAAAGACACAAAGTAGAATGGTGGTTGACAGGGGCTCAGTAGAGAGGGAAATGATGAGTTATTTTTTAACATATACAGAGTTTCAGTTTTACAAGATGAAAATAGTTTTGGAGCCAGATGGTGGTAACAGTAGCACAGTATTGTGGATGTATTTAATACCACTGAACTATGTACTTAAAAATGGTTAGGATGGTAAGTTTCATATTATATGTATTTTACCACAGTATAAAAGTTCAAAAATATAAACAAGTTATAGACTGAGAGACAACACGTACAAATCACATGCCAGAGGGAAGACTAGTATCTAGAATGTATAAAGGGCTCCCAAAATTCAACATTAAAAAAGGAAAAGATACAATTAGAAAATGAGCAAAAGACATGCACTAACATTTTAATTATGACAAAATATAGATAGTAACCACATTAAAAAATATTTAAAATCATTAGCCATTATGAAATGCAAATAAAAACTACAATGAAATATCACTATACACCTATCAAATGGCTAAAATAAGAAATAGGAATAATCTCAAATGGTGAAGATATGGAGGAACTGGATTGCTTATACATTGCTGATGGCAATGTAAAATAATACAACCATGTGGAAAATTGTTTGGCAGTTCCTTTTAAAACTAAGAACTGTCTTACCATATGACTCAGCAATTGTACTCATCAGCATATTTCCCACAGAAATAAAAACGATGTTCATGTAGAAACTTGTAAATGAATACTCAGTAGTTTAATAACCCTGAACTGGAAACTACATAAATGTTCTGCAATGGACAAATTGCTAAAGTGTGCTACATACGTACCATGGACTGTAATTCAGTAGTTAAAAGAAATGAACTGTTGATATATGCAACAACTTGGATGAACCTCAAGGATATAATGTTGTATTAAAAAGCCAATCTCAATCAAATATATACTGTGTGATTCCATGTATGTAACATTTATAAAATAAAATGATTATGGAGATTAGTGGTTAGCAGGGATTAGGGACAGAAGAGATGAGGTGTGTGTGGCTAGAGAGGGGTGGCGTGGGATTTGGGATCCATATGGTAATAGTACAGTTAAATATCTTGATTGTAGTGGTAGTTCTTTGAAACTATATATGTGATACAATTGCATAGAACTACACACACACAGATACATATATAGACACATGCACAAATGCATGTATAACTGGTGAAATCTGAGCAACCTGTATGTATTATACCAGTGTCAGTTTCTTGATTTTGCTATTATACCAGCAAAATGTTAACTTTGAAGGAGGTTAGGTGAAAATTTTATATATTTCTTTTGCAACTCTGTGGATCCATAATTATTTCAAAATAACTTTTTAAAATTCAACGAGTTCACTTGTTTTAGTTTATTCTTTTAAATCATTTCTACCTTTTAATTTTATAGCATTGACTTAGAACATATCTTATTTGCCTCTTACGTATTTATTCTCCAAAACTATTGACACTCTATCTCTCTCTCTGTCTCTCTCTCTCTTTCTATTTGCTTTTGCTCATACCCCACCTTTTTTGGCCTCGTTCTCTCTTTTCAAGCCATGACTTTCATTAACTGAAGATTAATTAATTGATCTCTAGATTGCTTACATCGATAGTTTTCACATACTGGCCATTTGAAGAATTCTGGTACTTTTTCCATAAAATCAGGAGAAAAGAAGTTAAGCCTGCTTATGCCTTTATACCTGCTTATAGCTTCTGGAGGACATGGGGATTTCATTAAGCAATTTACTATTTTAAGAATAACTATTTTAAAAATAACTAATTGAATCCTATTAAACAAGTATATAAGTAGTTGTTTAGGAAATAACTAGCTATTGAAACAAAGTCAAATCTGTAAATTTTCCTTTTTCTAACTGACTAGTTTTGTACATATGAGATCCACATACGAACAAACTTTGCTTTTTATCATCTGTTACACAGAAGACTTCTGATGGAACAATCATTAAATGCATTGTCTAAATAAGATTTGAGGATTAACTATGGATTTGGGGTAGTTTCTCTGTATCTCAGTACTCTCTGGACAATTAAGAGCCTTTGTACTCACCATCTTCACATGAGACACATTTGTAACATACTTCAGGATGCTAGGATGTCAAACAGATGTCCTTTGTTAATATATATGTCTTAAAAGGCATTCTATCTTTGTTCCCTGTTCCATTAAATTTGGTTGTTGAATGAGAGTGGGGATTATTTTCTTACTGCTATTCTCACCTCTGCTTCGGACTTACAACAAGCCCACATTTTGCAGAAATTCAGGACTCCTAAATTCACTGATATTTGTACTTTGAGAATGGAGATATTGCAATTCAAATAATAGGCAGTGACGAATCCATGGTTGACTGGAAATAAGCTTAATATGGTCGCAGTAATAACCAAAGTTTAATTTAAAATTTATATAAAATCATCATTTCTTATAAGAAAGAAAAAAAGGAATCAGAGGCCATCAATTCCAAAGACAATGAAACCAGAATGGATGAGAAATGGCAAATCAGGCTTAGCAGATCTGTCCTAGTTATTATTTAGACTAGAGTTTTTACAATAATTAAAGTCCCACGCCATCCCACTCTACCTCCTGTAAGATGTATTCAACAATGTATCTTTTGATCTTAATTTGGTTAACTGCAACTTTCTGTCCACTTGTAAAGATTTCTGTGTGTGTCTATTCACACAGTATATGTGGGCAGATATAATTAGCACCAATGCTGAGAAAAACTAGAGATATAGAAAAAGTTTTAATCATTTGGTCACCATGTAGATATTTACATAATTTAATCACACAAACTAGTTAAATGTCAGGCCATTTGTAATACAGAAATCAAACTGTGACCATAGGTCATCAGACATAGTAATCAGATACGCATGCATAATCATGTTAGAATCATATTAAGAAAAAAAGCAACATAAAATTAGGTAATTTCTTTGTTCCTAATTGCTTTTTTATAGTTTTGAGTTGATTTATTAGCACCACAAAGAGTTGCACAAATGTATATGAGTGTGAGTATCTTTGTGTGAGTGTTTTAATTGGGTTTGTTATATGTCATGTCACAGTTTTCAGATGGATTTTTGGTGTTTGACAGAGAAGTAGTTAAAAAATTAATGAGAAGAATAAACAAATAGAATACTTTAACCTTATGCTGAATATATTGTTATTCCATTCTGCTATAGCTTAAGAGAGCCAGGAAATTTAATTTTCAGTATATTACCCAGATTTGAGCCAAAAATAAGAAGGGGGCATCTCAGTAGATAATAATGCAAAATTTGTTCCATTAATTTTAATTTTCAAAAGTAACTTTAAATAAAAAATACATTTGCATCAAATCCTTTTTCAGCCAACAATAGATATAAACATAATTAATATTAATAAATAAGCAAAAATATTTGTTTTGTAAGACCAGGCAAACGTATCACAGTAATTTATTAATACTGATAATTTGTTCTAAGCAAATTTAAGATGCAACTTATGACAATTACTTCTTATATTCCTCATAAAATATAAAGAGTTACAATGCTTTTTATTTTTAAAACAAAACACTTCTTTTCTTAGAGTTTACTTTGGTTCTTGAAATCCTAGACATTTTGTATTTGCTTCCAGTTTAATAATGAAAACAGCCAAAGGTAATGGAACTCTCAAGGAGACAGCTGACTTCAATAAGCTGGTCAAGTTCTGCAACAATAGGAGACTGTTATTAAACTGGTTTTGAGGGACAAGATTGACACCTTCATTTTAAGCTTCCCACATTAAGTAAGAGGGAACCTCTATTATGGGAAATAGATTCAAGTGGCAGGTATTATGTAGCCAAACCTGCATTAGAATAACCTTAACAAATACTGAAACATGTTTTAAAATGACGATATTTAAAATAGTTTATACCCATGCATGGATAGATGGTGCAATGTAATGGATGGAAAAGAATTTCTAGAAGTAGATCCAAATATGTGTGAGAATTTTATATATATTAAGATGAGTTTTTAGGTCACTGGTAAATACACTTTTAAATAATTTTTTGATAAAATTTGCTAAACATCTAGATAAATAAAGCTGTATATCTTCTTAAAATCTTATGTTACAATAATTTTAAAATTAAGGAAAGCATCTTATGTATAAATTCAGCTATAAAATTATAGAATAAAAATTAAATTGTTGTAACAAAGGTGAAGTCTTTCTAAGAAAGATGCAAAGTCAAGAAGCCAGGAAACAAAAACAGAATAAATTTACTAGAATTTGTGTGTGTGTGTGTGTGTGTGTGTGTGTGTGTGTGTGTGTGTGTGTATTTGACATTACCAACTTGCAACGATTTGGTTTCTTGTTTCCAAAAGTCTTTCGCGTTTGAAATGAGGGCTATGAAATGCCATCTTCCTGACTGAGTTCTGCCATCACCTCTGGGACTAATCCTATAATAATTCACACCTCTATTCCTCTTGTCCAAGCAAGGCTTACTTTTGGTTCCATGTTGAATTTGTTTGCTGGTTTCAAAAAAAGTTGGGTTCTGGATTTTATAATCAACCCCTGTTCTTTTTTTTTTTTTCAGTGCTCCCCCAACCCCAGGAGAATGTTGAGGGTCTCTCTTCATGTTCAGAGATGAAGCATAGCCCCAGGTGTTTCCTACAAACTTTTAGGGAAGTGTTTTTAAACACAAGCTGTTCTTTAAATATTGTAAACTCACACACCAGGGACTGTTGTGGGGTCGGGGGAGGAGGGAGGGATAGCATTAGGAGATATACCTAATGCTAAATGATGAGTTAATGGGTGCAGCACACCAACATGACACATGTATACATATGTAACAAACCTGCACATTGTGCACATATACCCTAAAACTTAAAGTATAATAATAATAATAAATAATAATAATAAAAATAAAAATAAATTAAAAAAAAGAAATTGAGGTACAACCAGGATGCAAAAAAATAATAATAATAAATATTGTAAACTGAGTAGAGAATGAAAGTAGTCACTAGCCCTTGTAAAAATGGTAAAGAAACACAAAGCATGTTTGCTGGGGACGACCTTGAAAAAATTGTTGCTCTGCCTTCAGAATTCCTATGCAGAGGTGGATCAAGATTTTGTGGGGACTGAAGCTAAACAATATGAGGGGCCTTGTTTCAGAAAAATACTTTAAGATTACATATACAAATTAGTTACAGGAGTAAATATTTATTTACAGGGTCATGTTCAAGTGAGAAATCCTGAAGCTTAAACTTCATTACCTTCATGATAAATCCACCTGTTCCCATGGTAATTATTATCTGATTTATTGTACACTTTTTATTCTGATACTTCAGCATACCCGGCCTAATTTTATTATTTTACTCTCCATATATAGACTTTAAGTTCCAGGAGCTTATTTTTCAAAAGTTACTCTCCTCTACTGTATCTTTCTCTTCTCTGTCTCCTGCCCATCTGTGCTCATCCAGTATCACATATCTGGGGCTTAGAGTGGGTGTTCATAACATAGTTGTTGAATTACGTTTTGAATAAACAATGAATGAATAACCACTTCTGCTAAAATGAACACTTGTCCTTTAAAATAGGTAGATAGGGAATAACTAGGCTTTAAGCTGATGAATATCCCAATTATACTGACTTGATATTTACAAATTATAGGAATATATTATCACATGTACCCCCAAAATATGTACCTCTATTATGTATTCGTAAAAAATTACTAGGTCAAGCATTCCCATAAAATATGTTTTAAATCTAATTTACTGACTAGATATGATCAAATCCTTGAGACTAGGTGACATCAATCCAAGGGTTTATTAATGTAAGAAATTGTTACTCTCTTTCAAAATAGGTTTGTTAGTTCTTAATACAATCCACCAATGCTGATGATCTCCTGGGGACAGTTGGATTAATTCAATAAAATGACCCCTCCACAAAAAAACAGCTCTCCTCCCCAGTCCAAGAAAATGCTAGGCTTATATGATTATCTTTGTTTGCCATCACTTTGATAATCATAGTGTCATTACTGAACAATTTTCACACCATCATGATTAGGTGTGGATGTGGGTGCACTTCTCTAGTTTTCTTCATCTTTCCTAGCCTTCTTCCTTATTAAAAAATTACCCATGTGGAAAATTAAAAAGAAAGCAAAACTAACTATAAAATTACAACTCACAAACATTCCAATGGTTTGCAATTTTCATGACTATTAACAATCTGCTCCTTATGGACTGTGGCATAGATGAGATAGGCTGTTGGTTATGCAGGAGCTCCAACTCAGTCTTTCCCTCCCACTCAAGAAGACATAATAAAAGCAAGCAAAGGAAAATAACATTGGTACAACCTTGGATTAATCTTATTATTTATTTTTAACTAAAAAATGATTAGCAGCTTTTTTTTTTCCTGATAGTAGAACAAATTATTTCAAATACCAGGATGCATTCTTTCACAGAATCAGGAAAATGCAAATTTGGAATTGCAACTTCTTTGCCATGAGCATGTTGGCATTTATTATTTTTATTATCACTGCCCTACTAAATTTCATTAGCATTTAAGACAACACAAATTAAGGGAATGAGTATGAAAATACTGCAAAAGTGAACAGTGACCTCATGTTGATATGCATTCAGTTGCATAATTTGAGCACAAATACATTACTAGCAAGTTTCAAGGGATTCTGTTAAGGGCCCCAACTTCTGCTACCAACTTACAGGTAATGGCCACGTTGATCTAAACTGTTTAATCTAAATCAATTTAGCCCCAATCCCAAGACCTACCTTGCCTGATTTTTGATTAGAGATACAGTGATTAAATGCTGTTTATTGACCAAGAAAGGAATAAAAATGTGTTGATGTATTGTGTATCACTTTCTGTCTTATGATTGTAATTGCTATACATGGACTGAGATCAAGCAGAGGTCAAAGTAAATTTGAGTGAAGAAAAAATTCGTCATTAGAGGCAGATCTAACATGAATTTAGAATGAGGTTCATACACTGATGAGACAATGGAGTGTAGTATGGGCATTCAGAGCATGGACTGTGGAGCCAGACCGCGTGGGTGTGAATCCTGACACTACTGATCACGTGCTGTGTGATTCTGGCGTGAGCTTTTTTCTTTCTTTTTCTAATCTTGATCTCTTTAAGCATCACTTTCCCTACTGTAAAATGATAGTCATTGACTCTTTATGTCCTTCAGTGGTTAAGTTGTTTCCAGTTTCTGGCTATTATGAATAAAGCTGACAGGAGCATTCATATACAGGTTTTTGTGTGACCGTAAGTCTTCACTTCTTCTGGGGAAAAAAAAAAATGCCGAGGTTTGCAGTTACTTGGTCATGTGGTTGCTGCACATTTACTTTTTGTAAAGAAACTGAAAAACTTTTTCAGAGTATCTGTACTATTTTACATTCTCACCAATAATGTACGAGTGATCCAGTTTCTCCCCATTCTCACCTTCATTTGGTGTTACCACCATTTTTTATTTTAGCTATTCTAATAGGTAGTAATATCTCACTATAATCATGTTTTCATCATTTTCATTTCCCCAGTGACTAATGACACTGAACTTTTTTTTCCTTTTCCTTTAAGATGGGGTCTCACTTTGTGATCCAGGCTAGAGTGCAGTGGCATGATCACAGCTCAGTACAGCCTGGACCTCCCAGGCTCAAGGGATAATCCCACATTAGCCACACCCCAAGCAGCTAGGACTATAGGCATGCATCACCATGCCCTGCTAATTTTTTATTTTTTTTAGAGATGGTGTCTTGCTATGTTGCCCAGGCTTATTTCAAACTCCTGGGCTCAAGCAGTCCTCCCACACTGGCTTCTCAAATTGTTGAGATTACAGGCATGAGCCACTGTGCCTGGCTTGTACATTTTTTCATGTGCTTATTCTGGATATCCTCTTTGGTAAAATGGCTGTTCCTGTCTTACCCATTTTCTAATTGGCTTGTTTGGTTTTTATACTTTTGGGTTTTGTGAGTCTTTTTTATAGTAATACTCTTCTGTGGAATCTATGGCTTACAAATATTTTCTCCCACTCTGTAGCTTGTCTATTCATCTCGTCAGAAGAATTTTGCAGAGCACATCTTAAATTTTGATAAAGTCCAATTTATCAATTTTTTTCGTGTATTTGGTATCATCTAAAAACTGTTTACAACCAGAGGATTTTATTCTTTTTACCTGGAAACTTTATAGTTAAATATTTTCTATTTACGTTTGTGACCCATATAGAGTTAATTTTTATATAAGGTATGAGGTTTAGGTTGGGTTTATTTTTTCTTTTGTCGGTAGTGTCCATTTGTTTTATCAATGTTTGTTGAGAAGACTATTTTTTCTCCATTGACTCTCTTTAGTTCCTTTGTCAAAAATAAGTTGGGTATATTTACATAGGATTATTTCTGAGTATTCTATTCTATCCATCTATGTGTCTTTCCCTTTGCCAGTATCGTACAGCCTTGATTACTGTAACTGTATGATTTTGAAATCAAGTAGAGTGATTCCTCCCAGTTTACCCTTATTTATAAAAATGGTCTTAGCTATTCTAGTTCTTTTGCCTATCCATATAAATTTTTGAAAACTGTTCCTCTTTGTCTGTAAAAGTCTTGTTGAGATATTGATTGGAATTTCAATATGCTTATATATGAAATTGAAATAATTTATATATTTACTATGTTGAATCTTCCTATCCACAAATGTGGTATGTCTCTCCATTTATTTAGGTTAAATTAAAAAATAATAATAATAATCAAGGTGTAGTTTTAGCATGCAAGCACTGCACATGTTTTGGTAGACTGACTTTTTTACTTTTTGAAGTATTTGTAAATGATATGCATTTTTAGGTTCTCTGTGTATCCTTTCATTGCTAATATATAGAAATATAATTGATTTGTGTTATGTCAGTCTTATACCCTGAAACCTTGTTAAACATATTAATTCTAGAAGCTTTTATTTTAAGATTCCTTGGGATTTTTTTTTTTTCTTTTGAGATGGAGTCTCACACTGTTGCCCAGGCTGGAGTACAATGGCGAGATCTCGGCTCACTACAACCTCCGCCTCCCAGGTTCAAGCAATTCGCCTGCCTCAGCCTCCCAAATAGCTGGGACTACAGGCGCACACCACCACTCCCAGCTAATTCTTGTAGTTTTAGTAGAAACAGGGTTTCGCCATGTTGGCCAGGCTGGTTTTGAACTCCTGACCTCAAGTGATCCGCCTGCCTTGGCCTCCCAAAGTGTTGGGATTACAGGCATGAGCTACCACGCCCAGCCTGGGATTTTCTATGTAAACAGTCATGTGATATACAAATAAGGATAGTTTTATTTTTTCACTTCTGATCTACATGCTTTATTTTTTTGCCTTATTATACTAGGATAAGTTTTAGTACTATGTTTAATGAGTCACGAGAGTAACATTCTTGCCTAATTCCTGATCTTACAGAGAACTACTGTCAACATTAAGAATGATGTTAACTATAGGTTTTTTGTAGATGGTTGTTACGTAGTTGAAAAAGTCCTTCCTTTCTCATTTTTTTCTAAGAGTTTCAACCATAAATGTGTATTGAATTTTATCAAAAGCTTTTCCTGCATTGATTTGATCATGTGATTCCCCCCACCCCCCGACCCCGTTTTTTTCCTGTTTATATGGTGGATTACCTTAATTGGATTGAAAACATTAAGTCAGCTTTTCATTCCTGTTATAAACCCCACTTGGTCATTTTGTATAATTCTTTTTCTATATTGCTGAATTTTATTTTCTAATATTTTATTAAGGATTTTTGCTTCTATATTAATGAAGGATATTGCTCCATGGTCATTATTGTTTTATTTTTCTTTTATGTTTTGGTACTCTTTTCATCTTGTTTCCATGTCAGGATAATATAGTCTCATAAAATCAATTGAGAAATGTTTCCGTCTTCTGTTTTATAAAAGAGATTGTGCAGAATTGTTCTTAACTCTTCTTTAAAAATTTGGTAGAATCTTCCAGTGAAACTATCTGGGCCTAAAGATTTTTGGGGGGAGAGAGGTGAATATTTTCTAAATTATGAGTTTATTTTTCTTAATAGGTATAGTAGTATTAAAATTGTCTATTTCATATTGATTAGTGGTAGTAGTTTGTACTTTTTTTTCTTTTAGGAATTAGTTCATTTCAACTGAAGTCTTAAATACGTGTAAGTAGAGTTGTTATAGCATTTCTTTTTTCTCTTTTTGATGTCTCTAGGGTCTGTAATGTTTTCCTCTGTTTGATTCTGGATGTTGGTGTCCTTTCTCTCTTTCTGTTGTCAGTCTTGTTAGAGGTTTGTCAATTTTATATTATAATTTCAAAGAACCAGCATTTTGTGTCATTGACTTTTCTTTGTCATCATTCTGTTTTCAATTTTATTCATTTCTGCTGTTAAATTTATTATGTTCTTCCTCTCTTTGCTTTGGATTTATTTTGCCTTTTCTAGGTCTTGAGATGGGAACCCAGATTATTCATCTGAGACATTTTCACTTTTCTAATGTGTGAACATAATGCTATGAATTTATTTTTCCCCAGTATTTCAGCTGTGTCCTACTACTATTGTTATGTTGTATTGTCATTTTTTCTAGCTCAATGTATTTTTTTAAATTTACCTTGAAACTTCTTTGATCTATGAATTATTTAAAAGTGTGTTATTTAGCTTTCCAGTTTTTGGAGATTTTCTTATCTTTCCGTTACTGATTTCTAGTTTGGTTCCATGGTAGTCAGAAAATATAATCTATGTTATCTTAATTCTTTTAAATTTGTTGAGGTTTATTTTATGTCTCTGGATATAGTTATATTGGTATATGTTCCCTAGAAACTTGAAAATCCTTCACATAAATGTGATTAGATCCTGATTGTTGATCGTGTTGTTGAGTTTTTCCATATCCTTGCTGATTTTTCTAGTTCTATTATTTTTTGAAAGAGCAATGTTGAAGGCTCTAACTATATGTAGAGTTGTCCAATTTTAGTTCTATCACTTTTGCTTCACACATTTTGCAGCTCCTTTGTTTGGTGAATAAACATTTAAGATTGCTATGTCTTCTTGAAGGATTTACCTTTTATAATTACATAGTGCCCCTCTATGTCTCTGGTAATTTTCTTTGCTCTGAAATCTAATTCATCTGATATTAAAGTAGCTACATCTGCTTACTTTGATTAATGTTTACATGATATGGTCTTTTTTATCCTTTTACTTTCAACCTTTCTTGATTGTTATATTTGAAATGAAATTCTTATACATACCGTATAGCTGAGTCATGTTTTTTAATCCATTTTGCAATTTCTATATTTTAATTAGTGTATCCTTACTTTATGTGGGCTACTTTAACATACATTTAGAATGAGTTTTTGATTTGTCTATAGTGTTTTTGAGTGTATTGTTTTGTATTTTTTTAGTGTTCACTCTATGTATTCCATTATACATACATACATAACTGGTCTACTGGTATCAACATTTGACCAACTTGAAGTGTAAAAACCTTACCTGACTTTATGGCCTTTACATCCCCCAGTTTCTTAGATAATTTTCTTAAAATTTTCCCAAATACCTGTAAAAGTACATCATACAATGTTAAAATTTTCACTTCAACCATCAAACATAATTTAGAAAACTCAAGAAGAAATATGTATTTTATTTACTCATATTTTCGCTGTGTCCATTCTTTTTTCCTTTCTAATGTTCTAGATTTTTTCTTTTATTCTTCCTTCATTCTCTTTCTGTTTCAAAAACTCAATTTGCCGTTCTCTTAGGGTAAGTCTGCTGTTGATAAATTCAGTTTACCTTCATCTGAGAATTTCTGAAGTATATTTTTACTGTGTATAGAATTTTGGGTTGACAGTCCTTTCCTTTAAGTACTTGAAAAATATTATGCCACATCCTGTAGGTTTACATGATAGGTGATAAGAAATTCACCATCATTCTAGCTTTATTTATTTATTTATTTTGCTACATATAACATGTTTCTTTCAAGATTTATTCTTTGTTTTCATTTTTCAAAATTTTGACTATACTGTGTCTTCGCATGGATTTTACTGAATCGATTCTGCTTAGGGTTAGCTCAGCTTCTTCTTGAATCTACATGTTTATGTTTTTTCCAAATTTAGTAAGTTTTAAGCAATTATTTCTTTGAGCAAATTTTTAGCTCCACCATCTTTCTTTTTTGTTTCAATACTTCAATGACATGATTGTTAAACCTATTTTTTATAGTTCCACAGGTCCTGAGGCTCTATTCATGTTTTTTCAGTTAATTTTCTCTATGCTCCTCAAATTAAATAATTTTTGTTTTTCTAGTTTTAAATTTACTTTTCCCTCTGATTCTTTTGCTGAGCTCATCCATTGGGATTTTAATTTCTATTATTGCACTTTTCAATTTAATATTTACCTTTGGTTCTTTTTTGTATCCTCTATTTCTTAGGGGAATTTAAAAAATGTTTCAGGTGTGTTCATAATTGCTTACCAAATCAGTTTTATGATGATGGCTTTAAAATCTTTTTCAAGGCCAGCATGCTGGTCACATCTGCAATCCCAGCACTTTGGGAGGCCAAGGCAGATGAATCGCTTGAGTCCACGAGTTTGTGTCCATCCTGGGCAACACAGTGAAACTTGTGATATGGTTTGGATGTGTCCCCACCCAAATCTCATCTTGAATTGTAGCTCCCTTAATTCCCACATGTCATGAGAAGGACCCAGTGGGAGGTAATTGAATCATGGAGGCAGGTCTTTCACATGCTGTTCTTGTGACAGTGGATAAATTTCAAGATATCTGATGGTTTTATAGAGGAGAGTTCCCCTGCACATGGTCTCTCACCTGCCATCATATAAGATGTGACTTTGCTTCTCATTCACCTTTAGCCATGATTGTGAGGCCTCCCCAGCCATGAGGAACTGTGGGTCAATTAAACCTCTTTTCTTTATTAAACTACCCAGTCTTGGGTATATCTTTATTAGCAGCATGAGAACAGACTAATACAGTATATTGGTACCAGGAGTAGGGTGCTGCTGTAAAGATACCCAAACATGTGGAAGTGACTTTGGAACCTGGTAACAGGCAGAGATGGGGACAGTTTGGAGGGCTAAGAAGAAGATAGGAAGATGTGGGAAAGTTTGGAAGTTCCTAGAGACTTCTTGAATGTCTTTGACCAAAATGCTGATAGTGATATGGATAATAAAGCTCAGGCTACAATGGCCTCAGATGCACATGAGGAAATGTTGGGAACTGGAGCAAAGGCGACTTTTGCAATGCTTTAGCAAAGAGACTGGTGGCATTTTGCCCCTGCCCTAGAGATTTGTGGAACTTTGAACTGGAGATAGATGATTTAGGGCATCTGGTAGAAGAAATTTGTAAACAGCAAAGAGTTCAGGAGGTGACTTGGTACAGTTAAAAGCATTCAGTTTTATGTAGTCACAAATATATGGTTTGGAATTAGAACTTATGTTTAAAGGGGAAGCAGAGCATAAAATGTGAAAATTTATAGCCTGACTATGCAATAGAAAAGGAAAACCCATTTTCTAGAAAGAAATGAAAATCAGCTCCTGAAATTTGCATAAGCAATGAGCCAAATGTTGATCACCAAGACAATGGAGAAAATGTCTCCAGGGCATGTCAGAGATTTTCATGGCAACCCCTCCCATCAAAGTCCTGGTGGCCTAGGAGGAAAAAATGGTTTTGTAGGCCTGGCCCAGGGCCTTGCTGCTTTGTGCAGTCTCGGGACTTAGTGCACTGCATCCCAGCTGTGGCTAAAAGGGGCCAATGTACAGCTCAGGCTGTTACTTCAGAGGGTGCAAACCCTAAGCCTTGGTGGCTTACATGTGGCATTGGGTCTGTGGGTACACAGAAGTCATGAATTGAGGTTTGGGAACCTCTATCTAGATTTCAGAGGATATGTGGAAATGCCTGGATGTCCAGGGAGAGATGTGCTGCAGGGGCAGAGTTCCTTATGGAGAATCTCTGCTAGGGCAGTACAGAAGGGAAATGTGGGGTGGGAGTGTCCACACAGAGTCCCTCCTGGGGCACTGCCTAGTGGAGCTGTGAGAAGAGGGCCACCATCCTCCAGACCCCAGAATCGTAGATCAATTAACAGCTTGAACTATGCACCTGGAAAAGCAGCAAATGCTCAACACCACCCTGTGAAAACAGCCAGGAGGGAGGCTTTACTCTTCAAAGTAACAGGGGTGGAGCTACCCAAGGCCATGGGGGCCCATGTCTTGCATCAGCATAAGCTGGATGTGAGACATGGAGTCAAAGGAGTCATTTTGGAGCTTTAAGATTTGACTGCCCTACTGGATTTTAGACTTCCATGGAGCCTGTAGATCCTTCATTTTGGACAATTTCTCCCATTTGAAATGGGTGTATTTACCTGTACCCCTATTGTATCTAGAAGGTAACTAACTTGCTTTTGATTTCATAGACTCCTAGGTGGAAGGGACTTGCCTTGCATCAGATGAGACTTTGGACTGTGGATTTCTGAGTTAATGCTGAAATGAGTTAAGAATTTGGGGGACTGTTGGGAAGGCATGGTTGGTTTTTAAATGTGAGAACATATGATTTGGGAGGGGTCAGGAGTGGAATTATATGGTTTGGCTCTGTCCCCACCCAAATCTCATCTTGAATTATGCTCCCATAATTCCCACGTGTTGTGGGAGGGACCCAGTGGAAGGTAACTGAATTCACGGAGGGCAGGTCTTTCCCATGCTGTTCTTGTGTTAGTGAATAAGCTTCATGAGATCTGACGGTTTTATTGATAAAACCATCAGAGGAGAACCAAGGGAGTTCCCTTGTACATGCTCTCTTGCCTACCGCCATGTAAGATGTGACTTTGCTCCTCATTCACCTTCAGCTATGATTGTGAGGCCCCCCCAGCCATGTGGAACTGTAGGTCAATTAAACCTCTTTCCTTTATAAATTACCAAGTCTTGGGTATGTCTTTATTAGCAGCATGAGAACAGACTAATACACCCTCTTTCTCCAAATAACCAGATACAAAAATTAGCCCAGCATTTTGTGGTGTGTACCTGTAGTCTCAGCTACTCAGGAGGCTGAGGTGGTAGGATTGCTTGAGCTTGGAAAGATTGAGGTTGTAGGGAGCCGTGATCAAGTCACTGCACTCCAGCCTGGGTGACAGAGCAAGATGCTGTCTCAATAAAATAAAATAAAATAAAATAAAATATTTGTCAGGTAATTCTAACATCTCTGTCATCTCAGTATCAGTGTTTACTGATTGTCCTTTGACATTAGAGCTGTGGTTTTCAAGACTTGGTATGACATAATTTTCAACTGAAACTTGAGTATTTTGTGTGTTTTGTTTGAGACTCTGGATCCTATTTATACCTTTTGTTTAACTGGTTTCCTCTGATAGTGCTCTGGTCAGGGAAAGGAAGCACTGCCTCATTACTGACCAGTTGAGCTAAAAATTCAGGATCCCCATTCAGACCCCGTTTATACCCTGAGAAAGGAGGGGCTCCTTATTATTGCTGGATGAGGATGGGACTTCCAGCTCCTCATGAGGCTTCTCTGGTACCACCCTGGCTGTGAGGGATAGAAGTGCCTCATTATTGCTTCCCTGTGGCCTTCACTGACACCATAGTCAGGGAAGGATAACCTTGTTAACCCTAGGTGATTGTAAAAGCTGACTCTACTTGGCCTCCTTTGACACTCTCCCACAGAAAGCTGAGGCACCTTTTTACTGCTGGTAGGGATAAAAATCCATGATCCCCAGATAGTCTTCACTGATACATGGACTAGAATGAGTTCCAGCTTTCTACTCAGCCTTTGCTGACCACCCCAGGATGGCATCGAGGTGCTTCATTACAGCTTGGCAAGGGTGGAAGCTCAGGTCCCTTGCTCCATCTTTGCTGACATTAATGGTGGACAGACCCACAGTTCTTCTTGTGGTGATTGTTTAGTGTAGAGCAGTTGTTACCTAAAATCTTTTGTCTTGCTAGACTATCCCAGTTCTCTGGATATAGACAGTAGGCTGCTGGGGGAGGCTGTCTGGGTCTATTGTGGTTTCTGAGTTGCTGGCTTCTTCGGCACCAAGTATGGGATGTAAGAAACAAAGTAAACCTAGGGAACCTACCACAGGGTCATTTCTTAGGTCCTGAGGTTTCTGGTTGGGTTTTCCTTCTTCCTTCCATTTTTCAGATTTTTATTATGTCAGTTTTATATATAATATTATGGTTTTGGGTTGCACATAGCAGAAAGAAAGAGAAAACATACATTGATCTATTTTCCCAGAAGTCCACATTATTCATTTTTCTTGAACATTTAGAACTTCCCTCATGAAGGAACATATTTTTTTTTTTTTACCAGATTCACTATTACTCTTTTCTTCTTCCCTCCACTCACATGAAAGATGGTGCTGATTTGCATCATGTTTTTAAATTTATCATGTTCAATCTGATAGTTGTAATAAAGTATAAAAATAAGATGTTCGAAATGTTTCAAATTGGATTATCTCCTGTAATTTAAATTAAGAAGTGCTTTACAATATTGGTAAGTTTCAATTAGTATGCTGAATCTACATGTTGTTATTTGATACAGAAGAGAAATCAGAAATACTGGGACAATTTTGAGAAGAAACGCAAAACACAGCTTGAGTCCTAAATACTGGTGTAAGTTCAATTGGTTCTATCGTCATGCACAATGAACAAGCTTGTACTAAATAAACTAAACCTATAATATGCATATCAGTGCCCGGGAAAAAATGTTTTGAAATGAAACTTGCTTTAAAGATACTGAAAATGAGATATCACATGTTCATATTATGGTATTTCACTTTCTCTTACTAAACAATTAAAATAATATAACAGGGCAATGCTACTCAAATTGTGGTCCGTAGACCACAGCATCAGTATCACCAGAGAACTTGTTACAAACGCAAATTTTGAGGCTCTACCCTAGACTGAATGTATCAAAATTTCTGGAGATGGTGCCCAAAAGTCTATGTTTTTAACCATTTCCAGGATCTACAGATGATTCTTATATGCACCTTTGGCAAGGTGAGTAGGTGTTCTTTGGGCTTTAGAACCTCATCGCACGTTCAAGCTCTACCACTTCTAAGCTGTGTCAACTTTATTGTCTAGTTGCCTCAGTTTCCTTATCTATAAAAAGGGATAATTAATAGGATATGCCTCTGAAAATTATTTTAAATATTAAATAAAGGTAGTAGCGCCTAATACCTACTTAACTCCTGATAAATATTAGCTATTCTTCTTTAAAATGCATAGTGTGATTACAATAACTAAAATTGAGACCTTTCATTGATTTATTTTCCTCTTTTGTATTTTCACTTTCACTGGAATTCATATGGTATGGAAATATTTGACTTGTACACTTTAAGTTAGTTGCTAAGACAGAATTTCTTTCCAACCATGCGAACACGAAGCTATTGTATAATATCAACTTTATATTCTCTGGTGGGAGAGATGTCTGTATACAAGACAAGTATGTGTAAAGATACGTGTGCATGTGTAAGCCAGTTGGCTTCCACTATATTTGTAGAGGGCAGTCTAGGGAATCCCAGCAAGGTAAAACACTGAGATTGTTTCATTACTGCTCCCTTGTTTCTGTGGTTCCTATGACATGTCCATCCTCCATATACTGCTGCCCAGTTAATAGTTCTAGCATATTACATACACAAAATCCATCCTTCTTCCTCACCTCCTTTGTTCCCTCCAGAGTTGCTGACCTTCACAGCTACCTGGCTACATATAAAAAAATATTAAATCTTTGTAAGTCAGGCCCCTTAAAATCTGTTCCCTTCTAACTTCCTGAAACCCACTCTACTACTTCACTGTAATAGTGTTCCCTTTGACACAGTCCAGTCTACAAGCCTTGGAACTTGCTATGTACTCCTATCTTACCCTCTTATCATTTCCTGCAACATGGATTTGTTGGAAGGGCAGATTTGACCCATGGTTTTTACTTGGACTTTGATATTTACTTTTATATAAATATATCATATCTCATAATCAGTTTATCCATTATTTTTAGGTCAGAGACAAGATTATGTCTTTCATCTTTTTATATATTCAGCCTTTGGTTGTTGATGTCTCTCAGAAAACAATTTCAAAACTATTAAAATTTTGATAGTGCTTTTCATTTCATGAATTATATTTATGAGCACTTTAGTAAAAATAACATGAGTTGAGTTCTTCCTTTATGGGAGACACTGTGTTTTATATAATCGGACTCATTTAATTTTAATAATTCCATAAGGTAGGGGCTACTATCAGCCCCATTTTTCAGAGGATGAAACTTTCCAAGGTCACACTGATAACACATGGTGGTGAGTGGCTTGGAACTCAGGCAGTCTGACTCCTGTCACTCTCAGCCACTTTTTTTCACTACCTCTTAATGTCACCCAAGTGGACACAATTCGAAGAGGTTAAGTAAAATTTTCCTGGGGTAACTACTTAGGTTCTCTGACTTTAAATTCTGTATTTTTTTCATTATACCAAAGGGCCAGGACCACTCTATAAGCAAGCGCTTACTAATGAAAATAAAGACTTGGGAAGACTTTCTATGGATTATGTTTTTACCATCTCTGACTTCTGGGATTTCCTCACAGTGATGTGAATTGCTTGTTGAATGTGTTGGGAAAAGAAAGATACAGAGAGGAGAGGGAGGAAAAAGTGGAGGGAGGGAGAGAGACATAAATTGAAGCAGGTAGAAAGTATATTTCACTAAGAGATTAGATGTTTGTGACTTGCTATGTGCCACTCATGTTTTTTACCTACTTTACTAATTGAAATATAAATATACTCATATTTGTTGCCAGCTTTTAATCATCAGTGGAGACCTACCTGAAAAAGTTTTATAACAGATTTTTCCCTTCTTATTACATAGAGGAATAAGAAGAAAACAAACATCGGCAAAAACAAAAAGCCACACCTGTGGTCTTCGCAATTAGTGACCACTAATCTAACTTCAAATTTAATTAAAGTCATGGGACCAAAATTAGAAGGAAAAGTCTGTAGATATCCAGGGAGTAACAAAACATTAGCAATAAACAACATACTTTATAAGGAACAAATTGGGCTAGACAGGTTTGGTCACACTTTTCCAATTGAATCACTGAGGTAGTGTATGAAGAGACAGAAGTAGATATATTTGGCCTCCGAGCTCAGAACACACAGCTATGCCCGAGGAGGAGGAAGTTGAGGTAAAAAACCCAAATCAGCAATGCAAATTATTAGTCTGTTCCTTGAACATGGAGGAGGAATCAAGAAGTCATGAATCAGAACTGCGTGTAATTGGAAGGGTGCAAGGCAATACGATGTTACTCTATAGCTGAATCCTATCAATATATTTGCTAGAACGCCAGCTCTGTTCCAGTCTGTATTGAAAACTCAAAGTTTTCATAATCCACTCATAATCCACTGGTCCTTCTACATCCCAGGTGGTTTTTTGGCCTAGCTCTCATCAAATCTAGGTGCCTGTGGCCTGTACTTGGACTGCTGTATTGCAGCAGCTATCACTTTAATTTGTGCTTTTCCAAACTCTGGGACACTTTCTCATGTGCTGGGAGCTTTTATGCCAGGTATTAGATTTTGAGCCAAGTGGATATTTCCGTTTTCTTCTTATGAGCTAAGAACTTTTTTCTGCGTCCTTTCTTATTCTATGGAATTGTCTGTCAGAGTGTTGAACTGTGGGACTATCTATGTGCAAGTATCTTTTCCATTTCATGATTTTGTTTTACTCTTTTTTTTCTTGACAGTCCTCCTGGATACAGGAGATTTGGTAGACCACTTGTCCCCCTGTTATGCAAATAGTCAGCACGTTGTCTTACAAATGGATCTTCCCCTCCATTTATAGTTAGACACTTTATTGTAAGGCAGAATGCTATAATTCAGCATTTTCTTTCCTTTGAAAACTTTTGCTATCTATGAGACAAAGAATTGTGAAGAGTCAAAGATTCAACACCATGTTCTAGAGCAGGCTATTTCAAAATAAGACCCATCTTGGAAGTCATAAATTCTATTGCTTGATTAACTGTGTGGTTTTGATTAACTGTGTGTTTTTCCAAAATGACTTTAGCAATATAAACTTTCTTTTCTAGTTTTTTTTGAGGTGGAGCTTGCAGTGAGCCAAGATCGTGCCACTGCACTCCAGCCTGGGCAACACAGCGAGACTCTGTCTCAAAAAAAAAAAAAAAAAAAAAAAAAAAAGAAAAGAAAAGAAAAATTGGTATTTTTCCACATATGCAAAAAGATTTATCCAGTGGTAGTTAAGAACACTCTGATAGGAAAAACAAATTTAAATTATTGGCTATTCTTCACTGCTGTAGCCCATCTTTCTCTACATCTAATCCTACCTCTTCAACCCTGAGATACCATTATTTGTGTTTGTATTTGCCTATGGACACTGTGTTTAAAATGTTTGCCCTCCTCTCTAAGCAATTTAGTCTATGAAATTGAGGACAAGCCCATGATGTGGTTTGTTTGTTTATTTGTTTTTGCTGTTGTCACTGGGATTTCCTTGTTCACATACATGCATAAAAAAGTATTTTCTATGATGTTAATAAATAGAGAAAATGAGATTTTAATTTTTTCTTTTCTTCAATAGTTTCTCCTGTTAACTAACTGAATAAATGGAGAAAGTGACAAAGATCTTACATTTGTTGATTATCAGCTATGTACCAAGAGTTGTTCTAGGTATTTACTTGCAACTTTTCTTCATTCATTTAATCTTTTCAATAAAGCTACAAGCTACCTCTACAGATGAGAAAAATAGGTATTAGAGAGTTCAACTTACTAGCTCAAGATTGCAGAGCCAGTAAAAGACAGAGCAAAGTTGATACGAAAGGGCTGTCCATTTCCTAGTGGAAAGTGTGCTCTTGGCCAACATTTCCAGAATGGGTACAGATAGTACTCCTGCTTGACTACCCAGGTCCCTTCTTTTATAGGCATTACCCTACTACTCTTTTCCATTTTTACTGTCCACTCTCCTTCATCTGCCTAGCACATTTATTGGTGACTTAAAAAATTAAATGTATTTTATGAAGAAAAACTTAAATATAGAAAAGCACACAGATAAGTGTATATCTTGATGTGTTGTCACATAGTGAACATACCCATATCAAGTCACAATCTAGATCAAGAACTAGAGCATTATTAACATCAGAAGCCCCTTCAGCTTCCCTCATCCCCCTCATGCCACCTTACTTTTGATAGACTTTTGTTCTTTTCCTAGTTTTTGCTTATTACAAATAATGCTACTATGAATATGCTTGAACAAGTCCCTTCATACACATACCTATATAGTTCTGTTGGCTATACTTCTAGGAGTAGAGTTGCTGGGTTATATGTATACATATATTCAACTAAGATGCATATTGCCAAAAATATTTCAAATTGGTTTTATACCAGTAGTATATGTAAGTTCCATTTTGTAAACTGCTTTGACAGCATTTGGTATTGTTGGTTATTTAAATGTTTGCAACATAGTTGATATGTTTAGGTATATCACTGTGGGGTTTTTTTTAAATTTTTTAATTTTTTATTTTTTCGAGACGGAGTCTCGCTCTGTCGCCCAGGCTGGAGTGCAGTGGCGCGATCTCGGCTCACTACAAGCTCCGCCTCCCGAGTTCATGCCATTCTCCTGCCTCAGCCTCCCGAGTAGCTGGGACTATAGGCGCCCGCCACCACGCCTGGCTAATTTTTTTATATTTTTAGTAGGAACGGGGTTTCACCATGTTAGCCAGGATCTCCTGACCTCGTGATCTGCCCACCTCGGCCTCCCAGAGTGCTGGGATTACAGGCGTGAGCCACCGTGCCCGGACATCCCTGTGGTTTTGATTTGCTTTTCCCTGATGACTCATGAGGTTAAGCACCTTTTTAAGTGTTCATTAAATTGATAATATTTTGGTCTGACATCTCTAGCATGAGTTCTGAATTTTTCTGCAGAATTTAAGCTTTGCTATTAGCCCTGTGACTCAAAGCACCTCAGATGTGTGAAGGAGCTACTGGCCCGCAGGCCTGTAGCTTGGTGCTGTGCAGTCCCCGACCCCAGTGGAGTCAGTGTTCTTTAGAATTTTGGCATTTTGCTTTCTGATCACCAGTCCATTTCCCGTTTTTCTATTTTGTGATACCTATTCCTTCTGCTCTGTTTACTCTCTGTTTTTTAAATAAAGATAGTGAATACACATTTTTTATTGAACTGAACATAAATCAAGCTTACCCTGCTTTGTAGTGAGGGCTGGCCCCAAGCAAAGGCCTCCAGTGTCCATTCTCCTTCTCTCTTACCGTTGCTTTGATTTGCAGCTCTTATGACGATGATGGGGTTTTCCTGGTTGTTGTTCATCCAGTATTGTTCTGCCTTTAGGCTGCCTCTTCATTTTGGATCCATCCACATCAAAATGAAAAAGAACTGCCATCAAGGGTCTGCTTATATAGTGAGTGGGCTTTGAGAGGGATCCACAGAAAACTTTTTTTTTGAAATGGCATCTATTTAGTAGAAACAGGGCTATGTTCCCACCTTCCTGGCATCTCCTCCCCATCTTAGCCAAAGAAAAAGCAAAAGGGAAGCTTACTTGCTCAAATATATCAATTCAGGAAAAGAAAATTAGTCTTGGTTTGTGTTTAGTAATTTAATGTCAAGCAAAATCATTTTCTGTATAATCTAAATTAAAGCCTTGCTATCATGGGAAACTGATTTAAAAAAAATCTCCACCCTTCTGCATAAAAATACTTCAGAATGATAAGCGTTTGGATGTGCAACCATTGATTTTATTCAGATGAATACAAAATATACTTAGAGCGTAGAATTAATGATGTCAAATTTAAAATAAGGTTTTGTTTTCAGCATTTACTAGAGTGGGCTTTATCTGTCCAATTCTTTGAGTCCCTGCTGCTAGCCACTCAGAAACCAGTTTTTCCCATATTACCCACTGAGCTGACTTTCATTAAAATGTTTTTTATTCCACTGTAAAAACTAAATTGACCAACTAACCAAGTAGACATTCCTCAGAAATTTATGTTAACAGAATGTAAGAATTGTCTTTTAAAACGCTAAAAGTTTTAATTGGCTATTTTAAAAATGATTGGTTAATCACCTTAAATAATAAATGCAACTGAAAAAATTATTTAGATTGAAATCCATTCATAGGACTGATATATGTTTATGGCTAAATATTAAGACAAATTAAGTTATTAGCAGATGCTATTTTAGTCCCAGATGGTGATCTTTGTTTGCACACTTATTAACCAATTCATTTTGCAAGGCTTTGTTTTCTCATCCTATACAAACCTAAATACAGTAATCCAGGAAAGGACCATTTCTAGAAAACCAGTATGCCAGTGTAATGACTTTGATGATGAAACACTGTATATCTTTGTACTTTCATTTCCTATACATATAAGCATGGGTTTCCCAATAACTTTCAAATCTGAGGTAAATCATTTCCAAGGTCCCATCTTCTGATGAAAGGTTGATCACTGTTGGCAAATACTAACAGCTGGCCACATAGACATAGCTCCAAGGGCCACATTTCAAAGAGGAAAAATACCCTTGTCTAAATTTCATAACACCAGATGTTTTGTTGACTATTTCAATTACAAATTTCAGTTTTGACCCAGAAAATTAATGGGATATGAGTTTTCTGAAATACTCAATTTTGATGTGATTCCTGGAACGTACTCACCATTTTCACTGTTAGTAACATTCTGTGTAGCAGTGATTAAAAGCTCTGCTTGAGAATCCCACTTCTTCCACTTTGTAAATTTGGGTTCCTCTTTCACAGAGAAAAGCGAAGGAAATTAACAAAGATAATAAATCCTGAAGGCATTCCAGTGGTCCTCAAAGCCTTTTGTGTATCTTCCTTCTTGGGATTCAGTTATTGACCCCCTCTTTGGAATCTGTGAGCTAATAAATTCTCTTCTTTTCCTTTATATAGTACAAGTTGGGTTTCTGGTGCTTGTGACTCAGTCCTGACATATACATTATGCTTACTGATGAAAGTTTATATTCATGTTCACCTCTGTCTCTGATTTCCGTTTTGTCTTTTTTTTTTTTTTTTATCATTTTGCTTTGTGTTTTAGAGCTGTATGTCATTGGTCACATGAAAGATAAAAGAGCTGAATTTTGAAGTTTTAAAAAAATTCTAATATAGTATGATTTCTAAAAATCTTTAAACATAAGATCACCATCATACAAGCCTCATTACTTACCATTCAAAAATAATAATAGAAAATATAAGAGTAATCCTAGATTTTATAAGGGTAACTCTAAGAAACTGGTCATGCGGGGGCAGGGAGTTATACTACTCACTATTTTGGGAGATATTTTAAAAGGATACATTTTCTCATAAATAAAGATTATGAAAATACTATTGCAAATGTGACTATTACTATCCATATCATCATGATTGAGGAATATATCCTAGACCTGACAATAATCACTCAGATTTGGTAAAGATTAAGCATTTCCAGTTTGATTATTCACAGATTGTCATTAAAAAGCATCTCTTCATCATAAATTCTTTGCCTAAGCCAACATCTAGAAGAGCTTTTCTTAGGTTTTCTTCTAGAATTTTTATGGTTTCATAGGTAATTTGACTTAGACCATGGAGTTCATTCAAACTGTATATGTAAATAATTTCAATATTGGCTGATTAGCATAATAATGTAGAGCTTGATTTTGAAAGGTTTGTTAAATACCAAAGGTTTAAACATTGGCTATTACAAAATAGAGTCTTAGGTTACCATAAATCACTCATTTAGCCAAAATGATAACTTGAAAATTTTTAAAAGAAAAAAACATTATTCTGATAGAGAGGAGACTCAGCTTTCCAAACAAGACCCAATGAAAGTAGCATGAGGCCAACTGACTGTCTCCTTTCTTTTCTCTCATTAATCAAAACTTTATAGAGGAGATAAACCCTTTTTTTTTTTAAACTATTCATTCAACCATTTTCACACAGAGGTAGAAGCCAGAAATCTGACTTGTAAGAAATTCTTACCCTTTTGCCAGCATGCCAGGCTTCTGGGTTCCCTTTCCCTGAGCGACCCTAGTGATCTGGCTTGTGGCACAATTGACCTCGGGCAAGCCTCATCATAAAGGGAAAATTCTTTTTTTTCGTTCTGGCCAGAGCAAAATACATGTGATAAAACAGACATTAGCCACTCTGCTTAGCACCCAATATCAAACTGGCGAGGCTTAAATTTGCCCTCCAATGGGGCAATGTCATCTTTTTTTTTTTAATTATATTTTAAGTTCTGGGGTACATGTGCAGAACATGCAGGTTTGTTACGTAGGTATACACGTGCCATGGTGGTTTGCTGCACCCATCAACCCATCATCTACATTAGGTATTTCTCCTAATGCTAACCCTTCCCTAATCCCCCATCCCCCGACAGGCCCCAGTGTGTGATGCTACCCACCCCCGGCCTTGTCCATGTGTTCTGATTGTTCAACTCCCACTTATGAGTGTGAACATGTGGTGTTTGGTTTTCTGTTCCTGTGTTAGTGTGTTGAAAATGATGATTTCCAGCTTCATCCATGTCCCTGCAAAGGACATGAACTCATCTTTTTTATGGCTGCATAGTATTCCATGGTGTATATGTGCCAGATTTTCTTTATTCATTCTATCACTGATGAGCATGTGGGTTGGTTCAAAGTCTTCACTATTGTGAATAGTGCCATAATAAACATACGTGTGCATGTTTCTTTAGAGTAGGATGATTTATAATCCTTTGGGTATATGCCCAGTAATGGGATTGCTGGATCAAATGGTATTTCCAGTTCTAGATCCTTGAGGAATTGCTACACCGTAGTCCACAAAGGTTGAACTAATTTACACTCCCATCAACAGTGTAAAAGCATTCCTATTTCTCCACATCCTCTCTAGCATCTGTTGTTTCCTGACTTTTTAATGATTGCCATTCTAACTGGTGTGAGATGGTATCTCATTGTGGCTTTGATTTGCATTTCTCTAATGACCAGTGTGATGAGCTTTTTTTCATGTTTGTTGGCTGCATAAATGTCTTTTGAGAAGTGTCTGTTCATATCTTTTGCCCACTTTTTGATGGGATTGTTGTTTTTTTCTTGTAAATTTGTTGAAGTTCTTTGTAGATTCTGGATATTAGCCCTTTGTCAGATGGATAGATTGCAAAAATTTTCTCCCATTCTGTAGGTTGCCTGTTCACTCTGATGGTAGTTTCTTTTGCTATGCAGAAGCTTTTTAGTTTAATTATATCCCATTTGTCAATTTTGGCTTTCGTTGCCATTGCTTTTGGTGAAGTCTTTGCCCATGCCTATGTCCTGAATGGTATTGCCTAGGTTTTCTTGCAGGGTTTTTATGGTTTTAGGTCTTATGTTTAAGTCTTTAATCCATCTTGAGTTAATTTTTGTATAAGATCTAAGGAAGGGGTCCAGTTTCAATTTTCTGCATATGGCTAGCCAGTTTTCCCAACACCACCTATTAAATAGGGAACTCTTTCCCCATTTCTTGTTCTTGTTAGGTTTGTCAAAGATCAGACGGTTATAGATGTGTGGTGTTAGTTCTGAGGCCTCTGTCTGTTCCATTGGTCTATATATCTGTTTTGGTACCAGTACCATGCTGTTTTGGTTACTGTAGCCTTGTAGTATAGTTTGAAGTCAGGTAGCGTGATGCCTCCAGCTTTGTTCTTTTTACTTAGGATTGTCTTGGCTATGTGGGCTCTTTTTTGGTTCCATATTAAATTTAAAGTAGTATTTTCTAATTCTGTGAAGAAAGTCAATGGTAGCTTCATGGGGATAGCATTGAATCTATAAATAACTTTGGGCAGTATGGCCATTTTCACAATATTGATTCTTCCTATCCATGAGTATGGAATGTTTTTCCATAATTTGTGTCATCTCTTATTTGTTTGAGCAATGGTTTTTAGTTCCTCTTGAAGAGTTCCTTCACATCCCTTGTAAGTTTTATTCCTAGGTATTTTATTCTCATTGTAGTAATTGTGAATGGACGTTAACTCATGATTTGGCTCTCTGTTTGTCTGTTATTGGTGTATAGGAATGCTTATGATTTTTGAGCATTGATTTTGTATCCTGAGACTTTGCTGAAGTTGCTTATCAGCTTAAGGAGATTTTTGGGTGAGACGATGGGGTTTTCCAAATATACAATCATATCATCTGCAAACAGAGACAATGTGACTTCCTCTTTTCCTATTTGAATACCCATTATTTCCTTCTCTTGCCTGATTGCCCTGGCCAGAACTTCCAATACTATGTTGAATAGGAGTGGTGAGAGAGGGCATCCTTGTCTTGTGCCGGTTTTCAAAGGGAATGTTTACAGCTTTTGCCCATTCAGTATGATATCGGCTGTGTGTTTGTCATAAATAGCTCTTATTATTTTGAGATATGTTCCATCAATACCTAGTTTATTGAGAGTTTTTAGCATGAAGGGATGTTGAATTTTTTTCAAAGGCCTTTTCTGCATCTATTGAGATAATCATGTGGTTTTTGTCATTGGTTCTGTTTATGTGATGGATATGTTTATTGATTTGTGTATGTTGAACCACCCTTGCATCCCAGGGATGAAGCCAACTTGATTGTGGTGGATAAGCTTTTTGATGTGCTGCTGGATTGGGTTTGCTAGTATTTTATTGAGGATTTTTGCATCAATGTTCATCAGGGCTATTGGCCTGAAATTTTCTTTTTTTGTGTGTGTCTCTGCCAGGTTTTGGTATCAGGATGATGCTGGCCTCATAAAATGAGTTAGGGAGGATTCTCTCTTTTTCTATTGATTGGAATAGTTTCAGAAGGAATGGTACCAGCTCCTCTTTGAACCTCTGGTAGAATTCGGCTGTGAATCCATCTCGTCCTGGACTTTTTTGGTTGGTAGGCCATTAATTACTGTCTCAATTTCAGAACTTGTTATTGGTCTATTCAGGGATTCAACTTCTTTCTGGTTTAGACTTGGGAGGGTGTATGTGTCCAGGAATTTATCCATTTCTTCTAGATTTTCTAGTTTATTTGTGTAGAGGTGTTTATAGTATTCTCTGATGGTAGTTTGTATTTCTGTGGGATCGGTGGTGATATCCCCTTTATCATTTTTTATTGCATCTATTTGATTCTTCTCTCTTTTCTTCTTTATTAGTTTTGGTAGTGGTCCATTTTGTCGATCTTTAAAAAAAAAACAGCTCCTGGATTCATTGATTTTTTTTGAAGGGTTTTTTGTGTCTTTATCTCCTTCAGTTTGGCTCTGTTGTTAGCTATTTCTTGTCTTTTGTATTCTGCTGGCTTTTGAGTTTGTTTGCTCTTGCTTCTCTAGTTCTTTTCAATGTGATGTTAGAGTGTAAACTTTAGATCTTTCCTGCTTTCTCTTGTGGGCATATAGTGCTATAAATTTCCCTCTACACACTGCTTTAAATGTGTCCCAGAGGTTCTGGTATGTTGTGTCTTTGTTCTCATTGGTTTCAAAGAACATCTTTATTTCTACATTAATTTCGTTATTTACCCAGTAGTCATTCAGGAGCAGGTTTTCAGTTTCCATGTAGTTGTGTGATTTTGAGTGAGTTTCTTAATCCTGAGTTCTAATTTGATTGCACTGTGGTCTGAAAGACCTTTTTATGATTTCTGTTCTTTTACATTTGCTGAGGAGTGTTTTACTTCCAATTATGTGATTAATTTTAGAATAAGTGTGATGTGGTGCTGAGAAGAATGTATATTCTGTTGATTTGTGGTGGAGAGTTCTGTAGATGTCTGTTAGGTCTGCTTGGTCTAGAGCTGAGTTCAAGTCCTGAATATCCTTGTTAATTATCTGTCTCACTGATCTGTCTAATATTCATCGTGGGGTGTTAAAATCTCCCACTATGATTGTGTGAGAGTCTAAGTCTCTTTGTATGTCTATAAGGACTTGCTTTATGAATTTGGGTGCTCTTGTATTGTGTACACATATTTTTAGGATAGTTAGCTCTTCTTGTTGCATTGATCCTTTTACCATTATGTAATGCCCTTTTTTGTCTCTTTTGATCTTTGTTGTTTTAAATTCTATTTTATCAGTGACTAGGATTGTAACCCTTGCTTTTTTTATTGCTTTCCACTTGCTTGGTAAATATTCCTCGATCCCTTTATTTTGAGCCTATGTGTGTGTTTGCACATGAGATGGGTCTCCTGAATACAGTACACTGATGGGTCTTGACTCTATCCAATTTGCCAGTCTGTGTCTTTTAACTGGGCCCTTTAGCCCATTTACATTTAAGGCTAATATTGTTATGTGTGAATTTGATCCTGTCATTATGATGTTAGCTGGTCATTTTGCTCATTAGTTGATGAAGTTTCTTCATAGTGTTGATAGCCTTTACAATTTGGTATGTTTTTGCACTGGGGGCCCCATCATCTTTAATCCAACCTCAGTCTAGGAGTTTCAATACGTGGTCTCTGGACAAGATGGTTGCCCTGAGTAACAGAAAAGATAAGAAAGGGAAAGGAGAGAGAGAAAAACATTATCTGTGGCAGGATGGGGAAGCTGAAATGATCAGGGAGGCCAGAGAAAGGCCCACCCATGGCAGCAACGCTGGTAATTTCAGGTTGCTGCTTCTCGGTAGCAAAGCGATTTTTTCCAGCAGTCTCATCAGCTCTCATTTCCCCTTTCAGGGAGGAAAAAGCCCTCCATAACCCACAATCCTGTATATGCCTAATCCTGTCACCCACAGCCGTCAGCAGAGAGTGCAAGGCAGATTATTCCAAAGAGAATAGCATTTAACATCCTGTAGTGCCAAACCTGTTCTTAGTTGAAAGGGACTTTACCGAGAGCGCTCATTTTTAAATGTACTTCAGTGCACTGTTGTTCCTTTGGAATATTCCACCGTAAGTTATCTTTAGTAAGATTTTGCCATTTCTATAAGACTTCATTGCCTCCCAGGTCTAAAGTATAAGCCAAAAAGAAATCAGTTTTCCAGAAATTGAGGATCTCATTTTTACCTAAATATTGGCTTTACTCTCAGGTTCTCTTGATTAACTTAGCCAATAATTTTTTTCCTATCTAAGCACACAAGAAAAATGAAACAAAGAGGTAGAACACAAAAATCCCTGTGAATTTTCAAAAGCCAAATTTTATAACCCCTGCAATATTACTGCTTACTACCAGTTCCTTTCTGACCCAGTCAGATGTAAGAGGTCTCTACCTGGATCAAAGCCAATTAATTCCCAGATCAAATCTCTGTTCCTGTACCCAGTCCAGTTTGTGTGATGACTCCAAACCCAATTTGGATCAGAAATTTGCTCAAAGAAACTTGTAGAGTTCAAAACACAAATCTATGGAGCTCCAAAATCTGAGAGGGGCTTACCCACAATCCTCAGCTGCTTTGAGAGATCCATGGACACAAGTGGGTCCTGAAGGTAGCTTGCATGTTCACTCGGCACTCCTGGGGGTCCCTAGAAGCTCTGCTTGGGATCCCACTTCTGACACCATCTGATAAAAGAAAAACTTCAGCTGAATTAAATTTAAAGAAGTTTAATTGAGCAATTAATGATTCGTGAGTTAGGCAGCCTCCAGAATCAAGCAGATTCACAGTGACTCCAGAGGTGCCTTGAGGTCAGAACAAATTTATAGACAAAAAAGATAAAGTGACATACAGGAATCAGAAGTGAGGTACAGAAACAGCGAGATTGGTTACAGCTTGGTGTTTGCCTTTTTTGAATGCAGTTTGAACACTCAGCAGTCTATGAGTGGTTGAAGTATGGCCACTTGGATTGGCCAACACTCAGCTATTGTTATGGGTGCATATAAGTAAGTTAGGTTTTCAATTTTGTCTGACTATTAAGCTAGGTTACAGTTTATCCACAAGGACTCAAATATAGAAATATGGAGTCCTTCTCAGGCCATATTTAGTTTGCTTTAACAGGCTGCAGGACTAACTTGTAGCTCCCACTTACATGGACAGAGCAGCATGTAGAGACTTACATCATGAACATTTTCTCCATGAACTACCACAGGAACATACCAGGAAAGCCAAGAGAAGCCACAGACCCTTTGAAGGAGGTGGATTGCCACTGCAGGCTCCATTGGACAGCCAAGGAACTGTGAGTCAGCTTGCTTTCTCAACTAGGTGGCTTGTAGCCTGGGGCAAATTCACAGCCCTGCTCACTGGCTGCCTGGGAATAAACTCAGTGCTGTTGGGAGAGTAAGACTGGCCTTTCAAAAGGCTGTAGGCTGCTTGGGAGCTAAATGAGGCCTGTGGCTGCTGGCTTTCCCCCCACCTTCCCTGGATACCTGTGTGATGCAGCGGAGGCAGCCATAATCCCCTGGGAACATAACTCCGTTGGCCTGGGAACCACACCCCCAACCCCCAGAGCAGCCACAATAAACCCCACCCAGGGAGAGTCTGAGCTCAGATACACCTAACCCTGCCCCCACCTGATGGTCTTTGTCTACTTGCCTGGGTAGCCGAAGACAAAGGAAATAATCTCTTAGGAGCCCTGTGGCCCTGACCACCACCTGAGAAACTTGAATACTTATCCAAATGTGACCCTAGGGCAAGTTTGTATCCTCCCTGTACAACTACAGCTAATAAGCTCTTGAAAGCGCCACCTCCTGATTAGAAGCCAACCAGCACAAAACCTGTGTACATAACAGAAATACAACCAAGGACTCTGACAGAGTTTACTTCACTCCTTTGATACCTCCACCAGAGTAGGTGCTGGTGTCGATGGCTGAGAGACCTGAAGATGGATCACATCACAGGACTCTTTGCAGACACTCTCCAGTCCTAGCTCAGAGCCTGGTAGCTCCTCTGGGTGGCTAGATCCAGAAGAGAAATAGTAATCACTGCAGTTCAGCTCAGGAAGCCCCATCCCTAGGGGAGAGGGGAGAGTACCACATCAAGAAAGCACCCCCGTGGGACAAAAGAATCTGATATAGTCTACCCCAATGGGAAGGAACCGGAAAAACAATTCTGGTTAAATGACAAAATAAGCTTTTTTAACAACCCCAAAAGATCACACTAGCTCACCAGCAATGGATTCAAACTAAGATGAAATCTCTGAATTGCCAGAAAAAGAATTCAGAGGTCGATTATTAAGCCAATCAAGGAAGCAATAAACCCAGCAGCAGAAGAGAAATAACCAAGATCAGAGGAGAACCAAATGAAATTGAAACAAAACAAAACAAAAAAATACAAAAGATAAATGAAACAAAAAGCTGGTTTTTTGAATAGATAAATAAAATTTATAGACCATTAGCAAGATTAACTATGAAAAGAAGAGAGAAGATCCAAATAAGCTCAATTAGAAATGGAACAGGAAATATTACAACCAATACCACAGAAATACAAAAGATCATTCAAGGCTACTATGAACACCTTTGCGTGCATAAACTAGAAAACTCAGAGGAGGTGGGTAAATTTCTAGAAATATACAACTCTCCTAGATTAAACCAGGAACAAATAGAAATTCTGAACAGACCAATAACAAGCACCAAGATTGAAATGGTAATTTAAAAGTAACCAACAAAAACAACAAAAAAAATCCAGGACCAGAAGGATTCACAACTGAATTTGACCAGACATCCAAAGAAAAATTGGTAGCAATCATATTGACACTATTCCAAAAGAGCGAAAGAGGGAATCCTCCCTAAACCATCCTATGAATACCAAAACCATGAAAGGACATAACAAAAAAAGAAAACTACTAGACCAATATCCCTGATAAACATACATGCTAAAATTCTGAACAAAATACTTGCTAACCAAATCCAACAACATATCAGAAAGATAATCCATTATGATCAAATAGGTTTCATACCAGGGATGCAGGGATGGTTTAACATATGCAAGTGAATAAATGTGATACACCACATAAACAGAATTGAAA
Organism: Pan troglodytes; assembly: GCF_028858775.2. Taxonomy (NCBI): domain Eukaryota; kingdom Metazoa; phylum Chordata; class Mammalia; order Primates; family Hominidae; genus Pan; species Pan troglodytes. Next base: position 33,043,583 of record NC_086015.1, read on the forward strand.
ACAAAAACCACATGACCATCTCAATAGACACAGAAAAAGCATTTGACAAAATCCAGCATTCCTTTATGATTAAAACCATCAGCAAAATAGGCATAGAAGAGACATACCTTAAACTAATAAAAGGCATCTATGACAAACCCGCAGCCCACATTGTACTGATTGGGGAAAAGTTGGAAGCCTTCCCTCTGAGAACTGGAACAAGACAAGGATGCCCACTTTCACCATTTATTTTTACTGTAGTACTGGAAATTCTAACTAGAGCAATCAGACAAGAAAAAGAAATAAAGGGCACTCAGTCAAACTGTCACTGTTTGCTGATGACATGATTGTATACCTGGAAATATCCTAAAGATTCATCCAAAAAGCTCCCAGAACTGGCAAATGAATTTAGCAAAGTTTCAGGATACAAAATTAACGTACACAAATCAGTAGCTCTGCTATACACCAACAGCGATCAAGCTGAGAATCAAATCAAGAACTCAACCCCTTTAACGATAGCTGCAAACAAAAACAAAAACAAAAAACAACAACAGCAAAAACAAACAAACAAAAAAACTTAGGAATATAGCTAACCAAGGAGGTAAAAGACTTCTACGAGGAAAATTACAAAACACTGTTGAAAGAAATCATAGATGACACAAACAAATGGAAATACATCTCATGCTCATGGATTGGTAGAAGCAATATTGTGAAAATGACCATGCTGCCAAAAGCAATCTACAAATCAATACAATTTCCATCAAAATATCACCATCATTCTTCACAGAACTAGAAAAAGCAATCCTAAAATTCGTGTAGAACCAAAAAAGAGCCTGCACAGCCGAAGCAAGATTAAGCAAAGAAAACAAATCTGGAAGCATTACATTACCCGACTTCAAACTATATGATAAGGCCATAAACACCAAAACAGAATGGTATCGGTATAAAAATAGGCATATTGACCAATGGAATGGAATAGAGAACCCAGAACTAAATACTTACAGTCAACTGATCTTCAACAAAGCAAACAAAAGCATAAAGTGGGGAAAAGGCGTCCTCTTCAACAAATAGTGCTGGGATAATTGGCAAGCCACAAGTAGAATAATGAAACTGGATCTTCATCTCTCACCCTACACAGAAATTAACTGATGATGGATCAAAGGCTTAAATCTAAGACCTGAAACAATAAAAATTCTAGAATATAACATTGGAAAACCCTTCTAGACTTTGACTTAGGCAAAGACTTCATGACGAAGAACCCAAAAGCAAATGCAACAAAAGCAAAGATAAATAGATGTGACTTAAACTAAAAAGCTTCTGCACAGCAAAAGAAATAAAGCTGATTTGATTCTCAGCTTGATCGCTGTTGGTGTATAGCAGAGCTACTGATTTGTGTATGTTAATTTTGTATCCTGAAACTTTGCTAAATTCATGTACCAGTTCTGGGAGCTTTTTGGATGAATCTTTAGGATATCTCCAGGTATACAATCATGTCATCAGCAAACAGTGACAGTTTGACTGGGTGCCCTTTATTTCTTTCTCTTGTCTGATTGCTCTAGTTAGGATTTCCAGTACTACAGTGAAAATAAATGGTGAAAGTGGGCAGAGTAAACAGACAACCCACAGAGTGGGAGAAAAACTTCACAATCTGTACATCTGACAAAGGACTAATATACAGAATCTATAAGGAACTCAAACAAATCAGCAAGAAAAAACAAAGAATCCCATCAAAAAGTGGGCTAGGGACATGTATAGACAATTCTCAAAAGTAGATATACAAATGGCCAAAAAACATATGAAAAAATGCTCAACATCACTACTTATCAGTGAAATACAAATCAAAACCACAATGCGATACCACCGCATTCCTGCAAGAATAGCCATAGTAAAAAAATCAGAAAAGAATAGATGTTGGTGTGGTCATGATGAAAAGGGAACACTTTTAGGTAAACTAGTATAACCACTATGGAAAACAGTGTAGTGATTCGTTAAAGAACTAAAAGTAGATCTACCATTTGATCCAGTATTCTCACTGCTGGGTATCTACCCAGAGAAAAAGAAGTCATAATTTGAAAAAGATACTTATACATGTTTAGAGCAGCACAATTTGTAATTGTAAAAACATGGAACCAGCTCAAATGGCCATCAATCAATGAATAGATAAAGAAAATGTATATATATATATATATATATATATATATCATAGAATACTACTCAGCCATGAAAAGGAATGAAATAATGACATTCACAGCAACCTGGTTGGAATTGGAGACCATTATTCTAAGTAAAGTAACTCAGGAGTGGAAAACCAAACATTGTATGTTCTGACTCATAAGTGGGAGCTAAGCTATGAGGCCACAAAGACATAAGAATGATACAGAGGACCTTGGGAATTTGGGAGGGTGGGAGTGGGGAGAGGGATGAAAGACTATACATTGGTTACAGTGTATACTGCTCAAGTGATGGGTGCACCAAAATCTCAGAAATCACCACTAAAGAACTTTTTTATGTAACCAAAGCACCTGTTCCCAAAAAACCTACTGAAATAAAAAAATACAAAAATAAAAAAGTTGGCAAATGACAGACATTTCTCAAAAGAAAATGTACAAATGGCCAACAAAATTATGAAAAAAATGCTCAATATCACTAATCATCAGGGAAATGGAAATTAAAACCACAATGAGATACTACCTTACCCTAGCCACAATGGCCATTATTAAAAAGTCAAAAAACAATAGATGTTAGCACAGGTATGGTGAAAAGGGAGTGCTAACACTGCTGGTGGGAATGTAACTTAGTACAATCTCTATGGAGAACAGTATGGAGACTTCTCAGAGAACTAAAGGTAAATCTCCCATTTGATCCAGCAACCTACTACTGGCTATCTCTTTAGGCAAGAAAAAAATCATTATATTAAAAAAAGACACCTGCATGCATGCTTCTCACAACACAATTCACAATTGCAAAGATATAGAATCAACCTAAATGCCCATCAACCAAAGAGTGGGTAAGGAAAATGTGGTATATATTTATGTCATGGAATACTACTCAGTTATAAAAAGAATGAAATAATGTCTTTTGCAGCAACCTGGATGGAACCGGAGGTCATTATTTTAAGTAAAGTAACTCAGGAATGAAAAACCAAATACCATATGTTCTCACTTGTAAGTGAGAATGCTATGGGCATGCAAAGGTAGACAGAGAGGTATAATGAACATTGGAAACTGAGAAAGAGGGGGTGAGGGATGAAAAACTACCTGTTGGAATACAATATATACTACTTGGGTGATGGGTACACTAAAATCCCAGATTTCACTACTGTACAATTCATCCACATAGCAAAAAAAAACTTGTACTTCTAAAGTTATTGAAAAAAAGTCATTTTAAAAAGACTTCCTCAAGATATTTCTCTCAGAATTTTTTCTCTTTCTGAAAACAGTTTGCATACCATAAAAGTTATTTGAAAATGATTAGAAACATATGGCATAAAATAGAGGAATTAATAAATGAGGATTTCCAATCAAGTGGCATAAGTCACAGATAGTAACAGTCCTGCATTATAAATTTGTGGGTCACAGGTACTTTTGCCTTCATGGGGCTCTTCGTCCATAAAAACTTAAAAATTATATTTTAAGGGTCTGTTGTTATGAAGACAAATGTACTGATAATATGTAATAAAACACTTATTGTGACCTAAAATTTCATTTTTTCCTTCTAATTAAAAAGATAAAAGTTTTTTTGTAGGTTCCTGGCAGTATTGTAGCCCCTCAACACTGCGCCTACTGTGCCTGGCAGTTATGTTGGCTCAGGACAGCAAGCCAACCAATTCATTCTCAGCTATTAGCCATGTTTAGATTACATGACCACACAATTAGACCCCATTTTAGATAATGGAGGGCAAAGCTCTAGAGGAATGAAATGTAAGACAGGTAAGTTTTATTAGAAAGGACAAAATGGTAGAATGTGGCCTGATGAAAGAATACTTCAATCTGGTTTCAAGGGGTGAGGATAGAGGTGGCAGGAGAAATGGAGGTCCCAAGAATCTGGAGAAATGTTTAAAGATGGAGTAAGTAGGAGGATGAGTAAAACAAACACAAACCAGCATCCTAATCCTAATGATGGCCAAGGTTTTCAATGGAAACATACATTTTGAAATGACTCCAGTTTTAACATCTCTTTTAGAAAAAAATGCTTCTATTTATATAAACCAAATAATTTGTGATAAAATGCCTATCCATTTTTTTTTTTTTGCCTTATGTCAGGGAAGGAAAGCATACCTTTTAAGTTAACTAACTTCATAAGCCTTTTAACTTGTAAATCTTTTAATTGAAGGAATGTCAAAGTCTAATGTGTCAGTGGAGACTTTCAGGCACAGTGTTCATTTCAATTGTGAAAAGTTAAAAGCCATAGCCCTTATTGAACATCTTCACATCCATTCCTGCTGAAAATGATGCCCAAAGGTTAGAGATGGGTATGAGAGGAGGGAGAGTGGTAATGGCAGTGGTGGTGGTGTTTTAACTGAACTTCTAAACATGTTTTCCAAGATGCCTTTGAGGACTGCTTTGTGAAAATTAAGCTGATAATCATGTACATGTAAATTTATGAAAGAAAACAATTAGAATTGTCATGTCATAGAGTGAAAACTTCGTTTTTACTCTGTGCTCTATAAAAGCCCAACACCTCTTTATTGCAATGTATGCCTTTCACCTTAAAAGAAAAATAAAACTGATTTTAATCGATTTTTCTCTCAGTATAGTGGATTGTCATTAACACTGTGGTAACATTTCATGTTATTGCAATCATTTTCCATGGTCATATATGCGGGGAAAATACTTAGTATCTGCTTCTGTGGGTTATAGAAACAGACGGTTTGGATAAATTACATCTGTCTAGGCAGACTCCTACTTTTTTGTTGTGTTATGTCATTCATCAGGGAAGTGATGAAATAGAGATGAGTGGTTCTGATGTAGTAACTAATACGTCAACCACAAGCTGATTTGAATAGCATTTTCATGGTGCATACCAACACTAATAACCGTGTGGTTTCCTCATAACCTCAGCAGGTTGTATTTATATACTGACAAAAGGACCATGTAAAATCCATGCACAGCTGGTCATCAGAAGGACTATAAAACACTAGGGTTTGTCATACATGTGGTAATTATAAAGTGAGGCTGTGCAGTGTTCCCTAAACCTTGAAAACAAAGCTTCAACTTAATCCTTAAGTGAACTATTTTGGGTTGGCTTATCATGAGCACGCAGAAGCCCACTCAACAATATCTCCAAGGCAATTTGTCCTTTGAAGAGAGAGGGGAAAAGAACATAAAATTCACAATAGTCAGTGTTGTGTTATTCAGTTGGTTACATATGGAAACACAAATCTTTGGATTGTCAACACTACTTTCATAACGGAAAGAAACATTTCATTTTGAAAACGTTTCCTTCCATTTTCTTTTACTGTTTGATGCTTGTTTGTACAGTTCATAATCTAATAATCTGAATTACAGCAATACTTTCTTGCATATTGTCCATGCTGAAATAAAAGTACATTGAAAGCTTTAGTTTTATGAAGTGCATACTGCATATGGAGATTTGTTTTCTAAGTAAACACTAAGCAATTTATGCACTAGTAGCATTCAAATCTCTGATGCTGTTTTGGGATAATTCTCAAGGATTTATGACTTTCATGAATTTCTCTCTAACCAACCTAGATGTACTTCAGAATTTTATCATTGTTTTTGACCAAATACCTTGAGTTTGAAGGCTGCTGTGGAAAGTACTCCATATACAAAGATTGGATAAAATCTGAGGCTTTTCAGAATGCTAAAGAAGATTTCAATTCTGCTGCCCTCCCAAAATTAAAAAACAAATCTTCAAAGCTCTGTGTTATTTTTACATTTTGTTTATGAAAATAAAATAAAATGTTGGACCACTTTTGATAATATTTAAGTTGACCAAATCACATTTGTTTTCACCAAATGAAGAAATTCTTCATTTACTGTATCACTTTAGTTTTCCTTCTCATGACTCCTTTGCCAAGAAAACAGATTTTGCAATCAGATGCCTACTAGCTGGGTGTTCATGAGCTGTGATGGATTACTTTTAATAGGTGCTATTTTCCTACTTCATTAACTGCTCTTTATCTGATGGTGTTTTTTGGGTCAAGTTAGAAAAGAAACAAAGGTTTAACCATTTACCCAAATAGGCAATGACGCTAAGTGTATTTTTTTAAAGTTGATTATGTACACACAAGGATGTGTTTATTTTGGGAGTATGTGTGAGTAAGAGCTTGAGTGTGTGTGAATGTGTTGTTTTTTTCAACTTAAAACTCTCTCTTTGCCTGGCCAACTGCCATCTCCATGCCAGTCTCCATGGCAACTTCCTTAAGGATAAAGTAACAGAAATGTGAGGAGGCTGCCTGCCCACAAACAAAGCTGCCACAGCCCTGCCAGAGGCCTGACTAGACAGAATCCCAGAACACTCCACATTCCATGAGAGTTCTGCAGGTTACTGCAGCTAGCTCCATTTAAAGGTGCAGTGCCTCTAGTCCTGGGAGGAAAGTTAAAAAATGTCTTCTGACTAGTCTTTCCATATATTAGAATGTAGATATGCAACCCACATGTCTTGACATTATTTTTCCCTTCCCATCTACATTGAATAAACATTTTATATCTAGCATTTATTTTTTAGTGATATTTGGAAATTTGCTTGACAGAGACCTTTGCCTAATATTGTGTGTTGAAATCTTAATCGGAATGTGATCTATGTACCTTTAAAATACTTGTATAAAATATAAAATATTGAAAAAGTGAGACTAAATATCTTGATCCATTCTGCTTTCTTAAAAAAAGTGTCTGCTTTCTAATCTTAATGGATTTATGCATGTTTTCCCAAGAAATCAATAAAATTATTAAAATTCATAGTATATTACCATATATAATATATATTATATATAACAGTAATTTTCAAATGGTAGCAATCTTCCATAGGACGCTTGGCAATATCTCAGTGGATATTGGTTGTCACAACTGGGGCCATGATACTGGTATCCAGTGGGTAGAGTCCCGGGGGAGCTTTTAAATATCCTACAATCAATAGAATAGCTCCCATAGCAAAGGATTACTGGCCTGAAATGTCAATAATACGAAGGTTGGGAAACCCTAGTATACATACATAGATGTTATATATGTATGTATGTACATACCAATTTAAAAATAAAGATTATAAGGTGTAGAGAGCTTAAATAGGAATAAACTATGCTAAGGCAACTTTCTAAGTTGTTTTTGCTCTGTCTCCTCAAACTGGGTACCAGAACTCTAATGACAACTGTCAATCTAGAGTCCACTGTCCAGGATTATCTATACAATGTATTTAGTATCTCTATAGCAATTGTTTTTTAAGACCACAAAAGAATACCTAAGAAGACCAGGCCTAGCCTAGGGAGTAAGAACTATGTGTAGTTTACTCTGTCTGTAAGAGTGTTTTCTATACAATGAACTATACATCATATACAAGCTGTTTTTTACCTTAACTATTAATTCTTTCCCATTAGGAATTAGTAAAATGCTTCATAATTATGGCTAAGGGAAATATTTGTGATCTTCAGCATACAGATTGCTCATTTCATCTCCAAAGTTTTGCTAATACTTTTCAGGGTGTTTATGTTGTTGTTACCCCATAATATTCAACACAGTGTTTATATCAGTTATGTTAACCAGTTATGGAAAATCCTGAGTTTCTGGTTACCCAAATGAAAAGTTTACTTTAAACACAAGCCAAGGAAGTTTGGTTATGTTCAGCAGTGCTACTCAAAGTATGATTTCCTAAACTGGTGAATGACCACAATCATTTGATTACTGGTCTTTAACAAAATAGGTATAGAAATTAAAAATAAGCTTTTAGAAATGTTAATAACAATTTTGTAATGTCACAGCATCTAAGCATGTCTCATCAAACAGCTTGAGGTGTTGTCAAATTCATGTGGTGAGTCATAGAGTCACTAGCTATGAACTAGTCATCATGATCTCTAGCTACGAACCGGTGTGATCATATAAACTCACATAGTGAGATAATGTGTTGGGTCTGTGATAGATTGGAAATTAATTTTAACAATAACCGAAAGTCGGCCAGGTGCAGTGGCTCACGCCTATAATCCCAGCTACTCCGGAGGCTGAAGAATGAGAATTGCTTGAACCTGGGAGGTAAAGGTTGCAGTGAGCTGAGATCACGCCACTGCACTCCAGCCTGGGCAACAGAGCGAGACTCCATCTCAAAAACAACAACAAAAAAAAACCCTGAAACTCCCTAATATGAGAAACACAATCATATTTACTATATTTTTATTACCTGGAAATGTCTTCTCATTCTATTTATGTCCAGATAAAAGTCAGTTCTGCTTTTTGGACATATATGGTTTAGCCTTCCCTGTGATTTGTTGCAATGCTGAGGTTAGTTACTTCTTATAGGTAGAGTAATATATGGATTTGGTACAACCTACAAAAGGTCTTCTCTTGGAGAGAAATGAACATCATGAATATCAGGATATGATAGATCATGCTTCTGTAGTCAACAACCCTAAATATTAGAGGCTTAAATCAACAATTTATTTCTGGCTAACACTACCTATCTATCATGGGCAAGCAGGGACTTTCCTATTGTTTCCAGCTTAGTCGGTCCAGAACTCAGGCTGATGGAGCATCTACCATGTTTAACTTTGCTGATTACTGCCAGGAGGAAAAAAGATTTTGGCCATTCTTTCACCAGGAAACTAATTCACATGTCACTTCTCTCCCCTCAGTAGCCAGATCTACCACTTGACCCTATCCCACCATGCAAGAAAAGAGTGCAAATCTAACATGTGCCCAGGGTGTAGGGATTCATAGAGATTTGGTGAACTCCATTAATGACTGTGGCACTAGAAAGCTTCTAGGTATTACTATTAAGTGCATATTTTTGCCTTTAATCCTTGGGTTTTACTCTTTAGTATATCACTTTCACATTTGCACAGGCGTAGGAGGCAGCATGGGGAAGCTGACAGACTACTTCCTTTGACTTTAGATTGAATCCCAACCCTACATCTTAGCTGTGGTATAACCATACATAAATTGTTTAATCACTTTGAAATGAGACAATAATGCTCACATCATGTGTTGTAATGAAGATTAAGTTGGATAACCTTCGTTAAATGAAGACTAAGTTGGATAACCTTCATTAAACAAGTAACTTTCATATTATTAAGTGCAGGCAGATGGAAGTATTTATTGTTAGGCAATAATAATTTTAGCTCAGCTTACAAAAAGTATTTTTGGGTCTGGAAAAATATAACTAATATTGGTATTGATTTAGGTAGAACTCAGCTATTGAACCATGGTAGATTCTGAAGCATCTTTTGAATCTTGTCTGTTGGTGTTGATCTAGCCAACAGATTTTGAATTATTCTTGGTGAAATCATGGTGATTGGAAGATATGAGTTATCAAATTTCTCCTTTGGGTAAAAATGTTTCTAATCTTTCAGAAATTTCTCTATTAAGGCATTTTGTGATGCCACTTAGGTACTTATTGTTCTGCAATACAGTGTAATATTGTTTCTAGAAATTAAAAATGTAATATGGTGGCTCTTATTTGAAATTTCTGTTCAATTTCAGTTGATTTTCTGGCGAATTGCATATTTTTTCTGTTTAAGAGTTTATTATATAGGTTAATTCTTTTTAAAAGAGAGATTACTTAATATACTCAAACTAAACCTAATAATAATAATATATCAGAAGATTATTTGCGGAATTACCAGATGCTGTTGATGACCAGGCAGTTTTGTCTTTCTGGCAACGGAAAAGGCACCCAGCAGTAGTAAAACATGTATCAGTGACTGATTCCCAGTCAGTATAGGAGTAACACTCCAGTTTTTAAAATTTTTTCTGTTCCCGTGTTTGCTTAGGGTAATGGCCTGCAGTTACATCCAGGTTGCTGCAAAGCACATGATCTCATTATTTGTAGTGGCTGCATAGTATTCCATGGTGTATATGTGCTACATTTTCTTGGTCCAGTCTACTGTTGATGGACATTTGGGGCAATTCTATTGATTCTTTGTCTTTGCTATTGGGAACAGTGCTACAGTGAACATAAGCATGCATATATATTTACCATAGAATGATTTAGATTCCTTTGGGTATATACTCAATAACGGGATTGCTGGGTTGAATGGTAATTCTAAGTTTTTGGAGAAATTGCCAAACTGCTTTCCAGAAAGACTGAACTAATTTACATTCCCACCAGCAGTGTATAAGCACTTCCTTTTCTCCAAGACCTCGTCAGCATCTGTTATTTTTTGACTTTTTAATAATGGCCATTCTGACTGGTATGAGATAATATATCATTGTGGTTTAGATTTGCATTTCTCTAATGATTAGCAATGTGGAACTTTTTTTTGTATACTTGTTTGCCTTGTCTATGCCTTTTGAAAAGTGTCTGTTCGTATCCTTTGCCCACTTTTTAATGGAGTTGTTTTTTGCTTATAAGTTTGTTTAAGTTCCTTATAGATTCTGGATATTAGACCTTGGTTAGATGCATAGTTTGCAAATATTTTCTTCCATTCTACAGGTTGTCTCTTTACTCCGTTGATAGCTTATTTTGCTGTGCAGAAGCTCTTTAGCTTATTCTATTTATCAATTTTATATTTTTGTTTCAAATGCTTTTGACATCTTTGTTATGAAATCGTTGCCAGTGCCTATGTCCAGAATAGTATTGCCTTGGTTATCTTCCAGAGTTTTTATAGTTTTAGGTTTTACACTGACATTTTTAATGCATCCCGAGTTGATTTTTGTATATGGTGTAAAGAATGGGTCCAGTTTCATTCTTCTACATATGGCTAGCCATTTATCCCAGCACCGTTTGTTGAATAGGGAATCCTTTCTCCATTGCTTTAGTCAATTTTGTTGAAGATCAGATGGTTGTAGGTGTGTGGCATTATTTCTGCACTCTTTATTCAATTCCAATGGGCTATGTGTCTGTTTTTGTACCAGTACCATGCCGTTTTTGTTACTGTAACCCTGTAATATAGTTTGCAGTTAGGTAACATGATGCCTCCAGCTTTGTTTTTTTTTAGCTTAAGATTGCCTTGGCTATTTGCACTCTTTTTTTGGTTCAACATAAATTTTAAAATAGTTTTTTCTTGTTATGTGAAGAATGTTATTGGTACTTTGATAGGAAGAGCACTGAATATGTAATGCCTTTTCATTTGTTGATGTCCTCTCTGATTTCTTTGAGCAGTGTTTTGTAATTCATTGCAGAGATCTTTCACCTCCCTGGTTAGCTGTTGTCCTAGATATTTTATTTTTCTGGCAATTATAATTGGAATTGCATTCTTGATTTGGCTCTCAGCTTGGATGTTATTGATATACTGGAATGCTACTGTTTTTTGTATTTTGATTTTTTATCATGAAACTTTGAAGTTGTGTATCAGATTAAGCAGCTTGGAGCAAAGACTGGGGTTTTCTAGTTATTGAATCATCTGTAAACAGGAATAGTTTCACTTTCTTTCTTCCATTTGATGCCTTTTATTTTTTTCTCTTGCCTGATTGCTCTGGGATTTCAGTACTATATCGACAAGGAGTGTTGAGAGATGGCATCCTTTCTTATCCCATTTTTCAAGGGGAATTCTTCCGTTTTTTGCCTATTCAGTATGATGTTGACTGTGGGTTTTTCATAGATGGCTCTTTTATTATATTTTGACATGTGTTCCTTCAATGCCTAGTTTGTTGGGGGTATTTAACATGAAGTAATGTTGAATTTTATTGAAAGTCTTTTCTGCATCTATTGAGATAATCATGTGGTTTTTGGTTTTAGTTCTATTTATATGTTGAATCACATTTATTGATTTGCATATGTTAAAGCAACCTTGCCTCCCAGGAATAAAGCCTACTTGAATATAGTGGACTAGCTTTTTGATGTGCAGCTGGATTCAGTTTGTTGGTATTTTGTTGAGGATTTTTGCAACTATGTTAGTCAAAGGTATAGGCCTGAGGTTTTTTGTTTTTGTTGTGTCTCTGCTAGGTTTTGGTATCAGGATTATGCTGCCCTCGTAGGATGAGTTAGTGAGGAGTACTTCCTCCTCAATTTTTGGATTAGTTTCAGCAGGAAAGGTACCAGCTCTTTTTTATACAACTGGTAGAATTTGGCTGTGAATCTGGCTGGTCCTGGGCTTTTTCTGCTTAGTAAGCTTTTTATTACTGATTCAGTTGCAGACCTCATTACTGGTCTGTTCAGGAATTCAATTTCTTTCTGGTTTAATCTTAGGAGGTTGTATGTTTCCACTTTTTTCTAGGTTTTCTCACTTCTGTGCATAGAGGTGTTCGTAGTAGTCTCTGAAGTTTTTTATATTTCTGTTGAGTCAGTGGTAACGTCCCCTTTGTCGTTTCTGATTGTGTTTATATCTTCTCTCTTTTTGTCTTTGTTAGTCTAGCTAGCAGTCTATCTTATTATTTCCTTCAAAGAACAAACTCATGGATTTGTTGATCTTTTCTATGTTTTTTGCATCTTAATTTCCTACGCTTCAACTGTGATTTTGATTATTTCTTGTCTTCTACTAGCTTTGGGGTTGGTTTGCTCTTGTTTCTCTAATTGTGATGTTAGAGTGTTAATTCGAGATCTTTCTAACTTTTTGATGTGGGCATTTAGTGCTATAAACTTTCCTCTTAATACTGCTTTAGCTGTGTCCCAGAGATTCTGGTATGTTGTGTCTTTGTTCTCACTAGTTTCAAAGAATTTCTTGATTTCTGCCTTAATTTCATTATTTTCCCAGAAGTGATTGAGGCCAACACTCAAGCTTTGTAGTCTGTCATTCCTGCTCTACAATGAATCAATCACTGAATCAGTCTGGGTAGAGTGGATCACATCTGTAATCCCAGCACTTTGGGATGGCCAAGGTGGGAGGATCACTTGTGGTCAGGAGTTTGAGACCAGCCTTGCCAATATGGCAAAACCCCATCTGTACTAAAAATACAAAAAGTAGCTGGGCATGGTGGTGCACACCTGTAATCTCAGTTACTCAGGAGGCGGAGGCACAAGAATCACTTGAACACGGGAGGTGGAGGTTGCAGTAAGCTAAGACGGTATGGGTGGCAGAGTTAGACTCCATCTCAAAAAAAAAAAAAAATCACTGAATTTATCACTGAATCAATCTCTTACTCCTTTTTTTTTTTTCCTATCTCTTTCTCTCCCTTTTTCTCTGGGTTTATGGTATTAGTTGAAGGACTTTGATGTTTTGTAGGTTCCTGGACCTAACTTCTATTTTAGGAGTTATTATCATTGTTTTTGTCTTGAGCATAGCGGTAGATTCATGCAAATATATTGCCATTTTTTCCACTCATTTCAGTAACCATGCCTTCAATGGAGCTTTCCAGCTCTTCTCTTTAAGATATGGAGTCTCTCCTGACCCTGGACTGGCTGTGAGACTTGCTTTGGTAGGTAAAAGTGATAGTATGCTACTTCAGAGTCTAGGACTCGAGAAACCATGCACGTGTCTATTTTCTCTCCTGGAATACTGCCACTTTCTTGAGAACAAGCCAGGCTAGCTTGCTAGAAGAGGAGATGCCACGTGGAAAAGAGACAGCTCATCCCAGCTGAGGCCATACTAGATCAACTAGAATCCAACCAGTCTGCAGCTGACTGCCAAGCAAGAGTGAGCACATCAAAAATTCCCAGGAGATGCTTAGACTTACAGAAACTAATACATCATGGTGTTTAAATCACCAAATTTTAGGGTGGTTTGTTAACTATTATGTGCACTATAGATAACATTTAATCTTTCCTTATATAAGTGAAGGAGTAAGTGACTGTTAGTCTCAAAGAGATTCATCAACTTAATCCTAATTCTCAGAGGTTTTCCTTTCAAATAACTACATTCTACATTTACCCAGGCTCCTTATTTTAACCCCTGTGTTAGTTAACATTTGGTGATATAACAAACTACTACCAATTTAATGGCATAAAACAACACACTTCTATTATTTTACAGTTCTGGAGTTCAGAAGTCCTAAAATCATGCCTCCTTTGAAATCTGGATCTACTGAGAATTTCCAAAATTATGTAGTGCTGGTTTTGCTTAAGAGTTCTTCCCTCAATGTGTCTCTTTCCTCATATTTTACTATAAACAGCAATCAGAAACAAGGCCATACTTTCAACACTTTTCTTGGAAATCTCTTCAGGTAAATATCCAAAGTTATTGTTACCTGTTCTGCTTTCCATGTATTGGTAGGACACAATTCAACTAAGCTTTCTGCCACTATGTAACAAGGATCCCCTTTCTTTCGGTTTCCAATGACATGTTCCTTCTTTTCTTCTGGACCCTATCAGTGATACTTTTAAAGTTTGTATTTCTACCAAGAGTTCATTTACAATGATTTAAATATCCTGTAAGAAAATACAGATTTTTCTACCATGTTCCTCACTATCATCTAGGTCTTCCCTAGAAGAGTTGTCTACATTTTCACTAAAAGTCTAAGGAAATCTAAACTTTTCAGTCTTTGTCCCCAAAATTCTTTCAGTTTTTTCCTATTGCCCAATTCCAAAGCCACTTCTATGTTTTTATTTGTTTTTTACAGAAGCACCTCACTACCAGTGCCATAGTTTGTATTTATTTATTACTGTTGCTGTAAAATTTGCGACAAACTTGATGGCTTGAAACAACATAAATTTATTATCTTACCTTTCTAGAGGTCAGAAATCCTAAATTCAAAATGATGGCAGTGCTGTATTCCTTCTGGAGGCTCTAAGGGAGAATTCATTTCCTTGCATTTTTCCATCTTCTAGAGGACACCTCCATTTCTTGACCTCATGATTGTTTAATCTAGCTTTAAAGTAGGCAGCACAGCCTCTTCAAATCTCTTTCTCTGTGTGTGTGTGTTTGTCTTACCTCTGCTTTTGTCATATGTCCTCCTGTGACTCTGAAACCTCTGCCTCTCTCTTATCAGGACCCTTGTGATTATATAAGACGCACTAACATAATCTAAGAGGATCTTCCCCTCTCATGACTTTTTACGTAATCATATCAACAAAGTCCCCTTTGCAATTGAAGGTAATCCACCCACAAATTAGGTCATAGATATCTTTGGGTGGGTGGGAACATTATTCTGTCTACCGTAACTACTTTTCTCAGTAGCTTTCTTTCAATATCAAAACTCAGATCTAGAAAAAGCAGAAAAAGCAAATAGCGCTTTTCCATGGGTATTAAAATTTGCATGTATATATTAAAATTATGATTCCAAAGAGAAATAATTACTGATAAAATTATTTTATCAGTAATTGATATGTAGTGAAAAATAAAATGAGCCCCATATTATTTTCTTAAATAAGTCTCTTTGAATTCTTAACTACTTCTGAAACGTTCATAGCCTAAATGGCTTTAACTATTATGAAATTTTTACTAGTAAGAAAGACCATTCTTGACAGAAGTCTGTCAACAATAAGGAAAGACCATCTTTGCATTAGTAGGAAAATGGATACGTCCCATGCTCTGTCATTTCTCTGATGCTTAAATTGAAATAATCTGCCTTTAAAGATGTTAATGACACTTCGGGAGGGCGAGGCGGGCAGATCATGAGATCTGGAATTCAAGACTAGCCTGACCAATACAGTGAAACCCCATCCTTACTAAAAATACAAAAATTAGCCAGGCATGATGCTGCATGCCTGTAGTCCCAGCTACTTGGGAGGCTGAGACAGGAGAATCGCTTGAACCCAGGAGGCAGAGGTTACAGTGAATGAGGATCATGCCACTGCCCTCCAGAGAGTGAGACTCCATCGCAAAAAACAAACAAACAAATAAACAAACTGTTAATACAGGCAGGGTGAGACTGTGCTTGGTTTCTAATGCCCATAGCTCAGATTTCCGGTTTAAGAACAATCAATGGAGGCTAAAACAAGTATTTTTAAGATCAAAACCAAACTCAAGATAGGAACAAATAGCATCATATCACAAATAATATTATTTAATATATGATATTATCATTAACATCATATAATATGTTATAATATGAATATAATATGAATATGATGTTAATGATAACATATTGCTTAAGATATGATATTTTCCTGTATCTTGAGTTTGGGTTTGAGCACTACTCACTTAGGTATTCTATTGTCATTGTTATCGTTGATCTGAAAATTAGTCAGCTTCTTTACAACTCCAGCCACAGTATTTGGCATCCTGACCTTCATTGACATTGATTGCCCCAAGCTGATCATATCCTGCAGAGATGAAAAATTTCCTTTTGTATACTGTTTTGTCATTACTTCCTTGTGACTCCAATTTTTGCTTTGTAAAATTGTATAGACACAAGATAGAAACATAACTTCGCTACCCCTGCCCTGTGGTACATGGTAATATTAAAATAGTACTTCTCAGTGGCTTCCATTAGCAGAAATGACAATTGTAACTTTTTTTCATCTCATATAATCTAAATGCATGACTACATATCACACTGTACTTCTTTAAAGTCCTTGGATTCTGGTCCAGATAGTGCTCTTTATATAGGAAAAGATTATTTACTTTCACTCCAGGACTGTTTCAGTTCTGGCTTTAAGGCACACACATTAAAATCAAATATAATGCTTCAGCATGGTGTTAGGATCTGTCCTTTTTCGCATTCTGCTAAGCATCCTGTTTGCTTTTTGAAAATTGGTTTTTCACAGTGAAGAACATCATCAAAGCAACTCCAAAATAATTCCAAACTATTTTCTCCATAGAACATTTGGTCAGTTTACAGTCCAGCTGTTGACAGATGCAGGTTACATGGGGAAAGTTATCCTTCTGTAATATTTACTCTCTTAAATTCACACTAGGCTCCTGTGACAGTGAAATACTATGAACCGACTTTTTATACTGAGGTTAAAAGACAATCCAGAATGCTGCACTGGAAAGCTGATCTGATGTTTTACCCACACTTTATTTCATTCTTTCCGGAGTTAATTTTCATCTGCCATCAATCTGCCTCTTCATTCACTCCGGTGGAGTCCATCTGGAGTTCCTTTAGATTATCTGTGTGTTGATTTCCCCTCCCATCAAATCAGGGTAAGTTAGCATCATCAGAAACCTTCTCAATTATCATCTTTCACCTTACTTCAGATTTTGAGATGCCTACAGAATTCAGAAGTCCTGAGATTAGTCATGCTTGCCTGAAAGACTTTTTGCATGTTATCTTTAGTGTTATTATTATGTATTGTCTTATTTTTTAGCATGTGATATGCATGGAGGTGTGTGGTGGTGTATGTGTATAGGCTTGTATTTTAATACACACTATGGTTGACCTTAAACAGGATTTGAGTTGCAAATAGAACAGTTTATAGAAGGCAATATGACTTAGTGGTTAAATGTATGACTTTGGGGTCAGAACACATAGGTGTAAACGATGACTCTGCCATTTACTGAGTTTGCTTCTTTAGCCAGCTACCTTTGCTGTCCAAGACTCAATTTCTCCTTCCTTAAAATAGTGATTAAGATACAGTCTTTTCTGTAGGCTTTTTGATGGAGTTTAATGAGATCTTGCAAATAAGGTCCTTAGCATGGTGCTTGCCAGGTATTAAATGCTCAGAATTTCATCTTTTATTCTTTATCTTGATAAAGATGTTGAGCAAATGTTCAGGAAAATTCCAACTCAAATAGAAATATGATTATATTGCTTAAAAGGAAATTGACATGTCTGACATTATGGATATAAATTTAAGGTCCTTGCCCTTAAGCAACACAGAATATAGGGAGGATATAGTAAAACAAAGGATTATATCACAGTTGACTAATTATGATGGGTAAAGATGTGGCCAAGACAATATGAAAAAGCAGGGGTACCTTCCCTCCATGTTGGCAAGAAAAGAATAAAGAAAAGGCTTTTTGGAGGAAGCAAGGTCTAGCTTTTAGTTCTTAATGGTGGACAAGGAGTTCACAAAGTGAAGGGAAAATTATTCTAGGTACAGACGTAAAAAGAATAAGATAATCTAAAAAATACAACCAAACCAAGCACAAACAAACAAAAAACTTAAAAGGCTAGATTATGTCACAGGAACTGAACTTGATTTCTGGCATAAATTTGTATGACATCAGAACCTGGTTGAGGAATTAAATAGCTCACTGGGCAGCTCTCATTTAGGCAGTGCTATGAATATCCGGTTTAACTTCTGCCCTTGTACAAAATTTAGGAAAATAATAGTGGCTGTTATTTATTGAATACTCACTATAGGCCAAACACTGAAGTTGGATACTTTATAACCATTGTCCTCTTCAAATATATTTTATCTATTTTAAGCTAAGTACAGTAAGCATGCCACCACTGTACAAACCTGTGTAGCAACTATAAGGAATGTTAAACAGAGTTTGAATTCCCAACCCCCTTTATTCTGTCCAGGTTATTTTTATTATGAGGATTAGAATTTCATATCTAAAGTATCCACTCACTGCTGCTACAACTTAGTTTCTTGATATGGCAATATTTAATAGCTTTGAGATTCAAAACAAAGTTATTACCAGTCTGTAACTTTCCTAAATGTCAACAACAAAACTTACAACTTGTTAACAGCTTATGGAGTTTGAAATTTTACATACCTTATTTTCTAGCTGTCATTCCTTTCCCTTCAAGGAACAGCATAGATAGTTAACTTTCTGTAAGAGTTTCTCGACACAGGTGGCCTCCAAAGAAAGCCATAAAAGGCTGTCAACCTTCTATATGGAGAACCCTACAAAGTACTAGAGAAACAAGACAAAGTAGTAGAGGGTCTCTATTTCTCCTTTTTATGGAAGACGATTTTTAGGATTGAGTAAGAGCTTGTAACCCTGAAGTTAAGCTCTTTAGTGAGAGTGTCGGCTCTGTAGGAAATGTAAGGAGCTCTGATGACCATGCCTAACCCCTGGTTAGAATTGCTTCTTTTGAATGCTACCATGCCTGTCAGCCGTAGAGATGGTTCTTAGATTCATTATCTGTAGAAAAGAACAGTGTGCTTCTTTGTGGGTATTGACCCCCTCTTGCTCACTTGCTTCCAGTGATCACAATGGACTTGCCAGTGCTAACTAACTGTGCCCCGTCTAAAAGGTTTAACTGTGATGAATTGAGCTAATAAACATTTAACTGAATGATGCAGCTACTGTTTGAATTGTCTTGATGGGACATTCCTGCTTTCCCATATATCTCCACTTCTTAACATAAAACACTGAACACCCCCAGAGACCCAACTCCTGTTACTTTTGGTTAGTTGACAGTTTTTCTTCTGAAATCTGGATTTCTGTGTGTCTTATAGCAAAGAACATTGAGAGGGAGATCATCTAAAATGAATAGTAAATATCTAGCTACTCATGCCTTACCATAGAAGCCATTACCAATTGATTATTGTACTCCTTTTTGCTGACCTACAAATCCTTCTCATCTTCTTGCTCCAGACAGCACTATCGATGACAGAGAATTAGCAGGTGAGATGAAACCTGTTGGTCCTATGCACCATTGCCATATTTTCCATGCTTCAGGGAATCAAGTGTAATTAAGTAAGAAGACTTAAATTCATCTGATATTGTGAGAAGAAAAAAAGTGTATGTGTAGATATGTATATGTTTGTTCAATGTGTATTAACATGAATTTGAGGGAGAGAGAGAGGAATATTGATTATATACAGGCAATCAAAATAACTGTATGTATAGAGTTTTCATAATCTATAATACATTCAATTAGTACTTTGTAGAAAGTAATGCATTTGTAATATCCTTCCATTACCAAGCTTTATTATAAATAACATTTGATAGATCAATAGGGTGACTATAGTTAACATTAATCTATTGGACATTTAAAAATAGCTGGAAGAGAATAATCAAATGTTCCTAGCATAAAGAAAAGATAAATATTTAAGGTGATGGATGCCCTAACTACCCCAATTTGATTATACAGATGTATCAAATTATCACATGTATAGGGAAAATATGTACAGATGTTACATATCAATTAAAATAGATCAATTAAATGAAATCATACACTCACAAAACCCATTCTCTGTATCCTTACAAAAATTAGCCGGCAGGACCTGCACAAGTTTATGGTCAGAAGCTAAACATTTTTGTGGGGTTTGAACATGGGAAATAGTTCACATTGATTTGAATGTCATGCCAAACCTAGGCAATAATTTGTACTTTTCATCATTGTATGAGAAACAAAAATGTGAGTTAAAAGGAAAGTCCTTATATCCCTATTCTCTGTAACTGAATGGAATTTGTCTCTCCTTTAATTTTGTATTTCATCCAGAGTAGTGTAGAAAGTCTCACCATCTCTTCATGTCATTTCAATTTGCCAAGAACTTTTTAAAAAATGTGCTCTTACACAATCTTAGATGAGTTGAGCATCTTATTTCTGGCACAGATTTCCTAAGTCTCCATTAGACTTATTTACCAATTGCTCAGTTTTCAGGCAGGGGCACCTAAAGTTTGAGTTAATTCAACCAAGTTCTATTAGATAAAAAATTAAAAAGAAAATTTTGTTTCTTGTTCTTCAGGGGAAGATATTTTTCTTGCTTTGGGAACAGCCGTATTATATTCCCTTAATGTTTCTTTTTAAAAAGTTTACAGCAGTTTCAACAGCTTCTCCTTTCTTCTGAAAATACTTTGTAAATAGAAATAAGAGTAATGAAATTAGTCATCCCTGTGATAGAGATTTTTCTTCGGGTCTTTTGCTTTATCTTTCATTATTCAAACTTTATCATGCTTACATATGGCATTAAACAAAATATAATTTTCCTCTAATGTTGAATAGGCAGATGTGTGAATTTCAGTATCTTTTTGATAAATGATTTGAAGAAAACAGATTGTCCTGGAAAAATGATATTTGCCCATACATTGTATTGGGAAGTGATTTTTCATCTGACCAGTGGTTATACTCTATTGATGGAAATTAGAGCCATTTTGAAAAATACTTTCCGTTAACTTCCCAGGCATTTTTAATTTTGTTTACTGTGATTCCATATAAATTCTTAAATGGTAAAATTATTAACTTGGAATTTTCGGACTGAGAGGCAATCATTAATATCTGCTTGTCAGACTTTGAAAAGAAGTTATTTAGAAAGTCAGTCTGAATATTAGCACACATTCAAAAGTGACTCCCTGGCCAATTTAAATACTCTCAAAAACAAACTTAAAGTCTCTTTTTACCCTAGAATGTCTGGAAAGCTGACCATGTTATTGGTTTTAGAGAGAAAGAGAAGGAAATTATAGCTGAGAAACTGAACCACCTCTTGTACTTCTTCTTGGAGGCCAGAGAATTTAGAAGATGCACAGCTAGAGGCTGGGAGGAAGACAAGTTGGGTAAAAGAAATGGAACCATAAGAATCTTAATATGTCTCTTACTGTAGAAACATGTGGAGCCAATCACAGACCTTGCCACAGGGGCTAAAAATTAGCATTTGTGTGAGACAAATGTAGTATGTCTCTTTTCATATTATTAAGGAGTTGTATGGGGATTTTTTTTCCTGCATTTCCAGTGTTTTTAATTGAATGCTAGGAAAAGGGTTCACAGTAAGATGCTTTCTCCATGTTCATCTTTAATTACCCCTTCTTACTCCTCACAAAATAAATTTGTTTGGCTTGAAAGTAAAGTTGATGGTAGTAATGGCACTAACAACATCCTGGCTGCTAAAATATCTGTTTACAGAGAATCATGTGAAATATTTAGGGAAAAATGGCTTTTGTAATAAATAAAATCCAGTGGAATTTTAGAACACTTTGGTGATAACTATAATTCTGTACATGTTTTCACATTGGAATTACATTTTACACAGGCATCCTAAAGTTAGTGTGTAAGTGAAAAAAATCTCACCCCAACGTATTTCCTCTTTTAAAAAAATCCTCTTTAATTTCAAGACCTTCATGCTCTGAATGTCACTTTCACCCCAGCATGAGCTAAGCCATGGAAGATTTGTATCTTTTGACTTACCTGACTCTGAGTCACACACTCAATGAGTGAATGATGACTGAACAAGTCACTGATATATTTTTTAAATGTGTCCCAGAATGTAGAATTTCTGTTAGTTAAATGTACATATGATGTTTCATTTATCCCCTTTAAAGTACACAATTAAATAATGATACTACAATACAAATTGTTTATATTTATGTAACAGGATTAATTTTTACCCGTTATTAATGCAATAGAGACAGTGCTATTAAGCAATTGCTTACATGTCTTGACCCACTTACTACAATTTGTATCTGACCTCCAAATCCTTGGGCAGTTTTACCTGCTGTTGTCCATTGTTATTCTATCTCAGCTATCTATAATGAGACGCTATCTGCAAGCAGCTCGAAACTGCCTACAGAGTGAAGAGGTCTTCAGTGATCAGTAACTCTGCAGACAATAGGATTTGCTCTTTATTTTACATATCTTAGCCACATTATCAAATAGTAAAATACATGTATATGATCTAGTCCATAGACATATGAGAAAATAAAATTTGAAATATCAAAAGATAATTCAGAATAAAGAAGATAGGTCATATTTGAGATAGAGTACTTTCAGAATTTGCACTCATTTGTTATGTAGGACATAAAAATTGGTTAAAGAGAAGGACGTAAATAACATTAATATAAGTGGTAGGTTATTAGAGTAATTGTTCCCAATATGTCACACCTCCCTGTCTTCACATGCTTGTGTAGCTCACTCCTGTGTTTACTCCAAACTTGGCCTTATGACTTGCTTTAGTCAATAAGACATTAACAAATATGACACAAGCAAAGGCTCAAATAGGACTGGTGTATTGTGACCAGCTCTCTTGTAGCATTGGCACCATGTGAAGAATGAAGAAGCCCAGGCTAAAATGTTGAAGACACATATCCCAAATGACAGCTACCACTAACCTCCAGACAAGAAGGTAGGTTCATTTTGTACCATCAAGCCTCAGTTGAACTGCCAGTTGAGGAAAGCCATATGAACGAACCAAGGCAAGACAAGCAGAAGAACCACCAGCTGAACTCAGCCCAAATTGCTGGTCATGTGTTAATTAATGGCAACTAAAGTCATTAAGTTTTGGGACTATAAGTTGCACAACAATAGATTATGGAGGAGTAAACATGTATTTCAAATAAGTTTTCTTTCTTCCTCTTTTTTAAAATTTCATGAAAAAAAGTAGAAGGATAGGTAGAACAAGCCTGATGCAGGGGATTGATGATGTCATCTAGGGGCTTTCTATCTTTAATATCTTAGTTTTCTGTTTATGACATAGGGACTGCTCTGCCTTCATCTGTGTCCAGGGAAGGATGGAGGGAAAATAGCTTTATGTACTGCTCCTGTTCTATTCATTGTAAGCGCAGAACACTGTCAGAGATCCTTTCCAGACTTCTGCTGTATTTTATTAGGAAGGAGTGTGTCAGCCGGGCGCAGCGGCTCACGCCTGTAATCCCAGCACTTTGGGAGGCTGAGGAGGGCGGATCATGAGGTCAGGACATCGAGACCATCCTGGCTAACATGGTGAAACCCCGTCTCTACTAAAATTACAAAAAAATTAGCCAGGCACGGTGGCGGGCACCTGTGGTCCCAGCTACTCGGGAGGCTGAAGCAGGAGAATGGCGTGAACCCAGGAGGCGGAGCTTGCAGTGAGCCGAGATCGCGCCACTGCACTCCTGCCTGGGCGACAGAGCGAGACTCCATCTCAAAAAATAAATAAATAAATAAAGGTGTGTGTCATCTGGTCACTTCTAGCTGCTAGGGTGGCTGGGTGGGGAACAGAATATTCAGCTTTTTTAGCTGCTTTAGTAAATGTATAGCTGCTATGTTATCCGGTCCACAGTGTTAGATAAATTTCCTTTCTTCTCACATTGCTTTTATTTTCTCATTATTACTTGAAACCCTAAATAAAAGAAATAGGATACGTCTGAATTTATATATATTCATTATTTAGGCAACATTCCTTTAAGCCTCAGTTTTCTGGTTTCTTCATAGTTATAACCTTGAGTCTTAAATAAAGTGAGTGAGTTAATATTTACACAATATATAGTAGAATATCTAGCACCGGGAAAGCTAAGACCATATCTGTTTTGTTTACTTCTACGTGTCCAGCACTGTATAGAGTGGTTGGCAAATAGGAGGAACTATAAAATGAATGAATGATGACAGAATGACTGCATGACTCTCTGACTTAATAGACAAGTGCTAGCTGCCTTTCTTTCAACTATATTTTATCATTTTTAGGTATAGACCAGGTGCAATGTAGATACAAATTATATTTTTGAGTTTTCAGAGGTTAGCAAAATGCCCAGCACATAACGTATAGTCAACAAGTATTTGTTGATGATGATGTTGATGATAAATAAGGCTAGCATCTTATAGTAATTGTACTGAATGATTTTATTTTTCTTCCAAAAAAAGAGTTAAATTTTAAAATAGAATGAATTGTATCCTCCTCTGGTTGTTTGATTTATGTATATTTTAGAATCAGAATCTTGAAAAACATTGTTCAACTTTGAAATACCAGGACAAATGTTCACCATGTGCTGCACGAAACTTAAAGCATTTAATATAACTGGACCTCTGTAGCACACTGCTTTTCTTTCTTAAACAACATAAATTTGCTGAGCTAGACCTTAGAGAACTATGATTTGTTGACATGAATTCAACATGATCCTAACCTGCATAGTAAGAATGTTTTGATTCCTTTGCCAACTTTGATTCCTTTGCCAAGTTTTGTGGAACATGTTTTTGGTCTTGGCAAACTCCTGCATATTAGCTATCCCATTCCTTCTAATTTCCAGAGACAGACATTAATTATTTTCCTTTGCACTCCGGGGAGTTAAACATATGAAATTACTAGACAATGCCAGTAAATTATTTTCCCTGAGAAATATTAAGTTGGGATGGATTGAGAATTTCTGAAAGTTGGAGACTTGGTCTCAGTGATTCACTCTCAGCTGGTGTTTGTCAGTTTATTGTTTCACTCAGTCACAATAAACATAAGTAAGTTGAACTGTTAAAGTTGTCCATAAAGACATAAAAGATATTTTTCCATTTTTATTCACAAGAAGTAACTTCTTGATGAAAACTCTAGGTGAATGTGGAAATCTGCATTGTTGGATTTAAGGAGAAAAAAACTGAAACACTGAGAACATGAACTAGAGGAAATATTAAGATAAAAACAAAGGGTACTGATGCCATAGAGGCTAGCTGTCCATCTGACAAATGAAGAAATGATGTGACTTGTATAAACAAGGAGCTCTCAATTTTGCCACAAAATTGTGTTGCAAAACTTAACCTGTTCGTTGATTTTTTAAAAAGTGTATTCATTTATGTATTCATTGAGGTTTTTTTAATAATTCAGTATATATAAATGTTATTTTACTTATTTCTTTTAACTTTTGAGTTTGGAGATATATGTGAAGGTTTGTTAAATAGGTAAACACATGACACAAGGGTTTGTTGTACGTATTATTTCATCACCCAAGTATTAAGCTTAGTACCCAACAGTTATCTTTTTTCTGCTCTTCTCCCTCTTTCCACTCTCCCCGCTCAAGTAGACCCTTGTGTCTGTTGTTTTGTGCTTTGTGTTCGTAAGTTCTTCCCATTTAGCTCCCACTTATAAGTGAGAACATGTGGTATTTGGTTTTCTGTTCCTGTGTTAGTTAGCTAAGGATAACAGCCTCCAGCTCTATCCATGTTCCCACAAAAGGCATCATCTCATTCTTATTTATGGCTGCATAGTATTCCATCGTGTACATGTACCACGTTTTCTTTAGTGGATCTGTCATTGGTTGCATTTAGGTTGATTCCATTTCTTTGCTATTGTGAATAGTGCTGTAATGAACATTCTTGGGCATGTGTCTTTATTTTAGAATGATTTATATTCCTCTGGGTATATGCCCAGTAATGGAATCGCTGGTTGAATGCTAGTTCTGCTTTTAGCCCTTTGAGGAATCACTATAGTGCTTTCCACAGTGATTGAACTAATTTACACTCCTACCAACAATGTTTAAGTATTCCCTTTTCTCCACAATCTTGCCAGAATCTGTTACTTTTTGACTTTTTAATAATAGCCATTCTAACTGGAGTGAGATGGTATCACATCGTGGTTTTGATTTGCATTTCTCTAATGATCAGTGATATTGAGCTTTATTTCGTATGTTTGTTGGCTACATATATGTCTTATTTTGAGAAGTGTCTGTTCATGTCCTTTGCCCACTTTTTAATGGAGTTGTTTGTTTTTCTCTTGTAAATTTATTTTTATCGATGCTGGATATTAGACCTTTGTCAGATGCATAGATTAGAAATATTTTCTCCCATTCTGCATGTTGTCTCTTTACTCTGTTGATATCCTTTTGCAGTATAGAAGCTCTTAAGTTTAATCAGATCCTACTTCTCAATTTTTGCTTTTGTTGCCATTGCTTTTGTTATATTTGAAATGAAATCTTTGTTTCTATGTCCAGGATAGTATTGCCTAGATTATCTTCCAGGGTTTTTATAATTTGGAGTTTTACATTTAAATCTTTAATCCATCTTTTTTAAAAAAAATTTTTTGAGATAGAGTCTCACTCTGCCACCCAGGCTGGAGTGCAGCGGCGCTATCTCAGCTCCCTACACCTTCCACCTCCCAGGCTCAAACAATTCTCATACCTCAGCCTCCTGAGTAGCTGGGATTACAGGTACCTGCTATCATGCCCACCTAATTTTTGTATTTTTAGTGTAGACGGGGTTTCACCATGTTGGCCAGACTGGTCTTGAACTCCTGACCACAAGTGATCCACGCTCCTCAGCCTCCCAAAGTGCTGGGATTACAGGCATGAGCCACTGCACCCAGCCTTTAATCCATCTTGAGTTGATTTTTGTATATGGTTTAAGGAATGGCTCCAGCTTCGATCTTCTGCATATGGCTAGCCAGTTATTCCAGCACCATTTATTGAACACGGAGTCTTTTCCCCATTGCTTGTTTTTGTCAGCTTTGTTGAAGACAGGATGATCCTACGTGTGCGGCCTTGTTTCTGGGCTCTCTATTCTGTTCCATTGGTCTATGTGCCTGTTTGTGTACCAATTCCATGCTCTTTTGGTTATTGTAGTATAGTTTGAAGGTGGGTAGCTTGATGCCTCCAGCTTTGTTCCTTTTGATTAGGATTGCCTTGGGTATTCAGGCTTTTTTTGGTTTCATATGAATTCTAAAATAATTTTTATAGTTCTGTGAAGAATGTCACTGGTAGTTTGATAGGAATAGCATTGAATCTGTAAATGGCTTTGGACAGTATAGCTGTTTTAATGATATTGATTCTTTCTATACATGAGCATGGGATGTTTTTCCATTTGTTTGTGACTTCTCTGATTTCTTTGAGAAATCTTTTATAATTCTCATTGTAGAGATTTTTTACCTCCCGGGTTGGCTGTATCCCTAGGTATTTTTGTGGGTGTGTGGCAATTGTGAATGAGATTGGTTTCTGATTTGGCTCTCAGTTTGGCTGTTGTTGGTGTATAGGGATGCTAGTGATTTTTGCGCATTGATTTTGCATCCTGTAACTTTGCTGAAGTTGTTTTTCAGCTGGAGGAGCTTTTGGGCTGAGACTATGGGGTTTTCTAGATAGAAAATCATGTCATTTGCAAACAGAGACAGTTTGACTTCCTCTCTTTCTTTTTGGATGCCCTTTATTTCTTTCTCTTGCCTGATTGCTCTGGCTAGGACTTTCAATACTATGTTGAATAGAAGTGATGAGAGAGGGCATCCTTGTCTTGTGCTGGTTTTCAAGGAGAATGATGCTAGTTTTTGCCTATTCGGTGTACTCTTGTCTGTGACCTTTACAGAACTCTTCACCCAAAAACAACACAGTATACATTCTCCTCATCACCACATGGCATGTACTCTAAAATTAACCACATAATTGGACATAAAACAATCCTCAACAAATGTAAGAAGAACCAAAATCATATCGAACACACTCTAGGACCACAGCACAATAAAAATAGAAGTTGAGACTATGAAAATTGCTCAAAACCAAATAATTACATGGAAATTAAACAATATGCTCCTGAGTGACTTTTGGGTAAATAATGAAATTAAGGCAGAAATCAGGAAGTTCTTTGAAAATAATGAGAACAAAAATACAATATAAAATACAATATACTATCATGCACAACCAGTTCCACCAAACATGGAGTCCTGCAGCCCAGGTCTTACCTGAATCAGAATGGAGGGTGTGGTGGGTCCAAGTGGAGCTGTTGGCCATGTGCCTACTTGCTGCGTACCTGCAGATCCCACTCCCTCAGGTCTCCCTGGCCCTTCACTCTTGGAAGTCTTCAGGCAAATTTTTCACTTACGAGGGACTGCATATATTCTACCAAGACTCTGTGGGTGTGGTTGGAAGTCTGGAGATAGCTGTGCTTTTACACAGCCTTCCAACATCCAGCTATGATTGGTACAAGATTTGGGAAGGTCTGACCTTGAGGTTTCATCAAGTTCTTGTGCTTGATTTCTTAGGCTTTGGCTTCAGTGACAATCCACAACCACATCACTGTTCCATATTTGAGCAGGCGAGCATTATGGAAGCGCTTTTGTGGCATCTGGGGCTCCAGAACCACAGGACCAACCTTTTGTCTCATGACTATGGAGATATTGTTGCTCAGGAGCTCCTCTACCAGTACAAGCAGAATCAATCTGGTAGGCTTACCATAAAGAGTATCCATCTGTCAAATGGAGGTATCTTTCCTGAGACTCACTGTCCACTCCTTCTCCAAAAGATACTCAAAGATGGAGGTGTGCTGTCACCCATCCTCACGTGGCTGATGAACTTCTTTGTATTCTCGATGTCTCACCCCAGTCTTTGGGCCATGTACTTGGCCCTCTGAGAGTGAGCTGTGGGATGGTACATGTGGGCAGTCCCATCCCACAGCTGCAACAATGATGGGAACTTAGTCATTGTCAATCTCTTACAGTACATCATCAATCAGAGAAGTTTAGAAGACACTGAGTGGGAGCTCTTGCCTCTGAAACTAACCCCATTGATTTTATCTATGAGCCACTGGATCCTGTAAATCCATATCCAGAGTTTTTCGAGCTGTACAGGAAAATGCTGTCACGGTCCATGATGTCAATTCTGGATGACCACATTAGCCACGATCCACAGCTAGAGGATCCCATGGGCTTCCTGAATGCATACCTGGGCTTCATCAAGTCCTTTTGAGTTGGAAAGAGTAGATTCACTGTATTACCTCCCCTACTCCCTTATCCATTGCATATTCCACTTAAGAAGAAATGCCCAAAAGAGGTCCTGGCCATCAAACACTATTCTCTCACAAAGTCCACTTTACTCAAATTGGTGAACAGTATATAGGAAGAAGCCAGCAGGAGCTCTGGCTAAGGTTGACATAGTAGTCCACCTCCCATTACTTTGACATCTGATCAAATGTACAGACTTGCCTTTGTTTTTATGTTTTTAGGAAATTCTGATCGGTACTACTATTCACTGATGCAGAAAGACATTCTTTTGCATAAAAGACTGTTTAACACTCTGGACTTTTCTAAAGTATTTAGTAGTGCTAATTTCTGGCCCAGCCCTAATAGGAATTCTGCAGTAAGAATGATGAGAAGGGGGCCTCCTTCCTTCTCCTCGAATGGCTTTATGCGCACATGCTTTTTAAAAGTTCTTTAAGCAAGACAGAGCTGAGTCTTATTTGTCATACCTTTGGATTTAGTTTCATCAGCTGTTTTTAATTATAAACATAGTATTAAAATAGATATTGGTTTAAATAATGTAGTATTCTTAGTATGATTTAAGACTTATGATTTACCTACATATTATACATATTTTATAAGAATGCTAAATCAATATACCCTTACTCTGCCAGTGAACGTAATTAAACATGTTTCATTTCTGAATAAATTTAAGTAGATCCAAACTATTTACTGAATTTACTAAAATCACAGGACATTAAGGACCAGTAGCATCTATGCCAGAGATTTACCGTTATTGCCTTAAGTAAGACCGATTCTAACAGCAAATAACAGTCTGAGACTCCTCATACCTCAGTGCTTAGAAGCATGTCTCTCTTGAGCTACCATAGAGGGGAAGGGATGGTTTTGTTGTCCAAGCCACCATATGCAATGTACATTGATTCCTTTATGATGACTGCTTAACTCCCCATTGCCTGTCCCAGAGAAGCTTTCTCATGTAGCTTGGTAATTCCTGTACTTTACAGACAGAAAAGTTCCAGAAACTTTAAGAACAAATTCTGAGAGACCTATGAGCAAATGATGCTGAATACTTTTTTTAAGCCACATTTCACTGTCTTAGCAGGATTATTAAGTGACTATTTAAAATTCATTTTTTAAATTAGCAACTTCAAGTATGGCAACTTTGAGACTGGAATAAGTATTTATTTTCTGTAAATAAAAATGAATTGTGACAAAAAAATTACAACATACTAGAATCTCTAGGACACAGCTAAGGCAGTGTTAAAAGGGAAATTCATAGCACTGAATACCCACATCAAACTCTTAGAAAGATCTCACATTAACAGCCTAACTTCATAACTGAAAGAATTAGAGAAGCAGGAACAAACCAGCCCCAAAGCTAGCAGAAGATGAGAAATAAAAATAAAAATCAGGCCAGGCACGGTGGCTCACACCTGTAATTCCAGTACTTTGGGAGGCTGAGGCAGGGGGGGTCACCTGATGTTAGGAGTTCAAGACCAGCCTGGCCAACATGGTGAAACCCTATCTCTACTAAAAATACAAAAATTAGCCGGGTGTGGTAGCAGGCACCTGTAATTCCAGCTATTCAGTAGGCTGAGGCAGGAGAATTGCTTGAAGCTGGGAGACAGAGATTGCAGTGAGCCAAGATTGTATCATTGCACTCCAGCCTGGGGTGACAAGAGCAAGACTTTGTCTCAGAAATCAAAAGTTCAACGAACCCAGGAGCTGGTTTTTTGAAAAAAAAAAAAATAGGCCACTAGCTAGACTAATAAAGAAAAAAAAAAAAAACAGAAGTTCCAAATAAACACAATTAGAATTTTGAAGGTAATGTTACTACTGACCCCACAGAAATGAAAACAACCATCAGAAACTACTATGAACACATTTACGCACAAAAACTAGAAAACTTAGAAGAGATGGATAAATTCCGAGACACATACACCCTCCCAAGACTGAGCCAGGAAGAAATTGACTCCCTGAATAGACCAATAATCAGCTCTGAAATTGAATCAGTAATAAATAGCCTAGCAACCAAAAAAAAAAAAAAAAGCCCACGACCTGATGGATTCACAGCTGAATTCTATCAGATGTACAAAGAAAAGGTGATATAATTCCTACAGAAACTATTCCCAAAAAATTGAGAAGAGGGACTCCTTTTCAGCTCATCCTATAAGGCTAGCATCATCCTGATACCAAAACCTGGCAGAGACACAACAAAAAATGAAAACTTCAGGCCAATACCTTTGAATAACATCGAAACAAAAGTCCTCAACAAAATATTTACGAACTGAATCCAGCAACACATCAAAAAGCTAATCTACCATGATCAAATAGGCTTCATCCCCAGGATGCAAGATTGGTTCAACATATACAAATCAATAAGTGTGATTCATCACATATACAGAACTAAAGACAAAAACCACATGATTATCTCAATAGATACAGAAAAGGCTTTCAATAAAATTCAACACCCTTCATGTTAAAAACTTTCAATAAAGTAGGTATTGAAGGAACATACCTCAAAATAACGAGAGCCATCTGTTTATTTAGTTGATACTATGTGCTGGGTATAGTTCTAAGTGTATGGACACAGCAGTGAACAACATTAAAACAAAGCAAAATAAAACTAAAATGTTCCTACTCTCAGGGAGAGTTTAAGGAACTTGCCTGAAGTCACGAAGCTCCTAAATGACAGAGCTGGAATTGAAACCTAGACTGTGTGACTCTATAGCCCATGCTCTTCACTACTAAGCTGTGGTGCCTTTCTTTTAAAAAATTTATTAACTTTATTTTTAGACCAATTTTGGTTTTACAGAAAAATTGAGTGGAAATTACAGAGAATTCTGAATCCATTCACTGCTCAATCATGTTTCTTGACTTTTGATGCAGAAAGCAATGGAAAATGAATAAAACACTAGTATACCTAAAGAAAATCCCCTCTCTTTTCTCTGTACTTGCATTATAATAAAGTAAGTGAAAATTTCCATCATCCTAAGTTATTCATTCATTCTTTCTTCACGTACTTATAGAACCTCTCCCATGTGTCAGGCTACTCAAAAAGAATGATGAATAAACTGACATGAACCCTGACCTTATAGAGTTTATGGTAGAATATAAACCTTGGCAGAGACAATATCGGAAATGAATATCTAATTACAAAAGACAGAAACATTAAAAGACAATGTGGCAAACAGTTTTAAAGTCCAAGTTCTTTTTGAGGCAATAATATTTCAGTGACACCTGGAGGATGAAGAAAAGTTAACCTTGCAAAGAAAAGAGGAAAGGTCATTTCAGGGAGGGGATCACCACACACACAGTTACTGAGGAGGTTAAGAATTCGAAGGTTTCAAAGTATAAAGAGCTGAGTTGGTAAAGGAAATGAAAAATGACTGGACTGAGAGATAGGAAAAAAGCCAGGAGGATTTGTTGTCACAAGAATCAAGAGAAGTATGATCACATAAGGTCAAGTAAGTTTAAGATTTTTTAAGAGGTCCATTTAAGGATGTTTGTGACCTTTCATTTTTTGATATCAGCATTAACACAAGGGCTGTTTTAAATGGTTTTCTAAAAAATTTCAAGTGCATGTTTTCTTATCGAGAACTATGTTCTCAAGGTTCTGAGTAAAGAAGTGTCTAGTTAATGGCCGATGAGAAAGTCATCATAGGTGTGTGTAGATAATATTTAAAAGCAGTTGAATATGCAAGGAAGAGAGAACAGTCAGTAGAAATGAAGGTGCATTCAGGGAGTTCTTCTTTCCTTTGCTTGAGACCAATTAGAGAAAATTAAAATGCTGTTTTCAGAAATCTAGCAGAGAGGGAGAGGCTGAAAATGCAAGTAGGAGGAGATAACTGAAGTAGTAGAAATGTTAGTATCTGGATACCCATACAGGGAGTGGCCTCTGCTAGAAGAAGCCTCACTTACTCCAAGGTTGTTAGAAGGAAAAAGAAAAGATGAGCAAAGATTTAGGTCAGTTGTATATTTGATGACAATATCAATTATGATTTTTAGGAAGCATGAAGTGCACATTTAATATGGAATGAGACAGGGTAGGAGATGGGGAGAAAGAAAGGTCAGGTCCTTGAAGTCGGTAAAGGGTGGTTGTGGAGAGTGGGAAAGTGAACTTAGAGAAACCGTAAGTATGCCAACCAGTGTTGGGTAACCACTTGAACTAACAACCAGGAATTTATAGTGAGATCAGCAAATTAGAATCGAGTTTCATTGGGCCTAGAGCTGAAATGGGAGTAGTTTACATACAGTTTCTCTCTCAAATATCTTGATATTATATCCAAGGCTGGTCCAATGTTTCTACAGTTATTAAGAGCCCAGGCCCATTCTGTTTTGGCACTCTGCTTTCTCCATCATTTGACTTCCATTTCATGGCAAAGATGGTTTTCTGTTCCAATCAGCAAGAAGGGGAAAGAGACAAATGGAGTACATCTACCCATCTTTTAAATTTGTTGTCGGCGAGTGAGATGATTGAATTAATCACTTTGGAAACTGAGCAGGTGAGGTGTTGAAAAGTCTAGGATCAGCTGGGCACAGTGGCTCACACCTGTAATCTCAGCCCTTTGGGAGGCCGAGGCAGGTGGATCTGAGGTCAGGAGTTCAAGACCAGCCTGGTCAATATGGTGAAACCCCATCTCTACTAAAAATACAAAAATTAGCCAGGCGTGGTGGCGCATGCCTGTAGTCCCAGCTACTCGGGAGGCTGAGGCAGAAGAATCGCTTGAACCCGGGAGGCAGAGGTTGCAGTGATCCGAGATCATGCTACTGCACTCCAGCCTGGGTGACAGAGTGAGACTCTGTCTCAAAAAAAAAAAAAAAAAAAAAAAAAAAAAAAAAAAAAAAAAACAACAAACAAACAAAAAAATTCTAGGACCTTACTGTGGGAATGAGGTGGCAGGAGAAAAAAAGTCATTGGAGATGGGGAAGTCAAGGATGGAAAATCCAAATTATTAGACAGCGTTATTCCCGTGGAACATGATATCCAGATTGATAGCCAGATTTAGGGAATAGAGAGACTTGTGCTGTTCTTCGTAATTTTTTTCTTAATTTCTATTTAAATAGCTTTTGAGGTACAAGTGTTTTTTGTTATGTGGATGAATTATATAGTGGTGAATTCTGAGATTTTTAGTGCACCTGTAATTTGAGTAGTGTACATTATACCTGATGTGTAGGTATTTTTTCTTCCTAACCCACCTTTCCCTCCTCCCACTTCTGAGTCTCTAAAGTCTATTATATAACTCTGTATGCTTTTGCATACTCATAACTTAGCTCCCACTTATAAGTGAGAACACAGTTTTTGGTTTTTCCACTCTTGTGTTACTTTACTTAGAATGATAGCCTCCAGCTCCATCCAAGTTGCTGCAAAAGACATTATTGTGTTCTTTTTAATGGCTGAATAGTATTCCATGGTGTATATATATCACATTTTCTTTATCCACTCATTAGTCAATGAGCACTTAGGTTGGTTCCACATCTTTGCAATTGTGAATGGTGATGCTATAAACATGTGTGTGCCAGAGTCTTTTTCATATAGACTTCTTTTTTGGGGGTTTGATACCCAGCAGTAAGATTGCTGAATCCAACAGTAGATCTACTTTTAGATCTTTAAGGAATTTCCATACTGTTTTCCATTAGGTTGTACTAATTTATATATTTCTACCAGCAGTGTATAAGCTTTACTTTTCATCATATCTGTGCCAACATCTATTGTTTTTTGACTTTTTAATAATGGCTATTCTGAGTGGTATGCATCTCACTGAGGTTTTAATTTGCATTTCCCTGATGATTAGTGATATTGAGCATTTTTTTCCATATTTTTGTTGGCCATTTATACATCTTCTTTTGAGAAGTGTCCATTCACATCATTTGCCTACTTTTTAATGAAATTATTTGATTTTTTTCTTGCTGATTTGAGTTCCTTGTATATTCTATATATTATATATGTATTCTATATATTATATTCTGCATATTCCTTTGTCAAATATATAGTTCACAAATGTTTTCTCTCATTCTGTGGGTTTTCTGTTTACTCTCCTGATTATTTATTTTGCGGTGCAGAAGGTTTTTAGTTTAATTAGGTCCCATTTATTTATTTTTATGTTTGTCGTATTTGCTTTTGGGATCTTAGTCATAAATTCTTGCCTAGGCTTATTTCTAGAAGAGTTTTTGCAATGTTGTCTACTAACATTTTTAGTTTCAGGTCCTATATTTAAGGTTTTGATCCATCTTGAGTTGATTTTTGTATAAAGTGAGAGATATAGGAATCCAGTTTCATTCCTCTACATGTGGCTTGCCAGTTTTCCCAGCACCATTTGTTAAATAGGGAGTCCATTCCTGAATTTATGTTTTTGTATGCTTTGTTGAAAATCAGCTGGCTGGATGTATTTGGCTTCATTTCTGGGTTCTCTATTCTGTTCAATTGGTCTACTTGCCTACTTTTATGCCAGTACTATGCTGTTTTGGTAACTATAGCCTTGCAGTATTACTTGAAGTCTCATAATGTGATACCTCCAGATTTGTTCATTTTGCTTAGGATTGCTTTGGCTATTTTGGCTCTTTTGTGTTTCCATATGAATTTTAGGAGTGTTTTTTCTAATTCTGTGAAGAATAAAGTTAGTATTTTGATAGGAATTGCATTGAATTTGTAGATTGCTTTGGGTAGTATGGCCATTTTCATAATATTGATTCTTTCAATCCACGAGCATGGTATTGTTTGTGTCATCTATTATTTCTTTCAACAGCATTTGGTAGGTCTCCTTGAAGAGATCTTTTACCTCCTTGGTTAAGTATATTCCTAGGTGTTTTGTTTTGTTTTTTGTTTTTTTCAGCTGTTGGAAAAAGAGTTCTTGATTTGATTCTCAGCTTGGTCATTGTTGGTGTATAGCAGTGCTACTGATTTGTGTACATTGATTTTGTAATTTGAGATTTTACCAAATTTGTTTATCAAATCTAAGAGTCTTTTTGGAGGAGTTTTTAGGGTTTTCTAGGTATACAATCATATTATCTGCAAACAGTGATAGTCTGACTTCCTCTTTTCCAATTTGGATGCTTTTTCTTTCCTTCTTTTGACTAATTGCCCTGGCTAGAACTATATTGAATAGGAATGGTGAAAGTGGGCACCACTGTCTTGTTCCTGTTCTCAGGGGGAATGCATTCAACTATTCCACATTTAGTGTAATGTTGGCTGTGGGTTTGTCATATATGGCTTTTACTCTTTTGAGGTAGGTTCCTTCTATGCCTAGTTTGTAAAGAGTTTTATCATAAAGTGATGCTGGATTTTGGTGAATGCTTTTTCTACATCAATTGAGATTATTATATGGCTTGTGTTTATAATTCTGTTTATGTCATGTATCACATTTATTAACTTGCTTATTTTAAACCATCCCCGCATCCCTGGGATGAACCCCATTTGATCATTATGTATTATGTTTTTTATGTGCTGTTGGATTTGGTTAGCCAGTATTTTGGTGAAGATTTTTGCATCTGTGTTCATCAGGGAAATTGGTCTGTAGTTTTTCTTTTTTGTGTGTGCCCTTTCCTGGTTTTGGTACTAGGGTGATACTAGCTTCCTAGAATGATTTAGGGGGGGATTCCTTCTTTCTCAACCTAATTTCAGTAGTATTGGTAGCAATTTTTCTTTGAATGTCTGGAAGAATTCAGTTATGAATCTATCTGGTCCTGGGCTTTTTTTGTTGGCAATTTTTAAGTTACTGTTTTGATCTTGCTGCTTGTTATTGGTCTGTTCAGGCTTATATTTGTTTCTGTTTTAATCCAAGAAGTTTGTATGTTTCCAGGAACTTGGATATTTTCTCTAGGTTTTCGAGTTTGTGCACATAAAGGTGTTCATAGCAGTCTTGAATGACCTTTTGTATTTCTGTAGTGTCAGTCTATTGATTTTGTTTATTTTTTCAAAGAACCAGCTTCTTGTTTCATTGATCTTCTGTATTTTTGCTTGTTTGTTTCAGTTTCATTTAGTTCTCTTCTAATTTTGTTATTTCTTTTCTTCTTCAAGCTTTCGGTTTAGTTCTTGTTTCTCCAGTTCCTTGAGGTGTGACATTAAGTTGTCAATCTGTCCTCTTTGAGACTTTTTGATGTAGGCATTTAGTGCTATAAACATTCCTCTTAGCACCACTTTTGCTGTGTCCCTGAGGTTTTGATAACTTGTGTCATTATAATAATACAGTTCAAAGAATTGTTTAATTTCTATCTTGATTTTATTGTTAGCCCAGATATCATGCAAGAGCAGATTATTTAATTTCCGTGTATATTTGTATAGTTTTAAGGGTTCCTTTTGGAGTTGATTCTAGTTTTATTCTATTGTGTTCTGAGAAGATACTTGATATAATTTCAATTTTTAAATATTTGTTGAGACTTATTTTGTGGCTTATCCTATGGTCTCTCTTAAAGAATGTTCCATGTGCTGATGAGAAGAATGTATATTCTGCAGATCTCGGCAGAATGTTCTGTAAATATCTGTTAAGTCCATTTGTTCTGGTGTGTCATTTAAGTCTAATGTGTCTCTGCTGACTTTGTGTCTCAAAGATCTATCTAGTTCTGTCAGTGGTGTACTGAAGTCTTCCACTATTATTGTTTTCCTGTCTATCTCATTTTTTTAGGTCTAGTAGTAATTATTAGTCTGGGAGTTCCAGTGTTTGGAGCACATAAATTTTGGATTGCAATATCTTCTTGTTAAATTGATCCTTTCATTATTTTATAGTGACCGTCTTATTGGTTATTGTTTTATAGGCCCTGTGAGATTTAAGCTTTCAAGAGGTTCTAGTTTGGTGCATATCAGGCTTCTGTTTCAAGGTTTAGAACTTCTTTTAGCATTTCTTATAATGCTGTTTTGGTAGTGACAACTTCTCTCAACATTTGTTTGTCTGAAAATAACTTTATTTCTCCTTTATTTATGAAACTTAGTTTTGTGGATACAAAACTCTTGGTAGACAGTTGTTTTGTTTATGAAGATAGGACCCAAATCCCTTCTAGATTGTAAGGCTTCTTCTGAGAAGTCTGCCGTTAGTCCGATAGGTCTTTCTTTGTAGGTTTCTTGATATTTTTGTCTTACTGCTCTTAAAATTCTTTCCTTCATGTTGACTTTAGATAGCCTCATGAGTATATGCTTTGGTGAAGATCTTTCTACAGTGAATTTCCCAGGAGTTCTGTAAGCTTCTTGGATTTTGATGTCTAGATCTCTAGCCACAGCAGGGAAGTTTTCCTCAATTACTCCCTCAAATAAGTTTTCCAGACTTATTTTTTTCTTTTCCCTCAGAAACATCAATTATTCTTAGGTTTGGCCATTTTACATAATTGCATATTTCTTGGAGACTTTGTTCACTTCTTTTGGTTCCTTTTTATTTACTTTTGTCTGATTGTATTAATTCAAAAGCCTGTATTTGAGCTCTGAAATTCTCTCCTCCACTTGTTCTAGTCTACTCTTAACACTTTCCACTGCATTTTGTAATTTCCTCATTGTGTCTTTCATTTCCAGAACTTCTAATTGGTTTTTCTTGATGATATCTAGCTCTCTAGAAAATTTTTCATTCACATTTTGAACTGCTTTTAAAATTTTCTTTACGATGGTTTTTGCCTGTCTCTAATATCTCCTTGAGTAACTTAATAATTGATCTTCTGAATTTCTTATCTGGTGTTTCAAAGATTTCATCTTGGTTTGGGTCCATTGCTGGAGAGCTAGTGTGATCTTTTGGGGGTGTTATAGCACCTTATTTTCTCATATAACCGAAGGTTTTTTTGTTCCTTCTCATTTGGATAGACTATTTCTTCTAATTATTCTTGAATATATGTTAGATTTGACTGTGCTTCTTTTTTTGTTTGTTTGTTTTTAAATTTATTTTTTCCCTGAAAGATGATACCTTAATACTTATAGTTAATTATAGCCTAATTTGGTTCTTGGTGCTTTCAGGGGTGAAGACTCTGTAGAGTTCCTTGGTCATAGAAGAGTCTTTGTATGATGGCTTTCCTATATGCTGGTTGTAGTAGCAATCAATGCACTCAGTGTATGAGCAAGTTCACTATCTCCTATGGTTTGGAATGGTAGAGGTCTCTTAAAGCTTATCTCATTCCTTGATGGTGTGTACTTTTTTATTTATTTATTTTCCCCCACTATTGTATTTACTGTTTGATGGTTTAGGCTTCAGGCAAGTAGGGGAGGTGTCCCTATGTAGGAACCAACTGTGGCTAAAGCAGGTGGGTAAATGAAGTCCCAGCCTTGACAGAGGTGGCTAGAGGAACTCTCAGTGAGTTGCACTGAGGTCGTATCAGAGAGAAGGGTTGGAGCCACCTCAGTTCCCCTTCCAGATAAGCAGGAAAGTTATCCACCTCACAGACACACTCCTGTCCCAAAGCTCTGGCTATTCAGATCAGACAGGCCCCTCTTTTCTTCTGTAGGGATGTTGATGTTCCAAGTAGAGAGGAACTGTGACTCTGTTTCTCAGGCAAGCTTGAACCTGGAGGGTGCTCCTGTGGGAATGCAGTCACCCTGATGTGTTACAGAAAGGTTGTCTATGGTCGCATCCTTGCCGAGCTCCTGTGGGAAAAATCCCAACTGTGCCTTCAGTGGTGGACAAGCAGGGACAAGCGGGTCTTCTTCTCCAAGACTTTCACACACACCAGGGATGTCTGACTGTTGGGACAGAGCTGAAGACTTCCCTTACTGA
Organism: Pan troglodytes; assembly: GCF_028858775.2. Lineage (NCBI taxonomy): Eukaryota > Metazoa > Chordata > Mammalia > Primates > Hominidae > Pan > Pan troglodytes. The sequence goes on from NC_086015.1 coordinate 33,083,410, forward strand.
GCCAAACTGCCTCTGCTGAAAGAAGCTTCCCACCAGTGGAAGGATCTGATGCTCAAGGCCTGCCATCCAGATTCCTTTGACTCACAAGATGTTCCCTTGATGTAGTTAACTCCCTCTTCCCCTGGGAGTGGGCATCCCTGGAAGCTAGACTATTGTGAGTGTTGTTGCTCCTCTGGGTCAAGCTGAAGTTGCCACACTCCAGGCTCACACTAGGAAAAGGTTGCAAATGATCTGGTGATGTGACCTGTCCTCAAGCTTCCCAGCAGTGAGTAGCAGCACCAGCTCTAATGGGGATGGCAGGGGAGTGATGTAGACTCTGAAATTCCTTGGTTATTGATAGCTTTAGTATGTTGGCTTTCTTGAATGCTGGTTATATTAGTAATAAACTGGTCACATGGACAGACTCAGGACCTCCTGGTTAACCAGAGTGGTATAAGCAGTGGTGACAGCTGATATTGTGCAGCTGTTTTCTCCTTCCTGGGCACAGTGTTATTCTTTCAGGAGATACTACAATGGACTGTGTTCGTTGGCCTCCAGCCAGGAGGTGGCACTTTCAAAAGAACCCCAGCTGTGGTAGCAGTGGGATTTTTTGCTTGCCTTATATTGCCCGGGGTGGGTCCTCTGTTTTCTCAGGCAATGGTCAGAGCCACATAGCTCCCAAGAGATTCTGTCCTTTGTGTTAAGCTACCAAGACAAGTGGCCATATGGGGTCTGGGTCAGGCAGGTTTGTGCTCTGAGTCTCCACATGAGGGCAAACAGCTGCCCGTGTGTGTGTTGGGGGATGGGAGTGGTTCTAAGGTCATTGGGTTGATGATGTTCCAGAGGGGAGCATTGCTGCCTTTATTGCATAGAAGAATCTGCACAAGGAGTGGGGAGTAGCAGGCGGTGGTAAGCCCCACACAGTTTCCACACACTTGGTGAGGCCAATTCACTCTCACAGTGTTCCACTGGCAGCAGCAAGCTGAGTTCTAGTCAGCCTGTATTCAGAACTCCCAACTGCCTTGAGTCATAAGCTTTCCCAGTGAAGATAGCAATGGAGCTTTCAGGCCACCCACCTTCCCCTCCCTGTTGGCTGCAAAGCTGGGTGCCTGGCTATTGCAGTTGCAACTCCTGCACTTTTGCCCCTTTTCACTCTCCCTTGCCCCGGCCCTGGCCAAGGGAGTTGGTCCTTACTCGATGTTATATCATGAAACCCTGTTGGGGGCTTCTTTCAACCGCAACCACTGCCTGAACATTTTGGCTGTCCTCCACAGGGTCCCCTGTGAAAAATAAGGAATGGTTGTCTTCAGTTGATGCTGGCATCTGGGAGTGCATGCAAGGGTCTTCCCGCTACTGCTCCTACTTTTATATTCCAGGACCCTCCCCAGGTCGGTTCCCGTGCTGACTGGAGTTATGGCCTTCCCCCATAGCCTGGACTTTCAGGGTCTCTGGTGGGAGGTGTGTATCCTGAAGGCAGAGTCCCCCTTTCACACTCTGGGGACTCATAGCCTTTAGCCTGACTCATAGCATATGCTGCAGCCTCCTGCTTCCTTCACAGTGTCTGTAGATTCCTTTGGTTTTCCTGTAGGTTCCTGTGTCACTTTTGGAAAAAAAGTTCACAATGTGAATCTCTGCACAGTATTTTGTCCTTTTAAGTGGGAGAATTATGCTAGCAATGCCTCTAATCAGCCATCTTGAAAAAAAACCCCTATTTTTAAAATAATTTTTATACTTTGGAAGATCCAAATCTAATTCTGGTTATCTTCACAAATACGATGTTTATTTTACTTTAATGCTTTACTTAAATTATAAAGTATGCACATAGTGCAAAATATTCCAACTACATATAAAGTTATATATTTAAAAGCCCAAAAGCCTTTTTGTTTCTTCACCTTTCCATTCCTAGTGCCACACTTTAGAGACAATTGTGTTTAAATCTGTCCAGAGTCTCTTTGGTGGTTAATCCAAAAATTTAATATGTTATACTAATTTCTACGTTTGTTTTTAACCTTTATATAGTATCTGTTGACTTCATGTTAAGAAAAATGGAGAATTTAGCAGAGTTATATTTCTAAAAACCTCCTTTACCCCCCATACTTCCTGATTTTGTTAGTAATATTATTATTTTTGTTTGAAAACACTTAACCCTCTATTTCTTGATCCTAAACTTTGGACAGTTCTACTACATAATATAAGCAGGTTAGTGTTCCTCCCCGATCCTTCTCTCATCATCTTTCACCTCCTACTACTAGGCTTAACATGTCAAAATTTCTGTGTTTTAAATCTTGTTCTATAATTATAATTCTTCAAGGATTTATCCATAAGTTGATATTAAACTTAGAAAATTTTATAAATAGAATTTATAATAGTATGATTATATTAATCTTAGGATCAAAATGAAAAGTAGAATGTCTAATCTCATGGAATGAAATCTGTGTTCTTCTCAAAGACAGTTTTTACACAACACTCCAACTTCCTAATCTAAATTAAAATGCCTAGTGTTTAGGCCTATGGTTCGACGGCCATTCTGTCTTTGTTGTTATTTTTAATTTCATTTCTAAAGTAATTCCATTGTTTCTGAGATGTCATAATTTCTCTCTCCTATATTTGTCTCAGTTTGCTAAAGTCAATTTTTAATATTTTTGTTTTTAATATGAGAAAGAAAAGATGGAAAATAAATTTTCAGAATTCTTTCATGTAACTCTCAATGAATAGTTGTTATTGCTCCATTTTTTTCCCTAACATAAAATGTTTATAATGAGAAAGAATTTTGATGCCATTTTTATTCTTATTCCTTTATAGGTAACATGCTCTTTTTTTTTTTTTCCAGGAAGATTTAGGACATTTTTCTAGTGGAGTGCTAACATCTTATCAAGAAGTGTATGCCCAAAACTTTTCTTGTTGATTTTGAAGAGTTGAGATGAATTTTCTTTGTTGATTTTTTTCATTCACTTCTCTTTGAATAATTTTCTTCATTCCCTTCATTTTCTTCATTCGCTTCTCTTTGAATAATTCTTAAATTAGGTTTTGGATATTCTGAATCTATCTACCATGTCTCTAAATGTTTCTCTAAAATTTCCCTTCTCTTTATCTTTTTGGACTATGTTCTACTTTTCTTTGAATTTATGTAACCTATTATTAACATGTCCTTCAGCTGTGTCCATTCCATTATTCAGTCTCTAGTTGATCTGTTATTTTGTGATCATTTTATTCATTTTCAGGATCTCATTTATTCTTTTAAGTGATCCTTTTTAATAGTTGCCTTTTTGTAGATGACTATTTCCTCATATTTCTCTAAGGAAAGAAGTAGCATTTTTTTTAAAGCTTTTTGTGTTTGTTTTTTACATTACATTTACTATCTTCTGGGACAATGTTTCTATTGCCTACTTTTGTTTTTCTCTTTGAATTTGTGAATTTTCTTCAAATACTAAATGAACCTTGGTTGCCTATTCATAATTATAAATGAAGAATACATTGGTTAGTGTAAATAACTGGTCTGCATTTCATGTACAGCTGTGGAGTGGTTGTTCCAAAGCTTTATACTCTGAAATAGAAGGCCGATTCTATATAAAATAAGGGACCTGTCAATGTGCAGATTTCCCGTTAGACTATGTGGACAGGAAGTATATTGTCAGGCCCAGCACCACTGTTGTTACCAAGCTAAAGAACATTTTATTTTGAGGTATTATTCATCACAATTCTTAGGTGCAAAAGAAAAAACTCACTTCAGTTAGTTGAATCAGGAAGGAATTTATTAAGAGATGTTAAATAATTCACCTAGCTATTGAGAGAATTGGAGGATTAGTTTCTAGAGGAAACTGTCAGATTAAAAAAACAAAAACAGTTGACAGAACCTCATTGAAGAACTGACCCAACTAGAGAACTCACAAAAGGTCACTTGTTCCCTAGAACCTCTCTCCTTCTGCTGCCTCCCACAGCAGCAGAACAGATGCCCTCTGCCCAGCCTGCTGCCTTATGTGGGTCACTTCCAGATCAAAGTTTTGTATGGATACAACTGACTGGGGTAACTAACATTACCTGTCTTCGTTCTAGTTGCGATGGAGACTAGGAAATAAAGACTTTAAAAATTGTACTTCAGGTAGCAGTATTCACATTGTGGGGAACCATCAAAAGCAGAGAGTACTCAAAAGATTCAGAGCAGTCACAAGTGTCAGAGATCCCCTACGTGGAAAAACATACTTGAGTCTATTTCCATCTTCTGGTCCAGGTGCTCTTCCTTTTAACTGCACTGATCCAGTGACTTTATACCTGGCTTTATACCTGTCTCTAGTCCTAAAATACACATGAATGGTCCCCTTACCGATAAATCTTTCTCATTAGAAAGCCTACCTGAAGCTTGAGATTCATTGCTACTGCCAACTGAACAGAATATGAAATTGAAGGCATTGACCAGCTCCAGCTGTGCATAGGAAATCCTTTAACTAATTATCCTAATTCTCAGCCCTAGTCCACTTGTGCTCTCTGTGCCTGCTGATTCCAAGGATGTGAGGGGGAGGTCCACCAGAAAGCAGTATGTCCACCTTCACTGTAGCCTCTTTTAACTATTTTCTCTGATCTGATTTATGCATCCATAAGGCCCATCTAACTGCTATCTTCCAGAAATTAGTCAACATTTCTGTTTGGCTGATTGCATACTTCTTTTTTCTGTGCTTTTACAGATGAATTATCTTTGCATGTCCTTGTTATCAATTCATTGGTTCTTTAAAAGGAATCTGAGGTAAATGTGGCTGTTAAGACACTATTTTGTTACAATGTTTAGTTCATATTTTAGATAAGGAAGAGCAAAGAAAATCTTATAGCCAGTGCCCTTCTCTGTTCTCTGCCCCGTGTTTAATATATATTGCCCACACTGGGGGCTGGCCAACTTTTTCTATAAAGGGTCAGATGCAAATATTTTGGGCTTTACTGATAGTAAGGTCTCTGTCCTAACTATTCAAATCTGCTGTTGTAGGGCAAACACAGCCATAGACAATATATGAAGAGACAAGTGTGGCTGTGTTCAATAAAAGTTTATTTACAAAAACAGGTGGCAGGCCAGATTTGCCCAACAAAGCATGACTTTCCCACCCCTGGTTTTCGTGAAAGGAGCTGAAGAAGAATATGCTGACAGTTTCAGCATGAAACAAGGAATGAAGTATTTGGGGATGCATCTAAGTTACTCATATTGTGTAACTTGCTTCAACTCTCAATCTCTCATTGTCTATAGATATTAAAGAAATTTTAATTGGAAAAATGTAGATTTAAAAACATAGCATCATACCCACAAAATACTTTGTTTTACTGTTTTCTTGTACTAATGAATGATAATTTCTATAGGGCTTCTTGTGACTTTGCTCTTTACAAAATGAAAGCAGCTTTTAAACAGCATTTTCTAGTGTAAAACACCCTAATATCAGAAATATTTTCCTCAGAAATTAGCATGTTTACATGCAAAGGAGAAGAAAGTAAAAATCTCCAAAATTAACTTTAGAAAACCAGAATTGTATGTCATACATACATGGTAAATTAGCATGTGAAGAGAGCACAAAAATGAATGGTGATGCACAATCACTTTCATCTCATTTTTCCTTAAATGAAATGCATATTGAAACGTGGAGTCAGGAAGAGGACATAAATGTGTAGAGTAGCTATAATATAAAATATTTTAAAGTTGAAATGGATCAGAAAGATGCTGAAAACATACTTTCTCCACACATTTACTAAGGTGGATTTGTGACACAAGCAGATTATATTTCCCTCTTTCATTTTATTCATGCAATACTTGAACACCAATAAACAATCCCTTTAACTTCGATGTTCAGCTTAACATTTGTGTATGCAAACTGGAGAGAGAAAATGCAGCTCTGAAGGTATGTTAGAAGGGCAGTGAACCTTAGGAGGTAGGAACTGAGCCTCTAAGGGAAGGAAAATATGTTCTGCAGGGTTGACTCTCCATGCTTTGTCAGTTGCTTCTATTGCTGTTGAGGCAGGTGACTCTCTTTGGGTGCTACTTATAAATGAGAAGTTTTCACTCATCACTGCCACTGCAGTGCTACCTCTTTGCTTTGCAGCCAGGCTTTCTCTCACATTCCTCTCTCAAACATCACTAATAACTTCCCAACTGGCAACTCCAAGGGATTTGACTTTTTTTTTTCGTTTTCTTGTTTTACATCTGTTTAAGGTTTATTTCATTAACCACAGTGTTTTAGAATGATAGTATATACCGAAATACGGACAGAGTGATTCAAAATCCACCAAGAGTTAAAGGTCAAGAGCCAAAGTCAGTGGCATTTTTATCCCAGGTCAATAAGAGTTTCGTCCACCATTTTGTTTTTCTTGGGTTAATGAGTTGACATACAAAACGCCGTGTTCTGAGCTCACCATGACTCCTGATAAACAAGCACCACCGGGGCAAAGTGCTTCATTTTTATTCTGCCTGTGCTTCTTCTTTCTTGACCGCTATGTGGTATATGAAGTTTCCCTTAAAAACTTAAATCTTTGATTCCTAAACACTTGTGTTTTTGTTTTCTTCCTAATTCTTTTCTTACTCTATGAATCAATTACCTAGAATCCTTCCATACTCTTCCTATCCTTTAAGGGTTTAGCCCACTTTAATGCTCACTGAAGGACAGAATTACATAATGATTCTGAGCATAGATGTCTGAGCCCAATGGCATGGCTTTAAATCCCAGTTTGGCCAGTCACTGTCTGTGTGACCATGGGTAAGTTCTTTAACCCTTTATGCCTCAGTTTCTTCAACTTTAGAATGGGCCAATAACAATGTTTACCATGAATATGAAGTTTATGAAGTTCTACTGATAAAAATATGTAAAGCAGGGTTTTCCATATTTTAACGTGCAGACAGATCAAATGGAATTCTGGATGAAATGCAAATTCTGATTCAGTATTTCAGGTGTGGAGCTTTGGAGTCTGTTTCTATTATTCCCAAGTGATGTTGATGCTTCTGGTGTGCCGACCACTGCAAGTAGCAATAAGGAAAAGTGTTTAAAACCAAGCTGGGCAGTACAGAAGCGTTAGCATCATCATCATTGTCATTCTCATAATCATCATAGTCAACACCATGCTCCTCTGTCCTTGAAACATTCTCTTCTCTTAGTGATCTCATGCATTTCCTTAGTATCATCCTACAAGAAGGAAAGCTTTGTGAGTGCAGGAATCTTATTAGTCTTGTTATATCTAAATGTTTAGTAAATATTTGTTGGAAAAAGGAAAAGGAAGGAGAGGAGGAAGGAAAGTAGGATCATATTTCATGTGAATAACTCCTAGTGTTTATCAACAGATCTTCTCTCCTTAATTCCACTCCAACACCACCTACTCTGCTAAATGTCTCTATCTGAAAGTCCCCCAGGCAACTCATATTTAATCCTTACAAAACTGATGTGGTATCTGCTGTAGTCTTTCCTCAGTCCATATCTCTTTTCTCCAAATCTGTTACTATCTTCTATGTTCATGCTACAACCACATTTTTCTTTCTTTTGTTACTACCATTTTTCTAAAAAAAAAAAAAAAAAAAAAAAAGTCCTCCTCCAGTCTTCACCTGTCAAGACAATAAATTTTCTTGATGGCTCCCTCAAGGAATCTTCCTGTATGCCCCAATTAATGTGTAGTCTCAGTACCCTGAAACCAATAATATTGCAGGTAGTACCTCTCTCATGACCCGCATCTATTAATATTTGATTGTTGTTAAGGCGGTAGCAGTGCTACCCAACTTCAGTCAAGCACATGCTGCCTCTATGATTTTGATATATTTCTCCCTGTACAATCCGTTATTGTCACTTTTATCAAAGACATTTGCACATACAAAAATCAGTAGCATGTGTATATGCCAACAGTGAACAATCTCAAGGAGAAATCAAGAAAGCAATCCAATTTACAGCAGCTACAAAAAATATAAAATATTTGGGAATCAACCTAACTAAAGAAGTGAAAGATCTATACAAGGAATACTATAAAACACTGAGGAAAGAAATAGAAGAGGACATTTAAAAAATGGGAAGATATGTCATGCTCATGGACTGGAAGAATAAATATTGTTAAAATGACAGTACTACCCAAAGCAATTTAAGGATTTAATGCAGTCCCTAACAAAATACCAATGACATTCTTCACATAAATAAGAAAAAAATCCTAAAATTTATACGGAACCATGAAAGACCCTGAATAGCCAAAGCAATCCTGAGCAAAAAGGACAAAGCTAGAGGCATCATACTAACTGGCTTTGAAATTTATGACAAAGATGTCGTAATCAAAATGGCATGGTACTGGCATAAAAACAAACATATAGACCAATGGAGTAGATTACAGAACACATATATAAATTGATGCATTTACAACCAACTCATCTTCAACAAATGTGCCAAGAATTTATAATAGGGAAAGGACAATCTTTTCAGTAAACGATTCTGGGAAAACTGGACAACCATATGCAGAAGAATGAAACTAGATCTCTCTCTCTCTTTCTCTCTCTCTCTCTCTGTCTCTCCATACAGAAAAATAAAGTTTAAATGGATTAGAGATTTGAATCTAAGACGTGAAACTATAAGACTACTAGAAGAAAACATCGGGGAAATGCTCCAGGACGATGTTCTGGGCTTGTGTAAGATCTAAAAGCACAGAAAACCAAAGCAAAAACAGACAATTAGAATTACATGAAGCTAAAAAGCATTTTCACGCAAAGGAAACTATCATCAAAGTGAAAAGACGACACACAAAATGGGGGAAAATATTTGTAAACTACTCATCTGACAAGCGATTAATAACCAGAATATAGAAGCAGCTCAAGCAACTCAGTACCAAAAAAAAAAAATCTGATTTAAAAATGGGCAAAAGATCTGAGCATACATTTCTCAAAGAAGACATACAGTTGGCCAACAGGTTTATGAAAAAAATAGTCAACATCCCCAATCATTTGAGCAATGCAAATCAAAATCACAATGCAATATTATCTCATTCCAGTTAAAATGGCTTTATTAAAAAAAGAAAGGCAATAACAGATGCTGGTGGAGAAAGGGGAACCCTCTTTCACTGTGGGTGGTAATAAAAATCAGTACAGCCACTATGGAGAACAGTATGGAGGTTCTTCAAAAAACTAAAAATAATTGCCCTGGCCAGAACATCCAACACTATGTTGAATAGGAGTGGTGAGAGAGGGCATCCCTGTCTTGTGCCAGTTTTCAAAGGGAATGCTTCCAGTTTTTGCCCATTCAGTATGATATTGGCTGTGGGTTTGTCATAGATAGCTCTTATTATTTTGAGATACGTCCCATCAATACCTAATTTATTGAGAGTTTTTAGCATGAAGGGTTGTTGAATTTTGTCAAAGGCCTTTTCTGCATCTATTGAGATAATCATGTGGTTTTTGTCTTTGGTTCTGTTTATATGCTGGATTACATTTATTGATTTGCATATATTGAACCAGCCTTGCATCCCAGGGATGAAGCCCACTTGATCATGATGGAGAAGCTTTTTGATGTGCTGCTGGATTCGGTTTGCCAGTATTTTATTGAGGATTTCTGCATCAATGTTCATAAAGGATATTGCTCTAAAATTCTCTTTTTTGGTTGTGTCTCTGCCAGGCTTTGGTATCAGGATGATGCTGGCCTCATAAAATGAGTTAGGGAGGATGCCCTCTTTTTCTGTTGATTGGAATGGTTTCAGAAGGAATGGTACCAGTCCCTGCTTGTACCTCTGGTAGAATTCGGCTGTGAATCCATCTGGTCCTGGACTCTTTTTGGTTGGTAAGCTATTGATTATTGCCAGTATTTCAGATCCTGTTATTGGTCTATTCAGAGATTCAACTTCTTCCTGGTTTAGTCTTGGGAGTGTGTATGTGTCGAGGAATTTATCCATTTCTTCTAGATTTTCTAGTTTATTTGCATAGAGGTGTTTGTAGTATTCTCTGATGGTAGTTTGTATTTCTGTGGGATCGGTGGTGTTATCCCCTTTATCATTTTTTATTGCATCTATTTGATTCTTCTCTCTTCTTTTCTTTATTAGTATTGCTAGTGGTCTATCAATTTTGTTGATCCTTTCAAAAAACCAGCTCCTGGATTCATTAATTTTTTGAAGGGTTTTCTGTGTCTTTATTTCCTTCAGTTCTGCTCTGATTTTAGTTATTTCTTGCCTTCTGCTAGCTTTTGAATGTGTTTGCTCTTGCTTTTCTAGTTCTTTTAATTGTGATGTTAGAGTGTCAATTTTGGATCTTTCCTGCTTTCTCTTGTGGGCATTTAGTGCTATAAATTTCCCTCTACACACCGCTTTGAATGTGTCCCAGAGATTCTGGTATGTTGTGTCTTTGTTCTCGCTGGTTCCAAAGAACATCTTTATTTCTGCCTTCATTTCGTTATGTACCCAGTAGTCATTCAGGAGCAGGTTGTTCAGTTTCCATGTAGTTGAGCGGTTTTGAGTGAATTTCTTAATCCTGAGTTCTAGTTTGATTGCACTGTGGTCTGAGAGACAGTTTGTTATAATTTCTGTTCTTTTACATTTGCTGAGGAGTGCTTTACTTCCAACTATGTGGTCAATTTTGGAATAGGTGTGGTGTGGTGCTGAAAAGAATGTATATTCTGTTGATTTGGGAAGGAGAGTTCTGTAGGTGTCTATTAGGTCAGCTTGGTGCAGAGCTGAGTTCAATTCCTGGGTATCCTTGTTAACTTTCTGTCTCGTTGATCTGTCTAATGTTGACAGTGGGGTGTTAAAGTCTCCCATTATTATTGTGTGGGAGTCTAAGTCTCTTTGTAGGTCACTCAGGACTTGCTTTATGAATCTGGGTGCTCCTGTATTGGGTGCATATATATTTAGGATAGTTAGCTCTTCTTGTTGAATTGATCCCTTTACCATTATGTAATGGCCTTCTTTGTCTCTTTTGATTTTTGTTGGTTTAAAGTCTGTTCTATCAGAGACTAGGATTGCAACCCCTGCCTTTTTTTGTTTTCCATTTGCTCGGTAGATCTTCCTCCATCCTTTTATTTTGAGCCTATGTGTGTCTCTGCATATAAGATGGGTTTCCTGAATATAGCACACTGATGGGTCTTGAGTCTTTATCCAATTTGCCAGTCTGTGTCTTTTAATTGGAGCATTTAGTCCATTTACATTTAAAGTTAATATTATTATGTGTGAATTTGATCCTGTCATTATGCTGTTGGCTGGTTATTTTGCTCCTTAGTTGATGCAGTTTCTTCCTAGTCTCGATGGTCTTTACATTTTGGCATGATTTTGCAGTGGCTGGTACCGGTTATGCCTTTCCATGTTTAGTGCTTCCTTCAGGAGCTCTTTTAGGGCAGGCCTGGTGGTGACAAAATCTCTCAGCATTTGCTTGTCTGTAAAGTATTTTATTTCTCCTTCATTTATGAAGCTTAGATTGGCTGGATATGAAATTCTTCTTTGAAAATTCTTTTCTTTAAGAATGTTGAATATTGTCCCCCACTCTCTTCTGGCTTGTAGAGTTTCTGCTGAGCGATCCACTGTTAGTCTGATGGGCTTCCCTTTGTGGGTAACCCGACCTTTCTCTCTGGCTGCCCTTAACATTTTTTCCTTCATTTCAACTTTGGTGAATCTGACAATTATGTGTCTTGGAGCTGCTCTTCTCGAGGAGTATCTTTGTGGCGTTCTGTGTATTTCCTGAATCTGAATGTTGGCCTGCCTTGCTAGATTGGGGAAGTTCTCCTGGATAATATCCTGCAGAGTGTTTTCCAACTTGGTTCCATTCTCCCTGTCCAGGGCAATTAGGCAGGAGAAGGAAATAACGGGTATTCAATTAGGAAAAGAGGAAGTCAAATTGTCCCTGTTTGCAGACGACATGATTGTATATCTAGAAAACCCCATTGTCTCAGCCCAAAATCTCCTTAAGCTGATAAGCAACTTCAGCAAAGTCTCAGGATACAAAATCAATGTACAAAAAACACAAGCATTCTTATACACTAATAACAGACAAACAGAGAGCCAAATCATGAGTGAACTTCCATTCACAATTGCTTCAAAGAGAATAAAATACCTAGGAATCCAACTTACAAGCGACGTGAAGGACCTCTTCAAGGAGAACTACAAACCACTGCTCAATGAAACAAAAGAGGATACAAACAAATGGAAGAACATTCCATGCTCATGGGTAGGAAGAATCAATATCGTGAAAATGGCCATACTGCCCAACGTAATTTACAGATTCAATGCCATCCCCATCAAGCTACCAATGACTTTCTTCACACAATTGGAAAAAACTACTTTAAAGTTCATATGGAACCAAAAAAAAAGCCCACATCGCCAAGTCAATCCTAAGCCAAAAGAACAAAGCCGGGGGCATCACACTACCTGACTTCAAACTATACTACAAGGCTACAGTAACCAAAACGGCATGGTACTGGTACCAAAACAGAGATATAGATCAATGGAACAGAACAGAGCCCTCAGAAATAACGCCGCATATCTACAACTATCTAATCTTTGACAAACCTGAGAAAAACAAGCAATGGGGAAAGGATTCCCTTTTTAATAAATGGTGCTGGGAAAACTGGCTAGCCATATGTAGAAAGCTGAAACTGGATCCCTTCTTTACACCTTATGCAAAAATTAATTCAAGATGGATTAAAGACTTAAACGTTAGACCTAAACCATAAAAACCCTAGAAGAAAACCTAGGCATTACTATTCAGGACATAGGCATGGGCAAGGACTTCATGTCTAAAACACCAAAAGCAATGGCAACAAAAGCCAAAACTGACAAATGGGATCTAATTAAACTAAAGAGCTTCTGCACAGCAAAAGAAACTACCATCAGAGTGAACAGGCAACCTAGAGAATGGGAGAAAATTTTCACAACCTACTCATCTGACAAAGGGCTAATATCCAGAATCTACAATGAACTCAAACAAATTTACAAGAAAAAAAACAAACAACCCCATCAAAAAGTGGGCAAAGGATATGAACACACTTCTCAAAAGAAGACATTTATGCAGCCAAAAGATACATGAAAAAATGCTCATCATCACTGGCCATCAGAGAAATGCAAATCAAAACCACAATGAGATACCATCTCACACCAGTTAGAATGGCAATCATTAAAAAGTCAGGAAACAACAGGTGCTGGAGAGGATGTGGAGAAATAGGAAAACTTTTACATGGTTGGTGGGACTGTAATCTAGTTCAACCATTGTGGAAGTCAGTGTGGCGATTCCTCAGGGATCTAGAACTAGAAATACCATTTGACCCAGCCATCCCATTACTGGGTATATACCCAAAGGACTATAAATCATGCTGCTATAAAGACACATGCACACGTATGTTTATTGCGGCATTATTCACAATAGCAAAGACTTGGAACCAACCCAAATGTCCACCAATGATAGACTGGATTAAGAAAATGTGGCACATATACACCATGGAATACTATGCAGCCATAAAAAATGATGAGTTCATGTCCTTTGTAGGGACATGGATTAAATTGGAAATCATCATTCTCAGTAAACTATCGCAAGGACAAAAAACCAAACGCCGCATGTTCTCACTCATAGGTGGGAATTGAACAGTGAGAACTCATGGACACAGGAAGGGGAACGTCACACTCTGGGGACTGTTGTGGGGTGGGTGGAGTGGGGAGGGATAGCATTAGGAGATATAGCTAATACTAAATGATGAGTTAATGGGTGCAGCACACCAGCATGGCACATGTATACGTATGTAACTAACCTGTACATTGTGCACATGTACCCTAAAACTTCAAGTATAATAAAAAAAAAAAAACTAAAACTAAAAATAGAGCTTCCATATGGTCCAGCAACTCTGCTACTGTGTACATATCCAAAAGAAAGGAAATCAATATGTCAAAGAGATATTTGCAGTCCCATGTTTTTTGCTGCACTATTCACAATAGCCAAAATATAGAATCAATCTAATTACCCATCGAAGAATGAATGGATAAAGAAAATGCTGTATGTGTACACTATTGATATTTTTCATCCATAAAAAAATAAATCATTTTATTAGCAGCAACGTGATGGAACTGGAGGCCATTATGTTAAGTGAAATAAGCCAAGCACTGAGAGAAATATCAGATGTTCTCACTCAGATTCAGGAGCTAAAAGAGTGGATCTCATGAAGATAGAGAGTAGAGTAATGATTATCAGAGGCTGGGATATTTTACCTCAATAAAATATTTTTAAAAATTAAAAAGATATAAGCACATAGTTTAAAGAGAAAAAAGTTCTAAATGTCTGCAGATAACCCCTGAAACTGAAAACAAGAAGCAGCAATAGGAAAAATAGTAATTTTTCCTGAACACACAAACACATTTCCTATTTTGCAGGGAAAACTACTTTCAGCTCTTTCAGTTGGTTCTTTTATGTTTACCTTTACTTCACTAAACAACATATTTATATTGCTGTTTACTTTTCATTTTAGTATTATGTATAAACTCTCCATTCTGGAAAGTGAAGGGTTGGTTCTCTTTCTCATCCTACTCTACCATGGAGAGGTCCACATCCCTTCTCCCCAATATAAATGTTTTATGATTTGGATTAAATCTATGTTTAGTGCTTACATCATTTTGACAGTTGAACCAATAATATGCTTTTGTTTTATGTATAATCATTGGTTATTTCCAGAGTTAATAATTTTGTGTTTTGCTTTATTTTTTCACTTAATAATATATGTACCACTAATTAAGCTCACACAAGTTCCCTATTTAGGAACTCTCTTCTCAATATGGTTAAGACCCTTTGGGCTCTATATTAATTTCATCCTGTTAAGGGTATCCTTCACAGAGTTTTCCTACTGTTTTATTCTATATTACTTGCTCTTTACTGAGGGCTGTTATCATAGGATCTCCCATCATTATCATGTTAAGAATCTCCTTTATTCTCAAAGTGTATTTCTCTAGGGTCTCCTGTTTCTGTGATCCAGGCCTTTCCCTCTTTCAGGTTACTTGTTTTTGTGGAATAAAATATCCAGTATCTTTGAGGCAAATGATACATCTAAGGTAAAGTTTTTGCAGCCATACATAGCTGAAAATGTATTTTTCATAACACATTTGATTGATAATTTGTTGAATATAAATTCGGGGTTGCAGATCTTTTATTTTTAGAACTTTGAAGCCATTTCTGCGTTGTGTTTTGGCTTCTGTGCTTCTGTTAAGAAATATGATGCTATTTTGCTTCTTGATCATTTATATGCTAACTTTTTTTCCTCTGTGAATGGTTTTAAGATTTTGATCTTTATTTCACGTTGTTATCAAGTGTGCAGTCTTAATGAGAACCTATTTGAATGTATTCTGGAAAGATTGGAAGCCCTTTAAATCTAGAAATTCTAAGTTCATGTATGAAAGTATTTTTATACTTTCTGTTGATATTTTCCACCCATCCCGGATTAACTGAATTTTGCTTTCTGAAAATACTGTCACTTAGATGTCCAATCTTCTAGATTCCTTCTGTAAATGTCTTATATTTTCTTTCATATTTTTATCTTTCTTTGTTCTGTTTTCTGAGATTTTTTTTCAGTGTTTCTATTGAGGTTGTAATTTCTAAAACACATCTTTTAATTTTAGAGAGTTCTTTTTTGTTCAGTAAATGACCTTTTATATCACCTTATTCTTGATTCATGAATATAATATTTCCTATTCTCTGATGGAAGATGGTAACAATATTTTTGACATTTTCCTCTCCATGAATCATCTCTGCTTTCCTACAATTTATTTTTTCTATGTGCTAAAGCTTCTATTTGCACACTAGAGGGTTTTCTGTTTTGTTTGTTTATTTTTTACAAATATCTTCCTTTTCTTCCCTATCTGCTCAAACTTAAATACATGGTAACAGATCTGGTTGGAAATTCTTATGTGCAGATGATAATTTTTAAATGTGAGTTGGTGGTATTATTTTACTGGAGAACCCCCAAAATGATGACCTTTCAGACAGATTCATCAGAATTACCAAGGAAGAATCTTCCATTATTTTTTGCAATCTCAAAATTTATAAGTAAATTTGTACTCATTCCCTGGTTTTACTAATGTACTGTTCTTACCTTTTCCTCACTTCTCATACACAGATTTATTTGCTCCTTTTGACACAAATCCACAATTTCCTGGCTATACAACATAGAAGAAGGAATTGGGGTATCAAAGTTCTCTTTGAACAAAATTACAGTATTTGCCAGCTTTTCTCCATTATCACTCCCTCTTCTGGAAGTCTCCATACTACTGACTCTTAAGCCTGTGGGAGGTCTGCAGTAAAAAGTAGGTAGTTTCCTAGCTTTCTAAGTGCAGCCACCAGATTCAGCTTTTCCAGGACCAAATATGCAAGCTTCCCCTAATCCTTCTGATCTCAAACTGGCAAAGTTATGTTGCTGTTGTCTTTTCACTTCTTTTTGCTTCTGTAAGTTTATTTCTTTTAAAACATTTTTCATGGCTGGGCATGGTAGCTCACACCTGTAATCCCACTATTTCGGGAGGCCGAGGCAGATGGATTTCGTGAAGCCAGGAGTTCAAGACCAGCCTGACCAATATGATGAAATTGTCTGTGCTAAAAATACAAATATTAGCCAGGCATGGTGGCAGGTGCCTGTAATCCCAGCTACTTGGGAGGCTGAGGCATGAAAATCACTTAAACCCAGGAGGTAGAGATTGCACTGAGTGGAGCTCAAGCTACTCCACTCCAGCCTAGGTGACACAGTGAGATTCCATCTCAAAAAAAAATTAAATAAATAAATAAAAATAAGTAAATAATAACATAAAACATATTTCATTATTTTATTTAGAAGTAATGCATCAAAATAAGCTTGCTTAATCCTCTCCTGATTATTTTTTAACTGAAGTAACTATTTTTGCTTTAGCCCAAGCAATGTTTGTGAAATTTTTTTTCTGTTTAGCTATGTTTTATGCACAGCAAATAAACACACAATTTTTTAACTGCCCTCATAATGTCCAAGATTATTTTATGAATGTTTAATTTTAAGCATGATGTATTTTGAAAAGTGCTATGCAATATTGCTCAGCATGAGGTTGACACTCCTTAGATATTTATTGACTTGTAAAATTAATGGTCCCTGGACATTCCTTAGAATAATTTTTTAACAATGTATTTTACACAATATGTTCATGTGTGGGTTCTGTGTCTGTGTGTATATTTGTGTGTGTGTGTGTGTGTGTGTGTGTGTGCATGCACGCAGCAGCTAATCAAACACTTAATGGAAGGAGCACTGCAAATTGTCTGTGTACCCCCAGGAACAATTCCCCACTACTGAGTTGCCGTATCACTCAGCAGGGTTGAGACCCTAGCAGTGGCGTTAAGTATTATCATTATTTTCCAGAATATTACCATCTGCTCATTTGATTCATTAACCTCCTATTGTACCTCATAAAAGAAATGTCCAGGCATGGAAGAAGATACACTATAGAACCAAACAGGGAAGAGATGTTCATCACACATTTTGCTTTGGGAACAGGGGTCAATGTTTCTCTTGTTTTATTTTTTCCTCTCCTATACAGTTTATTAACTTTCTTGCAGGGAGGTGGTAGACTGTCCACATATATGAAATGATCCTGGTCTAGTTTGTTTATTGCTGGTGACAAGTTAAGACAAATCAATTAACATTCAATGTAGTCATTTTTTGTGTGTCTTCCAAGAGGAGAAAAAGTAAATGAGCTAGTAATGAGCTAATAGCTGGTTAAATTAACAAACATGTTTTCCCACTCTCCAGTTGGCTTTTTAAACCAATCATTATTAACATTAAAAGGATGTAATTTTTATGTTGGCCATATTCATGCTTATATGAGGTTGTAGAATCTGAAAAAATATGTGTTTTGGTGATTTCTCCGAATTATTTATGCAGGCACTTTTCTGTATTTTTCATCACTTAGTAATAATAAATACACATAACATATGCTATGTGGCAGACTTTGTTTGAAGAACTATGTATGTTAATTTATTTAATCTTCAAAACAACCTTTTGAAAGAGTTATTATTCTACTTAACTAATAACAAGATGAGGTACTCAGAGAATTGAGTAATATTCCAAGTCACATAGCTGGTAAGTGGTAGATAACTCTCTGAAGCCATCCATCCCCTCTACCTCCAGAGTTGGCCCTTCAGTACTACACTCTGTCACCACCCTAACTTCTGAGATAATGCAGGTCCAGTTTAGCTAAAGTAATGAATATCTTTGAAAAAGGAATGAACAAATTATTTTTTATCTGACCTGAAGTTATGCTTATAGTACGGATTGTACCGGAATCTAGGGTCTATAGAAGACATTCAGTGTAGTCCCATTGTACTTTCTATATTAAATAATGATTCTGTTAGTTTATTTAATTTTAATCTTATCTAAGTCTGCCATAAAATTAGAATAATGTGAATTCATTGGACTTCTAAACTAAAGAAATCACATTAAAATAACAAATACAAATTCAAATGATGTAAATTCCAGGCTCTTAAATTTTTGACAACTTTTAGAAGCTAAACAAAACAAAAAAGCTTTGAAGTACAGAGTAGACCGTTATCTTTGTTATAAAATATTTAAAGTAGAGCTCTGTGCTCAATACTCATAATTAAATTTCACATTGTTAAATTTATTGTCTAAGTGCTTTAAACTCATGCTTATTTCCGAATATATCAACCTAGTTAAAAACGTGCCTGCATTGACGAAAATTATTCTCCTTTGGAAGGTAAAGTCTTTAGCATGAAATTTAAAAAATGAAAAACAGTTAAAATATAAAATCAGTGCATTCCTTTCCATTTACCTCCACTTACTATTACTCAAAAATATTTTATTTTTGATACAAAAACTGTCTCCATTATCTGAGTTAAATTAGTTCTGTTATTTTATATTTGGTTGATGAGGCCATCTTTTTATTTTTACAAAGGACTTTGTAAATATTTGGCCTCAGAGCTGAAACTGTCCTTACAGAGAATTAAAACTTGGACGTTTGAATAGGAACTAAAATGCCTTGATGTCTATATTTGTATGACTCAATATTGAAATGTTGAAATAATCTACTCTTCCAGTTTTCTTAAAAAATGCATGAGTTTTAGACTTATCCAACAAAGAGAGGTAACAAGCAAAGATAATAGAAGCTTTTCTGTAAGAGCTTAGTAGTATTTTTCAAGGTGATTAAATATCGGCTCACGCCAGTGAATCCCAGCACTTTGAGAGGCTGAGGCAGGTGGATCACGAGGTCAGAAGTTCGAGACCGGCCTGGCCAATATGGTGAAACCCCGACTCTACTAAAAATACAAAAATTAGCTGGGCATGGTGGTATGCACCTGTAGCCCAGCTACTCAGGAGGTTGAGGCAGAAGAATCGCTCGAACCCTGGAGGCGGAGGTTGCAGTGAGCCAAGATCATGCCACTGCACTCTAGCCTGGGTGACTCCCTCTCAAAGAGAAAAAAAATATGTGAACATACATTAATATATTTTAAAAATAAATGCTAAATATATACATGCGTACCAGTAAGATGGACAAATGCATGAATTGAAATATATACATATTACTATGGTTTTAATGTGTCCTCTCCAAAATTCAGCCATTTCCAATGTAGTATTAGGAGGTAGGGCTTTTTAGTGGTGAACAGGCCAGAAAGGCTTCTCCCTTATGAATAGGATTAGGTGCCCTCATAAAAGGGATTCATAGATGGAATTCATCTCTCTTGCCTTTTCACCTTCTGCTATGTGAAGATGAGGCCAGAATACCCTGACCAGACACCAAATGCCAGCACCTCAATCTTAGACTTTCCAGCCTCCAGAACTGTGAGAAAAAATGTATTCTCTTTATAAAGTACCCAATCATTTAGGTCTACACATTATTTAGTTTGCTAAATCTACAATGCCTCTGAAGAATCTGTGTTTCTCCAGACAATAACTTGCTGTTCTTCAAGTTGTTTCTGTTCATCTGAACCTCTCTGTTTAATACAAGAAGAGCAGATTGATGTTGAACATGAGACAAACTTTTTTTTAACACTAAAACAATTTATTCTCATACTATGTAAGGCCAAAGGTAACCATTAAAGATGCTTGCTGAAGTACACCAAAAGAATAATAAACTTAGCAAATCAATAGATTTCTCTTGGTTTTCTAAGGTTTAAGTTTTCTTATACCTTAAATATCTGATATCAGTCAATATTCATAGAAACTACTCAGATATTTCAAACAAGAAATTTAATACAGATAATTAATTACAAAAGAGGGAGAAGGATAACAGGAACAAAGAGGAGAAGGGAAAGCTTCTCAGTGTAATAACTGTAGCAGCTCCTATACAACCTTAGGTGTGAAAGAGAAGTTTTCTAAAACTGATGTCACCAGAACTCATGATTGCTCTGCTGTTGAGGCTGCTTGAGCATCTACTGAAGCTATCATTGCTAATGTACAAGCCATTGCTACTTCCATTGTGTGAGAATTCTGCACTGTATTGCTAGTCTATATATATACAATTACCAGTGCATTGCTAGTATATATATACATATATATATACATGTATAGATAAAATACTGTTATAATTTTATTTTCTAATTGTTTATTGCTGTGTAAAGAAATGTAATTAGTAACAATAAGTACCTGATAAACCCGATAAACCTTTTCTCAACATCCTAATGATTAATCTGTGGTTTTCCTTCGATTTTCTATACAAACATTTCACCTGAATGTAATTACAACTCTTCCATTTTTTAGATAGTTTCTTTTTTTGTTGTTGTTCTAGGTATTTTTCCTTTTTGTATAGCTTTAAATTTCTTGGCTTAAAACTATTTTTTAATATCCACTTCTAATCTTCTGAGAAATATATCTTCAGTATCTATGGTTGTGTCTCCATTTTATTCCTAATATGTTCTGTTTTTTCTTTCTCGCCTTTCTTATTGGTAAGCTGCACCAGATATTTGTCAGTTTTACAAGGTTTCTCCAAAAGCTGAGTTGTTTATATCACTGAATCATTTTTCCCTTTGTTATTATATTTGGTTCTTGTTTTTGTATTCCTTTACCTCTACTTTATTTGTGATTTATCTGTTTATTTCCTAAATTCTTGAAATGGATACTTGTTAATTTTCAGCTTCTCTTCCAGTATAAGTAGATATGGATATGTAGATTCATATATATCCATTTCCATATTTACTATATCTACATATATTTCATCTGACCTTGTAGGACTATTCCCCTGTCCTTTCTCTTTTAAAGTTTCAGCCCAGCACTTATTTTTTTCTGTTGGCTCTAGATTTTTTTCTCAGGAAACTATCTATTTCATTTTCATTTCATTACTTTCACATAATTTGAATTCTAAAGTAGTCTCTTAGGTAGATCATAGATGATGGTTATTTATGTTTTTATTACTCTATTTTTAAAGAATTTCTTGAAATATATAGACTGTTGTAGTTTCCATTATTTTATCAAAACATGAAACTCTTTTCTTTTTTTGAATCTTCTTGAACATATAGTTTCATATTCTCTACCTAATAATTGCAATGTCTGTATCTCCAATGGGTCTGATTTTGCTGTCATTTCCCTTTGCCCTTTCTCATGGGACTTTGCATGTTTAGTAAAATTTTCACAGTGAGATGTTTTGTTTTGTTTTTACTCGTAAATTTTTATGGTGGAATTATTAAAATTCCAGGATGAATTTTTTCTTCCCAGAAACAAATTCTGTGTTTTTGTTATTTGCCTGGGAGCACTGACAGATTTATGAATAAGGGTATACTCTTTGGGTTCCAAACTTTACATAATACCTTCTATTACACCCCTCACCTAGAGAAGGTCTGATATGGTTTAGCTGTGTCCCTACCCAAATCTCATCTTGAACCCATAATCCCCACATATTGTAGGAGGGACCTGGTGGAAGGTAATTGAATCATGGGGGTGGGTTTTTCTCATTCTATTATGATAGTGAATCAGTTTCATGAGATCTGATAGTTTTATAAGGGGGCGCTCCCCTGCACAAGCTCTCTTGCCTACTGCCATGTAAGACATGCCTCTGCTCCTCCTTCATCTTCTGTCATGATTGTGAGGACTCCTCCCCAGCCATGTGGAACTGAGAGTCCATTAAACCTCTTTTTTTATTTACAAATTACCTAGTCTTAGGTATTTCTTCATAGCAGTATGAAAATGGGCTAATAGAGTAAATTGCTACCAGTAGAGTGGGGTACTGCTATAAGGATACCCAAAAATGTGGAATTGACTTTGGAACTGGGTAACAAGCAGAGGTTGAAACACTTTGGAGGGCTCAGAAGAAGACAGGAAAATGTGGGAAAGTTTGGAACTTCCTAGAGACTTGTTGAATGGCTTTGACTAAAATGCCGATAGTGATGTGGACAATAAACTCCAGGCTGAGGTGGTCTCTGATAGAGATGAGGAACTTGGTAGGAAATGGAGTAAAGGTCACTCTTGCTATGTTTTAGGAAAGAGACTGGCAGCATTTTGCCTCTGCCCTAGAGATTTTTGGAACTTAGAACTCAAGAGAGATGATTTAGGGTATCTGGCAGAAGAAATTTCTAAGTGGTAAAGTGTTCAAGAGGAAGCAGAGCATAGAAGTTTGAGAAATTTGCAGACTGATGATGCAGTAGAAAAGAAAACCCCATTTTCTGGGGAGAAATTCAAGCCAGCAGCATAAATTTGCTTAAGTAACCAGCAGCCCAATGTTAATCACCAAGATAATGAGGGAAATGTCTCCAGGAAATGTCAGAGACGTTTATAGCAACCACTCCCATCACAGACCTGGAGGCCTAGAAGGAAAAACCGGTTTCATGGGCTGGGTCCAGGGCTCCCCTGCTGTGTGCACCCTAGGGATTTGGTGCCCTGTATCCCAGCTGCTCCAGCCATGGCTAAAAGGGGCCAAGGTACAGCTCAGGCCATGGCTTGGGAGGGTGCAAGCCCCAAGCCTTGGCAGCTTCCACATAGTGTTGAGCCTGCAGGTATGCAGAAGTCTAGAATCAAGGTTTGGGAACCTCTGCCTAGATTTCAGAGGATGTATGGAAATGCTTGGATGTCCAGGCAAAATTTTGCTGCAGGGATGAAGCCCTCATGGCAAACCTCCACCAAGGCAATGCGAAAGTGAAATGTGGGATGGGAGCCCCCACACAGAGTCCCTACTGGGTCACTGACTAGTGGAGCTGTGAGAAGAGGGCCACTGTCCTCCAGACCCCCGAATGGTAGATCAGCTTGTGCTGTGCACTTGGAAAAGCTGCAGACACAACACCAGCCTGTGAAAGCAGCCAGGAGGGGTCTGTACCCTGCAAAACTACAGAGGCAGAGCTTCCCAAGGCTAGGGGAGCCCACTTCTTGCATCAGAGTGACCTGGATGTGAGACATGGAGCCAAAGGAGTTCATTTTGGAGCTTTAAGATTTTACTGCACTGCTGGATTTTGGACTTGAATGAGGCCTGTAGCCCGTTTGTTTTGGCCAATTTCTCCCATTTGGAACTGGCATATTTACCCAATGCCTGTACCCCCATTGTATCTAGGAATTAACTAACTTGCTTTTGATTTTACAGGCTCATAGGCAGAAGGGACTTGCTTTGTCTCAGATGAGACTTTGGACTCTGGACTTTTGAGTTAATGTTGAAATGAGTTAAGACTTTGGGGGACTGTTGGGAAGACATGGTTGATTTTGAAATGTGAAGACATGAAATTTCAGAGGGGCCAGGAATAGAATGATATGACTTGGCTCTGTCCCCACCGCAATCTTATCTTGCATTATAGCTCCCATAATCTCCATGTGTCATGGGAGGGACACAGTGGGAGGTAATTGAATCACGGAGGTGTGTTTTTTCCATGCTGTTCTCATGATAGGGAATAAATCGCATGACATCTGATGGTTTTATAAAGGGTAGTTCCCCTGCACATGCTCTCTTGCCTGCCACCATGTAAGACGTGCCTCTGCTCCTCCTTTGCCTTCTGTAATGATTATGAGGCCTCCCCAGCCATGTGGAACTGTGAGTCCATTAAACCTCTTAAAAAAAATTACCCAGTCTCAGGTATTTCTTCATAGCAGTAGGAAAATAGACTAATACAATGCCCCATTAGAGAAATATTCTGTCTCAGTTTATAAATCTGTAAAAAGTGGTACTCAAACTCAGTTTGGAAAAATCATCTTAATGTACTTGCCTGATGACTTAGTCAGTTCTGGCTACTGTAAAAAAAAAATACCATAGACTGAGTGGGTTAAACAACAAAAATTTACTTCTCCCAGTTTTGGAGGGTGAAAAGTCCGGATTAAAGTGCTGGCCAAATTTTTGCCTGGTAAGGGCTCTCTTCCTGGTTTATAGAGGGATGGCTTCCTATTGTATTCTCACATGGCAGAGGGGGGAAAGAGACAATGAGAGAGAGAAGGAGGGAGGGAAGCAGGGAGGGAAGGAGAGAGAGAAAGAGAGGAGAGAGAGAGAGAGAGAGAGAGAGTGAGTGAGCTTATGTCTTTTCTTATAAGGACACTAACCCCATTGAGACTTCTGCTCTCATGACCTAATTACCTCTTAAAGACCCCATCTCTAAATGCCATCACATTGGAGATTAGAGTTTCAGTATATCAATTTTGAGCCATTGATGTATTCAACAACATTGTAACAACCATGCTACCAAGTATTCTTTATTGATTTTACTGGGATGTACTTTGCACAGCATGTTGAGATATAAAATGCTACCTAGTTCATAATGATTCAAGTTAGAAAATAAGCTAAATTTCCATCAATAGATGAATGCTAAATAAATAGGTAAGTATTGGACCATCCATATTGTGCATACAGGATCCTCAACAGCTTTGAAAATAGAACTTATTAGGTCTGTATATGCTAAAATGCATAATTTTTTATGTAATGTATATGTTATACTTGCTTTTGTCTCAAAATATATTTGTTATAAATACATACAGGCATAGATATATTCATAATGTAAATAAATAATTCTGTGAGAATGCATTTAAACAGTTATCAGAAATTACTTCGAGAGAGGGGAGTAAGATCAGTAGTGAAACTGGGAATTGAAAAAGGAATTTTACTTTCAAATCTATAGACTGCTGAGTTGTTTACATTTGTAGGGAATATATGTTCATGTATTAAACTTTTAACATTTTCAAGAATCTTCATAAAAGATAGATAAATCACTAAAAGGGTTTTCACATGAACTAATCGTACATGTAAATACAACAAATAGAATTTCTTTTGCAATACCTATGGATATCTTTATTTAATAAAATGTGCTGTAGCAGAAAGCTTCTATATAAAAAATTTGTAGCTTAAAATCTGAGATCAAAAGGAAATCTATTAAAGCAAGATAATACTCCTTTGATATAATTTTTTAAGTTTATTCTTCACCTTGATGTGGTATTATACAAATCACTGTACATTTTGCAATTTCCATCTTTTTAGCTGCTCAAATATATGTTTCTATTAGGGCCAACTGTATTTAGCATTATATCCTAAATTTGTTCTATAAATAAGTTTAAATTAATTTCAATTCAGAGAAGAAATATTCTTCTACGGACACATGCGTAAGACTAGTTAGAGGTAAATGACCAAATAACACATTTCAGAAAGAAATTTATTCCTCTCATATAGTAGTTTGTGATAACTATTTTAACCATTTCACAGATACTTTTTAAATTAAATATTCTTGTGATTTTATTTAAAGCAGTAATTATATCAATAACAATGTTGGGAAGACTTAAATTTTTCTGTAACACCTGTTCTATTTTTCACAATGCATTTTTCACCATTTGAATTTTTGGCCTAGATGATAAAAATGAGAAGCTACTTGTGGATTTTTAGTTACTCTATTGTCATGAGGGCCCCATGCCAAAATACAATATGTATATCAGAATGATAAATCTGCAGCTCCAATCTTTAGAAAATATGTTCAAAATTTTATTTTTTCGTGATCAATTTTGTTTTCAAATTTATTAACTTCTTTAATGTCTGCAACAAATATAAATGAAAACTGCTACATCATAGACCATACATCACAATGGCCCCGGTGTAAAGCATTGACTACAGTGGCTTCATTTTACCAGTCAGCAATGCTTAAAGCATGAGGAGGTGCTTGGCACCTGGCAAAAAGGCATTCCAAGTACAGAGAGAAGCACAAGAAAAGCCTATATTTGATCCAAACATAGGTCCAAACTAGCAGCTACTTTCGGGTAAAGCAAATAGTTTTGAATGGCTAAAACTAGGCTGCTTTATGTACGGTTGGATCCTAAAGTACAAGAAGCAATAGCAATTCGTGCACCTGGAGAAGTAGACAGGAGAGGAGCAACGTCATGTAGAAACTTTTATACCACTTCATAATTTACTAGCTAGGTAATAGAAGGAGATATTCAGATGGGTATAGGCACACAGAGAAACAGATATGAATTTATGACTTTTTTTTTTTTTTGAGACAGAGTCTCACTCTGTTGTCCAGGCTGGAGTGCAGTGGTGCAATTTCGGCACACCACAACCTCCGCCTCTTGGGTTCAAGTGATTTTCATGCCTCAGCCTCCTGCGCCTTAGCCTCCTGAGTAGCTGGGACTACAGGCATTTGCCACTGCACCCAGCTAATTTTTTATATTTTTAGTAGAGATGGGGTTTTGCCATGTTGGCCAGGCTGGTCTCAAACCCCTGACCTCAGGTGATCCGCCCACTTCGGCCTCCCAAAGTGCTGGGATTACAGGCATGAACCACCATGCCTGGCTGAATATATGTTTTATATCACACACATAAAATTATATATGGTACACATATTGACTAAGAATATTTAATATATTTCGATATATTAAATGATATCTGAACATCTACATTTATCAATTCCCTTTGCTTATTAGGTGTTGTATCTACACATTGAAGATATTTGCAATATTACAGCATTTTTTGCCCGAACAAAACTAAAGTTCTACAAATTCCTATCAATTCAGATAACACTTAGGGAGTTTCTAATGAGGATTTGAGTTATTAGACACATTTACTAACATTTATTCGGGAACTGATAGCAGAGCTTCCCAATTTAAATTCATCTTTCTGACCTCATCCTTCATTTATTCTTACACATATCCTATTATGGTCCTGAAAATTTAATGATGGACTGTATCATTGTTAATTATGTGACACATATTATCAATGATGTAGGAATTTAAAGGTGGTAGAGCTTTTGCCCTTGCGATAGTTTAGAAGATTTAAACATGTGAAAACCTTTGTATTCTGTGATTTGCTTAGTAGATGTCAGAAGAGTGTTGGTACTGGGCTAGGAAACCTATCATAATGCTCTTTGTCCGTGCTCCAGTATGTGGTTTGGAACCTAAACACAGAACAAGTCCTTAATATAAGCTTATTATGGAAAATGTAGCATATTGCGTATCATTTAAATCACTCAAATGCCCATTTGTTGTTCTAAATTGATAGTCTCCCTTCTATAAATTCTATATGGTGCTGCTCAGAGACTGGTTTCTTGTAGAAAGTAAAAAAGGAAGAACATGTCTCTTTCATAGGAATTTTTCAAAAAAAAAAATACAGCAAAACTTCTTCATCTTAAAGCCCTCATTTATCCTTTTTTTTTTTTTTTTTTTGAGACGGAGTCTCACTCTATTGCCAGGTCAGAGTGCAGTGGCACTATCTCGGCTCACCGCAACCTCCTACTCCCTGCTTTGAGCGATTCTACTGCCTTAGCCTCCCGAGCAGCTGGGACTACAGGCACGTGCCACCACACCCAGCTAAGTTTTGTATTTTTAGTAGAGACAGGGTTTCATCATGTTGGCCAGGATGGTCTCCATCTCCTGACCTCATGATCTGCCCACCTCGGCCTCCCAAAGTGCTGGGGATTACAGGCGTGAGCCACCGCACCCAACCTTATACTCTTTTAATTGGCTGTTTCCAATCCAGGTTTTCCAATGTGGTCTAGGTTGGATGATGGGGAGAGAGGCTTCCCTTTCCAATTTCTATTTTATTTGCCTTTAATAATATGTAATTGTGTTTTACTCAAGTCAAATATTCCTTAAATTATTAGTAATTATTGGTTAGATTCCTCAGAGAGGACACCATTGTTGCTCTTTTTTGTTCATAATAACAAAAAAGAACTCTGGTTTTGCTAACATTATATAAAGTATCAGGCGATACATTATTGTTCTATGATTACATATAATTTAATGTATAAATTTTATTAATGTACACATAAATTTTCATGAGTAAATAATAAAAATGTTAGAGAAATGTGATTTTCTGAGTAGTTTAATTTGGAGGTTGCTGTATTTCACTGAGTCTAAAGTGCCTACCTTCATGTTCTAACGTCTCTGAAGTTGCAATATG
Organism: Pan troglodytes; assembly: GCF_028858775.2. NCBI lineage: Eukaryota > Metazoa > Chordata > Mammalia > Primates > Hominidae > Pan > Pan troglodytes. The sequence goes on from NC_086015.1 coordinate 33,111,628, forward strand.
CCTTACAAACCATTTTGATAAGGTAATAGTTTCAGCATAATGATTGTTGCTCGTGCTGTGATCTACAGTGATATGTCTGGACAACTTCAACTCTCAGTGTTTCATTCTGCACATCATTTAAGGACTGTTTAGGAGGGTGATACGGTTTGCCTGTGTCCCCACTCAAATCTCAACTTGAATTGTATTTCCCATAATTCCCATGTGTTGTGGGAGGGATCCAGGGGGAGGTAATTGAGTCATGGTGGCAGGTCTTTCCCGTGCTATTCTTGTGATAGTGAATAAGTCTCGTGAGATCTGATGGGTTTATCATGGGTTTCCGCTTTTGCATCTTCCTCATTTTCTCTTATCGCCACCATGTAAGAAATGCCTTTCAGCTGCCGCCAAGATTCTGAGGCCTCCCCAGCCATGTGGAACTCTAAATCCAATTAAACCTTTTTCTTCCCAGTCTCAGGTATGTCTTTATCAACAGCCTGAAAATGAACTAATACAATGGGAATATAAATGCTGTTTGTTGTTTTTATTTTATTTTATTTTTCACTTTTAACTATGACTTTTTTTTTTAAGTTCTGGGATACATGTGCTGAACGTGCAGGTTTGTTACATAGGTATACATGTACCATGGAGGTTTGCTGCACCTATCAACCCATCATCTACATTTTAAGCTCTGCATGCATTAGGGATTTATCGTAATGTTCTCCCTCCCCTTTCACCCTACCCCCAACAGGCCCCAGTGTGTGATGTTCCCCTCCCTGTGTCCATGTGTTCTCATTGTTCAGCTCCCACTTATGAGAGAGAACATGCAGTGTTTGATTTTCTGTTCCTGTGTTAGTTTGCTTAGGATGATTGTTTCCAGCTTTATCCATGTCCCTGCAGAGAACATGAACTCATTATTTCAGTGGCTGCAAAGTATTCCATGGTGTATATGTGCCACATTTTCTTTATCCAGTCTATCATTGATGGGCATTTTGGTTGGTACCAAGTCTTTGCTATTGTGAATAGTGCTGCAATAAACATATGTGTGCATGTGTTTTTATAGGAGAATGATTTATAACCCTTTGGGTATATACCTAGTAGTGGCATTGCTGGGTCAAATCGTATTTCTGGTTCTAGATCCTTGAGGAATCACCATACTGTCTTCCAAAATGGTTGAACTAATTTACACTCTCATCAACAGTGTAAAAGCATTCCTATTTCTCCGCATCCTCGCCAGCATCTGTTTGTTGTTTTAAATTCTTCCAATAACACTTTTTGTTGATATCAAGACTGGTAGAATGGGTGTTAAAGCTTGGAAGAAAAGATCAAAGATACTAGTGAAACACCCTCTTAAGAGAAGCTGCATCACTTACTCTTTCGTTGTTTGGAGAATGTTATTTGTACAAAAAAACATATGTAGTGACAACTTTGACTTGAAAAGTGATACAGAAAATTCAAAGTCAGAATGTGATAGTGTTAAAAGTATCTTTATTTTACCTATATTTTCTTGTTATGATTACACAAGAGTGACAGAGTTAAAATTATATGCCAAAGTAAATCTAACAGAGTTCTTTTATTAAGTGTAAAATAAAAATTCCAAGTAATAATAATAAAACCTTGTGTCATTTTTTAATTAGCAGCTTTTAAATTCATTCATGAAATATATAATGGTTTACAATGCAATTAATAGCACCTTAGAAAACTGATGAAAAATGGTAATTGGCTTCTCTTTCATGCTAAGTAAAGTGGATATTAATAAAACTTTGTTTTTTTACTGGGAATTTTGTGGAATCATCTCTGTAAGGTCAATTCTGGCTGTACATACTGCTTACTAAGTTATCAAGATTAGTGAACATAGTCTGAACATAAAATTTGTCAGAAATTTTATTTTGTTACATCTCTAATACCAGCTCTTCAGTTGTTTGTGTTTGTTCGGATTTAATTGCAGGGGAAAACTTGACCCAACCAAGCCAAACACCTTTATTTATTTTACTTTCATTTTAATCAGATTGTATTATTTCACTTTGGATAAGTGCTTATGTTTCATAAAGTATGTTAAAGAATTATCCTAGACCACATTTGATCGAATATTCTTGTGATCTCCTTTAATGATTTATAAGAAATTCACTGGCCCTGAGAAAACCATTTAGTACAGATCTGTAGGGGACTCTCTACTACCTAGGTCTTAACATTTCACTCTCATAAGCCTTATTCCTTATTTAAATCACCATAAGCACTTGTAATGGGAAATAACACTTTTTATTGACAGCCTTGGTGTGATCACTTATTATATACATTTTTAAAATGTATTCCATCAGAATAGAGAAGAGAGAATGGAGATATTAGGCCCTAATGTCATTTTATGATTTCTCTGTTTAAAATTATTGATTTTAGGTTACTAGAGTATCTGTTTCCTTACCTCATAAATTCAACTACTGACTGAGACCTACAAATGCAATTTTTCTTTAAAATATTAGAAATGTCAGAGGGATAATGGTACCATTTCCATTATCTAGATCTTTAGGAAGCACTTTGAACAAACAACTCTTAGCATTTATCTCACTATGGAGTTTTATGTACATACAAGTCTGCTAACTGAAACTAACCATGCACTTTTTGGCAGCAGGAATCTTTTGTTACATCTTTAAATCCACAGTACCTAGAACCTTTTCTACTTCATGGCCTATTGTTAAGTGCTGAATAAAGTACAGTGAATGGAATGTAAGCTATATGAAGTTAAGGACCTAATCTTCTCTGTGCCTTTCACCCAGTAGGTACCCAGCAAATATCTTCAATGAATAAATTAATGATGAAAAATAGGTTATTGAACTTTCTTCCAAATTATGAGCATTTGTGAAGGAAATGACAATATGGAAGAGGAATAATTTCAGCTGCATTTGTGCACCTGACCTTTGAGGAGAAGCCAAGTCATCCTTCCCACCACAGACCTCCCTTCAAAGCCCTCCTGTCTTGCTCAGCTGCAGACAGAGCTGGCAGACAGGAAGGAAAGCGTGCCTCCCTGACCTTGCTTCCCACAGACTCCAGGCCAGCTGCAGGCCCGGACAAGCAGGTTTTCAATAGGTCTGCCAATCTGCTTCATTCTGTCTAAATGAATATTTATATACATATCATTAAAAAGGCCCTAATTTAATCTTTACTAGTATTTTCTCTTTGACTGACTTTACTCTGAAGTTAAGATTCCAGAGTATGGATGATCTGTAAATAAAAAGAATTTTTTGTTATTAGCTATTCTTATCTTTATGGTTGACTGCAAACTTTAGTGACTGACAATTGCTATTTAGAACCATATTTCTGGCCACAGATAATTGACCGAAATTATACCTAGAATTATGATTGTAAGAGCTGAATATGAGTTGTGTCTCCATGATATCAGAGAAACAGAGTTGAAAAAAGGGTCTTGAGTCTCTTTACTTGGAACAGGATATTATTTTATAGAGGGTAACATTCATTTTTAAAACCTCAGCCCTTGACTCTGTACTCTTGTACTTCTATACTTTTTCCTTTTTTGTAGAAGTTTCCATGACCTACCCCCTGCCTTTTGCACATGTTTTTCTCCCTCTTCCAGCTCTAAGATCTTTCTTTTATCCCTACAGCTTAACAGTGTGAATTTTAAAATGATTTATATTACATAGGTTTGAAGAGCTGATTATTTTTAGAAAGAAGGGGCTTGGAAAATTTAGCCATTTCCATGGAGCATAGTTATGTAAAATATCAAAAGTTTAGGCTTCTTAAAAAAATCCCTTTTTGGGGGAGGTTATCTCCAGGTGGTACTTAAACCAACTCCTGTCAATAACATGACTAGAACCGGTTATCTAGCAGATGTTTCTGTAGATTATTGCCAGTGGAAAAAAAAAAGCACTCTTATTTTTCAGTGAATACCTCAGATAGCAACATACATCATGGGAAAACAATAAACAGGATTTTTCTTAAGCAAAAATTGAATGAGACAAGGTTGAAACAAAGGAAAACATATAACAAAAACTTGACATCTAAATTGCTCACGCCTGCTTTTTCTCTCTCTACCTCCTTTTCCTTTTGAAAGCCACACACAACTATAGAAAAACACTCAAAGATAAAATTTAGAAAGTCAAAGCTGAAGAAGCAAGAGGAAATTTTCTGAGGCAAGAAAAAAGGCAAGCAAAAAAGATGGTAGCTGAATGTAGACAATAGCAGAATGATGGTAGACATTGAAATTCAACATTTAGGCAAAGGAGGCAAGGACAAGTCATTTATATTTTTAAACACCTGTTGTACTAGCCAGCGAAGTAGATATTTTACCTAGTTTTAGTTTTCACAACAGCTCTATGAGCTAGCATTATGTCCATTTTCATACATCATAAAACTTAGGCTTAGAAAGTTGAGTAGCTCCCTCTTTTCTAGTTCTTTTAATTGTGATGTTAGGGTGTCAATTCTGGATCTTTCCTGCTTTCTCTTGTGGGCATTTAGTGCTATAAATATCCCTCTACGCACTGCTTTGAATGTGTCCCAGAGATTCTGGTATGTTGTGTCTTCATTCTCGTTGGTTTCAAAGAACATCTTTATTTCTTCCTTCATTTCATTATGTACCCAGTAGTCATTCAGGAGCAGGTTGTTCAGTTTCCATGTAGTTGAGCAGTTTTGAGTGAATTTCTTAATCCTGAGTTCTAGTTTGATTGCACTGTGGTCTGAGAGACAGTTTGTTATAATTTCTGTTCTTTTACATTTGCTGAGGAGAGCTTTACTTCCAACTATGTGGTCAATTTTGGAATAGGTGTGCTGTGGTGCTGAAAAGAATGTTTATTCTGTTGATTTGGGGTGGAGAGTTCTGTAGATGTCTATTAGGTCCGCTTAGTGCAGAGCTGAGTTCAATTCCTGGATATCCTTGTTAACTTTCTGTCTCATTGATCTGTCTAATGTTGACAGTGGGGTGTTAAAGTCTCCCATTATTATTGTGTGGGAGTCTAAGTCTCTTTGTAGGTCACTCAGGACTTGCTTTATGAATCTGGGTGCTCCTGTATTGGGTGCATATATATTTAGGATAGTTAGCTCTTCTTGTTGAATTGATCCCTTTACCATTATGTAATGGCCTTCTTTGTCTCTTTTGATCTTTGCTGGTTTAAAGTCTGTTCTATCAGAGACTAGGATTGCAACCCCTGCCTTGTTTTGTTTGCTTGGTAGATGTTCCTCCATCCTTTTATTTTGAGCCTATGTGTGTCTCTGCACATGAGAGGGTTTCCTGAATACAGCACACTGATGGGTCTTGAGTCTTTATCCAATTTGCCAGTCTGTGTCTTTTAATTGGAGCATTTAGTCCATTTACATTTAAAGTTAATATTGTTATGTGTGAATTTGATCCTGTCATTATGATATTAGCTGGGAAAACTGGCTAGCCATATGTAGAAAGCTGAAACTGGATCCCTTCCTTACACCTTATACAAAAATTAATTCCAGATGCATTAAAGACTTAAACGTTAGACCTAAAACCATAAAAACCCTAGAAGAAAACCTAGGCATTGCCATTCAGGACATAGGCAAGGACTTCATGTCTAAAACACCAAAAGCAATGGCAACAAAAGCCAAAATTGACAAATGGGATCTCATTAAACTAAAGAGCTTCTGCACAGCAAAAGAAACTACCATCAGAGTGAACAGGCAACCTACAAAATGGGAGAAAATTTTCGCAACCTACTCGTGTGACAAAGGGCTAATATCCAGAATCTACAATGAACTCAAACAAATTTAGGAGAAAAAAACAACCCCATCAAAAAGTGGGCGAAGGACATGAACAGACACTTCTCAAAAGAAGACATTTATGCAGCCAAAAAACACATGAAAAAATGCTCACCATCACTGGCCATCAGAGAAATGCAAATCAAAACCACAATGAGATACCGTCTCACAACAGTTAGAATGGCAATTGTTAAAAAGTCAGGAAACAACAGGTGCTGGAGAGGATGTGGAGAAATAGGAACACTTTGACACTGTTGGTGGGACTGTAAACTAGTTCAACCATTGTGGAAGTCAGTGTGGCGATTCCTCAGGGATCTAGAACTAGAAATACCATTTGACCCAGCCATCCCATTACTGGGTATATACCCAAAGGACTATAAATCATGCTGCTATAAAGACACATGCACATGTATGTTTATTGCGGCACTATTCACAATAGTAAAGACTTGGAACCAACCCAAATGTCGACCAATGATAGACTGGATTAAGAAAATGTGGCACATATACACCATGGAATACTATGCAGCCATAAAAAATGATGAGTTCATGTCCTTTTTAGGGACATGGATGAAATTGGAAATCATCATTCTCAGTAAACTATCGCAAGAACAAAAAACCAAACACCGCATGTTCTCACTGATAGGTAGGAATTGAACAATGAGAACACATGGACACAGGAAGGGGAACATCACACTCTGGGGACTGTTGTGGGGTGGGGGGAGTGGGGAGGGATAGCATTAGGAGATATACCTTATGCTAAATGATGAGTTAATGGGTGCAGCACACCAGCATGTCACATGTATACATATGTAACTAACTGGCACATTGTGCACATGTACCCTAAAACTTAAAGTATAATAAAAAAAAAAAAGTTGAGTAGCTCCCCTAAGTGCTTATAGCTTTTAAGTAGCAGCAATGAGCTTCAAACAGAAGATGCTAAAGGGAGCTGCAGAATGCATAAAGAGTTTGAAAGCCTAAACTATCAATAAACTTTAAGATAATAATGAGGAAATGATAACTTACATACTTAAGAGCTACGAAAAGAGAAGAAGAGATCAACAGGACATGAGCTAGGCATTTGATTCCAAAAGTGACAAGCCAAATGAACGTATCCTATACATTTCACCTTTCAAATGCTTCCCACAATTATTCTATTGTGTGAAAATTACACATTAAACTAAAAATTTTATCTATTTTTCCATCATACTGACTTTGTAAGTCTCATTTGTGTGACATATTGATTGGAAGGAAGAATTCTAGGACCTATGAGATGGAACTGTAAAGTGGGACATTCCATTCATAAATAGTTTAGATACCTGGATTTATAGCTCAACTATACCACTTAGCACTTCCACTCTTAGTGCCTCAGTTTCCTCATTGATAGCAGAGGTGATTGGACAAGATGACTTTTCAGCTTTCCTTCTTCTTGAGTACTCTGTAGTTCTATGATCCTTGATCAATAGTATGTAATTAAGAGCCTTAGGGCCAGGAGCAGTGGCTCACACCTGCATCACAGCACTTTGGGAAGCTGAGGTGGGAGGATTACTTGAGCCTATGAGTTCAAGGCTAGCCTGGGCAAGATGGTGAAACCCTGTCTCTACAAATATATAATAATAATAAAAAGCTGTGAATATTTGTACCTGTGATATAGTTTGGATATCTCCAAGCCTCATGTTGAAGTCTGATCCCCGATGTTGGAGATGGGGCCTGGTGGGAGGTGTTTGGGTCATGGAGGTAGATTCCTTCTGAAAGGCTTGGTGCCTTCCTGAGGTAATGTGTGACTTCTAACTCTATTAGTTCCCATGAGAGCTTGTTTAAAAGAGTCTGGCATATCCTCCTTTCACTCTTCTTCCCTCTCGCCATGAGATCTCTGCATGCTGGTTCCACTTCACCTTTTCCTATGAGTGAAAGCAGCCTGAGACATGCCAAAACCATGCTTCCTGTACAGCCTGTAGAACTGTGAGCCAAATTAACCTCCTTTCTCTACAAATTACCCAGCCTCAGGTGTTCCTTAGTCGTAACACAAAAGGACTAAGACAGCCTGTCAGTGTGACTTTTATTCTTTTCATGGTCCTTGCCTAATTTACTAAGTTGCAAGATATTTGTTGTTGGTTTTTGCTTCTTTACAGAATATTTTATTTTAGGTCTTTAAACAATAGCTTGTGCACAAGTTGTGTATTATTAATTTGTGGACCTAAACCATATTTATTCTCCATGTGCCTAAGTTTATTTATCTTTCTAATGGGGATAAGACAGTGATATTATCTACATTTTAGTGTTGGTAGATAATTTAGATCATTAATAAAGTTTTGTGTATACTGCATGTTACAAGGAATATTCTGCTTATAAATTTCGAATAAATTATCACTCCTCTTTTCCAAACTAAATATTGATTACTTGCTTTTCAGAACCTAGAGGCTATCTCTTCAGAAATAAAATGTAGCATTGCCTATTTCATTTTCTAGAAAAGACATACTGCTTTGTGTGGCTTCAAAAATGGTGGCTTTAGAAATTATGCCTTAAAATATATCCTTCCCTTTATACTACTTTGATTAAACACTTTCAGTATAGTTGTGTTCCGATTTAGTCATTGATCTATGCAAATCTAATGCTGATTTAAAGAAGGATTAATGATTTATGACTTTGCTGACTGCAAGTAAAATTTTCTATTTAGCCAAAAACACACTAATATAATCAAGTTAAATTGACAGATGAACGCATTAAAGTCACTGAACTAATATCCTTAATTGCGATACATTTGCTTACATCCAGGGTTCTATTCCTTTGATATTTTGGAAACTACTATGCATTACTACTTGATATATTTCATGTACAAATCTTGTCTGTATAAAAACAATAGAATTAACTATTTTCAAAAATAGTGATCACATGAATCACCCAGGAATCTTGGTAACAAGTCTGCTTTCTTTGTCCGACATTCAGAATTTCTGATTCCAAGAGTCTGCAGTGGGTTTCAGCAATTTCAATTTTAACAAATATCCTAGGAGTACCACATTATATATTGGTTACTATACCATAGGGGCCATTTAGTGCCTTAATTTAGATTTCCTACAGAACTCACATATAGCAGCTGCTCAACAAATTTTTCAATGAATAAATCAAATAATCAGTGAGCAAGTGAATATATGTTCTCTTTTCTGGGTGAATACTCAAAAGATTATGACTTAATTAATGTTACTTTTCAGTACTTACAGATACGGAAGTAGAAATCTTTTGGTTTTTAAGGGATTATGATTGAATTCATGTGGAATATAAATCATATTTGGTTATTTCTGATTGATAAAGGTCTGGATTTCTGATATTTAGTAGCTTATTTACTGATGAAGTACTAAATGCATGGCACTTAACTATTACCTGTATATGCAACAAAGCAGAGACACAAAAATAATTCCTTTGTCATATAATTAAAAATGTCCCCTTTTCCATTGTTTCCTCTTTCCAGTATTTTTCCCAGCGACATTTTAGAGTACAGGCCACACTTGGGTCATCATTCCACACAATTTAATCAGTATACTGCATTTTACAAAAGGGAATTTTTAATAAGAAAGGGATGAGTGAAACATTTATTCTCATTGTGCATCCCAAGCTCTTAGAATTGGTTTTGAATGGTTTAATGATGTTGTATTAATTTTCCTATCCTTTGGCATTGACAGCTAACAACAGGGGGGTGAGTCTGGCGTGCATCAGTGGAAGTCAGAATTGAATTATTTGGACTACACATTAAAATGTAGGCAACCTGTTGAAAGGAATTGAATCTCAATTTGTGAAACGTAGAAAATAGTTGAAAATAAAAAGACCTGATCATTCCTATTATATATAACCAAAAACTCTACTTTGAGTGCTGTTTTAGAAATTAACCATTTTCTTCTGATTTAAAGACTATTTGTTTTCTGGAACATTTGTGAGAAATTTAAAAATTGTTTCACAAAGCAACAATGCATTATCCATAATTACATTGCTTAGCTATAACTACAATAAATCTTTTGCTGTAATATCTTTTATTCTCAGAACTGTAGGTATATTTGAAGCATATGTTTTGTATCTGCTTTTTTTCACTTACTATTCTTTTTTTTTTCTTCATGTTGGTAAAGCTGCAGAGAAAGGGGAACACTCATAGATGGTTGGTGGGAATATAAATTAGACCAGCTGCTGTGGAAAGCAGTTTGGAGAATTCTTAAAGAACTTAGAACTATCATTCAATCCACAATCCCACCACTGGGTATACATCCAAAAGAAAACAAATCATTCTACCAAAAAGACGTGTGTACTAACATGTTCACTGGGGCAATATTCACAATAGCAAAGACATCTATTAAACATAAGTGCCCATCAATGGTGGACTGAATAAGGAAAATGTGGTGTATATACACCTTGGAATACTATACAGCCATCAAAAGAATGAAATCGTCTCCTTTGTTGCATCATGGATGCAGCTGGAGTCCATTATCCTAAGCAAATTAATGCAGGAACAGAAAACCAAATACTGCATGTTCTCACATAAGAGGGAGCTAAACATAGGGTGCTTGGGTCATAAAGATGATAACAATAGACACTGAGGACTACTAGAGGGAGGAGGGAGGGAACAAGGCAAGGGTTGAAAAACTGTCGTGTACTATGCTCGGTACTGGGTGATAGGATCACTGGTACCCCAAAACTCAGCATCACACAATGTACCCAGGTGACAAACTTGCACATGTACTCCCTGAAACAAAAATAAAAGTTGAAAAAAACACGTAAATTAGTTAATGAGAAATGTTTTAGTTACTGGATAGTAAATATCTTAAAAAATAAAATATAACTTCAAAAATAAATTAATAAAAGCACTCTTTTCCATAGCATCATCTGCTTAAGGCAGGTACAAAATAGTATTTTATTGGTCCATTTTCTTTTCTCTGATTAAACTTTAATTTCCCTTTCAATATTTTTTTAAGAGTTTGGTGGGTTGAGGGATAAAGAAACTTTAATGGCAAATCTATACCACGTATGCTTTGCATGAAATGTAAAAGTCACCGGATCAGGAATGAAGTTACTGAAAAACTTGAGAAGTGTAAGTGCCATTAATCACCTGGCCTGACCAGAGAATACTGAGGAAAACAACTAAGAAATTATGAAGAGAAGAATGAGCCTCTTCAATGAATATCTTAAAAGTTCGATGTATTTCAGATAACCACAAGCAGATCATGGTTAAGACCATGGGTTTTTGAATTCCACAGCTATGAGTTAGAATCCCAGCTCTGCCTTTTATTAGCTGGGTAGTTTTGACCCAGCTCTTTCCCCACTGTCCCTTGATAATAAGGCAATTTCATAGGGTTGTACTGAACATGAAATGATATTAAAATTCATATTACAACTCTTTGACTAAAAAAGGGACTTAAAAATAGTATGAGTAATAGTCAAAGTTGTTATGGATATGTTATGATTGCTGTTATTATGTAGGGCAGACTGACACAAAAGCAAGGTTGACAGCAACCTTCATGAACCTTGCGTGCTAAGGTTGACAAAACTCCATGAAGGTATTCCCCTAAAAATACTACCACCTCCACCCCAACAACTCACCACCTGCCTCTATTGCCTGAAATTCTACCTTAAAAGACTCATTAACTTTACCTTAAACATTTTATATTCTAAAATGGAATGATCTGGAAAGATGTGATTCATTTTTTTAACTGATATATATAGTTCTATGTGAATTAGTTAATCAGATTCTGAGTGCAGATTTTAATAATGAGAAACTTGAGAGTTCTACATCCTGAAGGGGTCAGTGAAGAATTATATTATCTTGGAGTATTACTGATTTGGGAAAATGACAGAACAATGGTAGCAATGAATAAGAGTGGTTGGGAAGGAGACATTATATTAGAATAGGGAATTTGTCATAAGAGCTAAAAACAGTAAATGTGAATGGCAAAAATGATTTATAGAGAAAAATGTATACATTGTGCTATGCACTCGGTAGGAATAAAATAGATTCTTAAATCTCTGAGTTCAGGAAAATAGATACTGTGTGGAAATAGATACCTGGGATAAGGCAGGAATATGACTGGAGCTCAAGAAAATGAATCAGAATACTGGTTTCATCAGGACATGCTCGCTTGTCACTGGTCCTGGAGCTTCCTCCTTTTGATAATGCCATTTTAAATAATTTTTAAAGGAATAAAAATTATTGAAGTTATTAAAAAGCCCCACAGAATCATATATAAAGGGCCAAAAAACATGTGGTCTGGGAAGGGCAATTGTATTATAGACAGAGATTGAAAGCTGGAGTGTCTGAATTTGGATTGCAATAAAATTAATTTTCATGAAACAGCATGGTCCAGAACTTCTTGGAGGTGTTGAAGACAAGTTGTCTCTTTTTTCTTTATCCACATCAATGCAAGTAAATTAGATGTACTTAGTGTGCTTCCCCTTTGCCTCACGTTTGCCTCACCTGCTGAAACAGGAGGCACCAGGAGCTCCTTCTTCTGGTGACTCATGTGGACTGGCTGATGATACTGGGTTTGTGTTTTCAGCCACGCAGCAGCTTGTGTCAAAACCTGTTTCCCACTTGCTTGTAACCATCCTGGAAGGAGTGACACACCCAGTGGGGTTAAGGTAATCAGAAATGGAGAGCACAGCAAGGATGTCTCTAGAAGAATGATGAAAATCTAGAGGTTTTTTCTTATGTTTCTTTCTTTCACTTTTGACTAGCCACCCCTCTAAACTCCAAGAGTATCATTTTATTTGTCTCAGTAGTACATTAATCAACAGTTGCTGAAAGAAGATTACATTTGGTGAATATTCAAATACCTAATTAGACTTACTTCATAATATTTATATTAGGAGGTTGGGAAAAATAGAAATAGCAAGTAAAGCTTAGTGCTTTAAGGAATCAGGTCACAATTGGTTCTTCTGTAAGGCTGATCCTAGTCTACCTGCTTTCTTTCCCACAATGAATAATGATGACCCAATTAATCTGAAGACTGTTGTTCAGATTTCTTCATCCAATGATAAATTTTAGTAGTATAAAACTAAAACCTCAAGATTTGTTATCCATGAGAAAGACCAGTCTTAAAACTTAGCCACCTCTTGATTATGCAAGAACTCATCATTGCACTTTCCTAGTGGCTTTTTGCCACCCTCTGTTTTTCTCTCCTGTCCTTCAGATCACTTGCCTTGAGCTATTTCATCCCTGATTTGCACTTTCACTAAAAGTGGATCTCTAGAGAAATTAAATTCAAATAATTCATTTTTATTGCTTATAGAGGAGAGTTGATAGGAAGGAAGTTGAAATGACAGAAATGAGATTTTAAATCTCTTCTATAAGTTTCATTTATTCCATCCATGTTTATTGATTGTCTACTGCATAATAGGTACAGTAGGGGATAGAGAGAGCATAAAGCACAGTCCTGCCCTCCAGAAGACTTTTATCCCAAAAAAAGAGGAGTTCTATGCACAACTCATACCATCTTAAATCCCCGCCTAGAAAGGCTGGTATAAATAAATATGCATTAAAACACAGCTTTACCACCAGGAAGTTAGAAGTGTCATATAAATAGCATGCAAAATAAATAGTAAAAGAATTCAGTTTAGAAAGAAGCAAGTTTAGAGAGTGTGTGATCAGGGAAAGATTTACTGAAGAGCAAACATTTGTCACAAGTTAGATTTCTAAGAACATAATTCCTGTAGTTATTTCAAATTCCAAAATTATTATATATTGATTATACAATATTGGAGAGTACAGAAAAACATAAGAGAAAAAAACTATCCAAATTACTCATAATCCTACCACCTAGTGAGATATCATTGTTGGTTTTTTGCAGCATATTGTTATAAGCCTTTTCCTTGCCTTCATGCATAAGTGTGTTTGTATGTGATAATCAAGATCTTGACAAGAAACATATGGAAAGGTCAAATTATACAGGTGGGTAAAACACAGGGAAGCCACAAGGGGTGGTACAAGCGTCTCCAAGATCAAAGTTGGTAAAATGGGACAAGTTCAACTCAAAGTACGAAAGATGACAACCTGGTAGAATTACATTCAGTGAGTTCAAGACCCCTTAACGTAAGTGAAAAGGCCTAGGCAGGCCCTTTGGTAAATTTTGGTTCACATTTTGACTCCAGCACCAGCCAACTGTGACTTTGATCCAAGTGACCTAAAGTTTCTTGGAGTAAAAATTAGAGACTTTATGTTGAAGAGTGCTTTGTACAGCATCTAATGAGTATAGGGGCTCAATAACTGGTCATTACTAAAGAGAATAAATGGTGACTGTGTCTTAGACCCTGTTTTATAGGAAATTGGCCCTATTAGCACATTGCCCAACCAGTGTTGTAGGTGTCAAGCAGTTGAACAACATTCATGCTTAATGTTTATCATGCTGGATAGATGGGTTCTGCTAAAAAAAAAAATTAGAAATAAAAGATTTATTTTATAGAAATCTACAGAAAAATAGAATTTTATCCATGGTAAATTTTATCTCTTATTTTTGAAATCCCTTTGCAACCTGTTACCACTCATTTGTCTTTGAGTACTAATAGAGAAACGACATTCACATATTAGTAATACATCTTCGAAATAATCTGTTATGCATTAGTATATGCATAATATATATATGCATTAATATGTCTTTTGTTTTGCCTGCTCAGATTTCACTTACCCTACTTTGGGTAACAATACAATTTCCCTCTGAAAAACTCTAGTTTTCAGTTCATGAGGTTTGTGTGGACCTCAAAGAAGGGAACTCATAACTCAGGCCGGCCTATTAAGAGCACAGAACTTCCCTAATCTCAATGAATGCTTCAGGAGTGATGTGACCACAGTCAGTCCAGTCAGTAAAACCTGAGATTTTAAGGAGCATTTGGTAAGAGCCACTTTTTCTCTTCCCCAATGCACTTAGGCTTGTAACAGTTAAAGCCTAAAGCTGCTGGTAGCTATCATGCCATCATAAGGTTGCTTCACAGAGAAGCCAATATGGAGATGGGCTGCATTGAGCTGAGCTGAGAGGTGGAAAAAGATAAACCAGCTCCTGTCACTCTCTTGATACCTTAGATCAAACTATATCGGAAGTGATCTCCTCTTGGATGCCACAGTTACAAGACACAATAATTTTTCTTTTTCAGCTTCAGTTAGTTTCATTTTGGGTTTTCTGTCATTTGCAACTAAAATAGAGCTGAACAACGCATTCGCTTTGATTTAGTAGTTTATTTTTCCTGGAATGTGAGGTCACAGTTACAATCTTAATTCTTCCCAGTTCCTGTAATGAGACTAAAAATTAAATTTCATGCTATTCAACAGAATTTGAGAACCAATAAACTAGAATATGCTAGAGATCAACATAGCACTTCTGTGGACTTGAGGGCATAATTTTGTGTCATTTATGCAATAGATACTTCAGCAGAAAGCTCTCTCATCGTGGAAATACTGCTCTTTTAAAATAAATATAAGACAAGCATGTGAGGAATCTAGTGGAATCTCTCCATTTCACCCCAATAGAATCTTCTGAGAGTAGAGAAACATGCATTTGTTAGATGTTTTTTTTTTTTTTTTTAAGTTAGAATTGTCTGGCTCAGTGTACAATAAATCATTTGTATTTTTCTCTGTAGTCTTCTCATTCAGGATAAAAGAGACACATATAACCGCCAGCCCCAGTCCACTCACTGTAGACTGATTTCCTCACTGCTTTCATCTCAGCAGCTGCTAATGTCACAAATAGGCAGGCTTTGAAGTCAGAGGGAGGGGACAAGAGCAGCACAACTTTTTAACTGTACAGCAACCAGGAAACTTCTTTGAAAACCAGAATTTCAGCATCAAATTCAGTTAGGGCACTCTGCCTTGAAGGGAGTAGGGGGGTATCACTGCCAATTGATACGTAAGACGATTCTTTCTTCTTTATCTTATTCTTAAGTGTGAGCAGAAACCTTGCTCATGTGTAATCTTGAAGTGAAGCAGAAGACAAAGTGGGAGAGAAAATCTGGGCCCCTTAGGGAGGTCCTGCCCGGTGTAGCTGGTATTAGCAGTACATTCCTTTAGTGTGCTTTGGGGGTTAGGGGAAAGGTAGAAGCCAAATGGTACTTGAAACAGAGAAGAAAGCAGGATGACCTGGTTTTTGCTTTCTTCCCTTCAGGACTTGCTTTTCCGTTTACATCCTGCTTTAGACAGTGAGGCATGATAAACATTTGAGTTATTCGTGGATTGCTTTGAACTCTGAGTAAAAGATGCATATACAAGTCTCCTGTATTTTTGTTTATTCTCTATATACTGGGTAGATGGGAATAAATCCTAAAGTAAATGGAATAAGAGTGAAGGGTATAGAAGGATTAACAAATGTATCATCATAGGCCTTTCCCTTTCCTTTTTTCCTTTCTATTCTTCCTTCATGCTTTATACTACTTTCTGTCTTGAAGTAGGAGGAACTGTGGGGAATTTCTTCTGAAAACGTGCCATAGTCCACACACTGATGACTCCCTTGCATGAAATCTAATTCCATAGTTCATAATTTTCCTCTTTTGCCTTCCTTTCTCTTGGCTCTGTTTAAATTTTCCATCTGCCTCTATTCTCTCTGTTGCTTCTCTCTCCTTCCTGTTTTTAAGTAGCCTTTTCAAGCTTAGTCTCAAACAACTTGATACAGTCACGTTTCTCCTCTTTTCTCTCTCACCATATGTTTACTTCTAGCTTTCCTCTTTAGGTATCCTCCCTTTCTGATGTATTTCTGAGTCCTAAGGCTCTGGGCAAGGCCTGCTCAGGGTGCCCGCAAAACTTCTTAGGGAAAAGAGCTTGGAAACTTTAATAGGACAGTAACATTCCAAGCTCAGCATGAATGGCAGAGAATCCACAATTCTCCCTGGCATGAGATTTTTCCAGAGGCCTTGTCCGTAATGCTTGCACGCCAGAACTTGGAATTTCCAGATGTGATATTAGGGCTATGGGCAGTCAGTTTGCCTTTACAAAAGCAAATCTGAACCTTAGCCTCTAGTAATTATTGGGGGAAAAATATTTCTATAACTTTCTTCTTCTTTTTTTGGACCTTTATTCTGATGTATGGCTTGGAGTTGCTCACATTTAGATAAGAAACTTCAATGTGTTGACAGTATAATTATTTCACAATAGTTAAGATAGTGAATTCCACAAACTTACTTCCAGCATCATTCTATCTCTGACAGAGGCTCACATTTTCTCTTAATGCCTGTTTTAAATATATAGATAAATTTCATTTGCATATTCATGAGAAAATCTATTTCTCCTCCTATCTTCTAATTCCCAACATGGTTGCATGTGATTTAACAATTTCTGACAGTCCTGGTAAAGAGTTTGGTCAATTTCTAAAGGTAAGAACTATTCTAGAAAATAAACTGTTAGGAAACAGAAACCTCAATGTGGAGAAAGTTGCCAGTCGGGCTTCTAGAATGCGACATTTTTTATGCCCTGGAGCTGGTGGTAGTGTGATACAATAAGAAGGTGAGACACCTAATCCAGCCCTGCCAACTCCCAGCTCTGTGATCCTTAGAAAGTTACTGATATAATTTGAACCTTAATTTATCTATCAAATGTGATTTGAGAATAATAATCTTGTAGATGTGATAGGATTAAGTAAAATAATATTTGTAAATTACCCAGCACATTTATATTTAAACTTACATAAGACTGTATGCCAAGCAGGGTTTGAGTGCTCTGCAAATACAATTTCATTCTTCATAACAGCCCTGTAAGATAACCTTATTTGTATAAGTGTTCCCATTTTTCAGAGAAGAAAAATGACCTATACAGAGGTTAACTAACTTGGTTAAGGTCACCCAGTTAGTGCCACCTAGCAGGCTGCCTGTCTTAGAACATGCAATGGTGGATAAATACAGCTACCAGAATATAATATCAGATATGTTTTTAAAACGGAATGAGAAACCATCTCTCTAGGGTTGGCCCTACACACTACAAATGTCCAACCTGGGCATCTAGTCATTGAAGCCCCGCACCTAACCACAGAGTGGTGCCTTCCCCATAGAACAGGTTACTCCATGTATGTTCATATTCATTTCTGATTGCTGCCCCATTGTATTTTCATGATTTCCTGCTATTTTTTTTAGTTTTGTGGCATAGATATTGCTATTTCACCTGTAATGTGACTATTGCCTCAACAGTTGACTTCCTCTGTTAACATTATTGTTTTCTTAGCTGTTTCCTTCCCCATTTTCACCTCCAGTTGTCTACATTTACATTCCCCAGTTCTCTAACAACTTTCTACCCTCCTGGGCTAACGCATATTTAATAAGGTTGTATGGTTTATCTTTAAAGTTTGTTTTTCCTGCCTTTAGAGCTATTAAGTAGAACTCGATAAATTGCTGGAGGATAAATTGTGGTGCACATTGAATCTATGCAAATTTGTATTTTGTTTTAAGTGTCTCATTTTCTACAATCACATGCCTGGCTGATAAATCAATGGCTTTATTTTCTATAGAACCTCCCTCGGCATGATCTTCAAGGCAGGTAACCCCACTCCATCAGACCTCCTGAACTAGTCCTCCTCCGTTACTTAACCTAGTGCCTATCTTAGAACATGCGGTGGTGGATATATTCAGCTGCCAGAATATAATATGAGATATGTTTTTAAAATGGAATGAAAAACCCTCTCTCTAGGGTTGGCCCTACACACTACAACTCTCTTTGTCGTACCCTTAGCCACCAGATCCCTACCTTCAGGTCACCAGCCTGGAGCTGCAGTCATTTGAGTTTGTGATTAATGCTTTAGCATTGGATTTCTGGATATCCAGAGGTAACTGAGTTTCAATCATGCTTGACGCCCCTTGCTTTGTTTCTAACTTTGCTTTTTACTTGCCTTACACCTTGTTTTGACTTCACCATCAATCCAGTCTTGGGTTCAAACTGACTCTGGTTTTCCCCACTTCTTGAGTGACTCCCAGCTAATCTTTGTTGTTCTGTCATAACTAGGTCTTGGTTCCTCACTGGCTGTTGGTCCCTGACTTGGGTCCGGTGCTTATGACATTCCGCTGCCTTGTTCCAGGCTTGCCCTACGTGGCAGCCACCATATCCACTTCTTCTTCTGAACCCTGCTGACTTAGGGGCTTCTGGTGCACTCTCAACACCTAAGGACTGCTTCTGCCTTGCAACCCAGTCTCTTTTAACCTTTTGTGACATTTGAGTCAGTCTTTAGGAACTGCACAAGCAAAGTTGCTGAGAGTCTCTTGCTAAATGTTGTTCTTGTCATCTTCTTTGTGCTTTGCAGTAAGTTATGAGCACATTCCCTCTTATCAAGCATTAAGTGAGGTGTTGTGGTAGAAACACTATTACTTCCTTCCTAAGTCGGTGTACTGCATACGTGGAGAAGTTGGCCAAATGCCCCATGCTTGGGCTTTTGGCTAAGCCCTAGCACATGCAACTTATACAAAAGAAGCTGCTAGCTCAGCACCTGACTGGCATCCCTGAAGCCCGTGGGGAAAGTATGTAAATTTGATTCAAAAAGGAACTCTGGATTGCCTACACTAATGCTATAATTCTGACTGTTAATCCTGACAAACAGCGGCCTGTAATTCTTGTTAACTCTCTAGTATCTAACCTGACATATACCATACCATTTCAAAAGATCAATTCCCAGTAAATACAGGATGTTTTCAGTTGACTGTACACAGTATTTAGCAAAGATGTTTTACACCAGTGCCCAAAAGACAGGTCTTTAATAGCCACCACTTCTGTTTCAAGCTGCAGACAGTAGGGGTAGATAGAAGTACACATCTGAAAGACAGCTGAGTGTTTCTTCCCGACACCAGACGCTTCTCTCCTGGAATAGGGCCAGATCGGAGCTGTCTGGATTCTTTGTGAGCCTGTTCCAAACTAACGTATTTATTATCAAGGAGGAAAGCTTGCCTGATGTTAGATCACTGATGTTTGCTTTGCAGTGTTTTCTTGCAGAAAATTGCAAGAAAGAGCTTGAAACAATTTTGGTGAGGAAACTACAGAGAAATCCACTTTTCTCAAGGGTGAAGTCCTGACAATACGCCTGCAGATTGGGAAAACTGGCTATCACCTTTTTCCTCTTTTTATAAGAAAAGTGATGCTTCCCAAATGATAAATAGTGACAATATATGAGGGTCTAATGGTATTTTGTTAAAGGCTGGAGCATTCTTACTGAATGTTTTAAATATTCTTGGTTATGAGAATGGGGATTTATTTTTAAATGATTATTTGGCCCAGACAATGCTTATAAAATATGTACATTCTGTTGGTACAACATACAAATCTTTTGTGGTGGTTTTGAGAAAACCCCAGACTTCTCAAGTCTGGGAACAGATGGAGCTCTAAACTCAACCGCATCTTACAAAAAGGACATGTGTTACTATCTGCCTGTCTTTTCACTTTATGTGAGATGTTCCACTTTCTAGTGAGCAGTTATCAGACTTCTGTGAGTATACAAACTTTTGAAGTGGATGTGTTACACAGTTGTAAAATTAGAGAATTTTGGACTCAGCTATGTCTTTTAACAGGTATTGGTAATTAAGACCTTTGGAAAGTGATAACCATTTAAATGTGTTTCACAAGATGGGATCTGTAGCATTTTGGTCACAGGTATCAACATGTATACATCTGTAAGAACTTGAACTCAAATGCTTTGAAAACATTAAGCTAAAATAGTTCATTTAAATTATAAAATTTCTCATTCCCTCATTCCTGTGTAGCTGACTAAAATCCACTGGATAAGACCTAACTGGTGGTGTATACAGGGCACTGGAGATGTTGTACATTATTCATAACTTTAGCTGGTATTTATGAACTTCCTACTATTCAATTAGGAAGTTATTTATGCTAAATCTTGACAGAGCAATCTCAAAGTATAGAGTTTAGAATCACCTCCCATTTAAAGAAAAGAATAAATTTCCTTCCTTCCTTCCTTCCTTCCTTCCTTCCTTCCTTCCTTCCTTCCTTCCTTCCTTCCATCATTCCTTCCTTTCTTTTCTTTCTTTTTTTTGAGACAGAGTCTTGCTCTGTAGCCCAGGGTGGAGTGCAATGGTGCTATCTCGGCTCACTGCAGCCTCCACCTTCCAAGTTCCAGTGATTCTCCTGCCCAGCCTCCTGGGTAGCTGAGATTACAGGCACATGCCACCACGCCTGGCTAATTTTTGTATTTTTAGTAAAGACAGGGTTTCACCATGTTGGCCAGGCTGGTCGTGAATTCCTGACCTGATCAGGTGATCCACCTGCCTTGGCCTCCCAAAGTGCTAGGATTACAGGCATGAGCCACCACGCCCAGCCCTTTCTTTTCTTTTGTTATTCAAATTATTTTCACAATAAAGGGCCAAGTTTTATGAAAAGCAGAATTGCCTTCTGTAAAGAACATAAAGTTGTTGTGTTTCAGTTTCTCATATGCCAAGCTGTTACATCAAAGCTAAAGCTTGTCAATGTTGAATAGAAAGTTAAATTATTTAACTTAAAAACACTAATGAATACTAATCAAAAGATTCATTGTAAGCTACTTTAACAAAGATTCATACTACACGTATAATAATTCAACTTATATGTATACTATAAAACTATAAAAACTAAAAAAACATGGATACTATAAAAACTAAAAAAACACTAATCAATACTAATCAAAAGATTCATTGTAAGCTACTTTAACAAAGATTCATACTACACATATAATAATTCAACTTATATGTATACAATTGACTTAAAATATATTTTCTATAAAAGTATGCTTCTTAGCTAGTCATAAAATATTGACTGGATAAAGGAATCAGTCTTAGAGATGGTACTTTCTACATGGTACTTCTACAAGCAATTAAATACAATATTGTAGGCCGGGCATGGTGGCTCACTCCTGTAATCCTAGGACTTTGGGAGGCTGAGGCGGGTGGATCACCTGAGGTCAGAAGTTTGAGAACAGCCTGGCCAACATGGTAAAACCCTGTTTCTACTAATAATACAAAAAAAAATTAGCTGGGTGTGGTGGCACGTGCCTGTAATCCCAGCTACCTGGGAGGCTGAGGCAGGAGAATCGCTTGCACCTGGGAGGTGAAGGTTTCAGTGAGCCGAGATAGCATCACTGCACTCCAGCCTGGATGACAGAGTGAGACTCCATCTCAAAAACAAAATAAAAAACAAACAAAAAAATATTGTAAATCATCATTAACAGAATAAACAAGAATATTTGTTATTGGGCATATTGTAACACTGGGGAAAATAGCGTTTGAAATAGGCAATGTTGACATGCATATTTCGGTATGTTCAAGGCCTTAATGATTACTTTGCATTTCACTTTCTCAAGATGGAAGTCTCTAAGGTCAGGCTTCTTAGTTGTTTGTGTCATTACATCTCTTCATTCCTTTACATTGCCTGTGGAAGGCTCTGAAATGTGAAATGCCACTTAGAATCTGAAATAGCTTTATTTGTTTATTTTTTTAACGTTGAATTTGGGGTACTAGGAGGTAGGTAGGGAAGATCTGGTGGACTCGTATCTTCTAGAACTATCCAAAGAAATATTTCTTTTTTTGTCATGTGGTTTTTCAGAACTTGAACAAATTGTCTGCTTTTGTGTTTTTTTTTTAATAGAATGGGCCATGACTAAACTCAATTGCCTAGTCAGTAACTAATTTGATATAAGTCTTATGGGAGGTGCCAATTAAGCATAATGTAAAAATTTTCATGTTCAGCAGTGGCAGACTACGAGTTAAAGTGTTGGGTCTTTGGCGCTTTCCCTCTGTGTTATGGAAAAAGGAAAAAGAGATGACTTTAGACTAGTGGTTCTCACAGTATGGTCCCTGGACCAGCAGTAGGGACATCATCTGAGAACTTACCTAGAAATGTAAATTTTAGGGCCCTTCCCTGATTGATTCTAATGATTGAGAGACAGGATCTTTAAAATGTCTTCATGCAGGTGGGCCTTTGGGTAACCCTTAAGTCATAGAGCACAGGCAACCATGAGGTTGTTTAGGATTAGAAGAAATCTTGTCAAGTTGTATCTCTGTCTCCCACCTTGTAGGAAAGGACTATATTCCCATGCAGCCAGCCTAGTTGAAAATATGTATTTTAAACTGTTTTTAAAATATTCCACAGCTTCAAAAATTGATTTGCCCCAAATTTAACAGCCCTCTTCATCTGGAAATTTATTATATGGCTTAATTAAGGCAAACCACTCTATTGTTCTATTTTAAAACAAATTTAATGGAAAACTGCTTAATATCCCCTCCCTTTCCTTTGAACACTTGAAAAACATTTTTATTTTATTTTTTTGAGACAGAGTCTTGCTGTGTCACCCAGGCTGGAGTGCAGTGGTAGTGCAATCTTGACTCACTGCAACCTTCGCCTCCCAGGTTCAAGTGATTCTCATACCTCAGCCTCCCTTTTAGCTGGGATTTCAGGTGTGTGTCATTGTGCCTGGCTAATTTTTATGTTTTTAGTAGAGACAAGGTTTTACCATGTTGGTCAAGCTGGTCTCCAACTCCTGGGCTCAAGTGATCTGCCTGCCTTAGCTTCCCAAAGTGCTGGGGTCACAGGCCTGAGCCACCACGCCTGGCCAGGAAAACTTTTATTTTAAATAGGCTACTTGCCTTTTATACTGCATGCTTATTCATGTAATCCTTTGCTTCTAAGTTTATCTTTTCAAGATTTATTTCCCAGCAAATGTAACTCTATAGAAATTAACCTAGTCTCCAATTGGAAACGTGTTGAAGCAAAGTCCCCCTTTTGCATGAGGTTAGAAAATGACAGTACTTCGGGTATAAAATTAGTTCCTTAATCCTCCCCCAAGGTGTACCATTTTGTGCTTCAACTTGTATGGCCTATAAACCTTGAGGAATTTTATTGTCTTTGAACATTATCCAGCAAATCTCCTCTAATTAATTTAATCCTTACAGACATATACTTGTTGATCAGTACAAATCAAGGCCAAAAATATCAGTCCTGCTTGGAAAGCTGCTTTTGGCAAGAAGACTCTTGGTTCTGAGTTGTTTTGAGCTCATGCAGCAAAGGTACTCAGGAGGGCTTTTACCTCACCCTACTCCCATTTCATTAGTGACAACTGGCAGACACGAGAATCTTCATGTATGTGCTCATCCCTCTGGCTTCCTTCTCCCACCTGCTAATGGAAATTGTTAACATTACTTTATTTGCAGAAATAGTCTTAGAATAATTAGAGGGCCAACCATCCTGAGAATCACTTAATACAGCCTATTGGCTTAAATCAATTTTCCTCTAAAGGGTAGTGTGGATGAATGCCTTTTGTTTGTTCATTTGTTTGTAAGGACTTCCAGCCTTGAAAAACCATTGTCTTTACAGATAACACAGTTCCATGATTAATAACACACTTTGTCAAGAAAGTTTCCCTAACGGGTAAACTCAGTACCTTCCACTGTATCTCAAGATCATTGCCTCTGCCTTGCCTTCTTCATGCCTAAAAGTCGGGCAGTAAGTCATCCTTTAGCTTTTTTGTCCTTTGATGCAATTATCCTGATTTCTTTCATCATTTTCCATCTATCTGTTTCTGGCTTTCTACATTTCTCTTAATTCTTTCTAAACTCTTCATATAAAACAGATTTATTATTTTGTAGGATCAAGACAGTGCTAACCTGAGTGGGTAGATGGATTACCTAATGATTCTTGGATATATTTTTATTCTTATATCCCAGAGTCACACTACAAAAATCATAGATTACTGTGATTCCTTTATCCATTCTTCAGATACTTACGTGTGGATTTAGATATTTTATCTTTTTCCAGCCTGTTTTATATGTTGGTAGACAAATAGAAAACCTTCTTATTGATTGCTTTTAAAAGTACAGAATTTGAAGCTATAGTGTGTACACATAATGCTTTACTCAGACCAATTATACAATTATATCAGAGGTTGGTAAGCTTTTTCTTTAAAGGAGCAGATAGTAAATAATTTAGGTTTGTAGATCATAAAGTCTTGTTACAATTACTTGACTCTGCTTTTATAGCATGAAAGTAGCCCCAGACAATATATAAATGAATGACAATGACTGTGTCCCAATAAAACTTTATTTGTAGGTATTATATGCAATTTGAATTCATAAAATTTTTATGTCACAAAATATTATTATTTTGATCTTTTTCCTACTATTTAAAAATGTAAAAACCATTCTTAGCTTGCAGACAGTACAATAACAGGCAGTGGACTGGATTTGGCCCTTGGGCTGTAGTTTGCTGACACCTGAATTATATGAAATGGGGGGTTTTAAACACTGAAAATATTTATTAAGCCTCAGCATATCTTGTCATCCTGAAGTGCTTAGTTTGGTCTCCCCCTCATTCATATTTTCTGCTGTCGTCTTTTATAGATCAGACCCATTTCCACTGTCCTCTAATATCCTTTCTAGTGATATTTTAGTGCCACTACACTACACTTCTAGTAGAATGAATGACGGTGTTCAAACAATGTTGACTGAATGAATGCATGAATGGGGAAAGAGGATGTGGAGAAAAGAAGGAAGAAAGAGAGCACCTAAAATGGAGACAATTTCATAATTGGTGAAATGGAAAAATAAATACGAATAAGTTATTTGAAAGAAGAGATCATCTATGTGTTCCAATTTCAGTAGTTTTGTATTGTGTCCAAACAGAAAAAATTTTGAATTGGATATAATTCCATTGCTCCTCCTACTTGTCCTTTGGTGTTGCCTCATATTTTTAGTGTGTTTTATTTTTCTGTGTCCAAATCAGAATAAAAAACAATTTTGCCATTTTTTAAAAGATGCCATACAGTACAAAGAAATTACATCCCTATATGTGGATGGTTCATTCAACCAATAATAATCTTGAAGTTATTGGTTCAAATCTACTATACACCAATTCTTCACAGCAATAGACCTAACTTCAAAATGTGAACAGCAGCCCAGTAAATGCTTGCTCTTGATAAGAAGATCTAGGGAAGAGAATATTGGTGAATCAAAATATAACCTTCACTGTAACTGAAAATGTGCCTGACAGCATATATCCTTTGTACAGTGGATAAATGGTATTATATAAGTGAAGGATAACATATTCAGAAAAATATTTATGATTAATTCAGGGATACAGAATCCATCCTAGTTAATGACAGTCTCTTCTGAACACTGAAAATATCATTATTGCACTCATATTTATACTTGTCTGTGCATGGGGGTTTTTACATAAACTTCCCTGGTCTTTTGGCGTTGGGAAAACAATGCTGTTTTGAAAGCTAGAACATGTATCCTTGTGTTTTCTGTGGCATCACTGCTTTAAGTATATATTAAGCAATACACTGGAAATGTTTTTTTAATAAGAAAGGAAATAGAAAATCCACCACTTCACAGGTATCTACAGTGCTTTATATTCTATAGAATGTGAGTACTTAGCTCTGGAAGGGTTTAGGCTCTTAAAGAATGAGAACAATCCAAATCCATTAGAACAAGCTGATGAACTGCATTTCCATGGGCTTGCCTTGGGTCCAGTTAAATGAGAGACAAGCTAGCTAATAGATCCATCAGGTAAGCTGGCTACGGCCATTGCTTTTATTCCGCATGGAGGGAGAGTTCATTGGGAAGAGGCCAGGTTTACCATTCCAGTGCTTTCCAAATATGCCCTGTGGAACTCCAATTTTATAAAATGCAACCAAATAAAGGGCTCTGTAGTGAAATTAGTTCAGAAGACCCTATGGGGTATGGTCTGCCACTGGAGATACATAGGACACATTAATATATTAAGGGCTCTGAGCAGTCCTGCAATAGATAGCTGACATTGGGAATATATTTCCTGGCCCATTGCTGTCCTCTTGACTTTACAGAGCTAAAATTAAGTAGCACTTAGTAAACCTAATATGTTATTTCAACTCCTGACTTGAACATGGGAAATTTCACAAGAATATAAGATCAAAAGTCAAAGACTGTTTTTCCTCTATAAAATGTTCTTTCTCTATTTAAAGGTGAAAAACTATATACAATTATTTTATATATATATATATATACAGCGATTATGACCTTATATTCTAAACTTTCAGTTTGTTTTTTTGTAAAGACTTCTGTGGAGTTGGCAGATGCATGAGAAATAAAATACTATCCTTCTAAATTCTTTAAGATATGCCGAAGTATGTCTATTTAACTGGGTTAGCTCTGAGTTAAGATCATTAATCCACAGTCCTGGTGTACAACAGCCAATGGTGGCCTGGTGATGTTAAGGGGTGTTGCTGAAATACTAAAAAGAAAATAAATTTTTGTTTATTTCCATTTATAAGATGAATACATGCCATAGAGCATGTTTAGAAGTGTGTTTTGAAATCAGAGTGTAGCAACTTGCAAAGATTATGGATCATGAGGCTAGCACAAGGTTTCTCAACCTCAGCATAATTGACATTTTAAGACAGAGGATTCTTTGTTGCAGGGCGCTGTCCTGAGTAAAGCAGGATCCCTGGTTTCCACTAGATGCCAGTAGCATCCCCCCTCGAGTTGTGACAATCACAAATGTCTCCAGACATTGCCAAATGTGCCCTGGAGGTCAAAATCATCCCCAGTTGAGAATCACTGGACCAACAGCTCTGCTGTGGGGCTCCTTTGTTGCCTGGATGCTTCTTCATTCCTTCAAAATTTATGAATTGAGCTTTAACCACTTACCTAGTACCTGATTCATTCATCGGGAAATGACCTGCAAAATATGGCTTTTTCATTATGAGCTTTCTGCTCATATTATTACCATACTATTTTGAAACAAATTCACATTTCGTAGCAGTCTAATTCATTATTATAAAATCCAAATCGTGCCGAAGTTCCCAGTTTCTACTCTTCCTAGAGCAGAGCTTGTAGCAAGAGTTTAGGTCATAACTTCTAATATAGTTATTAAATTACAGAAGAAAATGTTCAAGAATATTCTACGTATAGACCAATGGAATGAAATTTGAAAAACATTTTTGGAAGGTGTCTGAATAGTTTGTTTACATATGTGATTTTCAAAAGCAAGTATTTACCTAGGTGAGAAAAATATAAATATGATTCACTCTTAATAAAGTTAATTAATTGTCAGGTTAAAGAAAATCACCCCGTAAGCATGCTAAGAGCAGTGACAAATAAGATATTTTCCATATTGAACTTTTCACCCCAGGTTCTTGGGTCCACATTTTTATTTTCTATTGAAGAAGATTCAGATGATTTTTAAAAATTGTAGAAGTGACTAGCAGGAACAAGTTATAAAATTAATGCTGTGCATCCATAAACTTGGAGAGATCATTTTGTGTGCCTGAACTGCTCGAAAGGCACTGTGTTAGCATCATGTTTAAAACTTGACAAATTCATGTCATATTGATAACACTCTATGTAATTTTTAAATTAGCTTTGCTCATATTTTTACATTTCACTTTTTTCCTCTCCTGATTATCTTCACCTTTCCATTTTAGTTCTTATTGTGTAGACCCAAAGACTAAAAGAATGAAACTGTCTGCTCAGAAATAAATCCACTGGGAGAACATTGATTTTTTTTCAAGCCCACATGTGTGTGTGCACACACAATAAGATAAAGAAAAAAGGGAGGGCAGGAAGGGAAGGAAAGGGAAAAGAAGGGAGAGAAAAATGTTAGGGAGTTGCTAAAAATATTTACAACTGGAAATGTGCCTTACAGCACAATCCCTTGTCCCTCTTTTATTAAAATAAAACTAAAAAGGAAAAGACAACACTAAACTTTAATGAGAGAAGTTGTAACAAAAATCCAGGGCATTTGTTTGGGTTAGACACTGGAATAACCTGTGGTGAGGAGCTATTGGTTCTTTGCAGGCTTAGGTAACCGCAGCGTGGAAACCACTTCTTCCTCTTGCAGGGGAAGTTGAGCAAAACCAAGCATAGATGCTCTATGAGTATGAGCTGTCAGAAGTGCTGGCATGTGGAAACCATCACTTGAAATTTGATTAGTCTCCCAAACCATCGAGGTTGGCCCTGAAGATGATATAATGAAAAGCTGAAAGTCTTGAGAAATGGACCAGTGTTTTGTCCTTCTTTCACTGTGGAACCTTGAGTGTCTCCTTTTCCTCACTTAATGTGCTGCAAGGGTGTTATAGGAATTACAAGGATGCTCAACACACATTCCTTATCTTCTAGGAGCTTTTAATACATTAGGCCCTCTAGGAAGAATAGTCAAGAGAGAGTCATCTTTTCTTGAAAACTGTTCATGAGGCACCAGTGAATTTTTATTTTTGGTCTTGTTAATATTCAGGCTGAAAACAAAAAATGGTTAAAAGCATTATTTTAATGTATATCTTTAACTCATTTATTTTGTATTACCTGCTTAGCAAAATTATTAAAAGACAGGATTATGGTTTATATACCTTTTCTTAGCTCTTACTATATTATTTTGAAATAACCTGAGAAATATATGTGTGTGTATATATGTATTTAATATATTGAGCTATTGAATATATATTACATATTTTGTAATATCTTCCTTTTCTACTAAAAGATGAACTTATCAAGAGCAGGCTCCATGCTTTATTCATCTTTGGAACCACAGAGCCTAGCATACAGTAGAGCTCAATAAATGCCACACTGAACCAAGCTTGGAAATGTGATATGTGATCTGTTTGTAATTAAAGAAAAGTAAGTTTAGGTTAAATAAGTTTACTTTTTATAAAAAGTTACATTCCCACTGCCTAAGAGATGACTGAGCTAGCTCTTGTCAGATTATCTAAAAAATTGGCTCTCCAGAGGTGCAAAGGCACACATATTTCTTTGAGCACTTCTTCCTTTCCTAGGGAGAATGTGGTTGGCTTCCCTATTCAGTCCTGTTCCCTTTCATTCTGCCATGCCAGGAAAGATCCATATGTACAGTGAACCCCAGTGTTTCTATTTATTGATTTCTACCTCATCTTATTCCCAAAGGGATCTGAGTTGGAAAACTCCAGTACGAATTGTGTACCTAGTGACCATGTTGGCCTGATTCTTCTGCTCCCTTTGCTTGGTCTTTCCTTAAGAAATTGTGCTCTGACTGGTTTCCAACTCTAGTTGCTAACAACATGTCAGGTAAATAATAAATGAAGCAACATATGTATTTCTTATGTGCCATGGAAGATTTACTCTGAATAAATAATAAAGCATTGAGAGGATAGCGAGACAGGTTCCGAAGGATTGTTTCCATCAAGCTCTCCAATCCATCTGGTATATAACAAACAGATTTAACCTAAGCAATTTCTTTTGTACCCATGAATTATTTTACCCCACCCCCTTTGGGTAGAAGGAATCATGAGAGTAAAATGTGGTTTCTACCAGTAAGTTGTGAAAATGCTGACAAGTGGTAGGATATTCAAGGAGACAGGATAGAAAACACTGTTACTCAGTAACGGTTACGTTGTGATGATGAAAAACCTTGTTCCATTTGTGCCCTTTCCGACAAAGCAGGTTGCAAGAAACTTCACTGAATTTTGAATTCTCTTGAATGGTTTAGTCATCAATTTTACCTTCCTAATATATGTGTGTAGACGTTTTCATTAATACATTTAAGTACAGTGAAGCCACATGTGTCTTAGTGCAAGCAAAGATTTGAACTTTGTATATATCATTGATATCTTTTAAAGCAAGCATCAGCGACTTCTCTTGAAAGTGTCAAATTGTAAATATTTTTGGTTGTGTGGGCCATGCCATCTCTGTTGAAACTACTCAATAATACAAAATGAATGGATATGCTGTGTTTCAATAAACCTTTATTTACAATAACAGGTGGCAGTCTGAACATGGCCCACAGGCCTGTAGTTTAATGATCTTTAACAAAATGTGAAATGGGTAATATGGGAAAGAAGCACCTGTCTATATAACATCCGATCATCTTGTGTAACCACATTTATAATCAAGTTAGACCTAAATATTTAAATTTCTTGCATATTAGATCTTTTTTTCCCCTAGACTGCATATGAATCAGTTGCCATTACCAAATAAGAAAATAATGTGTTTGTCACCATGAAACATTGCCCTCCCCCTTAACATAATTCCTCTTAGTATATCCCTCTCTTTTACTTAACTGCTGGTGATAAACCTCACTTGTGAGAACGGCCAGGGATTTGCTGCCAGAATGACTTAGCATCTTCAAGCCCCTGCCTGCAGCTCTTGAAAAAGCTCCGAAGCTCAGCTGGCCGCCTGGGCTGGCACTCTGTTTCTGTGGGTTAGAGTGGGTATCACATTTCTAATGGATTAGCTGACTATTGGGAATGCAGAAGGGTTTTTAAAGTCTCTTAACTTCTAAATGCAGCACATAAATGGAGTTCTATGAATATTTAATTCGAGTGCAAGACCCGAAGTTCTTTGCAATTAGTTTAACTGTTGCTTTCAGGAGAGAGAGTATTTCCTTTGAGTGTTGTAGGGTTTGCAGTACACTCTTTGTTTTCCTCACTTCAGAGCTTTCCATGAGCTGGATCATGATCACTTTTTTACAATGTTCAGAATCCATTCCTTTTTTGGTACATCTAGCACATATCTTCTCCTACTCATTAGTAAAGAGATGGAGTTTTCAGGTACAATATCTCTTACATTTTCATTTAGCAATCTTCCCTCTTATATCTTCCGTTAGGATCTCAGTGGAACTTAAATACTTAGATTTGCCTAATGGCTAGCAGCTTCTGCTACAAAATTTATTTGCTTACCTTTCCAATGAAATAAACATTATAATGGCTATGCCATGGACAGGCTCTCTTTCTCTTTTTATGTGTCTTTCCTCCTTTCTCTCTTCTCTCCTTTCTTCTTTATTTTCTTCTCCCCTTTCCTTACCTTAAAGTGAATATGGTAGCAGTGTCATTCAAATTATTTTATTCACCAAATGTTTTTTAAGCACTTGACATATGCATGAAATCAAGCTGTCATCATTGCTTGCACAGATTATTGCAACAGCTTTTTAAATTGTCTCCATGTCTCCAGTTAGTCCTTCTTCAGTTCCTCTTCTCCAGCCATGCTGGAGTAACATGCAAGTCTAAACTTTTCAAAATGTAAGTCTCACCATGTCAGTGCAATTACATCCTAACATCTGAGGACACAGGACAACACTTTGATTTGCATTTTCAGCCTTTTCTGAGTTTGGCTCTAGCAACATACAGAACTCATCATGCCTCCTTCTCGCTTGTGCATCAGACAAACCTGATTTATCTCAGTTCCCTAAACATGGCTAATTGTTCCCCATACCACCATATTTGTCCTATATCACCTCTTTACTTTTTTATTCCTTTGAAAATGTTAATTTTTCCCAAATTGGGCCACTTTCTCTACCTTACTTGTGTTTAGTAAAATTCTTTTCACTGTACTCTAATATTACTTGATTGTAACAACTAGATGTAATTTCATAAGAAGAAGGTATGTGCCTTTTCATTTTGGAGTTCCAAGCACCCAGCACAATCTTTGGCACATAGAGATGTACAGCAAATATTGAATAAACATCTAGTCCTCAGTGCTGAGGTACAAAGCTAGAGAAAGACCTTATATTCTGTCCTGTATAAATTAAAGTTTCCTGTGTTTTCACGAAGTTATTGTCAGACTTTGCTGATTTATCATATTGTTTTTCTATCTCATTTGAATCTCATTTTTAAACATATCTTTTTCTCTTGTCTATCTGCTAATGTCTGTCTAGCTCCATTATTAATCTTGTGAATAAATGTTCTAATGTATTCAACATGTAATGTCTTAACAATTTTCTGTAATTTGTGGCATCACCATCTGCTATCTTGTGGTGGATTCAGGAAAATACTGTGTGTTGTGCTTTGTGGAGAGTGTATATGAATTAAGGCAACACTGTACTTCTCTTTCACGATGTACTTACCACAACAACAGGACAACATAAGACCTTCTGTGACAACATCTGTGGAGAAATAAATCCTTCTGTGTATGAAAGCATCTGTTTCCCTTATACCTCTATATGGTTAGGAGATGTATTTGTCCATGCCTTTGTTTATTTAGCATAAATAAATTTATTTTCCACAGGATAGTTGAAAATGTATAAATATTCCATGTATATAGATATAGATATAGATATATATACACACACGCAATACCCTCCACACATTTTATATTTTTAATATTTTATTTTTAAAATTTATTTGTTTCTTAAGATGGAGTCTTGCTCTGTCATTCAGGCTGGAATGCAGTAGCATGATCATGGCTCACTGCAGCCTCAAACTCTTGAGCTCAAGAGATCCTCCTGCCTCAGCCTCCCAAGTTGCTCAGAAAACAGGCACACACTATCATGAGTGACAATTTTAAAAATTTTGTTGTAGAGATAGGGTCTTGCTTTGCTGCCTAGGCTGCTCTCGGGCTCCTGGCTTCCAAGCAGTTCTCCAGTTTGGGCCTCCCAAAGTGCTGTGATTATAGGCATAAACCACCATGCCTGGCTCCCTCCACACATTTAAAATATGAATAGATCCTGAAAATACTTTGCATTGATGACTTATTCAGAGTTTCTGACCATTTCATGCAGTTTGGTAAGACTTTGAAGTCAACAAAATGCATATTTCAACTCTTCACTGTTTTTATTTGAAATTATTTTATTTCACTTAACTTTTGATTTATCTACCTTTAGTCATACAAGAAATTATAATTACATTGAATATATCCCCATCTGCACCTTCATCTCCAATTTGTTCCATCTCTTTAGACACAGTTGTTATCAAATATCAGTTTGGTGTATAAACTTTCAGACATTTTTCTAAGCATTTATATAAATATCGATATATAGAGATATATACATCCTCATAAATGTTTTCATAACGTACATTTATATATATGTAATTTTATACCTTTAGCATAAATATATATACAATTAGCAAAATATCAGAAAATACAGATTATCTGATTCCCTTTGACAACCACATTATACTCCACAGAATGTATAATGGAGTCATCTATCTGAAAGCAGCCAAACGTCCTCTACCTATGGCTCAAACACTATAGACATTTGTTATATCACTAACACAATAACCGAAGATAATACGTTCAGGGCTGGGTCAGTGGCTTGGCAATGTTATTCAGGGAGCAATATTCTTTTTATCTTTCCTAACCATCTTCACATGTTGGCACTTTCCTTCAGGCTTTTTGACTACTTCGGCTCTAGGCTCTGTTCATACTGCATTTACAAGCAAGAGCAAGGAGGCCAGGACAAAATACCTTTTATTTTATTAGAAAGTTCAGTACCTTTCCACAAACTTCCCATTGCATCTTACTCACCAAAATTGGGTCAATTCCACACTAGTTGCAAGGGAGGGTGGGGACATGAACATCCAGCAAAGGGGAAACAAATAGTTTTAATTGGATTAGACCCATAATGACTTATCATTGAGACTTCACATACTTCTGAAACAAAACTGTTCAGCTTATAAGGAAGAAGAAAGGGATGACAAATTGATTGCTAACATATTCTGCCATAGAAGGCAGTTATTTAATTTTCCAAACTCATTGACATTTAGATTATGTATACTCTGTGCTATTAAAAATAATACTTCAGGCCAGGTGCTGTGGCTCACGCCTGTAATCCCAGCACTTTGGGAGGCTGAGGCAGGCGGATCATGAGGTCAAGAGATCGAGACCATTCTGGCCAACATGGTGAACCCCCATCTCTCTCTAAGAGTACAAAAATTAGCTGGGCGTGGTGGTGCATGCCTGTAGTTCCAGCTACTCAGGAGGCTGAGGCAGGAGAATCGCTTGAACCCAGGAGACAGGGGTTGCAGTGAGCCGAGATCGCACCACTGCACTCTAGACTGGCAATAGAGGGAGACTCCGTCTCAAAGAAAACAAAAACAAAAACAAAAAAAAACTTCAATAAAAATTATCGTATGTACTTCCTGGTTCATGTGTGGTATATTTCTCTTATGGAAATACAATGGCAAGGAATTGACGTACTGTGGAATACATATGTATGTATGCATGAGTATATGTATGTATCTGTGAGGTAGATATTATGTTCATTAAAGCTTTAATGAAAGCCAACCCTGAATCTATTTGGATTTAGTGATACTTTTAAAGGTAAAGCTTGACTTCCTTTTCATTTTCCTTTATGAGTCAATGATGGTAAGAATATTTTTTCCAAGTAATATCGTCTAATATATTAGCTTAACGTTAAACATCATTTTCCTTTTTTCTTTCTTGCCTTCTTTTTATTTTCCTTTAAATCATCCCTTTTATCTATAGTTATTTCCCCCTAAAGTTGGCTTCTTGGTGCCTTTTTTCTTTTTTCCTAAAGTTGATTTCTTTCAGCCTTCTTTTTTCTTTCAAAGACTGTAATTTCAAATATTTTTTTCTCTATTTTAGTGGACTTTTAAGAAAACTAACTTTCAACTTCATTAAATTGTACTTTTTTCAAGTATGTGTTCCATAATTTTGTTTTCATTAATTCCTTCTTTATATTTTATTTAGTTGAAAATCAGATTTTTTAGGGGAAGGGA
The DNA here is from genome assembly GCF_028858775.2 of Pan troglodytes. Lineage (NCBI taxonomy): Eukaryota > Metazoa > Chordata > Mammalia > Primates > Hominidae > Pan > Pan troglodytes. The sequence continues at coordinate 33,146,694 of NC_086015.1, forward strand.
AGAGATCTTCTATGTATTTCCATATTCTTTCCATTGTGACCCCTGAGAATGACTTGTAGGAACTCTTCCTGTTGGTAACCTAAGACATATTTTTAGTCAATAAGTTATTTCCTAAGAGAGAATGTGTATCCTATTTTTAGGGAACAAACTATTATAGATTATGTATATCTGTGTCTTGTTTCTTCTTATATTCAAATCCTCTATAGCAGCACATTTTGGGGGACTGTGTAATCTGTGAGTTTCTTAGAGATAAAATAAAATTTTATAGTTATATAGGTATGCATCTCTCTACTCTAACATTGTACTTCTTTTTGATTTTAAAAATTCATTTCAATTATATTGTGTGCTTGAGGTTTCTAAGGTTTCATCTTTTGAGTAGATAATTCCCTAATCTGTATGAGATATCCATTTGCCAATTGTAATGGTTTTATCTTTGAATTTCCTATCAGTATATTGGTTCTCTGAGTATGTTTTTTGTTTGTTTGTTTTTGTTTTTGGTTTTGGTTTTAAGTGTCATTCTTGCTACTGGTTTAAAAAAAAAATTAACAATTTATGGTTGGGTTAATTTTTTCCAATTTTTTATTGTGGTAAAATACATATAAAATGTATCATTTTAACCAACTTGAAACAAACAGTTTGGTAGTATAAAATACATTTATATTGTGCAACCATCACCACCATCCATGTCCAGAACTCTTCTCTTGCAAACCTGAAACTCTATACCCATTAAACAATAATCTCCCATTCCTCTCCCCTGTGTTCCTGGTAACTATTATTCTACTTTTTTTCTCTATGTTTTTGACTACTCTGAGTACCTCATATAAGTGGAATCAGATAGTGTTTGTCCTTTCATGATTGGCTTTTTTCTCATCATATGATATCCTCTAGCTTCATCTATATTGTAGCGTATATCTGAACTTTCTTCTTCTTTAAGGCTGAAATGTATTTCATTTATGAATAATGGAATATTATTTTACTTCTCCATTCACCCATTGATAGACCGTTAGGTTGCTTCCACATTTTAGCTATTGTGAATAATGCTGCTATAAACGTGGGTGTGCAAATATCTCTTTAAGACTCTACTTTTGATTATTTTGGATTTAAATCTACAAGTGAGATTGCAAAATCAAATAATTCTATTTTTAATATTTGTGAGGAACTGCCATACTGTTTTACGTTATGACCATACAATATTTTTACCAACAGTGTGCAAGTGTTCCAATGTCTGCACATCCTCACCAACACTTGTGGGTTTTTTGTTTTTGTTTTTTTAACAGTTGCCATCCCAAAGCTTGTGAAGTGGCATCTCATTGTAGCTTTTACTTACATTGTGGTTAGGGGTTCAATTTTGTTCATGAGATCTCCTATGAGCCCTTCAGTAGATGCCATATTTGTTTCCCAACACCTGCTCTAGAGATATAGGTGAGTCTTATTTCTGGGAAAGATATGTTTCAACTTAATATCTATGGACAGCAAGAGAAGAGAGCAGGGACGCTGAAATGTGTAACAAGACAATAGCCAATCTTCTGGGAAGGGGCCCTCCCATTTTTACTGAGTGTCACTAAGCGCTAGGGATTCTGCCTCCTTTTTTTTTTTTTTTTTTTTCTTTGAAGAAAGCATCCACTGTCCCCAAGTGCAAAGTTTCCTTCATTTATTTACTAAATACTCAGTAAGAGCCTATTATGTTGTAGACTCTGTTTTAGGAGGTAAGGATACCAGAGTGAACAAAACTAATATAGACTATGCCTTCATGGAGCATGCATTTCAGTAAGGGGAGACAGATAATAAATAAAGAAGCAGGTCGAAGATATGCCTAGTAGAGGTAAGTGCTTTGGAAAAAAAAAAGGTTTTATTTATCTTCTATTTTGGTGTAATAAATTGTCACCTCTCTAGAAATTGCCACTTAGAAGCTCAAAAATAACACAGATTTTCTATCTCAGAGTTTCTTGTGGTCAGGAATCCTACCTGGTATAGCTGGATTCTCTACTTAGGATCTCACATAGCCAAAATCAGGGTGTCATTCAAGGCTGCTATCTCATCAGAGGCTTGAGGACCTCCTCCAAGCTTATTTAGCTTATTGGCTGAATTCAGTTTCTCATGTTTGTAGGAATAAGATCCCTGTTTCTTTACTGACTATCTACCAGGGGGCTGTTGTCAGCTCTTAGAATCTGCCCCCCATTTTCTGCCATGTGGTCCTCTCCACAACATGGCAATTGCTTCTCTAAGACCAGCAGAAAAATCTCCCTGCTGCTTTGAAGTTCTGACTTCGCCTATCTCTGACCTGTAAATGGAGAGTCAAAGGATTCAAATGATTAGTTCACAGAAAATCTCCCTTTCTTAAACTCAACTATGCCTTTTAGCATAATCTAATCAGGGAAGTAAAGTCCATCATATTCACATTCCTGTGAGTTATGCAGGGCGTGGACACAAAGGGGTGGGGATCACAGACGCCATGTTAGAATTCTGTCTTCCCCATAGGATGAGGGGATAGATAGTAAAGAAGTGAGATAAGCCTGTTGCCCTTTATGTGGGGTGATATGGGGCAGCTCTCTGGCATGTGACCTTTAAATACAGCTGTGAGATTTTTGGAGGGAGAGTTTTTTCCAGGATTAAAGAATAGTAAGTGCCATGTCTGAAGCAAGAGTGGGATGAATATGTGTTTGAGACACCAAGTGGTACTGTGTGGCTGAGGTAGAGTGATTAACAGGGAGAACAGAGGGAGATTCATGCAAGAGAATCAGATAAGGTTGGACCTTGAAAGCCATCATAACAACTTTGGTTTTTACTCATAACTGTTGCTTTTTTGTGTATATAATCACAATTTTAAATGCTGACTTTAAAAAATCCATATTCTAAAAAAAAAAAAAGCTTTATAAAGTTGAGTTGGGATGCATTTACAAAAACATACGTGGACACAAAACGTATAGTTCTTTCTAAAAATTTTAGAACAGTTGTAGGCTTACAGAAGACTTGAGCAAGTAGAACTGAGAGTTGCCATTTAACTCGCTCCTTCTTCCAGTGCTTTCCCCTGTTATTAACATCTTGTGTTAGTGCGGTACATTTGTTATAGTTGATGAGACAATATCAATGCATTATTAACTAAAGTTCATAGCTTACATTAGGGTTCATACTTTGTGCTATACAATTCTATGGGTCTTGAGAAATGCACAATGTTATGTATCCACCCTTAAAGTATCATACAGAATAGTTTCACTGTGCTAAAAATCTGTTGAGCTTTAACTATTCATCTGTCTTCTCTTCCTCTCCCCTGAACTCAAGGCAACCATTTATCCTTTACTGTCTCTATAGTTGTGCCTTTTCCAGAATGTTATATAGGTTGATATAGAACATAGCCTTTTCAAATTGGCTTTGTTCACTTACCAATGTGCATTTAATGTTTCTTCATGTCTTTCCATGACTTGTTGGCTCATTTATCTTTTTTATACATTTTTTTAAAATTAAATCTTTATTTTAGATTTAGACAGTACATGTGCAGGATTGTTACAACAATGTTTTGCATGGTGCTGAGGTTTGGGGTATGATTGAACCCCTCACCCAGGTAGCGAGCATTATACCCAACGGGTAGTTTTTCAACCCTTGCCCTTGCATCTCCCTTTTTTCTCTTGCGGTCCCAGGGTCTGTCGTTCCCATCTTTATGTCCATGTGTACCCAATGTTTAGTTCTCGTTTATGAGAATGTGCAGCATTTAAAAAACCGATAGTTCTTGCTGATACCTTACAATGGCTGGGATTCCCAGTTGATGGTGGAAATAGTCATGAGATGGGGATGGGGAATTAGGAAGTTTACCAGCTCAATGCTTTAATGTAATTTACCCAAATTGTATATCTTCCTACTGTGAAGCTTCTGGAGGAAATAAAGATGCCAAGACATGCATACACATACACACACATAATATTTATCTTAGTTAAGTTTTCTGTCAGACTAAATATATACCACTTTTTAATTTAAAGGCTAAATTTCAACTTACACAAATAAACTTGTATTCCCTGCCTAATCTGAACCATGAGTTACTGAGGATTCTTTGATTTTTTTTTTTTTAATTTTATGGGTTATATCCTACAAAGTTGGGACTTCTGATTTGACAGGAAATGTGAGATTAGCTTCTTTAATTGGGCCACATACGTTTTCTCTTATGACTGTGGAATCCATTTTGTGGTATCTACTTAGGCATCCCAAAAGAGAAAAAATAAAAATCTTTAGAATCAATGTAACAAATCAAAGCTTCTTCCTGAAAGGGTTACTGATGTGTAGGCCACAAAACATCTTGCAAAATTGGCAGTTTTCTGACTATGGAGATAGAGATAATCCCTATCCATTTTTTGTACTCACACAGTAACTTTAAAAGTAATGTGCTGAATGTCTAGGCATTTCTCAGCCACTTTACTTGGATGGCTCAATGCTGCTCCAAGAACCGACAATTCCTCTTTCTCTTAGTTTCTTTTCTGCCAAGTTCCCTCCTTGCTGACAGAGACACCATCTGCTGCATGTGCAGTGACTGAGGCATCACTGAAATTCTGCTGTCAGTTTTATTCCAACATTCAAACAATTACTAGTTTATTTTTGAAGCAGATTTCCACTCTAAAGCTCCTCATTTAAGCTTCAGTCATCCCATAACAGTTATCAGTCATGTTGATATTTGCAACCTCAAGGCAGATGTTCTAGAAGTAGCCTTTCATTGACTTGCCTTCCATCAGCCATTAGTGTGTTTGCGGAAGGTGGATGCCCTTCATGCTGGATACTTTCCTCATTATGTCAGTAGAAACTATAGAGGTTGGGAGTAAGTCTGGATTGGTGGTGTGGGGGTCAAGAATTAGAAAACTGTGGCTATTCAACCAGTTAGCACAGAACGCCACCAGAAAAGCCACTGCAAAGGGCTTCTCAGAATGTCACTGTACAATCACAGATAATGTCTTGTTCCCCCATATGATAAATCCCCAAGTGGAAGCAGGGCTCTTGAGGGCCCTTTCCCATAACTAAAAAAACCTCATCTTTCTCACTGTCTCATTTGTTCCAAGTGTCTTTCTGGACTCTTCTGATTACTTCTGCTTCTGACATTTATCCACTGAGTAGAAGGCAATTTGGCAAAGGGGCTGAAGAGCATGTGCACTGAGGTTAGAGATACTTACTTTTGAAACTGAGTTTCCCTATTTGCTGGTCCGAGCCCCAGAGTCCTTAATATAGACTTTATGCACATTGTTGTGAAAATGAATTATATAATGTTTGCAAAGTGCTGAGGGATGATAAGCACTCTGTTTCTCACACATTTTCACTCTTGCTCTTTCTCTTGTTCACTCTGTATGTTTCCATATATGTGTGTATATGTATATGTGTCATACAATGATCTATCATACACACACAAACACACACATACACACACACACAAAGAGATAGCTAGAGAGAGTCATACATCCCTGAACAACAAGGATACATTTTTAGAAATGGGTTGCTAGGCTATTTCGTCCATGAACATCGTAGAGGGCACTTACACAAACCTAGATGGTATAGTCTACTACATGCCTAGGATGTATGGAATAGCCTATTGCTTTTAGGTTGCAAACCTGTACAGTATGTTACTGTATTGAACATTGTCAGTTGTAACACAATGGTGCAATGGTATTTGTGTATCTAAACATATTTAAATATAGGCAAAGTGCAGTAAAAATATGATATAAAAGGCAAAAAAATGGCACATCTGTACAGGGCATGTACCATGAATGCAGCTTGCAAGACTGGCAGTTGCTCTTAGTGAGTCAGCGAGAGAGTGGTTAGTGAATATCAAGGCCTGGGACAATACTGTATACTACTGTATACTTTATAAACACTGGACACTTAGGCTTCACTACATTTATTTAAAAATATTTTTATTCAATAATAAAGTACCTTTAGCTTGGATATTTTTACTTTATAAACTTTTATTTTTTTTTTAACTTTTTTGTAATAAAAGCTTAAAAACATTGTATAGCTGTAGAAAAAATATTTTCTTTCTTTATACCCTTATTCTACATACTTTTTTCAAATTTAATTTTTTCTTTTTTTTTTTTTTTTTTGAGACAGAGTCTCACTCCGTCCTCCAGGCTAGAGTGCAGTAGCACAATCTCGGCTCACTGCAACCTCTGTCTCCCGGGTTCAAGAGATTCTCCTGCCTCAGCTCCCCCAAGTAGCTAGGACTACAGGTGTAAGCCACCATGCCCAGTTAATTTTTGTATTTTTAGTAGAGATATGGTTTCACCATGTTGGTTAGGCTAGTCTCGAACTCCTGACATCAAGTGATTGACCCGCCTCAGCCTCTGAAAGTGCTGGGATTACAGGCATGAGCCACCGCACCCTGTCTATTTTTAAATTTATTTTATTTTATTTTTTTACTTAAAAGCTTTTCGTTAGAAACAAAGGCACAAATGCACGAATTAGCCTAGGCTAACACAGGGTCAGGATGATCAACGTGGAGGTCTTCCACCTCCACATCTCCCGACTGGAAGGTCTTCAGGGGCAATAATGTGCATGGAGCTGTTATCTCCTATAGCAACTATGATTTCTTTTGGAATACATCCTGAAAGACCTGCCTCAAGCTGTTTTACAGCTATTTTTATAAGTAGAAGAAGTACACTCTTAAGTAATGACAAAAAGTATCGCATAGTAAATACATAAATCAGTAACATAGTTGTTTACTATCATTACCAAGTATTATGTACCATACACAATTGCATGTGAAATATTTTTATACAACTGGCAGTGCACTAGGTTTGCTTATACCAGCATCACCACAAACACATGAGTAATGCATTGCTCTATGATGTTATGATGGCTACAACATTCTGTGGGACCACTGTATATATATGATCTGTGGTTAACTGAAACTTTATTATGTGGCTCATGACTGTGTAACGCAATACAACTGTGAGATATATACAATGAATTTTGCATCTGTATTGTCAAAAACAAACTTCTTCAACCTATAGTTCTCTAACTTTATACCTATTCCTCTTTGTTTCTGTAAGATATTTCTTTTTTTTTTTTTTTTTGAGATGGAGTCTTGCTCTGTGGCCCAGGCTGGAGTGCAGTGGCACGATCTCGGCTCACTGCAAGCTCCACCTCCCGGGTTCATGCCATTCTCCTGCCTCAGCCTCCCGAGCAGCTGGGACTACAGGTGACCGCCACCACGCCTGGCTAATTTTTTGTATTTTTAGTAGAGACGGGGTTTCATCATGTTAGCCAGGATGGTCTTGATCTCCTGACCTCATGATCCGCCCACCTTGGCTTCCCAAAGTGCTGGGATTACAGGCGTGAGCCACTGCGCTTGGCCTCTGTAAGATATTTCTAACTGGGATATTCTGTAGTTATATGGAGCAAACTACTGGTAGATATAGAAGGAAGAAAGCAATTTCCCTTTTCCCCATTACTCTCATCAGTATCACTATTCATACTGTTTTAAAGACCTTCTATTTTCATGATCCTTTCCTGTGAATTTCAACTTCAATTACCTTCTGCAGTACGCATAAAGAAATTTATGAATTGATTCAAAGCGTTTTCTTTCCCCAACTTCTCTTTCCATAACATTATGCTTGTTGGTGGAGAAAGTACAATGATAAATTTAAAAAGTTGACAGTTTAGAACAGAATTTGGCAAACTCCAGCAAGTCAAATCCATCCAGCCCACTGCCTGCTTTTGTAAATAAAGTTTTATTGGCACCTAGCCACTCCCCCCTTTTTTTTTTCAGATTGTCTATGGCTGCTTTTATGCTACAATGGCAGAGTTGAATAGTTGCTACTGAGATTGTGTAGCTCATATAACCTAAAATATTTACCATCTGACCCTTTGTAGTAAAACAAATTGCCAAGCCCCAGTCTAAAAGATTCTGAATTGTCTGTGTATGTAAGAGATAGGGTAAGATACAAGTGCATGCATAAACACATTTTAATGCTTTTGAACTTAGATATATCTGCCACAAAAAAACCCACAAAAATATGTAAATTCCAAATTATGTGATGATAAAGACAAAGGAACAATAAAATCTGCTGAAGGACTACAAATTGGGTAATATTTCACAGACTAGCTCACATGTCAGTAGAAAATCTGAAATTAGTAAAATTTGGTAACAACAGGTGAGCACAGCAAGTTCTTTCAATAAATATTTAGTGAGTGTCTATTGACATATTCCAATAGATGGAAAATTTACTTAGAGTGAGTATCCGTCACCTTCTTGTGCCTTCTGCAAGATCTAGTGCAGTACTGCTCACATGGTAAGTTGACAATAAATGCCTGTTATTCAATTGCTGATGAAGTAGTTTGTAACAAAGGCATGATAACATTCCACAGCATAAATCATACAATGCTGAAGACACATAACTTCTGGCAAGATTCCTTAGAGAGGATGCAGGAGGGGGTTATTGCAACTAAAGTTTTGTGATGGATAGGATAGTTCTTGGGTGATGATTATCATTTGTTACTACGATTTAGTGGTTACTCTATCCTTAGTTCTCTGATACTCAAAACAGTGTTTTAGTCTGTAATGATTTTCATGACTGGTAGAGAGTATATTCTGTGCTTGAGAATGAAAACTCCCAATAACCTGTGCCCTTTGAAGTAGAGATTCAATAAGTGGTACTAATATTAGAATGAACTTGCCAAGGGCAAACTACTCATGGTACTTTGCCATACTTTGCAGCATGGAAACAGTAATTTTATAGAACTTTCCACTAATAAGCCACTCCTTATGTCTTTGGCCGATGGGAATTAATTTTTTTGGATACGGGGCCTAATTGAATTAGCTCATCACCTTAAGCTTATACTAATAAATTTGGTGATAGCCTTAAGCTCCCTGCCTTCTCAACTCAGTCCATTTGCATGGTCTTAGTCACTGATGACTTCTAAATCTCCAGGACAGAGCTTTCTACTGAACTCAAGATCCACAGAAATATCAAATATATCACTATTTTTCTGTTTATTAAAATGTCTGCCTTTCTTGCTAATTATTAATATCTATAAAAGCAGAGTCTGTGTCTTTCTTTCTCATGGTTGTACTCCCAGCTTCTACACAGTATCTGGCCCGCTGCCAGCCCCATTAAATGTTTAATGAATGAATAGGTTTTTTTGTGGACCATCGTGTACCAGACATGGTATTAGGTGCAGAGATAAGATTATTAACTCCTGCCCTAGCATCATTTATGGTCTAGCATTGACATTTCTCTTAAAACAGATAAACTAGCTTACCTCTTGATGTTAAACTATTAAAAGACTTGTAAGAATCGTTTTCAATGTATCGTCATTTTTATAGGCTAATTTCATTTTGGGGAATCAGCCCATTTCAGTCGCAGTTACTCTGGGGCTGTGGGACTGTCCTCCAGGGATGTTCTATATGACTTTAACTTCCACACACTCACGCAGGAGCACTAGTGTGCTTGGGCTCATTGAATGTGCACTGAGCCAGAAATGAGCTGTAGAGTAACTTTTAGGAGGGAAAAGGAAAATGAGTATTAGAATCAATTACTCAAATGTAAAGAAATTAGCCTATGCTACTTTTTTTTTCATTTAGAAAGAGAGGAAGGAAGGAACAAAGAAAGAAATGGAGGATGGAAGAGAGTGATGGAAGGAAGAAGGAGGGAGGGAGGAAAATTGAGAGAGAGGAAGAGGGGGGAAGGGAAGGAAGTAGAAAAGGAGAGGAGACAAGGCTTTCACAAATTTCTGTCCGTAAACAAGGTTATATGTTTATATTGTTTTAAGAATAAAAAATAATAGTAGCTTTTAAATTCAATAATAGTTATTAACATCATGTAATGAGTACAAGAAACTCTATTAAATGCTTTATTAACTTATTTAATCCCAATGACAATCTTAGAAGGTGGGTTCTATTATTAGTCCAATTCTACAGATAAAGAAAGGGAGGCACAGGAAGGGTACAGGAGTTTATCAAAATTAGAGAGCTGGGGGTAAGCAGCATTATGCTGATCACAGCAGTCAGCCCCCAGAACCTGCGCTCTGAACAACTTTTCTCTACTGTTCTCTTTTTCAGCATGCTTTTATGGAATATTATCTATGTACCAGATACTTTCACATACCTCATTTTATTTTAACTTCCACAGTAACCCAATGAGCCAGGGATTTTCAGATGAGGGGAGGGTGCAGAGTTTTGGAGTGTCTTACTCAGGATCATTAAGTAGAAATGGGCATGGTTAAAATTCGTGTCTAGGCTTTAAGTCTAACACCTACCTATCCTTTCCCAGCTAAAGCAACTGGCAGAATTTGAAATTGCCTCTCCATTCACATTCATGCCAGAAACCCTTGTTCTAATCTCTGAAGAACTCTGAGTCGTTGTAATAATTAGTATTTAATAGTAGACAGAGCTTCTTCTTATGGTGTCCTAATAGAGGTTTCCTAGTCACTGAGTGGCAATTCCCAATTTTTAGGAGACAGTATATGAGGAGTCAAAGCAGATCAGGAGATTCCCTGGTCCTAGCAGATGTAAGTAGGAGGGGTCACCTGGTATAACCTTGCTGGTCTAGGGACAGTCTTCAGTGGGAGCTCTGGAAGCACAGCATGGCTGGCAAGAGCCCTAAAACATGTCTCCTAGAGCACAAAAAATGTTCTATCACATTCCACCCTTTGAAGTTTTGAAGCTTGACAATAACAATAAAATTAAGTGCCAGAAAGCACCATGTTTTATGATTATTTTATAAAAAGGGCCTCTGATAAGCAAAGCTCACCCAGATACTTAATGTTTACAAGTCATAAAACAAGTGATGTTGGAAAAATAAAGACAATCCCCATGTCAAGGGAGTAACAATAACAATAACAAAAAAGCCTGACTTTCCTCAGAGAAGCAAATCTACGGAGACCAAGCTAGAGACTCATCTTTGAGGAATGTTACAAAAGATAATGTCAAAGAAGAGAAGATATATTTTCTCTTCCTCTGGGGTGACAGGGTATGAGAAGAACTTAAAAGTTTCTACCCATTTCCTTGTGCAGCCTCCTTCCTTTTGAATGCCATGATTTAGATCCCTTTATAAGGATTTATTTGAAAGAAGCTTCTTATACCATAAGGGCAGTTTGTCTCTCTCTTTTTTAGGCCTTTGTAAATGAACAAAGTAACCACTTGTCCCACACAGGGTGCAAAGAGAGGTTTGGTATGGGTTTTACTGTCCATTCAGGCTCTGTATTCAGCAAGTTGTAAGTGAAATCTTTAGAAACCAAACAGTGGGAATCCTTTGCTTGGGGCACGGGGTGGGGAGGTAACTTTGAAAAACCTATTGAAACTCTGAGAGCTGTTGGGTAGAAACTGTTCTTTTTAGACTTCCTCACAGGCAGTACGGGAAATAAACACACACAGGAAGTCGTTTAGCCTCTCTGTGAACTTCATGTTGACATTTGCTTACCAAAAAGTCCATTGTGGGTACTTAAAAAAAATGCATGCACATGTGTGTGTATCAGTACACACACACACACAACACACAACACACACATATACACACACGTATGTAAACATTTTTTAATTCTCCCAAATCATGATGTTCATAATGAATACTGCTAAAATAAAACCAACAAAGGGAAAAAAAAATAACACAAAAAATATAGGTGTAGAAACCTATAACACTATGTTTTTGGAGTAGAAGCTACATATACATGATATATTTCTAAACAAATATTTAAGAATCTGCTGCATGGCCTTTCTCACATATTCTTTGCAGTGTTTTATAATAACTTCTTGACTTACAATGTCATTATTTATGTATAATGTTTGGTTCAGGCTTTTTATCTTTACTTATGTGATTATGGCTTTAGAACTGAAACGACGTTAAAATCTTCAGTGGAGGGTCACTGAATCCTTAATGTGAAGTGGAAATGCTGATTTGAAAGCCAAAGATGAAGGACAATAAATGCATTTTACAGTGGAAAATGAAAGGACATAAACAAAGGGGAAGATTACCAGTGTCTAAAAAGTAACCACTGGCTGGGCGCGGTGGCTCACGCCTGTAATCCCAGCACTTTGGGAGGCCGAGGTGGGCGGATCACCAGGTCAGGAGATCGAGACCATCCTGGTTAACACGGTGAAACCCTGTCTCTACTAAAAGTACAAAAAATTAGCCGGGCGTGGTGGCAGGCACCTGTAGTCCCAGCTACTTGGGAGGCTGAGGCAGGAGAATGGCATGAACCTGGGAGGCAGAGCTTGCATTGAGTCGAGATAGCGCCGCTGGACTCCAGCCTGGGCAACAGAGCAAGACTCCATCTCAAAAAAAAAAAAAAAAAGTAACCATTTGGTTGTTAGAAATATAAATTATTCAAGCTAGCGAAGACAAAGCGGGAGTCACTGGAATGATACACAGGATTCCTATGAAACATGTTACACATCTTATCAGAACCAGAAAGTCCTTGGTTTCTCTCTCCGAGCCACATGGTCCTTCAGCTCTGCTTCTTTCTGTTCATCTGCTCCTTCCATTTTGCCTAGTCAGTGGTCATTTAATTGCAATTTCTACTCAAGATCTTCTAAGCAGAAAAGAATAACTTAATATTTGGATAAAGGAATGCCTTATGGAGCTCAGAATCAGTAGTGGATCCAGGTATTGCAAGAAACTGGAGCCAAAAACTAAGAAGCCATCCAGAACTGAAACATTTCTTTCACTACCTTTGAATAAAATCTTCTCTTATCTCTATTATGGTCTATACTTTTTCTTTCTCCCTCTCCCTGTCTCAGACCCCTGCCTCTCTCACTCCTGCTCTCTGTTATCCCTTCCCAGACAGACTTTTTTTGTCTGTGGCTTCATTCACACAACTAAATCCCAGTTTTTCCTTGACATCACTTCTTAATTCGAATTCCCTATAGAGATTTATAATTTATCACATGACATTTCTGTATTTCCAGAAAAGACATCTGATTGGTTCAGTCTTATTCAGGCCACTACCTGGTTCACTCAGACTCAAGTTGGGGAAGTCACCTGGAATAACCATGTTTGTATTAAAATGTGCTTCAGCAGGAGCTGTAAGAGGACTAGCTGGACTGCAAAGGCTGCAGAAACATGTCTGCTACAATAATTATTATAGGATACTCTGGTCTACTAGTATATGTAGTATACTCCAAATATTTTAATAGTACTTACCAGAAAGGGCATAAATTCTCCTTAAGACTAAAGCAATATTTTTAATTAGAATATACACGAAGTGGTTTCAGTGTAAATTTATTGGCTAGTTCTAGAATTATCTTGCAATTTCTTCTTGTTGAGGACCTTCACCAATAGTGACTTAGTGACTTTTTTTTTTTTCTTGAGATGATGTTTCGCTCTTGTCACCCAGGCTGGAGTGCAGTGGCCCGATCTCAGCTCACTGCAACCTCTAACTCCCAGGTTCAAGTGGTTCTCATGCCTCAGCCTCCCGAATACCTGGGATTACAGGCATGTGTCCCCAAGCCTGGCTAATTTTTTGTATTTTTACTAGAGACAGGGTTTCACCATGTTGGCCAGGCTGGTCTCAAACTCCTGACCTCAGGTGATCTGCCCTCCTCGGCCTCCCAAAGTATTGGAATTACAGGTGTGAGCCACCATACCTGGCCCTGAGTAACTTTTAAAGGAGACAAATATGGCATCATCACTGATAGCTGAACCTGAGGTAACTTTAGTACATTATCACATGATATTCATATTAGCAACAGGAAAAGATGGTATTATTCTATAACAGCAAGCAGTTCCCATTCCTGCATCTTATAACAATCTTCTGCTCTTTTGGATCGTTGACTTTCTCTACATATTTATATTACCATATACCTATAATGCTTTCTCTTTTAATCTCCCTTTCACAGTGGGATATGTGGTGCATTTCTGAGCTTTATTCTTTGGACACAACAGATTGTTAATAAGATAATTAACCATAATTCTGTTTCCTTTGAACCTTTAATCCTTAGCTCTGTATCCTTACTAGTTGGTGTGTCCTTAAGCAAGTTGCCTGAACTCTGTACATTCCAATTTCTTCATCAGTAAAATGTGAATAATAACACCTGCAACATTAGATTGTTCTGATGATTCAGAGAGACAATGCATGAAAGATGTGTAGAAGCAGGTGTTCAATTAATATTGATATTATGATTATAACCATTGCACTTATTATTCTTAGAGTAAGTATTCTTAATATACTTATTCTAAGTAAGTATTATTCTTACTTAGTTGATAGTAGTAACTGATTCACATTGCCCCATCCTCATCCCTGGCTCATCTCTGGTTTCAACTGCAACTATGATGGACAGTTCTAACTCACCTAGCACTTGACAGCATCCTGCCCGATTTTACTTGTGTACCTTTCCACTTTCTGCCCATGGGCTTTCTCTGATGCCAAGGGAGCTTGTTTTCTCATGCCCAGACACAGCTTGGAATTACTGGTAGGATGATTCCCTTGAGGGCAACCCTTACCCAGTGGCAAAATCTCTAGCTCTCATCTTTCAGTAGACAATTCTAGGTGACATTTTGAACACTTCTCAGAGGCCTCAGCAGGATCCAGGGCCTTTACCTTTGTAAACCGAAAAGTATCTGAGACAGGCTTCAATTCAGAAGTGTATTTTTCCAAGGTTAAGGACATGCTCATGACACAGCCTCAGAAAGTCCTAATATGTACCCAAGATGGTCACACTACTGCTTGGTTTTATACATTTTAGGGACATATAAGACATCAATCAATACATATAAGATGTACATTGCTTCAGTCGGGAAAGGTGGAACAACTCGAATTGGGTGGGTGGGGCTTCCAGGCCATAGGTGGATTCAAAGATTTTCTGGTTGCCTATTGGTTGAGTTTACCTAAAAGCATAGAATCAATAGAAGGGAGTGTCTGGGTTTAAGATTAAACGTTATGGAGACCAAGGTTCTTATTATTCAGATGAAGCCCCAGGTAGCAAGCTTCTGAGAGAATAGATTGTAAATGATTTTATCAAACTTAAAAAGTTGCTACACTCTTAGTTAACTTATCTCCTGGATAAGAAAAGACCTTGAAAGGGAAGGGGATTCTCCACAGAATATAGATTTTTCCCACAAGAAATGGATTTGCAGGCCCATTTCAAAATATAACAAAGAAATATTAGACATAATATGTTGGTGCAAAAGTAATTGGTTACTAATATTTGTTACAACCCAATATTAAATATACTTGGGGGTAAAATACTCAATTCCTTTCAGGGCCTGATATCTGTCATGTTAATATCTTATTGCTACAAAGGGTCTGCTTTGTCAGCCTTAAGGTCTCTGTTTCAATGTTAATGCTGGTCTTGTACCTGAATTCCAAAGGGAGGAGGGTACGATGAGGTATGTCTGACCCCATCTTCCCGTCATGGCCTGAACTAGTGTTTCAGGTTAGTTTTGGAATGCCCTTGGCTGAGAGGAAGGGTCCATTTAGTTGGTTGGAAGGTTTAGAATCATATTTTTGGATTATACCTTATAACATAGATCTCAATAACACACATTTATATTGATTCTTCATTTTCTCTCTGTTTCTTCCTTCCTGTTTGCTTTTTGGGATTACCTCTCCCCACCCCCAAAACAAACAAACAAACAAACCCAACCCAGTCTTTGTCTTAAAATCTGCTTTGGAAGAACCCAAGCTAAGCAGCATTATAGCAGAATATTTGAGAGCATGAATTCCAATCCAAGAAAGAAGTCTCTGCCTGGATTTGAATCCCAGTTCAACAGTTTAGTAGTCATATGACCTTAAATTTTAAAGTTATTTTATTTCTTTCTTCCTCAGTTTCCTCACCTACAAAATACAGATTATAATAATAACTACTTCTTAACATTGTTATGAGGACTAATTGAGTCACCACAGTATAAATATACTGAAATAGTATTTGATAGATAGTAGGTTGCATGTAAGTGTTAGCTGTTATTATTTCCCCCTAGCACTTATTAAATTGTGCCTATGAATCTTATAGTATTGGTTATTTTCTGCTTCCTCATTGCATTTTTTTTCCTTAGTGCACCTTCCTTCTGCCCCTCCCTTTCTTTCTTTTGTTTGCTAGTGCTGACTGAGTAGATAGAACAGCAAGTGTTCCCTGGAGCTCTGTAATTTCTGGAAGCATGTAACAGGCCTCTTCTTTTGTGCTGTGCTCCATTTTTTCTTGCTCCAGCAGCCCTGACCCCTGATCTGTTGGCAGACACCGGATAATGCTGCCAGCTCTTGGTTATTCAGAGGCTCTTTATCCAGACTCTTTGCTCTTCTTTCTGGCTGCCTGCCTTTTGGCTGTTAGATGCTCCCTGGCATTGCTCTCAGAGGTCGTGCCAAGGAGGGGAAAGATAGTGGAACTCAAGATTAACTGATTATGGAGTCTAGACAATTAGAATTTGGGGATCACTGGGCTTCAGTTTCAGAGCCATCTCTAACCTTTCTTATCATGGAAAATTCAGTGTCTTTTGCAATAGCAGTATATACTTTTTAATTGAAATATAAATAAGACATAATAAAATGCAAAGATCTCAAGTGTTCAATTTGATAAGGTCTGGTAAGTATATGCATTCCTAATGTGAGTACATAAAAAATAAGATAGCAAACATTTCTATCACTCTAGAATATCATCTTGTTCTCCTTGCTTGACTCCTCAACTGCCCAGCAACCACTTTCTGATTTCTATGACTGTGTATTTTCTCCTCATCTTGGACTTCATATAAATAAATAACACACATCTATTCTTCTGTTCCTGTCTTCTTTTATTTGGCATGATTTTAAGATTTATCCATGTCTCTGTATGTATCAAAAGTTTATTTTTGATATCTGAAAAGTATTTCATTTTATAAATGTACTCCATTTTTAAAAACCCATTCTCTTGTTGATAGACGTGGGCCATTTCCAGTTTGGGGCTGCTGTGAATAAAGCTGCTATTCATATTCTTATAAAATATTTTTGTGTATATATTTTTTCTTTTGGGTAAATAACTAGGGGTATAATTGTTGGGTCATAGGTAGAAGCATGTTTAATTTTATTTTTATCTTTTTCTTTTTAAAATATTTTATTTTATTTTATTTTATTTTATTTGAGACCAAGTCTCACTCTGTTGTCTAGGCTGGAGTGCAGTGGCACGATCTCGGCTCACTGCAACCTCCGCCTCCCAGGTTCAAGTGATTCTCCTACCTCAGCCTCCTGAGTAGCTGGGATTACAGGCGTGTGCCACCACACCCGGCTAATTTTTTATTTTTAGTAGAGGTAGGGTTTCACCATGTTGGTGAGGCTGGTTTCGAACTCCTGACCTCGTGATTCACCTGCCTTGGCCTCCCAAAGTTCTGGGATTACAGGCATGAGCCACCACACCCGGCCTATTTATTTGTTTTAAGACGGAGTCTCGCTCTGTTGCCCAGGGTGGAGTGCAGTGGCACGATCTCGGCTACTGCAACCTCTGCCTCCCAGGTTCAAGCGATTCTCCTGCCTCAGCCTCCTGAATAGCTGGTATTATAGGTACCCACCACTATGCCTGGCTAATTTTTTTGCATTTTTAGTAGAGACGGGGTTTCACCATGTTGGCTAGGCTGGTTTCAAACTCCTGACTTCAAGTGATCCACCCACCTTGGCCTCCTAATATGCTAGTATTACAGGTGTGAGCCACCATGCTCTGCCTGTTTAATTTTATAAAATGCTACCCAGGCCGGGCCCAGTGGCTCACGCCTATAATCCCAGCACTTTGGGCGGCTGAAGTGGGCGGATCACCTGAGGTCAGGAGTTCGAGACCAGCCTGACCAACATGGAGAAACCCTGTCTCTACTAAAAATAAAAATTAGCCGGGTGTGGTGGCACATGCCTGTAATCCCAGCTACTTGGGAGGCTGAGGGGGAGAATAACTTGAACCCAGGAGGTGGAGGATGTGGTGAGCTGAGATCACGCCATTGCACTCCAGCCTGGGCAACAAGAGCGACACTCCATCTCAAAACAAAACAAAAGAAAATGTAAGCCAACAGTTCTTCAAAGTAGCTGTATCATTTTACCCATCCATGAACAGTATTTGGGAAGTTTAGGTCTATAATAACTAACCAACATTTAGTGTTATCAGTCTTTCTAGTTTCAGCCATCCTTGTGGGTATGAACTGGTATATTATTGTAGCTCTATTTTGCATTTCCTGGATGACTAATGATTTTGAACATTTTTTACTGTATTTACTGGCCAATCCAATATCTTCCTCTGTGTATTGCTTTTGCAAGTCTTTAATGGCTGTGTGTTCAGGCCAGTTTGACCAATGTTTTTGAGCCCTTGCTCTCAGTCACCCAGAATAAAAATGTGAGTGTCTGGAGTTCTATGATAGATGCAAAAAAGTTCATGGAATCATCTATTTAGTAGCAGATACTACCAATACTCTGCTTATACCTTCTTGGCACTTACTTTTCTAGAGCATGTCAACAGTGTCCTGGGACACTCTACTTGAGAACTTTCTTTTGGCCTGTAGTGGAACAGACCAGAAGTGCCAAGAAATCAATGTTTCAAGGAAGAGCCCTTAGCCAACACAAATAAGAACTGGAGGTTAGATAGTTTAGTTTCCTCACATGTTGAGTGGAATAAATCCACGGCATGTTCTACACTGTGTCCCAGAGTCCTCAGTGGAACTGAGCCTCAGTTCTCCACAGGAATAACTTATTCAGTGATGCAAACTTACTGGCTCACTCTTTATCCCTACTGATTTATTCTACTGATTTTCTCTGGGATCAATTCCAAAATGAACTACTTGTACACAAGTTCTTGCGTTGTGATATGCTTCTTAAGAAAGACAAATAGGCACCTATTCTAAAAGATGTGTGTTGGGACTTAAGAGTTGTAGTATGGAAGGCTAATTAAGGAATTTGGTGAGTTATGCTATGACATTATGATGTTAATTTCCTGGGTAGCCACAGAGAGGAAAAGATCAGATGAACCTGGCAGAAAATCAGTAACATCAGTGCTTTGTAGAAACAAAATTCCCTGTGGGCTGGTGGCCGAGGCTGTTGGAGTAGGTTTTACAGAAGGTTGAGCCTGGCAGGTTCATTGGAGTGTGAACTGAGAGGAGGTGAAGACATTTTAGAAAGTGATGACTGTGACAGTGGCATGAACATGTAAGTCATGTTTGGAGTAACAAACTATCTGGAGCAACACTCTATCTGGATGTTGAAATTATATGGAAAGGAACAAAAAATAAACCTTGCAATGTCAGTTGGAATGACATTAGACTCTCAAATGAGAGACTAAGAAGTTTTAATTTGTCTAGTAGATGGTAGAGAGGCATTGAATATTTTTCAGCAAGGAGTAGTCATATAGTAAAAGCATGCTTTTAGAAAGGCAAATCTAGTGTCATTGTGGAGAGTCAATCGAGGCTTAAAGTAGAAGCTTCTTGATTTAGTTTTAGTGGCTCTGACATAAATTAACTAAATCCTAAAAAATGGTTCGTGATGATGGGAATGAAAAAGACAACATAAATTCAAGAACTCTTAGATAAATACAATAGAATCTGGTGACACTGATAATGGGAGTTGAAAGAGAGATAAATGGGTCAAAGTTGTTCTGTCTTTGAGGAAACAGATTTTAAAGGCGATCATAACATTAACAAAAGTAAATGAAAATGAACTGTGGGGGAGGTGAAATCTTAGAGTAAAACAATCAATTCATTTAATTTAAAAGAAAAATTTTTTTCTGAGGTAGAGTCTCGCTCTGTTGCCCAGGCTGGAGTACAGTGGCACCGTCCCGGCTCACTGCAACCTCCACCTCCCGGGTTCACACCATTCTCCTGCCTCAGCCTCCCGAATAGCAGGGACTATAGGCGCCCACCACCACGCCCGGCTAATTTTTTATATTTTTAGTAGAGACAGGGTTTCACTGTGTTAGTCAGGATGGTCTTGATCTCCTGACCTTGTGATCTGCCCGCCTTGGCTTCCCAGAGTGCTGGGATTACAGGTGTGAGCCACCACGCCCAGCCCATTTAATTTTATGCATGGTAATTTAAACTTTGATTCTTCTTGTGATGATTAATAGTTACACATCCATATTCAGCAGCTATTTTAAGATTTGGCACTGGAATTCAGGAGACTGTTTGGACTGTTAATTTATACCTGGGAGTCATCTTCTTAGAAGTAATACGTAAAGCTTTGACCGTGAATAAGTTCACAAAGGAGAAAAGTTAGAAGAGTTAAGAACACAGAACCAAGAAGTAAGGCCTGAAAAATAACCTAATTTAGGGAGAATACAGAAAAAAAGGATGCAGGTAGTGAGACAAGAGACAAGGTACAATCAGAAGGGACAAGGAATCTAAGGGAAAGATGATTGTAATGAGGAGGGGGTAAACACCATTAGAGGCTTCAAAAGCCAAGGAGGAAGAAATTCCTTAGAGCCATAGAAGAGACAATATATTGTCTAGAATTAAGTGGGCTCTCTGAAGCCTGGTTGGGAAGCTGAGTTTTATACACATAGGGAATAATCTACAACAACATAATCATATGCTGAAGTATTTGAGCAACACTATATAGGCTCTGTGAGAGCAGGAAGGTGAAGGACATAATCTGGAGGTCGTAGAAGTAGGGACAAGTACAAGGTATAACTTGAGCATGAGCTTTACAAAAGAGGGGAAGGAAAGTTTGCAAGGGACCACCATGATTAAAATCATTGAGGAAAGACTAATGCCCCTTGGGAACGTAAGTAAACTAAGAGGTGAGGGTATTTACAAACTTGTTTATGCATAAATTTAAATCCTCTCTCCTAATCTAACTGTGAAAACAGATAAGAGACAACCATGTAACTACAAGGGCTAGTCCTGAAATAACTACTTACAGAAACAACCAAAGTGAAAGTGTTTGATTTTAGTGACGGTAGTTGCAGAGCAGAAACCAAGACACTTTCAAGGCCAAAGGTAAGTTTTGTGGTGGGCTCATTTATTCTTTGAAGTGACTGTGTATGGCATACAAATAACAGGATTTTTTACATAAATACAGGGCTTACGTACTTCGAACCAAGCACAAATGTCTATTTTTACAAAAGTCCACTGTTACTTCTCCAACACAGGTTTGTCCTGGGGAGGTATGCAGTATGCATACCTTTGTAATGCTGTATCTGCAGATCTCATTGAACTATTGAGCTATTGAATCATGTGGACAGCGTACATGGTAGGGTGGTGATGGAGAATGTTAATGGGGAAAGATAGACCACCAAATAAGTTTGGCTACCTTAAGAAGGCTGTATTCTCCAGTTTTTGGTTTACATATTTTAAATTGTTAACTACCATTAAATCACAGATTTAAATTTTCTTTTCACTTTCCTAATATTTTTAAGGTCATTGTGAGAGAAATGGCCCACTTAGAGCGTTTAAATCACTGAGGTTTTTGCTTTCTTTTGGTTATCCCAAGATGCTCAAACCTGGGATATTTTCTTCAGAAAATTCTTCTTCTAAGTATTTAATGGTATCAGAATCTACCCCAATGGGAAACACAATCATAGATAAAAGTTTCTTCCCCACTGGGTTTCCTGAATATAATGGCAATGCGATTAGCACATTTTCCCAGTGATTGAGTTGGCATGTGCCCATAGATTTATAAATAGAATTTATTGTGAAAGTCACTGTGCTACTGGAGTAAGTGGCTATTGCAATTTGAGGATAGAAAGTGTTCTCTGAAAAGAAACTATTATATGCCTTATATGCCATGGCCATCTGAGGACAAAGAAGGACAGAAGATACAAGTGAGTTTTGTTTTCAGTGAATTCTACCCTATGCACAGTTATGAACAACCACATATATTTAACATTTAAAAAATGCATATTTTCCTACCCCTCTATTTTCAGTTATGTAGGTAGAGCAGGTTGGGGGTGAATGATGATTTCAAATCCTTCACCATTTTGCTCTTTAGAAAGTAGAATGGTGACATGTATAAATGTATCCAGATTCCTGCTGATGTCTCCCAGGACAGCAACAGACTTACGGAGTTTAAAGACTAGTTAGAGTTGAGAAGCAGCCTGTGCCTTAATCCAATCCTTGTAAACTAAGATTTTTGTTTACTGCCTTCAGATGAGACTAATGGTAAATTTCTAAGGTGAACACTATGATAAAAGGACATTTATATAATTGAAAATATCACTGTTGCTGTCACCACTAAAACATATCTTATTTCTAAAGGCTGGAGTTGCATCTTGCAACTAGAAAAAAAACTGTTTTCAATAAGATCAATTTCAAAGAGCCTTTGTGCTTTGTGATCCAGTCAAAATTCGAATAGTGAGAAAATACTTTTATCCTATTCAGAACGGTATTTGATGCAGTATTTGAACAGTATTTGATGCATCCTCTTAAGCCATCAGCCATTTCTCTTAATCAGCTGAGTCCTGTGCCTTGGTCATACGTGAGAATACATGCTGCGATATATTGCTGGCTCAGGTTTAATAAAGAGCTGTCTTCACATTGCATTTCTTTCTTCTTGATAGTCTAGCTCCACAGTGAGAGCCTATCAAACTAGTAAGTCACGAGTGACCATGAGCCCTGGCTTCAGCTCCCAGTGGAACAGCAGCCAACCAGCCTGGAATACATACTCCTTTCCAAGAGCCAGCCTGCACTACCAGTCCCATGCCAGCTATACCTACTGTACTGGACACCCTGCTGTAAGTACCTCATTTTTCTGTATTTTGAAAATTGGATGATTTATGCAGTTACATTTTCAATCTAGAGTGGGTATCTATTAATTGGGCTTTTTTTCTAATGATATAATGCTTCTAAGGTAAGAATTTGCTGCTCTTGAGTAAAAGAGATAAGAATTTAAAAAGTCTTTTAAGTGTTTAAGTAACATGTTTGGATGATTTTTGCTGAAAACTGATATTGCACTAAAAGTTATTTCTAAGTGATGTAGTGTTGGTGTGGAGACTGGATGCACATGTATCTCTAGTTTTATTCTTCTGGTTTCCTTTTGACTGTTGCTTATGAATTTAGTTGGTTGCTTTTGTGCTGAGACAGGATGCCTTTCAAAATGACATAAGAAGCCAGTGGCGGGGGGGGATCCTGGATGCCCCCACTTTCATCAGTGGCATCGTTGACATATTTATACAGACATAAATATGTAGAAATCGATTCATCAGTAGGGTGTTTTCCAGTTACTATTACACAGACATCTGAGGTTGTTGGCATAGACGACTCAAAGGGCAAGGGAAATAAACCTCTAATAAAGGAAAAATGAACTCATGGAATTTGAAGACCTTTTAGAATAGGGTACGTATTTCACCAATATGTGTTTCTGTGTTTTGATTCAATTCTTATGGAGTAAAATTTTTCTTTGATTGCAAATTACCTGTTGTATACTTGAAAAACGTCATGATTAATGTTGATTAGTAAGATCTCTCTTTACTGCTAAGAACCCATGCACAGGATTCCTAGAAAATGAAAGACCTTTGAAAGTGAATCACATATGCCTCTCGTAGCAAATCGTCTAATTGGTGAGTCACAGTAGGCATGGATTCTGCAGCCATTTCATTCAGAAGACCTATTGTAGACTTCTGTACTTCAGCTATCCTGCTGGCATTTTAAGGTTATGGAACTATAAAGTACACAGTGCTTCTAAGTTGAGAGAATGTGCCTCAGATATCATGTCATAATTTCACTTAAAAGAAGACTCGAGGAATTCACTTAAAATGTAAATTAGTATGACTTTTTTCATAGGCAATTTGGAAATAACTATCAAAATTGCACATACTTTTGACTCAGTAATTAAACTTTTGGCATTTAATCGGACATGTACAGGATATATGCACAAGGATAGTGTTGACAACAGTTTTGAAATTACTTGGACCTCAATAACCATATTTTCTTTTCATTTATCTTTTAACAAATACTTATTAAGCATTATTAACCATTTAATATGTTTGGTATTTTTCTAGGTGAAAGAAATCCAAGGGTGAACAAGACCAAGTCTTGCTCTTATGGAACTTCTATTCTAGGGAATGGGGAAGTTGGTTATTATATAAAAAAATATATAAATACAAAGAAGCAAACAAGAAAGAAAATTATACCACAGTGTTATATGCTAAGCAAAATAAATTCTACACAGAGACTTAAAATAAATAGAAGTAACAGAGAATAACTGGGTGGCTACTTGTGATTGTGTGGTCCACCAAGTCCTCATTCAGGAGGCCGGGTTTTATCTGAGATCTGAATGAAAAAGAGATGTAACTAGTCAGAGTTTGGGAGGATGAGCATTATAAGCAGAGGAAACAGCTAGTGTGAAGGATCTGAGGCAGCAGTGAGCCTGGTTCCCTACACAGGGAGAAAGTCATTGGAACTTAGGAGAGAATAGAGAGATAAAGTCAGAGAGAGAGAGACAGGGACCACTTTATTCAGATTGAAAAGTAGCACTTTGTCATACCAAGTAAGGAGTTTGTATTTTATTTAACTGCGATGGAAAACTATCAGAGTGTTTTAAGCAAGGAAATAACATGACATAATTTTTTTAGGACTCAGTCTGACTGCTAAGTGGAAAATTTCTGGTGGAGTAATAGGAAGTAAAGCACAGAGTCAAATTAGGAGAGTATTACACACACATATGTGTGACTGCAAAAAAATACATTTTCTTGTAATATCCTTTGACCTATTTGGTGTTCAAAATATATGGAACCTGTTTTTATAATGAAAAACCAAGTTGCATTTATTTTGCATAAATTTTTCTTTAGTAACCAGTTTCATATCTAGTATGTCTCATTAGTTTCTTCTTGAGTAGTTATTTGTCAAGCCAGAAGTTGACAAATTGTAATTTAATAAAGTATTTCAATTCATATTCTTATTGGCTTCAAGGTCATCTAAAAGTAGCTGACATTAATTGAGCACTTAATGTTTTCCAAGCTCTGTACTAAGTACTTTTACATGCATTTCACACACACACACACACACACACACACACACACACACACACACACACACTTTTTTCAAAACAGCCCTCGGAGGTAGGTACTATTATTATCATTTTAAGGGTTAGTGAAATGAAGTTCAGAAAAATTAAGTATCTTTTCTTAAGTTACACGACCAGAAGTGGGGCCTGAGATTCAAACATTGGCTGTCTAGCCTCCCACTAGTATTCTTATCCATTGTATTATATTGCCCCTTGACATTGAATCACTGTGTCTTTATTTACATGCCAAGGACAATTACATGATTATATCTCAGAAAGAACCCTTGCTAATAATTTAGTTTAGATGTTCATGTTACTCTTTAGAGAAATATTTGCATTTATAGGATACTTGATTTTAGGTCTGGGGGTAGGAGGAAACAATAGGTGCTATCATGTCTTAGAAACCACCAGGAAAATTACAGGTTATCTAGGTACTTTTTGTGCTTTAAGGCCCAGCAGCTGATACTTTCTTTTGTGTTGCTGCTGTGAGTCAAGTGAGTCAAGTAAGAAAAGTAGAAGCAAAAGATTAGAAAATCCTTAAAATATAGTCATGGGCGTTACACTTCTGATTTCAAGGACACTCTGAGGATCAACTTTAAAGCCTACTTGGAATTCTTTCATTATCCCAACATTATAACTTTCTTTCAAATTTTCTTTCCATGCCTGAACAGATGGCATTAAACTCTTGACTCACAGATCAGTGCTCATTTAACTCTGCTACTGTTTTGTGAAAGGAATTATATAATCTAAAAATACATCAGAGGTTCAATATAGGGAGACTTTGAGGGCTGGGTTTGGAAGACAACATGCAAAAATGTTGACTATTTCATAGTTTTTACTCGAGTCCATTTTTCAAGAGAAATATTTGGGGCTTCAAAATGTGAGAGTGGATTCCATAGTTGCTATGCAGTCTAAGATCCACAGTGGTTTCGTGGTTAAAACCACAGAAATGGAATTCTTGTCTGAATAGATTCCCAGTGATTTTCTTGAGTCATATAATTTAGTAGCCTTTAATGGAGCTATAAATCCTCTGCCTGCCTTGTGAAACTCATGTCCTTTTCTCCAAGTCACTAGTTTGATTGAAGATTTCCAGTTTTTTAACTGGATATCCTGGAGTTACAAGGGTGTCAGCCAATGTGGTATTTGTGTAGTAAGTATATATGACTCAAAGGCTTCCCCTTTGCCTCTATTCCCCTGCTTCTGAGGAATCCTGATATCCCATGAATGTCTGGTTAGTTAACTTGAAATTGGTAACCTTGAGATTTTATTCTAGGATTTAATCTAGATTTTATCTCAGAATGCAGTTAGGCCTCTCCCTGACCAAGTAAGGATTTTCTCAGAGCTCTTTTGTACATCACTGTATTAGTTTCCTATGACTGCTGTAACAAATTACCGCTGACATTGAGCTAAAAACAACATGTCTATCTTTTATAGTTCTGGAGGTTGGAAGGCTGAAATGAGTTTCACTGAGCTGAAATCAAGGTGTTGGTAAGGCTGTGCTCCCTCACGAGGCTCCAGAGGAGAATCTATTTCTTGGCCTTTTCCAGCTTCCAGAGCTATATTTATTGCATATCTTGGCTCATAGGCCCTTCTTCATCTTCAAGGCCAGCAGCATAGCATCTTCACATCTATCTCTGCTCCATCTTCAGATCACCTTCCCTATCTATAGTCAAATCTCTCTCTGCTTCCCTTTTACAAGCTCACTTGTTATTTCATTTAAGGGCCCACCTGGCTAATCCAGGATAATCTCCCTGTCTAAATATTTTTAAGTTAGTCACATCTGCAAATTTTATTTTGCCATATAAAGTCATACTCACAGGTTCTGGGGATTAGGTCATAGACATCCTGGTGAACCATTATTCACCTTACACTGATCATAATATTCCGCGACTCAATGACTAATTTCTGAGTCATTAGGTAAGTATTTGGGGCTTCTTGAAATTAATGAGGCTTATCTTACTGAGGGAGATAATATGAGAGGGATTCTTTGAGTGATGGAGGATGAAATCCCTGTGGCAATTCAAAATTATTGAAACTCACAAATATAAGTTTGATTTTCCAGAAATCCACTGTATTTCCACTTCTAAAATGACGTCAGTGTTAACTATCCCCTTGGTAACTACTCCAATACATATCTTAAAAGAAAATAAAAAGACAGGATTACTAAAGCTCTACTAATGTTTTATTCACTGCACTAGAATTTCCAGGCATCTAGAATGCCCTCACCAGCTTGGATAATATTCAAGAAGTGGCAAAAAGTGATATTCAAAATATTCAAGTAATGAAATATTACAACTTTTTAGCCACATATTAAATACGGAAATACCTTTTATTATCCAAGGAAACTACTAATATATAAGTGAATTTATATAGTGATATTATTTGTAGTACATTTTATTCCAAAAATCGTTCCACAAGTTTCCAAATAGTATATGGACTAGTGTGTTGGTGTGCTCTTTCATTTGACACTTCTGTTACTAGCTAAATGATAACTCTATCTGCTTCATGACTTAACATCACTTAACATGGAATAACATCGAATTTCCAACAACTTTCTATTAATTGAGAACCATTATATGAGGATAATGTTAATTAAAAGGAAGAGGATTCATTTTCTGCCTTCATACTAGCTCTCTGGTCTCCCCACATCTACTCCTCTCTTGCTCCTTTCTTTTCTCACATTTGAAATTTATAATTTAAATGATCCTAGGGACGTGGAGAAAAAGAAGGGAATTAGAAAGAGATGGAAAGTAGATAGTAACGATCTGATCCTAGGTGCTGAGGCCAGGAGCCTGTGTACCTTCTTTTTTTTTTTTTTTTCCTTTTCCAGTGAGGAAGTACAATATGACTTTTCACCCCACTGAGGCTAATCAGGAGACAGTGCCCAAGTGTAGCCCACTTAATAAGGGAGACAAAGCAGAAAGAGGTAAAGAAAATAGAAAGAGGTAAAGAAAACCTCTGAGCAGGTGCTCAGAGGTTCATGCTGCCTGCAGGTAGTAGAGGCTTCTTCTAAGCCTTTGTCTATCCCTTCAGAAAATAGCAGGCACAAAGGAGAGGAAAAGTGGGAGGGCTGTACTAATTTTCTCTTTCAAAAAAAAAAAAAAAAAGATCTGAAAGGGGAAGGGTGCAGACCTAGTAATGTCTTGCTGAAAGAGTCTCTCTTTTAGTCATTAAATAGGTTTCCAGGAGATTCCCTCCCTAGAAACTTGTTTACAAGCCTCAGAGACAACTGCCTTTCACCAAGAATTAGGTTGTCAGATGAAACAAGGGTTCCCAAACCTACCAGAAGGCACATTAGCCCACAGTAAAGGCATTTTCTGTGCATGTCTATGGCAACTGCCTATATCCATGGCACCTAATAGCCTGAATAGCTGCTTCCTCAGCCCAGACCATCCTTTTCCCCATGGATAGGGACATGTGGTTTTTTTTTTGGTTTTTGTTTTTGATTTTTTGTTTTTGAAGTGTATAGAAAAGATAGGAAGAGGTTGAAGTCTCCTTTCTTCTATATGAGGACCTTTATGCATCAAAGACCCACCAACTTTGCAAATAAATAGCAAATCCTCTGTCACAGGTCCTCTATCTCTGCGCTCCAATGCCTGAGCCAGAAAGATATCTTGGAATCACAGCTTACTTGTTCATAGTTTCTGAAATGATACACAAATGCTGGGATTTAGATTATTAATTTTCATTGGTTATTCCAATTACTTTTATTCTATTTACTAATATGTGGAAGTGTGTCAACACTTTAACAGTTAGTATTGCTCTATACTAGCTTAATAATAGGTCTACCTAGACTCTTGGAGCTATGGAAAACTTTTCAAAAAGTACCGACAATAGACAGTTTTCAAAAGATAATGAACAGATCTCCAGATACTGTGAATTCTCTTTTGTAAACTGATTCGCCTGAAAACTCACCAGTATTACAATAGCTAAGGTCAACATATTCCCCAGTTTTCCTAGTTTATGCTGATTTCCTAGTATAGTTATTAATGATATCCCCTTTAACTCTAAAAAGTGTTTAGGTTTAGAAGTTATATTATATGGTCTCCCTACCACACTCCTTTACAAAAAAAAGGCATATTCCTTGCACATAAATCTTACTGTGCTTCACTGCTTCAGGGTTTAAAATCTCTCCAGGGAGCACCAACAAAGGAGATGCCTCATGTAATGATTAATCAGGTACCATAAACCAATGGGGCTTCTAGTCTTTTCCAGCCATGTATGTATCTCTGTACTAAGGGAGAAGGAAAGTCTTTAATTTATATCTTTTGCAGTTATTTAAACTTTTAATGAGATTTTTAGATAACTGAGAAATGGGATACAGGGCATGTAATTTTTCCAAATTCTTCTAGGCATATGTGAACAGTTTGAAGACCTTGGCTCAATGGTAGTTTTCCTAAGCTTCATTTTTTACATCATGGAGGCCACTTTTAGTGAAAGGAGCTGCTCAGAATTCACAACTCTTGCTGCCCCCAACTCTGCTCAATTTTCCCAAAGGCCAAGAGAATAAATACTCCGCACACCTGTATCTCTTTCATTGTATAGCACATCTAAGCCTATAATTTTTTCCCCTAACATAAATCTCCAAGACTAAATATACAAGGCAGATAATAACATGGTTGACTTCATTTAAGGTGGGTTAACAAACTTTATCAATTAAAATTATTTTGCTACTCATAACAGAACATCCAACTGACAGTGGCTTCTAATGGTAAGGTTTATATTAACTGCCTTAATAAAAAGCCTGGATGTAGGGGTGCACATTTATATTTGTCAAAGATGGCTGCAATAATACCACCCATTCCACATTTCTGTCTGCAATATGATATTGCCATTTCCCAACCAAGAAATGGGGTCTCATAGCCCTGTTCTTGAAACTGGCTGGCCTTTGTATCTCACTTCTAATTGATAGAATGTGGTAGAAGTGATGTAGTGTGACTTTTAGCTTTGAAAAAGCTATGCGGCTTCTATCTGGTTTTCTTGAAAAGCTTAGCTTCTGAATGCATTCTCTCTGGACACTGTCACCACACTCTTCCAATCACCATGCAATGAGGAAGCCCCAAGCCACATGGAGAGACGATATGTAGGTTCTCTGAGCAATAGTTTCTTGGGCCTACTTCTTGAGGTACCAGACATGAGTATGAATGACTCTCCAGATGATTACATTCTCTAACTGTCTGAGCCATTTTCAGGTATCGGTGTCTTCCCATCTAAAGTCCTAGGAATGAGAGAGCAGAGATAAATCCTTCCCATTGTGTCCTACCTAAGTTTCTCTCCCACAGAAACAGTGATCATAACAAAATGGCTGTAGTTTTAAGCTGCTAAACCTGGGATAGTTTATTTTTCAGCAATAGTAACTGGAACAATAACTATGTCTACATTTGGTGCAGCAGTTGATCGACATCATCTAAGAGACAGGCTCGTTCTGCCTTTCCTCTTTGCCATCCTCTGTGTGTTGGTGATGTCACACCTCTTTGAAACGAGATGAAACCTACAACTCTAAACCTTTCATTTATATAGTACAGTGCTCCAAGAAGGTAGGAAGAAAGCAGGGGATTTTACCTTGTGCTACAATTTTTGGAAACATTTTAAATAAGATTTTTAATTTCCAAATAAAAATTATATACATTTATGGTGTATATCGTCATGTTTTAAAATATGTATAAATTGTGAAATGGCTAAATCAACCTAATTAATAAATGTATTACCTCGTATACTTATTTTTTATGGTGAAAACACTTAAAATCTACTCCCTCAGCAATTTTTAAGAGTATAATACACTGTTAATATAGCCCCAATGTTGTACAATAGATCTCTGGAACTTATTCTTACCATATGACTGAAATTTTCTATCCTCTAATCACCATCTCCCCAATTCCTCTAACCCACCCCAGCCTTTGGTAACCACCATTCTATTCTATGTCTATGAGTTCAATGTTTTTAGGTTCCACAAAATAAGTGAGATCATGTATTTGTCTGGTGCCTGGCTAATTACACTTAGCATAATGTATTCCAGGTTCATCCATGTTGTCATAAAGGCTAGAATTTCCTTCTTTTTAAAGGCTGAATAGTATTCCATTTTGTGTATATGTATATGTATGTATACAAATGTGTGTACATACATATGGTTTTTTGTAATGACTGTACACCAACAGTGGACAATGGTTCCCCTTTCTCCACATTCTCTTTAACACTTGTTATCACTGATCTTCTTGATAATAGCCATTCTTGTAGCTATGAGACAATATCTCATTGTGGTTTTAATTTGTATGTCTCTTGTGATTAGTGATTTTGAGCATTTTTCTTTTAGTATGCTGTGAAATTTGGTTTGGTAGTATTTTGTTGAGGATATTTGCATCCATGTTCATCAGGGATATTGGCCTGTAATTCTCTTTTCTTGTAGTGTCCTTGTCTGGTTTGGTATCAGGATAAGCTAGCTGGCCTTGTACAAAGGAGTATGAAAGTATTCCCTTTTCTTCAATTTTTTGAAAGAGTTTGAGAAGGATTGGAAATAGATCTTTTAAAGTTTGATAGAATTTAGCAGTGAAACCATTAGGTCTTGGCTTCTCTTTGATGGAAGACTTTTCATTAGTTCCGTCTCCTTACTCATTATTAGTCTGTTCAGATAGTCCATTTCTTTGTGATTCAGTCTTGGTAGGTTGCATGTGTCTGGAAATGTATCAATTTCTTCCAGACTCTCCAATTTATTGGCATATAGTTTTTCCTAGTAGTCTCATGATCTTTTATATTTCTATGGTATAAGTTATAATGTCTCCTCTTTTCCTTTCTGATTTTATTTGAGTCATATCTCTTTTTTTTTTAGTCTAGCTAAAGATTTGTTGATTTTGCTTATCTTTTTCAAAAATCAACTCTTAATTTTGTTTATCTTTTCTACTGTTTTTCTAGTCTTATTTCATTTATTTCTGCTCTGGTCTTTATTATGTTCTGCTTTTTGCTAACTTTGGGATTAGTTTGTTCCTGTTTTTCCAGTTCCATGAAGTGTAGTGCTAGGTTGTTTATTTGGGATCGTTCTTTGTTGATGTATGTAAGTGTTTATTGCTATAAACTTTACTCTTAGAACTGCTTTTGTGGCATCCCACCAGTTTGGGCATGTTTTGTTTCCATTTTCATCTCAAGATGTTTTTAAATACCCCTTTTAATTTCTTCCCTTTTAATTCTTTGATTAGATAATTTAATCCATTTAAGTTCAAGGTAATTATTGATAAGTAATGACTCACGACTGCCATTTTGTTCATTGTTTTCTGGTTGTTCCATTTTCTTTCTTTCTCTCTTGCTGTCTTCCTTTATGATTAAGAGATTTTCTCTATTGGTATGCTTTCTTTTAAGGTGGGGCATTAAATTTCTTCACTGACTTACTGGTTTTCAAAAGCATGTTGTTTACTTTTTATGTATTTGTGAATTTTCTGGAATTCCTCCTGTTATTTCTGGTTTCCATATATGTATATATATATATGTGTGTGTGTGTGTGTGTGTGTGTATATATATATATATACACACACACACACACACACACACTATATTGTGGTAGGAAAAATATATTCCATATATTGTGGTAGGAAAAGATACTTGATATAATTTCAGTCTTCTTAAATTTGTTAAGACATGTTTTGTGACTGTCTATCTGAATCTATCCTGAAGAATGTTTCATGTGCCCTTGAGAAGACTATATTCTGTTGTGGGTTGGAATATTCTGTATGTTTGTTAGGTCGACTAGTTCTAAAGGGTAGATTGTCTCGTATTTCCTTACTAATTTTCTGTCAGAATTATCTCTCAGTAGCTGAAAATGGGGTATTTAAGTTCATTACTATCATTTTAATTACAGTCTCTCTCTCCCTTTAGATCTATTAACATTTGCTTTATATATTTATGTGGTCTAATGTGAAGTACATATATATTAATATTTTTGTTATAGTCTCTTGATGGACTGACCATTTTATCATAAAATGAAATTCTTTGCTTCATTTTACAGTTTTTGACTTACAGTTTACTTTATCTGATATTAGTATAATTACTATTCCTGATGTCTTTTGGTTTCCATTTGCACGGAATATGTTTTTGCATCCCTTCACTTTCAGTCTGTGTGTTCTTACAGCTAAAGTGAGTATCTTCCAAGTAGCATACAGTTGGGTCTCTTTTCTTATAATCTACATTCAAGGTAATTATTGATATGTAATGACTCCCTGCTGCCATTTGTTAATTGTTTTCTGGTTATCGCATAGGTTCTTTATTCCTTTCTTCCTTTCTTGCTGTCTTCCTTTATGATTAAGTGATTTTTCTCTGCTGATATGCTTTGATTTTTTACTATGTATCTTTTGTGTATTTACTATAGATTTTTGCTTACCAGGAGGTTTACAAAGAGTATCATATAGTTATGACAGGCTATTTTGAGTTGATAATAACTTTTATTACATTAAAAAACTATGCTTTTACTTCACTCTCCCATTTAAAATTTTGTTGTTTTTGTGGAGATGAGGTCTTACTCTGTTGCCCAGGCTGGTCTTGAACTCCTGAGCTCGAGTGATTCTTCCACCTTGGCTGCCCAAAGTGTAGAGATTATAGGTGTGAGCTACTGTGCCTGGTCCCATTTTAAATATTTGCTGCCACAATTTATATCTTTTTACATTATGTATCCCTTAAAATTTATAGTAATGGTTATTACTTTAACCTTCATATTAAAGATATAAATGATTTACACACCACTCTTACAGTATTAAGAGTGTTCTTGATTTGACTGTGTAATTACCAGTGAGCTTCATAATTTCATATGTTTTTTGTTACTAATTAGCTTCATTTTCTTTCAGCTTGAAGAACTCCCTTAAACATTTATTATAAGACAGGTCTGGTGGCAGTGAAATCCTTCAGCTTTTATTCATCTGGAAAAGTCTTTATGTGTCCTTTATTTCTAAAGGACAGTTTTGCCAGGTACTTCAGCACTTTAAATGTATCATCTCACCCTCTCCTGCCCTGTAAATTCTCTGCTGAGAAATCCACTGCTAGCCTTATGGGAACTCCCTTATATGTTATTTGTTTCTCTTCATTTGCTTCTTTTAAGATCTCTCTTTCTCCTTGCTTTTTTGCAGTTTGATTGTAATATATTTTGGTGTAGTCTTATTTGGATTGAATCTGAATGGAGACATTTCTTCTACTTTAATATTCATATCTTTCTCCTCATTTTAAAAGTTTTCTGCTATTATTTCTTTAAATAAGCTTTCTACCATTTTGTCTTCTTCTTGAACTCTTATAATTTTCTCTTTAGATGCTATCCCATAACTTCTATAAGCTTTAATTGTTTTTTATTCTTTTTTGTTCTTCTCTGACTATATATTTTCAAATCAGCTGTCTTTGACTTCACAGATTATTTTTTTCTGCCTGATTAATTTTGCTGTTGATGCTCTCTACCACAGTTTACATTTCACTCATTGTATTATTAAGGTCTAGAATTTCTCTTTAAAAATGTCTTTAATCTGTCTGTTAAATTTCTTGTTCTGGTCGTTTGTGGTTTTTCTGATTTTTTTTTGGGTTATTTCTCTTTATTTTCTTGAAGTTTGCTTAGCTTTCTTAAAAAATAACTATTTTGAATTCTTTGTTATGCAGTTTGTATATTGCCATTTCTTTGGGGTCTGCTTCTAGCAGATTGTGTTCTTTGGTGGTGTTACGTCTTCTTATTTTTGTGTGTTTCTTGTTGCCTTACATTTATGTCTATGCATTAAAGAATTAGGGACTTGTTCCAGTTTTTACAGACTCACTTTTTCTGGGTAAGCTCTTTAGTAGTAGTCAGCTTATTTAGAGATTCTAGGCATGTCTCTGGTATAGTCTGAGAGTGAGTTTCCTCCTTGAGTCCTTAGGTAGTAAGTCTACCCCGGTGGCTCCAGGCTTGGATTTCCTGTAGTAACCCAGCTTGGTGCCTGAATCAGCAGGTATGTTGGCTTGATGCCTGGTTACATGCAGTTGAGCCTGAATCCTGGAGCCACTGGGGTAGACTTACTGATCTGGTCCGCAGGTATATTAGTCAGAGTTCTCCAGAGGGACAGAGCCAAAAGGATATATGTATATATAAAGGAGAGTTTATTAAGGAGAATTGGCTCACCCGATTAAAAGACTAAGTCCCATGATAGGCCATCTGCAAGCTGGGGAAGAGAGAAGCCAATAGTGTGCCTGTCCAAGTCTGAAAGCCTCAAAATTAGGGAAGCCAACAGTGTAGCCTTCAGTCATGGCCAAAGGCCTGAGAGCTCCCAGGAAGCTACTGGTGCAAGTCCCAGAGTCCAAAGGCCAAATAACCTACAGTCTGATATCCAAGGGTAGGAGGAGTGGAAGCAAGTGTCCAGCATGGGAAGAAGAAAAAAGAAGACTCAACAAGCAAAGTTATCCACCTTCTTCCCTCTGCTTTGTTCTAGCTGCTTTGGCAGCCAATTGGATGATGCCCAACCACATTGAAGGTGGGTCTTTCTTTCCCAGGCAACTGACTCAAATACCAATCTCTTCTGGCAGCTCCCTCACAGACACCCCAGAAGCAATGCTTTACTAGCCATCCAGATATCCTTCAATTCAATCAAGTTGACACCTAATATTAACCGTCCCAGCAGGGATAGGAATAGAGCCTAAGTCCACTAGCATGTGCCTTCAGTCTGAGTCTTTAAGGGCTTGCCTGGCACTGGGGTGAGCCTGGCACCTGGGCTGAATAGGACAGGCCTGGAACCTGAGTTCTTGAGGGAGTGGCCTGGACCCAGGGTCTGCTGAAGGAAGCCTGAACCCTGAGTTTTCTGGAACCTGGGACTGCATGGACTGGACAGGAGCCTGGGGCTGGCCTGATGCTGGAACTGGCATGAAGCCTGGGTCTGAGGGGATTAGTCTGGAGCCTAGGATTCCCAGTGCTTGCCTAGTACCTGGAGCCACTGTGGCTTACCTGAGACTGAGGCTGGGACTATGGGGCCTAGCCTGGAGCCTTTGCCACTGATAACCTGCCTGGATGTTGGGTTTATATGGTGCTGGCCTAGAGGCTAGGTCTCTGAAGGATGGCCTGGGTCCTTAGGTATTGGGAGGCCGGCCTGGGACCTGGGTATACAGAGATAGTCCTAAATCCAGGGTCTGTGGGCCTACTCCAATACTAAGGTCTATTGGGACAGATGTAGATTCTGGATATGCTGGAGCTGGCCTGGACCCTGGGTCTACAGTAGTGTGTGCGGTGCTGCAGGGTTCAGCCTTAGTACATTGTTAACTAAATAGGTTCAGGATTCCATAAGTGCTGAGAAAGGGGAATGACTATTGGAAAATAACCAACAGTGTTTGCTATAGGTGCCCAAACCTATGCTATTTTGCCTCCCCCAACATGCCCTGCAGTATTTCCTACAAGATACAGTTTTCTTGAAACAAAATTTTTAGAACTATAGACTAAAAGTCAACTCCTATTTATATAATATTTTAAAAGAATTTGTATTCTTTTCTGTGATTATAATATTAAAATATTCTTAATATTTTAAAAGAATCTGTGATTCTTGGTCATATGTATGGTTTGTCAGTGCTCATTTGCACATGGCTCTGGGAGAACACACAGGTTTTCCTGTCGTAAACTTTGTCCCTTCTTTTATATAATTCTTCAGAGGCCAGGACTTGATTCATGAAAATGTATTTGCATCCTGATGATACTTTTTCAGTTGTCTAGATTCATATATTTTTGGAGAAGCTGAGTCCTAGCAATGACCCCTTCAATGCTCTTGAACTTTGAATGAGGTCATGTCATCAATGCAGCAAACATTACTTGAGTTCATGCTATCTGCTGGGCATTGTGTTGGGTGTGCACAACAACAGGGGGTAGAGTAGAAGATGAAGGGAATGATGAATGTTATAAAGTGTCCATATATTCAAGTTGCTTAAAATCTAGTGGAGAAGAGAACTGAGGAAACAGAGAGATATTAGATGATGGTAGCAAGGTTCTAAACCAGTGATTCCCAAATATTAAATGTGGGCCCTTTAAACACTATAATTTGAGGAAGTTGCAGGCATGTTATAGTTAAACATTGGGACCCTGGAACCAGTCTGAGTTGGGTACATATCCCAACTATCAATGCTCTAGCTGTTTGACCTGGAGCAAAGTTATTGAATGTCTCAGAATCAACTTCCTTCTTTATGTAATAAGACAATTATACATTGGTTTTTAATGTCATTGTGAGAATTTAATGAGATAATATGTGTAAAGCTGTTGAACACAGAATTACTATTTATAAATCACTTAATAAATACAAATTATATTAAAATAGGAAAGAAATCAATTTCAATTTGGGTCTTCAAAGAAGGCTTACAGACTCCCAGTTTATACTCTTAGGGTGGCATCTGTTTTTAAGACCCTGAGACTCAGGCTTTAAACTATTGAGAGCCCCTCAGGTACAAAAAGACTTATTTGTGTCTGCCTGGAAATTTCTACCTTTCTCCTTTATCTGCTGTTTAACATTCATGCTTTAGTAGACCAAGACAAGGAAAGCATTAAAACTTTGCCAAGATTTAGTCAATTATAGTAAGGTCTAAGATTTAAACGCTATTTTTTTCATATGCTTTTTTCCAAGTAGCAGTGTTTTCCAGATAAAATTGAGATTCCTGTTCTGCTTCTCTCCCTTATGACTTTTATTTTTCACACATGGTATGAAAGACTAAGATTTCATCTGGTATACTTCGTTCCCTTCATTTAGTTCCTAGCCATGATGGAGTATCCCTTCCCATGACCTTTCCTCTCTCCTAATAGTCCCTTACACCATTTCCATAATGCATGGCTTGATACTACTTAATTCTGAGTGTTCCAAACAGATGTTCTGGGGAAAGGATTCCGCCATCCATCTGGGCTTGGTCTATACCTCCCATGGCAGATGGTTAAATTTCATAAGACATTGTTGGAAATCCAGGCTGTGGTATTTTATGCTGTTCTACCCAGTTTCGTATGTTTGATTTTTTAAAAAATCTCCTGCCGTGATAATTATTAAAAATTAACATTGAAGTAGATTAAATGCAATAAATGTCACATTAAATAGTAAATTTTAAAATTATCAATAAAATATTAACTTATAGAAAAAAGCTAGATTCAAATATTTTAGTTGCTAGCATGGTGTCTTATACAGTTTGGTTATGATCACTGGGGCAAGATTAAACTCTCTTTATAATAGGGAATCTGACACATGAGAAGAATTTCAAGATTTTTTTTTGCCAAACATGGCACCATTCTTACAAAAGGCACATGAGATGGAAAGGTTTTATGACCAGTGATGCTCTAAATGCTGTGGCTGATGTACATTACTAGTTTTATCTGTTATTTTTTTAATCTATGAGTGAGGCCTCCTAAACACAATCTTATAAAGCTGAGTCTTTGATAGAAACAATGACAAAATGTATTTACATTATAAGGGGTCCCTTTTGAAAAGTAAAATAATTTTAAGCTTAAAAACAAAAATGCT
Source organism: Pan troglodytes (assembly GCF_028858775.2). Classification (NCBI taxonomy): domain Eukaryota; kingdom Metazoa; phylum Chordata; class Mammalia; order Primates; family Hominidae; genus Pan; species Pan troglodytes. The sequence continues at coordinate 33,184,985 of NC_086015.1, forward strand.
TCTGATTAGCTCCCTTCACCCTTTCAGGGAAGGCAAATTCTATCAATCATATTGATGAAGAGACTTTCAATGCAATCTGTTAAGACCAAGCTTTGTGGTAGTCACAGGCAATGAACTTAAATTACATCAACTTATGGGCTGAGTTCATTGGAGCATCTCTGTAATCACTCGTGTGTGAAGACCCAATAAGGCTGAATCGACCTTTTTTTTTTTTCTTTCAATTACAAAAATTGGTACAGATTCTTTTGGGACAAACACTCAAACTTTTAAAATATATTTTAAAGTTAAAGTGAAAATTCAAACTTCCTCCTAAATACCTTTTAGTTGTCGATGGTTATTCTTCAGTAGCTCTTTAAACTGACGTGTATTTAGATACTACTAATAAAAACAAAAATATAGTAAACTGTACACCTCTAAACCCAACAGCCAGCTGCAGAGGCAGAATATTGTCAACACTTTTGAAGCTCTCTTATTACCCTTTAAAGCATCCCCTTTCCAGCTCCCAGAGGTAACCCTAATCCAGAATTTTCTACTAAGCATTTCCTTGCCTTTATTCATAGTTTTGCCACTTACAGATACCTAAATATATTGTTGACTCATTTTGAACTTTATATCAATGCAAAAGGTACTACAGGTATTTTCATAATCTTTTTGGTTTTGGTCAACATTATGTTTTTTGAGATCCATTCATTATGATGTGATTAGCTATAGTTCATTTGATTGTATATAATTCATTGTCTGAATACATTATGATTGATTTATCCATTTTAACGTTGAAGGGAATGCAGGCTGTTTCTTGTTTTTACTATATAATGAGCAGTGCTGCTGAATCCCTGTTTTCTTATCCACATGTTGTCTATACCAAGCATTGGTATTGCTGGGTTGTAGGGTGTAGCATAATCAAATTATCTAGGCAGATTGTGGCTATATTATAACTTGTGGTTGAACATGAGCCTTTTTTCCTCTTCTGTGAAATGCTGTGCTACCTTCTCTTCATTTTTATTTTGCAATATTTGTCTTTTTCCTTATGATTTGTAGGGTTTCTCTATATAGCTGGATAATAATCTTTTGTCAGCTCTGTATATAGCAAATATCTCCTATCAATTTCTTCATTATATTTCATTTTTATGGTGCCTTTTGATAAACAGCGTTCTTAATCTGAATGCAGTAAAATTCTCTTTAAAATGAGTAATACATTTTCTGTGTTGTTTGAGAAATTATTTTTTTACCACAAGGCAGATGGTGATTGTCTCTTCTTTCGTCTGTCTCCCTTACAGGATAATCAAAGCAAAGAAGCCATTTTTCACCTCTTTTCCATTATAAATTCTCCCTTAGTAATCCTTTTGTGATTTTTGTATTGGAAATTGAGGGTTGGCTAATTGAAGTCAGATGTTCAGTGCAGAGTGTTGCAGCGTGTCCCAATTTGTTGCCTTGTTTCTCTGTTCTCTCTTTGTATGATCTATGGAGACTCCAAAAAGTTATCTGGGGAAGAACAATGGCACATTTAACTCAGATTCTATTCCAGACAAGCTTATCAAACAATTTCTGTGGAACAAGTACAGTGTTATTCCTGATAGAATTCTATCGAGATAGATAGGACACATAGGACTTATCAAAGAGGGAAGCCCGTCACCTTTATTAGTCTGGAACTTCCTTTTCTTCAATCAACAACATATGTGAACTTTCTTTTCTTGCTAGAAATATAGAATATATCTTCCTTTTGATTTTTGCATAAAGTATAATAATATAGCTTTATAGTAAAGTATTTAAATCTTCCCTTATTAGGAACCAAAAGGTGTTTTCCAGTTGTTCTTTAATTTCATAATGATATAATGAATGTGGGTGTATGTAACATAGTGTATATATGTGTATGTGTATATGTAAACGTCAGTATGTATATATCTCCATATGTTTGTGATATGGCTTCCTTATAATTGTATTAGAGAAGTAGAATTGCTATGACTAATGATATTTTCACTTAAAATTTTTGTGGAAATGCTAAATTGCCTTATCGCGAAAGTTGACAAGGGTATGCTTCATCACATTCTAGCTCACATTAGATACTGTCAGTTAAGTAGACTTTTGTCAATTTTAGGGGAAATAGTATTCTTTTGTTCTAATTTGTATTTCTTTTCTCACTGCATTAGCCAACCTCATTTTTGAACGTTTCTCAGCTATTTATAACTTTTTAACATTTGAGTTCCTTCCATGAATAAACGTAAGTGATAATGTAAAGCAGTGTAACTGAAGAGATGCTTGCCATTTCACTGCAGTTGTATTTTCATCATAAGAGCAATAGAATTAAATTTGTATCACCTGCAAAATGGCATTTTTGTGGCTATTTGTACTTCATCTACAAAATCACAAACCTAACCATGCTAAAAACAAACCAATTTGGGTTTGCTGCCTGAAACCTTTAGTTGGGTGTTTTAAAATAAAATAAAATAGCAGCAAATATTCAAAACACTTTCACCAGCGTTATCTCATCTGATCCATTACATCCTTCTAACACATCGTTAAATCAACAGATGTCAAATTAAGCAAAAGGAAGCACAACAAAATGCTTATCTATTTATTGCTGCAAAAGTACTTAAACAGGTGTCATATTCAAGATTCTAATCGCTGTTCCAGAGAGCAAGCTTTTAGTGAAAATATTTGTAAGTGTTATGACCAAATGTAACAAAGGCATAAATAAAATCCAGGAAAATTATAAAATTCAAATTAAGAGGAAACACTAAGGAAAGTATAAAGGTATCTTAACTTTCCTGGTAATGTTCTGTTTCTGAAGCTGGATGATATCAACACAAGTATTTACATATATGCTTTATAATTTCTCATATTTGTAAAATACTTTTTAAAAATTAAAACCTCAGTGCTTTTTTTTTCATTTCTACAGTGGCACATAAAAAAGGATTACCACTCTAAAGCTTAATGATCACATCCAAGGGGTTCAAATGCCAATGCATTTGGCAGCAATTCAGTGCAGGGTTTGCTGAGCCAATTCTCCAGTTCTGAGTAGCCTCAATGCCTCAACCTAATCTGGCAGAGGGAACACTCCGATGATAGCAATTACTTCAATTCTCAGTTTGTTGAGTTCATATGGCCCCACAAGTAATAAAAGTTCTTAAAAGAGTTTGCTGAAAAGAATGAAAATAGGCATGGTACATGACTCAACAAATCTATGCCAAACCACCTGTGTGAAAATATATACACATATTTAATTTAGCCAACTGTTCTCCTTGATTGATAGTTTGCATATATTATACGATAGACCTGATGCTCCTAACCTTCCACAGCTTCCTAAATTGAGAGTGTAAATTTCTTAATTTTCCCAAGATGTGTATGTTATTGAAACCTAAGGATAAGTGTCATGGACTTCTTGTGGTCATCTAGATCACACTGAAAGGGTACTTGTCACTTTGGGATTTAATAATTAAAACACATAGGAATATTTAGTGAATCTGACTCTTCAGGGTGGGAGGTCTGTCTTGTTTAAACAAATGAAACTTTTGTTGGCAAAGATTTTTGTTGATGGACTTGAATAAAGATGTAGCCTCATTTTGTGAGGGGAGAGGTAGCGCATATTTAACAGATACACATTTGGACCTGATGTTGGCTTTGCATTCACTCTCAGGTACCACAGCAGAAATTTACCCTGTAGCAGCATTGCTTTGGTATGATGTTCAACATTGCTATCAGTGGTCGTTAACATTTATGGCACAATTCATTTAGGTTTTTACGAGTCCTTCATATTCCCTTTATGATCCCAAACAGGAAATGTCCATGTGGGAAATGAGTAACACTATACACCAAAATCTCTTTGATTTTCATTTTTATGTTAATAGTCACTAAATTTCTAAACCCAGGATGTGTAGTTTTCTGAATCTTAAGTATTATATATATACCTTGGAGGTCTCTAAGAGTCATCTGAATGGAATTTCTCACTGCAGACTGATATTGTCTTCTTTGACCCACTTTGAAAGAATATAGTTTAGGGCTAAATATTTGATATAATATGACACATAATACCATTAATTTAATTATTTTGCTTATTTAAGTAATATCTGTTGCACATTTATTGAGGACCTACTATGTGCCAGGCAGTTTTCTACGTCCTATAGTGTATTTGTTCTGCTATTCACATGGCCGATTGCTGTTATAAATTAAAAAATCTCAGAGGCTAAACAAAAATAGAAATCTATTTATTATTCATGTGAAGTCCATTTGGGGGTCAGAAGTTTTCCACTCAGGAATTAGGGTACTAGTTTCATTATATATCCCAAACTTGCAACCCCCTTGGGCCTCGGGGCAATCCCCAGGAACCTCTTCATTTCAATTAGCAAAGAATGGATGAGAGAATAGAGAATTGCAATTAAGAGGTCTTTGTGAATCTGGCCTTGAAGGGGCACACATCACTGCCTCCACATTCTGTATTCTAGGACTCAGCTATATGGTCATGCTGATTTCAAAGAAAGTGGGAAATGTGGCATAGCCATATTTCTTGGAAGAGAGGAAACAAACTTCGTGAGTATTAAGCTAATCTCTGCCAAATGTGCTATTATATTTGGTAAGACAGATGAGGTTCCTACTTGTATGGAGCAACCATTCTGGTATAGTGAGATAGACAATAAACATGAAAACAAATATATAAGTAAGAATTGCAGGCAGTGATGAGTGCTGGGAAGTAAACAACAAAGGGTGGTGGGATTTAGGAAGAACAGCAGATGGAAAGGAGCTCTTCTACGTAGCATGATGAGAGGGCAAATGTCTGTTGCAATGGAATCCCATCTGAGGCTTGAATGAAGGGAAGGAGTTGGCCATGCAAAAACTTAGAGAAAAGCTTTCCAGACAGGACAAAGGGCAGAATCTGAACAGGCTTAGTATGTTTAGATGACAGAAAGAAGGTAAGTCTGGCAAAACTTACTCACTGAGGTTGGGATTGGGTTGGATGAGCAGAAGAGAAGCAGGGAACACGTTATGCAGTTCTTGGAGGTCTTTACTGTAATTTCATATACAGGGATTTTTGCTAAGTTTGTGGAATGCTTTATCTCATTTAATCTTTTCAACAAATCTGGATATTATTACCCCTTCTTTTGCAGACAAGTAAATGGAGGTTTAGGGAGTTTAAATAACTTCTGCAAGATCATACAGCTGATGAAGCAGAGTCAGATTTACCCAAGTCTGTCTGACTCTAAAACTCATGCTTCTGACCGTGATACAACCATGTTTTTAACCAAGTTTTTAGTCAACACTGAAAACCTGTTTTCTCTTCCGTTCATGAAACAATGCAAAAAAATGTACTCTGTCATCTTAAACTTTCTGACAACTTGAAACCACTAAGACTGTTCCAAAGCCAATGTATATTTAGCAAAGACATTTAAAATATTTTCACTTTAAAATTTCTCTATAATAAACATGCTTTGCTCTTATACAAACAATTCTAGTCACAATTATCATTGTCAAGTATGAATTCTTATCTAATGGAACTTGTTACCTCAATTCAGTCAATTCATACAAGAATACTACTCTTATGTACTTTCCTCCCCGAAAATGTATAGCAACCTCATTCCAAATTTAACTAAGGAATATCTAATGCACCTTTTGGTGACCTATTCCATTTTTACTACCATCTAGTTATTATTTTCAGAGTTTATATTTGTTCAAAGTGCCCTTACCATCATTCCTATTTCCACTTTCCTGGCATCTAACTTTCCTTAAATTTAGCTATTTGATTTGGAACTTAAGCACAGGTTAATAAGTTAAATCATGATTAGTTTATATTTCTTTCAAAATCTAGAAAATCTGGCAATCTTCAACCAGTTAAGGATGAAAGATTGCATGGAGTCCTATTTTAACCCTATTATTTGTGTGTTTTTTTTTTTTTTGCAATGCCATTTCTTTTTTTCTTTTCTTGTATAAATTACTCCTGGCACCTTTTATCAGTCTAAGGAGGACAGGTACAAGATCACTCTTGAAACTTGGGATACAAAAGTAATTCAATATGAGATGTTTATGTGGAAGAGTAGTTGGTTGCCTCATCTTTAATAAATGATATGGAATTACCAGAGAACAAGAAACTCTGCAAAGTGTTGCTATACATGGAAAATACCTAATTGGGAACCTAGTTGGTAAAACCTTAAAATTGTTTTATGATATGTACACTTCAGAATAAAAAGTCTCCCTTTTGTTCTTCCTTATTCTATTAATGCACAAAAGACTCAAGGGATTTAATTTTTTTTTCTTTAAAGACAGAGAGGACTCTGTGGTTGTTTTTTGGAGGAAAATAAACAGATATAAATACTCTAAAATAGCTGAAAGCAAAATTTGACTAGTATTTTGTAGACGAAAAGCAAAGAGATTTAAACCAGATAATCTGTATTAATATACTACCTATCTCCTCTTTACTATTCTCCTCTTCTATGGTATTTTGTATGGTTGACATGTGCCATGAGCAGAAAATGTAGTATCAGAAGATCTAAATGTGGGTCCTGACTCTGTCATTTATTTGTTTGATGACTCTGGGCAAACCATTAGTAAATCTTGACTTGCTTTTGTTCTCTGCAAAGTATGGTAAGTAACATAAGTGAAAGCACTTAATAAATATTTAGTGTTATATTAATGAGAACATGTTAGCGTCATTAGAATCAAACTTTTCTGATTGAAGCTAGCATCTTGAGTATTCAGTTCCTCCTATTCTTTGCACAATCTCTCTCTATTCTGAGCTCTCCATCATGCCTGGACCATTCTAACTTGTAAGGTGTGTTTTATTTTGCTTGATTAAAATTCCTGAATTCTTTTTTCTTTCATGCATCCCTGAATCAATAACAACTGTCATCTTTCCCTCCTTCTCCACTATCCTTACTTCTCCTGGTCCCATTTGTCCCACCATTTTCTTCTTCAAGGCAAATGCATTTTTATTATTTCCAAGGACTTGATATACTTCCCAACTCTTTGAATCAAATGGTGTTCTCCTTGTAAGAATGAAGGAAGTTCTTTAAAATCCCATAATTTTGAACTTAGTGGAGGTACCACTTCTTGCAGCAAGTCCTTCCTGACTCTACCCTCTTCTGTATGGAAACATTGCCACAGGCTTATAGATCCATGTTACGTGATTGCATAGCCCTCCGTAAATTTGTTTCTGGGGTAAGTGTAGTTTAAATTTACAAAGTACTTAGCAATATTTTTTAAAACATAGGTTATTTCTAAATTGAGAATGGCTTTGTATTCATGCCTCCATTTACTCATCCCTTTGAAAAATATTTATTGAGCCTCTGCTACATGCCACATGTAGTTCCAGATACATGGTATGCAGAAATGAATAAGATGTAATCACTCAAGGAGTCTGTAGCTTAAGGGAGTAGGAGACACCTACAGATTATGAGAATTGCAAGACAGGGGGAAATTGAAGTCTATAGATAGTGTCATAGAAGTACCAAACATGAGATGATAACCTTTGCTTTCTTTTTTTCTTTCTTTCTTTTCTTTTCTTTTTTTTTTTTTTTTTTGAGACGGGAGTCTCGCTCTCTGGCCCAGACTGGAGTGCAGTGGCACTATCTCGGCTCACTGCAAGCTCCGCCTCCCAGGTTCATGCCATTCTCCTGCCTCAGCCTCCCAAGTAGCTGGGACTATAGGCGCCCACCACCACGCCTGGCTAATTTTTTGTATTTTTAGTAGAGATGGGGTTTCACCATGTCAGCCAGGATGGTCTCGATCTCCTGACCTGGTGATCCGCCTGCCTCAGCCTCCCAAAGTGCTGGGATTACAGGCGTGAGCCACCACGCCCAGCTGACAACCTTTGCTTTCTAACCAGGGGTGACTGTAGGAAGAAAGGATACATCAGTGGAATCTTGGAAAGTCAAGAGTTAGCCATGTGTTGGTGAAGCCGTTAAAAACAGACACCACAGCAAGGGAAAGACCTATTTCCACATATATCATTAGTCACCCAGGTCCCAAATTCCTCTGTAACATGACAGAGTTGAATTAGATAAGTTCATGTCTCTCTCTAAGTTCGGTTCTCCTAGGATTTGTACAGTTTTGAATACCCACTACGGGTAAAACATGTACTGACTTCAGTGGTGAAAATGTTAGTGCTGCCCTTGAATAACTTATCCTCCAGTAAGATATGGTAAAAGAGGGTTCATTTCTTCAACTGGTTAATTAATAGCAGTACTTGAAGTGCTGCCTTGAGAAGGATGATAAGATCATATCTCTGTTCATCATAACAAAAGCTGTTATCAATTACTGATGTTTGTTCTGATGGGGAGAAAGAAGTGGAAGTATGTGCATCACCTGTTTACCACCTCTGTTCTAGTTTTAGACGTTAAATTTAGTAAGTTACTCAAAATCATATTAAAATAGAAATTTGAAGAAATGAATTAAAAAATAAGACTCTTACCCCCAAAACCAGAGTATTGTTTTATGGGTATTCCTATCTGTAAACAAAAAATCCTCAACTCAATGGCTTGTTCTTTTAGCACCTAGCCCAATATCCCGAGCCAATAAAGCTGATTATGTATTTTAGGGATGCAAAGAATAAAGGCAGTTTAAACTGCCTTGGACAAATTAGATTTCATATTCTGTTCAAAGAGCCTATCTTCCATTACAACAGCCCTTAGATGTGTCTCCTTCACTAAAGTATGTTCTACTGGAGGGCGGGAACCACCAGATCAGTATATTGATTCCTGTATCCCTGGCATCTAGCAAAGGACCATTACATGGGAGGTATTCAGTAGGTACCTGCTTCCTGAATGTCGGGTGAAAAAAATGAAAGTTCTCTGAGATAGTTGGTGTAACTTTTTGGCTCATGAAGGTCCTGCAGAAAGTTCACATCTGTAGATCATAAACAAGACGTGAGGGAATGTCAGATATTCAACTGAAGTCAACAATGCATAAGGAAGGAGAGTTTAGAAGTGATGTTATTTCAGAAATAAAACTTTATGAATCTTGCATATAACCAAATAACAAGCTGGCTTTTCATTTACACAATGGAAATGAATGTTAAAGTATTCATAAAGACTAGTGGAGAAATAAAAAGTTATTCTGGTGGAGTGAAGTTTTAAATGCAAAGAATGAATATATTTTATAGATTTATCTCAGCATGTAACAAATGTTGATGAATACAGTGCAGACCACGGGTATAAAATTCATTTATGCAGATTCTTAGGGCATAGCCCATTAGAATTCTAGAAATACCTTTAGTCCATGTTTAGTAAAAACTCCAAAACATTTATAATTTTCTTTTGTGCCTCTGTCTTTCAATTTTTCCCTTAACTTAGTTATACAGGCTACTCTTACTGTTGGGTGTAACTTTCAGAGACATTTTGTTATTCATTAAATTGTTTAGAGAAATTCTTCAATTCTAGGAAGTGCTTTCCTTCCAGTTAAACTTCAAGATCTTGGAAAGTTAGAGAACCATTTCTTCCCTCACCAAGGCAGCAAAACTCCTATTTAGGCTAACATTATAAATTAAAATTTTGATTAGAAAAATTTCTATGAATGTGAAAACTTCAACTTAAATGCTTATTAATTATTAAGTCAGCCTCTTCATCTTCAAACATTAGCAAATTATTTTGAATTTTATTGCAATGGCTTTTCAGTAAGTTTTTCCTTATTCTACTTTTCTACAAATTTAGTATTTCACAGAGAGACAGTTTGTGACTTTGTAAGAAAGCTATCCTTGAACCTTTTACCATAGGATAGAGTTATAACAAGGGCCCTTTATTACTTCAGGCATAAACACCTTTGAATGGGCCGAAGATGGACCAGCTTTATTCTGAGCTCCAATATAGAAATGTCTTGTTATTTGAGTATATCTCAGATATCCAAACCTATCTATTAGGAACAATTTATAAGTAACCTAATTAAAAGCAATGATGCCTTCTAGAGCACTTTCTTACTGCAGTGTTTTTTGCATTCTTTCTTAGTTAATCTGGGTTAGGCCTTTGGGAGATTATAAGCAGAATCAGTTAATGTGCAAAAAGGATGATGTGAAAAATTGCTAGAGAGAAGGAATTAACTTGAAAAGATGTGAATAACACATTCTCTAACATCCCCTTGCAGAATTTAAATTCAGAACATTATGGATAGAGATAAGGAGGTTCCTGAACTTAGCTCTATTTGAGGGGTTTAATTGACATTGGATTGACTATATTTCTTTAAGATGAAAACTTTAAACATTTTTTAAAAACATAAAAATAGTCTAGAATCTACTTGCCTATGAAATTCACATGATTAAATATAACGAGGATTTTTCCTCCACAGAGTAAATAACCTCCTTCCCATGTGTATATTGATATAAACTTCAGTGCATTTGTTTTATGATTTAGCACAGATGGTTTCTCCCTTGTTTGAGGCTGAAAAATGGATTTTCTTTTTGCTCCCCTGGAGTTCTTTTTCTTTGATGGTTAGAGAATAGGTATTACTGTTTCTTGAAAATCACACTTAACGGAAAACTATTTGTATGCCTTTAAAATGTTTTTTATTTGTGTATATTTCAAAAAGAATTGTATTATCTTAGTATCCATTGTTAGCACGTACTAGAATTTATGTTCTCATGATAAGAACAATTCCCAAAGCCTCAGAAGAAAGCCAGATGATTTTAAGAAAAATCACATGAAAATGTATTATATTTAAATAGACATTTGGCATTTATTATACTGTTTATTTCACATATTTTGTTAGTGTCAGCATAAGATTCAAAGGCATGCTATTTTATCTGTTTATCATGTTTAGATAGAGATAAAATTAATCAAAATAAGCAGGCTATAACCTGAAAATCTTTAGCAGTATGGTGAAGAAGATTTAAATAATTTCTCTATCTTATCTAAGCTATGCATAATTGCTAAATATGTTTCTAGGTCAATATCATTTAGTCTGGCATAAGTACTTGATATTTTCTAAACCATTTAAAGTCATTATTTCATATTTATCAAAGGAATTCTTTGAAGCACACAGTGTTATGTTTTCTAATGTGATAGATATAAAGAAACAGGGGCTTAAGTGGCTTACCTTAGATAACCCAAGACTTGGGGGAAGGGAATTAAGTAAATATTAGTTCATAGTTTTTTTTGTGGGAACAATTCTATCTTGGAAGGTGCAGCATTTAAACAGATCTCCTCATTCTTATACAATGTATTCCCAAATGGGAACATTCCTTAAACATATTGTGCCTGAGATGAGCCTTATGATAACAGTAGCAGGAACAGCTAACATTTATTGAGTGCTAATTATGTTTGGCAATGAATAAAAATTTTAAACTATTATTTCATTTAATTCTATTAGTTACCTATGAGATAGAGGCTGCTGTCGTCACCATTTTAGAGACAAGGAAATGTAGATTTAAAGACTGGAAATTGACCCAGTGTCATAAAATGATAGATACTATATTCTAAAACCAGTTATTAAGCTTGTTACCAATATGCTGTGCCATGAGAAAAATTTGGCTGAAGAGGAAAACCAGAACAAACCCTATCATTAATAAGGATATTGTAAAAGCCCTGTTATAATTCTTTAAATTACTGTTGCACAAATATAATTAAACTTTCAAAGTAACTCATCAGATTAAGATCCTACATTATAATTTAATCCTTTTGGGTTTGGGTATTACCACAAGCACAGAGCTGTTAAATCAAACTGTGGGGCTTCACAAATCAAATGATTAGCAGTTCTAATTTGTTAATGGTACATTCACTAAAGTAAGTTAAGCAAACAAAGAATCTGCCTTTAGTATATGGATATTGGCCAAACTCGTTTGTTTCTGCCGCAGTTGAGTTTTCAGATGTCCTCCTACTGTGGCCGGGTCTAGCTTTCCTCCATATTTTCACACTTGTTTCCTTTTAGTCCTGTTCTTCCAATCCTTCATGCCTCACTTGTCACCACTTCAGCTCCTTTTCATGCCTTTTTACATCTGCTTGCTGTCCCTGAGAGACCTTGCAAATCTTTAAAGATTCTAAATGCAAATGATATGTGATTGAGGCAGGGTCTATGGAGTCAATAAGAATTTTAGAGCCAACTTTAGAAGTACTGTGATTCAGTAGCAGTGGAGGGTGAGGTATTGTAAATGATAAGCTGTGCTGCAGATGGGAAACTAAATCAATAAATGCTAAATGATTGGATGTCTGTATCCTTCATGTGGCTTTGTCAACTTTCTTTGTCCTTTGGGTTTGCCTAAATCATCCATGCATTTACTGTGCATAAATCTAAGTCCCTTTCTCTCCCACCTTAAAATTTTGAATTTGTAGTACCTTTGCTCATTTTAGTAAGAAGCAGAACAGCTTTGCAAAGAAACATCATCCATCAATAGAAGGTAATGAGATTTTTCTGTGCATAGTACACTAGGGCTTTCTTTTTCCACCATAAGTTGCTCTTAAGCCACACATACTGTCCTTTACAAGTTGGGTTGAATATTATTTGCATTTACTCTGCTACAGATGAACTCTGTCAGATTTTAAGGTTGAAATCCCCAAATGGACTCCCTGTATAAAAGTGTATTAAACCTAAAAAATAAAATGCAATACTCCAAAATGACAGTAATAAAAAGTCACGTTTAATGCATTTGATAATTATTGAATTAACAATCTCTATTGGTTCCATTTGGTGTTAGCAGGGACAGGGGCACAGCAAATCATAAATCCATCTTCCTTTCCAGGAGAGCTCACAGCCCAAGAATTTTGTTTTGTACTTCCCATTACTTTCTTTCTTGTGAGCATTACCAGCACCCACATGTAAACTAAAGAATTGATCTGCACATAATTACACATATGAAAGCATTAACCAGTCTCTCTAATCTCTCCAAATGCCCTGAGTCCTTGAAGGGTACAGTGTCAGTAGTGCCGAGGGATAGTTGTTCTCATCATCTACACATCATTTAAATGTTTCCCATGAATGTCTCACCCTCCTTGGTCCCAAATGACTAACATATGTTTTCTGTATTTTTTTTAAGCAAGATTTCCACTGATCTTAAAAAACTGAATAAGTCAAGAGATCCTGAAAAGCTTATGGAAGTAGAAGAAAGGTGATGATCTATGTAGCAGACAATCTAGTGTGGGAATTAAAGATTTCCTCCCAATTGGGATTCTAAGATATTTCATTTGCTTCTACTGAGCAGTGCAAGAAAAGATACTACTAAAAGTATTTAAACAGGTATTTTGAATAAATGTAATGCTCTTACTAAACTAAGCCTACCTTTGAAAAAATGATTAGGCATTGGGAGTTTTGACTGACAAAATATAACATGTTAGACAAGTTATTGTGATCATCACAACTGGCACATAATGGAACAGCTTTAGTTCTTCTGTCTCTCACTATCTTCGCTTATCATCATAGATGGCTGTGCCAACTACCCTCTTCTCTTTGTTTGTGAATATGAGTGGAAAAGTAGAAACCTGGGCATTATGTGATATAATTCCTTCAACAAGCAGTTGCATTCTCTGCAAGAAGTTGGAGTACAGAGAGAAATAAAACATAATCCCTACCACTAGGATCCACATTCTAATAGGAGAAAAGGTATTTAAGAAACAAAAAGCAACACAGTACAGCATAATAGCTGAGAGAAAAGAGGTATGTACATAGTACAAGGGAAACACCAGGTAAAATGTGGTCATTTTCCCTGGAATGGCGATGGGGAGATGGGAAGGGCATCTGCAAGCGGATGTCTACCTGAACTTAACTTGATTGCCCAGGTCCAAGCACTGAGGTGACCTGAACATCTACCCAGGCATGATTGGTTTGAAATGTGCAGACATGAGGTTTGGGAGGGGCCAGGGGTGGAATGATATGGTTTGGCTCTGTGTCTCCAGCCAAATCTCACCCTGTAGCTCCCATAATTCCCACATGTTGTGGGAGGGACCAGTGGGAGATAATTGAATCATGGGGATGGGTCTTTCCATGCTCTTCTCGTGATAGTGAATACGTCTCACAAGATCTTATGGTTTTAAAAATTGGAGTTTCCATGCACAAGCTCTCTTTTTTTGCCTGCCACCATCCATTTAAGATGTGACTTTTTCCTCCTTGCCTTCCATCATGATTGTGAGACCTCCCCAGCCATGTGGAACTGTAACCCCATTAAACCTCTTTCTTTTGTAAATTGCCCAGTCTGGGGTATGTCTTTGTCAGCAGCCTGAAAACAGACTAATACACCATACTAGGCTTGAGTAAATTCACTGAGTAGTTCATTGCCCCAGAGAGGGGATGACAGATGTCACACAGCCTGCTACCATTTCCTTGACTTGTCACTTCCTTCTTTACACACCCCTGGGTTAAAGGAAATATCTCTTCTGGCTCTCTTCAGAGTAATCAAACCACATTTTAAAAATTTTGGCAGCAGTTTCCACTCATGCCCCAACATACTCACCTACCTTAATTGGGCTATAAGAAAATTTTCTCAGAAAAGGCAGTTCTCCCTCAAGCAGGGATTGTCAGACAAGCTGCTAAGGGAATGAAACTTTTATGACACAAAGAAAGCTTCATGGTGATGATGCAAACTTGGCTGAATAAATGACTTGCCTTGGGTCATTTCTAAATAAATAATATTAGATAATGCTTATTGAGTGCTTACTAAGTGCCACGTTCTATTGTAAGCATGTAAAGGATTGTAGCTCATTGCATTTAGCGGCAAACTTGTGTGGTAGCACTACTACTTTTCTGACTTTGCTGAAAGCACAGAGATGTAAAATCACATCACCAAGGTTTCACAGCTAATAAATGGTGTACCAAGATGCGAACCCAAAGATTGGCTTAAATCTGTGCTCTTACAAACTATACTTTATTTCACAAGAAGTGGGCTTTGAATGACACATTGAGTCTGTCAAAGTACTCTAAATGTATTGGGTATCAGTCTGGAAGTTGTAAGAGACGTCCAAAATAATAACCATTTAAGCAAGTTATGAAGAGATTCCCTCACATTTAAAAGTGTAAGAAGAACCCATCACCTTTCACATCCATTGGCCGTAAAGTTGACACATGACATCTCATGTCCATTGGCTAGAATATAGTCACATGGCGATATTTAATCACAAAGAGGAAATGATAAATCATGTTTTTCTCTTGTTGATCATGTGCCAACTAAAATTGTAACCCTATGTAAAAAGTGAGCAGATATTGGGGCAACCAGTAACCTGTCATGAAGTGTTCATGCTTCATATTTTTCCTCAAATTCTTTCAAGAGCCATTTCTTCTCTAAATAGTTTTACACCAGGTTTGAGTTACAAAAGAACCTTGAGAGTAATCAGATACAACAGATGCATCCTCATTTTGTCTTTCTGTATTTTCATACCTCCATCTCTGCAGAACATGGACATGTGGAATCATTTGGGTGGAATATTTAATGATATATGGGTTTTTTTTTTTCCAGCTTAAAACAACATCACAAGAGAACAGATGTTCCCATAATGCCTACAAGTACAACCTACTTCTGTGACAATGAGTTAGCCTGTGATTTTGCTCAAGTCAGGAACAGAAGCATAGGCAGGCATATGTTTTCTTAGGGAGGTAAAAACAGAGACCAGAGGCTTGACAAGCTGATAATATTTAGAGGAAACCTTTGGCCTTTCACTCTTAATGGGACACTAATTTTTCACTTCTTTTCATTGGATCCTGATGCAAGAGTTGGTAAGTAAGTAAATACTCTGAAAAAGGCAAACAAGTAGTCAAGCGTCAAATTTGGCACCGAGGAAGAGGCATTGCCTTTATAGAATTGTGTGTCACTTATTAAATGATGAATCCAGTGCTGTGTTTGATACTGTGCTCATTTGACAAGGTTAAATTTGTTGAGGAGCATAACATATGACATCAGTGAATCCCTTGATTACCTCAACAGTAAATAGAGGGTAGATGGGTGGTGCAAAGTAAAAAGATATCCTGATTCTGGTACTGTATCCCAGACATTATGTTGTGTAATGAACAAAAATAGCATCCTTGTCTTTGTGGATTTTATATTTTGGATAGAGGAGAAGAAAAATAATCTAATAATAAATATTATTAAATGTTAAAATATTTTCAAAAATAATGGATACGTAATAAGGATTTAATCTGTAATATGGTGGTATGCTAAGAAGAAAAATAGAGTAGGGTAAAGGTTAGAGAGAAATGACAAGGGGTGCTTTAGAGAGAGTGGTCAGGAAAGGGCCTCTTATAAGGGGCATTTATGTAGAGACCCCATTGAAATGGGGAATAGGTCAAGCAGAGGTCACAGCAAGTGCAATGGCCCTGAGTTGGGATGTGCTTGGGTATTCGAGGAATACTAAGGAGATTAGTGTGACTGGAGCAGAGGGTATATAAAGGGGACTGGTAAGAGTTGAGGCCTGAAATTTTTCTGGGAAGCAGATCTTTTAGTCACCTTCTAGCCAAGTTATATGCTTTGCATCTAATTCAGAACAAGATAGGAATCTATTGGAGGGTTTTTAGTGTGTTTTTTGCTTTTCTTTATATAACTGTGACCCTCTCTGATCTCCCATACAGGGAAGAGACAAACTCAACAGTCAGTATTTCTATCTCTTGTTTATTCTTCTTCTAATTCATTTACATCCCACCTGAATATTCTGTAACTTAAAGGTCCTTATATGATAAAAGAAATGAGGAGGGTGATACAATTAATATATTATTAATGAACACACAATAAGGAGAAAATAATATATAAATTTCTATTACAGTCCCCATTTGCATAACTGAACATGAGGATGTTGTTGATATTTATAACTCCCTCCTTCCGTTACCCATCACATATTCCTCATTCCATCAGCCAGTCCTTCATCTGAACAGTTTTTAAATTGGTGGGTTAAACAAAGCCTTCAGTTCAGAAAGGTCTGAAAGGCTTGAATTCTCAGTGTCTGTGACTTTATGTTTTCTTGTAGCTTTCCAATAAGTTATACTATTGGACATAAAAATGTGAATAGGTATCTCGAACAATCTCATGGGTGCCAGACATATTACTCCTTGCCACCATGGGATGACATCAACCTGATTCCCTCTTGGTAAATTACATTGAGTACCCAAGCAATATTTAATCACCTTTGCCTATTACTTCAATAGTACAAAGAGCCCAAAACGACCAAGTGGTGGTGTCAGCTTCCAGTCACATGGAACTCTTGTCGTGTTACCTGGCCAAACCACTCTTCCCTTGGGAATAAGATAGCTAAATTAGCAGAACCCAAATCTGGAGGAGAAGAAAACAATAATTTTATGAGTGGCAAGTTTGTTGTAATAGTGAGAGAAACTAGTCTTTCTTCTACCATAGTATTCTGGCAACGGGGGAGAAACAGCATTGCATATTGCTCTCTGTTTCAAATACTATACTGGAAGCTGTAGGTTAATACTCCAAAGTTTTACGGTGTTGTTTCCAATGAAGGCCACATCTGAGTCTTCAATAGGCCATTCTGCTGACCTATCAGGTCAGCTCCTCTGGATGATGGTGTATGTAGTAAAGCCAGTAAATTCTTTGTGCATGAGTCTATTTGCTCAGATTTTTGCTATAAAATTTAGTTGCTTCATTAGAAGAAATGTGTTGTGAGATGATAATGCTGTCAGAAGCATTGCAAATAAAAATACAAATCAGTAGCCAGAATAAGTGTGTACACCTATGAGAACAAATCACTACTCCCATTGTGATAGAAGGGTCCAAGTGTAATTCACTTGCTACTTATTAGGTGGCTATTTGGTCTCCTTGGGATTGATATCATGTAGGAAGTTCTGCCTTTCTTTCTGATGCTTGCAATTACTCAACAATGGTGAGAGTCATATCAGCTTTGGTGGGGGATGTCCATACTTGGAACACATGGGTACCCTCTATCATTTCAGCTTGGGTTATGTTTTCAATTAACACATTTAGCAAGCACTAGAATGACTAGAGAAAGAGGCTGATATCCACTGTGTATCTTTTGACCACCTGATTATTGAGAGCCTTTTCTGTAGTGGATGTCACTTATGTTATAATTCATATAGGACAAAAATATCTTTACATGTATCTATTCGGGGAGATCTATCACATAACTTCTCCACAAACTTTCTTGCCACCAGTCTTCCAAGTTTGTTCTTTGCAAGTCCCTGACCATTCAACCACATTATTAGCCACTGCCTATTAATCAGTGTAGATCCTTTCCTTTGGCCATCTTTGAATCTAGAGAAAGGAGCCCAGAATATACTGTTCAAATTCTCTCCAGCTGGATGTTCTCCACTCACTTTTATCTTTAAGAACTAGCCAGATTGAGGCAGTGATACTGAAGCAATCTATGTCCAGTTGCTTTCAGGATATCATGCTGTAAACCAAGCCCAAGTTTTTATCCTTGGCCAAAATTTTCATAGGAACTTCCCATGAAGCCTTAAGTAGAGAGTGAGAGAGAGGAGACAAAGTAGCAGGAGTAGGTGCTAGAGGAATCACTTACTCACAAAACCTACTTCTTCCTTCAGGGCCTGCTCCAAATCCATCTCTAATATCTCATTTGCACTTAGTGGATCACAGGTGTATATGCCCAAACTTCTGGTTTGATAGGCTAAATGAAACATAGGTATCTCAAGATGCATGGTCACTTGGTGTACCACGGTCAAGTGTACAGTATCCATGAGATCCCGGTAGTAATCTAGGAGATGTTCCTCAAAAAGAGAATAAATAATCTGTAAATAGGATAAGCCTTTGTCCTAAACCTTAAAAGTATACACTGTGGCTGTTCTATTAATGGACAATAGCAGGTTATGAAACACCCATATGTGCCACAAATCCTGTAAACCCATGGGATCTGATGGGTCATAAGGCCCAAATGATACAGCAGCTTTCATTGCACTCTGAATCTATAGCAGAATCTTCTCTTTCTCTAGGCCCCACCCAAAATTAGAAGCCTTAAAATTACCCTTTACATTATTTGGAACAGCATACTCAAATGTGCTATATTTTGCCTTCAAAACCCAAAGATACCAAATTAGCATTCTGCCTCTTTCCTAATTCCAGGTAGTGCAAGTTGCTACAATTTGTCTTTCACTATGGAAGAAGTAGTTCAACTTGCTCCAGACCATTGGAGTCTTAGAAACTTCACAGATAGTGGGCCTCAGAATTTTTGTGGTTTTTGACTATCCTCTGGCATTTATGTGTCCAAGTAAGGCACCTAAGCTTTATTGTTTTTCATGTTCACCAGGTCTAAACAGCACTATGCCATCAGTGTGGTACACCAATGTGGTGATCTACAGAACGTCCAGAAGAACAAGGTCCCTGTGGACTAGATTATGGGATTACAGCAGAGAGAAGGACAGATGACATATCCCTGAGAAAGACAGCAAAGGCATCCTGTTGTTCATGCCAATTGGAAACTAAAAACCAGTATAGAAGTTAATCAGTATAACAAAATTATTTGAAAGCATAAGACTGGATAAATTCACCTAGAAAGGGAATGTAGAAAATGAGAAGATATCTGATGAATAAATCTAGAGCAACTCTAATGTTTAGAAGTCAGATAAATAGGACTAGGCCAATCAGAGTGACTGAGAAACATCCAGAGAACTACTAAGAAAATAAGAAGAGTGTGGTATCTCAGAAGCCAGGCAAAGAAGCTGTTTTAAGGAGAAGGTATTGGTAGACATTCATGTTTTGCTGAAAGCCTGAGTAAAATAAGCATTGAGAATTGAATGTAGATTTGAGAAATGTGGGAGTTGTTAACAACTTGAGGATAGTTTCAATGGAGTATGAAGCAGGGGGCCAAAAATCAGATTGGAGTGAATTCAAGAGAGAATGGAAGAGAACAAGTGACTAGAGCAAATATAGAAAGGTCTTTCAATGTGTAATTGTAAAGATAATGAAAGAAATTAGTGTAAACTGGAGGGAGTTAATATAGCATGCTTGTGTGCTAATGGAAATGATGTAAGAGAAATAGAAAAAAAATATTTCAAAAAAGGAGAGAAAATTACATAAATGGAGACAGTGAGTAAACAAGAATCAGAAGAGGATTCTACACTTAGGATCTAAAGATGCTCATAAGAGTTTGATGAATCCATGATGATCTTCAATTAGAATATAAAAGTAGGGAAGGAGGGCAATAATATGAACTTAACATACGTGGTTATTTTATGAAAAGTTGGATCAGAATAGTTCTCCCTTTCCCCAGCCTACACGCACACATACACACACACACACACACACACACACACACACACATTTCTCTATGCAGACACAAATACATTAGCACTGAAGCATGGAAAACTTGAAGGCCAGGTGGAGGTGCTCATAAATATTCATCAGAATATCATATTGGTGTTTCCTGGTATTCTGTCCTCAAATATCATTGCAATGTTTCAGAACCAAGTATTTTTGCTGTTAGATTACAAATTATCTGAGGACCCAGAGAAATCTCTATGCAGTTTTAAAATTACAATGTACATTCCATGATTTAGCAAAACAAATACAAAATCGTTTAAAAACACAGATGCTATTGATGGCTTGTACAAACAGCTGCCATAATATTATTGAACCATGAAAAAGAACATTTTGCTTTTCTATATTATAGAGTTGAAAATTTTTTGACCTAGAGTCATTGATGTAGTTTGCCTATTTTGTCCATATAAGGAGTCAGCAAACTTTTTTTTTATAAAGGTCTAAATAATAAATATTTTAGACTTGTGGGTCATATAGTCTCTGCCACAACCACTCCATTTTGCAATTGTAGTGCAAAAAACATGGACAATACGTAAATAGATAGGTGTGTATTCTAATAAAACTTTATTTGCAAAAACAGGTGGCAGGCCAGATTTGGTCTGCAGGGTATATAGTTGTTTGCTAATCATTGTTTAACATAAAATTGGAAAATGAAAACATTTATTAGTAGTTCTTAAATTATAAGTAGTTATTTCCAATATGCAACAAAAAACAATATAGCTTGTTAAAATGTTTTGTCATGTTGTATTTAACCACCCAAAGAACCCTAAGTACCCTTGTGAGTTGTGGGCTTTTCCCTACATTCATAAGCTGCTTGGCTCATTGGAATATTGTTGGAAAGAATGTAGTTTTTTAAAAAGAAAACTTGGGACTTGGTGCAGTGGCTCACGCCTGTAATCCCAGCACTCTGGGAGGCCGAGGCGGGCAGATCACTTGAGGCCAGGAGTTTGAGACCAGCCTGGCCAACATGGTAAAACCCCGTCTCTACCAAAAATACAAAAATTAGCCAGGCGTGGTGGCCCATGCCTGTATTCCCAGCCACTTGAGAGGCTGAGGCAGGGGAATCGCTTGAACCCATGAGGTGGTGGTTGCAGTGAGCCGAGATGGTGCCACTACACTCCAACCTGAGCGACGTGGCAAACTCTGTCTCAGAAAAAAAAAAAAAAGCTTATAATAAAACAGGAAGGTCATTACTCCCAAATTAACTGAGGGCCATGGCATTTAGCTAAGACAAAATGTTTCATGCTATATATACATTATTTCCAAGGATTTAAATTTTTTAATATAAATAAATACATTAATTTCTACAATGCTTTGCTTGCTTTAACCTGGTCAAAATTAAGTATTTTCATATTATAAAATTACATGCTGTAAAACACTTCATTACTATTACTATTCATGCATTTTAGTGCTTTGAGAAGTAACTCTTGGCATTGCCTTAACAGTATTCTAAGGTCTAACCAATTAATATCAGTTCATCTTGACAAGAAGAACTTTACTAATTCCATAATGTCCCCCTTATCTATTTATGAATTATAATATAAATGTTTGGTTTTAGTTGATATTAGTTGTTCTTTTCGTGCATCATTCATTCCTCTTTTCCCTTTTTGGACACTCATTCTTCTCCTATTTCAATATGTGATTTGGGGTAGAATTAATCCCAGTTTTTGTTCTCAAGGTGGTCATATCATCCAGGTCTGGCCAATAGAGCACTATACATAGGCACGTCATGAAACCAAATCAATCAATTTCAATCAGAAACGTTTTTAGGATTTTCCTTTGACCACCTGGCAAGGAGGCATTTCATTTTCCTTGTGGACAATTATGAAGTAGAATATTGTCCTGGAGACTTTGGGAGACATTTTGCCTCTTTGAGAATTACACTTGCCTGAGAATGGAGATGCTTCTGAAGGAAGCAGAGCTGAAAGATAGTAAGAGACCAGACCAAGATGACTGATTCAGCCTCTTCCTTTTTTTTTTCTTGGGGGATTTATTAATATGAGGAGAGTTTTATTGCAGTATCATGCAGTGGATAAATTAAAATGAAATCTTTCTGCCTTTAAAGTCCCCCTCACTTCCTCCCATTTCCTACTTTCAGCCACTCACAGCGCTGCTCAGCTCAGCTCTGCCCCTTCCCCTGGATGCAGTGCGACTTGTGCCCTGCCCCTTTCTCATTCTACCCTTTACTTCTATTCCAATCAGCATTTTACACAGCCCTGGACACAGCCTAGGGGCTCCATCCAAGGGGCCCAGGAAGCAGTCAGGGAAGAAGAACGCCAGCTTCCCTCTACACCTGTCCCTGTTGTGGCAGTCCTTCCGCAGAAGCTCCCTCCATGCCCAGAACCTCAA
Source organism: Pan troglodytes (assembly GCF_028858775.2). Taxonomy (NCBI): domain Eukaryota; kingdom Metazoa; phylum Chordata; class Mammalia; order Primates; family Hominidae; genus Pan; species Pan troglodytes. The sequence goes on from NC_086015.1 coordinate 33,207,462, forward strand.
GGCTCCTGGAAGCTGGCACAGAGGTCCCCTCAGATGAAGCATTTTTATTTCTTTTTTTTTTTTACTTTAAGTTCTGGGTTACATGTGCAGAACGTGCAGGTTTGTTACATAGGTATACACGTGCCATGGTGGTTTGCTGCACCCATCAACCCGTCATCTAGGTTTTAAGCCCCGCATGCATTAGGTATTTGTCCTAATGCTCTCCCTCCCCTTTCCCCCAACACCTGACAGGCACCAGTGTGTGATGTTCCCCTCCCTGTGTCCATGTGTTCTCGTTGTTCAACTCCCACTTATGAGTGAGAACATGCGGTGTTCGGTTTTCTGTTCTTGTGTTAGTTTGTTGAGAATGATGGTTTCCAACTTCATTCATGTCCCTGCAAAGGACATGAACTCATTCTTTTTCTGGCTGCATAGTATTCCATGGTGTATATGTGCCACATTTTCTTTATCCAGTCAATCACTGATGGACATTTCGGTTGGTACCAAGTCTTTGCTATTGTAAATAGTTTCAGCCTCTTCTTAAAGCAGCAATCATAGGAGCTAATAAATTCCCCTTTTGCCAAACAAGTTTCAATCAGATGGCTTCTTACTAGCAATCTGTTCACTACTGTATCAGTTGGTCATTGTGATGAGCATCTCCCATAATATATTGATTTAATGTCACAGTAAATCTCTGAGGTAGACTTTTTAATTACTATTTTACAAATGAAGAAACCAAGGCTTAATATTTTCATAGAACCTCAGTCTCTTCATTTATAAAATGAGTTGCTCAGTAACATCCAGGATTCAAATTTAGGTCTTTCTGCCTTCAAAACTCCTAGCCTTTATGCTTCCCCCTCTCCCCCAAAATGGAAGGGGACATGTTAGCAACAACAAAGGTCCTCGTTTTTCCTTCTATCTTGTTCAGCCTCTGTCACTTACTGCTTTACCTCTAGAAATGAATCTATTTTCTAGTGGGGGAACATGTCAGAAATATAAGGAAGTCAACAAGGCTTAAAGCAAATATAAGCAATGGGATTGGATACTCCATAAGTTACTATACAAAATATATCTACATCTGTTTTATAGGTAACTCCATTAATGTGTCATTTTCTCATATGAAGAACTGCATTCTTCTAATTTCTCATAACGCAACATAGCCTGGTAGATGAGAGCACATTTTCTTGAGTCGGCCTTCTTGGACTTAAATCTCAGCTCTGTTATTCACTACTCATGTGACATTGCAAAATTACATACCACCCTGTGTCGCAGTTTATTCATTTGATAATGGGAGATACCATTAGTATCTGCCTCATAGAGTTTTGCAAATAGATATGTTTACATTTGCAAAATGGTTAGAACTGGATCTGGCGTTAAATAGTCCCCTCAGCCATTGTTGGTGATTATCACTACAATTATTGATACCTTTTGTATTGTCTGACACATTCTCTCAGAAATTTTTGGCCTGGGTTTTTGTTTCATTTTGTAGTACTAGAACTGGTTATAGTTTATCCTAGAACTACGACCATCTTTACCTAAGCCTTCTCATGCTTTAGTATGTGTGGCACAGGTTAGCATCAAAATCTTCCTATACAGAGCAAATTGATCCAGGCTGGTTGGCTTTCCCTCTCTTCATTTCTCCTTCTCTCTCTTCTTCCCTCTTCTGTAGAGGTTGATAGAGTGAGAGTTGGGGATGGTATTTGTCAGAATCAGCTAGATATTACTATAGAAACGAAATATTCCTGATATTTTAGTGGTTTAATTTTAAAAAGATTTATTTATTGCTCTGCTCTCCTACTTTCCTGGAGAACTCTACTCCAAATAGTATCTCAGGCAATTAGACCATTAGAAATTCTACCATCTCATCATGTGGCATCAGTGTTCAGAGGAGCCACGGAGAAAACACTGGTGATTTATTTTCTTCTTTTAATTTTTCTGTATTTTCAAGATTAAATTTTTTAAATGTTTAGAAATGAAAAAAAAATCTTATTTTAAAAATAAATTGGCCTCAATTACAGTAAACTGACTCAAACCAAAGAAAACCCCAAATAGGAAACCTCATAATATCTAAAGGAGAAAGGGAATTATTTAATGATATTTTAATTTAGAAGAAATGTTTTTCTTCTTTACAATAACTATAATGACTATAGTCCTTTTGTTTCATCATTGAGCACAAAATTCAAGAAATTTAGTAATAATTTAAAAATCATACAGTACTATAATATTGCAGCTAAAATCTTGAGTTTATTGCAAATTTAAATAAAATGTAGTGGTGATAAAAATTTTCCCAACACAAATAATATATGAATAGATGAAATAATTTTAGTGTGTACTACTGGTAATATTCAAGTTTAGTAATACATAAATGCTTGTGAATTTAGGAAATTTTTGAAAGTTGTTATTTTACTTCTCTAAAGCAGTAATAATGCTGGTAAATAATGAGGTATTTAGTGTTATTTTATTTTTAAGAATGCTATGTGGCCATTAGAAATTATTTTTAATTCAGAAACAATCCCTTCCCTCATTGTTTTCATTAAGTACTTCCCAGCTTGTAGAAGAATATACTGTCCTTTTTCTTACACTCAAATAGCTACCATTAATTTTAGTAAGAGTTTCTAGTCTAAGAATGGAAGATGAATTAGAAAACAGCTATGAAGAATGAATAAACTCTCAATCTTTTCCCCAGAAGAATATTAATTGCACTTCTTAACAGATCTTTTATTAATTTTGTATCATTCTAAGAATGCCAAAGAAATAAGGTTGTTGAATTTCTCCTTTCTGTCTCTTTAACAATGATGGAGATGTAACTATTGACTAATATTTTTTACTTCAAGTTCAGATGTTGAGGATATTTTCCCTTTCTTTCCTTCTTTAATTTTCAATGTTTTATTGCTATTCGTATTTTTAGTTAATCCAATATATCTTTGTAAAAATGAGAAAAAATGGCAGTTCTCAATTCTCCCTCTGCTTTCTGCTTCTAGGGGCAACTACTTGGAAATGATCCAGTAATTTCCTGGAGAATTCTCTGTGTCATTCTCAGTAATATACCTTCCCTTCTATGTCTTAATATTTCAATTTTGATATTATCTACTGGTTTTTTCTGTTATAGAAGTTTAAGCTTTAACTCTCACACATTCATAGACATACTTCTCTATCTTCTTTAAACATAGCTATATCTTAATGTTTTGTTAGATGATGATTTAGGGTTCATAAAACATAAAGCTTAACAAACAGCTGTGCCATGTCTTATACTAGTGTTATACATTCTTTTTTGTAGTTTCTTATATACCCTGAAATTAATAATCTCACTTTTGTTGTTGTTTGCTTAGTTTTCCCATTCTAATCTGGACAGTTGCTCACCTAACCTGCTGCAGAGCTAATGTCCTGGGATCTCCTTCTACAGTTCTGGAGATTTTCTTCTGCCTTCTTTCTTTCATTGAATCCTCTATCTTCTGGCACTGATGTCTTCCTTTCCCTTTGCTTACTCCTTTGTTTTGGGGGCCTCTGTCTTCCAATAGCTTCCCAAAAAGGGTTATGTGAGAGGTTAATTTTGCCTTATTCTTCATTCATATTTGATTGATAGTTTGGATATAGAATTCTAAGTTATAAATCATTTTTCTTCTTAGAATGTGGAATGCAGTTCTGCATTGTCTCCCAGTTTTGAATGTTGATGTTCAGAAATCAGATGACATTTAATTCCCAATGCTGTGTATGTGATCTGAAATCCGCAATGATGTGGATTGGTATGAGTAATTTTCATCCATTTTTCTAAGAAGTCAGTACTTTCTTAATTGGGAAAATCATGTTGTCATTCTGGGAATACTTTTGCATATATTTTGATAAATTTATTGCAGATAGAACCTTGTAGGCCTTGATGAAAAGGTGGATTTTACTTTGGTTGCAGGAGGAAGCTACTGGAAAAGTTATAGAGGGTGATGTGATACAGCAAATACATAAATCAAACTATGATACTATTAATGTTTTACATTATGCTTGAGTATTTTTCTACTCATCATGAGAAATCCATATGGCAACAATTAAAATTCAATGTTTAAATATCTATCACAATATCATGGTTCAAAACTCAAAAGGCATATAATGGTGTACTGTGATAAGTCACACTCCTGCTCACTTTCTCCTATTTTCCCAGTTCCAAACATCCGCCAACATGAGGTAAACACTTTTGTTATAAATGCTTGCATATGTCTCTTTATGCAAAAGTCAGAAAATACAAGTATTCTCATTTTCCCTCATTTTTATACAAATCATACATACAAATTCATCTACTTTTAAAAACTTTACATATCTTAGTATATTTCTAGATCAGTAATTAGACAGCTTCTTCATTGTTTTACACAATTATATAGTATTCAGCTTTATCCATATAACATAATCTATTTTTCCAGTCCTCTATTTAGAGGCATTTAATTTGTTTCTAAATATTTGCTGTAAAGAATGAATAATCCTGTACATATGTCAATCTGCAGTTGTGAAAACATAGCTTTAAAGTAAATATCTAAGACTGAAATAGATCAAAAGATTAATGTTTTTGTAATTTGGATGAATGTTGGTTAATTTTTTTTTTTTTTTTTGAGATGGAGTTTTGCTCTTGTTGCCCAGGCTGGAGTGCAATGGCACAATCTCAGCTCACTGCACCCTCCTCTTCCCAGGTTCAAGTGATTCTCCTGCCTCAGCCTCCTGTGTAGCTCAGATTACAGGTGCCCACCACAATGCCCGGCTAATTTTCTGTATTTTTAGTAGAGATGGGATTTCACCATGTTGACCAGGCTGGTCTCAAACTCCTGACCTCAGGTGATCCACCCGCCTTGGCCTCCCAAAATGCTGGGATTATAGGCGTGAGCCACCATGCCCGGCCAGGTTAATTTTTTAAATGCTGTCTAACTTATTAGAATTAATATCTTGGGTTCTAGAATCAAACTGGCATGAGTTTAAATCTCAGCTCTGCCACTGCTGTCTTTGTAAAATGAGCAGGTTTTTTCTACCTCTCAGTGCCCAGCTAGAGCTGTTTCCATACAGATGGGCTTTTAATCCAATATCAAGTAGATTGAGGGTATAAATAAATATTAAATGTGGAATACCCTGTTTCAAAAAAATGTGTCTATGAAATGAAAGAAGGAATGTAAAAGAACTTAGGGTGATAGGTGAAGGGATAGTTGAAAGTAGGAGAGGCTTGAGCGTGTTTAAATTCTGATGAACGTGATCATCAGTTGAGAAGAACTGGTTGGATATATGAAAGATGAGAAACATAAAAGTTACTAAGAAGCAAGAAGATAAAAGGAACTGAAGAAGAAATAAAAAGCCTCATTTGGCTGGGATGGTAGAAAGGGCACCCCTCTGCAGGAACTTAAGGGATCATGAAGGTCAAAGAAATGGGAGCTGTAGCTCCCATTCAGTGAATGAGTAGTTTTTATACAAGGGAGCTGAGAGCATCTCCATCCAGCTGCTTCTACTCTTTTCACTAAAGTAGAAGGCAGGGTCTTCTGAGATTAAGGGGGCAAGATAGAGTGGAAGGGTTAGAAATTAGATCTTTGAAAAAAGTAGAAAAAGTTGATGTTGTTGCAGACAATGTGAAAGTGAGTTGGCCAAGGAAATGTACTATGATTGCCAGCCCGTGCTATGTTTCCATTTGAAATTAGTGATCATAAATTTACAACGGAAACCCAGCTGTCCTTCTGAGGGACTTCAGCCAAGCTCAGTTACTTGTAGAATCTCTATGATTTGTTTGAATTTCCAGATGAGCAGTAAGAGAGGTTATGGCTCTCCAAGTGCATTTTTAAAATAACAAATCACAGGATGTAAGCTAAATAAAAAATTAGCTGAAGAAAGCAATAGATTGAAAGAAAGTAGAAGGTAAATTAGGGGCAGAGCAGTCTAACAAGCAAACAGAAGCAGAAGTTGTAATAACAGTTGTTTTCAATATTAAATAAGATATCGAAACAAAAACATATAAAACTACTCCAGCACATAGTTAGTGTTCAATAAATGTTAAATGGTGTCATCACCATGAATAGAATTGTATTCTATGTTTATCCAGTCTAACACTTCTCTTTGAGTCCAAAAAGTACAACAATCTTTAAATAGAGAAAGTAGAAGAGAGAGCCTTCAAGCTAGCTGTGTATTTCAAAGGGACAAAATCAACCTACTTTTAAAAATCTGGCAAGCCAATGGGGAAGATCATTTTTGTTTTCCTTTTTTCTATTGCAAACACGTTTTACTAGCTTTGAGAGTAATAAAAGTACAAGACAAATGAAATTTGACCTGGTCAAATTGAGCATCTCAGTGATAGCCTTCAGAAACTGCCACAAATTGGATATCTGATTTAAAGAGGCATGATTCCTTTCCTTTTACCTCCTCATCTTTGATGAGATTGGGTTGTGAATTTTGACATAGGAAAGGTGGAAGAGGGTGAACACATCTAGATCATTTGATGTTGCCAGTACCAGAGCATATATTGATCAGCTTTGGTTATTCAATCCTATTGTAATGGCTGTTATTTCAATACAATTAGAGTATGAGACTGTAACAGCAAGCTGTTTTGCTTGGGGTTCTTTTGTTTACTGAAGAGCTATAAGAAGTGAGAGAACAAATATACAAAGCTGAATCCAAACAACCAAAATAGGCAACACAATGGAAATCGTGTAATTTATTATCTATATGAATGTGAAAACATAGAAGAGAGCAGAATTTTTAGTAGTCCTGGAGGAAAGATTAAAATAATTCAGAGTGATTTGTTGCAAGCTATGCGACAGGTCAGCACGTTTGAATCTCATTTGAATTCAATAATGTTCATGAGAAGAGGTGTAAGCAGAATATCTTCAGTTAGCTGTGCATGTTTTGTACTGGCAATGTAAAAAATAAACCGCTTGCTGTACATAGATCTTAAATTGGGCCGCTGTTAGATGCTCTGTTTTCTAGTGGATGTATTTATCTTACCTGTTTATTCTTTTAATTTGGTTTGTTTTATGCTCTTTATTGTCTCTCCCCTATTAGACAGCATGGCCTACGTTGGCTTTGCTCCAGTTCCTAAAACAATGCCTGGAGCATATTACATATTCACTAAATGTTAGCTGAATAAATAAATTAGTGAATAATAAATAGATGTCTAAATAGTGCTATCACTCAATAAATTTTATTTTTTTCAAAAAACATTTGATTGAAACTATGTATAAAAATGTAATATTTTTGAATTGCTTTCATAGAACAGCAATTTAAGGAGATTTAGTGGGCAAATCCAAAATGTGTGGGGCAAAGGACTTGAACCGCTGTCAGTGATTTAAAGTGCCTGTTATCTGAGCTGGTGCCAACTAACACAGTGATATGTCATGGGGAATTTATGCTTTGCTTGATCAGAACATAGGGTGACATTTTGTTGAAAATGTCTTCAAGTAAAAGTATTTATAAGAAAAATACTCCAACTGTATAGACAATTCTTTTATTAGTTGAACGTGAGCTGGGAAACCACCCAGGGTTTTTCTTTAAATATAGAACTGATGGCAAATTGTGATTTCAGTCACCATGATTATATAATATTCAAGACTCTTTAAGAGCATTACAAATAGTGTGGCTTAGAAAGAAGGGCCTTTTGATTATTTTTTTTTCTCTCATAGTTTCTTTCTCCAGTGAGTTCTTGACTGTGTAAAACACTGCATCCTGAATTCCTAACATAATAAGCAAATATATTCCTAGATTTTGTTTTCTATTTGTTTATGAGTAGCATTTCTATTACACACCGAGTGTGGTCCTTTCTGTATTATTCCTTTGAAAGACTTTGAATAATCCATACTAACTTGAAAAATTCAATAAAAATGAGAGAGGATTGCAGGATAATGGTTACCTTCCAAGCAGAGATGAAGCTTTTGATAGTTTCCTTTCTCTATTTAAGAATATTTTGTCCTTTATCCTTGTTCCTCACCTTCTGTTTGCAATGATCCTGTGTATAATGAGGTGTGGAATGCGCAGTGTCAGAGAAGGGGCCAGATAAGAGAAAGAGCATAATCAGATAGTGCTTGTCTAACACACAGTATTTCTCTCCATTACCCTTATCTTCTACACTGTACTTTGATTACTATACCTTTTGCAGTTTAAAATGAATACGTAAGTATGCAGCTCTTATACAATAATAATACATTTTAACAGCAGGACTCACAGATGTGACTCTTTTATCCGTTCATGTAATTCCATGGATTAAAGAGCAAAACATTTTTTATTGAATTATCTATATACATTTCTAAATTATAAGAAAATAAATTGATTTGTAGGGGCACTCGCCTTCATTATCTCATTTCAGACAACTTTCAAGGTCTAGCTCATGCCATAGTTTACATGTATATTCTTTTTATTGTTCTAAATTATCTAATATTAGCTTCCTTCATGGTACTCCTAGAATTGCCCAAAGAGTAATTTTAATAACACTGTATCTGTTTTTAGGAAAATAATTTTCCCAGTAGATTTGGTATATTTCTAGGTTTGAAAAAATTCATGGAAAAGCCAAGATTTGAAAAATGACTAATCATATTTTTCATATTTTATTGAAGTATAATTTGTATACAATTAAAAATCACGATTTTTAAGGTACAGTTCTATGAGGTTCAACAAATGATTATGTAAGCATCACCACCTCCAAATTTTCCATACCACTTTTTAGTCAACCTCTATTCCCACCTCCAAGTCTTGTTAATAGCTAATTATTTTTTCTAGAATGTCATGTAAATGAAAGTATAAAATAAGTAGCATTTTGAATCTGGATTCTTTCATTTGTGATATATTTGAAATTTATCTATGTTATTGTATGTATCAGTAGTTCATTCCTTTTTAGTGCTGGGTAATATTCTATTGCATGGGTGTACCACAGTTTTTTTTTTTTTTAATGAATTTTTGAGTTGAGGAATATCTGAATTGTTACTACCTTTTTAGAATTGCAAATAAGGCTGTTTAAAACATGTTTGTATAGGCTTTTATATAAATATAATTTTTTATTTCCCTTGTGTAAATGCCCAGGAATGGGATTGCTAGTTAGCATGGTTGAGTATGTTTTACTTTACAAGAAAAAATTACCAAATTGTTTTCCAGAGTAGCTGGACAATTTTGCATTTTCACCAGCAACTTATGAAAGTTTCTGGTGCTCTGACTTCTCACCAACAACTGGTATTGCTTCCTGTCTCTGTCTTCCTCTCTCTCTCTCTCTCTCACTCTCTGTCTCTCTCTCTCATTTGTAATTTTTTTCCAACCTCCCACACTCAAGCAATCTTCCTGTCTCAGCTCCCTGAGTAGCTGGGACTACAAGTGCATGCTAAATTTTTTTTTTTTTTTTTTTTTGGAGAGAAGAAGTCTCATTATGCTGTCCAGGCCAGTCTTAAACTCTTGGGCTCAAACAATCCTCCTGCCTCAGCCTCCCAAAATGTTGGGATTACAGATGTGAGCCACCATGCCAGGCTTCTTTTATTTCCTTTCTTTTCCTTTTTCCTTCCCTTTCCTCTCCTTTTCCTTCCTTCCCTCCCCCACTCCCTCCTTCTCTTTTTCCCTCCCTCCCTCCTTCCCTCCTTCCCTCCCTCTCCTTACATCCTTCCCTCCTTCCTTCCTTCCATCCATCCTTCTCTCTTTCTGTCTTCTTGTATTCCTGTCTTTCTCTCTCTCTAATAGATATGTAAGTGTATTATACTGTGGATTTTTTTTTAAAATTAGTGTTTCCCTAATAACTGATGATGTTAAGCAGCTATTCACATGTTTATTTGCATTTATATATGTTTTCCTTAGTGAAATGTCTGTTCAAATAGTTTGTCCCTTACTTGTTAAATATTATTACATTTTCATAATTCCTTATACATTTTGATAAGTAGTTTAACAAATATGTGATTTGTGAATATTTTCTTCCAATCTCTGACTTGTCTTTTCATTCTTTTAACAATGTCTTTCAAAAGGTAAAACTTCTTAACTTTTTGTCTTTTTTTTTCCCCTTGAGACAGAATCTCACTATGTCACCCAGGCTGGAGAGCAGTGGTGCAATCTTGGCCCACTGCAACCGCTGCCTCCCAGGTTCAAATGATTCTCCTGCCTCAGCCTCCCAAGTAGCTGGAACTACAGGTGTGTGCCACCACACCTGGCTAATTTTTGTATTTTTAGTAGAGATGGAGTTTTGCCATGTTGGCCAGGCTGGTCTTGAACTCCTGACCTCAGGTGATCCACCTGCCTCAGCCTCCCAAAGTGCTGCGATCACAGGCATGAGCCACCGTGCCTGGCCTAAAGGTTCTTAATTTTGGTGAAGCCTAATTATCATCTTTTTAAAAATGTATTATGCTTCTGATTTTGTGTCTAGGAAATTTCTTAAAAGATTTTCTTCTATGTTTTCTCATAGGAACTTTATAGATTTACAGTTTACATTTGGCGTTAATTTTTATACAGGGTGCAAAATAAGGATCAAGGTTAATTTTCTGCATTTGTATTCCCAACTATCCCAGCACCATTTGTTGAAAACACTATCATTTCTCCATTCATTTGCCTTCGTACCTTAGTGGAAAATTAATTGACTATATTTGTGTGTGTCTATTTCTGGACTTTCAACATGCACCATTAATCTGTGTTTTTCATTTCTTCCATATCGTCTTGATTGTTGTAACTTTATAGTAAGTCTTCAAATCAGATAACACAATTCATCCAACTTTGATCTTCATATTCACAATTGTTTTGTCTTTTCTAGTTACTTTGCATTACTGCATACATTTTAGAATCAATTTGTCAATTTCAGTTTTGAAAAATCCTACTGGGATTTTAGTTAAATTTGTATTGAATTATGGGTCAGTTTGGAATAAAATGGCATCTTTTTAGCATTGGGTTTTATAATCCAGGAACATAGTATGCCTTTCCATTTATTAGGTCTTCTTTGATTGTTTTCAACAGTATTTTATGACTAATCATTTTTATTTATCTCATTATGGCTTCTTGTTTCTACATTAAATTTTTCAAATACCAACATCCTTCTCAGAAATTCAAAATCATGCTTTCTAATATTGTTATACCATAACTACTTAAATTGTAATAGTAATTATGACAAATAATTATCAAAAGAATATGTAAGTAGACATTTCAATAATTGTAATCTTCTTGTTATTAAAACCTACAGAAATATTGATGGCTATCACTTTTCATCAGATTTCAATTTAAAACATCTTAAAGAGCTTTATACTTGAAAATAATCTGAGACTTACCACAGTCCCCCTATTTCACAGATGAGGAAATTAAAGCCTGACTGAACTAACATCGCCAAATCCCCCCAGCTGGTTAGTAGAACCGTAACTAAAACTTATGTCTCAGTCCAAAGTTCTTTTCCTTAAATATTCCTTGAGTACTGATATATGTGGGGAACCTAAACCTAATTTTCTATTTAAGAATGAATTAAGTAGATTGTATAATCTACATATATCCCAAAGTCTTTTTTTCTGTCCTTCTTTCCTTTTTTAGAACTCTATTACTTCTTTTTGATAATTCCTTAGTTTAATTCACTCCTTTGGGACTTACTGTAAAACCTTGATATAAAACATAGCTGACATAGGTGCACTATTTGGATCATTTAGAAAAGTCTATGAAGGTTAAATTGGACATGATAGTAAATATGTGTTCAGAATCCGATTTGGTGTATTCCCATTCTGTGGCCTACTGCAAACAATAGTATAACACCAGAGATAGTAATTTGCTGTTTATATTTGCAACAATTTATATTCTATCAAATTAAATCAAAGGTGGTTTTATCAAATTATATTACATTTTATTTAATTATATCCTGAGCTGTTTCTGGAAAGCTGACTACAATCTTACATGTGCTTTTCCTGTATCTTCCACAATAGCCATCACCAAACTCCTTCCCTTGAAGCACTAATATGATGAGATTTTAGTGGTTATTTTATGGGGGGGGGGGGAATGGACTTGTTATCAATAAGTTTGAGAGATTTTATTTTAAAGAAAAAATACACAAAATCTATGTAAAGGACTTCTCTGAGCCTTTAACAGTCTAATAGTCTTGCAGGCTGCATACCATTCTAGAGTCTTGAGCTATGGCAGTAACAATACAAAAATTCCAACACTTCATGGCATTTACACTCTAGTAAGAGGAGACAGACATGAAAAATAAACATGTGGGCTGGGCACAGTGGCTCATGCCTATAATCCCAGCACTTTGGGAGGCCAAGGTGGGTGGATCATGAGGTCAGGAGTTGGAGACCAGCCTGGCCAACATGGTGAAACCCTGTCTCTACTAAAAATACAAAAAATAGATGGACATGGTGGCTGGCACCTGTAATCCCAGCTACTCAGGAGGCTGAGGCAGGAGAATCACTTGAACCTGGGAGGCAGAGGTTGCAGTGAGCCGAGACCGTGCCACTGCCCTCCAGCCGTGGCAACAGAGTGAGACTCCATCTCAAAATAAATAAATAAATAAATAAATAAAAACATGGGCTGGGTGTGGTGGCTTACACATGTAATCATAGCACTTTGGAAGGCCAAGTCAGAAAGGTTACTTGAGCCCCGGAGTTTGATTCCAGCCTGGGCAACATAATGGACTCCATCTCTACACAATATACAAAAACTAGCTCAGTGTGGTGCATACTCATGCAGTCCCAGCTACTTGGGAGGCTGAGGTGAGAGGTTCCCTTGAGTCTCATAGGTTGAGGTTGCAGTGAGTAAGCCATGATAGCACCAGTGTCCGCCAGCCTGGGTGACAGAGTGAGACCATGTCTCAAAAATTAAAATTAAAAAATAAATATGAGAAGTGAAATATATGTTGAATTCAAAGGTGATAAATGCTACAGAAAAAGGAACACATAGAGTAGGGAAAAAGGACTGGGCAAGGATGGAGGAGAGCAGGATGTAAGCTTACATACTGTTAGTGAGGGCAGGCCTCATGGATAATGTAACAATTCATCAGGACTTGGGGGAAGTAAGGAAATTAGAATGAAAGAACATTCCAGGCAAAGCAAATAGCCCATGCAAAGGCTCTGAGGTAGGATTGTGCCTGGAGTATCTGAAAAATAACAAGAAGGTTATGTGGCTGAAGTGAGTGTGAAGGCCAGGTGAGGAGGTTAATAAGATAGGAGAAGTAGTTGGGGTTTGAGAGCTAATGGGATTTGATATTACTTGCCATTGCAAGGACTTTGGCTTTACTCTGAGTGAGATGGGGGAAAAAAAAAAAAGAGACTTTAAACAAAAGAGTAATATAGTCTAACTCTATTTTAGAAAGGTCAGTGAGGCTGCTCTTTGGAGAATAGACTAGGGGAGCAAAGGTGGAAACAGGAAGACTACTTAAGCGTAATACAGCATTCCAGGTAGTGAAGAAGGTGGTTCAGTCCAAAGTGGTAGCAGTAAAGGCAGTAACAAGTGGTCAGATATTGGATATTTTTAATGATAGAGGTGAATTGATTTCTTGATAGCTTGGATGTGGTGTGTGAAACCATGAAAAGCGTCATGATGATTCCAAATTCTATGACCTGAGAAACTAGAGAGTTAGAGTTGCCATTTACAATAATGGGGATACTGTGGGTGGAACAAGCTTTTGGAAAAAGACCAGGAGTTTGGTTTTAGACATGCTAAGATGGATGTCTGTTAGACATCCAAGTAGAGTTACTAAGAACACAGGTGGATATGAGAACCAATCTGTCTTGGTTCGACTCTTACCTTTGCAACTTCCTGGCCAGCTATGTTACTTGGAAAGTGCCATTTGGCTTCTTTGTGCTTCCAGTTCTAATTTTTCAAATTACATTATCATTTGATCAATTTGTTGTCAATAACACCATCTAGCTAACAAGTGTCTTAAATTGTTTAATTAATTGATATATAGAGATTAATTTATATATATCTATAGCTATCTACACATCTATAGGCATATATGCCTATAGATAAATGTATGGTACAACAAATATATTGATCACTGGATAGTTTTAGCTATTATCATTATTGTCATCACCAATTCAATTTGGAATCTGGGAGAGAGGGCTAGACTAGAGATTAAAAATTTAGAAGTCATCAGTTTATAGTTTTTTTTTTTTTTTTTTTTGAGACAGAGTCTCGCACTCTCGCCCAGGCTGGATCTCCGCTCACTGCAACCTCCGCCTCCCAGGTTCAAGTGATTCACCTGCCTCAGCCTCCCAAGTAGCTGGGATTACAGGCACCAACTACCAAGCCCATCTAATTTTCTGTATTTGTAGTAAAGACAGGGTTTCACTATGTTGGCCAGGCTGGTCTTGAACTCCTGACCTTGTGATCCGCCTGCCTTAGCCTCCCAAAGTGCTGGCATTACAGGCGTGACCCACCATGTCCAGACTATAATTATTATTTAAAGCCATGATACTGAATTATTTCACCATGGACACCAATGGATATAGATTTTATAAACAGTGTATGCTTCATTTTCCCAGCTTTCTTGGTCCCAGTATTTTTTTTCTTTTAAAGCACCGGTTTCTAGTGTTTTTTTTTGTTTTGTTTTGTGTTCTAATGTTGTTTTTTTTTGTCTTGTTTTGTTTTGTTTTTTGAGATAGAGTCTGGCTCTGTCATCCAGGCTGGAGTGCAGTGGCGCTATCTCAGCTCACTGCAAGCTCCGCCTCCTGGGTTCACTCCATTCTCCTGCCTCAGCCTCCCGAGTAGCTGGGACTACAGGTGGCTGCCACCACACCCAGCTAATTTTTTGTATTTTTACTAGAGACAGGTTTCACCATATTAGCCAGTATGGTGTTGATCTCCTGACCTTGTGATCCGCCTACCTCGGGCTCCCAAAGTGCTGGGATTACAGGCATGAGCCACTGTGCCCAGCCCCGTTCTTCTAGTGTTTTATGAAAGTATCTTATAAAAGGTCCTCAGTGGATGCTCAGTGAAAAAGTTTTGATTAGAAAATGACACATCAAAAAGTTAGGAAGAAATATAATCTTCCTTAGGAAACTAGTTAAGTGTCTCTTGGGAAAAGGACCAGAGGTCTATATATCAGGAGGCAAAGTCAGTGGATAGAAATCAGTGGACTCATATTGGAGGGTAGCTGCACTGTAGAAATGCCAGTTCTCTCTAGTTATTCCTGTCTGTCACAGATGCAGGCAGGATACAAAGCCACAGTTATACTGTCTCCAACAGATGGGAAACTATGCAAATGAGTTTTGGATTATCAACAATTACAAGCAGTTCTCTTATTGGTCACTGGCCAGATGCTTAAATTTTTGGGTGGGAGTGGGAGAGAATGAAAAGTAGCAGCTCCTTTATGCCGTCTTGATGGTGTTCTGAGCTGTTTCTTTCCTTGTCAAATCTTTTTCACCAGCCATTTCTAGAGTCTCCTGAGTTTTCCCGGGGCATAAGAAATCCTATTCTTTATTTATGGTGATATAACTGATCCATGGTAAGCAGGTCGTAGCTTGAATCATTCTCTGGTCTTGGTAGATTGATTTGCAGTGGTCCTTTCATGGGCTCACATCTGTTCTCACTTGTGGCCAGATACTAGAATTAACAGAGGGTTGGCTCTGGCTAAGGGTTTGGCCATTGACCATGAACCGAATTGAAATTGACTGACTCCTATGAGGCTCAATATTCTTGTTAGAACTATGTTCAATCTAGTAGCATTCAGTGCTTAGTATAATACTGACTTTTTATGAAATCCAGGATTTTCCATAAGAGCACTTACCAAATTGGTAAGATAATTAACTCTACAATCTTTTCATAGATTTAATACAGATGAAAATTTTAAGGTATTATTAATTTTTCTTTTCTCTGCCACCATTTTACTAAGCACTTCCTAGATATTATTTCACTTAATTTTCAGAAAAGGCTAGACATTATCCCATTTACCTAATGAGGCAACCGAACACCTCAGAGGTGAACAGAATTTCAGAGGGTCACATAGCTAGGCAGAGAACACTATGGGATTGACATACTTCCAGGGTTATCCTATCTCAATCCCCTGATCTTTTTTCTATGCTTACAGCTACTCCTATAACCAGAAATTTTAGAGGTTGGAGACCCAGAGATATTGAACTTAGTCAAGTTGGCATAATTAATTGCTGAGTTTTTTGATGACTTTTCTGTCACCTGCAGACGTGCTGTGAAGCATCTGTGGACAGCATTCTCCAATCAGATGTACTTTCCCACCTGGAGGTGTCTTGCTGGTGTGTTCATCTATCTGCTGTTAAACAGTCCCTATTTCCACAAGAGTCCTTGAGGCTTTTTTTCTTTGTCCATCTTGTTAGAAAGTCAATCTGTTCTGTCATGCAAAGAACAGTTAGGAAGGCTACAGATTTAAGTTTTAAGATCTTTCATCATTGATAACTTCGTGAAGCAACGTTTGGCTTTCATATATATGCATACACACATAAGCACACATGTAGGCATCTATATACGTGTATTTCTAGTTATATATGCACACATGTATGTATGTATTTCATTATATAATATTTAGACATGTAGAAACAGCATCTATTTACTAATTAAATTAGTAATTTAGTAAATATATGTACTATATAAATTTAAATTAGTAATTTAGTAAATATATGTACTATATATAGTTACTAAATAATTTATAATATATGTTATATATAATTATATTATATTTAATTATATATTAATTAATATAATTAATTATATTTACTAAATAAACTATTTATAAATAAGTTATTTTTACATGTATGTTCATGTTACTACCATCCACATCAAGATATAGAACATTTCTATCTTCCCCAGGGAGTTCTCTCATCCCTTTTCTATTCCAAAGCAAAACACGACCCTAAATCCCCACTCCTCCACATACACCTAAATAGCTACTTGGGTTAAAGCTGCTGTCTGCGTTTTTATGACAAGTCTTTGTGTGGACACGGGCCTCCATTTCTCTTGAAGATGTACCTGTGAGTAGAATCATTGGGTCATAGGGTCAGTCTTATATTTTCCAAAAGCTATTTGGAATGCTGTTCAGAGTGGAGGCCAGCATGTCAAATTATTAAAAAGAAGTAAAAGCGTACTTATGATAGAGAAAGAGAAATTGGGGTTACTCAGTCTGGAGGATACAGCTAAGAGGTGATATTCCAATTCTCTTGAAGTATATAAAGGGTAATTTTAAGGAAGAAAGGAACACACTATCAATTTATACAAAGTACAAGATGAGAGAAAATGGGATTAAATTTCAACAAAGGAGTGCTTAGGCGGAATATTATCATAATTAACATAGAAATAGGTTACTGTCCCAAGGGTGTCTTCAAACATATAATGCTCTCTCCTTGGGTAAAAGGTAGATAAGTATCGAAGCAAACTTTCCTTGCTATCTCATGAGTCTTTTTTTTTCTTCATTTGTCTTCTTGAAGATACAGTTTTTCTTTTCTCAAATATCTTATATCTAGGGTGACTATATATATTTTCTATTGTTGAAGCCAGAATACTTTAGTCCAGTACAAATGCTAAACTGCATGGTATGCCAGGACAAAGCCTTACATATGCACACTAAGGTATGTGGTCATGCTTGTGCTATTTATAATTAACATTTCTGGCACAAACCAGTAACACCTGGACACATTTGACAAAAGTAAAGCTAGTGAAAAGTCTGCTCCTAGTGTGGCAGAATAGCTCCTATTAGACCAGCCTTTCTGAAGATAACAAGTAAAAACCCTGGACAAAACGCAAAGAACAAATAACTAAAAACACTGGACAGAGACTCAAGGCAGGCAGATTCTGGAGGAGAATAGAGAATGGGTTTGGTTGGATTTTTCATTTTCATGGCTTCTAGCCCAAGAATAGGCTATAGTATGTGCCTTTGCTGGGTGGCTAAAACTTCTGAATTCATCTTCCACCTTTGTTTGGGACAGAGACTTATAATCTCCATGTGGTTTCCTGCGAATAGGACACAGAGATCACTTTCATTTGCCCTAAATCACTGACAAATCCAGACCTTAGCTTCCCTGTTCATTTTTCTGTACCTGGCTACTGGCTGCTTTGTGTATCAATAGCATAAAAAGTCAAGACGTATTCATTCCCAGTATCAGGCTCAACCAGGATCACCAGTAGCATATGTGACACCATTGCAAGAATTGGAAAATGCCACCCTCCTTGATAAAATAGCTTGCATAGAGAATTCTTGGCAAGCAAACTACAAAAAGATGTCTAGAGCCACTGCATAGCACACCTCTAGGGAATACCATTCTCATAGTGGTCTTCGTAAAGGACAGCTTCTGGAGTTATGTCAGGCAGAACCTGTTTATCTTTACGGTGTTGCCTTCAAGGGGCCTCTTCCTCCAAGAGGTCACTGCTCTATGACGGAGCACATGGCTTTGTGAGCAGAGTGTGGCCTGGGTTTTAGCACAACTTGCCCATTGTGCAGTGAATGATTCACACAGATATAAATGTCAGTCTTGGGTCAACTTGTTCTTTCATGGCTAAGAAGATTTTCTGTTTAATTTACATCCTTGTGCTTCTTTACCTATAAAGTACTGTTCTTGTACCACTATGGTCATTGGACTGAGATGAAGTCTGTAACTCAGAACTTTCCTGATGTCAAAGTTAGACTTCAAGGGCATAACAACTTGAATACATACTCCAAAGGCTACATATGTGCAGATTTTTCATAGCACATGAATATCAAATATGAAATCTGAAATCAAATATCAAATCTAATGATCCAATCAGCAGTCATTATTTTGGGAAATGGCTTTATCTAAATTCCATTTGTGAAGAACAGTTTTCTTTTGTGTAATTGATTTTCCATCTGTGCATGTTCTTTGCTAGGTAAGTTGTATTGTTGAACTTTCAAGGATAATCACTTTATTTTTGGTCATGAGAACCCATGACAGAGGCTCACTTTGGCCAGCCTTCCAAGAAT
This sequence comes from Pan troglodytes, assembly GCF_028858775.2. Taxonomy (NCBI): domain Eukaryota; kingdom Metazoa; phylum Chordata; class Mammalia; order Primates; family Hominidae; genus Pan; species Pan troglodytes. The sequence goes on from NC_086015.1 coordinate 33,226,279, forward strand.
GAGCACTGTATTTGCTTGCTACTATTGCCAAACGAATTGTCACAAACTTAACACCTTAAAAGAACACAGATTGATCTCATAGAGTTATGTAGGTCAAAAGTCTGGTAATGTTCTCACCAGGCTACACTCAAAGTATAGGCAACACTATGTTTCTTTCAGAGGTTCCATTTCCTGCTCATTTGAGTTGTTGGCAGAATTCAGTTCCTTGCAGTTACAGGACTGAAGTCCCTATTTTCTTGTTAGCTGTCAGCTGAGAATTGTTCTAGCTTCTGTAGGCCTCCACATTCCTTAGCTCATGCCTCCCTTCCTCTTTTCTCAAATTACATTTCACTGACTCACTCATCTTCCTTCCTCCTTTACTTTTAAGGATTTATGTAATTAGATTGGGCCTGCCTGGATAATCTAGTATAATTTCCCCATATCAAGGTCCTTAATCTTAAATAACATCAGCAAAATCACCTTTGTCATATAATATAACATATTCACAGATTCCTAGAATTAGGATCTAAACATGTTTGGGGGGGAATTATTTTTGTTTATCACAGCTTTCAGACATTCTGCCTTAATTGCATTCTTAGATCGATTTATTTAGTCAACATTTAATAAATCTTCAGTTAACAACAAAGAATATAGAGATGAATAAAATATGACCCTACTTCTAGGTGTTTATCACTACAGAAACCAGACTGATGTTTACATATGCACACTGAACTTCCTATAGTGTCAATTTACCTGGCTACCTCCTTAAAAATAAAGACAGTGGCTTCAATCACTGAGTTCCCAATGTCAAGCTATGTGAAATAAAATAACAAGTATTCAGCAAGTATTGCTGAATTCATTAATTCTCAAAGTCAGATGGGAGAATTCCCTTGCCTCCTTCACGGGATTTGCAACAAGGGTGTGGCTCACTTCGCTGCCATGCTCAAACCCCCTGAAGGAGGGGCAGCATGCAGGTCAGCAGGTGCTGGGGCCAGGGCAAGCGGTTTTGGGCTCTGGCCCCATGGCAGCGTCTAGGGGTGTGTTAAAATTAATGCTCTTTTAGCAGTTGCCATCTGCAGATGACTAAGTGTTAACCAGCTCAGTGGAGAGTCAGGGTGACAGCCTTTTATACCCTCTTGGTACCCAGGTTTTTCTCCAGCATCCAGGAAGAATCATGTCATGGATTTGAAGGGTGCAGAGATTTTATTGAGTGATGGAGGTGGCTCTCAGTGGGATGGGGAGCTGGAAAGGGGATGGAGTGGGAATAGAATCTTCTGCTGGAGTTTGGCTGTCCCCAGCTGAACTCCTCTCCCCCCGTCCCCAGCTGAACCCCTCTCGATGTTCAGATGCTTCTTCTCTTCTTTCCTTTTGTGCTATACTGCTCTGCTCTTCTGCCAGTGGAGTTTGGGGTTTTGATGGGTATAAAATTGGGGGGGGGGGGTGTGGTGGGCCAGGGTGGTTTTAGACAAAGCAACATTTGAGCGAGAAAACAGGAATAACTGTTCTCATTTAGGGCTGTTGTTTCCAGGCTTGAAGGTGGGGCCTTTGCCCAGGAACTGCCCTCTTCTACCCAGTATTTTCCTGCCTCCTGTCCATATCAGAAGTATTTTTAAAGCATCTATTAATGCCAATACTGTTCTAGATATTTGGTAAACACTAGTGAATAAAATCAGCAATATATACCTACTCTCCTGGAGCTCATATTCTAGTGGGACACTTAATATCTTAGGGGGGTACTTTCATTCTATTGCTGAATGATTACATGAGCACATGAATGAATGAGGCTAAATAAATAAGTTGGTGAAAGAATATCAGAGATTTTGAATGCCTCATTAAGGTGTTTAAATTTTATTTTACAGGCAGTGAGGAACTGGGGATTGTTCTTATGCAGAAGTAAATTGATGAAATCTATTTTTAGAAACAGTTGATAGAGTAGAGAATGGATTTAGAGGTGAAGAATGGCTTGCCAAAGGCTTGAACCATGACAATGACAGTTGGAATAGAGAGTAGGAAATAGACCCAAGAGATATTTATAATACTGATAACTGAGATGAAAAAAGGCTAGGAAAACTGGTGTGGTAAATCAGAGGCTGAAAACAAAGTCATACATTTATAATCATTTGAGTGTAGGTGATAGTTACTTCTCTTTAAATTAGACTAGCTTAATGAGAAACTTTTTTTCGTGTTAACATATTAAAAGGTACACACACAGAGATACCTTAAATTAAAACATTCTGCCATTTTCTATCACATTACTAACATTACCAATAACGTATTGAGCATCTGTAGAACATGTAGTATACTTCAACATTCAAACAGGGAATTTAGACAATTATTCTATTTGAAAGCAATAGGCTTTATGTGCAGAGCCATCAGAACGGAAAGCTTGACATGGGAAATTTAGCCATTGAAATCAACCAAGAACACATCAGAGGTGACCTACATAAAGAAACTTAGTAAGAATGATTCCTCCTTTGGGGAATCTACTTTTGTTCTTTCTTGTTCAACTGGGGAGAGGGGAAAAATTCTGTCTATAAAAATGCTGAGAAAGAAACTAGGATGAAGAATTGTTTTAGAAGGCCCATTTGTACTGCATCTGTGAGAATTTCTTGTAGTTAGATGTTAGAATTTATTCATTTCATCTGAATATGTTTCATTCTTAAATGGATTTTCAATGATAGCTCTTTTGAGACTGTCTGATCACTGTCCTGCATGTATGAAACCATTGATCGGGAAATTCTCCTGCACCAGAAAGGACTTGGTGGCATCCAGAAAGTCCAGTGGCATCTTTAAAATAGCAGCCTGTCTCCTGACGTCTTCTATTGACAGTTTTTTTTTTTTTTCACATTTAACATAGAACAGTCATTGTACATCACAGCAAGAAAGGAAGCAACCACCCTTGCATTTATATTTGCTGAGATAAATACACACACACAGATTCAGAGATATCAGCAAAATCCCAACATAGTAGTGTAAATAAGAACCAACAATTCAAATGCATAAAATGTTTGTTTATATTATTGAGAGTTTAATGAGATGTTTGGGGTTAACTAGCTTAACCAGCTGACTGGGAGTTTTAGGGTCCAAGGGTCAGTCACCAACAGTGTTATAACCAAATTAACTTTATTGCAGGATGTAAGGTTGGTAGGGTTTTACTATTTTCCATATAAACACATACACACACATACACAACTCATACACACACATACACAGTTAAGAAATAAATATATGGAAAAGAAACCTAGCTTTTATTTTGAAAATTATAAAACCATATCAGATAATTCCACATTTTCCGTAGGTCAGGTATACTCTATATATCCAGCACCTTGTGCAGTGGGCTACTAGCAAGACAATTCCACAAACTTTCAATCGTGAAATCTTAGAGCTGGAAAGGGGATTGTTCAATCTCCTCATCAAAAGAGTCATAGACTTTGGGAGGCCAAGGCCAGTGGATCACGTGGTCAAGAGATTGAGATCATCCTGGCCAACATGGTGAAACCTCGTCTCTACTAAAATGCAAAAATTAGCTGGGCATCGTGGTGCATTCCTGTAGCCCCAGCAACTCAGGAGATGGAGGTTGCAGTGAGCCGAGATGGAACCACTGTACTCCAGCCTGGTGACAGAGTGAGACTCCATCTCAGGAAAAAAAAAAACAAAAAAAGAGTCATAGAAAGTATCCAATAATTTTTTAATTTCATAGAGCTGGATAATTTCTGAGCTAGACTAAAACCCAAATATCTTGTTTTGAAGGGTATCTATTCAGTGTTCTTATATTTATTCATTTTTCAACTGGTGCTTTATGTTTATAAGAAAATATGAAAAGTCATACTTCGGTAATGTAAAGTTCAGAATGAAGGAGAATTCAGAAATACCTCTGTTGTTCTCCTTGTCTTTGTCTTATAATCTTTCTTTTTCTCTCTCTTCCCTCTACCTCTGCCATTCTGACTTATGCCATGGGCTGGGTAGTTTTATTCAAATATTCTGCATATCTAAGTTTTCCTCCTCCTGAATATCAAAACCCTTGGCCTTTTGCTTATCATGTGAAGAAATTATGAAAACTGGAGAGCCAATTTTTTAAAGAATTGAAGATCCTTAAGGGAAAATTCTTGTCTTTTAAAATTAAATAATATTTTATATTTCATCTATTACTTAATTATAATGCTTTGAGGAAGATACACAGAAAAAAAAAAAAAAAAGCAAAAGCGAACGACTAAAAAGCAGACAACTGCCTAAAATTGAAAGGTGAGGAAACTTGAAGTGTGAGGGTCAATTTTTTTCTTTCCTTAAAGCTTGTTGTTGCGTTAATCATAAGGTTGTAATATTTCCGACAGGTTAGGAAGTAATAAAAACAAATAAAAGAGAAACCCAAACTGATTGCACTAAGAAAATATTTATGCATCTTGTTTTTTTTTTTTTCCAAGCCTTCAACTTTCACTAGTTGCTAAAAAAAATTTTTTTGAAGGCTTAGTTCCTGAGAAAGTTGAGAATGATTGAAGAAATGATTGAAAACTTACAAGAAAAACTAAGGGAATTTTTAGTCCCACTGTAATATGCTGAAAAAAACTTTGTTGGATTATTTCTTGCTATGATTCCCTGATCAAAAAGTTAAGAGCTAAATAGATTATAAGCTGCTTAAGGATAGGTTCCCTGTTTTATTTGATTTTGTTTCCTCTCAGGAATTTTACATAGATTTCTCAACAGTTATTGTTTTCCTAAACTGTTACTGGCCTATAGTTTAGCTGTAATAATTGCAAAGAACATGTATCTACTGTTCCTGCCAATGTTTCACTTGCCTTTAATAGTATAGACCAATTTCCTATAGACTGTATTCACCAGCAAACCAGTCAATGTCTTCGGATTCAAATACATAGTACTAAGCCATTAAATAAGCTTAACAATGCCAAACAGCCATCAAGAATTACTCCCATGAATTTAAAGTTATAGGAAAGAATTTTACAGAGATGATTATCAAAATGTTTTTAGAAACTAAAACTTGAATTTATTACATAATTCTTTTTAACTTATATTGAGGCTTTAACCACAGTGTTATATTTCAAATTTTCACTGATTATTTATTCCAGAAATTATTACAATTAAAAGGAAAGGGGAATAAATATCTACGTCTTTCTCCACCTCTTTTTAAAGGGTAAAACAAATAGTGTTTGCGTATTCCAATTCACTTCTTAGTTTATTCCCATTCCCTTCCATGACAATAATCTTGGAAAAGTGTGACGAGTCTTGTTACTGAGTGGAGCTGCAAGGGATGGCTGGGGAGTACCTGGATCTTACAGTAATATACATACTGATTCAATTGATAAATTGGCACATATTAACTTTGAGAGCTATAGAAACTTTCTGAGTCTCTGTTACTCCACATGAAAAAAATAAAGGTTTTTTGAGGATGAATGATAAAACAAGTGCAAGAATATCAATCATATTTTCTGGCATAAAGTTTTGCTTGCTACATATGAGTGTCCTTTCTCAGAGTTAGCTGATGGTACTCATTTCAAGGAAATGAGTGGTATTACACATGGAAGAGTTCACTTTCTGTGATCATTTAAATATAGAGCTGCATATCATTTTCTACTCATACTATGTTGCAACGCTTTACCAAAGAGTTATTGGCAATGGAAACCAGCCTGTTTAAGATGAATGACACACCAATTTTATATTCACTATCCCTGCTACTAGTTTCCCTATATTTCCAGAGAGCTAGCCACCTTGAATACAGAGTTCTTAAAGGCAGTGGACATTTTTATATACATTCTGTACAGTGGCTACTCTCATATTTTAAACAGAAAATACAGATTTCTCTCATGTAATGAGTTGGTTAACAATGGTAGCAGTTGGCAAGAGTTGTTAAGTGCTGTTTTTGTTTTGTTTTGTTTTGTTTTAAGACAAATGCCATATTTTAACCAAGTGATAAAACTTAATGTCACCTATAATTGGACCCAAATAATAGCATGTGCCTGCTGACATGATATATCAGAAGGGGCACAATATAACCTGTGTAGTAATTCTGCCAAATGAAGCTTATCTTAAATCTAATCACATGCACAAAAAAATTAGACAAACCCCCATTGAGGAAGAGCTTAACTGGCTTGAACTGTTCAAGAATGTCAAGATCATGAAACTGAAAAAATATAAAAATAAAAATAAAAATGACTGGGTTTATTTTAGATTAAGGGAGACTAAAGAGACATGAAAACTAAATGATCCTTCATTAGAGGCTGGATTTTTTTAAAGCTGTAAAAGGACCATAAGAAACACTTTTGGGGACAATTGAGGAAATTTCCATAGGGACTATTGTAGATAATGCTACATTAATGTCAATATTTTGGGGAATGAAAATAATATAATGGTTTTACAGGGGGCCGGGCGTGGTGGCTCACGCCTGTAATCCCAGCACTTTGGGAGGCCTTGGAGGGAGGATCACAAGGTCAGGAGATTGAGACCATCCTGGCTAATATGGTGAAACCCCGTCTCTACTAAAAAATATAAAAAATTAGCCGGGCATGGTGGCAGGCGCCTGTAGTCCCAGCTACTTGGCAGGCTGAGGCAGAAGAATGGCATGAACCCGGGAGGCGGAGCTTGCAGTGAGCTGAGATTGTGCCACTGCACTCCAGCCTGGGTGACAGAGCGAGACTCCATCTCAAAAAAAAAAAAAAAAAGAAAAGAAAAAGAAAAAGAAAAAAATAATACAATGGTTTTACAGGAGAATACCCTTGTTCTAAGAGATATACTGTATAATCAAGAAGGGAAGTGTCATGTCTGCTCCTTGCTTTAAAAAGTTTTGGAGAAATATGTGTATGTACATACAGATAAAACAAAATGTTAAAATTGGTGAATCTAGGTAAAGGAAAATAGGGACGTTTATAGTATAACCTTGCAACATTTTCAACAGGTTTCAAGTTTTCAAAATAAATGTTAGTCAATGAAACAAGTATCATTTTTATTTTCACATATTAATACTTTTCAAGATAAGAAAGAAAGTTAACTCAAGTAAGAAGACATGACAGAAGTATGGTTGAGAATGGTTTTGGTTTAAGGATCCACCTAGTTGCTCAACCAAAAACCACAATTGTCCTTTTTTTTTTTCTTTTTTTTTCTTATTCTTACCCTGACATTCTATTCATCAACAATCCTGTCTCCTCTCCCTTGAAAACATATCTGAAATCTAATAAACTGCCTCCCTCTCCACAGCTGCCACCTGAGTCCAATCACCACCATCAGAGTCACCCAGCAGCAGAGGTGACTCATGTCCTAGCTTGCATCCCAGTTTCCTAGATTCCTCTCTTCCCAAAAGCAGTCCTAGTAATCCTCTAAAACTTTAAGTTAAACTGTGCTCCCCAGTCCTGCTAAAAACTCTCCAATGGCTTTTTATCTCACTTTAAAAAATATAATTCAAACTCCAACCTCTATGATCAGTCTTCTACCTTGATTTCTGACCTCTGCCTACTCTTCTGAGCTGTACCTTCCTCACCTCTCTGTTGCTCAACTATTTTAAGCTTCTTCCAGTTCAAGTTTCTCTGTCTCTGCCTGAAATACTCTTTCCTCTTCCGTCACATAGCTGGTTCCTTCTAGGCTTTCACATCTCAGCTCAGTGAGACATTCCCTGATGCTTGAATTTAAAGTAGTGCTCACTTTTTCACCCTCATATCACCTAGCTTTAAAATTTTCTGCATTACACTTATTACCATTATTTTGCATTTTTTGATTCTTTATCTTCCTGAACCTTATAAAGTTTTAAGAGAACAGAGATATTGCTTGCTTTGTTCAATGCTGTCTCTAGCAACTAAAATGATACCTGCCACTATATGTACTCAATAAATATTAAATGAATGAAGACAAATAAATAGTGGAGTTAGTCAGGAACCAGCCAAGAATACAGAATCTATGCCAATTATTTAAAGAAAAAACTTATTGCAGGGAATATGCTACCCAGGTGGTGTTAAGAACTGAGAAGCCAAACAGGGCACTGGGAAGCCACTGAAAAATTATCAACAGCAGGAATATCAGCATAGGGCTGATGGCAAATGGAAAAGGTTGTGCTGCTGGAGTCTCAAACCAGAGTCCACTGGTAGAAGCAAAAACTACAGAGAAGCTTCCTTCTAATGGAGAAGTCTCCAAAACAGAGAAGAAGGAGGAAATTACCTACATTTTCCATCTTCCTGCTTCTAGTTTTCAGCTAGATGGAGCCAAGGCAGAAGCCCACTGGTGGAACCTAGGCAGATGCCAGCAGACACAGAAACCTGGGAAACAGGCTGCACATTGAGTCATCCTCTAATGGAAGATGGGATGGCAAGGAATGGACACAAGGGAGAACTGACGAGGGATCTACACGTGCGGGAACTTTTCACTGGATGAGAAAAATGTAAATCCATTCAGAAACATTTCTTCTCTATCAGTGAAGCTCTACTTATATTTAGGGGAATAGAAACATTTGAGGGTATCTAAAATATCTGGTAATAGAGGAAATTTAATATATTTTTTGGTGTGCTTTTTACCCAATGAACAATTGAACCCATGATTTACAACTTAGCATTACTTTAGCTGAAAAGGTATCTGGAGATTAAGAAAAATTATACTGATCATAATATTAAAAATGTAACTTATTTTTTATTTTGTGTTTCCAGACTTAGAGGATACCCTGTAGTGTTCTAGCCCACCCATATCTTTCTAATTTTTAAGTATGATCACCATTAGAACATGAACATTACCAAATGGGGATTAGGCTTATTCACGTTTCATTTATTTTAACCTACTTTAACACTGAACTTTCTTTTCTTATAATTTGCAAAGACAAAGTCAACATCTGGAGGAGGCCATGCTGATCCCATCTATGCCATAACCTTTACACTGCTGGCTCAACTGTGAGATTGCAAAGGGATCAGTGAACTAGATCGCAGACCCCCAGCTCCTTCTGGCCATTTCTCACCTGCTCTCTTCTTCCTGCCCTTCATCTGCCCACCTGTCCCTCTGTTTTTCTCTCTGCTGCTTTCAGACCACAAAGAAAATTGAGTGCAGTGTCACCTTATGATATGGATTGGATGTTTGTCCTCTCCAAACCTCATAATGAAATGTGACCTCCAGTGTTTTGAGGTGGGGCCTGGTGGGAGGTATTGGATGATGAGGGTGGATCCATTATGAATGGCTTAGTGCTATTCCCTTGGTGATGAGTGAATTCATCAGTTAATTCACAAGAGATCTGGTTGTTTAAGAGTCTAGGACATCCCCCTTCTTTCTCTCTGGCTCCTGTTTTTACCATGTAATGTGTTTACTCCTCCTTCCCCGTGCTCCATAATTGGAAGCTTCCTGAGGCCTTCACCAGAAGGAGATGCAGCACTATGAGCCAATTAAGCCTCCTTTCTTTATAAATTACTCCACCTTAGGTATTTCTTTATAGTAATGCAAAAATAGACTAATAGACATCTTACCTACTCATGCCACTGTTTCAGAAGCCACCCCCATTCCACTTAAATATCATACATGATGGAAAACAAAACAATACACAAGGTAGAAAACATCCTAGATAGCAGCTCCTGAGGGAAGGTACACTTCTACAAAATAAAAATCAGTGAGTTTATATTTTGGTAGCCTGTGATGTTATACAGAATAGACAGAGATTCTACTTAGGGTTCCAATTCCCTCAGGCCCATTAAGTAGGGCAGATGGGCATTAGAAGAGATGCCTTTAAAAGTGGACATTAATGTACTTTTAAAAGTAATGGGTCTGACCTATAAATCATGGGAGGAATGTAGTACAAAATAGTGAATTAAATATTTATACGTTCCGTTGAAGCTTCGTGTATATTCTAGAGGGAGAAGTCCCAGAGAGATGGGTCTTCCCCTTTGTTCTGAATCTATTTTCCAATTGCTCTGACACAGCTGTTGGCTTCACAGTCATTCTGAAGTTGATTAGATCAGAAAGCAGAGGCCTGCCTGCCCAGCATGACCAATGAAAAACATAAAGTTTGTCGGTGTTTCAAGCCTGGAGCATGTATTTTGAAGTTGTTTTGGTGTGCATGGGCCTTCGACGTGGTTCTTTAAATTTCAGTGCTGCTGCGTTTGTACATCATCTGTGTCCCAAACAGTGCAGCAAAATGTGCAGTGCATAGACTTGCATAAAATCTACCAATCACATCTGGAAATGGCTGTCAGATTTATGGAGCATGGCTGTAATTACATTCACAGAAATGCTCAGTTGAAAGCAGTAACGAAGCCTTATTACTTTTGTTTTGTTTGTTTTAATAAAACAAAACACTTGAGTTTAAGGAAATAAATTGTTACCTATGGAGAAATCTTTTGACTTGCTGTTGGAATGATTTAGTGTTTCTAAAACATGTGCTGTAGGTGAGCCTAAATGCAGATTCGTTTTTGTCTGAAGGTCAGAAAGGTTTGTAACAACTGCTAACAGTAATATGAGATATTATGCTGACTGCTTTTCAACAATTATTTCATTTAATCTTCAAAATTAAAAGGCAAGGAGGGAGTATGATTTTCATTCTCCACTTACAGAATCACTCCTCCCTACCAGCCTAGTCTGTCCTTCACCCTATTCTGATCCCAGGTGCCTCTAAGCACAAAGTCATATAGATAGGGGAGCCTTTTAGTGAAGCCCTATCCTCCTTCGAAAAGAATTCTCCTAAGTGAATACTGGACTCTGGGCCCCTATGACTATGGGCACAACCTGGGATGCTTTGGGGCTTCATCGATGGGGAAACTTGAGTGGCACTTTGCCAGCAACAGCAACACTTCCACTTGCCTTTCTCATTTAGTTGCCAACTTGGCTCCTTGAAAGCCTTATGAGCTGGGTACGGTGTCTCATGCCTGTAATCCCAGCGCTTTGGGAGGCCAAGTCGGGCGGATCACCTGAGGTCGGGAGTTCGAGACCAGCCTGACCAATATGGAGAAACCCCGTCTCTACTAAAAAATATACAAAATTAGCCAGGCATGGTGGCACACACCTGTAATCCCAGCTACTCGGGAGGCTGAGGCAGGAGAATCGCTTGAACCCAGGAGGCGGAGGTTGTGGTGAGCCAAGATCGCGCCATTGCACTCCAGCTTGGGCAACAAGAGTGAAACTCTGTCTATAAAAAGAAAAAAAAAAAAAGCCTGATGTTGCCAAAGTTACCTAGTCTCTAAATATGGGATCCAGTACCAACAACATTTTAACTATGTCATCAGGAGTGGTCAGCTGAATTATTGAGTCATACAATTTTAGAGTTGGTAATGACCTTAAATTTCATGTGGTCTGCACCCCTCCATCTTCAGCTGCGGAGGCTGGCCTTCAAGGAGTTGGGGGGATTTTACTAAGCCATATAAGTGGGGAGGGTAGTGTGGAATAAGAAACAACATATATTCACTCCCAGTTCTGAACTTTTCCTTATACTGTATTGCCAGAACACACCATGAAATTTCGCTCTGCAATAGATAAGAGTTTCTTCTTGATACTATATTTTACTATGTTGATACTATATTATGGAAACAATAAATATATATACATAATAAGTTTTAACTTATTAATCTTTACAGAAAAGAGCTGGCTTTTCATTTATCATTTTAAACTTCATACTTGAAAATTCACTTTTTTCTTTTTTTTTGAGGCAGAATCTCACTCTGTTGCCCAGGCTGGAGTGCAGTGGCGCAATCTTGGCTCACTGCAACCTCCACCTCCCAGGTTCAAGTGATTCTTCTGCCTCAGCCTCTCGAATAGCTGGGATTACAGGCACCCGCCACCACACCTGGCTAATTTTTGCACTTTTAGAGTGCAAAAATTAGTAGAGACAGGGTTTTTCTATGTTAGCCAGGCTGATCTCAAACTCCTTACCTCAGGTCATCTGCCCACCTTGGCCTCCCAAAGTGCTGGGATTACAGGCGTGAACCCCCATAACTGGCTGAAAATTCTTTATTATCTCCCTTCAAAGAGACAAACAGAAAATGAAATTGTTGTCTTAGAATATCTTACAATAAAGATTAGCTTACAGAAAACCAAGACTGGTCATGAGGTTTTCTTTCTCTACTCTTTCACATGTTATATGTTTTGTAGGAATTTTGGCCAAGAATCTAGAGGTTAAATCTGTATGCATGGTTTTAAAAAACTGATATAACTGCACCAAAAACTGGAGAGAGGGCAGTGGGGACATCACATCCTAGATATTGACATTTCAAATGGAGATACTTTCTTTACAAGTGTAGATTCCTAACCTTTAATGCATTCTGAGAATTTGACATGGATTTGTTTTATAGCTCTCAAAGTATTCAATTTAGAACAACAACAAAAATTGCATTAGAAAACATACTATGCTGGGCCCGGCGAAGTGGCTCACACTTGTAATCCCAGCACTTTGGGAGGCCAGGTGGGCAGATCACCTGAGGTCAGGAGTTTGACACCAGCTTGACCACCATGGTAAAACCCCATCTCTACTAAAGAAAAAAAAAAAAAAAGAAAGAAAGAAAATTAGCCGGGTGTGTTAGTGCGTGCCTGTAGTCCTAGCTACCTGGGAGGCTGAGACAGGACATTGCAGTGAGCTGAGAACACTCCACTGCACTCCAGCCTGGACAACAGAGCTAGACTCCATCGCAAAAAAAAAAAAAAAAGTATATACACACACACACACACACACACACACATATACACACACTATTCTTTTTTCTCTGGGAATGCTTAGAGAGACTATACCTTACACATGTTTTATGAAATAAAATCCTGCTGACTGAGTATGATGGTATGTAAGAGCCCTTTTCATGTCCCAGGAGAAATAAATAGGACAAGTATGTACTTGCCCGAATGTATGTGGCTATTGTATTATTTTCATTTTTGAAAAATTGGCTATTAAAATTGTTTTCTACATTAAAAAAAGATTGTTTCAGATAAGTGATATATCTAAAGCACTTTAAAAAATGCTGCTCTTACTGTGTTTCAAAATAGTTAAAGTGGGTTTTGGGAAAAGCAATGAGTAGCTTCAAGGGACTGAATTCTGAAGAAGGAGCCTGAATACCAAATATCACACAAACTAAATTTAGCCTTCTGATGCCATTCTCTGGAGATGAAATTTGGAGAACTGAATGGAGAGGGAGAGTGTGGAACATTTCCTCCAATTTGTAATATTGGATCAGGCCCATTTTAAACTGTGCTAATTTATTCTTCATTGAACCATGGAGATTAATTAATCCTTTGTTTTGATGGATTAATGAGTAATCAATATGCCAAAAGAGGGGAAAGAGAATGATTTCTTCTCAAGAAACAAAGCATTCAGGTAGCCAAGTCATTTTATCTTTCGTGTTTACAAAGCACACCACAACCCAGATAAAATGTGTGCCGTTCAAGGAGATTTGGACTTCTTTTTAAGCTTAGGTATCATGAAGGAGCTTCTCTGAGAGAGACAGATTTGATGTGAGGGATTGCAGGGGAGAACTTGGAGCTCTCAGTGGCTTAAAATCTAACTGAGATATGTTGAAAATATCACAGCACTTTAGGGACCTGTACTTGGTCTACAGAATACTATGGACCTTCTAGATTTCCCTGGGTTAGGAGCTAGCCTGCCAAGAATTTCTCAGAAACCTTGGTCTCCTTTTTGCCTATCTAGTCTAAGCAGATTTGCATGCAGTTCAGGGGTGGGATGACATGGGTTAAGATGGGCGGAGGGCATGTCTGTAAGAGATGCTCCTGTTACCTGTGAGAATCATCCTGATACTATTCAGTGTCTGCTGCCACCATATTAATTCCCTTAATATGGTATCAGGCAGATTAACAACAGATACCAGGACATACCCTATGGAATAATCTTTGTTAGTTTTGTAGGAATTCATCTGTACTCAGAAGCTCTGGGACAGTATTTTAAAATCCTACCCTAACTTAATTACAACTTGACAGTTATCTTAATACTTATGTTTCTAACCTGAAGGGTAATGATAATAATGGTTAATATGTTTGTTTTTAGTTAGAGGGAGGAGCTTATGTTACAAAACACATAACAAAATATCAAAGTGACATAAAGGGGTAGCTGAAATTTTCTGACAAGTGCAATATATTTCCATAAAATTGTTAAATTAAGCTATGTAATCAATTGCCATCTGAACTGGAAAGTGACCCTAAACATCAAACATATATGTTTATGAATAATCATAACATTTATCTCTTCAAATAAAATAGAGACTGCTCTCTTTGGTTGCCTTTTGTTTAGGCCATTCTACTTTAGAATAGGAAGTCAAAATCCATCATTTAAAATTTTTTTAATTATTGGTTTTTAAATTTAAGAGTCACTGTGTTTCCAGCCGTGCGGTGGCAGGCAACAGATACTATTCCTGGCTAATAGCAATAACAGCAGTTTTTTGAAGTAATATGTGGGTTGGAAAATAAACGCGCTGTCAAAAGACAAGGTGAATTTGAGAGACCAAGAAACAGGAATCAGTGAAGACTATCTTCAAGGCATCAGAGTGCTGATGAAGACATGCCAGTTATTTTTTGTTTTGAGCTCATGTAAAACATACATTTTCAGGAAATGAATCTGTTTGGTTCAGCTAAATCAGGGTCAGGTGCCCAATCCTTGTGTGGGTAGGAGACTATCTTTAATACACATTCAGAATTATAGAAAGATAGTTTATCGGGGGAAAATTAGCATGCAAACAAAAAAGTAAAAGAGACACAGGGCAGGCAAAATACAAATGTCCATTATAGTAACTAAACTAATCCCATCAGTTTTTCATATTTTGTCTTCAGAAGCATGAGAAATAGTCACTCATACTAATCCCATCACCTTGAGCAATGATAAAAGAATAAACTTAGATTAAATCTTAGTGTTGATTAAAGTACAATGCAGCCAGTACTTTAAAAAGAAATATTAATTGATGGTGACAAGGTAGTAAAGTGGAAGTAAATTAATATTTGGAGAGAGCGAAGTACTATGCAAATTGCTTTACAGGAGCCTCTCATTTAATATTCATGATGATTATAGGGGGAAGACATTCTTAAACTCATCTCACTGATAGGGAAACTGAAGATCAGAGCGATTAAGCAACTTTTTCAAGATTGCATACTTAATGACATACAAATATAGTGATGCAGTACAAGTCTTGAATTACTGGAATACAAATTTGAAGGAAAACAGAATTGTTTGTCTTGCTGCTATGATGTTGCAGTTGTCATGGATAGTTACTACATAACTCCCCTCTGTTGGATCATAATGTTGTCATGAGACCTAGTCAACTATAAGCATCTCTTTTCCTGCCAATATCTTTATGATTGTGAATATTATCACTGAATGGTATATTCTCTTTTCCTGCTGAAAATCTCAGTTGTCAGTTTTTATTTACAACCAGCCATGCTGTTTTTAATTCATTTGTCTAAGGTCAGGTTTCCTAGAAGCAGAGGTTGATACTGGGATTCAGGTGTATGTGATTTATCACAGAGTGCTTTTCAGGAAAAAAAGTGAACAAAATATTTTAAAGGAAGCAAGAGAAGGGAAAAGAGTCAAGTAAGGATGTGCGCTCAGGTAAAAACAAGGGGCCTGGTCCTGATCCACAAGGCATTCTAAAGTATACCATCCTATAAGATATTTCTGCCTTGAAAGGGGGGGAACCAGGCCATATATTGGATGAGGGTAATTATCCTGAGTAGGGCAACTGTGAGCCTTTTATCGGAGGGTATTCACAGAAATTGGCAGACGGCTATACCAGATCCATAAAACGAAGCCAGGCCAGTCATGAACACAGTCTATTCTCATTTTACGTTCAGGAGCTGAATCTTTGCTTGGCGTATCCCCTCTGGTCAAACAAAGGTTAGATCTCACTTAAAGAAAATTTCTTTTCTTTTTTTTTAAAAAAAAAGAATCTCCCTCTGTCACGCAGGCTGGAGTACACTGGTGTGACCTCTGCTCACTGCCACCTCCCTCTCCCAAGTTCAAACAATTCTTGTGCCTCAGACTCCAGAGTAGCTGGAATTACAGGTGTGAGTCACCATGCCTGGCTAATTTTTGTATTTTTAGTAGAGATGAGGTTTCACCATGTTGCTCAGGCTGGTCTCGAACTGTTGACCTGCCTTGGCCTCCCAAAGTGCTGAGATTACAGGCGTGAGCCACCACACCTGGTGCCAAGTAAAGTTTCTACTCCTCAGGAAACCTACTTATTAATAAGAAGATTCACCTCATAACTGAGCCTGCTAATTCCTGGCAGTGGGGACATGTGACCTTGAGTACCTAAGGCAAGGCTTAGTCATTGGCTGGATTTAAGCCTGCTTCCATAGCTGTAATGATACAGAGGGCTCATCCTAAAAGACAATAAAGTAGAATCGATGCCATATAGCCATGATTCACCACTGTAGTTCATGCACCTGTGGTCTAATGATGAAATCTTATAAGCGAAAATAGTACTTTTTTGTTTTCTTAGCTTGAAGAGCTAGCCTAAATGTTCATATCTTACTTTTGTGGTTTGAGTAGATAGCTTTTGTTTATGTCCCTATTCTCCTTTTCCTTGTCTGCTTATCTTGAATTTTGTGAACTGATACACTTTTGTGGTTTAACCAGCATCAGGCTATTTAATATTATTTGAGTGTGCTAACACTGAGGTGTTTTTATGCATGGGGATTTTTAAAGTGGTGTAAATAAGTATTTTCTATTTTCTTCTCCCTTGCATCCAAATGATAACTATTTGAATTTATTTTCTTTTTACCAACCATATTTTTCAGTCTTTCCTCCCCTACCCACCTTTTTCTTTCCCCAGACCACTATCTTAGTTCACATCCTTTTCACTTCTTCCCTGGGATATTAGAATAGATTGCTATGTGCTTGTCAAAAGTGTAATGGTGATTTACTGAGAAATCAGAGGGTGTGAATCCCTTTAATGTAAGTAAAACAGGCAAGATATCAACTGCATAGAGATGGCTTTACAAAGCTGGAGATTCAGAAACATTCACCCCACTGGAGAGACAAATGTCTCTTGACTTCACAGAGGGACCCTGTCATCGGTAATTGGGTCTGATGGATGCACGAGCCCTTCACTTTCTCAAGAATGTATTCTTACCTTTCTCACATGTTTTCCACCCTCTAGCCTCTCTTGAATGTCTTAAAGAGTCTTACCTACTAAGTGCTTACTTACTAACTTACTTACTTAGTCTTACCTACTACTGCTTACCTACTAAGTGCAAGAAATGAAACAAGTCCGATATGCATCTGCTTATGACAAGAGTTAATTTTAGATTAATTCTTCAGGATCCTGTATCTCCTTAACACCCTGAGTTTTTGGCCCTTCCACCCCTTTCTGGCGTCTTTTAACTGGTCTCCCTCCCTGCAGGTTCTACTCCATTCCTGCACATTCTCCACACTTTCACTAGAATCCTGTTTACTAGATCCAATTTTTCTATATCTCTATGTTTTGAGTTTTTCATTGTGTATGCTTTACACAAAGTTAAACAACTAATTAAAATTAAATGAAACAAATTGAATTATGTCATTTTTCTGCTTGTGTTTTCTAGGTCTCCATCATGTAATGATCATGAATTATATATATGTAAATGTATGTATGGTGTGTGTATCTCCTCATCTTGTGCCAATTTACATCTTATACCCGGCACACCAAACTACTTGCAGATTTCTGAACACACCATGCTTTCTCAAATCTGAGTGTTAACACATGGCATTTTTTTTTTTCATTAAGCTTTCCCTGCCTTGTCTACTTGAGCA
Organism: Pan troglodytes; assembly: GCF_028858775.2. Classification (NCBI taxonomy): domain Eukaryota; kingdom Metazoa; phylum Chordata; class Mammalia; order Primates; family Hominidae; genus Pan; species Pan troglodytes. The sequence goes on from NC_086015.1 coordinate 33,243,935, forward strand.
AATCTCAGGCAGCTTCACGTCCCCATGATTAACTCAAATCTTACCTCTTCAATGAAGCTTTTGATGAATTCTCAGAAAGTGTTATTCACTTTTCCCTGTACTTCTATCGCACTTTTTTATATGTGCATTTTAATAATTTGTAATTGTCTCTTTGCATGTCTGTTTCTCCTCTGAGCCCCTAAGGGCAGCCGTATAATTCCATAGATATGGTTCCCCAAGGTTCATCTGGTTGTTGTTTTCACATGATTATGCTAGCCAAACACATTGTGGAAACCAGTGAAAACATAAATACCATGCCCAGCGGAAATCTGAGGAACCATGTGAGGTGGGATTGCCTATAAGCAGAGTCAGAGATGGTGGTTCTTGTATAATTGATTTATTGAGGGAATGTTCTCAGGAGAAACCTGTGAGGAAGTGAGGGAAGCCAAGCATAATAGAGGAAAGAGTTCGCCAAAGAAGTGGTTTCAGAATTCTAGCTTCAGCCTGGTCCCTGGGGGAGCTCTGGAACATAAGCATTGCCTGCCTTTAGGCAAAGTAGTTGGGCTTTTATACTTCCTGGTTGGGAAAGTGGTCCTGCAGTGGAGGATATAGGATGGGGTGGGGTGTTATAACCTCCCAGGCAACTCTCAGTGGGGTGGTTCCGGTGAGCTAGAAGCAAGTCTCCAGAAAAGATGGAAGGAAGAGAACATGGGCTTGTTAAAGGAGTTCTGGCAGGGGCAGAGACAGAATTTGCTACACATACCCAAATATTCTCTCTATACATTAGGGTGGTGCCAAAGTCATTGCAGTCTTTGCCGTTACTTTTAATAGAAAAAAAGCTCAATGACTTTTGAACCAACCTAATGTAAAAGAAGGCAATAGTTGTCATTTATTGAGCACTCACTTTTTACCAAGCACTGTACTAAGTGCCTTACATGCATGAGCTTGGGCCCTTCAGTAGTCTGTCCCGGAGTGTGTTTAACCACTTTTGGATGTTTCAGTACAACATCAGGTGCTTCAGTATAACATTATAAAACAAATCCAGGCCTTCACCCAGGGAAACAATGCCTATTCCTGCATTTTGTTGAATTCGGGAAATGCTGATTGCAAGATACATCATTAGTTTATGTTCTACTAGGAAGGAAAACAAAAAGCTTCCTACCAAACCGTAGTGTAGTGCTTTTATGTTGTCCGCTGTGTGACAAACCTGCTTTCAGATAAATTGAAACATAGGGAAAAAAATGTGCATGAAATTTGGAAATTTATAAATATTGACGACCAAATAACAAGTAGGAAGTTTATGTTTAGATTTATACATTTTTAGATCATTGATTAATATCTTTGAAATTAATTCTAAAAAGGGTTAAAGTGATTATTATTTTTAAAATAATGGAATATATACAAGTGCTTGTAATAATTTGATGTGCTACTAAGTCAATCACAGGGATAGACTTTTGATAGATTCTGATATATTTTCTGAAACATATTTAGTCCAAGACAACTGTATGGTGTTCTCACACACAATTATTATATGCCGTATCTGAGAAGAGGTTATTAACTATATTTATCAATAGTTTGTCAATTAGTATTATGATTTATTAGAATGGCATATAATATATTGGAAATAGTGTCTTCTTGTTCATATGTTTTTTAATTCTTTAGCATAAAGTGTAAAATCAGAGAAGTTATTGATAATTTCAAAAGATTTTTAAATACATAGGGCCAATCATCCATGATCTTGTGTATCACACCATCTGTAATTCCTGCTCTTTACTTCTGTGGTACTTGTCACATTTCAAAAAGTAAAAACCGAAGAATAAGGCCACCAATTTGATAAAAACAATATTTTTGGGTTAGTGTAATGGGTTATTCTATTGCAGATTGGTGTTTTCCTAATTTTTCAATATTAGTGTGAACATTATAATATTCATTATAATATTAGTGTGAACACTGTAAATATTAACAATGAAACATTTTTAATGAATGTTCTTTGAGCAACAGTCAAATGAAACAGTCATACTGGTTATGCTGAATTCAGTGAGTTAATTGAAATGTGAGAGATTTCTTTCTTTATTCTATGTTAAAAAGTGCTTATTGCCTTAGCCAGCTAGTTGCTATTACCAATATTAAAAGCTACATAAATTATACAAAGCTATCCACAGAGGCTAGCAAAAAAATTACTGCCCCTGCTGAGGACAAAATGATGTCTTTGTTTGAATTGCCAGATATGAAGTAACAGCAAGAGATAAATTATTTTCTGGGCCATTATTAAAGGATTAAAGGTGGGTCCCAAATCTCTGTTGACCAGATTCATTTTCTCCTGTGTGGTTGGTTTGTCTTTGCTCTGTTTGGAGTTATTATAGAGGAAATTGCTGCATCGTTAAATAAAGCTAAGAGTTGCAAAGAAAACATGTCTCACTTATTGTTTGTATTTGTTGCTTTGGTTTTATGTAGCATCGTCAGAGTCAGCTTTGACATATTTTACAAATAATCAACATTTTAAATTGCTTAATGCCTCATTGATCTAAAAAAATCCTTGAAAGCAGATTTAAAGATAGGGTTCAAATTCATTTATAATCACTAACATTTTTAGAACTGAAAGTCTAAGTCTTCAGAATTGCTCCTCCCTTGTGTGGGCATAGGAGGATTGGCAACACAGAAAAAAATTTTCATCATGTAGTTTTGCCCTTAGATATAAGCTTCAATTTTTCTCCTGTCTAAGAAACAATATCTCAAAAGAAAGGCAAAAGGATAACCTTTTAAGAGAATGTGACAGCATCTCTCTGCTGGACCATTTGACTTGGCCCATGATGAAATTGTATCATAGAAAAATTGAATAGCTTCAGATGTTATGAAACTGGGTCATCTCCCACCATCATGATTGATCAGAAACTACACCAAAATCAGTGGGAGTGGGAAAAACCCATGGAAATAACTGCAGAGTTTAGATATGTTTTATTGGTGTTTGATTCAAGGATAGTTTAAACAGATTTTCTTTAGTTGTTCTTTCGTATGAATACAGAAGAAATTTAGTTTATTTTCCAGGCTAAGAATAAAAGCAATGAATTGAGCACATGTGATAAGTTTTTTTTTCCTTTTATTCATTTTCTAGTTTTAATATTAATAAGGAAAATACAGATAGTTTATAGAAGAAAATTAAAATCACATTTATTTCTACTACCCTGTGATTCATTTATTTTTTAGCGTGTACTATGTGCCAGACATTGTTCTAGGAACTGAGGTTATAGCAGTAAGTACAACAGACATTCCCACCCTCATGGCGCTGATGATCCTAGAGGAGGAGATAGACAATTTTTAAAAAGTAAATGATATAATGTATTAAAAGGTGATAAGAACTATCGAGAAAAATAAAGTAAGGTCTTCACATTCCACACAATTTCAGTAAGTATCATTCACATTCTATTTTATGAGACACCCATCCCCTGGAACTGTGCAACATGACTCTGGGAAGGAAGTTTGGAGATACTTGGCAAGACTAGAAGGAGGAAGGGGTGTCTTGAGGGGGTAGCTGGATTTCTTGAGAAGGTTACATTAAAGGCTTGAAGAGAGTGCTAACTAAAGGAAGAATTCCAGGCAGCAAGAACAGCCCGTGCAAAGGAAAGAACATGTTTGTCAAATCTAAGGACCCACAAGGAGGTCAGTGTGGTTGGACAAGAGTCAGTACAAGAACAGTAGCAGAACATAATGTCTGACTAGTTAATAGAGAGGCTTATGAAATGACAGTGATGTACAGTCACTGGGAAGTTCTGAGCAGAGAAATCTGACTTACGTCTTTGAAAGGCCACTCTGTCTGCTGTGTAGAAACTATACCATGGGGCACACAGTGGGCAAGAAGGGAAGCCAGTAGAACTATTAGGAGGCTAATGCAGCAATTTGAGAAAAAAAAATGATGGTGGTTCAGGCCAGAGTGGCAGCAATTGTAGATAGTGTTTGGATTCTGGATATATCCTGAATAAAAGGCCAATTAAGTTTCTTCTCACCTAACATAAGAAAAGTAAGAATAAAAATAACTTCGTGATTTTGATACAGTTGCCATAATGGAGTGCAGTTGGCCCTCCACATCAGTGGACTCCACATTTGTGGATTCAACCAATCATGGATTGAAAATATTTGGGAGAAAAAAATGGATGGCTGCGTCTGTGCTATAAAGGTACAAACACTTTTTTTTCTTGTAATGATTCTCTAAACAATACAGTATTCCAACTATTTACATAGCATTTACATTGTACGAGACATTATAAGTAATCTAGAGATGATTTCACATATATGGGAAGATGTGCATAGGTTATATGCTAATACTACACTATTACACTATTAAGGGACTTGAGCATCCACAGATATTGGTATCACAAAGGGTTCTGGGACCAATCCCCCCTGGATACTGAGTGCCAACTGTATATCTGTGCCATACTTTTGTATCAATTTTTGTGTTTAGTTGTATAAAATATTTTGAGGTTGTAATCCTAAATCACCTACTTATTTACACATTTTTCACTTAATATAACACATATAATAAAAGGATCTCTTACATCCTCAAATGTTAGTTGAGAATGTGATATTTAAAACAAAAGTTACATAGCATTTCACAAATCAAACTTGTTACTCAATACTCAGAATTGATAATTAAAATGGGTTCTGTCAGAGATTGAGGGGCAGTTTGCCGAACTCTTTTCAGAAAAGAAATCTGTTTGGGTTTGCTGTGCTTTTACCTTACCACTTCAGATCCCCTTAACTTGAGAAATTTCCCAAAGAATTTATCCTCTGAGTTTGGTGAGGAAACCCAGAGACAGGGGACCAGGGTCCTTCTCTTTGCCGGGCAGGGGTGACCTCATTCTAAGATGATCCCTTTCCCATGCTGACTGGGCTCTTCTCACCTAGCATAGGCCTGGACAGGCTGGTCTTCGTGGTCCCTATCTCACAGTCTTCACAGCAATACTAGTGGGGTTCAGATATTCACCTACCACCACTGCCGGCACACAGACAGTGGATGTTACTAGGTTCTGCAGGGACCTCTTTCATATATAATGCACATAGGCTGTTCCCTCACCTGCCTATCACTGTAGTCTGGCTGTCTTCCTTTCAATCTTGTATATAGACGTTTCCATGTTTTTCTGCTGGCAATTATGTCTAGTATTCATATTGCCATTTTGCCTGGAAGTCTCCGAAACATTTTGTGTGTATGTGGCTTAAGTACCACATCAAATGGAAATTCCAAGGCATACTAAACTTATTTTTTAAATCACTATTGACTAATTATATTACCTTATTTCTTCATGATTTTGACATATGTTTTTATGACTATTTCTGGCATATAAAATACATTTGAATCAGAATTAAAACACATTTTCTAATTAGAGTATTATAAGTTGTAGGATGTGTCTCAGTCACTACTCTGTTGGGATTTGCCTTTTATTTCTTATTAGAATGATAGATGCTGTTCAGCTTTCAACATAAACAGCTCACCCTAAAAAATGAGGGTCTTGCTTAGAGGAAAGTAGATGAAAGAAGAAAGATATTGACTTACTTGGGCTTACTATGGGTATTACTGCTTATCATAGAGAAAGATGCCTGCACAGGATGAGGTACCTCTTGAATTATGTTGTGATCTACGTTAAGGAACAGAAAGATCATCTAAGTTTCCCATGGCCAGTAGCCACCCATCAATTCATTCTATACATATTTAAGACATGCCTATATGTGTCAGGCACTATACTAGGCTCAGAGAAACAAATTGTGAACAAAATATAAACACTTGTCTCATGGATAATTACTTATAAGAACAATAAATAAATGCATACCATGTCAGGTGGTTATAAGAGCCATAAGCATATATAAACTGGGGTAACAGGACAAAGAATGAAATAAAGTTGCTATGTTACATAAGATGGTCAGGACAAACCTCTTTAATAAGGTGGCATGTGAGCAGAAACTCATAGTAAGGGAGGAATTATGTAACATCGTTATATGAAGAAAGCTTGGTGTGGGCATAGGGAAGTAAAGTACAAAGTCCCCAGGGTGAGAGAATGCTGGCCTCTTAGAGGAACTGCAGAGAGGCCAACGTGGCCATAACAGAGTGTGCAGAGTAGTGTGATAGGAGATAAAGTGAGGAGGTCATAGGAGCGAACTGGGCCTTAAATCCTTTCTTGCCTGCCATACCCCCATGACTGCTTTATTCCTATAGATCTTGAAGATGTTTATATCTTCTAGAGCTTTCTTTTTAAAAATTTGTATACATTTAAATGGTGCAAATGCAGTTTTGTTACATGGATATATTGTATAACGGTAAAGTCTGGACTTATAGGGTAACCCATCACCCAAATAATGAGTATTGCCCCCACTAAGTAATTTCTCACCATTCACTCCCCTCCTACCCTCCCAGCTTTCAAGAAGAAACAAGACCTTAAGCTCATTATCACTGTAATGTTAATTATCACTCAATTTCTTGGAGATTTATGGATGACCATCAAAAATTTGATTTAAAGAGGCTTATTGGTGATGAATTAAGGTGAGAAGGGTAACAAGGAAAAAAATGTGATAAAGTAGATGAGAGAGTAACAAAACAAAGTTTATTTGGCATTGGAGACTATTGTGTTTTGCCTACACAATCGTTTCCCTTTAATTCCCCCTTTCTTTCCTGGAGGACTCCAATTTTGTTTTATAGTTCATTCCTATCTTCAGCCATATGCAGTTGTTTGCTCTGAGAAAATTATCTTTATCCAGGCTCAGGAGTGGTGAATCTTAGGTAGTCTAATCCAGTCATGATAATTCTACTTCCCTCATCAGTAAATGACTTAAGAAATTGCATGGGACCAAATTTGTCCAATGAAACATGAGTAGTAGTCTAGAGGAGGACCTTCTGGTAAAAGTATCCTACATTTTTAATAGATGGAGATGGAAAAGACAGATACCTCCAGATGTTGGTGGATTAGGATAACATGGCTGAAACTGCTGCAGCCATCTTGGGACCATCAAGGTTGGAATTAACATGCTGAGTAAGATTGCCATGGTTAAGTGATTGGTCTTGGCATTCTCTGCTGAGAGATATTTGCCTCTTGCTTCAGAAAGGAGTTCCGGAATCCACACCAAAAGAAGAGAAGTCTCAAGACTCCTAGAAAGAGATAAATAAGATACTTGGAAGTTGTAGTCTCACTTGTGATAACAAACATAAGAAATAATTTTTACATCTATCAGCAGAGAATCATCAAATATCATTAAATGTTACATACTCCAAAAATGCTTTTTGCAAAAGAAATGCTTACAATATGTTGTCAGAAGAAAGAAGTATATGAAAATTTTATAAAATCTCAATAAAATAATGCTTTTATCTGGATCTCACACATAAAATAGAAGGAGAGAGAGAAAATGAGAAATGTATATTCATATATTCATATGGGAAAATGCCAGAAGCAAATGGACTTAACATTAGTAGCAATTACCTCTGGGTGGTAGAATCAAATGGGATTATATGTGTAAATGTTTGTGTTTATTTTTATATAATTTTGCATTTCAACATTTTATAGTAAAAGAGTAGAGCTTTTACAGTCAAGTAAAAGTTAACAATTTTTCAAAAATCAAATAAAGATGATCTCAGGTGTCCTGCAGGCCTTCTCTTATACAATTTTTAAAGTCTGGGAGTCCTTTTTCTGAAACTGAGTGAGAGCCTCAGTTAACCTTTGCCCCAGTCCAGCTCCTAAGTCAGATTCTAGCCTCAATTTGAATACTTCATGGAAGTTGGATGTCTAAACTGTTCCAAAGAACTGATGAGATTCTCTGCAGTTCACCCATTCACTGCCTTTCTCTATCTCATGGGGCCAACAGGCTATCCCTACAGTGAGTATGGAACTGTCAACTCAGGGGTGGCCTGGCCTTCTTAGGCTGCCCTAACTTTCCTAAACTGCATAGACTTAAAATGGTGGACTATGGACTTCATAAGGCCCTTCTCTTAGGTTATAACACTACCTACTGATGATCTGCACAAAACAAGAATGGTAGTGACAAGTTTTACTGCATAAATATTTTTCTATCCCCAGGGCTAAGGCAGCATGAGGCTAAGCATGCAGATGATATGGCCAGGATTGCTGCATAGTACAAATTAGAATTCAAGTCAGCTTGAGTTACACAGGGGCTTGGGGCCCCTAAGCTAATGTATGGTGACCTGCAGAGGCTAAAATAAGGCAGAATCTAGACTTTTCCACTAGTTATAAGACTGAAAATAATTGCTGAGTCATTGGTAAAATACAACATTTAGAGCTAACATGTAATATTTCAGAATACACATCGCAGCAGTCTTATTCTTCCTATTTCCTGGCCTAAGCATAGCATATAATCTGTCAGCCTATATGTAACGGAGCACTCTTGGCATAATATTTATCTGCTTCATGATAGGAAAGAAAATGAAATGGTGGCTGAACAGGCATACTATGTTTTTATGGGGACAGTCTACTAGTGTGACTATCAGCATAGTGATGTCCCAAGTTGTCACAGTTTAGATTACTCTCTAATCAGTGTCTGAGGAAAAGACTTGGGTACAGATAGTTTGCTTGGGATGTGATGTCCTGAAGTAGGAGAGAGTGAGTGGGGATGGTGGGAGGACAATCCAATATAATGGTGTGTTATCAAAGTCACTGCTCAAAGATTTTCAGCAAAATCCAAACCAAAACAAAAACGTAGAGTTGGTCAGTAGGGTCCAGTGTCACTGAAACTTCCAGAGAAGGTGCAAAGGACTCCCAGAGTTGTCTGCCTGCAGGCTGGGAAACAGGAACATTTACCCACCAGCTCCTTTCCTATGCTCTTTGGTGCTGCATTGGTGCAATTGCTCTCTAGTTTCAGGCTACACTCCACCCAGGTATCCAGCATCTCTGAAAACCAACTCTGGGAGAAGGTCCTGGGGCAGAAGTAGAACACTATGTGGCATTTGCTTGAGATGGGGTACTTTACGCAAGGAGAGTCTATGCTTTCATGGAACTGTTCCCTAGAGCTAAGGTGGCCAAGGGGATGTGACATGGGCTACTAAAGATCCTGGTGATTTACATCCCTTAGAAATAGCATTTTGGGAGTCAGAGCTTGGACAAATTGGATTTGAACTATGTAGTCTGTATTTTAATTCATTTATTGAGTACCTAGTAAGTTCTAGGTGCTGGGGAAACAGAAATGGATAGGATCCCTTTTAAGATTCTACTTTAGTACAGCAAATAATCTCCTTTAAATTAAATATGTGACCTACTGTACTGAGGTATGCATAGGATGCCTAGTGAGGTTTCATGGGAAAGCAATTTTATCCTAGACTGATGAAGACTCTCAGCAGGTAAGAGTTAGGACACACACACACACACACACACACACACACACATATACACATACATATGTATATATATGTGTGTGGGTGTACAACTGGGTAATATGTGTACATGGCAGAGTAATGGTTGCCTGCATCATGTGAATTATTTATCCTTATTATCCAAATTCAAACTTACAGGCACTTTAAGATTTATGGAGTACAAAAGATCACACTATAGAATGGCTTCAGTGAAAGCGTATTTTTCTCCCAATTCATATTTATGCTCTGGATACTTTTATATTTCTGATTTTCTGGTACCTATATTTATTGCAAAAATAAAAGGCATTCATGAATCTTATTCCTAGGGCACAATTTGTATTCTGCAGAAGAAAACCTTTGCACCTGCCACTAAAATGCATCCACTTCTGGGGTGGAATGCACCAGCTGTTCCCAGTCTCCAACGGCACGCCAGGCCGTTCAGCACCAAGAATGAGGCATCATATCCCAGGCAGATGAAACTGGTGAGGAAATTTCAAGTCGACAGAATGCAATTACCCAAATTGAAATTAGGCCAGGGGCATATCAGGAGGCCCTTCCCATCTGTTGGGGAAAAGGATCACCAGATATTTACTGAGGGCAAGTGGTCAGAATCTTAGCTTTAGGAATCATTTCAAAGGCAGAAATTTTAAAATATACCAAAGGAAAACTGCACCTGGTATAAAAATCATATCCCTTCTCTGGCAAATAAATAATATTAGGGCCTTGAGAAGCTCAGCCCTTTCCTGCTCTGGGAGAAAATAAATGTTTATGGATGGGGTGGTTAAATATTTCTACATCAGCTACTCTTAGCAAGGACATGCTATAATGGACAATTGGTTATACTGAAACTGACAAAAAGAGATTTCCCAAACCAAACATATTGAATCCAATACATTTATCCCTGGTTATAATGGATAGAGCCTTCCATTATGAGCTTATGAAACAACACCATTCGATTTTTCTAGGGGCCTTGACATAAGCATTGTTTCTTTACCAGAAAAAAATAAGCTAATTTTTAGAGTTCGTAGCAAAAATAAATAAGCTGTTGTTGTACAGGCCTTGACTAGTTCCCGTGTGACATACATCAGAACCATAGACTCTGCAGGTCCATTTGGTACAGGTACAGGGGTCTTCTGCCTGTAATCCCTGTCCTTGGTAACATTTGTAGCCTTCTCCTAGGAGGATGACTGGTGAGGGAATAGATGAATTTATCTTAGTCTTTGTACCATTGTAAACCCAAGCATTGGCATAAGGTCCACACAGCCCTTTAGAAATAAATGAATAAAGCATTTCACACCAAATCATGCTTTGGGGGTAATCCATGTCCATCGTATCGAGCAAATAAACTGACTTTCTTTTATTGATTCCTCTCAAGAACTTGCCTTTTTTGGGGACTAAGAACCCAACATTTCCAGCCTGAGCGAGGAATAATAGAGGCACCTCTGGGCCAGACATCTTCTTTTCCAGCTGCTGCCTTTTGAAGATGGGGTGGCCTCGGGTTCCCACATGCCACACCCCAAAGCTGGTGCCAGGGAGTCTTCTCTGTACCATCCCTGCAAGTGGCTATTTGATAGCACATTGCTAATCCTGAAAAACTCTCACATCTCTTTCCCATTGGATGTAAAGAGGAAGGCAAAGAGTGAGCTGCATAATAAATCTTATTCAGTATTAAAAGAAAACAAATTTTTTGTTGTTAGGGTGGTTCACTTTGCACTCTCTTTACTGGCTCAGAGGCTGCATGCATGTTGGGGAATATGAGGGAATGGCCCCAGCTGGAAGGGGTGAGACAAGTTTAACTGTCAAATTTAATGCAGCTGCCCACTATGAGAGGGAAGAAGCCAGAGGAAGGCTATCTACAGGCTGAGTCTCTCACTGTCTCTTTCCCCCAGTGATGTCACCCTTTACTCACCACTATGGCAGTTAAGATCAAGAGTCGAGGCCAGGTGTGGTGGCTTATGCCTGTAATCTAGTGCTTTGGGAGGCTGAGGTGGGAGAATCGCTTGAGGCCAGGAGTTTGAGACCAGCCTGAGCAACATAGTGAGACCTCATCTCTACAAAAGGTAAAAACAAAAACAAAAACAAAAACAAAAACAAACAAACAAACAGGAGTCCCAAAGTCTCAGGGGCCTCACACTCACACTGTTTTCTCCACCACACAGTGCCAAACATTCCCAGAAAACCTCCTAAAATGAGCTCAGTACAACCCACCCTGGTCATAAGTGGATACTGTTCTAAACTCTTAAGAGGTACAAGCATTTCATCATACTTGCTAAATGCTAACCTGAGCTTTGCCACATTTTTACTAATTGGACAGAACGTATTTCTTAACATTTCTGTTTTTGATTCTTGTTAATTGGTGAGTACCAAAGTACATCTCTCACAGAGGAAAACTGAACGTATTAGTTAAGGTTGATCCAGAACTCCCAAATGTTAAAACTTGGCTTTATTTAGAGGTTTAGCTTGTACTAATTACCCCTTAGCTTTACTAGCCCTATATAACAAGCTACCTTCTGCATATTTTGTGTGAAAGCTGATTTTCTGAAAGGATGAGAGTTGTAGGAGCAAGGAATGAAATAGGTGCTAAGTTTTATTTCCTACTAAATAATTCTCCTCAAGGTGGGTAAACTTTTAGTAGTTAAATTGCTAAAAACAAAGATTCTACACTGCAAGAACAAATCTCCAGTGACAATTATTTGTCTGTGTTCTTAGCATTTATGAGTCTCAGTAAACAGTCAGTACATTTATGTTCCCCCCATTACCTTCGGTCATAAACTTCCTTAAAGGAAAACGAATAATTATGTTTCCTGACTGCATAATGAACATAAACATCCAGAATACTGAAGCCCTGGTGGGATGGATGGAGCATCTGGACTACCAGGGGTTTAACTGTTTTTGAGGCACTGGCAAAAGTGTCAGGCAGGCTGTATGGCCACGATTTAGTGCTGTTCATGCGGATGTCATCTCTAGAAGGCAAAACATAATTTGTGGTGGTTTTTTTTGGGTGTCAGGGCCTCCCATTGTAAAGTTGCTGGGAGGGGCTAGGAGTCTGGCAAACCCTCTGGCTCAGGTGCGACAACCACATGTTGCTGATGTGAGCCCCGCCAGCCACCCCCTGGGGCCAGTGAGTGTACCCCTGTAGGCAGAGAGACGCAGGCTCATCTTAGTTTAATAGCAAGTGTATTGTAGCCGTCCAGGAATCTTGGAATCAGAAGGTGACCTTCAATGACTAAGTACAACCTGCATTTTACACACAAGGCAACTGAGGCTCCAGCTGGGGGATTGATATTGCCAGGGACAGTCACCGCCAAGAAACCCTGCATGTCCTGATTTTGGGTTTGATACTCTTAAATTTCTTCCTCGGAGTCAGGAAGGTATGGTGCAGGTTAGAGAGTAAGGACTAGGCAAAGAAAACAGAGTTAAGAAAACAAGTAAAGTAAATGTGAGGGAATTAAATTTTTCCTTTGTAGTTCGTGTGGGTTTACTCTTTGTACTGTGATCAGAAAACACAAGACCTACTATTTTGTAGCACAATAAGGTGACTATAGTTAATAATAACTTAATTGTATATTTTAAAATAATTTTTAAAATGTAATTGGATATCTCATGTATCCCATACGTATATACACCTATGTACTCACAAAAATTTAAAAAATTAGATTTTTGTTTAAAATAAGAAAACACATCAATGCAACTTTTTTTTACCACTAGAAGTGTAAAAATGAAAATGAAGGAAAATAAGAAAATTTTCAGCACTTTTCTATCAGGGGTGAAAACTAGTGTTTTTAATCCCTAATTGACCCCAGCTGATATTTTTGTAAAACTAGAATGAAAATTACTAGAAAATGAAAAAGCATAAAGCAGACTTCCAAAATCCAAGTCCAACCTTTATTATAGACAAGAGACTAACAGTTCTTTGGACAAATGACCATAAAGTTGCTAGACATGAATTCTTTATCCCTAGACTCACTGGTCAGGGATGTGTAAATTTTGCCAGTCAGCACTTGTCTGCAGACCACACTTTGGGCAGCATTGCCCTTCATCTCCTTTTCTGTTCTGTTTTGCATATTTTTCTGGTCTCTCTGAATTGTACTTTTCTGATATCAGGGATGGGGATCTGGACATCTGTCATTCTAGATAGTACTTTATTGTGTTGAATAACAATTTAAGAAAACAATTTAAATTTTCCCGCATGCCAAAAGGAAAGACATCAGCTTAAAACCATAACAAAAACAGAGCTCCTGGAATACTGTATTGCTTTATATCAGAAACACCACTGGTGGTTTAAGTCTCTCTTAAAGGGCAGTTAATTTGGGGACACTTTTGGTTTACACAGTTTAAGTGTAAAAACGATAGAAAATATTAACCATTGTCAATTGTCATTCCATTTAGAGACGCCGTCAAATCTTCTGTGTCCTCTGAAAGGCCTGTAAACTGTCTCAGTACATCAGTTGGGAGTAGGGTGGCCAGATTTAGGCTATAAAAATACAAAATACCCAGCTAAATTTGAATCTCAGACAAGCAATGAATAATTTTTATAAGTTCAGTTCAAATTTTTTGAGGCATACCATATGTAATATTTTAGACATACTTATATTTTAAAACTTATTATTTTCTGAAATTCAAATTTAACCAGCTGTCCTGTATTTTATATGGCAATTCTAATTAGTAGCCTTTTGGCATGGACTTCTGCCACTCTAGATTTTTCTGGGGAGAAGAATCGGCCCTGCCAAATCAAATATAGCCATGTCGACCATATTTGCTTAGCTATTGGCAGCTGGAAGCTGGAAGTCAATAAAAGTGAAGATACTTCTTTCTGAAAAAAATGTGTTGCCCATGTGGCAAAGAAGTTACATATTTTTCCCTAGCTTGAGGCTTTCAGTTGCATGTTTTCTAATGCACTGCTCCGCTGATGGTACTAATCATGGTAGAAGGCATGCTTGTGAGAAGGACCACTTGGAATCTACCTCCTCCATCAGGACAAAATTCACTCCATGGGCTGCAAGTAGCGGAATTTGTGATATCAAAACATGCAGAAGGCATAGTGAGAGACTGAAAAAAAAAAAACCCACTAGTGTTATAACACATTACAAATAAACTGCCAAGAGATGTATCAATATTTGAAAAAATATAAATTTAGTGAGAAGTACATGGCAAAAGTCCTATATTAGGCTATTCTTGTATTGCTATAAGGAAATACCAGAGACTGGGTAATTTATGGAGAAAATAAGGTTAACTGGTTCATGATTCTGCAGGCTGTAGAGGAAACATAGGTCTGGCATCAGCTTCTGGGGAGACTTCAGGGAGCTTACAATCATGGTGGATGGCAAAGAAGAAGTAGGCACACACAACACATGGCAAAAGCAGAATCAAAAGTATGGGGTGAGAGATGCCACACACTTTTAAATGACCAGATCTTGTGAGAACCTTCTATCACGAAGACAGTACCAAGCCATGAGGGATCAGCCCTGATGATTCAAACACCTACCACCATGCCCCACGGCGGATTACAATTCAACATGAGATTGTGCAGGGACACATATCCAAACTATATCAAGTGCAAAGGTAGAATTAGAATGTTAAAAGTGAAAATATTGCATATTTATTCAGGTTTAAACCTTTCAAAGACTTATCCTTTGCCATTCATTGGTAGCTGTTACTATTTCATTAAGTGATATTTGTCTTTATGTCTTAAATGAGAATGTTGACATCATTTTGATGTAGAACTAATGCTCCCAGATTTTAAAGAAAGACAAACTTTTCTTAAATTGATGCTTGGTTCAGATAGAGAGGAAATGACTAAAGTACACATGTAATTTATTTTTCTATTGTCACCTCTGGGCTTTTAAAAATGTCCTCTCAGATAATAATAAAAATCTGTACTTTGGAATACACTTACCCTAATATTTCTTTTAAAATAATGTTCACTTTAAATAGTGAAATAACATGTTCATTTTAAGATAAATTGGAAAATGCCAAAATTTATCAAAAAGAAAAGTAAAATCACAAAATACCTAACCACAGAGGAAACAATTCACTGTGGTTATTTTGGTATTGTTCTTCCATTCTCTTTGTATTTCATAGTTGAAAACCTGCATATATAATATCATATTCTGATTTTTTTCCATTAGTTATTCACCCTAAACATTTTCCATATTGATAAATTTTTTCTCAGTATCATTTTAATGGTTGAATCATAATTTATTCATTGGTGATTTATTTAACCAACCTGCTAGGCCTGGACATCAGGTTACTCCAATTACTTACACTTAAAATGTTAATCGGATGATCTATTTTAGATTCTTAGAACTGAAATGACTGGAAAATGATCTTTAAGACTATATATTTTGTTTAAATTATATTAGAAGCATTATAGATATTTATTAGGAATGTATTAGAGTGCCCATCTCACTGACTTTTATAGCTGCCTTATTTATCTTTCATTAGGATTTTCCAAAGAAGTGGAACCATATTTCATATATATATATATATATATATATGAGAGATTTCAAGGAATTGGTTCACACAATTATTGTGGGAGCTGGAGGGTCCCCACAATAACCTTCAGGGTGAGCCAGCAGGCTGGAGACCTGGGGAAGAGTTGGTAAAGAGTCTTGAGTTCAGAGGCAGCCTGGGAGCAGAATTTCTTCCTTCTCCAAAAATCTTGGGTGTTTATGCTTAAGGCCTTCAACTGACTGATGAGGCCCACCTACATTATGAAGGGTAATATGCTTTACTCAAAGTGCCCTAATTTAAATGTTAACCACATTTAAAAAATACCTCACAGCAACACTTAGACTAGTGTATGACCACACAACTGGCACCATAGCCATGCCAGGTTGACAGGTGCAATTAACCATCACATTTGTCATCCAGAGAGAGTTTTTGCTATGTGATAAAAAGACATGCTCTTTCTTTCCAGTTTTTTGTCTGTCTCCATGCAGACACAACTGACTTATTTAGAACTTATATGTATACTGTTTTTCCATTTTAAACACAAAGGTTATCTCATCCAATTTTCAAATAAAGCATTTAAGATTGCCATCAGATGATGCTGAGGACTAAGCCTCTGGGCCGTACACAGACATGAGTCAGGAATATTCCTCTACCATGCTGTAACTGGGCAAACTTGGATAGGGTAGTTACATCCTCATCCTCTCAATTTTCTGTGTTGTAAAGTGTGAAAAATCGTACCTACTTCCCAGGTACTTGTGAATATTTATTGAGGAAATATTTATATTACTAGTAGTATATACTGTGTAGTAGGCCATGTATTAATATATTTTTTTCTTTTTTGTTTCAATCAGTTCAGGATGCTATAACAAATTACCATAGACTGAGTGGCTTAAGCAACAAACATTTATTTCTCACAGTTCTGGAGGCTGAGCAGTCCAACATCATGGTGGCAGCAGACCTGGTGTCTGATGAGGGCTTGCCTCCGGGTTTGCAGAAGGCAGGTCTTCTCATTGAATCCTCACATGGCAGAGAGGAAAGAGAGATCACCTCTTCAATATCTCCTCTTATAAAGACACTAATCTCATTCATGAAGCCTCTGCTCTACTAACAAAATTATCTCCCAAGGGTCCCACCTGCTAATACCATCACACTGGGGGTTAGAATTTCAACACATGAGTCTGGGGAGGATACAAGCATTCAATTCATAACACTCTTTTTTAACATAACTTTTTTCTTTTTTAGCTCATCAACTCCAGTACCCATTTCCAACAGTCAGTGTACAAAAACCTTTCCCTCTTCAGAATACCTAATACTTTAACAGTGCTCCTTCCAGAAAACCTAACATTTTTTACCTTTTGGGTATAAGTCTCATTTACCCTTTTATTTTTTCACAAAATAGTGTCCGTTAACCACTAGCACATAAATGAGATGATTTCAGAGAAACCATTTACAGTAGTTTCCTGCCCCCATAGCTTCTTCCCAGTTTTGTTTCCGTGGCTTCAGGTTTCGGTTACCAGTGGTACAGTAAGACATTTTGAGAGACCGAGAGAAAGACTCATATAACTTTTACTACAGTATATTGTTATAATTATCTTTTGTATTATTATTGTTGTTATTCTCATATTGTGCCTAGTTAATAAATAAATCTGTCACACATATGTATGCGTAGGAAAAAAAACATTACTTATAGGATTCAGTACTATCCAAGATTTCAGGCATCCACTGGGAGTCTTGGAATATATCCCCTATGAATAAGAGGGAAGTACTCCATTTATTTATTTAAGAAATATTTATTAAGAGTGTATTAAATCCCAAGGACTATTCTGTGCATCGGAATATAATGTGTTAAATAAACTCATTGCCCTGTGGAGCTTAGATATTAGTGGGAGAAATACCCAAATAAGAAAACCAAAAATGTATAACCAAATTATAAGTAATGTTGTATTAAACAGGTGGCCTAGGATAATCTCTGGTAACAATCACCACATTTTACTAGTACACTGTAACAAAGGTTTATTTCTTGATTATGAGAAGTCCACAGTGGCTAGTCCAGGCAGCTATCCAAATTTGCTGCCCTCAGCTTTCCAAGATGCTCCCTTCTTGCAGCTCCTTCATGTCAGCACGTGTTTCCACTAGAGAAGAATCAAACAGCAGCAGCTAAAAGCTTTTACATGTGTCACTGCTGCTTCATGTTTTATTGGCCTTGGCAAGTCACATGGCCAGGCCTACTTTCAGTGGAGTGAGAAAATGTGAATCCTGGTAATCCCAGTGGTAACAAAGAACTGGATGTCCCTACCACAAGTATTAAATGCTATGAAAAATGGAGATAGAAAGAGAGGATACAGAACGTGTAGTTTTTGCAAAGATAATAGAATAAAAACAGACATAATCCTTCATGTGTATTTTTGCTTTCTAACAAAGTATGTATTTCAGAAAAAAATTAAGGCGATTTAAAGAAAACTATTTAATAACTGTTGTTACAAGTTGGTTCTCAGATATGAGAAAAAACATAAAGATTATACATGAATGGCTGGTGTTTAGAAATATAGAGTTGTTAAATCCATTTGAGGACAGGGACAATAATATTTATATTGGTACCCTCAATTATTTAGGCACATAGTAAGTATTCAATAAAACGCTGTTGAAGTTAACAATTCTCATTGTTTTTAATTCTTCTTTTCTACCTGATTAAATGTCTCAAACTAAATTATCGTACAATTTTGTCCTGAGGTTTGATATTGTCTTTCAAGGCTAATTTTAATCATCTTTACATCAATATTTTTATATTCAACTATTGTTTAAATTTCGACCACACACACTTGAATCACTAGTTGTCTCTCCTAATTTGTCTTGGGTGTTTTCCTAAACCATTGGTAAGTATTCTGCAGAGAAAAAAAAAGTTGTAACAGTACCTTAATGTTGGAATTTGAAATCTACCATTTTATATATATATATTTAAACAACTTTTATGTTTAACATTCCTTTGACAAGTGCTGTGTTGGAGAGGGATTTAATACATTTAAATAAAGCGGGCATAAAATGCAAAGATTTACAAAAATTCTTTCAAGGTCATGCATGTCCTTCTTAAAGATAGAAGGGTATATGTATGTAGTTTTTAGGGTAGTAGAATTACGGTTTGTCTTTCGACTTCTGTTCTTTTCTCTTGTTTTCCACTGAATCTTTTTTTTTTTTTTTTTAGATGGAGTTTCCCTCCTGTCACCCAAGCTGGAGTGCAATGGTGCAATCTTGGCTCTCTACAACCTCCGCCTCCCGGGTTCAAGTGATTCTCCTGCCTCAGCCTCCCGAGTAGCTGGAATTACAGGCATGCGCCACCACACCAGGCTAATTTTTGTATTTTTAGTAGAGACGGGGTTTCACCATGTTGGTCAGGCTGGTCTCAAACTTCCAACCTCAGGTGATCCACTCGCCTTGGCCTCCCAAAGTGCTAGGATTACAGGTGTGAGCCATTGCACCCAGCCTTGAATAAATCTTTATAATTTAAAACACAAATCATCCAAAGAAAGGACTCAGTTATTCTCTGAGTGGATAAGTCAAGAGCAAACTAGAAGAGCATTCTCATCTCTACCCCGGTGACCTTCATTTCAGCATTTCGGTGCTATTGCTTCCCCATTTCCCAGTGGCAGGTCTGAGACATCATCTCAGGCCCCTTAGTCAAAAACTTGTCCTACATCAGTGCCTCATCTGGGCATGGTGGCTCAAGCCTGTAATCTCAGCACTTTGGGAGGCCGAGACAGGTGGATCACCTGAGGTTAGGAGTTCGAGAACAACCTGGCCAACATGGGAAAACTCCATCTCTACTAAAAATATAAAAATTAGCCTGGCATGGTAGTGGGTGCCTGTAATACCAGCTACTTGGGAGGCTGAGGCAGGAGAAATACTTGAACCCGGGAGACGGAGGTTGCAGTGAGCTGACGTCACACCACTGCCCTTCGGCCTTGGCAACAGAGCAAGACTCCATCTCAAAAAAATAAAAAATAAAAATCAATCGATCAATCAATCAGTCAGTGCCTCTTCTGTCTAGCCTGTGAATCACGTGACCCAGTGAGAGTCTATGCCCTTTGATGCAGTTTGCTGTTCTTGGATTTGTCTGAAATTTGTTGGTTAGTTGGCAAATAGGACACAGCTGTCTTCTGATTTAGAGAGTGCCTTAAACCAGTTACCTCCTACCTTAACTTGATCATTTAAATGGAAAGCGCTACTGCTCCAACAGAGCAGAAATGATATAAAAACTATTTCTGATGTGAGTATCTTGCCTCCTGAATTGCCATGGCTACTGGTGTCTCTGAGGGAAGAAAATAAAAAATAAAAACACAGGTTTTACAATTCCCACAGGTGGTAAACCTACTTTGCATTACTTAAGAAAAGCTTTGAAGGTGCAATGAGGGTTTTTAAGCTAATGACAATTTATGCCTAAAACATTACAATAATCCAACGAAATCAAATAGCATTTTAAAAAGTAACAATTTTATGTAGAAATTGCTGATAGCATCAACACATGCTGGGAACTTTACAGATAATGGGTTATATCAGTTTTGGCTGAGGAGTTATTTGGCCTTTCATTTGTAAATAAGACAGTATTCTTTTCCCTTTAAGGAGTATCTAGACCATGTATTAATGAAAGAGTACTTATATCCTTTGTCCATGGTGGCAGAATTAGCCAAAGCAATCTTGGATTTTGTTCTTACAAGATAGAACTTGGAGGAGCATTAATAGGTTGTTTAAATGACAGCATTCTATAGTTGAAGATGACTAGATGTAGAATCTGAATATTTGGATAAAGTCCTGGCTGTACTGTTAACTATCAATTAATTAGCTTTCCATATCAGTTCTTTACTAAGGTTTATATGATCTGGCCCAAGGGTACCTCCCTAACCCCATTTTATGGTCTTTCCTCACTTGCTTCATTTCAGCCTCTGTGCCGGATCTTGCACATTCCAAAGACACAGTCCCACTGCAGGCCGTTCTGTACTTACTGTTCCCTATGACTGGGATGTTTCTCCCCCATGTGCAGGCTGGCATTTGTTAAGCAGATCCAACATGGTACAAGGTGTTTTAAAAGCTTCATGTGTTTATCTGGGTTGGTTTTCTAAATAACTGTATGAAGTGAATAGTGATATCTGATGGATGAAGAAACTGAGGGAGATGAATGAAGAAGAGGCAGGATTGGAACCCAGGCAGTCTGGATGGGATCCAAGGCATTAACACTAAGTATTCTCACAGTGCACAATACCCAGAGAATGGTTCACACCCTTGCTTTGACCTTAGGAAAGCATTTTCCAAGGCTCTTCCTTGGAGAGCATTTTCCTATCTTGTTTAAAGTAGAATCTCTGTGACTTTGTTTCTCTTTACTCTGTTTCATATTTCCTTACAGCGCTTTGTATTTCCTGACATTATACTGCATATTTACTTGTTTATCCCTTTGTTTGTCCCCCCTTCCCCACTAACTATAAACTCGATGAAAGAAGGACCTTGTTCTGATTCATGTGCCTCTATATCCTGCACCCAGGTCAGTTCTTGACCTGTAACAGGGACTGAAATGTACTGAAAGAGGGATGTAAGTCAGGTTGAAAAATTATTAATTATGTCTAACATTTTATTCTTCAGACATTTACTGAACACCCATTTTGTGCTCAACTCTATGCAAGTTTTTGGAAATATAAGGGCAAGTGAGAACAATGTGACCTCCTGCCCTCCCAGAGTTTAGAACATCATGGAAGAAACAAACAATAAGCAGGCAAATACATGTAGAA
Organism: Pan troglodytes; assembly: GCF_028858775.2. Taxonomy (NCBI): domain Eukaryota; kingdom Metazoa; phylum Chordata; class Mammalia; order Primates; family Hominidae; genus Pan; species Pan troglodytes. The sequence goes on from NC_086015.1 coordinate 33,265,475, forward strand.
TAAGCCTTCTATGAGGGCAAATATAAAGTGCAGCAGAGAAGGAAGGGTTTAGAGAAAGCTACTGTGAGGAGGTGATATCCATACTGAGACCTGAAGGACAGGCTGAAGGGTAAAAGTGGTGGAGATGGACTTGGGAGAGCACTCCAGGAAGAGGGAATGACAGAAGCCTCTGAGAGCATGCTCCTGTCCTGAAAGTAGCTCAGAGTGACTCCGGTATAGGATGTGAGGGGCAGAGTTGAAAGTCCGAGACTAGAGTAGAAAGCCAGGGCCAGACAGCTCGTCAAGTGTCCTGAAACCTATTCCAAAGAGTCAGGACTTTATTGTTTGAGAAACGTGACACCACTGGAGGATTTTAAAATCAGTGTCATTTTTAGTATCTGATTCAGTGTACTGCCTTCAGCCAGGAGAGTTGGCGGTATTTCTATTTTATAGATGGGACAACTGAGGCCCCAAATAATACATTTAAGAGATAGGTGGGGTTGATTTAATATTGTCAATCACCATGTTGTCAGGGCCTCCTAACTCTTACCCTCTCACCCTCCATCCTTCCTTCCTTCTGATTGTTATTCTTGTCAAAAGTAAAACATAAAACTATTTACCTGCCATCCTTATTTTTATCCAAGGAACACGTATGCACTCACACAGCTTCCAGAAACCAGTTCCCCTCGGTGGAAGCCAGTTGCTTTAGGGGTGGTGCGGCTTGTATGTGGATGGACACCATGTGTGCACTGAGCCTAAATTCTCTGTTCTTCTTGACTAGGAAGCTGGATTTGTACCAGGGACCTTTTATCTAAATAGGCGACTCTGGGCTCAGGAGAACAGAGCCGACTTGACAAAGTAGAAAAGAGCTCAGTATTGGTCTGCCCACGCTTTGGGCATGCGTGAGCACTCGCAGCAAAACACAGCTGGCACATCTAATTTTAGCCTCGCCCGCCTTGAAAAGGGACCCTTTAAGGAAATATATTTTATCTGAAACAATTTGTATTATAATGTAGCAGCTGATAGACATGACAGAATATTATCATTGGTGGGAAAAAACTCTGCCAAGCAATTATGATTTTTGTTCTTTTTTTTTTAGATGATCTCAGTAAAGTGATTAAAGCATCAATGCATCAAAATAATCATAAAGAGAGAGACAATGGGAGAAACAGATTTTATCTGTAAAATATCTGACGAACCTAAGGGGTCACTTCCTTTGATTTTTTTTTTTTACAAAATGGATGTATTTTTAAAAAGTTATTATTTTTGATATGTTCAGTTGATCAGTCCAATCTGATGACATGTGGCATTAATAGTAGTCCTGGAGTAGACCCTAAAATTTCTTCAATACTTAACATCCACCAGGTTTTCCAGGTAGTAAAAGGTTAGTTTCTCAATCAGCTCTCGTATGCGTCTGGCTCTAGTGTGTTAACAGATTTTGAAAGCATCCGGGACTTACTTTTTTCCCCTTTAACCAGCAAGGTTAGTTCCCCTGCCTTTATTTCTTTTCCTTTCTCCTCCTTGCTTCTTTCGTCCTCTCTTCCCTCTCTTCTGTGTTTTGTTTAGCAGTGTGGCTTACCTTGGAACTTGGCAAAAAGAGGAACAAAAAGCAGCTCTTGTGTGGGGTAGATGGAGGAGGGATAAGAAATAATCCACCGCCCGCATTTGAGTTCTTCAGGTTCAGTTCCAGCGGCAGCAGCGTTGCTGCAAAAATCGCTTGCTATTCGAGATAGCCAGCAGAGGGAATCGGAACTTTGCTTGCAGCAGGGGTTGAAGCAGCCTTTTTTTTTTTTTTTTTTTTTTTTTTTTTCTTGGAGGAAATACTGCAGCCTTCTGGACTGCGTACGCTGCTCCCTGGAGAGGCTCTCTCGGTTCCACCCACCGGCTGGAAGGAGGGGAAGTGAATGAAAGGACAGGACAAGCCCCGAACACCATGTCACTCTGGGAGGGAGACAGCAGCAACTAAGCTGTACAAGGTTTTTTTTTTTTTTTTTCTTCCTTTTTTTCTTTTTTTTTTTCTTTTTCCCCTTTCTTTTTCTTTCTTTCTTTTTCTTTCTTTCTGTCTTTCTTTCTCTTTCTCTCTCTTTTTTTCTTTTTCTTTAAGGTGGGGAAAGAGACAACCAAGAGACAGGAAGCTGATCTGCAAGGATTCGGAGTTGTGCTAAAAGGACTTTGATTTTTTTTCCCCTTTACGAACGCTGGCCATTGACATCACTACAGACAGCCTGGTTAGAAAACAAACTGCCTCATCCCAAGTGGACCCCGGCAGCTGGGGGAAGCCAGGCAAGATCTGGGAAGGCTGTGTGTGGGTGTTTTTTCTACAGATCTCACTCCTCGCCCTTTTTTTTTTTTTCCTTTGGTGTGTGTTTTTTGTTTTGTTTTGTTTTTTAAAAAAATTCTTGCTGTGTTGGAACTAGCGAGTGGTGGAGTCTCTGAAGCCTCATCAGTCACCGGGACTGTCAGGAATAGTGGTTTAAGAGGAAGCTCGGCCTGGGGCACTATACCCTGTCATCCAGTTCCCTGCCTCGGAGATAAAGATTCCAGCTACATGGGCAAACGCCTGGATCAGCCACAAATGTACCCCCAGTACACTTACTACTATCCTCATTATCTCCAAACCAAGGTATGGCTTGACCCACGGTCTGGCAATCAGCGTGGTATCGTTCTGCACTTGGGATGGGAAACAGACAGGCGTGTGAATTATTAGTTAACCCCCACCCCCATCACTTCTTCCTGCTTCTTTGAAATTAGTGACATACCAATGGAGTTAATGAGGCAGAGGAAGACATAAGAAGAAAGCAGCAAACCCGGAATTGTAGCTTTCTCTTTAAGGAGAGATAATAGTTTCACTTGAGTTCAGTTCCTTTGTTGTTATTTGGCAGCATAAATGGTCCTGATATCAGGAAAGTCTTTTGCAGATGGGCACGGTTTATAGAAAGCAGATCACAACAGTGATTACCAGGCACAAGAATATAATTTCAGGGGCTTTTCTGGTGAGCTGTTCTTTGATTGTGGCTCTAAAAGGGTTTTTCCCACTGGATAGGACGTGCAACGGTGGGGGTAACTCAAACTTTTAATCGCAGGGTATAGAATGAAAGAAGGGTGTGAGAAGGTATAGGGCTCCTACCAGAGTCTCTGAGAGTTTATTTTTATTTTTAATTTGCCTTGCCTATTTTATTTTATGTTGAGGATGATCAGCATGCTACAGACTGCTTTACAATAGATGTTCTTTACTTTTAGAAGATCTATTTTTCAGTGTAGCTGCCATGAGGAGGCCTGAGTCTTGAAAAGGAATGAAATGTAACTGATCATAATTGGACTTGAATTGGTTAAATACTTTAGGCTTTATGTGTGTGTGTCAAATGACCATTAGGGGCCCAGAGGCAAGCCCACGTAAGTAAGCAGTGGGCAGTACCTACCCTGAACTTTATCCTGCAGTTAAGACATGAAAGACTCTCAGGTGTGAAATCACTGCTCCGATTTGTCAATTAAATTGGACTTGATTAGGGGGAAAACATGTTAGCGGAGTGACCACCTCGAGTGTACGGGTGATATTATTTTGTATTGCATTAGCATTAGCCAGACTCCACCGTCTCCTTAATAAATAAATATGCCGAGAGTGAACAAGGCGTGCCTGAATGATCTATGCTGTCACCAGGACTCGGTGATGTGATTAGGGTTTGGTAATTCATGCTGTAGTTATCTGTCATTTATTTTGTCTCGTCCAGCAATGCCTATTTGTAAACCAGACTGGGAAGCAGACTTTCAGTATTATACAAAAGATTATTGCTTTGTTTTTTTCTTTTTCAATTGCTTTGTAATCCACCCTGCCCCTCCAAGGTCGACTCACACTGCTATTTGCCTTTGTGAGCATTTAGTTTGTGCTGCTGATGCTTAAATAGACTAGCCCTCCTGCTCGGTGCCTTAAGTTTTAACTCTTTGGGGGTGTTAGGTTGAGAATGCTGCCTGCCATTCCTCAAGGAAATGGCAGAGCAAGGACAAGTTAAAAGGGGAAAATTTACAGTCATTTCTCATGCCTCAACAAAACAAAAACAATAAACTCAAAGGTTGCATGAAAAATATCAGACATTCCATCCCTTTTACTCATTTGGCTAAATTTTTCCAAGTGTTTCAAAAATTACACTTTGTTTTGGGTCCTTGTTTTCTACTATGGTATATATTCAGAAAAGAAACTTTAGATTGAAATGAATAACATAATTGTTTTTCTGTTTGAGACTTCTTTTAACCTATTACTAACAGGAAATAGTGAATGTTATGCACATTTTTTCAAAGACACAGGGTGCTGGATGAGCTATACTAGTAGAAAGTGTGTGCGAGAGAGAGAAAGATGGGGGGTAAAGAGAGAGAGTGGAGTAGTGAGGGAAAAGAGAGGAGCCTGAAAAATAGGGAGATTGTAGATATCTGTTTTGGAGTTCTATGTAGTTTAGTGTTGTATAGACAGGCGGCATCTGGATCTTGTTACTCTCAAGCTAGCCAACACCATGAACTTCTGGAACATTTTTAAAGAAGTTAGATCCATTAGGCGTCCTATGTTGATACTATCCTGATATCAGATCAGGATAGTAGGGAATATAAGATCAGCTATTTTGCCTATCATGGTAGTTCATATTGATTATTATGTTGTAAAATGTTGACAATGCTTTGAAGTTGTCCTATATTGTTATGGTGGCTCTGAAATGACAGACATTAATAGCATTCCTGGAAGCTGAAGATGAGAAAATGTGCCCTGTTTTGAAACTTGCATAGAGAGGAAATGAGATGAAGAGTCAATGTGCAATCATATTTTAAAATGTGGGTACTGGGGATTTTCTGACAGGGTTAATACTATACAATGAAGTACCATCATGTTTCAGTGTAACAGGAAAACAACTGGGTTATTTCCACATCACTTTTTGTTCCTTCTACACTTATACCTCAAAATATAATTTATAATCATTTTAAATGAAGTACATGCTGCTTATATTTATTTGGTAAGCCTGGGTGGAATTCATAAAATCCACTCTTTGTAGCCTTGGCTTGGAGTTATAATCCAATTTGAAATTCATAGCTATTTAAAATGATGCTAATATGTCAATAATACTTATGTTTGATGAAAATAGAGTCTACGGTAGGTAAAAATCGTATTCTGGTGATAACATATCTTAAATTTTTCTCTTAATTGAGGTAGGTTTTCTTCCTGCCAATCCACAAGGGCTATTTACTATCATTAGTTTTTTGGGGAAAATCTTCATGGGATTTTAAAGGATTGAAATGTTTATTACTACATTATTTCAGAAAATGCACACATGCTGAACTCTCTTTTTCTACTTGTGTAATGATAAATACCTTTGCTATTTTTTAATGATAAAACAAAATGAAAATGAGATTTAAGAAATAAATGCAGATGTTTCCATTCCCTGGAGTACATAGTAAAGTTTTAGAAGAACTTGCGACACTTCCCTGCCTTCTCTGCTCCTATTATTTTCCATTGCATTGGAATGAATCTCTCAACTTTGTTTCTTTAAAAGTAAATGTTTATGCTCCTTCAAATAATTTTTCAAATCCTTAAAATGTTATATATTAGAAAAATATACATGTAAGTTAAGATGAAAACCCAGTGGCTGACTCATATCTATAATGTGTAACAATGTTGTCATCCTGTGCTCCCTCTTTCACACCTCACATCTTTAAAAAGTTGTCATTTGTCAATTTTCTTTTTGATGAATTTTTTTCTTTTTTCTTTTTTTTTTTTTTTTTTTTTACCAAAAGAAGCAATTTCAAGGAGGAACATTACTTTGCTTAAGGAATAATGAAGAAATCTTAGTGATATGTTGTAATATTTAAATAAGAAACAACCGGATGAAAAAATAGTTTATCAAGGCAAATTTGCTGTTTGGAAGGGACACCCAGAATAATCAGCAAGTTTTAGAGAAAAAGGGCTCAAAAAATAGTTCGTTAGCTTAATGACAAAATACAAAATGTTTGATTAGTTGTAATCCAACATTTTTAAAGTATTTTATCACCCTTTCCAAAACAAAAACAACCTGTTGCTGTTGACTTATGAGATCCCAGGTGAATTTCATTCTGAATTTTTGAGGTACTTGCCGGGGTGGGGTGGGGGTGGGGGTGGTGGTGGGGAGTAGGTGGGGGTGGATGGGGGGGTTCTTGAAAAAAAATTAGTCAAGCTAGGTAAGCTACAAAGAAGAAAACCTGGTTACAGCCCGGTGAATTGATTTTTTTCCAGCCGAGAAATAGATATTTCTCTCACATATATTTGGAAAACTTTAGTCATCTTCATAAAACTTAAAAAGTTACCTAAGCACACACAGCAAGTTTCTCCTTTCTTCCTTTTCCACACCCTTACCAGTTCACTATGTTTCTACCAATCCAGTGCCCAGTTGCTAATGATGTTGCTCTCACATGAATTTACTGCATTCCCTTCTGGTTCCCCAGAAGGTCTTGAAGAAAGAGGTTCAGACTAGTGGACCCAAACAGAATTTCTTGGCTGGTGATACTCAGATTGTGTTCAGAGCCTGGTATGAAGAAGGGGCCAGGTGTAAGAAGTAGTTAATCAACTGCACGTTGATTTCAGGCTGAATATTCAACCATCTGCAGCCACCCGTCTCTAAAAGTCTAGCTGAAGCACAATTGATTGCGCCATAGAATGAGCAAACGCTCGAAAACACAAGTAGGTGAAGGAAGAGAGGCTTCTACGGAGCAAAGGATATTCTTAAAGATGTGAATGTACAGATCCTTAAAAAGCAAAACAAAACAACCCTGTAACACCCTCCTTACACATGAAAATGTAGAAAATCTTGCAGAGGGAGGGAATGAGTTTAGAATTTCCTTAGTACTTCCTGCCTCAGATTTGCATTGATATCCAGTTGGTAACTTGCCAGTTGTTTTAAAACAGCCTTGAAAACTCCAAAGTTCTGTTTTCCTTTGAAAGCCTGAAACATACAAAACTGGTTTTCTAAAATCTTCCAGCGATAGAATTTTTAGGTACAACTCCAAATGTTTTCTTTCGCTTCAGGGGGTAATATAATAGCATGAAACTATGATAGCATGAAACTATGATAAATCCTGTTTGTCTCACTTTAGACTGTATAGAATTTTTAATTGGTTTCAAATAAGAGGAAAATAGAAGGAAGGGGCCATCCTTGTTTCTTAGTTTTGTTTTTTTTTCTTAACTCCCCCAAGCCTTCATTATCAATGGGATTGAACACAATCCCAATGCATGTTTTGCTATTTTTTTCCATGATATAGACATTGTTTTTGCAATACTGAGTTTGGTGCCTACTTAAAAGGAGTAGAAATGTAAAAAGTTCATGGTATTTTCTTTTCTCCAGAATGGATTCAAACTTAAGGAAAATATCATGTATATTTAACAGCATCTTTCTAAAGCATTTTCCTTTCACGTTCTTTCAATATGGAAAAAAAATAGCACAAAATTATAGCACAAAATTATTTCCATGAAGTAATAAAATGTATCTGAGGGCTGGGGGTAGGGATAATTTGCAGGGAGGGACACAATATAGAAGGGAGGATGCAAGTTCATTCCAGGTCTTTCTGGCTTCAGGAATTCTGGAAAGCTTCATTTTTGCACTAGTATGATTTTACACAACCTTTTTGACATTATCAGTCTTTTGGCAGAGAGAGTTCAGTCACAATTATGCCCATGTCAAATTCTAAAATCAAACCAAAACAACAAAAAAAGTATTTTCTTTTAAAATAAAACTTTTTTAATGTCAAACTTTTTATTCAGAGTAAATGGTTGATGTTTATTCAAAATTGGCTTCAAGTACTACATTGAAATTGTTTTGTAACAGTCTCATAAGCCACAGCTGTATGTGATTAAATAGTGTAATATCAAAAGCATGTGAGAATAGACGTTTTTATGCTATAGCTATTGCACAGCAAGAGTGCAGATGGAACTGAAGGGAGACCAAAAGCGAAAATGTATTCATGTGGTGTAATACGTGTGTTGAGGATATGTGTTGCTATTTTTTGCAGTAGTGGGAAAATGTTGAACTATTTTGGATGTGCTTAGAAAATATCCTCTCGGAAAACGGAAACAGACATATAATACCATTTTTAAAATGTGGAGTGGATCATGCCATTTAATTAGAAAACACATAGGTGCTGAATAGATCTGAAACCAATTCAAGTGGAAGAATGAAAATTATTCCCATTGAGTACACATTCAAAAAGCAAAAGTGACTTTCTCATTTCTGTTTTGAAATTATAAATTTTTTTTTACTACTTTAATTTATGGAACTATTGTAAGAAAACCTTCATCCCATTGATACCTAAAGAAAAGTATTAGGCAATAAGAATCAGCAACTTACAGATGGCAAAATAGGTGGCAGTATATTGCTTTTTAAAGATATTTGGAAATATGATGCTATTCAGTGTTGTATAAATATTGCTCTTTTCTTACCAGTGTTAAAAATTACAAAGATACACAAGGACATACAACTTTTGCTTCCATTTCTGTAACAGAGATGTTATCGTAAAGAGGTGTCTGGTTTTAATGAGGTGATTTAATACAGTGTTTTTGAAATAATATTTGTTAATAAAAATTAATAACCTCTAGCTTCCTAGAGATAATAAATCTATAGGATTAATCATACTAATCATCACTACCATTCATATGTGATTGTTTTCAGGGCCTTGAGAAAGCTTATAGAATTGGCTATTTTTAGATTTCAGATTTTAGACAAAAGTAATTTTAAAAAGAAAAAGAGAGTGGCAGACTGAGATGAGTTAAATTTTGCTTGGTTTTGTTTTTATTTTTTTTTCTTTTAAGTTGATATTGGCAGATAATCTGGTCTTATTAAAAATGTTTTGTTTTATCCATGTAGGTTTATTACTCAGGGAGTATGTATTATGTGGAATCACGAATAAAATTTTAATAATTCAAAACCAATTCCTAATATCAAATTTCAAAAGTAAGGATAATAAAAGAAAGATAATAGATCCTATCATTTTGTGGGGGAATTCTCTGATTTGTATGTCAATGCATTGGTTTCTAGGTTGGGTTCCTTCACTAGGATCCCTTCCATTGTGAGATAGCTGAGCCTGCTTTAGTATCTTAGTGGTATCTTCAGGTGACCTCGGTTTTGTGTCATTCATGAATTTTTCTTTTGTTCCCAGATGCTTTCCACAGGGCAGATCCAATGCTGCTTTACTGGCTCTCTGGTGATTTGAAAAATTTAACTGTCTTCATCCTTTCACACGTCTAAATCCAGTGCACTGAGAGAAACACGTCCATCACTTGGGAGTGGGTGGATAGAAGTTCCCAGGAGTGGAACAAAATGACAGCCATTCTTTAATCATGACCTTTTCCAGCTTTATTGTGGTGGTTATAATTTTTCTTCTGAGTGGGTAAAATTAAGGTGTATCCAAAAACTTAATTGTGGTAGTATGATGCTTTACTTTTCCTCATTTAACTTCCTCTCTACAGGTGGTGTAGAGCTAAATGGTTATGCATGTTTGGCTAAACCAGTTGAGTTAATGAAGGAGACTAGAATTGCCACATTAAAATACTGACAACTTTAGTTTCATGAATGATTATAAGGATTCAGTGTAACTCTAACAATTAATGAAATATTATTTCGACTGAATCCAAAACCTACAAATCCGCAAAACCTACAATCTCTGAATCTCAGAATAGTAGCCTAGAAAACGTGGGAAATGAATACTGTGGTTACTTCAGCTATCCTGTAGTATTGTAGGAGGGAAATAACTCCCCAAGGACATATAAACAAGAACATTATCTTTTCTACTTTTTCTTTTGAGATTCCCTTCTTGTTTTTCAAAAAGCCCCTGTTAGCTGAATTAATGAAAGCAAATGACATATGCTATTTTAAATTATTATTTAAGCTTTGAAAAATCATACATTATTTTCATATAACTTAGTCCATAAGTTCCTATTATGCTTGCTTCTCTGAGTATATTTGGAGCATAAAACAAGGAAGATAATCCTTTGGGAAAGTTGGTTTCTGTTCATATCAGTCTGTGTGTTCATTTATTCATTTGTGAAATGGGTGAAATAACCCTGACCTCAACAATATATTATAGTGGCCTCTGCTATGGAAGGTATGAAGTTACTGAGCTGTTAAGAGAAGGGTGGTCCATAAATAAGTAGCAATGTTATCATTTCTGAAGCCCAACTGCATATTTTTATTTACTTTATTACAGACTCAGCTCTGAGGTGGATAGCCTGTCTTTAACACAGAAAAGAGTTTAGGAACTCCTCAAATGTGTAAAGGCCATTTCTATTTGTCGAAGCATAGCTCTTCACCACTTAATCATTGAAAATTATGTTGTAGAATATTTAGAGATGGGAGAATGTTTATAATACATCAAATGGTTAAAACAGTTAACTATGTTCCTAATATTATAAAAGCATAAAGAATCCAAATATAGACATATAAAAAGGCTTAAAGAAAATTTATCAAATTCTCAAGGAAAATAAAAAGTAAATGGAACCCGGAATTTTGTTTCATGAATGATAAATACAAAAGTGAGACTCGACTACATGCCTTACTAGTCAAGGGAACCCTGATAGTGCCCTTTCCTGTTGTGTGGAAAGTAAGGTATAATAGGAGAAAAGTAAATCTAACAATATTTTAAGTTTTAGGAGCTGACTTTTAAATTTGTTTTAGACTTAACTTTCCTATCATTATATTGTGAGGTTAAGAAATTGGTATATATTACATTCAATATGCTAGATGCAAATGATCTTCTGGTCATCCCACTCTTAGCTGATAATTTTCAAGCTGAATATAGATCATGCATAGAATTTAATATGGATTTTTTTAGAGACAGCTTATTGTTTTTTAATCCTGTGTACTACTACTTAGTCATTTTCCCTGATTGATGACAATTTAATGAAAAGTGAAATAGAAAACAATACTAACTATCTGGTTTTCTGGACTGGTTAAAATATATTGAAAGTTTTTATGTATGTGAGTCATATTTGAGGCTATTGTTGATGTCTGTAAATTCTCACGTTGCTTCTTTTAACACTTGTCAATCATATAAATGGTATTCTGACACCCAATATATAACTTAAAATTAAATAACTTAGAATTCAAGCAAATGTATTTTTTAACTAGTTTTGAGTAGGTGAAGTATTTGAAGTATTTAAGAGACTTGGAATGATTTTGGTGACATTATTTGCTAATAATTAATCTCATCTCCATCTTTATGTAAAATTTCAGATTGTTTTCTGGGATACTCAACAGATAAATATGTGACAGACCTATGGCCTTTAATTTCTTCTTGAAAGATGAGAAAACATTTCATTTTCTTTGACTCGGTGGGAACTACCCTTGGAGGGTGGTGACAGTTCATGGATTAACCCTGGTATCCTGTCCATTACCAATGTACACCAATTCTGACTGCATCTTTAGAAATAAGAATATTGCATTTTTAGTCTAAGGTAGGTAGGGAATCCTGGAAAGGATAAAATTCTGATGTCCTTTTCTCAATTTATTTCAAAAAAATTAACCACTGCTTTTAAACTTTATTATTTACCTGTTTAGGACAATTTGGCTTCATGTTAGCAATGGAAGTTTCTCTTTCTGACTCGTGTTTAACTTTGTTGTTGAGCTGGAAAAACACAAGAAAAGGCCAGTGGGAATAGATGAAAGAACATGCAGGAATTTCTCTTCAAGTTTTGCTATTTCCTGTAACAATAGACGCTTTTTGAGGCCTCCATTCCACATCCAAAGACACATATTAAAGTGCACTAACATTCAACACCAAATTTAATTATTTCATAATAATATGTTGAAAAAGCTTTTATACTTTTGCTCCTGAAACTCTGTGTCCAAGTAAATTTAATTGATATGTATCTGTGAATTTGGAGACATCTTGCATATATGAATATTCTTGCAAAGTGAAAAAAACCTAATCTACAAATCTTTTTCAGGTGCAAAGAGATTATTAGAAGACTAAGTGGAACAATGAATAAAGTTGACAATGTATTATGTTTTGTAGATATGCATATAAATGTTAATTGATTTGGGTTTTGCGGTTTTTCTTTTCAGAGTTTGGAGGTAATGCATTTGTTTCCTTGCACCAGTGTTTTTGTAGGTCTTTAAGATGGTCAGAGCATCTAAAAAGCTGGCCATATCTTTCACTATTGTGGCCTTTTGGCACTCAAAATATCTCTGTATTTTAGTAATCCCAAATTTCCGGGGAGGGACATGTGGTAGAACAGCACAGTGTATTGGAAAATGTCATTAACATTCTTTGGCTAAAATATTTCAAAAGCAGACACATTGGATTGACCTTTGGCACTGAGAGCAACTGGGAGTTCCAGATCTGGGTGCCAGGTTCACATAATTTTTTATTGCATAATTGGTGAAATTGTTTACTAGAGACAGAGCTTAAATGTAACAGGTGTTTCCCTAGGGCACCCTCTTAGGGGAGTAGGCAAGAGGCAAATCAATGGCACAATACTTATTCTATGGCATAATTTTTCTCAATTCTTCTGTCTCAAAATAGGGTCATAGGTTTTTTATATGTATTAAAACTGACATTTCTTCCTTTTCCCCAGTTCCCACGGTTATTTACCTAGGATAATAACATCTCTTGGTGTCTAGAAGTCTCTCTCAGCCCTAGAGAATCTACGTGCCTTTTAAAGAACACATGTCTCTACAGGTATGCACACTGCAGCTAGACCCACTATCACTCTCGCAAGTGGTTGGGCAACCTGAAGATACTGCTACTCCAGCCATAAGCCAAGTGTGATGGTTTCCTTCATTTTCATTCTTATCCCAGTATTACAGGAAAATCAAGATCCCAAGCCTAGACATAGCCATCTTCTCCAATCTTATTCAGGAAATAATTTTTTTCTCTCTGTAGCCCCATATATATCCTCATACCTGAAAATTCACACCATCCCCCAATGCTGGAGGGCGAATTCTCTCATAATCACCCTATGTTTTGATTCTCTATCTAATTACTCAATTTTTCTTCCCAGCCCTCTAGACAGATCTCACTGAATTTCATCAGCAGATGCAATGAATCAGCTTTGATTGTCTCTCTTACACATAAAACAACAACACACACGCACACATACGTTCCTGAAAACCTTAACGGTTATTTTAATGGTTCAGATTTTCTCTGAGGCTTTACAACCACAGAGAAATATGGAGGTCCAAAGTGGTCCTAAGAAGACACATTCCTGTTCTTCCCAGTTATAATTTATTTTATTTTATTTTACTTTGCTGCTAGTTGGTAGCACAAAGGGGTGAGTCTTACCAAAATAGAAGTAACTACTATTTTTTTACCTTCTTTCACAAATATTATGGTACCTTCTCATGATCTGAGATACATTGACAGTATATTACGCAAGTTAGCTATCTACTCTCTTTTTTTATGTCATCCTTGATAGCATCTTTTGGAAATCTTATTGATTAATTCTAATTCATCCCAAATAATTTCATAATAGTCGTTTAAACTGTGAAGAGTCTGATGAGCCTCAAAGCTTTTAGTGATGAGGCTGTCAATAGCAGTGTAGTAAAAAAAGAAAAAAAGATGATAGTTCTACAACTTCAACCGGTTATTTATAAGAAACACGAAGAAAGATAAAATAAAGAGAAGAAGAAAGAAAATGAACTAAAGAGAAAGATTAAGGGTATCAGGGCTCAATGTACTTTTGAACATTTCTGGAATTTGACAACTTGTTTTCCTTTCCAAAAGCAATAGATAAGAGCTGTTTAGCAAGGAAAAGGTCATTTACAAACAGAAGAAACATGTTTGGGGAAAATACGTCAATGTAAATTCATAATTTGATGTGGAGGGGTCCTGTAGTTGAGACTTTTGGTCTCTTAGGAAGAAAATTAATGGTTATGTAGACAATTAGTGCTTTATTTTGTTTTTGCACTTGTTGCAGCATTCAGTAATAGCCAGCATTTGCTTTTGTTGTTTTGACTTACTCATCACTAGTTCTCAAGGAGAACCTGTATAAAAGCCTTCTTGATGCTTTTGATTGGAAAGAGGGATGTTTTTCAGAAAGAGTCATTGGAATCAAGTTTTAAAGTGTATTTTTGATTTTCTGTATATAACATATTCATATACGATCTGTATGTGCTCACAAATATAACCAGGAGCAATGTTGTTGTTGTTGTTCTGTGTGGAAAGAATCTCATTCTGAGAAGGAAAAAGCAACATTAGTTGTGAAACCAGCAAAGCCGTATTGCCATGAGAACCACACAGTACCAACTGCTTATTAAACAAGAGTGAAGTTTGAGGCCACTAATGTGCCTGAGGACCCAAGGAGCAGGTCAGTTGAGGGTGTGGGTGCAGTCATGCTTACTTACTCTGGGCTAACATAAGCCTTTGTTAGAGGGGAGGAGCCTGGTAAAAGAGTGTCTAGATTTCAACATGGCCCATAAAAGGCTAGCTGTTATTGTTATTATTCGTGGTCCACCTTTTCTGCCAAATTCATTGTATGCATTTCTCCATCCTTGTTTTATTTAGGATGGCTGTCTGATGCAACCTTGCTTTAACATTGTGTCTTCTCCATCTCCCTGTCTTTCCCAGATTGTCCTTCCTAGGGCTAATATTTTTTTTTCTTTGTTGTAGCTTCTACTCCTGTAGCCCTTTCTTGCTTGCCCTTTTTTCTTCTATTCTCAAGTTTTCTGCTATGGATTTGCCTTCTTTGTCTCTCTGCCCTCTGATCCTTAAATTCTGCTTCCTTCTTTTTGTTCTCTCAGCTTTCAGTCTTTTCTTTTTTTTTTTTTTAATTATTGCTTTTTATATGTTTCTCTCTTTTTTTTACAAGGTACAGTGGGATTGGGTTTTAATTTATCTTTTTTTGCTTAGTTGTAAATTTATTTTTGGCTTTTCAAACATAACTGTACTCTTCCAGATGATATTTGTGTCAGAGTTAGTCTGTAAACAGTCTGAGAACTGGGACCACAGTTTTCATCTCTGAATGCCCTGCAATGTATAGTATGGTGTATGATGCAGATTAAGGTCATAAGAAAAGGTTTTCAGAAGGTATTAGTCTATCTTGTTTTGTGTGTCTTGTACATTGGTCCATTGCTGAAGGCAGTGCTTTTTTGAACCAGAGTTGCTTAATGTCATCTTCACCTCTGTGATGCTTTATGTCAAAAGACATCTTTTTTACATGTCCACATGGATACAATCTCTTGGGGTCCTATCTTTTTCACATTAAGCACATGGGTCACTTGGCTAGTACCCTGAGGCTTTTGGCTTGAGTTGGGTTACATTCCTAACTAATGGGAAAAACCATAAAACACAAGATGAGTTAAGTCAGAAACTAATAGAAAAAAAGAAAAAAAAAACCATAGTACTGCATTATAAGTTGCTGGCAAGAAAGTCAATACACGTGCCAACTCAGTGAGGGGCAGAAGTGGATTTCAAAGACAAACTAAGTAGCCAGGATTTGGAAGTGGGGGATGAAAGTAAGCAAATATGTCAGGATTAAATGGTAGTGGTGGTGGTCTGGAGAAGACTGGAGAGGCAATTCCTCAGCAATTGCCAAGAATATCAGCCCTTATATGTGGCTTCCTTTTATGGGTTGGCAGAAAGTTGGACATATCAGGAAACTAACTTAGCTTGAAGAACTAGGAGATGGTCTGAGTTTTAGGTCCATCTTTTTGTCAATTTTGTTTATTCAAAATCCAGGGTCTTGACTACAGTAGTTTTTATAATAATATTTAACTGTTAACCAATTTTGGACTGTAGTCCAGGAGTAACCAGCCATGCCGTATACCTATCCAAAGCAATACTCAGATGGGTTTTTTAACTCAGAATTTTGAAAAGACTTCAAGTATCAGATAAAAATGACAAAATACCCATTTTAGAAAGAAAACAAAACACAATTTCCCTGTACAATTACCTACGTGGGTATAAAGACATATCTAAACTAATGCAAGATAACGTTAGATGAAATTCTGATGTAAACTTCAAAGCTTTTCTCACTAAGGAATATCTGAAAACAATAACCCTGTTGTGGCTAAGAGTACAAACTGTGATTTTTGTTTGGACTTCTCTTGATTTTTCCAAGTTGTGCTGAATCTCCTACGTTTGTTCTGCAGTGTTCTCCTCTGTCATACTTTTTTTTTATTGCATTGAGGTCCTTATTCCCAATTGCAGAAAATTATATATATATATACATATATACATATATATGTATGTATATATGTATATATATATATGTTTCATGAAATTTTAGGGAATTTTTTAATTTCAAAGTAATGCATATTTTGCATATCTAGGGAAATAATTCAAGATACAGCAGGAAAATGTTAATAATCTCCCTCAATACACTACACAGGTCTTCAAGAGCTCTCTGAAATAACTAATATTAATAGTAAGGTGTGTGTCTTTTACAGAATTCTATATGCTCTTGCAAATATGCAATCTGACATATGTTATATGAGATCAAATTGAACAGGTTAACTACTTTTTCAATGACAAATGTAATTTAGATATTCTTACCAAGTTTTTAGATATTTCTGGTTTTTTATTGTCAGATTAATTGTTCCTACTTTATTTGTACCACGTTTTATGCAAGTGTTGCCCATAGGTGGACATGCATTTTGTTGCCATCATTTTGCCAATATGAATAATTCTAAAATATATATTCAGGGTACTTATATAAATACTAAAAATTAAATCTTTCATCTTCTAATTAAGTTTACTTCCTTTAAAACACTGAAAATTGCCATGATGAGTTTCGTATTACACAAGGATTAACATCTCTCTTTGGCCCAAAAATTCTGTGCCCTGCAAGGTTGTCCTGCCCCTCTGTGTTTTGATGACAGGATTGTACTCTTCCTTTGGTAAGAAGATGGACTTCCTGATGGAAGTACAAGCTGAAAGCGAACCCTCACATTTGGCAGAAACAGGAATATCTTCCTTCCTTTGTGACGCTATCACAGATCCCAACAAGTGCTTGGGGTCAGCAATTCTAGGATCTCATTACTTGGGGGCTGCTCTTGTGTGAAAGGTCAGCTTCCTTTGTCTGCCACCTTATATACAAAGTAAAAAGGGCAGCAGCAGTCAAGGACAATGTTAAGCAGCCCAACTCTTCCTAATAAATTTCAAAGCCCAATGAAATATTTTTGTGCTAGAACACATATTTTTTTCCAAAGGCTTTGGAAATCAGAATTTTTATTTTTACATTATTATCTTGGGAATGTGTACAACTGTATTTCTTAACAACCCTCATCTGTTGAACTTGTTTGGTGCTGCTTAATCAGTGTCAAGTAATGTCATGGTTTATCAGTTGAGCTGGAAAAAGTGACTCTGTAAATCTAATGAACCTAGGTTAAATCTATTGTTATTTCCTTTTTCTCCCCTGTACTTGATATGTTTCTCACTTTGAATTCAAATGTTAAGATCAGAGCATGACAATAAAAAGAATAATACAAAAGTTAACCTATTTAAGATGTGATGCTGGGGTGACACAGAGATATTTGCTATCTAAAATATGTCTAGAAGATGGGAGATCATAAAGTCTCAACAGTTTCTTCTCCTAGAAGAAAAGTTAGACCAAGAATGTGTATTTCTGATAGTAGTTAATCCTCTTTACATAGTCATATTTCACAGAACTTAATCACATCTTTCCAAGTTTGATGGCCAAATCTCACATGCTTTGGAAACTCAGGGAGTTTTTCCTTCCCAAAGACCTGAAAAGATGACCTTTTTTTTTTTTAAACACTTTAGTCAAATTAGCATTTTTTTTAACTACTGGAAGACTCACCATTTTTTAACCCACACTTAAAAATCATTAATATATATTATACTTAATATACATTTAGTGAGAGTAGAAACATTTTAACAAAGTCTGGAAAAGGAATTTAGTAATCAGAAACGAAAACAGTGTGGTTAGGTGAAAGGACTCTGAGTGTGCTAGTAGAGTAATAGTTGTGGGAGGTCCAATTTTTGATTCTACAACTTGCTTTAATACAATTTCCCCAGAGTTTCTTTACTTTTTAATATTTCAGCTTCTTGTCACTTCTTCCCATTACAAGAATATTTAGTTATTTGGTAAAAATGTCTTGAGGATCAATATTTGACTAATAGTAATGTGTTTCAGTGTTCTGTGAAGAATGCCAATATATTAACATATTATGAAGGTGATAAAATATAAATAAGAACCATTAACTCAAAGAGATTGTTATTAGTGATAATGGTAAGGAGAGGGCAATTGAAAAGCTTGGAATTGACTTGATACGTGAATATAATGGAGCACAAATCCTTAAGATGGCTCCGATCAATGCTATTCATTGAAACATTTCTTTGCACTTCCATTATGCTTCTCCACATCCATCTCTGCAATCAGCTGGATTGAAATCATATAGAGATTTGCTCTCAGTATTTCTTATACTTCTTACATGAATTTTCTTTATTGTTATTTTGTTTTGGAAAGGAGTGCAAGTCTGTCTCAGCACTCTATTCAAAACTCACCATATAGTCTGAGATGAATATATTGGAAAATTGTCTGGTTCTTACATTGCTATATTTCACAATACTTGTACTTTCCTCATTTAAGGTTCCAGGATGCCTTTTGTCCCCTAGAGTAAATAAATTAGAGGGGAGAAAAGGTGTCATTTTCTTGCAGCCAGCTTACAGAGTGTCAGCCCTTGCCTCCCTAGAGTGAAATCTCATGTTTAAAAATGCTGTGAGTGAGGCCAGCACTGGCTTTGGGTGTGGTATTGGGTTTTAACTAGGTAATTCTTCAGACTATTCACTGGGAAATGAAGGAATGGAGTTTTGTTTTAGTTTTTTTCAGCTTAGCATTGAGCTTTCAAATATCTTCAAACTTGCTCACATTTAGCATTGCTAAACTTTAATTTTACCCTTTTGTTAATCTTCCTCCAATTACCATGATTGCCTTTACCAAGCTCTTCATGCTCAAAACCCAAGGGCAATCTCAAAGGTCTTCAAGCTATGTGATCCCCACCCCCTGCATGTGGTAGGTGTTTAATAAGTGTCAATTGACTGAATGATTGGTCTACATGAAAGTGGCTGTTCCACATCCTGTACTCGAATAATACTCACTGAGCAATATATTTTGGGCACTTAACCATTTTTGCCTTCCTTTTGGTATATCCTATTAGCTCTCAGAATGGAGAATCCTCCACTTCATCTTTCTTCTGCCCTCAGATCTTACAACAGTGCTAGTCAGTATCTATTGAATAAAGAGTGTATGGTTTAATTCCCTACCCTAGATGTCCTTTAATTGATTTTATAATCTTCAGGAAACTTAATAAAACCTCCTTGATACTTACCTTTGCTTCCCTTATAGTTTGCTTTCTTCCTTTTTAATAATTCAAAATAATATTTCACTTTCAATTATAAAGATACTGAAGCTAAGACAAAAATATTAAGGTAAAATTCTCCTCAAGGTGTTTGGCATTTTTTTTTCCGGGAAATATTTGGTTTCTTTTTGCTTACTCACGTTTACTCTCAATATAAGACATTTATCTCAATACATCTACCTTCTCCCACCCTTTTATGTACGTTTGATCTCATGACATTTTGTGAAAAAGGGAAATAAGATTTTTCAGTGTTGGTGCAATGTTGAATTTTAAGATCTTCTAGTCCAGTACTGTATCTACTCATTATGTATCCTATAGTTACTAACATTTGAGTTTGGTACTTGGAATATTAGAATGTGAAATAAAATGCTGTATCAATCAATACATGTTTCTGGAGCTCTCCCTATTGCCACCACTGCTTGGGGGTGGTTTGGACAAGAGAGGAGTTATAACATGATTCTTGCCCCTCAGAAGTTGATAATTTATTTGAGAAAACAGAGAGGACTCATGAACAAAAGAGGGTAATCAAATGCTAAGTCATGCAACATTGACTTAAATTGAGGAGAAAGGGCAAGGACTGTTGGAGCAAGTAGACCCTTAAAGGGAGAAGACAGTCTTGGGCCAGGTTTGAGGTGGGCATATATTTGGGCATTTGGTATATTGCTTAAGTAACAGCAGGAAGGGAAAGTATTCTTGCTAGAATAAAAGTAGAAACATAATACAGGCACGAGATTGGAATTGAGAAGGGACAATATAATGACAAAACAGACTTAGATGAAACAATGCATCAGAGAGGCACAAGGTTAGAAAGAGCACAGCAATGACAGAAAGGCTTTACGAGGGCAGATGAGAAAAAGTGAATAATGGTTTAATTTTGGGGTAGGGAGTGGTTTTGTAAGTTTCATTTTTAAGGCATAACCATGAATGAAAACAATGATAGATTTTTAATTCTTTATTGTTTTAATAAAATGCCTACATTTTGACTAAAGTAATATGATTGGCCCTCCACATCTGTGGGCTCCACCAAGCATGATTGCTACCAACTGCGGGTTCCATCAAGTTGGGGTAGAAATTATTTGAAAAAAAATTAAAAATAACAAAGCAATAGTAAAAATAATACAAATAAAAATATAGTATAGCAACTATTTACGTAGCATTTACACTGTTCTAGGTATTATAAGTAACCTAGAGATAATTTAAATTATATGGGAGGATATGCATAAGTTATATACAAACACTACACCATGATATATAAGGAATCTAAGCATCTGCAAATTTTAGTATAGGGGTGGGGGTTCCTGGAATCAATCCCCCACAGATAATGAGGGACAACTGTACTTACAAATCCTCATATAGCAGAAAACCTACTACAATGAAACATAAAAAGCTAACAAATAGTCTTATAAAAGAAGGCCTGCAGTATATATGACAAAAGTTTAATACCCTGGATATAAAATTTGCTTGTACGACTCAATAGGAAAAAAAGGGAGAAAATATTCTAATAATAAAAGACACAAAAAAGCATAAATGAAGAAACAGAAATAGCTACCAAGCACTCAAAAATATATGTCACTAATAATCAAAGAAATAATAACTACGAGGGAGATACTATTTTTGCCTACTTGGTTTTTAAAGAGTTAAACATTTCCTAACAACCAGAGTAGACTGAGATGTCGGAAGACAGTCACTTTCATTCATTGCTCATCCTTACGGGAATGTTACTGAATAGGTGAATTTTGGATCTTTATTTGAGAGATAATGTATCAAAAGCTTTAAAAACATACATGCCCTGTTATATAGCAAAACCAATTCTAGAAATTTTTGAAAAGAGATTAAAGTGTATATCTACAAAGATGCTTATTGTCGCACTGCTTTTAACAGAGAAGATTATAAGCAATCTAACTGTCCATCAATAAGGGAATAGATTAAATGAATGATGTAGTTCTTTACAAAGAACTACTATGCAGCCATGAAATCAATGAATATGGATATAATGACTGAGGAAAATACCATACTGTTAGAATTTAAAATGTGACAAAGCAGTTTTATAATATGATTCCAAATCTTTCTTTGAAATCTGTGTATGTGTGTACACATTTATGTTTGTATCTGTATTTATTTGTTCCTATAAAAAATATAGGAAAAGTTTTGCGTGAGTTTTGGAGTTGCAGGCATTGTTAAATGCTTTTGAATATGCATTGATTATCACTGCAAAAATTAATATTGAAAATTAAGTTGTTTCCAAAAAATGATAAGAAATTAAGAGGAAACCAAGCAAAGAAGTAAGGATTTTGATGCAATTCGTAGAAGGAAGCCATTGCAAGTTGGTTAGTAGAGAGAGAAGTAACATATATAGAAAGTGCTTTGATTGATTGCTAGTATTTTACAAAAGGCAATGAAACAGAAAGTTAACATTTAGGAAATCAAGGTAACCCTGAGTAAGTATAGATAGGGAAGCACAAAACATGTGGGACCAGAGAAAGGCCAAAAGGTGGTAGATGATATGAAGATTGGAAAAATGGAGTCTGTGATGACTCTAAAAATAAAGACATTAATCCAGGTTTAAATATATTAATTATATAACAATGAGGTATCCCGATGAAGATATGCTCTAGACAAACAGAAAACTGAAGCATGATCTAAATCCAATGCTAAAAAAGAGACTTAAGTTTTGTCACCATGGAGGTGACATTTGAAATTAATAAGTATGAATGAGATTACCAAAAGTGAGGATATCAAGCTACAATTATAGAGAGTGATAATTTATCAGAAAAGTCTAACAAGAGAGCTTTATTCTTCTTCTATTCTATCTGTGCTATGCTCTACTTATGGTTTCAGATTGTCTTCAACATCATGAGGATTGTATTAAGGAAATAATTAGTAACTAACAAGAATATTTGAGAGACAAGTCTCAGAAAGTTTAGAAAACTTGTTTAGCAGAAATTTAACCCCTCTTAACGTCTAAAATGTTATTTTCCAGGTTTTAGTTTGATGCTTATATGCAGTTGGCCCCTGACATCCACTTCCTGTTTTGCTCTAATGATCCTTTAGTGTGGGTCTACCCAGTTTTGAGGAGTTTTTGTCAGAAAGAATGAGACAATTGGGCATATTTTCTTTGTTTGCTTGCTTGAATTACCTTTTTGTTTGTTTCTTTGTGTTTGCTTTTTTGAATGACCGACTGACTGTTTTATCTGGGATTTGTTTCTGAAGTTGTATTTTAGGGCATTTGTTCTCAAACTTTAGCATGCTTAAGAAGCCTCTGAAAGACTTGTTAATACTGATTTATGTTTCTTTCTTCTGGAAATTCTGACTCAGTAGGTTTGGGATGGGGCCTGAGAACTAGTTTGCATGATCTCCTAAGAGATGCTGATGTTGTGGGTCTGCAAACCAGAGGTGAAATTGCATTGTTGGAAGAAACATGATTTTGAAGCCCAATTTTATTTTCACGTAACGCTTTTTCACACAAAGGCATATCCATCTCTATCACCAAGTACAATATTAAATTTTTTTAAAAAAGTTTTTTTGAAGACAGTCTTACTCTGTTGCCCAGGCTGTAGTGCAGTGGTATGGTCATGGCTCACTGCAGCCTTGAGCTTCTGGGTTCAAGTGATCTTCCTGCCTCAACCTCCCGAATAGCTGGGACTACAGGTGCATGCCACCACATTCATCCAATTTTTAAAAATTTTCTGTAGCGATGAATTATCACTATATTGTCCAAGCTGGTCCAGACCTCCTGGGCTCAAGCAACCCTCCCACCTCGGCCTCCCAAAGTGCTGGGATTACAGGCGTGAGCTACAGTGCCTGACCTGTTAAAATGTATCACTGGTGGTACTTTCTGATTATTGTTGTACACAAAATAGCCATTTACCTAGATTTTAATTTGCCCATAATTTAAATAATAAAAATTGTTGTTTATGTTTTACCCTCCCTGGCTCTGGTGACTTCAGACTTTCCTCATGTGATTGGAAAGAAAATTTCAGGGAGAACACAGTGGATTGTCCCCACAATCTTGGAAAAAAAAATATATATGTATAGTTTGTCTTCTGAGAGTTAAAATGAATTGATTTTATCAATAGATGCGAAATAATATTTATCCAGGTATATATAAATATCTAACTTAATCAGTAATTTAAAAATATATCTAAAGGAAGACTACGCCACAGAAGGTACTGACAGTAGGACAGATGTGTATTGCCTTGGCACAGGGAGAAGAAATTTCAATCCCAGAGTCCAAACTCCCTTGCCAATAGAGAGAAGTTCTGTGCTATGTGGCTGGGATGCATTATCACTTGTTAATCTGGTCTGGGGGAGAAAATGCTTCTTGCCTGTCTATTTCTTTATCTCTTAATTACATTTTATCAGCAAACTTCCTATGCTTTTATTTCTACAAAATGTAAATCTGTTGATCATAAAGGGATGTTTTATGTTGTGTATCGACAAATTAGTCTCCTGGGTTATACCTTAGTCTCATATGAATTAAGGTGACTCTGCCTCCAGGATTCTAATGATCTCAGTGTGTGCTAAAAGGTCTATTTCCTAAGGCCTCAGAGCTAGAGAACAACATGACAGCCAAGTGGTGGACCCCTGAACAGCCAACAGCCACACCTCAATGGAGACTCATCTACTTTTCTGAGCACTTTACCTGCTGTTTATTTGTTCATTCACTAGGAAGCAGAGCTATAGAATTTTATAAAACTGAAAGGAACTTTGAAGTCATCAGGGCCAGCCCTTTCATTGTGAAGTTGAGGTCACAACCTTCCATTGGTGTCTGACTCTTATGAACCTGGTAATTGAAATAATTCAAAGGCTAGGTTCACTGCTCAGAAATATTTCACAGTGTTGTGAGGTGTTTCTCTTTTGTATTATCTTAGTCTGAAGTGTGGTGCTTGGCATCAGGTTCAGGTGCTAATGTAGAGTGAGAATCCATTCAACCTTAACCTCTACGCCCCTTCCTTACTTTAATTTAAGAGTCACATATCTGCATTATAAAACCTGCCTATTTTGCTTACCTTTTCAAGTGAACTTTCATTGAATTTCCCTTTTTAACTTTTATAGCCTAGGATGGCACTTCTTGATAAAAACTGCAAAGAATAAGTCCTGTTGAGAAGAATACATTATTAAGAACATATCAAGAGAAAAATACATATCAAAGCATCAAATAAGTTAAATGGATTGTGTACTTACCGCAATAACAGACACAAAACATGCTTTCAAATATTCATTAATTAATAAAGGGGAATAGAGAAACTCTTTTCATAGCATATTAGTCCGTTTTCACACTGTTGATACAGAGATAACTGAGACTGGGAAGAAAAAGAGGTTTAATTGGACTTACAGTCCCACGTGGCTGGGGAGGCCTCAGAATCATGGTGGGAGGTGAAAGGCACTTCTTACATGGCGGTGGCAAGAGAAAAATGAGGAAGATGCAAAAGTGGAAACCCCTGTTAAAACCATCAGCTCTCATGAGACTTATTCACTACCATGAGAACAGTATGGGGGAAACTGCCCCCAAGATTCAAATTATCTCTCACCAGTTCCCTCCCACAACATATGGGAACTGTAGGAGTACAATTCAAGATGAGATTTCAGTGGGGACACAGAGCCAAACCATATCACATAGAGAACTCAGTATTTGTTTGCTTTTGTGTATAGTCTGTTATAATAGAAAAAAAGATCATAAAAACATGATTCTAATCATGTGCTGTCATTTTTGGGTTTCAGTCTTTTTCTCTAGGAGATTAGTTACAAGGACTAGGGATAACGTATGCAACTTGCCCAGTGGATGGTACTTTGTACATATTAAAGTAATGGTAATTATATTTATGCAGTATATTCTAAGTTAAACTGATATTTGGAATGAGTGGTAAAACTCTGAGCAAAGATAGATTTAAAAGCACTAGGAGACTATATCTGTACTCGCCACTTTTTAATGCTGCCTCTGCCTTCTTTAGATTCTCACAGCTGGATCAATTGATAACACAGTCATGCTGACGAAGTCCTGCGCCCATATTGACTGACGTAAGGAAGGCTGTTACAGTTTTAATCTCACCACATAGAAGATCCCAGAAATAAATTACTCGTCCATGTATGGGAATGTTGTAATCTGGTCACAAGTACCAGCAATACCCCAGCACTCTCCACAAGAACACCCCTAGGAAACCATGTTGCCCTTGAGTTTTCATAGAATTGTAGTTCTCTCCTAGTCCTTACTCATTAACTGGTTATTCCACCGGATATTACCACCCACTTTGTGTTATGTGCTGTGTTTCATAGTGGGGTCTGGATCCCCTGCATTGTTCATAGCCATCTTCCTCCTGAATGCAATCTAGTCCCTTGCTGAACCCTTCCTTTTTCACTCCTCAAATTCTCAGATATGGCTCTTCACCAACTTGACTGTGTGTTCTTGATTTCTCTACCATAACAATATATATCCTCAGTGACTGCTTCTTGAAACACCAAGTTTGCTCTTACCAACTATCTTCTCTGCCCCTGCCCAGCTCTATGACCTCTCCTCCTCCTCACTCTTTCATATTCCAGTCACAATGGCCTTCTTTCTGTTGCTCCAATATGCCCAGACCTTTCAAGCCCCAGGACCTTGGCAAGAGCTCTTCCCTCTTCGTCAGTGGCCCCCTCTCCCAGCCCAATCTTAACATAGACGATTCTTGTTTTTCAGACCCCAGCTTAAATGACTTTGCTGACCACCTAGTTTAAAAGAATTCCCCAATCTCCATTGTTTTACCATATTTTAATATCTTGCAATGCAATTTCCTATTGGTACTGGATATTTTTCTGTTTATTTTCTTATTTGTTTGCTAATTGCCTTCCTATTAAAATGTAAGATCTACAAGAGCAGATATCTGATCTATTACATTCTTTGTTGTATCCCAAGAGCTGAGAACAATGGCTTGTTCTCAACACAATGGTAGGTGCTCAATACATACTCCTTGAGTGAATAACCAGCTGCCCCTCAGGTTTATGCCTAGACCTGGTTCTGTTCTCCCAGTTCCTATGCCAAATTGTATGCCAGGGTAGTAATCCCTTTGTCTCTGACAACAAAAATGGATCTACTCAACTTAGATATGTTGACCAGCCTCACCCACACACATACTGTAGCCAGGGTGACATTGATAATTGATGGTTATTATGCCCACCACAATTTTGGGATTTTCCTAGTGTTCCAGGAGGCACCTTGAGTTTACCTGAGCATGAAATCAAAATAGCTTGCCTATTGTTGATCCTTGAAGTTGTTTCCAGATTTCCATTTTACCAGAATTGAACTGATGATACTTATACACATGCTGTTTAAGTAAAGTGATTTTCCAGAGGAAATTGCTTAGGGAAAGTTTGTGCTTTATTTTAAAACTACCTGAAGGAAGTTATCAAAATAGTAAACTGCATAGATTCAGAGTTTGGGTCCCACTGACTCAGCTGTCACAGAATAGTCAGAAGGAAGAATGAACATCAACAGACCAGGGAGCATTCGTTACTTGTTCTAAAAACACATGAAGAAACAATGGCACATGTGTCTTCACACTCCCATGCCCATCTGTTGCTTGACATATCTTTTCTTTTACACCTTTAGAAAATCTCTGTTCTGAAAATCGCACAGTATGGATATTTGATTTTGCATGTACGGCATCTAGTGTTCCTTGTTTTCATAATTGCATACCAATTTTCATGTTGGAAAACTAATCTCCCATTGGATATGGTTTTGGTTCAATTGCTTATCAAAGGGTAAGGCACCTGGACCCAAGGTGGACTCTAGACTCAATCTAGGAATAGCAGCTGTTCTTTTCCAGGAAGATACATGTGGATTTATCCATGTTATCTTTAGTGTTTCAAAGAGACTATTGGCTTCTTCAGCTTAGATCCTCAGACCTTCTCTTGCTCCTTCTCAGAAGCTTGCCTCTTCAGATTTTCCTTTGCTTTAGTTAACCTAGTTGGCTTTTGTCTTATTTTGTTTTGTTTTGACTAATAAGAATCAATTAGTGCCACTTGCAACCATAAAACCTTAATTCACAGAAAGTAAGTAATGTTGGACAATAATAAGATAAAGAAGTGATATTTAGTGTTATGGAGAAATACAGCAGAGCCTCAGATTTTTCCTCCCTTCCTTCTACATTTCTGCCAGAACCAGAACTATGTCATGTCCATATACATAAGGAAGAAACACTAATTACTTCCAAAGAATGTAGAGTGTCCCTATAGAAGAGCCTCCCTGCAGAGGCTCCCTTCAGTTGATCAAGCTGAGGTTCTATCTGCTTGACTTTGCTGATGTTCTCCCCTTTGATTGGAGTCTTTCTCAGTTCTTTTTGCCCTGTTTCTACCTTCCATGTTCTCCTCATACACTACCTCCTATAACTAAGTCTTCTGATATTAAAATTAACCTTTTTCCTCTTCTTCACTGAGTCTTATTCATTTTGTGGACCTCATAGCACATAACCAAAAGCCTTGCATCTTGTTTCTATGGCAAAGCCACATTTAAATTTATTCGTTAGATTAATGAAAAAACACACAAATAAAAGAAAATGCACTGTTTTAAAAATACATTCACTGCTTAATTTATTGACCTTGTTTAAAATTGCTGCTAGTTCTATGCCCACTATTTCCATTTCAGTCTTCAAACTCAGGCAGCTTTAATTCTGTCCTCTCAATCATTACTTCCCTCCACTGACCAAATGTTTCCACCTGCATTGATGTTCTTTCCACAGCTGGTCATAGAGCTCATCAAAGCATTGTACTTTAGCTACAGAAATTGTAAGTTGAGGGTTGGAGGAAGATCCAACTTTCTCCAATGTAAATATTTCTGCATTGCTTATAAGCAATTACATTTGTATGTTAGTCCTATTTTAAGTAGCTCACTTACAGCTGGTACTGAGCAATGAGTAAGCATGTGGTTCTCTATTTATAAAGTAGCCCCTAATCTCTCACCATGATAGGCCAGCTATACATAGTGGTCTGTTTTGAGAGAGGGGTTTTCTAGAGGTCAGGATTATGTGGCTAAAGAGCAGGGAAACCCAGGAAAATGTAAGTGATTCACCACAGTGTGCTATTGGTGTTTCCTTGGGACCATGATGTTGTTCAGTGCAAGGTGAAAGCCTGAGAAGAACAGATGAGAGATGCTGTTTAGAGTGACAGACATGTAGTAAGTGGCTGCCTTTGATTGTAGGATTTCAAGAAAAAATAAAAGAAAAACATGTTATTTATGGGTTCAAATAATATTACAATAATCCAAAGGTAGTTTTATTCTAGCAGTGTGGAAAATAAAAGCCTTTGTAAATTAATTGCTTGTCTATGATATGAGAGAGAACAGAGCAAGCGCTGTTGAACATAAATAAACTTGATTTATAAACAATTTGTTATTCATATAAGATATTTAATAGTATATATTAAATTCATTTTGTTATATAAAAATTAATGAGTGAATGATTGGTAAATGCATAAATGGATAAATTACATAAATCAAGAAAATTACCCCTCACACTTTTGCTTTTGAGTTAAATTTATGAAAAATGCACTAGATTCCTCACCACTAAAACTTTCTATATATTGGAAACCCAAGTTGTTTTTTGTTTTAACTAGCATTTTGTAAGCCCATTAAGTAGTATAAATTTCTGTTATTTTTAAATACTTGTCAGCAGTATGTTTTGCAATTGGAATGAATACTTAGACAAATAAATGTTGAGTTTAACTTCTCATAGAGTTACAAACTTCTCATAGAGAGTTCAGGAAGTGTTTGAATTCATGGTGGCTTTACTTCATTCACCTGTATGGTTGGGGACAATTCCATTCTAAATACATTTATTCAGCACCTGCCATATATCAGGCACTCTGTTAGGTTGAAAGTGTTGGCTCATTGGAGAAGACAGAGTTATTTTTACATTACATTTCCAGAATATATCACAGTGTTTGGTACATAGAAAGCACTTAGTCAACAATGAACGTACAAGGGAGCTAAATCACTAAATGGTTTTAAGAAGAGAAAATAAATGCTTACTATGTGATGCAGAATATGGTTAGTGTTATATTTGATATAGGAACCTGCCAGGGCTAAAAAAAAATTTAGAGATTATGTAAGTCTGAAATATTGGTGAAAATTTCATGGAGGATGTGCGATTTGATATGAATTTTAAAGAATTTATAGAATTACATGTAAATGTCTAAAGGAATGGTATGGCCAAAGGTCTGGAGTTGGAAATGTATGTGCCTGAAAGAAATATAGCATAATGATAAAAAAAAAAAAAAAAAAAAAAAAAAAAACGGGAAAGGAAAACTAGGAAAGAAAATTTTGTCAAAAAAAAAAAAAAAAAAAAAAGAAGAAAGCTTGATTTTGGAAGCTTGGAAAACCTTGAATGCCATGGTAAGGATGCTGATATATTTTATCTGGAAGATGATGAGCTCTAATCTTTTTTTTAAGTGCAGGTGATATTATCTAACAATGATTTCAAGCTGTTACCCTAACATTGGTTAAGACAGTAGAGCTAAGTAGAGAACTTGGAGACAAGTCAGAATTGAATTTATGGAAATAACACAGGTAACAGAACATTAATATCTGGCTTAGGACAGTTCTGTTGAAAGTGAAAAGGAACTGTGGAGGCAGCATTGGCAGAGGTTGAGCAGTACTTTGATTCATGGGTCTGAAGGATACAGAGCTTTCAAAAGTGAGTCCAAACGCATCCTGCTGGAATGACACTGAAAATGGGGTATTTCCACCTGAAAAAAGAGGAGATATAGGAGAAAGAACAGGTTTTTGGAGACATGACAGAGAGTTAAGTTTTGGGCATGTGAATTTGGAAGTGTGTGTTAGTCTGTCAGCAATCTGTAGCTGCCTAGAAGTCTGCTAGAAATTTATCTTGAAGTTTAAAATAAATATTTAGATTTAATAATATTAAGAAAACAATAACAGCAACAACAAACCCTTTGAGGGTATTTGTATCATAATGTACTGACACGTTAAATTCTTACAATAACTTATAAGGTGGGCACTATGATGTATTTTGTCATTTTGCTGGTATTTGGCAGTGATCATCACAGCACAAACAAGATTAAGAGGGAAATTATAGAAATAAAAGAATTGAAAGATGGAATCCTAGGGAATATGCGGTGGGGGGGTTTGGTGGTGGTGGTGGTGAGAATTTGTCAGAGAGATGGAAGAAGCAGAAATGAGTATTATTATAGCAAAGGGAATATGAAATTTCATGCCAAAAGGAATTGTTAGTGATTTCATATATTGGAAAGAGTTTAAGATGTCTGAAGACAGAGGGAAAAAATGCATTGCATTTAATAATTTGAGGTCATTGTTGATCTTCAGGAAAATAGTTTCAGCTGGAGGGCAGGTGAAGAAGGGGGTGAAAACTCAGAAGTGAGAACTAGAGGCATTGGTAGTGTAGCCTACTTTTTAAAAAAAAGTTTGAGATTTAAAATTAGAAAAGGGGCAGATACTAATGTGGGATAACATAATTAAGGGAACGGGTTTGTGAAAGAGGGAGGCTTGAGCATATTTGTGATCTGAGTCGAAGGAGGAGGTGGCAGTGAAGAATAGGAGATGTGAGAACGTGAGTAAAAAAAATGCCATTAAAGGTAAATCCTGGGTCCAGGGGGCAGATATTGAACAGATCAAGGGCACAGGTGGAGCAATTGGCCTTAGAAAACCTAATCCATAATCACTTCTTTCTTTAAGAGAGGAAGAAAGAGATGGTGGATAAGGACAAAGATAAATTTTGTGTTGGGATGGAGTAGAAATAGATCATGTCTGAAAACTTTAATCTCAGTAAAATAGGTCATCCTCTGTGAATAAGCTGGGGGGGGCCGGATAAGGTCATATCTGGAGAGGCAAAGTCAAATTTGTCTTTCTAGTAAAACTTCAGGCTTTATAGTTCAATAATTAAGGATTTTGAAACACGAGACTGTTATTAAATGCATGGGAAATACATGTATGGTAGAATTGGATCCTTTCCACTGAAACAGTTAAATACACTTGAATCTGAGATTTCAATCTTTTGTATTTTTTTTTTGAAGTTTTGATTTTTAGTGAAATTCTAAAAACCTTGGTTAAGGATGAGAGGCCTATGAACCGTATATGTGTGCTAACATTTTAAGATTTGTTTGTTTATTTTATGGGAAGATTTTCTCTTCCTGATGAACATAAAACCAAAGAAAGTCACAGGAGTGAATTCCTTCAGCCCCACCTTCCAAGTTGTTATTAGGCTAACGCTGAAGGGAAAGATCACTCAAGATGCACTCCTTTGGGTAAATCGATGTGATGAAAATTTATTGTCATGTGGCACTTCAGGGAGCAGCATCTGGCATATTTGTCCCTGCTTATGGCTCTGACGTTCATCTGTTATTCTATTTTTCTTACATAGATTAACTAGTGTTTTATTTCCACTGAATTTTTCTATTATTAGATAAAAGTGAAGCAAAGCTAAGCAAACCAAAACAAAACATAAAACCTTTTAGTCTGCACAGTCCAACTCCCAGTGAGTCCAAATCTATCTCTGATGTTTTATATCAATAGTGCCACTGTGTTATCACTCCTGAGTGCCGCTGCTTCTGTGGTCCATGCCATAGGCATTTCTTTTCAAATCACATCCTTGATTCAGTAGGTTAATGGGGCCAGTGAGCATGGCACTGGTTGATAAACAGAGCTAATAAGCAAAGCTAGACATTATCTTTTATGTGCAAACAGATTTGAGGTGGGTTTGTTTGTTAGGTTCTCTTATTATCTCCGGAGAGCTCTGGCAGGAGAATATCATTCTCCAGTTCTCTAATATACCTCTTCTCTGAATTGAAATTGAGATCTCCGATCAGCCTAGGTTTGAAAAATCTAATAATGGTTTCTGTACACTGCTTCACGCTCTATAGCCAGCCCTCAAGGAGAGAAAGACATAGGTAGAACAGAAAATTGGTCTGAGTGCGAGGTGCACTGCCAGATTGGTTGAAGAATAAACACTTGATATTCTAAGTTTGTGTCTCACACTACAATATGCAAGCCACCAAAAACGTTGGCATTATGCTAGGAGATATGTGAATATGGCATGTGTTCCTGGGGTGCCATATAATTTAGATTCAGGTGTTTGGGGAAAGTTTGAGGTTTACTATTTAATTCATGTATTTGGAGAAAATTTGAGATTTACTTTTATAGGCTATTGGAAGCCACTCTATAGTGGCTAATAGGCGTAAGAGCATTGCATTGAAATCTACATTTAGAAAGGTTTGCTTGATTTTAACATATAAACTTGAATAGCAGAAGAGAAGATTAGGGGGATTGGCCATTTTAGTGACCTAGGGG
The DNA here is from genome assembly GCF_028858775.2 of Pan troglodytes. NCBI lineage: Eukaryota > Metazoa > Chordata > Mammalia > Primates > Hominidae > Pan > Pan troglodytes. The sequence continues at coordinate 33,298,061 of NC_086015.1, forward strand.
TGAAGGAATAAGGGTATGAAGAAATAAAACATGTCCATAGCAATCATTAAATCAATCAGGGCCATCCATCATGTTGCAGCATTTGGATAGCCAGATGTATGCCCTTAGAGAGGCCTTGGTTTCCTTATTTGGGAATGAGAATGCTTGAGTTGGATCAGAGATTCCTAAGTGTGTTCCACAGTGTACTTGTGCTGTGAAGCACACTTTGAAAAAGAAAGGGCTCTATAATCAAGTCAGTTTCATTTCCCATAGTCCATCTGCATGATAGAGAGGCCTAACGCTGGTTAGTATACTAAGGGATTTGAGAAGGTCTGAAGGCAGGACAACTGTTTAAATTTCCTGAACCCACCCTTTCCTAAACTTTGTGAACATATAGTCTTGTGGAGAATAACACGTCTAGTGTTAATCTAATACTGGGGTTACATTCTAAATTTTAAGGCAACTGTCAGAAATTTAAAATCCAACACAGCCAGTTATTTTTTTCTAGCATTCTGTTTTTTTGTTGTTGTTGTTGCATGTAAGATAATTTAGGAATGTGCTTTTTGAAGAATTCATGCTCTGTTTTTAAAAACTTGAACTGCTCTCAACCTGACAAGAGGTTCACTTACATAGGGACACAAGAGAACAAAGAGTGATCAGGGGAAGGCAAATTCATATTTCAGAACTTGAGTTTACTGTCTTTTATAAATTTATTCATGAAATAGTGGTGGAATTAGTAAGTGACCACACATTTAAATCACTAATTAATTCTCATTCTTTCTGAACTCTTGCACTCTCTCTTCTTTTTGCATTTATATCTGTGTATCTTTTTCTCTCCTTGTCTTTGTGTATCTATATGTCTCTGTCTATGTCTGTCCCTTTGTCACTCTCTCTCCTTTTCTCTCTCTGTCTTCTTTTCCCTTCCCTCTCTTTTTTTTTCTCTCACCTAAAGAGTCCATCTGCAAATATAGAGATGAAGTCCCGTAAATTAAATATGCATGTGCCGTGACTCCCTGTATTAACCTTTTGTAGAACTGCGCTTCCCTGGAAACTGTGGACACTTTAGATAATCCCAAGATCTTTTGCCTTTGATCTGCTCTGCTCACTCTCTTCTCCTGGCTTTTGTGTATTCAGTTCTGCTTTTCACCTTGAACTTCACTGCCCCTGCAGTGCCATTCACGTGTACCCCATCATTTCAGGACAGAGGCATGGAGAAGGATGAGAGAGTCTGCCTTGTCTCAAGCCCTAAGCAAATAATCTTTGCATTTCTCCATCCCTACTTGGAAGGCATTTTCTTACCATCTGTGGATCATATAATGAATGACTTTTTTGAAGGAATGTTCACATTTCTTATCTTGCTTGTTATGCACATCATTTTTCAAACCTTGGAACGATGAGATGGCATTTCAAGTAAGGGTGGTCCCACAAATCAAATGTAGTGTGACTTTGGTTTCATTTCTTTGTTGAAACATCTGGTCTTGTTTAATGCACAACAAGAAAGAGGTAGGAAACATGTAAAAGTCCTCGCTGCCCTCAGCTCTGATTGCTTTCTCTTACTGCCATTGTATTATGAAACTCACTGCCTCGAGTAGAGAAAGGAAGTTAATTCCACAATAACTGTATTTGCCAAGAGTCACTTGCATGTCCATGGGCATGAAGGCACTGTGTATATTGCTTTTCCAAATTCCAGTCTGGGACTTCTGCCTTGAACAAGGAAATTTGAGGCACAGGTCACTGGAGTCTATGGTGACATGATTTATTTGCAACAGTACCATGTTAAATGTCACCATATTAGGGTGGTGTGGCCACGGCTGCCCCTTAAGTTTTCCAGTCACAAAACAGCCCTTTTTCCCCTCAGAAATCCTAAAACTCCCATATAGGAACAAAATCCTATGCCTTATGGTACACAGACTTCAGGTTGTCAATATTTGTTAAAAAGGCATGATGCTTACTAGAGGACAGCATTGGTCTCCAGAGCTAGCCATGTGTGCCAAACCGGTGACTGGTTTATAGATGGATAGTATGCTTAATATAAATCCAATCACTTTTACAGTCGCTCTTGAATTCCAGCCTCAAGTCTTGGCCTTATTCCCTCCCAGAGTTTAGCAGTTGACTTTCGGCAAAAGGAAAATTCGGGATGAGTGGAGAGTAGTCAGCACAAATTAGATGGATTATCCTTTAACAAATACACAGAAATCTCCTTGCTGTTATTGCTTATCATCTTCTGGTTGCTTGGTCATTGGCAAATTTTCTTTCTTGGCTTGTCTACTTTGCAGTACTGTGGTGGTGGAGGTATAGGGGTGGTGATAGTAATAGAAGTCATAATGATGATAGGCAAGATTATATATTCATCATACTTTATGCAACTCCCTAATCTTGGTGTTTAACTCAGTCTTCATAGCAACCTTGTGGTAAAAATCCCATGATACTGTATCCTACAAGTTTAGATGTAATGTAGTTGGCAGTTGGCTCCAGAATCCTTGAACTTATCAGCCAGCTAGCTAACTTTGGTCATTTCATTAATCTGGCAATAATACCTTCTCATGTATTATGGGATTGAATCTTTTAGATTCCATGAACAAAAACATAACAGGGCTCACTGTCCTATTAGTATCCTCATTTTACACATTAGGAAATTGAAGTCTGACTTACTTAAAGATCACTGCTGGAAGGCAGCAGGCATATAGAGTCAGTGTGGCTCCAGAATTCATGCTTTCCATGACTGTGATACAGGCTGAGGTTTATAAAGTTATCTATGGGAGAGATAAAGCTGTCGCTTAAAGGTTGAGAGACCATGGCTCTGACCCTGGTTTAATTAGAAGTACCCTGGGTTTCAGCATTACATCCTGTTTTTATCTCGGGTGCACAGGGGTGGAGGGAACCAGATATGGTGTGCACAAAACCTACTGGGGAGCTGAAGCCGAGAGCTGGTTTGTCAAGTGGCCTTGACTTTGATTTAAGTATTTAAATTGTGTCCCAATTTGGGTCATATGAAGTGAAGCAAAGCTAACTTCATGTATCAAACATGAGTGATGTCTTGTATCATGCTTTTCTGAATTAGAGTTGCTCTTTCCTTAAGTGCCTAAAAATGTCATGTGCCTTTGCTCAGTAAAGTGATGCCAGTAGCTGGCATGAGATCAGTAAGAAATATGCCAAAAATCACTGGATCCTCCATTTGGATTTAGCTTTGGGGAACCCAGGATTGGGAAACATTCTAAATGACTGTGGCCATAAATATAGAGCTCCAAAGTTTAGAGCCTGAAGCTTTTATGCCTAGGAGCATGGCAATCTCTGGTTTCATTATAGTCCTTGCTAAAATTTAACTTGAAAAAGAAAACAGATAAATTAGACACTATTGGCACCATTGAAAAACAATCTGGCATTATTTATCAATAACCTTAAAATGTTTATAAGCTTTCATCTAATAACTTCATATCTGGAATAGTAAGAAATATATACATTCAGAGATGTTTGTCGTAGTTTTATTTGTTTCTTCATCATTTATTTCATTTAACTACAGAATAATATTCTAGTTGAAAAAAACCCAAAAATATGTAAAGTAAAATGTAAGATTCGTATTGCAAAAGTTCAACCACTTTTAACAGTTTGGTATATACTTCAAAACCTCATCCTCATTATATTTCTTCCTCCCCTTCTCATGTATACACACATACATACATGCATTCATGTACACACATACATATATTTATGCACATGTATATACACATTTAGCTACACATATATACAAAAATATAATTTCCAAGAAAACTGTAAGGCTAGGGACGTTGTTCAGTAACTTACTTTTTTATCATATTACGGGCATTTGTGTGTGTGAGAGAGAGCTTGTGGATCTACATAATTGTTTTATCAACTAGATGGTATTCTAGAGTCACGATGTACTGTTAAACATTAAACTTGGTAAATACTAAGATTGTTTCCAATTTTGATAATACAGTCATGCTGCAGTGAACACACTAGTTGCTATATTTTGGTACATGTATAGGGGCATGTCCATGAATCAAATTTTAGGAGTAGAATTGTAGAGTCGAAAGGACACTTAAATTTTTATAGATCAGGCTAAATGCATCTCTACCCTACCACTATCACTGACACAGCTCTACTGATTCACTTTCCCACAAACAACATATGAGAGTCCTTCAGGTTTTGTTATTGTTCTTTTTCTAGCTTCTTGAGATAAATGCTGTATCTTTTATGTTTTATGATGAATTTACTTTAGACTATAAATTTTCCTTCAAATGCTCTGTTGGCTACCTCTTATTGGTTTTGATAGGTATTACCGGGGTTCTTAGATATTAAGGATATCTAAGAACCAGTAAAAAATAAAAAAAAATTTCAGGAAAGAGGCCATCACTGCCTAGTCCAGCCATAAACAACTGGTATGGCTGTCCTGGTGTGAATGTGCCAGATATCAGACATGTGACTCTCACTGGAATTCACTTCTTCTAGCCTATCACCCAACCAAACTCTACAATATGATATTTTCTAAATATGTCAAATATGCATTGCTTATATGACTTTGATCTGATTTTTTGTTTGTTTTGTTTCTTCTGGGATTGCTATTATCAATGAATCTGTTCATTAAAATTCTTACTCATAATTGAAAGTTCAGCTTAAATGATACCTCCCTAGCAAAGATATCACTCTTCTATGAAAAATTTTGTCATTTTGTTTGAACTTCATATGGTAGTTACTATTATCATCATCAGGGATGAGTGAACTTTCTTGTAAAGGACCAGATAGTAAATATTTTCTGCTTGCTATGTATACACTTTCCACTGTGCTCACTCTGCTCTATGTAACATGAAAGCAAACTTAGTGATACCTAAACAAATGAGTTTAGGTGGGTCTGTCCTGATTAAATTATAAATTATAATTAAATTATTAAATTAATTATATTACAAAAACAGTTGTCCAGGCTCCGGGCCATACTTTACTAATTTTCATATTTTAAGCTATACTATTTAATAGCTATTATAAACTTCTCTAATCTTCTATTCCGGACTATATACTTCTTGGAAATGAGGCTTGTGTAAGTGGTGATGTGGCTTAACCTTTAATTCCAATGCACTCAAGAGACATTTGTTGGATAAGTGAAAAATGTTAACACCGTTGTTATTCACCTGTAGAAATTTTAGTGATTCTAATATAAACAATGAATACTGGAGATATTGACATACCAGCATAAAATTTTTCTGAAACTCTAATTTGATGCCCAATTTGTATGGAGATTATTCCCTTGCTTGTGTGCTAGGTTTAGTCCCTTGATTCATTCTTTTGTCAAAACGTTTTTAGGGATAAAAGGAGTGTAGTAAAAACTCAGTCAAATATTTGAAAAAGCCTTAAGTCAAAATATGATAGATCTAAAAGGAAGCCTATTCATATTGCGTACTGTGACATTTATTCTTGTTTAGGAAGCTTTATGTGGGTTGTTAATTTGTTTTTGGCTTAGGTAAACCAAGCCATGATAGAGTTGAGCAATGATATATTCAGGAAACCAACATAATTGGTGAAAGAATTTTTTTGTCCTTATATTTTTTATATGTCCAGATAGGATATTCTTTAGGAGACTTACAGTAGCATATTGAGTTTGGTTTGGTATTTCTCTCTGGTTTTCGGTGTTGCTTGAACCTAAAAGCTTTAAATAATCTATAGATGAAAATCTCACCTATTCTATCATTATTGCGACAACAGAAGGAATGTGTAATGAATTCACAGCCATTCAGAAGCGGCAGAGGCAAAACACATATAAGCTGTTATTAATTGGATGGAAAAGACAAGAATTAATAAATACCCATAATATACACACACAGAAATACGTAAAAATAAAGGAAACTCTATGTAAATAATTAATTAATTTAAAAATTAAAAAATGTGAAAGAAATTGTGTATTTACATAGTGAAGATTTGAGAAGAAATAATTCTACCTATTGATCATAAAGGGTCAAAAATACAGTAATGTCACATCATTTAAACTGTATAGTTCATCTTCCAGTAGTAGCAGGAGTTTGTTTTACTCATCTTTAGTTTTCTTCTTACAAGACTACACTTGTTTCATCCACTCATGGAAGGAACAGCTTGTCTTATCACCCTCCAGTGGAAATGAGTTATGAGCCTTTTATCTGGAGTTTACAGGACAGCTTTAACCTCTTTATAGTTGAACTTCAGTGATGAATGCAATCTTATTTTATCTTAGTTAATTTTTTTCCCAAGAATTCCTTTTCCTGCTCTGATTTGTAGGTACATACAAGATAATAATAGGAAAGATCAAATTACCCTATTTGGGATCATGTTAAACACTTTTCTATTGTCCTGCAAGTCTTCAGTATTAATTTCCTGTTTCTTTTTCTGTTCATATCAATCTAATTAGAAAAAGCAGGCATTTGTAACATTCATAATAATCTGGTGTCTTCACCGCATTTCAAAGAAAAGCTTGTATTTTATGCATCTTAAAATATTTTTGTGGGCTAAGTTGGTTTACTTCTTCTTAGGTTTGTAAAGTAGGCTGCCAAGAATTTTGCAAACTAGAAATGTAGTGACTGAGGTAACTTGGGTGTCAGTTGCAAGACAAAATGATCATTCACAAAGATGCAGAAGCCCTAACCTGGGTTCTGTGAGCAATAGCAGGAAGAGTCAGATGTACTTGCATAAGTCAAATGGATGGCCTTATTTGGTATCTGGCTAATATATCACTCTGGCTAATATATTACCCGCAGAATATAAGGTCCTTACTGTTTTAACTCGTCAAACACAAGAGGTCCTTCCCATGGAACATATCCTCCCCTGGCACTGATTAGCAATTATTTCCGAATGATTACCTTTGAATGATTGGACAGAGTTTATGATTTGCCAAAAGTCACAACCAATGTAGGTCATCATGGATTAGCTTCTTTCCTTTGACGTTTAATTAATTTATTCACACATTCACCATGTATCTTGTGCCAACTGTGGGCCAGGTATTGTGCTATGTGCTAGGGATGCCAACTTGAATGAGACAAGATCTGGAACCTTGAGAGACTTAAGTAAGAAATATGCAAATCCATGATTACATTACAATTTTATTAGTGCTATAATGGAAGCATGACTAGGATACTAGGGGGGCATAAGGGTATCAAAATCAGATTCAGGGAAAATACCCTAGAGGAAACAATATTTATACTGAATTTTGAAGAACAAGTAGGATTTCAGTTAGAGAGCATTGAGACAGCATTGTAGCATATATCAAAGAGATATAAAACAGGACCAGGTATTTAAGTAATGACAAATACTTCAGCGTGGCTTGAGCAATAGAAGCTAAGGGATATAGGTGGTAGATGTTGAAGCTAAGGATCCAGCCAGAGATCAGATCACAAAAGATGAAGATGATAAACTAGGAAGTATAGTTTGGGACAAAGTGACATAAGGAAAGGATTCACCTTCCTCATTTAATAGCATTCCAGCACCATACCAATTCCATGTCACACAACCACAAAGCTCTTCCCTTGCCTCGTTCAGTGCATTTCTATGGGGTTTGGGATATGAGCTTAAAAGTAAAGGCAGGACTCATTTCTCTAAATGGAATTCACATACCAGCTACTAAGAGAATCTATTCTTCTTTAACTTATTTCAGTTGTATCTCTTCTGTTAAGCTGGGGACCTACTCAGCCTGCCACCTTCTTGTGAGCAACTTCCCCTTTATCTATACTGGTTTGACTGTATAGAAAAAGATGCAGAAATGCCGTAAGGGAGGCATAAGTGAAAATAAGAAAAAGCCAGCAACTACTGTGGGCCAGGCACTGTGCTGGATCATTTACACGGTACCTCATTTAATCCTCACCATGTCTATAGATATTATTCTCATCTCCATTTTACAGATAAGTAAAATAAGTGTCTTGCTTAAAATTGCACAGTAAATATGAAATTTGGATTTTTAACTTTAGTTGATCTGTTTCTAGAAAACCATTATTTGCATATTCTAATACTTCCTAGTCTGGGCAGTATTCTCCCAGATCTAAGTCCAAAGTACTTAGCAAAGTAATTAAATCTGATACCTAAACTTGTTTCTATTATATTCAAATTGTTCATGTCAGCACATGTCAAAGCTCTTAAGGACATAGTAAGCACCCTTTCCCCTTAAAACATTGCCTTCTTGAACTTTCTGTGCTAATATTCTGGAAGACATGGTAGAAAGAATCTGTTTTGAGATTCTGGAGCCGGGTTTTAAACCTGGTGCTGACCATAACAATGTTTGAGATCAGACTCGAGTCAGTTAAGCTCTCAGGGATTTAGTCTCTGCCATGTAAAAGGAGGCAACTGACTTACCTCATCAAGTCCTTTTCCTCTAAGTACCTAGATTTTTGTTTTCACAGGTGAGACATTAAATGGGTTATTTAGATCACCTTTGCACAAATTGCTAGCTTTGTTACTGATGGATAACAAGAAGTTAATTTCACTCTCAGATTAGACTACGGTCAGCTGCAAATATGAAGGAACGGAGGTTCTACAAAATAGGAGAACTTTCTCTGAGACCTCTGAAAGGTTCAGACTGCCTGTTTTTATTGTAACTCTTAAATATCAAACTCCTTTTAAATGCTCTAAAGGAATTTCATGAAAAATGTTTTCTCCAAAGGTGAATAAAGGAGCCATTGACTGAGTAAAAAAATAAATACATGAATAAAGAATAAAAGCTGGATCATCTTCCTTCCTGGAAACATTCTATGGCATATTAATGGAGAAATTCATACTATCACAGAGAAAAATTTACAAACATGACATATGTAACTTAGAGATGTTTAATCCCGAGAAAAATAGTCAAAGAGAATTTTATTCACTTACAGAGGAATATTTTTAAAGGAAGGATTTGCTAGCAGATTGAGTTTCTATTTTATGTTAGTTATTTATTAGCAAACTCATAACTTTGCTATTCAGGCAGCTTGGAGTCATAAGAGATGTATTATAAAAAAGCTATTATTTTTAGTTATTAAGAATTTGAATAAATAACTGTGGCCCTTTTTTGAAGTGGAGGGCTATTAAGAGGTACAGAAATGCAGATAAAAATACTCCTTAATAGAAAGGTCAGTTAAATATAATGTGTCATATTTAAAAAATAAACTTTGAAGTCAGAGAGGACAAAATATGAGCCATGGCTCCAGTACTCTGTTTTTAAGATTTGTGAATGTAAAAAAAAAAAAAGTTTGGGGAAAATCTTTAAACTTTATTCCTGTGTCATGCAAAACAGCGAGTTTTGAGGAATACATTGAGTTAAGATATCATATACTTAGCCAATGAACGTACCAAACGACCCATACATCACCTGCTCAGTTCATAGGGCAGGAACCTTAAGATAGAATTTCATAGAACTCTTTCTTTCACTTATAACCTGAATAACCTATACATAATTACCTTGCTTTAAGTGTTTTATTGTACTAGACATGGGTTTTCCAAACTTTTAGGATATATTAGTCCCTTTCATTGAAATATGTAATCCCAGCAACTTCCTTAGAAATTAAAAAAACTAATCATTTTGACATTATTACCTGGTGAAAAATAAAATATGACACATTTTTACTGTTTTCCATTTCACAAATGTTGTGCTCTATTCAGTTACTTCACAGTTAAGTTTGTAAGCAACTTATAAAATATCTGAAAATAGAACAATAATTTGAACCCACTGAGATATCAGATTGCAATGCATATTATGTGGCTAAATTCTATACTTTTCCTGAGTTGTTTCTAAAGGATGAGATAAGAAAGAAACTCATGTTGTGAGCTTTCTCCACTTGTTATATTTTGCTGACATGAAGACTCAAATATGTACATATGTAGTTTTTCCTCTTGCAATTCCCTGTGAAATACTAGGGTCATTTTAATGTTCTGTGTAAGATGAACACCAATTTTATTCTCAATAGCAGTGTTCCATATACTTCTTGCATTTTAACCAGAGCTCCTGCATCAATCCAAATAATAAATTACAAGACCAAAAATGAAAGCAATTTGTACTTCTGTGAAGGTCAAAGCCACCAAGCTGGCTGGAGATATTCAGCTGAGGGCGGTAACTACTGAAGTCCTGAGTTGTGGGCACACTCGTCCTCTCTAAGTGCTGTGCATGCTCACTCAGTAAAAACTAAGTGGCTCTAAATGGTTTCCTTTTAAGAAGAAAAAGCATGTTTAGTGTGTTATTTAATTCAATGATTTTTCAAAATTAGATATTATAATGGATCCCAATCATGCCCTTAATAATGAGACTGTACAAGAATACGTGATAAAATTGTAGAAAAAGAAATAACAATGGTTTTGCCAGGCACTGAGCTTAGGGCTATATAGAGTTTTCTATAGGATGCTCCGTCTATGAAGGGCTCTTCCTCTCTTTTATTTTTTTTTCATTTCCGTCCTTCCCATTTGTTTTCTTTCTTCATTTTCTTCTTTTCTACCGTCTGGCTTATTTGAGTCAACCAACATTTACTGTATCCCCATGAAAAGCCAGACATCATAGGAGGAACTACGGATACGAGAAATTAAGGAGTTCATAATCTAGTAAAAATGTTTTCTGTGTTTTTTTGGTGTTTGTTTTTAATTTATCCGGAGTTTGTGTTTATTTACCCTATCCATACATGAATTTATAATGACTTTGGATGCCTTAAAATACAATAATATTCTGGGGCCTATATCACCTAATGTAATCCTCCACATCCTGTAGACATGATTAAAATCCTCATCCTCTAACATTCAAATAGATCTGGTGAAAATAAAGTGTACATTTTATGAGTTAAAAATCATAAAATCTTATTCCTGCTAGTCTTGATTACAGTTCTTTTAAAGTACCTAGTCCAGATCAAGTCAGTTGCCATGCTAATTAGTTTTCACATACGGAAAAAAAAAAAAAAATGGCCATACTCCAGACACTGGTCTTTCTATTTCAGGAAAGATGGCATATAAGAAAACCTCACTATATGCAACGGATTTGTGGATGGTTCCTTGGAGTTAATTTTCATGGGCTTTAGAAGGTATTTAAACCTCAAGACACGGAGAGGGTTTATAAATGATTGACATAAGCTCTTTAGCTACTTAAGTCAAAGAGGGTAGCACCTCTTAGCCGTTCAATGAATAGTGTGGAGAATTCGTAGGGCTGCTTAGAACTCTAGGGCAGCCTATTTTTTGAAGATTATGCTTTTGACCTTTCTTGCTAGAAGTCATCCATTCATCTAATAAGTGTTATTTAAGGGCATACAGTGCGCCAAGAACGCAACTTGGCATCACCATGGAGACCATAAAATTCTAGTCTCATCCTCTCATCCATCACAACCAAGTAGAAGTTGGTGCTGTTAATGTCAAGAGCAAATCAAGAAGTCAAGAAAGACTGAAGCTCAGACACATTGTCACTGGTGTAATCTCCACCTTTGAAGGTGCTGCTCTGATATCAAATTTTATGTACAGAGACAAACACATACACAGTTGACAAAGTAACAGACATAAATAATTTTTATGTTTTATATGTTATTTTTTGAAGTAAAATCAGGTATCTACTTTATCTTATTTTTCACACAAAGTTGATTTTTTTGGGTAATAACAATAGAATTTATACTAGTTGCAGAATTATCTACAACCACCATAGTAAAGAAACAAAGCCATAAACTAGGTCATATTATTACTGTTATCTTTTGAATTTTTGGACAGAGCTGATTTAATAATTTGGCAAACTTGTAACTAGGGTAACTGGAAAATGCTGAAATTTAAATCTATGTTATTTATATTATTTTGATCTTTATATGGCCTAAAAATGGATGTTTAACTCCAGCACACATAGTAAAATTAACAGTAGAAAGAAACAAACATCAGAAGCCATATGTAATATGTCTGTGGTGCTCTTGACACCCCTCTGTCTTCTCTTCTGACATGTGTATTCCTTCTGATATTGGACACATACAGTTACACACACACATACACACACACACACACACACACACACACACACCCCTTAGATGGACTGAATTCTAGATGCAATTTTAAAAATCAATAATTTAGTATCTCTTCATATAATTCACACCCCTTCTTATTTCCCCCATGATTTTTATTTAAGCTTGCAGGCAATTTTTGGTGTGAACTAAGCTTTTTAAGACTTTATGCCACTGTAGGGATTTTTGGAAAACACTGATAAAGCCAATAAAATAACACACCGATTCAGATATTACCCTTGTTCAAACAGGGCTCTCAAATGGGTCCTATTTTCTTGGATTTGCCCACTCCGAAAAAAAAAAAAAAAATCACTGCAAGCTAAATTACTGTCTTTAACATACCTAGTTTTTTAAATTTTGTTTTTATTTTTAACTCTGGACTTTATTAAAAGGACAAAGGAATTCACTGGAGTGGGAATAACACAGATTTTACTGTGCAATGAACTTAAATGCACTTCTATAAAGTAAGTCATGAACACTGACTTCAACTTTTCATTTTCTTCAGGAAGGACCCAGTTAGAACCAGCAGTCACTGTGGCTGAGGGAAAAGGCACAGTATTCTGGTCTGGTCTAGGTTCTTCTTTCCTTTTTCAGTTTGTTTTTTGGTTCCTTTCTGTTTGTACTGCTCTTGTGAGCTTCTTATTGTTCAAGCCTCATAGCTATTTATGGATTATGCACAGTTTGGGCTAATATGATTAACATTTGCCTCAAGAGCTAGGTCTTTTCATGTAATTGGTTCTCTTTCAAAACACGTGGCCTCCGCCTGGATGACTGGCTTGCTACGTAACCTGGAACGGCCATGTCCTGGGTCTTTCTGTGCTGCATGTTTGGCCGTGGAATTTATTTCTTCTGTCCTGCTGGAGTGGGTAGGATTGTTTGAACAGGAAGAGTCACTTCCTTGTTATGCTCTCCCAGCATTGTAGAGCTCCAAGATGTTTCCCCTGTGCCCTTCCATTAAGCCCTTACAACCTCCTGCACTAAAGTTTAATCACTTCCCTCGTAATATCCTAAAGAAGACAAGAGCTGTCTCTCCTCTTTCTTTCTCTCCTTTTTCTTTTTCTCATTCCTTCTTTCTCTTTGCTTACCTAGTATTCTTTCCAGCCTGCCTGCCTATCTGCCTTTTCTTCTCTCCTTCCTCTCCTCTTCCTTTACTCTCATTATTCCCTTTGTTTTCCTTTTCCCCACTGTTATTTTTTTTTCTAATTTCATGTCATTTCTGTCATCAAAAGTAGATCCCAGTTAATGGAGCTTTATCGTATTTGCACACAGATGAAAGAATACATGCATATAATAATGAACTGCTGCATTCTTTGTAACAAGAGAATATTGGAAACAACTTGAATGTCCATTAATAGGGGACAAATTGAATAAACTATGGCATGTCTGTAAAACAGAACACTCTGTAACTGTAGAAAAGAATCAGGAAACACTCTTATGTATTAAGTTGTAAATATCTCCAAAATATTTTGTGAAGTGAAAAAAAGACATAGTGCAGAACATTTGTGTTTTATATTTCCTTTGTGAAAAAAGGCGGTGGTGGGAAATAAGATTATATTTTACATTCTATTGCTCTTAGTAAACACCAAAAAATTTGTGTAGGAAACTATTCCTGGGTGTCAAGGATAGATGGGCGGAGGAATAGTAGAAAGGGAGATTTTATCGTTATACCGTTTTGTATTTATTAACTTTCAAAAGTATGTTAATATATTATCCATCCAAAAAGTGAAATATAATAATGTAAACCTGGGAAGCCAATGTAAGATTCAGTTGAAAGAAAACTATCCCATTAAATGCATATATATATATATGTGTGTGTGTGTGTGTGTGTGTATATATGTATGTATATACATACGTGTGTATATATGTATGTATATACATACATGTGTGTAAGTGTGTATGTATATACATACATGTGTGTATGTATGTATGTGTATACAGACATGTGTGTATATATGTATGTGTATATATACACATACACACACACACATATACACACACACATATGTATAAAATTGACATGACTGGTATAGTTATCCAAACTCACAGGTGTTCTTCTAGAATATTAGCTATCTATGGCTTAAATTATGTAAAATTGTCATTTTTTACTAAAAAACCATTTCAAATATTGGCAATTTCATACTATTAGCCTAATCTTTCCTTGTCTTAAGTTGAGGCATCAAAAATCTATCATCAGGTTGCCTGAGCTATTACTCTCTTTAACTTCATTCTTCTCCTGTGCTATAGAAACTTTTGGAGTCATATTTCATTAATTTCCCCAGGTCACCTGGATAGGACTATGAGGTGTGGCAATCCTGAATCACCTTTCCATCCTTGCTTTATTAACTTTACACTTGACTGTAGATTAAACTGTCATAATCTACCACTGAGATTATGGTGTTTTTTTCCTAAGAAGTCATTCTGAATCTCAGGCTTTCCTTGCAGGTCTAATGTCTTCATTGCCACCAAATTTATCTTTCTACAATGCAGTTTGACTCCTGTTCCTTTTTACTAATTGCATCCCATGTCTTCTCACTGGCTACATAATATATATGGACTAAACTCCTTGGAAAGCATGCAATTCATCCTCATTCTTATCTCCACCCACTGATCTTTCCATAAACTCTCTAAACCTGTTCTTTCTCCAAATTATGATCCCCAATAAGCCTCCATGGCTTTGCTAGTTTCTGTTTATTAAAATGAGCTTCTCCACCTTCTATGTCTTGCAAGCCTCTTATTACCATTTAAAGGTTTTACACAAATAAGTGTTCTCTCTGTAGTTCTGATTCCCAACTATCCACAATTAATCTCTTGCTTATTTATGTTTCCATGATCCTATGTAACTACCCCTATTATAAATCTAGTCATTAGGACCTATTCCAGATATTTGTTTATGTGACTACCTACCTTCCTGACTACCTTCTGAGTGACTGGCAGCACAGGTGAAGGTCTTGGTTATCCTTGTATTCCCTCGTACTGAGCTCAGTGTTTGGTATAGAGTTTTGTGATTAGTAAATATTGGTTTATTGAGTAATGCTTCAGCCTTACTACTGGAATCCTTTTTTTTTTTTTGGAGACAGAGTCTCGCTCTGTCGCCAGGCTGGAGTGCAGTGGCTCAATCTCACCTCACTGTAACCTCCACCTCCTGGGTTCCAGCGATTCTCCTGCCTCAGTCTCACAAGTAGCTGGGACTACAGACGTGCACCACCACGCCCAGCTAATTTTTTGTATTTTTAGCAGAGACGGGGTTTTACCGTGTTGGCCAGGATGGTCTCGATCTCCTGACCTCATGATCTGCCCGCATTGGCCTCCCAAAGTGCTGGGATTACAGGCGTGAGCCACCACGCCCGGCCTAGAATCCTTTTGTATATGGAAGGAAGTATTTTAAAATTCCCTTTTAAAAAAGGTGGGAGACTAATGTTAAGGAAGGTTTTGGGAGTGGGGAAAGAAATGCCTTTACATTAAGGACATGAAAATTGAAAGTACAAAGCACAGTCTCTAATTTGTTCATTATTTGCCATAAGGACATGATTTAGTTTTGAATGTATTCCACCAGGTTCTCTTTATCTCCTTTGCTTCATATTAGTGTTTATTTTGATGATGATTAAGGCAATATGCTACTAAGAATTGTGCTGTCTTTTTGTAAATTATGCCTGAAAAAATCGTGATTGTTCCTGTTGCTTTGAAGTCTTATGTTTATATTTAATTGTAAAAGTTAAGGCTACCTCTATGTGATAGACAGAGTGTTCTCCAAAAAATGCCCGCAAATTTGGAGTGGAGGATAAATGACAGTTTTCTCTTCCTACTTCTCCCTTCCTCCTTTTCCTCCTCCTTCTGTTACTTAATATTATCACTATTATCATTATTTTCTTCTAATCTGGAAATATAATAGCTTAATAGCCTAGCCTAGCTGAGTTGGACTTGTGTATTTGTTGAAAATATTAAGTTATAACTTTGGAGTAAATACTCATCATAAAATGAGAATGATTTGATGGTGTGTGGTCTTGTGTATTGCACAGACACATTACTGAGTGGCACATAGAGTTGCAGTGAGTTTTACTGTAAGGGAGTATTTTAGCCATCATGTCTTTATCTTCTCCAAGGATCGCATGCCCTGTTTCCTAGGTCCTACTAAAAGCTTGTATTTATATGTAACTCACTATTGCCATTTCAGTTCATCAAGATTAGCACGAAGGAGCTATTATTGATCACGTCAGAGTGAGGCAGGTAGAATGCTAGAATTTTTTGAGGATGAAGTAAAGTGATCTTAGTCTCTGGCATCTTAGTTGTTGGGTGCCTGCCTTTTTCTTTTATCAGTAAATGATTGTTATCTATGACCAAAGAAAGAAGAGAAATTCGCATTATTTAGCATTTTGCCCACTTAGGTGGCACTTACTCTGATTTAGTCTATTATAACATCATTATGTCTTGCTAATGGCACCATGCAGTTCACTTCCTTCAACTGTTTGCAGAGTGCCTCTCCATTTAAACAACGTGGCATGTTTAAGTAGTTTACTAGTACTATAAAATTCTTGGCTTATTGTACATTAGATTTTAAAATTTAGAAAATTTTCTGTTGAGCCCAAGAGTATATAATGGTGAGCATGACTTTAAATACTGAAATGAAAAGTCTGTGAGAACAATTATCTGTTTCATTATCTGATAGAAGTGGTAGATATGTTTTCTGTAAATGTGAATAAACTGAAATGAAATCTTAAAGCTCGTGGAATGAAACGAAAAAAAGGACATTGGTATTACACAGTTTCTTTCAATTCCACCATCCCTACCACCCACCCAACCCTTCATCCCAGAATTAGTGTTGGTCTGTTGCTTTCCACGGTTCCATGAAATAGTTAGATGATTTAATAAGAACTTTGGAATATGTCCTCTTTTCCCTCAACCTCCAGGTAAATTTATTGGTAGTTAATGTTGCTAGTCTTTTCATGGCCTAGAAAATTGTTCTCTCTTTTCTTCACTTAGTTAACTTTTATTTTTCCTTCTAATGAGAGCTCAGGTCTTCCTTCCTATGCAAGGCTTCCCTGACCTCCTTGATTGGGTTAGATCTCTCATAAAGGCGCTCAGAGCACTGCTTACTTGGCAAACCTTCAAATTCACATTTGTTTACGTGTTTATTTTTATTAGTCTTCCTTCCCTATTAATCCAAAAGCCCTATAAAGCTGAGGGCAGTCTTCAACTCCCTATTGGATTATTAATTCCAAGTATAATGTTTTGCACATACTAGTCACTGAGTAAATATTTTTGAAACATGAAAGAGCGTTCAGATGTAAAAACACTCATTTTTGGCTATAGAATATAATTTGGGGTATCTCCATCAAATGCATACCTAGTTATGATTTTATTAATTTTCTGCAATTTAAATCAGTATTGTTTCTTTACTCCGAAATGTAAATTAAGGTTCAGTGTTTAATGCCACTATACCGGGAAAATATATGTTTTTGGCTTTTAATTCCATAACATGTATTTTTTGCCCCTGAACTTCAATTAAATGTTCTCTAGTTGGTTTTTTGTGTTGGGGTGGGGCAGGGGGTTTGTAAGATAACCCTTTTGGTTTTAGAGCATAACTGCATCCATACTTTTATAACCCATTTACAAGTGTTGTAAGTATACGAACCTTAAAATGTATATACAATTCTTCAAAGCTCATGTGTAATTAAAATCTGGAAGGGCAGGTGGTTGAGAGGTTCTAGTAATTTATTGTGTTACTCTAAGATAAGAATCAAAAATTTAAAAATCACAGGAGAGTCTATAGTTAGCATGTATCCAATTGATATACAATAAAAGCCACAGGAAGCATTTATTAAAAGACTCATAATGAAACCAAAAGAAATAATCCATTAGGAGTTAACTCATAGAATATCATATAGAAAACTGAATAAGGTTTAGAGAAATGTCTTATTCTTTGACTCTTCTTTGGGCAGAAGGTACTACAGAATATTAACTAGACAGATTTTCATGATTACCTATTCAAAGAAAATGAAGTATTTTGATGTGCCATGCATTGAGTCAAGCTTAATGCATATTTAAGCACAGTTCCAGCATCTGAGTGGTAAACTGGTCTTTTACTCCTAATGGAATTTTTGTTCCTGACATGGAAAATATCATGTGAAAATTTTTTATATATTATATATATTATATATATATTTTATAAATCATGTGAAAAATTTTAATATATATTAATATAACTACATAATACATATTAATATAACTATATAATTAATATATATATTAATATAACTTTTGTTATATTCACAAGATACTTTAAAATCTTATTCATTTCTCCAACTTCTAGAACAATTTTTCCTGTGCAACTATTCAAATCTTTGTGAAATATACATCTTACTCTATGACATCACTAGGGACTATAGCCAGAATAGACCAGGCATTCAGAGCTCTATGTCTGTACCACATAGACATCAGACAGTGTTTGCACAAAACACAGATCTAACACTTGCAACTATTGCTAATTTTTGACCCCTAAATACCTAAGTTTGAATATACCACTGTGTGGGATTGCGGTCTCTATTTCTCCACACTACAAAAATCTGCCTTCCTGGATTCCCATGGTCCTGTTTTCAGAGTGGGTGTTTGTTTGTAGGTGCTAGCAGTATGTTTGTAATTCCAGTTATGTTTGTCACTCAATAGCTTCTGCATTCAACCATCTCTGTACTGGATACACTTTGGAAGAAGTAATAGTTAATAAGTAATATTTTAAACTAAACTACTTTATCTAATTTATGAAATCATTTGGGCTGGAAGAGCCCTACAGTGAAATACATAGCTCATCCCCTTTTCTGGAATAGCGGGATAGCTTATTATTGTCTATAAAATCCATTCTGGGTGGGTATCTATTCTCAGCCTTCATTATCTACAGTGATAGCAATTCCACAGCCTCCCTTGGCAGCCCTCCCTATTGCTGAACTAGCCTTGCTTATTAATCCTATAATAATACCTTATGTTCTCTAAATATTGAAGCAGTGCTTAAGTTTCCCCTGCTAACTCATTCCTCCCTGCTCACCCTGTGAAATGCTTCTAGAGGGGGAATAATTATATAAGCACACAGCACCAAATGATGTGTTGTGCAGCCTTGTCCTAAGGCATTCTGCAAAGGGCTTGTTAGGATGGACGTTGTCAGTCCATAGAAAATTAAGCTATTAAATCTGCAGCACCCGGATGGTGATTGAATTGCTTGTGCCACTGGAATAAAATTGCTTTGCAGACATATGAATTTCACAGCTAGTGGTGTCCTTCCCTTCCTGCATGCTCTAATTGTATTTTTATATTAATGCACTGATTTAGGGGCTATGTTGGCATATTTGTGCTGGTGCTGGGACAAGAGCATTGGCTGGACATTTCCTAGAGGGTGCGGTCCACAAATTTTCCCAGAAACCGAATTGATTATGCTGATGGGATAAGCCTGTCCTCTCCCATTTTCAACCAGTCTGTGCGCTGCCTGGTGTTGGCACTCTTACCCATATCTCTCTGAATACCTTTTTACTATTTCTGCAATCCCTTCCTCTGCTTCTGGGTGTTTGACTTGTGCAGGCTAGCGCTTGTGACTTTCTTCAGAGGACTGCCTTAGGACAGCTGGAGACCTGAGGTACCTGGGAGTTCCACGTCCTCCCTGGTGTTTATGAGAGCCCAGCTCCCTTTCCTTAAGTTAAGACAAACTCCAATATGTAACTTACAGCCTGTAGTTTCCCAGTAGGACCAAACTAAAGCTATCCTTTGTTGAACTTCACTTGAAAAAGTACTCTTGCTTGCCTTATTTCCCTTCTCTGTCTTGTTTCCCCATGATTTCCTTCCCAATTATCTGGGGAGCACTTCTTTAATAAATTTTACCCACAAATCCTCATCTCAGACCTTGCTTCCAGGAAACCAGACTTGAGACATCATTCCTTTTTCTATGATCCATGTAGAATGTTATAGTCAGACTTCTCAGCTTCGCGTGGCTGACCAGATTTCTATGACTGTTTTTCTCTCATGGTACACACATTTGATTCTGTCCGTGGAAATCACAAGGTTTTTTTCCAGATTCACAGGGGCTTGTCCATAATGGTGATTTGAGTTTTCTGAAATCACAAAACTTATTCAAACCCAGGATAGCTCCTTTTTTTTTTTTTTTTTCCTGTTTGCTTTTCTCAAGGGCAACATCTCTCCTGTGCTGTTTCTGAAACTGGCTTGTTCATCTATCAGAGCACAGGCCACATACTATGTCCAATTATAGAATTTGTCTCTCAAACTGGACTGTGAACTCTTTGGGGGAGTATCTGGTCATCAGAATCCCTGACAAGCAACTCACATGGTGTCTTACACTCCACAGCTCCTCCGTAGTTGGTTGCTGCCTTCTACTGATGAAAGGACTCAAGTATACCTAGGTTTGTGATAACAGTCTTTGTGACTGCTTCATTTTGATTAGCCTCTTCTGTTTTAGTTTATTCAGCCCAGCTCTGAAAACACTGACTGATTTATCTCTTTTAAATTCAATACATTTTCTATCCCCAATCCAGTGAATATCGGAATATCAAGATAATCAAGAACAAATGGCAAGTTAGGAAGTGATGCATTTGGAGACAAAACAACAAGAAACAGTCATGAACATTCTCTTGCCTCCTTTTGTTTTTTTTCCTAAGGTCTTTATTCACAAATGAAATGTTATTGTTTTTTCAGTTCTCTCTCTCTTGCTCTCACTCTGTGTCATCCTCAAATATGTTAGAAATATTAACTGAGAAACATGCTTTATCTCAGAAGTGAGTATCTTTTCAAGAATGAATGCTGACCTGAATATAACGTGGAATTACCCTGGGCACCAAAGACAGCTTGCCTGGGCATGATTGTTCCGGAAGCTATTACTGAAATTTGGAACAGCACCCTCAATGTGGTGTCAATGCCTCCTTCAGTTCCGAAGTTTCGAAATAAATACTCGAAACATCCAGTTATACACCCTCTTTCCAAGAGTGTTTGCACATATTTGGTGCTCCTCAAGTTTTTCAAATTAATGTTGATGAAATAAAACAGTGATCAGATGAATCTGGCACTATATTTCTTGCAAGGACAAGAAGCTATTTTTCAGAATCTTGCCCCAAATATATAATTGATGACATTGGAAAATAAATAAGGAAATTTTACTTCTGTTGCATGTTCCTCCAATCATTAGCAGACTGACTTTGAAATGAGAATTCAAAGTATAATTAAATAATGGCATTATTCTGGGATGACTTCATACCATTGTTGTAGACTAGCATATGATTTTACTAGTTATTATTTTCTCAGCTAGTCTATTAAATATAGAAAAATTTCGGTAACAGAAAATATTGAAAAATTTTAGAAACAGGAAAATCTAACCTTTTACCTAGTAACCATGTACTTTTTTTCATTAGGATTCCTCTTAAATTTGTATATGTGTGTATATAATCTGTATGTATAGTAATATTTGCATGTGTTACTTTTATATCAGAGAGAAATTAAGGGAAAAGGTTCTGGCAAACTCTAAAACTATATTTAGTCCATCTTTGAATCAATTGTGTATTTCTTTCATGGCATAATCCTACCTGGTAGATTATTTCCTTTATTCCCAGAGGTGAACTAGTCAGTGATCATTTGCATCCAGTGCCCTCTCAAGGGTTTATGCCCAATTAGAAAGCAGTAGCACTATAATGCAGCATCAGCACGTATAACATTCAGTGCTGAGACGGTGGCTTAAGAATTCATGGGGCTTGATAAAAAGTATAATTAAAAAAATATTCCACTGCATTAACCCATTCTTCTTTAACTCTAAGACCAGACTGAGGGAAAAGTAAAACAGAACAAAACTGCTTTCAACCTACAGGGCAGTTTAAATTTTAAATTTATAGTGAAGCTACAATTAAGGTGATTTAGTATAGTCCCTATTCTCAGTTAACAACTTCCCTTTGGAACTAGGGTGGGTAAGTCTTGAAATATTCAATAAAGAGCGATCCATGTGACTAAGTTGAGTCGCTGAGTCTCCGTTGCAACAGTGCAATGAAGCCTCCATCTGGAATGAATTCAGCATCTTTAACAAGTAAGAACAGGGACGCAAAGTTGTCTTTGTTTTCTTAGTAGGATTAGGCTATGATTTTTGATATGACAGACAGTTCTTTATAGGATACCCTGAAAATCCTATTTAGTATTTGTTTATGCAAAGAAATTTCTTGTTCAGTGGAGCAAGAGTCAAGAAAATATAGTAAGACAGAATGGTTAAGTGCTCAGTACTTCCATAATTAGAGAGATCTAGACTTGCTTGTATCTAGCGTTATGACCATAGGCAAAGCTATACAATTCATACAATTCTATGTTTTATTTTCCACATCTGTACAGCGGGACTATACTAGAGAGTTGATGTGAGAGTGAAAATTTAAAAATTATGTCTAAAGGGCTTATTAGCTTAGTACCCAACAACTAGCAAATGTTTCTTAATAATGGTGCCTGTGAACAATAACAGTAAAGTCATGGTTGTTGCATTAGCCTTTTGCTTTTATTATACGTCATTACTATTTAAGCTTTTCACAGTTCCTGTTTGCAACACACATATAACTTAATCCTGTAAGTTCATTCCAAGATTGAGAGTTAAGATGTCTTTACAAATATGAAAAAATGAAGAGGTTAGTTTGCTTAAATTACTTGCTATTCCTAATTTTGATCAAGTGTTTTCTTAATATTTTGCATTATTTAGTAGCTAATTTTTCCCATCCTAAAAGTATGTTTGTAAATACTCTCGTGTCTCTATATTTTTAAGAAACAGTGTTCTGTTTTTATATTAAGCTTAATAGTTTAATTTTTTTTTGCAGCTGTGAGGCA
This sequence comes from Pan troglodytes, assembly GCF_028858775.2. Classification (NCBI taxonomy): domain Eukaryota; kingdom Metazoa; phylum Chordata; class Mammalia; order Primates; family Hominidae; genus Pan; species Pan troglodytes. Next base: position 33,320,821 of record NC_086015.1, read on the forward strand.
GCAGATGATAAATCAAAAACTAATATTTTCAACTATCTCAAAAGATAAAAGTCTGACACACTAAATATGGACTAAATGAGGCTTATGGATGATTTATTCTAATTAGATATAAGGTAAATGCTCCTGCAATTGTGAATTTTATTAAAGTCAGGACATGTCGTTGTTCAGGCTTTCCTGCATTGCGCTTTAAAGAATCATTTGAAAATATTTTGGGTCTGCTGTTGCTGAGACAATATGGCTTGGCAGTGTATTGGTAACTTAATAAGCTCACCACATTTGTCATGCAGAAACTGTTCTTTATATGCAAAGCTGTCAGACAGATTGAGAGTATAATTCTTCTTCGCATGAAATAATATGATAAAACTCCAGTATCAAATTGAATGCTGTACTAGCGTTTGGAATCTTTCATGCATAGGTTGGAATTGTTTTACAATGGAAGCATTGTTTGATGACAAATACTCTTTTTGTAACATTCATCAGTTATGTTTTAATAGCAGGCATTTTCCTCCTGACTATAGGTCTGCCTTTTTTGCTGTTAACATACTGGAAAATGAAGCCTGCTTCTCAGTTATGTTTGACATTTTCTTTTTAATGGTTAACTGCTACAATTAGACTGCACTGTCAGTGTTGTAGATGTTTTTGTTCTTCCTACAAAAGACTATCCTATTGGATTTTGCCAGTTTTATGATAGAGCAAACATTATTTACCCCTTCCTGGTTTTGATTCAATCTCCAATGATAATGCTTACTGATACAATATTTTAAGTCTCACTTCATCACAGAAGAGAATTGCCTGGTATGTGCCCATATAATGCCTGTTGGTGCAAGCAGTGAGATAATAAATTAGCAGAAATTATGCATATAGTCCATGTGGCACATTCTAGAAGGTTAAGCATTTATTTTGGTCCGTGGCAGATATGCTCAAAGAACTCCCCTGCCATGTCAATTTCAAGGGTCTGAAAGGGAAAGAAATTGCTACAAACACATACACAGCAAATGTGCTTAAAGCAGCTCTTTGCCAAGCAAGTTCCTGTTACAGAGTGGCCTGGTGCCAAAGCTCTTCTAAGCACTCTACTACTACTTAATGTATTTGGTATGTGGGAGAAACTCGTAACTCTGGGACTGCCCAGTGTACGGCGTCTGTCACGTCTGAAGTGTGAGCATTCCGAAGGCTCACAGCCACCCAGCTCAGAACTCAGCAGGGAAGACAGGAACAGGGGTCAGCCTGAATAGAAAGAGACTAAAAGAGACATTTGTGAAATTTGTGAAGATATCTTTTTCTCTCTTCCCTCCTTCCTTTTTCCTCCCTTCCTCTTAATTCCTCACTTCCTGCCTCCCTCCCTCTTTTTCATTTTGTTTTTTATTCGGTTTTGTTTTTGAGGGGTACTCTGTTCTAAATGTATTCAAACGATTATAAAATATTCATGGCAATTCTTAGGACTGGGCCTGGCGTACCTTAATTTTTCAACTGATCAGCCTTTCCGGTTTTTCTTAACAAAGGAAAACCAGATCTTTTGCATCCCATAACTTCATAGCAAAGCCTCCATCTGGAATGAATTCGGCATCTTTAACAAATATGTGTTCTCTATTCAAAAACTATCTAAAAATAGTTCTCAAACAAGTAAGAAAAAATATTTTGACATTTTCTTCATGTTTTGTGTGGTAAGCACGGTTTGAAACAGGCTTTCTGTTAATTTTCATAGGCTTAGGAGTGGATGTACTTTTGTGTGCATGTACAACATATTTTGCTCAAGGATGCTTTCTGATCCAAACTATACCATGGCAGTTGTGTTTTTTTGCAAGGCACAATTCTTAACATGAGTCAGCTTTTCCATCAAACTCAATTACAAGTATTCAAAGTAAAATGCTCAATCAAGATCTACTGACACATGCCAATATTGATTTTGCTTACGTAATTTTAGATGAAAAAAAAAAACCATACTCAACCTGTGAGACGGTGTTTGTGGCCTAAACCCCAAAGATACTGATGGCAATGACTTTATTGCGGAACAAAAGGATTACTTTATAGGAAAGCTGAGCCCCTGTAAGAACAGTATCACTTCCTATAATTTATTAATCAGCTACCATGTCTTAGGCATTATGAAATGAAATATACATATGTGAATATTCTTATACAGAGATATATCTTGTCATTTAATCCTAAAAAGATATTATTAGTCATTCTATAATGAAAAAACTGAAGCTTGCAAAGTTGAGCAAATTGTCAAAGGTAAATTGGTTAAACATTCAAACCCAGGCCTGACACTGCCTGCTTTGCCGTCATGTTTTCCTTTTGGAAAGACAAAAAAGACAATATGTTGATTTTTGGGGGTCAAATTCATATTTAAACAATTACAAATAAAATTAAGTCAAATTCCATGTACCTTCTCCTATTTCCTAGACGTCTAATACTCTTTGGTGTTTTAAAGTATACAGTTTTAGCAAATCTGAAACTGTTTTTTAAAATGCTGTAATTATAATTTCATTGTAACATGCTTAAAATTCTAAAATTAACTCTAGAATATTAATATATATATAAAATATGGTTAATTATTCTTAACCCCCACAGCTTATCCCTTTTGTTATTTTTTAAAGATGATTTTAGTTTAAAGTTGGTGCTCATTTATGGAAATATTTGTAAACTAATGAATACATTGCTATCACTGGAGTAATTTCTAGCACCCAACATAATGTCCTTGGGATATTTGATACAAAATGTTAAAAAATGCTCCCTATTGATCAAAATTATTTTTCTATATGGTACCATATAGGTACTAAAATAGTACCTATATGGCCCTAGTAATCTGTAAGATTTAGGAATATATGGCTGGATGCAGTGGCTCATGCCTATAATCCCAGCACTTTGGGATCCAGGGGTGGGAGGATTGCTTGAGGCCAGGAGTTGGCGACTAGCCTAGACAACATAATGAGACCCCATCTCTACAAAAAATTAAAAAATTAGCTGGTCATGGTGGCATGAGCCTTTTAGTTCTAGCTACTTGGGTGGCTGAGGCTGAGGCAAGAGGATTGCTTGAGACCAGGAGGTTGAGGGAACAGTGAGCTATGATCATGCTGCTGCAACCCAGGCTGGGTGACAGAGTGAGACCCTGTGTCTAATTTTAAAAGAAGACTCAGGAATAGGAATACACTAGGGAAGGTTAGGTTTTAGATGTTCTAATGTGATATGAAGCTGCACAGAATCAAAGACTAATGTAATAATACAACCATCTGATAAAGCACAAATATAAAACAACCTTACAATACTACTTGTATTGTAAAACAACCTTACAATACTACTTGTCTCTACAATACTACTTGTCTCTACTTGTGCTACTGTGTTTCCAGTAGCACAGTTAGGGGACATGTTTGATAAGCCTGATCTTTCTAAATTACATTTGTGGTGCAAAATGATTTCTGGTAATTATAATTTAGGAAAAAGCAGGTCACTTGGAAAACAACTCTGTTGACTACCTTATAACCTTGGCTAGAATGGTATAAATGGAAGGGACTCATCTATTTTGACCTCTCCATTTTTGAGATGGGAAAATTGAGGCTCAACAGTATCAAGTGACAGAAAGTCTCAAGACCTAAGGCCAGTTAAAGATGTAGGGATCTGGGAACAAAATCTGCATGCCATGATCTGTGCTGTTTCTTCTGTGTTGTGATTGGGTCTCTTTAAGCTTTTTTTAAAAACCAAGCTCCACATCTATTTTGTCTTTGATTTGCATTCATTTTCATATGCCAGTTATAAAGTATCAATTCTAGCATCTTAAATATCACAAATGAGGCTTAGAATGTATTTAATACTTCATCTATGAGTTATATAAAAGCAAATAAAATGTGTCATAATTTACAGATTGGTGTCAACTGAATCACAAAAAAAGAGTAATTGGTTTGCCTTCAGCCCAACAATATGGTCTTTGTAAACTACAGAATAGAATCTCTCCTGTAAAGGTTTAGAATAGTAGTTCTCAAAGTGTGGTCCCTGGACAAGAAGTTTTAGCTCCATCTGGGAACTTGTAAGAAATGCAAATTCTCAGATTTCTGCTCAGACTTACTGAATCAGAAACACAGTGGGTGGAGTCCAGCAATCTGTATGTGAAAAGCTCTTCAGATAATTTTGATAAATGCTAATGTGTGAGTTACTTGTTCTACTGGTCTAGATTATGCTGTCTAGGATTTCTCCTCTCCTCCTCCTCTCCTCCTCCTCTCCTCTCCTCTCCTCTCCTCTCTTCTCCCTTCCTTCCTCGTCCTTATTCCATAAATAATTTGTTATTATTATTATATAAATAATTTATTACTTTTGCATGAGTAATGTCTCTTAAATATATAGTTATTAAGAACTACCGTATCAGCTGTTACTCCAGACTTCTGATACGGTTTAGAACAAATTTTGTCACCATGTTATGGTTGAGTGGAACAGCATCATCAATTTTGATATGATTCTTGGCAGGTGTTTTCCTTGCTAATTTCAAATGATTGCTTCACCTGTTAGTCTCTGCCACTCTTGCTACTAATTGTCATCTTTGCTAGCAGACCTCACTCAGAGGTCAACCACTGTAAGCCAGGAGACTCCAGGATCCTCTAACTCTTGTTGGCCTCTCACCCCCACCTGTAGTATCCCCTGACAGGGCTGTGGAAAGGATGAGTTAGTAGAGGAAGCCTGACTTCTCTAGGGCCCATGCCGTAATTCTTCTGGAGATAAGTGGGGAAGCCTCATTCTTCAAGCTCTAGGCCCCAATTCTGTTTTCACCGACACTAAATTCACTTCATTATCCTTGTCTGCCTGAAGACAGACCAAGACAAATGGCATTTACAAATGAAAATCTTGGGGGCGGGAGCATTAAAGTGTGCCTAATAAGAAATCAGTTGTTCTCTCAGTGTTTCGTGTGCTGGTCTGAGCACCAGGAAGTGGCTGCAGGTCCTCGCAGATGTGGAATTTCTGAACTGAATTTCTGATATTTTGTTGTCCAAAAATAGTCGGACAGTACTATTTGCAGTCATTAATCATGATTATTAAGCAAAGGATCAGGAGAGCTTTACAGCTGTTAGTTAACTCCTAATGACACTGCAGAGTGATTAGATCTCAAGTAGACTTTAACACTTTTTTTTTTTAAGAAGAAAGAATGATGTGGTCAGAACAGTCATCCCTTTTTAGTGAGAGGAATAGTGGTATTAAATAAGCAGTTGCCTCACAAGTACAATTCCTGGAGTTCTGGCAAGAACCGCTATCTAAAATAATATGTTATTCACAAGTCTCAGAAGTTATGTTACCCTTTAATAGAGTAAAAAATTTGAATGCATTAGTGGAAGATTTCAAGGATAATAGAAATGCCTTGAGAAGAGACGAACTATTGCCTTAAAGTCACAAGATGGCACAGAGTATGTTGTCTGACTATGCATCAGTGTAGGGTGAGCAGCACATTTTGTTGCCTGCAGGTAGGAGGAAAATGAGAGAAGTAGCATCCTTTGCACCTAAGGAGATGGCTGCCAAGGGAAAACGTTGTGCAAAAACACCAAGATGGGGCCAGACACAAACATTGCCTTGCATTTTTGCTGAGGACAGGTCTCTACTGATAGATTTCTTCTATTAAAGCACAATCCTAGATCAAAGTAATGTCAAGCACATACAGGAAGATATTTTGATAGAGCTTATCTGTCTTCTCCCAGGACTGGCTACATAATTTGTGGAGCCTAGTTCAAAATGATAATATGAGGCTTCTGGTTAAAACAACAACAACAAAAATAAGTATTTCAGAGGTGGTAGCAAAGAATTAAACTAAGAATGGTGTCCCTCTAAGTGAAGAGCTCTGTGTACGACTCTCATGCCCATGATGCTGGCCTTGTCTTCCTTTAGCACATTTACTTTTTCTGTTTTTTATTTGGCCAATGGACACTGCCATTGGGGTATTACCTTATGACAGAATGCAATTTTGCAAAGTCTAATTTTAAAATTGTGTATTAAAAGTTTTCCCCGGACTTAATGAAGGACTTTGAATACCCTCTCTAGTTGCCAAATAAATTGAGTTTAATGAATCTCAAAATCATATGTGTTCATCATATTCTTTATAGCGTCAGTTCCAAGTTTGTACTGGAGAGATTTGACAAAATGCCACATCTTTTCTTCTGTTCAAAAGTCAAATATCCTTAGAAGAGAGGAATACCTTTTGCCTGAATCTATTATAGCAAAAGCAAAGCTGGTTTTACTGTAAAATCCCCTAAAACCAATTCTACTTTTTAGGAGATGTCAAATATCTTGGTTTTCTCTATGTGCTTCGCTTTTTCAGTTTGACAAGATAATTAGATCATAGTATTTCAGTGGCATAGCAGAAATGGTAGCCAATAAAGTACATTTTATATTTTCTATCCCTCTTTCCTATTATATATATCATTTTTAAAAAGTTTAAGTTAAATCCTTTTTTAATAGATAAAATGCTATCTGTAATGCTTTTTAAATTAATTTAAACTTAATTTAATAATTTTTAATATATTTGTCTGTTTTATTAGTTTTCAACATGTGAAATATCATTATCATAAGCGCCATACCACTCTTGCAGTGATTAAGGAGAGCTAGCCACTAGCAATAATCCTTTTTCTTGTTAAAGGAAAATTAATCCATGTAAATATGAAAAATCCCTGTATTTATAGAAATAAAAATCCATATATAAAAATTCATATATACGTAAAATACTGTTATACGTATGCAGATATAAATAAATGAAATCTTAAGTAATGAAACTGATAAGTGGTAATTCCATACAAAATTATGAAATACAGAAGAATCAAAATGTTTTGTATATTCTCTCATTTAATTATTAACAACTCTGTGAAGTTGGCTTTATCACTACTTTGTCAGAAAAAGAGATTCAGGGAAATTTCCTTATGTTGCCCATTGTCACTCACTGGAGGATTTGAACAGTTATTTGTATTAATTCTAAAATCCGTGGTCTTTCCGTACCACTCTGCCATCTCAAGCATAATATTTTAAATCTTATAAGTATTTTTATTCTATCATCTATTTGTATTTCTACTTTTTTATATTAAGTAATATAATAAATATTCAATTTGACCAGCAAGGTTATTAAAGCTGAGGGAGGTAAGGTGAATTGTCTGAGCTTGCTCATTTCTCTGGGAGCCCATCAGAGGCTGGAACATTGCACTGATGACCCCCAGCTCTGTGATCTTGTCCCTAGACCTCCACTTGGCTTCTCTTCCTCTTACTGCTCTTAATTAACAGCATGCATTTGTCTTTAGTGGTTTATAATCCTTTATAAGAATTTCTGCCTATTTAACATATATGAAATTATTATTTTTCACCTCCCACCATCTAAAATAATAATTACCCTCAAACAAGGAAGACAAACTAAAGTCATTTTTTATTCTGAAAATGTAGAGCTGAACTCTTCATTTTCAGTATGATGTCAACCACTACTAATTGGATTTCATTTAATTGGATTAAAACTGACGGGACACATATTCTCTTGAATGTGCAACCTCACCCCTCTTGCTTGATCTTCATAAAACATCATGTATTTAGTCAGATTGCATCCCTGGAGATACAGTTGGAGTAGCTGGTGACTCTAGAGAAGTCTGAAAGTAAGAATACGATTCTTGATGTGATAAGGAGATATATTTTTGAAGTAACAACATGGAATAAATCAAGAATAGTCTGTGCTGAATTTTGAGTTATTTCCAGAAATGGAGGCTTCAGGTGTGAACAGAAAATGGAAACCTGGTTTTCTTACCAATTGATTTACTAGATCATCCAAGGAGATTTGAGACCTAGTTCTTTCTACTACTCACAGATATATGGAAGAGCTGCCCAGTCATAAAACCAATTTTGAGGCCAATTTCAAGTGGACAGATAATGGTGAATCTTTAATTAGTTTGATTATATTTTTAGCCAGTTGCCTTTCTGGATTTGGAATATGCTAAAAATTAATTTACCTGTGCCTTACCCATTGTGTCTATTATTGGCACCTCCCATTTCTATTTGAATAAGGTATTGAAAGTTTAGAATCATTGAAAAAAGTATTTCTATAGTATCTTTAAGAATCACAGTACAATAAATAGCTAATTTAAAGCTTGGATCATGAAAACACAATGGATAACATATAGTATAACGTAGCTATATGCCGAGGATATTGTCAAGTGGGTAGGGATTTATTTCCATAGTTATAAAAAATATAATTACCTTGAAACTTATGTTTTACTTCTACTTTGATCAATTATATAGTCAGGTAAGTATATGTTAAACTCTATACGTAGTGATTGAATTAACACAGTTTTTCACACATTATACAAATAGTTCATTTGTTTGAGAAAGAGTTGAGGAAGATCCTTCAGCCCCTTCTCACTATAAAATTATATGATTCTAAGTTTATAAGACACAAAAAAGCCAAATAAATGGAAATTAATGGAAAAATTGATTTACTGGCTTGTGTGAGAGTAGAGACTGAAATTCTAATTAGATGAATGTTACGTATTATGTTTAAGCTATTTTAAAAGTAGGGCTATTAGGAAAGAATTTTAGTGCAACTGGTTTCTTATATAGTTGCTATTCAGTAGGATACTTTTGAAATGGTGAAAAGTTTGTGTCTGTATATATAAAACTCAATTCAGTAATATGTTTGTATCCATATTGTTGATCTAATGTAGTAGTATAAAAACAACCTAAGGAAGAGCTTCCATGCGTACATAGAGGTTATGAGTTGCGGTCTGAGCGAAATACCTTTTGGGATTGGCTTATAACAAGTAAGTATTTGCATAAATAATGCTGTTTGGGGAGTTTTTTAAAAGAAATTTCTTAAGATATAGCCAGTTACCTAAGAAAATATTGTGTTTTCTATTTATCTAGTTGTACCGACACTGATAATGTTGAGAAATCTACATTAATTGACAAAAAAGAACAATGCAATTTGACATATTAACTACTTTAGTCTGAGTGAATTATTTTTGGATCTTTCAAAATAAACTTGCTACTTGAAAAAAAAATTTACATATCCATCTAATTAATAGACTATAGTTTCCCTTAAATAGACGGCTAATATTTTACCCTTATTTATGAACAGTTTTTATTTTGTATGTAGTATCAAATCACAGAAAAAAAATGTTCCTAACTTCAAAAATGGAAGACTTAGGTCTTGGCTGGAATGTTGGTGAACTGAAGGCACTGAGGAAAGCCAATTCAACCTCATTGTCCACTAGAAAACAGTTCCTTTACAGAATGAAGAATTAAATATGATAGCATAAATTTAACTTTCCTGCTGCTTTTGATCCTAAGGTCACAACTAGTAAATAGCAGAGACAGAATTTGAACTAAGACCATTCTCTGCATTCCCTATTTTGCTACGCTATGTAGCAGATTGGGCTGCACACTGGTAGTTTGCCTCCATTATCCTTGCCCTTCACTACAATAATGGATTGCAAACATAAATAACAGTGTTTTCATTTTACAGATACAGAAATGGGGAGTGAGTACAGTACAAGTACTTGCCTAAGGGCATACAATAATGGGTGGTGAAGCTGGCATTTGGACTTAGATCTCTTTCCTAAGTCTCTGTTATTGCCTATATTGACCCCAGACAGAAGAAATTACATTTTTCTCCCTTTTCTCCTCCCTCCCTCCTTTCCTTCTTTCCTTCCTTCCTTACGTCTGTCCTTCCTTTCATTAAAGCAAAGAAACTAAGCTCCCTCATACTTGTAAGGAAAGCCTTTTCGCATCACTTTTATTCATCCATTATTTGTAAAGGCATGTTGTAGACCAGGTGCTGTGCTAGGCATCATGGAGTGCTAAACAGTTGTGAACATTGTCACAGTACCATGTGGTCTGTAGAACTTTATCACACAATAGCAATGGCTTACTTCCTGAAAAGTAGAACAGACACTCCAAAAAACTTAGTATTTCTCTTAACAAAACAAGGGCAAATTGAAATTGTCCTTGGTTCTGCTTCAGTTCAGCAGTTTTGAATCTTCTTTTGGGAATTGCTGGTAGAGAGCAAGTTCCCAATCATGGCTACTATTTTTAGCTTCATAAGACTCTTGTGTCTATAAATGATATTCCCTTTTTTGAGGATAATGTCTTAAATGCAGTCCAAAATCAATTAGCTATTATGTGCAACCAGGCTACCCTTAGAAAGGTGACTATCCTTTTTTGTATATATTTACCAGTATTTGCCACCCAGACCACAAGGCAAGGGATTGAGGTAGTCACTGGTATTTTTCTGGGAGTAGCTTAAGCTTATAATTTTCATGTACATATTTCCCTTTCTCTCTTTCCGAAAAGGATTATTTAAATTTTTCAACATTTAACCATAGAGGAAATAAATAAAATAGGTTATCTTGTCATTTTCTCCATAAGGAACTTCTTCAGAAAAGACAGTGTGTAGACACTCCCAGTGGCTGTCACCTTTAACTCAAGCCCAGGACCTACAGATTTCTCTGTAGCTCAACAAAATGTCTTTCCACAAAGGGCTGGAGGATTCTTAATTATCAGTTGTTGAATTTCAGTCATCCTGATAACACCATTTAGCCAACTGTGATGGCAGCGATATTTGTCTTGTTAAAGACCCTGAAGTTAAATTACTGCTGTACTATTTTCCTTCAAGCCCATAACTTGTTAGTTATGGTGGAAGTGAGCTATTGACTGGGGTCCTCCCATTCTTCTAGACTTCCTTTATTATTTTAAATGATCTCTAGAGCTAAGGGGCAGCAATTTGCATTATTTATTCAATGAATTCTACCTGATAGTCTTGTCTATAATTTCCCTTGTGAAGAGAACAGAAAGACTAAGAATGAATAAATTGTCTCTTGAAAACTCATGGCTTTATCTGCTTCTGTCACAGAAATGCTATAGATTTCAGTTTTCTTGACTGAGAAACATTTAATAACAAGGAGCTCTACATTCTAGCAGTTTAAAAGGAGGAGGATTTTTTTTTCCCCCCACTTTTTGTCTCTCACTGTTTCTTACTCTCAGCTATACTTTACCTAAAACCTTAATTTTTTTCCCCATTGCTTTTATGGGGATTCCTCTGAAAGACATAAAATGCCTCTCTCCATGAGAAGCCCTGTCATAGGAGACAGCTCTTTCCATCTGTATATTTTACTTGCCTTGCATGTAATTTTCTCATCCAAATGGAAAGCTCACTATGCTCTAATGAAACTTACTAGAGACTCCCAGAAAATTCATGTAACCAGGTTTATGTGTGGGTCTGATGTTTTAAGGGACAGGCTGACAATTCATGACCAGAGGAGGCCATTAAGGAAACAGGTTTGATTGAAGTCCCGACACAGATGTTGACAGCGTAATTAAAATGATTAATTGGAGTAAGAGAAGTGTTTCAAACTAATTAGAAAAATGGTTTGGTTATGCCCCCAGACTGTACAAGTGGCCAGAGGAGCCAATTTTTTTATATAGAGAAGGGAAAAGTGAAGATATATGTTAAAACAATGTCATTCTTCTTTTATCAAGAGGATACTGCAAAGTTTAAAACTATGATTATTGTTATGTTGGTTTTCCTGTGAGTCTTTAGGTCTATTATCCCAGCCCCTTTTGCCAGGTGGCTGACTGGGCATAGGCGTGCAGCCACGTTCAAGAAACAAAGGGAATACTTGCATAGAACTGGAGTTGGCCCGTATTAACATAAGACAGTTCTCAATCACAATAACTATTTACTTGCATATTGCTTCTCCAGAGAGAATACAAGTACCCCAAATTACCATCAGATGGCTTAACACATAGTAGGGCCTCAATATTTTGTGTGTTTGCTGAGGCAACCAAAGCCATATTTTTAAGTATGCCTAAATAATAGGACTGAGAAATTTTTCTTCTAGTTATGCTTTCATTTTCTTGATTATTTCTGTTTTATTGTGAATCCTAGTAAAGGCAATTCATTCTTTTTTTTTTTTTTTTTTTTTTTTTTGAGACGGAGTCTTGCTTTGTCGCCCAGGCTGGAATTTGTGGTGCGATCTCAGCTCACTGCAACCTCCGCCTCCCGGGTTCAAGTGATTCTCCTGCCTCAGCCTCTCGAGTAGCTGGGATTACAGGTGCTGACCACCATGCCCAGCTAATTTTTGTATTTTTAGTAGAGATGGGGTTTCACCAGGTTGACCGGGCTGGTCTTGAACTCCTGACCTCAGGTGATCCACTCACCTTGGCCTGGGATTACAGGCGTGAGCCACCGCGCCTGGCCAGCAATTCATTCTTATACCTTCAGAAAACCTGAACTATCATGGACCAATCGGTTTTAGAGATTATTAATGAGCATTAGCAGGGGCATGTTTCAGAACTCTTTGCAGACACAATTTAGTTAAAACATTTCTTAGTTTCTATAAAAGCAAATGTATGCTATTGTGGTGTTGAAGCTCTTTGTACACAAAGTAAACATTACATGAAAGAACTCCTTTGGCCTGCAAACATAACATTTAAATGGCTATTGACCATACGTTTCTAACTAAAAGCACTATGAAAAACAAGTTCTTGCCAGATTTCAGGTTTTTTTCTAGTTGTGCTCTGTGAAGCCTGGTGGTAGGTTTTCAGTTAATGCCTTTGGCTACATGAACAAGGAGTTTCACCAAGAATGTTGGGAATTCCTTTGGTGACCAAAAGGAAATATGAAGACTCTGGAGGCTGATGAGAGAGACAAATAATGGGGAAGTCATAAACATCACGCCAATTCCTGTCATTTATTTCATTTTCTTTTTAAAATAAGATCTGAAATTTTTTAAAAGAATTTTTGAAAAGCATCAAGTTAACTTTCTAGCAGTTTTAAGTTTAATGTAAATCAGTATTCTTCAAGTGCCACATAAATATGTGTAGGTAAGTGTGCTATTTCTAGGTCTATAATATTTAAAGATATTTAATAAATAGGTTTCATTCGTTGCATGCAGGATGCTGACTAAAATTGATAGAGGAAAGGTCTAGGGGTTTGTTTATTTTAATTTAATACAATGAAATACACTTGTAATCCTATTAAATTATAGTCTATTTTGTATATTCTTGATAATTAAAGTTATTATCTATGGGTGTGTGCATTCGCGATGGGGGGAAAATGGTCTATTGGGATGAATGGCATTTGACAAATCACAGGAAATAGTCAATTATGTGGATTCCACGCAGTTTCCAAGGTTATGACAAAGATTTTACCCCTGAAATTCATGAACCATAGTCTGGAGGGAGTTTGGATGGAATTACAATTCAAGTGGTTTGTTTTGGGAGGAGTATAGGATGGGGACAGAATTAAATGTTCAGTTTATTTCTCCCCACAAAACTCGCCGTGACAGCACCCTTAAGAGGGAGAGAATGCAAACTTGTTTTCTTTAACACAAAATTTCTAGCAGTATGAAATACTGAAACATTCCAGATGATAAGGGTCTTAAAGCTTAGGTTTATGATCATAACAATAACCTATTCACATTAATATACTCAATAAAGTTGGCTATATACATGAAGTGCTAATGAAGTAAACAACAAATGAGTTTTCCACGATGCTGCATACTTGAAATTTACTGAGTGTAGGGTCTCTTTATCAATAAAGTTGGAAATTTATTTTTTTCCATCGTTTTCCTCTTGTTTCAAGTCTCGTCACTGCCTTGTCATTTAAGTAAATGACAAGTAAACAACACATGAGTTTTCCGGGATGCTGCATACTTGAAATTTACTAAGTGTAGTATCTTTATCAATAAAGTTGGAAATTTATTTTTTTCCTCAGTATTCTTGTTTTCATCTTGTTTCAAGTCTCTTGACTGCGTTGTCATTTAAGCTGTTAAGGCTGAAAATAATTCCCCAAAGGGGACATTGAACTAAAATATTTCAGGCAAATTTATCTCTAAAAGTTTTAATCTAGTCAGGAAATATTAATAATATGCAGGTGGGGTTGTGCATAAAAGAAATGCTATAAAATGCTACGTTGTTCATCGAGCATATAGTCAGACAAAACACTGCATTTACTGTCTCCAGAAAATGAAAGTTAATTTATGTATTTCATCAACAGACTTTATTATAGTGCCACATATTTGTGGTAGACTTAAGGCCGTGAGAAATTTTCACTCTTGACTTCTCTCTGTTAAAAAAAAAAAATCAAATCAAAACACTCTTTATGTTTAAAAATGGTTACAATACAATAATAAAAATGTGGCTTACTCTTTGCTTTTCACTAATAAGTTGAGTAGCAATTGCCAAAAACCAAAAATCGTAAACTCCCTGAGCTCCAATTTCCTCCTTAATTCAATGAGGTCACTGAGACCAGGATCCACTTTAAGTAGCAAATTGAGGCTCAATTCCGAAATTAGAATGTGCAGTTCCCATTCAATAATCCATCTTTAATAAAAATGTAGATTAACATTGTGTCCCATCCTCCAGCCCAAGTCTGCAGTAGAAGGGACTTGAGAGTAAGATGCCTGGTGCTTCTTTTTCTTTCCTCTCTTGCAGTTCACCTCATTCTTCAACTGCTGGTTCTCATTTCTAACCCTGCTAGTGTCAAAGTGAGAGGGTAGGGGAGGACAGGTGAGGAAGGTAGGGAAGTTCGTACTTGACTTTCTTGAGATGGCTTTGTATATTCTTACCAGGTCTCTCTCTTTCTTGAGCTCTTTCTTAGGCTCCTTTGAGGCCTTTACTGTGGATGTTTGAAAGCACATCTGTGACATTGATGATAGATTTTTCTCCAGCTCTTTGCTCCCTTTGCACCCCGTGGAGATCTACTCCTAAAATTCTCTCTGCAGGAATCTCATTAGCCTCCAGTGGTTTTCCTGGACAGGAGACAAAAAAGCTACAGTCTTACTCTCTCTATTCCTCTGTAATCCACATCTTGTCCAGGGACATTGATCCCTGGCTCCAACAAAGTCTGAGAATGCAGGCCAATCCCAATACAGCTGCACCTTTCTACTTTGTGCCTAAAGCAGTTCATCAGTTGCTTACTTTGTCCTCTGTGTTTCCTGTATAGGGACCAATCACAGTTCACTTTGCCGTATTAACTCAGAGGAACATATTAAGCTCTTGAGGGGTCCCTCTGAAGCTCCTCTGTCTTAACGTGAGAAGCAAGCACAGAACAACTTTCTCCAAACAGATCTTTAACACAAGTCCTTCTTCCTGGTTTCATTGGTTTGCACTAATTTTTAACCCTCAATGTAGATTTTAGGCCATTTAGCTCTCTGTCATCCTACTCTGACATTTTGCAAATGGTATTGTATCGTGTGTCTAACAACTCGGCTGTCTGCTGTCTGTTTTATCTTGGTGCCTCAGGTAAAGAATCCAATTTAACATGCTGTTGCAAATGAGTTAAATTCCGATAGCCTTCAGAACTAATTTTTTGTTTCCCTTTGTGAATCCATCCCATGAATCTCGATTTATTCATAAAAATATAGTTGTTCAGGCCGGGTGAGGTGACTCACGCTTGTAATCCCAGCATTTTGGGAGGCCAAGGCGGGCAGATCACCTGAGGTTGGGAGTTCGAGACCAGCCTGACCAAAATGGAGAAAACCCCATCTCTACTAAAAATACAAAATTAGCTGGGCATGGTGGCTCATGCCTGTAATCCCAGCTACTCGGGCGGCTGAGGCAGGAGAATTGCTTGAACCTGGGAGGCGGAGGTTGCAGTGAACCAAAGTCTCACCATTGCACTCCAGCCTGGGCAACAAGAGTAAAACTCCATCTGAAAAAAAAAAAAAAAAAATTCTAGTTGTTCATTTTGAACATTTTTGAAAGTTAGGGATTTTTAAAAAAACTGTCATTATAAAATTATGGCTAAGAATTAAGGGATGACTGTTCCTGCTGGTTAACATGGTTCATAATTGGTTGTTTTTTGTTTGTTTGCAAATTGAATGATCAATTGAGTTAGGTTTGGTTCTTTCATTTTAGAGATTGCCAATATATGTAAAATTTGTCTAGACAGGGATCGATGTCCACAGAACAGAAAATCATATAGGTAATTATATAAAGTAAACTAATTTCAGTTAGTTTACTTCATGTAAAATAAGTGAAAACAATTCAATCTTAAAAGGTCTTCATGTGACGAACTTGCCCTAAGCATCTCATGTATGTATAAGGCACTATAGTAGACAGTACAGGGGCCACAGAGATGGAGAGAACTAAGCTCCCTCTCTCCTGGGACAAAGCTTATGCTCTGCTCTGAAAGTGTCTGTCTTGAGTGAGCCTTAATCAGCATCGCAAATATGGAGTATCTTAGTTTCTTTTGAATGGTAATCGATTGTTTAGGGGAATAATTTTAAATTTATTAAATGATGTGTTTTTCTTTTAATGTTAAGGAATATAAAAAAGGACCCCCAAAATGTTTCATAATCTACTGCACAGATAAGCCTTTTGCCATAAAAGGTAAAAGAAAAACAAAGTAAAAACAAAAAACTATAATGTGCATGGTAAAAAAAAAAAATTAATACTATGGAAAGCTATAAAAGGAAAAGTGGACATCTTCTGTGCCATTGTCTCCTTCCAAATCTACCATTAACAATTCTGTCTGCTTTTCTAGAAAATATTATGTGTATATATGTATATTTGCATATATATAAAGTTATTATAGATATGCCTATACCAACTTGCTTACTTGATTTCTTCCCTCCTTTCCTCAGTTGTTCATTTTGCTTTTTCTCTTAAAGCACTACCTCATTCTTTTTAATAGCAATGTTGTATTTGCTGTAGTTAATTAGTCCACTCTTATGGAGGCTTTCATTGGTAATACAAATATTGATGTGATGAACATTTTCCTGCAAATTTCCTTATGAACCTCTAGGATCATCTTCTTAGGATTAATTTCTCTAAGAGTTGCTGTATTACATCAAAGAAATCCTGAGTTTTCTGTTATTGTAATAGAAATTGCTAAACTGCCCATAAGAAATTATCCATGCATTTACACTTCACCCAGTACAGTTTTCTGTGTTTCCTCATAATTGCTCTAACATTACAATCACTGTATTTACAAATGTTTGCCAATCTGAACTGTGAAAAACACAATCTCTTAATTTTACTATATATCTACTTCATTACAAAGGAGGATAAAATATTTGTATGTTTCTCCTGGAAGCCTACCCTTCCTTACAGATTTTTCACTTTGTATTGTCTTTTACTGACTTTTTTGAATTTTTTTTAGATTAAGGAAAATACATATGTATTTGATAAGGCATTGCATAGATTTTCCCCAATTAGTTTTCTGCATTTTGATTTTGCTTATGATATTTTTGCCATATAGAAGTTTAAAATATATGTATAATAATATCTAATATGTTTTTCTTTTGTGCTTTCTAGGTTTTGATGTCTACTTAACACCTTTCCCACCAAAGCTTATGAATAAATGCAACCATTCTTTCTTCTAGTTTTTTTGTATTTATTTTTATATTTTAGTGTAAGCGATGGAATACACATGTACGTGCTCATACATTGCATACACACACACACGTACATGTATATAATTTCAGTCCAATCAACTGGACCTAGAGTCCCAACACTAATTATTGTAATTATTGAATAACTTCTCCGTGTATACCGATTTGAAATTTGGTTGCGTCATTATGGATTTAATTCTCATACGTTTTGGTTATATTTCTGAATTCTTCTATTTTTTACATTTGCTATAGATCTATCTCTTCTCCAAAAAAGAGTATTAAAAATTATGATTTCATAATTATTTTTAAGGCTATTCTCCCTTCTTGATTCTTAATTTTCAAAAATTTTCTGCAACTGTGTCTTTTTTTGAGACAAACATTTTGTTCATTTTTGCAAACATACACTAATTTATGGATATTTCATTTGGGCCTACATTTTACTTATAAGTTAATTTTGAACAATTTTGGCTTCTTTATACATTCAGGTCCCCCTTTTATAGTTCATGATATATCTATTTATTCACTAAAATATTTTGTGGTATGTGGTTGAATTTTGAATTTCTTCACTTAAGTGATATAAATTTATGTTAGATTTATACCCAGTATTTTATATTTATTTTTAATTGATACATGATACATATTTATAAGGTACATGTGATATTTTGTTACATGCAGTAGAGTGTATAAAGATCAAATCAAGGTATTTGAGGTATCCATCACTTTGGGTATTTATCATTGCTATGTGTTGGGAACAATTCAAGTTTTCTAGCTAGGTTGAAATATACAATACATTGTTGTTAAACATAGTCACTCTATTCTGCTGTTGGATAATCACTCTTATGCCTTTTGTCTAACTGTATGTTTGTACCCATCAACCTACCTCTCTTTATCCCTCTTGCACCCATAAACACTTCCCACCCTGTAGTTTCTATCATTCTACTCTCACTCTATGAGATCAACTTTTTTAGCTCCCACATGTGACTGAGAATATGCAATATTTGTCTTTCTCTGCCAGGCCTATTTTACTTAACATAATGACCTCCAGTTCCATCCATGTCACTGTAAATGACATACATTCATTCTTTTTTTTTTTTATGGCTGTACAGTATTTCATTGTGTATATAGTATTTTATGTTTTTGCTTGCTATTGAAAATTGGTTCATGCCTTCATTATACTTAATATGTTTAAATGGCAATTTTATATATTGCTTTCTTATAGAATAATCTTAGTGTTCCTAATATATTTTTAATTTGATATTCTTGGGTTTTGTTAGGTGTAATCACATCACCTAAGATTGGTGATAAATATGTCTGATTCTGGCTTCCCATTTCTGCAACTCTTTTTCTTTCTCTTATCTGATTGCATTATCTAGTACCTCCAGAGCAGTATAAAATTATGGCACATTTTTATTATGTTCTTCATTATAATGAGAACAATTCTTATTTCCCCATTAAATGTGATGGTGGCATTTGACTTTGTGTGTATTGGTACAAATAAACCAGATATTTTTATTATCAGGAGTTTTTTATTATTAATATTAGACTTGAGCTCTGTGCCATTTTGCGTTAAAGGAGTATAGATTTATAGAAACATTTATTTCTTAAATAGCTATAAGCTACTTTCTTTGCTTGATTGAAGCTGGGCATTTTTGCTGTTCTTTTGCTTATAATTAGGTCTGTAGGAAGGAAGATTTTGTAATCATGCTTCATTTTGCCATCTGAAATGAAAAGTCTGGCGGGAATATTTTAATTATTCATCATGGAATCTCTGTATAGCAAATCAAATAGAGTTATGTATTTTTTACTTGATGATTTTGCTAATGTGGCTCTAATATTCACAACTTAAGCAACCAAAAACAACCAATAATATTTTAAAACAACATAAATTAATTATTGCTTGAAAGTTTCTACCAAGGGGCATATGGACTTCTATGAGATCCAATTATAAACCAGGAAAAAGAGAGATCAACACTTGTATTTTAACACATATGCAGTTTCTTATTAGCAAAATTTCACTGATAAACATATGCTAAGTTATTTTAGATGTGAGCCAAAAGTTCTTTAGAAGTAGGTATATTCTGCATTTGAACTCTACAGCATTTGAAATCACATCGGCTGACACCAATTAGTATTAGATCTGGAAACTTTGCCAGTAATTCTTCTAGTCTCCAGTAAAAGTGAGAGGCTTTCATTTTGGTTTTCTTTTTGGTTTGTTGGTTTTGCTTTCATTTCTGATTTTTGTTTGGTGGTAGGTGCTTTTATGAAATACTTTTTTAAATTACCCTTATAATTTATTGATTAGTTATTGGTAATTATTAATTATCTATCTTTCTTAGTGTTTTTCTTCAAACTCTGCAATTAGGAATACCCACATATTGGAACATTTGCTACTCTATCTCATTCCACACATGTGTGTATGGTGTATATATGTGTTTACATATTTGTGTATATTAATTTCCACAAGTATTTTATGCCCATAAATATTCATGCCATAATAGACTTTTGTTCATTTATGATGCAAAAATTAACTCTGAAGCAAACTGTATTCTTGCTTCTCATGGTCACATACTTTCTCTCTCTGTCTCTAAGCTTTGTTAACCTAGTGGTAAATTCTGTGGTACCCATTTGCATGCATACATATGTGTGTGTATGTGTTTATGTGTGTATAGATATAGATATAGATATAGATATTCTTGACTATTTGTATCCATGGTGCACGTGTGCACATGTGCACACAGACACACACACACAAGTATGTATACATGGAATAGCAAGTCTCTAGGGTCTTTGCTGAAGTTAAACCAAGAATTTCAATATATGATACTACTACTAAACAGTATCAGGCCCTGTGAACCTGACACATTCATTGCCAACATCAGGACACCTAATAGAGTGGATACTGACCAAGGGGGAGTATTCTTGCCCAGATGGTACTTATTTAGGCAATGCCAGTGTTGGCTAATTTCACTTTTCCTGCATGGCCTCTGTCTCTCTGTTACTTATGTAGCACTCATTCTGTGTCAGACTGTGTTCTAAGAACTTCAACTATATTACCTTACTTAACTGTTAAAAAGACTTCTGAGATAGATACCATTTATCCATTTCATTTTCAGGTGGGAAATTGAGGCATAAGGCATTTGGGCAATGTGTTCAATGACAATTAAACAGCTAGAAAGTGCCTGGTTAGCTAGGATGTAAGCCAGGCATTTTGGTTCCTGAGCCCACACTCTTATACACTGTAATACTATCTCATTCATCCTGCTGTAATTATTCATTTGATTACATGAGCTCCTGCCAGACTGCATGTTCTGTGAATAAGGGGCCATGTCAATCTTGCCTGTCTTTCTATCTTGTGTCATCATAATGCCTGGTAGGTAATAGGGAATACATAACTGGTTTTCACTTTTAATTGAATTAAAGTAAAAGTTTGTCTCTGTAAGATCCCTTTTCATATATCTTCCTGATAAAAAACCTGTTTAATAAGCTGAAAAGATGAGGTTTGGTTAAGAAGAGGTGATACAGAAAAACAACACCATATTTTTCTAACTTATGCCTCATCTGGCTTACTGCTTAGTTCCCATTTGTCATCAGTGCACTTAAAAAGTTATTTTGAAACATTGCCATTTTTAATATCTTGGAACTTCCTAACACATTACCTATTTTTTAACCAAACAAGGTGATTCCTTATGGGCAAATATATACAGCAAGAAAAAAAAAAGGAAAAAATGTCGATGATACCTGTTTAATTGGGAAATATGGTTGCATATTTGTTATATCTCGGAAAGAAATGTATGACTTATTATAGCAGCATTTAGTCTTCCAAAATATCAGTGACTCCCCAGTATATGCCTTCATTTCCAAAATGAGGGGAAAAGCATTGAGTGTATAGTACTTCCTTTTTTCCCCCACAAAGAAAAAATCATAGTGGAAATTACATTGAAGAATAATCTACACAAAACAAAAAAGCACAAATCTTATGTTTCTGGTTCAGTGACTTTTGATAAAGGTAACCCATAATTACTAACCCAATCAAGATACAGAACCATTCTGTACCTCTGGAAAGTTCCCATAGTCTCCCTCCCAGTGAATCTTCCCTAGTCACCCCTTGGTAACCGTTGATAGGATATCTATCACAATAACTTAATTCTGCCTGTTCAAGAACCTCATTTTAAACCTAACAAAACCAGAAGTTATTGAAAGAGATGTGATTGTAGCCATCTTTGTTTTTGTAAGGACCACGAGTTAACTACACGTAGATATATCATCCAGAGAAAAGTCCTGATAAAAGTATAATCAGTGCAAGTTGAATTCACAGGTAAGGTTTACTGTAGACGTGGAACGGTGTTTCAAAATTACTCTTGAGAAACAGGTCTCAGGCTAACAGTTTCTCTCACCTCTGTTGCATTGTCTCTTTATTTTGAATAACTACTGTGTGCTGTGGTTTCACAACTCTGTCAGTAAAGTAGTGATGGGAAAATACTTTTGTTCTATGTTTTGTTGACCTAGTGGTAAACTCTGTTACCCAGCTGTCAAGCAATTAGATTATAATAATGAATATTTTCTTAAGGCAATTTATTGGGCCAAAGAACCCTGTGAATAAATAGTAGTATCTTTTATTTTCAGAGAGCCTAGTTAACATCCCTCCACTTACTAAAACTAGTCAGAATGTGATATTAGTGACTTTCATTCTATTAAATAAGCATTCATGATTGTCCTAAACATTCTTGCCAAATATGCATATGAAAATAGCATAGCCACTGTAATTGTTAAGTCAGTCAATTTTTCTCAAGGACTGTGTTGCTTTAAAAAGTTAATAGTGTTTACACATTCATGTGATTGGTCTGAAGTTTACATGCTAAATAATATTTACTGTGAAAGATGTGTGTGTTTGTCAGTGGATGTGTGCATATATTCAGATACCTAATATGACCAATGTGACAAGGGACCCCATTTTTTTCTGCCATAAATTAAGGGTTAATGATAGCATTTATTGCATTGAGCTGCTGAGAGGACCAAATGAGATAATGCATTCAGAAATGTTGAGTGTTATTTGGTTTGGAAATTGATAAAAAGGGCAGGTCTTACATTGAGTGCAGCTTTACAACATATTATCCATGCATGATTACATATAAACAAAAATGTTCAGTTTAGAAAGGGAAAAATAGTGGGTACAATCACAGTTTTATCTTATTTTTATATATATATTTTTTTTATTATACTTCAAGTTCTAGGGTACATGTGCACAACGTGCAGGTTTGTTACATATGTATACATGTGACAGGTTGGTGTGCTGCACCCATTAACTCGTCATTTACATTAGGTATATCTCCTAATGCTATCCCTCCCCCAGCCCCTCACCCCACAACAGGCCCCGGTGTGTGATATTCCCCTTCTTGTGTTCAAGTGTTCTCATTGTTCAATTCCCACCTATGGTGAGAACACGCGGTGTTTGGTTTTTTGTCCTTGTGATAGTTTGCTGAGAATGATGATTTCCAGCTTCATCCATGTCCCTACAAAGGACATGAACTCATCCTTTTTTATAGCAGCAAAGGATTTCATGGTGTATATGTGCCACATTTTCTTAATCCAGTCTATCATTGTTGGACATTTGGGTTGGTTCCAAGTCTTCGCGATTGTGAGTAGTGCCAGAATAAACATACATGTGCATGTGTCTTTATAGCAGCATGATTTATATTCCTTTGGGTATATACCCAGTAATGGGATGGCTGGGTCAAATGGTATTTCTAGTTCTAGATCCCTGAGGAATCGCCACACTGACTTCCACAATGGTTGAACTAGTTTACAGTCCCACCAACAGTGTAAAAGTGTTCCCGTTTCTCCACATCCTTTCCAGTACCTGTTGTTTCCTGACTTTTTAATGATCGCCATTCTAACTGATGTGAGATGATATCTCATTGTGATTTTGATTTGCATTTCTGTGATGGCCAGTGATGATGAGCATTTTTTCATGTGTCTGTTGGCTGCATAAATGTCTTCTTTTGAGAAGTGTCTGTTCATATCCTTCACCCACTTTTTGATGGGGTTGTTTGTTTTTTTTCTTGTAAATTTGTTTGAGTTATTTGTGGATTCTGGATATTAGCCCTTTGTCAGATGAGTAGATTGCAAACATTTTCTCCTATTCTGTAGGTTGCCTGTTCACTCTGATGGTAGTTTCTTTTGCTGTGCAGAAGCTCTTTAAGTAGATCCCACTTGTCAATTTTGTCTTTTGTTGCCATTGCTTTTGGTGTTTTAGACATGAAGTCCTTGCCCCTGCCTATGTCCTGAATGGTATTGCCTAGGTTTTCCTCTAGAGATTTTATGGTTTTAGGTCTAACATTTAAGTCTTTAATCCATCTTGAATTAATTTTTGTATAAGATGTAAGGAAGGGATCCAGTTTCAGCTTTCTACTTATGGCTAGCCAGTTTTCCCAGCACCATTTGTTAAACAGGGAATCCTTTACCCATTTCTTGATTTTGTCAGGTTTGTTAAAGATCAAGTAGTTGTAGATGTGTGGTATTATTTCTAAGGGCTCTGTTCTGTTCCATTGGTCTGTATCTCTGTTTTGGTACCAGTACCATGCTTTTTTGGTTACTGTAACCTTGTAGTATAGTTTGAAGTGAGGTAGTGTGATGCCTCCAGCTTTGTTCTTTTGGCTTAGGATTGACTTGGCAATGCAGGCTCTTTGTTGGTTCCATATGAACTTTAAAGTAGTTTTTTACAATTCTGTGAAGAAAGTCATTGGTAGCTTGATGGGGATGGCACTGAATCTCTAAATTACCTTGGGCAGTATGGCCATTTTCATGATATTGATTCTTCCTATCCATGAGCATGGAATGTTCTTCCATTTTTTTGTGTCCTCTTTTATTTGGTTGAGCAGTGGTTTGTAGTTCTCCTTGAAGAGGTCCTTCACATCCCTTGTAAGTTGGAATCCTAGGTATTTTATTCTCTTTGAAGCAATTGTGAATGGGAGTTCACTCATGATTTGGTTCTCTGTTTGTCTGTTATTGGTGTGTAAGAATGCTTGTGATTTTTGCACATTGATTTTGTATCCTGAGACTTTGCTGAAGTTGCTTATCAGCTTAAGGAGATTTTGAGCTGATACAATGGGGTTTTCTAGATATACAATCATGTCATCTGCAAACAGGGACAATTTGACTTCCTCTTTTCCTAATTGAATACCCTTTCTTTCTTTCTCCTGCCTGACTGCCCTGGCCAGAACTTCCAACACTATGTTGAATAGGAGTGGAGAGAGAGGGCATCCCTGTCTTGTGCCAGTTTTCAAAGGGAATGCTTCCAGTTTTTGCCCATTCAGTATGATATTGGCTGTGGGTTTGTCATAAATAGCTCTTATTATTTTGAGATACATCTCATCAATACCTAATTTATTGAGAGGTTTTAGCATGAAGGGCTGTTGACTTTTGTCAAAGGCCTTTTCTGCATCTACTGAGACAATCGTGGTTTTTGTCATTGGTTCTGTTTATATGCTGGATTACGTTTATTGATTTTCATATGTTGAACCAGCCTTGCATCCCAGGGATGAAGCCCACTTGATCATGGTGGATAAGTTTTTGATGTGTTGCTGGATTTGGTTTGCCAGTATTTTATTGAGGATTTTCGAATCAATGTTCATCAGGGGTATTGGTCTAAAATTCTCTTTTTTTGTTGTGTCGCTGCGAGGCTTTGGTATCAGGATGATGTTGGCCTCATAAAGTGAGTTAGGGAGGATTCCCTCTTTTTCTACTGACTGGAATAGTTTCAGAAGGAATGGTACCAGCT
Source organism: Pan troglodytes (assembly GCF_028858775.2). Taxonomy (NCBI): domain Eukaryota; kingdom Metazoa; phylum Chordata; class Mammalia; order Primates; family Hominidae; genus Pan; species Pan troglodytes. The sequence goes on from NC_086015.1 coordinate 33,345,928, forward strand.
CCTCCTTGTACCTCTGGTAGAATTCATCTGTGAATCCATCTGGTCCTGGACTTTTTTTGCTTGGTAAGCTACTAATTATTGCCTCAATTTCAGAGCCTGTTATTGTTCTATTCAGAGATTCAACTTCTTCCTGGTTTAGTCTTGGGAGGGTGTATGTGTCAAGGAATTTATCCCTTTCTTCTAGATTTCCTAGTTTATTTGCTTAGAGGTGTTTATAGTATTCTCTGATGGTAGTTTGTATTTCTATGGGATCAGTGGTGATATCCCCTTTATCATTTTTTCTTCCGTCTATTTGATTCTTCTCTCTTTTCTTCTGTATTAGTCTTGCTAGCAGTCTATCAATTTTGTTGATCTTTTCAAAAAACCAGCTCCTGTATTCATTGCTTTTTTGAAGGGTTTTTTTATGTCTCTGTTTCCTTCAGTTCTGCTCTAATCTTAGTTATTCCTTGCCTTCTGCAAGCTTCTGAATGTGTTTGCTCTTGTTTCTCTAGTTCTTTTCATTGTGATGTTAGGGTGTCAATTTTAGATCTTTCCTGCTTTCTCTTGTGGGCATTTAGTGCTCTAAATTTCCCTCTACACACTGCTTTAAATGTGTCCCAGAGATTCTGGTACATTGTGTCTTTGTTCTCGTTGGTTTCAAAGAATATCTTTATTTCTGCCTTCATTTCGTTATGTACCCAGTAGTCATTCAGGAGCAGGTTGTTCAGTTTCTATGTAGTTGAGTGGTTTTGAGTGAGTTTCTTAATCCTGAGTTGTAATTTGATTGCACTGTGGTCTGAGAAACAGTTTGTTGTGCTTTCTGTTCTTTTACATTTGCTGAGGAATGCTTTACTTCCAACTATGTGGTCAATTTTGGAATAGGTGTGGTGTGGTGCTGAGAAGAATGTATATTCTGTTGATTTGGGGTGAAGAGTTCTGTAGATATCTGTTAGGTCTGCTTGGTGCAAAGCTGAGTTCAATTCCTGGATATCCTTGTTAACTTTCTGTCTCACTGATCTGTCTAATGTTGACAGTGGGGTGTTAAAGTCTGCCAGTATTATTGTGTGGGAGTCTAAGTCTCTTTGTTGGTCTCTAAGGACTTGCTTTATGAATCTGGGTGCTCCTGTATTAGGTGTATATATATTTAGGATAGTTAGCTCTTCTTGTTGAATTGATCCCTTTACCATTATGTAATGGCCTTCTTTGTCTCTTTTGATCTTTGTTGGTTTAAAGTGTGTTTCATCAGAGACTAGGATTGCAACCCCTGCCTTTTTTTGTTTTCCATTTGCTTAGTGGATCTTCCTCCATCCCTTTATTTTGAGCCTATGTGTGTCTCTGCATGTGAGATGGGTTTCCTGAATACAGCACACTGATGGGTCTTGACTCTTTATCCAGTTTGACAGTCTGTGTCTTTTAATTGGAGCACTTAGCCCATTTCCATTTAAGGTTAATATTGTTATGTGTGAATTTGATCCTGTCATTATGATGTTAGCTGGTTATTTTGCTCGTTACTTGATGCAGTTTCTTCCTAGCATCAGTAGTCTTTACAATTTAGCATATTTTTGCAGTGGCTGGTACCATTTGTTCCTTTCCATGTTTAGTGCTTCCTTCAGGAGCTCTTGTAGGGCAGGCCTGGTGGTGACAAAATCTCTCAGCATTTGCTTGTCTGTAAAGGATTTTATTTCTCCTTCACTTATGAAGCTTAGTTTGGCTGGATATGAAATTCTGGGTTGAAAATTCTTTTATTTAAGAATGTTGAATATTGACCCCCACTCTCTTCTGGCTTTTAGAGTTTCTGCTGAGAGATCCACTGTTAGTCTGATGGGCTTCACTTTTTGGGTAACCCAACCTTTCTCTCTGGCTGCCCTTAACATTTTTTCCTTCATTTCAACTTTGGCGAATCTGACAATTATGTGTCTTGGAGTTGGTCTTCTCGAGGAGTATCTTTGTGGCATTCTCTGTATTTCCTGAATTTGAATGTTGGCCTGCCTTGCTAGGTTGGGGAAGTTCTCCTGGATAATATCTTGCAGAGTGTTTTCCAACTTGGTTCCATTCTCCCCGTCACTTTCGGGTACACCAATCAGATGTAGATTTGGTCTTTTCACATAGTCCCATATTTCTTGGAGGCTTTGTTCATTTCTTTTTATTCTTTTTTCTCTAAACTTCTCTTCTCGCTTCATTTCATTCATTTGATCTTCAATCACTGATACCCTTTCTTCCAGTTGATCGAATTGGCTACTGAAGCTTGTGCATTCATCACGTAGTTCTCGTGCCATGGTTTTCAGCTCCATCAGGTCCTTTAAGGACTTCTCTGCATTGGTTATTCTAGTTAGCCATTAGTCTAATCTTTTTTCAAGGTTTTTAACTTCTTTGCGATGGGTTTGAACTTCCTTCTTTAGCTCAGAGAAGTTTGATTGTCTGAAGCCTTCTTCTCTCAGCTTGTCAAAGTCATTCTCCGTCCAGCTTTGTTCCATTGCTGGTGAGGAGCTGCATTCCTTTGGAGGAGGAGAGGCGCTCTGATTTTTAGAATTTTCAGTTTTTCTGTTCTGTTTTTTCCCCATCTTTGTGGTTTTATCTACCTTTGGTCTTTGATGATGGTGACGTACACATGGGGTTTTGGTGTGGATGTCCTTTCTGTTTGTTAGTTTTCCTTTTAACAGTCGGGACCCTCAGCTGCAGGTCTGTTGGAGTTTCCTGGAAGTCCACTCCAGACCCTGTTTGCCTGGGTATCAGCAGTGGAGGCTGCAGAACAGCGAATATTGCTGAACAGCAAATGTTGCTGTCCGATCATTTCTCTGGAGGTTTTGTCTCAGAGGGGTACCTGGCCTTGTGAGGTGTCAGTCTGCCCCTACTGGGGGCTGCCTCCTAGATAGGCTGCTCGGGGGTCAGGAACCCACTTGAGGAGGCAGTCTGTCCATTCTCAGATCTCATACTCCGTGCTGGGAGAACCACTACTCTCTTCAAAGCTCAGTTGGAAATGTGGAAATCACCCATCTTCTGCATCACTCACACTGGGAGCTGTAGACTGGAGCTGATCCTATTCGACCATCTTGGATGGAGTACCCACAGTTTTAACCTATATGATTTCTTTCAAAATTCCATAGTTTACTTTTTAGATTGAGCCATATATGGTGTACTGCACAAATGGATTAAGATATTTTAAGGTATTTTTAGGAGTAATTTTGACTATACTTGAGCTAATTAACACTGATGTAGAATCTATTCCCTGGCAAAAGTAAACTCCATTGTATTCCTGTTCTTTAGTCCTTTTGGTAGAATCCCATTTGGGATATTATTCCAACATATATTATCTATCTATCTATGATCTTGCTTTGTACAAATACATAAATAGATGATTCCCTTGCTTTTGATATTTTGGGTTGAGTAGAAATTTTGCCTCTCTCATCTGTCCACAAGGTTGGCCTCATCTATGTGCAAGTCTGACCATTATATCTGATAATGGCTTCAGTGTCTGCTTTTTTAGTTTTGTGCTCACCTCAAGGCCTTTTTAGTTGAACTTGGCCTCTCCATGCTTTGGCCTAAATCTGAGGGTTGCCTTATTATAATCCTTCAGGAGACTTAGTGTGTTATTCAGAAAGTTGGATACAATGTGTTTATTTTACGATGCATTTGGGCAGAAATATGCCTGGGAAGAATTGAAACTAGATTGATCCTTATTTTTGTTTGTCTACTTTGTGACTCAGTGCCTTTACTACAACTAATCATGACGAGATCAGCAAGATCTGGTTACTATCTAATATGATACCTACAGAGACTCTCTAATCCAAGGCTTTATGAAACATCAAAATGTGAAAAGGATGATGAAGGCTTCACTAAGTAGTGAAAATATTTATACATTACCACAAAGTCAATTGACACTCAAATTAAAACAACTATTTGCCGGGCGTGGTGGCTCACATTGTAATCCCAGTACTTTGGAAGGCCAAAGCGGGTGGATCACCTGAGATCAGGAGTTTGAGACCAGCCTGGCCAGTATGGCGAAACCCCATCTGTACTAAAAACATAAAAAATTAGCTGAGTGTTGTGGCATGCACTTGTAGTCCCAGCTACTCAGGTGGCTGAGGCATGAGAATTACTTGAACCCAGGAGGCGGAGGTTGTGGTGAGCTGAAATTGCGCCACTGCCCTCTAGCATGGGTGCCAGAGTGAGACTCTGTCTCAAAAACAATAAAAAAAAAAAAAACCTGTTTTTTAGCAACAGTTAAAAACAGCAAATATTTTTAAAAATTGATAAAAATATTTTTTTTGCTATCAAATAGGATAGAAATTTAAAACATATTATTTAATGTGGCAAAGATGAGCAGAAACAGTTACTTTCATATACTATTAAGTATAACTTAGAAAAACTTTTGTGTTACCACTTGGGAATATTCATCAGATTTTTAAATTCATGTTTCTTAGGGCCAATATTTCTACTTCTAGGAAGTGGAATGATATAGGTACAGGAATGTTTATTGCAGGCATGTTGGAACCATTAAATGTCCAAAGTGAGGGGGAGGGGCGATTAAATATAGAACAGATGCATATATGGCATTAAAAATTCTCAAATATATCATTAATCAAAAACAATTCTGCAAAACAATGCATATAGAGTGATATGTTATATAAAAATTGATTTGTGAGTATATATTGATAAACATTTACAATTGCATAAAAACATTAGCAGAGAATAAGGGGGATTCAGGGAAGGGTGATAAAGGGAAGAAGAACAAACATCAACAGAGGACCTAATTGTGGCAGACCCTGACTGTAGTTTATAACTAAGCAGAGCTTCCCTGACTGTAGTTTACAACTAAGCAGAGCTTCCCTGACTGTAGTTTATAACTAAGCAGAGCTTCCGGGGGTTTTATCATAAACACGGTATGTCTTATCTAGGTATTCTTATGCTTCCACAGCAAAGTATGAATAAGTATTTAAGAAGACAACCTAAATATATTAATTGAAGCTTGCTGGCTAAAGTTGGCTTCTTTTCTGAGGAATATATATGAAGGTAACTAGCAGCAAAACATCATAGATAGTATCAGTCTTGGGCCTTTTTCACATACTTTACGTTTTCCCATCTATAAAAAGATGCTTTGGAAACAGCCATGAGAGTCCTTCGGAGTAGCCCAATCTCGGTAGCCTTATTAGACGCATAGATGTGTGTCTCCTGGTGAGAGTCTCATGCTGTGAAAGTCATTAGAATAATAAATTAAACTTCTTTGTACACAGGCTTTTTAAGCTTCAGGTGCATATCCTTTAATGCCTTTTCCATTTTCTTATAGCTTGAAGTATTGAGATTTTTATTGTCGACCAATTGCTTCCTCCAAAGTTTTGCCAGCATAATGAGTTCGTGGAGTCACTGATGCCTAAAATAATTTGTGGAGTTTGGGTTGAAATAGCTCCATGTAGTCCTCCTTTTTCCCAGTTCCTAAGAGCTAACTAAAAAGATAAGACCTAATTAATGAAAATAAACTTCTCAAGGGTCAAAATGGAATATCGTATAAAATTATTTTTGATATTTTATATTAGGATGTGACTACAGGTTCCACTAATGTTAATATCAAGATTATTCAATAGTACCTATTTATATGTGTGGAAATTATTGCATAAAATTTCAATTTTCACATAGATTTTGGAAGAGGCCTTGGCTGCACCAAATGGAAATTTTATAAATGGAATAATATTTGTGGGGAAGCCTTCAGAAAGCAATAACATAAATTTAACATTAAGCTGTGCCTTTTAAAAGTAATATCAAAGCAAATTAGGAGATATATATATATTCTTTAAAAAATTTTTTAGATATTGCCATTCAATTTAAGAAATTCAGTGGAAAAAACATTTTTCCATCATTCATAATGTTAGCATGGATTATTTTCTCTCTTCGTATCAAAGAAGTAAAGGAAAACAATACAACATTACTTCTTACAATGGTGATTGACATCTGGATCTTCTAGGCTAAAATTTGAAAAAAAAATTATTTCAAACTACAATGAACATGAAACAAAAAGACAGTATTCTTTGCGTTAAATCTCTTTGTATTCGTTCCCTCCGGCCCATACTCTAAAAAAAGATCACCTTTGCTCTCTTAGGTATCTCTGTTAGTCCTTAATTTCTCCTATGGATGCAATGTCCATTGCCCTGGCCGCCTTCAAATCATTCTCCTTCACTTCTGCCGTTAGGTACATGCAAATGTCTACTGTATTTCCTCTGTTACTGAATGGAAAAAGAAATCACCTTAATTTAGCTTCCAATTTTTCTAGTTCCCTAAATTTTATTTTGAAACTTCTTGAACCTTACATTTTCATTCACTTTCTTCCAGTTTTTGAACACTGCCTCCTTAACATTTGTGAGCTGTGGCAGGTTCTCACCAGTTTACTGTACTGAGTACTCTCTGGGAACCTCATATTTGACTTAAGTGATTTTACTCATTTGCTCTTATTATTTTGATTGAAGGAAAAAAGTCACATAGTATAATTTTAGCAGAGAGGATGTGAAGTAAGAGTTGAACCAACTTTAAGCTTTAAAAATATTCCACACTGTTGTATGCATATAAATTTGAGACAGATAAAGAAATCCTTCTTTGTAAAAATGTAACTAAAGTCAGGTTTATTTTTTTCATATAAAGTGCCTAAAATAATTTGTGGAATTTTAATTGCAAATAGGATATATCATAATTTAAAAATATGATTACTTTGTTAAGTGATAGTTGTATTATCAGTGCCATGCAGACATTACCCAAACACATAGATCTAGATTGACCAATTTGAGAACTATAACATGAACTTAGAATCCTAAGGAACAATGCCTCCAAATATGTGTTTCTGAATCCTTTTTTTGTTTGTTTGTTTTTTAAACAGGGTCTTGCTTTGTTGCCTAGACTAGAGCACAGTGGTGTATCAAAGTTAACTGCAGCTTCAAATTATTGGGCTCAGTCTTTCCACCTCAGCTCCTGAGTAGCTGGTACTACAGCCATGAGCCACCAGGCTGAGCTAATTTTTAATTTTTTTTTTGTAGAGACATGGTCTCACCATGTTGCCAGGCTGATCTGGGATCAAGTGATCTGCCTGTCTCTGCCTCTCAAAGTACTGGTATTATAGGCATGAGCCACCACACCTGGCGATATCCAACTGTTTTAAGAACTAGAGGGAATGCGGTATCTCTGGGGCCAAGAGTTCCCTGTACAGCCCGAATAGCAAATCAACTACTTTAACACAAATAAAATTAGATTAATCTTCCTGCATCATTTTATTCCTCTTTCTATAGTGGGGCTGTGTCACTTTTTGATGACTTTTTTGCCATTTTTAAAAAATCTATAGCTTGACATGAAAATAAAAGTCAGTCTCTAATAGAAAAGCATTTTGGTCTTTGATCAAGTAATCAAAACAATTATAAAGGCTGATCAGCAACCTAGATGTCTAATAATGGGGAAAATATTATATAGAACACAAAATGATCTTTGGTAACACATGGAAGAACTAAAAAGGAAAACGACTACAAATTTGTATATAACATCTAGTGAAAATTGTGTAAACATTATTTCTGAGTTGAATATACAGTATTTATGGAGAGAATTGAATGTGCTTAAAATTTTGATATGTTTTTCCATTTTATGAAAAAACCGGGAAATGTGAATTAAAGAAAAATTAACATTCATTTCATCATTAATTGTAATAGAAAAATGATTTTACCTAATTCAAATAATATGTAAGTATTCAGTTATTTTACATATCTATGTATATCTATGCTAAAACATATATTCAAAAATGTTTTTAATAACCTGAAAAACAGTTGGGATATATTAAGAAAGCAACATACAATGTGAGTGTCTACGTGTGTGAGTGAGAGAGACAGAGACTGAGGCAAGAAATAACATTTAATATGATGTTGAAAGGAAATGTGCCAATATAAAAGCATTGGTATAATCACAGATATTTTTAATACAACTCTCCATATTCCAAATTGGCTGTTAACATATATTTATATTTATAATCAGAAACACATAATAAATAGTATGTTATTTACAAACAAAGCATAATACTCAAATAATGTACTATTTTTAAAATAATGTTGGTACTTGCTTATAGGAATATAATTGCTTTTTGTTTATTGCTGACTTTCTGTAGTTTCTATTTTTTCCTATAAAGAACATGTGTCACTCTTAGAAGAAAATATAAAGTTGATTTTTAAAAAGAGACAAATAATATTCCCCTATGGTTAATCAAATATTTTGATGAAGTTAGAAAAATAAGACAGTAATGCACTTTCTCTACAACTCAATTATTACTAATCAGGAAGGACAATAGTACATTTTATTTTATTATGCTTTCTTCCTCTGTTCTAAGCCAATAGATAAAAACAAAATTAAGAAGGATATGTTCAAACATCCCTAAGAAAAAAAATCAAGATTTCAACTTGGATAGAAATAAGGGAAACATTGCTACATCTTTCTTTTATACATATAGACCAGTTTGCACACACAACTCACTGAAAGTGTAACTAGCTCTTCAAATCCTGCATTAGTAGTCAGATAATTGTAAGATGTCTCTTTGTATATAGATATGGGATACTTATGTGGCCATCAATTTAGTTGACTTTCTATCAAAATGGAGAAGTTTTATCCTGAAATAGCTTACCGATGGAAGTTAGAAGTGGGTCTGACATTGCATTATTTGGTGGAAAAGACCATCAAGGTCTGTGCAGTAAAGCTGATGCAGCTCTGTGAACTAGCAAATCCTATTAGTACTTAGCCTGATCACCTGGGAAGATGAAATTGTCCTTACTGAGATGTGGAAGGCTGAAAGTGAAACAGGTTGATCTATATTTATTGGAGTATTGCTGGGTAGAAAATTTGTCATCACGTTATCCCCAATGCCTAGTATCTAGGTATCTAGTGGCACTTAATAGGTATTCGGTAAATATTTGTTGAATGAATTCCTGAATTCTAAAGGGCTTCAATCTGAGCTATTTTTCACATCACTACTGAAAAATGAGAGTTCACAAGGAGCTGTTAAAAAAAAAGGTCTTCACTTTCAGTTTAAATAGAATGAAGAAAAATGAGATTTTTTTAGATTTTTTGAGTCTGTGACAGTCTCAATTTGTATTAGTCTTTTTTTAAAATCTCACAAATATTTATAGAGAAAAAGGAATGCTTATATACTGTTGCTGGGAATGTAGATTAGTTCAATCATTGTGGAAAACAGTGTGGTGATTCCTCAAATACCTGAAAAGAGAAATACCATTCGACCCAGCAATCCCATTACTGAGTATATACCCAAACGAATATAAATCGGTCTACATACATGCATATGTTCATTGCAGCACTATTCACAATAGCAAAGACATAGAATCAACCTAAATGTCCATCAGTGGTAGACTGGTTAAAGAATATGTGGTACATATACATCATGGAGTACTGTGCAGGCATAAAAAAAGAACAAGATCATGTCCTTTGCAGGAACATGGATAGAGCTGAAGCCATTATCCTCAGCAAACTAAAGCAGGAACAACAAGCCAAATACCATATGTTCTCACTTATAACTGGGAGCTAAATGATGAGAACACATAGACACATAGAGGGGAACAGCAGGCACCGGGGCCTACTTGAGAGTGGAGGGTCGGAGGAGGGAGAGGATCAGGAAAAATAACTAATGGGTACTAGACTTAACACCTGGGTGATGAAATAATCTTACAACCAACCCCCATGACACAAGTTTACCTATATAATGAATCTGCACATGTATGCCTGAAATAAAATAAATTTTAAAAATCTCACAAATGTTTATATTAGGTTGGTGCAAAAGCAATTGTGTTTTTTGCCATTACTTTCAATGGCAAAAACCGCATTTACTTTTGCACCAACCTAATAGTCATTTAAAGGAAACTTCTTAAGCCAGTGTCCCCAACTCAGATTCTCAGATCATCACTCCTTAACACACACACACATACACACACACACACACACACACACTTTGAGGGTGAGGAGGAGAGAGGGAACAATGAAGAAAAAGTTCTGCTAATTAAGGGAACTGCTGAAGTTTCAGCTAGTCTTGGTGATGGTTGAAATAACATCAAGGAAAGAGGGAATATAGGAAAGACAGGTGGGAAAATGATTGAGAGTCTAGAGCTAAGGGACAAAGAAGAGACAGAAAATATGGGGAACTAATGTGGAATAGATTATTGATCCTAGAAATAAATGTAGCTAAAATTCTTTCCAGTAAAGAGGTCCCAAATTGGTGATAGGTAGGACTTTTAAAGGCAGCCATTTTTATCACACTCTCCAATTCTACCCCGATTTACAGTGATAAGTTTTCTTAGTAAAGAAGCAGCTTTGTCTGAAACTTCAATTCCAAACCTCCAAGACTTTGGCTTAATTAATCTGAAGATACAATGCAGACACCAGCTTTTCTTTCAGAGGTTAGTTTAAGTTTAAAATTATGTCTTCCTAACAAATAGCCCAAAGAAATGACTTTGTGGTTTTCCTTTCATACATTCAGGGATGATGGACAGCCCGGCCTCATGACAGGTGTTCCAGGAGGTCTTTTTAATTGACTTGTCTATAGATGTAAAGAATTTGAACAACCAAGTTGTCTGGTATTTTCTCTATCACTTTCCTGAGGGACTTTTCTTAAGAGAACAAGTGAACTATGATGTCATTATGTCATTTATTGGTTTTAGTCGGACTTTGTTGAACCTATGAACCTGTTTGAGATATAGTCATAATATCTTGCAGCTCATGTCTGAAAATGTATGTGAACACTTCACAGAAAGTTCTGTTCAGGTTGTCCATCCATTTTCATGTTAGATAACTTGTTTTGGGAGTTCTGCCTCTTAGTAAATTTATTGCTTTTGATAATCTGTGGAACTTTTAATTTCTATATTTTAGTTCTTTTTAGACTCAACTATGCACACCCTTTAGATTTATTATTTGGCTTTTAAGGCATCTTTAGACCAGACCCTTTCTATTGGTTAATTGTGGTATAAACCTGGCTCATCCACTTGTGAGACTCTTAGATTCCAAGTGTCTAATAAATCACCAGAGGAGGAATAATTAAAAGCTTCTTTCAGTTCTAGTATTAAATCAACAAGATTGCCTGGACCGTGCTTCTAGATGTGCTGTAATTTATACTATTAGTGTGGATTGTTTTGGTTTTCTAAAAATAATAAATGACCCAGTGAATAGCATTTGGCCAGAGGCATACAAGAAACAATCCATAGTATATAGATTTGTTCAATGGCATTTAAAAGACCTTGATTAGAATTCAGTCTGGGCTGGAGTGATGAGAATGCTGTTTACTGATGTCTGTTTGAAGTCTCCCTACATGGCAGAGGCTAGAGGGATTCACAAATAGTAACATTTCTTAACTCCAATGGCTGGATCCAGCTGTCTGGAAGAGCTGACATTTTAAAAGAGAGGTACAAAAATGTCTGAATGTCATGATTGCTAATGTCATTTTCATGATTTTAGTTTTAAGCGATCTTTGTTTGCTCCGTGCTCCAACAATGAGCTGGGTTAGAATTCCCAAAACGCTGTGTTAAAAATTCCTTGTGAAAATGCAGTGGTTTTGTTCACGGAGTGAGAAGTATCTTCTCTGACAAAGCTGTTCACTCATACCTGTGGTTTCTGCCACCCAACCTAAGAATCATTTCAACATACTTAATGTTTTAAGATTGGTAACACAGGGATAGAGGAGAGGCAGGGAGAAGGCAGGTACAAGCCAATAAGTTTGAATAGTTCATCTTTGAAACAGAAACAGACATTTGATTGGTTTTGCCAGTGAGCCTGGGAAATTCCTAGTGTTGAAAAAGCAAAAACATGTACTTGATGGTCCAGACAAGTTTATGAACCAGAATGGGATTTAAATATCTAGCTGTAAAATTATGTTGGAAACACACAGACACACACATGCTTTACTGAGTGAGAAAACATGTAGGAAGTGCTTGCAAGGAACTAAGGGACACCATGCACCAATAACCATATTAAAACATGATAGTGATAGTGTTTGTTGTTTATATAAGCATATGTGTGAATATGTATGAGTGTATATGAGAACATGTATGTGTCTGTGTTTGTATGGGTGTTATTTTAAAGGAAGGTATGAGATGGCACATGTAACATAAGTAATTTTGTTTTATTGGTTCCAAGGAAGCCTTTACATTTGATCTAAGTTTCTCAAGAAAGGTCCAGAGTAAAGATAGATATGGTACTCTGGAGGAGAGAGGAATTAAAACCAGCAAACCTGACTAACCCAGAGCTTAAAGAACTGGCAATGTTTCAATCAGTTTCATTTACAAAAAGTTTTTTTAAAATTATTTTTCCATATCCTCGTCACCTTTAAAAGATTCCTCTATTCATTTATTTCTTCATTTATTAATCATTTGAACATTTTTAAGTAACAAGCATGTATCAACATTCTGTTTGATGGGAGAGATTCAAAGATAACTTCTAGATCACAGAACAATAAGCATAGCCAAAAGGCACCTGGTAAGTAGGGGGAAGAGGAAGACACCGTAGAAGTGCACACAAGCTTCCAATGATTGCCGTTAGAACGCAAGTTCAAAGGTGTGAAACAGTTAAGTAAGAAACCCTGTCTCTACTAAACTACAAAAGAAATGATCTGGATGTGGGGACGTGCACCTGTAGTCCCAGCTACTCAGGAGGCTGAGGCAGGAGAATTGTTTGAACCCGGGAGGTGGAGGCTGTAGTGAGTGAGATCACGCCACTGCACTCCAGCCTGGGTGACAGAGCAAGACTCTGTCTCAAAAAAAAAAGAAAAAAGTTTACCAAGGCATTGATTTTATTTTATTTAAAAAAGAACTTTAATAATTCCGGGTTCTATTTGTTTTATAATGAGATAAGCTAAAGTGTCATTAGTTTCCCCTTCTGATAAACAGGATGTTACCTAGTAAATAATAAAACAGAAATATTTCAGAAATTTAGGTTGGAAACTATTGGAAAAAAAATAATGGTTTTGTTGGGAGGCAAAGTCCCAATGTCTCTTTGAGCCAATAAGCAACCAAATAATTCAACTTGATTTTTTAAATTGCACTGTTTTTATGTATTGGTTTTTTGTTCCTCTCTCTCAATTTTACTGTTATTCCTCTAATAATAAATGTCTCGGGGAGACAAAGCACATCTTTCTTGTGTGATGGGAAAAGGGAAACTACTAATTGAAATATGTACTCTGCCTAAAATTAGCATTGCATAAAATGGAAAAAGGACAAAAAGATTTGTCTTCAAGTTTACTCGTCTATAAAATGGGAACGATAATAGAACCTGCCTAATAGCATTATTGTGATGTTTCAGTGAGAGAGAAAAAAAAAAAAAAAAAAAAAAAAAAACGCCTTGAAACCATTAGAGTGGTGCCTGGAATATAGTAAGTGCTCATTTATGTTGTCCCTATTTTATGCTTATATATTATTAAACCTAAATATAAATTTTTAAAACGAGCAGGAAAAATTCTAAAACTGGGCACACATAACTTTCTCTGGGTTTTTAATACCACAAAGCAGGTGCTTGAAATTACTTTCTGAATTATTGTATGATGTTTCTCATATTAGAGTTACTGTCTGGAGGCCACATGCATGGGATGGTGATGTCATGGTCTCTTTCTGTGTTAATCTTGAATTCCTTCTGTCCATTTGCTTCCAGAACCCACTGATCATGGGCAATCCAGTGAGTTCTCAGCACTGTTACTCAGGGTAGAAGCAGCTTCTGAAACTGAGAAAAAAGAAAAAAGATACTATTGGGTCATGCCAAGGATAATCCTCCCCCTAAAAGAAATTTTGGCTTCCCAATAATACCAGCTGGGTGTTCTCCCTAACTTCTGGATGCACATATGTAAGGAATAATTGTGATTCAGCAAAAGAAAGTGAATGGAAATGGAACAAATTGAAACAATTAACCAAAAGATGCAGAAGGGAAACAAGAGTCAGACTTGACCCCTAGACCTTGTGGGAAGGAAACCCTTGGTGTTGGTTTGAAAAATGATAATGATCAGTTTCTGTTTCTAGACTGTTATCAGTGGTTAAGGTCCTTATGATTTGTGCTAGAGACTGGGAAAGAATGCTAACATGAAACCAAGCAAACAAGTGGCAAGTAATTGAGCCTCGAGGGATCCCTTTGGAAAGCATCTTGTCATTTAGAATGATGCATTTTTGATATTCATCTAGCTGGTTTCTGAGTTCCTGTTTGCAGGAAATGAAATTCTAGGCTTTGCAGTTTGAAAAGGGTTGGATAGGGGTGGGTAGTGTTCTCAGAAGTAATCAAAGCTTTTTTAGTATTAAAGATGACTGTGGAATGTTTAGAGCTAGAGGCATAATGATGCAAATCAAATGGCGTATTAGTATCCTGCCTAGTAAATGTAGAAGCCTTAAAAATTCTGCTGGTGGATGGGTGGTCAGCATTAGAGCATTAGACACAAGGCACTGGGGCAAAGAAACCCAGAAGGCTATGCACTTTTGCTGGGAAAGAGAGTTTACTGTGAGGGCTGAGTGGGACAGCAATGGGCTTGCAGAGAAGGGGAAATGTATCAGCCTGGGGACTATAACCATTTGACTTTTCTCCATCTGCATGTAACAACCAATCCAAAATGGCAGAGATCAGCAAGAAGAAGATACTAACATTGTGAAGATGGATCATTCGCAACCTAGATAAATAGCCTTTTAGAAAATGTTGAGTTGATTTTATAAGGAGAATATATCAGTAAAGATGTAGAAGTTACTGGTTTGCTACAGATAGCTCAGACCAGCTTGTGAGAGATGAGTTTTTGATTTCCCAGGAATTTTTCAAGCTGGTTTTGAAACAGAGCCAATATTAAAAGTTACATCATAGAAACTTGGATAGAAACTTACACAGATAGTATGTAACTCAGTGATGGCTTGAAAGCAATTTGCATTTAGTAGAAACTGTACTTTGGGTACCCATACAAACATTCTGTTTTTCACTTTCAGTACAGTAGTCAATAAATTACCTAAGATATTCAAGACTTTATTATCAGATAGGTTTTGTGTTAGATGATTTTGCCCAACTGTAGTCTAATGTAAGTGTTCTGAGCATGTTTAAGTTAGGCTAGGCTAAGCTATGATGTTTGGTAGGCTAGATGTATGAAATGCATTTTCAACTCGTGATATTTTCAATTTAAAATGGATTCATTGGGATGTAACCTAATAAAAACTTGAGCAGCAACTGTATTTGAATAAATTACAGTATACAGAAAAGGCAATACTCAAAACTCATCACGTCATAATAACTGTACTATGTTTTACCATTATCTATGCTTTGGCAGCTATTTACATGTATTGTGTCTGTATGATGACAACTATATAATGAGGTGCTACTGCACATTTCTTTCCAAACCTGCATTCTATAATGTGATGTTGGTGGCTTGAAATTGGCTTTCCGCTACAGTAACCAAAACAGCATGGTACTAGTACAAGAACAGAAACATAGACCAATGGCACAGAATAGAGAACTCAGAACTGAGTCTGCACACCTACAACCATCTGATCTTTGACAAACCTGACAAAAAAAAAGCAATAGGGAAAGGATTTCTTATTTAATAAAGGGTTGGGAAAACTGGCTAGCTATATATAGAAAATTGAAACTGGACCCCTTCTTTATACCATATAGGAAATCAACTCAAGTCAGATTAAAGACTTAAATGTAGAACTCCAAGCTGTAAAAATCCTAGAAGAAAATCTAGGCAATAACATTCAGGCCATAGGCACAGGTAAGTATTTCATGATGAAGACACCAAAAGCAATTGTGACAAAAGCAAAAATTGACAAATGGGATCTAATTAAAGAGCTTCTGCACAGCAAAAGAAACTATCATCAGAGTGAACAGACAACCTACGGAATGGGAGAAAATTTTTGCAGTCTATCCATCTGACAAAGCTCTGTTATCCAGCATCTACAAGGAACTTAAACAAATTTCCAAGAAGAAAACAAATAACCCCATTAAAAAGTGAACAAGTGACATGAACAGACACTTATCAAAAGAAGACATACATGCAGCCAACAAACATATGAAAAAAGCTCAATATTACTAATCATTAGAGAAATGCAAATCAAAAGCAGTGTGATACCATCTCACAGCAACCAGAATGGTTATTATTAAAAAGTCAATAAAACAACAGATTCTGGCAAGGTTATGGAGAAAAGGGAACACTTTTACACATTGGTGAAAGTGTAAATTAGTTCAACCATTGTGGAAGACAATGTGGGAATTCCTCAAAAACCTAGAGAGAGAAATACCATTTGACCTAGCAATCCCATTTGATATATATCCAAAGGAATAGAAATCATTCCATTATAAAGATACATGCACGTGCATGCTCATTGTAGCACTACTGACAATAGCAAAGACATGGAATCAACCTAAATGCCCATCAATGATGGATTAAATAAAGAAACTGTGGTACATATACAATATGGAATACTATGAAAAGGAATGAGATCATGTCCTTTGCAGGGACATGAATGGAACTGGAGGCCATTATCCCTAGCAAGCTAATGCAGAAACAGAAAACCAAATACCATGTGTTCTCACTTATAAGTGGGAGCTAAATGATGAGAACACATGAACACATGATGGGGGAACAACACACACTGGGGTCTTGTCAGAGGGTGGGGGGTGGGAGGAGGGAGAGCATCAGGAAGAATAGCTAATGGATAGTGGCCTTAATACCTAAGTGAGGGAATAATTTCTGCAGCAAACCACTCTGGCGCACGTTTAACAATGTAACACACCTGCACATCCTGTGCATATATCCCTCAACTTAAAAGTTGGAAATAAAAAAATAAAAATGAATTGGCTTTCCATTTACCCCTTTGATTGCCCTTACCCCTATCCATATGTAAAGCAGCAGCAGGGTGGTGATTCTGAATGTTTCACGGGAGCAGTTAAAAAGACACAATGTGGGCCGGGTGCGGTGGTTCACGCCTGTAATCCCAGCACTTTGGGAGACTGAGGCGGGTGGATCACCTGAGGTCAGGAGTTCGAGACCAGCCTGACCAACGTGGTGAAACTTCGTCTCTCCTAAAAAATACAAAAAAAACGGCCAGGCGCAGTGGCTCATGCCTGTAATCCCAGCACTTTGGGAGGCCGAGGTGAGCGGATCACGAGGTCAGGAGATGGAGACCATCCTGGCTAATATGGTGAAACCCCATCTCTACTAAAAATACAAAAAATTACCTGGCGTGGTGGCGGGCGCCTGTAGTCCCAGCTACTCAGGAGGCTGAGGCAGGAGAATTGTTGAACCCGGGAGGCGGAGGTTGCAGTGAGCCGAGATCGTGCCACTGCACTCCAGCCTGGTGACAGAGCGAGACTACGTCTCAAACAACAACAACAACAACAACAACAACAACAACAACAACAACAACAACAACAAAGTACAAAAAAATTAGCCGGACGTGGTGGCGGATGCCTGTAATCCCAGCTACTCAGGAGGCTGAGGCAGGAAAATCACTTGAGTCTGGGAGGCGGAGGTTGCAGTGAGCCGAGATCATGCCATTGCACTCTAGCCTCGGTGACAAGAGCAAAACTCTGTCTCAGAAAAAAAAAAAAAAAGAAAAGAAAAGAAAAGAAAGGCACAATATGTAATGCTATTTGCTAAAGTCAGCCTCTTTATGCGTCTTTTGTTGACTTCTTCTTTAGTGGCTCCACTTCTTAGAAGTTAATGAGCAATTCCAGCTATAGCAGCAGAGCCTCTACCAAAGCAGGGGGACTTCAGGGAACCACTGGTTGTCAGATGTGCTGGGCGTGAACATGAGCGTGAACAGAGGAAAAGTGTCTGATTTAACTGGTCTCGGGTGAGGCCTGCATGTTGGGATATTTAGAGGTTCCCCAGTGATAACTAATAAGAAGCCAAGGTTGAAAACCACATCTAGGCCAAACTGCGATTAATTTTTGCCTTCCACCTCCTCATCAATGTCCTCTTTCCCTTATGACCCTGCTGTCTACCTGACTCAGTTGCATCCACTTTCTCTGTGAATCTTCCTTTACCTCCACGTTGGCTGCCAGCTTCAAGATTGCATGCCCCTCTGAGCAGTTTATCTCTAACCAAGAGAGGTATTCCTTTCCAAGAGTTCCATTAAAAGTCCAAAGGAGAAGTTAATTGGCCTAACTTTGGACCATGTGTGCCCACCTCTCAACCAATCACTGTAATCAGGGCAGTCATCCCTTTGTCCAGCCATGCTCCTGTATCAGAGAAGCACTGCCATGACAGATACTGGGCGAACTGATATATGACCCCCAATACTGGGTTTGGTGCTCATTATTGTTAATGCATGTGTTAAGGGTTTCATTCTAATCATCTGCAAAAAAGTGATTGTTGTCTTTAAAATGTTACCAAAACTAGTCTTTTAGCAAGAATCTTACTAGAATAAAATGGCTCTTGCTACCGGTATTTTTAATCAGCCTATGTATATTGATCCCATTCCTGATATTATCACCTTAATATATAACAGCCCCAATTCCTCTTATTGAGCCTTGGTTGCTAGGGAAAGCAAAAAGTTATAGTGGAAAAACTACTGAGATTTTCTCTCTAATTTGCCTCTGTCTGCCTCTAACTAGCTTTGAGATCTTGGACAAGTCCTTTAACAGTTCTCTGTCAGCTGCTTGGACTGTGAAATAGAGATAAAAGTACCTGTCTATTTCAGGCCGGGCACGGTGACTCACTCCTGTAATCCCAGCACTTTGGGAGGCCCAGGAGGGTGGATCACGAGGTCAGGAGATCGAGACCATCCTGGCTAACGCAGTGAAACCCCGTTTCTACTAAAAATACATAAAATTAGCCGCGGGTGGTGGTGGGCACCTGTAGTCCCAGCTACCTGGGAGGCTGAGGCAGGAGAATGGCATGAAACCGGGAGGCGGAGCTTGCAGTGAGCCGAGACCGCGCCACGGCATTCCAGCCTGGGCGACAGAGTGAGACTCCATCTCAAAAAAATAAAACATTAAAAAAAAAAAACACAACTGTCTATTTCATAGAGGTATTGTGAAGATTAAATGAGATAATGTTGATGAAGTAATTTTGAAAAGCATATCAATGTGCAGCTGTAAAGTTTTATTCATATTTACCAGCCAGGCAAGTAGTATTAGCTGTTATAAGTAAAGGTAAACATCCAAGTGCATATGTTCAGATGAATATACATTTTCTCCTGATATATATTCTTCTAGTTACAGATCTGATTGGGTTGTATATTCTGTCTTTGCTAAAACAGAGTTGTATTGAAAATCTTAAAACGATTTTTTTCCAGTGATCATTCCTAATCATTAAGTGTGATGTCAAAATTAAAACAAAAAAATATAAAACCAATATGCATTCATATAGCAATATACTTAATTTATTTTCCAAATAAGCTCAATGGTATTTGGGAGACTATCTCTCATTTGATTTCTATAACCTTTGAAACAAGTTTGCTGACGTAACTTTCTCAGCCTCCAGAGCATTATCTCTATCTTGTCTGCAGAGAGATTTTCCTTTGAGGTCAATCTCAAACTTACAGCCTTCTTTGGATCTTCCATGGTAAAACTCCTTTTGCCATTTTCTGTGCTTTCCTCTTGAGTTTCCTGAGCACTGAACACACATATATATGTACATACAGGAATGCAGGGACATAGGCCCTCACATACAGTGCAAGTCACATTTTATAAGGGTAATTTGTTAAATGGTATTTCTCTAATTCTTAAAAGCAGTGACTCAATGTATTATTCTAACCTCTTTCACCTAAGAGTTCTGATATGCAGCTGTAATCCAATAAATCTCGAATGCATGATTAAATTAGAGAATTTTTTAAGTTGATAAGAAGTTAGAGTAACTAGAAAAAAATGGGTCTTTTATTTTAGATTAATAGAGAAATTTGCCTCTGTATTAATCCATTTTCATGCTGCTGATAAAGACATACCTAAGACTGGACAATTTACAGAAGGAGTTTTATTGGACTTACAGTTCCACATGGCTGGGGAGGCATCACAATCATGGCAAAAGGTGAAAGGCACGTCTCACATGGCGGCAGTGCAGGGAAACTCCTCTTTTTAAAACTATCAGATCTCATGAGACTTACTCACTATCATGAGAGCAGCACGGGAAAGACCTGTCTCCATGATTCAGTTGCCTCCCACCAGGTCCCTCCCACAACAAGTGGGAATTCAAGATGAGATTTTGGTGGGGACACAGCAAAGCCATGTCAACCTTATTGACTGAACAAGTATTTGCTAAATATACTATATACCAGGTATCAAGCTGGTTATGAGATTTATCAGTGAAGACGACAGGTGCTGCCTTGATCCACATTGAGGTAGACAAACAACACATTAATAAATCATTTCAGTCTGTGATCAGAGCTCTAAAGGAAATAAGCAAGGGGTGGGAATAGAAAATAATGAGGAAGACTTAATTTAGTCAGTATAGTCAAGAAGGACACTCTTAAAAAATGGCCTTTCAACTGAAACCTGAAGAAATAGAATGAATTTGCTTTGCAGAAACCCAGAGGGAGGACATTTCTGACAGGGGGAAAGAGCAAAAAAGTATGAGGATTTGCAAGAAGAGAAAGGGGGAAGGAAAATTTGTGGCTTTTATGAAGCTTAAAATAAATAGTGGGTACTCTATTATTCAAGGTCTTTCAGCCAGGTTAAAGAATATAAAGAATAGTGATAATCTAGTAGGTATTTAGTAGGGGAATCACACACACACACACACACACACACACACACACGTACATCTATAATAAGCTAACATGTTATAAAAAGTACAGGACATTTCTTAAAAATATCCTGTAGTTTTTATAACATTAGCTTATTATAAATATGGTTATTGGCATGGCAAGGAATGCCAGTATTTTCTACTATTTTTTATATGCTACTCTACATATTTTGATGTATACCAGTTGCAAAGCCAGCCATATAAGTTAAAGTGGCATAATTGTAAAAAATCTAAAATGTAATGCTTATAATGTGCTTGGTCTTGTTCTAATTGTGGTAAGTTGCATTGCATGTTTTAACTAATTTTAATTATCACAACAAGCCTGTGAGGTAAGTATTGTTTTGTTACCATTTCATAGATAAGGAAACTGAGTCATAGAGGGATTAGGTAAATTGCCATGTCACACACATTTGTAAGCAAGGGATGGAGCCAGGAATAGGGCAGGTCAGTGAGGCTCAAATCCCATAGTCAAAATCAGTGGTATTCAAAGTGTAGTCCACAGATTGATGCCAATTTGTGAATTATTTGTCACTAGTCTATGATAAATACAGAAACTGGAAGTAAATGTGTGATGATTGGCCTTGTCCTATTGAAAAACCTATAGACCACTTTGAGTGTAGTGTGGAATTGCATGGACATGAATATATATGAGTCAGGAACTGTAGGAACACATTTCCATTTATGATGGATTGGAGATAAGTGGTGCTTCACCTCAGATAATTCAAAAGTAATGCTCTAAACTACATGCTGTGCCACCATAGATGAAATAAGGTGTTAAATCTTCTCTCCTGTGTCTCTCGATACTCCATATGATACATCATGTGCAAAAAGTGCCATTTGTAATTTGCCTTGGGGAAATTCATTTTATTTTTTTCTTACCTCTTGGACCTGTGAGGAAGTGAGTATGAGAGAAAGATCCAGAAAGGGGAGAGGTCATATGACCCCCTGCTCTCCACTGGCATTGACAAGTAGTAGTTTGGGTTCCATAGTATGATAGTCACTTTCCTGCAATCATTCTTCAACACCTCTGGTAATTGTGAGCCTATGAGAGAAGCAAGGAAGTGTAAGTGCCGAATACTTATCAACATCCTACCTGGTCAAGTGGTCCAGAAAGCTTGAGCATAGTGTTAAATGGACCAATGGTATGTGCTACCTTTTTTCTCTACTAAGGTAATAACGTACTCTTCTAGCTGTAATCTACCAGCCTACAGAAATGGGGTTGGTTTTGAGGTTGGATAGATCCTTGTACTGTTATTATCCTGAAGTAGGGGTGGGGGATGCTGAAGAGAGCTTCACAGTGCCATCTTTGTATGTAAAAATGGCACAATTATCCTCAAGTGAAGAAACAATGTAGAAAGAGCTGAAGTAGTGCTTTTTCTACCACTTTTCAGAAAATTAGTGTCAGCAGCACATTATTCAGAAATCTTTATCTTTTAATCTACTGTGCTAACTCTTATCATATCTGCCCCTGCCCTATTGCTTTAACTAGAGAGGTTTATTTTGTTCCCTTAGCTAATGACTCTATCTGGGTCAGACATCACATATGTGGCACCTGGGTGGAAGTGATGAGTTCATTTTTGTCTTTTTGTTATTGTTATTAACATCACCTCATGTGTTTGGTATTCTGTGTTGGCTGTCGAACCAGATTCCTCTTCCTTTCCTGAAAGAAAACAGGGCCTAGCATAGGAACGGCTTCTATCTTTCTTTCCTTCCCTGTATATCTCTTTCTTTCCTTCCCTGTCTATCTCTTTCTTTTTTCCTTAACTGGGGAATCAGGAAACTTCTGATGAAAAATCAGTATCATAGTGTTGAGTAAATATTGTGAGTAGACAGGCATTTCCTTGCAGTTTTGAATAGAATCATACCCCTAATAAAGACATTCTGAAGGCTTATAATTCTCACAAAGTCCAGATGTTTCTACAAACAAGGCACACATGGAGGTAAAATGTGGAATTTTTGAAAGACGTTTAGTTCCCATGTTGTCTCAGTCAAAAACAATGAAAATTTCATTTCCAGTTAACCATCAACTACCTTCAGTAGAAGACTAACATCTTCCTTGGGGAGTTTGCTTCATGGATAGTAAATGGAAGCAGAGAGCAGTTATTCTGCGGCACACAATGCCATGAATGCTCCCACATATGTAATAATGTATATGTAAAAGCATGGATTTGTGCAGTATTGATTTCTTCCTCAACGTTTACTACTTCCTGCCTCTTTGGTGTTGCAAGGTTTTGTCTGTTGCTTTAGTATTTAAATTGCCTCACTTAAGAAATGTGCCCATTATGTGTGGGGGAGAGGAAGGGTTCCATGAAAACGAATGCTCTGAAGTATTTGAAATTCTTCTATGAGCACCGAAGCACTGCAACTCACACTGCTGTGTTCACCAAAATCCTGGAAGCAACACGCTATTTTGACTTGAAGAAGCAATACCGAAATTATGAAGTCATCTAACATCTTTCCAATTTTAACACAGACTCTAAATATGTGGCAATTCAGTATTTTATTTTTCGTTTATATCCCCTTTCTATACTACCACCGTTTAAACTAACAAAGTTGTTCTTTACAGTTTTAATATAGAATCCAGAGATGAGACATACTGGATTTGTTATTTTCTCTCCTATTTCTTTTTATAACCCTATTTAAGCAAATTAACAACATCTGGGTTGATTAATGAACAAGCCACACATACTCATAGGCTCATCTGTATGTACATATTATGAATGACGCCTCTGATCAGGAAATCAAACAAGCAAATGAGAAAACCTGTTCACTTGTTCAATGGGTCAGGTGTAACTGTCAAAGAGCATGACTTGGGGAAATATACCCTTCATCTGTGCTCTGGCTTTTCAGGCCCCACAAGCAGCCTCTAGGGCAACAAGGTCATAGATGATGTATTCTGTTAAAATAACAATGCCTTTTATTTTTAGGACACTACTTATACTGGGAAAGTGATCTTTTCCAAGATAGCGATTACCAATGTGAATCCATAAATAAGTTTAAAAATTATGTTTTTTGATCATAAGAATTGACACTTGAGTGGAAATATTCCTCTGATTAGACTAGCTTGGTTTCTCTCATCACTTGTCTATGTAGGAAGAATTACAATGCAGAGCTGTCCTTTTTGATTTTGCCACTGATATTGAATGCAAATATTTTGGCTATCAGTCTTTCCTAATGCTACTTACCCCTTAAAGATGGGGAAAAAAGCTGAAGAAAGCTATTTCTGTAATCTTAATATTTCTTCCATGACACTTGTAAATTGATTTGCCAAGAAGGGTAAAAAAAATCAATGCAGATGGCTAGTTAAGTTTATTGTAGTTCAGACTCAAACTGTTGTATGTGGATGTACACTTGGGAGCCAAGGAATAGGGATATATTGTTAGTGTAAAATATCCAGTTCCATACTAACTTATGAACTCTTTTAGGTCATTCATCTTATTCAACATCATTCCCTGGCACCTCACTTAGTACCTGGCAATGTGTTGTAGTAGCTAAGAAAATGTGCGATCTGGACTCTGACTATCCAGGTTCAAATTTTTGCTCTTCTACTTACTAACAATATGATCCTGGATCGTAAGTTTTCAGTGACCATAAGTTTTCAGTGTCTTTAGCTGTAAAATGTGGGCAATACTATTATTTAACTCATAGAATTATTATAAAGATTGAAAAGGCAAAGTGTGAAGTACTCAGTCCATAGTGAGCAACCAGTATATGTTAACTATACGATAAGTATTTCTTTACTCACCAAATTTTGAAATAAACCATTACCTGAGGTGGTTGGTAATGATGAAATTATAATGGAAGAGAGCTGGGCACAGTGGCTCATGCCTGTAATCCCAGCACTTTGGGAGGCCAAGCCAGGTAGATTGTTTTAGCCCAGGAGTTCAAGACCAGCTGGGGCAACATGGTGAAACAGCATATCTACAAAAAATACAAAAATTAGCCAGGCATGGTGAGATGTGCCCATAGTCTCAACTAACAGGGAGGCTGAGGTGGGAAGATCTTTTGAACCCGGGAGGTTGAGGCTGCTGTGAGCCATGATCGCACCACTATACTCCAGCCTGGGCATCAGAGTGAGACTCTGTCTCAGGAAAAAACAAACAAACAAACAAATAAAACAATTATAGTGGAAGAGAATCTGAACATGAAGATGGAATTCTAACCTTGCTTAAGAAGTAAACATATACACCAATAATAGTGAGAAGAAGAAGAAGAAGAAGAAGAAGAAGAAGAAGAAGAAGAAGAAGAAGAAGAAAGAAGAAGAAGCCAGAAAGACTCCAGACATAGGAAATAACATCTGACATGATTTGAAAAAGAGTAGTGAAGTGAAATAGAGGCCCACAGCTCCTCTTTTCTGGTATAAAACTTTTTATTGAAACTACCTGTGTCATAAAACAGGGAGAGAAGTTTTGCTACCGATAATGATAATTTGATGCCTTAACTGTATTAATATAGCAAGTGTGACTCAAGGATGTCTGGAGTCTAAATATAAAGGTCTGAGAAGAGACATGAGTGTTTCAGAGGTTTAGAGCGGTAAAGCCAATAAGTGGTTTCCGGCCTTCCCAGGCCACTCTGCATAAAGCATCCTCACTCCCTGAGGGCCTCTGACATTCCTCAGTGTTGTGAGTGGGGAAGAGAGAAATGCTTTTTAGTTGGCTCAGATTACCTTGTTCTGGTTAAATGAAAAAGTATTAACATACGTTTCTTGTCACCACAATTCCAGCTGTCCAAGTCAGTGCTTTCGGAGCAGAGATGTATGATCTTATAACTCCTGAGGTTAAAAAAGAAATGTGTTGCCGAACAAACCTCCTCATCTTTAACACCCTGTTTCCTGCCTGTTGTGTGTGACAGGAAGGTAAAAAGGTAAAGACTAAACAGTAGATACTCTTCAGTGAGTGGTTAGTCCAACATTACATGATGGTGTTTAGTATTTGCCATTCTGAAAGATGACCAGAAGGCAAACCCCTTAAAGAGAAAAATTAACCAGATTGTTTTGGCAGGCTATTCTGGAGCACATGCTAAAGTGACCACAGTTGTTTTTAGTGCCCAGCAGACCTTCGCAACTAATCCTATTACCACAGGACTCCCAGGACTGTCTAGTTAGCACTCCCCACAGATTTGTCCACTCCCATTTCTGACCCCACAACCAATCCCTTCCCTTGGGCCCTCTGGAACTCAGTCATACAGAAAATCTCCTTTATCCTCAAATTTTCCTGAATTTCTTGGTTTCACTGTTTTACTCATATTCAAACTTGGATACCCCAGAAGACACTGCTTCCTCTAAGCCACCTCAAACTGGGGGAGCATACCTGCTGGTGCCAGTGGGCCTTCTTTATTGTAGTTTCAGATCATTCTCATTCCATCTTCTGTGCAACCCCCCTCTATGAGTCTTGTGGGTCTTTGGACTATGTGACTCACTACCTCTCCTTACTTGATTCACTGTATCCCATACTGACCTTGCCATATTCTTGGACATTTTTGCACTGTGGCCTCTCCATTCTTTGGCTTCTTCTCCTCCATTGATTTTATTCATATTCTACCTCAGCCACACATGCAATGGACATATCCTAGATTCTCTCATTACCAATTACTAAAAACCCTTCATAATTCCTATCTCAGCATCTTACTTTTGGGTCATTTGTTCCTATTTTAGCAGCTCAACACTTTGAGCATTCTGATACCAACACTTTTTTTAAATCTCATTATGAACTATGGCATCTATTATTTTTTCTTTGTTGCTCATTTTCCTCATGTCCCAGCATCTCTTTATACTATTCTTAGATTTTGTGAAAAGCCATTATTTCATGAAAAACTGTTCCAAACTACCAATGTCTGTATCCTTATACCGTTGCTTATATAAACTCGCTTGTCCCTCTCTCTTCTTCCTTTAAATGACTCTGGTAAAATACTGATTGTGGTATATCCAATTGACTTTTGTTTTTCCTGCATGTACACACCTGAACAGAGCTGGAGAAAAACACTCTATCCTGCTTAACCGTCTCATTTTAACAGCATGACCACCTTAAGTGGGTTCTTGGTGCTGCCACACAACCTATTATATTTTTCTAGTCTATTTATTCTCCCATTCCATAATGATGACTATTTTGTACATTTTCTCTCCTTTCTGCTCTTCAATATTTATTCCAGCTGTTAACTTTACTATTTCATTAAAAACAGAGAATCAATGGAAAGAGAACTTCAAAATGATCCCACTATAACACCTCCCAACCCT
The DNA here is from genome assembly GCF_028858775.2 of Pan troglodytes. Taxonomy (NCBI): domain Eukaryota; kingdom Metazoa; phylum Chordata; class Mammalia; order Primates; family Hominidae; genus Pan; species Pan troglodytes. Next base: position 33,372,843 of record NC_086015.1, read on the forward strand.
TCCATACTACCAACATGTATATCCTTATACTCTTCTTTCTTTCATGTTACTATGGATGAATCATGAGGGTCCTTCGTAGCAAAGATCATCTCTTCTACTTGTACACTGGATCACATACCTCTTCCGTATACAAAGCAGCAATTGGTGCTCTCCTGAAACATCAGTTATTTTTTTCCTTTTCAACTGAATTATTTCTACCAGCATACAGACACGCTGCAATGCTTCCCATCTTAAGAGAAAAAAAGCTCTTGGCTCCATTTCATTTTCAGTGACTGCCTAATCTCCACCCCATTTTAAAGCAAACTCAATAAACGAGAAGTCTCTACTCACTGTTTCCACTTCTTTCTTCCTGTTCTCTCCTAAAGCCACTTCAATCATGTTTTCATCTCCACTACTCGAGCAAAACGATTTTTGTCAAAGTCATCAAAGATCTTTATGTTGCCAGATCCAATGGACCATTCCCATTTTTCATTTTACTTTAAAATCTTGGTAACATTTGATACCCTTGATCAACTCTTCTTTCTTAAACTTGGATTGTGAGATAGCCTTCTCTTGTGTCCCTCATTGCTTACCAGTTACCCCTTCTCAATCTCGCCAGCTCGATTTCCCTTATTTCAATTCTAGGGGATTCTGGCACTCAGTCCTTGGATCTCTGGATATCTTTATCTTCACTCATTTCTTTAAGGAGCATATATAAATTTGCTTCTTTAAATATCACCTATATCATGATGATCCTCAAATTTGTATCACTATGGTTGACTTCTCACCTGAACTCCAGGTTATAAAAAACTAAAAACTGCATTTTCACTTTGGATGTTAAATAGGAATTCCAAAGTTAACATATTCAAAACAAGTCATTATTTTCCCCAAACTTGCTTTACTTTCAGTCTTCACAATCACAAAGAAAAAACAACTCCATCCTTCTCACTGATTTAGCTAAAACTTTGATTGTCCCCTTTTTTCTCACCTGTCACATAGAATTTTTCAGCAAATATCAATGGCTCTACTTGACCGTTTTTCACATTTCCGTCTCTGTAATCCTGGCCCAAACCTACATAATTGCCTGCCTATGGTATGGCAATACATTTTTAACCACTAAACCTGCTTATATCCCTGCCTCCCTACAATCTGTTCTCCACCATGCAGCCAGAGTAAACGTTTTAAAATGTATATATGGCCGGGCGCGGTGGCTCACACCTGTAATCCCAGCACTTTGGGAGGCCAAGGTGGGCGGATCATGAGGTCAGGAGATCCAGACCATCCTGGGTAACACGGTGAAACCCCGTCTCTACTAAAAAATACAAAATAAATAAATAAATAAAAAATATATAAATTCATGCCATGCTTTTCTGCTACAAACCTTCCAAAAGTTTTGGATCTCGTTCAAAGTAAAAGAAGAAGCTTTTGTAAATATCCACACAACCTTGCTTCTCTTCTGTGTTACCTTCTTTCCTAATTTACTGCATTCTAACAGTGCTGGCCTCTTACCTATTTCTTAGGCTAAGAGAACCCAAACATTTTTCCTACCACTCCCACCCTCATTTATCTGTTTGGTTTATTAATTCAGGTCTCTGATGAAATGTCACTCCATCAGAAATAACTGCCCCAACCAAAGTGTCTACACACACACACACACACACACACACACACACACACACACACACACGTGTATATGTATGTGTATATTAAAAAATACATGTGTATCACCACTCCCTTTACCCCTAGCTTTTCATATACCTTTACCTGCTTTATTTATCTCCATATTCTAAAATCACTCAGGATAGAGAAATAAGTGGTTTGCTTGTTGTCTGACTCTCTGTAATAGAATGTCAGCTTCAGAAAAGTATAAACTTCTGTGTGTTTTATTCATTGCCAGATTTTTAGCACCTAGAAGAGTCCATGATATATAGATGCACCATAAATATTTGTTGCATGAATAACTCACTGAATAAAGGTGTATGAGCTTAGATTTGACTGTTTATCTTTTTTTATCACTGCAATATAAAACCCAAGTTTGGTTTCCAGGAAGGCCACGTTAAAGAAACACTGTAATTAGAGAGTTAGAGAATTTGGCATTGAGGAAACATCACTTTGCCCCCCGCCGCCAATCTGTGCACTGGCAAATTTTTTTTTTTTTTTTTTGAGACGGAGTCTCGCTCTGTCGCCCAGGCTGGAGTGCAGTGGCGCGATCTCGGCTCACTGCCAGCTCTGCCTCACGCCATTCTCCTGCCTTAGCCTCCCGAGTAGCTGGGACTACAGGCAACCGCCACCATGCCCAGCTAATTTTAGTATTTTTAGTAGAGACAGGGTTTCACCATGTTAGCCAGGATGGTCTCAATCTCCTGACCTCGTGATCCGACCGCCTTGGCCTCCCAAAGTGCTGGGATTACAGGCGTGAGTCACCGCGCCTGGCCCAAAATTTTTCTGTTGCAATGAGATACTACTATTTTCTTACAGAAAGAGCTTGCAGACCTGATGTCTCCCTTCCATTTATGTAGACACATCATCAGGCAGTTTGCCTCAGTATTGATTTGAGAATTTGAGAGGAATCCTCTCTTGATTTTTTAAAATTTAAAAGTTTTATTTAATTGAATCCTTTTGGAGAATTATCCTACCTTAGGAAAAATAGTGAAGACATAACAGCAGAATCAGTTTGGTGCTCCCTCTAGACAAGCAAAAAATAAAAGTGTATGGAAGATCTGACTCTCACTGTCTTCTCTTCCCTTCTGATTGCCCAGGTATATCTCTTAGCCATGGGTTCTCATTTTTCTTCTTTGCCATTAGTTTGGCTTTTTTATTTTCTCTGTTAAAACATTCCACCCTTGAGATTGCTGTAACAGTGATCTCAACCTCTGATAAGATAAGTTTATAAACTTAATGAGGAAAAAATGGGGAAAAAGGTCACTCTTCTGCTGCAGAAGTGCACTTGGCTTCTCTTGGTTTGCTGCCTATTCACTGGCATTAAGTACCTGAACAAATGTTTTATCACAGACAGTGAACTGTTGAGGGATGTTCACAATGCATTGAACATCCTTAGGCATAATTTTTATGTGAACTGGGCATCCTTAAATACATTCTGACTCCATGATCAGATTACCAGAAAGTGCAGGTCCCACTCACTATCTTGATTCAGCATCTCCCATCTGGCCAAAGTTGAATTTTACATTGAATTGGATGGTGATAAATATGCTTAGCAAAAGCGTATTCGTTGCTTCTGAAGTTCTCTGTGCTGATAAACACTGGCTGGGACTAGGGAAGTGGGCCCCAAATAAAACGATAGCAATAATCCCCAGACTGCTTGAGTAGTGGCAGTCTTTATTCTTGTTCACTAAATGGAAGTTGTAGTTTAGTTTTATTTCTCTCATAAGGCTCTGCTGTTTGAGGACTCAGCTTTGGGGCCGTTGAGTGCTTATTAGTGGTAGCTCCAGAATTGCTTCATAGAGGTAGAAATAGGGAATGGGGGGGGGCGGGTCCTGGTGGGTGGAAGAAAGGGTAAGGGACTGCTACTGAAAGTGGTCACTATACTTTATTTAGATTTTATATTTGTTTGGGTTGGCTTTAATAGGGATTGATAGGCAGTGCATGTGCTGATGGAGATAAAAGAGGCTCTAAAAGACCCCTCCTGCAAAACCCCTTGATACCACTCCTGTGAAAAAAATCAAGTTTTGATTTTTGTTTGCATGGCTGTTATCAAATTCCATTTTGAATGAGTAACAAAGCTACGGGAGACTTTTTAAACTCTTTTGAAAATTGAAGATTGTAGGAATCCCCCTTTCCCCATCTCTTCTGCCTATGTAGATATCTTGGGGATTTCCAAATTCAAGATAAAATGTTATTGTTCTAAAATAAATAGATTTGGGAAATGTGGTTTTGACACCGTATTTACCAAAAACGTTCTATTGCTACATATTTAAAGAGATATTTTATTATTTTAAAAAGCTGCATAGTCAAATAAGCTGGGAAGGCCCTGCCTATCAATGCATTTCATTAAATCTAAGATGCTTTTGATTATAATATAGACTGTTTTAATGTACTCCTAAGAAAAAAATACTGCCAATTAGACTCTGCTTCTACTGTAAGAAGCATCTCCATATCAAAGTTTATTTTTAAAAAAATGAAAAGACATGCCTTTGAATTTATGAAATATAATATATACAACCTTTCTGAAGAGCCCCATGGTTGATTAGTGTATCTTAGGTTCTGAGAAACACTGCAGTAAAAATATCTGTTAAGATTTCTTTAAACTAGCATTTCCCAAACCACCTGATTAGCCATTTGAGTTTCTATCACACTACTCTGTCTCATAACATTTGTTGGAATTTCTTTGGCTCTTTCACTGCCAAGTTGCCTTATTGTGAGGAGGCATTGAAAATTGGGATTCACCCATAACTCACTGCCATGCCCAGGGAAGGCATTGCTGCTGGAGGCGTAGTGGACATTAACACTGCTTTACAAGAGGAGCTGAAGACCACCCTCATCCATGACGGCTACCATGGGGAATTTGTAAAGTAGTCACAGTCTTAGACAAAAGCCACGCCCATCTCTGTTTACATTCAACTGTAATGGGCTTTGTATGTCAAGTTGGTGGAGGCCCTTTGTGCTGAACACCAAATCAACCTAATTAAGACTGATGACACCAAGAGACTAGGAATCGATAGAGGGGGAAACCCCAAAAAAATGGTTGGTTGCAGTTGTGTAGTAGTTAAGGTCTATGGCAAAGAATCTCAGGCCAATCATGTCATTAAAGAGTGCTTCAAATGCCAGAAATGAACAAATAAAATGTTGGCTCAAAAAATTTGAAAATAATATGGAATATTATCCAATACAAGCATGGCAAAGGCAGGCTATCTTTTGAAATATTTGAAGAAATTCTGAGAAAGAAAAGAAATGAAAGACAAACTTGAAAAAAAATAGATGGAGCAAGCCAGGTAGAACAACTGTTAAGAATCCAGAAAAACAAAAATCAAAGAAACTATTCTAAACAAGCTATCAAATTTGTGTGACAAACTGTGACTTCACGGAGAAGAGTTCAATTAGAAAAACGGTGGAAAGGAGATTAAGACTTTGATTGGTGAGAGTTTATGAAGACTGACACAATTTAAAAAGCTATTATAGTTATTAATACACTCTTAGCTATAAGCTGAGAGTATTCCTAGAATGCTATTTAAATCTGACGTCAGGCAACAACCAAAATTATATTTGTGTAAGTCATATGGGAAGGGTTAGGGAGGGAGACAAGTGGCTCATCCTTGGGAAAAGATGTTCATATCAACTTTGCAGTCTCTACTTTCTTATCTGTAAAGTAGGGATGAGCAAAATTGAACAAGATATTTAGTTTTACAAAAATAGTCACCCATATTATATAAAAATATGATTATTTTTGTAAAACTCAATACAGAAATGGAAACCGATGACATGCAACCCATTGACAATTAAATGAATTGTATGAGATTGATTTTTAACATAATACAGGAATTATAGCCATGATAAATAAAGTTAAATTAAGAAAACGTAGAGGCCTGGCATGGTGGCTCACGCCTGTAATCCCAGCACTTTGGGAGGTCGAGGAGGGTGGATCACTTGAGGTCAGGAGTTCAAGACCAACTTGGGCAACATGGTGAAACCCCATCTCTGCTAAAAATACAAAACTGAGCCAGGCATGGTGGCACAAGCCTGTAGTCCCAGCTACTCGGGAGGCTGAGGCATGAGAATCACTTGAACCCGGGAGGTGGAGGCTGCAGTGAGCCGAGATCGCGCCACTGCACTCCAGCCTGGGCAACAGAGCGAGTCCCTGTCTAAAAAAGAAAAAAGAAAACGTAGAGAAAAATAAAAGGTTAGATCTATTGCCAAATATATATAAAACATATACAAACCAAATGAATATGCGTATGATACTACCTGAAATAATCTTATTTTTTGGTTACTTGTTTATTCCATCTCATCCACCTGGAAAATATCACTCATGAGAGTAGACTTTCTTTTTTTCATCACTGTATCCCAGCTCTTATGGTTAGTTCCTGGAATATAGGAGTCATTCAGTAAATATTTGTAAAATAGTTGCGAAGTAAATTAATACATTAATGAAATATAATTTAACCCCACCATTTAGTACTTATTATAATTTGATACTGTGTCCTCCTTAAAGCTTTTAAACCTTTGCTTAGTAGATAATATTTTTCTCTGGAATTTTTTAAAATTGCAAATAACAAAATATTTTAAACTGCAAACCATGATTCTACAGTGGAGAGAATGTTAAACTCACAGACATACACACAGACACACACACACACATATAAATTGCCTTAATATGATTGGTCACAGTTATACATCTATGATGGCAAGGATGACAGAAGAGAATCCACTGCTATGTTGGGTCAGGTGAAAAGAGATCATGCCAGTCACTTCACTGCAGTTGCCCTTTGCCACATTATAAGATGGCATAGTGTCTACAGAAAAAAAAAAACCAAGAAAAAAAAGAAGACTTATCTTCTCCCTGTTATAATTTTTCACCTAAATGTCAGGGTCAGATTCACCCTGCTGAATTTTTTTTCCTCCTTTCTGTGAAAGAGCCACTATTTCCACAGATTGCTTTAACAATGAGTAAACTTTTGCTGGTTTATGTGTGAAAACTACACTGCAAAGGACCTTGTAATGTGCTTAACTATTAGCAGAACATAACATTTTCTATGACTTGTAATATAATATACTGTGTGGACTTATGACAGATATAGCCCATCTCTATTATAAGGTCCATTCTGTGACCCAGAAACTATTTTAGATTCTGAGAGTTTAAAAAATGCATGGGACTACCTGCCAGGAACTCATGGTCCAGGATATGATACCAATATGCAAATAAATACAGCATAATGTATTAAAGAAAAGGAATGAGGCTTTTGAAATTTTTATAAATACAGTACAGTGTTGAAGAATTAAAGAATTCTGGCAGCGATGGCTTAAGAGGTGTATATTCCAAATTGTATGCACACACACACACACAATTAATTAATTTTATTATTCAATGGAAAATCATCAGAAGCAGAAAATAAGGACTAGTGGATGATGAACTACCCAGATGCCACTTAATAGTATCATATTTAACAAAACCAGGCTTATGACATAGGACAAAAACTCTACTGATTCTATTAAAATGTAAGTCAGGTTATGTGACTCCTGTGCCCCAAACTATCGGGGGAAACAGCCCCCAGTATTTCAACATAGGTTCTTTTCTATTTTCCCTAAGTGTTGACCCGTCTGAGAAGAGAAAGAGTACAAAGAGAGAAATTTTACAGCCGGGCCTCCGGGGGTGACATCATGTATTGGCAGGTTCCCTGATGCCCCCTGAGCCACAAAACCAGCAAGTTTTTATTAGGGATTTCAAAAGGGGAGGTGGGTACGAACAGGGAGTAAGTCACAAAGATCACATGCTTGAAAGGGCAATAAAAGATCACAAGGGCAGAGAGGCAGAGCAAGATCACAAGGCTAGGGCGAAATTAGAATTACTGATGAGGTTCCATGTCCCACTGAGCATGCATTGTCATTGATAAACATCTTAACAGGAAACAGGGTTCGAGAGCAGACAACCGGTCTGACTAGAATTCGCCAGGCTGGAATTTCCTAATCCCAGCAAGCCTGAGGACACTGCAGGAAAACAGGGTGTATTTCATCCCTTATCTTCAACTGCATAAGACAGACACTCTCAGAGCAGCCATTTAGAGACTGCCCCCTGGGAATGCATTCCTTTCCCAGGGTTATTTCTTGCTGGGAAAATAATTCAGCAATATTTCTCCTATTCGCTTTCTGCAAGAAGAGAAATATGACTCTGTTCTGCCCCACCCCGCAGGCAGTCAGATTTTATGGTTATCTCCCTTGTTCCCTGAAAATCGCTGTTATCCTGTTCCTTTTCAGGGTGCCCAGATTTCATATTGTTCAAACACAAATGTTTTACAAACAATTTATATGGATAATGCAATCATCACAGGGTCCTGAGGAGACATACATCCTCAGCTTACAAAGATGACAGGATTAAGAGATTAAAGTAAAGACAGGCATAGGAAGTTATAAGAGTATTGATTGAGAAAGTGATAAATGTCCATGAAATCTTCATAATTTATGTTCAGAGATTGCAGTAAAGACAGGCGTAAGAAATTATAAAAGTATTAATTTGGGGAACTAATAAATGTCCATGAAATCTTCACAATTTATGTTCTTTGCCACAGCTTCAGCCGGTACCTCCTTTCTTGGTCCTGACTTCCCACAACACCAAACCATTTAAAAATTCCCCTAAGTCCTCACATTGGCCTCTAAGGCCCTCTGTGATCTTTCCAGGCACCCCCCTGTCTTTGATTGCCTCTCCTGTTACTTCTCTGGTTAAGACTGCTTCAGCCACAGTGGCCTCTTTGCCGGACCTCAGATTTGGCCTTTCTTCAACTCTTTTACACTCTGCATTCCCCCTGTTGGGAACGCTGTTTCCTCACATAGCCACACCTCCTTCCAGACTTTGTTCAAAAGTTCAATCGAGTCTGCTCTGGCCACCCCACTTAAATTTACAAACTGCCTCTCTGGCCCCTTTCAGCAATGCCACCTCCCAATCTCCCAGTATTACTCTGTTTAGTTTTATGTATGCTGGGTTGGGGGGGTTAATCTGTAAAGAAGAATGATTCATGATCTGTTCAAATCCTCATTACCACTTTCTAATCTGAATGTGAAAAGCATCAGGAGCCAGTTGTCAAAGTATCCCTCTCCTCTCCATTGCTAGTCATTTTCTACCACAAGTTTTTTCTAGCCACCATTGGAACTAACCTACAGCAAACTTCTGGAATTAGGTATTAGCTTGTCAACTGACAATACCCACAAGGATGTGCATCTGAAATTTGTGTGTGAGTGTGTTTTATGTATGTATTTGTAAAACGGCGTGTAGGGTATGGGAAAAACACTGGGTCAGTGGTCATAAGGAATACTTAGGGTCAAATCCCCATCTGTAAAATGGGGGTAATTCCTGTTCTACCTAATGCACAGAATTCCCATTAGATAAAAATGAGTTAGTGTATGCCAAAATGCTCTTAACGCTGGAGAGTGCTATGATGTTTTTCATCATTGTCATTAGAGCTACATTTAAGCAAATGCTTACATTTGATAACACCTTATATTTTTATAAAATGTTCCACTTTCAAAAGCAATAAGCAAGTAACCGTTGTTTTCAAGTGAATCATTGTCTTAATTTTCTCAAAAATATTGTTGGCATTCTAGTAATGGTTAAATTAAAAACAAAGACATGTTTCTGGTATTAATGTTAAAATTAGGTTCAGAGAAGGTCAGTGACTTATCTGTGATCAAATTGCTACTAAGTAATAAAGGGTGTTGAGTGTGTTTTCTGCTCCAACTTTGCTTCCCACATAAATAATGAAACATATAATAGGGTAAATATGGATGGAGGCTGGAATTATTGGAAATCAAAGTAAAGAAATATCAATGGACATTAAATCTAGGGAAGAAAGTTTGATGAGGAGCAAGATATTTGCATAGTCTTGAGGCATCTCTTCATAAATTGCTTTTTAGTTGCAAGCTGAAAAATTGTAACTGTACAATGGAAACATTAGATAACAATTTGACCAGGTGATGAACATCATCACTGAGGCACAGGTGGATATCATGTGCCTATGGATAGAGGCGCAGGTGGATATCATGTGCCTATGGATAGAGGCGCAGGTGGATATCATGTGCCTATGGATATGATTCTCCGAGAAGGACATAATATAACTTATGTATGTTCCAGCCTGGAATCATGCATAATCTGAATTTGATCACAAGGAAACATTAGATAAATTCAAAATAAAGAGCATTCTTCAATAAAACAAGCCTATATTTTTTAAAAATGTCAATATCACAAAAGACAAAAACCAAAGACATGTTCCAGGTTAAGGGGGACAAAAGAGACATAACAATTAAATGCACTGTAACTGGATGCTGTATGGCAAGATGGAAAATGCTATTATCATTATGGGGTTAAATGGCAAAATTGGAGTACTAATTCTAGATTATTGTATCAATGTTAGATTTACTGATATTGATAACTGTACTATAGTCAAATATGTGAATATCCTTATTCCTGGAAAACTCATACTGAAGTTATTAGGGATAAAGAACCATGATTTACCAATTTCACTCTTGGACAGTTCAGGAAAAAAATGTTTTTAGATAGTTAGATGAACAAATAAATCTAGATCTAGACAGAGCAGTACATTTTAAAGTAAATAGGGCAAAATATAGTAGGTGAATCTAGGGAAAAGATATATTCTTGCATTTTCTTTGTACTATTTATGCAACCTTTCTCTGTTTGGAATTATTTTCCAAAAAAATACTTTTAAATATAATGAGGCACAGCAGTTGAGGCTTCTGTTTATTTGACTCATCTGAAAGAGTTTATTTTCTTTAGTAAATACCTAACTTACAATCAGGCAGGGACGTTTTCTCTTGGGAAGGTAAGATGTTTCGTGCATAAAAATAGCAATACAGAGGTGTTTGATATGATAATATTTTACTGCATTTTCATTTTTTATTATTTATTATTAATGAAATGCAGTTGTCTTTGTAGCCTGCTGAGTGTTTAATAATGAAATTGTGCATCATTCATTTTCAAATGTCTGTGCCTCGTATGTGTTAGGAACATGAATTCAATATGAACTTCAAATCATTTTATAAAGGGAGAACTGCAGATAGAGTTAACCAACTGATGCTCTTTAAAGGCATGTTTATATACACAATTTCCAGGTTGACATGGCAGATTAGGAGTTTGTGTGTTATATGTAAAGTACCTATTCATTGAGCTTCTGGATATATGGTTTTAGATATCTACTTAAGTCCTCATAATATAGCATGGTTTAGGAACATGTTTCCTATAGTCTATGATTGAATTTATTCAGTTTCAAAAACTGATTATATTCTTCCTTAAAATTCCAAGATTCTTTATGTAAATTCACATCAATTAGTTCTTAATTTACGATGGTCCGATCCCCCAAATTGGCCTTGGTTTTAAATGCTTACTGTGTTGAATGGTTCTCCCAACTTTTACCATTGTACTCAGCATGTTCAATATAATACCTATCCTTGGCTAGTTTGGAATGAGGAAGTGAGACTAACTTTAACCCTAAAGAGAGGAACAGACCCCTAAGACAGCCATGTCCCCAAACTCTTCCCCCTCACATGTCCTTCTTCTCCCATCCTTTCCTATTATCCTCTTGTTCTTCAACTTGCTCTTCACCCCACCCCCTTACAGCTCTTCTGTTCTAAACTCCTCTCCATTTTATTTTGAGATGAGATATTTCTGTGTCACTCAGGCTGGATTCGAACTCCTGGGCTCAAGCAATCCACCTGCCTCAGCCTCCCGAGCAGCTGGAACTATAGATGCATGTCACTGTGCCTGGCTACATTTCTCTGTTTTAGCCACAGGTGAGCTGCAGACAGGTGATTCCATAACCATAGGGTCTCGATCTCCCATCAGTGACAGAATAAATAAAAGATGCTTCCATGATGAGCAAGTATTCAAACTATGATAAGGAAGGATATGAAAGAGATTACTTCTAAATCTCCTTATGGCCTTTGGGAAATTATACACATAGCTACTCTCAGTGCTGTTAGTGAATTTGCAGAATCTAGAACCCAGATTCCTTCTTTACAACTTAGTGGCTATATGAGCATCATAAATCAACCTCTTTGAGTCACAGACTCCTCATCCATCAAATAGAGGTAATGATGAGATGAATTCAGAGGACACTTGAGAGGTGTGAAATACTGTCTAAGATACTATTTATATTGTCATTGTGGCCAGCAGTGTTATTTCTTTAATTTCACTTTTAGGATAGTTTACCTCTTCAACACCAAGACAGTCTTTACAGAACCTTTTTGACTAGGGAGCAGGATGGATACAATTTGTGTGAAGGAGCTTATGTACAAGAGAGGCAAATTCCTCTCCCTTTTTCTCTCTGGTCATCAGGAAGGTCTCAAGGACCAGTGTCTCCTCAACTGCACATCCTAGAATCATGTGCCAGCTATTGGAGTAAATAAAATAATCTTTTAACTGATAAACAGATCTTGGTTTGGCAAAAGTCAGATTTTTGTGTGTGTGATTTGAAAACTCTTCTGAATTAGAGATGAAAAGATCTTTCTCAGATCTTCCCTTTGGCAGAGTTCCAGCTAGAACACATGGTCATTGACCACCATAACTGTTGGTGACCAGGATGTCTAGAAATGCTGTCAAGATGGCTATGCAGTGAAATAGTGTTCTTAGTGCTTACAAGATCCTTGTCATATGCTGCAAGTGCCAAGTGATGCAAAAAATGTTTACATGCCATGAATAAAACTAAAAGTGCGAACCTCAACCAGTCTATTTTTATAGTGGATCTACACACAAGAGGACACTTACAAAGGAGATAATGTAATTTAGCTCTGGGAACTCAGCTTTAAGAGGACGATTGGTTTTGTTTTTATGTGTTTTTGCTTTTTTAGAATTTTCTGCTGTACATCTGGGAAATGCTTATTGTGAGTGTGAATCACTTAGTAGCTCTCCTCAGCGTTTCCATTTTGATATTCCCAGGCTGCCAGTGCTAAGCAGTGTTTCTGGCTGAAGCTTTGAAAAATCATTTTTTTCCTATCAAGCCTTTTCTCTACTTTAGCCCTGCCTCATTTCCCTTTCTTGCCTCTAAAAGTTTTAACTTCCTTTCGTAAATTGCAGGGCATAATGACTTCAAACAAATAAAGTCCAAGTCTCAAACAGCTATGGCCCCACATGTGTGTGTGTGTATATATATATATAAGCAAATATGCATACTTCCACACATCTATATATGTTTTCAAACCACGGGCTTATATCAGTAGTAGTTTGGTGGCAAAATACCTGAATTTCAAGGTGGATTTCAAAACTCCATTTCTTCCATTTGTTGGCTTAGGTACAATGTAATTGAGCATTGTGATTAACAAATACCGATTCTTGGCTATAAGCAAGAGCAAATCTATCTATTAAGAGCTTGAAAAAATTGAGGTTTATTTGCCTTTTATAAAAGAAGGCTGAGACAAATACTCTAGGAATGAATTGCTACTGAAAAGTTGCAAACATCCATGGCACTTCGGCTTTGGCCTCATGGTCTCAAAATAGCTGCCGAACTTCCAGCATCATGGCCTGATTACATCAATGTCCTGAATTTTGCCCATGTTAAAGGCTTCAGTAAAGCCAAAGGGGAACAAAAGCCAAATATATTTGCCCACTGAATCTATTACCTTGATTAGAAAAGTAAGATTTTTTTAACCCAATAATATCTGCTTAGCCAATATTCAATTATGCCTTGTTGGCTAGAAGTGTCATAAAGCCACTCCTAGCTAAAGCACTGATAGGCAGGTAGAGAAGTAAAATGAAGGACAATGGCTAAATCAGCTAAAACTAATTGTATTTGTCACAGATCCCAAGAGAATTATAGAAAACTACATTTTTTTGTTTTGCTTTATTTTAGAATGGTCAAGAGATAAAAACTGTAGGGATCAAATTCTATACATGTGCCAGGTAGCTGAATTCAGGTTTCAAGGATATGGAGCAAAAGTATGGTAAAGGTGTTGTAGATGCAGAAGCAGAAAGATTGGCACACCCAAGCAGAATATTCGGCTAGAGCAGTAATAAATTTTTTAAATGTCTACTTTCCAGCCCTTCTGGGGAAAAAAGCTTGATAAACCTATTGATAAAATTAAATGATATCTGTATTTTATTCTGAGATGAAGAGTTAAATTCAAGGCATATTTATGGGCCACTTACTGAGTTCAAAAGCACTGTGCTGACACCACAGACATTCTGACACATGCTACAATATGATGAACCTTGAGGACGTTATGCTAAGTGAAATAGGCCAGGCACAAAAGGACAATTACTGTACAATTCCACTTACATGAGATGGCTAGAGTAGTCAAATTCATAGAGACAAAAAGTAGAAGAGCAATTAGTACCAGAGGCTGGAAGGAGGGAGAAATGGGTATAATTTAATGAGTAAAGAGTTGCAACTCAGGAGGACTAAAAGTTCTGGAGATGGATGGTGGTAGTGATTGTGCAACTATGTGGATGTACTTAATGCCACTGAATTATTCATGTATTAATGGCTGACCTGGTAGATTTTGTTTATTCTACCACAATAAAAAACAAAGACAAGCAGAACAAAAGTGAGGTAGCTGCAATCAATTGGGAAAAGGACCTACTTATTCTTAAACCAGGTGGCATAATGAATAGGTGAAGATGGAAGTTGGAAATGACCATGGGGATCAACAGATTGAAAGGATCATATTTGGTTAGCCAAATGGATCTTGATAGATGTTTTCAAGTTTTACAGGTGAAATGATTGGGGCGATGATGAGAAATATCAGGAACTCCACGACACTTCTAAGGGAGAATAAGTCCACTGCTTTGCCTGAGTATGTAGGATAGACTGTAAACAGGAGATTTGTGGACTGGAGAGTTGAGTTTGGAGAATAAAAGAATATTGAGGTAAAAATGTAATTCATTGCAAAGTTGGAAACCATGGAAGGTTTTAGGATAAGATCTTGATATAATCAATATTGCTGTGAACTTAATTAGTGAAGCAGTGCAAATAATGTGTGGGAGGGAGAGCAAGATACAATAACAGCTCTTGATTTTAACTGCTGGTGTCATATGGGATAAGATGAAACAAAATTCAATATTGATTGAGGCTTCAGTCCAGTTCGCTAGGAGTTGTCCCATTTTCTCCCAACAGGCATACCTATTAAAAAGAAAGAGTTTCCAGAATTTTCCCTCATTTATTGTCAAAATAGCTCACATTAATATTATTTAAAATTTGGTGTTTTATGTTGGTACAAAATATGTTTCAGTAAGATATCATCAAATCATTAATACAGTGAAGTTATAAACTGTTATGTTTACCTCCACAAAAATAACTTGAAATCTAACTAGGCTGTCCCGCGTTTACAGTCTCTGCATTTACAGCCTAACATTTCTCAGAAGGATGAAGAGTTTTAGGACAATATATACCTCTTCATCATGAGAAGATATTTAATGCCTTCACTGGTGCAGAGCTACAGGAAGGGATGTTGCTTCTGCTGACTACTGCTTTCTTAAACTTAGGGCATGTTTTAAGAGGAAAAGTTATAGCTAGACTAGGTTGGCTTTTCATTTAAACAGTGCTAGTCGCTTTGGTGTCATAAAGGAGCATAGGCATATAGAATGACATAGGTGGGAACTTCTGAATGAAGATGGGGGATTGGAATTTGCCTTCTTTTCAAATACTGCTGATAAGTAAAACCAAACTTAATTTAATTTTATTTAAACTTTGTGACATAGGGAAGTTCCCTTTGCAGAAAAACTTTAGTGCTTAGGTTTGTATCATTTTCAGTGTTCAGACAGCTGCTACAATTCTTTACTATCTTGTAGTCATGGCTATGATGATTAATTTTTTAAAACTTGAAAAGGGGGAATTGCCTCAAATTAGAGAAAGACAGCTTTGAACAAGTTGCCCAAGAGTAAAGCATTTTACACGTCAAGAACGTTAGTGAAGCTGCCTATACTGTAATTTAGATAACAGCAAAGATACCAAGCTGGTGTGTGTTAGTTGTTGAGACATGTGGGTGATTGCCACTTTCAGTGTTCTTTATTTTATGCCACAGTGTTGACTTTTTACATTGACAGTGATGAAAAAAAGCCCTTGGTAATATATTGAAGACTAGGCTTGTGGATATATGCCTGAAAAATTAGTAAATGCTGTGGCCTTCAAATTGTAAGAGGCTCCTATGTAGGAAACATTATTCTAACGAAGAAAAAGCTTATCTGGAGTATCTTTAACCAGGAATTCAAGGTAGTACTGAAGACTCCAACAAAACCATGATATTAAGCCAAATGCACAAACAGCTCAATTGCCCACTTTAGAAATCAGTCCATATATATTTAAGCGATTGTGTCTTATTTGTTTTTGTATTCCCTGCAGATTTTGTGTGCAATAAACATTTCTTGAATGAACAGATTAAGCAGTGATGTAGGTTTTTACAACACCAGAAATCAAAAATGTGAGTAAAATTATCTAGTAGTTATGAAATGTACTTTGACTTCCTTTATTTTCTAATAATGATGGCAATGAGTTAGCTGTATCAATCTTTACAGAGATATTTTAGAAATATTTCCCCATTTGTTTAAGACATATTCTTGATTAGAAGTATAACTAGTCAAAGAGCTGATGATTTTGAAGACCTCTTCTGTGTAGTTGGTCTTGACTCCAAAATGTAGCATTTGATTGATATAGAACTAGTATTAAATTTTACGTTTTTCAAGGGGAGGAATGATGTTCTGTACAATGTTTGCATTCTGTGGCACAGAACTTTACATCATATAATATTGAAGCTGGATTGATAAAGAAGAATTCAAATTGAGGGCTAGGATGATAAACTGGAGTTTATTGACACAAAATAACTCAGCAGTTCTAAACAGTAGGAGACAAAAAGCACAACGATCATATACAATAGTTATCTTCTGTTTATACTTTACTTACTGAGCACTTAACTTGTACAAGGTCCTGTAGCAACTGAAAAAAAAAAAGTATAAGAAGATCATAGAATGATTTAAGGTAAAAGAGTACATGGGAGGTGGGGCTGAGCTGCTGGTTATAAATGAATCAGACAAGATCTGTTCTCAAGCCAAATAAAAGAGTAACAAAGTTAAAAAACAAACATAAAAAAGTATTCATCTTCTAATTTCCTATAGTTCATTAAGAACTGAATATATATTGAATATATTTTCTTATCTTAGCAGGAAAATTCTTGACCACACCTAAGCTAAGATTCAGGTGGAGAAGTCAAAAGGAAAAAAACTGTATGTAATATAGATGGACGTATTTCTTGGTTTCATTTAAGGTGCTTATTTAGATCAAACATGAGAAGCACCTTATGTCACTTTAAGTTGAGATGTGGCTGTAGGATGCAATATTGTGGAGTGTACAAACCAGATTTGGCTCTAGGAAGAGTTAGAGCCACTTGCATAGCTGACTTTGCCATCTTTCTATCAACCAGGGAAGATGAGCTGGGGAAAAGCCAATCTAGGACATGTAAGAACAGCACCTCCAACTTTAGGCCCAATCATAAGGCAGATGAGACTGGAAGAAGCAATGGGATTTCTAAAAGGACATTCCAGGGCTGTTGAACTGTCGGAATCACTGGAAAGATGATAGTGAAGTAGATGGAACAATAAATTGCAATTAAAGTTGGAGAAAAAAAACAATAATTATTCCTTCTTTTCTTTTCTGTCATTATTAAAAAGTGATTGCAGACTTGAGATTAAAGATTTCTAGTAATAAAAAAGAAATTCCTTGCTTCTGCTTCTAATCTTTGAAAATAATGAAGGAGCCAACATATTTTTAAAAGTGTAAAAATCCATCCCCAACACAGACAGTGCTATGTAGTTCTGAAACTGCCCAGTGATTTCTTTCTTCTCCCATATGAAACTTTTGATAATAGAAATATGAATGACTTTATGTTTTGATATCAACATTCTTCTCAAGTGGATTATGTAGTACCATCATAGATTGGATGAGAACATGAATATTCTGTACAGACACCAGTATCCTGGGCCCAAAAGCGCTGATGTCCAGCAGTGCTCCTCAGACTATCGAAGATGAAAATTGAATTTTCATTTTCAACCTCTTGAAGGCTAAAATGAAATCAGACACTTGGATGACATTATGATATCAAACCAGCACAAAAGTTTTTAAGTCCTTATTCTCAGTTTCTATAATTGATCTTATTGCAGACTGGTCACAGTTTTGAGTGGGACCAATCCATGAATCACACTGAGATCACTGATTTAGGGTTCTGGCTCTGCTATTTGTTTTTGGGACAGTGGTTTACCCTTCTTTTCCCCATTTATAAAATGAACTGAGAACATATTACATGATTGCTGAAATCCAATGATTCTGTTTTTATGTTGATGCTATTTTCTTTTTGCTGGTTAAGAGACATATGTTATAGGTACAGCTTACTATCTAAATGCTCTTTGTTAGGTCCAACTTATATAAATGAGTGAAGAGCATGTTTTAGCTGAGAGTTTATAGGCTATATTTCTGTAGCATTTTCCCTTAATTGCAACACTATTTTCAGAGTAGTGAGCTCTTTTGTTTCCATCAGCTACTTTGAAGAAAAATATTACTTCCTGGGTAGCTCTGGACTCTCCAGTGAAACCCCTTACCACCATGCCCTAGGTAGGATAATGATGACGAGTTAGCAGGTTGGTCTTGAGTGATAAATCTTCAATTTGCCTTATTAACAGAGATATGAGTGTTGGGTTACAAATAGGTCAGTTCTGAAGATGGCAAAGTACCTGCAAACTGAATACATTGGTTTCCTCTTCTCTCCCAATACCTCTGGTGAAAAAGTACATACCAAAAATATAGCAACAAATATGTGACTATAAAAATTGACAAATAATATAGTCTTGCATAGGAATTTAACTGTGGAAAGATTATAAAGCCAGACTGCTCTTTAACCCTTTCTGAATTATAATGAATGGTAATAAAACTAGGAATGAAAGAAAACATTTATCTAGAGTTAAAAGCCACAATAACCATGGATAAATGATGGTGCTTAGTCACTTCTTGCCTAGGGTTTATGTTTTAGAATGTGTTTTACTTCTGGGACCCAAACCCAAGTTTTCATAGATTTTAAAAAGTTCTTCTCAAAAGAGAGTTAGATATTAATGGGAAGGTCAGGTGTTGTTCATGAATAAGTTATCTGGAAACTTTTATGTTCTCTCTGAGAATCCAAGAGAATCAAAACTTTCTCTGAGAAGACAGATCCTGCCTATAGTTTAACCATGTTTATGCTTTTGAATGCTAACTTCCAGGCTTTGTCTATAATCCTGTGCCCTTGTTAAAAAAATTCACAGATAATTTATTTGCCAGGTCATACTTTTAAGAATTCTTTATTTTGTGTGCCTCTAAGAAGAGAAAATGTTTTTCCACCACTACTTCTGAATTCATAAATATTCTTGCCCATATATTATTGTTTTTGTGGCAAATCAGGGTACATTATTTTCATAGTGGATATCATTGATTGTTGGCATACTGTAATGCCATTTGCCACATACGTGGCTGTAATGTGGCTTTGGTAAGGTGGGAAGGAGAGAATATGTACTAATCAGGTGAATGGGTCACACACACACACTTACGAACTTGCTTAACTGCATCTTGCTCCCTCAGTCTGTAAATTTTATGGCTATTGTTAAGCTACCTGCTTCATTTCTCACCTAAAACATGGGGGAAAATTCAGCCATTTTATCTATATTTGCAGTTATTCTAAGGTGAACTTAGTGACCTAGGGATTGATTTAGAAAATGTATTTGGTTGTTTTGGTTGTATGATTTGCCACTATCTGGGAAAGGTGGAGAGGCTATGCAACTTTTGAATGTATTTGCTATCTCTTAAGAGGTGTATTGGATTGGATAGATTGAAACAGTACTTGAATGTCCTCACAAAAATTCCAACTGAACCCACACATGATTTTTCCCCTGCTGCATATCCTAATTGTTACATTTTAAAGAACTAACATAATTTCTGGAGTGTCTTCCAGAGAGATGCAAATAAACACCCAGACTATGTTTAACAAACCTTAAAGTTATACTGTCAGTCATTGTGATGTTTGCCTAGAGGCAAATTAAAGTAGGTATCTTCGGTGCAATTCTGAAGGAGACATTCATTCAGCATCGAGATCTGCTCTTGATGTGTTAAACGGTTGTGGCTCACAGTTGTGCTGTCTCCAAATTCATTCTGTTGAGACTGACCTTAAGATAATGTAAAAAAGCAATTAGTTTTAAACAGTAGGAGTGCCAACAGTGTGAAAGAAACAAATTACACGGTGGGATGATATTTTTAGTGATTTTTAAGGAGATTATTAAAAATGAAATCTGTACTAAAAGCTATGACTGTAGCTTTTAGTCACAAAAACTGACACAGAGCAATTCATTTATTTCAAACTGCTACAACTCCCTAAATGACAATCCAAGCCCCTTTCTATGTCTGGCTGAAAGGTGGTCTGGCTCATTAAACCACATCACAACTCCCCTGAATAATCAAGCCAAACAGTTTTTACACATGATTTGTTAAGTTGTACTCGTTTGCCTTGTCATTCAATATTTGAGCAAATATTTATAGCACACATATCATGAGCCAAGACTGGGCTTGATGTTGAAACTGTTTTTTGTAACCCTAAGCTAAACCCTGAACTGTGTTAAAAAATACAAGTTTATATGCACATACACATACACAAACATATATTTATAGTTTAGTAATTTTTTTCATTAAACTAATTTTTTAGTTTTTGTTGACTACTTTCAGTTAGAAATCCCAAAATATTATTCTACTCCTTTGAAATTGTTAAGTAGTAAAACAATAGTTAAAATAGGCAGAATTTTTAAATTCGAAAATCAAATTTGTTGTCTGCATCACAGTAACTTACCTATATCCAGGTTTCTTGGGCCAAGGAAGAAATGACCTTAACCTTGTGAGTTAGATTACTATTTTTAAGGTCATATTCATGAAACTTAGATGCATGCTGATCTCCTTATAGATGGGTCTCCAGGTTGAAGTTCTGTCTTGATGCAGAAGCTAAGCAATACATTTTGTAGAATCAATGTACATTCCAATGCAGTTCAGTGATAAACTTAAAAACAAGAACAATACAAATGATAACAATGACCAACAATCACTGCACACATGCTCACTGCCAGGCACTGTTCTAAAGTGGTTTAACATCTGCTCAGTTCACTGGATTATCACAACTGCCTAAGAAGGTTGATACTAGCCTTATTCTCAGTTTTCAGACATGGAAACTGAGGCACAGAGAAGTTAAATAACTTCTCCCAAAGTCACCTGACTAGCGACTGAGGTGTATGTACATGACCTTGGCAGTCAGTTTCAGAGTCCCCATTTCTTACCATTGCATTCTGTGGCTGAACATTAAGGGTGATCTTTCTTATCAATCTACTCATGATAATTTGGTTAAAATATACATAGTCAAAAATCTTAGTCAAGGCAGCTACGTTATGCTTATAATTTGATTTAAATATGCATATTATATAATAAATGCAATGTGATTAAATTATGTAGAGTCAAATAATCTTAATATAGAAAGCTGTTTTCAGGGCCCAACCATTTAGCCAGGTGGTTAAATGTTTCTATATCTTTCTCCCTCTTCCCTCTAACAGATGATTGAGTTAGGCTTGAGCATTACACTTGCTTCTGTGGCTGAAATGCCACATATTTCTGCCCTGTTAGCACAGTCTATTTTACAGTCAATGCAAATGATTACCTCCAAAGCTTGTCTGAATAAATCAATATCATGAAGTTATGCTGTTGTAATATTTTTGTGCATAAATATTCTAACTTGACTAATAATAGAATTCACACTATTAATGAAAATAACATTAGTAAATAAATATTAATATCCTTAAGAGACATTATGGAACTCAGAGGAGAGCAGTCCTAATTTACTCAATTTTCAAAGTCATTAGAAATTAGGAAAATTGGCCGGGCACGGTGACTCACGCCTGTAATCCCAGCACTTTGGGAGGCTGAGGTGGGCAGATCACGAGGTCAGGAGATGGAGACCATCCTGGCTAACACGGTGAAACCCCGTCTCTACTAAAAATACAAAAAATTAGCTGGGTGTGGTGGCGGGTGCCTGTAGTCCCAGCTACTTGGGAGGCTGAGGCAGGAGAATGGTGTGAACCCGGGAGGCGGAGCTTACAGTGAGCCGAGATTGCACCACTTCACTCCAGCCTGGGCAACAGAGCAAGACTCTGTCTCAAAAAAAGAAAAAAAAAAAAAAGGAAGCATGAAAATTATGTAAATAAAATGTTTCTGTTTAATGTACATTGGAATCACAGATCTCTTTTGACTTAAGTTTTTGACTAAGCACTTAATCTGTCTGTGCCTCAATTTCCTCATCTCTAAAATGTTTGGAACAGTGTATGACATACCATAAGCACTATAAAAGTGATGGTTTAGGAAAAAAATCTCTGAGGGTCAAGAAAATGTATGACCTATTCTTTGTACTTAATTGTTACAGAATAGACATTTGATAATGGTCTTTAAATTACCCTGTACTTTTAGAGGGGTTATATGTCATAGGCACAGACTTCTGACTCTCTAATGTCATTATGATACACTTGTTTTATATATATTTTCTTTCTAAATCATAAAATGAGTTTACAGCAGCAGACCCCAGCTTTCTTGAGAAGTACCTACACTGCTATATTGTGTAATCACTGTACCAACTAATATTTTTTGTCAGAATATGTACAATACAGAGTTGAAGAATCTATATCAAAATGATCAGCTGTGATGAGTCTGAGCTAGAGGGCTTTTTCACAAAGCATGTTTTGTTCTCTGGTGAATTTATATTAGACCATGGCTGCCAACTTAAAATTCCTTTCTTTTAAGGATGCAATGTTGAGTAATTAGTCTGCTATTGCAGTCAGGATGCTTGCACCCTTTATTTTACTCCTGGTATAGAATGCAATAGACTATCAGAGTTGAAAGGAACCTCTGAGACCATCTAATTCAACTTGCTCGTAATATAGATGAGAAAACAGCCTCTGTCAGTTTTAATGTCACACAGCAAGTTAGCTGTCCATTAGAATCTCAGAAATAAGTTTCATTTTAGAAAATCTCAGTTATTTTCTGTATAACAAATAGAAATAGATTTTAAAAAGTAGCTAAAAACAGTAACAATTTATTTTTTCTAATGATTCTTTTCATTGACATAGCAGGCCTCTGCTCCACATGGTACCAATTGGGGTTACTCCAGTCACTGAAGAGTTTGGCTGGGACACCTCAGTTGCGGCACCTCAGTACTTCTCTACCTGGACTCTTTTTTTCATATATTATCTCATTCTCCAGAGTCTCTCCATGTGGCCTCCCTCTCTAGAAGGATATTCTGGGCCTGAAATGACATATGTTTCGGCCCTAACACAACACAGTCTTCATTGCAGTAAGTACAAATTATTGTCCCCAAAGCTTGTCTGAGTAAATCGACATCAGGAAATTATGTTGTTGGGATTATTTCCTTACAGCATAGTGGATGGGTTCCAAAAGGCTGAGTAGTTGGGTTCTAAACTACTTAGTTATTCTCTTGGGAGCATCCCAGGATAATAAGCTCCAATGTGTGGGAGTGCTTATCTAACCACTGCTTATATCATACTCGTGACTATCTTTTGGTTGCAGCAAATCTATGGCTAAACTCAGAGCTAATGTGAGAGTACACTGGACTGGGGTGTGAATTATGGAAGATGTGGTTCACTTGAAGCATCAATGTGCCTGCCTATCAAAATGGCAGATAATTTATGTGGTCAAGGTCAAGGAGCAAGTTGCAGTATGTAACACATAATGTAATGCTACTTAAATTAATTGATTATTTTTTTCATTACTTCAGTATACTGTGTACTGTTATGGGTCTGTTACTGGATTGCGGAAAAGTTGAAACTTTCTAGAATTTGATGAGCCCTGGGAATGTTCACATTGGTTTTGGCGGCCACTGTTTCTTTCTTTCAGGTAATGAGATTGTACTAGAGTCAGGCAGCTCTCAACATTTCAACATTCAAATGTTTGACCATAAGACTAGAAAAGATCCAACATATTTAATAAAAAGTGAAGGCATGGAAATACTATTTTGGATATGTTTCACTAATAAAAAGAGCCAGACTTCAGTATTAGCCTTTTATTGGAATGTAAATTATTCTGACTTGAACCCACACTGAACTGCCTGCAGCCTGTAACTTAGAAGGAAAAAACAAAGTGCCACCACTGAACTGCTGGCCTTCTAACAAATATCACCTATTAGCATTCACAATAAAGGCAAGCATGAATCAGCATGAAAGTATACCCTATATAAGGTTTCTTTTAGCTTCTCTCAAGTCTTGACACACACCTGTGTCACTGACAGCTAGTATGCAAATTGCCTAAAAGCTCCATTAGGCTAGTCTAGGCAAGGGAAGCCCATCTG
The DNA here is from genome assembly GCF_028858775.2 of Pan troglodytes. Taxonomy (NCBI): domain Eukaryota; kingdom Metazoa; phylum Chordata; class Mammalia; order Primates; family Hominidae; genus Pan; species Pan troglodytes. The sequence goes on from NC_086015.1 coordinate 33,396,885, forward strand.
TTTGTTCCGTGACACTTTCCCTCCTAGATCCTCATGTGGGAATATGTCCTTGAGACACGCAGATGGATGAATTTGCGCCAGTGTCTGGTACCACCAACCTTAGGGGAAGATGTCACTTCTACTTGTTTTATTGCCTTTAATATTTGATGTCCTCTTCCTTTAGATGCCAAAGAATAAAATTTTAAATCTAAAACTTCAAAGGGTGGTGAAGGTTTTTAAATTCTGAATAGAAAGTACATATTACTTTTTAAGCACAAGAAAATGGAACATGATGAGCCCTCTGTTTAAAAATTATGGTATTCACTGGGTGTTTTTCAAAGCTGTGTGTGTGGTCTGGTGTTGACAGGAGAGAACATACAATTTCAAATTAGCTAGTGCTTGTCAGCTGTTGCTGATAGCTGTTGGAAGGTTTTGGGAAAGACAGGGGCACGGTGATATTTTAGCAAGCTTGCCTATTAAGGACATTTGCTGGAAATGACTTCATGATTCCTATCCCTTTCTTCTTAAAAAAAAAAAAAAGCAACACAACTACATGTAAGCAATTGGAAAAGGAAATTCAACCACTTTTTTCTGGTGGTTTTTTGAGTAGACTCAAGTCTCTTGCCCATCTCAGATTGAAATCCCCAGAGAAAAGTTAGAAGTGGCAACAACAGAATCAGAAGAGCAGCTATCCCTTTGATATCTGATATCTGTTCATCATAAACAGGCTTCTTTCATTTTGTTAATCTGGCCTAGCAGAAAGATCTACTCATATTTCATTCTCAACGAAGGTAAGGTGGCATAAAAGTAATGGTAATCTCACCTCCTGGGTAAAGAAAACATTACAAATCAGAAAATCGTTTTTAGAAGCATACAATAACTTGTAATCTGGAACCAGAAAGATAGATATTTCCTCTTTTGACAAATCCTCATTCTATAGCAAACAATGTATAAAGACATCTGACATGTTTAAGACAGGACAGAAATGATGCTTTTGATCATTTTGGCACTAAAATGATTCATGATTTTATCAGATTAGCGCCTGTTTTCCATTTTTCAGGAAATGGTCCAAAAGACATACTGTTTTTATTGACAGGACTTCCAAACCAGTTATTATTTGCTAATAATGTTGTGTTAAAAATCTGAGCAGAGTGTCTTGCCAGAGAGAGAGAGAGTGAAACTTTTATGCCCAACGGTGTTTGGATGAGCAAGATAATTACACCCTTGTCCATAGCAGATGCTCTGTTCTTCGCTTTGGCAGTTTCCCTGTTCAGTGTGCAAATAATTTTCTCTACTAAAGTTGGTAGCTATTTGCTACAAATATATTTCTTTTCCAGCAAAGAATGGATCTTTTCCATCACCACTCACAAATAGCAACTGAATTGACTGGAGTTTTTATTGTTTCAAACACATACACAAAACTGATGTGAAGCAGAAAGAAACTCATATGAATGCCCTGTGTCTGTCAAAGGATGTGAATAAAATAAGTTATTTACCAAAATAGTTGAAAAACTACATTGTAACAATGGTTTGAACTTATTTAAATCAAGACTTTTGAAAAAGTCAATGTTGATAGTCAAATATTTTTAAAATTCAAATGTGCATTTAGTTAGTTTATAATAGAAAAGACACTTATTTACATGTATTGCCAACATCTTATGAGCTCTCTTAGCCCCTCTATTTCTGTAACAGGCAAAATTCACTTTGTACATATATAGTGAGACCGAAAATAAGGAGCTCATATTCCTCACAGTTTTGACAGTCATGTATGACTATGCTTGAAATGGGTGGGTGTATTCTCCCTGGCCAGTGATGAACAAATACATTTCCATAAGCCACTATGCTTGCTTTTTGGGTAGCCCAGATGCTGTGGTTGTGTCTGTAAGCAGTATGCTGGCAGGTGTTTTGGCAGAGAACTGCAGAAGGGGAAGGATGGAGAAAATACATTTATTATAGTTCCCTTTTTTGTTCTTACCACAGCCCCAGAAGCATAAAGGCAATAGAACCACTCCTCAAGTTGCCATGTTTTCATAGATACATAAGGCAACATATACTTATCTAATAAAACTAATAATATAATTGGGGGTTAGGTTGATGAATTACCCCCGAGTCTCCCAAGAAGAATCATTGTTGACTAGACTTTTATGGTAAAATTCACCTTCCAGCCAAAGATTAATTAAGTGCCAACTGAAAGATTTTGTTCCAAGTATGTATATGTAAGTGCTGAGAATCAGAAGTGTGGCTGGCTGCGTGGCCTGTCCTCAACTCTTCAGCATTCCAGGGGTAGAAATATCTACTGAAGGACAAAATGTTTATCACCAGCAGGGACATGAGAAAAAAATGTCTCCTAGAACCTTAAGCAGGGAGGAGATAAATCTGTCTATGATAAAGGTTTCTCAGAGGAGGTGAAATTTGAATCCTGCCTTCAGGATGAATAGGCTTGGCTACTGGGGAACCAGGAGGAAGGCATTTTATATAGAACAGCAGCAGGAATCAGGAGGCAGTAGACTGCTCATTTTCAAATGGCTTTTTCAGAGCATGCTCAAATACTACTATTAGGTTAGACGGCACTGAAAAGAGAAGATGGCCCTGTTTGGACATTAATATTATTTCTCTTCTCACATAAGAAAAAGAGTGGCAGCAGAAAGCCAGGCGCAGTGGCTCACACCTGTAATCCCAGCACTTTGGGAGCCCAAGGCAGGCAGATCACTAGGTCAGGAATTCGAGACCTGCCTGGCCAACATGGTGAAACCCTGTCTCTATTTAAAATACAAAAAATTAGCTGGATGTGGTGGTGTGCACCTGTAATCCCAGTTACTCAGGAGGCTGAGGCAGGAGAATCGCTTGAAACCAGATGCAGAGGTTGCAGTGAGCTGAGATCGTGCCACTGCACTCCGGCCTCGGCAAAGAGAGTGAAACTCCATCTCATTCATACATACATACATACATACATACATACATACATACATACATACATACATAGAGTTGCAGCAGGAAAGCTAGGAGAAATGCAGTATAATTATGATAGGAATACCAGATAATGATGTGTATGTATATACTAATAAGAATTTAATAACTCAAATATTTGGAAACATAATTCTGGTTTTATTTAATAGTTACACTGGTGTTACAAGAGAATATCAAACATGGTAGGATAAACAATGGTACAGTAGGATTCTAGGTACATCCAGGGTTAAGTAAGATTAGAAATAACTTTCATTCACATAAGACATAGGAGGTCATTTTTCCCTTGGATCCTCAGTGCTGGATTTCCATTTCCGTTTCTAGGTGAAGAGAACTGAATTGTGTAAGGGCCATCCACAGAACTTAATCACTGCTTAAAATGTTGTATCAAAGTTATAAATAACTGAGTAGATCCTGTATGAAATTGGGAACTTCCTTTTCCATAAGATAATAAATGCCTGCATCAGGGACATGGTCCTTATTCTCTTTTTGTTCCTTTTACTTAAACTTCTCCCTTACTGGCTGCTATTCTATCCTCCCTTCTCTAATTACACATAGACACGTCTATGCTTCCACCCTCTTTCTCCTTTCAGAATGTGCTTAAACACACTTAGTAAAAACAGTCCATTTTGGGATATCATTTTCTCCTTGCGCGGGAGTCTTTTAAGGTTTTAGGATGAAGCATTATTGACAGGTAACTTGTGTCCTTTCTAATCACTGTTGAATCATCCCTGCAGTTTCTGTGTTTATTCTTATGCCTGATCACATTCGATAACAAAGCTTGTGCAAAATCAAAAACAAAAAGGTCTTGAACTGCAGTCAAATAAAGGGGAGCTACCTGGTTAACAAATTTTACAAAACATTTATTGGAAAATATATCTATCCCATGAGATAGGCCACAGTCAAAGGACCACCCACTTTCTCCATTAACGTGTGGATAGTTGTCTGCTTCTTACTGCACTTTCATTCTCTAAAAATAACCACCACGGTCTTTTAGTGAAAATAAGTGAGCTGGAACCAAAAACAAAGGCACAACATTCTTCTCCAAATAAGTTACTCAGAAATGCTTTTTGGTGAAACATAGTTTCTAGCATCTTCCATTTTCTTGCTATTTATCCATGCTTGGAATTACTTCATTCATTAGTTCTGACAAGGGGTTGTATTTGTATCATTGCTTGACAAATGTGTTACATGTTTCAGTCTTAAAATATTCCACTCTGAGCTCAGTGCTGCATACTTGGGAGATAATGTTAAATCAGCCTCGCGACACACTGCTGTCATCGTGCCAAATAACTCAGGGAAAAATGATAAGGGTATAAAGAGATCAATAAGGCAAGAAAATCTGTGCTTTCAAAAGTAAGGCAAAATATGAGAAAGACTATCAGTCAAGCATCGGGGCATAAATAAAGCAAGAATATGCCATGTTTAGGGCACCATGATGCTACAGTGAGCAATTATCCCATGAGTAGTAAATTTCTCTTACGTTTGCCTAACTCCTTTATTATAGGTCATTCTAAAATATAGCCATAAGATTCACCGGCACATTGATCAGCCTAGCATTGCTCTTTTTTCTCCCGTAATAGAATAAAATAAGGATATGGCTGATAAACGCCGAGAAGGACAATTCCCAGACCATTTAGATGTGAGTGGCCACACTGGAGTGTTCTCCCTGTGTAAGAAAGATTTATATAACGCACATTTTTGTAAATATGAATTATGCAAATACATTTCTGCCCATTGAGATGATATTACTCAACAGGGCCCTCCTAAGTGCCCAGTTCTGTTGGATTTTTAGACAGAAAACAAGCAAACTGTAGAAACCGGCAATTTGGAAATTAAATCTTTTATTGAGTAATAGGTACTCAGGCGTGCATCAGGAAGCAATCGTTTTTCTTTTTCAGCAAAGAGCATTATATTATTATAAATTTGCAACAATAAATGGAATAGCTTGCAGGCACAAGACAGTAAATTTATGAACATTTGAAAATAGAAATTTATTTTTGTGTGCTAATGGTCAGGGAGACTGTGAAACTGGCCCAGAGCCTTTGAATGTCAGTCTCAGGAAGGTGATCTATAGACAGTAAAGAAAATTTCAGGATTGCTTTTATTAACATGGGGATGAAGTGTGAAAATTAATTTTTGTTGGGGGAAGATAAAGCTTAAGGCTGCATGTGGGATAGATTAGAGTACTTGGAGCTTGGGAACAGGAAATACAATTTGGAGACAGTTACCTTAATCCATATGTGAAGTGAAGTGCTCCGAATAGAAATAGTAGAACGGATGGAAAAGACAGATGTGGGAGACACTGAGAATGCAGCATAGGCAGGACTTGGGGCCTGGATAAGACTCAGTCATGACAATGAAATTTTTTTTTAAAATGATGTATCCAGATGTGAAATTATCAGTATACTGTATATCTGTGGAAAACGATTGCTGAGTTCAAATGAATATTCAAGGCATAATGTAGGATGAAATTTTCATGCCATGATACAACACTTGGAAGTACCCTTCAGCATGTAGAGCCATCAGGAAAAGTGTCCAGAAAAGGACATGAAGGGGCATGGGCTAAAAGCACATTGTAGACAGAAAGAACAAGTGGAAACGCATAGAAAAATCATGGCCTCTGACTCATTCCTGTGGACTATTTAGAGTTAAACATCTGTTGCTTTCAACTTTCTTGGTGCTCTCCCTATTTACCTTAAGTCATTTAGCTCTATCACACGAGATACTTACATCTGAAAATGGAAGATCACCTCTTGATATGACAGAGAGGTAGAATTTTCAGATCACCTCTTGGTATGTGGGAGAGGTGGAGAGATGGAGGTGTGGCTGGAAATGTAAGATAGTGCAGGTTTGCCTAGAAGCTGATAAAATTTAGGCTTTAGGGTCCCTCCTTTTCCCCAACCTCTTCTATAATCTTATATCTAATCCTGTATAATCATTTTGTATTCTTCTCCTCAAAAATGGTCAATGGCCATCCAAAGTGTATAAAATTTAGATCCCACAAGATCCACATTCTTTCATTAACTGGCAATGTGTTTCCATGGTTACATGGATTTGGAAAATTTGTAAAAGAAATACGTTTTAATCACAACTGGTCCTTGTCTCTTTTCACACCAGTTTCCCTATTTGTATTTTTTTTTCCTTGCAGTGGTGGCAGGTATTTTGGAATTTAGCTAAGGGTAAGTTGGGTGAGAGATGCATTTATTTTGAATTCAATAGGATCCATGTTTGTGTTATTGCTAGCTGTTTTGTGGTCTGAATGGTTTCCAAGAATACTCATACTCCTCACTGTACCAGTGTCTTGGGCATTGTGGCAGGAATGTGCTGGGCCAACTCAAGGTTCTATTGTGATAGCAGTGTGGTCTCTGGTGCCCAACACTGGAAGGAGGTGGGAAGTAGAAGAAAAAACCTGAAGCCGGAAGCCAACTCTGTGCAAAATTCATCCACATTGTTATGCCCAAATTTACTATCCTAACCTTCTTACCATTCTTACCTTATAACAAGTTATAAGCTATTACCATTTATGAGTTGTGAAGCTGAAGAAAACATTTCTGAACTATCACTAGAAAAAAAAGTGCCTATCAGCTATTAGAGGATAGGCAGAATTATCTGTCTCTAGATAATTCTCGCTGGAGAAAATAGTATGAAATTACTCTCATATAAAGAGACAATCAAAAGGTTTGCAGCAAAAAAGGAGAGGGGATTATTTCTGAAGTGTGCCAGGGAATTAATATTATTTGCTACATTTTTTATTTTCGTGTTGTTCTTCAGCTTTTTAATATTAGTGATGTGTTGAAATTTCATTTTTATTCTAAACAAATATTCATTTTTTTAGTAATTTTATATTTATAAATTTTATTCTTTTTTTAATGGGTCTCCAACATTGTATAAACTTAAGGCACAACAAGATCTGAGTTTGTCCTTGGGTTCAGGGGACACCTTAATTTTCATAATCAAGTATGTAAACTTAACCTCTGGCTCATCCATGCAGTCCACGTAGAGTTAAATATCTGTTGCTTTCAACTTTTATGGTGTTCTCCCTTTTTACCTTCAGTTAGCTCTACCCAATAATATCTTAATTCTCTAATTATTATAATTTGGGAATATCCTATGGGTTTATATTAAGTGGAATATATTGTTATCCCTTAGTATGCTGTAACCTAATTCCAGTTAAAAAGAATGTCCCCCTTTCTGCATAGCATAGTATTTGAGAAATATATTTAAACAGACTTTTAAAACTGTTTCAAAACAGAGATATGTGGTTCAAAACAAAACAACAGTGGAATATACACCAAAGTCAGGAATATGTGAACATGGAATATTATTCCATTTAGAGAAATTTGAGAATTTAAACTAGTTTCATTTCAGAAAAGTATTTTCAGAAGTGACACAATCCTGTGAAATAAAGTATATAATCAGAAGTGTATAATCTACTGACAAGGAAAGGAATTGTCTATCATTTATCAATATTCTATTACATTTTGGTAAAACAAATGTAAAAATTATTTTTACTCCATTTCATAATGGAACACATAAGATGTGTTCTTGACTAACAGGAAGACCAACCATTGGAATTTAAGCTTGTATAATAGGCAAAATTTTAATGTCAGTGATTATTTTTCTAGTTTTCCCCCTTTGTGTCTTCAATAAAAAATAATCTATATCATTAGGCAGGGATGAGATATTGATTGGTCACTAAAACTAGCACATCAGCTACAAACATAACTTTCACTTTCTTCCCATTCATAAACAAGTCATTATTTGACCTGCTAGGATGTGACAAGTAATTCAAAGTAAATGGAACACACTAGGTCATGCCATTCTCAGTCTTCTAATCAAGATAAAATAAGTGCAGAATATACTTCTTTTTTGTTATTATCTGTGTCATTGCACAAAATTGTAAATTGGGTCCAGGATAGAAACTGGTGGCCAAAATTAGAGGTGTGTCTATTTGTCTCTCTGAAATTGCTAACATATGACACTAACTGACTTTGTTAGAATCCTCAGTGCTAAATGAAATTAATGACCAGTGGAATCGAAATAAATAAAAGGAAATGTGCCTTTGCACATAGCATAGCCAGATTCAGGATGAATAGACAGTCAATGCTGCAGAATATTATAATACTCCAAAAAGTGGTTCTTGGCCAATGGTGGGTGTGCTAGAATCTCACTCTTCTGCCTGACTAAACTGGGAGGATTTAGGCATTAAAAAAGAGCTCTGTCTCTGTGACGTAGTGTATACTTTGAGAACCTTTGCTTTCCTCTGCTGAAATAAGGACATAACTCTAGAGGGTGCCTGTTTTCATTGGGTGAAAAATATTCTTTTGCTAAAAAAAAGTCTTACATATGAGTCTACTGATGGATCTTAATTCATTTGAGTAAAAGCCACCATGCTAATAGCAAAAGTCCTATGTTGTTAGTCCTTCTCTCATTTTATTTTTATCTGTATTATTACTAAAGCAGTTTTCTCCCATTACTGCAAGCCGCAAGGAAAAGCAATCAAATTGATTACATTTATTGTCTTTGAGAACTCCAGTTATAAAACTAGACCATTCCATCATTCTATTCATTGTGATACTTAAAACTGTCGCTCTGGGTAGTAAACTGTGTTTTCCTTTATTATGAAGAATACAGTTTACAGTAAAATAACTGGACATTCTCACAAGAATTAGCATTGGATGCAGGTGCCATTTTTTCCTGTACTCTATGCTTGATCAAAAGGCCAAAAAGCAATCTCCTATACTCTTAATACAGGTAAGTATAGACCATATTTCAGTATTCCAAGTTTATCTATTTATCTTTTCTTTGCTTTCTATGCTGTGCTGTGTGCTGAGAACTCTGTATTAACCCCACCTGTATAAACTGTTCTACTTTCATTATCTTAGGACTTCAAGGAGTAATTGTCACGGGATATATTTTAATCTTTAAAATATTTTCTCATAACAACATTTATTATAATATTATCATTGAATTTATCTGATGAATTCTAATTATCTGTTCTATTTTACACATGTTATAGTGTAGGTTAAATTTTTATCAATTACCTGAGAATTAGAAATCTCTGGTCTTTGTTACATTATCATAAATTTTCTCTAATTAGATCTCTTCTTCAAGTCGAAATTCTGGATGGAAATTCTTAGTACCAGTAGTGTTAGGAAGTTGACCTATAGATAAAAATATTTTCTCTACTTACAAAACTATCATTATAGTAATATAGTACATAGTAATATGGTAATATAATGAGCAGTAATTCTAGGCTGCTTCACTGGTTTGTAAACTTAGATCAATTATCCATTACTCGCCAAAGTGTTGGGTTCCATATGATGTTGGCTATAGGTAGAAGGGGAGAGCGATACATACGTAAGTTTGTGTGTAAGTTAATATATAAATCTTGCTTATTAAAATTTTGAACTTCACAAGCTATTATTAAGACCCATTTCCTGAATTTAAGGAATACTTACACCACTACCAACATGATTTTAAGAAGGCAGTTTGTATCATTACTATTGTAGTTCATGCTATGCTTTTTGCTTTGGCAATGGATGCTCTCAGTTTAGCTTCTTACGGTTGGTGTCTCTGTTTTCATTCTGCTTAAGATGTAGTCAATTTTATGGCATTAATCGTCTGCCCTCTGAGAGCTTACAGTAGACCCTGAGCATTTGTAAAGCAAGAAATGATGTTACTAAAGATACTTTAATTGCGGGGAGTTCTCTGTTGGCTGGTAAATAAGGACGTTCTCTTTGAGTTCCACCTTTCTTTGAGAAATTTTCATGTTTCCTGTACTATTCCTCTATTATATCATGGAAACTTACTAAATCAGCCTGTGCATTCTGCCCGCATATTCTCTCATGGTGCCTTCCGGTCCTAGCAGCTGAGCCAGGGCCATCAATAAATCTTCTTCTTTTCCCCCAAGATATTCCTAGTTGCTTCTTTACTATTCATTCTTGTAATTCCATTCATCTGTGTGTATCATTTAGGATGCTGGGCAGTTGCATCGCATTTCACCTAAGGTCACATCCTGATGGAATTTGGTGGGATCCTAGAGCTGGCTAGGACCACTTGTGAGAACTGATGGTTAAATTCTCCGAAATGACTTGACTCAGTTGTTAGACTGCTTAAAGGTAAAAATCAGTGGTGTACTTAGGTTTTTTTTTTTTTTTTAATCAACATAGCTATAAATCAGGGCTTTTCCCTTGTTTTTTTTTTCTCGCAGAGTTTCAGAATACTTGCACACCACTAATTGTGAATAGTTTTCTGTTTTGATTCCCCACTTCTTGCAATCTGCCTTTTAGTGCATAGAGCAAGCACTGAGGCTTCTTTAAGGGAAGCAAATAAATGATCACTCCTAGAACATTCTATGTTATAGTGATTGTACTTTAGAAAAGGCTGTTATCGGCCAGGCACGGTGGCTCACGCCTGTAATCCCAGCACTTTGGGAGGGCGAGGCGGGTGGATCATGAGGTCAGGAGATTGAGACCATCCTGGCTAACACGGTGAAACCCCGTCTCTACTAAAAATGCAAAAAAAAAAAATTAGCTGGGCGTGGAGGCGGGCGCCTGTAGTCCCAGCTACTCGGGAGGCCGAGGCAGGAGAATGGCATGAACCTGGAAGGCGGAGCTTGCAGTGAGCTAAGATCGCGCCACTGCACTCCAGCCTGGGCAACAGAGCCACAGTCTGTCCCTAAAGAAAAAAAAAAAGAAAACAGAAAAGAAAAGGCCGTTATCACTATTTGCCAAGTTTTACACCGTATTCTTCAACCAAAGCAAAAACAAAACAAAAGCATCCTCTGAATATTGGAGATGTGTAGAAAGTACTCTGGAATGTATAAATGTATTACTATCCCATTCTTATGCTGCGGACTATTTGCTTCAGCGACCCTAGAGCATCTATCTTATGACTTGTTAGAAATTAGGGAGATAATTAAACCGAAAAAAACAACTTAAGCCATTGTTTACCCACAAAATGTTCTTGCAGGGGAACAATTTTTTAAAAATCTAATTATTTTTAGTGTTAGGAGCCATGAAATTAGTATAGTTTATTTCTTGTATATAAAACTCCTTTTAATTAAGTGCATGGATATTTAGTAGTTGGTGTGTTATTTAACGTATAAGTTTTTTCCACTGACAGTTAAATATGTCTTATTTTAATTAGTACTTTTACAATTTTTAGATATTTCTCAGAATCTGTGTATTCTAAGAATGACTTCCCTTATAAAAATTTATATTTGTCTTAAAAAAATTCTTCTGAGAGTCTTGTCATCAGCTTATCTGAGAGCATTCTAGCTACTATCAGTAGCTACTATTAGTAGCTACTCTCGGTAGCTAGAATAATACCAACTAAACCTAATGTCCCATTAAAGAAGGACATTCTTTGACTTATAATCTAGAGAATTTCATTTTGACAAGCATCAATGGACATTTTACTTTGTATCATGAGATTTTAAATCAGGCAAGCCAGAGTTGGCTAGATCAGTCAACAAACCAATATACCTGTTAACCAAAAGAACGTTACTGTTCATGAAAACAATCCATATTATAAAAATGCTTTAGGATTTATGTGATAATAATAGCTAGCATATATAGAATGCTGTGTGCCAGGTTTTATTCTCAGTGCTTTACACACAATCACTCACTTGAAATGTTTAACAGTGTTCTGAGGTAGTTATTATTTCAATTTTTTGAGATGAGGAGATGGAGACAAAAGAGGTGGCATAGAGGTAAAGCAAGATTTGAGCCTGCGTTGTGTGTCTGCAGGATCTATGTCCTTAGTCACTATACAATGACAATAATGTTCCTTTCTTCTTCCTGAGCCTATGAAGAGTATACCAATCAAGGGCAAATGCCCTTTAACTGCCAGTCTCTGAAGCTCAATTACTTCTTTAAAAAAGGACAATAGCAATTTGGAGAAGAAAAAGCAGAACTATCTTATTACTAGGGATAGTTCCTTCTCTTATGTAGAATATCACCAGGCAAAAAAAAAAAAAAAAAAAAAAAAAAAATCTCCAGTAATAATCACACAAAAAAGAAAAGATGCATCCGGAATTGGATGTGCCTATATTCTTTTGAGAAATTCTCTAAGGTTTGAGGCGCATTGACTTAAAATATACTGAAAATGGGTGTCCTCATAGAGGTTTATAATTAAGAGCAATAGAAGTTTGGGTGAATATTTTATAAGTTTCTTATTATAAAAATTATAATAAATTTGATAATATAAATTGCCTAATATTCATTTTATCATGAGATATTTTTTCTTAAACTTGAACATTAATTTATTCTCATAGTTACCACCTCACAGCCCCAAACATAATAAATTTTGAAAATGTATTTATAGAAAATTATCTGTGCAAGTGCTCATTTCAATTTTTATAATGAAGCAATTACTTTGCATGTATTAATTTCTGTCACATTTTTGATCTGTGCTCTAACATTGTCTTCTTGAGGAAATTATTATGTTTTATAGTTCAGATTTCTTAGATTTAGGACTTTAAAGGCCTAGGTTCTGTTCACATTTAATTTTGCTACATCAATAAAATATGAATGAATTGGCTAATAAAGCAACAAAACTATTTTATGTCATGGTATATAGGTTATCGTTTATGATATTGCTGAATCGCCCTGGTAATTCACTGTAAGAAAACCTTCTCCTTTTTTTGCCTTGGTCCTGTTTGGACAGAAATAAAATTGGTAACATGTATGTTACATGGAGGATGGCAGGGTTGCGGGGGTGGTTTCTCTTTTGGGATGGCAGGTAAAGTAGATTATATGGTATTGAAAATGCTGAGGGCCCCAGACAGGCAGCTTGTCTGCCAAAGAGAGACTCATTTACTCTGTACCTACAGCTAATCTTAATTTCTATCTTTTCTTGGTATTTAGCAATTTTACAATTTAGATGAAAGTTTGGTTATTGGTTAAAAAGATAAAATACACCTTTTCCCCTCAAATTATATTTTTACTTCCTACAAATCTTTTAATAATGTGCATGTTTGGTCAGGGGAGGTATCAGTTGAAAGAGAGGTTTTATATGCCAAAATATAAACCTACTTCTTGAGTGTGGGAGGAAGCTTGAATATGGTTTCTACTAAAAAGAGATTAATTACATTTTAAGAAATTCCTGTAACTAGTAGCATAGCATAGAAACTGTGACCATTATTTCATCAGCACATAGTATGGGAGATTATACGTCGTAGCTATAAGAATGATATATATTAGCATTGTCCAGTAGAACTTTCTGTGATGATGAGAATGTTCTGTGTCTACCTGTCAGATACAGCAGTCAGTACCCACATATGTTTTTCAGCATTTGAAATGTAACTAGCGCAACTGAAGAAATACATTTTTAAATTTAAGTTAATTTTAATTAATTACCTGTGAATTTAAATAGCTGCATGCTGCTAATGACTGTCAGATTGGACTGTACATATTTAGATTGAAACCTGGAGTTAACGGAGGTGAAGACTGCCTAGCTTCATGTCCTGGGTGTGATGCTGAGCAGCTGAACAACCTTGAAAAGTCGTTTAACCTCCCTAAGTCTCAGTATTCTCTTCTTCAACATAGAGATAATAATAGTTCTTACCTCTAAGAGTTCTGAGATCAGGAAATAAATCAATGAGCATAAAGCTCTTAGAATTGTGCCTGGAATATAATGTATGCTCAATAAGCTTTAGCCATTGCTATTCTTATTTTATAATCTTTTGTAGATATTGATGAAGTAGAAACTGAAAAAGTATGGAAATGAAATAGCTCTAAAGTAATAAAAGGAAAATGTCCTGAATGGGTATAATTTTAGGTGATCCTTGAGAAATATGTGGGATTTGGATAAATAGAAAGTAATTACAGGGTGACCATACATCCTGATGTGCTTCAGACAATCTCAATTATTCCTTGTGTCCTGGTTTAATTACTAACATCCCCCTCTTTTGCTCTCAAATTTTCCCGGTTTGTAAGATAAATATTAAGTCACTGTAGAATTAGATATAGGAGTACAGCCCAGGCATTTCAGATGCAGGGAAGATAACATATTAAGGTATAGATGCAGATGTGACTATGGTGTGGTTTGAATGGTGAGTACTGGGAAGTAGAAGGAAAGAGGGATACGTGTAGGCTGGACACATTATGGAGTTGGGATGAGAACTGGTATAAGGAAATTAGACTGGATGGTATATGCTATTTGTGCTATTGTTGAATTGCTCCTGTGTCAACATAGATTCACTTTCAGAAAAGCAAAGTTCCCATTTAATTGGACAAAAATATTTGGTGTATCAAAAAAACCTGATACTATTTTGTGTTCTGATTGTATTTCCATTACTGACAGTAATTTTCGTTATACGTAATTGGGAGCAAAGTGTGTTATTTCTATCATCCCTTTGCTACAAGTAAGCAAATCAGTAATATGATTGGTTAATATGGAAACTAGTCAATTAAAATGGAAAATGCCTCATTATTATCTGAAGCCATGACTTTCACAACTGGAGGAAACTTTGCAAGAGTTCATTTAGTTGCAATGAAGTATTATCACTGAATATTTTATGTTGCTCTTTAAGCTACATCCATTGTAGCTTATCACTGCATATTTTATGTAGTTCTTTAAGCTACATCCATTGGTCTTCATTCTACTTAGGAGGGTGTACATTTTAAAAAAGCTAGGGGAGTCCAAGCGCGGTGTCTCATGCCTGTAATCCCAGCACTTTGGGAGGCCGAAGTGGGTGGATCACAAGGTCAGGAGATCGAGACCATCCTGGCTAACACAGTGAAACCCTGTCTCCACTAAAAAATACCAACCCCCACCCCACAAAAAAAAACAAAAAAAAAACCAGGCGTGGTGTCACCTGCCTGTAGTCCCAGCTAGTTGGGAGGCTGAGGCAGGAGAATCGCTTGAACCCAGGAGGCAGAGGTTGCAGTGAGCCGAGATTGTGCCATTGCACTCCAGCCTGGGCAACAGAGTGAGATTCCATCTCAAAAACAGCTAGGGGAATTTTAATTGTTGGCAATATTACTAATTGTAATTTTAGGGAAATAGAGTATTAGACTGTGAAACATAATATTATGTAAAACACAAAATTAGGAAAAACCCCATCTCTACTAAAAGTACAAAAAAAAATTTAGCCGGGTGTGGTGGAGTGCACCTATAATCCCAGCTACTCTGGAGGCTGAGACAGGGGAATTGCTTGAACCAGGGTGGTGGAGGCTGCAGTGAGCCAAGATCATGCCACTGCACTCCAGCCTGGGTGACAGAGCAAGACTCTGTCTCACAAAATAAAAAAAAAAAAATAAAAAATAGAGATTATGGGGAAATACTAAACTAAAATATTAGGCAAATATATCTTTCTTATTAAGTGTAAGAATGTTACTCTAAGCATAATTGTTGTACATTTCTGAAGACCTCTTTATCTCTGATTGCATTTGACATTGACATGGTTGGCTAGCCCAGAAATCTCCATAAAGAGTTTCTGGTGACCTGTTCTGGGTTTTCACTCATTGCCTACTTATTCTAGCTCATCGTGAAAGCAAGCATTTGGGTTGATCTCTGAGGTATTCCTTGGACAAACACAGCAGATATTCCATTATGGTCACTTTCAGTATTTCTGGAGAATGCTCTGATTCTAACAATTATTGTTCACATTGTAGCTAACACTGTAATCTCCAGCTGGGGAACACATCATGGCTCATTATTCCACAAGGAACCAATCATTATCAATATTGGAGTCCTAGCATTTTGGGTTGTTTTCAAGGTATACACTTGACTTTTTAAACTAATTCCATAAGCACTGCAATGTCTGAAGTATATGTTAATTTTGTTTGTTTGTATTTAAAGAGATAAAAAGTTAGTCAAATTAAAAGAAGAATTGGGCAAAGACCAGATGTCATTGGCATTTGAAAAACTGATAATCTTTATAAAACTCCATTGATGTCATTTATAGCACCACTTTTTGCTAGCTTATAAATTTATTAATCAAATTTGTTTATAGGTGCTTGAACTGAACAATAACTAGTTTATTTGTGTTTCCAAGTACCATGAATTTTAAAATGTCATTTAATATCTAAGCCTCTGAATGGAATTCAATGACTTTAAATTAAACCTATTTGTAAATAGCACAGAGCAATGTGTGATTATGCAATCTGCTGAGGTTTTCAAAAACTAACATTTAGAGCAAAAGTGAATCTCATTCTAACAGAATTTTAATAAAAACTCAGTAGTGATTTGTAAATGCTTTGAAACCAATTAGCCATCCCATCCACAATGATTGTTTCATCACAGCTTAGTTCTTGATGAAAATGGCAAACCACGGTTCTAATGACATAATTTCATTTCAAGAATAGTGGCTTTCATGTTTAAAAAATCATTGGCTCTTTAGCACCCCCTTCAAGGTGAATTACTCCAACTAGAACTGAGAAGGCAACGCTCATATTGTGGATCTGCCTTGTGATGATGATAATGACAATGGTAATGATGAGAAAACAAGAAAGAATTACTGAATATTGGCTCTGTGCCAGGCCCTGTGCTAAACATTTGACACATAATTTATACATTTTAGCTTCACAACACTCCAATGAAGTGAAATAATCATAATTCCTCTTTCACTTATGACAAGAGGTTTAAGTGCCTAGTTAGTGGTGGAGCTGGATTCATAGTGGGTAATCTGGAGCTCTTAAGCACCATGTTACCACTGTTGACAGCAGCTATTACCTAGGCCAGTTGATAGAGAATATTCAAATGATTGCCTTTCATCAGGAGTTTTGTCTTTTATTGCTTATTTCCGTATCTGAGCTTTGGGTAGGAAAAGAGAAGTAGGACAGATTTTCACCAAACTGTTATAAAAGACATAATTGAATCAATTGTTTACTATGCTTGTATTCTAGATAATGGAGAGGCAATTGCCTAGCATAAAACTGCAAAGCCATAATGTATGTGGTTCATGAAACCATGGCTGTAATTGCATGGCTTGCCTTAGATATTAATTTAGCTGCATTTGTTATTACTTGCACAGAGAGTATTCATATTCACCCTCATTTAAGGCTATTATAGACACACTAGTGACTACCACAGTTCTTATCATGTCCACTCTCTCACGTTGTGTTCACACGAGAGGAGAGGTCTGAAGAATAAAGGTTATGTGGAAATTACACTGTCAAGGAGATGAATCCAACAGCCTGCAGCAGTGTTATCCAGTGAGCAATGGATTACATGTGTACGTGCAAGCTAAATAATGTATGACTTAAGACAATAATGTAGTTTGTAGTTTGTATTCATTTTTGGATAGTAAAAGAGTTGGCATGTCAGTCCCTTGGGAGATTTTATCCAGGGCTTTACCCTTGAGTGGATAAAAAGAGTACAAATTCTATTGCATAGGAGATGAATAAAAACAAATTGGGGAGACCATCAGCAGAACAGACTGCTGTGTGATGGAGTCCAAAGCTACTCCAAAACCACCAGACCAACTGCCTCAGGATCCTGCCAGCAACCAGATGCCGGCAATAGAACTGACTGCAGTTTGGCATCAGGGCTCTGTGATTCCCAGCCAAGGGGAATTGCATGCAAAAAATATTTAAAATTCTCTTTGTAAAGAGTTATGTTTTCAATCAGAAGGAGAAGTATGTTTCAGACTTAGTCTGCTGCAAATGAAATGTGGCATACTGACATCTTGGTTACAGATGGTGGAGCTGCGTATGTTGGAGGGGGTGAATGCCATGCGAAGTTGAACTTTGGTTTGGTGGTAAGGTTTTGTTTATGGTTTTTTAGGCCATTGAGTTAGTATCATTCTGTGAGGGGTACTGTATTGGCCTTTCAAGAAGACGGTCTGGATCTACTTAAAATAGTGATTCTCAACGGGAAGAGATTTCCCAACCCTACAGGGGGACATTTGGCAGTATCTGGAGATATTTTTGGTTGTCACAACTTTGGGAGAGGGCAGTGCAACTAGCATCTAGTAGGGAGAGGACAGGAATGCTATAAACTATGCTACCATGCACAGGACAGCTCCCTAAAACAGAGAATTATCTTGTCCAAAATGTGAGTGGTGCCAAAGTATGGAACTAAGGTTTAAAATTATCTGGCTCATATATATTCACTACAACCCCGCCTGCAGACAAGTGTTCATCAAATATAGTTTGATAGTGTATAAAAAAATTGTTAAATAATTTGCTTTACTCTATTGATGTGTGAGCAACATTTATTGAATGTCCCAAATGCTTTCTGTTAAAAAAAAAAAAAAAAAGAAGAAAACACAACTAACCTTTCTCCAAACCTACATACCCAAATCACAGATTTTACAAATGTAGGAGGACCCAGTTGATTCACTTTTCAAACTTGAAAAATGAGGTATATTAACAAAGCACACTAAATGAATCAGCTGTTTAGGAAGATCTACAAGCCAGTTCATTTTCCTGTTATTAAATAACAAACCATGAATCTTGACAAATGAACCCACTTGTTTGACATTATTTGAAAAACTCATAACATGCTTGGTTCTGATGGTCACTTCCCCTTTGAAATTACATTGTAAGATGGACTTCATTTAAATTCTGACAGAGAAAAAGAGCCTTTTAACCTTCATTTTCACTGTCTGCTGTTTATCATCATCATTCTTTCCCTCCTGCTGATACTTAGATGCTCCAGAGCTTTTGCCAGAGCGTCATCCTCCAGTGTTTACTTCAAGGAAGTGTTTATGTTTATTGGTGTCCATATAATTAAGAGCTAAAGTTCTGCAGTGTTGTGGGAGACTGCGTGGCTTCTGGAGTCAGAGTCCCTGGCCTCAAGTTGGGCTCCAGCTGTGTGACCTTGAGAAGGTCATTTACCCTTTTTGTGCCTCAGTTTCCTCATTTGTAAAATGAGAAGAATATTATTGGCCTCATTGTGCTGTTGTGAAGATAGCATATAAAATGCTTAGCAAGCACAAACAGATGCTACCTATAATTATTAGGATTACTATTTTAGGACTAGCATGTTTCACAATGGATGCCAATTCATCTTATTTCATTTCCTAAAGAGGACATTGGCACTGATCCTCTGAGATAGCATCCCTAATGTGTGGCTGAAGGGCTTTAGACCCTATTCCATAATCCCTAACAGAACCTTCCAGCAAAGCTACAATGACTAAACATCTAAGAAAAATCTGCATACTAACCAAGCATATGCAGCTGCAAGAGAAATCCTCTATCTCTCTTCTTCAATCAGAGTGTCATCCAAAATCCCCTTCTGAATGTGCCATTTCCACCGCTTCTAAGCTGACACTGCAAATTCATAGCAACCCCTTGCCCTGTTACAGCACAGTGTTACAGTGTTCAGTAACCCCAGACCGTAAGTACTCTCTCCTCCTAAATAGGATTTATAAAGTGTGACTTTGAGCAATGTAGCAAAGTCAATTTTATCTGCAGGAAAATATTTTTCTTTACTAACATTTTAAAATCCCTTCCTCAGTGCTCCAAAATGATTTAAAAGCTAATCAATGATAAAATCCCAAATCCCTCTAAAGACAAAGAATTGAGAAAGGAAGCAGAGCCACTTTAATCAGTAAAGGGGCTGCTGTGACCCATTAACCCCTAGAGATTATTGACACTTCTTTTATTTATTTGTTTATTTATTTTTTAAGATTCTGTAGTTTGGTCATATGTCTTTGGCAGCAAGAACATACAAAATCGCTTTTGCTTTTCACAAATTAATTCATTTAGGCCTGTGCATTTGTCAGGCATTCCGGGAACTTTCTGCCAACATTTTGTTGATTAAAGGATGTGTATTTGGAATATGGGTGGAGAGGAAGGAATTTATAATTCTTTTTTTTTTTTTTTTTTTTTTGAGACGGAGTCTCGCTCTGTCGCCCAGGCTGGAGTGCAGTGGCGCGATCTCGGCTCACTGCAAGCTCCGCCTCCCGGGTTCACGCCATTCTCCTGCCTCAGCCTCCCGAGTAGCTGGGACTACAGGCGCCCGCTACCACGCCCGGCTAATTTTTTGTATTTTTAGTAGAGACGGGGTTTCACCGTGTTAGCCAGGATGGTCTCGATCTCCTGACCTCGTGATCCACCCGCCTCGGCCTCCCAAAGTGCTGGGATTACAGGCGTGAGCCACCGCGCCCGGACGAATTTATAATTCTTAAAACCAAAGAATGATTTATAATGCTGACGGCTACCTGAATCAATCAGTGCATCATCAACAGATAAATGAAATACTAAAGATAAGGAAGAGTTCCTACACTGGGTGTTAAAATCTGTGGTTTGATTGGTTCAATAACACCGAGAAAATCGACCGCTTTCAGCAGAATTTCTAGAATTTACAAACAAGGATATGACAAAGAAAACCGCCTTTTTGTATTTTGTTCAGAAAGCTTCTGAAATACATTCTTTCTTCACAAGTCTGGTGCTTCCACTCCTAATTATAAATTACATATCTCACTTCAGTGCACACAAGTTCCCGATCCTCATCCCAACTTCGGTTGGCTTTTGACTATTTTGTTAATTTTTTTCCCAGTGAATTTGTTGGGCCTTTTGGAGGACACGTTTATTGCTTTAGGCATCATGCAATTTACTAAATGGTGTGCTGGTTATGGAAATGCTTACAAAGAGCCCTAGGGGGGAAAAGAATTAAGTAAACACATATTGATCATCCTGTAGCTGGTGCTTTCTTATTTGATTAGTCAAGGACTCAGTCTGAACTGGTCCTTCTAATCTGTGATACATAAAGCTGGAGACATTTTTCTGGCTCCCTGGTGGTTTTAAAGGCTATGCAATGGGAAAAACTGCTTTAAACAAAGTCTCATTTTTGAAAAAGCCTGAATACAGAATGGAATTCAAAGAATTTGGAGAGAGGGGAGGTGAAAGTGGTAGCAAATAGCTTTAAAAAGGCCCTGGGAATTTTAAGAGAGTAAGGCATATAAGGGAAGTAAAGAGAAATCTCATCTGACCCATTATGAGATACACCAGGAAGCCACTTCGGCAAGCATGTACTGAACACCTACTGTGTGCAGGACTTGTAAAAGAGGTAGAGCTTAAGTTTTGTGAGGATTCCAAGAAGCTAAACAGAATACTTTATGTCAGGAAATAAGTCATAGTTTTTGATGCTAGCTAAGAAACTTAAGCTTTATGTAGATATTAAATTTCAAAAGGCAATGAATATATTCTATTTAATCCAAATACCAGGGAAAGAAGGTTTTATCCTGTATAATTCATTTAAAATTCATTTTAAAATTCTACGTGAAAAATGTTGATACTAAAGCAATACTAAAGAATAGTTGAGAAAAATGTTTCTTTCTTTCTTTTTTCTTTTTTTTTTTTTTTGACAGAGTCTCACTCTGTCGCCTGGCTGGAGTACAGTGGCGCGATCTCGGCTCACTGCAACCTCTGACTCTTGGGTTCAAGTGATTCTTCTGCCTCAGCCTCCTGAGTAGCTGGGATTATAGGCACGTACCACCATGCCCAGCTAATTTTTGTATTTTTAGTAGCGATGGGGTTTCACTGTGTTGGCCAGGATGGTCTTGATCTCCCGACCTTGTGATCCGCCCTCCTCAGCCTCTCAAACTGCTGGGATTACAGGCGTGAGCCACCGCGCCCAGCCAAAAAATGTTTATTTCAAAGAAGAAATGTGGAGGCTCTGGGTTTTGCTCCTGTCATGTCTATTCTTTCACTTCTGCATTTCTCAACTGTTGGTCAATGTGTGTTTGCATTGCACAATTTTCTTTCTTTTTTATTTTTACTTTTTATTTTTTCTGAGACTGGGTCTTGCTCTGTTGCCCAGGCTAGAGTGCAGTGGCGCCATCACGGCTCACTGCAGCCTCAGCCTCTAGGGTTCAAGTGAACCTCCCACATCGGCCTCCTGGATAGCTGAGACCACAGGCACACGGCACCACACCCAGCTAATTTTTGTGTATTTTTTGTAGAGATGGGGTTTTGCCATGTTGTCCAGACTGGTCTCGAGCTCCTGGGCTCAAGCAGTCCACCCATCTCAGCCTCCCAAAGTGCTAGGATTACAGGCGTGAACCATAGTGCCCAGTCTGGACAATTTTCTTATTCCCAACCTACCCTGCCTTCCCAAAGATAAGGGGCATAAAAGGTGAAACATGATAGAAAGCTTGAAGGTCGCTGCATATGAGATGGTACAGTCTCTGGCTGAGGCAAACAATGGGAATTCAGAGAAAAGGAGGTTTCCAGGAGGCTGTTTGAGATTTTGGTGGCTGACTGTATTCTGATATTTAGAATTAAGAAGCAGATAAAGCTAACACCAAGTTTTCTAGCATGGAGACTGGCAGAACAACAGCAACATTGAAAGATATGGGGTAATTGTATTGGGTGGCTGGTGTGGGGAATTAGGAATGAGAGAATAGGTGCAATGGGTTGCATTTGATATACTGAATCTAAAGTACATTGTCTTATAGACAGTGGGAAATAAGGACTGACCAAATTTAAAATCCTGGAAGGTATAAAACAGATTACTATTGCAAGAAATGAAGCTGGGTACTGCCAAAACTTGGCCTTCTTTCTCTAAATGCTAAGTGCTGTCTTTATTCCATTTTTTATTATATATATATAGTAGCCTAAATATTTCTCAAGCACCTACTGTATATCAGGCACTAGGCTAGGTGCTACTCATGTACGGTTTGACACATTCCCTGCTCTCAGGAAACACAGATTACTGCTAGAGGCAGGCATTAAATAAGCCAAAAATAATTAAATAAGACCAAATACACGGAAAGCTGTGAAGGAAAATACCAGAGTGTTGTAGGATGATACTTAATTTGAAATCAGAAGGATGGATTAGAGCCAGCCGAGTAGAGTGGGGCTGAGAATGGGAAGGCTGAAAAGTTGGGAGTACCACAGTGTCTAGTCTAAGAAGTGATTGGAGAAAAAGTCTGATAAAAAATCATGTGGAGCTTTCAGGACTTTGTAATAAGGTTGGTGGGAAGCCACTGCAGGATTCTACATACAAAGTTTAGCTGTCTGTGATTAAGGCCACAGTCAGTTCTATTTCCAGGACATCTCATTATTTACCCAGACCCACTAGGCCTGTCAATTTGGTCAGCAGCAGAAGTTTTGGGATGAAAATACATACTATTTTCATGTTGAATATGTTTCTTGAGGTTTTTTTTTTAGAATGAAACTGTAGAGACACAAAGTACATTTTTTCCCTCAGATTATATTATTCCTTACCTTTATGCCATGGCACAAAATGTATTATAGTTTGACCTCATCTGAATACTTACTTGCTAATGTGCCAAAAATGTGCTGTTTGACAAAGACACACCTCCCAAATCTGATAAAATAGCTAAAGACTCTTCATCTTCAGATGAGAACCCAGCCCAAAGTTTCCCCACTGGAATCTTGATGAATGTGCTTATTTTGTTTTTGGGTAGCATTTGGGGTCACAACTGAGAAAATCTGGGACAGTTATATAGGTTGATATTACTACAAGACAGATACAAACCATGAATATTAATATTATTGTTATTTTTGCTAATATTTATTGTACACTTTTAATTTCTAGGAACCATTTTGTTTGCATTAACTCAACTTTTTGAAAAAATCTTCTAACTTAAGAGAGTACCATTATTATCTCCTTCATATTAATGAGAATGCTGCTTCTCAGAGAGGTTAAGGCACCACTTAAAGGTCACATAGCCAGTAAGAGACACAGCAGGGACTCAACCTAGACAGTCAGTGTTAGTTGAGAACTTTTGAAGATATGTCTGTATAAAAAAAAGAAATAAGCATAATTACTAAATATATGTCTGTGAATTCTGGTATGTATAATTTTAAAAACCCTCACATTGTATATTGCAATTTTCTGGGAGTCATTTTGTCATTTTAATTTTGCCATATAATAATGTAATGAATTAAAACAGTGGTTCTCCCAGGGGGAGATTCCTACCAGCACCAGGGAGCATTTGGCAATGTCTGGGAATATTTCTTGGTGATCACATCTGGGGAATGGGCATTACTAGAATCTGGGAGATAGAGGCTAAGGATGCTACTAAACATCCTACAGTGAACAAGGACAGTGCCCACAACAAATAATTATCCTGTCCAGATGGTTTATAGTGCCTAGGTTGGGATCCTGGATTAGAGTAATTTAAAGAGGATCTTGAAGGTAAGGAAAGAATGGTAGCTCCATCTTGCAAACAAGGAACATTCAATGTAAAGAAACGATTTTGGGAATATAAGAAAGAGCTAAGATGGTTTCATTCAGTCAGTCATTCATAGAATCACTATTTATAGGAATGATTTCTTTGTATCAGGAATTATGCTGAACAGTAATGTTGAGGAAAACAATAGGAGGGAGTTTCTTTGGAGAAAAGGAGGGAACAAGGTAATAGAGGGAAACCAAAGATGCTTGGGTATTAAAGGTAAGCTAGGGTCAGAGTTTATTGCCAAAAGTGACTGTTTTATTTTATTAGGGAAGAAGATATGCTACTTTACCAGTCTAAGGAGAGTCACTATAGTCAGAGACAAGTTCAAATGCCATATGCTACTGCCAGGAGCACCTGATAACTGCTTTTTGTCCCTTTTATGGCTGACTTATGCTGATCTGAATGGAGGGCCAGGGCAGGGGAAGCAAACGATATTCTTGAATGCAACAGAGAGTAGTGATATAAATGTGTGTGTGTATGTACGTGTGTGTATTGGAGAGGACACATAGCTTACATTGATTTCAAGTTGTGCTGCTGGCCTGTGAATAGGTGCTGGCTTTTGTTTTTCCAGTAACAGCTTTTTCTGTTTCCAGCAGTCCTATGCACCAGCTCCCCACCCCATGGCTCCTCCCAGCCCCAGCACAAACAGCAGCAGCAACAACAGCAGCAACAACAGCAGCGGGGAACAGTTGAGTAAAACCAACCTGTACATTCGAGGCCTCCCACCAGGCACCACTGACCAGGACCTAATCAAGCTGTGCCAACCGTAAGTGTCCTTCTGCTGCCTGTGCTGTTTCTCACTCCCATACTTGCCTTGGTGGGCAGGATGTGTTATTTCAGTCAATGTACTCATCCACTGGTGTCTCAGTGAGGAAGACTCTTCTTTACAAACAGGACTTAAATTTGAGATTCAATGCTAGTTTATTTTGGGGAGTGGAATTTGTTTACTTTTTGTTGTTGAGTGGAAGTTCTTGAGCACATATACATGGAAATGCTGGCTGATTCATAGATATATGACCTGCAAGATGAAGATCAAGTAATAGAGTTACACTCTCAAACCATGTGGCCAGTGGAGTCATTGATGAGTCTCATGAAATAAACGATTTTCTTGAGAAGTATTAGTGAAAGGAATCTCAAAAACTCAGAAGCGGTGGATTTCAGGATTACCTGTTGTGTTACAAAGCTTTTCTGGCCAGTGCTTGGTAAATGTCCGTTCAGCCAGGACCATGTATTTGGAGAAGCATAAGACTAATCCTCTAGTTTCCTTGAAAACATCTGCTGCCTAGTCCAGTGAAGCTATCTCCCACCAAGGCCAAGGACCACACTCACTAAGTAGTTTTATATTTGCTTGGAAGCTTGGAAATGATTAAATCCTCTTCAAAAATGTTTTCATGAATCTACTATCTACCAACACTTATGTCATTAATTCTCTTATTTCTGTGCAAATAAAAACATATTTAAGTTCACCTTCCCATAAAATTAATAATGAATTAAGAATCATAGACCTGGCCGGGCACAGTGGCTCACGCCTGTAGATCCCAGCACTTTGGGAGGCTGAGGCAGGCGGATCACAAGGTCAGGAGATCGAGACCTGACTAACACGGTCTGGCTAACACGGTGAAACCCCATCCTGGCTAACACGGTGAAACCCCATCTCTACTGAAAATACAAAAAAATTAGACGGGCATGGTGGCGGGCACCTGTAGTCCCAGCTACTCAGGAGGCTGAGGCAGGAGAATGGCGTGAACCCAGGAGGCGGAGTTTGCAGTGAGCCGAGATCACGCCACTGCACTCCAGCTTGGGCAACAGAGCGAGACTCCGTCTCAAAAAAAAAAAAGAAGACGAATCATAGACCTGTATTTTTAGGTTAGTATCTGATTATTTTCAAAATAATATTAGAACATATATTTGTCATTTGATTGTGACTTAGCTATTTTTAAATTTTAAAAAACTGTTACTCAATTGTTATTTTTCTCTTTTGCAATGCTTTTTAAAAAGCCATGAGGATATTTATTTTGTAAATGTTCTGACCTCTAAAATATTGAAAGAGGAAAACAAAGCAGAAAATATTTATTTGCCTTTGTCCTAGATTTTAAGATTGGGAATACATATCAACACAACAGAAAGTGGCAGATAAACCAAAATACAAATACATAACTGTCTAATTGTTTGACAAAACAGTAGGTACATTAGGGTTGGAGTCCCCCGTTGCTACTGAGTGCCTTGATTTGTGAAAAAGGCAAGGCAGAACCTTGAAAGATAAATATATATATTTTTAAATTTGTTCAAAAAATGTTAAATGTGCCAAAGCTCAGACATACAAATATACGTTAGATTTTGGCCCATAGAATATTGAGGTTGAGAATCA
Organism: Pan troglodytes; assembly: GCF_028858775.2. Lineage (NCBI taxonomy): Eukaryota > Metazoa > Chordata > Mammalia > Primates > Hominidae > Pan > Pan troglodytes. The sequence goes on from NC_086015.1 coordinate 33,423,305, forward strand.
GAAGATAAATAACTCAACTTTTTCTTTTGTTGTTTAAAAAATCTAAACTCTATTTTGAAAAGCAAGGTCTTTGAAAATGTGAAACATTGTAGACTTTATGATAGAAGGTTCAGGTGAAGTAAAAAGAAAAATAGCTATTGTTCTTAATTTATATTGGAAACTCATTTATTTTTAAAGGTAGCTATTAGGGAAAGGTTCTTTCTTACTGGTCTTTACCACTTGTAGAGCCTGTTGACACACAGATGTCTGGGCCCAAGGAATTATGACTCACTAGGTCTGGGGTAGAGCCCAAGAATATGTATTTCAAACAGGATCTTTAGTGTTGTTGATCTTTTGTGAAGCACTTCTCTCAACAGTCTTGAAGAACACCAACTATTTCTATTGTATAAAGTTTCACTAATTGATGAGGGTAGTTGAGATGGAATTTTGAGTGTTAAAACCTGTTCAACCACTGTGTAATCTTGAGGCATATCACTTCCTCCCTCTAAGCCTCAGTTTCCTCTTTCTTAAAAGACTGGGTTGGTTTTTATTATTTCTGTGTTTACTTGTAGTATCAGCAGTGTGCTGGAGCTGGCTCTGACTAACACACTTGAGCCAATTGTTACATATTCAAGAATTTTGTGAGCAATCTGTTACAGACTTGGTAGCATGAAATTGGCCCTTGTGGGAGTATTTATAACACAGGAATCAGCACATCCTGCAAATCAGAGCTTTTTAAAATTTTATTTTATTGAAAAGCTGCTGTATGAACACATCACTGATGTAGCATCATACTATGAATTGCTGTGTCAATATCCATTTCTGCATAGAATTGCCAGAATTTTGTAAATGGAAATTATTACTTAAAAGCCTATATTGCCATTTTTAACTCGGAGATGTGGTAACACAGAAACATTGTTGAGGGAATAAGTTTTGTTAATGTTTTTTATGTGCATTTGATAAAGAATATTAAGTGAACAGAGGATAATAGTTACTTGTTCATATTAATATTTGTCAGCTAATAAGATCTGGCCCATTTATTGTTATTGTAAAAATGTTTGTGGGTTCTCCTGTTACAGCAGTGATCTAGAACTGGGATTTATTGCTTAGATTATTTTTCCTAGAGAATCTTAAAGAACTGATGTGATTGGGCAACATAATGTAGTGGAAATAACTGTGCACTAAGAGATCTGTCTTTCAATCTTGGCTATGCTATCAACTGAGTCTTTGGCCTTACAGTAATGACTTTTTGCCTCTTAACGTTGGTTTCCCCCATATACAAAATAATGGATTTGAACTCAACAATCTTTTATGTTTTTTTCATTCTAAAATTTTGATATTTGATTGAAGACCTCATTATTTATCTGCCAAACTTACTCAAGATCACCTTTTGTATCTTTCTCCAATCCCCTCGTGCAGTGTTGGCAGGGGCACAGTCAGAATTTATTCAGCTTCATGGGTATGACCTGATGGCTGAAAAAACCTTTGGTAAGAGACCAATGCAGGTCATTTGTAAAACCTTGCTTGTTTCTCTCTCTCTCTCTCTCTTTCTCTCGTAGTGTTGGCCTCTCACAGTGTTTGTTACCATTTTACATTAACAGTCTTCTAAAGATTAAAATCACTTTCCATTCCTGTATCTCATCTCACACTTTAAAATAATTTCACTCACACAACAGATAATTTTAGTAGATTTAAATGAACTTGCCATCAAGATTCATTTTCCATATTTATTTCTATGAAATTATAAGCACTTTTAGAGTTAATATTCCTTATAGGAAATGCAATATTTGCTAATATCCATTGTAATAAAATAATAGAAAACAGATACACAAAACAGCATATTGTCTTTTTTTAAAAAGGCATAGACATATTGGATTTTCTGGTATTAGTATATTATATCCATGTTAATGCTAATGAACAGTAAGAAAATTGTATTAAAGAAAAAGAAATTGCATTATTTCTAAATATATAATCTGAGAGCAAATTCTTATTGAGGAATTCTATTCACATTCATCATCAAAGCTTCTATGTTCAGATCACAAGTAAAGTCAAAGAAAAGAAGATAAGACTGAAGAATAATAAATATAAAGAATGATTTTACTCTATGGAAAAATCTTTCTAGTTGTACCTATGTTTTGGATGAATACATTATACTGTGTGTAGCGTAGAAAATAGTATAGTTAAAAACCTTGTAATGTCTTTTTCTTGAGACACCTTAAGGAACTTTATTTTGTTCTCAATCAAGAAATATTTACAGATTATATCCTGCATGCCTGTGGTGAGGAGTCAGTGGTGAGTAAATTTAGATAAAGGAGAAATATTATATTCTACTAGGGAAAATGGGCATCAATTAAATATATGATCTGATAAAAAATTGCAACTGTAAGTGCAAAAGAGAGAGGAGCATGATACTAACAGATTTTTTAACACAAGATTAGACCTAGTTAGGGCGATTAGCAAAGGTATCTCTGAGGAAGTGACAATTGAGCTAAGATTAGAAGGATAAATAGATTTAACTAATCTAGAAAAAAGTGGAAGAGCAGCCAGGTAAAGGAAACATTGTGTGCAGAGCCAAGGGCTAGAGGGGGCATGCCAAGGACAAAGGGCTAAGAAAAAGCCATGTGACTATAGCAGAGAGAAAGAGGTAGAGTGTGGGGCAAAATGAGCTAGAAAGCACGAAAGGACAAGATGATTCCTTTGGAGATGATGTTAGAAGCTTGATTTATCTTAAGAACAATGGAGGAAATCATTGAATTGTCATAAACAGGAAGTTCGCATAGCTATATTTTTGTTTCAAATAGGTAACTCCAGCTGCAGAGTGCGGAGAAGTGATCCTCTGAGATCAAGGAACAATTAGAATAGGAATAGTTAAAAAGCTGAAAGAAGAATGCTTTTTGTTCAGAGAAGAGGGTGTGAGAAGTAATATTAGTGGTGGTAGAAAAATTATGTGTGGTGAAAGATTTTGTCATATGCATTCTTTTTTCCGTTAAAAAGCAGGGACATGGGAACAATTAACCAAATGAACTTCAAAAGAAACAGCAAAGTAGCACAGAATAGAACCCAAATGAGTTGATTTTTAGTTAATCTCTTTTTATTTATTTATTTATTTATTTATTTTTATTATTATTATACTTTAAGTTTTAGGGTACATGTGCACAATGTGCAGGTTAGTTACATATGCATACATGTGCCATGCTGGTGTGCTGCACCCATTAACTCGTCATTTAGCATTAGGTATATCTCCTAATGCTATCCCTCCCCCCTTTTTCTTACCCAGTCATGAACGGGTCATCAATATACTGTTAAACAATTAAATGGCTGCAATATTAAAAGCACTAAAGGCAATGTAATAAAAACTAGGAATCCAACTGATTATACAGATTTACTCATGGATGGATTATCAGTTGAAGACTATTGACAGAACACTTGGATCATATATATCCTTTATGCTTATCTCAGGAAGACCAGATGGAAGTCGGAGAAGATAGATTTGGTTTAAGAAAGAGAGAGAGAGCATTGTAACTTTTTTGAGCCAGATAAAATATTTGTAGTGTAATGATTTTTTACATATAAGTTATATTTTGTCCTTCCAAGAAATTGGTAACTTCTATTTTATGATTCTGAATATGCCCTTGAAACACATTTAAATTGTTCCTAAAAAATAAAATCAAATGTGCATCATAATGGGTAGCATTTACAATGGAAAAAAATCATTATTGTATTTATATTTTCCACATCTACAACATATTTTATCTAACCATTTTGTGGCTTATAAATTTGATTTAATACAATGTTCTCAGGAAGCCCCAGCCAACTGCCCCCACTTTCCTGTGATTAACTGCTATGGAGTTAATTAAAATATTGTGAAGGAACAGAGTGCATTGTTTTTCTATTATAAAGTAAACATGCCGCTGCTAAGGCCACTTGAAACAGAATGAAGGAAAATAGAGGGAAACTCTTGGGTAGGTACATACATATTTCCAGTCCTCACCAGAGGAGCAGGAAAGTCAACTGCCCTGCCCCTCGCTTTTCTCCGTGAATGTTTTCTTTGCTCAAGTTATGACACCCTAGCATTTCCCCCTTTAAAATGAAACTCTGAATGTCACTTTAACGTTTAAAAAGAGAGGGGAAACACCCACAATGAAAAGCCAGAGTAACAAAATAGAAGTGTTTGCGCTGGAGAGCTGAAGGGTCTGCCCAAGCTAATCTCCCGGACTTTTACACAACCCTGTTGGATGTCTCATTATGGTGCGTGCTGAACGCTGAATAGTAAGAGCCAGACTCAAGTGCCATCCAGGCTCCGAGTGCAGAGTCCATTATACATGGTGTCAGACAGTTTTGACAAATGCACCGACACAATCAAACCTTTTATCAATTTAAAAGTAACCTTGTCACAGTAATCTGTCAGACTGTTCAGATACAACTAAAGGAAAACAAGTCATCATGCACTCCAGGGTAACCAAGTAAATAAGAAAAATGTGACTGGAAATTTTTAGAGTTCTTTCTTACTGTGTCATTGAAGATTTAAAAGTTTCCCCTAATAAGACCCTAGGAAATTTATTAGTAGCTTTCTTCTGCAAGTCAGACTCAAATTACGCAGCTGCTTTTGAGATGTCATAAATCTATGTGGTGGCAGGTGTGAGCAGGAAGTGAATACTGGAATCTTTAAACCCTGCCTTTGTGTATTTTAAATGAGAGAGTGCTTTAAAGACCCAAAACACGATATTGGAATTTCTTGATTCAGCAGAGATTTGACAATGGGTTACGTATATTCATTCAGATTTGGGCAAAATTATGTTTGCCAAGCATCTGCTGTAAACTAGACATAGTATTTGATTAGTACTAAATAATTGTCATTAATAATAGGTTGTTATATGTATATATTATTTACATTAACACAGTTATTGTATATTACATGCCTCATACTCTACTAAGTTTTTAAATTATTTAATGTTCAAAACTTCCCTATGAAGTGGGAATAATACTTTCTTTAAACTGATACTCAAAAGGGTTAAGAAACTTGTTCAAATTTATGCAGCCACCATAGCCACCAGTCAAATTTATGCAGCCACCATAGCCGCCAGGATTCAAAATCTGGATCTGACTTCAAAGCCGATATTCGTAATCACTGAAACATTCATATAATGAGAACAAGGGTGGCATAAATCATAGGTTCTCAGTTCCATGACTGCTCATGAGAATCCCTTAGGGACCTTCAGAAAATAGGTTTGGACCTCAAGTGTTCTGATTTAACCAGTATGGGTCAACCTGGATATTGGGATTTTTTAAAGCCTGCTCAGATAATTCTAGTATGTAGCAAAGATTGAGAACTTTTAGACTTAATGATGCTCACACAAATCGGAAAACATAATTTAATCCCCTGTTTTAGCTCTCTTACTCTGACTTTCGTAGGCTCTAGCAATTTCATGGGACCTACCACTGTGCTTTCAATTATCCAGAAGTATTAAAAATGAATATTATTGTGAAAATTTGGGGATGAATTTGATTTTCTGATAACAAACAGACATTTTAGATTAGGCACATGGATAATAAAGCCCTGGAATATGCCTCTAGAAGTGTTTTCAAGGATGTCCTTGGAAGAATCTTACTTTCCTGCTTTATATAATTTCCAAAAGTCAAACATTTATTCAACATTCTACTTTTTAATAATGTTTGCATTTAATTGATGATTAAGCAAGAAACTCTTCCTATTTTGACTCATATGATTAAATTTCTATATATACTTACATTTTTTTGCCGACTATAGTTTAGTGAACAAAAGTCCAGTGAGTCTTAAAAAATAATTTACATCTCCTAGTGTTTTGGGGGCATCCTAGAAATTATTGTCCCACTGATTCATTGATCACTCATTTATTATTGTTTTTATTACTTTGAAGAATTTTCTGCTGAATGTTTACATATCTCATGATCAATTTAAAAATATACTTAAATTCCTGATAGCCGATGATATTTTTCCATATCTATCTTTGGAACAGAGAAGAGAAAAATAAAAATAAAAAAATCATTGAGAGGACCAATTGACTTAGTTTACGATCTTGGTGGTAGCACAAAAAAGATGGAGATGTAAAAGGGTGTGATCAGCTCTTTCTGGATGTGCTGAGTAAAGATCTGGAGCTCAGAGAGGTGGAATTCTAGGCAGATCTCATGCTGAATGCCTGAAAATTTGAGGGACTTGAGTTTTAAGGGCAGGACTCTGGCAAGTTCAGATGGCATCCTGGTTTTCAATTTGTCCAGTGATTTTTTAATTGATAAATACAGCTGACCCTTTTTAGTCCTTATTTTAATTAAGCTCTCTGTTACTTGACCCTGTTGACCCCTCCTTTCTTCTCCTATGGATGGTAAATTCCTTTTGCCTGGATTTCCTCTTACCTTTTGGAGATTATTCTTTCTACTTTCTCTTCTTCTACCTGTCTCTTGAATATTTTGGAGTTTTCTGGAGATTGGACCCCTCTTTTCACTCTATAAACTATCTGCTCTTTATTACACAAACAACATCAGCTATTCTAATGACTATTAATTCTATATTGCCCACCATCAACTATTTGTTTAGTTCTGGATCCATATCTCATTATTCCCTAGACAATTCCAGTTTTGTAACCCAAGAGCTATCAAATTCATTGTCCAAAGAGGGTTACTCTTGGACTTATCCCTTCTTTAAGGGATCCCACTATTCTCTATGGGAATAGTGGTCCAAATAAAAAATCTTGGGGTAACTCTTTTCCCCAGTCTAGAATCAATTTCCAAGACCTCAACTGTTTGATATTTATGATACCCAATAGCTCTTCTGCTTCAGTACTGCCATGGTCTTTTTACTCATTTATTCAAACGTACTTATTGACTGTCATCTGTGTACCAAGCACTGCAGATATCTTAAGGATTGGTAAGTTTTTCCACATAATTTGCATTCTAATGGATAAAAATGATATATGAATAAATAATTAAAAAACATTAGAATATGTAAATGTCATGAAAAGCAGGTTGTAAGTAATGACTAGGAGGTTACTCTAGACTATGTGTTCTCTTTAATGTGAGACTTCATTTGCAGGAAGGAGTCAGGCAGATAATATTCAGAAATAATGCATTACAGACATATATAAGAATTTGGCCAAAGCTTGAAGAAAAAAATGAGCTTGTGGTATACAAGGAACGTAAGAAAGGTTATGTATTCTTCTGCAAAGAATAGATTTTAGAGGAGTACAAGAGAAGAAGCAAGAAGACGAGCAAGGAGGCTTTTGTGGAAGTACAGGAAGGAGGTGGTGATGGCTTGGAATAAGATCACAATGGTAGAGGAGGTTAAGTGGGATGAATTTGGAATATATTTTGGAGATAGTTTTGATAGCATTTACTCATGAATGGCATATGACAAAAGGGTTAAGAGAAAGAGAAATTAGGGATAACTCCTTAACTCTTAGCTTGAGCATCTTGAGGGATGACTCCTTAACTCTTAGCTGGAGCGAATATGGAGCCATTTCAGAAAATGAAAAGGATTGTGGAAAGTGCAACTTTGGGTGGACAGAGATCAAGAGCTCTTCTTAGCCTTGTTATTTTTGAGACTGTATTATACATCTAAAATGAGCTTTGCATTGGGAGTTTAATATCTGATTCTAGTTTTCAAAGTGAAAAAGTAAAGGATATAAAATGGGAGCCATAAGCATTATAAATGGCTTTTAAATCCATATTGATGAGACAATAGTGTGGTATCTAATATGTACTACAGACTGTTCTAAGTATTTTGCATGTGAGTACTTCATATTACATATGTTAACTCATTTAGATGTCATGCCAATTCCCATTTTATAGGTGAAAAACCAATGACATGAAGAAGTTAAATGACTTTCCCAAGGTCACACAGCTGGTAATTAGCAAATCCAGGCTTTAAATTAATAAGTTTTGTTTAAGAGCCCCATCTCTTAACCATGATACGTACATAGGGAGTGTGTATAACAATAAAAGAAAATGTTCACACGACTTGAATTCTGAGGTTCTAAGAGAATGAGAAACCAAGAAAGAAGTTTATAAAGGAACAATCAGTATGGTAAAGGACAGCCAGGAGTGCAGGAGTGTGCTATACCACAGCAGCTGAAAGAAGAAAGTATTTAAAGGAAACAGAATGATGAAATGTGTTGAATACTTGCTGAGAAGTCAAGAAATATACCGAGAGAGAAGTTACATTTGGGTTTGGCAACATCGAGGTCATTGGAAAACTTGAGCAGGAAAGTCTTTGTAGACAAGTACAAGCTAAAAGCCATTTGAAGTGGTCCTTTCTTCATCACTCAACAATTCTTTCAAGCGGAAATATATGCCTTTTTTTTTTTTTTTTTTTTTTTTGCCCCATCTATACCAAAATAGTCATCTTTCCTAACATTCTTCCCTTGATCTTCTGGTTTCCTCTATCATCTCCATCTGTCTCTGTCTCTGTCACTATCTCAATTTCTATCTTGTTCCATTTCAGTAACTCCTCTTTCTCTCTTTTCCTGTCTGTTTCCTTCCCTCCCTACTCCCTACCAATCTGTACTGTATCCTTAACCGAAAACTTTTGAGGACAATAGATTTATTCAATTCATTTTTTTACCCCTAGTTCCTAGTACACTTCCAGGTTTTTAAGTGGTAACTGATAAATATTTAATGACGGAATGAAGCCCAAATTCATCAGTAATATAAAAATGATTTTATTGGACTTACATCATAAAACTTGTTCTAAGGTAGAGTTTGAGTTTATATTGGGAGATACAGGAAACAGCATTTTATCTTAGATGCTACATCCAATGTTGTGCCACTGAGGTGAAAGAAGGAAGGGTCTGAATATGAAGCTCTTTTATTGTGTAGATCCCAAGGAGAGTTTTGAAGGGAAGCCTCAGGATAACTTGAATCAAAAGAAACAAATAAGGATCAATACTTTGCTTACTCACTCAATATTGCTGCTGAGACAAAAAAAAAAAAAACTGTTTATTTTTGCCTGAGCCGTCAGGTTTCAGCTGTCAAACAGATCACAGTGTTCCACCAAATCTGCTAATTCTATGTCTAATTTAAGTAAGTTGGACTCGTTGAATGGTGTTTGCTGAATTTTGTTTTTTCACAGATTTCTCTTTGCAATCTTTGACTTTTAGGGGCACACAATAAGAAACTGTTGGTGAAAAAACACACAGAGCATCTCTGTGTATTTGGCATAATAAAAATTAAAGCTTTTTATCTGAAAATTGGCAGTAGTATGGTATATACACATTGTTTAATCATATGATTGAGAATAAGGTACAGTTAAAAATTATCCTTAAAAAGAAAATTTTAAAAAACAAATTTTTGTTTTATTTCTTATCTGTTGTCATATTCGTTGTATCTCTAACACAGTAGTATCTCTTGAGAAACAAGCACTTTGTTTTACAAGGTAAATATGTCCACAGATTTTTTGAAAATAGATTTTTTGTTTTAGTTTTTTAAGCCAACATTATTGAGGAGTAAAATTAAGTGCACTCATCATAAGCATAGGATTTGATGAGTTTTGAAAATGCATGTACCTATGTAGCCACGACAACAATCAAGATATAAAACACTTCTATCATCCGCACAGATTTTTTTAAATATAATCATATTCTAAGAAGTCCACAATTTAAAATCATCCTACTTAAGAAAACAAAGAGACGGCATAATACCATCACAAGAGTAGCACGGAATTTTGAGTCCATTGTGGGTTCTAATTGACCACTTACTCATTGTGAAATCTTAATTAAGTCATTGAGACTTTCTGGGCTTAATAGTTCCAGGTACATGTTAAGCCCTCAATAATTGTTCATTATTGTTACTCACTTATGCAATCAGAAACATTTATTGTAATTCATATTTTTATATAGCAGGAATAGTTAAATAAAATTCACCTGTAATTTTAAGAGTCTTGTATTCAAAAAGCACATATTTTGATTTTTATATTCCTATCTTATTTGTATATTAACTGAGATTATACATATTTAGTAACCATAGATCCTTATATTATCTTGTAGTATTGTGTATCATCACCACTATACATAGTACACTGGTATATTTTACAATATGAATATTCATGGTATCAGAATAAATACATACAATTTAGGTTGCAGTTAAAAGACTAAAATTAAAATACAGCATAAAACAAATTTAAAAACACAGTTATAGTGCATAAACATGTCATAATAGTATGCTTTAATAGTAAAAGGGAAGTTTTTGAACCAAAAGGATACCAAGCATTTCAGTTCTTCAACATAATAAAGCAGTTTAAAACATGGTAATCATAGTCAATATGTGTCTATCAGTGATATTCTGATATCACTTGGATTTTATTCCTGAATCTATAGATTGAATTTGACTTTAGGGTGAATCAGTTCGTATTAACTAGGTGTGTTTTTTACATAGTATATATTTAAGGAGTGTTTCTTCAATGCTTCCATTAAGCAGTCTTTTTTTTTTTTTTTTTTTTTTTGAGGCAGAGTATCACTCTTGTTGCCCAGGCTGGAGTTCGTGGTGCCATCTTGGCTCACTGCACCTCTGCCTCCCACGTTCAAGCCATTCTCTTGCCTCAGTCTCCTGAGTAGCTGGGATTGCAGGTGTCTGCCACCACACCTGGCTAATTTTTGTATTTTTTGTAAAGACGGGGTTTCACCATGTTGGCCAGGCTGGTCTCGAACTCCTGACCTCAGGTAATCTGCCCACCTCAGCCCCCCAAAGTGCTGGGATTACAGTTGTGAGCCACTGCACCCAGCCAGCAGTCTTTTAAAGAAAATTTTGTTTCTTAAAAATATTTATTTAAGTAATTACAGTAAATTTAGAATCAGGAAGATAGATGCTTAATCAATTATTGAAATATGCAATTATAAATAGATAAATTCAGATGCATGTTAAACTTAGTTTAGGTTGACTTGTTTCTCAGAAAATATAGAGAGCTTGATATTTCTATTCTCTGTCACATCATTATGAGGGCCATTTTGGCACCAGAATACCTGAGTTCAGCTCTCAAACCTATCAATTTTTAGCTGTGTCTCTTTAGACAAGTTATGCAACTTCTCTGTTCCAAAGTTTCTCTTTCTACGAAGTGGATATAGTAATGCTACCTCCATTTCTTGAATAGTAAAGATAGTTAAATGAGTTAATACACAAAAAGCACTTAAATGAAGCCTGGCATGGAGTGAGTACCCAGTAAGTATTAGGATTATGAGAACTTACCCAATATAAACTGAAGTTAATTTGCTCCCAATTTGAAAATTGTGTGTAAAACTGATGGCCATTTTGTTCAAATGATTTTTTACGCTGTACTGAAACTCTCTATTCAAATATACTTCTAATGTCCTTTCGAGCTCCTGTGTTTGGTCATTCTGTAATTCTAGACCTTGTGTATATAAACAGAATGGCCTTTATTATTTGGGCCACAGACCTTCGTTTTTGATCATTGCAGCCTTCCACACATGAGTTTTCAGAGTCACCAAGCCTAACATTATTCGTTTACCTGCAAAACTGAGCCTTGCTGATTCTTGCACAGGAATCTCGGGAAATCAACCAAATTTAAGATAAAGAATGGACTTGTTTCACTGATTCATGTTTCAACATCATGGGACAAACAAGAGACATAATCTATGGGTGACCTGCATGTCTCAACACAGAACAATGGTGCAATTGCACAGTGAACTCTCTGATCGCTACAACCACCTGCGTGTTCTATTGCTTATTAGGTGTCCTAAGGACACTTTCATGACAACAAACCAGAAAAAGGCCATAAGCAGTTCAAGTATGAACTTGAAATGAGGTTATCAGAGTACGACTGTAAAAGGCTCTCCCCATTTCAGAATTTAAGAGAGGAGTCATCCTGAACTGATAATGAATGACACCTCTGAGGAAGGGAAAGGAGGCGTATTTCCAGGGAATGCTTTTTATGTCACAGTCATTTTGTTTGAGCAGAAAGGGATTTGCTGTCAGTCTTTAAATAAACAGTTCTTCGTTCTCTGCCTCTGTGTGCGACTCTTCTTTCTCTAACTCTAAAGCAAAAGACTAGGATTTATTAGGATACAACTTTACGCTAATTCTGTGGAAGAATAATGCATTTGTATTCACTCCATGTTTGAATTGCAGTGAAAAGGACAATTATAGTCAGAGTTGACATTTTAGTGAGTGCTTTGTACCTGGTATTGTTATAAGCACTTACAGGTAGAGTGGTCTACTCTTTCTGGTTTGCTCAGGACAGTCTCAGCTTTACCATGAAAGTCCTACATCCTGGGAAACTCTTAAGTAGCAGGCAAACTAGGCCTCCCGTTACAAGTATTATTTCATTTAATTATCAACCCCTCCAATTCCCAATGAGGTAACCTTATATTCTTTTGCAACTAACAGAACTGAGGCACTAAGAGGTTAAACAATTTCTGAAGTTTTAATACTTACTGACATTTACTGCAAGTGACTGAATGAGAACTCAAACCCAGACATTACAGCTTACTCTGTTTCTCCCTACCTGGGAGTAACTATTGTAATAAACACTTAAGTTGTTGAACTAGACCTTATTCACTAGAACTCTGGACTTGGGTACTTCAGTCTTGATGGATGTAAGGAGAGTAGGAAAATTATTTCCACATCATTTGTGGATGACACCAAACCATAATGCTAACTTGTCTCAAAAATGCTTGTCAGTGGCTACAAAGGATTGTCTTTCCGAACCACTAATAGGAAACCAATTAAGTACAGAATTCTAACAATACAACATACCTGTAATTTGCAGGTTATGTAGTACCTTGCATAGCAGCTACTTAAGAAATAGTGTTATGTCTAGTTTGGGGAAAAAACTCTTCAGCAAAAATGTGTTTTGTTTGTGTTATATCCTTTCTTACTTTCAAAAAAAGAGCAAGAAAATCTACTCAGACAAATCACGATAAAATATCTGCAAATATAAAACCACATTTCAAATGGAACTTACTATTTATTATTTACCAATGTGATATAAATGCCCATTGATACAGTTTAAATCTTTCTATCACTTACTGCCTGTGTAAACAACCAAATGTTCTTACTATAGTAGTATAATAATTCTCAGACTTTGGGATTTAGAAAACCAATAAAATAACAAAATAAGAAGAGGAGGTCAGCATGGTGTTACCACCTTTTAATTCTATTAAGCAATGTTAATTAAACAAAACACTTACTATTATTTACTGGCCCTCAGATTGACTTTAAATTTACCATCACTGGCACACTTCTCTTAAAAGTTCGTTTTAATGCTAAAAGAGCCATCATTTTAGTGTCCTGGTTGAAAGTTAAATCATATCCCAACATACTTCAAAAATAGGAGTTATGTTACAAAAAATAATTTGGCCCGCACAGTTGTATTACATGCACTTTTTTTTTGGTATTTATGTGTTAGTTTGTGACACTAAATTCAGTGCAACATTAATTACATGGGGGTCAGTTTTCCAACTTGCTCCAGAGCTCCCTATTTTTACCACAGTAGATGTAGAATTCCATTTCACATCTGCATGTTGACAGAAATGGAGCAGCATATTTCATGTTATTTCAATTGAGAGTTTTCTGGGAAAACTGAGAGAAGCAGAGGAACCACAGCCCCCAAGCTAGTGCCAAGAAGGAAACAAACTACAGCGGGCCTAGCATCTGTCTAACATGGCCAAGGGGAGAATGGGTTCTCAGCTTAGGAGTGGTTATGCCCACTCCATCCAGAGTGTCCAACTGCCAGCATGGAGGGAATGAATTTGAAAGACATCCATTGGGTCAGGGAAAATGTGAGCAAGGATTGGCCACTGGTATAGTGGCTGGGAATGAGTAGAGCTGAAGTCCCTTCCCAGGTCAGCCACCAAAGGGCTCCATGGTCTGGCAAGTCCTTTTACCTGCCTAAGTTTCAGTTGCCCCAGTGATTTTATGGCCTTCCAAACTCCTTTCATTACTCAACACAAAACTGTTTGATTTCCAATTCTCTTAAGATCCCTCCTTTCTGCTAATGAACGGTGCACACTAAAGTATTAATCAGTTTTATTGAATTGGTAGATTTGTCTTTTCAAGCACACCATTAAGTTTTACCTGGATTTTAGTCACAGTGGTTTCACCTAAATTCAAAATCCTATGTTGCCTCTTTGCACAGTCCTTCTTGGCATTGATGCTAATTGATAAAACATTGAAATTACTGCAAGGATATTATTCATCTTTTGTTTTTGAATGCCTTATTCATAGGGGTACTTTTAAACCTGATGAAAGGTACATATCCTAAGCCTAAACCAGGGTGGTAAATGGAAAACAAGCAAACAAAAAATAGCAGATTATGAAGGAATAAGGGAAGCATATACTTAATGTGTCAAAAATAGTGAGGCAGATTTGAAATCTGTGGTTAGTTTTTCAAAGCAAGTACTATGCCCAGTACCCACCAGCACATAACAGTCTACCTCAACAAACAGATACACACACACACACACACACACACACCCCACACACACACACATGGTGTCTATATGCTTGTCAACACTTTCATATTTGGGAGCTGTAACTTCCTCAAAGGTAGGCACGGTATTGTCTTCATCGACTCCCCCACATTTAGTTCAATGCTTACCACATACCAAGTGCCTAGTAACACTTTGTGTCAACAAATGTTAACTGTTGGAATTAATTTCCAGATCCTGCAAATGTTTCTTACATCTTATACTCTTATCAATTTCACTCCTAGGACAGAGGGAAAGAAATTGCATTCCACAGAACCAACACTTTACAGAAAACTCAATTTGTGTTAGTACATGTTTGTATATTAAAATTATAGGACGAACCTTTTTTATAACCTCAAAATGCTGAACCAAATAGTTGAAAGGGTGTAGGTGATGGTGAAGATGAAGAAGCCAAAGATTATTATGGGACATTGCCTTAGGTACTTGCAAGAATTAGTGCTAACTACACCCTCTCTGGGCTTTTAAAAATAAAGATAGTAAAGGTAAAATATGGGGACATCAGGAAACGGTCCACAGAAAAAAGACCGCTCCACCAGCATCTTAGTGTCTCCCTAATGTATAATTAAGCAAAATTCAATATTACCTACAATATCCTCAGCTTTCCCTTCTACTTATGAGGATTTTATGGGTTTCGTTTTTTTTCAGATATTTAAGTAGATCAGGATCCTTTACTTTTTGAGAGGACAGGCATGGCAGGTTTTGCACAAAACCACTGGGGAAGGAAGGATGCTGTGACTTTTTTTCATCTTGGATCAGAACTGATTGGCAGCGTGCTTATTCATTTACGCCTGCAATGCTTCATTTGAGATGGGCTAATGGACAGGTACCTGGATATTCTTTGCTAGCCAGCTTAGATAGTAAATATGCAACTGTTTTTCAAGAAAGTTTCCAAGCATACCATGTTCATGTTGTTGCAGCATATCCTGTGTGAATCGTGTGAACAAATCATGGTGTAACTCACCTTAAATGCAATAACACAATTTGCTAATCCCCTTTGTTTCCCCTAAAAAAAAGGAGGAAAAATCAAAATTGCATAGTGAGTGTTATGAGAGATATTTTGTATGAACAAACACAAATTAGGCCATGAGACTTTCAGAGCAGTTGTTTTCTGGATCTAGATGTGTCTATTATGCTTGAAGGATGTCAAGTTATACATTTAGGCATGACATCAGATAACAGGGATTTTCCTGTGTAAGAAGCTCATAGTCTCTGGCTGTGATATGTACAATATATGGCTCCCTCTCAATAGGAAATGTCCCTCCCAGTTGATTCTTAACTTATTTACCTCTCTGTTGTACCTCCTATTTTCAACAATCCTCAGGGTGTGTGGATGAGTTTTAAACAGAGCATAGATATACAGTCTTGCCATCTGGATCAATGGAAGCAAAAATGAGAAAACCCATGGCTTATTACCTGCCTCCTTTTTTTGGAGGCTTTGACCTGGTTCTAATTAAGAGCATTTTTATATATTTTACTCTGTGATCTAGAATCAACAAATTTCTGCAAAATCTATACCAAAAGCAAGGTTTCTTGAAATAATTGGAAACAAAAGAGAGATTTAGGATTTCAAATGTCAATAATTACATTATTCTGACACCTAGAATGCCCGTAAGCCAACTTCAAGTGTTGTTTGGTATATTTTGGGAAAAGAATTGAAACCAGTCCAGGAAAGCTGGAGATAAGAAAGAGTTTCAGCTGTTGAGCCACAGGAATTAGTTATTATTAATGTCCCATCAAATTATTTGACATTTATTTGCTTGATTTTATGTGGGGGACCTGGGTTATAGTTTATGAAAACAGGTAAAAACTTGCAATAAAATGGAAAGAAACATACATTGTCACTATCCTTCTTGAGTAGCTCAAACCAGGAATTTTATAATGAACAGAATAAGTTAAGGTAAAGCTGGGTCTTCAACAAGGGTTCTAAGGGGTCACTAACATTGCATGCAAAATTTTGAAAGTATGCTTGAATATACATTTTTCAGGGTCAAGTTTACATAGCCTGAAAATGTCTTAAAAATTGGTGTAAATTTTAATGCATTCTGGACATATAGAACCTAATACTTATAATCTTGCTATTAATATGTTGATACATTGGAGAAAATCTACATATTCACAGAGTTTACACTGAAAGCTCTTTGAATCCCCACTGCTTCCCTTGCTTGCTAAGACAGAAGCCTCAGGGACAAGGGCAGCTGTTTCCAGGATGTGAAATTTAGCTAATCTCAGATGTTTGACTTTGAACTCATTTGGAAGATATGTTTTAGTATGTAGCATTTGCTTTTCAGCCATTTTCTCTGGAATGCTTTTACTCCACTTAGGTAAAGAAAACTGGGACTTAGGGCTTCCACAGGAAGTAGATACCACTGGATTGGATTTTAGACAAGGAAGTGTTCTGTGTCTCTGGTTTGGCACAGCCTGGTGAAAATTGTTGAACTGCAGCATTTCAGACCTGGTGCCAGCCTAATGGCTACATGCCAAGATTACTATTTGGCAACAAGCAGCCAGACAAGCAGCTGGTTATTGCAGCGAATCCGAGCAGTGTGCCTGAGGCCATGTCTCTGTCGCCAGATCCCCCAACCCAGTTAGTAACCAAACCCTTGAGGCTTTCTCTGGGTTTGTTCTCTTCCAGCCTCATGGTGGGCTTTGGCCTGGCAAGGGTCGTCTCCAGCAGGTTGTCCTGCATGGGTCCTGAGCTGTGGTGTCTGGCTGGAATTAGGATGCTTATAGACCACCTAAAGTTAAGAGAATTCTTGGCAGCTGTGGCTGACACTGTGGGGGCACTGGCCAGAGCATGCTTGCACTAGAGGATGGCTGGAAGAGGGCAGAATCAATATAAGCTGCTGGCATTCCACGCTAGCCAGGGGTGATGAAGTGACAGCCTGCTGGCATCTCCCTTTGGCCCTGCTGGCATCTATTTTGCACTGTTCTTTGTGAAAAGTGCTAAGACTGAGGGACCTGGTGAGCAAACTTGTCAGAGGAAATGAACTGGAGGAGGTGAGGGAAGAGAAACTGGCCCACAAGATAGAGCCACAACCATTGAGTGTAATGATAGTAGCAATAGGTGATCACAGTCTTAACTAAATTTTCTCTGTATTTCCAAAGTGGAAAAAAAGTTTCTTCCCTAGGCATTTCAACTCCCTTTTTCTGCCAGAACTTCTGGACCTTGAGAATAGTTTGATGTTAAGCTTTTGGAAGAGAGAAAGTATAGCTTTCCAGGAGGCCCCAGCTCCCTGTAGGTATTCCCCTCCTGGGATCTGGTACCGTCTGTAAGTTTGCTGCAGCTGCTGATGAATTTAAACTGAGTTAGCAGGAGTTGGGCACAGCATATTTGGAAAGCACTCATCCCTCTTCTTTTGTTGGGGTGGGAGTGAGGAGAAGGGACTCTGGCAAGATTAGTTTCCCTCTGTTCACTCACAGACACCGTAATACTGTTTGCAGCACTGTGTCCTCCATGTTGATTCCTGAGTAATTCTCAACATCTTTGAAAGGATCTGGTAATTTCTCCCAGGGAAAGTTGAAGTATACTACAATGGTGGATCTATTAAAAATATTGGCATGGAAGAACAAGAGCTCTATTGTCTCTAATCCGCGTCACCACCCAGGACAAGCACCAACAGGACGCTTTCTATGAAACGTGTCTTTTATTCCACGTATGTGATCACTTTCTGGAACTAAGTTTATGACTAGAATATCTAGCACTTAACATAAATGAAGTAAGTAGAATGAGAGTATAGTTTCAGTGGTATTCTGCCATGGTAAAAATTTTCTCTTGCCTTTTCTTTGATTCGATACAGTGATAACTCTTTTACTTATTTGAACATTTACCCAAGAAACCTTAATGTTGTAGCCCAACATATAAAACAACCCTCAGGGCTATCTGGGTCACAGACAAAGCAGAGTCACATATATAGTTTCAGGAAAAATTCTATTAGTAGTTTAATGAATATTTCATTTCCAAATAATTTTATAATATTAGATCTGAGTGTTTTTTAAAATGTAGCTATGCATTTCAACGTCAAAATAGCACATTGGTATTTGGCATTTTTTGTTCATGAAGTCATAGTTGGATAATTTGTGTTTGAGCCTCTATTTACTCCATCTCCCTCCCTATGTATCTGTTGAACACTCACTCATACCTAAGAAACTCAAATGCATTTCATAATGCACTCTACATTTTTTCTCCAATTTTTGCAGGATCGTTTGGCACAACATACATGTATGTTCCCGTTTCACTTTGCCTATATCTCGATCATCACAGTTTTCACCCTGTGTTCTAGTTCTTTTCTACATTTTCATCTCTTCTGTTAGCCTGAGGATTCTGAAAGCAGGAATTGTCTTATCCTTTATTGTATACATTATGATTTTAGGGAAATTAAATTGAATAGTAAATAAAAATTAACACCATTTACAGCAAGTACATTTAAAGTTTGAAATACAGAGGTAGAGTCGATTCTTGTTATTCACAGAATGTTTTTCTATGAAGTCGCCGCAAACACTGGATTATCAAATATTGAACCAGAGCTCCTGTGGAGAGTGTAGGGTAAGATTCCCACAAGCCTCTGATCACAACTTTCTCATCAACCAGTTAATGTGTAACTGTTTTGCATGTTTCTGTTTAAAGACACCTACTTAATAGATATTGTTAATTCATTGACATTTGTCAATCAAATCAAAATTAAGTTTATAATTTACAAACTCAAGGCCAAAGCACTATAACTGATACCTGAACAAAGCTTATCTAATACACATACTTTCTCAGGAAGGTGCATCCTAGCTTCCTGGCACTTAGGAACACACTAGGGAGCACTTTACCACTACACTTGGGGACCATTTTAAACAGCAAAATCACACACACGCACAAAAAAAAAAAATCACAAAAATGTGAAAAACATGGCAGTAAATAGATCCCAAAAAGGATACTTGTTTACGATAAGAGAGCTGAAACAAGAAGGCAGACCATCACCTTGTTCTATCTCAGATAAGAATGTGCATATCAGGGTGTCAAATTTTTCACCACACTGTACATGTTGTCAAATGACCTCAAAACTGCTGTGAGTACTGATTTGGGGATTACAAATAAATGTTAGCAAGTAGGCAAATTTGCAAATACAGAATCAGTGAATAATGAGGATCAACTCTATTATGTATCACTAATATTTAATATGATAGTCACCATTTTATTTAATCCAAATTAAGTGTGTCATGGAAATAGGCTTAGTTTCTGTGGAGTATTTTATAAATAGTAATTAAAAAATTTTATTTGAGGTAGAGTTTACTTTATGTGATATCCAAAGTATCCTTTATTTATCTTGAGTGTTTAATTCAGAAGAGTGAGAAAATTTTAAAACATGTGTTTTCCACTCTCCCTGTAATTTGCTCTAATACAGAAGTTAATACCATATTATACTAAAAATAAAGTATAGAATGCATAAAGGCACATCACAAGCACAAATATCTGCACAATGGATTCACAGCAGCAGCGATGAGCTTGGCTCAGAATAGAATATGGATACACATCTTAGTGATGATAATTCACTCCGGAGAATGATCCTCTGCAATTTATCCAATCCACTGTGTGCCACTGGATATATTATGTACAACTTTTTATTCATACTATGTGGGATTATGAACAATATCAGGATTCATTAAGATGCCTAGGAAAGTAAAGACCATTTTCATAGTAATAGTATTTTTTATAATAGGAAAAAATGGATATTGTATTTCTAAGATATTATTCAAAAATATTTGCCTACATGAGTACTTGTGGGAACTAAAAAAATTAAACTCTCATCTTTAAGTAAGTGTGTTCAATTTAAAAATCAAGTGTTTGCATGTGAGGGTGATATAAGAAATACATGGTAGGGCATAAGTCCTGACAATACACAGGTGAAGAAAGGCATAGCATAGGAATTTAAAAAGTATATAACTAACTTTTATAGGAATTTAAAAAGTATATAACTAACTTTTACACAAGGAGGCTGGACATAAAGTACTGTGATAAAGATTGAATCAGAATGAGAAGATATGGATAGGATCTTTTCAAATGGTTCTTGTAGGACAGGTTGTATTATGATGGTTATGGTGAGCCACAGGAAAAAAGCACACCCATGGGACAGCACAGGCATGCTCAGAGTCACACTTCATCTCAGGTAGAATAGTGTATGTGAGCCTGTGGCATGAGTTGACACAGTCAGGTTTGACTCACTCAAATCAGTAATCTGGCAGACATCTTCGACACCTCCCTTCTTCTCCACCTCCATAGTCAACCGGTTGCCACGTCCTAACATGTCTATCTCCTAGACGTCTCTAGAGTTTGTTCATCCCTTTCTCCTCATCCTTCCTTTGACTACCTCCACCTAGGTCTCTGCAGTCTCTTACTCCAAAAGCCTCTTGACTATTCTCCTTGTCTCTAATAAAGGCCCATCAATCTGTTCTTCACACTGCAGTTAGAACCAACTTCTCATGTTGTCAACCATATAATTTTACCGGTAAGCCCAGAACCCTTTAAAGATTCTCACATGGCCTGAAGCAGTGGCTCACACCTGTAATCCCAGCACTTTGGGAGGCCGAGGCAGGTGGATGGCTTGATGTCAGGAGTTCGAGACTAGCCTGGTCAACATAGTGAAACCTTGTCTCTACTAAATATACAAAAATCAGCTGGGTGTAGTGGTGCATGTTTGTAGTCCCTGCTACTCAGGAAGCTGAGGCATGAGAATCATTTGAACCCAGGAGGCGAAGGTTGCAGTGAGCTGAGATCTTGCCCCTGCACTCCACCCTGGGTGACAGAGTGAGATAAGTAACAACAAAAAAGATTCTTACCGTTCTTGCATGTTATAAAGACAATTAAATACAGGTTGCTTCCCCATTTCCTTCTCCAACCTTAGCTCTTACCATTTCTCACTTTGCACTTTTTTTTTTTTTTTGACATTAAGCCCTCACCTCAAATAACTATGATTGCCAGGTTGTCTTTTGCCTACAGGCTTTTATAACTGCTGTTTCCTTTGCTTAGAGCTTTTTATCTTCCCCACCACTCTCCTATCTAAGTAACTTCCACTTACCTGTTCAGATATTAACCTACATGCCAATTCCTTTAAGAAGCTCTTCCTGACTCAGAAATTTGATCAGATAGCCTTCTGAATCTTTCACATAGCACCTTGTCCTTAGTCCCTATAGAATTAATTCACAGTTCATTATGATTATATATTTAAATTATTGACTCCCTTCCAACCAGACTGTAAGTTTCTTGCAGATGAAGAGTATGTCTTATTTATTACTATCCAGTATTATTACTGGATAGTAATAATACTATCCAGTATTATTACTTTCCAGTATAAATTGAAATAACACAGTGACTGGCAAATGGGCTAGTGAAGATTTCTGATGGAAAGAGAGTGCTAAACATAGATATATAGCCAGAGATACACAGTATTTATCTGTACATTATATGTTAATACTCAGATGGTTCGTAATGACTCATGGCTTATTCTTTAAATTAGATAGTAATTATAATCATCTCTGGGTATCCAGAGGGAATTGGTTCTAAGATCACCCCCTTGGATAACAAAATTTTAAGATACTCCAGTCCCTTATATAAAATTGCACAGTATTGGCATATAACCTAAACACATCCTCCTGTATGCTTTAAATAATCTCTAGATTACTTGTAATACCTAATAAAATGTAAATGCTATTCAACAGTTGTTATGCTGGGTTTTTAAAAATTCAAGTTATTGTTGTATTGTTATTTTTTATTGTTTTGGGTTTATTCCAAATATTTTCAATCCATGGTTGATTAAATACAGGGATGGGATACAGAGGGCCAACTGTACATAAAAAAGACCTATTATAAATCTTGATAGGACTAATGGAAGAGCATTTAAATTGTTTTTCTCAACATATACATTGAATTTGCAAGTTACTTATGGCTTTGTTGAGTGGTCAGATGTAAGCAGGATGAATATTACCACCACACTGTCAGCTAAGCATATTATCTTACACTACTTCTTACAAACATTTAGTGTTATATCTTCTTTTATTCAATTTATCTAATATTTTTCTCTACAATTAATGCATTTTCCTATTACATCATGATGTGAGAGAAACTGGATAGAGAAATCAAATGAAACAGCAATCAGGAGATCTTGTTCTTACTCTCTTACCTTGGGAAGGTTAATCTGACTCTCTGCTGAAGAAGCTGCTGGGATGAGTGTATCAGAACTTGCAAGTCATTTGTTCCTGTGGACAATTGTGTTATTACCACCCTATTATGTGCAAGGCACTTTCTAAGATTCATTGATAAACATACATCATATTTTCTTAATTATCATTAAGAAGTGATTGATAAGTTTTCTTCGTTTGAAATTTCACTCCCTCCCCTGTGGTTTTACAGTTTAATAGCATACGATTTCATGATAAACTATTAGAGGTAAGGGTTCTCTTCATCAGTAGTCTCATCATGTAGAGCTTGACTAGCATTTAAGAACTTGATTTCTGTTCTCTTTTTGTCCCTTTGTCAGCTGAATAATTTCATAAGCATATAACAATCATCTAAAATATAAAGAATGGCATTATTTATTATCCACCTGTTTAAGATTCCATAAGGACAAATTATACTCTTCTTAAACTGTCTTCTGCTTCCTAGGTATAGGTATTTATCATCATGAGAAATATTCATTCATTCAGTCTTTCACTCATTTAGAAAACTTGCTAATCATCAGCTTGTTTAAGCCTCTGTCATAGGTGCTGAAACAAAAAGTGATTAGAGTAAAAGCCCAGCCCATGAGGACCCTAGAGGTGAGTGGGGGAACCAAGGGAAGGACATAATCACAATAGTATGCTAACTGCAAAATGCATGATTTCGAACTTAAAACAATTTTGCCTTAGATGCACTTCTGTAATATAGGCCCTTTGGGTAAGTACAATAGAGAATTTAGAGCCGAAATTTGCTAATGTGAAGCAAGAACTTAGAACTGAGGGAACCATAGAATCCTAGAGTTAGAGTGTGCATTGAAACATCCAGTTCAAACTATTTGCTAAAGCTTGAGTTTACTCAAGTGCCAAATGGTCCACTAGCTTGGCTTGAATACTTCTAATAAGACACACTCCCCACCTCCTTTCATGTGGGTCTTGATCAACTCTTGTTGTTTATGAATTATTTTCTTGTAATGAATCAAAATACATCTTGCCACACAGAACAAAGTTAATTCTTCTTCAGCATAACAGCCTTGCAAATATAACAAGGTAATTGTTAGTGACTTTGAGCCCTTTCTCCAGGCTAAATAAAATCGATACACCATTGGTAGAAATATGTTCACCATCCCAAAGTCTTTTCTGAATATACACAATAGTACAGAGTTTTTCAAAGTGCCAGTTGCAATCAGTGGGTAGTGATTTCAGTGCAGTGGATGAGATTTAGAACTGAATAAAATAAAATACAAAATGTTTGTGTGTTTTCCACATAGTAAGCATAGATATTGTTTCATGAAATATTAATTTGTTTCAGATATGTGTTCATGGTGGTGTTTCTGTGTAAACTGACTCCCAAAGTAAAATGTATTTTTTAATGTGGGTCACAAGAGATAATATAAAGTAAAATAAAATGCCACTGATGTATCTGGGGTGAGGTCTATGAATTGCACTTTTAATAAGCCCCCAAGTTCTGATGATGATGATCTATAGAGTCCACTCTGAGCACTGTTGCACTAAGTGACAACATGAACAGCTTACATAAGAGCTGAGCTGAGTAAGGACAAAGGTGTCAACCTACATAGCAAATTTTATTAATGCTTAGTAAGTGTATTAGTAATGCTTAATTTCTTTTGTATTTTTAAGTGAAACTAAATACTTGTAGAAATTGTAATAATGTGCTTCGCAGCCCTCTTTGGAGACAGTGGAGATGTGGGAACAGTGCTAGAGAGGGAGGCTGGGTTAGAGATACAAACACTAGGACTCTCAGAGAACAGTGTCTGATTCTCAGGAGTTATTAATTTAGGTTTGCTGACCTCAGAGAGAGTATGACCCATCTTAGTTTTCTAATATATCTTCCCTAAACTGCCCTTAATTCATCTGGGGGACAATGTATACTGAATGGTTTGCTTTGTTTTATGATCTCACCATTGGTTTCATCTAACTGCTCCAGTCCAAAGTTGATTTTCCTTAACAGAAAATGTCAATGCAAAATAGTTCACAAATTTTACTCACTATTTGTCATTTTCCAACTTGATTTTCTCATTTCCTTGTTAATGATTTACCATAACATTTCATTTTCTCCTCTTCTTCCTTTCTTGTGTGCTTCATTTTATCTTAGAATCATCCAAGGGCTGCTTTTGGGAACACCTTCAGGGTGCAATATGCTTACAGTTTTGAGGGATTTCCCCAGCTTCTAAAGTTGGCTTTCCTTTCAAAGATGTATGCTTGGCATTATGCCTATGCTTCTTTCCTCACTGTTTTCTCTTCTCCATTCCAGAAATTCAGAACCTTGCTCACCCTTACCTTTGCAAGTCTTCACAACTCTCTATGCCATAGTTCCTCTCTCCAGGACTCTTCTGTTGTTCAGACAACAAAAACAAAGTGCCAATTTTGGTTTCACACAATTCCAAAAACTGTTTACAAACTGTTAACAATTGCAGAAAGAAGCTTTGATACACACAAATTGAAATGGCCTGCATCTTGGTAATATTGCAACACCGTATAGGACTGAGCTCTTGAAATGTGTCCAGGAGTAGGAAGTGGTTTTTCGTTTGTGAGATATTTGTGAACTTTTAATATTTTGGAGTATAGCAAGAGGAAGTCTAAACTTATGAGTTTATACCTGCCACTTATGAGCTTGTAAATTTTGGGTAAGATACTTAATTTTCTGAGTCTCTACTTCTTTCTCTCTTTTTTTTTTTGAAACGGAGTCTCACTGTGTCGCCTAGGCTTGACTGCAGTGGTGCGATCTCGGCTCACTGCAAGCTCCTCCTCCCAGGTTCACGCCATTCTCCTGCCTCAGCCTCCCAAGTAGCTGGGACTACAGGCACCCGCCACCATGCCCGGCTAATTTTTTGTGTGTGTTTTTAGTACAGACGAGGTTTCACCGTGATTGCTAGGATGGTCTCGATCTCCTGACCTCATGATCCGCCCGTCTCAGCTTCCCAAAGTGCTGGATTACAGGCGTGAGCCAGTGCGCCCGGCTTTACTTCTTTCTCTTTAAAATGGGGTGATAATACATGATGAGATTGAGTGGTTTAAATACATGATAAAATGTGAAGAATTATACTCATGGAAGGTTCTGTGCTAATTACCAATGTTCGATTCCTGAATTACAGGTTCATCTGTTAAGTTAAATCTAATTTCTCTACAGACCCTTTGTCAATGTTGTTAACATCAACTTCAGGCTGCATGCCCCCTTTTAGGAGAGGCTGTCTTCAGTCTGTGCTATGTATTGATTTAATCTTGCTGTGAATTCCAAATATTTAATGGTAAATCACTGGCTGCATTCTTGCATGTATGCTATCATATGTTGCCTCCTAATTCAATGACGTATCATATTCTCATTTACTTCTGTTGTCCATGTATTTATTAAGTGTTCTGAGCAGTCTAGGCTAAATTGTTGGCAGTTGCCTGGCTGTGGACTTGGAGCTGATCCTTCTCAGTTTTCTTGACTGTTTCTTAAATATCAGTTCTGGGATAATGCTACCCACTCTCTCTGTGTTTCCCAGTGTTACTCAGACCTTAGAATGGATATAATACTTACTTTACCCCTGTTTCTCTTTTTTAATTTAACAATAACAATAAAGCTATATTTGATGTATGCCAAATGTATATTCATAGATTGCTACCACAGCTGAGTTGTTGAGAATGATAACTCTATAACCCAGTGGGCTAGAGTTTGTAAATTAGAGCTCTTTAATTATTGGTTTTGACTTAAGAGACAAATGACACAATGACTTAAGAAAACGAAGTGGCAATTATAAATTAAACCTACCTTTCAGATAGCTTCAGTTTTTTAGAGATGGTCTTCAGTCATTCAACAAGTTTGTATTAAATGTATATGACTAGTGTTTTGTTAAGTGTTAAAAACATAGAGGGAAACTATAGATATAATGATATTGTTAGGAATTTTTAAATCTCATGAAGGGAAATGCACATGAACTACTAAAATCTGTGGAAGAAAAGTACACAGTATATTTTAAAGAGATCTGATTTAAGTTAGAGAGGAGGGGGACCTCATGGTCAGGCTTTCATGACAAGGTGATATTTAGACAATATGTGTCTCCAGAGCTTCTATTCAGCACAATCACATATTTGTTAACATTTAACCTATTTTTAGGTAAATTTGAGGGCATTGTTGGTGCTCAGATGAACAACCAATGAGTACTTGTACCTATATCAATGTAGCTTTAGATTAGCAAATAAAAAAATAGCAATTTTGCACTTCACAGCCCTACCCTAATGGGAAATACCATTCAAACATTTGGTTTAACTATGTATGAATCTAGCTTTTGAGAAGGTTGAGGTAAATATGTTGAAATCCAGAGCTACATGTGTGGTTTTTGAATCATTCTTCAGAGACAAGTTATATTCCTTCCTAGTCATAGAATCTCACCATTGCTCCCTTTCCAGCCAATCCCAGTTCTGTCAGCAATGATTACTCATGGTCCTTCGGTTACAAAAAGAATACAGGGCCACTTGTCAAGATATCAGAATACTAGGATTATGTATTTCTGGTTAGTTGGAAAAAAAAAAAAAAAAGCAGTATGGAAGCAGAAATGCCTTAAAGAGAGAGGGCTCTATAGCACTACTCTAGGTCCTGGCAGCTGGAACCCTTAGCATTAGTCCAAGGTAACATCAGTGGAGTGGACATCCTCATTACTTAAAAATACACTACAGTCGACACTCCCTATTTCTTCCTTCTTTACCCCCTAACCTAACCCCACACTACATACTACATTAAACTATCTTGTGGAAATAGGTAAACACAATAAGAAAATAGAGTGTTATCCTGTTGCCTTTTCTATTCCTGGATAACTGGATGCTGCCCTGCCTTCCATTGTACATATGAAGATACAATTCAGAATTGACAGCCGCCTAAGGCTGTCAAATACATTGTTTAGTGAAATGTGGACCAATGAAAAATTTTCTACACAATGCATAATTGAGGTCTTTGAGACCTTCAAGATCTTTAGTGATCTTGTTTTTTCTCGGGCACCTGCAACCCTTAACTTGTGTACAAATTGACCACAATTTAATGAAAAATCAGCCTGACCACTACCCAGGGCTCTAGGGGTTTCTAAAATATAAAGAAATATAAGAAGATTAGAAAAACCATGCGTAAGTCTGTGGTTGCAGCCAGTAAGAATGGGAGGTAGGAGGCAAGGCCCTTCATGGTCTTGAGAAATGATAGGTGGTTTGTAAACCACCTTCTAAGGTAGCTGAATAGCCGACTGCAGGGTGTTTAGTTTGGTTCAAGATTGTCAGAAGAGCCATTTGCTTAATACAGCAGAGGATAGACTGAGGCTCACTCTCCTTCTTTTTTCCCCAGTACCTCAAGCCTTTCCTTTAAAATATCAAATTTGAGTTTGAAGGGAACCAGACTATTATTTGACTAGGGCTTTCAAATGCATTGTTAAACCATAGTTACTCACAAGTAAACTCGAAATAATCTAAAGCCAGGACTTTGTCTTGAAATATTTTTTAAAAAATTTCTGTGGCATTTGGTATACCTTATAGGTATCAAAGAAATATTTGGCAGAGGATTGAACTCTCTATGACTGTCAGGGGATACAGGTGATTGATGAACATCACAGGTTGAATGTTATTCATCATTCAAGAAAAAAATACACTGAGATCAAGCACTACTTTCTCTGGGAGGCCTTTCAGACTTGTCCTTCTCTGTTCACCCCCACCTTATTCCTAGCTTCCAGCATAGTTGTATCCATGACTGCCTTTGTTCCCTCGTGATGTCTTATCTCATGTATTTCAATCATGGCCACTCTGCATCAATAACAGAATATTGGACTGATTTATTTTCATGTCTGTGAACCTGAATTCACCTACAAGCATTTTAGGGACAGAACTCACATCTGATTCATCTCAGTACTACAAGGACAATGATTGGAACAGAGAAGGTACCAGATATGTAGTTTAAAATACGTAAATGAAGAGTAAATAATAAACATGATAACAATAAACACATTAATTTATCTAGTGCAATCTCATTTCTCTAAAGGAATGTACAGTATCCACAATGAATGATGATGATAACACAAGGGCCTTTGAAGATAGAAAGTGGAAAATGTGAATCTGGATGCTTTTTAATTTTTTTCCTGTGTTCTAAAAAGCCACAGAAGAAGTCATGTGAATAAAAGACATAAATGTTAGTGAATGGATTTATCATTTTTAACTGTGCCAGCTTCTTGGTGTAATGCTTGAGCATTAGTAGTTAGGCAATACATTTTAATGAGTGTTTCTAACTTACAAGTGCATATTTAGAGATGGGAACACTGTAGCACTTAAATAATTAATAATAAATAGTTAATATGTTCCTCCAGAGTAATATGTTCCTTCTTCTATTATCTCTGGCCTATTGGACGGTCTTCATTTATCTTTTAAAGAAGGCTTTAGGGTTTGGGACCCAAACAGATGGGAATGTGCCCTTAATTTTTTTTGTTTTTTTTCTGTAAATCTAGTGAGCCCCTGAGCTGAGGGGTCTTTCAGAACGCGTACTTTGTATTTGTAGGCTCTGGTATCTGTATACTGAAAAATACTTTCAGTTGCAATACTTTATGTAATGTCCTAAAAAATGTGTTTTCAAAGACAGAAATCACTGCTATTTAGATGGTTTATTTTTCTAGAGCAAATAGTTCATAGTATTGACTTTCTAAAGCTATGTTTCTGTAAGTGTTCTTTTAGTCATGCAAATTCTAAAGTCATTTGAAGGGGATCTTACAGATGTGCTTTGTTATTTTATTTTCTTAAATTCCATCCTAAATTGGGTCTGAGCATATTATGGTGGAATGGACTAGGAGTGAAAGATTGGTCGTTCTGGTTTGCCCTGGGCCATCCAAACAGCTGTGTAAGCAGCAGGTCCTGGAAATACTGGGCTCACGATTTTTGGATATGATTCAGGGATCAGCATGACTCCACTGCAGGACCTCACTCACTGCTTGTAGCTGTTTCTCTGTGGTCATTCTGGAAGTCAAAATTCAATATGAATGCCTTGTGAGAAATGCTTTTAATGAACTATAAAAATCAGCAGTCTGAAGAGAAGGTCATTTCTGATACAGTGATTATAGTCATTTCTGCACACCAATGCCAATTAAAGACTATAGATATGTAACAAGCAGGAGACACACACTATTGCAACGGCAGCTGAATTATGACAACTGACAAAGCACAGACCTGGAAGTTGGTGATTTTGCTATGAAAAGCAGGGTTCAGCCTCCTGTGTTTCACACTCTTCTTTCAAGTGCCCTCACAGTGAACTCTCCAAAATGCTTTAATTTTAAAAAATCATTTTGAATTCATGGACCTAGTGATTGTTTATATATTTTTTTAACTCCTTCAGAAGATTAAATATTTAAGATTTTTTTTTAGATCATGGATTCGTGCAGCTTTTGAAATCTTTAGAAATAAAATTGCTCTTAATGAGACATCTGAAAACATGAACAAACACTAAAGAAACAGAGTTCTCCAGAATAATGATGCTATTGTTAAGTGATTGAATAGTTGGGAGATTAATATCATGGTGTACTGGCATGTTGGTTAATTCTAGCCATAATTTAACTGTAAAACCTACTTAAGGAAGCAGGAGGCTGAACGGCATGTCAAACACAAGGCACCCACACATAGAGCTGAACACAATAACAAATTAAGCACTATTTATGTACAGACATAGTTGGCCTTATGTTTTTTTTCTTAATCTGTGATTTAGGTAATAATTGCACTATAATTTTAACTCTCTATGCAGTTTGAATGTCTGCTTAATTGTTTTATTACCATTGTATTCAGTGATACTAATAGATGGTGCCAGTGAAATTTAGCTGTGTGTCCCTAAGTCTTTATGCACATAAGACTGGCACTGATTTAGTCTTGATAGCACATATCCTGTTTCTACTAGATTACTCTAAAATTGTTTGGCCAAAGGCTACAGGGAAATTTTAGGCCAAGTGAAAATGTATAATTTAATTTGTGAAGAGTTCTCATATACTCTAAGCTTGGCTTTTCTTTTCCTTGAACATTTTACCAAATTCCCTAAATGAGACCAAAGTGCCTTTTGCTTAAATTTTGGCATACCATGAAATGTCTTTCTGTATTAGCTATAGATTATGTGAACCTGTTGCTGTACAAAATCATGCAAAAGGGAAAGAAAACAAGAGTCTCATGTAAAGTTCAAATGTACCATTTAGCTACTTCAGTTTTAGTAATTGCAGGGTTTTACTAACCTGAAAAGTTATCTTGACTCTTAACACAAAATTAATTTCTCCTTGTACCTAAGTTCAACAAAAATGCATGGAATTTCATGAGTTTGCATTTATGTGCTTACATACATATGTGTGTCATGAAGCTGTGTTTCAGACAGTGATAAGAAAATATCCTTAGTGATCTAATTAAAATGCAGATTCTGGTTCAGTATGTTTGGGATGGTGCTTTATAACCTGCATTTTTAAGAAGCTCAAGGTGATGCCAAAGCTGTTGTTCCACAGACCACACTTTGAATACCAAATGTGAATTTGGTAAAATGTTCAAGGAAAAGAAAAGCCAAGCTTAGAGTATATGAAAACTCTTCACAAATTAAATTATACATTTTCACTTGGGCCAAAATTTCCCCATAGCCTTTGGTCAAACAATTTTAGAGTAATCTAGTAGAAATAGGATATGTGCTATCAAGACTAAATCAATGCCAGTCTTATGTGCATAAAGACTTAGGCACACAGAGCTAAATTTCACTGGCACCATGTATTAGTATCAGTGAATACAATGGAAATACAAAGCTAAATTTCCATAATTTGGAAATATTAGCTTTCCAAAAATATGTAAAAATATGATACTATTCACTTGAATAAGTGAGAATCTATTAAGAACTTTTTTCTTGGTAGAGGACTAAATAATGCTTTACCTCTTTGCCTGTTAGCTACAGTTTAATCTTTCAAGGAATGCTATTGACACTTTCAGCAACTTGGTTTCTCCCCATTACTGTGGTCTCATCTATATAAATGTATATATGTGACAATGAAAATGGCTTCAGGACCATGAAAAAGTCCATAAATTTGGTTGCTTTTATACATTTTATGGTTTTTAAGTGAACTTAGGGTCTACCGGCACTCTACATGCTGAAATTGTTGATGTGCTTGACACATTCCATTCATCAAAAAGAAACAGTGGACCAGAAGATCTCTATGTCCTCTGGCTTCTGTGGTGGCAGATTCCCCAGAAGGCTTGCGGTTTGATGGGACTTAAGCTTGTTTAGATAACTGCACACAATACCCATATGTACCTCCAGAAAGGCTCAGCTTTAAATGCAGCCATTACACTTAGAAAAACATCATGTGGCATTAACCTAATCTGGAATAAGTTAAGTAGCTCACCCTAAGTACGTGGTAGAATACAGGCAGGAGAATGGCATGAACCCGGGAGGCGGAGCTTGCAGTGAGCCGAGATTGCGCCACTGCACTCCCGCCTGGGCCACAGAGCGAGACTCCGTCTCAAAAAAAAAAAAAAAAAAAAAAAGAATACAGTAACTCTGTAGGACTGGGCTTTGGGGCTTTCCAGTATAGAAAGCCTTATAATATGTAATCTTTGAGAAATAACTTAAGATGGACACTTAATTGTATTTTCTAATTTTGTCTCTGTATTAACACCAAAAACATGGTTTTATTTGTACTGTTAAATATTTATTGCTTGGATTATTTCATACTCTCCTAACTAGTTTATTTCATATAAAATTGGCTTCCTTTTTCTTTTTGTTTTATTTACTGATGTTTGCTTGACAGTCTCATGAAATTGGTTTTCTAAGCTAGAAAAATCTTCTCCAGACCTAATGTAAATAAGCTACCTCAAATTAACAAAAATCTTATGGAGACAGAGCCATCTAAAGAAAAAGTGTTTGAAAACGAGGATGCTCTCTAGATAAAGTCATTTTTTAGTTGCTATTTTTGTGTGTATATTATAACCAAACACACACACACACTCAAGATGTTCCTCCAAAAGCATGGTGAATTATAGAGAAATGGTGAGACATAATATTACAAACATTTGTTCTTCCTAAAAATCAGACCACATATTGGGACTAGTTTATGACTCAATAAGGTTACAGTTCAGCCTTCTCGTAAATAGCAGGGAGGCCTATCTTGAAATGCCTAATTTAGATTTGTCCATCAAGTTTCATTAATGCATTATTTATTATTCTGTAAAGCCTAGAAATCTTACAAATAGTGATAACATTTTAACTCATAGTATGGGAAATATTAAAGAATTCTGCATCATTAAACATTGGTAAGGCTGTGGAGAAACTATTATTCTGTTGGTAAGACAACTACTTTGGGAAATGTGTTCTGCATGCTTCAGTGATCCCACTCCTGAGCAGATACCCTAGTAAAACTTCTGCACATTTTTACCAGTAGATAGATATGAGAATGTTAATAACGGCAATGTTTATAAGGACAAAAATAAAGGGAAGGTGTTTGGATAAACCTAAGTGAAAACAGATGGGAGATAGGATAAATAAATTGTGAATTATTTGTTTAATGGGACTCTATAAACCATTGAAAATAACAGAATTGCAGTCTCTTACACCATCATGGTTGAATTCATGATTAAAAATGTTAAGTAAAAAAAAAGTTGTAGTAAAATATGTAAGCTATGGCTCATTTAAATAGACAACGAACATGGGAAAAACTAAACCATATATATATATATATATATATACACACACACACACACACATACGTATAAGAAAACAATAAGAAAGACAAGGGATATTTTGTTGCAGAGGGATATTTTATTACAGAACACAGGGAAGCAGATAAAATGTCTGTGGGGGAAAGTGGAAGAAATGAGGTTGGACAGAGGCAAGCAAGAAAGTTCACAACTAAGCCACGTATTCTTTAAATTCTGTCGTGTGTTAATTTTTAATTTTTTACATCTTTTATATATTTATAAAACGCCTTTCACATATTTAATACTCATGTATATAGAAATATATACATACATATTTAAATAATTTACATGAAATTATATAATATATAACCTATTTTATATAAAATTATGTAATATGTAATTCAATGATTAAAATATATAAAAGAATAATATACTGATTATATTTAATTTAAACTTCAATAATTAAATATACTGAAATATAATAAATTATAACACAAATAAACAAGGTAGTATTTGTATATAAATAAACTAAAATTTAAAAATATCCATGACTAACCCCAACTTTTACCTTTTGCCTGTAATGATGCGGAAAAATACATGTTTTAAGTTTTTTGAATGTCTGTTTTAAAATTGCAATTTGACAGTAAATACTTTAAAATACCCAGCAATTATCTAACATGCAATTGAAATTCTATAGTTTCAAAGATCAAAAGAAGTCTTCAGAAGTCAAAGACTCAAAAGAAGTCTTCAGAAGACATGTCACTTCTTACATGTAGTGAATGAATTCTTTCATTGTATCAACAACTTTACATAGCTATATCAGTTATTCTCTAACAAGATTAAATCTAGTTGCTCATTGACTCCACTGTAGTGTTTGTAGGAAGACGTCTTTCTATAAGCACACATATATACAAACACCACAGATTTCCATGCTTTCTGATTTTTTTTCTAGAAACATGTAATTTACAGAAGGAGGCAATATAGGCTAGCTCAAAAGATACTTAGGGCAATACTAATTATAAAATAACCAGTAGACATGTATGTTGATAAAAATCAGCTGCTGATACTTGTATTAGTTTGAAGTTTATTGGAATGCTCATATACCGTGGAATGATGATATACTTGAAATAAAAATGACAGTAGAAATGAATTAAATGAATTGTCACTTACATATTCCTGACATTTTTTGGTATTTAGTAACTTATCACAATCAATAAACAAACACACAAATAAATTTAATAACTAATAACTAATGATTCCCTCATAAGTGTGTAAATTATAAACCACCCAGTGAATGGCATTAGTTACTGCTTACTTAATGCCTGCTTGTTTGTGCGTGTAACTTGCCCTGATAAAATTTTCTAACAGTACTAATAGATATTTATATTAAATACATTGCTTTTGGCACTGGTCAAACTTAAAAGTCACGTGGACAGGTATGGAAAGTGTTAACGCCAGAAACAAAATAATTTATGTAATAAGATTACCACTGTGTGAAACACACAAACAAAAAAATATATAGAAAAGAAAACAACATAGCATGTCTGTGTGTGAAGGAGTTATAACTAATTTACATGTTTCTGTTTTTCTACATTTTCCAACTCTGAGTTTATGGGATATGTTCCCTCTATATTGGCAAAAATAATCAACTTATGTCAGTACTCAGGTAAGAAGTAAGCTGAAGACAGTTAAGAGAATTTCATTTTTATGGGCATGCAATGTAGCTTTTCATTCATTTAATGTTAAGGAAAGTAGAAGCAATTATGTTCCTGTGGCATGTGAAAAGTACACACGACATAAATATATCAGCTTTTACTTTGGCTTCCCCATGGTTAAAGTTAAGACAAGCGAACAAGAGGCCACCTCTTGAGCAGAATATATTTCATTTTGTTGTTAGGTGAATTCCATTATGTAATGCACATCTGTAACCACAACCTATAATCCAATTGGGAAAAATCATGTAGCCTTGAAGGGAACCTACCTGGTAATAGAATCAGGCTTATTTATAAGAAATAAATATGGGCATACAGCTTATATACTATGCATCTCAAAACTACTATTTTTATTGCTGTAATGAATTTTATATCATGAGGACTTAGTTTTTTTTTTTTGGTAATTACTGTCCTTTGATATGGCTTTCATATTGTGTCTTCTTAGACACAATAAAATCCAACATGTTATCTGATAATTTATTCTCATCTCTAATGTGTACTTCTGTTTGCATATTTTTTCTTTATTCAGCTTGTGTCAGATGGTTCTAAATTTAAAAGTATTTTAGGAACTTTAAACATAACAGTTAAATTTCCTGGGAGAATGATGAATAGAAAGCATTTCGTACTTCTCCATGTCTATGTATCTCATCCTCACTAGAAAACATTGTTAGCTTCTGCCATCAATGCTACTATTTTCCGCACATTTTTATTGAAAAGTAACAAGTAGATAGAAAATTGTACTAATCGTCAGTATATAGTTTGTTGTATTTTCACAAACTGAACACATCCATGTAACCAGCAGCCAAATCATGAAACAGAACATGACCAGCATAGGAAAAACCCTTTATGCCTCTTCTAATTTTTTTTTTTTGAAATGGAGTCTCGCTCTGTCGACCAGGCTGCTGGAGTGCAATGGCGTGATCTTGGCTCACTGCAACCTCCACTTCCCAGGTTCAAGCGATTCCCGACTCAGCTTCCTGAGTAGCTGGGATTACAGGCGCCCGTGATCACGGCCAGCTAATTTTGGTATTTTTAGTAGAGATGGCGTTTTACCATGTTGACCAGACTGGTCTTGAACTCCTGACTTCAAGTGATCTGCCCGCCTTGGCCTCCCAAAGTGCTAGTGTGTCCGGAAGTGGTGGGTTCTTGGTCTCACTGACTTCGAAAGAAGCCGTGGACCCTCGCTGTGAGTGTTACAACTCTTAAGGTGGCACGTCTGGAGTTTGTACCTTCTGATGTTCGTATGTGTTCGGAGTTTCTTCCTTCTGGTGGGTTCGTGGTCTCACTGGCTCAGGAGTGAAGCTGCAGACCTTTGTGGTGAGTGTTACAGCTCTTAAGGCGGCGTGTCTGGAGTTGTTAGTTCCTCCCAGTGGGTTCGTGGTCTCGCTGGCTTCAGGAGTGAAGCTGCAGACCTTCACGGTGAGTGTTACAGCTCATAAAGGCAGTGTGGACCCAAACAGTGAGCAGCAGCAAGATTTATTGCAAAGAGCGAAAGAGCAAAGCTTCCACAGCCTGCAAGCGGTCCCAAGCGGTTGCCACGGCTGGCTTGGACAGCCTGCTTTTATTCTCTTATCTGGCCCCACCCACATCCTGCTGATTGGTAGAGCCGAGTGGTCTGTTTTGACAGGGCGCTGATTGGTGCGTTTACAATCCCTGAGCTAGACACAAAAGTTCTCCACCTCCCCACCAGATTAGCTAGATACAGAGTGTCCACACAAAGGTTCTCCATGTCCCCATCAGAGTAGCTAGATACGGAGTGTGGATTGGTGCATTCACAAACCTTGAGCTAGACACAGGGTGCTGATTGGTGTGTTTACAAACCTTGAGCTAGATAGAGAGTGCCGATTGGTGTATTTACAATCCCTTAGCTAGACATAAAGATTCTCCAAGTCCCCACCAGAGTAGCTAGTTACAGAGTGTCGATAGGTGCATTCACAAACCCTGAGCTAGACACAGGGTGCTGATTGGTGTGTTTACAAACCTTGAGCTAGAGACAGAGTGCTGATTGGTGTATTTACAATCCCTTAGCTAGACATAAAGGTTCTCCAAGTCCCCACCAGAGTAGCTAGATACAGAGTATCAATTCACAAACCCTTAGCTAGACATAAAGGTTCTCCAAGTTCCCACTAGACTCAGGACCCCAGCTGGCTTCACCCAGTGGATCCCGCAGGGAGGCCGCAGGTGGAGCTGCCTGCCAGTCCGGCGCCGTGCGCCTTCACTCCTCAGCCCTTGGGTGGTTGATGGGACTGGACGCCGTGGAACGGGGTGGCGCTCGTTGGGGAGGCTTGGGCGCACAGGAGCCCACGGAGAAGGGGAGGCTCAGGCATGGCGTGCTGCAGGTCCTGAGCCCTGCCCCTCGGGGAGGCAGCTAAGGCGCGGTGAGAAATTGAGTGCAGCGCCGGTGGGCCGGCACTGCTGGGGGACCCAGTACACCCTCCGCAGCCGCTGGCCCAGGTGCTAAGCCGCTCATTGCCCGGGGCCGGCAGGGCTGGCCAGCCCCTCCAAGTGTGGGGCCCACCAAGCCCACGCCCACCTGGAAGTCCAGCTGGCCCGCAAGCACCGCGCACAGCCCCGGTTTCCGCTCACGCCTCTCCCTCCATACCTCTCTGCAAGCTGAGGGAGCCAGCTCTGGCCTTGGCCAGACCAGAAAGGGGCTCCCACAGTGCAGTGGTGGGCTGAAGGGCTCCTCAAGCGCCACCAAAGTGGGAGCCCAGGCAGAGGAGACGCCGAGAGCGAGCAAGGGCTGCGAGGGCTGCCAGCACGCTGTCACCTCTTACTAGGATTACAGGCATGAACTACTGCGCCCAGCGCCTCTTCTAATTTTTCATCTCTGCCAAGGATAACCACGATCCTGACTTCTAATACATTAGTTTACATAAATGCAATTGTAGACCATATACTTTTGTTTATCTGGTGTCTTTTGCTCTGCATTGTTTGAGGATTCACCCACAATTGTTGCTTGTAGCTCTAGTTTGTTATTCTCGTAGTGGTATGGTATTCCATTGTTTGAATAAACCTAATATATTTATCTGTTCTATTATTAATAAGCATTTGGGTAGTTTCCAGTTTTAGGCTGCTGATGAATATTCTTATATTTGTAAACAATATGTTTCGTACAAGGGATTACTACAAGAAAAAAGAAACACAGCTTCCCTAATAATTTTATCTGATGTGGATGTAGCAGAAAAAAGATTCAAGTTTAACTTTTCTTTTAAGTTGATTGTTTACATAGGATTAACATCCTCATTTTTGCCTATTTTACAACTTACGTTGAACACCTATTTTGTGCTGTGTTTTGTGTGATGACTGGGTGACACAGACAAGGAAGGCACAATTTATGTTTTCAAGTAACTCTCAGAAATAAGTATGTGCTTACCATATAGTAGGGACAGTGCTACGAAGAGGCGTACTCGTCTAGAAGAAGCTTTTAATTCAGCTAAAAGAAAGATGGTGAGTGAAATATTTATAGAGGAGACCATT
Organism: Pan troglodytes; assembly: GCF_028858775.2. Lineage (NCBI taxonomy): Eukaryota > Metazoa > Chordata > Mammalia > Primates > Hominidae > Pan > Pan troglodytes. The sequence goes on from NC_086015.1 coordinate 33,461,805, forward strand.
AAACTAAAATTAGACAAAGCAAGTTGTGAGTAGAGAGGCAGGAGGAAAGGAAGAGAATTCTTGGCTGATGGAATTGCAACATAGCAGGGAACATTTTAGATACTTCCCATGATTGAATTTGGTTGTATTTAAGGGGTCACATTGGGGAGTGATGGAAATATAAAGAATAGAAAGAGAATCTGAGCTTAGTGGGGAAAAACTGATATAGTATAAATAAGATATATAAAGCATTGTGAAGGGCTAAAGAATTATTAAAACACAAGAAGCTTCTTGCATAATTCACTGAGATAATATTGCAACCCAGCTGAGCAAAGTGATACATATGGTAATGAAAGGTTTATTATGGTATAAATAGTGTCTGTAATGGATGCTTAAGGCATAATTAAATACCAAAATTAAGAGGAATAATTAGTCAAGTACAATGCATTTGTCAGTAAGTGATTGGCTTTAATAAATTTCTTTTCTTTTTTTTTTTTTTTTTTTTTTTTTTTGGAGACAGAGTCTTGCTCTGTCACCCAGGCTGGAGTGCAATGGCGTGTTCTTGTCTCACTGCTGCAAACTCCACCTCCCAGATTCAAGCAATTCTCCTTCTTCAGCCTCTGGAGTAGCTGGGACTACAGGTGCACACCACCAAGCCCAGCTAATTTTTTGTAGTTTTCGTAGGGATGGGGTTTTACTGTGTTGCTCAGGCTGGTCACGAACCCTTGAGCTCAGGCAATCCGTCCAGCTCAGCCTCCCAAAGTGCTGGGATTACAGGCGTGAATCACTGCGCCCAGCCAATTTCTCCTTTTCTTATTTACACCACAATTAAGAGTGGTTGGTTTTATCTTTCCTCCAGGAACATTACCAAATCATGAAACATTTACCGTATATCTACTAGACATAAATATCCTTTGCATCATAAACGTATAAAGCACGGGGTATCTCCTAAAGGATTATGGGATGTGATAGGTGCCTAAGTACAAAGATTCATAGTCATAGATATTTCAAGAAAGTATGAAAGCAGTGCTTTGGATTGTGAGAGTACAGAAATCAGGTCATATTGAGAGCATTATGTGGGGCCATGTGTTGGAAGTTAGATAAATATATTTAAGCTTATTAAAAAAAACAGTTGATCTGGTAAAAAGATCTATAAGACAACATTACATTCTTCCTGGCATGCAGAGAGCGGCTGAATTTTTCTTGCATTTTTCCTTCAGCCCATGACCCTCCTAAATGGCACAAACAAAAAGGCATCCTAGGTGTGTTCTTTGTCATGTAAAACATCCCCCACTGACTCCCTGTGGAATGAAAGGCATGCACTCAGGGGAGTGTGCACACCTGCAGTAATGAGAAGGATTAAGGCAAACAAGTGAACCAGAAGTCACTGATACTTCACTTGAGACAGCACTACACAAACTTCGCAGTCTACTCTGTTTCTTGATTATGCTTTATGGAATCTAATTATAACATAAGCCTGAAATTTCTGACCAATAGGCAATTAAAAGATTGTGCATGACCCCATGAACTATTGTTTTTGAGTATCTATTATAAGCCTATTATTGAGCTAGAAGACTTTACATACTCTTTTAGGTCTTCTCACATACCTCACCACCAGTGAGGTAGTTATATACATTTTACATAGAATTTTAAAAGTTCTCTGGATTATACAGAGTCTATAAAGCCAATAATTTTCACATAGGTAGTTGAACTACACCATTGATTTATGCGATTATGAATTATTTAACTAAAGACTGGACAATGGGCTCCCTAGTATAGTTCCACAAGGATTGATCTTTTGGAGTGACAAATAACAGCTTTACCTAGTATGCATCTCAAAATTTAATACAAGGAGATTAACGTATTGACAAAATAGCTGTGGTCTCTTTCACTTGGGTACTTCATCTTATACATTTTTAGAAATAAGAAAAACAGAGTTAAAAGCTGGCCTTGATTTTATCTTTTCTGCTTTTTCTATGTATGTAATTTTTTTAAAAAATGAAAATCACCTTCATGGAACTAGTTATTTCTGCATTATATGGCTTTGTGTATTTTGCCTTTTGTGGGTTCTGAATCTTTAAATGAAGCATGCATTCTTGTATTACTTAATCACAGAAATGCAATTTGAGTGTTACGAAGCTCAGAAAGATTCTACAGACATCTCAAAACTGTCATTCTTTTACAGACAAATCTCCCTGAGAAATACATCATTGAGTTATTTGTATTAGGTACTTATTCATAGTAATACTCAAAACTGTGTATCTATTAAAAAGCTTACAGCAGCTGCTACAGTACACGGAATTTCTCTTTTAGCATTTTAACTCATTTTTTTTCCTTTGAGTGTCCTTGCAGTTTTAAAAATAATACAAATTTCATAAAGTATTTTACAGTCAGTATTTTTAAACTCTGTTTTAGTTTGACCCTTGAGTGATATTATAGCTCACTCTCTTTGTGGATGAAATGAAGGAAATGTGCTCAACATAATGTATAAAAAGCAATGTATCTTTATCAGCAGAGTATGCACTTTATCACTTTGCGAAATAGGAGGCATACCACTGTACCTAGACATACTTGACTCCCATAGCCATCCTAATCATCTTGTTTCATGTTCAAGGTGTAATATATGGTATCCACTAATCTATTCACTCATTTAATGGACATGTATTGAGCCCTATGTGTAGGGTCAGGGATATAACAAACAAACAAACAAAAACATTATGCTCTGCTCTTGAAGAACTCATCCTCATTGTTAGGATAAGAAAAGATACAATATAGTACGATACAATACAGTACTAATAAAATACAGCATTTTATCATTGATACAATTAATGATCCAATTGCCATCTCTAATAATAAAGATATGCCCAAAATCCTATTGGATCATAACCACAATTAAAATTAGCTACTTGGGGATGAGAAAAAAAAATGAGAGATATGTCAGTTGAGTAGGGATGAGGAGAATGAGGTTAGTGATATAGATAATGTTTATTTTTTCTTTTTCTTTTTCTTTTTTGAGAGAGGGTCTCACTCTGTCACCTAGGCTGGAGTGCAGTCGTGCGATCTCAGTTCACTGCAACCTCTGCCTCCTGGGCTCAAGTGATCCTCCCACCTCACCCTGCTAAGTAGCTGGGATCACAGGAATGCACCACGATGCCTGGTTAAGTTTTGTATTTTTTTCTGTAGAGATGGGATTTCACCATGTTGCCCAGGCTGGTCTGAAACTCCTGAGCTCATGCCATCCACTGACCTTGGCCTCCCAAAGTGCTGGGATTACAGGTGTGAGCCACCACGCCCAGCCCAAAGACAATTTGGAGGAGGTTAGAATGAAACTAAGTGACCCATGCTAGGCTTGGGAGCTACCACCTCATTAGCAACATATAACTTCTTTGAAAACCTAATATGTGGTTTGGAACTGTGCTTGCAGAAACAGTGAGAACCAACTGTCAGTCTATTTGGGCTACTATAGCAAAATGCTACAAACCTGGTGGCTTATATAAAATAAAAATTTATATTTCACAGTGCTGGAGGCTGAGAAGTTCAAGATGAAGGCAGCAGCAGGTTCATTGTCTAATGAGGGCCCCATTTTCTGGTTCCTAAATGGTGCCTTCCAGCTTTGTCCTCACATGATGGAAGTGACAAGGTAGCTTGCTGGGCCCTCTTTCATAAAGGCACTAATCGCATTCTTGAGGGCTCCACCCTCATGACCTAATCACCTCCCAAAGGCCCCATCTCCTAACACCATCATATTAGTGATTGGGTTTCAACAGATGCATTTTGGGAAAATACAAACATTCATACTGTAGCACCAAGAATGTGCTATAAACAGCTGACTTCCACTCTACTGAAATGTGGCTCTGAAAATGGTTACATATGTTGCAGATTTAATGGAGTTTTCTCTTAAAACTGAGACTGTAGATGATGTCAGGATTTTCAGAATCAGATTTGATGTCTTCTCAAATAGCAGATGTAAAATCTGCTGTGAAGCTATGTTTTCCATTATGTATTCGGTTGATGTTGGATACACAGTTGTACTAGAATGTGCTACATATTGTGAAGCCATAAGCTGCTTCAAGGAACAAGTTTCTTTAGAAGGAAGTTCTAACAAGCAGTGGTAAATATGCAGCTATGTTATTTCCAAGGAATCTTGGTAATTTTTCTGCGTTTTAAAGGACTAGTCATGTCCAATGCAAACCTTACACATGTTTTTTTGTGGCATCTTGACTGGCCAGAGGACTGAATTTTATCTGAGCTTATTCACTATACATAGGGACAGCATGAAATCAAAGAAAGAGTAGAGATTTTGAAGCCAAATGTAATTGAATTTAAATATAAGCAATATAACTTAAGTGCTGCATGAACTTAGTCAAGTAACTTAATATACCTAAATTTAATTATTTCATGTTAAATAAATGAAAATAATATCAACTAATTATGTAGGCATGAGAATTTGCAATAAATATATATACTGCTCTCTGTCACATAGCAGGTGTTCAGTTAATAGCATATGTAATGTATATGTGTATGTGTATATATATTATATATGTAATATACAATGTATATATACATGTAATCCAATCGTTAGTGGGTGTTTCTGATATGGAAAATGTTATCAAGTCCATAAAAATTACTGAGAAATTTAAAGATGTTCATGGAGGCTTATTATGCATCAAGCTCTATACTGATCTGGGCCTCTTTAAAATGAAGGTCTCATTGAAGAGAAAATCTCATGGGGGAATCAACAGACAACATACAAAATAATAAATATATAAATAAAGTACTGGGTGCTTTCATACAGGCTGTGAGCACAGCAGCTATTCAGATTTGAGAGAAATAATTGGTGATCAAATAAGTCAAAACATGGAATTTAGTTTTGAAGGACCTGTATTATTTAGCAAGAAAAGGGGAAATTAGACAATACTTCCAAGATCACAAACAGATTCTTCAGGCTCAGTCAGCTTGGAAATTTTTTTATTTTTCCTTTGCATTGCTTTGTAAAATCTCTAAACCAACCTTAAAAAATTGGGAAATTTAGCCTAAAAATCAAGGTCTTTCAAAAAAATCAGAAGGCCTGGAAATGCTGAGATTATATTTGTTTATGGTAATACTGGTTGAGCTGACAAGCAGATGTCACATCAGTTGAAGCGTAAGTTCTCCAGGTCCTCATGGTCTCTATCCAGTATCCATTTCAATACCTGACTAGTTTCTGCCCTAAAAATACTTTCAGAGAAAAGAAAAAGGCGAAGATGGTAAGTTGAACTTTGTTGTGTCATTTGAGATGATCATTCAGCATAAAGGAGAAATATCTAATAACTCTAACTGGAGATTCAGGACTGAGGATTGAGGGTGAAGGCAGATCTGGAGAGGAAATTTTGAGAGTGAAACACAAAGAAATGGGAATTCAAAGCATGATAATAAAGAAGATTTGTAATACAGTTGTTCTTAAAGTGTGGTCCTGGGATCAACTCATGCCCAGTCTCAGACAAACTGAATCAGAAACTTGGGGGTTGAGGCCCCAGATTTATAAGAAGCCACCCAGATGTTCCAATGCACATTACATTTTGAGAATTATTACTGTAGTGGATATTGTAGCACCAAAACTCAACTGGACTGAGGATTCAGCTTGTCTACACACACTTTCTGGAACATGATGGAAGAGAAGGGGTAAGTGATGGAGATAAGGGAAAAAGTACAGGCAAGAAAAAAAGAACCAGATGAAGGTAATGCATGGATCCCAGGGAAAGGATATTTCAAGAGGAAGCTATTTAGGAGGTCAAATGGTGCCAAGAAGTCAATGCTAGTAACTGAATATTTTTACCAATTAGAAAGTTACTGTTCACTTTTCAAAGTATTGTTCCAACAGAAGTCAGTGTTTAGGAATTAAGCAGAAACTGGATAATACAAAGAAAGAAGTAGCTTGAGTAGAGCAATCATTCAAGAAAAGTCTGGCAGTAAATGAAAAGAGAGAAACCCTATGATAACCAGTGCATGGATGGAAAGGATTTGCACATGTTTAAGGGCAGGCAGAGGGGAAAGAGCCCTGGCATTTGGGAAAAAGCATGTACATTTCAGAGAAATATAGGTGATAGGGGAACAGGTCACAGACATCACAGGGATGAATACCAATTGGGGAGAAAAGGAGAAGCAGGTCTTCTTTTGAGACAGTAGAATGGCAGGTGGCACTAGAGCTGAGAGGCAACAAGTGTTGGCAGAGCCTGGGCTCTGTAGCTGGTCTGTCTGAGATTGGATCCTGCTTTTGCTACTTCCTAGTCATGTGACCCTGGGAAAGTTACTTACCCTGTGGCTGGCTCAGTGTCCTCATTTGTAAAATGTAGTTAGACATAGTGCCTCCCTCATGGGTTTGTTGCAATGATTAACATGAGTTGAAAAATGTAGAGAACTTAGAAAAAGGGCTAGTGTCTAGGAAGTGTTATAAAAGTAGGTGCCAGCTAAATGAAACACAGTGGGCTGGAGATGAGAGGCTTTGAAAGGGATACCCATGAATTCCTGAGAGACCTTTAAAACCTCCAAAATCTGAAAGCCACTTACATAAGAACTTGAGAATTGATACTACATGGTTAGGTTCTAGAAGGCAAATGGTTCTGGAGATGGGGTACTGTTCAAGATCAACTATGCATGAACAAATGACGAGTTGATGGCAGTGAGAACCAAGAAATGGTCAAGATGTGGTCAACCAGGTATAATGGCTTTCTTGGGTGATGGCCAGGAAAGGAGACAATAGAAAACAGGGTTGAATAGAGGTACTGAAGTAGAGCGGTGGATCCTGGTGGAAAGATTAGGAGGGACAAGCATATGGGAAGGTAGTGGAGACAGCATTCAAGTGGCCTGGAGAACAGTCTGAGCAAGTAACTAGGTATTGGCAGAAGGAGACTGAGTGAGTGAAGAAGAAACTGTGAATTGACTTGGAGTACAAATTAGAAAGCATAAATGCTAAATCATGTGCTTCCTTGGGGCCTCTAGAAGCATTGAACTGGGACATGCTGGCTCTATCAAATGGTTATAAGATACTAGTGTCTGAGTTATTATTTTATGCTATACAGTAAATGTATAGGTAATAAGGGAGGGTTTAATAAGAGAAAGGAATCAATTTTAACATGTCACACATTGTGCTAGGAGTTTTAATACATACTATTTTATTTCATTTTTACAGTTGCTATAGAAAACAGAACATAGTAATCATACAGATCAAGGAACAGGTGCTGAGGGGTTCAGTAATTTGCCCTAGGTCATGTGGGTGGGAGAGTTCAGATTCAAGTCTATATTAATTGATTCTAAACCTCATCCTCTTTCTATATTAGTTGGCCAAATATTAAAGAATGTTAAATATGCTGAAATGCATTGGAATCAGTTGTAGAAGGTACTCAGATGCATGTGAGGTTTCTGACTCTATTGGTATGGAAATCCCTTTCTCATAAACTTTTGCTAAGGTGACAGGTTATATATATCCCCAAATTACATAACCCAACTATATAACCTAAAGCATAACCCAAGAGTTACTAATTCTGAGAACCAGCAAATAAGTGATTTTCTTTTGATTTTAGAACTTGAAAGTATGCATTTTTGGTCTGCTATTTTTGTGCCAGATTTACATCTATTTCTAATTAAAGAACAAGGAAAGGCACAAACCAGTTACTAATCATTATCTGCTTGCCATTTTTCCTCACAAGATTTTCACTGTAATTCAGTCAAACTACTACTTAGCAACTAGTTATTTCAAGTGGCAGAAGAGATTTACATAGGCATTGCCAATGTTTTCTTTGGACTTTGTTTCTAGAAGGTATCTGAAAACAAATTTCAAAACAGCTATACTTGAGTTGTAAGTTGTTACTATATTGGCTAAATGAGGAATATCGTCAGGCAAAACTCTGAAAAAGTACACAGTCTACCATTTTCTTTCTTTCTTTTTTTTTTTGAGACGGAGTGTCGCTCTGTCACCCAGGCTGGAGTGCAGTGGCACGATCTCGGCTCACTGCAATCTTTGCCTCCCAGGTTCAAGTGATTCTCCTGCCTCAGCCTCCTGAATAGCTGGGATTACAGGTGTGCACCACCACGCCTGGCTATTTTTTGTATTTTTAGTATAGACGACGTTTCACCACGTTGGTCAGGCTGGTCTCGAACTCCTAACCTCGTGATCTACCCACCTAGGTCTCCCAAAGTACTGGGATTACAGACGTGAGCCACCGCCCCCAGCCTACCATTTTCAATTTAAAGTATTATATGAAGGAAAATTTGTTTGAAGTTTTAAAAGTAGTTCTCCATATCGACGGAAAGTTCCCTTAGTCGAGATCGAGACCATCCTGGCTAACACGGTGAAACCCTGTCTCTACTAAAAAAAATACAAAAAAATTAGCCGGGCTTGGGGGCGGGCGCCTGTAGTCCCAGCTACTCGGGAGGCTGAGGCAGGAGAATGGCGTGAACCCGGGAGGCGGAGCTTGCAGTGAGCCGAGATCGCGTCACTGCACTCCAGCCTGGGCGACAGAGCAACTTCGTCTTAACAAAAAAAAAAAAAAAAAAAAAAAAAAAGAAAAAGAATGAAAGTTCCCTTAGTCTCTGGAGTATTGCAAATAACAAACCACATTCTTTGCTGTTTGTGTGTTAGTCTTTTGGAGCAGTGGTTCTCAAAGCACCATCAGCAGTATCAACCTTACCTGGGATCTTGTTAGAAATGCAAACTCTCCAGGCCCACCTCATATCTACTGAGTCAGATTTCTGGGGGTGGAGTCTAGCAACCTGTGTTAATAAGCCTCCTAAGAGGTTCTGCTGCCCATTGAACATGGAGAACCACTTACTTTGAGTATATCAAACTCGAAATGCTGTTTGTAGCCCTAGGTTCCTGCTGAAGCTCTTTGTAGCATGAAAATAGAAATTTACTAAGTAGTAATACACTGACGTGAAAAAAGACTCATTTTTTTAACAATTGTTTTTCTAATCTCTAAGACATATAAAAATCATTCCTCATTGACAAAATATTGCCCCTTCTTCAAACACTTCCTCTTCTAGGAACTTTTCTCCAAATCTCCCAGCTAGATAATCTTATTTTGTGTTCTTTGTAAGGTATTAGCCTGAAATAGTATGTTAATAAAAGACGTTTTAGTTTGCACAATTGACATGTAAAGTTTACTTGGTGTGGATGCATGATCACAGAGTTTGATTATCTTTCCGGGGAAAGAAACACTGCCCAGATTACAAGACCAAGGACCAGGTTCTGGATTATTTGTTGTCTGCTCTTTGTAACACTGTGAGACTTCTAGGCTTCTGTTATCATATACAAATGTTAGATGAGAAAGAGCTTGAAGGTCTTAGGTAAGAGCTTGGAAGGGACAAGTGCAAAATCATTGAGCAAAGCATTTTAAAAAGGACTCTTGTCTGATGAATCCTCTCACCTCTGTTCTTTTTGCAAAGCTCAGGAGGCCTTGGAGAGAAGATTATTGTGTTAGTTTGTTAGAACTGCCATAACAAAGTACCACAGACTGGGTGGCTTCATGAAAATATATTATTTTCTCACAGTTTTGAAGTGGGAAATACAAGATCAAGGTATTGGCACCATTGCTGCTTCTAAAGCCTTTCTCTTTTTCTTGTAAATGGCTGCCTTCTCTCTATGACTTCATATGGTCTTTATGTGCCTGTCTCTGCTTATAAGGACAACGATCATATTGGATTCGGGGCTATCGTATAACCTTATTTTACCTTAATTACCTCTTTAAAGGCTCTGTCTCCAAATACAGTCACATTCTGAGGTAGTGAGGATTACAATTTTAACATATTAATTTTGAGGGGACAAAATTCAGTCCATAACAATTATGCATGACTTTGATGACCCATTTGTAGATTGAACTTGTTAAAACTTCAGAATATAAATGGGTTGTAAACTTGTAGGTGAAACGTGGCTGATGTATTCCATCAGAGAGATAGCCCTACAACATTCCAACTGGGTCCCTAAAGCTACAGATATGCTCCATTACCATCCCCAAATGCCAAAGAATGAATGAGCCATCTAGAAGTAGGCAAACAACCACATTTGCTAAAAGGATAATGTTTCATCCATTAAATAAATGTGATACCTTTTTCTAGTCTGGTATCAATATAGAAGGCATGTGAAAAATGAGTTAGCTGAGAGTTAATTGACTGTGGAGACTCTATTTTCAGTCTCTGCCTGTATTTTTTGAATTAATATACACAGTGGGTGATTCAGCAAAAAGGGTTTAAAAAGAAATTCTTTATTGAAGGATCCCACCAATTTGATGTCTTCATAATTCATGAAGAGTAGACCCATAATAACTCTATTTTATCTTCAGCTTCGAAAATAAAAGATGCCATTAGTTTAAATTAGGCTTGTATGTGGAATAATCAAGTGTATCAACAAATATAGTTTGACTCAGATGCTGTTTAAGAATAAATGCCAGAAAAGAACTGGCTATTTCTCTTAAAAAATTAAATATGAAAATTATATTGACAAGCTAGGGTAAAAGTGTTTTAAAAAGTTGATAGACAATATATGCATTTATAAAATTCAATTATGAAAACTCAAAAATGTAATAAGCAAATAGTTACTGTAGACTAGCTACTCTTTTAAAGCGTACTCTTAGAATATAAAGAAAATAGAATATAAGAAATATCATTAGAGACCTGGCTGTATTTGAATATAAAGATAATGTCATTAGAGACCTGGCTATATTTGTAGAATATATGAGCACTCAGGATAGTTGGTGAATATGTAGGTATGGGGTTGCCAAAAAGCATCTTTGCAATGCTGTGTTAGGGAGTCCCTACTTTGGCTAGAGAAGGCCCACATAGAAAGAACTATAGTATAAAATGTATTTACTTCATTTATTTGTTTCCCTTGAAAAGTTCAAACCCCCAAGGAAGTAGACTGTGGATAGTATTTTATCTCCTCTAGCTGTAAGAAATGAAAGGCTAGATAAGTGAATTGGATTTGTCTGAAAGCTTCTGGAGTCAGGAGGCACATGGGACTTGTGCTCAGGTGTCTATTTCCAGGCATTATTCAGCAATTTGGTCACATAATTTTCTCTAATATTAGATTTCTGCTTCCAATGGTGGGTGGCATAGTTGAAGAAAAAATTTTATGAAGACATAAGGTCTTGATCTAAACCCTAAGAAGGGAAAGAGTAAGTAAATGAGGTTATATACCTGAAGGCATACTTTTTTACTTCAGAAATTTTTATTTTCCTTTGGAGTGTATAAAATCATGTACTTTTAATCTGTAGAGTAGTTTTCATTCTAATCTACTAGTATACTTTGATAAAAACATAATTTCATAGGTATATTACATTCGTGGGTCTCGTGTTTATGGTGGTTACGTCTTTTAAAAAAAAATCTAAACCTTATTTATCTACATCAGTTGTTGACTTTGCAGATCATAGAGAATACAGAGCCAGTCACGCAGAAAGTACCTGTTTGTCATCCTGAGAGTTCAGACATGAACTGTAACCAGTGGCCCATTAAGTACCTTCTCTTGTTGTTTAAAGCATATCCTAGCTTTGCAAATTAATTGTTAATGCAGAATGTTGTAACGGAGCCATGGAATGAAATTCCTGTTACTCCAGTCCTAGTAGATGTTGCGTCAAGTACTCTGAGTTGTGTTCCATTGTTTTGTGATTCTGTGCTGTCGGAAAGTCTGGCCTAGAGAGTGTTTAGAAATAAGGAAATCAAGAAATAGTATGGTTTGCTTTTTTGGACTGTGTGTGTGATTTTCCATTGATAGTAATATTGTAATAATTTCTGAGAAATACAATTCTTTTTCTTTGTTTATAAAAAAGTTACTTGTCAAAATACTCACAAATGCTTTCCATAAGAAAACATTTAACATTTTTTGCTGTAAAAATGATTACATATACTACATGTAATGCAGTAGAGGACATTCTTGTAATATTGATACAGTAGGACAATATGCATGCCATTGACTATTGTTAACAGTCCAGTTGTGAGATGAAATCCACTATGAAACACAGTAATGTTTAATTTCATATTTAAGACAGAGCTAAATTTCAGTTTAGAAGGTTCTTATATAAAAATTTCAGGAGCACCTTTATAAACCAATTAAGAAGGATTTTTGTCTTAAGGGTTTATGTGCCTGGTGTAAGGTAGTTATACCTGGTCTAATTTTTTTTCTTTTTCTGATTTTTACTTCTCACATATTGTATTAATGGTGCTTGGTGTGGAAAAAAAAGATGCAGTGACATTTTCTTCTCTTATCCCTTATTTTCTACTCTAAGATACATACAATTTTGCAAATATTTATTTACCTTAATAGCTCAAACCTAGCTAACATTACAGCTAGTTAATGGGTATGATTGTAGGTACGATGAATCATTGTCTAGTAAAGAGACTGTTCAAATATGATTTTATTTTGCTGGTTATTTTCCCAACAGAGAGACTCTTGGGGGGAAATAGAGCTCCAAAAAGAGTGTTTTGGGGGAGATGGGAAAGGGAGGATTGGGAGTTTTTAAAGGGAATAATCTCGTGTGGTAATAGGCATGAGGTAATAGTCATTTTGATAATATGAAACAAACAAAAAAGCTTCGAACAGGTGAGTATCTGTACAATTAGGTAGAGTGAGAACATAATGAAATCCCTAACATTTAAAACTAACGATGTAAACTGTAAATGTAATTATCTTTTAGCAAATAACTTTACATGTCAATTTTCTCAGTGGAAGGTTTTGACAGTCTAAGTAGTAATGTTTGAAGCTTTGGGGACAGAATCTTTACCCCCTTCCACTTCTCATCATTCTCAGAGAATGCCAAGGGCTGGAGACATTTTTATATAGCTGATAGCAGGGAGCGCATCATTGGAAGAAGAGCTAACATTAATAATACTTACTCTGTGTCGGCCACTGTCCTCAGCACGTTAGATAAACCCCATTTTACCTTCACAAAAAGCCTATAAAGAAGACAATATTATCCTCATCTTATATACTTACAAAAATATTTATATCATTACAAATAATTCAAATCATTATTTAAATAAATATATTTATATTATTATAGATGATCAAATGATGCAAAAAGCACATATTACTTACTTAGCCAACCAAATATACCCAGGCTAAATTAGGATTTGAACCATGATAGTTTGGTGCCCCAGTGTATTCTTTTAACTACTATATTACATTGCTCCTGGAGCCTAATATAGTGGATTCCCAAAGACATAAATGTTGATTGAACTAGGAGATTTGACATATTTAGCTTCTCATTTTTGCAGATGAAGAAACTGTGTCTTAGTGAAGTTGGGTTAAACTCTGCAGTGTTACAACACAAGGTGAGAGTCAGAGCTGGATGCAAACCCTGTTCAGTCTAGCACCAAGGTCCATGCTTTCTTCCATGAATCCACAGAGTGCGATTTACTGTGATCACAATCACATGTGATCCTCCTTTGGCTGCCTGTGACAGCCTGACAAGTTTATTTTTGAAGCTCAACCCATTGCTTACATAGGGAAGAACATTCCTAAGTTATAAAGGAGAACTGGTGAAAGGACATCATCCAGGTGTGAAATGGGAATCCAGAGCTTGTTTTCTTGGTTTATCCATGCTCAGTTGTGTGTGCCCCGATGTTCATTAGAGTGTTTTAAGTGTCTTCACTGGGTTACAATAACATGGATTTTTTTCTCTCTCTCTTTCAGGTATGGAAAAATTGTATCTACAAAGGCAATTCTTGACAAAAACACAAATCAGTGCAAAGGTATGTGTAAGGGCATCTGTACCCTGAAATCTTGCCTATGCTATCTGATTAATGGTTCTTCCATTGTGGAGGTCCAGGTACCAGCTGCACAATGATCACAATGCATAGTATGGAAAACCTCTTTAATGATGCCAATGTTTTGATAAGTTGTATTTCTAGTAACATTGCTCATTAATTTTTTTCATTAACAAACAAAATGAAAATCACAAATGAGAACAAGTATCAAATTGTTTCAGCATAAAACTAAATTACCTCCTAACAACTTTGGGGTGTCTGATGTGAATGATATCATCAGTGATGCAAATTGATTTCCTATATAAAAATGAGGAACTCTGGGGAAAACTTCCCCATGCAAAACACATTTTAATTTCTCTGTTCTTTAAAGCTTTAGCAACATTGGTTGACTATGAATAAATTTACTGATGGGCCTATTGTATTAGGCTTCAGCTATAAGCATCTCAGGGATTTCAGAGTTGGTATCTTATGAAGACAGGCTTTTGGTTTTCCTGGAAATACTTCTGAAGTCATTGGACTATATCTGTGGCTCATGTTTCTTCATGTCTGGGAGTCCTATATTCTTTTAAAAGTTGCATTAGATTAATTGTGGAACCTGTATGGTCTCTCTTGCATGACTCAGTTCTTACTGGAAAATTGGAATTCTTCTTGTAACATGCTGTTTGTTGTTCCTTTAATCTAATCTTTGTTGTAACACTGAAATCAAGAAGTATAGCACAGCCACGTTCATTCTAAACGCTGCCTCTATTTCATATACAAACATAATGTGCACAAGTTTTAGGAAAGAACACTCAGAAACTCCTGTATATGTATCTCCTCACCTACTTGCATAATGGTAGTCAGATTCAATTCAGCAATTAAAAAAATAAAAACATTCCACGTCTTCTATAAACTCAGAAATGAACTACATATTACAAGACAAAGAATAATATGACATGATTTCTTCCACCTCATAGTTTCAAGTCCTAGTTGAAAAGATACCAAGAAAACCAAGAAACTAATTCTAATATCCTTATTGGGATTACTATATCACCTTAATATATGTGAGGGTGTAACAGCGGTATCTAAAACAGAATTATCGACAAACCACTGTTAGAGGAGAACATAGAGATTTCTTTTTGGGAAATGAAGTTTATAGAGTCAAGGTAGAATGGGTGAGCTTGGGACAGGTGGATGTTCAGGAGAGAGAATTTCAGAATGTAATTGAGTAGACCCATGTAGCTGTAAAAAAAAAAGTACTGCTGGGCGCGGTGGCTCACGCCTATAATCCCAGCACTTTGGGAGGCTGAGGAGGGTGGATCATGAGGTCAGGACTTTGAGACCAACCTGGCCAACATGGTGAAACCCTGTCTCTACTAAAAATACAAAGATTAGCTGGGCACGGTTGTAGGTGCCTGTAATCCCAGCTACTTGGGAGGCTGTGGCAGGAGAATCGTTTGAACCCAGGAGGCAGAGGTTGCAGTGAGCCGAGATTGCGTCATTGCACTCCAGCCTGGGCTACAGGGCAAGACTCCCTCTCAAAAAAAAAAAAAAAAAAAGTACCAGTGAGGACAGAAACAAGAAAGGGGTTAAAATTTTGTAGGTTTTTAAATGATATCCTGGATATTTTAAATTTAAATTTTAATTTAAAATTAAATTTAATTTAAAATTAAAATTTAAAATTTTGAGCAGACAAAATATGATTCTGCAGGTGTTTCATAATGTTATTTCAGCAAAGGTGTGTGAAATTGAAATATAAAGGGAGAGAGTGGAAACAAAAAAAAAATGTAGGCTTTAAAGCCATAGTACAATAGAGAAACTAGAAAAAAATCAGCTTAACTATTACTATTAGGGTAATAGGAAGGGGTTCACCATGAAAGTTTTTAAAGGTAGAGTTGGCTATTGACTCTAACAGTGAAAGAGAGGAATGTATGAAACAAACCCTACATACATGTTGAGTCTTCTGATTGGGAAAGATGCCTGTGCCTCTTGGTGAGGTAAGAAGTCCAGAAGTAGTAGTAGTAGGTTTTGGGGAGAAGGTATTGGACATGATGAGTTAGAGTCTCTGGCATGGCAACCATGTGGAAGATGTCAAAGAGGAAATTGTAAGAAAGCCCAGGGCTACAGATGCTGACTGAAGTCAAAGGAGTAGATAAGATTACCAAAGAATAATGTGTAGAAGGGGAAATGGAGTGGAGTGAATTAGGGTGGGCAGCTGAGAACTTGGAGAACATTTGAGAAGAAAGCTGGGCCATGACCAAGGGATGTTCTGTCACTCTTGGCCTGTGGGAAGCATGTGGCATGTTAGAAGCATTAGAATGCGAATTATAGTGCATCTAGACCTGCCCAACCCATATACAAAGTCTTGGGTCAGACAGTTAATAATATTGATCAAGCACCAATCAGAAGCACAAATACTGCACAGGTAAGCAACACCTGGAAACCTCAATAGATAGACTCATAACCGGAGCGGTCAATATGAAGGGATACTTCCTTATGCAGAGTTTTGCTCAAGCATGCTGATATCTGTTGTCACAGTACAGCTCTGAAGACCATGAAAATGTAAATTGCCAACATGCAAAAACTGTACCCTTCTATAATTGTGAAGGTTTGAAGAAAAAGGGATGTAACTAAAAATGGGTGGTCAGGGTCTCCATAAGCAAATTATATAGTGGGAGTGTGGGTGCTTATCAGGACAAATTATACTATGGGTATCCTTATCCTTACATCAGCTCCTAAAATCCCTATCCACACTATTTTGCAACAGCTTATTTAATTTTCTGTTTCTGTAGAGAGATTCCTAAAATCAGTGGAAACAGGGCCTGTGTGCTATAGAAAACTTACCTCCAAAGTGGGATGTGTGAAGGGTGATACAAGACTGTTTATTGGAGATGCTAAAAGAAAATATTAGAATTTACATCTCTCTTTGTTTTTTATATCAACTTTTTGTGAACATTACATATTAATATAATCTTACAAATACATAGATTTTAAATAAATATGAAAATATTGAGTTTGCTGCTTCAAAATACTTTTATCTCTAGTGATATGAATACTGGTCTCACCAATAAATATGGAAGAAGAAAAGGAGTAAGAGAAGGAGGTAAAAAAGGAAGGAAGAGAGGGAAGGAGAAAAGACGGGGCTGTGGAACAGCCTAGGAAAATCACTTAAAGAAAGAAAGGCATCTGTAAGAAATTGGACAGTGGTTAGGCCAGGCACAGTGGCTCACGCCTGTAATCCCAGCACTTTGGGAGGCCAAGATGGGCGGATCACAGGTCAGGAGATCGAGACCATCCTGGCTAACACCGTGAAACCCTGTCTCTACTAAAACTATAAAAAATTAGCCGGGCGTGGTGGCGGGTGCCTGTAGTCCCAGCTACTTGGGAGGCTGAGGCAGGAGAATGGCATGAACCCAGGAGGCGGAGCTTGCGGTGAGCTGAGATCGTGCCACTGCACTCCAGCCTGGGTGACAGAGCAAGGCTCAGTCTCGAAAAAAAGAAAGAAATTGGACACCATTTAGACCGTTTGCCCTGAGGGTAATACGAAGAAGGCAAAGTGATCGTGTGTCCATTATATGCTTATAAAAGCCTCCCATTGCCTTGCTTATCCTCAGCATGTGGAGTCTGTTCTTAGCAGTGGTGAGTGAATCACAACCTTCATCAAGCACCTCATGGGGGAGGTGCCCTGTAAGTCAGCAAATCATGATCAAAAATATACTACTATCCCTTATTTGTTTTTTAGAAAAATACTATTTTAATGATATGCCGATGTATACTAGAGTATTTTCCTTTCAAAAAATAGACCTTGACATAGATATGAGAAGATATGATTAGAAAGACAGCAATTATAGAAAATTGTGTATAATTGTTCATGATGACCAAGGGAATAATAGGAGAAAGATATGAGGTCATGGAAAGGTTCAAGGAACTGATAAGAACGAGTATTGAAACAATCATCTAAATGTTTATTGGAATTGCCAAGGAATGAAACAGGAGTTGTATTAGAAAAAGTGACTAATCCAAAAAGTATCTGTGGAGAAATAATGGGATGGGAAATGATACTAGGGATCTGTAGACCATGATGAAAATGAAGACTAGTTGGTTATAAAATTTGATGATGTGAGATTCTAAATGGGAGATTTTAGGTAGGGGAGAAACCATACTGAGAAAGGAGGAAAGTGGACTACCACTTACAGGTCCAGTGGGAGGAAGGATGTGGGAGAAAAAAAAAGAAACAAAACTCAAACTTGAGAGGGCTACAAAGGAAGTAGTGTCCTCAGGGTAAGTTAGGTAGTGATGAGAAACATGCAAATTAAAGCAATATGTAGTGATAGTTTATAACCACTGAAGTAGCAAACATTATAACATGTAGGCCATTCATGCTGTTCACTCTGAAACTGGTTCATCCATTCTTCATTGGTACCGTGCTAAATCGGTACAGCTTTTTTAAAGTCAGTATGGAAACAGCAATAAAGAGCATACAGTTGAAACTAGTTAGTCTGTTGAGAATATTTATTCAAATATGTTATCTAAACATATGTTTTAAATTATGTATCTATGTACAACTTTGAGCACTCTCGTTTTCCTTACTAGGAAAAAATATAGGAAGCATCCAAATTCTAGCTTATGGAGCATATACAACTGTTATGTAGCTGTTAAAATGGTAGTCATAAAGACTAGATTATGCCAAGCCTAGAAAAATGTTTATTATATGAAGTTAAATCAACATAAAAGGATATAAAATAATGTGTACACTGAACATGGAGCTATGTAAATATTTGAGAGTCAGGATCAGTGTGGTTATGACTGTGGTAGATCCAGGCTGCCTGGGTTGAACGCTGCCTCTTTGCTTAGTAGCTGTGTGACCTGTGGTAAATTAGTCAACTGCACTGTGCCTTCTGCAAGGTAAGAACATCAGCAAAGTAATAACAGAGCCTCACTCACAGTGTGTTGTGATGATTAACAAAGTTAATACATGGAAAATGTTTGACGATATCTCCTGTTACTTTTGTATAAAATACTGGCAATATCAAGCAAGACAAAAATATTTGTTTTAACATGGTGGGCTTATGGGTGATTTATTATTATTATTATTATTATTATCATTATTATTATCTTAACATTTCTCCAAATCTGTTCTGTAGTTTTTTGGGGCAAGAAAAAAAATACAGCTCTTGGAAAAATTAAGCTGGTTTTAATTATGCTTATATTTTGATTGTTCTTTCTGTGGAACCTGAGTAACTCATGACTACATGGTTCTTCGTTTTTGTAAAATAATTCCAGATGAAAATAGTGAAGAATTAGGAGAGAATAACATGTTTTGCTTTTTAAAATAATAGGCAGAGGTTGAGTACTTCTTGACCATTGCTTTATTTAGGAAAGAAATTACAGGATGTGTGAGGTGCCTTTTTCAAACAAAATCATTAAGAGCATCAAGACTGTCGTCATTAGAGGACACAAATTGGATTTGGTCTTCTCTGTGACACTTGGTTTTGAATCCTTTGCAACTTTATCTCCAGGCAAAGGCTATACAATTAAATCTAAACATTATGAACTGAAGGATTTGTTTATTTTTATTTTTAAAGACATGATAGTAATTCAATTCTTCATTAGCTGTTACACGTACAGCATATTGTGCGTAAGTTAGTCTTTACCAAGGTATGAGAAAGTCCATGAACTTGTCTCCTTAGAGATAAAAAGAAAAGGTATCAAAATTAACCTAATGCATTAAACCAACAGAATTGAATCCTATTTTAGCATTTAAAAGAAAAGCTTTTATGGTCTCCTGAATCCCACCCACACCCTGTAAGTTAGGGACAGTAGTCAGGCCTAGGTAAGCTTACTCACTTTTTTATTCCAGAAGGGGTTATCAGGAACTTTCAACATAACCTCTCGTTTTCAAGATTATTCTTTCTTGGGTGGTGGCTGCATCAGCTTTCATTCCGTATAATATGACAACATACAACAAAGCAGTCACCATCAAGCCAAAATGACCAGAAATTGCTGAACAAAGCGAGTAACAGCTCCAGATGGGGAGTAATGAAAAACAGACCACAGTTCTCATTCAGATATTCAAACACAAGGACTAAATAAGAGCTATTGTACAAGTCACAGAGATTTGCACTGCATTTTTTGCTTGTTTGGCTTTTGTTTTCCCCCATGTGTTTTCCTTCTGGATCAGTGTATTTGCTAAATTAAAAAGTCAGGGAAAATTAAATGAAAGCTATTGGAAACAAGGTGTAAATCTTAAATGAATTCACTTGTCTATGCCTTCCTGCTTTTGAAGGTTGGTTTCCCTTTTCTCCCTGCACCCACCAGCCTTACCACCATCATATTTCTGACAGGCTATATGTTTAGAGTAGAGGGAATGAGTAATGGATATTCCGTAGAAAGTTTCCATGCCTATTAACCATAGGATATAAGAGTAGATAGAGTGTGCCAAACATACCAGCTCACTTCTGAGGGTTTGAAATACTCTCTTTTGCCTTTGTTGTCACAGGCTGGTTAAATTATATTTATGGAGCTTATGTTACCTTTGACATTACATTGAGCCCTTAAAATCAAAATTGGAGACAAGTATCCAAAAGTTCTGAAATCATCCATGAAGGATATTCATTCATTCATTCATTATTAAATAAAATCATAAATTGTTATTTCTTCTGTAAGAGAAATAATTCTGCATATGACACTTATTTTATAGAGAGGATTTAGAGCCCATCTAGATTGTCTCAGAGAGTGGTGTGACTTTGTTACTGGACTGAATCCATTTAGCAGTTCTAGACTCACAATCATGTTATACATTTTGAAAGTATTTCTAGGTGAATAAATATTAGGCCATACACTTGGATGACTTTGGAATTCATCAATTTTATTTTACTTTTCTTGTTTATGCACTGATGGAATATTTATACATGTGAGGGAAATACATATTTCTTTCTTTTTTTTTTTTTTTTTGAGACATAGTCTTCTTCTGTCACCCAGGCTGGAGTGCAGTGGTGCGATCTTGGCTCACTGTAACCTCCACCTCCAGCAATTATTCTCCTGCCTCAGCCTCCCGAGTAGCTGGGATTACAGGTGCGCGCCACCATGCCCCATTAATTTTTTTTTGTATTTTTATTAGAGACAAGGTTTCACCATGTGGGCCAGGCTGGTTGAACTCCTGACCTCAAGTGATCCACTTGCCTTGGCCTCCCAAAGTGCTGGGATTACAGGTGTGAGCCACTGCGCCCGGTCAGAAATACAGATTTCTGTGTTGAACCCCCTGAACCTGGAAGGAGGGCAGGATATTATATTTTGTTATATGTTTAGGTAGAGTAATTACAGGACATGAGGTATCCTTTACCTATGGATTAGTTTTAACAAGTGACACTGACATGCATTTGTGGTGAAATGTTTAAGTGGAACTATTTAACTCTGGCGGATAACAGACATTTCCAGGGCTGGTCCACATGGAAATCAAGCAAGTAAAGGAAGAAACCAACACCATGGAAAGCCTCTTTTCTAGTACCTTTATTTCTTGAAAGCAGTGGAAACTAAAATAAATGTTCCGTGAAATTTATGAGTGTGAGGAATTACATTTTGAGAAGAATAATCACCTCCACCAGGTGGGCTCACAGTCTATTGAGCTTCTTGCTCATGAGAAGCAAAATGGCTTGAAAAACACATTTATTCAATTTTCATATAATGGGATTAGGTATACCCCGCCCACACCAAAAAAAAAAAAAAAGAAAAAAGAAAAAAAGAAAAGACAAAAAAAGTTACATTTTAAATTATATTTCTCTTTGGAATATGAAGTGTGTAATATTTCCCTAGCCTTTTTTTGTGAATTTTACTCTAATCTACTCTGGTATTAAGTTTACCACTAGTCATAGGTCATCAATATATAAACTTGAAGGTTTGCTTTATTTGATTTTGATATTGGCTTTTGTTTTCATTTCAGAAAAGGTTTGGAACCTTCATTAGTGCATCAAGTTTACTCAGAATTGTCCTGTAGGTACATTTTACGTAGAATTTTTATCCTGTGACTCTTTTAAGAAAATACCAATTTTTATTGTCTTACAGCCAAGTTCGGAAAGAATATCCACTTTGATGGTAAATGGTCTTTATTTGTTGTCTACAACCCAACCAGACAACTACAACTAAAGGCAATACTTCTGCCAAAAATTAGCTTTCCAAACTTATTATTTCCAATATCAGGATATTAATTATGTTATGATTATTTAGTGTTAACTTTGTGAAGTCCTTGATATAAATGTAAAACAAAATAGGTATTTATGTTTTGGAAGTCATACAGCTACACGTTTTTCAGCAGGTTTTATAGCTATATATTTACTCAGCATTTGCTTGTAATCACTTAATATACATATTAGACAAAAGTAAAATTATCCACTAATATGAAATATAACATCAGCATTGCTGTTTTAAGCATCAACTTGTATTCAATAGCCTTTAGTACTGTAACCTACTTCCCTAATGCTTTTGTACATGCAGAACGTGCAGAAATGATTTTATTGGGAAAACTTTTTTTTTTCTTGTTTTTTGAGACAGAGTCTCACTCTGTCAGCCAGGCTAGAGTCTCGGCTCACTGCAACCTCCGCCTCCCGGGTTCAAGTGATTCTCCTGCCTTAGCCTCTCAGGTAGCTGGGACTACAGGCGCATTCTACCATGCCTGGCTAATTTTTTGTATTTTTAGTAAAGACGGGGTTTCACTGTATTAGCCAGGATGGTGTTGATGTCCTGACATCATGATCCGCCCGCCTCAACCTCCCAAATTGCTGGGATTACAGGCATGAGCCACTGCGCCCAGCCTGCGAAAACATTTTTAAAATAATTGTTGAGGAATATAAAACAGCTTAAAAATAAAATGATAGAGTTACATTACTTTCACCCGTAAACTGAATGTTACTTTTACTAATCCATGTTATCTGACTAAACAGAAACTGTCGTCCAGGTATTCTGTTTGCTTCCTTGCTCCTGTCTTTCACTTCCCTGTTTTAAGAATTTGACTCATGTCGATAAACATAAAATGCTCTCTCTTCCTACCTCTAGTAGTCTATGTAAATTATTGCTTCAAAAAGTCCTCCAAGACTCTACTCATCCTATCTAAACACCTTTACAAAACCACCTCCTTTGGGCACCATCTGTGTGCAAAGATCTAAGGATACCCCATCTCTCATGCTTTTATGATTAGTTTGTGTCCTTCCTCTAGATTATAAACTCCCTGGGACCCAGGTAGTTAGGATTATTGCCGAAGTATTGAGGATGCAGGACAGTTCTGAGTAGTCACTTAGATCCCAGTGCTTTACCTCTGTCTCTGAGACCCTTTGATGTTATATCAATGGAAAGCACAAGCTTGGCCAGGTATGTGTTCCATAGGCCTGTACAGACAGGAAGAGTACCAAAGACATACAGATGCATATGTTTCTCAGAGTTATTCTCTAAAAGTATTCTTTTTTTTTTTTTTTTTGTGAGACAGAGTCTTGCTCTGTTGCCCAGGCTGGAGTGCAGTGGTGCGATCTCAGTTCACCACAACCTCTGCCTCCCGGGTTCAAACGATTCTCCTGCCTCAGCCTCCCAAGTAGCTGGGATTACAGTCATGCACCACCATGCCCAGCTCATTTTTGTATTTTTAGTAGAGACAGGGTTTCACCATGTTAACCTGGCTGGTCTCGAACTCCTGACCTCAGGTGATCCACCTGCCTCGGCCTCCCAAAGTGCTGGGATTACAGGCGTGAGCCACTGCGGCTGGCCAAAAGTATTCATTCTTAATTCAGAGTACTTATTTTGTTAATGTGGAGTTATTCTTTTTAATGGTTTAAAGCTATTTTTGTTCATTAATGATTTTATTAATACATGGCAAATTGTATATACTAATGTATATTTAAAATGATATACAAAATATAATAATGTATAATGCACAAATATGATATATGTGTGTATTCAGTTCACTAAAATTTATGTAAACTTGTAATACTATGTAAATAACCTTTTAAATATAAAAAAGACACAGTTCTTCAAAAATTTTCTAGTTGAAGTCTATACCAAGAAATTCTCTAAGTTATGATCTTAGTTTTCTTGGACAAGTCACATAACATCTCTGAACATCTGTTTTTCAACTGTCAAGTGAGGTTATCTACACCTGCAATACAAAGGTATTTTCAGAACTACATGGAACCATGTTTGTTATATGCTGGGCACATACATCAGGCAAATGTTTCTATGGCCTTGGACTTGGATACCTTCTAGGAACCAACTTGTTTAGAGCTTGTATGTAACTTACATAATTTAATGCCATTCTGAGTACATTTTAAGTGTAAGAAATGTGTGTTTTATGAATTGACTTGTGTTTATTGAGATTAGCTTCGTTAATAGCAAAAAGTATAAGTACTTAAAGGATGTCTTAAAGGTGTGAAAGATACCTTTTGGTGTTGGCTATATGATAGCTTCAAGATTTTTTAGGGCCTATAAACCTGGTGTGTTTGAGATAAAGCAAATTCCATCGCAGTGACAGGTGATGGAATTCATTCTAGTTGAGTTGTATAGGTTCTGGGAAAAAAATTTTCTTTGTTCACTCCTTTGTTATGCTATTCACTCTGTAATATTGTTTTACAAGTTTAAAGGAAAAAAATGCCTAAAGATTCTTGACTCCTTAGTTTTTTAAACTATGGTAAAAGCATCTAACATTTAAGGCATGGTCAATCATCATTTGCTTTGGTGCTAGCCATTGTTCTTATTATTAGTTAATCATATTGATTCTAAATAGCTATTCTTTTTCCTTCCCTTTAGTAAAGAAAAGAGAACTCTGGGGTATGAAAGAGAAAAACTCATGTACATAGCTGAAAAACAAAACAAAACAAAAAAAGCTACAAAAACCTAAATAGAGTTTGAAAGGTGAATGTACCACTTGATATGCTTCTTCAAAGGACTATAAGTGAGCTCAGATGCCTGCTTATCTATAAAATATTGGCAATATAAGTACTTTAATATGATCATTTTAGAAACAGGTATAATTTTCTCCTTGAATTGTGGAATAAGAGAAAATTACAAAGTTTTCATTTAATTTCTACTTCTCTTAAGAAAAAGGCAGTTTATTTTCACTGCTAGGCATACAGATAGACCTATTGGTCATTCAGCTGACATCAGCCCTGAATTAGCAGAAACCCGTATCATAAAGCATATTTGGAACACTTTTTCTATGCCACTTTTAAAAACACAATTTCTTTCGATAAACAATAGGAAGCTTAAGCTGCAGATATCACAGCTGTTCATATTCTCAGGTCTCGTCCACAATACAGAGAGCAGCAGCTGAAACAAACGATTTTAGGGAAGCAACTGTCAAAAAACACACTGGGCCTTGGGCTTAAGGGTGATGTGAAAAATAACCATATTTGAGATATACTGAATGAAATCATGTGGTGAAATTCCATGGGAAATATAAAGCACGTTGGAATTTATGTCTTTGGGACACTTGCTACAATAGATAAACCAAAAACTGTAGCTTTTAATCAATGAGAAGGATTTTTTTTTTTGTAAAAAAGAAGAATTACATAAGGTAGAATTTGTAGGCTCATTAAAAAAAATAGTATTAAGACACTGTGGCATAAAATTTTCTCAATCTTCCCATACATTCTTTTGAATGACGAGGGGTTCAAAGTGAGAAAATTCCTAATTTCACATCTAAGATATAAGGAAATTATTGGTAATACTATTTCTTTTTATAGGGAAGCAGATGATAAAATTGAGAATATGACAAGAGGACAACTTAACAAGTCAAAGATTCCCATATAAAAAATAGAAATTTTCTCAGTCTATCTCAATTTCTGGCTATTGTTTTGAACCAAATAAGAATAACTCCAAGTGAAATATAAATATATATATAA
This sequence comes from Pan troglodytes, assembly GCF_028858775.2. NCBI lineage: Eukaryota > Metazoa > Chordata > Mammalia > Primates > Hominidae > Pan > Pan troglodytes. Next base: position 33,487,373 of record NC_086015.1, read on the forward strand.
TTTTATTATATATACATATATTTACATATTTATTCTACATATATAGTCATGTATTACATAATGATGTTTTGGTCATCGACAAAACTCATATATGACAGTTGTCCCATAGGATTATACCATGTTTTTACTGTACCTTTTCTATGTTTAGATATACAAATACTTATGATTATGTTACCATTGCCTACAGTATTCAGTATTGCAATATGCGGTACAGGTTTGTAGCCTAGGAGTAATATGCTATACCATACAGCCTAGGTGTATAGTAGGCTATACCATCTACATTTGTGTAAGTAAACTCTATGGTGTTTGCACAATAATGAAATCACCTAAAGACACATTTCTCAGAATGTATTCCCATTGTTAAGTGATGCATGACTGTATATAATTACACATGTATGTCAGTACATCTGTGCGTGTGTGTGTGTGTGTGTATCACAGGGACAAAACATTTATGAGGTATTTTTATTCAAAGAGAGTTTAAAAATTGTTATATAAAGATTTACCTAAAAGTTTATATTTTAGTTTAATAAAATGTAAAAAGGAATCTTGAAATGAAATCCCCATAGTTCTTTGTAATTAAGCATCTGCTATGTTACATAAACCGAAAAGTCCTGGGGAAGTTGTTCTGCCTTAGGGAGTTGTCAGGTTCTTTGTGGTTGTCTGCTGTTGTGAGAAGTAATTTAAGATAAGTAAGAACAAGTTAACACTGCATATACGATTATCTAATAAAAGCTTGTTCAAGCATTGATATCATGTGTATATGTTTAAAATCTCCATGAAAGTTTAACATGTCCACTTTGTATTTGCCACATATTATATCTTATTAATATGGATTATTAGTACAACTAAGTACATTCCTTTATGGTGTCCAGGTCAGTCTATATTTCCACTCTGTGCGTCTTTCAAAAGTTACTAGTTTAGAGCCAACCCTTTGTCTCTGTTTACTGTTGCAGACATTTTAAAAAATTCATATAAAATATATCTTTCCAGATAAGATGGTTCCAGTTTACAAGTGATCTTCTGTAGACAATAGAAAGCCAGTATCACACATAAATTTGTGAAAACATCCGACGCTGTTGCAAGCCCGAGGTTAATTTATCCGTTTTAGGAGGAAGACTTACGGTGCTTCTGTTAACCGCAGCCATTTGTTGCATCAAGGGTCAGCCCTATCTGCATTAGCATTTACCAACATCTCTATCTTTTGTTTCCTGTCTGAGTTTACTTAAATATGGAAGGTAAACTCTTCAACCTATCTCTCATCAGCCTATCAACCAACCAATCAGTGGACCAAATAAAACAGACTAAAGAACCAATACCCAAACTCAAAACATAAACATAAAAATACTCAAAAAAGAGGGGAAAGTCAATCCTAAGGGGAGGGATCATGAATGGTGTCTTTGGCTTGCTTGCCCAGGAGAGAAGCCCTACTTAACAGTGAGCAGAAAATGAGTAAACGAAGAGCTGTGTAGTCCTCAGAAAAATGGTTAGCGGTAGTTATGGTGTCAGAGATATATTTATACTAACATACTCTGCAGCTCAGCCCCATCAGCATACTGAGTCTAGAAGTCTCTTAGAACATTCCTGTAATTCATCAGAAGGGCAAATTTGTCTAGGGAAGGAATTTTGTTTGGCTACAATACTGTTAAAAGTATTTAAATTAGAATGCCTTTTAGTGGAACCTAAACTATCCTTTATTTTCTTAAAACCAGCCCGCTTCACTCATTTGTATACCTGCTTGGCCATTGAAGACATGTGCATCTTCAACTTTCAATAGCCTATACCATTGTTGAATGGACATCAAGTAACTAACAAAATTATTATTATTCCCATTTTACTCATGAGGAAACAAACCAGGAGATGCTGTGAAATGTGTCAAACATCAAATAGTCATCCAAACCTAAGTCTGTCTAACTCCCGAAGCATAGGTCTCTCCACTATTTCACTCTTTCTCCCATAAAATAATCCCAATAAGTAAGACTAGAAGTAAATGATCCTGGATGTTTTTAATGACAATTAGACACAAGCACAATGTTTTGAGTTCACATAAAGGCAGACAATTTGATAGAAACATGTAGTAGTTCTTATTCTCCCACTTCCATCCCACTATAAATAGTATCGATTAGGGGTTCTAGTTCTGTTTGTCACTGAATATAGATATAAAAAACATGGAGATTGCACTATGAAAGCACATGTTCCTTTTGAAAATATTTTGATCATTTTGTTCCATTTAAAATCATTTTCCTTTTTTATATTTTGAGAATGGTTTTCTGCTAACTTCAATTTTGCACTTATGTTGGCAAATGTCTAGCTTTCTATCTAGGTTAACTTTAAAGTGAGCTGCAGTTAAATAAATTTTAAGTGGGAAAATAGCCTCAGAATTATTGTGGTAGAAAGACAAGGTGCAGCTGATACTTTCTCTTACTCTCAGGACTCAGAATGAGCCATGTGCTTCTTTAAAGGGCCTATGTGGTCGTTTCAGAGCAAATGCTCTCTTTCATCTTATTTAAGTTCTGTTTGGCTTGCCTCCCATATTTGCTCAGTGGGGATAAGGTTAAGACCTCTGAAGAGGCCACTCTATCCCAATTACTTACCCAGCCTCTTTTCTTTTCTTCACATAGCTTACGTGTAGTTGTGGAGAATGTTTGGGGGTCATTATCTTCTTGATGGATGAACCCAGAGATAAACAATCATTTTCTATTTGAATTCTAAAGGTATGATAAAGTTTAATCCAAAGACTTTTATGTTTTGAATTCATCCAGGCACCAATTCTTGCAGCAAAACATCCAAACGCCTGCTAAGGCCAATTATTTCTTTTGAAATCTGGTTTTTCTCAGAAAGTTCTTCCCCCATCCACGTAGTTTCCTATTGTCTCAAGTTGCCCTCCAGCCTCTAATTCTTACCAAGATTTACCTTGTCATTCATTCCCTTCTGTCCTTTACGGAAATGTTAAGCATCTGTGCTCAGTTTTTTTCAACAGCTATATTCAAGCACATGCTTTATTTCCTCATACTCACTCGAGATTCCCCTGTCCAAGTTTGAGTCTGAATTTTTACAGTGTTTAGATTCTCACTACATTTCTTTCTTGCCTAGTTCCTGAGTGGTCTTTCTCTGGCCTGACATTCTACTTCCAGGCACCAATCCTAATATAACTGGATCCTGCTTTGGGAACTATAAGGAGGATTGTTTTACTTCTCCAACACCATTGTCTGTGTTAATTTTGCTGATAAGATTTTTATAGGAAGCAGCATAACAGCAAGGCAGTCATTTCATATTTGTAACCAAAATCAAGTAATTCTCAGGTAGACCACAGATGTATTTTTTCCTGCTTCTTTGAAGCTGAAGATCGTTTGCAATAGGTGCCTATAAAGTACCTCTGCAGTGGAAAAAATAACATCCTATGTGGCATGGCATCCCTGTTCCTCCATGGAAACCACAGTTAGTTTTGACATTGCCAGAATTTTTGAATTTTTGGGAGAAGCTATGGGGAAAAAATGTAAAGGCTTTCTCATCTGGATTTAACTCGAGTTAAAGCATTACCTGAAGCTCTGTGCGGCCTTGTTTGGGCTTTGTTCTCTAAACAGTTTGTAGATGATTGTGTTCAGAATTCCCAGCCCACATTAGCTAACTACACACATGTGGAAACACAGAGAGGCTATGACCTTTAGATCCACTCCAGAAATACAAACTTGGTCTCTAAGTTTAGAGAGGAAATTCTTCCCTCTCACTAGCCAGGATCTGGGACTGATGTTTTGCCCAGGTCACACATGTGTCTGAGCCATGCCAGTTAGTAGGGGAAAAAAATGACCTCTTGGGTAATTTGTACGTCATGGAGACTTGGCTCTGTCTTGGTCCAGGGAGCAGCAGCTCATTTAAAGTGCACAGGACCTTATGAGTTTTAGGGGGCCACAAAACATGAACCCAAATAAAGTGGAAATTTGTGATGATTGGTCTATGAGAAGGCAACCATAAAAATAATTTAAGAGGCAGTGAGCAGGCCTCTTGCCTTTTTTTCTGTCTGATTTATTTATTTATAAAATTTTAATTGGCAAATTAAAAATTACAAAAGGTTCTGAAGGTAGATTCCATTTCTTGGCTATTGTGAATAATTACTACTATGAACAAGCAAGTGCAGATATCTCTTTGGCATACTGATTCTATTCCCTTCAGATGTGTACCCAGTAATGGGATTGCTGGATGATATGGTAGTTCTATTTTTAATTTTTTGAGAAACCTCTATACTGTTTTCTCTAATGGCTATACTAATTTACATTCCCACCAAGAATGTGCAAGGATTCCCTTTTCTCCACATCCTCATCAACATTTATCTTTCATCTTTTTCCTAATAGCCATTCTAACAGGTGTGAGTTGATAGCTCATTGTGGATTTAATTTGTGTTTCTCTGATGACTAGTCATGGTGAGCATGTTTTCATATACCTGTCGGCTCTTTGTATGTCTTCTTTTGAGAAATATCTATTCAGGTCCTTTGCTTATTTTTAAAATTAGGATATTGAGTTGATATATGTTAACCCCTTATTAGATCTATGGTTTGCAAATACTTCCTCCCATATCAGACATATGTTATGTCTTCACCATGTTGATTGTTTCCTTGGCTGTGTTTTTCAGTTTGATGTAGTCCCATTCATCCATTTTCACTTTTGTTTCCTGTGCTTTTAGTGTCATGTCCAATAAATAAGTGACCAGACCAATGTCACAGAGCTTTTCGGCTGTGTTTTCTTCTAGTAGTTTTATAGTTTCAGGTCTTATATTTACATTTTTAATCCCTTTTGAGTTGATTTTTGTATGTAGTATGAAATAAAGGTCTAATTTCATTCTTCTGCTTGTGGACATCTAGCTGTCCCAACAATATTTATTGAATAGACTGTCCTTTTGCTATTGTGTATTCTCAGTACCTTTGTCAAAACTCAATTGACTGTAATCACATGGATTTGTTTCTGGGATCTCTATTCTGTTCCACTGATCTATGTAATAGTTTTCATGCCAGTACCATACTATCTTTATTATTGTAGATTTGTAGTGTATTTTGAAGTCATGTAGTGTGATGCCTTCAATTTTGTTTTTTTTTTTTTGTTTGTTTGTTTGTTTTTACTCAAGAGAGCTTTGGCTGTTTGAGGAATACTGTGGTTCCATATGAATTTTAGGACTTTTTTTTATTTCTGTGAAAAATGTTATTGGAATTTTTATATCAATCACATTTAATCTGTAGATTGCTTTGGGTAGTATGGGCATCTTAATAGTATTCTTCTAATCAATGAACATGAGACATGTTTCCATTTATTTGTGTATTCTTCAATTTCTTTTATCAATTTTGGATCTTTTTTTAGTGTACAGGCCTTTCATCTCCTTGGTTAAATTTAATTTTAAGTATTTGATATTTTTGTAGTGATGGTAAATGGGATTTTAAAAATTGCATTTTTGGCTATTCATTGTTAAGTGTACAGAAACATTACTATATTGTATGTTGATTTTTTATCCAGCAATTTTACTGAATTTGTTTATTAGTTCCAATAGTTTTTTGGTGGAATTTTTTAGGCTACATTATAGATAAAATCATGTTACTTACAAACAAGGATAATTTAACTTCTTCCTTTCCATTTTGAATGCGCTTTATTTCTTTTTCTTGCTTAATTGTTCTCGCTAGGGGATGTCCAGTAATATGTTCAATAGAAGTGGTAAGAGTGGGAATCCTTGTCTTGTTCCTAATCTCAGAAAAGAAAAATTCCAACTTTCCCTCATTGAATGAGATATTAGCTATGGTCCATCATATATATCCTTTCAGGTATTGAGATACATTCCTTCTATACCTAATTTGTTGAGATTTTTTATCATGAAAGGGGATTGGATTTTGTAAAATAATTTTTCTGCAACTATTGAGATTATCATATGGTTTTTGTCCTTCATTCTGTTAAGGTGATTTATCATATTTATAGATTTATGTATGTTGAACCACCTTTACATCACTGGAATAAATCGCACTTGATCATGGTGAATGCTTCTTTTAATGTGCTGTTAAATTTGACTTGCTAGTATTTTGTTGAGGTTATTTACATCTATGTTCATCAGGGATATTCGCCTGTAATATTCTTCTCTTGCAGTGTTCTTGTCAGGCTTTGATGACAGGAAAATGCTGGCCCTATAAAATGTATTTAAAAGTATTTCCTCTGCTGCAATTTTTTGGAAGTCTTGTTTGAAAAGTATTAGTATCGGTTCTTCTTTAAATGTTTGTTAACAGTGAAATCATCAGGTCCCGGACTTTTCTTTCATGGGAAAAATGTTATTACTGTTTCAATCTCCTTGTTATTGGTCTGTTCAGATTTTCCATTACTTCATGGTTTAGTCTTGGTTTTTATGTTTTAGTTTTATGTGTCTAAGAATGTATCCATTTTTTCTAAGTTATCCAATTTGTTGGTATATAATTGTTCATAGAAGTCTCCTATGATCCTTTGTATTTTTGGTATCAGCTATAATATCTCCTCTTTCATTTCTGATATTATTTGAGTCTTCTTTCTTTTTGTTCTTTGTTGGTCTAGCTAAAGGTTTGTCAATTTTGTTTGTTTTTTTAAAAAAAAAAACTCTTGGTTTTGTTGACCTTTTCTATTGTTTTTCTAGTTCTACTTCACTTATTTCTGCTCTGATCTTTGTTTTTTTTTTTTATTCTGCTAACTTTGGGCTTAATTTATCTTTCTTTTTCTGATTCCTTGAAGTTTAACATTAGGATATCTCTTTACTATCAGCTGTATTTAAAAAAAAATGAGGTTCTTTTATGACCTCATTTCAAGAGTCAATAAACTTTCCATACTCTTTAGGTACATACACTAGATTATGTAATTTTTTTCTACAGAAATAATGTTTTAGGAATAGAAAAATTATACACATGAATGCAACCTTTGCTTTGTATTCCTGAAAACTTGGAAATAACCTAATATGCACAAATAGAAATGGCTAAATTCTGGTTAAAACTATAGAGTATTTTATAATTATGTAAAGGAAAAATTGTTAAGACTCTGAGGCAGCATGGAAACCTAGCTATAGTATGATAGTAATTGCGAAAAAAAAAGACAAATCTATGTATGCTCTGCTAATAACTAGGTCAAAATGTGAAGTATGATGGCTTCTGACAATGTTTTTACTTGATATGTGTAATTATCAGTTGACATGTCTCTCTCCTCTGCACTGTGACTTCTTTGATGGGGAGAGCATATTTTGCCATATGTGCAAAAACAAGACCTAGCACATAATGTGAGCTAATAAATATTTCTGAATTAACCCTTGAAAAGGTAGCAAAAAAATAAAATTATATAATTGTATCCATGATCTGACCACAATTCTCTAAACATAATGCATTTAGAAGGCAAAGGTGTAAAGGAATTGTATAGCAGTGATTACAAGGGTTCTTGTGTGGTGAGGTATTGATTTTTCAATGTTCACTATATGTTTAAAAAATTCTCCTATCTATAATAGAAAACAACAATAATGACTAAAGTAATATTAGCACAATTTAGCAATACTGAGATGCAAGAAAAACTCATTTTTTCAATAATGAGAAAATATGAAGATTCATATTGTCATTAAAATTCAATTATAGATGTGAATTTTTGAATCTCTGTTATTTGGAATGAGATGTCAAGAAAGAGAAACTTCTAACTACTAATCACAATATAAGGCCTCTCGTCATCTGGCTTGTTCTCTCCTCTCTAACACCAGAAATAGTGTACATTTGTATAATATAACCTATTTTTTCCCCATATCTCCTTCTTTTTTAATTATCATACTTTAAGTTCTGGGGTACATGTGCAGAATGCGCAGGTTTGTTACATAGGTATACATGTGCCATGGTGGTTTGCTGCACCCACGAACCCATCATCTACATTAGGTATTTCTCCTAATGCTATACCTCCCCTATCCCTCCACTTGCCGACAGGCCCCAGTGTGTGATATTCCCCTCCCTGTGTCCATGCGTTCTCATTGTTCAGCTCCCACTTATGAGTGAGGACATGCAGTGTTTGGTTTTCTGTTCTTGTGTTAGTTTGCTGAGAATAATGGTTTCCAGCTTCATCCATGTCCCTGCAAAGGACATGAACTCATTCCTTTTGTGGCTGCTTAGTATTCCATGGTGTATATATGCCAAATTTTCTTTATCCAGTCTATCATTGATGGGCATTTGGGCTGGTTTCAAGTCTTTGCTACTGTGAATAGTGCTGCAGTAAACATACGTGCGCTTTTTTTTTTTATAGTAGAATGATTTTTAATCCTTTCGGTATATACCCAGTTACGGGATTACTGGGTCAAATGGTATTTCTGGTTCTAGATCCTTGAGAAATCACCACACTGTCTTCCACAATTGTTGAACTAATTTACACTCCCACCAACAGTGTAAAACCGTTCCTATTTCTCCACATCCTCTCCAGCATCTGTTGTTTCCTTACTTTTTAATGATCGCCATTCTAACTGGCGTGAGATGGTATCTCATGGTGGTTTTGATTTGCATTTCTCTAATGACCAGTGATGATGAGCTTTTCTTCATGTGTTTGTTGGCTGCATAAATGTCTTCTTTTAAGAAGTGTCTGTTCATATCCTTTGCCCACTTTTGATGGGGTTGTTTTTTTTTTTTTTTGTAAGTTTGTTTAAGTTCTTTGTAGATTCTAGATATTAGCCTTTTGTCAGGTGGGTAGATTGCAAAATATAACTCTTGAGTGTAGGGAGTATTCACATTCTACTCCATGTGAATAGCATCTCTAGAATTATACAATGAGCAACCTATGTGGCCATAGTTATGGCTCTGGTCAATTCTTATCTTTTACCACATGTCCAACCAACCATACCTAATTATTTACATGCCACATGGAAAAATACTTTGGTGCCTGTTCTCTTTGCCTGTAACGTAAAAAGCACCCCATATTTACTAATAATGACTAATATATAGTAAGCATTTTCTATGTACATAAATTATTCTAAGAGTTTTACATATATGATAGCAGTTTTTTCAAATTGATATAATTATTGTCTTCATTTTCTAGGTGAAAGAGACAAGGAACTTGCCTAAGTTGCCATAACATGAAATAGCAGATTTGGGATATAAATTCAGGTCTGCTTTGTTTTAAAGCCTGGGTATTTAATGTCTCACATGTCATCCCTCTTTTATGCTGCCTGTGTGCTCTTCCTTGACTTGCAAGACTCAGCTGATAAATTCCTCAAAGCTTTCCCTGTGCCTTCCACGCTAGCCCAAGCTGCCTTAGGGATCCTTCCTCTATATCCCTTAATACAAGTCTGTTCTCCCAAAAGTATACCCAGAATTTAGCAAGCTGTGTATAATCAGTGATTTTTCTTTATTCATGTTTCACTTAAACTGTGGGCTTATCAAGAGTGAGAATTGTACACCTATTCAGAACAACAACAAAGGACTGTATCATATTCATTTCTTGTTCACTCATGCTTAGCACATGCTTTACACATGAAGTAGTTGTCCAATGCATGTCTAAAAGAATAAAATGATGAATGGCTTAACCACATCTCAGATTCTCAATTCATGGTTATAGCACAAAAAAATGATCATGCGTGTGATTTTGGCTGTGATTAGAAACTGGGATAAAATTGCAGCCATTTATCACAGAGATGGAATAAGCACAATTTCTTATTAAGTACCTGTGGACTCCATACTTTTGCAGATACACTGCTTCTTTAAACAATGCTTTAATCACAACATTTGGCTGCTTCAAACCTGTATGTGACTTGTTATTTCATTCTTTATCAAGTTTGAATTCCTCAGTATAGATTTAAAGAGCACTCATATCATAGATCAACCCATAGTGATTTTCATCTTGTTCTAATATGTATCTTTGACACCAAGAAGACCAGTCACTTTACTCTCCCAACGCACTATACTTATACCACCATTCAGTCTTTACTCAGCTCATACTCCAGCTCATTATTCTTCTTCCATCCTAAACCTGACTTAGATTATTAGGCAAATTTAAATTCTGCTTACTTTATAGAGGGTTCCCTGTCTAGGTTAGCTCTTGGTAAAGTCCCTTTTCTATTGCCTATGTCAAATAATGTACCATATGATACAGGTTGAGTATCCCTTTTCTGAAATGCTTGAGACCAGAAGTATTTCAGATTTCAGATTTTTTTTCAAATCATGGAATATTTGCATTCTAATTGAGCATCTCAAATCCAAAAACTCAAAACCCAAAATGCTCCAATAAGCATTTTCTTGGAGCATGAATTTTGAGCATCATATAAGCAACTCAAAACATTTCAAATTTTAGAGCTTTCGGATTTCAGATTTTTGGATTAGGGATGCTCAATTTGTAATATTGTTGACTATTTTCAGCATTGCTTTAGTTATGTTAGCATTGTTTATTTTTTCCTATAAAGATATGAGCAGATGCTATGCATTTCTCTTGTTTAAAATTACAAGTTATTGTGTGCCCACTCTGAGCTAAAATCTGTTCTGCATGTTTTACAAATATTTTATTATGAAAAGATTTGAGTTTCCTTTTGGTTAGTGATAAAGGAGAAAATCTTTCAACAGATGCCATGAGAACTGATTAAAATAAAAAGTTAATTTTGGCCGGGCGTGGTGGCTCACGCCTGTAATCCCAACACTTTGGGAGGCCAAGGTGGGTGGATCACGAGGTGAGGAGATCAAGACCTATTGGCTAACATGGTGAAACTCCGCCTCTACTAAAAATACAAAAAATTAGTGGGACATGGCGGCATGCACCTGTAATCCCAGCTACTTGGGAGGCTGAGGCGGGAGAATCACTTGAACCCAGGAGCAGAGGTTACAGTGAGCTGAGATCACACCACTGCACTCCAGCCTGGGCGACGGAGAGAGACTTCATCTCAAATAAAATAAAATAAATAAAAAAGGTTATTTTAAACCAAATTTCTAAAAATAAGTGTGATTCTCAAATTTAACAGTGATCCTAATAAGGTATATGAACAGGCGATAGCATAAAACTAGTTCTGTGCGTGGGTGTTTTGTGTCACTTTAATATTCAGTATATAACATGTGGAGAACTAGTTTTACTTTTCCATGGTATTTGTTGGTGCCTCTGTGAGTCACGATGTTGGGTCTACTGATTCTAACTCATGTCAAAAGACCTCAACTTTATATTTAGCCCAACACTGCCAATGTCTGCTGTTGGAAATAAAGGGGAGCCAGGCAAAAGAGTTTGAATCAGCACAAATAATTAAAATTATGGACACTAGTCATAGGACCATCATACATAAAGAATAACACCCCTTTTGCCTTTATTTGGAGAATATTACTCAACCACTTCACCATTTATAAGAATAATAACAAAAATGGGATTTTCACATTATGACTTTAAAGTTGAAGGATCCAACTGTGTCTTGGGAAAAAAATGAAAGCATATGTATCACAAGACTAACTGAAAACAGAAATTTCATTTCTGTTCATATTCAGAGCCACTTTGCTAACACTGTGCTCCTGGGTTTGGAATTCCCTGGAGAGAAGAAGTTAGGAAGTAAAAGGCAAGTGTTCCCAGTAACATTTGGTTTAAATTTGCATGCAATTAAAATCTTACGTTATGGTACTAATATTTTTTCCCTTTTCTGGTTTCAGAAACACTAGATGTTTCTGACACATTTAGTAAAAGCCTCCTTTTCCTTATCATTTCTGACTCTTTATTCAGATTTACTAAAAATAAGAGTCAAGAGAAAGAAAAAATGGGAAAGTCTGCACAATGAAAAGGTGGTCTTCCTTATTTTTCATCAGTTAGTCAGGATTATTTACCAAGTAGAGGACTGCTCTGTCATTTTTATACTAATTTAATTCTAAATAAATATATCAAAGATTTCTAAATGTTGGATTTAGGCATTTGAAAAAGGTTTTAAAAACAGTAATTTATTATTTAGCTGCAGCATGTGATAAGTGCAATGAACAAATTTTGATTCATCTGACATTAGTTAGAATTAAATTATTATCTAGAGATTATAAATGTTGCATTAATCCTTCTTTAATTTAATAATTAAGATTTATAAGTATTCACAAATATATCTGGAATCAGTAATTTAAAAAGTCTTAAAACTTTAAGATTTGATATCAGGATATAAACATAATTCTATTTATTTACATTTTCCATTTGATATTTGATCCATCCTACTTTATGACTTTCTTTTCATCAAGAAACTGACCCAAAGACTTGAGGATTACCACTAAGGACTTTTCCGGGAAAATAAAAACGAAATAACCCACACCAAACAAAAAGCGGCGGTGGTACAGCCATAATACTTCCTGTTCCTTGTAGATCAATCTGGGACAAAGGCTGTCTAATATTTCAAATTCTGTGGCATGTGAACAATACTGTGTGCACCGGGCTTCCAACCTTGGCATTTAGAATGCATATATATGAGCAGAGGAAAATTCCAACAATCTATCCTTTCTTTATAATCTTGCAGCAGTTCCAAAAGTCCTTAGCTGAAGGATATATTTGGAAAGCGCTGCTTGTCTGCTCTCACCACATTCAGGTAACCATTCCAGAGTTCTTAGGTTCCACTTGAGAGGTAACTTGCTATTACCATTTGTGCTATGTGTCATAAAAGGGCCCTATTATTTTCAGCAAGACCCCTCAGCAGCAGTTCCAAAGGAGCAGCTAGAGATTTGATTATATAGGTCTCTCTCCTGAACACATCCTTTCGCATTTGACATTTACACTGGTGGCGGATTTTTATGTAACTTGTTAGAGAGCAGTCTGAACCTTAGAAAGGTGTTAGTCTTCCTAGAACCCTCTGGCAAAGGAAAATCTTTTATTGGACTTAAATGTTTTGAGTTGAAAACTGTACTTGTTTGATTGGAAAACCTTTCAGGGAACAGATTTCGTTATTTTTCTAAGCTAGGCTGCAGGAATTGAGCCGAAGATATCACTAACCAAAAGGATTTTTTTGTCTCAAAGAGCTGAGAACCAAAGGAAATGACTCCAGTGTTTAAAATCCTTTTATTTCCTCTGTGAACGATATCTCTGCAACTGAGATGAACCATTCCAACTGGCCCCCACCCAGACTTTATGGGAACTGAGATTAGGAAGTTGTATGGTCAAAATAGTCATTGTACAAATTGCTTTCAGTTTAAAAACCTCAAAGTTCTTGACAAAGCCATAATTTCTTGCCACATTTTATTTTTTCACATGGGTGACTGATCTGTCATTCATTAATTACCCTGCCAGGATTCTTCAGCTCTTTTAGAATGATCTATATATATAATAATTTCATTTGGGAGGAGGACACAGAGTTTGTGAGAGAAGTATGCAGGGTGCCTGTAAAATTTGTCTTTGCGAGACACCACATATTTTGCCCATTTCTGTTGCCTTCTATTTGAAAAAAAATATTGTTGGGCCACAGTCAAGCTTATAAAAATGTGTTCTTTTCCTTTCCTAATTTCATTCTATACTTTCCTTCTTGCCTAGCTTTTCCATAGCTGAGATGAATAAAATGTTGGATGTGGTCTCAAAATTCAACACTCCTGACTTCCTTTGACACAATCATGCCCTGGGGAAATAGAATCATATTCATAACTCTCTAAAGCATTCTCTGCCCTTGCTTTCTCTACCCAGGCTGGAGAATCTTATTAATCTTTCTATTCCTTGTGCCTAACACAGTGCCTGGCATGTTTGAAGGCACTGATTTATATTTAAACGTGAAGTAGCCTAGAATAGGAAGCATATAATAGATTGGTAAAACATAGAGTATGTAAGGAAGGGATTATTACACACTTTAAAAAATCAGGGACTGTTGTCTGAATTAAACATTGTTAAGGATGTAGCAATGACACAATTCTCCATTCTTCTAAAATTTTTAGTACTTCCCTATATTCGTCTCTGGGGAATTTATGTGGCAGAATGCTCTCTCACCATGTTTGGCAACCTAAAGCTACTCAGACTTCCTTAGAGGTAGTCGCTCCTCTATCTCAAAAGCTTTCTTGACAAGAATGATTTGGGTTGGATGGGGATTGGTAGTAGTTTTCTCATTTAACATCTGCAACACATATTAAAATGAACTTTAGTAACCTGACATTTAGCACTGAATGGGATTTACACATACTAGTTGCTCAATCTAATGTGATTTGATCCAACATTTGTCAAACATGTACTTTTGGAAAAACACTGCGATTGACACTGAGGATAAGAAAAAGGAAGCGATTTATCCCCAAATGCTCAAGGGGAGGAGAGATAGGGCATATATATATGTGTGATAGGCATATATATATATATATATATATATATATATGATAGGCATACATATATATGATAGGCATATATATGTGTATATGATAAGCATATATATATGATAGGCATATATATATAAGCATATATACGATAGGCATATATATATATATGATAGGCATATATATGTATATATGATAGGCATAGATATAATAATATGAGGATAATAGCTAAAAATAATATCTAATGGTCAGTGAGTACTTTATGCATGTCAGATTTTCTTCTAATAACTCCAGATGTCTTATTTAATCCTACAGAGGCCCTTCGAGGTAGATGTCAACGTTACCAGCATTTCCCAGATGAGGGTATTGAGCCACTATGTTCAAGATCAATCAGCTTCCAAAGTCACAGAGCCTGATAGAGTCCAGGAAGTTCCCAAATATATGCTCTTAATTACTATGCAGTAGTGCTGTAAATAACATGCTCTTAGAAAGAATGAGGAAGTGGTCAAATCGACCTTAAGTTTGGAAAAGGCTTAGGTGAAAGCTGCAGGAGGAAGGTAGTATTTGAGCTTTGCTCTCCAAAATGAATGTAAGTTTATCTAGCAGGGATGGCAGGAAAAGATTTACCTGGAAAAGGAAAGAGCATGGAAATGGCAGAAAGTTGTTGAAGTGCATGACATTTTCTGATGTCTTCAAAGTGCAGTGCTTGCATAAGGAAACAGTAAGTGATATAATCTGAATGCAAGCTCGTCTTATGATGAAGGGTCTTGCATCAAGGCTAGGGTAAAGAGCTTGTTATAAAGGCAATGGAAACGAAGGAGAGGTTTATAGGCAGAAGAAATAATATGGCCAGAGTAATATTTTGGAAAGTCGATTCTGGCAAAGAATTTGGAATGACAAAGAAGGAAGAAAGCTAGATGCAGGGAGACAGGCTGGAAGGATGTATCCTTTCTCTTGCATTCATGTGCTAATAATAGAAAGAATGACTAAACACTGACTTAAACTGTTTTTCACACCGCATAAGAAGGAGACTGAAGGTAAGCAATCCAGAGCAGTAGGGTGACTCCATCTAGACACTCAGCACTTGGTGTGTACCTTTCACTTCCTGCCTTTGCCTTGTGGTTGCAGAGGGCTAGTCCACTTTAGCATTACATTTGCAGTTCATGCAGGAAGACCAGGAAGGCTAAAGGGCAAAAGACAAGTGCCAGCTGAGTGTGTCCTTGTTCAAAAGCTTTGTGCTTTTATAATTGGCCCCAAACTGTAACATGGTCGTGGGTTCTTAATACCCAAATGATGTTGGAAATAGTAGTTTTTATACCTAGGCACATGCCAAAACAGAATGCCGGTAGGGAAGAGAATTCTGTCAAAATTGATATTGGAATTGTTTATGTGAGAGTTGAAGAGGACATGGACCAGGGACTTTAAGGGTACAAAAGATAAAGTGGGGACAGGATTTAGGAATGAGAATCAGGAAGACATGGGGACCAATAAGATGAGGCAGGCTGGGAAGGGGATTGATCAAGGAAGATACTGTTGTTTCTGACTTTGGCAACTGCATCTGTGATGATGGTTTTAGCCGAGGTGTGGAGAATCAAGTAAGATCAGTTTTTACCAATAAAATAATACATGTGGTTCAAGATATATTGAGTTTGATGTATTTCTAGGACATCTGATGAAAAATTTGGTAAGTTGATATAAACAGGCCTAGAGGTCAGGAGATGACGATCTGAGTGTCAGAATAATCTAAACCACAGAAGTTGATGAAATCACTAAGAAAACACATAGAGTGGCATAAAGCCTGAAGACTATGGAGAGGAAGTTTTTTGTTTGTTTGTTTTGTTTTTTGGTTTTGTTTTGTTTTTTGAGACAGAGTCTCACTCTGTTGCCCAGGCTGGAGTGCAGTGGTACAATGATGGCTTACTGTAGCCAAGACATCCCACTTTAGCCTCCTGAATAGCAGGGACCACAGGTGCATGCCACCATGCCTAAGAAGGTCTCACTGTGTTGCCCAGGCTTGTGTCTAATTCCTGGCCCCAAGCTATCCTACCACGTCAGCCTCCTAAAGTGTTGGGATTATAGGCATGAGCTACCACACCTGGCCAAGGAGAGGAACTTTTCAAGAGCAAGCTGAAAATATCAGAGAAAGGGGAGCAATATCACAAAAATTAGGAGTAATATTTTTAAAATGAAATGCTCAACAGTATCAAATACCTTAGAAGATTTAAGAATGAAAGGAGATGTTGAGTTAGCAATTAGGTTATCATTAGTGTCCAGTACATGTTGAAACAATAAATGCATTAAAACATGAACTTCTAGCCAGGTATGGTGGTGCAATCCTGTAATTCCAGCAATTTGGGAGGTTGAGGCAGGTGGATCACTTGAGCCCAAAAGTCCGAGAACAGCCTGGGCAACATGGTGAAACCGATCTCTGCTAAAAATACCAAAAAATTATCTGGGTATGGTGGCACGTGTCTGTCGCCCAGCTACCCAGGAGGCTGAGATGGGAGGATGACCTGAGCCCAGGAAGTCAAGGCTGCAGAGCGTTTTGGTTGTGTCACTGCACTCCAGCCTGGGTGACACAGCGAGACCATGTCTCTAAAAAAAGAAAAGAAAAACATGAAATTCTCATCTGTGTATGTGAGGTGATTTCATATATGTGTGTGTGTGTGTGTGTATGTGTGTGTGTATATATATATATATATATTTTTTTTTTTTTTTGAAACAGAGTGTCGCTCTGTTGCCCAGGCTGGAGTACAGTGGCGCAATCTTGGCTCACTGCAAGCTCCACCTCCCAGGTTTACGCCATTCTCCTGCCTTAGCCTTCCTATTATTCGGGACTACAGGTGCCTGCCACCACGCCAGGCTAATTGTTTTGTATTTTTAGTAGAGACGGGATTTCACCTTGTTAGCCAGGATGGTTTCGATCTCCTGACCTCGTGATCCACCTTCCTTGGCCTCCCGAAGTGCTGGGATTACAGGCGTGAGCCACCGCGCCCGGCCCTACATGATCTCATATTCTTGCAGAGACAGTTGTCTACTGCTACTGTCCACTATTTCTATTGGACAGTATGATTTTCTAGACCTAGGGGGAATACTGGGTTTTTGTTAGCTGTTTTATCTTACAGAAGATGTTTTCAATAAGTTAAGAGAAGAAATCATATAGAAGTCAAGGCAGATCAAAAACCTATTGAAAGACAAAAATTGTAGTTGTGGGAAAAAAATGTCAAGGAAATGGGTACATACTGTGAGTAAAGTTCTAAGTGAAGTCACTGAATTTTCTATTTTATTTCCTGTTCCTCAGAAATTCTTTATAACCTTTTTCTTCCCCCTAAATAATCATTCTTGTAGCTTTTGTAAAACTGTCTTATCTTAGGGTAGATAAAAAGGCAAAAAGTAGGCCTGTTGTGCATAAGTAAGAGTAACTCACAATGCCTACATTTTTTACATAATCCTTACCTCTTATCTCTTTCTGAGAGCAGGGCATTCATTCACATGCACATGGGTATATACTGAGTGACCATTAGGTGCCTGATACTGTACTAAGCACAGGTTATTGGGTGTAGCTAGCACCAGTATTACTGTCAAGAACTGCAACTGTTTGTGGTTAAATCTGGAGAAATACTAAACCAATATCCACCCTCCTTCTGTGGGCCTATACCCACTTAGAAATTAATGTCTTTTTGAAACTTATAGATAGAACAGTTGTTATTTTATGAGTTATCATGTCATGGCATTGGGTAGAGAACTAATGCTTCTATTTCTTGTTTTAGTCAGTAAAGTAGCCAGCGCCATGTGTGGACATGTAAATAATAAAAATGCCTTAGGAAATATACAGAGATTTTATTGTTAATAAATGTGCATGGCTATCTCCTGATCTATTGTATAGTAAAAGAAGGTCATTATTAAAGGTGCATCCTTTAACAGAAAAGAATATGAAAACATTTATGTTTTCAGGATCAATTAGCAACTCTCTTTTCACCTTGGCAGGACATGTCTAAAGTTTAAGTAGCCATTTTCATCTCGTCAACACATTTCGTACCACTTTCTTTATTCATTTTTTAAATTTGGTACAATATTCCAGCTCATTCACAGTTTGCAATTTGCTGAAGGCAGAGGTCTACTTATACACTGTATGTTAATATGTAGCAGGGATGACATTCTAATTTTGTGTCTCAACTAGCAAAGTATCCACTTCCCTTATAAAGAATTAATTATGATGTTCACTAAAAACAGAAGACAAGTGTAGATGATAGGGCTACTTCTGTCAGCAAAGCTGTTGGGGGCCTGGAGTGAGAAGAGAAATGGGAAGCAAGTGATTGAAACTGGACATTTTATATTAGTAAGATTGTAATGAACCATTTGAAGGAAAGTAGAATACGCAGAGAGCAAATTCTGCGCTTTGAGTGTATTTTCGTGTTCCAAAAGAAAAAGTAATAATAGCATGAACTGGCAATGTGACAGTGAAATTACAATGTCTTCTGTTGATATCTGTAACGTAAGTTGGTACAACCCTTCTAGAAAGCAATTTGTCCATGTTTCAAGCCCCATAGATGTGTTACCTCAGCATTTACACTACTGCAAACTTATTTTGATATAGAAACTTATCCAAGAGAAGAAGAAAGCCATCTGTAGAACCTAAATGAGGAATTGTGAGGACTAAATAAGGCGAGGGCTGTGTCAGTGCAGATTGAGGGAATTCAAGAAGGGTTAGAAAGGCACATTGACTCCGTTGGGTGATGGAAGGGACAGATGTGGGATGCAAGGTGAAGAAGAGGAAGGAGCCTAGAACGACCTCCAAGCAACTGTCTTGATTCATTCATTGAGAAACAAAATATAAAAGGAGCAAAAAATAGAAAGGTCACAAACATTTTGCTTTTGAAAACAGTCTGAAAACCACTCAGTCCTATGCCATTCTCCTCAGATGAGGGTGTGAAACTCACAGGTCAACCAACAGAACTCAAATCTTAGTTAACTAATTGACTGGCAGTTCTTTTGCTGTTTGGTTTCTATCTGAATGAAAAATCTCCTGCTTGGCTTTCACACTTCCTGTCAACTAGACCAATTAGGATAACATTAGGGGATAGATTTTACTATGGAAATCTCAAGCTTGGGCCTCATTTTCCCCCCAAAATAGTATCAAACTGCCTTGTTATTATTAAAATGGGAGCTTTACGATAGCATTCTTAAGTATGGTGATTTTTTTACACCACATAATAACTTTTACTGTGATTTATTGAGTCTGTGGCCAAAAGTCTGACCCTTCTGTTCTAATCAGAGTTGCCAGATAAAATACAGATGCTCCAGTTAAATTTGAATTTCAGATAAATAATGAATACATTTTTAGTACTTGTTTCATATAAGTATTTTTATTATAATGTGTCACATGCAGGTATTATTCATTGTGTATCTGCAATTCAAATGTAACTGGCCGTCCTGTATTTTTATTTGCTAAATCTGGCAACCTAGTCCCAATATTAAGAAGGTCCATTCATTCTAATGATCCAGACATAGCAATGGTAGTCAAGGAGCCAAGTGTAGCTTCTGAGCACTTAAATGTGCTTAGTCCAAACTGAGATGTGCTGTAAGTGTAAAATACAAACCAAGTTTTAAAAACCTACTATTAAAAAGCGTGCAGTATCTTATTAATAATTTTAAAATTGATTGCATGTCAAAATAATAATATTTTTTATAGCTAAGGTTAAATTAAATATATTTAATTTTACCTGTTCCTTTTACTTTCTAAAAATTCGGATACTAGAAAATTTGAAATATTTGGGGCTTGCACTACATTTCTATTGGACAGTACTGATTTTCTAGATTTAAGGGAAATACTGGTTTTTTGTTAGCTATTTTATCTTGCAAAAGATGTTTTCAGTGAGTTAAATATACACCAACAGCATAGAAAGTGAACAAAAGTTGTGCAAGGTTTACACAAAACAAGTTTAGCCAACATAAACTGAGAAGAAGGAGAGTATATCTTCATTCCGATACATATAGTTTAATAAACACGTAGGGAGGGTTTTCTTAGATCAGAAAACACATATGCACTATATACAAATTAATATGAAGGATGTATTATGCTTTATTCCTGTGTCTCAGTGAAACATTGAAAGTGCTGATTTCTTTGTGATATTAAAAATACATGTAGTATTTGTTCATGGGGTTCCAGTCATAATTCTTTGGTGTTTCATTCTATTCAATGAGGTTAAAGAATCTTACAGCATAGACACCTAAATTTGGAAGGAATCTCAATGAAATACCTGCTAAGGTCAAGGTTCATGTCAAAACTAATATTAACTGTTCTCTCTGCCTGTAGAGTGCTTTCCACGGAGAGTCTCAAGGGTTATTCCTAACTGTGTTCAGGTCTCCGCTCACATGTCATCTCCGCTCACATTTAAGAGGCCCTCCTCTGACTTATTATCTAAAATAGCACCCTGTCACTCTCTCACTCTTACCCTGCTTTATTATTTTTTTCCATAATACTGACATTCTATTTTATTCCCCCCATCCTTGATTGTATTAATATTTTAAATTATAGTAAGTAGTTTCTATTATTTTTCGTCTCCCCAGAAAAGCTTCATGATGGCAAAGTTGTTCACTGCAGTATCTTCATAACCCACAGAACTTATGAACCCTAGTTCATAGGCAGTATTGTGATCCTATGAGCTCTCTGATATTTCCTAGTACATTTATCATTACTTGTTACTTAA
Organism: Pan troglodytes; assembly: GCF_028858775.2. Taxonomy (NCBI): domain Eukaryota; kingdom Metazoa; phylum Chordata; class Mammalia; order Primates; family Hominidae; genus Pan; species Pan troglodytes. Next base: position 33,508,293 of record NC_086015.1, read on the forward strand.
TATTTTGTTGACATCTCAAAAACTGAGGCTTTCCCATTTTGAAAAGCAGGAAAATATAACCTCTGAATATCTGCTCATTTGCTTTCTCGTATTGGGCTTCTGTACTGAGTCAGACACATGGTAGATACTGGGAATACAGCAGTAATCCTGTAGCCAGGTCTCCAGGACTCAACAAGCTTACATTCCTGGAAAAATCTCACTGTTACTGGGAGTAAACTTTCTTTCTGAACTGGCATACCAGAAAATTGAGTCCAGGATGTACAAATCTGTGCTAAAAATTTTGTTTGCTACTTTTTAAGTGGACTTGATAAAATATGAAGCACATGCTTTGTGTTCAGCCTGTTCTTACCTCTTTATGTACATTCCCTCATTTATTCTCACTGTAACATGGAGTGCTATCATTATCTTCATTTTTCAGTAAAGGAAACTGAAGCAGCGAAGGCATCACTTGCTCAGGTCATACAGTCAGTAAGTGGCAGAGCCATAATTTGAATCCAGAAAGCCTAACTCTGGAAATTTTTAACAACCCTGATACATAAGGTTAATGCAGCTGACCTTGTGTATTTACTAAAAGATAGCTACTGTTGACCTCTTCATTGAAAGTTTAAGATCATGAGTTATTTAATTTGGTTTGGCCATGTAGTCAGTTTGGAATGTTCTTTATCTTCATCTTAACATAATCCAGTTCATTTTACAAGACCTAGCATGCTATAAAATTAGCGTTTAGTTAGGAAAATGGAAACACATCTAGGCAGTTTATGAAGAAGATTGTTTGCACAGAGAGGAAAATCTAAGAAGCTAAACAGTCTAGAGGAGCAATCCAGGGGTTAGGATAACAGGGAACACTGGCCCACCTAGTTTTTTGTTTTGTTTTGTTTGAGACAGAGTCTTACTCTGTCACTCAGGCTGGAGTGCAGTGCTGTGATCTCGGCTCACTGCAACCTCCACCTCCCGGGTTCAAGCGATTCTCCTGCCTCAGCCTCCCAAGTAGCTGGGATTACAGGCCCCCACCACCATGCCCAGCTAATTTTTTGTAATTTTAGTAGAGACGGGGTTTTATCACGTTGGCCAGGCTGGTCCTGAACTCCTGACCTCAGGTGATCGGCCCGCCTTTGCCTCCCACAGTGCTGGTATTACAGGCATGAGCCACTGCACCAGGCTAATATCTAGGTTTCAAGGGATAGTGGAAGGAAGTGGGGTTACAGGAAGCTGCTACCAATCCTAGGTCTAGAGGATGGTGGCAGGAGATGGGGTTACTATTAAGTCAGAAGTTGGAGCCATCTAATGAAAGCTAGAACCATGACAGGGCTGCCTGGTGGGAGTTGGTACCAGGAGGAAACACTGTAGGAGAAAGAAAAACCTTGACTTCTCCTTTTCTTCAGTCTTTTATTCGTCTGCCAAGACTACCCATTGGCCAATCCTACTGGAATCTAGTTGACAAAGGAGTCTGGAAAAGGTAGATTTGCAGGATACAGAGCATGAGACTGGTTCTATAGATCAACAGGGAGTTGGCCAGCACACATGAGGTGCTGTTTTGTGGAGCTCTCATTTAGAGGTCCTCTGAATGCAGAATTCCCATGGCCCTTACTTAGTACTTCTCTTTTGCAGCATTGTCGGTGTCACAGTAGTGCTGAGCACACAGTCACTTATTATCTACTAGCACTGCTATGAGTGTCATTCATATAGTAACCTCATTAATCTTACAAGAGCCTTGTGAAGTAACAAAAACTATTATCTCAATATTCCAGATGGGGAAACTGAAGCACAGTAACATTTTCTTCAATATCACACAGTTAGTAGCAAAACCTGAATTCAAATCCAGACTACCTGGCTTCAGCGCTGATTCTCCTAACCACTACCCTCCACTGCCTCTCAAGATTTTTTTGTCTCCTTCACCTTTCTAACTCACTGAGCACCCAGTAGTGGGCACAACGTAGCAGGTGCTCATTAAATACTTGTTTGAACAAAATGATTTTCTAATTTAATATTATGTTGTAGTTGCTTAGAATCTTAAATTTTTTTAGTCACTTGGGTGTGTTTTCCAAACTGTTCTTTTTTTTGTTTTTAATGTTTCAAAAATCCTACCTCCCAGTCTGACTGTTCATTTTTATACTTTTTCACCTTCATAGCTGAATGTTTAGTCTGGAAAGCAGCATCCACAGGGTCAAATATCCAGGGATATTTCCTGGATATCTTCATTAGACATCTCCAATGTTACCTAGGGAAGTGATACTGCAACAAAAAATACTTCTCATTGATAGGAACAAAACCAGTTATGATTCTTGAAGCCTTAATATTATTGAGGCAAGCAGTCTTTAAACAGCTACTTTCTGTTGTCAGTCTGCTATTGATGGCTTACTAGACTTTGAAAGTTTTACATAGATGATCTCTTTTTTTCTTTTTTGCCTTTTAATAGTTGAGACAGGGTCTCGCTTTGTTGCCCGGGCTGGAGTGCAGTGACATAATCATAGCTCACTGCAGCCTCTACCTGCCCAGCTCAAGCAATCCTCCCACCTCAGCTTCCTGAGTAGCTGGGATTACAGAAATTTGCCACAAATCCAGGCTAATTAAAAAAATTTTTTTTGTAGAGATGAGGTCCCCATATGTTGCCCAGGCTGGTCTTGAACTCCTGGCCACAAGCAATCCTTCTATCTCAGCCTCCCAAAAGTGCTGAGATTATGGGTATGAGCCCCTGCGCCCAGCCCATAATCTCTTTTAAATGGCCAGTACAACCCTATGAGCTTCCTGATAAAATTTTCCAATTCACTTACTTTGTATCCTTTTTTGTTACCCAGTTCTTTTTCCAACTATTACCATGTCAAATTTCAAGATGAAGAAACAGGTTCATATACCTCAACCAGTAAGTCGCAGAAAGGGGATTTGAACTGGTATCTGTCTAACTACAAAACTTACAGAGGTTTCAGTGAAACTCAATACCCCATAACATGAAATCATGCTGTGATGAGGGAAATGCAGCTTTTCCTTATGATGCCTGAGAACTGATGATGCTTTTTTATGTACACACTGTACACTGATTTCATAAAACACTTTAACCTGGAAGATATGAGTGACTCCCTTTACATTTTTTTTTTTTTTTTTTGGAGACGGAGTTTTGCTCTGTCTCCCAGGCTGGAGCGCAGTGGTGCGATCTTGGCTTATCACAATCTCCGCCTCCCGGTTTCAAGCTATTCTCCTGCCTCAGCCTCCTGAATAGCTGGGATTACAGGTGTGAGCCACTGCGCCCAGCCAAATTTTGCACTTTTTTTTTTTTTTTTTTAGTAGAGGCAGGGTTTCGCAATGTTGGCCAGGCTGGTCTTGAACTCCTGAGCTCAGGTGATCTGCCCTCCTTGGCCTCACAAAGTGCTGGGATTACAGGCATGAGCCATCACGACCAGCCTACATTCTGAAAAAATGACCTCTTGAGAGGCTGGGTGTGGTGGTTAATGCTGTAATCCCAGCACTTTGGGAGGCTGAGGTGGGTGGATTGCTTGAGCCTAGCAGTTTTGGACTAGCCAGGAGAACATAGTGAGACATTGTCTCTAAAAAAATTTTTTTTTAATTAGCTGGCATGGTGGTGGCATGCATCTGTGGTCCCAGTTGTTCAGGGGGCTAAGGCAGGATTGCTTGAGCCCAGGAGTTCTAGGGTGCAGTGAGCTATGATCATGGGACTGCACTCTAGCCTGGGCTGCGGAGTAAGACCTTGTCTCTAAAGAAAAAGAAAAAAGACCTCTTCAGGCCACAGAGAGCAAAGTAAAGCATCTGAAATACATTTACCTTGTATTCCTTTAGTGAGGAAAAACATTAACAAACATTTTAAATGTAACTGGGAAAGAACATTTAAGAAATTCATGCCCCTCTCTTGTATTCCAGCTTTCATCTAGTTGGGTTCCGCATATGATTGTGTTATTAGGGACTATGCCTTTAAAAATGAAAAAATAAAAATAAAAAGGCCATGGTTAGCCTGTGAGCACATTTTTTTATTCTGGCTCTGGCCACAAGAACCAAGTTTGACTAGGCTCTGTATCAAAATAAAATCCAGAGAGGCATTCCTAAACTTGGACCTTTTGTCCACACTCACTTCCTGTTGACCGAGTGACATCCCTTCAGCTGGCCCTCCATCAAGCTGTTTGCACAGAATAGGGAGCAGTGTTTTCAAGGGCAGCAAATCTTGCAGCTTATTAAAAGTAGCATGGTATGCAACTCAGATGCCAGTTCTCTTTCCTTTTTGGGTTTCCTTGAGTTCAAAGGTCAATAGGAACACAGAAAAGCTCAGTGTATTGGTTTGTAATTCCACTCCCACTATGGCTCAATAGTACAATATATTCAGATCCTTGTCTCATTGAGTTCTTCAATCTTCAATCTTTGTTCCCTAAACACAGGCTTGTGTGAACATGCTATTAGCTAGCAGGGTTCAATTTCAGTATTAGGGGTTACATTCAGTTTCAAGCTCCTCACAGTTGTCTACACTGGGTATGAATCTGGAACTGCTGCCAATTTTCTTTGAGGGCATTTTAGTATCATTATCTCAGTGCTTATGCTATTATCTCTGAAGTGTTGTTTTCCAGCGATTTTCTGCCTCTAGAAAGACAGGATGGTTTAGCCATTTTATCAATGAAATTTAAGCATGTAGTGTCGCTGACTCTTGTGATTTCCTTCACTTCTTTTGTTCTACTACCTACCTGAGGAAATACTTTAATATTTCCAGTGAGAAGGCACCTTAAGGGAGTCTCTAACCGCTCAAAATGTGGTCTATAGAGGGACAGCCTGGGCATCATCTGGGAGCTTGTTGAAAATGCTCAATCTTAGGCTCCAGCCCATAAGTGCTGATGTAGATCTGAGTTTTCATAAGATCCCTTCTTGTTTCACGAGCAAGGTAAAGTTTGAGAAGCAGGGGTCGGGCGCGGTGGCTCACGCCTGTAATCCCAGCACTTTGGGAGGCCGAGGCAGGTGGATCACGAGGTCAGGAGATCGAGAACATCCTGGCTAACACGGTGAAACCCCGTCTCTACTAAAAAATACAAAAAATTAGCCGGGCGTGGTGGTGGGTGCCTGTAGTCCCAGCTACTCAGGAGGCTGAGGCAGGAGAATGGCGTGAACCCGGGAGGCAGAGCTTGCAGTCAGCCGAGATCGCGCCACTGCACTCCAGCCTGGACGACAGAGTGAGACTCCATCTCAAAAAAAAAAAAAAAAAAAAAAAAAAAAAAAAAGTTTGAGAAGCAGTGATCTGGCCCACATCTGGTCTTCTAAGCAATTCTGAGAGGGATTTTAGAGCCTCTTTTTAATACTCCCAATAATAGAGATGCCACTGGTGTAAAATTTGCTGGACAGCTAAACTCGGCCTACTTATAATTTCTACACTTAGTCTTTATTTCATCTCTTTAGAGCAAATGGAATAAGTCTAATATGACCCATCTAATATTTAAAGATAGACAACGTTTCCCAACTCCTCACCTCCAATTCCTCCCTCTCTTTCTCTTTCTCTCTCATCTCTCTTTCATTGCCTGTTGCTTACTCTTCCCTCACCCCTCCCTTTTATCTCTTTTCATGCTAAGCATTTATTTTCAGCCATTCTCTGCTTTGCCTGGCTTCCAAACTTTTCAACGTGACCATTCCTATTTTATTAATGGACTCTAGTTACCAACTTGTCAGTTTATTATATGTGTTGTAAAAAAGTGCAGGGGCTATTTAAAATTGTAGAACAGAGATCTACTGTGCTGATTCTGAAATATTTAAAAGCGTTCTCTTGGTGTCTACCAGGCCATGATATCTAGGAGGACCCAACGAGTGACAATAGGGTTTCAGATGTGATTGTTAGGTAGAGTAAAAAAAAAAAAAAAAAAAAAAGATGGAAAGTAGCCACTTAAATGAGAACTATGCTAAATAGTACTAAAGCTTCAGTACTAAAATACAGAATTACAATTTGAACTTCCATTAGCTACATTCACTACCTAATGCCATGTAAACAAGTAAAGTCCTAAAGTAGGATTTAGGCCATTCTTTTCAGATCTAGTGCATTGCACTAAGATGATTAAATTAAGCTTCAGAATCAGGAAGCAGTTGGCCGGAACTCAGATATTTGTGTGAATCTGGGCCTGAATTTTTGCTGAGCAACTCCATAACCAGGGGCTCAGTATGTATGAGGCATATCTTAATTTCTATGTAAAAGTCTGCTGTACACTTTTCATGTTCTGCATAAATCCATCATCCTGAAGTCCTAGGTTATATCACTTTTCTTAACTGTTGGTTTATATTTGGCAAAATGTCACTCAAAGAAATATCAATTGATAACACCACTTTAATTTAATGTAGGAATGCTTCCTGATTTATAATTAGACTTTTCACACAGAAATAGCAGATACATTGGTGTGCTGCACCCATTAACTTGTCATTTACATTAGGTATATCTCATAATGCTATCCCTCCCCCCTCCCCCTACCCCACAACAAGCCCTGGTGTGTGATGTTCCCCTTCCTGTGTCCAAGTGTTCTCATTGTTCACATGCAACAAACCTGCACATTGTGCACATGTACCCTAGAACTTAAAGTATAATAAAAAAAATAAAAAATAAAAAGAAATAGCAGATATAATCTAAAAATTCTTAGTGTATTTTTTTTACCCTCAAATACTCAAGCACTGCACTGGTGATTGATTGTAAAGAAGCATAAACAAATCAGGTTAAGTGATCAAGAAATGCTAAACTTGTTGAAACATCCACAAATGCAAGCAAGATTTTTTTTTTTTTTTTTGAGATATGGTCTCTCTCTGTCACCCAAGCTGGAGTGCAATGGCATGATCTAGGCTCACTGTAACCTCCGCCTCACAGGTCCAAGCAATTCTCCTTCCTCAGCCTCTCAAATAGCTGGGATTACAGGCGCCAACCACCACACCCGGCTAATTTTTATATTTTTCGTAGAGATGGGGTTTCACCATGTTGACCAGGCTGGTCTCAAACTCCTGACCTCAAGTGATCTGCCTGCCTTGGCCTACCAAAGTGCTGGGATTACAGGCTTGAGCCACCATGCCTGGCCCACAAATGCAAGCAAGCTTAACAAATACCTTTAAGTGCTATATGTAGTACTAGATCTTCTAAAAATGTATACTAACCACATCAGCACACATTATTCAAGTGTCTTTGATATGTCAGATGTTGGTCACTTAGAATGCTCCTGACCTTAGGAATATTATCAATTACATTTTCATGATCATTTTATACTTGTAATTTTGACAGCATTTTATGCTTACTCCAGAATTTGTTTTTAACTTTAGGTATTTTTGTTTAGAGATTTAAAACCTGACTTTTGATGGAGTACCATATTGAAAAACATCTGAAAATTTTAAAAATTGCTTTCTTATATTATTTTATTTTGAGATGGAGTTTTACTCCTGTTGCCCAGGCTGGAGTGCAATGGTGTGATCTCGGCTCACTGTAACTTCTGCCTCCCAGGTTCAAGCGATTCTCCTGCCTCAGCCTCCTGAGTAGCTGGGACTATGGGTGTGTGTCACCACACCCAGCTAATTTTTTTTCTTTTTTTTTTTTTAGTAGAGACGGGGTTTTACCGTGTTGGCCAGGCTGGTCTCGAACTCCTGACCTCAGGTGATCCACCCACCTTGGCCTCCCAAAGTGCTGGGATTACAGGCATAAGCCACTGTGCCAAGCGAAAATTGCTTTCTAGAAATTGTTTTAGTGGCAGAATAGTCATTTGCTCTTATGTTGTCTTTGAGAAAAAATAAAATCTGTCATTGATTTGCTACTCGTATTTTAGAATTGAAAATGAGTATAAAAAATGTGAGCTTATGGGAGTGTATTTATTGATCTATTGTAACTATTCAGACAAGCGGATAAGCACTTTGTGAATAGAAGACCCAAAAACCTACAATATTTGAGAGGTTTTCTCATAAACAGGATCTAATCTTCCAAATTGTGTCTATAACTTCTAGAATTATCATGAATGTAGTTTATGGCCATGGGGGCAAAAAGGGATGGAGAGAGGCAAAATTTGGAGACAGAAAGAAGGAAAAAAACAGATGAGCACAATTTGCATACACGTTTTATAAATTCATAAAATTTTACTTTTTTGAAAATGCATGATTCTGTGAGAAGAATTTAGTCTTTTTTATACTTTATTTAATCTAAATCTAAAAAAGAGCTTTCTGTTTTAAAGAGAGCGTAAACTCAGATATACATAGAGTATATATATCCCATAGATATTTTGATTTTTTTAAATATAAAATACATTTCAAATTTTTCATATAGGCCATTCCACTGGGAAATAGTAAAACAACATGAGCACTATAGATGTGAGTGTTTTGGTGAGGTCTAAGGATCAATTCCCTGATTGTGCTTTATCTAAGAATGGATAAAGTTTCATTTTCTATTCTGTGAACTGGAAGCAAAATTCACAAATATTACAATGGTGAAATTATGGGATTTTTAAAGTTAATGGCATCTATGGCATTGTTTGTAAAATTCCAGTAGCCCTTCATAACTGCATATGGATAATCATTGGAAGAAGAAAATAAATATCTGAAAAAAACTGATATACTACAGGATAGACAGAGAATTGATTTCACTTCCCAATACTCTAGGTAGGGTGGATGGTATGCTTTATTGGATAGTAAGTAAATATTTTCTTCATTCCAATATATTTCATTGTCCTCTTGAGATTTGCATTCCCTCTGCTAGGCATCCCCTGCCATACACACTCTGGGAACTTGTTCTTTCACCTCAAAAGCCTTTTTTACCCCAATACTTGTCTAAGCTGACCTATGTATAGCCGGATCCAGAGCCTTTTCCATTTTAGGCTGTTTGTCTGAGAAATAAATGCAAACCCTCTTTTATAAAATTCATATTTGTGCAGGAATTAATCAACACCGATTCTGACAACAGCTGAAACAGCACATTGTAAACATTCCAGAAAAATCAAATAATATAAACCAAATTTAGAATTGTGAAATTTCCACCCCAGAAATTTGGATATGTGGAAGTAATAGCTACCAAAGAAAATCACAATGATAAAACTTGATGTGGACTAAAAAAATACAATTTGTAAAATGTGCATGAAAAATAACTGACCCAGAAAATAATTTCCATAAAGCGAAGTGAAAATGTTTTGATGCCACGTATGTAAACTTGATAAAGAAATGGACTTGGCTAAATGCAGTTGATTTTGGAATATACTTTATGAAAGTGTTTCTGCCGGGCACGGTGGCTCACTCCTGTAATCCCAGCACTTTGGGAGGCTGAGGCGATTGAATCACAAGGTCAGGAGTTCTAGACCAGCCTGGCCAACATGGTGAAACGCCGTCTCTACTAAAAATACAAAAAAAAAAAAAATTAGATGGGCGTGGTGGCGGCTGCCTGTAATCCCAGCTACTCGGAAGGCTGAGGCAGGAGAATTGCTTGAACCTGGGAGGCAGAGCTTGCAGTGAGCTGAGATCGCGCCACTACACTCCAGCCTGGGTGACAGTGCAAGATTCCATCTCAAAAAAAAAAAAAAAAAAAAAAAGTGTTTCAATGCTTACATAATCTGATCTAAAAGGTTTTGTATCCATAAACATGTAGTTAAAATGTCCCAAAAATGGTGGGATCGGAATACCCTTTCCTCTCAAGAGCTTAATGGGTTATTCCTCCCAGGGATACTTATGTCTTTGCAGAGCTCAGATTTGTTAAATGTGAGAGTTTAACAAAGTGAAAAGTTAACAGTGAAAATTCAACAGTGCCATCCCCGAGGACAGTTTCATCCACTGAGGAATGGAAACTTCGTATTTTGTTACCAGGAGAATGGTGGTCAATTCCCTTGCTACTCAAACGTCTACAAAACAGGAGCATCAGCATCACCTGGGGGCTTGCCAGACAGGCAGACTTTGTATCAAACCAAGTGTACTGAATCAGAATCTGCATTTTAACAAGATCTCTAGATGATTCTTATGTACAATAAAATTTGAGAAGGACCGTTGTAGTCAAATGCTGTGTAAGTCAGGCTTCAACTATGAGACTTACATGGATTGTTTTCAATTCTGTTTATTTCAACTAATGACTCCATGGTGATGCCACCCACATTTATGCTTGTTATGAGATATGTCTTTTATTCTTCATTTGCTCAATTTTTTCACTTCATTTATGAGGAAACACAAATGATATGATTTGAAAAGAAAACCTTGTCATCTCTTTCACAGCGGAATTTTGTAGCTAGAATATTTATAGAATACGAGACAGTGATGTTCCATGTGTCCTTGTTTGTGGCGTCTGATGTTTTTGTTGTTAATAACCGCCCTTCCCTTGGTGTTTGAGCATCTCAAGTGTTCTTGCTGAGGCAGCAAGGAAAATGCAGTTCTGTGCGTCTGCAGGATGTTTTCCTGGTAATGACTATGATGCTAAGCCTCTATCCCTCTCAGTATTTATCAAATTTGGACATAAACTTCAGGAACAAAAATAGAACTTGGACCATGAGAGTTAAGCCACATTTGGTTAACCCATTTGGGGATCAGTGTAAACTGTCTTTTGTCACGTAGCAATTCCCTAGTATTTTCCCTCTTTTTCCATTACTTGTACATTCATCAAGGAGCCTGACTGACTATTTTGGTCTCCAGTCCATTTACAGTGTTCCTTGGAATAACAGAAAGGGAGCCGTTCTAAGTCTTAGGAGGCTTGAGTTAGCATAGTGCCTGATAACATTGCAGCCATTCAATACATGTCACTTGTTTCCTCTCTTTTTTTCTTAATATTAATAACTAGATAGTCACTTTGATGTACTGTTTAGGTCTTCTATATTTCACTTATCTGCACAATGAAAATTAGACAGAAAGATCATTCCTGATCTATGTATATATGATCTTTCAGTCTTATTTTAATTTTGCATATATATATATATATATATATATATATATATTTCCATAGACCTGTTATGCATATTATTCATGGTGCTTTTTAAGTTGGTGCGTCCTAAGACAAGAGTCCCTTGGACTACCAGTTTTCAACATACATTTCTTAGGTACCATTCTGCTTTGGGGGAAACTGAGTGAACAGGGATCAGTTTCCTCCTTGCCAACACTGTGCCCACTGTACATATTATGGTTCTTTATAAAATTTTGATTGGAAAAAGTTTCCAAGCTCTTACAAATAAGTGTGCAAGACCAGCCTGCAAAATGTAGTAAGACTCTGTCTCTACAAAAATATAAAATTTAAAAAATTAGCCAGGCATGGTGGTGTGTGCCTGTATTGTCGCTACTCAGGAGGATGAGGCAGGGAATTGCTTGAGCTTAGGAGTTCCAGGTTACAATGAGCTATGATTGTGCCACTGCCCTCTAGTGCGGACAACGTAGCCAGATCCAGTCTCTAAAAATAGCAACAAGAATAATTGTGAGACCTGATTCTTTAAGAAGTTAAAAAATCATTAGTGCAAAGCAACTCAAAAACACTGTAATGGGAAGTAATGTAACACATTTATGTGTGTGGCCTTTTCACTTCTGTGAAGTGAAAAAAAATCAGAGAAGCATGGCTCCTAAAATGTATTTTGAATGAATGAAGCCACTGGATACCTATATAAGTAGTATTACTTCAATTTTTGAATTTCTACATAGATCTTTTTTTTTAGGTACTGCCTTAAAAGTTTCTGATTACTTTTCTCTCAGATGCCTTTATCCTATTTTGAATTTTTAAAGTGCTATGTTTTATGCCAGTCAATTATGAAGTTATCATAAACCAAACACATTTAGCCTAAATGGTCGATAGAAATTTCTTCTTTCCAGGTTCATTTTAATGCAGTTATTTTTAACTACTATTACCTATTAAATGCCCCTTCTGGGCTAGGTACAGTGGCTCATGCCTGTAATCTCAGCACTTTGGGAGGCTGAGGCAGGAGGATCATTTGTCCCCAGGAGTTTGAGACCAGTGTGGGCAACATAAACAAGAACTCATCTTTGTGAAAAATAAAAAAAAATTAGTGAAGTGTAGTGGCATATGCCCTTAGTCTCAGCTACTTGGGAGGCTGATGTGAGAGGATGGTTTGAGCCCAGGAGTTTGAGGCTGCAGTGAGCTGTGATCATGCTGTTGCACTCCAGCCTGGGTGACACAGTGAGGCCCTATCTCAAAATAAAAATAGGGCCCGGCATGGTGGCTCACACCTGTAAATCCCAGTGCTTTGGGAGGTTTCAGCAGGTGGATCACGAGGTTAGGAGTTCAAGACCAGCCTGGCCAACATGGTGAAACCCCATCTCTACTAAAAATACAAAAACTTAGTGGGGCGTGATGGCACATGCCTGTAGTCCCAGGTACTCTGGAGGCCAAGGCAGGGGAATCACTTGAACTCGGGAGGTGGAGGTTGCAGTGAGCCAAGACTGCACCACTGCACTCCAGCCTGGGCAACAGAGCGAGGCTCCGTCTCTAAATAAATAAATAAATAAAACCCCTTTTGGAGTTTATACTTCACTCATTTCTTACTATAAAGTTTAAGAAAATCTATTTCTAACCTATTTGTTCTGCCGAACATTAAATGCCCTGTGATTAAAAGCCAAGTAAGTATTCACCAAGTGTTTCTTGATCAACATTATGGGCCACTCCTTAAGTGACTCCTAAATCCGCTGCATGTTCATGTCCATTTTGTTCATGGAAATGTAAACACAAGAGTAATTAAACACTGTGACTCAAATTAAGAAAGGTGACCAGGCTGATGTCTGTCCTTGTAACTTCATGAGTAAAGTTTCCTATTTATCTTAGGCTCCAACTTCACATAATAATAGCACCTGCCACCTGTAGATGCAGCAATGTTTCTGAAGGATATAGTCTTCTTTCTTCTCAGCAGTGTGGGGACAAAGGTCACGTTGCAGCAACATCCTGAGCTAAGCCTTTACTACCAACTGGATTCTACTTTGAAACTCAGTCAGTTATCCTTAAACAAGAAATCTGAGTTTCTGCGGAAGGAAAGAGAGTAATAGCCAGATACGTCATGCCTCCAAAATTGGTAACTGAAGTGGCTTTCCCTCACATTTATCTTGGTTGGGTGAAACAAGGTCATAGGTTTACCTCATTATTTTAAGAGTTATCTCATTTTGTAATTATTATTTAAATTCATACTCTGTAATAGGGAAGAAAACAATAAAAATGTTGTCTTTCTTACAGGCGTATCACAGGTGGGAGATAATTTACATCTGTTAAATATGATAATTTTTTCCTAAAGGTTCTTTACACCTTGACTTAGCATTAAGATATTTAAGATGGCCTATTTTAGATTTATAGATTTTGCTGGAATTAGTTTAACCTTTTGGATCATGAAGATATTTAGCAGTAGGGATTTAGAATAATTTATATCAAATCTTCTAGATGGTGACAAATTAATTATACTTTAAATAAGCCTTGATCATTCATCAGCCTTCAAGTTCAGTTCTATAGCTTTCAGCAGCATAGCTGACATATTATCCACTCGTGTCATATGTCATCATGCAAACTTCGTGAATTATAACTGTAACATTAATTGGATGAAAGTTTTCTTGATGGGAAAGATTATTGATTAAATGGAGTAATTTGAAGAAAATAAAGCCCAATACAAATTGAGAAAAGAAAAAAAACACAGTCAACAATAGGATATATGTTAGCAACTGGTTTTATGGACACTGCTAAACTAAATACCAAAGGTGTATTTTATTCCTGTGAATAAAACTGAGTGCAAATAATGGAGGAATTTAGCAGAAAACTTACAAGGTCATTTACCTAAGGGTTCTTTATGATGGAATTCCGTTGTCAGAAAAAGGGGTTCATGAGTTTTTACCAATTTTCCTTAGGGGTTTTTAGAGCAAGTTTGAATGGAAGCAATAAAACGTATCATCTTATATAGCAAAAATATTTGTGTGCTAGAGATGGTAATGACTACATTACAATAAAGATTTTGAAAATGTCACTTTGTGTTTGTTTTCATCTTGATAATTTGTGTGAGATTGTAAATGCATCATTCTGTAATCTCATTGGCTGGATTGTAAAATCATTTCCCATTAAAAGTTTTTCATTACATGTTAAACTGTAATGAAACTGTTCAAATTCTTTGACTATGGCTAAAAAGGAGCTAATTGCCATCACCAGTAAATTCATTCTGCCTTTTGGGTATAAAATTCTCCTGATTAACTTTTTCTACCCTCTCAAGATTTCTGGAGATTCAGGATAATGGAGTTTTCTTGGATCTGGAGTTTGACAAAACCTAGTCTACATCCCAGTTCCTTCAACATTCTCTAGAAGCACTAGTTGTAAAGAATTTGTAAGACCTATAAAACAGATGTCTATCAAATCAGGCATTTAAGTATGAGTTCAATGATTGATATCATTGCTCTCTCTTTTTTTTTTTTTTTTTGCTGGTAAATAGCAGTTAAATTGCAACTGATCAAGATGTATTCAGGATGGTGAGTTTGGACTGCATGGCTCCCTTCATGGACTCATTTATAATTTAAACAAGTGTTTTATTAGAGTTATTTCCCATTTACTAGTTAAGTGATTTATTTATGGTCTATTCAGAGTCTATTAATTACATACATTTCAGAATAAGTAGCAAATAGTCATTGTAATAGTTTCCATAGTGTACTAATCTTACTCCTCTTTAAATTTCATCTGAAGTTTTGAATCTTCACAGAATTAGCTAGACATATATGTTACCCACCACAAATGACCTCTGAATCTCTTAACAAGGATGAATAAAAAGACCTGAAAAGTTAGCATGGTGGGTACTCTCAAACTATTTTGTTTTTTATTTGCATAGCTTTCCTAAGTAAAAAATGTCTGGGAAAGGCAATGCCAAGAATCTCTTGGTAGACAGGCATGCTCCACACATATACAGTAGGAGCCAAACAGTCATTTATGGTAATTTCATTCAATGGAAGCTTGATATGCAAGGGAAAAATTTTTGTATGTGCATGTGACTATTTTTCAATAACCAAGTAACACTAGTATTAATAACATGCTAAATCAGCATTTATTAATTTTTTTTCAGACTGGCCAAAAAAAAATTACTTCCAAGATTACTGAATGAATATTAAGATTGCTTATCTTTACCTTCCTTATCACTGCGTCATGTGCTGCATCAGTTTTGTTATTGTTCTTTGTTCTGTTCTGATGTTTACTGACTTGGAACATATGCTATTATAACTACACCACAATCTCTCTTCTATTTCTCTACCATAACCTTGCAAGGGGTTAGGCAAACTTGGAGACGTGTCAGAAGAGCTTACCAACCTCATATGTTAGCCGTATTGCACAGCAGTACTGCAGAAATGAGCTGCAAATTCCAAGCAACATATTGAGTTTGTGATTTATTTGTTTTCCGGGCAGCCCAATTAATTGTTTTGCTGTGATGCTGCCCTAAATTGTAAATAGAAAGAGCAAGAAAATGGATTGTCACATTCTGTGCCTGTGTCTCTTGCTACTTAGGATGACAAAAGCAGTTTCTGCTCCGACTGGAAGTGGTAATGTAAAATATGAGAATTAGGCTGGACCTAAATGTGTTGGTCAGTGTGTCTCAGAGATGCGTTTTAGAATGGCTTTAAAAACATTGTACTAAGACTTTACTACCGGTAGGTTCTGGAGAGAATGTTATAAGACAGGAAAAAGGAAAATAATTCTTATTTCATGCCTATCATGTGTGCTTTCTTTCTTGAAAAGATGGAAAATGATGGCTTCCCCATATTTCCAAACTGATTTTTCCAAATAGATTCGGAATGATTATTATATTAATAAAAATAAGTGTTTCTAGATTTTTACTAAAGGGGAATGAAAGAGAAGGTAAAAAAGGTAAAACTGACACATGAGGGAAAGTAGTTTGTCAGCTGAATGGACTATTGGCACATTTTCATTAGTTCAAGTGGAATTTGAAATGGTTTGTCAGGACTCTAACTTTGGCCCTAAAGGCACTTGGTGAAATACTACTTTATTTTACTTGGTAAATAATAAGTATTTTAATGGAAGAACATTTTGGCTTTCACATCTGCTCCCTTGGCAACAGCAATTTGAAGTCAGTACATGCTACTGAATGCCATGAACTCTTAAGAAATTACCAAAATACCTTAAACTAAGTTTCTTAGGTGAAAGTTGTTTCAAAGAACGATTGAGCCATTGTCACAGGAACCAATGCAGGAGGCTTTATAAAAACACATTTTGGGTCGGGCGCGGTGGCTCACGCCTGTAATCCCAGCACTTTGGCAGGCCGAGGGGGGCGGATCACAAGGTCAGGAGACTGAGACCATCCTGGCTAACATGGTGAAACCCCGTCTCTACTAAAAATACAAAAATTAGCCGGGCGTGGCGGCGTGAGCCTTTAGTCCCAGCTGCTGGGGAGGTTGAGGCAGGAGAATAGCGTGAACCCGGGAGGCGGAGCTTGCAGTGAGCTACTGCACTCCAGCCTGGGCGACGGAGCGAGACTCCATCTCAAAAAAAAAAAAAAAAAAAAAAAAAAAAGAAAGAAAAAAAATTTGCCCCGATACCATGACTTTGAATCTTTTCCATTTCATCTTCACATTGTGAGTCATGATGAACTACTAATACAATATACTGGCAATATTTAAAGCCTTGTATTTGCTTTTTGCATATATATTTAAGTTTTGCAAAATTTTGGAAACAGGGAGCAAATAATTTTATATCTTGGAAAGTAACCTGGGCCTGTCATATTAACCCACTGCTTATGAATGGCCCTAGTGTAACATGTCATTCACATTCTTGGGCAGCTTGTCACATGTCACAGAAAGCACTATAGACTTACATTGGATTTGACTCAAGAAACATGAATAAAGATAAATGTGGATAGGTAGAAGATAATCAAATACTGGAACATTTATGGTGCTATCAAGCACATAAACATATTTATAAACTGTTTTGGCCTCTGTACAATTTATGCGCCCTGGATTTTCCCACAGAAGTTCTGAAGTAACTTACAAAAAATATGCTTTACAATGGATATGAAAAACTCGAACTAGAAATAGTAAACCAAGAGCACTAACAGGAAGAGGAAAGAGATATATACGATTATTGAGTGCGAAGTTTCCTGGCAACCCAAACAAAAAGGATACAAATAAGGAACATCGTTATCCTTATTATAACTGAGGAAGTCCCTTAGCAGATGCCAAAGTTTTTCCTGGCAGAAATGTCTAAAAGATGTCCTTAATTTGTTTAAGTAAGAGTTGCTTAGAAGCAAGTGAGTTTGAATTTGTCTGGTGCTTAAAAACAGTGTTATGGGTAGATTTATGTTTCCAAATTATAAGCTTTGGATTTTCTCAGTATTACTTTTATAAATGCCATCATATTACAAAGAGAGGATAATAAGCACCCAGTGGGTCACTTTGGTAGACTTAGTCCTTGTGGTTAATGAAGGCACATGTTGTCCTGCAGGCAGTATCGTGTCAAGTCAACCTGGATTCATACTGAGCTGTGTGTCCTTTGTCAAGTTCTATGACTTCTGTGACATTCAGTGATTTTTTTATTTCTGTAAAATAAGAATGCTCAATTACATAGTTATTAAGATTACATGATAAAATATATGTAAAAGAGCTAAGGTTATCACAGTACTGTCTTAACCATTAACAGCTAAAGATGAAATAACCCCATTTTTATGCTTATTTTCCCTTCTTGTCACTAATTTCAACTTATATAATGGAGGAATAACATATACAAAGAATGAATATAATCACAGAAATTATAACTGAAGTCTGGGCTTCTGACTCAGTTCCATTCTGCATACACTATTACAGCTGTTTGGGTCTTACAGGAAATGAGTTATTATGGAGATATAGGCTTCCAAAGCTGAGCATCTACCCTTTTGGAAACAAAATACATTGTCGATGCAAAAAAATAAAGGTAACTATTTATGATGAAAGTCAGTTTCAAATTGGATTGCAGCCTTCCTTGTTTTTAAAGGTGAATGTACCAAGCAAAAATAAACTCCTTTGTAGCAATTTAGAATCATCAGGTTTTATTCTGCTTTAATATAGAGCAAACTCTGAGTACTTTATGGTCCTTGAAAAGTTGGTCCTACACAAGTAGCCTCAGCGTCTTGTGCATTTGGTTATTTGGAGGTCAGTCTGTTCCATTTACCAGCCCTTGAAGCCCTTTTACCTCCCTCCAGCTTATTACATCTAATCTTCTTTGGACTCAAGATCAGATAACTAAGCTAACTTTAACTGTGAATAAAAGAAGAATCAACAGAATCTGGTCATCCAGGTATCAAGTACCCGAGTTTTTAATACATGAACTCTGAGACTTCTCTCTTAGTTCTTTGGAGCTCCTTTTGACTTTTAATTGCTAGTTTTCACTGTGCTCCAAAAGGAGAAATGTTATTCTATTTTTCCCCAGGAGTTATTAAAGACTGACAAGACATCAGGAGTACCCCACATGCACAAAGTTCAACATCATCAAAATTTTTGAATACTCAAATATTCAGTTATATTCACTAATAATTATAGCTCTCTTACTAAAGTTTACTTTGGATTATTCACAGGAGGTATCAGTTTATTTCTTGAAGAATCTGAGAGAAGGAAATCATCTTTTTCTTGGTAGGTTTGCTCAAAGGTTTAGCAATACTTATCATTAAAACACTCTTTCTTATGTCTCACCTAGGTGCCTCTTGGTAATATTCTGTTTCTTTTTTACTGGGTTTCATTCATGGTAAAAATGAAAGATATTTTAAAACAACCCCTAAAGCATTTTAAATTAACTATTAAATGTCTAAGTTTTATGTTTCATTTTAACTACCATGCACTTAAATATTTCCTTGTCCATAGGCCATACTTCCTAGTACACATAAAGGGGATATTTTTATATCTCATCTGTTCTTCAAATCGAAACAGTAATAAGTGCTTCCCAAATGGCAAACAAATTCTAAGGATGTAATAAACTGTATACTTCCCTGATATATTATGACAACAGAATTTTTTATTTTTAAAATTTGTTTATATTTCTTTATTGAAACCTTTGTTGAAATTTCCATTAGGCAGTTAATTTACCTCTTTTCATTTGACTCTACTCTATAAGGCTCTGTATTCTATACAACATTTGTTAATTAAGAAGCAATGGTTCCACCTAATATTTCTGATGTGTTTGTAACATCCTGAATAGTATCTAGAATTCTTCTAGTTCTCTGCTAGCTAACATATATTGTTTTTCTGATCTGTGCTGAGCTCTGGAATCAAGGCTTTACATACATGATGTTACTATATTGATATAGTAACTCTCGAACACAGATTAAATTATAATCCTCCTCTTACAGATGAAGTAACTGGGGCCTGAGAGGTTAGGTAACTTGTGTCACTTAGCTTAGTAGATGTGTAAGCTAAGATTGCACCCAGGCTGTGTGGACTTTCCCCTTTATGCCAATACTCTGAGTGGTGCTACTGACACAGGCCTATGGGTTTCGGTTGATGTCTGGGAGCAGAAAACTGCTAGCTATACCCATAATATTTCTTTCAGAAAGAGCAGTGGTGATGCAGCCTTGGGCTCATCGCAATTTAACATAGGGATGGATTTCTTCACAATCTTTGAGTTTTCTCGGGAAGTGTTTCCCTACTCCCCTAAATTGCCTTATTACTCTCATGCAAATACCTGCAGCTAATCTTGTATTTGCCCCTGATTTTAGGGTAATGAACTGAGACACAGAAAACTACATAGCCCATTGTGTGCCTCACACGGGTGTGAAGTGGCCTAACCGAATTTACCCTTGGTGTCACCTGTAACTGTTTAAGTGGGTAGGCCTAAATTTTATACTATTAAGCACTAAATGAATATAAAATATGACTTTAAATGCCATCTACATGTGAAAAACTCCCAAAAATGTATTTGGAGCTCAGACTTCTCCCCAGAAATGCAGCCACACATGCCCAACTGTCCAGTTAGCAATTCCACTTAGGTGACCAATAGGCCTCTCTAACAAGCCAAAACCCATCTCATGGTTTTTCTTCCCAAACCGGCTCTTCTTGGAAGCTTTCCTAACTTAGTAAAAGTCAACTCTGCTCTTCCAGTTGCTTAGGCCTAATGTCTCAAGTGAGCCTCAAATTTCTTTCATTCTTTTTTTCATTCATGCCCTTCCCACCACAGTATAGCAAACAACAAAGCCCACTGGTCTTAATTTCAAAATACAAGCTGAATCTCACCTCATTTCAGCACCTTCACTGCCACACCCTCGTGTAAGCGCAGGTGTCTGTCACCTGGGACCTTGCAGATGCCTCCTAATTTGGTGTCTGGCTTCATCCCTTGCCCCTCTTCTTTTTCTTCTCAACTGACAACCTAAGGGGTCATGTCAAAATGTCATTCCTGTCCTCAAAACAACTCCAGTGTCTTCCTGTCTCACATAGAGTAATGCAAGGCTTATGCCATGGCTGGCAAGGTCTTACATCTTCTGTCCCCCACCTCCTCTGCCCCTTGACCTCATCACTTTGCCCCCACCTCACCTGCTCTATTCACTGCCGCAGCCCTCAGCCCTTCTGTCTCCTCTGCTTCAATGCCCCTCCTTGGTGCACATGCTTGCTCCTTCCCTCTTCTAGGTGGTTCCTCAAAGGAGTTTTCCTCACAGTGAGTCCTCCTCATCCCACCCCAGCTAAAGGATCAAATCTTGTTCCATTTCTCACTTTCTTTTTCCCCTTGAAAATTATCACAAATATATGTTTAGCATATCCCCATTATCAGTTGTCTGGGTTCCCACTGTCATGTAAGTTCTATGAAGGTAAAGACTTCTTTCTGCAACAGACCCTGTATGTCCAGGATGTAGAACATTCTGGAAAGTGGTGGGTTCTCAAATATTTGTTGAGAGAACAGTGAACAATTACTGGGTGAGATTAATAATTCATCAGAAAATAATAACTATCCCCCTTTTTGCTTAAAATAAATGTAGAAAGTGATGTCTTTTCATTTTTAATACTTTGCCCATTTATTGTCCCTTATCCTAACAAGCAGGTGGTATTATTCTTCACCCGAAATCAAGAATTATCATCTCCAATTTTTTTTTTGTTTGTTTGTTTGAGAAAGAGTCTCACCCAGTCGCCTAGGCTGGAGTACAATGGTGCGATCTCGGCTCACTGCAACCTGCGCCTCCCGGGATCAAGTGATTCTCCCGCCTCAGCCTCCTGAGTAGCTGGGATTACAAGCACTTGCCGTCACACCTGGCTACTTTTTTGTATTTTTGTAGGGACGGGGTTTCAGCATGTTGGCCAGGCTGGTCTTGAACTCCTGACCTCAGGTGATCTGCCTGCCTTGGCCTTCCAAAGTGCTGGGATTGCAGGTGTGAGCCACCACGCCCAGCCCATCCCCAATTTTTAAATGGAAAGGGATGTGACAGTTTTCTCCCTATTAAATACTCAGTTCCCTCTAATAAGTCTTGAACTATTTCTAGGTTGACTGACAGTTGTAAAGTTTAAATAATTCTTCCTTTCTTTTATTTTAACGTCACCTAGGGGCATTTATGTCAAAGACTAGCCTCTTGCTTTTTGTAAAAAGATCAGAGAATCTCTTAAGTAACCTGTAAAATACTGTTCACCATCCTTGGCAAAGGTAAAATTTAATAGTTCATAAGAGTTTTCAGAAGCATTGCAAATATTTTTAAATGATTTAAGTTTAAGAGAAATGATAAAACATGGGTTATAGTCACTGTGGGAAAGAATCCACTGCATAGCGTCCCCTCTTTGAATGAGAGAGACTTTCTAGAAAATGGGCAGAGGACAGAGACCACCACATATGGGGAAGGAAGCAGAGTGAAAGCCATCTTTCTCTTTGACCTCCAAGAGACATTTCCATCAAGTTTAGGATTAGAGGTGAGTATTAATATCCAAAGATAAACCTAAGTTCTGTTACACAAACCAGGCAAAGATTTATATTTTCTGAATGCAATTTGAGATAAAACTAGAACAAATAATATGAAGCAAGAAAAAAAAAAAGGCCAATAAAACCACAATTCTCCATAGTCTTTGAACAGTTTGGATTGTCTTTTAGAAAAAAATGTTCTGAAAAAAATCAAATATAATTTGACAATTCATATTTACAAAATAAATAAAAGGATCAAAAACACTTAGATGGCTGGGCAAGGTGGCTAACGCCTGTAATCCCAGCACTTTGGGAGGCTGAAGCTGGTGGATTGCTTGAGCTCAGGAGTTCCAGACCAGCCTGGGCAACATAGTGAGACCCCCATCACTACTAAAAATACAAAAAGTAGCCAGGTTTGGCGGCGCATGTCTGTAATCGCAGCTACTCAGGTGGCTGAGGCAGGAGAATTGCTTGAACCCAGGAGGTGGTGGTTGCAGTGAACTGAGATTGTACCACTGCACTCCAGCCTGGGTGACAGAGAGAGACTCTGTCTCAAAAAATAAAAAATAAAAAAGTAAATCACTTAGTTGATTCTCTGCTTTGTCACAGAAAATGTCACCGTGCATTGCTTAAGGTGTGTTCTGTAACCTGATCCTGAAGGAACTATAAGGTACATCGTTTTTTTTCAGGCTCTTGTTTATCTTCTAGAATAGTTGTAATATTCTTTAAAATAGAAAATATAATTATTGGGATAATTAGGATATAATTATTTGGGTAATAAAAGTATTGGAAGGAGATTGGTATCAAATAACTGTTCATCGTCCTATTGATATTTAATAGTTTATTTTTATAATCATTATGGAAATAGTGAATACTTTTTAAAGTAATGTAATTATTTATAATAATAAGAGAATTGTCAAGTTGTCATTGCTTCCCTAACACAGTATACAAAGGAAGAAGAAAACGTTGATCCAATTCTATCTTACATTGTGACTTTAGTATTCCAACTAGATTGTAAAAGACAAAAGGTTAAAGATTATCTACTAATTCAGTTTCACTTTTGCTAGAGTTTAATATCACACATGTAATGAATAAAGTAATAGAAAGGAAGGACATTAGGGGAAGTCTGGGGAAAAATAATATCTTAGAAATTACTTATTAATTCATGTTCAATTAAATTTGTTTTTCACTGATGATAAAATCAAGTTGCTTTCTTGAGAAGTCTTACAAATTTGTTTTTTTTTAGGAGATGTCAACCCAAAAGGTCACCTATTTTTTATATTAAAAACTAACTTTGGAAATTTTCAGAAATAAAAGAAAAGATCACTAAGCTGAGAATCCAAACACTTGACTTTATTGTGAAAGTAATTGTTAAATGTTACCTGTCTCAGTGGTATTCTCTGGATTTCAATGATCTGCCTGTAGAACAAAAAGGTGAGGCTAAGTCTTCATGACTTTATATAAGATTTCCAGTACCCTCTAATTGCTAGGAGTCCCACTCGAGAATATCCTTAGATAAGAAAAAAGAAGGGAGTGAAATGTAAATGTGTGTGTGTGTGTGTGTGTGTGTGTATAGTTGATGATAGCCTTTTATGACAAAAGAATGGTCTGTATTAGTGTTCAGCAAACATTTTCTGTATATTTAAGAATGGTGTGGCTGTATTCCAATAAAATTTTGTTTACAAAACAGATAACAGATGGGATTTGGCCCATGGCTATATTTTGCCAACCCCTAACTATACATGCTAATAAAGGTGTTAGCTGGTTTAGCCCTTTGGATAGGCAATATTGAGGCCAAATCAGATTTTATGTAAGTTCCTAGCCTTTGACACAGCAATCTCACTTCTAGTAACTTATCCTAAGGGAATATTTGGACAAATACATAAAGATATTATCTGTAAGGACATTTATTATAACATTATTTATGACAGCAACACAGTGAAAAGAAACTAAAAGCCTTTCAATAAGAAATAAATTATGTATATTATGGTTTATTCCTACAGTAAGATACTACATATTCAGTAAATGATGTCACATATTTATATGTACTGATGCAGTATAATGTCCGTAATACATCCTTAATTGGAAAGAAATAAGCTATAAAACATTAAGTATAATACTTTTCTGGATTTGATGATAATCTCCAGATTATACGGTTAGAAATAATTTCATTTTCTTAAAACTCTATGATGTTTTTGTGTATACTATATTGCTTTTATAACTAGAATAAAAAAACAGCAAAGGTATTTCAATTTGGGAAAAAATGTGTAACAATAAGCAGATTATTAAATTATGATGAAGCAGATACTTTCAATAAAATCCTAAAAATCTCATAGCCCTCTAAATAATCTTACATGTTGTTAATTTAGTTTTTACCATGGGAATTCACACCCTTAGACTATCAAAGAAACAGGCATTTCAGCGCTATGTTGAAGACAACCATCATGACACAAATTATTCAAAAAAGAAATAGTGTGTTGTATTTAACATTACAATTTAGGCTCCTCTCAGTTTGTCTTAAGAGAAAATAAAAGATGCTTCTTGCCTTCTTGTCTTTTTTTTGTTTTGTTTTGTTTTTTGCCATTGTAGCTACTGCCAATTGAGACATTCTGTAGTTTTTCTCAGATTCAGAGAAGAAAATATCTCACAAGTTTGTTCATCCAACATTGTAATATGAGTTTTTCAGATTCCTAGAGAAAGCTCAAAGGCTGTCCAAATCCCCACAGCTATGGCCGTCTCTAGTCTTTTGATTTTAACTATACAAGGAAATTCTTATTATGAAATCTTTTTATGAATTATTTTTAAACATTTTTTAACATTTGTAATGTTAGTTTTTCCAAGGAAAACTTTGTTGTTAGCAGCAAATTTTTCCAGAATAAAACGCTGACAAAAAAAATCAGTAACTTTTTAAAAAGGCTTTATTTAGTGCTTTATATGTTGCTGGCACTGTTTGATGAGATGGGTTTGTGTGTGTGTGTGTGTGTGTCACATGAAATATGCACATACACATTTATTTTTTATTTAATTTAGCTACTTTAGCTCATTTAATCTTCATGACAACCCTAGAAGGTGCATTTGCTTATCATAAATTATCATTCATTTTATGGAACAGAATGAGGAATAGAGAGGTAAAGTATATTGCAAAAACGTACACAGCTAGTAGGTGGCAGAGCTAGGATTCAAGCGCCTGTAGGTTGTGGTATAAACATTTTCCTCAACTGCCTCACAACACTTGCTATGTAGCCTCCACAACTGTATGACTCTAACTGATGCGATACATACACATGAAAAATGGTTAAGAGGCCATATACAGCAAAAAAGTTTGTGCTGTACGACTGCTTATATGCACCTAAAACAAACAATCAAAAACACTGGTGTGCTTACCTTAAAATAAACTTGAGATTTTATTACAGTTCTGGAAGAAAAAATTGTTTTTCACAGACCTGAGCTAAATTTTTGACAATGTATAAATATACATGAGGGCCAGTAGCACAGTGGGGATGCCTTGCAAGTGTAAGTTTTGCTAGTCTATGATTGCATTGGGCTGGGGTACAGAAATTGCTACTTAGGAACACTCAAGAGATGTTTGGTTTTTGAGTAGACTCATTTCACCTTGGAATTCAAGGTGTTTTAAGAGACTTTGGCACCTCTTCCTACCTGAATCAGACACAGTTGATGACAGCAAGTCTATAACACCTGTAGACATGGAATCTATCTAGAAATCTTACAAAATGTCTTCCGGTAACAACAAATTATGCTTTATTTAGACATTTAGACTTCAATGTTTTATTAAGTTTTATCTTTTATATTATTACTGTATTTTTTAGAGACAGGGTCCCACTGGTCACCCAGGCTGGAGTGCAATAGCACAATCATAGCTCTCTATAACCCAGAACTCCTGGGCACAAGGGATCCTCCCATCTCAGCCTTTCGAGTAGCTGGGACTACAGGCACATCACCATACCTGGCTAATTTTTGTAGAGACAGGGTCTAGCAACATTGTCCAGGCTGGTTTTGAACTCTTGACCACAAGCAATCCTCCTGCCTCAGCTTCCCAAAGCACTGGAATTATATACCCCCTTTAAATTTTGCAGAGAATTTGCCCTTCTTCATCCTAAATGACATTCAGAAAGTCATCAAATTACTGTGGGTGACAATTATCATTATCATTCATTATCACTATTCACCAATACATTGCAGGTAGTAACTTGCTTCTCACTTTCAGAAAGATCCTGAGCAGCTGATCTATCATTACTCTTCTATCAATCAGTTCCATTAAGCAATTGGAAAATAAAAAAATCCTCCCCCCGCCCCACCATTATTATAAGCTCCATTAGGAAAGACAAGAGGAAAGAAAATGGAAGTATCCAATCCTTAATAGTATTATTTATATTTAATTTTTTCATATTGCTGAGGGATATTTTCTGATTCAGGGGATTCACTGGCCATAATTACATGCACAAATAGCTAAACAGACTCCAAATGAAAAATTTTAAAAATATATATTTTTTAAGGAACGACTTGTCATTTCTTAGTCCAAGTCTTCAGAGAATAGTCTGTATAGATCTGCTAGGAGCAGAGTCAGGTCATACTAAATTCAGTTGATTGATAAGCTTGTTTGTGGATTGATTTTTTTTTTTTTTTTTTTTTGACAGAGTCTCATTCTGTTTTCCAGGCTGGAGTGCAGTGGCACAATCTCAGTTCACACAACCTCCGTCTTCTCATGTCTCAGCCTCCTGAGTAACTTGGATTACAGGCATGCACCACCACCCCTGGCTAATTATTATATTATTAGTAGAGACGGGGTTTTCTATGTTGGCCAAGGCTGGTCTCGCACTTCTGACCTCAAGTGATCTGCCCGCCTCAGCCTCCCAAACTGCAATGAGGATTACAGGTATGAGCCACAGCACCAAGACAGATTGAAATTTTTCTTAGGAAAGAAATCCATCCATAAAAAGTTAATGAAGGTGACCAGGTACCATGGCCTGTAGTCCCAGAGCTTGGGAGGCCAAAGCAGGAAGATTGTTTGAGGGCAGGAGTTTGAGACCAGCATGGATAAAACAGTGAGACCCTTGACTCTACAAAATAGCAATAAAAAAAATTAGCTGGGCCTGGTGGCATGCCTGTTGGTCTAGCTACTCAGGAGGCTCAGGTGGAAAGATCTCTTGAGTCCAGGATTTCAAAGTTACGATGATCTATGATCGTGCCGTTGTACTCTAGCCTGGGTGACAGAGTGAGACTCTGTCTCTTAAAAACAAACAAACAAACAAACAAAAAAAAACAAAACGACGTTAATGAAGGATGTAAGTAGGAATGCTTATAAAGTTTATTAAAATAAATATATATGATATATGATTAAACATAAAATACTTTATAAAGGAAAAAACCAAAATGACAAATAAGAACAATAACAACAATACTTTATAAGAAAAAGGAAAACTGTATCGAACCTGAAAACCAAGCAGGCTTCTATAAACTTATTGTAGAATATCACATGCTGGCTTCCAAAAACGTCATCTAGTATTAAAGCTTCAAGTCACCACTGCATGTAACCTCCCTCCAGTCCTGAACATCCAACTCTTCATTCTGCAACCACTTCCCAGAAAAGAAGTCTTCTCAGTTTACCAAGCAAACTTTTAACCCAATATTTCTACCACCAAGAATATAGAAAAAACAATATGCCAAGCTTAAGAAAGAGAATTTTGGCCAATAATTGTTATTTTCATAGTAAACCTAATTCTCAAATGTAAAAATGGTAAAACAGAATGCAAATTATTTTAAATTTGAGCAAGTCTTTTCTTTTGAATAAAAAATCACCAAACAAATAATCAAGAAAACAAAGATATGTACACAAGCCCAAATTCTCCTTTTTCCCTCCTACTTCTGTTTTTTTTTTTTTTTTTTTTTTTTTCCATCCCTCTCCATTCCACCCTCACATCTATACTTATATCTTCCTTATGGCTTACTTGAATTTTCTTTCTTTCCTTTTATATTTTTCTCCTCCTTTTCCCCCAGTTCTTTCTATTGCCAATATTTGTGCCTTCTTTGTGTCTCTCAGTGACATCTGGAATTGTACTGGTGGCAGATGCAAAATTTAGGGATGAATAATATATCTGTGCTGTGTTTACAGAAGAAGGTGAGCTAGGACAAGACTGCTTTTGGTCCTCTAGTCCTGGTCATTTTGGGCTCAGAGGAAAATCAAAGAAAACAAATACAATTGGATTGATTTTTTTTTTTTTTTTTTCTGAGACGGAATCTCACTCTGTGGCCCAGGCTGGAGTGCAGTGGCATGATCTCAGCTCACTCCAACCTCTGCCTCCTGGGTTCAAGCAACTCTCCTGTCTCAGCCTCCCGAATAGTTGAGACTATAGGCGCCCACCACCACGTCCAGCTAATTTTTGTATTTTTAGTAGAGACGGGATTTCACTTTATTGGCCAGGCTGGTCTCGAACACCTGACCTCAGGTGATTCGCTCGCTTCAGCCTCCCAAAGTGCTGGGATTACAGGCATGAGCCACTGTGGATTGATTTTTAAAAACATTAACCAGAAAAAATATTTTAAGCTAGCAGGAATATATGGAATGCTTAACAAGGCTGGCAGCTATGCTAGTGCACAGAGAAAAAAAAATCTAATATATGGTTCTTGGACTTAAGGCAGTAAAATATTTTTTTCTAGCTTTACGTGACCCAACAACAAAGTTCCCT
This sequence comes from Pan troglodytes, assembly GCF_028858775.2. Lineage (NCBI taxonomy): Eukaryota > Metazoa > Chordata > Mammalia > Primates > Hominidae > Pan > Pan troglodytes. The sequence continues at coordinate 33,536,748 of NC_086015.1, forward strand.
GGCAGATGGTCATATTATATACTACTCTCTTGTCCTATTGCTTATTCTGTGCTTGTCCTTGCTCTTATATATATATAGGCATTTAAAAAAATAAAACAAAAACAACCAAACATAAAATTAATCAGCTCTGGTGGTGTCAGTTCTCATTTCCAAACATTTACTGCTTCTCCCTTGCTCCAAAGTTAAATGGAAACATCTAACTTGCCAGTTGAAGCTCTCAAATATCTCATCTCATTCTTCCTCTCCAACATTAAGCTCCATTGGTTCTGTTTTAGTTAGGACAGCGTAGGCTTTGCAGCAGTAACATTTCAGTTTTTTTCTGTGAATTCAAGGAACATTTATTTCTCACCAACACAAAGTTGTATCAGCAGATACTCCCTTCCATCTGGTAAGTCACACAGTGAAGTTCTCACCACTTTGTAATGTTACATTTCACAGGGCTGCCAGATTTATAAAATATAGGATGCTCAATTAAATTTGAATTTCAAGTAGACACAATGTTTTTAGTATAAGTATGTCCCATGCAGTATTTGGAACATATTTATATAAAAAGTATTCATTGTTCATCTAAAGTTCAATGTTTTAGAAAAATGATTTAGTGTAATAATAGTATAAAAAGTTTTCAGTATTCAAATAGTATAATAGTAAAATAATCAGCATATGGTGTATAATATTTATAATGTAACATAAGACTATTATATAGTTTATAATACAGTGTAATATATAGTATACAGTATTATAGTGTAATAGTGTAATAATTTTGTATAATAATTTTTGGTATAAATCTGTTCCATGCAATATTTGGGACATGCTTACACAAAATTTTTTTGGTGTTTATCTGAAATTTAAGTTTAAATGGGAGCCCTGTGTTTTATCTGTGAACCCTGCATATTTTGGCAAGTGTATTTCAAGGTTACAGCAGCCAAGAGAATAAAGAAATGGAGCATCACTGACACTTTATCTGCCTTGACCCGGAAGCAGCACACATCACTTCTGCTCACAGTCCTTTGGACAGAACTGGTCACATGGCCTAAGTATAACTGCAATGAAGACTGGGAATTTAGGGCAGATCATGGAGAAGTGGTGTCCACTAAAGTCTCTGCTACATTCTCTCTATGACATTTATACATCAAGAGTGTGATTACTTGGCAGTAGAGAGGTCTGGGAGTTCTATGGACATTTAAAGAAAGAAACAATGTCTTTCACGTGAGATGCTATCATGGAGATGAAATTTAAGCCTTGATGAGCAGGTAGGAAGAAGTAAAATAGTGTAAACATTGTCATGGAGGTAAGAAAGGCAGAACATCGAAATGAAGTGAACATTTTTCTGATCACATTTTGATTGACATACAGATCTTTTGAGATTTGTCCATCATCTCTACTCTCATCCTATGAAAAAGAAGATTTAATTTTAGATTGACAGATGATGTCCTTGAAGATGATCAGGAAACATGGGAGAGAGCATTGCAGATTATAGATAAATTTGTCAAGAGAGTTATAATACATAACAAAATAAGATAGTAAGCCCCAAATTAGATGTATTCACTTATGCTTTCATCCATAAAAACCAGGGAAGATCTTGTCAGATGAACAAATCTGAAGTTCTTGGAAGTTTTGGGTAAATGCTTTAAAAATTAGAAAAATACAATAGGAATAAAGAAAATAATCAGTCTCAATTGTATGTAAGGTCTTACTTGCATATTCTTCGTAAATTCAGCAATTTGTAAGTGGCAAGTTTTCATTACAGGACATATGTCTTGTTCTTACTGAAATGTGAGAGGAATAATATGGAAGATGCTAGGAAAAAACATATTTTACTTTGTGAAAAATTTAAAAAGTAATCTGACAATTCAAGTGTGACGAGGTATCCAAATCTATCTTTTTGTTTCTGGAAACATTCAGTGTACCAACATAAAGTAAAAGGAATTATCATCACGGACACCTTATAAGATGTACATGTCACTTTATCCTGTGAACACAGGCCCTTTGCTCCTGGAAAAGAAAGATAGAAAGGTTTGCCTTCCCATTCCCTGCTGCAGACGCAGTACCTGCTGAACCTAATGTTAGTTTGTCTTAGTAAGATGTATTTGCAGTCTTCCCAAATAAAAATTGTTCTAACTCACAAATGCTTAAAAAAAAAAGAAACACTGCATGACAAATTTACTTCAAGATTAAATGCAAATTTGAATCAGGAGTATATTTCAGGGATTAATTGATGGAGTTCTGAAAATCAAATTTAAAAATAAAAATCTTGATACAACAAACCATGGCTTTTGGAGGTGAAAGGAATGTTTACTCTTGCTGAAGTTCGTTGGCAAATCTCCTCAGAACATCATGAAGAAAACATATTTCAGGACTCAGGACTAAGTTATCTTGATGTTTCACATTCCTGCCTCTTTGGGAAGTTGTAGTTATTATTCCAGAGTCTCGGGAGATTTGCTGTAAGATCTAAACTGCCACACTCTTCCTTTTTGAACTAGACATCCATAGGCAGGGTATGTATTTTAAGAATGCATATCTTTAATGAAAACAGTCTTTGTACTCTAGAATCTTCCCCGCAGCCTGACTCTGAAAATGGCCTGGTCTTCTTTTCATTTGATTTTTACAATCCAAGAAGTGTTCAGAGGAAGCGTTATATTTCTCTTTAAAGCACACTGAGCATAAATTTAATTGGTAATAAAATGCATCAACCGTCTTCTCTAAGCAAAAAGTGAATAGCAGTAGTGTTATTCTGATGGTTTCTCATTGAGCTTTTCCTTCTTCACAACTTTTATTGGATATTGACTGAAGAAAAGAAAATTTAAAAAAAATAATCACAATGCTCAACACCTCAGAACTGAAGGGTTTTGTTAATCCCTAAGACATTATAACACCAAATGGAAATGGTGAACACAAAATATATGTGTTCTCTTTGCTTGTTCAACTTCTTAGGGCATTACACTCTGGAGTTAGTAAAATGTATCTCTAGGTAGTATCTGGGTAGTAAATGGTATCTCTAAATACTATCTAGAGATAGTAAATGGTAGAAGTTCAATGAAGCTATATGACCCTGAGTTAGTTCAAAACCTTGTTCTGCCACTAGCTATATAACCCTGGGTAGGTTAACTTACTACTCTAATCTCAGTTTGCAACCTGCGAATAGGCCTGATAGTGAATAGTATCAGCCTCATAGGCAGTTTTGAGCATTAAGTATGTTAATATCTGTGAATTGCTTGGCTCTTTCTGTGTCTTGCACATAAGTTCTTAGAAAACATGAAAGCATATTGCTTTTATTCCCAAGTTACTAAGGTGTATGTTAGAAACATTTTTCCTATATATGATTATTTTCAACTTTTTAGGTTTTAGGCAGATTTAGTTATAAATACTGTTTTAAGGTCAAGTTTCCTGGGAAACAGGCTACGAGGCAGAGATTTGCAGTTGAAGTTTATTATGGAGTGTAATTTGGATCAACAGTAGTAGCAGAGAGTGAAAGAATCAGGAACCAGCAGAAGGAGAGGCTGAGCTGTCACAATATCTCACAATCCCTTGATCTGATGGGTTGGAATGGCTCTTAAGGTTGTCCCAGTTTAGACAGAGGGGATCAGGTCTTTTTACACCCCTCACATTGATGAGTCCTTGAATGCAAGATGCAGCTCTGGATGGGAAGGGGAATAATCTTGGGCCAGGTGGCTCTTTTGGGCTGAGGGTGCTGCCCAGATGGTGACTCATCTGGCAGCTGACATTCACCAAAACCATCAAGAGCTGGAAGAGTGAGTGTCCAGTCCCACACAGGGCACCTAGTGATGCACCAGTGTACTGTCACATGTGCATATATAATATTATTTGCATTCATTATGAATGTCTCGGTTTGTTTTGTAATAGATCTCCCAGGCTCAGATTGAGAAAAACATAAAACAATTTTTATTACAATACCAAAATTAACTGGCTAATTAAAAAAAAAAAAAAAAAGCATTTTCCTAGGCATTTGCCTCCTTATCTCCTGAATGGTACACTGTGTGAATTTTAATGTTTTAGCTTGTCATCTTTTAAGTGTGGATACAATCTCTGAATTTGTGAGTTAATGTTTGAACATTTTATAATTACTGTAACCTTCTTCCAAATCTAGCTTCCTATCAGCCTTTTGTTTTCATTTTTCATGGCATAGATAGCATTATAAGAAAAATAAGGGGACTTTTAAATGAAACTTCATTATTCCATATTAAGATATCAACTGTATTTATTTTTTCTAATTACCACGTTCTCCTTCCTAATATGCTAATGTGCCTTATATAGGCATATTTATAGTATGTAGTTTACATTAGTTTTTATTTAACTTAACATTACATCCTAAATATTTTCATGTGACTAATTTTTACAATAGTAATTTTAATAGAAGCACAAGAGTCCAATGAATTGATGTGCTATCTATTGCTTAACTATTCTCTTAGCCTTTGGCTTTCAGCCTGTTACCAGGTTTTGCCTACAAAATCATACTATAAGTTATAAATTTTCTAACTCAGCAATTCAGTTAGATTCACTAAGCAGTAACAGTCAATGCTGGCTCATGCTATTAAAAGGAGGCAGACATAACAAACATAAAACTTAATCTTTCCCTCAGAAGTACTTATGAATGAAAATGAGAGACTTATTTACTATAAATGGAAGTAAATAAGTATCCACAAAATTAAACATGACCAGTGATATGCTGGAGCAGAGATAGGAGCAATTATTTCTAATTGTGCAGGAAGAAAAGACTTCATAGAGGAGGAAGATTTTAAGCTAGGCTTTTCAGGATGTGTAAAATTTAGACAAGGAAAAAGGATGATCAGGGCATTTTGAGCTAAAATAAAAGTAACAGCAAGATAAAAGGATATAAAAGCAATTTACAGATATAAGAAACTATGAGTCATCTGGTACGGGTGGCTTATATGAGATGAAGAGGTGACAGGAAAGAATAATTTAGAGTCATATATTCCAGGAACTTGACCTCCATACTATAAAGAGTTTCAATTCCTCTGTAAGCAAAAATATAATGTTTTGAACCGAATAGGGCCATGATTAGATTAGTGCTTCAGTAGAAAGATGGTTGCATTGATATGAAGCAAGGTAGAAGACTTATATCCCTGTTAGAAAGATATTGCCCAAGTTCAAGGAAAGTTTATTAACTTATTCTTTTATTTTTTGTTCTTTGCTTCATTCATAATTCATGAGTATATAATCACCTTAGCAGGGTGTTAGACCTTGGGGCTGTTAAGATAAGAATCAATATCTATTTAAAATTATACATTTGTTCAACAAATATAAATTGAGAGCCTACTTTGTGCTAGATGAATGAATCAGAGCAGAATTTACTTCAGTCATTGACCTTAAGTTCTGAGTCTGAATAGTGCATAGCATTTGGTGATTACAGACCAATGTGTTAGAGATATGAATAGAATACTAAAGTCCTTCACTATGTGACATTTCGCAGAAGAGATTATACAGACCCTCTAAATGATCCTTCATCCCAACCGTTCTCTTCAATGAAGCATCTCTGTTTGCTTATATTTCCCCTCTTGTCTACAAACAGAAACAAAGTTGAAATCTGGAAACCCAAACTTAAATGATACAGTATGAAGGCCAAGTAATCCGTCTGCTTGAGGATCTAGAAGGAATTAGAATACTTTGAGACTTTTCATGCTGTGTTGCTGAGTTTATTGAAACATTTCTACTTTTGTGAGAAAACAAGGTGCAAGAAATCAAGCCATCAAAATGCAAAATAGAATCTCAAGAAATCAGAATGTTTATCCAGTAGCAAAAATCTCAGGAATTTATTGAGATTCTGTTGTGCATTTTAACAGTGTTACTCCTAGTCTAAAGTGGAATTCGGTTCTGTCTCCTGCTCCTCCCATCTGTGGGTTGCCCTCAACTTTGTTCTCACTCAGACATAGACCAGGATACCATGCTATTGTTACTCTATCACTTAGGTTTCATCATCATGAATCAACCAATGCTCCAAAGAAAACTGCTCTGAGAAAAGACATATTTCAAAAGCCTTTTTCAGAACTAATGTAGTAATAGTAATTCATTCTTATATATTACCTGCTATGGCTAAATCGAATGCTTGATAAAATATAAGAAAGCTCAAACCAGATTACATTTGAAATATATCATTTGGGAAAACATGTTTTAATTTGAAGACACATTGAAAGTGATTAGCTACATTAAAGATTTCAAAATATGCATTGTATTATTCTGCCGTATCATAAGTGGTCTATCAGCCACAATAAAGTTTAAAAAAAAAGCTTATATCCAGGTAAATCATCTTTTGCTTTGAAAAGACAAAATTATTTCTCAGAATTATTTTCTAATTAATGTAACTTTATTTGCTAGGTCAAGGCAGGAGTTAACTACCTTTCTGTTGGTGTAATTAGCTTCCCATGTCTCTGGAGGAGCTAAGTATATGCGGATAAGAAAATGAACAAGGTAAGCCGGGCGCGGTGGCTCACGCCTGTAATCCCAGCACTTTGGGAGGCCGAGGCAGGCGGATCACGAGGTCAGGAGATCAAGACCATCCTGGCTAACACGGTGAAACCCTGTCTCTACTAAAAATATAAAATGTTAGTCAGGCGTGGTGGCGGGCACCTGTAGTCCCAGCTACATGGGAGGCTGAGGCAGGAGAATGGCATGAACCCGGGAGGCGGAGGTTGCAGTGAGCCGAGATCACGCCACTGCACTCCAGCCTGGACGACAGAGCAGGACTCCGTCTCAAAAAAAAAGAAAAAGAAAATGAACGAACAAGGTATTTAGAGAAGATACTCTCAGTGCTCTGCACAGATCCCCTTGAACAACTTTTATGTCTTCTGTGAGCCCCTCCCCAGACTTGAGTGTATTTCTGTTTCCAATTGCTAGCACCTGTGACTGTTCTTCCTAGGGCAGTTCTTAGGTTACTGGAGCTGCTTTGCCTGCAGACAAACAGAGCCAAGAGCCTCTAGAAGTCCAAGCATCTCTTTCTTTCCCAGCAGTGGCTCATAATGACTGTCTATTGCCTGAATATGAAAGCTCAGCTACCTTGCTTGGGTTGGGATAAACTCTGAGGTATGACGTACACTCCACAGCTCCCTGCAAAATTAGGCCAAAACCACCCTCCATGAAACTTTGTTTGAAAGTGTACTCTTGCTTGACTGCTTCTCTTTCTCTGTCTGCTTCTTTCTGTCACTCAAAGTAGGTTTTCCTGGAAGTATTTCCTTAATAAATAGCTTTAATATAAATAATTTGTTTCAGGGTATGCTTCCAGGGAAGTCTGAGAAAGTATTTCTGCTTAAAACATCTTTTTCCTGTACTCCACATTTTGCAGATATGTTCTGAGTTAATAAATCTTTTAAGCTGTGTAAATATACCCTCTGAGAGAGAAGAATAACAAAACAGAACATTCCCAACAAACTAAAATGACCACAGATCCAGTAACTAAAATTCAACAACCAGATTGCCTGTGTGTATGTTGTTTTTCAAGGTAGCCAAGGCATCATGAGCATCTCTATCAATGTCATTCTTTCCATACCCAAAGGAGTGCAATTCCAAGATGTTGAAACTGCTGAGACCAAGCTCTGGCTGGAGGTCTAATTTCCACAAGTAAGACGCTTAGGTAGCAAGATAGAAAAGGAGACTTAGTAGAAGCATTTGCTTGGAACGAAGGATTTTAATGTGTTTGATTGGTTCAGAGATCAGATGCAGAGCAGAGGCTAGAAGAGAAAACCACTGTTCAGGATACTCACACAAAGTGACTGACACTGGAGCTGATCTAGCTGCAGTTCAGCTACAAATCTGATTGGGATTTTAATCCAGATATTTAGAGCATACAGGTGGCCTAAAGGAAACCTACTAACCCTGTCTATTTATAAAAACCAAGTCTGGGTAATTTTCTCCTAATTTTGGAAAAATGGTAAAAAAACAAACAAAAAACATAGTACCCTATGAAAGCCATCCAGTAGCAAAAATGAAAAGGAACAATGTCCTGAAGACAAGAGGAAGAGCAGACCTCTGAAGATTATTCATAACAGGAACCAGAGAAAATTTAAAAGACTGTTTATCATACTTAATCTGATTTAAGAAGTCATTGCTTTTAGTAAACAGGAAAAGAAAGCCACAAAATAGACAAGCTGAGATAAAGGGACAACAGGATGAGATGAAAAGAAGACAGGATATGAGGCCAAGGCAACAAGCTGGGATGAAATGGGAGCTCACAGTGAGATAAAGGAGGTGCCGAGGGAGTCCAACAGAAATTCAAAATTAAAACCATTTTCATGTCAATTCCTCCATATACATACACATCCCATAACGGCACATAGAAGAACAGAAGAAAGTAATAATAGATATACAGGACAAGTGAAGGAGATACAAACGAAAAATTTTGAGTTTCTGGAAAGAAACTAGATTAACTGGAACAGAAGTAGTAATTAAAGATGCAATTGAAGAAACCTGTCCTAAACTAGGGGGTTGAAGAGGAAAGGGGTGGGGGAACTAGCAATGCAGATTACAGGGGCTGACCATGATCCAGGCAACATTATTTAAAGGACAATTAGACATATATCCTGATATTTTTAAATTATAAGAAAATAGATTGAGATGCATTCAGAAACAAAAATACAAGTTATCTATAAAGCAATTAATATTTACTTGGCCCCATAGAATAACTTGTAACACTAAATTTCAAAGAATGATGAAGCAGATTTAGAGTACTGTTCATTCATTCGACAAATAAGCTTCTAGTGTGAGCCCAGCATTGTGTTGGGTACTGAAAATACAATAATGTAAACTCTTAGAACCTGAAATGATCTGTATATGGAATTAAAGGTAATTCGTCATCACAATTACATAAAAGGTTTATGTAAAGGTATAAGCATCACAACTATGTATATGCTGGGCTCTACCCTGCAGTTTCTGACTCAGTAGGTCCAGGACAGGTCCCAGTAACTTGTGTTTCTAAGTTCCCAAGTGATGCTGATGTAGCTAGTACCAGAATCACACATTGAGAACCACTGATTTGCATTAACAAAAATTTGCGAGGGAATAGAACAGAAATGTTCCACTGCAGTGGAATTATTACATTATTTTAGTCACTGAAATAAACAGCCTTAAAGATTATTTAATACTGTATAAAAATCACAATCACACAATATTGCATAGATAAGTCAGTGTGTGAGACTTGACATATTAAGCTCTTTACAGAAAGTGGTTAAAAAAGGAAGAGATAGCTATCCAATAAACAAAGATAGTGAGGAAATCCAAAAATTGTTGACAGTGATTATCTCTAGACTATATCCTTATAGTTAAATATTTTCATCTTTTTACTGTATTTTCTAAATAATTGTGCATTAATTTTATATTGAGAAAAAGAAAAAAAATCTCCAGAAGACCCAGTTCAAATGTTGTCTTCTTGGTAAAGCTCCTACCAGTCCCCTATACCATTAACTCAAGTGCCAGCTATGAATTCTGTTATTGCACCATAAAAGCATTCATCACCTTCTTTGTCTTTCATTAAAAACTAACTATTCTAATCCCAGCTACTCAGGAGGCTGAGGCAGGAGAGTCACTTGAACCTGGGAGGTGGAGGTTGCAGTGAGCTGAGTTTGTGCCACTGCACCCCAGCCTGGGTGACAGAGCAAGACTCTGTCTCAAAAAAAAAAACAGAAAACAAAACAAAAAAAACCCTGACTATTCATGTTAGTATTTTAAAAGTTCTGAAGAGTCTCAGTTTTTAAAAAGGCTTGTTTATTCTTGCTTGTTCCAGGATTTTCAAACTTGTCTACAAAACTATATAAACCATCTATTAATGTTCTGCAAGTAAGTGGTCCACACAGTGGAGTTAGCCACCAATTTGCATTTATTGAATGAATGAATGAAATCAATGAACCAATGAATCATTGCCTAAAATACGCAGAATACCTATAATATAATAATATGTTTCCTAGTGGTGAACCTAAATAAAGAGCTTTCTTTCAAAGGGCATTAACAATTTTACTAGCGTTTACTTATGCTTCTCATTTCCAAAGTACTCAAGATAGAGTGTCTCCTGGGTGCAGGGCATTCTGACATACAAAAGCATCTTATTTTACATGGTCTTATGTCAGCCAAGTGTTAGTGCATTACATCCTTACTTATCTCAGCCTTCAAAAATATTTAAATCACTTGTCATAGATGATTGTGTATCTACATGATCATTATTTAAATTTAACCAAGAGTGATAATTTCATACAATATGGGCAAAAAATGATAATAGGAGAATCCAAGCATCCTCTTACAGAAACATACAAATACCAGATGGAGTTTTCTGCATTTTGAAAGTTGATGACACTGTATTTCCAAACAAATATTGTAGGCCAAAAATAAGAGCCCATCTGGAATTTTATAATTAATTATTTTCTCTGCCAAAAAATTTCTTCCCCACTTTAATGGCTATATTCCATCCCATTACTAACTCGGATCATGGGATTTCTTATGGTCCTTTATGTTTTTCAGGAGTTACATAAAAATATTTTAAAAGTATGGAAATATTTGATAACTTAGCAACAAAAGTAGGATGGAATGCAATCAGATGTAAACAGCATGCTTCCCAGCACAAACATACATCACCAAAGACAAATAGAAACAAAAGTCTCTGACATAAGGGAACAGTCATTATTAAAATTTAAATTCACTGTTATTTTCACGTAAGGGTTGCAAAATGCTTCTCCCACAACACCGCATATACAGCAAGTGGCCCCAAGTAGTTTGTTCAATAACATACAATGGAATTAAAGAATGTTGTGATTTTGAAAGAGAAGAAGAATCCGGGAGTGACTGAAATTAAAGATGGTCATTTTGTTGTATAAACTCTGTTTTTTAAATGTCTTTCTTTTAACTTTTAAGTGCAGGAATACAAGTGCAGATTTGTTACATAGGTAAACTTGTGTCATGGGGGTGTGTTGTACAAATTATTTTGTCACCCAGATATTAAGCCTAGTACCCATTAGTTATTTTTCCTGGTTCTCTTCTTTCTCCCACCCTCCACCCTCTGAAAGATCCCAGTGTGTGTTGTTACCACCTATGTGTCCATGCGTTCTCATCATTTAGCTCCAACTTATAAGTGATAACATGCAGTATTTCATTTTGTATTCCTGTGCTAGTTTGCTGAGGATAATGGCCTCCAGCGTCATCCATGTTCCTGCAAAAGACAGGATCTCATTGCTTTTTATGGCTACATAGTATTCCATGGTGCCTATGTACCACATTTTGCTTATCCAGTCTATCATTGATGGGCATTTAGATTGATTCCATGTCTTTGCTATTGTGAATAGTGCAGCAGTGAACATACATGTGCATGTGTCTTTATAATAGAATGATTTTTATTCCTTTGGTATATACCCAGTAAAGGGATTGCTGGGTCTAATCCCTTTAGACCAAAGGATATTTCTTTAGACCAAAGTATTTAGGTCTTTGAGGAATTGTCACACTGTCTTCCATAATGGCTGAACTAATTTACACTCCCACCAACAGTGTATAAAGTGTTCCCTTTTTTCCATAACCTTGCCAGCATCTGTTATTTTTGTTGTTGTTGTTGTTGTTGAGACGGAGTCTCACTCTGTTGCCCAGGCTGGAGTGCAGTGGCACAATCTCAGCTCACTGTAACCTCTGCCTCCTTGGTTCGAGCGATTCCCCTGCCTCAGCCTCCTGAGTAGCTGGGATTACAGGCACATGCCACCACACCCAGCTAATTTTTGTATTTTTAGTAGAGATGGGGTTTCACCGTGTTGGTCAGGCTGGTCTCAAACTCCTGACCTTATGATCCGCCCGCCTCGGCCTCCCAAAGTGCTAGGATTACAGGCATGAGCCACCATGCCTGGCCCTTGACTTTTTAATAGTAGATATTCTGACTGGTATTAGATGGTGTGGTTTTGGTTTCCATTTCTCTAACAATCAGTGATATTGAGCTTTTTGCATGTGATTTTTGGCCACATGTATTTCTTCTTTTGAGAAATGTCTGTTCATGTCCTTTGCCAACTTTTTAATGGAGTCATTTGTGGTTTTTTTCATAAATTTAAGTTTTTTTTTTTGATGCTGGATATAAGACCTTTGTTGGATGCATACATATGAGAAACACAGTGTAGTATTAACTGATAACAAAGAGAAGCCTTTGTAAAGTTAGTTTTCTTTTTAAACATGATTTAGTTATTCAACTTTAGCATCCTGTAATTCTAATTTTCAGAGCTGGAAGCCTTAGAATATTAGAAATCCAAGATTTTGAATGATTTTTGTTTGTTTACAACAGCCAGACATATCCCAGGCAAGCAATAGAATTTAGCGTGGCTGGATGGGCCATGCAATAAACTGATATAAGCATGAGCAAACTGAAGAAAACAGCAGCCCCTACTCAGTGATAGTTAACTATTTTACCCAGGCTCACTGCTGCCCAATCTTCTGATTGTTAAAGAGAAGCTGAAAATCTGATTCTTATCTGAAATTTCTCAACTTTGAAAGTACGTTTCAGAGAATTAAAATGCATTTTAAAATTTTAAAAATAGTGCGGACCAAAGAGATCACATCTGTACACTGGCTGTACTACATGGGCCACTGGTCTACAAGGTAGAAACTACGATGTTGATTATGGAGTCACCTGTGTCAAGTGAGGACTTGCTACCTCCAAGGACTATTCTAGGGGTCTACCTTAACCAAAGAATAACTTATTTTCCCTTCGATATACTTGATATATGGTTACTTGGTTATCAAGTTCCAAATATACTGTTAGACCTTTTGAGGATCTATCTTGAGTTGTTAATTGCCTTCAGGGAGGATCTGCTGGTATCACCTTTCCTCCTTCTCCATAGATTGTTCCTTGTGCTTGTATCCCAGCTTAGCTATATCCTGCTCTAACCCATACTCACTCATCATAAGCATAGGTTGTCTTTGAGTAGAAGACTAAATCAATCTCTAGGCAAAATTATTGTGTGTTAAAAATATAATTCCTACAGGGGAAGCCATTCTTGAAATATCAACATTTCTAGATAGTTTTGTGTTTTTAGCTTAAAGATGCCACTTAAAGTACTAGAGGATGGAGACATGTCTGGAAGAAAAGCATAGAAGGAAAAAAAAGGCAGAAGGAGGCAAAGTTATGGGGTTTATATGGTTGTAGATTTAACGCTTTGATCTGGAAAAGACAGTGCAGGACATGGTCTCCTGTGATTCTGGCCTATGAATTGATAGATAAACCTCTAGAATAGCAGGTAATTGTAAAAGACTGCCTTTTCCCGGTTATAATCTTTCTTCTATCCCATTCCCAAAAACCCTCCTGAAAAGTAACCTATAGGTCTACAGGAAAGAATGCTATTATTTCATAAATCTGAGCCAGAACTATTTCCATTACTTTGAAAGATGTAGAAGAAGAAAGATACATATTAACGGACAAAACACTCTCCTAAATTGCTCGGATATTTCAAGCTTTAATTCTATTGTCAATTACCTAAAACGACTGTGACCAGCATGGGTCTGTTCATTTATTCAACCAATATTTCTTTAGTACCTGCCACATTTCAGACATTTCTGCAGGGGATAAAGACACTGTAGAGATTCAACAGCTAGCTGAAACCTCAACCAGTTTCAGGCAATTCTTACATCTTTGATCTTTATCATCAAAAAAGGAGCCCATAGTACTAATTACACGGGAACAAAACACTTTAATGTATTTTTCACCTATTTATTCAATTAATATTTATTGAGGGCTTACATTATACCAGTTACTCTTCTAAATACAAGACACCAAAAATAACTTTTTAAAAAAACTTCCTGTTTCCATTATGTGTAAATATTATAATTGGATGTATATTTAATAGAAAATGTTGACTGGGCATGGTGACTCATGGCTATAATCCCAGCACTTTGGGATGCCAAGACAGGAGGACCACTTGGGGCCAGGAGTTAAAGAGCAGTCTGGGCAACATAGAGATACTCTGTCTCTACAAAAAATTAGCCAGGTATTGTGGCATGTACCTGTGGTTTCAGCTCCTCAGGAGGTTGAGGTGAGAGCATCATTTGAGCCTGGAAGATTGAGGCCGTAGTGAGCTATGGTCACACCACTGCTCTCAACAGTGTGAGATGCTGTCAAAAAAAAAAAAAAAAAAAAAAGAAAAAGAAAAAAGAAGAGAAGAAAAGAAGGAAGGAGGAAAGGAAGAAAGAAAAGAAGGAAAGAAAATGTTTCTACATTTGTGATCGAGTCTTCTAAAACATATGTATGTCACATGAAACCCACCTGCATAATTTCACATTGCATATGTAGCTAATCTATATTACAATAAAATATTTTTAGGCCAGGAGCAGGGGCTCATGCCTGTAATCCCAGCACTTTGGGAGGCCAAGGTGGGTGGATCAACTGAGGTCAGGAGTTTGAGACCAGCCTGACCAACATAGTGAAACATGTCTCCACTAAAAATACAAAAAATACAAAAAATTAGCTGGGCATGCTGGTGGGCACCTGTAATCCCAGCTATTTGGGAGGCTGAAGCAGGAGAATCACTTGAACCTGGGAGGTAGAGGTTGCAGTGAGCCGAGATTGTGCTATTGCGCTCCAGCCTGGGCGACAAGAGCAAAAAGTTCATTTAAAAAAAAAAAAAAAAAATTAGTTCTCTGAGACTAGGTTACCTTATGTACAAATTGGAAGTCATAATATTAATAAAGTTATAGGACTTAAATGAGATAAACTAGGAAAAGAAATTAGTATATAGCATATAGTATGTACCCTTTATTTTTATTATTATAGAAATATTGATATGTATATTTTGGACACTGGAGTTTGGTTTTGTCTACCTCAAACCAGAAGGTTTACACTACCTTGCAGAAACTTCATGGGAGAAGAGTTGGAATATTTCCCTCCAGCTGCACCTTATGTTTCAGAATAGAATTCATCCTGCTGTAATGTGTCAGCTTAGGCAGGTCAGTTTCTTTAAAGACAATGCCATAGTTTGGGCTTAGATACAAGTCAATTCTATCAATTCCAAGAAAAGAAAAGAATGTCTTTAAAAATCAATCTCAAAATATTTCATCGAAGCTGTTGCTGCTTTGCTTCCTAGACAAGGATGCTTTAGGCAGCAGGAGTTTCCTTTAGATTTTTTTCATCCTTTCCTTTCTCCTAAGGGCAGAAATTAAGCATTCTTAGGTTGATCTTTTTTCTTCCTTGTGTAATTGAAGACCAGAGGGAATTTCAAGCTTCCTGTTCATCAGCAAAATAAACTGATATAAAATGAAGAGGGAAATTTATTCTCCCCTCATCACCAGTTTAGGAAAGGAAAGTTAAATTATGTTCCGAACGTTTATCTTGTATATGGTATTTGATAAGTGGTTGAAGGAGCTTATTGTACAGTGTAAAGGAGAGCTCTCAAAAACTTAGAGGGAATGAGTTATTAATGTGTTATAAATGCACCATAAAGAAAAAACTTCTGGCTTGTGACACTGTTTGTGAATTTTTGTGTGTTTGAAAACATTTCCAAGGTCATGTTTTTAAGGGCAGGACTTGAAAACAGTGATTTCACTGTGGAATTCTGGCGTTCTCTAAACAGGACTTTGTGAGCATCCTTGATCTTGGTATTTTTTGTCTCTTCAAGATGAGCTATGAGCTCACCTAATTTGTTTTCCTTCTGCTGAGCAATACTGTTCCTGGGCTCTTTTGTTAAGTCACAATAAACTAGGCAAGCAACCAGGAGGTCCTTGACACAAAGTCCTTTATTGATCTGAAAACCACACGGTGCTAACCTCACCTTAAAATCCTATAGCATAAATCTCTAGTTCCTCAAAAACAGCCAAAGTATTAACACCAAAACACTAGATATCCTTGTTTTCAATGCATATTTGACAATTTAGAAAAGGTAGTTCTTTATGAAAAAAATTGTTTTCTTTTTAGTTTTAAACTTTTATATCCAACATCTTCCAGGTCTCTCTTGAAGATAAATGTTTTGCCCTTTTGTGCCAAAGAGCACAAAAATACAGTCAGGCCAATGTCATGATTGTAGGGTTGGAGTTGCAAATTTATAAGATTCTATGATGCTCCTTAAATTATAATATAAAAGTATTTTATAATAAGAGAGGCAAGGAATTGTGTATCAGAGAGTTATGAGAATTATAATGCCTGAAGTTATATATGTGACCAGATGAAAGGCTTTTAATTTGTTAGGAATTTGCTCATTCATTCACTTACTTATTGACTCGTTCATTCAATGGCTAGTATGAGCCAGAATGTGTGGTAAGATGATATAGTTACAAACAAAACCATTCTGTTCTCTATGATCGTGGCACTTACAGCCTCTTAGGGTAAAATATAATAATCATATAAACAAATAAAATAATCCACAAATTATGCCCACTGCAATGAAGGACATTAACAGCCTGTTGTGATAGACACTAATGGAGGAGAAGAATTCAGCTCCTGTACAATCCTGGGGAGTGAGTGCTCCAGTCAAAAGCAACAGCAGGTGCAAAAGCCTCAATGTGGCCAAAATATAGTAAGGCAGTAGAAGAGTAGCATGAAAATTGATGTAAAAATTGTGAAGCTCTACGTAACACATAGGTGATGTTGCCTGTCCTGCACTGTTCTACATGATACCTTCCCCAGTGTCTCCACTTTGGTCAAGATTACATGTCCCCGTTAATTGCTTGAATTCACCCTTTACTTACTTGTCCCCAAATATTTGTTCATACTTGAATGCTATTTCTCCCTCATGTCTAAATGTTGTCATTCTGCTAAGCAAAATGCAAAAAAAAAAAAAAAATAGGGAAAAAGAGTATACATTGTGCGATTCAATTAATGGAAGATTCTAGAAAATGCCAAATTCATCTGTAATGACAGATGCCTGGTTGCTGGGGGTGTGTGTGGAGGTGGCTGCAAAGAGGTGCAAATGGAATTTGGGGGATGATGAAAGAGTTCTGTATCTTGATCGTTATGGTGGTTATGCAGGTGGATTATCTGTCAAAACTCAACAAACTGTACACTGAAATGGCATTTATCATATGCAAATTATATCTTAAATAAGTTGATTAAAAAGTTGTAGAATAAGAAAAACAATAAAAAAGCTTAAATTCATCTTCTCCATTATCTCTCTAATAAGAAATAACCTTTCTTTCTATCATCATGGCATGTACTGTTCATGTGTTATAGGTTTTTGTATTTGTGATAAGCATACCACATAGAGCCCTCAGTGAATGTCATGATGTTAAAGTGGCTATTTCTTCATTGGGTTTGCATATTACCTTATGAGAGAAATCATGTCTCATTTGTACTTTTCTCCCCCCACAGCACCTAGCTTAGAATACATAAAAGAACCTCACTGAGCATTTGGTAAATCAATAGCAATATTTTTATATTTACATCCTGACTGGTTCCCAAAAAGGATGAGCAGGAAAAGAAATTGATTTCCAGGAGTTGATGAATGAATAGACTGTTCTTGGCACTGGAGCCCACATCCTGTCTCCATGTGTAAAAATTGGTGGTAGAAAAGGGTTTTCAACCTACCTTCTTCACACTCATGCTTACTTACTGATTTAATGAAATGCTTGTGATGGTTTCTCTGTTCTCCAGTAGGTAAACGCTATACAGACCCTCCGCATTATCCTTCTTAATAGTCCATTATTCCTCTGTAGAGAGTCCAGTGGTAGAATCAGCGTTGTCAAGCTGCAAGGAGGGGACACAAAAGTGTTACAGGAAGGCGACATTTATGCCCCATTACGAGTGAAGGAAAATCGAAGGAGCAATAGTGGTCTATTGCATAACTGCCCCTGTTGGGTTGTTATGAGGAGAACTGTGTAAATCAGCCCTCATGTGCTTATCCTTGAGAAATTCTTTTTCCCCTTTCCTCATAGCCTCTCTCTATGCAATTTTTGGTGTTCTCGACTGGCCGATTACCTAGAATATTAGCTTTTCAAAATATGACACAGAAGTTCACCAATTCCTTCCAACTCATAACACTTTAAAATTGCAATTCCAAATTATTCCTGTAAAAATAGCTGATCTTTATGACTCCTAGGGGATTTCTTATTTTAATCTGAAACCTTCAGAAATGGTTCAGTTTTGTGAAAATGATGGGGGAATGTCTGCCCTTAGCAGTTTTTGTGTTCAAGGGCAAATCAACCTCTGTGCTTGCTAACTTTAATTTTCCAAGGGTCATGAGACTTTAATTTGATTCTTTATCCAGTGTGCATAAAATGTTCACTGGAATTTGCATAATACATTTATTGTATAATCATTCTTCACATTGGTTACCTGCTTCCTCAAATGAACATTACTTTTTTAAAGAGATGAATTAATGTAGGGCCAATTTGAACTTAGTAACTAAACAGAATTAAGTATATCTCTGATGAACAAACATAAAAGAGACAGGGAAGGAGAGCAGATACTTGTTCTGAAATAGGCTATTATGAGAAAATAGCCCCAGTCCTGTATTTTTAAATATTCATTTTGTACATATAAGCAGGAGAAGAATTGCTGTCTTTAAAAATATAAAGATTTGTTATGTGAAGAAAGGAATACATTTGTCTGGTTTCTCTTAGAATGTATTTAAAACAAATGAATTAAATTAAGGTGCTAAATTTCAGCACAGTCTAAAAAGATGAGGGAGTTGGAGAGAGAAAATGCCTTTGGCATTAGGCCAGGTGCTTTAAATACACTTAAATTTATTCAATGCCCAGAACCAACATAGAATTTAGGTAGTGTTATTAGTATCCTTATTTTTGGTTGAGTGTTCTGTGCCTGAGGACTCACTGCTATCAAATAGTGGAGCTAGTATTTGAATCTAGACTGCATG
This sequence comes from Pan troglodytes, assembly GCF_028858775.2. Taxonomy (NCBI): domain Eukaryota; kingdom Metazoa; phylum Chordata; class Mammalia; order Primates; family Hominidae; genus Pan; species Pan troglodytes. The sequence continues at coordinate 33,555,524 of NC_086015.1, forward strand.
ATGGCAACATCTGTGCCTTTCAACTACAACAGTTTTCTATGAAATACACTTATCTCTCATGGACTGCCTTGGAAGACTGTGTAATCCCTACATTAGAATTGTCCAGGTGGAGTTTGGAGGAGTGTTTGGCAAAGAGATTGTAGGAAGATTGGAAGATCCAATAGAGGTTCAAGAAGATGACTTTTAAGATTCCCATTCTCCCTATAGTTTTATGAGAGTAGCAGGTGCAATCCTGACTTGATGAGTGGCTTGTTGCAGTCCAGGGAGTCTCAGTCTTTAATGTGCATATGGCTTTCTTGGGGATCTTGTCAAAATGTACAGCCTGATTCAGTAGACCTAGGGTAGGCCTGAAATTGTGCACTTCTAACAAGCTCCCAAGTGATGCCAACATTGCTTTTCCACAGCTCACATCTGAGCAGCAAAGTAGAAAACCTCTCAGGCGAGGTGCTTTTGATTTCTGCTTGCAGAGCCATTTTCCTAGTGATTCAGGTCTTGACCGTAGTTGGGACAATTATATAAAAACATCCTAAACTAAACAGTTCTCTAAACTGTATCTGAACCAGCATGTCCTAGGATCCTGAAATGCTATTTTCCTTATACAATTAGGATACTGCCTAGAGGAGAGATTTCCTCTGTAAGTCATGAACCTCCAGCAATTTAAAGGGACACGAAAGAGCTGATACCATCAGCAAGCATACTAATTTACAAATTACATCAAAATGTTCTTGGGGACAACATGTCTTTGTTGGAAAAAAAAATTCCACTTTCAACTTATAAATAAATATGTAATCATGGTACAATTACATGACTATTCAAACTTTTGATATCCTTTTTGAATCACAGATCTCAAATTTTGTCTCATAAGGTTCTGATATATTTCCAAAAATCCTTTGAGATGGATCCAACTTAATTACAATGAAAAGAAAAATGGGCTTCCAATCCCTTGTATTTCAAGAGATGGGTGTTTGAATTTGATCTAACTGGCTTCTGATATCTTTGGCTTGCAATGCATGAAAGTCTTTTTTTAAAAAAAGATCTTTGAATGAAACAAAAAACTTAGGAAAAATCATTCTCTAAAGTCTAGGAGGCTTTGAAAGCATTGCCTATTTCCATTTCATTAATTTTAAAAATCTTTCCAAATCTTGGAATAAAATCAGTTTTGCAAGTTAAGAAACATTTAGCTAAGGCAAACTGTATAGCTCAGAAATCTTTCAGAAAGGGTTAGGCAATTGGAATGCTGAAAATATTAGATTGATGGGATTATAGAGATCCATATTTATCGACCAAGAAAAGCAGTTGCATGTGTTGCTTAGGGAAAAATCAGATGTTAAAATTGTATGTATAATCTGATATCATTTTGGCTAAAATAAGGAAAACAATTTTATTAAAAATTTATTATCTTGGATGGTGGCATCATAGCTAATTTCTCTTTGTATTGGCTGAATTACTATAATAAAATTACGTAACTTATAAAATTAGAAAAAATCAATAGCCATTTTCTTATTTTTGAAATTTTAATTTTTGTGAGTACATAGTATGTATATATATTTATGAGGTACAGGAGATATTTTGTTACAGGCATGTAATGCATAATAATCACTTTATGGAAAATGACATATCCATGCCTTCAAGCATTTATCCTTTGTTTTATAAGACATCCAATTCTTTTAGTTATTTAAAAATGTACAATTAAATTATTTTGACTGTAGTCACCCTGTTGTGCTATCAAATACTAGATATTATTTATTCTTTCAAACTATTTTTTGTACCCTTCAACCATCCTCACCTCCCCCTCATCCCCTGCTACAGTTCCCAGCCTCTGGTAACCATCCTTCTACTGTCTATCTCCATGTGTTCAATTGTTTTGATTTTTATATCCAACAAATAAGTGAGAACCTGCAATGACTGTTTTTCTGTTACTGGCTTATTTCACTTAATGTAATGACCTCCAGTTTCATCCATGTTGTTGCAAATGACAGGATCTCATTCTCTTTTATGGCTGAATAGTACTCCATTGTGTATAAGTACCACATTTTCTTTATCCATTCATCTGTTGATGGACACTGAGGTTGCTTCCAAATCTTGGCTGTTGCAAACAGTGCTGTAACAAACATGGAAATGCAGATATCTCTTCAATATATTGATTTTCCTTCTTTTGGGCATATACTCAGCAATGGTATTTCTGTATCATATGGTAGCTCTATTTTTAGTTTTTTGAGAAATCCAAACTCTTCTCCATAGTGGTTGTACTAATTTATATTCCCTCCAACAGTATACAAGGGTTCCCTTTTCTCTACAACATCTCCAACATTTGTTATTGCCTGTCTTTTGGATAAAACCATTTTAACTGGGCTGAGATGATATCTCATCATAGTTTTGATTTGCATTTCTCTGATGATCAGTGATATTGAGCACCTTTCCATATGCCTGTTTGCCATTTGTATGTCACCCTTTGAAAAATTTCTATTAAAATATTTTGCCCATTTTTAGTTGGATTATTATATTTTTTCCTATACAGTTGTTTGAGCTCTTTGTATTTACTGATTGTCAATCTGTCAGATGGGTAGTTTGCAAATATTTTCTCTCATTCTGTGGGTTGATTCTTCACTTTGTTCATTGTTTTCCCTCACTGTGCAGAAGCTTTTTAACTTGATGAGATCCCATCTGTCCGTTTTTGCTTTGGTTGCCTGTGTTTCTCCAATGTTTTCTTTTAGTAGTTTCATAGTTTGAGGTCTTAGATTTAAGTCTTTAATCCATTTTGATATGTTTTTTGTATATGGTGAGAGACAGGGGTCAAGTCTCATTCTTCTGTATATGGATATCCAGTTTTCCCAGTACCATTTATTGAAGAGATTGTCCATTCTTCAATGTGTGGCTTTGGCACCTTTGTGAAAAATGAGTTCACTGTAGGTACGTAGATTTGCTTGTAGATTTTCTGTTATGTTCCATTGGTCTATGCGTCTGTTTTTATGCCAGTACCATGCTGTTTTGGTTACTATAGCTCTGTAGTATAATTTGAAGTCAGGTAATGTGATTTCTTCAGTTTAGTTCTTTTTGCTCAGAATAGCTTTGGCTATTCGGGGTCTTTGTGATTCTGTAGAAACTTTAGAATTATTTTTGCTATTTCTGAGAAGAATGTCATTGGTATATTGATAGGGACTGCATTGAATCAGTAGATTGTTTTGGGTAGTATAGACATTTTAAACAATATTGCTATCCAATATCCAATCCATGAACATGGAATATTTTTAATTTTTTTTGTGTCCTCTTCAATTTCTTTTATCAGTGTTTTACAGTTTTAATTATAGAGATATTTTTCTTCTTTGATTAATTCCTAGGTATTTGATTTTATTTTTGACTATAGTAGGTGGAATTACTTTTTAAATTTCTTTTTCAGATTGTTCCCTGTTGGCATATAGAAATGCTACTAATTTTCGTATGTTGATCTTGTATCCTTCAACTTTACTGAATGTTTATCAATTCTAATAGTATTTTTGGTAGAGTCTTTTAAGTTTTTTCAAATATAAGATCGTATCATCTGCAAACGAGGATAATTTGACTTCTTTCTTTCTCATTTGGATGCCCTTTATTTCTTCCTTTTCTGACTGCTCTAGCTAGAATTTCCAGTACTATGTTAAATAACAGTGGTGAAAGTGAATATCCTTGTCATGTTCTTATAGGAAAGGGTTTCAGTTTTTCCTCATTCAGTATAATACTAGTCGTGGGTCTGTCACATATGGCTTTTATTATGTTGAGGTATGCTCTGTCTATACCTAGTTTTTTGAGGGTTTTTATTATGAAGAGATGTTCAATTTTTTCAAATGCTTTATCAGCATCAATCAAAATGATCATATGGTTGTTGTCCTTCATTTTGTTGATATGTTGTATCACATTGATTGATTTGTGAATGTTGAATCATTCTTGCCTCCAAGACGTAAATCCCACATGGTCATGATGAGTGATCATCTTAATGTATTGTTGAATTCAGTTTGCTAGTATTTTGTTGAGGATTTTTGTGTCAATATTAATCAGAGATATTGGCCTGTAGTTTTCTTTTACTGATGTATCTTTTTTCTCGTTTTGGTATCAGGATAATACTGGTCTCATAGAATGAATTTGAAATTATTTCCTCCTCCCCTATTTTTCAGAATTGTTTGAGGATTGGTATTAATTCTTCTTAAGTGTTTGATAGAATTCAGCAGTGAATCTGTTGGGTCCTGGGTTTTCCTTATTGGGAGACTTTTTATTATGGATTCAATCTCATTGTTTGTTATTGGTCTGTTTAGTCTTTGGATTTCTTCATAATTCGATCTTGGTGGTTTGTGCATATCTAGGAATTTATTCAGTTCCCTTTGATTTTCCAGTTTATTGGCATATAGTTGCTCACAGTAGCCATTAATGATCCTTTAAATTTCTGTGACATAAGTTTTAAGAGCTCCTTATTCTTTTTTATTTTTTCTTTTGAGATGGAGTCTTGTTCTGTCACCCAGGCTGGAGTGCAGTGGCACAACCTCAGCTCACTGCAACCTCCGCCTCCCAGGTTCAAGTGATTCTCCCACCTCAGCCTCCCGACTAGCTGGGATTACAGGTGCTTGCCACCCTGTTTGGCAAATTTTTATATTTTTAGTAGAGATGGGGTTTTACCATGTTGGCCAGGCTGGTCTCAATCTCCCAACCTCTGGTGATTTGCCTTGGCCTCCCAAAGTTCTGGGATTGCAGGCATGAGCCACCATGCTCAGCTTCCTTTTTCATCTCTTATTTATTTATTTCTTTATTTAGGTTGTCTTCCTTTTTTTTCTTCATTAGTCTGGCTAAAAGTTTGCCAATTTTGTTTATCTTTTCAAAAAACAAATGTTTCATCTATCTTTTGTATTATTTTCTTCATTTCAAATCATTTATTTCTACTCTGATCCTGATTTCTTTTCTTCTAACTTTGCATTTAAATCATGCTTGCATTTTTAGTTCTTTAAGATGCATCCTTAGGTTCTTTATTTGAATTTTTTCTTATTTTTTGATGTAGGCACTTATAGCTATAAACTTCCCTCTGAGTACTGCTTTTTCTGTATTCCATAGGTTTTGATATGTTATGTTTCCATTATCATTTGTTTCAAGAAATGTTTAAATTTTCTTCTTAACATCTTTATTGAACCACTGGTTATTCAGGAGCATATTGTTTAATCTCCATGTGTTCATATAGTTTCCAAAATTCCTCTTGTTGATTTCTAGTTTTATTTCACTGTGGTCAGAGAAGATACTTGATATTTTTTCCATTTTTTAAATGTTTTAAGGTTTGTTTTGTGACCTAACACATAATCCATCCTAGAGAATGATCCACATGATGAGGAGAAAATTGTGTATTCTGTTGTCTCTGGATGAAATGTTTTGTAAATATCTATTAGGTCCATATTTTCTATACTGCAGATTAAGTCTGATGTTTCTTTGTTGAGTTTCTATCTGGGAGATCTGTCCAATGCTGAAAGTGGATTATTGATGTCTTAGCTATTATTGTATTGAGGTCTACCTTTCTCTTTAGCTCTAATAATATTTGCTTTATATATCAGGGTGCTCCAGTGTTGGGTGCATATATATTTAGAATTGTTATGTTCTTATGCTGGATTGACCCCTTTATCATTATGTAAGGACGTTCTTTGTCTCTCCTTGCAGTTTTTGTCTTGAAATCCATTTTTTCTTATATAAGTGTAGATACACCTGCTGTTTTTTGGTTTTCATTGTCATGGAATATCTTTTTTTTTTTTCCATCCCTTTATTTTCAGTCTGTGGGTCTTTATACATGATGTGGGTTTCTTGTAGGCAACAGATTATGGAATCTTATTTTTTCATCCATTTAGCCATTCTATGGCTTTTGATTAGAGAGTCCATTTACAATCAATGTTATTATTGATAGGCAGGGACTTATTCTTTCCATTTTGCTATTTGTTTTCTGGTTGTTTTGTAGTCTTCTCTTCCTTCTTACCTTCCTTTCAGTCTTCCTTTTAGTGAATGTGATTTTCTCTGATGCTATGATTTAATTTCTTGCTTTTTATTTTTTGTGTATCCATTGTGTGTTTTTTGATTTGAGGTTACAGTGAGGCTTCCAAATACTATCTTATAACCTGTTATTTTAAACAGATGACAACTTAACACTGATTGCATAAGAAAACACACACACACACGAAAATTAATAAAAACCCTACACTTTAACTTCATCCCCTGCTTTTTAACTTTTTGTTATTTCTCTTTATGTCTTATTGTACTGTCTGTATCTTGAAATGCAATTGTAGTTATTGTTTTTGATTGGTTCATCATTTAGTCTTTCCACTTAAGAGTAGTTTACACACCACAATTACAGTGTTATATAATTCTGTGTTTTTCTGCATACTTACTATTACCAGTGAGTTTTGTAGCTTCAGATGATTTCTTCTTGCTCATTAACATCTTTTTCTTTCAGATTGAAGAACACCCTTTAGCATTTCTTGTAAGGCAGGTCTGGTGTTGATAAAATCCATCAGCTATTTTTTCATCTAGAAAGGTCTTTATTTCTTTTTCACACTTGAAGGATATCTTTGTCGGAGATACTATTCAAGGGAAAAAGTTTTTTTTTCTTTCGGTACTTTAAATATGTCATGCCACTCTCTCCTGGCCTGTAAGGTTTCTACTGAAAAGTCTGTTACCAGATGTATTACAGCTCCATTGTATGTTGTCTTTTTTTGCTCTTACTACTTTTAGGATCCTTTCTTTATCCTTGACTTTTGGAGGTTTGATTATTAGATGCCTTGAGGTAGTCTTCTTTGGGTTAAACCTGCTTGGTGTTCTATAACTTTCTTGTGCTTGAATGTTGGTACCTTTCTCTAGGTTTGGGAAGTTCTCTGATATTGTCCCTTTGCATAAACTTTCTACACATAACTCTTTCTCTACCTCATTTTTTAAGGCAAATAACTCTTATATTCGCCCTTTTGATACTACTTTCTAGATCTTGTCAGCATGCTTCATTGCTTTTTACTCTTTTTTGTCCCCTCTGATTGTGTGTTTTCAAATAGGCTTTCTTCAAGCTCACTAATTCTTCTGCTTGATCAGTTTTACTATTGAGTGACTCTGATGCATTCTTCAGTATGTCATTTGCATTTTTAAACTCTAGAATTTCTGCTTGATTCTTTTAAATTATTTCAATTTCTTTGTTAATTTTTTCTGATAGAATTCTGAACTTTTTTGTCTGTATTATCTTTAATTTTTAAAAATTTCCTCAAACAGCTATTTTGAATACTGTGTGAAAGGTCACATGTCTCTGTTTCTCCAGGATTAGTCCTTCATGCATTATTTAGTTCATTTGGTCAGGTCATGTCTTCTTGGATGATTTTGATGCTTGTAGGTGTTCATAGGTGTCTGGACATTGAAGAGTTAGGTATTTATTGTTGTGTTCATGGTTTGGGCTTGTTTGTGCCCATCCTTCTTGAGAAGGCTTTCTAGGTATTTGAAAGGACTTAGGCCCTCAGCCCAATATTTCTGTGGTTTTTGCAGACTCATAGAGGTACCACCTTGGTGGTCTTGGATAAAATCTGGAAGAATTCTCTGGATTACCAGGCAGAGACTCTTCTCCTTTTCCTTTACTTTCTCCCAAACAAATGGAATCTCTGTCTTTGCGCTGAGTCACCTGAAACTGGAGGTGTGGTGATGCACTGGGATTGACCCAGTGTGGTTCCTGTGGCTGCCATCAATGTGACTGCTGGATCAGACCTGAAACCTTCATAGCACTGAGTCTTGCCCAAGGCCCACTGTAACCACTACCTGGCTATCACCTATGTTTACACAAAACCCTAGGCCTCTACAATTTACAGGTGGAAAATCCAGCCAAGTTTATGTCCCTACCTTCAGGATGGCAAGTTTCCCCAGGCCCCAGGTGGGTCCAGAGATACTGACTGGGAGCCAGGGATTGTAGTCAAAAACCTTAAAAATTTGACTGATGCTCTGTTATACTCCAGCTAAGCTGGCACTCAGTCCACAATATAAAGTTCTTTCCACTCTTCCCCTTTCCACAGGCAGAGGAGCCTCTCCCTGTGGGCACTGCCACCACTGGCCCATTGAGGGGTTCTGCCAGGCCACTGCCCATGTTCCCTTAAAGCCCAGTGACTCTTCAGTCAGCTTGTGGTAAATGCTGCCAAGCCTGAGACTCACCCTTCTGAGAAGCTGGATCTCCTCTGGCCCAGGGCAGGTCCAGAAATGCTGTCTACTAGCCTAGGCCTAGACTTAGTGACCCTAAGAGCCTGCTTTTTGCTCTATGCCACAGTGGCTGAACTGGTACCTAAGACACAAGACAATGTCTCCTTTACTCTTCCTTCCTCTACATCTCAGAGCCCAAGGCCCATAGCATACAACCTGGGTTTTGCTGCTGGTTATTCAGGGCCCAATGGCTCTTTAGTCAGCAGGTTATGAATCCTTCCAGGACTAGGTCCTTCCCTTCAATGCAGCAGGTTGCCTTTTGGCCCAGGGTGTTTCTACAAATGTCATCTGAGAGCTAGGGCCCAGAGTGGGGGGCTTAGTATTCTGCCCATTGCCCTATTCTACCACGGCTGAGCTGGTATTCAAGACACAAGACTCCTCTTTACTCTTTGCTGTCCACCCCTTAGGCAGAAGGAAGGAGACACTTTCATTGCTGTGAGCTGCCTTACCTATGGCTGGGGGAGGGATGGCACAAGTATTCCTTTAGCTGCCCCGGCTGGTGTCTCCCTAGGTCTCATGCCATGCCACCCTAGTCCTCTGGCTCTGAGCCCAGTCCAGCACTAGGAGTTGCATATGAGTTGCAGTCCTTGTGCCCTTGACTGCCTTTCAGAGTTTACCTAGATCCCCAGAGCACTTTGGCCTGTGATGGCAAGGCTTGTCAGGAAACTTGGGTATCCACTGATGAGATGGATGATTCTTTTCTGGCTAGGTCTGGTCCAAATGCTCCCTCTGTGTGTGGGCATTGGCTGAGCCCAGTATAGCTTTGCTCTCCACTGTGACAGGGCAGCACTGAGTTTAATGTAAAGTCCCCCAGTTGCTGTATTCTCCCTCCCTCAAATGCACAGACTCTTTGCTGCATGGCTCACTACCTGTGGTGTTGGAGGGGTGGTTTTGGTGCTTCAGGACTGTCTTTCCTGTTCTCCTCAATGTCTCTTTCAAGATATGAAGTTAAAATTAGGTACTGGGATTGCTCACCTGAGTTTTGGTCCTTGAGATGATGCTTTTCTGTGTGCAGATAGTTGTTAAAATTTGGTGTTCCTGCTGGGGTTACAAACTATGTAGGTTTCTATTCTGCCATTTTGTTCCATCCTTTATCAACTATTTATTTTAGGAAAAGAAATGTGTGTACAATTGGAGAGCCATTTACAAAATCTTTACTACAAATGTTTTTGATTTTATAATTTGTGATAACAGGAACTATATTTTTATAACTCCATAAACCTCTGGATGTCCCTAATACATAGAATAGTGAGAGCTCGAGAGTTAGTTTTAGTTGTCTTTCCAGGTAGGACCATCAGAAGGAATGACAGGGCAGTTTGTTTTGAAGGTAGACTAAAGCACCAAGGTCTAGGTGTAAGAGAAATTACATTTTACTGAATTCTGTTTTTTTTGGCTTGTTTTTGTTTTTACCGTGTACATTTGTTACTCTCCATTGTGCATATATACATATAAGTGCTTTTTTATTTTTAAAACTCTAATACTTAGTTAAACTTGTATTTGATATGTCAAGTGGGATGGAGAAAAGTAATTTGGAGTATAAGAAGATGTAGAATCCACCGTGTCTCATAGTGACAGGGACAGTATTTGAGGATATTTATTTAAAATATTTGAAATAAGGCCTATAAACATGTGACTGAAGAGCATATTCGATCAAATATGAGTATAAATTAGGAAGTGCACAACTGTAGTTAAATAGAACCTTTTATCAAAGGTTTTGAAGGAGGAAATCATGGATGGAACCCTGTCCCAGGAAAATGCTGGTGTGCAAAAGCACACACGGCTCTATAAGGAAATTTAGATCAAGTGACAAGTTGGTGGAGGGAATATACAGAATGTACAGTATGACAAAAACAAAGAATCACAGGTAATACATGCTTCTTAAAGGGGTTACCTCATATGTAGAATTCACTTTTCTTCCTTTCTGCTCTGAACTATTTCATGTATCTTTCCGGGTTGTTGCCAAATTTTATTATAATGGTCTATCCTCTAAAGATGAATAGGTGGTAAAAAGAAGGATGCTTCGGTTGTGGGGAAGAGTAAGTAGGGATGAGTACAAGCATGCTTCACAGGCCATTTGCTGAAACTATTGAGCGTGAATATGGATTAAAGTACCTGGGAAGAGGTAAGGGGCTTGTCCTCCAGTTGATACACTGAGGTCATTACCTCTATTCCTTGTATGGAGGAATAGTCTATTGTTCTACCCATCTGTAAGTCTAGAGCAAGGGGGAGGGAAGAATGGGACAGCCAGGAATGAAATTTTAGTTAGGTTTGCCTATCCTAAATTGGGGCTGGGGTTTCTAGAGCTATAATTAAAGTGTTCAGTCATAACCCACTTTTGTCATAATTATAAACTGGTTGGAATTGTTTTGTTAATATGTTGGGCTTGCTCATGCAGTCACCATTACACACTTGTACCTCCTGCTGTTTTGATGGTAGAGATACACAGGACCAACAGCTCAAACAAGACATATATTTTATTTGTATATTTGAACACTGCATGTTAGCAAAGCAAAGCTTTGCTAGACGGTTCCCAGAGGTTAATCTGCCCATTTACTGCCAAGTACGCTGCTCCTTAATCTGTGCAATATTATAATAAAATAATGGTTGGTCTTTGGCAAATCAGTTAGTTTCTTTAATCTCGATAAAGCATAGTGACTGCACTAAGCCCATAAATAATGATTCTGATACTCATTTTGACTTTATTCAGTATAAAGAAGCAATTTCTCTCATTTAAAAATCAATTGAACATGATGAAGAGGAAAGTGAGTTTTGGGATTTGAATTTGTGTTTAGTTTAATAAGATTTTTTGTGTAACATAAATGGAATGAGAAAGTGTTCCATTTTCAAGTGCCATACTACTAAATACTTTGCTCTCTAAATTTGTCTGTCTTTGTAATTGTTTTATTCTGCTAGGAAATACCACTGGGGACCTATTCCTTTTCCCCAGTCCTTATTTTTGTCATTTGTGTGCAAAATACATTGAGTTTTCCCCCACCTGGAAGAAACAGTTGCCATTTTAAAATACTAGCACTTTTTTCCCACAATTTATATGGTAGTGATTACTCTCTATATCTTGTACTTAATTTCAAACAAACTGAGAGACAGAAAGATAGACTAATTCATACATATATACATAAATTTAGAATACGGATAATTTTACCATCATGGCACTTACTGAATGGAACCTAGCTCAGTTGTTCAGCTCTGTTGACCAGAGCTGTACACCCTAAGCCATACATACTATACGGTATAAAATTAGTTCAATAATATGAAGATAACTGTGTCTATATGCCATTTAAACATAAACTCCACTGCATTTAAATTTATTTATCAACTCTACTAGACAATAAACTCTTTGTCAAGAAAAGCCATGTTAGAGTTTTTGTTTTCCTTACAGCATCTGGCACTATCTTCCTTGTATTTAGTAGATGCTTAGTAAATTTAATAATATAATAATAATAATAAAAGGAAGATCTCATTGTGGTTCAAAAATGTCATTAATAATAGGCAAATTCCTGTTCCAAAAGCTGATGTCTTGTTTTAGTATTTCTGGCACACAAATTTCAGAATGCTTAGGCAATTACACTGGAATATGAGGGGACTCCAGTGGAGCAACCTGTTTTCTGTACAGTGGATATTGTTACCCATGTTATTTTCCTCTGTTTGCTAAGTGTCTGAGGCTGCAACCCTCCCTGTTCAGGCAGTCCATATGTGGCTTCTTTTCTGTATCAACTCCCTGCATTTTATATTTTTAAGACATTTGAAAGCATAGGTGATTCAGACTATAATGGCTTAGAATTTTTCTCACAGTAAGCTCTTTTGTCTCTGGCTTTTGCTTTTCAGCAGGAACTATCTTTTGCCTTTATTTTTTCACAAATCTAAGGTAGACCATATGGCTATCATATTGGTTCCCCTGTGGTATCCCGGCTTTACTATAATGATCACTCACAGTAAATGGATACAAAAGAAGATACTGAAGAAATGCGTAGGTTTTCTTGTTGTTTTAAAAGAAAAGTTGCAATAAATATATCAATGCTGTTGTTTCATTATCTTCTGTGATCACATAATACAAAGAACTAGGAAATCCAATAAGGAAAGATAGTCAGCAATAACTGAATAGTTTAGGGATACAGTAGAAATCCAGCAGAAATACAGAGGTATGGAGGCAGTCTAAGTGCCATCAGACTTCCAGGCAGCCTGCAAACCACCCCTCTCTCCCTGCAACTCAGTCATCCTATTCTGAGCCCAGACAACAGCCACAGAGTATTGCTAAGCCCAAATGGAAGGTGGGGAAGGATTTGTGGAAAGGTGATTCATTGTTAACATCTTCAACTGTTAAACTTAAGTAGAATTTCAGCTGAACGTATATATAATTCTTAGCCAAAATGTTTGCTTTTTCTATTTAGAAACCACATTTGACTCACGGTTGGATTGTCTTTGATAGAATTTGGGTGCTACACCAAGCCATCTGTGTTTCAAGCGAGATTTTATGACAGTCATTCTGAAGAGGTGGAACAATACAAATGTGAAATTTAGTGTGCAGTTACACTCTGAGAGCAAGTCTCCTTGGCTCACTGCTGATGGCACTGCAAATCTAAAGCAGGAGTTCTAGTTTTATCATTACTTTCCCCCAATACACCCCAACACACACACATAAAGAACAATCCCAATGTTGGTAAATAAATAAGCAGTTTAAATAGAGAACTTAAGGAGCCCACAGCAACACAGAAGTATAAAATAAGCTTTTGAAGATGGTAAAGAAACGTTTAATGAAATTTCAAATGGATTGTCATGCAGTGGTTCAACTGAATGGCAAAGGTCTCAGGGAAGATGTTGCCAGCAAATGACCAAAGGAAACAAATAAGAACCATCTGGACACTACTATTCTTTGTAGAATTCCATTATAGATAGATAGATAGATAGATAGATAGATAGATAGATAGATAGATACACACACACATACATACAGTTTTTTCTCTACAGTCACCAGGCTTGTAGTGCAATAAAAATAGCAAAACTTTAAATTAACACACAGGGTTTAAAACATTTCAGGAAAGCATTGATTATATCTGCCAATGGAATGAGTGTATTTGGCAAATGACCTAATTATCACAGAGTTGGTTCTTTCTCATTGCTCTACTTCCCGCTAATTGCAGAACTGCTGGCCTTCTCCCCCTGACAAGGAAGAAAAACAAGGACAGGAGTGTGTGGAGAAAACAGTGACATTCAGTTTTAATTCATTTGAACCTGCTGCCAAGCTTAATTATGTAATTGAGAGAGTGAGACGGGTGGGCTTACAGCCACTTGGGCCAGAGTTTCTGATGGTTAGCATTTGCCAGTGTTGTGTTGAGGATTTTAGCAGTTACCGGAAAGCATTATTAGCTGAAGCTGAACTAATCTCCCTTACCCTTCTCCTCACCAGATGTAGGTACAGAGGTTGCTGTTCCCAGACTTGATTATTTGTCATTAAGGAAAACAAATTGAAAGCAAATTAAAGTGGCTTTATTCCTTGCTAAATCCATTATTATTCTTTAGGGGCAGTCTCCTATTTCATTTTCCTTTCTTCTGATTGTGATGTAGTATGTGCTGTCATGTAAAACTCAGTAATGCAATGTTTATTTCTAGAATGGGAGTATTTTTCAGGGTTACTTGAGACATTTTTACATAAACTTCTATTGTAACTAGTGAAAGTGTTTATATATGAAAAACACATAATTTGGTGAAATATTTCTGATTTGGTAGCTTATCCCCTATTTTTAATTTTATTTATGAAGCCTTTATCCCCCTTGGCTTGGAACCATCAATACAGATATTTTGTACAAAAGGGCCAACCTCTCTCTCCTTGCTGGCAGAATGACTCTTTATAAGTACACTTTTTTCAAAGCTTAGCCAGAACATCCCTGATTCAGAGAATGCTCAGGGTGTCTTCTACCCTCACAGAAATGTCCTCTGTTCAGATTGAAGTTTAGTCCTGGAGGTCAGCATCTTGATTTTGTAATATCCTGTGTACCATGTGGGGGTGGAAAGGAGGAGAAGAAGCCAGAGAGAAGGCACGCTAGACTAAAGGGTGGGAGCCATAAAATAAGAGGCTGCCTGCCGGGTGGCAGCATGGCTGAAACAGAACCATGACCACTTAGCATTATGTGTTCTTTATAGCCCAACAGTATTAACAGACACTTTTATCAGTTAATCCCCATCATAGTTCCAGGAAGTAAGTTAACATTTTTTAAACGTGCTTTCCATTTATTTTCACAAATATTTATTAAGCATAGGCTAGATGTTAGGTACAGTCCCAGTACCTGGGGTAATACAAAGAAACAACACCTGGTAATGGAGAGTGCTCTTTTTTCTTCCAGGTACAATGGGTGAAGGGGAGGATCCTTATCTGGCGAAGGGCAACACTTTCATGAAGTTTCTAGATACGCCCACCCTTCTACTCTCTCAGGAATGTTATTCTATAAATTATCCACTTGTCCTCCTGTAGTTTTAATCTATTTTCTGCTTGATCTTTACTATCAATATTCAACATTCAAAAATGCCAAGAACAGTATCTGTCCTGTAGAAAGTGGTCAGTAATGATTTGTTGAATAATTTACATGAATACTCAGCAGTTTCCTACCCTAGCTTCACACTGGAATCAGGTGGGAAATAGACACACACACACACAGACAACCATAGCATCTCCTATCTTAAAGCAAACAAACAGAAACAACTCAGTTGACCTTAGATCCCCTGCTAGCTAAATCTGTTTCTTAATTCTTCCCAGCCAAGATAACTGCAAAGAGGCCTGTAAATCCTCCTCCTCATCTTGCTCATACTCTTCAACTACTCCAGCAGACTTCAATCCCCATCACTTGCCTAAAGCAAATCATGATAATGACATCATGTTTCTAAAGACACTGGGCATCTTGAAGCTGTCTTCTTGCTCAAACTCTCAGTAGCATTTCACATAATTGATCTCTCCCTCCTTCTCAGAATACTTTCTTACCTTGGATTTGAGACATCTGATTCCCTTTTCATTTCCTTCTTCCTCTCTGACTCTCCAGCTTTCTTTGCAGTCTTTTCTTCTTATGTAATGCCTAAATGCTGAAGTTGTTTGAGTTCTAATCCTGGACCTATTTCTTTTATACTTTGGGCATTTTTGACTATTTCCTATTAATAACATCTATATCTTTGTGCTGTTGTCCTCCTATATTTCCAATTTCATCTCCATTTCTGAGCACCAACCTAATATATCCAGCTGCGATTTGACATTTCTATTTAGATGTCTCGGGCATTTCTGACTCAACATGTCTCAGACCAATAATTAGATTTTCCTTCTCCCCTGCTGGTTCTTCCTTGAGTCTTCCCATTTCAATAAATTACATATCCACTCACCCAGTGGCTTATGGCAAAAACAAAACCAACCAAACAAACAAAACCAGTGGTAATCCTTGTCTATGTCTTTATGTCTTCCTTCTTTCCAGTTCGGTCAATCCATTTACAAAGCCCTGTTAATTCTGCCTCCAAAATATAACTCAAAGCATCCATTTCACCCTATTTCATTGCCAGCTGCCTTTCCTCTGGAATGTTGCAATAGCCCCTAAGTCATCTCCTGATTCCATTCTAGCTTCCCAGCTCCCCCACAACATTGCAATCTCAATTTAAAAATGCAGATCATTTCACACCACTGCTTCTTTAAAACTTTCAATAATGAACAATCAAAAATTAAAATCTATATTATATGCTGTCATTTACTTTCAAGGAAGATCTGCAATTTTGTAATTATATATTCATTTGTATGGTTATTTGTTCTTATCCATCTCCCAACTCAACTATTAGTTGCATGAGTGGGAACCGAGGTTTTCTCCCACCACTATATACCCTTTGCTTAGCGCAGTGCCTGAAATAGAACTTTATTATTGAATGAATAAATGAGCCGATGAACGGATGAGGAAGATTGGCCAACGTGTAAGGTACAAGGTGGTTCCCATCTCAATCTCATCTTAACTCATCAACTGCTCCATTGACAAATGTACTGATTAAATGAGCTCAATTAAATTATCTTATATGGAATTGTTTTATTCCATGCCATTTAAGGAATTTTCAAGAACTGAGTCCTTTCTCTGATGGGCTTCAGAGGCTACTAGCATAGTTTAAAATGTAGGGATAGAAAACAATTCATGGTATGGTGTATTTGAAAGGACACATGCAGACTTTACTTCAAATCCTGGATCTGCTCAATGAGTGGCTTGTGATTCTTGTCAAGTTGGATCACCTTACCCCAACCTCAGTTTCTTCATGTGTATAATGGCACGAAGCCAGTAGTACCTGATGTTATTATGACTTCACCAAGTGCCAGTGTGTCAACTACCTAGCACAGCAACCGACATGTGAGAGATGACATCCAGATTATAGTTTTGCTTTCTTCTCCCCTTGACCCTATTTCTTGACTATTACTTTCACTTTTTTTTTCTATCTTACTCATCTTACCGGATAGTAATACTTACATCACCCATTTAGTTTGATTTTGTAGGGAGAGAAGAATTAGCAGTACTTACAGAACAGGCTTCCTTTTGGATTAGAAATACAAACTTCACAGCTTCTCTGCCCAGCTTTTCAAGAGCATTTTACAGTACACTGCTGTGTAACAAGTTCATTTTAGGATAACATGCTGGGAGGGAGAAAAAGAAGATGAGATTCGAGGGGAAAAAATTAAAAAGTTAATTAAAAGAAACAACTTCGTAATTGGATTCCCTTGCACTCTTCTTCGGTTATTTTGGGGTGAGAGGAGGTGTCACAGTACACCTCCTTAGTAGGTTAGTAGGTTTGCTTCAGTGGCTCACCTCAAAACTTCTAAATGAGATAAGTATAAGAATACAGATGATTCCCTGCCTGACAGATGAGAAGAAGTATAGGGTACATATGGTGAGCTTGTTAAGCATGCCAAACAAAGCTGTCCTTATACTCACTCTTGAGCATTTATATTTCAAAATATTCTTGGCAGTTAACATTACTGTTAGGCTAAGCCTTGGACTATTAGCTAGCTTAAGGACATACAAAATGGACTTTTCATTGATGCCGTTTTACTATTTCTTTGCTTTCACCATATATAGACATCCACACAAGCACACAATCAGAATAGCATAGGAAACTCATATACCCTTTTCAGACTGTACACTAGAAAGAAATAAGCAACACAGTATTTCTTATTTTTAAAAGAAACATGAATATTTATGTATTTAATCATTCTTTTTCACAGATCTGTACGAGTCAAAATAATTTAAGATGCTATCATTGAGATAGACAAGATAATGGAAGAGCATGGGCTTAGTAATCAAATGGAACTAGGTTTTAAACCCTCTCATCCACAATATTTACTTATTCATGAAGTCAACATATATTTATTGAATGCCTACTGTGTGCCAAGCACTACTGCAGTTGCTGATAACCTTTTGCAAGTTCTTATCATGGTTTTTGTTAACATCAATATTTGAGGTTTTGAAAATTAACTTTAGGGAGAGAATTTTCTATATTTTCCAGCACTTTGTGTACCTCACTTTTGCCTTAATCCATGAAGAAAGAACACGGTTAAACAGTCTATTATCTTACCCACCAAATTAGGTTAAATTGGGTTACTGATTGTACACCCAATCTCCAAAACAATGGCTAGAAAATGAGAGTTACTATTTTATGTCTAGAGATATTATGATGTTATCTCTCCCAAAGCATTAAGGACCACTAATCTAAGAGCCTAATGTTCAACCCGGGTAATATGTCAGAAGAAATGAATGCAAGTCTATCTGTAAACTTGTACTTCATCAGTTAAGATAGAGATTCAGCTTTTTGTGAATACTAACAAGGGGATTTTGTGTTTTCACAGGTTATGGTTTTGTAGATTTTGACAGTCCTGCAGCCGCACAGAAAGCGGTAGCATCTCTCAAGGCAAATGGCGTGCAGGCACAGATGGCTAAGGTAAGATTGATGTTTAGGGGTGTGTGTGTTTGTGTGTGTGTGTGTGTGTGTGTGTGTGAAAGAGAGAGAGAGAGATCAGGAGGAAGGAAGAAGGAGAGATTAAATATTTCTCCTTTGCTCTGAGCTCACTCAAACTTGGAGTTTGCAACAATTTGGTTTATATTTTCTTGTTAGGGAAAATAAGAAACTCCACATTAGGTTTGGCTTAGGAGAATCTGTCTGGCTTATTTCATTGTTTCTTTGCCTATATTTATTATTGTATCTTTTGTTATGGTAACCTCATTAGAGACTTAAGGACACTCGTGAAGTGCTCTGTTCTGCTTGAGAAAGATGGGGCGTGTCTGTGTGTGTGTGTCTTGGACTTCTACTGGTAAACAGTTTTGGAGTAGTAGAATTATCAGCAACTTGTCTTTGATAAACTGTGTGCTAAAAAAAGTGTGTGTTCTCTTAGCTGGGGAGAGCTGACTGTTGAATGATGGGGTTGTCTGATCTGTGCAGGGAAATGAGTTTAACTGAAGTGTACTGTGTCTGTATTGCTAGAATTTCACTTTGGCCTTTATATGTAGAGTTTTCTAAGATACTTTTAGATATTAATAATTTTCAATAATTAAGTATCATTAAATAGAATATGTATTCTAGAACCTTCTACCTGAAACTGTAATGTATTTTATTATCTAAGCAAATAAGTTAAATTATTTACAATCCTTTTGTGTCCTGATTGCAGTGGTGGTTACAAGAATCTATACCTGATACAGTAACGTAGAACTATATATACATATTGCTCCAATGTCAGTTCCCTGGTTTTGATGTAATCATATAAAATGTAAAATTTGTAGAAACCTCATGAAGGGTACATAGGCTCTCTCTGTACTATCTTTGCAATGTCTTGTAAATCTATAAATATTTCTAGCTAAAAAGTCAAAACAATTGTTTATAACATGGATGCTTATTAGATGTCTGCTTTAAAATGATGGCCATTTAGGATTTATTCACCTGCATCCTAAGTCTTTAAATATTCTTTCTGATTGACAATAGTGAACTTATTTATCTCTAGATTCTATAAATTTTAGGTGGAATGGCCAACGGACCTTGAAATCCTGATCTAATGTATTCATGCTCTGCTCGTGTATATATTTAAGTATTCCCATAAGAGTTGAGTGATAGAATGATAAGGTAGTCAAATTTTCAGTTATTTAGATTTTGTTGAGATTGCTAACATTATTTGATAACATTTTCCAATTTTGACCTCAAATAACTAGAGGTAAGATATTTGGTTTCTTCATCTTCAGTTGTCTTCTAGTGAACTGATACAGACCATATCTGTTAACCTTTTGTTGCAAGTCACTTCCCGTATAGATTACTTTGGTGAACTCATTGTCCTTTATGACACATGACTAGTTGTTCAAGGCAGAATAAATTTGAATTCTTTCAGCTGTGTAATGTATTCTTCATCAAGATTATGCCTGGAAGCTTTGGATTTTTTTCATGGACTAAGATTGATGAAGTTAGTATTTTTAATTAATAAGGAAATTATATACATGTCTTGGTTTAAAGGTTACTTGGCAAAGAGTCAATGGCATTAAGTAGTGACTTCCTATACCCACAAAACAAATGATGAAATGTAGCTGTTAGGTATATGTAAAATAAGTAACTTGAATCTGGGCTGAAAGCAACACCTACTTCCAAGAAAATGAATATAAAAATGCTTAACGAAAAAGTTGTTCTTGAGCTATTCCATTGGTAAACTCCCAAATCTGGAAGTTAGCAGATTGTAGCACTTTAGAAGTAATGAAAACAGCATGCATAATCTCCACCATTTCAAATGTCCTCAGAATATGTATAGTTAGTTGTTAGATAAAAACCACTGCCATCTCGTGTAACAGGAAAAGAAAGTTGACATTGATTTTATAACTACTGGGGAACCATTATGAATATTTTCCCTCAGTTTCCCAGCATTCTGGTGCACTGAGAATCCCTCTTTCTCTCTCTCTCTTACCCACCCCCCCGCACCCTCTGACTCTTTCATTCTCTCTCTCTAATCACTGATATCTCACCTAGTCAGAAGGCTGTTTGATTTGGGGAAATATTTTAAAGACCTCCTAAAACAATTATTTTTCCTAGCCAGCATTTTGGCCATTGGCTCACGCCCACTGTACAAAAAATGAGATTCCAGTTGGAATGTTTAAAGTCACTTTTATTTCTGTAGTTTGCTCAAAGATTTTGCCTTATTAATTCTGCTGCCTGTGAAGTTAATTCTTATTCTCTTAGCTTTAGACTCATATCTGCCTACTGGAAAACTTTCAGCAATGAATGACTCTGTAATTTAACTATCTATAAGAAAATAAATAGGCTCCCTTTGAGAATAAAATAGGACAAGCTCGACCACCACCTGTATTAGCAGATTTCTCACTGAGCTGTTGGATTTCATGGCATTTTCCTCCTTTGTCCTGGTGATAACTATTATTTATTATCATATAAACCTGCAGTCTGCAGGGTGTGTGAAACTTGCACTATATTTTTGGCCATTTAAGTATCTACTGAATCACCTCTTGCATCCTTGTTCTTATCAATATCCTACTATGCAGGTTGTGGTGTCACATTTTAATGACTCCAGCATTTTAAAATAAAAATATTATAAATACTCTAGTTTCCCAATAGTAACCTTCAGCTAACATAAAACTCTCCAAGTGAATTGTCTTATTTAGCTAGCTTATTCCAGTGTGTGCATATGGAAAATCCAACTGATTTGTCAACCAATAGCAAGTTACCCAGGAAGTGGTAATTGATTAATAATGAATTACCATTAACGGAGATGAACATTTTTCTGTATACTTACTGTTCTGCCACAAAGGAGTTTTTTTTTTTTTTTTGGTATCAAAAGTCATATTTCTTTTAGGAAATCAGATTCAGAATATTTTAGTAATACATAGTGGTTAGGAGCATAGATTTGGAGAGAAGTAAACTTGGCCTTGAATCCTGGCTCTGGTACCACCTGGCTGTGTGACCTTGGCTAAGTTACTTAAATATCTCTGAACTTCTCTAATAATAACTCTTAGGTTAGAGAACTGCTGTGAGAATTTTAAAAAATACATTAAGTATTTAGCATAGAGCCTAGATCATAGTAAGAATTTAGTAAATGTTAGTTATCAGTAAATATTGTTATACATTTAATTCAAATTTGCTACTAAACCTTCTATAAATCGTAATACATGTTTTAAATGTGTGTTATTCCAAATTATTTTCTTTAAAATATATAATAAGTAGCATCAGTCAGCAAACATTTTTTATTGCCTACTCTGTCTATGCAGGGTACTGAATATTGGAGAATGAAGATTGAATAAAAAATTCTTTTTTTTTCTGAATGTTTAACATTTATCCTATCTCCTGAATTGCTACAGCTCCAGACTATGAATTTTGGCTGTTACTGTTCTTGGCAACTTCAGGATATAGAGAAAAAACTTATTGGCCAAGGAATATGTGTCTCTATAAGCATGAAAAAAAGTGAAGAAATCCCTGCTAACAATAAGTTAACTTGCAGATATTTATTTTACTCAGTAGGAAGAAGGCCATAGATAGACAGCAGAGGCCAATTCTTTGGGGTGCCATCAAGGATCAAGGCAGCTCTGCCATCTTTTATCCCTGGCTTTTATGTCACACATTTATAAGATGGCTTCTAAAGTTCCAGCTCTTGTATCCACAGTTAATCCAGGAAAAAGAGAAAAAAGCAAATAGATGAAGGAGCAGTATGGCTGATTTTGTCCTTTTAAAGGTTTTTCCAGAATCTCAGATCAGCAATTTGTGCTTACAACTCAAAAGCCAAAACTGAGTCATATGATTTCCCACTTTCTTGTAAGAGAGTATGAAATGATGAGTGTTTCGACTTCTTTGCCTCTGCAGCAGAGAAAATTAATAATAGTCCATCCCCTTGGCTATCCAGCATCCATGATCTCAATAAAGGTGACATGCATACGTACATTTTAGGTGGCATGCATTAATTCTTTCCCAAAAAGAACCCACCTCAAAGCCGTGATTGCATCTAGTGACTCGGTTATCTCCAACAGGCCCATGGCTCCTCCTCATAGCTCAGCAAGTCATACCTTTAAAAGAGAAGTTATCTGTCTGCATTCCCACAATGTAGAATGACATAGAAACAACAGGATACATGCACTTAAAGGAAAATGACTATTTAGGAAAGGAGAAAATGGGAAGCAAGCCTAAATTATTGATCTCAAATACATATCAAATCCTGCTAGGTGGAAATAGAATTCTCGAGTTGTCAGTGCAATAAGTTCCTTGGTTATCCAATCACATAACCCCTGATTCTGTCATCCAGAGGGATCTTACTTGCCCCTTATTCTCTGTGGCCTCATTGAGGCCTCGCTGGAGAACTGCACAGCTTTGGGGCTTTTCCTGGATATATTTAGAGACACTAGAATGGGTCTACATATTAAACAGTCATGAATTATTACCAGCCAGTCCTTGAGTAATCTCAGGCTTAACAGGCATCTTTCTTATTTGCTTTCCGTCAATTCCAAATATGAGTAAACACAGTATATCTTATTCTAGAGGAAATGTCTGCAGAAAAGAAGTCACTCCCTCTCAGGGCCTTCAGATAAGACTTCATCAGGTGTACTACCAGACTGCCATTACAGTTCCCAAAGGTGATTCATTTCCAGTGGGATCTGTAGAGTAAATCTCAGTTAAGCAATCACAAAAGAGACTAAGTGTCCCAGAGGATGTCAAGTAGCTTGACAGGCATAATGTAAAAATATTATATCTACCATGGCAGAAAACCAGATTGAGACCAGAGGAAAGGACTTCTCTTATAAATCAATGACCTTGATAGTAGTTGTCTTCGAAAAAAAATCAAAAAAATCAGTGGATTTTTTTTACTTGACATATAAAAAGATGAAAAGTCAAAATCAAGGAATATACAAAAGAAAATATTTTAAATTCAAACACACACATACACACACACACACAATGAATTTACAAAATATATTACCACAGTGAAGCCATATCAGTTATATTCCAGTAGAAGACTTTTAGTTAATTAAGGAAGGGTGTATAATTTACAAGAAAAAACAAAACAACCTCATAAAAAAAAAGTGTGTGAAGGATATGAACAGACACTTCTCAAAAGAAGACATTTATGCAGCCAACAGACACATGAAAAAATGCTCATTATCACTGGCCATCAGAGAAATGCAAATCAAAACCACAATGAGATACCATCTCACACCAGTTAGAATGGCAATTATTAAAAAGTCAGGAAACAACAGGTGCTGGAGAGGATGTGGAGAAATAGGAACCCTTTTACACTGTTGGTGAGACTGTAAACTAGTTCAACCATTGTGGCAGACAGTGTGGTGATTCCTCAAGGATCTAGAACTAGAAATACCATTTGACCCAGTGATCCCATTACTGGGTGTATACCCAAAGGATTATAAATCATGCTGCTATAAAGACACATGCACACATATCTTTATTGCGGCACTATTCACAATAGCAAAGACTTGGAACCAACCCAAGTGTCCATCGATGATAGACTGGATTAAGAAAATATGGCACATATACGCCATGGAATACTATGCAGCCATAAAAAAGGATGAGTTCAT
Organism: Pan troglodytes; assembly: GCF_028858775.2. Classification (NCBI taxonomy): domain Eukaryota; kingdom Metazoa; phylum Chordata; class Mammalia; order Primates; family Hominidae; genus Pan; species Pan troglodytes. The sequence goes on from NC_086015.1 coordinate 33,579,310, forward strand.
GTCCTTTGTAGGGACATGGATGAAGCTGGAAATCATCATTCTCAGCAAACTATCGCAAGGACAAAAAACCAAACACCGCATGTTCTCACCCATAGGTGGGAATTGAACAATGAGAACACTTGGACACAGGAAGGGGAACATCACACACTGGGGCCTGTCGTGGGATTGGGGGAGGGGGGAGGGAAAGCATTAGGATATATAGCTAATGTAAATGATGAGTTAATGGGTGCAACACACCAACGTGGCATATGTAACAAACCTGCAAGTTGTGCACATGTACCCTAGAACTTAAAGTATAATAAAAAAAAAAGGAAGGGTGTATTCAATAGAATATTCTAGAACATTTTACCAAAGTGCAACTATTGGCCTCATAATGTGGCTTGTCTACCAAAGCTACTCTTCTGAATGCACAGGTATATGACAGGCATTGTCAGCCACACTCCTGTAGTATAAGATCGTATTAGTTGTTTTTGTATTTATCATTCCTAGGTAAAGCAGAAGAAACAGGCTATTTGATATTTGTTGGTCACTACCATGGGATGGAGCCTCCTGGTAAACATAGAGGCTTCTCAAGGGCTCCCATGTAGGAAGGAAAGAGGCATTGTTCCAGGGTAACTTGAGCAGGCGATTCGAGAGTTATTTCCTGAGACTGGGTGGGAAACAATCAATACTTTATATAGTGATGGACAGGGGCTATCTGGGGTTGCTAATGTTCCTAGAATAATGTCCACGTCTTTTTGTTTGTTTGTTTTGCAATAAGATCAAAGGATCAGAGATCCCTATATGCTATCCTTTGCTTGTATCCCATTTTTCCCCCATGGGAACAAGGGCTGTAGGCTCAAATTGAAGCAGGAATCTCTCATTCTCCTACTTTCTCAACACATTTATGTTGAACACCTGCTATCCACAAGGATTGTTCTACATGCTACAGACATAGTACTGAGCCAAACAAAGTTTCATTTAGTTCACATAGGGGATTACAAAAAGTAACTGTTATACAAAGAGATATAATTTATTAGATTGTAACAATTGGTTTGAAGAAAATTAAAACCAGTTACAGTTACAAAATAGGAGATGGAGATGGTGGTTAAATAGGATATGGAGATGGTAGTATTTTAGGTACAGTGGTCAGGAAAAGCCTTTCTAATCATGTGACATTTGAACATGTATCTAAAAGAAATGAGAGGAGAAAACTATACTTATATTTAAGCAATAGTTATGAAAAATTTCTATAGTAATTTAAAATAGACCAGACTCTTTAGTGAGATAGCATCTTTGGGTTTTATTATTGTCTATATCCTGCATCTTCATAACAATAGAAGAGTTGCATAAACTACCATCACTTCCCCGCTTTTTTGTGGGAGTTGTCTGGTTTCAAGTCATCCTAATATTGCACTGTTTGGAATTTTTTTTTCATGTGAGTCAAATTCTAATTGATCAGTAAATTTTTATTTCAACACTTACCTTCTTCGAATCGTGTTGTTCTATTGTTGTACCAGTGGGTGTAAGAATATGACAAGAAACCTTCCTCTACAGTTGTGGAATGCACTTTAAATAACTGTGATTCCAAAGAAAAGCATTCTGACGTTGCTTTTCACATAGTTCATTACTCTTGAATGACTGATGCAATGTAATGTAAACCTTGCTCTATCTCATTTCCTAAAATGAATATTTGTATCATTTGCTCCTGTGGGATACATCTTCAACAGACAGATCTCTCTAAAAATATATAAGTATTATTTTTCTCATGATTGAAAATTTTAAAATTTTCTGGAAAAGAAATACTTACTGGCTGGTCTTTTACATGTCTATAAAATATTTGTGAATATCTGCTTTGTTGGCTATGTCAATTTGGCTCAGTTTTTTTCCTGATCCAAATGCTGAATGCAGGGATTCAAAACTCAAAATTGAAATTGTCAGGATTGATCTTAATCCTATTCATTAATTATTTGAAGTTTTTGAAGCAGACTCATCTAAAGTTAAATATTTGTATTAGCTTATATCGAATGATTTCCATAATCTGCCTGTGGGTACTACCCTCTGCTTTTGCAAGGACTCTACTATGTCATCTTAAGTGAAACAGTGCATATGTATACTAGTAAAATTCTCTGCTTTCCTAGCATTGGACAAAACCAAAAATCAACAAAAGAATTGCTTCAGTGTCTTAAACTGGGATCCCTACTAGTTGACTAGGCACTTACTTACTGAAGGATATGTGTGGAATTCAAGTTCTTTTCAACCTATAAGAAATATCGGCCAGGTGCAGTGGCTCACGCCTGTAATCCCAGCACTTTGGGAGGCCGAGGCAGGAGGATCACAAGGTCAGGATTTCAAGACCAGCCTGGCCAACACAGTGAAATCCTGTCTCTACTAAAAATACAAAAAAATTAGCTGGGCATGGTGGTGGGGACCTGTAATCCCAGCTACTCGGGAGGCTGAGGCAGGAGAATCACTTGAACCTGGGAGGTGGAGGTTGCAGTGAACCAAGATCGCACCATTGCACTCCAGCCTGGGCGACAGTGCAAGACTCAGCCTGAAAAAAAAAAAAAAAAAAAAAAAAAAAGAAAGAAAGAAAAGAAACATCAACACTTTCACACTTTCATCCTGCCTCTTTGAAGAGAATGTGTCCACAGGCTGATCTCAGTCAATTACTCATTTCTGGATGTGCTGTTGAGAAAACCAAATAATGAATAGTCTTCATTCATGGCTTTAATAATTTGTTCTTAAAGTTGAAAGAAAAGGTATTTTCTCTAAACACCATTGTTGTCCATGGGGTGTGCCTAATTCAAAGTACTGCTTTGTCCCACGTAGATTCTGATCCCACTGAAAAAGACAAAGAAGTATGTCAAAATAAGAAAACTATTGATTGTATGACTGCTGGTGTTACATTAGGAAAATGTGACTTAGGTTTGTGAGGAAAATGAATCTTTCAATAGCGAATGTCAAAATTTGGTTTAGCCATTCAGTCACAGGGAGTGCCGGACAACCATGTGTCTCCCCACTCATGGATAAGATCTTTACTTCTTATGATACTAGGAGGAAATAGTGAATGTGCTCTCTACTGGCAGTTAGATCCCAAGGATAAGGGAGAGAGCAATGAGCCACGCTTGCTGAGCTCTTGCTCTCAAACTCACAAGTCAGGTGAGTTATTATTTCTCCCATTTGGAAGTATTATGTAAGTGGACAAGTAAGAGAAGGACCAGGAGTGTTACACCACTATCTTTCCATAAGAAAGTAGAAACAATGGAAGCTTTCCTGGACCCAACTATGTAACCAACTATAATTGGCTTTCCTGCTTTCCTGGCCCCAACTGTTAACCAACTATAATTGCTTTCTGCATTTTATTTTTATACTGTACTCTAAAAATGATTGGATGAATTGGAATGGTGGAATTATATAATATATGAATTATGCTAAATGGTTGAACATTTTAACATTGAGAAACCTACAGACTACCGAGGTTCACGGTCCACCTTCTGTTTCTGTGTAATTTACTTCTGGTGTGCTCTGAGACGCTCTTCAAGTCCTTTAACTATATCTATTCTGCAAAAAGGCAAGGAGACAGACAAAAGGATGCAGGGAATAAAGGAGATTATTTCTTGAACATCAGCCTTATGCTGGTGAATAGGTTAAGTGCTTTTATAATTATTATCTCATTTAATTCTTACTAGGGTCCTTGGAGGTAGGTATTATTATTCCAATTGTACAGGTGAAAAAATAGGGGATGTCCCACATTCACTAAGATAGTCAGGTGGTCTTGAACCCAAGCCTTTCTGGTTCCAAAGCCTTATTCTTTCCAAGGAGATCATAAGTCTGCTAATGCTGTTTTCTAGTCTCTTCAGCAGAGCTTGGCTTTTGAATTTCTAAAACGGAATAACAGACTGGATAAAATTATTAAATCAGTGAACTGCAGAAGCTATTAGAGTCCCTGATATACATAGTGGGGTTTCATGAATCTTTGTGGAATTAATGAATATGGGAATGAACAAATGAATAATCAGTACTGGTTATATTTTAATGGTTTTCAATTCTGATAAATTTTTGTGACCTCAAACTGAATTTTGCACAGAAATAGTCCTTTAATTCACTGTCCTAACCAATTATTCAGGAGGACATAATTCCTGAGCTCACAAACAATGGTTCAATTTAATCCTTCTAACTATTGACTGGTGGAATGGGACAAGATGGACATCTTTGTTTCTTCAGAAAATATATGACAGGAATTTGGAAATGAAGACCAATAACTCTTATATTTTAGAAGTCTTAAAGAAATTGGGTATACACTTGCATATATTTACATGTGTATGCACACATATACATTCCCAAAATACATGTTTTTTTAAAGATGTTTAATTATCACAGGTAGCTATAATTTTTCCATGCAATAACACAATAACTAAAACATGTTTGATAGTTCCTCAGCACATCTGACTTTTATTGAAAGTGAAACCTAAAGATAAGTAATAAACAAACTTGAATGATAGGCCTCTGTGATCTCTGGTTTTGTGTGCATGCTATATTTATTACACTATGATGTGTATCACTTGGACACTTGTGAGAGCTGTTCACAAATGCATACAGTGGACACACAAAAACAAAACAGAAATGTGAGTGTTGTGAACAAGAAGGCAGCATACTCAGTTTAATCCTCTTTTCCCACCGTGTCCAGGACACACTTTTTAACTGCTATTTGAATGACTTAACCACACCGTGAAACTTAGAGTCTGCTGGCTAAATCAGTGGGAGTTGATATTCCAACATCTGTAAGCACATTAACTCCTTCTTCATATCTAAGAAGTATTCCAAACTTAAGAGAATATTCAACTTTAGAAAATGGTAAAATTCAAAACAAAACCAGACTTTTTTTCCCTATTGAAATGGATTTTTTTTTTCACTTTTCTGTGAAAGGACATTAGCAATATCATACCTTTCTATAAAGGAAATAAAGTTTTAGATGAAGCAATACTAAGAGCTCATTTTTTCATACTCATGAATTACTTTTAGCCTAAGGATCCATTTGGAAATTATATTCACATATCAAAGATAAACTGTCTTCCCTGGTGTTCATATTTAAGGTAACTGAACAAAGTTGCTTGATGATACCAGCACAAAATGAATTTTACTCTTTTCTGATTCAAAGGTAAATTTCTTGTAAGATGATAGACATTACTGAAATCATCACCATTAAAAAATATAAATCACACTCCACGAGAAGAATGACATATTACTTGTGGACGAACACTTACCAGTGTATTGTTAGGTATCTGGTTTCGGAAATATCCATAGTTAGACAGTAATGTAAGAAATGTCACTACCTTATAAAGACACAATATCAAACAAAGTTAAGTTTATTGGATTCCAGAATGCAGCACACAGAAGTCTGTATTCTAAATTCCCAGAAAATATTGATTTGCTAATGTAACATCATTAAAAGTGTCTACCCAGCTTCTGGCTTTATATATTCCCGAGGAAACCACTCCCAATTTCCCCATGAAATATGCAAAGATACAGTAAAGAATGATCAACAACTACCCTTGAAAGACCAAGGTTAATAGGCAACGGATTTCCAGAAAGACTCAAGGATTTTATAATTACTGAGAAAATCTTAGAGCAAAATTGAGATTCTTAATATCTCTTTAGTCTATACTTAATTATTTTATACAAAAGTCCTGTTTTTCTTATTCTCTCTCCCTTAACTTCTAGAAGATAAGATTACACACAAACACACAAACGAATACATATCAACCATATCATATTGTCAAATATAGGCATCTGATATTGCAGTCATTCCTGCTGAGTATGATTCATTTGAGGAGGTGCCTTCATCATCTTTTTAATTTTTCTCTTCTTCTGTCTCCCCACCTCCGTCTAAGAGCCATCAGATCAGAGTCTCTAAGAGCACAATCTGAGAATATGTATTTTAAAAACATTTCTCCTATAATACCTAATGCTTAACTGTATTTTTTATAAACTTAGATTTTTTTTAAAAAGGAACAAAAACCTAAAAGGAGGAAGCCAGCTTGAGTGCAAATTCAGTAGGGCAAAATGAAGAAACATTAAGCTAAGGAGCAAAGAGAACTAAGTGAAGTGAAGTATTAGAAAGAACAAAAATTGTGCAGTAACAGAACTAAATTCCATATTGGTGATAGTCGGGGCAGAATTGACACCAAAGAAAATCAAATTAATGTCTTAAAGAACTGATTAAAGAAGCTTTCCCAGTATGCAGGAAAATAAAGGTCAAATTATCAAAAGAATGAGAGAAAACATGGCAAGCATGGTGGACAGAGAGTGGAGTTTTTTTTTTTTTTTTTGGTAAAGCTACTATTTGATAAGACAATAGGGTATCTGTAGCCAATAATAACTTTATTATACATTTTAAAATAAAGAATATAATTAGATTGTTTGTAACTTGAAGCATAAATGCTTGAGGGGATGGATACCCCATTCTCCATGATGTGCTTATTTCACACTGCATGCCTGTATCACAATATCTCATGTTCTCTGTAAATATATAATCCTACTATGCACCCACATAAACTTTAAAAAAATAAAGATAAATCTAAAAAAAGAAAATAGAAAAAAAAGTGAGTGGTGGTCTAACATAACAGTGAGTACATCATCCAGAAGAAGAAATAAGAATAGCTGAAACAGAAGCAATAAGCAGATACATAAACTAAAGACATCTTTCCAGAGATGACATATCCTTTCATGGAGATTGAAAGGACTGACCACATTCCAATCAACATGAAAAGACACATGTCCACAGGTGTGTAGGCTTATTAGAAATGTAACTAAATTTAAAAATAAAAATGTACAAACATTCATGTAGCAGGGAGGCTTGGTTAACTAAAAAGGAACAAAACCTAGCTCTTCGTATATGTTCAATATAGGGTTAAAACTCGGAAAAGGATAGAATAATGATTGCTGATTATGGAAGATATAACCACAAAATTGTATACTCAGACTTCTGAGTGAAGCACAGAAAGACTCTCCATTTGAAGTGCAAAAACTGATCTTAATCCATAAAGTATTCACCCAAATCAGGAAATATACTAAAAGACAAATATAGTAAACAAAAAAAGATGTAAGCATACAAGTCACATATGAAAATCCACATTATAAATCATCATAAATATTACTAGTAGTAAAATAAATGTAAATAAAAAACCAAGATACTATTTTTACTATCAAATGTACACTAGTTAAAACAAATAGAGTAATGATATTTTGATAAAGTTACTAATTGTTGTGGAAATGTGAATTGGTTTGACTTTTCTGAAAATTATTTTTAGTGTTTGAACTGTTAATTTCCTTCTAGAAACCCACCTTAAAATCAAAGGTGCAGAATGCTAATATTTGCACGTTTGTCCCTTCAAAACTCATGCTGAAATTCGATCCCCGTGTTGGAGTTGGGGCCTAGTAGGAGGTGTTTGGGTCATAAAGGTAGATCCCTCATGAATGGCTTGGTGCTCTCCTAACAGTAATAAATGAGATCTTGCTCTATTAGTTCCCACAAAAGTTGGCTATTAAAAAGAGCCTGCCACCTTGACCTTCTCTCTTGCCGTGTTATCTTTGCACAGTCTGGCTTCCCTTTGCTTTCTGTCTTGAGTGGAGGCAACCTGAGGATCTCACCAGATGCCCAGTCTTCCAGCCAGCAGGGTCATTAGCTAAATAAGCCTCTTTTTTAAAAATATAAGTTATGCAGCCTCACGTATTTCTTTTAAGCAACACAAAACGGACTAAGACACAGATCACACTCTGTTGTAGCATGAATTGTAAATGGTAAAAATTTGAGCAACATGAAGTAGCCAAAAATAATCCTGCTTGACAAAGTCTCTGTAGTGTAGTAACTTGAAAATTATGGCAAAGCCATCAACTGCTGCCACTTAAATAGCATTTTTTCAAAGCATATTCAATCTTAGGGAAAAATGGTCATAGTAAAAGTCATACTAAAATTCTGTAGGTAGGGAAGTGGGGTGATTTTTTTCTTCAATAATCATATCTGTGTTTTCCACCTCTCTAGAATGAACATTGGTCACTTTGTAATGTAAAAATGACAATATCATAATAAAAAAGATAATAAATGTGATCTATAAAAAGTTACCTAGCTGATTATTCAGAAACCAAACCTGTCACATAGCATGTACTGGTTAATGGATTGTCAGAGCATGAACAGTGTTGGAGCCCTGTTGATCAAATGCTGAGGCAAATCAGCCTCTTTAATTAGGTACTGATTGTGACAATTGAGTTCATCCTAATAAAATAGCATAACATACAATATATATTTATTACTTATTTTACATAATAAAGATGTATAAATATATAGGTACATATAAACATATGAAAATTATTTACACAATGCTATGTTTCTTGAGCATATATTATTTAGGAAATGTAATTGTGATGTTTGCTAATAACCGTCACAGAAACTATGAAATTCATATAATTCTTTATGCTGAATCTAAGTGATAAAAGTGTATATGTCATCTTCGAAATTATGAAATTGGGGGGCCCTCCTACTCTATTTAGTAAGCTGTTAGGTTCTAAAGGATGTCTAAGATAATGAATAACATTACTTATAAAGGTTTGAAACTTTTCAAATGGTCTCCATATAGAGACAGACTTTTGGGCTGGAAGAGCGCATAAGGAAATACTCAGTATGATGAAGTGATATACCAAGATCAAATGATGAACACTATGCATTCTAAAAATTAAAGGACCTGTGTTTGCCTTAATAAAATGTTGCCAATAATCCTCAAGTGTTAAAAAACAGACTACCCTCCTATTTTACTGTTCTAATGTTTCACTGTGCAAATAATTTCTAATTGTAAACAAAGTTGTCACACTATCTTGCACATTAAATAAACCATTAATTAGAATACTGTGAGGGACAAAGTGCTCTGGTCACTTAAGTATTTAATTCAGACTCTCAGTCTTTTTTGTTTGATGATGTACTTTTTAATTTATGCCTTGAAGTCACCAAGATAAAACAGAAGAGGAGACAGTGGTGACATTTGCTCATGAGTGAGCATAGGCTGTGAGGTCTTGAGTAGAGTTAAGAGGGACCATATGTATTCCTTCCCTACCTTGGGAACTCTGATTAGCCAGAAAGCAGCATTTGTAGATTAGGAATGAAGAAAATGACAATTGTCATTCATTTGGACACAGTCTGATCTCTAAGTAAATCCCTTAATGCTGTGTGGGAGTTTCCTGGTGATTAGTTCTGTTTCATACTCCTCTTGCTGCGGGCAACTGAGTCCTCCAAATTTTAATAGAGTTTTGCCAGCATAACTGCACGGTACACTGACACAAGTTAGTTTTTCTTTTTTACACATTTTCCTTCACTTGAACTTTCTGGCCATTTTCCACATGCATTTGACAGAAGAATTACAAATATAGAGTGTTATTATATCTTAGATGGAGGAAATGGTCCATGGACCCATGTCTGAAACGTTCAGTCTTGGCAATCAAGGCTCTCACCTCAGCATTTGCTGGGACACAGGAAACCAGCTAATGGCTGATAACGTCCAGGAAATTAGTAACTTGTGCATATGGTAAATGCTCCAATCCCAGCCAAATGATTTGTTTAACTGATGGCTGGAGTTCTCATAGGGACTGTTAGCACAGTGGAATAGTTGGGTTTTATTAACTGGACTATGTGTTAATCCTTGTTGTTCCCTAGTTGAAGAATGTAACCATAATGCAAAATACAATGGGAAATTGTATACCCAGAAAGTAAAGATGTTAAAGGCACCAACATTCTATACTCCAAAAGAACTGATTTTTTTTGCGTCAACATTATTAGTATCACAATTTTCTTACAACTATTATCTTAGTTCAGAATTCTTTAAAATGAATTATGCATACCTTTTTGTTATGGTAAAGATATTAAATACAATGTCACTTTGCTTAACATCTTATTCCTATCTGTTAATTTTGTTAGGGACAGTGATGATTATAACCTATTGCTTGCATTCATTGATTTTCTACAGAGTATCCAGATATCAGGACAGCCTTGTGCTTTCACATGTTGTCTCCCTCAGGCCCAAGGTCAAGTGGCAGTTCCTTGGGAAAATCTTACTGACACCCAATTCTAGGTCACGTTCCCCTTTTTATCTGTTCTCATAGAACCTTCTTCATTATCATAGGGTTTATGTGACAATTTGTAATTTAAATTTTGTATGGGAGACTATTGGATTACTGTTGCTTTTCCAGACTAGAGTATAAAATATAAATGCAAAGATCATAACTGTTACCACTCCCATTGTATATCTTCTGAACCAACCACAGTGCCTATCCAGCAAGTAGCAAGTAATAATACTTGTTGAATGAAATAACTCTATGTGGTAGTCATTAATGTCCCAGTTTTACAAATGAAATAAAGCTCAAAGAGCCTAATTTATTAAAATCATACAGCCAACTGGATGTCAGTATCCTATCTCATGTCTAACTCCAAAGCCATTAATGTATTAGAGCTCTTTCTTTTTAATTGAGTAGGACAAAGAAAGAAAGTACTGCAAAATTCATATTTCCTTTTATAACAAGGTTGAAACCTTCTCTGTGCAATCTTTTAGAACACTGATTCTCAACTAGAGGCATTTTGCCCACCATAGAGGACATTTGGCAATGTTTGGAGACATTTGTGGTTCTCTTGACTAAGAGGAAAATTAATATTGGCATCCACTGACACTGTATGATGCATGCCAGAGCCCCTCCACACTTCATTGGTCAGTTCAGCTACCTCCCTCTTTTGTTTCCTTTCTTTCTAGCTTCCTTTATTGATTCATTCAGCATAAAGTATATGCATAGAGTGCTTAGTGTATAGAAAACCAATAACAAGTAAGATACAATTCCAGACCTGGGGAAACTTATGGTTTATAGGAAAGTGCAGATAAGTAAGTAGGTAATTATTACCCATGGTAAAGAGCTATCTAGAGGTGTACATTCAACTGGCCACTGTGTTAATACTGAAGCTAACACCTGAACCACTGCTTTAGAGCACTGGTTCTCAACTACAATATCTATAAACATTTATAGTGGTCACAATTAGGGCACAAATTGCTTTAGAGCCCTGGTTCTCAACTGCAACATCTATAAACATTTATGGTGGTCACAACTAGGGCACAAGTTGCTACTGGCATCTGTTCGGTGGGTAGAAGCCAGGATGCTGCTAATCATACTGCAATGCATTAAATAGTGTCTCATTTTTGCTACAATAAAGAATTATTCGGTCTAAAATATCAATAATGTCAAGGTTGAGAAACGCTATTTTGGAATAATAAAACCAGATCATTGTGGTTTTGCCATTTCATTTAAAAAAATCAATCTTAATTTTCTTGCTCTCCATAATTATTTTTTACATATTGTAACTAGCAATATAATTGCGAGTGTATAATATTTCATCTTATAAGTGACAAGAAACTATATGATTACTTATTGGAAACACCATTTTTAATATCTTTAATGACATGTCATACTAACATTTGTAGTTTATTGTACCTCCTTTCTTTTAAACTTCTATCATAGTCCAACCTTAAGCCTTTGTGACACTTCTACTTTTTAAGTTTAGTCCTTGAGTGCTATTCCTTTTGGAGGCAGAATCCAGGCCTGGTTCCTCATCATCCTTCCTATAGAATTCTGCACATGGTGGGCTCTCGGATTTTTATTGAATGTCTCAAAGCAAGTTAATTCTCCTTCAGAGGCTAGGCAACTAAATGTCGTGGGAAAGAAGAAACCAACTGACTAAAATAGATATCATGCTACAGTACCTGCAAATGAGCTCAGATATTAAATTTTTGATCACTAAAAATTCCTTCAATTAGAGTTGGAAACTATATATGATTATGCTTCTGGATAATTTGCAATGGATGTTCAATTTTTTTTTCAGGAAACAGTTCTGTTCCTTTAGTTTTTAATATCTATCACTCAGTAGATCTTAGCAGTTAGTGATCATTAGTTTTCCTCCAGGGATAGACTACTAGAAGAGCGGAAATTTGGTTGGCATTTGTCTACCAGCATATCTTTTTAATGGGGTTAGAGCATGATAGCAATTAAACCTTAGGTGCTTTGAGATATCTTTTGGCATATTGGATATGTTGACATCCTCCTCCAAAATAAAGCAAAAATAAATCTTATAATGACTTTCTTTCCTTTATTCATACACTACAACTTTCTCATAGCTTGTTTTGTAACTTGCATTGAATATTATGGTTCCATTCCTTCTTTGTATATTTCAAGCATAATATTTATATTCTCCTTATATTTTTGTAAATTGTTTATCCTCCTTTGCTTTTCCTCCTTTGAAATACAATCTGAAAACAAGTTATGGATTAAAGGGAGCCACTGTGCAGAGTAAAAATTCTTAAACTGAAGAAAAAATGAAACATTTTACGATTGTTTAGGTATTATAGGCATTGACTGGCTAGTAAAAAGGTCAATGCACCAGCAGAAGGTTGTATACTCTGTTAACAAAGGCAATTCCTCATGAAATGTTGTACATTTCAATATATAGAATCATATTGAATAATACTGTGGAAATTCCTTTGAGTTTTCCAGAATTTTAAATGAAGTAAACTTATATACTTTCTATGTTGCTCTTAATATCGATGATCCCAGATTATAGTGTAGATTAGGGAACCACCTACATACTTTCTGTACTTCATGGTAGATCCTGGTAGAAAAAGAAATGAGGTTGAGAGTGAATGCATATAGCAAGGGTTATCCAAAAGAATACAGAAAAAGTAGAAATAGAAGATAATGTAATATTATTTCATAAGTTGGTGAACTCGTGAGGATAAAAATGAATTTCAATTATACTTGACTTTGGCAGTTCAGATTCTACAAGGCGGGGAACAGTACAGCTTTGGGACCCTTTTTTAATGTTCTCCCTAAGTTGACTTTAGTGGGTGGATGTAGTATACCATGTCAAGAATGCTAGTACTGATGATTTATGTCCTTTTGTACTAATGTTGCTAACATGTTCATTGCACTTCCAAGAAGATCGTCACAACTATTTAGAACCTGGTCAGATATAGCAGTTTGACCTTAGTATGCGGTTTTCTTGCATTTTCCCCTCTTTCTGGCTTTGTTAAGACATGAAACAAGGTAGTTTTTTTTTTCTAGCTTCTTGGAAGTGTATATATATCTTATGAGTTATACCATCCTAGCTTTGGTGAAACTCACAGTTTACAGTTTGACCTTTCTTAGTAAGTAGGAGTTTTGCTGAATCATACTCCAGTACTGTGAGGTTGCAGATTGTCTATTCCTAAAGACTTAATGATAATTTATGTCATTGATAAATTATCATTAATGATAAATTAAATAGGGGATGGCTGTCTTTTCTCACTCCTAGATTTTATTCACCACACACTCAGTGGTGTAATAACAATCCTTTCGCATTGTCATATGATTGATGTTTAAAGACCCTATTATTTGGAACCTGATTCCCATCAAGGTTTATGCAAATATTTATGGATCACTACTTGGCTTACAGGATGCTAGACATTCTGACATGGTCACTTGTATACCAAAAGATTTTACTGACAAGCATTTCAAGTGTGTTTGACTTATTTTGAACATCAACATAAACTTTACTGGATCCCAGAGGATTTCAATAACAAATAGAATTTGGAATCAGAGCTGGAGTTGGACACATTTTGCTCATGTCATTAGAATCTTCCTCAGACTTCTCAGACTCTCTTTGTATAAAGCATCCATGAGAAGCTGTCATGTCTAATTTCTTATAATAAGTAGGGTCAATTTCATGAGCAGAACATATGACTGTATTTTATGTATGCAATATAAAATCACAACCAGACATAAGTGGACATGGAAAAAAAAACAGCAACCAGATTAAACATTCACAGCTGTTTCTGAGTTTTTCTGTATTGTTCCTTTACTATTTGTTTATTCATTCTTTTATCTTCTAGTGCTCACTTGCAGACAAATGTTGCCCATGCCAATGTTTCAGAAAATACATGAGATAAAACAGAGAAAAAATTCTATCCATCAATGTGCTATTTTTTTCTTTGAATTGAAAATTTTTCCATTGTATTAATTTAGAGTGAAATTTTTCTCATGTAAAGCATTCTATAATATGCAATACAAACAATAGGCAAACTATGCCAGATAAATTAATAAATAAAATAATCTGACAGAGAAAAAAGTACTGTTTGCTTCACAGTTTCACTAAACCTAAATATTCTATTAAAGTCAGTGTATGGAGTATGCTGGAAAATGGCAAACATTCTGTGTGGGTTTCAGAATTGCTGTATTGGGTACATTTTAAATATTTGGTTATCATGTCAAGTTATTACACATTTTAGATATTTATGATTATTGAGATTTCAATAATAAGCTATTAAATATTTTATTTAAAGTTCCATTCTATTTTTTGTTGCCTTAGTCCCATTGGGCTGTTATAGTAAAATGCCATAGACTAGGTAGCTTATAAACAACAGAAATTTATTTCTCAGAGTTTTGGAGGCTGGGAAGTCCAAGATCAAGGTCCTGACAGATTCAGTGTCTGTTGAGGGCCTGGTTCCTGTCTCAAATGGAGCCTTCCAGCTGTGTCCTCATGCTGTGGAAGGGGAAAACAAGTTCTGTGCCTATTTTATAAGGATATTATTCCCATATATGAGGGTTCTGCCTTTATGATCTAATGATTTCCCAAAAGGCCCCACCACCCAATATCATCATTTTTGGAGTTACTATTTCAAAATAAGCATTTTGGGGGGATGCAACATTCAGACCATAGCAGCTGTACAATTGGCAAAAGGATTGCCTGTTTTTAAATCTCTGAATTTGATTTTTTTTTTCCAAATGCCTTTACTAGAAAGAAAATTTAAACATTTTACATTTTTACTTTACATGGAGAAAATTCATGTCTTGCTCTGTTGTAAGTTTCATATTATTCTCTGTTTAAAGTTCCCAATCAGAACATATTACAACAAAATCTAACCAATGAATTAATTGTTTTCACTATCTTGATCATAAATTTTGTATATTCCTTTACAATATTAATTCTTTGCTGCTAGTCTTAAGAAAAAAATAAGCTTTGTGGAAAAAGATAGGTATATGCATATTTTGTGTATATTTTGCCTTTACTATAGAATTTATGAAACATACACAAAAGCAGAGAAAATAGTGTAATTTACATGGTACGAGAAATCTCAACATGCCCATCATCCAGCTTCAACATTTATTCTACTATGAATCTTATTTCATCCAACTATTTTACCACTTTCTCACTCTTCAAGAATACATTATATTATTTTATAATATTTATAGATAAAATAATATGTCTGTCTATATCCCAGACATCATATTATTTCACCTATATATATTTTACCATTTGCCTCTACCAGCCAAGAATTGGTATGTATTCATCATCCAGATTGAGGTATTATTTTAAAGCAGCATTAGCTTTTGTGGAAGTATCGTAATAAGATGGAATATTCTGAGTTAAAATCAAACTTAAATCTTTCCAATTAAATAATTGAGAATTAGCTAGAAAAATGACTTAAAACTTAGTGTAATAAAGCTAGTAGAATATTAAAGATAAGGCATGACACATTTCTTCTTACATTCTTAGTTTCATTGTGATATAAGGATTAGTTATATGCTGCTTAAAGTCAAGATTATACAATTACACAGAAAATGTTCCAAGCTAATCCCTTGGGGTTGATTTTGGCTGATAGTCTATTATTTAGATGACCAAAGATGACAGAATATACTTCTTAATTTACATGAGTTACTCATCTAAGTTTTATACATAGTTTAACACATGCTGCATGCATGTATTAAACTGCATGAACGAGCTGAGATGAGAGAAGAATATAGTCAAGGTAAAAATGAGGAGCTAGATACATTCACCAAAACTGCTTAGGGAAAGTATAGCTTAATTTACCCTTTAACTAGAATAGCTGAGAGGGCAAGAGATCCAAACAGTCCCTGAGTGAATGCAGAAATTGAATGTGCTTAATGGCATACTTTTGTGTGTAAGTATGTCTCTCTTCTGTGCTCCTTGTTTGCATTAGGGAGAATAGTAGGGGGAGGCAGGAGTCTTCTCTTATGTTAATAGAAAGTGTGGTTTATGTATTCCTTATAAATTTCATTCATATTCTTTATGGGCAGCATTCACTGCAGAATGTTGGATGAGTGGAGTGCTTACTTCTCACTATCTGAATGTTGTAGAACTAGTTATTTTTATTTCCAAACTGTTGTGGACTGATGCTTTTATAAAATATAATAAAAATAAATTACCAGAAAAATAAAATAAAGGAAAACAAAGATATAGACATAAAACTCATCTATCAAATGAATATAAAAGTTTCTAAATGCTTACTCTGCATTTCTGTCCGTTTCTTCTGAGACAGGTTAACAAACACTTTGTGATGTGAGCCTAATCTGAAGATGACACTTAATGTAGTACTGGTCCAGACTGTTGATCCATATGTAGAGGTGACAACTGCAGTATTGGACTGGCAGTATGGCACTGTCAATGACCAGGAAGCACAGACCTCAATGAAAGAGCTGATGAAAGGGTCCTGGATGCCCTCTTATCTATCCTAGGTTTTAACTGGATTGTAGAGTGATTCTGGGCATCCTAAAGGAGGAGTCAGGTGAATGAGGCAGTCCAGAAGACACTTGGTAGGGGGAGGATTCAGTCAGAAGCTGTTTTCCAACAGGTATGGGTGGAAGTATTTCACTATGTAAACAATCAGCATAACCATACACAAATAATACTAGTGCCTATCAGTGGAGAATCTGTACTGCCGTCATCTCTACATTTATAGATACTGGAGAACAGGGAGCCTCTTGTTGCCTCTGTGCCTGGCAAAAGGCCTGATACATGGTAGATGCTGAGTAAATATTTGTTGAGTTGATGGGTGACTGATTGAAAGAGGTTTGTAGAAGGAATTCTTCCCTTTTAAAATTTGTATTAAACTGTGGTAATTCAGACACTCAAATAGGGTGTGTATATGTCAGTGTCAGGATGTGCAGAGCTTCCTTTCTAATCAGGAGTAAGGGGATTCATGCACAAAAAGGGAAACAGATTATTATTGAACCCATGTCCAAGTCAAAGAATTATTACTATACATTTGCTTTGAGGTGCACGTAGAGCTTTTCTGTTCATTTGACCTAATCCTATTTGCATGTATGCTGCTAAAACATTTCAGCCTTTTCTCATAAGTAGAAACATTAATTTTAAAAATCAATTTTACTTTGAATCAAAGCCTATTCTAAAATAAGTTCCCTTTAAATCTTTATTCTAAATATTTTAGATGACTTATTTTTTATTTGAGGACAAATATCCAGGGAGATATGGGGTATTAACTGATGAAAGATGATACAAGATAAATGTGGACCCTGTCATGAATACAGGTACACTCTAGAATGAATATGACAGATTAATGTACAAACATCAGCTAGAAACAATAGCAAACTAATGTAAGGCTAAATACCTACAAGAAATAAATTTTATGCAGTAGTCACCATAATTTGTCATGTTCTTTCTCAAGTCCAGGCCTATGGATAAGACTGGCTCTCACCACCCTCTGTTACCCACCTTGATGAAGTAACACAAAGTCATTTTTCAGATGTCTGTGTAGATGCCACTTCTTGCAGGACCATTTTGAGGGACAGTGCCTCCACCCATATTCACTTATCGCCCCTTCTTTGAGCCTTCCTTGATCCTTTCTAGCTTCTTGTAATTATCCTGTCAAAGGCCTTAAAGCATTTGTGCATTGTCTCTTTACTTCTGATCTCTCCCACACTGTTAGCCTCATAACTGCTATGCAGGAACTGAAATAATAGATACCAACAGAAAGATACATAGTAGATTGTGGATCTGTTAATGAGCCTTCAAAAAACTGAATGGTCTTATTTAATTCCTAGAAAACACTCGCTGGTCTCATTCTTGCTGACCCCAGCTGTGAATAGAGCATGACACCATATTTTTGAAGGAGAAATACTTCTGTAAGAAAGTCATGCATTCTGGTATAATTTTACACATATATTTTTTAAATGACACAAGCATTAATGTATCTACACACATATTTTCTACCACAGATCCCTGACCTTTCTGCCTTTCCTTAAGGGAAAAAAAAAAATCATCCTTCTTCTTATACAGTTAATGGGATTTGTCAAGTCTTTGGTGCAGACATGTTTTATTTCCTGAGTAATGAGATACTTCCATTTGTGGTAGGGCATCTAGTTCTGCCCCAAATGAGATATGCCAAGCCAAACATGAATTGGAATGCTGAACATTATGTCTTGTGTGTTTGTCAGGTGTGTGATCTATTTCTGAAAACCCAAATGCAGTGCAATGACATATTTTACTATTGGTGAACTTTACCTTCTGTTAATATGACTGAAGCAACTGGAAATGGAAATTGTCAGGGCAATTTAACAAAGAAGCCCTGTAAAACTTATTAAAGTCCAGGTAGTAAAAATCCATTTAGAAGGCATATTCTTCAAACCTGAGTTTTATTTGGTAAAACACGTTGGTGCCTGACCTTTCCAGAAACATACCAAAAAGGAGTCATTTAGAGGTCCCTGTTGTAAATTGTAAACAGCAGCCTGATCAAATTCGGCTGTATTCTGCTCACAGTATATGACAGAATGTATGAGTACACCAAACAGACAGCTAAATGACTGGGTATTTGGATGAGTTTGATGTGTATTTTATGTAATTGCATACTGTACAAAGCAATAAAAAGTCAATCTTGTATGCCAGAAAAAAATGCATGTATTGAGTGAGTCAAAGAATCTTCATAAGTTCATAATTCAAGTTAATCTTTCAATGGATAAAGCCAGAGGGCAGGAGCTCCATATTCATAGACAATTTTAAAAATTCTGTAGTCAAGGTTTCAGGGTAGAAGACCAGAATTGTTGCACATTTTGTATATTAAAACATATTTTTAGGAAATACATTTCCAATGTTAAAAAAAAACTAAAAGTTTTTAGAGTGTGAAATACAAAGTTAAACTTCATTCCTCATCCATCTCCAGAGGTGATCAATGTTATCAGGTCTCATATGTAGATCCAGACACTTTCTGTATTTATCCAAACACAAATGTATCCTCCCCAATGTACATATATTAATGGTAGTACAGTATAACGGTTATGAATGCAAGGCCTACAGTCTAATTCCTGGGTCTCACCCACCGGCTGTGTGATCTTAAGTATGTTACTGAACCTCCCAAATCCTCAATATTTTTGTTTGTAATGAAGAAAATTATAATATCTATGTCATAGGGTTGCTGTGAGAATCTAGCTTAGAAGAGCACTGACTTTACTGAAGAAGTATTCGACCAAAGTTAACTATTGATTGTTATTATGAAAAACAACATAATATTCATTTAAATCAAGAGAATAAGCATATATATGTAAATAGTGATTGCACATATATATATTTTCATATTTATACAAATGTATACCTGTAGATACTGGTCTGCAACTTGCCTTTTGACATATATCTTGGACATGTTGTCATGCTACTATATATAAAGGTTTATTTGTAATCACTATACAGAATCTTAGTTTATAGATATGTCATAATTTAATTATGAGCCCTGTATTAATGAATATCAATTTTTCCCAATCCTCTGCTTCATGTAAAATGTTTTAGTAGCATCTTTGTTTGTACATGACTGTACTTTTATAAAACTGTATGTGTAGGATAAATGCATAGAGGTGGGTGTAAGGGAATATGCCTTTAAATTATTGGTGGTTAATGACAAACATTCTACAAAATTTGTGCTAAGTTTTTCTTCTACCACCAAGATGAAAAAGTAGCCGTGTAAGGGAGATGTTTTGAGAACTGCTCCTTTAAGGCCCTTTTTAGAATAAATGGTTATGAATGAAGCACCAAGATAGAAGAGGTCACTATGGAGTTTATGAAATCAGGCTTAATTCGTAACACATGATTGCTTTTGCCTTTTTGGCCAGTAGTCACACATCATAAACCAAAGCTTCAGTGAAGAATTATATTCCAAACATACAACTTCATTAAAGTCGGAAAGAAATATTACAAATGACAATTTTCACAACCTTAATATGCTATTTTAAAATTGCATAGGTATCATATTCGTCTTATAATTATTGTAATTAATTTTTAAGGACATGAAATAAGGAATTTGGATCAAGCTTATTTCATGTTCTTCTCTATCTGCCTTGCCTTATTAGCACCAGGGCTGCATTCGTGTGTGTATGACAGAGCTCCATGCTCAGTAGGGTCCCACACATGAACAATGCTTCATTGTTTTCGTCTTGAAATACTTAATAATTTTTTAATGTAATAATACTGCAATGAACATGAGAGTGCACCTTTAACATACTGATTTCATTTCCTTTGGATATATACCCAGTGGTGAGATTGCCGGATCATATGTTAGTTCTGTTTTTAATTTTTTGAGGAATCTCCATACTATTTTCCATAATGGCTGTCCTAATTGACATTCTCCCTAACCATGTGCAGGTGTTCTTTTTTCTGCACATCCTCTCCAACACTTGTTATCGCTCATCTTTTTGATGACATGATCATCACATGAATGCTTTTTGATGGACCCTCATGTTCATTTTGCAATGGGTCACACAATTTTCCTATAGCCAGTCCTGATGAGCAATAATTACATTTCCTACTAATTAGCCTGGCTCAGTTGAAACACAGAATATTTGTTTGTCTTTTGAGAAATGCCTTGTGGTTGTGCTCATACTTTATGATAAAATAGCATTATTTAAAATATATGGAATATCAGCAAAGGAGTGTCACTCAATCCAAAATATATAAGAAGCTCAAACAACTCAATAGTAAGAAAATAAATAATCAATTAAAAAATGGGAAAAGGACCTGAATAGGCATTTCTCAAAAGAAGACACATAAATGGCCAACAGGTATATGAAAAAAATGCTCAACATCACTAATCACCAGAGAAGTGAAAATTAAAATCATAATGTGATATCACCTCATACCTGTCAGAATGGCTATTCTGCAAGTTTTGGAGAGAATGTGAAGAAAAAAGAACCCTGTACGCTACTGGTAGAAAAGTAAATTAGTACAGTCTTTATGGAAAACATTATAAAGATTTTTCAAAAAATTAAAAATTGAACTACCATGTGATCCAGCAATCCCGCTGCTGAGTATATATCTAAAGGAAATAAAATCAGTATGTGAAAGAGATAACTGCTCATGTTCGTTGCAGCATTATTCCTAATAGCCAAGATACAGAATCAACCTAAATGTTCATCAATGGATGAATGGATAAAGGAAATGCAGTGTATATACACAGTGGAATACTATTCAGCCTTAAAAAAGAAAGGAATCTTGTAATTTGCAACATGGATGAACCTGGAGGACAATACATTAAGTGAAATAAGCCAGGCACAGAAAAACAAATACTGCATGATCTCACTTATATGTGGAATCAGAAAAAGCATAAGACCAGAGAGTAGAATGATGGTCGCAAAAGGCTGAAGGAGGGTGGACAGGAATTAGAAAGGCGGTGGTCAAAGAACGCAAAATTTTATTGACAAGAGAAATAAGTTCTAGTTATCTATTGTACAACATGATGATTATTGTTAATAACAATTTATTATATACTTGAAAATTGCTGGAAGAGTAGATTTGAAATGTTCTCACCACAAAATGATAAATATGTGAGGCGATGCATATATTAATTAGTTTTGTTTAGCCATTCCACAATGTATACATATTATGAAACAAAAATAAAATAAAAATTTATTAAGTTGATACAATAAATCAATGGGAGAAAGATGAACTATTTAGCATGGGAACAACTGGTTGAAAACTGTAGAAAAATTAAATTAAATTTGCTAATAGCCTTATCTCATATATCAATATAAATTCTAGCTTGTTAAAGAGATAAATATAAAATAAATATGTGAGATCTCTGGAAACTATGTTTTCAAAGTGTGTCAGTCAAATAATACAGAGCTGTGAGAAAATAACTGTGGATGAGACTTGATATAGATCTATTTTAAAGGGATCCTATTCTGTGAAAAATCAAAATGACTTGCATTTACGTAACTGTTTACTCTATAAGGGAGTAGTAGAATATCACTACACATAAATGAGTTTATTTTCCCACTCAAAGTGTTAGGCCAAATGAGAAGTTGCTCATTTTCTACTGATGATGTATGCTTTAGAGATCTAATTATCCAATTATTCCAATTTGAAAAACAAAACTGAAGCTCAGGGAAATGTAATGATTTGTGTTCAGTGACATGCACATTAATAGCAGATCTTGAACTTGAACTGAGTCAGCTTCGCCACCTTCTCTTTCTTCACCAGGCCAGATTTTCCTGCCACATTTTGATAACTGGTTCCAGTTGGAAGCAATTGCCACCATAATATTCCATGACTGGATTCTCCTTCCTGCTATACAAATCAAAAGCAATTAAAGATCTTTCAAACAACTGTGGAAGATGAGAGCTGCTCATGTCTTAGAATTAGAATACTTGCGTTCAGGTCTCCTGTCTGTGATCATGAATCTTAAGACTACCTCTGAACTTAACTTTCCTCATATTAATAGGATGTTAATAAAATCTATACCATAGGCATTTTTTCCAAAAAATTTAATGAGATTATCTATATGAAGGACTTGGACTACAGTTAGCACACACACACACACACACACACAAAATGATTGTTTAAAACGATCAAACCAGAAAAATGATGCTTCACATAAACAATTTTTCATATATCATAAATAAAATACAATAAAAAGATGTATTTTAAATCAGATTTTGTTGTTTTAATTAATTACAGCGCTTTGGGGTGCTGAGGTAAAAAGACTACTTGAGTCCAAAAATTTGAGATCAGCCTGGGCAACATAGCTGTCGTAAACTTTAGCAACGAATATAGAGTTCCATAATTTTGAATTCCATTTCCTAAGTGACCCAGAGATATTCAGCAGAAGATGGCAAGCTCATAACTAAATTCAATTTTTATTTTCTTGTATCACTCATGTAAATAAAACATCTCTCTTATGTCTTTACTTTTGGTTTGTTTTAATGTTAAGAGACATAACATGATGAGAGGAAATAAAAATTTTCAAAATGAGGAATAGAAAAGTTCTTGCTATGTAGACTTTTTAATTTAGGGCTAAGGGAACTGAAGGAATTCAGTTGAGGAAAAGAAAGTCTGAGCAATTATAGAAGCCACTTGTTGACGACCATGTTCACATGACAGGGAGACAGCTCAAGGAGGAAATGAGGGGTGGTTACAGGAGAAAAGTATAGAAAATTTGAGCCAGTTCTCCTTTCCTCTAGTTTTCTGTTTTAAGGCTAACTTTATTGAAGTCTAATTTGTGTACAACAAAGGGCGTTTCTTAAAAATTTACAAATTGCCCGGGCGGGGTGGCTCACGCCTGTAATCCCAGCACTTTGGGAGGCTGAGGTGGGCAGATCACGAGGTCAGGACCTCGAGACCATCCTGGCTAACATGGCGAAAGCCCGTCTCTACTAAAAATACAAAAACTTAGCTGGGCATGGTGGCGGGTACCTGTAATCCCAGCTACTCGGGAGGCTGAGGCAGGAGAATCGCTTGAACCGGGGAGGCGGAGGTTGCAATGAGCTGAGATGGTGCCACTGCACTCCGGACTGGGCCACAAGAGTGAAACTCTGTCTCAAAAACAAACAAACAAACAAACAAACAAAAATTACAAATCAATGCATTTGCGTACAACTGTGAGACCACCACCAGTCAATATAGTGGATATTTCTGTCACCCCCAAATGATTCCTTGTGCTTCTTTGTAGCCAATTCCTTCCTCCCTGATGTGCTGTAGCTACAGATTAGGCCTTGAACCTCAGAGCCCAATAACACCTCTTCGCATGTCCCTCAATAAATTTACCTGCTATTATTCCCTAGGGATTTTGTTTTTATTCAGTATATTCTTTACATTCCTGGGAAAATAAATAGAATATGTTTCATCAATAATCGTCCAGCTTTATTTAATAATTAGAAGCAATTATGTAGAGGAATCAATGTTTATGATTTAAAATGTTCAATAGTAAAGCCAAAAAAACTGGTTCCTTATTCAAAATCCAAGCTGGTTGGGAGAAATATATACAGGTGGAAAAGTCCCAGGAAGATCAGTTTCTAAAAATATGAGTCATAGCTCCCTGCAGTATGGTGGGAGTAAAAGTCATTTTTATTTTCACTGCAGTGCATAAAGGGGACATCACTAAATGAATGAAAAGATGGATAGATGGATGAAAGGAGAAAGGGAGAGAAGACCACATCAAAGTCACTTAACTTGTGATAATTCAGAATATTCAGAGACTGGAAGAGAAAGAGTGTCTTTGTAAGACTATACTGCCTGTTGGGCAGGAACACAGACTTAATGTTGACGAGCCTCAGGTTTTAATACCAGCTCCAAAACTAAGGTTGCTGAACTTCATTTTTGTGACTTGTAAAATGAGCAAGATGATATTGATATTGCAGACTTGACTTAATGGTTAAATTAAATCATTTGTGTTAAGAAGGTGGTACAAGAAGCCAGACAAAAAAGAACGTACACTATGATTTCATTTATACAGCTAAAAAACTGTCAAAACTAAGCTGGGGTGATGAAAGCTGGAATAGGTCCTACCTTTAAGTGGAGGATTGTTACTAGGAAGGAGCATGAGGAAGGCTTCTGGGTTGTTGATGTTTTACTGTTTTATCTGAGGAGTGGTTCACTCACTTAGTATTAGCTCCAATCTTGAAACTGGGATGCCTAATCTAGTCTTTGCTTTGCCATATTGGAACCTATATACACTTACAGAAATCCCATGATGTTCCAGGCACTGGCAAGGTCCTAGGGATGAAATTAAAGATAAGATTTGGGTTTTGTGTTGTTCATTTATAAGACTATAGTACCTTCATTTACGAAATGACAGGATCTGGTGAACTCTATACTCTTCCAGCTCTAAAATTCTATGGAAAAAATCAATGAATATATTCATTTCTTCTTCCTACAAATATTTATTATGGCTTAAAAACTGTGCTGTAGGTGTTGATGATGGAGTAAACAAGGCAGAGAATGTCCCTGCCCTTATCGGACTTATATCCAGGGAAGTGAAGTCATGGGAGCGTGTATGTATGTGTGTGTGTATATATATTCACTACTTAAGTGATACATGCTACCTTTTTAGATAAAAGAAGTAGGGAGGCTACATCCATATGTTCATGTATGATGCTGTAAAACCACCTCAAAGATATCTCTTAGAAAATACACTGGTTGCTTGTTTGGGTAAAAGAGATAGAAGACGGGGCAATTCATAGACTACCTCAGAACATTTATCCCTATTATTTCAAGGATATAAATGTATTAGCTATTTAGGAAATTAAACAAAAATTTAAAAATAGCACAGAGTAGGCCGGGTGCAATGGCTCATGCCTGTAATCCTAGCACTTTGGGAGGCGGAGGCAGGTGGAACCCCTGAGGTCAAGAGTTCGAGACCAGCCTGGCCACAATGGTGAAACCTCATCTCTACTACATCTCTACCAAAATTACAAAAATTAGCCTGGTGTGGTGGTGGGTACCTGTAATCCCAGCTACCCAGGAGGCTGAGGCAGAAGAATCGCTTGAACCCAGGAGGCAGAGGTTAGAGTGAGCCGAGATTGTACCATTGTACTACAGCCTTGGCAACAGAGCAAAAACTCTATCTCAAAGAAAGAAAGAAAGAAAAAAATAGCACAGAGCAAAGCCCATTTCTCCTCCTTGTCATTTCTCAATCAGTGTGGTCCTTTGTGGGTGGGGATAGGTAATGGTATAATGATGAGCCTGCCTTGAAGTTTTTGTTCCAAAAAATCAACTTTTTGACAGAAAAAAAAGGCTTTTTTCCCTTGTGATCCATAATATTAGTAAAAATACTTTGGCTTCCAGGGGCTTCTATGAGGAATGTCTGATAACTCAACAATTCTTTCTAAATGCCGTAATAATTTTGGAAAATACCTACTGTGCAGCCCATAGCAACTTTCTGGATGCTGCTTTAATTTGCTTCTCTTTTTCCCTATTCCAACAAGAACAATGACAACAACAAAAATTAACTTAGAGAAGCATCTGCTGGAACAAGTGGTGATTATTTCCAAGCCCAAACAAAAGTAGGTAGGGAACGAATTATTCAGAGAAAACATTTTTCTAGATCTTCTCCAGTGTGTGAGAGAGTATGTGAGAAGGAAAATGCACATGTGGATAAAATGTTTTCATTTGACGTAGAAAATGATAGGGAAGTGAGAGTCTGAAAACGGTTTCACAATGAGAACACATGGACACAGGGAGGGGAAAGGGAACAACACACACCAGGGCCTGTTGTGGGGTGAGGGGAGAAGGGAGGGAACTTAGATGAAGGGTCAATAGGTGCAGTAAACCACCATGGCATAAGTATACCTATGTGACAAACCTGCATGTTCTGTACATGTATTTTATGTTAAAAAAAAATGAATAAAGAAAACAGTTTTAGTTAAAAAAAAAGAACAAAAATGCAAACAAAGAAAAACTCCTTTAAAATTTGTGATGTACTTATTAGAATTATGGATAGCTGTAAATTGCAAAATCACAATGATAGACATGATAGTGTAAGCTTCTTTATGGTGAGGACCCTGTTGTCAGTTTCTTTTGTATCTCTCTTAGCATGGATATAGGCATGTAGTTGGGAGATCTTTTTAAGAGACCAGATGGGCAATGTGGCAATAGAGAAAGCAGTACATGGAGAAGCAATATGCTCTCTGCTGAACTTGGAATAATCTCTTATCTCACCAAGCCTCAGTGTATCCATCTATACAATGGGTACAATGCTCTGATTAACCTCTGCCAGTTATAAAATATGACTCACTTGATTCAGTTGAACATTCCAAAATTTCTGTGCTGTGAGATTTGGGAACATGGATTTTTTTGCTGCTGGTCTATATTATTAATAAAGGAAAGTTTTAACTTTTATACCTCCTGTTAAAACCACTATTGGATAGGATCTAGTTTATACACCACTTACATTAAGTTGTCGAGTCTGGCACGTTCTAACAGTGAAGTTTTTTTTTTACACGTGAGGCTGTTTGTTCTTGTCTTCCTGAGTATTTTCCTGTTGAATGTTTTATGCTCCCAAGGAACTCTGGTATGTTGAATTGTATTTATTGAAAGCTTGTAAACCCTTGATCTTAGAGAATAAAAATCGGGGAGCAGGAGAAAAAGCTTAAAAATGCTTTGAATCCTGAGAAAATATTTCTGTAAGTTAAAATAAGGGTGAATAATGGTGAGGATAGCTTACAGTTCCAGAAAACAAATGGAAAATTTTGGAGATAATAAAGGCAAGAATAAATTTAATAATTTTTTTCTTGGCTAGCATGAACTTTTATATCTTGGATTGGATCCTTTAATGCTTAGATTAACATGCCATCCTTATTTTTATTGACATATTTGTATGTGCCACTTACAATTCTAGGATGTTACAACAAATTTTTTTATACATTCCAGGTTGCATATTCTATGTAATTGGCTACTTTTCAATGACTTGTTTGCACAATTTTTGAGTCTTCACTTTAGCCCCTGATTTCTCTTTCATATATTGAAGTTTAAGCTTATATCTCACTTCTCATTGAAGTCGCCAGTAACTTTAAATCATGACTAAAAGAATCTCAGGGGTTACAATTATGATAAAACTCTTACGACATGGGTCACTGTTCTTTAATTGAGGTGGTCCACTAAGTGTGTAAATGTTTTAAAAAATCAATTAGAATAATATTTATATTATCTTTATGTACTTGATTTTCATATTGGCATTTAAAAGTGTGTTTTAACTAAAATTTTATTTTGCACCAGTTCCATAAGTTTTTGGCATCCTCTAAAGAAATTTCACTTACAGAGAAAAAAAAAATGTGTCTAATTAACTTTTTCCTTAGAGTTGTTTGCTTATAAGTCATCCTAGAACTCATTCCCTGGCTATTTTGAAATTTTTTCAGCAATCTAAATTTACTAGTTTAGTCTTTTTAAAAATGTTATCTTTTTAGGGAATTGAATTTGATGGTTTTACTAATCACTGAAATACTGTGATTAACCAATTACTTTATTATTGTTTTTAATTGTGATAAAATATGCATACCAATTATTTTAATATCTGAACATATCTATTAAGACTAAGAAATAGAACATTTCTTGTTTTTAAATGAAGTGCTCTATTCCATGCCCTTAAGTCATACCTAGGAAACCCATAGCTCATAAAGGCTGCTGGAACATGCAGGCCCATGTCAGAATTAAACCAATAGAGGGTCTCTGAAACTAGAATTTTCATCTTGGTGAGTCTTCTGGGGTTATTTATTCATGTGTTCTTGCTCCAAATGTCTGCTTCTCTTTTTTTGCTTTTATTGGGTGAAAGACAGCATAATAATTCTATGTATTTAAATGCAACTGATATAATACATAATGGGGCAGAACTTTAAACTCTTATGCCCTCTGAAAACATTGTAAAGGCTGGAATGAAAACGTAAATGCAGGCACTCATGTAGTTATAAAGGCTGAACTTTCGAAAATTGAAATAGTCTTCTCTTCAAAAAGATGCTCAGTGATTGGTGCGCAAGATAGGGCTGGAACGAGGGACTCCTGACTATCAGGGACTCTGCAGATTATTTGTAGTTGTCTCTCTGTTGTTGACCAAATAATGAATGTAAAAGATGGTTATTATATCTGTAGAGAGCCTCATTGTATTTTGTATTAAACCTTTCAATAAAAGTGAATAGTTTTACTTCCACTAGTTAGAAAGGACAACCTATAACTTATCAGAAGTCTCCTGACAGCTTAATACCAAGTTCTAGAATGAAAATAAAATGCCTACAAATATTTGGTTTGGTTAAGATTAAAGATGCCTGGTTCAAGCATGCTACTTTGTTGTGGCAGTAAAATGTATGCACAATGCCATTTAAACAACAGAAAAAAAAGGATGAAAGAAAAAAAAAGTTTCTCAGGTAACAGAGGAAATCTGAAAAGATATCATATACCTGTAGAAAAAAGAAAAAAACCCACTTTATGGAATTAGCTCCAATCTTCAATTTGGGATGCCTAATCTAGTCTTCGCTTTTGCTGTAGGAGAATCTACATATACTTGTGGAAAACTTATACTTCAGGCACTGGCAAGGTCCTAGGGATGAAATAAAAAATAAGATTTCGCTTCTGTGTTCTTCATTTATAAGACCATAGTGCCTTCATTTATAAAATTAAAGGATCCGGTGAACTCTAAACTCTTCCAGCTCTAAAATTTCATGGAAAAAAAAATCAATGAATATATTCATGTATTCCTCCTACAAATATTTATTATAATTTAGAAACTGTGCTGTAGGTATTGATTACAGAGTAAACAAGGCATAAAATGTTCCTGCCCTTATAGGGCTTACATCTGGGGAAGTGAAGACAGAGCCTGAAAAAATATCCAAATAAATATAACATAATTTTGCATTGTAAAAAATTTAGTGAAGAAAAAGAAGCACATAGGGTGATGTGATATTCCTGGAAGATCTATGTGTATTACCAGATACAGATTGGAGGACAAGCTCTGTTCTGAGCTTGTGTTGTTGAGAGTGTGCATGGGCAATTAGTTTTTATAATATGAATCTAAATATAGTTTATAAAATAAATGCATGAAGACGTTTTGAGAGACAGCCTTAAATAATAGGCTCATGAGAATTATTCAGTAAAATAATCTTCTATCAGATGAAATGTACAATAAAATTGGCTTGTTGAACGTCATTGTCCTATATAGTGGTAGCATCTATGATGTAAAACATTGTCTAGGAGAGGACCTGAATCTTAGGTGAATAGTAAGTGCCATAAAAGTAATGCCAAACATGAAGACACAATGTGTAGTGATGGAGGGCACAGACTGTGGAGCCAGACTGCCCCAGTTCACATTCCAACTCTACCACTGTGGAAACTTAGGGGAGTAACTTTATTTCCTTGTGCCTCAGTGTGCTCATCTGTAAAATGGGATTAAAAAGTAGTCCCGGCCAGGAGCGGTGGCTCACAGCTGTAATCCCAGTTTTGGGAGGCCAAGGCGGATGGATCACGAGGTCAGGAGATGGAGACGATCGTGGCTAACACGGTGAAACCCCGTCTCTACTAAAAAATACAAAAAATTAGCCGGGTGTGGTGGTGGGCGCCTGTAGTCCCAGCTACTAGGGAGGCTGAGGAAGGAGAATGGCGTGAACTGGAAAGCTTGCAGTGAGCCGAGATCGTACCACTGCACTTCAGCCTGGGAGAGAGACTCCCTCTCAAAAAAAAAAAAAAAAAAAAGGAGTCCCTATTTCATGAAGTTTCTGTGAGAATTAAAGGGGATTAAATTAACTTGGGGGGGGTCTAAATTATTATTAATAGCGTATTTTAATCTATTTAATTTTAAGATGGCTATAATGTAATTAAAGCACTACTTTAAATATACGCCGAGTACTAGGCAATGAGTAAACATTATAAAAGTATAAAAGTCGGCCGGGCGCGGTGGCTCTTGCCTGTAATCCCAGCACTTTGGGAGGCCGAGGCAGGCGGATCACAAGGTCAGTAGATCGAGACCATCCTGGCTAACACGGTGAAACCCCGTCTCTACTAAAAATACAAAAAATTAGCCGGGCGTGGTGGCGGGC
This sequence comes from Pan troglodytes, assembly GCF_028858775.2. Taxonomy (NCBI): domain Eukaryota; kingdom Metazoa; phylum Chordata; class Mammalia; order Primates; family Hominidae; genus Pan; species Pan troglodytes. Next base: position 33,609,940 of record NC_086015.1, read on the forward strand.
GCCTGTAGTTCCAGCTACTCGGGAGGTTGAGGCAGGAGGATGGCGTGAACCAGGGAGATGGAGCTTTTGCAGTGAGCCGAGATCATGCCACTGCACTCCAGCCTAGGCGACAGAGCAAGACTGTCTCAAAAAAAAAAAAAAGTATAAAAGTCATTTCTCTTCCTCACTACTTCCAACAATGACATTTTGAGTTACACAAACAATTCATTTTTAAAAGATTATAATTGAAAGTGTATGAATTGTGCTGAAGAAACTAAGTAAACTTCAGCTAGAGGAAAAAAATCCCAAATGCCCTTCATCATCTTACTGGACAATGGAATGCTCCCTTCATTATAGATATCAATAGACTAATGGATAATGGAAAGATAACAATGGACTATGAATGAAGTGTAACATTTTCTCAAACTTCCCAGGGGAAGCAAAATAATTTTTAAATATATGTCTGGCAAATTAATTTTGTGGAGTATAGTTTACTAGAATTATGGGGAAATAAAAGCAGACGGCCAGTATGGCTATTATTCTAGCTATGTGCTAAAATATATGCCTATAATAATGTTTTAATTTAACCCTAACATCCCAGGAGTTACACTGATATCGAACTTGAACTCTAAAAACTCACATTTGCGAAGACTTCCAACGTATACCTCAGGTTACCTGTAAATATGCTCTTAGGCATGTGTACATGAGTCCCAAGGAAACTTTTGCCAAAATGTGTAATTGTTTTATATGAGGGTTTTAAGAAAGCACTTTTAAATTATTTTAAAGTAGGATTACAAATTGAAGTTATTCATGATTTAATTCCCTTGGCTAGTAATATGGAAGTCTAGCTCCCCAAAACTTTGAAAAAACGAAACCCCCTGAAATTTATAAAACAACATTTTTTTTAAAGCTTTGTTGCTACAAAGTGAGACTGTGAGAATGAAAGTTAAAAGCCTTTGCTATTCCATCCATATTCAGTTTGGATATCCTCAAAGTAATTGAAAATTTACTTTTGAATATGCTGAAAATCGAGTCCATAAGTATCTAGTATAATAGCTTTTGATTGGCCAGATTCTATCTCTGACTCTTACTATGCTTTAGAATTCTTTTCTGAACTCTTTTTCTGATCACTGGGAAGAAGAAGGCAGTAAGAGAAAAGAGCAATATAAGAAATTGATAACTCCAAGGGCCATAGTTCATTTATGTTTCTCATAGTTATATATGACTTATATTCATTTTAAAATTTTAAAACAATAAAAGGAGCACATATATGAGCATAAATAGGTATAAACATATTCTTTGTTTCCCAAAGAATTTTCAGTATATGATGATACCTTTTGAAGGAAAGGAATATAGAAGGTTCAGTGTATGACGATATCTTTTTAAGGAAAGGAATGTATCTCTTGGTCCCATCAGATTTTTTCTTGACTTGCAAAATTGTTGATATTGTTTGTCTCTGTGTCCCCACCCAAATCTCATCTTGAATAGTAATCCCTATGTGTTGAGGGAGAGACCCAGTGGGAGGTGATTGGACCATGGGGGTGGGTTTTCCATGCTGTTCTCCTGACAGTGAGTGATTTCTCACAAAATCTGATGGTTGCAAAGTGTTTGGCTGTTCCCCACTCCCACCCTCTCTGTCTCCTGCCTCCACATAAGACATGCCTTGCTTCCTTTTTGCCTTCACCTCCCCAGCCCTGCAGAACTGTGGTTCAATTAAAACTCTTTCTTTATAAATTACCCAGTCTCAGGTAGTTCTCTATAGCTGTGTGAAAATGGACTAATACAATTGACTACAAATTTTTTAAAATTCTCCATACTCAAGCAAGCTGTGGCATTACTTACCACAGTTATTTTTTTATATTTATGTGGCATTTTTGTAACAGACCACATAGAACCAACTTAAAACAAGTGTAAGCAAAACCTTTGATCCTTGTAGAAGACAATTTGATGCAAGAAGTCTTTTCTTGCCAGGCACAGTGGATCACGCCTGTAATCCCAGAACTTTGGGAGGCCGAGGCAGGTGGATCACCTGAGGTCAGGAGTTCGAGACCAGCCCGACCAACGTGGTGAAACTCCATCTCTACTAAAAATACAAAACTAACTGGGCTGGGTGTGGTGGTGTGTGCCTATAAACCTGGCTACTTGGGAGGCCGAGAGAGGAGAATCACTTGAACCTGGGAGGTGGGGGTTGCAGTGAGCTGAGATTGCACCATTGCACTCCAGCCTGGGCAACAAGAGTGAAACTCCATTAAAATAAATAAATAAATAAATAAATAAATAAATAAATAAAATCTTTTCTTGGTGAAGCTTCTTTAGAGCCACCATCCATCAGCTTTGACAGCTTTTTGTGAGCTATGGACAGTAATCTCTGCTTAATCTATAAAGTGTATAAACTCTTCCAGAGCAGCAAATGTGCTGCCCAGGGGTTAGGAAGGTCACCAAATTAGTTCATTGCTGAGATATAAGAAGACGGCCATCCTGGGGATATGCACCTCCTTTGAAGTTACTGGGAAAAGAACAGTTCCAGAATATGACTCAATTACTAATTTTAGTGGCAACCAACAAAAAGCCCTTTAAAAATATAACAGTGTGTATGTGATGGGTGCCTATGCTTAATTACATGAGCATTTGATTATAAAGAAGGAAGAATGGCTCTCAGGAAGCTGTTTTCCCGATCTGGAAACAATGCATCATGTAGTAAAATGTAAAACCGGCTTAGCAGCTCTGCACTAGCTGATAATTTGTTCTAGGACAAGTCACTTAAACTCTGCGTTTGGGAGTCATTAGTAAAATGGGGAGACCAATATTTGGCCTACCCCATTCTTAAAACTTAGTTTGTGATTCAAAGGAGAAAGAATGCAAAAAATGATAATAATAACAGGAGACTACAAAAAGTCAGGAACATCTGATTGAAAGTAAAAGCCTATGAATTTTGGCAAAACGTGATCAAGCTCTCCTAATTCTGGATATCAATATTAGCCATTCTGGCCTGTGGAAGATACAATTTAAGGATAAATATTGCAGTGTGAGTGGCAAAGTGGCAATGAGTGGCCTATATCTAAATATTAGGAAATAATAATTTATCCAGAACGACCTGCAAGAAAAATTTTTGGTCAGCATATGAATAGTATTTTGCTACCATTTTTGTTTGGCAATCACTGAGCAATAAAATGGAAATATACAGATATTGTAGTGGAAACATCAATATGAGGAGTTAAAAACCACAAAGCACCTGCATTATCGGCAGGATAGATATAAATGCCAATGTTTAATAAATATTACAAAATGTAATATAGTAAATAGAACAAGGACATAGTGTTGAGATTCAGGGCCCTGAAACAAGAAGTCCTGATATCTCAGATTCATTACCAACTAAATCACTGATGATGTTACTTAATCTTTCTGTGCCTCAGTTTCTTTACATGTCCAAATGAGAACAGTAATAAAATTAAGTGAGTAAGTATATGCAAAGTGCCAAGGGCAGTTCAGAATGCAAGAAAAAGGTGGCTATCATATTATATAGAATAATAAAGCCTGGGTTGCTACCCTCGTTCTGTCACTTTTTTTCTCTGAGTCTTAGTTTCCTTATCTGAAAAATAGTAATAAGAATATCTACCTCTTTCATTACTGTGAAGGATTTATTAAGATGAAGTGACTTCAGTTGCACTGTAGCTCTCAGGAACTATCCAAATGTTAGTTTAAAAAAATATTTATTGCAACAATTGGCATTAAAGTGCTGACAAGGACATCTACCACCTCTCCCCATGGATGAACATCTCACCTAGTATAAAGTGAGTATCTCTCTCTCTCTCTCTCTCTCTCTGTCTCTCTCTCTCTCTCTTCTGCCTCGCTAACTTTAAAGCAGTTTCCTAACCTCAGCACTATTGGCATTTGAGGCTGGATAAAGCCTGGTTGTAGGGGGCTGTCTTTTGCATTGTAGGATATTTAGCATAACAATCCTTGGCTTCTACCTAATAATTCCAGTGGTACAGCATCTTCCCCACCCCAGTCAGGATGTCCTAGGAGGCAAAATTGTCCCCAGTTGAGAACCACTACTCTAAAGAATTGTTTACATGTTAGCTTAGATACTACTTCCTCCCGGAAAGCATTCTGTGAATATCCCAGAAGGAATTTAATCTCTCCTGTGTGCTCCTGAATGTACCCCCTTGAAATAAGTGTTTGCCTTTTTATAATGTTTACATATACATTTCCTCCTATAGACTGTGAGTTTATCTTGGTCAGGAATTGTGTCCTACTTACCATCTGTTTTCATGTGGTAAGCACTCTATGCATATTTGTGAAAAGAAGAGAGGGAGGCAAGGAGGAAGAGAGAGAGGAAGCAAGAAAGATAAGTGGTTAATCAGCTGATCTTGATACTGTCTAATGCTCCATTATGTATCTTTCAGGTCCCTCTGCTGTGTCAAACATGAGGGGGTAACTTGATTCCTAAGGAGCCAGTGTAGAGAAACCACCATGTACTCCCAAGGAGAGGCCCAGCTTCTGCAAAAGACCTGGTCCATTATTGTTTATATGGAAATCAATCCTATATTGAACAGACATGTTAAATTACCAGATTAAAAACCCAATACCATCATCAGTCAGATATAAAACAGAAACTGATACTAGCCCTTGTTTTAGAAGAATGTGGAGGGAGTGATACATCTGTTATGAGAGGGAACTCTTGCACAGGTCAACTGTAGTTGGCTAATTAATGCTCAATATAAACATGAAACAGAGGGATGCTTCAGCTATACCATGAGTTCATGATTTTGTGTAAACAACAATTTAAAAAATGGGCTGAAGTCCACATTGAATGTCAATGAAATTGAAACATTTCCCTGCTAGATAAAGGGAGGGATAGAGGCTTTCCTCTTATAAAACTGGCTATGTCAGTGATTCTGTCCTCGGATTACCTTTTCCACCTACCTCTCAGAATGGACTTCAGTGGGAGTAAACTTCAGAGGGGCCTTGTGGTTTTTCTAGGGGGCTGGTACTTGCCGTATCCAACTCTTATGACTACAGAAAGTTTGAATGAGTACACCGACGTCTCACCTGAAACCATCACATTTGAAGTGTTTAAAGGATGTGATTATTGTACTTCATGTATGCATCATTATATATGTAACTTTTACATGTACCATTATATATGTACATTATTCATGTTCATCAGTATATGTTTCATGTGTTCATTATTTCATATAACACAAGAAAAGAAAAAACATTGCTTTTACGCTGACAGCACACTGTTTCATAACTTAAGATATTTTCATATAGTTCCTTTAGATTTATTTAGGTATAGATTTTTAAAAATCTTTTTTGTGTGCTCATAAAAAGGAAAGCATAAGCAAATTAAGGTAAATCATTCTAAACTGTTTTTCACAATCAGAATCTAATTCTAAGTGATTTTTTGACTGAGAATTGTCATTGTCCATGTGTTTTCCCTCACACAGTGTGCTCAGCTGTGTCATCAAGACCATCGTTGACACAGCATTGCTTGGAAGGATGCTCTACTGATGTCTCTGGGGTTTTCTTCCAAACCACCCATTCTTGATGTTTTGAAGTGCATATGCAGGCCATCATGATGACATAATGATTGTATCTGGTTGGTAGCTGTTTTAAGAAGAATCCTAATTTCAGAGACCATTAAAATGTGAAAAAATGTGCATTTTAGAATTGATGAAATAAGTAATTTACATCCTAATGATGGGACTATCTACTTTCTACTTTAAAGACTTGAAAGGATTCAAAGTGAAAAGTGCTGAGAATCCAGAGCCAGATGGAGCTAAAATCACATTTCTCTGCTATCTGCAGGCTATTTTAATGAGGGCAAATTATTTAACTCCTCTGTGTCTCAGTTTCTTCATTTGTGAAACCTGCCTCAAAGGAACATTGGTGATGATAAATAAAAATAAACTTCTTTGCCCTGAGTAGTTATACAAAAATATATTCTCTTTTTAAAACAACAGCCCAGTTCAAACTGGCATTTTCTCTGTATTTGAACATTTTATATGTGATGTTCTAAGTGGAGACTGCTAAAATTGGTAAAAATGTTATGTCTTAACAATGAATTGGTTACATTTTAAGATAATGAGCAGATTCAGATAGCATGGTTTTTAAATACAGTTTATCTAACAGGGAACTCATCCATAGTTGTCTTGTGAACTATTTTTTCTTTCTCCTATCAAGAATTTGAATTTTCTCTAAGGCCAAATGGTGAATCAGCAGCTGGTCAATAATTGATTTTATTTTATGTCCTATACCCTTTTTCAGTCCAATTTTTAAGTCAATGTTAACTCAGAAACTAATTCACAGCTTAAAATACAGTTGACCTGACAAGGCTGCTATCTATTCTAGACTAATGTGAATTTCTCAATGTAAGCACTAATATCTTCCAGTACAAATCTTGAAAATTAAAACCAAAGGATTAGCGTTATCATTACTGATGTTAATTCTGTATTAAATTCATAGTAGGTCACAGGAAATCATCCCTTTCTCATGTTATGAAACAGAAAAAGATAGGATGTCAGAAACTAAAAACCAATATATGTTTGTTTGTTTTTTTCCTAGAAGTGACTGAAACTTAGTAGCCACACTCTACCTTTGCAGTTTTTATTTTTCTCTTTGAATTCTGTTGCTTCTTCCATCTTGTCAGCCCTTGAAGAATCTGGAAAAAGCATCTCATTTTCCATGGAACAAGAAATAGGTTAATAGTCCCTTTCACAAAATGTAGAGTAGGACTTTCATTGAATGCCAACTCAGTTTTGTTTTTTAATTCTGTCGTACAGCATAGAAAAGCTGGTGAATGATGTCATAGTCACTAACAGCAACTGTTCAAGTTAGGAGAATTTTAGAGAAATGGATATTGTCATTATTCATTCACAAGTGTTTTATTGTGTTATAGATTTCTATTATTCCAAATAATGAGCCATCTGAGAGAAAGAATTGGTGACCAACTCATTGTCAATTTCCCCCAGTGCCAACTACAATGCCTGCTATACATAGGAAACTCAGTCAATTCTTATTGATTGCCACAAAAATTAGTAAGAATTGGAAGGAAAAAGGAAGAGAGAGAAAACGAGCTCACTAGAGAAGATTCTTGAATCCTTTCTGAATCATATCAACACAGTATAGCAACTGGCTTAATCATAGATGTCATCACTGGCATTTATGGTTAGAAATATAATGTTTAAGCCCCATCCCAGGCCTTTGAATCCAAATCCTCAAGAGTAAGTCTTGGAAATCTATATTTATAATTATCACTCTTGGTGATTCTTATGTTCAAGCAAATTTTTAAAACACTGGAATACTATGATGCTTTTTAGAAAATGTTTAAGTTGGTAAAACAAGTAATGATTCATTTTAGACCAAGTTAGCATTTGAACATTTCAGACCAATGGGAATATTAGAATGTGGTGCTGGGTAGCCAATGACTGGGAAGGGAGTTTTCTTGTTTTAGGATTGGTTTCAAAACCATAACTTCACTCTTATTTCAGAGCTTTCTATTGCCCGTTATTGGGCAGTAGAAAAATATTGTTTTTATTCTAAACTCAGGACCTAATATCCTCTAATGCTTAGCAAAATTTGAGTATTTTAAAAGGTATTTAGTTGGTATTAAGAGAAGTGACCCAGAAAGTCAGAAACTTTTTCTCTTTCTCCTAATTGCATTATAACTATCACTGTAAAGACAATAAATAATACAAAACTTCTTAAATAATGTGAATATATAAGAGCACATAAAAATAAGAACATTCCTTGAGGCTCTACTTTTTTACAGCTTTCTATTACAGTATGATAAATAGAAGAATAATAACCTTGCCAAGTTATATTTGTTCTTTTATTTGTCTCTAGACATGTACAATTTTGGTGCCATCATTTCATCTCTGACTGCTTTTCTGTTATCTTGAGGGTCTCAGTCAGATAAAGCATTATAAATAATAAATATTCTTGAGTCATCTGATAGCTCAATCCCAGAGGAAATAAGAGGTTCAAATTTCCATAGAAGATTTTTATTAACATTCATATAAATATAAGTATAATTATTTTTCAATAGTTTTAGAATATTATTACTATCCTTTAGTAAGACATGTTGACACACCTTAGGTCAAACACCAGAATCCCACTAGAACAAAATTTGACCCTAACCAAAATAATCACACATGTCCCCGTATTGCTGATGCTTATTGATTCATTTGTAATGAGATTTTCTACAATGAATAGCCTAGTTTAAGCATGTTTTTTTCTAGTCTTTGCAAATCACTATTTGTCTATCTGAAAACCTATTTTGTTCTGTTTGCAGAGTACCTTTCACTTGCTAATGATCTGTGCAAATTAAACAGAAAAGGGGAGGAGAGGCATGGTTAACTTTTCAAAACTTCTTTACTCTGGGTGGATGGTAAGCAAGAAGCAATTATCCTCTGACTCTCCTCACTCCCCAAAAACTTCACAACCAAAAAGAAGAACAAGAGACACATACATGTGCATTTGCATGCCAACCAGAAGAGCAAACCAGTGCGCGGAAAGTGTGTTTACAACACCTCCTTGCAAATGAATGGCAGTTAGATTAGATACTTTCCTTATTCTGTATAAACTGGTGCCTGTTGTATTTCTCTGTAGAGCTGCTTCAGTTCAGAGCCTGGGCATGTGCTTTGATGTGAGTTTTACCAATAGAATTCCATTTGAGTAGATAAAAATACTATATTAACTAACTTTTGTGCAGATGCAGGCACAGATGATTCAAAGTGTTAGCAACTTTCTAAAAACCATCGATCATTTAAATACCCAGTATGAGAAATAAAAAATTTGATTTTTATGTAGTTATCTTTGTTCTGCATTAAATCTCTTTTGTCATTTTTCAACTTTCTTTAACAGTCCTGGGGGGAGAAGAGAGTAGGAGAAATGGGAAAGGACTTAGTGTGTGCAACTGAATCTGATTATAATTGTTTAAGATTTATTGGTTGATAATGACAAGTTGTTTTTATACATTGAAATTCTAGAAAGTTTTAAATTCTATCTTTCATTTAAAAACTGAGAGCTACTAAACATTTGGGCATTTGAGTATCTTGGCACTTGGGAATCTTATTCCTGTCTTGATTTGTGTGGGTCGTGCTTTTGATGATAATTATAAAGAGGATTTTGTGGTGGCTTTGAAAATCCTCAGTCTTGTAAATAGCATTTTGTGATCCAAAAGCCAAGGGAAATGACTAAATGGATCTTTGTGACATTTTAAAAACACCAAAAGGTAACTTCTTTGAACGAGATTTATGAATGTAGTAAACTTAATAAGCAAAGAACGGATCTTTGTGTTTTTTCTTCCCAACATTAAATCTAAGAGGTTTTCTGTGGACAGTGCAAGAACAAGGCCCTGCAGATCCTTCCTCTGCTTATTTCCCCACACCTGATACAGTTTCTACTGGCACTTTTTACTTATTCTAAGTAACTGGCACAATGAAATGTTTTCATTTTTATTCTAATAAGGTTTAGTGTGTGCTAAAACCAATTTTATAAAGATCTCTAAGCAAATATTGTACTGTACTTGTATACATTACACTTGAGAATGTTCCAGGCAAGTAAGTTCTAGGTTTTTGCTGTGCTTATCCTACTGAAGTATGATCCCTGCCTCTGCTGCTTTTTTCAAATACATAACCATAACTGCCTTTATCTCCATATATCAATATGCAGAAACAATAGAATGCTTGTATGGCTATCTGTGCACATCCCAAGAGAAGTGTTTGTACTGGGGGAAATGCAGTTGAAAAAAATCAGGAGAATTAATAGATAGGCATAGAGCCTTATATCTTCATATACCCTCTAATAATGGTAGAATTTGGTTTTGTTTTATGATTCATCCAATAAAACTATATAATTTACTATGCATTTTAAAATTAAGAAACTTATGCAGAAAGAGCACCATGAGATATAAGAGGGGCTGTGGCATAGCAGATTATTTTTATATAGTATAATATTAATGTTTCATTGTCTTGTATTTTGGAATCCAGAGTTAATGTTAGTGCTAAATGCAAGTTTACTGCTGTCTTGGGGACCTGGATCTCACCTACCTATTTATCCCCAATGTACATCATCACAGAACTTTTTAGGGCTTCCAGCTTGTTTTTTCTTGGAAAACTACTGATGTGGCTAATGGGCACAAACCTGTTTCTACCCTAAAAATGCCTTGAGCCATAAACTCCAGCCCATAGTACAAGTAGAGGAAGACATCTTTGCCTACTCAAATTCCCAGAAACAGAGAGAGGAATCCACAGATGAATGCCCTGCCATGTTGTTGTAATCAGATCAAAGATCCAGCTTTTACTTTTGGCCAATTTCCTTGACAGATCAAGATTGGATACCAAGGTTTCTGACTTCCATTCCACATTTTATCTGCTGAATAATAATAATTATGAGTATATAAAGACTTCATTTAAATAACCCCCACTCAATAATCTCATCTTTTTTTCTAAAAGAGCATTTAGCAAAATAGAGTCAACTAACCTGCCAATGTCTTATAAAGAAATTTTATAAAGATTGGTTTAATACCTGCAGTACTAATTTTTGCTTCTGACAAAGGAAGATGTTTATATCATCAGAATAACTAAAAATAAATAATCTGATAGGTATTTTGTTGATCACCAACAATGTTTTATCATAGTACTATGCATTGTGGGTATCCAAAAGAGGAAGAAAGATACATTCATTCCTTGATGCTGCTCTTCTTTAAGGTGGATTTTTACTACCTAGCATTTGTGAAGTACAGCATGTTGTCTCACCATTGAAATTGCTTTCATATGCAGAAACATACTATGTGCAATTGTCTGTGTTAATATGGACACATTTCTCATTTAGAAGAGAGATCATGAACTATCTTTATACACCAAGTTTACCTTCCCCAACAATTTAGTAACTTTACAGACACATGGATATTCCAGTCATATTCCCTTGTCTTTTACCTCTGTACATGGAAAATAGCTGGTTGCGAACATGGGAGCCTCTACCTGCAAGCCTTGTTTTTCTGGAAACAGCAGCCCCTTGTCACTAATAAATGGCAAGTAGGTAAATAAATGCCCCTATTTTGGAATGATTTTAAGGCAGGTGTTCTATACTGTGTCTCAGAGGTCTCTAGTTTCCCACAGTGGTAACTTACTTGATAATACGCTCTTTATTGACTTTCTTCCTTTACTGAATTATTCCCCCTTTCCCATCTAGGTGTTTCCTAGAATCACTTCCCAAATAAACCACATGTAGTTAAATCCTTATCTCAGGGTCTGTTTCTGGGGGAACCATAACCAGGACAATAACCTTTTCTAATACTTCCTATTCCTTTAGGTTAGAAAAACAGGTTCTTCCAAAGCACCACCCTTTCCTTCTCCATGTTTAGCATTTTATTCCTCACTGACACTGGCCTATCGAGCCCCATCTTTGTGAAGTACACTAGTTTGAGGCTTCTTTCTCCCAGGCCCGGAGTTCCACAGAAGTGCTCTAACTAGAAGCATTCTGCAGAAGTACTCTAAATAGAAGCATTTCTACTTCTCACTTGTATAATTTTCAGGCAATCTTACAAATCACTACCAGATAAGTTTTACTAATCTTCTATTGTGTCCATGGTTTTAGCATTTATAAAACTTCAGAGGTTTCTGCATTCACTACCTTAGTAATGCCGTTCAGTTTTATGGCTTTGTATATTATCTATATGCCACAGACTCCCAATACTTATATTTCCATATCGAATCTTTCTCTCATTCCAGTCTTTTAGATACCACTACCTACTTGACATCTGCACTTAGATGTCTATTAGACATTTCACATTCAAAACATCAAACCTAAACCCCTAATCTCCTCAGACAAACCTGCTCTTTCTGCAGCCTTCCCCATCTCAGTTGATGGCAGTTCCATCCTTCTAGTGGCTTTGGAGAGATCCTTGATTTATTCATTTGGCTCGTAAATATACCCTGACCGAATCCATTAGGAAATCCTTGTGTTCTTACCATCAAAATATATTCAGAAGCTGACCATTTCTCATCCTCTCCACCAGTGAAACTCTGGAACAAGCCAGCATCAGCTTTCACCAGGAATGCTACATCTCCTGGTTGTTCTCCTTGCTTCAGTTTCTGCTGCCTTCTATCCTCAACACTAAAGACAGAGACATCCTTTTAAACTGTTGGGTCACAGATCATGGCCTTCTACTGCAAAAAGCCAGCATGCAATAGATGCATGTCTCCTTGGGTAAAAGCCACAGGAACTGGGGTTACATATTGATCAAGATACACGTTTCCTATTCTCTTGAAACGTTAGGGGTTCTAGTAGCTTTTGAAGTATAATAGTTTTAAGGTATAATCCTAATTAACTGTACTTCTCAGCTCTCCTCCTCCCTCCCTTTCCACTAGAATCCATGTCCCAAATCTCCTACCTATGGGTCCAGGTGGGAAAATGGAAAAGAATCAAGCAAGGAAGAAACAGTGCCAATAGAAAGCAAAACTAAGAAATCCTGTTACAATACCATAAGGCCACTGTAGCTGCAAGGGATCCTGGGAAATGCAAATATTTAGAAGGGTCTGATGCTGTCATCAAGAATGTGTGTATGTGTGTGTGTGTGTGTGTGTTTTCAGTTAAGGAGAAAGAATGTACGCTGTGTAGATAGTTTCTACCACAGATGGTGAAAAAGTACCCATGGTTTACACTAAGTCTAGGTCTTGTCCAGTTCTGAGCATTTTAATCAGAAAAACATTACTATACTCACTTGTTTTTATATTAAAATAAGGGCTATTTATTGCCACCAGCTCAGGAAATGACCCAGTGTGGCCGTGTAAGACAGAATTAATTTGAAGTGACTCCAGCTAAAAGTTGGTTGCCTTTTAACTTAATAACTTGAGAACTGTCAGTATCCTTTGAAGTTAATGATAGTTGTAAAGTGCAAATAAAAATTTTTCTAAAGGAAATCAAACACACTACAGCCAATAAATGGCTGTCACTAGAATGCTCTGTCACTGAAACTATTCATGTATGTGCGAGGGGAGGGTGGAAGGCTGGTAATCTGTTTAGAATTTCATTGTTATTTTGTCTTGTTTTGTTTTGGCTTTTGGATTATAGAATGCCCAACAAGTTTTCCCCTTGGAAATGAAATTTAAGCCATTTAATGGGTTTCTAGTTGTTGGGTAGCGTATTAGAAGCAAAGATATTTTGTATGAGCATTTGTGTTGGAAATACTTGCAATACTAGTGTCACCTCAGGCATAAATGTATTTGCACAGCACGACTTCACATGGTAAATGAAAGCATTATTACTTGCTTGTCTTTCTGTCATGGGAGGTGGTTTTCCAAATAGGTATATGGTGCACCATGTTAATTAGGTTTTATTTTCGTTAATGAGTAAAGTAACTGGCTGAACAAAGAGTAAAAGGTTTATCAGTATGGAAAGAGCAGGCAACTGTTTGTCTAAGTTATGCAAAGTAGCAAATGGGTCATCTCAACTAAGCATCAGGCAACATATCATGTATGTGTGAAATGTAACTGTTTCTAATTTCAGACCCAGGTTATTAGCAGCATGGAAGCTCCTAATGAGGCTGGAGAAAGTTTCTCACATAGGAGCATCCTGCCTTTTATTTACAATGATGCCACTCAAAATTTGTTTCAGCAGGAAGCAACACTTTCCATTTTTTTCTTGTTGCTCATTTGTGAGTTTATTTCTACTTAATTTGCTGATCCAAAGCGATGCCAGATTGACATCCCTGGGGACTGCTGTTTCCTGTTGGTGCCTGTGCAAATGAAGGCAGCAAGCAGAAGTTCTGTTTTCTGGATTTCTTGGTGATTTTAGGTTGCCATAGGCAGAAACTAAAAACCATATAGAAACCTTAGTTGATATGCTCTACCCACCACCACCTCCGAAAGATGCAGCAGCCAAGTTAATTTGGTTAAGGTTGGTTAAAGGGAAATGAAAGGATCCTTCCTCATTACGTCTTTCTTAAATACAGCATTTTCAGAACCCCAAACTTTGCTATAACTTGATGCTTCTAAAATAGTCTGATTACAAGACATATGAGCTTATTAAAATGTGGATTTTAAGTTTCTTATCTTGGAGATTGAGGCCTAGGTGATACCCAAGTTTCTATACTTTTAATAAGCATCTTAAGTTTCTGTTATCATCAGGCAAGTTTAAGAAGCACCTCTCTTGCATGTACAGGCAGCTTAATGGACTTTATATTAAAACACTAAGTTTAGTAATGTATTAACTTTGTAAGTCCCTCATTTCCTCATTATGGAGTATTTATTGCCAGGATACATGTATAAAGCATTTAGTGCCCATAACAACATGGGCACTGGAGGAAACCACTTCTCTCTTTATCAAATAGGACTAATAGCATTAAAAGCAATAAACTTGCCTGACAACACTCAAATTATCCAAGCATTGAAAGACCCCTAAGAAGCCACTGGTAGTAGTTAGATGCCACCTTCTTTCCTCTTTGCCAATGCAAAACAAAAACAAAACCAAAATCTATTCATCTCCTTTGAACATCCATCCATTTGGAAGAATCATGGTTTGGAAAAGGATACTATTTGTCTTAAACAGCTATGTTTATTTCAATAGGATACCACATAGGTCAAGGTATGTTTGAGTGTGTTAAGCAATTTGGAAATATGTTCTTGGAAAGCACAGGAAGACACCTCCCCCTATCCCCACCAAATAAGAAGATATCAGAGCCCAAAACACAATTTTAATATATCGGAGAAGGATATGCTAATGAGTTTTCTTGTAGTAATTTTTTTTTTTTTTTACATATTGTATCTATCTTGAAAAACATGGTAGGACAGGTTCACAAGGAATATCATCCTCTGGAATAAGAACATGTATTGAATTTCAATCCTTGTCAAGAATAGATTATGAGACTATCTTACAGTATGTGATGGCTGTATAGTTAAAATTATTAATCCACCAAGGCTGTAACTCACAACTCTTAATATTCTGATATTATTCTGAGAATTTCATTTAATCTCCCTGGGTCATGTGGCTTATAAGATTTTCTCTCACAGCTGAAAAATTACTTGATAGTTTATTCATCACCATCTTCTGTTACTTGGCAGAGCTCAGAAACTTTTGATGTGTGTATCATGGTCACTATTTGCAGTACAATTTGCAATTCTTGCCGTCCTGGAACTACTAAAAGATAGCCTCAATCCTGAAATGCTCAGTTGCATTTTAGGTGAATGTTTTGTAAAGCATTTGAAATCTGCAAAGATCTGCAAGGAAGATACAGGCCAGCACATCCCGTAATTTCTCCTACTCTAAAATTTCATCGTAGACATTACTTCACTTGAAATATTATAGGAAAGGTTGAAAAACTATTATTCTTTAGACATTACTGTATTAGGTATATTTTTGTTGTTGATCAGACATTGCTTCAAGCTGGAAAATTTTCTTAATGTATATCGCTGTAAATTAAGACTACATTTTTTATTTGAAATATTAGAAAACATTTTGATTCCTGTATCTGCTATAAGTGTGAATCATAATAATCCTTTCTTTAAGAGTTAAAAGTTTCTTTCATCGTATTGTATTTTGAAATCTTATAAATTTCAAGTTATTTACTCTGGTTTACTTATAAAGGCACAAAAATGACATTGTAAGGAATAGTTCAATTTGACGGAAGAGGCCTGGGTGAGGCTTTAGGCATGTTTACATGGTCTACCTTGGCTGAATTTCCAAGCGATTTAACTTAATCTCTTTCTGAAAGTTTCCAGAAATTAATAGTATTTATCTACTTTTACAAAAAGTTAGAAATGACTTTCATATCTAAGGGAAAGGAAATGATCATATACAGGAAGGATAATTTGGAAACACATTTTACAAACTACGGATTTTTAGGTCCTATCCCAGACCTACCAAATCAAAATATCCAAGCGGAAATTTTTGAAAATTGTATTATTTTAATAAACACGCCTAGTGATACTTATCATTCTGCAAACTTTGGAAACATCACACTAATACATCTGTAAGGTTGAATTTACTTGGCCATTACATTCTGCTTCCATAGTGTTTGTACTAAGATGAGAAAATGTTCACTGTAAAATACTGTATGGCAAAAACCAGAATATACACTATAGATGATAGAAGATAGAGAGAGAGAGAGAGAGAGAGAGAATGATCAGAATGCAGCACAGAATAAATAAAAAGTGTCACTGTAAAAGCTGGCCTTGGAAGTCTTCTTTTCGTTTAGAAAAACACTTCCATATAAATAGAGAAGCCCAGTATCTGCCTGAGAGAAGGAAGAGTGTGAGACAAAGCATAACCGAAGAGCAACAGCAATTTTTAGTTCCCTGGTTTTTCTTGGAATAAGGCCAGATGTTTTTTAAAGGGAAAAGAAGAGACACTGAACAAGAGATTAAAGATCCAGGAGAAAATTGAATAACTGTTCAATGAAGTATTCAGATGACGGGGAGATATTTTAAAAAAAAAAAAAGATATCTACTATTGAAACGTAAACTTTTTGCTATAACGTGTTGTCCTGAACTCTGATATAATCCCCTCCTATGCCCTGACCATCAGGAAGCATGCTCTGGAAGGGCTTAAGAGAAAAGCCACTGCTATGTCACTATATTCTACCTACAGGTTGATACAAGGCTGAGAGAAAGGAACGCTAGCAAATCAGAATGGCATATGAGCAGATACAGATGTGTAACTATGCCAAGCATTTCCCCAGATGTACTAGGATGACTCCAGAAATCTAAAATATCTGGATAATCTCATGCAGTAAACATTTTATTGACATTTTGGTTACACACACACGCACACACGAAAGACCGAAAGAAAACAGCAAAAGGTAGAAAGTTTATCTCTGGATGTTAAAATTGAGCATATATTACCTGTATAACAATGAGGAAAATGATTAAGCTTCGGGGATCATTCTTAGACGTTTTAAACAAACACAGTTCTAAATTTAACAGAAGATAAGCGAAGTTTGATAAGTTAAAATTCTATACGACCAAGAGCTTTGCTTCACTAGTTAATATTTGGAAACATCAATTGGTCAGTCTGTTGTAAATAAAATCCCTGGGTTCCTGAAGGATGTTATGTTACACAAAATAATTTACACTGAACTATTTGATCGTGCATAGATTCCACTGGTTCAAAGTGGAGGAAAACATTTTAATGATTTTACATTCATCTGTACAATTCTTTCTGCTATCAATCATATAGTGATCCTTGGCATTTTTTTCCTTGTTTAAAAGTAGCTATTTACCCTATATAAAGAATAATACATATGAAACAGTATTGTATTTAACCCTAAAATATTCCATTTCTGCTGTCAGATAAACTGAGTTTGAAGGCTATCTCTACCCCTTACTCCTGTGTGACCCTGGATAAGTTATTTACTGTCTCTACAGCTGTGTTTACCCATCTTTAAAAATGGGGATAATGATTCTTCCTACTTCATAGGGCTTTTGTGAGAATTACATGATAATACATGTAACAAACTTAGCATAGTCCTTGGCCAATTGCACAAAATAAATTAGCTATGAAATATATTTGTTCATAATAGAAATTTCAAGAAAAATAACTAGGAAAGACATAAAAATCCTCTATAGTCTCACCTCCGAAGCAAGCGATACTGTCATTTTGGTATCTTTTATTCTTCCTTCTTTATTTAAATTACAAATTTAAACAAATTTAAATTACAAATTTATTTAAATCACAAATTACAAAAATGAATCTATTCATACATATTGTATTTTAATCTGATAAGTTGTGTATAAACTAAATCATTTTCCCTGTTACTAAATATTGTTCAAAAACATTATTTTCAGTGGCCACATGCTTTCCCATTTGTAAAGCAGTATCATACTGTATTTTAAAAATATATTGCTGAGCATAATGGTTGTTTCCAAACCACCAGTATTTCAAAGAGGCTGCATTCACCATCCTTATAAGTAAATATCTCTACATATTCATAATAATTGGTTTAGAATCAATTTCTAAAGTTAGAATTGCTGAACCAAATGGTATATCTTAAATGTATATTTCATACACGTTTTAATGTACTGCTAAATTACCTTCCAGAATGTTTATGCCAATTATTACTTTTAGTAGTATATCAAATACTTTTTAAACAATAGATACATTCACTTTAAAAAGAAATGGCAATGACTTTTAATTTTTTAGCTTATTTTATTGAGTTTGAAAAAGATTTGGCCACTTGTTTTTTTCTCTCTTGTATACTGTATGAACATTTGAATTTAAAAAATGTATACTGCACTGCTTCTTTAATTGTCACATTCACTGAGGTAGCATTTGTTGAGCATCTACTCAAGACAGGCACACTGCATAGGGTGAGAGATGTAAAGACCAGGACACTTATGCTAAAGTCAGTGGTGTCCATGAAGAGCAGAGGCACAGTGAAATTTGCCTGGTCCTTCTAGGGGCTTCGGAGATGCATATTAAACATCTGAAGCCAAGGGATTCTTCTTAGAGCTGTCCTCCCAAGAAAGAGGGAACCAAACAGTGAGGAGATTTGGCAAGTCCTACCCAAAGAGAACTGACATTTCTTGGGCATTTTATGAAGAGATATATAGAACTCCAGTTCCACTTGTTAAAAACAATAACTGCTTTCACTTACTGAACATGCACGCTGTGGCAGGCTCACTGCTAATATTTTACAACTTTCTGTGATCAGAAAGGTTATAACCCGTAGATCTGCCAATGAGTGGATTCTGACCCTGGGTGAAGTGAATGAACTAGCCCAAGAGTTTGCAATTCTAAGTGGAAATGCTGGGATTCACCATCTGATCTGATGCTTTGCTCTGTCTTCTTTTATTTACACCCAGGTTTCTCAGCTTTCCATCTTTGTTATATTTGCATTTTGCCATATCTGCCTGTTAACCTTTTCTTAAAACAAATTGATCATCTATGTTTATTTTTGAACACTTTGTTGTTAGTTTCCTTAAAAAGGAAACTTTGTATCTCTATTATAAATAGAAAATCAGTTATATTTGCCATATAAAAATAAAATAAGTAAAAAGTATGGTTTCATGTGTACCACGAAAAAGCATTTCATCTTTCTATCCCCTTTCCCATCTCTTGCCAGAGGCCAGGCTATAACACCTGAGGAAACACTGCCCCAGTCACTGCAAACATTTAGTCACTAGGGACAGCAGAACAAGACTGTGGGAACTTGGTAAGAACCTGGGACCCTTTGTACCTTTCTTCTGTTGGTTTCTTTATTCTCATTCTCTTCTGGATGGTCTCCAGAATAACTGGGGAGACAACACTTACAGGAAAAGCGCATGTGTTCTTGTCTCAGAGTGGAAGAAAGAAGAGCCGCCGTGTTCCAGCTAGTGCTCAGAGAAGGTGCTCTGCATATCTTGTTGACCTTGATTTGAGCTATAAAAGGCTGCTGACTCAGCATTAAAACAGAACCACTGGCTTATTCTCTGAGTAATTCAAGTCTGCCTTTCCCTCAGTCGATCCCAGACGTGGCTAGTCAAGCCTGGTGATGTTCATTTACCATCAGAGATTAAGCCTGTCTGGCCAGGCTTTGTCTGGTAGCATTTTCTTAATCAAATATAATGACAATTTGAATAAACTCAAGTCCATTGAACATTGTTCATGTTTTATTATTAAGAAAAAATAGGCACTTTGATTCTTGGAACACTTTTTAAAGGCTCCTCACTGTGTCAGTCTCTGTTTGTTATTTTGGGGCATGACAGTTATCTAAAGAGAACCAGCCAGATTTAATCTGACAGCCACAGTCAGGGAAGAGCGCTACCAATCTAATTATCCAGTAATCTAGTCAGAATGGGAGTAATTCTAGGCCTTTCTCAGGCAGCTAATCACATTTCCTGTGCATTAGCAGCCACACATGGGGAGCTTTTAGGAACAAGGTTTTTGGCCTGCACGGGCTTCATGAGCCTCATAGTGGTATAATTTCTTTGTTGACTTCTTCCCCAACAGTGGTTTCTTCAGGATTTTTCATTTTGTTCTCATTCCTACTTTTCCCCTGCATTGCCGAGGGTGTCTTAGCTTAGCTTCAAGTTCTAAGTTTGACGAGCTTCTGACTTTCCCTTCAGAATGCAGCAGAGGAGGAAGGGTACATTCACAGATCCATATGCTTATTTCTTGTGCAGGGACAAATTAAGGAGCGTAACACAGTCTGCAGGGAAAAAAAGGGAGAAAAACGTGAAAGTTGTTTTCTTCAAGGAAAGCGCCGTTGTTTGTGGGCCATTTTTCATGTCATTTCTCTATCAATGTGGGTGATTTGAGAGAGGTTTCTAGAGAAAAGGCCGGAGAAAAGAGACAGTTAACGGGTATTTAGTTCTGTCGTTGTCTCTGAATGTCAAGCTGTAGGTAATATTGATCTCGTCTCATTTCTGTAATCACAATTTTAACACGGAATGTAAGGATCGACAAAAAAAGGAAAGCACACACACATTCAGGGAGTGGGAGCATTAATGAATTTCCTGCCATTTTCTTTCTCTGAAAAACTCTGTTTAGGATAATTTCATGCTGGTCCTGTAAAGCAGAATGTTTTTCAAGTGCATTGGTTTCTCACACTCCAAAATTGAGGTTTCAGTGGCAGTATGCCGCTTCTACCCCCAGCTTTCAAACATTTCTCCAGCTTCTCATAATCACAGCTTGGTTAGTCTGAATCCAAACATTTGAATCTAATAGAGGGGAATTCTAGTCACTAACAGGTTTACAATATAGTAATTTTCCCCAAAGTTATCCATGATAAATGGGCTTCCCAAATAGCCTCTAGCAATCACAGCATAATGCATTAGATGGAACACTCCAAAAAAAAAAAAAAAAAAAAGGAAATTTGAAATCCTGTGTTAAATTGTTGTGCTACAATTTTGAACGGGTTTCAATCACAATTTGCATCCTCTCAACTGAAATTTTTGTGGGCTTAAACAATGCTTTTATTCCAGTAATTGTGGGAGGTATATGCCACTAGGGGCTGCATAGTTTGGGTGTGCCTCCATGCACAGACAAGAACTGTTGCTGAATCATAAGTATATTTGAGCCTCGTGTCTGAAGCCTGTGGACCCAGAGCCTAACGTGTCTCAGATGGAACACGTAGACTGGTTCCAGTGCTTCTTGTTCTGTTTCTAATTATGTCGTGTCTGCATTCATTCTAGGTTTAGATCTCACAAATGCTATTGATAGAACTTTGCCTAAAAGGTTCAGTAAAACTACAAACAAACCCTAGTTTTGAACTGTCATCCAATATATTATAATAGTATATGAATTTTAGTCTTTTATTGCAGGCACTATATTGTTTGACTCTGATTGTATTGATTGCACAGGCGAAAGTAGGATTATAGCTGAAGAGTAGTTCATGGCTGACATTTTTATCGATGGTTCCGTGAACCTGAATGTGTACTTCAATCCACTAAGGTCACTGATTAAAATGTTTACCCAATAAAAATTACATTTAAATATGTCAATAGTACATCAACTTATATAACATCTTTCATCTGAAAATATAACAACATATATGAGAAATTAATGGCATAGTCACTAATCCCTGTAGAAGTATTGCTTAACCATGGTTCACTTCTCACAGAATCAAAAAGAGAGAATAAAAATGTTATAGCAAAGACTTTTGATGATTCCAGCATCTATTAGGGTATCATTGTCACAAATAAAAAGAATACCAGTTCCTACATTTCTCAAGGCTATTTCTCAATACAAGTTAAAATGATTCAGGAATGCAGGAGATGCAAAAAAAGAGGCTGCATATTAAGAGCTTGTTTGAGCAATGGAACCTCTATGTATTTGCAAATGTGGCACTTTTCTCTCTGCTTTAAAACTTAGATCTTGAATTACTCGAGTGATTGTGATCTGCAAATTGGTATACATTGTTGATTTCTCTGTTCAAATTAATATCTGCTGAATGAGTTGGGCTTTGTAAAATTTCGGCTTTGTGTCTTATTCATTCTCTGCCAGGGTGTCTGGTGCTGTCCAAGGAATGTCCCAGGACAGAAGGGTCTTTGTATAAGGAACAATAATAAATTCCATTATTGCCATTTATGAATTATCAGGCTGCCTTGATCTAGTTAACTTCTGTACAAAGAGTGCTATCAACTTCAAACTTTAGTTAAATCATGATGAGGCAATGATTCCAAGTTTTGATCCATTTTATAAGGGATCTTCCATTTTACTGTATCATTCTGAATACTGTTCATTTTCTGTCATTTTTAATTTGGTTTTTCTTTTAAAAAGTCAGCTTGTGTAACACATTTTGATTTGGAGGCAGAGTCTACTTTGGGTTTGTGCTAATTTTTTCTTCTTAGACAATTAAAACTTTCCAAGAGGACATTTGATGTTTTGCAGCATGGATGTCATACATCTCATATTGGCATTGTGTAATGTTTTTGGTAATATTAAAATAATTGGTAGTTTAGGTGAATTACCACTGGGTCACTGGCCTTTATCACCCACCCATATAGATAGCCTTTTAAATTTATGTTGTCTGTTTATGTGATTTGCCCTGGCCCATATTTGGAAATACCTACAAAGCCCTACATTACCTCTAATCTGCTTAGGCAATCTTGCTGGTTATGCATTGGTATTTTATATTGGTAACATACAAGCCTGCTATCATCTTCGATGTTCCCTTTAATCTATGCTGTCCAATAGTGTAATCATTTGGCCGTATGCCTGTTTAAATTGAAATTTAAATTCATTCACATTAAATACAAATTCAATTCCTTAATTGTACTGGTCACAGTTTACATGCTCAATAGTTACATAAAGGTAGTGGCTTCCAGACTGGACAGTACAAGTACAGAATATTGCTGATATTGCATAAAGTTCTGGTGGACACTGCCTTAAACGTCTGATAAACTTATCAAGGAGAATGTCTACATTGGCTTAGAGGCAGAAAACAATTGTGGCTGTACAATTTCAGGTTCAATACTAGAAACAGCAAAGTCAATAAAAGTGGCTGAGACTCTCAGAAGGTGCACACTTATAATTGCATCTCATCATGAGTGCTTGCTGCAATTAAATGAAATCATTCAAATGTTGGTTTTATTAATTCTTTAAAAGGAACAGGGAAAATGGCCACTTGAGAGTTCTTTTTGTTTCACTACCGTTAATATGTTACCTAATGACTCTTATAAGTATGTCTACATTTAAATACTGGTTTAAGTTTCTTAACAATTTTTATGGTTTTTTTTTCATACCAAATCATTTCTATGCCATGCCAGCCAAAGGCTCATTTTTTTCTCCTTTTTTTTTTTCATCCTAACTACAGTTTTCCCTTCTCATTTTTCTTCCCTTCCCTTCCCTGTCTCCTATTCCTGCGATTCTGTCTTGATGATGTCTAGGTGATAGAGGGAAAAAAGGGAGGAGAGTTTAAAATCTTTTAAAGTAGATATTCTGTTTTTGGAATCTCCCATGTGATTTGGGTAAAGTGGAGGAGTCTTTGGGGGCAAGTCAGCTATCTTGCATATGTATCTTCTTCATTCGGAATGTGTGTTAGATAAGCGCAGGATAATCTGGAGGCAAATACCAGGCTTCAGAAGCATCCTTCTCTTTTCTTTCTTTTCCTTTGAGACAGAGTCTCACTCTGTTGCCCAGGCTGAAGTGCAGTGGTGTGATCTTGGCTCACTGCAACCTCTACCTCCCAGGTTCAAGTGATTCTCGTGCCTCAGCCTCCCAAGTAGCTGGGACTACAGGCGCGTGCCACCACACCGGGCTAATTTTTTGTGTTTTTAGTAGAGATGGGGTTTCACCAAGTTGGCCAGACTGGTCTCGAACTCCTGACCTCAGGTGATCCGCCTGCCTCGGCCACCCAAAGTGCTGGGATTACAGACGTGAGCCACCGTGCACGGCCTCTTTTCTTTTTTATCAAATGCTGAAATCTGAATGCCCAGGGAGATTGGTGGCCCTTGCCAGGAAGTGTCTTAACACTTTGTGGATACTGCTGCCTGTTGTCTTTAAAAGCTGGGACTCATCAAATTAAAAACAAAAACAAAAACAAAAAAGCTACGATTCAAAGTTTTCCCATGAGACATTCACATGGCAGATGCCTAAATGTTCCATTGTCATGTTTCTAGATAGAGGTGGAAACCATAACAACTAAATATGCTGGAATAATTTAGTGTGGAAACAAATTCACAAACTAAAAGATGTTGTGTTACTCCATAGTATCTTAAGGGCTTAGGATTTTCAAGAACTTGGTATGATTGGAATATATCTCTCGCAGACTGGGTATTCAGAGCAGGAGGTAACCATCTTAAATACATGTGTAGGCAAACCTGAAAGTTTAAGATTTGGGGATTTCATAGCACTCTGATATAGGCATATGATTCCTGCCATGATGTTGTTTAACTAATGTGTGTGATAGTCACACACATTTCTGTTAAAATATAGATAAAAGTTATTAAGAGTACTTTTAAAAATCCTCAAATCTTTTGTGAATGTCCTGTCCAATCTCAATTATAAAGAATTGCATAAGAATGGTTAAGATCTACTGGGTCTACTGAATGAAAAATCATACAGAGGTGTTACTGTAACACCATATATGAATTCCTGAAAGACTTCATGTTCTGCAAAATCATGCACTAAAAAGAATGAGACATGGAAACCAGTGGGATGGGCAGACCACATAAAACATATAACAATTTGTAACCTGAATATTTAGAAATACATTTGCAATACAATCTTAAACCCTGACGTTGTCCCTTGCTCCTTCTGGATGTAGATGTTGGATGGCATTCAATTCTCCTAGAGACTCTTTTTATTAGATTTTTAAAAATTATATTCAATTATATTTTCATTAGTCTCTTGTTCTAACATAGGGAAAATAGAAAATGTCTATTTTTTTTTTTTTTTTTTTGCGACAGGGTCTCGCTGTGTCACCCAGGCTGGAGTGCAGTGGCATGAACAATAATGGCTCACTGCAGACTCTCTCTCCCAGGCTCAAGTTATCCTCCCACCTCAGACCCCCGGAGTAGCTGGGACTACAGGTGTGCGCCACTACACCTGGCTAAGTTTTGTATTTTTTGTAGAGACAGGGTTTTGCCGTGTTGCCCAGGCTGGTCTTGAACTCCTGAGTTCAAGCCATTCTCCTATCTTGGCCTCCCAAAGTGCTAAGATTACAGATGTGAGCCACCACAACTGGCTAGGGGAAATGACTTTATACTTCTTAACATGAACTCACGGCTTATGTGAATTAGCTTAAAGGAAAGCAAGGAGATTCTTGAAACTTCTTGCACTAAAGGAAACATTTTGCACTAAAGGAAAACAATTCTGTAGAATTACAGTGTTTTTTTTTTTCTAAACATGTCCAAATATTTTTTTCTTTACTTGTAAAAAAGCTTACCCCCGTCACTTCTAGACATTAACAAACTTGAAAAAGTCTCCAAGAAACCAAGACTTCCATGTTATTCTTACATCATTCTCTTCATTTTCAAAGGCATATGAGCTAATTCATGTCACTGAAATACCCAGTACAGCAGAACAAACTGTCTCATTGTTTCCAGCTTTAGGAAAATCCCCTCAGAACCAATGCAACTTCACCACCTGTTTTGGGGATAAAGAAGGCGCCCTTAAGCCTTTTGGCCTAACTAACATGGTAACTTTGTCCTCATTCCCTGCTTCAGAATTAATATGATTTTAATAAGTATAACTTCTTTGGTCTAAGGTTTTCAAAGTCTGTTACCCATTCATTCCATTTTTATAAACACTACTTTTTCCCATGTTATTTTTTCTCTACTTAATTAATTTTTAATTTGCAAATTTATTTAGTTTTTGAATAGGTAACATGTTCACATGGCAATACATGAAAAGATGAGTCTCCTTCTCATCTGTGCCAATCATTAAGAAAGTTTCCCTTAAGAATCCATGGAATCTTGCTCTGCAGCTCTGGGGCACAATTTCCATTTGATGGAGTTGTACAAATGTCACGTGAATTTATCATCACATTTCAGGCTGTGTCATCAAATTCTAACACATGACATTTTAAAAAAACTCATACAAGCATATTCTTACTTTTTTAAAATTTTTCACTAACAAGGCAAGCTAACTAAGTGAAGTAAATATATGATTTTTGGCCTGTGAAGGTGTGCATTACTTAGGCTCTTACAAGTCATAAGGGAAAAAGTGCTGTCATGGGTGACGGGTGCTTATTATAATCATATGTGGGAACTGAGGAAGCATAATGAACCTTCTAGGCAGCTGCAAAGTACCTCTGAGTCTCAGAGGTTCCCGGTCTGAAATGTTTATCAAGTAACTGGAGAAGTTGGAGATGACACATTGCCATTCATGAAACAAGGACAAGTTTACTTGCCATATTTTCTTAACTTCCACATGAAAACATTTTTACTATCTTTTATGTATATGCATATGTTCTCCAAAGATAAAATTTTAACGTACTAGTTAGTATCCAATGTGGACATACTCAGTATTGTCTCTCATCATACTATAATTATGTAAATGCCATCCATATCTATTGGATGCCACAAACTCCACATTAAACTGGCAAAGATCATTATAATCAAGGAGTGTCACATCGCACAAGGCCAAGTGCTCTTATTCGGAAGGACTGATTCCCTATTGGCCACGCCCCTCAGGATGCAATTGTGGTGAGCAAGTCAGGAAGATCAACATTTCAGAGACTGTCCAGAGAAGAGTGGTTTACATTGTGTTTAGTTTCACATCCTCATACAGAGATGTTACTTGATTTCATTTGAAAAGGATTGTCTGAGATATTTTCTTAAAAAGCAATATTTTCCAAACAGAAAAGAAAACACCCAGAAACGAAGTGTATTTGAATTCTTTCTATGAGATGCCTAGGCAATCTTTTAAACCCAAATAAGTCAATTACTCCTTTCCTTTTTTTTTTTTTTTTTTTTTTTTTTTCTGAGACAGGGTTTTGCTCTGTCACCCAAGCTGGAGGCTGGAGTGCAGTGGCGTGATCACAACTCAATACAGCCTCAACCTCTGGGGCTCAAACAATCCTCCTTCCTCAACCTTCCAAGTTACTGTGACTACATGCCCATGTTATCACACCCAGCTAATTTTTCTGTATTTTTTAAAGACACCATGTCTCATTTTGTGGCCCATGTAGGTCTCACACTCCTGGGCTCAAATGATCCTCCTGCCTCGGCCCTCCAAAGTGCTAGGATTATACGCATGAGGCACCACGCCTGGCCTCCTTCTTTGCTTTTTCTTTTTGAAGAGATAGGTTCATTGTGGCAGCCAAAGTGTCACTTATATGTAGTGCCTGACAAGGTACTTGCCCGGTTGACAAATGAATTGAATTAGATAAAGCAATTTAATTACTGGGTAAGACACTGCTTAAGTTATTAAAAGGCAGCACTAAAATAATCTTTCAGGTATGTTAGCTAAAAGTACCCATTTTATTAAAGCTGCATTCTTATGAGACTAATGCTTCAACCATCTATTTGTATGGAAAATCTAAGGGTCTTAACCACATTTCAGGAATTTAATTAATATCATGTTGTGTTTAGGAATGCTGGTTTATTCACTAGGGTATAAATGCAATTTATTTTACAGAGCCTGAAGTCTTTATATGTTTCTATACCCCTGGATAAATCTCAACTATTTTAGTTGTTGATTTTTTTTGGTGTTGCCTTTAAAAAATCAAAACTATATTTATTACTTTATCAAACCAATAGGCCATCAAGCTGTCACATGAAAGACTAAAAGACTGACTTAATCACAACATCTTCAGATCAACAACAGATGCTTTCCCTGCTACAGAGGCTACCGATTTCAGGACATGGGAATCAGAATAGAGGTCTTGCGTAGGACTCTACCTGCCTGAGGGAATTAATACATGTAAAACATGTTCAGTGTGTTCTATCTTAATTAGAAACAGCATCTAATATTGCACTTAGAAAATTAGAGAAAACTCAAGAATACATTTTTGAAAGAAATCAGTTTGCTTTATCATGGACTGGAAATCAGGAGTGTCTAACGTGATTATTATTCTTTGAACAAGTTAAATTGGTGGATTTTGACATAATGGAAGAAAACCTTCCTCTCTCTTATCTCATGATAAATTTAAAGCTGAAAGGTCACTTGTGGTTTGTACATGCATATTCAGAATTAAGCAAAAAATTCATTTTGATTTCTATCAGTTTTCAAAATTAAGAAAACATACAAGTGTACACACATACACACACCGAAAAACCAGTTTTTTATTGAAAGTTGGTTAGTTTTTAAGTACTGCCCATCCTGAAATAGTAATGTTTTGCCTAATCCTAAATAGAAAGCTCTTTTCATTCATTATCCATCAGTAGTACTTCAGTGATATAAATCCTATTACTACAACTTAGTTTCTCCCAAAGCTAATAGCTGAATGATTTACAACAATGGCAGTTTGGATGGTTGATAGCTTTGCAAGATCTCATCCAACTCAGCCATACATACAAGTTGTCATGCATCATATAATTTTAAATACATTCTAGAAATAAATAAATAATATAATTTCACTTACCATACTTATATTTTCAGCCTTTGCAGAATACATGGTAGTTTTAAAACATTTTTTATCAACTTAAAACTTAACTGTAGCATACTCCTGCTTATACGCACATAAATATGTAACTATATTCTCCTCCTTCTCTTTCGATAACTACTGACCATAAAATTCTGAAGAGTAGAAAATCCACCTTTCTGATGATGGTGGCAGCCAGAAGATGTCTTTCATCCCAAACAATTTAGAAATGTAGAAATTTCAACGTGTTGGCAAATTCCCAAAGTTTTTGTAAACCTGTGAAATGTACAGAGATTAATGTGGTTATGATTTCCTCAACTGTAATTTCAATTTCAGCTGTCTGGTTTTTATACATATAAATTCTTATGTTAATAAAAACTTCTCCCTTACCTTGTATACTTGTAGGGAGGTGGGAGCTGAAGTAAAGAAAAAGTAAAAAACTCATATAAATAACAATTATTTAAGCATTATTAGGATGCTCTCCAAAGCACGTAGAACCTAGATAAACACTGAATATTAGATAAGAAAACCAATATTATTTATAATTTCCATGCCTACATTTACCCATTTAATATTTATCACAAATCAATGGTTTTAGGCCCTCCTGCTAGTGATCTTATAATTACATGCCTGGCATGGATCTGGGGAGGAGTTGACTAAGAGGCTATAGCAGAATTGTATTTCTCACATGCATAGAATCAGAGACAAAATTAAAATTTCCCAAAGAAATTTCCTTTTGGAAGTTTCTAAATTAATCCATGCAAAAAAATAAAAATAAAGCTAAGGGTGTTTAAGCAGGCAAAATGTTTGGAATTTTGTTTCTTAAATGTCTTTAAGGTTTGTTTTTGTGACTAAAGCTCTCTAATCTCGGAAGTCTTGAAGGAATCTTTTTACCAAGCCACATGCTCTTTTGTGAATTTCTGAATTCTATGGAAATGTAAACTTCACAAGTATTGATGTTCTGCTCCCAGAAGTGTAAGGCTGACCTCTGAAGTTCAAAGTCTCTTTCAATTTCTTTGGTGTAAACATCCAAGAAGGTTAGAAGAGACAACTTTTAGAAAGCAAGGAAATGGGTAGCAGCAGATTTTATATCAATGGTAATGTAGAAATCAACTTCTATAGTCAAATTCCAAATAAGCTGATTAAGAAGAATTAACTGGAGATATTGATGGGAAAGAGAAATTGTTGGGAAAAATAAAATGAACAGCCTTGGTGAAGAATTCCATTCGTTGTTAAGATTTGCTCAGAAATTGTGGTGGTGGTGGCGCCATGGTGGAGTTTTAGATCAATACAAGTTTAACATTTAATTCTAGATCTGTTGCTTATTAGCCATTAGATCTCAGATAAGCTAATTAAAATTCTGAGTGGCATTTCCTCATCTGCAAAATTGGGATTAGTATACTTATATTGCATGGTTGTTTTAGGATTATAGGTTTTGAGTAGAAACTTTTACCCTCACACCTGGAAAGAGTAAGTTAGATCTACTCTTACTTCACTTTCTTATCCTCATTGTCGTCATTATCACTGAAGATGCATAACGCTGTTTAAAGTCTGAAGGATGATACAGAACTGACGGTAAACCTCTCTGAACCATGTTTAACTGCCTAAGGCTAGACACACAGTGATATCAGAATTAATATTGTTTTCTTTCAAATGAAGGATTCTGATCTGTGGACCAGAGTGAGGATGTGTATTTATGGACTTCTAGGTGGTAACTGTTCTTGTGTCTAAACCTTAATTAACATAACACTCTTTCACACGAATAAAACTTACATTCATTATGGTTTTGGCCCATAAAAGTTGAAGTTTTTTGTTTTTGTTTTTATTTTTTCACCAAATCAGCCCTACAGCGATTCCTCCACGCCCATTAGCAAATACCGTAATATATGTCTCTAGTAATCATCCTCTCACAATTCTGCTTTTCCTAATTTTGCCATGAGTCAAGTTTCTTGACCACAATGTTATGCTGAGGAAGATCTAATGTTTTCCATGGAGCAGAAATTGTTAGTCCTCAACTCCAAGGTCTGCCTTGTCAAGCCCTGTTTTCCGTGTCTTCATAAACCTTGTCATGCATTTATTTATTCAGCACATATCTACTGTTCTCTGCACAAGAATTCATAAGGATCTGATGAATTATGTCCCTTCTGAGTGGAATTGATTCCCTTCTACATTTCTGCAAAACAGGAAATTGGTAGTAAGTCAATTTGAAGGTACTACTTAGCTGGCACTTCTGCCCTTTCTTTTTTAACAGCTGCCTCTATAGACAAAATGTTGAAACGAAAAGGTAGGGAAAATTGGCAAAAACACTCTGCATGTAATTCCTATTTAGACAGTTTTAAACCTATTTTACAAATGATAAACCTGGAATATAGTAGGGAGAGATTTGGCGATGAAAGAATCTAGATTTCTTAACTCCTTATTAATACGTACTTTAAGTATTGGACTACAAACTTTCATATGTCACTGGTAATCATTGAACACATGTTATCATGTAGACACTATCAAATTGGAGCCTATAATTGATGAATGAGGGATATCACTACTCATCTACAGTAAAGGGTCCTGAAATGCAGAAATATGGAACTGGTGTGACTGTATCTTTGGATATTTCAAGAGAAGCCAGAATACATGAATTGGATTCGTGTGTGTGTGTGTGTGTGTGTGTGTGTGTGTGTGTGTGTGTGTGTGTGTTGGGCATGTATTTGATTTTTAAACTTTTTTTTTTTGAGAGAGTTTCATCTGTCACTCAAGCTGGAGTGCCGTGGTGCAATCTTGGCTCACTGTATCCTCCACATCTTGAGTTCAAGTGATTCTCTCACCTCAGCCACTAGAGTAGCTGGTATACAGGCACACATCACCATGCCCAGTTAATTTTTGTGTTTTTTTTTTTTTGTAGAGACAGAGTTTTACCATGTTGACCAGGCTGGTCTCAAACTCCTGGGCTCAAGCAATCTGCTCTCCTCAGCATCCCAAAATGCTGGGATTATAGGCATGAGGCACTGCACCTGGCCAAAATATTAACAACTATTTTTAAAGGCAGTGCTAGCCAAAGAAAACGTGACCTGATAGAGATTGTGACTTCAGAAGTTTAGGGTTTTACCTCCTAAACCACATGCTTCATTTCATATTGCATTTTAACTGATGCCCTTTTGTTTTATTCTGTAGCATTTTCCCCTTACTCTTTCTTCCTCAGTGTCTTCATCTGTGAAATAGGAATAAGAACATTTATTTTTTGCCTTCAAAAGACCAAGGATTGTGGTGCATGTGAAGATTAATGAGGTCATCTGGTTAAGCTCTTCTCCCTGGGTGGAAGAACAATGGCTTGTGAATACTAAGTGGCATTTGAATCATGTGTGCTTTCATGGAAAGAGAGCTGGTCCATTTAGCTCCCCGTCTGCAGGGAGTTATAAAAGAAGAAACTAGGGAGGAAGAAACTGAAAATATTTCTTCATGACTATTTCCTCTGGTGAAGCATAAAGTAGCAATGAGAATTCTGAGATTTGTTTGCATGATACTTTAGTCATGCACCACATAAAGATGTTTCGGTTAAGGACAAGTTACATATGTGACGGTGGTCTCATAAGATTATAATAGAAATTAAAAATTCCTATTCCTAAGTGACATCATAGTTGCCATAACATCACAGCACAATGTGTTACTCACATGTGCATGATGATGCTGGTATAAACAAATCTACTGTGCTGCCAGTCATAAGAAAGTATAGCACATACAATTGTGTATGGTACATAATGCTAATCATGATAATAAAGATTATGTTATTGGTTGACATACTTACTATCCTATATTTGTTATTTTAGAATGTACCACTTCTACTTATAAAAATAAGTTAACTATAAAACAACCTCAGGCAGGTCCTTCATGAGATATTCCAGATGAAGACATTATTACAGAGATGATAGCTCCATGTATGTTATTGCCCCTGAAGACTTCTCGTGGAGCAGGATGTGAATGTGGAGGACAGTGATACTGAACCTGACCCTGTATATGCCTGGATTAATGTGTTTGTGTCTTTTTAACAAAACAGCTTAAAAAGCAAAAAAAAAAAAAAAAAAAATTAGAAATGTAAAAAATAGCAGAAAGCTTATAGAATAAGGATATGAAGAAAGAAATATTTTTACACCTATGTGATGTATTTGTGTTTTAAGGTAGGTTATTATAACAGTCAAAAAGTTTTTTTAATTAAAAAATTTATAAGGTAAAAATGTTACAGTAAGATAAGGTTAATTTATTATTGAGGAAAGAAAATTTTAAGATAAATGAAGTGTAGCCTAAGTATACAGTAGTCTACAGCAGTGTACAACGATGTTCTAGGCCCTCACATTCATTCACCACCCAGTCACTGGCTGACCCAGAGCAAGCTCCATTCATGTACATCGTTTCAAAATCTTTTATACCATGTTTTCACTGTACCCTTTTAATGTATAGATATGTTTAGATACACAAATAAGTATCATTGTGTTACTGGCCACAATATGCAGTACAGTAACCTGCTATACAAGTTTGTAGCCTAGAAGCGATAAGCAACACCATATAGCCCAGCTGTATAGCAGATTATGCCATCCAGGTGTGTCTAAGTACACTCTGTGATGTTCACATAAGGATGAAATTACCTAATGATGCATGTGTTAGACCAGATCTCTGTTGTGAAGCAAAGCATAACTATAAAGACTCTGTATGCAATATAATGTAAAGAGAGCAAAACCCTCACAATGTGAGTTCATGAGTTTATACCTGTTAGCAGGTGTGTGTGGGAAATAACCCGTCTACCTAAGGTTCTGTGTAGATACCTTAGGACACAAGGACAGGTGTATGTGACCTGTCTACCTAAGGCTCTGACTCATAACTGTTTTTTATGCTCTAATCAAATTGTCTTTTTAATCACTGGACTCTCCCTCTCTCTCGTACATTAGCTAGGGTAGACTAACTACTGAAACATACCTCAACATATCATTAGATTAACCCAATAACAGTTCATTTCTCTCTCAGATGTTTCTAGCTAGTGGGTGACATTTCATATAATGATTCAGGAAACCAAGCCTTTTCCATCCTATGGCTCCATCATCCTCTGGGCCTCCCCATTAGCTAGCAAACGTGATAAGAATGCAGTGAATTAAAGGTGGAAGATGATTATGAGCGAAGTCGGAGAGTGGCACATGTGATTTTTGACTCACATTTCCTAGGCTAGAATTCAGTCACATTTCCACACACAGGAGGCTGGGAAATGTGGTAGAGCTCTGCCCTAAGAAAGGGGACCTGATTTTTGTCAGCCACAGACATTGTCAAGCATAAAGGGTTTCCAGTCATTTGCCCTCCCATTTTATAATCTACCAGGTATATGGCTAATTCATTTAACAGAAGATGCTGGAGATGGAATTTGTCATTCTGTTTACTCTGTTGCAGCTCTGCAGCTATTATACTAGCTTCTCGATTTTCATTAAATATATCTCACACTATTTTGATGGGTGCTTTTTAACCTTTCTGTTTTCTCCATATACTAACTGCATTCTCCACCTTATTACTTGAAAGGGAGATTTCTTCTCCACTGAGCATTGAAAGTGTTCAACTTTGAAAATGTTTATTGTCAGTAAGCTTTGATGGTGACAAGCATGCCTGTGACTGTCTGTGATTTCCTTAGGAATGTCCTGGTGGAACTTATTAATTCCTGGATAGAAATCTAAAAATATGTCTGTTATTTTTAGTTTTTTATTCTGAGACTCTCAAGGGAGGGGCAGGGTTCTCTTTGGAATGATGTGTAATATAACGATAAAATGATTGAATATTGTGAAATTATGGAGTGACTTTGATTAGTGTAGGCAGTCAATACTAATCAACACACACAAAGCAATACAAATGTTCTTGCTCTTTTAACTCAATGTTTTATATGATGTGACTCTTAATGATTGATAAATGATACGAAAGAAAAGATAAATACACATTCACCCAAACTGTTACTTGTCACAAGAATTGCCAACCCAAGTAGCCATGAAAAGCATAGGTTTATTTAACCTTTGACAAATCTTCTCAAACCATTCATGAAAATGGAAAGCTTCAAGGAAAGTAAATGAACAAAAATATCCCCCAATGATTGTCTGTCTTTAGGCCGTAGAGTGTAGTGTTTAAGTGTTCTATAAATGGACTACCCAGGTTTAAATCCTAGGTATACCAAATGCTACCTGTAATTCTTGGCAAGTTAATTCTGAAACTTATTTTCCTGTTTTGTAAAGGGAAGATCATAAAAATAGGACTCGTGATGTCTTAGCAGGAATTAATAAAATGATGTTTGTGAAGATCTTATAACATTATGCATGGCCGGTAGAAAACACTTGATAAAGGTTAGTTGTGGTAATCACACAGAGAAGAAAACCATCTTCTTACAGAGCAAAAGAACTTAAAACAATGCTTCTCAAAATTTTGTGGGCATAGCAGTCACCTGAGTGTCATGTTAATATGGCAGATTCTGGTTCTTTAGGCATGGCATGGAGCCTGAGATTCTGCATTTCTTACAAATTTCCAGATGATATTGATTTTGCTGGTTCGTAGACCACACTATGAATATCAATGAATTAAACTTCAGTTATAGTTATATCTTTATCTAAATCTTGGATTATCTGCTCTTTATATATGAATGTAATCATTCGATTCCTGGAAAATGATGAGAAAGAAAAAATTACTCTTCGTGATGCAAAATACTTGAGAAACTTCCGTAAGTAAGCAAAAGATGCCGTTAAGCTAGATGTCTGAGGAACAAAAGAAGTTATCCAAATTCTCATTCATGCCGTAATTTGGTGACAAGAATTATTATGGCCTAGGAATGTAGTTTTAAGAGCCAGTGAAGTAAGAGTAATCTGCCTCAATATTAATGAGGCTTTTTGACATTCTGATTTCTTATTTATTTCTTATTTGCTGTTTTTTGTTTGTTTGTGTGTTTGTTTGAGACGGAGTCTCGCTCTGTCGCCCAGGCTGAAGTGCAGTGGCACGATCTCGGCTCACTGCAACCTCCACCTCCTGGGTTCAAGCGATTCTACTGCCTCAGCCTCCCGAGTAGCTGGGACTACAGGCACGAGCCACCACACTAACTTTTTGTATTTTTAGTAGCGATGGGGTTTCACGGTGTTAGCCAGGATGGTCTTGATCTCCTGACCTCGTAATCTGCCCGCCTCAGCCTCCCAAAGTGCTGGGATTCGAGGCATGAGCCACAGCGCCCAGCCTTTATTCGCTGTTTTTAAATAAACTTTATTGAGAAATAAGTTATATAGAATAAAATGCACATTTTAAATGTACAGAGATTTTTTTTCCAATTTTTTATATTGGTAAAATATAAATAACATAAAATGTACCATCTTAACCATTTTTAAATGTATAGTTTAGTGGTATTAAGTGCATTCATAATGTTGTGCAACCATTAACACTATTTATATCTAGAGCTCTTTTCGTCTTTTAAAACTAAAACTCCATACCCATTGAACAATAATTCCCTATTCCCCCATTCCCCAGTCACTGGCAACAGCCATTCTATTTTCTGTCTCTGTGATTTTGACTACTTTTCATACATTATATAAATGGAATCATACAGTAAGTATCTTTTGTCACTAATTTCATTTATTTAATGTAATATCCCCAAAGATCATGCATGTTGTAGCATACATAAGAATTTTCTTCCTATGGTTGAATACTATTACAGTATATGTATATACTACATTTCCCTTATCCATTCATCAGTCAATAGATACTTGGATTGCTTCCATGTTTTAGCTATTGTAAATAATACTGCTATGCACATGGACATACAAAATCTCTTTGAGGCCTTGCTTTTGATTTTGGCGGGCGGGGTGGGGGTGGTTACAGAGAACTGGAATTACTGCATCATATGGTAATTCCATTTTTAATATTTTTGAGGAACTGCCATATTGTTTTTTACAGCAGCTGTAACACTTTACATTCTCACCAACTGTGCACCAAGGGTTCTTATTTCTCTACATCCTCATCAACACTTATTACCTTCTGTTTTCTTGATAGCAGCCATCCTAATGGGTGTGGTGAAATCTTAGTTTTGATTTGCATTTCCCTAATGGTTAGTGATGTTAAGCGTCTTTAATTTCTTTCAGTAATGTTTTATCGTTTTTATTGTGCAAGACTTTCACCTCCTTGGTTAAATTAATTCCTAAATATTTTATTTATTTTGATGCTATTGAAAATAATTTTTTTATAATTCCCTTTTCAGTGTGTTCACTATTAGTGAGAGTGGGGTATTGGAGTCTCCAACTATGATTGTGCAACTGTCTACCCCTTCAATTGTCTTTTTTTTACTTCATATATTTGATGGTCTGTTATTATGTGCATAAAAGTTCATAATCATTAATCATCTTGCTATATTAAAATTTTAGTAATATGTTCTTCGTCTCTTGTAAAATTTTTAAAATTTAGTCTATTTAGTCTGAGAGTGTAGCCACAACCACCCTTGCACTCTTTGGGATACCATTTGCATTTCTTTCATCCTTTCACTTTCTATCTGTGTCTTTGAACCTAAAATGAGTCTTTTATAGACAGCAGATAGTTGGATTATGTTTTTCAATCCATTCCACCAATCTATGTCTTTTAATCAGAGAGCTTAATTCGTTACTGATAAGGAGAGACTTACTTCTGTCATTTTGCTATTTGATTTCTATATGCTGTGTAGCTTTATTGTTGCCTCCCCAGGGTTAGCTGGGTTTTTTTTTATCTCTTCCTTTTGGTTTTTTGAATGTTGTAGTTTAAAAATATTGTCTCTGTACCAAGGATTAGCCTGATGTGTAAACCTAAATTCTTTCCAGATCTTTTCTGCACTTGCACCTTTCTCAGGGCATGTGTGGTCACTTTCTGATATTCCCTATACATGCAGTTTCTTTCAAATTTCCTAGTCTTTATTGTCAGCCTCCTATGCATAGATAAAGAGAAAAATGAAGGGAATAGGGATAAGGCACTGGAAATCATTCAGCTGGAGGGAAGGGGGCTTCCACCAATGGGAAGAAGTGCAACAGTTATGACAGATTCTTTGTCTGCACTTTTGTAATCAGAAGCAATAATCAGCAATCAGTGCACGGATACCCAGTATTTGGAGTACGTGATCCTTTTTGCCCACTCTGACTCTTACTAGCTATCTGCAGGTTGCTCCAGGAGCGTGCGTACAGCTACCTGCCACGAGGATAGGGGTGGGGAATGGGTAGCTGCTATTGAGTATATGCTGGAATTCACTGAAATTAACCACAATTTATCATCCAAGCCTTCCCCTGGAAGTTGCAAGCCTTCAACATACTTCAGAGTTACAAAAGAGTTGTATCAGACAGATTCTACCTGTGCAATTGTTGTCCAGGTGGGGAGACAAATTCTTGATTCTTCATATTCCACCTTCCCAGAATCCCCTATCTGCTGGTTGTGTATAGAATCTCTTTGAGCTGTTGCCTACCATTTTGGCATTATTCTGGCATTATTATTTCTCAATATGCTAAAGAAAAGACTAGAGATTTAAAAGGTAGACAATAACTAGCTTTTAAGTTTGTATAGTATATTTTTGGCTCCTGTTTTTGATAGATCTCATTGCACTATTTTTCAGAGCAGTGTCTTAGGATTCCTGCTAGATTATTTAATTTAGGTCACTACTGTTTCTGTTAATATCATTTATTTTTTCCCCTTAATTGTCCTTTTAACTATGTATAATCCTGCTGAATGTATGTCATTGTTGGGAGTGCTCTAATATTCAGATTTTGAATCCACTGGTCATTTCTCTTTCGAATATTCATTTTTTCTTATCTTCCTTCAAAGTACGCTTATCTTTATTTTTATGGAATTCTATAGCCAAGCCAAGACTTGGTACATGATCTACGTGATGGCTTGCAGGTAGGCTTTGAAGTCTCTCAAGAGGGTTGCCCTTCATTCTCCTTGCACCTATCCTGCTGCTGTATTTCCATAGTAAATGGCATGATGCCCCCAACTTAGCGAAGGTGGATGGTGAAGCTCCCAGAGCCTGGAAACCCAGAGCACTCACCTGATCAACATCTCAGTTCCCACTTCTTGTCACAATGTACCGCAAACATTGTGCATCCTCAGTGCACACGTTTTCAGTTTTTACAACCAACAGTCCTATATATCATTTTATTATAATTGTCAGCTGAATGATCTATGCACATTTTGTGACTACATTGACCTTTTGGGGGGGAAAAATAGTCTGTACTTAAGGGTTCATTTATAGGGGATTGTTCTATTAAAAATACAACACATAGAGAAAAAAGAATGTGATAACTGATTACATTTAGTGATGCATGTATAAATATACATATGAAAACTTACGAAGTCATGACTCTTTGGGAAATAAAAATGTTGAAAGAGAACCCAGTTACACACTTTGACATCTCCTAGTTTTTCAACAGAAGAACCATTCTATATTACCTGTTTATAGATACTGAAAAGGGGGAAAGGGCATTAAGATTAACTGACAATAAATAAATGTTTAATATTTTTCGAAAATTGAGCATCACCTTATATATGTTAACTCAGCCCATTTCAACTGTATGTAGTAGAAAAAGCTTATATTCTTGTGTTACAAATATTGACAAGGAAGAAGGGGCAAGCTTTGATGCATACCTAAAGTGACCAAAAGTTAGTGATAGAGCCAACCTGTTAACAAAACCATGCTGAATTCCAACACTATGAGAAAACTGGGATTGAAAGTAAATGCTCACACCCCAAAGTGCTCTGATCATACTTACTTGATGTCTCTGCTTGTCTCCAAATAATTATCTTTGAATCCTATCCATGTGATTCTACTCTCTTCTTAAACTGCCCTTCTACAGATTTCTTCTCCATGGGAAACCAGCAATGAGAGACATGGCAGTATAGACATTTCAAGAAGAATGAGTGATAGCCACCAATGATTTGGTAATACAAAGCTTGTGCTGCCCATCTTAATATTTTATTAATATGAAAATAAATGATATAAAACATCCGTTTCTTCTAAGAGTATCTTTAGCTGTGAATATACATCTAACACAGTTTTAATGAATGTGTGGGGTTTTTTGGTGTAAATGTGTTATCCAGCAAGAGGGAAGACAGTAGAATCCTTGGAGGCAGAGGTTACTGTCTGACAGAAAGTTATTTGGAGGTAAAAGTTCTATTTTTCTTGCTTGTTTGTTTGTT
The DNA here is from genome assembly GCF_028858775.2 of Pan troglodytes. Classification (NCBI taxonomy): domain Eukaryota; kingdom Metazoa; phylum Chordata; class Mammalia; order Primates; family Hominidae; genus Pan; species Pan troglodytes. Next base: position 33,649,562 of record NC_086015.1, read on the forward strand.
TGGTTGGTTGGTTGGTTTCTAAACAATGTCAGTCATACAATGCCTCTCATAGAGTAGGTACTCAAAATATATGTGTGAAATTAATGTTGCCTCCCCACAATTTCTCCTTGTGGAATAAATTTTTTTAAATGGCTTTTAGTTTTAAATCATCTTCATGAACATTTCCTGAAAGAGAGAGAGAGACAGATAGTGCTTTAATTTCTATCATCTCCTATGAAGTATACAAATGGTCAATAACCTCTAAAATTCCTTAGTAGCCTATGTTACTGTCATCCAATTATAATTTCTTGCATAACGAAGACCTTGACTCTGGATTATCAGTAGTGACATTTTTGGACATGTGTGAAGAAACAGCAACTTTTTGTAGTTTTGATTAATAAAGTGGCCATGGAGATATCTTTGTGGCCTTTAATGAACTTTCTTTTCTGATTCTTCTTACAATTTGATAGCCTTCTTCCAAAAGGGAAAAATAAGCTCCTCTTGAAGCCTGGGATAATGCAATAGCATTGAGGATTAAATTGATGAATTAAAGGTAAGAGATAATTTGTGGAGCTATAATTATACCAGTGGCCTCGAGAAGACTATACTATCTAACAGCTTCTGTTATTCTTCTGACTACACCATGGCATCACTGGGAGGCTCCTCGCAATCTACTATGATCAGACTTTCGTAGATTGTTTCTTTTTTTTAAAAAAAAAATTATATTTCAGATACAGAGAATATCATGGTTTTGGCTAACTCATATATATGGCCTTTGGAAGTAAAGTTTTGTCCATTAGTTCAAGGCCATGTTCCCAGTGTCTTGAACAGTGCCTGGAGGAGCAGGAACTCAATAGATATTTTGGATAAAGGAATGAATTAATTGCTCAATTGAAAAATGTCTATGGCTTCAATTATCTATTATTGTAAACCTTTAACAATAGAGGTATTGAAAGTTTTCTAAATACTGTCATTTAATTGGTATATAAGTATGAACCCCTTGAAAATAGTAAAATTATCTGGTAATCACTTCTGATCATGAATTTCACCACTTTTCAGATGGAAAGAGAATAATGTCTCTAATTTGGATCCAGAAATCTGAGCTTCTGGATTTAAGGGAACTGGTGTTAAGTGCATTTGTTGATAAAAGTTAATCTTACTGGGCCAGGCACGGCGATGCATGCTTGTAATCCCAACACTTTTGGAGGCCAAGGCAGGCAGATCACAAGGTCAAGAGATCGAGACCATCCTGGCCAACATGGTGAAACCCTATCTCTACTAAAAATACAAAAATTAGCTGGGTGTGGTGGTGTGTGCCTGTAGTCCCAGCTACTCGGGAGGCTGAGGCAAGAGAATCACTTGAACCCAGGAGGCAAAGGTTGCAGTGAGCCAAGATGGCACGACTGCACTCCATCCTAGACACAGAGCAAGACTGTGTCTCAAAAAAAAGTAATCTTAGTGACAAGTCATTTACTATGACTTGTCATTGTTTTCCAAAGTTGAAGCAATGGTTTTTTATAAATATGGTAGATAGCCAGTCAAATGGAAATGGTATGATAAGCATTATACAAAAAAATAGAACTGAGGCAAACACCTCTGCCCAAACACCAACCTGATAGTAGGCTCAGATGATTAAAAAAAAAAAAAAGTACTTTATTTTTTTTTAGAGCAATAGGCATTAAAGAAAGAAGTCTTTTGAAGATAGCTAAACATTTTGGATGTTAATTAAAACCCTATTCTATATGTGGGTTGAAGCGTAGTTTAGGACACTTCTAGGTAAATGTGGTTTATTTCTAAACACCAAATAGAAAAGAGTTCTTAGAGGACACATTTAAGATTATTCAAGATTTCTGTACAATGCAAGAATCCATTGGGGAAGAAAAGAAAGAGAAATTTCTTATTTAAGTTAATGGGAGGAAAAAGAAAAAAGAATATTTAAAGCCCAATAGGAATGGGAAGAAAAGAAAGAGAAATTTCTTATTTAAGTTAATGGGAGGAAAAAGAAAAAAGAATATTTAAAGCCCAATAGGAATGGGAAGAATAGAAGAACTTATGAAGAATAATGTTTAGTGAAAATAACATTCTAGCTTTCTATATAATACCAGCTAAAGGAGTGTATATAATAAATAATGAAAATGCTAGTAACCAGAATTAAGCATATCCAGTCTTTTAGAAACCAATTCTTACCAGATTTCTGAAAGATAAATATTTAACTAGTTTTTCTATGTGTGGTGGACTATGTGGATTCAAACTCTTCCTTACTAATTTTACTGTTATTTTTTAAACATGAGGCTGCTGAAGAATAACCAAATTCTACATTGTCCTCAAGGAAGATACAGCCAATTATATATGATTGATTTATTGAATTTTGTCATTTTTTTCTTCTTTCATAAAAAATCAATATAGTTTGAAAATAAAATAGTTTACATAACTTAGCTTTAACTGAATGTAATATTCAATTAGATTTCACCAAATAACTATTTCAATAATTCAGCATTCTTTTTCCTCCTCCCCTTTCCAAACACTATCTGTCTTTTCCCCTCCCAGTCAAACTAGTTAATTTGTCAGGAATCGTGTCACGAACATAAACATTCTGATAATAGTCCCTCTTTGCAAACAGAATTGATGGCAATATAAACAATTGCTCTAAGTAAGTCAGCATTTGAGTTTGCCAACATTGCCCTTCTAGGCTCTATAACTTACTGAGAACTCATTTCATTTTGAGAACAACTTATTGGTAACCAGTTAAAACTAGCTTGATCTTTTTTATTTCAAATGTTTTATATGCTCCCAGAACAAAAAAATTAATTAATTATCACTTGCATCTGGTACAGAGGTAGGGATTCTATATGAAACTTTCCAACTGTGTAATGCAGATAAAGTTTCTAATCTTAATTAAATACCAGTTCCATTATCTGAAAGTACCAGTTCATATCTAATGTTTAATAAAATTCCTTACAATGACTCCTCATCTCACTTAGGGTAAAAGCCAGTCAGAATAATCTAAAAGGCTCGTCTACAGTTAACCCTCTCCTCATCTTCTTGCTTACTTTGTTCAATTCACTAGGGTTCTCTGCTGTCTGAAAATTTCCAAGGCACGTTGTCATATAAGAGCCCGTGTGTACTGGCATTTCCTCTGCCTGGATGGGTATTCTCCCAAATATCCATTTGCCTTCTTTATCTCTTTCAAGCATTTGTTCAAATGTCACTTGATAAGTTGACCACCCTGACCATCCTATGGAAAAATATGTCTCTGCTACTTCAGTACTTCCTATCTTTACTCCCATTTTATTTTTCATTACAGCACATATATTAAGTGCTTTACTTTTCAAATTGTCTGTTTTCAACCACTAGAATGAAAGCATGATGAAGGCAGGGATTTTTGCAATTGTTACTGCTGTATGCCCGGGGCACAAAACAGTGTCTGGCACCTAGGGAGGCCCCACTATATGTTTTGATATTTGCTTAATGAACGAGTAAATGCACATTTACTGCATCTTATATTTTCACAGGGCTTTCAGACTTTTTCTTTCTGTCAGTAGAAATGTGTACTTTTGGGTTCCAGAATCTTATATGGCTAACATATGGGTTAATGAGAAAGCTAACTCCTTTTTATACTTGAATGGAGGGAATGGCACATACATAATCAAATATATGATTTGATTATGCAAAACCAATTTTATCATTAAATCATTCTATTAAGTTAATATTAATATAATTGAAAGCAGTATCATTTGCATCATCGGCATTAATTTCATAACTTTTTAGGAATAGCTATATGAATCTGCCAAAAATATTTAATTTTTAAAAAATAACTGGTTACTTTGTATAGAAATAATTTTAATATTTAACATGCTTATACAAATGGGAATGAGTTTATCACAGTTGTTAATGAGTAGCCTTCAATTTGTTAGCTTTGAAGTTCAATCATTTACGTAACACCTACTCACCTAATTTATTAATCTACTATTAAGTTCAAGGATTATCTTGCTACCACCAAATAGGGCGAAAAAGAATAAAAACAGTTTTACTGCCCTGTCTTGTACTCAATAAGCCAATGTTTGAAATTATCTAAAAATGTAAATTAATATTTAATATTTAACCAAATTGTTTCCCTGCTGCAAAAATATCTGGGAAATAATGTTCTTGCCCTCCTTTCCCCAAATAAATTGTAAAGATAACAAATGGAAAATATTGGTGATAATTGGACAAGCTATGGCAATCTGAATGAGATGAAATATGATTTTGAATAGATTGCTACCTACTATCAAGTTGACATTGACATAGATTGGAAAATATCCATTTTTCTTGGGTAAAGAACCATTACTTGGCTGCATTTAATTCTCGGGCATTCTCTAATCTATCCCAGTGGTATAACCATGTAGTCTCTGGACCAAACAACGTCAGTATACCCCTGAGAACTTGTTTGAAATACAAATTCTTGAACCCTACCCCAAACCTATTAATCAAAACTCTGAGAGTGGGGCCCAGTGATGAGTCTTTAAACAACTATTTCAGATAGTTCTCATGCAAATAGTTTGAGAAACACTGATTGTTCCTGTTCTGTCAATAAATATGTAGACGCTATTATGTATAAGATACTATGTCTTATGCAGAACACTAAGATGCAAAATATATGTTTCCTCCCATAGAAGAAATTATGCTGAAGATTACTATAAAGATTCTGAAGGAAAGTCTTCTGAAATGACATTCTGCTAGCAACCATGAATATTATTTGTTGAAGAAATGAAGCACTGACCCAGTCTTTCTCTGGCTTTTGTTTTATTTTTAGAAATCTCTAAGCCCATATTTATAAATTTAAATTTGGGAGATAAAAGAGTTTAAGTTTAATATAAAAACATCAGTAATCCTGTCAGGATGAAAAATCATATTCATGTACAATTGTAACACAAAACAAAATAATCCTTTTTTATCATACCTCCATAAATTTTGACTTAGAAAATCGAGTAAGAAGTAACCAATCAGAATAAGGATAGGAGATGTTCACCAAGACCCTTCCTTTACTATCTTTGAACGATACAATTAATCACTGTTTCAATTTCTTTCATGTCATTCTCATTGTAAACTATATTAGCTTCTTCATGGATAGGATACATTTGATATTATATGTCAGTTGTCCAGACAGAAAAACACAAAACACTCTAGGTATTTCAGACTAAGAGCCTTTAATACAGGAATTGTTTACAAAAATGTTAGGACTGGAGGAGAAAAGAGCAAAGGATGACATAAATCAGACATTAGAAAAAAGAAATTGCTACTTCCCCTAAGGTTGGCCAAACAAAACTGAGGAGCTTGTCTTAGCAGATCTTAGGGTTACATACCTGTCTAACACTGCTGTAGGACTCTGCTACTCAGAACTGCCACCAATACCACTTTGAGAGCTGCCAAATACTACTACTGGCCTAGGCTGGCCCTGCCATTTTAGTCAACAGTGCTAGAGCAAGCTAGCAGTAAACTGGAACTGCAGGTTTGCTGGAACGTGTAGCTGCCTACTGATGTTGAGGACAAATGTAGAAGCAAAGAAAAAAAAAATAACACTTGCCTTTTTTCCTATCTTTCAGTATCCCACTAGTAACTCCCATTATCAGAAGTAACCAGAAGTTAGCTGGAAAAGTGTTGTTTGCAGGGTCTCGGCCCATGGAATACAAAATAATGCACAAAAGGGTGGAATGAAGCTAAAAGAAAGGAGGTACAATACTTACACAGATGTGAGGACATATTTTTTAAAAATCAGTTGGATTTCACAGAATCACAGAATTTAAGAGCTTACGTGATCCTTGATATCCTTATGCCTGTGCTATTTTTTGAAATATTAATACTTTTCAGTTATATAACTGAGGTTTTGAAAGAAAATCTGCGGAATAAGTTCATTGTAAATAGATAAAGGCAAAACTGTGTGGAAACTGATGTTGGAAGGTTAGATCCCTGCCTGTAGTGGGCACTATTGGGATGCCATTGTACCCCATCATTTTCCCCTTTGCCAGATTGACTGATGCGTTTCCCGCTTAGTTGATGGAAGTGTTGGTTTCTTCTGGCTCACAGCTGCCCTGTTCTCTGGAAAATTGCCCTGGGCTGAATGGAGGTGCCCCACGCCCTCTGGGTAGGCTTGCTGCTCTGACAAAAAGCTATTCTCCTTGTCTCAAGGCAGAGCCAGCCTGTGGTGTGGAGTGTGCTCCCGAACCCTCATAGGAGAGACCAAAGCTAGACTTCACCTTAAACTATATTGTCACCTGGCTCTTCTTTCTTCCCCTTATGGCTTTACCTCACCTACTTCACTCCCTCAATAAATCACATGTCCTGAATCCTTGTCTAAGGTTCTGCTTCTAGGTATTCCAACCTAAGATGGTATCCATACTGTTTCTCCTCACTCTCAAATTTGAGCTTCACATGAGTTGCCTCATTTTACAGTAGACAATACTGAGTCACAGAAAGTCATCTATCTAAGTGCCTTGTCCAAGGTCATGTTGCTTTAAACCTAGTGTTCCAGCCCTAGATTCATTGTACCACACTGTTTTTAAGTCTCATTAAAATAAAAAAATCAGGATATTTTTGTAATTTCCCTTAAGATCCGCAAAATGAAGTCCGGAGTGACTGGTAGATAAAAGTTATTGATTTAAAAACAAAGCTGTCATTGAGGTGTTAGATTAATGACTCCTAGAAACATTGTGGGGGTTCCATGGGTGATTTTTTTCAGCCTTCACATGAGTGTACATTCTCTTCCTCATTCCACTTTCTTCCTCCTTTTGGTTGTTCATGTTCCTTTTCATGTTCAGTGCTAGTTTTGTTGTTGTTTTTTAAACCATCTGTGCTGAAGGAAGGACTGGTTTCTTACTGGGGCGACTGCACACATGAGTGTGCAATAACTTTGATTCAGCTAGCAAGTGCGCTTTCACAGAATCATGCCTGGGTATCTTTCTGAATAAATCTTACACTGGTGTCCTTTGCCAAACTTCGCATTTTCAAATAGCAGGTCTTATATAAGGGCTTTCAACTTAAGATTTGTCAGTTTTTGTTTTTGTTTATTAGCTTCTGATCTCTTTCAACAAAGAGATCATTCCATATAATCATTCCTTATAATATTTGATAGGTCTCTGGTGCTAGTCAAATACTTTTCTACACAGTAAATGATGTTTAACATATTCCTACCTACATAAAAGGCTAAACGGACCCTTATTATGGGTTAAATAGCGTTCTCCCAAAATTCATGTGTTCCTTCCCCCATCTATAAATCTGACCTTATTTGGAAATAGGGTCATTGAAGATTTAATTAGTTAAGAAACTAGTAGGCTTCCAGTTCCAAGAAGGCCAAATAGGAACAGCTCCAGTCTATAGCTCCCAGCGTGAGCGACTCAGAAGATGGATGATTTCTGCATTTCCAACTCAGGTACTGGGTTCATCTCACTGGGACTTGTTGGACTGTGGGTGCAGCCCACGGAGTGTGAGCCGAAGCAGGGCAGGGCATCGCCTCACTCGGGAATCACAAGGGGTCAGGGAATTCCCTCTGCTAACCAAGGGAAGCCATGACAGATGGTTCCGGGAAAATCGGGACACTCCCACCCTAATACTGTGCTTTTCCAATGGTCTTAGCAAATGGCACACCAGGAGATTATATCTTGTGCCTGGCTCAGAGGGTCCCGTGCCCACGGAGCCTTGCTCACTGCTAACACAGCAGTCCAAGATCGAACTGCAAGGCAGCAGCAAGGCTGGGGGAGGGGCGTCCTCCACTGCTGAGGCTTGAGTAGGTAAACAAAGCAGCTGGGAAGCTCCAACTGGGTGGAGCCCACCCCAGCTCAAGGAGGCCTGCCTGCCTTTGTAGACTCCACCTCTGGGGGCAGGGCATAGCTGAACAAAAGGCACAGAAACTTCTGCAGACTTAAAGGCCCCTGTCTGACAGTTTTGAAGAGAGCATTGGTTCTCTGAGCACGGAGTTTGAGATCTGACTGCCTCCTCAAGTGAGTCCCTGACCCCCAAGTAGCCTAACTGGGAGACATCTCACAATAGGGGCCGACTGACACCTCACAAGGCCGAGTGCCTCTCTGAGACGAAGCTTCCAGAGGAAGGATCAGACAGCAGCATTTGCTGTTCTGCAGCCTTTGCTGGTGATACCCAGGCCAAGAGGGTCTGTACTGGACCTCCAGCAAACTCCAACAGACCTGCAGCTGAGGGTCCTGACTGTTAGAAGGAAAACTAACAAACAGAAAGGAATAGCATCAACGTCAACAAAAAGGACATCTACACCAAAACCCCACCTGTGGGTCACCATCATCAAAGACCAAAGGTAGCTAAAACCACAAAGATGGGGAGAAACCAGAGCAGAAAATCTGAAAATTCTAAAAATCAGAGTGCCTCTTCTCCTCCAAACAAACACAGCTCCTCGCTAGCAATAGAACAAAGCTGGACGGAGAATGACTTTGACGAGTTGACAAAAGTAGGCTTCAGAAGATCAGTAATAACAAACTTCTCCAATCTAAAGCAGGATGTTCGAACCCATTGCAAAGAAGCTAAAAACCTTGAAAAAAGATTAGACGAATGGCTAACTAGAATAAACAGCATAGAGAAGACCTTAAATGACCTGACAGAGTTGAAAACCATGGCACAAGAACTACGTGACACATGCACAAGCTTCAGTAGCTAATTCGATCAAGTGGGAGAAAGGGTATCAGTGATTGAAGATCAAATTAATGAAATGAAGCAAGAAGAGAAGTTTAGAGAAAAAAGAGTAAAAAGAAACAAACAAAGCCTCCAAGAAATATGATACTATGTGAAGAGACCAAATCTCCATCTGATTGGTGTACCTGAAAGTGACGGGGAGAATGGAACCGAGCTGGAAAACACTCTTCAGGATATTATCCAGGAGAACTTCCCCAACCTAGCAAGGCAGGCCAACATTCAAATTAAGGAAATACATAGAACACCACAAAGATACTCCTTGAGAATCAGAGCAACCCCTAGACACATAAATGTCAGATTCACAAAGGTTGTAATGAAGGAAAATATGTTAAGGGCAGCCAGAGAGAAAGGTCAGGTTACCCATAAATGGAAGCCCATCAGACTAACAGCAGATCTCTCAACAGAAACTCTGTAAGCCAGAAGAGAGTGGGGGCCGATATTCAACATTCTTAAAGAAAAGAATTTTCAACCCAGAATTTCATATCCAGCCAAACTAAGCTTCATAAGTGAAGGAGAAATAAAATTCTTTACAGACAAGCAAATGCTGAGAGATTTTATCACCACCAGGCCTGCCTTACAAGAGCTCCTGGAGGAAGCAGTAAACATGGAAAGGAATAACCGGTACCAGCCACTGCAAAAATATGCCAAATTGTAAAGACCATCGATGCTAGGAAGAAACTTCATCAACGAACAAGCAAAATAACCAGCTAATGTCATAATGACTGGATCAAATTCACACATAACAATATTAACCTTAAATATAAATGGGCTAAATGCTCCAATTAAAAGACACAGACTTGCAAATTGGGTAAAGAGTCAAGACACATCAGTGTGCTATATTCAGGAGACCCATCTCACGTGCAGAGACAGACATAGGCTAAAAATAAAGATATGGAAGAAGATCTACCAAGCAAATGGAAAACAAAAAAAAAGCAGGGGTTGCAATCCTAGCCTCTGATAAAACAGATTTTAAATGAACAAAGATCAAAAGAGACAAAGAAGGCCATTACATAATGTAAAGGGATCAATTCAACAAGAAGAGCTATCTATCTTAATATATATGCACCCAATACAGGAGCACCCAGATTCATAAAGCAAGTCCTTAGAGACCTACAAAGAGGCTTAGACTCCCACACAATAATGGGAGACTTTAACACCCCACTGTCAACATTAGACAGATCAACAAGACAGAAAGGTAACAAGGATATCCAGGCCTTGAACGCAGCTCTGCACCAAGTGGACCTAATAGACATCTACAGAACTCTCCACCCCAAATCAACAGAATATACATTCTTCTCAGCACCACATCGCACTTATTACATTCCTCAGCAAATGTAAAAGAACAGAAATTATAACAAACTGTCTCTCAGACCACAGTGAAATCAAATTAGAACTCAGGATTAAGAAACTCAATACTGCACAACTCCATGGAAACTGAACAACCTGTTCCTGAATGACTACTGGGTAAATAACGAAATGAAGGCAGAAATAAAGATGTTCTTTGAAACCAGTGAGAGCAAAGACACAACATACCAGAATCTCTGGGATACATTTGAAGCAGTGTGTAGAGAGAAATTTATAGCACTAAATGCCCACAAGAGAAAGCAGGAAAGATCTAAAATCAACACCCTAAAATCACAATTAAAAGAACTAGAGAAGCAAGAGCAAACACATTCAAAAGCTAGCAGAAGGCAAGAAATAACTAAGATCAGAGCAGAACTGAAGGAAATAGAGACACAAAAAAACCCTTCAAAAAATCAGTGAATCCAGGAGCTGGTTTTTTTTTTTTAAAAGATCAACAAAATTGATAGACTGACAGCAAGACTAGTAAAGAAGAAAAGAGAGAAGAATCATATAGATGCAATAAAAAATAATTAAAGTGATATCACCACCAATCCCACAGAAATACAAACTACCATCAGAGAATACTATAAACACCTCTATGCAAATAAACTAGAAAATCTCGAAGAAATGGATAAATTCCTCGACACATATACCCTCCCAAGACTAAACCAGGAAGAAGTTGAATCCCTGAATAGACCAATGACAGGCTCTGAAATTGAGGCAATAGTTAATAGCCTACCAACCAAAAAAAGTCCAGGACCAGACGGATTCACAGCCAAATTCTACTAGAGGTACAAAGAGGAGCTGGTACCATTCGTTCTGAAACTATTCCAATCAATAGAAAAGGAGGGAATCCTCCCTAACTCATTTTATGAGGCCTGCATCATCCTGATACCAAAGCCTGGCAGAGACACAACAAAAAAAGAGAATTTTAGATCAATATGCCTGATGAACATCGATGCAAAAATCCTCAATAAAATACTGGCAAACCGAATCCAGCAGCACATCAGAAAGCTTATCCATCATGATCAAGTGGGCTTTATTCCTGGGATGCAAGGCTGGTTCAACATATGCAAATCAATAAATGTAATCCATCATATAAACAGAACCAAAGACAAAAACCACATGATTATCTCAATAGATGCAGAAAAGGCCTTTGACAAAATTCAACAGCCCTTCATGCTAAAACCTCTCAGTAAACTAGGTATTGATGGGACATATCTCAAAATGATAAGAGCTATTTATAAGAAACCCACAGCCAATATTATACTAAATGGGCAAAGATTGGAAGCATTCCCTTTGAAAACTGGCACAAGACAGGGATGCCCTCTCTCACCACTCCTATTCAACATAGTGTCGGAAGTTCTGGCCAGGGTAATCAGGCAGGAGAAAGAAAGAAAGGGTATTCGGTTAGGGAAAGAGGAAGTCAAATTGTCCCCGTTTGCAGATGACATGATTGTATATTTAGTAAATCCCATCATCTCAGCCCAAAATCTTCTTAAACTGATAAGCAATGTCAGCAGAGTCTCAGGATACAAAATCAATGTGCAAAAATCACAAGCATTCCTATACACCAATAATAGACAGAGAGCCAAATCATGAGTGAACTCCCATTCACAATTGCTTCAAAGAGAATAAAATACATAGGAATCCAACTTACAAGGGATGTGAAGGACCTATTCAAGGAGAACTACAAACCACTGCTCAAAAAAAAAAAAAAAAAAAAAAAAAAAAGACACAAATGGAAGAACATTCCATGCTCAAGGATAGGAAGAATCAATATTGTGAAAATGCCCATACTGCCCAAGGTAATTTATAGATTAAATGCCATCCCCATCAAGCAACCAATTACTTTCTTCACAGAATTGGAAAAAACTACTTTAAAGTTCATATAGAACCAAAAAAGAGCCTGCATTGCCAAGGCAATCCTAAGCAAAAAGAACAAAGCTGGAGGCATCATGCTACCTGACTTCAAAGTATACTACAAGGCTACAGTAACCAAAACAGCATGGTACTGGTACCAAAACAGCATGGTACTGGTACCAAAACAGAGATATAGACCAATGGAACAGAACAGAGCCCTCAGAAATAATACCACACATCTACAACCATCTGATCTTTGACAAACTTGACAAAAACAAGAAATGGGGAAAGGATTCCCTATTTAATAAATAGTGCTGGGAAAACTGGCTAGCCATATGTAGAAAGCTGAAACTGGATCCTTTCCTTACACCTTATACAACAATTAATTCCAGATGGATTAAAGACTTAAATGTTAGACTTAAAACCATAAAAATCCTAGAAGAAAACCTAGGCAGTATCATTCAGGACATTGGCATGGGCAAGGACTTCATGTCTAAAACACCAAAAGCAATGGCAAAAAAAGCCAAAATAGACAAATGGGATCTAATTAAACTAAAGAGCTTCTGCACAGGAAAAGAAACTACCATCACAGTGAACAGGCTACTTACAGAATGGGAGAAAATTTTTGCAATCTACCTCTCTGACAAAGGGCTAATATCCAGAATCTACAAAGCACTTAAACAAATTTACAAGAAAAAATCAAACAACCCCATCAAAAAATGGGTGAAGGATATGAATAGACACTTCTCAAAAGAAGACATTTATGCAGCCAACAGACACATGAAAAAATGCTCATCATCACTGGTCTTCAGAGAAATGTGAATCAAAACCACAATGAGATACCATCTCATACCAGTTAGAATGACAATCATTAAAAAGTCAGGAAACAATAAGTGCTGGAGAGGATGTGGAGAAATAGCACTTTTACACTGTTGGTGGGTCTGTAAACTAGTTCAACCATTGTGGAAGACAGTGTGGCGATTCCTCAAGGATCTAGAACTAGAAATACCATTTGACCCAGTGATCCCATTACTGGGTATACTCCCAAAGGATTATAAATCATGCTGCTATAAAGACACATGCACACATATGTTTATGGTGGCACTATTCACAATAGCAAAGACTTGGAACCAACCAAGATGTCCATCATTGATAGACTGGATTAAGCAAATGTGGCACATGTACACCATGGAATACTATGCAGCCATAAAAAAGGATGAGTTCATGTCCTTTGTAGGGACATGGATGAAGCTGGAAACCATCATTCTCAGCAAACTATTGCAAGGACAGAAAACCAAACACTGCATGTTCTCACTTATAGGTGGGAATTGAACAATGAGAACACTTGGACACAGGGTGGGGAGCATCACATACCGGGGCCTGTCATGGAGTGGGGGAAGGGGGGAAGGATAGCATTAGGAGAAATACCTAATGTAAATTATGAGTTGATGGGTACAGCACACCAACATGGCACATGTATGCATATGTAACAAACCTGCACGTTGTGCACATGTACCCTAGAACTTAAAGTATAATAAATAAATTTTTAAAAAAGAAATTAGTAAACTTAATTTTTCACCTGTTACCCCTCTCTTCCAGTTTCCAAATTCAATTATTCATATTACTGCTTCTACATTCAGTTTTATAAGATTTACATTTTATTAAACAACCATCATAACCAAAATTGGTCACTTTAGTTCTGTATTTAAATGCAATCAGTAGTAACTTTGAATCATTTTATATAATGACTGTGCAATCCTTAAATTCTCATATTGATATCACAGTTTTCTAGATTTTGTCAACCAGTAGCTTTTGAGAGAAATCATATGAGTGCTATATTCTAATATCTGTGCATATTTTTAAATACCTTTTAAAAAATATACATGATGATAACTTTACTGGGTGTAAAACACATGCCATTTTTTCCCCTTCAAAACTAATTGCAGCACAGTTTTGTTTTGTAATTTCTTTGCTTGCTGTATTAGTCCATTCTTGCATTGCTATGAAGAAATACTTGACACTGGGTAATTTATGAAGAAAAGAGGTTTAATTGGCACATAGTTCTGCAGGCTGTACGGGAAGCATGACAGCATCTGCTTCTGGGGAGGCCTCAGGGAGCTTTTACTCATGGTAGAAGGCAAAGCAGAAGCAGGCGTCTTACATGGCCAGAACAGGACCAAGAAAGACAGAAAGCTACACACTTTTAAACAACCACATCTCAAGAGAACTCACTCACTATACAGTACTAAGGGGGATGGTACTAAACAATTCATGAGAAACCACCCTCATAATCCAATCTCCTCCCACCAGGCCCCACCTCCAACAATGGAGATTAAATTTCAACATGAGATTTGGGTGAGGACACAAATCCAAACCATATCACTTGCTTTGATGTTTGTTTTCTTCCGATGATAGTGTTGCTAAAGTAAGTAATCCTGAATTACTATCTGATCGCTAACAAGCTAGATGCCTTAATAATTTTTTCTCTGTTCTTGAAATTAAATAGTTACTGCTTGTTCTGCAACAAAATTTTTCTAAAGTTTGGTAGTCAATTTTCATATGTTGATTTATGAAAGTCTTCATTAATTTTTTTTTAGAAATGGCTTTTTAAAATTTGAATATTTTTGTTTGGTGTTATTTTTTTGAAAGCCTGTGCACTTTATAGGTGACTCATTTTCAGGAGTATCTATTCAAACGCTCATTGCAAATTTCTCCACATTTGACATATATACTTCAACATCTGCTCTCTGAACTTGTGGCATTTTTCCAGTTTTACTGTAGACAGCCTCAGATTCTGAAATTTTTTGTCCTTTCCTTCTTTTTATTGGGTTTTCTGGAAAATAGGCCCTTTTTTCCACAGGCAGTCTAGGACTATTTTCCTGAAAATTAGATATAATGAAGGATAACCTAATAAGAGTTGTTACACTCTTGGGGTTAGTGTAATGTAATAGAAAAAGCACCAGAATGTGAGTCAGACAAGCTGAATTTTAACTAGGATTCTGTCACATACCAGCTCTGTGGCCTTGGTTAAATCACCAAATACTCTGAGCCTCAATTTCTTTACAAAGTTTTTGTGAGAATTAAATAAAGGACCTGCATGAAATCATGAGTAAGTTACATGAGAAGTATAAATCAGAATGCTAGCGATTATTTATTTAAAATGAACTATGGGGCTAAAGAAAGTAAGGTTAATACATTAAGGAACTAGGAACCAGTCCTTCCATCATGCTCAGCTCTGGTTAGGCCTGTGCTTAAGTTCTCTGCCCCATTTGTCAATTCCTGTTAATACATGATTCATTGAAACCTTGGTTGATATAAAATATTCTAGTGACTTGAGGATGGTGGGAGATAAGAAGAGAAGGGATTTCAAAATGTGTGTTAAATAGGAGTTTTGCTTTCAAGTATTTACCTTTGAAAATTTGAAAATAATTGAAAATAATTCAGAGAAGATTTCTATATATTATTAGGGGTTAGGAAGTAGTTCTTACACCAAACAGTAAAGAAAAACTGATGGTATTTTTCTTTGAGGAGAAAAGTCTGAAAGAAGATTTAATATTCCTTTACTTGTGATACAATGGAGATTAATAACCAACCAAGATTCTTTGTCTCCAATAATTATAGGGCAAGTGAAAACTGCCTTTAGTTGCATCAGTAGTAATCTCCAGAGAGTGAAAACAGGGTCAGACATCTTTGTAAGGAAGAGTCACCCACTTGTGATCTCAGGGATTGATGCCATAATTTCCATATACAAATTTTATGGTTTGACAAAAAATATTTTGTCACCCATGAGGAGGCAGTCACCCAAGAAAGAGATAGTATAACAATTAAAAATTTGAGAGAATGAGTTACTGGAGAAGGCTACGGGATACTGGATTCTTGAAGGGTGAAGAAGTTTATATCAGGTAGAGGGGAAAGATTCAACATATGGAGTCCAGGGGCCCATCTACCCCTCCATTTTATTGAGATCCAACCCTCAGTAGGAGCTACTAGCCACTGACTGGCTATTGACTGAGATGATATAATCACCTTTCGGCACACTTTAAAAGCTGAACAAATAATTTACAGGTATCTTACATTATTTCCCAAACTTCCTGACAACCATTTAGTATGGTGGCTACATCAAAATGGTTTGAGCAAGCACTGCTCCAGATAGTCCTAGAATCACAGCTTCAGAATCACCCGGGAGCTTGTCAGAAATGAAAATTCATGGGCACCACCTAGACCTGCTAAATTAGTGTCTCTGCAAATGGAGTCCCAGCATTCTGTGTTTTCATATGCTCTCCAGATGAGTTTTATGCATGATAAAGTTTGAAAAACCACTGATATTGATTACTCTTTACTTGTGAAGAATATATATGAGCTTCTTGTATTTATTTTTCGACTCAACATATACCCATGTGCAAACAACCAAAAAGCAGAGTAAAATGGGGTTTTGCATTATCCGTCGATTTTTCTATTTTTGAGCCAATCTCTTAATAGTATTTATTAGAGTCACTTTTGCCATACAATAGATTGCCAAGATCATGATTAAGAAGCTTATTAAAATGAATTTAAAATGTTTAAATGGAAACGACCTGGAGATGTAATTGCCAAAATTTAATCAAGCATTTAATTTGTAGCTCATACCAGCCAAATGGATTTTCCTTTTTTTCAGTTCCCTGTTTGTACAAGGAAATTAAAAAGTATGGAATCACAGGCCAAGCAGTGAACCCTTGATACTGCAGTGTGCTCACTTACTCTCATTAGCCGTATTATATCATCCTACTCCTTTGGAATTTTAGTTTCCCAAGCCAGTCTAGAGGATAGATAACAATTGACTGTATATATACACAATGGGTGAGTTAATATGCTTTAGCAATAATTTATACTACTTGACTGTATATATATATATGTATTATACATAGTGTTATAAATTACTGCTAAAACATATTGACTCGCCCCATCAGCATTAATAAAATAGGCTAAATATTCTGATCTTAATTCTGCTTGTTTAAAATTCCCTTGTTTTAGCATGCCCTGTCTAGCTGCCCTTAAACTGCTAAACTGGGGAGAAGTGTGATTTAGAATTGGAACATATTTCATGTGAATTTGATGATGGCCACTGCTGATAAAATACCTTTGTGTTGCCTCTTCCATTCTGCCAGTGATAATAGGTTTTCACTGAGCTCTTTGCACTTGTTTTACAAAGGCTCAAGCCTTGAATACTTTGTGCCTCACAGTATCCATCATTTAGACTCTGAAATCCCCAGTGTAGATTTGACAGAACAGTCGTTTATCAGCCACGGTTTGCCAAGTCAGCATTAATGCCTATGTGGCCTGAGGAAAAAAATAAATAAGATCAGTGATGTTATAATCAAGCTCAGACAAACATGTTTTTATACTTGCATTTGAGTGATGTTTTGCCTAACAAAAGTGCTGGGTTAAGATACATTAACTTGGGTCCCATTCTATTCTCTCTTGCTCTGGATGTGATGAGCATAGCGAGTTCTAAGCAAAATAGTGCGTGTTTTTCTCCTCTGAGTAGAGTTTTGTTGGCATTTCCTAACGCTTCTTTATGAAAAAGAAAATCAAGACTTTCCAGTAACAAGTCATTCTATCTAATTTCACTTGGTGCAAACAGTGACTGAAATATTTCTTGATTTTAATTAGAAGAAAGCAAGAGAAAGACAGACCACAAGAGTTTCATGAAGAGATAGGCATATATTGTAAGATTTCCCTAACATTTTATTATAAAATTCCCAAATACAATCAAAGATGAAAAGGAGTTTACAGTGAGCTCACTGCCTTAACTCTACAATGAACATTTTACTATTCTTGTTTTATTATATGCCCGTCGCTCTTTCATTCATCCTATTTTTTTCAATAAGGCATCTATTACAGATATCAGTACACTTCACTTCTAAACATTCAGCATGTATATCATCAACTAGAGTTCAATGTTTCTATTTTTCCTCTTTTAGGATGGAATTTCAATACAATGAAATACAGGAATCTTAAGTACGCTGTTTAATGAGCTTTGCCAAATGTATTTACCTGTGTAACTTAAAACCCTATTGGAGAAATAACATTGCTGTCACCCTGGAAATTAATTCATGTATGTATGTCTGCATTGATGCATACATACTGCTAGACCTCTGATACTTTTCTTAATTTAATAAAGAGAGTCCACTAGTACATTACAGGGTAGCTGTGGGGGCTGACATGTTCATCTCTCTGCTATCTTTCTCTACTCTCTTAATGAAAATTACATTCTGCTCAGCCTACTTGTTGGCCTATATATTCTGCACTTACTGAATGATTTCTTAAATGTTCTTCATGAAATGTTTCATTAAAATTAGTGTAAGAATGAAAAAAATGTACAAA
Source organism: Pan troglodytes (assembly GCF_028858775.2). Taxonomy (NCBI): domain Eukaryota; kingdom Metazoa; phylum Chordata; class Mammalia; order Primates; family Hominidae; genus Pan; species Pan troglodytes. The sequence goes on from NC_086015.1 coordinate 33,667,802, forward strand.
GAGAAAGCTAATCAGCTGCTTCTCCTACCAACACCTCCAACATAAGTAAATAGCCTCATGCTGACTGATCTATAACTTTATTTTTTTTTCTTCAGCTTTTATTTTAAGTTAATGGGTACATGTGCAGCATGTGCAGGTTTGTTACGTAGGTAAATGTGTGCTCTGGTGGTTTGGATCACATATTATCCCATCACCCAAGTATTAAGCCCAGCATCCATTAGCTAGTCTTCCTTATGCTCTCCCTCCCCCACACAATCCCCCCCAGACAGGCCCCAGTGTGTATTGTTCCCCCTTCCATGTGTCCATGTGTTCAATCATTCAGCTCCCACTTGTAAGTGAGAACACACAGTGTTTGGTTTTCTGTTCCCGCGTTAGTTTGCTGAGGATAATGGCTTTCAACCCCATCCATGTCCCTGCAAAGGACATGGTCTTCTTCCTTTTTATGGTTGCATAGTATTCCATGGTGTATATGAACCACATTTTCTTTATCCAGTCTATCATTGATGGGCATTTGGGTTGATTCCATGTCTTTGCTGTTGAGAATAGTGCTGCAATGAACACATGCATGCATGTATCTTTATAATAAAATGATTTATATTTCTTTGGGTATATACCCAGTAATGAAATTGCTGGGCAAATGGTACTTCTGCCTCTAGGTCTTTGAGGAACCACCATACTGTCTTCCACAATGGTTGAACTAAAATTTGCACTTCCACCAACAATTTAAAAGCATTCCTTTTTATCTACAACCTCACCAGCATCTGTCATTTTTTGACTTGTTAATAACAGCCATTCTGACTGGTGTGAGATAGCATCTCAATGGATCCACCACTTTCTTTGTGCTCACCAATCTTACGAAAGGATGGCTTGATGCAGGAAGGCAATTAGATGTTTGTTTGTTTGTTTGTTTGTTTGTTTGTTTGTTTTGAGTCGGAGTCTCGCTCTGATGCCAGGCTGGAGCGCAATGGTGCCATCTTGGCTCACTGTAACCTCCTACTCCCTGGTTCAAGTGGTTCTCTTGCCTCAGCCTCCTGAGTAGCTGGGATTACAGGCACACGCCACCATGTCCAGCTAATTTTTCGTTCGTTGGTTTGTTTTAGTAGAGACGGGTTTCACCATGTTGGCCAGGATGGTCTCCGTCTCCTGACCTCATGATCCGCCGGCCTTGGCCTCCCAAAGTGCTGGGATGACAGGCATGAACCACCACGCCCGGCTAGATGCTAGTTTTTAAACAAGCTCTGATTCATTGATAATGATTTTTGGCTGCTTGGAGTGCTGTGTTAGGAAGGATCCTGTCTGTACTTAGTGGAAGAGTACCAAGATTTCTTACAGTTTTTGCCACAGGCAGGAGTTGAAACTGGAAAGCAAGGGAGTGGGTGGCATTCCTTTCCCATTGTAGGTTTGGGGAGCGAACTGCTGCACCTGGCAACTGAAAGGGACAGAAGGGCACAGAGTACCACTCTATAACATTTCTATTCTGGTTCATTTTTGTGTCCTATTAAAATAGCTAATGTTTCTCTGCAACAGTGCTATTCACAAAAAGGCTGTCCAAGTAGGGTTTGGATACACAAAGTAGGAAAGAGAGAGAGAGAAGGAGATAGATTGGCAGAAACTAGCATATTCTATCATTCTAAGAATGCAAACGTGTCACCATTTGCCTTAAAGCTGATATACTCTAGGAATTACTCTTCCTATGCAAAGTGTACAATTCTAAGTGTTTAAGTATTTGGATCACTGTTACTGTGGGATAATAATGCCCGGTTCAACTTCACTGCTTTTCTCAGAGAGGCAAATAGATACTGGGTCAGTCAAGATTATTCTTAGTGTGTCGGGGGCAGAATGGTGGGGTGAAAAATCAAGCTTTGCTTTCATTTTTTACTACCCGGCTTCCTTCATAACACTTCAGCAGATGTCAAGACCATTTGTTTGGTTCCTCATAGCCTCCATGTGATCTTTCTCTTCACTGCAGTGTTCCCCAGGTGTGAGTTGCTTTGCTCAAGATCATTTTCAAAGACTCAATTTTCAAAGCAAATGTACACACAAGACAGTAGTATTTTCAAAAACACAGGTTATCACATTTTCCAAGGGGGATAGACAAGAGAAGGGAGGATGCCGAGAATAGAGTGTGAGTTTATTTCACATAGCAGGTCTCATAAAGATTGCATCCATAAATGTGCTGCCAAATTGAACAACAGCAGTGGGGAATAAAGGGGAGGAGGGAAGAGAGGACTCAGATGAAGGCAAAGAGAAAAAACAACTTTAGGAAAGTGTGAAGTTTAAGGAGACATGCCTATAACACTGGCTTTCTACCCAGTCTCATGCTAACTCCTGGCCAGAAATATATAGGGACACAGACACACACACACACAAACACACCACCTCCTTGAAGGAAGAAACATTTTATTTAATCAGGATTGCTAAGGAATGTTGCTGCTGATAAGGCGACAGAAAATATTTCTGGGAGTGCATTTTCAGAACTTGGGAACAGAGACAGTCTGTCTGAACCCAGCTCAACTTTGCTTTCTTATCACTTTTTAAAAGCATGTTATCTTTAAGAGCCAAATTAACTTTTCATGATATGGTTTCTCAGCAGCTGATACTTGGGCATTACAGGGCTGGACAGGAATGACTAAGCAGTTTTGTAAAATGACTATCCCCAGAGCTGCTGGCTTGCTGGTTTTGGTGATCCTAAATCATATATTTAGGATCTTTTTTCCTGTCTAGATTTATGTAGCTCTTTAAGAATAGAATTGCTTGGTCCAGGAAAGGTGTGACTAGTGTAATAAACAAAAGAAGCCACAGAGGATATTCTTGTGAGAAACCAATTAATTATTCACACCAATATGTTATAAGTACAGTTCATTTTCTCTTTTGACTATTGCATTACAAAGAATTTTCTCAATGCATTCAGGAGATATAATTAATAATACCCTAAACAGTAATTTTAATAGTTATGGTGTTGTACTGGGAGGCCTATCAACTAAAATTCAAAAATAAAATAAACACAGTCCCTACTTTTAGGAAGACAAGAGTCACTGTATTTAAATTTTTACTTTTGATGTCTTTATTATTTGTGGACACTCTGAAAAACATAAAATGTCATATTATAACAGACTTTAATGTTTTAAAATAAGTAGGATTTTCAAAAACACACAGTTCTGGAAAGGTGTATTTCTTTATGTACCTATCTATATGATAAGAAGTTTTACCACATGGCTGTATCATTTATAGAATCAATTAAAACCAACTGTGGTGGTAAAAAAAATAACCTCTAGTGGACTTATTCAACTGTATATGGAATTTTATTTAGGGAGTTATGGAATGAATAGTTTTTTTCCCTGGGAGCATTGTTTTTTTAGTTTTCTGATTGTTTGATAGATAGACATAAAAATTTTCCTTATAAGTCCTTGGACATAATTTTACTTTTCACATATGATTGATCCCTTCTATTTATTTTGCCATCAGAAACCAATTTTTTAGCATTGCATACTATCCAGAATTTGAATGTCACAAAATTCAAACAGGTAAAATGTAAGGTTTGTTATGTACACACACACACACACACACACACACACACACAGACACATACACTGAGCTAAAGAGGATGGTCTTTGTGTACAGAAAAGGATAACATTTTTTCCCCTTAGCATGTTTATTGATGAACACAAACAGAATTCTGTTTGGTTTATGTTGCATGTTTTATTGTTTCTTTTTTTAGATTTTAATTTTCCTGTTACTATGTGTGTATGTGTGTAAGTATAAGTTTTATATTTTTCAGTGGTAGAACAGTTTCCGGTAAGCAATTTTTTTGTTTTGCTTTGTTTTGTTTTGTTTTGAGACGGAGTCTTGCTCTGTCACCCAGGCTGGAGTGCAGTGGCGCGATCTCGGCTCACTGCAAGCTCCGCCTCCCGGGTTCACACCATTCTCCTGCCTCAGCCTCCCGAGTAGCTGGGACTACAGGCGCCCGCCACCACGCCCAGCTAATTTTTTTTGTATTTTTAGTAGAGATGGGGTTTCACCGTGTTAACGAGGATGGTCTCCATCTCCTGACCTCGTGATCCGCCCGCCTCGACCACCCAAAGTGCTGGCATTACAGGCGCGAGCCGCAGCGCCCAGCCCGGTAAACATTTTTTTTATAGAGGGAGTTTTAACACGTTCTGTATTAGTTTCTCTGTTTTTTCATTTGTATATTTGATGTGATACTCAAGTTGCTATTTAAGCTCTATTCTATCTTTTTTTGTCCCATGGGAGTCCATTCCATCCTCTAAAAAAGGGAAGAACATCAGTTCTTTAGCCATTACTTGGTGCAAAACAAGTTCCGGTTTCCTCCTTCCCTCAGGTGTGGATAAGAGCAGAAAAGTAGATACACAAAGAGGTATATACTTATTAGAAAGAAATCACTTGCTTAAACAATAGGCAGGAACTGTGCGACTCGACCTGGAACAAATAGGCATAAATAAGCAGGAAAATGTAATATTTGTTTGAGAGCTTGAAATGCAGTCTTTTAGGACATATCTAGGACATCCCTGCAACATCACTTTGGTAAGAACTTCAGTACCTTGCCTGCCAGTCATTTATATGCACGCTCCGTCACAGTTAGTCCCACCTCTCCCCACACCTTCTGCACCACTGCTGCCACCACCATCACTGTGCCTGGCAGCTGGGTGAATCAGGAAGATTTCTAACGTTAGTTTTCCCATATTTACCAACAAGTCTTCCAAAGTGGGCCCAAATTAAAGTTGTGTAACAACATCGCTTTCCCTCTCTGGATCTTCATTACTGGAGATGGAGGCAAGCACTTTACTATGGTAAGCACTTTTGACCTTAGACAGGTGGCCTAAAAGGTGGGTACCAACTAGCCTTTAGGACATATTCAGGAGGGCTTCTATACCAAGACTCTCTGGCCAACGTAGGCTAACAGTTCTTTTCCTTTGAGTTTTCATTTGCTTCACCTTAACCATACCTCTATTACTCTAATCAGTACATTCGAATAAAATTACTTGTATGTCTCTCAGTAAAAATATGGTCTTCTTGAGTCCCCCCATTTCAAAATTATTTTATTAGATCTTTTTAGGCTTACTGTGTCTCTGAAGGGCTTGGTGTATATTCATTGTTTGATAGCATATCATGGACAGTTCTGATATTTTAAACAAAAAATAGGCCGGGCATGGTGGCTCATGCCTGTAATTCCAACATTTTGGGGAAGATGAAATAGGAGAATTGCTTGAGGCCAGGAGTTTAAGACCAGCCTGGGTATCATAAGAGACCCCATCTCTGTAAAAAATAAAATTAAAAAGCCAGACGTGGTTGCATGCCCCACTAGTCCCAGCTACTAGAGACGCTGAAGCCAGAGGGTTGCTTGAGTGCAGGAGTTCTAAATTACAGTGGGCTGTGATCACACTCTATCCTGGACCACACAGAAAAACCCTGTCTGTAAAAAAATTCAAAAACAAATAATTACAAAGAATAGGAAATTAATTAAATATAAGAACCAATGATTGCTTACATTTTCATACGTCTTTCCTTATTTTCCTTTATCTTGATACATATAAACTCTAAAATAATAGGATATAACTTAACAAATGTTTATTGTTTATTTTTTTCTTCAATTTCTATGTGTAACAAAACCTTAGGATTGTCAGAAATAAAGTCATTATTTTGTTTAAGGAGGAGGGGCCTGCTAGCCTTAGTAAACATAGCCCTTATCTTTCTTCTCTAAGATAAAATGGCAGGTACTGGCTAGATGCTGCACTCTACAAGTATATCATCGGTTTTGTTTTGCTTTCAGACTAGTACTAGGAAAGAATGAGGTCATGCATTTTAAAAGTGGGTTTTTGTGGGTTTTCTTTATGTGTGGTTTCTTTTTGAGTCAGATAAGTTTTTTTCCTTCCTTTTCAGGTCACACTTACACTTTTATGCAAAATATTCTAAGTTGTGTCAACTGAGGACATGGCTACAGATAATAGAAGTGATTTTAAAAGCCACTTAACATAAAAGGATTGTTCCAAGTTCCCAGAACAGCCAGGTTTCTGTTTAATCCAACCCCTTTAGAATATAGCTTATATCTCTGATATTCAAAGCCATGTGTTCATCTTGAAATAATCAAAACAATAGAATCCTCAAAGAATCCAGTGCATAGGCAACATGTATTATGTTATTTAGTTAGTTTTGACAAGGTTATCTAGGCAGTTAAACATTATTATCTACAGGATTTCTTTTTCCTTCAACATGAAGACATTAAGTTCAGATTTGTAGAGCAGAGAATATCTGTTTCATATTTGACACAAGCTATCTCAATTTAATCCCCATTTTCCTTCATTAGACAAGCGAAGCTAATTATTTTGAGAAATGAATGATAAATAACTACTGATAATTAGACACAAAGGTTTTCGGGGTATGCTGTGTTGGTTCACATAGGGAATGTTCGTAAAACATTATAACAGCAAAAACATTAATTTGAAGAAAAAATTTGGACCCTTCAAATTTTGCTTTCCTGTTTTCCCATTTCCATATGCTGAGAAGATACCAATATTTTCACAATTGTGACTTGCTAGACATAAGTTACAAGGGATAATAAAATAATTTCCTACCTATTAGTTGTAGCAACTAGCTTCAAGGGGATTATTAGACCCATGAACTGAAGTCAAGTAGTATAGAATGATAATTACATTTATTACAGTATGCCCAGATTATAGATATTTTGATATGTCTTGCCACAAAGGACACCAGAGTCATATTATGTTTCAGTGGTACTAGAGGAAGCTGCACGAATAATTACTGTTAGTTTCATGGAACATCTAAACTGATATTATTTTCACCCAGCTCTACTCCAATTGCAAATTGCTTTTCCCAAAGCAAGAGCTAGCTTTCTTATCTTTCTGCTTGATGAAGGTAAGTTATTCAGCCCTGATTTGCCTTTTCTTCTCTTCTCTTACCTCCTGTTATTCTTAGCCAGTACCACATCCTGAAACAATGACCAATCTTCCAATGCTTTTATGTGCGTTGATTTCCTATCCCCATTTTCTTGAGGGTAGAGAGATTATTTGCCTTTGCAGTGATCCAAAAAATACTTATTGCAAGTTGAAGAGCTTAATGCACTCTTGTTAATAGTTATTTTGTCAGTTTAGAAGAGGGCAAAGACAGGGGACAGTTTCTATCCACAAACTATAATCCTTCTAAAGACTTCATACACTCTCATCATCCACATCTTTCTGGAAGAGGGTAGATCCCACATTGTGAATTTAACCTCTGGTTTAGTATATAAATTTGTTTTTCATTTTGATTAATGTAAATAGTCACATCAGGCACAAAAGTTACAGGATTTTTTTTTTTTTTTTTTTGAGATGGAGTCTTGCTCTGTCACCAGGCTGGAGTGCAATGGTGTGGTCTCAGCTCACTGCAACCTCCGCCTCCCAGGTTCAAGCAATTCTCTCACATCAGCCTCCTAAGTAACTGGGACTACAAGCGCATGCCATCACACCAAGCTGATTTTTGTATTTTTAGCATAGACAGGGTTTCACTCTGTTGGCCAGGCTGGTCTCGAACTCCTGACCTCGTGATCCACTCACCTCAGCCTCCCAAAGTGCTGGGATTACAGGTGTGAACCACTGTGCCTGGCCCAGGAGAGATTTTTTCTTAAAAAGGAAATCAGAGAGGTGGGAATTTGTGAAGAGATTATGATTTGGCCTTTGCATAGGACAACTTCACGATGCTGTTATCTACTAAACCTGTACCAAAATTCCTAGGGCTAATCATTTAAAAAAATACACATCTATATCTATTTCTATGTACCTATTTCTATATACCTATATAGAAATAGATATAGATATAGATATTGATATATTGGCTTCTTGCTTCCTTTAGAGCTTGTATATTTCATCAAAGTAATTTTTTTAAAGATAAACTGCTTTAGAAATTTAAACTTATTTATTATAATGCTTCTTGGATATTATCCTTGCCTTAAATTAAGCAAAATTCATAATTTCATAAAAAGATCTACATCTTTTTTCTGTCATTAATTATGTGCTCCCCGTACCCATAAAGAAAGAATTAAATAAAAATTATTTAAGACTCATTTTCTTTATACATTTTTAAAGTACATAAATGAACTTATGAAAATATGTGGTTTTAAGCTTAATTTTGTGACATACATTTTGAATATTTAAAATTGGGCTGACAAAGCAGTAGATATTCTCAGGAGTTTAATTTTACTTGTATGGCAAGAGTTGATAATTTGTGAGTTTTACAGTATTTTATTAGAGAAAGTTTACCAGGGAAGCAGAGTGGAAAATATATAAAAATGTATTCTAAACCTGCAAAATAAAGCCCTAGATAGAATTTGTTTACATGCACTGATTAATTAGAAGGCTTACTTTGTAAGGAAGCACTATGCAAATTATTTTTTCTCAGTTATTAGTCTAAGAAAGAGACAAAAATAACTTTTATTACAAAGCAATCTCTGCTTGCATCCATATTTTACATCTTTATAAAAATGTTTTGAAAGAGAGGTATGGCGAGGAGCAGTGGCTCATACATGTAATCCCAACACTTTGGGAGGCTGAGGCATAAGGTTCACTTAAGGCCAGGAGTTTGAGACCAGATTCAGCAACATAGCAAGATCCTATCTCTACCAAAAAAAAAAAAAAAAAAAAGTGAAAGAAAGGGAGATGCTATTACTGTTTGTTTCATAATCTAGCTACTGGCTAACCAAAAGAAATGAAACATTGCTTAAGGTATTGATTTTCTGGTATATGTGGAAAGTATACATTAATCACATATCTCACAATATATAGAATAATATAAATTATATTTATAAGAGATCAATAGAGATTTTTGAGAGAAAGTAAAATGACATATGTGGCCAGGCGTGGTGGCTCATGCCTATAATCACAGCACTTTGGAAGCCCAAAGTGGGAGGATTGCTTGAGCCCAGGAGTTTAAGACCAGCCTGGGCAACATGGTGAGATCTTGTGTCTGCAAAAAATTCAAAAATTAGCTGGACGTGGTGTCATGTGCCTGTGGTCCCAGGTACTTGGGAAGTTGAAGAAGGAGGATTGCTTGAGCCCAGGAGTTTGAGGCTGCAGTGAGCTGTGTTCTTGACAGAATGAGACCCTGTCTCAAAAAAATGAAAAACAAATGATATATGTATATTTTTAAATTTTTCTGTTATAACTGATTCAAATTGTTCTTCACCTCTAATCAATTAATTATCTCTAATCAATTATGTTTCTTTGCGATAACTTTGAAATGGGTTATATATTTTCATGACTCAGTTTTGACAGTATTCAAGTGCTAAATTGAATCTCTACATTCATGTTGCCAAGAGTTTTGAAAGTAATTGTTATTAGTTAGTATACTTATCAGAAATTTTAGAGGCCCAGAATTCTCTTTCAAGTTCTGTGCTTTCCATACCAGTATTTTAGTTTTGCATTTTTGTTTTGCCTAAACAGTTTGAACTTTGTGCTCTGTCATAAACTCCTACTTTTACTTTTCTGCTTTTTGCTACAATTTGTTTATTTGGACTAGTGTTAATTTATCACCTAGAAAAGAATATTATTTTAGGAATTTTTGTATCAGTTTAACTCATGGAACTGAAAATCTGTCTCACGTCTCAGTGCAAAAGAATGGGAATATATTTTAGATTTCATAATTAGCATGTGCTTAATGTGTGCAATGCTTAGCAAGGTTTATACATGTTTGGAGGATTAGGTACACCTAGAAAATATAATCTACCAGAGGGAGTTCTATTATCTTATGGTTTTCAGCAAGTTTAACTCCATGGAATTGCAGACAGAAAGAGATATTGTATAAATATGCCAGTCATATTTTGACATCGCAGTCTTGTATTGACACTTTCATCAAACTGTGGGAGAACAGAGCATTTCTTGAGGTATGAGTTCTTGTAAGTATTTTGCAGAACAAAAGTTTTCTCTTCTATTTGTACTAAATCTTCTAGGCCACAAAGCATCAAGAAGAAAATTGACTAAATAATTATGGGTTCTGTACCTTCTCCCAAAATACTTGCCCTTGACCTGAGGAATAACTTTCTTTCATGGTAAGATTGACCCAAAATATGGCTTGAAATGACCTTTCTCTGCTCTAGTATTAAGAAATAATAGCACACACTCTTGTTACTTCTCTTTTCATGACTTGTTTGTGGGTTTCTGTCAACACCAATAAAGTGGTTCTTTGTAATAGCCAATCATCTGTTTAATGCATGCCTCATTTCTACTCATCTTAGAAAGAAAAGTCAAGAAGTCCCACAGAAATGCCCCAAAGGAAAAAATAAAATAAAACAAAATGGCTTAATTCATGACACTTGTGATTTATTGAGTCTTCTTTCATCTGTCATGTAAGATGTACAAGCACCAGGTTAAATTTTTATTTTTGGTTGGTTTCTCTGACAGAGACTCATAATTCTGCCCTAGAGTTAAATCTTAGGGAAAAAAACACTGAAAATAAATAGCATGTTTCTTCCTCTGGATGCCATCTTTTCTCTGCCACATAACAATGCGGATTTGCTCCCAATAGTTTATGTGCATAGCTTTCAAATCTACACTGGTAGCAATCAAACAAGTTAAGTATAAATCTTATTTATGTGTGACCCTTCTCTCTCTCTCTCTCTTTTTTTTTTTTTTTTTTTGAGATGGAGTCTCCCTCTGTCGCCCAGGCTGGAGTGCAATGGCACGATCTCAGCTCACTGCAACCTCTGCCTCCTGGGATCTCGGCTCACTGCAACCTTTGCCTCCTGGGTTCAAGCAATTCTCCTGCCTCAGCCTCCCAAGTAGCTGGGATTACAGATGCCTGCCACCATGCCAAGCTAACTTTTGTATTTTTAGTAGAGATGGAGTTTCACCATGTTGGTCAGTGTGGTCTCAAACTCCTAACCTCAGGTGATCCACCTGCCTTGGCCTCCCAAAGTGCTAGGATTACAGGTGTGAGCCACCGCGCCTGACCTCTATATTTTTTAAATGCCTCATGTTTCCATTTTAACTTGATCTTGCATATATAACCATTTAACCAAGCTTGCTAAGACTTAAAGAGGTATAATTTTAGCTTGTCAATATTCATTGTTTTGAGCCCTGTTTATAATGAAGTATAACAGTAAGCATTATTATGCTTTAGTGAGTTGAACTTGAATATGCTTGAGTGACCTGACTTGCTCACATTAAAAACGGAACAACAGAACAGTAGAAAAAGTGGAGTAATCTCAAGATTTTCTTGTAAACGTTACATTAAGAGACTTTATTTGACAACCTAATCAAAAAACTGACCATGTGTTTTCCTCTTCCCATCATTTTCTCAGATTCCCTTTCTATCATTTTCTCTCCCATCATTTATCCTCATGATCCATAGCCTTAGGTCTCACTTCAAAGAAGAAACAGGAGGAGAGGAAACTGTTTCATAATATCTTTCTCCAATCCTTTACCAGACCACCTACTAATATTCTTGCAAAGCACATCGCAAATGTGAATAGCTATATTGTTCCTGCATGGTAGTAATGAGTATACTGCTACCTCCAAAGGGGCTGAAAGTTAAGATAGGTCTTTTACAAAGCAGGAAACATAACCTTAAGCATAATTATAAATTATATATATAATCATGCTCTCTTTTCTTTAGGATAAGTGATTAGTGTTCAAGTTTAGTGCTTATATTTGCTTTAAAAATGTACATTGTGCTCATTTATGTTTTGGTATGGACAGACCACTGTGCTAAGTATTTTTTTAAATCACTGACTAGACATCCTGATTTATGTGTCTAGATTTATATTTCCAGAAACATACACTATAACTTATTCTGTTTAATGGCTAAGACACTTCTGCATAATTTACATTGAGACTAAAGTGGTTTTTTACTGAGATACTTTTCTCTATGACAAACCAACATTATGATATCTGATAGAAATACAACACTCTTCTCTACATTTTTCCCCAAATATTAGAATGAATTAAAGACAAATACCCATCAGAAAACATTTCTTGAAAATGCATAATTGTGATGTGTGATGCTGTACAGAGCAAATTCAGACTAATACATAGACCTCAATTTCATGACTATAATTTTCTCTGGATAGTTAGAAAGATATTTTAAGGTGTTTCATGCCTGAGGAATAATGTCATTATTGAATGCATATACATACATGGATGCCTCTGAGGATGTCCTATATCTAATAAACAGCCCAAGTCATGGGCAAATATATATCTTATAAACAGGGGGATGGGAAAAGCATGCCAATTTATTTCTATTGAGCTAAAATTTAGGGTCCACATTTATTTATTGACTATGATCTTGGGTAAATGACTGAGTTTTCTTGTGTCTCAATTTACTTATTTGTAAAATAAATCATGTTACTTCAAAAGATTATTGCAAAGATTAACTACTATTAGCATATAAGAAAGCTTAACATACTTTATTTATACAGTCATTCTTCAGTTTCATAAATGTGCCCTTCTCGGTAGAGAAATGGGTAACATCAGTGAACTAGGTTGAGACCGAAGCTGTACATAATGATAATTTCAATGATTTGATCAATAATTTCAAATTGATTTTTGTTCATCCTAAGACAAAACTTTGAATTCTTTATCTTTTCTGTTTGTCCCCTCTTAGCTAGGTTGGAAATACTATTCTTGTTTTGTTCTTTAAAGGCAAATAGTAAAATGTTTATCCATTATTTTTCAAACACTGATTACTGTAGACAGTGTCAACATGATCAGTGTTTCAGTTTTAAAGCAATAGTTGAATCAAGTTGCTTCACAGTGGTTTCTTCAAAATACCACAAAATGACAGGAAAACTTACGCAGTGAACACTTGGATTTGCTTCTTGATCCTTGGTATTTGAAACATGTATGGAATGCATCCTCTGTGTCAGCCAAGACAGCCTCTGGAGAGTGAGGCAGGTTTGTGTGTTGAGGGAAGGGGGTGTGCAAGGGGGTGGCCATGGCTACATTAGTTGCCTCTGCTTCTGATATCTGTTTTTCATTACATTTTGGTAGATTATGTCATCTTTTTGTCACATACATTTTCACCCAAGTCTGGAACTATATTTCTCTTTCATTTCCAACTTACATCCTCAAAATCATTCATGAAAGCCTTTGTCTATATAACAAATTTCTCTACTATTTTGAGGGAACACGTCCTATTGTAGAAAGATAAACCTTTTACAATTATTCGTCATAAGAGGAAATCTGCTTTAAAAATATTTCATAGGGCTGTCTTACTCTTATTCCTAAAAAAAGTTATTACTGTAGAACTAGTTAGCAAGAGTTACTCTGTTCTGGGTTACTTGGGATTCACTGTTAGCAAAGACTAACAATTAGTTTGTATATCCGTATATGGATGTAGGTGGTCACAGTAATTTCCTGCTTGATTTTTTTTGAATTCCAATCAATATAGGAAGTTTCTGAATTTCTAGGTATTTCAGGATTTGCATATACTTAGAGTTCAATTATGTTTTAGACACATTATCTGTGCAAGTGACTGTCCTAAATGTTGTGGCTAAAGAGGAGGAAGCATAAAAAAATGAAAAAAAAATAAGAAACTGTTCTTACCCACCTCCCACCCCAGCCCCAAATTTTAAAATCTAGCAAAGTAAAAAGCTGCATGCAAATTTTTTTTTAAAAAAAATACAAGGCAGATTGTTTTATATTCATGTAACAATTGTCAGGCACAGGAGCCTAAGCAGACACATTCCTGGTGTGGTTATTCATAACTTAGCTAAGCAATGTCTGCTATTTATCACTGCACTTATAGGCTGGTGAGAGTCTCTCATTGCCCACTGCTGAGTCACTCACCTTTTCATTTTGAAAGCAAGTTTGGCCATTTTTTTTAAACAACACTTTTGCTCAAATAACATGAAAAATTCCAAGTCCCTTTGGAGTTTTACTCTTACTACTACTGTAGCAGTTTGTTCATATTAGGATCTCGCAGACTATCTAGAAGCAATGAATTATCTAGTTTTGCAAAGATTTAGTATAAGAAAGGATAAATAAAACTAACAAATTTTAAAATGGTATGAATTCAGGTTTTGTGACTTTTTCCTTATTAATAAAAAAGGATTAGTGATACTAATGCTACTGGATTTGTAGAAAGGTTAAATGTAAGAATATGGACAATTGGTTGGAGACATGGTAGGCATTCCACAAATGTAAGCTCACTGCAAACTTCTTAGAACTCTGTGTAGAGTATGTATTCCTATGTTTGTTGAGGAGGGGCATTTTAGTTAATATATAGATCCTACTTTTAATTATTATTTTCACTCTTTAAATGTTAGTTCTTCACTTCTAGAGTTGTTATTCTGTTGGCTTCTCATTTTTTCCCCTTTTTTTCTTCCAAGTGCAAAATTTTAAGTGAAATCTCAGGCAGCCCTCATTTAACAATTTCATGTGAAAAAATAACCATTGTGAACTCTCAGAGTAGTAATTACAGGAAGTTATGAAACTTTGCTAACTTTTACTAACAGATAAAGCATTTTCTTTTGATTGTTAGGAAATCATGTGTGGACAGCACGGGAGAACACACTCTGCCTGTACACATTGCCAACTCTTGCTTCATTGAGTTTCACAAACAATCCCAAGCTTAATTTTAGCCAAAAATGTAAACCAGTTCCCACAGTAAAAGTTGTGCTAATTTCCAAGTTAATTTTTATTTCTTTTTCATTCCTCTGTTGATTGAACTGGTCAAATTGAGCAGTGAGATGGCCAAGGGACAAAGTGTAAGGCCAGGGGGGTCACTAAACCAAGACCAGGCTCTAGGATTTCAATGTTTCTTTCTTCTTTCTTGCCGTCAGTAAAGATCCCCTAGGCATTGACATTTTAAAAACTCTCCATGTCTTCTGTTAACTCCCTTAGGATCCTGATCTCTGTAACAATGATGGATGGTGACACTTAATTATGGACACTCACAGGCATCCAATTCAAGCAATCCTGGCTTCCAAGCCCAGATCTGCCCCTTACTAGCAGTGTGACTTCACGTGAGTTAGGCTCTCAGTTTTTTTCATCTTTACAATGGGGATTATATTTCCTGATTATAGTACCTGATTATAATACAGATTATAGTGCCAATCTCAGAGGTAAGATAAATGCACTTAGCACACAACGTAGAACATAGTAAGTGCTGAATAAATGGTGCCTGCCATTATTATTGCAAGCTAATTAAAAACGATCATTTGTACTAAACTTATGTTTTATTCAAGGAAGGTAATGTCATTCCTCACCAATTAATCATTTGTTGATGAAAGGCCCTTGAGTAGCAATGTCACACACTGTATGAGAACTGGAAAGGATAGGTCTTTTGTTACATCAGCCACCCTGTCTCATAGATGACTGCTGGCTCCTCTTTTCTGCACGAAGGCCAGAACATGAAAAGTTAGATATTTATAAAATTGCTTAATTCATAATATTTGAGAGTTGATGATAATTTCTGTTTTAGCTCTTGCTCCCCAAGGAGCAGATGCTTCTGGGGAGGTTCAGGAGCACGTGAAGAAACAACACTGATAGATAGCGATCGGGACAAGAGCACCTTATTAATTCAGCTACCACTGTGGGTGACTACAGGTCAATACCCTAGGGCGACTCCAAGAGCCAGTGTAGGGTACACATCTTAGAGTCATCATACACAAGGGGTGAGGGAGCTAGGTTATTTATACACCAACCCCTGACTGACTAGTAAAATGTCTCCCCTGGTCGTTTGGGTTTTTTTTAATTTTTAATTTTTGTAGGTACCCCTAGTAGTTGTGATTTCTCCAAAACTTCTAACTTGCTACAAAGGAGGACAACAGAGATTATCCAGCCAGAGAAGTTCTTACATAAAGAAATGCAGGGCCTGGGTGCTCAGCGTGGTAAGGACAAGGGAATATAAACAGGCACAAAAAGCATTTGTTTTTATTTCTTATACAGTAATATGGATCTAAGTTTGGGAAAATTTTAATGAGAATCTTCCTGAACATATATTCTTAACGATACGATTGGTTTATATTAAAATTTGCTATTGAAACAAATGTAGTTTTGGTAAAGAAAAGCTATCATATACCTACGGAATTTTAGACAACTTCCTCCAAACCATTAATCTTTGCACACTTGCTTCTTAATGAGCCCATTTGCACAATCCTATTTATCATTTTGCTTACATGCTTGTCCATCTGTCTGAAACTTTGGGGGAACATGACCAGAACTTCACCCGGTTTACTTTTCTTCCCATTGTTTAATCCACCTATCTGAGCTATCTTGTTTACCAATGTTATCCATGAACTGACAGGAGTTTATTTTAATCTAATATTCTGCTTTTCAAAGGAAGAAACTTATTACAGTTTGAATATATCTTATCCAAAATGCTTGGGACCAGAAGTGTTTCAGATGTTGAATTTCTTTGGATTTTTGAATATTTGCATATAGGCAATGAGATATTCTGGGTATGGGACCCATGTCTAAACACAGAGTTTGTTTATGTTTCATATATACCTTATATACATAATCTGAAGGTAATTTTATACACTATTTGAAAGTAATTTTGGGCATGAAACAAAGTCGTGACTGTTTTTTCTATGACCCACCACATAAGATCAGATGTGGAATTTTGCAGTTGTGCATCATTTTAGCGCTCAAAAAATTTCTGATTTTGGAGCATTGTGGATTTCAGATTTTTTATTTAGAGTTGCCTAATCTGTATACAAAAACTTTAAGTACTCTCCTGCCTGATATGCTTAGTAGTGCATTCATCTGCAGATTCTGCCAACTTCTGTCCTTTTGTTATACGGCTGATAATCATTATTCCTCTGACATATTCCACGTGCACCTGTCTTAACAACTAAGGGGGAAAAGCAACACAAAAATCTTCATACTTGGTGCTTCATTTTATGTGAGCTCCCTGAAGGCACAGGCTTGTGGCTGTGCCTACATTCCAGTGAAATTAATGCTCCTTCTTCAGACTACTGTTATTCTATTTATAGCCACAGGACTTCAATTTTATAAGAGTCCAGAAAGTTCTGAGTAATGCACAGAATTCTACATACACAGCAAATGCAGCCATGGCAAAATGTAGTCCCTGGTGAGGCAGGCAAACAGAGAATCAACAATCCTTTGCTTTTATTGGAATAATAAAACAGGAGCAGTTTGTGTCTGAATGTGCTGTAAACCAGATTTTTTTTTTTTCATGTAAATTCTATAGCCAGGATATCACAGACATTGCCATGAAAGTGGTAAATGGAGAAATACAGTCTTTGGAGGAATCTTGACTTCTCAGCACTCTTTGTTTATTCATTTAAATGTGCCTATTTTTATGGATGGTGGGTCAAGATGGGGGATTCAATGAAATAGTATTTCATAACAAAATAAGCATGAAGAGAATTTGGGCATGTCTACCAAAACACGAAGGACAAGTGAGTACAATCATATATTGTTACCATCTCCCAAGTCTTCTCATTTGCTTTTTTTAAAGTATTGAAAATTCTGGAAAGACTCTGTGTGGACTATGCTATTCTTAATGTTTATTAAGGAGAGGACACTTTACATAATTTATAGAGCTTATTTTTAATTATTGTTTTGACCCATTGGATGTAATTACACATTTTTTGTTGTACGAAAAATTTATATAATTAATACTACCATATTAAAGACTATTATAAAATATTTATCACCATTTATTAGACTAATGGTAGCATACTATTCACTTTTATTCACCCAGCTTTCTTCACATAACAACATATCTTGGTGCTCCTTTATAATAACAAATGTAAACATTTTCGACAAATACATAAAGTTCCATTTTGTGAATACTTCACAGTTTAATAAACCATTTCCCAATTGATAGGCAATTGGCTTTGTTATGAAATACTATCCTAGTGAAGAGGCTTAAACATACACAAAAAATCTTTCAATAAGTACCTTCTTGAAAGAAGGTTTCAAATGTAGAGCTATTTTCATTTTTTTGAGATGAAGTACCACTCTGTTGCCCAAGCTGGAGTGCAGTGTCACAATCTCAGCTCACTGCAACTCCGCTTTCCAGGTTCAAGCAATTCTCCTGCCTCGGTCTCCGAAGTAGCTGGGACTACAGGCAAATGGCGCCAAACCCAGCTAATTTTTGTATTTTAAAGTAGAGTCAGGGTTTCACTTGGCCAGGCTAGTCTCGAACTCCTGACCTCAGGTAATCCACCTGTCTTGGCCTCCCTAAGTGCTGGTATTACAGGCGTGAGCCACCGTGCCTGTCCTGTGGAGCTATTTTCTAATGGCTAAAATTCAGAATTTGCAAAAATGAAAATGAAAATCAACTATAATTTTACCATACAATTTATTATTAACTCTTTCCAGCTTTTGTTCTGTTTGCACATACAACTCTAAAAGCGTAGGAAATTAGGATGTATGTAACTCATGTAGCCTTTTTTTCTCAGTTAACATTGTGACATAAGTATTACCTATGTCAAAAATAATTCTCTATAAACATGATTTTAGTGTCCGCATAGTATGGTAATATTATAATTAACCACTTATCCATAACGTACAGACATATTACACCCCCATACATATTGCTATATTACATATAAGGGAAGATATACTGATTTGTACACTAAACCACAGTGCACATGTACCTACATTACCTGTCTGTGTAACCTCCTTCTGATTATGATTCAGTAGGTCTGAGGCAGGACAGGAAAGCCAATGCCACTTATCCTTGGATGAAACCTCAAATAGCAGGGGTATAAAGGATGATGATGGCCTATTATTTTATTTTACTTCCTTTAAGACTGAACAAAGGGACTGGATTTGTCATATTTAAATTAGATGCATTGGCACCCTAGTAGTTATATTTATTGAACTCTCTAAGAGACTTTCTAAGGTAGGTGCTCGGTTTAGGCTATTTTAGCCACATCCCAAATAAAGTCACAATACTGGACTATGTGATCTCTGGATATCCTTTTTTCTGAATCCTTTGATTCCAGGAACACTTTTCTCTCACTTTTCAGTATCTGACAGTAGATCTATTATAGATGTGTTACAGTTAAACATCAAAATATGGTGGCTCTTTGCTGTGATAAGCTAGAGAGTAATAATTTATTAGTCAAGACAGGAATAGTATGGAGTTCTTTTTCACTCTCCTCCATATGTTGCAGAATTAATGCCAAACTGTGTACGGTCTGAATCCTTTCCATTGAGGCAGGTTGTAGAACATGAGCTTATGAGGCTCCAGAATTTTCCTGGAATACATCTTTCCTACATCTCTTGTAGAGCTCATGTTCCCAAAGTAATCATTATACAAATACTCAGCTGGCTGGCTCTAGGAATCCAAGTATAAATAGCAAATTTTACTTGCTCTCAAGGGCCTTTGAGTTTAATAGATCAGACAGGCAAGAAAATTGGTAATTATAGAACATGTATGGTAAGTACTATAGTAAGATATGAATAGGTGCAAAAGAGGGAATCCTAACTCAATTATTTCAGACTTTTTTTTTTTTCAGGAAAGTGAAGACAAGCTATAATTAGCCAAGGAAAGTAATGGGGAGTTAGGGGAGAAGGGAATATTTTTCAGGAAAGCTTAGAGGTTCAAAAAGGATAGAGGAATTTTAAAAAAGAGAAATTAGAGAGCTGCAAGTAATCTGGTTAGAGGACACACGAGGGAGATTATAAGCGTGTGTGTGTGTGTGTTCATGTGCATGTGTACACGTATACGTTGGAGATTGGACATTGCGCTTTTTAGAAAGGTGAAGAAGTTGGAAAGGTAAGAAAGGGCCTGGACTTGAAGGGCTTTGTTAGGCTAGCTAAACCATTTGAAATTAATTCTGAGAACAATGAAGAACTGTTTAAAAGTTTTAAGTAGTACTCGGCCCGCCTTGGCTTCCCAGGAGTTCGAGACCAGCCTGGCCAACATGGTGAAACCCAGTCTCTACTAAAAATACAAAAATTAGCCGGACGTGGTGGCGGGCTCCTGTAATCCCAGCTACTTGGAAGGCTGAGGCAGGCGAATTGCTTGAACCCGGGAGGCAGAGGTTGCAGTGAGCTGAGATCGCGCCATTGCACTCCAGCCTGGGCAATAAGAGCGAGACTCTGTCTCAAAAGAAAAAAAAAAAAGAAAAAAAGTTTTAAGTAGTGAATGTTACCTCCGTAAAAAACAAGCTAGGAACCAGAATGTAAGAGCTCACTCACTGCAGTCTAGAGAATGACTGTTTGATGGCCCATGGTGAGAGGTAACAGCCTGCTGGCAGCCCTCGCTCGCCCTTGGTGTCTCCTCAGCCTCAGGGCCCACTCTGGCCGTGCTTGAGGAGCCCTTCAGCCTGCTGCTGCACTATGGGAGCCCCTCTCTGGGCTGGCAGAGGTCGGAGCCAGCTCCCTGTGCTTGCAAGGAGGTGTGGAGGGAGAGGCGCAGGTGGGAACCGAGGCTGTGCGCGTCGTTCGCGGCCCTGTGCGAGTTCTGGGTGGGCGTGGGCTGGGCAGGCCCACACTCTGAGAGACTGTCCGGCGCCACCGGCCTTGGGCAGTGAGAGTTAGGCGGGCCAGCAGCTGCGGAGGGTGCGCCTGGTCCTCTAGCAGTGCCGGCCCACTGGCACTGCGCTGGAATTCTCACCGGGCCTCAGCTGTCTCCCAGCGGGGCAGGGCTTGGGACCTGAAGCCTGCGCAGCAGGAGTCTCACCGAGGAGCCCCACCCCCTGCTCCACGGTGCCCGTTCCCGTCAACCGCCCAAAGGCTGAGGAGTGCAGGCCCTCCGTGTGGGACTGGTGGGCAGCTCTGCCCGCGGCCGTGGCGCGGGATCCACTAAGGAAAGCCAGCTGGGTTCCTGAGTCCAGTGGGGACTTGGAGAACTTTTATGTCTAGCTAAAGGTTTGTAAATATGCCAATCAGCACTCTGTGTCTAGCTCAAGGTTTGTAAACACACCAATCAGCAGCCTGTGTCTAGCTCAAGGTTTGTAAATGCACCAATCAGTGCTGTGTGTCTAGCTAATCTAGTGTGGACTTGGAGAACTTTTGTGTCTAGCTCAGGGATTCTAAACGCACCAATCAGCACCCTGTCAAAACAGACCAATCAGCTCTCTGTTAAACAGACCAATCAGGTCTCTGTAAAATGGACCAATCAGCAGGATGTGGGTGGGGCCAGATAAGGGAATGAAAGGCTGCCAGAGCTGGCAGTGGCAACCCGCTGGGGTCCTCTTTCACTCTGTGGAAGCTTTGTTCTTTTGCTCTTTGCAATAAGTCACTGCTGCTCACTTTTTGGGTCCACACCATCTTTATGAGCTGTAACTCACCACAAAGGTCTGCAGCTTCATTCCTGAGGCCAGCGAGACCACAAACCCACCAGGAGGAATGAACAACTCTGGATAGGAGGAATGAACAACTCTGGATGGGAGGAACGAACAACTCCAGATGCACCGCCTCAAGAGCTGTAACACTCACTGTGAAGGTCTGCAGTTTTACTCCTGAAGCCAGCGAGACCACGAACCCACCAGAAGGAAGAAACTCCGAACACGTCCGAATGTCAGAAGGAACAAACTCTGGACACACCACCTTTAAGAACTGTAACACTCACCGCGAGGGTCCGCGGCTTCATTCTTGAAGTCAGTGAGACCAAGAACCCACCAATTCCGGACACAATAGGAAGCTGAAAAGATTGTTGGAAGCCCTAGAGTGGTTAATGATGACTAACTTTCGTTAAGTGTTCATGTTAGCACTAGATGATATTATTAGATGTATCTAATACTGATGCAGATGATGTTTTGAGCTATTTCAAATATTACTTAACTTTCAAAGCAGCTATTTTAGGTGTGATTGTTTATTACAATAATTCTCACTTACATTTAAGTACAATGAAACACAGGCATAATTGCATTACATTTCCGAAGCCATAGAACTAGGGAGTTGTAGAAGTTTGTAGTTTGTTTCGAGGGTCCACTCACTTCACTACGGAGCTGTACTGTCTTCTCCATGGAAACTATGATGAAGACAGTAGGTATAAACCTTTTGCTTGAAGTTGATTGACATATGTACATGTGTTAATTCAATGTGTGGGGAAGAACTTGGCTGAAAGTCTAGTGAAATTGTAAGAAAACATTGTCTATAGGAAACAATTTGAAGAGATCAGTTGCCAGAAACAACTTAATGAATGCTATTTAAGGAGAACATCTGAATATCAGATGGGAACTATTACGGTTGGGAACTTTCTATCTTAGTACATGTAGGTTCACATGTGCTAACATATCTGCAATGCCCAGAGTATTTGTACAAGTAGTAGGTCTAAAGTTCTACCCTGGTAGTGCCATGTTATAACAAAGTATTTTTTATTATCTTTCCATTTCTATCAAGTTAATTGCTATTGAAGTAGGTACAAACTCACCTGATTAGAATGGATTTAGAAGATTTAGAGCCAAAATTGATGATTCCCATTCTTATTGTGAAAGACCTGTAAAATCTTTAAATATTCATTTAATCCAGGGATCCCCGACCCTACAGGTTGTGTTACAAATGGGCCACACAGGTAGGAACTGGGCCGCACGGCTGGAGATGAGTGCTGGGCGAGTGAATGAAGCTTCATCTGTATTTACAGCTGCTCCCGATCACCCACATTATCGCCTGCACTCCCTCCTGTCAGATCAGTGGCACCATTTGATTCTCATAGGAGCATGAACCCTATTGTGAACTGCACATGCAAGAGGTCTAGGTTGTGTGTTCCTTATGAGAATCTAATGTCTGATGATCTGTCACTGTCTTTCATCAACCCCAGATTGGACTGTCTAGTTGCAGGAAAACAAGCTCAGGGCTCCCATTGATTCTACATTAGAGTGAGTCATATAATTATTTTATTATATATTACAATGTAATAGAAATAAACTGCACAATAAATGTAATGGGCTTGAATCATCCCAAAACCATCTCCCCACACAGGTTCATGGAAAAATTGTCTTCCACAAAACTGGTCCCTGGTGCTGTAAAGGTTGGGGACCCCTGATTTAATCTTTGCTTCTATTTCAATTACTTAAAAATGAATCAAACACGTGTGTATTCCAGAAAGAGATTGGTATATAAAGAAGGTTTTATTGGATAAGTGTTTCCAGTGTGGAAATACAGATGCATTTTGGCCCTTACCACATTTCCATTTAAATGTCTAGTTATTTTTTAAAGATAAAAACAACCTTCCAGGAGCAAGAGAAGCAACTCATTTCTATCCAATTGGGCAAATCACTTAACCTCTCAAAGTCACAGTTGCCTCATCTGTAAAACGGTGATACTACTGCCTGTTTCATAGGATTATTGTGATAAAATACATGTAAAGTAGCAGGCATCTAGTGGGCATTCAACCAATGTTGGATCATTTATTTATATTTCTTCCTTAGCTCTGCAGTTGCATTATCATTATTTTTAAATGCTGATATTACTTTTTGAATTGCTGTGTTGATTTCAGACTTTCTGATTGAAATAATTTTAAAAATTGTTAGATATAAGGGAAGAATGCAGATTTTTTTGACAGGAAAAAATGCTATTGAACTTTGTTTCAACATAAAAGTTGGTAGGGTTTAGCCACAAAAATACTTTTTAGAGAAAAGCCAACATGGCATTTATTAGCTTTGGCCATTGCTTGGCAAGGGGTTAGTTCTTACTTCCAAATTCATAATGTTGTCAAGATATCTTGTCACATGATCACTGGCTTAATTAAACTGTTACCGTATGGTGTTCCAAGGGGAATGCTTTCTGGTGTCTGTTCCCTTGTGCATGTGATGAGGCCCTAGATTTTAGCTAGGGGCTTTTTGTTTCACCAGATAAAACGATAGCTTTCTCGCCCATGTCCACAGTGAATAACAATCCTATTACACCTTACCAACCATTACAGCCACATTGCAGGGTAAGGAGTTGAAAGATCTTCCAGCATTTGTTATCCACAGGGTGTGTCATTTAAATCCAGTATCATATAAAGCTTGAAAAATAACTTTTATGCAGAAAAATGTATATGAAGGAAACCTTCCAATTTACCTTTGGACCAGAACGTGGTCTATAAAAGTGGCACATTATGCAAATGAAGTTTACTTTCTCCTTTCTTTTTGCTTGTGTAATATAAAGAATCACATGTTATAGGAACTGATCCTTTTCTTTGAAGACAGGAGCTGAGAAGTCCCTCCAGAGCATAAGACAGTGCTTAAGTACTGTACTTAGGCACAGCAAGTGAAAACATAATGAGATGGAAAATGTGCTTTAAAATGAAATATAATTAATATGAACATTCACCAGGTTTATTCTTCTTGTTGTGAAGGATTAGTTTATTGATTTTACTTTTTCAGTTATTTTTAGTTATTTCCTACATTGACTCACCTGTCCACCCTCCTACACATCTCCTCTTGTAATTATACCCTCCTATGCAACCTCAATTCACAGAGAAGCATTATCATGGCATAATTACATCACAGGGTTGTGGTGAAGAAAAACTGAGATAACATATATGATATACAAATTCATGCAAATATTAGGAATTAGTATTGGTATTCAGATTTAAGAACTAAGGTGGCACTAAGTCCATACAGTTGATGTCACTATTCATGTAACAAACTGTGGTAATATCAGGTTTGTTTACTGCCTGAAAACAAGAGAGTATAGGGTATTGGCTGAGTTTTCCCTTATTATTCAACAAAACAGCAGGTGTACCAGCAAGGGCTCTGCCTTCCCTTCTGTGGCTGTCATTCACATCAAGCTGGTTCTAGCAATTGTGAGACACTGAAGCTCCAAGGACATGATGTCACCTGCTGAAGGCTTCCAGTCTGTTGTGACAGAATAATTGGTCCCTGGTAGAAAGGAAGCATATGCCATTAGGTGTAAGAACACTGCCACTTGATGTCAGGAAGAGAATCTGCCATTTACCTACCTTTGTCATGAAAATCCCCTCCACAAAGGCATTCTAGTCCTGACATTCATAATTACTTGCTTTCTATAGAGTAATTCCAGTGTTGTAATTTCTTGCATTGATACTTGTAGTTCCCTCCCTCTAATAAAATCTCTGAAAATCAAGCATCTATAGCCCTGATTTTCTTTGCTATGCAAGGAGGGCTATGATATTGTCATGATATCAATCCAAAGTGACACATAATCAAGACTTCCAGATCCAAGCAGGCTCAATTGCTCTGCTGCATTGTTTATTTCACAGACGGCACTGGAGCAGGAGGTGAAGAGGGGAGAGCTGTCTACCAAAGACATCTCCAAGGATCCCTTTCAGTGAAGCTTAGACTCAGGATTTGGCAGAACTCATAGTATGAAATCATGTACCCCACTACACCACTCTCTCACAAGAAACTCTTCAGGGAGAACAACGAATGACATCTTGAAACATTTTGCAGATCTTCAGGGATAAAGCCGTGAATGAATTAAAAAGATGTTCATAAAGTCCATCACCATCATTTAAACACTCTCTATATAACAGAAGGATGCCTTAGCAAAACCACAGTATTTTTCCCAGAAACCTTTGTGCACAGGATATTTTTATTATTGCTTTTCCAAGTTACCCTAAGAATAGAATATGGTGTTAAGAGAACTGAAGTCCCCAAAGATATCTTGCATCCATTTTCTTGGAGTGGAAGGAAAGGAGATGCAGACTTTTTTAAAAGATGGTTTGCTACTTATATGTTCTTGACACAATCCTGAGGTCTTAGAGAGATCACTATTGCCTCCTTTTAGGATGGCAAACTAATGGAGAGGGGTGAGCTTTGTACTTTTCAAATTCAAATGGGGTCTATACATTAATTGTCTCTGCCTTTGTGTGGGTTAAAAAATCTAAGGGACATGAAGAAACTGCTTGAAATTAATGTCTTTCATAAAAGATGACTTTTTCACATCTGGAAAATGTTCCTTTATATTAATATTTCTGTCCCCCAAATAACTATAAAATTTTATCATGTGTACTTTAAATAGATTATGCCAATGCCTGTTTAGTTTCTCTTTTACAGATGATTATTGCGAGAAGTGAATTAAGATGTTTGAAATAAATCAGTCTACTTTTGTGCCTGGGTAGATTTTACTCATTGGGTTAATAAACACATTCATCGTTATAGCTAGAACATTTAGATGTAAAATCAGGGATTAATGATATTCCATAGCTATTTTAAATTAAGAGCCATATTTTCCAGACCTGTTAATTTTGAAAATACGGTTCCATGTTAACATGATTTTTCTTAAGTGTAGCAGTGGGTTATCACCGTCTTTACTATAAAAACAAACGAAACATCTGACAAGAAAAACTACCAAATAATTCTTTTGCACCCACAAAAAAGCTGACAGTTTTTCTATCTTTCCCATAAGGAAAAAGTATGCCTTGCTTTTTCTTTGTCTATCCTTTCAAAACCACAAAAGGCCAAGCTAGACACAATTCATGTTTACAGAAATCAAAGACACTTTTATTTTATGGTCCCCTGCCATTTCTCTCTGCCATGGGACAATTTCTTACTGCGTTTTTTGCCAAACGAGGGTAGGAATGGAAAGACTATCAAGTGCCAGTAAGTCCATTTGAGAAAAGACAGGTCAAGGTTTTTCATTTTAGAAAGCCTACAAAATACGGAACAGCTTATAGTTATATGTTGTGATGCTTTCGGTGGACACTTTTATTGTGGTGTGTTTTATCGTTAAGTTTCATTGAACATCAAGTGATTGGCTCAGCCTGTGGGATGGCCCTCAAGTGTGACAGAGTCAAACATTACTGGTTACTGGTCGTAGGCCTGCCGAGGGCTGATTGCACCTTCCGTTTAGAGAGTATCATGCCTTTTGCAACAAAAAGCAAATTAAAGCCCCTACTGATTGACAGCGATATATGCTACTTCTGTTTTTAATTATTTAACACTTGACACTCTCAGATGGTTCCTTATATAAGAAGAAGACCAATTTCCAAAGCAACCTTGCTTTAGAATTGAAAAGTCAAGATAACAGATTGAAGATGACTTTCACTACTGATTATCTCTTGTTTTCATTTAAATATCAGATGAAAGGTTTAGAAGCATGCTGATTATGTTGTTAAATAGTCACTGCCCTATATCTTGAAAGATAAAGTAGCCACCATTTCAGGGGCATGGCTATTTTTGGCTCTAAATGTAGGCAAGAAAATTAAGAATTACCCCAAATTATTGACTGCTGCAGATGTTCCATTTGGGAAAATAAAATAATAAATACTGTAATTCCTACAGAGTTAGAATTAGATCTTGTAAGAAACAAATTGTTTTCTTTGCTGAAGTATTAAAAGCTGTGCAAACTTAATTTCTTTTTCATTGTCATTTCCTGGATTTGATATTCCCACCCAAGATGCTAGGAGATGTCACCAGTGATTGGGGTGATTCTAGCAGAGGCTACTGCTCCTTGGCACTGAAGTGGGTGGCTTCAATTCGGTCGTCTCTGATGGGAAGCAGAGACTATGGGTGGGCTCCCTACACCTGTTTCTGGTAGATCTATTAGGAAGCATCATAAGAAGACTATGTAACTTTGGCAGTATTGAAGGATGTGTGACACTGACATGCCATCCACACATCCCTTCAGTGAAGAACTTGTTGTCTCAGCTACTGGGAGGGCTATTGACAGACAACTGTCAATCCCTAAGGGAATTTTCTGAGTTGCAGAAAGCTAGTTGACCCAAGGTCACGCCTTTCATGGGGTAGGCCACATCCAACAACTGATCAGTGTGATTGTATTTTATGCCTGGCCATCTCAGCCCAACTCAGTTCAATTAAGGACCACTCTAGCTCCCACTGGGGCCTGCTGAAGTCCGACCTGCGTCACAGCTTGCGTTCTCCCTTTGTTCACTCCTGCTTCCTTGCATTCCCTTTCACAGGCAATGACCCCAAAACCTCTCCTTAATACACATGACGCCCTCTAAACTCTGTCTCAGGGTTGGCTTCCCAAGGAAACCAACCTGCAGCCAATGAGTAATCAGTCCCACTTAGAATTCTTGTACTTGATTGCTTGCAATTACAGTCACATTGTAGGATTGTGACCCTGCTTTATGTTTGGTAGCTCTTGTTAGCAATGCCAGCAACTTCACGGCTGACATTAAAAGTGCAGAAATGTTCCGTGAATGAGTCTAAGAAAAGTCCCAAGCCTTCATCTTTTCACCTGGGACCAAGTATCAGCTCCTGATGGAATTGGAGAAAATGAAAAGAGTATATTCTGTTTTGTGAGAAATATGTTGGCTTTAGTGTAATGAAGCTTTTATAGTTTTTGAGTTATGTGTATGGCCTTATGAATTTTTGTCTTTTGAAAAACTTCTCTCTGATTTAAGATTTTAAAGAATTATTGCCTTCATTATCAGTACTCACTGATGCTGCCAATTCAATTATCTACAATGGAGGGCAGTGGTGTCCAATATAAACAAAAACAATGATTTATCCAGAATCACTTATGTTTGCGCCGAAGTACATTTTACTTACATTTGAATGCAAATGCCTATATAATGCACATTTAAAAACCTAACTTTTAAATAAACTGCCTGTAGATAATTGAAAAAGTCTACATTTATATTTAATTCTTCCTCTAAGAAAGCTATAATTATATATAATCATAGAGATAAAGCGTTATCTGGCACAAAAGTCTTTTTGATATTTTATCAGTCATAAAGAATATTAAAAGGAAATAGAGTAGATATAGGGTCGGTTAAGTGAAGGAATAGCTGAAAGACACTTGAGGAGAAAAAACACGTTACCATTTTTCAGATTACATTCGTAACTTTCTTGTGAAATGGAAATTAATCAAATGGAAGGAGATTATTCATGTGAGCAATTGGCATTACCCATTCAAACTTGGTTGATACACTTACAATAATTTTTAAAGAAGAAACCGTTTAGGCTATTTCCATTTTAAAAGTTCACCTCTCTATTATTGGAAGTTTTTTTGATTTGCCTTTTTGGATTTGTGAATAGAAAGAACCAGGCCTTATTAATGCATATTTTTATCTTTTTCTTTGATGGGTGATAGTCATTAAGAATGCTAAATTTAAATATTCTCCTTCTCCTCTATGTCAATAGTAAATAATAATATATCAGTAATAATAACAGCTAAACTTCATTGCATATATTCTCTGTTCAGGCACTATACTAGCACTACTACACACATTTTCTCTGTGTTTCTCCAGAAGCCTTATAAGGAAGTTCTCAGTAAACCTGTGAGAGCTAAGGCTTGAAAATTTAAGTAATTTACCACAGGTCACACAGCTATACAGTAGCAGGCACAGCATTCGGGGTCAGGCAGCCTGACTGGCACTATACTCTTTCCAATATACTGAACGTTTATGGGTGACAGCTCTGAGTCCTCAAAAGGAATAGAATCAGCTTCAAGTGAAAACATAGTGTGTTAGTTCAGAGACTGAAAACCATAATCCATCTCATTTCAGTGAATTCCCTTCATCCAGTTTAACTGTCAGGCCATGCATTACACCACGTGTTTTTAAACCTCGGAGATTCAGTTTAAATCATTACCATTTTCTTTAGAGACTTTCAGAGTTATCAGGCTGCTCTTTGCATATCTTTTTATTACTTGTCACTGATTTAATGCTATACATTATGGAAATGCTTTAATTTCTGAAATTTTCAGTATAAATAATTGCTTATACAGCCATTACTATACATGCCAAGAGACATTAGTTCATCATAAAATATTTGAGTACCTACTATGTGTCAGGCACTGTTCCAGGCATTAAATATACAATACAGTAGCTCCCCCCTTATTTGCACAGGATATGTTCCAAGCCCCCCAGTGGATGCCTGAAATCACAGATAGTACTTAGCCCTATGTATCCTATGTGTTTTCCTATACATACATAGCTGTGATAAAGTTTAATTTATAAATTAGGCACAATAAGAGATTAATAATAAAAGAGAACAATTGTAACAATAGACTATATTAAAAGTTGTCATTGTGATCCCTCTCTCAAAAAGTCTTATTGTACTGTACCTTAGGTAACTGAAACTGTGCAAAGTGAAATCACAGATAAGAGGGGACTAGCATAGTAAAGGAAATGGACATTGTGTCCACTTTCATGTTGTTCCTTAGACTGTTCCTGGAAATGATTTTCTCCATATTCGTTGGCTCTCTCAGCTGTTCTGAACAAATTTGGGAAGAGAGTTTCTATGGTTTGACTCTGTGGACTTGGCCTGAGTATGAATAACTGGGTCATGTTCTTGACCTCCAAGAAACTTGGAGCACAGCCTAAGAGATTGCCTGATGGATACAGTCATGAAATTTAGAACTTGAAGGGACATTAGAGACCACCTAATCCGACCATTTTAAACAGATGCAGAAACTTCAGAGTCAAGCAGGGTCAAACTACTAACCCAGGATCTCAGAATGAGCTTGTGGCAAAAGCCAGGCCAGAATCCAATTTTCTCCTTCAAGGGTCACTTTCTTCCCATGGCTCCATACACACGCTCTAATCTTTGGCACACCCTGGTCTTAACCTAGTAAATACTTTGGATAGGGTTATAATGAGGATTAGCTATTGCCTTTTGTGGTTGAGCAAACATCTGGGTCAATGCTAGTAACTGAAGAAAAGGAAAATAATAAAGCAAACCAACTACATTATTTACCAATATGAAAGTGAATGCTAGCATAACCATTAAAGGTTAAAAATTCAATGGATGACAACTGCTCATATATCTTTGGATAGCTCATAAATAACAGAGACACTGTGCTTTTAAGTGATCACTTTGCTGCTCCTTTTTCTTCTTTATGTGATTAATTATGGTAGGAGAGCATTTTCCCCTCGAATAAAGCCTACAGCTTAAAGAATCAGACATTTCTCCCTAAATTTGTGCTTTTGGCTCATTATATAAGAGAAAAAGGTGTTCTCTGTTTTTCCAAAATGAGATTTATAGTCATCCCTAGCTGTGGTGGATAATTTTAGATCTCACCTTGACTGGGTTAAGGGATACTCAGATAGCTAGTAAAATATTATTTCTGGTTATATCTGTGAGGGTGTTTCTGGGAAAGATTTGTATTTGGTTTTTATTTTTGTTAATTTTTATTTATTATTATTATTATTTTGAGACAGGGTCTCACTCTGTCACCCGAGCTGGAGTGCAATGATGCAATCTTGGCTCACTGCAACCTCTGCTTCCCAGGCTCAAGTGATCCTCCTACGTCAGCCTCCCAAGTAGCTCGGGCTACAAATGCATGCTACCATGCCCTGATAATGTTTATAGTTTTTGTAGAGACAGAGTTTCACCATGTTGTCCAGGCTGGTCTCAAACTCCTAGGCTCAAACAATCTGCCCACCTCGGACTCCCAAAGTGCTGAGATTACAGGCAGAAGCCACTATGCCCTGCAGAGATTAGCATCTAAATCGGTAGACTGAGTAAAGAAGATCTGCCCTCACCAATGTGGACAGGCTTTATATAACCTGCTGGAAGACCATATAGAACAAAAAGGTGGAGAAAGGGTAAATTGGCTCCCTTCTGAAGCTGGAATATCCATCTTCTCATGTCCTTGGACATCAGAACTTCAGGTTCAAACTTCAGACTCTGAGACTGACACCAGGCACCCACTAGGTTCTCAGGCCTTTGGACTAGAAATGAAATACAGCTCCAGTTTCCCACATTCTCCACCTTGCAGACAGCATATCCTGCACTTCTTTGTTTCCATAATTATGTGAGTCAGTTCCTATAATAAATCCCATTTTCTTTTTCAGAGATAGAAAGAGAGAGATATCTCTTATTGGTTCCAGTTCTCAGGAGAACCTTAATATATTTTCCCTGTGAGGATGTGATTTTGGTAGTATTAATTCTTCAAGACCTTCTTAGTGATTGATTATTGTGGCTAATATCTATTATATTATATTATATATAATATACCACAGATTACATATTCCTTGTAGTATCAAACTTTAGAAAAGTGTTCAATTGCATGAAATTTCTCTTCATTTCCCCCTCATTAATGATCACTTCCATACTTTCGTAGAATATTTTCACCCTCTCCTTGTTCAGTGTTTGCTGTCTGTTCCCATATAAGGATGATTAAAACCCTTAAGCTGCTTCTCACTGAAAAGAAAGATAAGACATAATGTGCCCTTCTCTTAAACTACCTGGCATACCATTCCCAGAGTCAAAGAGAAAAGTCTGTAATGGAAACCTACAGGTAGCCTAGTACCTGGAGAAAATTATTTCTTCCTGGTTCTGTGAGTATGCCACTCACCTGGCTGGCTACATCCTGTGCTGGCTCCATTCTAGAAAAAGACTGGTCATTTCTATACCGAAGAAAAGCAATAATATATTTATACATGCACTGATTTAGTTTTTGGCCAGGAAACTTCTCTAGTCCTGCCTCTCCACATTCTCTTCAAACATTCTAGCAACAAATATGAGTAAGAAAATGTTTTATACTTTAATGCATTCTCATATACAGTGTCTCTGCTTCCTCCAAGCATATATACTGTCCTGAGAGCAGTGGAACCATTCTATGGTGAAAAACTTTGCTAAAAATCTGTTATTGGGCCAGGTGCTGTAGCTCACATCAGTAATCCCAGCACTTTGGGAGGCCGAAGTGGGTAGATCACTTAAGTTTAGGAGTTCAAGACCAGCCTGGGCAACATGGTGAAACCCCATCTCTACAAAAAATACAAAACTTAGCCAGGCATGGTGGTGCGTGCCTGTAGTCCCAGCTACTCTGGAGGCTGAGGTGGAAGGATTGCTTAAATTCGGGAAGCAAAGGTTGCAGTGAGCCAAGATTGCACCACTGTACTCCAGCCTGGGCAACAGAGGGAGACTCTGTCTCAAAAAAACAAAAGAAAAGAAAAGAAAACAAAAAACTATTTTTAACAAATATTTATTGAGCACCCACTATAAGCCAGGATCTCTTCTAGGGGCTGGGGCCATATCAATGAACAAAGCAGGCAAATATCCTATACTTCTGAAGCTTGTCCCTTCATGAGGAAGAAAGTCAACAAAATAAGAAAATTATATAGTAAGCCATATGGTACCACATTATTCTGGAGAAAGTTAAAGCATGTCAAGGGGGTAAGATAAAGGTGTATGTGTACAAAAGTGGTGAGGGGTGCCCTCTTTGAGAAGGTAATATTTTTCAAAGATTTTTTTCAACGATCTGAGCAAGAGAGCTATGTGGTTTCCTGGAGAAATATGACTCTAAGCAGAGGGAACATCAGATGCAGAAACCCTGAGGCAGAAACAGGCCTGGGGTGTTTGACGAACAGTAAGGAAACTTCAGTGGCTGGAGCAAAATAAGCCAGGGGAAATTAATAGGAGATGAGGTCAAGGAGGAAGCAGAGTAGGGCAGAGTCTTGCAAATTATTTTACGGATATCTGTTTTCATTCTGAGTGAGGTGGAAAGGCACTGCAGATTTTATGCAAAAATAGTGATAGGATAAAATTTACAGTTTCAAAAGAATTATTCGATTTGCTGTGCTGAGACGGCACCATCAGCGGGCAAGGGTGGAAGCAGGGAGAACAGTCAGGAGGCTATGGTAATAATCTAGGACCAATGAGCAGTGGTGTACATATGAAGGAATGGTTAAATTCTGAACAGTTCTGAAGGTAGAATTGAAAGATTTAATGAGTCCTTTAATTTGAATTATTTCACAATTTATTTGAATATGAAATATCAAAGAGAGGAGTCAAGGATAACTTCAAGTTTTGTGCCCTATGCAACAGATGGGTTAAAGTTACCATTTATAAGACAGACCGGCTGGGAAAGAGTAAGTTGGGGATGGGATGGGACAGTATCTATGAGACATCCAAGTGGAAATGTTGAATAGACAGCCACGTATGTGAGTCTGGAGACTAAGGAAAAGGACAGGATTGGAGATATGACTTACAGATGGAATTTAAAATCATGAGACTTGGTAACATAACCTTGTAGGGATCACAGGTAGGAGAAGGAAGACAGATATACATAAGAGTGAATATTTAGCTGTCATCTTCCTGGAAGCACAAAGAGCAAGTGTAGTAAATTACTTTGTGTTTTTTCCCATTTAACATGTAAGGTAGGATTAGGTTGTAGAAAATAGTTTAGATATCCACAGATGCATGTGCACACATGTACACACACTCACACACACACACACACTCTCTCAAACAATAGCTCTGAAAAGATAAAGACAATGTTGAATGGGCTGCTTTAGAAACTTGGCCTGTAATGAATATGACAGCAGTTAGCAGTTACAGACCTTGAGGCAAATCTTTTTCTCCTGGGCCTTAGTCTGATTATTTGGGTAGTGAGCTATATATTTTCCATGTCATCAAACACAAGGGGATCTTGTGTAGTTTCATCCCTCATAGATAATAGACAATAGTTTTAATTTCTTGGAAAAAAATAAAAGCAACAACTTCTTGAAGATAATTCCATTCTTCTTTATGCTCCCACTCCTATCCAATTAGTGGTTTTCTTTGAAATTATGGTTTGAAGATATTTTCTAGAAGGTGATTTCCCTGTCCTTTATGAATTGTAAAATAATTTCCTCCAGTCAGGCAACATTTATTTCTTTAATGAACTAATGTGAAATCCAGGGGCTACCTCAGGGGTGCTCATATGTGCCAAGCATTCTGTGGGCATTTCACAAATGTCTGTACCTAATTTGCCAGCAGCTCGGTGATATTGGTATAATATGCTTCATTCATGGCTGAGAAAAGTGAGATTAGAGAGACTTAGAAACTGGTTAAGTTAGTAAAATCGGTTTTTGTAACTCAAATCCTATGCTCTTTTCTCTGTATATCATACTGCATCTTTTTTATAACTTGAACTTTTCATGCTCCCCTCCAAATCTGCCTTCAATTTAAGCCAAGCAGATTAAATATATCTACTGTTAGTTCCCTGGAATCAGTGCTTACTCTCTTCCAACCATGTGACTAAGCATTTAAGAGTGAATTCTATTGACAGCGTCTTCCCTTGGAGAACTCCCTTGTATGTTCAATGTGAAACCACCTTGATCTCCTTTGCCCATGAATGGCTGTTTTTCTGATTAACTTCATTTCATAGACCTGGTAACTGAGAAGTGAAAAACCAATCTCAATGTCAGAGGTAAAAGCATAGAGCCTATTCTCTAGTGACAAATCGTTTTGTTCAGGGTATACTACCTGCTGAGACATTGTAAGTGTTCAATGAGGGGGTTGTCCAATTTAGTGCATCAATGCCTTATCATATTTGTGTACACTTCTTCCATGTATATGCTCATGTGACCTGCACAAATCCTAAATGGGTCTGATTAGCCTTTGATGCCTTTTCATGTTTTGTTCTGCCATATTATTTCTGGGAAGTTAGAAAAAGGGAAGAGATGTCTTAAAATATGACCTTTGAATTTCAATGACTCAACGAGATGATGGCATAGATGGCCGTTGAGTTCAGCAAATAGATCGGCAAAGATTAAGAAGATGGGTCACACTACTATAGTAGGTGTGTGAGGAAAACGGGACTTTTACATATTGTTGATAGAGGTATAAATTTGTACAAATTTAGAGAAATACCTAAAACACATTAAATTTGTAATTCCTTTGATCTAATAATTCTACTGCTAGAAATGCATCCTTTAGATATACTTGCACAGTTACCAGAATTAAGATATCTGGGCAAAGTAACTAGGTCGAAATATTTGCTTATTACCATACAATGGTGTTGAGAAGCAAAGGACACTTACATAGCATTCTAAAACAAACAACAAGTAGAATAAGCTCTGAATTGATATTAGTTATTTTGCTAATAATGCAAGTCATCGTTTCTATGTTAAAAAATTTGAAACCATAGATAAATTAGAAAAAAGAAGAAAGGAGGATATTCTTTGTGCCACCACCCATAGATAACCATTATTAAAAATTTGATGTGTTTTCCTTCAGTTCTTTTCTGTGCAAGAGTGTTATGTGCTAACTTTGTAACACTGCCATTTTCCCTTTATTAAAACTTTAAGAATCATTTTTAATAAGCTCAAGATTCCTTGTTATATGTAAGTACAGTAAACGAAACCTTCCCCTTGTGTAGGATACTTAGTTGTTTCCAGTTTTGCTCAAGCATTATAATGGAAGCAGACAAAAAAGGCATCTACATATTCCTTTTCTATTAATTAATTGTTTCTGTCCCACTTATGCTGATAGATTCTGGGTTTGTGGAAACTTAGTTAATAGTCTAAGTCAGTGTATTCTAATTTGTTTCTTTCTTGGTAAATAATGTTTATGGCTGGTAGAGTAAGTCAGCTAGTTATAATCATTGTAGTACATATACATGCATACGTATTACACATACAGACATATATGTATTACACATATATAATACGTATTTTCTTTTTATTTTAGCAGTAGCATTTTATTTTGCCACATATATTTTGGGAGTAGCACAAGATACATTATTGGCGGAAGTCTGGTATCCTTTAGGAGTTTGCATTCTAGAGTGACTGCCTTAGTTTTAACCTTGACTGGTAGCTATTTGATTTGAGGTAGATCCTTTACCCGCTCACAGCCTTAGTTGCCTCCTCTGCAAAATAGTGATGACAATAATACCTACATTAGGGGCTAAATATAAGTATTAAAGGTAATGCAACGCACAGTGCTCAATACATAATAAGTGCTCAATAAAGAGTTGTCACTGTTACTAGAGTTACTTGTTGCTCATTATTCACACTGTTCTTTTGATGTTGTTGTAGTTTTTTCTTTGCTTTGTTTCTTGCCACACGTTCTGTTTACTTCTAGGCAAGTATAATTTTCTCAGCTATAAATTGTATTAATCTTATGCATTCATTTCTGTAATGAGCACATTCTCCTTTCTCCTGTCCCTTTTTCTACCCCAAGTAGTGCTAAAATATGAATTATAAACTGCTAGCATTAAAATGAAATTTTTGGCAAAACCATGAGATCCTACTTTCCTTTATATCTATATGAATTGGTATCTTTTAAACTAGAGCTACTAGATTGCTAATTTTTAAAAATCTGTTAACATTTTTGTAGAAGGACAATTATTCAGTGTGTACAGTAATGAAGCCATTGATCCATTAGAATTGTGCAGAAATATAGGGCTTGAACTCTTAAAATTCTCTTACTTACCTCGTAAGTAGTAAAATTCAGACTCAGTGATTCTAGTGTAAACTTCAAAATGCAGTAGAAGGAGAAGCAGAAAAATGACTTAGCGGAGTGGCAAATTGATACTAACCCATTTAGATCTCTTCATTATGCCCCGTGGCTTTTCTGCATCCTTAACATCAGATTTTGCTGCAAGCGTTTTGTATTTCTCAGGGAAAATAATTCATAAAGATCATGAATGCCCACGCTTTGTGAAGAGACCTATTGTCATTAGCAGCCAGATTCTCATGGGAAATGGAAGTCACAGGAGGACAATCATAAATGACATTTCTGATTATGTAATTTTGTAGTATACACTGACATTTGGTTTCCTATCTTTAGTATAGAGATTAAAGGATCCCTTTTTCCTGATGTTTTTCATTTTTCCTTCTTTCTAAGTTTATTAAAATATAAATCAATAATTGTAATGATAAAAATAGAAAAAATCTGAAGTAAAAGTCTCCTGTCAATCTACCTCCAGAGACAAACATTATCATTTTCCTATGTAGACTTTTTGTTCTTTCTCCATACATTCAAGTCTATATACTTCTATATATCACATGTCTATATTACATACACTTTTAAAATAATACTGCTTTTTTTTCTTTCAAAGCAGCCCACGAGGCAAAAATTTTAGTGCATTAAGTTTATTTAGGAAGTGATCCATGAAAACAGAAGTAAAGGAATAGGGAAAATAAGATAGGGATGGGGAAAATGTTCAAAAATCATGTTCTATTAAGCAAGTTTGAGCTCCAGCAGAACTGGAGCTCAATTCTGCTGGAAACTCTGAGGA
The DNA here is from genome assembly GCF_028858775.2 of Pan troglodytes. Classification (NCBI taxonomy): domain Eukaryota; kingdom Metazoa; phylum Chordata; class Mammalia; order Primates; family Hominidae; genus Pan; species Pan troglodytes. The sequence goes on from NC_086015.1 coordinate 33,705,565, forward strand.
ACCATGTAGAAAGCACCGAGATGAAAAGTCTGGAGCATTTATTGTTCAACTTCCATACTCCATTGGTTGGAGGTTGCCCCAGAGTGTTAACTCCCCTGCAACTTGGACTGCATGTGTGCACAGCTGAGCAACCTTCTGCAGCTTTGGAAAAAGCAGGGCAGAGAGATCCAGCACATGCTTGGTATGTAACTAGTAACAGTCTATGACTCTCTACCACAGTTTGTTGTAATCAGGTAGGCCAAGGAGATGTGCTGCCGCATACCAGGAGCCTCTGCAATCCTGACCTGCATGCTGTTCTTCAACTAGCTTTTTAAAAAATATAACAACGTATCCCTGGATACATTTCCAAGTCAGTACATGCACACATTCTTTTTGTTTTTAATGACAGCATTCCTCCGTGAATATTAGAGTGGGCTAGCTAATCATTTAAGTGAGTACAATGCCAGCTTTTGTCTTCATTTTACTGTGTGAACATACAGGTATGCTAAATATTCCTCCATAAAACAAAGAGTGATTTTTGCTTCTCAAGTTTTTATGTACACATGAATCACCTATGGATCTTGTTAAAACGCAGATCTGATTTAGTATATCTGGGGTGGGGCCTAAGACTCTCCATTTCTAATGATTCCTCAAGTCTTATTGATCCATAAATCAGGCTTTGAGTTCATGGTTCTAAAATGAAACAACGTGAAAGAAACTTGTACGCTGTGAAAATGTTCCTTATAAAAGTCTAGAAAGTTTTCCACAAGCTAAGACATTGGACTGGGAGCTGAATCTAATTTCCAGCTATAAATTTGCTTTGAGACCTTGGGCAAGTCTTTTCTTATCATGGTTATCACTCAGGTGCCTTGGCCATAGGTAGTATTTTATGATCCAATATGTTCATTTTTTTACTTGCAAAGAGAATCTGCTTTTTGTCTACTCAGTTCCATGACTGTGTTGAGGCAAACTAAGGCTATAAAACCAGATTTAAGAAATTCCAGGGTTCCTGCATGTTTATATTTATAGATCATCACTACTCTTATTAGGTGAAACTAGATGAGTCACATTGCAAACCTAGATGTTTAATGGATATATCAAACTTAAAATATTCAAAGTAGAGTTGTAGATTTCCCCCCTCACATTTGGCCCTCCATCTTCTATGACAATCAATAGTAGCTGTGGGCCAAGATGCAAATGTCAAAACCCTGAGATCATCCTTGGACTTTCTTTTCTCAAATTCCTCAAATTCTGTGCATCAGAATGTGTGTAGAATTTACCTGCAAAACAGATTTCTTAATCCACTTTTCTTTATAACTATCTTCACTAATATATCCAGAAGGACTCTCCTCATCCATTACAACAGCTTCCCACCTAATTGGAACTCGGCTCCATTTATTGTCCCTACATTTTCTTACAGATACATTTTTTTTTTTTTAGGCAAATCAGATTTTGTCTTTCCCCACTTAAATTCATCAGTGTCTTCTCATTGTACTTAGCATAATCCCAATTCACAGTATGTAGATCCACATGGCCCACAAGGCTCTATGTGATCTGGCCCCTGCCTACCTTTCCAAAATCACTTCATGCCATTACCCGCTAGCTCCCTCTGTTGCACCCACATTGGCCCTTTTTATTTAACCAGGATGCAGGAAGCTCTTTTTTGCCTGAGAAACGTGGCCTTTTCACCTTCCTTGAAAATGTTTTGAATTTTATTAATTTTGTAGTACTTTTTAGTAAAACTGAAATTCATCAATCCTTTTTCTATGTAAATTGTATCATATGTAGCCATTGTAAGCATTTTCTCATTTACTTGGGAAGAAAATATAGACAGGCACCCAGTGAATGTGTACAGACAATTAACAGGAAGAGGAGGAAAGATATTAACATTTACAAAGTGTCCATTAATCTTTACAGTAACCCTATGGTAGTAGTAGTATTCTTTTAACTGACAGTGAAATAAAAACTCAAGGAAGTGAACTAATTAGTCTGGAATGATAGGGTCTACCTATGTATGTATGTGTTTATATATATAAACATATACCTAAATAATATGTTAAGTGCTTTTGGATTTGAAAGCAGATTGATCATCCATGCAAATCTCTGGCATTTTTTTGTTGTATTGGCATTGTTCTCACTAAAGTGTGTGGAAATAATTTTTAAGAATTCATGAGTTCCCTGTAAGAATCTGTGTGTGTGTGTGTGTGTGTGTGTGTGTGTGTGTGAGAGACTTTTCATTCTATGGTAATCTTTTAAAAATTATGAAAGCATATTTGAGATCATCTGGAGGATCGGTCAACGTCACTGTCTGTGTCTGTATTTATATCTGTAATTATCTGGTGCCAAAGAGGCCTGCTGTCATTGTCTGGGGCTAATGAGGAAGGAAAGAGAAAAGATGCTGACTAAATAAGTAAATGATGCTTTTAAACCAAATGAAAGCTGTTACCCTGGCAAGCTACACTCAGATGAAGGTTTTATAGAAAAAGTAGTGGAAGAATCTGAATGTCATGTGGCACAAAGTATACAGCCTATGAATTTCAAAAATATTTAGTGTTGCAACAGATACTAGCAGATTCACACTGCAAGCGGCAATTTAGATTTGGCAAAATAACATCTATGATACTAAATTAATGTTTTAATTGAATTGTTTTGGTTATACAAGTTAGCTTTTATGAAATTTTAAAATGTATTTGGCTTAACAGTTGTACTCAAACTATAACAGAGGCATTTATGCCTCGTTACATCCTTGCACACATGTAAGGACTCTTTAATGATAAAAATACCCAAATCAACATTGGAAGCCTTATGTATATTTATATAAGATATATATGATATATGGTGATGTAATAACTATATAACAACAGAGATATAATATTAAATATGTATTTTTTTCTTTCCTCGTAAGTGGTCTAATACTAGGGTATAGCAACCTTGGCATGACAGATTCTTTCACAGATAATTCTTTGTGTAGGAGACATTCCTGTGTGTGTAGAATGCCAGTAGCAGCCCCTACAGTGCAGTTGTTACAAAGAAAAATGTCTCCAGATATTGCCAACAGTCCTCTGAGGGGAAAACTGCCCTGTTTCAGGGTCACGGGTCTATCCATTTCTCTAAGATAGTAACCACTGCCTTATTCCATGTTGTGGATGAGGTTGTAAACTCACAAAACTATGATGTTTCCAACTATTAATGAGGAAATAATTCTGAAAGTGCATATATAGGCAACATTATGAGAAGAAAATCTGGCAGAGTCAGGTGAGCATGGGGATAGTAGAAGAGAAATATATCTGTAATTAAAGAGAATTTATGTGGCTCTTCTTTTATTTACTATTGCCTATTGATGCCTGGAATCCAGTTTGAATGTCCATCTTCATTCTCTCTGTACACACCTAAGCAGAAATGTTGCCTAAAACCTTTAGTGGAGACCATGAGCGAGTGGTATGCAAATGAACCAAACAAATAAACACTGTCCAAGGTACTGCTGAGTATGTTAATTGTGCAATATTAGGAGAAGCAGATGCTGAATTTCGTGTTTGGTATTCTTTCTGTCTCAAGGGAGGGCAGTTTGAATGCAAGACACAAAATATACACTGTCTTAAATTTCTTTTATAAGGTAAAGCACTTATGAGGAATACTTTTATATTTTTGGATTTTGGCTATCAAAATTAACAGCTTGTTTATTTTATTTTTTCAGTTTTTTCATGTTATTTTTTTGTAATTTTAAACTTGTAAAAATGTTGCAAAAATACTATAATACTTTTCACCCAAATTTTCCACGTACTAACATCTCTTACATTTGCTTTATCATTTTCTCTATTAATATATACATATTATTATTTTAAGATGTTTGAGACTAAATTTAGGACATGATGCCCTCGTATCCATAAAGAGTTTAGTTATATGTCCTAATAACAAGGTAACTCATTTACATTACAACAGTGGAATAATCAACATCAGGAAATTAACACTGGTACAATAGAAATGTCTAATCTATAGAACTGAGTTGAATTTTGCATCATTCCATAAATGTCCTTTATAATAAACAAAAAATTTTTTTAGGGGAGGGTTTGGGATCTAGGATTCAATCTAGGATCAAATGTTAGATTCGTAAGTCTCTCAGTGTCCTTTAATCTGCAATCATTCTTCTGTCTTTCTTCATCTTGACATTTTTGAAGATTATAGGCCAATTATTATGTAGAGCATCCCTACCTTAGATCTATGGGATGTTTTTCTATGATTAGGTTCGGGTTATGCCTTGCTGAAAGGAATGCCATATTGTGCTGTGATGTTCTTCTCAGTGTATCATATCGAGAGGCACAAAGTACTCATTCATCCCATTCTGCTGATACTACTTTGATCACTTGTTTGCGGTGATATTTGCCAAATGTCTCCATGGAAAAGTTACAGTTTTCCATGGAGATTGATGTACATTTCCTAGTTCCTATCAGACTTTTACTCACTCTTTTTTTTTCTTTTCTTTTTTGTTTTTTGAGATGGAGTTTCACTCTTGTTGCCCAGGCTGGAGTGCAACGGCATAATCTTGGCTCACTGCAACCTCCGCCTCCCAGGTTCAAGTGATTCTCCTGCCTCATCCTCCTGAATGGCTGGGATTACAGGCGCACATCCCCACGCCTGGCTAATTTTTTGTATTTTTAGTAGAGATGGGGTTTCACCATGTTGGCCAGGCTGGTCTCAACTCCTGACCTCAGGTGATCCACCCACCTCGTCCTCCCAAAGTGCTGGGATTACAGGCATTAGCCACCATGTCCAGCCTCACTCACTAGTTTTTACATACACTGATCGTTCTAGGCTAAATAAATTATTACCATTGGGGTGTCATGTGGTGATTTTGTTAATGTCAATATTCCTTCTACATTTATTAGCTTTTATTATACTTTAAGTACAGGTTTATCTTTTTCCTCTTTTGTCTAGTAATTCACTTACATAAGAAGGAACTCATAGATTGTAACTTTATCATATGTGTTAAAATCATTAATGACATTTTATATACAGATGCTCAGACAGTTTAAATAGAGCTAAGAAGGTGATCATTTATGCACTAGCTGCATTTTCCTCCTCTCTTCTATAACATCTTAGCTAATATTGTTGTCCTATTCCAATATAAGGATAATCCAGCAGAATCTGTTGCTGTTTCGAAGGTTGGGTGCCAGTTCTGCCTCAGTGATTCATTGAGGTGGAGCTGAAAGAGCAGAAGTCACCCTCTCCTTGGAAGCCAGGAGCATTTTATTGTTTTTAACAGTGCTGAGAATGCCAGTGACTCTAAAGATGAGAAAAAAAACTCTCTTAATGAGTTTCAGCATTTTAATGTACTGCAGGTTCCCAATTGTATGAGTTTAAGAAGCTTAGCAATTCGGTATCTTCTGAATAATAGCATTTATTTTATACTGTAAATATTCCCAGGGAAGTCTGAATAACACTGCAGCTTCTTCGGTGTAATAGCTTTGGTGAGCTAATTGACTTGAACAGTGGAATTGCTCCTTAAAAAAAAAAAAAAGCCACACAGTTTTGATTAATGAGCCCAGTAATAAATCATTAATCTTTGTCGCTCACAAATGATAGGAACAGTGTTATGTTTCCCACCCTGTAATTCATTTCTTGATTCTCTTGCTAATACAGTGGCCACATTTTAAGGATCTCATTATCAATTTAATATGCCTACCTCCATATAAGTTAATATAACATCTAGTAAGTTTACACTTATGAGGAACACAATGGGACACATTCTAAATAGTGATAATTGTTCTTTAATTAACATGACTTATATTTACTTAGTAGCTGTCCTCTTAGAATGTTCTAAATTTCCTTATGTAATAAAAATTATAGAAATAATCATGATTTACTGAGCTTCTGTATTCCTGGAACTCTGCTAAATTTTTAGTATATCATGACATTGAATTTCTACAATAACCCTCTAAGGTTATTAGTATTATTATCTCCATTTTTCAGTCAAGGAAATTTGCTGAGAAGTGTTAATAACAGTTAGTGTCAGGGCCACCATGTCATTACATGTTTACAGCTCATGCCTACTCAAAGTTTTCTGGAAGCTTAAGAACAAAATCATTTTTATTAAAATGGAAGTATATAGTTATATAGTCAATCCAAATTGATATTTGTCATTGTTTTAGGGCTTAATGTATCTCAGTGTCTTTTACATTTTAAAATTTAATTTTCATGCATATCATGTAGCTGAGACACCGTTTAAAAATAATTTAGATTGTCAAATCATCATTTTAAGGAAAGTGGAATTTCAAGTTAAGGGCTATAAGAGTTAGGGGACAGATATCTAATTCTTGGTTGCCCTAATGTGTCAGCTAACAAAAAATAGCACTTTATTATTGAAATTTAGTTGTGTAACATCCACTAGTCTGAACTTTCTAAGGCAGGCAGAGATCATGTCCTATTACATCTTTGTCCTCAGAATTTAGCTCAAGGGGTGACATACACTAGAAGATGAAAAAACTATTGAATGAGTGAGTGAATGATCAAGAGCAAATATGAAAAAATAAGTGGATGATCCATTTAGTAATGTGCCCAAGTCAAGAGATGGAAATCGACAAGTGACTTTGAGTTGGATTAGTGTTGTGACCACGAGTACCTCCATTTGTTCAGGTGAGCTACTTACTGAATCACAAGACTCCTATAGGGAGAAAACATATAACTAAGAAAAACTAAGATGTATGCATTACTTTTTCATTGATAGCCTAGGCACTCTAAGTAAAATTATTTAACTCATTGTCGAGTCACATTAAACGTAAGACTTATTTCTTTCTAACTTACGAGTTTTTTAAAAATTGCAAATAAAAATTCAAAAGCTAACAGAAGACAAGAAACAACTAAGATCACAGCAGAACTGAAGGAGATAGAGACATGAAAAATGTTTCAAAAATTCAGTGAATCCAGGAGCTGGTTTTTTGAAAAGATTAACAAAATAGAGAGACTGCTAGCTAGACTAGTAAAGAAGAAAAGAGAGAAGAATAAAACAGACACAATAAAAATGATAAAGGGGATATCACCACTGATCCCACAGAAATACAAACTACCACCAGAAAATACTATAAACACCTCTATGCAAATAAACTAGAAAACCTAGAAGAAATGGATACATTCCTGGCCACATACATCATCCCAATACTAAACCAGGAAGAAGTCAAATACCTGAATAGACCAATAACAAGTTCTGAAATTGAGACAGTAATTAATACACTACCGACCAAAAAAACCCCAGGACCAGATGGATTCAGAGCCGAATTCTACCAGATGTACAAAGAAGAGCTGGTGCCATTGTTTCAGAAACTATTCCAAACAATAGAAAAAGAGGGAATCCTCCCTAACTCACTCTATGAGGCCAGCATCATCCTGATAACAAAACCTGGCAGAGACACAACAAGAAAGAAAATTTCAGGCCAATACTCCTGATGAACATGGATGCGAAAATCCTCAATAAAATACTGGCAAACCGAATCTGGCAGCACATGAAAAAGCTTAGCCACCACAATCAAGTTGGCTTCATCCCAGGGATGCAAGGCTGGTTCAACATATGCAAATCAATAAACATAATCCATCACATAAACAGAACTAATGACAAAAACCACATGATTATCCCAATAGATGCAGAAAACGCCTTCGATAAAATTCAACACCCTTCATGCTAAAAACTCTCAATATACTAGGTACTGTTAGACCATGTCTCAAAATAATAAGAGCTATTTATGACAAACCCATAGCCAATATCATACCGAATGGGCAAAAGCTGGAAGCATTCCCTTTGAAAACTGGCAGAAGACAAGGATGCCCTCTCTCACCACTCCTATTCAGCATAGTATTGGAAGTTCTGGCCAGGGCAATCAGTCAAGAGAAAGAAATTAAGGGTATTCAAATGGGAAGAGAGGAAGTCAAATTGTCTCTGTTTGCAGATGACGTGATTTTATATTTAGAAAACACCATTGTCTCAGTGCAAAAACTCCTTATGCTGATGAGCAACTTGAGCAAAGTCCCAGGATACAAAATCAATGTGCAAAAATCACAATCGTTCTTATACACCAACAAGACAAGCAGAGATTCAAATAATGAGTGAACTCCCATACACAATTGCATGGGAGAATAAAATGCCTAGGAATACAACTTACAAGGGATGCGAAGGACCTCTTCAAGGAGAACTACAAACCAGTGCTCAGGGAAATAAGAGCAGACACAAACAAATGGAAAAACATTCCATGCTCATGGGTAGGAAGAATCAATATAATGAAAATGGTGAAAATGGCCATACTGCCCAAAGTAATTTATAGATTCAATGCTATTCCTGTTAAGCTACCATTGACTTTCTTCGCAAAATTAGAAAAAAAAGTACTTTAAATTTCATATAGAACCAAAAAAGAGCTTGTATAGCCAAGACAATCCTAAGCAAAATGAATGAAGCTGGAGGCATCACAATACCCAACTTTAAACTACACTACAAGGCTACAGTAACCAAAACAACATGGTACTGGTACCAAAACAGATATATAGAGCAGTGGAACAGAACAGAGGCCTCAGAAATAACACCACACATCTACAACCATCTGATCTTCAACAAACCTGACAAAAATAAGCAATGGGGAAAGGATTCCCTATTTAATAAATGGTGCTTGGAAAACTGGCTAGCCATATGCAGAAAACAGAATCTGGACCCCTTTCTTACACCTTATACAAAAATTAACTCATGATGGATTAAAAACTTAAATGTAAAACCCCAAGTCATAAAAACCCTAGAAGAAAACCTAGGCAATACCATTCAGGACACAGGCATGGGCAAAGACTTCATGACTAAAACACTAAAAGCAATTGCAACAAAGGCCAGAATTGACAGATTGGATCAAATCAAACTAAAGAGCTTCTGCACAGCAAAAGAAACTATCATCAGAGTGAACACGCAAACTACAGAATGGGAGAAAATTTTTGCAATCTACCTATCTGACAAAGGTCTAATATCCAGAATGTACAAGGAACTTAAATTTACAAGAAAAAAACAACCCTATCAAAAAGTAGGCAAAGGATATGAACAGACACTTCCCAAAAGAAGACATTTATGCAGCCAACATATATTTAAAAAAGCTCATCATCACTGGTCATTAGAGAAATGCAAATCGAAACCGCAATGAGATACCATCTCATGCCAGTTAGAATGGCAGTTATTAAAAAGTCAGGAAACAACAGATGCTGACATGGCTGTGGAAAAATAGGAATGCTTTTACACTGTTGGTGGGAGTGTAAATTAGTTCAACCATTGTGGAAGACAGTGTGGCGATTCCTCAAGGATCTAGAACCAGAAATACCATTTGACCCAGCAATCCCATTACTGGGTATATACCCAAAGGATTATTAAGTATGCTACTAAAAAGACACATGCACACGTATGTTTATTACAGCACTATTTACAATAGTAAAGACTTGGAACCAACCCAAATGTCCATCAGTGATAGACTGGATAAAGAAAATCTGGCATATATACACCATGGAATACTATGCAGCCATAAAAAGAATGAGTTCATGTCCTTTGCGGGGACATGGATGAAGCTGGAAGCTATCCTTCTCAGTAAACTCACACAAGAACAGAAAACCAAACACTACATGTTCTCACTTATAAATGGGAGTTGAACCATGAGAAAACATGGACACAGGGAGCGGAACATCACACACTGGGGGCCTGTTGGGGCAGGGGGGTAAGGGGAGGGAGAGGATTGGGACAAATACCTAACTCATGCGAGGCTTAAAACCTAGATGACGGGTTGATAGGTGCAGCAAGCCACCATGGCTCATGTATACCTATGTAACAAACCTGCACGTTCTGCACATGTATCCCAGAACTTAAAATAAAATCTAAAGAAAAATGTAAATAATGTATATGCCAAATGATGCCGGCAATCGTGATGACAGACATTCTTTTAAAATAAAAAAATAGTTTAACCTTATTTGAACACCCTTAACTCACTGTTGCACCTCTTCTTTGCTGTTTCTCTACCAAAGTCACCATGTTAATATAAGAAATGAAGGCAAGACAGTATCACCTAGTTAGGTTCCTTCTCCAGCTAACATGGCATTAATAAACTGATTTTCATTGTGATATATACACACACAGCACACCACATTTTCTCCAAGCTAATATTAAGGATCACAGTTTACCAAAAGTTGTGCAGCCTGTTCTCTTTGGAAAGTCTCTCTTTGGAAAGACTAGGATGAAATAAACCTACTATATGCCATCCTTCACTTAGACTGACAGAATTTTAATGTATAGCAGAATTTTTTTTTTAAGTGCCAGTGTAGAGCTGACTGCTTCCTCTATAACACATAAAATGCATATGGCTTTACACCAGTTTTCTGTACAATTGACATTGGACAATTTAGGAATAAATGTAGATTCAAGCAAAACAGCACACAGGAGAACATTTTGTATCAAAATTGTGGCTTTTCACTTTATGTGTTAAATATATATGTATATTTTATTATACTTTTAAGTTCTAGGGTACATGTGCACAACGTGCAGGTTTGTTACATAGGTATACATGTGCCATGTTGGTTTGCTGCACCCATCAGCTTGTCATTTACATTAGGTATTTCTCCTAATGCTATCCCTCCCCTACCCCCCCACCCCCCCACCCCCCCACCCTCCGACAGGCCCCAGTGTGTGATGTTGCCCGCCCTGTGTCCAAGTGATCTCATTGTTCAGTTCCCACCTATGAGTGAGAACATGCGGTGTTTGGTTTTCTGTTCCTGTGTTAGTTTGCTGAAAATGGTTTCCAGCTTCATCCATGTCCCGGCAAAGGACATGAACTCATCCTTTTTATGTCTGCATAGTATTCCATGGTGTATATGTGCCACATTTTCTTAATCCTGTCTATCATTGATGGACATTTGGGTTGATTCCAAGTCTTTGCTATTGTGAATAGTGCCGCAATAAACATACGCATGCATGTGTCTTTATAGTAGCATGATTTATAATCTTTTGGGTATATACCCAGTAATGGGATGGCTGGATCAAATGCTATTTCTAGTTCTAGATGCTTGAGGAATCACCACACTGTCTTCTACAATGGTTGAACTAATTTACACTCCCGCCAACAGTGTAAAAGCGTTCCTATTTCTCCACATCCTCCCCAGCATCTGTTGTTTCCTGACTTTTTAATGATCGCCATTCTAACTCGCATGAGATGGTATCTCATTGTGGTTTTGATTTGTATTTCTCTGATGACTAATAATGATGAGAATTTTTTAATTGGGAAAAACTACTTCAAAGATCATATGGAACCAAAAAAGAGCCCTCATAGCCAAGACAATCCTAAGCAAAAAAGAACAATTGAATTATAGAACAATAAGAAGAACAACAAAAAGAACAATAAGAATTATAACCTCAGCTTTCTCACATGTAAAATGGGGCTATCTACCTCAAGGGCTAAGGAATATAAACATAATGAATTTAAATGATTTTAAAGCATAGTATTTTTCATATAGTAGGCAGTATAAATACTAGATAATATCATACCATAAAAAGGTAAAGGTAATGATATATATCTTACCTAACAACAGTTTTTGTATAAAATGATATTAATGTTAATCTTATATGGCAATGAATAATTTTAGTACAAGTATGTCTTATGTATTATTCATGATATACTAAAAATAGTATTTGTTGTTTATCAAAAATTTAAATTTAACAAGATGTCTTATATTTTATTGGGCAGCCTTAATATATATGACACAGTGTTTGTCAAGTGAGCTCTGTTGCATAATTCCAGGAGTCATCATTTGTGCTGTGTTCTGGGCGGGGGGCGGGGATGTCAGTAGACTACAATGAGAATGGTTGTCTTTGAGTGGAACTCAATTCCCCTAATATCTTTTACATTTCAGTGGAATGTTTTTGTATGTTTACCAAAGGTGAATCTAGGTGAGCCTCAGCCAGCCTAAGCTGTCATATTCTAGGCAGAAGATATAAAAATGTTTTGCATCTGTTCTATATTTGTATGTGTTATGGTGATTATTTCAGAAGTAATTAGTAGTGTATCATAGTAAACCTATGGCTGTCTTCATGTCATTTCCACAGTTCCATAGTTGTTTGGGGCATCATAGTCTTTATCGATAAATCAGTTACAGCTTTCTATCTCAGAGTTCATAGCAGGTGGATAAAATAGACATTCCTGGGGAACCTCTTTCTGAGCAGTGAATTAAACTCTGAGAAAATGTGAGATTTGTTTACAATATTGAGTAGTTCTCTATAGTTTTGTTTCCTGTTCTCATTTTTGACCATCAGGACCACGAGTACAAAACAATATATATTTGTGATATGGTAATATATTAAAATAAAACTATAGAGAGATCTCAATATTGTAAAATGTTAATTTAGCATTTTCTCACAGGAGAAACCATCACATCAGGGCTGATAACTGGTGATACTGAGCTCAAGTTCATGAGGTGTATATGGAGGGAGAAATCAAGGAAAGCCAGGGATCCAAACTGGCCACCTGTTCCAGGACCAAAGGTAACTCAAATTTAGTCATAAAGGCTGGAGATCCTCATGGAATCATTCACTGCCTAACTCAATTGAAGGCTCCTCAATTGATCTTGAAATAAAAGCCAGCCCAAGCCTTAAAGAATAGCCTAAATGATCAGTGGTTCAACACTGGGCATTGTTTCACAATCAGGTCCCTGCTGAGTTTGTTCTCCAGAATTAAACCTTCCAATTGAACTTGAGGACATGAACTCCAGTTGCTGACACTGTGCTTACATTATATCCGAAATAAGTAAATGCTTCTTTTTAAAAAAGTGTTTCTTGGGGACATTGTTCTTAGTGTTTCTTATCTTAGGGAAATTGTTCTTATTTTTGTTTTGGAAGGAAAAAATTGGCAGTCACCTTCCTCTAACTGAATCACCATGCAGAACTAACAAAAGAGAAATCACCTTTTCTCTTTTAGTAGAGACAGAAGACAATTGAAAATATAGAGGCACCTTCACTGCTCAGCAAACAGGACAGAGGGCATGTTTTTAGGTACCATTTAAGGGTGAAAGCCTACTTCTTTGCCGTCCTTCTTTACTCTTCCCTTTGGTCTTTAATGCCTTACCTTGGATGTTTGCTTCTGGAGCGCCTGTCTTGAGGTAAGGCATCTTACTTTGCCTAGTCAGAGGCACTGGCTTTGTGTCTAGGGAATGCAGAAGTCCCAGTGGGAAGTTCAGAGCTGATCATATGTCCTCATTTTTTCATAGCAATATAGATTTGACAAAACTAACACATTGTATTAGTCAGGGTTCTTCAGAGAAACAGAACCAATAGGATGTCTCTATCTCACTCCCTCTCGTGCACTCTGTCACTCTGTCTCCCTCTCTCCCCACTGCAAGTCTCTCTCTGTCCTTCTGTCCATCTCCCTCTCTTCCTCTATCCCTCCATCTTTCCCTCTGTCTCCCATTTCCCTCTCTCCCCATCTCCCCCCTGTACCTCCGTCCCTTTACCTTAGTCTCTCACTCCCTCTCTTTTTCTCTCCCTCTCTCCCTCCATCTGTCCCTCTCCTCCTCCCTCTCTGCCTTCCTTCCTCTTTCCTCCACATCACTCCATCTTACCCCTCCTCTCTTTATTGTATGAACTTGACTCATGAGATTATGGAGGCAACAAGTCCTAAGATCTTCTGTTGGCAGCTGGAGTCCTAGGAGAGCCCACATGGTTGTTCCAGTCTACAGGCTGTCAGGTTCAAGACTCAAGAAGGGCTGATATTTCAGTCAGGGTCTGAAGACAGGAAAATGTAATTCCAGCTCAAAGGCAGTCAGACGGGAGGAAGTCTTTCTTAACTCTGGGGAGGATGAGCCTTTTTGTTTTATTCAAGTCTTCATCTGATTGGGTGAGGGCCACCCACATGGAGGAGAGCAATCTGTTTCACACAGTGTATCAATTTAAACGTTAAACTCATTCAAAAATAGCCCCCTAGAAACACCCAGAAAATGGTTTGACCAATCTGGGCACACTGTGTCTCAGTCAAGTTGACACATAAAATTAACTATCACACAAATATATAATACTGAAGCAAGTATGGCTGAAACAGCAGGCTTCCATCAGTTCTCATCTGGAGGTGCAGTAACTATCACCAGAAAAGTGAGGACGTCTTTGTTCGAATTAGTGTTAAACTAATTCCAAAATATCTGATGCCTTTAGGGCAGTTTGTTAACATGGAATGTTCTGACTCCCTGTTTTCAAAGTGAGAAAAAACATTTACTTTTGATTATTATTAATTTTTAAATTGCTGCAGCATATAAAATAGACTGTTCCATTAAAAAAATCTTGCTCCCTTGCATCCACATTAATTTTCTTTTCTACAGGTGAGGGTCACTGAATAACGATATTTATAGGCAATCTCTAGAATTGGTGTAGTGTAGTAAAAAGTACTACATCAAGTCAAACAATTTCGCTTATGATATTGCTTATTCACTTACTAACTTAAAATATAGGACCCAGTTTTCTCATTTGTATTTTTTGGAATAATAACTCTTTCCCTATCTACCTTATGAGGTAGATAAAGGGCCACATGATATAAAATGACTCTGAAACATTTAAAATACTAAAAACTCTGCTCCATGTAAGGTAACATTATTATCTTTAGTCTATATATACATCTTCCTCAATGTTTTTAAAAAATATCTATAGTTGCATGCTTGCTTTAGAGTTGTTTCATACCTCTTCAGGGTATTTCTAAATGTTTTGTCACCACTGCTCAAGATAATTCATATTGAGTTAGCATTTTTTCACCCAGTAGTTAAAAAATTCCTATAAATTGGTTATACACAATTTTGTGACTTAAAAGATCTTAGAATAAACATGGAGGTGCATGTATCTTTTTGATATAGTTATTTCCTTTTTTTTGGATACTTAGTAGTGGGATTGCTGGGTCACATGTTAGTATTTTTAGTTTTCTGAGGACCCTCATACTGTTTTCCATAATGGCTATACTAATTTACATTCTGACTAAAAGTGTATACAAGTTCCTTTTTTTCAATGTCCTCACCAGCATTGGTTATTTTTTATTTTTTCTGATAATAGGCATTCTAATAGGGGTGAGATGATATATCATCGTGGTTTTGATTTCCATTTCCCTGATGATTAGTGGTGTTGAGTATATTTCTCATATATCTGTTGGCCATTATGAATAGTTGGCAGATGAATAGTATGCAAATATTTTTGCCCATTCTGCAGGTTGTCTCCTTACTCGGTTGATTGTTTCCTTTTAGTTGGATATAGTCCCATTTGCCCATTTTTGCTTTTGTTGCCTGTGCTTTTGAAGTCTTATCCACAAAATATCTTTGTCCAGACCAATATCCTAAACCCTTTCCCTTATGTTGTCTTCTAGTAGTTTACAGTTTGGGGGTCTTACATTTAAGTCTTTAAGCAGTTTTGAGATTTTGAGTTGATTTTTGTATATGGTGAATGATAGGGGTCTAGTTTCATTATTCTGTATGTGGATATCCAGTTTTTATAGCACCATTTAAAAATTTAGTATGTGTACACACACACACACCCACACACACACACAGTGGAATACTATTTAGTCATAAAAGAGAATAAAATTCTGTCATGCATGACAACATAGATGAGCCTGGAGGATATTATGTTAAGTGAAACAAGTCAGGCACACAGGAAGATAAATACCGCATGTTCTCACTCATATGCAGGAGCTAAAAAACTTGAACTCATAGAAGCAGAGAGTAGAACTATGGTTACTAGAGGCTAGGAAGAGTAGCAGGAAGGGGGGATATGGGGCTCTTTTGATAACCAGGTACAAAATTACAGCTAGTGAGGATAAATAAGTTCTAGAGTTTTATGGCACTGTAGGATGACTATAATTAACAATAATTTATTGCATATTTTTAAATACCTAGAAGAAAGGAGCTTGAATGTTCCCAACACAAAGAAATAATAAATGTTTGAGGTTATGAATATGCTAACGACCCTGATTCAATCATTACACTTGTATTCATATATCAAAATATCACTTTGCACCACATACATTTGTACAATTATTACTGGCCAATTAAAAATGTTTTTTAAAAAGGGTTCGATAGTATATAAAGTAAGCAAGAACTAATCACTCACTGAGACCCATAGGGTGTTCCATTACGAAAAGAAATAGTAGGAATATATTCCCATAAGGCAGTTCTACTCAAAGTTTGTTACTTGATACCTGTCCACAATGAAATATGTACAGAAATTGAGAGAAAGCATTTAAAATCTTTTATAACAATTGACATTAACATAATATCAAACACAATATGTAATTTGGTGTCCATTGAGTGTAATGATGAAAAGTTGGACTTGCATTTTACATATCCTTTTATTTTATTTTCTATTAATTTATTTTTCTTATATTCTACAAATATATTGATCCATGGCATATTGGAAATAAAAATAGTTCACACTCCAGGTAGCTTAAGAAATTACTCTAAAATCTCAACTTCATGCTAGTACTATAGCTACTTCCAGAGCATTTAAATGTCATTCCATCAAATGTGAATGTTAGCAGATTGTTGTTAAGTTTTAAAATTGTGTTCTACTAATAGCCTTTTTCAGAATTATGTTTCTATAATAGCCATAATGCATATTCAAAAACCCAGACGTAACCTTTGATCTAGATAGGGCAGTGTTTTCTTGTCCTCTACAAGTATTCATTTGCTTAGCCACCTTGAAATGTTCTGAAGTTCTGAAATTGTCTTAAACTGCTCAAAAGCAAACGAATGACAATAAATCTGATTTTGACAGCATACATACACTAAAAACCTGAGAAAAAGGAAGTCATTTCAGAGAAAGTAAATTATTTACATATTTTTGCGTAAGATGACAGATCTGGGCTCCCATTAACAATGGAGAGGATACTTTTCTAACTTTTAGTGAGCTTTTGACAAAACTAAATAATAAACCAAGAAATCCTTGTACAAATGAAAAAATGTAGAAACAGACCAAAATGGGGGAGTTACTTATAGTGACATGGACAGTTATATGTAATAGATGTATGAATTGTAGTCGTATACTTTTACAATCTAATATACACTGCACAATATTCATTCAATGACTGTGTGTAGAATACTAGCTAAGGCTAGGAACTCTTTTTTCATAGCCTTCACTCTTTGACTCAAGCTTATTGACGAATAGGCAAAAGTGAATAAAACAAGGAACTCAGATATATTTATTTTTGTCTCTATAATATTCTTTTGAACCACAACCTATTTATTAATCATTGGATTTTAAGAATAAAGTCAGTGTTGTAAATTGGCAATAACATCAGATTATCATCTATTTCTAGCCTGTTCCTCTAGCTGAGTGGCCTTGGGCAAGTCATAATCTCACCACTAGCTGCTGCTTTTTTCCATCTGTTAGATAACAAGATTGGATAAGATGCCACCTTAGGTCCATTCAGGAGCTTTGGCCATAAAAATTTAAGTTAAACAATTATAAAAAGATCTTTTTGATTGCAGTTATCTTGTGAAAAAACTTTCTGGAAAATTAAAAGGAAGGAGTTCTTTGTTTCATAGTGCCAATGAACCTTTTGAAAATACCATCCATTTACATAAACCTGATATATAAATAAAATTGAAAGTAAAAATATAAATGTATGTACTATTTTAAAGTTTATTTTATGCATAATTTAAATTCTATTTTCAACCAATATATTCAAGACTAATACTGCATTCATTTCAAAGGACAGAATTACTTAAATAACACTCCCCAATGTCATATTCTTTCTGTGAATACAAATTAAAGAATGACACTATCCAGTGTGCTACTGTCTCTGTGAATACAAATTAAAGAGTTGGCCTTGTTGTTTGAATTTGGATTCAGAAAATAGCTTACCGGGCAATCCCTTATGTACTAAGCTCTGCATATTTATGGTACACCATTTTGAGCAGCTGCAATGCATTCAATACTCAGGGAATTTGGAAATGACTTTGAATTTGGATAAACTGGCGCACTGATGCCTGGAGAAAATTCTAAGTTCTGTACAGTACCCTGAGACAATGGCGTAGACTGTAATTATTAACCTGATCAAGGGCAAAGGGGTATTGAATATTGAGCAAATTCCAACCCATTCATAGGACTGTCATGTGCTGTGGCCCACTCATTGGTAGGCTCTGGGTTGATGACGAACTCTAAAGCTCTGGGGCATGTATTTCTTGTATAACTTGAGTAGTTCTGGACATGTGGGACTCAGAAATCACATCATCAGAAAGTTGTTCATTTCTCAATTCTTTTTTAATTCTGATTCTTCCCAGTAAAAAGACTCAGTCTGGTGGTAGTGTGCTTCTAACACTTCCATTAATTATGAATTCCCTTTGCAACAGAGAGTGAAGCGGGAGCACCAAAGCCTTCTGCAAACAGTATCTAGCTATAATTTGAAAACATGAGTTTGTTCACTGTTTTTACAGTAACCTTCTATTTATGGCAAGTAATACTGGCCTTTTAGTTATGGTAACAACACAAAGTGTTTTTTTTTTTTTTTTTTTTTGAGATGGACTCTCGCTCTGTCGCCCAGGCTGGAGTGCAGTGGCACGATCTCAGCTCACTGCAAACTCCGCCTCCCGGGTTCACGCCATTCTCCTGCCTCAGCCTCCCGAGTAGCTGGGACTACAGGCGCCCGCCACCAGGCCGTCTAACTTTTTGTATTTTTAGTAGAGATGGGGTTTCACCATGTTAGCCAGGATGGTCTCGATCTCCTGACCTCGTGATCCGCCCGCCTCGGCCTCCCAAAGTGCTGGGATTACAGGCATGAGCCACCGCGCCCGGCCTACAAAGTTATTTTTTAAAATAGATTTATTTAAGCCCCAGAGATATGTTTATTTAGAAAAATTTTAAAATAGGTAACAACCTATGACTGTCAAAAATTTCTAACATTTGGTATTTCAAATAAATGAAGCTTGAGAAACATTGGACTTGTGGAAAATACACTGAGCTGGAAGATAGGAAAATTAGTCACTAAATCTAATTTTAGCCCTGTCACTAATTATTAGATTGTCCTTGGGCAAGATTGAATCTTTCATGTCTCCATTTCCTCATTATCCAGTAAGTGTAGTAATATTTGCCAAATTACTTTTGGAGCGACAATGTGAAGATTAAAATTAAATGATGAATGGTGAAATACTATGAACCTTGGAAGTTATACGTAGATAAGGTTCATTATTATGTAACTGAAATGTCCCCCCCTTTTTTTTTTTACCGCTTCACAAAAACAAAAACAAAAACAAGATCAAAACCATTTAAAGAATAATAATATTATCTCTGTTTTTTCTCCAGGACCATTACAGTTACTGGTGGTGATATTGATGATGGTGGTGGTGATAGTGGAGTGTGTGCATGTGTGTGTGTTTGTGTGTGTGTGTTTATATGTATGTCTGTGACAGAGAGAGAGAGGGAGATTAACTTCACTCATTCAGTCTCTATATGTAAACTATTCCTAAATATTAAGGCTCTAGTCATCTTTTCCAGATTGATTATATTTTATTTTTGCTATTTCCCACGGTGCTAAAAAGCTTGAAAAGTAAACTGTGTTTAAAATGAAACTAATAATACATCATATTCACTCCAAGTTTTAATAAAAATATCACAACCTATCTGAATATTTAGTTGTTAAAAATACAGAAATTTAGTTGCATACAAAAATTATTTCTTGACCTGAAACAACATTTGGATTCTTGTTTATTCTACTTGTTTATTGTTTTTAAAACTGTAAATATCTAATAATATGATATCTTTTCACAAAAGATATTTTACTGTTACATAATACCATTTTCTATAGACTTCAGGATTTCTTTTTCTAATTTAATTTCTGGCTTATCCTTGAAGCTAAGGTTTTTGTTTAGTTAAAATATAACAGTTCAATTAAATATCTGGAACATTTTGATATTAATGACTAATCTGTCAAGTTTTTGACTGTTTTATTTGAGACATAAATACAACTAAGTTCTAAATTATTAATTCATTATATAAAATAGAGAAAATTGATACACACAGAAATAATGCTAGTAATTGTGGTTTGGTTTCCCATTCTATTAAGCAAAGCTTATTTAAGCATTATTGCTGCTGAATTAGGAGATGATAGACATCATAATCTTATTTGTATATAAATATTTAGGCTTGGTCTAGGATGGCAATTCTCAAACTTAAGCTGTCATCAGGATCACCTGGAGGGCTTGTCAAAACAGATTTCTTGGCCCACTCTCAGATTCTGCTTCAGTAGTTCTGTGGTGAGGCCTGAGAAATTGTGTTTCCAATAAGTTCCCAGGTGAGGCTAAGGCTGATGTTGCATTTCTGGGACTATACTTTGTGACTCGTTGGTCTAGTGGAAGGCAGTAGACCAGAGCAATAAATCCCATGGACTTTGGTGATAGGCCCAGATTTCAGCCCTGACTTTGGCACTTATGAGCTGTGTAACTTGGATAAGTTAGGGATCAATTTTGTCATCCATAAAATGGTAATTATATCTATTAAGAATATTGAATGAGGCCGGGCGCGGTGGCTCACGCCTGTAATCCCAGCACTTTGGGAGGCCGAGGCGGGTGGATCACGAGGTCAGGAGATCGAGACCATCCTGGCTAACACGGTGAAACCCCGTCTCTACTAAAAATACAAAAAATTAGCCGGGCGTGGTAGCGGACGCCTGTAGTCCCAGCTACTCGGGAGGCTGAGGCAGGAGAATGGCGTGAACCCGGGAGGCGGAGCTTGCAGTGAGCCGAGATCGCGCCACTGCACTCCAGCCCGGGCGACAGAGCGAGACTCCGTCTCAAAAAAAAAAAAAAAAAAAAAAAAAAGAATATTGAATGAAATAATGCATGTTAAGTGTTTGGAACAATGCTTAGCATATTATGAACTCTCATTAAATGCAATATCAGTAACTAATTGTGATGGTAGTAAGAGTGGTAGTCATAGAAGTAGTGGTTAATGGTAATAAAAAAGAATATATACATTTGCCTTAGTTCAATTGCATTAAAAGTTTATTGGTCGGCCGGACGTGATGGCTCACACCTGTAATCCCAGCACTTTGGGAGGCCGAGGTGGGCGGATCACTAAGTCAGGAGGAGATCAAGACCACCCTGGCTAACACGGTGAAACCCCGTCTCTACTAAAAATACAAAAAATTAGCTGGGCGTGGTGGCGGGCGCCTGTAGTCCCAGCTACTCGGGAGGCTGAAGCAGGAGAATGGCGTGAACCCGGGAAGCGGAGCTTGCAGTGAGTCGAGATCGCGCCACTGCATTCCAGCCTGGGCTACAGAGCAAGACTCCGTTTCAAGAAAAAAAAAAAAAAAAAAAAGTTTATTAGTCTTTCTAAGGAATGATGGATGGAGAGCTTGGCTTTCATTGGCCATTTTGTCTATGATAAACATTCTGCACAAGACATCAGTAAAAAGAAGTAATGCCCCTAGTGAAAGCACTTTCAAGAGCATTTTGGAGATTATTATCTAGATTGCAGTTTAAACAAAAGTTTCTCTATTTGTACAATGTTTCTCAATACTCAGAACTTACCACATTTCTTACTTTCCTTCCCTTAGCAACAAGAGCAAGACCCAACAAACCTATACATCTCAAATCTCCCCATTTCTATGGATGAGCAGGAGCTTGAGAATATGCTGAAACCCTTTGGACATGTCATTTCCACAAGAATACTAAGAGACGCTAATGGAGTCAGCAGAGGTGTTGGCTTTGCCAGGTAAAATTCTTTCTTTGTATGTAATCGTTCTTTCCTCATTGTTCCTTTTAAATTCCATTCCTTTTTTAGTACTAGAGCCCAAAGCATTAGAATATGCAAAAAAAAAAAAAAAAGGTAAAAGTAGCTTATCAAATCTATCATCCCTCTGAGTCTTTGCTTGGAGCTAAATAATTTCAATGTAATTATAAATAAACTGTGCTTGTTAAAATGTACGTAGAATGTGTTTATGTGTCTTGAGTCATAATAACATACATACTCAGTTCCCAGTCCTCTTTGTGCCTGTAGATCAACAAAATCAGATGCTGCCAATACCTGACAGAGACAATAAATGCCCAGTACCCCAAAGCAAAAGAGCCCATGTGGTGAACAAAGCATCTAAATGTTTTTGCATTGATTTCCAAAAAAGGGTGCTAGCATTTCTCAGTAAAGAGAAAATAGAAGAAAGGAAACATTTAGAGAAACAGGAATTACTGAGAAGACCCAACAAACTCAGAAATACAAGGGAGGTCAAGAAGCCATTTGCATTTAAGAGGCCCTGGCTATGTTTTTGATATTTTAGGCAGAACAGGGAAAAAAAAAATATTCCTTTCATTGTAAGAAAAGGAAGAGTAATTTTCATTTTAACTTTGAAGGAATGTTTACAAAAGAGGATTTCAGCCAGGAATGGAGTTTAAATAGTTGTACCTGCTGTGCTTTCATGAAAAACAAAGCTAAAAGAGACCACAGAGTAAAAGAAACTGCTCAATGACAATGAAGAAAAATAAGTCTTGTCTCTATGGCTTGGTACGTTTATATGTGTCTCCAGCTGATTTAACATGGATGAATGGATGGATGTTAAGTGTTATGTGGAAGTCAGCCCATTGCAGACAAGTTTGTTCATCTAGGGCCAGGCACGGTGGCTGACGCCTGTAATCTCAGCACTTTGGGAGGCTGAGAAGGGCAGATCACAAGGTCAGGAGTTCGAGACCAGCCTGGCCAACATAGTGAAAACCCATCTCTACTGAAAATACAAAAATTAGCCGTTGCGTGGTGGCAGATGGCTGTAGTCCCAGCTACTCGGGAGGCTGAGGCAGGAGAATCACTTGAACCTGGGAGGCAGAGGTTGTGGCAAGCCGAGATCGTGCCACTATACTCCAGCCTGGGCAACACAGCCAGACTCCATCTCAAAAAAAAAAAGAAAAGAAAAACCATTCCAAACTAACTTCCGTTAACTCACTTTAGAAGATAACAAATCGTCATGTATATGTTAACTAATCTCTAACTTTATTTCCTTGGAGTTGTGGTTGTGGACCATGTGTGAAAATTCTTCTTATTCTCCATAATGTATACATAGTAAACCAGTAGACAAATGCAAGGTACATGCTTGATGATTTGAATAGAAATAAACAGAATGAAGAAAATCTCCCTGGCTTGAATGTGTGCATGAGATATTCAGGCTTTCAGGACATTGACAACTGTTGATTTTCATGGCCAAGGCAGAGCTTATGGCACTACTTGGATCTCTGAATTTAAGCAATGTAGTCATTCTTATATAGTGTGCAACTATCTATTGGAGGCCTGAGCAATGTGGGAGTTCCCTGAACCAACTGTCATGTTTCACTTTACATACCATACACATTCCTTTGGTTCTTCCCCCATCCCTTGCCCTCCAAAAACTCTCCAATAAATTAGTTTCTCCTTTATTTGGACTCCTGCTGGGAAATAAATGCATTTCAAATTCATTAAGAGAACATATTTCCAAGAAGACCTACAGTGATATTTTTTTCTTTAAACAAAGGATGTGTTCGTACAAAGTATATTAGTTTCCTAAGTCTGTCATAACAAAATGTCACAGAACAGTGGCTCATACAACATGAATTTATTTTCTCACAATTTTGGAGGCTAGAAGTCAGAGGTCAAGATGTCTTTATAGCTGGCTTCTTGTGACGCCTTTCTTCTTGGCTTGTAAATGGCTGTGTTCCCCTTCTGTCCTCACATGGTCTTCCTCCTACGCATGCCTGTGTCTTAATCTCTTCTTATAAGAGCACCAAGTCATATTGCATTAGGGCCCACCCTAATGGCCACATTTTAACTTAATTACCCCTTTAAAGGGGTAATTACAAATACAGTCACATTCTGAGGTATTGGGGGTTAGGACTTCAACATATGAGTTTTGTAGGGGACACAATTCAGTTCATAACACAAAGATTGAACTATTCATTTCTCTCCCATTTATCTTTTCTATACAATGAGAGTTTGCTTAAAATGAGGCATATTTTTCTTAAGTACAGAGTCAAGTAATATATATTCTAAAAGGCAGAACTATAATGCTGGTATATGAGATCATGAAAGAATAAAACTTACAAAGTTATTTTTCTTTAGGAACTGAGGGAGGGTGGGAATGTTACATTTTAGCTCTATTCTGAATGCAGCCTCTCTCTCTCCTCTGTTGCATTTTGCATATAGAAGCCACAGTGAGCCCTTCAATATTCAAATCTCCTCCTGTCAGGGTCCTGCTTACAATTCTTCAACATTTCACTTGCCAACCTCTCCAGCATCATTCTTGATATTGCTCACCTTCCTGGCTTTGACTCTGTCTCATGTTCAGGCACAAGCTGCCCTTCTTGCCTGGTTATACTTTCCATGGCTCTTCTCCTGACTTCTGCCTACTCATCTCTCAGGCATTGGCTTAAACATCTTTTCTTCAAAGAATTTTTCGCTGACCTCCAATCTTTGGCTTTGGACAAAGTTAGGTGCTCTTGTTATAGCTCCTATAAAAGTTTTGTTTTTTCTTTCAAATAAAATATATCACGATTACAATGAATTCATTGTTTAATTTCTGTCTTCACCAAATGGATTGTACGTTTCCTTGGGTCAAGTTTTCTTTTTCATTGTTGGATGGATGACTAGATATGTGGCTAGTGGATTTCATAATTACCGTTCTGTGAAGTTTCAGAATAGCTAAATTCATTGGTCTTTTACAACTTTGAGCTTCAAATATGAATTAGCAGTCACATTCCAATTCTGAAATTTAGGTATCTGTATTTCAGAAAGTGCCATGTGGACTGAAAAGGCAAACATAGGTTCAAGTCAAGCCACTGATTTCTTATGCCTAAGAAATAAAAATGAAGTATGAGTCTGACTATCTTTTGAAAGAAGCCAGGAAACCGACACAGAAAAAGTATTTCATTCTCCATGTATCTTAGATTTTAAATTTTGAGGAGCAGAATCCCATATAATTAACCTAATTTGATGGGGTGAGAATATATTTTTAGCTGTACCATAAATAGATCTGCCAAATTCCTACTTCCCTATAACATTGGCAGTGCATTTTCTCAAGCAATTATGGCTTTTGCCTTAACTAATTTGATCATTCACAACTTAATTCTTGCACAAATGTTTCTCCTTTTAAAAATATTATCCTGTCCCTTTTCCACTCTGCTTTTCTCATCTTTTTCCCTCTGAACCACAAAACAGAGATGATTTCAGTCACCATTTTCTTGATTCTTCCAAGAATAGCCCATAGCAAGTGAGAGAAATTATTGTATTACATGAAGATGTCTTGGGACAGTGGTTCTCAAAGTGTGGTTCCCAGATCAGCAGCTTCAGTGCTTCCTAAAAACTTGTTAGAAATGCAAATTTCCTGCCCCCAATCTACCGAATTAACAGTCTGGTGGTGAGGGTGTTCAGCAGTCTGTAATCTGTGTACTAACAAGCACTTTAGATGACTCTAAAAGCACTCTAAAGCTTTGCCTTAGGTCATTAGTACTTGTTCTTAGGACCACCTGAAGATCTGTTAAAACTCTGATTGCTGTGCCCACTCTTAAAGTTTCTGATCCAGTTGGTTTGGGGTGAGACTCAATTATTTGCATTTCTTTTTTTTTTTAATTTTATTATTATTATACTTTGAGTTTTAGGGTACATGTGCACAATGTGCAGGTTTGTTAGATATGTATACATGTGCCATGTTGGTATGCTGCACCCATTAACTCGTCATTTAGCATTAGGTATATCTCCTAATGCTATCCCTCCCCCCTCCCCCCACCCCACAACAGTCCCCGGAGTGTGATGTTCCCCTTCCTGTGTCCATGTGTTCTCATTGTTCAATTCCCACCAATGAGTGAGAACATGCAGTGTTTGGTTTTTTGTCCTTGCAATTATTTGCATTTCTAACAAGTTTCCAGGTGATACTGACACTGCTGATATGGGAACCACCCTTTGAGAACTATTGCTTTAAAGTTGTCTGTGATTTTTCCAGGTGGAGTTGATTTCTGTTGATGCCTGATTTACATTGTTTTACTTTCTCAAAATTACTAATAAGGAACTATCCCCCTTCATGTTCCTCAAGGGTAGAGGCCATGCCTTCTTCTTTATATCTGTCCAATACTTAGAATATTGACACATAATTGATCTTGAGCAAATTTCTTATGATAAATAAATGAAATCACTTTAAGGTTTTGGGTTTTTTTTAAATATAGCAATATGCAGAAAGACATTTGATGATAATGATAAACCAATTGTGAGATAGAGTACTGGAATATTAGAAAAATCTATGGTAGCACCAACCCAACTAGTATTAGCTCACAAATTGTTTCTTCCTCTAGGAGTTTACAGTTCCACAGGCATTATTAAAAGAATATGCCGGCTGGGCACGGTGGCTCACACCTGTAATCCCAGCACTTTGGGAGGCCAAGGCAGGCAGATCATGAGGTCAGGAGTTCGAGGCCAGCCTGGCCAACATAGTGAAACCTCATCGCTACTAAAAATACAAAAAAATTAGCCAGGCGTGGTGGCACGTGCCTGTAATCCCAGCTACTCGGGAGGCTGAGGCATGAGAATCGCTTGAACCTGGGAGGTGGAGGTTGCAGTGAGCTGAGATCGCACCATTGCACTCCAACCTGCATGATAGTGTGAGACTCCGTCTCGGGAAAAATAAAATAAAAAAGTGCTTATTTAATTGGGAGAATACCTAGCCAATAATTGTGTCTAGTAAATTGTTGTACATATCTCTTGAATTTATGACTGTTTCAATTCAGAAAACCTGAATAATTTTTTCAGTGGACTTCATTTTGAATGTTACTGTTGGTGACTTCTAACCATCATATGTGGTCCTTAATTCATGTACAAGGGTTTCCAAAATTCCTTTGACTGGAAAGAACCCCCCCGCCTCAATTATTATTTTACTTGCGACTATACATTAATCTTCTTTGATAACCATCTCTTCAAAGTAAAAGGAGTATCTTCATTTTATATTTAAAACGCTGAATTTCAAAGCATTGATTTGAATGCCAGTGGGGCGCACAGACAGCAAAATTACAGGCTTTTCAAAGTTCCAGAAGCACAAGATAGTGTCTGAAATTACAGACATTTTATTTTATTTTGTGTGTGTGTGTGTGTTTTTTTTTTACTCTCTTGTAACTTAAAACAATTTTGTAAGATCCACCCCCCTCCAGGCAGCATTTTATAGCCAATTTATAAACCTCTAAAAACCGAAGTTTATGGTGGGAATGCTGACAGTCAGCCCCACTACTGCAGAGCTAGTGCATGCCAACAGAGTACCTTGCCTGCGAGGGTAAGGATCAGAGCGTAAATCATCCAGAGTCTGGAGGGCCATGACTGTGTGTTCATGTTATCCATTTCCCATTTCCAGAAACATGAGACTGATTGTCCAGCAAAAATCACATTGAGAGGGTGTTATGAGAGGCCAGTAAAGAATGACCCAAAGTGGGGAAGTGATGGGTGGGGGACAGGGGGAGCAGGGGGAGCATTCACAATTAATCCAGCTTCAACATCTGGGAACATAGAACCTCTTTAAGCAATGCATTTACTATCCCCTGGTGAGCTAAAGAGCGTGAGAGACCACTGAACAGAGAGACCTTTGTGTTTTGTAGTATTTTTTGCCCTTCCTCAATACTCTTAATTTGATTCTCATGGAGCTTTGTTTGAATGACTTCTAACATATGGGCAGCCCTGTGTTCTACCTCTCCCTACTGAATGTGCAAGTTTTCTAAATAAATAATTTAAGTTTTTCTTTCTTTTCATTAAGTAAAAAAAAAAAGATGGGTATAGGCATACAAATACTAGCCTGCTTACTAAATATCAATCAGTATAAATAGCAGGTCTTTTTTGTGTGTTCTACTAATAACTTTGAATATTATTAAAATGTTATTTATTTACCTTCTACTGCCTGATACTTCTTGTTCTCTTCTTCCATCTGCTGAAATATAATGAGACCACAGAAACAGAATAATCATATGAAAATACAGGAATTTTTAAAAATATGTTAAATAACAATACTTTATTTGAAGGCAAATATATGACTCTTTAAAATGCCCATCAAGTCTATCAAATTTTTTTAAATTGTTTGGAATTGTTTGGAGTATTGTTTTGACTGTATCTGTCTTGAATCCATCACTGCAGTAACAATTTCTCCCTCGCTATTTTGGCAATCCTTTTGCCGTTACTATTTTAAACACATGAAACCAGGAAATCAAAAGTGACTAAGGCAAATCTCTAAAGTGTAAACTTAGTGATTAGTAATCTCCAAACTACAGCTGTGTTTGTACAGAAACAGGTTACAACTGTGTTTTCTGAGATTGAAGAGAATAAAGGTTGTATGTTTCATTCTTTTTGGTAATTTTAATTCTTCTTCTAATTGCCATCAGATGTGGTCTGCTGGAGAGTATACTCCTGGACCCCCTGCAGCTTCTTCATCTTTGTTCTTCTTTTGTGTGTCTCATCTTGTTTCTTTTCCTTGCCTCTTTGTCTTTCTCTTACCATCAGAAAGTCAAAATCACAGCTGGAGAGTGTTGAACATTCTATTTTCTTTTTCATATATTCAGAGCCCTGGGTTTCAAAACCCTAACTAACCAGTGAACCAACCAAACAAATAAATTGCATCAAATAATTTGTTATTCTGAAGTCTCCGAGATGGCAGTCTTGTTGTATATATGCCTTTATAAAAATCTAACAAAGGAGATACAATATATACTTTATTGCTTTATTATTATAAAATAAAAATGACCACATACGAAATAATGTCCTCTGTGAAATGCGGAGAGAGTTCTGAAAAATTATTTACCTATATAAAATGGAATTGGGGGAGCTTTGTTACCTCCAGATTAGAAATGGTGGCCATTCAGTATGCTCAGGGCTCATAACATGTCTTTGACCTGTACCTGCTGTAAACACAAAGCATGTCGAGGACTATTGGAGCATCCAGAAAAGTGGGGACATTGGAGGCAGCTAGTCTGCTTCTGGCCAATAGAAAAGTAAGAGGTGGAAATATAGCCCAATATCGTTTGAGCCTCTTTTATTTAGTATATTTTCTACACTCTCAGCTTTCTGTGAATTGGGCCAATACATTTATTCTCTGTATCTCTATGGTTATAAACATGGTTCTACATGGGTCTGAAATAACTTAGCTTACATCTTAGTTCTGCACCTCTTACTTGTGTTCTTGGGACAGTTATATAAACTCTCTGAGCCTCTTTTCCTGACATATATCTATCTGTCTAGGTAGGTAGGTAGATATAGATAGATAGAAAGATAGATAGATAGATAGATAGATAGATAGATAGATAGATAGATGTCAGGTCACTATTATCCAATACTGGCTTGGTCAATATTCCAGTAATTGTTATAGATGAAGTAATTCAGAGATGTACATACACCCACAAAAAAAATCTGCTTTTACAGACCAACATTCTACTGGATTGGGGATGATGCAGGATTTTTGCTCCTTAGTTCAACTAAATCTGGGTTCTTTTCTCATGACCAGGAAAAATTAGGCATGTGGATACACTGAAGTGTGAAAAGGGCAGAATTTATTAAGTGAAAGGAAAACTCTCAGCAAAGAAAGGGGTAGTATAGCCCTAGGTAGTATTGGAAAAGGCAACATTCGTTTGGTTAAAAGGCATTATTCAGAAAGAATCAATCAGGAAAGAGCGGGCAAACAGGGGCAGAAGTTGTCCCTCTGGGTCACAGGTTTCAGTTGGAACCAGCAGTCATGTCTTTCAGCCTTCAGGCTGTTTTAGGCTTGAAGGTGAAGTTTCACCGGGGACCCTTCCCTATCTGCCTAGGTAATTTGTCTGCCTGCTGCCTCTATCAGGGAGATGACAATAAGTATGTAATAAACAAATAATCAAACATCAGATAATGAAAATATTACAAAAACACCCCAAACATAGGGGTGTAATAGAGAGTATGGGGCAATAGGAAGCAAGAGGTAAGAGAATGATGTTCTGTCTTCAGAGGGAACATTGAAACTAAAATACAAATCAGAAAGAACCAGCCAAGAAAATCTCTTAGTGGGAGTAGGGAGGGAAGAGAACAATCCTGGCAAAGAGAAAAGGAAGTAGAAAACCTAAGGTGGGGCCAAATTTGGCATGTTTGGGAAATAGAAAGGAAACAAAATTGTGAAACATTGAGTAAGGGAAAGAGGTGTAATAGGTAATAATGTCAGCCTTAAATAATGAGATTCAGAAAATATGATTAAGTACAGAGTTTATTTGAGCTCAGAGCTTGAAGATGGCCACTCAGGAGTGTAGATTCAAGTTGCCCTGGATATACAGTACAATTAGCAGTAGTTACAAGTGGGTCTTGAAACGAAAAAAGAAGCAGTTTTTAAGTTTTTGCTAAGAATATACATTAAAGTAACATAAGCTATTGATTGGCTATTCATGGTTCTTTGTATCACAGATTCCAAGAACATGAAGATAATGGTAGAGGCAGCTAATTAGGAACAAAAATGCCTTTAAAATATTACCCTGGGCATGGATGCTGTGAGGAGGGGCGTGATCAAAAGTCTCCAACTCATGGCTCTCTGGGTTGGATAAATTTTGCATACCTCACATAGCTCAGCCTGATCTGAGTTTTCTCATTTCCCTCCATTTCATCAAGATGTTTTGAAGAAAGCATAGTAGATGAACTAAAAGCATTTTGACTCCTTAGTCCTACATCATAAGGAAGGTTCATTCCCAAATGGTTCTGTCCCACCCAGGTGGGTGTGTGGGGAAGGGGCAGGGGAGAGAATACATCTCAGTAAGATATTTTAAGTGTGCCTAAAGCTGAATTGGAATGGTATCACAGGGTGGCAAAAATGAGACTTCAGCCAAATCTCAGTCAACTTATTTAAATAGTTGCTGTCACTTATTGAATCATCCTGGTCTTTAGAATATTATGACTTTAATTTTCTCAGAAGCAGTAAAACAATGAGAGATACATATTGCAAGTAAGGATTACCATTACAAAAAGAGAACATGTATTCCAAAATGAAAAAGGAAACCTGTTCCACTGGTGAGTCCACTGAAAACATCCTGAAGAAAATTAAACCCTTGTCCTTTAGAGACTCATAGATAGGAAATAATTCTGGATTTAGTCTAAAATATAGGAAAATCATAAAAACTCAAAAACAATAGTCAGTGCTGGAATCTAATAGCTGGTGTGCTATAGTTTTCTTCTGAAACATAATTTTTCTCTCTCCAGTTCCCCATGTAAACCAAGGATAATTCTTAGTCTGATCAATTTATTTGCAAAATAAGTTTTAGTAGTGTTCTTGGCCTGATTATTTGTATAAAGTGTAACAAGAATAATGAATGGCCATATAGGCTCCTTTAAGTTGGCTTTGCTAGAACTTTTTCATAAGGAATCTCAAATTAGATTTTTAAAAGCCTCTTGAGGCTAGGAAAACAAGCCAAGGATTTGCTGTCAGTTTGTGCCTGTAATACCTATATGAATTGGGTAAAGTCCTCTCTTCTTGAGGTCCCAAAATATCTTGAGGTTCCTGGGCCTGTCAGAAAGTGATATTCTTTACTTATCATGAGGTCAGGAACCTTGTAAGAGAACCATGTAAAAATGTATCATGCCAGTCTTTTCCAGAGGCCTTTTATTGGGTTTCTAAAGTCAACTTCAATTCCTCAAAGCAATCTGGTCATATCTAAAAATATGCCATTCCAATAAAAGCTTTGGTAAAATTACCAGTGTTCAATGTGTCCTGATACCAAAAAACAAACATATTCTTATTGAACTTATGCAAATAACTATATTGCCATAAAACAAGAATACTCATTATTAGTTCCCATATTTTGAAGAAATCGGCTAAAGAGAGAAGTGAACATTTCAATTTTGCTTGCAAATGTATACTTTACCCTGTTGCTATAAGCTATGAATAGCTGAAAAGAAAATAAGACAAAATATAAGTCAGTAATGTTGCAAACAAAAAAGTCATAAAAATCATTTTAGTCCTCTATGA
This sequence comes from Pan troglodytes, assembly GCF_028858775.2. Lineage (NCBI taxonomy): Eukaryota > Metazoa > Chordata > Mammalia > Primates > Hominidae > Pan > Pan troglodytes. The sequence goes on from NC_086015.1 coordinate 33,737,493, forward strand.
GTTCAGTAAATTGAAATAACTTTTGATTGATGTTGAGTTAGCAATCTTCATTAATGTATCAGCTTTTTAATTAGAGTTCTGGGAGATTTTACTTAGTCCAAAAGTAAGATCTCTAAAGTTATCAGAAATCTTTATTCAAGAATTCTTGTTGGGATTCTTTTCCACGAATTTTCTTGAAGAATGGACTATAGCTGATTATAAATAACCTTTTGAGAAGACTTAAAGTAAAACAATAATTGTCTGTGGATGACAAAAAGAGTAGCCGTGGTCAAAGATACAATTGACAAGAAATTTAATTATTTTTGTGGCATAAAACAATGTAATATAATAATCATAATTATGTCTGATAGCATATATCAAGACATATCTGAATTTTCAGAATCTCATATAATTTTGGAATACATGTTAATACATGTATACTAATATAACTCAAACCTATTTTTCTAACTTTTATTTTAAATTCAGGGGCACATGTGCAGGTTCATTATATAGGTAAACTTGTGTCACGGGGGTTTGTTGTACAGATTACTTCATCACCCATATATTAAGCCTAGTACCCATTAGTTATTTTTCTGATCCTCTCCTTCCTCCCACTTTCTACCTTCTGAAGGGCCCCAGTGTGTGTTGTTCCCCTCTATTTGCCCATATAAACAGCATTTCTTATTTGACAATGCTTCCTATATGATTTTAACATATCAAATAAGCGTTATATGTCTCTCCTGGACTTCCAGGGGTTTCTTCTTTATGTCCAGGTTAGTACAAATCAAAAGATAATTTTAGAATCTGAAATTTAATTTTTGGGAATATGTAAAGTATTAAAGGTTTAAAACACTTGATATTGAAATTTAAAAATGTTTAAAACACACGATCAAAATAGAATCTGAAGTCAATGCATAATAATAGTCATTTATTTTGTGAAAATGATAATTCAAAGTTTCAGAAAGCAAAATTTTTTATTATTTGATAGGGAAGAGATTTAATACCCAATCAAGGGACCTAATAAAGACAACATGAGGGAAAGTCTCCCTGCAGCTTAATTATTTTACAGTTTACTCAAAAAGTAAACAAATCTTTTACTATCTCTTATTAATACTACACAAAATTCTTGTTCTAAGGAGAAAACCAAGTTTTACTTTTAGTGTGTTATCAATACTAAAGCTAATTTTAATAAAACATTATGACCAAATCTGTCCAATCTCAATCAGCTTTGACCTCACAAAATAAGATTTCCATAAACCTTTTATAACCTTTTGTAATTTTCTATTAAAAATGATCAGTATTCTGAGAAAACCCTGTGGCAACATAGGGGCACAGACTGTGGCCTTACATCAGTGTGCTTTTGATATTAATGCTCAGTTTTTAGAAAAACATATAAATAATTACTAATTTTAGACAACTTGAACACACACAAAATTTCTTTCCCAAGATTAATCTTCCACAAACCCTCTACAACTTGCTTAAAATGTTTTGCCACTACCTAAGCAAAAATTCTATGGATAAATACATAGGTATTTTCCTGATCAGAAGACAGCTATTTTCACTAAACCAACAATATTAAACTAGTCTTAAAGATTCACACAAATCATGTGAACTAAAAGGCACTTGAGCTGGTTTTGAGACAGGATAGTTCCCTTGGCACCCTTGTGGGACTCACGAAGGGGCGGCTCGGTTAGGCAGCCCGCAGCACTCAAACCCCTTGTGGGAGGGTTAGCACGCAGGTGAGCTGGTGCAGGAGCCGGGGCAAGTGCCTTTGGGTGCCTGCAGGAACAAACACTGTACAGGCCCATGGCAGCGCCTAGGGGTTGCCTACGACCCCTGGAGCCCCAGAGGATGTGTGTTATGGTGTGGTCCTTTAGCTTTGTCATCCATGGATGGCTTAAGTGTTTAACAGCTCAATGGGGAGTTAGTGTGACAGCCTCTTCCCTCTCACCTCAGTTCTTGTCCGGCATCCAGGAGGAGTGAGGTCACACGAACAATTTGGAGGGTGGTGAATGCAGAGGATTTTATCGTGTGGTGGAAGTAGTTCTCAGCAGGGAGGGGAGCTGGAAGGGCAATATAGTGGGAAAATAATCTTCCCCTGGAGTTGGGCCATCTGTGGCAGAACTCTTCTATGAAATTCTGCTGTCAAGCCATCCCTCTGAAGTCAAGCTGCTTCTTTCTGATATCCAGCTGGTTCCTCTTTTCTCCTTCCCTGCCAGTGGAGCTTGGAGTTTTTATGGGTACAGGGTGGAGGGTGGGGCCGGCCAGGGTAGTTTTGGAAAAGGCAACATTTGGGTGGGAAAACAGGGATGTGAAGTTTTCATTTAGGGCATTGGTTCCAGGCTTGAGGGTGGAGCCCTTGCCGGGGAACCACCATCTTCTACCCAGTATTTCCCTGTCTCCTGTCTGTATGTAGTTTCTATTTTTCTGATAAAATATTTGATTTAACCACTTACATTTTCTTTAAGACAATTAATTGGAGGTTGTTCATATATGTTGCTAGTAAAATGTCACATACACATGCCACATTTAAACATATAGACATACAGGACACATAGAAGCAAATTTTGTATTAATAGCTTTATAAGGTTCTCCATTTGCCAGTTTGCAAATAGTTTCTTTCCTCTTTAGACTCTCAAGCCCTAAACAATTATTAGCTAGGCTATCCTAAATTTACAATCGCAAAAACATGACTCTTAGGTGAAAATTTACCTCCCAAAGGCACAGAACTTAGATCTAAACACCTTTATTTACTGAGACAAAGAAGGGCATAGGTAAAGGCCCAGTCAAGATAAGATTACCAGCAAAAATATCTTAAACAAAAGTAAGGTTGGTTTTATAAACTTTAAGGCACTGTTTTTCCTGTCATAACAGTTTCTAGTAGCTTAGGTGGAGCAAGGGAGATGCTCCTACAAATGGAGATTTCCATTATATATGTATATTTATTTTACAAAGAGTTTCAAAATAGCCACCTAAATGCCAGAAAGTCATATTTTGGAGACCAATCTAGTCAGAAAGCTGGTATTTTCAACTTAGCTTATGTATTGATTAGATTACTAACCTCAGGGTTGAGCCCTTTAATGAATAGCAAAATGAAAGCATTTGCAGTTTTGGGGGACTAATGTTTACATATGTGAAAAACAGGCAGTGCACCTAGATATTTAAAATTGAACGATCCCACTTTTACATTGAATCCCGGGTCCCCCAGAAAAGAGAAATGCCACAAGACCGGGGTATGCAATGTTTCCACAATGCACCTCACTGCATACATTCCCTCAAGACTGGTAGGTGAGCAGTGCCCATCAGCCCACTCTGTGATCAGACCACCCTCCCACAGGAGGAGTTTTATGCCTTGAGGGGAAGTGTTTCCTCCACCTTCAAGTGTTCAAACCTGTCTTTCTATCTAAACACCGGAAAAAATGAGTAGCCCTGTACATTTATAATCATTCACTGTAACTGATTTCAGCTACTTCAGAAACCACAGTTTTTGCCAGTGACTTGTCAGCCATTGCACACACAAAATTCAAGTTGTATCTCATAGTACAGAGTAATCCCTGGTACCCTAAAAGCTAAAGAGGTCAGTTACTACTTCTAACAGCTCTTGCAAATCTTTATTATTAGACTCAGTTATGGAAGTACGATTGCCCATAATTATATTTCCTTTTGAATGATAAAAAAGACCCAGTGAGAGGAATTTTGGTCACCCAAGAAGAATGTTTAGATTTGTCAATTGAACTGAGCTGTGAAATCTGACCAATTTTAAAGATTACAAATTTTTCACTTAAGCTGTAAGATTACACTTTTTCTTTTCAGAGAGAAACTATTTTTTCCCCAACCAAAATTTTAAATGAGATAAAAGATTGAAAAACTCTTTTTTTTTTGAGACAGAGTCTCATTCTGTCACCCAGGCTACAGTGCAGTGGCACGATTTTGGCTGACTGCAACTTCTGCCTCCCAGGTTCAAGGGATCCTCTTGCCTCAGCCTCCCAAGTAGCTGAGATTACAGGCGCCCACCACCATGCCTAATTTTTGTATTTTAAATAGAGGCAGGGTTTCACCATGTTGGCCAGGCTGGTCCGAACTCCTGACCTCAAGTGATCCTCTTGCCTCAGCCTCCCAAAGTGCTGGGATCACAGGCGTGAGCCACCGTACATGGCTAAAAGATGGGAAAACTCTAAGAATTAATTCAAAATAACACTAACTCAAAAAGAAAAAGTGAAAGTCACAAATCTGCAATCAGCAGAGACTCTAGAGAATAACAAATGGAACTCCTACCTTACAGTAGAGCTTCATTTCCAACCATGTTGTGGCAGGAATGTGTGCAGTTTCAAAAAGTGAATTGGTCTGAATGTTCAACCAAGAATGGAGCATTCAAATCTGAGGAGGGCTTACCCAGTTGACTGACCTCCGCTGACTCCAGTGAGGTCAGATGAATGAAAGTTATGCTCATATCAGGGCTCCAGCTGTCAGCAAAGCAAGGGAGATCACTGAAAGTCTGTTTCAGGTCCCACCTGAGTCACCAAAATGTCAACCTTGAATAACATAAGTACAGAGATTATATGAGCTCAAAGCTTGAAGATGGCCACCCAGGAGCCTAGATTCATGTTGCCCTGAATATACAGTCCAATTAGCCATAGTTACAAGTGGGTCTTTAAAGGAAAAAAGAAGGGAAGTTGTTTATCAAGACTTTTCGTTAAGATAACATAAGCTATTAATTGGTTATTCATTGCTCTTTGTGTCACAAATGCTAGGAATATGAAGATAATGAGTGAGAAAGCTGGTCAGGAACAAAAATGCCTTAAACAATTGCCCCCAGTCATGGCTACTCAGGGGAGAGACAGCCATGACTGAAGCCCTGTACTTATGTCTCTCTGGGCCTGATAAATGTTGCATATCTCACATAGTTGAGCCTGCTCTGAGCTATTTTTCTTTTCTCAATAATATCTAGGAATGAAATATGGCTGTGATTAAAAGTGGTAATGTATTCCAGAGTCATTAATGGTATGACTTTTCTACACCTATGCTTAATTTTCACTTTATCTCAGATTATTTATTTAAGTTTAATTTTCTGCCATTTCTTTATGAAAATTCCTTCTAGAAACATTGGTCTGGCTAAAAAAATATACTTAGATAATTATGCATCTATGTGAGTACATAGATGAGTGTCCCTACTGGGGATAATCAGGTAATCCAAGTGAAAGAAGTAGTTTCTAGATGGAGTATAAGGCAAACTTTATTTCTTACATGCTTCTTGAAACACCCAGTCTTTGGGATAATTTTTTTACTTCTCTGCTGTTGATAGCTTTATGGTGTAGGCATCAAGATGCTGGCTGGAAGCAGAGTTTCACTCCAGATGATTCTACTGAAGAAAATTAAGGAGTATTTACAAAATATTTACAGAAGCAGTGTTAAGGGAACTGAGGTAAAGGCAAAGAGATGTTGATGTTCCCAGAGAGGAGCAACAGAGGGAAACGTTTACCACCCTGAGAGCTCAAGGAGCAACCACAGGGGTGTTTCCAGAGTTCAGTGAGAGCCAGAGCCTCAGAGGAGGGCCTGCTTGGAAGGACTGTAGACAGGGAGAGATGCAACCCCTGCTAGACAGAAGTGCCAAAGCAGGGAGACAAAGAGGGAAAACCACTCAGATTTCTCTCTACTCTTGCCTTTTGAAGTTCTTTCTTTCAAGCTTCCATAGGCAGAACCCAATGGAAAACCAGTAAACAAAAGAACTAAGATTACACAGTCGATAGAAGGGTCACTTCCTTGGGGCATAGAGCAGGACAGAGAGGACATTTAGGAAAGGGTGAGCAGAAATACACCACTATCCCTGTATAAATTAAGTTAAATAATTTTTCTTTTCTCCTAACTATTAAAAATAAAGAATGCAAGTTCAGTGATAAACAGCACCTACTATTTTGCCTTAGGATTGGCAATTGACACAGCTTGGTAGGAATAATGGCAAAGTGGCTTTATTTAAAGAACAAAACTGCTCTTTTACTCTGTTCCATGGTTGCTGTGATGTCTTTTTTTCTGACACCAAATGTGTGGGTTTTTCTGACATCAAATACCTTAGTTTTGCATATCGATTCTCTAATTCTCTGACATCAATTGGATGTCCTACAATTTAACTCAGTTTTGACACAAACTACCTGATCATCATGAGACTCCACAGGTGTAAGGGTTCAGTTCCACACCAGCTGCAAATGGAGTGCCCAGGTGTATTAGTCCATCCTCATACTGCTATGAAGAAATACCTGAGACTGAGTAATTTATAAAGAAAAAGAGGTTTCATGGAATCACAGTTCCACATGGCTGGTGAGGCCTCACAATCATAGTGGAAGGCAAAGGAGGAGCAAAGGCTTGTCTTACATGGCAGTAGGCAAGAGAGTGTGTGCAGGGGAACCATCCTTTATAAAACCATCAGATCTCATCAGACTTACTCACTATCATGAGAAGAGCACAGAAAAAAAAACCCACCCCCATGATTCGATTACCTGCCACCAGGTCCCTCCCATGGCACATGAGAATTGTAGGAGCTACAATTCAAGATGAGATTTGGATAGGGACACAGCAAAACCGTATCACCAAGCTACCCACATTTCTTCCCAGCAACTACAAAATGTGGGAGTACCCACAACTCCCCAATTCAGGTTTAGTAACTCACTAAAATGACTCTCAAAGCACTTTATGTTTATCAGTTTATTATAAAGGATACAACTCAAATGAAATAAATGCATATGGCCAAGTATCAGGGAGGGGGTGTGTAGCTTCTGTAGCCTCTCTGGGCTCACTACCCTCCTGGCATATATCAGTGTCTTCACCAAACTGAAAATTTCCTGAACCTTGTTGTTTAGGGATTTTTATATAGGTTTCATTAGGTAAAACATCTAGGTTTGATTAATTTAATCATTGGCCCTTGGTGTTTGAGCTCAATCTCTGGCCCCTCTCCAGTTCTTGGAAGTCAGAGAGGGTGGGGATGAAAGTTCCAACCCACTAATCACGTCTTAGTCTTTCTGGTGACCAGTCCCCATCCTGAAGCTACCTGAGTGACCTCATTAGCATAAACTCAGATGTGGTTAAAAATAGTCTATTCTGAATAACAAAACATACCCCTATCACTCAGGAAATTCCAAGGGTTTTAGAAGCTGTGTGTCAGCAACCTGAGAAAAAGACTAAATATATTTTTTATCATGTCATAGTTGCCATGCAGAAAGCATGGGTTAAACTGTCCCATCTATTAAAAGGAATCACAGATTTCAATTTTCATGTGAAATCTCCCAAGTTTCAAATGTTGACAACCATTTCAAAATTTCCAAAATCTCTTTGCAGTCCAAATAAAACACACCTGTAGACTGGGTTTGGCCCATGGTTTCTAGTCTCTCATACCTGACGCAGAACTTCGGAACAGGAGTTTTCAACCCTGGCTGCACACAGAAATCACCTGGGTAGCTTTGAAATCTTTGTGCCTGGGCCTCATGCCAAAACAATTAAGTCAGAATCTTCTGGGCTGGGCCCCAGAGATTGGTATTTTTAAAAGTAGTTTTCTGATAATTTTAATGTACAGTGATTTTAAAAGCTTCTTATTTTGGAATAAGTTTACCTTCACATAGAAGCCATAATGATAATATAGATTTTCTATATATTGCACACCCAGTTTCCCCCATTAACACCTTAAATTACCATGGCACATTTGTCAAAATTAAGAAACTGACATTGGTATATTACTATTAACTAAACTCCAGACTCTATTTGGATTTTGCCAACTTTTTTATTAACATTTTCTTTCTGTTCCAGGATCCAATCCAGTTACTATATTGTGTTTAGTTGTCCTGTCTCATCAGCCTGCTCTGATCTGCGATAATTTCTTAGGCTTTGTTTGTTTGAGTAGTACTGGCCAGGTATTCTGAATGTCTCTAGATCTGAGTTTGTCAGCTGTTTTTCTCATGATAGGACCCCTAGTTTTCATGGGTTTTGGGAGAGAATACCACAGAGGTGAAACACCCTTGACATCTCATATCAGGTTATATTCCATTTTTGAAAATAACTTCTTGAAGTAATAGTGGCTGGGTAGAGTGGAGCTAGCAGGACCCATCCTACTCTTGAACAGATTGAAGTACATCAGTCAGTAGAGAAAATCAGGAGGGATGACATGAGGCCAGCAATGGAGCTGCATCTCTTGCAAATAAATAGTCACAATTCAAAGTCATGAGACAACAGTTCTATTCCAGGCTCATCCACTAACTAGTTTTTAGGGAAGCCAATCACAGTCTTCTAGTGCTACTTTCTTCATCTGTACAATATAGAAGTTGATATCTGAGGCCATTTCCAGTCTTGAAATTATGTGATTCTCAAACTCTGGAATGTGTTTTCATTAGTCAAATATTGTCATCCACAGTTTCATTTCCTAAGAGGAATGTGTTGTAATGCTGAGCAAGTTACCTTCAAAATTTCTGGTTTCTACAAAAGGGCATGTAAGGGAGGCCTCTCTGCTTCACTGTTTGGTACTTAAGACACTTGTATCCTAAGAATGTCAGGTGCCTGGCCGGAAGAAAACAAATTGCAAAAACTGAGAAGAAAATTCATCGCATTCATTCATCTTTGTTTCTGGAACTCACTATTTTATTCCTTCCGTTACAATGGATTAAGAAGGAAATGACATAATTTGTTTTTGAAATGTCAGAAGCAGTGCAGAGTTTAGTACTTTAAAAAATATTTTAGTGTTGACCCTGTGCATAGGTAAATCTTACCAGAAATGAGGATGACTGGCTTACAACGTTAGATACTCTAAGTTGCCAATAATTTGTACAGAGCCTGTGATTGCAAAACCACAAACATTTCACAATACTGGAAACCTCTAATTAACCATAATAAATGACAGGATGGGTTTGTTTTAAATACATGGTTAATAATGCTTACTGCTTTAAGACCATAAACTGTGTGATTCTCTATGGAGGTGACAGAGGTAGGCTGCAAATGGTTTTGCAAAGTATGTTTCTACCTCTGCATGTTAAGTCTGACCCAGAACATTCTACTAATATTGGATCAGCCTCTCATCTGATGTAATTTGCCTGTGGGAATTGTATCGGCTGTTAAACTAGCTCCTCTTAGTAGCTGTTTGAAAAAAAAAAGGAAGAAGAAGCACAATTCTGTGGTGTGTTTCAAATAACTGAAGCCAGTGTCCTAGGTACTGAGACAAGAAAGAATGTCAAACAGGACCTTTAATGTGTATTTATATTTAAACGTCAGACCTAACAGAAAACCCTGAAGCTGTATACAATGATTAGAGCCTTGTAAGATCCTAATTAATGTATTGTCAGGTGAATGGTTGGCCTGGCACTCAAGCTGTTCTGAGGGACGCAAGGGATTTCAGGTACCGCCTAGGAAGAATAGATGCAGTTGTAGTGATTCAGTGGCCCATCTGAAAGGGACATATAAAGGCAGCTGTGTCTGGCGTGCTGTCTTTTCAGACTCACTTGATAATGCTAGTGTCAGTTTCAACTGAAGCGTGTGCCAGATTCCAGATAGCTTGAGCTGGCATTTCAGAGAGGTTAATTGTGAAACTTGAGAAGAAAATGGGCACATTCTTCCTAAGATGGCTATTCAAATATGGTCTCTTTCCTCCCCCCCAGAGCTTTCTGGGTCTCAGTCTCACTTTTGTTCTGCTTCCACGTAAAATGCATGAGGAACACTGAGCCTTTACCCCTTGGCAGCTCCTACATTGCCATCTTTGCTGGGACTGCTTTGCCTTGTTAAAATGTGCCCCGCGTATTAAAATGGAATTGTCACTGCTGGGTGGTGCAGCGTAACATGGTTTGACACTAAGCGCCGGCAGCTACAGAAAACAGACTTTTATTGCATTTATTCTTTCAGAGACGGGAGTCTCTAAAGGCTCACAGCAGACATTCACTTAGTTAAATCTGAATGAACCCAAAGTGAACAATCTACTCTGCTGTCTTTGTGTTCATAGAAACAGCCCCCATCCAGCTTGATATGGCTGTAAAACAGTGTTAAGAAAAGATGATCACACTTAGAATGCAGAAGGGAGGACTTGAGGCTTTCAAACGAACAAAAATATTTTAAGTGGGTGGAGTGGGTTAGCCACTTGATTTTCTTTTTTAGCTTCCTCTCTATTCCCTAAAATGTATTATGTAGAATAAACACACACACACCCCTACACACACACACACACCCCTAGTATTAGTCTTCATTTATAATTCCATGCCATTTTAAGACAAAGGATTTGATTTGTAGGACTCTTGCAAGCAAGCTTTAGATTCTTAACTGCCTTTTATCCAGATGAGTACCCAGAGAGAGATTGAACAGGGAGGGGGCTCTGAGGCACAAACTTTGCATTTTGTAGCTCTCCTGGAATAAAAATTCCATAAAGTAACATCTGTAGTAATTAAGGGCTTACATTTCCTCTCCCATTTATGTCTCTGCTAGGAGAGAAGGTTATTTTCCCAAAGAGACAATAGTGGATCCTGTGGGAAGAGAGAAAGAACAGAGTTAGAATTCTTTTCTTCCTGGAAATGGAAATTTTCTACTTAAAAAAAAAAAAAAAAGATAAAAAAATTGAAAGACTTACAGTAAAAGGTTCCACTGGGAAGGAAACTTGAAAGAGTTAGGAAAATTGTACTTAGCTGTTCCTAAATATTTAGAATGAGGAAAGATTCTGCTTGCCTTTCTTATCCAAACATCTTCTGATATAGGGGAACTTGTGAGTGAGTAGTAAACAAAATGCTGTTTTTGTTTTTATTTTTATCTATTAAAATTGCACAAAGAGTTTTCTTTTTATTTGGACATCAAATTGATTCATTCTGAAGATTTTTTTTTTTCAAAATAATACTTATGTGGATCCATTGGGTCACCTGATGATATACATACTGCGCGTTAATGTTAAGTTAGTTTCCCTACACTCTCTTGTCATAGCAGGATCAGCTACTTAAATTAGGGTGAAATATGACAATGTAGATCCCTTTGTTAAAACACTGTTAAGAAGTTCAAGGTGACAACAGCAGAACTTTAAACCAAGTGCAGGGTTGTTCTAAGTGTGGGGCTCTGTGTGAAGACCTAGGCCTCATTCCTGTAAATTTAGCCCTGCTTGGTGGTAGAGATTTGTCATATCCATCAATACAGAAAGATGCACACTCATCCCATGCTTCATAGGAATGTACATCTGAAAACAAAACTTTGTCAGAGAATAATTATAGCTCAAAAATGGAACTCGTTCCTGATATCATCTTCAAACTTGTTAAACAAGTGATACAGATGCCCTGACTTCCTCTCTCAGTTAATTTTTAAGAATTTCCCGGGCAAACCTTCCACTGAGCCACATGCTTTCTCTCTCTACCACATTGTAATAAGGACGCACACCCTCCAAGCTGCCCAGCTCAGCCCCCTGCCCTAATTACTTCTCCAAAAGCCTTTCCTAGATTCCGTGCCTCTTCTCAGCATTTCTCTCACTTCTGGGATTCCTCTCACATTTGAATTCTTATAGCTGTAATAAATATGTATAACTTACTTGATATTTGTTAACATATTTTTTTTGTATCTTCTTTCCTTTGCCAGGTAATATGGTCCTGTAATATGGTCCTGAAATACACATGAAATTTAGATATAGGAAAGTTTTACAACTTGAGTTGATGGCCACCATTCCAAGAAAGCTCATATTAATAACAGCAGAAAATCCAAAATTATACTTTGCCTTTTGAACACATTTTACACATTTCATACACATTCTTTCATGTGTATGTGTGCTGTTTCTTAAATGTATTTTTGCCTCTAGTATACTCTTTGGAAGACTTAATTTTCTTTTATCAGAATTAATCCTTAATTATTATCCTCCCCATCCAATTTTATAAAATAAAAAAGGCCAGATATTATTCATTATTTGGAAACTGCTACAAATATTACTGTACTTAAGATATGGTAACATTGCCAAAATTTAAATTATGTTGGTATGGCTCAAAATGTTCATGTTTTAGCTTGTATGTGAGATGCCAAAATTTGGCACAAGAATACTAGTTTAGGAATATTGATAAGATAGTATGAAAAAATAGGATATTGTCTAAAATTCAATATTGAGAAAGTATAGAACCTAAGGTTTGTGTATCTATACCTTCCTTCAACAGGTAGGACCCCACCAAACTCTTTGGATGTCTTACATAAAGTGGATTTTCAATAAAAATGTCATAATGCTGACGACTACATTACTATACCAATCAGTCCTTTAGGCTGCAAGCCATGCAAATAAAACATATCTTGTCAACCTCTTTTGTGAAATCCATCAGCAGTATAGCTTAGTAGCTATAGCACAGGCTTTACTGTTGCACAGATGTCAGTTCAAATACTGACTTTTCCTCTTATTGGAAAGGTAGTTTATCTGTTTAAGCCTCAGTGACCTTATTGATAGGAATGACAATAAAAAGACTTACCCATCAGGTTTGCTAATTCATCATTCAACAGACATTTGTTGAACACTTTCAATTGCCAAATATTGCTGGGTGAATTAAGATAATGCCGCAGGGTTACCTCTGAACGAGTGCTCAGAATAGAGGCCTCCACATAGACACCTTTCAAAGAGTGAATAATACTTTCTCAGCATTAATGAGTTTGTGATGTTCTCTTATCAATCTGGTCATCATGTTCATGAAAAAAGTTGGCAATTAGGGTACAATTCTCAAATCAAGTATTTCTATGGCTTTCTTGTTTTCCTTTACTTCTTAAGTTTCTTTTTCTTGACAACCATATATGACCTCTGGTTTACCTTTTTTTCCCAGAATGGAGTCTACTGAAAAATGTGAAGTGGTAATTCAACATTTTAATGGAAAATATCTGAAAACACCACCAGGCATCCCAGGTAAGAAATTCACTAATAAGTGACTAAATGATGCCGAGGATTAAATTGCTCTTATTAGAATAAGTACATTGTAAAGCCCTTGTTGATCACTGCAGAGTTGGGGGATTTGCTTTTCTTAATGTGTATTTTCAAATACTACTGTGTAGCAACTCATCTTTCTCAAAAGCTTTTTGGTAATTCTTCTTTCGCTTTTTGAATCTCTGCTGCTAACTGTCTAAAGTGGATTAGAAGAAAACCATAGCAAAGAATAGTTAAAGAATGATGTGCTGGAAGTGATAGAATTTTATGACTCAGCATTAATATTAAAATTCCAATTTCCAAGTTACAAAATATCCAAACAATGATATTCACAATGAATCCCACAAATTGATGCCAGCCCTGAAACATTTCTTACCAGTCCATGACAAGAAAAGCACAGAAACTGAGAGAAAGCATTTAGAAACTAGTATAGCGATTTGAAAATGTCATGAAATCTGAGTGCATAATTTTCTTTTACAAAAATATCAGTTATTGACAAATTGGAAATTTTAGAAAATACTGTCCATTTATCAGAGCTAGTTTGAGAAGCCCCAATCTGGACTATCCCAGGGCATTTCACACTTCCCAAGGCAAAATTCCTAAGGTTTTATACACATTATAAAGTGTTCTAATCTTATGCTATTAAGAATTGCATTAAACATGAAATAATTGGATTTATTATGTGTATCAGAGCTACAAATGCCAGAACTTGAGGCAGTAGTGTATGTGGAAGGTTTTAATATTAACTAAGTAAAGTTTTAAATATAATTCCAATATAAAAAATTAACAATGGAATGAAGTATTAAACTAAGAAAAATTACATAAAGATTCATCTGAATAAGGCAGCTTGGTTTATTTGTTGGTCTTTTATATACAGTTATTCTCAGAGGAGACTAAGGCGACTTCTTCCATCTTACAATATGTGACTTTCATCTTTTTAAGCTTGATTTCGATAGTGTTTGCTGTATAATGCATCTACTATTTAAAACCCATCAGAGAGTTCAGAGGTTGAGCATTTTAGTTTCTTAAAATATATTGAGTTTATAGATAAGAGGAAGCATATACAAAAAGAGAAATATTTTTGTGGAGGGTTTTGTAATGACTTGCTTTTTTTAAGGGGGATGTCAAGAATGCAGAAAGACCCTTCAGACAGACACTTGCATAATCTGAAAATCTAAAGTAGCTGATTGCTGGCTAATCAGTGAGTCAACATACAGTGAAGACTGTGCCTTGATTTGGTTAGCTTCCATGTGTAACGTTCCCTTGGGAACTGACTGTATTATGATCCAATTGGAGACATATGGTGTTGTTAAGAAAAGAGTTAGCAGTTTTCATCTCAGCATGTTAGCTGCCCTTGCATTTTAGCAGAAATACTTTTTTTTTGGTATAAACAGACATTTTAAGACACTTTACTCAAATCCATCATCGAGTAAAGGAGTTGCATTGTTTGTGGACTTTCCTCTTGTTTGTCCTATTTTATCCAACAGATACCTATCTATATAGAAGTTGTTCAAACTAGGTGTAAATTATATAATTATATAAAAATAAAAATGAGCACACTGTGTAGAAATTATGAATGATTCAAGTTTTAGCACAAGTCTCAATTTTTTGATTTGTTCAAAATATTGGTATGTCAAAAAGACGTATTGAAAGCCTTCTTGCCCTGATTGATTTGAAAGTATTTTATTTGGTTTTCCCCAACGAACATATTGCTGACTAATACAATTTAATGCTGAAGACAAAGAAAGTCACTACAAATCCCCAAATGTCTGGGCATCCTTCCAGAATATGCAGGCTGTGATATTAACCTATCTAATATCATAGCTACACCCAATGGAAACATCGTGAATAGCAGGAACTTGGTTATGAGTTTTCTCACTCATTTTTATCTCCCGGGAACAAGAAAGACAAAATAATTATGTTCAGTTATAAAACTCTTAGGAGAGATAACTGTATGCTTCTGAGATTTCCACTCATCATAATAGAACTAAATACACAATATTGATCATCATCAGTGCTTGAATCTGCTTATTTATAAATTACTTTGAAAGTTAGAGTTGAATAAAGGCTTCAAATGCTAAGTAAAGACATTTAATCTTTGATACTTAAATTAGGTGTGGAAGAAAAGAGGATATAATACAAGATATGGGTATTTTGCAAGGTAAAGTAGTAATTTGCCCTTGTTGAGTATAATTACTAAGGCATAACAGGTATAATTACAATTTGGGTATATGCTGTCTGCCTTTATTGGTCCTCATTACTTGTTACCTGGAAATAGCTGAAATCTTACTTTCAGAAATGTATGTCTTAACCAATATTTGATTCCATATTTAAGACAGGGAGTAGGATATCACTATGAGCTATGGCATCAGATATTTATACTTTTTTTAAGTGGCCAATTTCCTAATCTTTTTCATTACTTTAGAGAGTGTGTCTTTGCTTGTGAATATACTCAACTATAATTAGTGTGACCCACTGAAAACTAAAATACAATTTTTAAAATCTGAAAAATCTCAGTGTTCTGCCTTATCAAGATTTGACATATTTGAATTGAGAAGTTTGTGGTTGTATAGAACTGGACATTGATTGTTTAAATACATTGCTTTAAGGTCATGTAGATGAGGGACTCACAGGGATCCAATAATGATGACCTGAGATCCTCGGGTCTTAAGAAAGCTGTTGAAAGATTGAATATGATGTCAATCATCTTCTTCTCATACTAGGGCCCTATTGTATTAGTTTGTTTTCATGCTGCTGATAAAGACACATCTAAGACTGGGCAATTTACAAAAGAAAGAGATTTATTGGACTTACAGTTCCACGTGGCTGAGGAGGCCTCACAATCATGGTGGAAGGTGAAAGGCATGTCTCATATTATGGCAGACAAGAGAAGAGAGCTTGTGCAGGCAAACTCCCCATTTTAAAACCATCAGATCTCATGAGACTTATTCACAATCATGAGAACAGCACGGGAAAGACCTGCACCCATGATTCAATTATCTCCCACTGGGTCCCTCCCACAACACATGGGAATTCAAGATGAGATTTGGGTGGGGACACAGCCAAACTATGTTGCCTACATTTAATATAACTCTAAGCACATACAGAGCAACTGGTGCCATATTCATACTGTCTACGTCTCTGTTTAGGGACAGTGTGGGGAAAATGTGCCTGTGCTATTGGGCAAATATAATGGCATTCGGTTTCTGTCACTGTTGACAATGACAATTATTCTTAAAAGAGATGCAAAGCTAATTATTTTCCTGAGATGATCATCTAGTTTCCAAGTCCCCTACTATGTCATTTCTAAAAAAGAACAAGGAAAAAATCTATTTCAACCTAAAATGTTGACATTGCTCTGAATTTCAAATTCTAAAAATGTCATAGTTAAGGAAATTTGCAAGGACATGTAACACTGACCACATTTATGTTGCTGCCCCATTTCGATTTGAGCCATTGTTGGAATAATTTGCTAATTAAATATGATTCATGTTGGTATTGGGTTCTAATTCCTGACAGATAAGTGAGTTGGAAGAGAACTTTACAGATATCTTTTTGGAACACACTTTATTTCTCTGGGCTCCTCCTATTTATTCATAAAAGATCTTTTTTTAAATGAATACATCATGGATGATTGATGTCTTTTAGCATATCCCACAATTACCTCTGTTCATTTTAGATTATAATGTTATCCCCAGATTTTGGTTCCCTGGATCAATGAAGCTAAATATACATGCCAAAAATCAAATTATTGAGTACTAGTATACAGGAAGTTAACAAACATCAGTCATGTGTATTGCTGCTAGCAGATGAGAAGGAGAGACCAAAAGCATGTGTTAAATAGTGTCAGTCATTTGAGTGTTGTAGCCATCAGCAGAAAGAGATCATTCAGCGTTTTCTCCCTTCCCTAGAGGGAAAAGAAAATACAGCATTCCATAAATGTTGCATGTCCTACTTATCGATCTTGATGTTTTTCTGGACAAAATGAAGGGTCATTAGTTGCTTGCCTGCCTAACCCCAGACATTTCTTTGTCCCGTAATGAATTGCACAGCAATGTTGTATAGCCCCAAAGTGTTCCATTTTCAAACCTCTGGCAAAAGCAAAGGGTTAGTTCCCAGACACTTCAGGGATCTGTGGGGCATGGACTTGAAAGGCTCACTTTCAAAGAGCCCCCAGAGCAGAATGATACACCATGCGGAAAAGGTTTTCACGTGTAGGGACATGTATTGATGAACAGAACATGAAGGCCGGTTTGTAAAAAAATATATCATGTTTTGCTCCCAAACTAGACATTTGTTTTTTCCTGTAAGCACGTGCTCCTATCAGTGGAGCAATCTTTTCAGAATAAAATGGAATAACTAACGTCTGGTATGCTTTCCTTACTCTTTACATAATTGTTTCTAATCTTAATTGAACTCTAAGAAGTAAGGAAAGTTTGAGAGAAAGCCTACCACATTATGGGATCTTTTAAAATTTAACAACTCTTGTGACTGACAGAACTTTGCACAAATAGTTATGTATCAGAGGAATAATATTTTTCTAATAAATAAAGCATGGGGCTTTTTGATGCTTTGACATAGTAATTTTAGTGTTGTGTGTTGATGTAAATAACAATGTGTATGACTATGTATGTATATGAATACTTTATGGGAGCAAGCAAGGAAAAATATTTACAAAATGATTTTTTAAATGGTGAACACAAATGTTTGTATAAACTTAACATTCCTGTCAGAGTAACATATCGACAACATATTTAAATGCAATTTATCTTAAATTTATCTTACGTGATTCAAAAATCAGAATATTTAAGCAATAGATTTACAAATTTTTATCAGTGGGAAATGTTGCAGAGCTTTGCGATCTGTGTTTGCTCAATAGTAACAGTCTATTAAGTCCACAAATACAACTATAGCTGAGAAGAGGAAACAAATAAAAAATGCTATGGTATATAGTTGGGCAAAAAATATGTCTTGATTGTTCTGCTCAGGTGGAGCATTGCTTCTCTCCAAATGTTTTATCTTTGTGAAACTAAAGCATCACTTGTATAACATACTTTGTGAACAATGTAATCCCCAATTGGGTATCATTTTAGATTTTTCACTAGAAAAATTTTTGTATTCTTAATGTTGGTGATGTCTTCAGATTATTTCTATGCATCAAACATACTTTGTTGCTTCATGATGAAGAAAACACCTTTAAAATATTATTAGTGAACTTCACAGAGCAGCTGGACAACATCATGGTCAATGGAGTCTGAGAATCTATGTGAGTTCTATGGAATTTGATTTGGTCAATCAGTTTTCAACCTTTCTATGGAGCCACATCTGATATTGTGAAGGTAAAAAAGCTATGTGCTGGTAACTGATTAGATATATAAGACAGAAAGAAGAGGTGATTAAATTTCTAAATCTTTGTATGAGAAGCTAAATAGAGAAGGAAAAAGTTTCATCTTCAAAAGAATAGAAATAATTGAAATGAGTTTTTTGACAGGGCTACATCTACTCTACCCACCCGTGATTTCAGCTGCATATGAGATGCAACCTAGAAGCATCTTACCTCATGTATCCACCTAGTTTCTTCACTTTTCCACCTCAGGACAAAATCTATAAAAGCTTGCTCAATGAGACAGACAAACGTCTTCTACAAACTTTGGGGGAATTATCACCCCCTGGGATAGCCTCCTATCAACAGGGTATAGGAGCCAGAAGATAACATTGGGTCTCTCATCCTTTGGAAGGATAATTCTGAGTCACATTTTACAGGGTTCCTTGAGAGGTTATCTACAGTGGTCACAAGCTCAATGAGGTTTCCTTTATTAGCATTTTCCCCCTTCCCTGTCTTTTCCTTTTCTATCATCTCAGCTTCCTGACATCAGCTCCCAATTAAACTACCTTGTCCCATGCTCTGATTTTAGGGAAAGTCAAATTCAAGTTGGGGGTTCTAGAAATTGTGTTAGGGAACTACTTTTTGATTCAAAACCTTTGGCTATAAAGGAAGGTATTCACTTCACTAAAGTAGTAAAGTGAATTTCACAGCCCAAATGTACTGTTTTTATGACTTTTTGTTTTTTTAAAGAGCAGAGATTATAAATCACATAGTAGGGTTAATGAAGGTGAACATTAGAGGTAGTAGTCAGGTAGCAAGCCAGGGTTGAAATTTAGCAACAGAGGTATGGAAAAAGACAAGAAGGACAAGAAAAAGACAAGAACGGTGGCATGGCCAACTTGAGAACAACTGAGGACACATAGAGTTAGATGGCTGATAAAAATGGAAAAGATTTAGGGCAGCCATAAAGCCAGTAAAGTGAAGGTGAGGTGCAGGCACAGAAAATTATCAAACAGAAGGTATTTTTTGAGGTTTTGGTCTTGGATAAATGTAGAGGTGGACATCGAATATGACATCCAATGTGTGAATGCCTACAGCTGGCTGAAGTCAAGTGAAAAAGATCTTTAGTCGAGCAGCTGGAGGCTTACGATTAGAAGGTTGGAAGGTCTTTCACTATTACCTTAAATTTTATTACTTAATGTCATACTTGCCTTGATTGCCTCTTGAAGTTCTAATCTTGGTAGAAGCAGGTTAAGTGAATAGTGACAAAGAGGGTTGTTTTTTTTCTTAATTTATCTGATTTTGAATTTTCCAAACCAGAGTATTTTTCATTTTTTGTAGCTCAAGGGCTGTATGCTTAGCTCTGTACATTCTCACTAAATACTCTTTGGAGTTGTATAGTTTCATGAATTAAATGACAATCATACATATATTTGCTTTTAATGAACTTTCTGAAGGTATGGGGAAGATGCACAGCTCTGGGTAAACAAGCATGCAACCAATTTGGGGGAAAACATTGAGGAAAATCTTAAAATATTTTTAAATGTTTTAATTAAAAATATTTCCATATCTAAATAGAGAGAGAAAGAAAGCAAGAGTGAGAGAGAGAAAAATGTCTGTAAGAATAAGAAACTTATTTGAGAAAAATTTCAGTTACATTTTGGAAAGCCTAATTTTTCTAAGACTGCTTTTCAACGTGTATCCTGAAGACCTAATTGTAGTTTCTTTAAAGAACTCATTCTTGAACAGTGCAATGATGAATTCTGTTTTCTGGCATGGCAAATGGTCTTGCCTAATTATACTCGAATAATGTCTCTAAACTTTTTGCCACTGGAGCTAGTTAAGCACAATGATTATGCAGCACTTTTGCTCCCCCTGCCACTTCTTCACATAAAAAGATAAATGTCTTGAGAAAAAACAAAAAAGAGAATTTCCAGTCTCTATTATATCCCTTTTGGCATAATATTGTTGCTCATTTCTGCCTAGAGAAAGTACCACATTAACATATTATTTCTCTTATAATATTATATAACATACTCTATAATTTTTAATCAATAAGATATGGTTAATGCTTTCTTGACCATATTTTTTCTACAGTTACATATAAAGCACCAATAAGTAGCAGCATAATGTGTCTGGAGTTTCCATTTGGTTCCAGAATTTGATTGATTAAAGTAGTTGTAATTTCATGGGATAGAGAAAAGGGATGAGGAGGTTTTCTATACATCTCCAAAATCATGAACCACCTTCATAACTTATTTCTAAAATACTGACTCCATTCAGGTCTGCACGAATTTCTGAACTGAAAATTTCACATAAAAACTTACAAAATAAATAATAAAACACTAATTTTGCTTCTAAGACCATGTTGGGCTTTGCCTTCTGTCAGCATCACTAATGAGTAGCTAAACCATTTAGTGTCTGTCCGGATGCGTCCTATTAGCAAGCTGAGGGTTGAGTGGCTTAAGACCAATTAACACACAAGCCAGGGAAACCAAATTGAATAATTAAGTTCTTAGTGCATTTCAGAATCTAGACTCTCATTTAATAGGATTGATTTAACAACACATTCTAACCAATTTTTGTATGAATGGATAGTATTCTGAATTAAATACTTGCCACTCTCTCCTTGTAACCATCAAAAAGCCTGCTATACATACACCTCATTATTTATGATCTAATTTTTAGAATGAAAAGTCTGCAAAACATAAGAAAATATTTTAAGAGAAATGTGAATGAAAACAGTAGGCAAGCTCTGAACTAGCCATTATGTGTTTATCTTACTAGCTGCTTCCTCTTATTTCTTACGTCTTTCAGCCCTGAATCATGAGTCAATTACTTGAGTAATATTTTAGTTATTTTTCAGTACAAAAAATAAATCTTTCATAGGAAATTGGCATGCTTATGAAGATTCATTTGTTCCATTAGATTGTAGGTTTTTCTGAGAAAGAACTTTGAGGTTTATCTCTCCCATCTTCCTTAAACAATTCAAACCCTTTGAAAACAAGGACTGCACCTTACTGTTTCTTCCAAACATCTAGCCCAATGCCTGGCACAGAACAATACCAACATCATTTGTTAAATAAATAAGCAAATACCTAGTTGTGGTAGACAGAATAATGGTGCTCTAAAGATCTGTAAGTCCTAATCCCCAGAACCTGTAAATATGTTAGGTTACATGAAAAAGAGTAATTAAGGTTACAGCAAAAATTAAGGTTGCAGCTGGAATTAAGGTTGCTAATAAACTGACCTTAAAATAGGAAAATTATTGTGTTAGTTTGTTCTCGCATTGGTATAAAGAACTACCTGAGTCTGGGTAATTTATAAAAAAGAGAAGTTTAGTTGGCTCCTGGTTCCACAGCGTGTACAGGAAGTGTGGCTGGAGAAGACTCAGGAAACTTACATCAGGGCAGAATGTAAAGGGGAAGCAGGCACGACCTACATGGCTGGCGCAGGAGGAAGAGAGTGAAGGAGGAGGTGCTACACACTTTTTGACAACCAGATCTTGTGAGAACTCATTATCACGAGAATAGCAGGGAGGAAATCTGCCCCCATGATCCAGTCACCTCCCACTAGGCCCCCCCTCCAACATTGAGGATTACAATTTGACATGAGATTTGGGTGGAGACACAAATCCAATCCATTCCAATTAGCATGGTTTATCTGGGTGGGCCCAGTGTAATTAGAAGCATCCTCAAAAGTGGAGGAGAACGGTAGAAGAGGAGGTCAGAGTGATGCAGTGTGCAAAGAATTAACCCAACATTGCCGGCCTTGAAGACAGGACGCAGCCTTTGGAAGCTGAAAAAGGCAAAGACTTGGATTTCCCCACTAGAGCCTCCAGAAATAAACTTAGCCTTGCTGACACCTTGATTTTAGCCCAGTGAGATCTGTGTTAGACTTCTGACCTATAGAACTGTGAGATAATAAGTTTATGTTGTTTTATGCCTCTAAGTCTTAGACAATTTTTTCTAGCAACAACAGAAAGCTAATATACTAGTATAGAACTTGTATTCACCGAGTATCATCCAGACTATTCCTATATTACATTATTAAATAGCCTCTGAAAAACTCTCATAGTTTCTCCTGATTTTTACCTTCTTTGTGAGTTTTTATTGAAGAAAAATCATATTCAGTGATGCTTGTTAAAGCACAGTAAGAGTTTTGTTCAGCACCATCACGATAGTTACAGGCACCACTGCAATGGAGTCTCTTACAGTGGAGATGAGAGATTGGGCTCACCTCCGAATGCAGCATAGACAAGTGGAAATTTACAGCCAAGGAGCAGCATAGGAGGTCGGTGGTTGGAAAATTACCAAAAGGAAGCATCAGGGGTAGGATTCTTGCTGAAGATAGGCCAGGGTATTCAGACATCACCTAGAAGAAAGTTCAGTAAGCTGACTAAAGTAAGGCCAAATAAAGAATCTTTTCAGTATCATTAGAGTTGCTTGTGTGTTAAATAGAAAAAAAAAAATCTTGTTAGTTATTTTAACTTCACAGTTTCTTTATAACTGCTCATAAGCACATATTACTATAGAAGACTGTTCAGCGTCTGAAACAAGAAGCTTTGGGAAGTCCTTATGTCTTAGAGCACATTGCTTTTTATTCAAAGAAATAAAATATGAACTTAAACTATCTGACACCATAAGTATGCCAGGAAAATAATCCTAATTGCTAATCTAAATTCATGCAAATGTGTATCTCTTGGGTCTCAACCTTAATACTTGCTTTCAATAATTCCTATTATTGAAAAGTTATTAGGGCCTAGAAAAACAGAATGGAGCTCCTCGAGGTTATAATCAACTTTAAGTTTCAGATGATTATATATAAAGCATAGACCATGCTCACACCCCTACTCATTGTCCCATGAAACAGGGAGTGTCCTAAAGCTCTAAATGCCCTAAATCTTTCATCTGAAAGCTTAGTTTTGAGACACACATTAAAAATTTAGAGGTGGTGAATATGCATACTTATTATATATTAAGAAAGATAGATAATGCTTATGATAAAATAATTTTAAAAATTAAGTGCATTTTCAAAAATGTGTTTCTTAGCCAAAGTTATTATACATTCCATATTATTCCTATAGCAAGATTGGGAGGCTGTACATATGAAAACATAACCATTTTCTATTGAACTGAGTGTGAGACACATTTTGGACCAGAGGTTTATTTCAAACAGTTGCACTAGTTGACCCGCTGAGATGCCCTAAAGAAAAAGAACTCAATAATTTAAGTTGATTTCCAGCTGTTTGTTATTAGAGCAAATGTTAGTGCTCCCGGAGTGTTTGCCCGTGGCCATCAACCAGCACCTGCATCTCTTTCATTAGGTAGACTGCCCTTAGGCTGCAGCAGCCTGTTTTGCCTGTGAGCAGTGAGAGTCCGAAGTACTTGGGAATTTACATCCCCATTTGGGGCCATCCATAAACCGTGATTCACAGCTGTTAGAGTATCAATATCCCAGTTCTTCTGCTTCTGATGAGAATACCCTGTGTATGATGTATACTATCTCTATAGCTTTCCTGAAGGATTCAAACAGTTACAGTTTGTGGGGCTGTTTAACACCACATCCCTGCCTGACTCCTTCACTTCCTGGTCCCAATTCCCAATTCCCTTACTGGCTTTTCCTGAAAATACTTCCTAAGAATTCACGTTCACAAGCAACCTTGTTTCAAAGTCTGTTTCTGGTGAACCCAAACTAAGGTATTATATTCATATAGACACTAAATTTGTTATTCTATGATCTATTATTTTCATTAATGTTTTGAGTTTTACAGTCTCATCTGTAAAATGTACCCAAGTTAACTGAATCCCTCAGGATAGATTGAGGGAGGTTTCAAAAGTGAATATAAAATTCCTCAAATTCCCTCACTTCACTGGAAATAGACATACTAGACACTCTAAGTAAGGCAGCACTTGTTTATAGGTAGCTGGCTTCTTTATAAAAGGGATACACCATTTAAATGTTAATAAAGTGTGTGTAACGGCAGATAAAACCGTGATCAGGTCTCCTGTGAGTGAGCAATCACCGGCCGATTATCACTGAGCTAATCACAATATGTCTTAATAAAGGTCCATTCAAAAGAATGAAAATTGTATCCATATATAAGACAAAGGGGTTTTAAAATAAAAAAATCTTAGCAAAGTGTACAAAAGCACTGAAGAAAAATATTGAAACTAATATGTTTTTACACATAATCATTTTAAGATGGTATAGTGAGCTTGATACAAAGGGTGTTACAGAGACTGCTGGAGGTTCCTAAGATCCTTTCTGGTGGTCTACAAGGTCAAAAATATTTTTATCATAATACGAATTCATTATTTGCCTTTTTCACTCTGATTCTCTCATGAATGTAAAGTGGAGTTTTCCAGGGGCTACACGATTTGAGATGTGGCAAAAGCTGGAATATGGAAGCAAATGTTAGAATCCAGCTGTCTTTTATTAAGCCAGAAATTACAAAGCCACTCTTCTCTTTTTTATTCTGTTTTTGAAAATAGTGTTTTTAAATAAAAGTGTATGATTTATGTCAATATGTAACAGGACTATTATTATTTTAAAATAAATAAACATCTAAATTTTTTTATTTTATGTTTTAATGGTGTCAATAAATATAACGTGTCTAAACAAGTTTTGGGGGAACTTCAATAATTTTTCAGAGTGTAAAGAGGCCCTGAGACAAAAACAAAAAACAAACATAGAAAACTGCCGATATAGAGTCAAATTCAAGCCCTTCATCTTAGAAAAGATGAAGAAAGATAACCAAGATAAAGGTGAAGTTTAAAATACGCTCTCACTTTTTTTGGTCTTATTTTGAGAACCTACGTATGTTCTAGGAAGCTAGTTTCAATGGAGCAATTAAAAAATAAATTTCAATTAAATGAGTTCTACCAGTTTTTTTAATTTTTTAATTTTTTATTTTTTATTTTTTTGGTAAACAAGCATTCAGGTGCCTAATCTATAGTGAGTGTTTTGTTTTATTTTTTAAATGCAGAGGCAATGGTTAGTCTTCTGAATATTTGCATTCTCATTTTCATTAGCAAATAGCATATTGTTTGACAGAATATGTGAATGTTTTATTAAGACAATGTATGTAAGGAGCATGTGTGGCATGCTGCATTGTGGGAATGGAATTATGTGAATTTGTGAGTAGCATGCGAATGAGTCTGCCCACAATTTAGGGAGAGTTTAAGACTAATATCTAAGAGCCAGAAAGCTAACCACAGATGCCACATGGGAGCTATGTTATCATCATAAGAGCTATTCTGTGTTGCTTCTTTTAGTCGCTGCTAATTTCAGATAATGTTCATCTTACATCTGGACTTCACCAGGGTGAGTGCTATTCACCATGTGGGACATATCTTAAGTACGTACGACCTTCCAGATTTGCTAGTTGTAGTACATGATAATAATAAAAATGATAATAATATATTTAAACACTACCATGCAACTAATTGAACACTGTATATTATTAGTGTTCACATAAAATCTTTAAAAAATTTCAGAAATAGTAAAGTCTCCTATTGTAGAGTCACATAATCATGATTTCATTAAGCTTATTGCATCTTTACCTAATTTGAATGATCTCTAAGGAAAGTAATTCTCTAGTCATCTTTTGTAACTAGTTGTAATTTTATCTGAATGAATCCATGTAATAGATAAAAGAATTTAAGATAAAATTCTCATATAATTTATTTTTAAAGGATGCAACTCAATATTTGCTTACATCTTTTAACAGCCCCTTCATTTCTTGCATCCCAAAGACAAGCATTTTACATCTTTGCTACACCTATATGATGTTAAAGAAAAGAGCACCATTCGTCCAGCTTATGATATGCTTTCTATGAGATCCTCACGGCCAGGATCCCCTTTGCCCTTTATGAATTTAATTTCTGGAAGAACATATGCTACAGAGAATACCACCTTTGCCTTTGGAATCAGATGGACTTTGATTTGACTTATGCTGCTGTCTCTTTTTTACGTTTTAACTTGAACAGGTTATTTAGCGTCTTGCCAGGTTCCTCATAGAACCTAATTGTTCCGCACCCATTAACTCGTCATTTAACATTAGGTATATCTCCTAATGCTATCCCTCCAACATGGTACATGTATACATATGTAACAAGCCTGCATGTTGTGTACATGTACCCTAAAACTTAAAGTATAGTAAAAAAAACCTAATTGTTCCATTTGATGTTAACAATATCTCCTTTACAAGTGTTTCTAGAATTAACTGAGAGATTTTCTATAGCCCCACAAAGAATTCTGGCAAGAAATGGTAGATAGTATTAGTAGCATTATTAGTGGCATCTGTTAGCCTCAGGAGAATTATTTCATCAACATCCACCTTCTAGGCTAGAAGTATAATTTAATAGTTGACGTCTCTGAATGACATCATTGATGAGCATTATCTGGTACATGGGGTATATAAGGTACACATCCTTTGCAACTAGGTAAGGACTACCCTTCCATTTTGAGCCTTATGTACAGCTCATTCTAGAATGGTATCCATTAAATTATACATGTCCATGTTAGAGGTTGACAGTTTTCTGAGATAATTGGAAAGAGTATAGCATCAAAGAAATATTTACCTTGAATTTGCTCTGGTAATTCTCAGATTCATAAACAGTGGTCCCATTTATTATGGGACCATGGCAGCTGCGTTAATGTAGTCATACACAAATTTGTATGATCCCAAACTTCTTGTAAAGTTTTCCCAGCATATCATTGTACCTCTAGTTCCCAGGGCCTGCATTCCCCTCATTCCACTCTTATTTCCCAAAGAAATTCTGTTCAACTACAATACTTTTCATGCAGATTTTCCTGATTTCCAACTTCCCTTTCCTTAACTCTCACTGTACGGCATTAAATGCTTTTCTCCTATACTGGATGCCTATTTGTGACATGTAGCCTCATTTAACAACTGTTGTATGCTTATCTTATCCCACTGGATGGCAGAATTATGCCTTTGTTATTCTTTTATCTCCTCCAATACCTACCATTTGAACATACGATGTTTGATATAGACACACTAAATTGAATTTAAAATAGTTGAGCATATTATTCTAGTGTGATTTCCTAATATTGCCTTAATTCTCTCTTAAAGCATTTTATTAGTAAATGCTTATAAAGTGAATGCAGAAACCATCAACTATGATGATTCTACATAGAAATATATGACATAATACTTTTTTTGGTACATTTTAAAACACTTAAACCTCAAAAACCTTCTTTCAAATGGAAGACAATGTTTAAAAGCACAAGAACCCTTTTCATTTTTATAAAGATTAAATTATCTTTCCATTCTGCTTCCTGCTTTCTATTGCTACTTTCTCCAGATTAATTTTTTTAAAGAGTAATGACCTGTGGACATTAAACACAAAAGGAATATAAAATAAATGCGTTGGAATACCAAACATCCTGTTGGTTGTTACAATTCTACAACAACAATTAGATTTTTTTTTTCTAATTAAAATCATTTGAAATCACAGTTTTTGTCTTCTCAGAGGTTTCTCTTTTCCCAAAGTTTCCTTCAGGTCCTGTCCTTGTAGTACATTGGGGTTGTAGTGGCCTGTGCCACCAGGAGAATGGATTCATTAACCTTTACATTGATTTGAAGTGTCATTCAAATAAATACTTATACTCTTTTTCTCTGATGGCTTAGTGAAGTCCTTTATCAATAGCACTGATATCTCCCCTTGACCCTTGCCTCCTGTTCATTCAGAAAATATTTCCATCAGGCTGTTTTATTTACATTTGCAATCTCTTGCTACCTCAGTTAAGTTTGGCACAGAAATGTATTAGTCCTGGATTCAACAGAATTATTTTACACTCTATATTCTTTTGGCTTCTGCAGAGAAGAAAATTTCTTTCTTTGAATTTCATTTTTTAATTTCAGGGTTTAAACATTTCCTGCTTTCTGCATATGTGTCTTTTTGTAATTTGTCTGCCTGTTTCTCTTGTTCTCTTGTTACTCTCTGTATATGATTATTTCAATTTCACTTCTTCACACCAATATCTACTAAAAGATATAGTTAGAGCCAGGAAATGTTTCTGATCCCCTGTTCCCAATCTTATCAATAAATTTTTTTTTTTTTTGCAAGGGGATTGGGGAATTACTATGTGCCAAATGTTGTATTTAGTATTTTACAGATTTTTAAATTTATTTCTCAAACACCCTTAGGGAAAAAGAAACTGTTCCATCTTGCAGATGAGGAGGCTGCGTTTTACATTATGTGTATAAATTGCTTTGATGCATACATACTAGTAATGACAGTAGTAAATGGGCTGATTGACCCCAGGATTTAATTCTGTCACCTTATTAGATATGTGACCATGAGCAGTTACCTAACCTCTTTGTCCCTCAATTTCCCCTTTGGTAAAATGGGAATAACTATAGTCTCTTCTGTACTAGTGTTGCAAGATTGGCTATGGATTAAATACATTAAACTACATAGAGCAATTGGAATGTTTCTGGTAAATACTAAGTGTTACTTAGGTGTTAACATTGTACTGCTATGTCGTAGGTCTTTTCTTTGATGGAGAGGGGATACACTATAGGAGAAAAGATCAGCAAGAAATTGAGTGTCACTTCCCTCCATTACCAAACTTGGAGGACCAACCTTCTTCCCTACATGATACATAGAATGAATATTAATATCCTGTATTGGGTTAAATATATCATTTCTTTAGTCTGGTCAAAGATTCCTCCTTGAGATTCAGTTTCATACTTCAACACTCATTCTAATTTTCAGAATGGAAATATTGGGCCATCCCTTTGACCCAAGCCATGAACTTGGTTTTAACACTGATTTTTAATAAGTGATTCTTTTGTTTTAAAGGAAAGGTAACCTATTTATAGAAACTCCCTTTAGAGAAACAATCTTTCTTTGAAAACTAAGCTGTAAAATGATGTTCTTTTGTATGTGTGTGTGTGTGTATATATATGTAAACATATATATATACATACATGTATGTATATAAAGCATAAGAGCTATGTCTAGAAGAAAAGGCAAACTATTAAAAAGCTCCAATTAGAGGAATGTCAGACCCATATTTTCTCCATCTGTATAGTATCCTTTCTTTGAATGGGCCAAAGAAGCCATGGACACTGAGTGAGATCTGATAATGCTTTTTATTCCTTGAATTTCTGAGATGCTAAAGAGAAAGTGTCTTGCTATCAGTATTGTTTCTAGGGTTGAAAAGTACCTCTTAAAAAAACAATTACCACAGGTATTTAATTCAAAAGACCTGAACAGAGTTCCTTCTGTGGTTACAAGGAAGCTGCAAATTTTGAAGTCATATAAAAAAAGTCACATCTACTGGGATAAAAACAATCTCTGCAATCCTAGATTAAGATGAAATATATATATATATGAAAACAACCCCAAATTTTAATAACATAGTAGAAGATACAATAGGTTACTGATCGAAGGCACAAAAAGATTGTATACTTTAGAGCCTATCTTTTCTTATGATACTTTGATGTCCTTTACACTTGTAGACATTTGAGTAAGCTTTTTTTTTTATTCAATAAACAAATATCTTTGAATAACTGGTAGACATAGAAATACATTTTCAGTGTAAGGGTTAAGCACATAACGGAATAATTATAATAAAGGAAGTAATAATGGGGGTAAAAAGGAGGGATTGATAAACCCTGCATGGAGGAGAGGAATCGAGGAATATTCTGGAGAAGCATCCATTTTTACTGAAATTCAAAGATAAAGATGAAAGGTGTTTCCAAGCAGAAATAGGTTGATGCTTTTTGAAACATATTGATATAGTTCAAGTTTAATCCTATATGCTTGACTTTAAATTGATGAGAACTAGTTTTTGCTGATAATAAACAGGATGAGGGAACCAGATATGCCCCTGAGCGCTTTGAATTGATTATAACTAGATGGAGCTGGTTTGGTCTAGTTATGCTTGATTTGAAACTGCTAGAGTTAAGTTTTATTCAGTCAGATAACAAAAAAAAAAAAAAAAATTTGAGTGAATCTTATGGTTTGACTACATGCTTTCTATATTGAGAATATTAAACATTTGTCCGTTGCATTTGTCATTCATGCTTTCCCTTGATTGCTCTTTAACTTTTACTTCTATTTCTTAAAAATAATAGTTTACTTTTTATGTGAAATAAACTTTTCCAATGTGTCTTTTTAAAAAATCACCTTAAATGTAAGAGATTTCATTAATATTCATTTCTGTATCTTTTGCTTTTTCTCTAAATTTAACTCTTTAGTATATTTGGTATCAAATAACTATCTAAATTGAATATTTTCCCAAAAACCAGTAACCTATCTGCACTTAAAAATTAATCTATTCTTTTCACATTCTTTGATATCACCTTTTCCTATAATACATGCTTATACCACTTACTTACCTGTAATATGTGTGCTTGCTTTGTGCAAGAATTTACAAATCCTTATAATACATCTTATCTCACAGAACAAGTCCCTGCTCTAAATTTTTCTTCCAGTTTGATTTTTTATTGTTTAGCTGTTCTTGCTGTTTTCATTATCCAGGTCTACTTCAAAATTATTTTGTCACTTTTTTTCCAAAATATAAATGATATATTCTTAAGATACTATATTAAGATATAGAACAGTTCTTGTTTTATTTTATTTTATTTTATTATACTTTAAGTTTTAGGGTACATGTGCACAATGTGCAGGTTTGTTACATATGTATACATGTGCCATGTTAGTGTGCTGCACCCATTAACTCGTCATTTAGCATTAGGTATGTCTCCTAATGCTATCCCTCCCCCCTCCCCCCAGAACAGTTCTTAAAATCTCCCCTTTGCTTCCCCATTGTGTTCTTATAATCTCCCTTTCGCTTCCCCATTGTGGTCAAGCCCTCCCTCCCACCCTTAATCATTGGAAACCATTTCTTTGTTTTCTATCCTTGCAGTTTTCTCTTTTCCAGAACGTTTATGTAAATGATACCAAACAATGTATAGCCTTCTAAGTCTGCCTTCCTTCACTTAGCATAAGGTATTTACAATTCATCCACATGGTTGTATGTATCATTAGTTTGTTCCATTTTATTGCTCAGCAGTATTTCATTAAATGGTTTTATACCGCATTTTATTCTCCAGCTGAATATTTTGATTGCGATTAGTTTTTGGAAATTGAATATGATAAAATGCCCACTTTTAGTGCTAAATCAATGTTTTATAAAAATTTTGGTATTATTAATCAGGGTTAGCTCCTGAATATTATGAAATACCTGAGAAACTCATTGTCTAATCCTTGATTGCTTGCTAATGCTACCTCTTATATAACTAAATTTTAAAAGTTGAAATTGGATCACTGCTGCAGGCTCCCTGAGACACCAAAAAACCGTGAGTCGGCTTGCTTTCTCAGTGGGGAGGCTAGTGGTCTAGGGCAAGTTATCAGCCCTGGTCACTGGCTGCCTGGAAATAGACTCAGTGCTGTTGTGGGGGCACAGTGGGAGTGAGACCGGCCTTTAGGACTGTAGGCTGTGTGGGAGAGGGTTGAGGCCTGTGACTACCGGCTTTCCCCCACTTCCCTGGTGACCTGTATGGCTCAGCATAGGCAGCCACAATCCCCCCGGGAATATAACTCCATAAGATTGGGAACCATACCCTCATCCCCCACAGCAGCTGCAGCTAGTCTCACCCAAGGAAAGACTGAACTCAGACATGCTTATCCCTGCCCCGACCTGGTGGTCTTTCTCTACCCACCCTCGGAGTCGAAGACAAAGGTCATAATCTCTTGGGATCTCTATGGCCCTGCACACTGCCTGAGAAGCCTGAATACTTAACCAGGTGTCCCTAGGGCAAGTTTGTATCCTTATAGGACCATAGCTGATGCGCTCTTGAAAGCTCCACCTCCTACCTGGAGGCCAACCAACACAAAACCAGTGCACTAAACAAAAACACAAGCAAGGACCCTCACAGAGTCCACTTCACTCCCCTGCTACCTCCACCAAAGCAGGTGCTGGTATCCAGAGCTACAAGACCTGAAGATGGATCATATCACAAGACTCTTTGCAGACACTCCCCAGTACTAGCTCAGAGCCTGGGAGCTCCGCTGGGTGGCTAGATCCAGGAGAGCAATAACAATCACTACATTTGGCTCTCAGGAAGCCCCATTCCTAGGGGTAGGAGGAGAACACCACATCAAGGGAGCATCCCGTGGGACAAAAGAATCTGAACAACAGCCATTGAATCCCGGATCTTACCTCTTACATAGTCTACCCAAATGAGAAGCAACCAGAAAAACAATTTTGGTAATATGACAAAACAAGTTTCTTTAACACCCCCAACAGATCATGTCAGTTCACCAGCAGTGAATCCAAACCAAGACAAAATTTCTGAATTGCCAAAAAAGGAATTCAGAAGGTTGTTAATTAAGCTAATCAAGGAGGCACCAGAGAAAGGTGAAGTCCAACTTAAAGAAATCAAAAACACGTTACAGGATATGAAAGAAAATTCTTCAGTGACACAGACAGCATAAATAAAAACCAATAACAAATTCTGGAAATCAAGGACACACTTAGAGAAATGCAAAATGCACTGGAAAGTCTCAGCAATAGAATCAACCAAGTAGAAGAAAGAAATTCAGAGCTTGAAGACTGGGCTTTCGAATTAACCCAATCCATCAAAGACAAAGAAAAAAGAATTTTAAAAAATGAACAAAGCCTCTCAGAAGTTTGGGACTATGTTAAATGAGAATATGTTAAATGTCCAAACCTAAGAATAATTGGTGTTCCTGAGGAAGAAGAGAAACCTAAAAGCTTTGAAAACACATTTGAGGGAATAATCCAGGAAAACTTTCTGGCCTTGCTGGAGATCTAGACCCCCCAAATGCAAGAAGCTCAAAGAACACCTGGAAAATTAATCACAAAAAGATCAACACCTAGGCACATTGTCATCAGGTTATCTAAAGTCAAGACAAAGGAAAGAATCTTAAGAGCTGAGAGGCAAAAACATCACGTAACCTATAAAGGAAAACCTATCAGATTAACAGCAGATTTCTCAGCAGAAACCCTACCTGCTAGAAGGGATTGGGGTCCTATTTTTAGCATCCTTAAACAAAACAATTATCAGCCAACAATTTTGTATCCAGCAAAATTAAGCTTCGTAAATGAACGATACAGTATTTTCCAGATAAACAAATACTGAGAGAATTTGCTACTCCCAAGCCAGCACTACAATAACTGTTAAAGGGAGCTCTAAATCTTGAAATAAACCCCTCAAAAATACACCAAAATAGAACCTCCATAAAGCATAAACCTCACAGGACCTATATAACAATAACACAATTAAAAAAAAGTATTTAGTCAACAAATAGTAAGATGAATAGAATAGTACCTCACATCCCAATACTAACATTGAATGTAAGTGGCCTAAATGCTCCACTTAAAAGATACAGAATGGCAGAATGGATAAAGATTCACCAGCCAAGTTTCTACTGTCTTCAGGAGACTCATCTAACATATAAGGCCTCACATAAACTTAAGGTAAAGGGATGGAAAATTATGTTCCATGCAAATGGACACCAAAAGTGAGCAGGAGTAGCTATGCTTATATCAGATGAAACAAACTTTAAAGCAGCAGCAGTTAAAAAAGACAAAGAAGGACATTATATAATGATAGAAGGACTAGTCCAACAGGAAAATATCACAATTTTAAATGTATATGTACCTAACACTAAAGCTCCCAAATTTATAAAGCAATTACTACTAGATCTAAGACATGAGATAGAAGGCAACACAATAATAGTGGGGACTTTAATACTCCACTGACAGCACTAGACAGGTCATCAAGACAGAGAGTCCACAAAGAAACAATGGACTTAAACTATACCCTACAACACATGGATTTAACAGATATTTTCAGAACATTCTACCGAACAACTGCAGAATATACATTCTATTCATCAGCACGTGGAGCATTCTCCAAGATAGACCACAAAACAAGTCTCAATACATTTAAGAAAATTGAAATTATATCAAGTATTCTCTCAGACCACAGTGGAATAAAGTTGGAAATCAACTACAAAAGGAACCCTCAAAACCATGCAATTACATGGATATTAAATCACCTGCTCCTGAATGATCACGGGGTCAACAATGAAATCAAGAGGAAAATTTAAAAATTCTTTGAACTGAACGATAATAGTAACACAACCTATCAAAACCTCTGGGATACACTAAAAGTGGTGCTAAGAGGAAAGTTCATAGCATTAAATGCCTACATCAAAAAGTCTGAAAGAGCACAAATAGATAATCTAAGGTCACACCTTACAGAACTGGAGAAACAATAACGATTCAAACCCACGCCCAGCAGAAGAAAATAAGTAACAAAGATCAGAGCAGAACTAAATGAATTTGAAACAAAAAATATAAAAAGATAAATAAAACAAAAAGCTCACTTTTTGAAACGATAAATAAAATTGATAGACCGTTAGCAAAATTAACCAAGAAAAGAAGAGAGCAAATCCAAATAACCTCATTAAGAAACAAAATGGGAGATATTACAACTGATACCAAAGAAATACAAAAGATTATTCAAGGCTACAGGAACACCTTTACATGCATAAACTGGAAAACCTAGAGGAGATGGATACATTTCTGAAAATATACAACCCTCCTAGATTAAACCAGGAAGATATAGAATCTCTGAACAAGCAGTGAGATTGAAATGGTAATTTTAAAATTGCCACCAAAAAAAGTCCAGGACCACATGGATTCACCGCTGAATTTTATCAGATATTCAAGGAAGAATTGGTGCCAGTCCTATTGACACTATTCCAAAAGATAGAGAAAGAGGGGATCTTCCCTAAATCAATCTATAAAGCCAGTATCACCCTAATACCAAAACCAGGGAAGAACATAGCAAGAAAAGAAAACTACAGACCAATATTCTTGATGAACATAAATGCAAAAATCCTCAACAAAATACTAGTGAACTGAATCCAACAGCTTATCAAAAAGATAATCCACCATTATCAAGTGGGTTTCATACCAGGGATGTAAGGATGGTTTAACATACGCAATCTAAAAATTCAATGCAATTCTTATCTTAATACCATATTATTCTTTACAGAACTAGAAAAAACAATCCTAAAATTCATATGGAACAAAACAAGAGCCCACTAGCCAAAGCAAGACTAAGCAAAAAGAACAAATCTGGAGGCATCACATTACGTGACTTCATACTGTACTATAAACATAGTATAACATAACGTAGTATCACATAAACAGAATTAAAAGCAAAAATCACATGATCATCTCAATAGATGCAGAAAAAGCATTTGACAAAATCCAGCATTTCTTTATGATTAAACCCTCAGCAAAACTGGCACAGAGGGACATACCTTAACATAATAAAAGCCATCTATGACAAACCCACAGCCAACATTATACTGAACAGAGAAAAGTTGAAAGGATTCCCCTGAGAACTGGAACAAGAGAAGGACGCCCAGTTTCACCACTTCTGTTGAACATAGTACTGGAAGTCTTAGCCGGAACAATCAAACAAGAGAAAGAAATAAAGGCCATCAAAATAGATAAAGAGGAAGTCAAACTGTCACTGTTTGCTGAAGATATGATCGTATACCTAGAAAACCCTAAAGACTCACCCAAAGAGCTGCTAGAACTGATAAAATAATTCAGCAAAATTTCAGCATACAAAATTAATGTACACAAATCTGTAGCTCTGCTATACATCAACAGTGAGAAGCTGAAAATCAAATGAAGAACTCAACCCCTTTCACAATAGCTGCAAAAAAAAAAAAATACTTAGAAATGTACCTAAGAACATGAAACACTTCTACAAGGAAAGCAAAACACTGCTGAAAGAAATCATAGACAACACAAACAAATGGAAATACATCCCATGCTCGTGGATGGGTAGAATCAGTGTTGTGAAAATGACCATACTGCCAAAGGCCATGTAAAAATTCAGTGCAATTCCCATCTTAATACCACCATTATTCTTCACAGAACCAGAAAAAAAATCCTAAAATTCATATGGAATCAAAACACAGCCCATTAGCTAAAGCAAGACTAAACAAAAAGAACAAATCTGGAGGCATCACATTAGGTAACTTCAAACTATACTACAAGGCCATAGTCACAAAAACAGCATGGTACTGGGATAAAAATAGGCACATAGACCAATGGAACAGAATAGAGAACCCAGAAATAAGCCAAATACTTACAACCAACTGATCTTCAACAAAGCAAACGAAAACATAAAATGGGGAAAGGACACCCTGTTCACAAATGGTGCTGGCATAATTGGCAAGCCACATGTAGAATAATGAAACTGGATCCTCATCTCTTCCTTAATCAAAAATCAACTCGAGATGGATCAAAGACTTAGATATAAGAGCTGAAACCATAAAGACTCTAGAAGATAACATCAGAAAAACCCTTCTAGACATTGGCTTAGGCAAGTACTTTATGACCAGGAACCCAAAAGCAAATGTAACAAAAATAAAAATAAATAGATGGGATTTAATTAAACTAAAAAGCTTCTGCACAGGAAAAGAAATAATGAGCAGAGTTAACAGACAACCCACAGAGTGGGAGAAAATCTTCATACATCTGAAAAAGGACTAATATCCAGAATCTAAAATAATTCAAATCAGCAAGAAAGAAACAAACAACCCCATCAAAAAGTGGCCTAAGGACATGAATAGACAATTCTCAAAAGAAGATATACAAATGGCCGACGAGCAAATGGAAAAATGCTCAACATCACTAATTATCAGTGAAATGCAAATTGAAACCACAACATGATACCACCTCACTCCTACAAGAATGTCCATAATCAAAAACATAAAAAAAAAATAGATGTTGGTGTGGGTTTGGTAAAAAGGGAACACTTTTACATTGTAGGTGGGAATGTAAACTAGTGCAACCAGTATGGAAAAAAGTGTGGAGATTCCTTAAAGAACTAAAAGTAGATGTACCATTTGATCTAGCAATCCCCCTACTACATATTTACCCAGAGGAAAAGAAGTCATTACACACACAAAAAAATACTTGCACATGCCTGTTTATAGCAGCAAAATTTTCAATTGCAAAAATATGGAACCAGCTCAAATGCCCACCAATCAATGAGTAGATAAAGAAAATGTGGTATATATACACCGTGGACTACTACTCAGCCATAAAAAGGAAGGAAATAATGGCATTTGCAGCAATGCCATTGCAATTGCAGGATGAAATTGGAGACTATTATTCTAAGTAACTCAGGAATGGAAAACCAAACATTGTATATTCTCATATGTGGGAGCTAAGCTATGAGGATGCAAAGGCATAAGAATTATACATTGGACTTTGGGGACTCAGGGAAAAAGGGTTGGTGGTGGCAAGAAATAAAAGGCCACACATTGAGTACAGCATATGCTGCTAGGGTCATGGGTGCACCAAAATCTCAGAAATCATCATTAAAGAACTTATTCATGTAACCAAACACCATCTGTTACCCCAAAACCTACTGAAATAAAAAAATTAAAAATTAAAGTAAAATAAAATATTTAGCCATTTATTTCTCCTGGGAAATTTTAAACTTCATTATGATGGATTCTTCTAATGTACATTTGATTTATTTTATATTTTGAGTTGGTAATATGTGCAGTTATTTAAAAATTCAAGAACTTCACAGTGAAAAATACTGTCTCTTTCTTTCCTGTGACACAGTCACCCAAGTTTCTCCCTAGAAAAGCTATTGTCAACATTCCTTGTGTCCAGAGGCTGCTCCTGAATCCCAAACGTATGTTTATATTTTCACTCCAATAGTGGCAAGTACACACCCTTCTCTAAATCTTGTCTTTTTTTTTCACTTAGCAATGTACTTTGGAGTTCATTTTTTTTTTTTTGGAAAAAAATGGTAATTAAAAATTTGTAATTTTAATGGTAATTAAAATCCCAGGCTGGAGTGCAGTGGCGCCAGCTTGGCTCACTGCAACCTCCGCCTCCCTGGTTCAAGTGATTCTGCAGTGGCGCCAGCTTGGCTCACTGCAACCTCCGCCTCCCTGGTTCAAGTGATTCTCCTGCCCCACCTTCTCGAGCAGCTGGTAATACAGGCATGTGCCACCACGCCCGGCTAATTTTTTGTATTTTTAGTAGAGACGGGGTTTCACTGTGTTAGCCAGGATTGTCTGGATCTCCTGACCTTGTGATCTGCCTGCCTCAGCCTCCCAAAGTGCAGGGATTACAGGCATGAGCCACTCTGCCAGGCCTGGAGTTCATTCTTAAGGGTACAAGAAAAGCTGTCACATTACTTTTGATGACCATATAGTATTCCATTGAACATATGTACAATATTTTTTATTTAAATGTTCAAACGTTTCCTTACTTACAGAGATCTAGGTTGTTTACAATCTTTATTTATTGTGAACAATACAAAAATGAAAAGTAAATGTTTGTATCTTTTTTCTCATTGATACAAGCTTATCTACAAGAAAATATATAAACTGTACTTGCTAGGTAATATAGTGTATGCTTATTTAATTTTGATAACTTTTGCCAAATTATTTTCCTCATTTGTTATCCTAAGTCACACCCACACTAGCCAGTGTGAAAAGTCCTGTATCCCAACACCTTGGCCAATACAATGGTTATGAATCTTTTTCCTAGCTAATATAATAGGTGAAAAGTTTACCACATTGTAGTCTTAATAATAATAAGAGAAATGTGAGCTAAGATTGAACATTTTTGATGTGCTTAGACCTTTAATACTTCCTGTTCTTGAACTCTCGTTCATATTCTTTGCCCATTTTTTCAACTGAATTGGGCCTTTTAAAAATTAATTCCCAAGAACTTTATCACATGAAAGTTGAAGTTTGTAAGTTATTTATCTTGACTTCATTCATGATGTATTTTTTTTTGCCATTTAGATTTTTTAAAATAATGTCCTTTAAAAACTTGAATGGCAAAAGAGAAACATAATGAATGGTGATAGACGTATTTATCCTTTTTAAAAATCTGAATATCTCATATATATATAATGCCCATACTGAGAATATTAAAATGTAACTGATTTTTTCTCTAGTAATTTTTATTAAAAAATTTTAATTTTTTGAAGCCATCTAGAATTTATTTTAGCATTAGTTGTAAGATGGAGAAACCAACTTTAATTTAAATTTTTAAAATTTCCTGATGGTTAATTAGTCAGTTGTTCTACTATTGAATAATACATTCTTTGCATAGAATCCAAATGTTACATTTTCTTCTATTAAATCACCATGTATATTTTTTATTTTCCTGAAATTTCAATTGTCTTAATTGACTTACTAGTCAAATCATGTGTTATTAATGTACATCTTTGATAATTAGTATTTTACATAATGTTTGAATATTTGAGGGAGTCATTCCCACCACCACCCATCATTCCTCTTCTTTTAAATAATATTTCTGGCTTTTTTGCTTATCTATTTTACAATAACTTTAAAATTTATATTTTACCTGCCCCCTGCATATATGGGCATTTTATGATTTGTGCATCCATAATTTGAAGTGAGAGGAACATATGATTTTCTGGAGGAAACTTTCAACTTTGAATGCTTTTGACCAAAGGAAAACTATGACATCATCTGGCAGCCATTTCAAATTATAGCCAGATGTTCTAAAATGGTTTCTTACTACCCCAGAAGTGTGGCTTAAGTCACTTCCACTTCACAGGCATTGCTATCAATTTTCTATCTCTCACAACTCAAAATCTTAAAGACAAAAGGTGTTACATCATCTTATAACTTTTTGAATTTTTACAGGTGATTTTAGCTAAGACAATCCAAACATCTGGAGATCCCTCTCCATTTTTCTTTGATGTTAAACACATTTTTACAGAAGTAAATACAGCTCTCTTCTGCACTGACATAGAGAAAATATTTTTTGCTCAATATTTCAAGGACGACTTTAAAAATCTGTTCTAAAATATAGGTAAAAAAGTAGCATATGCAATTTAAAATATTATATTAAAACAAGATATAATTGCACTATAAAGGTTAAATCTCATATTTAGCGCTCACATGATATCACTCAATTTTGTGAGGCGTCTTTTGTAAAGTATAGTAGGCCATTATGAGTATTTGGTTACATAATTCATTTTCACTGAATGTAGATGGTATTAATATATTTTGTGTGGTTCGGTTCTATGAATTTTCAAAGAGCATGATTCATTCATGGGTAATCAGTAACCCATAGTCCTTGTATAGTCATTAGAATATCCTGTCTTGATGGTTTTCTGTGAATATCAACGCGCTCAGAAGTATGCCATTGGGACTAAGCCTACATAGATGTCAGAGATTCTCCAAAATGACCCAGCCAATACTCCCTCCACCTTTCATTTCTCTGGTATTGTGACTTACTAAGTGTTTTACAGGAAGAAATTAAACATTCAGGAAAGTGTGTTAATTTTCAAAAAGACTCCTTTTTTGTGTCTGCCCTCATTTTCTTGCTTTTTGAGTCAGTTATCGGGATTTTGAAGTTTAAAATGCTGAGATTTTTAAAGTTTCAATGTATTGAAACTTTAAATACTTTTCAAAGTATGAAAAGTATTCATACTTTGATATTGAATAAAATTTCCCAGTTAGCATGATCTTTAAAATACAAATTTGATTTACATTTACATTTCAAAGCTTTTAATTCTTTTTGGTGAATGTCCCCTGATACTGCACTCTGCAGACCCATTCTATTTGTTTAGCTTTGGCTTCTCCCCTGCCTTGAGTGTTAAATTTGGTGGGAGATGGGCAAGGAAATCAGAGTGAACCCTCACATCTCAGCTCTGATAGAAGGTGCACCTATTCCTCTATACCAGTATGTTTAAGAAGTCTTGTAACACATCTTGCTTTTAGAAATCCATTTATTTTTGTTTTTGTTTTTGTTTTTTAAAGAGGTTCTCATACATAAGTGGGGTGAACAGGTGAATAACATTGATTTCTTTAGAAGACAGGTATTATGTAAATGCTGCCTTGTAGAAATGCATTTCCATTTCCTGCATTGATCTCATCTTAAAGCCTTGCAGTCAATCCTATTTTTTATGTGTTGCTGTTTTAATAGAAATTCCATGTTCCACAATGAAAGTAACTGACCAAAGATGTTGAAATGATGTTTAAAAGCCTCTTATCTATCATCTTTGGAATTTCAGGATATCATTAAAAAACAACAGCAGCAAATGATAAAAAGAACAAACAGTGGTGTGCTTTAGCTGATATTCATTATTCAAATAGCTTCTCAATGTTTTTTCCGTCTATTTTTCTTTCCTTCTAGAAAATTCCTTTTTGAAAGATGGCTTTGAACTCGGACCAGTCTATAAGGAATAGATTTTACTGTTTATCATTAGGAGGAGAGGATTTTTTTACCTTACACATAGTGTAAGGTAAAACCGATCATTAAGTGACTAAAACTCTCCTCTACCCCTAAACTTTATCCTATTCAGCTAGGAAAGCCAAGACAGGACCTCTTCCTCTTGTAGAACATCCTGACAGGGTTCACTAAAAGCTAGTTTGTGGATATCTCAGTAGAGATTTCCATCAACAAAGCAGTGACAATATCTGCCAAAGGATTTTGCAGTTGTATTGCAACTTCATGAGCATAAAATAAAAAAACTTGAATTGCCACTATCATATAATGGTTATTCTTATATGTAATCATTATTACCAACTTATTTATTTTTCTAAAATCACATTTTATTTTTTAATGAAATATAATGACAAATCTTAATCTCCAAATTTGTTTTTTAAATTATATTGTAGTTTATCACATGTTTTTAAGTTAACCAGAAACATCTATGATCTTGACCTTTAAATCATTTATTAAAATAAAAACATAGGTACATGGGACCAGAATTCATTTTTATAAAATCACAACTGTTCACTATATAACACTATGATTTCTTTTTGTGTTTCTGATATTTTCCTATCTAAAAGTGACATAGGGTTAAAAAGGAGAGAAAGTGGATGTAGAACAATATCCAAACATTGATTCCCTGCTTCAGTCCATAATTGTCATTCATTTTTTATTGCCTCAATTCCAGTTATCAAAAGGTAGGTACTAATCCAAACTGCATTTCACCTCCTAGCAAAGGAGTTAAAATATGTCTTATTGTTCTCCATGTTCTGTATGAAGTTCTTACTTTGAAATGCAAGGCCCTTCATTCTTTGGCTTAATCCTCTGAAACTCACTGAATTTTCTGGCCTTGTCATCTACCAAAATGTGCACATATTGTTGTACCTTGGGCTGTCTTAAAAAAAGACATCATGAACTCTGGAGCCAGACTATCTAGATCAGAATCCCACCTGTACCACATACTAGCTGTATGACCTGGGGCAAGTGACTTAACCTCTCTTTGACTCAGCATTCTCATCTA
This sequence comes from Pan troglodytes, assembly GCF_028858775.2. NCBI lineage: Eukaryota > Metazoa > Chordata > Mammalia > Primates > Hominidae > Pan > Pan troglodytes. The sequence goes on from NC_086015.1 coordinate 33,780,021, forward strand.
TATAATAAGAACAATTAAAGTATTTACCTCATAGGATTATTAAGTTAAATAAGGTCATATATGTAAAGCCTTTAAAACAGAGCAACCACGTGTTAAGTATTCAGTAAATATTTGCTATAGCAATATTTATCACCATCATGATCATCACAAATAGAGGTCAACATCACTTATTTACTTTGACCTTGCTTTAGTACATCCTAAACTCTGCAATTAAGACTTTTGGAGTGGAGTATAGCTATCTTTGTTAGCTGCCCTAATTATTTTATAGAGTAGATAGGGCAATTTTTTTAAAAAAGAGAGTACTTTGGAAAATCACTTGCATGAAACTACCCCTCTATGCTGTAATTTATTCCTTTGTTCAGCAAATATTTATTCAATCTGTACCATGAACACGGCAGAATGTGAGGACCTGAAAATACAATAACAAACAAAATTGTTATGATCCCTGGATTGTGAAGCTTAGTGTTAGGGTGGAAGACAATTGATAATCAAATGTTCTGTAAATAAATAGTTATATATTTTGATAATTCTATAAAGGAAAACAATAGGATTTGATGAAAAAGAATAAGATGTAGTCTACTTTAGATTAAGTGATCAAAAAAGCTTTCTGGAGATGAAATTTAAGGTTAAATAAAATAATCAATATAAAGATCCAGTAAAACACTTGCACAGGGCAAGTGCTCAGTAAATACTATTTTTTTCTTCATGAAAAGGATGTGATCTCATTCTCTTTTATGGCTTCATAGTATTCCATGGTGAACCTGGAGGCTATTATCCTTAGCAAACTAACACGGGAACAGAAAATGAAATACTGGATGCTCTCCCTTATAAGTGGGAGCTAAATCATGAGAACACATGGACACATAGAAGGGAACAACACATACTGGGGCCTTTAGTGGGGTGGAGGGTGGGAGGAGGGAGAGGATCAGGAAAAATAACTAATGGGTACTAGGTTTAATTCCTGGATGATGAAATAATCTGTACAACAAACCCCCATGACACAAGTTTACCTATATAACAAACCTGCACTTGTACCCCTGAATTTAAAGTTAAAAAAATAGAAAATAAAAATTATTTAAAAATATATTTTAATAAAATTAGACTTAAGGTTCACATTTTTGATATAACACAAAGAAGGGCTTATTAGTATCAGAGACTCTTACTTATTGTTTGTTTTTTATTTGTTTTGTGGTTTGTTGAGGACACTTTCTTTCCTAGGAAGAGGTGAAATTGCCTTATTTGTTGTGAACACAGTTAATAAGATTGACTAGACTTCAGTATTGGCCACATTGCTCTGCTGATTTACCATAAACATAGATCAGAAAGAAGCAGTGAGAGAAACACTAGCCTGCACACTGATGTCTGAGGACAAACTCTTCTCCTCCTTCAAGACACATTCAACATTCTCACCCATCCAGCAGCTACTTTTTGGAGCCCCTTGTTTGCACCAAGCACTATGCTAAGCCCCAAATGCAGATGGGGCTTGATTTCACCATCCATCTCTCTGAGGGCATCCCAGAGGAATTTCAGGCCATCTACAAAGTTTTCTCTGTAAAAAAACTTTCTACTGTCACATGGAAGGCAAATTATTTTTTAAATCCCTTAAGGATGCTTTTTTGAAAAATAAAAAATAATTATCTGGAGAAAATATTTTCTACATTAATGGTGAGGGACTATTTGAGAGGATTAAAAAGTCAATTATTTTGATTTATTTTGGTCGGGTGAAGGGTGATATGAGGGGAGACAGAACGACTCTCAATAATTGATTGTCATCTCCAGGGATGGTGATAAAGTCCTATGTGAAAAAGAGCTTTCAGAAACCAACAATAAATAAATAAATACTATACACACTCTCCCAAGCACTCCCCAAGGTGACAAGACCAGAGTTATGATTGTTCAATCAATTAGTGCATATTAATCATATATCTCAAACAGGATTCATTTTACCAAAATGTTTCTAAGAACTGTCCTTAACCTCCTCACAGTGCTGTCTATCTGTAATGCCGGCATGACTCTTAAGCCAGGATTGCCTGACAATGGGTAGGGTAACTTCCGTGAGAAGTTTAGGTTCATTTCTAAGTGGAGATCTGGATGTAGCTGTGCGGAAGACCTGCATGAATTCAAACATGACTGGAACTCCCGGTAGAAGCAGTGGTTGTATTTCTTCTTAATCTGTAACCTAACCCAAACAAGCAACATATTTATCAGGAGCTTGAGCAAACACAGTTTCAATATATTTTCCTCGGTTTGATACTAGTACTAGTGGTACTAGTTAGTAGCTAAGAAGGTAGGCACTGGCACTAAACCTCGAATTTTGACCATAGTGCCACCAGACACACAGCCGTAGAACCCTGGGCAAAGTACTTTCTTTGCGTCATGGGAATAATAACACCTACCCCAGAGATTTCCCCGGAGAATTCAATGAGCTATGGGTGTGTGAGCCCATAGCCACTGGCTTATTGTAAATTGTCAATAAATGCAACATATATGCAATATATACTCAGTTTAAGACCAATTAAGTAGAGTTCTTCATAACTGTAAAAAAGCACAGGCAACCTACTACTTTAAATGGTGGGTTTAGAGACTCAAAATACTGTGAAACTCAAAATATCTTCATATATGATCATCAGCATATTTAAAGGCTCTTATGATAGAAAGCCCGCTTTGGATTGCTAAATGTGAGCACCATTGCATATTTTTTATCTCCCTTTTGTAGTAACTATTGCTCACTAAAATAGGATAGAGAAAGAGAGAGTTAAATAGAACTGACATTGACAAAACACCAATGATGCCAAGTACTGTTCTAAGTGCTTGTGGAAGATTACATCTTGTTCCCACAAACCTACAACTTAATTTTGTCATTTCTGATTAAAAGTTTAAAGAATTCCACAGAATTTCAAGTACTTGCCACAAACACTTAATAAGTGGCTGGGCCAGTATTTGATACCAGCTGAGATCTGACAGGAGAATCAAAGCCTGGCCAAATGAAACAGGAAAAGAGGGAGCAAAAATGTTGTTTATTTTTCTGCTTAATCATTTACTCCTTCATTAAATAATCATTTATACCTCAACAACTTCCAGTTTTAACAAAAATAGATTTGAGTTTACTTAATCACAGATAAAATAAAACATATGGATAAATGGAACCAAAGCAAAGCAATAAAGAAAAATAGTGAGAAGGAACATTAAACTTTTGGTAGAGAGTGGACATGACATCTAAGGTAAGACCTGAAATGAACTATAATTGAAATTCCTGGAAGGAAAAGCTGGCCAGCTGTGGTGGCTCACACCTTTAATCCCAGCACTTTGGGAGGCCAAGGGGGTGGATCACTTGAGGTCAGGAGTTCAAGAGCAGTCTGGCCAATGTGGTGAAACCCTGTCTCTACTAAAAATACAAAAAATTAGCTGGGTGTGCACCTATAATCCCAGTTACTTGGGAGGCTGAGGCAGGAGAATTGCTTGAACCCGGGAGGTGGAGGTTGCAGTGAGCCAAGATTGCACCACTGCACTTCAGTCTGGGCAACGGAGTGAGACTCCATCTCAAAAAAAAAAAAAAAAAAAAAAAGAAAAAGAAAAGCAGAAAGAGAAACCTAGTAAGTTACATAATTCAGCCTAAAAGTTAGAATGTTAGCTTTTGGGGAAGTTAAGACCGTCATAATTTTTTTTTTCACTTCTGTATACTAAGAACCTGAATGATTCTTAGATAACACTTTGGATTTATTTAATATTTATTAAGTGAATTATGAAATCAGTGAATAATAAAAAAGCATGTCACATTTTCTATTGCTAAAAAAGTAATTTTATATAACATCCATTTCTCCAAATAATATCCTCTCTAATTTAAGATGGATAATGATGCCTGATCTTATTTAAGAAATGTATTCTATTTTGAAGAGCTTAATAAAAATAATTTTGACTCATTATAAACATGGCCAACTCCAACTCTCTTTTAGCCAGTTGTATCTTTAACTAAGCTGGTAATCAGATGAGAATCATGTGCACATTGCATTCTATGAAGCTTAGCTTCACTGATGTGGCTTACACGCTGGTTCAGAGATGTATAGTCATTCTTTGGTCCTTTCTAGTGTATGTGGAATCCCGTTTGATATAGTTTGGATATTTGTATCCTCCAAATCTCTAGTTGAACTGTAATTCCCATTGCTGGAGGTGGAGCTTGGTGGGAGGTGTTCGGGTCATGGAAGTGGCTCTCTCATGAATCGCTTGGTGCTATCCTAACAATAATAAATGAGTTCTCACTCTAAGTTGACATAAATCTGGTTGGTTAGAAGGCATCTGCCTCCTCACTCTCTTGCTCCTATTCTTGCCATGTGACATGCCTGCTTCCCCTTCGTCTTCTGCCGTGAGTTCCTGAGGCCCTCACCAGAAGCAGTTGCTAGAGCTAGGCTGGTGCAGCCTGGAGGACCGTGAGCCAATTAAACCTCTTTTCTTATAAATTGCCCAGCCTCAGGTATTTCTTTACAGTAATGCATAAACAACCTAATACACCATTGGACCCTGAGATTTTGCTGATGGACTGTTCCTACTGAGGCAATTCCTCTCAATTGTTCCTTAGCTCTCTCCACAGGGAAGCATCTTAAAACCACATGATGGCGGGGCACGGTGGCTCACGCCTGTAATCCCAGCACTTTGGGAGGCTGAGGCGGGTGGATCATGAGGTCAGGAGATCGAGACCATCCTGGCTAACAGGGTGAAACCCCGTCTCTACTAAAAATACAAAAAATTAGACAGGCGTGGTGGCGGGCGCCTGTAGTTCCAGCTACTCGGGAGGCTGAGGCAGGAGAATGGTGTGAACCCGGGAGGCTGAGCTTGCAGTGAGCCGAGATCGCGCCACTGCACTCCAGCCTGGGTGACAGAGCGAGACTCCATCTCAAAAAATAAACAAACAACAACAACAACAAAAACACATGATATGGGCCTTGAATCATGAATGTAAATGGGTTTTCAGGCACATGACTTTATAACAATTTGAGACCGTAAGTGAATCATGGACCTATGAAGCACTACTCGTCTCTGAAGAGATCTTTGACTGCCTTGAATCCTCAAGTTTAGGAGATTCATTTTGTGAATGTACACATGGTCATGTGCCCGGTACACAGCTATCCACAGGTGATAAAGAGCAGGACACAGGGCAAAACAATTTGCTAAAGGGTTGGGAGAAATAACCTAGTAAATTCAATTTCTTTCTCGCAGGCCTCCCTTTAAAAAGCATGTATCTTATGGTAGCATAACTCTATGCTTCCCATTCTCAACTCATCAGTACTATTTTTTGAAGTTGTAGGTTGTTGGTTGACATGGGCATTTTTAATTTTGTTATTACCAGACCCCATCAGATTCCCTAGGCGTCATGTGTGTTATCATAGGAAATACTTCTCTACTTGCCTCTTCCATTATGTCAGCTGTTGTTTGATGGGGATTAGGAAAGGGCACAAGAAGGAAGCTGAACAAAACTGCACGGCTGGTACCTTTCTCTGTCTTTTGTAAGTGCTTGTTAGCAATCCAGGATTTCCTGGGAAAGGACAGAAATCACAGATGTGTATATATGCTCTCACAGAAAGTGGAAGCCAGTAACCCTGGGAAATTCGTGCTCAACTTTGGAAGTGTATCAGAGATATACTCCACCTCTGAAAACCTCCAGGCTGAGTATATATTTAAAATGTATCTTTGCATTTTTCAGGTTAACTACATACGTGACTAGCAAGACAAAATACAGCATTATTTTCTTTTCATGATATAACTGGATAACTAATTGATTTGTTTACTAATTAATTTCCATTTCCCCACACCAGAGCATCAACTTTATGAAATCCAGAATGCAGTTTTGTTCATTGTTATATCTCTAGCCTAAAACTGTATATCACACATAAGCTCAACAAATGTTTGTTGAATTAATTAATTGGTAAGTGGTAGTAGAATTAGATTCTAATCCATAATACAGAAATATAACCTTGAGTAGATTTCTTAAAATATCTTAGACTCATCTTTCTCCTCTGTAAACTGGGAGAAAGGAGGGAAGAGGGACAACAAGATGACCTGTAAAAGGGTCCATTCCAATTCCAGAATTCTATGCATTGTTAGCAGGAAGGAATATTAGGCTGACCCATCAATTCACTGATTAATTGAAAAATAGGAATTAATGGAATTTTACCAAAGGGAATTAAATGGATTTAGTAGCTACAATGTACCAGCCTATTTTGAATAAAACACAGTTCCTATGCTGGTTGATTCCAGAGGGGTAGGAAATGGATATGAACAAATCATATAATTCTCTATGATACAAGAACAAAGGATGACCAATGTATAAGCATACCTCAGAGGTATTGTGGGTTCAGTTCCAGACTACTGCAATAAAGCAAATATCACAAGAAAGTGAATCTCAATAACATTTTGGTTTCCCAGTGCATATAAAAGCTATGTGTACACCATACTGTAGCGTATTAAGTGAGCAATAGCATTGTGCCTAAAGACGTGTATATTGGGCTTCAAGTAATCCTCCTGCCTCTGCCTCCCAAAGTACTGAGATTACAGGCCTGAGCCACCGTGCCCACCCCCATGCTCCACTTCTAATTCTAGTTCTCTTGCTATTTTTACCACATCTTCAGTGACTCCCTTCACTGAAGTCTTGAACCCTTTAATGTCATCTGGGAGTGTTTAAACACCTTCTTCCAAACTCCTGTTAATATGGACATTTCGATCTTCTCTCATAAATGACAAATGTTATTAATGGCATCTAGAATGGTGAATTCCTTCCAGAAGGGTTTAAATGTAATTTTCCAAGATCTATCAGAGGAATCGCTATCTATGACAGCTATAGCATTATGAAATATATTTCTAAAACTATAAGACTTGAAAGTAGAAATTACTCTTGATCCATGGGCTACAGAATGGATGTTGTGTTAGCAGGCCTGAAAACAACATTAATCTTCTTGTACATCTCCATCAATGCTCTTGGGTGACCCAGGTGCATAATCAATGAGAAGTAATATTTTGAAAGGAATCTTTTTTTTTTTTTTTTTTGAGATGGAGTCTTGCTCTGTCACCCAGGCTGGAGTGAAATGGCATGATCTCAGCTCACTGCAACCTCCACCTCCTGGGTTCAAGCTATTCTCCTGCCTCAGCCTCCAGAGTAGCTGAGACTATAGGCACACCCCACCACAGCTGGCTAATTTTTTGTACTTTTAATAGAGATGAGGTTTCACCATGTTGACCAGGATGGTCTCGATCTCCTGATCTCATGATCTGCCTGCCTCAGTCGCCCGAAGTGCTGGGATTACAGGCGTGAGCCACCGAGCCTGGCCACAATGGCTTTTACTTAGTCACCATTCCATTAGCCCCTAATGAGACAGTCAGCCTGTCCTTTGAAGTTTTGAGGCCAGGCATTGACTTCTCCTCTATCTGGGAAAGTCCTAGATGGCATCTTCTTCCAATATAAGGATATTTCATCTATATTGAAAATCTATTGTTTAGTGTAGCCACCTTCATAAATTATCTTAGCTAGATCTTCCAGATAACTTGCTGCAGCTTCTGCATCAGCACTTGTCTCTTCACTTTGCAGTTTTATGTTATGGAAACAGCTTCTTTCCTTAAACCTCATGAACCAGACTCTGCTAGCTTCCAACTTTTTTTCTGCAGCTTTCTCTCACCTCTCCTAGCCTTCATAGAGTTGAAGAGAGTTAAGATCTTGCTCTGGACTAGGCTTTGGCATTAAGAAATGTAGCTAGTTTGATCTTCTATCCAGACCACTAAAACTTTCTCCAGATCAGCAATAAGGTGGTTTTGCTTTCTTATCATTCATGTGTTCACTGCAGTTGCATTTTCAATTTTCATCAAGGACTTTTCTTTTGCACAGCTTGGCTAACTGGTACAAAGGCCTAGCTTTCAGACTATCTCGACTTTTGACGTGCCTTCCAGACTAAGCTGAATTATTTCTAGCTAATATTTGCTAGAGGGAAGTGTATATTTAAAGCTGTGAGGGTATTTGTAATGAATAATGATAATATTATTCCTTCTAGGCATAATAGGGATGATATTAGGTGTGATCGATAGATTAATACTCCCAGAAGTGATATAGTAAATGCTAATACAATGTTTATGTAAATAGAGGGCATTTGGTAGGTATGGGTATCATAATCTAATGAGCTGAAATCATTTATTTTTGCTTAAACTACTTACCAATTCAGCTTTCAGGTTTCAAGTGAAAGACAGGCAATTCTTTCTTTCACCTGAACAACTTAGAGGTCATTGTAGGGTTGTTAATTGGCCTAATTTCAATATTGTTGTATCTCAGGAAATGGTGAGGCCTGAGGACAAAGAAAGAGATGGGGAACATCTGGCCAGGAAAAGAGTCAGAACATACATTTATCAATTCAGTTTGCTGTCTTAAATGGGTGCTGTTCATGGTGCCACAAAACTATTACAATAGTAATATCAAAGAATATAGATCATAGATTATCATCACAGATAAAATAATAATAAAGCTTGAAATATTGTGAGAATGACCAAGGTGTGACACAGAGGAAGGAAGGAAGGTAGGACAGAAGGAAAGGGAAGGGAAAGGAAGGGAAGGGAAGGGAAGGGAAGGGAAGGGAAGGGAAGGGAGGGGAGGGGAGGGGAGGGGAGGGGAGGGGAGGGAGAAGAAGGAGGGGAAGAAAGGAAAGAAAAGGAGAAAAAGAGAAAGGGAGAAATAAAGAGAAGGAGAAAGGGGTGACAAAGTGGCAGGGAGAAAGGAAGGAAAGAAGAGGCAGAGGGCCGTGTCAAAATTGTCCTGAAATCAATTTTGTCTCTTCTTTTAATTTATTGGCAAACAAACAAACACAGCAACTAACTCTATAGCATATACAGAATGGAATAGGAGGTGTTTCCTAGAATTGGAAATGTGCTAACACTGTTGTTGTTGGCATGTTATGCTTTCCACCAAAGAATTTAGCAAAAACTTTAAGAAGGTTAAGTTTTATAGAACCCTCACCTTAGCCTATTTGAAACTAAGCTGACCAAATGACATAGTGATGCAATTTGGTGTCTATACCCATAATAACCACATCTATCAAATCTGTATTGTCAGATATTGTTGCAACAGTAGAATTTTTGATGACTCTCTGGATTTAATTCATGCATCACTTGGATCTTCAAAATCATTTTATACACCCAAGTTCTTTTTGCAACATCAATTGTAATGATTTGTACCCTCTGGTTTTTTTTTTTTTTTTTGTAATCACAAGGGATTGTACAATGTAATCTTAATGTTGAGGATATGAAGTTATTTTTTCTTCAACTTCTTTAAATATTAGCAACTATTTCACAGACGGTCTTTTCTTAAGCAATGTCATTGACTTACCAGTGAGAGCAGCCAAATCTCACTTGGGAAATAATGGTCAATGCCTCTCAATCATCCATAAATGGAGTTGACCTAATGCTAAACTAAGCTACAAGATAAGAGGGCCATTGAAGAAATTTCTAACACAGATGGTCAAATTAATTCAAATATTACACAATCCTCTATCTTCCTCCACCAAATCATCAAAGTTTCCAAACTGTCAAGCCTTTCACTTTTTTCTGAGTTGTCTGAGTGACAGGATATGCTTGAGATTTCCCACATTTCAAAACTTGTCTTTAAATGCAATTTCTCCATGCATGATGAATAATCAAATATTTACACCTAATAAACATTCCCTACAACTTTTTTTTAGCACATCAAAATACACTATGGTAATACTATTCTCCTTAATGCCAATGGCACAACAACAAAAACGAAATCCTGGAAGGAAAGACTTTTACTCCAAGTCAATTTAAAACTTCCTTATTCATTTTAAATATTTCATTGCATTAATTTTTCAAAGCAACAAAACAAATATTCATCAAGTGAAACTAAGCATGACCCCCCTCAGATAGGTACATCTGTTGCTTTCCTGCTGTGTCCCTGAATAATTCATTTTAATACATTTAGAGTATACACTTCATTAAAACAAGCTACAGTCATTTACATATAAAATGTACATTGATGAAAACAAAAATGAAAGCTGTTAGAAAGCTGATCCTAAAATTTTGTTACTCCTTGTGATTTATATCTAGCTGTCTCTGTCTATTTCCTCCTACAATGATGGTATAAAGGCATCTCCACATCCTCTGGCCCATTGGAAGCTTTAGTTATATCAGCAAATAGGTGGGAAAAGTTAGCTGGTATATTTTGATACTCTTTTCCCACAGCCTTTGTTCCTCATGGACAACTTCATCAAGATTTATAGTCACTGTTTGTCCATTTGAGCTCCCTCTGCTCACATCACATAATAGATGTACCATGTATACCGAATGGCATTTAGGAATCAAAGCCAACACAGAGAATACTAATCAGTTTTAACTTCTTGAAAATTAATCAATTTGTGCTGGTCTGATGCCGTGCAGGGAAAAATATTCAGTTTTATTCACTCCCTGCCCTTTTGAACTCTGTTAACTGATTATCTAAATGGTTTTCAGAAAGGCCTTAATTTTTTTTTTTTTACCATTATAGCATTTCCCGCTCCTCCATTTTTATGGTTATGTCTTAAGTCAGGAAGGGAGAGGAGGGAAGGGGTGGAGACAAGGGGAGGGGATGAGAGGAAAGAGTTTAGCAGTTAAAGACACAGTATTAAGTATTCCCTTTAAATAAACTTGCTTTCTATAAATATGTTATTGGAAAAAAAGTATTCATATGTCTTACAGATAAAGTTTGAATGACATAGAATCAAATATAAAATAATTTTTGAGATATTTTCTACGTAATACTTTATCAAAATATTTGACAATTGTCACTATTGCTACTTATTAGAAAAAACGGCTATACATCATAAAATCATCAAATTTCAAAGGTTATGTACAAGAACTATGCTATTACACATATTTTTATATTAATAACTAATCATAGCAATGCAGTTTTAAAACTCTGTGGTATTTTTCTTTCTGAGGATCCAGAACAATTTCTGTTTATTCAATAGTGCACTTTTTTTGGAAAAGTAAAGTGTAAAAACAAAGCAAAACAAAACCTTTTCTTTTAATGGTGACTGGTTGACATCTTACTTTATAGAAACTAGTCTCTGAGAACACACATTTTTTTTCCATATCACAGTATTTTGCTCTTTTATAGGATTTCTCAAATTTTCCCAGTTCATGTGACCCTTTTGTCAGGAGAAAAATTACCTGAAACTACATACCTAGTATCTCACTGCTTGCTTCCCCACCTGTTCCCTTCCCTCACAAGGACATGAGCTCAAGTGTGCATGCGTGCACACATGCGCGCACACACACACCTGTAACCAGAATAAATAAAGTGGGTCATAATAGTTGTACTGTTGAAAGTCAGTGTAAGTTAATATGCTACTATAGGCTAGTATGAAGAAGTTTTATATTATTTATTTAAAGCCATATCAGAAGCCAAAACTGTAATGTTTCTTATGTTGAAACAGGAATGGAGGTCAGTTCCAGGTTACTAGGAGACTCCATTGTGGTTTAACTACGTTACTAGTACCAAACTTAAAGAATCATTGCTTTTTTTTTTTTTTTTTTGAGACAAAGTCTTGCTCTGTTGCCCAGGCTGGAATGCAGTGGTGTGATCTCTGCTCACTGCAACCTCTGCTTCCTGGGCTCAAGCAATTCTCCTGCCTCAGCCTCCTGAGTAGCTAGGGTTACAGGCACCCACCACCACACCTGACTAACTTTTGTATTTTTAGTAGAGATGGCATTTCACCATATTGGCCAGGCTGGTCTCGAACTCCTGCCCTCAAATGATCTGCCCGCCTCGGCCTCCCAAAGTGCTGGGATTACAGGCGTGAGCCACCGCACCTGGCCAGAATCATTGCTCTTAATCTTAGCTTCCTGGCTTGTGAAGGAAAATCCAAATATTTCATTTATTTTTTCTTCCTCATTTATGAGCTAAGTTTTTCTCTGCCATAAAAGAAAAAGCATTCTAAGGCAAATTCCTTCTCACTGTATTTATTTTATGACACACAGTAAAATATGGTGGCCTTCTGGAAATTTCTGCTCTTTTTCTCATGTCTTACAAAGCATAAGTGGGAAGACTCTAGGCCTTAAAGACTGGCCTGGGTTCAAATTATACCACTTCTCTTTACCAGCTCTTTCATCTTAATTTCCTCATCCATAAAAGTAGGCCATTCATACCTATATTTTGGGGTTGTTGTGAGAATTATAGTATATATGTATATTCAATAAATGGGAGCTGCTATCATATTTATTGACTTTTAGGATTAAATTGCCCACAGCTTCCAACATCTCTTTTTCTTCCTTTGAAACTCCCAAACTATCATTTGAGAGACCATATGTATTTTGGATATTTCGCTTCATGAATGTTTAGGCCTGGAAAGTTTGCTTATTTTCTCTGGTGTTTTTGTACACCTGTAACACTCTTGCTCTACTGTTAAAACCTGACAGCAAGTCTGAGTATAAACCACGAGCCCTTAGGAATATCAGATTAAGGATCAGCCCAGGAATCTACTTTATGGGCTATTTGCTCACGTACTGCTGTTTATCTATCTGACCAGGCAGTGACAAAGTCAATACCACCAACCACAGCCTTTCTTCTACGGATTCTTAGAAGGCTTTCTACTGTTCTCATATTATATGAACAGCAAAGTTGACCTTTAGTCCAAGGGTATGGATAAATATATCTGTTGTGTGTATAACATAACCCCAGTTCTCACAGCAGAAAGAAAAATATGCCCGATTATTTGATTGTTTTGATAGTGGTGTTTTAAAAGTTCTAGACTAGCACAATACTTACTGAAATATAACCCATGATCATTTTAACATGCATCGTCCAAAGAACACTGTTTGCTCCTGACAAATAGCATGTGCCCACGTGTCAATGAAATAAAGCAATAGTTATTTTAGCTTATATGCCCACTCAATTTGTTTATGCCCTATTTGTAACATGCTACTTATTTTACTTTTAGTCTAAAGCCTTGCACATCAATATCTAGTTAGAAGTAAGTTTGGCTGCGGGTAAAATTCTGACAGAGAAGAGGGACAGGTGATTGGTGGCCTAGTAGAGTTAGGGCAGTCTGATATAAATGAAAAAATTAACTAGCATCCGGTGTAGTTGTAACATTTATAAAATGGGAGTGTGTATATTCATACATTTTATCCTTATTATAAGACCCTTTCTGCCCTTAAGATGCAGCACTCTGAATGGTGAATACTAAAAACACAGACTCTTGATCGAGGTGAGGGAGTTGGAAGAGGCAGGACAAGAAAGGACGTTGACTTTCTGAAAATGTGACGAACGGCTTTATCTGAAAGCTCTAGTACTATAGCTCTCTGATGGGATCCTATTTGATACTCACAGCCCGTTAAGGCAAAAGAGTAATGTCCTTCTTGGGCAAATGAAGAAGCTGAGGCTCAGGGAGAATAAATGACATAGCCAAGATCTTGGCAAATCCCTTTCCCTTTTCACTAGTTATATGGAATCAGAAAACTTAAGTTTTAGTTTTATTCTGCCACTTTCTTAGGGACTTCAAATCAGTATTTTCACCTGCATAATGTATGATAATAACCCGCTGCTATGCTTATATTTCCTGGGTTATTTTTTAGATTGAAATTAAGTGGTGACTCTGAAGATGCTTCCTGAAAATTTCAAAGTACTGAATAAATATAAAACATTATCTAAATGGCAAAATAGAATACCCTGCTTCTGCCTATCCCCATCACAGCATAATATAAATAGTTTCTATTAAGAGGAGATGTGTGGACAAAGGGGTGTTAAAAACAAAAGCTAAAATTCACTGGAGTATCTATCACCTACCTTAATATAGTCACAATTTGCAAACTGGTTGTCTGTAGTGTTTAATAGAATAGAGCCAAAAGATATATTTTATCAACACACATTTTATATATGTGTAATATAACACTATATATTATATGTATACTGTTATATGTAATATAACATTAGATATGTAAAATGTATGCATATAATGTGTGTTGATGAAATATATAGACACACATACACACACACATTTGAACACTCCCAAGCTACAGAAAAATTGCAAGTGAAGAATAAGAAACATATTTTTAAATCACCTGAGAGCAAGTTACTGGTATGGTATATTCTCAAGAAACTGCAATTATTGTAATTATTGTCAAATGAGTAATTATAAAGAATTTAATCACATTTAATTTGGCAATATTTTATGCATCCAGAGTGCAAAGTAGGCTATTTCATTCTTCTATCTGTATTTTTTTCTAAACTGCTTCTGATATTTTATAAAAATCATACAAAATCATTAGAGAACACCTAATCCAAATCCAGCATCACAGATAAGGAAATTTATACCAAGTTAAGTCATTTTCCCTGGACTACCAGGTTTCATGTAAATCACTTTATACAAGCAGATTTGACAAAACTTGGTATTTTAACTGCTGCTCTCAAAAAAATGTAAGACTGAAATTATTTGTGTTCTTTTTCTTCAAAGTGGTCTAGGCATATTCATGTTTGATATAAAACTAAAAGAAAAAAATGCTGACAAATGAAATATATACATAAATGTCAGTGTAGAAGCCATTAGTTTAGAAGATCATTTTTAATTGATTAGGGAAATTAACAGAGGAAAGCAGAATCACAAAACAGGCCCAAATAATTTATAATTAGCTCTATAATATATAGACTTATATTCTATTTGCTTTAATGTTTTTTGAATACATGCCAAGTAACTCAGAGGTACCTTGATCTTGGCAAATGGCAAAAAAGAACCCTTTATGTATTTTAAGATGGATAACAGAGGCTAAAAATTATATACACTATGTGCCAATCATTGAGATTCAACTCTACTTTTTTAATACTCTTAAGAAATGATAAAATCTGATTTTGTGACACAAAGCCTATGCTTCTAACACTCTGAGCTCTGTATGTTTTTAAAAAATGCTGCCATATCTTACTATTTATTTCTGGAAACCAGAAATAGGCTAGTCATTCTTGGAAATTTCACTCTATTTCTGATTTCTTCCTTGTCAAAAAGTCAGTTTGTTCACATTCAGAGCATAAATGAAACCTCAATTTGCATAATGCCTTAAATAAATGTCAAAATGAATCTGTGATTTTTTCTGATGTATAAATAAAGATACTAGTTGCTTTAAACGGTTTAATCAATAACATAGCTTACCACAGTTTACCATGCTTTCTGGGCAAAGAATCTGCGTGTACGTGTGTGTGTGTGTGTGTGTGTGTGTGTGTGGCAAAATTCTGTTGAAATTCCCAGTGATATGTACTGAATGAGTTTAATTCCCTATTCTGAAACTACTACTACTAGTATTTTTTAAATTATCTGTTCTGTGTTTGAATAAGGTTAGATTTCTAAGTTTAATCATGCATTGCATAACAACCTCTTGGTTAATGATGGACTGTGTATATGATGGCGGTCTCATCGTATTATAATGGAGCTGAAACATTTCTATTGTCTAGTAACACTGTAGCCATCCTAATGTCCTAGCACAATGCTCTGCTTACATGTTATTGGTGATGCTGGGTAAACAAATCTACTGCACTTCCAGTCATATAAAAGTATAGCAATACAATTATGTACAGTCCATAATACTTGATCATGATAATAAATGACTGCATTAATGGTTTATATATTTTCTATACTATACTTTTTATGGTTATTTGAGAGTGTACTCTTTGTACTTATAGAATAAAAAGTAATTGTAAATAGCCTCAGGCGAGTCTTTCAGGAAGTATTTCAGAAGAAGGCATTGTTATCATAGGAGATGACAGCTCTATGTATGTTACTGGCCCTGAAGACCTTCCAGTTGGACAAGACGTGGAGAGCAAAGACAGTAATGTTGATGATCCTGACCCTGTGTAGGCCTAGGGTAATATGCATATTTGTGTCTTAGTTTTTAACAAAAAAGTTTAAACAGTATAAATAATAATTTTAAAAATAGAAAACCACTTATGGAATAAGGATATTAAGAAAGAATTTTTTTTGTACAGCTGTACAATGTGTTTGTGTTTTAAGCTAAATGTGATTACAAAAGAGTCAAAATTTAAAAAGATTAAAGTTTATAAGCTAAAAAAGTTACAGTGAGCTAAGTTTATTGTTAAAGAGAGAAAAATATGTTTTATAAATTAAATGCAGCCCAAGTATACAGTAGTATACAGTAATGTTCTAAGCCTTCACATTCACTCACCACCCACTCACTGACTAACCTGGAACAACTTTCAGTTTTGCAAGCTGCATTCCTGGTAGGTACCCTATACAGGGGTGCCATTTTTAATACTTTGTAACATATTTTTGCTGTACTGTTTTGTGTTTTCCACACTAATTTTTGTTCAAAATATTTGAGAAGAATGAAAAGTAGCTTGTTCTTTTTCATTCCAGAGCATAATTGATTTTTAAAAACCTATTTGATGCATGAACCATATTTTCCTTCTCAGAGAACTCGAAACCTACAGGTAAAACAAGAACCTCAGAAAAAGAACCCAGACAAAAAGTAAAAATAGTTTAAAAGAACAGAAATCATTTTGACCACTCATTTATTTATTATTGTTTTTATGTCACTATGTCACTGTGCAAGTATTTCAAATCAGCTAAATGACAAAATGCTTCAGCTATGAGCTCTCCCCTTGATTGTCTAAGCCAATGAAAACACAGACACAGGTAGCCTGATCCGATAATCTAAAAGTTATGCACAAAACTGTGTTTTGAAATGTACCATATTTTGTGCAATATTGTGCTGCAAATTTAGGATTATTTTGCACTTCCTATTGACCATATCAACTGACAGAGTTTTGATGGATAGTGAAGAAAGCCAGCACAATGTTTAAATCTGCTTGGGTAAGCCTCACACTCAAAGACGAGCACAGAGTCTACAAGTAAAATGTAAATTTTATGTAGCAAAGAAAACTAGGAAGATAAAGGTTGCTTTAGTCTCTTCTCTATGTCTGTTCATAGAATCCGGCCTATTATATCATGGCTCATTAATAATTATTACAAGGTGATGGCAGGTTTCTGGACTGTGGTAAATTCTCTCTCCCTTTATTCAGGTATGTCATGAATTCTATTTCTTACAGCACCTACTGAATATTATTTGTTGAGTCTGGAATGTTGATCAAGGAGCTACGCTTTTAAGGTCTATTACTTTTCACAAATTAACTATTTGCAGTTGCTTTTTCAAAAAGGATTGGGATTCTCTTGCCATATAGTGGCAATGGATTTTTTCCAATATTATAAACGTCTGAGTCCTGAACATCTGTATTTACTTTCAAATGTCAAAACTCATCTACTTTGACTATATGCATTATTAATCTGTAAGATGGTTGCCTGTGAAAATATATGCTTCAATTTACAAATAGACAATTAAGCAGGAAATCTTTTAGAAATAGAGAAAAAAATAACATGACTGGGCTGTAACAGGTTCAAAGGAAAAAGAAAACAAGTGCAAATACCTGTAACAAAATAGTAAGAACATAAAACTGTCAGTATCAAGATTGCTTTTCACATTGCAACATGACAAAAATGTCACTGTCTCACTAACTAAGCAACTGTCTTTTTCTTCTCTGCATAAATCTAGCCTCTAAGCTTTCCCAAATCTTTTTCAGAATGAAGCAGAAATTCTCATACATTAATAAACAAAATAAAATCAAACATTGTATATGATTACTGCCAAGACAGAACATCTTATTGGAGGATGATTTTGCACTGTGTATTAAAATTTAAAATATGCATAACCTATTGACCCAACAATCTTATATGCAGAGTTCTGTCTCACAGAAATAATAGCATCCATACATACAGATGTTTGTACAAAGATATTCACTGCAGCATTGTTAGTAATATAAAAACCTGGTATTATAACTCAATTGTCTTTCAATGAGCAAATGATTTTTAAAACTTTTCAGTGTACCATGCAGTACTACACAGACATTTAAAAAGAAATGAGATGGCAATATGGTGACTTGGAAAGATGTTCCACAGCACATTGTTATGTAAAACAAGCAAGTGTAGATCATGAGATGAAGCTCAATCTCACTGTAAAAATAAAATACCAAAAAAAAAAAAGTACTATGTGAAGGGGTGTGTGTGTGTGTGCAATATCTAACTATATTTGGGCAATGGAAAAATAGTAATTTCTTCTTCTAAATTCTAATTGTTTTCTTCCTCTTTTTTCCTCCAGCTTAACCTGAAATTTCAATTTTTTCCCTTCATAAGTGAAATTGTCTTTGTATATGCAAAACCAAGTGCAGTTTTCTAATTTAATATTAACAAAATTTGAGTCAAAGCTGCGGTAACCCACATACCACATTGATTGGGTGGATTACTTCTCCAACACCAGGTTTACTGTAGTAATCCATGGTTTATGGCATTTAACTCTCATTAAAGCACAGTTAACAGGTACCCATTCAGTTATCACCATGCTTCAGGATCACACGCTACTTGGGACCATTTTTGTTGTTCATTTTTTTTTTGTTAGCTATGTCAGCAGATAATATTCGTATTTCAATACCTCTGTAGCTGAGCATCAAAGCCGCATAACTTCTACAGCCTTTCTCCTTCCTGCTATTTGCTCACTGACCTTTTACAAATTTAATTATTTATACCCAATTTGGCTTCTTCTCTTTTTCTTTTTGCCTATTAATGTATCTAATGTAGAATTGATATTGTGAACCACACAATGGAATGTGCTGTAGGAAATCTCTCACCTTCTAAAGCCAAGTGACAAATGAAAAGGAAAATGCCAAAGGATTTTGCAATTTGAAACAGAGTGCTAAAATAAGGATGCATTGCTGAGGTTGTGGTGTAACACATTCATTTCCTCCCTGGCGGGAAGAATTTTACACAATACAGATCTTCTGATCAGATATTTAGTAAAGCACCCAAGAATGCTACTGATCTAATCCAACATCACTCTAAGAATGGGCTAAATAATTTAACGTCTGGTTAATTTAACGCCTGGTTAAACTCTTAAAACATTACAGTACGCTTCATCCTGTCACCTGCTTGATTATCACTTATACTTGTTCAATTGTTTTAAGAATTATAAATTATAAAGAGACAAAAGAATAGGAGAAGCCTTAGAAATGCGTAGGATCTGTCCATTGGATACCATGGCTTGAAAAGAATTATAATGATAATAGCAATCCTGATATTTTAATAAAGTTCAGACTTACTTTAAAAGATATTGTAGGAACTTCTACTGCGTTATGTTCAATTAAGGACATTAAGGAAAAACGGTCAGTGAGGAAACATTGATCCAAAATGTAATTTGTCACGGTGATGGAAAAGAAATCTAAATGTATATTCTCCTTATTTTTCCTTAAATATGAAATTATCCAAATATCTAGTTAGTACTGATTTGCGTTTATTTCATAACATTCAATGGAGAAAACAAAATAAAACTTAAATCACAAAAGATTGTTGTGATCTCAGATTTTAAGAGTTTAATGACATGTTATAAGAAATTAATAATTTACCTAAAAATCCTTTTTCAAAAGTTCATTGGAGAATTTCATTCCTGTTATTTTGCTGTCCTTATTATAATAAGGACTACAACTACACAGAAATGATTTGAAGTGCTAGTTATGTTTTCACTGACAGCACTATGATCAGTGGAAAAAAAAAAAAGATCCTGTTAAAATACCTAAGTGTTACTTTTGTTTCTTTAATCATGGGCACCCTCTATGTGTGTGCATGTTAAACCAGCTTAGCATTTGCGCATGCACATGTATGTATACCTTTTTATTTTAGGTGAGACAATAAATCACTGATATATTAGTAACGGGGCCTTCAACTATGTCAATACTTCTGCCAATGCCAATTTTCATTACTAAAGTTAAATTTTATCATATATTTGATTGATAAATGTTTGTTTTTTGTTTGCCTTCATAGAAGGCAAACAGTTTATTTCAGAGCTTACATCTTTTGCTCTTGCCAGGCTGTCACTATCTTCTCACAGATTTTTTTTAGGAATTAGGAGAAAGTACCTGTTTCTGAGCAATCCTCTCAAAAGTTTGATGACTGTGATGATTAACAGTACAGACTGATATTTCCTGTGAAGGCAGCAGTTTAGGCCGAAATGCTTTCTAATGTATGAAGAAAATAACTTTCAGTTTAGGAATTTTAGAGGAAGGAAAAAAATCACTTAAGCAGCATCTATTTCAAGTAAAAATTCTGTCGCTACCTCCCCACCATCATGGTCCTAAAATTTTCTTTTCATTGATTAGATATTTTCAAATTTTGTTTTACTTCATTTTACTATTATATTGATACGGTGTTTTAAGGAATTTGCTTGCATTCTTATCAAGGAAGCATCGTTTTCAATTTAAATAGGTCATTATGCTTAGAAATCTAAAGAAATAGCATAGTTCATTATAGTATACGCTTTGTTAATAGAAGTAATTATTTTCATCCTTATTATAATTTGACACAATGTTTCCTTTAAAAAACAGTGATCTTAGAAAATACTTTAGGTGGATAAGAACAAGAGACATAATGAGTAATATCTAATTAGAGGTAGGTGACCTTTTAAGCTCTAACAACATTCTCTACATCTCCAGTTATAAATTTTTATTTCTAACTTAAAAAATTAAACTAATTATGTATTATGCAGGGAATATTAGATCCTTATATGTCAGTGCAGCTTATTTCTAATTAATGGATGGTTGAAATCTTCAAACTACCTTGGACCTATTTGGCATTTGAGGAATCTCCTTCCAGATGACATTTCAAATGCACATAAAAACACACGTACACATATGCATATGTGTGCATAGAATTGATATTGTGAACCACACAATGGAATGTGCTGTAGGAAATCTCTCACCTTCTAAAGCCAAGTGACAAATGAAAAGGAAAACGGATTTTACAATTTGAAACAGAGTGCTAAAATAAGGATGCATTGATGAGATTATGGTGTAACACATTCATGGTGTTACACATATATACATATATGTCTACGTGTGTTTCCATACATTTTTATTCTAAGATAAATACCATAGTAATAATTAAAGTAATTATATTTCTCTTAACACTCTTGAAAGCTTTTTTCCAAGTAACAGGTTCATGATATACTGAGCTATTTTTTTTTACATTTCGTTTTTACAACATACTAATATTGATTTATTTTTTAGACACCAATAGAAAACACATCAAAGTAATAACAAAGTCTCTCCTAGTAGAGAAGCCTATTACTTACTTTTGATGTATGTATATTTTCCCAAACTCATTTCTTTGGTAATGAACATTGTCTCCATAAAATTGCATTATCGAATAGTTTGCAGAGGACTACTGTTGTGGCATCTGATCCCAGTATAATTCTTTCTCTCTTTTAAGTCTAAATTTAAGTCTAAATCCTGTGGTACTGGTGTTGGGGTAAAAAAGAAGGAAGAAAGGAAAATATTTTCAGTCCCTGGGAACATGAGGGCATTTTTTCTCTCTCAGGTGGTGTAATCTTCAGGTAATCGCTGAAGACTGGGGCTCTCCTTGGGGCTCTCTAGTGTGGTCTTTTGGAGCTGCTCCACTTCACAGTTCCATGACCTGCAAGAGTTATCTCCAGATCCACCTGTACTGGCTCAGCTACCATCCTGGGGCACGTCTGGAAGCCCACACGGCCTCTGGCAGCTGTCCAATAAGCAGCCTTCTTAAATGCTGTACAGCAGGACAGTCCAGACTGGCTCTCTTCTGTGATGCTCACTACATTTATTCTACAAATATTTTGAGCACCTTCTATAAGCTGGGTTCTATTCTAGGTTCTTGAGATTCATTAGTGCAAAGCCACAAAAAACCCTTGCTCTCATGGAGTCTACATTCTAAGGACTCATAGGAAACACATGTATCTTTACCATGCTGAAGAGAAGGCATGAGGCTGCTTCAAAACTTGTTCCCTCTCTCCCATTATTCCCTCCAGTTTTTTTCTCTCCTGCTAAATTATACATTGCTCAGATAATCAAATGCCCAGACTAAGCAGATGTCCAACTAGTGATTCAGATCTCTGTGTCTGCTTCTCAAAGGTACCCCTAAATCTTTTGTCCATTAGGATAAAGATGAGTGACCTCAAAAATGTTCTTTTTTTTCTCACTTCCCCAGACTTCCTGCATTGATTTGGAGTTAGGTTGAGGAGCTAACCATGGTTGCTGGTGATTGCTGAGGGTATGTTCTGCCATTTCTTAGGAAGTTGTGGAAGATATTGGTCTTTTTATGAATATGTATGACACTATACATTTCCTCCCCAGATTTGGGCTCTACATGTCAATCCCTGTGGAATAGAAAAGTCATGATACTTTGTTGTAAGTCCATATATTATGATAGAAATAGACATAAGATGTTAAAGTGGGACTTCTTAAAGTGGGGTTTCAAGTTCCACTGAGATATTGACAGGACAGTTAGGATCCAAAGTGAGTGTGAGTCAGATGTCCTCCCCTCCCTAACATGTGGAATTACAGTGAAAATTGTTCCAAGAATGTGATAAAATTTTTGGATACAAGCCCCTTAGATAAATTAAAAATATAAGAATAGGTCATAGAGAAAAGAGAAGGGAGGGATTGGTTAAAAGATATCTTGGGAGAGAGCCATTACCCTGCTACAAATCGTTCCCCTCCCACCACCTCCACTCCTACCTTTGAGGAAAGGCTTAGTGGGAAAGTTTTAAAGAGACCGTCATTGAGTGCTTTGATATGTTTGTTCTCCTGTTGGAAGATTCTAGGTATTGGTACTTGACTTAGATTCAAAAAAGCTAAAAGCACCGGTGAACTGAGATCTAACTTGCTCTGCCCAGTTTCCCAAAATCTAGAGGGTCAGGTAAGAGCTGACCAACTGTTTTGGTTGCAAAAGCAGGAGACTGCTGCTGTGTTGGGATCCAGTCTGCCCATCTAAAACTTGGAATGGAAGGCATATTTAAAGCTAGGTTAGATTCAAAGATTTGACTATTACTTGGAATTTGCATTTGAAGTATTAAGATGGAAAATAGTTTTATTGCCAAAAGTGATAGTTTTTCTTTTTTCTGAGAGTAATCAGGAAAGTCTAGAGCATGTATTTGCCGATGCCTTCTGGGTGATGGAAAGACGATGTCTCCTACTTCATGAATAAAGTTCAATGAGATGGTAGAACATATAAATAAATTGCATTGTCATTATACTTTGAGTATTGATTTTTCAGCTTACTAATCATATGTGCATCTGTGTATGCATATCACAGATGTACAACGTACACACATATGCATATATAAAATATTATATATTATATATTGCTGTAGTACCTGTTATTTTCATCCAGTAGTGTATCATGAACTTCTTTACATAAATATATGCATTTTAATGTTTCATTTGTCATGATATTTAACTAATACCCTTTTATTAGACATAAATGATGTTTCCAGTTTTCTATATTATGAATAAGGCTGTGAGGAACATACCTGTGGCTACACCTTTTCATAGGTCCTTAACTAATTGCTTAGGATAAATTTCTTAAGGCCATTCTTTTTTTTCAATATTTTATGGGTCATCATACATGCCTAAGTCATAATGTGGTAAATATTTTACAACCAATCCTGGAACATTTTATTCATATAAAAATAGCATTTCCATAAGATTCTTGGCAAAATAGCTCCAAAAAGGCATGAGTTAGGATGTTTTACTAAGAAAGTACTGATGCCTGATAAAACTATGATGTGCTGTACAGAGCTTCAAAATTGGTATCTCTTTTGACTTAGGATTGACTTGGCGATGCGGGCTCTTTTTTGGTTCCATATGAACTTTAAAGTAGTTTTTTCCAATTCTGTGAAGAAAGTCATTGGTAGCTTGATGGGGATGGCATTGAATCTGTAAATTACCTTGGGCAGTATGGCCATTTTCACGATATTGATTCTTCCTACCCATGAGCATGGAATGTTCTTCCATTTTTTTCTATCCTCTTTTATTTCGTTGAGCAGTGGTTTGTAGTTCTCCTTGAAGAGGTCCTTCACATCCCTTATAAGTTGGATTCCTAGGTATTTTATTCTCTTTGAAGCAATTGTGAATGGGAGTTCACTCATGATTTGGCTCTCTGTTTGTCTGTTGTTGGTGTATAAGAATGCTTGTGATTTTTGTACATTGATTTTGTATCCTGAGACTTTGCTGAATTTGCTTATCCGCTTAAGGATATTTTGGGCTGAGACAATGGGGTTTTCTAGATATACAATCATGTCGTCTGCAAACAGGGACAATTTGACTTCCTCTTTTCCTAATTGAATACCCTTTATTTCCTTCTCCTGCCCAATTGCCCTGGCCAGAACTTCCAACACGATGTTGAATAGGAGTGGTGAGAGAGGGCATCCCTGTCTTGTGCCAGTTTTCAAAGGGAATGCTTCCAGTTTTTGTCCATTCAGTATGATATTGGCTGTGGGTTTGTCATAGATAGCTCTTATTATTTTGAGATACGTCCCATCAATACCTAATTTATTGAGAGTTTTTAGCATGAAGGGCTGTTGAATTTTGTCAAAGGCCTTTTCTGCATCTATTGAGATAATCATGTGGTTTTTGTCTTTGGTTCTGTTTATATGCTGGATTACATGTATTGATTTGCGTGTATTGAACCAGCCTTGCATCCCAGGGATGAAGCCCACTTGATCATGGTGGATAAGCTTTTTGATGTGCTGCTGGATTCGGTTTCCCAGTATTTTATTGAGGATTTTTGCATCAATGTTCATCAAGGATATTGGTCTCAAATTCTCTTTTTTTGTTGTGTCTCTGCCAGGCTTTGGTATCAGGATGATGCTGGCCTCATAAAATGAGTTAGGAAGGATTCCCTCTTTTTCTATTGATTGAAATAGTTTCAGAAGGAATGGTACCAGTTCCTCCTTGTACCTCTGGTAGAATTCGGCTGTGAATCCATCTGGTCCTGGGCTCTTTTTGGTTGGCAAGCTACTGATTATTGCCACAATTTCAGCTCCTGTTATTGGTCTATTCAGAGATTCAACTTCTTCCTGGTTTAGTCTTGGGAGAGTGTATGTGTCGAGGAATTTATCCATGTGCACATTGTGCACATGTACCCTAAAACTTAAAGTATAATAATAATAAATTTAAAAAAATTTGGTATCTCATTTTCCATCTTTTATGGACCACTTTCTAGGGAACAGTAAGAGCCTGGAAAATAACTAATGCTAATTTAGGAAGACAGATATTTAACACATGGCCCTCTCATCTGCTCTTCCTTGCCATATATAAAGTTTCAGAATGAGTGTTTCCTTGAAAAATCTAAGAGGATGCATCTCTTGGAGGAACTGATGTTTGGAAAAAGACATCCTGAGGAGGAGGGGAACAACACCACTGTAATGACAAAGAAGGCCATCCAGGCACAATTGATTGAACATTAGCTTACCTTCATTTTCTTTCTCCCTAACACACTCTGAAGGGACCTGGTGTCTCATCTTCAACTGCAGCACAAGATAAGAGCACATTTAGTTGCCACTTTACTTTAGATGCAGGAACCAGCATTGACCCTGGTCATTTAAGATCATTCCTACGTTTCTAGGTTTCTTATCTGCACTCGAGCTTCCATGCACACCCAAAACCTTAGATATCACCCATGTCAAATACCCTGCAGCAATTATTATTTATAGTCACCTCTTTTAGAACTTCGAAGACTTAAAACCATAGTTACATCTTATTTTATTTTCTCTTAGCTTTCACATTTCACCCTAGGAAACAATATACTATAATGTTTAAGAGTATGGGCTCTGGAGTAACATCTGGTTAGAAGTTGAAGGCAATCCCTCTATACCTCAGTTTGTTCTTTTTTATAATAGGGTTAAAATTAAAATTAGGAACAGGGGGTTGTCAACAAGTGGGTAAAGAAAATGTGGTATATATACACCATGGAATAATACTCAGTCATAAAAAGGAATGAAATAATGTCTTTTGCAGCAACTCGAATGCAGCTGGAGTCGATTATTCTAAGTGAAGTAACTCAGGAATGGAAAACCAAATATCATTTGTTCTCACTTATAAGTGGGAGCTAAGCTATGAGGATGCAAAGGCATAAAAATGATATAATAGACTTCGAGAATTCAAGGAGGGAGAAGGGTGGGAGGGGGTGAGGGATAAAAGACTACACATTGGGTATAGTGTACACTGCTTGGGTGATGGGTGCACCAAAATCTCAGAAATCACCACTGAAGAACTTATCCATGTAACCGGAAACCACCTGTACTCCAAAAACTATTGAAATAAAAATAAAAAGGAAAAAAAAAAAGAAGAGAGGGTTATGAGGATTGAATTGAGTAGTATATTAGCTGTTACTGTAGCAATTATTGGCTACTTGCCATATCTCAGTAAACATTAATTTTTAGTAATTTCATAGTCCAGTTTGGTGGATGTATAGGGAGTATGGATTCTAATTCACACCTACATGCTGAAATTCAGACCTTTCTGACATATGGTTCGACCTCTTTAAGGGCCTCTCAGTCTTTTACTGGACCCTCTTCTTTCCAGTTAACAGGCAAAGGAAGAGACAAAACACAGAAGACTGCCCAATTAGCAAAGCCAAAAAGTCATGTGCATCCCCCTGTGCGCGCACACACAGACACACACAAACACACACACACACATTTCACTGGACAGACCTCCATCATATGACCCACTCTCCTACATGCAGGTGAGCTGGGAAATGTAATCTGGTTGTATGCCCAAGAGAAACACAACACAGATGTTGGTGAACATTTCAGCAAGCCTCTGCTGTTATTATCATTTGGATATAAAACCAACTTTTTTTTTGTTAATTGGCACAACCTCTAAGCATTCTTCCTTTGATTGTTATTTGCTCTGTTGAAGTTCAATGCAGCCAAGCCCAGAAATCAAAGGTTCTTCTGGTGCTTAGAAACCCTTTAATATAAATATATTATTATCGAGGCTTATAATGTGAAGTTCTTTACATTTTTGCATAAAAAGTGGCCCATAGAAAATAGTCATTTTCAAACACAGAAAACTTTTGTGAGTCAAAACAGTTGGCACAGAGTACTTAAGACATGCTTGATCCCAATTGGCACCTAAGTAGATAAAAACAAATAGGTCGGGTGTGGTGGCTCACGACTGTAATTCCAGCACTTTGGGAGGCCCAGGAGGGTGGATCACGAGGTCAGGAGTTCGAGACCAGCCTGGCCAACATGATACCCGTCTCTACTAAAGATACAAAAAATTAGCCGGGCATGGTGATGCACACCCGTAATCTCAGCTACATGGGAGACTGAGGCAAGAGAATCGCTTGAACCCGGGAGGCAGAGGTTGCCGTGAGCCGAGATTGAACCACTGCGCTCCAGCCTGGATGACAGAAGGAGACTCCATCTCAAAAAATAAATAAGGAGAAAAGTATATATAAAATGCCTCTAATTAGTTATCGTTATTCTTTTTAAAAATTAAAATGGGTTGCATTTCCAAATTTTCTTTTCTTTTCTTTTTTTTTTTTTTTTTGAGGCAAAGTCTCACTCTGTCACCCAGGCTGGAGTGCAATGGCACAATCTTGGCTCACTGCAAACTCCTCTCACTGCAACCAACACCACCTGGGTTCAAGCGATTCTCCTGTCTCAGTGTCCCGAGTAACTGGGATTACAGGCGTCCACCACCACGCCTGGCTAATTTTTTGTATTTTTAATAGAGACAGGTTTTTATCATGTTGGCCAGGCTGATCTCAAACTCCTGACCTCGGGTGATCTGCTCGCCTCAGCCTCCCAAAGTGCTGGGATTTCAGGCATGAGCCACTGCACACAGCCACATTTCCAAATTTTCTAAAGGCACATTTTGAAAGACATAAATTGAATTTAGTAATTGCATGTTTTCTTAAAATTTGATTATTTCTGATTGAATCTGAAAGTAGAAGTCAACATGCATTTGGGAAAGAAAATATCAGAAAAAGGAAATGCTTTTGCTCAGCATGCTTAATATAGAAAGTAGGTTTATTAATACAATGTCACCTTCCATTTTGGAAGATTATATTACTAGTGGAAACTTTGCCTTTGTGGGCTGATAGGGAAAAATGATAAACCATTTGAAATAATTTTTGAAAAGAAATAGAATATTATTAAAAAAAAAAAGCAGAAAGAGCCATTGTAGTTTCAACAGTCTACTTCAGTGGCCCTTCTACAGTTAATCTATTATTGAACCACCAATATAATCATGCATTCATTCATTTGTTCCATCGTTTATTGAAGATTGATTGCCACCTGCTATATGCTATACTCTATGTTAGGTCAGATGTTTTTATAACAAGTTGTCCTTAACACTATGTTCAATGTTTTAGCAATCTTCTAATTTAGATTTACATATACAAAGATATATAAATGAATATAGGTATAATGAGAAAGATATATAATTAACCAGTGTTACATTCGACATTGTGTTGTCTAAATGACACATGAGAAGCTTATTTAATATTCAAGTTCTATATTTTTCACTGAAAATCTTAACTTCAATCAATAACTAGTAAATGACCTAAGAAGTTGTGTAACTTTTCTCTTCCACTGACAGTATACAGCATTGTTTTTTTCTCCTTTCATTTAGTTACTAGTTTAAAATTTCACTTGTTTAATAAGTAAAATACAATTCTATTTTTTTTCAAAAGTGTGAGATGATTTTTTTTACATTTTTTGTCCATGTGTGTATTTTTTCTATTAGTTCTCAATAGTTTATATAATTTTTTTAGTTGTTTGATATTGCTTGACCCCACTGAGAGAATTTCTCAATAATTCAGGCTTGATACATTGTTATCAACAATGTCTTTATAAAATGTTTTATTGTTGATTATGATAATCTTTAAACATAAATGTTGTGAAAAGTTTTATATATTTATGAATACTATAAAACTTCCAATGCAACCTTGATTTCCTCCACAGAGACTGAATTGGGATAAGAAAAGCACTTATTTACTATGCACCATTTATTAGTCAACCAACATACCATAACTATTGGTTAATTTCTTCAAGCATCCCATTTCATTAGTAAAATAATAATCAGTATGCCTTTTATTTACTTCATGTCCCTGAAAATATATAATGTGACTCCTTATTTGGCCTAATGTTGAATAAGCATAAATTAGTTATGTTGAACTCAATGTAATTCAATGAAAGTTATTATGTCTGTGGTAGCTGCTTTTGCCTTTCTCAAAAGCATGAATGCTAAGTTTTACTATGAAAACCCACATAACTAAAATGCAAAGAAGTGGACTTTAAAATTGCATGAAATAGTTCTTAAAAAGTAGTTTTCTAGACCCAGGAAATTTTAGTAAAATTAAGAAAAACAATACATTCCATTGCCACCCAACAAGATAAAAAAGATGTCAGGGACTTTTATTATGTTCTAGACTCATGATGTTAAGTGAAACATCAAGTGTTCTATTCTTTTCATCCATCTACAGAGGTAGCCAACTACGCTCCTGAAGTAGTGTGTGTCCTGCCCTTGCAGGTTGTTATTTCATTCCATATCCATAGCCGTGTATTACAGAAGTCTGCAAACTTTTACTTAAAGGGCCAACTAGTAAATATTTTAGGTTTTGTGGGTCATAACCTCTCTATGACAGCTACTCAACTCTTCTCTGGTGGCAATAAAAAGCAGCCATAAACAAGGTGTAAATAAATAGAGATGGCTGTATTCCAAGAAAACTTTATTTACATAAACAGATGACAGACCAGATTTGGACCACAAGCCATAGTTTACCAATTCTTGATGTGTTGTATTAGCAAGGGTATTTTTAAATTTTTTAAATAGCATCAAAATGTATTTTAGCAAATTTTTAATTGAATATCATGGTTTTGAGATTTACAGATGGATCTAGCCTCTTCATTTCACATGCTATGTCAAATCATTTATTTATCTAATCTTTTAATTATGGGCAGTTATTTAATCCCCCATTTTTTCACAGTTATCAGCAATGCAGCAATGGTTGTTCTTCAGCTTCTCTTTCTGTGTATATATACAAAAGATTCTCTGTGGTACTGTATTGACTGACATTCAGGGAACTTATCAGATTTTCTATGTCTAAATTAGCAGGCTCAAAAGACATTTTCTAGTATATGAAAATCAAGGATAGCTGAGATCAGCTAACTTTTTTGGTGAATATAGACTGAATTAAAGTGTCAAAGCCACTGTTTTTATAATCTACTCCTTATATAAAACATTAAGTGAGGCCAGGTGCAGTGGCCCATTTCTGTAAACCCAGCACTTTGGAAGGCCAGTGCAGGTGGATCACTTGAGTCCAGGAGTTTGAGGCCTGCCTGGCCAACATGGCGATACCCTGTCTCTACTAAAAATACAAAAATTAGGTGGGTGTGGTGGTGCATGCCTGTAGTCCCAGCTACTCAGGATGCTGAGACATCGCTTGAACCTGGGAGGTGGAGATTGCAGTGAGCTGAGATCGAGATACTGCACTGCAGCCTGGGTAACAGAGTGAGACTTCTCAAAAAAAAAAAAAAAAAAAAAAAAAAAAAAAAAAATTAGGTGGCAGAAATGGTAAATTTAAATACTATGATCTATTTATTTAACTGAAATGTTGCCAAAAAATAGACTTTATTTTTGAAGGTGACAATTGAATCCTTTCTGATTGTAAAACACAGGCTTTTTCTATTAGAGGATTGATAGATTTGATCTATTAATTAGATCAAATCCTCTATTAGAGGATTGAATCTATTTGATAGATTCCATGTTAATTTTTCTGGTACTTCAATCAAATGCCGTTTTATATGCTTTAACTTTGTTTTTATTTTCCTCTTGCACTCAAACAAGCTAATTCAAAGGATAGTGTTCATTTTATTCAAACTTAGCTATTTATAAACTCAGAATACAAGTATCCCCTTTTGCCCTAAGATATTTTCTGTCACTAATTAGGTTTTGCTTTGCAAGATTATATCATTCAAAGTCCTTTTCCTGTTACTCAGGTAAACTGTCATTGGATAGACCGTTCAAAGTGTTACTTTGTAAACTAATTAATGCACGTGGTGCTACAAAATTCCAAGAATACAAGAAAGTCCACAATAAAAAGTAATTCTCCCTGGGCATGGTAGCAGGTGCCTAAAACCCAGCTACTCCAGAGACCG
The DNA here is from genome assembly GCF_028858775.2 of Pan troglodytes. Lineage (NCBI taxonomy): Eukaryota > Metazoa > Chordata > Mammalia > Primates > Hominidae > Pan > Pan troglodytes. The sequence goes on from NC_086015.1 coordinate 33,811,068, forward strand.
GAGACTGAGGTGGTGGGAGGATTGCTTGAGCCCAGAAGATTGTGACCAACCTGGGCAACAAAGCAAGATCCCGTCTCAATAAACAAACCAACCTTGCTCCATTTTCCCTCCTGGGAAGCAACCATTGTTATCAGATTCTTCAACCCTCTTCTAGAGATACTGATTGCCTAGAATGGTCCTGTTTTATGACTGGAATACACTGGCTTCCTATAGAAGTGCAAATGTGAATCCAAGTTCATATATCCCCTTGCTGTTTTTCTGCCCAAATGGAATTCATTATCCAAACAGCCAAGTATACATATCTGTCAATATGATACATTTTTAGAGTAAGTTTTCATATAAGCATCCAGATACAATTTGATTTTTCTTTTATTCATCTAAAATTTTGCTTGGGTTATGAAGTTTCTTGATTTATTTTCTACAACTTTCCCAACTTTCCATTGTCCCAGCATTTTGTATTTAGCTCTTTAATTCATAATCATGGACTCTATCTTGAGTAAGGTCCTGGACCTCCTGATTATTTTAGTCTTATTTCAGGCTTATTTCTACACCTGGAAATAGTCTACAATGCTACTGGACAGGAATCAGGGTTTTTGACATGACTCCCAAAACAAAGTGGGACAGTAGTCACTTAATACTGAGTTATACAAAGCAAAGCTGACAAGCATAGGCTTATAAAGAAACCATATAAAATTAGGCACCGTTTCTGCCTTCAACTAACTCATGTTTTTGCAATCACAAACTAAGCAAACTACCTGTGAGGGACTACAACACTTTTTATATTATGAAGCCAGAATATTGGAATGGTTTCCTATACAATTATTCTCTGGAAAGTACAACAGAATAATTTCAGGAGATCTGAATCATAGGAACTTTTTAATATTTAAGAAGCTGAAATGTAGGCTAACAACCAAGTCTCATTCTAGGTTTTTGATATCAGAGCACCAGAAGAAAATATGTTTGCAGAATATCATTAAGTTCCTGCCTTTGTTTCTTTCTGCTTGCTTCTAGCCACATCAGATTCTGAGGGAAAATGTATCCATTTTTTCTTTCTGTCATTAGAAAACAGAAATCTGAAAAGAAGTGACCAGGAATAAAATACGTCTGGCTCTTCTTCTCAAAATTCAACTAAGTCACTAATTCCTAGGGAGCATTATTTTTTCATCATATGTTCATTAATTGGGTCATTACTTCAAACTCAAATATATGATTTTAATTTTTCAAACTGCACAAGGATGGTGATCCTAAAACACTGAGCTAAAGCTTTCTTGTGTGTTTTTCATCACGGTGGCAGGTGCTTCTCTTTTTTTCTCTTTTGCGCCAACACACTTCATCCTTCAGAACACTCTGTGTCATTCACCACTTCCTGAGTCTGAGTGTGTGACTGCAAGTATTTGAGAATTTTATTTCTCACTTCCTTCAGACCAGTGAATGCCTAATTTTAAACAGACTATTTCTACCAGTTTCCCAGTTTAATCCCTGTTGCCATGATTAAGTAGTCCAAAACATTCTTCAATGACGTCTAAGGCTTTGGAATTTAAAAGTAAATTGCTTTTGGGAAAAACAAATCAAACTTGCATTGCAGACCTAAAGAAAGTGCATTAAAACATATTACACTGCACTTTCTTGGTGGAATAAATTGATAGTCACAGTAATGTTTCTTCTAGCAATGTCAGATTTGGAGACACTTCGATTAATTTTGGCTTTTGATTGAGTTTCTCTCCAACACTCCACTGTCTATTTGATGTGTCTACATATTTCAATGTATCCAATGACAATTCATGCCATAAATTATTGGCTATATAGGGCCAAAAATTCAGAGTAGAAAGGTAAAGCAATATACTAGAGAGAGTGCATGGAGATGATATGGATTTGATTTGATTTCCCATTACTGATTTGCTGTGTGACATTGGGCAACCTTAGCAGGCCTTCATTAATATCGCTGTTCATGTCTACCTATGATGGTGTCATGGCTGCCATATTGCATTTGAGATATCTTTTCTGGTGGAAGGTGGTAGGGTTAGTGGTAAGAAATATTCTAAAATCCTCCAGTGTTTCATAAGCACATTGCACATTCTATTTTAAAAAGTTTGAAAGGAATGCTTAGTAAAATGTGATACTTGGAGGATTTCATTGTAATTTGTTGCTTAGTTCAGGAAAGTAAATACCTCACTTTTTCTAGCATTGAGGAGATAATGAATATTTACATTTTTAAATTCACATTTAAAATTTGTGCTGCAGCTTAACTTTAAAAATTACTTTTATTAAAGTTTAACATTGTGTATAGAGGGAAAAATCTGCATACTATAAATATACAGTAAGACACATTTTCACAAGCTGAACACAGTCCTATACCCCCCACCCAATGACCTCTTCATTTTCTTCCCCAGTCGTTACCCCTCCAACTATCATGGATAACCACTATCTTGACTTTTAACAAAATAAATGGGTTTTATCTCTTTGGTACTTTATATAATTTGGAAAATTCTGTACTCTTTTATGCCTAACTTATTTCACTCAAAAATATGTTTGTGAGATTCACCCATACTAATTCTGGTGGATGTAGATTATTCATTCTCATAGCTGTGTAGTATCACTTTGAGTGAATATATCACAATCTGTTGAAAGACATTTAGGTCATTTCTAACATTCGTCCATTACTAACAATGCTACTATAAAACATTTTAAAATAGCATAGTGCAGTAGAACTTCCTACAATGACAGAAATATTCTTAATATGTACCACCAAATATGGTGGCTTTTAGCTGCGTGTGGCTTTTGACCTCTGGAAATGTATGGCTAGTGTGGCTGAGGAAATAAACTTTTAATTTTAGCTAATTTTTATTAAGTAGTCATATTTGGTTAGTGGCTACTATATTAGACAGTACAGTTCTAGCACATGTCTTTAGGTGAACACATGTGCTTATTTGAGAATAGTTATTTTACATGTAGGAATGAAATGAAACTGTGGGGAATCGTTATTTTATACCTAGGAATGAAATTGCTTGGTCATAAGGTATGCAAATATACCTCTAATAGATTTTACCAGAAAGTTTTCTACCAGAGGGGTTTAGTCGTGCTTATCTTTATTCCCATCAGCAACACATGAGAGTTCCAGTTTCTCCACGAGAGTTCCAGTTTCTCCACATTCTTGATAATACTTGACATTTTCTATTTAAAAAGGAAATTCAGCCATTAATGGCTTTACTTTTTAGGTGCCTCCATAATCTCCCCACATCCATTCTTGGTTACATTTAATCTAGTTGCTATGGTCTTAATGTTTATGTCCCCCCACCCCCACCCCACCCCACGCCAAATTCATGTGTTGAAATCCTAACCTCCAAGGTAATGGTATTAAGATGTAGTGCCTTTGGAAGGTGAATTGGACATGAGGGTGGAGCGTGCATGAATGGGATTAATGTCCTTATGAAAGAGTTCTGAGGGAGCTTATTTGCCTTTCCCCCATGTGATGACCCTGTGAGATGGTGCCATCTGTGAGAAAGTGGGCCTCACCAGACACTAAATCTGCTACTGCCTCCATCTTGGACTTCCTAGCCTCAATAACCGCCATAAATAAATTTCTGTTGTTTATAAGCCACCCAGCTTATTGTTATAGCAGCCAAAATGGACTAAGACAATAGTCTTCACAAAAGAGTCACATCTTTTAAAAAATACAAATCAGATCACAACTCCTTTGTTTAAATCTGTTCTCAACTTCCCATTGTTTTTCCTATAAAATCCAGATCCTAATCAAGGTGAGTTATGCTCACCAATTCTTTTCTTTATTATAACCACTTCACAGCAATTGCAGCATTAGAAATTTTATCTCTGATGGAAGTTAATATCAACACATCTACTGATGGTGAGGGTTATATGTATACAAACTTGGAAATTAGTTTCCAGTTGTAAACCTATAGAACAAATTCCAATGAAATCTAGCTCAGAAACCATACAAGAAAAAAGCACACTAATTTTTAAAAGGTAATGCTTTATTTGTTTTCATAAATATAGCTACTGATTGCTAATGAACCAAGAAACTAAAGATTTACATCAAATAATGTATGATTATTTTTATACAGAGCATTTTTTTATCATCACTTGGGTTTTTCTGGAATTCAATTATTAATCTTTTATTCAATTGGAAGATAGTAAATGAGGACATTATTCATTGCCCCAAAGTCTTCAAACTGTTCTTAAAATTAAGGTAAACTCTATCACCGTTCTTTTTTTTTTTTTTTTTTTTTGACAGTTTCGCTCTTGTTGCCCAGGCTGGAGTGCAGTGGTGTGATCTCAGCTCACTGTAACCTCTACTTCCCAGCTTCAAGCAATTCTCCTGCCTCAGCCTCCCAAGTAGCTGGGATTACATGCACCCACCACCACACCTGGCTAATTTTTTGTATTTTTAGTAGAGACAGGGTTTCACCATGTTGGCCAGACCGGTCTTGAACTCATGACCTCAGGTTATCCACCTGCCTCGTCCTCCCAAAGTGCTGGGATTACAGGTGTGAGCCACTGCGCCCGGCAGTTATTCATTTTTTATGTGTTGTACATGAGAGATACTAACTGGTTGATATTGTTCAGCTGTGTCCCCACCCAAATCTCATCTTGAATTTTAGCTCCCCTAATCCCCATGTGTTGTGGGAGGGACCTGGTGAGAGGTAATTGAATTATGGGGGTGGGTTTTCCCATGCTATTCTTGTGATAGTGAATAAGTCTCACTAGATCTGATGATTTTATAATACGGAGTTCCCCTGCACGGGCTCTCTTGCCTGCTGCCATGTAAGACATGACTTTGCTTCTCCTTTGCCATCTGCCATGATTGTGAGAGACTTCCCCAGCCATGTGGAACTGTGAGTCAATTAAACCTCCTTCCTTTATAAATTACCCAGTCTTGGGTATGTCTTTATTAGCAGTGCGAGAACAGACTAATACACTGGTTAAGAAATTGCTTCCCCAAAATTCAAATCCCAGCTCTGCCACTCATTTGCAAGACCTAGGTCATTTACTTAGCTATTCTAAGATTAGGCACTAATGTTAACTTATAGATGATATTAATAATCAAATCTATTCCAAGGAATTCTGAGAATAAATAAGAAAGTGTTTAGAAAGCACTACGTCTTCTACATGTAGTAAACATCCAGTGTTTCTTTTTATGTTATTTTGCATTTTCTTATTCTTATACTTGTCATGATTATAAATGATTCCTTTGAAAGCTTTTGAAAGATAAATGCTCTTTTTCCATTTTGGTATGAGTCAATAGGGTCATTAAGTCTCCAAGTGGCTTGTCAGTGTTATATACTGACGGCATGTATATCAATGATTAGATGGCTATGAAAATGAATTTTAGTTTTAGTTATTACTGTATATATTTTAATTTGCATTAATAACATTACTTAAAATGCTGCTTGCAACTTATGCCATTATAAGCTGTGAGTCTCCTATAGCCATTGTTCACTATAAAATCTCATGCTTCCTCCCATGCAGTCTTTACACACTGTATTTTTTATCAGAAATATCCTTTTTTATGTATTTCTACAAGATGAAATTCAGTATATCCTTCAGTGCCACATTAATTATGCCTCTTCCATGAAGACTTCTCTTCTCATCGCCATCTGTTAGGATCTCTCCCTAATTTAACGTACAACTCTTGTGTTATTTTTAACTTTTGACTGTATATTCTGGTTAGCTACTGTATTAGTCTTCTATTGGTGTAACAAACTACCACAAACTGGGTGGCTTAAAACAACATAATCTTAATATCTGACAATTCCTTAGGTTAAAAGCCTGAAATGGCTCTCACAGGACTGTCACCAGGGCTGCATTCTTTTCTGGATGCTCCAGGAGATAATCTAATTACTTAACTTTTTCAGTTTCTTGAAATCACCTACATTTCTTAGATCATAGCCCTGGATCAGTATTTCTCCTTGGATCACCTCCATGTTGCCCATTTTGGTGGCTTACTTATACTTTAATGCTTATTTGAGTGTGCAATCCTTTCACTTTTCTAAAATTTATTTTTCTCTACTATACAATAGAAATAGTCACAAGAATTAGAAGTTAGTGGGGAAAAATTGTAAATGATAAAATGATGACAAGACACATTTCTAGAGTACCAAGATGGGTCACACACACACATCTTTACCAAGTTGTTTGGTTGTACAAGCCTTGAAAGAGGGGCAAAGGGGGAACTGAGTGATTTAAGAATCTCAGAATTTGGAATTAGAATAGATCTCCAGTATAGCTACCTACATTCCAGCAAGTTAACTATTGTGTGTATTTATGAGAGGTTAAGTGCCTGATCTGAGATGATACCTCTGCTATATGGTCATGGGGGCTAGAACCTAGCTATCCTTTTTGAATTGCTAAAGAACCCTCCATACAGTAACAGATTTCAGAAGTCCCCTGTACTTCCCCTAGAAGACACTTATGGATGCATTCTAATTTGAGCTGCCATCAGTTAAGTTTAGCAGAAATAATTTTCAGCGAAGACAACAAATAGGTTAATGAAATTTTTGAATGCGATGGTTCTTTCAGGGCCATATGAATGTGAGGATGGTGATCCCTGTGTCAATGGTCAATCGCTTGCTTGTGACAATTATCGCCTTGTTTTCCCTCATATCTATATTACTTTGAAGAAATATCCTGGCATTATAAAAGTTTTTGATCTCCAGGATTTTTTCATTTTATCTAATCTTTCTCCTTTGTTTCATAAAGAAGATTAACCAGTTATTCATATCTCCTGACTCCTTTGTTGCTAACTGAACCAGGGCTGAAACTCTGAATTCTGACTTACAATCAGAGACTGTCCCTCAATTCCATGTTGTGTTACCTCTATTAGAGTAACCTGAGTAAGCTTCTTAGAACCAGAAACACAGGTGATACATTATTTAAATATCACACTGCCTCTTGCATGTAGCAGGAACAAGTAAGTTACCTAAGAAAAACAATGAATGAATCCAAACAGCCTATTTACAAGGTAATCCATAGAACTGAGAGTCAGCAAGATGGCAGGCTACATAAAACAGACCAAAAAGATGATAGAAATGAAATAATAAGATTGCGTCTCTGTTAAATTTGTGGATCACAGTAAATGCTTCACTAATGGTAACCTCATAGCATCCAGACACAGTGAGTCATTTCTCTGGTTCCCCCTTGTTTTTACCCTTGATTTCTCAAGAGTAGCTCAGTTCATATATTTTTGCTTCAGTAAGACAATTGACTTTGTGTGTGTGTATATGTTTGTGTGTGTGTATGTGTGTGTGTGTGAGAGAGAGAGAGACAGAGAGAATGGAGGAACAGCATAGCACAGAACTGTTCAGCTGCCAACCTAAATCTATTAGCCGTGCTCTCCTGGAAATCACTTTTCAGCCACACAAAATTTCACTGGCCCTATATCCCAAGGAGCCCTGAGTTGCCACTATACCGTAGACTCCTCTCTCCGTCTGGTGGCTCTTTTCTTCCCCTTTTTTAGATATATACCTTCAACTTGAACCTTTTTGTTAGTATTATATTATTCTTTATTTTGTTTTAACATAAAGGGGCCGCTTGACAATATTTGTTCAGATCACTTATGTGTACTGCTCAGTTGATATGCACATTTACTCTTCTGAAACTGTTTAGCATTAAGTAACTTAGAACATAAAAAACAATGCAACAAGCATATTATCTTCTATTTTTTCCCAAATCCTTTGTGATGTAAGAGGACAGAACACATATATACATATCTTTTCTACAAATGGATTATCAACATTGTTCTCAACATTACCTAGTTCCTTAAATAAGAAATATATATTTTAAAATTTTTATGGCATTCAAAGAGTTACAATTATGAATTTCACATTTCTCTAAATGGATATTAAACAATCTTTGGCAGGTCACAGACTAAGAAAGGTAACAGATGTTGGATTGGAAACTGTACAGTCTAGAGATGGAAAATTAATTTGTAAAAAAGTAGTGATTTTTTTTTTTCCACTGTGTGTGTTTTAAATGGCCTTAGCAAAGCAGAATGGAAATATTTGCATTCCTGGCAATCAATTTACATACTTAAGCATTTGTTTTTGTTCCCATTCTAAAGATAACTGTGTGTTCAGTATTAACCCATATAGTAGAAAGAAGGGTGAAGAAATGTGTGTCTTTGGCATTCAGCCTGCTGTTAGCGAGTGACTTTCTTTCTTTCTTTTTTTTTTTTTTTTTGTTTTTTGAGACAGAGTCTCACTCTGTCACCCAGGCTGGGGTGTAATGGCACGATCTTGGCTCACTGCAACCTCTGCCTCCCAGGTTCAAGCGATTCTCCTGCCTTTGCCTCCCGAGTAGCTGGGACTACAGGGGCATGCCACCATGCCCAGCTAATTTTTGTAATTTTAGTAGAGACAGGGTTTTGCCATATTGGTCAGGCTGGTCTCGAACTCCTGACCTCAGGTAATCCACCCGCCTTGGCGTCCCCAAGTGCTGGGATTACAGGCGTAAGCCACCGCACCCAGCAAGAAGTGAGTTTCTTAGTCTACAGTGTTCACTTGGAATTTCTTTACTCATGTCTTGATGTACAACTCGCTGAACATACTGCTATTATAAAAATAGATATATTTTCCATCTCTCTGGTGGCATTTCTTCTCTTCCTCTCACCTAACTTAACTCTTCTATTTCGCTTCTCCAGAGCTCCCAACACGACAGTCTTCTTTTATCTTCAATACGTAGTGGAATATTGTGAAATAGCTGAAGCAGAATGGGGGAGGAGACAGTGGGGAATTTTTTAAAAAACTGTTTTATCCAACCATTGAGCATGTACTTTTTAAAATATTTATATTCTGCCTAGAGTTGATGCTGATGAAACCTTGAGTCTGACAAAGATTTTATAAAAATTCCTATCACATTCCCTATTTCAGTGTCAGGCAATGAGTCAGAATGCAGGTATGACAACGTTTTTCAATGGTCTTACAGCAGACTAGAAAGCACCATCAAGAGGAGAATGGCTCTGCTAAGAGGAATTATCTATTTACACTGCATTGCAGTCCCATTTCTCATGCATAGATCTGTAGCATATTTGGCTAAAACTTGCAGAATTATTATGTCGCTTCCTGTCCCTCTATCCGTACTCACTACTTTGTTCAAGGGGATTAATAAAAAAAAAAAGTTTGCCTTATTTTGGAGCTGTTTGCGAAAGTCTTGTTATTTCAGTTAAAGAGAATACTATTTTGTTAGCAAGCCGTTCTGTTTCTTTGGGCTACATTTCTATATACTTATCAGCTAATTATATAGTGCAGATATTTTTAGTGGGAGGTAGTCTTTTTTTTTTGTCCACTTGTGACTTCTGCCTTGAGACATTTTTGATAAAATTGTGCTGAGGTCAAGTTGAAAAGGAATGTTTTCCTACATTAAAAATTTTAATTTTAAAACAATTTGACTAAACATATCGGTGATCATAAAAATAAAGTCAAGGTTTAATTCAAAACAGAACATTTTAGTTTGTGCATAGAAAAACTTTATTTTGGAGCAGATATCAAGGAGACAACCAACAGAATACCACCTTCAACTCTTCCTTTGTTCACAAATAAACTCAATAGATTAAAACTTATGGTAGTGAAGTTGCAGGGCAGGCTGTTACCAGCACGGTAAAACAAAAGAAAGAAATCTCAAAATACGTGTCCTTTTGATTGTGGTTATGCATAAAGCTTTGACAGAGTAAAATACATAGAATGGGTGTGTATGTAATATAGAGATACAGGCCTGGAAAGCTGCCTAGAGACTTTCCGTTGATGATAATTTTAGTACTTAACTAAAAACCATGGTTTTTTGACTCTTTCATTTTTATTTCTGTAAATTTAACTTCTACTCAGACAGTAGAAGTTTTATTCTCTTTTATTTTATTCTGGTGAATGCATCAAATACAAAAGCAAGTTGTTTAGCTCACAAATTGCAGTTCAGATCCCTTGCCACTTGTGCATTCATTTCCAGTGATGTTTTTAACACCATTTGATCTTAAACACCCAACAGAAAATAGAAGCACAGGGTGCTAGACTGTTACCTCAATAAGTGTGGACAAGTAAGAATTAAAGTGACCTTAGATTCCAGATTTCTGTGTCTTTCCTTAAAGAAGGGATATACAGAGGTGCTAAGTTGATTTATACTAAGTTAAAGCCATTTCAGTAATGCAATGACCTTGTACCAATAAATGTTTAAGTATCTAGTTCTTCAGGGATCTGAGAAATAAATATCATATTTAAAATAACAGATCTTCTTTGAGAACTTTTGACTGCCTGAAACTTTACTCAGAGTGGATTTTAAACAACTTTCATATACATAGGAATGAAAGTATGGCTACTATATGCTTTTTACTTTAACTCTTATTACAGGTTGAATAGTGCCAAAGATGAATGAGTATATTTGTTTGCTCATAATATGCCAATCAAATTCTCCTTTTGAGGACTGAGTAGAAGTTAAGAGTGTGAGTTACAGCCCTGCTTTTCTTTTTAAAGTTACCTTGGTCATTGTCCCACATGGTGGGGCCCATTTGCCTCGCAGTGTTCTTGGCTACAAAATAAAAATGAAGGAAAAAATAATGTGTGAAGCATTTTTAAGCTCTAAAAATTCTGAATTTATGTCTCAAAAATAATACTAAATGACCCATAATTCAAGATAAATGTACACAGTAAGAATTTTTAATATAAGGAAATGTAAAACTCAAGAAAAGGAGAATAAAATAATTATATGAAAACTCAACCATATAGTTACTGTAATTAATTATTATAAATCACTCGATACTTGCTGACATGGAAGTTAAAACAAATATTTCAAAATTCATCAAATACTTTTACCAAAGAAAAGCAGAAATGTTTGGCAAATCTGTTATAGGAGTTTTCTTCATAATTTTGTGTAAGGACCTGGTTTACCAAAAGCTGTTAGATTGATTTTTCCTCTTGTTTTTCTAAGATTTTAAGTTCTATAGGATTTGTTAATAGTGTTAACACATTTTTTATTCACCCTCAATTTCTGAAGGTAGACATTTACCTTAAATAAAAAAATTAACATGGGAGAATTGATATAATAAGATACAATTTTTATATAAGATAAAGGTTATCTCAAATCAGCTTTGGTGTGTGATCATCATAAGCTTAGTAGGGCTTAAATGACTTATTCCATTGTAGTACTGTCCTCTTTTCCTTTATTTCTCTCTACACTATTCCTTTGTGTTTTAAAAAATTATTGAACCTGCTGTAAAATAGAAATAGTAACAAAATATGCATCACAAGATGTTTGTAAAGATTTAATGAGATAATGCACATAATGTATTTAATACTTTTACTAGACAAATGTTCTTAAAAATGCAATCAGTACATTTATACTGAAAGAAAGACACATACAAAGAGAGAGGTGGAAGGAGAAAGGACTTGTGGTCCCTTTTTGTTTGATGGAAACTCTTTCTCTTATACCAAACTGATGTCTAGGCAATAAATCTATAAAGCACTAATAATTAGAGCAAGATGCTGGAACAGAAACATACTACCATAATATCCCACAAAAGCACTGATTTTGATAACTACCAATGGATGAGAGTACCTTTGTGGGAGTCTGGGCATCTAGCAGAAAAGTCCCAGTACACTGTTGGAGCAAAAGGTATCCAAGGATAGACGTATTGAAGGGAATAAGAAGAACGGTTTCACTTTACCCATGTCACCCCTTTACCGGGCATAGCTCAGTGACAAGAGAGGCTCCCTCAGCCTGCAATTTTTCCCATATGTAAAAACAAGCAAGTAGTTAGTAAGTGTCCAGTTCCCCTAGCTGTATGGGATGCTGCCCAAGACATCCACTTCTTTCTAACCCCACCCAGGATACTGAGGTAATTAGCATGACTGAGTGGTTGGAAGAAGCTGGGAACAGGAAACGGAGGCTATAGACCCTACTAACCACTCTACAGACTCCGCGAGGAAGTCCACCCATGAACTACTTAGGATGCCTTGCCTGTGGATCCTCCTCAACTAGCTCATGGGCACCACAAGTGCGCCATGCACCTCAAGCCCCCTCCAAGCCAGCTCCCTTAGTATACCACTATGGACAGCAAGAGCAAGTGTCTCACTCAGACACCAAGCATGACTCTGCAAGATTGAGAGAAGGCATATGAACTTGAGCATTTCTGGGCACGGCCACAGAGAACACAAATGGTAGGTTCTCAGAACCTGTCCTGGCTTTGTGGGATCGAGAGATAGCATACAGTCTTAAGAATTCCTCCCTAAGAGGGAACAAGTGGCATGGAGCAGATGCATCCATGGAAAATGTCTAAGAGTACTAGCTGAATCTAAGAGAGCTCAGAATTTCTGGCTGGGTTGATTGGTGAAGGATTAAAACTGGAGGAGATAACTGCTTCTTCAGATGAGAATACAGTAATGTAAGACTTCAAAGAACATTAAATAATCAAGAAATATGATACAATCAAAGGAGTATAATAATATTCCAATAATGAGCCCATCAAAAAAATTAAGATCTATAAATTGCCTGGCAAATTGCCTTCAAAAGAATTGTTTTAAGGAAACAATTCATTAAGTGAATTGAATGTGCTGCAAGAAAACACAGAAAAGCAACTAAATGATATCAGAAAAAAATACACGAGCAAAATAAAAAGTTCAATAAACATTTAGAAATTATGAGTGAAACCAACAGAAATTCTGGAGCTGAAGAATGCATGAATAAAATGAAAATTGCAATAGAGTGTCATCAGCTGCCTTCATCAAACAGAAATGATCTGTGAACTTGAAGATATATCATTTGAAAATATTCCATCAGAGATAAAAAAGAAAAAAACAGTGAAAACAAATGAACAAAACCTACAGCATTTATGGAACAATATCAAGAAAGCAAATGGTCACTGTATGGGAGCTCCAGAAGAAGAGACAGAAAAGGAACAGAATTCTTATTTAAAGAAATAATGGCTGAAATATTTCCAAATCTGGGGAGAGATGTGAACATCCAGGTATATGAAGATCAAAAGCCTCCAAACGGACTTCCCCAAAGAAGACTCACTATGACACGTTAAAATCAAATTGTCAAAAATCAAAGACAAAGAGAATTTTGAAAGCACCAAGAAAAAAAAAAAACATGCTTATCACATATAAGAGAACCTGCATTAGACTATCAGACAAGAAATAGGTTTTTGTCAGCAAAAACCTTGCAGGCCAGCACAGGGTAGAATGATGTAGTCAAAGTGCTGGAAAAAAATTACAAAACAAAAATAGATTACCTGGCAAAGCTGTCCTTCAGAAATGGAGCGATAAAGACTTTCCCAGACAATAATAAATAAATAAATAAAAGTTGAGGAAGTTCACCACCATTATACTTGCCTTACAAGAAATGGTAAAGGGAGTTCTGCAAGCTGAAAGCATGTTAATTAGTAACATGAAAACAAATAAAAGTATAAAACTCACCAGTAAAAGTAAATATATAAGCAAATTCATAATACTCTAATATTGTAATGGTAGTGTGTTAATTACTTATGACTCTAGTATAAAGGTTAAAAAACAAAAGTATTTAAAATAACTATAGCTATAATAACCTGTTAATAGATGAACAATATAAAATGATGTAAGTTGTAACAATAAAAACTTAAAATTGGGTGGGCAGCAGTGTAAAATTTGTGTATGCAATTGTAACAATAAAAACTTAGAATTGGGTGGGCAGCAGTGTAAAATTTGTGTGTGCAATTAAAATAATACATGTAAAATAGATTGTTATAACTAAAGGAGGTACTATGTAAGCCTAAAGGTAATCATGAAGCAAACTCTTATAGTAGATACACAAAAAATAAAGAGAAATAAATCAAAGCATACCACTATAGAAAAGCATCAGTTCACAAAGGAAGATAGCAAGAAAGAAGAAAGAATCAAAGGATCTACAAAACGGACAGAAAACAATTGACAAAAGGGCAATAGTAAGTCTTTACCTATTCATAATTTCTTTAAAGGTAACTGAATTAAAATTTCCAATCAAAATATACATAGAGTGGCCAAATGGATTAAAACAAGATGCAACTAAATACTACTGTCAAAAAACTCACTTCAGCTTTAAGGAAATTCGTAGACTGAAAGTACAGGGGTGGAAAAATATAGTCCATGCAAGCTGAAACCAAAAAGAGCAGGAGTAGTTATATTTCTATCAGACAAAATGGACTTTTAAGTAAAAACTGGAAAAAAGAAACAATAAAGGTCATTGTATAATGGTAAAGTAGTCAATTCATCAAGAGGACATAACAATTGTAAATTTATATGCACCCACTATTAAAGCACCTAGAAGTATTAAGCAAATCTTAACAGAACGAAATGCAGAAATAGAGAGCAATGCAATAATAGTAGGGAGCTTCAATACCCAACTCTCAATAATGAATAGATCATCCAGACAGAAATCAATAAGAAAACATTGGACTTTATCTACATTTTAGAACAAATGAACCTAGCAGACATACAAAAGACTCCATCCAAAAGCAACTGAATGCACATTCTTCTCAAGCATACCCAAAGCATTCTCCTGAATAGATCATATGTTAATCCACAAAACAAGTGTTAAGTTTTAAAAGATTGTAATCATATTAAGCATATTTTTGACCCACAGTAGTGTAAAACTAGAGATCAATAACAGGAAGTATACTGGAAAATTTACAAATATGTGAAAATTAAACAACACATTTCTGAAAAACCAATGGGTCAAAAAAATTAAAAGATAATTAAAAAAATATTGAGCCAAAAGAAAATGGAAACACAACATACAAAAACACATGGGATGCAGCAAAATCATTTCTAAGGGAAAAGTTTAGAGTGATAAATTCCTACGTGAAAAACAAAGAGACATCTCAAATAAACAACCTAACTTTACATTTCAATGAACTAGAAACATAACAAACTAAGCCCAAATTTAGCAAAAGGAAGGAGATAATAAAGATCAAGGAAGAAATAAATGAAATTTGAGAAGAGGAAACCAATAGAAAAGATCCAAAAAACTAAGAATTACTTTTTTTTAAAAAAAGGTAAACAAAATTGGCAAACTTTCACTACACTAAGGAAAAAAATACAGATTTAAATAAATATGATCAGAAATAAAAGAGGTGAAATTAGAACAGACACCACAAAAATAAAGGGATCATAAGAGGCTAATATAAACAATTATATGGCAACAAATTAGACTGCCTGGAATAGAAAAATTCCTAGAAACAAGCAACCTACAAAGTCTGAATCATGATGAAACAGAAAATCTGAATAGACCAATAACAATTACAGAGATTCAATCATTAACGTAAAATCTCTCATAAAAGAAAAACCTATGACCTAATGGCTTCACTGGTGAATTATATCAAACATTTCAAGAATAATTAATAGCTATTATTTTCAAACTCTTTCAAAAAATTAAAGAGGATGATGTATGTCCAAACTCATTTTACTAGGCTGGCATTACTCTAATAAAGCCAGACAAGGACACCATGAGAACAGAAAATTTCAGGTCAATATCTCTGATAAACATAGATGTAAAACTCTTCAACAAAATACTAGTGAACCAAATTTAACAGCACATTAAATGGATCATACACTATGATCAAGTGGTATTTATCACTGGGGTGCAAGCCAAACACAGAAGAACATATACCGCAGCACCTCACTTAAACATGGAATCTAGAAAAGTTGAACTCATAGAAACAGAGCACAGAAGGATCGTTACCAGGGGTATAGAAATGGGGAAAATGGGTAGATGTTGATCAAAGGGAACAAACTTGTAAGGGTAAGATTAATAAGTTCTGGAGACTTTATGTACATACGGTGACTATAGTTGATAATAATATATTGGATACTTGAAATTTGCTGAGAATGTAGATTTTTCATATCCTTACAACACACACAATAAAATATAACTATGTGAGAGATATGCATGTTAATTAGCTTGACTGTGGTAACCATTTCACTACATATATATCTATATATCTCCTTCCTTTTGCTAAATTTGGGCTTAGTTTGTTATGTTTCTAGTTCATTGAAATGTAAAGTTAGGTTGTTTATTTGAGATGTCTCTTTGTTTTTCATGTAGGAATTTATCACTCTAAACTTTTCCCTTAGAAATGATTTTGCTGCATCCCATGTGTTTTTGTATGTTGTGTTTCCATTTTCTTTTGGCTCAATATTTTTTTAATTATCTTTTAATTTTTTTGACCCATTGGTTTTTCAGAAATGTGTTGTTTAATTTTCACATATTTGTAAATTTTCCAGTATACTTCCTGTTATTGATCTCTAATTTTATACTACTGTGGGTCAGATATATATATATATATATATATATATATATATATATATATATATATATCACATTGTACACCTTAAATATATACAATTTTTACTTGTTAATTATGCCTCAGTAAAGCTGGGGTGGGGAGAAAACCTCTAATGTTTAACTTAAGTACAGGACAAAAAACTAGCCTATACATTTTCATCTGGACAATTTGCCCATCTTTGTCTTCTCATGACCTCCAGATGGTGACCTTACTATTCAGTGGATGCAGAAGCAAGATAGATGACCTTTCAAGTTTAGTCTTTGCCATAATGCCTAACCCAGTCTAAATGGTGCTGCACTCAAATGATAGTTTTGATAACAGTGTTACATGGGGTCGATCATCATTTTTGCAAACGACTTGAGTAATTTTTTTTCTTGATACTTAAATGATAGTTCCAACAAAGGTCATTCTCCTCCAAAACCATAATAAGTATGAGTCTGTTGAATAAATGTATACCTATACTTTAGCGAGCATAGAATAATATTTTTAAACTCTTTATATTGTTGTTTATTACTATTTCTTAAAACCTTATACGTAGTCTAGTTTTACTGTGGATTATTTTCCTTGTGTCCTGGGATTGATATTTAATTTCTTTGCTTTTCTTCACACTTTAGTTATAATTGTTATACATTTATAACATTTAATCTGGATTTTTGTACCACTCAGTAAAAGTAGTCAAACTTCCCAAACTTTAGCCCTGTTTTCTCCTTACCCATAAGCTAGGAATCAATATCAAAATCAGAGATACAAGTTTGTACCCCTTCCCCTGTCTGTATTGAGCTGCTCATGCATTTAAATAATTACATTAATTAATGGTAACAGTAACTTTGGACATAAAGATCAAATTAGCAGATATATATAATTAACATATTTAATTAACATATATATATATATGTTTATTAGCTTAACTGTGAACCCTGATGAGGAATGTGGTATGATTTGTTGATTTTATGCCTTAATGGTCATGTGTTCTGGCTGGCTGAGTCGTTTTCTTTTAAATGATGTATTTGTGCATTCCTTCATACTTCCAGAGGTCTTCTAAGTTATAAACACGGAAAAATGCTACAGAGCCCTGGTACTGCATTCCACGTTTCCTTATGATGTGTGAAAGGTGTCGAATTGTCATTTTCTAAGCTTTCTAAGCTTATGTTACAGAGTAGGTTTTTGGTAGCTGTAAGTCTAATTATTCCTTCTGAATATTTAAATACTGAAATAGGCCACTTAAAAAAATAAGACTGGGGAGGTGTGGTGGGTCATGCCTGTAATCCCACTACTTTGGGAGGCCAAAATGGGAGATCACTGGGAGGACTGTTGAACCTGAGTTCACAACCAGCCTGGGCAACATAGTGAGACCTCATCTCTACAAAAAACAAAAAAAAGCCAGCTGTGATGGTGTGCACCTGAAATCCCACCCACTGAGGAGGCCAGGGTGGGAGAATTACTTGAGCTTGAGAGGTGGAGGCTGCAGTGAGACATGAGTGTGCCATTGTACTCTAGCCTGGGTGATAGAGTGAGACCCTGTCCAAAAATAAATAAAATAAATAAATAAAACCAATACTTTCTACTACAAATATATTCATTATTCATTCATAACGCTTTGATTATGATGAGAACACTTGTCTTAAGTGACAAAATGTTCTTCAATGTTGTATTAATTTCGGCCCACCTGAATAGGATATTTCAAAGAAAAGTATTAAAATGGAAAATCTTAAGTCTAATTGATAACAATAAGAAACATATTACCTTGTGAATGTCCCACTTTGTCACAGTGTTTTGATTTATTTTATGCCATAAGACCATCTGAGACATTTGTCGCACATTTAACGCTGGAGGGTTTTAAGTGATGGATATTTGCTAAGTCTGATTTAGTCAATTATTTACTTCAAACTGGCAATTTATTAATCTTTCTTTTATGCAGCAATAACATTTATTTACTGGAAAAACTGAATGCAAATAGTATATGTGTCCATTAGTATCAAGTTTATATTTCTATTGTCAACTGGAATATTTTTGTTTAGTATGACAATCTGGAAAACAGGTTGATAAATTCCGTAAGATTGGGTCACCGTTAGGTAGCTCTCACAATATAGATATGATCAAAGATGAGTATTTGAAATTCACTAGTTTATGTTAATGAACATTCTTATAGAGGCTGCCAGGGGGACAGCTTCTATTGGAATTACCTTTTGTGAATCCTCCTCATTACGGGGTAAGTTCCTACTAAAGTGAATAATTATCTTTCATTCCAGAACTACAGTGTCAGGCATAATGAGTGGATTGTTAATACATTTTTCAAGGTAGCGCCAGTCTTCATCTGTAGCCATTAATTTGGTGACAGCCAATAATTATTTTAACTGGCCCCTGATGCTGAAATGCACAGATTGTTTTCTTCCTGTGTGGTGCAGGGAACACTTCTAAATTTCTGAGAGGTTTCTGTCACTTCCCAAAGAATTTCCTGACAGCAGTGACATTTGGTCTGATCATTTATTCCCTCAGTTTCATGACTTCCCTGCGGTGGCTCTCATAGTCAGGAAAGCTTCTGTTGTTTTGGAACCACAGCTACAAACATCTGCTGCCAATATTTTGCTTAAAGTGTTGCAACTTTCCTTAAAAAAGGAGACCCCCTTCTTTTTATGCTTTTAGTTATTTTCCTTAAAATAATGTTAAACTGAAGAAGTTTCATAGAGGTGGACATCTAAAATTATTAATGAGGAAGCTTTTAAAGATAGAACTGGAATTTGATTATCAATAGTCCTCAGGAAAAAAAGAGAAAATAATAATAAAATAATAATTAGAATAATATTTAAATGTTTATAAAATGTTACCTAAAAAGTAATAAAAATGAACTCATTTTTACTTTATACATGACTCAGTTATAATAAAAACTACTCAGAACAAACACACCAAAATGATAATAGTCATTGGTCTCAGCAGTAGAGATACAGATTTCTTCTTTGTGTTCTGTACTTTGCAAATATTATAAAATAGTTATTACTTAGAAAAAATTGTTTGAAATGCTAAAATAATGGACATATACTAAACACGAAATACAAAAAAATTGCCAAAAAATAATATCTTCAAAGATTTTCAATATATAATCTTACTATAAAAATGTTATCTAAAACATTCATACCAGTTACCTATCACTATTCAATATACTTTGAAGATTATGCAGGAATATTTCTTCATTCTCTATAGTTTCCATTTGTCTGAGGGTTTTTTCCTTATTCCTATCCTTCTCCCTTTCTCTTTCTCCTCTATATCTGCACTTTTAATATGAAACTGTAAGGAAAAGAAAATTAGATTGGAGATCTCTATGGAGCAACAGCATATCGGCTGAGTTCAGCATTTCAAATTTTTGTTCTCAGGTCTCCTTTACACTCTTATGATTATCAAGAACACCAAAAACTTTTTGTTTATGTTGGTTATACACGTCAACATTTGTCATATTAGAAATTTAAAATGACAATTAAAAGTTACATTAAAAATGTACTTAAAAGACAATAAAAGCATTGAAAATCAATTAAAACAACATTTTATTAAAAACAACCATATTTTCTAAACAAATGAAAGTACTTGTGAGAAGGGTGGGCTTATTTTACATTTTTGAAGATTTCTTTAATGTTTGACATAATAAAACGCGGCTAAATTTTCTTAAATCCTTCTGCATTTCCTATATCACATATCATGTAGACTCTAAAAGAACTTCATTCTACCTGTTAAGAATGAGGATTTTTGAAAGAGTAAAAGAAGACCAATAACATCTTAGTAGTTTTATGGAACAATTTTGACTTTGTGAACCACTCGAAATGGTCTCAGAGATACCTGAAGGTCCTCAGACCACACTTTGAGAACTGCTGGCATATGAGAGATATATTTTATTTTTGTACCTAGACAGCATTCCATTTTAATGAATGTACCATATTTATATAAACTGCTCTGCAAATGAATGTTTGTATTGCTTTCAGGTTTTTTTCTATTACAATGTTGCAATGAATGTCCCTATAAAATATATTTGCTCCCATGCATGGATTTATGTATATGATGGACACTTAAGAGTGAAGTGCAGGGTTAAAAGTTATGCATATTTTAAAGTATGATGTATTGACCTCCTAAGAAAAAGATTCTGTAAATGTTTAATTTCACCAAAACAATACAAACTCTTGTTTCCTAGCTCTTCAAAATACTCGGAAAGTATAAATTTATATGCTCTGCCAAGGTAAAAGTTAGGCAGTGTCATGATATTGTTTTATGATTTTCCTCTTTACTAATGAGTTTGATCATTTTTCATTCATGTATTGTTCAATTATATCTCTTTCATCATTTACCTGTGGTTCCAGTTTTTTGATTATTTTTCTCTTGGGTTGTGTATTTTTATGTATTGACTTGTTGACACTCTGTATATAACCAAATTAGCCCTCGATTTGTTGTGTGCCTCACAAATTTTTTTTTCTTAATCAGTACATTTAATATTTTCAGTAGACCATTCTCAATATAATGACTTGGAATGTTAGTAATGTACACATTTCATAGACTATGCCTCTTTTCTATGTTTTTTTATTATTTGAGGAATAGTAAAATCAGAGGAATTGAATAAACAGAACTATTTTAAAACTTGTCAATTAAGTTTGTTCAGAATATGATTTGTTTCCCAGTATTAACTCTGGATATCCAGATATAGACAGGTTATAAGCTTTTGATTACATGACCAGTGTAGCTAGTTTAGATTCACCTTCATAGAGTATGTCTACCATGTACTGCACCTTATTTGATATAATTTAATAGCTCAATAGGTATTAGCTGAATGAATGAATAACAATAATTGGTAGTGACATTAATTAAACACTCCTTTTCTCCACCTCTGTTTACTGGAGATAATGCTTTTAGATATAGAGATCTCTTGAGACTATTCTGTGGTTTCAAAAAGCTCATCAGGAAATGATGTTTTCTATAATTGGAGTAATCTATCAAAATAGATGAATTCTAAAATTATAATAATTCCTGAAATTGTCCTGAGGCAAAATTTGTTCTACTTTCATAAGCGTTTCCATTTTCTTGTTAGGAAGAAGAGACACAATCTGAAAACCAAGTCTAATTTTCCCGTAGGCGTAAAAGAGAAGACCTTAGTAATTACTTGTCTTTTTCATCCAGCCACTTAGTGTCTTCTTTTCTTATTTTTGCTAATGACTGCAAAAAATGAAGATCTCCACAAGGAGAAAATGTTCTCCCCTTAGAATGGCTGTTCTTAGACTTGAGTTACACTTTTACCATCATCTAATTTTTGCAATATTTTACATCTTTGCCCAGTAAAATGATGTTCCTAAGTTAAAAGATTTTTGAGCATATTATTTTAAAGTTGCTGTTTTCAGTGCACCATTCACATTATTGTCATTATTAATTGCATTCTGGGACCAAATCTATTTTGAAAAATGTTTTTCTTGCATCTTGGATAAACTGAATAAGCAAAGAAAGCTACTTCTAAAACTTGTCATTGAAGTTTTCTTTAGAATACAATTCATTCATCAGTACTAACTGTGAGCATCCAGATATAGACAGGACATAAACATTTGAATATGTGGCCATGTAACTAATTTGAGCTCACCTTTTTAGAGTGTTTCTACCACACACAAGACCTTATATGAAACGATTTAATGGCTCAATAAATGTTTATTGAATGAATGAATAACAGTAATTACTATTATTATTATCTACAACAATACTTGCAAGTCTTCTGTCTTTTTGCCTTTTCTTTCATTTCTTTTTCCCCAGTGATAAGCCAGATAATTGCATCTCAGAGATGTCCATGTCCTAATCTCCAGAACGTGTAAATATCTTGCCTTACTTAGGAGATGTGATTAAGTTAAGAATCTTTAGATGGGAAGATTACCCTTATTCTTTCAGATGAACCAAGTGTAATTGTTAGGATCATTATAAGAGGGAAACAAGAAGATCAGAGTTAGCAGTAGACGTGATGATGAAGAGAGAGATTATAGTGACGTGAGGAAGGGGCTGCAAGCCAATGAATGTAACAGCTTCTAGAACCTGAAAAGGCAAGGAAGTATATGCTTGCCTAAAGCCTCCAGAAGGAGCAGGGCCCTACTGATATTTTAATTTCAGAATTCTGACCTCCACAAAAGTAAGAGAATAGATTTGTATTGCTTTAAGCCACTGAGTTTGTAGAAATTTGTTACAGCAGCCATAGGAAACTAATATACTTCTTTTACTCCAATTTCTTTCTGTATTCCATGCCATTAGATTTTGCCTCCAGAATCAAGCATCTATGATAGTGCTTAGCACTTAAATTGGATGATGCATTTAAGTTCAACCCCTGTGCCATAGTGGATTGGATTTTACTCTTTATAAAATGTATATTGTGAACTTCTATTAACTCAAGGTCTTTTCTGTTTTTGTCACGAGAATGTAAATACATTCAAATGAAAATATGCTGCATATTTTTAGAAGACAAATTTTCCTTGAACTTGATCCTTATAGAACTTAACTCTGTTTACTGGAAAGTAATATTAGAGTTTAAAATCTAGAGATAGCAGATCATATAGATAAGCAATGCAGGATTTCAGTGATTTCTATGGTCACCAGTACAGGTGTGATCTTAAAACATTGACAGTATTGAAATGAATTCATAGGTATGTATTTAGCTTGCATTTGTTTATTCCAGTAGCCACTGAGGTATATTTCTTTGTTTATAATCTATAATCAAAATCCTTTGCTATGACATACAAAAAATGTATCAAGCCATGGACATTGACCAGGGTTTTCTTCCTTCATTAGTGGAAAATGAACTGTATCTGCTATTGTTTATCTGGGGAATAAAGAGCCAAATGTTAAAAGTTGCCTTCAGCTAGGAGCAGTGCCTCACACCTGTAATCCCAACACTTTGGGAGGCCAGGAGGGGTAGATAGCTTGAGCCCACGGGACCAGCCTGGGCAACATAGCAAAACCCCATCTCTACTAAAAATACAAAAATTAGCCAGGCATTGTGATGTGCATCTGTAGTACCAGCTACCCGGGAGGCTGAGGCACAAGAATCACTTGAACCGGGAAGCAGGCAGAGGTTGCAGTGAGCCAAGATTGCTCCACTGCACTCCAGCCTGGGTGACAGAATGAGACTCTTTCTCAAAGAAAAAAAAAAAGGTTGCTTTCAGTTAGTCTGTTCACAGTATAATTTTACAACTGGGGGATAAGAAAAACTGTTGACTGAAACATTTTCTACATTTTTTCTTTGGTTCATATTCAAATATGTAGTTTTACATTCTTTGCTTTTGGTGGAAGTTCTCTCTCTATCAAGAAGAGTGGAAGAATGCAAATAGATGTGGTACAAATTCCTTGGCTATATAAATATTATTCTAATTGTAAAATAATAGAACATTTTTACTGAGGTGTGCTGAGAAAGCTCTTTGTTTTTTTGTTTTGTTTTGTTTTGTTTTGTTTTGTGCCTATAATCTGTTCCCATGGGGACCTGCACCATCCATGATTCTGATAAAAGGAAGAGCAGTGGGGAGTTACAACTTATAAAGCAGTTATGACTAGGCTAGTCAATAAAGTCTCAAAATCAGCTATTAGAGTACTATATTTAAGGTTTGTTAGAGAACACAGAGTATGGAAACGTTGCCATTAACTAATGTGTAATTTGGTCATATTTCCTGATAAGATAATAAGACTTTTTTGCTTTCCTCTAATCTAAACTTTCTCCAGGAGGTTATGCAACATAAAGCACTATGATTAATATTGCCACTGAATAATGTAAATGTATTTTCTCAAAAGAAATGAATCCCATTAATGGGACTGAACACAGTCTTCAGTGGAAGGTTCAGACTTTTGATTCAAACAATCCAGCATTTCCATCCATTTACTAATTATATGATTTGAGTAAGTTATTTCAAATCACTAAGACTTATTTATATAACCCATGAAATGCAGGTAATACTGTACCTTTACTGAAGAAGTTAAGGAGTTAAATGAGTATTGTATCTGCATTGGTCTAAATAAGATAGATCATATTGTGGTAATAAGTAAGTCTTCAAATCTTAGTGGCTTAACACTTAAAAAGTGTTATTCTTTGTTCATATTAGAAAGTTAAGATGGTGTTGGCTCTGCTGCACAGTTATTCAGAATCTTGTGAAAAGGAGACCACACCATCTATAGAAATTGCAGCCTCTGAGGACATGATAGCAGGAGATCAGAGATGAAAGGAGAACACCAGCCTTGAAGGCTTAGCTCAGAAGTAACACTTGTCACATTTGGTAGTTTATAGGCCATGGAGGCTTATGTTTATAAGGAAAGACTGGGAACATGGATATTGGTAAGCACAGTCCTTCCTACAACATCTAAAATGCTTAGCAAGATGCCTGGCTCATAAAATACCTCAGTAAATGTTGTCTTTTTCACCATCGCTATGATTATTTTAGAGGGAGTGCAAGTTGATAGTTAAGAATCTGCCACTAACTCCATGACTTTAGGCAAACTTTTAAAACTTTCTGAATCTCCATTGTAAAAATAGGTCTCCCCTCATAAGACTGTTATAGTGACCAAATGAAATAAAGTGCTGCCATTTAGTAAGCCCTCTAAAAATATGGTAGTTTCATTGCTACCATGCATTTATATTCATTTTATCTATCAATTGGTTAAACCCAATTAAATGCCTACATATGTGTGTTTTTATTATAACAGTGTTGAGATTTCCTCATTTTTATTAATATGTATAAACTAATAAAACATTGATTTTCCTATTTGTGACAAATATATTACAATTATTAATCCTTCATTTGATAGGTATTTATTAGGTGTCTACTGTTTTCTAGAGGTAACGGATAAACAATGGACAAAATACATGAGGTTTTGCTCTCATAATATTTGAATTCTGGAGCAGTGAAGAGTAAATGAGGCAAAAATCAACAACATAAAAATAAACTGTAATTTCAGGTTCTAATACTTCCTATGAATATATTTTAAAAAGGAGGATTTGGTTAAGACTGACTGGTTAAGACTTACATTTTGATAGTCAGAAATGCCTTTTCTGAAGAAGCAGTGTTTCAGCTGAGATATGAATGATGTAAAGATATTTGAGAGGAAAGATTTCCTTTCTGGCAGAGGGAATTCCAAGTGCAAAGGTTCCAAAGCAAGAACACTGTAACTAGTTCAAATGCAATTAAAGCAAAAGCGAGCAACAGTCAAGAGTTGTTAGAAATGAGACTGTAAAGATAAGTAGTGACCTTTTTGTCTATGAAAAAAAGTTTGATTTTTTTTCGATATTTGATGTGGAACTATTCAAGGTTTTCAAACAGGAAAGGGATGTGATCTGATTTTTGCTTTGAAAGATCATTCTGACTATGTATGGAAGAATGATCTTTATATAGAATGGTTCCTTTACAAAAGGGACCATTGCAGAATTCTGAAAAGAGATGGTGGTAATTTTGAATGAATTATTTGGTGGGGGGATATGGATAGAAGTGGAAGATTTGGGATATATTTTGAAGGTAGAGTTAATATATTTTGAATAAGGTAGGTAAGAGTTTAGAGCTGAAAGAGGACTAGATTTAGGGCTTCAGCAACTGGGTGGATGGTACTGTGATGAAGACTGGGGAAAGAATGGGCTCTTTATGGGATATCAAGAGACATACTTTGCATCTGTTATTTCCAGGTACCTCTTAAACATTTAACTGACTGTCAGTCACATGCAAATCTTTTGGCCTTTCAAATAATACAATAATTTTAGTTTAGATTATGCTGATTGTTGAATGACTGCTTGTTATGAATGCTATTCAGCAATGCGATGACTCAATATATTTTCTTTCAGGTGCTCTGCTGCAAGAAAGTTTAAAGCATCTTAGTTTAGAAGCTCATAAATACTCTCTAAAAAATGTGATAGAATTTACAAAGATAAGCTTATAAATCCAGGAAGATAAATTTTACTTCAGAGTCAAAAACAAAACAAAAAAATTTCATTGACAATTCATCCAAGGCCCAAATGAATTGATTAGCCAAGAACAAAGAGGAATTTTTACTAATAATAGGTTTGTATAGCTTCCTTGTTTTAAAAAGAACTATGTTGTGGTTTTTTTTTCTTCCCCTAACGAAATAAAATATTAGAGTGAAATTTTTAATTAGTTAAGTAGTTTGTTGCATTCTACCACATCCATGACCATCTGATATAGTACCCAGGAAGAAGTCAAAGATGCAGGGCGCCATATCGCATGACACACGATAACAAGGTAATGAAGAGTAAATACATTTGTCATTTCAGGGAAGTTATTTACATGACACAGCCTTGGGAAAGCCTACTTGGGAGACATAAATGAATGAAGCTTTTTGGATTGATGAATTAAGTGTGCCTTTTTTGTTTTCAATAATGTCCAATAAAATAGTTTATATTGAGCAAGAGGTCTTCTTTTCTGATCTAAGACATAATGTTGTACAAGAGGTACATTGTGTGGATACTTAATATGATGCACATTTGTTTATATATAACTTCTGCAAGGAGATATGAACTCCCAAGTTCTGGAATCTTTCTTTGTGCTTACTAGTTATGACTTTGTAACCCAGGGTCAGAGTTCCAATTTCAGCACACAAAGCCCTTGCCTTTGGCAGCTAAAGGCCTGTTATTATGGGCAAAGATTAAAATTACCCTAGGCCAAGATCTATAATTTTCTATATTAAGTCTTGAGTCAGTGCCATAATGCAAGTAAAGTGAAGTATCAATAACTCATTTAAAATTATTTTTCTCATGAAACAGGCAGACTAGTCATTCTGTTAAATCCAGTAAAGGGGATAAGGGATAAATCTGGGCCACTCTAATTTTGTGTTTTAAATGAAACACTGTGAACCTACACAAGGGGATGTGGTCTTTCCCCTTTGTATTTTGTGTAGGGCTGGAACACTCATTCTCAATACAAAATAGAGCCAACTCTTTGTTCACCTTTTTTCTAGATATCCCCCTAAGTCTCTGAATGAAGGAATTAATTGTTGTATTGTTTCTCAGTTTCTGTTGGACATTTAAAGAGAGAGGGTAGCAGCGCTCACAGAAGTTCTTCCCTTCAAAGGCAGCCTGTGTGAGGTCTCACACAGCAGTCAGCCAGTGCACCTGGACAGTCAGGCATAGATGCATTTATAGGATCTTTCTCCAATCTGCCATAAGTCACTTTTCTTCCTATGCCTGTGCTGTATGAACTATGCCATTTAGCGGCCATGTGCTCCCTTACTCCTTTATAATTCACATTTAGCATCAATCCAGAGGTCTCTATTTTGTCTTTTCTTTCACTTGAAGCTTATGTATATAGTTATGATATGCCTTACATTTTGTCCAGGGATAACTATAGTTTCTAGGGCAACTATAAAACTTGGGGAATCCAACAAAAAAGTCCAGGGGGTTAAACAATAATCTAAGCCTTTTATTTGAAAATCTTTGCATATCTGTGAATTGCTTTAAAATGCTTCAGCCAAAAAGGGCAGGGATGCTGAATCAAACAATATGGACAAACCATGAATACCTATGGAAACTACATGGTGAGAATATGGAGATTCATTATACTATTCCCTCTGCATCTGTGTGTTTGAAAATTTCCATATAGAGAAATTATTTTAAAAAAAATAAATATGTGAAAGCAACCATCCAGGGATGATTGAGCCGGTTTTTTGTTTGTTTTTAAACAGACTTTTAAGAGTTTTTTTTTGTTGTTATTAATAAGTTAGGCTCAAAAACATATGGGGACAAACTAAAACCTACATAAAGAGAAAAAGAAAACAATGCTACCATTTTTGGACATTGCTCAATTTCACATTGTGAATGCTAGAATTTGCTCCTTGAAGTGCAATTGGAATCATTTTCTAGATCTTTTGTAAAATCACAAAGGATATTTTTGTGTTTATTAATATCTTTGCAGCCCCTTAGAGACCTTGACATTTTTTTCTTTAACACTACTAAAATAATATCAGATATACACTCAGGTCTATTCCGTTTTTGAATATTGTCTTTCACACGTACTTATGCACATACAAATACACCACTCCACCCCCTCCACCAAAGGAATGTGTGTGTGTGTATGTGTGTGTGTGTGTGTGTGTGTGTATTTCACATATAAAAGCAGGCCAATGTCGAGCGTAGTGGCTCCCACTTGTAATCCCAGGACTTTAGGAGGCCCAGGCGGGTGGATCATAAGGTCAGGAGTTCAAGACCAGCCTGGCCAAAATGGTGAAACCCCATCTCTACTAAAAATATAAAAATTAACCGGGCACAGTGGCAGGTGCCTTTAATCCCAGCTGCTTGAGAGGCTAAGGCAGGAGAATTGCTTGAACTCGGGAGGCAGAGGTTGCAGTGAGCTGAGATCACACCACTGCACTCCAGCCTGGGTGATAGAGTGAGACTCTGTCTCAACTTAAAAAAGAAAAAAAAAAAAGCAGGCCAACTAAAGGTTTGTTTTTGTCAACTGTAGTATTTGGGTTAATCAGGTAATGCTGCACATTCTCTTTCAAATTTAGATTTTTATATGGTAACTTGTTTGATATAGTTATCAAACAAATGGGGAAGGTCCAATAATGTTAAAAGAACAAAATCAACAAACATCAGTGAAGAACTTGATTTGCAGAACTATTTTAACAGCAAGAAGCATTCTACTGTGCATTTCCATTTTGATGGCCATTTTAATAACAATGCAGAATGAGAATGCATCTCACCTATGTAACAGAAAATTTCCTTGATTCCATTTCATTTAAGGTTTTAGAAGTATCAGCTCAGACACTGGAGGAGTAATCAATAAACATGCCAATTATGTCAGAGAAAAATTATGAGTGCCTGAATATTTGCAGCCTTATTTCTTTCTTACTTTACAAAGAATATGCCTACCTGCCTTTTGCACTTCTGGTAAAGATACGAGGTAGGCAGAGGTGAAGATTTGCAAAGAACTGGGACAGACTGGCAACCTTCCCTTTTGGAAGGCTTCTAGCAAGAGATTAGACTGGATCTTAGAGGACAAAGCATGGGGGTACAAAGACAAGTTTCTGTGGAGACTGAGAAGTAATCCTGGGGAGGAGGGGATACGCAGAAAAAGTGAAAAACACAGACAGAAAAGAGCTTATTAATGGGAACTTCTTGCTGTTCTGTTAGTTTCTTTAAGCTCCTAGGGTAGACTGAATAACTTTTTAATGCTTCTTAATTGTTTCTCTTTACACTTGACTTCTTGATGAGACAGGACCATGAAGGAGGCCATCTTTATTGAGGTTACATAACCTTCAATATATTCAATCTACTTGGTTAATATTCACTGAAGTTACAAGAAAGAATGCCCACAAAAGAATCTCTTTATTTTCCTACTGTCACCCTTCTTCCGCTGAGACTCTGATATTTTTTGAAATTACATTTTTTTTTAGTTTTTTGGGCTCCTTTGAGTATAATTGAAGGAAATTTCTATCCCGTTCTCCATTTTTGCTAGGAAATTGGGAGCCACATGTGTAAGGATAATGTTTATTGATTCTTAGAATGAAGGATCTTAGATTATCTCTCCTCCAACATCCTCTTTTAAATATGAAAACATGTAGGGATTTGCTATCTTTACAAACAAATAAAACCCAGATCTTTAGGTTTGGTAATGGAAGTACCTCTATTTGATTAGGAACAGCTAGACCTTGAATTCTGATTCTCATCCCTTGAGTTGCACCTTTCTCCTCAGGCATCCTGCTAGCCTTTAGAGGTCGCTGTCACTCTAGCAGGAAAGGGATCGAGAAAGGATCCCTACTAGTTCACTGATCTCCTCTCCCATCACCCTCCCCCTTTTTCATTCATTGCCATTTTTCCAAAGAGCTGAGTACACGCTAACCTCAAGACATTTTGTACTTCTAACCTTTTGCCTACAACACTTTTCTTCCTATTTCCAAATATTGCTCCCTCCTTTCTTTTAGAATTTCACTGAGATCTTTCCAGATTACTGCATCTATTACCTCCTCTTCTGTCAGTCTCTGCTCCTTACATTACCTTATCTTTTTTTTAGCACTTCACAACTGAAGTTTTATTTATATGTTTACTTGTCTTTTGGCTGTCCCTTTTACTAAAGTATAATTTCCATGACAGCAACATTCCTTAGTCTAGTTATATGGGATTTAGAATAATGCCCGGAACATAGTAAGTGCTCAATAGTTGTGAATGAATGAATGTTCTTCTGTTACTGTTGAGAACAGGCTGCAATCACTGAAGATTCTGGTAAATAAGGAGGTGGGGATCGTTTGATCCAGGAAGCAGTATGGAATGAACTATGGAATATCAAGACCCGGGATTATATACTGGTTCTGACACTTATTAGCTGGGTATACTTAATTTACTTAAACTCTCTCATCTTTAGGACTTTTTCCATCTCAAAAGGGGTTTCAACTCAAAAACAGGTAGTTTGGTGGAATAAAAGTGAACACATTAAAGCATCTACCACAATATCAAACACGAAGGAAGCTTCATTTAAAAATTGGTAACTATGCAATTTGCCTTTTAAAAGTTAATCTGCTTCTTAGAATTTATAATTCATATCAGATCTTAAATTGCAATTTACTTTCTATTTTTATATATACCAAGCAGGGCCACGTTCTGGTAAATCTGTTCTAACATTTTGAAAAAGGCAGGGGATTCTCCCTCCTGACCACATAAAGCCAGTTTCCTTAGAATTAAATTTTCCTGTGAGGAACAGAACTAGAAAAAACTATTTTAAGATGCATGGGTAACTAAAAAAGAACACGAATAGCCAAGACAATCCTAAGCAAAAAGAACAAAGTGGAGGAATCATACTACCTGACTTCAAACTATACTACATAGCTACAGTAACCAAAACAGCATGGTACTGGTACAAAAACAGACACATAGGCCAATGGGACAGAACAGAGTCCAGAAATAAGGCCACACACCTACAACTATCTAATCTTCAACAAAGCTGACAAAAACAAGCAATGGGAAAAGGACTCCCTATTCAATAAATGATGTTTTGATAACTAGCTTAGCCATATGCAGAAAATTGAAACTGAACCCCTTCCTTACACCATATACAAAAATTAACTCCAGATGGATTAAAGACTTAAAGGTACAACCTCGAAGACAACCTAGGAAATGCCATTGTGGAAATAGGAATGGGCAAAGATTTCATGATGAAGATGCTAAAAGCAATTGCAACAAAAGCAAAAGTTGACAAATGGGATCTAATTTAAAATTAAGAGCTTCTGCCCAGCAAAAGAGACTATCAACAGAGTAAACAGACAACCTACAGAATAGGAGAAAATATTATAAACTGTGCATCTGACAAAGGTCTAATATTGAGCATCTTTAAGAAACTTAAACAAATTTACAAGACTAAAACAACCCCATTAACAAGTGGGCAAAGGACATGAATAGATCCTTTTCAAAAGAAGACATACATCTAGCCAATTCAAACATATGAAAAAAAGCTCATCATCACTGATCATTAGAGAAATGCAAATTAAAACCACAATGAGATATTATCTCACACCAGTCAGAATGGCCATTACTAAAAAGTCAAAATATAGCAGATGCTGGCAAGGTGGCAGAGAAAAGGGAACACATAAACTGTTGGTAGGAGTGTAAGTTAGTTCAACCATTGTGGAAAACAGTGTGGCAATTCTTCAAAGACCTACGAATAGAAATACCATTCAACCCAGCAATCCCATTCCTAGGTATATACCCAAAGGAGTATAAATTGTTCTATTATAAAGAAGCATGAATGTGTATGTTCATTGCAGCACTATTCAAAATAGCAAAGTCATGGAATCAACTTAAATGCCCATCAATGACAGATTAGATAAAGAAAATGTGGTACAGATACATCATGGAATACTATGCAGCCATAAACAAGAAAAGATCATGTCCTTTTCAGGAACATGGATGGAGCTGGAGGTTATTATCCTTAGAAAAGTAATGCAGGAACAGAAAATCAAATACCACATGTTCTCACTTATAAGTGGGGGCTAAATGATAAGAACGCATGGACACATAGAGAGGAACAACACACTGTGGCCTCTCAGAGAGTGGAGGGTGGGAGGAGGGAGAGGATTAGGAAAAATAACTAATGGCTACTAGGCTTAATACCTGGGTGATGAAATAATCTGCACAACCAACCCCCATGACACAAGTTTACCTATGTAACAAAGCTGCACATGTACCCCTGACCTTAAAATAAAAATTAAATTTAAAAAACTTAAAATTGGTAACTATGTAATTTTCCTTTAACAAGTTCATCTGCTTTTTAGAAATTAAAATTCATATTGTATCTTAAGCTACAATTTACTTTCTTTTTTTTTTTTTCTTTTTTTTTTTTTTTTGCAGTTTCAAGATTTAATAGAGTGAAGACAGAGCTCCCATACAAAGGGAGAGGACCCAAAGTGGGTAGCCGTTGCCAGCTGGAATGACTGGGTTTATATCCTGATCATTGTCCCTCCCCCTGTGCTCTCAGGCGACAGATGATTGGCTACTTCTTTACCTCCTGTTTTTCCCTAATTAGCATTTTAATGAGCTCTCTTTACTACCTGATTGGTCGGGTGTGAGCTAAGTTACAAGCCCCGTGTTTAGAGGTGGATGTGGTCACCTTCCCAGCTAGGCTTAGGGACTCTTAGTCAGCCTAGGAAGTCCAGCTAGTCCTGTCTCTCATCACCTGAGAGCTTTGGCTCTTTGGGTGGTTCTAAACAGCATCAAAGTTGAGACCAAGGTTGTCTTCGGGGTCTCCACCCCCTGAAACCTGCCCCTACTTGCTAGTTCCTGCCAGGGAGACCCGGGTGATCAGCTTCCCTCAAAGCCCAGGGCAGAAGCACTCTGGTAGCCCCAGGTGCCTAGAGACAGGCAGAAGGGAATCACTTATGAGTCACTCCTCCACTTCTTCCAGAGACCATACTGTTTTGTTTGTTTGTTTGTTTTTTGAAAGTGTCAAAAAGCCGTGAGCACAAAGCATCCCCTCTGTGCTGTGAGTCTGGGAATCTGGAATAGAAACAGAAGTTCTCATCCCCAGGGACACATTTCCTGGCACTGCTCCCCAGCCTCCTCCGAGCTCCAGGATGAGAAGGGCGTCGCTCCCCGCGTCCCTGCAGCAGCCAGCACTGAGGCCGGCCTCCACCCCAGCCACAGTGTGCTGCCATGTTGTGTTTCCGGGCCTGTCCCCGATGTCAAATCCTAGAGGCTAGGCCTCTTACAATTTACTTTCTAACTATTTGTATATATAACAAGCAGGGGCAAATCTGGCACATCTGTTCTCAAATTTTGAAAAAGGAAAGGGGTTCTTCCTCCTGACCACATAAAGCCAGTTTCTTCAGAATCAAATTCTCATGTGAGGAACCAGCTAATTAATTCTAGATTTGAGACACTTTCAGGAGACCTTCTCTCTACTCCGCTAAAGGTCTCAGGATATGTCCGTTACTAAATTAGGAACAGTTCACCAACTCTGGTTGGAGAATTGTTTCATTTCATGGTCATAGAGAAAGGAAGGTTGACTTGATTGTTAGCTAACTTTCTTCGAGATAATCCAAAATGGAAAAAGTAAAGAATGGTTTTACTTTGCCCTTTGTATTACCTGGCAAATTTGACAGTGTCTCTCATGGGCATTGTCTACAAGAGTGAAACAAATCAGAGAGCTTTATAGTAATGTAGCATATTTAGGTCCTTTCACAAAGTCAACCCTTGTTAAACAGATCATAATTCATATAAAAAGAAAGCTCTCCTTCTTACCAGTTTAAGTTTTATAGTCCAAAATAGAGCCTTTGAACTCTCTTCAATTCTAAAATGCATCACTGTGATGCCTGCAATTGACTGTACTATTTCTATGCTGGAAATAAAATGAGAGGCATAGCTCCAGGAAAATGGCCCTAAAAATAATAATTTTTGCATGTGCCTCAATAATGTTAATAATATCTAACATTTGTTTTGTGTCTTTCCATGGTTCATAAAAGTTATTCCCCTGTTTACCTTACATAATGCTGCAAGTTACTCCCCAATCTTTTATTCATTTAACAAATATTTACTATATGCTACTCTATGCCAGATTTGGGATTGAGTGTTCAGTGTAAGGTCATACAATTCTGTTAGTTAGGGAAATTTTACATTGCTGGTCCGCTTTTACAATGAGCAAGTGGTGAAACTGAGATGTGAAAATTAAGTTTATTATCAGTAAAAAGATCATATATATCAAATCCTTGACTATCCTTAATTTGTGAAAACTACATCAAATATGACTTTTTCCTATAAGGAAAGCTTTTACAGATTCCTAGATGGTTAAATTAATTGCTTCTACATGTTTTATATCTAATCATTATATGCCAAAAATACACATTATGTTCAATACAAAATATTTACTTCTTTGATTATGATTATTTTTAGGTAAAAAAATGAATATGCTGCCAAGCTGCAATTACTATATTTAGAATATGTACAACTTGTGACTAGCCAAATTTGCAATGATCTTTTAGAAAATAGGGGAAAGATTTCCAGTGCCTATTTTAGGTAAGAAAGCCTTCCTGAGAGACTTATTAAATATTAAATGCTTTATTAAGAAATTTAGAGACTCTTTATGCAGATATTTTAAAAGCCTGACAGATATATCCAATGTCGGACTGAATTAAGTTCAATCTTGGCTTATTCAGCTGAGAGGGTGCTTTGCTGTTGTCGAGCCATAGGACAGTTGTCAGGGTGCCTTCCACCCTGGAAAATACATAAGCTTGCTAAAATTGTGCAGGTGCATGCATGTGTGCATGTATGTGTATAATCTACTGCATTCTAGGAACTACATTATACTTGGGGGATACAAAGATAAATAATGCAGAGACCCTATACTCGAGAGACATTTAAATTGTTAAAAAAAAGGCATATAAATAAATGAGTGAGCTGAGGTGTTCCACAGATACCAAATTAGAAGTGTATATAATAGACTCATACAAGAATAAATGAAATTGATTTATAATTTAAAAAATATTTAATGTCTGCTTTGCTATCAGAAAGGATATTCTTTAAGAACTAGGACTTTTTCTATTTTATTCATTACTTAGTCTTTCATGAATAGCACAACACCTGATATATAGCCCCATGTTCCCAATGAATTTTGAATGAATTTCAGGCAAGGGTGAATAAATAAGTTGAATGAATGTATTAAAAATTAATTAATAATAAGTTATATGGGAATTTGGTGGGACGGGAAAAGTGGTCAGGAAATATTTTATGAAAGTGATTAAGTAGGAAAAGAGAGAAGCCAGTTCAGAAAGAAGGAGCAGCATAAGCAGATCTGGGAGAGTGTGAAAGGTCTCAGCCCTTTTTGAGAAGTACTGTATGTGGAAAGTGAGATGCATACATTTAGATCACAACATTGGATGGCCTTTTGTGTTAAGGAGTTTGGACGTTATCCTATAGGTGGGCATGTGGGCGATTAAAGTAAAATTTACACTTTAGAAAGGTCTATTGACAATTTGAATCCATATAAGATACCTTTAGAGCTCACTCCCTGTGGAAAAATTGGTACCTATCTAAGAAAAATATGAATTTCTGGACAGCTATTCAACCTTCTCCTGGGGTAGTCTAGCACTAAACTAGTTTATCTCTTTGTTTCTATAGCACAGAAGGGTGGGTATTGTATTTTATAGTCATTTCTATGCATTGTTTTTACACTAAACATCTTCATAGGCGACGTCGTTACCAAGTTATTTATTTATTTTTATGATTGCTTAGATTGATTTATCCATAGATGTTTACAGCACAAATGGTCTTTAACATCTCCTTGAAAAACTCAGTT
The DNA here is from genome assembly GCF_028858775.2 of Pan troglodytes. Classification (NCBI taxonomy): domain Eukaryota; kingdom Metazoa; phylum Chordata; class Mammalia; order Primates; family Hominidae; genus Pan; species Pan troglodytes. The sequence goes on from NC_086015.1 coordinate 33,847,125, forward strand.
TCTAGGACCTGGATTAAATTTATATTGTATTGATTAGTATGTGATTCAAGTTACATGACAGCACTCTTCAAATTGTCACAATTTCAGTACCTTGACTCTTGAATTAGAAAAAATACCATTTCAGGTCATTACACCTGTAAATCTTTTACCTACTGAAAGCAAGGTTCTCATTCTAGCTGATGCCTCCAGCCTTGTTAACTCATACCTGCATTGTAACATAGAGCTTTCACTTTGAAACCAGAATTGTATTTATTTCTACTAACTGAGTTCACTGCATCCTGGGAATTCTTTCAGCCTCTAGCACAGGAAATATATGCTTAGGAACAGCATGAAGGAAATTGAGATGTGTTTTCTTGACCTGAGTTGGAGTTCAGTCTAAGGGTGCGTATGTATTTTCTTCCTTGTTGGAGAATCCTAAGTGAATGCTCTACTAGAAAGGATCCTGATGTTTTACATTAAAAGATTCCTCCCTATCTACCCCCACCCCCACCCCCACGGGGCCCCCATTTGTTTTTTCCTAGGGTGGTTAACATGAGTTTCACTTGAAATCAGAGTTACACCTGGGATTATGACTTGGAATTCTTTCTTGTTATTACTTTTTTTTTCTTTTTCAAGTAGGCTGGCTAATTATATTTACTTGTGGAAATGTGGGGACTCTATGCTTTCTTTGTTAAAAAAAAAAAAGAGGTTGTGCCCCTGCTCTCCAACTACATTTCATTATAGAAGTAATATTAAAAAGTTATTTTGTCTGTCTACATTTATTTAATAATTTGGTCACAGGATATTGACATGTGTATTACCCTCAGCCACTCTGCAGGACCAGTGAGGTAGACACTAGGCAATGGTGAATAGGGCCCAGCTCCTGACCTCAATCAGACGAGATCGGGCGCGTTCAGGGTGGTATGGCCGTAGACATCCTGACCTCAATCAAATCAAATTCTCATAGTAGTGGAGAGGAACATGGGAATGCATTATGGAAAGTTAATGACATTTAGCTCATCCCCTATTGATGAACATCTATAAATTATGATACATCATAATTATGCCACAATACTAAGCAGCATTTCATTTATGTGTGCTAATATGAAAAATTCTTCAAATATAATTAAGGTAAACAAACAAAACCAACATACTAAGCAAAACTACCATCTTTGAAATTAAGAAAAAGAACTAAATAAACAAATTGGTAGATGTATATATTTATGCATTTTTGAAAGAAATCATAAAAAGTGGTGGATTTAAAAGAGGTATTTTTATTTTTAACCTTTCTATAGTTTGAATTTACTAACTTTTTACATGTCCTTTTTCCATTTTTTAACTCATTTTTAATATCAAAGGGGTATCTGCACTGTAAGATTATAGTGATATTTTTCTTCCTTGTACCTCTTTCTAATAAAAAATTTCATCTTATATGTAGTACATAGTAATCTATAAATATAAAATACAGTATGCAAAGAGCTGTCTCAGAGGAAAGTGCAATACTCTGGAGCCAAGGAGGAGGGAGGATTGAGGCAGGATCAGAAACAGTTCATCCTGGTCAATAAATAAGATTCTTCTAATTTCAAAGGTGCTTCATATTAGTAACTTTTTCCTTGGTGCTTTGCCTTTTAGCCACACAAGTTTCGCTAGTCTGTTGCTACATCAACCAACTGATATTTCTTGGAAGTGCTGGTACTTTCCAATTTCTTGGTGTCAAAACATTGCCTTCATTCAGCACCAATAATGTTCCAGCCTTTTCCCCAAAAAGTGAACTAAATTTAACTGTCAGTGAAAACTTCATGTCCCGTCTACTTGAAACATTAACTTTTTCCACTTGAAACAATAGCGTTACATTATTCCCCTTATGGGGCATGGTTGTTCCTTTTAGAACCATCTTTTTATATAGGGAAGGAATTATCAGAGAATTGTTACAATTTTTTTAAATGATGGTGTTTTAATCTTTAAAACAGAGAGGAGATCTTCAGATCACTATTTAGGCTGTAATACAATTTGTCAAAAGGTGATTTCCTCTATGTTGTTTCTAGTCAAATAGCTGTTCTCTGCTTTTATCATCACTGTGGGGCATTTTCTTTCTTGTAAGGCTATTTCACATAGCACAGAATTACATATAAAACCAAATATAAGCAGTAATCCATTACTGAGGGATAAAATTAGGCATGTGCATGAAAATTACATTTTTTCAACGTATGCTATTTTTTATTTATTTCCTCTTTTTAGTGTATATTCCCTCACCAGTTTTTGGCCTAAAGGATAGGCGTAAACATGAGCCTGACACTTATAAATATAATCCAGGTGATTTGTTTATTATTTTAAAACAAGCCATTATTAGAGGGGCAGCATACATTCTTTTAGGAGAACTAACTGGTTTCCTAGCTTTCGGTTTTAATTCTAACCTGGCCCAGAGAACCACTGTAATTATATTTTTGTGAGTACTCAATCTTTTTGCCCCATTCCAAAATGATAAAGTCAGTCATAAGAACTGCTCAAACTTCATTCCCTATTCCTGCTGATGGTAAAGAGGGTAGAAAGTAAGCAGTTGGAGAAAGCGTTCACTTAGATATCAAAAGAACTGATTGTAACTTTGCCACCAACTACCACAAATTAGCTAGCAATTCGTTAAACTTTTATTTTTATTTTCCTTATTGACAAAATCAAGAGTTTGAATTAAGAAAATTGTATAGTTATATGGCAGACAGGATCTATATGCCATTCAGCATGGGATTTTATTACAACTAAGAATTACATACCTAGCTACGCCTTGCTTATTATTGTACACAAAACATAATTAAATACTAAATAGGATGCTAAGAGTCAAAAGAAAATGTAACCAAATAGCTTCCTTTGCCATATGCAGGTTTTCTAACTCCAAAATATAATAATTCTGTGTTGTAACCTTCAAGTAATTTTTGCCATGTAAATTGTGGTTTAAATTGAAAGCTTGCCAGCTCTATATCTAGAAATACATACATACATACACACATATGCATGGGGGCATACACACACACACATACACACATACACACTCTGGTAGGCATCAGAAGTCTATCATGCATAGGGCACATGTGGAAAAGAAAGTGGACGTTTTCTAACAAAACCTTTTGCAAACATTTCAGAGGACTTATTCTGCAAGACCTTCCTGGATATAACCAACAAAATAGTGTTTTGGGATAAGTGAAAATAATTAAAGGCATGGGTTCCAGCATACAGTTAGCTTCAGACACTTATTTCTAGCATTTTTCCATAAATATTTTTTGTTCCAAATCAGTATAAACTACTTCAGTCTGCATTTGGAAGGACTGTGGAGTGTTGGAGCAAGTACAAAAGCAGTTCTAAGTTTTTGTTGCAAGGCTCCCAGTTCTCAACATCAGGTCTAGATGGCCCCAGACGTTCTTAAAGCATTTTGACTAAATCTTAGCATTGCATCCACTTTCCTAATTTATATTTTCATTTAACAAACATTTGATTAAAACTTGTTTTTATCCAGAGTAAGTGACCGTTGACTTGTTTTCCATGTGCTAGTTCATAATTTGGCAGTTGGCATGGGGTGGGAGGTGGGGCATATATGCAAACCATTGTTTTAAACTCTGTGGAATTGGATGTGATTTCTAAGCTAAAGGATATTCTATGACTGTAGTGCTGGAGGTTGACATCCATTCCATGCTCTACAAATGCCTATCTATGACTCTATTATAGCAGCCATTGTAATCTTGAGTTTTCCTTTTACTTGGCTTTCTCCCCTTCTAGACTGTGACCACTTTGCCAGGAGCAAAGTTTAGAGTAGTGCCAGTATTAGTTGGTATTGAATACATTTGGGTCAAAAAATAAATAAAAGATGGACTGTGTTAAAAATGCTCCTGAGTTTCATTATCATCCTTCTATTAGTATCATGTTTTCATCCATTAGTATGAACAGCTGTTTAATGTACAAGTCACCCAGAATATGACAGGAATAGTTTAGGGAGGAGGTTTCATTTGTTTCTTTTCTTTTCTTTTCTTTTCTTTTTTTTCTTTTTTTTTTTTTTTTGAGGCAGAGCCTCGCTCTGTCGCCCAGGCTGGAATGCAGTGAGCTGTCTTGCAGTGAGCTCCGCCTCCCGGGTTCATGCCATTCTCTTTCCTCAGCCTCCCGAGTAGCTGGAACTACAGGCGCCCGCCACCACGCCCGGCTAATTTTTTGTATTTTTAGTAGAGACGGGGTTTCACCGTGTTAGCCAGGATGTTCTCGATCTCCTGACCTCGTGATCATTTGTTTCATTTTTTCAATTGAGAAATAATTTACAACCTCAAAATTTTTCTTTAAAGGTAGCTCCTGGATCAAAAATTTATAACAGTTTAACTTTTAGTTTTTGAGATTCTTTTTTAAAGTCCTTTATTTTGTCTACTCTTATACTAAGATTTTATAAACTCACCTTGAATAAACTGCTTCTGTTGTCATTAGCTTTTCTTCTCCATCCAGCTCCTCCCACTCTTATTTTTTCCTGAAGATTTGGAACCTATCTGAAATGAGGAATTTTTAAATTTAAGAGTTAAAGTACCAGACCAGTAATGTTATAGCAATAAAGACATATTTAAAACCATCACCACAGTCCAATACAAACACTAGAATAACTTAAATAAATTGAATGTTAAAATTAAAAGTGTTCAGCTTCTGTAAGGAAAGCAGGAATTCTGCTGTCGATATCTTAGATGTCAATATCTTCTCATCAATAGCATATTAAAGAACATTTTAGTGACTTATCAAACTGCACGTATTTTAAATTGTAAACAGAAAATCAAAATACATTCTCATACCTTAATTTTGATAAGCAAAATCTTTGTCATTGTTTTGTTTGCTTGCTTAAAACACCAAATCCTATAAGCCATCTGATCATTATATCAGTTTATGCATTGTATGGTGCATGTTTAATACAAAGTTTGGAAGACTAGAAATACTCCACTAAGCAAGCAAACAGTAATTACTCCTTTATAATTACTGTGCAACTTTATTGCCATGCGTTGTTATAATTATATTTTAAATACTCCCCATTTGCATCATAGACCATAATGTCTTCTAGCACATTAAAGTCTGTGGCTTATAATGGCATCCCACTTCCACAAAGACCTCTTCTTCATTTAGTCTCTATTTTAACTACTGTTAAAAGAGACTAAATGAAAGTAATTGGCACCATAATCCTACAGTAAGGAAATTGTAAGCAATATAATATTTCTGTGCTACTGAAGTCTCTAATTATTCAGAGTATTTCATGTTTAACATTTAATATGCATTCCTCTTTCAGTTATGGAGCCAGTCATAACCAAAACGGTTCTTCTCAAATCTTAACATACACAGAAATCACCTGGGGATCTGGTTAAAATATAGATTTTGATATAGTTGGTCTGGAAACGGGCCCAAGAGTCTACATTTCTAACAAGCTCCCAGGTGATGAGTCCAGTGCTGCTGGGTTCATTGACCTTACTGTGAGTAACATCACTTTCATGTATTATCTATAACTAAGTGCAAAATGCTGTTAAGTGTGCACACACACATACACATTGCACACATACATACACACGGCAAACTTCACTCCAACCTCTCCTATGATCAGTTTCTACCCTCAGACCTAGAAATAAATTAATCCTGTCAAAGGATTTATTTAACACAAAGAGAAACAGCATTCAACCTGTGAAAGCTGGCCAAATACACACTAGATAATATCACTCTGAGCTGGGAGTCAAAGAGGGCTTCCTTGTCATTTGCCAGATGGAGGGGTGTGTGTGTGCATGTGTGGTGGGGGCAGTTCGGAAAAGAAATTCCAGGCAGGGAGGAACTGCCCTTAGAAGTGACGAGAGTGAAATTAGCTAAGTGTGGCGGCGTGTGCCTATAGTCCCAGATACTCAGGAGGATGAGGCAGGAGAATCACTTGAACCCAGGAGGCGCAGGTTGAAGTGAGCTGAGCTCCAAGATCAAGCCACTGCACTCCAGCCTGGGAGACAGAGCAAGACTCTGTCTCAAAAAAGAAAAAAGAAAAAAAAAAAAAAGGAAGTGACAGAGTGTAAACTATTCAGGGATGGAAGGATACTAATAAAGATATGACGAAGGGGAAAAATTCTTATTTTCTAATCAAAGAATTTGGATTTTATCTTAAAGGTATTTAGGAATTACCTAAGAACAAGGCGATTATGTGAATTTTAGTTCACCTATTCTACTAATGTTTTCTCTGCCACTCTCAATGAAATATTTCTCTTTAGGAAATTAATCTGAATTTGACTCCTGAAATTTAAGGATAATATGGAAATATATTCATTGTTTTTGAAATAGCACATTTGAAAATGTACTTGGACACAGGAAGGGGAACATCAAACACTGGAGCCTGTTGTGGGGTGGGGGGAGTTGGGGGAGGGATAGCATTAGGAGATACACCTAATGTAAATGACGAGTTAATGGGTGCAGCACACCAACATGGCACATGTATACATATGTATACATATGTAACAAACCTGCACATTGTGCACATGTACCCTAGAACTTAAAGTGTAATAATAAAAAGAAAATGTATTTCTGGAATTTTTTTAAATGTATCTAGTAAAACATTGTGGCTGTATCTGTCTTCCATTAAAATCATCTTAAAATTAACAGTATATAATCATCTTAAAATTAATAGAATCAGATGTTTTAACTTAGCAATGTCAGTAAATATAAATAGGTCATTATCAATATTCATAGCCTAACTGCTTATACAGGTCCCCAAATATCAGGGTGGCTAAATTTTTACACCTTTAAAAAAATTGTAAAATTTATGAAGACAGTGCACAAAGAGATCTTAGTTGAAAGCTAAGAAAATCTCACCCTATGACTTTTAAATTTTCTCTTAGTGTTAAAAACAACTATTTGAAAGTTCTCTTTACAATAAGGGAAAATTTTAAGGTAGGCTTAAAATCCAGAATCTCATACTCTTTATATATTTGATCCTTGGCAATCTAGAACATTGTTATTTGGTAATATTTGTTTAAGGGATGCCTCTGCTAAATTTTTTTATGCCAGTCTGTAGAAGAAATATTAGTGTAAATAACTCATTTAGAGAATTTTATTTTATTTATTTAATACAAATGTTTAAATAAGGGAATTGGGAAAGACCTGCCTTTTTGGAATGTAATTATAGATACGTAATTGTTTTAGGGAGAGGTAACAAAAGGTCGAGATGGTCTCTTTTAATGAGGAAAGATTTTCTGGAACTTAGCTTTAGCAACAGTAATTATTTAACATTTTAATATGGGATCTGGAAAAGGGAAACCCCAGTGAAATCTATTACTATGTAGATGGCTCAATAGTTTTTCTAGTAGTAAAATACAACCCTGATGGATTTAAACTGCCAGCAGAACTTTTGCAATTGAGTGGCAAGATAATAGTAATAGTACTAATGATCAGAAACAACAGCAAAGGAACAGAGAGCATTCATCATAGGCAATTGGAGGTTAACACAGATAATAATAATGTAACATGCATCATACCTAGGAGATAATGAAAGCCAAATTCTGGCAATGACTCAGGAAAGGGACCTAGTGCTGTAGTGGCCAGATGACCCAATGACAAGCTATAGCAAACAAGAACCATTTTAGAAACACAGATCTTTTCCATCAACACATCTTTTTGTTGTTGTTGTTGAAGATAGTTGCAAGTTCTGTATGTTGACGAAGCCTCTGTGGAGTTAAAATGGAACAGAACTGATGAAAATAAAGCTTAAATGTTCCAAACTCTCTGACACTGACACATGACCGGGTTTCACAGTTGGGAACTGGGAAGTGGCTGACAGAGATTCTAATCAATAATAATCTTTGCAGCAAACAGATTCAGTATTTATTTAGATGTAATACATTCTTTAAAAAAACTTTCACAATAGCTCTATGAAGTATTTAACATTATTTCCCCATTTTATATATAAGAAAAATGAGTCACAGAAATGTAAAAGAAAGGAAGGAAGGAAGGAAGGAAGGAAGGGAAGGGAAGGGAAAGGGAAGGGGAAGAGAAGGAGGGAGGGAGGAAGGAGGGAAGGAAGGAAGGAGGAAGAGAGAGAGAGGAAGGAAGGAAGAGAGAGAGAGGAAGGAAGGGAGAAAGGAAGGAAGGGAGGGAGGGAGGAAGGAAGGAAGGGAAGGGAAAGGAAGGGGAAGGGGAAGAGAAGGAGGGAGGGAGGAAGGAGGGAAGGAAGGAAGAGAGAGAGGAAGGAAGGAAGAAAGGAAGGGAGGGAGGGAGGGAGGACGGAAGGAAGGAAGGAAGGAAGGAAGGAAGGAAGGAAGGAAGGAAGGAAGGAAGGAAGGAAGGAAATTTGCCTAGTATTTTGTAGCTAGCAAGTAAGGGAGCCAGACTTCAAACCCAGGAAGCGGGCACCCTTAACAATTAAGTGCCCCCAAAGTATGTGTTAAAGCCTATGGAAATATGAGCCTATAGAAACTACCTAAAGAGAAGTCATATTCTAGACTATTAGAACCAGGGACTATCCTATAAACCTTATAAGAACCATTGTTAGGGGACAATAAACAACCCTGCTTCAAAGAGTAGAAATATGTTTCATAAAAGCCATTACCCAAAGATGTATAAAAGGTAAAACTTAAATAAAAATAGATTACCATTTACAACTTGGAAAAGAAACCCAGAATTTTCTGTAGCCACTGGTCAATGTGTTCTTACAGCCGTAAGGCAGAATAAAAATCTGGAAATTATCAGAGAAGGTTTTAAGAACAAAATAAGCAAGTTGGTCTCTTTTTAAATATAAATCTGACCTTAACAGAAGCCTTATGATATTAAGGGAAAACTGGTATGGGGACTAAGGAAGGGAGTGAAAACATGCTCCTCAACTATGAATTAGACATCCAAGAGGACAATCAAGTTCGATCTCATGCCATATTGGGTCACTGATGGCCCATCATGCATGGACTGTAGGACTTACAAATAAATCTGGACACAAAAGTTCTTATGTGTGGGCCAATTCTGCTTATTTGGACACAGTGCAAATAGGTACGACAAGATATTTTTTTCCTCAAGGATGATACCTAGCAGATAAAGCCTGATTTCTAATTCAGTATTGTTACAACTGCACTTAGTAGTTTAGCTGCTACTTAGGTTTACATCCCAGGTGTGTGACCCGTAGCGAGCCACTAAACCATTCTGAATCTCACTTCCTTCACTGGTAAAATAGGGAAAAATATTAGTTGCCTCATAGAGTTGTAGTAAAGATTAAATGAATTATCTATGTAAAATGGAAGTGCTTGATAAACTTTAGTCTATTATTAACACCAAATACTAAAAAAAGAAAAAAGAAAAAAAAAGTCCTCTTCTTGGATAACATTCCTTGGTTAAAAAAAGACTATATTTGAGTAGAAAGAAGCTTCTGACTGTTAAGGGTGATGGATATGTTCATTATCTTGACAATGGTGATGGTCACATAGGCATATGCATGTATCAACACTGACAAATTGTATACTGGGAATATGTACAGTTTATTTTATGTCAGTTGACTCAATAGAGCTGTTAAAAACAAACAACAAAAACTTACCTGTGGGTGTAATGTGTGTGTCTGTGAATGTAGTTGCTAGGAAAATTTCTTACCTAACAGAGGCACACAAAGCTGTCATCCCTCCTCACAAGAAATTGGAACCAGTTTCTTTACAGCAAGAAATGTAAGGTGCTTCTAGATTTACCTTTTGTGAGAAATGTGTACCACTGACAGTGATGAACTCATATGTTAGCATGAACATCCCATTTTAATACCTGTATGTACCTGAATCTTTAAAATGGCAAGAGAGAAAATACTCTATAGAGGAGGATGAGTTTACATCTGATATAAATACATAGTTTTGGAATCTCACAGGAAATTATGTTACTCAGAGAATATTGGGATGCAATGATTGCATTTAGCATTTAGGTTTTTCATCTGGAATCAGAATTTACAGTACTTATAACATAAAGAATTAGGAATCAGAATTTACAGTACTTCTAACATAAAGGCAGTGACTATCTACAGATATTCCATGATACAGTCTCTCTTGTGTGATTTTCCTGGCTTCACCCAAGTCACTGAAGTCAGAGGCTCATCAGAACAGTCAGTGTGAAAAACCGCTTGTGTTCAGTGAGGCAATGATATTTATTGAATGCTCTCTCTATACAGAACTGTGTGCTCTGTATAGGGCAGAAATGACATTTTGTTTTTTATTTCTCTTGGTCAGTGGTGACCCCTGTCTCTTTGAGTCATTCCCTCCAGTACTGATAAACAGAGTTGCTGCTAATAGTGAGCTAAAAGGATTTGACAAAATATGACTCCCCCTTAGAGCCAAATGATTCTCAAATATTTATTTTTAGGTACCTGTTTGATTGTACTCTTTTTCCACTGTTGATTTTGGAAACAATTTTGGAATTCTCATTAATTCCTTAAAAATGTTTAACTTTACCCAGATAAGTAAATGCAAGGAATCTAGCTGGGGTGGGAATGGGGGAGAATGGGTGTTGGGGAAGTTGTGTCCGTTATCTATCAAGACAATAATGCCACATATCAATTATAACATCTTAGTGGCATGAAACAATAAAGATTTCTTTAGCTTACACATTTGTGTGGTGGGCTCAGTTTATATCACCTAGGCTTATATATTTTTTCTGTTGTGAACTGCAAGTTAACTCTGTACCACTACCAATCTTGGATGTGCGGGTTCACATGTCTGGGTGGTGGCTGGAATTGGATGATCTAGTATGGCCTTGGCTGGAATGTTAGCATGTTAAGGATGACGTATCTTTATTCGCATCTCATCCTCCAGCAGGCTAACCTGGGCATGTTCACATATCCATGCAGAGGAGAAAAAGAAGCAACTCTCAATACTTAAACCCATTTCAAGCTTCTGGTCATGTCTCATTTGCTAACATCCCATTGGCCAAAGCAATCACATGGGGTCAGACCTAGAGTCAGAGTGAGAGGGCTCCACAATATTATATAGCAAAAGGCAAGGACACAGGAATTGGTCAAGAATTAGGGCCTTTAGTATCATTAATCTTTAGTAAAACATACTTTTCCTAATGAGTAACAGTTGTGCAGGGTGGTCATTTTGGTTTTCAGACTGTAAACTGACAAATTAATATTTGGTTAATTCAACAGATAAACTAAGAAATTAACCTTCCCAGCCATATTAATGTATTTAAAAAGTTTGTCAGGCCACTTTGGCTTTCATTTTATTCATTCATTTAAAAATATATTTATTGTGATAACAAGCAGCAATTTTCCAGTCAAGCAGGGATGTGAAGGAGAACATCAGTTCTCAAAGAATAATTTTGCCCTGTTGGGTTTTAAAAGATTGTCATTTTCCAATGTAATTGTTGGAAGAGGAGTTCAGACATCAGTTTTGGTACTTTCTCTTGGGAAATACATTTACCTGAGTCATGTAGGACCACATCAAGCAATCTGGGACTCACAAGTCATAGCCATATCCTTTGGCTATATTTTTATCATGTGGGTTCACTTAACATTATAATAATTGTTCTCCCTGGGATTCTGACTAGATTTTACTGGAAAATTGGAGTGAAGAGGGTTGGGTAGAGCATCAGCTTCTAGCCATTTAGAAATTACAGGGGACTAATTTTTTAAAAGCTAATTTGATTGCAGTTAGCAAAATGTCTCTCTTTTAAGAAAGAAGCTCCTAATCATCTTTCCAAAATTGAATCCTTCAGTTTCTACAGTGCAAACACGGTTGCTTTGAAGAAGAAATATTTATCCACATATAAATACCGATTATGAACACGTTTCTGACATTACCGGAAGGGTTGGTGCTCGCCTCTTTACTTCTAAAACAAATTCACATTCTGCTTCAACTGATTATTTTTTCAATGATATTTGTTATATTCTTTTATGATCTGCCAGTACTTTTTTGAAGCCCAGTTAGTTAGAACAGCGGCCAACAGAGCTGAGACTAAAAGGGGGCCAAATATCTCTTCAGAAGCAAGATGTTACTTCAAAAGATACTCATTACAAAGCACTACTGTGACTCACATAATCACTTAGTTTTTAAGGGGGAGTTATTAATGTAGAATTGGTTTCTTATCTTCCCAGCCCCCAGTGAGCCTTTGCTGTGCAAATTCGCTGATGGAGGACAAAAGAAGCGACAGAATCAAAGCAAATATACCCAGAATGGGAGGCCTTGGCCCAGGGAAGGAGAGGTGAGTCCTGACTGACAACATTTGCTCTGAAATTTGGTAGTAGATATCCCTCAGAAGGTGGCAAGGCAGACGTATGGTGTGCCATGATGAAATTGGGTCCCATGGAACACCCAATGTCTTCAAAGGGGCAAATGAGCAGACTCATGTTAATGTGTTCTAGATGAAATTATTGAGGAGTAGAGGACTTCAAAATTAACCTCACTTCTGCACTACAGCAAGTCTTCTGTCTTTAACCAAACTCGAACCTGAAAGGAACTCACTGAAATACTTATCTACAAAGAATTGATTTCTATTTGTGTAATAGCTATAAAATGAGGGTATAATTACTTAACAAAATATTTTCAGTGAAATCAATAGGGAAAGTTGAATGTTTGTGTTTTGAAACAGGCAGACAAAATTTGGCTGTTTTTCATCCTGCTATTGAGATGATTTACTTGCACATGTATGTATATTTATGCATATTCCCATATGTTCATAAATGTTTTGATATCTGTTTATATATATATATATATATACACACACACACATATATATAAAATAAGATATTGTCTTGGTCAAAAAAGAGGGAGAAAAGTTGATACATACAGCATTTTGCTTTTCACAAGGAGAAGGAAAAGCACTGAACAGCTCACTGTCCATTTACCCTCAATACAAACTGGTAAAAAAGCCAGTTTATGGATCCAATGCCACTTACGAATGGGTTCTTTTTGTTACTTTTTTGTAAGAAGACAAGGAAAAGGTGCCTGAGCTTCCATGAGGTCTTTTCATTATTTGTGAAATGGAATAGAGTTGTTTGAATGACTTGAATAAATGCCATTTTGTACCAAGGCCATACTTTGAACAGAAGAGCTCTATTTAGTATTTCATTCAAAGCACCTACTTCATCCATTTATCATTTAAGAAGCATTGTACTTGATGCAGCATTTTACACTTTCAATACTGACAGAACAGTGGTAAAGAAGAAAGGAAGCTGGAATTTTTCTCAGCAAATCCTTTAGCCTTTTTTCAGTTTCTGTTTCTAAGACCATTGTTTGTTTTGAGTGTTTCCATGCAGGTCTCAAAACCCCTCTTAAAGGTTATAGTTATGTTCAAGTACTATATAAACTGTAACTCATTACATTAAGACATGAAAAACAGAATCATCACTGAACATCAAAAGCTAATAAAAAAGATAAAGAGTTTTAATATTCTCAACTTTAGAAAGGCAGTGGGTATTACGTTCTAAAAAGGAGGTGGAGGGAGTGATCCATGTGTTTTTAGCATGGAGTCCAGTGCATCAGCAGATAACCCTATTGGCCTCAGAAGACAACTGATGCCTGATAGCACTCATTATCACATGTCCCCTACCAAACACCCATAATCTAGAAAGACTCATTTGACATTTTAAAATTTGGTTGGATAAAATGCCTGCTGATTAGAGATATCTTTGGGTCACAGACTATCATCACAAAGCCCCAAGACTCAATTAGCAACTTGGCATTAATGAAAGAAGCTTCAGTTTCTGTCTCCTTAAGGAACTATAATATTACCTTCATACAATAGATGGCAATTGCAGCAAGACACTTCCTCTCAGTGTACACTTCTTGAAAATGGAATCAATAAAGACAAAATGTAGAGAGTTACAGCTGCCACCTGGCTACTGTATATAGAATCTAAGACTTTGCTTCAAAGCCTGATAAATGCTATATGTGCTATGATGTGGAAGCATTGCGGAGTTGAGTTTAGCACCCAGAGCACCTTATAATTTAAACGTAGGTTTTAAAGGTATATTCCTAATCTTTGTTTGCAAAAGTTGATTTTTAAGAGCTATAAATTTTCCTGTTGATCTATGAAAATCAAGGTACCATGATAAAATTTATCTGTGACCAATAAAATATATTTCAAATATATATACTCAATGAGAGAAGATAGATTAGGCAGAGAGATAGCATGCCCTAGAAATATGCTTATCAAATTTTTTGGTTTGGGGATGCACATATTAATTTGTACACTTTGATTGTGGTCTTAGAAGTAGATACCTGAAGAATGTTGGATAACTGTGTGCCCATCACTTTATATTTTTTGCTTCCATTTCCCCCTTGCATTTTACTTGCTAAAGTATATTAGCAAGTTGATAAAGTTGTCATGATACACATTAATCCTATATAAGCAATATTTAATTAATTTTATATGCCAGGAAATTCTGGTTACTGTACTTGATTCTAAGACACATGTTTTTGTTGTTGCTGTTTTCCATACTTTAAAGCTTCTGAAATTGGTTCTCTTAGACTAAGTGGCATTTTACAAGATAATATGCATTTTCTCCTGTTAATCACTTGAGGGCACTACCTACATTGTCGGGTTAAGGTCTTTGACCACACTGGTTTCATAAATAAAAGCACTAACCAAAGCCAGGATCTGGGTCAGATTCTTAAAGGAGGGTTTTTTGTTTGTTTTTTTGACCCCTTCCTTCATTCAGTATCATGATTGAGACAAGTAACTTTCTTTGGTGTCTGTTTTTAATGTGTAGTTTTGTTTTTCATTTACCATTATACTAAGGTTGGCATACCAACTTTATAAAGAGATCATTTGGGGTGTTTGTTTTTGCTTGTTTGTTTGTTTTGATATATGAAACAATGGTACACCTTTGAATCCTTTTCTGAGATAAAATGAAAGATGGTAGTTTAGATTATGCTGCTGTGGAATTGAAGATAATAGCACAGACTGAGGCTAATGTTTACTTTTCCTCTCTCCTAAAAGATGAGTAAAAATGGTCACGTGAAAGGGATTCTGACAAAATTCTTAGGATACAAAACCAATAGATTACAAGTATTTTAGAAGTACCATGCGCATGCCAATTGATAGACTAATTAAAATTTTAATTTACTGTTTAAAGCTGTTTTTTCCTCATGGCATTTTGATAAAAATTTTATTAGCAAAGTTTGGCTAAATGCACTTCTTTATGAAAAAATCTAATACAGAAAACTTCATACACAGAAATTAGTATAAATTAGCAAGATTTTGAAATATAAATATATGCTAGTGGCCATGTTCTGCATAAGTGAAAAATGCAGGAATATTTTAAAATTATTAACTAATCTTTCAAGAGACAATTGGAACTCTGAATAAAATGATCGAGGGATGGGGGCTATTAGGCTCTTCCTCCTTGGTGTTCTACAGTTCTTATTGTTTTATTTCCTTAAGTAGCTGTTCTCAAACTCTTGGTCTCTGGATCCCTTTATACTCTTAAAAATTATTACTTACAACAAAATAAATAATAACAGAAATTAACTCATCATGTGCTAATAAAAATAGTATATTTTATTAAAATATATTTTTAAAACAAAGGCAATTTTTTGAGAAAAGTGGTGCACTTTTCTATTTTTACAAATCGCTTTAATGTCTGGCTCAGTAAAAAATGGCCAGATTTGTGCATGTACTTCAGCATTCTCTCTTTTGCTATACTCTGTCTTGCTTTAAACATGTAGAGAAAAATCTACCTTCATCTAGATAAGTCATTTAAAAAGGGAGAACCCTATAGATCTCCTAATACGATCTTAGGAATTCTTGGTCTTTAGGCCACACTTTGAGAACCACTGTCCTAAAGAAGCTGAAGCCAAGGGCAAGGCTGATGTTCACTTCCATATACTAGAAGGACCATGCAACTTGTTGGTGTGTTAAAATGTATCTTATCATTTGGTAAATAGACACTGCCCCTAGGCCATCAGTGCAACTCCACTTCCCCTTCCTCCCCGGTGCCTCCTCCAAGAGCATCATGATCCAGCAAGAATGGGGTACTGGCTGGCACAGCAGGAGTTCCCCCAAATCCTACTCATGCATTTCAATTCTGATTGGCCAGTGTTTACGACATATTGGTAGCAAAATGTTTTTAATGTCACCCTTGGCTCAGAAGTAGTCTCACTTAATTATCACAGGGACCCTGATGACCCCTGGTAACATTGTGTTGGCCAGCTATTCTATACATCTGAGGCTCTTTCTTACTTTAGGCAAAATACTGCCTGCATCAACCTTGTTTATGCTCTCCCAAATGATTGGTGGAGTGGTGTGGAACCAGGAATGTTTCAAGCCAGTTCAAAAATATATCAGGAACTCCTGTTGCTTTTTTCTGTGTTCCCAAAGAAGACCTTTCCAATGACTGCCAAAAAGTCACAAATTGTACTTTATACCACAAATAATAACAGCTGATCAAAAAGCAAATAGCTGTGGAATTTTCTAAATGGTCAGATCAAAATTTGATTGATGATAACTTAGTGCCCCAGTGAAGATAATTGTTAACTAAAATAGACATTTACTCATGCATTCATTGATTCATTCACTTATTCAACCACTACCAATATACCGTCACAACACATAAACAGACACACATCTGAACTTGTGATATGCCTATTTTTGAAACCTTTATTGAACTATGTTGTAAAGATGATTGGATTAAATCAAAGAATGGATATGTTTATGCTATGATGAGAGACACTTAAATTTTAAAAATGCTTTATGTTAACTTTGGTTGTGGGTGGTCTTTGGGTTTCCTTAAGAATTTTCAAGTATCGGTAAATGCTAAGTTTCAAATTCCGGAATATGGTGCTGTTTCACCAAATTTTTATGCTGGAGTTTTATCCTTAAGTAGAACAAATATCAACCAACCACTTCACACTGACTCAAAAACTCTTATCTAGCTTTCACAAAATCTTCCCAAGCTCTATTAATTGAGTTACTAAATGCCATTGACAGCAATTGCTTTGGGAATTGTACTTCCCAGAAATGATGTTTTGGCTATGGACACAAGCAAGAGACATGCAAATTGAACAAGAAGTAACCCAACAAATTACTCAGATGTCTAGCGAAAAAATGCCAATGTGTTATGATAAAACAAAAATCAATAAAGTGGCATTTCTTTCCTTTATCTTGTTTACAGTTCTCTGCTGGAGTCAGTTTAAAAGCAATGACTAATACCAAACATGTTCTCTCTATCTGATGCTCTGAAGAGATTTTTTCCTTACTATAGAAACATTTAACAAGATTATTTTCACAGCCTCAACATGAAAATGAACTAGTGGAACTAATGTGATATTGATAACAATCAACACTCAGGTTCCCAGAAATAGTTTACAGGTTATGTTGAAGAGAAAATCACATAAGATTTTTGGAGATGCATTCTGCGAATATTAAGATTTGGAATTCTTTACCTATTTCCAATTAAAGCATAAGTTTTAGGTGAGGTATGATGATATAGTAATTCTTAGAGATATTTTATTTAAATGCGTTTTTATTTCCCCAAATCACAGTCTTCTGGGTACAGGAGTGCAGTATGTGCACTGCATAATATTAACAGCACCATTCACACAAACTAGATGTAAATGTCACCACATGGGATAGTTCAGTGCTTGTGATCCTGCCTGGAAATGTTAGTTTGAAAACTTTTCAGGGATATAATATTCTGACATAGCATAGTTTAAGTTCCTTAAATTAGTAGGTCTCATTAATGCACTCACAAAATCTGCTACTAGTGAGCTGAAAGCTAAGTTATCAGTTTCATCACAGCCAGCTTACACTAAGTGATTTGTTATGATCTATAACCCAGATAATATGTTGTCTATTTTCAGACTTGATATCAACTTGTTTACAGTGATGGATGAAAACTTCCCCTGTGCTGTAAAGTTTTATAACTCTTGTCCATTCAGACCTACTATTAATAAAAATTATCTTCACTGCCAGTAAGTGAATGAAGGCCTGCAAAGGTCATGTTGGAGAATGGGATTGTCAGGCTGTTTTGAGTCCATAGACAAGTGCAGGCGAAGTTGAGAAAACTTGATTCCAAACACCCAATTTCCTCCCCATTGTGCCTCAATGCTTTAGGTGTAATTATTTATTCTGACTAAATTCATTTATGATTAAAACAAAGATGTCTTTTTAGATTTCTAAGTAGGCAGATAGCCATATAAATGATACAACAGTTATATATCATATTCCAATTTAAGATGAGTAAACATTCCTTGAGGGATATGTTCTAGTTCTATTTGTTTTTGAAGGATAGTGAATACTTAGAGATTTGGCATCACAATTATGAATTACAACCATGTCTTTATCACCATAATTATCTTCAGTATCATTGTTATGGTACACATTTGTTCCCTCATTGACTCATAATTTGCATTATGCACTGATAATGTGTGAGGATGTGCACCTCAATAGGCATGAGGAAATCCCTGCCTTGAATGCACATTGGAAATGCACATTTTCAGTGAGAGCCCTTTTAATACCCTTGGGTTTCCTATTTGCTTTCTTACTTTCTTAGTGTATGACCCCTTTTTTTCTTTTTTTCTTTTTTTTTTTTCTTTTCTTTTTTTTTTTTTTTTTGAGATGGAGTCTCACTCTGGTTGCCCAGGCTGGGGTGCAGTGGCGTGATCTCAGCTTACTGCAACCTCTGCCTCCTGGGTTCAAGCAATTTCCCTGCCTCAGCCTCCTGAGTAGCTGGGATTACAGGTGCCCACCACCATACCCGGCTAATTTTTGTACTTTTAGTAGAGACGGGGTTTCACCATGTTGGCCAGGCTGGTCTCGAACTCCTGACCTCAGGTGATCTGCTCGCCTCGGTCTCCCAAAGTGCTGGGATTACAGGCATGATCCACCATGCCCGGCCGTGTATTTTTTTACAGAAATATTCTTTTTTTATGGTACTTTTTACAGAAATATTCTTTTTAAGAGAAGAATTATATTTGAAAAAGTTTGTTTTAAAGACAATATTAAAGAAGAAGCAACTTAAACAAAAAGTATTCAGTCATCATAAGAACTTATTGAGTGTCCATTATGTGGGAGGCATAGGACTGGTAGTATGGACATGGTGTAACACAGACAGATTCCCTTCTCTCTTGGAGCCTAAAATGGCAAAGATCTTCTCTATCTGCAGAGTAGGAGATTAAAAGTGGAGCACAATATAATTTAGTGTTACAGAAATGAAATCATTAGCAGTAAATGGCTTCATATCTACGCAACTGTAAAAGAACACCAAAGCCAAAGTAATAATAAAAACAACAAGAACTATAGTAGCAGACACAAGAACATCAGTGTATATTCCTCTTGTTACTAAATATGAACTGATTCTTTGTCTGATTTTCAGGGTGGGTAACTAAGAAATTGCTGTATGTGTATTTACAAACCAGAAATATTTCCTAATGTTTGAAAGCTTCACCTTGTCACTTGGCCAGTAGAGGCTTCTGTGTCCCCGGGTGCTGAGTGGCACAGAAAGAATGATATTTAGAGAAGGAATTGGAGCTTTGGAGTGTGAATGGTTAACAAATGCTGAGTTCTCTGATACGCTGATTGGGAAAAATTATTCTTTATGAATTTTAAGGAATTGAGTGTGTCACCATCTGTGATGTGCTCAGTATTGTGTGCTTATCTTCACAATTATCTAGGCACTGTAGTGAGTAAGAGAGCAAACTCTCAATTTAAGTCACAGATCCACAACCTCTGAGCTGAGTGACAATACTATGACAATGCTGGGCAGATTTTTTTCTTTTTTTTTTTCTTAATTATACTTTAAGTTCTAGGGTACATGTGCACAACATGCAGGTTTGTTACATATGTATACATGTGCCATGTGGGGTGCTGCACCCATTAACTCGTCATTTACATTAGGTATATCTCCTAATGCTATCCCTCCCCCCTCCCCCCACCTCACAACAGGCCCCAGTGTGTGATGTTCCCCTTCCTGTGTCCAAGTGTTCTCATTGTTCAATTCTCACCTATGAGTGAGAACATGTGGTGTTTGGTTTTTTGTCTTTGCAATAGTTTGCTGAGAATGATGGTTTCCAGCTTCATCCATGTCCCTACAAAAGACATGAACTCATCCTTCTTTATGGCTGCGTAGTATTCCATGGTGTATATGTGCCACATTTCCTTAATCCAGTCTATCATGATGGACATTTGGGTTGGTTCCAAGTCTTTGCTATTGTGAATAGTGTCGCTATAAACATACGTGTGCATGTGTCTTTATAGCAGCATGATTTATAATCCTTTGGGTATATACCCAGTAATGGGGTGGCTGGGTCAAATGATACTCCTAGTTCTAGATCCCTGAGGAATCACCACACTGTCTTCCACAATGGTTGAACTAGTTTACAGTCCTACCAACAGTGTAAAAGTGTTCCTATTTCTCCACATCCTCTCCAGCACCTGTTTTTTCCTGACTTTTTAATGATTGCCATTCTAACCGTGTGAGATGGTGTCTCATTGTGGTTTTGATTTGCTTTTCTCTGATGGCCAGTGATGATGAGTATTTTTTCATGTGTCTGTTGGCAGCATAAATGTCTTCTTTTGAGAAGTGTCTGTTCATATCCTTTGCCCACTTTTTGATGGGGTTGTTTGATTTTTTTCTGTAAATTTGTTTGAGTTCATTGTAGATTCTGGATATTAGCCCTTTGTCAGATGAGTAGGTTGCAAAAACTTTCTCCCATTCTGTAGGTTGCCTGTTCACTCTGATGGTAGTTTCTTTTGCTGTGCAGAAGCTCTTTAGTTTAATTAGATCCCATTTGTCAATTTTGGCTTTTGTTGCCATTGCTTTTGGTGTTTTAGACATGAAGTCCTTGCCTGTGCCTATGTCCTGAATGGTATTGCCTAGGTTTTCCTCTAGAGTTTTTATGGTTTTAGGTCTAACATTTAAGTCTTTAATCCATCTTGAATTAATTTTTGTATAAGGTGTAAGGAAGGGATCCAGTTTCAGCTTTCTACATGTGGCTAGCCAGTTTTCCCAGGACCATTTGTTAAACAGGGAATCCTTTCCCCATTTCTTGTTTTTGTCAGGTTTGTCAAAGATCAGATGGTTGTAGATGTGTGGTATTATTTCTGAGGGCTCTGTTCTGTTCATTGGTCTATATCTCTGTTTTGGTACCAATACCATGCTGTTTTGGTTACTGTAGCATTGTAGTATAGTTTGAAGTGAGGTAGTGTGATGCCTCCAGCTTTGTTCTTTTGGCTTAGGATTGACTTGGCGATGCAGGCTCTTTTTTGGTTCCATATGAACTTGAAAGTAGTTTTTTCCAATTCTGTGAAGAAAGTCATTGGTAGCTTGATGGGGATGGCATTGAATCTATAAATTACCTTGGGAAGTATGGCCATTTTCACGATATTGATTCTTCCTATCCATGAGCATGTAATGTTCTTCCATTTGTTTGTATACTCTTTTATTTCGTTGAGCAGTGGTTTGTAGTTCTCCTTGAAGAGGTCCTTCACATCCCTTGTAAGTTGCATTCCTAGGTATTTTATTCTCTTTGAAGCAATTGTGAATGGGAGTTCACTCATGATTTGGCTCTCTGTTTGTCTGTTATTAGTGTATAAGAATGCTTGTGATTTTTGCACATTGATTTTGTATCCTGAGACTTTGCTGAAGTTGCTTATCAGCCTAAGGAGACTGTGGGCTGAGACGATGGGGTTTTCTAGATATACAATCATGTCATCTGCAAACAGGGACAATTTGACTTTCTCTTTTCCTAATTGAATACCCTTTATTTCTTTCTCCTGCCTGATTGCCCTGGCCAGAACTTCCAACACGATGTGGAATAGGAGTGGTGAGAGAGGGCATCCCTGTCTTGTGCCAGTTTTCAAAGGGAACGCTTCCAGTTTTTGCCCATTCAGTATGATATTGACTGTGGGTTTGTCATAAATAGCTCTTATTATTTTGAGATACGTCCCATCAATACATAATTTATTGAGAGTTTTTAGCATGAAGGGCTGCTGAATTTTGTCAAAGGTCTTTTCTGCATCTATTGAGATAATCATGTGGTTTTTGTCTTTGGTTCTGTTTACATGCTGGATTATATTTATCGATTTGCGTATGTTGAACCAGCCTTGCATCCCAGGGATGAATGGGCAGGTTTTTCAAAGTACTTAAGTTTCTGATTCCTCACCAGCAGACTGAGAATGTTTCAAAGTGCATATTTAGTGACCAGATGGATTTATGGATGTGACGAAGGTAAAACACAGTGCCTGGCAAATGATAAGTGCTTAAATAGTAACTATTATTTTAACTATTATAATATCATCACAACTCAAAATTTTTAAATCTGAAAACCAGCGTTGCTATGAGTTTCTATGACTAGTAAGCTTTAATTCCCTGATTTTCAGTTTAATGGCATGTCAGTTTATTTTCTAAACAGGAATTATTTTTAATGATACATTTATTTGAAAAAAAAGTGCTGCCAGTATAATCTGTCAACTATATTTTTACTTAGGTTATAAAACACATTTTAAAAAACAAGTAGAAAATAATATATTTTATCTTTGACCCACATTGTATTAATATTTTTGTAAGATCACATTCCAAATCATAAAGCATTATTTAGTACTGGAATTTTATGTGGTTTTCAAGTTTCTAGCCAATTTTCCTTTGAAGGTCATGTAATCATAAAAGCTTGAAAGAGCTAGGAGGAAGAGAATGGCTTGGATAAAACGATGAAAGAAGAAGAAAAAAGAAAAATAAAACAAAAACATGAATTATTGCTAGAAATCAAGAAAGATTGAGCTACAGTTGGGAACTGTTAAATGGTCAATGTTTTCAAAGAGAAAGAAATGAATCATTAACTTACTTATTCTGGCAAATAATGACAATAAATTTTGGATCCCAGAAGTGCTTATGCAACTTGGTGGCTATGAGAAGGATTCCTCATGTTCAAGTACTTTCCACTGTGGTTCATGGCAATTACCTTTGACAGAAGAAGCATTCTAATGCACAGCTAGTGGTTTATCAAATTTACTGTCTCCATAGTGCTGAATATACATGACCTTATTGAGACATGAAGGATGATATTACTAAATTCTGCTGTGTAATTTTTAGAGTTTTGAATTTTTAGTGTCCTTACAAATAATGTTATTAATGCCATTTATAAAAGATTATTTTGTTTGCTCCTGTCACAGGGGTTTGTTGTACAGATCATTTCACTACTCAGGTGTTAAGCCTAGTACCCAATAGTAATTTTTTCTGCTCCTCTCTCTCCTCCCAGCCTCCACCCTCAAGTAGAACCCAGTGTCTGTTGTTCTTTTCTTTGTGTTCGTAAAGTCTCATCATTTAGCTTCCACTTATAAGTAAGACCATCTGGTATTAGGTTTTCTGTTCCAGCATAAGTTTGCTAAGGACAATGGCCTCCATCTCTATCCATGTTCCCGCAAAAGACATGATCTCATTCTCCTTTTGAACTGCATAGTATTCCATAGTGTATATGTATCACATTTTCTTTATCGAGTTTGTCATTGATGGGCATTTTGGTAGATTCCATGACTTTGCTATTATGAATAGTGCTAAAATGAACATTTGCATACATGTGTCTTTGTGGTAGAATGATTTATATTCCTCTGGGTATATACCCAGTAATGGGATTGTTGGGTCAAATGGTAGTCCTACTTTTAGCTCTTTGAGGAATCACCATACTACTTTCCACAATGGTTGAACCAACTTACACTCCCACCAACAGTTTATAAGTGTTCCCTTTTCTCTGCAACCTCACCAGCATCCGCTATATTTTGACTTTTTAGTAATAGCCATTCTGACTGGTGTTAGATGATATCTCATTGTGGTTTTGATTTGCATTTCTTTAATGATCAGTGATGGTGAGCTTTTCTTCATACGCTTATTGGCCACATGTATGTCTTCTTTTGAAAATTGTCTGCTCATGTCTTTTGCTCACTTGTTAATGGGGTTGTCTGTTTTATTCTTGTAAATTTGTTTAAGTTCTTTATAGATGCTCAATACTAGACCTTTGTCAGATGCATAGTTTGCAAATATTTTCTCCCATTCTGTAGGTTGTCTGTTTGCTCTGTTGATCTTTTTTTTTCTGTGCAGAAGCTCTTAACTTTAGTTGGATCCCATTTGTCAATTTTTGCTTTTGTTGTAATTGCTTTTGACATCTTTGTCATGAAATTTTTGCCCATTCCTATGTCCATGATAGTATTGCCTGGGTTATTTTTCAGGGTTTTTATATTTTTTTGGTTTTACATTCAAGTCTTTAATTCATCTTGAGTTTATTTTTATACATGATGTAAGGGAGGGGTCCAGCTTCAATTTTCTGCATATGGTGAGCCAGTTATCCCAACACCATTTATTGAATAGGGGGTCTTTTCCCCATTGCTTTTGTCAGTTTTGTTGAAGATCAAATAGTCATAGGTATGCAACCTTGTTTCTGGGCTCTCTATTCTGTTCCGTTGGTCTATGTGCCTGTTTTTGTAGCAGCACCATGCTCTTTTGGTTACTATAGCCCCGTGGTATAGTTTGAAGTCAGGTAACATGATGCCTCCAACTTTGTTCTTTCTGCTTAGGATTGCCTTGGCTATTCAGGCTCTTTTTTTGTTCCATATGAATTTTAAAATAGTTTTTTTCTAGTTCCGTGAATAATGTCATTAGTAGTTTGATAGGAATAGCATTGAAATTGCTTTGGGCAGTATGACCATTTTAATGATATTGAGTCTTCCTATCCATGAATATGGGATATTTTTCTATCTGTTTGTGTCTTCTGTGATTTCTTTGCATAGTGTTTTGTAATTCTCATCATAGAGACCTTTCACCTCCCTAGTTAGCTGTATTTCTAGGTATTTTATTCTTTTTGTGGCAATCGTGAATGGGATTGCCTTCCTGATTTGGCTCTCAACTTGGCTGCAGTTGGTCTATAGGAATGCTAGTGACTTTTGTACGTTGATTTTGTATCCTGAAACTCTGCTGAGGTTGTTTATCAGCTGAAGGAGCTTTTGGGCTGAGACTATGGGATTTTTTTAGATGTAGAATCATGTTGTCTGCAAACAGGGATAGTTTGACTTATCTTCCTATTTGGATGCCCTTTATTTCTTTCTCTTGCCTGATTGCTCTGGCTAGGACTTCCAATACTGTGTTGAATAGAAGTGTTGAGAGAGGGCATCCTTGTCTGGTACTGGTTTTTGAGAGGAATGCTTCTGGCTTTTGCCCATTCAGTATGATGTTGACTATGGGTTTTTCATAAATGGCTCTTATTATTTTGAGCTATGTTCCTTCAAAACCTTGTTTATTGAGAGTTTTTAAGATGAAGCAATGTTGAAATTTATTGAAATTCTTTTCTGTATCATTTGAGATAATCAAGTGTTTTTTGTCTTTAGTTCTGTTTATGTGATTAATTGCATTTATTAATTTTCATGTGTTGAACCAACCCTGCATGCCAGTGATGAAGCCTACTTGATCATGGCTTTTTTTACAGCATTTGGCTGTCACTAGCTGTTACTAATGCTAATGTAAAGTATGTGCTTTTGGGCATTCTTAGAAGTGAGGGACAGAAGACACACTCCGTAAAATAGCCCCCTTGTCTTTAGTTGAATCTGCTCTTAATGGTGCATCCAGCTCATTAAACATTTGACCAGTCACCAGTCAGCATACTTATAAATATGAAAACTTGACAATGCAGCCTGGGAACACAACATTTCTATTAGCTTTGAAGGCATATGGGGTGCAATTGAATTTTATAATACTGAAGAGTGGAAACTTGACATTTCAGAGACATAGAATTAAACCACTGGAGATAAAAATAAGGAGAAACTGAAGCACAATTCCTAGAAAATAGTATATCTAAAGAATTATTTGGAAAACCTGGTAATACCGCCTAGGCTCAGAATATCGTAGATCATTTTCCAAGGTAAGGGCATCATCTACATAGTTTATCACTATCTTCTTTGTTTATACCACAGTGCTTGGCAATTCGTTGTCCAAATTTTTATGTTTAAGATGACCTTGAAAAAAATTAAGATATGTCTACCAACACTGCCAGGTTCTGCAAATAGTCTTTTTAACCTTAAACTGAAGGAGATTATTTACATATGTGATCTTGAAAAGAGTTTTTGGCCATTATGATGCATGTTAGCACTTGCAAGTTGGTTTTCGTACTTAGCACACCAGATATGGTTGTATTTATTTTATGTGCTTTATCTGCAATTTAGAGAGCAAGCTCAAGGTTAATGGAACTTCTAGTCTTAAAATAAACCTTTTTTTGGCACAAGAATTTGAATTCTCAATAATTCAGCATGAAAACTTTCTTATTTAGTTAAGTGTTCTATTTTAAAGGTACTAAGCCCAATATTTACTAACCTATGATCACTAAGGATAAAAAGTAAGTCATGTAAATCCCTGTACTAGTGTAAGTTTGGATTAATGTAATTGGTGATGAGCTTCAGTCCTCTGCCTAGCCTATGTTCTCAAGGAATAGGGCAGTATAACATACTTAGGTTCTTAGGGCAGGGTTGGCAGTGGGAAATTTAGGAAGGGCTTAAGGCTGGGAAGATTACAGCAAGTAATTACAAGTGGAAAAGTTGGCAGGAAATATCCATGTACCATGATTGGGTCTCCTGACCCATTCTCCGTGGATCAAGACAACTGTATGTGGCACCTACCAACTGGGAGATTTCTGGAGTTGTTGGTAGTGTCCTGGCCATCCCAGCCTGCCACAAGATTCAGAATTACCCCCACTAATGTTTAAGCAACAGTTTACAACCTCCAGGTAACATCAAACTATAACTGGAACCTGAAAGAATATGGGTCAATTAGCCAAATTCCTGGAACTCTCCTCTATCTAGCTGCACAGGCTCATCTTAGTAGCAATCTCAAAGTTGTATATTTTTCATCCTACTTAACCATGTTATGGTGGGATTTAACAGTATAGGTACTACATCATTGACTATAAGACACCATTGATTAAAGATGAAATATTACTTTAAACACCACTAATAAAAGAAAAGGAACTTGACATACTATAAAATGCTATCAATTATCATTTAAATCCCAATTTCACAGATATTAAAATGTGAAAAAAAACCCTGCATCTTGGAATCTATGAAATTCAGCCATTTAAATTGAGATAAAAACAGATGAACCTACATAAAATATGGTAACACTGTTTTGTCTTTTTTATGGTATCAATTAAGGATTAATTTAACTTTGGTTTTAATCACAAACTCAGATTAAAACTTTTTTTTCCAAGATTTTGAGATCTTTAGATAGCTATATTATATTATACTTTTCTTCTGATTCTCTTTTAGCCTAGCATTTTCTGTGCCATAGTCTTTCTCAGGCTTCCAGTCTTAGTTCTGATGGCATCTTTCTATCTTGTCCTTCTTTATTGCCATATAGGGAAAAATTCTGCCTGATAGCACTACATTAGAAAAAGCCAAAAAGAAGAAAGATTGTGACGATATAGGGCATGTAAATAACAATATTAAGACTCCCTTTGATGTTCTTTTCTCAAACATAAAGAAGTTAATTTTCTCTGTTCTCTGACCATTTAGCTACATTAAAAGGATAAATCCCCTGCATGTTATTGGCTTGATTTTTGAAAAACTTCTTGAAGCTGTCAAAAGGACTTTTAACAGTTTTTCTCTTATCCTGATTCTAGGCCAGTAATTTCATGAAGAAGGGCCTCCAGGTTTTCAGCTTATTCTAATTCTTCCTAGGTTCCTGCCTGTAATTTGGTTTGAGCCCACATCATCAGGAAGGTCTCTTAGCAATCTCAGTAATAAGCTTGCTTCCCTCTATCTCTTTGACCAATCAAAGGCTAAAAAAAAATTATCTTTAGAAGTTCAGCTAAGTCAAGCTGCAGCTTTTCCAAAGTAAATTTTACTAACAAAATGGGGAAAAAAAAAGCTTCAAAATATTTTCAAATAAAAATTAAAAGTTCAAATTCAAACATTTCTTTAGGTGAATTATTCATGTATTAATTCATTTAACTAACATTTATAGAGCCTCTGCAATGTCCCAAACACTGGGCTAGAAAGAGGCGATATCAAGATGAGCATGACTAGCTGGGAGACACACATGGCAAAGCATGGTCATATTAGCTTCCACCATGGGTCATGGGAGGAGGACAAAGGCAATAGTTAATGCCTTCAATGCCACCTGGAGAAAGAGCTGGCTTTAAGAGGCTATGACATCTTATCTGAGGCTGAAAGAATAGAATAGAAATATTCCCACAGAAAGTAATGGAGAATTTCCAGCCAAAAACCACCCTTGCGAAGGCCCAGGGGTAATGCTCCAGGGCAAGGTGAGTGTATGTCTGAGTTTGGTAAAGGGTGAAGTCGAGAGGTAAAGGGTGAAAAAAAAAAGATGTGGAGACCAACAGGTACAAAGGCACTTGATCATGAGATTTCTGTGGGCCAGATTTTATCTTAAGGTAACAGGATGCTGCTGAAAGGAGGACCATAATGTGGTCAGATTTGCCTCTCGCAAGAGCAATCCTCATAACACAATGGTGTGACTGATGGATTGGAAAGAGGTTTTGAGCAAATATAGGAGAAGATATTATACCAACATATACTCATAAACACCCAAACAAGAGATGATAACTTGTAAGAAGGCAGTAATCATGCATTGAACTTACTAGTTAAACTTGATGATATGTGTCTGGAATTCAGGATAGAAACTTGAGTTTGAGACAAACATTTGGGAATCACCAGGAAATAAATAATAGTTGGGATAAGAAAGTGAATGTCACCACTGTATTGCAGTAAAGGAGAGAGATAAAACCCTGGCCCCCTGAGCACTCTGGCATCTCATAGGCAGTTGGGTCAAGTAACACTAAAGAAGAAATTGCTTTCTGAGAGGTCAGAACAAAAATAAGGGGAGAGGATCACAGAAACCAAGGAAGAAAAATACACTGGTCAAATGATGCAAATGAATGTAATTATTATTTGGAATCAAAGTATTCCTTGGATTCAGAAATTATGAAAATTAAAGAGTATAGTGTGGACCATTTCACAGGTTGCTTGCAGCCTTTTATAGAACCATTAGCCCAGATTTTACTGTCTTATCTCAGACTGCATAGACCTTGGGAATTTCCCTATTTATGATCTTATTTGTAGTTCATCTTCTCTTCAAGAGAGCAAATAACTGCACAGTAGCCTAAGGAGCATCCCTTTAGCAGGTGAGAGCAGATAACTACTGTACAGGGTTGACTGCCTCTCCTGGTAGAAACAAACCATTCAGTAGTCTCCTGACTGTGCCGGAGTTGTTCCCCGGTAAAATTCTACCACTTGACTCTTATGAAGGTCAGAAGGTGATCTGCTCATATCCCCTTTCAGCAAGTGAACTAATAAATTGCCCTCAGTTTTGCTCTAGGCATATTTTTTCCGAGAGTAGTTTCTCCCTTAACAGGAAGAAGGTTAAAAACTCTTTCTCTGGCCAAAATATTGGCTTAATGTTGGCCATCTAGTACCGTGGTCCTCATCATTCTTGGAATTAGGAACTGGTTTTGTAGAAGTTAAGTTTTCCGTTGACAGGGGTGTTGGGGAGGGGGTTGGTTTCAGGGTGAACCTCTTCCACCTCAGATCGTCAGGCATTAGTTAGATTCTCAAAAGGAGTGTGCAACCTAGATCCCTGTAATGTGCAGTTCACAATAGGGTTCCCAATCCAATGAGAATCGAATGCCCCTCTGAAATGACAGGAAGTGGATCTCAGGCGGTAGTGCTCGCTTGCCTGCTGCTCACCTCCTGCTGTGCAGCCCGGTTCCTAACAGGCCATGGATGGCTACTGGTTTGCGGCCCCAGGGTTGGAGACCCCTGATCTAGTAGGTTTCTGATCATTGATGATTTTTATTGGTTTCTCTGAATATCTTAGTTATATACACTTTTAGTATCACATATGAGACCCTCAATTTCTCAGCCAGGGTGTAACCATTTGAATTTCTGAATTCTTACTGGTTTCCACTACTAGAAACACTGTATCATTTCCCCTGAATTTTCTTTCTTTATTACTGACCTCCTGCCCATTCTCACCTTGACCGTTCTGGTTGTAGCAATCCCATTCTGTCCTACTTTTGTATTCTACTGACCCAGCAAAGCTAAATGCACTCTGACATTTTCAAGCTTACTTCTGAATCAGGCCTCTGACCTACATTACTTTCATAAATGATATGCCCTTTTTTCCCTCTTAAAAATTTTAAGACAAGTCATAGAAGACATAATATGCTTTATAAATTAAAGGATCCCCTCACCCCACATTATGGAAATAGTATTACAAAGAACTTTTAAAACTCAAAAGTCATGCCTGTAATTCCAGTGCTTTGGGAGGCAAAAGCGGGAGGATCACTTGAGGCCAGGAGTTTGAAAACAACTTGGGTAACACAGTGAGACCCCATCTCTACAAAAAAAAATTTAAATAAAATTAGCTGGGCTTAATGGTGCACACCAGTAGTCCCAGCTACTGAGGAGGCTGAGGTGGGAGGATTGCTAGAGCCCAGGAGTTTGAAGTTACAGTGAGCTATACTGTACTCCAACCTGGGCAACAGAGTGAGACCCTGTGTCTAAAATATTTAAAGTAAAAATAAAAATAAGTCAAAACAATGCATGAAAGGCAAAAAAAAAAAAGTTATTGTTATACTACCCCAGTATTTTAACATTTTGTTGAAATTCATTTTTAGTTTTATTTCCAGTCAGAGATATTTAAAATATTTGCTTTCAACACATATTGTACACATAATTTTGTATCATGACTTGTTCACTAAAGGTTTCTAAGTAGAAATACTAGCAAATAAATATGAGCAAAGTTAAGTGAAATTTTACTTCAGTAGCAGTACCTAGATGTTTATGTCATCATAATTTTAAGTCCCTTTTTATACATAATTTTTAATCAACTTATTTTTTATTGAATTTTTAATCATAACGAGTGAACAGTTGTAAATATTGTTAAAATTGGCTGCAAGAAATAAACACTTTAAATATAACATCCAGAAAACAATATTATATTTGTGTGTATTAGCTTCTTGGACTCAACTTGTGCTAATTCAGTATACAATATTTAATAAAATATTCAACATTTTCTATACCTTTATTAAAGTGTTGTTTTAATTATGATTGTAGAAGACTATAAATCTTTATAATTATTTGTTTGTAATTTACCCAATTATGTATCAGGCCAGACCTTAAGAAAAGGAGAAATATTAGGCTAAAATATCAATGTTTTATTTGTCCAGGAACTTCAGTCTGTATCAGTTTGTATAAATTTTGCTGCCCCCAATTTTTTGATCCCCATTTATCTTGCAGTCTAAAAATACTTTCAACAATGGTTAAAAAAAAAAAATCATTCAGGCCATCATCATTTTGGCTTTGTTACAGTCAATGATTCTCTGCTCCTCAACTAAGACCAAGCATTGCAGTCTAGGGAATCTTTCTGAAGTAGCAATGCCTGGTTCCTAATGTGTACTCTTTAAGCAGTATTTCCACAATTATTACCTCTTGATATAATGTAATCATTTACAGTTAAGAATATCAAATAACTATCTCCTAAGTCAACTGATTTGTCTCAATGAATTTATTAAAAATAAAGATACATTTGTTAATAATAAAAATCCCCTAATTATTCCAATATACCATTGAAAATCTTTTCTTCTAAAATATTTAGCTCCTATAGTAAAAATCCTGTCTGGAAGATCTGAAGTGTCCTATTATGGCTGAAATACTAAATTAAAACTTAACTGTTGCTGAAAAATGACAAAAATGACCCATTTTATTTTAAATAAACTATGAATGTCTCTATTACACAAACAATGGAAACCTGAAAAATGGAAAATATTTCTGAATCTGATAACTCCTTTTTGAAAATAAGTGACGATTAAACATCACTTTTCTACATACGTGGTGTGACATTTTCATTTTGTTCCAAGGTATTTTACTTTTTGTGTGATTCTTGAGTTTGTAAACATGCCATAATATTTAGTGATTGTATAATGATGATTTCATGGTCCTAGCTTAGCATAAAGGTAGCTCGACAGAGCAGCAAAATCGATTTCCTTTTTTCCTTTGTGGAAAGAGACAAAAGGAAATTGAATGCAAAGTTTGCATTAAGACCATATTAGAATTATGACTCAACAACCTGTTACACATGAAGTGGAAACCAGGTGTATCCAAGTGTTAGTTATTGTGCTATTATATTCAGCCAATGGGTTAAGTTCAAACAACCCTTTGCTTAACCCATGCCGTGTTGTTACCCACAATGTTCCAAATGCATATGACCTGACACTATCTCTTGTTGTCTCCTCTTGCCAAAGGTACTCAGAGGCAGGACTGTCCCTAGGCAAAATCATGAAGTAGGTGAATCTCGTATTCATTCCCAACCCTTTTGCAATGAAAATCTCACCTTAGATTCTCTCCACCTCCCTCTCCCAAGGTACCTACTCTAGTTACTCATTCCTCTGGATTTACCCTCTGTTTTCCAGGGAGCTCATGCTAACTCCTGTTCCCCAATCACTCTTTGAGTATATAATGTCCCCGCTCTGAAATACTCAGTAGCTCCCCAAGAGGAGCTGGGCAATCAAGATCCTCCATCCTTACCTTTTGAGTCTTATTTCCCACTCTCTCCTCTACATGTTCTACTGAAAATAGCTCACTCACCTTTCCATTTTTATTTACACACCTTTTTCCATAGTACTCCTTTTTGCCTGAGCTGGCCTTGACCTCTCATCTCCATCTGTGGAAATTCTCCTCATCTTTCAGGGCTCTGCTCAGCTGTACTTCCCTACATGCCCTATCTGATCACCCCCAGCCTCTCTCATCTGCACCCCATCCATACCACTCATATGGCACTTAACACATATTGCTTTGTATTATAATATTTATGTATGTGTCTTGTCTCCAGGCATTGTGCTGGGCGCTTTACAAACGTAATCTCTTTTAAATTTCACAACAATCTGATGAGGTAGGTATTATTAAACCATTTAAAAATTGAGGAAACTGAGGCTCAAATAGGTTAAATAATTTGCCCAAAGTCACACTGCTACAAAGTAACAGAGCTAGAACTTGAACTCAGGTCTGTCTTATTTCAAAACATGATTTCCACTGTACCCTACTGACATCAATTCCTTTCCATCTTCTGAAAGATAGGATGGGGGTTTAAGATGAAGAAGGAGGTCAACATAGATTTTTTCCTTAACAAATTTGTGTTGAAGAAAGAGAGTTCATTGATAATTACTGTATTCCTAGCTAGAATTGATTGGTTAGCTAGAATCTATGAGGAATTCAAGTAAAATGCAAGAAAAAATTCTTATCTTAAGTGGCCAGAACAAACAAGCATGGCATAAAAAGAATGTTCAAGACAGTTTGTAATTCAGGAGGGGCTAGAGAGCATTGGTCTCTTTGAGCACCGTAGGAAAATAAGTACAAGGAAAAAGAAATAAATGTGCAGTTGATGAGGGAAGGCTACCTATAAGTCCCCAGGTCTTAAACAATTTGAGATAATTAGTAGACTGAAGATATGACTATCATCCTAAATCTCTCATGCACTAATAATATCTCGATTGAATGTAAAGCCCACCTGTTTTATTCTGCCTGCAGTGCTGCATCTTGGATAAATTAGGGGAGAGAAGCTTAGTGTTCCTAAGAGAGAAATCTAATTCCAAATGGACAGCTTTTACGACTGCCCTTTCCGGTGCCTGAGACCAGAGAGTTTCAGCTAAGTCCTAGACAGCTCCATTCTGTGTTCAGCCTAAGGCCAACCTCCAGCCAGTCATGTGGCAGAGCCTTCATCCTGGGAAGAATTTATACTTAGAATCTTTGTTCATCTTGACACCACTATCTTTTTGCCTCTCCCATGGCAAAAAAACAAAAACCTTTTTTCTTTTCTGCTGTCGTATTCTATTCTCATTTCTCAGTCCCCCAGCTTGTCATATTATCAGTTGCATATTTCTTTAACATGAATGAGATTCATAAATTTAAAGAGGTCATGCAGTTATCATTAAACATGTGTTCTCAGTGCACCTCTGTTAACTTCTGACAGTCATTTCAATTCTGTTTGCAAACTCCGTTTCAATTTATGTATGCTCCCTTTATACCAATTCCATTCACATGTGACTCTACACTTTTGTTCCTCATACCAATCTTCATAATAATTTAAAATTTATTATTTGTGGAAATACTGCATGCAATCTAAGCTTGAAAGCAGCAGGCTATACTGTACATCAGGCCCTCTGTTAGAAGATTGAGAATTTTCATGTCAATTATAAGCTAAATTTGAGGAATTCAAT
The DNA here is from genome assembly GCF_028858775.2 of Pan troglodytes. NCBI lineage: Eukaryota > Metazoa > Chordata > Mammalia > Primates > Hominidae > Pan > Pan troglodytes. The sequence continues at coordinate 33,881,294 of NC_086015.1, forward strand.
GAGCCCAACAAGAAAACCATCCTCAACCACAACGGAAAAATAAAAAAACTCAAACAGGCAAGGTATTTTGTTTTCTTTAAAGTGTCTATGGTTTCTTATCCTTTACAAAACTCTTCATAGCTCATCCGCTTTTTTTCTAACTTTTTATTTTGAAGAATTTATAGACTCACAGGAAGTTACAAAATAAATGTACAGTGATGTCCTGTTTACCTTTTACTAAGTTTCTCCCAATTGTTCTATTTTAAGTAATTATAGTACACTATCAAAGCCAGGACATTGATGTTGATCTAATTCAGTTTTAAATTCGAAAAAAGAAAAAAAAAATCCACCCTAAAGATAACTTACTTGGACAGTTTTAAATTCCATTCAACATTGTAAGCATTGTAAGTATTAACCATGCTGACAGTCCTGGTGAACAAAGGATGGTATGCCCATATGGCCACAGAGAAACTTTCCCCATCTTGTTGGATATTGATACTCAGGTCTAATTTAATTCTTGGGCCAATGTCATAGCTGAGGAATGGAAAGGAGCCCATATCAGAAGACTTGGGTTGAAATCTGGTTCTGCCTCCAAATGTGTGACCTTGAGCAAGTCACTTGACCTTCCCAAGCTTCAGTGTCTTCATCTATAAAATGGAGAAAATTCTCCTCCTGCCTACTTCATAGGATTGTTGTGAGGATCAAATGTGATGATGTACATGAAGGAACAAGGTAGACTGTGAATCAGCACTCATGAATTTATATTGTTTTCAGAAACTATATCCAGTTATAGAGAAGTGTACTTTTTCAGAGGTGGTCTTATTCCTAAAAACAAAACATAACTACCTCCTTATTAGCCATGTGTTCTAGAATTTTCTTCATATGTAAATGACCTCCCCTTTCTATCACTCTTGTTAAGATAAGAAATAGCAATATATCAAACAAGCACTCTGGACTCATTACCTACACACCCCTTAGGCATATGGTCTATTTTTAAATAAATACTTTTTTAAACATTTTCTTCTTTAAGATTGAATGCATTTTAAGTAGCTTTTATTTTTATCCTAACTGCAGGATTCTTTCTTACTTTTTTATCATGCCATGAGGTGTACAATAGGTGTTCTTGACAATAGTGTGAAATTATAAGAATGTGAGGTTAGACAGTGGATGTTTTAAGAAGTAAAAATGGAAATCATCCAAGCTGCATTGTTTCTTGGTATGTCTGAATATATAATATAAACTCCCAACTCACTGGTATGTTCTGGTTTGTGGATAGTAAAAATGCCAGTCTTGGCAGTAAGGGTAGAGATATACATAGGAGAAAATAAACTTAAATCATGGAAAGTAATGATAAGAGTCTTTGTGTGTACTAAATGTTTTGGGCACCACAATAAAAACGTTAAGATTTGTTTTCTTCCCTCTTCATCCTATATACAGGCTGGCATGGCTTTGACCTATGACCCCACAGCTGCCATACAGAATGGGTAAGTAGATCACATTTTCTCTATTTTAATTGTGAATAGATCTTTGAGCTCTGAATCAACATCAAAGAAAAATGTTAAAATTTGTTTTGCTTTTGTTTTACATCCTTAAACACAAAGTTTAAACCAAGCATTTTTCATCATTATAATTTTTTTCATCCTATAAGTTATTCTGACCTCCCATTCTCACAATGCCTCTGCCCACATTAAACCCTGTTCTCTGTCTCTCTCTCTCCCCCCTCCCTCCCTCCCCCCCTCCCTCCCTCTTTCTCTGTCTTTGGAGAACAGGTAAAGCTAGGCTGAGAGAATAATAACTCTAGAGTTAGCTTTCAAACACTTTTTAGTGTGTGCCCAAGTCAATTTATTCTTTCTTTCTGGTGATCAGGGGAATGGTAATGGAGGAAAGTCAAGTTGGTAACTCAGGTGATTGCATCTTCATTTTCATAAGCATCTGGAAATTTGTATCCACCTACTTAGAACAAGTCATATAGCTTAAACTTCCTCCTCTGAAAAACAAGTGTGAAACTACACGGTGTGGCAACTCTAAAATTCTGTGACTTCTAAATATCTTTCATTGAAACTTTCTTCTTACTTCCTAATGTCTTTGCTTAGGCTGTCTTGTAATTGACAATAATTATTCTTTGGTTGGTTGCTTATTTCTTTTCACTGTCTTTTATTTTGGAATTCTCCATGGCTTTCAGTTGTCTGTCTTTCAGTCTCATTATAAAGGCCTCATTGAAGATCAACATAGAGGGTAGAATGAATTAAACTTCATTTTCTATTTTGTCAGTTGCCTCTAAAGAAAATCTGTGGGATATTGACAGTATTTAAATAATTACCTCTTATTCTTATATTATTCATTCAGGCAGTCATATAGTCAGTCATTCAACAAACATCCAGTAAGTATCCCAGGCACAATGCTATGTTCTATAGATTTAAAAAAACAATGTATGATATGAGACCCTTTCCTTCAAGAGGCTCACAATCTACTCGTCCATGAAAAAGTAAACATTAATGGTAGACTAGGGTAGGAGTATAGTCCTTTGTCCTTGGGTTGATTAAAATTTCCCTCTAGAGGTGAAAATTAAGGATATCTTCTCATATATCCAATAGGCATTTACTTATTTCCAACAAGATTCTATAAACTGGGTGTGTAGAAAGAAGTAAAGATATGGAGAAGAAAGTCCTCTAGAATTATATTATGTAGTTGGAGATAAATAATTAACTCAAAAAGGAAAAAATAAGGCATTATATATTAAGTGATAGTGACTGAAAATAGATGTTATAATGGAAACGAATGACATTTATTGAACACATATTTTGTTCAAAGTACTTTGTAATTTAGTGGCACGTGGTTTCAAATGAATACATGTGATTACAATTATAAATTTATACAAAGGAAAATAGAAACAATAGTTCAAAAAATACCTGTATGTCCAGTAATTGGATTCAATAACTATTCATATTTTATAATATTTTACATGCATGCATATGTATGCACATGTGTGTTATATATACATATGTATCTACCTATCTAGAGTATGTATTATGTATGTATATACATATCTACCTGTCTATAGTATTTATCTATGTATCTACTTGTGAAAAGTACCTTGTTGCCCAAGGCTCTATGCCAAGGATTGGGGATGCAGCAGTGACCCAGACATAACTTGTTTTTGCATTTATGAAACTTAGATTGTTAAGGATAGAAATAAAATAACAATTAGCTTTTATATATAATTATGTAGTCAATTATTAAAATTGTGTTTAGCATTTTTAATTAAAAAGATAGTTTTTGCTGGACCATATCAAAGTAAAATTTAAACATCATAATATTTCTAACTTCTTACATCTTCAAAAATAAAGACATTAGTCACATGATAAAAATGTCATCACAAAAAATAAAATCAGTAGTAATTTCAAAATATCATCTACTATCCAGATTATTTTTCAACTTTGTTCAGTTGCCCCAAAATGTATTTTACAGCTGGATGATTCCAAAGCAAAATCAAAAAGTCATATCAAAATAGCTTATATGGATTATTTCATTTATTTATTATATTCTTTTGGGTGAGTGTTAATATCCCATTTACAGATAAGAAAATGAGGCCATGTAGTCCGAGGTAGAGCTGGGAATCGAATGCCAGTCTGTAACACTAAATAGAGCCTGCTGTCTTTGTCCAGCTAGGACAAAGGGAAGGCTATATGGAAGCAATGAGATTTGGCATAGATTATCCAGGATGACTTAGTTTATCAAGGATAGACATAGGGAAAGATGCTTATGGAGAAAGTGGACTGGTATGAATGGAAGTGGAATTTGTAGAGATTAACAAGCCAACAAGTTTTACTGGGGTGAAAGTTTCTTGTGAAGGAATTTTATAAGTTTAAAAAGTTTTTTTGTTGTCAGATTTGGAAGTTCAAGTATTTGGTTTTTACTTCATAAGCCTGGGGAGTAATTATTATTATTTTTTTTTAGCAACAGAGTGGTGTAATATAAATAATGAAGACTATATTGGAGCAGGAAAATCCTCTTAGTAGGAAGCATCATTAAGAGGATATTAAAATAGTACAGTTATAGAAGTGTAAGAGTTTGTTCTGGAGTGGCCAATGTATGAATGGAAGAAAGAAACCAGAAGGAGAGACAACCTGAAGAAACTTTTCAATCATGCATTAAGCAAGTGGCCATCAAAGAATCCTACATTCAGGGTTCTCCATCAAGGGCTGGGGACATACTGGTGAATAAGACACACCCAGTCTTTACTCATCTACATAGTAGCAAAGGAAATCAACATTAAAAGTATTTTATTACTTATATACCATAAGCACCCATTGGTGAACTGCAGGGTGTTATGAATTGTCTAGTCTTGCTTGAGTGGTTAAAACTTCTCTAAACAAGCGATTCCTTGAGCTGAGCTCTGACAACATGTAATGACCAACCGAAGTTGGATGTTATATTTGATGGCAAAAGAGAGAAACAAAAGTGACCCTGTACCATCAGCAGAAAGACAAGGAAATAAAGTGAAGAAAGATGATGATATGGTTAGGCTTTGTGTCCCCACCCAAATCTCATCTCTAATTGTCATCCTCATAATCCCCATGTGTCAAGAGAGAAACCAGGTGGAGGTAATCGAATCATGAGGGTGGTTTCCCCCATGCTATTCTCATGATAGTGAGTTCTCACAAGATCTGATGGTTTTATAAGAGGCTCATCCCCTTTTGCTTGGCACTGATTCCTTCCTGCTGCCTTGTGGAGAAGGTATCTTGCTTCCCCTTCACCTTCTGCCATGACTGTACATTTCCTGAGGCCTCCCCAACCGTGCTGAACTGTGAGTCAATTAAACCTCTATTCCTTTATAAATTACCCAGTTTCAGGCAGTTCTTTATAGTGGTATGAAAACAGACTAATGTAGATGATATGCTCAATTTCAAACATGCCTGATTAATGTCTCACTAAGACTCACTAAGTCTCACTAAAACAAACTAAGACTCATTAAGACAAAAAAAGATCAAGAGTCAGTGGTAAATGTGGAACTGAAGTTAGGGAATGATAACTTGTTGTGCATGATTTTAGTCAGTCATTCTCTAACGCGCAATTTAAAATTCTACAAAGACATAATTTCCCAAATACTCACCCTTAATTGTTACAAATCGACATAGAAAATAAATCGAGGTTTCAACTGCTAATCTGAGAAATCAAAGGTGAACTTTGGGCAGTGCAATTTTCAAGGCAGTGAGGACAGCCTAGAACACAGTGAACATTTCTCTTTTTTTCTCAAAATCTCCACCTCATATTTCAGGTTACCACTCCTGGACCCTATTGGAGTTGCTGCAGGTACATCTGTTAACCTTAAATCACCTGAAATATGAAATGTCTTTATTTATACCTTATATTAACAATATAACATTGTATCCTTTAAACTATTTGAACAGTTGCAAAAATGGTTCACCCTCTGCCACTACCCACTTAGATATTTACAACAATGAATATTTTCCTCAAGAAACAAATTTTAGTTAAGATGCTAAAGATATCCAAATCAAGAGATTTTATATACTATTATATTATCTCATATTATATTATCTAATCTCATATCTCTAATATCATGTAATAAATAATTTTAGTCCATTGAAATTGGGCATATTATCTTTCCTCACTTTATTTTCTTGTCTTGCTGCTAATGGTAGCACCAGTCCCTCTCTTCAGTACTTCCTGTGCACCAAATAATCTTACCCACTTTTACTAATCTTACTCTGGTCTTTTCTCACTTTCTTTCTTCTTTCTAGTTGCTCTCGTCTACCTCTCTTGCTTTCTGGAAAGTAAGACTCCCAAGTCTATACTTCAAGTGTGTAACTAGCTTCAGAGATCAATGACCTGTGGTTCTAGCTTACTAGGTACTGCTACTATGTCATTGTCCCAAACTGAGGTCATTATCCTCATCAATATTTTGTAATACAAACTACACAAATTCAAACAAAATGCACATATCAAATTTTGTTTTCCTCTGTTTTAAATTCTCTAAATCCATTTAGGTTATGATCTCCACTCCTCAGGACTCTTTCTTATCCTACATTCTTCACAATAAAACTAATCATTAAGATGTGCAATCTATATCCGATGTATATCTTCAACCTAGCCCTTCCTCCGTGCCACTGGTTGAATTTATTCATTACCATTTCCTACCTACACTAAGCTTTTTACTCCCTTTAATATACCTCCCCCCACGAACAATTTTCACATTAATTTTTGAATAATTTTTAAGCAAATGTAACTACAGAAATCACCTACCTACCTGGTTTAAAGTATTACGTGGCCTTTACTAACTACAGAACAACACTCAAACTTCCCCAGATAGTACGAACAGAACTTCATAATTTGGTTACTGCAACTGAACTGGACCGTCTGTGATTCTTGGAACATCCCATGCTACTTTGTACTTCTGTGTCTTGTTGAACGTGGAATTCTGTCTGCCTGAGTTCCCATATGGTAAAACTCACTCCCCATGGCCCCACCACCACACACATACACATGCACACACACCATATAGATATGGGTATCAGTAACTACGTAATAATATACTTTTTAAAAATATTGTTTTCATTTCAAGAACATCATTAAATCATACCAGGCAGAGCTAGTTATGCTATTAGTCATAAGAAAAACAGTTTAAGCAATGGTTAAGAGTGAAAACTTCAGAATCATCCTGCCCAGGGATGCATCCAAACTCTGTCATTTACCAGGTGTGCAATTATGGACCTATTGTCCATACTTTAGTTTCTTCCTCTGTGAAATAAAGATAATAATATCAGTACCTTTCATAAGACTTTGTAAAGATTAAAGGAACCTGGTGTGGTACAAGATAATCATCAATGTAAATGTTGACATTATTGTTGCCCTATGTTTGGCCTTTCCATGATAAGTTTGACAATTAGTCTTTTTTATTGTGTACTTCTTGATACCCATATCTATAATAGTTCCCTGCTAGAATATAACTCAATGAAGATAGGCACCATATCTTATTCATTTTCATAGACTGTTTAACCCAGTATTGTGAATGCTAAATCAGGACTAGGAAATGTGACAGATGACATCTGCTTGGCTCCAGCAAGTTGACATCAGAGAAACCATCCTCCTCCCCAGCCATCAAGTCAGTCTGTCCCCATGTAACATCTTAACCTAATTCTCCTAAAATATTACCTCTAGTTTCACCCAAAGCAGCCAAACTACCCATGAGTTTCTCTGTCCTGAGTGAAAGATGGAATTTTGGAAGGCTTGGACTATCCATTGTGTTGTTGGCAACAAGGAGATAGAAATTTTACATTCAGAAATTAAAGAAATAGGAGGATTATAGCTAATTGATCTTATTTATTTGATACTGCTTTATAGAAATTATTTTTCAACTGTTTTGCTTATCTTTGGTTTCATTACCTTTATATGGTAACATTCCCAGTAGTAGGACACCAGTAGAACAACCATTTCTATGCATGTGAGATGTCACACAAATATATACTGTTTCTTGAGTTAACATTGGGACATGCCTTTTAGAGGTGTGGAAGCTGATTTAAACAACTTACTCAACATACCAAGGAGCCTAACATAAGTGTCCATAATAAAGTATATTATTCCTCATTTGCATTGCTGTATGCAATTTAGCCATCAAATATAACTCAGAGATAAGTAACCTAACAGAAAGATAAATATTACTGTAGAGAACAGCCTGGTCCCATTTTACATAGAACACAGGGTATCCAAAGATGTAGTTGCAACTTACTCCAATCCAGTTATTATTGTTCAACGTTGCTTAATGCTGATTCACTTGAGGTCAATAAGCTTAACAATTTTTTTCAACTTCCTATCTATAGTACAGTCTAAAATTAGAAAAAAGAAAATGCTCACATCATATTAGGAACAATGGACATATATACAATTCTAATAGGAGATAGAATGCAAAACTATTGCGATTAAACCACAAAGTACTATAAGATATATGTATATATTAACTTTCATATGTATAAAATGTTTCTGAAGGAGTACGCGAGAAAGCATGGTGGTGATTCTCTGGGAAGGGCCAACACAGTAGTGGGAAATAGGGTGAGAGGGAAACTTATCTTTCACCGTTTACCTTTTTATTTATTTTTTTTCAAAAAGAAAAATAAAGCAAATTATTTCCATGGGACCGTGGAGGAGAGGCAGTTGTGTTCTGATGAGGAATTGGGAAGGCTTCTTGCTAGTGCAGTGACATGAGCTTTTCCTCTTGGAGAGGTGCCACATCCTAGCTAAATGACATATTTTGTGATCCTATGGAATCCTGTAACAGTAAACTAAGCCATGGGGCTTTTTTAGTATCTTAAGCAAGTATGTGTCTGAGTTGTAGCTAGTAGGTTAAATTGTGTAAAGAGTTAAATGGTCTGTATCTCATAACCTTCACGTTAATACAGAAACATGACACTGAAATAAAGGCCCCCGAAGTTAGCTTGATTGTTAGCTAAGGAAGAACAAACAGTTCATAACTACACCATGGTGAATCTGCGCTGTTTGCATTTAGGCAGTAGAAAATGTCAGTTCTGTCATCTGCCTGAATCTATCCAAGTTATCACTTAAAAATTAGATCAATATCACTTTTCTCTAGGACTCTGAAGGGTAGAGAGAAGAAGCGTCTGTGTCACAACAGAAAAGTAAAAATCGTAGTACTTTTTACTGTAGGCTAACTTACAAGAATAAAAATGTCCATTCTCTTAGAGCTATGTGGTAAAACTCTAATTTGTTTTTACTATTGCCCTATTGCTCTTTTAGCAATCCAATGTGAAATTCCATCCCTTTCAAAGACGAGTAGGGGAGGTGGAAAATATTCCCTCCCATATTCAAAATCTCATCTTTCCTGTGCCCTTTTCATTGGGAGTTGCTGTATAAAAGCCTCCTGGATTGTTTTTATTTGAATAAAATATATTCTTGGGGGAGATGTGAAAAAGAATGTTTTCTATAGCATTGGTTTGCTGGCTGCTTTATGTGGGCATTTGGTATTAAGCAATATGGAAACCTTATCTTATTACACTAGGAAAGGAATCTAATGTGAAGGATACGTTGGTATTACAATAAAAATGACCAATACCTTATTAATCTTGTACTATTGTGTTACCCTGAGGATAGTATTTATGGTTCCAGCCCTAACAATATTGCCTGCGGACATGAAACACAAGCCAGTGCTGTTTATTTCAATATGTAAATAGGATTTGTTTTTTGTACAGTAAAAAAAAACTATACCCTGGGGTTATTGATATATTAATGTTATTTTTATTGTCAGTGAAATAAGATTTTACCATATTACTACTGACTGCCAAATCCCCTGAAGATGACTTTTCTGCAGGCAAAATAATGTCCTATTAGTGACCTAGATTTGCATTTTCTGGATTTCTGGAGGACAGCTTGCCTTTAATGACAAAGAACCAAATGATTCTTTGCATTTCTTGAAAATACTAAGTTTTTCAAAGGCTAGCTTAGACTTCCGTGGATCATACTTAGTTAATGTCTCTTATCCACTTTGCATTTAATATTTTGTTCATGTGAAAGAAACCCGAGAAGTAACTAGCTCATGTGCTTCAGCAAGGTTTCTCAATCTTCATGCTACTAACATTCAGGACTCGGTAATGTTTGTCATAGAAGCTGTTCTATGCATTGTAGCATGTTTAGCAGCATCGTAGGCCTTTATCCACTAGATGCCGGTAGCTCCCCCCTCTCCTCCAGTTGCGATAACAAAAAATGTCTCCAGACATTGCCAAATGTCTGCTGGAGAGCAAAATCACCTGTGGCTTAGAACCACTGGGTTCAGTGTAAAAGAGGCACTTGGTATATACATAATGCTGTGAATCTTGGTGAAGAAGTAAACTTTTACCAGGAAAATAACTTGTTAAGCAACTCATTCCCATTTTCTGTAACAACATTTGCAAGGCATAATGCATAATGCATATATTACCAAATACAAAAACATAAATTCACATGTTTAGAATTACCTTATTTTGTTATTCTGCCTAGAAAGTTCCCCAGTAGCATGACATCTCTGCTTGAAGTATGTATGTATGTATGTATGTATGTATGTATGTATGTATGTATTTTTAATGTGATGCCTGTGTGAAAATGTTTTCAAACCCTGACCATGGCAGGGACTGAAAAAAAGCTAAGAGATTTGGAAACACATTCTGCAGTTCCCTCCTTGGAGTCTGGCCTTGTGTATTTTCCTTAGATAGGTACCTGTAAGCCTCAGATGCAACAGTAGCCTCTCCTGTCATGGTTTAAGCAGGGGTTTCCTGTAAATTCATCTGGTGTATGTTTGGACTTGAGAAGAGCTTATTTCAGAATACCAGAATTAGGAGATCAAGACGGTATGCCGATTCTGTTCTTCCCAGAACATTTTCAGTTCTAAATGACTCTCTGACTTGAGTGGCAGTATTGGAATTTGCTGGGAAGTATGAAATGTAATTCTTGTTTGATGGATAGGATTAGAGCAGATAGGACAAAAATGCATTAAATTTTCCCTCAAGGGTTCCTTTTACTAGTATCCATTTACTTGGCTGCTTTCTTTATGTTTCTGTTCTCTGTTTTCCCCATAGAATTTCCTGTAAACTTTGCCTGTCAATCCAATCTTTATTGCTTTCATTTTTAATACTCCAATTGGCGCATTTTACAAAGTCGACCAGCCACGCTAAAATGTAATGTGTGGTTTGCTTTGTCTGTATAAGAGGCTGAACCTGGATTTCTACCAGAAGTTAAACCACTGCATGGCGTATGAGGAAGACTGTTTATTGAGTGGCCTTGGGTGCCTCACGTGTCATTATGAGCCCCAAATACTGTTCACTGCCTTACAAATAAGATCTGTCAAATATAAGACCTAGAAGGAATTTTCAAATGCAAACCTTGATTTTTCGTAGAAAAGGACTGTCTTTTTTCTAGTTTCTAATGCCCCTGCATGCTTAGAAATTTGGTATATTATTTAAGCTTCCACTTAGCATTTAATATGTGATATTGGACCATCTTCTCTGGGCTCTCATTCCTCAGCTTCCTACCTCTTTCAGGGACCCTTCTCCTATGGTCCTGCCACCCTGGTATTGATCTTCCTGTATGGTAATCACTACTGAATTCCATAAGCTGCTCTGCATTTATTCATTCATTCATTCATTCATTCAACATAGAGTTATCAAGTATCTACTATCTCCCAGGCTCTGTTCTAGGCAACAATACTGATATACACTCAACCCCCTTGGAGCTGACATTCTAGAATGAGAAATGTCAATAAATACATTGTATTCGTCAGTTCAGGCTGCCATAACAAAGTGGCTTGATTGATTTGGTGGCTTAAACAACAAAAATTTATCTTTCCTCAGTTCTGAATGGTAGAAATTCAAGATCAATGTAGCCGATTCTGGTAAAGGCTCTCTTCCCCTGATTGTAGATGGCTGCCATCTTTTTCATTTGTTTGTGTGTTTGTTTGTTTTTTGAGAAAAGGTCTCACTCTTGCCCAGGCTGGAGTGCAGTAGCACATTCATGGCTCACTGTAGCCTCAATCTCCTGGACTTAAATGATCTTCCCACTTCACCTCCCAAGTAGAAGGGAATACAGACATGCACCACCATGCCCAGCTAATTTTTGTATTTTTGTAGAGATGGGGTCTCACCATGTTGTTCAGACTGGTCTCAAACTCCTGGGGCTACCATCTTGTTATGTCCTTACATGGCCTTTCCTCAGTGTGTGCGTGTGAGAGAGCCTGAGTGAGCTGTCCGAAGTATCTTCTTAAAAGAACACTAATCCTATTTCATTAAGGCCCCACCCTTATGTCCTCATTTAACCCCAATTACTTCCTTAGACACCCCATATCCAAAGACAACCACAGTAGGGGTTAGAGCTTCAGCAGGTAAATTTAGGGGGTCACAAACATTCAGTCCATAACATATAAAAATAATTTTTTAAATTACCACTTCAGATAGTGATAAGAGAACTATACAAATATATCAAGAGAAAAGGATAGAAAACAATTGGGACAGACATGGCAGTTGCTAATTTAGCTACAATCCTCTCTGAAAAAGGGACAGTTGAGTGAGACCAGAAATGAAGAAGAGACAGCCTTATTAAACTTTGGAGAAATGAGCATTTTAGGTAGAGAGAATTTCAAGTTCAGTGTAGAGATGAGAGTGAGAATGATGAGATCAGGACAGAAGAAAGTCAGTTTGGTTCAATCCTAGTCAGCTATGGAGAAAGGGTTAAGAAAACAGTATCAGAGAAGTAGGCAATAGCCTGATTGTGCTAGCCAGTGCAAGGAGTGAACATTTGTTCACATTGCAATGGAAAGCCTATGGAGAGCTTTAGGCTGATTAATACACAAATACAGTACAATTTAAGTGACTAAATAGAGAAACTCAAAGGGGTATTTTAGAGTGTTATTCGTCTTTGTTAGACACAGTAAATGTTCAATAATTTTTTTAAATGGAAAGATGAATGTTTTCTTACATAGTAATTATCTTTTTTTAAAAAATCAGATTTATTAGATGTAATTTACATACAGTATATTCACTCTCTTTAGTGTACAGTTCTATGATTCTGACAAACACATACAATCATGTAACCACCACCACAATCAAGATGTAGAACAGGTATCTTCCCTCCTCAAATTCCCTCATGCTCATTTGGAATCAACCCCTTCCTCCACCCCGCTATAGTTTTGCCTTTTCCCTAGTGTGATATAAATGAAATTATATAGTACATACCCTTTTGAGTCTGACGTCTTCCATTTAGCAAAATTTACTTGAGATTCATCATGTTGAATGTTTCAGTAGTTATTTTCTTTTTATTGCTAAGTTGTGTTCCATTGTATTGATGTGCCACAGTTTATTAATTCAGAGGAAGGACATTTGGGTTGTTTCCAGTTTGGGGCAAGCATGAATAAAGTCTGTATAAATATTTCGATTAAAGTTTTTCCATAAACAAAAGTTTTTATTTAATTTTGGTTAGTATGGAGAAGTGGCATTGCTGGGCCATAGGGAAAGTGTATGTTTAACTTTAAAAGAAACTGCAAAGCTGTTTTCCAAAATGGGTGTAATGTTTTGCTTTCCCACTAACATTGAATGAAAATTCCACTTTCTGTGCATCCTTGTCAGCTGTTAGTATTGTCTTTAAAAAAAAAAAAAACAACTTTGTATTATCTCTTTTTGTCATTATATCAGGTGTATAGTCAGTGGCTTCTTTTAAACATCACAACTATAAATTTAAGGGTCTGGTGAGTATGGATAGTAAGAATGTAATGTATGATGGGACAATTTTTTTCATCCACGCTATTTTTTTTTACCCAAAAGAGTATGATCTTATCAAATCATTGTTAAGAGTTAAAGTACATTTAATACTATAATTTAAGTACATTTAAGACTATATTTTTGCTTGAAGACTTTTACAGAAAATAAGCCTAAAGAATTTATTCCTCGAATCCTGACAACCTTGAATTCTAGTCCTCCCATATTTAATGGGAGTCTCATGGGATGCTTTCTTAGAAAGACAACTCATGCAAATCTCTATTTAAAATATCACTGACCCCTGAGGTTGGATGAAGTCTTTGTCCCGTAAATTCCAAGCTCAGTCATACTATTAAAAAAAAAAAAAACCATAGTAATTGAGTTTTGCTAGAAGTCCAATAAAGCAAAAGAATTATACCATTATTTCTCACATGCATTTTTCCAACCTATCCTCACATCGCTGACATACTCCATCTCAGGCAACCTGGTTTTGTCTGTTCTGTGGCTGGCCACTCTAACCTTTCGCTTACCAGTAAGACATAGGGGAAACACAATTTGAATTCTGCTGAAGGATTTGAGCATTCAGTAACTCATGGACTCTACAGTATAGTCTGAGCAGAAATGGACATTTCACTGATTTTCACATCCAGAAGCTACCCTTTATAGATCTCCAGGAGAATCATCCCTCCTCTGATTTGTGAATTCCTGATCTTGTAGCATTCTACAGTTGTTCAACGAGGGGCTCTGGAGGACTAGAAAATTCAGTGCTTTTTATAGAGTCTATAGGAGCCTATCACATAGGTTCAGTGTCTCTGCCAGTGCCTTGACTTAATCCAGAAAACATTCCTATTCCAACCTCGATACAAATTGTCCTGTTGCTTCTCTTTTCATGGAGAAAGTATTTTCTGCATGAGGGCATGGACCTATGCCTAACACAAAATATCCATAACTTTCTAGGAATTGGTCTTTATTTCCTGACAGAAGACATAGATGCAGTTCCTGTATTTGTAACATCAGTCACTTTTGTAAAGCTTGGTGCTTTCATTTTGTCTTTCTTTCAAAGCCTTTTAAACAACACTCATGGCTTTTCTCCTCCTGCTAGTGGGAGGCAGCATTAAACTTATCTGGCATAAGAAAGATTTTGTGCAGCTAATTTTATCAGATGACTCAAAGTCATTTCATTCGGAGCTACTTATTTCTCTTAGTGGAATCAAATAATGTAAATCTCCTAGACGTTCTTGTTAATGGTTGGTGGAAAAACGTGCGGGTGGAAATATGTCTTTCCCATAGGTACTTGATAGCATTTGATTAGAGGCCAGGCATGTAGCAGCTTCGTGAATCTTCCTTTTTGTTTTCTGTTTGCAGATTTTATTCTTCACCGTACAGTATTGCAACCAACCGCATGATTCCACAGACATCTATCACGCCATTCATTGCTGCTTCCCCTGTCTCCACATACCAGGTATGTCCGATTTACCTGCACCTTAGGAGATATCTTTCTTGCAGTAATACACTATTTAGAGGCAAAAAGGACACAGTAGAATGAAAAGAAAAAAATTCTCATACACTTTAATCACATCTTAATGTAATAATACTCAAGTTATGAGTTAGCCTATACTTTCAAGAGCCTGTTTGCATCAATTCACTGGATAATAAAATCCACTACGCTTTTCATTCTTCCTGCTGAGTTTTCATGATTATGCTACTGTCCAACCAACCTTAGTACAGCTCTCTCACCACTGGGAAATTATTTTGTTTGTTGTCTGTTATTTTGTTTGTTCATGTTCCCTATTGTGTCTTTTCTAAAAGCACATTTCTAGCAATTCCTTCACTCACTCCAGGATATTTTATCACTGTCATCTCATTTTGTCATGGTTGTCCTGGTAAAGCTACACAGATAGATGTTAAATCATACTTCCCAAGAAACAGAAGAAATTATCAAAGTGGTAAAAAGTTGTTCCTATTCCCTGCTCTTATTTCATTCTCAGTTCCAGAGAGACCAAAAGAGACCTCAGGGGTTCCACATGTTGAAATGCTGGAAAGTCTGAGACTCAATGTGTGTCCTCAACTAGATATTATAGCCAGTTAATTCCAAGTACATAGGTGGATTAAAATAGTCACACTTCTCCCTCAAACAATACTCCTTATTTTATTCCTCTGAGTTATTACATATGTGATATTAATCTCCTCTCTACCTAATGTTGTTCTTCAAACAGTTCTTCCAATTCTAATTAGAAAACGCCTATATATATGCTGCATGTAGAAAGTGTCTAGTGTCATTTCTTAAAAGTTTGGAGGGAGAAAGAGAAAGAGAGAATGCAAGCGTGTGTATGCATGTGCTTCTTGAATTTTGCAGCTGGTGGGGGTGGATGTTATATAATGAGTAAAACTGTAATGATACTGATGCTATTAATTCAGTGAAGTTTTGCCTTGTTCAGTCACTATATACTTCATTTCAGGATATCCCAGCTGTCAGAGAATCAAACTTAAGACTATATGCACTTTTCCTTAACTGATTCCCCCAAAAGCAGATCATTTTCTTTCTTTTTCTGCACTCAGATTCTTGAAACATATCCGTGGGCAAATGGAATAGATTTTCATTTGAATTACATTAGAGGGTCTCTGAATGGCTGATTTCTTAATTGCCTTTCCTTGGGACCCATGAGGCTATGTGCAGGTTCTGTTCAGTTTTTGTTCTTCCTGCAGGCCTGCCTGGTTGTAATGTGCGTGTGTGTGTGTGTGTGTGTGTAGGTTTCCTTTTTTTTTCTAGTCTTGGCCTCTGTTCCAGCCAAGACCACCCATTAAGCCACAGTGTAGAGCACTTTGGTGACATGAATAAAATATTCACTGAAGAGTGATTTTACTTGGGAGGGCTCATAAGTGGAATTTAACTCTGGCTCCCTTTTCTCAAAAGAAGAGATTACAGCAATGATCTATGTTGTTGATTCTCACCTTTCACCAGGTTTTTTCAATCCAAAGTGTTTTGGCAATTCTGTGTGTGTGAGTATATATAAAAAAATCTTCTGAGTTCTCCACGTGACATTCAGCTTATACGGGCTGACTTTTTCATTTGTCTGACACATGGTACATTTAAGAATAGTTGGCTGGCTGACATACTCATTTTTATGTGTTATACCAATTACCATGAGCGAAAATAATTACAAACTTGCTTAACTTGGGTTAAACCTAAATAACTGCCCCAAATTTTTGGTTTATCTCTTTAGCTCTTACCACAACTTTTACCACTTGGACATATTTCTAAAATGGGATCACTTGAGCATTTGAAGTTACAACTGATGACAGAAAAAGAGAAAGTCTTAGCAGTCAACTCTTGCTTCCTTCATTACTTGCCAGGACATCCCTGAAAGCTGATCTTCAAATGGTCTCTGAGGCCTCCTAAAACTTTAGCGTTCAACATCAACCTCAAAATATGCTCCAAGACCCAGCCTGGGCCATGTGGGCACTGAAGTCAGCTCCACTGATAGGGGAAGTTGCTTTACCTTTTACCTTGTTTCAGGGACCAATTTAATCAAGTCCAAGAATTCCCTTTTTACCCTTGGTTTTGAGCACGAATTAACTGTAAAGTCAGGTGGACTCCACTTTCTTATGACCTAGTGTGACTCCACTGAACACAAGAACCAAGTTCTCTCTATGATTGCTTTGTGCTAATAAATGCTGTTTGATGCATAGGTCCAGAGTACTTCATGGATGCCTCATCCGCCATACGTTATGCAACCAACAGTAAGTGTTCTCAGTCACCTGAGGCTAATATTTCTATTATCCAAGTACAAGCTTTTGGAATGCATAGAAGCTTTGGGGTAAAGCTTTTGTTATATTATGTAACTCATTCAGGCAGCCATATTCTCCAGATAAAAAGCTGTTCCTGAAATTCTACAAAAGCATGTACAATAGATAGCTAGAGATCAACATAGACATAGAATCAGATAAAGAGAGAGGGTGAAAAATCAAGAGAATGAGAGAGAGAGAGAGTGCCTGGAAACTTTATTAGAAGAAATAGCAATCAACCATTCAAGCTGAGTCTACCATTTCTTATGCATGAGGAATTTCTGCTTTATGCAGGAACTCAGAACTCCGGACAATTAAATTTATTCTACAAGGAAACTCTTTGTTTCCCTTCTCTTTCTGATATGCTTTTCTTTCTTTGGCCACAGTCTGATATGCCTTAGGGACAATTTGGAGTATCATAGACAAGTTTTGACTTGAAGCAATATATTTCAAATATGAAGGTAGTTGTCTGCTAATAGATGAATTTATATAGATAGATGGCAAGGTGTGTAAATATTTTCATGTTAATTAACTATAGCAGTTTTCTTTTTCTATAGTGGAAATTTTCTCTCTGCAAAATATTCAAATTCTCTTGCTACTTGCTAGATTTCCCATTTTATGGCACAATATTACATCAATTCCAAGTGAAAAGTATGACGTATTACATTAGAATCTAGACTGAAGGCTAATGATTGCATTTATCTTTGCCTAGGTCTTCCAGGGTTTCTAGCTCTATAGAAGTGCGAGATAGAGATTTCAATAGCAACACACTCATGAGAGTGTGAGGCAGGGGAAAGAGCCCTAGACTGGAAGTTGTGTGACAAGGTCTCTGGTGACTCTTCTGGGTATGCTCTCTGTGCATTTGTTTCCTTTTCTGACACTATATACTTAATAGTGCTTTTGTGAGGATCAAATGAGAGATCATATGTAAAAGACAATGTAAAAAAGTATACGTGCTATGCATTATTATTATCATTGTCCTCATTATTATTGAATGTGTTCATTATACAAGGAAGAAGCAGTGCTAAATTTTAACCCCTTTAGAAGATAAATGTAAGTAAGTTAGTATACATTAAAGACCAGCGAGCTAAATATGCAGACATCCATTTCCTGAACTCAGAAAATTAGAGAATCTGGCTTTCATATCTGAGCAGGGTCCATTTTATTTCTTTAAATAAGGAACTTTTCATGTTGCTCCAAACATTTTGATAGTTTTTTTATTTAAAGAATAAAATATATGTAGTTTACCACAGCAGAACTTTGTACCATATTTTGCAAATCCCTTTATTTACTATTATTTACACACCTTGAGGGCTTTCTGAGTTCATCTAGTCTATGTTTTATAAATCATACCACTATGCAACAAATCCAGACTACACTTTTCTGTCCAAGTCATAAGGTAAAATTCAGTTTGTGCTGCCAAAGCAATACATAGCATAGCAAAGACTGAGCCAACGGAGGAAAAGGAAAGAAGTCCTGCCAAGTTCTCAAAAGGAGACTTTCTGGAAGGAAACAACCACCTTCTAAAAAATGTGTTCATCCGTAAAGCACTAATACTAACTTAGTCCTCATATTGAGTTTTAACACCATCTCTTTGTGGCCAAAAGGAGTGCACATCTGGCAAAATCTGAATATTTTACCAGATGTCAAACTATGTAAGATTCTTCAGTACTTCCAGATCTATTAGGGGCAGGGAAGATGGTTGTATGGGACTTTATTTCAGCTGTCACTCAGGACTTTTACAAAGTTTTTCACACACCTCCTTTTCCATTCCAGTACAGCTTCAGCCTCGTGTTTGCATGTATTATTTATGCGTGTGTATTATTAGTGTGTGTGTACATGTGTGTGTGTACTTTAATTTGTCCTTTTAGATTTTCCTTGCTGTGGCTACTACTCAGAGCTGATATCATATCACTTCCCATGACTAGATTATGCATCGTGCTTGAGCTTAGGCCACTAGGTTTAAATGTAATGTTTATGGCTGGGGTGGATTCCTGGAAAAATAGAAGCGGCTGGGCCACCCACCACTTTGCTATCTTTTAGATGGAGAAAAGGGCAAAACAGTATCATGGAAACACAGAGTTTGTACCATCAATCATTTCCCTGTAATAATCTTGTTGGCTGTCCATATTACATAAGTAACTTTACCCAACTGGCTTTAATTTTGTCATCAAAGTGAGGGTAAATCACCCTATGATACTAAAATATAAAAATATTCAAGCCATCTTAGACAACAAATCAAAAAACCTGAATCTGAGAAGAATTAATGAGGAACTTGATGATTAACAGCATGGATTCTTGGTTGAGCTCATTAGGATAGGAAACCCATTTTAGCAAGGGGGTATTCAGCTATTTACGTAAACTTTCTGAGCCACAGTTTCTCATCTGTAACATGGACATAATAATACACAAATAATTATGTTTTGTTCATTAAATGAAATAAGGCATTAAAGCTCTTAAAATAATTTCTGGAAAAGAGCACTCAATAAATTATTATTATTTAATTATATTAGTAGACTTCTCATTATGCTTTAAATTATCCCAGTTTTATCAAATGAGTGTTGTTATAAGCAGAAAGTTGAAAATAAGCAACTTTGTTGAGAATCATCTATTTCTACCGCATTCATAGTGCTAATTACCTTACTTTGCTAATGAGTTTGGTGGAGACACTCTGTGGCTATAAACAAGACAAATTGCTTACATTGGTACTTATTTCACTTACTTTCTAAACGTTCAACACCTAAAACTTAAAAAAAAAAAATGCCCATTGAGAATCTCCTTTTTTCAGTAACTGGAGACTACTTTACAAATAAATTCAAGGTGTCAAAATCTATGTCCCAAATATATTGCCCATAATTCCAATTTGCTTGCAACTTTTCTTCTCTATCACATTTTCTCTTTCCTCACTTTATGATAATTTCATGCATGAGGTTTCATTGTACAGGAATATACCTCTCCTATCACCAAGCGTGTACACTGACTCCTGAGTTGGAGCCAGATGTATTGCCTAGGCTAGAAGCCCTTCGGGTTCTCTCTCAGGCTTGACTTAAAGGGCTCTAATGTCTCAATCTGGTTTGTATGTGAAAACAGTGCTTCCATAAAGTTCTAAAGTAGAGCACAATGTCCTTGATCTCTTCGCTAGGGAGGATGAATGGGTAAACTGGAGGGGCAACAATTGGTAAGAGAGAAATGAAATGGCACAGAGAACTAAAGGGAACAGTAAAGGCGTGAAAGAAGAATAGAAAACATAAGCATATAATTTCTAAAGTTTGCCATTTAAGTTTGTTTCTTTGTACATTTAATTTTCTAAGTAATGTGCTTGTAGATTTAGAAAAAAAATACTCTGGGAAGAAAGGATAGATGTCTCTTTGCATGGATTATAATTCTGATGTTTTGGAAAGAAAAGAGATTTCTGTTACTGGACCCTGGGAACTTATTGGATCTCCTGGAAAGCTGTCAAACCCCACGTAGAGAAGCAAGAGCATTTCTGTTTGTCTTTTGTTATTGTTCACCTGAATAGACTCTGAGAAGACAGCACTGTTAGACTAAATTAGGAATTCCCTTTTTGCTGAGAAGAAGTAAAAATGCTGACCTTGTCAATGTAGTTGGTTATCTGCTTCTGCTTCTCAGCACAGACGTCTGTACTGCATGCTGAAATCTCACCATTGCACTGACAGAATTTTAATAGTTGATGGATTGCACCAAATACCTACTCTACAGAGCAGTATGTTACATTGCAATGTCATATGAATACACAGTTGAAATTGCTGTGTTCCAATACATTGAATATTTTGTTACATCTGTTATTACTGACAAGGAGAAAAGATGATAATTTTCAAGAGGAAGCAGAGTTCCACTTTCTTAAACTTTATTTAAGCTCATTTGAAGCATAAATCTTCTGTTCTTGATATGGGTAGTGTTATATCATCTCAAGGAGAAAGGTCAGCTTTCATTTTGACTTAATTACAAATTGGTTATCTAATTACAGTATTCTAAGAAATGCAAGATGCCCTTATTGAATCAATACACGATTTGTTGCCATGGCAACAAATGGCAAAAAAGTTGCAAGCAAATAAAAAATTATAATCGTTATGATTAATGAACCCTGAGTTTTTAGCTAAAGAGAAAATATAAACTTCTTCTTTACAACCAGGCTGTTTAAGAAGCCCCAGAATACTTAATTTGGTCATTCTTTGCCCTTAAACACGTAAGGCCTAAGGCCTAGTTTTAGAGTTGTGTCCTTCAACTCTGTAGGTGTGTGTTTTGAGAAGGCATTATCACCAAATTTGCCCTAATTACTGTAGAAAATAGTCCTGGCTTTGCTACCGTTAAATATAACTTCAAAATTTTACGATAATTTTTCAAATGTAATCTCAGCAACTTTCGTAAAATAACTTTAAACAATGAAATGCAAGGCTTATAATTCAAAAGAAGTGTATAGAGTATAAAAGATTTTCCACCTAGGATCCCTTCATTCATCATTTCTATTCTCCGGAAATACACATTGTAAACAAAATCAGATATTTCTATCCAGTCAATTTTATATGCATATGAAATTATATATTTGCATGTGTGTAAATGTGTATTTTTAATATAGAAACAATATTACTCTACAAATGTTGTATTACGATTTGCTTTATTTTTCCTCAATAATAAAATGTTCTGGATGTCAATAAATATGAGCCATATATAGATCTATATCAATTTTGATAACAGCTGCATTGTCACTATTGTATAAATGCACCAAAAGGTGTACTTTCTTGAAAACTCAAGACAGTAATATTACACCCTAGTGAGAAAACGTCTGTCAGATAAGTTGCTGACACAAAAGATATTTACATTTTAAAATTTGATATACATTATTTTCAAATTGCCTTTTAGATAGCAGTTTTTCTTTCTCCATAACCTCAATTAAAAGCAGGTAATCTCAAGTTTTAAATATTTTGTTAATGTGGTAAATGTCTCGCTCATATTTTATTTTCATTTCTGAATCCTATGAGTTGAGTTGATTTTCACGTGTTTATTGACTAATTTTGTTTTCTTTATCTCTGAACTTCAAGTTGGTTTGCTTTGCTTAGTTTTCTTTTGAGGTACTGATCTTTTCTTATTTATAAAAGATCTTATTACAGTTAGTAAGTTTATAGTGTCATAGATAATTTAAATATTATCTCAGTTTACTTTAAATTTTAATTGTATATTTGTCACGCAGATTTTTGGTACTTATGTATTCAAATGTATCAGTCTTTCTTTTAGAACAAGGGTCAGCAAACTTTTTCCGTAAAAAGCCAAACAGTAAATATTTTCTGTTTTGTGAACTATATGGTCTGTGTCACACCTACTCAATTCTATGGTTTATTGTGAAAGCATCCATAGACAATACATAATGAATGGGTGTGCCTTGAGTTCCAATAAAACTATATTTACAGAAATAGGTATGGCCACATTTGACTCACAGCCTATATTTTGACAACCCCAGCTTTAGAGCATCTGTATTCCATGCAAAATACCTTAATCACTATAGATTTAAAATGCCATATGTTTTCTTACTATGCTTATAGTAAATTTTGTTTAAAAATGTTGTTACCTTTGAAGTTTATTTTATAGCATGAGATGAGATTAAGATTCAAAGTTTCATTTTTTTCATTTTTTTTCCCCCAAACGTGGAACCAATTGCCATAACAAATTTTACCAAAGAAGCCCTCTATATTTCGTCCTCTGGCATAAATTTTATGCCAATATGTATAACATAATAAAATCTTTTTATCTTTGTATCTGTTTCCCAAATGCTATTCTGTCCTGCTTCTCTATTTCCTTTGAGCATTGCTCTATTTTGACTGCTATAACTGACAATACCTTAATCAGGGGTGTCCAATATTTTGGCTTCCCTGGGCCACATTGGAAGAAAAATTGTCTTAGGCCACACATAAAATACACTAAAACTAATGATAGCTGATGAGCTAAAATAAATAAATAAATCTTATAATATCTTAAGAAAGATCGTGAATTTGTGTGGGGTCACATTCAAAGCCATTGTGGGCTGCATGCAGCCAGTGGGCCACATGTTGGGGAAACTTGCCTTATAAACTGATAGGAAATGTCCACAATATTTTTTTTATTGTTTCTCAAAAATTTTTCTAGCTATTTTAGATTTTCAGATGAACTTTAATGCGTTTTATGAAGTTAAAAATGTACTAAAATTTCAAATTATATATTGACTTTTGGGAAATTTAAGAATATGACATATTTACAACATTGAATTTTTCTATACAAGAAAAATAACTTTTCGTCTACCCAAGAATTCTTTTATGTATTTTGGATCACTTAATAGAGTATCAGGTTTCCACCATATGTATTCTATACATTGCTTAATGTTTTCCTGGCATCTTAGTATTTTTGTTATTATATGTTTTAGTTTTTTGCTGTGGCTATAACAAAGTAGCACAGACTGTGTAATTTATAAAGAAAATAAGTCTATATAGCTCACAATTCTGGAGGATGGAAAGTCCAAGAGCTTGATACAGGCAGCTGGTGAGGGCCATCTTGTTATGTCATAACATGGCAGAAGACATCACCTGGCAAGAAGGCAAAAACAAGAGAGCCAGACAGAGCTTCCTTTTCTAACAAAGCTATTCCCACAAATCTAATTCCATGGCAACATTAATCCATTCATGAGGACACAGCTGACATTAATCCATTCACGAGGACACAACACTTATTTCTAATGTGTAAGTTTTGTAACACATGAAATAAATATTCTTCGACATTGCAATTATAAAAATTTTATTATATTTTCTCATTGATCACTTTGGTGTATAAAAATGTATATACTAATTTTATTCATTTAATTTTAAAAATCTATTAATTGTTCAAAAGTATTGCTGAAATTTAGAATATATATATAAGTTAAAATATGCATATAAAATACCCATTTCCTCTTACCCAAAGATTAGTACAGTTAATATCTAATGTTACATGTTTCCAGATGTTTTTCTGTATTTATATCAATATCTACCAACTTATCTACATCTACAAACATGCATGCATACAATATACCCATTATATATATCACATGTATGTGTATATACCATTTACCAAAATGATATCAGTCAAATGACATCACACAATTTGTGCTATTTTCAGTGAATATTTTCCATTTTTCCCAGTTGAGAAATTTTTTATCATCTCTCATCAAATTTTCCCAATTGAGCAAAAATGTTATTTACACTGGTTTACCCAATCCAGGAAGCAATCAGTGACCACATATTATATTTGGTTATTGGGTCATTTGAGGCTCTTTTAATCTGGCAGTCTTTTTTCCCTTCCTGTTCATGGTTAGCTGTCCTGCCATGTATCCCACTCTTGCAAAATGTTTGGTTGATTCTTCATGATGCTGTTTAGCCTTTTCTTCTATCTCATATATGAAACAATTTTTGTAACCAGCTATCTTTCTGAATTCCCTCATTGTTTTCAATCGAATTTTTAATTCATTCTCAGCTTTTCCAGGTCATCAAAAATAATATAATTTTCCACCTGATTTTAAATCTTTATATTTCATAATTCATTTTCTGGCCAAATGGCTTTGGAATGTATCCTTTGACTTATTTCTTATCATAATGGAAATGCCACTATGAATTATTTTTTAATTTAGGTATAGATGTTGAACTTAATCAAAGTTTTTTTGAAACTACTGATATTATTTTCCTTTTGCCAATTTTATTGTATTAATATATTTGTAATTAATTGTATCATAATTTTTAATATTTTCCTAAGGTAGAATCATTCTGCCATCAACTCCATTTGGTTATGATATATCCCTGTTAAAAATACACTTCCGGATTATACTTGTGAATAGTTTATTATCTTGGCATCAGTTTTTATTAATAAAATTAGTAAGCTATTTTTGTCGGGTTTGAATATTCAATTAACAAAGGCTTTATAAAGTTAATTTGGAATAATTCCTTTTTCTCTAATTGCAGAAACAATTTTAAATAGCATTAAAAAAATCTCTTTTTGGAGATTATAAAATCTTCATACCCAAGACTATCTTAGTTTTGGGGAAGAGATGCATTTATTTTACCAAATCCAGTTTAAAAAATAATCTATTACTCCAGTCAGACATGTTCTCAGGAGGCTAAAACTTTATAATCTATTTAAGAATTTGTTAAGGTTGGCCCGGTGCGGTGACTCAAGCCTGTAACCCCAGCACTTGGAGAGGCCAAGGCAGGCAGATAGCTTGAACTCGGGAGTTTGAGACCAGCCTGGGGCAACATGGCAAAACCTTGTCCCTACAAAAAATACAAAGAATTAGCCAGGCATGGTGGTGCATGCCTATAGTCCCAGCTACTTGGGAAGCTGAGGTGGGAGGATTGTTTGAGGATAGAAGCTCAAGGCTACAGTAAGCCAAGATCACACCACTGTACTCCAGCCTGAGCAACAAAACAAGACCCTGTCTCAAAAAAAAAAAAAACAAAAAACAGAATTTGTTAATACCATGTATGATCATGATCATGAAGAACTCTGATTGTTGCATAGTTGATAGTCATGTTGCTGAATGATCAAATCAATTGGATTGTGAAATGCCACGGTCTTAACAAAATTAGCATTATCTTTTGCTCCATGACTAGTTGTTGATAATTAGATCATAGGCCACATAGTTCTTAAGTTAAATGTAGTACAAAGTAAAAATAATCAGTTGCCAACTGCCTAATAAGGAATTTTTAGGTATGAGCAAGTTGTAAATCAATAATTTGTAATTTTTAAGAATGTATAGTTTTTAATGCCCTTGATTGTCATAAAACTTGAGGAATATTTTCCTCACATGCTCGCTTGATTCAGTCTTTCTTTCCCTTAGCCCTTAGCTATACCAATCATTGACTCCTCATCTTATAATATTGAGAAACTTGGGTTCAATGAAAAAAATCAACAAATAATAAAAACAAATATTCTTGAGCATCAAATATGTGTATGATATTTTTCTAGATATTATTGGAAATGGAGGAGAGAAAATAAGAAATAATTTGTCCTCAAGACTTGAAATATAATTGTAGAAAAACATTATATGCTCAGGATAATTTAATTGAAAAGATACAGTTGAAAATTTGTCAAAATTTTAGTAATTATATAACCTAAAAAATGAAGAAGCCTCTGTGAACAGTTAAGGACAGAGAAGAACAATGACATAAAGATGACCTTAAAGGATGGGTGATGTTTGTGGGGCTAAAATGAAAAAACGAGAACATTTTAAGTGAAAATAATACACAAAAAGTATGGGAGGAGAGTCTCAAGTTATTTCAAAGGGGACTACGGGGGGAGCAAATAGCCTGGCTTGAGTGAAATGTTTATATTAGAGAACGAGGGAAATATTTGGTTGGAAAGTTAAATTGCTACGTATTGAAGTACAACTTT
This sequence comes from Pan troglodytes, assembly GCF_028858775.2. Classification (NCBI taxonomy): domain Eukaryota; kingdom Metazoa; phylum Chordata; class Mammalia; order Primates; family Hominidae; genus Pan; species Pan troglodytes. The sequence continues at coordinate 33,907,711 of NC_086015.1, forward strand.
CATGCAGTCAAATCTGGCAGACTTTCCTACACATTTTTTATTAGCTTGACAATCCCAGTACTATTGTTTAGAATTTAAGTTTACTTTGAAAAATGTAAAACAGAAAGAGTAAGTTATGTCACTGGTGTGTGCGTAAAAGTAATAATATGCAGTGGAGTAATGTATGAATCAATTATAAATAGAAAAAAATAAATTCTGCTACATTATGAAATGCCATTGTGCAAAGTCTTTGTATATAAAGTCATTTTATATTCCTAAATAATTTTGGAGGTAATGTTTATCTTCCAAGTAGAGTTCCTGAAGGCTTCCTGCTGTCTGAGATCCCTGCCTCCTAAGCACAGGAGTGTCTAGGGGCAGTGGTGAGTCTAGAATCTTTTGAAATACAAAAAATATGCTTTAATACATTTTTTAAATTCTCAGATAATGGTGGTTGGAAGCTGCCAAGTGCTAGGCACCAACACATCTCCAGAGTACATAGGGATGCATCTATTAATAGATGGCCACTGTTTCTATACCCAGTAACGTAAAAATTGTCCCAACTGAAGTATTCTAGCTCTGTTACTGTGGGAGTATGCGGGGCATGTGTGTGGTATGTGTGCATGTGGCCTATCTTTCTGCATGTGGTTTTCTGTTATTTTACTAACAACCTTTAAAATGAAAGACTAGCTCAAGACATAATGTATCACTTTTTAGAACAGCAGGCACAGCATTCTGGACATGACACAATTGACAGCTGCTAAGAAGAAAAATTTCAATCATACATGATCTCCAGTGTGTCCTTGGATAGTATTTAGAATTTCTTCATTACTTCATCATTAGTAAAGCAGAGTATCACAGCTTTGCCAGTTCCTTCATAAAGATGTAGATGATGTTACTTCCTTAATAGCTATTTAACATATTAAATATAATTCAAATAGAAATAATGTTAAATATCCAATCTATTAAATTCTTATTTCCTAAAGAAAGAAAATATGCAGCTAAAATAAAGTCCTTGTCAGACTTTCTAGAAAACAGCAAGTTACCAGGGCAACAATCATATAGAGGTAGGCTAAATCATTTATTTTATAAATGTTACCAGGGTAATAGAAACTACTCGTGGAAATCACTGAAGGATTTAGGATGAGAGTACAGATAGACCATGGAACTATTTGTTCTTTCATAGCACATTGGAACAAAATGTCCAAACATATTTAAAAATTTTAACACTTATGTGAAGTATTTGGGTATTCATTAAATAGATGATCAGAAATGGGTTCACATATTGAGAGTATTCTCAAATGTGAAGAGTACATCTCAAATGTAAATCAAAAGATATTATTTTTGATTTCTTACTGCTCAGTATGTCATTGGGATACTTTATTTTACTCTGAATTTTGACGTTGCTAGATTAGTTCTAGAGAACCTAGTTATTTCTACCTAGGTGCTATGTCTGCAATTTAGGATCATGGTTAATGGTGTTGATTAGCATGAGGCTTGAGTTTTATAGGTCAACCAATTAGGGTGTACGAGGGAGGGAAGTAGTTAATGGAGAGAGGGAAAAACTATACATATACATATATATGTATATGTATATAATTTTCATGTGTGTGTTTGTGTATGGCGTGTATGGATTAATCAGGTTTGCTTAAAGAATTGTGGAGTTTATAGAGTTACCTTTTTCAAAATGATAACATAAATACAAGTAAAATGCCTTTAAACTTTTCTACTGCCTAAGAAGAAACTTACCAAAGATAGGAATTAAACTTACATTTTTCTCCCTGTTTTAGAACAATTGGTTTCCCTCCCAATAAGACTCTGTCAGAAAACAAATAATTCTAATATGTTCATCTATGGTTAACAGTTAAGGTACGTGCAAAGTCTATAAGCAGTAAAGAGGAGGAAGTTACTCACTCTGGAGGGAGTAGAGGAATAAGAACAAGGCTTCACAGAGGAGGTAACTCCTGAACTTGGTTTTGAAAACTAAAAGGAGTTTTTTAGACCAACAAGTGTTGGGTGTCAGGCAGGAAGGGTGCTCTGAGCAAAGTGAACAGTAGATTGTAGGCAGGGTTTTGGTCCTATTCACCATGTGCTGCAGCTGGTGAACATCTAAGAGAAAGCAAGGTATTTTTATAGGCTACCAGGTGCCTCTAACACTGGGGCATATGCATGACATTTGTGTGCCCTTCAACAGTTCTACCACAGAAGGTATCACTTAATCATGATTAGGGCTGTTGTCCTATATTCCATTAAACATGGCATCTTCTCCTAGAGTTCCGTTTGCATTTCTAGGCAAAGCCTCCTCACCAATATCCGATGTGCCCTTTCACAAGTTCTCCACTCAGAGTTGAGTGTAATATGAAGAGAATGTTATTGATATTACTTGGGTATCATAAAGTAATCATTATAGCCTCTGCACAAGGCTAATTAGTTCCAATTATCTGAATACCCCAGGTGAAAGTGAGATTTCTACTCCCCTCAGAACCCCAAGAATGCGTAGTGTCTCATCATTTGACTGTCAACAAATGCTTCGTTGCTAAGTTATTCAAACAATAAAGTAAGATGATAGAGATTCTAAGAAAAAATACCAGAACTTATATGTCTACATGAGTTTCTTTTTTCTATGCGATGAAATTACTTTGGGAGGCCTTTTCCATTGATGCCATCTTAGACTAGGACATTTTAAAAATTTATTCTTTGGGAATAATTTTCAGAGATAATTTATTAATCATACAAGTAAAACAAGTTCATCAGGTTATATTCACATGATAGAAAAATGGAGAAATACATACATGATAGATAGATAGATAGATAGATAGATTGATAGATAGAATGGGTGGATAGATGATGAATGAATGGATAGAAGGAAGGATGGATGCAGGGATGTGGATGGATGGATGGATGGATGGGTGGTCAGACAGACAGAATATAGCTAATAGATATCCTGGGACATGACACTAGTTCTTCTTTCCCAACTACAGTATAATTTTATTATTTAAGAGTTTATTCCATATAGTTCGCAATATTTCTCCCTTTCTATTTTGTTCTAAATAAATATTTGATAATAGGTTACACTTTATAGACTATTTCTGCATTGGCAAATATTAAGACACAAGCTTCCAGGTGCCGTTAGACAAGGATACTGACAAAGGTTTCTGAGGAAATTAAAGACGTGCATCTTCTCTGAAATCAAACCCAAATTATTAGGGAAAATGATGCTAATATTAAATTTGTCTTTGTAAGTTTGACCATTAAATATTGTCATTGCCAATAAGGAGGTGTGTTAAAAACAATTTAGGAAAATTTCTCTTATGTTCATAATGTAGTATTCTAATTCCTTTTCAGTTGCAGATTTTTTTATATCAGCTGAAACAACTGTGTTATTCAGCGTAATGTCGTAATTGGCAGTTACATCTGTAGAGAGAAACATTTTCTTGTGGACATTTCTTTTATTAACTCTCAGTAAAAGCCAAGCACATGTTAACTTTCAATTTTGTGAAGAAATGTATAGGGCAACTACATTAATATTCTTCAGGTATGTAAGTTTCTTATAACCTATCTTGATATAAGAATGACTCAGTAAATCCAATTGGCTGACATGTGGCTTTTTTGGTGTTTATTTAGTCTGGGCCAGGATGTTATTAAATTTATACCATCTGATTTACAGTTTCAACTAGGTACAGGCTATTTTACCTCTCATGGAAAAGATGGCAAGATTGTTTAGTTTGTGCCAGAATTTTCCTTAATAAATGTCTTCAAAGCTCTTACAGGAGCCCAAGCATGTACACAGTTGGGATCTAGTAGTTCTGTGCTGTTGAGTGCTTGAGAGGCAAATTTCATCTAAAATATTGAGGGCAGGCATAAGACCTCTTGGCTATCATCACCAGGTGGCTCATAAAGTGCTCATGACTTCAACAGTACTAGACTCTGATGCACTTGCCAAGATGAATCAGGTGTAAAATGTACTCCGTGGTAGCAAACGGAACTAATAGAATAGAACTATTTGATGTGGACCATGAGAATTTAAAAGTATCTGCACAAATTGATGATTTGGCATCAGATAAAGCTGATATCAAACCATTCTATCTTACAATAATTACTCAATATGTTCAGCAGACTCTGAAATCTGCACTTGAGAAGTGACAGAAAAACTATATCATCAGCAGAGAAAACATCTTCTTGCTGACCTAGGAAGGCATACAGATAGTTCAGTTGGCGTCACACCGTTTATGTATAATATTTTACAAATTAGGGTGGTACTTGTTCCCTTTTATATCACTTAACATAAGTATAATTTCATTGCACATAATTGAGGAGAAATATAAACAAGCTGAGAAAACTGAAAGCAAATTCCAAGAAAGAGGATTAGTCCTCATCTATGTTAAAAAGAACATTGTGCTCTTGGCTTTATTTTCTTATTTAGCATAGAGAAAATCAAGCGAATTATCAACTTGGGTTCTGAATAATAACCTTAAAACTTCTATTGAGAAGAGAAACCTTTTATCAAAGAGTTATTCTTAAAAGGTTCTTAATCAATACACATTAGAACCATTTCTGCATAACAATGTTGTATATTAAAAATCAATTCTTACTTTCCGATAAAGGCTTTTATCTTCTTTGTCTTGTATCTCTAAGTATTTTCAATCAATACTGAAAAATCATTATGCTTCCAAGTTTGTGTTACATGATACATGTCTAAATACTCAGATTCTGATATCACACTCCAAAATAATCTAACTTTCTGAGATGCATATATGAAATTTATTTCAAGGAAGAGTTTATATCATACATGGCATGAACTGATGAATGATTGATGGATACTACATACACATTACTGTCCATATATGCTGAAAGCTGACCTCCATTAGAGATATTATTTAACCAAAAGACTGACATATACATGTAATACAAATGTGTGTTTATATGAGGTTATTCAGAGTTACATTTAAAGACTGAACACTGTTGAGATTTGTGGTATTAATTAGTAAGGAAGAGAATATGGTGGATGCATGGGTCAAAACTGACTCTAGGAAATTTCAGCCTAGGTGGCTAGGTAGAAAGTGGTGTCCTTAAACTGAATTAGGATGTGTAAGAGAAGGCATAAGTTGAGGATCAGGGATATGTAGTTCCTTTTGGGCATGTTGACTTTTCAAGGCCAGATAAAGATTTTCAATATGTACCTCCAAATACAGGTTTGCCACCCAAGAAGGGTAGTAATAGACTTATGAGTCATTTATTCCTGTTGGAGAGAACAGATGAGATTTCTAGCAATTCGCTTACTTTTCTTAGTAATTACCATGCTTGATCTATGCAATAGCTAGTATTGTGCATATGATGAGGTTACCTTAAATTTACTAGTCTTATATGTACTAAATTAAATGCTTGCATATGCCCCTTACAAGCAAGGTTGTTTAGCAACCCAATTATGCTTTTTCTTATACCTATACTCTTATGGCTAATTATGTATTGTATTACATATGTCTTTTTGAATTAATCAAATGTATATGCACTTGATGTTTCCTCTTAGGGAATTGACCACAGTGATAAGTTAGGAAAATAGAGATACTTCAAATTAGAAGAAATCTTAGGAGCCCCCAGTGAAGTCTAGCAGTTGATGTAAAGGTTTCAGAAATTGTCCTGTGTATCCGTGAAAAGCTGTTTCATTTCCATTTTGCAAACATTTCAGGAAACTTTTTTTTTATTAAATTGTATTTCTTCCATAGCCACTAGCCCAGCTAGTGGAAGAAAAACAAAATTCGAAAAGCACAGCAACAAGCCTCTGCCTAGTAAAAACCAAGAAAGCAATAAACCTTTGCCAAGCCTGTAAGAAAAATTTAAAAGTCCACCGTTTATTTATCTTGTTGTTTAGATGTATCTGTCTCATTGTTAGTCATTGTGAATGCAGGGATTTATAAACCCTACACTATTATCACTGGAGGGTTCCCACTGCTTTTAGAATAGAGTGTTCCTAAAAAAAAAAAAATCCATTTCTTTTACTTTATTGACAAGAATAGATTATTTCAGGCTTTGATGGATAATCCCATCTTTGGCCTTTGGGGCTTTAAACCGTATTTTTCTCTAACGTTCTCGTTGATGCTGGTAATGAGAACCACTTTTACTGATCATAGAAGTATGAGCTCAGAGTGACTCACTAATTCCAATGTGTTTCCAATGGCCAACTTGAAAAAGCTACATAGGGGGATGTGAGAGCTAAATTACTGAAGAACATCATGTTTTCCTGTGGGGTTTTTCCATGCCCTGAATATTTTATACATGCTTTTTGTTGGTGTTTTCTTCTCTGTTCTATTTGACATTTTAAAGAGCAGAAGTTTAAAGTAAATTTCTTAAGAATCCGTAACAGTATGCCTGTATCTCCAGACAAATGTTTACAAATTGGATTGTGGCTCAAAGATTTAACTTTCCTTCATGTCTTTTTCTAAATACAAAGTTCAAACCGAAATTGTCAAGAGTGAGGATTCATTGACAGACAATCAGCAGGATGTCCTTTTAGTGGAATATTACCTGTGATACAAAAGGATTAAACATTTCAAATATTAACCTTTAATCTGTGCTATCTAATTACTGACATCTGAACCAGTATCAAGGAATTTGTCACTTTTTCACTTTTGTAATTCTAACAAAGAAAAGAAGCAAGAAACTTAATTCTGCATCTGGAAAAAACTTCTAATGCAAAAGCATGTAGCTTTAGTCTTTTCTCTTGAGATGGACTAGGATGTGTTCCCTGTATTTCTGATTTGTGAAGATTCAGCAAGGCAGCTCTGTTACTGCAATCACCCTTGCTTATGAAGTTATGTAGACAGTCCCATGTAAATCAGAATGGTCCAACCATTTGGTCATGTCCATTTCTATTACACATGGTCAGGCATATGATGAGAAATGTTCTGGCTAACACAATTTCATCTTATAACTGTCCTAGAAAATGAAATAAATTATTACAGCGTTGGTTTCCTAGCAGAGCCAAAATTATGCAAGGAGGAAACCCCTTCTACTTTTCCTCATATCCCTGTACTCTCTCTGATAAATCTTTCTCTCTTTCCCCCTCTCCATTTATTTTTGGTGCTATACAGATTCAATTTATTAGACAATTACTAAATTACCTCATATTATTGCTTAAAGTGTATCTTCTCTTCTTTAATTTGTTAAGTTTAATAATCTTCAGTGAATATCCATTAAAGAGCATATGCTTTTCCCCCCATTTTGAATTGTTAAAAGTCATTAGAACTAGGATTTCGAGCCAATCTGAAATCAGCTAGATATTCCTTGTATTGCTTTTATTAGAAAACTTACTTATTGACTGTTCAGGGGAAGGACATATTTGTCCTAAAGCAGGCTGTTAATTATCATGAAAACTTACCTATTGGCTGTTTAGGGGAAGCACGTATTTGTCCTAAAGCAGGCTCTTAATTATCATATCAGTCTAGCCAAAATTGTGATGGAATACTGCAAGTAAAGGAGAACCAAAAACATGTGGGTTGTATTTCCAGAAAAATATATGTTATAAGAGAATACGAAACATGTGGATTGTATTTCCAGAAAAAAATGTATGTGTATTTGAAAATTAAAGATTCCTTAGGGGAAGAAAAACTTGTTTTAAATTTTATTAATCTCAAGGTATTTAAAAATCCTCTGAAAGAATTTTAAAGGCTGCAAATTATAATTATCATGTAATTAATTAATTCCTGAAATGTTTTCAGCAGAATCAAGAACATTTCTGTTGCCTGGACCTTGGAAGAATGACAGCAATGAAAAAGTTCATATTCTTTGCCAGTTTTTTTCTCTTAACACTGAAAATGTTAAATTGCTCTATAGTTAGTGACTTATTGGAAAAATGAAACCAGTCATTCATTCCTCTATTCATTCAACATACATTTTTTGGGTGTCTGCTATGTGCCAGGCACTGCCATTCTATATTCAGTTAGAATACAAAACCAAACCAAAAAAAGATCCCCTCTTCATGGAATGTATCTTCCAGCAGGTGAAAAATAATTTAAAAACTAAAAATGCTATGGCAAATGATGTTAAATATTTGGAGCCAGATTTTGGTAAAAATAGCAAGCAGGTGTAATTTGTCTTTAAGAACTCCAGCCATTATTTTCAACATCTTTTCTTCCCACTTGGCGATGTCCTTCCTTCAAGACGCTTAGATGTTCCAAAAGGTCATTCTTTCTCTCTTTTGCTTTTTCATTTAAACAACATTTAAAGAGAACCCGCTATGTGCCAGATATGTGCTGCACCATATTCAGAGATTTAATGCAGTATAAATTATGTATAGTCCCTGTCTTTATGAAACTTCCAGTGTATCGGGGAAGAGAGAAATCAAATCAGTATTTTAAGGAATAAGAAATTAAACTGGCCATACAGTCTATTAAAGAAAGATTCTTGGGACTCTAATCTCATGCGTGTGTGTGTTTGTGCATGCATTTGGTGGGATTCTCTTAGAGAGGGTCATGGGAAGCAGAAAACAACCGTCAACTCCCACTAAACTAATAGTGGATGCTTCTCCCAAAACCCCTCCTGAAAAATTTGATCTGGTTATTAGCATCTTGGGGTAAATGAAGTTATCAGTAGACTTAAGTGTGTGCAATATTTTTCCTATTACTTTGTAACAAAACGTTTGTGAACCTTCTAGAAAATTCCAGGCATCAGCAAGAAGTTCATTGGTCTTTTGGGTTTGGAGTCTTCTATGCTTTGGAATAATGTCCTCCTTATTCGGGGTACAGAGAAGTCCTTCACTCTGTCTTTTCATGAGGCAATTATATAATATTGTATATACTATCACAAAAGATTAACCTGAATATAACAGGATAATGTATTTATGGATGAAGGAAGTGAAGCTCAGAGAGGTTAATTGTCATTACTAATATCACACAAATTGGTGGCAGAGCTGGGACAGGTATGCTTCAATTCAGTTAACACCAACTCTATTTCATTATATCTGGCTTGATTTTTTCATTAAATTTTGATATTTCAGGTTATATAATTTAACCTAGAGTAAATCAAGTTGGCAGATTAATAAAAAATTATTATTGGATTCTTCTGTATATGGAAGACAAAATATTAGTATGTTATCTATGTCCTTTAATGCCAATTACATTAGCATATGAAGTAAGATATTTTTTAATATTTTAGCAATCCTATCATTATATCTTAAGTGGAAAGGAGTTTTATGATTTAGCTAAAAGCTTTGATTTTGACAGATATGCTCATCCAAATACTATCATAATTTAATTCTTTGTGTCCTAAGGTTAGTTAAAACCTTTGATCTGACAGGCACATGCATCCAAATGTACCGTAATTTAATTCTTTTTGTCTCAAAGTTATGTTATGTTGGGTGATATGTCTGAGGTAAATATGCCTTATTTTTAATGTTCATAATCACTGAATAAGACCCACCTTAATATTATAAATATTGTAGCGCTATTTCAGGTTATCAAATTAATGATACTGTTTGCACTTTATAAAAAGTAGATTAGATAACTATGAGAAAATTCTATGTAAGTATCCAAAACTATATGCTAACATTCTTTTCCATTTCTACACGTAAGATAGTTTATTGTTGCAGCATATAATTAATTTTGAGCATTATACAACATTTTTATTTAATTTTTTAAGATGAGACTTTTTTCAAAACCCTACATATTAAGTCTAAAAGATCAAAGAACTCTGAATCAAACCCAAATTGAATAGTTTCTTCTAAAGTAATAATATTTTGTCATTTTCCTTATATTAGATATTATCTGCTTGTAAAACTAAAAAGTTATAAAAACAAGCAAAAAGATGTATCTTTTTTCTTTTTATATATGCTTGAATTATTTTTAAAATGAGAAAACAATTTTTAATAAAGGTGGAATATTTCCTACTCTTTTAAAGAGTTTTTCCTAATTAAATTTTAAAACTACTTAAGAAATTTTGCTTATAATCCTGCATTTATGTAATGGCATTGAGAATAATTTGCCAAACACACAGACCTTATAATACTACAGAAACAAATCCAGAGAGCTTTACTGACCAGCTACTGACTCACTAAATGAAAGAAAAAGACCATTCCCATTGAAAAATAATATCAATATTGAATTATCCATCCATGGCATGGGTGTCTACAGCATCTCTTCCAGGAGGTCAGAGATGGACAGGTAAAATGAAGAGCCAGAAAAAGAATTTCTCATAAAAGAAAGTAGAGAAATTAAGCTTTCCTGGAGGAGAAATGCAGCTGTTCGAGCTGTGGAATTTCAATGCATGCAGACCTCACATCCATCTCATATATAGGTGTGTATACACTCACTTCATGTGAACTTTGTGAAGTCAATCATTGCTCCATTTGCTAATCCCAGTTTTAATTTTTGTCAGCCGTCCCACTATATTTTCAGTGCAAATCCCTGTCTCTTTGTAATTATAACCAAAACATACATGTGTTTAATCACCTCTGTATCTTGGACAATTTTTGTTTTAATACTTGGGATGCCTTCATGGTGTAGGCCTAGGGAATCCTGCCTTGAACTACATTCAAGGGGCAGGAATTCTAGCTGTGGATTCCATTTCCCTGTAAAATTATGCAGCCCTGGCTGCATAATGCTGTCATGGCCTGAAGCAGCTGCTCCTGCTGCTTTCAGCGTTGTACATTGTCAACTTTTCTGTCACTTCATTCACAAACTTTGCTCCCACATTGTTCACATAATCATCTCTTTGCTTCTTCCTACACCCAGATTTTAAGGAAAATAATTATGAAATAATTTGGTAGATATAATATGATTTTAGAGTAGTAACTCCAGAACTCTTTAGAAAAGCCAGTTGTTCCCTTATTGATCTCTCTACTTTTTTTTTAACGTACTTAGGGAAAAATTGTCCCATGACTATTTACTGAAGGTCTGACTCAAGGGAAAGGTCATGCATGGCAGTAATAAGAAGCAAGATCCTCACAGACATGCTGAAAATTAGCCACATGGGGTTATAATCAAACCAGATCAAGAAAGGTGACTGAAACGAAATCAAATGAAATGTGAATTGTCATTCACTTTTGCTGGTAAGTTTTGAAATTTGAAATTGACCAGCAAATTTCCTACTCCTCTTGTGTCTATAAACTGAAAAGCTGGGAAGTTCATTTATTCTTTGACTACTAGTAATTTTGTAATATGAGAAATTGGAAAGTATGATTACTGTTCTTCACAATGTAAATGTTTAAAAGAATGCCAAACTAAGCACTGCATTTTATTGTTGTTTTCCAAAGCCATAGGTAAATAAAAATAGTTTTCTGTTTTTCTGAAATTTTTGCACACTACTACTTTCATCCAAAAAACAATGTCCTAAATAGATGATTTAACCATGTGAGTTCACACTATAGCTGTATCACTAGGATGGGGTGAAATCATCATTTCATATTTGGATATATCCTTGGAGTATAATTTTTTTTAACTTTGACAACTAATTTCCCGATTCGTTAAAGCCCCTAATGAATATACATAAAATAGTTAACTTAAATACCTCAGACAGGCCGGTCATGGTGGCTGACGCCTGTAATCCCAGCTCTTTGGAAGGTGGAGGCAGGCAGATCTCGAGGTCAGGAGATCGAGACCATCCTGGCTAACATGGCGAAACCCCGTCTCTACTAAAAATACAAAAAATTAGCCAGGTGTGGTGGCACGCGGTCTCAAAAAACAAAAAACAAAAAACAACAACAACAAAAAAAAACCTCAGATATGATTATAAACCAGTGAAGCTTTAATATTTTTAATTAAGTTTGAATTGTGTACATTTGGGGGTGCCGTGTAAAAAATACATTTTAAAAGGAAGGTCTTATACCGAGGTCATTGGATATTAATATTTGTTGGGTCTAGCCTATGAAGAAATCAGGGAATTATAATTTGACTTTTTGTTTTGGTTTGCTGTTGTTGTTTTGAGATGGAGTTTCGCTCTTGTTGCTCAGGCTGGAGTGCAGTGGCGTGATCTCAGCTCACTGTAACCTCTCCCTCCCAGGTTCAAGTGATTCTCCTGCCTCAGCCTCCCAAGTAGCTGGGATTACAGGCGCCCGCCACCACGCCTGGCTAATTCTCCATGTTGACCAGGCTGGTCAGGAACTCCTGACCTCAAGTGATCTGCCTGCCTCAGCCTCCCAAACTGCTGGGATTACAGACATCGAGCCGCAGCACCTGGTTTAGTTTTTTTTAACCCTTTATAAAATACCCACTATAGTCAGAATAGCCACTTAGAATATGTGGGTTAGCTGAATTTGCTATCCCATTGCCATACAAATGCTAAAAGCTATCAACTGACAGACTGTTTGGCAGGGGGTTGGGGGTGCTGGGGGTGCAGGAAAAATTGTCAGGAGGAATGACACAATAAAATATTACCAATCAATTAACCAGTGAGTTGACAACTGGCCTTGATCAGAGCTAAGGAGAAAGAGGGCTCTCCCTGTAATGAGCTGTGATTAACAACGGGAATTACCGAAATGTAATTATAGCCAACTCTTCAGAGATGAGCCATCCATGCCTTGAGACTTCAGGGTTTCAATAAAGATAGAGGTATTTTTGTTCTTGATTACTAAGATAACAATTGAGCCATGTTTTTAGATGCAATCCGGTGTGTCTACAAGCCTTCATCATATTTTAGAGCTATTTCCTTCCTACAGTATGTTTTTCAGCTTGATACTCAGTGATCTCAGGCTTATTCCTGGGGACCCAGAGCCTCCTGCTGAAGCAAAACATCCAGGCTTGCTCAACATAGACAGTCCCTTAACTTACAGTGGGAGATGCAAGTCTTGTGGCTCAACTGTGACTCTAGGAGTTGAGTGGTAGTAGCATCACCCAGTGAAAATTTCAGACTAAAAAAAGACAGAAAATGACATGGCATCTCCAATAATATTTACTTTTGTGGAAAATTGTAATCTCCTTGATTACTTTATATTGCATTTTTGAAACTTACTCTATTATAGCTTGTTAAAGTTATTTAACTGTAATTTAACTCTCAGTTATTTCACAGCAAGATATAACAGAAACTCAGCATTCGTGAATGGATGAATTAATGCATATTCTTTATTCTAAACACTGTACAGTACCAAAATATCTTTTAAAAAGTTATGAAGGCTCTAACATTGCAGACGGTTTGGCATATATACTATAATTTGAGTACCCCCTCAGTATTTCAAGTTGACACAATTCTTACTACTAAAAGTATTGCTTTATCAATTTCAAGCCAGCTAAGATAGACCTCTTTAAAAACAGATCAATTTTTGTTTCTAAAAATATATCCTAATATTCTACCACAGAGAATTCACATTGATTGTCTATCCATTTAAAACAATATAGTTATAGTCTTTTCACAGTATTTCAAAGAGTTGGATAAGCTGGCGGTGTAAACATTTCCTCGTGGGAACTTTATACAATGAAAAGAAAATAAATGATTGATGCATACTCAAACTAATTGAAGTGGTACTGAGTCAACCAGATGTTTTCACCTGAATCATGCCCACAGATGCTATTGCTTCATTATCCCTTAATTTAGGGATTACCTCCATTGGCTAACTCGATGACATGTGAGGGTTTCAAATAAGATTGCCTCTCCCTTGTAACATACATCATAAAGAGAGCTTGTTTAGAGACAGCCTACCTCCGCCCTGAACATGTTTTCAAGGAAGTGATCAGGGCTGTTTGTTTTTCTTGCTGTTGGATGTGGTCTTCAGTGAAGTCACAGGAATGGAATGAGAGTGGCCACAGTTGACAATGGAGCTATTTCCACAGCTGGCTGCAAAGAGTGGGCAGTCCATCACAGATAAACTAGCACATGGGGATAGATGATATAAAACATCTGTCACAATAGGGATAAGCAAAAACAACGTGCCTTTGAAGATTGTGTTTTAATGATGAGGTGGGGGGTTCTGTCTCTATAATAGGAATGAAAGATGTGTTGTTGGTAGGCAGATGGCTTCAGGCTTGCTCTTGCATGAAATAAAGCAAAAGTATGTGTTAAAAATCTCTGACAGTTGTCAAATTACCTGATTTTGCTGACCATTCATTTCCTCGCCTATCCCATGTATAATCTATGAGAAAAGAAAGGGAGTGCTAGGAAAAAATAATGGCAGAAAAAGAAACTGGTTCTGAATAATTTTCTCTTGGATAACTTTAATACATCAGTATAATTTTAACTGGAGGCTGAGAGGTCAGAAAACGTGTTTTTGCAATAAGTTTCTTTAATATATTTGCATCCCCATGTTTTTTTTTAATAGAAGTTTTGTAAGGTAATATAAAAATGCTGTGTCACCAAGGCCACATAATGATAAATATTTCAAATGTGAATACCAATTAGTAGACATAAAGTCCTATTTGTTCCTGTTAAAGGAGCAGTGAGGAAAAATAAAGACATCTTAATAAACTATTTTTGATGTAATTATAATAGTTTGGTTTCCCACCCCATCTGCCTTTGAAAATAAATTAAAAACAATAAAATTCACATACAGTTTTATTTCATATAGTTGCTATAGAAAAAGAAATCTTTGCAACAGACAAACTGATTGCAAATAAATGGTGAATATTCTTGCACAATACGATTCTATATATACCCTGTTACATGACCAAAGGGTACCACTGTCACTGCTGTCCCCCAAACCATTCCACTCTGCTCTGGTAAGGAAATGGTTGCCATTGCTGCACACTGAAATTTTGCTACTTTTGCCACCACCCCACCGGAAAAATGGATGTCACATTCCTTGCTCATTTATTATTTTAATCTGTCTTTCAACTCTAATTCCCTTGCAGGTGCTTTTGATTAGCAGAAGTCACAGATCTATATCTAGCAGCAAAAGGGTGTAGGAAATGTTTTTAGAAAGGTTTTCTTTTCTTTTTTCTTTTTTCTTTTTTTTCAATTCTACATTGAAGAGGTAGGATTCACACTGGGGGAAACTAATGACATCTGAAGAGAGTATTAAAAAATAAATTTCTACATCCATGAATGGCAGAGGTACACCACAAGAAGTAACTGGATTGGTCAAAATAAGAGATCTTAAAGAAAGAGCAGTGCCAGGCATGGTGGCTCACGCCTGTAATCCCAGCACTTTGGGAGGCCAGGGGGGCGGATCACCTGAGGTCGGGATTTCAAGACCATCCTGATCAACATGGAAAAACTCCGTCTCTACTAAAAATGCAAAATTAGCCAGGTGTGGTGGTGCATGCCTATAATCCCAGCTACTCAAGAGGCTGAGGCAGGAGAATCGCTTGAACCTGGGAGGCGGAGATTGCTGTGAGCCAAGATCACATCATTGCATTCCAGCCTGGGCAACAAGAGCGAAACTCCATCTCAGGAAAAAAAGAAAAAAAGAGAGAGAGAACAGATTTAAAGGAATTTGTGATGTTCTGACAAGACTTGACTCCTGACTGAGTTGTTATGGCTGATGAGGGAGAAGGAAACGATCAAGATTACTTAGCAGTTTCTTTGTTATTCTGAGAATCGAGCAGAGAAGAAAGAATACTCTGAGAATGAAAGAGGAAGACAGCATTCAGAGCGGGACATAGTTTTGAGGTACATGGGATTCGGTCAGTAGTTGGAAATTTGGATCATGAATTCAGAAGAAACACCAAGGCAAGAAAGATTTTTTTAAAACTTTAATTTTTAAACTAATTATAGCACTTTTGATTAATCAAGTCTTAACAAGTGGGAATATTTTGGAATTTTACTTCTAACACCTTATTTTTATGGTATGTATATTGAGCTAACCAAAATATTTCGCTGCTGTCTCTTACTATTTTATGCGGCATATACCATCTCTTCTAATGCTTGGCTGTCATAGCTATTTCTAACTCACTGGTTAAGCAGATGACGTTATTTGGAAAGAATGGAGGTTTCAGTGTGAAGGTTGCCATGAAAATATGTCATAGGAAAAGAAAGGGAATTTTTTCGTTAAAGGAGATTTTATGGGTAAAGGCAGAAATCGTATGGAGATGATTGAGGAACTATACTAAATATCACTGGCTGTCATTTATAACAAGGAGTTATATTAATATTACTAATATTATTCCAAGCTATCTGGCTCTCAAGCAAGAACAAACAAAGGACTTAACAAAATGATTGAGAGTCAAACCAAGAATCTTTTCAGAAGCAATGTAATAGAAAATTCACTCAGAGCCCTGGCAGACCAAATGCAGAGCTAAGCTTTGCAAAGTTTATCGTGAATATAACTCACCTGGGGCAGGCTCTAATTTAGTGGGGCTGGGGTTCACCTGAGATTCTGTACTAAGCTCCCTGATGATAGTATCCAGTCCCAGGCCATACGTTGAGAAACAAGGTAGTAGAGTTTAAGAACATTCTATTAAAGTAAAAAAAATGTTAAAATTAATCATATAGTATTACTGCTTAGGAGAAATGGCAATAAAATCTAAGTGGAATAAAACATGTAACTAAGTTTCTTGCACAAATCCTGAAACAAATAGGACACTGAAGGATAACAAGATAAAGCTGTCTTTTATCTCATCTGGACAGTTTTAAATATATTAATTGAAATCTTGAAGGCCTCAGAATGTAACTTGTTTGGATGCTAATATATAAGTTTTAACCTTAGAATATGTCTGTTACACCAGGACATATGTTATCTCAGCATTAGACCACAGAACATGTCATCAATAGGGTATATACTGAGTTTGAAGCATGTTAACAATAATAATACTAATAGAAAGTGTGCTTTAAAAGGAGTAAATTAGTTCTTTAATAGGGTCGTGACTTCACACCTGTATCCTTAGATCTAGTTAAGTTTCCAGCCCTAACCAGGCAAATTCCTAAAAATATCTTAAAGGAGAAAAATATTCTCTGAGGGACCACAAAATAAAGTGCTTTTTGCAGCAAATTGCAGGACGAGGAATAGCTACTTTCTTAGTAATAGCCAAAAATTGAGGTGCCTTGTGACATATTTAGGCAACTTGCACTATAAACAATGGCCATAAGTAAGATAACAGGCAGCTTTTTCTCTTGATCGCCCCTGTGGTTTGAGCAATGATTTTCCAGGCCCATTTGCCAATAGGATCTTACAAGACCTTGAAAAGGATTTGCAAGCAGGTCTTTCAGTCTGTTTATCAGTAAGGAGAAGTTTTTAATGAGAAGTTTTATGACAGCTCACAGTCCCGAGTCCTAGTTAAACCCAGATAAACATTTTACCAGACAAAAGATGAGGTCCGTAAATATTCAGACATCTGCTGGGAACCCTGTTTGCCTTATCATTTGGAAGAAGGCTGGCCTGAATACTGCATCCGATGTGTGCTTGAAACTTCTGTAAGTTGAAAATGTGTTTGGAGGTATACAAAGTGATTGCTGTACAAATGAATAAAGCATTTCTTATCACATGACAAGGTTTGACAAGAATCTCAGGCAGATATATGGCTACTAAAACAGTTCATGGCATAGCAAAGTCCTAATTTAAAAAACCTTTACCTACATTTGTGGCAGTACACATTGGCAGTAATATGTACAGAACATCTTGCAGCATTTAATTGAGCATAAATAATTCTTCCATAGAATGGAAATCATGTCGTGAACTCCAATGTTAAACTTCCTTGGGTGGGGTGTGGCTCTCAGAAGCCCTGGGATTTTCATACTAAATGATGAGAAGGTCAAGCTGGCAGTGGTCAGACTGAGATACTGTCAAAGAAAAGCAGAGGAAGTGTATGAATGGATCTTTTACGTCCATCTTTTTGGCCAGAGAATGCTTCTGGTATTTCCATTGAATCTTCTTGTCCAGTTTGAGCAAGGAGCTGCTGTTATTGTTTCACATACCATTAAAGTCATCAGAGACCTGGCTGGTGAGCAAGTGCCATTCACTCACTCAGTCCGTTAGCACCATTAACTAAGCATCTGTTTTATGACAGACACTGTGCTGGGCTCAGAACCATTAAAAAAGGAATATATAAGATATTGCTAATGATACCAGTGAACTTAGGATTCAGGGAAGAAATAAAGTTTGATCATGATCAAAGTGTGTGCAAAATGTTATGGGAGAAGAGAGGAGCAAGTGACCGGTAGCCTGGGTCAGTCATAGGAGTTATTCCCCAGAATGTAGTATTTGATAAGAATTTTAGAAGACACATATAAACTGCTGTAGAAGCCTAGCGTTGCAGGCCAAGACAGCAAGGGTAAGAGACAAGACGGACCAGAGAATGATGAGAAATACAGTGTGGTGGAAAGAGAGGCTTCATGTGCATGGGCTGGAGATCAGGCTAGAAAGGTGAATTGAAAGCTGTGTGATCCTCATAGATTATGTGTGCTATGCTAACAAGGCCATCCCAGACCTACCTGTAGAAGCCTCTTTTTGACAGAGAGAATGCTGAAACAGAGTAGAAAGCACGTGCTCTTGGGTGGCCCTACAACTCATTCACTCTAACTGGTTTCTGAATAAGACAAGCAGGAATAGAAAAATGTCTTGTCCTGTCACTGAACTGTCCTATCTACTCTTACACTCCTCCAACACATTTAATGTAGAATAGCCACTGACTTAACAGTACCAGTGTCTTAAAAAGGACATTTCCACTATGAAAAACTAACGCAGCTCTAGGTTGCACTTTGGGAAAGGAGGTCATTTAACACTGTTTCCCTTATATCCCCACTTAGAACAAAAAATAAGGAGAAACTGGTCTGCTCCTCTTCAAAGTTTTATATATATATATATATATATATACACACACACACACACACACACATATATATGTATATATGCATACATGTACATATTGTTTTTAAGGTAGAAAAAATTAGGAACTAATCTCAATATTTCAAATATAATTTTTTATTATGAAATATATTTGGTGGGTAGAGATCAATGGTTTTCTTTCTATCTTAAAAAAGTATAGAAGGAGCTGAAATATATTCGATTAATCAATTCATTTTTAAGTGTCATAGCTTTATAGTCTTTTTGATTTTTTTTTGTCTTGTGCTGTTTTTGATTCCTTTAAATAAATTTTGGAGTGTGCAATACATCTGTATAGGAAAGCTATAAACCATGGGGGCCCTGCAAAGCAAAGACTAAGGACTATGGTTATGCCACTAATTTTTTCTAATTTTTTCACACAAATAATCTCATTTTTTCACATTATCTACACCACAACACATGTATTTTTATGTAAACTACAGCAGTTTACATGTGTCCTCTAAAATTCTTATCAAATACCACATTCTGGGGAATAACTCCTATGAATGAACCAGACTACTGGTCACTTGCTTCTCTCTTCTCTCATAACATATTTGAACCAGGCTACTGGTCACTTGCTCCTCTCTTCTCCCATAACATATTTGAACCAGGCTACTGGTCACTTGCTCCTCTCTTCTACCATAACATATTTGTGAGTGGTAGACACCCCCAGCTGAAAGCTACTCATTAGTTATGCGATTGGAATCAGAAGCTGATGAACACAAGTTCACCCTTTGTCATTGAAGCTCTAAGGTCCTTCTGAAGTGGCCTGGGATCTTTCTCTAAACAATTAATATTTCCATTGACTCAGCAGTTATGATCTCCTTAAGTAGAAAAATAAGAGGAAAAAATATAGTAACCCATCTGTGTAAGAAATTTATAATCTTAAGATCAATTCTGTAATCAAGTGTACAAGTTTAATGACAAAATAATTAAGAGTCCTATTGCATATTCAGTCCACAAAATCCCTTTGACCATAGGGTCCTCAAAATCTCAAATTTTCAACTCTCCCTCAATAATGCAATATATTTAAAAGCCACTTTGCTCTATTAGGATTCTAAAGAAGCTACTGAAAACACCAAAAGCTACTGATAAACTGGTTTCTGTAGTTTTAGGCACAAATGTCTAAAGGATTAAAATAAAGCATTATTGAGAATCCTAATTATCTATGTACCTGCTTTGGTAAGAAATACTTCAATATGACATATTTACTTTATATTCTCATTCAAAATGACACTATTATATTAATAGGTACTTAACCAATAATTGAAACCATTATTCACAGTTGAATAGGCGTAGTACATAATTAGGATTCTTTTAAAGGGATTTCCATGGCTAAAACTAATTTGGCTTTAGTGCCTATTAATATTATAACTTAAAAAAAAAATACTTCCAGTTACTAGTTACTGAATCAAAAATCAACTTGAAATTAAAAGTGTGATTAAGAGTACAAGGAAAAAAACGCTATGTTTATAATTAATAGATATTCTGTTATTGGGAAATCTATGTACATGTACATATCTCTTCTACATTTATCATATAGCAATGGAAAATGTCTTACTTCTGAACATTATACCCCTAGCCCATAGCTACATATCTCCATGTAGTAGTCCAAATATCATGCCAATTAGTCTAATCCTGTCCAAGCATAGGAAAGAGAAACCCAGCTCTAGTTTGCCCCATTTCCAAAATAAATAGCAAAATAAGTTAGCACTCAAAAATAATGATAAAGCCTTTGGAAGTCATGTAATAGTCCTGTTTTCTTTCATTGCACAATTATGGAATTTGGGAAATTGGTGTATATTATAACCATAATCTTGCCATAGATCTAAAATGTGCTATTAGTTGTCGGGAACAGACTGTAGATGAATACTTTGTGTCACTTTTCTTTCTTTCTTTCTTTTTTTTTTTTGAGATGGAGTCTCTCTCTCTCTCCCAGGCTGGAGTGCAGTGGCATGATCTTGGCTCACTGCAAGCTCCGCCTCCCGGGTTCACGCCATTCTCCTGCCTCAGCCTCCGAAGTAGCTGGGACTACAGGCGCCTACCACCACGCCTGGCTAATTTTTTCTATTTTTTAGTAGAGACGGGGTTTCACCGTGTTAGCCAGGATGGTCTGGATCTCCTGACCTCGTGATCCGCCCGCCTCGGCCTCCCAAAGTGCTGGGATTACAGGCGTGAGCCACTGCGCCCGGCCTACTTTGTGTCATTTTTCTAGTTACTGCCTTTCAAATTCTTCCTCACTTTGTATAAATGGAGCTTATGGATATATGTATATATGGACCAGGGTTTCTGAACCCTAGCACTAATCCTGGGTTTGCTGGATAATTATTTGTCGTGGGGAACTGTTCTCTGTGTTGCAGGATGTATAGCAACATCAATAACCATTACCCCCTAGGTGCTAATAGCACACCTCGGCAGTTATGATAACCAAAAATGTTACCAGACATTGCAAAATCACTCCTGGTTGAGAACAAATGAAATATGTACATATACAAATACTTTTTATTCTAATATATATATATATTTATATGTCTCATATAGCATTAGTCAAACTTTTTTCATCAAGCAAATCTTGGATTTCATCTTTAAGGGGATGGTGGTTGAAGATGTCATTAATGCGCATGTGTGAGTTGAACTATGGTTTTAAAACTGAACTGCCCCTTGGGAGAACAAGTTTTCTCAAGAATTTTGTAATGATCCATATTAACGAGAAATCTCAAAATAACATTTCTAACTAACTACTTTTTGATTAGAAGTTTTATTCTTTCATCATTCTTTCGGTGAACTCTTATAAAGCATATATTATATACCTCACACTATAAACAGCACTATAGACACTAGACAGTGGTGAACAAAACAACATAATTTCAACCCTTTCAGAATAAACAATCAAAATGAGAAATATTAGTAAATATTTACAGTTTGTCATTGAACTGAAAAATGAGTGGTACTGATATATAAAATTAATTTACAAAAACTGTTTTGAGTACTTACTGCATGCAATTCCTATTTATAGAGATTACAAAAGTTGTATAAACATAATGTCTTCCCTCTTGAAAGATGTAACGTGGAAAGAAACAAGTAGACAATAATAAAGGGGAAGGAGGTATTAAGTGCTAAAGTGAAGTTCTAGGGGCAGTGTGGCTTCTGGCTTACCATGTAATTCATCATTTCCCATACCTCCAGCATTTGTCAAATCCTTCCAAAATGCTTACAAAGTTAAAGGCTACCACCTTTGCCACATCTTTTGAATTTCAAACATAATTTTTTAAAGTTGGACTGCACTACTACGTTGGTTGGAAATTTATCAAGGTAGATAAGGATTAATGATTGTTTCTAAGAATTAGAGACATTTCTTACTCCTTTTGTTTCTTCTCCCCACAAAAGCCTTTCTTAAACCCTGAACCCTCATCAAAACAAAACAAAACAAAACAGTTGACATCAACGAATGAAAGAAATTAGACATCCCTACATATACTACAAGACAAGGAATGTTGCATGCAAATATTGCAGAACACTGCATTTGGACAGCTATTCCTCAAGCTACCTTCATGCCATTTATATTATGAGATCTCTGTTGCTATTAGGTATTTATTCTAGGAATATTAAAAACTGGCAAAAATCAGACATGAATAAAAGAATAATGAAATAGTGACTTAAAACCACCTTTTTAAAATTCATATATAGTTTTGTGTGAATAACTATAGGCAACCGTATAATACAAATCACAGACATTTTGACTTGAGGCATTTAGATAAGACAGCAGAAAAAAAGGGATGCTGTTTTTTTAATTTTCACTTATCCAAATAATTTTATGTTTGTTTTTCCATTTCTATGAGTTCAAATGCAAAGCTACTAAGATTCCAAATATGAAGGATTCCCAATGTGTTATAATACAAGCCAAACTGATCAAACTGAAGCATGTCAGGTCATCACACTTATTCAGTGATTATATGGTGTGATTATTCAGATAATATTTCTAGGTCAGCCCATCAAAAATGCAGGCTTAGCCCCTTTGAATGTTTTTAACAAGATATAATGTGATTATCACATAAAAGACCATGGCCTGTAAAAAGACTGGATTCAAACAAATAATTGAGAAACAGCATACATAAAATAAAGCCACTAGTTTGCCTGTAAGAACTGTAACACTGGCTTTATACGATAGCAGTTTTTAGACAGAGCATACTTCTTAAACTTTAGAGTATATCAGAATCACCTGGAGAGCTTGTTAAAATACAGATTTCAAGGCCTAATCCCAGAGAGTCTAATTTTTGTCTACTGCTGCTACTGATCCACAAACCATAGTTGGGGTGGCACTGACCTAGAATACTATCACAGGAATATTAATGCAGCTAGTTCTTCTTATTGTGGTTCATCTTCTGGGATTAATGTAGGTGCTAAAACAGCTATGTGTGCTCTAGATGATAGAGAAGCCACACATGCTTTTCCCTGATTTGCCAATGGTTTTGTATTTCAGTTGGGAAATTAAAATATTGAACTTTCAAAGACTTCAAATTTCTTTCAAACATTGGCAGAAGGTTAACAACACAGATGCTTTTCTGGCCTTAGGTCAGATATATTTACGCCACACATGATGATCTTTGGAAACTTTACCCAAATTACTGTTGAAAATTGTTTATTTCAGAACTAGGGCAACCAGATCCACCCTTTGTCTCTTGAGTGGGAGCAGCTTTGTTTTGCAAAGGCAGTGGCTAAAAAGGACCAGACGTTTCCATCAGCTGTTTGGTCATTGTATTTTTTAGTGGAATTATAGCATTGTACAATATTTTTCTTTGCAGCCCAAACATTGAGCAAAGCCAGACATCCAGAGATGCTAAAATGAAAAATCTGTTTCTTCTTGCTTTGCCACTTGCCAGGTGAACTCTGTCAGACACCACATCCTATACATCTCAAGTAAACAAAATTATGCTTAATGTGTTGGCAACATCTGTCACAAACACTCTTCAGCCTATGGCTTAAATATATTAAGTTGGAGTGGATTTGACAGTGTATTTAATAAGTCAAAGTTACGGTTGTGGATACTGGCTTTGCCATGCTAACCGTAAGGCTTTTCTTTTCTTCTTTTGTATTTATTTATTTATGTCATATACAATACAAAAGAGATTCTGTAGTTTTAAATAAGCAAAGTGGCTGGCAAACTCCCCCTTTGCTGTAGGTAACCAACACTAAACCTCTCTAAGTTGTCTGTCCCAGATAAAGTATCATTAAGAAAATTCATTTCTCCCAGGAGTTCCTATTAGTTACTTCCAGTTTACTCCCTGACTGTACATTTCTTCCATTCCCTTAAGATTAAAAAATTTGTATTCTTAATAATTTGTAGGATTGTTTTCACTGAATGTTTTTATTGAATGCAAACAAGACTCTAGATTCTTACATATCCTTCCCCAAGAATCCTTATTTTATTTTTTATTTATGTGCAATAACTGATCTGCTTAGAAAGAACTGTTCATTTATGTGCAGTAACTGGTCTCCTTACATTATTTTCCACTCTGTGCCTAGTGTTGCTATTTACAATTCCAATTAATGATAAATCCCTTCTTACTTTTCCCTTTGATTGTCAGGTTTCTGATTTATACACAGAAGCAACATTCACTCTATGACATCTGTAATCAAATGAGTCCCCAAATACTGCTTTCAATGAAAAGATTCTGAAAGAGACCAGACAATTCTTCCAAAATTAATTCCAAGTGCAGGCATTCGATCCTTCTCATCATGCATGAATTTTGATTGTTCTGTCACATGCTCACCTACCTCATTTGCATATTGCCTTTAAAGAAAACACACCCCTGGGGAATGAGACAACCTCCAGGGTATTGAGAAGAAAGTATCCTTACCAAACGCAGTTTGGTTTTTATCTCTGATTTACATGAATGATCCTTTTTGTGGCTAGAGCAAGCTGTTTAGAATTGAGGGGTTTCTGGGATTGTGACAGTTTAGCTGCATGTTGGAATGTCTAAGGGCAAATATTCTAAAAAGATAACCTGTCTTGAGTTCAAGAAGAGAATCGAAGTCTTGCACCTGCTAAGCATTAGAATGTTGTCAAAGTGCCACTTTTTGGTTGAAAAAAAAAATGCTTCAGGACTTCCATCTTAACTCTGAGGTTATTCTATAATTTATCCCTAGGTGATTTAAGAAGAACCCTTGTTCTTCTTAAAGTGTTTACTTCTGGTCTGGCACAACAAATACCTGAAATGAAGGCCAGTAAGTATTTTTTAAAAAAGGAAAACAATAAAGATGCTTTTGTTAAAAAGATTCAGGCAGCAGAAAGAAAAGTGATGTGTCTCTGAATTATAATTAAGTAAAAGCTTATCTTATGTTTCTCATTTAAGAGGCATCCTGATGAATGACAATGCACAGAAGCATCGAGAAATTCAAACAACACAAATGCACAATTGTGTATATTTACAAGCTACAGACCTTTAAAATAACAGACATGTTTTCTGATTGATTCCTACTGAAAAGCCTAAATGTCTTTGTGAACAAAGCTGGCCCTGTATATCAAGCATTTCCAAATATTTGGCTCAATTTCTATTATCTCTGAAAATTAATGGGGAGGAGCCCACAGAGAAGGCAGAGTGATAGCCTGATCTTTTTCACAGATATAGTCAGGAAGTTGAATTTCGATAATACCAGGAAGAATTGCTTAGTTTGAGCAAAAGCATTTTAGGAAACGCGCAGTGGGTAATTAGTTTGGGTGCCGAGATCTGGCCATCTACATGCATCTGTCCAGTGAGAAAAATAATGTTTAGGGAAATAATTTATTCAGATACATAATCATTTGATCATAACTGAGTATTTAAATGGGTTGTTATAAAATACGTTTCTACTTTTATCACAATCTTTAAATAAACATTGAAATTATATACTCTCAAAGATTCCATCCAATTCAAGCTTTTTAAGTTTGTTTTTTAAAAATATTTTTCCTTCTCCAAGTTAATTACTGCAAGGAAAGTAGCAGGGTAGAGAAAGAGAAATGGAAGGATAAAATGACTTAGCTCCATTCTTCACTCACCATATGACACTTTGCATATGGATGGAAGTTTTTTAAAATGTCTGTAATTTCTTTTATCCCCAACAATGATAATAAATCAAAAGACATATTCTAGACATCCACTTTTCTTAACATCTGATTTAAAAGTTGACACTTTTGTTTTTAAAAAAAAAATTGTGGATGGACATAAAAATTTGACCAGCTCTAACAGAGTTTGGTATTCTGTCTTGTGTCTAAAATATAGATAGATAGAAAACAGGTCAAAAGGTTAGGAGGAAAACAAATGGGAAATAGTAATTTCGATTTTTAGATTATCAAAGATAGATTTTAATATGTTCTTCAAAGAGATCCAGTTCAGAAACCCATGTGGGCCAGCATTATCTCTCTTAGTGGTAGATTGTATTGGGGTGACTAAGAATTATCTATGTATTAATAAATAATAGATAAATGACATAAACCAAGTCTTATCAAATAACAAGAAAATTAGAGAATTTCCACTAATGTTCATATGTTTCAGTCAGAGAAGTTTATATTTAGAACAGTGGGCAAGAGGATATAGATGATTTTCAATACATTCTACCTCAAAAAATGAAAATGTAAGTGACATATTTTAGACACATCACAGGTAAATTACCTCAGAAGAAAGGAAGATGTTAATGCCATCTATTCAGACAAGCACAAAATGACATGAATGGACATAAAAATTATATACAGTTGAATTTAGCCTTTTTAGTAAAAAAGTAAAAACATTTGATGTTCACACATTTACAATTTACAGTGTTTATTTGTAAGAAGTCTCCTTCCTTGTAGGATATGTTTTCAAATGGACATTGTATATGCTTGTAGGGTGCTGTGATTACACCAACCATGGACCATCCCATGTCAATGCAGCCAGCCAACATGATGGGCCCACTGACACAGCAGATGAATCACCTTTCGTTGGGCACAACAGGAACGGTGAGTTGAAGAGATTGTTTTGTTTCCTTGAACTTTTTTGATCAGATGTGATATTCTCCATTTTTACTGGCATTATCAGTGAAACTGTGTCTGTACCATATTCGTTGACTAACACATCTTTCAGGTTTCAGTATGAATAAGCTGCATTCTGCATGTATGTTCAGTTCCAGGGCACATGTACTCACAGTGGCAAGGCTAAAGTTCTATTGTGTCATTCAGTTACTTCTTGTTTTTTATGGTACAATGTACCAGATGTAATGTCTGTTTTTGGAAAGGTGTCCTTTTTGTATGCACCTGCAAATCTAGACCCTTTGACTTAATATACTCAATTCTGGTTTTCTCTTCCCAGCTGCTTACCAGCTCAGCTACTATATTATTAGCAGGTTATACACAAGTGAGGGGCCAGATCTATGACTGATATTATTAAATCAATAAAGAGTAATTGAGGTATAATCGAGTTCTTTTAATCCTTCTTTCTGATATGTTGATATGGATGATGTTGAAAAGAAGGAAGGGAACCTAATGTGCTTGATTTTTTCTTATAGGTTGTGATATTTTTGACTAGTCATCTTTCTCCTCAGAGAACAAAAGTGTGCTGAAAAATGCCTATTGCAGCCTGGGTTTTGTATCAATGAGGCATTTTGAATCATAAGAAAAACTTTATGTTTGATTTTTTTAAAAGATAATTCCCCAAAAGTTCAAGGAGGCAAAAGCCTAATACAATCTAGAATACTGAAACTTCATTAGTTGCCATTACAGAGAACAATGAAACCATGAAACCTAACCACTCATGTGACACCTTCAGTAACAGTTTTATTTTCATAAATGTTAGTGCAGATAATCTTGTCATTTAACAAAACATAGAAATAAAAATATGTTTTCTTTTGACTGAGGCAGCTTAAATATTGTAGAAAGAGCACTGGACTAGGAGTCAGAAATCCTAGATATAAAACTTGAGTAAGCCCTGTAGTTTCTGTCAATTTTTGGGAAAATAATATCTCTAGTCTGAATTTTTTCTCTATCTAGTTGAAGTATTAAACTTGATCATATATGGGGCCCTTTGAATATTCAATTCTATATTTTTAAGCCTATATGTCTTACAGTTACCACCTCTGTGATTCTTCAATTATGCTGACTTATTCTCCAAATATCTATGTACAATATGCACACTAGTTGTGTATCAGGAATTTTACCCTATAGCAATGGCTTGCTTGCCAAATAAATCTTGTTGACTCATGGGCTTTTAAGAATATAAGAAGTTACTGGCATATCCACTGAGAACTCACTAATCTGTCCTAAATAGGAAGAAAGTCAATATAATTTAATGGAAAGAGCCACATTATTTCAACAAAGAAATTTTAGTTTTAGTAACATAAACAAAGTGCCTATCACTAAGATCTCAGTTGCAGAACCTGTAAAAAGCAGTCGATGGTACCTTACCTGTCTGAATGCTTGGGCTGGATCAAATGATCTCTTAGGTTTCTCACCTACACTTTTAGAAATCGTGTCTAAGATATATTTAACTATATGCTGTGGTACAGCTAATTTTCATCATGGAGATAGAGCTTGAAGACAATATTTTATTGCTTTTATCAAAGAATTATTTGTAATTATTTTGTGTGTTACTAATAAGTAGGTCCTAGGAATAGTATCAGAAGGCCTGCAGTTTCTTATTTTTATTAGTATATTGTAGATTTCCCTCCATATCAGCCTTCGTGTCCTTCAGTGATCATAAATTCTGAATGAGTGATGTAATGTAATGTTACCGTATTGAATAACAATCTGGAATCTGATTAAAGAGACAATTATAATGCAAAACATAGAAACTCTTTAAAATTTTTACTCATTTGGTTCAAAAGTAAAGCCAACTGACTTGCTAAAATTTAAGTTTGCAAACTAGTAGAAATATAAGAGCTAGTTAACTAAGCATATGACTGAATCCTTTAGGGAATTAAAAAAATAAGCTAAAAGACACAGAACAGACTCAGAATTAAAATAGTTATTGATTCAATAACATATATTATGATTTTGTATTTGAGCATTCCAACAAGAACACATTTGTAAGGGACCATGACTTTTAGGCAGCTGGTGATAGCCAAATGATTCAGTAATAATATATAACATTCTCTTTCTTAGAGAGTAAAAGTTTTAAGCATATGATTTATTATTAATACCAAATTTCCACTAGCTTTTTTCTTTTCACCCTTTACATTTGTACTAAATAATGCTTAGATACATTATAAGATTTGCATTACCTGATGTTATGGAAAAGTGTAAAATTTAGTAAGGTTTAGAAGAGGTAGAGAGAAAACAGAATTACTTTGTTGATTCGTTTAACAAAATATAATCAAGTGTGGTTGGTGTCCAGAATATTGTTATATTGTTTTCTTAGACTGTCACTCTAATTCTTCGATATGCCTTCATAGATTCATTTTATCTGAATTTTGATTGGCATTTGGAGTGACTATTATCCAGTTGAGGTTGGTTTTGGAAAATCAGATTTTTCTACCTTATTGCATCTTTCCAACATTTTCATTGATGGGGAAGGAATCCTGGCATCATGGAAAGATCAGTTGGCTTTGTTTTTAAACTTGAGTTCAAAACTTGGCTTTGTTCCCTTATTAGCTCTGCATGTTTAGGCAGGTTACTTAACCTCTCAGAACTTTCTCATTTTACAAAGTGGGAAAAATAATGCTTACATCCCAGAGATGTTGTGAGTGTTAATGAAATGACAATATGCAGCATATCTTATACAGTGTGATACCCAGTATGTGCTTCTCAAATGAGCTGCTCATACCCTTCACCTCCAGTGGCTTCTAACTGGTGGGAGTCTAGTTTAGGTAGCCAGAAGTGATGTAACACACAGTAAAATCCATGGTATAAATCACTTACCTGCACTATTTCACTTGATATAAATAATTTCTTTAACGTCTCCATTTCTTTGGCTGCTAACATTCTCTTTTAAGGTAGCAAATTCAAAAGCCTGTAGAGTCCAGCCAAGTCATATTAATGAGTGCAGTGGATCAAGTTCAAACAAAAACCCTTGGAAATATATAATCAATTTTTAAATATTTGCCTATATCATAAACATACTCATACTATATAAACATATATGACATTGGAGATTATATTTTAGAGAAGATGTATTTTCCATGCAATAATAATACTATCTCTGCCTGAGTTTTGGGCAAATAGAAGTGAGAGGTGGTGCCTTTGGCAGCCTGAAATATGGATGCCTTGTCTGAAGAGGACAACCACTATTCCATTGGTAGTACAGCTGTTGTGATGGCTATTGCCACATGGACATACAGACCCAGGGTGGTCTCACTTTCCAGCTTTTAAAGATAAGCTGAATTCTTGAATTTTGATTTGAAATTTCTCTATATTTAAATATTGGGTCCAGTTTGTCCCAAGAACTCCCAGTTTGTGACTCCTGCCCAAGGTTTTTCTGGTTCTCCTCAGACCTCTCTGGCCATTCCTTCTTCTCTTCCTGCACAGATTGGTAAGCCAGAGCTTCATTTTTAACATACTTATGCCACATGATTTTCGCAAGCAATCTCATTCAGTCTCATGGTTTTAAACCCTGGCTTCCACGTTGACTCCTAAATCTCAGTCCCCAATACTAACCTCATCTAATAATTTGAGACTCATTTATCCAACTACTTGCTACATATCTCCATGGAAATCTCCCTCAGACATCTCAAAGTCAGCATGACCCAAACTAATCTCATGAGCTTTCCAGAACTTTCTTCCAACTGAAACCTGTTCCTCTTGTGTGTTTCTGCTCCCTGTTTCCCTGCAAGCTAATGACATGACCATTTTCCCTGTAGTCAAACCATACATCTAAGACCCAATCAAGACCCTTTCCTTCTCCCTCACCACCATACACAATTACTTTTCAAGTCCCACTGATTTTCTCTCATAGACATTGGTCAAATAAATTCTTTCTTCTACATTTCTGGAGTCTCTGCCCTGGGACTTATTTGATAAACTGTAATAGTTTCCTAACCGTTCTTCCTGCTTTCAATTTCAATTTGCTCCAATCCATTCTCTACCCTGTTGTCACAGGTAGTCAATCTAAAACTATCTGACGTCTCTCTCCTAACTGAAACATTTCAGAGGATTTCAGACATCTGAGCCCACAGAAATTCTGCAAAACAAGGTGTGAACAGTGACAAGTCAAGAGTAAGATTAAGATAGGATTCTAAACTCTAGAAACAGATGGGTTCCAAGGGCAGAGCAGAGAGCTATCCAGTGAATAATCTAGAGTAGGAAGTGATCAGGGCTGACGGAAGTTGTAGCTATATTGGAATTTGCCATTTTTAGAAGGGGGATCTTGAACACTGGCTTAGTCCCACTCTTCCTTTTAAAGTCCCTGGCTAAAGGAATTGTATTGGGCCAAAACCTCTTTTTCCTTTTCATGAAAGAAGATATATTCGTCTCCCATGACCTCAAATTTTGAAATGAATGCCATGTAGTTTAATTAACCTTTCTCTACAATTTGCCACCTCAAATGTTTATTGTTCAATTCTCTATTTTAAGCTAGACAGAATCTGCAGGCCTCAAAAAAAAAAAAAAAATGCATCTTATGCAAGCAGTGTAACTGTTTTATTTCAGGGCTCTGCTGACCCTGAAGGATTTTCCTAGCTTTTCTACTTTTGTTTATTTTTTTGTCACAGCATTCCCTTGATGGAACCAAAGCCCCATTATCCATAACTTCTTATCACTTTATTGTAAGCTTTAGCAGAAACCACTGGAGATTTTACTGTGTTATGAGAACCTCCAAATTGCATGACAATCTTGTTTTACAAGTTTCTTATCTCCTTTTCATTTGTTCAGTTGCTGGTCACCAATGGCTTACAATGTCACCAGAATCTGTTGGAAGAAATAAAAAGTTTTTGTTCTGCAGGTTTTGTATCTGCAGTTTGGTTTGTGTTCTCCAAGCCACTGATGATTTGTGATATCATCGATTTCCACAGTGTAACCATAGTCACTCACAAAAATAACCTTGTAATTGTACTCCATTTGTCCCCACAGTTCTCTAGCATTTTTCAGTCACACCACTCCTTCACTGCTCTGAAATTTTGATAGTATCAGGTGAAAATCCTCAATTATTCAGTTTGTTTAGACATTGTTCTTTTTTCTGTTATTAGGTATGAATATAAATATTAAGACAGAGTTTTAAAAAGCTAACAGGATGTTAAATGGACTCTGATTCAGGAAGCAGTATCATAAATGGTAATGAGTACATCTAAAATAGTTTTTTAGGAAAAAATATTAATTAAAACACTCAAATACAAAACAGAAAATATATCTAAAAAGGTAATAGTTTAAAAAAATTGGTTTAGTCTTACTGTAAAATGAAAGACCTTTGAAGGGAGTCTTATAAACAATAAATGAACTGGCATTAAGTGTAAGTCTAGTAGTACGAGTGTGTATTTGTAAATATTACACTTTTGTTGTTTAAAAAAATGAATTCTGAATTCAAATAAATTACCGACATAGTAAAAAAGCCTCAATAGATAAAATGCCAAAGAACATGAACAGATGGTTGATAAAAGAGTAAATAGAATGCCAAGGAACATGTACAAAAATTGTAATGAAAGAAACAGAAACAGTAATTAAATATACATGTACATATATCCCATCAAATAAAGCTATCAAAATGCAGTACAAATTGCTAATGAAGGTGTAGGAAAATAAGCATTCTCTAGCACTGATTGCTTGATGATAGGAATCTAAATTTGTGTAAGTACCAGTTGGATAGCAAGGTAGTCAGTCGAGATACTTCAAAACATTTATACTGACTGACCAAGAAGTTATAGTTTTGAGAAGCTGGTCTATGGAAATATTCTAAAATAACAGAAAAATAATTATACCTCGAAAATATTTGACACGGTGTTCTTTATAATGTCTAACAAAGAAGAATAATTAAATATGCCATAATCCATCCATAAACCAGAATGTAATGCAGCATGAAATCATAAGAGTATTAAATAATTGGGGAAAAGTTTATTTATAATGTTAAATTTGAAAAAATGGAAGTAAGGCAGGCTGTAGTGGTTCATGCCTGTTATCACAGCACTTTGGGAAGCTGAGGCAGGAGGATTGCTTGAGGTCAGGAGTTGGAGACCAGCCTAGATAACATAACAAGACCCCATCACAATAAAAAAAATTGAAAATTAGCTAGGCATTACATTATTGTGTGCCCTATAGTCCAACTACTGAGGAGGCAGAAGCAGGAAGAGCAACTAAGCCCAGGAGTTTGAGGTTACAGTGAGCTATGATTGTGCCACTGCACTTCAGCCTGAATGGTGGAGTGAAACCCTGTCGAAAGAGAAAGAGAGAGAAAGAGAAAGAAAGAAGGAAGGAAAGATGTAAATTTGCATGTGTGGAGTTCAGTATCAACTCTAAAGAAGTATTATAAGGCTAAAGAGAAATATAAAACAAGCGTGGCTATTTCCAGGTGATGGGATTAGGAGTAATGTCTATTTTAATCATTATGCTTTTCTACATTATCCAGCTATTCAGCAATAAACATTATTGGCTTTTATTATTTATTTTAAAATGTCATAAGTATATTCTTGGAAAATGTCTAGTAGCATGGTCCAATAATTAACTTTTTTTTTTTGGGGGGGGTGGGGTTTGGAGTGGTAATGTGTGATTGCAATTTTTCAAAAGGTACTAGGAGTTACTACTATTATTAAAAAAATTGGAAAAACTTTTAAAATGATTCTAATTATTCTAGATTTGGGGATTATAATCAACTCAGTAGTTCAGGTATCTGTTGCAAGAAACAAAATAACTCATGTGTCTGGTTTATTTGCATTTGAATCTTTTGATCATGTTTGCTTTTGTTGCTCAAAGTGCCTTGCAATGTTCAAGTTCTAATCTGTCTTCTCACATGCCATTTACTCAGGAGAGAGTGATTAAAAGTGACCTTTTGTGGCAAGGAGATGAAAGTGAGAAATACGTGATAGTCCAAAAGTTGTCACATGGGTGGAAAAAGAAAATTTGGGATTTTTGCTTTTAATAAAGTTCATATAAATGGAATAAGAGTCACACAAGAGGACCTATTTAACCATGTGTTGGCAGTTGATTTGAATCTAAACAATATCAAGTTTCTTTTAGAGTTTACCCCTCCAAGGGGAGTGGGGACAAAATTAGAATTTTCCATTTTTAGAAGGGGACCCTAGGCCTATGCCATATTCCAATCTCCTTTTTAAGATCCCTGGCTAAAGAAATTGCAGTGAGCCAAAAGCTCTTTTTTCATCTTTAAAAAAGCAGATATATTTTGTGCCATGTAACCCCTAATTTTGAAATGATTGCCATGTAGTTTAATTAAGCTTTATCTAGAATTTGACACCTTCAATGCTAGGAGACTTGGGATAAAGATAACCGTCATGTTCAATAGATTCTGTTCTGTGTATCTCTGCTCCCACAGTTACAACACATAAAGCTTTTTGGCCTTGAGGTGAAAGCACCCTCCGCTCTGCCTCACTGACAACCACTGGGATCAGAGCTGGAGCTGAGTAATACATAATGAAATTTTGCCTTCAAAATGTGTTAGCCTCCATAGAATATGAGAATGTACACATTTTTTATTTTTCTCTTTTAAATTTTAGTTCTTTCTTTTGTTCTCCAGGACATTGTTTCGTATCATGCTCTGGGCCCCCTCTAAATGGGCTGCCTTGTAGAACTCTTTTGTCAGCCAGAGAGGGCAAAAATTTTATATTGATTCCCTAAGGGAGGTACCAAACAGGCTGTGGAAGATGACAGTGTTTCAGGAAAAACTGTACTGTCCCAGCAAGTCTAATGGGACCTAGTAACATGTACAGTATTGTGGTAATAGGGACCATGGTATCAAATGCAAATGAGGAATCCTAATGCCTTTACTGCTCTAAGGCAGGGGGGGTCAGGCAACCATATGACACACAGCGGACTCTTCCACGTGTTAGGGCTGATTCTATTTTATTTTCTTTTGTACTTCATTGCATTCTTTCTCATGCTCTTTTCATTCAAAGATTCAATCCCAAGACAGGATTATGATACTCCACCAGCTGTTGTGTCAGGTAGGAAAATTCTAATTCTTTTAAGACTGGATTGGAGGGGAGAGATGGAGCTTGCCTGGTTTTTTCCCAAACTCTTTAAAGCAGTGATTCTCAACAGAGGTGGGTGCAGGAAATTTGAATTCCAGTTTGCAAGGGGGCATATGTAGTTCAGAAACATAAACTTAATATTATAATTCAGTTATATATCTGGAAAATAAATGTGTTGCATTTTAAATAGAAAGTAAAAACTCAAAACCATTTTATCTGTCAAGGATACACAGAAGATAGAGTCTGTGTTCCGTGTATCAGTGATTCTCAGTGTTAGACACAGTCATCAAATTCCTGAAAAGTGGGAAAATAATTTTATGTATAGCAAAAGACAGCACAGATTAATAAAAAATAGTTTGAGAAGCACTGCTTTAGAGACCAGAATTCTTCTAAATTGGAAAAATCATCCCATTTGCTTGCTCAGCACCCTGCATAGGGTCTGACACATAGTAGGTACTCAATATAATTGTTTGTTGAATGAATCTAAACTTCAAATTTGTTCCCAAAACGATTCTTTTGGATATTGAAAGAAAAGCTGCCATTATTCCATTTATACAAGAAAGTGGCAGAGGTTGATTTGAAAATATGTTAGTGTCTTGAGGGTTTTAACTAGCAATATTTCAGTTGTTTCATAAAATTTAGTAGTGCAGTTTGTAATAGGATATGTCTATGTAAAGAGGTGGATTTTTATTTTGAACTGCACAGATCTTCTTGTGCTTTCATTTTAATTTTGAATTTTAATTTATTGCAAAGAGAAAAATGGGCACAATTTTTTATTTCAGTTAATTTTTTAATTAAAATACTGGCAATCTGAAGAGGAGGAATTCTTTGATTCTTTGACATGTCAGACAGCAAGGTCATAAAATACAAAGAGAAAAATGTATTAGAAAGACAGAAGAAGAAACAAAGGTCAGAAATAGACTGAAAGACCCCATGGAGCAGTTGAATCTGTCAACCTGCTGGTGGTTTTCAAGCAGGGGAAATCTTGCTTTTGGCCACCTGTTTGCTTGACCCAGCATCTGAAGGGTAATTCTTTTTTAATTTCTTATAGCCTTGTTTAGTTATGTTCCTGGCTGAATACTCATCTTTAAAGTTCAATTAATAATGTCCCATTGAGGAAGAATAAGTTAGCATTTGGCTGTGAAGTCATTTTGGTCCTCTTTAAGGTCTCTACAATAAATTGCCACTACTGAAAATATCACTTAGTTTTTCCCAAAGTGTATTTCCTGTCATATCTTAACATGCCAATTTCATTTAGGATTTGGGCCCCTGGGAAGAGACTATATTTCATACATGGTACTTTTGTTTAACAAGATACATCTACTCTTGGTAATTTACCAATATTCATAAAAATAAAAGACACAAACTAGAACTTACCTTCAACTGGGTTTCCTGATTTTACTTTCAAGAACATAATGAAGAAAGCAAGCAAATCATTAAAAGTACTTATCAGATATCAGTCATAGATCAGGCTCTACGTAAGTCAATTGAGGCAGAAGATCTGGCTGACAATCTAGGCTCAGGAGTTCTCACCTGATTGCATACACAGGGCCACTGAAAGTTCTAGAGCAGATAAATTACTTGATAAAAGCAATGCTTTAAGAAACTGAATCTGAAAGTTTTGTGTGGTCTTGAGCAAGAAGACATAAAAATCACATGGAACAGTTAAAAAGATTAGATATGACATATTGTATTTATAATAAAAAGTAGTCCTAGGTTCCCAGCAGTGGAGTATGAAGGAAGGGACTCAATATAGAGTTAATATGAAAAATAACACTTTGGGAGATTTCACAGTTATTTTCCCCTTGTAAGATTTAATTGGTAGTTTGACATAAGTTTCACAGACTTCTTTGGTCTACGTCTAAATAGAAATAGACTTGCCTTTCCAAAATGCTTGTTAATTGGCTGGTAGGACAACTTCAATGACTTTTGAGAAATTGAATCTGCTTTTCTCAATCCTTGGCCACATCAGGAAAGTGAAACAGGCAATAGCATTGTAATATCTCCTTCCCAAATCTTCCAATATGTCAATATTGGACAAAACAAATAATCAACTCTTTGCCAGTGTAGAATCCAACTAAATTGTTTTAATTGATTGTAGTCGAGATATCTGCTTGACAATTTACAGATACATAACTTAATTTCATTCAATCAATATTTCAACATTTATTGAACAACTTCTGAGTGGTAGACACTACACAAAAGTACTGGGGATATAAAGATGAGCAGAAAATAGACCCCTGATTAAAATATTATGGTATAATATTAGACCATCATAACATTAATAGCAACATTTATTTGTGTTGTCGTGATGTGAAATGCATAAAGTATAGAGAATCAAGAATCTAGAAAGAATATTTGAAATCCTCAGGAAGACAAATACTGTTTGTTTTTCTGTGTAATATTAAGTGACGTCATCTTCTGAGAGTGAGTGAGAGAAGGCACATAGTAAGGATTTAAGAAGAACAGAGATTTGGAAAACTATGGCATGAGAAGGCCTATGAACAATCCATAGAATTTTGAGGGGTACTAGTGGGGGTTCATTTGAAGCTATGGACTATGTATTTGTGTGATTAATCTGTGAGAATGTTTGATTTTCTGTGGTCATGATTAGTAGCCAAGAAGGCAGACAGGCAAATTAATGCAGGGTTAGTATTTACTAGGTGAAGTGAGGGAAAGGAGAGTGTGCAATTATGATATTGGCAAGAAAGTAGTTGAGTGGCAAACTGTGGGTTTAAGGAAGAATAAAGAAGGAAGAAAAAAGAAGGCAGTGGTGGATGAGAGATAGAAAACAAAATATAGAGATTAGCAGTTTCAATGAGATGTACTAACTACAATGTATTTTACTAACTACAATGTAGTTAGCAAAATACTTGGATTTAAGATTTTGGATAATGAACTATTTCTTGGCAAAGTTTGAATCATGGGAGCAGGTGGCCACAGTGGACTTGAGGTGAAAGTGACAGAAGTTAAGGGAGTTCATTAATGTGAACATAAAAAGTGACTAATGAAGTGGGGGTATCTTGCATATTTTAGTTTTGTTTTCTTCGTTCTTTGCCGTTAATAAATTATACATGGCTCAAGGATATTTTACTTAGGAAGAGTCTGAGTTACAAATTTAAGCTTCAACAATGAATATGTCTTAAAAATAATAATAATCTGGGAAGAAAGAGTTAAAGCAGAAATGGTGATGTTCAAAAGAAAGAAGGAAGCTTGGGAAACAGAAGCATCTCTGATTTATTTCCCTGGAGTCACCTCTTGTTGCCTACATCTCTGCTAGGCCTTACCTAGCTCATTTCAAGGAGAGAAGACAGAAGGCTGAAACTGCCCTCTACATTTTCACACCAAAGCAGGAATCTATTCTCCTTTTAGTATTTCTTTTCCATAACAACTATAACTCCTTTAAAAATCCTCCTCTCTTAAGCAAATGTTAGTGAAAGAATATGTAAAGGCATAGTAAAATGCCATTTTCTAT
This sequence comes from Pan troglodytes, assembly GCF_028858775.2. Lineage (NCBI taxonomy): Eukaryota > Metazoa > Chordata > Mammalia > Primates > Hominidae > Pan > Pan troglodytes. Next base: position 33,945,909 of record NC_086015.1, read on the forward strand.
ACATGCTTGGGTTTTATGAAATACCTATGAAAACCGAAGATAATTTGTAGTCAAATTTTTATTTCAGTTGTTTTGAGCTTAATTTCCTTGAATGACATCAGCATGAAATCAAGCAGAAGACTACTATCACTAGAGAACTAAAGTAGAATCAAACTCTGTCCTCTTTTTCTAAAAAGCTTTGAGTTCAGAATTTGAACCTAGGTTTGAAAAAAAATTTTTTTAAAAAAGAAAAGAAAAACGGGTCCTGAAAAATACACTGAAAAGAACCTGTAGAACTTGTAGAGCATATTTTCATTCTTTGCTCTAACCTTTTATGCACCAGCTGAAACAGGCTGAAATAATAAGTGTTATCAGTACAACTTCATGATGAGATTTCACAGAAAAAGTTTGCATAAATCACAATATACTGGTCCAATAAGAAATTTTTAAATGTCTGATTTCTAACCATGGAGTTGTGCTCTACGAATAAAGTTCTTCATTGGAGTACATGATGCAATTAAGACAAAATTCACTGTTATAAACAGCATGCACTTTCTCACATTGTTTTTGTTTCAGCAATCTAAGTTTGCATTGGAAAGCCTCATTAATTTGGAATTTGTGATGTCCAAGCAAAGATTTAATGGAAGCCTATTTCTTATGCTGCATCTTAGGTGAGAATTGCTGTGTAAAACTATCCTCTATCATCCAGAGGAGGGAAAGGCAGAGTATTTTAGCTGCTTCAAAGAACAAGAAGAACAAGACCATCTTTCAAGCTCTAAGCAACATTTGTTTTCATAGATACCATGAGCTAATTACAAATAATTTCCATCTTTTAATTAAAAATTAAATTCATTAGTACCTCCAATTAGCAACAATTAGCCATTAAATTGTTTTCATTGTAAAAGACCTGACACATTGTTATGTGTTCCCACAAGCCACACGTGAAAATCAGTTTCATTTTTTGGCTCAAATACTGTGCATTTATGTTGACTACAAAACTATCTTTCTTTAAATGAGTTAATTGATTTTTTCTTTGTAATAAGTTCTTAGAGACTTTGCTTTACTTATTCTTCATTTATTCAACTAATATTTACAGAGTACCTCCGGTGCTACAAAAAACTAAGGGTAGGTCCATTTCTTGCCCCCAAAGAACAAAGATTCTAACAGAGTAAAAGGTTATAAAGAAATGTCATGTAACATAGTATATGACAGACATCATAGGAGTGGTCTGCAGAGCAGGACTCTGTGCGTGATATGTGCGCAAGTATTTGACAAAAATAGGCATGTGAATGCTGAGTTAATTGTGTCCCTGCTGGTGCATTTATTTTGTTCGCTAAATATAAAAATTGAATCATTAAGAATTTTCCTATGGGACCATAATTGTTATTTATGTATTAAAATAGGCAACTAGATTGGGCTAGTATATAAACATCACTGTTATTTAGCCCTGGTTGTTTTTTGGTTTTTGTTTTGTTTTGTTTTCAGAGGATGGGATAGGTGGGTGTAAAATTCTATGCCTCATCTTCTAATCCAGCAAGCATTTCCTGTAAAGTTCCAGATAGTAAATATTTTAGGCTTTGCAAGCCATACAGTCTGTGTCATAACTATTCAACTCTGCCACTGTAGCATGAAAGCAGACACAAGCCACGTGCAAATAAGTGAGCATGGCTATATTTCATTAAAGCTTTATATGCAAAAATAGGCAGCAAGCAGGATTTGGTCTGTGTGCTGTAGTTTGCCTACCCCTGCTCTCTCTAATTAATTTATTTTTATAGGTATTCCAAACTAAATACTGTCACTGATATTCTTTATAATACATATGAAGTGACCTTCCCTTAAAATTCACATTTTTGAGCTTTTTTATTCCATAAAAGACAGAAATATCAGAAAATCTGAGATGGTAGACATTGAGATGGAGGTTGAGAAAAACATGTATTAGTGTTTTAGTGTGTACAGAATAATTGATTATAATAGTGATATATTAAAACCCTTTAAGAATATTTTTATTTTTTATATTTTATTTTTTTATATTTTCATTATATATTGGTCTTTTAGGACTTATAGCAGCAACAGAGGATCATCAAAACCAGGAAAATCAAACATATATTCGTTTATTATCCTCTTGGCAGCCTTTAGAATCCTATACTTTTAGAAATTTAGAGAAAAGATGAGAAATATATCATCCCAAAAGATTTGTAGTAAAATATATTTGACATCTTTGTCACACCACCTGCAGCGGTTTCTGTTACTGTTGTGATTGTTGATTAGTGTCCACTGATATTACTCTTGACCTGCCAGTATTTTGGCTATTCTATTTCCCCCTGGGTAACTGCTTCCCTGAGTACTGTGTGCTGCTTTGCCATCCGATTATAAGGGAAAGCTTTCCTGGTCTTGTCTAAAAGCCAAACACTACACAGGGCAAGCCTGGGATGGCTGGAGATATGACTACCCTCTGTGGCAAGGACAGAGAAAAACGACGCTTAGTGATGCAGCACACACATCAAATCAAAAGGCAGCCTCTCAAAATGCTTTCTGCAGTAGAATTTTTCAGTGAGTGGCAGCAACTGACTTAAAGCATCCCGCAGCAGCAGCACACAGCATCACTTAGTGCCTCAGTCATCTACAAAAGGGCAGAGTCTACATAATACACAGCAGAGCACTTTCAAGACAACAATGGACTTTAAAGTAAGCTAATTGCATGTGCAGGAATCAGCACATCTGGTACTGAAATCACATGGTTCCCTTTTTAAATCAACAGCACAAAGTGGGCACTTGAGGCGCCTGTCAGAGAATATAGTCAGGAATTGACTATGTATGATTCAGCCCTTGCCAGAGGCATGCGAGAGACATCTGATTCTGGAGAGATACTGCCTAATAAACATGTTAACAGTTCTCTAGACCCTATGTTAAATTAGTTTATCAGAATGCAAAATGCCTGAACCATAAAATTGGACATCCCTATTGAAATGTTTTCTCTCAGTTAAAATTTTAACATTTTAACCTCTTCTTTCTTAGAGAAGCAATATATTACACAAACATTTAAACAACGTTACCAGCCTTTTGAGATGCCACAGCAAATGTAATTGTCTGTTATTTTACCCAATGTCTTTTATATAAAGAAGCAAATGATTAATAGATCCTTGAGTTCAGTGTCTCAGCAAGTATCTCTCTCCAGATGAATGAATATACTTATTTTTAACTAACAATGTAAAATACCCAGCTTAATCTATTTTCCCTTAGCCTTGGTTATCAGGATAGTTGGAATTAGATGGAGTACATTGCAAATGTTCCTGGTAGCATGTTCTCTCTATTGCTCTTAACTGTTTGTTGATTTGCTGGTATTTTTAATTGTGCTTCTTAATGCAGTGCTTAATTTTGTAAATCTTCCACAAATTCAACTTGGAAGTACAAAGCTTCTAATTCCTTTAGTAAAAAATAAATGAAGAAATACTGTTGGGCTAATGGGAAGTTTGTGTGCTAAACATCTTAGGAGAAAGACAAAATGAAAGATGATTTTGATTGTGTGTTGATCTTATCTAAAAATGTACCACCAGACACTGTTTATTTTCATTCTCACACATGCAGTTTTAAACAGGAAAAAGTATGGTAGAAAAAATCAAAATGATTTTTAGAATTCACAGGATGTATGTGATTTCTGGGTCATATTATTTAATAATTATTTAACAATTAGAGTTACTTAAATTTTCTGAAGCTTAGCTTTTCTCTCCTTAAGAGTAGAGAGTATATAATCTATTCATTACCTCTTTATATATACACAACAATAAAAGGATTAATTGAAAGGATATGTCCAAAGTACCTAGTAAGGGCGTGACTCATGATCAATATTAAATAATTGAAGCTTCCTTTCTGCTTCCTTTCTTTGGATTCAGGAAAGTGTGTTAGGACTTTTTGAAGTATCACTAATCTTATATTTGCTATGTTAGATTAACTTATCCAAAGAAAGGAGTCTTTTTAAATAGTTTGCAAACTCAATATCTAAAAATAAAAGAATTAGTAAGAGAGTTAATTATATTATCTTTCTTATTGGCCAAACTATTATGATATTACTAGGTGAATTAATATAAATATAAATATTTAATAACATGAAAAAGAATGTTCATAATGCACAGTGAAAAGATGACAAAAGTAAACAATCATTATGATTTTGAGGCCTAAAACATACACATGAAAAAATCTAGAAAGGAATGCATAAAATTATTATCATATGTGTTTTCAATTTCTATTTCTAAACTTCTTGAAATGTTGCTTTGCTACACTTATAATTTATTAAAACTTTAATAACAGTCTTTGAAATGGCAACAGTTTTAAGGAGACATTTATGTACCAGAAAAACATGACTGTGTGAAAATGAAAATAAAGATGATGATAATGAGTGTGGTGATTATATGGATGATAGCGGTAGCAGTGGTACCCTCTAACATTTTCCCCACCTCCACTCATCACATCTCAACGTTATGGCATTTAGGGCAAGATTAAAAGAGACATTATATCTCTATATAGAATTGGCAGAATTTTTGAGTGATTCTATAATCTAAATTCATTAAATTTTATGTAAATCCATTTTCCACCTACCAGAAGATCAATATTTCCACAACCAATAGTTAATGCCACTTTTCGTATTGAAATCACATTTCAAACGATATATTATGTTTCTTGCATGCAGCAGTTGGAACAACCTAAAATCTTCCCAGTTTATATTATGTGAGACATCAAGGCTCTTGTGGTTTACAGAACTGATATGACATATTTGAAAGGGGACCGTATATAATACACTTTTAATTACATATTATGTCTAACTTCTGCAACTTAGACTACTACTATATACACATTTTTTTTACTTTTCTGCTTAAAATGAAATCTGCTGTTGATTTGTTTCCCTGAGCTGTAATTACAAAATACTTATACTTACCCAATCAAGCTGATATAACTTCTAAGTGCTTTTGCCACCCAAGATATTGTTTATTCTTCCTTCCTTTCTACCACTAAGTTTTATTTATTTTGATCATGTGGAATATATCGGTATATTATTTTTTATCAGGCAACTTTATGTGCCTGCTCTGAGTCTAGCAGTTTGCCCAAGAGACTCAGATATGGGAATGCACAGGACTCCAGATCCAGGAAATATGAATTTTATTCATAATTGAGCAGTTACATTCACAAATAAAATATGAAGATTTGGTAAAAATTATTGAGATTCTTGAGATACTTGTTCTGGAGGGTTGAAGCCTACTAGCCAAAGAAAACCAAGGATCAACTATAGCCAAACATAGTTAAGTTCATTAGCTTGCTGAAACAAGGGAAAATATATACCAGTTGTACCGTGGAGCATCTCAGAAAAGGAAGTCTGGAAGGGCTTATTACAGAATTAGAGCTTGTGCAATATGACTTTGGGAAGGGTGTGAAGAAGTGACCATTTATTCCACATTGAGTGATACCTGGAAATGAGGGGCAATTGAATGATTGTGTGTCTTAAGTGTTATTTAGTAGTTGGGAAGAAGAAAGAAGGGCTCGAGTTGTCATTGGCAAAGATGCAGCCGTCATTAATGTTAGACAGAAAAAGGAGATGTCTGATTGTTTAGGTTTGCAGAATGTACCTGTCTCTCTTTTGTCCACCACAGTCCTTGAGTGGCCTTGTCTGAAAATTGTTGATAATCTTCGAAAATTGTTTAGTTGGGAATGCTATGACCTTGCAAATAGCTACCAGCTAATTAAAGGTTATTTGAAAGATTTCCATAAATTCTTTCCTTATCTCAAGGGCAATTATAATATTGCCTAACAAAAATATAGCAGAATATTAAATGTCCTTGGTGAAATATAAATGCAAACATGAGAGAGGGTAAATGGTGTTTTATTCATCACATAGTATGTATTCATCACATACATACTATGTTCTAGGCACTGTTCTTACTGCTCTACATGAATTGATTTGTAACATTTGATTGTCACAATCATTCCACAGGGAGTTTCTTTGTCCTCTGCAAATTCATTCTTTATAAGCTCAGCTGGACCCACACTCATATTTATGCTCCTTCAGCTGTTTTAACCTTTTTCACCTTTTTAAGTTCCAAACACGAGTCTTGCCATTTATGCTAAAAAATGACTCTTTCTTTATGAGAAGATCAGTACCACATTTTATCCGATCTTCAAATGTTTGTTTCTTCATTTTTCCCTTCTTCCTATCTTCCTCTTTTGTCAAGCCGTAGTCCTCTTTTTGTCAATGTTAACCCCTCCTTGTATGTTCTTGATTTCATCTGTCTCAATTTGTTTTTATGGTCTTATAGCATTGATTGCCCTCTATCCCAGATGCACCTTATTCAATATATATTTATTCAATGATGATTTTTCCTATGCTTAATGGAATGTGTAGATCCTTTTTGCCTCAAGATTCTCATGGTGCTGGTCTTATGACACTTTGCTTTTCTTCCTTTTTTTCTCAATGGCATCATGTGCTTCCTCACTTTTAACTGTTACATAGATGACCTCCAAATCTATATTGCTAAATCCTATCATCTATTTTGGTTTTCATGCCAAAGTTTCCAACTACTTCCTAGATATCCCCTATCCACTCTTACCTGGCACATTTATAGTTCAAACTTCTTGTTCACAATTTCAAATGTCTCATAATCTTGCTTCTCAATCCAGTTTCTTCTGCAGACTTCCCTAGGGTTCAAGCAAACCTCTATAAGCATTCTTTATCTAAACCAAGATGTTTTAAGTGTAGCTACAAGTTTAAGATTGTTAGAGTCTTTGACAGTAGCTTAGAGTATAGCTCTTCTCTTTGGGGTGAGAACCATATGATTTAATGTTATACTAAGCTTAGAGTAGGATAGGAAATCTTTTACCAATTGGTGAGTTATTTTTCTTTCAGCCAATGGTGCTTAAAACCTCAGAGGTGTTTTGGTGCACTCTATGCCACATGCAATCTTCCTTTTTCATGTAGATCCTATTTCTACAATGTATTTTGAATCTGCTATACCCATTCCATTCTATTACCCAGGTCCAGGCTGGGTTCTTATTACATTCTAGTTTTATTATTTGAGCGTTGTTTTGGTGTCAACACCTAGCACTTCTCTTTCCTATTCATCCTTCACACACATTCTTGAATAAATTTTGAGGTTAACATTTAAAAAATTTTATCTGCAAGAATATGTTAATAGAACAATTAGGAGTTACCTAATTGTTCCTACCATCTGATAATTATCCCTACCATCTGATCACTGCCAGAAAGTAGGATACAGATCAGATTTCTGAATCTAAAGTCATCTTTTCTAACAGCAGCCCTCTAACTCATAACCAGTATATACCAGAAATGTTACACTACTTAAAGCTGTAGTTAGCTTATGGAGATTGTTCTACAAGGAGGCAGGTATAACAACTATGTCATACCACAGAACCACAGTTTGGTGATAGTTGCTCACCGGCCTCTGCTTGAGAGGAGACCTAAAATTTCTCTGACAGGAATATTGCCCTTCCTGCAGCTAACTTCGAAGTGAAGGGGTGTGTGTCTTGAAAGGAGTCAGCGGGTTCTCATTCTTCTTCGCTTCTTCCATTTGAGTCTATCATCCAATGCCGATTTCAGCTGATAGTTTAAACATATGGTCCTGTGTGTAACCAGCAGCAAAGAAAGCTACATTCCAAGTACTTTTCAAGAAACATAACAATTTCAAAATCACTGCCACTCTTACCTTTCAGAACCTAGACTAAGAGAAATGATATATTTGGAGAAATATTTGGATCTTATGCAGTATATCCATTTTCCTTGGATATTCTAAGTTAGATCCTTGGATTAAGCTAAAAAAAAGCTGTTTTACCTGGATGACTGCATTCCACTGGACCCGTGAAACAGCTCTTCATGAAGTATGCCTTGGCACAGTACCATTTGTTTATGTTTGAAGGACACTATAATAAATAGCCCTTGGAAACTTGCTTTGCTATATTAAGGTTCATTAGACCACACAGTGTCTGCTCCTTTCAGACTCACAGGAGAAACATCTGTCTTCCTTCCATATTGGGAATCATTCTTCAATGCACCTAGCTTATTTTCTTACCTAATGGACACAGTGACTTGTATAAATCATTGCTAACTAACTCTGGTAACATTTTAATAGCATTTATTTAATTAGCCTGTTTGCTCACTTCGTCTTACTCTCTTTCCCTTCACCTGATTTTTCTCACTTATTTGACACTGCAATATTTTATACAACCTTGAAAGCTGCCTTAAATAGTTTTGGGCAGCAAGGTGGACTATAATTAAATAAATTCTGGAAATGGAAATGACTAGCGTATTATTTTTATCTGTCAAGAGCCACAACTCAAATGCTACAAGAATTAAGAAGAACTTATCAACCTTGTGTTCAAGGCCTGCCACAGTATAATCTTCAAGCTACTTTCCCAACTAGTTTTCTTTCTGTCTGCTTCACGACTCTTCTTTCACTAGTCACAGTTCTTTGTAAGATGTGTTTAATGGCGAGTGCTTGCTTTGTTTGCTCATGCTCACTTTCCACCTGGAATTTCTTCCCTGCCACACCTGCCATCTCTGTGGATCAAATCTTGTGAGTTTTTCTGATTTTCCCACTTTATTTTGAAAACTCTCAAAGTTTTCTGTTACCACCTGATGAATTCCACCTTCTATGAGATATTTGCACATTACTCGCTATCTTCTCTCCAAACTACCTTTAGATTATAAGTTCCTGGAGGTTTGGAGATAAAGGGCTCTGCCATTCCTTTTATCCCTTGTGGTATTAAAGCTCAAATTTTTGATCTAAATAAGTCTTTAAGTAAGAACTCTCCCTCAATTATATACTTCAATGTTGGCTTTTACTCTTAATAAATGTGGAGAGAAAAAGTGGGGGAGGTAATACTAGGCTAGTCAGATGCCTGAATTTTCTCTCACAGTTCTAAAATTTAAAAGTATCTCTTCCAGAAAGTTACTCTAGGTAACTGCCATCCTTTGGCAGGACTAGCGCAATATCCATCTAACTGGTCTGACTGATTCAAGCCTTCTTTCCATTCAATTCATTTTCTCTACAGCCCCAGAGCCACGTTTCTGAAACAAACAGGACATGTTTGAAATCCTTTTGCAGCTTTCAGGACATAATCCTCAGTCCTTAGCCTGTGCAACAAGGCCCTTCATGATCCTGATGCCTCCTTTTTCACATTCATCTGTTACTACTTCTGTTCTCCCGCCATAATGAACTGCTTTCAGTTTCTGGGATGGGCCAAGCCTGCAGGGTCTTTGCATAAGTGGGAATAGATAAACATGAGCAAATCCTCATCTAGAATGTGTTTCCTTTACTCTTCAACCTGCTAATGCTGGCTTGTTTCACAGCAATTGTCTCAAATGTTTTCTTCTTCTTGGAAGGTTCCCTTATCCTTTTGTCTTGTCTTAGAGTTTTCTCTCCCCTTAGGTGTCTGGGAATACCTTTATTGTAACATTTAGCACACTGAATCACCATTTCCAGTTTAATTATCATTTCTCCCCTCTAGAGTAAAGGCTATAAACTCTTAGAGCAGGGACTATTCATATTTACCTTATTTCTCCATAATCCAGCAACATCTGGCCCATGGTAGGTGTTTATTAAATATTCATTGATTGAATAAATGATACCTATATGTAAAAATGCTGATTCGTTAGACACACATTCTACATAATCCTAACTTTCTCCTCAAAAGATTAAAATAGCAAGAGGAAAACAGACTCAGAATTCCCAAGAAGTCTGGAAATGTGAATGAGCAACTAAGTGCAGAGAGCTTTCTGAAGGGGATAGGAAAAACTCATGACAAGAAAATGGAGTTGGGAGGATGTCAAAGGATTTGGAGACAGTAGAATAATTGGAAAATGATGCTTATATGAAATAATTTAAAATATTGGTGGAAATCTACAATGTGTCTATTAGAAATATGAATGTTCCTCAGCAATGTTGCTTATCTGAAAGGTTTCATTTTCTTATTTTCCCTAGATAGCCATCATATTCATTTATCTTACTAACATCATCATAATTGATTCCCCAGTGTCACCTTGTAAAAGTACTTTTATACTCTTTTCATTGCCAAGATCCCTCACACGTACACCATTGCAAACATACACTGGTCCCAATGACATCGCATCTTTGCTTTATTTTTATTTTTTTAAATAGATTCTTCAATAGCCTATGTTGTGCCTCTTACAGATTCTCTGGACACACATCAGGTGCCTCAGCATCATTGTTAATGGTAATCAGAGCAAGTAATGTCTTTTAGTTCTTTTTCATTAATGAAATGGAATAGCACCATATTCAGTCTGTTAGTGATACACTATTACATCGAGAGCTTACTGAAGAAATGCAGCCAGGCTGTGTACATAGGGCTGGTTTTCCTTAGATGTGATTTTCAGCCATGAACAAACAAGGCACCCTTTCATCTAGCAGAAAAGTTTGCTGTCTTCCCCTCTTTCTTTCTCATTTGTTTTGTCCTATTTTTTCCTGACAGTCTGCAAGAAATATAATGTTTTCTAAATGACATTGAAAATTCTTGCAGATTAGGTATTCAAAGGGATAAAATATCAATTAATCTTTTGAAAGCCTTTCTTTTTGATTGTTCCTGTCTGTGGATTTCAGTTTCTTGAATTCCTTACTCTCAAAGAAATGTTTTTCCTCTTGATTTTTCTCATTATAAAACTGGATATAAATGTAAAGTAAGCAGTCATTCTAGGTATTTTTTAAATTCCTTTAGCATTCATGCAGAAAAAAAAAAAAACTCTGCTGTTATTTTAATCCCTTTAGGAAAGTATGTTTGATTGATGCCCTTGAACTTGGCTAGTTGAGGCAAAATCTGAGAGGTTTTTTTTTAATCCTCTAAACTCAATTGAATTATATTGCCTTAGCTTATACTTTATAAGGTGCCCGTTAGCTTTAAAACTCACACTACCGGCATTTGTGCTTGTCAACCAAGCCATTTAGACTTTAAGTTCATTTGAAGAATTAAATTAATGTTATGCTAAAGCGTCTATGTGTGTATAGGTCCCAGTTCCTAAAATAACTTTTCTTAGCAGTCTCACCAAGAGTGAAATGCTGTTAGTGGGTTAAAGGAAAGTATATCAACTTCACAGGCCTTATTCTAGAATCAGTAATTTGTGTGTTAAAAAATGAGTATTAAAGTAGGCAGTACAGCTGATGCATTCTTGTTAAATAAAGCATGAAAGTTCAGCTTTTGTGTTCATTTCTGCAGTGAGTTCCCTTTATTACCCCTTTTTCACCATAGTTCATTCCTGAGTGGCCAGACATAATGAGAAGATACGAGAATTTGACTGCTCAATAGAAGTACCTCATCCCATCTCAATGCTGAGCAGGCAGCATATGGTGAAAGAATGAATACAAGTTTTGAACAAGATGAGCATTTAAATCCCAGCTCTTGCATGGACTGTATGTATGGGTTCTCTGAAGCTGTCTTACCATCTGTAAAGAAGATAATGACAATACCCACAGAGATATACTATGAGAGTTAGATGAGATATTGGCATAGTCATAATAGATACTCAATCTTTCCCACATCACAGGATTCCAAGCTTTTGACTTAGCATTTTCAATTTTTTAAACCAATAGTTCTCAAACTGTGATCCCAGTCTAGCAGCACAGCATCTCCTGAGAGCTTGTTAGACATACAGATTCTCAGGCCTTGACCCAGATCTACTGAACCCAAAAGGGTTGGGCAGGGGGTGAGGGTGGAGGTGGAACCATCTTATTTTTAAAAAGCCTCCAGGTGACTCTGGTGCATGATTCTGATGGTGAGTTTGAGAACCACTTGAGCCAATCAGCAAATCACAAACATTGGCTGTGTGTGAATGGGGAAAGGATAAAATGATTAAAACAGTGGGAGGTATATAAGTTCATTTTCATGATGCTATGAAGAATTACTCAAGACTGAGTAATGTGTAAAGGAAAGAGGTTTAATTGACTTACAGTTCTGTAGGGCTTGGGAGGCCTCAGGAAACTTACAATCGTGGTGGAAGGGGAAGCAAACACATCCTTATTCACATGGCAGCAGCAAGGAGAAGTGCCAAGCAAAGTGGGAAAAGCCCCTTATAAAACCATCAGATCTCGTGAGAACTCACTATCACAAGAACAGCATAGAGGAACTGCCCCATGATTCAATTGTCTCCCACCAAATCCTTCCTGCAACATGGGATTATGGGAACTACAATTCAAGATGAGATTTGGGTGGGGACATACCCAAACCATATTATTTCACCCCGGCCCCTCCCAAATCTCATGTCCTTACATTTCAAAACACAATCATGCCTTTCCAACAGTCCTCCAAAGTCTTAGCTCATTCCAGCATTAACCCAAAAGTCCAAATCCAAAGTCTCATCAGAGACAAGGGAAATTCCTTCCACCTACGAGCCTGTAAAATCAAAGGCAAGTTAGTTACTTCCTAGATACAATGTGAGTACAGGAATTGGATAAATATACTTATTCCAAATGGGAGAAATTAGCCAAACCAAAGGGACTACAGACCCCATGAAAGTTCAAAACCCAGTGGGGCAGTCAAATCTTAAAGCTCCAAAATGATCTCCTTTGACTCCATGTCTCACATCCAGGGATGTGGTACAACAGGTGGGCTCCCATGGCCTTGGGCAGCTTTGCCCCTGTGGCTTTGCAGGGAACAGCTCCCCTCCCAATTGCTTTCACAGGCTGGAATTGAGTGCCTGTGGCTTTTCCAGGTACACAGTGCAAGCTGTTGGTGAATCTACCATTCTGGGATCTGGAAGACAGTGTCCCTCTTTTCACAGCTCCACTAGGCAGTGCCCCAGGGGGGACTCTGTGTGGGAACTTGCACCCCACATTTCCCTTCCACACTGCCCTAGCAGAAGTTCTCCATGAGAGTTCTCTGTCCCTGCAGCAAACTTCTGCTTGGACATCCAGATTTTTCCATACATCCTCCGAAATCTAGGCAGAGATTCTCAAACCTCAATTCTTGACTTGTGTGCACCTGCAGGCTCAACACCACGTGGAAGCTGCCAAGGCTTGGGGCTTGCACTCTCTGAAGCCATAGCCCAAGCTGTACCTTGGCCCCTTTCTAGCCATGGCTGGAGCAGCTAACACAGAAGTCACTAAGTCCTAGGCTGCACACAGCAAAGGGACCCTGGGCCTGGTTCAGGAAACTACTTTTCCTCCTTAGCCTCTGGTCCTGTGATGAGAGGGGCTGCTATGAAGACCTCTGACATGCCCTGGAGACATTTTTCCCATTGTCTTGGTGATTAACAGTTGGCTCCTCATTACTTATGCAATTTTCTGCAGCCAGCTTGAATTTCTCCCTGAAAATGGGTTTTTCTTTCCTATAGCATTGTCAGGATACAAATTTTCCAAACTTTTATGCTGTGTCACCTCTTGAATATTTTGTGGCCTAGAAATTTCTTCCACCAGATACCGTAAATCATCTCTCTTAAGTTCAAAGTTCCACAGATCTCTAGGGCAGGGGCAAAATGCCTCCAGTCTCTTTGCTAAAGCATGGCAAGAATCACCTTTGTTCTAGTTCCCAAGAAATTTCTTATCTCCGTCTGAGACCACCTCAGCCTGGACTTCATTGTCCATATCACTATCAGCATTTTGGTAAAAACCATCCAACAAGTCTCTAGGAAGTTTCAAAGTTTCCCACATCTTCCTGTCTTCTTCTGAACCCTTCAAACTGTTCCAACCTCTACCTGTTAGCCAGTTCCAGAGTTGCTTCCACATTTTCAGGTACCTTTACAGCAGCACCCCACTACACAGTACCAATTTACTATACTAGTCTGTTCTCATGCTGCTATGAAGAACTTCGTGAGACTGGGTAATTTATAAAGGAAAAAGGTTCAATTCACTCACAGTTCTGCAGGACTGGGGAGGCCTCGGGAAACTTACAACAATCATGGTGGAAGGTGAAGGAAATATATCCTTCTTCACATGGCGGAAGGAAGGAGAAGTGCCAAGCAAAGAAGGAAATAACCCCTTATAAAACCATTAGATCTCATGAGAACTCACTCACTATCCTGAGAACAGCATGGAGGTAGCTTCCCCCATGATTCAATTACTTCCCTCCAGGTCCTTCCCACAACATGTGGGGATTATGGGAACTACAATTCAAGATGAGATTTGGGTGGGGACACAGCAAAATCTAATCAGGAGGGAGTTAAACTGACAGTAGACTTTTTAGTCTTGTGTAGAATGTTAATTTTTCTTTATCAGTCAAACTCCTTCCTTCCAGAATTATACATATATGTGTATAATATATATTAATATATATAATATGTATATTTTATATATAATATATTTTTATATATTTTATATATATATTATATAATATATTATTATATATGTATATATAACAAGATATATATACATATCTTTCTTTTATGATTTCCTTCCTTTTGCATGACTTTTTTTGAAGACTGACATAATTTCACTTAGGTTGGAAATGAGTGTATTGGTCCCCTTGGAGAGAAATAAATAAATCCCTATTTGAGTTTATCCAGTACAATAAAAACTATCAGGATAAAATGATATATGTAGGAAGTCCTAGCAAAAATGAAATCCAATGATCAGTACCTTCGCATAGTGTGTGTATCCACTATGGAATAGTTGGTTATAACTTTTAGAATTCTAGAGGTCTAAAACCAGCATGATAGCTCATTCCTCATCTCTTGGTCTGAAGAGGAGGGAGGCACAATTGTTTATAAACATAACGGCACTGAGGTGGGGTGTATGGGTATGAAATCCTAGCGTTTCTAAATGGTTACTTTATATAGGTTTTACTGAGTTAAAGCTCTGTTTTTAATATGGGTCAAGACTCATATATATATATATATATAATACCATACCAACAAGCCCTGCATCCCTAGCATGATCCTTTGAACCTCTAGTAATTAGGGCAGTAACTAAATTGGCCCTTTTATTTTCCACTGGTGTCAATACCAGCTAAGAGGATTACATCGTGCTTGGATATTAAGACTCTTTTCATAACCGAAAGCATCTAATCCTGATTACTCACTGTTTGTATTTATAAAATATATAAAACTAGAAATAAATCTCTCAACTGAGGCCCAAATGTCACAGTCAAATTAACCTTCCTTGACTACTGATTCACTTTGACTCACAGCTAATGAGGACAGCTCCTTTTTTTTCCTTCTATTTTTCTCTCAGTGCCTGTAGAATAAATCCTACATAGAACTGGAAATAGATTTTATTGTGCATATATTTACTTATCTCCTGTGCCCTTCACATTGCTTCCAGTTCTGTATCCCCTGTGCCCTTCACAATTGCTTCCAGTTACTTTGGAGATTTTTTTTTTTTCTGTTTTACTTTCCTGTTCATAATACAAGATAAAATCCCATGGAAAAATGATCAAAATGCAAAGTACTCAACACAAAATTATAACATAAATTTGATTTATCTTTTGGTCATATAGATTTCCTTAGGGAACATATTTAAACATCATTTCCCAAACATTCCCTAGAGTAAGAGATCTGAAATTTTGTAGCCTAGTAAAATCACCATGTGAGCATTAAATGCCCGAATGCCCAGGCTACAGTCCAGGCCAATTAAATCAGCATATCCGTGGGTGGATCCAAGCATCAGTAGTTTATTAAATCTTCCCAGGTGATTACAATGTAAAGCCAAGTTTGAAAGTTTGAAAGGATCCTAAAGGATTCCTCTCAGTCTTATGAGATATTAGTGTTGTACTTAAACAAACAAAAAACGTATAAGATTTACCACCTTTGGGAAATGTAGCAGACTGTTTCTGTCTTCTTACAAACACTTAAGAGAATCACAATGAACATTTTCACATTGGCTGAGCTCGGTGTCTCATGCCTGTAATCCCAGCACTGTGGGAGGCCGAGGCAGGTGGATCACTTGAAGTCAGGAGTTTGAGACCAGCCTGAGTAACATGGTGAACCCCCAACTCCACTAAAAATACAAAAATTAATTGGGTGTGGTGGCGCATGCTTATAATCCCAGCTACTTGGAGGCTGAGGTGGGAGAATCATCTGAACCCTGGAGGCAGATGTTGCAGTGAGCCAAGATCCCACCACCGTACTCCAGGCTAGGTGACAGAACCAGGCTGCTCCCCTCCAAAAAAAAAAAAAAAAAAAATGTGTATTAAAGGCTGAGTACATAAAGGAAGAAAATGGATGTAAAGAATGAAGGAGGACAAGAGAAAAAGTAACTCACACCTCCAAGAAAAACTGAAAACCTATTTAGCTTGGCTTATTTCATCATATTTCAAATTTGTTTGCTCAGATTTCATTGTATGTAGAACACCTGTAAAAATTTTACTGGAACACATCTTCCATAGAATATAATTCAGAAAATATGGATTAAAAGGAATCCACCACGAAGTGTGTTTCTGAAATGCTTATTAATAACCCAGTTATATCAGATCTTCCTATACTTTGTTGTCATTTTTGATATTTAAAATAGTGTGTGAAGTATAACATAAGACTTCAGAAATTATGTGAAGTATCTAATAGAAATAGGGTATTTGGATCACAAGCACCATGTGAAATTTAGTTTTAAAAAGTCAGTCTCCAAAAATTAACAGAAGAATTAAATGAATGGTATGTAGAGGACTCCAACGTTTATTAACACTGGAAAGGGAAATCCAATCAGGTAAGAAAGTAGAGTGGTATGATAGCAGAAATACAGTGCCAGGATACATTAGATCTAGTGGCATGTGCAGGATAAGCTCAAACAAACTGGTTAGTCTGGGACTATCCAATATCCCGTTTCTATTATACTCATTCACCATTTTATATTCTCTTCTCCCGGGCTTTTCTAAAAACTTTCTTTTTCTGAACTTTATACCTCTGGAGCCTATCTAATCAGTTGTTGTCTACAGTTTCTTCTTTCCTTCATGAAAACTAACTGGTAACCTTTTCTCAGGAGTCTCCTAACTCCTTCTTGGGGGCCAATTGTATGGTAAAATACTAATTTCTGAATACATTAACATTTCTTTTTAATTTTCTTAATTTTATTTTATTTTTCCATAAGTTACCTGGAGTACAGGTGGTATTTGGTTACATGAGTAAGTTCTTTAGTGGTGATTTGTGAAATTTTGGTGCACCCATCACCCTAGCAGTATACACTGCACCATATTTGTAGTCTTTTATTCCTCACTCCCCTCCCACTCTTCCCCCTTTGTCCCCAAAGTCAATTATATCATTCTTATGCCTTTTTGTCCTCATAGCTTAGCTCCCACACATCAGTGAGAACATACCATGTTTGGTTTTCCATTCCTGAGTACCTCACTTAGAATAATAGTCTCCAATCTCATCCAGGTCACTACGAATGCTGTTAATTCATTCATTTTTATGGTTGAGTAGTATTCTATCATATATACATACCACAGTTTTTTTATCCGCTTTGTTGATTGATGGGCATTTGGGTTGGTTCCATGATTTTGCAGTTGTGAATTGTGCTGCTATAAACAAGCATGTGCAAGTATATTTTTTGAATAATAATAATTATTTTTTTCCTCTGGGTAGATAACCAGTAGTGGGATTGCTGGATCAAATGGTAGTTCTACTTTTAGTTCTTCAAGGAATATCCACACTGTTTTCCATAGCAGCTTTACTAGTTTACATTCCCACCAGCAGTTTAGAAGTGTTCCCTGATTACTGCACCCATACCAACAGCTACTGGTTTTTTTTATTTTTTGATTATGGCCATTCTTGCAAGAGTAAGGTGGTATCGCATTGTGGTTTTGATTTGCATTTCCCTGATCATTAGTGATGTTGAGCATTTTTTCACGTGTTTGTTGGCCATTTGTATGTCTTCTTTTGAGAATTGTCTATTCACGTCCTTGGCCCACTTTTTGATGGGATTGTTTGGTTTTTTCTTACTGATTTGTCTGAGTTAATTGTAGATTCTGGATATCAGTCCTTTGTCAGATGTATAGATTGTGAAGATTTTCTCCCGTTCTGTGGGTTTTCTGTTTACTCTGCTGACTGTTCCTTTTTCTGTACAAAAGCATCTTAGTTTAATTAGGCCCCAAAAACTTTATCTTTGTTTTTATTGCATTTGCTTTTGGGTTGTTGGTCATGAAATCCTTGCCTAAGCCAATGTCTCGAAGGGTTTTTCCAATATTCTTCCAGAATTTTTATAATTTCATGTCTTAGGTTTAAGTGCTTAATGCATCTTGAGTTGATTTTTGTATAAGGTGAGAGATGAGGATCCAGTTTCATTCTCCTACATGTGGCTACCAATTATCCCAGCACCATTTGTTGAAAAGGGTGTCCTTTCTCCACTTTTATGTTTTTGTTTGCTTTGTCAAAGATCAGTTGGCTGTAAGTATTTAGGTTTATTTTTTGAGTTCTCTATTCTGTTCCATTGGTCTATGTGCCTATTTTTATATCAGTACCATGCTGTTTTGATGACTACGGCCTTATAGTTTAAAATCAGGTAGTGCGATACCTCCAGATTTGTTATTTTTGCTTTGTCTTGCTTTGGCTATATGGGCTCTTTCTTGGTTCCATATGAATTTTAGAATTGTTTTTTCTAACTCTGTGAAAATGATGGTGGTATTCTGATGGGGATTGTGTGGAATTTGAATACTGCTTTTGGCAGTATGGTCATTTTCACAATATTGATTCTACCCATCCATGAGCATGGGATGTGTTTCCATTTGTGTCGTCTATGATTACTTTCAGAAATATTTTGTAGTTTTGCTTGTAGAGGTCTTTCAACTCCTTTGTTAGGTATATTCCTAAGTATTTTTTTTTTCAGCTAGGGGTTGAGTTCTCGATTTGATTCTCCACTTGGTCACTGTTGGTGTATAGAAGAGCTACTGATTTTTGTACATTAACCTTGTATCCAGAAACTGCTGAATTCTTTGATCAGTTCTAGGAGTTTTCTGGAGGAGTCCTTAGGGTTTTCAAGGTAAATAATCATATTCTCAGCAAACGGACAGTTTGACTTCTTCTTTACTGATTTGGATGCCCTTTATTTATTTCTCTTGTCTGATTGCTCTGGCTAGGACTTCAGTACTATGTTAAAGAGGAGTGGTGACAGTGGGCATCCTTGTCTTGTTCCAGTTCTCAGAGGGAATGCTTTCAACTTTTCCCCATTCAGTGTTATGTTGGCTCTGGGTTTGTCATATATGGCTTTTATTACATTAAGGTATGTCCCTTGTATGCCAATTTTGCTGAGGGTTTTAATCATAAAGGGATGCTGGATTTTGTCAAATGCTTTTTCTGCATCTATTCAGATGACCACGATTTTTGTTTTTAGTTCTGTTTATGTGGTGTATCACACTTATTGACTTGTGTATGTTAAACCATCCCTGCACCTCTGGTAGGAAACCCACTTGATCATGGTGGATTATCTTCTCATTTTGTTGTTGGATTTGGTTAGCTATTATTTTGCTAAGGATTTTAGCATCTATGTTCATCAAGGATATCAGTCTGTAGTTGTCTTTTTGGCTTATGTCCTTTCCTGGTTTTGGTATTAGCGGGTGATGCTGTCTTCATGGAATGAATTAGGGAGGTTCCTTCTTTCTCTATCTTGTGGAATAGTGTCAAAAGGATTGGTACCAATTCTTCTTTGAATGTCTAGTAGAAATCTTCTATGAATCCGTCTGGTCCTGGATTTGTTTTTGTTTTTATTTTTGTTTTTGAGACAGTCTCTGGCCTCACTGCAACCTCTGCCTCCCGAGTTCAAGTGCTTCTCCTGCCTCAGCCTCCTGAGTAGCTTGGAATACAGGTGTGTGTCACCATGTCCGGCTAATTTTTTGTATTTTTAGTAGAGACGGGATTTCACCATGTTAGCCAGGATGGTCTCGATCTCCTGACCTCGTGATCTGCCTGCCTCAGCCTCCCAAAGTGCTGGGATTACAGGCGTGAGCCACTGTGCCCGGCCTGGACTTTTTTTGTTGTTGTTGGTAATTTTTTAATTACTGTTTCAATCTTGCTGCTTGTTATCGGTCTGTTCAGGGCATCTAATTCTTCCTGATTTAAGCTAGGAGGGTTGTATTTTTCCAGAAATTTATCCGTCTTTTCTAGGTTTTCTAGTTTATGTGTGTAAATGTGTTCACAGTAGCCTTGAATTATCTTTTGTATTTCAGTGGTGTCAGTTGTAATACTCCTGTTTCATTTCTTAGTGAGGTTATTTGGATTTTCTCTCTTCTTTTCTTGGTTAATCTTACTACTGTCCTATTAATTTTATTTATCTTTTCAAAGAACCAGATTTTTGTTTCATTTATCTTGTGTATTTTTGTGTTTTGTTTTAATTTCATTTAGTTCTGCTCTGATCTTGGTTATTTTCTTTCTACTGCTAGGTTTGGGTTTAGTTTGTTCTTGTTTCTCTAGTTCTGTAAAGTGACCATAGAATGTCAGTTTGTGCTATTTCAGACTCTTTGATGTAGGCATTTAGGGCTTGATCTTTCCTCTTAGCACCACCTTAGCTGTATCCCAGAGGTTTTGATATCCCAGAGGGCAGGACTCACTCCTACGGCTGCCCACCCGGTCTGCCCCTGTAACAGTCTGTTTCCAGGTGGAGGGCGAGACAGGCTTGAAAACTTGCCCGAGGCTTTCTGCCTCCCAGCTGCAAAGGAAAAGGGTTTTAGATCTTCCCCTGCCTGTGAAGTCCGCTAGCCAGATTCATGCCCTCCCCTGAGTTCTGGCCGGGGGTTTCTCTCCCCATTCAAATTGTTACAAATTTCAGATAGAGAATTCCTTCTCCCAGTGGAGTTTTAGCCCCTGCCCCTCTGGCCACCCTCCTGCTGGATCCCTGTGGTGCCAGGCAGGCATGGGCTGCTTGAGGACCCGGTGAGCTCCCAGGGCCTTTCTGCTGCTTCCTCTATCCCTGTATTTCACTCAGCTCGGCTCTCTTAACTTGACTCAGCTCCAGGTAAAGTCGGAAACTTCTCCCACAAACAGACCTTCAGCTTCTCCAGTGGGGGGGTGTGTTCAGGAGAGGAGGGTGTCCCGTTCCCACTTCCTCAGTTGGGGCACTCACAGTATTTGGGGTGCTTCCTGGGTCCTGCAGGAGCAGTCCGCTTCCTTCAGAGGGTCTGTGGGTCCTCTCAGGATTGCTGGTTTGTTCTTGCAGTCGATCTAGAGCTAAATTCACAGTGCAAGCCTCCGCATGCTGCTCTGTCCGGAGCTGCAATCTAGTTCTGCCTTCCGTCCACCATGATCCCTGAATGCGTTAACATTTGACCCTAGTGATGGAATTTCACACGCTGTGATGGATATTTAATTGTAAGACAGACGCAGAGTGATGGTGGTCATTCTCCATATAGCTGTCCTAAGAGATCTCAAAAACTTCTGCTTAATTAGAGTCTCTTAATCATGAAAAGTTTTGAGTTATCATAGACAGTGGTGAAAATAATTAAAGTAATTAGGCAAATTGGATTTGGATAAACATTTTAAGTGGATAGTCAAGTATCAATGTTGGAGAAGGTTCTATTAGCAACTGAGTCTGATTGACAGGAAAAAGGAAGATTAAATGCCTAATAGACAAGGCTCTAAGATTATCCCTGGTCTGATAACGATTTTGGATAATTCTACCAGAGTTGACAATGTTGTGTATTTCTTTTTAACTGATTTCGTCTCTTGCTTAATTTACCCTTCTAAATTCATATGATCTCCCCAACCACAAAAAACAGTTAAACACCCAGCACAAAATGGTTTAATTTTAAAATAAATTGATTGATTCATGTATATAAAAAGCCAATAGCAAGAGCTGCCTCAAATGATATCACTACATGTTTTTTTCTTTATATTCATTTGCATTTGTCTTCACATTCCGTATTCTCACATCTGACAAATCTATGTCCTCTCTATCATGGTAACAGAGTCGCTGACCCGAAGAGAATAGGTCATTTCCAGGTGTCTCTGTATGGAAAAGAGAATGTTTTCCTTTCCAGTAGCTTAAGTAAACATCAAGTTTCATTGGCTCTGTTAGGGCTATTTTCATTTATTTCTGAACAAATGATCAGGATACACTAACTGTAGAGCCAATCACATTGTAACTACATGGTAGTGAAATGGGGGTCATAGGATTTTCAAAAGAAATGTGGATTATCATCAAGAATAGGAAATGAATGCTGAGTTGTAAGAAAAAAATGCAAATAGAAGTTCACCCTTGTCATCATTCTTCATATCCTTCTGTCTATAGTGTACAACTTTTGATTGATTTTTACTTTTGACCTTAAGTCATTGATCCCTCTTTTAAAAATCTGTCTTGTTTTATAAATATCCTTGAGACAAGACTTAAGAGTATTTTTAGGAAATTCAAACCTACATATTTTTATTTTCTATAAGTGTGTATGAAATTCATTAAAGAGGATGTTCGTTTATATCTACCACTTTAAAACTTACAGCAGTTTAAATATAATTGGTTTTCAATAAAAATTGTATATAATGTAGGAAACATGACTTCATTGGGCAAAACTCTAGAAAAATATGTAGTTAACATTTTTGGGAAAAACTGTCCGTAGTAGCCTGTGAGTTAGTGAAGGAGTGTCCCCAGGCCCTAAACAGAAACTAATGTTTTCTAGGATATAGCATTCAAGGACCAAGAAACTAGGTGAGATCAGATCAAGAAAATTAGGAGATAAAAATGAAGAGTAATATGATATCTGTATTGCTTTTTCTTTTTGTTTGATTTTGGCTGCCTTCTTCTTTGCTACCACCCAATAATGAGCACTTCTGGTTTGCTTATCTATTTATTTCATTAGTTTTATTTCTTTTTGAAGCTAATTCTTACACGCCTCTCTTAATGTTCAGACCCTTTATATCTTATTTTTTCCAGTGAATGGGAGATATTAAGATTTGTCCTTTTGAGTTGATTATATCCAATTTATTTTCTTTGTTTGAGAATGTAACTGAGATATCACTGGGTCTCTCAATTTTGAAACCAGATGATTGTCTAAAATCCTCAATCCTATACCCTTTAGAAGTCCAAAGCTTTATGCAACATGTATTTGAGTTTTCAAGGGCATTAATAATCACTTTTATTTGCTCTCTTTATTCTAGGTTGATTTTGATGTAAAATTTATTCTTTTTTCAATTTTCTTATAAAAATCCCACTCAGAGTCACATTAATGAAGATTTGGGATGTGTTCAGGAATCGAAACATATTGTTCGTTTCAATAACTTCAACTTGAATATAAAGCTACATCTCTGTGGTTTAAATGCCTTTTAATAGCTTCACCAAAGTGGAATTTCAGGCCCATACCACTCATGGGCTCCTCTCTCCTCCCTCTTCCCGCCAGCTTCTTCAGGTTTTCTCTCTTCCCATCTTTCTTAGAAACACAAGATGCTCCCATTCCCCGCTTTATAACTGCCTCCTCTCTTGGACTCACTTGTCCACCCTGGCCCAGTACTCATCTCTTCTCACCTCCTCAAAACTACATTATTTCATTACCAATGATTTCAGCCTTGGCCTCACTTCAGAATGCCTTTCAACAGAGTACTCCACAGCCCCATGTTGTCAAGAGCTTCCTATGATGGAAGATCTTACTTATACATTTGGTATCCTGCTTCTTTTTGTCCTAATACACTTGTTTGTTTGTTTGTTTTTCGTTTTAAGTTGTTTCATAAGTGGCTCCAGTTTCTTCTCAAATATGTTAGGTATAGGGGAATATTTTTTACTGGTTCAGAATTCCTTTTCTCTTAATTTTAATATTTTTCCTTTAATTCTCACCCTTAATTATTCAATTTAAAAAAAGAAGCCTGCTTTTTTAGCGGACTTTATTCTCCCTTAATTTTTTATGTTCTCCTTGAAAACCTTAAGCTTTTTACCCAGAGTGCTTAATTATTCATTCACTCACTCATTCATTCATTCACTCAACAAATATATATTAACTACCAACCATAACGAATTAGGCATGGTCTTTCTAGTTTACCTGGTTTGACTGCTAAGAGCTTTAGCAGAGGTACAGAGAAAAAGCTGTTAGATGTCATAAGAGGTAGTTACCATTTCCCAATGGGGGACTGAAGCAAGGCATCATACAGGAATTTAGCATTTGGACTCAGATTGAGAGACAGGTTTTGGATTTGTGTTGTAGGTGGATTAAAAAAAAAGTTTGAACACAGTGGAAACAAAAAAGGCCAGAAGGAGGAGGTTAGCAAGAAAATGCTCTTAACTGTGAGCAAGTGGATTTTGGAATAGCCAAACATAAGTGAGATGATGTAGGTCACAATGATTTTAAGAATTGAATGGGAGTGGAATAAAATTTACCCCACAATTACATACTTTGCTTCTCCATTGCTTGACGGTTCTCATCAAACTAACTATTCTTCAATTCCTTTGGCAAGGAGTGGAATCTGGACTCTGGCACCAGAGGGTCGATTTCCTTCCAGTTCTCCTTTCTATTTTTTTTTTTTTTTTGCTTTTGTTTCTTTACTTTGAACTCCTCACAGCCTTGGAAAAAAGAGTGCTTGCAGAGACTTTTTCATTTTGTTTTTATATTGCCCAAATTGTACTCACATGGATAGAGTAGTACCATTTAATTGTTTCCCTCTAAATATGCACAGTTTCTAGAGGTATTTTAATCAAATAGCTTTATGACCTGTTGTTTGCAGTTTCCAACTTTTTGTTTTCTATTACTTTCTGTTTATTTAGAATGTTGCTGCCTCTTCTTTTCTTCTCTCCATTTTCTCCCTGTCTTCATTTGCTTACCACCCATCTTGGATCAACCTCTAATATGAATATTCAAAATAGTTGAGTAAGTCAAGTTCTGTCTCTGAAAATCTCTTGACCAAAAAAAAGATTAAAAAATAATATCACTGACCCTTGTAGAGACTGAGCTCTGTTTCAGAAAACATTAAGGAATGCCTTCAACATTTTCTCTTGTTTAGTTGCATCATTTACTTGAGTCCACTGGGATGATTGGCATTCACGATGTGTGGGCTGGAGACCATCAAAAGGAAATGTTTTGTGTGGAAATGGAATTTACTCTGTGTGTGGCAGTCTGAATAAGTTCCCTTTCTCTTTGGCTAAAGCATCTTTACCAAGCCCAATCTAATGCATTAGTCACAGAACTTAAATAGAAAACAACAAAGCTTCCAGGCACATTGAGGATTTCTTCGTTCCTTTGTCTTTTTGACGAAGTCCCTCAGTTCTTTCATTTCCAAAGTAAAGAAGCAAGCCTAGTCGACAGACAAAATGAAATGAACCTAAAGAGGCTAAGGACATTCGTTGTTTATGTGTTCATATTAGTTTCTAGAAGAACTAACTAGATAATAGATCAGTCAGACCAGTTAAACTAATTTCTTGATTATTTCAAATTTAAAGACTAATAATAAATGTTGGTTTGACCTTAACAGACTCTCTTATTTAAGGAGGCCACCACTTTACAGGCACTTTTAAATTCTTTATTATTTACAAACCAGACTAATATGGCAAAAAGAAAATAGAATGTTAAGGAACACTGAAGAGGGTATGAGCAGACAAGAAATTCAAATGTGAAATAGAAACACTAACAGAAGAAAGTAGTAATAATACGAAAGATCCAATTTGCAGGAATTTGATTATCTACTTGGTTCCTGGGTACTATGGTGAATGTAAGATTGGCAATAATAAATAATACCTAAAATTAAATAGCTTTATATGTGTAAGATTAACAAGGAGAAATGAGTTCTCCAGGATACCCAATGTATTAGTAACTCAACCAGTTTTTTCTGGGTTTTATCATGTCCTATTACCCAATCTATGCTTTATCGCCATAGTATATGGTTTCTCAACATAATACTTGGCATATAATAGGGATTCAAACGTTTCTGACTGAATGTTCCTAGTAAGTGAATTAGGTGTGTGTATCCTTTATTGGAATTTAACAAAACAACACTTTGGCCTCTCAATTTCCTGAGCTCCTCACTTCTGGTGACCTTTCTCTATTCTATCCTAGAATTTATCTTTAGCAATTACTGCGCTCACTCTAAATCTCAATTTTAAGCACTCAGTTTCACACATATCACATTCTGATGACCACCTCCTTCTTTCCACACACTTCTTTCATGACCCTATGGCAACAGTTCTTTGACACTGCTAAGCCTGCTTTTCTGTTTATTGTTGCCCCCTCTTTCAGTACTTTTCCCTCTTCCTTTTCTCACATCCATCTCTAACTTAGATTCCATAGTAAAAGATAGTAATCACTGTCTTTCCTGTGCTTCACCTACCCTGGCTAACTCTTCTTCCATCATCTTCTTCCAGTAAAACTTGGATCTCACTTGTATTCCATTCTCAGACTGCTCCATTCTTTTGAACAGCTGGATATGGCTAGAGTAAAATGCCACTATGTTGATGGTCTTTACCTTGATTTTGTAACCATAAGACTTAAATGTTACCTCAACACTTCCTAGAAATCTTATTACATAACCCTGGTCCATTCACTCTCCTGCTCTTCAAGACAACCATTTTATACCTTCTTTCTCACTGCCAAGCCCACCACCTTTCATTTTCACCTCACATCTTGCTTCATATATAGAAATGATGAAAAGAGAACATTGGTACCTTACAAATCTCCCAATCTTTTCACATCTGAATCTATTAATTGTATCCTTTTGAATGAATAAATTGCCCCTGTTCTTATCTAAAGTCATTATTTTTTGTTTTCTGTCGGTTTTTTAAAAACTCTTTTATTGAAGTATAACACATGTACAGAAAAAATACACAATTCACAAATTTACAGCTCAATAAATTTTACAAAGTGTAAACATTCATGGATCCATCATCCACATCAACATATAAAAGGGTCTTATCACGGAAACCTCCCTTATATTCCTGCCCCTTTTATAATCCCCACAAAAGTATAAAAAATCCTAATTTCTATTGCCATAGATTTGTCTTATTTTTAAGCTTTAAGAAAAATGGAATAATACAGTGTAAAACCTTTTATGGCTGCCTTCTTTAATTCAACATTGTATCTGTGAGACCCATCCATATTTATAGAGCACTTTGTTTCTCATTGTTTTATATTTTATATATAAAATACGTTCATATATTTATATATTTTATATATAAAATACGTTCATATATTTATATATTTTATATATAAAATACGTTCATATATTTATATATTTTATATATAAAATACGTTTATATATTTATATATTTTATATATAAAATACGTTTATATATTTATATATTTTATATATAAAATACGTTTATATATTTATATATTTTATATATAAAATACGTTTATATATTTATATATTTTATATATAAAATACGTTTATATATTTATATATTTTATATATAAAATACGTTTATATATTTATATATTTTATATATAAAATACGTTTATATATTTATATATTTTATATATAAAATACGTTTATATATTTATATATTTTATATATAAAATACGTTTATATATTTATATATTTTATATATGCTTTATATTTTATATACTTTACTGTAGATGAAATTTAGGTGACTTCCAGCTTAGAATCATTATAAATAATTTTACTTTAAATATGTTATACTTATCTTCTGGTGTATATTTGTAAGAATTTCTGTTGATACATACATAGGAGTGTGATTGCTTGGTCATGAGTTCTGCAAATGTTCTGCTTAATTGGCAATGCCAAACAATTTTACAATTTAAACTCCCACTAGCAGTATATAGGAGTTCCTGTTGTCCACATCCTTACCAACACTTGGTATTGTGAGCCTTTTTCATTTTTGCCAGTCTGGTTGTAGTAGGGTGTTATATCATAATATTTTTAACTTGCATTTTCCTAATGACCAATGAGTGAGATCAATCATGTTTTAGTATGCATATTATCGTTTACATCAACTATATATATAAATTTTTCATTGTCTTGTTTTTTAATAAAATTTTTAGAGATCATTGAATATTCACATGCAGTTCTAAGAAATCATATAGTGAGATCCCTTGTAGTCTCTCTATTCTGTTCCATTAGTCGATTTTTCTATCCTTGCAATATGACACTAAGCACACTATCTTAATTACCGTGACTTTTCAGTAACTATTGATATCTAGTAGTATACATGCTTCAACTTTGATTTTTTTGCCTGCAGAATTTTCTTCCACATTCTAAGTCCTTTGTATTTCCATATAAATTTTAGAATGGGCTTGTTTATTTCTACTAAGAAATCTGCTTGAATTTCAATGGGGATTGCAATTTGTAAGGAAAATTTACACTTTAACAGGACTGAGTCTTCTAATTGAGGAAGGTGGCATATCTCTGAATATATTTAGGTCTTATTTAATTTCTTTCATCAAGATTTTCTAATTTGTAATATAGAAGTTTTCATTGCCTTCTCTCATATTTCTAGTTATTTTGGTTTTTGATTATACATATATATATATGTGTAGTATTTAATTTTCATTTTAATGGTCTCTTGTTGACATATAGAGATACAATTTTGTATGCCACTAGCAAATGACCCTCACTCCCAAATACAATAATTCTCTGTATTTCTTTTTTAATGGTTTAATGCACAGTTATCTGTGGGTTATGTTTAGTGATATTCTGGGAGACTGAATGGAATAATATACCTGTCAAGCCCACTAACTGGCCTTCTTCCTTCTTTAAGTACTTTCACTCCCAGTAGAAGTATATCATGCTCTGTATTCACCTCCTGGATGATCATTTCATCATTTATAACTGTCTACTTTGTTATTTCTATATTAGTACCTTAAGCAAATAGCCTCCTTTATATACTAAAACTAATATAAAGCATTATGAATGCATATACTGTTACTAGTCTGGATAGAGATCTAGTTCATTATCCATTATACATTATACATTCCACTGACAGAAGTAGAAAGAATATAGGAAGAACTGAACAGTAGGGGTCCAGGTAGGAGTCCATCCTTTCCCTGCCCTAGTAGGGACACTCTACGCTCAAGGAAAATATCTCAAAATCTCCTCCTCTCTGTGCATGGTCTCTCATCCCTTGAGTGACATGATGACATATAAAACATTCTTAGAATTTCACTTGAGGCAGATATTACTAATTAATTAATCAAAGCAAGCATGTGAAATGGTATCAATTTGCCAAACCAGGTTCAGACATTGTGCCTCAATTCAGAAATAGTAGAATTATACAAATCTAAAAATGTGACCCTCAAAAGTGTGGAATACCTCTGCTTGAGGTAATACCGCTCCTCTCCTTCAGCTACTCACTCAACTCTGACGAATCATAACTCAGTTAATTCCCTATATCCCCAAGCTTTCTTTGTTAAAAGAAATTTTGAACTACTTGCTTTTGAAAGTAACTCACATGGCATGCTCTTAGCATCATCTAGCACAATCTTTGTTTTCTTCTGTTCAACTTCCTTTCAGAGGTGCATTTTTACAACTTCCCTCTATTGTTCTCATTGACTTTCCGGGTTTGATGCGACCTGAAAAACTCTCCTTTCTGAAATTCGTTAACCAGCTTCATCAATTTTATAGCAAGGACTGGAAGCACCAATTTAAAATTTAAATGGTACAATGATAACTTCAAATTAGTTTGATCAATTATTTTAGGAAATTCCAAAAACTGAAATTTCAAATATTGAAATGCAGGAACTTCCTTGCCCCTCCCTGGCTCTACAAATAATTAAAATAAAAAGTTTCCTCACAGGAAATATATAAAATATGTTTGTTTTGTTTTGCTTTAGTGGAGGAAAAGAGTGTAAATCTAGAACTAATAATTTGGGGTTTTCTTTGTTTGCTTCCCCAGAAATAATCAATGATTCCACACTAATAGAAACCATTTGTCCCAACTGAAATAGGCAAAAACACGGTTCCGTTCCAATTTTACAATTTTTTTTTTTGTTTCTTCATACAACACCATGGTGATGCAGTGTCTAGACTTTTTGGAACAAGGCATGGAGTCTGGAATTTATTCTGTGGGTTTGAAAATGGTTATTCAGTGCTCCTACACATTCACATGTGAAAATCTAATGATTTCAGAATAGGTAAAAATCATCAAGCTGTTTACCAAATATATATATATTCATTAATGCTATAAGTTCAAGCTGCTACTTATAGCATTGGTGAATATACAAGGAAATATTGTATGGATTAATATATGTCATCTCATTGTGCCGTGGTCCCCATTAACCCCTATATATGAAATATGCAAAATAAAAAACTTGTTTTCATGAAATAATTATTGCAGATATTTTCTAGCTTTTGTGAGGCTCTAGTAAAAAAGAAGCTTAAGAATATACATCTATTCTTGTGGTTTCAATAAGTAATCTGTGAGAATTTATCAAGTTAAAAGGGCAGAATTGATATCACAGGTCGTTCTCTTAGTCCTCTGCCATTTATTAGCTGGATAAAATGAAAGCAGTGTCTGAGGCACCCAGATTTAACCAGTGTTTGTGCAGGCTGTATTATTAAGTCTGACTGTAGTTCATCTGTGCTCTGAAGAAAATCAAACTATGTGCTTGCAGAGAAAGTTCAGAGTTATTTGTCACCAATTACCTAAAGCTGGGAGTTGAGCTTACACATAGCTATGGCCAATTCCTGTAAATACTTGTTCCTAATTTCACAAGACTGTCACTTCCTGAGGATTTACCTTAGAAAGTGTATGTCTACCACAGAAGAACTGTAATACAAAAATGTTTACCCAGAGATAATAGTCTTAAGGGACATAAAACTCCATAGCATTGATTAGTTTAAAATAACCCGTTCTTAATTTTCAAACAAGTATTTCAAGTTCTGTTAGGTTTTCTGTGACAAAAGAAAAGCAAGCAGAAAGATTTTTTTTCGTTAAAAGATACACACACATACAACACATTGAACTGAGCTAATCTCAATTATACTATGAAATCTCTACTGGTTATTTTAAGAAAAGAAACATAAAAGTAAGTTACCAAGTATTTAAGGTAGCTCGCCTGGAAGAAAATTAGGTTGTCTGAATATAAAGTGAAGGTTAAAAAAAATGGAAAAAACAAAAAAAACTAAAATTATCAATCAATGGCATGTTTCTATATTTCTTACTTAAATTATTAAAGGCCATTAAAACAAGTTAATATCTATATTACATAAAAATGATCAGAAGGAAGATCTTAAGACCTTATTTACTTCAAAAATAATGAAGTAGACTGAAAAGTGTGCTGAATAATAGGTCAGAAGAACTGGGGGCCTGGCGTGGTGGCTCACACCTGTAATCTCAGCATTTTGGGAGGCAGAGGCCAGAGGATACTTGAGGCCAGAAGTTCAAGACCAGTCTGGGCAAGACCCTGTCTCTACAAAAATAAAAGTAAACATATCTAGGCATGGTGGTGCATGCATGTAGTCCCAGCTACTTGGGAAGGTGAGGCGGGAGGATCACTTCAGCCCAGGAGTTTGAGGTTACAGTGAGCTATGATTGTACCACTGTACTCCAGCCTGGGCCACATGAGCAAGACTGCCTCTAAAACAAAAAGAAAAGAGAAGGAAAGAAACAACAACAACAACAACAATGACAAAACTGGAGTTTATCCTCATTATATAAGAACCTATATTTCTCCATCTGTAAAATAGGTAAAGCATTTTGCTTGACTCAGTGTTGCTCTGAAGAGAAGTTGAGTGTGAATTGCATGACAGGCAGTTCAGTTTTGGTCATGTTGACAACTTTATTGAATGTCATGAAAGAAGTAAAGATACTCTGATTCAGTTTTACTAAAACAAAATGCAGATGGAGTTTTAAATAACTCGAGTGTCATTTGAAGAAGTTTAGCTAAGATTCACCTAAAATGCTACTTTATTATTAAGTTCTGGGATACACGTGCAGGTTTGTTACATAGGTATACACGTGCCATGGTGGTTTGCTGCATCCATCAACCCGTCATCTACGTTAGGTATTTCTCCTAATGCTATCCCTTCCCTAGCCCCCCACCACCTGACAGGCTGCAGTGTGTGATGTTCCCCTCCCTGGGCCCATGTGTTCTCATTGTTCAGCTCCCACTTATGAGTGAGAATATGCAGTGTTTGGTTTTCTGTTCCTGTGTTAGTTTGCTGAGAATGATGGTTTCCAGCTTTATCCATGTCCCTGCAAAGGACATGAACTCATTCTTTTTATGGCTGCATAGTATTCCATGGTGTATATGTGCCACATTTTCTTTATCCAGTCTATCATTGAAGGGCGTTTGGGTTGGTTCCAAGTCTTTGCTATTGTGAACAGTGCTGCAATAAACATATGTGTGCATGTGTCTTTACATAGAAAGATTTATAATCCTTTAGGTATATACCCAGTAATGGGATTGCTGGGTCAAATTGTATTTCTGGTTCTAGATCCCTGAGGAATTGCCACACTGTCTTCCGCAATGGTAGAACTAATTTACACTCCCATCAACAGTGTAAAGTGTTCCTATTTCTCCACATCCTCTCTAGCATCTGTTGTTTCATGACTTGTTAATGATCCGCAGTCTAACTGGTGTGAGATGGTATGTCACTGTGGTTTTGATTTGCATTTCTCTAATGATCAGTGATGATGAGCTTTTTTTTCACATGTTTGTTGGCCACACAAATGTCTTCTTTTGAGAAGTGTCTGTTCATATCCTTCACCCACTTTTTGATAAGGTTGTCTTTCTCTTGTAAATGTGTGTAAGTTACTTGTAGATTCTGGATATTAGCCCTTTGTCAGATGGATAGATTGCAAAAATTTGCTCGCATTCTGTAGGTCGCGTGTTCACTCTGATGATAGTTTCTTTTGCTGTGCAGAAACTCTTTAGTTTAATTAGATTCCGTTTGTCAATTTTGGCTTTTGTTGCCATTGCTTTTGGTGTTTTAGTCTTGAAGTCTTTGCCTATGCCTATGTCCTGGATGATACTGCCTAGGTTTTCTTCTAAGGTTTTTAAGGTTTTATGTCTTACATTTAAGTCTTTAATCCATCTTGAGTTAATTTTTGTATAAGGTGTAAGGAGGGGGGGTCCAGTTTCAGTTTTCTGCCTATGGCTAGCCAGTTTTCCCAACACCACTTATTAAATAGGGAATCCTTTCCCCATTGCTTGTTTTTGTCAGGTTTGTCGAAGATAGATGGTTGTAGATGTATGGCATATTTCTGAGGCCTCTGTTCTTTTCCCTTGGTCTATGTATCTGTTTTGGTACCAGTACTGTGCTGTTTTGGTTACTGTAGCCTTATAGTATAGTTTGAAGTCAGGTATTGTGATGCCTCCAGCTTTGTTCTTTTTGCTTAGGATTGTCTTGGCTACACCGGCTCTTTTTTTGTTCTATATGAAATTTAAAGTAGTTTTTTCTAATTCTGTGAAGAAAGTCAATGGTAGCTTAACGGGAATAGCATTGAATCTATAAATTACTTTGGGCAATATGGCTATTTTCATGATATTGATTCCTTCTATCCATGAGCATGGAATGTTTTTTTCCATTTGTTTTTGTCCTCTCTTATTTCCTTGAGCAGTGGTTCATAGTTCTCCTTGAAATGATCCTTCACATCCCTTCTCAGTTGTATTCCTAGGTATTTTATTCTCTTTGTAGCAATTGTGAATGAGAGTTCACTCATGATTTGGCTCTCTGTCTATTATTGGTGTATAGAAATGCTTGTGATTTTTTCACATTGATTTTGTATCCTGAGACTGTGCTGAAGTTGCTCAACAGCTTAAGGAGATTTTGGGCTGAGACGGTGGGGTTTTCTAAATATACAATCATGTCATCTGCAAACAGAGACAATTGGACTTCCTCTCTTCCTATTTGAATGCCCTTTATTTCTTTCTCTTGCCTGATTGACCTGGCCAGAACTTCCAATACTATGTTGAATAGGAGTGGTGAGAGAGGGCATCCTTGTCTTGTGCTTGTTTTCAAAGGGAATGCTTCCAGCTTTTGCCCATTCAGTATGACATTGAGTGTAGGTTTGTCATAAATAGCTCTTATTATTTTGATACGTTCCATCAATATCTAGTTTATTGAAGGTTTTTAGCATGAAGGGCTATTGAATTTTGTTGAAGGCCTTTTCTGCATCTATCGAGATAATCATGTGGTTTTTGTCATTGGTCCTGTTTATGTGATGGACTACATTTATTGATTTGTATATGTTGAAGCAGCCTTGCATCCCAGGGATGTAGCTGATTTGATCATAATGATAAGCTTTTTGATGTGCTGCTGGATTCAGTTTGCCAGTATTTTATTGAGGATTTTTGCATTGATGTTCATCAGGGATATTGGCCTGAAATTTTCTTTGTGTGTGTCTCTGCCAGGTTTTGGTATCGGGGTGATGCTGGCCTCATAAAATGAGTTAGGGAGGATTCCCTCTTTTTCTATTGTTTGGAATAGTTTCAGAAGGAATGGTACCAGCTCCTCTTTGTACCTCTGGTAGAATTCGGCCATGAATCCATCTGCTCCTGGGCTTTTTTTGTTGGTAGGCTATCAATTACTGCCTCAGTTT
This sequence comes from Pan troglodytes, assembly GCF_028858775.2. Classification (NCBI taxonomy): domain Eukaryota; kingdom Metazoa; phylum Chordata; class Mammalia; order Primates; family Hominidae; genus Pan; species Pan troglodytes. Next base: position 33,980,213 of record NC_086015.1, read on the forward strand.
CAGAACTTGTTATTGGTCTATTCAGGGATTCGACTTCTTCCTGGTTTAGTCTTGGGAGGGTGTATGTGTCCAGTAGTTTATCCATTTCTTCTAGATTTTCTAGTTTATTTGCATAGAGGTGTTTATAGTATTATCTGATTGTAGTTTGTATTTCTGTGAGATCAGTGGTGATATCCCCTTTATTATTTTTTATGGTGTCTATATGATTCTTCTCTGTTTTCTTATTAGTCTGGCTAATCGTCTATTTTGTTAATCTTTTCAAAAAACCAGCTCCTGGGTTCATTGATTTTTTGAAGGGTTTTTAATGTCTCTATCTCCTTCAGTTCTGCTCTCATCTTATTTATTTCTTGTCTTCTGCTAGCTTTTTAATTTGTTTGCTCTTGCTTCTCTAGTTCTTTCAATTGTGACGTTAGGGTGTCGATTTTAGATCTTTCCTGCTTTCTCCAGTGGGCATTTAGTGCTATCAATTTCCCTCTAAACACTGCTTTAGCTGTGTCCCAGAGATTCTGGTACGTTGCGTCTGTTCTCATTGGTTCAAAGAAGTTACTTATTTCTGCCTTCATTTCATTATTTACCCAGTAGTCATTCAGGAGAAGGTTGTTCATTTTCCACGTAGTTGTGCAGTTTTGAGTGAGTTTCTTCATCCTGAGTTCTAATTTGATTGCACGGTGGTCTGAGAGACTGTTTTGATTTCCATTCTTTTGCATTTGCTGAGGAGTGTTCCAATTATGTGGTCAATTTTAGAGTAAGTGAGATGTGGTGCTGAGAAGAATGTATATTCTGTTGATTTGGTGTGGAGAGTTCTGTAGATGTCTATTAGGTCTACTTGGTCCAGAGCTGAGTTCAAGTCCTGAATATCCTTGTTAATTTTCTGTCTCATTGATCTGTCTAATATTGACAGTGGGGTATTAAAGTGTCCCGCTATTATGGTGTGGGAGTCTAAGTCTCTTTGTAGGTCTCTAAGAACTTGCTTTAGTAATCTGGGTGCTCATGTATTGGGTGCATATATATTTAGGATAATTAGCTCTTCTTGTTGTATTGATCCCTTTACCACTATGTAATGCCCTTCTTTGTCTTTTTTGATCTTTGTTGTTTTAAAGTCTGTTTTATCAGAGACTAGGATTGCAACCCCCCCCCCTTTTTTTTTTTTTTTTTTTTTTTTTTTGCTTTCTATTTGCTTGGTAAACATTCCTCCATTCCTTTATTTTGAGCCTCTGTGTGTCTTTGCATGTGAGATGGGTCTCCTGAATACAGCACACCAACGGGTCTTACTCTTTATCTAATTTGCCAGTCTGTGTCTTTTAATTGGGGCATTTGGCTCATTTACATTTAAGGTTAATATGGTTATGTGTGAATTTGATCCTGTCATTATGATGCTAGCTGGTTATTTTGCCCATTAGTTGATGCAGTTTTTTCATAGTGTCGATGGTCTTTACAATTTGATATATTTTTGCAGTGGCTGGTGCCAGTTTTTCCTTTCCATATTTAGTATTTCCTTCAGAAGCTCTTGTAAGGCAGGCTCGGTGGTGACGAAATCTCTCAGCATTTGCTTGTCTGTAAAGGATTTTATTTCTCCTTTGCTTATGAAGCTTAGTTTGGCTGGATATGAAATTCTGGGTAGAAAATTCTTTTAAGAACGTTGAATATTTGCCACCACTCTCTTCTGGCTTGTAGGGTTTCTTCAGAGAGATCCACTGTTAGTCTGATGGGCTTCCCTTTGTGGATAACATGACCTTTCTCTCTGGCTGCCCTTAACATTTTTTCTTTCATTTCAACCTTGGTGAATCTGATGAATATGTGTCTTGGGGTTGCTCTTCTTGAGGAGTATATTGTGGTGGTCTCTGTATTTCCTGAATTTGAATGTTGGCCTGTCTTGCTAGGTTGGGGAAGTTCTCCTGGATAATATCCTGAAGAGTGTTTTCCAACTTGGTTCCATTCTCCCTGTCACTTTCCAGTACACCAGTCAAACGTAGGTTTGGTCTTTTCACATACTCCCATATTTCTTGGAGGTTTTGTTCATTCTTTTTCATTCTTTTTTCTCTAATCTTGTCTTCATGCTTTATTTCATTAAGTTGATCTTCAATCTCTCATATCCTTTCTTCCACTTGATCAATTTGGCTAATGATACTTGTCTATGCTTCATGAAGTTATCATGCTGTGTTTTTCAGCTCCATCAGGTCATATATGTTCTTTTCTAAATGGGTTATTCTTGTCAGCAATTCCTCTAGCCTTTTTTCAAGTTTCTTAGCTTCCTTTCATTGGGTTAGAACATGCTCCTTTAGCTCAGAGGAGTTTGCTATTACTCACCTTCTGAAGCCCACTTCTGTCAATTCATCAAACTCATTCTCTGTCCAGTTTTGTTCTCTCACTGGCGAGAAGTTGTGATCCTTTCAAGGAGAAGAGGCATTCTGGTTTTTGGAATTTTCAGCCTTTTTGCACTGGTTTTTTCTCATCTTCATGGATTTATCTACCTTTAGTCTTTGATGCTGGTGACCTTCAGATGGGTTTTTTGTATGGATGTCCTTTTTGTTGATGTTGACACTATTCCTTTCTGTTAGTTTTCCTTCTAACAGTCAAGCCCCTCTGCTGCAGGTCTGCTGGAGTTTGCTGGAGGTCCACTCCAGACCCTCTTTTCCTGGGTATGACCAGCAGAGGCTGCAGAACAGCAAATATTGCTGCCTGTTCCTTCCTCTGGAAGCTTCGTCCCAGAGGGGCACCAACCAGATGCCTGTATGAGGTGTCTGCCAGTCAGGAGGCATGAGGGTCAGGGGCCCACTTGAGGAGGCAGTCTGTCAGGGACCCACTTGAGGGACCCACTTGAGGAGGCAAAGCTCAAGCGCCATGCTGGGAGATCTGCTGCTCTCTTCAGAGCCAGCAGGCAGGAACATTTGTCTGCTGAAGCTGCGCCCACAGCCACTCATACCCACAGGTGCTCTGTCCCAGGGAGATGGGTGTTTTAGCTACAACCCCTAACTGGGGCTGCTGCCTTTCTTTCAGAGATGCCCTGCCCAGAGATGAGGAATCTAGAAAGGCAGTCTGACTATAGTGGCTTTGCCAAGCTGTAGTGGGCTCCGCCCAGTTTGAACATCCCAGCAGCTTTGTTTACACTGTGAGGGGAAAACAGCCTGCTCAAGCCTCAGTAAGGGCAGACACCCCTCCCCACACCAAGCTCCAGCATCCCAAGTGGACTTCAGACTGCTGTGCTGGCAGCAAGAATTTCATGCCAGTGGAACTTAGCTTGCTGGGCTCCGTAGAGGTGGCACCCTGGCTTCAGCCCCTTTTCCAAGGGAGTGAATGGTTTGTCTCACTGGCATTCCAGGTGCCACTGGGGTATGAAAAAAAAAAAGCTGCATCTAGCTTGGTGTCTGCCCAAATGGCTGCCCGGTTTTGTGCTTGAAACCCAGGGCCCTAGTGGTGTAGGCACCCAAGAGAATCTCCTGTTTTGCCGGTTGTGAAGACTGTGAGAAAAGCATAGTATCTGGGCCAGAATGCATGTTCCTTACCGCACAGTCCCTCACGGCTTCCCTTGGCTAGGGGAGGGAGTTATCCAACCCCTTGTGCTTCCCGGGTGAGGCGATACCCTACGCTGCTTCGGCTCACCCTCCTTGGGCTGCACCCACTATCTAACCAATCCCAATGAGATGAGCCATGTACCTCAGTTAGAAATGCAGAAATCACCCGCCTTCTGCATTGATCTTGCTGGGAGATGCAGACCAGAGCTGTTCCTATTCATCCGTCTTGCCAACTGCCCCCAATGCTTATTAACCATACTACCTAGAAACTCCAGTTTGGCAAGGAAAGTCTAAATAATGGAATAGATACTCATGTGAACTAGTGAACATTGCTGTATATGGCCACAAGTCATGTTTCTAATGACCTCTAATTCACAGAATTTCTTCTTAGAGATGTACAGAGTGGAGTGGGGATGGATCAGAGTAGTATTCTACAGAGGGTGCCAGTGACATCCTCTTATGCAAAGGATACACATACTAACTTACTGGGCAAGTTGCAAAGTTTAGAATTACTAACTTTAGAATAGGAAATACTCAAATAGGTAAGGATTTGTCCTTTTACTAGTATATAGTAAACCTTGGAAACCCATGACCAAAGGGTAGAACATGAGCCACAAATCTATCAATTCTGAACTTAATTAAATTCATGGTTGATAAAAATATATTCTCACTTGCTATAAATCTGTTAGATTTTTGAGATTCAATTAAAGAAACATTTTCCAGAATATATTTCTTAGAGTAGTAGTTTTAAGCAAAACTAATTAATGATACCAAAATCAAAACAAAAGTTTTAGAAATACTAGTTTATCACCTTTAATAGGCTTCTTCTGTAAAACACGATTTCTCAGTTTAATCATATGTCAATATCAAGAAGAGGATATATCAGGCAGCATTGCTGAAATACATTGGAACACAGAAAGCTTTACTCTCAGTATAGCTAGTGTTCCAAGGAATATATTGTAAAAAGGGCTAAATTAAAGGATATTTAGAACCTATATAGCAGAGGCAAATTACCTATCTGAAATGGCCAGGGAACTGTTATCTACAACATACTCTCTCTAGAGTAATCTTGTTGAAAAGGCAGATGCTGGCTGGGCACAGTAGCTCACACCTGTAATCCTAGCACTCTGGGAGGCCGAGGCAGGTGGATCACTTGAGGCCAAGAGTTCAAGACCAGCTTGGCCAATATGGCAAAACCCTGTCTCTACTAAAAATACAAAAATTAACCAGGTGTGGTGGCACACACCTGTACTCCCAGCTACTGGGGAAGCTGAGGCATGAGAATCGCTTGAACCCTGGAGGCAGAGCTTGCAGTGAGCCAAGATCACGCCCCTGCACTCCATTCTGGGCAACAGAATGAAACCCAGTTTGAAAAGAGGAGGAAAACAACAACAACAACAACAACAACAAAGAAAAAGAAAAGATGATGGACTAGTGTTCAGATGCTTTCCTTGATTCAGAATCAGCATGCCTCTTAAATACTGAATATACTAAGATACACAAAACAGTAATTTAGCTTTTTCATATTGATACATGAACTTAGTATTTGATCTCAGCAAATTTAGTAAAATAATCAGGAGCTTTTGATTTGCCACAAAAAAATCATTCCTCTAAACTTTATGAATTGAGAAAACTTGTCTTTATTTGATGATTCCAGTTTTGATGTTTTGTGTTATTGGTGAAGTTCAGAAACTCAGAAACATAGTTGATTCCATAGAAAATTCAATTCTTGAAGCGTAGGACTTTGTGCAGGGTGAATATGTGTGTTATGAATATGGGTCCTACTTTATGCTTATGTAACTGAACATGTAGTTTTACTGGGGCTCCCTTTCTTCATTGCAAAAATACAACTTATCCTCAATACATAATTTATTGACTACTACAACTTAGCAAAAAATGATTTGGCTTCATTATTCATCCCGATAAGAAAAATCTGGTGGATTAAAGGTATTGGAAAGGAAATTTTAACACTGATACGAGAATGAAATGGGAGAAGGGAACAATAGAGACTTCAATATCATCTGTAATACTCCATTTTTTTATATTTAAAAAAGTGATGCAAAAATGAAAAAATGACATGTGCCAATAATGCCAATGTATCACATAACTATTACATTACTTTGCTGCTTTTTTAAATTCAAAAAATAAATATTAGTAACCATTTATATGATCATTCATTCAACAACAAGTACTTGTTGAGAGCCTACTATGTGATAGGTGCTAGCAATAAAAGAGAGTAAAAAAGAGACATCATCCCCAACTCTCCTGGAGTTTGTGTTTAGATGTGAAATGTTTGTTTGAGATCTTATTTAGAATAGAATGTGTAAAAGGACAAAGTGAGGAAATGGGGGTGAATTAACTCATATTGATAATTAAGAGTTAGGGCTACTGTGGGTACTAAATCAGTAAGCAAAGGCCTTTCAATACTGAGAGGAGCTGCCTTATTTTTAGTGAAAATTGAGTTGGGAAAAAATACACACTGGCTATGGGCCCCATAGCTAAAGCAGTCTCCTGTGGTATTTAATTTTCTCACTGGTTGCAGCTCAAAGTTCACATGCATTTTTCTTTGATTCTCTCTAGTATATGACTGCTGCTGCTCCTATGCAAGGGACCTACATTCCTCAGTACACGCCTGTGCCTCCGACAGCTGTTTCTATTGAAGTAAGTCTATCCCTGTCGTCTAATAAAAAGGTTAGAAGAAATAAATCTCAGTCACATATACTGTAGTCCCCCATAACCATAGGAATCCTCACTTGCAATTTTTGTGCTACTCTAAAATATGACATTGTAAATTCAGTATATGAAAGTATAAACATTTACTTGAATGTGGCTGCGTTTTGCTTTGCACATGAAATGAGCTCATCTGCTACGGAGGCACGATGGGAGTCTCTTTCATATTTAGAGACAATTCCAGAAGCCAAATCACAACTCCATCAAATTTTAATCACAAATACTTATAAAAGGAAAAAAGTTTGCAACTATGTGAATGAACTAGTTCTCTAATGCCTTGTTCCTCAAAGAGTGGTTCCTAGACCAGCATCATTGGTATCCCTTGAGAGATTGTTAGAAATGCACACTTGCTGGGCATGATGGCATGCACCTGTAATCCTTGCTACTTGAGAGGCTGAGACAGGAGGATCTCTTGAGACCAGAAGTTCGAGACCAGCCTGGGTCAAACAGTGAGACCCTGTCAGAAGGAAGAAAAAAAAAAAAAAGAAATGTAGACTTTTAGGTACTATCCAGACCTACTGCATCTGAATTTGCATCTGAATTTGCATTTTAAGATGATCACTCAGTGATCCAAATGCACATTAAAATTTGAGAGACACTGGACTAATGCACTGGTTCTCAAATTTTCTGCACATTTGAATTATTTTGAGAGCTTTAAAAATATTGATGTGAATTAAAATATTGATGTGAATTATTTTGAGAGCTTTAAAAATATTGATTCCTGGGTCCTATCCCCAGAGATTATGATTTATTTGTCTGGAGTATAGACTGAACATCATATTTTTAAAAGATCTTAGATGATTCTAATACGTACCAAAGACTAGAAACCATTGCTCTAGGCCATGAACCTGCACAGGTTTATAGCTTCTTACAGACAAGAAAGAAGTTGTACAACTCTTATTGCTGTAGATATCATGAATGATGATGATATCATGAATGATGATGTCAGCTCGTCCTTAATGGAAGCTTTGCTGCTTTCATTCTCTCTTTCCATTGGGATAAATCTATGCCCTCTACACATCATTTTACTGGACAGTGCCATAAACTACATAGAAATAGAGAGGGCATAGAGCTATGCAGATGGTGGTAAAACACTTAGGTATCTATATTCTTCTCTCTGGTTCTAGCCATTACTTTTTTATTGCCCTTCTTTCCCCTCTCCTGATGCACATGTGCATTATGGTCACCGTGCCTTCCTTCTCAGCAGCTGGGAATCCTCTGCAGCTGATGTCTTTGCTACTCCATTTGTTGGCAAGCAACTGCTGTGTTGGTACCACTCCACATAAAAATTCACCAAGACTCTCAATCTCTGAGATTGAGGGAAACCTTTACGGACTAAATTGGATCTTCTGAAATGTTTCCTGGTTTTGGTGTGTGACAAATGTTTGTTCATACCAAGATTTAGGAAATTCAGATGTTTAACAGGGCACTGATAGGTAGCTTAGGAAATCAAGGAGTTCCAATGTTTAAATCTTTCATGTGTTCTAGACCTATAGGTCTCCAAGAATGTGTCATCTTAAACAGTTTTAATTGTCTTTTCAGAATTGCAAGAATATATGATTAAATTTCATGTTGAATATATGATTAAATTTCATGTTCTTTGCTATATTTAGCTATCAAAAAGCACCTATGCAATAAGAAAATTAAAAATCTGGACATTCTAGGCACTTTAAGTGTAAACTTCTGCCACATATTTTCATTTCTCTGTGTACACCAAAGACAAATACTTATCTACAAAATTTGACCATTTTGATGATTATTATGAGACATTTGACAGTGTGGCTTATTGGAAACAGTCTAATTATATTTAGGGATTAAAAGAAATATTTCATTGATAAAAATATACATATACTCTGATATAAATATACTCTGATATATTGCCTTGAACCAGTGATTATAAGGAAAAGCATTAATTCATTCTCTATGTGAAAACACTCATTGAACATTTATCAATATCTATAAAGTTGGGAGGTTTCAAAAAATAAATAATACCAAATAGTAAATTAGGAAAGAAAAGATTGAATAAATATAGAGAGACTTTTCAAATTCTAAAGAAGAAATTTAGGGAATTTCAGCGACAGAATTAACCAAGAACATCTGAAATTTGACATTACTGCAGGTATCCAGGACTACAAATATAATCAGGAAAATTTATCAGGACAGGTGCTCTTCTTAGGCCTACTAACAACCAAATAAAATCACCTATGCCTCTCTGGATTCCAGAAATATATTCCTGATTGTGACCAATTCCAGAAATCCACTCTTGCCAGCATCTGTGAGAAACAAACAAACAAAAAAAAATAGAAAGGGTGAAGGATTAAGGACAAGTTTTGTTGTTGTTTTCTTAAAACTTCTTGATGACTTTCAGTTCATATACCAGAAAACAAAACAAATCAAATCAAATTACTTTAGAGAAAATCTACTTAATAGCATCCTTTAAAAGATTTCCAAACTTTGATGTATATTTTTATTAAGGTCACTTTCCATTGTTATCCCAAATGGTATAGACATGATACAGTGAAATATGCCAGGAAAATGTTTGGACATACAAGTTTGTATAGGAATCCTGAATGAGGATAAATTGTCATTTATTGTGGATAAATCTGCAAACCTGGTTTAAAAGTTCCAAGTATAGGCAAAATTATTTTCTGACCACTTAACTACTCCAACGACTTCTAATGGCAAGGCTTCTTGGTGTCACATTAGGATGAATGACTTAGCCCTTATCTAAATGTGCTCTCTGGGTTTCCTCTGAGTACTTATTGTGACTTCATGTAGCTGAGAGCATCTCTACTTAAGCCAAATAGAAGAGGGGTACTTACAGCCTATCTAGAGAGGGCCCTTCACTGAAGCAAGTAAGGCTTTTATGTTCTTATTTGCCTCCTTAGGGTGTTGTTGCTGATACCTCTCCCCAGACAGTGGCACCTTCATCCCAGGACACCAGTGGTCAGCAGCAACAGATAGCAGTGGACACATCCAATGAACATGCACCTGCATATTCTTACCAACAGTCTAAGTAAGTCTGGGCTGTGCTAAGCTCTTTTCCTCAAGATCAGCCATCTTGACATCACTCTCTCATGTTGTATGTGTTAGCTTTTGCTGAAATATAAACCATCCCAAACTTAGCAACAGGCATTTATTTAGCTCATGATTATGTGGGTTTGAAATTCGGGCTAACTTTGGGTGGATGGTTCTTCTGATCTTGACTGGAATCAAACATCTAGGAACAGCTGCTGATTATCTATGCATCTCTGCTTCTGGGTGTTGCTAGCTGTTGGATGTGTGATGGAAGTGACTAGGCCATATGTTTCTGATCCTCCAGCAGGCTAATTCACATGGAAGTCTCAGAATTTCAAGAATAGTAAAGAGCAAGCCCAAATGTACAAGCACTCTTAATTCTGTTTATTACTAATTTTCTACTGTCTCATTAGCCAAAGCAAGTCACTTGGCCAAACAGTCAATGTAGCAGTTGACTTTGAAAAAGCTTAATATAGAGAGAGGCACTGCAGCCATTAAAAAAAAAAAAAAGCTACCATATTTATTTATTATTGGAAAAATTATAAAATTCCTACCTGAAACTGAATAGAGTCTCAGTCTCCTCACTCTTAAAGGAAGACAGTAACTAGAGAGAGGCACTGCAGCCATTAAAAAAAAAAAAAGCTACCATATTTATTTATTATTGGAAAAATTATAAAATTCCTACCTGAAACTGAATAGAGTCTCAGTCTCCTCACTCTTAAAGGAAGACAGTAACACTCCCCCTTGTAGGGTTACTTTGAATACAGTTAAATGTCGATGAAAAAGGGTATTGTAAGATATGAAGCAATATAAAATATGGTGTTATTCAGGAATAAAATGGCAAGGATTTTCAGAATTACTCTTGAAAATCCTTAAATCACTCATAATGCAAAGTACATTTGGCTTTGTGTTGAGTAAACATTTGGCAAACTTTGGTAAAGTTTGAGGGCTGTTTATTGAAACCAAAAGAATTTAGAAAAGTAAAGTCTTCATACAAGTGTCTTGGCATGCAAACTATTCAACCTTGTAGATAGCAATAAAATCCCTGATGAATAGAGAATCCCCCGACAATCCTGCCTGTCCACAGAGTGCTGCTCCATTATTTAAAATAATTTTTCTTATTAAAGAAAAAAAATATTCTGATATTTGTTAAAACATTAAGAAATAATTTATTTATTAGGTTGGTACAAAAGTAATTGCGGTTTTTGCCATTAAAAGCCATAGGTATTAGGCCGGGCGCAGTGGCTCACGCCTGTAATCCCAGCACTATGGGAGGCCGAGGCGGGCGGATCACGAGGTCAGGAGATAGAGACCATCCTGGCTAACACGGTGAAACCCCGTCTCTACTAAAAATACAAAAAACTTAGCTGGGCGTGGTGGCGGGCGCCTGTAGTCCCACCTACTCTGGGGTCGGGGTCGGGGTGGGGGGCTGAGGCAGGAGAATGGCGTGAACCCGGGAGGCGGAGCAGCTTGCGGTGAGCAGAGATTGCGCCACTGCACTCCAGCCTGGGTGACAGAGCAAGACTCCGTCTCAAAAAAAAAGAACTATAGGTATTAAAATTATTGCAATAGGGGAAGAGAGAACATGCTCAGTTCAGAACACAGCAAAGACAGCTGGGGATCTGTAGCCAACAAGCCGAGTGAGGGGGTCAGTGAGTGGGGAATTACTGCTAACCTAAATTGACAGGATTTTTGCTGAAGGCAGATCAAGGAATGATAAGATCAAATGTAGGGGATGAGAAAATTGATCAGATATTGAGGGTGGTCATGTCAACGATAGGCTATTCTCTTTAAACTGACTTAGCAAGATTCTTGCTAAAACTAGGCTATAAAGAACTGGCAAGAATGGGGGCAAAAGTCTACGCCTACTCAAGAAGGGGACTCAGTAGCCTGACTAAAAGTTGAGCAAGAAGAGAATCTGTCACTTTTTAACTTCAGTATACATTAAGAGATTTGTTTGTTAGATTCATCAAAGCAGTAAACTCTATTATGTGTGGTTTAGGTCTAAAGTCAGTTTTACAAATTAAATTTGCTCAGAATATGACTTAAACTTACAAATGTAAGGTATTATTATGATTGCCATTATTAATAGCAATAATGACTTTCAGAAAAGATTGTTACTGAGTAAAGCCATATGTTGTTAATTTAATTGACATAGCCTGTGTGAATCACTTTTATGTGCAAAACTAATACTGTGGTAGACTCTGAAACTCCAGTCCAAGAATATTGAAATTTTTTTTCAGCCTGGTCAATGGGTTATATGTGGGGAAAGGAGCAGATATTGGCTACGTATAAAGCATAGGAACAGACATTGGTGGGAGATGAGAAATACTGTGGGTAATGGGAAATTTTATGTGACCATTTGACTGAGCCACAGGGTACCCATATATTTGGCAAAACAATATTTCTGGGTATGTCTGTGAGGGTGATTTTGGATGAGATTAATATTTGAATCAGTTAAAGCAGATTCCACCCCCCACTGTGGGAGGCTTCCATCCAATCAGTTAGTTGAACCCCTGAATAGAGCAAAAAGATTGAACCTCTCATGAATGAAGAAGAAGGAACTCCTGTTACTTGACTGCTAGAGCTAGAACATTGGTCTTTTCCTGCCTTTGAACTTAAACAAAAATAGTGGTTCTTCTTAGACCTTGAGCCTGCCAGCTATAGAACTAGAATTTACATCAACTCTTTCAGTTCTCAGACTTTCAGACTCAAACTAGAATTACACTGTTGGCTCTCCTGGGTCTCCAGTCTGCCAGCTGCAGATCATTGTAGATCATGGGACTTCTCAATCTTAATAATTGTGCAAGTCAATTTCTTGTTTTAAAAAATCTCTGTATTGGGGGGAGGAGCCAAGATGGCCGAATAGGAACAGCTTCAGTCTACAGCTCCCAGTGTGAGTGACGCAGAAGACGGGTGATTTCTGCATTTCCATCTGAGGTACCGGGTTCATCTCACTAGGGAGTGCAAGACAGTGGGCACAGGTCAGTGGGTGCGTGCACCGTGCACGAGCCGAAGCAGGGCGAGGCATTGCCTCACTTGGGAAGCACAAGGGGTCAGGGAGTTCCCTTTCTGAGTCAAAGAAAGGGGTGACGGACGGCACCTGGAAAATCGGGTCACTCCCACCCAAATACTGCGCTTTTCTGACAGGCTTAAAAAATGGCGCACCACGAGATTATATCCCGCACCTGGCTCGGAGGGTCCTACGCCCACCGAGTCTCGCTGATTGCTAGCACAGCAGTCTGAGATCAAACTGCAAGGTGGCAGTGATGCTGGGGGAGGGGCACCCGCCATTGCCCAGGCTTGATTAGGTAAACAAAGCAGCCGGGAAGCTCGAACTGGGTGGAGCCCACCACAGCTCAAGGAGGCCTGCCTGCCTCTGTAGGCTCCACCTCTGGGGGCAGGGCACAGACAAACAAAAAGACAGCAGTAACCTCTGCAGACTTAAATCTCCCTGTCTGACAGCTTTGAAGAGAGCAGTGGTTCTCCCAGCACTCAGCTGGAGATCTGAGAACGGGCAGACTGCCTCCTCAAGTGGGTCCCTGACCCCCGAGCAGCCTAACTGGGAGGCACCCCCCAGCAGGGGCACACTGACACCTCACACGGCAGGGTATTCCAACAGACCTGCAGCTGAGGATCCTCTCTGTTAGAAGGAAAACTAACAAACAGAAAGGACATCCACACCAAAAACCCATCGGTACATCACCATCATCAAAGACCAAAAGTAGATAAAACCACAAAGATGGGGAAAAAACAGAACAGGAAAACTGGAAACTCTAAAACGCAGAGTGCCTCTCCTCCTCCAAAGGAACGCGGTTCCTCACCAGCAACGGAACAAAGCTGGATGGAGAATGACTTTGACGAGCTCAGAGAAGAAGGCTTCAGACGATCAAATTACTCTGAGCTACGGGAGGACATTCAAACCAAAGGCAAAGAAGTCAAAAACTTTGAAAAAAATTTAGAAGAATGTATAACTAGAATAACCAATACGGAGAAGTGCTTAAAGGAGCTGATGGAGCTGAAAACCAAGGCTCGAGAACTACGTGAAGAATGCAGAAGCCTCAGGAGCCGATGCGATCAACTGGAAGAAAAGGGATCAGCAATGGAAGATGAAATGAATGAAATGAAGCAAGAAGGGAAGTTTAGAGAAAAAAGAATAAAAAGAAATGAGCAAAGCCTCCAAGAAATATGGGACTATGTGAAAAGACCAAATCTACGTCTGATTGGTGTACCTGAAAGTGATGCGGAGAATGGAACCAAGTTGGAAAACACTCTGCAGGATATTATCCAGGAGAACTTCCCCAATCTAGCAAGGCAGGCCAACGTTCAGATTCAGGAAATACAGAGAACGCCACAAAGATACTCCTTGAGAAGAGCAACTCCAAGACACTTAATTGTCAGATTCACCAAAGTTGAAATGAAGGAAAAAATGTTAAGGGCAGCCAGAGAGAAAGGTGGGGTTACCCTCAAAGGGAAGCCCATCAGACTAACAGCTGATCTCTTGGCAGAAACTCTACAAGCCAGAAGAGAGTGGGGGCCAATATTCAACATTCTTAAAGAAAAGAATTTTCAACCCAGAATTTCATATCCAGCCAAACTAAGCTTCATAAGTGAAGGAGAAATAAAATCCTTTACAAACAAGCAAATGCTGAGAGATTTTGTCACCATCAGGCCTGCCTTACAAGAGCTCCTGAAGGAAGCACTAAACATGGAAAGGAACAACCGGTACCAGCCGCTGCAAAATCATGCCAAAATGTAAAGACCATCAAGACTAGGAAGAAACTGCATCAACTAATGAGCAAAATAACCAGCTAACATCATAATGACAGGATCAAATTCACACATAACAATATTAACTTTAAATGTAAATGGACTAAATGCTCCAATTAAAAGACACAGACTGGCAAATTGGATAAAGAGTCAAGACCCATCAGTGTGCTGTATTCAGGAAACCCATCTCACTTGCAGAGACACACATAGGCTCAAAATAAAAGGATGGAGGAACATCTACCAAGCCAATGGAAAACCAAAAAAGGCAGGGGTTGCAATCCTAGTCTCTGATAAAACAGACTTTAAACCAACAAAGATCAAAAGAGACAAAGAAGGCCATTACATAATGGTAAAGGGATCAATTCAACAAGAAGAGCTAACTATCCTAAATATCTATGCACCCAATACAGGAGCACCAAGATTCATAAAGCAAGTCCTGAGTGACCTATAAAGAGACTTAGACTCCCACACATTAATAATGGGAGACTTTAACACCCCACTGTAACATTAGACAGATCAACGAGACAGAAAGTCAACAAGGATACCCAGGAATTGAACTCAGCTCTGCACCAAGCAGACCTAATAGACACTTACAGAACTCTCCACCCCAAATCAACAGAATATACATTTTTTTCAGCACCACACCTATTCCAAAATTGACCACATACTTGGAAGTAAAGCTCTCCTCAGCAAATGTAAAAGAACAGAAATTATAACAAACTATCTCTCAGACCACAGTGCAATCAAACTAGAACTCAGGATTAAGAATCTCACTCAAAACTGCTCAACTACATGGAAACTGAACAACCTGCTCCTGAATGACTACTGGGTACATAACGAAATGAAGGCAGAAATAAAGATGTTCTTTGAAACCAACGAGAACAAACACACAACATACCAGAATCTCTGGGACACATTCAAAGCAGTGTGTAGAGGGAAATTTATAGCACTAAATGCCCACAAGAGAAAGCAGGAAAGATCCAAAATTGACACCCTAACATCACAATTAAAAGAACTAGAAAAGCAAGAGCAAACACATTCAAAAGCTAGCAGAAGGCAAGAAATAACTAAAATCAGAGCAGAACTGAGGGAAATAGAGACACAAAAAACCCTTCAAAAAATTAATCCAGGAGCTGGTTTTTTGAAAGGATCAACAAAATTGATAGACCGCTAGCAAGACTAATAAAGAAAAAAAGAGAGAAGAATCAAATAGATGCAATAAAAAATGATAAAGGGGATATCACCACCGATCCCACAGAAATACAAACTACCATCAGAGAATACTACAAACACCTCTATGCAAATAAACTAGAAAATCTAGAAGAAATGGATAAATTCCTGGACACCTACACTCTCCCAAGACTAAACCAGGAAGAAGTTGAATCTCTGAATAGACCAATAACAGGAGCTGAAATTGTGGCAATAATCAATAGCTTACCAACAAAAAAGAGTCCAGGACCAGATGGGTTCACAGCCGAATTCTGCCAGAGGTACAAGGAGGAACTGGTACCATTCCTTCTGAAACTATTCCAATCAATAGAAAAAGAGGGAATCCTCCCTAACTCATTTTATGAGGCCAGCATCATTCTTATACCAAAGCCGGGCAGAGACACAACAAAAAAAAGAGAATTTGAGACCAATATCCTTGATGAACATTGATGCAAAAATCCTCAATAAAATACTGGCAAAACGAATCCAGCAGCACATCAAAAAGCTTATCCACCATGATCAAGTGGGCTTCATCCCTGGGAGGCAAGGCTGGTTCAATATATGCAAATCAATAAATGTAATCCAGCATATAAACAGAGCCAAAGACAAAAACCACATGATTATCTCAATAGATGCAGAAAAAGCCTTTGACAAAATTCAACAACCCTTCATGCTAAAAACTCTCAATAAATTAGGTATTGATGGGATGTATTTCAAAATAATAAGAGCTATCTATGACAAACGCACAGCCAATATCATACCGAATGGGCAAAAACTGGAAGCATTCCCTTTGAAAACTGGCACAAGACAGGGATGCCCTCTCTCACCACTCCTATTCAACATAGTGTTGGAAGTTCTGGCCAGGGCAATTAGGCAGGAGAAGGAAATAAAGGGTATTCAATTAGGAAAAGGGGAAGTCAAATTGTCCCTGTTTGCAGACGACATGATTGTATATCTAGAAAACCCCATTGTCTCAGCCCAAAATCTCCTTAAGCTGATAAGCAACTTCAGCAAAGTCTCAGGATACAAAATCAATGTACAAAAATCACAAGCATTCTTATACACCAACAACAGACAAACAGAGAGCCAAATCCTGAGTGAACTCCCATTCACAATTGCTTCAAAGAGAATAAAATACCTAGGAATGCAACTTACAAGGGATGTGAAGGACCTCTTCAAGGAGAACTACAAACCACTGCTCAAGGAAATAAAAGAGGATACAAACAAATGGAAGAACATTCCATGCTCATGGGTAGGAAGAATCAATATAGTGAAAATGGCCATACTGCCCAAGGTAATTGATAGATTCAATGCCATCCCCATCAAGCTACCAATGACTTTCTTCACACAATTGGAAAAAACTACTTTAAAGTTCATATGGAACCAAAAAAGAGCCCACATCGCCAAGTCAATCCTAAGCCAAAAGAACAAAGCTGGAGGCATCACACTACCTGACTTCAAACTATACTATAAGGCTACAGTAAACAAAACAGCATGGTAGTGGTACCAAAACAGAGATATAGATCAATGGAACAGAACAGAGCCCTCAGAAATAACGCCACATATCTACAACTATCTGATCTTTGACAAACCTGAGAAAAACAAGCAATGGGGAAAGGATTCCTTATTGAATAAATGGTCCTGGGACAACTGGCTAGCCATATGTAGAGAGCTGAAACAGGATCCCTTCCTTACACCTTATACAAAAATCAATTCAAGATGAATTAAAGACTTAAATGTTAGACCTAAAACCATAAAAACCCTAGAAGAAGACCTAGACATTACCATTCAGGACATAGGCATGGGCAAGGACTTCATGTCTAAAACACCAAAAGCAATGGCAACAAAAGACAAAATTGACACATGGGATCTAATTAAACTAAAGAGCTTCTGCACAGCAAAAGAAACTACCATCAGAGTGAACAGGCACCCTACAAAATGGGAGAAAATTTCACAACCTACTCATCTGACAAAGGGCTAATATCCAGAATCTACAATGAACTCAAACAAATTTACAAGAAAAAAACAACCAACCCCATCAAAAAGTGGGAGAAGGACATGAACAGACACTTCTCAAAAGAAGACATTTATGCAGCCAAAAAACACATGAAAAAATGCTTATCATCACTGGCCATCAGAGAAATGCAAATCAAAACCACAATGAGATACCATCTCACACCAGTTAGAATGGCAATCATTAAAAAGTCAGGAAACAACAGGTGCTGGAGAGGATGTGGAGAAATAGGAACACTTTGACACTGTTGGTGGGACTGTAAACTAGTTCAACCATTGTGGAAGTCAGTGTGGCGATTCCTCAGGGATCTAGAACTGGAAATACTATTTGACCCAGCCATCCCATTACTGGGTATATACCCAAAGGACTATAAATCATGCTGCTATAAAGACACCTGCACACGTATGTTTATTGCGGCATTATTCACAATAGCAAAGACTTGGAACCAACCCAAATGTCCAACAATGATAGACTGGATTAAGAAAATTGGCACATATACACCATGGAATACTATGCAGCCATAAAAAATGATGAGTTCATGTCCTTTGTAGGGACATGGATGAAATTGGACATCATCATTCCCAGTAAACTATCGCAAGAACAAAAAACCAAACACCGCATATTCTCACTCATAGGTGGGAATTGAACAGTGAGATCACATGGACACAGGAAGGGGAATATCACACTCTGGGGACTGTTGTGGGGTGGGGGGAGGGGGGAGGGATAGCATCAGGAGATATACCTAATGCTAGATGACAAGTTAGTGGGTGCAGCGCACCAGTATGGCACATGTACCCTAAAACTTAAAGTATAATTAAAAAAAAATAATAATCTCTGTATCTCTCCTCTCCTCTCTCATATGTGTGTGTATATATATGTACACGCACACACATACACAAACACACACACACAGTTACTTCTGAAATTGGTTTTCTGATCTGATTAGGATTAAAACTAATGACTCTATTTCTAGTAGTAAAGAGAGCATTTATATTCCATGACATGATCTGACAATGGAAATATGCAAAATATCTCAATTAGATACTCCTAATCAACCACTTATAAGAAGCAAGGAGATGGGTGACTTATGTATATGACATTTTCAAACATTTTTGGGAAATTAATGAATATGATTGTCTGATTGCTCCTAATATCACTAGACAAGGTGGGGGAAAGAAGAAGATGCATTCAGGGATTCAAATGTTCAGCTTAACCACTGTATAAATGACTTGAAGGTTTCTACGCCTGCCTTGAAAAAGCCCTTTATTTCCTATAGCCACATGGCTGAGATTGCTGAAAATCAAACCCAGAATCTCATCCTATGACAGGCTGAATTACAATAAAAGTTGAACTCCTAATTTCATGAGTATCTACTGTTAAAGTGAAGGCATTGATTGGGAAAGAGTGGGATCCTGTAATTGGCACGGATCTATGGGGGGAAAAACCTAATCAAGCTGGGGACAGTGAGTCCCTAAATATGATGAGTATTCTTTGCCAGTGGAAGAAGCCTCCCCATGCCCAGTGAGAGTGGCTTCTCCACTACAATTGGGAGTGATTTCTCTACCCCTGTGTGAGGAGATTAACCCTGCATTGCCTGAAAAAACTGGAATGGCCTCCCCTGAGTCAATTGTCATGTAAGACAAAGCTGAGTCTTCTTAGGACTCACCTCCACCACCCCTCTTTGCTTCTAGATCGATAACTAGGCTTAAGCCTAGCAAGCCCCTAAAGGTGAGGTGCAAAATATCACCTATACGGAGGTGTACTACACTTCAGAAGAACTACTTGGATTTTTTACTTTACACAGACAGAAATTCAGGGAACATGTGTGGAAATGGATATCAAGGATGTGAGATAATAATGGAAGGAACATAACGTTGCATCAGCCCAAAGTAATTGACATGGGCTCACTAAGCATAGATTCTGCAATTAAGTTGCAACTCAAGGAGTTATTGACTCTAATAGCTTAGTTTGTTGACTAAAACATGGATCAAGAGATGACCCACAGTGGATATGCTAGTCCTACCTTGGTTTAACCTAGAGGAAGAGATTCAAAGCCTTAGAGAGATTTTTAATATTGGAGTGGATTTATCATGTCAGATCTACTCACCCACACTGGGAGGGTCCAGAAGACATTTCACCACAACTATAAGAAATACATGTGTGAGGGGAGCCTTCGCATCCTTGAATAACTCTGTAATTGCTTTTCTCTGTAGCCCAGAACTTACAGTGGGAACTATAGTCACTGAATCGGGAAACCTAAATGCAATTAGAGTGACTGGATCCTGAGTGACTGGGGCCAGGTGGCAACATTCAATCACCAAAAGCAAGGTTGGCATGGTTACTGTAGTGGACAGCAGAGTTAAAACAGCAATCAGAATTGTCTGGCTCATGCAGACTTACGACATTGGCTGGTTGATCATGGTATTCCTAGAAGTAAAATACATAGAAAGTCTACTAAATTCTTATTTGCCGTATATAAGCAGAAAAGTTCTAGGTCAGGTGAATAAATGTCTAACTTGAATCATAAAGAGAGAGATTCATCGTACTTCAATAAATTCCCAGACTTAGCCAGTTTACAGACCAAGAATCCATTGACTGAAGAGGAAATTGGGTTTCTTCAAAGAAGGACACGGATAAACTATCAAAAATGTATACTGTTAATTTTTCTCTCAGCCTTCCCAAAAAGGACCTATTGCCTCTGACCAAAGAAAAGGAAGAAAAAAAAAAAAAACAGATCTTTCAGAGTCTATTGGACACAGGCTCTGAACTGGCATTAATTCCAAGAGACCTAAAATGGCACCATCGTGCACCAGAGTATAGACATACAGAGGTCACGTGATCAATGGAGTTTTAGCTCAAGTCCTTCTCACAGTGGATTCCATGAATCCCCAAGCCCATCTTGTGGTTGTTTCTTTAGTTCTAGAATGCTCAGTAGCTTGCAGAGTCCCCACATTGGTTCCCTGACTTGCAGAATGAGGACTTTCATGGTTGAACAGGCAAAATGGAAGACACAGGACCTGCCTCTACTTGGGAAAATAGTAAACCAAATTCAATAGTGCATTTCTAGAGGGATTGCAAAAATTAGTGTTACTGTCAAAACTTGAAACATGCACAGTGTCGATTTCCATTATAACTCCATTTAACTTTTCCATTTAGCCTGTGCAAAAGACAGGTGGAACTTAGAGAAGGACAGTAGATTGTTGTAAGCATACTGCATTAGTCTGTTTTCATGCTGCTGATAAAGACATAACTAGACTGGGTAGAAAAAGAGGATTAATTGGACTTACAGTTCCACATGGCTGGGGAGGCCTCAGAATCATGGCGGGAGGTGAAAGGCAGTTCTTATATGGCAGCAACAAGAGAAAATGAGGAAGATGTGAAAACGGAAACCCCGGCTAAAACCATCAGATCTCATGACATTCATTCACTACCATGAGAACAGTATGGAGGAAACCACCCCCATGACTCAAATTATCTCTCACTGGGTGCCTCCCACAACACATGGGAATTATGGAAGTACAATTCAAGATGAGATCTGGAGCCAAACCATGTCACATACTCAGGTGGTGATTCCAATGACACTGGCTGTATCAAATGTGGTTTCATTGCTTGTGCAAAGTAACACACCCCTTGGTACCTGTTAGGCATCTGTTGATCTGGCACATTCCTTTGTTTCTCCATTACTGTCAATAAGACCCACCAGGAAGTTTGTTTTCAGCTTTCAAGGCCACCAATATACCTCCGATGTCCTACCTCAGGAGTATATTAGCCTAGGCCATAATTTAGTTTGCATGGATCTTGATGATCTCTCCCTTCCACAAGATATCATACTGGCCCATTACATTCATGACACTATGCTGATTAGACTTAATGAGCAAGAAGTAATAACTACTCTAGATTTATTAGTAGAACATTTGTGTGTCCAAGACTGGTAAATAAATTCAATAAAAATTCAAGGAACTTCTATCAGTGATTTCTAGAGGTCCAGTGTGGTAGGGTTTGTGAAAATACATCTCTAAGGGTGAAAGATAAGTTTAATCCTGTTGCATCTAGTATCTCCTATCACCAAAAAAAGCACAATACTGAGTGGCTTCTTTGGATTTTAGAGGTAGTATATGGGTGTGTGACTCTCACCCATTTATTGAGTGACACAAAGAACTGCTAGTTTTAACTGGGACTCAGAACAAGAGAGGGTTTCACAACAGGTCCAGGCTGCAATGGAAGCTGCTCTGTCACTTGAGCCATATAATTCAGCAGATCCGATGGTGCTTGAAGTGTCAGTTGCAAATAGGGATGCTATTTGGAGGTTTTGACAGGCTCTTATAGGTGAATTGCAGTGAAGGCCCTTAGGATTTTGGAGCAAAGCCTTGCCATTCTCTATCAATAACTACTTTCCTGTTGAGAAACAGCTCTTGGCTTGCTACTGGGCCTCAACAGAAAATGAACACTTAACTATGCGCAATCCAGTTACCATGTGAACTGAGCTACCTGTCATGAACTGAGTGTTATCTGACTCACCAAGCCATAAAGATGGACACGCAGTACTCCATCATAAAATGGAAGTGGTATATACATGATCAGGCTTGAGCAGACCCTGAAGGCACAGAAAGCTACATAAAAAAGTGGCCCAAATATCCATGTTCCCCACTCCTGCTATCCTGCCTCTTCAGGTCTAGTTTATAGGTGGCTCTTCATGATACGCAGGCACAACCGACAGTGGGCAGCTGAGACACTGTAGTCCATTTCTGGGCCATTCGTGAAGGACAGTAGTGAAGTGAAATCCTTTCATTGGGTAGAATTCATATCAGTGCCTCTGGCTGTTCACTTTGCTTGGAAGGAAAAATGGCCAGAAGTATGACTATATACTTAATCATGGGCTATATCCAAGAGTTTGGTTGGATGGTAAGGGACTTGGAAAGAATGTGATTGGGAAATTGGTGACAAAGAAATTTGTGGAAAAGGTATGTGAAAATCTTATAAATAAATAAAGAGAAGATATTGATAGTCCATGTAAATGTCCATCATAGGATCACCTCCACAGAGAATTTTGATAATCAAGATATAAGATGAATATGTGTCTGTGAATATGAGTCAGCTCTTTCCTCAGCTGCCATTCCTGTCATTGCCCAATGCACTCATGAACAAAATGGCCATGGTTACAGAGATGAAGGTTATGTGTGAGATCAGCAACATGGACTTTTGTTCACCAAGGAAAACCTGGCATAGGCACTGCTGAGTGCCCAATCTGCCAGCAACATATCCCTGATATGGCACCATTCTCTGAGGTGATAAGCCAGCTAACTGGTACTAGGATGATTACACTGGACTACTTCCATCATGAAAAGGGCAATATTTTCTTCTTACTAAACAACAAACTTACTTTGGATGTGGAATTGCCTTTCCTATACATAATGTTTATGCCAAAACTACCGTCAGTGAACTTAAAGAATGCTTTATCCACCATCATATTATTCTACACGACATTGCTTCTGATCAAGGAACTCATTTCACAGAAAATAAGGCATGGCAATGGGCCCAGGCTCATAGAACTCACTGATCTTGCTATGTTCCCCACCACCCTGAAGCAGCTGGCTTGACAGACAGTGGAATGTCCTTTTGAAGACTCAATTACAACGCTAGCTAACTGGCAATACCATACAGGGAGGGGTGAAGGATTTCTGAAAGGCTATATGTGCTTTGAATGGGTACCCAATATATATGGTGCTGGTTCTCCTATAGCCAGGTTTCATGGGTCCAGAAATTAAAAGGTAAAAATGAGAGTGGCACTACTCACTATTACCCTTAGTGACTCACTAGCAAAATTTTTGCTTCCTGTACCCATGACATTATGTTCTGCTGGCCAAGAGACCTCAGTTGCTAAGGGAGGAATGCTTGCACCAGGAGAGACGACAATAATTCTACTGAACTAGAAGTTAATACTGCTGCTCAGCCACTTTGGACTCCTCATGTTTCTGAATCAACAGGCAAATAAGTGAGTTACTGTGCTGGCTGAGGTGATTAATCCTGACTAACAAAGGGAAATCGGACTGCTACTCTACAATGGAGGTAAGGAAAAGAATATGTGGAATACAGGAGATCCCTTACTGTGTCTCTTAGTATTACCATGCCCTGTGATTAAGGTCAATGGAAAATTACAACACAATCCAAGCAGGACTACTCAATCCAATGGCCCAGATCCTTCAGGAATGTAGGTTTGGGTCACCACCAGGTAAAGCATCATGACCAGCTGAAGTACTTGCTGAAGGCAAAGGGAACACAGAATGAATAGTGAAAGAAGATTATTATAAATATCAGCTATGACCAGCTACAGCAATAAAGACTGTAATTGCCATCAGTATCTCCTCCTTACCTTTTCATGGATACATTTGTGTGCGTGTATGTTTATATGTTAACATATATATTAAGCAAATATCTTCTCTTACTCTCATGTATAATTGTATATTGACTTCATATCATAGTATTTAAGTATTGTTCATTTTACATCAGTATTTAAGTTACAAAATATCAAAGAGGAGAGTAAACATCACTCAAAGACTTTACCTCTATTTCTATGAAAGGGGTTAGTGTGTTTTCAGCCATATGTAGGATAGTTGTATCATGTTATAAGGAATCATGTCCCTGTTATTGTCTTTACTTAAAGATTAAATATGGTTTGTGAAGATGCATATGAATGCCAAGTTGACAAGAAGTTAACTTGTGATAGTTAATTTTATGTGTCAATTTGACTGGACCATGGGATACTCATGTAGTCTGTCAAACATTATTTCCGGGTGTGTCTGTGCGGGTGCTTTTGGATGAGATTAACATTTGAATCAGTGGACTGAGTAAAGCAGACAGCCCTCCCCAATATGGGAGGTCCTTATCCTATCAGTTGAAGGCCTGAACAGAACAAAAAGTTGAGCCTCCTCTGAATAAAAGAAAACTCCTGGAGGACTAAGCTAGAACATTGGTCTTTTCCTGCCTTTGGATTTGAACTGAAACATTGTCTTTTCTTGGGTTTGAGCCTGCCAGCTCTGGGACTTAAATTTATATCATCAGCTTTCCTGGTTCTCAGGCTGTCAGACTCAAAGTGGAACTATACTATCAGTATCAGCTCTCCTGGGTCTCCAGATTGCTGACAACAGATCTTGGAGCAAATTTTTTTATAATAAATATCTCCTATTTCTGTTTCTTTAGAAAATTCTCACTAATATACTGTTTGCCAGAAACACCTCTCAAGACTCAGTGAGTAGGTGAAACTGGCTTTGGTTGTGCCGAAACACAATAAGGAAATGAATGATCCTAGAACCTTCCTGCTAACTGTTTAATGATGTCTGGATAAATGGAAAAAAATGCTTTCATTTATCCAATCAACAATTAATTATTGAGCACCTACTATGTGAAAGGCAGCATTCTAGGTGCTAGGGAAAGACTAATGAAGGAGGCAAATGCCTCCCCCACTCTCTTGGAGTTTACTTCTAGTAGTAGACTTATAATCAATGGATCAATCGGAAAATAATCAAAAAGAGACAGAGCTACAAAGCAGATTATTTTAAAATATTATTTTGATACAAAGTGACCAAGTACCTAAGATTACATATCAGAGGAAGCCTGTCTATACAGTCTTCAGATCTGAAAGCAATTAGAAGCTAATAATGGAGAGATATGGAGAAAAAGTATTTTAAGCAGATGAAACAGGAAGTTCAGAGGCCCTGAGGGGCCACCTGAAGCTTGAATGTCCTGAACTAGAGGGGAGAGTAACAGGAGATAAGTCAAACATGTCAGCTGTTATAGAGTCTTTGGCCCTTGGCTACTTGGCTTTGTGTCCAGTAATTATACTTTGTTATATTCTAAGTGAGCTAGGAAACTTTTGGAAGGCTTTAAAAAAAAAAAAACAGGAATGACATGATTTGATTTAAACATCAGTGACTATTACCAATGGATGCTAGGTAAAGAGGAGCATGTTTCAAGGATGGATTTCAGAATGCAAATTTTTCCCCTTCTTGCAACTGTCCAGAATCTCCTTCTCTCCCCGCCCGATTAAAGAAGCTTTAGTTGCTTCCAATCGTGAACCTCCAGCGAAGTGCTCTCTTCTCTCTCAAGGCTGTCCCTACCTAGGTGTAAGGCACATTTGCCTGGTCATTGTATGATGTGGTGGGGAAGCAGGTGTTTTGCCTGATCCAAAGAGAGCATCTCTGCCTCTAATGGATTCTGGTGACAGTCTCCCCATCACCTCCATACGCAGGTCCAGCTTCACTTGTGGTACCAGCATTATGCCAGGTATTGTACTAGGAGACAGGATCCCTGCCCTCCAAGGCTTACAATCCAGTAGATGATTTAGATCTACATATGAATTATCTATATCTATATCTATAACTATCTATCTATGTACTGCAATGAAGAAAATGAAAGGAACTCTCTTCAAAAGTACTGTAGTAACAGAATGCACATCATTTTTCTTTTCTGGCTGTATAAACATTAATGGAAGTTTTGGCAACTGGATCTGGGTCTTATGGGAAAAAGCAATGTTCTAGGCAGAATAACAGTTTGACCAAAGTTCAGGGGTGGGAAAGCTCAGAGTATTTCTCTGAGAAATGAAGCAGACTAATAGAATAGTGTGAAAAGGCAGATTTGACCCAGATTCTAGTATCATGTGTCATACTGAGGTGCTTGGACAGCGTTTTCTTTGTTCTAGGACTCCTATTCCAGCTGAAGTAGACAATGCACTTGGAAGCATTGAAAATCCACAGTCCTATTATTTCAGTGATTCACACAGGAGGAGGTAAAGGTCTGAAGTATGATGGTAGTGGGTATAATGGTAGGGTAGGGAAGTAGAATAGGGATAGACCAAAGAAAAAGAAAGAAACAAATAAGACAAACATTCCAAGCAAAACAATGAAGTTATTGATGCCATTAACAGAGGCAGATGAGCTAAAAGCCCAGGAAGGCCTGATTTTTGGAGAAAGACAAGGAATCTAATTATTCTGAACACACCTTGGAACATAAAATATTTCAATGGTGTGACATGTGAAAAGTGTGGCATGTGAAAACCACTTATATTGCCCTATGGACATTAGACCTGGAGAAAATTTTAACAGCTCCTGCTTATATTCTCTTTTTTGATATGATACAAAGTGCTAGAAGTTTTTGACTTACAACAACAATAGCAACACAAAATTGAATGAAACAAAATGAATAAAGAAAATTAACTTGTAGATGGCAATCACTCCTGTAAATTTGTAAACAGGAATAATTAATGTGACTCTATCTAAGTTTATATCAGTTTTAGCCACAGTAAGACATGAGATTCTTCACAACCATTCAAGGAAGACACTGGTAATTCAGCTTAGCATTTGGGTTATAAAAACTGGGTTTCTTTTCATTGGTAACCATCACTGGGGAAAGTTTGAGGGATGCAAGAACACCCACGGAGGCACTTTGTAAATATTTAACAATCATTAATTAGAAAGTAGGCATAACACAATTTATACAGTTTGCTCTGTATACTTGAAGTCCCAGTTCTGTTTTTAGAGATAACCTGATCATATCTTACATGAAAAATTCACTCAGGTTAGATTTGACCATTTTCTGGAGATAGGGTGATGTTATCCTTACAGAAGCCACCAGAAAATTATTCAATGACAGTCCAATTTTGAGATCAAGCTCAAACAACATCCTAAAGTTAGTTATATGCTACAAATTTCCCCACATTTTTAATATTTAAAGCTTTATTAAAAAAAATTATAGACAGGGTCTCACTCTGTCACCTAGGCTGAAGTGCAGCAGTGCAATCATGGCTCACTACACCCTCAAACTCTTGGACTCAGGTGATCCTTCCTCCTCTGCCTCCCAAGTAGCTATGATTACAGACACCTATCACTTCACCTGGTTCTTTCCCCACATTTTTATTGTATCCTTCCTTTTCTTGTAAAGTGTAGAATGTCTCTAAAATAATTTAACCAATCCACATTATCTTGAATACTCCAAGTTTCACAAATGGCAGCTCATTTACAGCATCATTATGCTAATTAACATGCTACTGCTTTCATCAGGCAGCCTATTTCTAACAATCATTATGTTAATTGAGATACAATAGCTTTAAGTACTTGTACAAACCTCTGGCCTTTCTCATTAAATGCTAGCTGACCTCCTGTGGGGTGTGAAATTCTGATTAGGGCAGCAAGTGTTCCTGAAAAGTAGCTTAACCCATTATATATACATTTAACATCACAATGTCTACACTAAAGATATTGTAAAGTACAGACTTCATAACAGATGGTTTAAAGAGAAGAGTTTGAGAAATATAAATGATGTACCTATGAATTAAGGGACTATATTTGGGATATATGTTGGCAAATATTTAATATTCCAAATTCCACATTTCAAGGTAAATCAAAGGACTTCACATTTTAGTATTTATGGAGTTTTCTTTCCCCTGTTGTTAAAAGAGGCTACTTGAGGGATAAAAGACTACATATAGGGTACAGTGTATACTGCTCAGGTGACAGGTGCACCAAAATCTAAGAATTCATCACTATAGAATTCATTCATGTAACCAAAACCACTTGTACTCCAAAAACTATTAAAATAATAATAAAAAAGAGGCTACTAATGCAAAAGGATTCCAGATTCTTATCAGAGAAGGAGGAAATAACTGTGGTTTGTTTTGGAAATTCTATGGAAATTCCAATTCCCACCCAAGTTATCTGTTTTCCTTTGTGCTATGTAGGAAACCTTAAAAATAACTAGATCTGAAAACTATGTCTTCAATCAAAGTTAAATTCTAATATGTGGAATCAGAAGTCCTTGGTTCAGATTCCACTTTTACCACTTCCTAGTTATCACTCAGCCCTTTGGAGCCTCATTTTACTCTTCCTTAAAGTGGGAGGATTACATCAGTGTTCTCCAAAGAGTGTTAATTAGGTCTCTAGTAATGAGGGAGGATTTGCCACTGTGCCCTGGAGTTGGGGTGGGGTGGGAGGGAAGCACTTTCTGGTCAAATTATGTTGGGATACACTGGTTTAAACTAAGTGAAATAGTTTGCTTATTTCATTTTTCTTCAGAGTCATAAAAATACTAACTTATATGACCTCCTAGAGCATCCAATAAATACAGCCAATGTTTTACTTCCAGAAAGATTAGGGTGTGTGATGCCTTCCTCTCAGGGAATTCTAAGAGGCTTTTTAAAATTATTATTTATGTTTTAGAGAGAGAGAGAGAAAGAGAGAGAGAGAGAGAGAGAGAGAGAGAGCCAGAGTCTCACTCTGTCACTCAGGCTGGAGTGTAGTGGCATGATCTCAGCTCACTGCAACCTCCACCTCCCCATTTCAAGCAATTCTCCTGCCTCAGCCTCCCAAGTAGCTGGGATTACAGGCACGCACCACCATACCCAGCTAATATTTGTATTTCTAGTAGAGATGGGTTTTTGCCATGTTAGCCAGGCTTATCTCGAACTCCGGGCCTTAAGTGATCCTCCTGTGTTGGCCTCCCAAAATACTGGGGTTACAGGCATGAGCCACTGTGCCTGGCCTCCAAGATTTTTTATAATTAAATTATTAATTCTTCCTATCCATGAGCATGGAAGGTTTTTCCATTTGTTTGTGTCCTCTCTTATTCCTTGAGCAGTGGTTTGTAGTTCTCCTTGAAGAGGTCCTTCACATCCCTTGTAAGTTGTATTCCTAGGTATTTTATTCTCTTTGTAGCAACTGTAAATGGGAATTCACTCATGATTTGGCTGTTTGTCTGTTATTGGTGTATAGGAATGCTTGTGATTTTTGCACCTTGATTTTGTATCCTGAGACATTGCTGAAGTTGCTTATCAGCTTAAGGAGATTTTGGGCTGAGACGATGGAGTTTTCTAAATATACAATCATGTCATCTGCAAACAGAGAGAATTTGAATTCCTCTTTTCCTAATTGAATGCCCTTTCTTTCTCCTGCCTGATTGCCCTGGCCAGAACTTCCAATACTTTGTTGAATAGGAGTGGTGAGAGAGGGCATCCTTGTCTTGTGCCAGTTTTCAAAGGGAATGCTTCCAGTTTTTGCCCATTCAGAATGATATTGGGTGTGGGTGTGTCATAAATAGCTCTTACTGTTTTGAGATACATTCCATCAATATCTAGTTTATTGAGAGTTTTTAGCATGAAGGGCTATTGAATTTTGTTGAAGGCCTTTTCTGCATCTATTGAGATAATCATATGAAAATGGCCATACTGCCCAAAGTAATTTATATATTTAATGCTATCCCCATCAAGCTACCATGACTTTCTTCACAGAATTAGAAAAAACTACTTTAAATTTCATATGAAACCAAAAAAGAGCCCTCATAGCCAAGACAATCCTAAGTGAAAAGAATGAAGCTGGAGACATCACGCTACCTGACTTCAAACTATACTACAAGGCTACAGTAACCAAAACACCATGGTACTGGTACCAAAACAGATATATAGACCAATGGAACAGATCAGAGGCCTCAGAAATAACACCACACATCTACAACCATCTGACCTTAGACAAACCTGGTAAAAAGAAGCAATAGGGAAAGGATTCCCTATTTAATAAATGGTATTGGGAAAACTGGCTAACCATATGCAGAAAGCTGAAACTGGATCCCTTCCTTACACTTTATACAAAAATTAACTCAAGATGGATTAAAGACTTAAACATAAGACCTAAAACCAAGGGAGGAGCCAAGATGGCCGAATAGGAAGAGATCCGGTCTACAGCTCCCAGCGTGAGCTATGCAGAAGACGGGTGATTTCTACATTTCCATCTCAGGTACTGGGTTCATCTCACTGGGGAGTGCCACAGAGTAGGTGCAGGACAGTGGGTGCAGCGCACCGTGCATGAGCCGAAGCACGGTGAGGCATCACCTCACACGGGAAGTGCAAGGGGTCAGGGAATTCCCTTTCCTAGTCAAAGAAAGGGGTGACAGACGGCACCTGGAGCCCACCACAGCTCAAGGAGGCCTGCTGCCTCTGTAGGCTCCACTTCTGGGGGCAGGGCACAGACAAACAAAAAGACAGCAGTAACCTCTGCAGACTTAAATGTCCCTCTCTGACAGCTTTGAAGAGAGTAGTGGTTCTCCCAGCATGCAGCTGGAGATCTGAGAATGGGCAGACTGCCTCCTCAAGTGGGTGCCTGACCCCCAAGTAGCGTAACTGGGAGGCACCCCCCAGTAGGTGCAGACTGACACCTCACATGGCTGGGTACTCCTCTGAGACAAAACTTCCAGAGGAATGATCAGGCAGCAGCATTTGCAGTTCACCAATATCCGCTGTTCTGCAGCCACCGCTGCTGATACCCAGGCAAACAGGGTCTGCAGTGGACCTCTAGCAAACTCCAACAGACGTGCAGCTGAGGGTCCTGTCTGTTAGAAGGAAAACTAACAAACAGAAAGGACATCCACACCAAAAACCCATCTGTATGTCACCATCATCAAAGACCAAAGGTAGATTAGATAAAACCACAAAGATGGGAAAAAAACAGAGCAGAAAAACTGGAAACTCTAAAAATCAGAGTGCCTCTCCACCTCCAAAGGAATGCAGCTCCTCACCAGCAACAGAACAAAGCTGGACAGAGAATGACTTTGACGAGTTGAGAGAAGAAGGCTTCAGATGATCAAACTACTCCGAGCTACAGGAGGAAATTTGAACCAAGGGCAAAAAAGTTAAAAGCTTTGAAAAAAAATTAGATGAATGGATAACTAGAATAACCAATGCAGAGAAGTCCTTGAAGGACCTGATGGAGCTGAAAACCAAGGCACTAGGGCTATGTGACGAATGCAGAAGCCTCAGTAGCCAATGCAATCAACTGGAAGAAAGGGTATCAGTGATGGAAGATAAAATGAAGCAAGAAGAGAAGTTTAGAGAAAAAAGAATAAAAAGAAACGAACAAAGCCTCCAAGAAATATGGGACTATGTGAAGAGACCAAACCTACATCTGATTGGTGTACGTGAAAGTGACAGGGAGAATGGAACCAAGTTGGAAAACACTCTGCCGGATATTATCCAGGAGAACTTCTCCAACTTAGCAAGGCAGGCCAACATTCAAATTCAGGAAATATAGAGAACGCCACAAAGATACTCCTCAAGAAGAGCAACTCCAAGACACATAATTGTCAGATTCACCAAAGTTGAAATGAAGGAAAAAATGTTAAGGGCAGCCAGAGAGAAAGGTCGGGTTACCCACAAAGGGAAGCCCATCAGACTAACAGCTGATCTCTTGGCAGAAACTCTACAAGCCAGAAGAGAGTGGGGACCAATATTCAACATTCTTACAGAAAAGAATTTTCAACCCAGAATTTCATATCCAGCCAAACTAAGCTTCATAAGTGAAGGAGAAATAAAATCCTTTACAGACAAGCAAATGCTGAGAGATTTTGTCATCACCAGGCCTGCCCTAAAAGAGCTCCTGAAGGAAGCACTAAACTTAGAAAGGAACAACCGGTACCAGCCACTGCAACAACATGCCAAATTGTAAAGACCATCAAGGCTAGGAAGAAACTGCATCAACTAATGAGCAAAATAACCAGCTAACATCATAATGACAGGATCAAATTCACACATAACAATATTAACTTTAAATGTAAATGGACTAAATACTCCAATTAAAAGACACAGACTGGCAAATTGGATAAAGAGTCAAGACCCATCAGTGTGCTGTATTCAGGAAACCCATCTCACTTGCAGAGACACACATAGGCTCAAAATAAAGGGATGGAGGAAGATCTACCAAGCAAATGGAATACAAAAAAAGGCAGGGGTTGCAATCC
Source organism: Pan troglodytes (assembly GCF_028858775.2). Classification (NCBI taxonomy): domain Eukaryota; kingdom Metazoa; phylum Chordata; class Mammalia; order Primates; family Hominidae; genus Pan; species Pan troglodytes. Next base: position 34,012,238 of record NC_086015.1, read on the forward strand.
TAGTCTCTGATAAAACAGACTTTAAACCAACAAAGATCAAAAGAGACAAAGAAGGCCATTACATAATGGTAAAGGGATCAATTCAACAAGAAGAGCTAACTATCCTAAATATATATGCACCCAATACAGGAGCACCCAGATTCTTAAAGCAAGTCCTTAGGGACATACAAAGAGACTTAGGCTTCCACACAATAATAATGGGAGACTTTAACACGCCAATGTCAACATTAGACAGATCAGCGAGACAGAAAGTTAACAAGGATATCCAGGAATTGAACTCAGCTCTGCACCAAGTGGACCTAATAGACATCTACAGTACTCTCCACCACAAATCAACAGAATATACATTCTTTTCAGCACCACACCACACCTATTCCAAAACTGACCACATAGTTGGAAGTAAAGCACTCCTCAGCAAATGTAAAAGAACAGAAATTATAACAAGCTGTCTCTCAGACCACAGTGCAATCAAACTAGAACTCAAGATTAAGAAACTCACTCAAAACCGCTCAACTACATGGAAACTGAACAACCTGCTCCTGAATGACTACTGGGTAAATAATGAAATGAAGGCAGAAATAAAGATGTTCTTTGAAACCAATGAGAACAAAGACACAACATACAAGAATCTCTGGGACACATTCAAAGCGGTGTATAGAGGGAAATTCATAGCACTAAATGCCCACAAGAGAAAGCAGGAAAGATCTAAAATTGACACCCTAACATCACAATTAAAAGAACTAGAAAAGCAAGAGCAAACACATTCAAAAGCTAGCAGAAGGCAAGAAATAACTAAGATCAGAGCAGAACTGAAGGAAATAGAGACACAAAAAAAACCCTTCAAAAAAATCAATGAATCCAGGAGCTGGTTTTTTGAAAAGATCAACAAAATTGATAGACCACCAGCAAGACTAATAAAGAAGAAAAGAGAGAAGAAACAAATAGACGCAACGAAAAATGATAAAGGGGATATCACCACCGATCCCACAGAAATACAAACTACCATCAGAGAATACTATAAACACCTCTATGCAAATAAACTAGAAAATCTCGAAGAAATGGATACATTCCTCGACACATATATCCGCCCAAGACAAAACCAGGAAGAAGTTGAATCTCTGAATAGACCAATAACAGGCTCTGAAATTGAGGCAATAATCAATAGCTTACCAACCAAAAAAAGTCCAGGACCAGATGGATTCACAGCCAAATTCTACCAGAGTTACAAAGAGGAGCTGGTACTATTCCTTCTGAAACTATTCCAATCAATAGAAAAAGAGGGAATCCTCCCTAACTCATTTTATGAGGCCAGCATCATCCTGATACCAAAGCCTGGCAGAGACACAACCAAAAAAGAGAATTTTAGACCAATACCCCTGATGAACATCGATGCAAAAATCCTCAATAAAATACTGGCAAACTGAATCCAGGAGCACATCAAAAAGCTTATCCACCATGATCAAGTGGGCTTCATCCCTGGGATGCAAGGCTGGTTCAACATATGCAAATCAATAAATGTAATCCAGCATATAAACAGAACCAAAGACAAAAACCACATGATTATCTCAATAGATGCAGAAAAGGCCTTTGACAAAATTCAACAGCCCTTCATGCTAAAAACTCTCAATAAATTAGGTATCAATGGGACCTATCTCAAAATAATAAGAGCTATCTATGACAAACCCACAGCCAATATCATACTGAATGGACAAAAAATGGAAGCATTCCCTTTGAAAACTGGCACAAGACAGGGATGCCCTCTCTCACCACTCCTATTCAACATAGTGTTGGAAGTTCTGGCCAGGGCAATCAGGCAGGAGAGGGAAATAAAGGGTATTCAATTAGGAAAAGAGGAAGTCAAATTGTCCCTGTTTGCAGATGACATGATTGTATATCTAGAAAACCCCATTGTCTCAGCCCAAAATCTCCTTAAGCTGATAAGCAACTGCAGCAAAGTCTCAGGATACAAAATCAATGTACAAAAATCACAAGCATTCTTATACACCAACAACAGACAAACAGAGAGCCAAATCCTGAGTGAACTCCCATTCACAATTGCTTCAAAGAGAATAAAATACCTAGGAATCCACCTTACAAGGGATGTGAAGGACCTCTTCAAGGAGAACTGCAAACCACTGCTCAAGGAAATAAAAGAGGATACAAACAAATGGAAGAACAGTCCATGCTCATGGGTAGGAAGAATCAATATCATGAAATTGGCCATACTGCCCAAGGTAATTGATAGATTCAATGCCATCCCCATCAAGCTACCAATGACTTTCTTCACAGAATTGGAAAAAACTACTTTAAAGTTCATATGGAACCAAAAAAGAGCCCACATCACCAAGTCAATCCTAAGCCAAAAGAACAAAGCTGGAGGCATCACGCTACCTGACTTCAAACTATACTACAAGGTTACAGTAACCAAAGCAGCATGGTACTGGTACCAAAACAGAGATATAGACCAATGGAACAGAACAGAGCCCTCAGAAATAATGCCACATATCTACAACTATCTGATCTTTGACAAACCTGACAAAAACAAGCAATGGGGAAAGGATTCCCTATTGAATAAATGGTGCTGGGAAAACTGGCTAGCCATATGTAGAAAGCTGAAACTGGATCCCTTCCTTACACCTTATACAAAAATTAATTCAAGATGGATGGATTAAAGACTTAACTGTTAGACCTAAAACCATAAAAACTCTTGAAGAAAACCTGGGCAATACCATTCAGGACATAGTCATAGGCAAGGACTTCATGTCTAAAACACCAAAAGCAATGGCAACAAAAGCCAAAATTGACAAATGGGATCTAATTAAACTAAAGAGCTTCTGCACAGCAAAAGAAACTACCATCAGAGTGAACAGGCAACCTACAGAATGGGAGAAAATTTTCGCAACCTACTCATCTGACAAAGGGCTAATATCCAGAATCTACAATGAACTCAAACAAATTTACAAGAAAAAAACAAAAAACCCCATCAAAAAGTGGGCAAAGAATATGAACAGACACTTCTCAAAAGAAGACATTTATGCAGCCACAAGACACATGAAAAAATGCTTATCATCACTGGCCGTCAGAGAAATGCAAATCAAAACCACAATGAGATATCATGTTACACCAGTTAGAATGGCAATCATTAAAAAGTCAGGAAACAACAGGTGCTGGAGAGGATGTGGAGAAATAGGAACACTTTGACACTGTTGGTGGGACTGTAAACTAGTTCAAACATTGTGGAAGTCAGTGTGGTGATTCCTCAGGGATCTAGAACTAGAAATACCATTTGACCCAGCCATCCCATTACTGGGTATATACACAAAGGATTATAAATCATGCTGCTATAAAGGCACATGCACATGTATGTTTATAGCGGCACTATTCACAATGGCAAAGACTTGGAACCAACCTAAATGTCCAAATAGTCTGGATTAAGAAAATGTGGCACATATACACCATGGAATACTATGCAGCCACAAAAAATGATGAGTTCATGTCCTTTGTAGGGACATGGATGAAACTGGAAACCATCATTCCCAGCAAACTATCACAAGGACAAAAAACCAAATACTGCAAGTTCTCACTCATAGGTGGGAATTGAACAATGAGAACACATGGACACAGGAAGGGGAACATCACACACTGGGGACTGTTGTGGGGTGGGGGGTGTGGGGAGGGATAACATTAGGAGATATACCTAATGCTAAATGATGAGTTAATGGGTGCAGCACACCAACATGGCACATGTATACATATGTAACAAACCTGCACATTGTGCACATGTACCCTAAAACTTAAAGTATAATAATAATAAAATAATAATTTAAAAAAAGACCTAAAACCATAAAAACCCTAGAAGAAAATCAGGACATAGGCATGGGCAAAGACTTCATGCCTAAAACACCAAAAGCAACAGCAAAAAAAAGCCAAACTAGACAAATGGGATCTAATTAAACTAAAGAACTTCTGCACAGCAAAAGAAACTATCATCAGGGTGAACAGGCAACGTACAGAATGGGAGAAAATTTTTGCAATCTACCCATCTGACAAAGGTCTAATATCCAGAATCTACAAAGAACTTGAACAAATTTACAAGAAAAAAACAACCCCATCAAAAAGTAAACAAAGGATATGAACAGACACTTCTCAAAAGAAGACATTTATGCAGGCAACAAACATGAAAAAAAGCTCATCACCACTGATCATCAGAGAAATGCAAATCAAAACCACAATGAGATACCATTTCATGCCAGTTAGAATGGCAATCATTAAAAAGTCAGGAAACAACAGATGCTGGAGAGGATATGGAGAAATAGGAATACTTTTACACTGTTGGTGGGAGTGTAAATTAGTTCAACCATTGTGGAAGACAGTGTGGTGATTCCTCAAGGATCTAGAACCAGAAATACCATTTGACCCAGCAATCCCATTACTGGGTATATACCCAAAGGATTATAAATCATTCTACTATAAAGACACATGCCCACGAATGTTTACTGTGGCACTGTTCACAATAGCAAAGAGTTGGAACCAACCCAAATGCCCATTAATGATAGACTTGATAAAGAAAATGTGGCACATATACACCATGGAATACCATGCAGTCATAAAAAGGATGAGTTCATGTCCTTTGTAGGGACATGGATTAAACTGGAAACCATCATTCTCAGCAAACTAACAAAAGAACAGAAAACCAAACACCACGTGTTCTCACTCATAAGTGGGAGTTGAACAGTGAGAACATGGACATCGGGGGTGGGAGCATCACATACTGGGGCCTGTCAGGGAGTGGGGGGCTAAGGAAGGGATAGCATTAGGAGAAATACCTAATGTAGTTGATGGGTTGATGGGTACAGCAAATCACCATGGCATGTGTGTATACCTATGTAACAAACCTGCACGTTCTGCATATGTATCCCAGAACTTAAAGTATAATAAAAAAAAAGAAAAATTAAATTATTAAAGAAGTCTAACAGTTTCATCTACATGTTGTAATTTAGATACCTATGTAAAAGATTACATTCTTTCAAGGACAATTTTTAAAAATATTCATGGCTTTCTTTATGGGTGCCCTAACCACTTCTTTAAGTTTACCTGTGAGTAATCCAGTAGAGGGAATATACTGTGACATTTTTCCACACTCTGGATCACAGAATCCCACTTTTTACATAGCATTACATGAAGCTAGTCTGTCAGGAATTATTCTGGAAAATATTGCTTCATTTGGCTATCTCTAAGACTTCCTCCTGCTCTAAAATAGATTTCTAAGATTATCGTTTGTTACGTTCCAATATATTCACTGTGCCTTTTTTTTGAGGGTGGAGGAGTGATGAGAGGATTCAAAATGACTCTGTATTCTTAAATTCAGTGAAATTCCTACTCTACCATATTTACTCTGACTTTAGAAGGCCCTCATCTCAACCCTGATATTGCAAGTTCTTTTTATACTTCAAATCTTCTCTGGCTAACTGAACTACCATGAATACCAAATTTCTATACATTGTCAGTATATCAATGATGAGCAAATTATGTCCTTCACATTTGTGAGTAATACAACATTCTATGTATTATAATATATTGTAATAATACATTGTATGTGCACTGTTTTACCATTTGCAATTGATTTCCATACTCATTATTTCTTCACATGAATTCCTGTTTTCAGGTTATTTCTTTTTATTATTTATTTTATTTCTTATTTATTTTATTTCTAAAATGTCCAACTTAAAATGTTCTTGTTGCCAAAGATCCCAGCCTAAACAAAATTAAAACCCTTCTGTTTTTAGGAATTTCAGTGCAATCCATAAGTATTATGTAAATGTGCACATTCACATTTATTCTAGGACAGAGGAGATCGGCAGGAGTGAATTCAGTTCTTTTAAATGGCAAGATCCTTTATACTTCAAACTTCAGCTAGCAAATATGAACTTGTAAAGTACTACCATCTATTTGCCATCATTTGTTTTCATGTGGCAATGGGACCATTTTAAAGACCAAGCAAATTATGGGAGAGGGCTATTGGAAACATTTGTGTACAGTTATAAAACCTAAAGTAGTTCCAGCCTAGCTCATAAATATCAATGCTTTTGAGACCAGTGAATATCAAGTACTTGAGCTTGATGGGTCAGGTACTCTATGCCCTGTAGTCCACTGAATAAGACATCATTCACTGAGCAGCTGCTAAAGAGATTCATGGTGTTTTAGGCATTTTTGGTTCAGTACACAATAATACCAGAGTAGAAGATGGGAGTGAGAACAAAGAACAGACTCTCCCCCAACACACACACACACACACACACACACACAAAACTATATAACCAAGAAAAAAAATTGTTCCCTTAGTAATATAGATTTTTAGACATAAATGGAGTAAGTCTATAGTTTGCAAAGCTAGAGACAGTTAAAATGTAAACCATGGTTCCCATGACTACCACTAATAAAATTTTTTCTTATTGTTGCTACTGTATGAAAATTGTAATTGCTTTACTTCTTAGAAGATATCTCACTTTCTCATATAACACAGAAATATATTTTTAGGGACTTAACCTATTGATAAAAATTGAATATTCGATCTCTCAACTAGTTGCTTTCCTCACATGATTTTAGGAAGAAATTAATCAGGTTCCTAATTGCCGTAGCTGGCTCACATGATGGCTTTTTGCAAATCAGGAAACTATGTCCTTTCTGGGCCATCTCAAGCTAAACATTACACAGTTTAAAACACTGTGAATTGGGGTTACAGCTTTCCTGCAGGGTACATACCTTGGGGAGCAGACGGGCTGAAATTTAGCCCCCACTCCCTCAATCATACATCTTATATAGTAAACAATCTGTAAAACTATACATAGTAACACTGAGTCAAATTTACTAAATTAAACAACTGTGCATCAGAAGAACTTGCATAACTTTTTGCTGGCATCCAATACCCTGAGCAAAGAGGCCTTCAGCTAAATGTAACTTACAGATAATACAGAGGTCCTTCTTTCTATAGCACCACTCAGTTATTTTACAAACTTCTAATCTGTGGGCAAAAAAGCTAAGAGTAGTCATCCTGATGGAAGGTTAACCTTGCAACATAGAAGGGGCAGTAGCAGAAGTCTTTATTTGATGTGAGCTAAGCAAAGTGGCATATAGTAAAATGATATTTTTCTAGTTAAACACCTATTGTGTATATACCACTCTGCCTAAAGGGTAAAGGGTAGAAGTAAAATATAGTTCCTGCTCTCACAAATTTATAATCTTGACAGGGGGAATGAACAAGAAAGTAGAGAAGGGAAAGAGGAAAAGAGAATAAAACTGCATTGGCCTCTTAACTGTCTCACTTATTTCCTCAGGCAATAAGCCTTATGTAAATGTATGTGATGAATACCATGAGATAACATACAACCCAGTTACTTTGGGTGCATAGTAAAGAATCTCATATTTGTTGCTGGAATTAGTGATGATTCGTATAGTAGTTTTGAAGGAACAGAATTACTCAAAGGATCTGTAAGGAGCTATAACATAAGCTATTACCCTTGATTTTTAATGTAAACAAACTCTCTGGCCCAAATCTGTATTCAAATGAAAGTGGCAGAATTTGACAATCTCATAGACTCAGTATGATTTTATGATGCTTTTGTGACTGTGTTACATTGAAAGCTTGGTATCTTTTAAAGCTGCCTCATTGGAAAAGGGCACAGAAGGTGATTTCAAAGTTACTTTAATTTAATGACCACTCTTATTCAATTGTTTTCACAGACCATAAACAAACAGGACTGAAGAATGTCCGTCTGAATCTTTGCCTTGAATGAAGAAACTTCATTGAACAAGAAGTTGGCTTCCAGTTTGCACAGACGTCAATGGAATGCATTTTTTTGTTGTTGTTGTTGTTGTTGTTTTTTTTTAGTGTTATACCTTACCCAATGAAAGCAAAGTTTTTATGTGCTGTGCAAATGGTCTTCATGTGGTCTGACAATTTATTTTTGCCATCATTTTTTTAATTAAAGAAAAAATTTCCAGAAGAGGAAAAAAAAACTACAAAAAACAAAACATTGAAGGTTGATATTTTATGTGGAAGAACATTTGAATTGAATTCAGAATTTTTCTGAAGGTGTAGATACTTTTTTTTTTTTTTAACAGAAAACCTGATGTCAAGAGGTGGGCAATAGAAATGGAAACAAATTGTCTTCCTCAATAATTAAGCTACTTTCTCTTTTTCCCTTCTTGTTTTAATCTAGTGGGTTTTTTATTTTATTTTTTCTTAGAAATATTTAGGTAAGGTTTATCTTGAATCTTAATTGCCTTAATTTTAAGGACGTCAAAGGCTCTCGAGGCAAGCTGTCAACGTCTTGTTGAAAACAAAAATCAAGAAAGAATTGAAATATTGTGCCGGCTTTCACTGGCACAGAAGTTTAAGACTATGAGTTTTTAGGGTGAAGAAAAAACTGTACAGTTTAAATGAAAATGTTTTTCTTCATTTGAAGAAAATTTGTTGATAAAAGAAACCATGGCAACTGCAAGAATTGGGAAAATGCTGGGACTTTTCATGAACTTTGTCTTAAGTGTTGACATGAATCATTCTAAAAGGCTAAAACATTTTACAGTAAAGTTATTAATGTTGGTTTAAAAACAACTGCATTAGAAATAATGCGTGTTTGGGGGGCAGAATGCAGATTTTTTTAATTTACAAAGCGTGATCGCTAGCAAAAGCATTAGTGCTTTTTATCTGCAGTCTTTTTTATGAGCTTTACAAAGTTTTTAGTCAGCTTTGCTTGTCACATTGCAAAACCTAGCTTAAGAGCATTAAAACAAAAAAAAAAAACTTAAGTAGATAGGAGCTTATGGTCAAAAAGTGCAAAAAAAAAAAACAAAAAAAAGCAATAGATAGAGAAATTGTTGACAATTTCTGTAGTCTTTCCTAGTTGTGATCAAATTCAGCCTATGGATGGCCTATTTTATACCAAAGATGAAGTGACACCCTATTACAGTCCAGAAGATAGAGGTTGTTTTCGTTTCTTTTCTTTAAAAAAAAAAAAAAAAAAATTTTATTTGACCGACATGGCCGGACCAGTTCTTTGTTGTTTGTTTAAACTACCTTCCACTGGTGTTTTACATAGTGCAAAAAAAAAAAAGAGGGTGGGGGGAGTTGTCTCTCTTTTCTTTAAATGTGTATTCATTGATAGCAGAAGCTTGTACCTGCTGTGTTTAGCAGTTTCAGCATGAAGAGTTCTGGATATCAACTGATTGATAGAGCCAAGTGGCTTTAAATTCTGTGAGCTTTTCTGGTTTCTCACTAGCTGTCTTGAATAGTGAAACCTGTATTGATGGCCACTAGTAAACCAAGATGCTTATTTAACAGGTGGAATATTCTTTATATGAAATTTCAGCTAAAGACACTTTCTGGACCTGGTCTGAAAGGTCATTTGTCAAAAAAGCTTAGGGATATTCTGTGAAATGGTGAGTGGTCTCCTGGAAAGGTCTCATTGTATTTGAACAATAGTCTTCCCTCTAAATTACAACACCTCTGGGTTTTGTCTTTACACCTCTGTCTTTGTCATCACCTACCATGAATAGTCACCTTGGTTTTGCAAACGGGGAGGGGGTATCTTCTTTTTGCCTGTTTTCACTGTATTTTTGTATATTGGTGTTGCCGAAAGAACTTTTTCTTTCAGTTTAATTCTTTGAGGCATGTAGGACCAATAAGATTGAGAATTCTATTAGTGGAATTTAGGGAAGTCCTTAAAATGCTAGTTGACAATCAAGGAACAGTATGATTTATATCAATAAGAACCAAAAGAATTAGGTTTGATCAATCATTTAAGCCAAGGAGGAATACTTGCATTTAGAACAATGCAAAACTTTGTCTAAAATGAATTAAATTGACCCACCTGTAAAATATATCTACATTTTTAATTCATGAGATATGTGTTCAACCTTTACAGTTTTACCTGAAATTAAGGACAATGGAATAGAATTTGTTAAGTGAACCATTCACTAGATTGCTTTCTGAATGAATCCTTTGAATCAAATAGGTGAAACTCTTTTCAAAAACTAACTCAGTCACAGGAGCCTGTCTTAGTCCAAAAGAAGCAGGGAAATGTATTTAAGTGTACTATAAAACAGGGTAGGCTTTTTAAAAACTAAAAAGTTTTAAAGGTAAATCATATTCCCATTAGGTCAACATGAGTAATAAGGTTGACTCATGTGAAATTGTCAATATTCTACTATTTCTGTAAACTCTGGTTCTCTTATTTGCAACCCCATGCATTGGAAGCCCAAATCAGAGAATGACTCCATATATTTATGGTCACATTGGAGACAAAAGTGTATCCAAGAAAATGTAGTGTGCGTTATAGAGAAATTCCAACTGGTCACACTCACCATTATGGTTTTTCATGCTTTAGAGAAAATGCTAGATTTATACTGTCTTTTGTTCCATCCTTCAGCTTCCCATGCATTATAAAGGGACACTTAAGTTTTTATCTTTGAAAAGTGGGCCCCAAAGTTTTTTGGGGTACAAAAAGACATGTATGGGAACCATATTTTCTGTTTCTCTTTTTCACTCTCTAAACTCTTTTTGTATAAATAAGGATTATCCTGGGCATAATTCATTTGAATATGAAACCAACATACTTTCCTTCATTTTTGTGAAAAAATAACCAAAAACATGTATTAATGTGATACAAAGAAAGTCTCATTCACACAATCAACAATGAGGCTAAGAGGTAGCTACCATGTGGCTAATGAATGTGCCTAGGTAACTTCCTGTTTCTATTCAAAACTGCTGCTTTATTTGTACATTCAGAAATATTTTTTTCAACTATGAAATTTCAATATCAATTTTTTAAGCCAGTTTCTGCAAAAGGAAATGAACTGTCATTTGATGTGTTCATGTGTGTTTTGTGTTTGGATAGTTTATATCATGCCATTCTATAAAATGTATGTTTTCAAACCAAAAAGAAAAAAAATAGAAGGAAAACAACGGCACATACTCAAATTTGCCCTGCTTTGTCTGTTGTCTTACCTAAGACTTGTTTTGAAGAGCCAAGTCTGGGAGAGAAAAAAAAGCATCAACAGGTAAGCAGCATTACATTGTGTGGTAATAAACCAAAATAAGTTTTCAATATATACAGACAACAGAATTCAAATTTAATCAACAAAATATATTGTAGTGATTTGTTTGTTTGTTTGTTTGTTTGAGACGGAGTCTCGCTCTGTCGCCCATCCTAACTAGGACTATAATCTTTTTTTTTTTTTCTTTAAGTTGAAGTTAATTTTCCATGCATTCTGGTCCACCAGATTTTCAAGCATTTATTTGGATGTTTCCATTTTTCCTTTTGACTTTAATAGCCAAGACTTAGCTTAAACATCAGGAAACAAACTAAAGCCACAATCCAAATGAGAGAAACACTGTCTCATCTAAACTCTAGTTTCATGGTCAGTGCAACAGTGAGTTTTCCTTTAATAATGGTAAGGTGTTGTCAAGGGAGGCAAAGTGTTCATGGTAACTTGGAGCTCCCCAATACGTGGCCATGTCTTCTAAAGACAACGTAATGAGCCCAAGTGAACTGAAGGTAATACTGGCAGGTGCTGATGACTGTTTGTCCTTGAATGCTGACATGTCTTGAATATTGCAAATGTCATAATACTCTTTTAAAAGAATCCTCTACCTGACTCTAGTTTTGCGAGGATTAGTTTGTTTCCTTGGTAGATTTCAACATTTCAGAATGTTACCTCCAAATTTCACTTGAATTACTTCCTCCTGTGACCTTAGCAGATCTGTCACATTTGAAAGCATATGACTCACTTCCACCCCCTTCTAATGAAAAACTGCATGGTGTTAAAAGCACTCCCATTAGAAATATAAGGCTGAGAACTGAAGAAGGCTGTTTAAAGCAGGAATTTCACTTTATTTTACTATGCCTAAAAATACATCTTTGGACCCCTTGCAAAGTGCTTTAAAAGTACTTTCAATTTATGCATGACCCCAAAAAAGTAATTTTTTTCCCAAAAAAAACCCCTTTATTTAAATAATTGGGATATTTGCTAAATACCTATTTTTTTTTTTTACAGTGGCCTAAAACCCCTATTAATGAAAAGTGAAATTTGATTTAATTAGGACTCTTGCAGTCATCTTCACGACTGAGGAGAAGTTTCAATAGGCTGTCTAGACATTATGATGTTAATAGGAGATTAAAATACATTTGGCAATTCATTTTCATTCTTAATTTGAGTGCATGAACCACTGCAGATGAGCTGATAAGCAGAGAGAAATTCTCAAGTGGGTTTCACTAATAAATGTTTTTTTATATGATTTGAAATCAAGTAAAGGGACAATGTTTATGTACGTGTATAACAACATTCAGCACATTTGAGGAATCACACACTATAATAAAGCTTAAACCTGTCATAGAACCTTGATCTATATTACTTTGTCTTCAGTAAACAGTGAAGGATGAGATTTTGTCTTTCATGTTATTGTAGCTGGCATGCTTCAAAAATTTGAACTTACTGGGACTGACAGCCCCTCACTTCAATCTGAGGGATTGACAGAATTTAAACAGGCTCATTGATTCTGTACACTCTACCCTTCCTGTGGCAAGTGATAATGGGATTTCATTAATGAATCAATTTGTTTTACAAATGACATCCACTGTGGCATTGGAAGACAGTTGGGTCTGACTCAAGTTTAACATTTCTTACCAAACATTCTTAAGTATGAAATTGGTCCTTTAATCCAAATGCTCTTGGTCATGGCTGTCCTTTGCGGATTACATAGCATTCAGGAAAGTACAAAAACTAAACACTAAATCCCCAACTGGCCCCAAAGACCTTTTATGATGTGAGAGACAAGAGTTCACCCCAGATTAATTTCTTTTATCATTGGCTTTATACTCTAACATGTAGATACTCTCTATAGCAAAAAAAGGGATGAGTGGCTTTCAATATTCATTTCTGTTTATTTTTGTGAGGGAAAATAATATATCAAGAAAATTTTCTTCCACTTAGAAAGCTTTAAAGCTGAAGTAGAGGTGCAGTCAAGCTTGGATCTGCAGGAAGAACCACTAGGCCACTGAGTCATACTTGAGCTTTTCTTACTACTGCCCCAATTTCTAAGTTGTGCATAAATACAATCACGCTCAATTTTTGAAGGGCTAATTATCTACTTTGTGGGTGTGTTTTGTTTTTTCTTTTCAATGTGTAGGGCTTGGGCTCTGTTTCCTTTTATTAGCATGTCACCTGAGGGTGGAACAAACAATTGGAAATAAAATTTGATTATTTCTTATTAAGTATTAATTTCTTAAGGGAGTTTGAAATCATTGGTAAAATTAATGTCAGTACATTATATGTCATAAATTTTGATTATCTATAATGTCTTTTCTTATCTACCACAAATAATTGAGAGTTGGCTAAATTCTTGCAGAATATATGGGAAAAAAAATCATAGCAAAGAATTCAGCTTCCCTCAAAAGAAAGCTATTTTTGTTTCCTTCACTCCACTAAATTTGAACCAGTAGCATGGATCAACACGACTTCTGCAATGAGAGTATAACAGTAGCTCTTGGTACAGTCATATTCATATTTTTAAATCTTTCTTTGACCAAAACTATTGCATTGTTTTCGTTACATTTTGACTGCGTTACTTATTAAGGCCAAATGACTTTGACACCCCCATGGATTATTTTTATGATCACATCAAATTTAAACAATGTCCAAAGTGTAACTTTAATGTTATATTTTGTTTCAAACCCTCTGGTCTAAGATTATTGAGAAAGATGTTTTTTCCTCCTCCCTCAAATATGTTATCTCTTCATATATAAAAAAATAAGTTATTCCATGCTTTTCAGGAACTGTAAAAATTATTTCAAAAAGATATTTGAAAAAGTTTTCTCTATTCTGGACACAAATGCTTCCATTTATTTCAAAAGAAGAAGAAGAAAAATGGAATCTTAATTTAAAAAAATATATGTAGTAGTATCTGCTATGAGATATTCAGTTTCTATATAAAAAAAAGGACACAGCTTCTTTTAAAACCCTTGTTTCAGTCCATATTCAACTTCATGGAACTTCTGAAACATCATTCAATTTTGAACTTTATTTAAGAGCATTTTTGTACTGCTGTCTCTGACTGTCATGGAAACTTCTGTAATTTAAGGTGTTTCTGGTTTTATTTTTAATTTCTTCATCTGTACCACAGTCAAATTAGCAACCATCTCCCCCATCCCTTGGGCTTTCTGTAGATCAGTGGATGTTAGGTTTAAACTTCTGTTTTCTTTCTTTGATGAAGCTTTCAATAAAAAATGAAAATAAAATCAATTGAATAGGGCTGTTGTGTTTTTCTGCACTCATCCAGAGACTGGTTGTGGGAGGAGGGCTGATTGATAGGAAGGAGTGGTGCCCACCTTTAATCTGGAACAGTGCTGGAATTTTTTAAAGAATCATCTCAGCTAACAAAAAATGACAGAGGAGAGAATATTCAATACATGCCAAGGGGACCTGAGAAAGCCACTGTTTGTGGGAATTTAGAAAGAGAGGACAATTTAGGTCTTCCCAGGGACTCCCACAATCTTCCTCATTCTCAAGTTTAGGGATTTAGAGACCACAGAACTCCTGTCTCCAAACATGCCTAACAGCTACCAATTACTTGATGAATCTTGGATGAAGGCCAGTTATATTGGACACCTATGGTTTGTATCCCTGCAAGGATTAAATCCAGGTCAACCAAAATCAGAAGTGTCCATTCCTCAAGTTACAGAAGACTGTGCTAAGCAAATAAAAAGAAAACCTATTTTTCTAGACCAGAGTAATCCAAGCTAGCTTGGAGCTCATATTTAAGAGCCAATAATATCCTGTTCTGTAATAGCCATTTGCTGTGTTGTTCAAAATATATTCCATTCTACTGTAGAAGACAGGAAAACAAAGGGATACATGAAATTCCTATGATGTGTTAAACAACAAAGCGACCCTTAAGACAGAAAAGCTAAGTACAGCATGTGAGTGTGAACAAAAATAGAAAGGGAAAGAAAGACCAAGAAAACACTATATGTGATACACTAGATATATATATATATATATGAGAAAATTAAGCATTCACTATTCATTAGGTCTTAATTTGCTCACTCTTTTTTGCCTTCCATTCTGGTACCCATAGCAGCTCATCAACCTAATTGGTGAATTTCAGTGGTTTGCCCCTGATTGTCTTGGAGAGAGTAAGAATGTTCCATTGGCTCCCTCTTTCATTGCTCAAAACCCAACTCTGGTATAACACACCATCACTGGAGAAGGATGATGTGGCAGAGGGAAAAGGAGTATATATACCAACATTGCAGAACATTCAGCTAGTGTGCTTCCACCCCTCTCGCACTTTAACCTCAATGAGTCAACCTACCCCATGACTTTCACCTTGTCTCTTTTCTGTGTATTTAAAATTGATTTAATAAGCCCCGTGCTTCTAGCATCTTTATTGGTCTGTGAGTCTTTCTGTTCTATGACTTCTAGTATAATCTGCATAACAGTGTAGTTGGAAGCTACCACTACATCAAGGTGATTTCCCACATGGCATCTTCTTGCTTTAGAATACATGCACCCAGGGGAGGCTGTGGAGAAAGCTCTCCAACCGGTGCCCAGGCTCTAAGAATATGTTGTGTATATACCTTTTCCCTTTCTGAACATCAGTTCACATTGTACTGGCAGAAGAGAAAACTAGAGGAGAAAACTGGAAGAATGGATTTATTGGATAGTTTAAGAAAGTAAGTGTGGAACAAATTTTTTTTTTTTTTTTTTTTTTTTTTTTTTTTTTTTTTTTTTTTTTTGAGACGGAGTCTCGCTCTGTCGCCCAGGCTGGAGTGCAGTGGCGCGATCTTGGCTCACTGCAAGCTCCGCCTCCCGGGATCACGCCATTCTCCTACAGGCGCCTGCCACCATGCCCGGCTAATTTTTTGTATTTTTTAGTAGAGACGGGGTTTCACCGTGTTAGACAGGATGGTCTCGATCTCCTGACCTTGTGATCCACCCACCTCGGCCTCCCAAAGTGCTAGGATTACAGGCGTGAGCCACTGTGTCCGGCCTGGAACAAAGATCTTGAACTTAGTTTTACCCACTGCCTTTGTTCTGTTTGGGCTGTTGTAACAAAATGTCTTGGATTGGGTAATTTATAAACAACGGAAATTCATTGCTCACAGTTTTGGAAGCTGGAAAGTCCAAGATCAAGGCACCAGTTTTGGGGTCTGGTGAGGGCCTGTTCCTCATAGATTGTGCTTTCTATGTGTCTTTACAAGGCTGAAGGGGCAAACAAGTTCTCACAGGCCTTTTCCATAAGGGCACTAATTCCTTTTATGAGGGCAGAATCCTCATGAGCTAATCATGTCAAAAAGGCCCCACTTTTTAATACCATCACCTTAGGGGTATTTCAACATATGAATTTTTGGGAGACATAAACATTCAGAACACCACACCCATGTTCTATCAAAGCTTTCCTTTGATAGAAATTCTTTTTTGTTTATTTGTTTAGGATTAAAAAATAATAGTACTGCACCACCACCCAATATGCACAAAAATTTTGCTTCAAATTGCAAGACATTTTGGAATTTCCTAAAATGTACCTAGAGGTTTCTGGTGAAGAACCCTAGGTTACAAGGTATGAACACAGCAGAATGAAGACTAGGAAATGAAGAAACAAACTACATTTATTATGGTGACCCTCGTACATAAAATAATCATGATTTTCTGATCTCATATCTATGCATTTTTTTACTGTCTAATAATTTATTTTCTCCAAGAAGAACAGAGTGAATTGTCAATTCTCAATAGTTCTAACAAGGTTTATGTTCCATTATGTCTTTTTTAATTGATGCTGATGAAGATAACATTTAGCTGCTGCTTTCCAAAGGCAGTACAATGAAAAACAATATAGCTCAAACTTAATCTCTGAGAATTTGATTATTTCTGGATTTTTAAAGGAGTGACACTTTCAATAATGATAAAAGTCTCTCTAATATATCAAGAGACTGTATTTTTATTTAAATCTTTAGAAACAAAGGGAGATAGCTTTCTCACCCATGATCTTTAGGACGTTGTTAGGTTACTATTGTGGTAAAATGGTCACCAGGTGGCGCTGCTGTATTAGTCTCTAGTGGATTCCAAACCCAAATCCCAGGTTCTCTATTCCTACACAAAACCAGTAATGTGAGATAAGGCTGTTAAGAGAAAGGATCACCATTAACTGGGCACTCACTCTGTGCCAAGAGCTGCACCAAGTGCCCTCACATACTTGAGTTCATACAACTTTCGCAAGAGTGCTCTGAGATAGGGATTGGAAAATTGTCCCCATTTCCCAGATGGGGCTTGGAGAGTTGGGCAACCTACCCATGGACCTATACTTAGGAAGGGCTAGAGAGTGCTTTAAAAATACATACAAATTCTCAACCCCTGGCTTCAAAAATTTCTTCTGAAATGACTTTGGGAAATGCCAATGGGGAAGGCAGTTGTTTGTGCATGTGTGTTCTTACTTGTTTGTTTTTAATCAGCATTTTTTTTAATAGATTGCCTCACTTGGCCTGGGATTTGTGATTTCTGTAGAAGAAGGGCATTGTACACTTATTCTAATCACCTTAGTGACAAAACTCAACACAATTCACATTTTCTGTTCCAGAAATAACTTGCTGTTTCAATCTTTTCTGTATTTGAGTCTGTCTGATTTACTCTAGAAGGAAAGTACTTGTCTACCAAATAGATAGGTTTAACTTTTCATTGACTCATTCATTGAACAGTTTCTAGCAAATGGACCCTCCATAAATAATTTAATGATGCCAAAAGAGAGTAGGCATTCTTGTTTGTAAGGTATTGTATTCTAGTAAGTACCAGTTTGTGACATTTTGGTGTGAAATAAGATCAGAGAGTTTTGTGGGCAATATGTTTAACCCTTGCTGCTGCTTACTCCCTAGTTCAGCCCCTTAACAGAGTGTCTGTTATCTTTTTCCCAAGTGATCTGGGACATTTAATTCTTTTGACAGCAAGGAGAGTGGAATATGCCATTCTAAGTTGGACATAACTTTTCAAAGTTATAGGACTTGGCCATGTTTTCATGGTACAGGCAAAATCCACACACAGGATCAGCTAAGTACAAAAGCCAATGATTTTCCTCCTAATAATGCTGAATCTATTCATATGGCTTGAAGGAATGAATTGTTTGCCCAAAATAACTTTTCTATTACCTGGCACTTCACCATTATAACTTTATTCTTAGAGATAGATAACAAAATTTTAGAAAAAATACCAGGCAAGCAGTGAAAAGAGCTTGGATTTTGACTTTAGGTATACCATCTGCAAAACATTTTTTCTTCCTTTCTGAATGTCAGGTTTTTTATGTCTCAAAATACATACTTTTTGTTTCTCAGAATGATTATGATAAAACAGGCAATATATATATATCATGTGTAAATGCTCTAAAAATTATCATCAATCAAGTGTTATGCATAATTTTAACTGTTGAGTTCTGATGTTTCTCTTTAAAGATGTTTTTACAAGGGTGACTCCTGAGAGTTAAAGACAAGATTAATATCTAAGAAGATGAAAGGAGGCAATGGTAGAACCAAGGTGACACTTAGCTACTTTGCAATGCTGCTCAGATTCTGGAGGACACAAATGCCAGGCTTGAAGCCACCAGCTTCCAGGCCACAAGAACAAGAGAACACAGAAACATAGCTGCTGGTTGAGCTAAATTCACCCACGATTTTGAATGATAATCCTATTTTATCATCCAATCACCAGACACGCTCTACCTTCTTAGGACTTCCTACATATCAGCATATAATCTAAAGGCAGCTACTGATGGAAGGGGGCAAGTGTTAACAATTTGAGAAGACTACTATACATTGTGAACTGAAAACAATATTGAAGAACTAGGGGCAGAATCTTCTTTAGACCTCGAGTTGATAAAGCATGTTTATCCCAACAAGTAGACAGTATCAAAATAGTCACACCAATAGGTAGGTTGCATCAAACAAATATTTCTAAGACAAACTATTTCTACCAGAAAATGTAACAAGGTCTGGCCTCTAAAACACCTGAAACAAGTCTAATGAGCATAAGATACTGGCTGTGAGATATATGCATAGCTCTGCCTCTTTGCCTGCTGCCATGATCTCCTGCCCCTCTTGTCTTATGGTTGATTTGTTTCCTGTTTGTTTTGGGTTTTGATTTTTACTTTTTACTAAAATGCAGTAAGATAATAAACAAACAACAATATACCATGAATGATCAACACAATGATGTCCACAAGCTGAACACACAAGAATAACCAAGAAACAGAATATTATTAGCAACCAAAAAGATATCACTTTCCCATGCTCTGTTTCAGTCATTATGCAAACCCTTCTTCCAAAGGTAACTCTATCTTGAACTCTAAAACCCTAGAATGATTTTTGTCAGAATTTTACTTTACATAAATGCAAGCTGGCATGTTTTTATGAGAATATAGCTGTTATACATGAAGAGAAAACTAACAATTTTGCTTGTGTTTGAAACCGCAAGATATCTATTATTCCTCTGAAAACTATACACATGGCTATATTACCCAATTTAAAGACCTTCAGTTTCAGAGATCTGACAAATTATTTCTACCATCTCTTCAATGTTTAACATCACTTACAGCTTAGCAAAAGTCCTAAACTAAATGTCCATGAGAGAGTATTAACCAGCCTATTTTATTTTATTTTTATTTTATTTTTGAGACAGGATTTCACTCTGTTGTCCAGGCTGGACGGCAGTGACACAATCTCAGCTCACTGCAACCTCTACCCCCTGGGCTCAGGTGATCCTCCCATGTCAGCCTCCTGAGTAGCTGGGACAACAAGCGTGCACCACCATTGCCTGGCTAATTTTTTGTAGAGATGGGGTTTCACCATGTTGCCCAGGCTGGTCTCGAATTCCTGAGCTCAAGTGAGCCATACTTAAAAGCAATTGCTGAGTCCTAAGGAAAGACTGGTTGTAAGGCTTCATTTAAGGTTTGGTGGCATGTCATTTATTGTCTGCTTATTCAGACAATAATTGACATGGGGCAGCTGATTCCAGACTTCAATGGGAGACCCTCCAGAGCTAGAAGTTGCCAATATACCATCGTTTACAAAGCATATCATATGGAATATATTAAACCCACACCCACCAACTAAAATGACAACTCCTTTGGCTTCTGATTATAATTTTAAATTGCTTAGGGCTTTCTTACGTAGATTTTGCCATCGCTTTCTTACTTTCCTGACACTGAATCTTTCAGGTCAGTGATCAACCAGGTCTCTTTATGCTACTACCCAGGTATGTGCTTTGGGGTTTACATAGCATTTGGGGTGGAGAGATTACCATGCATACATCCTTTTACCAAGGTGGTCCTGCAAGCAGGAATCAAAGCCTTTGTAAAACTAACATAAAGCCTACTACTTTGATGAACCCTCTGCAGAATTTCTATTAAAATATGCATTGTGGCCAGGCACAGTGGCTCAAGCCTATAATCCCAGCACTTTGGGAGGCAGAATGGAGGTGGATCATTTGAGCTCAGGAGTTTGAGACCAGCCTGGCCAACATGGCAAAAACCTGTCTCTACAAAAATACAAAAATTACCCGGGTGGGGTGGTACGCACCTGTAGTCCCAGTTACTTGGGAGGCTGAGGCACAAGAATCACTTTAGTCTGGGCGATGGAGGTTGCAGTGAGCCAAGATGGCACCATTGCACTCTAGCCTGGGTGACAGAGTGAGACTCTGTTTCAAAAAAAAAAAAAAAATATATATATATATATATCAAATTTTAAAATATTAATATATTTTATATATTTTTAAAATTTTAAGGCACAATGCATGTATGTATATATATCTACACATGTATATATACATACATATATATGTATTTTATTTTTTATATACACATATGTGTATATATATATGTATGTGGACATATATATACGCTTCTGTGTGTATATATATGCACTGTGTCTTAAAATTTTGGTTAGAGAAGTGAGTTCTTTGAGGTTCTGATATGCCTGAGTCTGGGTATCAGGGATTTGACTTTTGCAAGATCTCTTTCTCACGTTCTCTTTGTCTCTTTCTGGAGATTCCTCTCCAATTTTCCTGGTGGGAGTTTGGAGGAAAAGCGTGCAAGAGGGAGCACATTCTGTTATATTTGCAGATTCTCTGGGCTCCACACTCTCACACTAGCCCACAGGCTGTCTTTAGCAACTCATTAAGAATGTTTAGGGGAATCATATTACCGGGCTTATATGGTATACAGAGTTGAATGGTGTCTCCCTCCAGACCTGCTCAAAAAAGATATGTTTAAGATGTAACCTCCAGAAGCTGTTAATATGACCTTATCTGGAAATAAGGTCTTTGGAGATGTAATCAAGTTAAAATGAGATTAGGGATTAGGGTAGGCCCTAAATCCAATATGACTGGTGTCCTTATAAAAAGAGGAAAACTTGGACACATATGCACACACACACAGAAGGAAGACAGCCATGTGAGAACCAAGGCAGCAACTGGAGAGATGAAGCTGCAAGCCAAGGGATGCCAAGGATTGCCGGAAGCAACCAGAAGTTGAAAGAGAGGAGTGGAACAGATTCTTTCCTAGAACCTCAGAGGGAGCATGGCTCTGGGACACCTTGATTTCAGGATTCTGGCCTGAAAATCAAGAACTGTGAGAAAATAAATTTCGGTTGTTTTAAGGCACCTAGCTTGTGGTACTTTGCTATGACAGCCATGGGAAGCTAATACAGAAGTGCTGTGCTGGACTCCTATTGACTCCAGTGGGGATGGCACCATGTTCAAGAGGCCAAAGAACCAGAGCCAGTGAAGGAGACACAGGGTTTACTGGGGGGACTTACGTATGGTGTGGTTCAGTGGCAGTGGGCTGAATAGGAAGACCACTACTGTCTGTAGAAAGCATGCAGTTTATACAGCACTTTCACATCACACGTTTCACCTAGCAATCTCCACTTACCCCAAAAACAAAGGGCCTTTATTCCTTGGACCACCTGTGTTCCAAGAGTTAAGCCGTGAGTTCCTTCACAGATAAGGAGTGAATTTCTGGGCTGGTCACTTCCTGATTCCTTGACTCAGAACTCTAAAGCAACATGCTTCTTAGACCATAGGGTCATTCTCAGGGTTTGCTTCAGTTGTGACTGTCAGGTGCCTCTGCCATGCAATAAGACATGCACAGAAACTGCTGCAAGCAAGCAGATGCTTACTCAGGTCCTGTTTTTCTCAGGAGATAACTCTTTTCTAAGATTTTACTATAGTGAGTTACCCTGTGACCTCAGTTTTCTGATGGCCTCAAGAAAAGTCATCAAATTTGCAGCCTGTCCAACATTTTCAATGTTGTAAGTGTGGAGCTCTCTATCTTTCTACATGTCTGAGCTGAAACTAGAATTCTTGATTATGTTAGTTTTTAATTTCAAAATCCTAACCAAATTTCCTTAAATAAGACATGTTACTCTGAGGCTAACTAGGAACCAACAAAAAGAAAGACTTTTGACTTCTATGATAGCAGTTTCGTTATTTCCCCACTGGTACTTTGATCTTTCCAGACCCTCAAAACAAAAGGAAAGACAGGACAAAGAGCACCATGTTTTCTATCTCTCCATTGTCTTGCTTCAGTATTGGTGAAGTCAGGGTCCCCCGAGAGTGAACTGATCTAGGAAGACAGTAGCCAACAATTCTGATAGGAAAGGGCTTATCAGAATTGAGATGGTTTTCTTGCTACACTTAGCTACTGCACTGGAAGTCATCATGGCAGGAAAAGTAAGGTAAAAACCAGAAGTTTATTGATTAATGAGGGCTTTTCCAACAGCAATTAGGGCACGCTTCCTTCACCTCTCTACTCTAGACGCTGCTATTACTTGTACCTAACACTACGGAGACATTTTATTCCTCTAAGACTCTTGACATTTTTTGACAACTCCCTTGTCTGATATTCAATAAGGTTATTTTCCAAGGTAAATTTATTTTATACAGTACAAAACATTAAAACTTTAACAATCTTTACACATAGGCATCCATATTCATGAGCAATATATCTACTACACTTCTAAACAGGAAATATACCTAAAAATATTAAGTGTCATAAAAACGGGGCATCCAGGGTGTAATAATTCCCCCCAAGTCCCTCTCTACTACTGTAGCAGAGGTACAGTCCAGCAGTAAAAGTACAGTCTTTCAAATCAGGCAACTTGTGTTTAATTTTCAGCTCTCCATTGTTAACATTATAAACCTTGTTTTCCTCATCTCTAAAATAAGTAAACTAATAGTATCTGTCTCATGTGAGTTTTTGTGAGTTAAATAAATACATGTAAAACATTTGAAAGGGTAACTGGCATATAGTAAGTGCTCAGCAAACATTGAATGCTATTATCTTATTAAAAGATTCTGCTGAAGTCAAGAATACAAGAAACCTACATCAATATGCAGTGGTTGAGGCCAGCAACCATTTTCAGGGGTTAGAAAGGTAACCTTTTTGAGATACCAGATAGATCCTGGTTGAAAGGTGAACAGGGAGTCGAGTTCACAAAGATCTTACTACTTGACCTACAGCAAGTTGGATTTTTCTCAGACAGTACTTCTCTAAATCTTTTCACTCTTTAGGGCTTCTGATTAGATTAAGACTTGTTTTTTTTTTTTTCATTCCAGTTAATTATGGAGGAAGAAAACCGAAGAAAGAAAATTGTTTCAGTGTCTGGCAAAGAAGTGAAAACTGTGAAGAAAGAGAACCTGGTTCTGCTCTGAAACATCAAGAAGTGTGGCAGGTGGCTAGGTGCTTAGGTATGAGGTCCACTTCGAATCAGCTGGACCCAGTGCAACAAGAAATAAAAAGACATCTGTGTTCTTTTGCTACTGATATATGAGAAATTAATAACCCTTTTTTATAGCACTGAACAAATTCCAAAATCATCATAGGTCTGTAACTTTCATATTCTCTAGTACATATGGTTAGTAGAGCAGGGATTTATTGTTCTTTTATACAGATGGGAACACTGAGGCTCAGAAAAGACACATGATTTTCCAGGTGGCAGACGTTATTGTAGATCCTTTCAGGAATTAATCCACAGTGGTGAATGGAAAAGAAATCTCTATTTAACTTAAAACAAATGGGTAAGAATGTCATTCTATGTATTTCTTCTGAGGCATTCTTCTAATTCTGAAACATTATAAGAGTCTTTCCAGTCTTAGAGGATGCCTAAAACATCTCTTCTATATTGGGCTATTACTACTTAATTCATTATTTGAAACAAAATATGACATCTTTAGTACACCTTGATGTTTTTGTCCTTCTGCTCTTTTGTTTGCAAACTCTGACCTTTTGCCTCCTCCAACTTTCCTCCTCCCCATCCACTCTGGAGGACAGCTAGGAGGTAAATGCTGAAGCTGGCAATGTGTGCTCACCTCCCAGGCTCTGCCTTCTCCCTCATGAGCTGCATGTGTATATTCCTCACATGAAAATTTGTCAGCAGCCATTGTGAGTCCCAGTCCCCTGTACACCTCAAACCCTGGCTCTTGAATTTGTGTCTGTGTTAGCCATACTGTTGTCTGGGTGATGCTTGCCTATTGTGGTACACAGCTGAAGCAGGATATCTATTCTTCTTTAACACTTCTCTGTCTTATTAAGTGAATTGGACCCAGTCTTGGCTTCTAGAAAAGTCAGCGTTTTGAATGAGTTTCTTATTAGCTTTCTTTTTTTTCCATCTGTATTTAGCTATGTTATAAAGTCCTTATTTATTTTTTTCTCTGGTTCATTGCCTTTCTGTCTCCATGTCTTTGGCTCTCTCAGTTTGGATTTTTGTTTTCTTTAATTTTTTTCCTAATTATTCTGATTGTTCATAACGATTATAGAAAATTTGGAAAATGCAAACTTATAGAAGAAAATAAATACCTATCATAACTGCACAACAGAGAAATTTGTTTCTTTAACTCTTTTGTTTTCTATATTTAATTCTATATGCAATCCTACATGCATAGACATATTATGACAGTATGTGTCATTTTTTCACTTACATTGTGAACAGTGTCACTATATTATTTTCAACTGCACTGTTTCAAACATCACATTAAATTCCCTCAAATAGACGTGCTATAAACCATCTCTGGATTTAATTAATTAAAAAATAAAAGTATCATAAACCATAGTATTGAGCAGTGATGGACAATCCACTTTTTAGGAGATGCACTTTAAACTATTTAAGTAAAAAAGTCAGCATCCATTAGCAATACCCAGAAGACTGCCTCATGTTATTTACTTTAAGCTACTTATATTTGATGGCCAGGACACTCAGATTTTTGTGGAGGATTTCAGGATCCATCAATCAATCAATCAATCAATAATACTGTACTTGAGATAGTATGTGGTGAGTTATACTTAATTTTTAAATTCTTATTTTGATTACAAATTTATTTTCCTTAAATGGGGAAAAAAACAACTGAAGTTGAATGTCAAGAAGTTCTTATTTTTACATACAACAGTAATTTAGAATGAATGAGAGAGAGTTAGTATCCAACTACTCCGCCATAAAAAAGAAATGAGTTAACGGCACTCACAGCGACCTGGATGAGATTGGAGACTATTACTGTAAGTGAAATAACTCAGAAATGGAAAACTAAACATTGTATGTTCTCACTGATATGTGGGAGCTAAGCTATGAGGATGCAAAGGCATAAGAATGATACAATGGACTTGGGGGATTTGGGGGGAAGAGTAGGAGGGAGGCGAGGGATAAAAGACTACAAATAGGGTGCAGTATACACTTGGGTGATGGATGCACTTGGGTGATGTGTGCACCAACATCTCACAAATCACCAACTTACTCATGTAACCAACATGAGTTATAAAGAACAACTAATGACCTGTAATAACCTATGGAAAAATAAATAAAGAAAGAAAGAAAGAAGAAGAAAAAAGAGATAGTATTCAATAAAATAAAAGGTGAAGAACAATGTCTGGTATACCAGTCAGCTGAGTTACAAAAACAAAAATCTGTGTCTGTGTGTACATGTGTGTTTTGATATATTTTATATCTTTCCTTTTGTGTTTATACATATCCATACCCACACACAGGATCTGCTTGTACAGGGATAGAATGTCTCTAGAAACAGTTACAAGGAAGTTATCACACTGGTTTACTCCATGGGTGGAGGTACGGGAGCTTGTGTTTAAAGGAAATTTTTTTACTATATACTTTTCACATCTTTTGCGTCATTTTGTGAATGTGTTACTCTTCCAAATAAACACACACATTAACAAAACAATACAAACACTAAGGAAAAAATTTCAGAAGAGAGAGGTGAATATTTTTGACTCAGATATCCATCTGGCTTTTGAATTCTCCAGTACTCCTTGCAATGAAATTGTCAAACTGCCAACAGAGAAGCATTATTCAGGGTTCTTGGTTTTCTGAGTGTCAGGGCTCTCTTTGGCATTTGGTAATACTTTAGAAATGTTTACAGAAACAAAATTCATGAGAATAAAATATAGAAGTTATATTGAAAAAATTAAAATATTTTTAATTTGTCGATTTAGTAATAAATGAACTGCATTATTAATGCTATATATGATTTACTGACATGAAATTTTGAATTATCTACAAAAATTGTAGTGTGATATAAAATGATTCATAATTTCTATTGGTGATAAAGCACTCTAAATAGTACTGTGGTTTGTTGTTTACAATTGTCATTAAACGAAATGTTAAATTTCTGTTGGATGTTAGTAAGAATAAAGGAATATATTTTTTTCCTACTCATGTTCACAGACTCCTGAAAGAGTTTTTGGGGGTATGCTGGAAAAGAAATAACTTTGGATCAATCCACTGAACAAAACGTAGTAAGGTCTATGATGGAGCACTAGCCAGCCTGAGGATATCCCAAGACTCACCACAGAGACAATGTGTGAGCTGGGTCTTACAAGACAAGCAAGAATTTGCCAGATGAATAAGGAGAAAAATGAACGTTTCAAGAGAAGGAACAATGTGAACAATAGCAGAAGGGTGTGGAAACTTGTGGAACTGCAACACAGAGACAACTATTTGTATTTCATTAATCCTGATGCACAAAGTAAAGGGAGGAGTTGGGGGAGATGAGTCTGCAGAGAAGGGCACGAATGTGCATTGGAGAACACTGTACGCATTGCTGAGGAGCTTGGATTTTATTCAGTGAGCAACGGGGAGCCTCTGAAGAACTACAATGAGGGAAGTTACATGGTCTGAATTGTGTTTTCTGTTGAGTGCTCTGGCTGCACTATGGAAGATGGGTTTAGGTTGGTGGGAGACCTAAGTTTGTGCAGAGATAAGTAGTAATGAAATGGGAACATACCTTTTAGAATGAGGACAAAGGATAGAGCTAAGAAATACTTAAGATACAGTGGTAGATTGGGTCTTAAGTCTCTAATTCTTTGTGTTCTCCCTGTTTTGGAATTACACGCCCACAGCATTTGCCACGTAACATTGTCCCTTGCACTAGAGGCAGAGTATATTTCCCACCCCTTGTCTTTGGGCTTAACTATTTTCTTTAGACAATGGGATACGAGTAGACTTGTTATAAACAGAGGTTTGAAATGTGAGTATGCAATTAACCCTCTTGAATTTATCACCACAAAACATACTCTAGGTAGCTTCTAGTTCCAGGAGGATGGGAA
This sequence comes from Pan troglodytes, assembly GCF_028858775.2. NCBI lineage: Eukaryota > Metazoa > Chordata > Mammalia > Primates > Hominidae > Pan > Pan troglodytes. Next base: position 34,039,884 of record NC_086015.1, read on the forward strand.
TACCCCTGAATCTCATACTTGGTCTGAGGCCAAACCCAGTTGCCTTGCAGTCTGAAGCAGAGCATCCCTGATAGGTCTGGCCTAAATCAGCAGAACCACAGTCACCCCCTAGAACCATATAAATGAGAACAAATGCCTACAGTGGCTGGCCACTGAGATTTTCAGGTTGTTTTTTATGTAATACAAGGTGATGAGTAGAGATATTAAGTTAGAAGTATTCAGTAGTTGAATGGATATAGAGTTTAGAAAATGGGGAACCAGTGGAAGAGATTCTCTAGGTTCTGATTAGAGTAATTGAGGATATAACAGTTCAAAAAATGAGACAGAATTAGTGGAAGAGAAACAGCTTTTGTGGCAGAAGTTAACGAGGTCACTATGAGATATTTTGAGTTGGAACTCTTGGTGAAACATTTACGTGAGATGATTTAACCTTCAGTTGTATACTTAAGTCAAGGTTTGAAAAGAAATCACGATTGAAGTCAGAAAAGTGTAAGTCATTAGGTTATAGTGGGTAGCTAATATCATGAAAGTTATTAAGATGGCTCAGGGAGAGGGAATAGTGAATATAAAATTGGGCCAAAGAAAAAACAGTGATAATTCAAAGAAAGTCTTGATAGAGTAGAAGGAATCAATAAAAGATGCTGAGAAAAAAATTGTTTATAGCTAGATGGAGAAACACAGTATTACAGAAAATAAGAGATAAGTGAGTTTTAAGAAGAGATAGAACAATATTATTGAATATGGCTATGATGGGCTGGTGTAGAGCCAAACTGCAAGTGGCATGATTTGAGAGGAAAATCTTATTTTTGTCAGGAACATATTCCTAAACTAGCAATTGCATCCATATATCTCAACCACAAGCAGGCCTTTATGTAATGGAATAGCAGATTCGGGAGATTAGTTACCTCTATATAAGTCTATTTATAATGTTATAAGCAAAATTGAACAGATTACTTTAAAACCCTACATCTCAAATAATAAAGTATTTCTTCAGACTCTTTACATAATTAATATCTGATTCTTGAAACAACCATGGAGGTAGGAGCAACCGATGAATTGTCATTCAAACTCAAACTTCAAATTTGGCTTCAAATCCCATTATTTCTTTAGCAACATTACATCATATAGATTATGGCTACAAAGTGGAATACCAATTATGTGTGAGTGTGTTTCCATGTCTCAGTGTCTAATGAGCCCATTTGATCTATGAGAATCAGTTGGGTTATTACCGAAAGCAGACAAGAGCATTTTAGCAGTAACTATGCTTTATTGCATCTGTTAAGCAGAAATGTAGGTAATCTAGGATCAAGGCATGACAAAACGTGTTTCTAGCTCTGTTTTAAAGCCTTATTATGCTTTGCCTAAACGTTTTAAAACATTATGTTCCAGCAATGTTGGATTTAATTGAAAGCTGTCTTATAAAATTAATTCAGTCAAATGCAATTGGTGAAAGTTGTTGAGAGACAGTGGTGTTCATTTTTTCAAGTGCTGAAATTCTGATGGAGTCTGGGGCAGAGGAAAAAGAGTAAGACAATCAGTAGGAAGATAAATATTTCCATTTTCTTTTTAAATAACTGGTTATGATATGCATTTTAGGGTCATGTCCCACCACTCAGCAACAATTAATGCTAGAATATTGGTTATGTTAGTGAATATGCTTCTTTCCACTTTTTTCGCAGAATATCTACAAATTATATCATTGACAAATTGAGATGATATTCTTACAGAGTCCTTTTTAAAATAAAATTTTATATTCTATTTAGTTTTTTTATACAAGTGCTTCTCAAACTATCTGTAATAATCATTTATTTTTGCTTTAACTTCTAGTCTGTCGTAAACCAATACTTTTGTAAAACACAACAAAAACTTTCTAAATGAAATTAAATTAAACAGACACACAATTTAAGTTCCCTATTTTTAACTATTATTAAATTCAACTGACATTAAATTATAAAGTTTAAAAATGCCGATTCTCAAATTTTGTTGTTATCTCCCCATAGGACAGTAATAAACCTTTCACCCACTGGCACCTGCCTCATTACCACACTTTGAGTAGCCCTATGCTACAACATCTTTTTTAATTTTTTTCTTTTCTTTTCTTTTTTTGTGATGGAGTCTCGCTCTGTCGCCCAGGCTGGAGTGCAGTGGTGCAATCTCGGCTCACTGCAAGCTCGGCCTCCCAGGTTCACGCCATTCTGCTGCCTCAGCCTCCCGAGTAGCTGGGACTACAGGCGTCTGCCACCACGCCGGGCTAATTTTTTGTATTTTTAGTGGAGACAGTGTTTTACCATGTTAGCCAGGATGGTCTCAATCTCCTGACCTCGTGACCCGCATGATTCGGCCTCCCAAAGTGCTGGGATTACAGGCGTGAGCCACCACGCCCAGCCTACAACATCATTTTTGATATGATATATCCACTACATTATTCATATACACAGACATGTGTTCCAGGCATCCCTTCTGCCTTATTTCCTTTTTAATAGGTTTCAACAGGAACAAGTTTGTGAAGACCAAAGTCAACAGTTAAGGGAGTAGTTACCATCGGAAGTAAACTCTATTGTACTTGAGGAGGGTAAGGTATAAAATTTAGTTACTTGAAATAAAATGAATAAAATGCATAACTTTGCACAAAGTATAAAATAAATAAAATGCATAATTTTGCACAAAGTATAAAAGACAATAAGTGCTTTTGGAGAAACAGTCAAAACAAGAAGAAGTTGGCAGAACAGTAGAATGCTTTTTATTCTTTGATCTTAGAAATGGAAAGAGCCCAGAGCATAATTAGTCTATGTCAGATAGAGTTGTCTGTCATACAGAAGGTTTGTATCAGATCATTATTTTCAAAACTGGAAGACATGTTACACTGTTAGTATACAACATGTTATTTGGTGATACACTGATAAGTATGTTTCTTATATTTGTATTTATGAAAATTGATAATTTTAGAAAAATAAAACTTAGCATCAAGATTCCATCATGGCCGCTATCACTTAAAATAAGGTTAAATAGTAAAAATAATTAAGAGAATTAAAAGAAAAGCATGAATTAATAATAATATAGGTAGTATGAAAATATGGCTCTGTGGAAATTACTCAATTTGGAGGAAATCCGGATTGGATACAATTTAAGGTACTATTCATAGCCAAAATTCTATATATTTTCAGCTATTGCTTTGGAAAATAATATATATCTTAGAACTCTGGACCTTGGGGAAATGGGTGGAGACACAGAGAGAGAAGGTTATTTTCATTACTATTGCTGTGAAGCAAATCACCTTAAAATTAGTGGCTCAAAACAACCATTTTATTATGCTGATTGATAATGTTGGTCAGGAATTCAGGGAGGGAACAACAGAAATGGCTCATCTCTATTTTAGGTTACTTGAGGCCTCAACTGGGAAGACTTGAAGGGCCTGGGCTGGGAGGATTTAAAGATCAGGCTGATGACCAGGCTACCTACATGTTAGCTTAACTGTGTGACACAGCTTCCTAACAGTGTGGCAACCTCAGGGCAGTTGAGCTTCTTACAGATCTGTTCAGTGCTCCAAGAACAAGGTGGAAGTAGACTCATTGTTTCAGACTAAGTTTAAAAGTCATACAGCATTGCTTCTAATGTATTCTATTGATTACAAGAGTCGCAAGTCCACTCAGAAACACAGACCTTATCATTGAATGGGAGGAGTATCAAAGAATTTGCAACTGCTGTGTCTCAGAAAACATTACAACTAAGTACTTTGACCTAAAGGAGACTGGTGGAGGTCTCAGAAGGAAGAAGCTCACTCTGATTTTTCCTGTCTTTCTGTGTGAAGGATGGTTGTAAAGGAATTGATATGGTTAGGCTTTCTGTCCCCACTCAAATCCCATCTTGAATTGTCATCCCCATAATTCCCATAATCCCCATGTGTTAAGGGAGAGACCAGGTGGAGGTAATTGAATCATGGAGGTGTTTTCCCCCATGCTATTCTTGTGATAGTGAGTGAGTTCTCACAAAATCTGATGGTTTTAATATGGGATTTTCCTTCCTCACTGGGTTCTTCTTCTTCCTGCCACCTTGTGAAGAAGGTTTCTTGCTTCCCCTTTGCTTTCCACCATCAATTGTGAGTTTTCTGAGGGTTCCCCAGGCATGCTGAACTGTGAATCAATTAAACCTCTTTCCTTTATAAACTACCCAGCCTCAGGCAGTTCTTTATAGCAGTATGAAAATGGACGAATACAGGAATTTTCTGACCAACCTTGCCTCAAAATAGGTCATAATACCCTAGTTCCGAAGTGGTCCTGCCCCATAGCTGGGTTGGGGAGGGAAAGAAATGCTACACCAAGAAGCCAAGAAGAATCTGAACAAACAGGCCTTGCTGAATTTCCACTCTTGGTCATAAATAATAGATCACACTGTTTTTATACAATCACATTTCTTTCTACAAAATTGTCCATTCTTTACACCACCAAAGCATAAAAATACACGGTTTTCCCTGAGTCTTTGAGTCATTCCTGAAAGCTTCTGTTTCATGTAAAGCTTTGTTAAATAATTTTTTGTAGTTCTCTTACTAATCTGTCTTTTGTTATAGGAGTATTAGCTATAACCCTCATGAAGGGCAATAGAAAGTATTACCTTTTCGCTCCTACATAGCTATTTTTTTTTAAATAACCTTAAAGGATGAAAGTGAGCTACATGGCCATGCTTTTAATTTCTATTTCCCACACTTTTACAAATTTATTCAACTTGGTTATGAAATTTTCTCACTAGTATTTTCCACGCATGTGAGTTTAACAGTGTCCCTCCTTAAATCAATATCGCAAGAATAAGTACTTGGAACAAAGTCACCTGACAAGGGTACAACAGAAGTATCAATTAAACACTTCTACCACATTTACTGGGTTGCTTATCCAACTCCACACCCTAAATTCTTTTGATCAGAAACAATTGCCTGCAAATGGGAAGGAAAAACAAGATGATTAAGAGGTTTCCAATGAGAGATGCGTTCCATCTATTGCATTCTGTCCAATCACCTGGTGAATTTTAGTGATTATTCTTTTGGTGTATCTCACCTTTGTGCTATTACTCAGGGTAACGAGCAGAGAGCTTGAATTTTTTTAATGTGCTGATAAATATTTTCTGGTCATTTGCAATACTGCTCAATTCGTGGGATTTTTTGGTTGTCTTTGTTTTTTAAATTCTATCTCAGAAATAAGGAAATAAATAGGAAGACCCAGTATGGCACACTGCTATTCATAAGCAAGTTATCCTTTACTGTTTTAGCCACTGTTTAGTCATTGCCAAAGCAGTTCACATGCTCAAAACACAACTTGAAAAGGACAAAATTAATATGGCAAACTAGCCACTCAGAGCAGCTCTTAAAGGAGAATAAAAGATCGTATCTGATGTATATCTGATGTTTCCTTACAAAGGAGAAGGAAATCATTATCCATGTAGTAAAGTACATGAAACATGTAAGCTGGAAACCTAAATATTTGGTAGTAAAAGTTCCCATCTCTACATGGCTTTATCCTCACTCCTTGAAATAGTGAGATTGGTTCTAATGACTACATCCTTTTGAGTGGTGGTGTTCTCTTCCTCAACCCTATAATCCTCTTTGAAATAAGTTTTAGCCAGTAGAAATACTGTGCAACAGAAACATGTGATAATATGGTTAATATCCTTAAGAAGTACCCCTTACAAAAACAAAGCAAATTGGCTAAGAAACTCTGTTCAGAACTTGAATTCCTTCTGTGGTGGGTTTTACATACATGCTACCTAGCTACCTTTTTTATTTTTCTTATAGCAGTTTGGTTGAACTAGCCATGTATTTCAAAGCGAAGTATTTTGGAGGGATCCATGATAATGAACAATGTTTCTCAAGTTTTAATGTGTACAGGATTACCAGGAGATCTTGTTAAAAGTGCAAATTATAATTCTGTAGGTCTGGGCTGTGGTGGATAGGCGTGTCCTGAGATTCTGGCTCCGAGGCTGCTGGACCCAAGACTACACTTTGAGTTACAAGGATAGGAGGACACAGTGTATTTTGGATTTTCACCCATTAGAAGAATTTCAAAAATAACTCTAATTATAATCAGCTTTGTATATTTCTCCATATACAAACTAGTTCAAATCATTACTGTAGTAGATTCAAATAAATAAATTTATCATCAACTAAAAAACATTTCCAGCTTTTTTACCAGAAACACAAAGATTGTTAATTTCAGAGTTAAATCATTAGGAGACATGAGATAAACGGCAAAATTACTTTAGTGTTTACTGAACATTTAATTAATTCATTTGAATTTATAGTTTTGACTTTGCAAGGCTGAGGTTCTTGAAACATGTTTTCCTTAAACACTAGCTGTTGTGTTCTTAACCTCAGAATCAGACAAACTGAACATTCAGTGCAGCCAACCACACATACAAACACACACATTGAAGCTAAATTTACTCTGTCCCTGTAGCATCCCCAAATGTGTGTGAAGAAACCATTCTAGACATTTCTATCAGGGTCCGACCCCGCCCCGTACTAATTTTCAAGCTCTGAGACGAAAAGAAAAGGCAACAGTGTGTAATTAGGGAAATCTATGATTTACACATTAATGAGCAAAGAAATGCAACCCACAGAGGGAAGAATGAAATTGTGGCCAGCTAATAAGTGTCTGTACTTATTAAGGCTAAAGAAACAACCTATGAAACAAATCTAAGCCTTTCCCAAACAGTGCAGGATAATTATATTTGGCATGAGTTCCACAGGGAAGATGCAGCTTCAGAAGCTTAAAGAACAGAGAAATGGGAAGAGGAGAGCCAGCTGAAGATATAAGTAAAACATTTTTCAGATATATCACAGATGAGGGAAAGGATAATGGTGAGAAAAAAAGACATTGAAGGCCATGGGGAGAAGGAGAAAAAATGAAATATGCCTTTTTAACCTCAGCCTTCATTCTGGAAGATGATGGGAAAATTTAAATTTCAAAGTCATCCACAAGAACTTGGAGAATAACCTTGATGGAAAATTTCTAGCAGGACTACCGAGATCTTTAATGCCAAAAATCAAAAGAAACAGATGAACAGTCCCTTGAAGAATTTATTCCTCTCCTGATGGTAACTTTGTTAAACACTGACTCTTATACTGGAAATGATGAAACAAATGTTATTTCTGCCTTTGAGAAGTTACAGTGGAAGGAAAAGTCTACAAACAGACATACTCATACACTGCAGCAGTCTGTACATGCAAGGCCAGTAAAAACTCTGGGCCTTTTTTTCATTGGGAGCCTTGGGTTCAAACCCCAGATCCTCCATTTACTAAGAAGTAAGTGACACCTTGAGGAAGACACTTAATCTTTTAGAATATCTGGTTACTTATCTTCAAAATGGAAATGATAACATGTCTAAGACAAGACTGTTGAGAGAATTAAATATGAGAGGGCCCAACTTGCAAACACATAATACTTATTTTTGTTTACTTTCTATCTGAATTAAAGCATTCTGCAAAGGGCCAAGTTTAAGGATGATGTCATGGACATTCACAATAGTAAATGTGCTTTCCTCACTATTTCCCTTCCTTCTTTTTCTCTATCCCTCCCTTTTTTCCTTTTAACATTACCAAAAATGTCATAATAATGAATACAATTGCTGTACTTGGAGAGCTCAGAGTAGAGTGGAATAAACAGAATTGTAAATCATTTCAGAGCAATGCAGCAAATTTTGTAGCAAGGTGAATCATAGTTATTGGGGAAGAATTAAGAATGAGACCTCTAATTATGGGCAGAGGGAATGGAAAGTTAAAGCTCATGGTAGTAAAAGTGTCTGGTAAAGGGTTTATAGAGGCAGTGACATCCAAGATAAGTTCAGACGAGATCAGGTGCATTCAGGGTGGCATGGCTATACACCAAGATAAGCTTAGGATGCCCAAATGGACCTAGTTCTAGTTATTTTCTTATCCCCAGTTCCTAGCACAGTGCCTGATACATAGTTGAATGTTAATAAATTATAATTAAATGGATGAATGATGGTGGTGGACAAAGAGTAGATTGGGCTCTCTAGACCAATGATTATAAATCATGGCTGAATATCAGAAGAACCTTAGGAAATTCTAACACTATAGTTTTAGGATGAAGTCCAGGATGATGAATTTTCATAAAGCTCCACAAATAATTTTGTAATGCATGCTCATGTAAGAATCACTGTACTCAAAAGGGAGAATTGCACATGTTGAGAATCAGAGACCCAAGGCTGCTTATTACAGGTAGATCATTAAGAATGCAACAAGAAGTAGCCTAAGGCATTTGGGATAGAATTATCAACAAAGCAAAGGAAGTTCTTCTCTCCCACTTATGAGGGAGGATGGGACCTAAAAATATTTTTTTTCAGTTGATATATAGTAGTTGTACATATTTTGGGGGTACATGTGATATTTTCATGCGTATATACAATAATCATGTGTGTAATGATCTAATCAAGGTAACTGGGATATCCATCACTGCAAACATTTATCTTTATGTGGGAACATTACATTCCTTCTAGCTATTTTGAAATATATAACAAATTATGGTTAACTATAATTTTCCTCGTTTACTATCAAATACTAGAACTTATTCCTTCTGTCTAATAGTATTTTCATCCCCATTCACTAACTTGTCTTTCTCCTCCCTTCTCCCTTCCCTTTCCAGCCTCTGGTAACCACCGTTCTACTTTCTATGTCCATGAGATCCACTTTTTTAGACCCCACACCTGAGGGAGAATATGAGATATCTGTCTTTGTATACCTGGCTTATTAAACTTAATGACCTCTAGTTCTATCTATGTTGCTGAGAATGACAAGATTCAATTCTTTTTATGGCTGAATAATATTTTGTTGTGTATATATGACACATTTTCTTTATTTGTTCATTGGTTGATGGACACTTAGGTTGATTCCATATGTTGGCTATTGTGAATTGTGCTGCAATAAACATGAGAATGCAGATCTCTCTTCAATATACAATTTCCTTTCTTTTGGATATATACCCAACAGTGAGATTGCTGGATCATATGGTAATTCTATTTTGTTTTTTTGAGAAGTTTTAATACTGGTTTCCATAATCGCTAGACTCTTTACATTTTGCTAGATGTCTGGCCTCATCTGAATCTCCTAAAACCTAGTAACAAGGTCTGGTGTGCAGGTAGTTATATTTGGAGTTGATTCCTAGAAACAGGGCCAGAGAACATGTAAAAGAAAGAGAAAAAAGGAGTGTGCTATTGAGTTGGCAAACAACATGGGCAACTTCATCTAAACAGACCTTCTGAGGAGCTTCCAAAACAACTTTCAGAATTTCCCACCAGATCATCTCCAAAAAGAAACATTTATCAACTCCAGTACCCACTGAAGGTTGCCCTAGGGTGTACTAACTCCTCTGTACTTCTACGTATGCCAAAAAGAGAAACCCTCAGCCGAAAAGCAAAAGATGTGCTATACACACTTAAGAGTGAGCTGCTAGGAGAGCAAGATGAGTTAAATTTCATATGGAACTAGGCAAAAGCCACAGTGGACATCAGAGATGAAGCTGAGGGGATGGAGGTAAGAGGGATACAGCAGGAATCTGGTACCTTGACCTTCAAGATTTATTTTAATAAATTATCTAAGCTCATTCAACTTATTTGCAGCACATGTTAAGAATTATTACCCCCTCATCAAAGCACATCCTTTAGTTGATGTATGTGTATTTAACCTATTATTTTAGAATTTGGCATAATTATTGGCTGTGTCCTCATCTGAATATATAGAATTTCTCACAACATCCTACTTTACATAGTAGGTAGGTCATCTATAATTGCTTGTTTAGAAAAATTATTTATGAAGATTTTGTTACTCTCTTTTGGCATCACACTACAAAAACATTTTTTTCCAGGTTTCATGATAAATAATAAAATTACCTCATTCTATAAATGAAGACAATATTATATCTCAATCCACCATAATCAAATAAGCTTAAAGGCACCATTGGAAATACGGATATCTATATATATGGTGTTGCCAAGGAAGGTTGACTGAATGAAGTAGTATTCTGTTCATCTTAGTAAATTCTTCAAAATCCTTCCTCCAAACCTCAGGCTTTCATATGTAGGAACTCACTTTCTCAGTGCCTCAAATTTTATCAGGATCATGAATGCTAATCAGATATAGATAGATGTGTCAGCTTCTTGAATCAAAATCTACATGTATTTTGTTCGCTATGTATAAAGTATCCTCATGGCCTCAACTAAAATGCCTTCATGGACTCGGCAGGGAATGTGAATAAGTGACATTATAGGAGTGCAGACCCAGTGGGAATTGGATGGTATATGCCCTATTTAAAGGCACCCAATTATTATTATTTCAAAATACTATGTGGCTAAATAAAGTAATGATAATAACAAAAACAACAAACTGTTATTGATGTTATCTAATAGTTGGTAGAAATAAACACTTTATTATTAGTATTATCATCATTATCATTAAATTTTCATCTTATGTACTCTACTATTTGATTTATGAAATTTAAATATTATCCTTTGGCTCCCACATGTTATCTATTCAGCAACCAATACATTTATTCAATTTTCCTCTTTCTTCTTTTTTATGTTTATTTCTACTAGATCAGGTCACATAACCTTATGTACTCTTGTTCCTCCCTTGTCTTCAGCTTTGTTTTATTGCTAGATCTTAAAAAATATCTAGCCAATGTTTACTTTACTCCTTCTGTTCAGGTTTTTCTTGCCATATCCCCATTGGATGAAGGTCTTCCTTTGGTCCACCCTTCAAGAAGGGGTCTGGAGTATAATATCCCTCAAGTCCTTGAATGTTTAAATTTGCTTTTCTACAGTTGCAATACTTGAAAGACATTTGGCTGGATGTAAAATTGTGAGTCACATATCTTTTCCTTGAATTTACTGAAATTTCTTGTGCCACTATTATTTATTTTGCTTATTACTGTCAAGATCCTACTGATCTTACGTTTCATACGAAATGTGGTCTTTTTGGCACAGCGTGGTGGCTCCTGCTTATAATCCTAGCACTTTGGGAGCTGGGGCAGGAAGATCACTAGAGCTCAGGAATTTGAAACCAGCCTGGGTAACACAGTAGGAAGGAAGGAAGGAAGGAAGGAAGGAAGGAGAGAGAGAGAGAGAGAAAGAAAGAAAGGAAAGAAAGAAAGAAAGAAAGAAAGAAAGAAAGAAAGAAAGAAAGAAAGAAAGAAAAAAGGGAGGGAGGGAGGGGAAAGAAAAGAAAAGAAAGGAAAGAAAGGGAAGGGGAGGGAAGGGAAGAAAGAGAGAGAAAGAGAGAAAAAGAGAGAGAGAGAGAGAGAAATGTGGTCTTTTTATTCTGGAGTAACCAATTTTTTTATTTCTATAGCATTAAAGCCTGTCAGTTTGTTCTCTAGGATGTGTCCCAACCTTGATTCTCCAGGAATAGTGACCCCTTTCAATAAATAGATTGAGATTTTCTATTTCTGGAAAGTTTTCTTTGATTATAGTTTTAAATAGTTAGTTTTAAACATTAGTTTGTTTCATTGTTTTTCTTGGGTCTTCTGCCTATCTTCTGTATCACTTTATCACTCTTTCTTTTTCTCGTCTGCTTCATTCCTCTCCTTAATGTCTTTTCTATTTTAGTTGATACTTCACTACCTAGGTTACTTGTCATTTTGTCTTTTTTTTCCCCTTTTGGAGACAAGGTCTGGCTCTGTCACCCAGGCTGGAGTGCAGTGGTGCGATCTTGGCTCACTGAAACCTCTGCCTCCCTTCAAGCAATTCTTGTGCCTCAGCCTCCCAAGTAGCTGGAACTACAGGCAACCGCCATCACGCCTGGCTAGTTTTTTGTATTTTTAGTGGAGATGGGGTTTTGCCATGTTGGCCAGGCTGGTCTCGAACTCCTGACCTCAAGTGATCCACCCACCTTGGCCTCCCAAAGTACTGGGATTACAGGCGTGGACCACTGTGTTCAGCCTTGTCATGTTAGTCTTCATTTCTGAGATAATGTTGAATTTTTCTTCAATTTACTTCCTAGGATTTGTCAACACTCATATCACATCTTCCTATTTTGGCCCATTTCTAGTCTGAATTTTTGTCTAATTTAAGGTCTTTCATATTTACAAGTGTTCATTTAAAGATATTTAATTTATATCAGAGTACTGTTTTACAAGTTTTCCGTTTTATGATTTCACATGCAGGTGACATAATTTTAATTAGCTGAGGAGTTTTGATGTTCATATTCTGTTTTCTTCTTACAGTAGCTTTATATGGTTATTGCTTGCCATTTTCTGTTTGTTTTTAAATGTCCTAAATTTTCCTGGGTGAATAATAGCATGAGTTTCTGTGTTAGGAGTCTGGGATTTAGGTGGTTTATCAGGTTTCTTAGTTCAAGAATGTACTTTTTGGTTGGCACAGTGAAACGTAGGTTGTTAAATGTAGTGTTTGTGAAATAGAAGAGGGCTGTGTGTTCTGATTCTGTAATTTTCATGTTTCTTTTAGACCCTTAATTTATAAACTTGCTTTGTTCTTTCCCTTCACTGCCAAGCCTCCAAGGGAAGACTTTCCCTATTAAGATAGCTCATCTCTTCCAGAAAGCATTACTCTCACAAGACTAATACTTGTGGTCGTAGGCACATCCAAATCCTTTCCATTTGACCCGCCCTACATTAGTTACCATCTATTGCTGTATAACAGATCATCCTGAATCGGGTGGCTTAAAGCAAGAAACAATTATTATACCACAGTTCCTGTGGGAAAGGAACTTGGAAAGCAGTTTAAGGGGGAGATTTTGGCTCAGGGCCTCTCATGAGGTGTCAATGAGATGTCAGCCAGGGCTGCAGTCACTTAAAGGGTTGACTATGGCTGAGGGATTCTCTTCCAAGCTGTTGGCAGGAGACCTCTGTTCTCTGGATGTTAGCTGGAGATCTCAGTTCCTCTTCATGTAGGCTTCTTCATAGGGTTGCTTGAGTGTCCTCAGAATATGGCAGCTGGCTTCTCCAGAGTGATTACAGAGACAGAGAGAGAAAGAGACAGAGATGATGATGATGATGATGATGATGATGTTAGTTTTTCCCAGTTGCATCTACTTCTTTTCTGTATAATATGTTGACTATTCACCCTGGCATGGGCTTCTCAGGTAATTGTACATAAATTGAAGGTTGTAATATGTTTTCTTTCCTTGTAATGCTATAGGCATAGATTGTAATTTCTCTCTCTCTCTCTTTCTCTTTTCTAAATGCTCTGTATGGGTTTGGTAAGTAAAGTAGGAACATTTGTATTCAAGCAGCATTATCCTGAGAGAAACTGGATGTCTCCCAATAAATAATTTTTTGGCTGTCCTCTGTAGGCCAAGACCAATAAATAATTTTTGAACATGTGAATGAATGAATAAATTGATGCAAAACGAAAAGGCTAATTTATTGAATGAAATGACACTGATCATTATGGAGACTGGATTCTTGTGAACATATAATCAGATTCTTTTGTTTCTGGAGAAAATTGGAACCCATATTATAACCACAATGTTCCTGGGTAAGAATAGAATGGGTAAATTGGGATTCAGTTGTAAAATTGGAAAGTTTAGTATCATTAGACCTTCTTATGTGACCACAGTGCTGCCATTGGCATGATAGTTGCTTGGCAGGATGGTCTCAAAAGGAAGGTAAAACCAATAACCTGTTCAGTGAGTAAGCCCTTACTTTGTACTCAGGCTTCTCAGAACCATGTTCTACTGTCTCAAAACATGCCTGTATTGGTTGGAAATATTGTCTTTCCATGCACATACGTTACAACATGAACAATGGGAACACACACATTCGCACTTGTAGATAGGGGCTCATGCACACCTGCCTATTCAGATAGGACCCAGCTCTTTACCTCATGGAGAGAAATCCTGGCAGAATGGAAGCACTCAAACTTTAAAATCAGACCTGGGTTCCATAGGTCACAGTGGGCTCTCTACTTAGAGAACGTGACCAGGATAATACATCTCTCTGGGCCTCAGGTTATGTGTCCAGATCCTTAAGACAATTTTTAATTTCTCTCTCAACTAGTGCATCTTATTAAAGCTTTTGGTTTTCAGAGGCAAAATTCGTTTTTTGTTTATGTTTTGTTTTTTTCATTGTTGTCTTCAAATATGTCCAATTTTGTTTGGCTAAGCTTTTTTATTATTGTCACACTCTCAAAAACACACTTTGCATTTCTGAGGTAATTCAGAGTGTCATATTCTGTAGAATCTCTTCTGATAAGATTCGAACATTTTGGAAAGTTGACAATTTTCTCAAGTTGGGAAGGAAATCAGTGTTACTAATTTCTTTTCTTTTCTTTTTTTTTTTTGAGACAGAGTTTTGCTCTGTCGCCCAGACTGGAGTGCAGTGGCATGATCTCGGCTCACTGCAAGCTCTGCCTCCCAGGTTCACGCCATTCTCCTGCCTCAGCCTCCCAAGTAGCTGAGACTACAGGCACCCGCCACCACGGCCGGCTAATTTTTTGTATTTTTAGTAGAGACGGTGTTTTACCTTGTTAGCCAGGATGGTCTCGATATCCTGACCTCGTGATCCACCCGCTATGGCCTCCTGAAGTGCTGGGATTACAGGCGTGAACCACCATATTCAGCCACTAATTTTTTAAATATATTTTATTGTATTTTATTTCATTTTAAGTTCTGGGGTACATGTGCAGGATGCAAAGGTTTGTTACATAGGTAAATGTGTGCCATGGTGGTTTGCTGCACCTATCACCTAGGTATTAAGCCTAGCAAGCATTAACTATTTTTCCTGATGCTCTCCCTTTCCCCACACACCCCCAACAGGCCCCAGTGTGTGTTGCTCCCCTCCCTGTGTCCATGTGTTCTCATTGTTGAGCTCCCACTTATAAATGAGAACATGAAGTGTTTGGTTTTCTGTTTCTGCACTAGTTTGCTGAGGATAATGGGTTCCGGCTCCATCCATGTCCCTGCAAAGGACATGATCTCATTCCTTTATATGGCTGCATAGTATTCCATGGTGTATATGTTCCACATTTTCTTTATCTAATCTATCATTGATGGGCATTTGGATTGATTTCATGTCTTTGCTACTGTGAATAGTGCTGCAAGGAACATACCTGTGCATGTATCTTTGTAATAGAATGATTTCTATTTCTTGGAGTATATACCCAGTAACAGGATTGCTGGATAAAATGCTGTTTCTGGTTCTGGGACCTTGAGGAATTGCCACGCCGTCTTTGACAATAGTTGAATTAATTTACATTCCCACAAACAGTGTAAAAGCATTCCTATTTCTCCACAGCCTTGCGCCAGCATCTGATGTTTCTTGACTTTTTAATAATTGCCATTCTGACTGGTGTGAGAATTGTAATGTTGATTTACATTTCTCTAATGATCAGTGATGTTGAGCTTTTTATCATGTTTGTTGGCCACATGTATGTTTTCTTTTTAGAAGTATCTGTTCATGTACTTTGCCCACTTTTTAATGGAGCTGTTTGGTTTTTTTTTTTCTTGTACATTTGTTTAAGTTCCTTATAGATGCTGGATATTAGACTTTTGTCAGATGAATAGATTGCAAAAATTTTCTCCGATTCTGTAGGTTGTCTGTTTGTTAATAGTTTCTTTTGCTGTGCAGAAGCTCCTTAGTTTAATTACATCACAGCCAGGCACGGTGGCTCACACCTGTAATCCTAGTACTTTGGGAGACCGAGGCAGGCAGATCACCCAAAGACAGAAGTTTGAGACCAGCCTTGCCAACATGGTGAAATCCCATCTCTACTAATAATACAAAAGTGAGCCAGGCTTGATGGTGGGCACCTGTAATCCCAACTACTTGGGAGGCTGAGGCAGAAGAATTGCTTGAACCTGGGAGGCAGAGGTTGCAGTGAGCCAAGATCACACCACTGCACTCCAGCCTGGGTGACACAGCAAGACTCTATCTCAAAAAAACAACAAAAAATTAGTTTAATTAAATTTTATTTGTCAATTTTTGCTTTTGTTGCAATTTGCATCTTTTTTGCAATTGCATGTCTTCATCATGAAATCTTTGCCCATGCCTATGTCTTTGTCATGAAATTTTGCCCATGCCTATATCCTCAGTGTTATTACCTAGATTTTCTTCTAGGGTTTTTATAGTTTTAGGTTTCACATTTAAGTCTAATCCACCTTGAGTTAATCTTTGTATGAGGTGTAAGGAAACGGTCCAGTTCCAGTTTTCTGCATATGGCTAGCCAGTTCTCCCAGCATCATTTATCAAATAAGGAATCCCTTCCCCATCGCTTGTTTTTGTCAGATTTCTCAAAGATCAGATGGTTGTAAATGTGCAGTCTTATAAATGAGTTCTCCATTCTGTTCCATTGGTCTATGTGTCTGTTTTTGTACCAGTACCATGCTATTTTGGTTACTGTAGCCTTGCAGTATATTTTGAAGTTGAGTAATGTGATACCTCCAGCTTTGTTCTTTTTGCTTAGGATTGTCGAGGCTACACGGGCTCTTTTTTGGTTCCATATGAATTTTAAAATAGTTTTTTTCTATAATACCTATGTCAATGGTAGTTTAATGGGAATACCAATGAATCTATAAATTACTTCGGGGAGTTTGGCCATTTTGACAATATTGATTCTTCCTATTCATGAACATGAAATGTTTTTCCATTTGTTTGTTTCCTCTCTGATTTCCTTGAGCAATGCCTTGAGTAGTTCTCCTTGAAGAGGCTCTTCACTTCCCTTGTTAGCTGTGTTCCTAGATTGGCACCACATGGCACTTACTCTAAAATTGATCACATACCTAGAAGTAAAACACAGCAAATGCAAAAGAACTGAAATCACGAGGAACCGTCTCTCAGACTACAGCATAATCAAATTAGAACTCAAGATTAAGAAACTCACTCAAAACCACACAACTATGTGGAAATTCAGCAACTTGTTCCTGAAAGAGTCCTGGGTAAATAATGAAATTAAGGCAGAAATCAAGAAGTTCCTTGAAACTAATGAGAACAAAGAGACAACATACCAGAATCTTTCGTATGCCGCTGAAGCAGTGTTAAGCGGGAAATTTATAACATTAAATGCCCACATCAAAAAGCTAGAAAGATCTCAAATTGACACTCTAACATCACAACTAAAAGAACTAGAGAACCAAGAGCAAACAAACCCCAAATCTAGCAGAAGACAAGAAATAACCAAGATCAGAGCAGAACTGAAAGAGATATAGACATGAAAAAGACTTCAAAAAATCAACAAAGCCAGGAGCTTGTTTTTTGGAAAAAATAAATAAATAAAATAGACTGCTAGCTGGACTAACAAAGAAGACAAGAGAGAAGAATCAAATAGACAAAATAAAAAATGATAAAGGTGATATCACCACTGACCCTCAGAAATACAAACAACCATCGGAGAATACTGTAAACACCTTTATGCAAATAAACTTGAAAATCTAGAAAAAATGGATAAATTTCTGGATACGTACACCCTCCGAAGACTGAAGCAGAAAGAAGTTCAATCCCTGAATACCAAGAGCGAGTTCTGAAATTGAGGCAGTAATATATAGCCTACCAACCAAAAAAAGCCCAGAAAAAGACAGATTTACAGCCAAATTCCACCAGAGGTAGAAAGAGGAGCAGGTACCATTTCCTCTGAAATTATTCTAAACAATTGAAAAGAAAGGATTCCTCCCTAACTCATTTTATGATGCCAGCATCATCCTGATACCAAAACCTGGCAGAGATACAACAACAATAAAAGAAAACTTCAGGCCAATATTCCTAATGAACATCAATGCAAAAATCTTCAATAAAATACAGGCAAATGGAATCCAGCAGCACATCAAAAAGCTCATCCACCATGATCAAGTTAGTTTTATCCCCGGATGCAAGGCTGGTTCAACATACGAAAATCAATAAATGTAATTTATCGTAAACAGAACTAAAAACCAAAACCACGATCATCTTGATGGACACAGAAAAGGCCTTCGATAAAATTCAACATCCCTTCATATTAACAACTCTCAATAAACTAGGTTTTGAAGGAACACACCTCAAAATAATAAGAGCCATATATGACAAACCCACAGTCAATATCATACTGAATTGGCAAAAGCTAGAAACATTCCCTTTGAAAATCAGCACAAGACAAGATTGCCCTCTCTCACCACTCCTATTCAACGTAGTATTGGAAGTTCTGGCCAGGGCAATCAGGCAAGAGAAAGAAATAGAAGTTACTCGAATAGGAAGAGAGGAAGTCAAATTGTCTGTTTACAGATGACATAATCCTCTATCTAGAAAACCCCATTGTCTCAGTCCAAAAGCTTCTTAAGTTGATAAGCAACTTCAGCGTATTCTCAGGATACAAAATCAACGTGCAAAAATCACAAGCATTCCTATATACCAACAACTGACAAGCAGAGAGCCAAATCATGAATGAACTCCCATTAACAGTATTATTTATGAATAGGGCCCAAACCTACAATGGTTGTGAAAATGGGCAAACATGCTGCAAATCAAGCTTGCATTCACAATAGGTCTCATTTTTGGTGGTGGTGTTATTTTACTTGTTTGTTTGTACAACATCATTTCCAATGATTCCATTTAAGTAGGCATTTCTCTTACTGGTAGTAAATTTTAGATTATGTGGTTAAAAACACCAAACAAGTAATAAGACTAAGTTATCAAAGACAAAGTTTAGAAATGTTACTACTTCTAAAACTATGGAATTGGGAATTACCAGAATTCCTTTTAATAATTTTTTTTAAAGCACACCTCAAAAATGTATCTATGGAAGCCTCAAATTCTGAACAAATCAACATAGGATGAATATTCAAAAGTAGGGGACTTTCTATTCATTGAAAAATGAAAACAAAACACACACACACCCCAAAACAGCTGGCATTACACTTCATGGAAATCTTTCAAATCCTAGGACATATCTGTCTAAAATGAATCCAGATTTCTTTGAACATTGACACTTGGTTTTAGGATTAAGAGACACGATAGTGATTCTGTTCCACCAGAGGGCACCATAGACTACAATCCAGCAAGCGTGCTTGTGGGTCTGGGTACGTAAACACAATAATTTAAAGCAGCTACTTCTAGGCTTTGCATTTTTCTAACATAGAGAGATTTTTAACTTCAACAATGAGTATTATTGATTTTTCCATAAGGTAGGATTTATTTTAAACATATTAATTTCACTATACACTTCCGAAATTTTTACCCCCACTTGGAAAACAAACAAAAATAAAATGGAAACAGTAGCTTAATCTTATATGTATATGTGTACTTCCATGAGGTTATTTATTTCCAAGTCCGGTAATGGAAAGCTGTTTTAGATACAGTGACTCCATGACAAAGTCCACCTAAAATTTTGCCTCTTGGGATTCATCTGGGAAAAGTATTTAGAATTTGTGGGTTCTGTGGAACAGGTTCTAATATCCAAGGAAACTACAAGAAGCGAGGCTTTCCCCTCCAGATGTTTCTTAGCACTAGAAATAAAATGTGTCCTTCCATTTCCAACTCAGTAGGGCTTTGAGAAACTCCTGCCGCCTTCAGCACAGAGGATGCCCATCGCCTATTGAAAATCCAGGCTTTGCCTCAAATCTCTGACAATCAAATGCTTTCAAGCTATTCTTTAGTTTGCTTCAAATGCTGGGCCTATAAAGACAGATTTACTTATATTCCCTTTGTACTCTGAGGAGCAAATTTTATCAGCTGAAAGCTCGCTTGCAGTCTCCTTTGAGTGTTCAGTAAGCCAAACTGCTTGTGAAGTATAACCCCCATGACTGCTTTCCACAGACTGATTAGGACTGAAATAGTGAATTTGAAAATGCAGCACCAGTTGAAATTCATGGGCTGACAGAGGATCACAGCTGATCAGAATTTCTCATGTGAAAATGTGATTTCCCTCCCCCTGTTTCCTCTTGGTAAGCTGCTGAAAAGTATTAAGTGAGTTTCCTAGCCTGTGGTCAGGGATGTCTGCACTGGTGCTGCTGGGGAGACACAATTAGGAGGAACAAAGGTATCAGAACTCCAGGCTCTGACTTTTTAGGCTTACCAAGAGATAGCTTTCAGGCTTATGAACTGATGAATCCTATACCAAGGGGTGCAGGAGGAGGGAAGCAAATACTCTTAAACAGCTTAAGCCTCTCCCCTAGTTTAATATATTTTCCACAATCACTTCGGATAACAACATGATCTTGTATCTAATGCTGTCTCACAGACAACACAGCTTTGAGGCTGAGTGGTCATCAAAATCCTGAAAGCACCCTCCCACCTTCCCGGAGACTCTGGATAGTTATCCTAATTGTTTCTATTTTTATATAGCAATTAACAAATTACTAAAATTTGTTAAGAGAGTAAGTCCGAATGTTAAATGTTGCTACCAAAAAAACAGAAACAAAGGAATATAAGAAAAATAAATATTTTATAATTTTAAAAAATTATTAAACCATTTAAATATATAACTAAATGGATATTCCACAGAGCATTTAATTACTTCGTTAGCAAACATAATTTTTCTTCTGGCTCCCCTCCCCTTTCCCACAATATCATGTTTTTCTTATTCTAATCCTGCCCAATGCTACACTATTTTACATTTTCTACAAAACCTAAATCCTCCCCTTACGAAATTTAATTTTATGAGAATTCCTGCCTGCTACATGTTTGAGCGATTTAATGGGGAACGTGGCCTCTCAAACTGGGGCCCCAGATTAACATAAATAGTAAATAGAATTGACAAGTTGTAATTGATAATTCAAAACTCTTGGTATGGGCATTCAGTCTGAGTAAAGCAGTATATTCTTTTGCACTGGAATTATAGAAAACCAGTGTGCTTACATTGATCAGAATCTATTTGGTAATTAAGCGTTTCTGACTCATATAAATAGGAAATGAAATGGTTACTAAGAAAATATATGGAGTTCTCCATCACCCATTCATCCCTACTCTTCTAATTGCTCTCTCGCCCTCCTTCCCTTCAAAGTATTTAAGGATTTGAAAGAGAAGTTTGTTATTCATTCATACTTCTCATTTCCCACTTTCTCCACAACCCCCAGAGATTGATTCCTGCTTCCAAACCTACTTAATCCTTGTATGTGAAAGCTACCAATTACTTTCTAGTTGCCAAGATCAACATAGAAAAGCTTTCCTGTCCAAATTCGATTTGCCTTTCTCTAACATCTGGCATCATAGAGTTTCTTCCTTCACTGATTCTCTCATCTGATTTAACTTTCTGTCTCTGGTTGTTTCCTCTCTGCCTCTTTCTTCCTCCTTTGCATATGTTTACACATTCTCTTGGGTTCCATGCCAATTCTTTCTTAGTCTATGCGCCCCCTAAATCACCTAATCCTGACTTCAACTACCATTTAAGTAATGACATTATTGAATGTTTTCTCTTGTTCAGATTTCTAACTCAGCTGGACATTTCTGTCTCCTGAATTTCCCCACCAGGAGGTCTGGAGTGGAGAAAATGCTATGTGTCCACCTAAACCTTTGCTTCATATTTCTGTTTTACTAGACATTTGCCAACCTTCCTTGCAGTTATGCAGGCTGTATGACAGACATAGGGCTAATGGGATGTGGTTAGAATCAACACAGATCACTTCTGTGTATCATCCCTATCATGGTCTGTGCGATCACCCAAGCTCTTTCTCTTCCCCGACAGCATTAAAAGATGATAGTTTCACAGGTTCACCAGCCAGAAGCATTTGCACCAGATTTTGCTGGAAAGAAGAGTCAAGTTGTGTTAGGCCACTAAGAATTGCAGTTGTTAGTTATAGCAGTTAGACCACTCCAACTATTGCAGCGTAATAAAGGATTTAGTATCTCTAAAATGGAACTCAATTTGCTCTACAAGACAAATTTCCTATCTCAGTGAATGGGAACACCAGTTTGCCCAAACCAGAGAATTTAAAGGCTTTCAAAATTTATGCTTCAAACTTTTCCCACATTAAGTTTCTTACGAAAACATGTTAATTTGAACTTTTTAGCATGGACACTCTCCAGTTCAGGCCTTCATGGTTTCCTAATTGTTCTTTGCTTTTGGCCTCCCCTCCCATCATTTGAAGTCCATTTCCTACACCCTTTGAAGGATAATCTCGTTCTTTTTAATTATTTCCTTTCACTTTAAAAATTAATAGCACCAATATCGTGCTAAGAAATAAATATATGCATATTTTAGAAATATTGGGAAACTCAGAAAAGTATTAACTAGAAAATAAAAGTCAATTACAACTTTGATACCCCATATAAACACTATTAAACATTTGGTTCATGGGTTCCTATGTTATTTTTATGTTTGCGTTTGTAATCTATTTATATGCCTATAGATAGATATACCTAAAATTCTAAATTTCATAGATAGGTATAGCTAAAATTGTAAATTTAATGTTTATATCAAAGTAATACATGTATAACTTTTAAAAGTTGATTATTAATACAGCATTTGTACTGAAAACCAACCGTTCCCTGTCTCATTCCTGCCTATTTTTATTCTACTCCTTAGAGGCAAATGCTTTCAAGTATTTTAGTAACTTATTATTGATGTGTTTTTCTCCATATTTTTAAGTAGCATGCAATTCACTTTTTTAAAAATTGTATATATTATCTACTGACTTCCTGCTATATAAAATGAGAATTTAGTTTTATTACATCCTATTTCCCCACACAAACCTACTTGACAATAAAATTATGCCACTCTTTTTGGTTAAATGCATGATATTTACATTTTATTATGCTGTAATTACTTAAAACTGAGGTTCTTAAGTACACTGATTATGTTCTTGCTCAAGTTTTTCTTTTTCCTGGCATTTACTTCATTTACTATATATCTATCATGAATTTATATCTTAAAAAAAAACACAAACATTCTTTTCACTACATAAAACCACTTTAGATATTTAATTAAATACACTGTGGGGGCAATTTCCCTATTAAAGCCCTCCATATTCATGTTCCAATCAGGACTATATATTTTTAGAATCTATAATATGTAAATAATGCTTATAAATCAATAATAAAAAGAAAAATGAAAAGAGGTGAATGACTATTTACAAAGGGAAGACAATGGTCAATAAACATGAAAAGTTACTCCATTTTATGAGTGCTGGCAAAATTAAAATGCTTGAAGATACTAAGTTTATTAGAAAATTAAACATTTTATTACTCTGTAAATATCACTTAAAACAGGCTTTTAAGTACAGGGGCTCTTGGTACAACCTTTTGAGGGAGTAGCAGACTGTGCATAACCTAGATATTATATACCGTAAAGCAACTCTTGCTCATATATCTGAGCAGACATGTACATGTAGGCATTTTGCAGCATTGTTCTTAATAGCTCCTAATGGGAATAATTCCAATGTCCATCAATAGAACATTGAATAAATAAAATATGGTATCTTAATGCAGTGGAATGCAGTACTGCAGTGAAATTAATAAAATCCATATCTGTATGAATGAATCTCAAATAATAAACACAGAGAAGCAATAAAATGCCAATTTTAATATAGCGGTTATTCCTGGGAGCAAGGTGTTGGGGAAGAAATGGTATAGAAATACACACAGGACTTTAACTGTATTAGCATTTTCTTTGTGAAGCAGCATGGTGACTATATTATTCCTCATACCTCTTTGATTTAAATATTTCATAATCTATAAAAAAGCTCAACTGGAGTCACAATACTGTAAGAGAGCATAGTTGGTGTGTTCTTTGAGTATGCAGAAATTGGCTGATAGCATTGGTTGTAAGGTCCCCATTAGATGAATCTCAAGAAACCAGATCATGAAAGTAATGTTATTTAACAGAAGAGAAAGAGAAGGGCTAGCCACTTGTTTTTTTCCCATCTCTCTAAACTTCTCTTAGTGACAAGAGGTGCTGTGTTTGGGTTATATTTTGGGAATAAGTCTCATGGAGTGGTCTGTGGCTATTGAGTAATTTCATTTTGACTCAAGGGAACTTTATGTCTGAAGGTGCATTAAATAGCAATTAAGTAAATACCTGCCTAGAAAAATGTGCTTCGAATGTGCCAGCCTGTTGTTATACCTGGGAAATGCCTTCAGAAAAATTCAGCCTGCTGCAATCCTAAATCTTGCAGACTTGTGTGGAAATGCTGAAGGCTTTTTCAGATTTGCACATACCTTAATGTCACAGAAGTCTGACTTGCTAACTAAGCTAAGATACTCTGTCAGTGATGTTTATTAACAGAATTTTGAATTGAGTCCTGATGCTTCTGCATGTGTTTTACTTTAGATTGAACACATTTCTGCATTGAGCTGTCATATTTTCCATTGTAATGATAGAAGAACTGCACCAGGGACACAAAATAAAAGGCATTGCATCAGAAGCAAATCACATAACAACCCTAGAAGTTGCATTGTGCTATATTGTCTGCCATTAAAAGGAACTCTGTTGAGTTCTGCAGTGAAAGAAATGGATTGAAAATTAGAATTCACTCTCATCTTTACTAACTTATGTCTGGTGGTATGGCAAGAACTGACTCTCTCAGCATTTGTACTAAAATGTTAAAACGTTTATAGCACTTACAGGGGCATTAGAAGGCTTAATATATGTTTAGAAATTCCTACTAATAAGCTGCCTTTCCTCTGAAGCGTTCGAGATACTAAAACTAATTAGGTGCTATCTACTCATTAAGTACTAAATGAGTGTTTTTATTGAGTTCTGAGATTCTAAGGAAAAACTTGTGAGGCATAATTATTGTCGGCACTGAATAGTATATATGATGAGTAGCATGAAAACAATTCATTTCATTACTATAGCAGATTTTAGCTATTTCACTGTAGGAATGGGATAAGGTGCTGTTTAAATCAAAAGGTGAAATCAACACTGACATATCTGAACCTTCAGATGGCTCAGGATGGACCCTCAGGATTTCATGTGAGTTGAGACTAAGGATAATGAGTTTCTTTATTATCCAATTTGTATCTAGAAAAGTTAACCTCCAGAACTACTGTCTTAGAAATATTCTAGTGGCTCAGCAGGATGCATAAAGTCTGCTCTTTGGTAGAGAAAAGAATGGTCAAGAACTTAGAAGAGAATGAAATACTACAGCCATATTTTCAAAATGTCACTCAGAGATTTCTAGAATGACCATCTAAAGTCTGAAGTCAGGGTCAGGGCACTGCAGCATGTCTTAGGTGTTTCCTGTACAGGCAACTTCATGTGATCATGTCTCAGCTTTCAGCCTGACCATGTCACCACTCTCCCTCCCTCCTGGAAAGTGTTATCTTTGTTTGAGAGAGAGATACTTTTTTCCCCTTATGTCCAGGTAGATTATACCACAGCATACCTTATGAATTGTATGGGGCAACTTAATAGCACTAGAGGAAACTTGCATTTCAGTGGCTTACTGTAGTTGACAGGTAAACCGAAGAATTATCCTGCACAAGGCAACTATAAAATGCTTTAGAGTTTCTAAAGTGTTTCCATTACTGTGCTGATTCCAAAGTCAGAGATAAAAGTCTCATTTTTTATAGCAGCTTTTCCAACTATAGGTATATTTGTTCCTTGCAGAATAACTTCTGTGTGCTGAGAACCAGCTGGGGTTCTCTAATTCTTAGGTCGTGTTCTTAAAACTTTTAGACGTGAAGAATCTAGAAAACTTGAAGTCTTGTTTGAGATTTATATTATTTTAATTCCAAATAAAAGAAAGTCAATTTTATATGGCTGATTCTCAAGGAGGAGATGTATTAATATTTGGCTTAAAAATCAAGCTGCAGGGGGAGCAAAATGTAACCGATCTCAGACACATCTGGAACTAAGAAATTAAATACCAGCAAAACTTTCTTTCTGCCTCTCATCTTTGATTTTTTTTTTGAATTCCAATTTTTTTATTCTCCTTCCTTTTAGACCAGTACCAGAGCTGTGCTGATTTATGTCATCTCTAAGTCCTAATTTAAAAAAAATTCCAGGGAAAGAATTTTGATATGGTTGGAGTCAGGGTTGGTGGTACAAATAACAAGAAAACCTGATACTCCCAGGAGAATCTAATGGTTATAGCATAGCCAAGAAAAACTCCCTAAGTAAGATGGATTAGTACTTGGGATTTTGCAGCCACCAGATTTTACCTGCCTGTTCTCCCAAGGATGGATGTTATATTTATCTACTCATGGTTCTATAACCAAAATATCACAGATGGGGCAGCTTAAACAACAGAAATTTATTTCTCACAGTTCTGGAGGCTGGAAGTTCAAAATCAAGATGGCAGAAAGGTTGATATCTGGGAAAGGATTTTCCCTTGGGTTGTAGATGGCCACCTTCTTGCCGTGTACTCACATGGCCTTTCCTTGGTGCTTGCACACAGAGTGAGAAAGAACTAGCTGGTGTCTCTTTTGATAAGGTCGCCAATACTATTGGATTAGGAGCCCATCCTATGACCTCATTTAACCTTACTCACCTTTTTAAAGGCCCTATGTCCAAATACAGTCAGTTCTACAGTACTGGGGGTTAGAACTTCAAATATACTAGGGTGGAGCCAAGATGGCCAAATAGGAACAGCTCCAGTCTACAGCTCCCAGTGTGAGTGACTCAGAAGACAGGTGATTTCTGCATTTCCAACTGAGGTATCAGGTTCATCTCACTGGGGAGTGCTGGACAGTTCATGCAGGGCACCGCGCATGAGCTGAAGCAGGGCAAGGCATCGCCTCACCCGGGAAGGGCAAGGGGTCAGGGAATTCCCTTTCCTGGTCAAAGAAAGGGGTGACAGATGGCACCTGGAAAATTGGGTCACTCCCACACTAATACTGTGCTTTTCCAACAGGTGTATCAAATGGCACACCAGGAGATTATATCCCACACCTGGCTTGGAGGGTCCTACGCCCACGCAGCCTCACCCATTGCTAGCACAGCAGTCTGAGATCAAACTGCAAGGCAGCAGCGAGGCTGGGGGAGGGGCGCCCGCCATTGCTCAGGCTTCAGTAGGTAAACAAAGCAGCCGGGAAGCTCGAACTGGGTGGAGCCCACAACAGCTCAAGGAGGCCTGCCTGCCTCTGTAGGCTCCACCTCTGGGGGCAGAGCACAGACAAACAAAAGACAGCAATAACCTCTGCAGACTTATTGGGATTTTGCAGCCACCAGATTTTACTTGCCTGTTCTCCCAAGGATGGAGGTTATATTTATCTACTTATGGTTCTATAACCAAAATATCACAGATGGGGCAGCTTAAACAACAGAAATTTATTTCTCACAATTCTGGAGGCTGGAAGTTCAAAATCAGGATGGCAGAAAGATTGATGTCTGGGAAAGGATTTTCCCTTGGGTTGCAGATGGCCAACAGCAAGTAAGATGGATTGTCTGATAGCTTTGAAGAGAGTAGTGGTTCTCCTAGCATGCAGCTGGAGATCTGAGAATGTGCAGACTGCCTCCTCAAGTGGGTCCCTGACCCCCGAGTAGCCTAACTGGGAGGCGCCCCCCAGTGGGGGCATACTGACACCTCACATGGCCAGGTACTCCTCTGAGACAAAACTTCCAGAGGAATGATCAGGCAGCAGCATTTGCGGTTCACCAATATCCGCTGTTTTGCAGCCACCACTGTTGATACCCAGGCAAACAGGGCTGGAGTGGACCTCCAGTAAACTCCAACAGACCTGCAGCTGAGGGTCCTGACTGTTAGAAGAAAAACTAACAAACAGAAAGGACATCCACACCAAAAACCCATCTGTATGTCACCATCATCAAAGACCAAAGGTAGATAAAACCACAAAGATGAGGAAAAAACAGAACAGAAAAACTGGAAACTCTAAAAATCTGAGCACCTCTCCTCCTCCAAAGGAACACAGCTCCTCACCAGCAATGGAACAAAGCTGGACGGAGAATGACTTTGATGAGTTGAGAGAGGAAGGCTTCAGAAGATCAAACTACTCCGAGCTACAGGAGGAAATTTGAACCAATGGCAAAGAAGTTAAAAACTCTGAAAAAAAATTAGACAAACGGATAACTAGAAAACCGATGCAGAGAAGTCCCTAAAGGACCTGATGGAGCTGAAAACCACGGCACAAGAAATACGTGACGAATGCACAAGCCTCAGGAGCCGATGCGATCAACTGGAAGAAAGGGTATCAGCGATGGAAGACGAAATGAATGAAATGAAGTGTGAAGAGAAGCTTAGAGAAAAAAGAATAAAAAGAAACGAACAAAGCCTCCAAGAAATATGGAACTATGTGAAAAGACCAAATCTACATCTGATTGGTGTACCTGAAAGTGACGAGGAGAATGGAACCAAGTGGGAAAACACTCTGCAGGATATTTTCCAGGAGAACTTTCCCAATCTAGCAAGGCAGGCCAACATTCAAATTCAGGAAATACAGAGAACGCCACAAAGATACTCCTCAAGAAGAGCAACATCAAGACACATAATTGTCAGATTCACCAAAGTTGAAATGAAGGAAAAAATGTTAAGGGCAGCCAGAGAGAAAGGTCGAGTTACCCACAAAGGGAAGCCCATCAGACTAACAGCTGATCTCTTGGCAGAAACTCTACAAGCCAGAAGAGAGTGGGGGTCAATATTAAACATTCTTAAAGAAAAGAATTTTCAACCCAGAATTTCATATCCAGCCAAACTAAGCTTCATAAGTGAAGGAGAAAGAAAATCCTTTAGAGACAAGCAAATGCTGAGAGATTTCGTCACCACCAGGCCTGCCCTAAAAGAGCTCCTGAAGGAAGCACTACACATGGAAAGGAACAACTGGTACCAGCCACTGCAAAAACATGCCAAATTGTAAAGACCATCAAGGCTAGGAAGAAACTGCATCAACTAACGAGCAAAATAACCAGCTAACATCATAATGACAGGATCAAATTCACACGTAACAATACTAACCTTAAATGTAAATGGGCTAAATGCTCCAATTAAAAGACAGAGTGGCAAATTGGATAAAGAGTCAAGGCCCATGAGTGTGCTGTATTGAGGAAACCCATCTCACGTGCAGAGACACACATAGGCTCAAAATAAAGGGATGGAGGAAGATCTACCAAGCAAATGGAAAACCAAAAAAGGCAGGGGTTGCAATCCTAGTCTCGGATAAAACAGACCTTAAACCAACAAAGATCAAAAGAGACAAAGAAGGCCATTACATAATGGTAAAGAGATCTATTCAACAAGAAGAACTAACTATCCTAAATATATATGCACCCAATACAGGAGCACCCAGATTTATAAAGCAAGTCCTTAGTGACCTACAAAGTGACTTAGACTCCCACACAATAATGGGAGACTTTAACATCCCACTGTCAACATTAGACAGATCAACGAGACAGAAAGGTAACAAGAATATCCAGGAATTGAACTCAGCTCTGCACCAAGTGGACCTAATAGACATCTACAGAACTCTCCACCCCAAATCAACAGAATATATATTCTTTTCAGCACCACACCACACCCATTCCAAAATAGACCACATGTTGGAAGTAAAGCACTGCTCAGCAAATGTAAAAGAACAGAAATTATAACAGGCTCTCTCTCAGACCACAGTGCAATCAAACTAGAACTCAGGATTAAGAAACTCACTCAAAACGGCTCAACTACATGGAAATTGAACAACCTGCTCCTGAATGACTACTGGGTACATAATGGAATGAAGGCAGAAATAAAGATGTTCTTTCAAACCAATGAGACCAAAGACACAACATACCAGAATCTCTGGGACACATTCAAAGCAGTGTGTAGAGGGAAATTTATAGCACTAAATGCCCACAAGAGAAAGCAGGAAAGATCTAAAATTGACACCGTAACATCACAATTAAAAGAACTAGAGAAGCAAGAGCAAACACATTCAAAAGCTAGCAGAAGGCAAGAAATAATTAAGACCAGAGCAGAACTGAAGGAGATAGAGACACAAAAAACCCTTCAAAAAATTAATGAATCCAGGAGCTGGTTTTTTTAAAAGATCAACAAAATTGAAAGACTGCTAGCAAGACTAATAAAGAAGAAAAGAGAGAAGAATCAAATAGACGCAATAAAAAATGACAAAGGGGATATCACCACTGATCCCACAGGAATACACACGACCATCAGAGAATACTATAAACACCTCTATGCAAATAAACTAGAAAATCTCGAAGAAATGGATACATTCCTCGACACATACACTCTCCCAAGACTAAACCAAGAAGAAGTTGAATCTCTGAATAGACCAATAACAGGCTCTGAAATTGAGGCAATAATCAATAGCTTACCAACCAAAAAAAGTCCAGGACCAGATGGATTCACAGCCGAATTCTACCACAGGTACAAGGAGGAGCTGGGACCATTCCTTCTGAAACTATTCCCATCAATAGAAAAAGAGAGAATCCTCCCTAACTCATTTTATGAGGCCAGCATCATCCTGATACCAAAGCCTGGCAGAGACACAACCAAAAAAGAGAATTTTAGACCAATATCCTTGATGAACATCGATGCAAAAATCCTCAATAAAATACTGGCAAACCGAATCCAGCAACACATCAAAAAGCTTATCCACCATGATCAAGTGGGCTTCATCCCTGGGATGCAAGGCTGGTTCAACATACGAAAATCAATAAACGTAACCCAACATGTAAACAGAACCAAAGACAAAAACCACATGATTATCTCAATAGATGCAGAAAAGGCCTTTGACAAAATTCAACAACCTTTCATGCTAAAAACTCTCAATAAATTAGGTATCAATGGGACCTATCTCAAAATAATAAGGGCTATCTATGACAAACCCACAGCCAATATCATACTGAATGGACAAAAAATGGAAGCATTCCCTTTGAAAACTGGCACAAGACAGGGATGCCCTCTCTCACCACTCCTATTCAACATTGTGTTGGAAGTTCTGGCCAGGGCAATCAGGCAGGAGAAGGAAATAAAGGGCATTCAGTTAGGAAAAGAGGAAGTCAAATTATCCCTGTTTGCAGATGACATGATTGTATATCTAGAAAACCCCGTCGTCTCAGCCCAAAATCTCCTTAAGCTGATAAACAACTTCAGCAAAATCTCAAGATACAAAATCAATGTGCAAAAATCACAAGCATTCTTATACACCAACAACAGACAAACAGAGAGCCAAATCATGAGTGAACTCCCATTCACAATTGCTTCAAAGAGAATAAAATACCTAGGAATCCAACTTACAAGGGATGTGAAGGACCTCTTCAAGGAAAACTACAAACCACTGCTCAAGGAAATAAAAGAGGATACAAACAAATGGAAGAACACTCCATGCTTATGGGTAGGAAGAATCAATATCGTGAAAATGGCCATACTGCCCAAGGTAATTTATAGATTCAATGTCATCCCCATCAAGCTACCAATGACTTTCTTCACAAAACTGGAAAAAACTACTTTAAAGTTCATATGGAACCAAAAAAGAGCCCACATCGCCAAGTCAATCCTAAGCCAAAAGAACAAAGCTGGAGGCATCACGCTACCTGACTTCAAACTATACTACAAGGCTACAGTAACCAAAACAGCATGGTACTGGTACCAAAACAGAGATATAGACCAATGGAACAGAACAGAGCCCTCAGAAATAATGCTGCATATCTACAACTATCTAATCTTTGACAAACCTGACAAAAACAAGCAATGGGGAAAGGATTCCCTATTGAATAAATGGTGCTGGGAAAACTGGCTAGCCATATGTAGAAAGCTGAAACTGGATCCCTTCCTTATACCTTATACAAAAATTAATTCAAGATGGATTAAAGACTTAAATGTTAGACATAAAACCATAAAAACCCTAGAAGAAAACCTAGGCAATACCATTCAGGACATAGGCATGGGCAAGGACTTCATGTCTAAAACACCAAAAGCAATGGCAACAAAAGCCAAAATTGACAAATGGGATCTAATTAAACTAAAGAGCCTCTGCACAGCAAAAGAAACCACCATCAGAGTGAACAGGCAACCTACAGAATGGGAGAAAATTTTTGCAACCTACTCATCTGACAAAGGGCTAATATCCAGAATCTACAATGAACTCAAACAAATTTACAGGAAAAAAACAAACAACCCCATCAAAAAGTGGGCGAAGGATATGAACAGACACTTCTCAAAAGAAGACATTTATGCAGCCACAAGACACATGAAAAAATGCTTATCATCACTGGCCATCAGAGAAATGCAAATCAAAACCACAATGAGATACCATCTCACACCAGTGAGAATGGCGATCATAAAGAAGTCAGGAAACAACAGGTGCTGGAGTGGATGTGGAGAAATAGGAACACTTTTACACTGTTGGTGGGACTGTAATCTAATTCAACCATTGTGGAAGTTGTTGTGGCGATTCCTCAGGGATCTAGAACTAGAAATACCATTTGACCCGGCCATCCCATTACTGGGTATATACCCAAAGGATTGTAAATCATGCTGCTATAAAGACACATGCACACATATGTTTATTGCAGCACTATTCACAATTGCAAAGACTTGGAAACAACCCAAATGTCCAACAATGATAGACTGGATTAAGAAAATGTGGCACACATACACCATGGAATACTATGCAGCCATAAATAATGATGAGTTCGTGTCCTTTGTAAGGACATGGATGAAGCTGGAAACCATCATTCTCAGCAAACTATTGCAAAGACAAAAAACCAAACACCACATGTTCTCACTCATAGGTGGGAATTGAACAATGAGAACACATGGACACAGGGAGGGGAACATCACACACCGGGTACTGTTGTGGGGTGGGGGGAGGGGGGAGGGATAGCATTAGGAGATATACCTAATGCTAAATGATGAGTTAATGGGTGCAGCACACCAACATGGCACAGGTATACATATGTAACAAACCTGTACGTTGTGCACATGTACCCTAAAACTTAAAGTATAAAAAAAAAAAAAAAGAACTTCACATATACTAATTTGGGGGCAGGGTCATAATTTAGTCAATAACAGAGGATCAGATTGCTTCCAGCTCCCCACAACTACTAAAAAACTTAAAAAAAAAAAAAAAAAAAAAAGCAACCCTTATACATATCACCTTATGCACTGTATTAGTTAGCTAGGTCTGCCATAACAAAATAGCACAGAGTGGATCGTTTAAACAACAGATACTTTTTTTTTTTTTCCTCACAGTTCTAGAGGCTAAAACACCAAGATGAAGGTGCTAGCCAGTTTGGTTCCTGGTGAGGGATCTCTTCCTGACTTGTAAATGGCCACCTTCTAACCCTGTCCTCCTATGTCCCTTCCTCTGTGCATATACTGAGAGAGATAGAAATCCCACCAAAAGCCTTATCCCCAAATATAACCACAATGAGGGGCAGGGCTTTGAGATTTGAATTTGGAGGAGATACATATTCAGGTCATAAGATGTGCCTATTTAAAAAAATTCCTTGGAATACTGTATCAGTTACAAACTGTGCTACGAGAATAAACAACCTCGTAATTTCAGTGGCTTAACACAACAAAAGTTTATTTTTCACTCATTCTGGAGATCCAAGATAGGTCTTAACTAACATAGAGAATATGCTCATTATAGCCACCCTAGGACCCAGGTTGATAGAGACTCCAGCTTAACATATTGTTTCCATTATCACTGCAGCAGTAGCAAGAAAACATATCTCCATTCACATTTCATTGGCCAAAGTAAATCACATGGCCACATCTATCTTCAAAGGTGGAAGAGCAAATCAGTGCAATCTTATCATGTGCCTAGGAGGTTGAGAGACAGAAATATTTGATGACTAGCACTAATTTCTATAATATATGTTAAGGAGTGAAATTTCTAGATGATAGTGTGAATATGCACTTTCTTAATTGCCTTACTGATGACAGACCACACTCCGTAATGGCTGCAACAGTCTACATTCCCACCAGCAGTGTGCAAGAAGTCCATATTCTTACCAATGCTCAGCGTTATTCAGCTTTCTAATTTGTCAGGCTAATGATGTAAAGCAATATCTCACTGTGGTTTAACTTTCATTTTCTGATTAGCAATTATTTAAAATATGACTTCATATGCTTAATTTTTGATTTCCTTTTTGTTAAACTGTTTATTCACAACCATTGCCCATTTTTCTCTTGGTTTTTCTGTCTTTTTATGATTTTCTAAGAGTTCATTTTATATTCTAGATATTAATTTCTTGGTGGTTTTAAACAACTGCAAATTATTTCTCACCTTCTGTCACTTATAAACTTTATCCAAGACATCAGTTTCTGAAAAGAAATTCTTAATTTTTGTATAATTCATATATTTTTGTGCTCCGTGGTTTGTACATTTGAAGTTACGTTTAAGAATTACTACTTCCCTGTAGTTTACAATTACATTTTTATTTTCCTCCATGAAGCTTATAGATTTATTTTTCACATTTAGGTATTTAATTACCTGTGATCTCCTTTTATATATAGTGATATGTAGGGAAAAGTTTAATTTTTTCTTGATTTTGTGGGAGTTTTCCCAAGTAATATGATGTGGTTAGACCCTGTGACCCCATCCGAATCTCATCACAAATTGTAATCCCCATAATCCCTGTGTGTCGAGGAAGGCACTGGTGGGAGGTGATTGGATCATGGGAGCAGTTCCCCCATGCTATTCTCGTGAGAGTGAGAGTTAGTTCTCGCAAGATCTGATGGTTTTATAAGGCAGTTTTTCCTGCTCTCACAAGCGCTCTCTTGCCTGCCACTGTGTAAGATATTCCTGTTTCCCCTTCTGTCATGATTGCAAGCTTCCTGAGCCACCCCCGGCCTGAGACATTGAATGTGAATCAATTAAACCTCCTTTGTTTATAAATTACCAAGTGTCGGGTATTTTCTTTATAGCGGTGTGAAAATGGACTCATGTAATCTATACTTTCCTCATTGATTTGGTGGTGCCATCTTTATTGTATATTAAATTTTCATAACCATATATATCTGCCTTTTACATTTTCATTCTTTTCAATGGCCAGTTTGCCTTTTTTTCCCCCATCAATACCACACTGTTTTTAACATATATCTTAATATCCAGTCAAGAAAATCATTTCTCTTTTCTCTCTTTTTAAATTAAAATTAATGTAGTGATGGTGGATGGTGGATATTTATTCAGCCATGTAAATTTTAAAATAAATATATTAAGTCATGAACAAAATAGAAATAAATGTTTGGTATTGCACTGAATTTACAGGTTAATTTAAATATAATTGACATTTTTATAATATTAGGTTGTCTTAGCCAAGGGTAATAATGACCGTCTCCCCAGTGATTCCCATTGTATTCCTGTAGCCTTATTAGATATTTAAAACATTCTCCATATAAGTATTGTTTCAAGTTCTCCATTTAAGTAATTTGTTTTTTTAATCTTGTTCATGACAATTTTACTGAACTTTCTTATTAGATTTAATAATTTAATAATTCTTTTTTAATGTTTTAAGGCAGATAATACTTCCATAAATAATGACAATTTTATTTCTTCTATTTAAAATTTTACTACTTTCCTTTCTCTTTTTCTTTTGTTACACACTTGGCCAGGACTTCCAGGACCATGTTAAGCATTAATAGTGAGAATAAGCATACTAATCTCATTCTCAATTTTAAAGGGAATGTACTTAAGGTCTTTTGCTAGGGGTAGTGTACTATAAATTTTTGGTACATGACCTCTATAAAGTGAAGAATGTTTCCTTCTAATTATAGTTTCCTAGGATTTTTTTTAATGTTTTAAATATGTACTAAAATCCATCAAGTGTTTTTTTTCTGAATCAAATGAAATAATTTTTTTTTTTTCCTTTTGGTCTATTAATGCAGTAAATTGTTAATGTATTTTCTACCTTTTATCATCTTCATGTTCCTGGGATAAACCATACTTGGCCATTTTTTATTACATATAAGCATATTTGTGAATTCAGTTAGCTAAAAGTCAAAATCCTTAAAATGGGTTACAACAGCCTACAGTACTTGCTCACTCTTCTCGCCTCTGTGCCTCACCCCACTATATCTCTGACTTATTTCCTTCAACTTCCCTCATGCACTCATGCAGGTCAAGTCATTCTGTCCTACTTGCTAGTCCTCCAAATGGCCAGACACATTCCCACATCAATGCCTTTGCACTTGCAGTTCCTTGTGCCTGGAAAGAACTTTCTTTGATATGCAAATGGGTCACTCCCTCTCCCACTTCAGATCTTCACACAATTTTTCATCTTCTCAGTGAGGCTTATCCTGGCATTCCTGCCTAAAATTCCAGCCCACTCACTCCAACATTCTCTCTCCCCTTTCTTTGCTATATTTTACTGTCTTAATTTTACTTATTTTCTTTATTCTTGGTGTTCTGGCATTTCTACTGTCACTAATCAGGGAGAGACTGCCCTCCCAAAGGTTTGCTATCCCAATTCTAAGGGATAGCAAAAGGCTTGTCAGGGAATGCATCTTTCATACACAAACTAACCAATCCAGAGCCCACAGCCCTAACCATCTCCTTTATCAAGCTCTTATGTACCTAGGCCAGTGTTTCCTCTCCCCTCAATCAACCTAGGGTCAGGTCAAAGTCAGCTAGGGACAGACATTATGCCGCAAAGCCCACCTGCGTTATACAAACTAGGCAGTCCAAAGGTGTTTACCCTGCCCTACCTCACCTTTCCCTCTGAAACCCCAATAAAGGTTGTAGCTTATGACTTTCTCTCATCCCTTCTGCCCACTGACTTCCCTTGGTGCCCTTCCATGTAGCCCAGCATGGTGTACTGTGTCTCCTGTTTTTAGTATCTGTGAGCAGAAACTTCTTCCTCTATGGGAATCACCTCATGTCTGTGTGTCTTAACACACCTGATTAAAACAAATCTCAAGTACAAATGTTAAGGCATTTACTTCTTATGTCTTCTCACTTCGTATGAAACATACTCTACAGTTAATTTATTTATATCGTTTATTGCATGTTGTCCCTAATTAGAATACAAGTTTCATGAAGCAGGAATTTATTTTTGTCGTTTCTTTTTTTTTAACTTCTATATCTCCATTATTGAGAACATTCCCCAGTAAATTCTGGGTCCTCAATAAATATTTATGAAATGAATGAATGAAATACTAATGAATAAAATGAATCTAATATTTTCCTTTCAAGTAAGGAAAACAAGAGGCAATTAATGTTGGGATATTGATATATTTTCTGTCAGTTTATGCCTTTTTGTTTACAGCTGACTTAGTATTTCCATCTGATAACAGTCATTTGAATGTTTGCTGAGCAGCTGCTTGCTCTGTATCAGACTTTGTGCTGGATATTGGGCAGGCAACGATGACAAAATAAACACTATTCTTGTCTGGAGGCAGTTTTCAGCCTTCAAATTTTAAATCTCCTGTTTATTATATTATGGGCAATCCCCCATGTTTCAAAATAAGATTTCCATGAAAATTAATTTTAATAGTTGTGCAACAAAAGATTTAAAGCAATCTTCCATGCACTACATTGGGCGGGCAGATTTGCTTTGTTTATAGACATAAAGTTTAAATTAGTTGCCAGTAATGTAAAAGTTGATTGATTTAACATTAACTAAGCCAGATTTCCAGCTGCTGCAAGAAAATAGGGAATTATAGAAAAAGGCGCCTGGATCCTCTCGAAAAACTTATTGATATTTAGAGCTGAATGGCAGCTTCTAATGTAGATCAAGTATTGGTTTGTCTGTAAGGTTTTCTTTCATCTCCCTGTTTTACTCATTTATATTAACTGACTGGTCTCTGTTCATTTTGACTTTGTGACCTCTGTATAGAATATTCCATTATATGGATGCATCATAATTTTCTTAGCTATTTCCCCAAGGTAAAACAATTAGGTTATTGCTAAATTTTCACTGTTATAAACAACAGATAAATCTCTATCTATATGTCAGATTCTTTCCTTAGGGTAGATTTTTCTAAAAGGGAAATTACCAAGTTAGAGGGTAGGGATATTTTACTTGCTTTTCAAAAGAGTACATAATTTTCTACTCTCAGTTGTGTATGAGGGTGCATATTTCAATGACGGCCTACTGAAGCTGCATTTTAAAATGTTTTCATCTTTACTAATTTAATAAGCAAAAATTGTATTTTAATTTAGATTTCTTTGATCACCATTGAGATTAACCAGTCTGTATTTTATTAGCAGTTCTGCAGCACTATTTGCAAAATTACCTTTATTTCAATTTACCATATTTTTGTGTTTGATATGAGCTTTTTCTCTATTTTGTTAAGTATTTCTGTGGCTTATTTACTATATATTTTTGTTATTAATTTTTAACTTTATGCCTTCTTTGATAAGCTATTTACTTTTTAATATTCAAATCAGGATATTTTTATTTTTTAATTTTTTTCTATTGTTTTTAACTTAACTGTATCCTTTATCCTGTAGAGGTAAATTAAATAGCCATATATACATTATACTTTTCATGACTGATTTTAAATATTTTGCTTTTTATTACTTTTGGAATTTATTTTGGTATAAGGTCAGTATCTAAATTTTGTGTTGTATTGTCAATTTTAATTGTTTTGCTTTTTTTTCACTAGCATCAAAATCAATATTGTGAAAAATATTTCCTTTTCTTTTTTGAGACGGAGGAGTCTCGCTCTGCCGCTCAGGCTGGAGTGCAGTGGCGCGATCTCCGCCCACTGCAAGCTCAGCCTCCCAGGTTCACGCCATTTTCCTGCCTTAGCCTCCCAAGTAGCTGGGACTACAGGCGCCTGCTACCACGCCCGGCTAAATTTTTTTTGTATTTTTAGTAGAGACGGGGTTTCACCACCTTAGCCAGGATGGTCTTGATCTCCTGACCTCGTGATCCACCCGCCTCAGCCTCCCAAAGTGCTGGGATTACAGGCGTGAGCCACCGTGCCCGGCCCTGAAAAATATTTATTAAATAAACCTCTTTCATGCTGATGTATATACCTTATTAACTGTGTATTAACTTCTTGTGTACATTAGCAACTGTATCTAAGTGGTATTATTTTGTTTCATAAATCTTCCTCTCAATGCTTATGCCATTTCATTATTAAAACTTTATAAGATACTTTAGTGGCCATGGCCTATTAAATATAAATCCTTAAGAGTTCATTTTTTAAACAGAGCCATTCTCATTTGTCTCTAATTTTTCTGGAGTAAAATTACAATTATAATTTCAAGTTCCAAAATATCTTCTAAGTGATGTCATATAAACACATTTAAAAATAATTAACATTCTAAGAATAATATTGACATAATTTTTGATGTTTCAAAAAATGGTAGTCCCTTCACTTTTTAACATTTCTGTTAATATTTTTACAGTGTTTTTTTTTCCATAAAAGTCTAGCACACATTTGGCTACAATTATTTTTAACTATTTTATATTTTGTTGCTATTTTGAGGTGATTATTTTCTATTACATTTTCTACCAATTTATTTTTGGTATTTAAGGAGAATTTTTTTTTAATTTTTACATGGGTTTCTGAATCTTTATTTTTTACCCCTCCATTGACTCAATAAATGTTATATATTCAACATTATTGTCCCTAATATTTTATCTTCCAATTATAATTTTTATTTTGATTACATTATCTATTGTTTCCGTTATAATTGCCAGAACATTAAAACTATTAATGAAACCAAGTGTGGTGGCATGCACCTATAGTCCCAGCTACTTGGTAGTCTAAGGCAGGAGGATTGCTTGAGCCCAGGAATTCAAACCTGTAGCTCACTGTGATCACTATGATCATGGGTGACTGGCCACTGCATTCCAGCTTGGGCAACATAGCAATTATATATATCTATAATATATAATTAAATATAAATATATAATATATATCTATATCTATAAAATATATAATATATATTATATAGTATATGATATATATTATATATTATATATCATATAATATATAATATATATTATATATCTATAATATATAATTATTATATCTATAATATATAATTTATAATATATAATATACAATATATAATATGTATTATATAATATATATTATATTATATATAAATAATATATATATCTATAAGTATATAATATATATATAAACAACATTTCATATCTTTGCCTTCACTATGGCTTTATTGAAATTATCGCTAATGTTTTACATTCAGGTATGATATTGCCTATTGATGTGCCAATATCTTCATCAGGTTAATTCAATTATTTTATGATTTATTAATTATTTTTATATGTAATTAGAGTTCAATTTAAACCACTTTTCTGGAATCTCTTGAGATAATTGAATTTTGAAAACTGTATTAGATCATGTTATTTATTATGTTTTAAAGATAATATATTTTTGCATTTCTATAGTTCAGACTGAATTACTCGTTTGCTCTGCTATTAGACTTTATTAGTACATTTAAAGATATTTCTAAGTGACATCACATAGAGTTTTTCTTGTTTGCCTTATATGTTTAAGCTTTGGGGTTAGATGACAACTGGATTTATAACATCGGTCCCTTTCTCTCTGTCAGGGTTGGTCTCATTGAGAAGGTAACAGATACACAACGATTTGAAGGAACTGAGTGGGGAGCCATGCAGCTATTGAGGGAAACCAATAGAGGCAGAGTGAACAGCTAGCGCAGAGCCCTAAGTTAATGAGTTTTTGCAATATGCCAGGCTTGGTGTTATATCCAGGGGTTTAAAGAGAAATAAAATGTTAACCCTAACCTGGTTCTACCAATGAAAGTATATTGATCTGCTATAGTAAGACAACTACTATGAGAGAGAGAATCACATAGTGCTTTTGGAGGCTATAAGAAAGGATTCTAACCCAGCCTGGAGGAAGTCTGGGAAGAACTCCTGCTGGAGACATTGCTTCATATGGGTAGAGTGATAGGACCTACCCAGGTAAAGGAGCAAGATCTGAGTGAGAATAAAATACATATAGGCAACTTAAATCAGTCAAGGATGATGTGAGTAAATACCACAAGAGAGTGGTAATGAGAGTCGAGATGGTATGTTAGCCTGTTTTCATGCTGTTGATAAAGACATACCTGAAACTGGGAAGAAAAAGAAGTTTAATGGACTTACAGTTCCACGTAGCTAGGGAGGCCTCACAATCATGGTGGAAGGCAAGGAGGAGTAAGTCTTGTCTTAATGGATGGTGGTAGGCAAAGAGAACAGAGAATGAGAGCCAAGCAAAACGGGTTTCCCCTTATCAAACCATCAGATCTCGTGAGACTTGTTCACTGTCATGAGAATGGTATGGGGGAAACCACCCCATGATTCAATTATCTCCCACTGAGTCCCTCCCACAATGCATGGGAATTATGAGAGAACAATTCAAGAGGAGATTTGGGTGGGGACACAGAGCCATACCATATCATTCTGCCCCAGACCCCCTCCCAAATCTCATGTCCTCACATTTCAAAACCAATCGTGCCTTCCCAACCATCACCCAGAGTCTTAATTCATTTCAGCATTAACTCAAAAGTCCACAGTCCAAAGTCTCATCTGAGACAAGGCAAGTCCCTTCTGCCTATAAGCCTATAAAATCAAAAGCAAGTTAGTTACTTCCTAGATACGGTGAGGGTACAGGCATTGGGGAGATACAGCCATTCCAAATGGGAGGAACTGGCCAAAACAAAGGGGCTACAGGCCCCATGCAAGTCCAAAATCTAGCAGCACAGTCAAATCTTAAAGGTCTGAAATGATCTCCTTTGACTCCATGTCTCATATCCAGGTCACACTGATGCAGGAGGTGCATTCCCATGGTCTTGGGCAGCTCCACCCCTGTGGCTTCGCAAGGTATAGTCTTCCTACCGGGTGCTTTCACTGGCTGGCATTGAGTGTCTGCAGCTTTTCCAGGTGTATAGTGCAAGCTCTCCATGGATCTATCATTCTGGGGTCTGGAGGATGGTGGCCCTCTTCTCACAGCTCCACTTGGTGGTGCCCCAGCAGGGACTCTGTGTGGGGGCTCCCACCCCACATTTCTCTTCTGCACTGTCCCACCAGAGGTTCTCCATGAGGACCCTGCCCCTGCAGCAAACTTCTTCCTGGGCATCCAGGAGTTTCCAGATATCTTCTGAAATCTAGGTGGAGGTTCCCAAACCTCAATTCTTGACTTCTGTGCACCCGATGGCTCAACACCATGTGGAAGCTGCCAAGGCTTGAGGCTTGCACCCTCTGAAGCTATGGCCCAAGGTCTACATTGGCCCCTTTCAGCCACGGCTGGAGAGGTTGGGACAGAGGACACCAAGTCCCTAGGCTGCACCCAGCACAGGGACCCATGGCCTGACACATGAAACCATTTTTTCTTCCTAGGCCTCTGAGCCCATGATGGGAGGGGCTGCTGTGAAGACCTCTGACAAGCTCTGGAGATATTTTCCCCATTGTCTTGAGGATTAACATTCAGCTTGTTACTTATGCAAATTTCTGCAGCCTGCTTGAATTTCTCCTCAGAAAATGGGATTGTCTTTACTACTGCATTGTTAGGCTGCAAACTTTCCAAACTTTTATGCTCTGCTTCCCTTATAAAACTGATTGCCTTTAACAGCATCCAAGACACCTCTTAAAGGTTTTGCTGCTTCGAAATTTCTTCCGCCAGATACCCTAAATCATCTCCCTCAAGTTCAAAGTTCCACAAATCTCCATGGCAGGGGCAAAATGCTACCAGTCTCTTTGCTAAAACATAACAAGAGTTACCTCTGCTCCAGTTCCCAACAAGTTCCTCATCTCCATCTGAGACCACCTCAGCCTGGACCTTATTGTTACATCACTATCAGAATTTTTGACAAAGCCATTCAACAAGTCTCTAGACAGTTCTAAACATTCCTGCATTTCCTGTCTTCTTCTGAGCCCTCCAAACTGTTCCAACCTCTGCCTGTTATGCAGTTCCAAAGTTGCTTCCACATTTTTGGGTATCTTTTCAGCAATGCCCCATTCTGCTGGTACCATTTTACTGTGTTAGCCTGTTTTCACACTGCTGATAAAGACATACCCAAGACTGGGAAGAAAAAGAAGTTTAATGGACTTACAGTTCCACATGGCTAGGGAGGCCTCACAATCATGGCAGAAGGCAAGGAGGAGCAAGTCATGTCTTACATGGATGGCGGCAGGCAAAAAGAAGAGAGAATGAGAGCCAAGTGAAATGGGTTTTCCCTTTTTAAACCATCAGATCTTGTGAGACTTATTCACTACCATGAGAACAATATGGGGGAAATTGCCCCATGATTCAATTATCTCGCACCAGGTCCCTCCCACAATGCATGGGAATTATGGGAGTACAATTCAAGATGAGATTTGGGTGAGGACAAAGAGCCAAACCATATCAGATGGGAAAGCTTGGAGGGGTCAAACCATGTTGCACCATTCTCAGCAGTTTGTTATCTCTGTGTGCCAGTAAGAAGCTATTTAAAGGCTTAAGGCATAGGAAAAAGTCACATTTTGTTTTAGAAGAGTAATTGGCTATCACATGTAAATGACATTGACCTTGAATGGAGCAAAACTAAAAGCAAAGAGCTCACTTAAGATTTGTGTTGATCATCTGAACAAAGACTGAAACAGAACTGAACAAAGGCAACAGAGGCGAGGATGTGATGGGTGGATTTGACAGCTGTTTGTAACTAAAATAGGCAAGCTTTGGTAACTGATGAAAGGAAGAAGGACGGATGGCTTAAAGTCTAGACTAATTCCTAAATTTCTGGATTGTATGACTAAGTAAAAGACGATGTATTCTGCAATTGGTTCCCTGTCAGGGAAGGAATGCTAAAAAGGTGCAAGATAGGGGAAAATGATAAAAGGATAAACATATCAATCAAAGATTTAACGTCAAATAAAAAACACTGGTTTCAAGCTTCCAAATGTGTTGTGTATATGTGTGTTTTAATTTCCTTTCTTCAAAAGTAGTGTACATTTTTATAATAAATTAGATCTGAGAGTCTGCTTTATACTGCACTTGATACCTAATATATGTATGTGTATTTCTAACAAAGTCTAAATATACCCAGGGGGCTTGTTTATTAATTGAATTTCCTGAGGCATAATTCTTTCCCTTGGGGTGCTAATAACCTGATAATTTCAGATCTTTAATTCTTAGATATATTAATGAGAACAAATAACTTTGTAAAAACCCTATTATTCATATTTGTCTTTTAACTTTTATTATAATACGAATTTCTTTCATTATCCCCTACCATACACATACAAACTTTTCTATTTTAGGAAGCCTTCAACAATGACCTGTTGTTGTGTTAACATTCAAAAGACAATCTTATCATATCTAAAAGTGTCACCTCAAATGCATTGCTTCTAGTAGGAAGAAATTTGCTCCTGATTTTTGAGAGGTTAAATGAAGCCAGAAGGCTCCTGTGTCCTCTCATCAACCTCCCCTCCAGGCTGTTCTCTCAATCTTCCCACTGGGTGAATTAGTGCTACCTATTATGTGAGCCCT
Source organism: Pan troglodytes (assembly GCF_028858775.2). NCBI lineage: Eukaryota > Metazoa > Chordata > Mammalia > Primates > Hominidae > Pan > Pan troglodytes. The sequence continues at coordinate 34,084,102 of NC_086015.1, forward strand.
CAGATGTGGAAAAGGCAGCAGCTTCTTTCAAGCAGGAGAGGCTGGGTGAAGCTGCCCTTTAGCACAATGGGGGACAAATTGCCTAGAGAAGGGGCAGTGAGTTGGGTCTGCCAGGTCTCATGGCACCTGAAGCTGAGCACAGCCCCCACCTGGAGGAAGAGAGGCTCCTGAGGATATGACAGAAGGGTCAATGTATTAGCATTCCTGCTGCTATGAAAAGACATCTGAGGACTACGTAATTTATAAAGAACATATATTTGTTTCTCAAAGATCTGGAGACTGGGATGTCCAAGATCAAAGCGCTGACGAGCTCAGTGTCCGGAGTCTCTGCTTCCAAGATAACACCTTGAACTCTGTGTCCTCCAGAGAAATTGAACATTTCCCTCGGATGGCAGAAGGGATGGAAAAGGGCAAAAAGAGGGTCTAGCTTATTCTGTCTAGCCCTTTTATAATGTTACTCTTCCCATTCATGTGGGTTCCACCTTCATGTCTTAATTACCTTGTGAAGGGTCCATCTCTTAATACTATCACGTTGATGACTAAGTTTCAACATGAATTTTGGAAGGATCACAAACATTCACACCATAGCAGTTTACATGACAAAAGAATGGAAGGCATACAACAAGGGATGATTGGATGTAACCATGGACAAAGTTATCCTGAGTACAGCTGTGACAAAAAGGGCTCTGAGAAAAATTCAAACTGCGTGACTCTGATATGTGCAAGTATCAGAAAATTCAAACATGGTTTGAGTTTATTTAACTTGAAAAGTGATTAAATGTTGTAGAACATTTACAGATGGCAAACCTCCAGCATTTGTATTAATCATGCAATTGTCACAGTTCCATTCCAATGGCTTTTCGTGCTGTTGTTGTTGTATAGCATTATCTCTCTCTGGGTGCTTTTGGTGCACTTGATATTTGGTGCACTTGCATACCACCTTGGGTGATTTTAAACCTTTGTGATAGAGCATAAAATATCTGGGAACATCAAAGTCAAGTCACACCTAAAACGTCTGCCTAAGATACTGACCACCTGCATAAAACTTTTCAGCTATATCATGTCCCTAGAAATTCAGCTTAACTACACAAATTTATTTTTTGATCAGAAAAGTGTGTGAAGTTTTATATATGAAAGTCAAGATTTTTTTGAAAGCCAAGATTTTTAAAACTTGGAAATAGATGGGTCCAAATAGTGTGGCAACCTAAAAAATCATATGCTTAAATCTTCAGATATCTACTGAAAGTCTACGTGAATAGAAACAGAAGAGCTGGGAGACTGTAACAGCCCTGGTAACTAGAGAAATGGTCTCAGCCACAGGCCAGAAACTTTAAGGAACTTTTGCAATACGGAATGCAGATAAGGCCCAGACCAAAACACCTGATAACCCTTGGCAGTTTGATTATTTGGTGCCCTTTCAACTCCATATTCTTTAATACCTGATAAGCATTTATATATAAAGGACATGAGGCGTTGTCTGAAAGGGGCAGGGGATTGGAGAGCTAATGAAGGGCAATATGGAGTCTTAGTCTTCCCATCTTTCAACTTGGACATGCTACTCAACAGTTAATAGGAGCTCCCGCTATGCCACGAGCTGTTGTGGTGATCTTGTTTGACCTGAGTAGGTTCCTTGTGCACTCAATCCCCACTTCAACCAGATCATCAAAGTATTCTTTCTCAACATCCAGATTCATCTCCCCAAGGGAGATATGGGTAAATGCTGTTTTCTTTTTTATTAAATGTTTTCAGTGATATTTTTGTCCCATAATGATGTATCTCTAGCATTCTATAAAGCTTGATGACCCCCAAAATCCACCTCTGATTCAAATGACGCTAATTTGAAAGAAAAAAACTGATTTGTGCCCTACCTCCTGCCTGCAGATGGTAAGTGGAAGAATATTGAACCTAAGGCTGTCATTGTCATTCCTAATTTGTAGCAAGCATGCCTAGAACTGAGGTGGAGTGTGAGGAGGAAAGTGAGTGAGAGACATGTCAATCTCAACCGGCCCTGGGACATGCTACAGGTTTCCAAGGCTAGAGGAAGCAGGGACCAGGACGGCACATACTGTATTTGTATACGGCACCAATGGAAGTGCCACAGTTGCCTCCAGGAAAGGGCAGCATGCCAGGGAAACAGGGTTGAGCTGCCTGCCTAACTCAGGGCTACCAACACACAATGAAAGAAGGGTTCTGCAGAAAAATTTTCTGCTGCCAGATCAAGCCAAACAAACAAACAAAAACAAAAATACCTCTCTGATCCCTTCCTCTACCTCTACTTGTGGAACAAAAGCAAAGCCTATTAATAGTAAACTTTTCCATTTTTCTCCATATTTACTAAATGATTTTTTAAATGGTCTCATAAAACCCGCCTCTAATCCCAATGTCAAAAACCAACCAAACAAACAAAAATACCACAAATCTTTCTCTATAAGAATGAACAAGTGGCAAAACAAAGGTCAGACATTTTAAAACTATGTTTAAGTTAATATTTGCAAATTATTCATCTGACAAAGGCCTAACATCCAGCATCTATAAGGAATATAAACAAATTTACAAGGGAAAAACAAACAATCCCATTAAAAAGTGGACAAAGGCCGGGCACGGTGGCTCACCCCTGTAATCCCAGCACTTTGGGAGGCCGAGGTGGGCAGATCACAAGGTCAGGAGATCGAGACCATCCTGGCTAACTTGGTGAAACCCTGTCTCTACTAAAAATACAAAAAATTAGCCAGGCGTGATGGCAGGCACCTGTAGTCCAGCTACTCAGGGTACTGAGGCAGGAGAATCTCTTGAACCCAGTAGACAGAGGTTGCAGTGAGCAGAGATCATGCCACTGCACTCCAGCCTAGGCGACAGAGCGAGATCTCGTCTCAAAAAAAAAAAAAAAAAGTGGACAAAGGACATGAACAGACACTTCTCAAAAAAAGACATACGTTCGTCTAACAAACATGAAAAAAAGCTCAATATCACTGATCATTAGAGAAATGCAAATCAAAACCACAGTGAGATACCATCTTACACCAGTCAGATTGGCAATTATTAAAAAGTAAAAAAAAAAAAAAAAACCAGATGCTGGCGAGGTTGCAGAGCTAAAAGATCACTTATATACTGTTGGTGGGAGTGCAAATTCGTTCAATCATTGCGGAAAATAGTATGGCGATTCCTCAAAGAGCTAAAAGCAGAACTACCACTCAACTCAGCAATCCTATTACTGGGTATACACCCAGAGGACTAGAAACCATTCTACCATAAAGATACATGAACGTGGATTTTCATTGCAGCACTATTCACAATAACAAAGAAATGAAATCAACCTAAATGCCCATCAGTGTCAGAATGGATAAAGAAAATGTGGTACATATACACCATGAAATATTATGCAGCCATAAAAAAGAATGAAATCATGTCTTTTGTGGGAACATGGATGGAGCTGGAGGCTATCATCATTAGCAAATTAACACAGGAAAAGAAAACCAAATACTGCATGTTCTCACTTATAAGTGGGGGCTAAATAACAAGAACTTATGAACACCAAGAAGGAAATATCAGACACTGGGGTCCACTTGAGGGGGAAGAGTGAGAGGAGGGAGAGAAGCAGAAAAGATAACTATTAGGTATTGAGCTTAACACCTGGGTGATGAAATAATATGTACAACAAACCCCAGTGACCCATGCTTATATATGTAACAAACTTTCATATGTATCATCAAACCTAAAATAAAAGTTAAAAAAATAAAAACTATGTTTAAATTAATAAATAATTTAATGAATGGTGATTAAATTTTAATGTAAAACTAATGAATCAAAGCAAATTTATTAGTACTCTCAAAGAGATACTGTATTAAAAGTGAGAAAAACAAGAGAAAAACCTGTAATTGGTATTCTCCCAAAATGAGAATAGAAATTAGTATAGTCATTAGGTGCTATATCTGTAAAAGTCGAGCACAAGGAAAAATCAGAATTTAAAAATTTCCATGATTATAATTGTTACATGAAAATGAGTCACAAATTAAAACTGTCATGAAGGCAATGAAAAACATTATTTAAGGCCCTGTATGACGGAGACGCTTTTATTTGAAGCTAACTATAATTCTTAACACACACACAGTTAAAAAAAAATTAAAACACCAAATAAAAATGAGCAAAGTATATCAATAGGCACATCTGCCTTCACAAGCCCAATTAAAACTTATAATAAAATGAGGAAATACCTTATGTTCACAATGGAGTAGGGGCGAGGTTTTGGGGAATTATAACTATGCCTTACTGGTGGGATTGTGCTCTTGCTCCATATTGGTGGAGGTTATTTTGGAGAGTACACAGGAAGCATTTTACAACTTACAGAAGTTTATGCCAAGCAATTCCACTTCTAGACGTTTCTCCTATGGAAACACATAGGTATCTGAGACAGTGTTCTGACAGCCTTTATTATAATAATAAAAATGGTAAAACTATTTGGCTAAATATCGAGGTTGGTTGCATCCATCAGAATCATTTTATGTAATTAAACTTATTCCAGCATCTTATATATAAATATATAAAGTAGATAAATTTTCAGCTGCTATGATTGCGTTAACATATAAAAGCCCAGGATATAGATGATATACATCACCAATAACACAGGTATGTATGCATATATTTCATTTTTAAACTACAGAATTGGCCTACATGCAACTTGTTTTTATAAAATTAATATGATACCCTGCCATTTTAGCGCATCCACATTTACCACAATCCTTATTAATAGCTTTCTACTATTTCTTACAGTATTTCACACAAAATTTTACGGTGGCTTGTAGTCTTATCTATTGTAATTCATCTTGTTATTTGTGCTTACTTCCATTGCTTTTTAATTTTTCACCCTCTTTCCCATCCTGAGGTCAGATTCGGTTAAAAATAGCTTAATTTTTTGACCCCTGATTCTTTTACACTTCTAGAATGTAGGGCATAGTCTGAGGTTAAAATGAAGTGTGTTTCATTTGTTTGTTTAAATTAACATGTTAACCAATTTTCTTTGCAAAGTTCACTGAATTAGATATCTGTATACAAGCCTTTGTATGGGCATGTGTTAAATAAGCCACAGATCTGGAAGTTAGAAATCTGAGTAGAGTGATGTAACCCTTCAGTATTTCTCCTAGGGGACTCTAGGCACTTGTATAAGTGGTCAGAATCCTCCATCCCACATTTGTCAGATAAAAGCATCTCCTGCTTTTTGGTTTTTTTTTAATGAGAAGGCCATTAAGGGCCATACATCTGTCAATGTTACATGTGATAGAACACTAAATAGCTGCATTTGACTAGAACTGTCAAAACAGGATAATGGATGGCTTATCTGGATAGATCAAATTGTGACAAGACTTTCTGTCTCCTCAGGGACCACCTTTCTTCACTTTATTCTAAAGCCCAAAGGATGCATGAGAGTGTTAGATGAAATATAATCAGAGAAGATTGAATAAGGGAAAGTGGGCTGAGGGAAAAAATAAAGACATATTCCTAAGGATGCCTTTGATCTTCAAAAGGCAAAATGCCCTTCGGATCAGAGAGCTGCAGGACAAGGCTTGGGAAGTAGAACCCAGCACAAGCTAGCTACCACTTTTGTGAAGCCAATTGGAGTACTCTAGGTATATTCACAGCTGCCTGCATTTCATATTCTGAAAAAATTCTTCACTAAAAAGTGGTGGTATTCTCCTTTTCATTTTTCTGTTCATTTCCAAACTCATGACTCTAACTTTGACTCCTGTGTAGCCACAATTTCTCCCTCTGGCCACAGAGGTCACCATCACAAGCCTGAGGTGACATGATGAGACACTATTTAGAAGTCATCCTTTTAATTGAGAGCCCTGCCACAGTCCCAGTCAGCCCTGACATCATAGGGTGTTAGGGAGGAGCTGCTTTTGAAGTAGCTGAAAGGTCATTTCTTCCCAGACAAGCCTTTCTGAAATTACAGCCTGGGAGGAAAATGGCTTCATGCCAATTTTAATACATGTTCAAACTCAAGGTGCAGCCTCAGAGGCCCAGAAGATAGGAATAGAGAAAAAAAAATGTGCCTTTGATGACTGTTCTTTCTTTTCCCTTTTGCCTTGTTATTTTACTTTGCTTGGGAACTGAAAAGATTTCTTATAGCTAGCCAGAGAGGAAATGGTGAATATATAGCACTGCCGTTTTTTACTTGGGTTTACGGATTTTGCTAACTTCAAGTCGAAATTATTAAATTATAGACAATGAAAGAAATAATTAAAATAATTATAGTTTTAGTGTTCGGGCAATACCTTCAAAGTTACTAGCTTTTATTTCAATTGTTTTGCTTTTCTATTCTTTTCTTTTCTTTTTTCTTTTTTTTTTTTTTTCAACTTACTATGTGGCCAGGTACTGTATCTTGAAGAACAAAGAAGAAATAAGACATAGTTCCTGCTCTCTCAAATATTTCAGTCTGGTATTGTATAGGAAGGAAGTTAAACTAAGCATTTTATATGTTAGTTAAATAGAAATGTTTCCATTATTTCAGAGTATCATCTAAAATCCTCAAATTAAGAATAATAGTGGCAAAGCAACTCCACACTTGAAAGTAAAACACTAAGCCATCTCTGCAGCACCTGCAAATTGGGGAAGTCATAAGCTAGTTATGCCATTTGTTTGGAAAATTGGAAATTGCTTTAAAAGTGAAAATACACTTAACCTGTGGTCTAGCAATTTCTCTCCTGGATATTTATCTAAAAAAATGAAAACATGTGCCCACATAAAGACTATTATGCAAATGTTCACAGCAGCTTTGTTCCTAATAGCCCAAAACTGAAAACTAAATATACATCAACATGTGAATGGATAAACAACAGCGGTGTATCAGTAAAATGGAAAACTATTCAGCAATAAAAAATGAACAAACTACTGAAAAACACAACAAAACAAAGCTAAGCAAAATAATTATCAGAAGCATTATGTTTAGGAACAGAAGGCAGACAACAAAGAATAGATATCCTGTGATCTCACGTATATGAAATTCTAGACTGGGTAATCAAATGTGACACAAAGCAGATTAGTGGTTGCCTGTGGACAAGAGAATGGGGTTAAGTAGATGGGGGATTAATTGACAGAGGGCATGAGAGAAATTTTTGGAGCATGGAAATATTCTATACTGCAACTGTGGTGGTGGTTACAAGGTTGATTACCATAACTTTCAAATGGGTACATTTCATTGGTATATAAAATATATCTTAATAAAGTTATATTTTTAAAAAGGTAGTTATGCCAGTATTAGTTCTCCAAGTTATATGAGAAAAGGCTAAGAATTCATTAGCAATTTGGAAAATTAGAAGATTCCTTTAGAGAGAGACCATTGTTGTAGAAGAAGGGGAGGTATTTCCTCTTATTATAAGCCAAGTGATCAGAAACTTTGAGGGAACTACTCACATAACCTGTTATTCCATAGAGATTGTGGAATAAAATAGCTGATATCTTATGAGTGAAATACCTGTATCTGAGACGATGGGCAGAGTGTCCTTCTGGGCTGTAGAATTAAGAGGCACGTTTGCTCTGGGAAGAGCCTGCACTTCCAGAGTTTGATGAGTCAAGGATGTGTGTTTGCTTCCTGAAGAGCTGATGTGGATCTCATAGAGAAGAACTAAACTTGGAGCGTCTTAGAAGCAAGTCTGTCCATCAGGAGCTGCTAAAGGAGTGGGCCATAAGAATTCAGTGGCTGGGATAGGTGTCGGTGTTAATTAGTCATCTAGAAAAAGCCACTATAAATGGAAAATACTGAGAACTGTGAGATGTAGATACCCACAAAAATGCCCCACAGAAGAGTCGAGGTTTGCTTTTGGACGTAGAAGTATTTCAGAAAGTACTAGGTTATTAATGTACCTCATAAGTAAGATGCATCTGTACCATATCTCTTCTTCACCAACCCTGTCACCGGCGAAGAAACAAAAGTGGCACAATACAGGAAGAAGAATAGAAGAGTATGCTAGGCCATTTATGAGAATCAGACTCAGAGAAGGAGATGTGATCATGGAAGCAGAGGTCAGAGTGATGAAGGGCCACAAGCCAAGGAATGCAGGCAGCCTCTTGAATCTGGAAAAGGCAAGGAAACGGACTCTTCTCCAAAGTCTCCAAAGGAACACAGTCCTGCTGGCCTATTATGGACCCCTGGCCTCCAGAACTTCAGGATAATAAAGTTGTATTGCTTTATTAATCCACTAAGTGGCTTTGTTGTAATTCACTATAGTAGCAACAAGAAATTAATACAAGAGATAGCCTAGATTTTCTAATAATATTGCAAGTATATGCAACACGAAAATCTAGATAACCTAGATTTTTTGATAATATTTTTTTTAAGTATATGCAACACAAAACAGTTTTATTTAAAAAAAAAAAAAAAAGAGCTGTTTTACTATTTGGGTTCCAAATTTTTGGAACAGGACATACATATTTGTTTCATGTTTCATAAATAGAAAGTTAGTTGGAAGTCTATATCCATTATGCACTTTATTAAAGATGCTTTCCCTGATCTCCCTCTCTAGATCCAGTTCTCCTCCCCCCTTCCCCCATTACAGGCTCTCAATTTCTCCTTTATAGCACATTTCAGAGTCATAATTTTGAAAATTTTTTATAAATTTTGATGAACATGCCTCTTCCACTAGAATCTAAGCCCCAGAGGGTCAGAGATCACATATAGTACTATTTTGTTTTATTTTGCCTTGTTTTGTCTATCACTGAATCTCCAGGACTCGATGCCATGCATGTAGGAGACATTCAATACATACTTGTTGAGTAAATTAAAACTGACTGAATAAATGCATTCTGCATTTCCTGCCTACTGATATCTTCAGAGGAAGTGAGAAATAGATATTGTATATTGTCATTGTGTAAACTTCTGTTTGCCGTTCATGAGCTCTAAGATTCAGAAACTATTAGAGAAACTATAAGGACACACTACACCAGTCAATAGAAGAACTGTGAATCTGATCAGCAGAGCCAGCCACGAGGTGGCAAGAATACAGCCCAGTGACAGCAGCTTGTCTTTGGAAGGTTCTTAATATCAGCACACTCTATCAGGAATCATTTTTTTTTTTCCCTAGAATGCAACACTTTTTAAAGGAACAATAATTTACTAACTTAAAATGCTAAAATGATATTAAGAGTTCATCTCAGCACTCTTTCTGGCTCAGGGCCAAAATATTAAACTCCTTTTAGGCAAGGATCCCTTATCCAAGAAATCTTAAGTGAAAGCCATTAAATAGCCTAACTCAGTAACTGTTTGTCTACCTTTGTGCCCATCATAACTTGGCTGAGCTACAAGACAGACAATGAGAAACACATCTTTAGAGATCTGTAAGAATGTTAGAGGGAAGTTGAGGCCTAGAAATTGAAGAAAACTACTTGGGCCAAAGGGCAGCAGGTGATGTTGGTACCCTTCCTTTGTCACCTCCACATTCGTCATTCCCATGAATAGCTAACCAATGGCTTCCACCTGTCACTGTATTCCTAAGGGCTTTCTCTGGCCTGTGTACCCTGCTGGCACATGCACACACAAACACATGCATGCATGCACACACAAACTCACACACATACACACACACAACAGGCCAGATAAGACAGGGAGATAAATCTCTGGAGCAGCAATCAACCAATGATTGGTGGATGTTGCTGAATAAATGCCCTAGCCCCCTTACCCCTTGGTTGGGGATAGCTGAGGCATGGTCTATGCTGTCTTCCAAAGTTCCAGCCTTCAGTTTCCCATAGCATGTGCTCCTCCTTATTGGCTTGCTTTCCTTCTATGTCTTACTTTCATAATCCCCTACTGGTGCCTCCTGGGGTCACTGCAAGACTATGAAGGGTATCAGATTTTACTCTACTTGCAAGGTAATAATTAGCTTAGCAAAATATCATGGAAGCTGGTAAAAGATACAAGATTCCTGGGTCAGATACAAAGGGATGTATTACTCACAGCAATAACAGTAACCAGAGCATTAGTGCATGAGCTTGTTTCCCAAGTCCCAATCCTCACAGTGTGACACCAAGAAAACCAGGTGACACCTGCACATTCGGGTCGTGTTATGGGAGATGAACCTTCAAAGTGAGACATCTTTACTATATTGGAAAGTAAAAAGACAAGCCAAACCAAAATAAACCAAAAGCATTCTTGTTCTGTGAAGGGAGACACTATCTCTATCTCCCAAGGTTGTTTGCTATATAAACAACCTTGAAAAGATAGTCCAGATCAAAGACAGTGGCTCTGCTCACAAGATGTATGGAAATGTGAGACTCCTGTGGAGAAATGTCTTCCAACAATCTCTTTCCAAATAAACTACTTGTGCTTAAATCCTTGTCTCAGACTCTGTTTCTGGGGGAATTCAACCGAAGAAACAGCAGGAAGTAACTTTTTAATGTCCTATAAATTGTATTATTATTATATCTCTTCTTGATCTTAGTCTCTTAGAATCCTCATCTTGAAGTTATTGCATATTTAATGACTTTGAGTCTCATGCATAATCTGAACCTCAATTTCTACTTCTGTAAGGGGAACTAATGGGTAATAGGGTGGTAACGAATATCACAGGTGATGATGCACCTAAAAATAATTTTGAACTTGAAGCAGTATATATTGATTGGCAGATAATCATAATCTTGAACATTGTTTTACTATTATCTATGAATAAAAATTAAATCTTGGATTTTTATATTTTTAATTTCAGAGACTTACTTTCAGTTCTACAAAAATTACCTTATCAAATTTCAGGCTAAAAAAATATGTAGGGTAATTTCTTTCTAAAATTGGAAAATGAGCCAAATCTGCAAGGCCTCTCTCTGCCCTTTCAAAACCTTGGCTCTTGGCTGTCACTCCCATCTTTCTCCTACTTCTGCCCCAACTAGGCCTAGATGTATCATGCCAAGCCCTGGTTGTTGCAGCTCTTAAATGATCTGGACAGCCCAGATTCCAACTGAAGTAATAGTGGAACAGTCAGTCTGCATGCATGATACTTCCTCCTAGCTAGCTGTTAACAGCTTGTCAAGGCTGAGCAGGTCAGACGGGTAGACAATGACATCAATATGCCAATGGGCCCCTGCTTTCCTCCATCTGCTGTGAAAGGTGCATCAGCAGCATTTGTGTTGTGAGATGAAGAGCTCAAGGCTCACCCTAAATTCCCCTGTCTTACTCACACATTCCTTCAGGGATCCACGTTTCTGAGACCTGAAACCTGAAGTTCAGAGCAACTTAAATCACTATCTGCCCAAACATGTTGACTTTTGCCAATATTTATTTTTCCTTCCTCCCTCCCTCCCTTCTTCCCTTCTTCTTGTTTTCCTCCCTCCTTCCCTTCTCCATCTCTCTCTTTTTAAATTCAAGTGGGTGAAAAATAAATAGATAGCAGCAACTATGGGGGCTGGGAAAGATGACTCCGGCAGAGAAAAAGGAACCTAGGGCAGGCCAATTTCCCCATCTCTCATTCTCTCATATAAATATACGATATAAGAATGCATTATATGTATAATATATGTGTGTAATATCTTTTTTATAATAAACAGTATATTTTCTAGAATATTTTATTATTTATATGGTAATATGAATAGCACAGATACTCATGAATACATCAGTTTATATGTAAAACATTTATAGTCAGATTTATATACTATACTAAATGACTATATTATCTAATAAATATATATTTGTTAAAAAATACTAGAGAATTTTAGTGAAATTTATGAAGTTACAACATGGACTATAATGACTACAATTGTAGCAAGAGCAGTGGTAGTAGTCTATAATAACAATAATAATAGCACTTTGAGTTCAGTTAATCTTCTTGTGACTTTCATATACTATATCATGGAATCCTAATGACAATTCTATGAAGGAAGAGTATTTTCCTCATTTATATAAATAAGGTAACTAAAGTTTAGAGATATAAAATAACTCAGCTCTATCAAGGTCACCTAACATGTAAGTGGTAAATATCAGATTAAAACACAAATTTGCTTTACTCTAAAATCCTCTGCTCTTAACCACCAAATAAGGCAGTTAATAGCACCTGTCTTCCATTTTATCTCATTTTTGGGAAGAACAGGTTTATCTGTGGTCATTTGATTTGGCGAAATTTGTGAAGTCACAAGAAGGAAAATATCAGTTCCCAGATTAAGAAATCAATAGAATTTCACCCTTTTTGAATAAAATGCAATCCACTTGGAGTTAGATTAATCTAGTAAAACATTTTTGTCTGATGTAATCATTTCTAGATATTAATGACAGAAAAGCATTTTAGAGGGCAGAAAAAGTGGCAGACCACCCACAAGAACTCTTGGATATTGCTGTACTTACCCTTAAAAGGAATTTTGATATATTCACAAAATTCTGATGAATTTGAGAGCATTCTGATGCTAATGCCCACTTGAAACCAACATCACCAACTGCACATGCTTCACATAACCAAATCAGGACAAACAGAGACAAATGCATATTCTATCAAAATCCCAATGTTCTTCTTTTACTAATTTTAAGAAATAGAATACAATCATAAGGTGACTGTTGGAAGTGATTTTAGAAATCAGCCAAACACGACGGCATGTACCTACAGCCCCATCTACTCAAGAGACTGAGGCAAGAGGATTGCTTGAGCCCAAGAGTTCAAGGCCAACTTGAGCAATGTAGTGAGATCCCCATCTCCAAAAGAAAAAAATCGTCTTACCTAGGCCACTTTTGAGACTGAGATGGGAGGATCTGTTGAGCCGGGGAGGTCGAGGCTTCACTGAGCTGTGATCACACCACAGCACTGCACTCCAGCCTGGGCAACAGAATGAGATCCTGTCTCAAAGCAAACACACAAAAAGAAAGGGATAGACTCTTGTTTACAGCAAGTGAACTAAAGATATACAAAGGCAAAGCTAATCACATTTTCATCCATCCTTCTCTCCAATGACATTCTACTGAAAAGATCACTGGCAATGGCTGAGTATGTGTATTTTTTCATTCTTTCATCCTTAAAAGTCATAGCGAGGATACATACATACATATATATACACACACACACACATATACATACACACATATATATACACACACGTATATATACGTGTGTGTATATATATGTATGTATACTGGTGAAATATGTATACACACATACAAATAAGTTTTTGCTTGAATTTTCACAAAATTCAAAAATACTGTTTTTCACTTTGGCAAATTAAAAAAAAAAACACAACAGTTTATCATGGATGGACATTCATACCAGCCATTAGCTATAGATCAAACTTTTTTTTCAATTTCTTTAGACATATATGCACATAAACTACATTTTTTAACCAAAAAAAGTGTTCATAGAATAAATGTGAAAAAAATTTAAAGTATACACCTTCTCTCTTTTTCTTCTTGGTTTACTTTTCCCTTCCTATGCTTATCTCTCTCTGCTTACTTTACTCATCTCCCACACCATCCTCAAGCTGTGTTTAGGCTAATTTGTGTTAGCTTCTTATATTCATAATCACATAAAATCTATATATGGTTATACATACATAAAAATATTATAAATATATATTTAATTTCAAATAAATTTTATTGTATATATTTGAAGGTCACAACATGTTATAGGATATATGTACATAGTAAAATGGCTACTACAGTGAAACAGAATAACATATCTATCATCTCACATACTTTCCTAGTGAGTGATTTTTAGAGTAATATTGTGATTATTTTACTCTATTTCGTGTTTTTATTGTATCTTTAAATAGTATGAAGTATTCAAAATATACCAAGTCTGAAACCTAAAACATACACATTGTTTTCCCCAGAAACAATCACTATTACTAGTTTCTTGTGTGTGTGTATGTGTTTTCCCACAAATAATTATACAAACGTAAATGCTAGGGACTATAACATACTCACTGTTTGGCACTTTCACTTTCCCATGAAATAATATTTCTTGTGATGTGGCGGATCAGTCAGAGTGGTGGGAAAAACTACAGGGAAAGGATGCAAACCTTCTGAAAGGTCAGAAAGTTTTGCAGAGCCCTGGGGGAGAATAGCTGAAGGCAACTGTTCTATAACCCTGAGGCAGAGGGCAAGGAGTAGGTACAAGGGAGTATAGGGAAATTTATCTTAAACAGGTTTGTTTACTTACATTGACCAAGAGCTGACCTTTGATCATCCACGCCCATGCACGAGACATTCCCTGAAGGGGAACAATAAATGTTAATTACCTACAGGTTGTGTTTGCTCCAGGTTTTCAGCATTGTGCCTGCACTGAATAAAAGCAAGCAGCTCCAGCTTCTTGGAGCTGGTTTCTGGCCACTAGAGCCAGGCAGTCACCTAGCTCTCTTACACTGCATACCTGTGTCTGAGTACTCATTTAATCCGTTGGCCAGGGTTTGTGGGACACACCTGGTACTTGTGTATGGAATAGCTTTATTCACTTTATTGGTTGTATAATATTTCAATATATGGATGTACCAGAACTTATTTAGCTAGTCCCATAATGCTAAAATTTTCTTGTTTACAAACTCTAGCTCTTCCTAAAATGTAGCATTTAATATTGTCCAAATGATATTTTGTACATGTGTGAAAGAATGCTTGAATAAATTCCTAGAAGTGGAATTGGTATGTCAAAGTGCACATGCTTTTAAAATGTTGAATAACTAGTTCTTAGCAGATCTTAGGTGAGAAATCAGATATCAAGATTTCTTCCACAGTGCTATTACAGGCTCAAAAAATTGAGTCTTCCCTAAAGAAATTGGAATTTTGCCTGGCACAGAAATCAAGGCTAGGATTTCCCTGAGAGTGGAAAAAATCCCTCTTAAACTCATCTCCTCTTGCGATCCTCTAAATAGTTCAGCGGGATGAGAAAAGCGGCAAAAACCCTATCCAGCAGGCAGCAGGTTAAGGCTGACTTGTGTGGGGATGACCGGAGAAGGTCTAGTTACGTTCAGGTACCAGAACTTAGGAACCTGAGAAACGAACTCGCTTTTCTATGTAGATGAGTCTTTTGTGTCTCACAGAAGGACCAGGTTTTACTATTCAAACGAGAATGAAGAACCACGAGAACCAAAACTGATTAATTAAGGGTTTTCTCTGACTTAAGAATGAGCTATGAGTTTTATTTTTATCTTGCCCTCATCCTCTTCTTCCCCCAAGTAGCTCTCTGTATTTCAGTTCTAAAGTGTGACTACTTGGTTGATTTTTTTCTGATAGGATCAGAGCCATCTGTTTATCAATGTGTTTGCTTCAGAAGACTACTCTTTGTACATGTTATTCCTTAACAGAAGCAGAGATATTTCACTTTTGCTCTGTCGCAGCTTCTGTTACCGGATTGACATGCTTTCTGCCAACTGCCAGAACATGTTTTTCTTTGTCCTTTTTCTTCTTTGTTTTTCCCCTAGCAGTGCAGCAATAATCTTAATGCACTGCTGTGTTTGAATAGTCAATTTAGGGTGACTCTTAAAATAAAATAGCGCACTATAAAACTGCTCCGTTGGTGAGTGCCCTCCAAATGGTAGATGCCAAGGAGATGGTGTTCTCTTAAAGGGACAAGAGAGCCTGCGGCAATATGACTGTGTTATGCCATCATCCCCAAACACAGTTTGTTTTTTACCTTCCTGTTGGTTTCTGCTTGCTGAGATACCTGATTCGGGGTGGCCACTGAAGGGGCAGCACTAAATGAGAGTGTAAACCTATTATCCAGTGTGCAGTTCCCTGTTATCCCAGCACTGCCTCACCAGAAGGAACTGGAGAAACAATTCTATAGGGAATCTCCAAGTTTTTGTATGCCCTTAGGCAGAACACCAGAGTTTTTTTGTTGCTGTTGTTTTGTTTTGTTTTTTGAGACAAGGTCTCACTCTCACATCCAGGCTGGAATGCAGTGGTATGGTCATACCCCACTGCAACCTCCACCTCTCAAACAGTGCTCCCACTTCAGCCTCCTGAGTAGCTGGGACTATAGACATGTGCCACTACACTTGGCTAATTTTTATTTTTGTATTTTTTGTAGAGATGGGGTCTCACTATGTTGCCCAGGCTGGTCTCAAACTCCTGGGCTCAAGCAATCTACCCGCCTCAGCCTCCCAAAGTGCTGGGGTTACAGGCATGAGCCACTGTGTCCAGCCCAGAAGTATCTTTATGTTAATATAGATCTAGGAAAAACAACAACATTCATCCCTTATTGGTTCTAATTAAGAAATCAAGTAAGAATTAAGCAAAATGGAAATAGATTATATTTTCACCATCTCCAAATCATTTTTTAGTTCCTCTTTCACCTAAACCTTGACCAAGTCACTCCTTGACTTGTCAGTCTTTGACTTTGACAGTCACGCAGTCTGCTTTCTAATGGTTCCCCAGATTTTAGACTTCTTTCTACTTCTCCCTTCAACAATTTTGTTTTCTTTTTCTTCTTTTACTTTTTGTTCATTCACAATCCTTCATTTCTGCCAAGTGACAATTGTTGCATATAAGAGCTCCCTGGATAAAATGTTTGAAACATTATATGGTCAAGGGAACAATATGGCAATATATTCAGAGAAACAGTATAGGTCCTGGGAAGAGGGAGGGGTTTTGGTCTTCTATAAATCATGTCATATTGTAACTGAAACCCTGGTTCAGTAACTCGCCGCTTACGGAGTTCAATTAACAAGAGCAAGGTCTGCTATACAGAAAATGACTTTTTATTCCAAAGCTAGCTCAGGAGAAGTACAGGTTTCCTGCCTTTAAGGGTACCACTTCACTTTCAAAGCAGAAAGTGAGCGCTTTTTTTTTTTTTTTTTTTTGAGATGGAGTTTCGCTCTTGTTGCCCAGGCTGGAGTGCAATGGCACGATCTCACTGCAACCTCTGCCTCCAGGGTTCAAGTGATTCCCCTGCCTCAGCCTCCTAAGTAGCTGGGATTACAGGCATGCGCCACAACGCCTGGTTAATTTTTTGTATTTTTAGTAGAGACGGGATTTCTCCATGTTGGTCAGGCTGGTCTCAAACTCCCGACCTCAGGTGATCCACCCACTTCGGCCTCCCAGAGTGCTGGGATTACAGGCGTGAGCCACTGCGCCGGGCCGAAAGGGAGCAATTTTAAAGGGTGCCTAACATGAACTGCCCATGGTGGGAGGGGGAGTGAGCAGATGAGGGGTCCACATGTTAGCTTGGTGCCCTATCTACCCAGCTGGTTCTGCTGACACTTTCTTCTTCTTCTTGGGCAGGTAGACTTTGGGTTGTAAATAGACTGTTATCTCTTCAGGAAACCTCCTGCTGGCTGAGAGTTCCTTTCTGTGGCTCCTAAGCACAGAGTTAGAACTTGACCTGTAGGGAATGCCTGGTGAAGGGGAGGTAAAAGGCTATATTTGCATTTCTAAAGGGCTAAATAGGAAGTGGGGAAAAGGAGGAAAGAGAGAGAGATAAAATAAACTATCTCTTAGAAAAACGGGGGTAGTCGTGATGACTAAGCTCTGATTTTTTCTTATCTTGCCCACATTCCTATCTAAGGGGTCTGGGAAGTCATGCCTTACAAACCATAAATTCTCATCAGATGGTTTTATTTAACCATATATATCATGACTGACTTTCCAATCTGCCTCTGGCATAACAAAGGACAAAGGAGAAACCCAAAATATTTTACCCCCAAACATGTTTCTTTGCCATATTTTGAAATGGCCTTTGCAAAGCTGTCCGTTGTGGAGGAAAATTTGCATCTGTAAAGAATCTCTATTAACATAGCGAGATCTTTTTCTTCCCAGCCCTCCCAATCCTGAAGAGATTAACTCAGAGTCTTGAACCTTTTAAAGGTCTGAATAGGAAACGTTTGTCATCTATTGTCTCTAACAGCAGCCACTATGAGACTTCAAAAGAACCCTGGTCTCCACAATCTTTCATCTTAACCTAAACATTTCCTTTCCATTGATCCCAGGTCTTTAGACAAACTCAACCAATTGTCAACCAGAAAATGTTTAAATGTACCTATAGCCTGGAAGCCCCCTACTTCGAATTGTCCCGCCTTTCTGGACCAAACCAATGTATTTCTCAAATGTATTTGATTGATGTCTCATGCCTCCCTAACATGTATAAAACCAAGCTGCGCCCCGACCACCTTGGGCACATGTTCTCAGGACTTCCTGAGGGCTGTGTCACGGGTGATGGTCACTCATATTTGGCTCAGAATAAATCTCTTTAAATATTTTACAGAGTTTGACTCTTTTCTCGTCAACACTCTCAGTTACAATATGTGTTTTTGCCTACTCTGAATTTACAAAATTGACGCTAGGTTCTTGAAGACTTTCTCTCAAAGAAGATTGGATAGTTAGAAACTGTTAGAATAGATCATTTTTTTCCTCTCACATTCTGGCCCATGTTCTACCATGTTATGAATTAGTAGAAACACACAGGCATCCAGAGAAGTACTAGGCAATCATAGGCTTGCCAGGTTTGAAATTAACCGGTTAGTGTCTCTTTTGTTATACAGAATAATTTTCTGAATGTTAATCTGCAGTCTCTCAACTCTAAATTTCATCAGTATGCAAGACTTTGCATTGAATAAATCCGCAAGTAAAGTTTTAAAGAAGAAATCAGATAGAGCTTATGTATTGTGAAAAGAAAATAAATTTCGGGACCCCCAAATCACTGAGCCAAAGGGAAAAGTCAAGCTAGGAACTGCATCAGGTAAACCTGCCTCCCATTTTATTCCTTAATAAGATAGCTCCAAAAATTAAAAAAAAAGCTGCATACCTCTCTCACAATTTGCCCACAAGAAAATTCCTTGTGGGCCTCAAAATCTTTACCCTAAAACAGTTCTGTTGAATTTTATACTGACAATATAAATTAATAGCTTATCTTCACAGGGGTGGGACCAAAGGACTGACAGAACTAAAAGTAATCCCTCTGCTCACCTGAGGCAAATGCATATCTGGTTCCTTCCTCTGCCCTATTATTTATGTAAAAATGCAGATTCACTGAGCTAGACTAGGGCATAAATACCTATTCCTCTACCCACAGCCCGACATGTAAAATGTGAATTCAGTGAAAGGCTGATCAAAAACCTAAAATAATGCAAACTCTTGTTTCTTATCTACCTATGACCTGGAAGCCCCCACTTTGAGTTGTGCTGCCTTTTTGGACCAAACCAATATACATCTTACACATTGATTGATGTCTCATGTCTCCCTAAAATGTGTAAAACCAAGGTGTGCCCTGAGCACCTTGGGCACATGTGGTAAGCACCTGCTGAGGCAGTGTCATGGGTACATTCTCAACCTTGGCAAAACAGACTTTCTAAATTGATTGAGACCTGTCTTAGATACTTTTGGCTTCACAGTATGTGACCCTATGTTGATTTACATAGAGCTATGTTTATACTCAATGAGTAAGTGCTCACTATAAATCTTTAAAAAGGTCCTAGAAGTGAAGAGCATCAATGAATGTGTTCAAAGTTTTCTTCTTAAAAATGTGCCCTCCTACCCCGTCTCTACTAAAATATAAAAAAATTAGCCACGTATGGTGGCGCGTGCTTGTAGTCCCAGCTACTGAGGAGGCTGAGGCAGGGGAATCACTTGAACCCAAGAGGCGGAGGTTGCAGTGAGCCAAGATCACACCACTGCACGCCAGCCTAACGACAGAGCAAGACTCCGTCGCCAAAAAAAAATGTGCCCTCTGTCCACCCTCCCTCCCTCCTCCCCCTCATCCTCCCCCCTCCTCCTCCTTCCCCTCCCCCTCCTCCTTCCCCTCCCCCACCTCCTCCTTCCCCTCCCCCTCCTCCCCCTCCCCCTCTTCCTCCTCCTCCTCGGCACTGCAGCCTAACGACAAAGCAAGACTCTGTCTCAAAAAAAATGTGCCCTCCATCCTCCTCCCCCCTCCTGCTCCTTCTCCTCCTCCTCCTCCTCCTCCTCTTCTTCTTCTTTTGAGACAGGATCTCACCTTGTCACTTAGACTGGAGTGCAGTGGCATGATCTTGGCTCACTGCAACCTCAACCACCCAGGCTCAAGTGATCCTCCTACCTCAGCCTCCTGAGTAACTAGGACTACAGGCATACACCACCACATCTGGCTAATTTTTGTATTTTATGTAGAGGCAGGGTTTTACCATGTTGCCCAGGCTGGTCTCAAACTCCTGGGCTCAAGTGAACCACCCACCTTGGCCTCCCACAGTGCTGGGATTACAGGCATGCACCAGTGTGCCTAGCCGAATGTGCCCTTCTTTTAGAGGTTGAAAATGCGTTGACTGATATGCTCACACCTTTCTGCACGTGTCTATTTTCTCAACCCACTTTCTATGAATAGTTCTCAATCTGCTATAATTTCCTTGAGAGTAGAAACATGAAAGTTCAACACAAGGAAGGAAAAACTGAAAATTTCAGTACTAGAGTTAGAGTGATGAAGAAAACTTAAAAGCAACCTAGGAAGTTTCAACTAGCTAACGATGGTGGCTCCAATGTCCCTAATGGGCTGCATTGAATTCCTATTGTCTTCATTAGGCATGTAGTTGCTTCTCCACTGGACCATAAGTAGAGTCAACTCCATGTGGAGTTGAAACAGAAAATTTTCCCTGACCCCTTAACGGACCTTGCAAAAGGGGTGCCTTGCTTACTCAGCCCGTAGCTCTTAACCCCTTGAGGGAGGAGGAGCACACAGGTGAGCAGGTTCAGGAGCTGGGACTAGTACTTCTGGGCACCAGCCGAAGCAGAACTCAGTGCGGCCCCATGGCGGCACCTAGGGGTGTACCTGTGACCCCTGGAGCCCCAGAGGGCGTGTATTACAGTGCTCTTTTAGCTTTGCCATCTGCAGAGGGCTTAAGAATTAAATGGCTAAAGCATCTGCACCCGTGGCTCCCAAGCTCTTGTTCAATATCCAGGAGAATCAGGTCGCATGAACGAATTGAAAGGTAGTGAATATGGAGGATTTTTATTGCCAATGAAAGTGGCTTTCATCAGGAAAGGGAGCTGAAAAGGGGATAGACTGGGAAGGTTGTCTTCCCCTGGAGTCTGGCCACCCCTGGCAAGGCTCTTCTCCAAAGTCCTGCCATCAAGCTGTCCCTCTGAAGTCAAGCTGCTTCTCTCAGATGTCTGGCTACTTCTTTTCTCCTCCCCTCTCCTCTCTGTCTAGAATTTCTCTGCCTCTTGTCCCTATCAGAGTGACTTTCAATGCTGACTTCCTAAGGGGACTTGTACACTTCTCCTATAGAAAGTATTATGTATGCTCTCATGAGAGATCTAGCAGTTAGCAGTTGGCAAATCAGAAGTTTTTAGACTGCGTTTTGTTTCCTTTAATAACAGTTAGATGGAAATTGTGGGAAAACAAAGAGCAGAGGGCAGTCTAAGGCTTTTATTCCTTATTAAATGCAATGAAAAGCAATATCCAGACATTAGTCCTTCTGCCTCTTGCACTTGGTTTCAAGGGGGGCTCATCAATTCTTATGTGGTCCTGAAGCCCAGGGCTGGCACTTTCTACCCAGTCATTAGGATTAAATATGGGACTGTGTCCAAAGCACACTATGGAACGCATTTAGCAATTGCAGCGAAGGGAGGGCCTGTTTCCAGCAGAAATTGTAGAAGCCACAGTGAAGTAGAATTACAACTTCTTTTTCTGTAATTAAAATATTTTTCCCTAATGTATCAAAAAGCTCAAGCAAATAGGAGTTTTATACTTTAAGCAGGATATTTGCTAATATTATGTAACATTTTTCAGGAAAGATATGTCACATATATTTCAGGAAATGGCACAATGATAGTGGCATAACTCCATTATGAATAAGGAAGAAAAGTCTTAATTCTGTATGTTCCTACGAGGGAAAAAAAAAAAATTCCCTGGATGTCCAAGTTGACTCAAACCCTTCATAAAGAATTTTCTCCTCTTCTCACATCTTCCAGGGAAAAAATTAACAAGACTAGATTGGGTTTTGACTCACATAAATCATTAGGAGGAATCATAGAAAACAATAACTTAACAGATTAATGAAGTACAAATTTCAGATCTATAAAGAATGGTGAAAGTTATCATAATTTTATAATTTCAAAATAGGTTTACTCTTTCTTCTCATATCTAAAATTTCATTAGAAAATATAGATCCATAAAACAGTTATTTGGAAGCTAAAGGAAATCAGTTAAAATTATCATAATTTTGGCAAAGTGGTTTACCCAAAAGCAGAACTCTTTGAGGCTAAATGGTTTCAGGACACTCCAGAATTCATCCTAGTGAGGTAGATGTTTAAGAAATAGTCTACGTAGACAGTAAATAATTGGACTGAATTGCTTCCAATAATAGTTACTTTATAAACACTTCCTGGTTTTTACTTTTCTTCTGTAACAATGTAGCTACTCTTCATCTACCCCTGGCATGTTGGACCCAAACACACAAATAGTAATAAGATGAAGTCTGAAACAACACTTACTTGTGGGCATCTAATTGAATGTAAAATTGAATAAGGGAGCTGATAGGGTCTGTTCTTTCCAGGATACAAAATATTTTTGAGATGGGGCATATCTAAGGGTTCAAGGACACTAAATATTGGCAGCTGATATAAAACAGCTATTGCCAAATTCAGTGCAAAAGTGTAGTCCTTATTCTTTCACTATGATTCGTGCCTCTTTACATTTGATTTTTTGCCATTTCTGAGTCTAAGAAACTGGGGTGGTAATAGGATATGTTTTTCCCTGCTCACTGGCCCTCACATTTTTGGGGGCCATTAGGAAACCCAGAGTTATGTCAACCTGATGGGCTCAGAATCCAGCTACTTTTTTCCATTATAGAATTCTGTCCCTTCCTGCTGTCTTCCTTCAGCCGACCCTCCACTCTATTCAGAGTCCACAAACTCTCTATCTTTTATGTTTTTAAATGCCAAAGCTCTGTTACTCATCTTTTTCTCAAACAATTTAGTTGGATTGTCACTGATGGAGGCCTCCATCTTTGATATATTACAGCCCTTGTTTATAGAATGTCTTGAGATGGGGTTGTGAGGGCTCATAATCTTTGTAAGTTCCTTTTTTTCTTTTTATTTCTTTTGTTGTGATTATTTAAAACCCTTGTAACATGAGATACATGCTCTTAACAATTTTTAAGTGAATAGTGCAGAATTGTTAACTATAAGCATAATACTGTATAGCAGATCTCTAAACTTTTAATTTGCATGACTGAAATTTTACACCATTGAACAGCAAGTCTCCATTTCCCCCTCTTCAGCTTCTCCTACTTTAATTTATTCATTTTAATAGCTTTTGTAGGATGCAATTAATACACAAAATAACTGCAGATATTTAATGTATATAATTTAATGGGTTTGAACATATGCATACCCCTGTCAAATCATCGCCACAATCAAGTAATAAGCATATCTATCACCTCTAAAATATTTCTCCTGCTTCCACCACCCCTCTTCCTGAGATCAACTCTCTTAACCATTTTTTCGTTCGTTTGTTTTTTGAGACAGAGTCTCTCTCTGTCGCCCCCGCTGGAGTGCAGTGGTGCAATCTCGGCTCACTGCAAGCTCTGCCTCCCGGGTTCATGCCATTCTCCTGCCTCAGCCTCCCGAGTAGCTGGGACTACAGGCACCCGCCACCACGCCCGGCTAATTTTTTGTATTTTTTAGTAGAGAAGGGGTTTCACCGTGTTAGCCAGGATGGTCCCGATTTCCTGACCTCGTGATCCGCCCACCTTCGCCTCCCAAAGTGCTGGGATTACAGGCGTAAGTCACTGCACCCGGCTGTCTCTTAACCATTTTTTAAGTGCACAATGCAGTATTGTTAGCTAGAGCGACTATATTGTAGATCAGGTCTCTAGAACTTACTCATCTTGTATAACAGAAACTATACTCATTGTAAGACAATTCTCCTTTTTTCCCTCCCACAGCCCCTGGAAACCACCATTCTCATTTCTGATTCTGTAAGTTTGACAATTTTAGGTACTGCATATAAATGGAATCATGCAATATTTGTCTTTCTATGTCTGGCTTATTTCACTTAGCATAATGTCCTTAAGGTTTTCCAGTTTGGGGTATGCATCCAAGGGGAGTGTCCTGTGATATGAGGACACAATTACCATCTGTGAAGAGAGGACAGAGGAGGAAAAAGTAGAAAGGAGGCATTTTGTTTTTTTTTCTTTCAAAGGAATCCCGGTGAGTCATTCCAGAGAAATACAGACTGAAGATGACTGGTTACCCTTCTAGAAAGAGGGGAACAAGGCCTCCCTAGTTCCTTTTGCTTCCCAGCAAATACACGAGGTATGTGAGGGAGAGAAGAGGTGTCCACCTTCCTTCCTCAATCCTTATATATCCGATTCCCAGAGACCTTGGTGGGGTACCACCTGTGGGTGCCAATGCAGATTTTCACCCATGTTAACAGGGAGGCCTCAAGGGTGGGAACAATCTGCATTTATCCATGTGCTGCCTCCTCCCTGCTGTTGGCAACCTTTGAGTTCCCTAGACCTTGTCTATACCACGGATACTTGCATGACCTCTATCTATGAAACTGGGGTGGAGGGGGGTGGTGGCTAATCAGCAGGAATTAGCCATGCTCACCCGTGCTGTGCTCCTTTTCTTCCGTTGTTGCCTGCCTCTGTATCCCTTAGATCCAGTTTTCCCTCCTAGGGCTTCAACCCGAAGCCTGGAATTGAGTTTGTGACAAAAAAATGTGCTTCAGGAGAGTTCATGGAGTCCTTAAGTCCCAGGTGGCCCCCCTCATACAAAGGAGAGAAAAGGGAGTCCTGTGAATTGGGGTCCTGGCCTTGCAAGACACTTTCCAAAAGGAAAAAAAAAAAAAAACCTCTCACATAGAAAACTCCCTGTATTCGCAGGTCTGTGTTAACAGAGAAATGGAAAATAAATAACAGAGAAATAAATAACAGAGAAAAGGAAAATAAAACAGCTTATGTGTGGGGCAGACACGGCGCCTGGGGAAAACCTCTAGCTCTATGCAAATAAATTCCTCAAACAGGGAGAGAAACTCTTAATCGTTGTACTCTCCTTTTGGCTCCGCCAGGGGAAGAAAGACTCTGTGGGCATGTGGTGGGAGGGGACGACAAGTGGGAAACACTGGCCAGCCAGTCTCATGGGGCCCTTGGCCCTGGAGACCCCCCAGGGCCTGGGTGGCTACTGAGGCTTATTCCTGTGCTGTGTGGCCGTTGGGCGCTGCATGCGCATGAGGCAGACATGGCCATGCGCCTCAGCCTGGAGTGGAGGGGAACATACTTAAGAACACAGGGAAATCGCGTTGTTCTAAATTGCATGTCTGTCTGATGGCTGGGCCAAAGACCCTTTCTATCTCGTAATATCTCTGCAGTTTGCAATAAAACTCTCAATATTGTAAAAGAAAAGATAGGTGCTGTAACAGCCCCAAAAGGAAGAAGAAAAATGCCATAGAAAAGACTGGATTGGGATGAGGCCCATATTCTCAATCTCCGAGTGTGACGGGGGTGGATGGCAGCCTCTGCAGCCATGCCCTTCGTTCTTAATTGGCTAACAGAAGCCTGGTGCTACATCTGTTTAGAGAAGTCTGAGGATGAGAAGGCTCAGCAACGAAAGTGAAAGAGATTTCTTGGGGTCCACCTTTTACTCACCTTTCCTCAGGATCCCCATACAGCCACCAAAATGATGCAGAACTTTTGCTCCTTTAGCTCAGCTAGGTCTGGGTTCTTGTCTCATGACCAGGAAAAATTAGGTGCGCGGACCCCAGAGAGTGAGTGGAGTAGAATTTATTATGCAAAAGGAATGCTGTCAGCAAAGAGAGGGGTCCTGAAAGCCAGTTACCCCCTTCACAGTTGAATATCCGGGCTTAAGGTGTGAATTCCTGGTGGCTCCACCCAACCCTTCCAATGTGCCTGCCGGCCCATACACTGAGACGCTCCATATTGATTTATTTCCCTTACTGTGTATGAATTAAGGAACGGAATTTTCCACTGTGGGCATGTTTAGGCAAGTCCCCTGTGCAAGTTCCCTTATACACAAAATGTCTGGTTTAAACATTTGTGGGGTGGGGGGACTCTGCCCTTAGTGTCTGCCTAAACCAAGCTGGCTCTTTTCAATATGACATCTCATCATGGTTTTGATTTGCATTTTCCCATGATTAGTGATGTTGAGCATCTTTTAATACACTGCTGGCCATTTGTATGCACTCTTTGGAGAAATGTCTATTCACATAAATTCGTTTTTTCTTTTATCTAAACCTTAGGCAGAAAAGCCTTTCCTAGAAAATGTCCTGGGCCATTATCTTCAAGGGGCTTCAGAACTTCTAAGAAGTGTAGGTATCATTTTGCAAGGGAAAATGTATATGCCTTAACGTGGGTGATTTTTGTGACACCTTTCTCAATGAAGAAAAGGTGTCTTTTTCTCCAAACTAATTTACTAATTAACCTATCAGTCACTATTTACACATGAAACAGAATTCACTCCAGATTGTTCAAATGAAAAACATTAATAAAAGGACTACTATAAAAAGTTTGTGCCGAGATTTAAAAATAAAAATTAAAAAGGCAATGATGAGACTAGCCACAGTAGAAAGGTGTTATCACCATGAGGGTTGAAGAAATAAAGGCAGAAGACAGTAATATCAGAGCAAGAGCTGGAGCCATGGAGAAAATGTCTAGTGGGCTGCAGTCATGAAGGGATGCAGCTGCTATCAGAGGCACTTTAAAAAGTGAGGGACAAACACCCAAACCACTTCCTTTTGCCATCCTGTCTCCTGCCACTGTCTCTCATTGATGAAATTCAAACTGATGCCAGCTATCGAGGGGGTCTGTTAATTGCATCAATCTAGTGTGCAAAGCAAGACAGAGAAGAATAGAAAATTACCCTAGGTAGTCAACAGGCTACAGCTAGAAAAGAACCAGCACAACTAGATAACTCAACAACAACAAAATTTAACAGTGTCAGGATATTCTGCTATAGTTCTTTCCTGTCTGGTGTAAAGTTAATTGTTTTTTGCTTTTGTTTTTAAATTTTAATGTATTTAAGTCAACAAAGTCAATCAATTATATATTTGATAAGTACTTTTTATATGCAAAGCTCAGTACTAAGTATTAAAAGATAGTGTTTCTAGTGTTACGTGACTATAAGGGAAGAATATATAATTTTTCCAAAATGTTGACTATTTTATGTTCCTTGAAATGATAACAAGTTCTATGGAAGTTCAAATAACAGTAAAAATTGCATCAGCTTGATAGGGATTAAAATAATTTTAATGGACAACTAGGAGTTTGAAAATACTTTGATCTGTGGGCAAGGTTCTGACAACAGGATATGGATTAACAGGAAGAGCATCCCCACTGGAGGTCAAAGCAAGGCAGAAGTATGTAAGATACGTTTGAGAAATAGTAAACAATCTCTAGTAGAGATAGAAAAATGAGCAGGAGATAGGCTTGGGAGGCAAGTTCTGATTAGATCATGGAAAGTAAAGAAATGTAATCTGTTTTCATTTGAGGAGTCTTCAGTTTACACCGTGCTACAAAAAAAAAAAAAAAAAAAAAAAATTCAGGCACATCACAATCTATACCAATTTCAGGAAGCAAGAGTCATGAGCGGAAATAGAGAAGGCAGAATTTGGCTAATGGAAAGAAACATTTTTCTAACTGGCCCTCCAAATGCAATAAATGCCTTGAAAATAGTAAATATGCCAACCATAAATAAAAAGTGATGCAGAGATCCTTTCTTACCTCCAAAAATTGAAGAGATGACCTTTAGCATTCCTTCCAACTTTGAAATTCTGTGTCACAGAACAAGATACCAATTATGGTAAGAAAATTTTAGTTTCCAAACACTGCATGTTCTCACTCATAGGTGGGAATTGAACAATGAGAACACTTGGACACAGGGCAGGGAACATCACACACCGGGGCCTGTCGTGGGATCGGGGGGAGGGCGGAGGGATAGTGTTAGGAGAAATATCTAATGTAAATGACAAGTTAATGGGTGCAGCAAACCAACATGGCACATGTATACATATGTAACAAACCTGCATGTTGTGCACATGTACCCTAGAACTTAGTATAATAAAAAAAAAAAAGAAACTTTTAGTTTCTAAATGCTTTTACAGCTCTTATGAAGGAATAATAAATCAAAGGAAAGAGGCATGAAGCAATGTTTTCTTCCTTCCTTCCTCCTTTCCTCCCTTCCTCCAGTCTTCATGTAACTGCCCCATGAGTTCACCTTGCCTGATGCCTAGACACAGCCAATTTATCCAGACAGGGGAATTGCAGTAGAGAAAGAGTTTAATTTACTCAGAGCTGGCTGTATGGGAGACCAGACTTTTATTATTATTCAAATCTAAAATTGGGGGATTGGGTTTTTTAAGGACAATTTGGTGGCTAGGGGCCAGTGAGTCAGATGTGCTGATTGGTTGGGTTGAAGATGCAATTATAGAGAGTACAAGCTGTCCTCTTGCACTGAGTCAGTTCCTGGGTGGGGTCCACGAGACCAAATGAGCCAGTTTATCAATCTGGATGGTGCCAGCTGATCCATCAAGTGCAGGGTCTGCAAAATATCCCTAACACTGATCTTAGGTTTTATAGTAGTGATGTTATCCCCAGGAGCAATTTGGGGAGGGTCAAAATCTTGTAGCCTTCAGCTGCATGACTACTAAACCATAATTTCTAATCTTGTGTTTAGTTTGTTAGTCCTAAAAAGGCAGTGTATTCCCCAGGCAGGAAGCAGGTTTGTTTTGGGAAAGGGCTGTTATCATCTTTGTTTCAAAGTTAAACTATAATCAAAGTTCCTCCTAAAGTTAGTTCAGCCCAGGAATGAACAAAGACAACTTGGAGGTTAGAAGCAAGATGGAGTTGGTTAGGTCAGATCTCTTTGACTCTAATAATTTTCTCAGTTATAATTTTTGCAAAGGCGGTTTCACATCAAGTGGGGGCTGGAAGACACTCATTCAAGCTGGTTCACTCACATGGCTTTCAAGTTGGTCTGGTTATTGGCTGGATGCTCAGTTGAGCTCTGGACTGGGTGACTTTGTTTTCTCCATATAAGCCTCTACATGGGTTGCCTGAGCTTCCTCACAACATGGTAGCTGAATTACAAGAGCAAATACCTTAAAGGAACCAAGAAGAAGTACATGATATTTTTATGAGCTACCCTTAGCAGTCACATAGCGTACTCTATTTGAAACTGCCTTTGCAAACTTTGCAAAAATTCTATCAGTGAAAAAAATTATGACAGTGAAAGAGATCTGAGTTAACGCACACTCCATCTTGCTGCTTCCTTAATTATTCCTGAGATACTGGGTCAACCTAACTTTGGAAGATATTTAGGCTATAGTTTAAATGATAATAGGCCTTGCCCAAAACTGAATTGCTTTTATAAAGCTAATGGGAGGCCATTAGGCTGGGGGGAGGAGAGGATCCTTAGTCCTGCTAAAGTGCATACATAAATGATTGTCAGCAATTAGTCTGGAGGTTATAAGATATGCAAATTCCCCAATTACTCCTTCAAATAATACCACTATTGTAGATTGGCCTTTTGAGATCTCTTTTTGAGTTTTCTGCATGTCTAACCCCCATGGCTCCACCTGGAACTGCCAACCCCACTCCTTTGGCCCCACCCAGAAGCAATTTAGCCCAGGGAGGCAGCTTCGACCCCTTATGATTTCATCTCCACCCCAACCAATCACCATCAAGCACCTGTTACCTGGCTACTCCCACCCCTTCCCCCAAACTGCCTTTGAAAAATCCCTAACCTGGGAGGTTTGGAGGAGATGATGTGAGGGCTAATTCTGTCTTCCATGTAGCCTGATCGGCCTTGTGTCTGTTAAACACTTTGTCTGCTACAGTGCTGTGGTCTTTCTTCATGCAGCCAGCGGGAAGAACCCCTCCAATGGTTACATATTGATGAAGACTGTTACAAACATTCATCCACAGAGCCCGCCACTAGATGGAAAGAATATCAAGGTCACATCGTAAAACAGTGTGTAATATTGGTGTGGACATCTTCAGAAAATACAAGCTGCTACTGGAGAATATTAAACTTTGATTACAAATGTTTAAGTGTCTTTATTTTATTTGCTCCAAAGGGAAGTATCAGCCCACCTAATTTCTGTAACTTTTACTCCAGCATTTCATCAGTTGCTTGCTGTAGGGATGAACTCTTTTCATTTACTTGACAACATATGGTTCTCCTTGTGATAACATTTTGCTAAATATTAATGCTATTTTTGTGCATTTGTTTTATTCCTTGTATATGTTCCTTTCCTTATCCCTCTTTGTTCTTCCCTCGTACTTTAAAAAGAAAAAAAAAAAAGATAAACTATCAAGTTTCTAAGTATGTGAAGAAAGGCAGTTCTTTAAGTGATATATTTTTAAAATTATTTTAACTGGAAATATTTCACCCTCTTTACTCCTTTCTTATGCTTTTAAGGAATAGCATGATAATAGTTAACAACTACCTAACACTATGCTAGACCTCAAAAAGCACTAAAGAAGAATTCAGCTGTAAAGACCCTTGATGGCTGCGAGTTTGCTGTATTCCAAATTCTCAGCACCCATCAAAAAGTCTGACTCACAGGAGTTACTGCATAAACATCTGCCTAGTAAATGAATGAATTCATATGAAATGAATAAAGGCATGACTTCTGTTCACTATGAGGTACTGAACAGTTTAGAGGGAGGTCAATAATTTATAATGTGACAAGGAAAGAAAGGTGTGTTATATATGGTAGACTGAGATGTCTCTAAAATCAAAGGGTATTGAGCAAGTGAGATGGAGATAAAGGAAAGAGAAATAATGAGAAATAATCATCAATAACTTCATAACTCAGATGGTAGTGGTAGGGGCTGTGGCAATTGTTGAGGGGAAGAGTGGGTGGAGTATAGATAGCAGAGTGCTGAATCACAAGTTAAAGGGCAGTGCAATTATTCACAACCTGAAAGAGGATGCAGTAGTGACTGGGAGTGCAGGCTTCAGAGTCACAGACACAGATTCAAGTTCCAGCACTACTAGTTATGTAATGTTGAATTAATCTCTCTGGGCCTCAGTTTTCCTGCCTAAATGGGATAAAAACCTTTCCTATGGGAAGCAAAGTAGGCATGGACACACACATACCATTAATACCTTTCCCTTGTATCAGAGCAGAAATCCCTCATATCTCATTGTACCAAAGTATGCTGGTATAGACAGGCTGGCACCAGATTTGACACTTTTTAGTGAGTATTCCACTGCAGTGACTCTGCCTCTACAATGCACCATAAAGCAACAAGTAAAGGAAACGGAAGATTTAGGTCAATGTGTAGCATGCAGCCTCTGGGTTAGGGGTGATGTCCTTGCTAGAAAGGAGGGATTCACAGAGTGCAAAGAAGTACAAAAGAATAATTCAGCTGTAAAGCCCTTTGATGGCTTGGAGTTTCTTGTATTCAAAATTCCCAGCACCCATCAGAAAGTCTGACTCACAGGAGTTACTCAATAAATGTCTGTGATACGAGCTCCTTGATAAGCTGCTGAAAGGAGGTAGAAAACAAAAATCCAAAGTTCCCCAAAGTCACCTCTACTCAACCTACTTTGTAAGACTGCTGTAATAATTATTGTAAAATGCCTAGCAAGGCAGTAAATGTTAACTATTATTGTATTATCGTTGGGTTTCTCCAAGTCTCTAAGTTGATGACATTCGTAGAAGAAATATGCTATATAAGCAAGTGATATAGAATATTGCTATTGTTGGGGTGATATTAGCTACTAATTGCTAAAAAAACAACAGCCATTTATCCTCATGGATCCGTGGATTGTCTGGAGATCAGCTGAAGGTGGGCAGACCTAAGCTGGGCTTGGCTGGATTTGGCTCAGCTCTGTACTATATGTTTCTAATCCTCTTTGTAGGAGCAAGAGGCAACAAGAAACAAGCAGAAACACACAAAAATCCTTGAGTCCTAGGTTCAAAACTTGCACACTGACGCTTCCACTAATTATCCTACTAGTTCAAGCCAAAGCCCAGAGGAGGAAAAATGTGCCTCACTTCTTTAAGGGGAAGCACTGTAAAGCCACAAAGGGAAAATAAGTGAGGCCATTAATGCAATCTACAAAAATGATAGACTTGCACAATTGTTTGTCAGCAACAGAGGAGACTGTGTTATACAGCTTTTAAAAAGATGAGACGGCATGGCCCCCAAATGCTCTCCAAGCCTGAACTGGGTTGACTAGTGTTCCCACCAGATTTCATGTCTACTTGAAACCTGTCAATGTGCTCTTATTTGGAAATAGGTTCTTGCAGATGTAATCAAGTTATGAAGTCATACTGGATTAGGACGGCCCCTAATCCAATAACTGGTGTCCTTATAAAGAAGAAAATTAAAACCCAGAGATAGAGAAGATAAAACTATGTGAAGACACAGAAGACACAGAGAAGTGTTTCATGAGAAGACAGAAGCAGAGATTGGAGTGATATGTCTACAAGCCAAGGAACACCAAGAGTTTTTATCACCTATCAGTAGCTAGGAGAAAAACCTGGAGCAGATTCTCCCTTATAATCTCCAGAAAGAACCAACCCTGCCAACATCTATATTTCATTTTGAACTTCTGGCTTCCAGAACCGTGAGGGAATAAGTTTCTGTTGTTTAAAACCACCCAGTTTTTGGTAATTTGTTGCCACAGTCTTTCTGATCCTTATGTACACTTCCAGAACTTTTTCATGGTACCAAAAAGAGGTAGTGTCCACATTCCCTTCTCTCAAAATTGGGTAGGAATTTGTCACTGTCTCAGTTGATAGGGATCTAACACACTGGTTATAGCTGGCCAAGTGGTAAAAACCTTGTTAGTCTTAACACCTCCCTACCTCTATGTTAGTCTAGGCTACAACTTTCTGCAGAGGGTTTTGGAACTCCAATAATGATCTCAGCATGTTTTATAAGTAGATTGACCTTCAGCCCTGTTTTTATTTGATGTAATATATTTAGGTGGAGAGAACACGGGAGTCAAATTTAGAAATCTTAGTCATCTTACTTTTTATTCTCCACATCTAATCATTCACCAAGATTGATCATTTTTTTCAATGAATTACACTTAAATTGGCCACCACTATTACTGCCTTACTCTAGGTCCTCATTTCTAATAAATGATGCTCACTGGTTCAATGCTGCCACTGGTGACTTTTAAACAATTCAGATCTGGTCATACAACCATAACTGCTTAAAAAGAAGGATTTGAGAATTCCAACTAAACTCTTGAGCATGTCAAATGAAATCCTTCATGGTTGGACCCATGTGGACACTATCATTGCACCAGTTGCCAGCCCTTGCATACATCCTCCTCCGTCTGTCTGCCTTCGCACATGCTATACTCACTGACATTCTCCCACCTATCCCTGGCTAACTAGTATCATCCTAGGACTCAATTTATGCAACACTTCCTGGGGGAATCACTTCCTTAATTCTACTAGATTTGATTCAGCATTCTTCAGATCTCTCTTTGTTTTAGCATTCTCCCCCACATTGTATTGAAGTTATTTTTTACTTTTTAATTGTACTCATCAGCTGCACTCACTGAAGGCCCATTGTGTCTTCTATGTTTTGATCTCTACCATTACTATGAAGCAGTCATACTGACATGGACAGCAGCTGTTGAATTAATTATTTCTCCATCCATAAAATAATCTCCCTTGTCCATGGGATAATATATTTAAAGATGCTCACATTTCCAGTTTAATTGTGTCTTGTATTCATGGTTTTTGTTGTTGTTGTTATTGTTATTGATTTTGACAGATTTATCAAAAATTAGTAAAATACTTTTTCTCATTGCTAGAACTTTTTTTAAGTGTAAGATTGAATTGGATAAATAATCTCTTTCTGTAGAAATACTATAAAATATAATTCTGACTTTGAAAGTTTTGCTAAAGAAAGTGTCTATTATCAGGATAGCATAAATATTACATTTTCACTTTATAGTTATGTATTTTTATTTTTAAATCATGGTTTTTAACTTTAGACCTCTTATTTCTCTGCTGGATGTATTAGCCCATTTTCATGCTGCTGATAAAGATATACTCGAGATTGGGAAGGAAAAGAGGTTTAATGGACTTACAGTTCTACATGGCTGGGGAGGCCTCACAATCATGGTGGAAGGCAAGGAGGAGCAAGTCACATCTTATGCGGATGGCAGCAGGCAAAGAGAGAGAGCTTGAGTAGGGAAACTCCTGTTTTTAAAACCATCAGATCTCATGAGACTCATTCACTATCATGAGAATAGCGCAGGAAAGACCTGCCCCCATAATTCAATTGCCTCTCACTGGGTTCCTCCAAAGACGTGTGGGAATTGTTGGAGTTACAATTCAAGATGAGATTTGGGTGGGGACACAGCCAACCTATATCACTGGATTATGAGATATTTCGCATTAAAAAAAAGTTCTAAACATCTTTGGATGCTCTCTCTCTCTCTCTTTTCCTTATGCCACCACACTATTTTTGTTAAAATATTTTTTTGTGCAACATTTATTCAAATTTTTAAAAAATGGATATCTTCTCTTTAAAAAATGTTTCTGCAACACTTCTAATCCTATCTGTCCTTCCAGAACTTTTTTACTCTACTTTTTCACTTCCCTTGAAATTGGATGGGGGCTTTGTTACTGCCCCAGTGAATAGAATGAGGCAGAAGTGATGATGTATAATTCTGAGGCTACGCTATAAAGTGTGATCCAGTTTCCATTTGTCTCTTTCTCTTGGGATGGGACTTAACAGCCATCATACTGTGAGGAAGGCCAGGCCGCATGGGGCTGCCAATTTAGAGAACTGAAACTTCATCCCTCAGCTCTGCTGAGTTTCCAGCTCACAGCCAGCAACAATTTGTCATTTATATTAGAAATAAATTCCCCAACTTCTAGTTAAGAGATCCCAGCTAATGCCACATAAAATAGAAATGAGCCTTCTCCACCCAGACCTACCCAAGTTACAGTTTTGTGAGCAAAATACATTATTGTTATTGTCTCTAGTTATTCAGTTTTAGGGTGGTTTGTAACAAACAAAAGTTGTTACAAATCTACCTAATAAGCAGTCTTTAGGACCAGTTTGGTCAATATGAGACAAATATCAAATAACAATAGTATCTGAAAGCTTGAGGAAGATCTGTGTCCAGATAATATCTTCAAAGGCTCATGCTAGGCAAACATTAAAAAAAAATGAGTTTTTTTTCACATAAATGTGCAGATAATTTTTTTTTATATAGACTTGAAGAGTCTAGACTTTCTAAACGCAAAATTAAGAAGACATATAAACTAATTTATCTTCGGCTATATCCATATCTGCACACAGCCCAGGAGATGAACTTCCAATTCAAAAACTCTCACTAGTCTCAGAGTTAGCTGGGTTATTATAATGGGAATTATTTGACCATCTGAGAATACCTTACTGATACTAGACACTGACTTTTGTTGGATCCTTTAATCAGGGGTCAGCAAATTATGGCTTGCAGGCCAAATTTGGTCCACTGCCTATTTTAGTAAATACAGATGTATTGAAACACAGCAAGACCTATTAATTTACTTATTGTCTTTAAGTACTTTCACACTGAAACGACAATGTTGCATCATCATGTCTGAGATTGTATGGCCTACAAAATTAAAAATATTCACTATCTGACCCTTTACAAAGTTTGCAGACTCCTGTCTTAGATGAATAATTTTGGGGCTTTATAGGAAGCCTGTCAGCTACATTTGCCTGGGGAGAACTCATTTCCATCATATCCAAAATTTCTGCCTCAGAGAAGCACACACAGTTCTGGAGAACCTGTCCGTGAGTAGTTTCTTGTTGAAGGATGAAGATGAAGGTCAGAGGAAACCAGGGAAGGCTGCACACACAAGCCTCGGTGTCAGGGAGATCTGATTTAGTGGGCAAATTAGGAAATAATTCACGTTGGGGTGATCAGACCCAACACCAAGCCGTGGGAGTGACGAGGTCCAGCGGAGTCAAAAGAATGAGAAAAAGACAGTTTGAGAGAGAAAAGTGGGTCCAGGGGGCCATCATGAGTGTATGGAGGCTGCGAAGGCCCCGAGCTCTGGGAGCCCACACCATTTATTGGTAATCCAACAAAGAAACAGGTGGTGAGAAAGTGGGGGTCCAAAGGTAGCATTGTATTAGGCACATGATTTACTGCTGTGACTGTTTAGTATTTGCTCTGCTACTTGAGATAATGGGCAGCAGGTTACTTTAACTCAAGATATAATCGATCCTGGGAGAGCAAGAAGCAAGGAGCCAGCAAGTCTAGGCACATTCCAGAGGCCACAAGCCCTGGATTCTATCCAAGCCATGAGGGGTTTTATGCCCTGGGCTTTGATTATGGTGCATCAGGGTAGCCTTCCACCCTTTAGCACAGAGCTTGGTGTTCCAAAGGCCGCAAGGGGTTTTAGACCCTGGATCCTGGACATGTTCCAAGACTCTTTTATATTGTCAGACAGGCAAGCCTTGCCTCAGCTCCTCTCCCAACACTCAGCTTTTCTCCCAACAAATTCACATATCTCAGAATGTTTATTAGAAATCTGTTGGTTGCAAGAGGTTTAAGCACCTAGAAGTATCCCTGATTTCAAGTGCAGCTGGAACCAGAGGCTCAAATAATGTCACAAACACACTGTTTCTCTCCTGTAACTCCTTTTTGCTGAGATGAATTTTTTCTCAGAATTCCCCCAGTGAGCAATTCTAAACTCACATTGTCCTGACATTACCAATCCCGTGAGAAAAGATAATCTCCTAGATATTTTCACTAATCATCCTGGGACTGTATCCCTTAGTCCAGCTTGAGTCACATGCTTATCACTGAGCAATCATTCTGGCCAGGATAATAAAGTCCTTTGATTGGCTGATCTTAGCCATGTGTAGCCTTCAAACTTAATCAAAGTAGTGAACAATGAAGAAGAGGCCCTTCACTAAAATGCTGGACAAATATTTTCTTTTTTTATATCTTCTGCACATCTGCCTGTGGTACCAACTTAGGGTTGCCAAATGAATACAGGATGCCTAGTTAAAATTGAGCTTCAGAAAAACAATAAATAAAAACACATTTTAAAAATAAATGAATCCCAAATACTACATTGGACACAATTATACTAAAATATTGATCATTTATCAGAAATTTAAATTTAACTGATTATCTTATATTTTTATTTGCTAAATCTGGCAATCCAAAACCAGGTGAAAGTTTTTTTCTTTGATCCTTTCCTAATTTGGCACTGTTCTACATAAAACTCACAAGATTATTTTGAGGATCAATACAGGTAATAGTGGCAAAAGCATCTGATAAATTACAAAGTGCTATAGAAAGGCAAGAAATTATTTTGGTGGGGTGGAGGGGCTGGATTCCTAAAGTTTTATTTCAATCTTGGTTCCATCTTGAGACAGTTCTGTCCAGTACCATGATCACACAATTCTAAACTGGAAGGCACTTACTCTCCCTAATAATTAAGGGAATAAATATAATGGAGCTTGCTTATATATGATTAAAACTAATCATAACTGAGGCCAGGTGCAGTAGCTCACACCTGTCATCCCAGCACTTTGGGAGGACAAGGCAAGCAGATCACTTAAGGCCAGGGGTTCGAGACCAGACTGGCCCACATGGTGAAATCCAGTCTCTACTATAAATACAAAAAAATTAGACGGGCATGGTAGCACATGCCTGTAATCCCAGCTACTTGGAAGACGGAGGCAGGAAAATCATTTGTACCCGGGGGGTAGAGGTTGCAGTGAACCGAGATCATGCCACTGCCCTTTAGCCTGGGCAATGCAGTGAAACTGTCTCAAAACAAAAAACAAACAACAATAAAAACAAGAAGACCTTAAAATAATCATAACTGAAATTATTTTTCCTTAGAGCCATAAAGACAATAAATATTTCTCAAAAAAATACACTTTTTTTTTCCGGGATCCCAGGGAGAGCCAAGTTCATTGTTGATTGTCTACAACGGATAGTGAATCTTTCTTTTTTTAATTTTTAATTTTAAATTTTGTGGTTACATAGTAGGTGTATAAATTTATGAGGTACATGAGATATTTTGATACAGGCATGCAATGTATAATAATTATATCATGAAAAATGAGGTATCCATTCCCTCAAGCATTTATCCTTTGTGTTACAAACAATTCAATTATATTGTTTCTGTTATTTCAAAATGTGCAATTAAATTATTATTGACTATAGTCACTCTGTTGTGCTATAAAATAGCAGGTCTTGTTCATTCTTTCTATTTTTTTTCTGCCCATTCACTATCCCCATTTCCTGTCAACTGCCACTACCCTTCCCAGCCTTTGGTAACTACCCTTTTACTATCTCCATGTGTTCAATTGTTTTGATTTTTAGATCCCGCAAATAAGTGAGAACATGAGATGTTTGTCTTTCTGTGCCTGGTTTATTTCACTAAACATAATGACCTCCAGTTTCTTCCATGTTGTTGCAAATGACAGAATCTCATTCTTTTTTATGGCTGAATAGTACTCCATTATGTAGAAGTATCACATTTCCTTTATCCATTCATCTATTGATGGACACTTATGTTGCTTCCAAATTTTGGCTATTGTGAACAGTGCTGTAACAAACACAGGGGTACAGATATCTCTTCCATATACTGATTTCCTTTCTTTGGGGTATGTACTCAGCAGTAGCATTGCTGGATCATATGGTAGCTCTATTTTTAGTTTTTTGAGGAACCTCCAAACTGTCCTCCATAGTGATTGTACTAATTTACATTCCCACCAGCAGTGTACGAGGGTTCCCTTTTCTCCACTTTCTCTCTAGCATTTGATATTGCCTGTTTTTTAGATATAAGCCATTTTAACTGGGTGTGATGATATCTAATTGCATTTTTGATTGCATTTCTCTGATGATCAATGATGTCGATATGGTTTGGCTCTGTCCCCACCCAAGTCTCATCTTGAACTGTAACTCCCACAATTTCCATGTGTCATGGGAGGGATCCAGTGGAAGGTAATTGAATCATGGGGACAGGTGTTTCTTGTGCTATTCTTGTGATGGTGAATAAGTCTCACGAGTTCTGATGGTTTTAAAAAGAGGAGTTACCCTGCACAAGCTCTCATTTTTTTGCCTGCCACTAGCCATGTAAAATGTGACTTGCTCCTCCTCACCTTCCATCATGATTGTGAAGCTTCCATAGCCACACAGAACTGTAAGTCCAATTAAACCTCCTTCTTTTGTAAATTGCTCAGTCTTGGGTATGTCTTTATCAGCACTGTGAAAACGAACTAATACACATGTTGAGCATCTTTTCACATGCCTGTTTGCATTTGTATGTTTTCCTTCAGGAAATGCCTATTCACATCTCTTGACCATTTTACAATCAGATTATTGGATTGCTTTTCTTATAGAGTTGTTTGAGCTTATTATAAATCGTGGTTATTAATCCCTTGTCAGATGGGTAGTACCCAAGTATTTTCTCCCATTCTGTGGATCTCTCTTCACTTTTAATTATTTCCTTTGTGGTGCAGAAGCTTTATAACTTGATGTGATCTCATTTGTTCATTTTGCCTTGGTTGCCTGTGTTTGTGGAGTATTACTCAAGAAATTTTTGCCCAGATCAATGTCCTGGAGAGTTTCCCCAATGTTTTCTTGTAGTTGTTTCATAGATTGAGGTCTTAGATTTAAGTTTTTAACTCATTCTAATTTGATTTTTATATATGGTAAGAGACAGAGGTTTAGTTTTATTCTTCTGCATATGGATATTCTTTTTTCCCAGAACCACTTATTTAAGAGACTGTCTTTACCCCAGTGTATGTTCTTGGCACATTTATTGAAAATAAGTTCACTGTAGGTGTGTGCTGATAGTGAATCTTAAACTATCTCATAATATTTCCAAGATAAATGACTGATAATTCTGGTTTGGAGTTTTAAAAGTCGACGTATGTCCCTACTGCCAAGTTTTAATTACTTCCTGTAGGGGATCCCTCTCTGGTTCCTGAAATTATTCAGAAGAGAGACATCTGCTGAATGGAAATGCGACTTCCAGCCACAAAGATTTTTTTTTCTCTCTTTTAATTTTTTTTCCTCCAACCAATGAAGAATAAGATCTATTTTTTCCTAGGGGGAAAAATGGCAAATGTTTTGCCACTTACATATCTTCACTTCCCAAAGGACTTCTTCTTGTTATTCTCTTATTAAAATGGAGGTTGTTATCTGCATACAATGGCTAAGGTTAATTAAATAAAACCTCAGGGCCAGATTTTACTGGGAAGCTGAGAAAATAGTATCTTTTACAACCTGGTTCTATTAAAGAAAAGTGATAGATTATTGCAAAAGAATAGCAAATTAAAGTGGAAAAACACTACTTGCACTCAACGTTGTATACAGACATGCACAGGCAATTAGGAAACAAGAAACACTACATAATGTACTAATTATTTCAAAAATATAATCACTTCAGGAAAGGTGGGCATGGGACAGGGTTGTAAAACTAGAATTCACAGAGCATCCAGAGGAGGGAACTATAAGTACTGGAGATGGCTTTGACTTCTTTGCGTTGAGTGACTGTGGGCAAATCATTTAAAAACCTGTGCCTCAGGCCCATTATTAAATGGAGATAGTATAATGGCTATTTACAAGGTTATTGCAAGAATAAGAGATAGGCAGCTTTTGGTGCTCCTTGAAAACTGCCTAGCATGTAGTAGATCTGAGCTCTGGTTAGTTTATAGCTCTCCATTTCTGTTTACTTTGGATTTCCTCTCTGTCAGAGACTTTCTTCAAATGGCTAATTGTCATTAATACCTAAGTTCCAGGCACTAAAAAGCACTGTGTGCAGAGATGGGCTGCAAGACAAGGTGATTGCTCATGGATCAGCTCTTGGCTGAAAGACATTCAAAGGTCAGTGTCTGAAGATCTTTGCTCAGGGGGCTTTCTGTTTTTCTGGAGAAAATACATCCAGCTCTTGCCTTGGTGGAGATGGGATGTAGTGTGTACTTATCAGCTAGTAATATTGATACAGACAGGAGGCAGGGAAATACTGGGTAGAAGAGGGCAGGGTCCCTGGCGAGGGCTCCACCATCAAACCTGGACCTGTGTCCCTAACTTGAGAACTTCACATCCCTGTTTTTCCGACTGAATGTTGCCTTTTCAGAAACCAGCCTGGCCTGCCCCACCCTGTAACCATAAAAACCCAAGCTCCACTGGCAGAGGAGCAGAGTGGCATGGCGGAGAAGGACAGAAGAGAGAAATGACTGCATGTCAAGAGGAGAAGCAGCTGGACATCAAAGACTATGGTCAGAGAGGAGTTCGGCCAGGGACGGTTGGAGAGGAGTTTGGCTGGGGGAGGGCCAAACTCCAGGAGAAGACTGCCTTCTCAATCCATCCCCTTTGCAGTTCCCCATCCCACTGAGAGCCACTTCCACTGCTCAGTAAAATCTCCATATTCACCATCCTTCAAGTCTGTATAACATCATTCCTCTTGGGCACCGGACAAGGACCCAGGTGCAGGTGCAAGAGGCTATCACACTGACTCTCCACTGAACAGTTTAAGAGTTAAGCCATCTGCAAATGGCAAAGCTAAAAGAGCATGCTGTAACACACACCTTCTGAGGCTCCAGAAGTTGTAGGCAACCCCTAGACACTGCCGTGGGCTGGTATGGGGTTCATTCCTGCTGGAGTCCAAAGCCATTCACCCCGGCTCCTGCATCCACTCACTTGCATGCTCTGCTCCTGCAAGGGGTTTGAGTGCTGCTGGCTGAGTAAGCGAGCTACCCCTTCATAATTCCCACTAAGGGGTCAAGGGAACTATCCTGTCTCAATATGGGCTCAGGCCTCTTAATATTCATGTTTTTCATCCTATGTTTCACATCCATCCTCTGCTCTTCCGTGTTCCCAAATCCATAGCATCTCTAGCCTAACTTCTCTGGAGGATAAACTTGAAGTCTCCTTTGTGGGAGGAGAAGGGTAATAACCTGACTAACTGGCGTCAAGAAGGTGTAAAAATGATTAATATAAAGTCTTAATCAATGATTTGGTCCATTTTGGATTTATGCATCCAACCAGCTTGCTTCCACAGGTGTCTGTAAATTCTTTGACACTCCTCCCATCAAGACATAGCAGTCTAATTTTTATCCTGTTTAATATGAGCTGATATTATTGTCATTTGTCTAATAAATATAAAATGGAGAAAATGGCACTCAGTGACTTCAGAGGCTAGGTTATAAAAGGTGCCTAAAGTTCTGCCTGTCTAACTTTCTGTCTGAGACATACACATTTGGAGCACGGAGGCATCCTGTAAGAAGTCTGGCAACCGTGAAGCCACCATGCTCAAGAGTAGAGATCTCATAGAGATAGAGAGAGAGATGCCAGAGAAGACCAAGCTATTCTATTCTGGTCTCCATCTGTTTAAGACTTTCCAGATCAGTTACCAGATATGTAAGTGAAGAAGCCTTCAAGATAACTCCAGTGTCAGTCATTGTGATGGATCCTAACACAAAAGACCCTCAGTAAGAACCCCTTGTCTGAGCTCAATCAAACTCCAGAATCATGAGAAATGACACTGACAAGTAATTGCTGCTGTTTTTATATCACGAAATTTGTGGTGGTTTGTTGTGTAGTTGGAGGCAACTGGAACACTTGGAATGTGGACCCATGTACTCAACTTGTGAAGAACAGAATATTCCAATGGAAACCCATTCTCTCTAAGGAGTGCTTGGCTCTGCCTCCATTAACTTTGCAGTCTTAGAGAAGAAACTGACAAATTCTCCAAATAACAGATTTCTCATTTGAAAATGTGGATGATGATATGCTGTGAGCAGGACTTTTGAATGGATTAAATGAGAAAACATATGAAAAAACTCTAGGTACTATAAAACACTACATAAAATTGTGAGTTATTGAAATTTTTATGATGCGAAGTACCTTCAATGAACAAGATTACTGAGGAGTTTTCAAATAGTTGTCTAAGGCTTCTCTGCTCTGTGGTTAGAGCTTTGGGGGAAGGAAGGTTAATTCTGTTTAATCAACTTAACATCTTTATATTTTATTGTATTGAAAAATTTGTATAATTGCATTGGCATGTAAAATCATAATGGGAAATTATTCTATTTTCTCCATACTTAAGAAAATGTCAATTATATCTAGGGTGGAATATAAGGGAAATGTGGTTACAGTGATAATGTGAGTCCTGTAAAGATTTGTGGTTCAAGATTAGATGTGTTTTTTTATGAAATGGCAGTTCTTATGTTACCATGATATGCATTCCTAATGATCATGTCGCTTATCATCAGATTTATACCCCATTTTGTAAATTAATTTAATGAATATGTTTTTGCAGTAGCAGGAAGGGATTTGCAGTGATTTAACAACAATTTACAGGGCTCAGCAGTCTTAATAACCAGTAAATAGTAGAGGCACTATAGTGTGGCAGGCACAATCTCAATCCACAAAACCAGACATGCAA
The DNA here is from genome assembly GCF_028858775.2 of Pan troglodytes. NCBI lineage: Eukaryota > Metazoa > Chordata > Mammalia > Primates > Hominidae > Pan > Pan troglodytes. The sequence goes on from NC_086015.1 coordinate 34,127,373, forward strand.
GAAACAATGTTTTCTTTTTCTCAAATTCAATTTAAATTTTATTTTAAGCACCAATTTTACCTGGCACATTTTGGTGGAAAGTTAATCACAATCGATTTGTGTTTTCTCCTCTCCAGGATTGCATCTGATTTCTGGAGTACTAATGTAATCTTAAAATGTTGAGAAAGTGATGTATTCTTTTACGCCATTTGTTGTTACTAGACCTTGCCCTTCCCTTGTAGAAGATAACATTACTGCCTAATACAGTAATTCCTAAACCTTAACAGGTACAGAATCACCTAGAGGGCTTGTTAAAACACAGACTGCTGAGCCTCAACCCAAGAGTTTCCATTTCACTTGGCCTGGGGCAGGGCCTGAGAATTTGCCTTTCTAATAAGTTTCCAGAAGTTGCTGATGCTGGTGGTCCCGGACCACACTTTAAGGAACACTGGCCTTAAGATGAGATACTTGGATTCGGTATATTTTACTGAGAGCTAATCTAGTGCAAGGAAAGTCTTCGCCACGAGAAACCCCATTGTTTTGTATGAAACACTAACCAAATAAGAAACGTAATTCCAGAAGGATCTGTGCAGCAGAGGGAGAAGTGCATTTCAGGTTTTCAGCTTAAATGTACCTTAGGTCATAATTTTATTTTATTTTTTATCAGCTAGCTAGTTAGTTTTAGAAGCTAAACAAATCAGTAAAACATGACCAGGATAGAGAGAAAACCTTTGGTTTTCTTTTTATTTCTCTCTCTACTTACTCACAGAATGGATCATATGTCCTGTGTTCCATTAAGCAAAAATAAAAGTTTCGGTCAATGATTAGAACAAATGAAACTCATGTCATCACCTGTTCCTGAATCTGAAGCAACCACTTCCAAATGTGCCATCTCATTTTGCTTAATATCAGAGCAAGTACTGGAAAAGTCTTGCATAGTACAGGTAAAATTTAAAAAAATTTGCTTTTTGGAACTTAACTGTTTTGGAGGTAGGGAACACTGGCCATCCTATCTGACTGTAAGCTCTTTCCTTTTTTTTTCCTTCCTTCCTTCCTTCCTCTTTCTTTCTCTTTCTTTTTCTCTTTCTTTCTTTCTCTTTCTTCCTTTCTTTCTCCTCTCTCCTCTCCTGTCCTCTCTTATTCTCTGCAATCCATATGCTCCATATCTTATAATTGCTTTGGTGAGATTTCTGTGGAATCTGTTAGGTCTGTATTGTGTAGTTTCCTGGTTTTAAGTACTTTTTCCTTTGAGGTATTCTGTTTGGAAGGCAAATAAGAGAAAGTGGAACCAATAGTACAACTGCTTAATAATGAAAAGTGATAAAATATTACTTTGAAATAAGGAACTAGACTTCCCCTTAGACTCACACACACACCCCCCTACGCTGGAGTTCCTTAGTGCTCAGTCCTAGGTCCTCTTCTTACTCTATTTGGGCTTGTCTTAAAGCTTGGTGATCATATGTATCATATGACTTTATTTCCAAAAAAAATGACAGAATTTCTAGCATCCATGTGTTCCAGAAAGCAAATTTATTAATGCAGATGAAAACTGGCTTTGAAGTTATACACTTAGGTTAAATTCCTGGCTATATTCAAATGTATATTTCTGGCCATATTCAAACTATGTGAACCTGGGCATCACTTGATTTTTCTTCGCTTTAGTAAAGTGGGATGATAATTCCTGTCTCCCAGGGTGTGGGGATTGGTAACATATGTAAAGCGTTTATCACAGCACCTGCACAAATACTCAACAAATTATAGTTGCTATTACTCTACATATTCTGTTGCCCTTTCTTGCTTCTTTTCATCTCCATAGATAAAAATCTTCTTTTTTCTGGCCACTAGGTGGAGAAAGCAAGCCTTCTACAGTAATTGAATTAAACAAGGCCAAATACCACAGACATTTAAGGGAGAGAAAAACAATTTTTCTTCTTCCTCTTTTTCAAAACTTTGGATGGCATGAACAGGCAAACTGCAGAGATGCTTTGAGTAGTTCACAATTAAAGTGTTTGTGTTGTAAGTGTGGTCATGCTTTGAAGCACTAGATTTCACTCAGGGAAGGTCCTAGCCAAATCATACAATTCAAAGTTTGCTTCCTACCACCTTCTCATTCTCCATGTCCTATTCTCTTCTCACCTTCATTTCAAGCAGGCACCAGGCCAGTATTCTTTTCTTTCTAAGTTATTCTATAGCACTGATTCCCAGGGACATTTGAATTTTAAAATAAAATTCCTTGATAAGTTACCTTTCTTTAATCTGTAATAAAAGATTAATGAGAATTCATTGGACCTACTTCATCGAGCTATTTTGAGGATCATTTAGTTAATATGTGTACAATCTCATTGTAATGTTGAAGTTCATATTAATGAAAAATTCAATTTATATTGAAGATCCCAAAGCTCTTCAGTTAGAATGAAAGAAACCTCTATCATAGAATTAGCATGACATTTCCATGCAAGGGTCTCCTGAAATCACACAGACAGGTGGACTTCTAGCTGGCCAAATTTGCAACTTTTATCTCAATAGTTTTTTCCAAAGTGAGTTTGCTATGTATTAAAATATTGTATCTAGTTATTTCACATACCAGATATTAAGAGTGTAAGAATCCTTTCCTGATATTTTCTCTCAAAGTTTTGCCCTTAATGAAACAACATAAGAAGCCCAAAAGATTCTTGCAAAAGAAACTAGGTTACAAGGGGCTGAGGTAATATGAAAAGACATAGTTGAAACGGATCTGTATTTATGAATATTTGCATGCATTTCAAACAAACGAAATGCTCCTGAAGGTTATCCACATTCACCACTCTATCCCCACCCAATACTGAGTCTATAGGCATTTAGATAAAGATGTTGCCTCTCCCTGAATCATACACTCAGGCACTGATCCAAGCTCCATATTATACTCCTTATTTCTCCCTGTCATCTGGTTTCCAAAGTCTTTTTTCATTTGTTTTCATACTATATTTATCTTCTCAGCATCAGCCCTTCAGATGAACAACTATTTGGAAAGTTAACCCATTCTATATGTTAGCATCTCCCCTGGAATTGTCTTATCAGCCCTAAAAATTACAGCTACCACCTTTATTCCTGATCCAAACTTCAAAATTCCATATTATTCCAGAAAGTACCCATGATCCCTTTGTATTTGAGAGTGCCGAGAAGGGAACACTCAAAGATTTTTAATATTTATCCATACTTTCACTTAACAAGCACAAAATTTTCTTTTTGTTAAGGAAAATACCCAAGTTGCTTACCAAATGTTCAGTTTATAATTGATGTAATTTTATTGCACAAAATTATCATCTCGTACTTTAAAAATAGTAGTCATGTTTGGCTTTCCACTGGTGCTGTTCATTAGTACTTTTGTTGTTGTTTTGGTTTTCCTGTGTTATTTAAGGAAAGAAAGGGCTCTGGAGAAATTTTAGCTTATGTTCAGTAAATTTCCACACTAGGACATGAACAAAAGTTCCTATAGGCAGCCAAAAGCATGACTGGAACCCTGGAATGCTGTTCCATTTAAATGTGGTTTGAAATAGCACACTTATTTCCACTAAATTTACTTTTAATGCACCTCATGGAATTATCATTTGTGCATAATTCATGCAGACACACACACACACACACACACACACACACACACACGTAGGACCTAAATATAGACTCTAAGTATAAATTCCATATTTTTCCCTTATAGCATTTTCTGATTTGCAATTTATAGTATCAGTTTTCAATCACCATGTTCCATATGCATAAGATACTCATATATGATATTAAATGTTTTATGTTGGACTTCTCCCAAAGCAGACTCTGAAGCAAACATTTGAGTGCTGGCAGTTTATTGGCAAGCATAAGAAACACAAGTAGGTGAGGGGTAGAGAGCTAGGGAGAGGAAAGGCAAACAATAAAGGGGGTATTATAAAGCTGGTTTCTGTAATGGATAACTGGAGCCTAATCCTGCAGAAAAACTCTAGAAGTGATGCAAAATATACTCCTCAGCGTTATCTAGTGAAGGGCAGGGAAACTGGGGTATTTATATTCCTGTACTTGTCAGTTTTTGGTTAAAGGCTTGGGGGCAACGGGAGATTTAATTCTCAGTCTTTCCTGTCAACCTTACATGTGAGCTATGTGGGTTTCAATGCAGTCTGCTAGCAAAGATGCAGGTTCTGGCCATTCGAAGACAGGCAGCTGTGCAGAGAAATGGTATAAAGGTCCAAAAGAAATGAGGTGATTTGCTAACACACCTGCTACACCACCCTATTGAGAAAAATTGCTACTTATGTGTTACACTCCATATTTATTACCACATTTATATCAAATCCTCAAACTAAAAATCAATATACAACTCCCATAAAATAAATCTCCAGGCCCAGGCAGTTTAACAGGAGAATTCCACAAAATATTTAAAATAGAGTTAAAAACAATTTTATACAGTCTCCTCCAGAAAACAGAAGAGAGAATAACACTTCCCAATGCCCTTTAGGAGGTCATTATTGTCTTAAGACCAAAACCACACAAAGAGAGTACAAAAAGTGAATAATACAGACCAATATCTCTTCAGAACTTGGATTAAAAATCTTCGACTAAAACCTTCAACTTCAGCAAACTGAATCCAATAATGAATATAAAGTATTATACATCATTTCCAAGTAGAATTTATTTCAAACATGCAAAGTGTGTCAATATTTGAAATCAATCAGTGTAATTCATCGTATCAATTGTGTAATCATATCAATTGACACAGAAAAAAAAGTTAGGCAGAATTTGAATTTCATTCCTGATAAAAACTCTCAGCAAGTTAGGGATAGAAGAGAATTACCTTAACTTGATAGAGGGCATCTACAAAATCCCTTCAGCTAGCATCATATTTAGTAGTGACAGACTGGCTGTTTTCACTCAAGAGTAGGAAGAAGACAATGATTTCTGCTGTCGCCATTTATTCAATATAGTACTCATACTTCTAGCCCCTGCAATAAGGAAATAAAAGCATACTGATTGGAAGAAAATAAAACTGTCCCTATTTGCAGATAATATGGTTATCTACATAGAAAATACCGAGAAATATACAACCCTCAAAACTCTAGAACCGGTAAGGTCAGCAAGGTTTGCAAATACAGCATCAACACGCACAATTTAATCACATTTTATATACCAAGAATGAACATGTAGAAACTGAAATTAAAAACATAATACTATTTGTAATTGTTTCAAAGAAAGTGAAATGCTCAGGCACATGCTTTAAAATGTTAAGGTTCTATATGCTGAAAATTACAAAATGTTGTTAAAAGAAAACAAAGAAGAGAATGCATCGTGTTCATGGATCAGAACACTCAAAATAGTAAAGATGTCAATTCTTCCCAAATTTAGTGCAAATTAGGTTTAGTGCAATTCCTCTCAAAATCCCAGCAAGACTTTTTTTCCTAGACAGACAAGATCATTGTAAGATATATATGGAAGGGCACAGCTATTTTAGAATAGCTAATACAATCTTGACAACAAAAAAAAAGTAGGAGGGTGACAGTTATCAAGTCTATGATAGTAGTGTAAGGATAGGTGCCACAGATCAATTGGACAGGAAAGAAAACTTACAAACAGACACAAACAAAAATGGTCAACTGATTTTTGAACAAAAGTGCAGAGATTAGTTGAAGGAAATATAGTCTTTTTGATAGAAAGTATAGGAGCAATTAAAAATCCATAAACAAACAAAAAGATCATTGTCTTAAAGGCAAAATGTAAAGCTATAAGTAATAGAGAAAATCGAAGTTATTTCTGTATTTTGTGCTGTCCCTGGCCTTGTCTCTTACAAGCATTTTAATTTGATTTGATTTCTTTTGAGAAGCAGGATAGAATTATGGCAAATAGCGCAGGCTGTGGAGTTCAAATGCATGAGTTTACATCCAAGGCTTTCATTTGCATCCATGCATCACGACTTTTCAACTCCCCAGCTCTGTAATTTTGAGTATGTTCCACCAATCATCTATCTGAAGTTTCCTAATCTGTGAAATGAGAATAATGACAACAGCCCTTTTCTCAAAGGGAAGTTCATCACATGGGAGCCTATAGACTGTACCCAATCTATTGTATGAACTTTATAAGTGTTAGCTGTTTTTTAATGTTTAATTTTGAATATTTTCTTACATTATTCATGAGGAGCATGTTTCCCAAGCCCATCTGCTAAAGACCTATTGATCTGAAGCAATAAGAATTCTGCATTTTGATCACTTGCATACCCAAGCAGGCTATGTAAGAGAGCTGCATGTGTTTTGTGTTTCGCATTTTTTTTTTCAAGAGTAACAATTTCCAATTTCATTTTGCCCATGAAATAGCATATTTGGCTATTAGAAGAAGGTGACAGACACCCATCTGAGACCTCAGCTTGGTACAAAGAGTAGAGCTGATTTGAAACAAACATGAGGGTGGAGATATGAAGTCAGTAAAAGATCATGTAATTACACACAAAGATGAGGACAATAAATACAAACACTAATAGTACTTTAAAATATAGGTTATTTCCCAACCATACTGGAATTGATTTCTAAAGCTTAAAATGGAAAACATTTAGCCATTAAAATTAAACATTATCTTCTTGGTTCTGAGAAATTTTGTTTTTAAACTAGGGATTTGCTTCCTGAAGTAACCTTATTCTTTTCAGTATTCATCAAAAACTATGAGAAAATATAATTTATTCTTATCACATGGCCACTTTCAAATGACTGTTCAGTCAATGGATAGGGGTTTTATTTTACACTTTCTTTGGCATCTGTCCAGTCAATATGTATGCCTTGTTTTCATGCACATTCTGAAAGTTAAGGTTAGATTCCTATTTATATTTTTTATACTCAACCTAATGTCTAATCCTTAGTGGTCATTTTCGAACTTGTATAGTACTTTTTTTTTAATCTAAAATGTTGATCAATTTCAAAATTATCTGTACATTTACCTCTACATATAAATCTTTTATTCTACTCCTGATCTATACTGTTATCATTACTAGTTAAGAGCAAGACTATTTTGCTTTATTTTTTTGTTGTTGTTGTTCTGTATGTGTGCTGCTTTGGTTTGGTTTCTTCCAGACATTTTAGGATTGGCATCATGTTAATAGTAATTAACTACTTTTTTGGGTTTTGCTCCTACTGCAGTCACAGTCGCAAACTACATTATTTGCTGTCAATTTGGCACTATTGCCACCGTACTCTAAAGCTGGGAATTATATTTCTCAGAATCTTCCTCCACGTATGGTTCCAGACTGGTGTTTGACAATGAAAGGAGCTGGTGTCTGATTTGAAAAGTGAATGCAAAGCAGTAATCATTATTTTCTGGAGGCAAGTAGAGCCAGATGTGTAGGAAGACAAGAGTTTCACAGCAGCTTTCTGGTAACTCCAAAATACGACCCACTTTTCAGAAAAAGCAGATGGTGGGAGCTTCTTAATGATTATCAAGAGTTGTAGCAGCCTCCAGGCAAATTTTGAAGAATCAAATTGGGTACTTCAATCTGAAGTCTTCAGCATCAATTTCTCTGCCTTTGGGGGCAGCTCCCCTGGCCTTCCACAGTAGTTTCCCTGACACTGCCACTTTTCTAACTATCACATAGGTCCCCAATCCTGTACTAAATCTGTGATACAGGGAGCTCTCACCTAATGTGCATAACAGATCCTTGCAAACGGTGACTTTAAGTGAAATAACATATAATGAAACCAGTTTTACCATAGGCTAATTGATATCAAAAAGGGTTAAATTCCTATGGCAGATTTCTGATCACCAAAAATCACTGAACTCCTAAATTAAGACTCAAAACATTTCTAATAGTAAACATTGAAATAAATGTGAGATATACATACATTTAAGAAAGACTAATAAAACAAGAAAGATAATTATTTAATTTTTGGTGAATCAGTGAGTGATGGTGGTCATAGTGGCAGTGCATTAAATCAAGGAATAAATATTTGCAAGGCAAAAATCATAAAGAGCACCTCCTACCACCACACAGTTCAAAAATAAACAATTACAAATAAGGAGAGCTCACTGAATGCTTTTGTACTGCATTGTTTATTGTAAATTTTTATGATTATCATAGACTTTACAAATTAATATTTGATAATAATTTATATTTATTTGTTTATTTCCCAGTCTACTTATTCCAGTTCAGGGTCACAGGTGGCTGGATCTTATTCCAGCAGCTCAGATTACAAGGCGGGAACCAGCCCTGGACAGGATGCAGACAGTGGCCTTGGCTGTGAATTAACTTTTTTTTCCAGTGAACATTATAGTGAAACGATGTTGAATGAACCATTATTTAAGGACCTGCTGTAGTTAGAATACAGAGTGATTTTGTTGTCTTGACTGAATCCTAACTGATACAAAGATCTTTAATACCTTCAAAATAAGATCCCAAATCTTTCCAAGAGTCCTCATCAAGTATCCAAGTGAGCCAATAAAAGTCTTTTCTGCCACTTAGCACCTGCTGTGTTGTTCTTCCTTCGAGGATACCTCATCACTCCCAAGATCACCAGTGCCTACTAGGATGTCCATGGGCTCCAATAATAACCATGCAAAGCTTGCCATCTCCAAAGAGCTGCTAATTGTTGAGAAAAACACTGTGAAAACCTGAGAGGTGCCCAGGCTAAATAGTAACCCATGCAGAATCAGGAGAATGTCATTGTTCCCGCATTTAGTGTCAAACTTAAATGTGAGAGAAAAAAGAATTACCCAGAGAAAATCCATGCGGACAGTGGCCTTGGCTGGGAATTAACTTTTTTTTTAACTTAAACATCAAACAGCACTGTCTACATCCAAGTGTGTCACAAGGTCACTCATTATAATGTCACCTTTAAATGTTGTCTGCTCTTTCAGGTTCAACATGTTTCTGAAGAAAGATCACACTGTACTCTCAACCCTTTCTCTTTAGCAAACTGCCCATCTCTATTCTTCCACCCTGGAAAACTACCATGCATAGTATAGCTTTAGTCAGATTTGCCACATAAATCAGCTCCATATGGCTAAATATGTCTGTATTACAACATTGGGCACAACTTAAGCTAAAGTGGTGACTCCACTATGTGAATATAGATTTTTTGTCATTTTGACTTCAGTGTTTAGAAAATACAGCAGCAATAGTAGGAAGAAACCTGAAACCTGCCTGTCTGATATAGTATAATGATTAAGACTGGAAACTTTAGAGCCAGACTGCCAAGGCTTGAGTGCCATTTAAACTATTTACTCATGATGTATCTTCAATAAGTTACTTACCCTCCCTGTGTTTATCTGTGAAATAGATAGAATAATAGTATTCATACAGTATAGCTGTTATGAGGACTATCTTGATTACAATAATACTTCCTTGTGTTCACACTAAGTAATGTTAGCAAAATCATTTTGCATGACTTTTGTATTTCAGAATCCTCAAACGGAAGTTCTAATAGACTTTTTAACTTGAAAGTTCTATGATCTATGTGTATCTTCTGTATCATTTATTGCTGATCAAATTGGGAGACAACAAAAACAACAAGCCAGACTGATTTTATTGGGGGCCAGGGCAAGCCACATTGAAATTACTGAACTATATGCTGGGCAGCAAATTTTATTTGAGAGTAGGTATTAAGTAGTAAAAAAAAAAAAGGCCAGGCTTGGTGGGTCACACCTGTAATCCCAACACTTTGGGAGGCCGAGGCAGGTGGATCACCTGAGGTCAGGGGTTCGAGACCAGCCTGGCCAACATGGTGAAACCCCGTCTCTACTAAAAATAGAAAAATTAGCCAAGCGTGGTGGTGGCGGGAGCCTGTAATCCCAGCTACTCAGGAGGCTGAGGCAGGAGAATTGCTTAAACCTGGGACGCAGAGGTTGAAGTGAGCCAAGGTCATGCCACTGCACTCCAGCCTGGGTGACAGAGTGAGATTCTGTCTTAAAAAAAAAAAAGTTAAAAAAAAAATCTTTTAAGTAGGTGTCTCAGTTGAGAATGTCCTCTGGAGTTAAGTGGCATGTAAAATGGATCGTATAAATTTTCCTCAAACCTCTTCTACAGTCACTGCAAGTAGGACCTATGAATTTGCTTCTCTAATCAGCTTGCAGGTGATGCAAATGTTATGGTCATTGGACCGCAACTTGAGTATCCCTATTCTAGACTGTGTGCTTGGAGTCTTAGCTGTCAAGGAGAGCCACATCAAACACTTCCTTCAATATAAAGATGTAGAACATTTTTCTTCCAGTGTGGATCACAAACACAATTTATAGCATTGGCATTGTGAAAATACATGAAATAAATGTGTACGAAATCTTGAAGGAGGAGTAGAAATCCAAAGAAGGGAAGAGTGTATGAGCAAAGAGTGGTGGTGAAGTAAAGGGTAGTTCAGATTTGCTGAAGGGGAAAATCAGACAGATAGGCCTGGCTTAAACCAGATGTTGACTTTAATATACCCCTGGGCTCTGAGTTGACAAAATAGGGCATACTTATAGTCAACAAAGCATGGGACTGCTTACTCTCCACACTAAGGCTGCACGAATCAGGGAATGATTTTCATGGCCATGTTTCACATTTACAAATACAAAGTAAATTTCCAGTATTAAAAGATCAAGATTTTATTTTATTTTTAGTTTTATTTTCAGCTTTAATTCTAAATACAAGTTATCATACAGGGAATTTTAAAGGTAAAACAAAATGTTCCTGTCTTCTCACCTTCATGCATAGATGCTAATAGACATGAGGGGCAAGCACTATTTTTAAAAAAATCACATTTCAGGAGCCTCACGTGGGTCATAAAACACATATTCACCTTGCATGCTTCCCTCTGTCCTCTACATTCAATAGCACGAACATATTTTTGTTACCCTAACTATAAAAATTTATGTGGACGGTTGCACACTGAAGTTTTAGTTTATTTTTCCTCACCCCAACACCGCCTACAAATTCCTTTTTATGTACCCTAAGACCCTGTTGTAGTAGACCTAGGTTACCTACTGTGAAATTTGAATGAAGACTAAGAAATACTCAATGATTGAGCCACAAACTACTGGCTACAGTGAAAGACATACAAATTTGGCTGTAGGCTTGTTTAGAAAACTTTCCTTCTCCTAAAGATGAGTGAAAACAATGGTGCTAAAAAAGAGGAAGAAGGGAAGGACCATTTGGAGAGGAGAACTTGAGACTGAGAAACCCAGAATAAGCACTGACCTGATACTGAGGAAGCTGAGTTGCCCTTTGCCTCCCCCTCCCCTCCCGTGAAAACCACACTCAGCAACAGTAGGCCCCACCTGTCAGTCATCCCATTTAGAATGATTCTGCCAGTCTCTTTTTCATTCCATGGAAATACCTTTCTTTCCAGTCCAGGACACATGTAAGTGTCCCTTAATGGAGGAAGGGCATGCTAGAAAATTTTCAATTTACCCTCCCCAGGTCCTCTCTTCACTCTTCTCCATCTTGTCATTTGCCCAAGGAAGCTGACCTGAATGGTGCATGCATCTACAGCTCCATTGACTTCTGTCTCCTAGTTGGGTGTTGTATAGCTGAGATATTTGTCCCCTCTGGATGTCATGTTGAAATATCCCCAATATTAGAGGTGGAACCTAGTGGGAGGTGTTTGGGTCATGGGGGCAAATCCTTAATGAATGGCTTGGTGCCATCCCCTTGGTGATAAGTGAGTTCTCACTCCATTAGTTCACATGAGATTTGGTTGTTTAAAGAGTCTGGCATATTCCTTTTCTTTCTTGATCCCTTCTCTTTTGCTTTGTCTCTTGCCATGTGACATGCCTGCTTCCTCTTCACCTTCTGCCCTGAGTAAAAGCTTCCTGAGGCCTCACCAGAAGCTAAACAGATGCCGGTGCCATGCTTGTACAGCCTGCAGAACTATGAGCCATATGAATCTCTTTCCTTTATAAATTACTCAGTGTCAGGTATTTCTTTATAGTGACACAAAATGGGCTAACGCAGGTGTTCAAACACTAGCAGCAGATTAGAGAGTGTCAGGGTGTGTGTCAAGTCTGGCTCCCTCTCTGCTCTGCTGCAGTGGAGCGGCTGTAGCTTCCTAGTGAAGGTCATAGCTTCTGGTAGAGAGTCAATACTCTCTTTGTAATCTGAAAACTTCTTTCCCTTGCACCTTAGATAATAGCTCTGCACTGTTACCAGCCCTGAGGGAACTGCAAGATTCCCTGCTCATTTCTCTTAACCCTGTGTATACATTTGACTAATAGAATTAGGAACTTAGGCATCTTTAAAGGTGATGATAGTATGAAGGAAGAATCTCACCCTCAGTCAGTGTGGAAATACTCCGTTGCAGTTTGGCATCCCAGCTAGGGAGAGCAAAAGCCCTTGATGCATTTACCGTTTATTAGATGGATATATTCCATTAAAACAAAATAGGTGTAAAACACTATCTAGACCTAGGGGTGTTGGGAATGTAGAGGGCTGTCAGAATTTTTAAAATTATAAATATGCTTCTCTAGGGCCTTAAAATGTGAAAGACAAATCTACATGTATGGAATAATGCATGTATGGAATAATGTAAGGCAGGTGTTCCCAACCCCTGGGCTATGAACTTGTGTCAGTCAATGGCCTGTTAGGAACTAAGCCACAGGAGATGAGTGGCAGGTGAGCAAACATTACCACCTGAGCTCTACCTCCTGTCAGATCAGCAGTAGTATTAGATTCTCATAGGAGCACAAACCCTATTATGAACTGTGAGTGTGAGGGATCTAGGTTGTGCACTCCATATGAGAATATAACTCATGCCTGATGATCTGAGCTGGAACAGTTTTCCCAAAACCATCCCCGCCTGGGGTCTATAGAAAAGTTATTTTCCATGAAACTCGTCCCTGGTCCCCAACCTTTTGGGGACCACTGATGTAAGGAATGAAAGTAGAAGGATGGAGGCTGCTGCACCTGGGAAGGACAGGGAAAATGCTGAGTGTGGATCAAGTCTAAGTTACCAATCAGGACCATGGATACACGTTGGCTGCTATTCAGAATCCCATCCTGGTGCTCTTGGTGGTGTTTAAAGGGACCTTCTGTATTAGTTTTCACACTGCTTTAGAACTACCTGAGACTGGGTAATTTATAAAGGAAAGAGATTTAATTGATTTACTGTACCACATGGCTGGGGAGGCCTGAGGGAATACAATAGTGGTAGAGGATGAAGGGGAAGCAAGGCATATCTTACATGACAGCAGGAGAGAGAGACAGAGCGAGGGGGAGACTGCCAAACACTTTTAAACTATCAGATCTCATGAGAACTCACTATCACAAGAACAGCATGGGGGAAACTGCCCCCATGATCCAATTATCTACCATTAGGTCCCTCCCTTGACATGTGGAGATTAAAATTTGAGATGAGATTTAGGTGGGGACATAGAGCCAAACCATATCATTCTGTCCCTGGTCCCTCCAAAATCTCATGTCCTCCTCACATTTCTAAATGCAATCCTGCCTTCCCAACAGTGACCCAAAGTCTTAACTCATTCCAGCATTAACTCAAAAGTCCAAGTCCAAAGTCTCATCTGAGATAAGGCAAGTCCCTTCTGCCTATGACCCTGTAAGATCAAAAGCAATTTAGTTACTTCCTAGATACAATGGGAATACAGGCATTGGGTAAATGTTCCCATTCCAAATGGGAGAAATTTGCCATAACAAAGGGGCCACAGGCCCCATGCAAGTCTGAAACCCAGCAGGGTACTCATTAAAACTTAAAGCTCCAATATAATCTCCTTTAACTTCATGTCTCACATCCAGGGCATGCTGATGTAATGGGTGGGTTCCCAAGGCCTTAGGCAGCTCAGCCTCTGTGGCTCTGCACTGTACCACCTCCTTGGCTGCTTTCCCAGGCTAGTGTTGAGTGCCTTCAGCTTTTCCAGGTGCAGTTCCATTCTTGCTCTCTCTCTCTTGAAGAAGTCTTTCCCGTCCCTTGTAAGTTGTATTCCAAAGTATTTTATTTTCTTTATAGCAATTGTGGATAGGAGTTCACTCATGATTTGGCTCTCTATTATTGATGTACAGCAACACTTGTGATTTTTGCACATTAGTTTTTTATTCTGAGAATTTGCTGAAGTTGCTAATCAGCTTAAGGAGATTTTGGGCTGAGACAATGGGGTTTTCTAAATGTACAATCATGTCATCTGCAAACAGAGACAATCTGAGTCTTCCTGTTTGAGTACCCTTTATTTTTTTCTTTTGCCTGATTGCCATGGCTGGAATTTCCAATACTATGTTGAATAGGAGTGGTGAGAGAGGGCATCCTTTTCTTGGGTCTGTTTCAAAAGGAATGTTCCAGCTTTTGCCTATTCAGTATGATATTGGCTATGGGTTTGTCATAAATAGCTCTTATTATTTTGAGATATGCTCCATCAATACTTAGTTTATTGAGTGCTTTTAGCATGAAGGGGTGTTGAATTTTATTGAAGGCCTTTTCTGCATCTATTGAGATAATCATGTGGTCTTTGTCATTGCTTCTGTTTATGTGATGGATTACATTTATTGATTTGTGTATGTTGAACCAGCCTTGCATCTCAGGGATGAAGCTGACTTGATCATGGTAGATAAGCTTTTTGATGTGCTGCTGGATTCGGTTTGCCAGTATTTTATTGAGGATTTTTGCATTGATGTTCATTCAGGGATATTGTCCTGAAATTTTCTTTTTTTGTTGTGTCTTTGCCAGGTTTTGGTATCAGGATGATGCCAGCCTCATAAAATGAGTTAGAAAGGATCCCCTCTTTTTTCTACTGTTGGAATAGTTTTGGAAGGAAAGGTACCAGCTCCTCTTTGTACCTCTGGTAGAATTCTGCTGTGAATCTGTCTGGTCCTGGACTTTTTTTGGTTGGTAGGCTATTAATTACTGCTTCAATTTCAGAAATTGTTATTGGTCTATTCTGGGATTCGACTTCTTCCTCATTCAGTCTTGGGAGGGTGTGTATGTCCAGGAATTAATCCATTTCTTCTAGATTTTCTAGTTCATTTGCATAGAGGTGTTTATAATATTCTCTGATGGTAGATTGCATTTCTGTGGGATCAGTGATGATATCCCCTTTATCATTTTTTATGGTGTCTATTTGATTCTTCTCTCTTTTCTTCTTTATTAGTCCGGCTAGCAGTCTATCTATTTTGTTAATCTTTTCAAAAAATCAGCCCTGGATTCATTGATTTTTTTGAAGCGTTTTTTCAAAAAACCTTTCTGCTCTAATCTTAGTTATTTCTTGTCTTCTGCTAGCTTTTGAATTTGTTTGCTCTTGCTTCACTAGTTCTTTTAATTGCGATGTTAGGGTGTTGATTTTAGATCATTCACGCTTTCTGATGTGGGCATTTAGTGCTATAAATTTCCCTCTTAACACTGCTTTAGCTGTGTCCTAGAGATTCTGGTCTGTTGTGTCTGTTCTCATTGGTTTCAAAAAACGTACTTATTTCTACCTTAATTTCCTTATTTACCCAGTAGTCATTCAGGAGCAGGTTGTTCAGTTTCCATGTAGTTGTGCGGTTTTGAGTGAGTTTCTTAAAAAGAGACTGTATAGCCAAGACAATCTTAAGCAAAAAGAACAAAGCTGGAGTTATCATACTACATGGCTTCAAACTATATACTACAAGGCTACAGTAACCAAAAGAGCATGGTACTGGTACCAAAACAGATATATAGACCAATGGAACAGAACGGAGGCCTCAGAAATAACACCACACATCTACAATCATCTGATCTTTGACAAACTGGAAAAAAACAAGCAACGAGAAAAAATTCCCTATTTAATAAATGGTGCTGGGAAAACTGGCTAGCCATATGCAGAAAACTGAAACTGGATCCCTTCCTTACACCTTATACAAAAATTAACTCAAGATGAATTAAAGACTTGAATATAAAACCTAAAACCATAAAAACCCTAGAAGAAAACCTAAGCAATACAATTCAGGATATAGGCATGGGCAAAGTCTTCATGACTAAAACACCAAAAGCAATTGCAAGAAAGGCCAAAACCGACAAATGGGATCTAATTAAACTAAAGAGCTTCTGCACAGCAAAAGAAATTATCATCAGAGTGAACAGGCAACCTACAGGATGGAAGAAAATTTTTTCAATCTATCCATCTGACAAAGGGCTAATATCCAGAATCTATAAAGAACATAAACAAATTTACAAGAAAAAAACAACCCCATCAAAAAGTGGGTGAAGGATATGAACAGACACTACTCAAAAGAAGACATTCGTGTGGCCAACAAACATATGAAAAAAAGCTCATCATCACTGTTCATCAGAGAAATGAAAATCAAAACCACAATGAGATACCATCTCATGCCAGTTAGAATGCCAACCATTTAAAATCAGGAAACAACCGATGCTGGAGAAGATGTAGAGAAATAGGAATGCTTTTACACTGCTGGTGGGAGTATAAATTAGTTCAGCCATTGTGGAAGACAGTGTGGTTATTTCTCAAGGATTTAGAACCAGAAATACCATTTGACCCAGTGATTCCATTACTGGCTATATACCCAAAGGGTTATAAATCATTCTACTATAAATACACATGCACACATATGTTTCTGGCAGCACTATTCATAATAGGAAAGACTTGGAACTGACCAAATGCCCATCAATAATAGACTGGATAACACAAATGTGGCACATATATGCCATGGAATACTATACAGCCATAAAAAAGAAAGAGTTCATGTCCTTTGCCGGGACATGGATGAAGCTGGAAACTATGATTCTCAGCAAACTAACACAGGAACAGAAAACCAAACACCGCAAGTTCTCACTCATAAGTGGGAGCTGAACAATGAGAATACATAGACATGGGGAGGGGAACATCACACACTGGGGCCTATCGCGGGGTGAGGGGCAAGGGAAGGGAAAGCATTAGGACAAATGCCTAATGCATGCAGGGCTTAAAACCTAGATGGCAGGTTGATGGGTGCAGCAAACCACCATTGCATATGTATAGCTATGTAGCAAACCTGCATGTTCTGCCCATGTATCCCAGAACTTAAAGTATAATAAAAAAATTTTAAAAAGAAGAAAATAAAATTTCTCTAACATTCAGCCTCCCTCTTTCTTAATGCTTCTTTAGTAATTTACTTATTTCCCCCTAAAGCTTTATCTAGTCTCTTCTTATTTAACCCTCCTTCTCACTGGTTCCTCTAACTAAAAGAGTTGGTCCTTCTTTCTAAGGTTAAATCAATGCTCTAGTTATTACTCTATCAGACACCTATTTTTTTCTTTCTTTCATCTTCAATATCTTGTTTTTACCTATAGGATATTCCATTTCCTTCTATTCTAGACAGACTATTTCCTTAACTCTCCTCAGTGTCCTCTTATCTTTCTGAAGAGGTAATTTTTGTTACTATTTAGGCATATTCACTTAATAATTATTTTTTGATCAATTGCTATATTCCAGACACTGTTATAAATACTGGAAATGAAGAAGGAAAAAGACTATACATTTTAAAAAATGAATAAGATAATTTAAGAAAGTGATAAATGTTTTGAAGAAAATAGGGTAATGTCATGAGGAATGACAGGCAGGAGTAGTGGAGCTATTTTACATGGGATTCTTAGGGAAAACCCCACTGAGGTGACATTTAAGATAGCACCTGAGTGAAGAGAAGTCAATTTTGTGGAGGTCCGGAGGAAGAGTGCTCAAGGCAGAACATATCTATATACACATATCCCTACAGACACATTATATGTACACATACATAGAGATACATATTTTCACATTGATCCTGAGTTCCTAATATTACCTCTTAAAGGACTTCCTATTCAGTACCCATTTCCATAGTACTATGTTTCCATGGTAACTTAGGTCACTTAAAGACTAGTCTGGTTTACATTGTCTAATAATTTGTCTGATTTTATGTTGCCTGAGGGGAACTTATGACAGCTAGGGTAATTCGTGTCCCTGGCCAGCCTCAAATGGATGTTCTAGACATGGTTGTACAGGAAATATAAAGTACTCCGTGACTCCAAAGTTGATAGTCTTTAGCCAACTTCATTCTCCTCCACTCTCCACTAATACAAAAATTTATATTGTTGGATAGGAAAATGGAAGACCTTTAAAGGGAAAAATCAGTCTGACACTCTAAGGTTGCTCTTAATTCTTTTAGCCCTTGAAGCTACCCTTTCATTACCACCTCTTCAGCTTTTGGCATCTTGGGATGTGTACTCTATAAGCACTGAAAGATCCAAGTTATTTTATCATTTGGCAGAAATGGTATTCTTTGTGTCTTCTACCTCCTGCCCACATTCAATAGAATGGATGTTATTTTTAAATGCATTAGTTTTACCTTTCTACAAAGAGAAAGGTGGAGTCAATTATTCTAAGGCAAAAAGGTATTGAAGAAAAATGCAGGAGTCTAAGCCATCAGTCACAAAGAAATATGAACAAGAATAGCTTGGACTTTTATCTCTCCCTCCTGATTAAGCTGGAAGCCCAAAATAGCCTCTAATAATACCATCTGTAACCTCCTTAATCTCTTAGCTTCTTTCTTTACTCAGGTTATGCTAATCAAATTCTCTTTGTGAAGGTCATCAGTGACAAACGACCTTTTGGTTAACAATGTTCAATGGTCACTTAACAATGCTGTCTTCCACCTTTCAATAGCACTTGATGCTGTCAACCACACTTAGCCACTTGTAGTTCTGCCTCTCTTTATGCAGTAAATAGTACTGCTCTGTTGGTCTTTTTTTATCTTCTACCATCTTCCCTTTAAGTTTCATTTTAGCTGAATTTTCCACTACCATCCCATTATTGTGAAGGCACACTTTTTTCTCCCTGTGTGTCACCTTCAGTGATGTCAACTATTACCTCAATAGGAATGGCCCCAACATCCAAATCTGTAGCCTAAACCACCTCTAAAGACCCAGCCATTGTCAATTGCTTGCTGGCATTTTCTTCCAGATACCTTTACTTGCACCTTGTCCATTTTTGGCCCAGCTCCTGAAGGCTCCTGGCCTGGACAAATGCACCAAGGTTCTCGTGAAAGAAATGTCCTTGCTTGAGCCTAGTATTCCCACACGTAGATTTTCAGTCACCCCTGCCCACTTTTACTTGCTTGGACTTACTGTGTTTATTTGATCTTTTCTGTGCTTTAGGATATGCCTTTGTTTGATGTGCTGACCTGTGGCTTCCTCCCCTTCTCTCTTTTTAAAAAATCCTGGTTATTCATCTTATCTCTTTGGTTTTGTTGGATAATTCTATGATTAATCTCCTGGGTAATATTCCCAATAAGCTCAACTTTTTCCACTACCCTACTGGAAACATCTATCCCCTTTAACAAAAGCTGTGCTTTAATTAATGTGTTTAAATCTGGGCTTATTATCTTCATCACAAACCCAACTGCATGGCTATTTTTCATTCCTTTCAAGGCATCAGTATTCTCACAGACTCTCAAGTGCGAAACCTGATTCATCTTTGACTGCTCCCTTTCCTCTACTTCTTACAGTCATTCTGTCAGTTTTCTTTCTAACTTTTAATCCCCCTATCCTCACTTCCAGTTGTGAAAACCCCTAAATGTTGATCTTATATACCATTTGTGCCTGTGCAGACTTCTTAATAACTATGATCAGAATTTGGTTTATTTTAATTGCAAACATGCATTGTTCTTTGCATTTTAACTGCTTATAAGACAACCAGATCACTCATGAGTGAAATAAAAAAGAAATAAGGACTAAGATCTCTTTTGTTTCTCTTCAGTATCATTTACTTACAACAACCTAACAAAGAGTTATAAATTGACTATTTAAAATGGTGTAGTACAGTTTTTAGTACATTGGCCTTCATTTACACAAAACATAAGACTCTCTAGCTATGTTAAGCAGGAAGTGACTTAATATAGAGAATTAAGTTAAATAAAAAATTGGCAGAAGGGCTCGGGCCTTTGGCTGTGCCATGAATACCTCTTAGAAGAACATTGTGGGATTAGCCCATATAGAAGCTATAACTCTCATCAGAAAGCTACCAATTGGGAGTGTAAGCTCAAAATGCAAACTCATTTGGCCAGGTTCCAGGGGTCAGGAAGCCACTGCCATGTCTTTGGAGACATGCCAAGCCTTCTAGATGTCTACTGAGGAAAGAAACAAATGTTCTATGCCTTGCCTCTTGACACCCATAAAGACAATGATGTTGACGCTGTTGCAGAAAAACCCAATATCATTCCAACCATGTTGCTGCCTTACTTTTGTATTCCAAATCTCATGGAAATGAGTCTAATTGCATTCTATGTAGAGTTATAGCTTCTGTGTGGGCTAATCCCACAATGTTGTTCTAAGAGGTATTCATGGCACAGCCAAAGGCCCGAGCCCTTCTGTCAATTTTTTATTTAACTTAATTCTCTATATTAAGTCACTTCCTGCTAATTTAGTTGAGCCTAAAGATGATTTGGAGCTACAAAAGAGTCAGAGAAATGCAACTTATGGCTAGTCAGGCTCTGTAGAACACTGAAGCATATGAGAAGGGATATGAGATTCCTGTTGGAAGCCAATCTGGCATAGCCATTACAAACATTTATGTAGGATGTTTAACTGTTTTCTCATTGTGAAATTAATATGGACTTATTACTGAAAATGGTTAACTGAGAAAAATATAAAGAAAAAAATTAAATCTCTAAGTATACTGAGAACACTTTGATATACCCATTTTTTTAGGTCAAACTTTAAAACAAACTGCGACATTAAGGGATCTTATATTTAGTTGTTATTTGTAAAGTCCTTTGCAATCTTGGAATCTCTATTAGCCAAAACAATTTGGCTACCCCTTTCCATTTAATCTACATTGTATTCAAAATTTCACTTAGAGCATATTTCAGTTTTCTGTTTACCAGAGTTACCAGATGTAATTCAGAGCAACAACAACCAAATAGCCATCATTTTTTTCTACACTGAATTAAGTCCATAACCTAAAATTTTATTTTCTTTAACTTTTCTTGGCAAAGTGATACTTTGCAAAGTGCTACCAAGTACAGAAAACTAATAAAAGATCTAAGTAGCAGTATATATTTTAATACATATATATAATGAATCGATATCAATTATATATATTAAAATACATGTTATACACATATATATGTACATTGAAAAATTAATACAAGAAAGTTTGTTGCCTAAAGGAGAGATGGTTTGGGATTTTTAAAAACAAAATTATAAAAAGTCAAGTTCAAAACACTCATCATAACCAAATCCAATTTCCTAATCTTTAGATTGACATTCCCAAATTGCTGCAAAGATTTGTAAAAACAATGTTCCCATTTTGTCAATATAAACTGCAAGAAAAAGAATATATTAGAAGGGCCTAGAATGAGTTAATATCTCTGGATAACCAAGTCTCACACTGATTCTGTCACAATCAATGTGAAAAATTGGATCTATAATTAAGACAGGTTTAGACAATGAAGTATTTATTAGTTGGCTACGCCACAGAGGTGAAGGATTGGGTAGGGGAAGGTAGGTTGAGGAAAAAAGACTCTAACTAATTCTAACTTTCTCAAACTAACTTTCTGTTCTTTTCCAGAAATTGAATTACTTGCTACTACCATCCCCAAATAATACTTGACTGTCCAAGGTAGGGGAGTATTATGAACTGAATTCTATCACCCAAGATTTACATGATGAAGTCCTTACCTCCAGTACCTCAGAATGTGACTGTATTTGAAGAGAGGGCTTTAAAGAGATAATTAAGTTAAAATGAGGTCTTTAGAGTGAGCTCTAACCCAATCTGACTGATGTAAGTTAAAAAGAGATTAGACTTACTGTATTTATGTGATCCCTTCTGTGCTTTAGCATATGCCTTTGTTTAATGTGCTGATCTGTGGCACCCACAGGGAGAGTCACCATGTATGTGTGTAAACAGAGAAAAGGCCATGTGAGGACATAGCAAGAAAGCAGTTGTCTCAGTAAGTTGAGGTTGCTAACAGAATACCGTAAACTTGGTGTTCCAAAAAATAGAAATTTATTTCTCACAGTTCTAGAAGCCAGGAAGTCCAAGATCAAGGTGCTGTTAGATCTGGTGTCTGGTAAGAGTATTCTTCCTGGCTTGCAGATAGCTGCTTTCTCATTTTATCCTCATGTGGCTGAGAGAGAGAGATCAATATCGCTCATGTCTTTTTGTATAAGGGTACTAATCCCATTCACGAGGGCTCCACCATCATGACCTAATTACCTTCCAAATCCACACCTCCAAATGTGACCACATTGAGAATTTAGGCTTCAACATATGAATTTTGGGGAAACACAAATATTCATTCCACAGCAGTGGCCATCTGCAAGCCAAGAAGAGAAGCCTTAGAAGAAACCAAACATGCTGACACCATGATTTTGGATTTCCAGCCTCCGGAACTGTGAGAAAATAGGTTTCTGTTGTTTAAGCCACTCAGTCCATGGTATTTTGTTATGGCAGCCCTAGCAGACTAATAAAGGGAGAAAAAAGTTAAATTTGTTATTTATTTATTTATTTATTTATTTATTTTTGAGACAGAGTCTGTCTCCATTGATCAGACTGAAGTGCAGTGGTGTGATTTCTGCTCACTGCAACCTTCGCATCCCAGGTTCAAGCAATTCTCCTGCCTCAGCTTCCCAAGTAGCTGGGATTACAGGCATGCACCACCAGGTCTGGCGAATTTTTGTATTTTTAGTAGAGATGGGGTTTCACCATGTTGGCTAGGTTGGTCTTGAACTCCTGACCTCAGGTGATCCACCTGCCTTGGCATCCCATGTTTGATACTCCTCTTTTTATAGAAAAGTGGTTCTCAAAAACAGGTAATTTTGCTTCCTCTAGGGGACGTTGGGCAATGTCTAGAGATGTTTTGATTGCCACATTTGGTAGGGGTGAGGTTCTGCTGGCATCTAATGCATAGAGGCCCAGAATGCTGCTAAACATCTTAGGATGCACAGGACAGTCTCCTCCTAAAAATTCCATCTCCCTCAAACTGCCTCACCCCTAGTCATAAGGAATCATTTAGTCCAAAATCTCAGTAGTGCTGAGGTTGAAAAATCCTGCTATTATGGCATGAATTTTTCCTGACAGTCTTCCTGATTTGGGTGTGAGGACCTTTACTTTTTTCTTGTTTGTTGAACCTACACAGTCGTTTCTGCACCAGTTAATTATCTTGTGCTAGATACTTTCAACAGTTAGCTAGTGGATGCTTTCACTAATGATTTCCATCAGGCTACTTGTTCCTACCTGTGATGAACTTACTGGAATGGGAACTTTTCACTTTACAATTAGCAGAATGGAAACATTTCTGCTACGTCTCTTTTCACAAAACACAGAAGGAAGAAATCTTGGAATGTATCTCCCTTTCAATATATAGGACAAATAGACTCATTCTTTTTGGCTACAATGCACTGTATACAAATTTATTATAACAATTAATCACTGAAGCAGCCCGGCATGGTGGTTCACACCTGTAATCACTGCACTTTGGGAGGCCAACGCAGGTGAATCACTTGAGGCCAAGAGTTTGAGACCAGGCTGGCCAACATAGCAAAACCCGATCTCTGCAAAAAATACAAAAATTAGCTGGGTGTGGTGGTGCATGCTTGTAATCCCAGCTACTTGGGAAGCTGAGGCATGAGAATCACTTGAACCTGGGAGGTGGAGGTTGCAGTTAGCCGAGATCATGCCACTGCACTCCAGCCTGAGTGACAGAGTGAGACTCAGTCTCAAAAAAAAAAAAAAAAAAAAAAAAAAAACCTGAAGCAAATTTGAATAAGCTTTATTTAGTGAATAGGAATTTTAAAAGTGAGCCAGGACAGAATTTTGAGATAATGAGTGTGCAGTCACTTGAAGTTCAATTTTCATCATACATATTATCTTGTGTTATTTTCCTTTTCTCTTCCTCCTTCCGTGTTATCTACATCTAGTCACCAAATTCTTCTTTGCAAGAAAGGTAAGGATATTAAAGCAAAAAAGGTAAGGATATTAAAACCTGAGAAGCTGAATTAATGTAAGTGTGATCTATCCCCACTAGGTGAAGTTGGATCTCTGCACCAGGGGCTGTTAAGGCATCAGCAGATACAAATAAGCTCTTTCTCTAATTGTAGCTAGAGGACAGCCTAGAACCACCAAGTATTGGAACTGTCATGTCTCATCTGCTTCCAATATACCAAATTGGGTTGTAACTGAAGACAAACCAGTCATTTTGCTATCCTCTCTCTGAAATCCAGCAGAACATAGTATAAATGTTGGAATTTTTGAGGTTGGCGATGACCACAGAGTTGATTTAGTAGTGAAATGAAGGGTATCACCGTTGCTTGCCCCAGGCTTCATTTTCCTTCCTACAGCTATGACACTCGTTTTAAGGAAGTGAGGATTATAATTACAAAAACAAAAAAAAGCTGTTCAAAATGTAAAGTAGATAGAAGTATGTTAACTAATATCATTTATTATCTTCTTCTGGAAAGTAATTAGCATTTCAGAGAAAATAAGCAATTTTCTGATAGATTTAATAAGATTACAATTTCTCCTGGGGAGTTAATTACCCATTCATACTACAAACAGAAGTTAAATTTTTTTTAACTAGACATTTCTTTACTACCTCCTTTATTTTTTATAAAAAGGAGAAAATTTTGAGTTTATCTTCTTAGAATCTACTCCTTTGAAGCAAATTAGACATAAACTTTGATTCTTGCTTATTATTAATTTGTCTTAGGATTTTTCATTTTAGTATTCTACCCCACCAGGAGGTAACCATTCTCTTACCATATATTGGAAAGAAGGTACCATGACCTATAACAACTTAGTAAGGTTCTCCTTGACAGGACTTCAAAAGGTACCCAGAGAGGTTTCTGCCAACAGCCATGATGAGACAACTGATACTGAACTGGTTTTCTCACCATAAATAACTAGAGAACTGGGGTGCAAAGGGGAAGACAACTATTTTCAGGTATTGGGAAACTGACAATACAGACTGTGATAAGGGAAAGAAATGATGTGAGACCTGTAGTTACCTTGACTCTGTGAGACAATTTCTGGACAATGGTGGAGGGAAAGGTACACAAAATTTAACGTAAAAATCTCATGGAATTGAAGAGGAAGAAATCAATTAGGGAAAATTGAGGGAATTGAAATTTGTGAGACAGAGTGCAAAAGAGAGTGGGTTATACAGAAAGAGAGTTCCAGAGATTGGCATAGGGCTTTTCTTTATCTGAATACATAGCTGTACTTGCATGAGGCAAGAATCTATAAGGCTGGACAAAGAAAAAGGAATATGAAAGCTGAGCAATCTTCAAAGCTCATTAGGGCTAAAATACATTTGAGCTCTGACAAGTCAGAGTAGAGAGACTTCAATGAATGCCTGAGGCATTCAGTAGAAACCCCAGAAAGGTTATACATTAGTAGATGAGCTAAAGTAGCCCTGAAGTAAAGTCTACTGAGACATATGCTAATGAAGCTAAAAAAAAAAAGCTAACTTGAAATGACTAAACGGAACTGCAAGAAATGTAACTGCATACCAAACAAAACTCAACATGCTTTAAATCAACACACAAAAAAATGGACATTTAACAATACAGCATTTAGTGTCTTACATCCAATAGAAAATTACTAGACATGGGAATAAACAGGAGAACGTGAACCATGACCAGGATCGCAGGGGCTGTACACCTTGTAATATTATTCATAATATCCTAATGAAATGTTACCTCTAAAGTCACAGGGGGTGTACACAGTATGATATGGTTCCCAATATGGTAGGGGGATGTTACTCCTAATATCACAGGGGGTATTCACACTGTGATAATATTCGTGATATCCTAAATGGATGTTACTGCTAACATCACAACACGTGTGCATCCTCTGTATTTGTTCCTTATATCCTCGGGTGAGGTTACTCCTACTGTCACACGGGGTGTACTCCCTGTGATATTATTCATAATATCCTAGGTGGATGTTACTCCTCGTGTCACAGGGGCTGTGCATCTTGTGATATTATTCACAATATCCTAGAAAGATGTTACTCCTCGGGTCACAGGGGATGTACACCCTGTGATATTCTTTGTACTATCCTAGGGGACGTTACTCCAAATGTCACAGAAGGTGTACACTCTGTGATATTACTCGTAATGTGTCAGGGAAATGTTCTCCTAACGCCACAGGGCATGTGCACCATGTGTGCACAGCCCCTGTGATGTTGTTTGTAATATTCTGGAGGGATGTGAATCCTAATATTCCATATGGTGTTAACCATGTGCGAACACCTTTGTGGTATTATTCCTAACATACTAGAAGGATGTAACTCTTAACATCACACGGGGTATACGCCATGTGTGTACACTTTCTGTGATATTATTCATAACATCGTAGGGAGATGCTACTCCTAATTTTACAAGGTGCATACATTATATGTGTACTCCCTCTCTGATGTTATTCATAATATTCTAGGGGAATGTTGCTGCTAATGTCACAGGGAGAGTACACCATGTGTATGCAACCCTGGTAATATTATTTCTAAAATCTTGGGGTGATGTTGCTCCTAATGTCACCTGGAGTGTCCACCATGTGTGTACACCTTCTGTGATATTATTCGTAAATCACAGAAAAAGATTACGCCTAATGTAACAGGGTGTGCACACCGTGTGCGTCAACCGCCTTTGATATTATTCATAATACACTAGGGGGATGTGACTTTTAATGTCACAAAGGGTGTACAAAATGTCACAGGGTGGGTACGCCTTATGATATTATTCCCGATATCCAGAGGGATGTTACTCCTAAGGTCACAGGGGGTGTACACCCTTCGATACTATTTGTAGTCTTATAGGGAGATATTACTGTAAATCTCACAGTGGGTGTACACTATGTACACTATGTGTAAACTCACTGTGATATTATTTGTAATATCTCAGAGATATTACAGAGTTATCGCTCTCTGTGTTATATTAGAGAGTTATATCTCTCTAAGACAGTATAAATAATACCACAGTGGGTATACCTCATGTGTGTACAACCTGTGATATTATTTGTAATATCGATGGTAAACATTAAATCTATTATCACAGTGAGAGTACTCCCTTTGATATGTCTCATACTGTCATAGTTAGATATTTGCCTCTAATATCACAGTGGGTGTACACCTTATATCCTAGGGAGATATCTCTCCAAATATCACAGTGTGTGTACACCTTGTGATATTATTCATAATGTCCTAGAAGGATGTTACTCCTAATATGGCAGAGGGTGTACACCCAGTGATATTCTTCGTAATATCCTAGGGAGATGTTACTCCTAATGTCACACGGGGTGTACACCCGTGATATTATTCGTAATATTCTAGGGGGATGTTACTTGAAAAGTCACAGGGGGCGTACACCGTGTGATGTTGTTCGTAACATCCTAAGAAGATGTTACCCTTAATGTCACATGGGGTGTGCACCCTGTGATATTACTCGGAATATCTTATGGGGATGCTACTCCTAATGTCACAGGCTGTGTACACCCTGTGATATTATTCGGAATATCCACAGAGATGTTACCTTTAATGTCACAGACGGGGTCCACGCTTTGATATTTTTTGTCATACCTTAGGAAGATATTACTTCAAATATCACATTGGGTGTACACCCACTGTGATGTTATTCGCAATACCCTAGGGAGATATAACTTTTCGTATCACAGTAGGTATACCTACTGTGATACTATACCTAATATCCTAAAAATTAATAAGACTCCTAATATCACAGTTGGTGTACACACTGTGATATTATTCGTAATATTCCAGCGGGATGTTACTCCTCAGGTCACAGGGGGTTAATACCCTGGGACAGTATTCCTCATAATCCAGGGTTGTGATACTCCTAAAGTCACATGGTGTGTGCCCCCTGTTATATTATTCATCCTATTCTAGGTGGATATTACTCCTAATGTCACAGAGATGTACACCCTGTGATATTATTCATAGTATACCAGGGGGATATTAGTACTAAAGTCACAATGCCTGTACACCTTGTTTTTACTATACCCTTTCTATGTTTAGATACACACCTACCTTTGTGTTACAGCTGTCTACAGTATTCAGTACAGTAACATGATGTACAAATTTGTAGACTACAAACAATAAGCTATACCATAGACTCTAGGGGTGTAGTAGGCTATGCAGTCTCAGTTTGTGTAAGTGCATTCTATGATGTTTACAGAAGAACAGAACTGCTTAGTGATGCATTTCTCAGAGTGTATCCCCATATTTAAGCAAGATATGACTGTACAGTTTGTGCTTGAACAACTCAGGGGTTGGTGGTGCTGACTTCCTAGGCAGTCAAATCTATAATTTTTAACTACCCCAAATCTTAACTAGTAATAGCCTATTATTGACCAGAATGCCTTATCAATAATATAAACAGTTAACATACATTTTGTACATTATGTGCATTATATATTGTACTCTTACAACAAAGTAATCTGGAGAAAAAATGTTATTAAGAAAATCATAGAGCTGGGTGCAATGGCTGCACCTGTAATCCTAACTACTCAAGAGGCAAAAGAGAGGGAATTGTTTGAGCTCAGGGGTTCAGGAGTTTAAATCCAACCTGGGTAACATAAGGAGACCCTGTCTCTTTAAAAAAAAAAAAAAAAGAAAGAAAAGAAAAAAATTGTAAGGAAGAAAAAATATATTTACTATGTATTCAGTAAAAGTAGATCCTTATAAAGGTCTTCATTCTCATCACTTTCACTTGACTATGCTGAGGAGAAGGGGAAGGACAAGGGGTTGGTCTTGCCATCTCAGAGGTGGAAGAGGCAAAGGAAAGTTCATGTACAAGTGGACTCACAGTTCAAACTTGTGTTTAAGGGTCAGCTATATCTTAGTTAATAAGGATGTTCATCTGAAATCCTCCACAGCTACTTTTGCCACGCTCCAGTGAGTGTACATCACCTGGAGGGCTTGTTAAAGTACAAAGTAGTCATTCCCACCCAGAGTTTCTGATTCAACAGGTCTGGGATGGGGCTCAGAATATACATTTCTAACAAGCTCACAGGCAATGCTGATGGGCTTGGTTCAAGAACCACCCTTAGAGAACCTCTCTCTACTCCAGTTATTTCTCCATAACCCACGTGTAAGATCTAATTATGTCCTTCTTCACTGCTTCCTCTTCCCTGCTTTAGATACTATAATAGAGTTTCATTGTTCTTTGGCTAAGGAAACTTAATTTGGCCTACAAGCATAAAAATAGTCTGGCATAACAATGAATATTTGTTGAATAACTAAATAAGCAAGTGTCCAAAGCTTCTGAAGTATGTTTTGCTGTTGTAGTTCTGTATTATCATTTTTGTAAATACCAGCATTCAACAAAGAGATCTTTGTGGTTAAGATGCTCTCATAGGCTTCTATGATGAATTTTGGCTGGAATAAAGCATGCAATTTTCTTATGCCTAGGAGGAAAGAAGAAAGATGGAGAACACTTGGTCAGGTTGACCCATCATAATTCTTCAGTGTACCATTAAAAAACAAAAAGAACAAATGTCCTTCAGTACCGCAGATCACATAGCAACTGAGGGCTCAGTGAACGGAACATATCCAGTCATTACAACTGGTTGTACATTTCTGGCTTTAACTTGGCAAGTTTTATTTAGGTGATTTCATCGATGAGGGGACCTGCAGATCACCAACTCTGCTTCTCCTTTGCTTCTTCCCTCTTGTGAATCAAAAGTGAATTCCCTTTTGTGAATCAAAACTTTAAGATTCACAATTCATCAAGATGACTCTGTTAGTGCATCATAAATTGGGCAGATTAGATTTTGTATATTTTTAGCTCCACAAATCATAATTTATGAGTCTCTCTGTTGGATGCAAAATGATAAGAAAAATATGGGGAAATGTGGGGAACAGGGTGAGATAATCTCATTTGAATTAGACAAATGAGGCCCTGCTGAAAAAGAACACCCAGTGTCTCTGGACAAATTTATGAAGTCAAAACAAAAAATAATTACAGTGAAGAAATGGCTGGTGCTGGATGAACCTGCTTCATTTCTAATGTTGGTTGGCAGCTCTTCATCCTGATTATTCCATCTGGAGATAATTGTGTGATATCATCCATAAAATTAAATCATAAATCAACCCAACTAGTGCACAGGCCAGAAAGCTGCTGAGAAAGCCACGTGTAGGAGTGGTGAGACTTCTTATCTTAATGAGAAGTATGGGAGAGAAATTAACAGAAAAAGACAAGTAAGGGTGACCCTCAGCATGTCCACAGGCTCACTTGCAGACAGCTGCTGCCAAAATCCATGCCCCAGTAGCATTAGGACAGCCAGCATCCTGCCTGCATTACCAATTTGTTGATGAGAAAAGAATGTTCTACTCATGAATGAAATTGTGTTCTGCTTTTTGGAGATTGCTGCTTTGAGTTGTGGATGTCCAAAACGAAGGCACCTAATTTCCTTTCCTAATGAAATGTTAACAGTGATGGAAAGTCTACAAACATAACAAAAGTTTTATACAAGAACATTTGGCCAAACATCCTCACTAGGCCTAGTTTTTGATTTAAAAAGTATGCCACCAGTCTTTGATTTTTGTTAGTAAATTAGCTGTGGTCAATTTGCAGGTTATTTTTTTGACAAGACTTGCCTTTTTCAGATAACAACATGTGATTTTAAAGCAGTTAATTATGACTCATGAAAGTTATTAAAATAAGGACAAATATATGATTTAAATAACTCCTGTTGATTGCCCTGAGTGCTTTTGCTGTGGCCAGCAAATTAGACGGGATCAAAAGTCCAAGGTCATCTCATGCTTCCTAATAGCTCAGGCTCGAGCAAATGGCCTAAGGCATATATTTCTTTGGGTTGAATCATTAGACAAAATCAACCCCATTGGCTTTGGAGATTCCATTTGTGACCATAATAAATGCAGAGTCCAGCTGTACATTGATTTTCTAAATTTTCAAAGTAGCAATAGTAACAGATGTTGAGAAGCTGGCAGCTTGTGAGCGTCTGCGTTGGGAAGGTCACTGTGACACTCAGCAAAAACATAACTGGAAGAACAATAATCAAGATAAATCCTTTCTTGTCCTTTACCTTCAGCCTACACCTGACAATATTAGTTCCAGTACGGCAATAAAAGTCACCAGCTCTGAAAAATGCATATTCTTTTGTTTTGTTTTCATTGTGTTATGCACATATAATGCATGTATTTTGAACTTTATATACCTGTAAGTGTAGAGGCCTACTTTGTTTGGACAATTCTAAAATGTGAGCCAATCAGAAAATGAAAAATCTTCATAGAAAAAAAAGACCAATTTGCCTGTCTTTAATTACGGGTATTTTCTTGCCTCCATCTCCTGCCCCTACTAATGCTCATTGTCTGCTTTTCATTTTGGCTAATCTTAACTAGAAACTAGAAAACCACAGATACCAATTGTATAATAATGAACAGCAGCACCAGAATTCAATTTTTATTAGGTTTATTGTATTGTTTAAGAGCCTTAGTTGCAAACCTCAAAAACTCAACTCAAGTTAGTCTATACAAAGAGAATGAATTTATTGTAAAAACTAAATTTACATAAAGATCTAGATATTTATATCTAGAGGTGAACTAGCTCAGATACAGCTGCATCCTAGTCTCAATCCTGTTAGCTCTCCTACTGCCCTCTTTTCCCCACCTCTCTACCTCTATTTCCATTTCCATCTTTATCTCCTTCTATCTATTTCTTGAGTTTTATTTTTGCGTTTGGCTTTAGACTCAGACTCTTTTTATAAAATGAACAAAACCCCAAGTTAGAGCAGGCTTATATATTATTTGAGATCCATGACTTCAGAGAGTACGTATTTCTCAATGACTTCAGCAAACAGTGCAACATGGCTATAGCAAGTATACAGGAAACAGTGGAAGATAAGGCTATGCAGTCTGATTAGCACTAAGCTAAATGCTGTGCATTTACCCCATCACAGAAAGTTTTATAAAGTTTTAAAGTTGTGAAATGAAGTGACTGGAGCTTTATTTTAGAGGGATTACTCTGATAGCAATATGGAGATTGAATTGGAATTGGAAGAACCTAGATTCTTGAGGAGCAGTGCAGGTGAGTGTTGGGAGTAGAAAGGATATGGGCCAGGCACGGTGGCTCATGCCTGTAATCCCAGCACTTTGGGAGGCTGAGGTGGGCAGATCACCTGAGGTCAGGAGTTCGAGACCAGCCTGGCCAACATGGTGAAACCCCATCTCTAGTAAAAATACAAAAGTTACCCGGGCGTGGTGGCATGTGCCTGTAATCCCAGCTACTCGTGAGGCTGAGGCAGGAGAATCGCTTGAACCCGGGAGGCGGAGGCTGCAGTGAGCTGAGATCACGCCTATGCACTCCAGCCTGGATGACAGAGTGAGATTCTGTCTCAAAATAATAATAATAATAATAAAGGTTTAGAAAGGATAAAAGGCAAATCCAAAGGTCTCTGAGGAATATAACTAAAATAATTCAGCAACCAATCGATTATGGCCAAATGAAACCAAAAAGGAAAAATTAACAACAGCATCAAAGTTTCTAGCTTGATGATTGAATGGATTTTAAGATCATTTACTGATATATTGAGGTATCTCAAGACTGAGTTTGAATACATTCTTCCTTTGTAGATAATTTACTTTTTCTGCCCCTTAGGTAGAAATGCTATCAAATCTGATACCTCTTGCATTTCCTTCACAGCAGAAAAATTATGGGTCAGATTTTATACAACATTCAAGATTGGAATTAATGTAATATTTTTACCACTGGGGCCATTCTATCTTTCAGGCTAATTTCATTAAAAGACATCATAAATTTAAATATTCCTTCTAATTTTTTAATAATCCAGAGAATTAATATAAAAATATTTGATTTTTCTTCAAATATTGTATGCTATAACCTATAGATTTTTTTAAGTTAGTTTATTGAAGGCTATATTTAACAATTACTTGGAAGAGGACATTTAGGATTTGTCTGATAAAGCTCTCGGTGCTGCAGTGGGCAGTGCCCAATAGTCAAGACAAAGAAGAACATTGGGACAAATAAAACTTTATTTACAAAACAGGCAGCCAGCCACAATTTGTCAATTTAATTGTTTAAAATATTGAATCATAACACTACCTACCTTGATTACTTGGTTATTTTTTGGCATCCTCTTAAACTTTTTTATCTAAGGATAGTGTTTCACCCTAGTCCCAGTTTTGTTGCTACTAAGCTAAAAGGAGTTTGTTAAGCTCAGGGCATTGTATTCAGGAGGAAAACTATGAGTAGAAAGATTAAGAGCCAAAAGAATCTATCCATAAGGTCATCAGTGTGGACGCTCAGATTTCAGGGGAAGCCAGGCTCACTTCCAGAGGGTTGGAAAAAGCATAAACCTATTTTGTGACATCATCTTTCAAACGAAGCTAGCCTAACCATCGCAGTAAGTACGTGAGTGCTTTGGTTGTTTCCCTGGACCAAGGAAGTGCTATTAAATTTTTTGAAATGTGAAGAGGAGGAAATAATTTATAAAATGTGACATTTGATTCTGAGTCTTGCTGTTAAAAAATGTGGTCCATAGTCCAGCAATATCAGTATCCCTTGCTTGCTTGTTAAAAATGTGAATTCTCAGACCACATCTCTTACTTACTGAATCAATATCTGCATTTTTAACAATATTCCCAAGCAATTTTTATATACATTAAAATATGAAAAATGACCCCTAAAATGGACTATAACATTAAAATAATAAAATTTTTATTATTGTTTTTGAAACTGCCATCACAAAATTATAACTGAGACAGTGAAAGAAATCTGACTAACCAACTCCATCTTGTGTCTAAGCCCCAAGATGTCCTTGTTCATTCCTGGGCATAGGCTGAACTAACTTTGGGAGGAACTTAGTTTATAGTTTAACTTTGAAACAAAGGTAATAACAGCCCTTTCCCAAAACAAACCCTTTTCCTGCCTGGGGAATACATTGCCTTTGTAGGACTAACAAATAAGTCACAGGAGTAGAAATCATAGTTTAGGAGTCAGGCAGTTGGAGGCTACAAGATTCTGACCCTTTCCCTAAATTGCTCCTGGGGACAACATCATTATTATAAAACCTAAGATCAGTGCTAGAGATATTTTGCCAATCATGCACTTGATAGGTCAGCTGGCACCATCCAGATCCATAAACTGGCTCATCTGGTCTTGTGGCACCCACCCAAGAACTGAATCAGTGCAAGAGGACAGCTTTGCCTTGCTATGATTTCATTTCTGACCCAACCAATTACCACTCCTGACTCCCTGGCCTCCTCACCTGCCAAATTATCTTTAAAAACTCTCATCCCTAAATGCTTGGGGAGACTGATATGAGTAATAGTAAGACTCTGGTCTCCCACACAGCTGGCTCTGCATGAATTATTCTTTCTCTATTGCAATTACCCTGTCTTTATAAATTGGCTCTGTCTAGGCAGTGGGCAAGGTGAACCTGTTGGATGGTTACATTTTTATCTCCTACTCTTACCATTTATATATTACATATAAATTGATTCTATATTATATTATTATAGTAGTGCATATCTATTATTTTGGGGAATATATTCACAAACTTTGTGTTTTTTTTTCATCAACAGAAATACATAACCAAAAATTTTTGGAAACCATTGCTTAGAAGGTTGCAACTCCACCCTGCCAGTCCTTGGACAGAGGAATAAAAGAGGAAAGAACAAAGTCTAGAATATTCTAATCTTCTAGAGTAAGCTTCAAGGTTACTCTATTATCCAAAAATCATGATGACTAATTAATGTATCCATAATTTATTAAAATCCTCAAAGAGCTATCCAGGAAACTTTTTTTTTTTTTTTTTTTTGAGACAGAGTCTTGCTCTGTTACCAGGCTGGAGTGCAGTAGCGCAATCTCGGCTCACTGCAACCTCCGCCTCCCGGGTTCAAGCAATTCTCCTGTCTCAGCCTCCTGAGTAGCTGGGACTACAGGCACCCACCACCACGCCCAGCTAATTTTTGTATTTTTTTTTTTAGTAGAGACAAGGTTTCACCATGTTGGCCAGGATGGTCTCGATCTCCTGACCTTGTGATCCACCCACCTCGGCCTCCCAAAGTGCTGGGACTACAGGTGTGAGCCACTGCACCCGGCTCCCAGGGAACTTCTTTAACTAAATTGCTCACAAATGATTTATAATTGTCCTTTAATACTTGAACTTGGAACATACAAGCAAGTTGGATTCACAGCTCAATGCTTAGGGAACTATCAAGTGATAAAGAACAAAGCAAATTCAGATTTTTCCATAATCCTTTCTTTGACCAATAAATGGAGTCATAGCTAGTCATCTAAAATTCCTCATATGACACTATTTTTTTTTTCTGGTTAAACAATGAAATGCAAGTATCATGGGTCATCAATAACCTGCTAAATGTTCCATCCTCTAGAAACAGGGAAATTCATGCTAAGGTAAATCCCATTTGTGAGATATATCCTCCTATGTAATAAGAGATGCTTTGACTTGACCACCTCAGTCAAAGGTCAGTTTCTTGCTTTCTTTATTGTTTATCTCTTTCTCCCTTTCTCTCTCCCTTCTTTGTCCTTTTCATTACTTAATTCAGGTTAAAGGTGACTCACGTTAATAAAAACAACATAAAGAAAAATCAGTCAATGGCTCTTGGAAAGATCTGAATAATAACATTTAACTTGAGAACTACCTGAGGATTAGATAAGTAGAAATTTTAAAGTAATACTTAAATTTGTTACTTTTATATATCTGAATGTGACCTTTGGGGAAAATTCAAATGACAAGTCCCAGGCCAAACAATTTTCTTTTCAGCCTTTGTACTTAAGCTGCTCAGGAATGCAGGCTTATAGCACAAAGAAACCACATTTAGATGATTGCCTCTGTTTTCCTGTCCAATTTACAATACTGAGCTTCACTCTCACAGGAGTCCATTTGGGTCTGCACATGAATCTTTCTTACGCATCCTTCCTTTGGGCTTCTCAATCACTGTTAGCAAATAACTCTGGCAGGCATCCAAGATTGCCCTAACTCATATTGAAATCCAGTTTTTAGTCAATTATGCTACAGTGACTTTTGTTAGCACTTGAATGCTACAATTATGGAAAATTTCTTCAAAAAATATGAAAATGAGCAAAAAAGTTTGGCCTTTGAAAGTTAAAATGTGAGAGGCAGAGCAACGCACAGGAAGAACATAGGATTTAAAGTAAAAATTGCTTATTCAGTAACCTTGGACAAGTTACTTAATCTCGTTCAGTCCCATCTGTAAAATGGGGACACATTTATTTACTTTACAGAGCAGTAATGATTCTTAAGTGTGACTGATATAAAAAGTTCTTCTTAGAGTAAAATTTCTCTTCTGTCTTCTTAGGATCTCTGGGTGTAAGCATTAAACCAACATAAGAAAAATTAACAGGAGAAAAATCTACACATTTTATTCTGTAATTTTTATATCTATGTGGGAGCCTTCCAAAGAAAAAAATGAAGACCCAAAAAGCAGTGAGAGCTGAAAGTTTATGTACTAGATGGACAAAGAGTAGTGCATTGTGAAAATTTGTCAAGAAAAAGGGGTTTGAGCTAGGGCAGTTAATTGTGAAAAAATACTAGGTAGATAAGATTACTTTTCCAAGATTTGTATAGTTTTCTCTTAGCCTTGATTTGCCAATATGGACGATAAAAATGTCTTTCTTCCTCCTGGTACAGGGAGGGTACCTTTCTCATAGAAATTTTATCTCTTGTTTTCAGGAAGAAAAGGAAGATCAGAGTGCCCTTTTTGCATCTGTTGTTATCAAATGCTTTAACTCAAAATAATCAGTATGCCAAAGTGGCATATTTTGGGATGGCATGTTCTGAACATACCTATGGTATGATCTCTGTGGTAACTATTGATATCATTATTAAAATCAACATATTGGCTTTGATTCAGATAATGTAAAGTCTTTCTGAATAAGCCTGGATCACTATAACCTGACTGAATCAATCAGCAGTATCCGAAAAAAAAAAAAAAAGCAATGTCAAGTAGAAGGATATTCATCAGCTCTGCAAACATAGAAGATTGAGGGTAAAGGAAAAAAACAAAACAAAACAAAACAAAAACCAATGGGAGTGAATTTTCTAGCTCTGTTGAAGGGAAAAGGAGAGGCCTTAACCAAACCCAGTTATTTCTGTTCCTCACAATGAGCTGGGTGCTTTAAGATATCCTAAACTGATGCCAATTAACATTTCAACATTTGAACCATCTAACTCAATAGTTCTCAGCTTTGGCTACTCATTATCATCCCCTGGGAAGTTTTCTTTTTTTTTTTTTTAATAAAATATTTATTCTGGGCTCCATCCCCAAGAAGTTTTGAGCTGACTGCTCAGGGTTGGGATTAGACATTGGTATTTTATAAAATAGACCCAAGGCAGTCAGATTTGAGATCCATTGATATAGCCACAGGGTGAGGAGTGGGTGGTGGCCTAGTAATGGTGTCACAACCCAAGCAGAATGAGGAGGACATCCATGTGAACAGGAGAGGGTTTCCAGACTAAGCATGAACTGTTAGGGCCCAGGTGGGCAGGAGAGCATCCCCACGGATGGGTGGCTTGCTGCATAGTATCACAGCCCAAGTGGAATAAGGAAGTTGTTCATGGTGATGGACCTTAGCAAGCAATCTTATAGCCTGAGCAGGGTGAGGAGGGCATCTGTGATGGAAGTGGGAGGATGGTGACAAAGAGAGGTTGGTTCCATATACGGGTCTAATCAAATAAGAAAATATACTCGAAGAATAGGAGTGGGGTGGATCACTGTCAGGGAAGAAAGTTACAAATATGGAAAGGAGAAAAGCCGTAATGATTCTTGTGATATTGACTTGAAATTGGAGGCATTAGAATACATTATAATTTACAGTATGGTTAGATAAAAATAGATGGATAGACAGAAGAATGTGTATATGCATTCTATGGTTTGAATGTGTCTCCCCAAAATTTCAGGTCTTGCCAAATGTGATAGTATTAAGAGGCGGGGCCTTTAAGAGGTGGTTAGGCCAGAAGAATCTTCTGTCACAGATGAAATTAAGGTCTTAAAAAAAAAAAGAGGCTTCACACAACATTTGGCAAGTTTGCCCTTCTGCCTTCCACCATGTGAGGACAAAACAAGAAAGCCTTTACCAGACCAGATGCCTGGGCCTCCAGAAAACTGTGAAAAGTAAATTTCCATTCTTTTATTATTATTATTTATTTGATTTTTCCATAAGTTATTGGGGTACAGTGGTATTTGGTTATATGAGTAAGTTCTTTCGGGATGATTTGTGAGATTTTGGTAATTTCTCTTCTTTATAAATTATCAGCTTGTGGTATTCTGTTACAGCAGCATGAAGCAGACTAGGACAATACACAAACACACATCTGTACACCAGATACACACATGCACATGCGCGCACACACACACACACACATTTTTTAGTTCTGTTCACTAAGAGAAACAATATCTCAATAGTAATGAGGACACTCCACACCCAGATCTTGGTTTCTGATATCAATCTCCATGAAAGAAAGCAAGCAGAGCTCCTTGCATAAATGTCTGATTCCAGAGATAGGACATGGAAAATCCAAGAACCCAGGCCACCTTGTGACAGGAAGGAAGTCTCCAAAGAATGATGGGATATGTCAACAAGACACAGCAACTAGACAGCAAGAATTTCCCCTAGCCAAATCTGAGAAAACTATTTTCCTCTGAAAAAAAGAAAACCATGAGTTCATAATAATGTCAATAAACCAGTTAAAAGTTTGATGAGGAACAGGATATTCACATAGTCTCAATGTTTTTTCTCATGAAATCCTTATTAATTCCAAAGAGAAAATGAATAAGCTTCTAATGAGAAACCTGTTAGATACCACCTTAATCAGATGAGCACACTTAAACTCATCAATAAAAGGACGAAGCAAAATCGTACGACAACTGACAGAATGCAATGAAAAGAACACAGAAACTCATTTGTGATGGGTTCCTGCCGAGGAGGTGTAATCTGAATCTAATCATGAGGAAACATCAGATAAAGCCATACTGAGGAAAATTTTATGTAATAACTGGTCTGTAATCATCAAAATCATCAAGCAAAGACTAAAGAGCTATTGAAGGAGAATAAAAAGACATGGCAACTAAATGTAATGCTTCATTCTGAACTAAATCCTTTCTGCCATAGTCTTTATTGGGACAACTGGCAAACTTGAATGTAGTCTGTAGATTAGGAGATATTAATGGATCAGTGATAATTTCACTGGTTTTGATGATTGCATTAGATTTATATAGAAGAATATCTCTGTTTGTAGGACATACACATGAACTTACTGGTGATGAGGTGGGAGGAGATAGGGCATCATGTTGGCAACTTGCCTCAAATGGTCCAGAACAAAACATTTTGGGTAATGTCTCTGCAAATTTTCTGTAGTTCGAGTTGTTTAAAAGCAAAACAAAAGACTAATGTCTGGTACTTCAAAAGAGAGAACCAGATTCTGCAAGATGATTCCCAGTGGTGATCCCCATTATTTAGTCACTTTTCCTTTGGAGACAAGATTATCATTTGGAACTTCTTGATATTTATCTGTCTTCCCCTCTTGCGGTAACTCATCCTATTACTCTCCCTCTCCTAAGCCGGACAACAAGAGCCTAGGGTATTTACCTTCTTGACACTATGCTTCATGGCTCTCTATATATTCAGAAGTGCCTCTCACACTTGCAAATTCAAAATTACTCAATACATTTTACCAGTAAACTGCATGTGAAACGTCTGTGTTATATAGCCATGTGCACATTATGGTGTTTGCTATTTATCCAAAATCTAAATATCTGAAGGGTAAAGCAAAGTGACAACAATCTCAAAGGTTGAGTAAGATCCTATTTTGATCATAATATAAGCTCCATGGAAGCTTTATCTTTCAATCATCAAGGCAAACAATAGTGGTTGACATGAAATATGGGCACTCAATAAATACTTATTGAATTAGTGAGACAATGAATAAATTCACTTAGCCTTTCTGAATGTCAGCAATTTATAACACTAGTTACAATAGATTGTCTCTAAAATAAGTTCTGCTTATGATTTATTACATCTGATATTACAGCTAGAATTTATATTATCTGACCATGCATTAAGAAGTTTATTCATCTCAATTCTATCTCATGCTCTCAGTTAAGACTGAAGGTCTGATAAATGCAGTTCATAGATAACACAATATATTAAAAGAAGCCCAATATATTGAAAGATATATATATATCAATTGATATATATTAATTCTATATATTCAAAGAATTGGTTTTGAACGAACTGAAATCTAATTCCACTTTCCCCCACTAAGTAGCTATATTTTTAAACAAGTTATTTTGAACTATCTCTGAGCTGCACTTCACTCAGCGTTCTTCAGTATATAAAGAAGGTTAGCTTAGATTTATAATGGTTTATTTTTCTGCTATAAAATGTTGACTCTATGATATTTTGCAGATATAGAGCAATAGCTGTGGAAGTTGTGAATTTGGAAAAAAATTACCTCATTATTAAAACTATTCCAGTTAAGAAGCTGGCTTAAGAATACAGAAAGTGACAGAATAATCTTGCAAAACAACTGTAAGGATATAAATACATTCAGTTTTGTTAATTGATCAGATTGGCATGTATCCCCTATAGAGCACTGCGGAATTCACTAGCTTATTTATCATACATAGAAATACTAACTGTAAGTGGCACACAACAATTACCCCATTGGTAATGGTAATAGTTGCGTTAGAATAAGATGACAACAGAGTAGGAGTCAAATTACATGGAATCATTTTGATCCTACTTTCTAGAACATTTTAGGAAAGGTTCAACAAGTCTTAAAGAGCTCTGAGCTTGTGAATAAAATAAAATACTAAAATAATTTCAATATGAATTTGATATTTAGCTCTAAAAGCTGCTGCTCAGCCAATGTTTTCCTTGTATCACTATCCTAATCCATGAAATGAGATGTCTATTTAACTGGTTAACTTTTATTAAGCACTAATTATGACATAGCCATGGTGTTAGACTCCAGCTATAGAACATAAAGAGTCAACTCCTCTTATCAGGGTTTTCCCAGAAGCATTCTGTAGGGCAAGGACTTGGGTGCAGACAATATTTGGAAGGTGATCCTAGGAAGTACAAATAGAGGAGTGTGGAAAGTGACACAAGTAAGTCAGAAAAGTCAGCTGTTGTATCTATATGAATGGATTATTGCTGTGGGCAGTTAGGACTCTGTCCTACTGAGACACTTGGAAGAATCATGTAGAACATATATCTCAGAATTGTCCCAATGAGGAACAAAAGAGATGAGTTCTGGTGTGTATTCCTTTCCAGACATGACCACAACAATATCTCTCATCTGATATGCTCCTCTTATCATGTGACCTTGAGATTCATCTACTCAAGAGCTTGGGTCTAATCCCCTCCCCTTAAATATGGATAAACTTGTGACCTTAGTGGAAATGGTGTTACGTGACTTCAGAGACTGGAACATAAAGGGAAATACAGCTTCTTTTAGTTTCTCTTAGGATGCTCACTTTTAGAACTCTGCCTCCATGTTGTGAGGAGCCCAAACTACATGTGTATGACACATGCAGATGTTCCAGCCATTAGATCCACATGAGGAACCAGCTACAGCCAGCACTGATTGCCAGAAATTGATTAAGTAAGCTTTCTTTCTTTCTTTTTATTATAGTTTAAGTTCTAGGGTACATGTGCACAACGTGCAGGTTTGTTACATATGTATACATGTGCCATGTTGGTGTGCTGCACCCATTAACTCATCATTTACATTAGGTATTTCTCCTAATGCTATCCCTCCCCCAGCCTCCCACCCTATGACAGGCCCCGGCGTGTGATGTTCCCCTTCCTGTATCCAAGTGTTCTCACTGTTCAATTCCCACCTATGAGTGAGAACATGCGGTGTTTAGTTTTCTGTCCTTGCGATAGTTTGCCGAGAATGATGGTTTCCAGTTTCATCCATGTTCCTACAAAGGACATGAGCTCATCCTTTTTTATGGCTGCATAGTATTCCATGGTATATATGTGCCACATTTTCTTAATCCAGTCTATCATTCATGGACATTTGGGTTGGTTCCAAGTCTTTGCTATTGTGAATAGTGCTGCAATAAACATATGTGTGCATGTGTCTTTATAGCAGCATGATTTACAATCCTTTGGGTATATACCCAGTAATGGGATGACTGAGTCAAATGGTATTTCTAGTTCTAGATCCTTGAGGAATCACCGCACTGTCTTCCACAATGGTTGAACTAGTTTACAGTCCCACCAACAGTGTAAAAGTGTTCCTATTTCTCCACATCCTCTCCAGCACCTGTTGTTTCCTGACTTTTTAATGATTGCCATCCTAACAGGTGTGAGATGGTATCTCATTGTGGTTTTGATTTGCATTTCTCTGATGGCCAGTGATGATGAGCATTTTTTCATGTGTCTGTTGGCTGCATAAATGTCTTAAGAAGTGTCTGTTCATATGCTTTGCCCACTTTTTGATGGGGTTGTTTGATTTTTTCTGTAAATTTGTTTAAGTTCTTTGTAGATTCTGGATATTAGCCCTCTGATCTTTGACAAACCTGACAAAAACAAGAAATGGGGAAAGGATTCCCCCTATTTAATAAATGGTGCTGGGAAAACTGGCTAGCCATATGTAGAAAGCTGAAACTGGATCCCTTCCTTACACCTTATACAAAAATTAATTCAAGATGGATCAAAGACTTAAATGTTAGACCTAAAACCATAAATACCCTAGAAGAAAACCTAGGCAATACCATTCAGGACATAGGCATGGGCAAGGACTTCATGACTAAAACACCAAAAGCAAGGGCAACAAAAGCCAAAATTGACAAATGGGATCTAATTAAACTAAAGAGCTTCTGCACAGCAAAAGATACTATCATCAGAGTGAACAGGCAACCTACAGAATGGGAGAAAATTTTTAAGTAAGCTTTCTGATGATTCCTACCCCCAGTTACTAAGTCACTCCATGACTGCATTTTCTCAAATGAGACCTAACCATCATGGTGCAGAGACAAGCTGTCCTCGCTTACTCTTTCCAAATTCCTGACTCTGAGAATTTGTGAGCTCCCTGGTAAAATCAATGTTGTTGAATGGCTCTGTGTTTGGGGTGTTTTATTATGCAACAGTAAACAGACACTGGGGCACTAATCCACCAATATCTAACCCTCATTTCTTGTAAAGCATTAAGTCTCTAGGACATTTAGGCTGTCTTGCATGGCTGAGCAAATTCCTGCAGGTAGAGTATTACAGAGATTTAAGCACTTGAAGTGGGAAGATGTCAGGGTATATAGTTCCTGCTCCCTGCAGCTGCAGGTGATTGCTGAGGTAGACTGAGGACACAGGGACAGAGCAACCTCATGTGTATCTCACCTGTGGTCAAATTGCATACATTATAGAGTGGAAGATGAATATGTAAACTGATGAGCTGGAATATGCTAAATCCAATGATGGAGTTAGCATATGGCTCTTTGGCAGCTCAAAGGAGAGCCTCACTACCCCAGACCTCAAGGCATGAGGACGGTTTCCCAGAAGAACAAACTAAGTGAGTGCTTCAGCTCCCACTGCATCAGGATATAGGGAGGAGAAATTGGTAACTTCTCCAATATGCCAAACGCATCTGTAGAACAGTATTTTATGAAACATCTGTTTTTAAGATAGCATTATGGTGGCCTATAAATAAAACCTTGGTAGGTTATAATTAAGCATATGATGATAACTGTCTTCCTTTTCTCAGAGAACAATGTCTTGGCCTGCACAGAATTGATTTAATGACCTGACTATCCTTAAAATAAGGGGATGGATACTTTTGATTTTTTGGTGAGTAAATGAAGGTAATTTGCTCTCTCCTACTGATATTCTATAAATTCCTTCTTAATTTGAAGGGCATTATTTTCTTCAAAAAAAATTGAATATAAAGAAGGGGAAATAGAAAAACATCATTCTCTGGCTCTCCATCTGAATATAATAGATTTAATAAACAGTACTTTCTTTAACTAAAATTCTGATGCCCTATATATCAATTTTTCTGGCAATATCTGCAATGCTGAACAAACTTTTGTGTGTGTTCTGTGTAAATTTTCATGTGAATA
The DNA here is from genome assembly GCF_028858775.2 of Pan troglodytes. NCBI lineage: Eukaryota > Metazoa > Chordata > Mammalia > Primates > Hominidae > Pan > Pan troglodytes. The sequence continues at coordinate 34,171,357 of NC_086015.1, forward strand.
AATTTTTTAGTGGTTTGACTTTTTGATTTCTCATAAATTTTTATTGAAGTATGACATACAGAGAAGTACACAAGCATTGCAGCTCAATGATTTTTCACAAATTATACACATTCATGTAACCAACAGCCAGATCGAGAAACAGAATGACCATCCCAGAAATTTATTTTGCTGTCATTTCTAGGCACTCCCTCCTCAAAGGTAATTCCTATCCTGATGTGGGGCCATAGGTTCTTGGGGCCATAGGTTTAACTTATGTGCTTTGAGAACTATACAGATAGAACCATACCATGTGTGCTTATTTGGGTCTCATTCCTGCCACTCAACATTATGTCAGTGAGATTCATCTATCTTCTGTATTGTTGTTCATTAGACTTTGGTTGTTTGACTTTAATGGCCATGAATTAAATTTTTCTTTCACTGGAAAAATCAGGAGGTTCATGATTATTATCTGACATCCTGACATTCTGCTTCCAACTGAGGAGACCTTTTATTAGGGGGGAAAATAAGACTTTTCCGAAATGGCAATGCATTGCAGTTAGTGTTTCCTCCGGAAATTTGGCAAGGGTGTAGGAAGGGGAGTGTATTAGCCATTCATAGGACTTTGTCCTCAGATGCCTGAATTTTGTAGCTGAACAATTCCCATTGTAAGATAGAATTAATGCTGTTATATTATTTTTGTGTATGAGACCATGTTAGAAATGTAAAAGCTTGAGTTTAAATTCAGAGTACCACCAGAGAGGTTTATTTGCTTGCATTATCATAGTTTGAGTTTATCATCTCTATTAGGACTGGAAATTTGGGGCCAAGGATGAGGGAGAAGGTCTTTCTTGGTATGAAACATTTCAATAACTCTTTGAAAAAATGGGGCAGAAAGGTAACCTTAATTTAGCAATTTTATTAGTAAGTTCTACCACACTGTAATGAAACTGCAAGATCTTCATCTTCCTTGCTCAGAAAGTAGGGACATACTGAGTTGAGTCTGATTCAATAGGGGAAATAAGATATTTTAAAATGGGTAGACAATTGAAAAAGCAATCTCTCTAGGAATTTGTCTCAGGAGAAAGTGGGCAATCATTTGCTAAAGAGGCATAGGCAAGACTTTAATTTGTTAACAAGCTGGGTAACTCTATGACTGTAAGATGAGAGTACAATTGTATCTGCCCCATAGGGTTCTGGAGATACTGAAATGAGGTGGTCCATGTAAAGGCATGACCAGAAATCTTGACCATAATAAAGTCCTCAATAAATGTTGGCTACTGTTGTCAGAATAATGGCGAGCGAACGGTTAACCTGGAAAAGTTAGTGGGATCATGGCAGTGATCTCATTAGAAATAACATTTCTACAGATGATTATGCGCAAGTTGGCACATAGCCTGGTACAGTGGGAAGGACGTTGCTTTAGAACTGAGGTGCCACTGTTTTGTCTTATAACTGACTTTTGGCAAATCACTTAACCTCCTTGATACCTCCTTCATCTCTTTCTGCATCTCCTTGATGGAGAGAATAATCGGTACCTTTCAGAATTTGTATGAAGCAAACATAAAAAGTGATCTGAAAATGTCTGGCACATAATGGAAATCTGGCAGAAGTTAATTTTCTTCCCAACAGGCTTTATGATTCTAGACTAGAGGATGGAATGGTGATCAGCCAGGGAAAGTTTAGATTTGGTCCAAAAACTGTTATCTGTAATGGGTTTCCTCAAGAGAAATTGCTGGCTCATTGTGGAAGTTGACTAAGTGCAGTATTTCAGATAGAAAACAAACTGAGTGAACTATTTGACCCCTTGTCCTTTACCTAACATGGAGTGATGAAAGTATTCATGCAGGCTTATAGAAAGTTCCTTTGGAATCACTCAAGCCACAAGCAGTTTTTAGTAAATGCCACTATCCATTAACCTTGTCTATAGCAAACGCTAGTAACCGGAAAATGCACCACAGACACGCAGATCCTATTTTTGGCTTCTGCCTATCTCTTTGGCTGAACATTGTTTCTTCTGTAATTTGAGGTGGTGGTAGTCTATGTTGGTTTTCTTAGTGACAGAATTTAGGAAGATGGCTTATTAAAATTTTTGAAGCCATTTTGTTCATTTTATAATTTTTTTTTCTCTTTTTCAAACCAAGAGCCATGGCCTTTACATTTTCCTTTTTTTTTTTTTTTTTTGAGATGGAGCCTCACTCTGTCAACCAGGCTGGAGTACAGTGGCGAGATCTCGGCTCACTGTAACCTCTGCCTCCTGGGTTCAAGCGATTCTTCTGCCTCAGCCTCCCGAGTAGCTGGAACTACAGGCGCCCACCACCACGCCCAGCTAATATGTGTATTTTTAGTAGAGACAGGGTTTCACCATATTGGCCAGGCTGGTCTCGAACTCCTGACCTCGTGATATGCCCGCTTTTGCCTCCCAAAGTGCTGGGATTACAGGCGTGAGCCACTGTACCTGGCCGCATTTTCCTTTAAAAAAAAAAAAAAAAACTTTCACTGTGCAGAGTGTAAAGTGAGAAGGGAAATGGTGGAATGAATTTGAAGGTAGTGTTAAGAAAAAAAAATTACGACATGTTCTTTAGCAGCACAGAGGAGTCGAGTATAACTTCAAATACAACAAAGATTTATAGCCAAGTTGCAGGGTTGGAAGCAGTGGATGGAAAATTACTAAGAGGAAACATCAGGGGTAAAGGGGATTCTGGCGAAACCAGGTGGACAGACAGGATCCTTGCTGAAGGCAGGCCGAGGTGATGACACATTGAGGATGGGGGATAGGGAATTTAATCGGATATCAAATATGGGGGATTTTTGCTAAAGTGACACAGCAGGAGTCCTGCTAAAACTGGACTAAACTGGAAAAGGGCAGAGCCCAAAGCTGGGCTTGTCACAAAGGGAGCTCAGAGGAGCCAGACTTAAGTTTGATCAAAGAAGAGAGCCTTTGTCAGTAGTAAAGGAAATAAGAAAGATTTCTTCCAGTCAATTCCTTCCTGCCTTCTTCCAGGAAGGGGTTAGAAGGCATCCATCCTGTGGACAGGGAGGACACACCACCTCCTCTGTGAGACAGCACTGGGGAAACAATGAGACCTCAGAGGGAAGATGCCTGGAAGACATGAAGTAGAGAACCTGTGGAACTGAGATTTCCAAAATCAGTTGGCATTTCCATTAACAGAAGCAGCAGTCAGCAGTCCTCGAGGAGCTGAGCAAGTTCTGCCAATGGACCGCTCATCATGAATTGGTGAGGACCAGTGACCCAAGTCCCTGAGAATCCCTAAACTGTGATGGGGCAGCCTCTATATGGCTGAGATCAAATTTTCCATCAGCCTGGTGAGATAAAATCTGGTGTCTGGTTTATGCTGCTGGTTAAAAAAATAAGGAAGTGTAATTATTTCTATATTACCTAATTTTGTAGCTATAAAATCATGCCTTCCACAAATATAAACCCATTTGAGAGTTTGCAGTCTAAGATTATCGTCTCTGGGTCTCTCATAATGATTAGAAAATGTTTCCATGTTAACCCAGTCAAAGGTGAAGACAGAGAGACACTGAGAGGTATTAAGGGATTGATCCAGCCTCACCATCAGTGGAGACCAGGTGAGTGAAAACCATAACTCTAGATTTCCTAGCTCATAATTGCTCCCTCTCCAGGTTTGAGCAATGCTGTCTCAATATGATAGCCATTATTTCAAGCAATTTTTTATTTCTATTCATGTTATTTACAGAAACCTGGTGGAAGATGGAAATATAGCTGTGCTCCGCTAGTGCCTTTTAGATTCTTGCTTTCCACCCTTCCTTGCAGAGCTTCCACATTGCTTCTGCATGATTCTGAGAACAGGAGGCTTAGAGAAAACGATTAATGATTGAAAAAGATTTTAGAATCCTGAGATGAAAGTGTTTGATGAGCCTGAAGTGTCACTCCTTGAAGGATTACCTCTTTTTATGCTTTGGCTGCCACTTGGCCGTGTTTAAGGGAAAGGCTGATTTCAGAAATTGATCTCTCTCCCCTTTGAACAAGCTAAAGTGGGCAGAATTGAAAAGGGATTTGAGTCTGCTGCCAGCGGCCTTGTTGTGGCCTGTTATCACCCCTGCATGAGGACAGTCTCTCGGGGTTGACTGGCCTCGGAGCAGTTAAGGAAGCCACCTATAGGGTCACCTTAATCCCTTTGCTGCTGCAACTTGCACACTTGAAGCTGAGTGAGAGAGTGAAGCTCCCGAGAAGGTAGGAAAAGGGGCAGTTGGCCAGCTACATGCTGCCAGGCCCCCTCAGCCCTGCCATTGGCCAGGCTGCTCCCAAGTCTTGTGACAGCCTGGCAGTGGGGCTCATACCATGGGTCTCTGATGAGAAGGCAATGGGCCTGGATTGGGGGAATAGGAGGAGAGAGAGTCTATACGAGGACAAAATGGACTCCAGGAAGATGCCCATGGTCTCTGAGTCACTACTGGGTGAGAAGCCTCTGTGCCATCCTCACAAGGCATGACGCCCAGAAGGCTGAACCTACCTGTCTTTCTTTAACATTATCACATCCCTCATCTCATATCCACTTGCTTGACTTTGACAGCTTCTCTTATTACAGTCATTTACTGCATAGTGACCTTTTGATCAATAGCAGGCCACATAGATGGTGGTGGTTCCGTAATTTTATTGTGGAGCTAAAAAATCACTGATGCCACAGCCATCTTAACATTGCAGTGCAATGCATTACTCATGTGTTTGTGGTGAAGCTGGTATAAACAAACCTAATGCATTGCCAGTTATATAAAAGTATAGCACATACAATTACATATAGCACATAATACTTGATAATGATGTTACTGGTTTATGTATTTACTATACTGTACTTTTTATCATTATTTTAGAATGTACTCTTTCTAACTTGTATATTTTTTAAAATCCAGGTGGGTCCTCCAGAAGTATTCCAGAAGAAGGCATTGTTATCATAGGAGATGACATTTCCATGGATGTTACTGCCCTTGAAGACCTTCCAGTGGAAGAAGATGTGGAAGTGGGAGACAGTGATATTGATGACCCTCACCCTGTGGAAGCCTAGACTAATGTGTGTCTTTGTGTCTTCATTTTTAACAAAGAAGTTGAAAAAATAAAAATAAATTTAAGAATTTAGAAATTGAAAAAAGCTTATAGAATAAGGATATAAGGAAAGAATATTTTTATACAGCCATACAATATGTTTGTGTTTAAGCTAAGCTTTATTGTGAGTCAAAAAAGTTTTAAAAATTTAAAAGTTTGTGAAAAAGTTATGGTAAGCTAAGGTTAATTTCCTATTGAAAAAAATAAATGTAAATACATTTAGCGTGGCCTAAGTGTACAATGTTTATAAAGTCTACAGTAGTGCACAGTAATGTCCCACACCTTCACATTCACTCACCACTCACTCACTCACGGACCCACCCAGAGCAACTCACAGTTCCTGCAAGCTCCATTCATGGTAAATACCCTATACAGGTGCAACATTTTTAAGCTTTTATACTGTATCTTGTACACATATTTTTACTGGAACTTTTGTATGTTTAGATACATAAATACTTATCACTGTGTTGTCATTGCCTATGGTACTCAGTACAATAACATGCTCTACAGGTTTGTAGCCCGGGAGCAATATGCTGTACCATACAGCCCAGGTGTGTAGGGGCTTTACCATCTAGACCTGTGTAAGTACACTCTATGATGTTCACACAATTACAAAATTGCCTGATGATGCATTTCTCAGAATGTATCCTCATCATTAAATGATGCATGACTGTATTTTGGTTTTTGCTTCCCAATGTCTCTTAATAGAAGATTGTTAGAGTTTGAAAGGATCTCAATAATCACTCGCACTTCTTACTTTATAGAAGGGAAAAATGAGGAGTGTAACTGATTAGTCAGGCTGATGAAAGAGTCAGGAATGTGAGTTTGGATGTTCTGACTCCTCTCCAGGTCTCCTAATAGGGTGCTCCAGTATCTGCCTTCCTTCCTTCCCTCCCCTTCTTCCCCCTCCTCTTCCCCGTTCCTCGCCCCTTCCCCTTACCTGATTTCTCTACTTTCTCTTTCTCTCCCATTCTCTCTTTCTCTCCATCTCTCTCTCTCTCTTGCTCTTGCTCTTGCTCTCTCTCCCCCACGTACACAGTGGTATTAGGAAATAGGAAATCAGAGTTCTTGTTCTGAGTCGGCCAAGGAACAATCATGTGACTTGCTGAAAGTCATCCAGTCTCAGCACTTGTTTGATCATCTGTAAAATGAAGGCGCTGACTAAAGAGTCTCAGTAACAGTGACAATTCCATGTGTTCACAAAACGCAGCTCTTTTCCTTCTGGGCATGTGGGAAAACTACATTTTCCAGCTTTTGCTTTATTATTTGGGGCCAGATAATTGAGTTTTGACCAGTGTAATGGTGGAGGTGGCATATCTCACTCCAGGACTTGAGAGTAATGCACCCTGCCAGGGCCTCCTCACTCTTCTTTCCTTCCGTGTGACCTTGGAGAGCAGGTAGGAAGTTGGAAGTACTGCAAGATGGGGAATGACTGTGGACCATTGTGTCACCTGCCACCACATGCCCCTCCTTCACATCCACTATTTTGGGCCGCGGCATGAGAGCACTAAACCTTTGTTAAGTTACTTTGAATTAGGGATTGTTATAGCAGTTAACACACCCTAACTAATAAAAATATGTAAGACTGCTCAGAGAGTTGAATCTCTAAGATTCTGTGAATCAGTGTTACTTGATTTTATTCTCCTTCATTCAATGTTTATTAAGCAACTACAATGTACCAGGAATTGTCTTAAGCTATAATCCCTCACTTCTGTCAACTCTAATTCAAAGATGATTGGAAAAATTTTAGTATATGAGTTTGCCTTTGATTACTGTTTTTCTTCCTACCACGGTGGTAAAGAGGATGCTGGGAGAAAAGACAGTGGTAAAGAGAAAGCTGGAAGAAAAGGCTTTCAATTGCCAATATCCAGCACCATTCTGAGAAAGTCTCAAAGCAATTATTAAGTACCAATGGGCCAGTTACAAAAGAATGAGAGGCAGAAGTGTTTCTAATGATGGGGCTGGTGAGAGCTAGCTGAAATGATTCAGCACTATCCACTCCAGGGGACTGGACTATGGGACTCCATTTAGAAATACCTGTATTGGGCCCTTTGGGTTCTTTGGAAAACATCTTTAAATCAGGCCCATGGACAAGTACTATCTGTCCTCATTAGAATTGTCAGTTCCCTACCCGCTGGGATGCCCACTCCTACTCTTGAATTCTTTAGGTACATTTTTCTTCTCAGCATTGCAGCTCAGCACATCCATCTGGCCAGGAAAAGAATATAATAGGGCATATTTTCATCATGACCAATTAGATGTGCTACTTCCATTAACAATAACAGGACTTACACTCCAGATTCTTACTCCATAAATCTGGCCTTTCCCCTTATGAGCAACAGATGGGTTTTCCACAATGGCTCATTACCTCCTGGCTCGGCTCTGCTGCCAGAAGTGAAATATAAAGTTATTTATGGATGGAGAATGATACATAAGTCACTGTGGATTATTTTCTGCCATCCTTTTTCATTTATTTAGTTACAGTTTTCTATTCCTCAAGATGACAAGTTAGAGAAGATGGTGGTGTCCCTACTGGGAATGAAGATGGATGTCCCTTCAACTTGGCTACTCTTCCTGATGGCTACAGATCTCTGGGGTGATGCTGCATTTCCCACAAGAAATAGTAATTGGGATATTTCCATAGAGAAGACATCCATTCCTCAAAAGATTCTCTAGCCCCTGACAGGCCATCTCTGTGAAATTTGGTCAGTGGGGGCACAAGTCAGTGCCACTTAACTGCACGTGATACATTTGAGAAAAAAAGAATGCTTTTTCAAGGAATGCCAATATTTCTCACCACTTGACATCTCAACCAGATAAAGATTATTCCTCTGTCAGTTGGGGGAGAAGACTGGGGGCCAGTCAAAAAGACTGCTATGCTAAGCATAAGTACACAGTAAAAAGATAAAACTCTGTGAAGAAAAGAGAGATGGGTTAAGGATCTAGAAAGTAGCTCTGAGGGTAATACTCTCAGACTTTGTGAATGTGAAGCAGGCTGTGCCATGTGAATAGACTCTGATTCAGTCCAGTCCTGCCCTGGGCCATTCCTTAAGTGCTCTGTGCCTCAGTTTCTTCATCTCTAAAGGAAAATAATAATAATAGGAATGATAGTATAAGGATTAAATAAATTAATATTTGCAAAGCACAGACAATAGTGCCTACCATATAGTAGGTGCTATAGCGTTTGTTACATAAAGGAATTCAACCCAGCAGTGGATTTTAATTGCTTTGTTTTCTTATGTGCTTCAATGGGGCTGACAATTATAGGAATCTATTGCCCCTCAGGCCACAGGAGTGGATACCTCATTCAAACTAAGTACTTTCTTAGGATTTTAAAAATGGGTACAGGAGAAAGATGCTCCGTCCTCTATTAAAATTTAGTTAAAAATTTAGACACCTCCAGAAACCATGCACCTTGCACCATGTGACCTGGAAAAAGCTGATTAGCAATAGAAGAGATGAATCCAACACAGAGGAAGGCAGAGACAAGAGATAAGAAAGAGAGCCCTAAGCAGTGTTCCAGAGGCTGGTTTCATTGGTTTCTAAGGGAATTATATCCATGTTCTTGTTGCAGCTTGATTCCATGAATCAAAGTATTCCCCTTTCTGGGACAGGAGGAAGGACATAATTGGTTCAAATTAGGTTTCTGTCACTCACAACAAAAGACCAAAATGTACTGAAACAGAAACAAAACAAAAAAATTTACTGGAAAATACAGTTCCCAGTTCCCTGTGCCATTCCCCTCTCCCCACAACACATGTACGAGAGATATAGAGATGGGGAGAGGAGCAGGAGAAGGAGGAAGAGGAAGAAAACAGAGAGAGAGAGAGAGAGAGAGAGAGAGAACCACCAGCACCATATGCACCATGAGGTAGGGGAAGGGTGAAGGGTCATTTTAAGAAGTATGTCTAACAGATAAGAAATCCTTTGTATTTCTATAGCCCAAGCATGAGAATAACAGAATCAGAAAATCCCAGAGCTAGGAATTACCTCACAGGTTTTATTCAGATTATGTGATTGCATTTCAAACTCTCTGGGTGTTAACTGAGCACAGGGAAACCACTTCTGACCTTGTCAGAAGCTCTATTGGTGAAAACACTTATTCCTCACATTGAAGCAAATCTGACTTCACAAAGTATCTCCTTATGATTCCTGGCACATCCCTATGGAAAACATTAAGTTTCTTTTCTCATTCATATGACAGGATTAAAATATTTAAACATAGTTTTTATTTTCTCATCAATTTTTTCTTCCTTGGGACAAACATCCCTACCAGAACATTTTGTTGAATATTAATGAGTTATAAACTTTAGGACACTTGAGAGTTAACAGGGTTAGTAAAAATAACATTTGCTTGAAATCTGAAGTATTACACTAAAATGTGGCAAGGCTCATTGGAGCCTATTACCTGGAAAAAACCCCAAAAGATCTTAGGCCTGGAATAGCCATTCAGCAAAAAGAACAGAGCATTGCACAGTTGCCCTTCCAGGTACTGATGACCACAGACCACGAAACCAGGAACTAACTTCTAAGACATGAATCCAATTTCCTTTTTTCTAGGTCAATTTCCTTTTGAATTGACACTAATTGAGACAGACATTATGCTAAATGGCATTCTGTATTTGGAAAAATTGAGTTTTTATTTAGATTTTATTTTGCAGGGAATCTATTGAAATGCTACCTCTTTTACCTTTGAAACAGTTCTAAATGAAAAGAACACATTATTGAAATCTAATTTCCCGGACTGAGAGGAGAAATTAAATACTAAAACATAGGAAACTTCTCTCTCCATCTCAAGTTTCAGTCCTGGAGGCCAGATTCTAGTTAGAATTTTACTCCTGTTTATAAAGCAGAAGTAATAAAATAACTCTGACTGGTCTTTAAAAGAATATTGCAGCCGATAGAAAAGACAGGCCTGTTACAACTTTTAAAATAAAATGAGAGAAAAAGGGAAAGAACAATTGCCTAGAGCAGTTATTGCAGTTAATACATTGTCACTGTAATATTGGAGGCTATAGGAATTACCACTAGACACCCTGGAAGTCTTAATAGATTTCCAAATTTTTCTGAAAGACTGCATCTGGAACAATTAAAATATAGGTTAACTTTTGCCATCTTTTATTTAAACAGCAGTAGTTACATGTGAAGTTTGGAACACCAGCAAACATTGTATTTGGATCACATTGACTTAACTCTTTTTATCAGTTAATCATTGCCACAAAAATGCTGCTCAATTACAATCAGATACCATTGCACATTTCTATAAATGGCTAAAATTGTACAATCTGACAATATCAAGTGTTAGTGAGGATGTAGAGCAACTGGAACTCTCATACAATCCTGGAGATAATGCAAAATGGTATAGCCACTTTGGGGAATAGCAGTCTCTTACATACTTTTGTATGATCCAGTGATTGTACTCTTAGGTATTTACTCCAAGCTAAGTGAAAATATGTTCATATCAAAAGTTGCACATGAGCTTTACAGCACCTTTATTCATACTGCCCCAAACTGGAAACAACTCATCATCCATAAGCTGCAGAATATATAAACAAACTGTCGTGCAGCCACACAATGGGATACCATTTAGCAATTGTAAGCATCAATTACTGATAAGTGCAACAATATGAATTTATCCCAAATGGATTATTCTAAGTAAAGGCAGACACAAAATTCTACATACTGTATGATCCTATCTAGATGATAATCTGGTAAAGGCAAAACTATAGAGACAGAGAGAAGATCAGGGATTGATAGTCACTGGCAGTAGTAGAGGGGACTGGCTGCTAAACATAAATGAAGGAACCTTTGAGGTGATAAAAATGTTTCATGTCTTGTTTGTAGTGGTGGTTAGATGCCTGTTTACATTTTTCAGAATGTATAATACAGTATACCAAAAGAAAGGATCGTCTTGCCTATAAATGATATCTTTGAAAACCTCACTTATAAAGTTCTGCCCAATAAACCACTCCGAAAGGTAGTGCCTTAATATAACACTTGTCTAGGATGTGTGAGTTGGCATTTGGGTTTTGGACTTGGCGGGATACAGATGTGGCAGTTCTGTTTCTTTCTACAAGCCTGAAGATTTGGGTCTGATCTACAAGTCTCATCCTCCTTCGGCCTTCAGGATACGTGGGACATGTTCTTCTCATGCTGGTGGTAAAGGCACAACAGAATAAGCCTATCCACAGAATATTTCAAGTGTTTGCTTGCATTACATCTGCTAAAATCCTTTTGCAAAAGGAAATCATGTGACTTGGCCCAAATTCAAGAGGTAAGAAAGTAATGCCCACCGCTAATAGGAAAGACCTGTGTGGCAATGTGAAAATGAAGTATTGGAATAATAACCTTGTCTTACCAAAGGCTCTTTACTGAATTACAATTTAATAGTATATCCTTATGTTTCTTTAAGGATGGCAAGAAATAGTATAAAATCATTTTTACTTTTTCTGCATTATTACTACTAAAGATTTGTTCTTTAGAATTTAGAGTAGAAATTGATACTCCATTTTGTGAAAAATAATATAGTTGCTTTTACCAGGCAATTAAAAGCCTATGATTCATTTTGATTTCTTTTCACATTGGTTACCAGGAAGCTCAAAGCCAATTCCACTGCTCAGTTGAGACAATAATATTCCATGTTATTATGGATATTATCCATATTATTCCATGTTATGAATATTATCCATATTATTCCATAATATTCCATGTTCCTTGAATGTTTCTTCTTGCTCTGAGAGATTCATAAGCTCTTTTTGGATGTTTTTATATACTTGTATTTGCCTTATTCAGTATGTGCTTTTATTGCAAGTTTCTCAAATGTATTTTGAAAATAAGCAGACATTTTGAAGAGGGAGGATCATAAATAATGCAAAGCATATTGGATAGGGAAGGGTAGAATATCTACACTCTATTTCCTTGGAAAATGTGAACTTTAAGATCTCTTGATCTCTTTATGTCTTGATTTGTTAATCATTTTATAAGGCTAATTATGTCTCTCTCTACTTACTTTGTAGCATAATTGAGAAAACATGTGAAATTACAATGCATTTTTTTTGGCACAATGGACTCTGATTATAAGCCATTTTCATTAAATGAATACACAAGTGTGACTTTGGTTCCAGAGAAAGCCTCCATTGTTCTATAAATGGAACAAAAGCCTACTCTTGATTTATTGCAGTGGCTTTGCCTGCCGAGTGATTCAGGAGATTTGTAATAAGCAGGAGAAGGCTCAACTTCAGCTCACTTGTGCTTTCAAACCTGTACAGAAGGATGACAGCTCTTCAGTTTCTGACAGTTGTGAAATGAGCTGGTGGTCTCAGGCTGATTTTAAGAATAAAGCTTGCCACAGTCCCAGCAAGATCCTGAGGGATTTAGTGTATCAAAGCCAAGACTGAAAAAAGTGTAAGGATAAAGGAGATTGGCTGGCCACAGAGGGGCAGCTTCCAGGTCAGTGAGGCATTGAAATGGTGTATACGACAACCCTTTGGTGAGAAGGTAGTGAGGGAACACCAAGGTGAGCATAATTAGTTCTCTGACCTATTCCTACTCTCCCTTTGACCCACAGTGTAACACTGTGCAAATGTCTCAACTATTTTGAGTCTTTTTTTAAATCATAAAAAGCAAGAAGAAAGTGACTTAAATGGGCAATTATTTAGAATCTGTAGGCCATCTGAGCTATAAGATTTGTAATCTACATGAGATCAGAGGACAGATTTGATTTAATCAAAATTTTAAGATCTCCATATTTTTAAGAAGGCTTGTGTCACACAAAATTACTTAAAGCTTAGTGTAAAGTTACACCTTGGAGCTCAAAGAGCACTGCACTAAGGGAAGTATCATTCTATAGCTAGAAATTTGACCATTAATCAACTAGAATTCCCCCTTTGCAGAGTGTCTATCAAAACCTAACCTTGTAGCTGAATCCCTTAAATTGCATATTAGAAGTGCTAATAAGCTCCTCCCTAACCGCCACCCCACCCCCACCCCCAGGCCCACTCCAGACATCCTGAATTAAAATTCTGAAGCTGGGGCCCTGCATGAAATTTTACTTTTAAACAAGTTTTTCAGCTGATGCTAAAAGACAGTATCATGAGAGACACACTAAAGAGAGTTTACCTGAAGTCATGCTTCCCAAGCCTGAGTTCTTGCTTCCCCAGGTGCACCCAACCACAGAATAAACATGGAGCATCATCTCATTTTTTTTCTTCACTTTAAAAGTAATTTAGCTTGGCACAATTAAGATTTTTTATTTTAAAGTACTGAAAAAAAGGTATAAGTAGGATGACATTTTTTCAGATAAAACAAGAACCCACAAAGAAATATCTTTGCTTATCTTTCCAGGTATGCACCTTCATTTCTTTTGCACCCTCCACTGCCTTTAAAAGGATTTAGTTGAAAAGTCTGAAGGACACAAACAAGGATTCTGAAGGAGAAGATAATGTCAGTGTTACAACAATTCTCCATTTATTTATTCTGCAAACATTTATGGAGCACCCACTATATGGAAGGCACCTGGAAATTATAAGATAAGGTACTTGCCTGAAAGGAGCCTAGAAAGGATTTCTAATATTCAGTGAACAGTATACTGTGGGAGCCCACGGTAGACTAGACAAGAGACTGATTCTAGCTGTGGGGAGGGGGATAGGGAAGTAGGGGATTTGGGTAGCGGTGCTGATGATTAGGGGAAGTTCAGCTGAAGGAATGGCCTTTATGCTGGGCTTTCAGAGATGGATAGATTTAGAGCAATAGTGATGGGAAGAATGTCTTGGACTGAAAAAACAGACATGTGCAAAGAAGAAATGGAAGGAAAACATTTATTAAGCACCTGCCCCCAAAGTTTCAGGCACTTCATTTATATATTAGTACTTCATAGTGACTTTTGGGATTTAAAACTCAGTTTAAGTGATGCCCCTCTCAAAATGCTCCCTCCTATCATTTTTGCCCTTCACTTTTGCCATATTATCTGCATTTTAAATACTAAATTATAAGTAGGTTCATATTTATCTGTTATCTTAATCTAACTAGATGTGGTTATTTATCATTTGAAGTACTCTATTCAGGAAAGCACATTCAAAGTGTGGGAGGTTAGCATTTAAAACTCTATTCAGAAATGCACTTTCCAGAGGCTGCTACTACCAGCTATTTATCTCAGATGAATATCAGGGTTGGGATTATAAATTTGCTTAATGGTCATATATGTCATCATTTTCAAGCAATTCTTTGCTCAAGCAGACCTAGATTAACTGAGTCCTATCATTAGAATGTTGTTGAGTGATTCTTTCACATAAAGGTGCTTGTCAGAGAACCTGAAAGGGTGGAGCACTGAGACTTCATAGAGCTTGTGGAATATCTGGATGACCTATTTTTTTGTGCCAGCTTTCTAATAAGTGTTCGAATGTTTAATAGAATAAGGTCTCAGGCTTGCTGTCTTTTAAACACATCACTTGATAATAAGATTGTAGGCAAGAAAACCTATAGCCTTCACCTACTCTGACTATTGAAGGCTATAAAAACTTACCAAAAAGAACTTAATAATTGTGAATAACTTGACAGATTTGGGTCAGTTTATAATAAAACCTTTCTTTGATTCAAATATGCTTTCTCTGTGCTCTCATATCTCCCTGTACAAACACTTCTAACACTTCACTGTAATTGTAGGTTAACTCATCTGTCTCTTCTGCTTGGCAGTGAGTCTCCTGCTTTAGCAAAATGATCTAGTTGATTTCCCATGTGCACATATTTTAGGTGCTTTTTGATAAATAAAAGTGGATACCTAAACTTCTGAAATGGGTGAGATTTAGCTATACCAGCTTTCTCCATCTTAACCCACAAAATTGTAATGAGCAGATACTTATTAATTATACATCTATTGATAAATAAGCAGTCACAAAAACAGTTCATATAAACTGATCTAAAAACTCAATCAAATCCCATCTGTTTGTCTTTCAGGTGTTCTAACCTTCACTTTACATGGGAAAGATTCAATTGAGGGCACCCTGTTAATGAACAAAGGCAGAATGCCATTCTTTCAGCAGGCATTTAGCAGATGGAATCCTCCAATTTTACAAAACCATTTAGAGATTATCTCTTGGCATCATCCCTCCAGGAAAAGACCACACACTTCACTGTATTTCTAAGGCCTGTTCATGCAAGACTGGACAATAGCTCTAAATTCTTAGCCAATATTTAGAGTTCACCAACGCAAAACTGTTTCTAACATTCATCATGCCATCAAGATATTAGTTGCACAAGAAAAATCTAATTGCTGATATTCACCATGCTGATTTACAAACCTTTGGTGTTGGTTGAGATAAGAATAGCAGGTGTACTTTGTAATAGTGCTTCTGGAGAACAGGCTACACTGCTAGCTAAGCAAACCAGGAGTAAGCATCTTTGAGTAGCATGTTATTTGCATCTGGGTTGTAGCTTATCCAACCAGCATTCAGAGAATATCACTCTTGCTATGCTAAAAATATTTTAAAGAAAGTTACACATACCTTGAACCTGGCTACAGAGACCTTGATTAATTGGACTTCGTAGCCCCAGGACTTTGTACAGTGGCACCTAGTGAGGGCCCTTTTCCTATTTGTTAAATTAACTAATAAAAAACTGCATGAGTAAACAAATGAATCACAGTGACACCTTTTAATTCTCAACCCCGTGTGATATATCACCAGTTTATAGATTAGAAAGATGACACCTAGAGAGACTAAGCAAATTTCTCAAGACCTGTTCACTTAGAGACAGAGAACTGGTGTTCTGACTTCAGTCAGACTGCTGCCAATTACAATCTAACCTGGTGGGAAGTTTATACATTTCCCCCAGCATAGGTTTATCTCCCATGTGCACAGAGGTATGGAAATTCCTGGTATATTTGAGAAACATGAATTTGATATGATACAATGGTAGACCATAACAATGATAAATAGAAGATCATGTGAAGATAGATGGAATTTATCTGAGAGCCACAGGCTTTGTTTTATAGGTAGTTGGTGATGCATCAAGGACTTTTTTTTTAGTAGAATAATGTCCTAATTCCTGCTATGTTTTGATGGATCTAGGAACAGTTATTGAAATAATTATTGAAATAATTTGAAGCGAAAAGAGGTAGAATGGAGTCCCAACAGAAAGCCAATGGCTAGGAGATTGCAAAAGGCATAGATTGGAGAAAAACAAACCTAAAAGAACAGAGTGCAGTGACTTGTAAAATGTGGGAAAATAGGGAGGGGGAGGAGAGAAAGATACTGCAAGTTGAATGTCTGAGTTAGTGCAAAAATTAAAAATAGAGATAGTGCCCCACAGGAGCAGCCTGCTGACTATCTTCCAGGGAAATGTTTCCCAAATTCCATGCCAAGATGACATTTTCTTTAATTTATGTCATTCTGCTCAGACAAAGACATGTATCCTGTGTTGAGTGATCAAGGACCCAATTTTCACAGGTCTGTGTTGAGCAGTCTCTGTTGTAGACTCTCAAAAGTTTAATTTTCAAAATGTTGCTAAAAATCTCACACAATTATACTAATAGTAAGCATATGCTAAACTTTTATTTTAGCTCATTAATGAGAACCAGCAGGATGGGAAAACTAGTTCAAAGGTAGATAAGATGAAATGAATGTGAGCTCATATATTACTTCAAAAAAAAAAATGTATGTCATTGAATCACAAAACACAAAATGATCAAGTAATATTTATAAGTTAAAGCAAAACCAATTAATGTTCCACAGTATAATAAAACATAGCCTCTGTGGTTATCTTCTTTAATAGACCAAAGTAATTTGAATTACTCTGAGGAAAAAACTTTTTGCATACCTATGAGATAGAAATAATTTACATCCATTTTCTTAAATTAATATATTACAGAATTGTAACTTTACCATCATATATATATGTCTCATATATATATCATATATGTGTCTCATATATATGATATATATGTGTCTCATATATATGATATATGTGTCTCATATATATCATATGTGTCTCATATATAGATCATATATGTGTCTCATATATAGATCATATATGTGTCTCATATAGATCATATATGTGTCTCATATAGATCATATACGTGTCTCATATATATCATATACGTGTCGCATATATATATCATATGTGTCGCATATATATATCATATATGTGTCTCATATATATCATATGTGTCTCATATATATCATATATGTGTCTCATATATATCATATATATGTCTCATATATATATCATATATCATATATATATGTATGTTCTAATTAACAATAATAGTAATCAACACTCCTCTGGAGAATCACATCATCCTTAGGCAATCTTGAGGCAACAACATTACATCAAAGATCAAAATAAGCTTTCTGTTTTACTTCCAAACTTTAGAAATTTTCTTCATGGGACATTCATTTTGCCTGCCTACCAGTCACAATTTTCTGGAAACTATGTCTTTCCCTTGACTCCATCCATGTGCCTTCTGGACAGATCACTTTGTCAGTGAAATGTAGTCCTACCTCTAGGGTGGTCCTTATCCCAAGGCTGAGAAAATGGCTCAGAAGAGGGCTAGAGGATTGGGGTTTACTGTTTTTCAACTTCTCTCACTTCACTCAGAATTTGCCAGATGGAGTGAAATCATGTGAGGTGTGTCGTTTCCATTTTGTCAAATTATAATTTGTGAAATTGGATTTTTGGGTAGTGATTGTAGTAAAAATAAATTACCTGAATAAATTGGATAGTCAAACTATTTTGTACTGTCAAATATGCACACAGGGACTGACAACTTTGTATTCAAAAAGGATTCTATATAATGCCATATCAGACAATAAATTTTTATGTTAAAATTTTTGTCTTCACTTTTTATTAACGTATCTTTTATATGCCAAGGTGTAACCAACAATATTTCTTTTTGAAAGAGACTCTATGTTATTCCAAGATTATATCCTACCTTTTTATGTTAAAACGCTTGGTGTGTGCATGTGTGTGTGTGTGTGTGTGTGTGCACATGTGCAATGGTGATCAAGATGATAGATGTTTTTGTTGGTTTTATTTCATTCTTCATTCTTTCAAAATTCTTTTTATTATTATTCTAATTACTTTTTGCTATTTTCTAACAGAAGCAAGGTTTTGTTTCATTCTTAATGTTCTTACCAAGACAAATAAAAGTGGGTAACCAAATGTCTGTTCCTTATTTTCTTATTTGTTTCTTTGCTTGGTTACAGGTAGCTTTCTCAAGAAAGTCAAGTCTGAAAATTATTCTAGAAAATCTCAGAGAACCAAGACTTGTTAATGATTCCCATTGTTCATAGTTCATCTCCAAACCTTGCAGTTTTAGAAAGTTGAATTGTTTTTCATGCAGATTAGTTTATTAAGGGACCACTCACATTAACCAAGGTGAAAATATAAAACCAAATTTAGGATGTAGAACAAAAATCCTGATTGATTCAATTAAATTTTAATTTTAACTGAGGAGGGGACAGTATAATTAACTTCAATACTTCTTCCTGCTCCCCCCCCGCCCCACCCCAGCTGCGAAGTAACAATCAGAATGGCTGGTTAGCACGTAATCAGAACAGAAGGGACATTGGTTCTGAGATTTAAGGACTTGATTTGTTAATAGTTTAAGGCTTGCCACTGGGACTCAGAGTGCTGTGCCAGGGAATCTTCTCTCTTGGACAATGATTGGGTGGACATTGCAAACTTCTATATCTGTGTGCCCTTTATTGGCTATCAGGGTATGGAAACCTCTTTTTCAATAACACATCTTTCTTTTCCCAGAGGTGTAATACTTTCCATCAGGGGTTGATTTCTAGAAGTCATGTATCCTGCTAAATGAAAGGGGCTTGATTACTAATGAAGAAGTAAGGAATGGATATTGGAAGAAAACCAGTGCTATTTGACACACTTAGACAATTATAATTGTATTATTTATATTTAGAGACAGAGTCTCACTCTGTTGCTCAGGCTTCAGAGCAGTGGCATGAGTGATGATAGCTCACTGCAGCATGAACTCCTGGGCTCAAGCAATCATTCTGTCTCAGCCTCACAAGTAGCTTTGCCCACCTATAATTGTTACAGTTCCACAGTTAATAGTATTGAATGCCTTTACTTATCAGGGATTCCACCAAATCTTCCATGTATTTTTTTCACAGTTATTCCTTCAGAAAATATGTGAGTTAGGTATTATCATTATTCTGTTTTTGATAGATGAGAAAATTAGAGGCCCAAATGAATAAAATTAATTATAATATATTGCACAGTTATGAGATGGAGCTAGGATTTGAACTCAGATTGAGCTGCTTCATTATGTTCATGAAGTTAATCACTTCTATATGATTCCGTTACAGCATTTTGTAAGGGATGATTTTTAGTAAGCTTTTTCCTGCCCATGGACCAAAATCCTAAACATAATAATCACATGAAGTCAACCATAGGGTTGCTATAGATTTCTGGAACAGTTAAATCTCATGTGACTCTAATGGCTCCTCAGCAAATATGTGCATCTCTATATCAAATCTACATACACACAACATATTATTCTTTTTTTCCTGATAAAAGGAAGTATAGAGCACAATTTTCAAATAATAACTATACAATGTTGTCCATTCTACATGTTTAATTTATTCTTATAGGATGCTTTATTTGATATTTTGCCAAACTCTTATATTAACAGCCAACCTACATTTGTAACTGACAAACAGTTACAGTTCTGACCTGAATGCTGGTTGACATCTTCATTTATGTTAACCAATGGGACGGGAGTGAAGCAACAAGGATGATAGGAACTTCAGTTATTTATCAATAATGTGAGAGACTTTTTGTTGAATTACATAACAGTTTTCAAACACTGGAAGAATATTTAGTCAGTCTTTGTGTTATGAACAATCTAACAGCTACAAACATGACATACTTTTAAGTTTAGTCTGTATTATTAACATTTTCTTAAGTCTGAACAGAGGTTCAAAACTATGATCCTTTGACCAAATCTGTACTTCTTCCCATTTTTGTAAATAAAGTTTCATTGGAATACAATCATGCCAATTCAGTTATATCAATGCCTGCTTTTGAATTACAGTGTCAGTATTAAGTAGTTATGACTGAGGACATAAGGTCAATAAAGCTGAAAATATAGTTATTGACTATACTGCTGTGTACAGAAAAAGTTCATCAAGCTCTAGCCTAAAAAGACAGACAGAGAGGAATAAATAAATGAAAGAATGGTCCATATTTGTAGTTATAGAAAACAAGACTTTCACAAAGATAAGTAAATGTTTAGAGAGAGAATATCTTAGAACACTTTAGAATAACTGTGTAAGTAAAACACCTTGGGTTGGTCTATGCATGGATCCTGAAATTTCGGGTAATGTAAAAGACCATCTAGCCTGGCAGAAGATATTCATTGTACTCCCCCTTGCTGCTGATTAAGAAGAAATTATTAATGGAAAGAGACATTGAAGAGGAACCAAGCCAGCCCTGGATAGGTATAAATGGTCTATGTGCCTATAATTTCATTATATCGGCTTTTGAGTTTTATAGCATTCAAATAACTGGGCAACTGCTAGAAACAGCAGCATGGAACAATTGTCAGATAAATTCCCATCTAAAAAGTCACCTTCTCTCTTCTGCAGCACAAAGACCTTAGGTTTCAAGGATAGCTTCAAGACTATTTCGATGTTCCCAGTTCTTTTTAGGTGTTTATAGTGTTCAGAAAAGAAGTAGATAAATAAAAGAAGATTGTAAGGGTAAATCAGGGCACGTGTGAGCTGTAGAAATAATAGATGTCTTAAAAGATAAATGATATTATGAGCAAAAGTTGACAATATACTCAAAATGCAAGTTGTTAGTTACTTACTTCTTCTCTGGGTATACAGTAAAATTACTCCTGGAATCAGGAACAGAACATTCTTCATGGTATATTTAATACTTATCAAAGATTCACAAATACATGGAATATTTAATATTAGCATAGCAGTGTTTCTACTGCTAAAGAACTAGTAAGAGGTGGTACACTAAAGTGAAAAGGTCCTACCAAATCTTCTCTTACAGTGATCATTGTACACTTTGCTACAAGGCAGGTTCTTCTGAGGTCAGCATCATCTACTGCTATATGTCTTACGATATCTCAGCTCTCTGGTTTTCTCTTTTGGAAATGATGCCAAAATTTAGTTTGTTTTGATGCCAGAGTATCATGTGGTCCTGGCATAGGCCTGAATTAATAAACACAAATGGGAAAACTGACACTGATATTTTGTGAAAAAGTTTCATTATAAGAAGTCATATACATAATCTGGAAAATGTTTGTGAATTTTTGATAATTATTAAATAAAAACATAAAGTTAGAAAGTTCTTATGGAGAACTCTCCAAGCTCTAAAATTAGAGTTCTCTATAATCCTTATGTCTAAGGATTCTGAGGAATCTCTTTGAAAAGATGGACAATTTTTTTTCAAATGTATTTGACTTTAACACAGTATATTTGTAAAGAATGCAGTGGAAAGAAAATTTGGGAAATATAGGATCAATGGAAGAGACAAATTCTGTAATAGACCAGCCAATGGGAGAAAACAACCTAGGTTTGTTTTCTCAAGGTACTGGGGAAAAATATCAAGTTGAACCATCACCTTCACACAGCTCAAAACATTTTTAAGTTTAAGAAATAAGAAATAGATCACTGCACTTTCAGAGTCTTGAGGGGATCAAAAGCTAAAGTGCCAACTATTGTAAAAGGAGCTCTTCTAGTGTTTTCTGATGTGATTGGAAATTGACAGTTGAGAATGTTCTCAGGAGAGGGCCTCTTCTTAAGAAACCTTGAGACCAATTTTTCAGTCTTGGTAAATGTGGATAAAGTCAAGTCTTTTTCAGACTCTTTAGGGACTTTATCATGATTATATCTTTACACTTACAGAGCATCTTTTCTCAAAAGGCCATCTGGCATTCTGTCAACTATGGGAGGGTGGTGACGGGGGGTGGTGGGGTGGGGAGGGTTGGGGGGAGAGAGAGAGGCAGAGAGAGAGAGAGAGAGAGAGAGAGAAATAATTAATGCATTAGCTTGCCCAGGCTGCCATACCAAAGTTCCATAGACTAGGTAGCTTAACCAAGAGGAATTTAGTTTCTCACAGTTCTGGAGTCTGGAAGTCCAAGAAAAAGATGTCAGCAGGTTTGATTTCTCCTGAGGCCTCTCTCCTTGGTTTGCAGAGGGTCATCTTCTCTCTGTGTCCTCACATGGCCTTTCTTTTGTTAGCGTGCACTCCTGGTGTCTTTTTCTCTTCTTATAAGGACATCAGTCTTATTGGGTTAGGCCTCTTTTTTTATGACCTCATTTACCTTAATTACTTCTTTAAAAGCCTTATTTTAAGAGACATTGGAGATTAGTGCTCCAGTATGTGAATTTTGGAGGACGGGAGGCACAACTCAGTCTATAGTAATTCATAATCATTACAGAGCATTTTAACAGAATATCAAAGTATTTAAAAGAGAGTAAATTTAAAATATTATCTTTCTACCAGTTAGAATAACTTTAGCTTGAGTTGAATGTCATTACATCTCTCCATTTGGATGAGTCAGTAGCTTGATAGAGAACAAGATGAATAGTTTTCAGTCTATAAAAAATTGAACCATAGTATATAATTTACTTTTTAATTAAATAGTTTGACATTTTACTGATGTGATATTTTACCTTAGTTTAGTTGTTTTTAAAACCAGTGCACAAAAGCATTATTTTTCTAAAGATTAAAAACCATCCAGTAGATGTTTTTAAAACAGTAGAGTACACTTGTTTTCATGTATAAATGCTGTTCACTAATTGTTGTGGACACTAGGGACTCTCTTAGCTAGACCAAGGGGAAAAAAAAAAACAACCTGTGTATGTCAAGTCATTTAAACCATTCAATAAGTATAAAAGAAAGTGATCCTAGTTGCTTATAAGATCTGTTTTAAAATATTCTTTTATAGGACGGTTTAGTGTTCTGATTATTGAACAAAATAAGACATATGACAGCACCTAGCATAGACGCTTAATAGCTGTTTATAGTATGTGTTCAACAAATATTTGTTGAGTTAGAATGTAAATCTTACTTGATCAGAGATACAGGTATTCTGCTGCTTGAAAAATCATAGAAAAGAATGGCAAATTTGGCATTTTGTTTTGAAGTCCTGTTGAATAACTGTCACTCTCCTACCTGCAGGCATTGATCTAATGGAGGTGAATTTTACAAAGATAAGTTCTATGGCAATCTATAAGTTAAATGATGTAATTCTATTGTACTTAATGTAGCAGAAAAAAACTTAAATTGTAATAAAATGCATTTAAAACCTAGGATCAATTTTTTTTATCCCCAATACATATTACTTCCTAAAAGATTTCTTAAACTTTATAGAAAAAGGTTATTAAAATAACTAAGATCTTGGAATTACCTTTATATTTTAATATTGTGAGTTTTTAGATTACTTGCTATAGAGACAATAAAATTAGACTTTATCATTCCTTCTGGTTCCTCTTCTTGGCAGTTAATTTTTGTTATGCATATGGATGCACATGTGTATGTGTGTGTAAGAGTTACATTTGTACTGCATCCTGTAATCATAATTCCCACTGTTGGTTCATTTTAACATAAATTTAATGGTCACCAATGATCTTTTTATTTTCATCTCTTGCATTTCTAAGTTTATTTAAAAAAATCTCTTAGTTGTCAGGAAAGTTGTACTGCAACTTGCTCTGTTGCAGCACAGAAAGAGTTTAATAACCAAGTACCTTTATGCCATAAAGAATCCATGAGTATATATAGCTATAGCTCTCACATGTTTAAAAATGTCTGATTTTTATGCTGGAATGACAACTGGATTGGGCATAGTATTCGTGGATCACAATTTTTTCTTTCGGAATTTTATAGACTTTGCTCTTGAATTCTAGCCTTAAATGCCAATGAGGAAAAGCTTAAAGCCAGACTAGCATCTCCCACTTTTGCTGTCTGAATGCTTGAAAAAAATTTTTTTTCAGTATATTTTAAAATCTTAGCTAGGATATGTCTGAGTGTCAATCACTCTGGATCTATTTTTTCTTCTAAAATAAACTGAGGTTTTTCCCAACTTGTAGATCAAGTTCTCCTCACTCTTCCAGGCATTTCTTTGAATGCCTGTTTCATTTATAATATTTCTTATATTAGCAGAACACTCAGGAACAGAATTTTCCAGATGTTGAATTAGTTTCTCCATTTTGCACAATATTTCCATTCCAGATTGTCTTCATCATTCTGTCATTTTCCTTTCTTATTATCTCAAGACATTTCTTATGTTATTAATTTTATTGCCAACCATGTTTATTGTGTTTCCTGTTAGGTTTAATTAATTTATTCTGTCTATGATGGAATCATTTTTCTTCTCAATTTACTGGCTCTATTTTCCAATCTCCACTTCTGTTTTATTTCATTGTTTTGTCATCTAGATTTTTGTTGAATTCATGTTCTTATTCTTCTAAAGCATAAGACATTAATGAAAAATATACTTCTGTTGTTTGGATTTATTTTTAGAATAGTTTCTCCATCCATTGATTTCTTCTCGGTTGGTTAACACATCCACATACCAGCAGAGTGGTGCGCCCTAACCCCATTGGACAGAAGGTCTTGCACTCAGGACCCTTCTGGACCTGGCCCTATATACCTCTTCAACTGGCCATTCATTTGCATTTTTGTAATATATTTTATGATAAATCAGTAAACATAAAGTATTTCCCTGAGTTCTCTGAGCTATTATAGCAAAATACCTAAAACTGAGGAAGAGTTTTTGGGGAATTCCCAATATGTATTAAAGTCAGACAGAAGTGTGGGTAATCTGGGGATACACTATTTGCAACCATGTCTGAAGTGGGGAGCAGTCTTGTAAACATAAGTTCATTGCCCAATGCAGAGTGATTCAATATCCTGAGACACTAGGGGTTGCCACACAGAAAGAGTTTAATAATCATAGAGCAGCTGAAGGAGGAGACAAGAAGAAACCTCAAATGTGCCTCCCTGAGACATCTGGTGATGGATTTTTTAAGTGGTCTGGATGGGTGATGGGCTAAAGTGTGGGGATCACTGATTGATTGAAAAGTAAAGGGTGAAGTCATGGGACAGAGAGATGAAGAAAACTGCATTCTTCTGCTGAATTGGTTCCTTGGTGGGGGTCTTCAGACCACTTGATGACAGCTGTTCCACTGGGATTCAGGATCTAAAAAACACTTTAAGCAATTCCTGGGTTAAAAGTTTCAGTGTTAGAGATTCTATCTATAGGAACAATAGGGGAGCAGGTGGTCAAAGTGCTATGTGACTCTTGGTTAGCTGGCAGCTGCAGGCAAGTGAGTTGAAGCACGCCAGCATACCCTGGTCAGCTTACCCACTATAATTCTGCCTAAAGTCTGGCTTGTATTTCTCCTTAACCCTGTGAGGGCAGTTTCAGTCTTGTGAGACTTAGCCCTTAAACTATGGAGTCTGTGCTAACGTCAGATAGTGTCAGAATTGAAATGAAATTGTAGGACACCCACTTGGTTCCACAGGGAGTTGGAGAATTGGTTGTTGGCAGAAAAAAATCACACACATTTCATTTTAGAAGTGTTATGAGTAAAGGAACAGTTTTCCTGCCAAAAACTTTTGGTATTTGTGATACTGGGCT
Source organism: Pan troglodytes (assembly GCF_028858775.2). NCBI lineage: Eukaryota > Metazoa > Chordata > Mammalia > Primates > Hominidae > Pan > Pan troglodytes. The sequence goes on from NC_086015.1 coordinate 34,197,039, forward strand.
GTGACTTCTTATTGCTCACTTTTCGTTTTTTGTTTTTAAATTCATTTCATCTGATAAATTTTTGGGGAAGTGGGAATCTCTGATCTGACCTCAGTCTGACATAATTACTTACACATCCTCATCAATTAAGTTTTAATTCCTCCACTGTGGCTCAGATTTGTCTTTGTCAGCTTCATCACATTTTTAGGGGTACTGGGTTTCACCAGGTAAAAACTGTAAAAGCCAACTCTTTGTTGATATTTGTTGTTATAACACCAAACACAGAAATTTGGGACTCTAACATGATTTTATTTATTGCTATAATAACAAATATTATTAAGAATTTAAGTCTAAGTGTATCAAAAAGCTCCAAAAAGTGGTAAGTAGACATTGCCCTTTTTTTCCAAATAGGAAGAAGATAGGCAATTGCAATATTTTGCTCAAGATCAAATAGCTATAAGGGCCACATTTCAACTCCTGTCAGCACCTAGGCTGTGTTCCTTGGACAAAAAAATAAACTATAGCTTCACTTGCTTCCTGAATGTGCAGTTGAAGAATGCACTGAGTTGAAGAATGATGTGGTGAGGCATTGCAAAGGCCCTCTGCTGACCCAGGCTGGACATTTCCAATATTCAGTAATTGTGTCCCATCAGTGACCAAACACTAGTGTACACAGAGGTGTGGAGATTTTTTTTCTATTTCTCTAGGTTAATATGTCTCCTTCATTCATTGTGGAATTTTAATAGTTTAGAAACTGCCAACTTTGAATCTATTAAAAAATCCAGCACATCCTTTTGGTCATAAAAGAAGAAACCCAACTGATTCCTGCCCAAGTGCATTTTAAGAGCAGACTGAAAATATCCAGAAAATAAGCTCTAAATGCTCAGCTTTATTACATGGAGATGAAGACAAGGGGGTATGTCAGAGGCTCTCTGAAGTGGGAGGAAGATAGAGGAATCTCTTCCCTTATTCATTCTAAGCTAAGAAAACCCATAATAGAATTAAACCTCTAGACCCCCTTCTGCTATACGATCTCCTCAAAATCATGACCCCAAACCAACTACTTATGATATTAAATACCACAAGAAAAAAATTTAATAACATGGATTGCTTTATTAACGATAATTTAGATAATCTTGGACCAGTATCCCTTTCCAGAAGAGCAGGCACTTAAAAATAATATATTTTATGGAGTTTCCATCCTAGTCCCCAGGACCTGTGAATGTGTTAGCTACTGTGGCAAAAAGAGACCTTGCAGATGTTATTAAATTAAGGATCTTGAGATGAGATTATCCTGGAGTATCGTGATGGGCCCGATATAATCACAAGAAAAGTTCTAAGGAGGGAAATAGGAGAGCCAGTAAGAGAAAAGATGTGATGACAGAAGCAGAGGTCAGAGAACGAGTTTAAGAAGCCACACTGCTGGTTTTAAAATCACAGGAAGAAGCCATGAACCAAGGCATGCAGATGGCCCCAAGAAACTGAAAATAACAACGAAATGAATTCTTTCCTAGAGCCTCTAGAAGGAATACAGCCCTGCTGACCCATTTTATAATTCTGACCTCCTGAAATGTAAGATAATAAATTTGTGTTATTTTACGCCATTATGTTGGTGGTAATTTGTTACACACGACAACGATAAGAAACTAATACAAATGCCTACATTCATAGTTAACTAATTGGCATGTTGATTTCAGAGTAATAAAACATGGCTACTGCAGGAACTCTGACATAAATAGTATATTTGGTAAATATACTATAATACATTATAATAGTATATCTGGTAAAATACAATAAAATTCAGGGTGCTTAGAAGTCCCGGGAAGGAAATCCTCACCTATTGTTAATTAAAAAAGAAGAAACAAAAACTTATTTTATTTAAGCCGTTATTTTTCAGGAGCTGGTAGAAGACAATTTTGAGGGACACAGGAATTATTAATAACCATTTCCTGCTGGACTGTATTGAATGGACACGCTTCATCTTAAACCACTGCTGTTTCCATTTCTGAATGAGCAAGTGCCCACTGAGCTTTTAAAGCTTTTGACTGAAGCATGACCTCAACAGAATGCTTCTGTTTAGGCTTGTGTTTTTACCCTCTCCAAGGAAAATACTTTTTTTCAAGTGCAGAGTTACAAACCATAAGCTAGAGAAAGCATGATTTTATCAGGCCATAGAGAAATAAAGTTCTTTTGTTTACTCAAAGAGACCTCTAATGGTCTTTTCGAAGAATCCTAGGAAATTTCATTGCATTAATTTTCCTCCTTCTCTTAAAAAAAGCAGCAAGATTCACAGTCACTGCTTAGGTGTTGATGATTCTGATGTCGGCTTCTTCCTCCAGTTAAGTCTTCATGGCCCTGTCCTTCCAACTGGCCCATATCATTGCTCTCATTCTGCCACTTCCATCATCTGATGCTTCCAGTGGCTTCTCTTCCCTTCTGCATCAGACTCCTCTGCCTGGCCTAGAAGATCCTTCATAAACGATTCCTTTTTGGCAACCTCATCTCCTATGACAGATAATTCCTTACTGAAGGAATTGTGGTTCACCCAGTAGGCAAATCAGATTGCATTTTCTCATAGAAAGAATATTTTACAGGGTTCTGAGATGCCAGAACCAGCCTTCAAGATGCCAACTAACCTACAATGTATTTGCAGTATTCATACTATTTTCGCACATAATCCCCTGCCCCTGCCCTCGCCGTGAGTAAATGTCAGCAAGAGTGCTCACTTGGGTTACTAAATTAATTTTTTACTCACTAGGATTACTTCTTGGGGATGGGGACAAAATTAAAAGCAACGCTATGATTCAATTCGGAATCTTCTAACTAAAATGGAAATTGCAAATACATCCCTCCTGCCTCATTAACACTATCTAGGTGGCCACCATGCTCCTCGTAACTGTAAACTGTAGAAAGGGTTCCACTGGAGTTTAGTTGGGGTTAGGCAAGGGCCACATTTAGGCAAGGGTAACTTATTATCACACAAAAACACACAAATAAAAACACTATTCTATAACTTTATGGTTGCATAGAAGAAGGTGTCACTTAATTCCAATAATTTACTGCATGATTAAGAAATAAAGAACTGTTGATTTGAGCTCCCTCTCACACTGTGTCAGTGAGTCTGTGTCGTTATTCTTACATAAAGGAGTTAGTAACAACTGGTACTTCTCTATGGGAACTGTCTGCCTCCCTCAGGCCTCTCTCCCCAGATTCTATTCTTCTTTTCCCTTTGGTTAAAATTTGTTACTCTTCTAGGTCACAGAGCATAGGATTTTGGAGTTGCCAGACAGTCCCTTTTTGGTATGTGTCTAAATTCTATGCCTCCTTCAAAGCCTGTCTCAGTCTTCCCCAAGGCATTCCCTTTCTTATCTAGCTGTGGTAGACAATTACTCTTTTATAAACCCAACACACTCCTCTTTTGATGGGAAAAGCACTCTCCTCCTCTTTGGGAACTTCTTTTCCAACTTTCTACCTTCTGTCACTATTATCAATGGGATCTAGTAGATTCCATCTCCATAACCACAGTGCATGATACCTGATTCAGCTGGAAACCTGGAGCCTTCCCACTCACTTAGCACACTGATCAGACTACAGAACAATTTTTCCTATGCTAGCTGGGTCAAGTGTCACTTACAAACAATAGTTCTGATATCCTTCCACCCCTCTTCACAAAATTCCTGGATTTTTAATTACCTACACCATCAGTTAGCATGTATCTCTGCCCCGTCTTATTGTAGAGGAATGAGTCCTTTTGCACAGGCTTTGTTCTCTAATTGAATAGTGTCACTTGAGAGAAGGTAGCCCAGTTTGAATTTAGCAAAATGCTTATCATCATGAGAAAAACCTCAGGAAATACTTGGTTACTAATTAATGGAAGAACTTCCTGCACAGATGAATTATGAGTTTATCATACATTATCAGATATTGTCAGCTCATTTGAGTACATGTAAAAATAACACAAGAGTCAGTAAATTAAAGTCTTGTCTTTCTCTTTGTGGCATTTTTAAAATTACCATTCTGACCTCCAGTTTATTTTTTATTTAATGTTCTATATAGGGAATAATAATGTATTATTCATGATACTTTGGGTTGCAAGACATAGAAATCCAATTTAGTTTAGATTAAGCGGAAAATTACTTTTTAGTTTAATTTAATTTAAAGAATAGAGCAGAATAGACTTTCAGGTAATGTTGGATATGGGTAAGCAAATGACTTCAATCTCCCCATCCTGGCTTTAATTTTCCCCTGTGATGCCTTATTTTAAGGCGGGGGACTCCTAACTGTCAACAAACATAGCCACCAAAAGCTTCAGGCTTTCATTTAATTTATTACACAACCCAACTGGAAATCAATTTCCTTCTCTTCCAATAGTTCTGATATAAGTTTCATTAGATCAAGTTAGAGTTTGTGGATCAAGCTGATATAACCACTGTGGTTGGTTAGGGGTAAGTGGATTTCTTTAATTGGCCAAGCCTGAGTTGCATCCCATCCTTTCACCAGTGGATGGGTGCCTCTGTTAGAACCACTTACACTGTGAATAAGATGCAGTGGTAGACTGATTGACTCTCCAGAATGCCCATATCCTGACCCCTGAAATCCAAAAATGTTATGATATAAAGCAAAAGTGACTTTACAGTTGTGATTAAAGTAAGAATTTTGAGAGATGGAGATTTTACTATTATGTTACTTGAGTGGATCCAATATATTCACAAGGGTCCTCATAAGAGGAAGGAAGGAAAACAAATAGAAGAAGGCAATATAATTGTAGATACAGAGATCAGTGTGATGAGCTTTGTAGAAAAAGAAAATAAATTTTCTTTACTTTCTTATGTTCTGTATTTGAATTAAACTAACAAAAGACAGATTAACAGGAAAAGACATATGGGGGCTTTAAAATATACTTTTAATTTTAAAGTACTTTAGATTTGAAATTAAAAGTATTTTATAATTTTAAAATTAAAATTTAATTTTAATTAATTTAAAATTTAAACTTTAAAATACTTTCAATTTTAAAATTGAAACGTACTTGAATAAAAAATACTTTTAATTTTACATGCACAGGGGCTTCACAGAAAAGAAGTTAAAAATCCAAAGAGGCAATTAGCCTCAGGGGCTTGTATACCATTTTAACAAAGGGTGATGATTATGGAGAAGTGACTAGTCAAAAGAATAGGGTTTTGGGCTTCTAGGTCTTGCCAGTTCCAATTTACTGTGTGAATAACTGAAGGGCAGCAAGACGAAGATTCGTAGATAGTGGCACCCAAGCAATTGGAGCTAGGGCAGGACAAGAATGACGGAGCGCCTGTTCCTTTCCTCCTCTGAAATGCCACTGTTCCTAACACTGTGATACATTTACCTCCAGAACCTTTGTGAAACATTTTACTTTTCATCCAGATTTCTGGGATTCCAAAATGTCAAAAATTTCCCCGTTAGTTGCCTCTGGGAGCCAGAATCCAGCCAGTTCTCAGAGATTTCTACCTGGTTGAAGAACTCGCATAAGTCACCTTATACAATGGCTAACAAAAAAATTCTTCTGTTGATTTGAATTTGAAAAATTCTTACAAATATCTGTGATAAATAAAATGCTTCGTTCAAAATTTTCAACATTAAGAAATCATGGCTAGTGCAATACCAAAAGCTATGAGGTTTTCCCAGGCCACTCCTTATCGCACCCATCTTACTCTTACTTGTTATAATGGGCATACAAATGCACAATGACATTAATAGCACCATTGAAAATATTCCCTGCCATTAAGCACGCATCTGCCTTCTTAACCTTGCCCTTAACAATAGATATCAATATCACTGTCAGTAACAGTGCTTTCTCACACAAAGAACCACCACCACAAGCATTTATCTCTGTCATTTATTTGTTATGCATTTCAATTCTTCCATTAGTGTCTTTTGTCAGGCTAATTATAAAGATCCTTTTCCATATTTGCCCCAGATCTAGGATTGATCTCTGAATCTGAAGATAATTCTGTCTTACTAATTGTAACCTTCCCTGTTGGAGACATTGGCCAGATGATGCCTAAGTCTGGCAGGGAGTGACTATTGCTGGCATGAGGAGACTGGAACTTTGTCCAAGTTTGCCCTGGCTCAGTACTTTGGTGACAGTCACATGTCCACAAACTTACATGGACTCAAAGTAGGATACTAACTTTTCTCTAATGCAGTGTCTCTTGTCCCTGGTGGAATATTGTAATCACTTTGGAGTCTAAAACCAAACAAGCCAACAACCCACAATAACAATAATAACAACAAAATCTACCTAGGTGACACCCACATCATTTATGTCAGAGACTTGGAGGCTGAGTTCGAGACTGAAAACTACTGTTCTAGAGTTTTAATTGGTCACAATGCGCAGGACTCACTGCATTTTTTAATACCACATTATCTATTAAGACTAACAGGTAGATAAAATCTACAAAATTCCAGCATGACATACTGAAGCAGTGGACTTCCACCAGGGATGACTATGTCCCAGACATTTGGGAATGTCTGAAGACATTTTTGTTGATCAGAACAGGGAAAGGGGATGTTACTGGCATATAATGGGTAGAAGGCAGAGATGCTAAGCTCCCTACGCTACACAAGTCAGCTTCTAGCAAGAAAGAATTAACCAGCCCAAATTGTCAATTGTCTTGAGGTTGAGAAACCTTGCCTAAAGGAAGGTGACTTTTTCTGTTTGTCAGTAACCTATCTGTAAGATCTACTGAACTGAATTGCAAAGCTCCCAAAAGGTAAAAGGAGGTTCAGTACAGTTTTCTGTAAAAAGATTAGTAAGGAACTAGCTGATTGTTAAAAATCATCTTTATATTCTCCTTTACTCTACAAAAAGATGTTCTTAGTGAAGATGTGGATGGTCCAGTTTTTATTAAATCTGTTCTTCAGTTGGCTGGTGGGAAACTGGTCACTTCTCCAAACACCAGTCAAAAACATCTGAGGGTGTTCACACTTGCAGCAGATTCCAGATCTGCTGCAAATTTACATTTCCCAGCAGTTTCAATGCCATCCTTCTTGACAGCCTTCCCCCAAATAAATATTTCCTATAAAAAAATGCAAAGGGAAATAAATGAAATGAACAAGATACTCAGTCATTCACATATATAAGTCACATAATTTTACACGTGATCTTAGCTAAAAGGCCAAGAAGTGGTCACATGACCTTAGAGTAAAAAAATCCCTAATTATCAAACTGTTGTTCAGAGGGGTTGATATTTTCCAAAGTTTTACAGATAATGGGAGTGTTAGGACTGATATTCTCATCTCTTGATTGTTTATCCATTGCCGTTTCCACTGGTCGGTATACTTTTCAAATGTGAATATTATGGCTAAAGAGCCAGTTTAGTCATGTCAAATTTAGCCATTTGAAAGCTAATGACTTTTTGGAAATTTTGCCCAAATAGGGTTAAGAATATCATCTGTTTTATCAAACAGCAGTTATATCTCAATTGTGGAACAGTACACGCACTGGACTCTGATAGCCTGATGGAGCAGGCAATATTTTCCAAAGATGACTGCTGCAAATATTCTCTCTTATATGTTCTTTTTTCAATGTGACTGTGAAGCTACTTAAGAGCATGGTGAGGTCTATTTCACCTGCCCTTCAACCTGGGCAAGTGTCAATTTCCTTGTCCAGTACAGTACTGTGTAAGTGATGTGCATGATTTCCAATGTTACTTCAAAAAACTGCCATGCATTTGCGCCTTTTTACTACTCCTGGGTGTTCACTCTTGGAACCCAGCCACCATGCTAGGAGAAAGCCAAGCTACCTATAGGTGTCCAAGCCAAAAGCCCCAGCTGCTCTCACAATAGACAGCCAACAGCAGCTGTCAGATATGTGAATGAGTCAACCTTCAGATGATTCCAGCCCCCAGGCATCAAGTCACCTCCTGCATTCAGGCTGTTCCAGCTAATGACATGTAGAACACAGATACACAGTCCCTGCTGAGTCCTTCCAGAATTGCAGACTTATGAGCAAAATAAATGATTGTTGGTGTTTTAAACTGCTAAGCTTCAGGTGCTTTGTTACCTTATAGTAGATCACTGAAACACCTGGCATTATTAGGCTTTTGAATCCTACAACTAACCTAACTTCTTGTGACCATATTTGGCTCACAATATATTTTTAATGATTATTTATGCAATAATTAGTTGAATCTGTACTGTGCTCACAAAGAAGTTCTAGATTTGGTTTGTCAAATATTACAAACCCTGTAATGATTGTCCATTAATCAATTAGCATTCCGCATCATGCATCAGCTTTCGTGAGTATGTTAAAAGTGGAGTCTGCTCTTCAGAGATAGATCTACCATCTATTGCCGAACATACTGAACCTCTAAGCCTAAGAGACCCAGAACCTGAAGGGTGGTAAATTCATCACTGTAGGCCAGGCACGTTGGCTCATGCCTGTAATCCCAGCACTATGGGAGGCTGAAGCAGGCAGATCACTTGAGGTCAGGAGTTCAAGACCAGCCTGGCCAAAATGGTGAAACCCTGTCTTCACTAAAAATAAAAAATATATAAAAAAATAGCCAGGCATGGTGGTGTGTGTCTGTAATCACAGCCTCTTGGGAGGCTAAGGAGAATCGCTTGAACCCATGAGGCGGAGGTTGCAGTGAGCCAAGATTGTGCCACTGTACTCCAGGCTGAGTGGCAGAGCAAGACCCCATCTCAAAAAAAAGAAAAAATTCATCACCATAGAGGAACCTATCCTTTCAGTACTTGGTGGACAAATAGTCTTTTCTCTGATACATGAACTTTATGGAAAAACTTAAATCTCAACTCCAATGATATCCTTTTCTTCACATCTGAGAATTTTATATTTGATGGATCACTCAGTACAGATGAAGTAAAAAACTAAGTAATTTTGACATGCTCTTGGAGACCATCCTTGGATATAGAGTTACAAACACTATTTTCCAAATCCTAGTTACATCTGTAAATCATCCAAATCCCTTCATAATCAGGCATATGTTTTTGTGAGAAGAAGTACCATTTTTTTATGTTGGCTGTCCTCCGTGAAAGCAGAATATGTGTCATATCACCTCACCAAGGAACTACAGGCCAAGTGTTTTTGATTTATGGAGTCTTAGATGTGGTCTACAATGAGTTAATTACTCTTGGGAGCAGAACGCATCTCATAGATCAAAACAATATTTGAGATTTATTTGTGCTAGTGAAATAACTCACAATAATATGAGATAATTTCTTCTAAGGCTATGGTCTCTTACAATTGAAAAATAATCCCTTTTCTTAGGAGCCAGGGATATATATTGGGGGTGGTTTTCTTGAGAAATAAAGTTTTTTAAAGTAAGAACTATTTTGAAGTATAAAACCAGGATGAAGATAGAAAGGGAGGGGAAAAGAATGTGGGAAGACAGGTCTAACCTGGGCCAAACACTTAATTTAAATTAAGACAGCTTGATAATGGTGCAAGGATTAAAAAATAGACCAAGGAAGCAGAGAGCCCCCAACCAACTAATGCATTTAAGTAAACTTAATATATGACAGAACTACTACTATGAATCATTGGGGAAAGGATAAAATGTTAATTAAATATATTGGAACAATAGGTTATCCAAAACAAAGAAAGAAAGAAATTGGGTTCCTATATTGTATGATTATTACTCAAAAATCAATTGCAAATGGTTTAACTACTTAAAAGTAAAAGGCAAACTTTAAACTTATAGACAAAAATATAGGTCAAAAAGTTTATGACCTCAGGGCAGAGAAATATTTCTTGAAATAATGCAAAAAGCATAAAGTTTAAAGGAAAAGACTGATAAATTCAGCTACCCTAAAATTAAGACATCTTAGGCAAAACACAAGTCACAAGATGGAAGAACATATTTGGAAAAAAAATGATTGACAAAGCTTGATTATTAAAACTATACAAAGAAGCTCTAAAATCAATAAGAAAAAAACAACAATATAAAATGGGAAAAACATAGAAAGCAAACATTTCAAAGGAAAGGTAACACAACCAATAAAAATAAGAAAGCACTCAACTTTATCTGTAATTAGAAAATGCAAAATTAAGATGAAAACTAGGATCCAAATTAAACCAGTAGCTCGTCAAAGAGTAAAGTCTGATTTTAACAAGTATTGACAAGACAGTGAGTCAATGGGCAAGATTGTATATCGATGTTGGGAATATAAATAAGGAAACTATTTTGGAAAACAATTTAGCATACTCTAATAAATTTGAACATATGCAAAGGCTATAAAACCAGCAATCTCCCCTGTAGAGAAAGCCTTGCCACACTTTACAAGGAGATGTACAAACATGCATAAATGCATTGCTTATAATAAAAACCATGGAACCAACCTAAATCTCTATAGACTTTAGTATGAGTAAATATATTGTAGTTTATTCCACAATGGAATATTATAAAGCAGTGGAAATGAAGGCATTGTAGCTATACATATCCATATGAATATGTAGCAATGTATATCAGTACATAATGCCACACAAAAAAGTCATGGGAAAATAGTCATTGTGATTTAATACTTTTAAAAATGTATTATAAAACACGTAAGTATAAAAACATGTCAAATAAAATGAGATCTTGTTTACAGGAACTTATATAAATAGAAAACTATGAAGAAAAACAAAAATGATTAATGATAATACAGATATTAATTACCTCCAGAAGGAGGTAGGAGGAAACAGTCAGGTACTGATACCCAGAGAGCTTTAAGACTATGTTTTGTTAAGCTAGGTGATTGGTTCACAATGTTCATTTTTATCAACATTTTAAAATTTATACCAATGTGCTATATACACTCTTATCTAAATGATATATTTCAAAATTTTAAAAAAGAAAATAGATTTCATGCTATCTGATGACAGGCTTCACATCTAAACTTTCTGATATCATTGTAAGCTAGGAAACTGAACCAGGTTGATTAACTTTCATTTCCGAGTAGCATTCATAATTAACTGTTCTATGTTAACACAAGATGAGCTTGGTTCCTGTTACCCAAGCTATAAATAGATAAGCAAAGGTTATTGTGAGGGGAAAACAATGCCCAAGACTGGGAATATTTATTTTAAAAGATGTTCTCTTGGCTTTTGCCTTTTCAGCCTAACCCTGTCCGAGATATCCCCCAGAGGATAAGGTCCCCACCAAAGCTTTTCCCACATATATCTACATGCTTGTCAATCTCGACCTTTTACTCTAGAGCGCATGATGAACCAACCTTCTGGTTTCTCGTGGCTGACCTTCAGCTTATCCCTGTTGTTGTTATTACTACACTTAATTTATTTTCCTTCATTAGACGTAAGCAAAATGGGAAGATGGCTTCACAAATTTTTTTTTCAATTGATAAAGATTTTCTGAAGCTAAATCCATAATCTTACTTTAAATTCATTTAGAGGTCAAAAATTACATCAAATCTTTGCTCTTAGGAATCCCATTTGATGAGACTAGAGACATTCATAGTGTTCCACAGGGCAGCTGTTGACCACAATTGAAGCACTGGAGATCTAAAGACACCCACAGTGGATGAAATCCCACTTTAAGTGTATATTCTGCTTGAGGAATTCTAAAAGTATAAACAGCTTTTTCAGTTGCCTTTTTTTCACTCTTCTTAGGCTGTAATTATTAAATCTGAGACCACAAATTCAATATATAAAAAATAAATATAAATTTATTTTTCTGTGACATTAATATTCTACAGTTGAAATTAATTTCTAGTTGAGCTTACATTTCACCTACTGGTAGAAGCTTAAGTTTAGCCAATTTAGTGTATCTACAGTTAAAATATTTTGTTCCACTCCCCTATACCTTTTTAACTTAGATTTGCCTCTATTTTCCATAGGGTATAGGTGTGCACAGAACTGACATTTGTGAGACGTGCAAATCTGGTCTATGGTTTAACTATGCTGATGCTACTGAGATGGGTGTTTTCCACCTGGTCTCCAGCTATGAGCCGATGCAGCTCACTCTATATCTTCTTTATACTATCCATTAGATGCCTTCAGGACCTGAGCCATGGAAAAATGTTACTTTTTTCTCTTTTCTCTTCTGAGGCTGTCTCACTATGTCTCAGTAGATCTGTCTCAAACCTATCTGAGATACATCAAGAACATATTTCTTATCTTCCACTTTCATGCTCTATAGGGATATAAGTGGACTGCTGGGATAGTGCTGTTTTCTAGTCTCTCCTCTGAGATTAATTAAGTCCCTCTATTATATGGAAGTATTATTCTTTCCTGGGAAAAATCTGAGAAGTGAATTTTTAGGGCTTATGGATTCTTGAGACTTGTAATCATTCTTCTCTGCTGATAAAGTCTGCACACTTGTCATGCAAAGCTCATTCTTCCCTTATTATAAATTCTAAGAAAAACTCATTGGTTAAAATGCCAAAGCTTATGCATACAGACTTATGTTATACAGCCCTTCCTAGTTTGTCAGCTATACTAAGATACATCCAATTCCAGTGTTGAATTCCTCAAAATATTGCCAGGCAACCTGGTGATATTAATAAAGCAAAATTAAGTTTATTGGAATTTATTACAGTTGGAGAGAACATCACCTTGATAGAGTATCAGAAGCAGCTCAGAAGGGGAAGTCAGAAGTAGAGTATTTATAGCACTTCGGGGTTTTGGGCTTAAGCAATCTAAGGTTGGTCTTTCAAAGTGGGTAACTGACTAAACTGGGCAAAATTCATGCTATAATGGCCATTATTGGTTGTCAGTGAAGCATGTGTTTTGAAGTGTGTCTGCACAGATGCCTCTGTTTGCTAAGCAAGCATTTGCCAAGGTGAGAAGGCTATCGTCTTTGATAAATTGAGTTTTAGAAATTTCTTCAAGCAAACAGTGGAGTTATTTATATTATCTTCTGGGCAAAGTTTTCCTGGAAGAAATCAGTAAGTCATGTTGACATAGGTGATCAAAAGTCTTATGTGAGTCATATTGACATAGAAGTTCTCCAATTTAACTTGTTTAGACTCAAACTTGTATTCACACCAAATTAAAAAGTTATTCTTTGCAAGCTATACACTCAAAATACCTCAGGAATTCCAGAAAATATCTTTTATGAAACAGGGCATCGGAAAATGATTTTCAGAGATGATATCTTAAAGTGAGTCTTGAAAAATGAGAAGGGTATAGAAAAATAGAAAAGAGTAAGAAGAAGAAATAGAAAAGAATAAGAAGGCAATTAGGAGAAAGAGTACGAAATGCCCAGTGAGGGCATTTGTGAAGAACAATGAAGATAATATTTTGACTGAGAAAACCATCTAACTTTGAGAGAATAAGTTTTTTTTTAAAAAATTATTTTTCTGAGTACATCAAAACCAGATTATGATGGGCCCTACATGCATAATTAAGGGATCACTATATCTCCATTTACATTTATAATTAGGGCTTCCCAAAGATCTTTACATTTTTTGAATCTCATGACGTGTTTGTTTTCAAACATACCCCAGATCACATTGTTTTGGGGGTGGTGGGGGGCAGGGGAGATGACTTTAGCGGTAGTAATAAATCACCTAACAGTATTCTGCACATAGCAAACATTCAATAAGTAGTAGTTGATATTATTATATTTCATTAACCATTAAGAAAAGATTTTAGTGGTAACTGAGAAAAGTCGTAAATAAGTCACCTAACACAGTATTCTACACATAACAGGCATTCAATAAGTAGTAGTTGACATTATTATTATATTTCATTAAGCATTAAGAAAAGATTTTAGTGGCATTGTAATCAGGCATGCAGAAATGGTTGAACCCTATGGACACGAAAAAATAGTGAAACAAGAATTACAATTTGATTAATAGCTGCACACATGCACTCAAGGCTATAGGTTTAAATGTACATTTAGATCATGAAGCTTGGGCCCACTCTTTGAAAAGAAAAATAATAGATGAGAAGTAAGAAAAATTAAGTTTATTTACCCACTTATGTACATGTTACCAGAGAAGAGAATTTGAGTTGGCAAGATTCCTAAGGGAAATACCTACTGATATTTTTATCTTTTCCTCCCTGAAGGGAAAGAAACCAGGCAAAAGGAGCCTGGAGCCTCTGTTCCTGTGTTTTGTTGTTGTTGTTTGTTTAGAACACAGTGACTGCCTGCTGGCAACTGTAATCTAATTTATGTCCTGAAATTCTCACCAGCCAGACTAACTACTCCCATGCTTTGGGACAGAGCAGCTAAGAAAGAGGTAGACAGAGGTATGAAAAGAAGACAGGGTACTGCTAAGTTTCCTGACCCCTACATTCTTCTGTTTTGGTCCTCTGTACAAATTCACTTGGGGTGAGGATGTGAATTTAGGATAGTTGATGATAATTTTCAAGAGACCTAGAAATTTCTCATTCTGCCCTGTGTATCACTCTCCTCTCCATGGGATTCCCAAAGATGCTATATCCACAATGAATAAGACAAGAACGGGGACAAGGCTTGCTTTATTAATAGCTGTGCAAGAATCTAATACTCACAGTGGAAAACTCCACATTAAAAGCTGAGCTGGCAGATTAGGATGAAGGTCCCCTATCATTTTCTAAATCTACATTTTGAGATTCTGCACTATTTGGATGGTCATATAGAGAAAGGAAATATGGGGAGAACAATATGGCCATGTCTACACTATATATCTGAATTAAAATTCCCTGGATAGCCATAAGCACCAGACGGGCAGAAAGGAAGAGTTTGCATTTGGTTTTCAGGACCTATTAAAATATATTTTCCATTCTCACTAGAAATCATGACCCATTAATATTCCAAGCTCTGAACATTTATGCTAGTAATACTTCTTCCATTGCCAGGGAGCAGAAAAGAAGTGAACAGTGGAGCCAGAGAAGGGGTTGAAATCTTTCTCCCTACTAGAGTTTCAGGCATTTGCTTTAGAAAGGCAGAAGGAGATCTGTGAGGAAGAGAGTATTGAGAAGCATGCTTCTGATATTACCACGCATACATCATTTTTCCCTGTAGTCTCTTTAGCTGGTCAACTCTAGGCTACTGATTTCATTATACCAGCTGGCCAACCAGTTAAAGCCTGGGTGGAGGGACATTACTAGTAACAGAATTTAATCTCCATAGGAGCAGACTACATTTGTAGTTTTTAGTGTATGACATAGTGCTTGATAAGTATTTGTTGAGCTGAATGCATGACTGCTAGTTTGCATGTATTGCCCATTCTTTGAGAACTGCTGAATCAGGGATCACATATACCTGCCCTCATTTGCAGGTACATATGATCCGGGTTATTTTCTTGCCTGGTGGAAAGTGTGGCAGACTTTCTAGCAATTCTCTGTCTCTCACGCCCTTTCACTCAGATGCCATGAAAGCTAAAATCTCACCTTCCCAGGCTACCTTGCCATATGGGGTAGCCATGAGGCTCACTTATGGCCAATGAGGAGTAAGCAGAGGTCGGCTCTCATGTCTCTGAAAAGTTTTTGCTCTATTAATTAAAAAAGAAAGACAAAAATGATGCTACCTTGCTCTCTTCTTTCTGCCTCAAAATGGAAATTTGTCTAATATTTGTGCAGCCATCTAATGCCCAAATCTGAAAGTGAGATTGAGAGAGTCATAAAAGTCAGCACTGACACCTTCCAGCTGAACAATACCGGCAATTGCCTGTATCTAACATTGTTGCCACATGAGAAAAATAAACCCTTACTAATTTAAGCTAATAGAAGTTTTTCGTGTAGCCATTAACATTCTTGACTGTTGCAGAACTTATCTGGGAAGAAAACAGAAAGAAATCATAAAACTCAGTCACCCAAATGGATCACATCTGAGTTGAAATATGATCATCATTTTCCTTTTTGCAATATAAACATATTCAGTCTGCATCTGTGTGATACTTTCCCCAGGTGCACAAGAGGGAAGATGCAAATTGTGGCTTCTCTGGTTTTTTACTTTTGAATTCAGGAACAAACATAGAAAAATCATTCTCCAAAGAGAAGAAAAAAACTGGGATTTAAATTTCAAGTGTCTGACTTTATTCTGTACCCAGGGCCCTGATCCTTGAAGCTGCACTTCCCACTCAGGTTTCACAGGCCTAGATGTCTGAATTTTGAAAAGGTGCTTTGTATTGCAACAATGTGACTGCACACTGCATTTCTTTTATGTATTTATTTTTTCATTAAGAACATTATGTATTTCTTCATTAAGAACACAACAGATATACCAAAAAAGAAATATGTTGGCTGGGCGTGGTGGCTCACGCCTGTAATCCCAGCACTTTGGGAGGCCAAGGTGGGTGGATCACGAGGTCAGGAGATCGAGACCAGCTTGGCCAACATGGTAAAACCCCGTGTCTACTAAAAATACAAAAATTAGCCAAGCATGGTGGCACATGTCTGTAGTCCCAGCTACTCAGGAAGCTGAGGAAGGAGAATCGCTTGAACCCGGGTGGCGGAGGTTGCAGTGAGCTGAAATCACACCACTGTACTCCAGCCTGGACGACAGAGGGAGACTCTGTCTCAAAAACAAACAAACAAACCAAAAAAGAAAAAAAGAAAAAAGAAATAAGTTAATGAAATAATACATCTTAAGGAGCTATGGTTTATACTAAGACAGCTGGATTTAGCATTTTTAAAATACCATATTATTCTAGATTATTGTGCTTCCAGGCAATGGCTATACATTTCAGTCAGCTCACTAGCAAAAAACATAGGGAGTTAGACAAATTTGAAATTGGATTCTGGTTCCACCATTTATAGTGATATGAGTCACTTGCAGCTAGTATACTGGTTAGTTCTTAAGACTGTGACTTCCGACAAATAATTAGACCTATCTCAATCTCAGTTTTCACAGCTGCAAAGGAATTACTAAAACCAGTCACTAAAGTTGTGGTAAAAAGTAAAGAAATATACTTGATATATACTATTAGCTATCATTATTATTAATTAGAACTTGACAGACAAATATCCACTCTTTCTGCATTATGGTTTGTTGGAACGTCCACAGGTTCACTCTTTCTGGGATGAGACAGGGGAAGGATAATGACAAACCAAACCAATACTCCAGATCTTCAGTCTACGCTTATCCACATTCCCAGGCAGCTGCTTAAACCATTTCAAACAACAGCAATTTAGAAAACAGGTTAATCTGAGTGATGATGACCTTTATTAAGCTATCTCCAGGATCCCAGAGGTGGGCAAGGCTGAAAGTCAGAGGTGAGAGGGAAGTCAGAATCAGTCCCTTTTGGAAGTCAAAGCTGCAGATCAGTTGGAGCAAGCGGGAGTTTCCCTGAAGAGGCCCTATACTTGATGACAGAAAGAGGAAAAGCAGATGTTTCCTCACCATCCACCTTCACTGCTAGCTCCTCTGCTCCTCTGTAGATTAAAGGCTTAAACAGCTGCACTCTTTTTTAGTTTATTGATCTTGAATGAAGGAATTCTAGACAAGTTCTTTATTTGGTACAACTTGTCCAGGAGGTATAGATTGTGTCATAAAAGTGTGCCTGCCAGATTGTTTTGCTGAATCATAAGCCAAGCAGATTTTCTGGAACTGACAATCATAGATTAACAGTTTCCAACGTTTGTAACCTATCCTAGTGAATGTGAAAGGCAAATCAGGCAAATCCCAAAGATAGATTTACTTATTTATTTACAGAATGGAGAAATTGAGATGGGGATTTGCCTGAGTCCGGGAACTTACCTTCAATGAGCTCAGGTTCTCCCAAGACAAGGTGGGCTTAGAAGAGATCTCAATTATCATTTGAGATATGCTATTAAATAGCCATGGTTTCTTAGGGATCATACAACATTTGTGGATCTTCTGCTAGTCCATCTATAACACGAGCTTGTGTGTTTTCAGTTATGACCAAGGATACTACCAGATCTAATGCAACAAATCTTTGATTAAAAATGGAAGCATTGCAAATTTGGCTGATGAACGATGATATGTAAATAGATACAACACCTTTCCTTGTCTTCATCATTACAAGAATAGCATCATGCTATATGTTTCTGGACTGGAATATGCCTTTTGGTGTACCTAAAATTGCCCCTTTCAAGATACACAAGCAACTATAAGTGTCAAGTTTTTCGGGTGATAAATTTCTACCACTGTCAGATTCATTTGCAAGCAGATAATAGATTATTAATCCCTGGGGCTTATACTTAGTACAGGGTAGGTTATTTCACTAGACCCTGTTATTTTGGGTTGAAGAAATACAGAGATGTATGTATTCTACTACTATAAAAAAACACAGATGTCAAAGGACTGTAAACTGGCACAGGCCTGCAGCGCCACCTGTTGGCTATTGTGTTAATATAATAATCACAGAGTCCTAAGCTTTCAGAAAAGAAAGCTTATCTCCAAAGTTAAAAAGAGGCAGGGTATGCGCAGGCCAAGTTTGAGTTAAACTCACTTTTATTTGAAAAGAAAAAAAAATGCATCCCTAGTAAATGGGTGGGGCTGCTTAATTCTGGATTCATTTATTTTTAAATGAAGCACTAGTGGAAAATGGAAAGATGGGATAATAAAATTTCAAAACTGGAGAAGTTTTTAAGTAATGATATAACCTCCTCACTGTGCAGGTGAAAAAAACAGAATGGAATGTATCCCACAACAAGACGCTGTGTATCCCAGAGCTACAGAGCTTGGTAGTGAGGCTGCCGGAATTAAAAGTAACTTCAGATTTACTTCACAGTTCCGTCTGGGTAGCTTTCTTTAAAAAGGTGCATTTTAAGAGATCTTCATGTTCTTTAATTTTACCAGAATTATAATGAGTATCAGGGCAGTTCTTGCAATATCCTTATTTAAATTTACAGAATTGTGGAAGTAATAATTAGTTTTTAACCCTCCATTCTATCTGCCTGTTAAAAACTTTCAACAACTGTTAACATGCTTATGGAATCTAAACTTGCCAAAAATAATTTCTTTTTTTTTTCTCCTTCCCCATGTTTCTCTGCAATTCATTCCCTTCCTCCCACTAGGAGAGAAGGATTTTTTTTGTGGTATGCGGATGAGGGGCTGTGATTCCATTGAGACATATGTGGTTCCAGTTCCTAGGTTGTGGTTCCCTGAAAACGCAAATTGCTCACTTGAGACAACCAAGAGCCAACAACAACAACAACAAAACTTCCAACTTGCTCTCCTATCCTAATCACATCTCCAGGCCTATCTGAAAGGGATGGAAACTCAATTGAGAAATGGATCATAGCACACGCAAGATCTGACACAGGGTAAAAAGTTAGCAAATGCCACCCTCAGTAAAAAAAGAAGACCAAAGGAGTCCAGTAGGGCTCAGAAGCACCATCTTGGACAGAAGTCAGAAACATCTACCAGGAACAACATTTAGAATTTGTAAGTTTTTCAAAATTAAAGGCACCTTTATTTTTGTTTATTTATGTATTTATTTTAAGTTCTGAGATACAAGTGCAGAATGTGCAGGTTTGTTACATACGTATACATGTGCCATGGTGATTTGCTGCACCCATCAACCCGTCATCTAGGTTTTAAGACTGCATGCATTAGGTATTTGTCCTAATGCTCTCCCTCCCTTTGTCCCCCACCCCCCGGCAGGCCCCAGTGTGTGATGTTCCCCTCCCTGTGTCCATGTGATCTCACTGTTCAACTCCCACTTATGAGTGAGAACCTGCAGTGTTTGGTTTTCTGTTCTTGTGTTAGTTTGCTGAGGATGATGGTTTCCGGCATCATCCATGTCCCTGCAAAGGACATGAACTCATCCTTTTTTATGGCTGCATAGTATTCCATGGTGTATATATGCCACATTTTCTTTATCCAGTCTATCACTGATGGACATCTGGGTTGGTTCCAAGTCTTTGCTATTGTAAATAGTGCTGCAATAAACATACGTGTGCATGTGTCTTTATAGTAGAATGATTTATGATCCTTTGGGTACATACCCAGTAATAGGATTGCTGGGTCAAATGGTATTTCTGGTTCTGGATCCTTGAGGAATCACCACACTGTCTTCTGCAATGGTTGAACTAATTCACACTCCCACCAACAGTTTAACAGCATTCCTATTTCTCTACAGCCTCACCAGCACCTGTTGTTTCCTGACTTTTTAATCGCCATTCTAACTGGCGTGAGATGGTATCTCATTGTGGTTTTGATTTACATTTCTCTAATGACCAGTGATGATGAGCTTTTTTTCATATGTCTGTTGGCCGCATGAATGTCTCCTTCTGAGAAGTGTCTGTTCATAAACTTTGCCCACTTTTTGATGGTTTTTTTTTTTTTGTAAATATGTTTAAGTTCCTTGTAGATATAGCCAAGAAAATCCTAAGCAAAAAGAACAAAGCTGGAGGCATCACTCTACTTGACTTCAAACTATACTACAAGGCTACAGTAACCAAAACAGCATGAAACTCGTACCAAAACAGATATATAGACCAATAGAACAGAACAGAGACCTCAGAAATAACATCACACATCTACAACCATCTAATCTTTGAAAAATGTGACAAAAACAAGCAATGAGGAAAGGATTTTCTATTTAATAAATGGTGCCAGGAAAAATGGCTAGCCATATACAGAAAACAGAAACTGGACCCCTTCCTTACACCTTATACAAAAATTAACTCAAGATGGATTAAAGACTTAAATGTAAAACCCAAAACCATAAAAACCCTAGAAGAAAACGTAGGCAATACCATTCAGGACATAGGCATGGGCAAGGATTTCATGTCTAAAACACCAAAAGCAATGGCAACAAAAGCCACAATTGACAAATGGGATCTAATTAAACTAAAGAGCTTCTGCACAGCAAAAGATACCATCATCAGAGTGAACAGGCAACCTACAGAATGGGAGAAAATTTTAGCAATCTACCCATTTGACAAAGGTCCAAGTTTTTATATTTATTTTTTAAATGAATGACTAATAACACATTAATTCTTAGGGAGAAATAACACTGGTACTCATGTCCTGTAAGCAGTAAGGAGAATGAAAACATAGGAGCCAGTTCTTTTTTATAGTCAGTTTTAAGGGAAGAGGGTAATGAGTATTGGAGACTTTAGAGAGGAAAGGAAAGCAGGGTGCATCAAATTGGATTAACTGAATGCTACCTTCATGCCTTCAAAGTGATCTTAGAGACTTCATATTGGAAAGGTGTATGGGCCTACAACTTAATTTTCCATTCAGTCCATTGCCCAAACTAGAAGATAAAGGATTGTCCATAGTCCTCCTTCTCCTTTAACCCCTATCAATTGTAGCAATTCCAAAATATCTCTTAATCTAAACTTCCCTTTTCATTCTCTTGATCACACTTAGCACAAGTGACCTATTACGCTGCAACCGCCTCCTAACTAACCTCTTGCCCTGGAAGTCTATTTTCTTTCCACATGGCTACCTTCATCTTTCTTAAATGCAAATTGGATCATGTTATTTCCCCGCTTAAGACCACCAAGCAGGAACAGAATCCAAGCTTCTTAGTATGATGTATAAAACTTTTCAATGTGGCTTAAATTGGAAAGTATTTTCCTGTTCAGCCTCATTTCCTGGACCAACACCTCCAGTCCCTCACAATTCAGGGTCTCTGCTCCACACTCTTCTGACTTCTGCATCTCTGTCTGTATTTACAGTCATTTCCTCCGGTCTGTTGTGCCCTTCACAACCATCACTAGGCAAATTCCTATTCATCCTTCAAGGTCCATTTCCATTATCACTGCCCCTAAGGAGCCTCCTCTAAAGTTCTCAGCCAGGGAGCTTCTCTGTTGTGTATACTTGCACTCTGCTTTTTTATTACATCATTACAGCGTGAAGCTCATTGTATTGTATAGCTCCACTAGCATATTAGTCTTCCTTACATAGATGATGAGTTTCTTAATGTATAGATCCTGATAGATCTTTTTAGCAGTTCAAATTGTTATCATACACTGTTCTACAATATTTACTGAAGATAAAGCATGAATCCTTCACTATGCTAAATACGAGAAATACAAAGATAAGCCATGAATGATGCCCACAGTAATGTTACTCAAAGCCTACCTTTTCTGCATTCTAAGTATTCAAAACAGTTGGCACTATGGTTTTAATACTTGTCTCCTCCAAAAGTGACGTTGAACTTTCAACCCCAATGTGGCAATATTGAGAGGGAGCCTTTGAAAGGGTGTCGAGTCATGAGGGGTCTGCCCTCATGAATGGATTAATCTATTCACATATTAATGGGTTATCATGGGCATGGGACTGGTGGCTTTATAAGAAGAAGTGTGACCTGAGCTAGCACAGTAAACTGCCTCACCATGTGATGCCCTGCACTGCCTCAGGACTCTACAGAGAGTCCCTGCCAGCAAGAAGTCTCTCAACAGATGCAGCCCATCCACCTCAGTCTTCTCAGCCTCCAGAACTGTGAGAAATACATTCCTTTTATTTATTAATTTACTCAGTTTCAGTTATTCTGTTATAAGCAATATAAAACAGACTAAGACAGTTGGAGAAAGGAGAATTTTGTGTTTTCTACACTGACTGAACTTCATTGCAATGTGGTGATTCTCAATGGTGATTCACCAAAATCAGTGGTGAAACAGTACAGTAGACAGTACAGTAGACCCTCGAGCAACATGAGTTCAAACTGCATGGGTCTATTTATACATGGATTTTTAAAATGAATACAGTTGGCCCTCCACTAGATGGGTTCCATATCCACAACCAAATGCAGATCAAAGATACAGTATTCAGGTGTTGTGAAACCCACCTACATGCAGGGCCAACTCTTTGTATCCACAGCCTTTGCAGGGACGGATGAGTATAATAGGATTTTGGTACATGTGAGGAGTTCTGGAACCAATCCCCTGTGGATACCAAGACACAACTGTACATGTAATATGTACAATTTAAGCTCTTGTGGGTGGATATAACAGATAATATCATCTTGATTGTCATGTGTCTTGTTTTTTTTAAAAGTTTGAAATCACTATCCAATGTCCTGCCTGTATACTGTATATTAGTACTTCACAAGCACAGACTTCTCAATGTTTGCGAAATAAATAAGCATATGGATGGATGAATGGATGGGCTACTGGAATGATGAACAGATGGATAAAATTGAATTCCTGATTCTCTTCCCACGAATATCGGTTGTACTTGGTGCTTAAAGCTGTGGGCTTTGAGGTGGACATTTTTTGTTGATATGTAGAACCATTATCACTTTTCTGAGTTCTTCTCTGTCCAGTATAGGCATAAAGACTGGAAGCAGAATTCCTCAGTTGTCCTTGCTAGCTTGAGTCTAGCTAAATTCTACCAGAGAGGCACTTTAATGAGATTTAAAAACAAAGAAAAGGAGAAGCTATTATCTTCTGGTGGCAGCTGTAGGCAGATGAGTGGGCATTGGCAGGAAGCCAGTAAGGGGTTTTGCCTGTGGCTTCATATATCATACCATAAGTTGCCCATGCTGGTCCATAAGTAACTGAGATACTTGGAGATGATTTTGTTGAAATTCCTCACCTTCTGGATTTCTTGAAATTTTCTATGTTGATCTTAATTCATCCAACTTTCCAATAATTGTGTAAGTTTTTCCTACAGTAAATTTCTTTCTATCCAAAATACATAGAATAAATTCTGGTTGACACAGACTTTTGGTTGGAAAACTAAAATAAAATGGTTACTTATCCTAATGAACATTCAATTCAAAGACCTTTATAATCTTTGAACACGCGCGTGTGCACGCACATACACACACACACTCAACTCTGGCTTAAATACTTTCTTTAATGGAAGGCTCATTGCTTCACAAGGTAGCTTATTGCCCTCTGTGAGAGTTTCTAATCAGGAAAAAAGTAAAAATTCATCTTTTTAAAACCTGAAATGATAAATCATTACTCATTTATTTTCTGATTCTGTAGCTACTCCACCTCTAGAAAGTTCATAGGCTCTGGGCATTAACGGTGTCTGGAGGGAAGTCTAAGACCCATACCCTTGGATCTTCTGCTAGAGATGAGTAGGAAAGTAGAATAGTAAAATAATTATGCATGTTTTCTTGGTGTGACAAATTCAAAGTTTAGGTTTGATAATATAAACATACCTGACTACTGAAATATAAGCTTACTAAAGGGAGTGGCAAAATCTTCAAATCCTTCAAATTCCCATTACCTTTAAATTCCCAGTACTAAATACCATGTTTCTTTGTTGCTGAGCTGAACCCAAGTAAATGAGAATGTTTTAAAAACCTGTAAATCTAGCATCAGAAGAGATAAAAATTTTTAGCTTCCCAAGTCTTTATATTGGTTCACTTCTAAGGAAGCAGCACAATTTCTTTTACAGTTCAGACTCTAGATCAGAATAAAATATTTGTTATAGTAGAAACTAACACAATATAGAATTACAATCACTCCTGTAGGACATGAGAAAATAAAAATATTTAAAACCAAATAAGTAGCAGGGAACTGCTTCAGTTTTCTGAACCAAACCTAACTAAGTTTGAATAATCTTAGCTAAAATATCGTAGCTGTTTATTGATGACCCTTTTGCCTTTAACATATTCAGAAATAATGTGTATACTTTTTCTCAAAAGTCAACAAAATAAGCAAAAAGTTAACATATTGTCTTGTGTTTTAGAGGATATATAGCATATTAACATGTCATAGTAATATTTTATTGCTATTATTATTAAAATTTTGAATGAAACTTTGAGTTCTGACCAAGATGAAGTAACAGAGACTGGATGTATCCCATCTAAAATGAAAAAAGATGGACAAAATGTATGCAAAGAAATGGTTCTTAAAAGTTTTGACGTAAGGCAATGAACAGAAATCTTTGAGAAAAAAAAAAAAAAAGAAAAGAGTGTCCAGGATGTGATTCGGGAAAGGGGGACTCAGGTGGAACCTAGCAGTATTTGTGAGTTGAAAACATAGAGCTGGGTGTGTACAGGAAGTCCAAGATGTCTACACTTTGCAGGACAGAGTACCAAATAAAAGAAATCTATATGCAGGGATCCCCAGACATTTTCATAGGGTCCCTCTTAAATCTTCAGCTGACTGTTGGTTAGCATATTTTTCTGAGAAAACTATCAAGGCTGGGAATGTAGCCACCAGAGAAAATTAGAGAAAGTGCCCAGAGTTCTAAAGGGCCAGAAATACTGCCTCTTACAACCAACTGGTATGTAGCCCCCTCATAATTCATGAGGTACTGGATAGCATACTCAGAAGACTTTTATCTCATTATGCTGCTCTCAGCTTGCCTAGCAAAGCTTGAGAACAAGACTTAAATAGATCGAACTGTTTTTAAGTAACTTATCTACATCTTAGAACAAGATTTGGAATATGTGCAGGAATACAAAAATATCCATCCCCCAAAAAGGTAAAATGTATAATGTCTGGCATCCAGTCAAAACTTATCATTTTGTAAAGAAACAAGATAATACAGCTATAATGAAGACAAAAATCAATCGATTAAAACTGATCCGGAATGACACAGAGGAGACAGATGATAGTTAATAAGAACACTAAACCAGTTATTGTAACTATAGTTCATATGTGCAAGAAGCTAGAGAAAAGATTTAAGATGTTAAGCAGAATTGTGAGGATATGTATTTTTTTTGAAAGACCCAAATCAAACTTCTAAAGATAAAAACTACATAAAGAGAAGAAAAGATTAGTTAACACAAAAACATAGCAATCGAAACTATCAAAAGGGAAACAAACAGGAAAAAGAAAGCACTGAAAAAGAAGAGTATCAGTGAGCTGTGGGACAATTGTAATGGCCTAATATACATGTAATTGGAGTTTACAATGGGAGTAGGGAAAGAAAAAACTATCTGGAGACATGAGACAAAAAACTTTCTATTGATAAAAATTAAAGGTCAACATAACTGAGAAGCTCAATGAACTCAAATGACAAGATACATAAGGAAAACTGCAGCACCACATATTATAATTGATTTCCTTAAAACAAGTGGTAAAGAGAAAATGTTAAAAGTAGTCATAGAACAAAGAAACATTTTATGTGGAGGAAAAAAGATAAGGATGAGAGCAGATGTCTTGTTTGAGATCATGCAATATAAAAGACAATTTTATGTGTTAGTAACATTTTTAGAGTACTGAAAGAAAGAAGGGACAACCTTGAATTCTTGAACTAACAAAAATACCTTTAAAACTGAAAGTAAAAGAAAGGCTTTTTCAGGCATACCAATGCTGAAATAATTCATTTAGAACAGTTCTGAACTATAAAAAATGCTAAAGGAAATTCTTCAAGCAAAAGGAAAGTAATACCGGATGGAATTCTGGATCTATACAAGAGAATAAACAGCACCAAATAAGATAACTATGTGTGTTAATATAAATACATTTTGGTTGTTATTTAAGTCTCTGTAAAAGATAATCAACTGTTGAAAGCAAAAAATAAGAATATATTATAAGATTTATAAGATTTCTAAAAACAAGATGTCTGGAAACAATAGCAAAAAAACAGGAGAATAGAAATGGGTATTTCTATGTTTTGTGAGGTCCTAATACAAAAGGAGGTGAAATAGTACTTAAAGATATACACTGATAAGATTGAATATTATAAGCCCTGAAGCAAACACTAAAATAGCACAAACTAAAACTAATAAGCCACAGATAAAATAGAATCATATGAAATACTCAGTTAATTCAAAAGAAGACAGAAAAAATACCAAAAATATACAAGTTGGAAAAAAGAAGTAAATTTGTCTTTATTTTGCAAGATAGTGTAATCATCTGTGTAGAAAGTTTAATGTAATCTACAAATCACTATGAATATTAGCAAGTGAGTTCAGCAAGGTCAGTGTACAAGATTAATGTAAAGAATCAATTGCATTTCTACATACTAGCAACACAATTGGACATTAAAATTTAAAAATGCCATTTACAATATGAAAATATGAAATATATAGAAATAAATCTGACAAAAATGTATAATGCTTGCATACTGAAAACTACAAAAAATTGCTCAGAGAACTTAAGGAAGTCAAATAAATAGAGAGAGATGCCACCTTCATGATTAGAAGATGACTTGTTTTTAAGATATCAATTCTCCAAATTAACCTATGGATCCAACACATTCTAAGTCAAAATCATAATAGGCATTTTTTGGGTAGAAGTTCACAAGCTGATTCTAGAAATCATATGAGAATGTAAAGGCTCTAGAGTAGCAAAGTAACACTAATAAATAATAACCTTGAAAAATAAAAATAAATTTGAAGAACTAACACTACCTGACTCCAATAGTTATATATTTAGATAGATATAATAATCGAAACCACACTATATTGGTGTCAACATGGACAACTTAACAAATGAAACATAAGATAGAGTCCATAAATAGAGTTACTCATGTGTGGTTAATTGATTTTCATTAAAATTACAAAGGCACTTCAGTGGAGAAAGGATAGTGTTTCAACAAAGGTTTCTGGAATGATTAGATATCCATATGCCAAAAAAATCAAAACAAAAACAAAAAAACTATTAATACCTTGCACCATATACAGAAATTAACTCAAAATGGATTATAAAAAAGATGTAAAACTTAAAACTACAAAACTTCCAGAAGAAAAATATAGAAGAGATTTTATGGCCTTGGGTTAGGCAACTATTTCTTAGACCAACACCAAAGGCATGATCTGTTTAAAAATAAACAAATTGGACTTTATCAAAATTAAGAATTTCTGGCTAGGTGTGGTGGCTTATGCCTGTAATCCCAGAACGTCCAAAGGCAAGGTGGGCGTATCACTTGAGGTCAGGAGTTCGAGACCAGCCTGGGCAAGATAGGGAAACCTCATCTCTACAAAAAATAGAGAAATTAGCCTTGTGTGGTGGGATATACCTGTGGTCCCAGCTATCAGGGAGGCTGAGGTGGAGGATCATTTGAGCCTGGTTGTTGGAGGTTGCAGTGAGCCGGGATCACGCCACTGCACTCCAGCCTGGGTGACAAGCCAGACACTTTCAGACCCTTTCTCAAAAAAAGAAAAAAAATTCTGCCCTTCAAAAGATACTATTATATAGTAATAAAAGAGAAGATGTATACTGAAAAAATACATTCACAAATCACATGCACTAATGAACTTGTATCAAGAATGTATAAATCACTCTCAAAAACAACCAGTGAAAAAACACATAGGTTAAAAGAAAATTGGACAAATAACATGAACAGACACTTCACTAACGTATAAACATACAGCATATAAATATAAGAAACATGTTCAACATAATTCGTTATTCAAAAAATGCAAATAAAACCATATGTGACACTACTACCCTTCTATTGGGATGTTGAAAATTTAAAAGAATAATCATGTCAAGTGTTGTTGAGGGTGTAAAGAAACAAACTCCTATACTGCTGCTGGAAATGTAAAATGTCCCAATCAGTTTGGAAAACAGTTTGGAAGCTTCTTAAAAAGTTAAACATATGCCTACCCTATAACACAGCTATTTCACTTCCAAGTATTTACACATGACAAGTGAAAGCCTACCTCCACACTTTTACATGCATGTTCATAGCAGTTTTAGTTGTCAGAGGTCTAAATTGGAAAATATCCATAATGCCCATCAACAGATGAATGGATAAATAAATGATGATATATCTAAACAACAGATTAGTACTCCTCAAAAAAGGGAATGAACTACTGATAAACAAAAACATGGCTAAATCTCTAATTATGCCGAATGAAAATGGCCAGACAAAAAAAGAGTACCTACTGAAGGATCCCATTTGTATAAAATTCTAGACAATGTCAACTAAACTGTAGTAACAGAAAGCAAATGAGTGGTTACCAGAGAATGGGGAAGGGTCAAGGAGGGTCAGAAAAGAAGGATTACAAAGGGGAATGAGGAAACTTGTACCTTGTCTTGATTTTGTTGATGGTTTCATTAGTGTGTACATATGTCAAATAAGTGTAAAGTTGTACACTTAAATATGCGCTGCTTATTACGTCAAGTAAATTTCCACAAAGCTGTTACACAATTTTTGAATGAGGTACAAAATAATTTATAAAAACCATGAAGCAAAGAATTGTCCATTGAAACAATCATAATATTCAAGATTCTGCCTTATGCCAAAAATAAAGATTTGGTTATCAGTCGTAACTGTCATATGAACTCATAAAACCAACTACTTTGAGCAACCCAAAGATTTCCTTCTCTAAGATGGTAATCACAAAGGGACTGGATTTCACTTTGCTGTTTCTCACCTTCTCAGATTATAAATAACAGGGTAGGGTAGAATATTTTAGTACACCATGCAAAGGCCAGTATATGGTGGAATCAACAGTTAAGATGCATTTCCCACTCTGATGCTCCTTCATGCTTCCAGGACTTATAGCTCCCTCCACATGCATTACGTATGCTTGTGTTTGGCTACCTCTCTGGCAAATGTTCATGTCTCTTCCATTTAAGATTACAAATGCTAGACCTCATGACTTCTGTCTACTTTATTCCATTTTCATTTGATCGTGTTCCCTTTGCTTGGGGAGCAGTTTTGGATTCTTCTCTCTTCTCACTCTGTTTCCTTTAACATTTTATCTTCAGATTCACTGTGGGTCTTTCTTCTTTCCTACATTAATAGCACTTGTATACCTCATTGGTCTCAACTTACTCACTTCTTTCATCAGAATCTTACTTTCTTCTTCCTGTCATGGTCAAGTGTTTTTTGTTATGCTCCTTTCTTTCTTCAAACTCATTTCAACAGTAGAAATAAAAGTACTCCCATTATATATATACAAATATATATTTTATATATTATATGTAGGAATATTATATATGTATATATACATATTGCTTTCCTATAATGTAAATATAAAACAAAAAAGAAAAACAAAGTTTTACACAAAGTAATATTAACAAATTAGTCTCTAAATTTGATGTAATCCAACAAAAATCCCTATGTGATTTATATCTGTGTAGCCATGCTACATATTATATAACAGTTATTTTTGTATATTTCTGGTGAAAGTGAAAGTTGGTAGAACAATCTTAGAAAAAGGATTTCCAGAATTTAGTGCACTTGATGGTCATGTACACATGCAACAGCATCTAGAATAGATATGATAATTGTGGTCTTTTACACAATGGACTATACACAGCATTGTATTTTAGCTATGACTATGAACAAGCAGGGATCAACCTTACACAGAATGTTGAGCAAAAGAAGCAAAACACATAAAAGAATACAATATGATTACATTCATATAAAGTTCAAAAATAGACAAAATTAAGCTCTACTCTTCTTGGATACATGTTAAGTGGTAAATTATCCCGAAAAGCAAGTAAATAATTACTGTGAAATTCAAAATGGTATTTTCTTCCAGGAGAAAGTGAGGGGTTGAGTTTGTGGGTGCTGTCATGCAGGTTATATTATGTGGGGTGACAACACAGACATTCACTTAAGGAATTTTTGTTAATGTCTTTTTTTTTAATTTTTTAGTGTGGGGTTTATATTTCACGAATGCCAAAAAAGATCATACTACATAGAACAACCTGCTTATTTTTTAACTCGGCAATTAATAGTGATTATTTTCCCAGACAATTACATAGGCTTTTAAAGATGAATCCGGCCAGGTGCAGTGGTTCATGCCAGCACTTTAGGAAACAGAGGTGGGAGGATTACTGGAACCCAGCAGTTTGAGGCAAGATGGCAAGACCCCGTCTCTACAAAAAACAAAAAAACAAAAACAAAAACAGAACTAGCCAGGCATGGCGGCGTGTGCCTGTAGTTTCAGCTGTTTAGGAGGCTGAGATGGGAGGATCACTTGAACCTGGTAGCTGGAGGCTACAGTGAGCCATTATAGGGCCACTGCACTCCAGCCTGGGTGACAGAGTGAGACACTGGCCCAAAAATAAAATAAAAATAATAAAGATGGATCTTAGGGGGCACAAAGATGCGGTTCTCTCAGATGAATAAATCTAGACATCTCAAGTACATTATGAGAACTATAGTTAATAATATTGAATTATATACTGGAAATATGCTGAAAGAGTAGATTTTAATTATTATTCCCCTCCCCCGCTCCGCTTACCTCCCTAAAAAGAAGAAGAGTAACTCTGTGAGATGATGGATATGCTAATTTACTTGATTGTAGTAATCACTTCACTACACATACATATATCAAAACATCATGTTGTACAGCTTAAATGTATACGATAAAGAATAAATAAATACAAATGGATCTCAAAAGATGACCTTCAATCTATGGTACCATAATTTATTTAAATGCTCACCCAATTTTGTATATTTTAACTTTGCTGTTCTTTTCTCTTATAAAATAGAGCACAATAGATCTACATATGTACAACTCTTTGCTTCATCTCCTATTGTTTCCTTAAGATAACATATTAGAGGTGTAATAGTGGAGTCAAATAGCATGCATTTTACAATCCATGAATATAAAATCTATGAATATAAATGTTCCTGCCAAGTTTTCCTCAAGAAATTTTCCATCAAGTGACACTTCTACCAGCCTTTTATGAGAATGCTCATCTTCATTCACACTCACCAGCATGGCTATTAAAATGTTTTGCTAATTTGGTAATTAACTAATTTAAGTTTCATGAGAGTAGAGACCTTTATATTTTTCACCAATATGACATCTTGCCCATACTAGGGCACTCAATAAATATTTACTAACTAAAATATTTATATCTAACTTATTTTAATTGGCATGTATTGCTGAAAGTTCTCTTCGAGTTATTACTGTAAGTTGATATTTTCACAGATATTTTTCTTATATATTCTGGCAAATGACCATCATTACTACTTATTATTCAGGGGAATGCTTTTTTAAATATATAATTTAATCTCCATGGCCTTTTTTTATTTTTTATTTTATTATACTTTAAGTTCTAGGGTACATGTGCACAACGTGCAAGTTTGTTACATATGTATACATGTGCCATGTTGGTGTGCTGCACCCATTAACTCGTCATTTACATTAGGTATATCTCCTAATGCTATCCCTCCTCCCTCCCCCCACCCCATGACAGGCCCCGGTGTGTGATGTTCCCCACCCTGTGTCCAAGTGTTCTCATTGTTCAATTCCCACCTATGAGTGAGAACATGCGGTGTTTGGTTTTTTGTCCTTGCGATAGTTTGCTGAGAATGATGGTTTCCAGCTTCATCCATGTCCCTACAAAGGACATGAGCTCATCATTTTTTATGGCTGCATAGTATTCCATGGTGTATATGTGCCACATTTTCTTAATCCAGTCTATCATTGATGGACATTTGGGTTGGTTCCAAGTCTTTGCTATTGTGAATAGTGCCACAATAAACATACGTGTGCATGTGTCTTTATAGCAGCATGATTTATAATCCTTTGTGTATATACCCAGTAATGCGATGGCTGGGTCAAATGGTATTTCTAGTTTTAGATCCTTGAGGAATCGCCACACTGTCTTCCACAATGGTTGAACCAGTTTACAGTCCCACCAACAGTGTAAAAGTGTTCCTATTTCTTGCCTTCTGCTAACTTTTGAATGTGTTTGCTCTTGCTTCTCTAGTTCTTTTAATTGTGATGTTAGGGTGTCAATTTTAGATCTTTCCTGCTTTCTCTTGTGGGCATTTAGTGGTATAAATTTCCCTCTACACACTGCTTTAAATGTGTCCCAGAGATTCTGGTATGTTGTGTCTTTGTTCTCATTGGTTTCAAAGAACATCTTTATTTCTGCCTTCATTCTGTTATGTACCCAGCAGTCATTCAGGAGCAGGTTGTTCAGTTTCCAAGTAGTTGAGCAGTTTTGAGTGAGTTTCTTAATCCTGAGTTCTAGTTTGATTGCACTGTGGTCTGAGAGACAGTTTGTTATAATTTCTGTTCTTTTACATTTGCTGAGGAATGCTTTACTTCCAACTATGTGGCCAATTTTGGACTAAGTGTGATGTGGTGCTGAGAAGAATGTATATTCTGTTGATTTGGGGTGGAGAGTTCTGTAGATGTCTATTAGGTCCGCTTGGTGCAGAGCTGAGTTCAATTCCTGGATATCCTTGTTAACTTTCTGTCTCGTTGATCTGTCTAATGTTGACAGTGGGGTGTTAAAGTCTCCCATTATTATTGTTAGTGAGTCTAAGTCTCTTTGTAGGTCTCTAAGGACTTGCTTTATGAATATGGGTGCTCCTGTATTGGGTGCATATATATTTAGGATAAGTAGCTCTTCTTGTTGAACTGATCCCTTTACCATTATATAATGGCCTTCTTTGTCTCTTTTGATCTCTGTTGGTTTAAAGTCTGTTTTATCAGAGACTAGGATTGCAACCCCTGCCTTTTTTTGTTTTCCATTTGCTCGGTAGATCTTCCTCCATCCCTTTATTTTGAGCCTATGTGTGTCTCTGCACGTGAGATGGGTCTCCTGAATACAGCACATTGATGGGTCTTGACTCTTTACCCAATTTGCTAGTTTGTGTCTTTTAATTGGAGCATTTAGCCCATTTACATTTAAGGTTAATATTGTTATGTGTGAATTTGATCCTATCATTATGATGTTAGCTGGTTATTTTGCTCATTAGTTGATGCCATTTCTTCCTAGCATTGATGGTCTTTATAATTTGGCATGTTTTTGCAGTGGCTGGTACCAGTTGTTCGTTTCCATGTTTAGTGCTTCCTTCAGGAGCTCTTGTAGGGCAGGCCTGGTGATGATAAAATCTCTCAACTTTTGCTTGTCTGTAAAGGATTTTATTTCTCCTTCACGTATGAAGCTTAGTTTGGCTGGATATGAAATTCTGGGTTGAAAATTCTTTTCTTTAAGAATGTTGAATATTGACCCCCACTCTCTTCAGGCTTGTAGAATTTCTGCCGAGAGATCAGCTGTTAGTCTGATGGGCTTCCCTTTGTGGGTAACCCGACCTTTCTCTCTGGCTGCCCTTAACATTTTTTCCTTCATTTCAACTTTGGTGAATCTGACAATTATGTGTCTTGGAGTTGCTCTTCTTGAGGAGTATCTTTGTGGCGTTCTCTGTATTTCCTGAATTTGAATGTTGGCCTGCCTTGCTAGATTGGGGAAGTTCTCCTGCATAATATCCTGCAGAGTGTTTTCCAACTTGGTTCCATTCTCCCCGTTACTTTTAGGTACACCAATCAGACGTAGATTTGGTCTTTTCACATAGTCCCATATTTCTTGGAGGCTTTGTTCATTTCTTTTTACTCTTTTTTCTCTAATCCCTTCTCTCTTCATTTCATTCATTTGATCTTCAATCACTGATACCCTTTCTTCTAGTTGATCAAATCGGCTACTGAAGCTTGTGCATTCGTCACGTAGTTCTCTTGCCATGGTTTTCAGTTCCATCAGGTCATTTAAGGACTTCTCTACCTTGGTTATTCTAGTTAGCCATTCGTCTAATCTTTTTTCAAGGTTTTTAGCTTCTTAGCATTGGGTTCAAAGTTCCTCCTTTAGCTCAGAGAAATTTGATTGTCTGAGGCCTTCTCTCAACTTGTCAAAGTCATTCTCCATCTAGCTTTGTTCCTTTGCTGGAGAGGAGCTGTGTTCCTTTGGAGGGGGAGAGGTGCTTTGATTTTTAGAATTTTCAGCTTTTCTGCTCTGTTTTTCCCCCATCTTTGTGGTTTTATCTACCTTTTGTCTTTGATGATGGTGACGCAGAGATGGGGTTTTGGTGTGGATGTCCTTTGTTAGTTTTCCTTCTAACAGTCAGGACCCTCAGCTGCAGGTCTGTTGGAGTTTGCTGGAGGTCCACGCCAGACCCTGTTTGCCTGAGTATCAGCAGCAGAGGCTGGAGAACAGCAAATATTGCTGAACAACAGATGTTGCTGCCTGATCATTCCTCTGGAAGCTTCGTCTCAGAGGGGAACCCAGACGTGTGAGGTGTCAGTCTGCCCCTACTGGGGGGTGCCTCCCAGTTAGGCTACTCGGGGGTCAGGGACCCACTTGAGGAGGCACTCTTCTGTTCTCAGATCTCAAACTCTGTGCTAGGAGAGGCACTACTGTCTTCAAAGCTGTCAGACAGGGACATTTAAGTCTGTAGAGTTTGCTGCTGCCTTTTGTTTCAGCTATGCCCTGCCCCCAGAGGTGGAGTCTACAAAGGCAGGCAGGCCTCATTGAGATGTGGTGGGCTCCACCCAGTTCCAGCTTCCTGGCCACTTTGTTTACCTACCTAAGCCTCAGCAATGGCGGGCACCCCTCCCCCAGCCTCACTGCCACTTTGGAGTTCGATCTCAGACTGCTGTGCTAGCAATGAGCGAGGCTCCGTGGGCATGGGACCCTCCGAGCCAGGTGTGGGATATAATCTCCTGGTGTGCCATTTGCTAAGACCACTGGAAAAGCGCAGTATTAGGGTGGGAGTGACCTGATTTTCCAGGTGCCCTCTGTAACAGCTTCCCTTGGCTAGGAAAGGGAACTCCCTGACCCCTTGTGCTTCCTGGGTGAGGTGATGCCTCGCCCTGCTTCGGCTCATGCTCCATGGGCTGCACCCACTGTCCAACAAGCCTCAGTGAGATGAACGTGGTACCTCAGTTAGAAATGCAGAAATCACCCATCTTCTGCGTTGCTTACGCTCAGAGCTGTAGACTGGAGCTGTTCCTATTTGGCCATCTTGGAACCCCCTCCATGGGTTTATTTTGTCTTGGTGAACTCTTGACTTAGTTTCTGTGTTACAGCATTAAGCATCCCACTAGTAGTAGTCACTATAAGGTACTCCTGTATAA
Source organism: Pan troglodytes (assembly GCF_028858775.2). Lineage (NCBI taxonomy): Eukaryota > Metazoa > Chordata > Mammalia > Primates > Hominidae > Pan > Pan troglodytes. Next base: position 34,232,550 of record NC_086015.1, read on the forward strand.
TCAGATCATACTACAAATTGATGTTTGTAGCATGCACGTGTGTACACACCTATTTATACACTTGAGTTCTTAATGAGGACAGTAGAGCATATTGATTATGATGAAGATCTACAAAGTTGTTTTACACATAACTACATATACCTTGCCCTCATTGGTTTAGCAAACACTATTACATAATTCATCTACTTGAATGGAGAAGAGAGAAAATGATAGATATTATATATAAAGTGAAAATCACCTTTTCAGATTAACGATTTTCTCTTCCCAAACAGATGTTATCTTATGAACATTTGGGCAGTATCTATTTTATTGACTTGTTTAGATTATGAAAAACTGAGTTAGTTTAGCATGAATTTTCAATGTTGAGTTTGTAATTGCTTGAAGTTTGTCACTAGGAAGATAAAAAGGATCAGATGGCATTGCCCAATGTATGGGATAGTGCTCTTAATCTAATTAATTGAAAAGTAAAAATGCAATAGTGTGATCTAGTTTTAGGATTGATGTAGTTTTAGCCATAAGCCAAGATTTATTTTTTACCTCATGCCTAACAACACAAACTCAATGAGCAAACGATATTTTTTTCACTGATAGGATCTTAGAATATAAAACAATCTACCTTTTACCATCCCATTCCCATTTATTTAGACAAGGTTCATCAAAATTTTCTTACTTGCCAAATCTGATTTTTATTAAATACCTAATCAATATTCAATAAAAATGGCTCACATTTAAAATCCTATTTGAACACTCCATGACCTTTAATGCTGTTGACAATTTCCTTGAACTATTTTGAGACCCTGACCTTCGATTTCATGATATCTATTTTTTTCTGGAAGTTTTTCAATAACTCTGACCATTTTTCTTGCTCTTTCTTCATTTATTTTTTTAAAATTGGCCTTTCCAGTTCATCTTTTTTCTCTCTTTTTTCTTAAAGTCCTTTTCCCTTCCACCAGACACTCTCACCTATTCACTGCCATGGCTTCAACAACCACCTATGATCTTTTAATGCTTATTTTTTTCCAGTCCAGAGCCCTCTGGTGAACTCATCGTCAGCCTCTAACTGCTCTTCTTTCTGTTTTCCTTATCTTCATTGGCAGCACCATCATCCACCCAGTCATCTGAGTCAGAATTCTTGAAGTTATACTCCATTCTCATCTGTATCCCCTAAATCCAGTTAATCTATAAATTCTTCCAATCCTAAGTATGAGTAATTCCTAAAAACTTCTCCACTTTTCTATCTGACTACTATTGTCTTTGAGCACTTCTCATCATTCTTGACAAAACTTGGAGTTTCCTTACCAGGCTCTTTGCCCGTAGTCTCACATCTTTCAAATTGCACCCAGAGTACTACATAAGTCTGATAATATATCTCCTTTATCTGAATATATTTAATGGGTCTTTATCTCTTACAAGATCATGTCCAAACCACCAAGTATGGCATACCAAGCCCTTCATAATCTACATCTGAAGCTTCATCTTCAAATTCACTAAATACTCCTACTCTCTCTGCATCATACTCTATTGAATGATTTCTATGCCTTCAGCACCTCCCCAGGCTGTTTCATATTTTTATTTATTATTATTTTTATTTATTTATTTATTTTTGAGATTGGGTCTTGCTCTGTTGCCCAGGTTGGAGTGTAGTGGTGGGATCTTGGCTTACTGCAACCTCTGCTTCCCGGGCTCAAGCGATTCTCCTGCCTCAGCCTCCTGAGTAGCTGGACTACAGGTGTGTGCCACTACACTCGGCAAATTGTTTTTTTTGTATTTTTAGTAGAGACGGGGTTTCACCATGTTGGCCAGGCTGATCTCAAACTCCTGACCTCAGGTAATCCAGCCACCTCGGCCTCCCAAAGTGCTGGGATTACAGGCATGAGCCACAACGCCTGGCCTGTTTCATGTTTTTATACTTTGCATTCATATTCTTCTACTTAAAATGACCCTTTCTCACTCATACCTGTATGAAGTTTCTTTAAAAACCCTTTCTCCAACCATTAGATAAAGTTAATCACTTGCTCTATGCTATAACAGTACCTGATATATGCTGCATATAACCTGTTATATTGTGATTTATTTGCTACATATCTCATATATCTAATATAAATGTCCTTGAGGATAGGAACTATTTGTTAGTCATCTTCAGTGCTCAGCTCATGGATCTGTTTAAATATTTTTAACAAGTGGATGAATGGACAAATTAACACATTTATGAAGTATAGGTAAGAACAACAGTAAGTTGGTTTATTTATGTTATTTTGCTACAACTTACATTCAAAATATTATTAGATCAGTTATGTAAATAAGTTAGAAACATAAGGTGAGAATCAAACTGATTGTGCATGATATACTGCTAGGTTAGAAGTCACTTGTCAGCTATATAACATTGAGCAAGTCACCTAACTTTAATACTTTGTACCCCAGTTTCCTCATCTGTAAACCAGGCATGATAATACCCACCTGTGCTAATTAGGATATAGGCTAAATTTCTATAAAAAGATATTCTAAAATATGACTTAAAGAAGATATATAGATAAATAGATAGATACACACACACACACACACACACACACACACACACACACACATGTGCACTGGAATATTTGCATTGGAAATGCAAAACCAACAATGATCTTTGAGGAAAATGATGCCAAGTTCACACATATCACTTTGGCTCTCATTCTTTTCAAGAGAACTTACTCACATGGCCACCTATTCTTTCAAAGTATGTTAGGAAATATACCCTCTGTGTGGGTGACCATAGGCCATTTAAAACTTTCTTACTGGGAGAGAAAGGAGGAGATACATTGAATGGGCAGCTGCCCTACTACTTCATACTGCTGTTATGAGAATTTAGAAGGAACACGTAAAATCATTGAAAACGGTATCTGGCACATGGTGAGGACTCTATAAATACTATCTATTATTTTTCTTTATAGTCAAGTAAACTGAGATTCAGGGAGTTTAAATAACTTGCCTTGGATACTTACACTGAGCAAGTGAAAGAGTAAGACTCTGAACTCTGGTCAGCCTGCACATAAAGATTTCCAGACTTCCCACTACCTAAAATGTACTGCACACTTACTGGAATCTGGAAAAGAAGAAATCAAGTCCTGTTTCTTGTTCTATAATGGCATTTATTTTAGTGAATGTACCCTCTGTGTTCTTCAAAGGGCTTTTTCATGTCAATAAAGTTCATGGAGTCTCAAGGTTTCTACACTTCCAGTTATCCCTGGAAGTATTTGGATTCTTGTCTGGATTTTGGCAATATCTCAGAGGTAACATCATCAAAGGAGTTGGGTAAAGGAGTATCTGCATTCATTAAGAGAAAGAAGTTTTCTGCCGTGTTTATGTTCAGATAACTTTTTCTATTATGTGCAATGAAAGGGTTAGCAGGCTGGTCTCGGTTTTGAGAAATTACAATCCACTTTTAAGTTCTTTGCCTAGTGTAGTGGTTGAATGGTGCCCCTAAAATATATGTCCACATCCTAACCTCTGTAACCTGTGAATGTGACATTATTTGCAAAAAATAACTTTGAAGATGTAATTAAGTCAAATATTTTGAGATGATAAGATTATCGTGGATTACTGACTGGGCCCTAAATCAAATGATAAGTGTCCTAATGAGAGCCAGAAGTGAAGACACAGAGGGAGAAAACGCATGTGAAGATAGAAGCAGAGTTTAGGGTTTTGCAGCCACAAACCAAGGAACATCTGGGGCCACCAGAGGCAGGAAGATGTAAAGAAAGATTCTCTTCCAGAGTCTTTAGTAGAAATGTATCCATGCCAACACTTTGATTTTGTACTTCTAGCCTCCAGAATGGTAAGAAAATAAATTTATGTTGTTTTAAACTACTTAGTTTGTGATAATTTGTTAGGGCTGCCCTAGTGAACTGATACAACTAGTATAGAAATTTTAGCTGATAATTTGTTAATCAAGACCTTAAAGTAATGAGTAAGAGTGAAGGCACTGAGGCTAACAACACTTTTTCTACTTCTAGATCCCAAAGAATAGGAAAGGGTGAAAGAATGTGGTAGAAAATGCAAAGAAGGGAGTGAGAAAGACAGAGCAAAAGAGGGAGAGAGTCTCCTGAGCTGGTGGGGGGCAGCAGGATCCTCCAGGACTGCTTGAGGACCCAGGCTCAGTGGGAGGTGAGCAGACGCTGCAGGGGGCTGATCACATAGCTTCAGGGCCAACTTTCAAAGACACTCCATCCCTCCTGTGAGGCTTTCTTCCCTGGGTGACCTATCTACACTCAGAGTCACATGTAGTATTTGTGTATCATTATGGATAATTCCTCCAGAAATATTTTTAACTTTCAACTTTTAAAATACAACAAAACATATATGGAAGGGCTAATTGCACTGTGGGTACCATCTAGATGAGTTATCCCTAGAGGGTATCCCTGGGGAAGTCATGGCAAAAATGTCGTGGCTACGGGTGGCCCTGGTGAAAGAGGAGATTATCTGCTTGTTTTCTGCCAAGCAAGAGTTCATTTTTGTTAATAATTATTAAAAGTGTTAGTTTACATTAGTTACATTAGTTAGTGGCATTTCTATAGTATGTTGTTAGTATAACTGTGCTTTCTCACAAACTGTCTCATTCATTCTTTACATTAGCCCTGTGTGGCAGACAAGGATAGACATTATGATACTTTTATTAAAAAAATCCTCATTTTTTAAGTGAAGAATCAGGGCATTTAGTGACTTCCTCCAGGTCAGAAAGAAAACAATGAATGGAACTGGAATTAAAAGGGAAGATTACTGATTCCTTTTATCCAATCTTAATTCTATGTTGTTCTTTCATCAACTATTCAACCAGCAATTATTGAGCTTCTAATATATTCAATGCTAGGCATTAGACAGAAAGAGGCATAAAAGATGGAAGAGTTCCTGATTTCAGAAACATTGTGGTCGTCACAGAAAGACAAGCATACAAATGTCTATCTAACTTTTAAAGCAAAATGAAATATAAGGAGCAAAGCCTTGTGATAATTTCTTATAATAACAAGACTTTGATATGTTGTAATGGTGATTGGCGTCTTTTCTCCAATGAGCACCTACTGTTATACAAGGCTGTGGGCAAAAGTGGACATAGGGAGGTAGGGAAAGTTAAGAAGAGAAATGATTTGACAAGTATGAAGGTGCAAGGTGTCCCTGCATCATAAGTATTCTTCCAGATGAGAAAGTGAAACCACTAAATGGAGAATTTGTGGTTTTGCTGTCACTATCCTGGATGTGTCAGCCAGCTGCAAAACCCATACTTGTCCTTATTGAAATTTAAGCCAGAGCAGACAACCATCATTCAGTGGGTACGCAGGACCAGGATGCATTCGGGTCCTGCATTCAGACTCTTGTTTCAATTCTGCCCAAACCGATGCAAATTCTGGCCTTCGTATGACTTTAAAAAATCATTATGTGTTCCAAATAAGATAACCGACAAATAAAATGAAATTTCAATGTGAATAAAATCTGCTGGATGGTTTGAATTCTCCTTATTAAAATGTTTTAACATTGTTTTCCAGTTAATAAATTTACTATTTAAAATAATTCAAAAGTGTTTTTCTTAAATTATTCATTATAAAATTTGATTTTAAGCCAGGTTTTCTTACTTCTTCATTCCAGAGGCAGATGTTTCTCACAGAGATGGTGGAACATAATTGCTTTCTTCTGTAGTAGAATTTGTATCTAGACATCAGAAAGCCAAAGTAGATCCCATTAATAAGACACGTTAGAGACCATTTCCACTATGGGCATCCTTCAAGGATATTGTAGGTTTGGTTTTCAGACTACTGCAATAAAGCAAGTATTGCAATGAAACCACTCACACAATTTTTTTGGTTTCCCTGTGCAGTAATAGTTATGTTTACACTATTCTCTAGTCCATTAAGTCTGCAAAGCATTGTTTTAAAAATGTACATTCCTTAATTTAAAAATACTTTATTCCTAAAAAATGCTAACAATCGTCTGAGCCTTCAGGGAACTATAATCTTTTTGCTTGTGGTAGGTCTTGCCTGGATATTGAAGGCTGCTGACTAATCAGCGTTGCTGAGGGGTGGGTGGCTGTGACAATTTCTTACAATAAGACAACAATAAAGTTTGCCACATTAATTGACTCTTCCTTTCACAAAAGAGTTCTCTGGAGCATGTGATGCTGTTTGATGGGATTTTACCCATAGTAGAACTTCTTTCAAAATTGCAGTCAATCCTCTCAAACCCTGCCTCTGCTTTATCAACTAAGTTTCTGTAATATTCTTAATTCTTTGTTGTCATTTAAACAACCTTCACAGCATTTTTACCAGGAGTTGATTTTACCTTAAAAACTACTTTCCATGCTCATCCATTCGAGGCAACTCCTCATGCATTCAAATTATGAGATCACAGCAATTCAGTCACATCTTCAGACTCTCCTTCTAATTCTAATTCTCCTGCTGTTTTTACCATGTCTGTAGTGACTCCCTTCTCTGAAGTCATGAACCCTTCAAAGTCATCTATGAGAGCTGGAATCAACTTTTACAAAATTATTGGTAATATTGCCATTTTGATCTCTTTTCATCAATCACACATGTTTTTAATGACATCCAGAATCATGAATCCTGTCCAGAAGGGTATTAATTTACTTTGCCCAGATCTATCAGAGAAATCACTATCTATGCCAGCTAAAGCCTTATAAAATGTATTTCTTAAGTAATAATACTTGAAAGTTGAAATGACTCCTTGATCCATGGGCTGCAGAATAAATGTTGTGTTAGCAGGCATAAAAACAACATTAATCTTCTTGCACATTTCCATCAGTGCTCCTGGGTAACCAGGTCCCTTGTCAATGAGCAGTAGTATTTTGAAAGGAATCATTTTTTTTTATAGCAGTAGGTCTTAACAGTGGGCTTAAAGTACTCAGCAAACCATGATATAAAGGGATAAGCTGTCATCCAGGCTTTGTTGTTCCATTTATAGAGTGCAGGCAGAGTAGATTTAGCATAATTTTAAGGGCCCTAGGATTTCCAAAATGGTAAATGAACTTTGGCTTCACCTTAAAGTCACCAGCTGCATTAGCCCCTAACAAAAAAGTCAGCCTGTCATTTGAAGCTTTGAAGCTTGGTTTTGACTTCTCCTTTCTAGCTATAAAAGTCCTAGATGGCATCTTTTTTCAGTGTAAGGCTGTTTTATCTACATTGAAACTCTGTTGCTGGGATGGCATCTTCATCATTCATCCTAGCTAGATCTTCTGCAGCTTCTTCACCTGACACATGCTGCTTCACCTGACACTTTTATGTTATGAAGGTGACTTCCTTAAACCTCATGAACCAGCCTCTACTAGCTTCAAACTTTTCTTCTTCAACTTCCTTACCTTCCTTAGCCTTCATAGAATTGAAGAGAGTTAGGGTCTTGCTCTGGATTAGGCTTTGGCTTAAGGGAATGTTGTGGCTGGTTTGATCTTCTAATCAGACCTCTGAAACTTTCTTCTGATCAGCCATAAGACTTTGTTATCATTCATGCATTCACTGGAGTAGCACAGTTAATTTCCCGCAAGAACTTTTCCTTTGCATTCATTACTTGGCTAACTGTTTGGTGCAAGAGGCCTAGGCTTTTGACATACCTTCCTCACTAAGCTTAACCATTTCTAACTTTTGATTTAATGTGAGAGATGTGTGACTCTTCCTTTCATGTGAACACTCAGAGGCCATTGTAAGGTTATTAATTGGTCTAGCTTCAATATTGTTGTGTCTCAGGAAATAGGGAGGCTTGAGGAGAGGGAGAGAGGTGAGGGAATGGCTGGTTGGTGGAGAAGTCAGAGTACATAGCATTTATTCAGTTTGCCATCTTCTATGAATGTGTTTTGTGATGCCCCAAAAACAGTTGTAATAATAAATCCAAGATCACTGATCACGTATCACCATAGCAGATATAATCATGATTAAAAAGCGTGAAATATTGTGGGAATTACCCAAATGTCACACAGAGACACAAGGTGAACACATGTTGTTGGAAAAATGGTGCTGATAGACACAGGCTTGCCACAAACCTTCCATTTGTAAAAAACTCAATATCTATGAATCAAAACAGAAGTGAAGTGCAATTAAACAAGTTATGCCCGTATTTCATTTACTGTAAAATTAGTAACACTATCCTTATATTCTCTTAACAAGTTGTACCTGTGTCCATTTACACTTTTACTCTTTTGTAATTATTGTAAGTGTACATAAGCATTTTCATTTATCAGCAGAGGAAACGGATCCTCAGAGATGGTAAAAGTGGCAAGTGCAGCAACACATACTTATCAATGGGTGATTGGTTTATTTTGGACTGCATGTTCTCACATGCTCACTCTGTTTTATCAGAGCACTTTTTCTTGACTCAACTAAAATGCCAAGAGCAGCCAGACAGTCAAATAGAAATATTTGATTATTTGACTGTCAATATTTTCTTTCATGGCCTAAGTGTTAATGACACCACAGATGAAACTGGAAAACTATTTGCCTGGGTTTTGGATGGTATTCAGTATTCCCAGCCCTGTGATGATGAAGGTAATGTGGGAAAGTTGAGGTGTGAGTGCAGTCCTGCTAATTAGATGCAGTCTGGATACAGGAATGTGCTTGAATACCGTTGACACACACATCACATCACTGATACCGTACTTGCCATCTCCTTTTCTTTCAGCTCTTAGATATGTCTTGGCAAATTATCAGTGCTGAAAAGAAGCATTTAAAAGCCAAAAGGAAGCTCAAGTGCAACAATAAGGATTTAAGGAATCTGAAATGGCAACCACAAAGAAATTCTTCTAACAGTTTTTGAAGCTTGTTATTTCTTTAGCAACATGTCCTTCTTGTAGCCTTTGTGAGACCAAAAGAAGTATTAAAATCAAAGAGGCTTCCTCGATGTTTGATAAGGACTTATCACATAAAATGTGTTTTAGAATGGCAATGACGGACTTTTCCAGTTACTCAGAGATAAAAAACATGTTCCAATGTCAAATGGAAAGCTGGGAAGAGAATTTAGGGCAAGCAGAAAATTTCACTCTCTGCCTTCTACATAAGCCTGCCTAGTGAAAAGCTAGAAGGCAGAAACGTGATGGAAGACACACCAGTGTGTCATCCCCTGAGCCCCAGATCATACTTTGGTTGTCTTATATTTGCAGGATATTCCAAGAGATGGTTAGATCCCAGGCTGACTCTCTGAAGTGAGTACATTATAGCATGATTGTGAAGAATGTGAGTTTTTGACCCAGCTCGGTTGCTTATGAGCTCTGTGACCTGGGGCAAGTTCTTTATCCTCTGTTTTCTTCCCACATATAAAATGGCTGTCACCTACTTAATTGCCATTCCTATCCCCCATCTTAGTTGGGAGAGCCTTGCTCCCACTCAACAGATTGACAGTGCTGTTATTCACTTTACCAGCTTCCTTTGCACTGAGAACCTGAGCATGATTCAGTCCAGTGAAATCTAGTGAGATCTCAGGGAAAGGTGCTTAGAGACATCTAAGATGTGAGAGGAAACTCTCCTTTTCTTTGCCAGTCATTGTAATCCCATGATGATGTCGCCACCTGGTAACTATGATAGATAACGGTGAGAAGGAAGCAAATATAAAAACAATGACTTATTGGAGAGTTCTAAAGACCCTAGATTCTTTTGTTTTTCTTCTATTTATTTTATTTTATTTTATTTTATTTTATTTTCCCCCCACTCCCCTAAATTCTTAATGGCATACATAAATTACTGCACCAGCTCTGGCATATTCCCCTCTCCTGTCATCTTCTTCTTCTTATAAGAGACAATAATGGTCCTTAATGTTACACCAATTTGAGCTAGGTCTTCTGTAACTATAGCTGAAAAGATTATAAGAGATACAGTAATTATTACTTACCAAGTTGTTGTGAGGGTTAAAGAATATAATGCATCTGAAATACAATACATTCAAATACAAGTCTTGACATATGTACATATAGCTCTAGATAAATAATGGATGATCTTTATACTAAAAAAAGCTATTTCTCAAGTCTGATCATTGTCCACCTCCATTAATATTGGCTTTGTTTTGTTTCTCACTCTATTGCAACTTGTCAGGATCACCTCTATCTTAAGATTTCATGAGGTTGACATGACTAGATTTTGTTTTTCTTTATATGCACCAGTGTTTCTTCATCCACCATTGCCCAGGGCACAGCTAGAGTAACCTAAACTTTATTTAGTTTCACTTCCGTCCCACATACTGGTAAAAGTGACAACAATTTTCCAGTGATCTTGAGACATCTTCCAGAGTGTCTCACGTGTGCTTCCCGAAAAGTCCTGGCCCTTCTCAATGTTGACTGCCAAGACCTCAGCTGCTGATAAGCAGCCGGGAAATAATTGCCTATGTTACCCACTATGGTCACCTCCCTCTTGGCAATGCCACCTCTGCTGGTGGCCCTGCCTGTACCAAACACCTCTGCTGGAATGCTCAGCATGTCAAAGTGGTACACGGTAGGTTACTCAGGATGCTAAAGCTACGACTATTTTGTGCACAAATGTGGGCTTCATGTTTCTCCCTATTTTGTGTCACATTTAGACATATGAATCTCAAAATAGTTTTACTAAGAGCCCAACATCTTAAGGAATTTTAATTAAAATAAATGTTAAGACCTTTATTTTTTGGCTTTTCTCCACCTGCTAGCCCTTTCACTTTTCTAGACTTAAGTCCCTTTTCTAGACTTAATTCTGGGCCTAGGAACAGGAGAGGCAATCATCATATCTCATATAGAGTTTTCTCTTCATGTCTATTAACTGAGGTTTGGCTGGTGGACCAAATTTATCTGCTTGCTTGCTCTCTCTCCTCTAATTTCCCACAGGCAAATATAATTTGGGCCACCTTTACAACCAAACTTCTAGTTATTTTCAGATTCATGTGAAACCCAACCCTGCACAAATCTTGGGTTTAATTTGGGATCCTTCATTCTGCTTTCACCAACTACCTAAAACCATCAAGCAGGAAGACCTGTCATATAATTTTTTCCCACCTTTTGCCATTGAGGACATATTTTATCAATTCAGACTAAAGAGAATATTACTTTGCCCTCAAACTTCAGAGTGTTTTACTCCAAATGATAATAAACTCTAGAGACATACTTAATTCAATGCTTAAAAACCTAAGTGTCCTAAAGTGACCCAAGGGTTGGCCTAAATCCATCACACTGCAGCACAAAAGGAAATTCTTGTCATTTGATCTTTTGTGAAAACAGAGCAGCTGATCTACCATTCCTCTCTAACTTAGCATCACTCTTTGAGCAAATGAAAAGTTATCTATCAAACTTCTGTTTTTCTTCAGAGTTTAAAATTCTAGAGACTGGAACCATTTTCTACCTTCATCATTTTAACTTTCCAAGAAGTCTGTTTAGTGACTTTTCTTTGAAATGTCTTCATGCCCTTACATGCCTCCTGATCAGATAAAGGGACTCCACTTGCTTTGATCTTTCTTTGTAAGTCCTACTTTCTTCTGCTTTTATGGTCATCATTGTCCTCTTCCTGCACCTTCTCTAGTATTTCTGTTCTGAGTATAACTGATTGCGAAAATCTTATGTTTATCTTCCTCACGAAGGGTCAGCCAATGCCAATAAAAGCAAAAATTATCTTCATGAGGAAATGACTAAGCAATAACTTAGTAGCTTCTCATATCTTTCGACCAGACAACATTTCAACTCTCAGAAGAGAACATGGTGGGGATATGCATGCAGGAACCATTCTTAAAAAAAAAAAAAAACCTATTGTGTAACAAAATTAACTCTGGACTCATATAGGTTCAAAGCCCTAAGAAAAAATTAAAGCAAAAAATCTCTAGGGCATTTTCAAAATCACTCACAGAGCAAACTCTCCTTAGAATAGTTGTCTTTATGGCCAGGATTGGGTCTATAATCCCAGTACTGTGGGAGGCCGAGGCAGGCAGATAGGTTGAGCCTAAGAGTTTGAGACCAGCCTGGGCAACATAGGAAGACCCCATCACTACCAAAAATACAAAAATAAAAATAAAAATAAAAATAAATTAGCTGAGTGTGGTGGTGTGTGCCTTTAGTACCAGTAACTCAGGAGGCCGAGGTGGGAGAATCGCTTGAGCCCAGGAGGCAGAGGTTGCAGTGAGTTGAGATCACACCACTGCTCTCCAGCCTGGGAAACAAAGTGAGACCTAGTCTCAAATAAATAAATAAATAAATAAATAAATAAATAAATAGTTGATTTTTTATAACATATTTCTCTTGCTGTACAGTTGGCTTTCTCTTATTGCCACAGAGTAATTTGATTGTGACAATTAACTTACATATTCTACAGAACTGGTTTGTAGAAATAAATGAATAGAAGCAGTAAAAGAAAGAAATAGTAACATTGGAATAGCCAAGAAAGTTATACATGTAAAGATGGGTATAGACTTTATACATGTAAAGTTATACATGTAAAGACTTCACAAGCAACCATGTGAAGTCCAGACATTTGGAGATTAGTCTATAGGATAAAATTTTCATATCAAAACACTTTTCATAAAATTTCAGAGCTTTTCTGCTAAACTGAAGATCCAATAGGAAGGGATACCCACTACTCAATTTTTTTTTCCTCCTTTCTGTGATCTCAAGTTTAACTGAAGTGGAAACATTAAGAAGGAACAAACTTATAAACAAAACAGGCAATGACCTCTAGAAACAGTGGAACTTAAATATGCAAATTCCATGAGCTGTTTCCACAGGAAAGCCACTTTGCATCAAAATAAAGAAAATTTATGATGAATATGGGATGCTGTAAATTTGGGATGGATAACTGGTTTCAATAGAATTAAATTATTAACAGCAAGATTACCTATTCAAATTATAAAATTATATTTATTCAAGTCTATTTATGGGGATATTATGAAATATGGAATTAAATATATTTTTATGTAAACTACACTAAAAACAGAAGCCTACCTATCATCAAATGGTATCTCACTGTCATATTATTGGAACATAGGTTCTAGCAGCTAAGGTATTTTTTTGTATTTATATATTAAATAATTCATAAATCTTTTTTTTTTTTTTTTTTTTTTTTTTTTTTTTGAGATGGAGTCTCGCTCTGTCACCCAGACTAGAGTGCAATGGCATGATCTTGGCTCACTGCAACCTTCACCTCCCAGGTTCAAGCCATTCTCCTGCTTCAGCCTCCTGAGTAGCTGGGACTACAGGCACCTGCCACCATGCCCGGCTAATTTTTGTATTTTCAGTAGAAACAGGGTTTCATGATACTGGCCAGGCTGGTCTCGAACTCCTGACCTTGTGATCTGCCCGCCTTGGCCGCCCAAAATGCTGGGATTACAGGCATGAGCCACTGCACCCGGCCTAATAATTTATAAATCTTATAAAATGCTTTAGATCAACATTTTATTCCTTGATTAATTTCTATGAATAAGAGAAAGGACTAGCATTGTTAACCATGTTTAAAACTGGAAATACCAAACCTCAGAGAGACTATGCAATTGTCCAATGTTACTATATCTTAAGTCAGCTAAGGGAACTGAAACTAATTCCAGATGTACCAACTATTCAGTTAAAAAACAAAAACAAAAACATGAACCTAGCCCCATTAAAATGTAAGTTTTACCATTTAGTAAAAATTCACATTTTCAATAAAAGACTCACTCTCATAGATCTTTTGATATATCATTTTTGTTTAGACCAACACTGCTGCACTCACACAAACACCTTCCCATTTCAACTTATTCATCTGGGAAGAATATCTCAACCAAAAGCCAGTCAAATTTGAAAAGGCAGAGAGAAAAGGCATAATCAAGGAAGAATTTTATATTTTGTCAATATTTTTTAAGCACTAAGGAATAGCTTTAGTTGCTGAAATAATCAAAAATAATAAATGATCACAGAGACTAAACAAGAACAGGTGATTCTTTTACTGTTTAAAGAGATCAGAAAGCAAATGGTTTCTTTGACTCAAGCAAGTCCATCTCTCACGTATGAAACTCTTAACTGTGACTACAGAGAAACATAATAAGCAAATCATCCAAGTAACAATAATCTAATCATATTCCCTTCTCCAAAATTCTATATGCCTGCCTACACACACGGAGCCCAGCTGTCTTTGAGGAGAATAAATAATACTTGAAGGTCAAGTGAAATTTTTCTATCTAGCAATGTCAGATAGAAAATGAAAGATCACTGCTCAGATGTTCCTTTATAAATGTCCCTGCTTCTCCTCATGATGCTAACAATGACCTAAATCTTTATTTCACACAGCTGTGGACATGCCAACATTGTTGTATTCTACCCTATGAGTTATTTCTTTCTTCACTTAGCTAAACAACAAAAAAAGAGAGAAAAACATAAATCAACTAAATAATCCATCAACCATTTAATGGACATTGACGAAGTGCCTCCAACGTGCCAGGCACTGTGCTAGCATCTGGGAATAAGAGGAATAAAACCAACCTGGATGTTCTAATGGCTCAAAGTGTAGCTGAATATCCTATCAATGAAATAAACTGTGCAGCACTGTGATAAGAGTCACAGTGATACCATGAACAAGACATAGACATGAGTGAAAAACAATCTTCTTTTGCAAAGTGAACAAAAGGTTTTCACCAAAAACTCCTTAACTCAGAGATTCAGATTTTTTCTCTTTTTTTAGGTAGATAAGGAGATGGCACATTCCAGGCAAAGGGAAGAGCTGGGCACATGGATAAATGATAATATGGGGTTTTGGGGACCTATGAGCAGTTTGGGTTGACTGGATTTGGAGAAGAAACAGTGCGAAAGGCCAGAATACAAAGGGAAGGAGATGCTTCAGTAATGAAGAATCTTTAACTGCAGTCTGTGGAAGACCATGGAAAATTATAGCAGGGTGCTGGAAAAATCAGAAAGTATAACACAGAGGGCCTGGGGCCCACGTGGAGGGTGGCAGACTATGACACTTGGACGGAGGCTGTGGTAACAGGGATTTGAGTTACTAAGGATCTGGTAACTGGGTCAGAGGAGCAGGTGTTGTGGGTAACTCAACAGAACTGTTTTAATTCTTGAAAACAGTCACTCTTGCCCAGGACATCCTTAAATTTCTGGTTTAATTCCCTCTTGTTTTTGGTTCTGAAGTATCTTATATTTTGTGGTTGGGAGAAATTTATTTGACTTAGGAGACTTAGCTATTGAGCAAGTTGAGCAAAACTTACATGAGCCACCAGAGAAATGAAATGTCCAGAACTGGCCAAAAGAGAAGCCCTGGGGCCCTGTCTTTAAAGGATTGCTGCATGAATTAGTGACTAGCAGAGGCTGAAAGTGAAAGTGGCATGATTGTAAATGCAGCATGAGAGTTTGGCTTGGATAGACCAGATGTTTACCAATTTGCTTTGGGAAACCAAAGCCCTAGAGAAGGGTTTGGAAAAAGCCATCAGGGACTACTAAACTGTGACAATGGTCAATTGCTTTGATAACGATCTTTCCTCTCCACAGATGTTTCCAATGATAGGAAATGCGGGAAAATAAAGGCCATTCAACTAATCAAGCCCATACTTAGCTAAGCTGGGAACAATGCACAGAGCTTTTTAAAAGCCTCTATTGTGATTTTTTGTTTCCGAAGGGGGCAGGGATTCTGGTTATTGGGTTTGATTTTAAAACCCCTCCACTGAATACCACCAGCCTTGTATTCTTGTTGAAATCTTGCACCAGGAAAACCCGTCAGACCAACTTGATTAAAAGAGGGTGCTAACAACACTCATGTTAATTATTTGGACTAGTGGTGCATCATTTTGCTTTCAAGCTTCTTAGAGATATTTGCTGTTCTGTTCATGACACAATGCTTGTAATCTGGCCAGCCCGCCGGAAAACACCATTTCAAAAATTTGTGATGTAAACTTGTGGTTTAGTCCGTTTGCACACTGCTATAAGGACATAACCGAGCCTGAGTAATTTATAATGGAAAGAGGTTTAATTAACTTACCATTCTGCAAGGCTGCGGAGGCCTCAGGAAACACAATCAAGGTGGAAGGGGAAGCAAATATGTCCTTCATCCCATCGTAGCAGGAGAGAGAAGAAAGAGCAAGACGGGAAAAGCCCCATATAAAACCATCAGACCTTCTGAGGACTCACTCATCATCACAAGAACAGCATAAGGGTAAACGCCTGCTGATTAAATTACCCACCACGCGGTCCCTCCCATGACACATGGGGATTATGGGAACTACAATTCAAGATGAGATTTGGATGGGGACACAGCTAAACCGTATCAACTTGTGTCAGCTTTTACAAATACTATGTGTAACTCACTACTAGGTGGGAGAAAGAAAAAAACCAAAAGAAACATTCTGAAAGATGAGGCCATAAATTGTAAGACTTACACTCTTACCACTACTGCTTAGTATCATCCACGGACCAGCAGATCAGTTTCACCTGGGAGCTTAGCAATGCTAATTAGTGTCTGTCACCCCAGGCCTGCTGACTCAAACTAGGCATTTTAACAAGATTTCCCAGGTGATTCCTGTGCAAGTCCATTTGAGGGGCACATGGAGGGCTTCATATGGCAGGCATCTGGGGCAAAAACTAAACTGGTCTTTTTCTTTTAGACATTTTTTTTAATCATATGTTTTTGGTTTTTGTCTCCTTCTAAACTCGAAGCTCTTAGTATCATCATCATCATTATTATATTTTACATATGATAAAGGCAACCAGTTATACTTAGATACAGGTAACAAAATGGTAAGTAAGAAAAGGAAATGTGAGATATAGTTGTATATGTGCTTTTTTATTCAGGCATCAAATGACAATCTCTAGAAGCAAGGCTAATGATCCTATAATTCTGAAGTAATGATAGGTGTCAACTGTATTTGGAAATGCCTGCAACAACTATAATGTTATATAAAAATATCTATGACAAAGTCATATTCTGTCAATACTACTGTGCCTTGTTGCTGCATTCATAATTAAAAGGTGTACGAAGTATGAGTTTGAGATTAGTAAAAATTAGATGTCATTTTCTTTCCAACCAAGTTAAACACTGCTGAATTCAGTCCAAGGGCCCCAGGTTGAGAATGTTTGTTCTAAGAGGCTAATGTAGGAAATTATGGGATGTGTTTTAACTTGGTCTTGCTGGAAGGTGGGTGAGGGCTCCAATGAGCTGGCTCCATACAATCCTTCCTCAAGTACATGATGACGGAAGGTGCAAGGAGGCTGATGTTCTTCCACCCCAGTAGGCTATTAAGTGCCCAAGCCCCACTCCTAACCCCTTTGGGGGTTTCTTTGTTCTGAACCATTAAAAAGTTGGGCTGAGGCGGATGGATAATCTGTAAATCCTTCATTTTCTTCATCAGATCTGTTTTCCAAACATTGCCTGATGTTATAGGAATATTTACAGAAAGGGTGTGTTTGTAGTTATTTATGTTTCACATTTATTTACTTAGAATTTTTAAAATCTCATTTTCATTTTGATTTTGTATTCCAAATCAATTAATGGTCTTGGTTGAACAACAAAAACAGACTAAAATTAAAATTGTCATAAACAAGCAGGACAATAAGAGCCTCACGAAAAAGGTAAAGCAAGTTGATGGTGGGACAAATATTTCACCTTCTCAGTTGATTAATTTTAGATAAATAAGGCAAAAAAAACAAACAAATATAGAGCTTGGCATGTGGTATGCATGCAATAAATATTTGATGAATGAATCAAGATATCAGAAAGAAAAACATTTGAAAGGTCTTTCTCTAACAGCCACTACTCATTTTAGCTACACGTAATTGACTGGAAATATTCCCATTTTAGGAAGGAATTCATTAGAGTAAGTGCGCTGAATTTAACATTTCTTCATGTTTCTTTAAGTTGTAAGATTTGATAATTTTAGTATAAACGGGTGAACCCTGGGGTCAGGAATGATCTGATGTGATGTTCAGGAAGTAGCTTTGGCACTGTCAAGCAGAAGATAATTTAAAACCACCAAAGCATTCTCATTGTTAATATTTAAAGAGTTCTGGGAAATGTGTTCATTTATTTCACAATTTAAAATAAACAAGTCTTAATAGCAACCTTTGAATATCTCTTAACAACATTATCACCAAGCACCATTAGAAATAGCTTTTTATTGTTTGTGATCTATGGACTCACTCCATAATACTAATGCTTCAATCAGTTGTGACTGAGAGTTATATTCATGACAGATGCCAGAAATGGATCAAAAGCAGATAGAAGAAGCAAGCTGCTACCACCTTGTCCTCATAACATGTGTTCAAATAAAATTTTAAAAGTTCAAGGCTATATAATTTTTGTTTCATTGAAGATATTATAAAAGTAGACTGTTCTGAAGTAATTTTTACTTTTTTCTTCCCCGCTGGTCTGAAGCATGCAACCAGGATTCATGGAGTTCTTTTCTGAAATTAATAAGGTTTTTGTTTACTAAGAAGCTTGAGTCTAAAAGATCCTTTCTTAAATCCGTTTTTGAAAACATCTATTTATGCAGCCAAAAAACACATGAAAAAATGCTCATCATCACTGGCCATCAGAGAAATGCAAATCAAAACCACTATGAGATATCATCTCACCCCAGTTAGAATGGCAATCATTAAAAAGTCAGGAAACAACAGGTGCTGGAGAGGATGTGGAGAAATAGGAACACTTTTACACTGTTGGTGGGACTGTAAACTAGTTCAACCATTGTGGAAGTCAGTGTGGCGATTCCTCAGGGATCTAGAACTAGAAATACCATTTGACCCAGCCATCCCATTACTGGGTATATACCCAAATGACTATAAATCATGCTGCTATAAAGACACATGCACACGTATGTTTATTGCGGCATTATTCACAATAGCAAAGACTTGGAACCAACCCAAATGTCCAACAATGATAGACTGGATTAAGAAAATGTGGCACATATACACCATGGAATACTATGCAGCCATAAAAAATGATGAGTTCATATCCTTTGTAGGGACATGGATGAAATTGGAAACCATCATTCTCAGTAAACTATCGCAAGAACAAATAACCAAACACCGCATATTCTCACTCATAGGTGGGAATTGAACAATGAGATCACATGGACACAGGAAGGGGAATATCATACTCTGGGGACTGTGGTGGGGAGGGGGGAGGGGGGAGGGATAGCATTGGGAGATATACCTAATGCTAGATGACGAGTTAGTGGGTGCAGCGCACCAGCATGGCACATGTATACATATGTAACTAACCTGCACAATGTGCACATGTACCCTAAAACTTAAAGTATAATAAAAAATAAAAAAATAAAAAAAATAAAAAATAAAAAAAAAAAAAGAAAACATCTAGTGTGACCCACTACACACAATTTCTAAGCCTACATCTTGGTAGTGGGCAGAGTAGATATATTCTTGCTCTAGCCCATGACATTATTTGTTATCTGTAAATTTTAGAAGAGATCCTGTATTCTTATAGTAAATACACACACACACACACACACACACACACACACACATAATAATGTATATTCAATATAGTATACATGCTATGTACTTGTACATATATATTTAAACTTTGTAAGTAAACCATATGTAAATGATAAAAATGTTTAAATTATCAGAAAGAGGTATAAAATAAATGTCCAAAATGCAAAAAGAGATTAAAAGAAGGTATGTAAAAATAAGAAATGATTGAACAATAAGAAAAATGAATAGGTTATTTGAAAAATAAAAGAATCTAATAGAGTTTTTAGAAGTAAATAAGGTCATTAAAATATTTAAGAAAATCCATGGACAAATTAAATAGGATATTAGATTATAAAAAGTATATTATAAAAACTTCGAAGTATATTATAAAAAGTATATTATATTATAAAAACTGAAGTATATTATGAAAACTTTAATGACAAGCAATAGTTTGGTCAAGACACTTGCAACATATAATACAATTTTGGTATCTGAAATATACAAAAAATCCCTATAAACCAGTAAGAGTCCAAGAAAAGCAGGCAGAGGACATAAATAAGCAATCTCAGAGTTATTTGCTAATAAACATAAGAAAAATGTTCAATTTCCCTAGAAATTAGCACTATATAATTTTTAATAAATTGTAATACATTTAACTCTTATTATACTAGTAAAAATCAAAATAGCTGACAATACCAAGTATTGGCAAGGATGTGGAGAAATGAGAACTTTCAAACAACTCTAGTAGAAGTGTAAACTATAACAACTACACTGGAAGATAAGGGGGATACTATCCAATAATTTAAAAGATACATCTAATTATTATACCAGAAATTTCTCTGCTCCAAAGAGTAGATTGTAAAGACTAGGAACATGAACTCAGGAGAAATGATGTCTTAGTTTGAGTCTTGAGTCTATCACCTAATAGATCTGTGTTCCTAGGCAAATTAGCCTCTCTGAGACTCAGTCTCAGCCTCTTTTCTCTAGAATACTCTCTGTCATGAGTATTAAAAGAGTACACAGAGGACTTAGTATAATGCTTGGAATAAAATAAGCTCAGTATAAATGTTAATCATAGCCAAACGCTGTTAATAATACCTAATAAAATTTAGCTATTAGCATGTGTACACATTTTAGAAATTCTGGCAGATGCACACAGGAGACAGGAAAGGATGGTCATTGCAGCATTGTTTCTGCTAATGTTAAGTTGGAACCAACTTAAATTTCTCCCACTGTGAGAATGAATAAATAAACTGTGCTATATTTATACAGTGGAATACTACACAGCAGTTAAGTGAATAACCTAGGTCAGGATTGTATGAAACATGGCCTGCTTTTGTTAATAAAACTTAAATGGAATATAACTATGCCCATTCATTTAACATATTACCTATGGCTCCTTTTGCACTGCAGTGGTGGGGTTGAATAGTTGAAGTAGAGAGTATATAGCAGGAAAAGTTTAAAATACTTACAGTCTGGCCCTAAAATTTCCATTGAATTTTTATTTTAATATTATATTTTCATTTTCATTATAATCAAAAAAAATTTTATAAAATTATAATTTGAATATGACCGACCACCTTGAACTGAATATAGACACTTGATTTTAGTGCCCACATTTGATTTTATGCTTTTAATAGCATAGGAGCCAGAAGATATGACCTTAATATTCCTTAGCTGAGAACTAAAGAACAAAGGCAATGATGAGTTTGGGCCAAATAAAGGCCAAATGAAGACAAAAGAGCTTCATGGGGTTTAAGAACAAAGATGTCGTAGAATAGAATCTCTACCCTGATTAGATATTAGAGTCACCAGGGAGCTTTTACAACATACCAGTGCCACACAGTCCCACCCATGGCCATCCCTGGAAGAAGGACCCAAGCAAGAATATATTTTAAAACTCCACAAATGACTCTAACGCGCAGTAAGGATTGAGAGCCACTGTTTCCGAGCAGTTCACATAGACAACCAGATGGAAGAACTGGACTTTTCAAGATACAATGTGCATGCAACATAATGTGGGCATGCTCATATAAAAAACTCTGCACTTTATAAGATGGTATTCTGCCCATGTAGGAAGGGGAGCAATTTAGCTCAATAACACAGCAGCAACTATTACATGAACAATGCTAATGTAATACTAATTTATATTACTTACGTATTTGGTTTTTTTCTTTAAAATTTTTTCTTTTTAATTTTTGTGAGTACATAGTACATAATTATGGGGTACATGAGATATTTTGGTATAGGCATGCAGTGAGTAATAACCACATATCACAGAAAATTGGGTAGTGATTTCCTTAAGCATTGATCCTTTGTGTTACAAACAATCCAATTATACCTTTTTAGTTATTTTAAAATATATAATTAAATCCTTTTTGACTATAGTGCCGCTGTTGTGCTATCAAATAAGAGGTTTTATTCATTCTCTCTAACTATAGTTTTGTACCCATTAACCATCCCCATCTCCACCCCTTCCCAGTCCCTGGTAATCATTCTTCTATGCTCTATGTCCATGAATTCAATTGTTTTAATTTTTAGATCCCACAAATAAGTGGGGACATGCAATGTCTGTCTTTCTCTGTCCAGTTGATTTCACTTAACCTGATGACCTCCAGTTCCATCTGTGTTATTGCATATGACAGAATTTCATTCTTTTTATGGCTGAATAGTACTCCATTATGTGCAAGTATCATATATTCTTTATCCATTCATCTGCTGATGAATACTTAGGTTGCTTCAAAATCTTGGTTATTGTGAACAGTGCTACAATAAACATGAGAGTGCTGATATCTCTTGGATATACTGATTTATTTTCTTTTGGGTATATACCTAGCAGTGGGATTACTAGATCATATGGTGACTGTACTCTTAGTTTTTTGAGAAACCTACAAACTCTTCTCCAAAGTGGTTGTACTAATTTACATTCCCACCAACAGTGGACAAGGTTCCCTTGTCTCTACATCCTCACTAGTATTTGTTATTGCCTGTCTTTTGAAAAAAAGCCATTTTTAACTGGGATGAGATGATATTTTATTGTAGTTTTCATCTGCATTTCTCTCATGGTCAGTGATGTTGAGCACCATTTCATATACCTGTTTGCCATTTGTACACCTTCTTTTGAAAAATATCTACTCATATCTTTTGCCTATTTCTTAATTGAATTATTAGATTTTTTTCCTATAGTTTTTTTGAGCATCTTATGTATTCAGATTATTAATCTCTTGTCAGATGGGTAGTTTGAAAACATTTTCTCCCATTCTGTGGGTTATTTCTTCACTTTGTTGATTGTTTCCTTTACTGTACAGAGGCTTTTAATTTGATGTGATCCTATTTGTCTATTTTTGCTCTGTTTGCCTGTGCTTGTGAGATATTACTCAAAAAATGTTTGCCCATTCCAGTGTCCTGGGAAGTTTCCCCAATGTTTTCTTTTAGTAGTTTCATAATTTGAGGTCTTAAATTTAAATCCTTAATTCATTTTGATTGGATTTTTGTATACAGTGAGAGATAGGGGTCTAGTTTTATTCTTCTGAATATGAATATTCAGTTTTCCCAGCACCAATTATTGAAGAAAATGTCTTTTCCTCAGTGTATGTTCTTGTTGTCTTTGTTAAAAATGAGTTCACTGTAGGTGTGTGGATTTGCTTCTGGGTTCTCTATTTTGCTTCATTGGTCTATGGTTCTGTTTTTATGCAAGTATCATGCTGTTTGGCTTATTATAGCTCTGTAGTATGATTTGAACTCAGGTAATGTAATTCCTCCAGTTGTTTTTCTTTTCTTTTCTTTCTTTTTTTTTTTTAACTTAAGAGAGCTTTGGCTATTCTGTGCTTTAGTGGTTCCATATAAATTGTAGGATTTTTTTTTTCTATTTCCGTGAAGGATGTCATTGGTATTTTGATAGGGATTGCATTGAATTTGTAGATTATTTTGGGTAGTATGAACATTTTAACAATATTGATTCTTCCGATCCATGAACATAGAATATCTTTTCATTTCTTGTGGCCTCTTCAGTTTATTTCATCAGTGTTTAATGCTTTTCATTGTAGAGGTCTTTTACTTCTTTTTTTTTTCCTTTCCTTCTGCAATTTCTATTATGCATAAGCTGCTTTAATTGTGTCCCAGGGTCTCATAGGCTCTGTGAATTTTTTCTTATTATTTTTTTCTTCCTTTTTCCTAGACCGATTTTTTATTTCACCACTTCAAACTCTGCTAGTGAATCACTAATCTCATCTAGTGAGTTTTTTAATTTCAGTTGTTTTACTATTTAGCTTCAGAATTTTTATTTGGTTCTATTTTATGATTCTTAAATCTTTACGAATATTTTCCATTTGGTAAAATGTTTTTATACATCCTTTCAGTTCTTTAGACACTTTCTTTAGTTCTTTAAACATAATTTTTAGGTTTAAAAATGTCTGGGCTTTCTCGAGGATGGTTTCTATTAATTACTTCTTTTCCTGTGTATGGGCCATGGTTTCATGTTTCTTTGCATGTCTTGTGATTTTTTGTTGTTGTTGAATAATGGATATTTTAAGTAGTGTAATGTGGCAACTCTAAAAAGAAGATGTTCCCCTCCCCAGGGTTTGTTGTTTTTTATTGTTGTAGTTGTTGATATTTGTTTAATATTCTTTCTCTGGACTAATGCTGTGATGTCTGTATTTTTTGTAGTGTGTGGCCACTGAAGTAACTGCTCAGTTAGCTTTTTAGTTGGCTGATTAATAATTGGACCAACATTTAGTTAAATGCTTTGAACAAATGTCTCCTAACCTTTGTCAAGTGATTTGAGGATATGTATTGGGGAATGCTTCAATGCTCAGGAAGGCAGTTTACAACTTTACTTAGGCCTTTATTCTGTGCTTGTTCAGAGCCTCGAGTTCAGCCAAAGTGAGAGATTTGAATCTTCTCATGTCTTTCAATTATACAGCCCTGTTTATGGACATGCCTTTTAGATTCCCAGAAATGTGTCACAGCTTTTCAAAGGTCATTATAGAGGGTTCATTTCTGATTTTTTCTTCTTTTCTTTTTTTTCTCATTCATTTGTTAGCTTTAATATATTCCCGAGACTATGCCTCCTCAGGCAGCTTTGATATTAAACAAATTGTCATTGATTATTTTTGACAAATGCCCCATGGATAGCACTGTTGGCATAGAGCAAGTTCTGAGTCAGGCCAAATAAAGACAAACCCTGAGAACTGGGATTTTTCAATGAGCTGCTAGGCAGATGAAATAGTGACAGTTCTCTAGCAATGAAGCTTTCTGAGGCACTCTAAACTTGTCTATCCAGTGGATGATAAGTGATTGGTTTTCACAGCTACTGTAGTTTTGAGGATGCTTTTTAAAAGTCCACCAGGGAGCTGTGGAAAGAGTGATCAGATCAGGGCAAGGTAAAATACCATAAACTCATAGTTTATTCAGGAAAATGACATTCCAAGGGAAAAATCCCTTGCAATATTTGCAAGCTTTTAGTTAATTTTCAGTTTCTCATTTCTTTTATAAAGAAGCTGATTTTCAGAGGTTCTTACTCCACCATTTGAAAACTGAGAACTACATATTTTTGAATCATGCAGTTTCTGATGTGTGAACATTATTTATTTATAAAAAACAATTTCATATGGTTCAAAGTAGTATATTCAATTTTGCATTAACCTGAGCCCAACTGCAGGCAATCATTTGGGAATCCAGTAATGTTAAGTGTAATATGGTCTACTTACTTCTTGCTAATTACAGTAAAAGTAAAGGCAGTCTCTCTTCTGATTCAACACAGCACCTTTCTTCATGTGCTGCTTTTAAAATGTATCCTGCATTATTTTCATCTAATTCTACCTGGTCTAGAATTCATAGATCTTGGTTTAAAGATCATTTTTGAATTTATGAGCAACCTTATGGACTGCATTTGCACCTGCTAAAAGTTTGCTTAAAATGCATACTTTTTATTTATCAATGGTCTTATATTGAGTGTTGCCTCTCCAATTCCCTTTGCAAAAGGCATGTGATGCTCTTTAAATGTTTGCCCTTATTTCAAGCGCTGTCTGCTTAGTACTTGTGCATCTTGCTAAGTTGAGTTACCTGTCTTGTGCCTCCATTATCTGCAGTAAAGAGCACTTTCTGCCAAGCAGTAGAGGTTGGAAGGTCTATGTACGCTCCCTGGCAGAGAAAGTCACTTCCCAACGTGAAAATAAATTTTCTCCTGCATAACATTTCCTGTATAATGTGATTAACTAGTCCTTCAACTGACACACAGGAAGGAGATTTGCCATTTATTTGCTTTGTGCCCTATAGTGTGCAGGCTTTAGTTACCTACCTTGAAAGGAAATCCTTCTCTAGCTCTTTACTATATCCTGAAGAGAGTCCAAACAGTTTAGCATGGGATTTGTCCATTACTATTTTTCCAGTGCCTGGAACATAGTAGGTGTTCAGTAAAATATTTATTGACTGAATTAATTCAATGACTTTTATTAACTTTCCAACCTCATTATTTCTTTAATAATCAGTCCATGCTCTGAGTTCAGTGGAGCTTTCTTCCATTTCCTTAACTCTCCATGTGCTTTTCACATTCTCTTTTTAAATTCATTTCTTCTGCCTTGAATGCCTTGCCCATGAGCCCCTTTTACCTATGGAAATTATGTGCCTCCTTCAAAACACTTTCTTCCTCCTTCAAAACACTTTCTTTATTCCCTGGCAGTGCTAATTGATCCCACAAGACATTATGTATGCCTCAATTTTATGTATCACTATATACTACCTTGTAGTCAAATCAATTGTAAAAATTATTACATACATGCTGTGAATCAGGCATCTCTTATGAGGCATTTCAGATCCTCTCAGCCTCACTTTTCCTTTGATCCAGTCATCACTGTTGTGTAAACTAACTCTGTGTGGACTCATACACACTCCAGCAAGTATAAACTGCCAGCACTCTATTGATGCCCATGTCAGCCCCTTTTTCCTCCTGCACTGGATCTTCCCTCTGGATAGTGAGGCAATAAAGACTGCAACAATTCATTTGCGCCCGTACATGTACAATACAGAAGTATGAGCCGCTTCAGGCTATATGGGGCAAAACTCACCAATAGACGACAGAAATTGGTAAATAAAGTTTTCTATCCTTTTCCTCAAGTATAGACTGCTCTAAAAAGTGTTGGCTAGATGATCTTTAAAGAGACTGTCTTGTGAGATTAAACAGTCATTCACATTTAGTAGCTGACAGTAGTGCAATCCATAGCAAATTCTTTTTTCCTTTTCCACATCCATATCCAGCTATCCCTTTTCCTTCTGTTCCCAGAAATTTTACTCACTAATAAAAATGCATACAAGCTTTTACCATAGTCTTTGGTTTCTGGGAAACCCAGACTATGACATAATACATACCTACTCTCAATTCTAGAATTAAAAAAAAATGAAGAAAATATAATTCTCACCCTGAAGGATAAAATTGGGGGAAAGAAACATAAATTATTAGCCATAATTAAAGGTACCCTCTGAAATAATTGAACTAAGAATATAGTACTAAGGAAGCAGAAATGAAATGACATTAAATTCTGCTAGTTGACACAGGTTTGAAAGACTCAATACAAAAGATAACATTGAGTTAGCCTTCAAAGAATGAGAAGAATTATGCCAGATGGGTAACAGAGATGAAAAAGGGCAACAAAGACCAAGAAAGTAGCATGAGTGAAAGGAAAAGAGGTGGAAAACTGTTTTATGGACACTAGCTATTTAATCATTTGTATTCCATATTTGATTATAAGTTCTTTGAAGAGAAGGAACAAATAATAGGAACTTGGTAAAATTGATCCTTTCTTTCATTCACTGAGTAATAACTTGCCAAATTCCTGCTCCGTAGGTGAGTGTTGATTAGGTCTGAGTTCTTAGCTTACCTTTTACAAACTAAAGCTCCATGTGAATGTCCAAGTGTTATTCGCTATGCAATAGTAAATCAAAATCAATTTCTTTGTTATTTTGACAGCATTTTGTATTTGAGGGTGAAAACCAATGTTGTGTACATATTGCATCTGTGCAAACCAGCCTCACAGTGACTGCTGTAAACATTTATGTGAACAAGCATTTATGTGCAATCCTCATGTGCAGATTCCCAGGGTTAGAGGAAATGATTAGAAGGATATGGAAGATTTTAGGAATAGAGAAAAGTGTCAAGACACAGAAATGTTTTTGTGCTCACATCTTACCACATTAGATCTCTTGTAAATTTGTGGCTATATTTTTCTTACCATTCTAGGAAAATAAGACCTTGATATAGTTTGGATATTTGTCTCTGTTCAAATCTCATGTTGAAGTGTAATCTCCAATGCTAGAGGTGAGGCCTGATGGGAGGTGTTTAGATCATGGGGGTGGATTCCTCATAGCTTGGTACTGTCTTAATGATAGTGAGTGATTTTTCATACGATCTGGTCATTTAAAAGTGTGTGGCACCTCCCTCTCCATTCTCTCTCACTCCTGCTTTCACCATGTGAGATACCTGCTCTCCCTTTGCCTTCTGCCATGAGTAAAAGCTTCCTGAAGACTCCCCAGAAGCAAATGCTAATGTGCTTCCTATAAAGCCTACAGAATTGTGAGCCAGTTAAACCTCTTTTCCTATAAATTACCCGGTCTCAGGTATTTCTTTATAGCAGTGCAAGAATGTCCTATTACAGACCTATTGTCTGTATTATCTGTATTGTCTGTGTTGATTTATAAAAATCATTTTAAACTTCATTAAACACATTTGCTAGCACTGTGGTAAATGATAGGGCAGAAAAGGCAAGTCCATTTCTTCTCCTTTGCCAACATAGTAAATTAGTGGTGGCCGCTTTGAGCACAAGAGTGAGTGTGTTCAAGCCAAATCTAGGATCAGAATAAAAACATTCTGTGATCAATAAGAAATGTCTGCTTCTGATGAGGGAGGGGTGTTGGCATGCACTTGCCTTGCATTTGTTCTATCCTTGCTGTAGGAGTGCAGGATCAATGAAGACACTTGCCCTCTCAGAGCGCATTAGTTAGTGATGACACTTGCAGATAACTAACTAACATAGCTTAACAAGGTGGGACTGGAGCCAGAAGTTGGAAGGCTTCAGTCATTCAAACTTTGAGGGACAAGGCTGGAGACATTTCAAAAAGAGTCACTTTAATCTATTTTGTATCTAGTGCTTTCCCACATAATTACATTTGAAAAACTGCACAGCATTAAAAGTATGTGAAAACACTGACATCATCCAACCCCTCTAAAACTTTTTTCCAAATTATTCATTCATTGTCACCATGGACAGACTCTGTAATATTGGTTCTGTTTTTATATGTGTGTATTTAACCTCCCCTAGGCGAATATGAACTCCCAGAGACAAGGGTCATAGTATCTGCATCATTTCACCCTCCACCACACTGAGGAGAGTGTTTCTGAATGAATCAGTGAAGAACTAAGGGGATTTAAGCTTATTTACCCTTAATATATAGTTAGACAGTTTCAGTGGTATAAAAGTTCTGCAAACAAGGGTGGTTAAAAAAACTTCAATAATTAAAAACCCTAGAAGAAAACCTAGGCTTTACCATTCAGGACATAGGCATGGGCAAGGACTTCATGTCTAAAACACCAAAAGCAATGGCAACAAAAGCCAAAATTGACAAATGGGATCTAATTAAACTAAAGAGCTTCTGCACAGCAAAAGAAACTACCATCAGAGTGAACAGGCAACCTATAAAATGGGAGAAAATTTTCACAACCTACTCATCTGACAAAGGGCTAATATCCAGAATCTACAATGAACTCAAACAAATTTACGAGAAAAAAACAAACAACCCCATCAAAAAGTGGGAGAAGGACATGAACAGACACTTCTCAAAAGAAGACATTTATGCAGCCAAAAAACACATGAAAAAAATGCTCACCATCACTGGCCATCAGAGAAATGCAAATCAAAACCACAATGAGATACCATCTCATACCAGTTAGAATGGCAATCATTAAAAAGTCAGGAAACAACAGGTGCTGGAGAGGATATGGAGAAATAGGAACACTTTGACACTGTTGGTGGGACTGTAAACTAGTTCAACCATTGTGGAAGTCAGTGTGGTGATTCCTCAGGGATCTAGAACTGGAAGTACCATTTGACCCAGCCATCCCATTACTGAGTATATACCCAAAGGACTATAAATCATGCTGCTATAAAGACACATGCACACGTATGTTTATTGCGGCATTATTCACAATAGCAAAGACTTGGAACCAACCCAAATGTCCAACAATGATAGACTGGATTAAGAAAATGTAGCACATATACACCATGGAATACTATGCAGCCATAAAAAAGGATGAGTTCATGTGCTTTGTAGGGACATGGATGAAATTGGAAGTCATCACTCTCAGTAAACTATCGCAAGAACAAAAAACCAAACACCACATATTCTCACTCATAGGTGGGAATTGAACAATGAAATCACATGGACACAGGAAGGGGAATATCACACTCTGGGGACTGTTGTGGGGTGCGGGGAGGGGGGAGGGATAGCATTGGAAGATATACCTAATGCTAGATGACGAGTTGGTGGGTGCAGCGCACCAGCATGGCACATGTATACATATGTAACTAACCTGCACAATATGCACATGTACCCTAAAACTTTAATAAAAAATAAAAAATAGATAAAAATAAAAAAAACTTCAATAATTAATTCTGTTTCAATCTCAAAGTCACCTCATGTTAGCATTCAGTGACTCCCTTACCTAATATTCACTTGAACGGCAGTATTTTCAAGGGCCATTCAACGACAGAGAGTCAAATTCATTGAATTTCACCTGCAAGGCTAATAAAATCATGGAATATTGTGGTTATAGAGAGACAGTGAAAGGCATGGGTAATTTAAAACAACAACAAAAAGTTCATTTGCCTTGACAGCAGGCAGACGAATCATGTAGCCTGGCTGCTTAGCGTTCAGGTTCACTTTGCCCGGGTCACCCAAGTGGCTTCCTACTCTTTGTTCTATGTGGAGGCTGCTCGGCCATGCTATGCCTTCTGGCTGGGCAGACAGAATGCTTTCAATTTAGACCATGGAGCTCCCAGCTCAAGAAGGAGCAAAAATTTGGTCAAACCCAATAGACAAATGATTGCTTTTAGTTTGATTCCAAATGAGAATCAGTGCAGTGTGGCTGCTGATGAAAAGGGACTGCACAAGGTAGAAATAAATTGATAAGATAACTACATAATTTTGCAGTCATTTGGCACCTGGCCAAGCTAGCAGGGGGTCCCACAATAAATCGCAGTTGTAAGACTGAGACTGCTGGGAAGGCATGTAACAATTAGCATTTTCACTCAAGCTAAACGAAGTCTTCCTTTCCTTTCCTTTCCCTTCCTTTCCCTTCCCTTCCCTTCCTGTTCCTTCCTTTCATTATTTTTACGCTTTCTATCCTTCTTTTGCTGCTCAATTTCCACATGCAGCACGGCATTTTCACGAATACCTAGAACAGCCTACGTGAATGACTCCATTTAAAAATGTAAAATGTTTTTCACAGTAACCTTCACTAATACATCAGTCCTAAAGACTTCATAATGAAGAAATGTATCTGTGTGAGACAGGCATGTGATGTGCCTTTTGAATTCCCAAAGCTTTGACAAAAGAGGAATTCATAGAAAACTTTATCAGGTTTGTAGGTTCTGACTTGAAAAATAAAGCAAAATAAATTAAATCTACCACTTTATTTTTGCTAGCTTATTGTTACTGAGTTGATAAATTATTCCTTCATAATTGGAGAGTTGTTCCCCCATCCAGTTAGGAGAGTTAAGTGAAAAAAGCTGTCTTGCAACGAAAAGGTAGATTATTCATCACAAATTATATCCTCAATAGGAGAGTTGGAGCGATAGATGAGCAAGTGTGAACGTATCTAATTACAAGAGGTTTTGGAGGAGAGAGTCGGCAAGAAATATATCTACTGATCTCATCAGCAAACAGATTTTGGTAGATTGATAGATTAAATTCATGGCTCAATTTCTTCTCCCCTCCAAAGCCCATGCAGTGTCCATGCTTTTTGCAATGTAATTTGCAGTTCCTCCTATTTCTTACTTACAAAATGTACTTTGGCTACTTAGATGTTAGCAGACTCCATGAAAGCAAAGGTTTGTAATATGTTTATATGGCTAATCTTGCTCTCTTCTGCCTTTGCAATTACCATGAAAAATGTGTGCCCTTGGTATGTTGCTGGTCTGAGGACCTGGGGCTAAACTGCAGCTTGCACCCAAGCCCAGAATGGATTAACCAATCAATAGCTGATCTTCACATATATGAGTGATAATAAAGGACTGATGTTTTAAATGATTAAGTTTGGGAGTGGTTTTTACATAGCAATAGCTGACTAATACATAGGCAGCATTTGGAAATAGGAGGAAAATTAGTTCAGGCAGGGTAAAACTATAAAAAGCTAAACAAAGATCAGGAAAAGTACAGGATAAAGCCGGCACCAATATGTTACAGTCCATTTGGTTGAGAGCATTCCCTAACCTCAGTCTGCATAAAAATAAGGATTAAAGTAAAGAGTAGAAAGGAGAACATAGTGGAAGGTGCCTGTTGGGAAGTTCAGATAAATGTAAGTTTTTATTTATCAGCCTCTCCCTCTTTTGGTGTCACCATGAAATCACCACCTTTTTTGCACATTATTACTAATAATACTTAGAGACTTTATATATTCTATTTAATCCTTACCATAATCTGGTGTTTTATCCTAATTTTACAAATTGAAAACTCAAATTTGGAGAAGACATGTAAATAGAAGGTGTCAATGACTATAATTTCTATTTTTTTTAATGTACTGATCTTTATTTTCTTTTCTTTGTTGTTGTATTTTGTTCTGCTGTTCTGTGTTCTGCACCAATCTATGCCATCCCATACTGGTCTATATACTAATCTTATTGACACTCTTCTTAAATTTTTTAAACTTTTAAAACATTTTTTTGCATTGTACCCAGAAACTTTTGGCATTTGTCTATAATATATATGTATGTGATTTATATATATATAAATATATATAATATATAAATAAATATATATATATTTAGCTAGGTTATCGTGTCTTGTGTAGACATGGTATGAGAAAAAGATAGAATGCCTCTGTCAGTCATCTAATGACCAACTCTAACCATATTTTAATTAAAAATCACATATGATTATTCTTCTACCTGCTACATTGATAAATAATTTATCTAAGGTGGTGAGAACTTCTGAAGTTCAGATAGATTCATTTAATTAAAATAAGTGTTTAAAATGGCAAAGCTTATGAGACAATGCTTAAAAGCATAGTTTGAGTTTTCTAATGAAATCTCCCTACTTCTTATTAAAATGCTAGTGAATCTATGCATGAGCACACACACACAAAAATGCAAAACAAACAGAAAAAAATTACAATTTCACTCTAATTGCTAAAATATTGGAAGAATTACTAGAGAGCTCAGCTGTAATGGAACTGCATTTAGACATTAAACAGTGCTACTGACAAGAAGGACTAAGGGGGAAAGAATTGGTCTTTCAGGGCAATCTCTCTGTTGCTTTCACTCTTGTTTTCATTTTCTATTTCTCTCTGACTCAAACACAGAAGACCTATAACAAATTGAACATTAGGCAGATCTCCCATGATGGGCTATGATGTTTTCCCAAGGAGCCCAGAATCCTATCTCATTTTTCTTCTCCTACCACTTGTGAGGGGATGAGAAAGGAAAGTGGTGTGTCATCCTAAAATGTAATATTCCCTACTTGTGAGAGCTATTTAAGTCATAGAGCAGTACATTTCAAAACTATTTGTACTTCTGGTTAAGAAGAAATAAAGACTTGGGAGGCTGAGGCAGGAGGATTGTTTGAAGCCAGGAGATCGAGACCAGCCTGGGCAACAAAGCGATACCCTATCTCTATTTTATTTTATTTTAAATTAGCTGAAAGTAGTGGTGTGTGCCTGTAATCCCACCTGCTCAGGAGGCTGAGAGGAGAGGATCCCTTGAGCCCAGCAATTCAAGGCTGCAGTGAGCTTTGATGGCACCACTGCACTCCAGCCTGGGCAACAGAGTGAGACTCTGTCTTGAAAATAAATAAATAAATAAATAAAATAAAGACAACTTCATATGAGTGACACTAGCATATTAATGTCATTATCAAAAAGAGCCAAGAAAGAGTGCTGTTTTGCGGCATCCTAATAGTCTCTTACTGCAGTATGTTCTGGATCCACTGAAGTTTTTGAGCCAAGGCTAGGCCGTTTCTCTAAGCAATATCAGTCAGTGACTGCAGGAGTATCCGATCCTGTGGGAGTACTAGGCCCACATCTGTCCAATGTGGGAATCCTCTATAGGCAATCTTTGCACTGGAGCTTCCCATTGGGTTGGCTGGGACTTTCTCAGAGCTTTGCTGCAGTATGGGGTCTTTCCTAGCGAAAACTCTGTGTTCTTCCCCCTCCCTTTCACAGGTCTCAGACCTGTGGACTGAAGGTGCTCTCTGCCTAATTCTGCTTCTTTCCCCCTTTGGATTTCATGGCATTTCTCCTAATTCTGACTATTTCTCCTAATTCTCCTATTCCTAACTCCATCTTGGTGCCTGCTTCCCAAAAAGCTCAACTAATACAAGGAAGATCTAAGAATCTAGAACTGGAGAGAAAGGACTAGGCTGGAGATCCTGGTTTGATATTTTCAGCCCTTAGGAGGGGGTTGTAGTCACGACCAAGAATGATATCTATAGATTATGTGTGAGGTCCTTCTTCCACATAGCACCTATTGCACATTTAAGTTAAAGGTCTAGGACTACCCAACTTCATACTATGTACAGATAGATCTAGCTAGTCTCACTTCATCCTTCTTATCGTTACTTTTAGTCCTTGAGTAAAAGGCTTCCTTCAAACTCTGTAAACAAATAGACACCATTAGAGTTTGGGTCAATAATTTTGTGCCCAATATAAGAAAAAAATACACAGCTACCCCTTAGAGAATGGTATCTAATTAAGGCTGTTTCTTGGTTGTTGATGAAGCATGTTACCCATCTGTGGGTGACGTGGAGAAAATGTGACAATTGGGGAATTGGCCTTGCCACCAGCTAATTGTAGGACCAAGAACAATCGTTCATCCCATAGCATTGATGGGGTAGATCCTTCCCCCAGTTGGAGGGCTCAGCCTCTCTCATCTGAACTTTCCACTGAATGAACTATCCGCAGAAGAGCCAGTTTCATTACAACTCTTAGTGCTCTGTTTCTCCATTTGTCCCTCTTGTCTCTTTCCAGCCTCCCTTGATGGGTCCCACATCTTTCATATTGATTCCATTTTCAGAATTTCAGTTAGAAAAGTTCTTTTCCCATTTTAGCTCAAGAGTTCATAATAGGACTTGATTGTGTCATCTTATTTCTGTAATTTTATTAGGTTCAGAACAACTTTTGGGGGCATTTTGTCACATCTTTTACATGTACTCCCCGTTCCAGCCTCAATGTTGAAGTAAAGTGCTCTAAAGAAGAGAGTGTCCTGCAGCAGATTAGAATAATTTAAACTCTAAAGCAGAGTTTGGCAAACATCTTTTCCAAAGAGCAAGATAGTAAATATTTTACACTTTGTGGACCCTGTGGTTTCTGTTACAACTACCAGCTCTACCATTAAAGAGCAAAAGCAGTCATAGACAAGGCACAATTGAACTTTATTTTTAAAAACAGGTGGTAGACAAGATTTCGCCCATGGACTGTAGTTTGCCAACCTCTGGCCTAAAGCACAACCCAATACTTTTTAAATCCTTTAAAACAGAAAGCAAAAACATTTACAACATTTACATTGTAAATATATATGTGAAAAGTTATGTAATAAGCAATGAATTTTCTAGCGACAATTTTTTGGTCGTCTCAAATTTCTATTTATCTGACTATAAATTTATGCGTCATATTTTTATAGTTTTACTTTTAATGAATTAAAATTGTCATTGTTGAGTGCAGGCTGCTATAAAATAAAACTTAGAATGCTTGAATTTCATGAAGCAATCCATTAGTTCTTGTCATTATGACCTCGTAAGAGTAGAAAATATTTTGAAAGCTGAATCAGTTTCCAGTTTATATTCATATGTACTTGTTTGCATTTTACAATTTTTTTTCCATCTTTTTTTATTAGTTTGAAAGCAAGGCCTATTTAAATTCTGGAGCTTTTCTCGGAAATTTCCCAGTCCTCATTCCATGATGAAGGTGGTGACTAGTTGCCAGGGAGATGATTACCAAAGCTTCATTGAGGTTTGTGATTTCTGGCGGGAAATGAGCAGCAAGAACAAGTAAATTTTTCACGGCATTTTTAAATTTCAAAGCTAACCTTTAAATTGACCCTGTCATATTATCACTGGGATTATGTAGTTTTAATTACTTCTACTGGTTATAAGTTGTTGGATATTAATACTGAAGCTGAGCTGTCTGGAACACAAAATTAGATATACCCGTAGGCCATATCCTGTATTCAAACCTGTGTTCTCTCTCTGGGGAGAAAGAACTAGAAGAATGGCTTCTCAAGGTTTCTGAATGTTGTTAGGTTTCTTTGTAAATGAGAGATAGAAAATATAAATTTATGAGTTTTTGCCTCCTGACACGTTTGCATTGGCAATTTTTAGGGTAAACTAGTGGGAAGAAAGTTGGATTGGTAATTGAAATTAGACTCAAGTTCTGATTGTGTTACATATCTCATTAGACTAAAGTTGTCAGATTTAGCAAATAAAAATATGGGATGCACAATTACATTTTTATTTCAGATAAACAATGAATACTGTTTTAGTATATGTATGTCCCATGCAATATTATACTAGAAATTATTCATTGTTTAACTAAAATTAAATTTTAACTGAGCATTCTGTATTTTATGTGGCAGCCTTTCCTTAGAGAAATCACATACATAATCTTTCTGAGTTTCCCAGTATTTTCACATTAGATTAGTTTTAATCTGAATACTTTTAGCTTTAATAGGATTTTCATGGTTAGGAAAGGCTAACTGCTATAACAAGTGATCCTCAATTCTTAGTGGCTTAATACAACTTGAGGTGTTTTTCTTGCTCACATCTCAGCCAGTGGGGTTCAGTGAGCTGTCTTCCATATGGCAGCTTAAGGACACAGGCTCCTTTGTACAGTTTCATCATGTTTAAAATATGGTCTCAATAAAATTAAATGGTAAAATACACCCCTCCCATTGGTGAAAACCTGTCATGGTTACTGCCTAGACTTAAGGTGCTGGTGAATGTTAAATTAACCATAGTCCTACAAAGAAGAAATGGCTTTTGTGCATCTCTAGCCAATTTTCACCACATGTGTTACTTTTGCTCATCTACTCACATTCATATGTCTGGCACTACTTTAGGCACTGGAGATAAAGTAGTGAACAAACTGGATAACTTTCTTTGGAAAGTTTTGTTCTAGTTGGAAGAGATAGGAAAAAACAAACAAAAAGTAACTATATATCAGGTACTATGAAGAATAATACAGCAGTATACAGGGAAAGAGAGCTAATGGGAAGTGTATTAGACAGAGTTGTTGGGATCTTTGTGACAAGCTAATATCTGAGCAAAAGGAAATGGGCATGTCTGTAGAAAGAGCTTTCCATGCAGAAGAGGCAGCAAGCACAAGCCCTAGGGCAAGAATGCACTTGGTGTGCAGAACATTTAGAAGGCTGAAGTGGCCAGAGCACAGTGAGCAAGGCTGGGAGTGGTAGGAGAGTAGGTCAGAGACAGGCCATTGTAAGGATTGTGGGTTTTACTCTGAGATTTGAAGCCATTGAAGTGTTTTGAGCAGAACAGTGATATAAGAACAAGAAATCTTAAAAGTCAGTCATTTAAAACTTGTATTACTTTGTTGAGTATATACTGCAGAGTTTATGTTAAACTATCTAGGGCAAGGCTGTAGCAAAAGATCAGTCATGACGCTGTTATAATATTCCAGGTGAGAGGTGATGCACCTGAATAGACATAGTGAAGTTGGTAGGAAGTGGATGCATTTTGAATACATTTCAGAGATAGAGAAGAGATTTCCTTAAGGCGTCACGTAACACAAAATGAAGAGGCAAAGCTTATTCTGAAGTTGCAGGCATGATCCACTGGAAGAATAGACTGACATTTACTAACATAAGTCTATGGGAGCAACTAGTATAGGGGTATTAGAGATCAGGCGGGTTCAATTTTGATAAAGTTAAATTTAATGTGCCTTCAATAAGTTAAAACAGCCATTGAATGAGTTAGATTAGTTATCCAAGTGGAGAATTATATCCAGGATTCATTAGAGAGATTGAGGCTACAGGTGCAATAGAGTCATCACGGTACCAATGGCATTCAAGCCTTGAGATTGGAGATGATCACCAATGATTGTGGACAGAAAAATGAAGAGGTCCAAGGACAGAGCCTTGGAACACCCCAACATTAAGGTGTCAAAGAGAAGAGAAAAAAATCAGCCAAAAAAATATTGAGAATGTGTAGCCAAAGAGCAAAAAACTATTAGGAATATGTACGCAGAGAGGTAATTCAAGGAAAGATTCAATTAAAAAGCCAATGGAATCAAAACTTCAAATGCAACTGCTTGGTTAAATTATTTAATTCAAATTAAATAATTTTATTTAATCCAAATTAAAGTATTAGATTAAGCAAATTGAACACCTTTGGGGACATTTAAAGATGGAGAGATGGAGATGAAAGCTTAAGTAAAGTTAGGCCAACTTCCAGCCACTTGAACTAACTGAAGTTGGTTCAATATAGAATGGGAGGAAAGTAGAGGCACAGGTACAGATGATTCTGAACAGTTTCGCAGTAAAATAGAGCAGATAATTTATTACTTCTTTAAAGTAAATCTAAATTAGTCCCCAATTTGCTTTCACTAATCCCATAATCATTTACTGCATGTCAGTTACATAAAAGGCATGACACCAGGTGCGATAGATACAAAGATAACTATGACATGCTGCAAGCTTGCTGCACTCATGATTAGGGAGAAAGAGGTGCAAACAAGAGATTACAGGTCGGTGTGGAATGTGTTAATGAAGGTCCAATTAGAGTGCTATGGTAGTGTGCTGAAAAATGGCAGTGACTCAGCCTTGGCTGGTCAGGGAACAATTGTTTAAAAGATACCTTTAAAAGATAATTGGGCTTCAGCAGATGGTTAAAGACCTAAGGATGTTCCTAGTGAGAGATATGGCATATGCAAAGTCTGGAGAGCATCCATCTCTAATTCTGTTGGATTTATAAATCTTTCCCCACATTCTATTGAAGTCGAGCTCCAGATACATTCTTTAGTGTTTGGAAGTCCTCCTCATCTTCCCACATGACTCCTCTAGTCCCTACACTTATATGCAACCCACAACATGCTTCGTTATTGCCATTCAAAGTATGGTCCTCATAACAGCAGCATCACATGTGAACATTTTAGAAATACAAATCCTTGGCTCCCATGCCACACCTACTGAATCAGAGTCTCTGGCGGTGGTACCTAGGAACCTATATTTTAACAAATCCTTCAGGTAGTTCTGATGCAGCTAAAGTTTCAGAAGCAACTTGTCCAGGTGCCTACAGATTTCTTCTTTTTTAAAAATTTTGCCCCTCTTAGCATTCAGAGGAAATGCTCTTAATTAGGGTTACATGTTCACTAATTTAGTCTTTCCCTATCTACTGATAAAAAGTTATTTTGTTCTGAGTTCCAACATGCCATTAGCAGACGCTTCCATGAAAATAATCAAGTAAGTAATCACAAATTCCTAAAGTGTTGTTCTTTAGGGAGTACTTGCATTTTAGCCAAATTTTGAAAGGACATTTCTGCTGAAGAAAGCTGAAGTGAGAGATATTTGCCTGTGTGTATATCTAGAAAAAACTTTTTTAAACTTTTATTTTTTATTTTAGATTCATGAGGTAACGTGCAGGTTTGCCATGTTGCATAATGCTGAGGTTTGGCTTCTAATGATACCATTGCCCAAGTAGCAAACATACTATCCGATAGGTAGTTTTTCAACCTTAACCTCCTTCCCTGCTTTTGCAATCCCCAGTGTCTATCGTTCCCGTCTTTGTGTCCATGTGTTCTCAATGTTTGGCTTCCACTTATAATTAAGAACATACAGTTTTTAATTTTCTGTTTCTGGGTTAATTGACTGAGGATAATGGCCTCCACCTGCATCCATATTGCTGCAAAGGACATGATCATGATTTTGTTCTTTTCTACGGCTGCATAGTATTCCATGGTGTATATGTACCACATTTTCTTTATCATATCTACTATAGGTGAGTACCTGAGTTGGTACCATGTGTTTGCTATTGTGGATAGTGCTATGATAAACATATGAGTGAAAATGTCTTGTTGGTAGAGTAACCCCATTACTGGGTATATACCCAAATGAATATAAATCATTCTACCATAAAGACACATGCATATGAATATTCACTGCAGCACTATTCACAATAGCAAAGATGTGAAATCAACATAAACACCCATCAATGACAGATTGGATAAAGAAAACTTGTTACACATACACCATGGAATATTATGCATCCATAAAATGAATGAGATCCTGTCTTTTGTGGGAACAGGGATGGAGCTGGATGCTATTATCCTTAGAAAACTAATGCAGGAGCAGAAAACCAAATACTGCAGATTCTCACTTACAAGTGGGAACTAAATGATAAGGAACTTATAAACATGAAGAAGGAAACAACAAACACTGGGGTCTACTTGAGGGGGAGGGCTGAAGAATGGAGAGGAGTAGAAAAGATAACTGCTGGTTACTGGGCTTAATACTTGGATGATGAAATAATACGTACAACAAACCCCCATGACACGTATTTACCTGTGTAACAAACTTTCACATGTACTCCCAACCCTAAAATAAAAGTTTAAAAAAATTTATTTTCATTTGGGTATATACCCAGTAATGAGATTGCTGGGTCAAATGGTAATTCTATTTTTAGTTCTTTGGGAAATTTCCAAATTGCTTTCCACAGGGGCTGAATTAATTTGCATTCCCATCAACAGTGTATAAGTGTTTCCTTTTCTCTGCAACTTTACCATCATCTGCTATTTTTTGACTTTTAGCTATTCTGGCTATTCTGACTGGTGTGAGATGATATCTCACTGTGGTTTTGATTTGCATCTCTCTGATGATTGGTGATTTTGAGCATTTTTTTTTTCATATGCTTGTTGGGCTCTGGTATGTCTTGGAAAGACACTTTATAATAAGACTCAGGCACACCAAAATTTAGCACCTCACATCATTGATCATTGAATAAAACCTTGAGAAAACCATCAGCATTTCATTAATGAACCTTTATTAAGCACTTTATTTAATGAACCTCCTAGGCTGCAGGAAAGAATAGCACAATTACTTTTATAAGTTATAAAAAATTCTTGGATCCTCCTACCATCTTTTCTAAGGCCTACTCATTCTATTTTCCTTTGAAATAATCTAGGTTTAAAATAAGTCTTCTTATTTCTTACTATTCTGAAAAATGTCAATTCAAAGCTGAGCAAGATGGACTTTCCACGTTTCAAACAGATTAGTATCCCTAGTCATTTTTAGAAGCTCTGTAAGGGGGATCAAGTGTGCACACTTAGAAAATGCCCTCAATCAAAGTGAGGATCATACACAGTAGGGCTCACCATGAGTGTCCCTGGAATGTGAACTATTTTCACAAGGCTGTCTCTTCCTACTGCTATCTTTCTCTCTACGTGCTATCCTCACCAACCCCAGAAGATTCCATGTATCTCACAGGTATCCAGAAGCCTTATGTTTCACTGCAAATTACTCTCTGGAAAGTAACTAGAAATAATAATAGCTACAGCTATTACATTTACTATATTCCAACAGCTAAGTGATTTAGAAATGTTATCTCATTTGATCTTTGCAATGGTCCATGAGGTAATTTTTATTAGACTTATCTTAAAGAGGCTGAGAGAAGTTGAAAGAAACTTGCTTACTCAGATAGCAAACTCAGGT
Organism: Pan troglodytes; assembly: GCF_028858775.2. Classification (NCBI taxonomy): domain Eukaryota; kingdom Metazoa; phylum Chordata; class Mammalia; order Primates; family Hominidae; genus Pan; species Pan troglodytes. The sequence goes on from NC_086015.1 coordinate 34,273,842, forward strand.
CTACTGAACTCAAAAGCCATGATATTTTTTTATTTCACAAATGCTCAGTCTGTAACATGCCATTTTGCTGCTTTTTCCAGGGATATTTGTGTTTAGCATAATCTGTGATAACAGAATGGGTTTGTACTTCCTTGAAGGAACTTGGACACTGATGAACAGGTAGAGATGACCTTATTTGGCTGGCCATGGAAGCCTGCAATCATGCTATGGGTATTTGTTGTGATACATGAAAGTAAGACTTATGGATAAATGATGATGACAGAGATGTCTTCCCTGTCAGAGTGAAAGCTTTCTGTAGATCTTTCTCCATACAAGTCAAAGCACATCTTTAAAACAATTAGGAACCTCTGTTTTGGACAGAAGGAATTATTTTCACAAATCGAGTGTTGTAACCTCCCCAAATTCTATCATTTTCTGGAAGGAATATGAACACCAGAAAGTTTCCAAATACTCTCAGCAGTGTACAACTGTTGGGTGTGAGTAAACCCAAGCCAAGTGTGAACCATGTCAGCGTTAGCATGTGTGTTAATTAGCATGTCAGATTGAGCGGCACAAAGGTTTGACATCCAGGAGTTCAAATGTTGACTCTACAACCTTCCAGGCACATCTCTGTCTCAGTCCATTTTTGTGTTGCTCTAACAGGATCCCTGAGGATGGGTAATTTATAAAGAAAAGAGGATAATTTCGCTCACAGTTCTGTAGGCTAGGAAGTATAAGAAGCATGGCAAGGCCATCTACTCAGCTTCTGGTGAAGGCCTCATGCTGCTTCCACTCTTGGTGGAAAGTGAAAGGGAAGTGGGCAAGTACAGAGAGATCACACGGCAAGGAAGGAAACAAAAGAGAGAAACTGAGGAAGCCAGACGCTTTTTTAACACCCTGCTCTCATTGACTCCCACAGGAGGGCATTAATCTATTCATGGGGGAACTGCCCCCATGACCCAAACATCTCCCATTAGGCCCCAACTCCTAACACTCATGCACTGGAGATAAAATTTCAACAAGAGTTTTGGAGAGGGCAAGCCATAATCAAAACATAGCAATCTCTACATCTTGCTTTCTTCATTAGTAAATGACGATGAAATATCTTAGAGCTGTCCTGAGAACTGACACATGTAAAACACTTGGCTCTGTCTTCCTCAATTAATGGTAGCCGCTATCATTATGACTATCAATATATCCTGAATGCAGACATCCACAAGACCCTAGAGGTTGCTTCTATAAACTTCTGGCCCCAGAAAATGTACACCATCAGTTTGTAGGTAATACTGTGAAGTCAGTGGGTTAGCATGCAGATAATGCTAGTAAGAATAAGCAGTATTTTTGAGCATTTACTATGTACCAAGTCTTGTACTAAACATTATATATAAAATATCTTATTTAAGCCTCACGATGACTCCATGCACGCTAGTGTTACCCCATTTTACAGATGATGAGACTGAAGTATAAGAAATTAAGTAAATAATCCAAGATCATACAAATGAAAAGACATGAAACTGGAATTTGAACAAAGGTCTGAGTAGATGGCTGCGGTCTTCACCAGTGAGCTAGAAGAACAAATATTTTTAAACTGCTTGCTAGAGGTAATCTCTTCTTTATTAATTCAAGAGAGCATATTATTCTTGGCTTTTGTCTTCAGATAGTTTTATAAAATAAACACTGAGCACTTCTTGCATTGCTGAGATATTGTCTTGTTAGTGAAGAAGTATTATCAGGACACTCAGAATCAAGTATGGTCCCATTTTTATTAGTTGTATGGATTCTTTACAGCTGTTATTGTGAAATCATTTCCATTCCATTAATATAGGACAGATTATAAATTGGAGTGGTCTTACTGCTTTTATTTAGTAGAGGGAAGGGAGGAGGCAAGGGAGATAAAGAGGGCTATAGTGTAACAGATAAATCTATCCCTTCCATTAGCCTGCGCTGGAAGCTTAAAATGCTCCAGGAAGGGCATTTGTGATGTAAATAGGGACAGTGTGGACAGAGAGCTTTTTACAAATCTGCTATTTACCTAAGAGAGGCATCCTGTGGGTTATCCCAATGGAATTCACTTTCCTGTTTGGTTTACCATGGAAGGGAAAGGAGGCCTAACAAACAGCCCTTCGGTTTGCTCAGCTGTGAGATATCCATTAACCAAGCAGAAGTTTGCCTGCACACACTGTATGTTTGCACAGCTTGCAGTACCATCTTTTCAAGACCCACCATTGTCTGGAAAGCACTCCAAAGTCCTAAGTCTATAATAAAGCAAATAGCTTGCACAGTTATTACTGTCAGGTTCACTTTTTACACTGTAGCCTATGAATGTCATCAGTTAAATTAAACCTCAAGAAGACCAAACACAGTGCATGAAGGTTAAATATGCTCTTGTGTTTGTCGGCACATTAGCCACCAAGCCACTTTCTCTTCAAAGTGTCCTTCAAGACACTTTCTTTCCAAAAAACTATTAGAAATTTGATTATCAAGTTCAGATAGAGAAAAATTCACTCTCTGAGTTTTATTGAGACACTTTTCCCTAGCAAGTAACCATAAAGCATTTTCCCTTAAGAGTTCAGATTGAGTCCACAGCAGAATGATATCCATAGCTAGCAATTATTTATATAGACTGGCTTTTCAAAACCACTTGCCCATGTATTTTCTCATTTGCTTGGAACAAGTATCATTATTATTATTTAATTTTTCTCAAGAGAAAACTATCCTCAAAGTGGTTCAAGGATTTTCCTAAGATTATTCACCTAGTAAATGGTAGAAAAAAAGCTTGGGTGCCTGTAGTTCTGCCTCCAGGGTCTTTCCACTACTCATCTTCATATACAAATCTACTAGATCTTGCTACTTAAAGTGTGGTCCAAGCAGCAGTAGCAGCAGCAATAGCAATGGCACAGCATCACCTAGGCAGCATCTCAGACCCCACCCAAGACCTACTGAATCTGAATTTTTTTTTCCTTCTTTTTTTAGAGAGAGGCTCCTGCTGTGTCACCCATGTTGGAATGCAGTGGCATGATAATAGCTCACTCTTACCTCAAATTCCTGGGCTCAAGCCATCCTCTCACCTTAGCCTCTTGAGTAGCTGGAACTACAGGTGGCACCACCACACTTAGGCTAATTTTTTTTTTCTTATTTTGTAGAGACGAGGTGTTGCCATGTTGTGCAGGGTGATCTTGAACTGGCTTCAAGCAATCCTCCTACCTCAAGCTCCTAAAGAGCTCAGATTACAGGCGTGAGCCACCGCGTGGTCCTGAATCTGCGATTTAAACAAGATCCCCAGTTGACATTAAAGTTTGCAAAGTACTCTCATTAAGACTCACAAGTATAGTGGTATCGCCTTTCCTCAACTAAATAATATATCAAAATATTGGCATTTGAAATATTGAGTGTTAAATACCAACAGGGTAGCTGAGACCATGCCATTTCTTAGGACATTATATACGTTTGCAGATCTATAATTTCATCTTCACTTCTTGAAAATCTCATTTTGGTACACAAACAACTGCGTCCACAGTTACACATACACTTATCTGTGCAAGAAAATGATGCTGTTTGTCTCTACCTGCTTGGGTAACAATGTTCATTTTTATTAGCATGGTAGATTGTGAGGGAGGAGCAGTAAGCCATCTGGAGCTTGAGCCAGATATTCCATTAGGGGCTTTCTAGTTGATGCAAACTTTTAAATTAAATGTTCAATGTCAAGTAAATGCTTGTGAAATTGCAATTCTCCTGCCATATGGTGTGCTGCTTAACAACGGATTATACTTGCTGTTCCTAAAATAAATTATCTATTGGAAATCAATGTTATATCCAATAGCTTTGCTGATAAGCAGTTAAATGAGCTCACCATTAGTCATTTAAATGTCTTGGTTCTTATTTTTCTTGCCTGCAACATTAGATCAAATAATCTCTATGCAACTCATCCAAGTTTTATCACAGAATTGGAATTTTAAAGTTTCTGAAGATTTGTAGAGCCTGGAAGGACAAAGTGAATTCACAACCAAATAATATCTTTCCCCCTGCATTCTTTTGTGAATGGACTCCTCTGGCACTTCATTAATTGCACTTAAAATAACTGTTTCCTTTATTATTCCTAGCATGAAAGAGTCTCTAAAGCTCTCTGCACTGTAGTCCAGCTCAGTCCCAAAATGAAGTATACATGATTGAATGTCAAGATGTTGCCGAAGCATTCCGAGAAATTCACCATATAATTACAGGACTAGGTTCTGGTATATTAGAGTAGGTGGCCTGGAGGAGGAGCTTGGTGGTGAAAATTTACACAATGGCAGAAACCTAATTTCTGAGTAGGTAAATTTGATACTTGTCCTTTTGCACTAGGAGTATTTTTAAAAAACAGACTCCAGAAGAATAGCTCACTCTCAGTTTTTAGGGTGGTTTAGGCCCTCTTATTCTTGGTCAGGACCGACACTTCCATCTCAGTTTTCTGCCCAAACACGGTCAATCTGTGAGCAGACATTTTAGATAAGACCCATGCTTCGGAGGTGAAAGTGGTGCTACCTAGCTGGTTTTGGTATCTTTGAGGAGGCACCAGCATTCTAACCTCAGATACCTGTTACCTGGGATTATCATAAAAGGGAAGTGGTATGTGTAGGGAATTAAAGAGTGTTAGAAAGAAAGAGAAAGCTAATTCAGAAGCCCAGGCAATGCTGGATTGGATAAAGTCCAATAATGCTTAGCACAGGGCCCAGAATATTCCAAATGCCTTGTTTATAAGTTAAAAAGTTGATATAATTTTACTTCATTTAAGGTGGTAGATTCTGCCCTCCACTTAAGTTAATGAGTACGGGAGGCATGTGTGCTTCATGGTTTAAATGAGAGCAATAATGGGAAGAGAGCAGCAAAGCCAGGGCTGGCACAGCAGCTTCCATGAGAAACGGTAGTCAGGGTCCAAGGCACAAGGTCTCTCCATGAGTCCTCCGGCTTTCCTGGGTCCTCCATTTGTCAGGTTTGAGGGAGTCCAGGCATTTCCTGTTGAAAGCACTTTTAGTGAAGGAAAGGCTCCTAAGGCTTGTTAAAAGAAAAACTTTAGACAAATTAAATTTAATAGGATTTAAATAAGCAAAGAATGATTCACAAATTGGGAAGCCCCCAGAACTAGAATAGGGTCAGAGCGGTTCTGGCACTGCTGCATGGTGGGATCAGATTTATGGCCTGAAAAAGGAAAGTGACGTACAGAAAAGAAAAGGGAGGTACAGAAACAGCTGGATTGGTTACAGCTCCGTGCTTGCCTTTAGCACAATTTGAATAGTTGGTCACCTATGATTGACCAAAATTAGGTGATTGGTACAGAAGAAGGTTACAGTCTGATTGCACACCCAGTTAGGTTACAGTTTACTATGGATGGAGAAACCTTTAGACTGAATCTAAAATATGTTAGAAGGCAGCTTTAAGCTAAACTTAGTTTAACAGACTGAATGTGTAGGCATTTGCTCAGGTCAGTTTTCCTGGAATTTAAAAATAATCACAGAAATCTCATGATTGCACAGGAATCCCAAGTGTTGGCCACCAGCTCTTTCTCCCTTTTTTTTTTCCAGTCTTACAATAGAAAAAGTATTTCATATCAGATACCAGTATACACATACATGCATTTCTATAAAACTGAAACAGTAGGTTCATAAGATAATATCCTTATTACATGTGATCTACTGATAGTTTTTTTAAACCTGATTAGACTCTATTTTGTTATGAAGAAAACAGAAACTAACCCATAGTTAACCTTAGATCTGGGATAAAGGGGCCCTTTTCTCATGGGGGCCTCCAATTTGTCCACTCAGAGGTGCTTCCTGGCATCACAAACTCCTTCTCTGTAAGCCTCTGCTGGCTCTGCTGCTGATCATGCCAGTAACTTGAGGCAGAACTGCTGCCACTATGCTGGTCCCATCAGAAAGATGATGTAGACAAATCCCTGTTGCCCTTGTTCCCATCAAAGTGCAGCCAGCAAAATAGAAACCATACCAATAATAGTAACAGATAATTTAATATAAAGACTTTTGAAGATCAGAAAAAAATGATGTATAGGAGGCGGGACTACCTTGCAGCTCCCAAATGGACAGAACAGTGTGTCCCACTCAAACAGACAGAACAGTGAAGCTCCCACTCAAATGGACAGAACTCACATCATGAACTTTTGCTCCAAGAACTACTGCAGGAACATACCAGGAAAACTGAAAGAATTCACAGACCCTTTGAAAGAAGTGGCTTGCTGCTGTAAACTCCATGAGTCAGCCAGAAAACTGAGTGCCCAAAAGTGTGAGGGGGGATCTCCGAACACAAATCCTTCTTGGGGAACCTGAAAATCCAGATCATGGGAGAAAGATTTAATCTTACCTAGAGCTGGAACAAATTTAGAGAACCAAGGGAAATATAAAAGTAGAAGCAGCAGCAGGAAGAGCCCTATAGGCACTCTTGGTCCCCAGGGAAGCCATTTCTGACCTTATCTCACAGGGTTCCTTGGGGAGGGCTGCTAGTGGAATTGAAGAAGGACTATAGGGAGAAGGAAACTCCCAGCTGAACTTTGTAATAATTTTAACCTAGCACAAACTTTCCTGGGCAGAATCATTGGTGAGATGAGGATGGCAAACAGGAAGTGCAGATATAAGCATAGAAGCTGCAGCAAGTAGACAGGGGTGAAGCCTGAAAGCCCTGCTTGTTTTCTCAGTAGGGAGGCTTGTAGCCTGGGACAAGATCTCAGCCTTGTGCACTAGCTGCCTGGATATAAACTCGGTGCTATTGGTGAGGCATGGTGGAAGTGAGACTGACCTTTCTGGCTGTGTGGGAGCTGGGTGAGCCTGTCACCGACAACTTTCCCCCACTTCCCTGATGACTTGTACAAAGCAGCAGAGGTAGCCATAACCGCCCCTTGGAACATAACTCCATTGACCTGAGAACCACATTCCGATCCCCCACAGTGGCCACAACAAGCCCCGCCCAAGGAGAGTCTGAGCTCAGACATGCCCATCCCTGCCCCCACCTGATGTTCTTTCTCTACCCACCCTGGTAGCCAAAGACAATAGACAAAAGACATAACCTCTTGGGAGCTCTATGGCCCCACTCATCACTTGAGAAACCCGAATGCTTATCCAGGCAACATTAGGGCAAGCTTGTATACCCCACTATACTACCACTGCTGATGTTCTCTTGATAGTGCCACCTGCTGGCTGGAGGCCAACCAACTCAAGCCATTACAGCAACTCATAAGTGAACAACCCCACTCCAAGAAAGGAGAAAACAACTGCTAATTCCACTGCCTGTAACTCGTGGCTAACCAGTGGTCCTGAGTCTGTCCATGTGACAACTTTGCTGCCAGCACAACCAGCATTTGAGAAAACCAGCACACTAAAGAAAACTACAACCAAGGACCCTCAGAGTCTGCTTTACTCCCCTGCTGCCTCTACTGGAGCAGGTGTTGGTATCCACAGTGGAGAGACCTGAAGATGGATCACATCACAGGACTCTGCAGACATTCCCCAGCATCAGCCCAGAGCCCGGTAGCTCTGCTGTGTGACTAAACCCAGAAGAGAAATAACAATCACTGCAGCCCACCTCTCGAGAAGCACTATCCCTAGAGAAAGGGGGAGAGCACCACATCAAAGGATTTCCTCATGGGACAAAAGAATCTGAACAGTGGCTCTTGAGCCCCAGATCTTTCCTCTGACACAGTCTACCCAAATGAGAAGGAACCAGAAAAACAATTCTGGTAATATGACAAAGAAAGTTTCTTTAACACCCTGAAGACCACACTAACTCACCTGCAATGGATCCAAACCAAGAAGAAATCTCTGAATTTCTTTTCCAAGAAGAAAAATAATTCAGAAGCTCAATTATTAAGCTACTCAAGGAAGCACCAGAGAAAGGTGAAAACCCACTTAAAGAAATTAAAAAACAAACAAACAAACAGGATATGGATGAAGAAATCTCTAGAGAAATAGATATAATTTAAAAATCCCAATTTTTGGAAATGAAAGACACACTTATAGAAATGCAAAATACACTGGAAAGTTACAATAATAGAATCAAACAAGTAGAAGAAAGAACTTCAGAGCTCAAAGACAAGGCTTTTGAATGAACCCAATCCAACACAGACAAAGAAAAAAAATGAACAAAGCCTCCAAGAAGTTTGGGATTATGTTAAATGACCAAACCTAAGAATAACTGGTGTCCTGAGGAAGAAGAGAAATCTAAAAGTTTGGAAAACTTATTTGAGGGAATAATAATAATAAAAAGTACTTCCCTGGCCTAGCTAGAGATCTAGACATCCAAATACAAGAAGCTCAAAGAACACCCAGGAAATTCATCACAAAAAGTCTTCACCTAGGCACATAGTCATCAGGTTATCTAAAGTCAAGATGAAGGAAAGAATCCAAAGAGCTGTGATGCAAAAGCACCAGATAACCTATAAAGGAAAACCTATTCGATTAACAGATGATTTCTCAGCAGAAATCCTACACACTAGCAAGAAATGGGGTCCTATCTTAAACCTCCTTAAACAAAAGAATTATCAGCCAAGAATTTTGTATCCAGTAAAACTAAGCTTCATAAATAAAAGACAGATAAAGCCTTTTTCAAGGAAAGCAAAGTAATTCTTGATGCTGCATCCCAGCAACTAGCTTCTTCTGAGGCCTCTTAACCATGAGAAGTAAAGGTATGCTTCCTCATTTTCCTGCTCAAGTAAGCAGGTAGGCACCATTTCAAACACACACACACACACACACACACACACTCTCTCTCTCTCTCTCTCTTTCTCTCTCTCTCTCCACATATATGCACAAAATAATTTTCAGAGACAATAAAGTCTAGAGCCATGTTTCTGCTATAGTTTAGGTGTTTGTTCCCACAAATCTCATGATGATATTTGATCCCAAGTTAGAGGTAGGGCCTAATGGGAGGCATTTGGGTCATAGGGATGGACCCCTCATGAATAGATTAATGTCCTCCCTGTGGGGGATGAGGGGCGAGTGACTTTTCCCTCTGTAGTTCCATGAAAGCTTGTTGTTAGAATGAGCGTAGTAGTGCCTCTGTCTCTCTAGCTTTCTCTTTAACCAAGTGATTTCTGTACAGCCAGCTCCCTTCACCTTTCACCATGAGTGGAAGCAGCCTGAGGCCCTTGCCAGAAGCAGATGCTGCTGTCATACTTCTTGTGCAGCCTGTAGAACCATGAGCCAAATAAACCTCTTTTCTTTATAAAATACAAGGCTTAGGTATTTGTTTATAGCAACACAAATGGACTAAGACAGCTTCTCTACCAGGGGTGATTTTGTCCACCAGAGAACATTGGCAAAATCCAGAGAAAATTTTGGTTGTCGCAACTGAGGGTGGGAGTGCTGTTGTCCAGTGAGTAGAGACCAGGGATGCTACTAAGCATCCTACAGTATTCACCACAAAAAAATTATCCAGCCCAAATGTCATTAGTGCTAAAGTTAAAAAACCGTGGTCTAGATATATAATTTACTCTGCAAAGAGTCCCTATTCATAATGATACTTATATTTTATACTACTTAATAGAGGGAGGTGGAATTCACAGCATATCCACATGAATCCTCTCCAAAGAAATATTCTCTACCATTTCACCCTCATTCTTGGCATCTCTGACTCCATCGGTAAGATAAAACGGGTGGTCTGCTAAGAATCTCAGAGTTGGTTCTCATGTAACTTCTCTGCAGTCCTGCTTTGGCAATCTAACGCCATGCATAGGAATGTGGGTGTATCTGACACATTAATGCTTTGATGCTTTGTACTTTTCCAGATGGCTACAAAGTAATGTGTGGCCCATTTCTAGAAGTGTTCAAGAGACCACAAAAGCATCTGTCAAGGAAGAAAGTGAGGGGAGTTCTTTATGGCCTATTGAGTTTTCTCCAAACACTTGGAGTATCTGATTGCTTTCACAATAAGTCTGTGAAACAAAATGTGCATGAGCCAATGTGTTGGAAAATCAGTGGTCATAGGCACTGTATTTTTACTGGGACTGTAGTGTTGGTTGACTCTTACCAGAGGAATAAAGACTCTTCCTCAGCCCTGCTCCTACAGCATAAGATGCTCCTCTAGTGGAGGAAGACGTTCAGGCTCTTGGGTCTAAAAAGCAGCAGCACTGTGCACCAATGAGCATGTTCAAGGCTTGGCAGGATTCAAAGAAGGGTTTTCTGCTAGCCTTGCCTCCCTGACTGAGCAACATCTTGCAGGTATTAAATTATGAACGCTTAGAGAAATTGCTTTGAAAACAGCCCTGCAGAAATCCAAAGTAAAGCTGGCATTCCTCAAAGTGTGGCATAAACATGAAGGAAATACTATCCCAAACGCATCCACAGGCCTTCAGAGCATGGGCTAATAGAATAAGAGCTTTCTGGCAGTTAGAAATCAGAAGAGTTTAGGAGAAGAGAGGAGCCTGTGGCTTAATTTTAGCCCTATGGTGCTTTCCTCTATTTTACTGGAAAAGAGTTGAGGTTGACGTGTGTTTTGTGCAGTTTGTGTGGAATTCAACAAAGAAGGAGGAAAAAGCAGCACTTTAATGGGTTTCTTACATGAAGAAATAAATTCTACTTTCTCTGTTTATGGAGTGGGCAACCTGTTAACACACTGCTGGCTGAATTACCTTTGACTTAAAACATCTGTAAGCAATAAATTCAAGTTTCATCAGGTAACTCATAGGGAAGGCCCTTTTCCCTGCTCTTCATTTCCACCGGTTTTGAATGTGCATCATAATCACCTGGAGGGTTTATTAAAAACACAGATTGCTGCATTTCTGATTTAGCAGGTCTGGAGTATGGCCTTGGAATCTGCATTTCAGGTAAGTTCCCAGATGATGCTGATGCAGCTGGTCTAGGATCTCTCTTTGAACCTAAACAATATGATCAGATTTACTTTAAACCAGAGATTATTCATGGCACGTCTGAAGTCTGGGAATCACTGCTGAATGTGGAAAGTGCATGGCCAGGTTCCTGTCTCCTTGAGATCTGGCTACCTCCTTGTATAACTGCCACACTCTGTATGGGCCACTGTTGCCATTGCAGCCCCAAGGCTTCTTTCTCTTGAAAAACTTTCAGACATAAGTCAGATGAAAGGATCTCAATCTATGTAGGCCCTGCTTTCCTGTGTGTTTATTTATTACCTTATTCTCCATAGACCCTCCTCAAGTAATGGCAAGGATGGCCATCAGCAGCTCCAGACTTACCTTCTGCCAGATTTGCAGACTGAATGAAGAGATACTTTTTCCCAAGCAGAGTTCTCATTGGCTGACTTGGGTTACCTGTCAACTCCCGAACCAATCATTAAGATAAAAGGGATTTGGTATTTTCATTGGCCAGGCTTATTGACATGCTCAGCCCTGGAGCCAGAGGTAGGGTTACCCCCACACAAGCTGCATGGTAGACAATAGGAAAGGTGTGGTTCTCCAAAAGCGGGAGATGGGTTATGTTATCAGGAGAAAGAACTAGGCAAAGAGAAACTACATATGTCCATGACAATGTGCTGGAAGCAAAGACAGGTCAACTCATTGTCTTGGCAAGCAACATGTTCACAGAGAAAATCCAGCCTCCTCCTGGTACCAGTGAATGAAAGAAATGACCAAAGAGCTTAAGAAACTAGCCGAGGTTTACATAATTCTAACATAATAAGTTAGAGGAATAATGGTCCCACTTTTGTTTCTGTTGGTTTGTTAGATTTTCATGCTCTCTAACTGTTCTAGGGCCTTCACTATTGGGGATCTGCCTGAACCTGTCCTGGTGAGCCAAGAGTCAAAATTCAAAACCAGTTTGTTTTACCTCTCTTCAGTTCCTGCTGGTAGGATTGTAGCAAGTTTGGATAGCACATTAAGGTAAATAGATACACTAGAAAGTTAATTACTCTGTTGCGGGGGTGAAATATTTGCATATACATCCTTGGATATTCTCCTTCTCCAAAAAGCTAGAAACTACAAATAATAAATACAACAATGAATATTTCAGATGCTGTTGGCAGAAGATGCCACTTCGAAACAGAAAGTACGTTCAATCAGATCATATATTCATCCTCTGCATAGCATCTACTCTAAAAGAAGATGTACCATTTTGAGTAAGAGGAGGTAATACAGAAAAACATTCGTGAAGCATTATCAGGTGAATATAGTAGTTTATAAAACAACATATATTACATGACCTTATTAATGCCAAAAAATATGAGTATAAACACAAAAAAGATGTTTAGAAACCTATTAAAAATGTTAATAGTATTTGTATTTGAGCATTGGGATTATGAGTTTTTTCTTTATACTCTTATAAAGGAAACCTTATAATATGCACAAACTGCTAGTAAAATGTATGCATGCATGTCCTCAATTTTAAGAAACTATTGATTATAAGAGCACTGTAGAAATATCAGCTTCTTAGTTTTAAAAAATTACTATTATTTTATTACCTTTTAAAAATTTTAACCAAATGTCTGACTTATTCTTGGAGGGAAATAATAAAAACTTAGGTTTTTTTTTTTTTTTCAACCAAAGGGAAAGGTAATAATATGAGATCACACTTTGGTTACAAGTTAATGATCATATTCTACACAATGTAGATATGTCAGCATTTTTAAATGTCCACATTAAAATAGACATCTGCCATTAAAAATAAACATAAAGCACTTGCCAAAGTTGTAAATTCACAGACATTGAAATAAATAACTAAAACTGAGTATTTTTAAAACCGTGAGGTGTCTTGACAATGTTCATAGACCAACCCAAAAGCCACATAAAAATAATGCAGGAATAAAAAGAGAAAATGACATCAGCTAATTTTTACTTGACTTCATCATAACATGTCTGTTGGGTATTGCACATGGATACTACAAAGACTAATGACAACTCGCTTTTGGCAGCCAAGGTCATCAACAAAGAATCTTAAAGTTAACATTCATGTGTTTCAAAAAGAGTACTGCATGTACAAACACCAAAAATTTCTAAGTCTGATGGCGGGTGCCACGGTTCGGTTCCCAAAAGCAGACTAGAGACATATCTATTAACTGCAAGTGAATGAGAAAGTGAGAGCAGGTGAATGAGGAAGTGAAAGAGGAAAGGAAAAGTTGTCCGTAAAGGGTGATTATTGAGCCACCTTGCACAAGAAGGAAGGGAAATTAACTCCATGGAGAAACTTTTGGAGAGCGGAGGAAAACAAATACTTTGGAATTATCCCATTCAAGGGGTGAGGGAACTTGGGTATTCGTACATATATTCCAGAGAGCGAATGCTTGAGAACTGCTCCTGAGGATCATTAATTACCTGGATCTCTGGCCTGTGACTCATGCTTCTAGGAAGAGAAATCTTCTGTGACTCTGAGAAAATAAGTCCTCATGCACAAAGATGCAGACTCAGGCTGATGGACGTCAGCATGAGCGCACTGACAGGTCCAAGGGAAATAGATGGAGTAATGGCAGCGTCTGCTGCAATGGGTCCATAAGGAATATACTACATTTCCTTCTTATCATTTACAAACATTTCTTACAGAATGCATATTCATTTTCCTTAATCCAAATGGTCATATAATTACTTGTTTTCTGTGTTACAGTTAGTATCATTGCCTGGTAGCCACTTCTGGCAATAACGATTCAAGATTTCTTTGCAGTAACTCTAGAAATCTTAGGTTGCAAATTCTGTTTTGACATTTTATTTTCTTTTTCTTTTTTTTTTTTTTTTTTTTTGAGACAGAGTCTCACTCCAGGCTGGAGTGCAATGGTGCAATCTTGGCTCACTGCAACCTCCACCTCCCGGGTTCAAGCAATTCTCCTGCCTCAGCCTCCTGAGTAGCTGGGATTACAGGCACACGCCACCATGCCCGGCTAATTTTTGTATTTGTAGTAGAGACAGGATTTCACCATGTTGGTCTGGCTGGTCTCAAACTCCTGACCTCGTGATCCACCTGCCTCGGCCTCCCAAAGTGCTAGGATTACAGGCATGAAACACCACACCTGGCCTTATGTGACATTTTCAAAAGTAGTTTTATGATTCTTCTACAGAAGCTTTGCTGCCATGCAGTTAATTCACAGAATGACTTTTCTTCTTTGAAACTGCCAAGTTGAGATGAGTGTCAAAACCTACATTATTAGGCAGCAGGAACTTTGAACCTGTAGTCTATGTGGTCTCGTATCTTCACTAAGTCACAGTATCTGAGCATGTATGTGCAGATGCAATGGCCATATACGATATAAGATTCATCAGAATTGAAGACCCAACAGATGACAAAACTGGGATTAACAACCCTCTAAAATAAGAAATAACTACCCTCTTAGGACAGAGGAAAACAATCTGGCTCAGTTACAAACACGTTGGCCATTTAATGCAGAGAAGACAAAAGCAAACTTTTTTTCTTTTTTTTTTTTTTTAAAGTTATTTGAGTCATCATCACTACCTTTCAACTGCTCAAACCCAGAATCCCTTCGCCATCAAAAGAATTCACTATTATTATATATACACACAATCATCAGGATTTCAGAAATGCTAAAATATAGGAAAAAGTCATGCATCTTTGAATAAAGAAGGAAAATAACCTATGCAGCAAGAGAATTTTTTTAAGCAGTATACAACAGAAATCTCTTGGGAGATAAATATCTTCATCTGAGAAAATGCTTTAATAAACCAAAGAGAAACAGGACACTCCTTGCTGGGTATCAGTGTGGCCAAGTAACAAAACTACAAGGTAGAATGGGATGGAGTTGCTCTACATAATAGAAGATACAGTTTGAACCCCTGGACAATGCAGAAGAGAAGGATTAAGAAGCAAGGCTAAGAGGAACAGAAGAGGAGTCAAACCAATGAAGCTAGGTGGTGGCTGTGTGTGGACAGTAAAATTCTACTGTGAAAGGGTAATACCTACTTGTTTGTTGAGAAGGTGTTTTTGTTTCTAAAAAGTAAATTCTTACTTTTGTGTCCTAAACGATGTTCTCCTCAGTTCAGGAAATTCCATGATTCTCATTATTAGTTTGACATGTTTTTTTTTTGTTTTTTGTTTTTTTTTTGCTGGAAATGGAAAGAAAAGAAATGAACTGGGATTCAAGCCAAGATGGATGTCGGGAAGGATAGAGATAGCACCTGAGGTTTACAGACCTGGGAAGCTGCAGTGGCTCTGAAACTATAAGCTCCACCCAGAGATGGCAGTGAGGACGCAGTACCTCCATACCCAGAGAATTAAAGGGGGACTGACCCACTTGTATCTATGTACTAAAGGCTTAAGTGACCTTTAACTGAAATTTGACATATATTTATGTAAGTGTGTGTGCTGCTTACCAGTCATCTTACCACTTCACAGAAAACCTTATTTTTTTCTTTAGGAAACTTCTTATAAAAACACATACCATATATTGATGGCATTTAAAACATAAGTACACATTTTACATATTCCTATACAGTGGGGTTGCATTTTTGCCACTTTTCTTGAATTGCCCTGCAGCCATAGTAATTGGTTTTTATTATTTACTATGAGTCAAACCAGTTTGTCAATCAATAGCCCTGAGAAAATGCTAAATGAGAGGAGGAAGAGAGGAGATGGCAAGTGGCCTGTTTTAATTTTTGAAATTATTATTGCTTATGTTTTACAAAATAACTAGATTTTTGTAAAGCATAAAGATGTCACAACCCTATTAGCATGAAGAATGTAGAGAAAAACCTAAATGTCAAAGATCATGAAAATATTGTATTTCTTACAGGTGATGTTTATGTGTTTCATTTTTTGGTAAAAATATGAGTATTGTGATGATACATTTAATAGCTCACATATGAAACCCCATGGCATGTAGATATTAAATATCATTGCTTATTGAACTATTAATAATTTAGTAGGTTTTTACAATTAACCAGATTATCTATGATAAAGACATAATGAGAAGAGTGAATTATTGGTATGTATTTTATGGTATACTTTATATTAATTAATTAACTGCATGCTTATTTGATTTTTATAAAAGTATACTGCCTATAAATAAGTACTGAAACATTTCTGTCATAATGTGTGCCACATTTTTAACTGTAGTTAGCTTAGGGTGATGAACTTATGGATGGTAATTCTCTCTCTTCTTATTTTCCTAATTTGTTCCAATTTACTATAGGAGAAAAATGTCTTCTTGAGTTTTAACTTGGTTGTGTTTATTTTATTTAAATGCAGTGTATAGGAAAATAATCTGGTACAAGGTGTAGAAGAATTATAAGAGCTGGAGTCTAATCAGTGCTCAGCAATTTATCAGTAAGTCATCTAAACTTTCTACACTGGAGTTTAATCATCTTTAAAATGGAAGAATGACCTTTCTTTTTTGAAGTTCAGAGTATGCTTTGTTTTTGTTCTATTTATTTGTACGTATTTATGGTGCACATGTGCAATTTTGTTACATGCATAGATTGTGTAATGGTCAAGTCAGGGCTTTTAGGGTATCCACCATCTGAATAATATACATTGCACTCGATGTTCAATTTCTCATTATCTGCCCCCCACCCTCAACCCTCCCAGTCTCCATTATCTATCATTCCACTCTCTATGTCCATGTGAAACGCTTTTTAGCATTCACTTATGAGTGAGAACATGTGATATTTATCTTTCTGTGCCTGGTTTATTTCACTTAAGATAATGATCTCCAGTTTCATCCATGTTGTTGTAAAATGCATGATTTCATTTTTTAAATGGCTGAGTAGTACTCAATTGTGTATATATACTATGCTTTTTTTATCCAAACATCCATTGATGGATCCTTAGGTTGATTCCATAATTTTGCTGTCATAAACAGCGATGCAATAAACATATGACTGCAACTATATTTTTGATGTATTGATTGCTTTTACACTGGGTAGATACACAGTAGTGTGGTTGCTGGATTGAATGGTAGTTCCATTTTTAGTTCTTTGAGGATTCTTTTTACTGATTTCCATAGAGAGAGGCTGTATTAATTTACATTCCTACCAACAGTGTGTAGGAGTTCTATTTTCTCTGAATCCTTGCCAACATCTGTTATTTTTTGTCTTTTTAACAATAGCCATTCTGACTAGGGTAAGATGGCATCTCATGGTGGTTTTGATTTGCATTTCTCTAATGATTAGTGATCTTGCACATTTTTTCATATACCTGTTGGCCAGAGAATAATCTTTTTATCTCCTTATGAAAGAGGGGACCATGTTTCTCTATTTTTTTCTGTCTCTTATAAGGCTGTTGCCTATCACAGAGGCAAGCTTGTGTTTAATAAATGCTTGGTGTTTAATACTTAATAAAAATGATAATTATAATAATATCAATAATATATATTTATTATTAATAAAATGATAAAAATAAACATGCTTGTGTTTAATAAATATTTGCTGGCTGATTCAAGGAATGAGGCATGCATGAATGTTTTGAACTACTCAGCAAGAACTCAAGCTAAGGGATAATTATTATACAGCCATGATTAAATAGCTCCAATAATCAAACTGCCAGAAAAATCCCTAAATGGTCACACTCTGTTGCCAAGAAAGGGTTAATCAGCTATGTCCTGTTAGGGGAATTACACCACCCAGAAGTAATTGCTATGAAGATTTTGATGTTTTTCTGTAGGGGGGTGTGTGTGTGTGTGTGTGTGAGCGAGAGAGAGAGAGAGACAGGGAGGGACAGAGACAAAGAAGGAGATATATTTGTGTATGTTTTTCAGAGGCATGTGAACCAGAGCAACCCCATCTTAAATAATAGCTAGGTAAAATGAGGCAGAAACCTACTGGGCTGCATTCCCAGATGGTTAAGGCATTCTAAATCACAGGATGAGACAGGAGGTCAGCACAAAATACAGGTCCTAAAGACCTTGCTGATAAAACAGGTTGCAGTAAAGGAGCCAGCCAAATTCCACCAAAACCAACATGGTGACGAGAGATACCTCCAGTCGTCCTCACTGCTACACTCCCACCAGCACCATCACAGTTTACAAATGCCATGGCAATGTCAGGAAGGTACCCTATGTGGTCTAAAAAGGGGAGGCATAGATACTATACCCCTTGTTTAGCATATCATCAAGAAATAACCATAAAAATGGTTGAGGAGCCACCCTCAGGGCAGCTCTGTCCATGGAGTGGCCATTCTTTTATTCTTTTACTTTCTTAATAAACTTGCTTTCACTTTGCACCATGGACTCGCCCTGAACTCTTTCTTGCATGAGATACAAGAACCTCTCTTGGGGTCTTGATCGGGTCCCCTTTCCTGAAACATATTTCTGGCAACCACAGAAGGGACTATAGTGCAGAAACCCTAATGCGACAGCTACCTTTGGGAAAGTAGTGAGGTCCAGTAACATCTTTCTTGTGAACCACAAAAGGGACAATACTGAGGAGACCCCTTGACCCAAAGGAAATAGACTGCAGCACTTATTAGAGGACTTTGGGTAAATGGTGGGGTACTTGGGCAAAGAATGGAATCGGGTTAGAGGCCCAGCTTAGGGGAGTTAGAGTCTCTTCCAAGAAAGAGTGGGTTAGAGGCCCCTCTTAATAAAAGGCAAGGATGCTTGACTGACCTTGGGTTAGACACCCAAATTAGGAGGGTTAGAATCCCCTCTAAGATTTAGGGAGTTAGAGGCCCCTCTCAGTAAAGTCCCTCTCAGCTAAGAACAGGTTTGGTACTATGAGATGTAAACTGCTATACTCTTTGGATTAATCTGCCTTGAACTCTTTGCTGATGGCTGTGGGTGACAGGGTTAGGCACGTACAAGATCGTGGGACATGGGGAGCCTTTTCCTCCTTCAAAAGGAGAAACTTGAGAGCTGATGGGACTGCTGGAAAAAATTCCCTTCACAACAGCAGTTGCAGCCGCCTGAACTTTTCAGTATCGCTGCAATGGGTAGGTCTTTCTCTGGCCTCCCTGAGCATTTCACCTTCCCCACCCTGCCACAGACAATGCTTTTCTCTCTCCCCTTTCCCTTTCTCAGCTTTTCTGTTACTCAGGGCAACCATCTTGCCCAGAGACCATGTGTTGAAGGTCCTGGACTGAGGCTGGATTAAAGATGATGGGGGCTATCTGGGGGCAAATTTAGGCCTTGCCAATTTGGTATTAAGTGCTAAGCAGAGTGGCTAATGTGTATGTTTTGTCACACATACTTTGCTCTGGCCAGAACAAAAAAAACATAATTTTCCTTTATGATGAAGCTTTATGATCGCCCCCAGGGCGATGGTGCCACAAGCTGGATCACTAGAGCTGCTCGAGGAAAGGGAACTCAGAAGCCTGGCATGCTGGCAAAAGGGTAAAAATTTCTTACCAGTCAGATTTCTGGTTTCTCTCTGTGCAAACAGTTGAATGAGAGGAAAAAAAAAAGAAAATCAGTGTATATCTCTTCTGTAAAGTCTTAATTAATGCAAAAAAGAATTCTAAGGCTAGTCTTAAGCTGGTGTATTTTGCACTATGAATTCATTTTTCTGTGTTGAGGGGTACTTCAGGATAAAACACGGGCTTAGAACACCTTTAAGCTCACTTTTCAAGACAACCCAGCAAGCTGGTCAGTAACAACCTTGGCTGCAGGTCCCTGAAACAAACCAAAAAACTGCATGATGTCTCCACCTTGTTTTATGTCCTTGGGGGCTTGACCTTGTAACCATGTGGCAGTACTTTCTCTTGGTCTCCACCTTCCAGGGAACAGAAATTTTTGGGTTCATGTCACAGTTAGCTCTAAAAATCATATTAAATAGTTAAAAGCCTTTCCAAGCTCAAAATTAACTACTCTAGACTCCTTCCGGGAAAGGAAATGGAAGCTGCCCCATGCTGCAGCTCAGTAGCTAATGTTTTGCATTTTCACAGTGGTGGTCCAGGTTCAATTCCCCACCTAAGAAGTAAATCATTTCTGGTTTACTTATCTGCGTGATCTTGTCTATGTTCTTCTCCTCCATGGACTGCCTTAAATTTTCCTTTCTCTAAGCACCTGGGAGGTTACCTTTGGTAAAGTTCAAAAGCCAGAAATATTGGCCGTTTGACGTAAGAAATTCTAAAAGGATGTTATTAAAGAGTGCTATGGTTAGAATCAGTTTAATTAGAAGTGGATATTCAAGCTCTAACAGCCTGGACTCCTTGGGAAAAACAGGCGGCACCAGAAAACCCTTTCCTGGCCCTGTTCTTCCAAGGGCTCCAACCTAAGGCTAGTAATCCAATTAAGAAACTTAAAAACTGGCAAACGAAAAATCTTACAACCACTGTAGTAATCTTATTTTGTCTTTCTGTGTAGCTATACATGTGTTATGTGTAATGTTTACATAAAAGAACTCTAATTAATTGGCTGAAACAAAAATAAATGCTTAAATCAAATATTTTAAAAGCAAAATAAAAGCTGTAATGTCTTTTAGTTCATGTAATTTTAGTAATCTTTGGGAAATAAAAACAGCTTTACAAATTATTGATAAAATAAAAACATTTAGTCTAAATTATGTGGGTCAGATATTAAGTTTGCTAAATGCTTTAAGGTCATAAAATGCTTCTTTACCTTTTAAAAATTGTTCAATTTACCTACCTTAAAACCATTAGATTCTAGATAAGGCCTGGGGACATGTGGAATTAGCCATGCCCCCTAGCTATACAAAGAAGATTATAAAGAAAGAGATTTTATGTAAGAAAGGATCTTGCATGGTCAATTCTTGCCCTAAAGTAAAATGACTGGTTGTTTAAAAGGAGGGATGTTTAGGGCAAGGCAGAAAGTCCAAGAATGTCTCAGATGGTCTGTGTAAGTCATGAAAGGATTTGTGAAAGGGGATTTATGTAAGAAATGTACAATTCAAAGGTTGTTAGGCCTCCTGAATACTTCCTAAAATGCCACTATGACTCTTACTGTACAACTTGCATGCTTAACTAAGGTAAGTTCTGGGGACATGTGGAGTTAGCCACACCCCCTAGCTATGCTGGAGAGTCAGCCCTTACCTGCACTTCTGCGTGGTGTGTCCTTGGCTAGGCTCCACACCTAGTACATAATTAAAATTGCTTACTAACCAGGGTTTTCACCAAAGTAACTTCCGCTAAAAGTTAACATTGTAACATGTAATTGAGACTATAAAAAAAACAGTTTCACATGTAATGTGTGTGTAAGCAAAGTAGAATGTACTTTTGGTAAATATTATAAGAAGGCATGGGAATATGTTTTTTTTCCTAAAGGGTTAAATAATGTTTTAAGTTAGATAGAATGGAGCTAAAGGCTTGCACAGTTATGGAAGGTTTGTAAAAAATTAATTGTAAAAGATTCTGTTTGTGGACATTGGCTAAATTAAAGGGGTGTTTTTCAGTATTTCTATAAATTAAACACTGGAATAAAAGCACAACAGGTTTTTCTTAGAGCAAAAACCTGCTTATGAAATGCTCTTTAACAAAAATTTGTAAAGGGTTATAAAATGTTTATAAGAATCTTATCTTATGGCTAAACATTAAAATTGGGTAAATATGTCTATAACATTTTCTTAAAACTTGGGTTTAACATTAATGCTACATTAAGGTAAAGGTAAAATTTGGCTTGTTTGGTACAAAAATCATACAGGAGGCATTGTCAAATATAAACGGGTGTTTAGTTTTCTTTGGGCTGTATTTACATAAATGTGTTATTAGTACATATTCTAAAATTATGAGAAACTTCTATAATTTTGATAGATTTAGTGTACATTATCAGGAACAATTATAATTGTTACATAAAATTATTGTCTGCCATGGAGGTAACAAATTTCTTTGTCAATTGTTTCTTTGACTGTGGCTGCCCTAAAACATTTTGTCATGCACAGACAATTGTTGTCTTGTGTTAATCTTCTTTAGAAGGTGGTTTATAATCAACTATAGAATGCTAGAAGGTCTTCTTAAATGCAGGTTTCTAATAACTTTGGAAATTGTAACATTAGAATAGAGAAAATAACTTTCAGAACTCTCATGAAGAGTTGGAATGTACATGAATATCAAATAGAATAGGAGTTAACTGAATTAACTGAACCAATAGAAAACTTAAGTAATCTTTTTAACTTTGCTCAAAACGCTGCTGATGCTTAGTTTTGTGTTTCAGAGTCAAGGATACTATCATTTTGAGCTATTTATAGCTTGTAGGAATTGAGTAAAGTATATTGCTGTGAACAAAATTTGGAACATATTTGTTTTTCTCTACCTAATTTTTCCAAAATTTAGGAAACTAGCTGTGAGTTTTCTTAACTTATGGCAATATAGTTATTTGCATAAGTGCAATAAGAATCTGCTCTTGGCTGGGCGTGGTGGCTCATGCCTGTAATCCCAACAGTTTGGGAGGCCAAGGTGGGTGGATCACCTGATGTCAGGAGTTTGAGACCAGCCTGGCCAACATGGCAAAACCCTGTCTCTACTAAAAATACAAAAATTACAGGCATGCACCTGTAATTCCAGCTACTTGAGAGGCTGAGGCAGGAGAATCGCTTGAACCCAGAAGGCAGGGGTTGCAGTGAGCCAAGATTACACCACTGCACTCCAGCCTCCAGCCTGGGTGACATAGCGAGACTCCATCTAAAAAACAAACAAACAAACAAAAAATCTGCTTTCTTTTGTAACAGGACACAATTGGAGAATTTTTTTTTTTTTTTAAACCAAGGCTTTAACTGGAATGGTGTGCTTTCCTTGAAGGAATCAGCTTGACTTATAAAGGCAATAAAAGCCCCTTAAGGAATTGGCCACAGACCTTGTCTGCAACAGTCCCTATACAAGATTTCTCACCTGTGGTAAGTAAAGAATGTCACTTTTTGACAGGTCCAGAAGCCCCAAGTTATCTTGGGATGCCAAGAGGAGAGGCATTTACTCAACTTATAGGTATTTGAGGGTACAAACCCATGGCTAAGCTTGGCTTTAAAAAGTCTCATCTAAGATTCCTTCTATAGAACAGAGTTCCATCAAAGCCAATTTAAATAGAGTCTGTGTGAAAAATAATTATTCTTGCTGCACTTTATACAAATAATCAGGCCAAGCATAATAAAGGAAATCAGTCTTACCATGAATGGTCTTCAGTAAAAATGGGAAACTGGAGAGCAAAATATTATGTTTCAAGAACTATGGTACACTTTTTATTAAATTCTAGTCTCATTAGTTGTTTCTAAGTTTGTTTCTGCAATTTAGGCTAACCCTGCTTATTCCTGTGAACCAACCAGTGATCTCTGGCTGCTGCTCAGAAGAAACAAGAGGGATGGGTAATGTAAAAATCTGGATCTGTATTCTAATTCTGGACACATTACAATCAGCTATCAACCCCATATCAGCTTAGTTCAACAATTGCCCAGTTCATGAAAAGCCTTCTAATTTAGTTTACTTGGAATAACTTTACTTATTTTGCTTTGCTTTTCTGGAATATATTGCTTTTATACTCTTTGTGCAGGAATACTGGACAAGCTTGCTGAATGTTTTCTTAAACGCTTATTAATCTTCCAGATATCACCTTTTGTTGAAACTCAAGAGTTATAAATGGATTTACCATACTGATGCTTTCTTACTGAGCTTCTCTATACCCTGAATGCAAGAGACCCTCATAGTTAGGCAGGAATATCATCACCTCTATTCAGCCTAAAGAAGTTACAGAAGACGGATCTTCATCCCTCTGCAACCCTCAGGATTATGGGTTCTCTTATAAAACGGAGGGAGGAAATATCAGTGG
Organism: Pan troglodytes; assembly: GCF_028858775.2. Taxonomy (NCBI): domain Eukaryota; kingdom Metazoa; phylum Chordata; class Mammalia; order Primates; family Hominidae; genus Pan; species Pan troglodytes. Next base: position 34,297,410 of record NC_086015.1, read on the forward strand.
CGTGTGAACCAGAGCAACTCCGTCTTAAATAAGAGCTGGGTAAGATGAGGCAGAAACCTACTGGGCTGCATTCCCAGACAATTAAGGCATTCTAAGTCACAGGATGAGATAGGAGGTCAGCACAAAATACAGGTCATAAAGACCTTGCTGATAAAACAGGTTGCAGTAAAGGAGCCAGCCAAAACCCACCAAAACCAAAATGGTGACGAGAGTGACTTCTGGTCGTCCTCACTGCTACACTCCCACTGGCGCCATGACAGTTTACAAATGCCATGGCAACATCAGGAAGGTACCCTATATGGTCTAAAAAGGGAAGGCGTGAATAATCCACCCCTTGTTTAGCATATCATCAGGAAACAACCATAAAAATGGGCAACCAGCAGCCCTCTGGGCTGCTCTGTCTATAGAGTGGCCGTTCTTTTATTCCTTTACTTTCTTAATAAAATTGCTTTCACTTTGTACTGCAGACTCACCCTGAATTCTTACTTGTGTGAGATCCAAGAAGCCTCTCTTGGGGTCTAGATAGGGACCCCTTTCCTGTAACATATTAACATATCATGCTTTTTCCTATACAAATAGGATCATACCAACTACATCCCTGTAAATTTTAATTTTTTTTTTTTTTTTGAGATGGAGTCTTGCTCTGTTGCCCAGGCTGCAGTGCAGTGGCACAATCTTGGCTCAGTGCAACCTCTGCCTCTTTGGTTCAAGCAATTCTTCTGCCTCAGCCTCCCGACTAGCTGGGACTATAGGTGTGCACCACCATGCCCAGCTAATTTTTGTGTTTTTAGTAGAGATGGGGTTTCACCATGTTGGCCAGGCTGGTCTGGAACTACTGACCTCGTGATCCGCCCACTTTGGCCTCCCAAAGTGCTGATATTACTGGTGTGAGCCACCATGCCCAGCCAAATTTTAATTTTTCATTTAACATGTCATAAGCATCTTTCCATGTCAGCACATTCATTTCTACCATATTATTCTTAATGACCACCCTTTGTGGAAGTATCACATTTTATTGGTAGGTATTTAGTTTATTTTTTGTTTCTAGCTGTTAGAAGCAATATGACTTGAAAACTCTTGCACATCCATCTGGGCCTTGAATTAACCATCACACTCTCAGATTCCTTCTTTGTACATATTTCCATCCTTAGGCAGAGACCGTTGCCTGCACTTACTGCCAAGCAGGGAATCTGACAGACCTTCTAGCAGATGGTCTCCTATGTTTCTCCACTTGGGGTCAACTGATATTTGACTAAACTGAATGGCCAATTAAATTCAGAATTAGATTGGCTTTTTCCTCTCATTTATGTAATTTGCTGTTAATCCATGTGGATTAGACAATCGAATTTTATATTTTGAACAGATATTGCTTTCTTTATATATTTTGTCTTTCCTTTCTCTACATAAAAATCCCATAAAATGGCATATATATAATAAATATATTGAATATCAATTATAGATATATTGAATTATAAATATATTGAGTATATTATACATTCAATATACATTGCATGTAGATTAAATTGTAAAAATTTTATTTCAATTTTGAAGGCTCATGAACATTCTCTACCACTGATAGAGCCAGTCATTTTGCATACATAATCTCTAGTAACTTTCCCGAGGTCACATGGCTAATAGTGGCAGAGCAGAAAGTAGAACTCAGATTCCTAGTTTATGTTTGTTGTTTACAAAGACAGCACTGCTTGTAAAAAGAGGAATGATGAATAATACTGTACTTAGCTTCAGAGCCCAGCTCAGTTTTTATTCCAATAGATTAAAGTACATTAGTAGCCTTTCAAGACCTTGCTTAATTACAAATAGCCTTTGATGTCTGCTGTATGTGTGCAAAATCCCTTTGTAGGGAAAAAAGAATTTAAAACCATAAAAGCCTTTAGTTCTGACACGATGAGACATACTTTTTAACACTGATTCACATCCAAATTTATTCTAGGATGATTCCTGAGGCAGCATCTAAATATGCAGACTCGGAGTCAACCTTGCTACCAGCAGGGATTAAAGAATTTGTGAGTCACTTCTTGTATTCTAGAATGGCTGACAAAGAGATAATGTGATTTCAGGGTTGATAGCAGTGGTTGAATGGAATCCCCTGGTGGGAGGTGGGAGTGGTTGGTGGCTTGTACTCTTCTACAACCCTTTAAAAAATCTGCATAGACATGGGGTGAGATCACCTCATTAATTTCTTTCTCCAATTAAGAATATTCTCATTTCTTTTTTTCTATTTTTACTTTTTAAATACCAATTAATAGATTTCAACAGTGTTTGGAACATAGAAGGTACTCAATAAGCATTTTTTTGATTGAAGAATGAATGAATAAATGAATTTATTAGGCACACCAAGCATGTGCCATGTTTTGTTTTCAAGCATGTGCCGTATTTTGTTTTAGGCCCTGAGAATATAGCAGTGAATGAAAAGTCCAAAAATCTCTGCTATGTTATTACTCTTACATTTTAGTAAAGAAAATAAGGCAGCAAATTAAAAAGCAAAATGTATATCTTGTGAAATATTGATAAGAACTTTAAAGAAAAGTAAATCTGGGAAGAGGAAGATGATACAGAGGATGTGAGTGATGTTGAAAGTTTACAATGGGATTGTCAAGAAAGGCACACCTGCCCCTAATATTTGTAAGTGTGTGGGCAAGAATACTAATGGGGCGCACATACCATATATGTCAATATTTTACAATTATAAACTAAAATAACCAACTGTTAATTAAAATATATTATATCTTCCTGAAATACATCTTCATAATGACGAACTTGAAAATTATGTATGAAGTTATAGCTTTTATATGACACACAATATCAAACATTATTAAATTTCATTATCAATATGTGTTTCTAAATGTTTTGTGGCCAGCCATGTTTAAAGACAAATAGAGACATACATTATTAATAACTTTTTATATGTTTGTTTTATAAAATGTATTCTATTTTTTTCATTTCAGAAAAATCTCCATCTAAAGAATCCAATATTTGACATAATTTTGTTCCGATCATCTAAGGGTCCAGAAATTAAAATATATGTAATATTAAACAAATTGAGTATTTTTAAATCAAAAAAGTAAATTAAAATTAATGTAAAATATTTAAAGATAAAATTCTTTGACATATGCTTAAAATATTTTATTCTAAAAAACTTGAATTTACATAAGTTAAAAAGTAAGAGGCAACTATAATTAGTGAATATCAATATTTTACACTGAAATTTATTTAAAGCTGAATTTTAAACATTTTATTGAAAATGTAACTAAATATTTTAAAATAGTTTTTTGAAATAAAATTATCCATAATTTTAGCTTTTAATATCTGTCTAGATTTCAATAAATAAAGCTTACATATTTCGTATATGTTTCATCTAATCTTACCTACATACAGATTTTAGAATAATATTAATATGAATTATTTGGTATCATAAATTTTTTCTCAACCACCAAGGACAACCATTGTGAAAATTATGTGAACTCGTGAGTATCCTTAGAACCACTTAGTGGAACATAAAAAGAAATAAGGAAATGGACTTTCAACCTTATTATAAAATGATATTTCATTATGCAAGATATTACAGCTTTCATATATTCTGAGAGGACGAATTTAACAAGATGATTAAATTATTGTTTCTCTTCCTCAATATATTAATTATATGTTGGCATATAACTAACTACTCTAAAACTTAGCTCCTCAAGACAACAAACATTAATTATCTCAGTATCTGCGGGGCAGCAATATGTATATATTTTATCTGAGTGCGTGTGGTTCAAGGTCCTTCCCAAGTCTTCTGTGATTATTCCATGGAAGCATTAGTTGAGCTGTATCTCATATTTCAACTGGGGAAAGATTTCTAGAGCCATTCTTAAAATGGGACAACTAGCATAAATATGCACAACTATGTTCAGCAACTGTATCGATGCTTTACCAAACTTCCTCTTAGCTGAAACCCGCAAATCTCCGTGGCTACTCTGGGGACACTTGATATGAGGGACAATATAATGGAGGGGTGTCAGAGTAGAAAGAGAAAGTGATTCACCTGTAGTTAAAATATAGTACTTTTGAAATTTTACAAAAATATGACTATGAAGACATAGCTACAGCTCTTCCCCTGGCTTTGGAAGTGTCTTAAAGTTTAAAAATGCATCATTAGCTTCTTCATAATTCATCTCTGCTCTTGATAAAAATAAGCCAAGAAAAAAGAAATCCTACATGAACAAAATGGTACAATACAGAGCAGATCTCTTAATTTTCAGAATTCAGTTGATATTGAAGTTATTCTTTATTCAATGTAGTCACTATGTGACTTCATCTCTCCTGAGGGAAAGAACAGGGATATAGATCAGCCTGCCTCTCAAGTCTCCATGATTCTGTATTCTCTTTTAAAAATACATTCAGTGCATTCAGTGTCTCCAGCAAGCTGATGAAGACTCAAAGTTACCTGACCTCTGGCTGAATGGAAGGTTCTCAGTGTCACGGAACATTGATAGTCAAGAGAAGAATGCTCCAGTGCTGATACCTAAGAAGGCTGCTGGTGGTGGAGAGGGTGCCTATAATGGGAAGGCCGGAGCTACTACCAGAGTAGAACATCTGAAACAGAGAAACTTCTGCATTGCAAATTAGGTTGGGCTTAGTTTCACCTGTGATTAATAGCTAGGTTCATTTCTTCCTGTTTAACTTGGTTTTTGTTATTTGTATCTGTTTAACATGGTAATAATGGATCATTTTCATTAAGATGGTATCATGCCCTGAAAATGATGCCTTAACTGGAGGGATGAAGAATTCCGCAATGACGTCTGTCATTCTTTAATTAATTAGAGTGCACCTAATAAAACCCAGAAGAATGAATATCCTGTCTGAACACAATTACATTATGTCTGCATAAGGGCCTGCATTTGACTGTTCTGGGCTTCCTGTTTCTCCACATGTCGCAAAAATATGGACAACTTGAGCATATCACATAGCTATCGCATATTGGGTTATGGGAGCCAAACTTAAAGATGGGTTCTGGAATTTAATTTTGCAAGTATTCAGTTGAAAGAAGGATTTTTGCTGTTTGTTGAGGTTAAAATATCTTAGTGAAATCTGAAGTAAACTAATTAGTTGTAGGTCAGGGAATTATTTTAGTATTTCACAACACAATTGTTTTTACTAAGTCCAAAATTTGCCTAAAATTTGGTGATTTTACGTTCACATTTTTTAAAATAGTCCTAGTTTCATATTTATTTACTTTCCATTCCTAGGGAGGTTCATGTTAGTCACGTCATAGTGACCAAATTTTTGGTTTAGAAATTAGGAACATACTAAAAACCTGGCAAAAGAGAATGTGTGTTTTACTTCATGGCATCATTTTTATTTTGTTTAGTTTTTACTTGCCAAAGCTGCCAAAGTGGAACATACAGGAGTTGACATAAATACTGCAAACTGATAGGCAATCCAAATATTTCTTTCTGTGGTACAGGCTTTTTTGTTAATAGTAAATTTGGGAAGAATCTTTAAATCAGCTTCTAAGAAATTGGTTGAGCCAAATGTACGGGTAGCATTCAGTACAGGTTGATTTCTGCTGCTACTTTTACTGGCAAACAATGGCCAACTGCCAAGCCATGGTCAACCCACACAGCTGTTTTCAATGATTCATTTCCCTTGATTTCCCAGCTGACCCATTCAGAAGGAGAATAGCAGTTTTCACACCCCAGTTGCTAGCCTTGTTGCTGCAAGCAGCCCTCCCCTTCAATTGTGGGAGTATTTTGAAGGCTAAAGTAAGATACATTGTCCTCAGAAGCAAAGTTGATTCTATGCCTAGAATATAAGCAGGCAAAAAAGGCTGAGAAAAGTCTGGGAAATGTTGATTTCATGGTGAGGTGCTCACCGTGGCTCTGATTCATAATATGCCTACCTCTCCAGCTTTCTCTCATACCACACCCTGACCTTAGCCTGGCATTCCAACCACCCTGGCAGTTTCCAAAGTACAGAAGGTTCTTTTACCCATTGGTACCAATGCTATTCCTAATGGTTAGAATACACTTCCCTCTTGTTTGTTTGGAAAAATCCTGCTACCTCCAAGGTGCAATCCAAGTATTAAAGTCTCTGGAAGCTTTTTCCTGAACCCCCAAAGGTGGGTTAGATCATGCATTATTAATGGAGCAATGTTGCCCAAAAGGGGTGAAAATTGGCACTTGGAAGGCAAAAAAAATCTTACTTTTTAATGCATAAAGCATGGATATACATATAATATGTAAACAGATGTGTAATTTATCTGAGGCATTTCAATTTCAATTAGAAGGAGTGAGATTAAAAGAATGTCTAAATAGGCTTTTTAAGGTGGTATTGAACTTTTGTTGAGTTGAGAAACCTGGGTTACAATACTATTTAGCTTGTTTTAAGTCACTGATTTTTGAATGTTTGCTGCCCAGCATCATTGCAGCAAAAGCTGACTCATACCCTCTTTCCTTAAGGCCATCTCTCCTTCTACCCCAGTCACGATTTGAAACTTTTTGAGGCCTGGGGCACTGTTTTGGGCTTCACTGCCTCTATAGGACCAGACACACTGCCAGAATAGAGCAGATACTCAGAAAATGTATGTCCAATGACTTCAATGGGATCATAATTTCTCAGTCTTACTCAAGGCTTTTATACCCATTGTGCTCTACAAAACAGCCTTCCATCCCTTCCAAATTTTTCTGCATCCTATAATTGAATGAGTTGGTGTTTTCATGAATTTTTTTACTCCAGCTACAACAACTAAAGAAGTGATGACTCAAAGCTGAATTTACACCATAGATGTGTCCTGTTCAAATATCCAGTCAATGTTGCAGCTTAGCTCTTATGACATTGTTTAACATACTCCATTTCCAAAAGGCACAGTGCATACCCTGTGGATACAGGGTAACCATGCCTCTGTCATGACAGCATTTTCACTGTAACATCAGTTAGATCAGAAGTACTGGGTGCTCGTTTGCAGCCCTATTTGCAGCTTTCTACAGTGGCACAGATTCCTGTGACTGTTTTAAATTACTGGAAAAGTCAATATTGGAAAATTTTTCTTAGTATGATTTGTATATACTGTGGTTTGACTGCATTCCCTCTCAATTTCATGTTGAAACTTAATCACCAATGTGATAGTATTAAGAGGTGAAACCTTTAGAAGGTGATTAAGTCATGGCGGTTCTGCCCTCTTGAAAGGTATTAATGCCCTATAAAAGAAGTTTCACCCAAAATGTATCCCTTTTTTAGCCCTTCCACCTTCCACCATGTGTGGATGCAGCAACAGAGTGCCATCTTGAAGCAGAGACTGGCACTCACCAAACAGCAAACCTGCTAGTGCCTCGATCTCAGACTTCTCAGCCTCCAGAACTGTGAGAAATAGATTTCTGTTGTTTATAAATTACTCAGTCTCAGGTATTTTGTTATAGAAGCATGAAGAAACTAAGACTGTACATATAATTCTTTTATTTTATAAATCTCTTTTGTCAATATCCCACAGTATAATGGTGCCGGAGAAGAAAATGCTGGAGGATAGCTAACTTACTGACTATATACTACATTCCAGCCATTTTGCTATGTGTTGTCTATTCATAGCCTCATTTAACTCTCCCAATAGTCTATTACATATATATTATATAATCCTGATTTACAGATGAGGGAAACTAATGATTAAGGCAATTAAATAATTTGTCTAAGAACTCATGGCTGGATGTCGGAAGGTTAGAATTCGAGCCCTGAAAAAGCTGACTTCTGAGCCTAAGCTTCTAAAGCACTATGGCAATTTAAAAAAAAAAGGGTTGTTTCAAAAATACATGAATAAAATGCTATGTTCTAAAAGCATCTAAATAATGATGATTATAGTTGCTGTTAATAAGATTAAATAAATGGACAGGTCATTTCAATTTGCAAAGCAAAATGAAATTTTGGCTTGGGGTAAGTGCATAATTTTAATTACAGGTTTACATATGAAAAAAATAACTATCCCCAAACAGTAACAACTTGAAAAACAGATTCCAAGGAAAATATTGAGATGTGTTTGTTGAGGAATTTGCAAAACCAAACTTGTTAGTTGTGATAGAAAAACATGAGCGAGTGTGTGTGTTGTGGGGCGATGGAACTGGTGAAGAGAAGATGGGGTGGGGAAAGGGATAGAGAGAGGGGAGAGGAAGAGACAAAGGAGAAAGAGAAAAGACTAGAAGACTAAATTCTAGTTCTTTTCTTTTGAAAATCCCCACTTCCCCAAACTTCCACTCTAACTGCCAGCATGAATGAATTCTTTTCACAGGTGTTGGTGTTACAATAGGACACCACTGATTTTTTTTTAAAAAAAGCTAAATTGGAAAGTGACTGCATGCCTCAGAAAGTGAAATTAGAACAGACCTTTCCCCTTTCTAGGAGGCATTACATTTTCCATGTGGCAACATTTCATTTGGCTCCTTTGAAAGATCCAGCCAGAATTCTGTAGGCTTTAAAAGCAAGATGGAAAGACTGGTGTTTCTTAAACTTCACTAGACCTTATTTTATAAAATTATGGTGTTAAAACAGAGGGGAAGGCAATATAAGTAGAATTCACCTCTTTTAGCTAAGGAATTTATCTCAAATGCAATTTCAGATTTCATTCTTATCCTGAAAATTATTTTCTTCTCTAGAAGCTCTTTTGTTAGCATAAGCTCTTTTCCTAAGACTTATCACTAATGCTGGTTTACTCCTACTTTTCAACTGATTTGTTACTGACGTTTCTCACACCCAGGAAGCAGCTACCCCAAAATAAGGGAATTAATGGCTGAGATCAGACAATACAATAAATGGCCACTCCCTGGTAGGGAAAGACTTTGGAGGTGGGTAGAAATGTTTTAACTTTATGCTGCTGCTTCCTGGGTGTGACACTGAACTTTAGTCACTGTAGTGAGATATGAGGTAATACATTTAAAGTACTGTCAATGCTCGATTACTGGGAGTAAATACTCTGCAGTGGAAGGATATGGTCTCTGGAGAAAGTCACACTGCCACTTCCTGCATTTATTAACCATGTGTTTTTGGGCAGATTACTTAACTTCTCTGACCTTCAGTTTCCTCACCTACCAAATTTGGAAATAATATTGACTTCTAATGGTAATCATAATTTGAATGAAGAAATGTATGTCAGGTTTCAGGTCAATACTTTTCCCCTTATCTCTTGCCCTTTCTTCTTCAGTTGTAAAATAATTTGGTTGTCAATATTTTCTCTAAGGCTTCTTTCAACTTTATGTTATGCTGTAGTTAATTTATATTGTCAGAAATATTTCTTATGCTCAGTTTGCTTCCCTGGTTGAGTTTCCTATGAAATTTTCATGGACCGTCAGAGAATAGCGGCAAACAGGAAATACACAGTGGAGGAAATAGCATGGTGTGGTTTTAGGTGTACAACTGACCACTGCTGCTTTTGGTTTGAATTAAGGAAAGCTAGGCTGCCACCACTGGAACAGAAACTTCTTCTTCTTTTTTTGATAGTGAATCATAAATTGTATTTCAAAATGTAAACATCACTAAACATGCATACATGTTAAAACAATAAAATTTACAATTTCATTCATTTTTTTTCTTTTTACATAGAACATCATTACAATATGGAATCTATGCCATACAAAATACAAAGTTTTATCCAAGCAACACAAGGCCAGACTGGGAACTGTACAACTGTAATATTTCAGTGTAGGGAACCAGGAAAAATGAAACATGACCTTTGGAAGCATGGTGGGTGCTAGTTAAAAAATAAATAAATAAATAAATAATGTTCCTACAGGAAAGAAAAACGAGCTCCAGAAAAATGATCTTGGACTCCTGGATTCTGCCTTCGGCTTTGGCTTCCAGAGAAGCTCCACCAATGGCTTCGGATGGGAAGGGGGTACCTGTGCGGGTCTGGGGCAGCTGGGGCCCCAAAGCATGCATTCCAGCACATGCACACAAGGAATTCCCAGTCACCAAGGAGCCACAGAAAGCCTCAAACCCGACGATGACAATGCATAGTTGCTCAGTAGAGAGACTCCCGCCTGCTGAGGCTGACCAGCTGCAGCGGCCCCAGCACTTGGCACCAGGGGCCTCCCCAGGGTGAGGCCAGGGAGCAGACTCTCCCTCAAACACACCCAGAGGCAGGCACCTGGACCTGGCACGGACGCTGGGGCTGATGAGCCCACGTGATGTCCGAGCCACCTGGGAAGTAGCCCCTTGCTCCTTTCAGAGGGCAGCCAGGTACTGTGGCTCCTGTGCTGAGTGCGTGGCCGCACAGGCATTGGGTTCACACATCCGCTTTCCAAATAAGCACTCCCGGTGGCCTGTCAACGGGCCCTCTAGGAAGAGGCCAGGGAGAACAGGACCCTGAGTCCTGGGAAAAAGCCTTTCCAGCGCCCCACCCCCATGACTTCCTCCCTCCCTCCCATGACCCCCTTAGGTGACGCTATTTCTCTCCCAACCTGTTTATTTTAAAATAAAAGTGGTAAAGTTTTGAAGCTGTGCGAGAAAGGGAGAAGCAGGGCAGGGCCAGGTGGCCACACTGCCAGTCTGAAATCTTGATAGGGGGTCAATTGAAACCAAGTATGGACCCTCTTGCCTCGTGAACACAGGGCTCCCGTCTCCTGCCAAATTCAAGTCTTCTGACTAATTAGGGACAGGACAGCAGGCAGGAGGAGGCGCCTCACCCTAAAGGGTGCTCAGGCCTGTATCAATAGTAAGCTGGACTGTGAATCCACGTTCTGATACCAAGTTCTCTGGAATGGGTCTCAAACAAGCCTTTGAAGCCTCAAAATCAGGTAAATTAGTCATAGGACCTGGTTCTCCCTGAAGTAATCCTGGTTTCAAAAACCATCAGCCCACATCTCAGATTTTAGCTTTGGAAAATATGGTGACCAGAATTGCATATGGAAACGGACAGCAAAAGATGTGGATAACCTACAAAGCGTTTCTTACTGGCTGCGATGTGACCAACACATCACACCCTTTAAACTAACTTCTAGCACTGTCTTTGACTAAATGAACTTTTTAAATGGAAAAAAATAAAAAATCAGTGACACCTGCCAGATGTCAAAATAGGTAGCCTTGTAAACACAGCCACAACCAGCAACGGAGAAACAAGTCCATGCTACTGCTCAGATCACCTCTTCCTTAGGACAGACACTTCAAACGTCACTCTGCAAGCTCTAACTGAACAAATGCTTCTCAAAAACGCCAGCTGAAAGGGTGGTGGAAAGCATTGAGGGACACAGAAAAAAGAAAAGACACTAGGGTGGTAAAGAAAGAAAGAGATCACTTGAATTCTTTTTGTTTTCACTGTTAGGCACTTTATCAACTATATTGTGTGCATTACATTGTGTAATTCTTTCAATAATGCTGGAGAGAAACACTTTAACACCATTTTACAGATGAGAAAAAATGAGGTTCCAAGAAGTTATGTACTTCTCCAAGGTTAATCAGCTAATACCTAGGTCAGGATTCAAACCCAGTCTGGAGGCTCTAGTGGCTGTCCATTTTACATACTGATTCCCAACAGTATATGAACCAGGAAGTGCAAGTTAAATTAGTTTAAGCAAAAATAGGAATGTATTAATCCCATAAGCAAATCATGAGAAGGAGTAGAAAGAATTAGTCCCATAAGCAACTAGTTCCAATGGATATATAAACTGTTGGTTTGCTAACACTCTTTCTTCCACTCTTCCGCCCCTCCTTCCACCTTTCCTTTCCTCTCATCTCCATCTTTTTGTTTCTCACTGCATGTTAGCTTCATTCTCTCCACCACATTTTCCCATCTGTCTAAATCCATTACCATAGGCAGCGTTGATGTTGCATCATGCTAGGTAAATACAACTCTTTCCTGCCTTCTCCTCAGAGAAATTACTTAGGAAATGACTATTATTGTTGTGGTTTGGTTGCATATCTACTTCTGAACAATAATGGGAATGGTTACAATGACTGATTCAGGCTGGGTCACGTACCTAAACTTGTGACCAGGGGTCTCTAGTTTTAGAAATGGAAACCCCTTTCACAACCACGATGTTGGAGAGGGAAGCAGCTACCTCAAAAGAAGGGAATGAACGGTTGAGACCAGACAATATAATAAGTGGCCACTCTCTGGTAGAGAAAGACTTTGGAGGTGGGTAGAAATATTTTAACTCTATGCTGCTGCTTCCTGGGTGTGACATTGAACTTGAGTCACTGTAGTGAGATATGAGGCAATACATTTAAATTCCTGTCAATGCTCAATAACTAATTGCTAAAATAATGATAAAGTACTAGTTAAATGCAAGGTTCTAGTATTGTTGATATAGTTTTGGTCTTTAATTTAAAATTTTTCTTATCACGGTCTAGATGGGATACAATTTCAAAACTGTTTTTTTTCCCTACACTGTGGCCACTTTCCCCAAGCAGTATGTTCAAATAGATAGTAAGCTCCTGGAAAGCAAGGACAATATTTTCTGCATCTTTTCTCTTCCCACAGCACAAAGGGCTGGGCTTAGGACTGTGTTAACAATACTTGCTTAAAAAGCACTTGCTAAGTTGAGTCGTTGAAAAGATTTACAGACTAGTCACATTGGGAATACATACCCAAATTTAGCATTGCTTCTGCTGGTGTTCTATGTCCTGGGCACATAAGGATGTCTGAGAATAGGTATTCAGAGTGTTAATATTCACTTTTACAGAAAATGAGCAAATGGGTGATTTTTATCAATTTCTTTAACCTTAACTTGCAGAGTCATGTGAAATAGTTTTCATGTTCAATAACATTGTTGCCCTAAAATTGAGGAATATTATGAATGTTAAGCTAAGCCCTGACAACCCACCTTGTGTTATGAGTTTTCATTATTTAACTTTACTCTTCTCATGGTCATTTTAATACATTTCCACATATTAATTATATTCATGCTGATGTCCTGAAATAACCTCAGCCAAGTTCATTATATATTTTGATGGAAAAGCACTTAAATCTAGATGACAATTTATGTTTTACAAATTGGATTTGGAAAAACCATTGAAGAGCTTTCTCTAAATAGACTCTGATTTTGAAATTCTAATTAAATTTTATATTTTGTTCTACAAAAAATAAGCACCTTCATTATTTTGGATGAAATTACTGGGTATCTCACCCAATTATTCATGGCTTTGAAACATGAGTTACTGCTTCTTGTCATTTTGTCAGTGGGTTGAAAACCCTCTTCCAGGAATGCCATGAATTCTTGATGAATACTGAAGAGACAGGAGATCTGGGATACCAGGGTTGATCTGCACTGTGTGTGTAGGAAGTTCAACTGCTGTAGGTGCTGGAACATTAATTTGGATGCCAACATTTCTTTTGCATAAAAATGGGATGTATGAATCTCCTACTTTGCTTCAGTTGGCTTGAGTCCTTTGTCTTCTGAACACTTTCAGTAAAAACTCTGAAGAGCTTCTCATCACTGTAGAATATAGTACAACTGCGTAAAGTTGCCCTCCAGGACCTGCAGATTCCAACCTCTGCCTGACTCCAAAGTCGTCATCTTGCGTCATTCTCCCTTCACCCACATTGTGCTCCAGATACATTTTCCTTCAGTTTCTCTAATAAATACAACACGCTTCTCACTGCTTAAGACAGCTGTTCATAAATAAATTCCCACTGCCTGGAATGCTCTCCTCTCCTTCACCTGGCTTACTCTCCCTTGCTCTAAAGTTTCTGCCTAATAGGATTTCATCCTGACCTCCCAGACCACGTGAGGCATATTTTCATAAGACTATGTGTTTTAGGTTTGAATTTCTAAGGGAAATTCAAACTATTACTAAGGGAATAGTTGTTCCCTTAGTAATAAATAGTTTTGTCCCAAGGTTAGTAGGAACTAAGAATAAAGAGGAGGAACACTTGGATTCTTTCAATCCTCTTTTTCTTTCTTTCCAACTCTAGTTCCCCAGAGAATAAAGTCAAGGAAATAGGAACTGAAAAAAAAGCAAATGCTTGAAGGATAGAGTTGGCTATGCGTGAGCCCACACATCCTGCAGCTTTCCTAGGCTAGTGGGGATAAGAGGAGTAAGGCACACTTCAGAATGAAGCCACAGTGGGGAAACCATCCGTGAAACTACTTCACCTGGGCAATTATCAGTCTCTGCTGCCTGCTGGGTCTTTCTACACGGCTCTGAGCACTGAGCTCCTTGCCTTTAGTATTGATGCTCTAGGCACAACCTTGATCCCAACTTAAACTTACTAATTTTAGCCAGCGCCCTGCTCTGCCCTTATTTTACACAGTTTACTTAAATGAAGAGCATATTCTGATGACTACAAATGTATTTCAGCTTTATAATTTTCATATGCAATTTTCTATACTCACAAATAATATTTTCACACAATTCCTGAAACTTAACTGGCAATAATCCAAAGACTTATGGATAGATAAAAGGGAAGGAGGCCTCCGATGAGTTGAGGACTGATATGAATCTACAATTTGTAACCTATCACACATCTCATACTTTCTTTATTAGTAAAGATTGAAATAATTAATTATGTACTTTTCTAATTATTTGTTCATTGTTTGTTTCCACCCCAGTAGTCTGTATACTTCATGAGGTTTGTTCATTGCTTTATCCCCACTGATTAAAATACAATAGATGCTCAATGAATATAGAGCAAATGAATAAATGATACAATAAAATGGGAGAGGGAGGAAGAGGCTGTAGGAGAAAACAAAAAAAAAATTCTATGTTTTTACTGTATTTTCTTACTAGCTCAGGGCTGCAACAGTATATGCTCACCAACTCTTCCTCTAGCTTCTCCTGCTGTTCTTCTCCAAGCATAAATTTTAATTTCTTTATCATGGGCTTAAGTGCTCCACAACTGAAGAAAATAAGTCACTCATTTTTGTGGCTGTGGAGATAACACTTTAAAAATTGGTTTTCAAATTTGCTTAAATCTTATTGAAATGTATAGGGATATAAGATATTTTCGTGTAAGTCGTAAGTATTTTTTGTTTTTGTTTTAAACCTAATCTAAAAAGTTAGTTGTGAGTAGTCATTGTTCACAGATACTGAAGGAGTTCAATGTGCATTCCATATTGTATTTTCAAATTGCACTTTCAAATTGCATTTGAACAGAAATTCAAATGCATTCAATGCATTTCATAT
The DNA here is from genome assembly GCF_028858775.2 of Pan troglodytes. Classification (NCBI taxonomy): domain Eukaryota; kingdom Metazoa; phylum Chordata; class Mammalia; order Primates; family Hominidae; genus Pan; species Pan troglodytes. The sequence goes on from NC_086015.1 coordinate 34,312,512, forward strand.
AACACAAGAGACCAGTAAATAGATTGCAGAGGCTTCCTTGAAATGCAGATTTTAAAAAAAATTGTCTCTAGACTAGGAAAAATTAGTTGTAGTGGTGTGTATGACCATGGAAATTCATCCCTGGGATTGCAGCCTACATGTTTGGGCTTCCCTTTGAGGTGAGAATAAAAATTAAAGCATGGATTGAGCAACAGTAAATTCCAACAATACTTCTGAGTAGGTGAAGACAGACTAATGTTATCATTGGGGTTCATTTTTAAAAGTTTCTGACAACAATCTAATCTGAGACCTATAAAAATAGTCTGTCAGTTTAAAACATCAAATTGAGTTGCAAGAGATATTCTAATACAGGTCTAAAAATAAGAGTAGGAATTTGGATGAACTGTGTGAGTGCTCATGTTCATTCCAGTTGATGGCTTGGTGTTAGAAAAAGGCACCCATTGTGTGTGGAGAAGGAAGGACCCAGGCAGGAGCGTAGCAAAGGCAATGGGTCAACTTTCACTCCCACCTTGAATAGGTACTTGTACACGACACAAACCATGGAAACAGAAGTTATGGCTCGGCTTCCAGTTTTAGCAAGATATGAAATACATTGATAAAGTTTAATAAGAATGATTCCTGTTGGGGTTTGATACTTTTTAATACATTTATGCTCTTTTAATTAGGCTGAGAGGCAATTTTACAAAATTATTAAAGACATGGGCTCTGACCTAAGACAGAACTTCATTTAAATTCTGAATTTGTCACCCTCTAATTCAGTGACCTCTCTGGGCTCTCTATAAGCCTCAGTAACTTCAACTACAATATTGAAATGATAGTGTCTTTGTTAGTAATTCGTGGTGAGGATTAAATAAAATCAGGTATGTATCATGTCTAGCACACTCTTTGGTACATGGTAGATGCTTAATAAATGGCAGTTGCTGCTATATTGTTTTTTAATGATAGTTTTAATAGGAGCATTTTAAAATAAAAGGATGCTTATACTGATATGAGTAAACCACACAGATCACCCACACAATTCAAATGATTGGTTACAATATATCAATATATCAAACTAGTTTAATGAAAATATTTTCTTGAGTACTTAATTCTATCAAGAAATAATAATGACAATTAAATAAATGGAAGCCCTTTGCTGGTCTTTGGCAATAGCAAAATATATAGCAAATTGTCCATATTTATGAAGCAACCTGCATATCAACCTGTCATAAAAATGCAAAATATAATGAACTAGGAAGGGATATAGCTATATAATAGAAATGTCCACTTCACTTTTTACACTTCAGCAAATATTACAACTGCTCTTATTTGAAAATACCTTTTATGACATCCTAATTTTTCCATACAAAGAAGAAGTTTATTTCATAGACACACACACACACACACACACACACACACAGCTTATGTGAAACTATCAGAGCACACAAAATACAGAGGAGGCAGTGTGGGGCTAGTACTTTATATTTCAGCTCTAGCTTCACAGGCAGTTATTTTGTAAGTGGATTTCAAAAAATAATTACATTAATCAAAACTCTATTTAGTTTTCTATATCACTATTGATTTCACCTACACTTGTCAAATTTATATTCTGCCTCTTTAATTGCCTACCTCCTACTGCCTCTCACTTTCCCGAGCTGAGTATATATATTTGCATACCACAAATATGCTCACGGTTGTACTTTGAAATAAGATGTCTCTGAAGCCAAATGCAAAGAAACAGAAATTAAGTTTATTTTTCCCTACCTCTGTTCCTCATTAGACCTGCTCCTGAAATTCTTTGATTTATTCTACTTTTTTAAAAAAAATCTACATTTGCTGTATTAGCAAATGATGATTGCATTATATTCAGTTCTTTATAATTTGAGAAATTATCTTATTCTTGGAATAACATTTTAAACCATGAAAATTAAATGGCAAATAAGATTTTTAGAAGCAGCTTAAGAAGCTGACATAAAAGTGATATGTGATGTCAGTAGAGAATGCCTATAATTTAATGGGTGGGGGAAGAATAATAAATGAGGTAATATTATAAAGTATAATATTTGGAGGAACCTAAGTATAGAGTAATCAGTAATTCTTTGCACTAGTATTGCAATTTTGTTGTCAGTCTGAAATTGTTTCAAAATTAAATGTAAAAAAAAATAATGTCAGGTAAAAATTTAAATGATGATTCCTTGTGTTCACTTAAGGTTGTGGCTGTGTGGTATAATTTGGGGGAATATGATGTGATTAGTGAGGCTTACAGGGAAAGCACCCAATACGAGCCAATCAGATACCCCATATCAAGGCTCAGCCATTTTTAAAACATGTTCATCTCTGTTTGGTAAATCCTGGTTAAGGTATAAATAATTTCAAAATCCAGTACTACTCTTACAAGTCACCAACAACAAAATAAAATAAAATATAAAATGCAAAGGAATTCAAGAAAATTTTGCTTCAAATACAATTCCAGTCACTATCAAATATCCTGGCTTATCATTACCAAAATAATATTATCAAAGGAAAGCCACCCAATTTGCAAGCTACACACTGCCAATCTCAACTTGATTAAAGTCATACTTATAATTAATTATTTTTTCTAGTTACTGGACTTTTTAATCTTCTGGGTTGTCTCTAGGAAACCCATCAGGCATCCAGAACCCACAGCTCTGCCATCAGAACTCCGTCCTGGGAACAGAAGCCATCTATCTGCATCTGTAAACATGGCCTCATGTAGTGACGTGCAGGGAAATGAGTGTGCCCTTGCAATGGTTCTCAGTCCTTTCTTTATCTCAACATCATGGCATTTTATGGCTTCCCTCATGAGACAACTCAATTATTCTCACAATTTATCTAGATTTCTGGAAAAATATGTTGGAATGTGGCCTTCCTACCCCATTCCCTCTGACAACAGGTTTATTGAGGAATATATTTTACTTTCATATTTTTATTTCAGAGGAAAAATTTCTCCCCAGACATTTATTTTCCCCATGGTTCTCTAAGAGGGAGACATGAATGAGGAAACCATAAAATAAAATCAGATAAGGTGGGACACCAAGATAATCATGTAGTTTGATTTTGATGTCTGGACCTCTTTTTAAAAGTTAAGGAAAGAACAAGTTCTTGTTCTCTTTGCAGGTAAATCCACGGGAACCTTCTCAGTGCAGTGGTAATACAGAGTATAAAGTAGCCCTCCTTACTCTTACGAGGAAATTTTGCCTCTTCACCTTTCCAAAAGAAATGACGGTAATTGTTCTTTAATTCTCAAACAACCTTATCTTTTGGTAGCTCAATAATGGCAGCATCTGGTATAACTTGGATGCAAGGACTGTTGGCAAGATCACTATAATTTCCAAGATTTCCAGAAATTTTCAATTAAGACTGTTAAAAATAAAAAAATACAGGATATGATTTTCAAAGCTGGAAAATAAATGCCTGATTATATGGAATGGTCCCCTTTTGAGGAAAGAAACTGGGAATAGTTTGGAGCACAATTTGGCATAATGAAGGGAATGTAAGGTTTAGTCCTGCAGTCACTAGTTGTATGACTTCAGGCAAATTACCCTTTCTAGGCCTCAGTTTCCTTATCTGAAAAATGGGGATGATAATAATACTGTACCTACCTCATAGGTTGCTTTGATGATTAAATGAGCCAATACATGTAAAGTACTTGGAAGAGCACTTGCCTCTAGTAGAGTTTGTTCTTATTATCAACACTACAGGAGTTACTAGGAATACATGATTAATTCTGCCTGTAGCCTTTTCAGAAGACTTAGCATTAGAATTTTATTTTTAAGGGCACACCAGTGCAGGAGCATAGGCTTGTTTCTCAAACATCTTGATAACACCAGAAGACATTTGCCGATTTCAAATTGACAACTCATGACAATGTGTAAGTTCTAAGTTTCAACCCAATACTCTTTGCCTCAAGTTGTTCTCCTTCCATTTTAGAGAAATCATTACTTCCTGTGTTAAGCAAATGCCTCGAAATCATCTCAGAGTTCCCCCATGAGTGATCCTAGTTTTGAAGAGACTATTCTCAACCCACCTGTCAATTATGTCAGTGTAAAGGCATCCAGAACATCTGTCCTGAATTTCCCCGGACTGCACCTGGACTTCAAAATGATGGAAGGTGGTGATCTAACTGTGCAGAAAACATTGTGAAACAGGCCACATTCTCAAACTGGTTTGAGAAACTTTTAGAATAAAATGTGTCTGGCTAGGTTTATTCAGTCTTAGTTATTACTCTTTGTGTATACACAAGGATTTCAAACCATCAATAAATGACTGCAAGTGGTTTCTAGTCATATCCAACCAACAAAAAGTCTTCCCTTATGTGTCAAAAGCAAGCAAACCTCAAATTGGTAAGTTTTCTTTTCCTGGAGAGATTCTGTGGAATATGATACCTGAACAATTAGAATGAGAACATAGCGAAGGATGAAGCAACCTTATAGTTCCATAAATTCTAAACATAGAAAAATAAACTGAAAATTCCAAATATTTAAAACCTTACGTTTACATTGAAATTGGAAGAACTCAGAGCAGCCTGCTGTGTTCAGCATAAAAGGCAGCATTCATAAGGGAGGGAAAGGTACAAAGTCATCCAGCCTGGAATGACAGAATGGATATGAAGAAAATTTATTTCCTTGTAGAAATGTTCAAAGCAATGCTACATACTTTTCCTTTCCCATAAACTTATAGCATTTGAAATTATTTTTGTACATTTATAAATTCTCTCAAACATCACTTAAAATGTTTAAAAAGACAAAATTAAAGTGTGGCTTTGGGGAGGTCAATGTAGAAATGCATTAATTGTTTTGTGATGAAGAAAAGGAAGTTTGAGTAAGTGGTGTATAATGTAGTCCTTTGACAAGATAGAAAATGGTCATTTTCAAAGTCCATTTATTTTTTTTCATTAACTTATTTAGGCCCCACTGTGTTGCAGAAATTTTATATACAAGATAGATTTATTTTGGTCTTCAGGGGAAATGTCAGGAAACAGATGATTAAATGAATGGATATGAGGCAGTTTAGGAAATGACAATATAGAAACATCCATCAGATGCTTTGGGACCTTAGAGAGGTCTAACTCAACTCAGATGGGGAAGAAGAGGAGACAGGAAAAGTCCCAGAGAAGGCAATGCTGAGCTCCTACCCATTCCAAAAGATGGATTAACATTGGCAGAAGGAGGTGCTGGGAAGACTCCTCAGGCATGAGAAAAGCTGGAGCAAAGTCCCAGAGCAGTGAATCTGTGACACATTCAGGGAGGAATAAGTATTTCTCCTGAAAATGCCATGTGGGAATACAATATGGAAGGTAGAGAGTGGCAAGGGGTGGGATTGGGAATCTGGAGTGGGGCCAGACCTTTGAATATGTTAAGAAATGTGGACTTTATCCTTCAGGACAATAGGGGATGTGGAAGAACTGCAAGTAGACAATAGGGAGAAAACAAAATCCCTCTGGCTACGATGAGGAAAAGAGTTGGTGGGCAGGACACAGAGATAATAGCAGGAAGGTTCCCATGGAAGCTGTTGTAATAGCCCAGGTTAATTTTTTAATGTTTTATTTTGAAATAATTATAGATTCATAAGAAATAGCAAAATAAAAGAATGAGACCCTATATACTCTTAAATGGTAACCACTTCCTTTAATGGTAACAACTTACAGAACTATAACAACTTACAGAACTATAATGTATTATAAAAACCAGAAACCTCACATTGGCACAATGCTATTAACTAGAATACAGACTTTATTTAGATTTTACCAGCTTTTACATACATATAGGTTTATGAAATTTTGTCACATGTGGAGATTCATATAATGACCACCACGATAAAGTTACAACTTAAGTGAGGTTTGATAAGGACAGGAACAAAGAAAAGATGGAGAAAAGAGGAGAGATTCACTAAATATTTAGGACATAAATGCCAATAGTTAAAAGCATGGATTCTGCAGCCAGAGTTTCCCAGGCTGCATACCAGCTATACCACTGACTAGCTTTGTGGCTGGGGATGCTGTGTAACCTCTCTGTGCCTCAGCTTTCTTGTCTGCAAAATTGAGATAATAGTAGTACTTCCTAAAGATGCAGTGAACAATAAACTGGTTTATAACAAGCATAGAGCAGTAGCTAGCATATGGTAAGTGCTGTGAATGTGTTAGCAATTACTGTTAACTAGAATCTAGATAGAGACTGACAGGACATGGAAGTGAAGAAAAGGTCAAATCTTGGGCTTATGCTACTTAGTAGATGGCACTGGCATTTGCTGACATAGAATGATAGGTTAGTAGGGGAGGGAGGTTAGTAAAATTTGATGTGCCTTTTTCATCCAAGTGATGAAATACAAGAGAGGGTTAAATATTTATAATGGAGATGAGGTTCAGAATAATGTTTGTGCCAAATTTGTATCCCCTACAAAGTCTAGTAGGAAGCCCATCTAGAAAGAAATCTGATTTCTTATGGCAACAGTCTGTAAGAAGGGCTTTGGCTCTAGTCCCCATGGTTTGCTCAGTATATAACATAAGCATGACCACAAACATCAGACTACACCGAATGCAGAATGTAGCTTGGGAAATCCCTGACAGGTATGACTCAGGGAAATGTTCACTTTCGTTGGACTTCAGGTTCCACATTATTGGTGATGTTTGCTGATGTTTCCAGGAGCCTTGATGTCATTCTGTATCTCCTCAGGTATCCCACCTTGAGAGGTAACTTTTCAAAAACTCTCTACAGCTATTGTTGTTATTAATTCAAGGTTGAGCATAAAGTAATCTGCATCCCTGTAATGGCTTCTCTTTCATGTGCAAGTTATGGAGACATGCAATTTTCTCTTTGCCATACGCTATGGTAAGAAATGGCCAATCAAAATGCAGCCCAGGAAGCAATGAGTGGTCTAGGGAGAGGGCACTTGTGCCAAGCTCTTCCAATCCTATTCTGTCTTTTGGGAATTTAATTCACAAAGAGCTAAGAGGAGGATGGATCAGCATCACCTTCAGGAAGGCCTCGGGAAAGAGTATGAGGAACCTAGCCCCTGACTTGGCATTTAGCCCTTTTTTTGTATCTATGAACTACTTCAATATCCTTTTAAAATTATTTATTTATTTTTTATTTTTTTGAAACAGGGTCTACTTCTGTTGTCCAGGCTTGAGTGCAGTGGTAGAATCACAGCTCACTGCAGCCTTGACCTTCCAGGCTCAAGGGATCCTCCTACCACAATCCCCCAAGTAGCTGGGACTACAGTCGTGCACCACCACATCTGGCTAATTAAAAAAAAAAATTTTTTTTTTTGTAGAGACAGGTTCTCACTATGTTGCCTCAGCTCATCTCAAACTCCTGCCTGGGGTCAAGCAATCCTCCTGCCTTGGCCACCCAAAGTGCTGGTATTACATGTGCGAGTCACTGTGCCTGGCCCTGTATCCTTTTAATACTTCTCTTTTCTCCTTTATTTAGCATGCTTTCTGTTCTTTGCAACCAATGAAACTTAAATCTTTTTTTTTTTTTTAATTTTTTTTCCAAAGCATATTTGACATTTCTTCTTTTACTTCTACTTACAATGGGAGGAGCTACATTTTCATAGTACAAACCCAATAATGGTTACATAACAAAAATAAACCAGAAAATTGATTTATATCCGTGAATACAAAAGGTTAAAACTCTGAACATTTCACTAGAAGCATTTTACAAACAAAAATTTCACAGTGGTCCTTAGCTGTATCTCCACAGAGCCATTGGCAGTCTCTCTTCTTCATCTCTTTCTCTAAGCTTGAAAAAGAAATTTATTACACAGTAAGTATGAATTGTCTCTCTGACAGAAATCTTCACCTGAGACTGGTGAAACTTAAATCTTAAGACTATACTTTTTTTTGTAGTGTAAAGTAGTACAAAATTTGGAATATCAATCTGGCAGTATGTGTCAGTATTATAAATGTGCTCCTATTTGGCTTAGCAGTTTTTCTTCTAGCAATTTATATCAGAAAAATACTCAGACGAGTTCAGAGATATACATCCATAGGATGATTATGAATGTAAAATTTGGAAATTGAATGCCAAGAAAATGGTCATTAAATAAATTAGGGTTTAGCAATGGGATTGAATATTATGAAGTCATTAAAAAGGATGATATATACATATTAACTAACTAGAAAGGAATGCCATGAAATAGTAGTAGAAAAGGCAAAGTACAAAACATCTTAGATTCAGATAGCAAGATCCAATTTGCATGATACAGCATGGTGGGTATGCATGCGTGTGTGTATGTGGGTGTGTGTGTAGCCAGAGAAATATGTTTGATAGGAAATATGCCAAATTCTTAAAAAATGGGGATTATCTCTAAGTGATCGGTTTTATTTTTGTCTTTATTGTATATTGTGTATATGACATTCTATATCGTATTATGTTTTAGAAATGAACTTATATTTGTAATCTGATTTTTTTTGAAAAGTAAAATATCTTTTCTTATGCAGAAATCCATGTGCATTTTCTTCCATTGCATGAGCACATTTTGCCCACAGCTGAGATGGAGACTGATGTTTTACAGTGAAATGAGACATTTGCATACATTCATATGTGCCTTGTATTAATGAAGGGCATTGAGCCCAAGGCCTTAAATATGTCAGAATTACAGATATGGCCTGTCTATTAGTTTATTATGGTTGCCAGAACAAACAAACTTGATGACTTAACAGAAATTTATTTCCTCACAGTTCTGGAGGCCATAAGTCCAAAATCAGCATTACTGGGTTGAGCACAAGGTGTTCATAGGGCCACATTCTCCCTGAGGTTCTAGAGGAGAATTCATTTCTCACGTCTCCCAGCTTCTGATGTCTGCCAGTATTCCTTGGATTGTGGCCACATCACTCTAATTTCTGCCTCTGAGTTTACATCACCAACTCCTTTTCTGTCTGTAGTCAAAATCTCCCTCTTCCGCCATCTTACAAGGACACTGTTGATTGTATTAAGGACCCATCAGGATAATCTCCTCATCTCAAGATTCCTTTTTGTTTGTTTTTTTGTTTTTCAGAAAACCACTCAGACTGCCTCCTCTCCCTCTTACTCTCCAGGGAGGAGAGAAGAATGATCATCAAGGGCAGAAGGCAGTTACATCGAAGCAACACTGAAAACTGGCTTCATGCTCAGGAGAGAATGCTGCGCTTTTTCCTCGTGATTTGTGGTGCTCTACATATTCAGAGAAACTTCTCTAGTAACAAACTATAGAAATGATCCCTCAAAGTATAGTCTTCAAGATTCTTAATCACATCTGAAAAGAGCCTTTGTCATGCCAGACCCTTGCTGACATCGATAGGAGTGACACCCTGTTTGACAGGCTGAAGAAGAGACCTAGAGCCGGTGAATGAGATACAGGGTTTATTGAAGGAACTTATGTACAGGGTGACCCAGTGTCAATGGGCTGGATAAAAGAACAGCTACCACTTGTAAAAAACATGCAGTTTAGGCCGGGTGTGGTGGTTCACGCCTGTAATCCCAGCAGTTTGGGAGGCTGAGGCAGGCAGATCCCGAGGTCAGGAGATTGAGACCATCCTGGCTAATACTGTGAAACCCCGTCTCTACTACAAATACAAAAAATTAGCTGAGCGTGGTGGCACATGCCTGTAGTCCCAGCTACTTGGGAGGCTGAGGCAGGAGAATCACTTGAACCTGGGAGGCGGAGGTTGCAGTGAGCCAAGATCGTGCCACTGCACTCCAGCCTGGTGACAGAGTGAGACTCCATCCCCAAAAAAAGAAAAAAAAAAAAAGAAAATGCAGTTTATGTGGCATTTTCACTTAGCACCTTTCTCATATCAGCCTACACCTCACAACCTTCACTTAACCCAAAACAAAGGGTTTTGATCCCCTGTATGGCCCATGTTCCATGGGATGGGCTGGGGATTGAGATGTTCCTCGTAGATAAGGAATGAATCTCCGGGTTGGCCACTTCCGGATTCCTTAGCTTTGGACTCCACACACACATTCTTTTTAGACCACAGGGTCAATCTAAGGGTATCAAGTTAAGTTATTGCTGTCAGGTGTGTTTGCTATACAGAGTCATTCTCAGAATATATGCTTAAATTATTGCTGAAAGGTACATCTGTCATATGCCCATTTTCCATGTAACGTAACATTTACAGGTTTCAGAAATTAGAAACCAATATTTTAGGGAGATTATTTTTAGCCTACTCCTGTATACCATCCTAAAAATAAGAAATCCACACTAAATTTGCCAAGACTATTGATTTGCCTTTGTATCTATTGGAAACACACACTTGAATCCATTGATTAAAACAGCACCACAAAGTAAATTTAATAATACATTTCAAGTTTTGAAATGAAGCATTCATCATTTTACAGTTCTAAGAAGATAAAAGTATGCATTTGTGTCACATTTATGTGACACTTCATAAAAAAGTGTTCAGGAATCTAGAGAGAATAGATAATCCCAGTTCTAGGAGAAAAAAAAAATGGCACAGGCAATTGGGGTAATTAGGGAGATTAATGAAAGAGAGTTTAGGGAAACCAAAAATGGATAGTGTGATAGCAAGGGGGTGGAAATATGCCCCCTAGCTTTGAAAGGGGCAAGGGAAGGGAGAGAATACCAAAATTTACAATACCAAAATGTAGATAGAGCTGAGGCTGTGACTGTAGCTTCAGGAGAGGACTGCTGGACAGGAGCCGTGGCCTTGGTAAAGGAGCTCAACCCCTCCCAGGCTTCCCTCTGGAAGGCGGAGCAATTGCCTTACAGTGGCCAAATCAATGGGAAGTCAGGTGACAAGGAAGCCCATTGATGCTGTCCATACAGATAGATTAGCCTCCTAGAAGATGATCAACTTGGAGAAATGTAGAAAATGAATCTAGCTCTAAGGTCAAGAAAAAAATATTCCGTACATGCTGCCAGAGAACTATGAGGAAAAGCATAGTATCCTGGAATCAGAGGGAAAAGAGTATTTCAAGAAAGCAGGTAGGTTAATATTTCAAATGGAGCTGAGAGGTCAAGTAAGATAAGGACTAAGAGATATTAATTGACTTTTAAGACAAGGAGATCTTTGGTGACCTAAGTCAGTTCTGCTTAGATGCAGTGGTGAGTGATGACACTGGATTGGATTAGTGTGAAGAGTGAGGTAAGCAAGTGGAGACAGCAAAGGCAGACAAGAAAATTCATTCAAGTTTGTTTTGGATGGGAAAAGGGAAATAGGGCAATAGCTGAAAGACAAGAGGGGACTGAATAAAAATATTTTTCTCTCCCAAGTTTGGAAAAATCTTAACCAGGTAAGAACGTTAATGAAAAGACAAAGGTGAGAGGGAGTAGGGAGAGAACCGTGGAGAAGTGTCCGTCATTCTCACCCAGGAAAGATTGCTCTGATGAATTAGCCATGTCTGTTATGGACATGAGGTGAGAGCGGAGGGATGAATGTGTGTTACTGATTCTAATTCAATCTCTATTTTATAGATAAAATTGTGTCCTACAGATGGCGAAAGTGGGGAGTCATTTGTTCATTATTCAGGTAACTAGTAAGATGTCTTGTTACTTTCAGTCCAGGGAGTCTTAAAATTGGGCACTGTGTTTGTTTGTATGGCTGTAAAGTAATACCTGAGGCTTAGAAATTTATAAAGAAAAGAGGTTTATTTGGCTCACGGTTCTGCAGGCTGTACAAGAAGCATGATGCCAGCATCTGCTTCTGATGGCCTCAAGTTGCTTCCACTCATGGCAGAAAGTGAAAGGGAGCTGGTGTGTCACGTGGCGAGAGAGGGAGGAAGGCAGAGAGAGCCAGAGAGTTCCAGGCTATTTTCGACAACCAGTTCTCTTGGGAACTAAGAATAGGAATTCACTCACTCCCACAAAAATGGCACCGAGCTATTCATGGGGGATCCAACCTCACAATTCAAACACCTTCCAATAGGCCCTGCCTCCAACATAAGGGTCACATTTCAACACGAGACTTGACAGGACCAAAGGAACTATATCCAAACCATAGCAGGCATTATTTCCAAAATGATGCCACTCCTATATTGGAGAAAGGTGAAGTGATTTTATATTTTTCACTGATTACTACTTTTATTTAATAATTATGCACTAATTTTTATAGTTGCAATATACTATTGGCCCAGGATACTGGGTTTCCTTTTATGGTGGTAATATATAGTTTTTCTCTTAGTTAAATGCTTTTAGGCAACAAAAGTTGATTTAAAGAACTTACAAATAAGAAAAAGTTATACAGATATTACTCAACTATGACAACAATTGTGAAATTGTGAAGGTGGCACATGAGTGAATGACATTTGAGACATACTGCATTATACATGTTGCTTATCTGCAGAATTAATTTGGTGTTTATTGGTGTAAGAACAAAGGTGAAGGGTCTAAGTCTTCTGTCTGTAATCTCAACCTTGAATTATTGTCTTAAGCAATTAAAAATGCAAACTGCACCTGAAGAATTAAGAAGAAAGGATGAAACAACTCTCCCAGCATTTTGCTGAGTGGACAGAAGGATCATCTTAGCAATGGATTTTATCACATAATTAAAGAGGGATTCCATGATTAATTAAATGAAGAGGCAAACTCATTTAAACTGGTGATGCTAAGAAGAAATTACTGCAATATTTTTCTTCAGCCAAAATAAAGTGAATAGATATAGCTCTATACAACTTGAGTTTTTGTTATCTACAGTGTAGTCCATTTGATGACAAATTTTCAATACTTACAGATTTATTCAGGCCTATTAAAAGCCTCAAAGCAACCAGGAAGTGTTATAAATATCTGAACAGAGAGTTGGATATTTTGAATGCTGAATATATCATTAGAATCAGAGCTAGTGCACCAGCTGTGTTAGTGCAACATGACTGCCCTTGGTCCTATGCTCACGCTGGTGACACTTGCCTTTTAATAATTCAGTCACATTATATCCTTCACCAGCTGAGGGAAGCTCTATTTTTATTTTAAAGGGCTGTTTCTCATCCAGAAAAGTAATAACAAGGCAAAACATTTATGAGAACAGTAAATCAATTTGTTTCATAATAATCAGAGTTACACAATCATCATTACTATTTCTTTGTGATCAGTCAGCTTCACATTGCAGATGGAATGTTTTAGTCATCTTTAGGGTAATAAACTCCTGATTCTAAGAGGCCTTCTTCTAAGTCTCAAAGTATCGGGACCCACCTCTAAGTTACTGAGGACTTGACCCTTCCTACAGCCCATTCTCTTTTTCATACTGAAATGTTCAGATTCACCTACTTCTGCATAGATGTCCTGTACTTTTCACTCAGAATCAGGCTCAACTCAGCATTCTATTTCTAGATGTTGCTAGAAATTTAACCTAACCTCTTGAATCATAAGTGGCCACTGAAATTTGCTTGATATTTTCATTAACTCTGCTTTGGGTTTCTAGTTCCCAACTGTTTGCCCCTAAAAATAGTGTATTAGTTTCCTTGCTATTTATTACTTTTCTGTATGAGAAATTACCAAAAGTGGATGACTTAGCAGATATTTATTCTCTCACAGTTCTGGGGTCAAGATTTTCTGTGTTGACAAAGACATGTTCCCCCTGAAGTTTCTAGGGGAGAAAACTTCCCTCCCTCTTCCTAGCTTCTGATGGTTGCCAGCAACCCTTGGTGTTCCTTGGCTTGTAGACGCATCACTCAAATCTCTGCTTCTGTTGTCACATGACATTCCTTCTCTGTGTCTGTTTCCTTATCACTAAATTAGGGCCTAACCTAAACCAAAATGACCCCATCTTAACTTAATTACATGTGCAAAGACCCTATTTCCAATTAAGAGTCATGTTCTAAGGTACAAGGTGGACATTAAATTTAGGGTGACACTACCCAACCAGATATAGATACCATAATTTCCATTGGCTTTGCTTTGGCTGAACTTTGATTTTCCCAACTTTAGCAATCAGAGGAAACCAAAAGCCTAACTCTCTGGGAACTTGCTCAGATCTAACCTCTTTTCTTCCTACTGTGAACTAAAATGAGATGCTGTTGACACCACCATGCTGATATGTCATGTGGCCTGTGAGATCCTAAATGTTCGATGCGGGAGAATGGATCTGTTATGAAACTTGCAAACCTGTCCTAAGGCCAAAGATCAAGAGAAGCCAAGCCTCTTTCCTTTTATGAGTTTTTTAAGCATATTAAAAATGAAGAAATCCCAAGTAGGTTTAAAAAATTTAGTAGGACACACACTATTGTACCTATAGGAGATTCTGCTAGCAGCCTTGTAATTTCAGAGTTTGCCATTCACTAGATTGAGACACTAGGATGGATCTGTCAGATCAAGCCATAAGGGCAAGAAACAGAGTCTAGAGATATTTCCCAAAGCTGGCATTATTGAGCACAACGTACCTTGCCATCCATCACTAGGGCTGGGTGCTTTATGTTCATTATCTTTCAACCTTAAATGACTGTGAGATAGGCATTGTGATCTCGATGTTACTGATTATAAAGCTGAGACTTAGAGAAGTATAGTGAAAAACTTTTCAAAATTATTTTGGAACAGAGTGGAGAGAAATATATTAAGGGTTGTCAAGTTGGCTCAGACCATGTGAATACTATTAGTTCCTTTTTTGGTTCTCCCTAACTTTATGTTACAGTTACTATCCAGTCTTGTGAAATGGGTAATAATTGGTTATCACATGGTTGGGAGAAAAGCAAATAAATGACAAATTAGTTTTGTGTCTGAGAATGGAAAAGCGCTCCAATTCTTAGCAGTCTGGGTTTAGTCTCACTCTGTGTCTCTGAATACAGACTTGTGCTTTTGAACTCTTAACCCAAAGTAATCCTGTGCACCAAAGCCCTGTGTCTTCCCTGCCAGTAAAGGTGTGAAGACTCCTCTGGTGTATTCCCTGCTGTGGATATTACTGTCTGATCTCTCAGTGGCTTTGCTCTCTTTCATCTTTCTCAAGTCTCTGACTTGAAATGCACTCTCAGCCATGCCAGCATTGAACTCCCAAGTAAGAGTGTACCCTCTCCTCCTGGGCCTTAAGACTCCACCTTCAACTTGATCCTAATTTAATAACCTCAAGCCAGCATACCCAGTCCTCTCTCAGGGAGGAAAGATTATCTATAATTGTGAGAGTAAAAAATAGACCCCCACCTCTTTTCTGAAGCCAGCGGGAATCTCTGTGTTTAGTTGGGTTCTTTTTCCCTCCAGGATCATAGTCTGGCTAAGCAAGTGAAAAGGGAAAACTAAATTTCACAATCTTGCTGATAGAAAAAGCATGAGAGATACCAAAAAGTCATATCTAAACACACAGACAAAGAGCAATAATTTTCCAAAAATCAGGCTTAACAGCACAGGACAAGCAAGAACTGGAAATGGGGTCTGGAGGCAACACATGGGGACACTCAGTGAAAAGGCCTTCTGTATGGTGTTTGAGGGCAAGCCTGTAGACAAGATGAGAGTAGTGCTGATTGGACAAAGAAATCCAAGGCCAAGAGTAAGCCAATCTTCTGTGACTTCATCCTGAAGTCTATGGTCTGTGTCATCAAATATCCTTATATACTTCCTTGCTGTTCATCTGCTATAGTAAGTTTACAGAAATTCTTTACTTACAAGCACAATTACTGCTACAGCCAAGTGTATGATGAAATATCACTTCCAGGAAGTGTACACTGTGAGCTTTTTGCCAATCCATGCAGTATTTCAGCTACAGAACCTTCATCGGGGCCAAAAGATTTTATCTTCCTAAGACCAGTTAAAGTAATACAGGACTTAGAACACCTGATTCTCTGAAGAATCTATTTTGTAGACAGAGTAACCTTATTGGAAGGAGACTAGACCCATTCAAGAGGTTGATTAATGAGTACAAAAATATAGGTAAATAGAAGAAATATGACCTAGTGCTCCATAAATCGTATAGTGACTATAGTAAATAATAGTCTATTGCTTATTTCAAAATAGCTAGTAGAGAATAATTCAGATGTTCCCAAAAGAAAAAACAGACAAGTGTTTAAGATGGTGGGTATCCTAATTACCCTGATTTGCTTTATTACACACTATATGAATGTATCAAAATATCACATGTGACCCAAAAATATGTATATCTATTATGTATTAATAAAAAGTAAAAGGTAAATCTAAAAACATGACATATTTGGAAAATTCTTTTGCCATGCCCTTGTTTCTAATTCAGACAATGGATGCCATTACATCTCACTTTTTATGCTTATTGGCTTATGAAAAGCATGTGAGCTTACTGAATACATGTCTACCAGGAATAATTTTTACTAACCTGTCTTCTTCCTTTCGTAACACAAACCTGAAAGCTAACTTTCTGCCTTTTTAAGCCCTGGCATTTTTTAAGGTGCTGTCATGGCCACTACATGTTGTCTAGAGGAAATAGTCCCCCAAGGAAGTTTGGCTGTCCTCCGCTCAGTGAGGTGAAGCTGTCTCTTTGGAGTGCTTCTCTGTTTTGATCAGCTGAAGTCAGGAAAAGAGGGCATAGGTCTGAGACTGTGGGGCCATCACTGTTTCTGAGTAGAAAACAACTTCTTAATGGGGATTTGCCTGAGATGTTTCAATACAAGTCAGGTCAATGGCCTCTACTTCTTTATTCTCTAAATGCCTTTCCTCTTAATTCCCTTTCCTTTAAAAAAGACAAAGAACTGTCTTATGCTTCTGCTTGTAATTTCAAATTTAAAAGAAGAGTGCCTTGCCCATCTGCTGAGGTTGATTCAGGCATCTGGTACAGCCATCAAGAAGTGGCTCCAGGGGCTGGCGGGAGTCCAGCTCTTGCTCCTTTCTCAGCCTACTCCAAGGGTTTATCAGAGCGTCCTATGAATGAAGAATGGTATGCAAGTCTTTGCCCTTGCAAAGTGCTTGCTAATGACTTCATAAATGTGAAAAAAAGAAGGTACCACCGCAAAAATTATTTTGTGTTTATAAATTGTTCAGGTTACAATCTCAAATAAGGTAATACTATGATAGCTTTACAGATTGCTTGGGGGTTGACATTGGCCTGCTTAAATCTCATAAGACAGAATTGTAATTTTTGATCGATACTTCCATTCCCTAGGTTTTGTCATTTAACATAGCCTTTAAGCATTGGAAGAAATTCTATTTGAAAATACTTATTGATTATTTTTACTTCCTATTTTTCTAAAGTAAGAAACAACCAGATGTTAAGAAAAAAAAATTAACACCTCACTTTTAACTTAAGATGGAAATGATGACTTCCTCTAATCCCCACCAGGCAGAATATACTTTTGAGATTAGCAGTCTAGTGTGTGGCAGTTTTTTCTAGGAGGTTTGAAGGGTAAAATAAACTCTCTTGGATAGTACTCATTTGTTCACAGTTTGAAAAAGATTTTATTATAGAGCTTCTCACACCAAATTGTATTTTTATCTGTGCTTCCATCTCTATTTTACCTCTGGACAAAGAGCTCCCAGCAGGGTTATACTTGTCTTAGTGAGGGACAATGTTACACAGAGCCTAAGACAGTAGATAGTCAATAAGGTTGTTGAACAAACAAAAATGAAGGAAAGTTGAAGAAAATATATCTGGAAATGTCTTAAATATATATATTTTCTGCTGAGATGAAGGTAATTGAAATAAGTTAGGGGTCCTATAGTTTGAGGGTCAAATTCATTGGTTACCTACATTTTAAATAAAATTTTATTAGAACTTGGTCATGAATAGAACAGAATAGCCATGGTCATTTGTTTTCATAATGTTTATGACTGCTGTCACACTACAATAGCAACTGAGTGGTTGTGACAGAGACTGTATGCACCAAAAACTGAATATATCTACTACCTAATGTTTTGAAAAAAAAATTCTGAGACCTGACTTAAATGAAAAAGAAATAAATCACACAAGTGAGTAAACAACAAGTAGTTATTGCACGCTTGACATATGCTTAATACTATTGCAGGATTTGCAGTAGACACGACAAGATGCATCTTATCCCTCTGAGTAGTAGGTCCTTTAACCACTTGAGGGCACTGATTTGGATTGTTGTGCCAATGAAGGGGGTAGGCATTATCCATGTGTTGGACTAAAATGGATCCCATTGAGATGGAATGGCTAGTAGAATCAAAGAGAAGGTGAGCAGAGAGAATCAAGGCAAGCGCAAAAGTAACATTTTGGTTAAAACAATGACAAATATCCTCCAATCTCTCCCATTCCTATTTTCCTGAAGGATTATTAGGGAAGACATTGCATTCTGCATTCACTGTAGTATAAAAAGACTGGAACCCTTTTACTTGGATATTGAATGAAGGGGTGATCTCAGAGGGCTGAAAAGCTTGGCAACAGTTACATTACAGATATTTGATCTCTCTTACATATAGTTTTTTTTTTTTTTTTTTTTTTTTTTTTTTCACTAGGCAGAGTCTTGCTCTCTCGCCCAGGCTGGAGTGCAGTGATGTGATCTTGGCCCACTGCAACCTCCGCCTTCCAGGTTCAAGCAATTTTTCTGTCTCAGCCTCCGGAGTAGCTGGGATTACAGGCAAGTGCCACTATACCCAGCTAATTTTTTTGTATTTTTTGTAGAGATGGGGTTTCACCATGTTGGCCAGGCTGGTCTCGAACTCCTGACCTCAGGTGCTCCACCAACCTTGGCATCCAAAAGTATTGGGATTACAAGTGTGAGCCACTGTGCCTGGCCTATCTTTTTGTATTTTATTGAAGACATACTTTGAATCAAAGGGTCATGCTAAGTGCTTTATTATAGACATTATTTAATTTGATTACAGTTTTGTGTGCTAAGCCTCATTATTTCTACACTATAGTTACATTATCATCATAGCAACTTCCTAATCCACACAGGGTATGAGTCAGTCAGGATAGGCTAGGTAATACTTCAGTAACAAAAAAGTCTCACATCTCAATGGCTAATACAACATAAATTTATTTCTTGTTCATGTTACATGTTTGCTGTGGGTCAGCGGGTGTCTCTGCTTACTGTAGTCACTCTCAGAACCAAGTTGACAAAGGATCCATCTTGACTCATGCTTTTGCCCAGCAGGCATTGAGAAAGGAGTATTGTAGCATCTCCTGCTGCCTATAGCATGTTCCATCCAGAAGGGACACATATCATTTTCACTCACATTTTATTACTGAGATTGGAGCCCAATTTTTCTGATTCTTTTTACCAGTTTTGATAGTTATATAATTCATTCACATTAATACAATAGTGTACTTCATAGGCATGTTTTCACCCAAATTCTAAATATACACAGGAGTAAGCTGACATTTACTAGTTCAAGAAATATTTATCAAGTGCCTCTATAAACCATACACTGTCTTAGACACTAGGAATATAGCAAAAATAAAAATAAAAATACCAAACTTCATTGAGCTTTTATTCCAGCAGGGACAGAAAATAAATACATTAAACAATTTAGTAAATAAAACTTAGCAAAATACATAGAATAGTTGGTGGTAAGTGCTATGGAAAAACTAAAATATGACAGCAGGTAGAAGATGGTGGGGGTCGGTAGCTGAGGTGCCTCTCTGTTCATAGAGCTCATTTACATTTGGGCCTGGGCATCACAGAAACGTGGGAGGCCCGGACAATTTGTGCTGCCTGAAGGAAACTAGCATAAAAGGCACATTTGTATTATTTCTGGTAATCTCAAGTCCAATAAAGGCATTGAGGCTGTGATTAGTGGAGAACTGGGAGAAGCAGAGGTCTTCTCAGTGTCATCCAGTTTTCTAAGACCCTTTCTGGATGGAGAGTGAGTAGTTTGTAGGAGGGGAGGTTGCACAATAACATTTAAAACTTGGACACTTCTATGTCTTCTTAAATATAATATAATTGTGGGCAAGGAAATAAAAGTCCCTTAATCTTAAAGGGATATGATGATGAAAGGGGAAGGGGTCTGTTTGGCATTTGACAAAAAATTCTGGGCATATACCTTATGTGAACAGAAGTTAGAGATAAGCCTGTGGGTTTGGCTGGTAGTGGATTGCAATGTTCCTCTTCATTTATAATAAGAAACTTTGTAATGAGTTTTTCTAGCCCAAGTTTTGGTTCTTGTTTCTGTCTTCCTGAAACAACTATCTTCCATTTGCACACTTCCACTCCAAAGCCCTCCAGCCTTTTCAGCGCTCCCACTGGTAGCTGATGGGGTGCTTTAAAATCAAATTATACTCCTTACTTTCAGTAATGCCTTTCTGTTTTCCTCTGCAATTTTTCCAACTTGCTATCAATCTTTATGTTAAAGGTTTCCAGCAAAGTGTGTGGATTAAAAAAAAAATCCCCTTTAAAAGTGGCTTTTTCTATTAACCTGGCTCATCCCACCTTGTCAAAGCACTTAGTCGTGAGATAGTAACTCCCTCAAAGTCCTGGCTCAAATTTCAATTTACCAGTGACCTGGGGTGGATAAATCACTTTACAATTGTAACAAAGAAGGTTCCTCTGGGAATACAGAATTATTCATTTTCTGCCCAGCCATGGAGTAAGAATTTGAGACTTTCTTAATATTCGAACAGTTAAAAAGAATGATACAAACATTCCAATCCAGTGACCGTGGTCAGCTAGACACCCAGGGGAAGCTGGTTTCTACCACATCTTTAGAGCTCAGGTTTCTTTCTGAAAGGCCAGAGCATAGTTATGGTTCTTCAATTGCACCCCCATTCCTAAGCCAGCATTCCACCCCCTAAACCTTTCAACCTACCTCACTCCACAATGAAAATATAAGAGTGGTCTCTTACTGAATGCTCGCATGTACCAACCATTGTGCTATGCATTGTGGTACGTTGCATAAATAGCCACAATTGTTCAGACCTCCAGGTTTTCATAACCATTGCCATGTGACTTTACAGTTCCTCTCGTGGAGGTGAAATGTACTTTCACTCCACTGATGTTGAATTTAGTCATGTGGTTTGCTTTGGCTAATAGAATATGGTATAAGTAATTATGTGCCACTTCCAAGCCTAGGCCTCCAGAAATCTCAAATGTGTCCATTCTTTCTCTTAGACATCTGCTTCTGCTATGAGAACAAGCCTGAGCTAGGTACCTGGATCATGAGAAATATGTATCCCCATTTCTTAAATCAACGTAATAACCAGCCAATATCTGGTAATTCTTCAGACATGTGAGTGAGACCATGCTAGACCAGCCATCCCCCAGTAAGCATGCCTCTGATAGCAGATATGTGATTGAACTCAAGTAACACTACCCAAGCCTGGGCCAGGTCAGCAGCAGTGTCAAGCTCACCCACAGGCTCAGGGTAAATAATAAATGAGTTTTATGTGGACCATGAGTATTGATATTGTTTCATGCAATAATTGCTAACTAGTAAGCACTTTATAAAGATTAGTTTGTTTAACCCTTATAATAATCTTATACAGTAGGCTCTATTATGATTCATATCTTACAGAAGAGAAAACCAAGGTTTAGAAAATTTAAAGATCACACAGCTGTAAAGCGTCAGAACTAGGATTCTAAACCCAAATGTCCAATAATTCAAAATCTTACCTATGTTTCATCATACATCACTGTGAACCCCTCTTTCCTTGCTTTTTCATATTTGCTTATTTAGAAAGGGAAGGGTTCAACTTTAACCAATTGAAATTGCTAAACTCAGGCTTTTCTCTTCAAGATGAAGAGTTTCATTGCATTTTATTCAGAACTTCACGTCTTTCTGACTTTCCTTGTGTTCTTTGTTTTCTTGTGAAACTTATCTGAAGCAACTGTTCATGAAGAAACAGGCACAGGGCATTTCTGAACACTTACGGAAACTTTTTTTTTATAGTAATAACTTGTTTATGCAAGTAACACTGTTCTCTGCTCTAAAATTTCCCAGTGACTCCTCCTAATGAATGAACCTAATTAATAAATCTCATCACTCAGCCGGAAACAAGTTTTTTCCTATGCTGAACAACTAAATGGACAGGTCAATATATGCATAGTCATCAGGGATGGCTTTGGGAATGCAGAAATGAAGCCTAGCTGTGAAACTGCTGTAATTCCATGGAAATAATGGCATGATCTTGTCATATTGCTTGGGACTAACTACAATGATTCTCCATAAAGTTGCCCTCTATCCATGCATCTTTCCCAGAATAGAATAATGGAATGATTATTCTTTATTTTTATAAGATACACATAAGAAATATTTTCACGCTCAAGAAACATCATTAATTTTATCCTTTAGTACAATAGATTCCAATACATAAACTATCTTCTTTTCAAGTAGTCGTCTGTTGTTAATTTGATTTTCATATTTACAAAGTTCAGTACTAAAGGTTTCTTTATTTCAAGCAATTTTTGTTTTAAACATGTAATAGTTGCTATTTCATTTGGTTCAATATTTGTAAAAGTACAAACAAGAAGTTTCAACATTTCTAGCATGCCATAGAGCTTGTCTATGGCTTAAGTAGAACGAGGAAAATGGTTATTATCTTTCTTCTCACAGATAGAAAATCTGTTATATTATATATTTCTATAATAACTTTCCAAACACAAAACTGAGGACGTGAAAAAATTGAATGCTTGTGATGCCTGAATTATTCACAGCTTTTACGTTTGTTCTTTTGTCAATAACAATCGCATGACATTTTCCTGATTTTCCATTCTATAAAAAGTTGAAAAAGTTGACATTTTTCTTTTGACTCATTCTCACAAAATGAGAACAATTCCTCAATAAGGCTTTTCTTGACAGACTCATAGCCTAAGTATAATTAAATAAGTGAAAATTAAATATAGTTTTTAAATGCTATCTTTTTTAATGTTGTGAGTACTAATACACCAAATAATTTTATAAAGATCAGAAATACCATATAAATGTTTTTTACCTTGTATTATTATTTTACTTTTGTAAATATATTCTGATCCTAGAAGAATATAATATACTTCCCAAGTTATGTAGCTAACATAATCTCATAGCATTAGTATTTTCTGTCAACCATTTCTCCATTCATTTCATTGTTGAAAGGTTCTTAAAATTTTTCAAAATCACTATTAATTGTTGTAGCATTTTATGGTTGGAGAATAAATGTACATTTATAATCAAATAACTGCCAGAGTTTCATCGTATGTACAAGAATCAATGAATCAGGATGAAATACCTAGCTCATTTTACTAACTTGGCGATGCTGTTTCAGTATGATAGTAATGCATGTGATCACGTGACTGTGCCCAAACATGCTGAAGGATATCAGATATGGTATGAAATTATACATGAATCTTTAGCCCAAATCCTTCAAAGGCCAATGCTGAGGCCAAAGGAAAAGAGTATATTTTGGCGAATACGTAGGCCAGAACTCAAAATATTGATGCATCCTTGAATAGACTTTGTTGGGAGACAAATTTTAGACTATGAAAAGATATATTTTTTAGAACGTTTGATTTCCATTTTGTTCAAATAAATACATCAGAATGTTTTTACACTTATTCCCCCTAAATTAAAACCACAGTAGTTTGTATATGCCTACCATGGTTCAGCCTTGCAAGTCAAGCATTCTTTCCTATGAATAAAATAACTGACACAGACAAAGAACAAAAAGGATGATATAAAAAAGAGCATGAAAATCATCCAGAAAAGAAGTAATAAATAACAGGATAAAATGGGTAAGTAAAGACCAAGGCAGTGCCAGTCCTCAAAGATCTACAGTCTGGGTGGGACTTTGGGTAAATAGCCATTTCCTATTCAGAGATACTGTCACGGCCACCACTGACTTATCAAGTGGGTGTCTTTCTGTGCCAAAGCTTGGCCAGTGGAGGTAGACTGGTTTTAATTCCTAAATTGGCCTTCCTAGGCCTGTGCTCTTGCACAGTGGTAAGTCTGGATAAGGGGTACTATATGGTACCAAACGATGAAGAAATAAAAAAAAAAAATGGCATGTAACACCATTTTGAGGGATCAGAATGATTCTGAAGAAGGAGCCTTTAGTGTAGGCTGACTTTATTGTCTGCAGGCAGGACCAATGACTAAGTTGTGATGTAGACATAGAGAAAAAGAAAAGCACCTTGAATTTCAATATTCTCCTTTAAACTTTAAAAATTAACATGCTTTGTGAATATTTGAAGTCCCAATTAGGAATTCATATATTGACTCCAATGAAACTCATGTTGGTGTCACTTAAATTGTCACTAAAATAATATATCTCTTATATTGTTAAGCTAGACGATTAAAATAGACAGCTTTACAGTCAAACAAAACTTTACATCTACGACTTACTAGCTTTGTGATGTTGCCCAAATTATCTACATTCCTATAATCTCAGTACTATCTGCTCTAAAATGAGAATAATAGTAAGGTTTATGAAATGATTAAATGAGATAATACATTTAGAGTAGGGTCAAAATTTAGTGCAACACAACCTAGAGTGCACATATGAACTTTAGTTTCTCTATTTCTATAACAAATACAAACTTTTTATTCTGTTTCTATTTCCACTGACAGCAGAAGCTATTTCCAGTTATAAGTAATAAAGTCTTTCCTACTGTAAACAATCTTACTTGGGGGTAAAATGAGGTTTTCATTTCTGTCTGAAAGAGCTTTCTCTTCTCCACCTTCCTAAGATGGCATCTGGACACATAGGAAATCTCCTGTAGCCTCAGGGAATCTCCTGCCTTCACGTTATGTTTCTCCATGGCTTCATTGACCCATAAATGAAATGTAGCTCACTTTGCCTGTTTTCTAGGCATAGAGTTCTGACCTCCTTGCATTCTCTTCTGAAGTGTCACAAATGCTGTAACTCACTGGCTGGCCTCTTGGAGCAGTAAAGACTTCATTTCCCCACATTGCTGCTTTGGCACCAGTTCAGATATTTTTTACTGGTCAGATGGGCAGGGACTCAGCACTCACCTCACACCTCATGACTGACACCTTCTCAGTCACTGTCCATTTTGTTCTTGGCACTCATGGGAGGGTGCACTGAGTTACTGAGGGTCACAAGCTTTATCTTTACTTTAGTATTGATTCATTCAAATCTCTTTTCTTCTCCTATATGAAAAGCTTTTACCTGCCTTTTCTCTTTGGTGGAAACTTCCCAAATATTGTACTCTCTTTCTAATTCTTTATTCTAGGGTTAACCTTCTTCTGTTTTCCTGGCATGACAGTATTCATGACTTAAGTGTGAATTCTGAAGGAGCTACAGGGGAATAAAATGAAAGGGATTACTGAAAATCCACAGAGGTGTTGACCTCAAGATCCTCCTTTTCTTATAACCTAAGAGGAAAATGTAAGTAAACAAACATTTAAAAAAACAGCTAAAATAGACTAACAGCAATCATGAGGATATAGAAAGAGTCTGTTGCCAGTAAGAAAGATTGAA
The DNA here is from genome assembly GCF_028858775.2 of Pan troglodytes. NCBI lineage: Eukaryota > Metazoa > Chordata > Mammalia > Primates > Hominidae > Pan > Pan troglodytes. Next base: position 34,337,716 of record NC_086015.1, read on the forward strand.
AATGTTAAAAATTAGCAAGGCTGAGTGTGGTTGAAAAAAATTCTAAGAGGGATCTCAAATTCCCACTCCCTTGTGTACATGCATGCCTTATAATCCCTTAACCTACTTTAACTGGGTAGAACCAGTGAATATAATGAGATGTCACTCCTGTGATTAGGTTACTAATTAGTTGACTTGGAGTTAGCCAAAAGAGATTATCCTGGAAGGTCCTAACTTAATCAAATGGAATAAAGTGAGGAGTCAAAGAGAGAACCTGCTGGCCTGGAAGAAAGCAAACAGCCATGTTGTAAATGACCTATGGGATTCAGGAAGTAAGAACCTGAAGGCGACCTCTAGCTGCTGACAGTGGTCCATGGTTGGAAGATAGTTATAAAATGGGGATTTTAGTTATACGCCCACGAGGAAACTAAATATGACAATTTTCTAATAAAGCGAACAACTTGTTCCTAGCTCACCAGTGGTGAGTGGAGGTTCCAGCAGAGCCCTTCCTGACTCTTGATCCATGGACACGGTATGATAATCAATGTGTATGTTGTTTTCAGGCACTAGGACTGTAGTAATTTGTAACTTGTCAATAGAAAACTAATGTTCTGAGGTATTATATCCAAATATAAATAAAACTAATATGCAACCCCTGCTTTCCAAAGAAATATGTAAGAGGCAATGGAAGGAAAATGGAAAATAAACACCCCCTCCACCACACACACACACACACACACACACACAGACACACACACACACACACAAACTCTTACAATAGATGTCTAACTTGGAAAGAGGTGAGAAAACAGCCACTTTGATCAGTTCCAAATGGAAAGATAACAATTTCCACAAAAATCTTAACCACCATGACTATGTCTGAGTTCAAGCAGAGCCAAAGAAAATCTACAGTTTTAAATTAGAATGAAAAAGAGGAAACCAAATAAACACAATTAGAAATAATAAAGGGAATGTTACTACTGACCCCACAGAAATGAAAACAAGCATCAAAAACTACTATGAACACATACACACACACAAACTAGAAAACCTAGAAGAGATGGATAAATTCCTGGACACATACAGCCTCCCAAGACTGAGCAAGGAAGAAGCTGATTCCCTAAACAGACCAATAACAATCTTCAAAACTGAATCAGTAACAAATAGCCTGCCAACCAAAAAAAGCCTGGAACCTGATGGATTCACAGCCAAATTCTACCAGATGTACAAAAAAGAGCTGGTACTATTCCTATAGAAACTATTCCAACAATTGAGGAGGAGGGACTCCTCCCCAACTTATTCTGTGAGGCCAACATTATCTTGATATTAAAACCTGGCAGACACAACATAAAAAGAAAATTTCAGGACAATATCCTTGATGAACATTGATGCAAAAATCCTTAACAAAATACTGGCAAACCAAATCCAGCAGCACATCAAAATGTTAATCCATCATAATCAAGTAAACTTCATCCCCAGGATGCAAGGTTGGTTCAACATATTGCAAATCAATAAATGTGATTTATCATATATATGGAACTAAAGACAAAAACCACATGATTATCTCAATAGATGCAGAAAAGGCTTTCAATAAAAGTCAACACCCCTTCATGTTAAAAACACTCAATATACTAGGTATTAAAGGAACATACCTCAAAATGACAAAAGCCATCTATGACAAACCCACATAAAACATTATACTGCGAGGGCAAAAACTGGAAGCATTCCCCTTGAAAACTGGCACAAGACAAGGATGCCCTCTGTCCACACTTCTATTCAACACAGTATTGGGAGTCCTAGCCAGAGTGATCAGGCAAGAGAAAGAAATAAAGGCATTCAAATAGGAAGAGAGGAAAGTCAAACTATATCTGCAGATGACATGATTCTATATCTGGACATTTTCATTCTTTCCCCAAGAGCTCCTTCAGCTGATAAATAACTCAGCAAAATTGCAGGATATAAAATCAATGCACAAAATTACTAGCATTTCTGTACACCAACAGCCAAACTGAGAACCAAATCAGAAAGGTAATCCCATTCACAATTGCCACCAAAAGAATAAAATACCTAGGAATACAGCTAGCCAGGGAGGTGAAAGTTCTCTACAATGAGAATTACAAAACACTGCTCAAAGAAATCAGAGATGATACAAACAAATGGAAAAGCATCCCATGCTCATGGATAGGAAGAATCAATATCATTAAGATAGGCATACTGCCCAAAGTAATTTACAGATTTAATTCTTATCAAACCATCAATGACATTCTTCACACAACTAGAAAAAAACTATTTTAAAATTCACCTATGGAACCAAAAAAGAGCCTGAATAGTCAAGAAAATCCCAAGCAAAATGAACAAAGCTGGAGGCATCACATTATCTGACTCCAAACAATTCTACAAGGCTACAGCAACCAAAACAGCATGATACTGGTACAAAAACAGCCACATAGACCAATGGAACAGAATAGAGAGCCCAGAAACAAGGCTGCACAACTATGATCACCTGCTCTTCGATAAAGCTGACAAAAAAAAACAAGCAATGAGGGAAAGACTCCCTATTCAATAAATGGTGCTGGGAGAACTGGCTAGCCATATGCAGAAGATTGAAGCTGAACTCCTTTTTTTTTTTTTTTTACACCATATACAAAAATCAGCTCAAGATGGATTAAGGGTTTAAATGTAAAACCCAGAACTATAAAAACCCTGAAAGACAACCTAGGCAATACCATCCTGGACATATGAATGGGCAAATATTTCATAATTAGTAAATCAAAAGAAATAGCATCAAATGTAAAAATTGACAAGTGGGATCTAGTTAAACTTAAGATATTCTGCAAAGCAAAAGAAACTATCAACAGAGTAAACAGACAATCTACAGAATGGGAGAAAATATTTGTCAACTATGCATCTGACAAAGGTCTAATATCTAGCATCTATGAGATACTTAAACAAATTTACAAGAGAAAAACAAGCAACCCCATTAAAAAGTGGGCAAAGGATATGAACGGACATTTCTCAAAAGAAGACATACATGTGGCCAACAAGCATATGAAAAAAAGCTCAACATCAGTGATCATCAGAGAAATGCAAATCAAAACCATAATGGGATACCATCTCATACCAGTCAAAATGGCTATTATTGAAAAGTTAAAAAATAGCAAATGCTGGTGAGGTTGAGGAGAAAAAGGAACATTTATACACTGTTGGTGGGAGTGTAAATTAGTTCAACCATTGTGGAAAGCAGTATGGTGATTCTTCAAATAGCTAAAAGCAGAACTACCATTTGACCTAGCAATCCCATTACTGGGTATATACCCAGATGAATATAAATTATTCTACACATGCACACGAATGTCCCTTGCAGCACTATTCACAATAGCAAAGACATGGGATCAACATAAATGCCCATAAATGACAGACTGGATAAAGAAAATGTGGTACATATATACCACGGAATACTATGCAGCCATAAAAAAGAACAAAATCATGTCTTTTGTGGGAACATGGATGGATCTGGAAGCTATTATCCTTGGCAAACTAATGCAGGAACAGAAAACCAAATACCACATGTTCTCACTTATAAGTGGGAGCTAAATGATAAGAACCTATGAGCCCAAAGAAAGAAACAGCAGACATTGGGGTCTACTTGAGAATAAAGGGTAGTGAGAGGGAGAGGAGCAGAAAAGATAACTATTGCGTACTGGGCTTAATACCTGGGTGATGAAGTAATATGTACAACCAACCCTTGTGACATGTGTTTACCTGTGTAACAGGCCTTCACATGTACCCCCAAACCTAAAAATAAAAGTTAAAAAAAAAAAAAAGAAAAGAAGGAAAATAAAGAGAAAAAAACAAAAGGATGTTAATTTCCCAATCTAATTGTCTCTGGCAATAAGTAGCGATGTAAAACCCAAAATTTGGGATGTAAAATCCCCAAACTAGAGATTTAGCCAAAGAAAAGGTGAAAATGAATGAAAATAAGCTAAGATTCTCAGAGGTAACAGGTAGTCGGGGGAAGGGACACTCATAAAATTCTTCCCAAATCATAAAGAGAGCAAGAGCAGGGCAAAAGGAGAAAGTGGTCATAGTTACTGTAAACAATGGATTAAAATAGGATAAAAGAACAATCTGGCTGACTCAGGAACTGAATGAAAAGCTATAGTGCCTCAAGTTAAATTGAAAACATTATTTGTGTCCTAAAAGTATCTTTTCACAAGACCAGAATACCATGGCTAATATCTACTTGCTCTGTTTTGATTGCTAAGTGCCTGGCTTTCAGGTTGTAAATATTTTGACTAGTACCCCTGGATACAGTCTGACAAAGAGTAATAAACCTGGCTATAAAACATGTGAGCAATGCTCAGATTCACTCATAAAAGTGCATCCAACCCCATGCAGCCCTTCCCACCAGTGAGATGTTGGTAAATGTTTAACAGCTGGCTCTCTGGGCAGAGGTAGGGAGGACTATATGCATACATATATATATGTTTATAAAATTTGTACTCTTATGAAGAATGCATAGCATAAAAATGATAAACTTACAAACATTATTTACCAGTAATAATAAAATACACAATACATTCCATACGGCCAAATGATTTTTAAGAATAGTTTTGTTGAATTTTGTTGAACTCTTGTGTTCATGGTCAAGCTATGGTTGTACTCAATGAGTGTAGTTTCAACATGAATATTTATTGATGTTTTCTTTATTTGTCTAGTAAGAATAAGTGAAACAATAAAGATAGCTTTCATCTGTCAATAAATTGAGCAAATTCTTTGTGTATTGGGTAGCAGTTTCCAAATACTGAAAAAATATTTTCTCAATTTTCCGTTATAATGACAAAACATACAATGCACATTTATGTTTAAGATATGTTATTAACATTCTGTCTTTTTATTAAATCTAGATCATCAACAAAACAATAAGCCTAGCTCTGATTTGTAGTATTTGCCAATTTTCAGGACGTGTAAACTGCCACCATAGCTGATTTCAAGCAATGAATGTGACATCACTGAAAGCACAAAAATGGTCTTAAATAACCTCAATAGTATGGATAATAGAAAAATATAGTAAAGTAATCAGGATGGGGGAGTTTTTAATACAATGCATTTATTTTTAAATCAATATGATTTAATTTTTAATAACATCTGTGTGTATTTAATAACCAACTTGCAAAAATGGAATAACCTGCTCTCATGAGTTTGTATGAGCAGGCTGCAGTACACCACTGCTTCCCACTCTACACTATCTTCAAGTTTTAAATTAGAAGAAAAACAGTTTACAACTGGATTGGAAAGAGACTCATTGAGGATCCACCCACTCTGTTTTAGACCTGACACCACTGCCCAGTTAAGAGTATCCAGCATAAAGGAGTGAGACAAAGAGAGGGAAAGGTCTAATACATCTCTCCTAGCATATGCAGTAAAATAATGGGAAAACAACTATACTATACCAAAAATACATGAAGAATCTATTCTTGAAGAAAAGATAAGCTTTCAGAAAAGAGGGACGTTTCCTAGAGGTGCTTTAAGCTACAGATGAACTAAATAATGTCAGGAATTTAAGAAATAAATGTTTAAAGATAAGATAAAGAAATACCAAGCAAAATAGCGAGCAAAATGAGATAAAAATAAAGATTTTCTTGATAAGAAAATAAACTGAGGCCAATAACAATACAACTACAGATAAATTTTTTAATTATTTTTAAACAAACACCAGTAAGTAAGCATGGATGACAGACTGTTGACAAAGAGAAAAAGCTAAAGATAGCCATTTAACATGCAAGAGGGAAAGGACTTATATAGTAATCCAATTCAAGAGAAAAAATAGATATTACAGCAGACAAAGGTGATCCACCAAAAAGATAACTGGCATTCTTAAAGATGAAAACCCAAAAATAGAAGAAAAAATATCATCAGTGTCATATTAAAAGATTTCACTGAAATAAGACAAAACTAAATAAGCAAATCAAAAGAAAAATTAATATAAAAGCTGGCATGAAGATACCTTCTAGACAAGCACTGGCATTAATTACCAAGAATAAGGAATTCTCTAGAATTATTCTGGGCCCAGACTTCTCCAAAACAGCATTCAAAGGAACAACAACAACAACAACATTTTTTTACAGGAAATAAAAATATGACCCTGAAATATGATGCCTAGTCAAGTTGTCTTTCATGGAATAGCCAAAATGTAGAAATTTTCAAACATGAATGAATCTGGTAGCATAATACCAAGTAGCCTGTTTTTAAAACAAACAGACTTCTAAACATCCAGACTTCTCGGGACAAAATCCAGACAACTAGATGATGGAAGAAGACACAGTGGAAAAGGGATCAATAGTAAACACAGAATATAAAATCATGGGAAATATATAACAGGAGGTAAATGTTATAAATATTAATAATGTACCAATAACAAACAATAAGTAGAAAATGAAAGGCAAAGGAAGATAAAAAATGTAAGAACATTTTCTATATATAAGCAATGAATGAGTAGAATCAAAATTAAAAATTGTCATTTATATTGGCACCCTAATAAATAAAATACTTCGGCATAAATGTAACAAAATATATACAAAATCTATCTGAGAAAAACTATAAACTTCTGATGAAATGAATCACATAAGAATTATATAAGTGGAAAGACATTTTATGTTCCTGGATAAGAAAACTTAATATTGTCAAGATGTCAGTTATTCCCAACTTGATGTATAGATTCAACACAATCCCATTCAAAATCTCAGCAAGTTATTTTATGGATATAGACAAACTGATTCTAAAGTTTATATGGTGAGAAAATAGACATAGAATAGCAAACTCAATATTAAAGAAGAACAAAGTCAGAGGATTGACACTAGCTGACTTTATTATAAAGCTATAGTAATTCAATGTGGTATTGATTTTTTAAATAAAGGACAAATATATTAGTGCAACAGGAGAGCCTAGAAATAGACCTACACAAATATTGTCAACTCATCTTTGGCAAATGAGCATAGGCAACACAATGGAGAAAAGATAGTGTTTTCAATAAATGGTGCTAGAACAACTGGACATCCACATGCCAAAAAAAAAAAAAAAAAAAAACCCCACTATTCTAGACATCAACTTTACAACACTGATAAAAAATAACTCAAAATGGGTCATAGACTTTAATTTAAAATGCAAAACCAGAAAACTCCTAGAAGATAAAATAGGGGACTTCAGGCATGGTGATGAATTTTTGATATAACACAAAGGCACAATCCATAAACGAAGCAATTGATAAGCTGAATTTTATTAAAATTAACAAGCCATGTTCTGTGAAAGACAATGTCAAGAGAATGAGAATATAAGCCACAGACTGGGAGAAAATTTTTGCAAAAGATGTAGCTGATAAAGGACTACTATCTTAAATGTATACAAAAATTCTTGAAACGATGAGAAAATGAAAAATTGTATTAAAAAATAGGCCAAAGATCATAGACATCTTGTCAAAAATTATATACAAATTTCATATAAGCATACAAAAAGATGTTCAACATCATATATCATTAGGGAATTCCAAATTCTCTAATACAACAATGAGATGCCACTACACACCTATTAGAATGGCCAAATCCAAAACACTGACAATACCAAATGCTAATGAGGATGTGGAGACTCTGGAAGTCTCAATCATTTCTAGAGAAAATGCAAAATGTTATGGTCAATTTGGCAGAGAATTTGGCAGTTTCTTACAAAACCAAACATACTTTTACTACATGATCCAACAATCACGTTCCTTGCTAATTACCCAAGTGAGTTGAGCAATTATGTCCACATAAAAGCCTGCATGTGAATGTTTACAGCAGCTTTATTCATACTTACCCAAAGTTGGGAGCACCCAAGATGCCCTTCAATAAGTAAATGGATAAAAATATGGTGGCACATTCAGACAGTGGAGTACTATACAGTGATAAAAGGAAATGAGCTATCAAGCCATCAAAAAGACATGGAGGAACCTTAAACCCATACTACTGAGTGAAACAAGTCAATCTGAAAGGGCTACATACTATGTGATTCCAATGATATGACATCCTGGAAAACGCAGAACTATGGAGACAATAAAAATTTCAGTGGTTGCTAAGGTTAGAGGAGGAAGGGGTGAATAGGCGGAGTACAAAGGATTTTTAGGGTAGTGGCATTATGCTGTGTGGACTACAATAGTGAATGCGTGTCATTTTACATTTCTCAAAACCCAAAGAATGTACAGTGCCAAGGGTGAATCCTAAAATAAACTATGAACTTCAGGTGATAATGATGTGTCAACACAGGTTTGTCAGTTGTAACCAGTGTACTACTGGGGAGTGAAATGTTGATAGTTATGGAGGTTGTGTGTGGTGGGAGAAGCAGCTGGTTTATGGGAACTCTCTACTGTCTGCACATTTTCACTGTGAACCTAAAACTGCTCTAAAAACGGTCTATTTAATACAAAATTTAATAAGAGTAGAAATATTATTGAAATCTTCACTTTCTCACATCACGCATTGATTTATGTCAAAAAAGTGAGAATAAGGTGTTTTTTATGAGTTGTAGAAAATAATGTACCACATGGTTTACTAAAAGACAAACTTGATTCTAATGAGTAATAATGGATGCATGAATGAACCCTCTTTTTAATTAAGGCATTTCAAGAGAGTAAAGGGTACAGCATGCATCATGCTCTTGGTATTGGATGTTGTCACCACTGTCTTTATCACTGACTTTTTAAATTACACTCTAAGGTTTAGCAATACGGTGGTCTCCTCTCCTGGAGACTGGACCCATAAAAGACTTTCAAATTCAGAAGTTTGTTCCTATATAAAAATGTCTGTTATTTGTCCTGGTAATATTAAGAATTTCATGTCCTTATTCAAATAATAATTTCTTAATAAAACAACCTCAAAATTAAGAAAGAGACATGTGTAGGAGTTAAAAGAGTAAACTTTTGGCAGGGATTCTGAATACTGAATACATCCTTTGAAAATGTTCTCAGATTTAGAGAAATCACACTTTACATAGAGGTTTCCTTTACTGTAACATGAAAATATTATTATCTCCCCACTTTTATAAATAACATGGTAGCAGCTAAGGTCTAATCTAAATAATAAAAATACCTTTTTTTTTTTTTGATGTGTAAGGCGTTGTGCTAAGAACTTTGTTGATGTTTAACATTATTTAATCTTCATTTATCCTCTAATCTATTTATCATTCTTAATCTCATTTTTAAAATGAAGAAACCATGGTTCAGCGAGGTTCAGAATTAACCTTCCCAAGGTTGCACATCCAGTAGATGGAAGACCTATAGCTTAAAACTATTTATGCCTAATTCCAAAATGCATATTCGTAATTTTATCACTCTTCCATTTCTTCTTTTATACTTCCCTTAGGACATCTCATTCAAGGTAGAGAGAGATAAAGCCACCATTTATGGAGTGTTCATTTGTTCTTTTTCTGCTTTTAAAATTTAGTCCCCATAATTATCCTCTGAGGAAGTAGTAGTATTCTCAATTTAAATATGAAAAAATAAATTCATAGGGCTTAAGTTTTAACTAAACACAATTTATCCAAAAGAATTTTTCATGTGATTTGAACTGGGTCTTGCTTGAATCCAATTTCCTTGTTTATTCTCACTATGAAAGAATGTGTAGTTTATAACGCCAAGTGCAAACATGGAACCTACTAGTTTTTTTTTTTTTAACTATACAAAACACACTTTTCCTCTTCTACCTCTAATATTTGGGGACAAATGAATAATATTAATGGTAACTGCCTACAGGAATCAGCACAAAACTCCTTTTTAAGACTTATCAGAAGATTTGAAGATGGTGGCAGGCCAGCAAAATTTAGTTATTTTTAAATCTTGCCTCCGATTCTAAGAAATTGTCCGCACCTTTGAAATCTTCAAGAAAAAGTGCTTTGAAGAATAGCAGTTTTTCTTTAATCATGGCAAGATTGTTATTTCTCCATCATCAGACCCCTTTCTAAAAAACGAAGAGCTTGAGAAATGGGATGATTCCCACAGTCTCGCACAGACTTGAGAATAATTGGTGAACTACCATAGCAGTGATATTTTCCTTTTTGCTAGCAAAGCTCTTCCAAGGCAGTAATTTACTTCTCCTGAGGAACATCAAAATCTTCAATTGAATAATGATGGATTTGAAAAATATGGGCCTGAAAGAGATCAGTGAGAATCAGTTTCTTGAAACCTGTAATCCCAGTTTACTGCTTACGAAGTGAAAGAACTGTAAGAGCAATGAAACCATTGGCTGCCACCCTAAGAGCCCTCTTCCTAACAAAAAAAAAGTGGAGCTGAAATTCAGGTCTCCATTCAACGCAAGAGACCTCTCTATCCATAAACTCCCTTCTGCTCTCTTTATTCTAGTGGCAAAGGTATCCTACACTTCTCCTTGCTAGTGGCCACTGCTTTAGGATTTCTGAAAATCACTTGCCTCTTCCATATAAGACACCCAGACCATTGGATAAAGCAGTTTGTTTGTCAACTTTGCTTTGTTTAGTAATTATAAAAGCAGTATAAGTTCACTGTAGAAAATTTGAAAATATGGACAAAAACCTACAGGTTAAAAAATCGCCTATATGGTAAGAGTCAGAAGACTCTATATTGCCAAGAAAGTAAGAAGTGTAGGTGTTCCCAGACCAAACTGAGGGTCAGGCTGCTATTTCTAGTGGCCCAATAATGAGATGAAGATGAACTGGGGAGGAAGAGAGTTTTTATTTCTTCCACCGGTTACAGGGAGAAGGCCTGGGAATTATTGCCAGACCAGCTCAAAATTACAAAGTTTTCAGGAGCTTATATACCTTCTAAGCTATATGTCTGTATGTGTAAGTGTGAATTTATCTAAAGACATAAGTGATTAACTTCTTTTAGTCTATAGCTAAAGTCTGAGTCCTGAACACCTTCGTCTGGAGCCTCGGTAAATTTACTTAATCTAAATGGGTCCAGGTGCTGGGGTGATTAACTTTATCTTGTCTCTTGCTAAATCACAGAGGTTTGGGGATTCCTTTAGACCCCCAATAAACTTATTTGTGGAGGCCTGGGGAGTTTCTTCAACCGCCCAGTAAAACTTGTTTAATCTTAAATGGGTCCTGTTAAGAATTCCTTCATTATTTTGTCATGCTTTAAGGCCCAGGAAAGGCCTAGACAAAACTCTTGTTTGGGCTTTTGTTACATTCCAGCTTTTGTATAAGGGCACTTGCTTTTAATATTTAACTTAACCACTGAGTCAGTACTGAAACCGTTGTTACGGAGGCAGGTGTTAGTAAGACCTGGCCTGCCACATAGGTGTTGGTATTGACTGAGGCACCAGGGAGCCTTCCAGATTGCAGATGTTTTATGTCTTGATCTGAGTGATGGTGACATGAGGGTCACATAGTTAAGAAACGAATTAAGTGATATACTTTATGCACTTTACTGTAGGTATAATGTACCTTATTACAAAGGAAAACATTTAAAATAACCAATTACTCCAAAACCCAGAATTGTCTTTACATCTGGGAATGTTTTCTTTATAAATGTATGCATATATATGTAAACATGTTCAATTATATCATATATACATGTATGAGGGTATATACAATATGCACTTATGCACTGGTTTGGGGTTCTTTTATCTTTACTTAAAATATGTCCCTCTATTTAATAAATTTCAACTTACCAATATTCATAGATAAAACAAAGCTGTGTGGAGAACATAGCTCCCTACCAACAGATGCTATTAGCTCTCTTGCTCTGTAATTCTCTTATCGGCTGCAGCCTTTAAAAAAAAAATTAGTCTACGATAATTTTACTATGGTTATTTTTGAGGTATTACATAAAGTTTATTACTTCACTTTCTTCACTAATTCAAAAGTCACTGAGAGTGTAGAAATTGTCAACAGGAAAAGGCAAATGATGAGAGTGAGAGCAAAAGTAGAGACGCATGTCAGAGCGGGTCTGGGTGCAGGCAGAGACAGCAGCAGACTTTGCTTTTACAAGACTTGGAATTGGCGCTGAAGCCAAGTTTAACCTCATTTCCCAGTGCGGGTGATCTCTGAATTGCATAAACAATTAACTTTCTTGGACTTGTGTGCAAGTGGTTTATTAAAGAAACTCTCAGAAAAATCACCAGTAAGAGCAGGGGACAACAGGACAGGGAAGGCGAAGAGTCTAAGGAAGGATGTGATTTCAGGCAAAGCCCCAGTCTCCCCGTGATCCCACAGGAACCATGGAGTCAAAATGCCACCTCAGAGACGTCTGGCACTCCCAAAGACAGCCGGGCTTTCACACTCCTACAGGAGTCTGTCCTGGAGTGAGGGTTGGGAGGTCATCCTCTCCCAGGTGCTTCCAGTTCTCCATGCAAAGCAGAGAAGTAGTAACAGCAGCCTGAGGGTAGCCCTTTGAATGAAATTGTAGGAGCAACCCATAGGAAGCAAAACACACAGAAGCTGGGGTAAAAGGCATTCTCGTGGGTCTGGGTGGAGTGGCCATACCACTTCTCTGTCTTAACTCTGGGTCGTGGCTAGCCCCAGGTGACTGGAAACCTACACTTCAGTGACCACAGCTACCACTTTTGTAATGTCGTTTTCAATGACAAAGTAAACATCATTATGTCCATTAATGAGTTTTCTTTCAAGTTGAGGGCATTCTGGTGTTCTTTTAAACCTTAGTCTCTCATGGGACAACCTGGAAGAATCTTGAAATACAAGTTTTATTATCCTCACTTTAAAGCTGAAAGAAACTAAAATTCATGTATGATTAGCCCAGATCTCCACAAAGTCCATGCTTTTTTCTTTACTGTGTTCCCAATTTGTGTGTTAAAAAGAGTCCTCTAAAATGCCTGGGGATAATACCTACATAGTGCCCGCTGTGTTCTCCTGGCAGCACCATACATGAGACTGTGATATGCACGGAGCTTCCTGGAGGTGTGTAACGCCACATGTTTGTATTCTACTTTCAGACTGCCAGCATCAGTATAACGTTTCCTTCGAGAAAAGGAGGACAAACTTTTGATTCTCAGGCATTTCAATTTTTTCCATTTTTGCAGATACGTATTTCCTATTTCTCAATTTAAAATAAAACTCAGTCCTCCCACTACTCAAACATTCTGGTGTGGTCTCCTAAAGGTACTGTGTTCTTGTTTCAAAATCATTGCATCTTCTCCAACTCTCCTCCAGGAAGATATTTTGTATTTTATGAAGGCATATTTTTAAAGCACTGCTGATCGTTTTTATATATTTTGAATATATATTTCAAAACTGCAAACTTTTGCCCTTAAAATATTTATATACCTCTTTTCCCAGTATTTCTAAGAATTTTTGAAGGACAGCTCCTGTTTTTTATGTCATACCCCAGCACGTATCTCTAAGAGCACCTTTATAATTGCTTTGTTGCAATCGTGGTGATAGAAAACTAGGAATTATGATAATGCATTTATATATTAATAAAAATAAATCTGGGAATTTTGGAGATGTCTTCAGAAAGCACATTGACATGTTGCTGGGCACTCAAAGCTCCATTCCTTCAACACAGGAGAAACCCTTTCAAGTCACAGCTCTGCCAGTATGTGACAACTTTTGACAGTAACTTACGTTTCTATATTTCAGTTTCCTTATCTGACAAATGGGGAAAGAATGCCTACTTTGTAGGGTTCCTGAAAGAGCCAAATGTTATTATTAACAGTAAAAAAAAAAAAAAAAAAAAAAAAGGGCATGCTGGCAAGGCTGAGGAGAAAAGGGAATTCTTACTCATTGTTGAGAGGAATGTTAATTAGTTAAACCCCTATGGAAAGCAGTTTGGACATTTCTTTAAAAATTTAAAACAGAACTACTGTTCAATCCAGCGATGCCATTACTTGGTATATACCAAACAAATTAATTGTTCTATCAAAAACCCACATGCACTCATATGTTCATTGAAGCACTATTCACAATAGCAAATATATGAAATCAACCAAGGTGCCCATCAATGGTGGATGGGATAAAGAAAATGTGGTACGTTTACACCATAAAATTCTATACAGCCATAAAGAATGAAATCATGTCCTTTGATGCAACAGGAATGCAGCTGAAGGCCATTATAGTAAGCTAATGAACACAGGAACAGAAAATCAAGTACTGCATGTTCTCACTTATAAGTAGGAGGGAAGCACTGGGTATACAAGAACATAAAAGATGGGAACAATAGGCACTGGAGACCACTAGAAGATTTAGAGAGTGCGAGGTGGGCAAGGGCTGAAAAACTACCTATTGGGTACTATGCTTGGTACCTGGGTGGTGGGATCATTAATTCATACCCCAAACCTCAGCATTGCACAATATACCCATGTGACAAACCTGCATATGCACCCCCTGAATCTAAAATAAAAGTTGAAATTATAAAAATGTATAACAATTATTGTCATATATGATTCTAGCAAGCATATTAAAGCTTGAAAGAAAATCATTTATGGTGAGTAAAATCAATGTTTACTGTTAGAGATAAGATATAGGAAAACTTTTATTATATTGAATTTGTAACAACAATACAATTATATGGCAATTCTTAAAAAATGATAACTATTCTTTGTAATCCTTATATGTTTTGTCTTGTGATTGTTTTACCACAATGACTGGGAGCTGAAATAAAATACTGTACAGAAATGGTTCTCAAACACACACACGATAAAAGAAAAAAAAAATGTGATCACATTTGTGAAAGCATTTTGTTCAACTGTAACTCACTGGCCACATTTAGAATAGCCATTACCGCCACATGTATGTATGTTTGCATGTGTTGTACATGTTTATATATGGAATAATACACGGAAAACAGTTTGCATCAGGAAGTGGGGAACTGTTCTACTGCCAGCTCTACTCCTAACAAGCTGCTTGCTATGGACTTCAATGAGCCCTTTTTTTTATTTGTGGGTCTCGGCTTCCTTATCTGTACTATGAGATGGTTGGATTAGCTTAAAGTTCCTTCATAAACTAAAAATTTTTACTAATGTGTCCATAAATTCAAGTGTTGATTTTCTTTTAATTCTACCTCTTCTTTATTTCAAAATAAATGATTAGATAATAAATATGTCTAAATAAAATTTCTGCTTCTGTATTGTATGGTTAAGAATCATTGAAAATAGATACATGTCCCCCCAAATAACCAGAAGTAGTCCCAGATGAGGTGATTTCAACATATTAAGATCTGGGACAGTGCTGTTATAGCAGGTATTACCAAAAAAAAAAAAAAAAAAAAAGGAATTCAATAGAGTAGACTTGATAAGATGCATCATTGCCACTGGCAATTTCCCATTATTGATTCAAGGAAAGAGTTCCACCTAGACATCAACACATTGAGCATTAGCTACATTCTTTTTTTTTTTTTTTTTTTTTCTCAACAAGAAATACTTTATAGGGACTTACGAACAGAAGCAATGTCCTGGGCAATCGGGAAGTGGTGGATCCCTGCACCTACCCTCCAGAAAGTACTCTTTATAGAACAAACATTTACGGTAAAACTCGTGCAGCTGGTTATATCTTCAGACTTTTTTTTTTTTGCCACGATATGTGACCACTATGTGGATTAGATCAGCAGCTTTATGACGAGTAATGTATGCTCCAGGCATTGACGACCTTGCTGCAGAACACTTTGGTAGGTGGGGGTTAAATGTCCATCATCGTGGCGGTGTCCCTTCAAGATGGCATCACTGGCCTGGCGCCGTGGGTCACGCCTGTAATCCCAGCACTTTGAAAGGCTGAGGCAGGCGGATTACTTGAGGTCCAGAGTTCGAGACCAGTCTGCCCAACATGGCGAAACCCCGTTTCTTTTCTTTTTTTTTTTTAATACTTTAAGTTCTAGGGTACATGTGCACAACATGCAGGTTTGTTACATATGTATACATGCGCCATATTGGTGTGCTGCACCCATTAACTCATCATTTACATTAGGTGTATCTCCAAATGCTATCCCTCCCCCCTCCCCCCACCCCATGACAGGCCCCGGTGTGTGATGTTCCCCTTCCTGGGTCCAAGTGTTCTCATTGTTCAATTCCCACCTATGAGTGAGAACATGCAGCATTTGGTTTTTTGTCCTTGCGATAGTTTGCTGAGAATGATGGTTTCCAGCTTCATCCATGTCCCTACAAAGGACATGAGCTCATCATTTTTTATGGCTGCATAGTATTCCATGGTGTATATGTGCCACATTTTCTTAATCCAGTCTATCATTGTTGGACATTTGGGTTGGTTCCAAGTCTTTGCTATTGTGAATAGTGCCGCAATAAACATACATGTGCGTGTGTCTTTATAGCAGCATGATTTATAATCCTTTGGGTATATACCCAGTAATGGGATTGCTGGGTCAAATGGTATTTCTAGTTCTAGATCCTTGAGGAATCACCACACTGTCTTCCACAATGGTTGAACTAGTTTACAGTCCCACCAACAGTGTCAAAGTGTTCCTATTTCTCCACATCCTCTCCAGCACCTGTTGTTTCCTGACTTTTTAATGATCGCCATTCTAACTGGTGTGAGATGGTATCTCATTGTGGTTTTGATTTGCATTTCTCTGATGGCCAGTGATGATGAGCATTTTTTCATGTGTCTGTTGGCTGCATAAATGTCTTCTTTTAAGAAGTGTCTGTTCATATCCTTTGCCCACTTTTTGATGGGGTTGTTTGTTTTTTTCTTGTAAATTTGTTTGAGTTCTTTGTAGATTCTGGATATTAGCCCTTTGTCAGCTGAGTAGATTGCAAAAATCTTCTCCCATTCTGTAGGTTGCCTGTTCACTCTGATGGTAGTTTCTTTTGCTGTGCAGAAGCTCTTTAGTTTAATTAGATCCCATTTGTCAATTTTGGCTTTTGTAGTCATTGCTTTTGGTGTTTTAGACATGAAGTCCTTGCCCATGCCTATGTCCTGAATGGTATTGCCTAGGTTTTCTTCTAGGGTTTTTATGGTTTTAGGTCTAACGTTTAAGTCTTTAATCCATCTTGAATTGATTTTTGTGTAAGGTGTTAGGAAGGGATCCAGTTTCAGCTTTCTATCTATGGCTAGCCAGTTTTTCCAGCACCATTTATTAAATAGGGAATCATTTCCCCATTTTTTGTTTTTGTCAGGTTTGTCAAAGATCAGATGGTTGTAGATGTGTGGTATTATTTCTAAGGGCTCTGTTCTGTTCCATTGGTCTTTATCTCTGTTTTGGTACCAGTGCCATGCTGTTTTGGTTACTATAGCCTTGTAGTATAGTTTGAAGTCAGGTAGCATGATGCCTCCAGCTTTGTTCTTTTGGCTTAGGATTGTCTTGGCAATGCGGGTCCTCTTTTGGTTCCATATGAACTTTAAAGTAGTTTTTTCCAATTCTGTGAAGAAACTCATTGGTAGCTTGATGGGGATGGCATTGAATTTATAAATTACGTTGGGCAGTATGGCCATTTTCATGATATTGATACTTCCTATCCATGAGCATGGAATGTTCTTCCATTTGTTTGTGGCCTCTTTTATTTCGTTGAGCAGTGGTTTGTAGTTCTCCATGAAGATGTCCTTCACATCCCTTGTAAGTTGGATTCCTAGGTATTTTATTCTCTTTGAAGCAATTGTGAATGGGAGTTCACTCATGATTTGGCTGTCTGTTTGTCTGTTATTGGTGTAAAAGAATGCTTGTGATTTTTGCACATTGATTTTGTATCCTGAGACTTTGCTGAAGTTGCTTAACAGCTTAAAGAGATTTTGGGCTGAGACGATGGGGTTTTCTAAATATACAATCAAGTCATCTGCAAACAGGGACAATTTGATTTCCTCTTTTCTTAATTGAATACCCTTTATTTCTTTCTCCTGACTGCCCTGAAAAGAGGGAATCCTCCCTAACTCATTTTATGAGGCCAGCATCATCCTGATCCCAAAGCCTGACAGAGACACAACAAAAAAAGAGAATTTTAGACCAATATCCCTGATGAACATCGATGCAAAAATCCTTAATAAAATACTGGCAAACTGAATTCAGCAGCGCATCAAAAAGCTTATCCACCATGATCAAGTGGGCTTCATCCCTGGGATGCAAGGCTGGTTCAACATATGCAAATCAATAAACATAATCCAGCATATAAACAGAACCAAAGACAAAAACTACATTAATTTGTTAGTAGTTTTAGTAGGTCAGAAGATGTGAGCTTACATGTGTATGCCCAAGGAAAGAAAAAATTCATGGCAGGCCAGATACTTATTTATTGAACATTTATATTTACTTTATTGTCTACTCTCTATATTTTGCTCCTTGTGGACTAGCACTCTCATATCTACCAAAAATGTTTATTTAGTGCCTACTAAGGCTGTGTATATATCTTAACTTATTTAATCTGTACAACAAAAATTCTGGGCAGATATAACAGAATTTTGTTCAATTATAGAGAACCCAAAGTAGCTTAAACAAGGCAGAACGTTCTCACAGGAAAAAAAAAAAAAAAAATATATATATATATATATATATATATATATATATATATATGAAGAAGGCAATTAAATATGCATGGAAGCTCCCTTATACCCAGGAATCTGGAATCATTCTATCTTTCTGCCTTACCATTCTAGTGTATAAATTCTATTTTTAAGATCACCTTCTGGCTTAGTATGGCTGCTGGAGTTCCAGCTATCATATTTATATTCCAGGCTGAAGGAGAGAAAGAATAAGGTAAAGGAGATAAAACTCTGAACTGAGTCTGAAACTTTTAAAGAACCGTTCCAGACGTCAAAAAGACAAGTACTTAGGCTAACATTTCATAGACCAGAACTTAGTCCCAGGAAGACAGAGAAAAAAAAAAAAAAAAAAACTCTGAAGACAATGCCCTCATCTTAAAATGGAAAGTTCATAGCTAAGGAAAGGGAGAATGTTGATTAATAGGCAAATAACATAGGTGTGATCATGCTACAGATGCAGACATTAAGGCTCAGTGGTTAATTTAGGCAATTATGAGATATTATGGCAAGTAATCTACCTAATTCCAAAGCCAACATGACTTTCACAATGTAACGCTGTCATCAATGTTATCCTGCAGGGGGTTGCCATGTATAAATATTGAAAACCATTTGTGAAATGAGGTAGCAAATGAGCACCCTGAACCATCAGCATAATAAAATGGTAAAGAGCATGGACTCTAGCTCAGCCTTTCTCAACTTTGATGTACACATGATTACCCCGCTCATATAAAGGAAGATTACAATTCAGTAGAAATGGCATGGGCTCTGACAGCCTGCATTTCTTTGCTGCCTTCCATGGACCACACTTTGAGAAACAAAGGTCTAGACTTGCATTGTTTAACATGATATCCACTTATCACATGTGGCTACTGAATACTTGAAATGTGGCTGGTCTGAATTGAGATGTGCTGTGCTGAAACTGCACAATACACACTGGGTTTTGAAGGTTTAATATGAAAAACACCCAAAATATATCATTACCTTTTTATAGATTTTATATCGAAATTATAATGTTTTGCTTATATTGGGATGAACAAGATATACCATTAAAATTAAATTAATTTAACTTTTCACTTTTTAAATGTGACTACTAGAAAAGGTAAAATTATATATGTGGCTCATGTTATATTTGTATTGAACAGTGCTGATCATATTGAGTGATGCTACTTATTTCAAATTCTGAATTCTGTGACCTACTAACAGGAAGACTATGATCAAGTTACTAAACATCACTAATTTCGGTTTTCTCTTGTAAACTGGGATTAATAATAGTGTTTGCTTCAGAGGTTTACTGTGATGATTAAATAAGAGAATCAAATAAGGCTGTTAACATACATTTACTCTTTGAAACTGAACTACATAGCATTAAAATTTCAACAAGGACCACTGAACAACAAAAAAAATCCTTTAATACTTCATATTTTAAAAATATGCCGAACATGATATTTAGGTACTTTAATAATCTTTGCCACCAATTACTTTAAAGTTTATTTGTCACACATATCACATAAGCTACCAAGCTCATTGTACTTATTTTCTAAATTCAATAAAATTGATGACGTAGCCAGTGAGCACAAAGATATGAAGTTGTAATAAGTTATCAGTGCTGCACACAACTACAGCACCAATCTAGACTAATGATCAGTTGAGTCACGTCACCTTTGCTTGGACAGAACTACATTTTGCTATAAGTCGCCAAAACAATTTTTATACAAAAAAAAAAAAGCAAAACCCTAATCTCTTCCAAGCTTTATGCTTTCACCACTCTACCTCTTCCCAGAATACACAGGTTCTAAGTGAATCCACCAGAAGTCAGTTTGTTGAGTGGGCAACATGCCTAAAGCCAATTAGTTGAAAGTCTAATTCACCAAATGACTGATTCATCAAATTTACTTATACCTTTCTACTACATAGTTGTGGCTCATGAATTTTTATTTTGCCCTAATTATAGCACTTTAAGGAATGTTTGGTTTGTTTCTGTCACAGTCCCCACTGTTCCAGCTGGAGCTATAGAACAAAGAAAAGAGGAGGCTGAGGAAAGAGAGAGCAGAGAAAGGGGAATTGAAAAATAGGTGAGCTGAGAAACGGATGAGCTTCAGGGTAGAAGAGACAGATACTACAGAGGGTATGAAAGATATAATTGTAAGACTATATTCTCAAACACAGAGCATTCTTTTGAATTTATTGTTTTTAGAATATATTATTAATCCTGCAAGTGGACAATTGTTACAGTTCTTGATATCCAACAAAAATAGTGCAAAATGTAAATTCATTGCATATATGTGAAGAATTCTTATCAACACAATCTCATCATGCAAAATAGTATATTCATAGCATATTTATTGCATTTTTATATTCCATGATTATTCAGGTGAAATATCTTCTTAAGTCCCAACTCTCTTGTGTCTTTGCCTCTCATCCTGTCATTCTCCAGCTGCTAACAGCAGGAAGCAGTGGCAGACATATTGAAGATCCCTTAGCAGCTTGTCATGAAACGGAAAGTAAAATGTTGTCCATCAAAAATAGTTTTTGAAAATGGGAGTTTGGTAAATTGACCAATAAACACATTTGCCTTCGGCAAGATAGTAACTCAGTTAATTGATATCTGGAAATTGGCCTGCTTCTGGATTTGCAAAAAGAGATAATAATGGATGAGTTAAGAGGAAAGCTAAAAAAAACTGGAGACAATGTTACATATTCTTCCTTCTACTTTCATAAGGTAAAGGCTTAGGCAAACAATTTTCAGGTATATACCTTTTGTATTTTAAGTGTCCATGCCATTGTACAGGATCTAATACAGTGTCAACAAATATTTGACCCTCTATCATCTTGATCCCGGCTTTCTTTCTCATTCGCCCATCACTTAACCACACTACTCCTTCCTGCTTTTATGCACTCCTTAGTCTTTATACTTTTTTCTCTATGTGATTAATAAAAAATATAATTGCCATCATAAGTCTCCCAACTGTATCAGCACATAAGTGTGAAGAGATGTTCTTTCCTAAAAATTCATCAGAAAAAATAAGAAAACATATAATTCAACGACCAGCAAGACATGCCTAGACCCAGACTGAAGATCATATAACTAAAGCATGTGTCAGTGAGAAAGAGCACTGAGTGAACTGAAAGGAAATATTGATG
This sequence comes from Pan troglodytes, assembly GCF_028858775.2. Lineage (NCBI taxonomy): Eukaryota > Metazoa > Chordata > Mammalia > Primates > Hominidae > Pan > Pan troglodytes. The sequence continues at coordinate 34,359,277 of NC_086015.1, forward strand.
ATGCTGACCTTGGATCAAGGGTGCCCTTCCACTGTCTCCATCTGTGCGGTCCTGGAGGCAGGTCTAATTATCTTGTGCAGATGAAAGAATTAGGATGTCATAACCTGACTCATGGAAAATCTGCATACTAGATTTGATTGCTTCTGCTCTTCTATGTTTATACAACAAAGTTACTAAATGTAATTTGGCTAATATAATTTTTGTCTTATGTAAGTTATATAAGCCTCTTAACAATATGTCTCTTTCTACAAATTCTGTTTTATAATCATTCTCAGAACAACCACAGCTACCATTTTTACTTCATCTTGCCTCTATATGTGTTTGCGTATATATTAGACTATTTTGCCTTTAAACTATGTTATAAGGTAGATATCTTCATTTATAAAGAAAAATAATCAAATCTCAACCTGCAAATAATACACTTAGGATATCTCAGCTGAACTAAAACTTTGGACCAGGCTGTTTCACTCCAAAGCCTTTGTGGCTCAAGCTTCGCATGGTACAATCCTCTGAGTCTGAGTCACTGGTGAGTCACTTTTGGAAGTTGACAAGACCAGGTAGCTGAGCCAGATTCTGAATTATGAAAAATCCAGGCTTCGTCAAACAGTCTTTCCTGGGCATAATAGAGCAATGTGTCATAATCACATCAACTGCATGTACCTTCTTGTGTTTCTTATCATTTTGAAAGACAAATTATTGTATAAGAATCATATCCATGTGCTTAATATTTTTCATATACATATATATATATAGAGAGAGAGAGAGAGAGAGAGAGAGAAGGAAAAAAAAACCTGATATCACTTTTTATCCACAGGATACCTACTAACTTCTCAAAAAGTGACAGCAGTCTTACCTAAACACGAAAGATATGCTAATAAAGTGACCTAGACCCTGGAGAAAAAACGGAGGAGAGTCAGCATCTGATTTTGCCTGAGGGCAAGAGATTATGTCCTGCCCCCAAACAAAATAAATAAATAAAGCCAACCCAAAACTGACAAGCAGAAGAGCCAGAATGAAGACAAGGACTCTAAAGTAGACCGAAGTAAACATCAAGATGACAGTCAAATGCAAAAATAAAACAAAGCAAGACTAGAGTCAAACCAGAAATAGATGTAGGATTAAAACATGAGAACAATCTTAATTTTTTTCCAACTATAAAGGCTTCCTTTATTTTCCCTAATATCATAAATCACCATCTCTCACAATTAGTAAATCATTAAGCCAATAGTTGAACCTCTTGGGTGGGAGATTAGGAAGCAAGGAAGACAGATTAAGGGCCGACTTCTTTCTCAGTGAAGAGAGAGAAGGCTTCACAATAGAAACCTTGATAGGTACATATGATAATTCTCAGAATATTTAGTTTATCAAAACATCCTGTTCTTTGGTAAAATAGGGCTTTCCTGACAGAAATATTCCTGACCTTGGGAAAGTATTTATGATTGTTATGTACAAAAGGATGTGCTTTTGTGTTTGCATCTGTGAAATGAGAGCAATGAATGATGCTAGGAAATTGTGGGAACACAATTCATTTGTGGGAGTGCTTCCGATATTTTAAACAGCTCAAGTTGGCATTAGAGGGTAACATGAGAATTTACCTTAAAACCACTTAAGTCTTAACAAAAGAAGAATAACAATTAATATAGGAAAAGGAATTTTTTTGGAACACAGGAAACTGAGTCAGAGAAAAATCCGGGCCTCAGCTTCCAGGTCCCAATTTTGGTATGAATGAGGTCATTAGGAAGCAAAGGCACTATGAATGGCAAACTTTCACTTGAAATAAAGGTAGTAATGGGATAGGGGAATGCAGCCCTGCATATTTCAACTAACAATCCACTGGTTCTTAACAACTTTAAAATAAAATAAAATAAAAATAAGCTAGCAAAATATTCAATAAACTAAGTCATGTAAGGGCATGGTCTTAAACTACAGTAGGATCAAAATAATCCTCAAAACATTCTTTGGGCAGGAAATGAAGAAACAAATGCATGAAAGCAGATATGATTTGGGGACTTACAAGATCGGATTTATAAGTGCATCACAAGATGTGAACCTTTCTGGATATGTACTGACTGTGACTCAATTCTATTTAATTGAAAATGGGAAGTTAAATTTTAATGTGCATTTGGTAGCATAAACCACAAACCCTTGGCACAGAAAAATTCTTACCTGGTGCCGTAGGAGGGTGGTTAGGTCAGTAGAAAAAAAAAATGGCAATTTCTTTATAATGATTTTGTTTTATACTTAAGTTACCTGAAATATATTATTTCTGTATTGAGCCAATAGGTATTGAGCCAATTATCATTCATAATTATCATTCATTGTTTGGTAACTATAAGTACTTTTGTTGTTGGTAGTATAAGAGGGCATTGGCCTCTTTGCTCTCTCATAACCAGGTTGCAATAAAAGTGAGTCTAAGACCAAATTCTGTCACTATGCAAACATTTGTTACCAAATAGGTATAATGAAAGCTTATAGCCTGGTGAGTAAACTTGAGAAGTGACAGCTCTATGTTCTCTTAAGTGCTCTGAGGGCACACACAGAAAAGGTCCACTCAGGGTAAATGCAACAATGTTTTCCTGGCAGGAGCCAGCCAACCTTCTAGTGGCAGTCAGACAATAAAGAGTCCCAGGAAGCTATGGCTGTACATGCACCATTTTGGAATCTAAATCTAATGTTCCACTCCGAAGCCTACCATCTATGTTTATTAGATGCTTGTACTCTATTCATAAGGTGTAGAATAAAGCCAACTAATGCAAAATTATTTATACCATACCATCTCTTTTGAAGTTTTTAAAAATGGCATAAACTTTTAAAGTTACAAACAACCCAGGAAACAACCCAAACATCCAACAACAAGAAAACAGAAAAATAAATATAATATATTGGCATAAAGGAATATCTCAGGAATTAAAAGAAATAAGTGGCCTGACCTGAGATCTACATCTGCAACGACATGGATGAATCACACACACATTATATTGAGCTTGAAAATCCAGAAAAAAAGAGTACTTACTGTTTGATTCTACCTATATGAAAGTTCAAGAATAGGCAGACTCATTTATGGAATAAAAATCAGAATAGTGGTCGACTATGGAGGTGGGGGCATAGACTGGAAAGAGACTCAAGGGAACATTCTAGGGTGATGGTAATGCTCTATATCTTAATTGGGGTGTTACTCTTCAAATTATATATATATATATATATATATACACACACACATACACACAACACATGTATGTGTATATATTTATATATCTTATTAGTACATACGCTAATCACACTCAACTCTTAAGAATATTGTATGCAATTACATCTTGTTTAAAAATTACTACCAAAATAACACATATCTACTCCCTAAAGTAAAGTCTCAAGATAGCTCAGAGGTTCCAATGCTATTAAGAAAGAGAGTGTTCATTTGGTCCCTGGGAAATGATAGTAAAAGTTCCCATCCTTTTATAAGCAGTTCTAATGTGTCAGGCACTATGTTAGTTAATTGCTTTTCATAATTCACATCACTGAATTCTATCAACAACTCTATGAAGATTGAATTATCATTATTCTGATTTTATCACTGATGATGCTGATGCCAGAGAGGTTGGTTGTTTTGTCCAGTATCACTGCCTAATAGTTACAGTGTTGGTCATCAGGCCTGGTGTCTTTGTTGAACTCCAGAGTTTCCTTGCTTCAACCTCAGGCCAAGGCTGTTTACCCAGTAACATCATCAGAGCTCTGCATGACTTCTAAGATGGTGAAAGCAAAAACAGGAAACTGTTAGAGAAAAATTACTAAAAAGTAAACCAAGAGATGAAGTAAAGGGCAGAGGTAGAAAAGAATGATATTGATTTCCTGGAACAGAGACTTATAAAATGTATTCTCTTCAATGAGGGCCCAGAAGTATTTAATTACTGTCAGCCTGAAACTACAATTATCAAACAAATTCTCTCTCCTGCTTCCCACATTATAATAAATAACCTATCTTGCCAATCTAGATTGCTAGAGATTTTTTTATTATCATTTAGAAGGAAGTCAATTCAGATAGGAGATAGGTTTCTATTCAGAAGGTCATAGATCACTTACAGCATATTCAGCTCAATGGGTCACCATTATTTTACCCTGATTAGTTGTAATTATAGTTTTACTCTGCCCAAGATGTTTTACAAAAAAAAAAAAAAAAAATCCCTAAAATCTTTGGTTAGTATTTTACTTCAGTTCATACAAATAAAATCAAGGGAGGTTCACTTTTTTTTTTTTCAAAGTAGGTCAAATTTTTCCTGAAGAATAGAACACAGGAAAATTCCAAATAAAGAAATATCTTCACCATTTCCTTTACTTTGTCTCACTCCATATTTCCTGAATCAGCTTCATTGTGAATGACTCAGTAAGAAACTAAACAGGCAGGCATACTACTTAAACCAGCCCTGGCTTGTTCAGTATTGTGTAAGTTAATGGTAATTTTTAGGTATACAACTGGGCTCCAAACTTCTTTAAGGAAGAGATTATAACTAGGATGCTACAGTGGGAGCATACATTTGTAATGATTTTAAGAATATATTTTCAAAGGGTTTGAATTTTATGGTTAGGTTGGAATAGGGATTATTGCCATTCTCCATCTTTCTTTGCCTTCTCATCCACATTCCCTGTTTTGTATGCACAAATCGAGTACTTGCACACACACACACACACACACACACACACACACACAGAGTGTTCTGAAAAATTCAATATCCTTAGGGACAATTGGACAGTATTAGAAGCTTTGGCTGTCCCCCTCCATGTGCAGTGTTAAGCCGACAATTTATGCCTGCAGGTGGCTGCTTGCAAATGCAATTAGGCTCTGCACCCATTGGGAGGGCTCATTGCACTTAATTAGCTGGTCCAAGACTGTATTAATATTAGTAATTTTCCACCTGCAAGAAAAATGGACAGCTTAAGTCAGAGGAAATAAAATATAGGGCCAGGTGCATAGGCCATGGTAGCCAATGCTATTTAGTAAAGAGAAGTATTGAAGTCTGAGCCCATTATGTTAAGATGTAGTTTGATTATCCTGGGTTTATTAACAGGGATTTTTCTCAACAGGAAAAGAAAACCCATTTCCTGCTTGGAACTTTTGAAAAATACAGTGCTTAGTCTTTTCAAAGTAAGGTTTTGCAGTTTAGTGGAAGCAACATTGGCTTTGGAGTAAAACTGACCTATGTTCCTATTATATCTTGACAATATTAGCCCATTGATAAATAGTGGAGTCAGGATCTGAACAAGGATTGCTGAATACTAGTTTCATGTTTTTTCCTCATAAATTCAGGATCCAGGACACAAAATGAAAGGAATATTATAGGAAATTAAAAATTGAGGCCTTAGCGACATTCAATCTGAGATAACCTTCTAGAAAATGCAGCTTTAGAAAAGCAGGTTATGTTATTTTGAAATAACATCTTAGAAAATCTTGCTGGGATTGTGATGTACCTTAAAACATCATTCTTGGCATAACATAAAGGGTGTTCATTAGGATTCGTAGATTGTTGAAACTGTATGTTTCTTTAGTTGGAAAATAAAACTTGAAATAAAAATCACTGGAATGTTAAAGTGATTTCTGATGTAAATCAGAAGAAAAAACAACAGAAGGCTTTGAGGGAAAGAGCTGGGGCACGAATTTTATTCTTATGGCATAGAAACAAGCTGGGGAAAAAGGGGCCCCAGTGATAAAGATCATGGAGAGGATGCGTGAGGACCAATTGACTCATTCTAGCACACAACCACATCCAGGAAACATGAATGTCCTAGATGACAAATGAGGAGTCATACTTGAACCAGAGCAAATTTCAGATCTGTCTATGTTAGAACAACAGCTATCTATTGCTCTGTTAAGGAACCACAGTGTAAAATGTCTAAGAGTTCAGTCTCCAGATTAAAATTGCCTGGCTTTGAATTCTTTTTCCACCACCTACTAGACAAATCTTTTGCAAGTCACCTGACCCCTTGAAGCCTCAAGTAGACTTAATTACAGTATCCCCCTTGCTTGGGAAGGTTAAATGGGAAAATCCCCACAAAGTGTTTGGTGAAGAGTAGTTGCTTAATATTTGTTTGCTCTGAGTATTAGATCATGGACATCAGATTATCCTGTGTTTCGATGTATAGCTTAACAGGCAAAAACATTCCTAAGTGGTGTTCTAGCAATGTTCTAAAAAGAAAAGTGATCATGAAGAAATAACTATAAAAACAAAAACAAGAGCTCTTGGTCCAAACAATGCTGATATGGTTCCTTTAGACAAGCTTATTTATCTGCCTCCTTTCTACTTATCTTTCACGGCTCAACTCATCTCAGTATAACCTTGATAAAGCTTCTTTCAATTCTGTAGTCAATTAATTAATTCCTTCTTTCTCTAAGCTCCCAAAACATATTATGTTTGGCCCTACTTTAAACAATTAATTCTTTCTACTTGCATCTTTGGTTAATTGCATCACTCTCTCACCTGCTAACTTAGGAAATTCTTAAGGACTCATCTCTAATTCCAAATAGAATCTAATACTTTTAACATAGTAAATTAATTCTATAAATGCCTATTTAATTAACACTGAGAACATAAAATGTTTTCATGGACAATAAGACACTAAACACACACATGTGCAGACAAACACACAACTGATTGTGGTTCACAAATATTGTCTCAAAAGTGAAAATGAACATATAATCTCACTTTACAATGCAATGTTTGGAGGGAAATGAAACAGTACATTATTATAATCAGTGAAAGATCAAGAGCTAGCCCAACCTTCTCCTCAACTAACTGCTCAGAAAAGACCAAGGAAGGAAAAAAGACGAATAGTCATGCATATAGAATTCTGTTATTAAGAGAAAATTCTGATAGCTTTTGTTGCCTTCTGTTAGAAATCGAAGGGAAGATAGGAATCCACCTGACAAAGACACTTGTAACACAGAGTTAATGACAAATTTTCTTGCAATTACAAATATATTTTTAAGGGCTCTTTTTTTCTTAAATAGGCATTGTCAGAATCCAATGGACCTAGCTTAGGAACCCCTAAAACAAATGATTTCTGTGCAGAGATAATTTTGAGTTTTAGTTGCATTCAAGTGCTTAATAAAGTTTACGATAAAACCCTGAGCTCCTTAACTAATCCATATTGCATGCAGGGTGGAGGAGAGAACTGACTATACAGGCAAGTCTTTCTTATACTGCTAGCAGTATAGGATCAAGGAAGCTGCACAAACAAGAAATTTGGGATTTAGGTCAAGATATTGGAAAAAACTTAAAATTATTTCTTTTCGTCTTTCTATTTGTATCTATCTGTTCGTATTTGTCTCTCTCTGTCTCTTTTTCATACACACACATACTCAAATGCCATATTTCAGTGCATAGAGTGATTCAAAATGCACTACCAATAATCACCAAAATATCCCCTTCTCTTGCAATAATCTAAGAATAATCTAGGAATCTAGATTATTTTTTTAAAGCCAGTATTTGGGTCCAGAAGATATTTTCTTTATAGTCTTGAGAAGCACAATAATCAATTCCTTTAAGAGAGAAAAATGTGTTTTTTTCCAAATATATTGCACGGAAAAGATAAGGCAGCTTCTCCCTAGGGAGATGGGAAGAACAAACAGTGTTGTCAACACAGGAAGGCTGCTGTAGAGGTGGACACATCCCCCTGCCACCCTGATTAGAGGAAGCCAGGAAGTAAGGGCGGTTTACTTGGAAACTACAATGAGAACCATGCTGCAGCCCCAAGTGGGGAAGGGGAGAAACAACCTAATCCAGAGAAGGCTGTGATTCCAACATGGCATTTTCCTTCCATCCTCCACAGCATGTCTTTCTGAATCTGTGTCTGCAATGCCAGGGAAGAGCCATCAGGCCTGTGCTCCCCAAAACAGAACTGAAGAGTGGACCTCAGGAACCTGACAAAGATTTAGAATGAGAGAAAAAAACTATAGAACTATGAATTCAGACTGACTCTAGGGAAAAAAAAAAAAAAGAGTTTGTATGGTAGATTTGCACTGTGCGAATTTAGCTAAGCAGGAGCTATGTTTCCCAGGATCCCTGTCTCTGCATAATTTCAGGTTAGGGTGGGCCACCAGAAACACACATGGTGGGATTTGGAAGGCTGAATTTAAGCGTCGATCACATTCCTTTAAAGCACTGAAGATCGGTGCAGGCAAAAGTGCAGAGCACAGGCACCACTGCAGCTCACCAAGTGATTTCTGCTCTCTGGCTCACATTATTGACATTGAGCAGAAGCCGGGCATGCAGCTTCATCAGCTCTCACCAGATTTCTTCCTTCAGTTTCTCCAGCTCCTGGGTCAGTTACATGTTTAGCAACATGATGAAGCAAAGCAGTTTCTCTTGCAGGTCACTGGCATCATTGAATTTGGAGGCTTCAAGACAGAGGCTGAAAAACAGTTTGCCTCTGTGATTTCCAGCCTGTCCCCTTGAATTCCAATTTATCATTTCTTTCCAACATTTCATGTCTGTCTTTCCTTCTTGATGTCCTGCTCTGCTAACTTCAGTCTCCAATGCAAGACATAGAAGCAACAGCCACACATAAACTGTTTAGTCAGCTCCCATAATTGGGAAAAGTAAAATATTTGCAATAAACAACTGATTCTACATCACTTCCTGTGGTTCTGTTTCTCTGGGCAAACCCAACTTGATACCATCTGAATAGTAGAAGTGAACCCACCAATGTTCTTTGTGCTGGAATTGACCTGGTTGTTAACCTAACTGGATGATTTGATAGAGGCAAGATAGAACAATTGAGATTTCTGACAAAGTTGTCAGGGAAATATAATTGTAAAATTGAAGAATGGAACAGGAGCAGATGGCAATAAATACCCATGCTGAAGCAATGAAAATGACAGTTGGAAACCTTGAGAATTCTGAATTAAATGTTTGGAGGAAGGTATATTCATTTTATCTGTTTCAATCTATATATATTTATATATACATATATAAGTGTGTGTGTGTGTGTATGTGTGTGTTTGTGTGTAGTTAGAAGAACAATATGTTACCTAGCGGACATCTCCATGAGACTCACTTTTGTAAACAAATATGAATGGCAGGCTGCCAAAAGAATACTGAAATGTGAATCTTTAATCCAGGCTGGTTTGATGAAAATAACATTGTTTCCTGTGACTGAGAAATAACAATGACTGGTTATAGTATTTTATATATTCTTTATGCTCTGTCTCATTTCCAAAAGTATTTGTGGCAGATTGCAAAATATGTACACTACAACAAAATAACTAGATGGTAAAAGTGGAGCAAGGGAAAAATATGGTTAGAAATATGAAACAGAGTAGGTGTGAAAGGAATTCAGAAAAACGTAGAAATTCAAAAGAATCTATTATACTAATTCCTATGCAGCCAAATATAATGGGCATCAGTAGTGTGAGGTTGTGACCGGAAAAGGTAATGCAGTATTAGATTAAATTAATCAAGATTGAATATCTTGAAAACAAAAATTGATAATTCAATTTTACTCTGCACTAATCAGGTCTTACCTATAATATTTTTTCAGTTTATGATTCTAGGACCAAACAGATTTAGATAATCAGCAGCATGTTCAGTCAAGTTTAAGAAAACAGTGAAAAGACTTGAAATCATGTCTTGGGGAGAATGGCTGAAGGAATTGAGAATGTTTAGCCTAAAAGAAGAAAGATATTGTGAGATAGGATAACTGTTTTCAATACTAAAGGACTTCTAAGTAGTATAGGGAAAAACTGAAATATATTACCTAGGGATAAATATAAATTCAAACAGCTGAAAATAGGGGAAAAAGTAAATGTAAGCCAAATATAATATTCATATCCATAAAATGTAAATGTGAAATAAAATGCTTTAAATGGTTTTGAGCAAAGGTCTTCAAGCAAGTAAGACTCCTTTGGAGGATGTTACAGAGAAGAATCAAACGCTGAATTGAGACTGGGAAAAGACGATGTCAATGGCTGTTTCTCATCTTTGTACATATCATAAAAGCCATTCCATGACTGGAAGTGCATTCTTTTTCCAGAAATCAGAGCCCACATCCTTACAGTTTGAGAAACAGAGCAGAGTCCTGAAATCTAAATACATTAATTCTTTGAATGCTTAGTTCATTCTCCTGGGGAACTGACAAAATAAAAGAGCCATACTTGAGACACACCTATTACTCTGGGACATTCTCCCTAATTCTCCTTGTTTGCTTCTCTCACATTTTGTAATCATTGCAGTGTATGATTCTCCTCCTGAGACTATAAGCTCAAAGTTGCCTGAACCACCTTCAGCCCACAGATAGATATGTTTAACTCCACATGGACTTTAAAGTTTTAAAATTAGTTTTCAACGTTTAATAGTAAGAACAATTCACACAGTATTCCAGATTGAAAACTAACTGCTCTTGAAAAATAGAAAGAGCTGGGAATCCTGAACACACATTCTTGAATTGCAATATCATCAAGGGACCTGAATTTTGACTCCTCTCTTTAAATAAAACATGGGTTTCTAGTTTGTCACCACTTCTTAATGTCTCATGAATTCACATTAGCTAACTGGCTCTAGTTGAATTTGGAATCCCTGCCATGTATTTTGAGCAAGGTTACTTGTAGATATATATATTTTTTGGACTGGGAATTTTTTAGTGAATATGTGTATGTGTTCTTAAGAGTGTCTCAGCTGGGTTCCCTGTGGAAGAGAGCCTGAGGCAAGGATTGAGTGTTGATATTTTATTTAGGAGGTACAAACCTAGGGCAACAAAAGCACAGAAAGAGGAAAATGAGACAGGAAATTATAGAAAGAAATTGCCAGAAGATGCAGAACATTGCTACGCATAACACATCATTCAGCAGATGCAAACATTCAGGCAGGAGGCCTCAAAAGAGTGTGTACGAGAAACTGTTACCATGGGAGTGAGGAAGGAAGAATTTGGCTCCTTCCCATCTCCTGTTTCCCATTGCTCCAAGTTTGCCCCATTAGAAGTTAACTTCTCTGTGCTTCTAAGTTGTATGATCTGGTCCTTTTGATTATGCCAGACTCCCTGGCCCAAAGTGCCTTTTTTGACTCTACTTTAAAAATGGGAGTAAAAGACAGAAATTCCAGGTGTCTGACTGGTAGGACTATTTGCACAGTGGCAGCCAAGAACAGTGCCAGTGAATGTTTGGCCCCAGGTGGTAGAAATTACCATGGACACATCTAAATGGAATCAGTCAGCAAATGAAGTTCAGGGGTAGTGTTATTGAGGAAGTCCGAGGCAGGGATCAGCCAGTCACAGCCCTCAGATCTGATCTAGCATGCCTCCTGTTTTTGTGTACCCCATGAGCTAAGAATAACTTTATACTTTTAAAGGGCCGAAAAAACCCAAAGAAGAATAATTTTTTTTATTATGTTAAAGTCAGGCCTGTTTTTTTTTATTATTATACTTTAAGTTCTAGGGTACATGTGCACAACATACAGGTTTGTTCATAGGTATACATGTGCCATGTTGGTTTGCTGCACCCATCAACTCGTCATTTACATTAGGTATTTAGGAGAATAATATTTTATGATACATACAAATTATATAAAATTCTAGTAAACCAGTGTCCATAAATAAAGTTTTATTGGAACACAGCCATGCTCATTCATATATGTAGTGTCTGTGGCCGCTCTCAAGCTACAGAGCTGAGTAGCCCCAGAAGAGACCAGAGACCATATGGCCTGCAAAACATACAATATTTAGGAGCAAGCCTTTTACAGAAAAAGCTTGCCAACCTTTGGCCTAAGGAATCCTAATAAGTGTATCTGAATCAAGAAGCAAAATGAAACATTCTCAGCAAAAATACAATAGGACTATATCACTTGAGAATTATGTTAAAAGCTGTAATTTTCACATGCCTACACATGCCTGCATAACTGTAAATGTGATCACACTCACAGGTTTATCCCTCTGAAGAGCCTTCCATGGTTACAGTTCCATGATCTATTTATAGAATCACCTACAAAAAGGCAAAATCACTTTTATGGCTTTAATCCCAATAGCAATAGTGCAACTCTATTCCCAGATGAAAATAATCTCAGAGCACTATTCTTGTATACAACAGGGCAAGAAAGAGAGTTAATATTATTGGTTTATTAAATATCAAATTCAAGTCATAAGTTTTGAATTTTAAAAACCTACTTGGGGAAAAATACACACACACAGAGAAACCACAGCCCTGAGCCTCTTCCTGACATGTGCATTAGCAGGTATACCACTTCCTGTGGTTATCATTTGAGGTGAGTTAAAGGTCCACAGTGTACCAGCTCTGTGCAAGATGAAGGATGCACAGCCACGCTCATAATAGGCCCAGTTTTGTTGACAGCTAAAACCAGGAAGCAGTCCCTGTGACTGACTATATTAAGAACTCTGTGCAAAGAAATTTAGAGGATCTCTTTTATTTTGGGATTAACTATGTTCTGTTTATTCATTCACTCCAAAAGCACCCACTGTGATCCTGTTATGTACTAGGCACTAGGTGAGATGCTAAGGATTCTTACAGAAATAGGACACAGTTCCTGCCTTGGCACTCAGATATTATCAAGAAACACCCCAGCCCCCGTTGCCTGGGTACTGTAAACTATGTACTCCCTCCAAGAATAGTCCTCTCTGGGGACCAAACCTCCCAGTGGAAAAGCATCAAACTATTCTTGGCTTCGCTTCCCAAGGCCAGCCTGACCTTTCACGGCAACTAGAGAGCATGAGTTGCCAGAGTCATGAAAGTCTCTCCCAGTCTATGTGCCCTTGAGCCAGGCTTGTGCAGAGGCTGTTTTCCTAAGAGGGAGCTCAGCCCAGGCTCCCAGGGTTCCAGGAGGCCTCCACTGCAGTTATTGAGGTAGTCAGTTGGCCTTTCAGCAGCAGATCTACTTTCTGAGAACCAATTGTTCTTTCAGCACTTCAAAAAGGAGATTTTGCTTGGGAGTCTTTAAGCACTTGGAGATAGGAAGCTGGAGTGTAATTTTTTTATGTGCTTTATGAACAGCGAGGACTGAGAGGGATTCGCTTTAACTTGACTAGGCATGGGGAGGGGTCTCTTTGAAACAGCCACTTGACAGCAGTCGTGTATACGATTAAATGTTCTCGGTAGAGAATCCCAAGGAACAGTGGTTTTGAATGTAGTTACATGTGAGGCAGCACGGTGTAGTGGAACACACAATAAATGCTCTTTGATTACTTTCCATCATTCTTGGCCATGCTCCAAGTGCAATGTGACTCTTTATTTGCGCAGCTCTGTTCTAAAGGTTCATGAGAGCTGTATGTAGGTCTTGGTGAACTGGAGTAAGATTTATTTCATCTGGTATCCTTTAAAACACTGAAAGCATTTTATCTTATTATAAGAATTTCACAAAGATATGATGGTAAGGGAGAGCACTTGATGGTATTGAAGACGTTTATCAATTATTTCTAGCAAACAAATCCTATCTTCAGTCATTTGCCAGTGTCTTAGGTGTAACTGGATAAGTTTGGGCCACCCTGGGCTTTAGTGTTGCTATTTCTAAAATGACAAGGAAGGACAAGCTGCCCCTTCATAAATTTCTGCATGCTAGAAGAATGCCTGGTATACAGCAAGCACTCACCTATTAAATTTAATGTATTACTTGGACCTGAACTTAATCCAGCTCTAAAGGTTTATAAGTGGACATTTATTTGTGTCCGGAATAACTTAGGTGAAGCTAGATTGTTCCCTTCATTGATCATGGTGCATGGCTGGCATTACTCAACTCTTCTTTTCTGCTTCTCTGACTTCCTTATTCCTTTGTGGTCTACTGTAGTTCCAGCTCGCTAGGCTTCTGACCCATACCAGATGCAGAACTTCAGACAAGGCTACAATCTTAAGCCCAAATAAAGTGTTTTAAGGAAAACATTCCCTGATGTTTTATAAAGAACCTGTACACATTCCACACCCTGCTGAGCAGAGCTTTTGTTGCACAAAGTGCTGGCAGCAAGGATGATCCTGAGAGGAGATTTGAAGTAGTGTCTCTCTCCTAGCAGCACTGTGCCTAGGAGAGGTAGGAACAAGGACTTCAAGGGCACTTCCAGGGAGAATGGTTACATAAAACCTCAAAGTCTTTACGTCAGATTCATATTTTGCACCAAGGTGTAGGCTCTGATACTTTAAGAAAAAAAATTATGTGTAGTCAAAATTACCTAATAAAATATCCCAATTTCTGAATAGCTTTCAGTATCTTTCTAACATAGCTCCATCTCTGACCTCCCTTTTTCCCCAGCATTAAAAAAATCATGCTTTCTTTAGCTGAGTACCAGAAAAGAGATTGTCAGCTTGCATTTATGGGCCATGTTATATATAAATATGTATATTATTTTAAAAATTAGAATCATAATTAGTACATCAAAATGTTCACACTATGGGAAATATGCTCACCCTAAAGCTTATACTTATTCACTGGAATGACAGGAGAAAACTAAGTTGACTTTCTCATTTTCTTTTTCTTTGCTGACCTCTAATAGCTGGGTTTTTGTGTTAAATGTTCACATTATAGAACTTCACTGTACCTACAGTAAACTCAATGTCCAACCTAACCAGGTCAGAACAACGAGCCAAATGGAAGGGACTGTGCCCAGTGGAGCTCTTTAGACCCTGAGACGAGGCAGAAACTCACAGTACAGCAGGTTCCAAGTCTCAGAGAAAGAAGAGTGTTCAGACAAGAGACAATCAGTCGGCATCTGGCTTGGGCATATGGCTCAAGCGGGTACAGATATCCACCTCAGAGAGTCCTGGCACTGGGTGTTTGATACTGTGACACTAGGTCTATATTTGAGCAGGAGGGTCACCAACCCCAGAGGACACTGTGTACTAGAGCTAGGCAGGCCCCTGTGGGTTAAGAGAACATCTTTAAATGAATTAGAATGAGGCAGTCCTTTGGCAGACACAGTCCTGCTACAAGGGGGCACAGCTTGGTAGCAGCATGTGGGTTGGATTCCTGCCTCCACTTGCCCACTTGGCCCAGTGCCTTTATAGAATGCTCAAACTGTACAGCACTACACAGAGGGCCTGACAAGATCAGCACAGAAGGGGGAGTAATGGTCAAAGCCTGTTTTAATTTTCCTACTTGGCAAAGCTGGATTGGTCTTAGAGCTTGGGTCATCTGGGCACGTGGGGGCTGTAGAACTCTAAGCCAGCCAGCCAGGCTTCTCATGTGTGATGGGCTCGAGAACAATCCTTTAATCCCACCAAAAATCCCTGCA
Source organism: Pan troglodytes (assembly GCF_028858775.2). Classification (NCBI taxonomy): domain Eukaryota; kingdom Metazoa; phylum Chordata; class Mammalia; order Primates; family Hominidae; genus Pan; species Pan troglodytes. The sequence goes on from NC_086015.1 coordinate 34,374,484, forward strand.
ACAAGAAACACTGATTCTCCTTTTATTTAATTAAAGGACTGTTTTCTCATGAGTATTCTGCCTGATTTATGAATACCTATTGTTCAAAATGTAATTGCATATTCAGCACTGCTCAATGGAACAGGGACCGTTTGAGCTTGTACTGTTTGCTTTACATTTTTAAAATCCTTTGTTTAGATGTGTATGATTCATTTCATTACGATGCACAAAATCAAGGCATTCCAGAAGGCATTCTATGGATACCCGTAATTTTTAATCTTTGTCAAGATGTGCCAAGCCAGCCAGAACACAGCAAGGCTGACACAAAAGCCTTGAAATTTGAAGAGACACTCAGGCAGGTGCCTTATGACTAAGTGAGGATGGGTCTCCAATTGCCCACGGCCTTCAGACATTTACCCAAAGAGAAGCAGATCTATTTTGAATGAATAGATCAACACTGATTCATACTTTCAAACATTATTACACAATAGCAAACAGATACCTAAAAAAATACCTTGATGTCTTCCAGATACTCAGATATGTTTTAGAGTAAATTTTGCTGGTTTGCGAGAAAATTCTGCAGACAATGTCATGGGACCAGATCATTTCATTGGCTTTCACTATGGCATTGGGAAGTGAATCTGTGAAATGCAGACATGGGTGAGTTCAAATAAAAGTTGTAGAGTCATAGCATAATATTCAATATCACTCCATCTTCTTATCCTAACTCCGACATGATTTCTAATACTGTCCCTCGTTAAATCCCTAATACCCTGACATTTCAGCCAAAAGGAACTACTTACTCATTCTCCCCCACACGTAACCAGGGTGTCCCACACCCATGCTTTTGCCCATGTTATTTTTTTTCTGCTCCATCTCAGTTCCCAAGGCAACTAGAGTGACAAAAATACCCAGGAGGCTAAGACTTAATTTACAATTGTAACACTACATTTAATAGTCATGAAGTAAGAATATTGGCCACACCTTAGCAACAACATAATCCTTTTATGTTGAGAGAGCCACAACATTCTTTTATTCTTTCTCTCAGCCAGTCATCAATAAATATTTATATAATACCTATTATATGCTAGGCACTGTTCTAGATACTGGAGACATAACAGTAAACAAAACCTAAAACCTCTTTATTCATAAAGGGTCCTAAATAGATCTTATTGTTTTACTGTGATAAGTACATCTGGTTTCCCATTTAACAGTAAAAAACACATAAAAATATGCAATTAACCTGAAATTACTCAATTAACACCCAGAAACTATTTGTAGTTGCCCTTTTGTTCACTATGTCTTTTTTAGAGGAGGAAATTTGTAGAACATTGTTCAAAGTTCTAATGCAATAGTTAACGTTGCTTCCCATTGTCTGTAGGATAAACAGTTGCATTATTTTTAATTTAAAAACATGTTTTGATTTAAAAACTGAGTTTTTGAATATTTTTATCTATTCTTTTTCAAAATAAGGTCTTCTTGTTTGTTTTTTATTATAGCAGACATACAGAAAGTTACAGAAAACATAACTGTGCAGTTCAATGAACTATACAATGAATTTTTCAAAGCAAACACTCACGTTACTACGACTCAGATCTAGAAAGACAATATTACCCAAACCTCCAGAAGTCCTGCTAGTATCTTTACCAGTCAAAGTACCTCAAAGTTACCCATGATCTAACTTTTTTTTTGGAGATTTAAGAGTTTTTTAAAATTAGCTCTATGAAATTGCTGAAGTTATAAATCAATTACTTTTTACTTGATGAATTTGATAACTCTTTTGACAGACAGGAATCATGCCATTGACATTGCTCACAATATTAAACAAATGTAAGTCCATAAAATTCGTCATCTCCCCAGCATCTACTAGGTGGATGTTTTAGGTACAGGGATACGGCACATACTGCCTTACCAGACTTCTTTGCTATAATTATGAACCATATCAGTGATTCTCAACTCGAGCTAAATTTGCCACCCATGCCCCAGAGGACATATGCCAATGAACCATGATCTAATTTCTAACACAGTTAAATTGTACTTGGTTTTGAACTTTATATAAATGAAATTTTAAAATCTATATTCTTCCACGTCTGGCTTCTTTTTTTCACTCAACATTATGTCTGTGAGATTTGTCTGTATTGTGGCGTGTACAATGAATATACTATAATTGATTTCTTTATTCTACTATTAATAAAATTTTCTGGTTCACCATAACAGTGATCATATAAAATTTCTCCTTCCAAATTCAATATCTACATACCGACCAGTTTTTATTGTTCTATTTACATTCTGATTTTCTGATTACTTCAATTAAAAAGATAAGTCTTTTGACTTGGATCTGTATTGCATGCCTTTGTACTTACAAAAGTATGCTCTGTGTGTGTGTGTGTGTGTGTGTGCGTGTGTGTTGTATTTTAACTACCCTAGATAAGGTACTTTACCAACCATCTTCTCTAAATGTAGTAAATTCATCATATCATCAAATGCTTCTCAAAAGTCTCTTTACATGCCACATGTAAATAGTTCAGATTGATTAGAAATATGTTTCCACCTGAAAGGGTGGTTATTTGTGGATATTTGTGGTTTCCAAATATCGTCTATTCTTGTCCACCCTTCAACAGACCTCCTGATTTTGTTGAGGCTGATCGCTAATCTTACATGTGTTTTGTCTTTTCATAGTATTACCACCTATGGATGAGCTTTTGTTCAGTGTCTTTTTACCAGATCAGCACTCAACAGAAGACAAAAAATGTCAACCTCCACAGGTTAATAATCAAACACACGATGGCTCTTAACCAGCCGTGCTTACCAAAGGCCACCAAAAGTGGATTTATAGTATCTGTTAATAAAGAAGTTGGTCATTACTTCATGCTGTCTTCCTTATAATAAAGCACCCCAAGGAGAAATCCCTATCAGAGCTTTGCTCCTAAACCAGCTGTACTTCTCCTGAAAAATTTGTCTGTTTTTATCTTAAGGAGTTATAATGTTCAAATATGGATTTCAGAACACTCAAAGGCAAAACTGTGACCCACGCTGACTTCTGTGGTTTTCATCTCATCCCTTCTACCCTTAAACCTAATCTTGTTTTTTACTCTTCTTTGGCTTATTTTTAACCTTCAATATTGTTGCGGCATTGTTACCTGAAATAATGTCCAGAATAAGGCAGAATGTAAAGAGGCTGAGAGGTGAGTTCCCCCTCTAGTACTGCTTTGGTTATTGAGTGTTCTTTCAATTCAGAAACACCATTATTTTCATCAGGATCCCCAAGTGAGGGTGGAGAAGTCATATTTTATTTGCCAAATTTATCATGGCTATTTGAATTTAAAAGACACTATAATTGGTTCTCAAATTTATCTCTTTTTTTTGCTTAAAAATTATATTTTCTTCTTTTAGTGATAATTTCAATAATTTGGCAGACAATTACTGAAAAGTATTTTTCCTTTAACATTTATAGCTATCATTCCATATTATTTTTTGATACATAAAGACATCTAAGATATTCTCTTTTATAACATAAGAAATATTGGAGCTTATATTTTTATTGCCTTGAATAAAAAATAAAGTATCTATAGAAGGATTCAAAAGTCACTAATAACAAGGGTTACCTATTTGTGGGTTGGCAACTGGATAAATGGGGAAAAGATAAAGGAGAAATATTTCGCTGAATTCCTTTTTAAAATTTTTTGGATTTTGACACAGATTAATATATTTGAAATTCAAAAACTTAAATGAAAAAATCATACTTAGAAAGTCCTCAAAATGATAGCACCTCTACCCCAACAAAACAAAAACAATTATCATACATTGTATTTTTATATAGAAATATTTTATCTTATATAATGACAAATAATGAGAGTTGAAAAATCAAGCAGGTGAATTTATGTCAACATGCCAAAAATTTAAAAATAGAGTAATCAAATATATGTTATTTTATTACAGTCTTGGAAAATCCTCAAAAGTTTGTTGAAGGGAACAAACTTTTGCTGCTGGCCATGAAGGAGTAAATGGAACTGGACTTGTTTGTACACCATAAAAACTAGAAAACTAAACAAAAAATACACGAAACAATTTTCAAACATTGGGCAACAGGGCAAAGGAGGACATGTTTGAGAGGTAATAAAAAATTACCAGGCATAACATAATGGAGTACTATGCAGCTGTCACTTTTTTTTTTTTAATGAGAAAGACTGCTTTGAACTTATACAGAATGTTTTCCAGGGCATGTTTCTAAGTAAAAAAATGTAAGGCCCAAAGAAATTGTCTATATTAGATTATACTTTATGTAAGAAAGAAATATAAAATAAAGTACTACTGTCTGCTCATTTGCCTAATCATGAATCTCCATTTTCTTCATTCCTGAAGAATGAAATCAGGAAAAATTAACTAGAAATTAAAGAGATTGGTTACGTACAGCGGTTTATTGGAAAGGCGTGAGAATGAGAGATAAGAATGAGGTAGCAGGGATGACAAGAGAGTGAAACTTTCTTGACTATGACTTCAATATAACTTATTCTTAGATCCATAGCAATGTTTCATATACCCTTCAACTACCCCAAATTAAACAAATAATTAAAAGCAATTAAACATGAGGGTAACCCAAAATAGAATACAAACACTAGCAAATGAACCTAACTGTATTACGAGTAAATAACATCATCACACTGAAGTGTATGTGAGAAAAAAGAATTATCTGAAGTTTTTGGAAAACTGTATTTTGACAGGATATTGCAAGGCTGAAGACAAAATAATTGTACATAAAAACCGTAATCTAGTAATTTTTAAAGACAGTAATGTTTAGCAATTCTGAAACTACTTATGTTTATACTAGACTTGAACAAAAAAATAGATTGTAGATAATGAGAACCAAGGTTTCTTAATGTTATCAAAATAATTTATAAAGAAGGAAAAGGGGAAGCCTAAAATAAACACCACATGGTATTAGATTAGTATCAGAGTTAACAATGTCAACTCATGGTTTTTAATATACATACTCATATCAAAATATAGATATGAGTATATTAGTGTGTTACTATGTATACATAAAATGCCCAGCTCTGTCTTCTTTGAGGATCAGAGCAATGACATCCCAATAACAATGAGAGTATATAAAATCCAGATTCTTGTCTCTAAACGCTTATTCAAATAAAAGGTATGAGAGCTCCTGGGAGAAGTGATTAATTTCAGGGTCGGGAAAGGGCAAATATAAAATGATCCAGGAACACTATGTGATGCCAGAAAGTAAGAAATGCTCAAGATGATAAGGGACACTGAAATCTTGATGAAAGAACATAGGAGCCCTTCTGAAGGAGCTCTCAATGGCTAAAAGTAGACAAATTTTAGCAACAAAATTTGATTTTAACCCATATATAAATATTCATGAGTTCATCCTGATATGGGTAAATAACAGAATAAATAAATAAATATGGGAGAAAAGACAGTTCTTTCTTACAGCTGAATTCAAATTAATACATGTAGAATAACAAAGAATCATCATTATGGAAACACCATGTAGATACATTATGCAGACAAGGCAACATTAGTTAGTGAAAATTTGGGGAGAAACAAGATATGCTTAGTCTCATAGTACCTTCACCAAGAGACTTATTAATTACAAAGGCAAATGTAAGAACTTGCTGAAGAGAAGTCTGACAGACAAAAACATAACTCATGTAATCAATGGAATAAGACCTTTGACATCATGAACCACTGTATAGGAAGGACACATTATCATTTTTGTGGTGTCTTGACAATAATCTGTAGCATAGCTCCAGTGATGAGAAAGCATTAGACAAACCCAAATTGAGGGACATAGTTTAAAATAATTGATTGGCACTCTTCAAAAGAGTCTTGGTCATGAAAGACAAGAAAAGACTGAGAAAATATTACAGATTGGAGGAAAATTTAAAAGTAGGTGTAAAGTGGGATCCTGGGTAGGATCCAGAAAAAGAAAAAAAGAAGATGTAAGCAAAAACATTAGTGTTCAAATAAGACCTGTACTTTAGTTAATAATATTATTCTATTCTTTATTATTGTACTGTGGTTACAGTAAATGCTAACATAAAGAAAGAATGGGCAAAGAGTATAAGGAAAACATTTGTTGTATGTCTAAAACTTTTCTGTAAATCTGAAATTATTTCAAAACAAAAATTTAACCTTGTAAAAATAAAAATTACCAACTATGCAAAGAGGTAGAAAATTGCAACTCATAATTGAGAGAAAACAAGTTAATTAAAATCAACTAATAATTGCCAAAGATGGTAGAATTATTGGAAAAAGATGCTAAAACAATCATTACAACTGTTCTCCAGATGTTAGAAAGTTGAGCAGGGACATGTAAGATATTGAGAGAAGAGAGACAGACCCTCTCATATTGTTTTATACTCAGAAAAGGAAAGAGAAGCGAAACTAAAGGCAGGTAGCCTGGCGCCTGGGAACCAGACCCGAAACCAAGGAACCAGACCCGAAACCAGGCCTAGGCCTGCCTGACCTAAGCCTAGTAGTTAAAGATTGACCCCTGACCTAACCGGTTATGTTATCTATAGATTCCAGACATTATATGGAAAGGCATTGTAAAAATCCCTGTCCTGTTGTTTCATTCTCATTACCGGTGCACGCAGCCCCCAGTCACATATCCTCTGCTTGCTCAATCAATCACGACCCTCTCACGTGGACCCCCTTAGAGTTGTGAGCCCTTAAAAGGGAAAGGACTTGCTCACTTGGGGAGCTTGGCTCTTGAGACAGGAGGCTTGCCGATGCTCCTGGCCGAATAAACCCCTTCCTTCTTTAACCCAGTGTCTGAGGAGTTTTGTCTGCGGCTCGTACTGCTACAATAAGAGAAGTCCAAAATTGAACCTCTAAGATGAAAATTTTAATGTATGATATGAATAATACTCTGGATAGAATTAATGGCAATCAGATACTGCAAAGGAAAATATCAGTGAACTTGAAGACATAGCAACAGAAACTGTTCAAAATGAAACACAGAGAAGAAAGGGAACAATTTATAATTGCAGCCCTCATAATAGTCTTTATGGACATAGTTAACAAAATGTGTTCAAAATGTGTTCACCGAAAACTATAAAACACTTCTGAGAAAAATTGAAGATTTGCTTAATTCAATAAAAATAGATTCCAATTTCATGGATTGAAAAACTCAGTGTTATTTAAGTTTAGTTCTCTAAGAATTGTTCTACACATTTAACACAATTCAAATTAAAATCACAGTAAGTTTTTTCCAGTAAAACTTGACAAGCTGATTTTAAAATATATTGAAAATTTGTTTGAGTTCATTGTAGATTCTGGATACTAGCCCTTTGTCAGATGAGTAGGTTGCAAAAATATTCTCCCATTTTGTAGGTTGCCTGTTCACTCTGATGGTAGTTTCTTTTGCTGTGCAGAAGCTCTTTAGTTTAATTAGATCCCATTTGTCAATTTTGGCTTTTGTTGCCATTGCTTTTGGTATTTTAGACATGAAGTCCTTGCCCATGCCTATGTCCTGAATGGTAATGCCTAGGTTTTCTTCTAGGGTTTTTATGGTTTTAGGTCGAACATTTAAGTCTTTAATCCATCTTGAATTGATTTTCATATAAGGTGTAAGGAAGGGATCCAGTTTCAGCTTTCTACATATGGCTAGCCAGTTTTCCCAGCACCATTTATTAAATAGGGAATCCTTTCCCCATTGCTTGTTTTTCTCAGGTTTGTCAAAGATCAGATAGTTGTAGATATGCGGCATTATTTCTGAGGGCTCTGTTCTGTTCCATTGATCTATATCTCTGTTTTGGTACCAGTACCATGCTGTTTTGGTTACTGTAGACTTGTAGTATAGTTTGAAGTCAGGTAGTGTGATGCCTCTGGCTTTGTTCTTTTGGCTTAGGATTGACTTGGTAATGCGGGCTCTTTTTTGGTTCCATATGAACTTTAAAGTAGTTTTTTCCAATTCTGTGAAGAAAGTCATTGGTAGCTTGATGGGGATGGCACTGAATCTGTAAATTACCTTGGGCAGTATGGCCATTTTCACGATATTGATTCTTCCTACCCATGAGCATGGAATATTCTTCCATTTGTTTGTATCCTCTTTTATTTCCTTGTGAAGGACATGAACAGACACTTCTCAAAAGAAGACATTTATGCAGCCAAAAAACACATGAAAAAATGCTCACCATCACTGGCCATCAGAGAAATGCAAATCAAAACCACAATGAGATACCATCTCACATCAGTTAGAATGGCAATCATTAAAAAGTCAGGAAACAACAGGTGCTGGAGAGGATGTGGAGAAATAGGAACACTTTTACATTGTTGGTGGGACTGTAAACTAGATCAACCATTGTGGAAGTCAGTGTGGCGATTCCTCAGGAATCTAGAACTAGAAATACCATTTGACCCAGCCATCCCATTACTGGATATATACCCAAAGGAGTATAAATCATGCTGCTATAAAGACACATGCACAAGTATGTTTATTGTGGCACTATTCACAATAGCAAAGACTTGGAACCAACCCAAATGTCCAACAATGATAGACTGGATGAAGAAAATGTGGCACATATACACCATGGAATACTATGCAGCCATAAAAAATGATGAGTTCATGTCCTTTGTAGGGACATGGATGAAATTGGAAATCATCATTCTCAGTAAACTATCACAAGAACAAAAAACCAAACACCGCATGTTCTCACTTATAGGTGGGAATTGAACAATGAGAACACACGGACACAGGAAGGGCAACATCACACTCTGGGGACTGCTGTGGGGTGGGGGAAGTGGGGAGGGATAGCATTGGGAGATATACCTAATGCTAGATGACGAGTTAGTGGGTGCAGCGCACCAGCATGGCACATGTATACATATGTAACTAACCTGCACATTGTGCACATGTACCCTAAAACTTAAAAGTATAATAATAATAAAAAAAAATTAAAATTAAAATAAAAAATAAAAAAAAGTATTGAAAATGCAAAGGTCCTTTGTCAAAACAATCTTGAAAAAACTTTAAAAAAATCTTTGTGAAGATGCACAAAGCATGGAATATAAAAAAATAATAAATGATAATTTGGACTTTGTAAAAATGAAGAACTTTTGGACTTCAAAAGATAATTAAAATGCAAGCTTAGATCTGGGAAAAATAGTCACAATATTTATATCTGTCATATTTCTGACAAAGATATTTTATGTAGACTAAGAAAGTTTTCTTTTTTAAAAGCACTTTATTTTTTAGAGCAGTTTTAGTTTTACAGCAAAATCCAGAGGAAGGGAAAGAGATTTCCCATTTACCCCTTGTCCCCACACGTACATTGCCTCCCCTTTATTATCATCCCTCGCCAGAGTGATATAATTGTTACAACTGATGAACCCACACTGGCATATCATTGGCACTCAAAGCCAGTAGTTTATGTTAGAGTTCACTCTTGTTGTATATTCTGTGGATTTTGCCAGACAAATAATGACACATATCCATCATTACACATATAGAGTATTCTCATGGCCCTAAAAATCCTCTGTGCTCTGCTTATTTATCCCCTCTACCCTAAACCCCTGGCAACCACTGAACTTTTACTGTCTCCATAGTTTTGCCTTTTCCAGAATGTCATATGGTTGTAATCATACAATATGTAGCCTTTTCAGATTGGTTTCTTTCACCTAGTAATAAGCATTTAATTTTCTTCCATGTCTTTTCACGACTTGATAGCTCATTTTCTTTAAGTACTGAATAATATTTTATTGTCTGAATGTACCACAGTTTTTATTTATCCATTCACCTACTGAAGGACATCTTGGCTGCTTTAAGTTTGAGCAATTATGGTGGGAGCTGGGAGAAGCTGCTACAAATATTCATATGCAGGTTTTTGGGTGGCCATAAGTTTTTGACTCCTTTGAATAAATATCAAGGAGCATGATTGTTGGATTGTATGATATGTATAAATATGCTTAGTTTTATAAGGAACCACCAAACTGTCTTCCAAAGTGGCTATATGATTTTGCAATCCCATCAGCAACAGATGAGAATTCCTGTTGCTCCATATTCTCACCCATATTTGGTATAGTCTATGTTCCAGATTTTGGCCATTCTAATAGGTATGTAGTGATACCTTGTTTTCATTCATATTTTCCTGCTAACATATGATGTGCAGTCTCTTTGTACATGCTTCTTTGCCATTGGATATATTCTTTGTTGAGGTATCTATTAAGCCTTTGGCCCATTTTAAAATTGGGTTGTTTTCTGCTGAGATTTAAGAGTTCTTTGTATATTTGAAATGACAGTTCTTTATCAGATATGTGCTTTGCAATTATTTGCTCTGACTTTCTGGCTTGCATTCTCATTCTTTTCACATTGTCTTTCACGGAAGTTTTTAACTGTAATGAATTCCAGCTTATCAATTGTTTCTTTCATGGGTCATGTCTTTGTATCTAAAAGGGCATCACCATACCTAAGGTAATGTAGATTTTTCTCCCATGTTATCTTCCAGTAGTTTTATAGTTTTCTATTTTTAATTTAAGTCGATGATCCATTTGAGTTATTTTTGTGAAATGTGTAAGATCTACATCTAGATTTTTTTTTCATATACGTGCTCAGTTGTTCCAGCACCATTTGTTGAAAAGACTGCTTTCTTTGCTATATTTATTGCCTTTGCTCTTTTGTTAATAGATCAGTTGATTGTTTATGTAGGTCTGTTTCTGGGCTTTATTTTCTGCTGCCACTAATCCACGATCCATTTGTCAGGTTGTTTTTTTCTGTTTTTGTTTTTGTTATTATTATTAATTTTTTTTCCAGTACCATTCTGTCCTTATTACTGTGGGTTTACAGTATGTCTTGAAGTTGAGTAGTATCAGTTCTTCAACTTTGTTCTTCTCCTTCAATATTTCATTGACTATTCTATATCTTTTTCCTCTTTGTATAAACTTTAGAATCAGTTTGTCTCTATCACAAAATAACTTGCTGGATTTTTTATTGGGATGATATTTAGTCTACAGATCAGGTTGGGAAGAACAGATATCTTGCAAATATTGACTCTTCCCAAAGATGGACATAAAATGACTCTTCACTTATTTTGTTCTTTGATTTATTTCATCAGAGTTTCTAAATTTTTTCTAGTATAGATTTTGTACATATATTGTCAGATTTATACATAAGAATTTATCTTTTTGGGGGGTGTTAATGTAAAGGGTACTATGCTTTTAATTGCAAGTTCCACTTGTTCATTACTAGAATATAGAAAACTTTAATTTTTGTATATTAACTTTGTGTCTTGCAAGTTTTCTATGATTGAGTATTAATTCAAGGAGATTTTGGTGATTCCTTTATATTTTCTACCTAGACAATCATGTTATCTGAAAGCAAAGTTTTATTTCTTTCTTCCCAATCAATACCCTTTTTATTTCTGTTTCTTGTTTTATTTTATTAGCTAGGACTTCCAATGCAATGTTGAAAAAGGAGTGGCAGAAAAGGACATTCTTGGCTTGTTTTTAATCTTAGTGTGAAAGCTTCTAGCTTCTCACCATTAAGTATAACATTAGTGGTACTTTTTTTGTAGATATTCTTTATCAGGCCAAGGAAGTTCCCATTACTTCCTAGTTTATTGAGAGTTTTTCTCATGAACGACTGTCGAATTCCATCAAATGTCTTTTTCTGCATCTGTTGACAAGATTATGTGACCTTTCTTTTTTAGCCTCTTGATGTAATGGATTACATTACTTGATGTTTAAATATTGAACCTGCCTTACAAGCCTGGGGTAAATCCCACTTTTACATGGTGTATAATTATTTTTGTCCATTGTTGGATTGAACTTGCTAGTACTTTGTTGAGGATTTTTGCATCTATGTTTATGGGAGATATTGGTCCAGCTTCCTGTAATGTCTTTGCCTGGTTTTGAATTTAGGGGAATGCTGGCCTCATTGAATGAGTCATCTCATTGAAGTACTCCATCTAGTTCTATCCTCTGAAAGATATTGTGTAATTGGTATAATTTCTTCCTTAAGTGTTTGGTAGAATTCACCAAAGCCAGATGGAGTTGGCTACCTCCATTCCCCCAACTCAGTTAGGCTTGATAAAACTCCAACAGGTTAGGCTCTGGTTAATTAGCTTCTCCTGAGGGCAAGCATTGTTAAAAACAGAGTGCTGTGGCATACCCTGAAATGGTTCCTTTTTCCCTCTCCATGCCAGAAGCATAAGTGACCTTTTCTCTGATATTTACTGTGAAAACATGGTAAAACTCACAAAAGTGAGGGGGGCTAGCAATGACTTGGTGCTCTGAAGTTATTAACTCTCAGATTGGTCTACAATGAGCCTCCAGAAATTCATCAATTACAGTTCAGGTCTCCCTACCCTGGCACCAGCTCCCATTGTAGTTCCACTTATGAGTCTCTGCTCCAGGAAGTTGAGGCTCCTCTATTCACTTGTCTGCCTCTGTAATCTGGGGGGCAATGGCTTACCCTCTGTTTTCATTTTTCTTATGGATCTAAGAAGAGTTGCTGATTTTTCAGTCTGTTCATCTTTTTACTTGTTGTAAGGAGGGAGTAGCAATTTTCAAGCTCCTTACGTGCAGAACCAGAAACCATAACTGTACAGGAGTGATTTTTTGATAAACAATCCAATGAAAACTGGGAAAAACATTTGAAAGACTTTTCAAAAAAAGAAATGTGAAGGACGATGTCTTTAATGCATTTTATTATATGTAAATTATACCCCAATAAAGTTTATTTAAGATACATAGGAAACATATCAGAGGATTACGTTACTCTAAAACTTTCTGACCTAAACTGTAAAGTCAATCAATATACTATGAAATAATATAAAGATTTTGATGCTTTTTATATTTCATTAAAATGTAACATACAATATCTAGATTTCAAGTTGGGCTTCAGTTGGAGCTAGAGTTCCCTGTGTTACAGTCCAGTTAGGAAAACAAGAGTTTATGTAATATTGTTCATTAGACGAAATTCAAAATTTGGAATATTAGCTGTTACTAACCCTAAGAAAGGACAAGAAGAAGAGACAGTGGTTGCAGAGCTAGACTGGAACTTGATCCATGGCTGGAGTTACCTGGCAACAGCTGGGACCATGGAGGAAATGCTACCCTGAGGAAGAATAGAGAGGGGAAGAAATTCTCTGGCTGCTTCTTCCATCTTCCACCCCTCAACCTCGTTCCAGTGTCTCCTGTTGGTTGAGCAGAGTCAGAAGCAGATGGCAGGGGAACCTGGGAAATCCAGATGGTGGATCTGCCCTCTGTGGTACTGGGTAAAGAAGGGAATGACCAGGAAATCGATCTGAGGGTAAACAGGAAAACAAGCAGCCTACTTCCAACATGAGATGCTTCTTTTTACCCCAAGTGGTGAAGGGCCAGAGGAAAAACACGGGCTGTGTGGAAGATTTGAGGTTCTAAATCTTTGTTTTATCTTGACCTCCTTGAGCAAGATGAATGGGAACAAATCATTTTACTTCAAACACCTCCCAGAGGTGTTTTGTAAAACAATGAAAATATGCCAAGAACTTATCACAGAACCAGTGCCAGATGAACACCGAGTAATTCATATGCTTCAAACATTACCTTGAAGGGTCATTCCACTTTGAGTAGAAAATGAAGTAAACCACAAGTGAGAAGAGAACAAATATTTTAACATTTGAGCATTCGCTTTTGTGAAATTAAATAAAGCAGACTGATAGAACCACAGCCAAGGCATTTATCTTTTAGAAATGCTGAGGTATCCCTAAGCAAATAATCAGCCAGAAAAAGTAAACATTCATTTTCCTGCCATTCTGGGGTGTGATCCTGATTTCTTCAGTTCAGCATATTTATGAGCTGCCTTGCCCTCTTTCCTGCGTTCTCCCAATTCTTCCGTCTTTGCAGGATGCTGTTCTTTCACACATGTTGTTTTTGCTTAATAAAGTAATAATCGACACAATCTGCCCTCTCTACAGAGTAATTATGTTAGCCTGTTGTTATTGATTTTGTTGCTAAGGTCTGAGAATCTGCTAATGTGCCACTGTGGGAGTGGTGGGAAGGTCGTAGGGGAAAGCATGTTCTTATAATTTTCCCATAAACCAGATGTTTTCTTTAACTCTTACATCTTCAAAATATTTTCTCTTGAGAAAAAAAAACAACAAGGACTAGAACGAGTTTAAGACACCAGCTCTTATTTTCTCAGCATACCACAAGCACATATAACTGAGGGTAAAGAATTTATTCTGTGGGCGCCTGTGTATCTGCTAATCATTTGATAAGCTACACGTATAATCAAGTAAAACCTGTTTCGTAAGTAAACTATATTCTTCCAATTTCCCAATGATTATGTTTCAATTACCATTGAAAACAATAAAACATTACCAAGGAAAGCATTACCACTGTAACATCATCCTGAATTTAGCAGGGTAAAACAATTTTTATTATCTCACAGATTTTATGGATCAAGAATCTGCAAAAGACTCAGCTGGGGCTGGCACCCAGGTTCAGCAGTTGTTACTCCGAATGTGTATATATGGCCTCCTTAGCAGGGCAGTTTCAGAGTCGTTAGATTTTCAGAGTGGTGGTGTCTCTCAGAGTGAGTATCCAAAGAAAATCAAGAGAATGTTGTGTGACTTTTATAGCTAGCTTCAGAAGTCATGTAACCTCATTTCCGCCATTCTCGGTTGCAGTGGTTCTCAACGAGGGGCAATTTTATTTTCCCATCTTCCCCCTTTGGGGTGCATGGAACCACCCTCGAGAATGTTTGGCAGTATCTGAATACATTTTTAGTTTGTACAACTGAAGGTGGTGGGAGCTACTGGCATTTAGTAAGTCGAGCTCAATGATGCTGTTAAGTATTCTATAATGCACAACAAGAATTTTGTAGCCCAGTATGTCAATAGTGCTGAGGTTGAAAAACCCTGCTCCATTGGTTGAGGTAGTCATTGCCTGCCAGATTTAAGGGGAGGAAACATGGATTCTAATTCCGAAGGGAAAAGAGTCAGAAAAAATTGATGAACACTTAAAAGCTGCCACGAAGTCCTGAATTTACCTTTTATCAAATTCAAACACCAAGTCTTCTATTAATTCAGTTCCTAGGGGATACAATTATTTTTGTTTAATTTTTGATTTTTGTGGGTAGGTGTATGTATTTATGAGGTATCTGAGATGTTTTGATACAGGCATGGAATGTGAAATAAGCACATCATGGACAATGGGGTATCCACCCCCTCAAGCATTTATCCTTTGAGTTACAAACAATCCAATTACACTCTTTAAGTTATTTAAAAAAGTTATTGACTATTGTGCTATCAAAGATTAGGTCTATTCATTCTTTCTATTTTTTGTACCTTTTAAAATTGAGGTTCAAAAGGAAGTTGTAACGGTTTCAAAACAATTGAGATCAGGGATCTCTAAATGGGGCTTTGAGGCACCGGGAAACATACCCTTACCCTAACCTGCACATGGGACTCTGAGAATGTAAATGCTTAGGTCAAGTTACCAACTAAACAACAAAGGCTAAGCCCAGATATCAGTTCTATAATTTGAGGTGCCCCCACCATTCTTTTCTCTTGATCCTCAAGTTTCTTACTGTTTTTACTCATTTCAATATTGTCCAGCTGTAGATGAATTCTATTTTTAGAAGTTTGTGTGGTTACATTTAAACCTAATTTTCAAACTGACCTGCTTGAGATCCAAAGCACATTTTTAAGCATCAGAGCTCTAGGAGCAGAAAATAGCATCCCTGGGATGACAGGAAGGATGCCCTGTGCCTGGAGGAGGTCTCCCTCCAGGATTCAGCACACCATGGAGCTGTGGGAAGTGTGTTCTCTCTGTCATGAGAGAGAAAGGAGTGGCTGGCTCAGCAAGATTAGAGCCTCTCTCTGGATTGTTCCTCAGAACCAGAAGAACTGTGTGGAGTGGCAGCAACTGGAGGAAGCAGAATGTCCCCGAGCAAGGTGACTGGTTTTACTTAATGGAAAACTGAATGTTAAAGTAGCTAATAACACTAACTGCTTTCTTTTTAGTTGTTCTCATTTATTCTTTTCTAAAAATCTGTATTTCCATTCCTTTATTTGTTCTAACAGTCTCCTACTGTTCTCAAATACAACGTCTATTTTCTCCTTATCGCATGTCTTTAGTTGATGAAAGAGGGTAATACCCTGGCTTCATGCTCATATTTATCAAGCATTTCTGGAGCAGCTCCTACATTCCAAACTCTGAATTGAGTGTTGAAAGGTGTGACAGTGAACAAAACAGACCCAAACTTGATGGCAGAACCCATGGAATAGCCTGCCCCACAGGGTCTGGTGGAAGATATGCTCCACTGAACTGACAAAAATACACAACTATATGACTTACAAATGAGCAAACAACCTATCCATGCTTGGAGAGTCCAGAAGCCTTCCTGGAGTTGGTGACATCGAAGTGGAGAGTGACAGATGAAAATGGCGTGAAGCAAACAAGGGAAGGGTTTTCCAAGCCAAGAAAGCAGAGTGAATGAAGTCAGGTTCAACCATGTTGGCTTTTTTGTTTATTATTGTCTACCTGCTTGTGTATGGCTTTAAGATGGTAGACACAAATTCTTAAATCTTTGTACAAAAGGGGCAAGGAAGTTGGAATGAGCCGTTGGGTATTAGCTGTGTAAATCTCTATTTTTCCTTCTGCATGTGGCCACATGCTACTTCAATGTTATGTTCTTTTCTCATTTTTTTTTGCACTATTTACACACAGAAAAAAATCATTTTGGCCAACAATGTTTATTTAAGATCAACTTGATACTCACTGATGCTCTAATATGTGCCTTTAACAAAAGCCTCCTGAAGCAAAACTCACGCAGTAAACCGTCTTTGTTATCTATCACTTCTAGATCGAAGAAGTGTCATCAGTGCATCAAAGCCAGGAAGCAGATAGAAAATTGGGGTTAGAAATCCAAGATCAAGACAGTGACAGGTCAAGTTCAGGAGAGGTGGAGGGGTCAGAGAGCAGGAGCATAATTAGAGCATAATTGAAACCCAAGGTGACCTCTGCCTTAAACAGGATTTGAGGACAGCCCCTGTAATTGGATTCAGGGGTCTACAAAACTCTAAGTTTACGAGAAACCTCATAGAGTGAACCTTGGGAATACAGGAACCCCAACATATATTCATTCATGTGTGCACCCCCCAAAAAGCACAAGAATATTTACAGGAACACTATAAAATCCCCATATGGGAAACAGTAGAATGGATAAATTGTGGGTTTTTTACACAGTGAAATACAATTCTGCAATGTGAATAGACTTACAACACAACTGCATTTGAAAATGATACTGAATCTTACAAATATAATGATATGGGGAGGGAACCACACATAAAAGGCACATATTTTTACGAATTGTGCCTTTTGGTCTCATTTTTATGAAGTTTAAGAACAAGCAAAAGTAATTTAGGGTATTAGAAGTTCTGACAGCTGTTACCCTTGTACAGGGCAAATGGGTAGTGTCTGGAGGGAACACAGGAGTGGCAGGGATTCTGGAGTGCGAATAATCTGGTTTTTGATCTGGGTGCTGTTTATAACAGTATGTTCAACTTGCGGAAATGCAATAAGTAATACACTTAATTTTGTACTTTTGTATATAATGGTATACTTTAGTTAAGGTTTGGGGAGAAAATAGGAATATAGATAGACCTCTGGGATGATTGGGGATGTTGAAAAATACACTTTGAAAATTGTTTGAAAAATACTGACCTAAAAATTCATCAAACTGTGTTCAGCAACTTTAAATGACTGCAAAGAAAATTTGGGTAGCCTGTTGAGAAGAATCAGGACTCTGAGCTTTCATTAGCTGAATTCTGTTTAACTCCACTTAGAGCCTACATGCCCACTCATGTTTTTCAGGGGATAAGTCCTTGTTGCTTGCTACAACTACTTACTAGTCACCATCATTTGGCTTATCGTTTGCATCTCACATAGATAACTTTTTTTTTTCCCTGAGGAATGGTTCGTCATATCTGTGGATAGCAACAAATCATCCATGAACAAATTTTAGTTTATGTTAATTGTAAGAGACAGTTTTGCTGGATTCTGTGAAATAAACCAGTATATGGGTTTAACTGTCTAACTACTTATATAAACATTTCATCATCTAGGTATGTATCTGTCCCTCTCCTAACATTTATTAAAAATGTTTATGTTCCCTGTTAATGAGCACTGAGTTTTAATTTGTGCTCAAGATCACTTTGTCTAATAACATTTACCTTAGCGGGATATTACTGGTGTAATCAATTAAATATTTTCTAAATAATGGGAATTACAAGCACACAAACATCTACTGGGCAAGATGGGTGAAGAGAAAAGGCAGTAGTGAGAAACAAGTGTAAGCCAGTTAATTCAGTTTCAGCTTGTAAGTTTTCAGTGTTTAGATTTAAAACCAAAAAATCCAAAATCTGAATTACCTAATTTTCTGATTAAATTTAGAAAATTAAAATTGTCAATGAACTTTAAAATTTTTAAACTTTGTATAAGCCAAACAAACCATATCTATAGGCAGGATTCAGTTCACACATTGTCAGTCTGAGCCTTCCAAAAGCATGATTTTAATCACTCTTCACAAATGTCCTATGAGGTGGGCATTGTACAGAGAAGGAAACCGAGGTGCATAGAAAGTGTAGCGTATTGGTCAAGTTCACACAGCTAAGAAGAGCCAAGCTAGAGTAAAGTCCAAGTCTAATTATCAAAATTACTATTCATTTCCCCAGTGAGAAAAAAGCCTCACTGCATATCACTATGCTGGGATTAACAATCAAATTATGGTTTTTTACTTACAGGTACGATGGGAAAAAAGATGGAGGAAATATTTGCATTATTTGCTAAGGAATTTTTTCTTTTGGAAATTGGCTTAAAATTCTGTACTACAGAGAGTATATACCACTCAGTATTGGATTCATCTTTCTTTTTCTGGCAATAATATTCATTATAACACACAAGAAATAAACCAATCACCTTATCTTAGACTATCCAAAGACTACAAAGGGACTTGTCTTAAAATTACATGTGTGGATGGCAACAACTCATACATGTCCAAATTTTAGTTTATGTTAATTGTAAGAGTTGGTTTTACTGGATTTTGTGAAATAAACCAGTATTTGGGTTTAACTGTCTAACTACTTACATAAACATTTCATCATCTAGGTACATATCTGTGCCTCTCCTATCGTTTAGTAAAAATGTTTAAATTCCCTGTTAATGTCTTCTAATGGAATGGATCTATGGAGGGTGAGGATTCCACCTTTTTGGTTTTGATTGCAGCAAGCTTTTCAAATGTTTATCTTCAGTATATTTTTCCAGATAATTAATTAATTCAATTTCAGTGAGACCATCCATGCTTATATCTATTTTGTTGTAATCCTTTCTCTTTTTTGACAAACGAATGAAAAAAACTTATTAGGAGAACAAAAACATAGAATTGCTAGGAACTGTTCATGTATGTCCCAAACTGATATTAAAATAGATTTTGGCTTTGAAAAAATGTAAAACTATTTGTAAATACAAGTAAGCAGGGTTGATGGATTACATGTGAGAAGAAAAGATGGTCAATTTATTTCAAAATTGTTTTTTAAGTTTTTATTTTCTTTCTAAATGGAAGGGAGTAAGCCACACCTGGGGTGTTTCACCTTCTGTATTGCAGAACCAGGACCAGGCTTTGATTGCCTCTAAATAACATGAGGGTTTGTTTTGTTTTGTTTAACATGAAATGCTCATTTGTGGCTGTAAATACTTCAGTTATAACTTTGCATTTGTTAGGCTATTTGGTTAACGCGTATAAAAAAGCAGGATATATATTAACATCATTATCCAGATGTTCAGTATACAGCAAATTGCATGGAATTGTGTTGACTGTGAATTAATTTTCAAATCTTACTAGCCAGTGAAATGTTGTTTAGTCCTTTCTTTTGGTTTACTTCTTATTCTGTTCAACTTTTCATAAGTACTTTCATAAAGACCTTGCCGCATACACTATTTTTCATCCCAGGATGATGCCTCAGGCCTTGACATCAAACCAAGAATGTTAATTATGTTCCTTTCAAACTGTTTACTGCATGTATTGGCTTAGACTTGAGCATAAACATATTTATTAAGAGTATGGCTTCACCTTTTATTCTAGACATTCTATAGTTTCATGGAATATCAGGCACTTAAAAGAGAAAAAAATAAGCACATCATGGAGAATGGGGTATCCATCCCCTCAAGCATTTATCCTTTGAGTTACAAACAATCCAATTATATCCTTTAAGTTATTTAAAAATATACAATTAAGTTATTATTGATAATAACTTATAGCATGATATTATAGTCACCATATCATGCTATAAAATAGTATGTCTTATTCATTCTTTCTATTTTTTTTTGGTACCCATTAACCATCCCCACCTCCCCCTCAACCCCCAGCTACCCATCCCAGCCTCTGGTTACCATTTTTCTACTCTCTGTCTCCACGAGTTCAATTGTTTTAAATTTTAGCTCCCACAAATAAGTGAGAACGTGCAAAGTTTATCTTTCTGTGCCTGCCTTATTTCACCTAACGTAATTATCTTCAGTTCTATCCATGTTGTTTCAAATGACAGGATCCCATTCTTTTTATGGCTGAATAGTAATCCATTATGTATGTGTACCACCTTTTCTTTACCCATTCATCTGTTGACGGACACTTAGGTTGCTTCCAAATCTTGATTACTGTAAATAGTGCTGTGCTTATGGGGTATCACTCAAGAAATCTTTGCCCAGAACAATGTCCTGGAGATTTTTTCCCAAAGTTTTCTTGTAGTAGTTTCACAGATTGAAGACTTAGATTTAAGTCTTCAGTCCATTTTGATTTTATTTTTGTATATGGTGAGAGATAGGATCTAGTTTCATTATTCTGCATATGGCTATCCAGTTTTCCCAGCAGCTGGGAAAGACTATCTTTATTGAAAAGACTATCTTTCCCTCAGTGTATGTTCTTGGCAACTTTGTGGAAAATGAGTTCACTATAGATATATGAATTTGTTTCTGGGTTCTCTATTCTGTTTCATTGGTCAATATGTCTGTTTTTATGCCAGTAACATGATGTTTTGGTTACTATTCTTCTGTAGTACAACTTGAAGTCAGGTAATGCGATTCCTCTAGTTTTGTTCTTTCTCCTCAGGATAGCTTTGGCTATTCTGGGTCTTTTTTGGTTCCATATAAATTTTAGCATTGTTATTTCTATTTCTGTGAAGAATGCCATTGGTATTTTCATAGAGATTGCAATGAATCTGTAGATTTCTTTGGGTAGTATGGACATTTTAACAATATTCATTCTTTCAATTCATGAACATGGAATATTTTTCTCTTTTGTTCTGTGTCCTCTTCAATTTCTTTCATCAATGTTTTATAGTTGCCATTGTGGAGATTTTTCACTTCTTTGGTTAAGTTAATTCCTATGTATTTTATTTTATTTGTAACTATCATAAATGGGATTACTGTTCAGATTCTTTGCTGTTGGCATATAGAAATGCTATTGATTTTGCATGTTAACTTTGTATTCTATAACTTTTGAACTTAGGAATTCTAATAGTTTTCTTGTGGAGTCTGCAGGTTTTTCAAAATATAAGATCATATCATCTGCAAACAAAGATAATTTGAGTTCTCCCTTTCAAATTTGAATATTTTTTATTTCTTTCTCTCTACTGATTGCTCTAGCTAGGACTTCCAATATTATGTTAAATAACAGTGGTGACAGTGAGAATCCCTGTCATACTCCAGATCTTAGAGGAAAGGCTTTCAGTTTTTCCTCATTAGTATGATACCAGCTATGGGTTTGTCATATATGACTTTTATTATGTTGAGGTATGTTCCTTCTATCCCCAGTTTTTTAAAGGCTTTTTACCATGAAGGGATGTTGAATTTTATCAAATGCTTTTTTGGTATCAACTGAAATGATCATATGTTTTTTGCCCTCCATTCTGTTGATACAATGTATCACATTGATTGATTTGTGTATGTTGAACCATTCATGCATCCCTGGGTTAAGCTCACTTGCCCATGGTGAATGATCTTTTTAATGTGCTGTTGAAGTCAGTTTGCTAGTATTTTGTTGAGGACTTTTTCATCAACATTAATCAGTGATATTGGCCTGTAGTTTTCTCCTTTTTTGATGTGTCTTTGTCACATTTTGGTATCAGGGTAATGTAGCCTCATAGAATGAGGTTGGAAGTATTCCGTCCTCATCTACTTTTTGAAATAGTTTGAGTAGGATTGGTATATATTTATTCTTTAAATGCTCAGTAGAATTCAGCAGAGAAGCCATAGGGTCCTGGGCTTTTCTTTACTTGGAGACTTTTTATGATGCTTCAATCTCATTACTTGTTATTGGTCTATTCAGGGTTTCAATTTCTTCATGGTTCAATCTTGGTAGGTTTTATATGTCTAGGAATTTGTCAATTTTTTCTAGATTTTCCAATGTATTGGCTTGAAGTAGCCAGTAATAATCCTTTGAATTTCTTTGGTATCAATTGTAATGTTTCCTTTTTCATCTCTAATTTTATTTATTTGAGTCTTCTCCCTTTTTTTCTTAGTTACTTAGGCTAGAAGTTTGTCAATTTTGCTTATCTTTTTTTAAAAAAACTTTGTTTTGTTGATATTTTATATTGTTTTCTTCATTTCAATTTCATTTGTCTTTATTATTTCTGTGATGTTTATTATTTCTTTTCTTCTACTAATTTGGGGTTTGGTTTTCTCTTACTTTTCTAATTCTTTAAGATGCATCATTAGGTTATTTATTCGAAGTTTTTCTTCTTTTTTGACATGGGTGCTTATAATTATAAACTTCCCTCTTAGTACTCCTTTTGCTGTATTCTACAGGTTTTGGAATGTTGTGTTTTCACTATCATTTGTTTCAAAAAATTTTTCAATTTCCTTCTTAATTTCTTCATTGACCTACTGGTCATTCAGGAATATAATGTTTAATTTCCATATGTTTGTAGTATAGTTTCCAAATTTCCTCTTGTTATTAATATCTAGTTTTATCCCATTGTGATCAGAGAAGATATTTGAAATTATTTTAATTTTTTTAATGTTTTAAGACTTTTTGGTGACTTAACATATAGTCTATCAGTGAGAATGGTCCATGTGCTGAGGAGAACAATGTATATTCTGCAGCTCCTGGATGAAACGTTCTGTAAATATCTATTTAGGTCCATTCGGTCTAAAGTGCAGATTAAGTCCAATGTTTCTTTGTTGATTTTCTGTCTAGAGATCAGTCCAACGCTGAAAGTGGGCTGTTGAAGTCTCCAGCTATTATTTTACTGGAGCCTATGTCTCTCTTTAGATCTAATAATATTTGCTTTATATATATGAGTGCTTCAATATTGGGTGCATATATATTCACAATTGTTATATTGTCTTGCTGAACTGACCATTTTATCATTATGTAACTATCTTCTTTGTCTCATCTTATAGTTTTGTCTTAAAATCTATTTTATCTGATATAAGTGTCATTTCTCCTACTCTTTTTTGGTTTCCATTGGCATTAAATAT
The DNA here is from genome assembly GCF_028858775.2 of Pan troglodytes. Taxonomy (NCBI): domain Eukaryota; kingdom Metazoa; phylum Chordata; class Mammalia; order Primates; family Hominidae; genus Pan; species Pan troglodytes. Next base: position 34,397,944 of record NC_086015.1, read on the forward strand.
CTTTTTCCATCCCTTTATTTTCAGTCTTTGTGTGTCTCTATAGGGTAAGTGTGTTTCTTGTAGAGAACAGATCAGTGGGTTTTGTTTTTTAATCCACTCAGCCACTCTATGTCTTTTTATTGAAGAGTTTATTCTATTTACATTCAATGTTGTTATTGATAAACAGTGACTTACTCCTGCCAATTTTTTATTTGTTTTCTGGTTGTTTTCTAGTCTTTTTTTCTTTCTTTCCTTCCTGTCTTCCTTTAAGTGGAGATTATTTTCTCTGGTAGTATGTTTTAATGTACTGCTTTATATTTTTGTGTATCTTTTGTATTTTATTTGAGGTTATCATGACACTTGCGAATACTATCTTATAATTCGCTATTTTAACATTATACTGACAACACTGATTGTATACACAAACAAGGAAGCAAAAGAAAACTAATAAAAGCCCGACATTTTAACTGTTCTCCACTTTTAACTTTTTATTGTTTCTATTTATATCTTACTATACTATCTCTGCCTTAAAAACTTGCTGTAGTTATTTTTGATTGGTTCGTTTTTTAGTCTTTTTATGTAAGAACAGTTTTCACATCATACTTACAGAGTTAAAATACTCTATGTTTTTCTGTGTACTTAGTATTACTAGTAAATTTTGTACATTCAGATGATTTCTTATTACTCTTTAACATAATTTTTTTCTGATTGAAGAGCTCCCTTTAGTATTTCTTTTTTTATGTGTTACCAAATTTTACTTTAAGTTCAGGGGTACATGTGCAGGATGAGCAGGTTTGTTACCTAGGTAAACATGTGTCGTGGTGGTTTGTTACACAGATCATCCCATCATCCAAGTATTAAGACTATCATTTACTAGCTATTCTTCCTGATCCTCTCTCTCTTCCCACCCCTCACCCTCTGACAGGATCCAGTGTGTGTTGTCCACCCCCTCATGTATTCATGTGTTCTCATCATTTAGCGCCCACTAGTAAGTGAGAACATGTGGTATTTGGTTTTCTGTTCCTGTGTTAGCTTGCTAAGGATAATGACCTCCAGCTTCATTCATGTCTTTGCAAAGAACATGATCTTGTTCCCTTTTATGGCTTCATAGTATTCAGTGGTGTATATGTAGCACATTTTCTTTATCCAGTGCATCATTGATGGGCATTTAGGTTGATTCCATGTCTTTACTATTGTGAATACTGCTACAATAAACATTCACGTGTGTGTGTCTTCATGGTAGAATGCTTTGTATTCCTCTGGGTATGTATTCAGTAATGGGATTCCTGGATCTAATGGTATTTCTGCCTCTAGGTCTTTGAGGAATTTCCATCTTGCCTTCCACAATGATTGAACTAATTTACACTCCCATCAACAGGGTAAAAGTATTCCTTTTTCTCCATAACCTCAACAGTATCTGTTGTTTTTTGACTTTTTAAATAATTGTCATTCTGACTGGTGTGAGATGGCATCTCACTGTGGTTTTGATTTGCATTTCTCTAATGATCAGTGATGTTCAGCTTTTTTTCATATGCTTTCTGGCCGCATGTATGTCTTCTGTATTAGTCTGTTTTCATGATGCTGATAAAGACATACTCGAGATTGGGGAAAAAATATAGACTTAATGAACTTACAGTTCCATGTGGCTGAGGAGGCCTCACAGTCATGGCAGAAGGTGAAAGGCACTTCTTACATGGTGGCAGCCAAAGAGAGAGAGGTTGTGCAGGGGAACTCTTCTTTTTTTTTTTTTTTCTGCCCAGGCTGGAGTGCAGTGGCACGATTTCGGCTCACTGCAACCTCTGCCTCCCAGGTTCAAGCAATTCTCTGCCTCAGCTGCCCGAGTAGCTAGGATTACAGGCACCTGCCACCACACCCAGCTAATATTTTGTATTTTTAGTAGAGACGGGGTTTCACCATCTTGGCCAGGCTGGTCTTGAACTCCTGACCTCTTGATCCACCCACCTCAACCTCTCAAAGTGCTGGGATTACAGGCGTGAACCACCGTGTGTGGCTGGAACTCTTCTTTTTAAAACGATCAGATTTTATGAGGCTTATTCACTATCACGAGAACAGCATGATAAAGAAGTGCCCCCATGATTCAATTACCTCCCACTGGGTCCCTCCTACAACATGTGGGAATTCAAGATGAGATTTGGGTGGGGACACAGCCAAGCCACATCATTCCACCCCTGGCACCTCCCAAATCTCATGTCCTCACATTTCAAAACCAATCATGCCTTCCCAACAGTCTCCCAAAGTCTTAACTCATTTCAGCATTAACTCAAAAGTCCACAGTCCAACACCTCATCTGAGACAAGGCAAGTCCCTTCCACCTATGAGCCTGTAAAATCTAAAGCAAGTTAGTTACTTCCTAGATACAATGGGGCTATAGGCATTGGGTAAATACAGCTGTTCCAAATGTGAGAAAGTGGCCAAAACAAAGGGGCTACAGGCCCCATTCAAGTTCAAAACTCAGCAGCACAGTCAGATCTTCAAGGTCCAAAATGATCTCCTTTGACTCCATGTCTCACATCCAGGTCATGCTGATGCAAGAGATTGGTTTCCATGGTCTTGGGCAGTTCCATCCCTGTGGCTCTGCAGGACACCTCCTCCCTCCCAGGCTGGAGGTGGGGCCTGGTGGGAAGTGTTTGGATCATGCGGCAGATCCCTCATGGCTTGGTGTTGTCTTCAAGATAGTGAGTTTTCATGAGATATGGTCATTTAAGAGTGTGTGGCATCTCCCCGCCCCACTCTTTCTTGCCCCTCCTTTTGCCATGTAACATGCCTACTACAAGGTGGAAATCCTTCAACTTCCACCTTGATTGTAAGCTTCCTGATACCTTCTTAGAAGTGGATCAGATGCTAGGAGCTTGCTTCCTGTAAAGCCTGCAGAACTGTGAGCTAGTTGAACCTTGTTTCTTTATAAATTACCTAGTCTCACATATTTTTTTTATAAAAATGAAAAACTAGCCTAGTACAGTGGTTTTGGATAAGACCTGGAAGAATTTTAGGATTACCAGGCAGAGACTCTTGTTCTCTTTCTTTACTTTCTCCCAAACAGTCTCTTTCTGTGCTGAGCCACCTGGGTCTGGGGATAGGGGGACACAAGCATCCCTGTGGAAACCAGCACTGGGTCTGACCTGAAGCCAGCATGGCACTGGGTCTCACCCAAGGCCCACTGCAACCACTACCTGGCTACAGATTATGTTTCCTCAAGGTCCTAGTGCTCCAGAGTAAGTAGGTGGTGAAGCCAGCCAGGATCCTACCCTTTCCTTCAGGTTGGCAAATTCCCTTGGGCCCCAGGAAGTTCCAGAGATGCCATCTTGGAGCCAGAGATTGGAGTCAAATATCTTAGAAATCTACCAGGTGCTCTAGTCTATTGCAGCTAAGCTAGCACTCAAACCATATGACCAAGTCCTTCCCACTCTTTCCTCTCTTTTCCATAGGCAGAAGAGCCTCTACCCATGGCTACCACAACCACAGACCCATGGGAGGTACAGACAGGCTACCACTGATGTTCACTTAAGGCCCAAGGGCTCTTTAGTCAGATTGTTGTGAATCCTAGTAGGCCTGAGACTCATCCTTCAGGGCAGTGGACTCCCCTCTGTCCCAAGGCAGATACAGAAATGCCATTCACGGGCTGAAGCGTGGAATCAGGGACCACAAGAGCCCACTTGATGCTCTATTCACCTGTGGTCGAGCTGGTACCTAAGGTACAAGACAAAGTCCCCTTTGCTTTCCCCTCAGCTTTTCTTAAGTAGGAGTCTCTCACAATAGCCACCAGAGCTGAGAATGTACTGAGTCTCATCTGAAGCCAGCATGTCTCAGAGTGCTCAGTATGCCCAAAGCCTAAGGCATACTACCTGGGTATTGCTACTGGTTATTCAGGGCCCAAGGGCTATTTAGTCAGCAAGTGATAAATCCTGCCAGGACTGGGTTCTTCCCTTCAAGGCAGAAGGTTCCCTTCTGGCCCAGGGTGTGTCTACATATGCCATCCAGTAGCTCTGGCCTGGAACAAGGGCTTTATGATTGCCCAGTGCCTTATCCTACTGTGGCTGAGCTGGTATCCGAGGTGCAAGACAAAGTCCTCTTTACTCCCTCCTCCCTCCTCATCTCAAGCAGAAGGAAGGAGTCACTTTTGTTGCTGTGAGCTGCACTGCCCTGGTTTGGGGGAGGGGTGATGCAAACAATTCCTTAGCCATTGCAGCTGGTGTGTCACTAGGTTGTGTTTCCCCCATGTCCACTGGCTCTGAGCCTAGCACAGCACTAGTACTTGCCTAGGAATTGCAGTCCTTGTGGCCTAGACAGCCTTTCAGATTAATTTAGAACCCCAGAGCACTTTAGCCCATCATGGCAAGGCTTGCCAAAACTCAAGTTCCAAATGCTAGGATGGGTGAGTCCCCTCTGGCTAGGGCTGGCTTAAATGCTCCCTCTATGGGCTGGTATCGGTGGACTTCTACCTGGTTTTGCTTTCCTCTGTAATAGAACAGCACTGAGTTCTATGCAGGGCCCCACAGTTGCTGCACTCTCCCTCCCACAAGCACTCAGATTCTCTACACCACATGGCTGCTGCTGGAGAGGTGGGGCAGTGTGGAGGGAAGGGGGAAGGGTGGCATTAGTGATTGAAGACTGTCTTTGGTACCCTCTTCAGTACCGCTTTCAGAGATAAGAAGTTAAAACCAGATAATGTGATTGCTTACCTGATTTTTTATTCTTATGAAGGTGCTTTTATTCCTACACAGGAATGACTGGTGAAGGCTTCTATTCTGCCACCTTGCTCCATCCTCTAATCTCTAAGTTTTTGGTGTATAGCATGCCTCTGTCAATATCACTCCCTAGATACCTCACTTTCTTTATCCTAGTCCAATCCTCGTGTTGATACACAGATATTCTGATGTTAAATTTTCTTCCCATTCCTTGAATAAGCTCTATTTGATCATGATGTATTTTATTTTATACATTTTGTTTAAATTATTATACTTTAAGTTCTGGGATACATGTGCAAAACATGCAGGTTTGTTAAATAGGTATACATGTGCCATGTTGGTTTGCTGCACCCATCAACTTGACATTTATGTTAGATATTACTCCTAATGCTATCCCTCCCCCAGCCCCCCACCTGCAAAAGGCCCTAGTGTGTGATGCTCCCCTCCCTGTGTCCATGTGTTCACATTGTTCAACTCCCACTTATGAGTGAGAACATGCAGTGTTTGGTTTTCTCTTTTTGTGGTACTTTGCTGAGAATGATGGTTTCCAGTTTCATCCATGTCCCTGCAAAGGACATGAACCCATCTTTTTATGGCTGCATAGTATTCCATGGTGCATATGTGCCACATTTTCTTTACCCAGTCTATCATCAATAGGCATTTGGGTTGGTTCCAAGACTTTGCTATTGTGAACAGTGCTGCAATAAACATATGTGTGCATGTGTCTTTATAGTACAATGATTTATAATCCTTTGAGTATATACCCAGTAATGGGATTGCTGGGTCAAATGGTATTTCTAGTTCTAGATCCTTGAGGAATCGCCACACTGTCTTCCACAATGGTTGAACTAATTTACATTCCCACCAACAGAGTAAAAGCATTCCTATTTTTCCACATCCTCTCCAGCATCTGTTATTTCCTGACTTTTTAATGATCACCATTCTAATTGCCATGAGATGGTATCTCATTGTGGTTTTGATTTGCATTTCTGTAATGACCAGTGATGACGAACATTTTTTCATAAGTTTGTTGGCTGCATAAATGTCTGCTTTTAAGAAGTGTCTGTTCATATTCTTGGCCCATTTTTTGATGGGAGGTTGTTTGTTTTTTGCTTTTTCTTTCTGTAAATTTGTTTAAGTTCTTTGTAGGTTCTGGATATTAGCCCTTTGTCAGATGGATAGATTGCAAAATTTTCCCCCAATCTGTAGGTTGCCTGTTCACTCTGCTGATAGTTTCTTTTGCTGTGCAGAAGCTCTTTAGTTTAATTAGATCCCATTTATCTATTTTGGCTTTTGTTGCCATTGCTTTTGGTGTTTTAGTCATGAAGTCATTTCCCATGCCTATGTCCTGAATGGTATTGCCTAGGTTTTCTTCTAGACTTTTTTATGGTTTTAGGTCTTACATTTAAGTCTTTAATCCATCTTGAGTTAATTTTTGTATAAGGTGTAAGGAAGGGATCCAGTTTCAGCTTTCTGCATGCAGCTAGCCAGTTTTCCCAGCACCATTTATTAGACAGGGAATCCTTTCCCCATTGCTTTCTTTTGTCAGGTTTGTCAAAGATCAGATGGTTGTAGATGTGGGGTGTTATTTCTGAGGACTCTGTTCTGTTCCATTGGTCTATATATCTGTTTTGGCATAAGTACCATGCTGTTTTGGTTACCGTAGCCTTGTAGTATAGTTTCAAGTCAGGTAGCATGAGGCTTCCAGCTTTGTTCCTTTGGCTTAGGATTGTCTTGGCTATGCAGGCTCTTTTTTGGTTCCATATGAAATTAAAATAGTTTTTTCCAATTCTGTGAAGAAAGTCAGTGGTAGCTTGATGGGGATGGCATTGAATCTATAAATTACTTTGGGCAGTATGGCCATTTTCATGATGTTGATTGTTTCTGTCCAAGAGCATGGAATGTTCTTCCATTTGTTTGTGTCCTCTTTTATTTCCTTGAGCAGTGGTATGTAGTTCTCCTTGAAGAGGTCCTTCACATCCCTTGTAAGTTGGATTCCTAGGTATTTTATTCTCTTTGTAGCAATTGTGAATGAGAATTCACTCATGATTTGGCTCTCTGTTTGTCTGTTCTTGGTGTATAGGGATGCTTGCGATTTTTGCACATTGATTTTGTATCCTGAGACTTTGCTGAAGTTGCTTATCAGCTTAAGGAGATCTTGGGCCGAGAAGATGGGGTCTTCTAAATATACAATCATGTCATCTGCAAACAGAGACAATTTGACTTCCTCTTTTCCTAACTGAATATCCTTTTTTCTTTCTCTTGCTTGATTGCCCTGGCCAGAACTTCCAATACTATGTCGAACAGGAGTGGTGAGAGAGGGCCTCCTTGTGCCGGTTTTCAAAGGGAATGCTTCCAGTTTTTGCCCATTCAGTATGATATTGGTTGTGGGTTTGTCATAAATAGCTCTTATTATTTTGAGATACATTCCATCAATACCTAGTTTATTGAGAGTTTTTAGCATGAAGGGCTGTTGAATTTTATCGAAGGCCTTTTCTGCATCTACTGAGATAATCATGTGGTTTTTGTTGTTGGTTCTGTTTATGTGGTGGATTATGTTTTGATTTGTGTATGTTGAACCAGCCTTGCATCCCAGGGATGAAGCCAACTTAATCATGGTGGATAAGCTTTTTTATCTGCTGCTTGATTTGGTTTGCCAGGATTTTATTGAGGATTTTTGCACCGATGTTCATCAGGGATATTGGCCTAAAATTTTCCTTTTTTGTTGTGTCTCTGCCAGGTTTTGGTATCAGGATGATGCTGGCCTCATAAAATGAGTTAGGGAGGATTCTTTCTTTTTCTATTGATTGGAATAGTTCCAGAAGGAAAGGTACCAGCTCCTCTTTGTACCTCTGGTCGAATTTGGCTGTGAATCCATCTGGTCCTGGACTTTTTTTTTTGGTTGGGAGGCTATTAATTATTGCCTCAATTTCAGAACCCGTTATTGGTCTATTCAGAGATTTGACTTCTTCCTGGTTTAGTCTTGGGAGGGTGTATGTGTCCAGGAATTTATCCATTTCTTCTAGATTTTCTAGTTTATTTGCATAGAGGTGTTTATCATATTTTCCGATGGTAGTTTGTATTTCTATGGGATCAGTGGTAATATCCCCTTTATCATTTTTTATTGTGTCTATTTGATTCTTTTCTTTTTTCTTCTTTATTAGTCTTGCTAACGGTCTATTTTGTTGATCTTTTCAAAAAACCAGCTCCTGGATTCACTGATTGTTTGAAGGGTTTTTTTTGTGTCTCTATCTTCTTCAGTTCTGCTCTGATCTTAGTTATTTCTTGCCTTCTGCTAGCTTTTGAATTTGTTTGCTCCTGCTTCTCCAGTTCTTTTAATTGTGATATTAGGGTGTTGATTTTAGATCTTTACTACTTTCTCTTGTGGGCATTTAGTGCTATAAATTTCCCTCTACATACTGCTTTAAATGTGTCCCAGAGATTCTGGCGCATTGTGTCTTTGTTCTCATTGGTTTCATGATTCATTTTAATACTCCTTTAGATTCAGTTAATATTTTATTTATACTTTTTGCATTTATAAGCAAAAATCAAGTGTGCTGATAATTTTCTTTCTTTTACAGTCTTCATCCAGTTTTGGAATTGTAGCTTCTTAAAAGGAGAAGGATAAGTTCCCTTATATTCTTTTTTTTTTTTTGGCAGTAATTTTTGTTACAGGTAATAATCTGCTCCTCTTAATCTTTCTAGGTCTGAAGCATATTATGGGGAGTGGGGGAAGTTTGAACAAGTCACTTTCATCTGGGCTTACATTTTGCCCTTATGCAAAAATGGAGATAATGAAACCTATCTTGTAGATTTTTGGAGAGCTTAAAAGTTAATTTTTAAAAAGGACATAGCACTGAACATGATCCAAAGAAGATGCTTAATTGATAGAAAATTAACACCTTCTTGGGCTTCATTGACATTTTGGACTTATTCCCCTCCCCTTCCCCCTGATGTCTCTAGGCTTACATTACGGTGTTGGTCATTCTCTAAAATTTTATTTTATTTTATCTCTATTATAATGCCTGTTGTTCTCTTTAATTTCAAGCACTGTTTCATTCTAGAAATTGCTGGTTAATTACTTTATGTTGGAATGTGGTAAAATATTATGTTGGAAAAACCAACCAAAGTGCTTTCCAACTAATGTATTTCCTGTTACCCATGGCCCTTCTCCCCTTCAGGCAGATGTTTAGAGAGCTCTAGAGTTATTGCTCCAAGGAAGGGTTGGAAATGCTGAAACAGAATAAACAAAGTACAAATTACTTTTTTCTTTTAAAATTCTAGATTGTCAAGAGAAAAAAGTTATATGTATAAAATATACAGTAGAATTGGAAGATGGATCTAATGAGAATAACACTAAGGAAACACCATCCTTCAAAAACTAAAAGCTCCTTGATGAGGTGAGAGGATTGCATTAACAAAGGCTGAAGGGACAGTGTGGGCTACTGAAATATGGGTCGGGTTGGGCTGGAACCTGCCCCTCTTCTGGGATCAGTTTGGGGTATAGAGATATAGCAGAAATCTCAGATAATTTGAGAGATTCCAGTGCAGGGGTAACCTATGCTTTCTTTCCCAGGTAGACACCAGGCGAAAGGCAAGATGCCAGAGTATAAATGACTTTGAGGTGTGTTCAGTCAGGTGAGATGTAGACAGCCTTACTATTGCCCACTGCCCAGTGAGATAAGGGAGTGGTAAAAACGTGCCTGCATCTGAGAAGAGCATGGAAAGGGCGAAGGGCTATAGTTGACCAAACCAAGTTTCCCAATCACAGTGAGATCCAGACTTGGAGAAAAATCCCAAAACCCAACAGGGGCCTGGGTTAAGTGGGAGAAAGCTGGACTCAAATGAGCCTAGCTGTTAGGTTGAAGACTGGTTTTGGGGATGAACTCAGAAAGGACCTGCATAGACCAGCACCTAAAGATAGTGAGGAATGAGGACATCTCAGTAGGTGCCAGCATGGATAGCTGATGACTCAGCCTGCATGCTTCCTTTAGTGCCTTACATTATTATGGAAGCCCATTAGAACCGAGACACCACTCCAACGAATAGGCAATGGGAAGAAATGGATTGAGCTAAAATTCCCACCAACTGGCCAGATGAAGTATTTATAATAAATTTTGTTTTATGTGGAAAAATCATGTTATGCTTCTTGCACACCTGAGTTTGTGGCATGAAATTTCTACCCACTATATACCCATATTCCCAAATTTAAAAAATGCTTATCGGAGATGTGGCAGTGTGGTCCTTTGGGACATGCCTGCTAATGGTTATTATCTCTGGCAAGTTATTCAAACTTTTTGCTTCAGTTTCCACATCTATAGATGGGAGTGTGGTCTTTATTTTGGCCACACAATAATGAAATGAAATAATATATTGCAGAGTGCCTCATATCTAATTGGCATTCAAGGGTTATCATTTAGTTTCCTAACTCTAACTCCAGAGAGAAAATGTGAGAAAAATAGCTATAGAAACTTGAAAGAAAACAAAGAGCTTGGAGAAGGTATTTTTTGGAAGATTATTAATGCTGTTACTGCTAATTAGGAGACTGGGTGTGCATTTCCCAGGCAGGGACTGCAATCAGCAAAATTTTCAGTGTGATGCTCAGTACAATTAGCAAGGCCAGGCCTGTTGATTTGCCACAACTCCAAATTCTTGTCAGCCTTTTTTAATCCCCCTTTGCAGCATCTCAGGCATCAACCGCATAAAATCATGCCATTACTATCCCCTCCAGGGGATACCTACAGTATTATTCGTTTGAAGGAAAAGAGGAAACCTTGTAGATCTATCCTAGCAACAATAGATATTTCCCATAATGTAACATCATGAATTAACTCCCATGTAAACAAGAACTGGTTTTGTGTGTTTACTCATTGAGTGCTTCTACAATTCTGAACAGAAAATTTGTGGGAAGTTGCCCTGTTTTCTTCAACTTACCATGTGGTATTAATGATTAAATAATGTCTCTATAATTAAACGTCATGTAGGGTTTCCTCACCTTGTGCTCAAATTTTTACCATTTTAGATCAGAGATTTTTTTCTCTAAGTTTTAAATGGTATTCCAATGTCAACAGTTCTCTCTGGAAATGTGATAGAAAAACTATTTACACTTACCTGCCCAACACTTTGTGGGAATTTGTGAGTGACAGTAGATTGTTATAGAACTGCTTAGCAGTGTCTGAGGACTTAGCTCGTTCTCATTTATAAAAAGAAGGGTGAAGCCAAGTCATCTCTGATTACACGGAACACATATTATATAGTTTCTGGAATAGACTCAATTTCAAACATTCTATTCCTTTGATCTCATAAGTAGATTCATTCCTTCCAGACCAAACGTTCAAAAAAGAATCTCAATTTACTTTAACAATTATTGCTGATTAAAATGTCTATGATTCTGTTACAGACAAGAAAATGAAGTGTCCCAGAAGAGGAAATGCAGTAAATGTGCTGGGGATAAAAAGAAGGTTAGAAAGCAAACAATTTCAGAAGGGAAGAAATGACCTCTAAAAGGGAAGCTGGGATGATAGCAAAGGCAATGTCAACGTCCTCACAATTTCACTTAGATTTTCCTGGCTACTCTGCAGAAGGCATGATAAGATAAATGCTTATTGATTTCAAGATCAAGGCAACAGGATCCTTTCTGTTTAATTATTTCTTTGTAAGTTAAAAACTAAATGCTTTGGCAAATGCTGTAAATACAAAGGGCAGGGGTATTCAGTGCCCTTAGAATCAATGGCAAGTTCAAGCTGTGTGTGACAAGGGATAACCATTATTCATCCATTCATTCTAACAAAGTCTGTAAATGACTACCATGCATTAGGTGATGGTCTGGTCACTGAAATATCAGAGATAGGTAAAGCTCAGTCTCTGTTCTTAAGGACCTCAGGGTCTAGAAGAAGAAAAAGACATAAAAGTAAGTACAATAGGAATATAAACAAGAACCAAAGACAGCTCAGGGGAAGTGAGTAACTCTTAGAGGAAAATATTGAATAAAGGATTTCTGGAATGAGAGGATGTTTGAACTGAATTCTGAAGATGAATAAAAGTCCTTCTGGAGAAATAAAAACACCATTTTGGCAGAAATAATAGTATTTGTGAATACATTTAGAACAAAGCATGGAAACTATGTTTAGGATATTGTCATAAGCTTGATATCTTTAGAGCATTTTGTGTAAGTGGTGAGGGGAGAAAATGGGAGGAGATAAAAAATGTAGGGTAGGGTAGATTATGAATGGATAGAAATGTCTCTTAAAGCATCTGAACTATACCCAAATGCCTAGGAGGAGAAAGTGAAGCATTCAAAGCAGAAGAAACCAGGAATGGGTTTGCCAGCAGCGTTGAGAATAAGTTGGAAGACAGAAATAAGTGAATTATAGACACAGATATATATTTTTGAGTAACTAGAAATAGTGAGAAATAAAGAGAGTCTTGCCTAAGACGGTGGTAGTGGAAAGAAAACAGCAGCAAGACTTAAGAGATAGTCAAGAAATATTCAATAGAATCTGGTGATGACTGATGTGAGGTGTGAGAGAGACTTCAAGTTCTCTGGTCCATGGAGAAGGAAGCATGTTGAATCTGAGGGGCCAGTAGACATCTACATAGCAGGAAATAATCGAGAGGGACTGCTGGTGTAAAGATATGAAGAGCACCAAATTCCATCACTTATTTATTTGATGCTTGCCTCATAGTAGTCACTCCTAACCCCAAAGGTCTCAGAGTCTCAGTAATCTCCAAAGAAGGTGCATGTAATTAGAGAACACTGAGTTATTTAATTACACTACTAGAGGAAGTGTACGGTGTGACGAGAGCATAGAGAAGGGTTCTTAACAAAGACTTGGCATAAGGTAGCATGGAGAGAGGGCAGCAGGCCAGGCAGGTTAGAGAAAAAAAAAAGTGTAAGCTGACATCTAAAGACCTAGTAGAAATGAACCAGAAAAAAAGGAATACAGAAATTTTTCAAGCAGTGAAAGTCCCATGTGCCATGACCAGGAAGCAATAATGGGCATGGTGTACCTGAGAAACTGTGGAATGTTCCATCGCTGGAGTGTCAAGTCTAAAAGGAGAACAGCAAGAGCTGAAGCTGGGAAAGTTAGCTTTGGCATGATCATGGCACAAGCTATTTTATAGAACTTAAACTTTATCTAGTGTGCAAGAGAAAGCCACTTAAGGATTTTTAGCAGGGTAGTGATACAATCAGATTTGTATTTTAAAAACTCATTCCAGCTACTGTGTGGAAAATGAGAGGTTAATTAAAATAGTGAGCCTCGATGTGATTTCCTAGGATAAAGACCACAATTTGATTCAACCTGCTAATGTGCTCTGGCCTTCAGGGTGCATTTAAAAAATTTATTCATTTAATCCTGAGTTAGTTGTGAACATTTAAAAATTGGGAACTCTCACATAAAATCAGGGTTCCAGGGTTCTTTTGACAAAGTAGATCTGGCAAAGCTGGGTCCTTACTCCTGACCTGTCGGCAACTGGCTGGAGCTGAGTTGTCCACAAAATGATGCTTTTATACAACGTAGGTGCCCTTCTGCTCACCACAGTCCAATGGAGGAATTTAGTTTGATTTTAGTGCCCCGGAATTAACCAGAGAGAACATGTAGACTGAGAATAAAGAACCACTGGACATGCCTATCTAAAACCAAACTCCTCTGCCAGATGACATCCCCATTTCCTACTCATGATTTTTGTTTTATCAATTTTTTTTCTCATCAAATTTTCCCCTCTACCGGGTCATTTCCATTGACATAAAAACATGTTATTTTTCTGTCTTAAAAAGAATTTTTCTTGGCTCTCTTCCCCACCAGCTACCCCCATAACTTTGTTCTCTTTTCCTCTCAAATCATCTTCTCAAGCCAACCACTCTAGGAACACTGCTCATGTCAGTGTCATCAAGGACTTTCTTGCTGCCAAGTTCAATGTGTAGTTCTTAGTCCTCACCTTACTTAACCTATCTGCGGTAATCAACACAAAGTTAGTCATTGCCTTTTATTTGAAACGATGTTTTACCCCCTTGACTTTTAGGATACACTACATATCTTGAGGATCTTTCTACCTTGCTGACTCTTCCTTCTTAGTCTCTTTTATGAATTCTTCTTTCTCAAGGCAGGAGAGCCTCATATCTTAGTCTTTGTATCTCTTCTCTGTCCGTACTCACTCTTTGTCATTCAGGGCTGTCAACAACCTATGTCTTTAAATACCATCTATATGTTAAAAGCTTCCAAGTTCCTTACTCCAGCCCCTACCTTTCTCTTGAGCACCATTCTCCCAATGCCTAGTTGATTTTTGACATCTAACTAAAAAGCATCTAAAGTTCACTATGTTAAATACAAACTTGGATTCTCATCTGTCTTCCACTACACATGCCCCTCTCATAGCATTCCTATCTTAAAAAATGACATCCCATTCCACCTGTTGTCAATGCCAAAGACTTCTAAAATAACCTTACTTCTGTTTCCTTCACACCACACATCAAATCTGCTGCAAATCCTATTGGCCCTACCTATCTTTGAAATTTTTCCAGAATGCAATCCCTTCTTCCTCCTCCACTGCTTCCACTCTGGTCCAATCCCCTTTGATCTCCTTCCTGGAATTTTACAATAGTTTCCTAGCTGATGTCTCTGTTTTCAAGGTTCCTTCCTGCAGGTTCTACACTGAAAAAGCAACCAGCACTTGAAAAGAAAGAGGGTTTCTGTAATACTTTCTCAGGATGAGTTTGAAGTTATGCATTTGGGGCAAAACTATTGTATAAGTGAGGTGTGTCCTTCTTGGTACATCATGATGAAGTTGATATGTCTTATTTCTAGAGATTTTAATCTTAATAATTTGTTTAAGGCAGTGCCTACAGATTATCCCCACTGTAAAGAAACATATCTATGTAGACTTTTTGAACATGTACAGTACATGTTGTGTTTCTCTACAAACTTTGACTAGTCACTAGTAGAAGAAAAGGATCCAGAAAAAGAATGGAGTATTGAACATCTCTTGTGTCCTACTTCACATTGTACTGTCACACTTTCTTAAAGCTGTCATTTTTTGGAACAACCAGCTGAGCTAAAATGTAATCAGATAGTATCTTGTCATAACTGTACAGAGTAACTTTGGGGACTTTAGCCATAAGGATTAGCTGGCAACAACAAAAAGGACATTGTTGGAATTCACTCAGCTATACTTCCACATGCGCAAATGTGGAAGTGCAATGTTGCTAATTGCCTGATGTGGTTTGGCTCTGTGTCCCCATCCAAATCTCATCTTGTAGCTTCCATAATTCCCATGTGTTGTAAGAGGGACTGGATGAGAGATAATTGAATCATGGCGGTGGGCCTTTCCTGTGTTGTTCTCATGATAGTGGATAAGTCTCACAAGATGTACCTCACGATATCTGATGGCTTTCAAAACCAGAGTTTGGGTCGGGCCTGTTGGCTTATGCCTGTAATTCCAGCACTTTGGGAGGCCAAGGCTTGTGGATCACCTCAGGTCAGGAGTTCGAGACCAGCCTGGCCAACACTGTGAAACCTTGTCTCTAATAAAAATACAAAAATTAGCTGGGCATGCTGGTGGGCCCCTGTAATCCCAGCTACTCGGGAGGCTGAGGCAGGAGAATGGCTTGAACCTAGGAGGCAGAGGTTGCAGTGAGCTGAGATGGTGTCATTGCACTCCAGCCTGGGCGAGAAGAGCAAAACTCCATCTCAAAATAAATAAATAAATAAATAAAAATAAAAATAGGAGTTCGCCTGTACAAGCTCTCTCTTTGCCTGCCGCCATTCGAATAAGATGTGACTTTCTCCTCTTTGCCTTCCGCCATGATTGTGAGGCCTCCCCAGCCATGTGGAACTGTGAGTTCTCCATTAAACCCCTTTCCTTTGTAAATTGCCCACTCTCACGTATGTCTTTATCAGCAGTGTGAAAATGGACTAATACACCATCCTTGGAGCAACCCTTCACAAGTGAGAGACAAAAATGGATGGATAAGTAGCCCCTGTCCTGAATCTCAGGAAGAACATTCTAAAGTGCATTTTCATAACTCCTTAGAGGCTTCCTACCAAGATGGAGTCCTGTGGCCTACAGTGGTGATTTTCTTGGTCAAGGGTTGCACCGTTGATTTGGCTTTTTCTCCTTCTCTGTTTTTCAGTTTTTTAAGTCCTCCACTCATGTTCTTTGGAATATCTTTTTCCAAAATGGAATCCCAGCACAGAAGCCCTTGTTTGTCATCTGCTTTTTGCAGGAGACTATGTTAAGATATGTTAAAGTGAGACAGTCACTAAAACAGGAATCCATAGAAATGAAGAAATCAGAGCTCTGGCAAGATTAGAAATTTTGGAGAACACTCTTAGACAGATAGTTCATTGGAGAGGGGAGTGGGGAAGCATATTAAGTGGTATGCAGAGTAAAGGGAAGAAAGGAAATAGAGACAGTAAATAGAAACCACTCTTGTTTGAAGGAAACGGACAGATTGGGTGGCAGCTGGAGGGATATACAGGGAACATTGGGAAAAGACAGATGTTTCAAGAAATAAATACTATCTAATGGTGTAAGTGCTATAAAAAGCTGCCACATTTGCTGGGGAAAGAATACAGGAAGGCAATTTTCAAGGACAGTTTTGGCAGGTAGAGGGTTTCAGGCAAACTCCAGGAAACAGCTTTTGCTAAGACACTGAGTTCTGAAAGAGGAGAGTGTGTGTGAGGAATTTCAAGTACAGCACCTTGGCTGGAACACATACTGTGATGATGGTTATAGGTGACACTGGAAACTTTGCAAAGCCCGGCAATGATGGATTGTCTAAAGGGGCTGAATCTTCTACCCTCCACTCAAGGAGCTTTCCTTTGTTAGCAGCACTTAAGTAATAAAATGAAGAAGCAATGCCACTGTCATCTCAGGTATCTTCTAATTCTAAGTCCATAGTCAAACTGACCCGACTGTCTCAAAAATATATTTTTACAGTTGGTTTGCTTGAATCATAATCCAAATAAGATAATAGTTTAGATTTGGTTGTTGTGTCTTTTAAGCCTTTTTATTTCTGAGAAGTAGTCTTCTCACTATTTTTCCCATGGCATTGACTTTTTGCCAAATTGAATCTAAACATTTAAAGTCTGACTGCTGAATAGTCAGAAAATGTTGATTATAAAATTTCTGTTTTGTGGGATTAATCGAGGTTTTATTTTTTTCCAAACATGATCATTCTTAGGAAATGAGTAATGTACCCTAGGAAAAGAAGGCTTATTTTATGTTTGGACAATAATATTAATCCTTTCACTGCCCTGTCAACCCAACTGTTGGAAGGTGCGTTCAGGAAGGGAGAGGTGAACATCAATATCAATAAAGAAATCCATACCTGCCCTAAATCAGCCCCATTTCTGTGCTGAACAAGCATTCCTTTCTGTGTTAACAACTTGAAGCTAGTTGTCACCATGTTCTCCCTGTCATGGGATCCTGTGTTTTTGTCAGAATTCTGTAGAATGCATTAAAGATAACTCTGTTGATGGAAGATCAGAAGGAAGTGATCCATTATGGCAAAAATGAGCTCAATAGTTATTATCTTATATTTCGCTACAAATATTTATGGGAAGGATTCCTATGTAAATAACTAAGAGAATGATCCCTCTCTTAAAGGACCTCTCATACTGAATGGCAGACAAATAACCCTTTTTGGCAAATAACTCTATTATGTGACATTCCTAAGGAAACCTAGAGACAACTAGAGGCCAATGTTTCAGGCCATCAGCTGCTAAACTGGCAGGTTATTGCCCCTGTTCCTCCTGCCAACCCATCCACAAACCACTGTGCAGCATCCACTAACATGGAGATCTGTGCTTTTCTTCTCCACCCAGTGCCATCTCCTAACTCTAGTCCCTCCCAGGTGACTGCGCGTTGATGAAACCCAGACCATTCTCACCAGAGTCATCAGTTAAAGTTTTCTGGAGCAAACAAACCCCTGAGTGTTCTGACTACATCATATCAGCTTGAATGTGCATGCAGATAACAGAGACCAGAAGTGACAGTGGTTTTAAAATAATGGCCGGGCGTGGTGGCTCACGCCTGTAATCCCAGCACTTTGGGAGGTGGAGGGCAGATCACTTGAGGTAGGAAGTTTAAGACCAGCCTGGCCAACATGGTGAAATCCCCTCTCTACTAAAAATACAAAAATTACCTGGGCATAATGGCGGGCGCCCGTAATCCCAGAAACTTGGGAGGCTGAGGCAGGAGAATTGCTTGAACCCAGGAGACAGAGGTTATAGTGAGCCGAGATCGTGCCACTGCATTCCAGCCTGAGCAACAGAGTGAGACTCTGTCTCAAAAAATAAAGATAAAATAAAACAAAATAAAGAATAAAAAGGTTTTCTTTTCCACATAAAATAATCCTGAGTAAGACAGTTAGGGCAGGTATTGTTGTTTCAGAGTACAATTACAGGACAAGGGTCCTTAATTCTTTCTGTTATTATAAACCAGAGGTTTTCAGTGCTGCAAGTCCTGAAAATCTGGACTTTTTTCTCTTTTCCTTTCTACTTCTGCTTCCAAACCAGCCAATTATTTTTCTGAGCTCACCTCTTTATCATGAAATTCAGCCAATAGCATATCAGGCTGCTTATACTCTGCTTTCCAACTTCTTTACCTAAGATAACAAGCTCATTTGGTTTATTATCTGCCCTCAAAATTATTACTGACAGGGTTTTGTCAAAATGTTTCACTACTGCATAAATTGCATGCCATCCATGACAGTTTCCACACTATTATCTGCCCAAACATGAAGTTAATACCACATTTGTTTATTTGCTTTTCCCCTCAACAATTTATTTCTAGAAACAAAGCATTTGTCAGGATGGACTAGCTATCCTGCTATATAAACAACCTGAAATATTCTGGGGCATATAATCATCAATGTTATTTCTTTCTAATTCTACACCATGCTGAGGCTTAGCTACATATTTTTTTCATCTCAGGACCCAGATTAAATGAGCAGTTCTTACCCAGGATGTTGCTGGGTACAAAGTAGAAGGGAAAAAAAAAGTAGCCATGGGTTGAAGTAGGAGGATCACTTAAGCCCAGGAGTTTCAGGGTATAGTGCACAAGAACCGGGCCTGTGAATAGCCAATGCATTCCAGCCTGGTGAACCAGCAAGACCTTCAACTCAAACAGAAGGGAAGGGGAGGGGAGAGGAGAGGAGGGGAGGGGAGAGGAAGGGAGGGGAGGGGAGGGAAGGGGAGGGGAGGAAAGAAGGAAGGAAGGAAGGAAAGAAGGGAGGGAGCGAGGGAGGGAACACAGAGAGACAAGAAAAGAGAAAGAAAGAAAGAAAGAAAGAAAGAAAGAAAGAAAGAAAGAAAGAAAGAAAGAAAGAAAGAAAGAAAGAAAAGAAAAGAAAAGAAAAGAAAGAGAAAGAAAGGAAGAAAGAAAGAAAGGGAAAGGAAAGGAAAGGAAAGGAAAGGAAAAAGAAAAAGAAAGAAAGGAAGGTAGGTGATGGCTCCTAAAGCTGTGCTGGAAAGTCAAATACATCACTTCTGCTGACACTTCAATGTCAATGGAGCATAGAAATATAATCCTCCCACAGGAAGTAACCTAGCTAAGCTTAGTCAGTAGGGCAGGATATACAGTCCACCCTGTATATCCTTGGGTTCTGCATCCATGGATACAGCCAACTGTGGATCAAAAATATTTTTTAAAAAAATTTAAAATAACAATACAACAAAAATAAGACAAATTAAAAATTACAGTATAGCAACAATTTATATAGCATTTCCATTGCATCAGATATAAGCAATCTAGAGATAATTTAAAATATATGAGAAGATATGCATAGGTTACAAGCAAATACTAGGCCATTCTGCATCAGAGACTTGAGTATCTGAGGATTTTGGTACCTTCAAAGGATCCTGGAATTAATCCCCCAGACAGTCTAGGGATGACTGTCTAATCCTTTCACACAGAGGGTAAAGTAGATAAAGGGAGTCCACCATGAGCATTCTCTTGGCTCTTGCCATTTCAGTGGGCATCAATTTACTTCCAGCTGACAGTATGAAGCCCTTCCTGTCCATGTTTAGAGCAGGCCAATATGCCAGGGAATTAATGCCCAAGCCACCACCTCTACGAGCAGCCTTCAATCAATAAATACATTAGCTCCCTCATCTCTCAGGATAGGTCTGAGGTTCATGGTTTACACTGGAGGGAGTTCCAGTTGCTCTCATTGGTAATGTGCTTTATAGCATGTTCTTTCTTGGCCTTTATCCTATTTCTGTCTTGCTTTTCTTTCCCATATTGGTATTTCCTGTGATCACTGCCCAAATAAACTACTTACACTTGAATCCTTCCTTCAAGGTATCCTTCTGCAAGAACTTAAACTAAGATAGACGGACAGAAAATATTTAGAGCAATGAGATAGTCTGTCACAAAAAAATACAAAGGCTTCTTGTAATAATTAGCAGTCTTTGCCAGAAATTCTATCACAAAAACTGACCCATCCTCTCCATGCTTCTGCCCTCAAATTTATTTATCTCTTGGTCAGACCAGAAATGTTGTTTCCCAGAAGGGATAAGGACTCCTATAATAGATTATTTGCTTTCACTTCTGGACCACAGGAAGCAAGTGCAGTCATGTACTCTAAACAGACTTTACTGCCCTGCCTTTCACAGGACCTCAAGCACGTTTACACACAGTTGCTCTCTGCTCCTCGATACTGGTGCTGTCTCTATCATGAGGGGATGTGTGACAGTAGGTGCATACAATTCTATTTCGATGACTGTCTCCCTGACTTCCCTCTTCTGTCTATGAAGATCACCTTGTCAATGCTATTTTGCATGAAACAAGCCTCACATATATGCAAAGCGCTTTCTCTGTACACATATACAAATTAAAGCAGAGATATAATATTGTTTTCTCTTTTCTTTTTGAATCCAAAAGAAACAAGACAAAGACTAAAAATCTCTTCATTTTTTTTTCTCTCTCTCTCACACAGAGACTGTACATACACTTATATATCAAGGAGCCAGTTTGATACTCATCGCTTGAAATACTTTGAGATAAATAAGTGTGATAGCCCACAATTTAGTACCATGTATTTTATAGGACAATGTAAACTACAAGTGAATGTCTTTCTTATGCTATATTTTCTTCTGTTTAGGAAGGAAATAAACAGAAAGAGATTTTCTTTCTATTTTGAAGGAAAACTAAAACAAAAGGAAAAACATCCTAGGCAATACCGTTCAGAAACCAGGATTTGTTTATGAAATGTTTTAAAATCCATTAGTTTTAAAAGATTGATATGACCTATAATTGTCCTGTAATCGAATAAGGATAAGATCATAGCAACTACGAAACAGAAAGCAGAAAACCTGTGCTAGCTGTGATCACTACATATAAGCTCAAAAATGTTTGTAGCTATAATAAACTAGGTGAATGCTAAAATGTTCTTGTTTTCTAATGAAAAAAAGAATACCTTTTCATCTAAAGAAAAAAATTGTACCTATTTGTATACTGTTTTCCATTTTCTTTCTTGTCATTGTATAGAAGGATGCAGGAGAGAGGCCTTTTGTCATGAGGCATCCATGATGCAGATGCTGATCCTATGTCAAATGTTTAGGTGCTACTTCCTGCACATGAAGAGGAGTGCAATGATTCATCACCTACCAGTCCAGAGCAAGCTTGAGGCTACAGGGAGCAGCCTGTGCTTTCATTTGCACATGACCCCAGTGAAGCCAGGAGCTAGTTATTATTTCCTTGAAGAGATATCCTCAGGGGCAAAAAGTTAATAGATTTCACATGCAAGGGATATTTGTGGATTGAGGACACAGAGCTAGAGCTGACAGAATCTAGATATTAAAAACTATTACATCTGTTACATTAGGGTTACCAGTTTAGGAATCTAAGGTAAAATTAACAATTAAAGAACTGGATGCTTTGGCATAAGATTGGCAACATTTTAATTGTACTAAGTAATGACATTAAGAAAAACCAACCTACAAACACTACTTATTAGCACTACTATTTTTAGAAAGTAGGACATTTGAATTCGTTCCCCAGATGAGTACAAATTGGTTTATAAGAAACCACCAGTATGGTCCTTGTTTTCCTCCAGATTGAAATCCTTAGGCTGGTGAACACTGTGTGGTAACCCTGCTCCAGTCCAAGAATGGGCATTAGGGAACTGCTGCTTGAGGGAGCCCACTGAAGAGCTGCTGTCTCCTTGCAGGGTCTTAATTTTTTTTTTTTTAAGTTTTCTAAAGGCAACTACTATATTTTTAATTTATTTTACTTTTCAACTTTCATTTTAAATTCAGGGGGTACAAGTGCAAGTTTGTTACATGAGTAAATTGCATGTCACTGGGGTTTGGTGTACAAATAATTTCATCATCCAGGTAGCAAGTATAGTCCCCAGTGGGTAGTTTTTGACCCTCACCTTTGTCCCACCCTCCAACCTCAAGTAGGTCCCAGTGTCTGTTCTCCTCTTTGTGTTCTTGAGTTCTTATCATTTAGCTCCCATGTATAAGTAAGAATATGAAGTATTTAGTTTTATGTTCCCCTGTTAATTTTTGCAGGGCTTTCAATGACCTTTGGATGGCATGCACTTCAGCCCAAAGCCTTGGGCTGATTCTTACCTGAACCACACAAATTTTCTAGCTGCTAAATTGTTTGGCAATAGATTTCCCTGATAGATTTATAGGACTCCATGTTCTAATGCCAAAGATGTCTCCTGTCACATAATTCTTGAACTGTCTGTTCACAGAAGTCTGCACGTGGATGCACAGAATGAATGAGAACAAATTCACTGGGCAAAGAGTTTTGCTACAAACAATTGCAAAAGTTTAGATAAACTTGTTGGACCGTATTCCTAACTGATTCTCTCTCTCTCTCTGCTAAACAGAACATATATTTAAAATATAGACAGTCTTTTCTCTTTTAGAAAAACTTGAGCCAAAGATAAAGTGAGGGGAATTGCTATTTGGTAAAACACTTTCCTGGAGGACAATGTGATGTATATTATCCAGCTCAGTTTAATTTTTCTGACCCAAGAACTCTATAAAGACAGAAGGCAGATTTTCATCAGGAAACAAGGAATTTTTTCTAGCTCTTTCCACCAAGATTTTGTTTTTTTCATTTAAGAAAATGTCCATACTTTAAAATAATACATACTAAATTATGTAGTAAGGAAGTGACAGGAGGTCTAGAATTGGCATTAAAATACTTCAGCAATGTAAACTCAGTAAGTAGGAAGAGAGAAGAAATATGGCAAAATCTCAGCAACTATTGAAGTGAGGTGATGGGTAAAAAAAAAGCTCATTGTATTATACTTTCTAATTTTGAAAATGTTTGAAATATGATCATAATAACTTTTAAAATTAATAACTTAAAGGAGAAGCTACTAAAAGGAATTTATGTTATGTTGGGTTGGGTGGGGCAAAGGATTGTTAAGGGTCAGGTTATTGTCGGAAACAGGGAGAGAGACATTGACACCAAAACAATTGTCCCATATGCTGTCTTTAATATACAAGTTAAATGCAGTAATTTTGATAAAAATTGCTTCTCAGCAAATATCATTATGGATGCCGAATCTAGGGGGAATTTTCTGATGGGGAGTAAGATATTTGTGTGATCTCAAAGTGCTTCCCCATAAATGACTTATTAGTTGCAAAAGGGAAAAACATCCTAAATACGTAGTGGGGAAATTAGACAATACCTTTACCAGATGATCACAGTTAATCTCGAATGGACAACTTGTGCCTCCAGATCTGATGCTTGTGATTCCCCAAGACAGACACATCACTTATGTAATACTTATGTGGACAAAAATAAGGTCCAAAGGATATTGGTGCAAAATTGCAGGAGATTCTTGGGAGCTTGGACAATCATGTAGGGACTGCCTTATTAGCTCTGAACCATCCTAGAACTCCTGTTGTATGAGGTGGAAATCAGCTTCTATCTTTACATTACAGCATTCTGAACTCTTGATTCAGAGAGTCTATCCAAAAAGCATTCGCAGAATTTTTAGAAAGATAAAAAATTTTAGAAAACATATATGAACATGTGGCATGTCCTCAGGGTTATTTCATTGTTATGAATGCTTTCATTTACAACAAGAAACATAGCACAAGAAAAATGAGTAAGGAATTCAGGAAGTTATATGAGAAATAATAAAACAAGTCTAATGAAATGGAGGGAATTAATGAAGTTAAAAGCTGAAAATAAATAATTAAAGACATAGGCTGCATAAATCAAAGAACAAGTTCCTGAGGAAAACAATGAATTTTCCTGGCAAATGTAATCTCAAAAGAAATTGGAGAACATAAATTCACAAATCAGGTTTAAAATATGATATAACACGATAAATGGTTATTGTTTTCAAAGCATAGGGCAATAATATATATTACCAATTCCTATAGAAAATATTACAAAATTGTACAGAGATAAAATATGACACAAATAGTCATGGAATAAATGGAAAAAGTTCATAAAAAGGATCTAGGCTCAGATATGATTTTATAGACTAGTTATTTTAAAGTATAAAGAGACAGAAAAGTCTCATATTACATACTTTTTCCATCACTGAAAATGATGGAAAGCTTAACAGCTCATTTTACATGATAAGCTTAATCCTGCAGCTGAAATCTAACAGAAGGGATCAAAATATAGAATTTTTAAATGAAATAAAATAAAAATAGAAACATTTCACATCATCACTTCATAATACATTTATAACATGTGAATTTTGCTATATAAATGCTATACTTCATTAAAGTGAAAGTATAAATATATAAATATTATTGATATATATTCTAAGTTCTTAAAGTACAGTCAGTCAAATTTGATAGTTTATTAAAAGAAATGATTCATCAAGAGCAAGTAGAATATAATCTAAAAACCTTATCCATCTATTATGGTTTCTTAATAAGAAATGTGATAATATGAATTATCACATCACATGAAAAATCATGTAATCAGTTTAGAAAATTAATCAATGAATATCAGTACATTACAAACAAAATCTTGAACAAGAAAAGAAAGAATATGTAATGTGAGGCTAACTTAGCATATAAGAATAAAACAACAAAAATATTCTCATTAAAATGAGAAAAGAAACAAAGATTTGAACTATTGTCACTACCTTTTCTTAAGCTTTGTTTTGCAAGATTCAGTCAATGGCATAAAACAAGAAGTGTAACCAAGATGTTTAACAATTGCAAAGGAGGAGATTCAATTACTATTTATAGTTGACATTATTTGACTAGAAAAGTGAGAAGAATCAACTAGAAAATGCTATACAACTAACAAAATGTCCAGAGACAAAATAAATCTGTAAAATCCAATAGCTGCAGTGAAACAATAATCACTAGGAATACATTCAACAGAAAAATGTGTGCAAAATAACTTTATAAAAGAAATAAAAGAGTGGATATACACAATATTCTGGGATGAAAATAAATTTTTCCCAAGTAAATTTCAAAATTTAATATAAAAGCCAATTAAAAAAAAACTCAAGGTGTTTGCTTTTTAAAATTCTGGCTAATTGATTATAAAATTTATCCGGAAAAATATAGGGTTGATACTTGCCAAGAATACTTTGAATAAGCAAGGGGTATTAAAAAATTTCTCAATGAAATTTGAAAATAGACATAAAAAGATAATAATTCATGCTGTAGTAATAAAGTAGAAATAAGCAAAAAAGTGATTGAAATCCCAGAAAACACATTTTTTAATAAAAAAGAGGACTTTAAAAGGTAACATTTTACACCAATAAATATTAATTGAACCATTGGTTAATTCTTTGGGGAAAAAAATCAAAATTTGATGCCTCATACAAAACGCTAAAATGCATTCCAGGTGGATTAAATAGGTAAGTATTTTAAAACAAAGCAAACGATAACATGGCAATCAAAGAGTAGAAATTTAAACTCATAAATTCTAACTGAAATGGTTAAAATATATTAATAAATAAATAGTTAAAAAAAACATATTAGTGTTGAAAACAAGGAAATTGTACCGCCATATGCCCAAAACTTTAACTGTGCGTAAGATTAGACTACAGGAAGGGCACCAAAATTAGCAAATCCCAGCAAGCAAAGCAAAAGCTGCCTAAGGAGTAATAGGAGGATATGCCTAAGAAAACCCAGAACCTGCCCAAAGTTGGAGTAAGAACTGGATATAAGGACGAGCTGTGGGGCAGCCCTGATAAATTTGTAAAAATGTCCATAGCAGGATAATGCCTCAAAATGTTGCTGATTATGCTGCCTTCTACCCATAGCATACCCGCTGGCCATCTTCCTTTCGTAGCTATGTGGAATGTGTACTCAATGTCATGTGTAGGTTCACAGTGAAGTCAAAGATGCCACACTCATAGCTTCTGAGTTGAGTCCCTGCCGTCATACTGCCACATCCCCACATTCCAGAGCAGACAAAAGCAGAGGAGATAAAATAATTTTGGAAAGACAACAAAAAAATAGACATGGTCATATGTTGTGTGGATAGGAGGATTCCTCCAACCTCTAGTCACCTCTGTTTCTAGCCTATTTCTGGTGGAAATCTTTCTTTAAATTTGGTAATCTCAGAATAGAGTGAATTTGTGGCTCTATTAGCTGGAACTCCACGTCACTAGAATCCTGGAAGACAAACTTTAAGAAGTATAATTTCAGGAAACTTATGAAAGTTAAAGAGTAAATCCATATCCCTCAGGACTCACAAAAGCACAGGTGAGACATTGATCATTTTCTATACCTAAGAGAAGGCCACGGAGGGTCTGAGAAAAGTCCCAGCTGTATGAACTATGTTTGACTGCTGAGACCAGCAACCTGCATAGACCTGGGGACTGGAGGTCTGGTGGGACCAGAGTCATGTCAGCAGGGTAAAAATTGATGACCAGCATCTAGCACAAGACAACTAGACAATTCCCAATTATCCACATGGATAGGAAATGTGCCTGAAGACTGAATCACTTATATCAGCAGTAAAAGCCAGCAAAGAAGAAATAATCCAACCACCATCACATACACAAATGGAACACACACACCTCTCAACATAATAATGTTCATAAGACCCTTCTTTCCTGAACAAACAAGAGGTGAAGGACAGAGTATGATTAAATTATACTTTTGGAGTTAGTGAAAAATCACTGGATCAAACTGAGAGAAACTTGCAATTGGATAGATTTGATTGTCTGCTGCTGGACAAGCTTGAGGCTAAAACTTAGAAATCAATTTGAGTGAAGAAATGTTTCATTTTTATGTGCGTGAGTCTGTGACTGAGAAATTCATGCCTATTATACCTTAATCAAATCAGGCTTATCCTCACTTAGCAATCACTGGTAGTTTCCCAGTTGTACTTAGAATGAAATCCAAATTCCGCAATGGCCCACAAAACCCTGCATGATCTCCTCCTGGATAACATCTCTTAGCTCATCTCTTATCATTCTCTCCTCCCTCCACAAATATTTCAGCAGCACAGAACTTTCTTCTAATTCTCTGTCCCTTAACAGAGCAAAACTGCCTTGAGTCACTTTATATGCTGAACCCCTTATCTGAAGTGCCCTTTCTTTGTTCTGAATGCAATTTCTTATTTTTTTAAAAACCTTTAAATTCCTTCTTATTCTTTAGTTCTCAACTCTAATGCTATATTCTCAAATACACACACTCTGAATTTCCTTTCTAACTTAGAGTAATTGTGTACTAAATCCACAGATAGATTTTCTTCATCATACTTTGTAGATCAAATTCTGTATTTATTTGTCTACTTGCTCATTATTTGGTTTGGCTGTGTCCCCACAAAAATCTCATCTTGAATTGTAGTTCCCATAATGCCCACATGTCGGGGGAGGAATCATGTGGAGGTAATTTAATCATGGGTGTTTTTACCCTCATGCTGTTCTCATGATAGTGAGTGAGTTCTTATGAGATCTGATGGTTTTATAAGGGGCTTTTTTCCCCTTTTGCTTGGCACTTCTCCTTCCTGCCAGCATGTGAAGAAGAGGGTGTTTGCTTCCCCTTCTGCCATGATTAGAAGTTCCTGTGGCCTCCCCAGCCATGCTGAACTGTGAGTCAAATCAACTTCTTTCCTTCATAAGTTACTCAGCCCTTGTAAACTTTCCAAGGGCAAGGAGATCATTTGCTTTTTATCATTGTAAATACCTATTTCCTAGTTAGTGCTTGGGACACAGGATGTATTCAACAAAATTTTTTTGATTGAAATGAATTACTCAGTTATTTAAAATCATCTTATAGAAGATTATGTGCAGACAGAAAATGTTTATCATATATTAAGTTAAAAAATGGCAGATTACAAATAGATGATCTCAATTTTGTAAATATATGTATATATAAACAAATAGTTGAACACCAAAAAAAAAAAAAGTTAACATGCTGCAAGGAAATATACCGAAAACTAGCAGTCATTATTTTGTTTCTATTTTTTTACACTTTATTGAATTTTTCAATTTTTTTTACCCTATACATACATATAAAATTAAAATCACTAAAATATCTCAAATATAGTAATTATCTGATGAAATTTTGTTTTTTCAGAGTTCTTTTTCTCTTTCATCCTTTTATTCATCCTTAATCCTGACTAAGACAGAGAAGTTTGTCATGGAAATAGCAGACTTGGGTTGAAATTTGTTTACCTCTTTAAAAACATGTGATTTGAGACAAATTGCTGAATTACTCTGAGCCTTAACTTTTTCATATAATGAAAATAGTGTTAAATGAGAATAATTAAAACTGTCTCACCTGAGATGATGTGAAAAGGACTTTCTAGTGTAGTTGCTATAACAGAATTGAAGGAAAAAAAGGGGAGTAGATCACCTCCCATTCTCCACTTTTCTCTTCTCATTTTACTTTTGTTTATTGTTCTTTTCCTTTTTTCCACCTGCTTGATCTGTGTCCCCTAAATTCTGGATTCAATCAGAAGTCCCCTGAAAAATCGAAATCTGGTTTATTTGTTTGAAATCTTGTCTGCTCAATAAAACATACACTAGGATTGACAGGGCCAGAGAAACTAAATGTCTTCAGGATATTCTGTAAGTGCTGTTTCTAAATTCTCACCACCATTTTCCTTTTTCTCACTGTCTCCTTTTAAGCTTTGTAACTCTTGGCACCAGGGGAAAAAATTTAAAGTTTTTAAAAAGCAACCTGAGGCCAGAGTTTGAAAAGCTTACAAAAAGAAAAAATTACTGTATACATAATATTCTACATCGCCTTTTCCTAGCCAAAAAAGATGTCAGAAACTTTTCAAACGTGGAGATGCAGAATAGGTTTGGCATATACAGGGGAGGGGATTGTGGAATCTAATTCCAAACGGGGAAAACAAAGTTTGAATTTGTTTTCTAAGTGACTCAGGAGAGATTTAAAAGTTGAAATGTTACCATTTGTCTGGCTTCTCTCAACAGCATCAGCCATTTTCATTTCACGTGGGAAGAACAATATGAGACAAACAACCTAAGATTAAATGAAACCAGGTGGATTGGAGAGATGCATTTACATTTTACCACCTGGATAAGTGTATTTTCCTCTTGTGGCTTTATAGGTTTGGGGGCTATTGAAAAATATCTGTCTATAAATTGAATCAACACTCATTAAACTCATTAAGAGAAATGTAGTTAGGAATTTAGTATGGAAAGCAAGCCCTTCGTTTTTATTGGATTTTACAATAGGGAGCACTCTAAGCTTTTAGACATTAAGGCAGGAAGGGGCTAACTATAGAAATTACTCCAGTGTGGGCTTCGACTTTGGAGAGGCTATGCTTCTCTAGAGAGAATGTATGCACAGCAGAAGAATAAGATGAAGCAGATATTTTATTTCCTACACATCCCAAAATAATAACCCTACTCTGATTTATCTTACCATTACCCCATTGTTTCTCCCCCTCATCCACAACAGTTCTCTAACTCCTGCCTGGTTTTCCTTTAGTTTCATAACTCTTCACAGATGACTTTTGAAAATATTTCACTCTCTGCAGCCTGATGATGACGACGAACATTTTGCTGTATGTTCAGAAACAATAAATTATTATATAATTATCACTGTGCACAAGACAGAAGAAACCTATCTCTTGAAAACAACACTTAAAATATTCACATAAAATGCAAATTAACTGTCTTTTCATAAGAGAATTATCTTTCTGTCCCGTAAAGTTCTTCCAGGATAAAGAATTTCCACTTCCAAAGTTTATTTCCAATGGTTTCAACTTAGCAAACATGTAAACATGTCCCAGGCTCCAGGAGCTATGCTAGGTACTATACATAGTATACAAGAGGGAAAAAGAGAAGGCAACTGCCAATCTCTTTCTGGGAACTTTATACCTTACCTTACTGAGGTACCATTTACTATGGATTAAACAGAGTTAAAGAAGATACCTAATTTTTATAAGACAGTGACCTACCATTTGAATCTGAATTTTCAAAAATCCATGATATTTTCCACTATCCTAAAGTTTGAGACAACTCAGAAGGAAATAAACATTTGTACTAGGATCAGTCAAAATTCTATTTATCAGAAGTAATCTTAGAAAGAGAGACTACTATATTAATTTGGAATAAATTATTTGATAAGCCCACCCACACCCCATACTATTTCTGATGGTTCTTTTGGTTTTTGATAAGATGGCAAAGGTGTCAATGACAAGAAAAAAAATGTGTTGTTCCTGGGAAGGAAAGGGGAAGAGGGTGAGCAAAAAACTTCTAAACCCTTTAGACTCCCCAGTGCATTCAAGTTGGGCATCTGTGAAAACACCTGAAAAACTTGAGCTTCAAGTCATGGCCAACCTGGAGGTAAAACAGACTCACTTCAGGTGGATCTGGGAATTGAAGGGGCAGCTTAGATTCTGCTGAAGTGTGAATTAATGTTACATTTGATTGATTTTTTTTTTTTTTTTTTTTACTTTGGGATATTTTAAACTTCTTTTTTTTTTTTTAATTATACTTTAAGTTTTAGGGTACATGTGCACATTGTGCAGGTTAGTTACCTATGTATACATGTGCCATGCTGGTGCACTGCACCCACCAACTCGTCATCTAGCATTAGGTATATCTCCCGATGCTATCCCTCCCCCCTGCCCCCACCCCACAACAGTCCCCAGAGTGTGATATTCCCCTTCCTGTGTCCATGTGAACTCATTGTTCAATTCCCACCTATGAGTGAGAATATGCGGTGTTTGGTTTTTTGTTCTTGCGATAGTTTACTGAGAATGATGATCTCCAATTTCATCCATGTCCCTACAATGGACATGAACTCATCATTTTTTATGGCTGCATAGTATTCCATGGTGTATATGTGCCACATTTTCTTAATCCAGTCTATCGTTGTTGGACATTTGGGTTGGTTCCAAGTCTTTGCTATTGTGAATAATGCCACAATAAACATACGTGTGCATGTGTCTTTATAGCAGCATGATTCATAGTCCTCTGGGTATATACCCAGTAATGGGATGGCTGGGTCAAATAGTATTTCTAGTTCTAGATCCCTGAGGAATCGCCACACTGACTTCCACAATGGTTGAACTAGTTTACAGTCCCACCAACAGTGTCAAAGTGTTCCTATTTCTCCACATCCTCTCCAGCACCTGTTGTTTCCTGACTTTTTAATGACTGCCATTCTAACTGGTGTGAGATGGTATCTCATTGTGGTTTTGATTTGCATTTCTCTGATGGCCAGTGATGAGGAGCATTTTTTCATGTGTTTTTTGGCTGCATAAATGTCTTCTTTTGAGAAGTGTCTGTTCATGTCCTTCGCCCACTTTTTGATGGGGTTGTTTGTTTTTTTCTTGTAAATTTGTTTGAGTTCATTGTAGATTCTGGATATTAGCCCTTTGTCAGATGAGTAGGTCGCGAAAATTTTCTCCCATTTTGTAGGTTGCCTGTTCACTCTGATGGTAGTTTCTTTTAAAGGGGATATCACCACCGATCCCACAGAAATAGAAACTACCATCAGAGAATACTACAAACACCTCTACGCAAATAAACTAGAAAATCTAGAAGAAATGGATAAATTCCTGGACACATACACTCTCCCAAGACTAAACCAGGAAGAAGTTGAATCTCTGAATAGACCAATAACAGGAGCTGAAATTGTGGCAATAATCAATAGCTTACCAACAAAAAAGAGTCCAGGACCAGATGGATTCATAGCTGAATTCTACCAGAGGTACAAGGAGGAACTGGTACCATTCCTTCTGAAACTATTCCAATCAATAGAAAAAGAGGGAATCCTCCCTAACTCATTTTATGAGGCCAGCATCATTCTGATACGAAAGCCAGGCAGAGACACAACAAAAAAATAGAATTTTAGACCAATATCCTTGATGAACATTGATGCAAAAATCCTCAATAAAATACTGGCAAAACGAATCCAGCAGCACATCAAAAAGCTTATCCACCATGATCAAGTGGGCTTCATCCCTGGGATGCAAGGCTGGTTCAATATACGCAAATCAATAAATGTAATCCAGCATATAAACAGAGCCAAAGACAAAAACCACATGATTATCTCAATAGATGCAGAAAAAGCCTTTGACAAAATTCAACAACCCTTCATGCTAAAAACTCTCAATAAATTAGGTATTGATGGGATGTATTTCAAAATAATAAGAGCTATCTATGACAAACCCACAGCCAATATCATACTGAATGGGCAAAAACTGGAAGCATTCCCTTTGAAAACTGGCACAAGACAGGGATGCCCTCTCTCACCACTCCTATTCAACATAGTGTTGGAAGTTCTGGCCAGGGCAATTAGGCAGGAGAAGGAAATAAAGGGTATTCAATTAGGAAAAGAGGAAGACAAATTGTCCCTGTTTGCAGACGACATGATTGTATATCTAGAAAACCCCATTGTCTCAGCCCAAAATCTCCTTAAGCTGATAAGTAACTTCAGCAAAGTCTCAGGATACAAAATCAATGTACAAAAATCACAAGCATTCTTATACACCAACAACAGACAAACAGAGAGCCAAATCACGAGTGAATTCCCATTCACAATTGCTTCAAAGGGAATAAAATACCTAGGAATCCAACTTACAAGGGATGTGAAGGACCTCTTCAAGGAGAACTACAAACCACTGCTCAAGGAAATAAAAGAGGATACAAACAAATGGAAGAACATTTCATGCTCATGGGTAGGAAGAATCAATATCATGAAAATGGCCATACTGCCCAAAGTAATTTACAGATTCAATGCCATCCCCATAAAGCTACCAATGAGTTTCTTCACAGAATTGGAAAAAACTACTTTAAAGTTCATATGGAACCAAAAAAGAGCCTGCATCACCAAGTCAATCCTAAGCCAAAAGAACAAAGCTGGAGGCATCACGCTACCTGACTTCAAACTATACTACAAGGCTACAGTAACCAAAACAGCATGGTACTGGTACCAAAACAGAGATATAGATCAATGGAACAGAACAGAGCCCTCAGAAATAATGCCGCATATCTACAACTATCTGATCTTTGACAAAGCTGACAAAAACAAGCAATGGGGAAAGGATTCCCTATTTAATAAATGGTGCTGGGAAAACTGGCTAGCCATATGTAGAAAGCTGAAACTGGATCCCTTCCTTACACCTTATACAAAAATCAATTCAAGATGGATTAAAGACTTAAACGTTAGACCTAAAACCATAAAAACCCTAGAAGAAAACCTAGGCATTACCATTCAGGACATAGGCATGGGCAAGGACTTCATGTCTAAAACACCAAAAGCAATGGCAACAAAAGACAAAATTGACAAATGGGATCTAATTAAACTAAAGAGCTTCTGATTGATTCTTTCTACTGCTTGGTGTTCCTGACACTCCTGTTTGTGAAGAAATTCCCACATTTTTCTAAGAAAACTAGAGATTGAGACTTCAGCTGTGTGACAACAGAAACTGAAAACCAACTCTAAGTGGCTAGAATATAACCTGCCTTTTAAACAAATTGTCTTTTTAGGCCTGGATGTGTTCCAAGGGTGACTGAGGTTGGACTGTAGTGGGAAAGCCAATATCACCAGATGAACTTTATTTCACAAGGAACAACCAGGATCCCCAAATTGGAAGGACATTGGTGTTTCATCAAAGAATGAAACATGACTTTGTTACTTTCTAGAATTGTACCCATTCAATGGTCTAATAATAAGAAAACTTCTGCAAAAATAATGTCAATGCTTTTTCTGTAAGGTAAAAAAAATCTTATAGTGAGAACCAGACTTGATTCAACATACACTCTGGAGATTAAACTAAAATCCAGCTTCAAAACTCTACCCTATAACCAGCATGGGCATTATAGTTTGTCATATTCAGTACACTGTTGGTTCTCTCAGAGGCCATATGCATTATTTTGTAAAAGATAGTTTCAGGCAATGCCTGGAACATCTGTTGAATGATCAATCTTTGCATAGTAGCAAAAGGAAAATGCATTATTTCTGTTTTTATCTAGAAATTTCTGGAAAACTTGCAATGTCTTTTTTTAATGTTATGCCTTTGTTTCATGTAGTTTTCCAGACAAAATAATGAAGACATAAGCAAGCCAAGAGAGTTATCTAAGTTGAAAAGTTTGGATTGTTCTAATTATACCTAATTAGAGATCAAAATGAAAAGTGCTTAGAGTGAAACCATTAATCAAAAAGAGGTCACTGCTCACTACTCAACAGAATTAAATGTACCAATATGATTTCCTTTTCTAAGTAAGCAATGTACTAGTCAATCATTACTTACAACATGACCCATTTAAATAATTAAACTATATTTCAGGTCTTGTGTGCTATCTGAAGAGGAATAATGAGGTCTTTAATAACAATTTCAAGCTTGAATTTTCACATCTGGAGGAAAGAAAGCCAATGTTCTGGAGTGGAGGATGAAAATATTAAAGTGTTTTTCTGATATAGAAAGAAAAGAATATACTACTACCCTTTCTTATTCTCTAGATTTGGCATAGATTCTTTGAGAAGCCATTAATATCTACCTAAATAAGCATTCTCTCACCCTCTTTTTAAACTCCCAGTGATGCCAATTTAAGTAGAATACAAATGGCATTCTATCTCACTATGGAATTGAGTCATAGACTCATGCAATGAGAGAATGGACATGACAGAGATAAATGCAGCTGTTATGGACTTAATCATGTCCACCTTAAATTCATATTTTGAAGCCCCAACCCCAAATATGACTATATTTGGATATATGGCATTTAAGGAGATAATTAAGGCTAAATGAAGTCATAATGGTGGGATCCTGCTTCATTATGTCGATGACCTTATAAGAAGAGAGAGGAAGAGACACCAGGCCTGTGTGAGTACAGAGAAAAGGCCATGTGAGGCAACAGTGAGAAGGCAACCATCTGCAAGCCAAAGAGAGAGGCCTCTGGAGAAACCAAACTTGCCACCATCTTGAAATTGAACTTTCAGTCTCCAGAATTGTGAGAAATAAATTTCTGTTGTTTAAGTTATCCAGCTTGTGGTATTTTGTCATGGCAGCCCTAGTGGGCTAATAGAGCAAGCCTACAAATAAGAACATACCACTGTGTTCTAATAAACATTGCCATCAAATTTGGTATTTCTAATTTAATTAGCCTTCTCTCTCTTATTTATTTACTTTTTCAACCAACACAGACAATTTACTGATGCTAGGATCAGCATTGGAAAAGATCAGAAATGCCTCTGCTCTCACAGATCTTATGTTCTCATTGAGATACAGAGAAAATAAATAATGAAACAAATGATAAGCTGTAATTTCAGATAATAAGAAGTCCTGAGAAGTAATTAAACAGTAAGATGATAGAAAGCCTGGAGAAGGGTCTACTTTAGGGAGAGAGATCTGGAAGGCCATGGTCAGGAGGTGGCATTTAAGTGGAGAATTGGAGAGTGAGAAGGATCTGAGTGAAGAGCTGGAAAGGAAGTTTTTCAGAGAAAGGGAATAGCCAGGACGAACTCGTAGTGATGGGAATGAACTTGGTTTGCTTGAGACACTGGAAAACAAGCCAGTGTGACTATAATATCCTGAACAAACGACAGGGTGGTATGATGCATTGAAAGAAAAGGCTGGTCCTAGAGTAGTACACAGAGTGAATGTTAAAAGTCTAGGGATTCCATTTTCCATTTTATATAGCAGTCACTCATATAAGACTATACTTTCATTTTTCTCTGTTCCTTAATATATTGTCTTGTCTAAGCTTCTGTGAGTCTACACTTGCCTCAGTTTCCTCATAAACTATTTACTGTTCCTTCTAAAACTCCTGTTTGGCCCTTCTCTTTTGTACTGGAAATGTCAGAGGATGCCAGGGGCTAGTCTTTGCCCCCATCTCTCTTTCTCACTCATCCAGGCTCTTGACGTCACAGTGGTACTTCAATTCTACCCTGGCATGGCATTAGGTGTTGTCATACTATAATTAACAGCTAAACAAGCTCTCAATGCCCCCTCCCTGCCTACTCCACACCTAGTTTTCTCTATCTCATAATGGCAGAGCCCTCCCGAGACTTGATGGCTCAAGCCCAAAACCTTGAAAACGTCTCCCTCTCTCTCACCTGCATTTTCATAATCTACCATTTAGCTCCCCAAACACCTCAAATCCACCCACTTGTCTTCACCAAGTCCAGTCATCATTTGTTGCCATAACTATAGCAATAGCCTCTTAATGATCTTTGAATTTCCATCTTTGTTTTCCCTGCCACCTGTTCTCAATTCAGTGACCAGTGGTCTTATAAAGGCAAAAGTCAGATTACATCATTCCCTCCAAAGGCCTCCAATGCACTTAGAACACAATCTGACCTACCCAGCCAAGCAAGTCATGGCTTCACCTTATCCCGACTGGCCTCACATCACTCTCCCCATTGCTCACTGGGCCCCACTGCACTGACCTCACTTCTTTTTTTGCAATACACCAAGCTTATTTCCACTTACTGTGGACCAACCACACTATTATGTCCCCACTCAGAATTCTCTCTCCACATTTCCATGGGGTGACTCCTTACCTCAGCTCAAAAATCTCCAAGAGGTTTTCCATAGCCTCCCAATGTAAAGTAGCCCTCTCCTTACCCACTCCACTATTACCCTCAATCTCATTACACTCTTTCCTTCTTTGTTCTTTCCACAATCTGAAATAATGGGGCTTGTTTAATCATTCACTGTCTCCCTTTAGTAATATGTAAGCTCCAAAAGGCCAGGACATTTGTCTACCTTATTTATTGCATGTCCCCCATTCTATGCCAAGTAAGTAGATGGAATCTATAGTTCCTTCTTGCTTCTATGTCACAAAAACAGAGGCTGTTTTCATAGGGATTTCCAAGGTAGTTTTTTACAGTACATCTGTGACTAGGATGAAATACATAGGTATGTCTTCCCTCACTGCCAAGAGTTTTACTGATGGAAGTGAACTGGCTCTCCAGAGGAGCAAGTATTGGTTCTAAAATCCTGTGTTTAATAGGAGAACATTGCTACCAGATATTTATTGTGCCTTTGTTTTGCATAGGGTGACTTATCTTGCATCATGCAAATACTGCAAAAAAAATCTAACTGTATTTCTCTTTTAACTGTTCTCAAGGAGTTCATAAACTAAATAATAAAAGGGATGGAAAAACAACTGCAATGTAATATATAATGTCTAATAATAGAAATATGGACCTAAAAGCATAGGTAAGGGGACAGTTCATGCTTCTTGAGGGTATGGCAGCAAAAAAGACAGCACAGACTGGGGTGACATTGGGCAAGTCTTTGATGGACAACTGTGAGAACCAGAGAAGGAAGTAAGACATTACTAAAGTGGAAACTGTCTAAAAAGTTAGCCAATGTAAATAAGCATGAATTTTTTAAGAGAGGCTTTTTTTAATAATAAAAGTTTCAATGCCACAGCAAGACAAAATAATACTAACAGTTGTATGCATGTGATATCATAGCCTCGAATTACACAAAGCAAAAGTAGATAGAACAAAAACTAGAAATAGGTAAGTTAAATGCCATAGTTGGATATTTTCATAGGTTACTCTCAGCGTTTGATAAAACAAGTAAATAAAAGATCAATAAGGGTACAAAAGATTGAAACACAAAGTTGGCTGAATTTCTATATGTAGAACCTAATACTTAACATTTGCAAAATACACATTCTTTATAAGTACACATGTGACCTTTGATGATGTAGTCAGAGAAGAAAAATGCATGAAACTTTCTAAGAATAATGAATCATATCAAAGATGAGCATCAGCAGTTATCTGATATAGCTTAATATTGGGGATGGTAATATTTGGTTTCCAACTCTACAATTCTAATTTGCATGCTGACACTATAGATTAGAGTTAACAAAATGATTAAATCAAGTTTGCAGCTGTTTTTTGTTTAGACTGCAATGTTTTAAAGAATTCTAATTTGATGCCAACATTAAAAGTCAAGATTTTTGTGTCTTCTTGGGAGACACATCTATTTAAGCCCTTTGTCCATTATTTAATCAGGTTATTTGAGGGTTTTTTTTGCCATGGAGTCATAGGAGTTTCTTACATATTTCCAATATCAACACTTCTCAAATATATGATTTGCAAATATTTTCTCCCCTTCCATAGGTTGCCTTTTCCTTTTGATGATTGTATCTCTTGCTGTGCAGAACTTTTGAGTTTGATGTAGTCCCACTTGCCTAGTTTTGCTTTTGCTGCCTGCATTTTTGATATCATATTTAAAAAATCATTGCCAACACCAATACCTAGGAGATTTTTTTTCCGTTTTCTTCTAGGAGTTTTAAATTTGAGGTCTTATAATTAAGTCTTTAATCCATCTGTATTAATTTTTGTATATAGTGTACAATACAGATCCAACTTCATTCTTTTGCATGTGGATACCCAGTTTTCCAAATACCGCTTATTAAAGACTCTTCTTTTCTCATTTTGCATTTTTGATGACCTTGTCAAAGATTAATTGACCTAACGTGCATAGATTTATTTCTGGGCTCTCTTTCTGTTCCGTTTGTCTACTAGTCTGTTTTTATCCCAGGTTTATGAAAAGGTGCTTGCCATTACTAATCATCAGGGTAGTGCAAAAGAAACATACATGAGATATCACTTCACATCTGTTAGCATGGCTATTACTTTTAAAAAACATAACAAGTGTTGGTGAAGATGTGGAGTAAAGGGAACCTTTGAATACTGTTGGTGGGTATGTAAATTGGTACAGCTGTTTTGGAAAATGGTGTGGAAGTTCTCACAAAAAATTAAAAATAAAACTGCCATCTGATCTAGCAATTCCACTTCTGGGTATTTATCCATCCAAAGAATTGAAATCAGGATCTCAAAGAGATACCTATACTCTCATATTCATTGTAGCATTATTCACTAAAGTCAACACATGGAAACGACCTAAATGCTTGTGGATGGATGAATGGATTCAGAAAATGTGGTACTTACATACAATGGATGTATTATTCAGCCTGAAAGAAGAAAGAAATCCTTCAATTTGCAATCCCATAGATGGGTCTGGAGGACTTTATTCTAACAGCAATAAGCCAGACACAGAAAGACAAATACTGTATGATCCCACTTATATATGGAATGTAAAGTAGTCAAACTTGCAGAAGCAGAGAGAAGAATGGTGGTTTTCAGGGGCTGGCAGTAGAGAGAAGTAGGGTGATGATGGTCAAAGGGTACAACATTTTGGTTATACAAGGTAAATAAATTCTGGAGATCTACTATACATCATAATGCCTATATGTAACAATACTGTATTGTATACTTAAATTTTGCTAAGAGGATAGATTTTTGTGTTGTGTTCTTACCATAAATAGTATTAACAATAATAATAATAATAATAATAATAATAATAATAATGAAGAAGAAGAAGTAAGAGGAAACTGGGAGGTGAGGGACATGTTTACAGTCTTGATGGTGGTGATGGTTTCACGGTGTGTACTTACCCCAGACTCCTCCAGTTATATACATTAAATATGTACAGCTTTTTACATGTCAATAACAGCTCAGTAAAGTGGTTTTAAAAAAATTAACTCAGCAGATGTTACATAAAACTGCGAATTGCTGACTTTCTTTGAAAGACTAAAAACTGTGTCAAGGCTGGTGAACGCTCTTAAAAAGCTATCATGGGCTGAAGCTGACGGACTGGCTCATTTAGGTGGGACAGGCCAGCAGGTTTGACTTTGCCAGAGTTCCCTTCCCACTTCGGTAGGACCCTCATTTTACCTGGCACTGTGCATTCTAAGCTTACTGCTTCTGCCTTTTGACTTAATGTATTTACTCTGACAAGAAAAATCAAGAGATTTAAGAAAAATCTTTAAGTCAACATTTACTGAAGTGTAATGTACATTAAGAAAAGTGCATTAATTGGTAGGTCTTCATACGTTCTCACAAAATAAACTCATTTATGTGACCACCACATAGAACAATAAATAAAAGATTACAGCATCCCAAAAGTCTCTCTCATGTTTCTACCCCTCGTGATTATCAACCACAGAATATAAAAACTATTCTAACTTCTAACACTGTGGATTCATTTTCACTGGTTTTTCACTTTTTAAAATGGGATACTACCATGTACTATTTTATGTCTGGTTTCTTTCAATCAACGTAATAATTTTGAAATTCATTCAGCTTACTTTTACAACAATAAATTACCCATTTTCTTTGGTGGATCGTATGCAATTGCGTGAACATATCATAATTTATCCATTCTACTACTGATTGCCCTCAGTTTGCTTCCAGTTTGTGGCACTTCTTTATAATGCAGTTATTAAAATTCTTTTACATGTCAATTGATGTACATATCTGAGTTTTTCTTTGGAGTATACATGTAAAAGTGGAGTTGCTAGATGAAAAAGTAGATATACACACAACTTTGAAGGATACTGCCAACAGTTTCCTAAAGTGGCTGTATACATTGACATTCTCACCAGGAGTAGCTGAGAGTTCCAGCTGTTCACACTGTCACCATCGTTTGGTATTGCAACATTTTATTTTTTTTTAATTGTAGTCATTTTGTTGTTATGTATGGTATCTCATTGGAGTTTTGATTTGCAATTCTCTGATGACTAATAATGTTAAGCAATTTTCATGCATTTATTTGCTATTTCAATGTCCTTTGCTGGGAAGTGCTTATTCAAGACTTTAGGCTATTTTTACATGGGGGAACTATCTGTTGGTTTTCGGTTTGTATGTGTTCTTTATATATTTTGCATATATTTCTTGTATGCAGAATTTGGATTAAAATATATTCTTTTAGTCACTGGCCAGCTTTTCACTCATCTAACAATGTCTTTTGGTAAACAAAAGTTCTTAATTTTTACAATGATAAAAATTAAAGAACTTTAATTATTTTAATTTTTATCAATCAGTGCTTCATCTTCCTTTATCACGAGCGCTTTTTGATCAGTTTTAAATTTTACTTTTGAATTGTTTATTGCTAATATATATTTATAGCCATATCTATTTAATATAATGTGAGTGATCTTTGTGTGTTTAACTTGTAACCTGCAACTGTAATAAATGTACTCATGTTTTATATGCTCAATGATGGCATCTTACCTTACTTCACATTTTAGGACCTATGAGACAGTAGTGAATAAAGTTA
Source organism: Pan troglodytes (assembly GCF_028858775.2). Taxonomy (NCBI): domain Eukaryota; kingdom Metazoa; phylum Chordata; class Mammalia; order Primates; family Hominidae; genus Pan; species Pan troglodytes. Next base: position 34,439,115 of record NC_086015.1, read on the forward strand.
TATTAGTTGTCTCTTACAGCATAACAAATTACTTTGACATTTAATAGTTTAAAACAACAAACATTTACTATTTCATAGGCCAAGAACGTGGGTGATGCTTATTTGAGTGCCTATGGCTTAAGATGTTTCATGAAATTATAGTCAACCAGTTACCTGAAGCTGTGGTCTTACTGAAGTCTCCAATGGAAGAGTGTAGAAAAGGTGATTTATTTCTGAACCTACTCACATGTTTGTTGGCAGGCTTAGGATCTTCAATACTTGAGCATCTTCACATGGCTATGTCAAGAGAGGGCAGCTGGCTTCTCCTCTGGAAAATGACTTAAGAAAGACCACCTACAGGCACACAAGAGAAAGAGAGAAAGTGTGCTTAGATGGAAGCGACAGTCTTTTTATAGCCTCATCTCAGAAAAACATTCTATCACTTCTGTCATATTTGTTAGAAGTGAATCAGTAAGTCCAGTCTTGACTCAAGGGGAGAGAATTATACAAGGGTATCAATACCAGAATATGGAAATCATGGGGGACTGTCTTGAAAGTTGCCTAACACAGAAGTGGTGATAATGGGCTTCTTTGCCTCAATCCTAATCTTAGTAGTGATATTTCCAATATTTCACCATAAATTATACCCTTTATTATAGTTATATTTAATACTGTCTTCAGATTGGGAACATTCTCATCTATTCAAAATTACTAACAGGTTGTTTTTAACTATGAATTTTTTGAATTTTATCCAATATTTTCTCTGTACCTATTGAGATAATTATTATTTTCTCCTTTGTTTTGTTAATGAGTGTATTTTCTTTTTTCTTTTTCTTTTTTTTTTCTGAGACAGAGTCTCTCTCTGTCTCCCAGGCTGGAGCACAGTGGCACGATCTCAGCTCACTGGAAGCTCCGCTTCCCAGGTTCGCGCCATTCACCTGCTTCAGCCTCCTGAGTAGCTGGGACTACAGGCGCCTGCCACCACGCCCGGCTAATTTTTTGTATTTTTAGTAGAGATGGAGTTTCACCCTGTTAGCCAGGATGGTCTCAATCTCCTGACCTCGTGATCTGCCTGCCTTGGCCTCCCAAAGTGCTGGGATTACAGGCGTGAGCCACCGCACCCGGCCTGTTAATGAGTGTATTTTCATTGATGAACTTCTTAAAGGTTAATCAGCCTCAATTTTCTAATATGAACTCAACTTGGTTGTGGTGCTATACTTTTTATATATTGATAGGTTTAGTCTGTAAACTTTTCTGTTAGCATTTTTCCACCAATGTTCATAAGAGAGACTGATTTATAATGTCAATCTCATTATATGTCAATCTTTCTGTAATGTCACTGTTAGGAATTGCTATCAGAATTTTTCCGACCTTATGAGTTGAAAAGTGCTCCTTGTTTTTCAGAGTGTGTATAAGACTGATATTTTCTCCGTAAATGTTTGAAAAAAATTACTAGCAAAGCCAGTTGGGTCTCAAGTTTTTTGTTTGGTTTTATTCATTGTGAATTTGATTACTTTAATGAATATTATTCTATTCAAATGATCTATTTCTTATATCACTTTGATAGTTTTTCTCAAAACTTTGCTCCATAGATATGAGGTCTAAAATTTACTAAAATAAAATTGTTTATCAAATACTCTTATTTTCTTTTTAATGTCCATAGTATCTGTAATAATGTCTCTCTTGCATTCATTATATTGGTAATTTTTGAACTCTCACTACCTTTTTTACAGTCAAAGTGGAATCTGGTCATTTTTAATAATGTTTCCAAATAACCACCTTTTGATTGTTGATAATGTCATGTCTATTATATCTTTATTTTCTACCTCATTAGTTTTATTAACTTTCTTATATTCATTGTTTTCTTCCTTTTACTTTCTTTGGATCTAATTTGCTGCCCTTTATCTAATTATTTGGAGTGGATACCTTAGATCATTAATTTTCAGCCTTTCTTAATTTCTAATACATCTAAACAAGGCTTTAAATTTTCCTCTAAGCAAGACTTTAAGCTCATGTTTTAAAAGGTTTGATGTAATATGTTTTGTTTTTCATTGAGCTTAAAATATTTTCTAATTTTCACTATTTTTTGACTCACTGATTCTTTAAACGTGTATTTTTAAATTTTCTGTCACTTGAGAATATCTAGTTAGCTTTTAATAATTCTTTTCTAGCTTATTTCTACCCTGAGCAAAATAACCTGCCAGATTTCAATCTTCTCCCATCTCAAGACTTGCTTTACCCTTCCGCATACGATCAAGTTTGCTAAATGTTTCCTGTGTGCTTGAATGTGGACATTACATTTGCTGGCTACAGTGGTGTGTACATGTCAATTGGATCAATTAATAAATCAACTTTTTTATTTTTATTTTTTGTTTATTTGTTTGCTTTAATAGTTACTTAGAGGGTTACATTGTTTGTCATCATGATTGTGAACTTTATTTCTCCTTTAAAATTTGTTAACTTTTCCTTTACATATTTTGAGGCTTTATTTTAGATTATACACATTTAGTATTAACATTTTTCTGGTAAATTGGTTCTTATTTATTCATTTTTTGCCAGCCTTATTTAGGCTATAATTTACATATCACACAATTCATCCTTTTAAAATGTAAACTAAAATGGATTTTAGTATATTTACATAATTGCAAAATGTTACTACAATCAATTTTAAAATATTTTAAACCCATTGACATTTGTGGTAACTCTTTGTTCTGCTACCCTAACCTCCAGCATAAGCAACAACTATTCTAATATTTTCTTCATAGATTTGGAAATTTTATATAAATGGAATCATACAATATGTGATTTTTTTTTACCAGGTTTTTAAACTTAGTATATATTTCAAGATTCATTTATGTTGGGACATATAGTAGTATTTTCTTCCTTTTTTATTACCAAACAGCCATTCATCTTATGGATATTCATTTTTATATACATCCTTCAATTAGTAGACGTTTTACTTAATTCTACTTTTATGCTATTATGAATAATACTGCTATAAACATTTGTGTACAAGTTTTATGTGGGTATATGTTTTTATTTGTTTGGGTATATTACTAGGAGTGAAATTGCTGGATATTATAATAACTCCATGTTTAACACTCTAGGAAACTGCCAAACTGTTTGTGCTTATTTGCCATTTGTATATTCTTTGGATAAATGTCTAATCAGAGCCTTTGCTCATTTTTAACTGGGTTATTTCCCTTTTTATTATTGGTTTGTGTGGGTTCTTTATAAATACAAGATACATATATATATATAGGATATATCTGATTTGCAAATAATTTTCCTCATTCTGTGGGTTGTCTTCTCAGATGCTTCATAATGTCCTTTAAAGTGCAAAGTGCTTTTAATTTTGATGAAGTTCAATTCATATGCATTTTTTGGTGTGTGCACTTGGTGTCATATCTAAGAAGGCTTTGCCATGAAGGTATATCATAAAGATATGTTCCTATGTTTTCTTCTATGAGATCTTTAGTTTAGCTCTTACATTTAGGTATATAATTTTAGTTTAGCTCTTACATTTAGGTCTATAATTTATTTGAAGATAATTTTTGTGTACAGTATAAGGAAGGCATCCAACTTCATTCTTTACATATGGGTATCCAGTTATCCCAGTACTTATTGAAAAAACTTTTTCTTCCAATTAAATTGTGTTGAAACTTTGTCAAAAAATTAGTTGACAGCAAATGTCAGGATTTACTTTTGTACTTTCCATTCTTTTACATCGATCTATATGTCTATCCAAATGCTAATACCACATTGTCTTGGTTTTTGTAGCTTTGAAGTAGGTTCTACAATTGGGAACTGTAAATCCTCCAATTTTGTTCTTTTTTTATAAAGCTTGTTTTGGCTATCCTGGTTCTCTTGCACTCTATATGAATTTTAGAATCAAGTTATCAATTTCTGAAAAAAAAGTCAGCTATCTGTAATTTTGATAAGTATTGCATTAATTGTGTAGATCAATTTGTGGAGTATTACCATCTTACAATAATAAATTTTCCAACCCATGAACATAGGTTGTAATATTTAAGTCTTCTCTAATTTCTTTCATCAATGTTTTGCAGTTTTCAGAGTACAAGTTTTGCACTTCTTTTGTTAATTTCATTTCTAAGTATTTATAGCTTTTGAAGCTGTCATAAATGGAATTATATCCTTAATTTCTTTTTCAGAGTGTTAATTGCTAGTGTATAGAAATACAATTGGTTTTGCACATTTGTCTTACATCTTGAACATTACTGTGCTCATTTATTAATTCTAATTGTTTCCTTACAAGATCCTGTCTTCTAACAATAGGGTTCAATATTATTACCCAGTCACACCTGGGGTAGAGCTTCTGCCCTGTGAATGGGGGTGGATGGAAGAAGGGAGTCCCAGACTTTTCAGCTGCTCTTGCTTGGAATAGAGCTTCTGCAACACAGATCTGGGGGTGGTAATGAGAAATGCTGTCAGCCTGTCCTTTCTGAGAAGATACCACGGCCCTTGACTGGGAGCTGGGAGGAATGCAAGCCCTGTGTTCTTGGCTGCAACTCCTCTTGGCTGGAGTAGAGCTTCTGTCATGCTCAGTGGGAGAGCAGGGGAAGGGAGCACGTCTTTAGTTCAAATGCCACCTATTTTTACTGTTCTTAATAAGATTTAGGAGATTTTCTTAAATATATATGTCTCCATTTGCTGGGTGCCCTTAGACATTTTCCAAAAATTATAGATTTGTGTCACTGTTTTTCCTTTGTTAAAACTTAATAATTTTCACCAGTTACAGTTGTTTCACTGGGCAAAGGATCCTCTGAGCTCCTCATGACATCATTCAAGATGTGACTCTTGTCACTTCTTTTATTACTATAAAATTCCCTCATTATTTCCTAAATCCTAGTTTATTAGATAATAATATAACTACATCAGCTTTTTAAAAATGAGTAGTATTTGCATAATTATCTCTACTCTTTATTTTCAGCCTGCCTCTTTTCTCATATTTAAGGTACATTCATTATAAACAGCATATAACTGGGTTTTGATTTTGAATCAGTTCACAGTCTTTGTTTTCAAATTGGAGTATTTTTTTCTAGTAGTTTCAACATATTTGGGCTCAAATCTACCATAATACTTTGTAATATTTTGTTAAATCTGCTTTCTGTTCTTTATGTCTTCTTTCTTGCCTTCCACCAAAATAATCAAATAAATTGTATTATTTAATTTCCCTCCTTCAATAATATGTTTAGTATAATTTTCTCTATCAACTTTCTGGTGGTATTAGAAATTACCATATGTATCTTTGACTTATCAGAGTCTATATAAATTAGTACTATTTTCCTTTTCTAGACAGTGCAAAACCTTGTATCACTTTAATTGTCATTTATTCTCCAACCTTTTGTATTATTGTTTTCTTATAATTTAATTCTACATTTATTTTAAACACCACAAGGCAGCATTATTACTGCTTAATACATAGTCAATAGACATTTTCCCAGTACTTTGGGAGGCCACAGTGGGAGGGTTGCTTGAGGACAGGAGTTCAAGATTAGCCAGGGCAACATAGCCAGGCCCCATCTCTACAAAAAAATATGAAATAAAAAAATTAGCCATGTGTACTGGTGGGCACCTATAGTCCCAGCTGCTCAGGAGGCTGAGGCAGGAGGATTGCTTGAGCTCACTAATTTGAGGATTGGTGAGCTATCACTGTGCCATTGCACTTGAGCCTGAGCAATAGAGCAAGAATTTGTCTCTTAAAGAAAATAAACGTTTAAAATTTTCAAAATATTCACCCTTTTCAATGTCTGCCCTTCTATCTGGGGTTATGTTATTCTTCTTGACAGACTTTTTTGTTAAGTTTTTTGCTGTAAGCTAAGCCTGCTACTGAATCAGTCTTTTAGACTTTTTTTTTTTTTTTTACCTAAAAATGTCTTTATTTTATCTTAATTTTATCTCAAGACGCCATTCTGTTATTTTATGCTTCCATCATTTTGGTTAGAAAGACAGATATCAAAGTTATTCTTGTTTCTTTTTAGGTAGCATGCCTTTGTTTTCTGTCTGCTTCTAAGAAACTATTTTTGCCTTTGTACTTAGCAGTTTTACAATAATGTGCCTATGTATGTCTTATTTTTCATTGATCATCTTGAAGTCACAGCAATTTTTAAATCTGTGTCTTGGTGGTGGTTTACATCATTGTTTTGCCAATATACCTTCAAATACTGCTTCTGTACCATTTTATCCCTTCTCTTCTTCAGGAACTCAAATTAAACATGTTAGGCATTTTTAATCTTTGACCAAATTTCCTGTTTCAATTATCCATTCTATCCCAAAAGTTAGTGAATTAAAACAACAATCACTTCTTTTAAAACTCACAATTCTGTGAATTAGGAATTTTGTCAGACCACAATGGGGATGACTAAGCTGGGATGACTTGAATAGCTAAGGAGCAGTCATATTGGCTCTACTGGGGCAATATGTCTGAGGCCTTAGTTCTGGTTTTTGCTTGGATTCTTTAGATGTCCTTCCTCTGCCCTTTCAGATGTCCATCTTGAACTTTCTTAAGTCATGAGAGTCTAAGACCAACAAAAGGAAAAATTTAATGCAATCAAGCATCAACATCAAACTACTCCAAGCTAAAGGAGGAAGTTCAAACCCATGGCAAAGAAGTTAAAAACCTTGAAAAAAAATTAGACAAATGGCTAACAAGAATAACCAATGCAGAGGAGTCCTTAAAGGACCTGATGGAGCTGAAAACCAAGGCATGAGAACTACGTGACGAATGCATAAGCCTCCGTAGCCAATTTGATCAACTGGAAGGAAGGGTATCAGTGATGGAAGATCAAATGAATGAAATGAAGTGAGAAGAGAAGTTTAGAGAAAAAAGAATAAAAAGAAATGAACAAAGCCTCCAAGAAATATGGGACTATGTGAAAAGACCAAATATATATCTGATCGGTGTACCTGAAAGTGACAGGGAGAATGGAACCAAGTTGGAAAACACTCTGCAGGATATTATCCAGGAGAACTTCCCCAATCTAGCAAGGCAGGCCAACATTCAAATTTAGGAAATACAGAGAATGCCACAAAGATACTCCTCGAGAAGAGCAACTCCAAGACACATATGTGTCAGATTCACCAAAGCTGAAATGAAGGAAAAAATGTTAAGGGCAGCCAGAGAGAAAGGTCGGGTTACCCACAAAGGGAAGCGCATCAGACTAACAGCGGATCTCTCGGCAGAAACTCTACAAGCCAGAAGAGAGTGGGGGCCAATATTCAACATTCTTACAGAAAAGAATATTCAACCCAGAATTTCATATCCAGCCAAACTAAGCTTCATAAGTGAAGGAGAAATAAAATCCTTTACAGACAAGGAAATGCTGAGAGATTTTGTCACCACCAGGCCTGCCCTAAAAGAGCTCCAGAAGGAAGCACTAAACTTGGAAAGGAACAACCGGTACCAGCCACTGCAAAAACATGCCAAATTGTAAAGACCATCGAGGCTAGGAAGAAACTGCATCAACTAACAAGCAAAATAACCAGCTAACATCATAATGACAGGATCAAATTCACACCTAATTTATTATTTACAATATTTACAATATTAACCTTAAATGTAAATGGGCTAAATGCTCCAATTAAAAGACACAGACTGGCAAATTGGATAAAGAGTCAAGATCCAGCAGTGTGCTGTATTCAGGAAACCCATCTCACGTGCAGAGACACACATAGGCTCAAAATAAAGGGATGGAGGAAGATCTACCAAGCAAATGAAAAACAAAAAGGCAGGGGTTGCAATCCTAGTCTCTGATAAAACAGACTTTAAACCAACAAAGATCAAAAGAGACAAAGAAGGCCATTACATAATGGTAAAGGGATCAATTCAACAACAAGAGCTAACTATCCTAAATATATATGCACCCAATACAGGAGCACCCAGATTCATTGAGCAAGTCCTTAGAGACATACAAAGAGACTTAGACTCCCACACAATAATAATGGGAGATTTTAACACCCCACTGTCAACATTAGACAGATCAATGAGACAGAAAGTTAACAAGGATATCCAGGAATTGAACTCAGCTCTGCACCAAGTGGACCTAATAGACATCTACAGAACTCTCCACCCCAAATCAACAGAATATGCTTTCTTCTCAGCACCACACTGCACTTATTCCAGAATTGACCATGTAGTTGGAAGTAAAGCACTCCTCAGCAAATGTAAAAGAAGAGAAATTATAACAAACTGTCTCTCAGACCACAGTGCAATCAAACTAGAATTCAGGATTAAGAATCTCACTCAAAACTGCTCAACTACATGGAAACTGAACAACCGGCTCTTGAATGACTACTGGGTCCATAAGGAAATGAAGGCAGAAATAAAAATGTTCTTTGAAACCAACGAGAACAAAGACACAACATACCAGAATCTCTGGGACACATTCAAAGCAGTGTGTAGAGGGAAATTTATACCACTAAATGCCCACAAGAGAAAGCAGGAAAGATCTAAAATTGACACCCTAACATCACAATTAAAGAACTAGAGAAGCAAGAGCAAACACATTCAAAAGCTAGCAGAAGGCAAGAAATAACTAAGATCAGAGCAGAACTGAAGGAAATAGAGACACAAAAAACCCTTAAAAAAAATCAATGAATCCAGGAGCTGGTTTTTTGAAAAGATCAACAAAATTGATAGACTGCTAGCAGACTAATAAAGAAGAAAAGAGAGAAGAATCGAACAGACACAATAAAAAAATGATAGAGGATATCACCACTGATCCCACAGAAACACAAACTACCATCAGAGAATATTATAAACACCTCTATGCAAATAAACTAGAAAATCTAGAAGAAATGGATAAATTCCTCGACACATACACCCTCCCAAGACTAAACCAGGAAGAAGTTGAATCTCTGAATAGACTAATAACAGGCTCTGAAATTAAGGCAATAATTAATAGCTTACCAACCATCCAAAGTCCAGGACCAGATGGATTCACAGCTGAATTCTACCAGAGGTACAAGGAGGAGCTGGTACCATTCCTTCTGAAACTATTCCAATCAATAGAAAAAGAGGGAATCCTCCCTAACGCATTTTATGAGGCCAGCATCATCCTGATACCAAAGCGTGGCAGAGACACAACAAAAAAATAGAATTTTAGACCAATATCCTTGATGAACATTGACACAAAAATCCTCAAGAAAATACTGGCGAACCGAATCCAGCAGCACATCAAAAAGCTTATCCACCACAATCAAGTGGGCTTCATCCCTGGGATGCAAGGCTGGTTCAACATATGCAAATCAATAAACATAATCCAGCATATAAACAGAACCAACGACAAAAACCATATGATTATCTCAATAGACACAGAAAAGGCCTTTGACAAAATTCAACAACCTTAATGCTAAAAACTCTCAATAAATTAGGTATTGATGGGACGTATCTCAAAATAATAAGAGCTATCTATGACAAACCCACAGCCAATATCATACTGAATGGACAAAAACTGGAAGCATTCCCTTTGAAAACAGGCACAAAACAGGGATGCCCTCTCTCACCACTCCTATTCAACATAGTGTTGGAAGTTCTGGCCAGGGCAATCAGGCAGGAGAAGGAAATAAAAGCTATTCAATTAGGAAAAGAGGAAGTCAAATTGTCCCTGTTTGCAGATGACATGATTGTATATCTAAAAAACCCATCGTCTCAGCCCAAAATCTCCTTAAGCTGATAGGCAACTTCAGCAAAGTCTCAGGATACAAAATCAATGCGCAAAAATCACAAGCATTCTTATACACCAATAACAGACAAACAGAGAGCCAAATCATGAGTGAATTCCCATTCACAATTGTTTCAAAGAGAAGAAAGTACCTAGAAATCCAACTTGCAAGGGACGTGAAGGACCTCTTCAAGGAGAACTATAAACCACTGCTCAATGAAATAAAAGAGGATACAAACAAATGGAAGAACATTCCATGCTCATGGGTAGGAAGAATCAATATCGTGAAAATGGCCATACTGCCCAAAGTAATTTATAGATTCAATGCCATCCCCATCAAGCTACCAATGACTTTCTTCACAGAATTGGAAAAAAACTACTTTAAAGTTCATATGGAACCAAAAAAGAGCCCACATCACGAAGTCAATCCTAAGCCAAAAGAACAAAGCTGGAGGCATCACGCTACCTGACTTCAAACTATACTACAAGGTTACAGTAACCAAAACAGCATGGTACTGGTACCAAAACAGAGATAAAGACCAATGGAACAGAATAGAGCCCTCAGAAATAATGCCGCATATCTACAACCATCTGATCTTTGACAAAGCTGACAAAAACAAGCAATGGGGAAAGGATTCCCTATTTAATAAATGGTGCTGGGAAAACTGGCTAGCCATATGTAGAAAGCTGAAACTGGATCGCTTCCTTACACCTTATACAAAAATTAATTCAAAATGGATTAAAGACTTAAATTTTAGACCTAAAACCATAAAAACCCTAGAAGAAAACGTAGCCAATACCATTCAGGACATAGGCATGGGCAAGGACTTCATGTCTAAAACACCAAAAGCAATGGCAACAAAAGCCAAAATTGACAAATGGGATCTAATTACACTAAAGAGCTTCTGCACAGCAAAAAAAAAACTACCATCAGAGTGAACAGGCAACCCACAAAATGGGAGAAAATTTTTGCAATCTACTCATCTGACAAAGAGCTAATATCCAGAATCTACAATGAACTCAAACAAATTTACAAGAAAAAAGCAAACAACCCCATCACAAAGTGGGCGAAGGATATGAACAGACACTTCTTAAAAGAAGACACTTATGCAGCCAACAGACACATGAAAAAATGCTCATCATCACTGGCCATCAGAGAAATGCAAATCAAAACCACAATGAGATATCATCTCACACCAGTTAGAATGGAGATCATTAAAAAGTCAGGAAACAACAGGTGCTGGAGAGGATGTGGAGAAATAGGAACATTTTTACACTGTTGGTGGGACTGTAAACTGGTTCAACCATTGTGGAAGTCAGTGTGGCGATTCCTCAAGGATCTAGAACTAGAAATACCATTTGACCCGGCAATCCCATTACTGGGTATGTGCCCAAAGGATTATAAATCATGCTGCTATAAAGACACATGCACACGTATGTTTATTGTGGCACTATTCACAATAGCAAAGACTTGGAACCCACCCCAATGTCCAACAATCATAGACTGGATTAAGAAAATGTGGCACATATACACCATGGAATACTATGCAGCCATAAAAAATGATGAGTTCATGTCCTTTGTAGGGACATGGATGAAGCTGGAAACCATCATTCTCAGCAAACTATCACAAGTGCAAAAAACCAAACACCGCATGTTCTCACTCATAGGTGGGAATTGAACAATGAGAACACTTGGACACAGGAAGGGGAACATCACACACCGGGGCCTGTTGTGGGGTGGGGGGAGGGGAGGGGGCAGGGATAGCATTTGGAGATATACCTAATGTTAAATGACGAGTTACTGGGTGCAGCACACCAACATGGCACATGTATACATATGTAATGAACCTGCACGCTGTGCACATGTACCCTAAAATTTAAAGTATATAAAAAATAAAAAATAAAATTAAAATTCACCTTAAAAAATAAAAAAATTAAAAGTAAAAAAATTTTTTAAAAAAACATAAAAGCATTCATCAAACTTTTGCATGAGTTACTTTTGTAATTTCCCAGTGGTCAAGGAAAGTATTATAGCCAAGCCCAGAGTCAATATGGGAGGGGACTACACAGAGATGCGAGTATTGGTAGGAATGGCTTATTGGAGGCCTATGAGCCACATCCCTCCTACATACGAAATACGCTCACCTCCCCTAAAGGCTCCAACATTTATCCCATTATGGCATTAGGCTCAGGCTTACAGACCAAGATTGCATCATCTAAATTAAAATCAGGTGTTGTCAAGGCACCCAAGATGTGGTTTTTTGGGTGCAGCTTCTCAGGTGTGCATTATCTTGACGTGGAGACCTGTAAATTTCAAAACGAATAAATACAAGATATTTACCCTCCACACACCCAAAATAAAGTGGAGAGATGGAGAGAGAATAACTGCTATGGACATTCTCTTTAAAAAAGTGGGAGAATGAGAGGCTTATAGTAATTACTGGTCCAAAGCAATTCTGCAAGTCAGTTGAACATACGTCAGTAATTAATCTTTCTCTGAAGGCAGGAAATGTTGGGTCCTTTGAGCCTAGTTCTGCTCATTGGAACAGTGCTCCATGGCTCTTAACTCTGTCCTCTATGATATTAATTTTACATTCTGAGTCATCCTTACTATTCCATAAGACTGGTCCCTGTTTGCGGCTAAGTAACTTTCTCAGCTTACTTGATGTCCAGAGAAGGTTGGAGCCCAGAGACCTCTTTTCATTTTGAATCATCTGTGTTCCTTTCAGTATTAGCAGGTAAAGCTCCTTTAAAATCGTGGGTTTTAAAATTTAAAATTGGGGTTCTTATTTATAAGCCACTTCATTAAACACATCAACACATTAATATTGTCTCCTTTATATCTTATAATTTTTGTTAGGGTGTTGTGGAACAATGTTCTTAAGATACTTAGAAGCTCTTTTGTTTAGCAGAGAAGATTTTTGAAGCACGCATCCAATATTACTAGAATCTCTTTTCATTAAGTGAGAGCATCTGAAATGCTTCCACATTAAATCATGTTTGGTGTCTTCATGAAGTGTCTTACAGCTTCACCCTAGACTTGATTTTGATCTTTACATAACATTTAGTGGGAATATGCCCTGATATGGCAATACCATCCAGTCTAGAGAAAAGGGTTGTAGTTATTTAAATTATTAAATATTATTAGCTACTTAAGTTATTAAAGTATTTTCTCTAATTTTCCTTGAAAAGTTAACAGTTCTTTCTTCAGTTCCCCTTTCTTTTCTTGTACTTTATCATACGTAGGTAAAAGAAACCAATGACACTTTCAATATCCTGCCTATCAATCTCCTACACTGGTTCCATGAGTTTATTAAATACATTTTCTATATCCAACATTATCATTGATGAGTATTGTCAAACATTTGACACCGTGTAACATGGATGACCATTTTTTCAGTCTCCAACAATTTTCTCACCGCTTTTTCAGTCTTCACTAAAATTTCCTCATAGTTCTTCAAGCCCCCACAAACTTCCTGATCTCAATGTCAATGCCACATGTTTTAGCCTTTTTGCTGTTGAGGCTGTCTCCACTTTAGGAGCTTTTTTCTGTGCTTTTTAATTTTTTCTTACTTTCCATGTATGTTAGTCTGGATATTTCTTACTTTTCTTTCCAGTTCACTAATAATTTCTTCTCCTGTGTCTAATTTGATCTTAAGCCCACCTAAGTTCTAAATTTCAGGTATTAAAATTTTCAATTCTAGAATTACATGTTAATTTATTTTTATAGATTTCTGTTCTCTGATGAGCTTTTCCATTTTTGTCACATAATTTCTTAAACATAAATATTGTATTTATTTTAAATTCCACGCCTAATCATTTTGATACCTGGGTTACCTACGGGTCACTCTCTTGACTGTTTTTTAATTTTTCGCTCTGTCTTAGCTTACATGTATTTTGTCCTGTCTCCTGACGTATCTGGTAACTTTGAATGAATGCTGGGCATTGTGACTAAAATATTGCAGAGGCTCTGTGAGATGCTATTTTCCTCAGAGAAAATTTGATTTTCTTCTGGCAGGCAAGTAGATTAGAGGCAGATCACCTTGATTTAAACAGGAGTTGAGATGATTCAAGCCTGAGTTTCTGTCTTTGTGAGATCTAGTCTATTTGTAGTTTTTGCTTTACCCCCAGGATAAAGCTTCCCAGGCCTCGCAGATAGGATCCTAACATGCTTACCAGGAATCCTGCTTTGAAGGGCCGTGAAATTCAAATTCTGTCTTACCAGCATCGTGAGTCTGCTAAAAAGCTGGGCTTTATATTTTAGCTTCAAGCTGCTGCTCTCTGCTTTTCTTGCTTGCTTTCATTTTATGTAATTTACGATTTTGCAAATGCTTTCAGGGTAAAGCCCACACAGAATTTTAGATTCACGTTTCCGTAGTTCTGTTTCCTGTGGGATATTAAACCCTCAAGTTCTGGCTCACTTAATAACTTTGATCTCCAATTTTTGTCTTCTCAGGCAAGTGAGACTGCCGAAGTCTTGAGCTGTCTGTCACCTTTCCCTGGTTTCTCAGCCCTACACCTGTTACAAATTAGTAAATGCCTCAAGGAGAAAACTGACTGGGACTATTGGCATTATCATGATGCAGTTTTCTTCAAAATCATGGTTGCTCTTCAGAGCCTTCAAACAGCTGTTTTTGTTTTGGGTTTTTTTGTTTGGTTGGTTTTATGCTGCATTTATAGATGTCTAGGCACAATGATGGGCCTGCATAAGCTACTCTACTATTGCAAAAATGCAAAATCACATTTCATAATGCAATTTGCTGTTGGCAAATTCGATGTGAATCTCAGGTCATCATTATTGCCAATCCTGTAATTTTAAATCTATCCCCATAAAATTGAATCTGATTTGATGTAATCTATCTCCACAAGAATTTATAGCTGGAAAGGACTTCAGAATATGTCCCTTTCTAATCCCCCTCACTTTGCAAGTGACACAGCAATTTAGCGACGAAGCTGAGATTAGAACTCTGGCCCCCAGACACCCAGTCTAGTATGTTTTCTTACACAATGGTGCCTCATGAATAATGCCAAAAGTGTATCCTCAAAGTTTTGTACCTACATCCTTCAAGAACTTCTTGGGCAGGCTTAAGCATTTTTTAGCTGCAATGGCTTGATAATAAAGTTACTCTTAAAGTTATACAAGGAATTTCTTCAACTATACCAAAAAATTTTAGTCAGACCGTTCTCTCAGCAAAAAAAGAAAAAGAAAAAAAAACTGTCATCCTTTCATCTTTCATCTTTTATCCCTTAAAAAAAACAATGTGTCCCAGATAAACGAAGGACAACTCTTGCAGATACAAACATACTAGACAGCCAGGGGTAGGGATAATGGTTCTAGAACTGGAAAAATTTCCACATCTATTGGTGGAAACTTTGGGAATGAAACCAGAGAAGCCTATTAATCTAAAATGAGCTACAGCACCTCAGCCCAGTTTCAGCCAAACAACTCCCCTGCTGGTACTTGCTGCTGGCACTAACTGCAGTTAAAGAAAGTTCATGTTTCTCAGGAGGCCCTAGTATAGGAAAGGCATCTTTAATTTAAGAAAGCAGGATAAATCTCTCTCTCTCTCTTTCCCCCTAACAAGTGCTTTCACAGGCCTAGCGGTGGGAGTGGAATTCCGTAGGTGGTGTCTATGTATTGCTTCAGTCCCTAGAGAGTCAGCATATTAAGTAACTGCTTGCCCTAAAATCAACCAGAGACCAGCATTTGGGAGCCTTTCGACAAAACCTTGGTTGAGTGAATTTCAGCACGCCTGTCATGTGACCAGGCCACTCTATGGTGTGAATGAAATATCCAGCTTGAAGACTTTTCAAGAGCCAGCTATAAAAACACACAGAATTCTGCCCAGTTGCCCATGTGAAACTTCATTTCCCCAGTGCTTATTCTTCCTTAAATTAAGTTCCCTCCTTTGAGAGCTATGAGCTATTTGCTTACCCAGCAGAAGAATCATTTTTTTACCATAAAAGGGTAGCTCCCAATATTTCCTGCCCTGCAACAGGGAACACCCTTGGCATTGGGGACCATTCTGTTTAATGTACATTAACACCATTGCCCCACAGAAAGAAAACGAAATGTTTTATGTTGAGGTCCTAGGCATTCTGAACATGGCATCTCATTCGCAGAGCTTATTTAATATCATCGGTAATAATTACAATTCAGAAATTTATTAAACAATCAGCCAAGACCATTGAAAGCACTATGGTTTCACATATTCTTTACTCCTGGTGTCTGCTAAAGGAAGCCCCCAAATTGTTGCCATGTAACTAGGAAAAACGTATAAATTATTTTCTTCAACCACAGATTACTTCTTAGGAGGTAGTAGATACAAGGATTTTCTGAAAATTTTCTGTATTTTAACTGGGATTTGGGTCAAATGAATGCTTACATTTGTCAAATCATATCAAACTATACACTTACGATCTGTACATTTTACTGTATATAAGTTGTACTTCAAATTAGAATGAGGGTGGGGAGGGACGGAAAGAAGTTTCCCATGTTCTGGCATGAACAGTCATTTACCTACAAAAAGAATCAGAACTCTCTTCAGAAGGATCACGTGGGAGAGGCTGTCTCAAGAACTGCCAGCCACTTAGCCTGTTAATGAATAGCCCTCAGCAGGTTTGACTTTCTGTTCCTCATCTGATCCCCTTACGCATCTCTGGCTTTTATTATATGCCACCTCACATCCTTTTTGATAATGGGAAGAATGTAAGTTATCAATAAATTCAATTTTTATGCCATTCCAACCAAATCTTCCCCTATGTGGTAATGATCTCATGGTCATTGGGATCATTGACCTTACAGGTGGTGATCGTTTTCTGAAGTGTAGGTCTGTTTATTGGAACTATAAAGAGTTTGGGACCACCAATTATGGCCTCTTTTGCAAGAGAAGAGTTCTGTTTTCAGAATCAACTTCCTATTTATTTTTCCCCAGGAATCTCCTTGTGGTTACTTTTCTTCAGAATTCTAATTGTTACCACAAAGTGAACAATTAAGGAAAAAATGCAAAAGAGATCGAGACATAATTTTAGAGTAAAGCAATACTGCTATCTTTTAGAGTTGGAAGATATTTTAAAACAACTACTATCTCAGTACATTTTAAAGGGAAATAGTTTTTCTGTGATTTCCTACAGTGACGTTAGAATAATAATAATGTCAAAGTACTAAAAAATTGCTTTGGGGTAATTAATAACCATGTCAAAATCTGCTTTTCTTGTTTCTATGTATAGATGGGTTGTACCTCATAAAAAATAATTTATATGGCCCTCCTTTCCAATGAGACTACTGTTCAAGTTGTTCCCTTTCAGAACAAAAGAGACAACTAAGAAAAAATCAGTTTTACCAGCAAAATGCCTTGGGATTCTTTCTGTGGTTCATCTTGCCCTCTGATGTTTCTAGGATATATTTTCATTCTAAGAATAGAAATTCAGATATTTTGCAGCATAGAATCTAGAGGCAAAAAGGCACAATTGGCACACTGTAACTTTTTACATTTTCTTATGTATTATTATTTTAAAATCCAATACAAAAAGTGATGGTGGTAGGTGGAAAGACCATTGAACTCAGAGTGAAAAAAAAAAAAAAGCCTCTGTGTTTTGCAATATGCTAGCTGAGTGACCTTATCTAAGGTGAGGAATTGAAAATCTACGGTGATGGTGGGAGCAAATGGTAGACAGAATTTGAGATTACTTAGGAATTAAGTGAGCTGGGTTCAAGTCACAGTCCTGCTACTAGATGAGAATGTTACATCAAAGAGGTATTATTTTTTGTTTTTGTTTTTTCTTTTCTCTGGAGTCTTCGTTTCCTCTGTGGTTAAATTAAGGGATCATTCTGGGTAATCTCCAGGGCTCCATCCAGCCCCATAATTCTGTACAGAGTTCCATTCATGGGTAGGCTTGCTCAATATTTATTTGTAGAATATAAACAATTTTAAATCACACAAGAAAATCTCGACATAAAGAAGTAAACTTGGCTGGGCTTGTGGGCTCACTCCTGTAATCCCAGCACTTTGGGAGGCTGAAGCGGGTGGATCTCGAGGTCAGGAGTTCAAGACCAGCCTGGCCAAAATAGTGAAACCCGTCTTTACTAAAATACAAAAACTTAGCCAGGCGTGGTGGTGTGCCTCTGAAATCCCAGCTACTTGGGAGGCTGAGGCAGGGGAATCGCTTGAACCTGGGAGGTGGAGGTTGCAGTGAGCTGAGGTCGCACCACTGTACTCCAGCCTGGTGACAGAGCGAGACTCCCTCAAAAAGAAAATAAAAAGAAGTAAACTTATTTGCCTCTTTCTACAATTGGTACCTTTCTACAACAGAATGACTTTTTAAATTTCCAAAGTAATGGCCATTTATCGGCCAAGAAGTGAAATTAATAAAAAAGTAAATGGTTTGGCACATCCTCTCCTTTCCTGGTACTCAATCTCTTTTAACTGCAGTGAAGTCTCATTTGCTTAGGGAGTAGGAGATCAGCCTTATGGTTCCCAACTGCCTATTGGGTCAAGGCCATTTAAAAGGCAGATGGCAGCCAAGGCAAACAGTTCAATACTCCTCAAGCATACTTTTCATTTGAAGTATTAGCCAGATTTCTTGTTTTCTTTCCAATGGACTTTCACATAATCTGATTCTGATTACTAATTGATGACAGACTATTGAGGTTTGGCCTTTGTTTCTCAGCCTTGCTCCTGACTGTCCAATCTACTGCTGTAAAGCATGCCATTTCACATTCTTGAAATTTTATTCTCTTCTATCTGTAAAATGAGTGGCAGTTCTCTAGTCCCCAGGAATGATTCATTCATCCTGGTGTGTTGACTCTCACATCATTATTTACTATCTATACAAATAAAAGGATTCAAAGAGAAATTACGTACTGCACAAATAATAAACTTGAAACATTAATAAACAAAAACATGTAGCTGAGAACATCTGTTTACATTTTTCTTTGGGGCCTTAATAAAGAAGCAAGAAAATAAATAAGAATTATAAATTATTTCCCTCATAACTTCAACAGTAGGTGGCACTAAAAAAAATCTATATTTTCTAAAACTTGTGTATCCTATAGTATTTGTTGAATCTCCACCTCTTGGTCCTGGAATCATAGAGCCCTTTTTCCCTTATGTGAAATTAACATTGTTGAATCCAAATACACTGTGTGGGCAGGGGTCTTGTTCCTGTACCTTGCAAAGTTACTGAGGCCAAGCTCTGTGTTCGGACAAAACTAACAATACTTTCTAGAATTTTAAAACCCCTGACTACTTATGGTTGTGTTCTAAACATAGCATTCACACCAACCTGCTGTGGAAAGCACACAAAGTTCTTGGCAAAGCTGGATTTGCAGGAGTTGGAACAGCAGTGTGGTTTATCAGCAGGTTGAAAGAAAGAGACTTGACGATTGTGCTCTGCTTCTCACTCCTTCCCCAGGAATGTCTTTGTTATGACCCTGTGGGTTATGGCAAATGTAATTTCTGTCACCAGAGAAAAGGAAAGCAAGGAAAGGTGCCAGGAAAGAGAGATGGACATTTTTTAAAAATACCTTTTATGAACCAGGCTCTGTGCTAGATAATGGAGACACAAAGGTGAATTATGGACACGTTTGCAACTTTGAATTGAATTATGGACAGGTTTGCAACTTTGACTCTGATGGAGGAGGCATATGTGTTCATAACAATTACAAGAGGGTGTGATACGTTTTATTAGAGCTGGAAGGTGACTTCGTTGTGTTCTCCCAATCATATTGAAGGGAAAACCCCATAGCACAGCCGTTAAAACCATGAGCTGCAAGCTCAAATTGACATGAAGCTTTAATACCAGCTCTGTCACTGGCTACATGTGTGCCTTTTCATAATTACTACCATTATCAAATCCCTCTTGAGTTTCAGTATCTTTATCTGTAGCACAGGGTTGGGGTGGAGAAGGGTGTAGCAATGGGGGATTATCATAAGAACTAAACCAAATAATACAGGCAGATATGTACTTAGGGCTTAGAAGACAGTAAGACTTAATAAAAATTATTTTCTCCTTTCATTATCCTTCCCATTTCACCAGTGAAAAATCAGGCCCAGGTATCTGTGCCTTGCCTAGGTTTGCAGGGGCTGATGATAACAAAGGCAAAACCTGAACTCACATCTGATATGGAGCTCAATGCCTTTCCCTGGGCACAAGAGATGAAATTATTGAAGCGACTCTGTCATGTTGTATGACCAGAGAGATGCACTGCTGTGTTCCAATGTTTTCCCTCTCCACATTTATCACTGACATTTGAAACTTCTTCTTTTCCTCACTTTGGAGATTACAGACGTTCCTAAATAGCACAGACTGTCTTCCATTGACTCTCTTTTAAATCTGCTCACAGAAGAGCAAGATTTAAGTTTGTCCCTACCCTAAGGAAGGCCTAGTGAATCAGAGAATAACACGTTTTTTCCTTCCATCCACATTCCATATGCCAAGAGATCCAGCATGTGAAATCCCATTGAAAATTCGCTTTCTCAGTCATTCAATAATCCAAATAGCTTTTTTTTCAGTATTTGTTTATGTGACAGGCACTGTATTAAAGGTTAGGGTTATAGCTGGAAAAGATAAAATCCTTGCCCTCAGAGAGCTTATACTCTGTTAAGGAAGTAAAAAATAAACATGGAAGCAAATAAATATATTCTGTATTTTTAAGCAGTAAAAAGTGCTGTAAAGAAAATAAGGCAAGGTAGTAAGATGAAGGGTGAGGGCTGGGCGTGGTGTCCCATGCCTGTAATCCCAACACTTTGGGAGGCCAAGGCAGGTGGATCATTTGAGGTTAGGAGTCCAGCATGCTAAAATTTCATCTCTACTAAAAATACAAAATTAACCAGGTGTGGTGATGCATGTCTGTAATTCCAGTTATTCTGGAAACTGAGGCAGGAGAATCGCTGGAACCCAGGAGGCAGAGGTTGCAGTGAGCCAAGAGAGTGCTGCTACACTCCAGCTTAGATAACAGAGTGAGACTCCATCTCAGAAAGAAAAAAAAAAGATGAAAGGTAAGGGTGGAGAAGACTGGTTTGAAATGAATGTTCAGGAAAGACCTCTCTGACACAGTCGCTTCAAAAAGAGACCGAAATGAGAAGATGAAGCCAGCCATTTACATTTGTAAACAAGGATATAGCACGTGCTAGGAAATAGGGCCTTAGCTTGTTCAAGAAACAGACTAGAGAGTAGCCAGTAGGGCTGAGGCACTGTGAACAAGTGGTACGAAATGGGATTCCCAGAATGAGGTAAGGGCTAGATCAAGAAAAGTCACCCAGGCCAAAAGAGAGAGTATGGATTTTATTCCAAGTGTGATATAAAGTCCTGAATAGTCTTAAGGTTGATATCAGCCTTTGTGACTGCTTTGTGGACAATGGATGACAGGGAGACGAGGGTAGGAAAAGGAAGACCCAGCTAGGAGTCAACTGCTATAGTCCTGTTCAGATATGCTGGCGAGTTGGACCAGAGTAAAAAAAAAAAATCTCAAGTTTTCTGTGAACTAAGGAATTATTTTGTATTAACATTATTTAACATTTGAGACTTTACTTGAACACTTTATAAAGCAGTGATCCTATATCAAGGATATGGTAAAACCTGAGTCTTCAAGGTTTAAAATGAGGTGACACTTAAGAGGGAAATACACTTTGAGGCTCCTCTCACAATTTGACTTCTAGAATGCCTACACCTCAGAGAAGCACCTTTTGAAGTCTACGCTACTTGAGTCCTTGTTCTAAAATCTGGCATTATTTCTCTTGTTTATTAAAAATCTAAGTGATACAAATTTTGTGCTGACCTTTTTCCATTATTTTGAGAAACACAGAATATCCTACTGTTCACAAATCAATAATCCTAGTTTGACTCAATTTTGTAAAATTCTCTCTCTCTCTCAGACACACATACATACACCAACACACAAAACAAACTATTAGGTTTCAAAGAATACTCACAAATGGTCCCTTTGCTAGAAGAAAAAGGTAAGTTGTGAGAAAAGCTTCCTTGAAGAACTTCCATCAGTTAGAGTGATAGAATATCCTGCAAGTATTCAAAGAGCAGAAATGATTTTCACATACTGTCACTCGGCAAGTTAATGTATGTGTAAAAAAGGAAATACCTGGTCGCCAAGAAACAAAATCCTCTAAATTGCTACTGTCTTTGGCTATATTTTGAAGAATAAACCATAAAAATGAGCAATACCCAACAACTGATTTATGGCTTCTACTCACAAGCCATTCAAACTGCAGACATTCAGCATTAACTGCTACAGAGATAAATCTGGTCAACAACTTGATTGGCCTCTGGGAAACAATCATGGTAACAGATGAAGGCCCTCTTTTGCCTCGACTGAAGCAAGGCTGCAATGTTGAGATTACTTTTTATAGGCATAAAATCTTCCTCTTTATTAAAATTATTAATATTTTCTTTCACTGAAAGATACTACAATATTGTCTAAACTAATCTTAAACCAAGAGGCCTCATGGAGGGAGTCCAGGAAAGGTTTGAAAAAAATACATTAGGTCTCTTAAACTCTAATGTCATCTGTAAGTGCATTTCTTAGAGGCTAAGTCCCATTCCTTTTAAGTACACAAGAGTTTATGACTTGAAACACATAAAAACAACTGCCTTAAAACCAATAAAGCATCATGTTTTCTCTTTCCTTTTAGTCCTTCAAACTCCAAATTTTAAAAATAGATTCCATCCGGTGGAGGCAGCAAAATATTCTGTAGCTAAACATGACCTGAATAATTTTCAGAGGTCTAAGTAGAAAATCTTCATCTTGTATCCAAGACAAACAACAGGGCATGGGGTAATAGAGCAGTCCAGGGAGAAAAACATATCCGAAGACCTGAAGCGTGTCATACCATTTGGAGGATTATAGGAAGTTTTTGCTTTCAAGGTGATTATAAAGCTTGTCTTTGGGGTGTATGTGCACTGTCTTTGGAGACCACTCCCCCTACCCTTAACACAGAGTTCTTCTAATTTTATGATCTTTAAATCAAGAAACAGCTATGTTTCAGTGTTTGGATGCTGTCAGTTTCTGTGACATATTGTGTCAACATGGTTTCAAAAAATGTGGCAATTGGATAGATTAAATTTTTCTGTAACCTTGTGGTTCTTGACACACACATGCGCACACACACACACACAGACCCTCATAAACACACCTGTTCTATGAGTGATGGCATGTGCCAGTTCTAGTAGATAGTGTAGTGGGCTTACTAAGCCCATTATGCTATGCAGTTATAATTCAAATATCTACTCACTGTCCTTGGGAAGGCCTAATTCAGGCTGAGATATTAAATGTTCTGTTTACATGTTAGAGTTCCTTCTGTAAGAAGGTTGTGTGTTCTTAAGAAATGATAATTGAGGTGATGGATATCTCAATTACCCTGATTTGATCATTACACATTGTATGCATGTATCAAAATATCACATGTACCCCATAAATATGCACAACTATTATGTATCAATAAAAAGAATTAACTTTTAAAAAGAATATTATCTGTTCTTAATGTGTATGTGTCTTTTTTTTATTATTATACTTTAAGTTTTAGGGTACATGTGCACAATGTGCAGGTTAGTTACATATGTATGCATGTGCCATGCTGGTGTGCTGCACCCATTAACTCGTCATTTAGCATTAGGTATATCTCCTAATGCTATCCCTCCCCCCATGTGTCTTCTAAAAGTAGCTGCTTATTGATTAGGAGACCAAGCCACATCAGGAGGAACATGTAGACCTGACAGAAGAAATGCTGGAGGGTTAGTTTCAAAGAACTATTTTCTTTGAAGATTGTTCAATGTCCCCCTTAAGGTATCATTTTAGTTTGAATTAACCAGACAGAAAATAAAATGGTGAGTACTGTGATTACCTAATGTAAACATGGAAGGCCAGTTTACATTCTTTGAATGGAGATGGCTATTTCCCATGAAGAACATGAATGTCCTCATTTCTACAAGTCCTAGGGAAGAAAAAACAAAAGACAAGTCCCCCATTGAGGGAAATGAGGACTCTTTTTCCTTCTTCCTGAGCTCAAGAGAAAGTTGGGAGCCTATCTTCAAAGCAGTATAGAAACGACCAGAGCATCCATGTGGAGGGACATGAGGGTGGCCCCTGAAACATCGAGGCAAACCAAAGCCAAGGGAAGAGTCAGGGAAGGGAAAAGCCATAGGACAAAGACTCAAAATTATTGTTCAGAATCCAATCATATTCTCTGCGTTGTAGTTTCCTGCTGTTGTTTTCCAAACCTTGGTCTTAATTGTCCTTTGGGGAATTAATAGAGATGCCTGTTCCATTGTTAGGGTGAAACAGTACTGAGGAAGGAGATATGAAGGAGATGTCTGGTACAGTTGACAAGTGAAAACCATGTGGGAATCATAGAACATGTAAACAATCCCCTGGCATTCTCAGATATGCCTGGAGGGGGGATAAAATAAAAGACCAGACTTTCCACAGTCACTCAGGACAACAAGTCAGATTGTAGATATTTGAATATTAAAGGAAAAAGAGACCATAAAGAACTTGGTTATGTAAGCATATACTGGAGAGGGGAGTGCAACAAAGATTCTAGGGTTCAGTTACTACTAATGGCAGATTTCATCTCCTGAGCACCTACCCACCATACATCACACAGCTTCCATAAACTGCCTCATTCAGTCCTCACAAGAACATGATG
This sequence comes from Pan troglodytes, assembly GCF_028858775.2. Lineage (NCBI taxonomy): Eukaryota > Metazoa > Chordata > Mammalia > Primates > Hominidae > Pan > Pan troglodytes. Next base: position 34,463,437 of record NC_086015.1, read on the forward strand.
GGTATTTTCTAATTGACAGAAAACAGTCTCAACCCACTTCATTGACTCTCTTACATTTCACTTTTCAAAATCCCAAACTGATAAAATCATTCAGTCGTGAAATGGAACCAGGCAATCTTTGGAGCTACACACACCAGGCTCCACATTCTTCCTCTACCATTTATTAAATCAAGACTGTGGGTGATAGAATTAACCTATTCAGATGTGAGTTTTCTTTTCTGTAAAGAGACAGTAATAGAAGTACATTGTGTGGGTTACGTGAAATAACACCAGTATCCCTAAAAATGTACATTCCCTTTTCACTTCTTTCTTTACCTCCAAACCTTACATAAAGTGTTGTCTGTCACCTCTGGCAGTGCATCTCAAACTTCGGTAAGCACACAAACCACCTGGCAACCTTCTTAAGATGCAGATTCTAGGTCAGCTGGTCTGAGATTCTGTATTTCTCACAAGCTCCCTGGTGGTGATGGTGCTGCTCGTTTTCAGACCACACTTTGTGTGATGAGTACCTTTGGCATAGCTCTAAATGCCTTTCCCCAGAATTCACTGTTTGGTCCTAACCTGCTCTTCTACTGCCAGTACCTCTCCTTCCTCTCAGTCCTTGGTTCCTGATTCCATTAGCCACTGTTGAAACATAGCTCATATTTCCACATCCTTCCTCTCAGTCCTTGGTTCCTGATTCCATTGGCCACTGTTGAAACATAGCTCATATTTCCACATCTGCTTTTATTATTATTATTATTATTATTAATCTTCCTATAATATTTCAAGATTCCAATACATCTGTTGTCTTCTTTCCTTGAAAATGCCCTAGTAACATTTAACAATCCCGTTCAAATGCTACTCTCAAAATGAGCCTCTTGATTTTACCACCAGCAGCAGCACAACCATGCAGAATCAAGCTTTTTCCCATGCTGCCAGAGCATTTTGATGCTTCTGGTAACATATGAAGCACATTTTATTATACTTAGTCACGTGTTTAACGTATGCACTGGCCTTATACAAATATAGATGTCATGTCAAAAACCATGTCTGATTTGTATTTTATCTTCAACATACAATAGTACTTGGTACATAGTAGTTTCTTGATAAATGCTAATTGGAATAAATCAACTTTAACAAAATAGAGTAGCTGCCAAAAATGGGGCGGGGTGTGGGTAGTTACATCATAGGAAACACAATTTATTTATTATATTTAAAACAAGAAACATATTCAGTTTTGGCTCTAGATCTGGGTTACAGATACACTGATTAGCAAGAAAAATGATGAGGAGATGATGTCAAACTACCAGGGCTAATTGCAAATGAAAAGTATTCAGGTTGGAGAAGATGGGGTGCATAAAGGAATCCCATTGCCATCCTCAGATCCTTGAATGTGCATTTAAACAGAATTTAAACAGTTTTCTATGGCATCAAGAGCTAGGACTTGAGCCGAGGGGTGTAAGCTATGTGAAACAGTGCTTGGCACACAGTAGGAAACCAATAATAACATTATTTGTGTCTATATAAGAAAAAGCTTTTAACAGAGATTTAGGAGGTAGTTATTTGCCAATGCCAAGGCATATCAATCCAGAGTCAAGACAATTATTGATTAAGAAAGAGATTCAAGAACAAGAAAAAAGAAACTCTCATATGGCAACTTTTAAAGCTTCTTTCAACCTCAAGAGTCTAAAGTCATGAAGAGATGTCATTAGCAGGAGCTAACGATTTTTAATTTAATCTCTTTTTGTCATTTCCTGGTCATCAGATCAAGAGCACTATTTAGGGGTATTTGTCTACCAGAGCTGTAAGTCAAGAAGTCACTGAAATTCATGACTACAATGACAGGAATTTGGGTATATTTTTATGTGGGTGTTAACAGCTACATTCATTCCACCAGCCAATCATCCCATCTTCTTTAAAAAAAAAACTGAGAGATATGATTGAGTGCAGAATATAACAAAATATGTTGACCACATTAAATCCTTTTTTGATTACCTTCAGCAGAGTGCACATAATGGTACACAGCGACTGTTTGCTAAACATTCATTGTTGTTATTGAGGAAATTAGAGCGAAATTGAAATACATGTTTAAAAATTAGCTTTGGGTGAGGTGAAACAAGGGCCTACCATACTGTTATTTTCAATTACTTCTATTTTAATTTTAATACGTGTTTCCTGAATTGATAGAATACCAAACTAGAAGAAACCTGACCATTAATCTAACTGAAGAAAAATTACTCTCTGTGAATAAACAATTTTTATTCAACATGAGGAAATACTACTGCAGAAGCAAACACTAGTAAATGCTCTCAGCAGACAGATATTTTAATGAGTGTCCTGTGATTGTGTAAGCTCTAGACATATAAAATGCATTTTCTTGATTCATTAGAATTTTCATGTTTTAACACAGAGGGGTGAAGGCTTAATATTTCTCCAAACTTATGGATCTCTGAGCCCACTCAGTAATCCTGAGCAGTAAATCAATCATACAAAAGGAAAAGCAAGCAATTTACAAAACCCATTATCATTATGCTGCATAAACTGATCAAAATATCTTATGCAGAGTTACCCAGTAGGTTGTACTGCGAATTGCTAGATGATACATATTAAGCCAACCCTAGGATGCCTGTATACCATTATGAAATTTTGTGATTTATATTAACTGTTCAGAAGTATAAGAAAATCTCCAGCTAGGGAAAAACGGCAACACAGCTAAAAGGTCCCCTGGATATCGTGAAGACTGAAGGGCTCTTCTTCTAAGAGAAGCCCTTCGTGCTGGACAGCTGCTAGGCATATTCTGCCATAACCTTCCAAATATTTTGTGGTTCACATTCATTTCATGGCTTAATTACTAAATGCTGGCTTTTCTAATCATCCATGGCTTGAAGGCCTGAGGAATTTGCTGTCAAGTCCCCTGGTAAATGTTAAGTCTTTGTTGATAAGTGACAACTAAGGAATCACTCAGAAGTCTGAGAGGCCAAAGAAAATTGGAGGGAAACAAAGATGTAATTTTTGCCCTCTGTAGAACTGAAAATGTTCAAGGGAAAAAGCTCTGATGTGAATATCCTACAGATCCAGCTGCCATTTTCTTGACCCCAACAAAATGCTCTTCAGAAACCTCACTTGTTCTGATACTGAAATGTCTTCTTGTCAATCTCACAAAGCTGTGTTTTCCAACCCTTATGAATGCATTCTTATGACTTATATATAGCTCTGGCTCTTGGAATGAAATTGTTGGGTGACAATAATATTGTTGTTCTAATGTATCAAAGGACTCCTTCATGAGAAAAGTCATGTAATAGTTTTATATATCAAGCAGAATAGGCCCATAAACCAGACTGAAGTATTCTTTCATCAGGGCTTAATTCTATCCAAGATCATTAGAAATCCCTCCATGGAAAAATATGGTCAAAGGCACCTTGAGTCAAGAGATTTCGTTCTAAATTTCTGAAGCAAAAAGAATATTAAATGCCAGGTGTAAGGTTGAAAGACATATGTACAACATATAGTGGGCTTTAGAAACCAAGAAAAGCCAGTTTTCAATCAAGAAAGGAATAATTGACAGAGACATGTCTATTTTTGATATTTTCTCCTTTCTTTTAATTTTAAGAATTTTATTTTTAAATTATTTCAGATTTAAAAAAGTGGAAAATATAGTACAAATTAATTATCATACATCCTTTACCCATGTTTTCCTGAATTAAAATTTTACCTCATTTGCTTACTCTTTACTGATAGACACATGGAGAGATAGATATGTGGATTAGATATAGATACTATTTTTTTCTGAACTATTTGGAAATACATTGCAGACATTATGCCCCTTTACCCTTAAATACTTCTGTGTGCTTCTTTTTTTAAACAAACACATTCTCTTACACAACCACCATATAGATATCAAAATCAAGAAATTAACATTGATTGAATATTATCAAATCCACAGAACCTATCCAAATTTTGCCAATTGTCCCAATAATGTCCTTTATAGCACATTTTAAAAAATAATAGTTACTTATCAGGATCCAATCAAGGATTACACATTGCATTTTGTTGTCGTGTCTTTTCAGTCTTTTTAACCTGGAGCAGTTCCTTAGTCTTTCTTATGCCCTTGATAGATTTGAAGACTCCAGGCCATTTATCATTCTGTAGACTGTCCCTCAATTTGGGTTTGTCTGTTTCCCCATGATTAGATTCAGTTATGTATTTTTGGCAAGAAGAACCCAGAAATTATGTGGCTTTCCCTCATTTTGAAAATATTTTATTTTCCAGGCTTTTGTGACACAATGTTCACCTGAATTTGTTCGTATCTCACTGGCTATTTTATCCCTATCTTCTCTAGTTTATCTCTAAATATCAGAGAAGCCCAAGATGCTCCATCTACCAACCTGCCTCCAAATTCTGTCTGGGTAGTTTCATCTAATCTCATGGAAATACGTATCCTCATACTAGGCACTCTCCTCTCTTTGCTCCAGACTCGATCTCCTACTCACACCGTTTCTTGAGTGTCAAAAAAGCATCTAAAATTATAACATGAGTGAAACCAAACTATTATTCCTTCCCTTCCAAAATGTACCCCTAGAGGCTCTGAATTGAATAATAAGAAGGGAGAGATTCAAGAGAATATGAGAGGTAAGTGTGAGTAGGGAAATATTATCAGTACAAGGAACTTCATCCCCATTGATTATCCTATATAAGATTGCTACTATCAGATCACTAAAGAGTTGACAATCACCTTGGAAAATTTAATCTAATATTGCACAATGTAATCAACCCTTCTACAGGGCTATAACACATTGATGTTATAGTTGCAATGATAAAAAAATCTCACTTTATAAAAAGTCATGTTGCAAAGGCAATCAATTTAACTGGGCAATCCACAGCAATTTAATATATACCTTCGTGTCACCTATGGGGCACATTGTTTTAAAAATGGGCATAATTCAAATTAGGTTGCAAAAAGCACAAAATCATAACAGTTTACAATTGCAGATACTGAACAAAGGAATGCAATGCAAACTAAGCAGGCAGCCACTCAAAATAGCTTTATATCACTATGCTTTCTGCAATATTTTTTTCCTATGCACACACAGTTAGTGACCATGTTATAACTAATAATGGTCTTTATAACACAGATTGTGTTCCTGAATCAATCAATTACATTACACATAATTTAACTTAAAGGAGCACAAGCTGTAGAAACAATATTTGTAATTAACTTCTGTTCTAATGCTCTCACTGACTGGGAGATTTCTGTCTCACAGAGCAGCTCATTTCATTTTATTAATGACTTCATATTAAATCATTGGCTGCCATTCAATAGTTTTTACCCATTGACTCTAAGTTTATTCCTCTGGAGCCACATAGAAGTCTTGTTTCTCCTACACATGGCAAGATATGGAAATGCCTATGTTTCTTCTTTGTTTCATCTATCCTGGGCCAACAAAATCCTGGTTGTTAATGCCTTCTCAATACAAATGCGGACAAAGAAATAGGCCTGGTTGTCTGTGGACTTCACCAGAACAAATGTAGGTATTAGTCCAGAACAATGACATTGATCTTCATGTCCTTCAGCCTCTTCCTGGCATCTCAGTCTGATGGCAATAACATGCCAAGTCCATGTTTACCCTTTGTAATATTCCTTGTGAAATCTTTGCCTAATCCCCACTGCAATTGAAGTTATACCTACAACCGAAGACTTGGATGTTAGTAGCAAAGTTAGTTGGCTTAGCTCCAAACTCTCACTCGATCTCATTGTTAAGATTCCAAAATCAATGGCTTCCATCTTGGAAGGTATTATAGGTTTTCTATGGCTATTTCACAGCTTATGCTCCACTCTGATGTTCTCAGAAACATCATCTCCATGAAACACATCTTATTCCTGAAGTTGGGAAGCAATTTTCTTTCCCAGAACTTCTCACAGTCAAATGTAATTGTTCTGGCCAAGAAGTGAGCAGATTTTTAATTTAATAGTTTTGCTGAGGCATAATTGACATACAATATTTACCTGTAAAGTCATCACCACAATTAAGACAGTGAACATACACATTACCCCTCCCACAAATTTCTTTGTACTTCTTTGAAATTTCCCCTTCCCATCCTTCCTTACCCTCCTCCTATACCCAAGCGATGTGATCTGCTTTGTCACTACAGATTTCTTTGCATTCCTCGAGTTTTAAATATACTAAATCATATAGTATGTACTCTTTTTTTGTCTGCTTTCCTTCACTTGGCAAAATTACTTGGAGGTTTACCCATAGCGTTGAATGTTAAACTAGTTCATTTGTTTTGGCTGCTGAATAGTATTCCATTGTATGGATATACCACAATACTTTTATCCATTTGTCTAATAATGAACAGGTGGGCTATTTCCAGTTTTCAGATGTTAGAAACAAACTTAGCAGAGTTATTTTGATCTTTCTTGGATGAGTAGGCTTTGTCAGTGATTATCGTTCTTTTTGGTCTTCCACAGGCCAACTGATTCTTCCAGTTTAAAAATCCCCCTTTTCCAGGAATTTAGAATATGTTCACTAAGTGTCTGTGCTTGTAAGAAACACTAGTACCATATTCGGATATATCATTTTCCTATCTTTTGGACCACTGTCTGTTTGCACAGAATTTTCTGACCTCTGAGGAAATGTGAATTTACTCTTCCCACAGGTTGGTAAAACTACTTATCTCCTACCAGAGAGTTTTGGGCTTAACTTCTGGAGTCTTGACAACATACACATATTCTTTTTCTAGGAGGTCTAGAATCCCTCAGGAAAGACTTCCAATAATGTGTCTGAAATTCTCAGGATGAATGTTTTCTTAGATTCCCACCCTGATTCTCTTTCTAAAAATAGAAAGGTATTAGGGAAAAATAGTTCGTTCAATTCTCTTTATTGTGTCAAGTTTATAACTTATAATGAATATTCCTTAATAACTCTTTCTTCTCCCATACTTTCTTCTTTTTTCTCCTTTTTTGTCCTCCTTTCTCATACCCAAATCCTACTAAGGCCAAAGTTTCAAGGAGAAAAACATTAAAAATTATCAAAGCCAATGAGAAGGGCATTTTAATTCTATTTCTTTTTCCAATACCAAATTCTATTCTTCTGCAACAGTCTTCTAACTTAAATTAAATTTGCAGAAGTACGGGAAATCCAGAAATATTTCTTAACAAAGATATATATATAATAGGGGCTGTCATCTCTGGGAACAGAGCCAGGTCATTTGAGAGCAGTTTCTGGTCTATCACGTGTTTGGAAATGTTCTCCATCAGGCAATCCCTCTCCTGTCAGACTACATGAGTGACTGCTATTGATATAACTCAGTGTCGGTTGATCATGAGCAAAGCTAATGGTTCACAAGAAAACCACTCCTCTGTGTGTTCAACAAAATTCTCTCCTCTCTTTTTTGATTCTCAGGCAAATTACCTTTCAGAAGCAGTTGAGAAAAGCACCAATCAAAACCAATTCAATTTCTTAAATTGTGAACGTTTAAGTTTATGGGATAATATTACAGCTATTCATTCATCTTTCACGTTAAAATCATTCAGTTCACAAAAGGGCAGATAATATGTTGGGTTTGCTTAGTTTTTTTGGCTCACTCTAAAGACTTCATCCAGAAAAAAAATTGCCCCAAATCGGATAACTGAATGCTATGGCTCTCAACTCCCCCATTCTCTCATGGAGAGCTTTGTTACTTTACCATGTCACTTAACTCCTCTCAATCTCATTTGTTCCATGGTAATTAATATGATACTGTTAATGAAATGATTAAAACATAACAGCCTGAGATACACCTGCAAAGCGCATTACACGGACTACTGAAAGATGTTACATAAGGAGTGTATAGTGCTGTGCAAATGTAGCATCAGTTTTATGTTTAAGAAGGCTCTCCACACTAAGGGAGCTTTCAGATCAATTGGAGCCTAGATCAATTTATCACATGAATTACGAATGCAAGGACAAAGAATGAGAAACAATACATGCATATTAGAGATACAACACTAGCCTAAGCTCAATGCTTAAATATTTATTAGAGATTTGCTCACAGCTCCTTAGACTATAAGACACTTAAATTCAACTCAAACTGGTTTAGTAAGAAAAGAATTTATTGGCTTTTATAACTAAAAAGTTCAAGTAGTGTGTATTAAAGGCATTGCTAGAGCCAGGCAATATTGTCACCAACTTTCCTCTATCAATCTCTCAGCTGTCCTTTTCACCTATGCTAGCTTTATTCTAAGATATGCTTCCATCTCCTGATTGCACGATGGCCACCATCTTGCCCTTAAGTGTACATCAGTGGATAGCAGACAGCTTCTTTTTCCTAGTATTAAAATAAAAATCTCAGATGTGCCAGTTACCAATGTTTTGCCTCTCAGCCCCAAATCCACCCTTTATTGCACTTCTTGTGATACTGAAACATGTTTCTTTTGCCAACAGGAATGATGCTAAGCTTGGTCAGTAGAAGGTGCCGAAGGGACCCTGGAGAGGGAAGAGGCTGCTCTTCCTGGTTGCAGCATGCTTGGCTTTGCTTACTCCCATGGTGCTGGGCTGGCCTGCAAGATACCTAGTGAAACTCCTTCCCTCGGGTGGCTTCCCAGCAGTGAGGAATCTTTGGGAAGAATTTCCCATCTTCCAAGTTTTTTCCTTCATTGGATACTCTTCCTCAGCCCCATGGCATTCTTTAGATTACTCTTTTATCTATTCCTAGTTAATTCCTGGTAAGTCAACAATAATTTTTTTTTTTGAGACAGAGTCTTGCTCTGTTGCCCAGGCTGGAGTACAGTGGCACCATCTCAGCTCACTGCAACCTCCGCCTCCCGGGTTCAAGTGATTCTCCTGCCTCAGTCTCCTGAGTAGCTGGGATTACAGGCACAAGCCACCACACCAGACTAATTTTTCTATTTTTGGTAGAGACAGGGTTTCACCATGTTGGTCAGGCTGGTCTTGAACTCCTGACCTCGTGATCCGCCCATCTCGGCCTCCCAAAGTGCTGAGTCATCAATAATTTTTGTAACAAATCTTCTTGTTCAAATTATCACGTTTTAATTTCCTGATTGGACCCCGGCTCTGAATGACATCTTAGATGTGGTGCTTATTCATTTGGATTCAACAGGCTTGACCACATGTCCTCTACTAAACTAATATTTGTAACCAGATAAACACAGTAAGCTTATTGGCTCAGCATGGGCCTTGTGTCCACCCCTGGAACCGTGGGGTACAGTTAGAAACATTTAGACTATACAGGCTGAGAATAGGACTGGGGTAGTCTACCAAAATTAAATTATGAGAAATTGATTTTGGGGAGGCACAACCAGCATAAATCATCTAAATGAGCAAATGCTTAAGCAAAGAGAGAGAGAGAGGGAGACTTAATAGGAGCCCTGAAGTCAAGAGCAATCATTTCAAAATATAGGAATACAGTTGACTGGAATAATATAGGCTTCATAGGGAAGAATTTAGATCAGATAAGGGCCTTTCTTCAGCCCCGAGAATTGTGGTTCCCAACAATTTCTTAGTGAAGAGAAATTTAAAACTGGGTCAAAACCATATGTAATCTTGCATTTAAAAAAATAAAAAGAATGTATTGGCTTACCTAACTAAAAAGTTCAGAATTAGGGCAGAATTTAAGCAATACTTGATCTCTCAGCTTAACACTCACATCAAAGATAAATTTCTTGTTTTTTTTTTTTTTTTTTGCTCTGAATTTTACAACGTTGGCTTTATTCTGAGCTTGGCTTCCCTCCTATTTCCCAAATTCTGCCAGCAGCTCTTGGGTCATCATGCTGCCTTGTCCAGAAAGAAACTAAGAACATCTCTGACGTAAATTTTCCTGCAAAAGTCCTGACACTTTTCTTTTTTTCTTTTCTTTTCTTTCTTTTTTTTTTTTTTTTTTTGACTACTTTAGTTCACATGTCCACCCTTGAACTGTGAACTGGGTTCAGGGGCTAGAAAAACATGTTGGCTTAGCCTATATTACATCTTCCATTCCTAAAGCTAAGAGTATCACAATCTGGGATTATGGGAAAGTAGAGACTGCATACTAGGAAGCCCGCCAACAGATGTACCCTATAGGAAATAATGAACTACTTTTTCATTACAACCTTATACCTTCTCAATTTGTAAGAAACACCCATTACACTTTACCACATTTGTTTTTACAATCATATGTCATTTACAAGACTCTAGGTGGGTTCCTTTGATGGCAGGAAATACCCTTTGTCACTCCTCTTTCCCCCAGAATAAACTGTAGAAGCTTAATAAATGTTTGAATACATAAATGATCTTAAACATTATTTAAAGAGGCTTGAACTTTATTCTGCAGATAATAAGGCACTCTCTAAGGGTTTTGATAGAACAGAATTATAATCTAAGATGTTTTAAAACCAGCAATGTTGAAACAAATGGACAAAAGGAAACTAGTACAGAGGCTATCATGGTTGTCCAAGCAAATGATTCCAAAAAAAAATCTAATCAATGGCAAAGGCAGTGGGACTGAAGAAGAACGCAATTTCTGAAAATTTTCAGAAGTGGAATAGGATAGGCTTTGATGATTAGTGAAACATGGGGCCTGATGAAGGAATGAGCTAAAGAAAACTCAGTGTTCTCATTTGAATGATCAGGTGAATGGACCAAGAAAAGAAAAAAAAAAAAAAAAAGCAAGTAACAAGTTTGCAAGAGAAATTAAAAAGCTCATTATATATAATCTATAGAACTCAATACCTTTTCATAAATACTTGAAGAGGAAGAGCTATTTATTTATAAATACTCCAAATATTTTACTAGCTTCCCACAAATCAGAGAGGTAATTATTTTTTAATGAATGTTAGCTCTGAGTATATCATGCCAAGAATTGATTACCCTAATGCAACTAGTTTATGTCATGACTTCTCCCATTTATATTTGGCTTAGCATGTTTTTATTTTGATATCTAGGTGGCCTACAGAATTTCTTGAGACAGCTGCCTCTAACAGTAAGAGAATACACAGTGATGGATAATAGCCAAATCCACTAAAGCAGCCTGTGAGCAATGCTAAAGACTGGGGATAGGAAGAATAAGGATTTTGTTTTCCTGCTGTTAAATTTTTACATCTGAGCAGGGATGAGCTAAAATCCCTGACCACACTCCTTCAGAAATTATATTTGCCATTGGTTTCCTGCCGATGGATATTGATAGAACAGAGTGTTAAACTAGCTGTCTAGTGGCTAGCTTTTTACTTCCTTTTCTCCACTGATCTCAAAAGAGGTGAATTCTTGTAGTCAGAGTAGGGAGGGGCTTTGGAGCATAGCTTTGGATCAGGACAGATCTGGGCTTGAATTGGATATCAACTATTTGTTATCTGTGACACTGTGAATACATATTCCATTCTCTTTAAGCCTCGGTTACCTTATCTCTAAAAAGAGTATAACAGCTGTTACTTAACTCATTGTTGTAAGAATTAATATATGAAAAGCACTTAGCACAGTGCCCAAATAAGACCAAATGTTATCAAATGGGTTCAGACATTACTACTACTATTTCAATTGTGAATGAAACATGCTATAGTTTGGATATTTGTCCCCACCAAGCCTCATGTTGATATGTAATCCCCAGTGTTGGAGATGGGGCCTGGTGGGAAGGTGTTTGAGTCATAATGATGAATCTCTCGTGGCTTGGTGCTGTCCTCATGGTAGTGACTGTGTTCTCATGAGATCTGATTTTTTAAATATGTGGCACCTCCCCCACTCTCTCTTGTTTCCACTCTGCCATGTGAGATGCCTGTTCCCACTTTGCACTCTTCCCTGAGTAAAAGCTCCCTGAGGCCTCCCTAGAAACAGAGCAGACACTGGTACTTTGCTTTCTGTAAAGCCTACAGAACTATGAGCCAATAAAACCTCTCTTTAAAAAAAAAAAAAATTACAAAGCCTCAGATATTTCTTTATAGCAATGCAAGAATGACCTAATACAGAAACTTGGTATTGAGGAGTGGGGCATTACTATAAAGAGACCTGAAAATGTGGAATTGACTTTGGATAACAGTAATAGGTTCCAGTTGGAAGAGTTTGGAGGGCTCAGAAGATGATAAGAAGATGAGGGAAAGTTTGGAAGTTCTTAGAGACTGGTTAAATGGTTATGACCAAAATGCTGATAGTGATATGGACAGTGAAGTCCAAGCTGACAAGTCTCAGATAGAAATTAGGAACTTATTGGGAATTGGGGCAAAAGTCATCTTTGTTATGTCTTAGCAAAGAACTTGGCTGCATTGTATTCATGCCCTAGGGATCTGCAGAAGTTTGAACTTAAGAATGATGACCTAGGATATCTGGCAGAAGAAATTTCTAAGTAGCAAAGCATTCAAGATGTGGCATGTCTGCTTCTAGCAACCTATGATCAGATGTGGGAGAAAATAGCTGACTTAAAGTTGGAACTTATATTTAAAGGGGAAGCAGTGTGTAAAAGTTTGGAAAATGTGTAACCTGGCCAAGTGGGCAGAGAAAGAAAAAGCTTTTTCAGGAAAAGAATTTAAGCAGGCTGTGGAGCAATCACTTGCTAAAGAAATTTGCATAACTAAATGGGAGCCAGGTGCAGATAGCCAAGACTATGGGGAAAAGGCCTTGAAGGCATTTCAGGGATCTCTGGGACAGCCACTCCCATCACAGGCCCAGAGGCCCAGGATAACCTACTGATGTCAGGAGCCAAGCCCAGGGCCCCACTGCTCTGCACAGTCTCAGAACACTGCTCCCCACATGTCAGCCACTCTCACTCTAGCCTCAGCACAAAGTGTCCCAGTTACAGCTTAGGCTGCTGCTTCAGATCATGCAAGTTGAAAGCCACGTGGTATTAAGCCTGCAAGTGCACAGAGTACAAGAGTAAGGGGGGGTTGGCAGCCTCTGCCTAGATTTCAGAGAATGTATAAGAAAGACTGGGTGCCCAGGCAAAGCCTACTGAAGGGGCAGAATCCTCACAAAGAACCTCTACTAGGGCAGTGCCAAAGGGAAATGTGAGATTGGAGGCCTCACACAGATTCCTCACTGCAGTACTACCTAGTGGAGCTGCAAGAAGGGGACCACTGTCCCCCAGACCCCAGAAGGGTATATCCACGAGTAGCTTGTACCCTACACCTGGAAAAGCCATAGGCATTCAATGCCAACCAGTGACAGCAGCCATGGGGGCTGAACCCTGCAGAGATACAAAGGTGGAGCTGTCCAAGGCCTTAGGAGCCTAAGGATGCACTGGCATTCTTGCACCAGTGTGCCCAGGATGTTGGGCATGGAGTCAAAGGAGATTATTTTGAAGCTTTGAGATTTAATGACTGCCCTGCTGGGTTTTGAACTTGCATGGGGCCTATAGTTCCTTTCTTTTGTCTAATTTCCCCTGGAATGGGAATGTTTAGCCAATGCCTACAACCCCATTGTATCTTGGAGGTAAACTTGTTTTGATTTTATATCTCATAGGTGGAAGAAACTCACTTCCAGATGACCCTTGGGACTTTAGATTTTTGAGTAAATACCAGAATGAGTTAAGACTTTGGGGGGACTGTTGGGAAGGCATGATTATATTTTGCAATGTGAGAAGGACATGGGATCTGGGGGAGTCCAGGGATGGAATAATATAGTTTGGATATTTGTCCCCACCCAAATCTCATGTTGAAATGTAATCTCCAGTGTTGGAGGTGGGGCTATGTGGGAGGTTTTTTGATCATGGGAGTGAATCCCTCATGGCTTGGTGTTATCCCCATGGTAGTGAGTGAGTTCTCATGAGATCTAGTTCTTCAAAGTATGTGGCACCTACCCCACTCTCTCTTGTTCCTGTTCTGCTATATGAGATGCCTGCTCCCCCTTTGCTTTCTGCCATGAGTAAAAGCTCACTGAGGCCTTCCCAGAAGCTGAGCAGATGCTGAAGCTGTGCTTCCTATAAAGACTAAAAAACTGTAAGCCAGTTAAACCTCTTCTCTTTATAAATTACCAAGCCTCAGGTGTTTCTTTATAGCAGTGCAAAAAAGGCCTAATGCAGAATACTCTTCAACTATAAGAAAGAATGAGATCCCATCATTTGCAACAACATAAATGGAACTGGAGGATATTATGTTAAGTGAAGTAAGCCAGGCACAGAAAGATAAACTTTACATGTTCTCACTCATTTGTTGAAGCTAAAAATTAAAACAATTGAACTTATGGAGATAGAGTAGAAGGATGGTTACCAGAGGCTGGGAAAAGTAGTGGGGGCAGCAAGGGAAAATGGTTAATGGGTATACAACTATAGTTAGATAGAATGAATAAGATCTAGTAGATCTAGTATTTGATAGCATAACAGGGTTCTTAGAGTCAACAAAAATTTATTGTACATTTAAAAATAACCAAAAGAATATAATTGGAATGTTTGCAACACAAAGAAATGATAAATGCTTGAGGTGGTGGATATCCTATTTCCCCTTGTATGATTATGAAGCATTGTATGACTGTATCAAAATAGCTCATGTACCCCAAATATATATACACCTATTATGTATCCATAAAAATTAAAATACATATATTATAATTGTGAGATGTAATTTGGAACTCAGTGGGACCCCATTCTCTTAATATACAAATAAGGAATTTATTGTGAGAACTATTTATCCATCTCCTCATTCTGATTTTCTTGGGAACTAGCAAGGAATATGGAATAGTGGAAATAAATGAGGATTTGAAGACTCAAAGATCCAGGTCCAAACATGTTTTCCATCATTTTTGGCCCATTTAAACATTGATGATAATAGTACTTCTTTCCATCAAGGTTATAGAGTTATTCGATAAGAGAGCTGTAGGTAGAACGAGCTCAATGAGATTAGGGCTTTTATCCTTGTTCACTGGTATACCCCACAAATTTTACCTAGTGTCTGGCATGAAATAGGTACTCAACCAACATTAGATGGTACTGAGGTAATTTGTGCTTTGCCTGGTTCTTAGTAGGTCTCCATTAAATCTTATTCTCTCCGTTTTCCACTCCTCCATTAGCTAGGAGTCCAAGGAGTCCAAGGACAGCCTTGGAGCACAGAAACAGAATTGTCAGAGATATTGGGCTTCAATTTTTTTAAAACAAAGCTATAGCTAGTCCATGAGCCAATTCCACTCTTCAGATATTTTTTGTTCTACACAGCTCTGTTAAGAGGTTTTAATAAGTTTCTAGCATTTAGGAGAATAAAATATTTCACATCAATATCTGAATTCTAGGTCCAGAAAAGTTGGAAAATCTGGCAATGCATGAATACATTCTCAAGAGTCAGCAAAAAAGCAAGGGATCTGCTCCCTTTAAACACGGCATATGTGTCCCAATTTACCACGACCTCTGCCACTCCCTACTGTTCTCTGACACTGTAGTTGACTTGCTATTCATTATCACCTTTTCTCTACTGTTTTCTTATATCCAAATGCCACTCTATATTACCTCCCCAATTACTGAAGGTATTGCCTCTGTCACCTCTGTTCTATAGTTTTAAAATGGTCAATGAGAAAGAGATGGATCAATGCATAATTTTAAGCCTATGGTTGGAATGGAGATTTGAATACAAGGTGAGGATCAGGTGGACATTCATGTAATAGTCCTTTCTCTTGCTCAGATGATAATGATAAAGCTATGTCAAAGTAGGGTTTATATTTTAAAATAAAGTTTTTCTTAATCTGTGAATGTCAATAACATAAATATCACCACTGATACCATAGAAACCCTGAAATATTTGGGATATTTCATAAATGTTTAAATTTAAAACCCTGAATGTCTTTATAGCAATGGCATATCTAGAAACATTGACTGTGCTTATGCTTTGGTACTGAATCTTAAATAATTTCATGGACCAATGGCATCTGAATCAGTAGTCAGCTACAGAGGGGTTGACAAAGAGTATTTGCTGCTTTTGTGACCATTGCTATCAAAATGACTGTGATATGTTTTTCCTAGTCTTTGTTTATGGAAATTAGCAATTTGTGGCCTCAAGAATTTTAGGATTTATCATCCTAAGATAAGATGATGAGAAGCAAGAAAATGTAATCCTTTGCAACTAACTTTAAAACATCCAGGCTCATGGGATGTGGAATAAGTGAAAGCTACCCAAAATCTAAGCAGAGAAGAAGGAGAAATGTGGGAAGGAGAGAAGAGAAAAATTCAAGTAGCCCAAAATTTTATCCTCATTTTTTTCAGGTTATAAAAGAAAACTGCATAAAGAGAGGGGAATGAAAAGGAGGAGGAATAGGAAAGAAAGAGGAACGAGAAGGCAGAACAGGAGAAAATAATTAGTTGTAGAATTGATAGGAGTTTTATCTTTCCTCTTCTCTCTTTTGGAGACCACATAAAAGTAAAAAAAAAAAAAAATCAAGATCATAAAGAGTTTACAAGGAGCCCTTATTTGATGAAATATGTCGGCCTATATCAGCCTAGGAATCTATGAAAACTCTAACTCTTAGGAACTTGTTCTTGACTTACAATTGTCCCTATCATGAAAGCTAGCAATAAAAAAAATTCATCTTTAGTTTCAATTGATTTCCCTCTCCACATGCAAGAACATAAAACTTCTTTCCTCAGGACTCAGTACTTTAAAGTCTTAAATTGACTCACAGAGTTGTGTTAGATTTTATTAATGAACAAATAAAAAGGAATGTAGGGTACAGGAAACCTGATTATGGCCATAGATACAGCTATTTTCTCATATATCATAAATAAAGTTAACATTTTGACGTTCATCTGAGTAATCTATTTATCTATTCCTTATTTCTGAACCTAGAGAGGCAAGAGAGAAGTGTTATTTATTGTTTCATAAAACTTCCAATTAGTGAATCAACTGGGAACCTTGATAGATAGTTATTAGCACCGATATTTAGAGACTGAGATAGTTCATGGAATCCATGGAGACATGATGGATATTGGTTCAATCAGGGCAGGAAGATGAGACTTTAAGCTTCAGTGTTTCATAAACTCAAGCTTCTCTGTTTATTTTATCTTGGTAATTCATAATAGCTTCCATGGTGATTATGCAGCTGTTTTTTAATAAGTATGAGCTGTGGGACCTCTGCAAGTTCCTTTGACTGTTTTTATGGGCACAAATTGGCTTTAGCAGGGACTATATCAACATTCATTCATTCAAATGCACAAATATTTGATGAGGACTCACTAAGTGCCAGGCACTGCTCTGAGTTCCCAGAACACATCAGGGAGCAAAGAGTAGGTAAAGGTAAAGAGGAACAGGAATTTCACAGGTTAGAGGAGGGTTTCCAATATAAAAACTGTAAGACATGACAGAGAAGGTCACTGGATAATGATAAAGAGATCAATTCTTCAAGAGAATATAACAATGTTACATATATATGCACCCAACAATGGAGCACCCAGATATATACAGGAAACTTTGTTAGGGCTAAAGAGAGATATAGACCTCAAAACAACAATAGCTGGGAACAACACCCCACTTTCAGCATTGGAGAGGTCCCTCAGACAGAAAATCAGCAAAGAAACATCCAACTATGTCTTTTGATTGGAGTGTTTAGTCCATTTACATTCAATGTTATTAATCATAACCAAGGACTTATTCCTTCATTCTTGTCTTCCTCTAGTGAAGATAATTTTCTCTGGTGACATTATTTAGTTTCTTGCTCTATATTTTTTGTGTATCCATTGTATTATTTTTGGTTTGAGGTTACCATGAGGCTTGCAAATAACTATCTTATAACCCGTTATTTTAACCAATAACAACTTAACACTATTTGCATAAAGAAGCAAAAAGAAAACTATTAAAACTCACCTTACCTTTGTACCCTGCTTTTTAACATTTTGTTTTTTCTACTTATATATTACTGTACTGACTATGTCTTGAAAAGTTGTTGTAGTTATTGTTTTGGATTGGTTCATCATTTCGTCTTTCTATTTAGGATAAGAGTAGTTTATACACCACAGTTATAGTACTATAATATTCTGTGTTTTTCTGCATACTTACTATTATGAGTGAGTTTTGTACCTTCAGGTAATTATTTATTGCTCATTAATGTCCTTTTCTTTCTGATTGAACTATTCCCTTTAGCATTTCTTGTAGGACAGGTCTAGTATTGATGAAATTCCTCAGCTTTTGTTTGCCTGGGGATGTCTTTATTACTTCTTCATGATTAAAAAATATTTTCACAAGATACACTATGCTAGGGTAAGTTATTTATTTTTCCTTCAGCACTTTAAATATATCATGTCACTCTCTCCTGGCCTGTAAAATTTCCAGAGAAAAGTCTGCTACCAGACATACTGGAGCTCCATTATTTATTATTTGTTTCCTTTCTATTACTGCTTTTAGGATTCTTTCTTTATCCTTGATCTTTGGGAGTTTTATTATTGAATGCCTTGAGGTAGTCTGCTTTGTGTTAAATCTCCTTGGTGTTCTAGAACCTACTTTTACTTGGATATTGATATCTTCCTCTAGGTTTGGGAAGTTCTCTGCCATTATCCCTTTTAATAAATTTTCTACCCTTATCTGTTTCTCTACCTCCTCTTTGAGGCCAACAACTCTTGGATTTAACCTTTAAAGCCTATTTTCTAGATTCTGTAGACATGCTTCATTGTTTTCTTTCATCTCCTCTGTATATTTTCAAATAGACTGTCTTCAAGCTCACCTATTCTTTCTTCTGCTTGATATATTCTGCTGTGAAAGGACTCTGATGGATTTTTCAGTATGCCAATTGCATTTTTCACCTCTAGAATTTCTGATTGATTCTTTTTAAATGTTTCAATCTCTTTGTTAAACTCATCTGATATAATTCTGAATTCTTTCATTGTTATCTTGAATTTCTTTGAGTTTCCTCAACACAGCTATTTTGAATTCTCTAACTGAAAAGTCACATATTTCTGTTCCTCCAGGGTTGATTTCTGGTGCATTATTTATTTCACTTAGTAAGGTCATGTTTTCCAGGATGGTGTTGATGCTAGTAGATGTTCTCTGGTGTCTGGGCACTGAAGAGTTAGGGCATTTATCGTAGTCTTCACTGCCTGGGCTTATTTGTAGCCATCCTTCTTGGGAAGGCTTTCCAGATATTTGAAAGGACTTCGATATCATAATCTAAGATGTTTCTACTTTATGGGGCACCCCAAGCTCAGTAATGTCCTAGTTCTTGTAGACTTGTAGAGGAATCACCTTGATAGTCTTGGACAAGATCTGACAGAATTCTTTGGATTACCAGGCAGAGACTCTTCTCTTCCCTTACTTTCTCCCAAACATACAGTCTCTCTCTCTTTTCTTGAAAACCTACATCTGGGGGTGGAGTGACACAAGTGGCCACCATCACTATGACTGACTGACCTGAAACCAGCACAGAGCTCGGTCTTGCCCAAGGCCTGCTGTAACCACTCCCTGGCTATTGCCAATGTTTGCTACAGGCCCTGGGTCTCTACGATCAGCAGGTGGCAAGGCCAGCCAGGCCTGTGTTCTTCCCTTCAGGGTGGCAAGCTCCCGCTGGTCCTGAGTGGGTCTAGAAGTACCCTCTGGGAGTCAAGGACAAAAGTCAAAAACTTTAGAAGTATACCTGGTATTATATTGTATTGCAGCTAAACTGGCACTCAAACCAGGAGATGTAGCCATTTCCACTCTTCTCTCCCCTTTCCAAAGGCAAAGGAGACTCACCCCATAGCCAACACTACCTCTGGCCAGAAGAAGTACTGCCAGACTGCCACTGATGTTCCCTTAAAGCCCAAGGTCTCTTAAGTCAGTTTGTGGTAAATGCTGTCTGGCCTGGGACTCACACTTTAGGGCAGTGGGTGCCCCTCTGACCCAAGGCAGGTCAAGAAATGCCATCCAAGGGTCAAGTCCTGGAATCAGGAACCCCAAGAGCCCGCTTGGTGCTCTACCTACCTGTGGCAGTCTTGGTACCTAAGGTGCAAGACAAAGTCCCCTTTTCTTTTCTCTCTGCTTTTCTCAAGCATAAAGACTTTTGCACCATAGCCACCATGGCTGGTAATGTGCTGAGTCTCACCTGAAGCCAGCAAGTCTCAGAGGCTCACCAAGTCCCTCTGTGTAGTACCTGGGTATTTCTGCTTGTTACTCAGGGCCCAAGCGCTCTTTAGTTAGCAGCATAACCCAGGGGGTTCAAGGCAGCAGATTCCCTTCTGAACTAGGGTGTTTCTAGAAATGCCATCTGGGAGCTAGGGCCTGGAATGGAGGCCTCATGACTCCGACCAGTACATTATCCTGCTGTGGCTGAGCTGTTTCCAGGAGGCAAGACAAAGTCCTCCCTATTCTTCCCTCTCCTCTCATCAAGCTGAAGGAAGGAGTCTCTTTTGGAGCTACCAGCTGTGCAGCCTAGGGTTAGGAAAGGGGTGATGCCAGCACTCCTTTGGGCTTCCCCAGCTGGTGTCTTAGTATGTTGTGTGCCCCCAAAAGTCCACTCTCTCCGGGCATAGTTCAGCCCTACAACTTGCCTAAGATTTGCAGGTCTTACGACCTAGACTACCTTTCAAGTTTACTTGGAGACTGAGAGCACTTTGGCTGTTGATGGTCAGGTTTGTGGGCACTCAAGATTAGACCTCTGGAATCTACGATTCCCCTCTGTCTAGGGCTGGTTGAAATCCTCCCTCTGTGGGTGGGAGTCAACTGAATTTGCTCTGGTTTTCCTTTCTGCTGTAACAGAAACAGCGCTGAGTTCAATGCCTCACAATTGCTGGGTTCTCCCTTCCCCAGTGCCCAGAGAGGCTCCCTACACCATGCTGCTGATGTGGGGCGTGGGGGGTGGGGGGTTAGGGAGTGTGGGGGTGTTGATAGGGGAGGTGTGGCATCAGCAATTCAGGTTGTTTTTTCTAACTCTTCAGTGCCGCCTTTAGCGATAGTAAGTTAAAACCAGGTATTATGAGTGCTCACCTGATTTTTGGTTCTCGTGAAGGTGTTTTTTCCATATGGATAGTTGTTAACTTAGTGTCCTTGCAGGAGAGATGATTGGAGGAGCTTTCTATTTTATCATTTTGTTCTGCCACTCCAACTACCAAAAGAAATATTTTTATTTGATCAGAGACAGTGACTTGAGCTGCAAGGATATCTTCAAAGAAAGAGAGGTAAAATTTCAGAGCGTAAATAAAATGACTTCTCCACAAGGATTCGAGACCCAAGAAAACATAGTCATGCATAGGAGGCTGAGGCAGAAGAATCGCTTGAACCCGGGAGGCGGAGGTTGCAGTAAGCCAAGATCGCACCATTGCACTCCAGCCTGGGCAACAAGAGCGAAACTCCATTTCAAAAAAAATTTTTAAAAAAACATAGTCATACACTGCATAACAACATTTCAGTCAACTATGAACTCCATATACGACAGTAATCTCATAAGATTATAATGGAGCTGCCTTGTAGAGGTCTACCATTTTATACCATAGCTTTACCTTTTCTATGATTAGATATATATAGATACACATATTTTTTTTTTACTATCGTGTTACAATTGCCTACAATATTCAGTACAGTAACATGCTGTATAGGCTTGTAGCCTAGGAACAATAGGCCATATCATATAGCTTAAGTGTTTTTGCTCAAGGACAGAATGACCTAACAGCGTATTTCTCAGAAGATATCCTCATTCCTAAGCAATGCATGTCTATGCTTGGAAGTGCTTTTTAAAAGCTACAGATAGAATATCTACTATGCAAGTTTACAAAAAACTGTGTCTATGAAAATGGGGCCAGAATAACCAAGGAGCTGCAGAAAATGTAGACTAATCTGTAAAGATCAACAAAAGTTATGTCAAGTGTAAATAGATAAGTTTTAATACACCACAGTTATTTTATTATAAGTGGGTTATAGGTATTGACTGATGTCTGAAGAAAATTCCTGAGAAGTTTATGGAATGAGAACTCCTAGGGACTAAGGGTGACCATATAATTTATTAACCAAACTGGGACACTTTTGAGACTGAAAAGGGGAATTATTAATAATGTATTAATTTCCTAGGACTGCAGTAAATAATTACCACAAATTTCGTGACTTATAATAACATAAATTTGTTTTCTTATTGTTCTGGAAGCTACAAGTCTGAAATACAAATGTCAGCAGGTCTGTTCCTGCTCTGTAGTCTCTGGAGAATAATTCATTCTTTCCTTTTCCTACTTTCTGGTAACTCCCAGCAATGCTAGATATTCTTTGGCTTGTATTATTAGATATTCTTTGGATATTCTTTGGCTTGTATTAATACCTGTATCACTTCAATTTCTGTCTTTCTCTTCACATGGACTTCTATGTCTCTGTCTTCCCTTTCTCTCTCTTATAAGGACACTCATCATTGAATTTACAGTTTACTCCACCCTAATACAGGTTGGTCTCATCTTGGGATCTTCACCTTGATTACATCTGCAAATACCCTTATTTCAAATAAGATCACATCATGTAGTTCTCAGTGGGCACATCTCTTTTTGGGGGGAACACTATTCAACCCACTACAAATAATTTCACCATGACAATAGGACTGTCCTGGGAAAACCAGGGATATATAATAGACCTAAAGAGAAAGTACAAGAAAGATAAGAACTATTTAAAAATAATGAATGACAGGACAATAACCGAACAGGCCCAGTCCTATGTTGGAGGCTAGTTGAATGGAGATTTTTTCTGAGTGAGAGTTCCTTACTACGTTGTTATAGATGCTGGTAACACAGTTGTTATATATTTGTAAAAATTCAGTGAACTATATGTGTATACTGTTTTCTGAATCTGTAACTCTACTTTTACTCTTTTTTTAAAGGCTCATACGTTTGTTTTTCTAACATATCTTCCTATATTATTTTCTTACTCATAAAGATGAAGGAAGACAAGATTTTCTTGAACAACGGATGCATATGGCGGACCAAATCTCACTATCTTCAGATCTCTAACATTGGTTGGTACTACATGGGGATACATTGGAAATAAGGCATCAATTCTGGGAAAACATTTTGCTCAGCAAACTGAAACTCACTCTTAAGTAGATTATCTCAAAAGCAAGGCTTTTGGAAATCTCATTGTGGTTATAGATGCAAATTTAAAGCTAATGTTTTATCTACCAAATATAAAGCTCATGTTTTATCATCATTAGTCTGATTCATGTATCTATTCCTCAAATATCCCAAATTTGGCAGGGTTGGAGAGGAACATTATTAACTGGAAAGAAAGATGGGAAGCACGTGAGAGAAGATCTTAAATTACAAATTATAATGACTGAGACATTTTTAGAAGGTTTGTAAGACTATTTGAGGGCAGAAGAGGATACTATTGTGCAGTAGGCCTTCCCCTTCAAATCCCTGGTTCTAGGTAGAACAATTTACACCTCAGATTTTCATCTGTGCCTAAGGCATAGATAGTGGGTATGTAGGCAATTCAATAGTCATCCTACTCTCATGGGTTCAGAGGCAGGTGGCTTCACTACATTTCATGACAAAGGAGGCTATGTTGAGTTTAATACTTTGGTTCTGAGACATCATATGTAAATTTTATTCCTCAAAAAACATTTTGAAATTTTTTTTCTAGTCTTTTTCTCATTCAGTTTTATTATTTACTTCCAAGTTGAGGAAAGTTTTTGAAAGACTATTGGAAATTAACAGAGAATTAAGCATTATTACTAATTTAAGTAAATAAATGTCACTGGTATTCTCTTCTGACCTGGAGAGAATAGCAATGACATTTATTTATTTAAATACCAATAACATTTATTTATTTAAATTGGTAAGGATACAAACCATTTGTTGTATTATTTTACAAAAAATAAATCAGAATTGTCACAATTTTATTTAAGATCTGATTCCTCTAACTCTGTCCCCACCCAACCTCTCTCTCCCATTATTCCCCATAAAGAAGAATTTCCACCCTTAAATCTCCTACCAATGAGACTTCACACCCTTGCTGTTGGGAACACATATTGTACCCTGGTTATCATCTCATGTCTTTGTACTTGCTTGTCCCCAGTACGGGGTAGTCCTGGCCCAAATCTTCACATTGTTGGCTCTTCTCTAGCATTCTATTATCCTGTTTAATTTTCTTTACAGCATATGAAATTTTCTTATTTCATCATTTGTTCACTTATTTGTGTTAGAAAAACTGCATGAGAGAAGGTACATCAATATATGTCCAGCCCAGAGGAGTGATTGGTAAATATATGATAAATGAATGTCCTCAGAACAAGAAAATAAAATCTTTTTTTCTACCTTTTTTTTTTTTCAGTTCAAGATTATAGCTCAGTGGCTAAAGAAGAATAACTCCAGTGTTTTCCCACCTATAAATTAGCTTATGAAGTAATCGGAAAAAGACAAGACTTAAGAATAAAATAATAAAGATTACAAGGCAAAGATTTCTAATACCTAAAAAGAGGAACAAAGAATATATGTTGATGAAGAAATTCATCTATAGACATATCAGGTTGAACTCGAGTAGGAGAAATTCTCATTTTCAAGGAAGGTCACAGAAGTGGAAAACACTTACTTTGAACTACTAATCCTGGAATTTCAGGCAAAATGCAATACAATTTAAGTTATTGAGTCACAGAGAAATGGGCAGAAGGAATGGAATTCTCTTAAGAAAAAGAATTTAGTGCTGGGATTGTTCTTACAGTAGAAAATGCTGTGCATGTTTGCAAATCAGGAAATGAATGAGAATTCAGTTTTTCAGAACCTTCCTTACAAGGGGTTCTTACATGAGAAATTCCTAATGTTATTTTTAATAAGTGGTTATAATATAATAATGGTAATAACAATGATGAGTAATTACGATAGCAACTGTTCAATTTTTATGTAAAAGTATTTTAAAAGAGAGAAACTTAGATGAGTTCTTTTTCCAACCCACTACAGATTAAATAGATCTCATCTCAGTTGAAAAAAATCACTTTAGAAAAAATGTCATCAACTTCTGTATCTCTTTGGCAGATAAACTCTACAATTCCCTTTATAACCTCACACATCTGTCCATGAGTGGTGTACACACAGTTGGACCTTTTCCACACTTTCTGATTTGGGAAATGTCTAGAGAAGTTCCTTTGCATGCTCAGGAATGCACTGACTGAAGAAACAGCACACTTACTGCCGGCAAGACTCTGAAATAATGGGTATCGTGGCACGGTTTGGGAAAGTCGCTTGCCATGGAATGTGTGGTTCAGGCAAATCGTTTATCATAACTTGCAACCCCTGTTCACCTTCCAACTGTCCTTTAATCAGACCTGTTTGTCCAGAATAGTGGTAAAATGGTGGTTTGGAACCAGACAGTCCTAGTCTCAAATAAGACAACTGCATTTCAGAATATCAGTCTGTCTATGTGTGGAGTGAGGAAAATAGTCCGTCAAGGTTATAATACATATAAATCTTCTTGTTCATAGTTGATTTTCAATAAATATTACCCATTGTCATAAACTTCTAATGGAAACAGTACAAGAATGAAATCATAGTTCTCTTATCCATTTCCTTTGGGTGACCGTTTATGTTTTCTCTAATAAATTGCCAGAAAATCCCATTTTCAAAAAATGACAGACGGTCTGTTCTTTTGTAAATCACTGGTTATGAAGACTGAGTCAATTGGCTGCCTTACTCTTCTCTCCTCATTGTCCCAGAAAAGAGATGCCTATGTTTTCAGCCCCAGTGGATTCCCAAATCTCAGGCCCCCAACCCCCCAAAATAAAACAAAGACAAAGACATGAAATGTATAACCAAGAATGTTTAGAAATCCTTCTTTCAAAATCATTGCTAATGACTTGATAATTACTCCAAGGGTTTGTCAAGCATGCATCACATGTGTTCACATTTGGGAACTGATTATTTCAAAATCGTCTTATTTTGCTTTAGTGTTTCAGCTCCTTCAGATGTCTGCTGAAGATTTACTGAAGAAATACAAATTGGTGGCATTTTGATTAGTCAATTATGTTACATACTAGCCATTCATATGGAGAGTGCGAAGGAAGAGTGTGGCAGGAAGATTTCTTCAAACAATACTCAGAAATGTGGAAGGTTTAATATAGTGATACTAAGGCCACAGTTTACTGTATCTTTGAATAGCACTCCTTAAAATACAATGCTCTCTCACATGTCATTCATGATTCCACTAGTGCTAATAATTACACTGTGATGGAGTTATTATCAGCACCATCTTAAAGGTCAGTAATTGAGCCACCAGAAATCTCATATGCATGTCATCTAATGAGTGGCAGATCCTGCACTTAAACTCATGTAAAGTTAAAACATGCATACTCACTAAGAACCAGCAGCTTTACATATGATATTTATTCCTCAAGGCAACCACACAAGAAGGGTGACATTTTCTTAGATTTTGGAAAACGAAGACACTTGCCCTCAATATATATCTCTTGTCTGAAAGTACTTAGGTAAAAGGAGCATTCGGCGAACGGATGGATAACAAGGTATCTCACCTAATCAAATAAAGAGTGAAAAAGTTAAATATATCAAATATAGGAGTGGAGTTGAGCCCCATGAAGAGCTGAGTATAGGAACTCGAATAATGCCAAGATGTTCTCTGGCTCATTTCCACATCTCATTCTGATAACTTCATTTTCTCTCAGTGAGGTTAGGCTTTCTCCATGTGGTGGGTGTCAGTATCCCTAAGTCTCCCATGCCTCTGCTCCACCACTAAAAATGAGAAGCTTTATTTTTTTCCCCTCAGATCCTTTAGTAAAAATCTAGGCGAATAACCTATTTGCTCAGTTTGGTATAGGTGCCTAATAATGGACAAATTAATTGTGATCAGTGGGACAGGGCCATCTGGGAACATAGTGAGTTACTCTATCTATGACCACATCATTGGAGTGGGTAAAGGAAGGGGTGTTCTATTCTGAGAAGAATGGGAAAACTCTAGGTAGGTAAAACAACAAATATCTGTCTCAAGACTGTAATGTATCAGCCTGATCTTCTGCCTTATGGACCATAAGCCTCTTGAATCACATTTCCCATATTTATCAAAGGTGGATGAAGCCTGTTATTTAAAGAAAGTAAAGGTAAGGGGGAAAGGGGAAGGGGAGCAAGAGAGCTGGGTCATGTTACATGTACTGCCATCTATATGTTTACAACAATTTATTTTATGGAAGAGGAAAGTGAGGCTCAGAAAAGTAACTTGTACAGAATTATAGAGCTATTAAGTGACAGAAGCAAGATCTGAACCCAAGTTGACTATCTCCAGAGCCCATATCCATAACCACTAGCCCCAAAAACCTCTCAACAAAAATGGAGAACAAGAAACCACTAGACAGAACAGGGAAGAGAAGCTGTTTTTTCAAGGCCATCCAGAGACTGATGTGCAATGGCCAAGCAACAGGGATTATAGAGGGCTCTGCTCTTGGCCAACTGTGTGATCTTGCACAAGTGCTTGACCTCCCTTAGCCTGTTTCCTCATTATCAAGAAAACAGATGGGACAGGCTCAAACATTCCTAGAGTCTGTTATGCCATACAGTCAACTGCATCAAAAACCCCAGGAAGGTAGCTTCGATTCCTATTCTTTTTCTAAAACATAGTCCTTCTAGGTGAACTGGAGACTATGTGCTGAGATTCTTCCCAGGTTTGCCTCCCCAGCTGCATGTGGCACACACTAGGCATGGTTAGATGATCTATTTTCTATGTATGTTTGTAGCCAGTTGTTCAGCTCCACTGTGATAAAATCATGGATCATGGTTACTGGATCTCAGTGAAGCAAATATGATGAGGCAGGAAAAATTTCTCAGAACACATACCCCAGAGACACTACAAATGAACCATTGCATTATTGTTTTTTTTCAAATCATGAGATCATTTGGATTCTTTCACACTTTTTCATGACACGCACTCTTTCATTCCCCAACTCATACACACCCCAAGTTCGGTCCTTGTCTTCCTACCCAAACTCTTAACTCAGGACAAACTTTGACTCAAATGCAGACCCTAATGTGTGATGCCTAGCCCATTTAGCCAGTAAGGTGAGGGCCAGAACTGGCTACAAAAAGACAATCTTAATGAATCCTCTGCTGAATAGGAAATGTGCTCTGTTTGTGAAGCTAATTAACTGAATTCATTTAATTGAAAGATGGTGCTGAGAATTCTGTTTTCTTTCAGAAAAGGCTGAAGGAATTGAAGAGAAAAATCCTCACCCAATAGCATGCCCCTAACTATATGTCACTGGGAAGTCACAGCAAATGCTCTGAAGGTACTGAATATATGTTTCCAATTGCTTTTTAGCTTTGTAATTACAAGGATCTAAAAAACCTTGATTTGACTTTTTAATAACTTATGGTGAAACCCCATTGCCAGCACAAGCAAAGCAATTTCCACTATGCCTGTGGGACAGAACAGATCATGAAAGAGCAGTAGGATGGGAAAGTGGTTTATTTCCTCTCTTCTCCAGTATTCTATTTTGTCACTCATTTTCATTTCCTATTTTTAAATGCTAGCTAGTGAGCATCCAATTCTGTGTGCAGGGATTGTTTTCTGATTTCAAAGCCCTACAAGGCCAAACTCAAACAGGAACGGGGACTTATTTCAGCTAAGCTCTGGAGAGCAGGGAAATGCAAGAGATTTTTGTTTTCCTCATTGCATGTGTATTATTTATCATTCTCTGCTATTTCAGTGAATTTTAAGGACAAGGTAATGTGTTGATTCTGTCTTTCACCATTACTCAAATACCATTCAGGGTGTTAATTTTGTTTCTTTTTTAATTTTCTTTGTGTAGGGTTTGTTTTTGCTGCTGTTGTTTCTTGTTTGCTTGCTTATTTGTTTGTTTGTTTTTCTAATTTAATCCTCCCGAAGTTTTTTTTTTTAAACGATAGCTCAAGTTTGTTTGTATTCACCTAAAAATAATCTAGAGCCCTTCAATAACTTCTTGGTCTACTACTGACAGTTTACTTCAAGAGGCAGCATATACAATGAACTTTCAGTCCTGACACCCAAAACACTCATAGCTAATAATGAAACCCATGAGGTCTGCAGGGAGAGAAAAGCTATTGGGTTTGTTCCCAGTTTTTCTCACTCAGAGTTGTCCCACTTTCCTATGTTGGGGCTCTCTGGAATACAATTCAGAAGTTTGGAAGACATGTCTTTCAATCCCTAAATGGAGCATTGAACTCAACCCAGCCCAGCTTAAGCCACAAAGAGCTTCAACCTTCAGCAGCTGTGGGTTTCCCCTGCTCTTATACCAAGGTGCTGTGAGCAATCAGCCAGCTATTCTACCTCCAGACCTGGGTGGAACTGAGAACAAAAGAAGTGCTTAACAGGGCTGTGCCGCCAACATGCCAAACGCCCAAACTTCCCCCAATACATGGCCATTACACGCTTCTATTCTCAGGAGAAGATAATATAAACCAAATACTACATGAACATCACCCAAAAAGATGCAAAGTCCAGATCAAGGGTGGGAATGCTCATGAGAGCAACAATCATAGAGGATAACAGAGGTCATATCTGATGTCATCTGAGAGGAGAGATGTTACTCCTATTCTTACTACGGTCCATTCAAGGGCATTTTGATGGGTATATACCTGATATAATGCAGAAGCATGAAAGGAGCCCCACATGCAGCAAAATTGAAAAGGAAGAGAGGAAAAAGAAAAGGAGAAAAAGAAACAGGAAAATTGGAAGGGGTGGACAATCCCACTTACCCAGGTAATAATTTAGGACCTTTATAATTCCACTGGAAATGTATTCCTTCTGATTTTCAGTCTCCTTGGAGAGGTGAGCCTAAGGCCTCTTGCGGAAGGTGTTAATGACTGACTCTTGTGAAAGTTTTTAATGATTGGAAGCAATGTTAGGAGTTCCCTGGGCTTTTGTGGAGAGCAGGGCCAGGACTGGCGTGAGGCAAGCCAGGTGCTTAGGGAGTAAAATTGAGTAAAAAGTTAAAATTTAAGCAATTGTTCTCAGGTGCTTCCAAGAAGAGAGAATGAAAACAACTGAAACAGGAATATCCAAAATAGTGGTTTTTAGAAAATAAGCTGTAACACCAAGAAGGAAAAGAAAGATGAGAAAAATGAAGTGATTTGCCTAACACACGTAGCAAACTGAAAGAAAAGATCTTGTAAAACACAGATCTCCTGACTTCCAGTCTGGAAAGATTTACTTTACTTGTTTTTGTGTTCTTTTGGATACATAAGTATTTTGTTTTATGCTAGTTATTATAGTAATGTTTTATTATTTCTGTATCTTTTCTGTTATTTTGACATAATTGAAGTAGCTATGGCGTTGGGTAGGATGGATTGGATTCCAGTTTTACCTTATAAATTTATGTGACTTAAAAATATTATTTACCACACCTGAGTCACCATTCCTTATCTGCAAAATGAGGATGCTGCTAGAATTAAGTGAGATAACAACTTATATGAGTTTATTCAGGCACTCATTCAGCAAAGTGCATTAGTCCCTATGCCAGATCCTGTGCCCAACACTGTGGATAAGGTAGTGTACAAAACAGGGCCATAAATTTCTGTCTAGTGAAGAAAACAAATAAGATTTTTTGACTACGAGTGCTAGAATTAGTTGGTATAAGAAATTATTTCTCCTTTCTGCAAAGGTTTTAATTTTTTCCCAGTGGATTAACTCAGCTCACCAGACAGACATTAGACTTTATTAAATGGATAATACACATTTCATAAATTCCCTTACACAAAAGACTACAGTGAGTCATGCTTTCAAAAGTGCTTGAAGATAGATTTATGCCACATGACAGTCATAGTGGTTCATTTGGAGCAGTTACACAGTCTGTTGGGTAAATAATGCAAGTTGTAGAAATCACATCAAAGCTGTGTTTACACAATAGACCATGACTACTCCAGAGGAGCCCAAACAATCTCATACAAGAGCGTTTTATAAATGATGTAAATATTGTACAAGTTTAAGTTAATCAAATGAAGCAGCCCCAAAGGAGGACAGGTTTGTCAGGGAGACCTGAAGGAAAAAAAAATAAATGAAATACCTGCCTTTGGTAAAAGTTTATATTAAATAAGTCTCCCGATTTGCAAATAACTGGACACAATTAAATTCCCTTAACAGCTACACCAAAAATTGCGAGTTGGGGGAGCAGGCCAGCAGAGTCAGATATCTTTAAAAAAATATAAGGGTGCTTTGCAGAAACCAGAAGTCATAATGTAGCTAGATTTTAAAGAGGAACTGAGATTAGGAGAGGGAATTCTGCAAAAACCCAAAAAACTTTCTTTTTCTTTCTTCCCCTGAAAACTTCATTCTACTTTCTCTGTAAATTGGCTTTCTCTGCTTCCTTGTCCCTGTGGCCTCTTAGCTTCTAAGAGTCCCTGTTACTGTCCCAGACACACATAGGGATGGATACCCTGCCTTTCGGTGTTACTTCCATCTGCCTAGAAAGAAGATTATCATTGGCCCACTTTGTGTCAGATACCCCCACACCACAACTCCTTCCCCACATAAGTTATGGGAAAGGATGGGGACGTACAGAGCGATTATAGCTGACTGGAGCACATAGCTATATGCAAGGAGGTAGTTCTCAGGGAGGAAAACGGCTTGAGGACTGAAGAGACAGCCAAAATAAGTAGCTACCAGAAACTGTAACTTTGATAAGACTCAGAGGCAGAGGAACACACTTGGGAATAGACCTCAGTAGATACAGAGCTGCTATGGAGACATCCCATTCCTTTCCACATCCAAGAGATAGTTTAATAAATCTGCTGGGATGCTTTTTGTTTTATGATGACTCAATTTACCTTATAATTGTTTTATTCTAATTAATCATTCATGTCTTGGCAGAATGCAGTACAAACTAACAAATAATAAACCCAAAAAACAAAAATTCTAAACATGAGAAGAGCAGGTTGTATTATTATTATTATTTTTTTTTTTGGTGTTTTTCTTTGTGCTGTGTACATACAAAAGCAACTTAGTTTTTACAGATTTCCATGCTTTAACTTTGGAGGCTAGAGCAGAAAACTGTGAATATACCAGCCATTTTATCAATATAATAGGATTAATACGGGCTTATCATTACAAACTTAAGCTCATCATTTATAAAACTTATTAGCATAACCCCAAATAGCTTAGTACATGTGACTTTGGTTAGTTCCTGATTTCCCCTGGAGAATTATTACAGATGATATTAAAAGTAACAGTGTTGAGATGGTTCTTTTTGAATTTACAACACACATACTTGCTACCATCCTCCAAATTTGATAGTGGCCCTCACTCTTGGGATGCTCAAAACTACTTCTTTCTTTTCTTTGCCTCTATCCTTCATTTTCACTTTCATTTCCAATGACTCTCACAACCCAAGATAAAAACTTATTTATCAGCTGATTAGTTGAGCTTGGACAGGACACTTTATTTGCCTTATCAAATGGTCCAATATACATGTAAGTAGATTAGGAGGCATTTTTGTTTAGGCTACTCCTTGTCTACACTACTTCCTGCCCTACCATCAAGGACTTAATTCTGTGTCAGAAATGCCAATCCAAGTTGTCATTATATATTTTTAAGCTTATTGGGTTTTTTCCTTTATAGAAAATAAAAGAAAGTTTAAGAAAGAAAAAATGCTAATTCCACCAGTCAGAGATGATCAAAGTTAATATTTTGGTTTATTTCCTCTCAGGTATACTTATTGATAAACTTATTTTAGTTGAGCTCATATTATATCTGAAATATCTTCAGGAATATTTTAAGGGCTTCAATACATTATTTCTTATGTATGCTTTATCATTTCCCTAATTACATTCTTTAAAAAATTAGCATATTTCTCCATTGGGAGAACTATAAAAAAGTACCATAAACTGGGTAGCTTATAAACAACTTAATTCTCACAGCTCTGGAAACTGGGAAGTCCAAGATCAAGATGCTGACAGATTCAGTGTCTGGTGAGGGCCTGCTTTCTGATTCATAGAAGATGCCTTCTTACTGTGCCCTTATACAGTGGAAGAGATAAAGATCTATCGGCAATATATTTTGTAAGGGCACTAATCCCATTCATAAGGCCTACACCTTCATGACCTAATCACCTCCCAAAGGCCCTGTTTCCTAGCACTGTCATCTTTGGATTAGGATTTCAACATACAAATTTTGGGGACACAAACATTAAGACCATAGTATTTAGGTTACCTGCTGTTATGGTTTGGCTGTGTCCTCACAGAAAAATCTCATCTTGAATTGTAATCTGAATTATAATCCCCGGGTGTTGGGAGAGGGACCTCATGGGATGTAATTGAATCATGGGGGCAGTTTCCCCATGTTTTTCTTGTGATAGTGTGTAAATTCTCATGAAATCTGATGGTTTTGTAAGGGGCTTTGCACTTCGCTTGGCTCTCATTCTCTCTCCTGCCAGCCTGTGAAGAGGTGTCTTTCACCATAAATGTAAGTTTCATGAGGCCTCCCCAGCAATGCAGAACTGTGAGTGAAGTAAACCTCTTTCCTTTATAAATTACCCAGTCTTGGGCAGTTCTTTATGGCAGCATGAGAATAGACTAATATAGTAAATTGGTACCAGGAGAGAGTGGGGTGCTGCGGTAAAGACACCTGAAAATGTGGAAGTGACTTTGTAACTGGGTAACAGGCAGAGGTTGGAACAGTTTGTAAGGTTCAGAAGAAGACAGGAAAATGTGTGAAAGTTTAAAACTTCCTAGAGACTTGTAGTGCTCAGAAAACAGGAAGATATGAGAAAATTTGGAATGTCCTAGAAATTTGTTTAAATGGCTTTAACCAAAATGCTGATAGTGATACGGACAATAAAGTCCAGGCTGAAGTGGTTTCAGACGGAGATGAGGAAATTGTTGGGAACTGTAGTAAAGGTCACTCTTACTATGCAAAGAGACTGGTGGCATTCTGCCTCTGCCCTAGAGATCTGTGGAACTTTGAACTTGAGAGAGATGATTTAGGGTATCTGGCAGAAGAAATTTCTAAGCAGCAAAGCATTCAAGAGGAAGCAGAGCATTAAAGTTTGGAAAACTTGAAGCCTGATGATGTGATAGAAAAGAAAACCCCATTTTCTTGGGAGAATTTCAAACTGGCCGCATAAATTTGCATAAGTAATGAGGAGCCAAATGTTAATCACCAAGACAATGGGGAAAATGTCTCCAGGGCATGTCAGAGACCTTTACAGCAGCCCCTCCTATCACAGGCCTGGAGGCCTATGAGGAAAAAATGGTTTTATGGGCAAGGCCCAGGGCCCGCCTGCTCCATGCAGCCTCAGGACATGGTGCCCTGCATCCCAGCTGCTTCAGCTCCAGCTGTGGCTAAAAGGGGCTGATGTACAGCTCAGGACATTGCTTCAGAGGTCATAATCCCCAAGCCTTGGCAACTTACACATGGTGGTGGGCCTGACAAGAATTTAGGTTTGGGAACCTCTGCCTGGATTTCAGAAGTTTTATAGAAATGCCTGGATGTCCAGGCAGAAATCTTCTGCAAGGGCAGAACCCTCCTGGAGAACCTCTGCTAGTGCAATGTGGAAGGGAAATATGGGGTTGAAGCCCCCAAAAGAGAGTCTTGCTGGGGCACTGCCTAATGGAGCTGTGAAAAGAGGGCCACCATCCTGAAGACCCCAGAATTGTAGATCCACTGATAGCTTGCACTGTGTTCCTGAAAAGCCACAGATGTTCAACATCAGCTGTAAAAGCAGCCAGGAGGGGAGCTGTACCTTGCAAAGCCACAAGGATGGAG
The DNA here is from genome assembly GCF_028858775.2 of Pan troglodytes. NCBI lineage: Eukaryota > Metazoa > Chordata > Mammalia > Primates > Hominidae > Pan > Pan troglodytes. The sequence goes on from NC_086015.1 coordinate 34,497,953, forward strand.
CTTCCCAAAGGCTGTGGAAGCCCACCTCTTGCATCAGCATGATCTGGATATGAGACAGTGAGTCTAAGAAGATCATTTTGGAAGTTTAAGGCTTAAGGACTGTCTTATTGTATTTTGGACTTGCATGGGGCCTGTAGCCCCTTTGTTTTGGCCAATTTCTCCCATTTGGAACAGGTGTATTTAACCATTGCCTGTAACCCCATTGTATCTAGGAAGTAACTACATTCTTTTGATTTTACAGGCTCATAGGCAGAAGGGACTTTCCTTGTCTCAGATGAAGCACTTTGGACTTGGACTTTTGGGTTAATGCTGGAATGAGTTAAGACTAATGCGACTGTTGGAAGGGCATGATTGTGTTTCGAAATGTGAGGACATGGGATTTGGAAGGGTCTGGGGGTGGAATAATATGGTTTGACTGTATCTCTACCCAGAAATCTCATCTTGAATTGTAATCTGAATTATAATCCCCACATACTGGGAGAGGGACCTCATGGAAGGTAATTGAATCATGGAGGCAGTTCCCCCATGTTATTCTTGTGATAGTAAGTTCTCACAAGATCTGAAGGTTTTATAAGGGGCTTCCCCCTTCACTCAGCTCTCATTCTGTCTCCTGTCACCCTGTGAAGAGGTGCCTTCTGCTATGACTCTAGGTTTGGCAGAAAACTGGAAGTTTTCTGAGGCCTCTACAAACATGTAGAACTAGGGAGTCAATTAAACCTCTTTCCTTTATTAATTAACCAGTCTCTGGCAGTTCTTTATAGCAGTGTGAGAAAGGACTAATATACCTGCAATTATTTAATTATATGTTACTAAATTATTCTTTATAAATATGACACAAATTAATATTCCCACAGTTTCATGTAAGTGTTCCATGGGACAGAGAAACCCTTTTAAGAATACTGAGTATTGAATTTTTTGAATGATTACAAACTTTGTAAATAAAATGTTATGGCCTTAATTTGTTCTTTATTTTATTTTATTTATTTATTTATTTTTTTAAATTATACTTTAAGTTTTAGGGTACATGTGCACATTGTGCAGGTTAGTTACATATGCATACATGCGCCATGCTGGTGCGCTGCACCCACCAACTCGTCATCTAGCATTAGGTATATCTCCCAATGCTATCCCTCCCCCCTCCCCCCTCCCCACCACAGTCCCCAGAGTGCGATATTCCCCTTCCTGTGTCCATGTGATCTCATTGTTCAATTCCCACCTATGAGTGAGAATATGCGGTGTTTGGTTTTTTGTTCTTGCGATAGCTTACTGAGAATGATGGTTTCCAGTTTCATCCATGTCCCTACAAAGGACATGAACTCATCATTTTTTATGGCTGCATAGTATTCCATGGTGTATATGTGCCACATTTTCTTAATCCAGTCTATCATTGTTGGACATTTGGGTTGGTTCCAAGTCTTTGCTATTGTGAATAATGCCGCAATAAACATACGTGTGCGTGTGTCTTTATAGCAGCATGATTTATAGTCATTTGGGTATATACCCAGTAATGGGATGGCTGGGTCAAATGGTATTTCTAGTTCTAGATCCCTGAGGAATCGCCACACTGACTTCCACAATGGTTGAACTAGTTTACAGTCCCACCAACAGTGTAAAAGTGTTCCTATTTCTCCACATCCTCTCCAGCACCTGTTGTTTCCTGACTTTTTAATGATTGCCATTCTAACTGGTGTGAGATGATATCTCATAGTGGTTTTGATTTGTTCTTTATTTTAATTTAACTTCTTTAAATATTATATTTCATGAATTTATTCATAATTTTTTTTGAGACGGAGTTTCACTCTTGTCACCTGGGCTGGAGTGCATTGACACGATCTTGGCTCACTGCAACCTCTGCCTCCTGGGTTCAAGCAATTTTCCTGCCTCAGCCTCCCGAGTAGTTGGGATTACAGGTGCCTGCCACCACACTTGGCTAATTTTTTTTTTTTTTTAGTAGAAATGGGCTTTCACCATGTTGGGCAGGCTGGTCTCAAACTCCTGACCTTGTGATCCACCTGCCTCAGCCTCCCAAAGTGCTGAGATTACAGGCATGAGCCACCACGCCTGGCCATTTATTTCCTCTTATATCCATATACAATTCATACATTTTGATCATTTATATATTTTTTTATTTCTTTTTTTTTTAGACAGAGTCCCACTCTGTTGCCCAGGCTGGAGCGCAGTGGTGTGATCTCAGCTCATTGCAACCTCCACCTCCTGGGCTCAAGTGATTCTCCTGCCTCAGCCTCCCAAGTAGCTGGGATTACAGGCGCGCACCACCAGACCCAGCTAATTTTATATATTTTTAGTAGAGACAGGGTTTCACCATGTTGGCCAGGATGGTCTCCATGTCCTGACCTTGTGATCCACCCACCTCAGCCTCCCAAAGTACTGGAATTACAGGTGTGAGCCACCACACTCAGCATATATATATATATATATATATATATATATATATATATATATATATCATTCACTACTTGTTTAAGTTGCTTACAAAGTCTGCCATTGTAAATGAATGATTTCTTCAAGTTTAACTTTTGCTTCTTAAAGTCAAGTAATTTTTTTTTTGGCACAAGAAATACTTGGGCATTTATATAATCAAATCCATCAATATTTACCTTTGTAATTTTTTTTATTTATTCCAGGAACACAGAGTTCTTGGCATGCAAAGATTTAAAAATGTACTTCCATATTTTACTCTAGTCTTAATACATTTTCAGGTTTTTTTTTTTACATTTAACTATTTGACATATATGATACATGTTTTACAAATTTATTTTCTTCCCTTAATAGTAGGGCCAAGTTTCGCTGCATCCATTGTTAAACTGACATTTCCCAAAATTTATGCCTTAGAACACTCAATTTACAAGTTCCTTCTTTTAAAACAAAAAAATTTTTTTTTAAATTTTTGTGGTCAAATCATTAAGCCAAATGCTACACCTATTCCTCTTTGTTACTTTATAATGCACAAATGTTTTAATGCATTAATGACCCTGAATGGTTCTTCAACAACTAATCCTGTTTAAGTGTTTAATCCTTCACTTTCCAATCTCATTTGAATCATTTTTAGGCATCCCTCCACAGAAGAAAGGCAAAAGGGAAATAACACAAAGTGTATCATCCAGTGAAGAATAACATTTGTTTGAAGAGTTCATTAGTTCAATTTAAGACAGAGAAGAATAGAAACTGCAGCCAACATCTAGCCAATATTTATTTACTCTGCAACAGGCCATCAGACTACATCTTGAGTTAGGACAATTCAATAAAAAAGTTACCTTCCATATGTCCATTCAAAAGAGACAGTTTAGATTTAGGAAATTTAAACACCTTCTTCAAATGGACATAGTAGCAAATGCTCATATTATCTGAACTCAAGTCAGAATTTGTCCAAGGCTGTTTTCCTCCAGATAAACTTTTATTATTTTGTAAAAACAAGGGCACTCCAAGGGGCAGTCTACAGATTCAACACTATTCCTATCAAACTACCGATGTCATTGTTCACAGAATTGGAAGAAAACTATTATAAAATTTATATGAAACCAAAAAAGAGTCCGAATACCTAAAGCAATCCTCAGGAAAAAGAGCAAAGCCGGAGGCATCACATTAGCCAACTTCAAACCATACCATAAGGCTACACTAACCAAAACAGCACAGTGCCAGTACAAAAACAGACACATAGACCAAGGGAACAGAATAAAGAACTCAGAAACAAAGCTGCACACCTACAGCCATCTAACATTTGACAGAGTCAACAAAAATAAGCAAAAGGGAAAGAACTTACTATTCAATACATTGAATGGTGCTGGAATAGCCAGCTAGCCATGCCAAAGAATGAAGCTGGACCTCTACTTTTCATCATATATAGAAATTAAATCAAGATGATTAAAAATTTAAATGTAAGACTTCAAACTCTAAGAATCCTAGAAGAAAATCCAGGAAACATGATTCTATACATTGGCCTTGGGAAAGCATCATGACTAAGTACTCAAAAACAATTGCAACAAAAACAAAAATTGACAAGTCAGACCTAATTAACTAAAGAGCTTCTACACAGCAAAAGAAACCATTAACAGAATAAACAGACAACCTTCAGAATGAGAGATAACATTTGCAAACTATGCATCCAACAGAGATCTAATATCCAGAATCTATAAGGAACTTAAACAATTGAACAAGCAAAAAATAAATAAGCCCACTTAAAAAATGGGCAAAAGACATAAACAGACATTTCTTAAAAGACGACATACAAGTGACCAACAAGTATATGAGAAAATGCTTCGCATCTCTAATCATCAGAGAATGCAAATCAAAACCACAATGAGATACCATCTCACACCAGTCAGGATGGCTATTATTAAAAAGTCAAAAAACAACAGATGTTGGTGAGGCTGCAGAGAAAAGGGAATGCTTATCTGCTGTTGGTGCCAATGTAAATTAGTGCAGCCACTGTGGAAAGCAGTTTGGAAATTTCTCAAAGAACTTAAAACAGAACTACCATTGAACCCAGCAATCCCCTTACTGTGTGTGTGTGTGTGTGTGTGTGTGTGTGTGTGTGTGTGCGCGCGCGCATGTGAAACAACCCAAATTGTTCTACCAAAAAGACACATGCTCTCACACATTAATTGCAACACTTTTCACAATAACCAAGTCACGGAATCAACCTAGGTACCCGTCAATGGTGGATTGAATAAAGAAAATGTGGTACATGTACACCACGGAATACCACACCGTCATAAAATGAATTAAATCATGTCTTTTGCAGCAACATAGATGTAGCTGGAGGCCATTGTCTTAAGCAAGTTAATGCAGAAACAGAAAACCAATTACCACATGTTCTCACTTATAAATGGGAGCTAAACATCGGGTGCTCATGGACATAAAGACGGCAAAAATAGACACTGGCGACTACTAGAGTGGGAAGGGAGGGAGGGGGCAAGGGCTGAAAAAGTAACTCTTGAGTATTATGCTCAGTACTTGGGTGAAGGGATCATTCATACCTCAAACCTAAGCATCACAAGTATACTCAGGTAACAAATTTGTGCATGTAACCCCTGAATCTAAAGTAAAAGTTGAAAAATAAAAAAAAGTGAAATAAAAATAAATAAATAAAATAACCACACAGAGGAATAAAAAAGAAAAAAATCAATAAAATTAGAAGCTAGTTCCTTAAAAAGATCAATAAAATGTATAAACCTTTAGCCAGACTGTTTAAAAATCAAACAAAAAAAAATGAGAGCACTCAAATGTCTTAAAGGAAGGAATGCAGTCTAGCCTTTCAAATACCCTAATCGTAAAGCGTCCCCTAAGACACATTTATGCAAAATTATGTGATTCTTCAAAAATCCTTTTCAAAATCAATTCCTGTCCATCTCCCATCTCATCTTTTGGGGGCTGGAAAATCATTCCTTTATTAACAACTTTGGAATCTTCTGATCCCAAATCAGGAGTTGGAACAAGAACCTGCAGTTCCTTGTTAGGCCATACAATGGATCAGTGATCTAGTGCATTATGGACAAATCGTTGTCAAATGGACCGTCTCACTATGGAGTTAGCCACTGGATAAAGTCAGTCATAGGCAGAGAAACAAAAAAGCCAAATCAAACTCTGGATCCAGGCAGACGCTATGTCTATAAGCAATTTTGTGATCTGCACTGTATTTGACAGATGAACTCCAAGTTCACTGATTGATGCAGCAACTTATCTGGCCTGGAAAGCAAGAAGCAAGACTCAGGATGGGTAATCAGTTTAAGGAAGAGGAGAAGACATTCATAAAAGATGTCTTCAGATTATTTTACTTTATTCTAAAATGTGATTGGGATTAGGGGTAGAGTGGCTGTTTTTTAGTTCACATTCATGTTTGTTGCAACAACAAAGTACATGGCCATGCATTTAGTAGGTGCTCAACAAAAAATTCAAAGTGGTTGAAAAGTATTAGAAGGATCAGAAGTTACAAACAAGGGAAAGAAGGAAGGAAAAAAGAGAATTTAAAACACTTCACTCTCCTAATAGACAAGCTGAATCATCAAAAGCAGGCAGATTCCCTAGTATCTTACAGAGAAGGATTGTAGCAGAGTTTTGGAAATAACCCACTTCTTTATGATCTTTCCTCCAAAGAACATTAATAAAATAATACCTGAAAATAGTCTTTTCACACTGACCTTCATTTGTTCTAGATACCAAAAGTATGCAGAATTGGTATCCCACCAGCAGTGGGGCCCAGGCAGTGGAGAAAGTGTGCGGAAAAGTTTATCCCTTTAGTGCCATCTCCAATTGAAGTGACTATTGCAGGCATCTCATTGAATGATTATTCTGACGCACTAATGTTTCAGACAGATGAAGGACTCTCTATAGTCATAAATAAAGTTGTTGTAGGGAATTTCTTGACCTCAGTCTAAAGATTTTTAAGTCTGTCTTCCAGCAGATGAGCTAGAATATTTTAGGGATGTCTCTTCCCTTTCCTGGAACTTAGAGTGAAAACATTCTCTTGGAACTGCTACAAAGTGGCATGTCTGGTTTTAAAGAGCAGAGACTTGGTCAACAGAAAGCCTTAGCTGGAAGTTTAGTTCTACCACTTACTAGCTGTTAAGACTTTGAGCGGCATTTATCTAATGTATCCAAGACTCAGTTTCATTTGGCATAAAATGAGGATAATAATGGTACCTATTTTATAGTGTTGTTAATGGCATTGCAGAGATAGCATATGAAAAAGGTGGACTAGGTACAGACTCTCAGCATGTGACAGTTTATTTCTTCCTTTCTTTATTGGGGGTACTTTTTTCATATTTTTATCACCTAGCAGTGTCTGTCAGGAATACCTGAGATCATTCTCAGGATTTATTGGCCTTTATTTAACAGACACAAGTAAAGTGATAAACCATAAAAAGTCAGCGTGGATTTAGGGTAGTAATGTTAATATAAAACCTGTATCTTAATACTACCCAAGAGTCAGAGTTATAAGATTAGGAATAATTACCAATGAGGTAAATAGGAATGTGGTCTGTCTCTCTCTAGCTCCTTCCTCCTACTCTCTGTCTTAGTGTGCTCAGGCTGCTGTAACAAAATACTGTCAAGTGGGTAACTTAAACAAAAGACATTTATTTCTCACCATTCTGTTGGCTGGGAAGTCCAAGTTCAAGGTGTCAGCAGACTCAGTTCTTGGTGAGGGGTCTGTTACTGGCTTGCAGATTGCTGCCTTCTTATTGTATTCTCACATGGAAAAGAGAGAGAAAGAGAGCTCTGATTTTTTCCTCTTCTTATAGGGTTACTAATCCCATCATGGGGGCTTTATTCTCATGATGTCATCTAAGCATAATGAACTTCCAAAGGCACCACCTCCTAATACCATCATATTGGTGGCTAGAGCTTTAATATATGAATTTTGCAGGACACAAACTTCAGTCCATAACATCTTCTCTTCTCCCTCATTATCCCACCTCTGCTTGCTCCTTCTCAATATCTGAGAATCCATTTAGTTAGCAAACACCATTGCTATAGGAAAGAGAAAGATAAGAACAATTATATAGGCTAACAAGAATTTTTTTGCCATATATAAATAGCAATCTTTGGTTTTATTTTGTTTTTTTTTTTTTTGAGACAGAGTCTTGCTGTCACCCAGGCTGGAGTGCAGTGACACAATCGTGGCTTACTGCAGCCTCAACCTCCTGGGCTCAATCCATCTTCCCACCTCAGCCTCCCAAGTAGCTGGGGCTACAGGTGTGCATCACCATGTATGGCTAATTTTTGTATTTTTTGTAGAGACAGTGTTTCGCCATGTTGCCCAGGCTGATCTCGAACTCCTGAACTCTAGCAATCCACCTGCCTTCGCCTCCCGAAGTGCTGAGATTACAGGCATGAGCCATTGCACCCAGCTGAGTGGCAGCCTTAATATATTGCAAGACTCTAGAAGGGCTATCTATATACCAGTGGAAAAATGCATGCAAATCAAATATTCTAAAATCAAAATCTTTGTTTTGCTTTAATGGTTTATAACTAGTAAATCTACAAAGCAAGCTAACAGAGGTATCTAGAAATGTATTTTTTTTTACTTGCTTATCCTGGGGGTTTTACCAAAACATTGTATTATTTTAAAGTGGCTACATATTTCATTTATATTCTGTGGCTAGGTGTTTCAATTACTGAACTGCCAGGTTTTACACTACAGAGAAGAGATCAAGAAACTTTTTCTATAAAGGGCCTGATAGTAAATATTTTAGGTTTTGTGGGCCATGTGGTCTTTGTCACAACTAATCAACTGTCCTGTCATAGAACCAAAAGTAGCCACAGCGAATATATAAGCATAGCTGTATTCCAATAAAACTACATTTTTGACACAATCTTGAGTTTTATATAATACTGCATGTCCCAAAACATTATTTCTATTTTGATTTTTTAAATCCATTTAAACATGTTAAAACCCTTCTTAGCTCCTGAATCTTACAAAGACAGATAGTAAGCTGGATCTAGCTAACGCCTACTCTACAGAACGTACCATGCTAATTTAAGCTTCTGAAATTATTAAAGTGGATGCTGCAAAATACCATTCACATTCACTCATTCATGTCCCTTGGTTAGAAGAAGGACCCCTGGTTAGAACTCACCTTGAATGATTTGTTAAGAAAATCAAGATATTGTCTTCCAATTAAAGATGGAAGACTAAGCAGACCAATGACATTTGCTCCCTCCCAAAACCACACAAAAGAACTATGTATTTCAAAGCTATAAACCCATAGGGATGAAGATTCTGGTAGAGAACTCATACAAACACACACACACACAGACACACACACATACAACAGCAAAAAATGTTGAAGGCAAAAAAAAAGGAGATCAATAAGTGGTAACTAAATTAACAAATACAAGAGAGCTTAATCCTAAGACTACTTGGGGAAAATGAATAGCAACCCAACTTATGTGGTAGAGCCCAAAAAGTCTACACAATTAACATACTCTGCTAAAAAAAAAAAACAGTGAAAAGATTAGGATTTTTTGAAAATCCGTTCAAAAATTATTGATCTCTCTAGATACCATCCCTTTATCCGGCAGATTACTACGAATTTATTCTACAAAGGATCAGAATGCCAAAATACTGGCAGCCGGGATTCTATCCTCAAAACAAGAGACTGGAAGACTTGGAGAACTCAGTCCAGTCAAGAGAAACCTTCTAACAATACTGATATCAAGAGGTCCTCCCAAAATGGCTCATCCTGATCATGCTACAGAAAACACCTAGTAGAAAAGCCCATTGCAAATACAGACACTTTGCAATCTGCTTCTTAGTACCACAGTCTTAAAAAATGAGCAGTCTCTGACATATGAGGTGGAGACCAAAGATAAATAAAACCACTTGAAAGAAAAAAAATTACAATGATAAAGAAACATCAAAAAATAATCATCAGTGTGATTAGGAAGATGAGATATTAAGTTCATGAAATATGAACAGTTTTTTTTAAAGGGTACACTCAGGGAATGTAAAGGAATTCTTAGAAAATAAAAATACCAGAAAGTAGGCTTCAGTAAAGGAATTGGAGGGATTGAGGAGGAAGAAAAACTGTAAGAACATTAGAGGATAAATCTAACAGATCCGATATATGAAATAGAAGGAATTTTTTTAAAAACATAACCAAAAATTTGGCAAGGAGAAATTCTAAAAATAATATAGTTGGGGAAAATTTTCTGAAACTGAAAAACAGGTATTTTGGGATTTAAAAAGTCCACTGAGTTTCTAGAAAAATGGATTGACTGAAACAGATCCACACGAAGGGTAATTATTGGGAAATTTCAAAACTCTAAGAACAAAAGAAAATTCTATAAGCTTCCAAATGGAGGAAATATAAATTTAATTACATAAGATCAGCAATCATAATGGCATTACAACCTCACAACTTACAAATGACTATGTAGCAATGCCTTCAAAGCTATAGACAAAAATTATTTCAACCTTGAATGCTATGTTCAGATAATTTTTCAAGTAATGAGTATAGAATAAAGACATTTTCAGATATTCAAGGGATCAAACATTATTCTGCCCATACACAATTTCTAGGAAGCTACCAGAATGTATACTTCTCCAATGCACTATAGTAAACAACAGGAGAATGGGACACAGGAAATAGGTGATCCAATATAAGAAAGAGCTACATAGAATCCAAAGGGTCATGGTCAGATGCCAAGGTACAGCTGTGCAGCTGGCCCAGAGAGAAATCTTCAGTCTAGGCTGCAGCAGGACAGAGAACTCCAGAGAAAAGTCTTTAAGAAGATGGCATTTATAAAAATGCTTGATGTGTTTTAATGTGCGAGAAAATTCACACAACTGAGTTGGGGGAAGTTTGGATTGAATTAGTACAAAGAATAATAAGCAAATGTGTGAAGAAACTTGTAACTTCAGAGAAAATTAGAGTGAGAAAAGTAATCAGATTAAGCCATATGACTAGTTGTGAATAGAATTTTTCCAATCACTAATAAACACCAAAGATTTATCCAACAAAACCTATGAGATAATTAAATTTGGGGGTTAAGGATAATAGGAATTGTTCACGTTTTTGGTAGGGAATGTAAGAGTATAAGAAAGCTAAATTCCCTTTATCCATATTGGAGAGTCAATAGATAGTGTCTAAAAGTAAAAAATCACAGATAGTGATTCAACCTGGTCATTTAGACATGGGGATAAATACCAAAAAAATTACCTGAAAGAATGGGGAAAAACGGTTTCTGAAGAAAAGGAAATGTTAAGGTAGAGGGATAGTGATGGTAAACAATTGGTTTTTCATAAGAAGCCTTGTCAATTGTTTAACTCTTTAAAAACCATACACAAATATAAATTTGAATAAAATTAAAAATTAAAATTAAAGAAAAGGAACATTTAGATGTTTCCCACTGATTCTTTCATGAAACCCTCCTGTGCAGAACTGTGTCAGTCTTCTGTTTAGGCATATGTTTGCCTTGGCCTCCCTAACCTTTATGAGCCACTATCATTTACTCTTCCAATTCTGTTAATTACTAAGTCAAGAATCTAAATTTTTCTGGAATCACAGATTAACTGCGTCCCAAGTATTTGTTGAAGGGTATAATCTTGAAATATCTACTGATATTTATCAAACCTTGGATTATCAATATTATATACATTTTAAAGTAGAAATTTGATTTTACCACAAACATTCCCTTAGATAAATAATTTTAAAGTTGTTTTAAGCCATAAGAATCATTTGTTCAATGAAACCTGACAAGGAAGTCCATGTTATAAAACAGATAAAAGCTACAGTTCTCTGATGGAAACCGGAACATCGCTGTCTGGCCCTTTCCACTGCTCACTCACAAGCCGTGATGGGGACCTGGGAGTAGGTTTAGAGATCTCAAACTCTATCTATCTCCATGCAGCAATTTGAAAATCCTGCTCTTTCTATCATGACAGACAGACTATTAAACAGCCAGTAATGCAGAGTTCACTATTTGTCTCCCTCCCGCTCATGCAAATGGTTTATAGAGAGCTGTGCTTCATCGCATACTGAGAGGCAGTCCTGTGAAAAATATGGTTATGTTTACTCTAAGGATCTTATTGAGGATGTTAATAATAATACTCTATTTTTTTTTTTTTTGAGATGGAGTCTCTCTCTGTTGCCCAAGCTGTAGTACAGTGGTGTGATCTCAGCTCACTGCAGCCTCCACCTCCCAGGTTCAAGCAATTCTCCTGCCTCAGCCTCCCAAGTAGCTGGGATTACATACAAGCGCCACCATGCCCGGCTAATTTTTTGTATTTTTAGTAGAGATGGAGTTTCACCAGGTTAGTCAGGCTGGTCTTGAACTCCTGACCTCAAGTGATCCACCCATCTTGGCCTCCCAAAGTGCTGGGATTACTCTATTCTTTCCCTAAATAGAATGTTTTCAGGTTTTAGAATCAAGATCAATCTGCTTCCCCTAAAGAATTGGTTCGCTTTAATTTATAGGTAGTTACTTCTTTGTACAAAGTCCCATTTTATTTATCTTTGCCAATGATCTTATTGGAATGATGGGAAATAAATGAAATCTTAAGTTTTTCTTTGTATTCTTCCCTATAAGCTCTAAAAGCTTTTGGTACAAACATTCTTATTCCTCTTTAAACTCCTAAAGATAACCAGTGCCTAGGATATAGGATACAGTAAAATCTCAATAATTTATTATCGAATGAACTAATAATAAAAAACATTGGAGCAAAAATATATAATGAAGGTTGTCCCCACAATAGGGCCTTCTTTTAATAAGTGTTACTAGGAGGTACAGCTTATGATTTTTTTTTATTTTTGGTGCCTTTAAGCAAAAAGGGACATTTCCATGGAAAACTATAAGAAGAACCCTAAGTGCATGTGTTCTTTTCTTCTACTCAAGTTAGTGACACTCAAACCTGAGAATGAAGGCTGGCCATATGTGGTAGACACCAAACTGACCCAGTTCAATTTTCAGAGCTTTCACTTCCTACCAAAATTTCAGGCTTTCTTTGGAGTTAACTAACAGCAAATGTGACTGTCAGCTGAGAAGAAATTCCCCCAGTCTAAGTAGTTCACACCGGGAAATCTTGATTTAGAAAGATTGGAATGAAGTGACATTTTTATGCTGTAGTTAGGATCATTCTGCCTATTTGTAAATTGCATTCATTCATTCATGAAAGCCAGTTTATCCAAGAACAATAAACCATCTGTCACACAGACTAGAAATATTCACATAGGCATGTAAAACACTATCTCGCCCTTTACTCAAACTACATGACAATACTACTCAAGGTCAGAGAACCAATGCAAACACGGACCATGAGAATGTACCTTCATAGAAATCAGGAACAAAGCTCTATTGAGTCTGTACATCTTTCCCTATAGTCAGGTCAATTGAGGGTCACATATTAGCTTAGTGAGTATTGAAATAAAACAAGGGTGTTTAATGGAATGTGTCAGAGTTCGTGATTGAGATGTAATTGTTGCACCACAGTGACAGTCATCTCATTGGGAATGTACAAACTTAAAGTCTATTTCAGCCTGCCTTGTTTGCATTATCTACAACCCACATGTCCCTCTTCGCTTGTGTTCCTATTCCTCTCATTTGGGGAATGTATGGTATTAGAAGCGGCTGTGATTGAGAGGTTAAGGGGGAGGGGAGTTGTGGCAGTGATGAGAACAAAGACATGGCTAGTATTATCCTCATTTTACAGGTAAGGAAACTCATATACACAAATGTTAAGTAACTTGCTTGGGTCACTTCTCTAGCATAAGTGACAAAGTTGGGGGCGACTGCAGACTCTGTGCTCTTATTCTCCTGTGATACTGTACCCTTAATGGATATGTAATGATGAAACATCTCTACCTGAATGCTGCTAACCCCAGCCCCTTGGCCCCCATCTGTTACAACACTTTGTGTCACTATATAATCATATCCACATCCTCAGCACTGCTCAATCTCACTGCAGTGTCTCACCATATGTTTTGGACTTATTCATTTATTTTTAATAGAGGCAGGGTCTCACTCTGTTGCCCAGGCTGGTCTCAAACTCCTGGGCTTAAGCAATCTGCCCACCTTGGTCTCGCAAAGTGCTGAAATTAGAGGTGTGAGCCGCCACCTGGGCTCCAGGGAAAATTAGAGTGCAGGAAAGTGGCCATGCCGTGTGTTTTTTGTTATCAGGAGGTTTATAGCTAAATAACTATCAAAAGTATCTTCAAACAGTGTTTGGCATCTGTTTCAAAAGATTCAGTTCTTTCCAAAATTGTTCTAGTTGTGAAGTTTGAGAATTTCTTCATCATAATAACACCTCTTTATTGCCTATTTTCTTATTCTCTTTGGCTGAATTATAATCATTAGTATTAAATCATACCCAGACTTGGTAATGGACTTGAGATATATTATTTAAAGTTAGGCAGCATGGAAAACAGAAACAGAAAACTTGGATTCTTGCTCAACTCTAGTTCTGAGTAATCTTGGAGAAGTAATTTAACCCTCCAGCCACCCATAAGGCACATTCCGAGGCTTCTAACACTAACAGTGAGTGGGTGAAATACAGAGGGTCTGGCCCCTGCCTGTCTCTGTAACCTCCACCAATATCACTCCTCCTCCCCAAATCCCCAGATTCCTACCCTTTAGGAACTTTGAGTTCCTTGCTGTTACTCAAATTTGCCAAATTCATATCTGACTCAGTGCCTTTGTACTTGCTTTTCCCTCTGCCTGGAAGTCTCTTTCCCCAGGGACTTTGATAAATGACTCCTGCACAGGGTTCTCTGCTTACATATGCCCTCCTCAATGTGGCCTTTCCTAGCCTCTTGATCTAAAGCAGCACCTGACGCCCACCACTCTCTCTCCTTACCCTGTTCTGTGTTTTACCTCAGCACTTATTGATAAAAACATCTTTTTATTTTTTTCCAAGACAGAGTTTCACTCTTGTTGCCCAGGCTGGAGTACAATGGCACAATCTTGGCTCACTGCAACCTCCACCTTCGGGTTCAAGTGATTCTCCTGCCTCGGCCTCCCAAGTAGCTGGGATTACAGGCATGTGCTACCATGCCCAGCTAATTTTGTATTTTTAGTAGACACGGGGTTTCGCCATGTTGGTCAGGCTGGTCTCAAACTCCTGACCTCAGGGGATCCACCCGCCTCGGCCTCCCAAACATATCTTATTAATTTAATTGCTTACTTATTTATGATCCATCTCCACTAATAGTCATGAGGATAAACTGTCTGATTCTTTGCTGCAACAGTGACTGGAATTTTGTAATTGCTCCAAAATCATTTGTTGGATGAACTTTGAAGAATTAGTATGTTTCTCCGAAAATGACAAATCTTTGGAACCCTTATCCTTAGAGCCCACACCCAAAATCCCATTCTGGAATTATTCTCTATAATACCAGAAATTAAATACTTTCTGCCAAGATAAAGTTTAAAAATTTTCCTTGAAACATTCTTGTCATTTTCTAATGGTATAATGAGGCACTAATTATATTGATGTTTTGTCTTCCTGTGTCATATTAACAACTAATTTGCCCAAAGATTAAAAAAAATCATGATAGCAATCTTTTATTATATTTCTATCTTGTGTAAAGAATTAGTATAGACATGTATATATGGTATCCCATGTCTTTCTTATAATGATGTGTAAGGCAAATTCAGATGATAAATTAAGTAACTTTCCTGAGGGCATTAAGCTAATATCTGTGAGATCCCATGTATTAGGTTTGAAAGCCCTTGTGTTTTTTGCCCCACTCTTTGATGATGTCTGATATCTTGTGGGTATGGTAACCAAATCATCCATCATCAAAAATAAGGGTGTTTCCAAAAGCCCATGAACAGGAGAATAGAGAGATGGCATGTGTATTTATAAATTCGAATGCTACATAGAAGTAAAGAGGAACAAGCTACTGCTACACATAACAAAATAGGTGAATCTCACAAGTGTTATGTTAAATGAAAGAAATCAGATATAAAAGACTCCACACTGAGTGAATAAACAATACACGAAGTAAAATATGATGATGAAAGTCAGAAGTTTGGCTATTTCTGAGTCAGGAAAGAGACACAGGGAACCTCATTGGCACTGGAAATATTCTGACTTAATGTGTACACACATGCCTGTGTAAATAGGTAAAAATCTAAAGATGGATGCCTAGATTTATTTGTCTACTTTACTGTGAATATATTCTACTTTAATAGAGAATCAGAATTGAACAAAAAGTTGAAGCCCAGCAAGTCAAGGTATTTGTAAAACAATGGTATAGAGCCGTTGAAATTAAGATGGTCTGGGAAATTTAGGAGATGTGTGGCTGTATTTATGGAAAACCTGGCAGACTGTCTAGATTGGAGTTCACAAGTGTCTCAGTAGCTGACAGCTGACAGGAAGATGGAACTAACCTCTGCCATCTGTCTGAAACCACCGCGAAAAAAAAAAAAAAAACAACCAAGCCGTATAAAAATTTAGAGAAGTGCTTTGTTTTTCCTTGTCTGTTTGTCTGTTTTGCTTCAGACCCATGCCTGGAATTTAATGAAGCACTTTCTTCTCAAATCTGGCTTTCCTCCTGACCCTCCCAATTTCTCTCAAACGGCGAGGAGAAAGAAGAAATGCCCATCAAGGTTGAATCATGTTTGGCGGAGAAATAAGCTTGTTTTACCGCTGTTTGTCATTGGAATTATCTTACATTAAAAAGATTACAGTGAAGACAGCAAGTCTTTTTCTTTTTTTAAATAACAAGTCATAAAAATGTCAACCCATTTATGCATGGAAATATCCTAGAGACCAAAAGGGATGTATCAGACCAAAAAAAAAAAAAAAGAAAAGAAAACCCAGAAAAGAAAAACACTACATGAGAAAGAACTGAAGGTCTAAGTTCTTTAGGAAGAGAGTACATGTGACTATGGCAGGGTGGAGGTGGGGAGGGACAATCACCCTGAAAATGACTTCAGGGTCTTAGGAGACAAATTCCAGATAGGCAACCTGCCCGAAAAGCTTTGATAAATGACATTTCTGCTAATACCAAATCAAAAGAAAAGATCAGTTTCCGCAGTGAATGAGGCTGAGCGAATCATACATCTGGGCGCTTTGGCATGCCGAGTAAATGAAATCATCCAGAGAGTCTAAAGAGAGTTATGTCTCTGCGGCTGAGGCTTGTTTATGGAAAAATGAGTTTCGGGGCTTGGCTTTGCTTAGGCACAGAGCATTCTGAGCTGCGGGTACACTGGTTATTCTTTACAAAGTAGTTCTTGTCCTCAAGAGCAAGTGTCCTGATTTCAGGCCTCTGCGGGAACTCAAAGTTTGGGCCTATCAGTTTTCTTCATTTCCTGTGGGCTAGGCCACCACCCCTGTCGCAAAAAGCAGCTTTTAAAACTGCACCCTCAGTTCACTTGAATGCTGGTGCCTCATCCGAATAAGGAAGCCAAGAAACACACGAAGTGTATATGGGCTGGAAGCACAAAAATGTAGCAAGAAACGATGTGGCTATTTTACAGCATAACTAGCCTCATTCATACTCCTCTCCACACACATAGACATCCCATAAAAGTAGAGTTGCCTCTCCTTTCTTAGAGGTAGACTGAGCTTTTAAGACTCAGAGACTATAGGACAGATTACTTTCCAAGCTTGTTGCTGTGCAAGTTCCTATTCCCATATTATTCTCCAGCAGAAAAAAAACAAATTACTTATTGCCATTTTCTTCATTCATCAAAAGCATTGTGTAAAACTAGGACAAAACTAGGACATAACACTTGATAAGAGCCTTTAATTATGTTTCTTTGTCCCAAGTCTCTGTGGAGAGTTTAGTATTTCCAGAATAAACTTGATGTGATACCAGGGGATATGAACTCTTGTTAATATTTGAGAGAACAAAAGAAAGAATTAAAATTGTATCAGGAATGATGAGAGAAGACATAGTGGGCAGGATTTGGAGTTGTGCGTCAAACATATAATTTGTGGCCCCTTTTTCCCTTCTTGGAAAACTTTTCTACTTTCTCTAAAGTATGCACAGTGAAAGTAACTCTAAGGAGACTTCCACTGGTCTATGCCCATTTCTTTAGTCTCTTTAGGTTTGGAAATAACAGCAAATATTTTTAGGGATGGAAATGAGAAAGAAGGGTGGAAGAGTTTGCGCTGTAGCCACAGAGAGGCTATCAGTGAGAATCACTACTGCTATGGGGGTATTTTGCTGACCTTTATTTTTTATTTATTTATTTTTTTGAGACGGAATCTTACTCTGTCCCCCAGGCTGGAGTGCAGTGGCCTGATCTCGGCTCACTGCAACCTCTGCCTCCTGGGTTCAAGTGATTCTCCTGCCTCAGCCTCCAAGTAGCTGGGATTATAGTCGCACATGCCACTGTGCCCAGCTAATTTTTTTTATTTTTAGTAGAGACAATTTCACCATGTTGGCCAGGCTGGTCTCGAACTCCTGACCTCAGGAGATGCACCCAACTCAGCCTCCCAAATTGTAGGGATTACAGGTGTGAGCCACTGCGCCCAGCCTGACCTTTCTCTGTTACACTCACCCAGTAATTTATTAGATCACCAAAAGAGAGGACGTGTTTGAGAAGGGGCATAGTTCTCCCTGCCTCTGCTTTAAAACACATGAGGGTATGCAAGTAAGTAAATATTTCTCTTGTCCAATAAGGTTCATGGTGTTTGCAGACCCAATGAGTCCTAGCTAGCAGTTGTAGGGAACAAAGCTTATTAGGCTCATCCATGTTTCCTACATGAACTCCAGCTCCTCTCCATACCATCCTTCATTCACTTCACAGATATCTTACTATCACTGCAAGAACTCTCTTTGCAGTTCTTGAAGCACTTTGGGGTTCCAGAGTTTCCTAAAGAAGACAAATGTAGCTAGTTAGGAAAATGTTAGTATCCTTGAGACACTAATAAGGTATATGGGGCACAGGCAATATGGTGCACATGGAACAATTCTGCCTGGGTTCAAAGCCCAGCTCTGCCCCTGCCGGCTGTGTCACCTTGCATCTTGTGAGGAATCAGAGATTATTTATACAAAGCAGGTGCTCCAGGGCTAACCCATAGAAGATGTAGGAAATATTCATTTTCTTCCTTCTTTTCCATCCTTTTCCTCCCAACTTTGTGAAATTACCTGGAACTTAAATTCAGGAAGAACGGGTGCCCAAAGGGCATTCTGTCTTGTGTTCCCATGTTCCCACACTGTCAATAGAGGCTGCCCCTCACCACAGTCAGAGGGGACAAAGGAAGAGACCACAGGGGCAGGCTTTCCAGGCTACACAATGTACTTTGCTCCTGGATACGTCTGTTGAAAGTTGGCAGGAGACAGCACAGTGGTGTCCTGAAGGTCAGTCTCAGATGGCTGTCTCATAGAGATGTTTCATAGAGGGTTCCTCTAACTGGCAGCTGCAATTGGTTCCAAATAAATCTGGCTTACACAGAAGTGCAAGCAGCTCACAAGAGGAATAGAAATGAAATAAAATGATCTCCAAGGCACATGGGAGAGGAAGCCAGAGTGTGTGCTGCTTCCAGCCGTGTGTGCTTTGTACTCAGGAGTATCGCAGCAGGATGGAGGAAGATAAAATCCAGAATTGGGAGAGTCAGGCCAGGGTTGCCCCCTGGGCTGAATTATGGCTCTGTATTTCCCAAGGGGGCTGTATTAGGGCACAAGGGACATGTTCCTGCTCTGAGAAATGAAAAAAAAAAATGGAATAGAAGTAAAAGAGCCCCAAGATACTCTGCCATTTATTTTGTGCTCTTGAGTAATTTGAGGGCTCTGAACTTTCTCCATTGTAGATCAAAAGGTTTTAATTAGATATTCTGAGATCCCCTCTTGCACTTCTTTTCTGGAATTCCACGATGCCAAATCTCTGTGTCCCTTATACTAATGAGGAAATGATATCTTATGGATGAGCAAATGTCCTAATTAACAGTTAATATCAGTTGCATAAATAGCTCATTAATAATTTTTAAACTATTAGATTTATCTTACACCCACCCTAAAGGATAGTGAACTTAATTTAACACATTTGATGAAGTTTGGCAGATCTTGAGGAAGTATTTCAGATTTTACTTTTGGACACTTGAGAGTTGACAGCCATGAATGAGGAAAAAGACAGGTTTTCATGGAAACCCCAGCTCTGCTCCTTCCTCACCACGTGAACTCCAGCAAGTCACTTCACCTCTCTGAGGCTGTATTCGTCATCTGTAAAGTGGGACTGATAACAATCCATACCTGATAGTAATGCTGTAGGTTAAATGAGAGAAAAATAGACAGCATATAGCACATGACACATAGGAAGTATTCAGTAACTATTAACTGTTAATATCATTATCATTATCATTGCTGCAATCATTTTATCCACCACCAATGCAGTCCCTGCAGAGTCCTAGTTCAGATATTTCTATGGAGATCCGGTAATAGCTCAGGCTTTTGTACCAGGCCCTTGTATCTTCTTGTTCTATAATTCTCACCTAAATGTGCACCAGCTATAGTCTCTATCCCAGGGAGTCCCATATTTGGACGTCCAGCCTGGAATTCTCTCTTAGGTTTCAGAGCTATATACGTAACTGATCTCTGGGATGTTCTACAGACCACTCAAAATCATAGTGTTTTAAAACTGAATTCATTTTCTCCTTGAATCGTCTCTTTTTTGTTTGTTTGTTTGTTTGTTTTTTGAGACGGAGTTTGCTCTTGTTGCCCAGGCTAGAGTGCAATAGCATGATCTCGTCTCACCACAACCTCCGCCTCCCAGGTTCAAGCAATTCTCCTGACTCAGCCTCCGGAGTAGCTGGGATTATAGGCGTGTGCCACCACACCCGGCTAATTTTGTGTTTTTAGTAGAGACAGGGTTTCGCCATGTTGGTCAGGCTGGTCTCAAAATTCTGACCTCAGGTGATCTGCCTGCCTTGGCCTCCCAAAGTTCTGGGATTACAGGCATGAATCACCGCGCCCAGCCTGCATCATCTCTTCTTTGTTGTTTCCTATTCTGGTAAATGTCCTCACCATCAAACCCAGGACCTTAGAGTCACACTTGGGTTCTCAGTTTCCCTCACTTTTTTCCTCTACCCCAACACTAAATCAAGTCCTGTTCATTTGACCTTCTAAAGAACTCTTTATTTCTAGTCCAGTCCAGGCCACTACTGTCTCTCTCTCTCTTTTCTAAATTGCCGTAAGAAACTCCTAACTTATTTTTGTACCTCTAATCTTATCCTCCATGTAAAAGCAACAGTAATCTGTCTAAAATTCTTATAGTGATATGTATTGCTCATTCTAATAACTTATTAATAACCACCCCTTGCTCATAGGGTAAAACCCCAGTTCCTTAACTTGGCTTTCAAAATGATTTGTGCACCTCCACAGGCTGACCTCTGCCTCTGCACTCTAATCATTTTCAACTTCCTTTGGCTATGAGAAATCCCCAGCTACTCTCTTGCTTCCCAATCTCCAGGCAGCCTGTTCCCTCCTTTTGATGCAAAAGTTTCCATCTTTTTTGTTTTCTTTTTGTTGTCGTTGTTTGTTTTGGTTTGGTTTCGTGTTTTGCACCAAGTAGCTCCTACTTATCCTCAGGTCTTGGCTTCAGTGTCATATTTTGGGACGGCTTCCCCGTCCCTCAAATCTGGTAGAACTGCCACTCCTCTGAGTTCCCATGGTACACATGGCCACCGATGGTACACATACCGCTTTGGATTACGTCTGTCTGTTTACTTCTTTGTCTGTACCAGACCGCCTACTCCATGAAGGCAGAACTCAAGTCCGTCTTGTCTGTCTTTGAGTCCCTCTGCCCCATGCTCATTAAGTATATGGAAGTTGAATAAAGATGGAAAATTTCTCTATTTGTTTCCAAAGACTTTGAGGTCCATCACTTCTTTACAGAGTCTGAGCGTCCCAGTGTTGTGTGGCTGCCATAGTCAAGTGCTTCCCTTTGTGCCCAAGCGAAAAAGAGAAGAAAAGAACTGTGCTGAGGCAGGAGGCCCCACACTTTTGGAACAGTCTACTCTAGCAATGCCTCCTTCTCCCCTCCCAAAAGACTGAAAAATCTAGTAGAGTTTAAAGCCCAGACTTAAATGACATTGAACTATGCCCTATAAGCCACCAATTCAGTTACTAGAGGGGTCAAGGTCAAAGTGGGATGTTTTGTGGAAAGAATAGAGATGTCATAAAACTTATAGAGTTGAGGAAATGAGTAGTTTTCTAGGAAATTTTAGAATTCTGAAAGAGATTCTTGAATTTCCTGTTCTTCCTCTTCCTTGTCACCTCTTCCCTGCCTTCATACCCTCAGCCATATATGTGGCTATGGCCCACCAATAAGCATACTGGAGAAGTCCTGTCATAGAAACTCACCAAGAGAGCACTTCCACTTCTCCCCTTGGGTCCCTGCTCTAAGCCTTTGCATCTTTGCTCTTCTGGTTTTGTCACCTGGCTTCTGACAATTCTTTAGGCCAAAAACTCCCTAGAAGCAGGGTTCAAGATGGGAATTCTTATGCACGTGATCTATTGAGGGAGTACTTCCAAGAGAAACCTATAAGAAAGTGAGAGAAATAGGACAGAGAAGGGGGAAAAACTCTAGGCAAAGATGTGGTTTCAGATGAAATCTATCTTTATTCTTCATCCTTACCCTCTGGAGGGTAAACTGTACCACAGAGCCTGCCCTATCTTAAGATGAAGAAATGAATCCTGTGCTGGTGAGTCATTGGATCAGGGCTGCCCCAGGTGGGAACAGAAGGAGTCAGGACACCAACTCCTGACACTACTGGGCTAGGCAGCTCCTGTTGCCCAAGGACACTTCCCTGGATGAGACTGCAGATGTGAGATGTTAGCAAAAGCACCCACAGCTGCTGGTAAGAGGTGAGCAGAGATTTGGCTGGGACTACAGGTCCTTTGTTTTCTGTTGGCAACTCGTTATGACCTTCTTCAGCTGCAAGTCCTGGACAAGTGTGTTGTTTCTGGAAACCTCTGGTCAGTCCAGCAGCCTCTTCTCCTTCACACTCCACCCCAACCTTCCATATTTCCTGATATTATAGTTCTTTGTGAATGCTAAAATCATGATTCGTGACCCAACCATGTTCCTTGTCAGAAGCAAGGTGGGAGAAACAAATTAGGATGTTGCCATTACCACTCCCAGCTAGAACCACAAAGCAGAGACATTGCTAAGTATTTGTATTGCACAAAGAGCTATGCCTGACAGCAGTAAAATAGTAAGTTTTTATGAATGGGAGGGAGAAACTTGGTTATGCCCTTCATGAGAGTCTTAACTATGGGAAGAGTGATTGTGTATCCTTATGGAATGGAGAACAGTGGCCTCTGAGCACCTGCTTAGACTAGGTGACTAGTTCCTCATGACTCAATAGGTAAATGAGATGAACTTTGTGTAATCTTTCATGCATACCATTCATGTGATAGTGTGGTAAATGGGTGGGGCTATCACCAGACAAATTTTGTTTTACATTCTAGTTTCATAGCTCATCAGCTGTTACAGCTTGGACAAGTTACTCACTTTTTGGAGACTCATTTATAAAACAGAGAGAGTACATACGTTGCAAAGTTGTTATGAAATTAAACACCACCTGGCACATAGTAGGAACTCAATAAATGAAAGTCATCATTCTCAGATTATTTCCTTCTACAGAAATAAAAACTAGAGGGGGGTGGGTGTTCAAGTGGGTATTGAAGTTGGAGTGGCAGAGAGACAGGGTTGGGGGAGAATATGTGCACTAGTGCTCAATTATTGTTGTTCTGCTTAAACACCTATTACTTTATGAAATGCAACAATTTTTACATGAAACGTTATGATTATCTATACTTTAAAGAACCAGAGACCAAGAAATAGTTTGTTGTTTTTTTCTCTGTAGAGATCAGTTGATGAATATTAATGACACTCTTTACTCTCCTGCATACTTGCAAAGCTACAGGGAAACCAACTAATGCAAATTCTAGGTTGAGGCAGTATCTGAGGTTCTTGTTGATCCCATTTCCCGTCCACCTAGCTCTTTCCAGAAAAGCCTATTCCAACATGGAAAACAGATGAAAATATCAGCTCCTTACTGAGCAGAATCAGTCCTGCCTCCTCTGGATTCTGGGGAATGGACTCAGGTCTTGGGTCTCTACATAAACCCCCAAATGCCAAGACATCTAGCTATCTGCCCTTCAGTTATGGTTCATCATAAGACTGACAGACATCCAGTCAATGTTTTTCTACAAATGACCCAGAATCTTCCCATTCTTTCAGTAGGCAGATTCTACTTCCTTAGTGACTTTTTGTGGGTGTCATTTGAAAACTGGTATTTGTGCCATATGTCACACCAAAATTTCTCTGCTTGCCTGCATTGAGTATATATTTGCTGACAGTCTTGGGAGTTAAAGAAAAAAGGAATACCTGTTCTTAGGTAAAATGGCCCACTAGAACTCTGCTTTCATTCACCCCATTTTCTTTTCTTTTTTTTGATGGAGTCTTGCTCTGTCACCAGGCTGGAGTGCAGTGGTGCGATCTCTACTCACTGCAAGCTCCACCTGCCGGGTTCACGCCATTCTCCTGCTTCAGCCTCCCGAGTAGCTGAGACTATAGGCGCCCGCCACCACACCCGGCTAATTTTTTTTTGTATTTTTAGTAGAGACGGGGTTTCACCGTGTTAGCCAGGATGGTCTCGATCTCCTGACCTCGTGATCCGCCCACCTCGGCCTCCCCATGTCACCCCATTTTCTAAGCTCTTGAGTCCCTGATTCTGTGAATATAAACTATGTTATACCTCTCTGATTCTAAAAATGTATATTAGAATATGAGACAGTGTTTGTCAACTATAGGATCTTCTGATACAGATGCTGATTCATTTGCTCTTTTTGTAATGGTTGCCATAATTACCCTAGTTTACGATAGCTTTATTATATAAGAGCTTAGAAAAAAAAAAAAGATTGTTTACTCTGGTCTCAGAACTATTCTCAGCAATTTTCATGGACTTACCTCGTTCGGTCCTCACAACTAAATCATGAGGTAGAAAACTGCTATTATACCTGTTTTACAGCTATAAAGCTATAGTGTAGAGGATTAAATCACTTGCTCAAAGTCAAACGGTAAAAAGGGGAGCTGACATTTGATCATGGGGCCAACTGATTCTGGCACATACATTCTTAGCACTTGTACCTTACAGAATGTCAATTGTGAGTGAATTCTATTAACTTTCTCTTCAAAGGCAAGAACACTCTCCAGCTCTAAACGTTTGAGACATACACTTTTTTCTTTTTCTTTTTTTTTTTTTTTTTGAGATGGAGTCTTGCTTTGTCACCCAGTCTGGAGTGTAGTGGTGTGATCTTGGCTCACTGCAATCTCCGCCTCCTGGGTTCAAGCAATTCTGTCACCTCAGCCTCCCGAGTAGCTGGGATTACAGGCACATGCCACCATGCCTGGTTAATTTTTGTATTTTTTTTAGTAGAGGCAGCCTTGTTGGCCAGGCCTGTCTCAAACTCCTGACCCAGACATACACTTTCTAAAAGTTAAATGAATTAAATTCCAATCAAGTTTAGACGTGGTATAATGGAACAGCTGAGCCATGTAAATAGAGTATTGTGAGTTACATTTCTTTGAATGCCTACTGTATTAGTCTGTTAGCGCTACCATAACAAAATATCAACTGGATGGCTTAAACAACAGAAATTTGCTTTCTTGTGGTTCTGGAGGCTAGAAGTCTGAGATCAGATGCTGGCAGAATGCATTTTTCCTGAGGCCTTTCTCCTTGGCTTACAGATTTCCCCCTTCTTGCTGTGCATTTGCATGGTGGCTCTCTGTGCATGTATATGTCTGTGTCCTAATCTCCTTTTCTTATAAGAATACGAGTCATATTAAATTAAGGCCCACGCTAATGATTCTATTTTAATTGGTTACCTTTCTAAAGACCCTGTCTCCAAATACAATCACATTCCAAGGCACTAGGGATTAGGACTTCAACATATTAATATTTGGGATCCACGATTTAGCCCATAATACCTACTAAATACTTGGCACTCTAAACATTTTGGAAAATTCCAAACATTTTGGAAAATAACTTACAAAGGTGAATGAATCAGGCTTACTTCCTCTCTGCAAGGGATCTACAAGTTTCTACATAACAATGTTATGGGGGATAAGGTGAGATTTGGCACTTAAGAAATACAGAATAAAGTTCAGTAGGTATTCAGGAAAATGCGAGGTGACTTTCTGTTCGGAGAGTAGGTCAAAACATGCTTCATGGTAAATATAGCATTTGAGAAAGTTTCTACACAGGATTTGATCTGAGGTAAAAAAGGCAAACGTAGATAATTTTTGTCCATGGTAGTCTAAATTCAAAGAAACAATGGGATATTACACTGCTTATTCATGTTTTTTGTTCTTTTTTTTTTTTTTGTCTTTCTATAACTATTCCCTCACCCCTTCTGATTGGAGGTCTGTTATTGGAGCTCAGAGTTTTAAAGGAAACACAGTAAGATGGGGGAAGATGGTTATTAGAGCTTAGGTGACTACAGTGGATGGATTCTTACTTAAATCTCTCATCCCACTTCACCCCTCTCCAAGCATTCCAAGTTGTGCCACCAGTCGTTTAACTGATAGAGGGAAATCTCACCTAGACCCAGGGAGGACCTTGAGTCATGAATAGGTCAAAAAAGTTAATAAATAGGCCTTTCAGTCATATCACACATTGTGCTTTTCAAAGTATTTTGCCATATTTGATTCTCCTGAAAATGACACTGTGAAAGAAATGTTTAATAATAATGTGGTGGTTTTTTTTTGCACTACTTGCCTTATCAGATCAATTCTCCAGCCTTTTCTGTCTGCTTCTTTCCTCTGTGATTCAGTACTAAGGCCTGCATCACCCAGGCGCTCTTGTGCAACGGCTTCCTTCTGGGTTTTGTAGCATCTCTCTTCAAGATTATTCCATTTCATAGATAAACTCCTAGACACGTACAACCTACCATGAATGAACCATGAAGAAATCCAAAATCTCACCAAATCAATAACAAGTAAAGAGATTGAAGCTATAATATAAAGTTTTCCATCAAAGAAAAGCCCAGGATCTGAAGGATTCATTGACACATTCTACCAAACATTTAAAGAAGAACTAATACCAATTCTACTTAAATGCTTCAAAAATATTGAAGAAAAGAGAATACTTCCAAACTCATTCGATGAGGCCGGCATTACCCTGATACCAAAACCAGACAAGAACACAGCAAAAAAAGTAAACCACAAGCCAATATTACTGATGAACATAGATGCAAAAATCCTCAACAAAATACTAGTAAAGCAAATTCAGCAATACATTAAAAAGATCATTCACCATGGTCAGTGAGATTCATCCTGGGGATGCAAGGATGGTTCAACACATGCAAATCAATAAACACAATACATCACATTAACAGAATCAAGAACAAAATCAATGATTGTTTTAAGAGATGCCAAGAAAACATTTGATAAAATTCAATATTCCTTTTTGAAAAAAATGCTCATCAAAATGGATATAGAAGGAATATGCCTCCAAATAACAAAGCCCATATGTGACAAACCCATGGCTAACATCATACTGAATGGGCAAAAATTGAAGACCTTTTCTCTGGAACAATTCTGGGAAAAGACAAAGATGCCCACTTTTGCTGCTATTATTCAACATAATACTAGAAGTCCTGGTGAGAGCAGTTAGGCAAGAGAAATAAAAAGAAGATATCCATGTTGGAAAGGAAGAAGTAAAATTAGACTTGTCCTCAGACAACATGATTTTATCCTTAGAAAAACCTCATGACTCCACCAAAAAAAAATAAAATAAAAACCACTGTAAGAACTGAACAGGACACAAAATCAACATACAAAAATCAGTAACATTTATATACACCAAGAGCAAACAATTTGAGAAGCACATCAAGAAAGCAATTCCATTTAAAATAGCTATAAGAATATTCATATAAAATACCTAGGAAGCAATGTAACCAAAGAAGTGAAAGATTTATACATGGAAAACTAACACTAATGAAAGAATAGAAGAAGACACTTGAAAAAATGAAAAGATATTATATGTTAATGGATTTAAAGAATCAATACTGTTAAAATGGCAATACTACCCAAAACAATTTATAGATTCAGTGCAATCTCTATCAAAATACCAATGATAATCTTCACAAAAATAGAAAAGAATCTTAACATTTATATAGAACCACAAAAGACCCCAAATATTGAAAGCTATCCTGAGGGGGAAAAAAAAAGCTGGAGGCACTACACTACCTGACTTCAAAATTTACTACAAAGCAATTGTAACCAAAACAGCATGGTAGTGGCATTAAAAACAGACACAGAGCAATGGAACAAAATAGAAAACCCAGTTATAAATCCGTGCATTTACAACCAACTCATCTTCTACAACGGAAACAACAGTCTGTTCAATAAATGATGCTTTGAAAACTGTATAACTACATGCAGAAAAATGAAACTAGGTCCCTATCTCTTACCATACACAAAAATAAAATAAAAATGGATTATAGAATCTAAGACCTGAAACTATGAAACTACTAGAACAAAAAAAAAAAAAAACAACATTGGGGAAATGCTTCAGGACATTGATGTAGGCAAAAATTTCTTTTGTGTAAGAATTCAAAAGCACAGGCAACCAAACCAAAAATAGACAATTGGGATTATGTCCATATAAAAAGCCTCTGCACAGCAAAGGAAACAATCAACAAAGTGAAGAAACTACCCACAGAATGGGGGGACATATTTGCAAACCATCTATCTGGCAAAATATTAATAACAAGAATATATAAGGACCTCAAGCAAAAAAACACAAATAATCCAATTTAAAATGGGCAAAAGATCTAAACAGATATTTCTCAAAAGAAAAATACAAATGGTCAATAGGTATATAAAAAATACTCAGCATCACTAATCATCAGCGAAATGCAAATCAAAGCCACAATAAGGTATCATTTCACTCAAGTTAAAATGGCTTGTGTGAAAAAGACAGAGAGTAACAGATGCTGGCAAGGATGTGGAGAAATACGAACCCTCATACAGTGTTGCTGGGAATGTAAATTAGTACGGCCACTATGGGGAACAGTATGAAGTCTCCTCAAAAAACTAAAAATAGAACTACCATATCGTCCAGCATCCCATTTCTGTGTATATAACCAAAAAAAAAAAAGAGGAAATTAATGTATCCCAAGGAGCTATCTACACTTCGATGTTTATTACAGCACTATTCACAATAGCCAAAATATGAAATCAATCTAAGCACCCATCAACAAATGAATGGATTAAAAACATGTGGTATATATACACAATGGAATATTTTTCAGCCATAAAAAATAATGAAATCCTGTCATTTGCAACAACCTGGGCAGAACTGGGGCCATTATGTTAAGTGAAATAAGCCAAGCACAGAAAGACAAACATCACACTCATGCGTGGATGCTAAAAACCTAGATCTCATGAAAATAGAGAGTAGATTGGTGGTTACCAGAGGCCTGGAAGAGACGAGAGAGGTTAAGAGAAAAGGAAAATCCACTGACTAGACGTATTATCTTTTTTAAAAAATTTTTAAATTCTTTAATTTTTATTTCAATAGCTTTTGGGGTACAAACTTTTTTTCACCTACATATAGAGGTGAATTCTGATATTTCATTGCACTTGACCATGAAGTAGAATACATTGTACCTAACGCAGTGTTTTTTATCCCTCTCCTCTCTCCCACTCTCCCCATTCTGAGTCTCTAAAGTTTATTATATCACTCTGTATGTCTTTGATTACTCATAGCTTAGCTTCTGCTTATAAGTGAGAACATACAGTTTTTGGTTTTCTGCTTCTGTGTTACTTCACATAGAATAATGGCCTCCAGCTCCATCTAAGTTATGGCAAAAGACATTATTTTGTTCCTTTTAATGGCCAAGTAGTATTTCATGGTGTCTATCTATCTACATACATCTATATGATATCTATCATATATATATCTATCTATATACATATATATGATATCTATCATATATGATATATCTCTATACATATATGTCTATCATATATGATATATCTATATACATATATATGATATCTATCATACATATCTATATACATATATGATATCTATCATATATATGATATATCTATATACATATGTAATCTATATACATATGTATGATATACATATATATGAGATACATTTATACATATATATGATATATATAATATCACATTTTCTTATCCACTCATTAGTCAATGGGCACTTAGGTTGGTTCCACATCTTTGTGATTGTGAATTGTCCTGCCATAAACATACATTTGCAAGTGTCTTTTTCATAAAATGACTTCTTTCCCTTTGAGTGGATAGCCCGTAGTGGGATTGCTGAATCCAATGGTAGATCTACTTTTAACTCTTTAAGGAATCTCCACACTGTTTTCCAAATAGGGTATGCTAATACACATTCCCACCAGCAGTGTATAAATGTTTCCTTCTCCCCAAATTCACACCAACATCTATGTGTTTTGACTTTTTAATAATGGCTATTCTTACCAGTATAAGGTGGTATCTCATTGTGGTTTTAATTTGCATTTCCCTGATGGTTAGTGATGTTGAGCATTTTTTCATTTGTTTATTGGCCATTTGTATATCTTTTTTTTAAGACAGAATCTTGCTCTGTCGCCCAGGCTGGAGTGCAGTGGAGTGATCTCGGCTCACTGCGACCTCCGTCTCCTGGGTTCAAGCGATTCTCCTGCCTCAGCCTCCCGAGTAGTTGGGACTACAGGTGCATGCCACCATAGCAGGCTAATTTTTTGTATTTTTAGTAGAGATGGGGTTTCACCGTGTTAGCCAGGATGGCCTCTATCTCCTGATCTCATGACCCAACCGCCTCAGCCTCCCAAAGTGCTAGGATTACAGGTGTGAGCCACTGCACCTTGCTTTGTATATCTTCTTTTGAGAATTATCTATTTATGTCCTTTGCCCACTTTTTAATAGGATTATTTGGTATTTTTCTTGCTGATTTTTTTGAGTTCAGGCAGATATATTATCTTTAATTTAATTATTTATTATTGGATTTTGTAATGTTTTCCAATTTCATCATTAAAACCAGTGCTGTAAGCAAAAAAGTTTTATTGCATTCCAGAAAATATAGAGCTGCTGCATTCTTTATAATAGCTCCCCAATTTTGCACTCTGTGCATTTTTTGTAACTTAAGAGTTAGTAATCTTCAAAAGAAGAATGACATACTGAAGACCCCTTGCCCCTGAGGTTTTCGCAGCAGGGAGGAATTACAGAAGTGGAACGTAGATCTGTAGGCTAATATATTGTTCTTTGCATTCCTAATTTGTTAAGCAATCTTCTAGATCGCATTATATAATACTAACCTTCTGCTATGACAAATAATACAACAATGTTCATACTGTTC
Source organism: Pan troglodytes (assembly GCF_028858775.2). Lineage (NCBI taxonomy): Eukaryota > Metazoa > Chordata > Mammalia > Primates > Hominidae > Pan > Pan troglodytes. The sequence goes on from NC_086015.1 coordinate 34,528,770, forward strand.
GCTATTGTATGGATGTCATTTCTTACATAGAGAAGTATATTATTTCTAGAAATTGAGTCATCATGGGGTCAAACTGTATGTCATTTTTAACACAAAAAACAAGCTTCTGATTTTTCTCCATAAAAAGATCTAACCATTTACACTCCTATACAGCAATGTGAAAGAGGTGCGTAGAGTCAAACTATATTAGTAAGAAAGATAAAAATTGTTACTTCGATGATTTTAATTTGAATTTATCTTATTACAAACAAAAATGCACATTTTATTATTATTTAAGAATCACTTGTATTTCATTCATCTCTAAACTATCAGTTTTTGTCTGTTGGGTTTTCCTTTTTCTATTCATTCATAGAAATTTGGTTATGTGCTGCAAAAACACACACATTTACACAAACACGTATATTAAGTTTTTATTTGTGCTTTGAAAATAGTGTTTTGTGACCTGTAATGTTTTACATGTAGTTTAAGAGAATGCCATTCTTTTTTGGGGGGGTGGGGGACGGAGTTTCGCTCTTGTTGCCCAGGCTAGAGAGCAATGGCACGATCTCGGCTCACTGCAACCTCCACCTCCCAGGTTCAAGCTATTCTCCTGCCTCAGCCTCCCTAGTAGCTGGGATTATAGGAATGTGCCACCACACCCGGCTCATTTTTTTTGTATTTTTAGTAGAGACAGGGTTTCTCCATGTTGGTCAGTCTGGTCTCGAACTCCTGACCTCAGGTTATCTGCCCGCCTCGGCCTCCCAGAGTACTGGGATTACAAGCCTGAGCCACCACACCCGACCGAGAATGCCATTCTTATACACATTTATTGCATACAGTACATTACTGTGGTTAAATACATCCTTTCCTCCTATTTCCTTCCGCCCACCTCTTTCTTCATTCTTTCCACCAGCAAATATTGAAGAATGGCTAAATGACAAGCTTCCTCACTTCAAGTCTAGTCTCTTCTTTGCTATCTCAGATTGTGTAATACATCCTATTGCAACATTTCGGGAATGTGGAATGAGACAGCACCAAGAAAGATCCAGGCCAAGGTCTGCAAGAGCAGTATCTGAGAGCTTCAGCACAAATGCACTACAAAATAATAGGTAAAATCATTGGAAACCAAAGTCAAAGGAGGCAGTAATATGATTCATAAAGTAAAAATCTTCAAACATTTATTTCAATCTTTCTTCATTTACAAACAATTCTTCTCCCTCTCTTTCTCTGTCTCTCTCTGCCTCTGTGTGTGTCTCTCTCTCACTCTCTCTCCTTCTTGCTCCTGCTCCCTCTCTCTGTCTCCTTCCCTCCTTGCATTGTTTCAAATCTGACTTGAAGAACAGGACATAATTAATTTTTAACTTTTAAATCTTCCTCTTCAACCTGAAGCAAAACTTCATAATGCACTTTTGAGTATATGAAGATTAAAATAACATCAAATGAAAATCAAGAAGGGGAGGCTATGAAGTCAAAAGTCATACTTGCCATGGACAAAGTGCATAGATAATTATGTGCTGGGTGAATGTGGGGAGTGAGAAGTGATATATTTTTGAAATGTCTGGTCATTTTAACAACAGTATTCTAGATTTTTTTTAAAATCTGAGAAACCAGGTAAATTGGGAAGGCTACCTAAATATGTCACCCTAAATTATTTGCTGGTCACTTTTATTCATTCCAAGTTCGTAGATGTGTTTCTGATTAAAGCTGGTTTCCTCATACAGACACACACACACACAAATACACACACACACATATATATATACATATATACACAAATACAGTTCATCTGTGGAAAAACTAAGGCTGAAATGAAATATGTATCATGAAAGTAATACATATTTGGTGATGGCAGAGGTCAAAAAACTAGGATAACTCTGGAGTATGTTGTTATCACTAAGAAACTTTTTTAAAAGGAGAAAGCCTACTTTTTTACTATGTAGAGCAGTGGTCAGTAAAGGCTTTTGGTAAAGGGCCAGATAGTAAATTTTTTCAGATTTAAAGACTCTGCCAAAAACAACCATAGATGAGATGTAAATAAATGGGTATGGCAGTGTTTCAATAAAACATTATTTCAAGAAACAGGTTGCAAGCTGGATTTAGCCTATGGGTCATAGTTTACTGGCCCCTGATGTAGAAGGTAAGTAATTTTTTTGGGTGGGGGGCACGGACAGGGTCTTGCTCTGAGATCAGGTGCAGTAACCAGATCTCAACTCACTGCAACCTCTGCTTTGGCCTAAAGCCATCCTCCCACCTCATTGTCTCAAATAGCTGGGACTACAAGCGCGTGCCACCATGCCCAGCTAATTTTTGTATTTTTGCACAGACAGAATTTTGTTATTGCACCCAGCAGCTAAATGATTATTTAAATGATGTTTGTTTGCAATATATATATCTACGCTGGATATTTTCTGTTTGACTCTCCACATGCACTTACCATCCTTCTCCATCCTGCTTTCTGTAGGGAAAGTTGGCTTATATGGACCCATCATTTCACAATCTAATTCCCTGGCTTCTGTTTAAGTTCAGCCAAGAGGAGACATTGTTAGAAACTCAGAAGGCCAAAGGAAAATGGGGACAAGATACAGTCTAGCTTCCTTCATGCTAGGTTAACACAGGTTGCGTATATCCCTCCATAAAAGGTCACAGCTCTAGTCTGATGATCTTCTCTACAGCTACAGCTGGGCTCTCAGGGTTCTGTTTACTGCTCCCACCCCTGGTCCCTTCAGGCTTATGGGTTGTGCTTAGAGCTTCCTAATGTACTAGCCCCTGAATATTCCTTGCTGATTTCCCTTAAATCAAAGTGATTCCTATTCCCACTTCACTAAATAGTTCCTTTTAGTAAATTGTTTTGAATTATTCTACTTGAATGTGCCATCTGTTTCCTGCCAGGAACTTTGACAGATCTAGTATATTTTTCCTTGAGCAATTTTAAATATTTTGTAATATCAATTTTATAATACTAAAATGCTATCTATCGTATGTATTTCAGAGAGGTCAGTGAATGTAAAAATGCACTACTTTATTCTGTCCGACACTAAAATAAGGCACCTAACCCTGGCCACCATGTTTTCTCTTCTGTATTTGCTCATGTTAACATTCTTCAAAGGCCACATATATTCAACAGCAGGACCTGAAAGCTTTTATTTACCCAAAACACTGATGAGCTCATGCTGTTTTCTACCTACCTTCATCCTGCCATATGAAACTCAAAAACAAAAGCAATGCTAAGACATTAAACAAGGGTAAAAGCAACTCAATGTTTGGGGTATTTTCCTAAAATAACTACTTTGATAATTTGAAAATTTACAAACAATTTCAAAATAAAATAATTGCCCTTCTGATTCATTGATGTCTTAAGCGTGTACTTGATTTTTCTTATTGGAAAATTCAGAACTGCTGTGTGATATGAAGGCCAACTTCCTCGTCATGGAATTAAGGATTCATGATGACCTGCTTTATGCCTACCTTTCCAAACTAGGTTCCCAACATTCCACCCTCCATGTTTGCACTTTAAACCCTATAGTCATGCAGAGTTTGTAATGGGTATTAAATCTAAGTCTTTTTTGTTTGTTTTCTTTTTTTGTTTTTTGTTTCTTTTTGGCACAGGGTTTTGCTTTGTCACCCAGGCTGGAGTACAGTAGCACGATCATAGCTCATTGTAGCCTGGAGCTCCAGGGCTCAAGCAATCTTCCCACCTCAGCCTCGCAAGAAGTACTTGGGACTACAGGTGTGTGCCACCACACCAGGCTAATCATTTTATTTTATTTTTTGTCGAGATGGAGTCTCTCTATGTTGCCATGGCTGGTCTGGAACTCCTGGGCTCAAGCAATCCTTTCACCTCAGCCTTCCAAAGTGCTGGGATTACAGGTGTGAGCCATTGATGAACGGAGCCTCAAAGTCTTTTTGAATGGTGTCCCATGGAGTTGTGCAACGTGGTGACTCTGTTTCAGCCATTTTTCTGTACTGTTCTCTATTGTATCCACCCCAACCCTACACTCCACACATACCCATACACACATATACATACAATCCAAGTTCAAGTCCCCGATTTTGTTCATGCTTTCACATTATGTGGAATGCTCCACCTCCTCCCACACATGCACCCAGGCCATCTTCACAAGGCTAATACCTGTTATTCTTTGAGCCTCAACTCAGACATCTCCCCACCAAGCAACCTTTCCTGAGCACTTCACCTTTTACTTGGCACCTCTGCAGGCCTCTAACAGTGTATTCCATACTGGTCTGTGATCATATTTTGATATTGCTCTTTTCTATTAGACTATAAGGGTCTTAAGGGCAAAGATAATTTCTTTCTCGCCTTCTTTGTCTTTGGCTTGATGAACTCAACTATTTTAAGTTCTTTGCAGTATAGCCTTCCTGAAAGTTGTCATGTAAGTGGCTAAAGTCATTCCTCAAAACTCTATGAAACTTTCAGACAGCTTTTAACACTCCTCCCTGTGTCATTTTCACCATAGGTGTGTAGCACTCCCAATCCCAGGTTCCTCTGGGCTTTCTTTAACAGAAAGCATCTTTTTGGATTTTGCCCTGCCCAGGTTGAGCTCCTGGCTTTAGACTTTCTCTTTCCTTATTAAAATTGCTTCTTTCTAGCAAGCTCTTCGACCCAACTATCTAGCGATTAATTTAATAAATTAGTCTAGTATTTCCAAGAGGGTGTGGTAAATTATTTAAGGTAGTATATGGACAAACTATTTTAATAGATATAATTAATTTTATTGTTTTTATGATTTATATAACACATGAAATGAATAGTTTAATAGTTATTATTGCTTATGAGAAGGCTGAAATTCAAAAACTAAGTTAGTTTAAAAAAATGTTAAATAAGGATACAGGTAACACACAAATGTAACACCCAAAACAAGAAGAGAAATCCTCAGATATGATGATGGTCAGTTCGATGTGCCAATTTGTCAACGCTGTTGCACCAGTGATTCAATCAAACACTAATCTAGGTGTTGCTGTGAATGTGTTTTGTAAATATGAATAGCATATATAATTAGTTATTTTTAAGTAAAGGAGACTATCATCTCTAATGTGCTTGACCCTGACTCTGTCCACTGAAAGTCCTTGAAAGCACAGGTGAGCTTTTCTTGACAAGGAAGAAATTCTTCCTGTGGACTGTAGCATCAACTTCTGCCTAACTTCAAGCCTGCCCTTCCCAATGGTCTACTCTGCGGATTTCAGACTTGTCACCAGCCTCCACAATCATAAAAGCCAATTCCTTGCACAGATAGATAAGATAGATAGATAGACAGATAGGTAGATAGATATCCTACCAGTTCTTTTTATCTGGTATAACCCTGAATGATATATCCAATGACTGAAGTTTTGCTTAAGGTTTTCCTGGCCTACAGTAACTGCATATTAACTCTAACTTTCTGGAAATAATGCTTAGAATCAGAACTTGACTTTATTGTCAACTATTATTGTTGTAAATAAAAGTGAGATATTAGTATTCAAAACTTGACAAGATACCATTGCTCCCTTTTCCTGCTTTTACCCACTTTATTTGTATTGGCTTGTGGACAAGAGGTCCCTGCCAAAATGTGTCAACTGGCATAGGAAGAGTAATTTATTTCAGCTAGCATATGTAACCTGACTCAGTAAAACGGTGCTGGTACTTGATAACCACATGTGCTGTCAAAATAGAGGTGCAGCTTAGAATCCTAGGATCCTGGAGAATTCAAGCTCCACCAAGCTCTCATCAGAATAACTTGAAATGTTATTTAAAATGGTGTTTCCTAGACCATCCGTCTCAGTTCTGCTACAGAAGACCCAGATTTTTACAGGCTTCCCACATGATACTTATAATGCTTTAGGAGTTCCCTAGTGGACCTGCAAAATGGTTCTGTCTTTACATTTTTAAAATTTTAGGATTCTGTAACATACTGTATTTGAGAAATCTCTGTTATAGCTACAAGGACCCCAATATTTAGAATCCACTTAACTAGTCTGTGTTAGGTTGATTTAGTGACCCCAATTTTTTACTCCTCCCTATATCACACCCTTGCCATAGTAACTTCACAAATGAAGTATATTTTCACACTGCTTGGTACTAAATACTCATGAATGAAGCATATTTCCACACTCCTTGGCTTAGGGATTGGTCATGTGACTTGCCTTAGCCAATGGCAGGTTGTCCAAAATTGACCAGTGGACCCTCAATGTAAAACAAAGCCACCCCAGCCACCATGGCCTGAAACTGAGCCTCCCCAAACAACACACAGCTCTATGAGGACAAATAATTATTATTTTAAGTTCCTGAGTTTCAGAGGTGGTTTATTACATAGTGTTATTGCAGTGATCACTAAATGATACATAAACTAATTCCCTAATAGTATGGAGGAGGCAACTGAGGAACTAAGAAGCAAAGTGACTCCTACAGAGCCTTAATCCAAAGGAAAAACTCAAAATGGTAGGACTTTCATAGCAGGCCAGAAGAACACATTGATAAAGAGGTTTTCTTCTCCTTTTTTTGAGACGGAGTCTCACTCTGTCACCCAGGATGGAGTGTAGTGGTGCAATCTTGGCCTACTGCAACCTCTGCCTCCCAGGTTCAAGCGATTCTCCTGCCTCAGCCTCCTGAGTAGCTGGGATTACAGTCACGTGCCACCATAACTGGCTAATTTTTTTTGTATTTTTAGTACAGGCAGGGTTTCACTATGTTGGACAGGCTGGTCTCAAACTCCTGACCTCTGGTGATCCATCTGCCTGGGCCTTCCGAAGCGCTGGGATTACACGCATGGGCCACCACACCCAGCTGATAAAGAGGTTTTCAACATCCTTCCTTCCAACCACATGAAGTAGGCTAGCATCTTCAGATTGATACACCTTTGGAGCAGCAGCATCTTTCCCATCCACAAAACATCACCATGCTGCTCAGCCATGGAAACAGCTGAAGTTCAGTGGGACCACCTTATGGTCTGTAAGATGGGAGGTTGGTGTCCTTCCACCTCCTCCAATGACCTCAGTTCAGTTACTTTCAAACAACCATATATTAGCTGTTGAGTTAAAAACAAATACCACTAAGCCTTATTGCCTTGAGCATGGCATCTTTTATGCCAACCATTAAGATTTATATATCCAAATGCCTTTACTTAATACCTCAAGAAAACATCTTGCCTATTGGACAATTACCTACAGTAGTTAATTTTGACGGAAGGAAATTAGAGTAGAACTGTTTATTATAATCATGTCCAATTAGGACTCAGATTTGGAATTGCTCACTAAGACTCAAGAGTGTTTGAGCTGGGTCATTGATTACAATGCTATGAAGAAATTACAAAAGGAATCTAAATGCCCTTGAGAACCTAAGGGACATTTGTTAATGCCAGTACATGTCACAGAGCCTGGAGCTTTATATTTCCACAGGGTTTCTTGGAAACCCTATTTTGCCAAATACCTTGAATTCACGCCCAAGCATTCTTCCTGTTCACAGCCACATGGTGGACCCAGTGCTGAAGGGAGATTAACACTGCAGTTTTCTTGCACAAGGCTCAGACTACACAATACTAAAAAATAAAAAGATAAACATGATTCTAGGCACATTCCGTGCCTCATCTCCATGGCCCAGTTCCTGTTATCCATAAGTAGTTTTAAAATAGTCCACGTTGTTCAGTCCTGCAAAATCAACAGCACTGGAAAGTTGGCAGGTATACTTGTTTAAACAAAGCTCCCAAGTTTTCTGCTGGCAGGTGTTTCCAGAGTTCTTGGAGCACAATTCTTTGGATAGGATATTTGCCAATATACATAGCAACAGGAAAGAAAAAGTGTTTTCCTTTACCACATTGGAGACACTGAAATGCCTTAGATGCAAAGCTGGATATTCAGTTCAGAGGGTTTTTTTGGCTGCAGGTCAAGAATAAATATTAATGAGATCCAGCATCTCTCTGCTCAGAACTCTGATGGGCTTCAGAGTGGAATGAGATCACTTATCAAATTGGCAACAGGTCCTCTCTGGCCATCTCCGTATAGTTTGACCCAATGAGTTTGGTTCTCCCTTCTTTGTCAATTCCCCTGTCTCCTGAATGTCTCATTCTCAAACTAATTTTGCTTCAAATTGTGGCTGGAGATGGTATGTTTGAAACTTAATATGATGAACATAGAACAGGTAAGACATTATTCTTCCCCCATTCATTCCTAGTCATTGATTGTAGTTACATTTTTAAGTCCAGCTTTCCAAAACTGAAACATGGGACTGCTTTAAAAGCACATGACTAATTTCATAATCTGTTCCTTTGCAGTTGGATTGGTTCATAGTTGCTTCCCTCAGATTCATTCTCTGAGCCATTCAATTAAGATCAGCCTTGGTGCTGGAACCCCACAAGAGAGAAGTAATACCTTGTCTCTTACCCTGAACTGCAAAAAACTAAATAGAAGATTAAAAAAATAATAATAAGCAAAGCAAGACTAAAGTCTGAGGAGGGGAAACACAAGCAAAGTAGGGAAAGGTCTGGGGGAGAAGTTTTTAAAACTTAAAGGAAGTCAAAATGTTTCTGGCTTAGAAGGTACTTAATGGTCATTAAATTGTAACTCAGTGAAAATTAAGAATTTTAAGTTCCGCCTACAAAAATGTAGAATACCAGGCAATACTAAAAGTTATTGTAAGTCTTTTTTTTTAGTTACGTGCTAATGGAAAATGTGTATTGAATTTAAGTTCTTTCGTTTTTGTATTAACTGGCCTCATCTTGGGGTTGAATTAATGCCTCTGTCTGTATTATAATTTTCCTTCATTTCCCTCATAGTGTCTTGTCTTTAGTATTTTGAGAACTTTCTTATAAGTTTCCAAGCAAAGATACTCTTATAGATGTTCTGGGTTCCGAATGGGCCATTTCAGTAGAGTCTAGATGTAGCTGAGGGCCTTCTTTCAGAAAATTCATCTGTTTTGGGGGAAAAAAAAAAAAAAAGCCTGGGTGCAGTGGCTCACTCCTGTAATCCCAACACTTTGGGAGGCCGAGGCGGGCAGATCACTTGAGGTCAGGAGTTCAAGACCAGCCTGGCCAACATGGTGAAACCCCATCTCTACTAAAAATACAAAAATTAGCCGGGCATGGTGGCACACAACTGTAGTCCTAGCTACTTGAAAGGCTGAGGCGGGAGAATCGTTTGAACCCGGAAGGTAGAGGTTGCAATGAGCCGAGATCACTCCACTGCAATCCAGCCCGGACAATAGAGCAAGACTGTCAGAAAAACAAAAACAAAACAAAAAAACCATTCAATTGTCAGAGAGAAAACTAATTTTTTTCTTCAGTTTAACTGTAGAACCGTGGCTACAAAAAGAAATCACATTGGTCAGATTCTGAGTTTTTTACTTCAGGAAGACATCTGAGGAAATAACAGTGATTAATAATATAAAACTTGATCAGATAGACCTGAGTTTAAATTCCTGCTTTTTACCTACTTGTAGGGTGTTTTAAAAAATAAGGCTGTCAGTTCAATAATGGTGTTGCCTCTCCTAGCTGTGATAATTCGATTCATTTATTAAAATCTCTGGGCTTTGGTTCCTCAGTGATAAAACAGTCAAGATGAGTAGATATGATTGGAAGAATTAAATGAAGTAGTATAGTCAAGAGCAGAGCCCATAAAGGCGATTTGATTAGAATGGCCACAAATATTTGACTGCAACTTTAAGATCACCATACTTTTTAACTTTTATGTGTTTTCTTTCATGAGTACTAAATATCTATTGTAGGGAAATTAGAAAATACAGTGAAGTAAAAATAATGAGAATTACTTAATCACTTATAGAATCACTTGCCAGAAATAATTATTGAGAATTCGATTAAATCCTATCAGACTTAATCATAAAAAATCAAAATGACATCAGATTGTCCCTGAAATGTTTAATTTTCACCTTTTAGAGTATCTGCCTGATCTCTTTTATGAAAGTGAGTGAAACAAGTCATAAGAAATTGATTTCTAGGAGGTAAACCAGGAGAAAGAATCCTGAGAAGATTTGGGAGGAAATGAACTTACTGTTTGTTTGTTTTCACAAAGGAAGAAATGTTGCGAATTCCAGGCAGAATATTGTTTTCTGCCAGATCCTTTCTGGAAAAGGCAATAGTGCTAAGGCAGGGTTTCTCTCAGAAAAATAGCAAGCCCTGAAGGATTTCTATTGGGTAGGTTTTACTAAAAATGAGGAATCAATATTGTTTTTATTGTCAGCTCCCAGTGACTGAATTGGAAAGGACTGAGAAAGCAATAACTTTATTTTTCAAAAGTTGCCTCCCTTTTCCCTTCTTTCCCTTCATTAGGATAATTTGTAAAAGCTTTTTGGCTCTTTCTGTGGTCTCTATTACCAAAAGATCTGAACAATTATTTTTGAAAATTTACCCCTAAAATCTATTTGATAGTAATGTTTTAATGTAATATCTAACATATTGCTTCATCATATTTGGAATATTCATAGCATAGCTAAAATTTTTTGAGTGTTCTGTTTATGCGTAAGTTCTCCAAACTCCATTTTAAAGATAACAAAACTGAAGAGCTTAGAGGTATTAAGTAAATTGCCCAAGATCACACAGGGAGTGTCAAACTGGAGCTTAAGCACATGCAGATCCACCACAGTCCAAAAAGCATCCCCTATTGACCATGGCACATTTCACCTTACTGTGTATGTACACACTCAAGCCTATACACACTCCATACCACTCATCCAAACACAGTCAGAGAAATTGCTAATAAAGGAAAATGTGCATAATTATGGAAATGTCTAAATGTAAGAATATGCTTTGCATGGGATTTATTTGGAATAGAACACCATGGCCCTAGACTTGTAATTCCATCAGGAACATCACTGGTATCTGCATGGCACAGTTAGCAATTTTAATACATTGATAAAATCCATTGATGGTCCAGGGCTTTCACATGTAAATGAATATTATAATTGCATAACCCAGAAAAAGAAAAAAAATGAGTTCTAAACAAGCTCTGAGATGATTCTTATAGAACTTATAGTATTGATGTATTGAAGGAGATCATCACAACAAAACCCTCCAGCAATCTGAGCAAGAGCACAGTACCTAGCTGCAGCAGCGGGTAGAATGAGTTTCAAGTTAAAAGAAGATACCGAATTGTTTGCAGATCTTTCCTCTTTTCTGTACTTCATAGACTCTTCTATCCCTGAAAAATAATGTAATGAATATCAAAAGGGAATTTCTAGAACCATGCAAAGTTTATTTCCTCTTGCCCTGTGTCCTGTGTCAGCTGAACTTCTAATAGCTTGGAGTGTGAGAAGAAGCTTTATTAATAAAGGGAGATGAAGGCAGGGAGGGAGAACTCATGTTTATTAAGCACCCACCAAAGGTCAGGCACTCACATATGTTCTATGTGCTTATGCTTTACATATTTAATCCCTTCCAACAGTACTGTAGATAGTATTATTCTCATCATCCAGTTAGAGAAGCTGAGGCTCAATAAGCTAAATAATTTTACTAATTTGACTAATCCATTGAGTATCAGAGTTAGGATACCAGCCCAAATCCAAAGCCTTTCTACTGCACTGAGAAAATAAGAAATAGGTTCTGAACTTCTCTTCCCCAATTTCACAGCCATAGTGAGATTTATTTTTAACTCTGTTCAATTTGCTAATATTTGAGGTGTCACATTCTTTGGGTAAGGATGATCATTTATAATTTTGAATTCCAGTTAAACCCCCAAAACTTATTCCAGACTATACATCGGAGTAAAAAGAGGTTTATGCAGTAACAGTTAAACTATGTTTCTCTCTGCTTTTGTAAGACATAGAGCCCTCTTTACATTCCTTCCATGGAGTTTGGCACGTGTCTAAGTTGTGGTAAGCATGCTGCGAATTATCTTCTTACGACACTGGATGTCTGTCATTTTCCTCCTCTTTCACTCTACCTCACTGCGATGGTGTTTTTGGCTCTTCGTAATACCAAGAGAGGCTGCTAACATATCTTCAGTGCCCAGGACTTCGTTGCTATTGCTCCTGAAACTGCCAACATCATCTCCCAAGACTCCAGTGCTATCTTCTGTCTCTGCCCAAGTTGCCAATGCTAATGCTGCTGACTTATTGAGGTCCCAAAGCCCAGTGAAGCAATTAGTAGGAAAAAAAAGAAGGAAAACAAACTTTGTTTTCTTATTCATATTGTATGTCCATTGGGCCTGGGCCAGAGAACCATCAGAGTGACAGGCCCGAGGTCTATTCAGAGTCCCAGCTCTGTTCAACACCAGCCCACTGTTCTTGAACCAGGTTATAGCTGTTTGTCTTCACTTACCATGTGATCTTTCTCAAGAGGCTCCTCATTCTTTCTTGTAAAGACTGGCTACAGCTATATAAAAACCTAAGAATAATCTCAGATTTGGTTCCACCTGGACTCTTTACTATATACATATATATGTATGTGGAAATGAGGTCAAGGGAATGTACAGGTTTGTTCAGTGTTAACAAGCTCATTACTGGCAGAGATACAATAAGTATTTGGGTATTCTAACTCCTAATTCAGAAAAGTATTATTTCCTTCATTCATATATTCATTCAACAATATGTGTTGAAGGCTGGTTTTGTGCCGGCCACTGTAAGAAGTAATGTATACAACACATGCTAGCCCTTTAGAGCTCATAATCTACTGGTGTGATAAGTCCATTGTAGGGTTAAACTCAAGATACAATGGGAGTTAATAGGAGAGATGTCTAACCTAGGAAAGGCTTCCGAGATGACACAATCTTTAAGCTGAGCCTGCAGGACAAGAAGTTAATGAGGCTGAGGAAGAAAGCTGGTTTGTAGTCAGTGGAAAGTGGGGCTTGGGGAAGATAGGCATTTCTGATTCAGTTAGTCAAGAAGGCAGCTGAGCTCCAAGCTTTCTTGCCAGTAAGTTTATATTTTCCCTGGTCAAGCACCTGAGTTCCTCTAAATTACTTCAGAAGTTAAATAACCATCCATTTTCTTTTTCTTGATAATAATATGGAAGTTTAAAAACAGCAAATTCATTGCATAGAAGTTTCTTTGTGAATTTATTAGAAAGAGGGAAAGAGGACAGGAGTTTAGTTCATGAGAAGGGTAGGGCCGGAAGCAAGATTGTGACTTTAAATAAGTTAGGCTAAACCAATGTAAAATAACCCTCAGGGGTGTATCGAGGTTTCACGGAGCCTGAAATTTATATAGTGTTGCAGGGCTCTCTTTGAAAAAAATAATGTAGCTGGACACAGTGGCTCATGCCCATAATCCCAGCACTTTCGGAGGCTGAGGCAGGCAGACCACTTGAGGTCAGGAGTTCGAGACAAGCCTGGCCAATGTGGCAAAACCCCGTCTCTACTAAAAATACAAAAATTAGTTGGGTGTGGTGGCAGATGCCTGTAGTCCCGGCTACTCAAGAGGCTGAGGCAGGAGAATCGTTTGAACCCAGTAGGCAGAGGTTGCAGTGAGCCGAGATTGTGCCACTGCACTCCAGCCTGGGTGACAGAACGAGACCCTGAAAAAAAAAAAAGAAAGGAAGGAAGAGAATACAGAAAGAAACCTTACTTTTGTAAATTTTTCAAATATATGACTATGAGAACACATTGTGGTTTTGGAGAGATCTTATCAAAGTGAAGAGTCTTGACGCTTAAGCCTCATTAGCATCATGGCAAACAGCCCTCTAAGACACTGTTTCAGAGAGAGTGCCATCAACACTGATAAAATCCCTCAAACCAAAGGCTGAAAGTGCTTGCACTCATACATGAGTGCCCTGTGGTAATTTGGAGAAGAAAAAGGGAGAAGAGGAAAGCAGTTAAGATTTGTGTTTTTTTTGTGGGGGTGGGGTGGGGTGTGTGTTTACTTATAACTGTAGTCTACTAAGGGAGATTTTTTTCATGGTTATTTATAATAGACTCTGTGTCCTAGGAAGATTTCAACACCTTTTTAGCAAAAGATGTTCACATAAACCTGAAATGAATATAGCCAAAGAGGACGTGGTCTTTCAGCACCTCCAGCTAAAAAATGCTGCAGAGGAACTTCCTGTATTAAGGTAAATGAACAAATAAATCTTCCTGCGGAGACACAAGTTTTCTGAACTGATGTTATTTGCAACACAGTTATTCAAGTATGGACTGGGAACAGGAATGGCAGGGAGGTGGGAGCAAAAGAGGGAAGATCATAAAAGTGTTGTACTATTGAACTGGCTCTCCTGAAATAAAGAAAAAGCCTTGATATGTAAGTTGATTTCTGTGGTGTCCATACTCTCACTATGGCTCACTTCAATCTCCTGATTTGATACCACTAACAAGGTGTTGTGAAGACACGGGCAAATTCAATTCTTGTAGGTCAGTGAGATCCATTCCAGAAGACAAATCCCTGGATGTAAACTTTCTGTGGTCCGATTGATGCTTCCTTGTGGAGGTACCAGAACAGACCTTTGGTTTAAAATGCATCTCAAATGTGAAATCAGGTTCTTTTCTTTGCTTGAAGCACTTGCAATAATATGCAGAGACTGGATTTCAGGTCCCACATGCTCTTGAGTTAATTTTGCTGGATTAAAGGGTGTGCAGGCCCTTGTGAGTTAGGGCTGGCTAGGATTTTGTGAATTCCAGGTGAGATGCTGGCATCTTCCTCATCAAGTTCTGTACTAACAGCTGCCACCTTCAGAAGACTGGTAGAGGCTCAAGGTTAGGGAAAAGCACAGAAATTACAAAAACTGTGACACCTTTTATCAAGGGCTACTTAAAAATAGAGTCTGTTTTTGAAAGAATGTGGGTAAAAAAATGTTTTCAACAAAAGTTTGGTGGGTATGTATCATCTATTTACATATTAACGCACATAGGCCGGGTGCGGTGGCTCACGCCTGTAATCCCAGCACTTTGGGAGGCCGAGGTGGGCGGATCACGAGGTCCATAGATCAAGACCATCCTAGCTAACACGGTGAAACCCCGTCTCTACTAAAAATACAAAAAAATTAGCCAGGCGAGGTGGAGGGCGCCTGTAGTCCCAGCTACGCAGGAGGCTGAGGCAGGAGAATGGCGTGAACCCCGGGGGGCGGAGCCTGCAGTAAGCTGAGATCACGCCACTGCACTCTAGCCTGGGCGACAGCGAGACTCCGTCTCAAAAAAAAAAAAAAAAAAAAAAAGCACATGTAACTTGTAGCATAAATATTTTAAATAAACTGATATACACAATCCTTCCGTCTCCCCACCCCTCCCTCCTTCCCTCCTTTCCTTCCTCCTTCCTTCCTTCCTGTTGAGTAGTTATAAGGTTCTAGGCATGTAACTTAATGTAAACTTATCTAGTAAAGCAATTAATAAGACAAAAGTTGTACATTGAAGGAGCTCATAGTCAGGAAGAAGGAGATAGTTGCGTAAACACCTACTTGAAGAATGTTTCAGGAGTTGAGATAAGAGGCTAAGCTGGGTGGCAAGCAAAGGCATGAAAGCAGGACTGTTAATTCTGGCTGGGTGAAGGGCCAAGGTAGAGATCAAGGCTGAATCTGTAAAGTCATAACGGAGGAATTTAAAAGGTGAGAAGCCTGATAATCAAGGGTGTGGGACATGTAGGAAGTATGAGAAGGGGTTGATGGAAGCTCACTGACTGGTCAAGGCAGTGCAAGAAGTTTAACCTGTCTGGAAATATGGGGACAAGAACTGGAAAGGGCAGTCTGTGCATGAAGATTCCAGGAGAAGCCTGATGATGGAAAACCTTAAAATCACATCAAGGTTTATTTTATAGTGCTACTATTGAGGAACCATTTCTGGGGTTTTAATTGGGGAATGATATGAACATTTCCAGGGTTGTTGCTCTCTGTTGTTTTTAAGGATCAGTACAAAGTAGCTGCATGAAGAATGGATGGGAGAATAAGAAGCTATGGCAATAACGACAGTTAGAATATATCAATGGGCATGGAGGAGGCTGTTGACCTGGGGGGAGTACCAATAAAGATGGACTATGCAGAGGAAAGAACTCGGGGATTTTATAAAGTTAGAATTGTCAGGACTTTGTCATCATTTCTTTTTTTTCTTTTCTTTTTTTTTTTTTTTTTTTTTTTTTTGTATTTTTAGTACAGATGGGGTTTCACCGTGTTCGCCAGGATGGTCTCGATCTCCTGACCTCGTGATCTGTCCGCCTCTGCCTCCCAAAGTGCTGGGATTACAGGTGTGAGCCACCACGCCCAGCCTTTGTCATCATTTCAGATAGGGTGAAGGAATGGTTTAAGTCGCCTCCAAGGTATCTTGTTGGGGGTAAGGGGTACAGAGGGGTCTTACTGAATGGTAATGAAAAAGGGGACACAAGCGAAAGATCAACATTGGAGAAAAGATAACTAAACCCTGGGAAGCTTAAGGAACAAAGTGTAACAAAACTACATGGATTGTTTTATAAAATACTTTGAGATATCCAGGATTAAAGGTATGATAAAAAATAACATCGTGTATTTTTGCAGTAACTTTTAATTTACAAAAACACTTACATACATTATCTCACTAGACTCTTTGACCCTTATATGTACTATGTAAGAAAGGCAGGGCAGGCACCAGAAATCCAGGGTTGCAAAATCTAGTGATTGGAACTCAGAGGGATTGCGAGGCATGCTCAAAATCCCACAACTGCGCAGAAATAGGACAAACAGAAATATGTTCACTCAGTGATTAGAACTCGGAGGGATTGTGAGGCATGCTCAAAATCCCACAACTGCACAGAAATAGGACGAAGAGAAATATGTTTGCTCAGTCCTAGGTGCAATACTTATGACCAGAATGGGAGGACAGACTGATCCCCTTTAGAGCTTGATTTTCCTTCCCTCTGGGAATATATCTGCCTTTGGCACTGGGTACGATACCTCCAGTATCTGGCTTTGTCGAGTAGTTTCTTCATGAGATCCCCAGTCATATCAGTGGAGACCTGTGGGTCTTATATGTGTTGCTTAAAATTATGTCCAAACTGTTGAGGCCTTGACGTTCCTGGAGCTTGAATGACCCATCACCTTGGAAGGTTCTGAAGTTCTGATCATCTCACTGGTCATCCTAAAACCTGAAACTGAAGAGGGTGAGGCAAAAATATACTGTCATCTTTTCCTTTCTGTGAAAAACAGAAAGAAAAACACAGTAAACCTGCCATTTCCCTCAGGTCAAGTGACAGACACTGACCCTTGAATTTTCCATTCAGAGAGCTCCAAAGTAAACACAGAATCACGTAAGTCTGAAGAAAAGAAGCCAAATTAGGAACATCACACTTCCTCTCGCCTAGAAAAGAACAGCTTTTCCTATTACTCTAAGTAGGACACTGGAAGAGAAAACAATTATAAATTAAAATTATAAATTAAAAATCAGTTATAAAATTAAAGAATTTGGAATGTAATATGCTTTGCAGGTACTCAGATGATGGCACGCAATTGAAAAATCTGTTTAAGTGTTAGCTTAGCCTTTGTAAACTCTACCAAACAATCTACATCTTCCTACCATTTGCTCATTTGTTATAACAGAAAGAAATGTCTCCTCAAATATTAAAGCTGACGGAGAAAAATGTACCATGCTTCTTCTCTCATCTCAGATACAAGAAAAATTACTCTCAGACTTATTTGCACAGTTAAGTTTACCCTTAGAAGTAGCTGTTGCCATTTGCTATCTCTTCAGTTTTGAACTAAAGTTAAAAGTGATGGAGTTCAGTAAAATTAGCAACAGGATTAGACATGGCTCATCCCCATTCCTCCTTATTAAAATGCATTTCCTCCCCCCCTCCCCCGGTGACCAGGACACCATGCTCTGCTGTGATTCTTCCTATCTCCTTCTCAGAATTCTTCATTGGGTCCTTCTCTTTGTGGTATCAGTCTCAAATCTCAGAACTCAGTCTTTATCTCCTCTCTTTCTTACTCATACCCCCAACAATTTTATCCAATCCATTCTTTAACTATCCTCTCTAGCCTGACTGCTCCCAGAATTATAGCACTAGTCCTAATCTTTGCTGTAAAATCTATACTGGTACAACCAACAGCTAACAACATCTCCACTTAAATATCTAATAGGCATGTCCAGGCCGGACCCTTGACTTACTGCTATCCCCAGACTTACTCCACCCACATCCCTCCCATCTCAGCAAGTGGCATCATCATTCTTCCAGTTGTAGACAAAATCCTAACAATCATCCTTGATTCATCTATTTCTCTAATATCCCACATCCAATCCATTAGCAAACTCTCTGCTCCACCTTCCCAATACATTTCAAAGCCAATTGCCTCTCATAATCTTTATTATTTCTCACATGGACTGTTGCAATCACCTGCTAACTTGTTTCCCTGCTTCTTCTCTTATCTCTCTTCTCTTCCCACCCGACGAAGCTATCTTTTTAGACTTTAAATCAGATTATGTGATTCCTCTTAGAATAAAATTTAAATACCATATCAGGGCCTCAGAAGTTCGACATGATCTGGTTCCTGTCTTCTTCTCTGCTCTTACCTCCTAATACTCTGTGCTTTGCTTGCTCTGCTATAAATACATTCATTTTCTTTGGATCCCCTGAACATCCAAGCACTTCCCACTTCAGTGCCTTTGCACATGTTATTCCTCTCCCTGGAATGCTCTTCCTGCAATTCTTTACATAGCTTAATTTTTAACATCTCTCAAGTTTTGGCTTAAATGTTACTTCTTCAAGAAAGGCTCCTTTCCTCACTTCCCCAGCCTTTTTGCTGTCTATCTGCTACATTTTTATTGAAAACATTAATTATTACTACAAAAATTACATGTATCAATTCCTCTTAGTTTACTATTTTTCACCCCAGCTACCATAAATCTAAGTTAGTAGGGCCCATGTCCCTTTTTTTATTACCTATGTATCCTCAATGCCTAAAAGAGCACCTGACACATAGTAGGCACCATATAAGCAGGTGATGATTTGAAGAATAAGTTAAATAAATGTATCTGTAAGATTCAATATCCCTGGTAAACATTGTTTTTTTTTCACTTCTAACTTGCATAAAATAAACAACGTGTATGTGTGCATGTGTATTCCCTGAAGCTAAAATACATAAATTAATGATCTCAACATTTGCAGCAACCTGAGAACTAACATCATACATCTAGAGAAAATAACTCTTCCAAACATTGGCTGGGTGGCATAAATATCAAATACACTACTGCTGTCAATATTAGCAAGACAAGAGTGGAACAACTTTCTCCAGAATATTCTGATTAGACAGATACTGTATTCTGTATTGGCATTACCTGAGTCTCTCAGGTGAATGAAACCCTGTGTCTTCTCACTCAATAAAGGGCACTTGAGTGACCACTAGATGCCAAACACTGTGATAGATACAAAGACATGTGGGTGAAAAGACAAGCAGAATCTTGTCCTCATGCTACCTACAGGGAGGCCAGATATTGAACAAATAATTATCAAGAGGCAGAAAAATGCTGCAACCATGGAATATTAGAGGAAACCATTACATCCACATTTATAGGCAGGAAAATGCAACTTATACAGAAAACATGGCTAACTCCCGGAACACCACTGGTTCATGGTAGTATTAGGGCTTGAACTTTAATTTCTTAGTCATCAATTTTTTGCTCTAATTAAGATAACATACATCCTGATTTGCCTAGGACAGTACTGGCTTAGTACTTGTCCTAATTATTAAAATATCCCCTTTTTCATTCTCAAATGAATCCTGGTTCAGATAGTATGGCATCCTAACTCATATTGGCTGTACTAGATCAGAACTCATAAAAATCAAAGGGCTTGCCACACCCATTGGTTTGACTAGAAAACTAGTCTTTTACTTTTTTATGAAAATTGCCATAATTGACATTATTTTATTCTAATAATCGTTATTTAAGCTAGAGACCATGTCACTGATGAGGTGAAAGAATACTGTGCGATCAGATTTTAATTGGATGGGGATTAATTGATCCTTTTTCCAGGAGTTCTGAGCTTGAGGTCCACCTAGAGAAGCAGAAGCAATCACAGTAAAAACAGGCAGAGGAAGTGATGAGAATGGCAGGGGCCATAAAGTACAGACTGCAAATGGAAACACTTCCAAGGGGCAAAATGGCTGGGTCACTAAGGCTACTCTATCATGATCATGAAAGAACAAGATTTTATTACCCTTTGAAACTTACTGCTCAATTACTAATGTTTTTCTCACTTTCCTTATTTCCCTGTTTCTTACAAGCAAGAAATACATGGTCATATTTATAGTACATGTGTACCCCCTCTTTCAATGTCTCTCTATGTTATGCATATTGGGTCCCATTCAGGCCTCTGTATATTATATTCCAGAGTCAGGACACATGCCACCTTACCCACAGCATAGGTTAAGGAATAGACTTTATTGGGAAAATTTACACAGGTCAACGTCTGCTTGGGTCCACTTAATCTTCACATCATCCTATAGGAGGCTTGCCTAGACTAGGGCCCTGTTGGTCTTCAAAGGCAGGACTGCATTTCAGTACAAAGGTCTCTTCCACTTGCATGTGGAGACCTGTACATAGTTTGGTCCACAGAGAATACATAGGCTGCTTAGAGTCATCCTTTCTGGATTTCGGATGGCGGCTGCTGTCTGGGAATGTTGGCTGCCCTGCACCTGGAGCCCTTAGGGTCAATGGGACATTGCATTCCACCCTGGCAGAGGAAAAAGTCCCTGGTCCCATAGGAATGTGAGCATGGGCTTAGCTCAGGCCCTCCCTCAGGGGGCCAGCTCAGGGGGTGGGTAGACACAGCTGGCTTATTAGCCAGATAATGTACAGTGTCCATCCATGGACTACTCACCTGCTTATTGGAATGAATGCTGGCTAAGTGCCTGCTCTGACTTTATACATATAAATGTCAAATATATATATATATATGTACATGTATATGTAGGCAGATATAGATTTATATAGATATGTAATATTTTTTAAAGGAACAAGGTCTTGCTATGCTGCCCAGGCTGGTCTCAAATTCCTGGGTTCAAGCCATCCTCCTTATTCCTGAGCAGCTGGAATTACAGATACGTACCACCGTGCCCAGCCTCTATATAAATATTGATTATAATTTATAAGCCCTGGTTATATCATATTTAGCCTATGTAAACATATATTTTACATATATGTACACTTTGCATATGTATGGATGTATTTAAGCCACTAAATCCAATTGAAAGTGAAAATAAATTTCATTTGAAAATCATGAAATAGTTTTGATCACACCATGAGGTTTCACAGTATGGATTTGGTGTTCACTAGGCATGTAGTCTTTTCCCCCCACACACGTTTCTTTTCCTATTGTCTTTCTTCAGATGTGGGCTACATCGACAATATGAAATCTGATATATCACTAAAAATTTAACCTTGACATGTAGCTTGATGTTTCAACTGCTTTCTATATTGTCATGAAAAGAAATAACTCCACGGTAATGAACTATTTTGAGTGGTTGTCATTATTTCACCATACAAGAACTTTTGATAATATTGTTTTTCCATTTCTTTCAACTTAAAAGAATTTAAAACATTACTGATACCATTAAAGTCCTTTTCCGACCACCTTTCAAATTTCATTTCCAAACTTCCATTTTTGAAGCAACCACTGTCATGAATTTGGCATTGATCTTTGCAGTGTATTTTTAAATATTTTTCTTACATATCTATGTACCCACTCACAATATGAAGTAAATTGCTGTGCTATTATAATTTACATAAATGACATCATATTAAATGTATCAATCTAAAATTTTTTTATTCACCTTTTAAAACTCAGATTGTATATTATATATACTTCTGATACTGTGATATATAATAAGAAACATATATTTTGGGCTTCATTCCTGTTTTCTAGCACACAGCTCCTAGTAACCTTTGATTCTCAGAGGCAATAATTTCTAATGAGGTGACTGGTGGCTGGGGGCTCCTGGACAGTCTCAGCACAGGGGCTGGTTGGGAGGGTTGGGATCAACCCTGTGAATGCACGTTGGAATTACAGCTCTACCCACTCCCCAACCTCTGGGGAGATGAGAGGGACTGAAAGTTAAGGTGAGAACCAACAGCCAATGATATAATTAACTGTGTCTACATAATGAAGCCTCCATAAAAACCCAAAGGACAGAGTTTGAAGAGCTTCTGGGTTGCTGAACACATGGAGGCACTGGGAAGGAGCTGTGCCCGAAGAGGGCATGGAAGCTCCCGCTCCCTTCCCGCATGCTTTGCGCAGTGTACTTCATCTGACTGTTGATCTGCATCCTGTGTAATAGCGCTTATGATAAACCACAAGCATAACTAAGTATTTCCCTGAATTTCATGAGCTGTTCTAGCAAATGATAGAACCCAAGGAGGTCATGAGAACTTCCAATTTGTAGCTAAGTGAGAACAGAAATATGGGTAAACTGAAAACCTACTACTTGCAACTGGCATCTGAAATGGAGAGCAATCTTGTAGGACTGAGCCCTTAGCCTGTGGGGGTCTGGACTAACGACCGTTAGTGTGAAAATTGAATGGAATTGTAGGACAGCCAGTTGGTGTTGGCTGAAGAATGGATGTGTAGGGAAAAAAATCCCACACATCAAGTGTCAAAGTGAAGTATTGAAGAGTGAGTGTGAGTATAGAGAAAAATAGTGTTTGCTATAAAATATTAGTACAGTAAAAGAAAATCAATGACGTGGCCGCCCATGTGCCCACAATTCGACAATCCTTTATAAAGAAGCCTTACATGTGCCCTTAGCGATCTCATTCTTCTCCTTTCCCTGGATGTAACTATGATCCTGAATTTTATATTAAAAATTCTCCCGGCCGGGCGCGGTGGCTCACGCCTGTAATCCCAGCACTTTGGGAAGCTGAGGCGGGCTGATCATGAGGTCAGGAGATCGAGACCATCCTGGCTAACACGGTGAAACCCAGTCTCTCCTAAAAATACAAAAAAATTAGCCGGGCGTGGTGGCGGGCGCCTGTAGTCCCAGCTACTCGGGAGGCTGAGGCAGGAGAATGGCGTGAACCCAGGAGGCGGAGTTTGCAGTGAGTAGAGATCGCGCCACTGCACTCCAGCCTGGGCGACAGAGCAAGACTCTCGTCTCAAAAAAACAAAAAAAAATTCTCCCAATTTTCTTAAAACTTGTATCACATATGACTGAATTTCTACAAATACATTAATTACTTCTGCTTGCTTTTGCACTTTATAGAAATGAAATCATGCAGAACACATTCTTCATCATTTCTGCTTTTTCTTTTCAACATTTTATTTTAGACATTGATTAATATTGATACATACAGCTATAATTCACTGATTTCTAATAAATGTGATGGGAAAAACTATCCATGTTGATGTATAGAGTTAATTCATAGCAAATTACCTGTGTTTACTGCAATGTGAGAACCTTTGTCTTTTAACAGGAAAGTTGAATTCATTTATATTTGCTATTTTCACTGATTCTAAGGTGCAGTAATAGACTAGACTATTTTGGAATAAATCTCTCAATAAAACGTATCTATAACTGTTAGGTTACTATATAAGAAATATCTGTAAAGCAAGGGTTATACAAATGAAGGAGTCACAAATGAGTGCCTTGTAACATTCTTGAGTCCCAGTTACTTATAAGTATCTGCTTTTCCATCCACAGGCCATGGAAGTTGAACCACTTTCAGACTATGTCCTTGGCTTATGGGCAGATTTTTCTAATCTCAGTTCATTGGTACTTTCAAAGTTACTTCCGGATTACAGTGCATTCACTCCTGTCCTATGAAGGTATTGGAAAAGCATCCTCTATATGCATATGGGCTGCAATTCTTCAATTCGGTCTCTCACACTCTACCTTTAAGTTCTCTCTTCAGTTTCAGTATCTGGAGATTTCCCATTCTTTGTTTTGATTATGTAGTTGAAATACTACACACACACACACACACACACACACACACAGGAAAAAATATTTGTTTAGCATTTCTTTTCTTTTTCTTTTTCTTTTCTTTCTTTTTTTTTTTTTTTTTTTGACAGAGTTTTGCTCTTGTTGTCATGTTGCCCAGGCTGAAGTGCAATAGCACGATCTCAGCTCGCAGCAACCTCCGCCTCCCAGGTTCAAGCGATTCTCCTGCCTCAGCCTCCCGAGTAGCTGGGATTACAGGCATGCGCCACCACACCCGGCTAATTTTGTATTTTTTATATTTTTAGTAGAGATGGGGTTTCTCCATATTGGTCAGGCTGGTCTGGAACTCCCAACCTCAGGTGATCTGCCCACCTCAGCCTCCCAAAGTGCTGGGATTACAGGCATGAGCCACTGTGCCTGGCCAGCATTTCTAACTATTCAAAGTAAAATAAGAAGCCTTTCATATCTGCCCACTATGCTGTAGTTATGAGATATTTGATGTGATCTTTCCAGAAACCAGGTTTTATAAATTATATAATGCTGCTATCAAAATGTAATTAAACAGTTTTGTTGTTGTATTTTAAAATTTTTTAAAAGTATTCTTACAATTGGCCTATAAATGAGCAAAAAAATTTTTTTAAGATTTGAAATATATATTCAATATAAAATATATGTATTATATCCAAATATATATGAAAATTAAAAATAGTGTATGTGATATACAATATATTACTTATACATATGTAATCTGTTACATGCTATCTACAAGATAAAGTTTTTCAAATAAGCACAAATATTATTAGAGTTGATTTTTATGCATCATAGCAATGTCTATATTTTTATTCCCCTAAAATACCCCCAGAGACTGAAGGGGTACATTCTTCTATCAATGTCTAAACACTGCAGAAAAAATATAAAGCCAAAATTGTTTTTCCTCTTCAATAAATTCTTTCTGGAATAAGAATTAGATTTTTCAAAAATAGTTTATAAAACGGTAAATTTAAATTAAATTTTTTGTTCTTTTATTTCTATTTTGTTTTTATAACTTTACTTCCAGGCTGAATCATTCACATCAGAACAGTCACTTGATTTTCAGTAGAGAATCAACAAGCATTTATGATGCAGATGTTATTCACATTGTCCTCAAGTGACCATCAAACTTGCTTTTATTACTTAATGGAAAAGTGTTATGAAACATAGAAAAAAGTTCTTGGCATGGCATGATATGAGCAAGAATGCTAAAAGATATTTCTTCTCAAAAATATCTCTCCTTTTTAGATCTCAACTTTAAAGTTTTTTTATTCCAAATTCAAGGCTGTTGGTGAAAGTTTTCTGAAACCATCAGTTCTAGAGATTTAAACATTATTAACCCATAATTAACATTAATATTGTAAAGTGAATTCATATAGAACACTTTTCAAAATGTATTATTCCTCAGTATGCTAGTATCAATATACTTAAAAAGTGTTTTGGCTCCTCAAAAAATTAAACATGGAAATATCATCTAATCCAGTAATTCTACTCCTAGGTACATAGCAAAAAGAAATGAAAATTGGTATTCAAACAAAACATATACACAAATGTTCATAACGCCATTATTCAAAATAGCCAAAAGGTATCCATTAACTGCCTAAATCTAAGAACTAATGAGTGTATATCAAATGCAGTATATTCATAGAATAGAATATCATTCAGCCATAAAAAGGAATGAACTACCGATACATGCTACAACATGACTGAACCTCAAAAAAATTATGCTAAGTGAAAGAATTCAAACACAAAAGGTCACATGTTATGTTAAATGAGTCCCTTTGTATAAAATACTGAGATTAGGTAAATCTGTAGAGACAGCAGATTAATGGTTGCACAGGCTTCAGGGAGGTGCAGTGGGAAGTAAGGACTTAACGGATACAGAGTTCCCTTTTGAGGTGACGAAAATGTTGTGGAACTGGATGGAGGCGGTGGTTATACAACGCTGTAAATGTAATAAATGCCACTGAATTGTACACCTTAAAATGGTTAACTATGTTGTGTAAATTTTACATCAATATGGCCGGGCGCGGCGGCTCACGCCTGTAATCCCAGCACTTTGGGAGGCCGAGGTGGGTGGATCACGAGGTCAGGAGATCGAGACCATCCTGACTAACACGGTGAAACCCCGTCTCTACTAAAATAATGCAAAAAATTAGCCGGGCATGGTGGTGGGCGCCTGTAGTCCCAGCTACTCGGGAGTCTGAGGCAGGAGAATGGTGTGAACCCAGGAGGCGGAGCTTGCAGTGAGTAGAGATCGCGCCACTGCACTCCAGGCTGGGCGACGGAGCAAGACTCCATCTCAAAAAAACAATTTTACATCAATAAAAAAGGAAAAAAGGAGGGTTCTATAATGTATAATGTGGAGATTCACAATTCACACTAGCACTTTACAGACTCTGAGAACTCCTGCAGTAACTTACCCATTTAAGTCATATTTCTCAAATGCATTGGATTACAAAAACCTCCTTGTTCTGTGTATATGTATGTGTGCACATACGCCTACACACACTCCTGCACACATTTGCACATATGTTTGCTTAAGTAGTACCTCCTATGCCTCATCTTTAAGGCTTAGCAGACCTGTTTTGGGTCAGACTCACCAAAAGAGATAACAAAGTACAGAACAAATAAATCCTTTAAGATCAGTGAGGAAGAGGCCGGGTGCAGTGGCGGCTCACACCTGTAATCCCAGCACTTTGGGAGGCCGAGGTGGGTGGATCACCTGAGGTCAGAAGTTTGAGACCAGCCTGACCAACATGGCGAAACCCCGTCTCTACCAAAAATACAAAAAAAAAAAAAAAAAAAAAAAAAAAAATTGTATTTTCTATCAAAAATACAAAAAAATTAGCCAGGCATGGTGGCACATGTCTGTAATCCCAGCTACTCGGGAAGCTGAGGTAGGAGAATTGCTTGAACCTGGCAGTTGAAGGTTGCAGCGAGTTGAGATTGCTCCACTGCACTCCAGCCTAGGCAACACAGTGAGACTCTGTATCAACAACAACAAAAAAAAAAATCAATGAGGAAGTAAAAAGGTGTCCACACTAAGAAGCCCTTAAATATCAAGAACAGAGCTGAAGAAAAATAAAAGACAGATACAGAAAGGAAAGGTGGGTGAATATAATTAAAATCAAATTGCAAAGGAACATAGGTAGTAGCATCAGTGAGGTGAAGATCAGGAGATTTGTATCCACGTCTTAGGTCAGATTCTCTAGGAAGTGGACTCTGAGATGGTTGTGAGCAGGAAGTTTGGGGAGAATCCTCTAGGGATCTACATCTGCAAGGGGTAAGGAACAAAGGATTGGAAGGAGGAAGAAGTCAAACTGTGATGCAGGTCCTACAAAGACTTCAGCTAATCTCAAGAGAAGCTGCAATACAAGATGGTCCTTCAGAGATATCCATCCAGGTCTTGTCTCTCTGCACCAGTGGGTCATGGGATGCTAGCTGCGTTAAGCATATAACCTTGGTAAGGAGGACAATTCCTGTGAAGAACCATCAGAAGAAAAGACTCCTGGCAGCTGGGTGATCAAATGCCTAAGTACTGAAGTGGGAATGTGGAGACCACATCATAACTTTCATTACACAGGGCCACAATTTTCTGAAAAGTGTCCAACATCCCAAAAACATAATTCTAATAAGACCTCTTCCCACAACCACACATCTAAGAAATGGCACCTTCAAGAAGTCTCCACTCAACAGTTCTGAGTGATTTCCTATCCCCATCCATTCTTTGATGCAGTGGGTATTTTCACTTTGTAGAGAAAAGGAAAAAATATTTTCTAGTACAGCATCCTCCCTAGTAGGGTGGCTCAACAAGTTTATATTAACACTACCCCCAAAACTTGTTACAGATCAATTAATCTCAAGTTAAAATGATCATTTCTTGCTAGTATCCTCTGATAGTTCATTAATTGATATCAAATAATGCTACTTGTTGCTTTTAATCTCTGGTTTTTCCATGATGGTCTGCTTACCTTCTACATCGGAATAACTTCAAGGAAAGAGGGCTAATAATTGAAAACAGATATTTGTGGGTCTCCCTCCAGATGGACTAAACCTGACTCACTGAGGAAGAAGCATAGCAACCCATTCTTTATGTTCTGGGATATTTTTACGGATATAAATGTTCAAGAACTACTATTACAAGTTCTCTAATCTTCCCTAGTTTGAGTCAAATCATCTGGGAGTCATGGGCTCACAGCTCTTCACATTAGCCTCAGTAGCTCTTTTTTTATTAAATTGCACTTTGGTGAGATGCCAGCAGCCAATACTGAGGTGTATTATATAAACTTCACTGAATAACTTCTGTCTGTGTTTACTGTTGAGATTATGTGTATGACAATATATGGTATCCTGTCTGTAAAGACTTGGGAGAAAATTCTGATCTCATAATCAGATAGAATTGTTCATCTCTTCAGCAACTAGATAGATTTAACACTATAAGTAGTGTGACTCACTCACCTCTAGTGTTTCCTTCTTCTCATTGGCTAGCAGAAACTTACAAGTTTTTGGCACACCTCTAGAAAATATGCGTGACTTCATTGTGTGATTTTTGTGTCCTGACTCACTTTTACTTTCACTGAAATTTCCTGAGTCTTTTTTTTTTTTATCATTTATTTGCTATTTCATATGTATTTTATTAAATGATTTTTTAAATCCCTTCTGGAACAAGCCTGGGTATAAATAGTCAACTGTATTCTAATTATTAACACGTACCAGACATTCAACAAGTTCAGTCCATCAGTGAAATACCTTAAAAGCAAAGACGTAGCCCCCGCCAGTGTATTATATATGCTTTTGCACGGAACTGTGTGAAGAAATTCTAGCAATGTTGTAAGCAATTAATTGGATAGGATTTCAACTTTTGACACCAATAACCGGTCTAACAACATTCTGTGACTTGGCATATCAGTGAACATAGGAGAAAATAATAGGGCTTGTGCATTTCCAAAGAACTATTGAGGAAGGAATTCAGAAAATATCCCACAATTTTAATTATCCTTTCTTTTCACTTAATCTTCCTCGCTTATGCATGCATAAGCATACAAATAATATAAAAATTATAGAACCCCCGGATTTCATTTAAATCTTTCTGGCCCTTCGGACATTTACACAGTGCAAATTCCCTCTTTTCACCCAGTCATGCACTATACTTTGCTATAGGATGAGGAAATTCTTAATAAATGTCATCATGATTTAGTTCACTTTGGGCAAGTAAGGTTAAATTTAAAATATTTAGAAGTTTGAAGTTATTACATTACAGATGAGTTTGTATTTCTTACTATTTATTAACTGTAAGAGTATACTAGAATAAGTGTTAGATGTTGCCTATGACTATATAAAGTATCTGAGTCAACCAGAAATGAGCTCACACTTCTAATAACTTAGGCATGAATGAGTGAATCATAAAAAAGCCCCCCGTTCCTTTTATTGAAATAATCCTGGGAAAGATGGAAACAGCACAGGCCTCTGCTTCTGATAACAGATATGGGAAGGAAACATGGTACAGCCCTGGAAAATCTTTGGGCTGTTAGAATTAGCTTTCTTTTTTTTTTTTAAACTTATTTTTTATTATATTATCATTATACTTCAAGTTCTAGGGTACATGTGCACAACATGCAGGTTTGTTACATATGTATACATGTGCCATGTTGGTGTGCTGCACCCATTAACTTGTCATTTACATTAGTTATATCTCCTAATGCTATCCCTCCTCCCTACCCCCACCCCATGACAGGCCCCACTGTGTGATGTTCCCTGCCCTGTGTCCAACTGTTCTCATTGTTCAATTCCCACCTATGAGTGAGAACATGCGGTGTTTGGTTTTTTTGTCCTTGCGATAGTTTGCTCAGAATGATGGTTTCCAGTTTCATCCATGTCCCTACAAAGGATGTGAACTCATCCTTTTTTATGGCTGCATAGTATTCCATGGTGTATATGTGCCACATTTTCTTAATCCAGTCTATCATTGATGGACATTTGGGTTGGTTCCAAGTCTTTGCTATTGTGAATAGTGCCACAATAAACATACGTGTGCATGTGTCTTTATAGCAGCATGAGTTATAATCCTTTGGGTATAGACCAATGGAACAGAACAGAGCCCTCAGAAATAATACCACACATCTGCAACCAACTGATCTTTGACAAAACTGACAAAAACAAGAAATGAGGAAAGAATTCCCTATTTAATAAATGGTGCTGGGAAAACTGGCTAGCCATAGGTAGAAAGCTGAAACTGGATCCCTTCCTTACACCTTATACAAAAATTAATTCAAGTTGGATTAAAGACTTAAATGTTAGACCTAAAACCATAAAAACCCTAGAAGAAAACCCAGGCAATACCATTCAGGACATAGGCATG
Organism: Pan troglodytes; assembly: GCF_028858775.2. Classification (NCBI taxonomy): domain Eukaryota; kingdom Metazoa; phylum Chordata; class Mammalia; order Primates; family Hominidae; genus Pan; species Pan troglodytes. The sequence continues at coordinate 34,558,896 of NC_086015.1, forward strand.
GGCAAGGACTTCATGACTAAAACACCAGAATCAATGGCAACAAAAGCCAACATTGACAAATGGGATCTAATTAAACTAAAGAGCTTCTGCACAGCAAAAGAAACTACCATCAGAGTGAACAGGCAACCTAGAGAATGGGAGAAAATTTTTGCAATCTACCCATCTGACAAAGGGCTAATATCCAGAATCTACAAAGACCTTAAACAAATTTACAAGAAAAAATCAACCCCATCAAAAAGTGGGTGAAGGATATGAACAAACACTTCTCAAAAGAAGACATTTATGCAGCCAATAGACACATGAAAAAATGCTCATCATCACTGGCCATCAGAGAAATGCAAATCAAAACCACAATGAGATACCATCTCACACCAGTTACAATTAGCTTTCTATAGAGACAGCTGGTAACACATAGTACATTAGTTAAGCAGGCTCTGGCATTAGATTGTTAGGGGTTAAACTCTAGCCCTAATGTTTATTAAGTGGTCAGTACTGGGATATTTGACTTAGTCTTTCTGTGCCTCAGTCTCTCTTTCTATAAAGTAAGAATAGTAATACTACCTATCTCACAGAATTGTTTTGAGGATTAAATAGGTTGATCTATAAAGAGCCCTTGGACCTAGAAAATAATAAAATTTTAATAAATATTAAATGTTAAACCCCTCTCTGGTTGATGTCCTGAGACACAGATTTACCTGTATTCCTTATTAGGAGATTTGATATGAAGTTCAGGCCAAGAATAGCCATTATTACCATAATTGCTACTAGCTCCATCCATAATGGAAGATCCCATTACATAGTAGCCAACTTCAGAATGAGCAAGCCTTGTATGCTTTGCTGAGGAAGTGGAACTTTATCCTTGAGACAAACAAGAGTCACTGGAAGGTTATAATGTAGTAGGAAGTGTTAAGTGTTCAGATTTGGCTTTTGCAAGGATTATTCTGTGGATAAAGCACTGTTGAGATGAATGAGAGAGAAACACACACATACAAACAGCAGCTTAAACAAGATAGAAGTGTGTGTTTTGTGGTGCGTGTGTGTGTGTCTGTGTGTGCACGCGTAGGTTTTGGGGGATTTTTCTGTTTCCCATGTAAATGAGATCCATTTACATGGCTAGTAAGGCAAATTCTCACATTGATCCACGAATCCTCTATTCTGCTTGCTTCTTCATCCTCAAAAATGTAGATTCACTTCAAATTCCAGGGTGGCTACTCAAAATGGAGTCATTATGTTTCCGTTCCAGGATTAGGAAAGGAAAAAGAAAAGAAGGCTCTACAGCCTTCCATTAAGAACACCTCCTAGAAGTTACACATGAGACTTCAGCTTACCTATCCTTGTTGGAGCTTAGTTAGATGGTTACTTTAGATGCAAGTAAATCTGGAAAATGTGTTGCTTATTCCATATGGCCATGTAATTAAAAATACTCAACTATTAAGTGAAAGGGGGAAAGGCAATTCTAGGGGACAAGTAGGAGTCTTTACCATCTGCAAATAGCTAGTGAAGATGTCAGAAAGCTGTATCTTATAAGACTGGGTCACCAGCCAGCTTCATCCAAAAGGACCAGTCAAGGAGTATCGCAGGTTTCTGTTTTTGGTGAAAGGATAGAGGAGGTTTCATTCACAAACATAAGAAAAAGCTATTTTGTAAGGAAGATCATGAATAAATTCACCTTTAAGCATATTAAGCTTAAGATACTGGACCGGGTGCGGTGGCTCATGCCTGTAATCCCAGCACTTTGGGAGGCCAAGGTGGGCTGATCACTATGTCAGGGGATCGAGACCATCCTGGCTAACACGGTGAAACCCCGTCTCTACTAAAACATACACAAAAATTAGCCGGGCATGGTGGTGGCTGCCTGTAGTTCCAGCTACTCGGGAGGCTGAGGCAGGAGAATGGTGTGAACTCTGGAGGTGGAGCTTGCAGTGAGCCGAGATCATGCCACTGCACTCCAGCCTGGGTGACGGAGCAAGACTCCGTCTCAAAAAATAAAAAAATAAAAAGATGCTGTGGGACAACCCAATGGAAAATATATCTAAACAGTTGTATTTGAATTTGAGGAACTCAGGAGATAAATTCCCACTAGAGATATAGACTTGCGAGTCACCTCTAGAGCAGGTGGTTAAAAACAAGAAAGCGAATGAGGTAGCATGGATCTACGTTCCCCTTTCTTATTGTGGCCTAAATGGATGAGAGCATGCAGCTGGTAAGTACACTACCCCACAGGCTCTAGGATAATGGACTTGCATGGCCGCTCCAGGGTCTGAGGGCAGGGGTTACTCTCTGTATCTTCACACAAGTTGAGATGGAAAGAGGAAGCATAGTACAGACAGAACAAGTGGAAAAAGAATTCCATGGAGAGTCTGTGAAGACGGAAGGGTTTATTTCTAATGGAATGAGATCCCACAGGTTACAACAAAAAGCCTGAGGAGATCAGGAGGGCAGGGAAGAAGCTCTGGGAAGGTATCTGAGAAAAGAGCTGGCCAAAGAGGCCCACATTATTATAGGTGGCTAAAACAGACATAGGAGTGTCATGTCAAATTATAAATAATTTGATTGAGACATGGTTTTTTACTTAGGTAGTACAGGGTTCTAAATCCAAGCAGAAGCAGAGGCCTGATGACCCCACAATCTATGGTCCTGTACTATAGCCTTTGGCCTACATTCAGAGCTTGAAATGGAACCAGGACAAGGAACAGCTCTGGGACTGTGGAAGTCCTTTGCAGGGGCAGACCCTCTGTCCAGGTGTTAGAGAGATTTTTAAAATTATCTCCTTTCTGTTAGCAGCAGTCTTCAATGGCGGAGGCATGTCCTCAATATATAGCCCTCGGTTATTTATGACGCTTAACTTAGATCAAAGGACCTGCAGCCCAAAGGCCAAATCAGATCCACTGCTCATTTTTGTAAACAAAGCTTCATTGAAATAGAGTCACAACCATTCATTCAATATCATCTCTGGCTGCTTCAGTGCCACAATGGCAGAGCTGAATAACTGTACAAAGACCGTATGGCCCACAAAGTCTCAAATACAGTATTTCGTATCTGGCTTTTGAGAGAAAAACTTTGCCAACTCCTAATTTGGGTAGACTATATAAAACACAGAATACAATATCTAGCACATAGTAAGTGCTAACAAATTACACTCGTTTTTGTTTTTTTTTTTTTAGGTCAAACCTTGATTACCAACATCTTTGTTATTGGCAATTTGATTTTAGACACTCTGGGGAAACCATTCATCCTTGCTAATTTACATGTTGTTGGTGGTAAAATTTACACAACTCTCCATTTTATCTAAAGCCTTGTATGTATAATTTCAGCCATATGGATTTTATGTGTGTGGAGATCATGGCTAATTCAACCATATGGAGATTATTTTAACTTAAAGGCATTAAAAACCAACTGATGATCTCATCTCTTATATATGCAATTATAATAAGAGTCAAAATGCCAGGACAAATGAATTTAAAGGGTGTTTTTAATCACTAATACTGAGCATAAAAATGGAAGTAAAAGTGAGATTCAATTTAAGATATAATATTAAAGGTTGTCACATTATGAAAATTAAAAATATGCTAAAATAGCAAAAGAAAACAAAGCAAGACTCATGGATCCTATAACCTATTCTCTACTGACATTAAGCCCATAGTTGAAAGTCTTCAGCATCAAAATTAAAATCCTGTGATATGGTAATACACTAAATGTTAATCCAAATGATGTTTAGAGTTTGGTGGAAAGAAATTTCTCCTGGAGAATATAGGCAATATACCTATTAATATATTTGGTAAAATTTGGCAGAGATTTGCTAGAGAATGTAATTTGAGAATAGGCAGATAGAGTACCATAAAAAAAGTACCAAAGAGTATCTTCTTAAATAAAAGGTAGTCACAGCACAATCCCTCTGCAAGGAGGCTTCAGTGTTGAGCTCAGATATTGATGGAAAAGGAAATGACTAATTTGGGAAAGTCTGTTTGTGTTGTGTTCAATCCTTAGCATCCTGGAGGGCCAGAAGAGTTCACGTCTCATAAAGTCTCAGGCCTTTGCCAAGATCATAACTGAAGTAGTCATAGGTTGTTTTCAGTGCCTGGCCAGCTCCTCTTAGCACTTATTTACATGTTTATGAAGTTTTTCCCGTTCTTCACAGTGATGCTTATGATGAAAATGTTTCCTATCTGCACTATGCAATGTGGTAATCCCTACCCACGTGTGGCTACTGAGCACTTGAAATGTGGCTAGTGCAACTGAGGAACTAGATTTTTAATCTGATTCAGTTTTCACTGATTGAAATTTAAGTGTGTATTTGAATAGCCACATGTGGTAGCAACTACCATATGGGACATCACAAGTTTTAAATTGAATAGGTTTCTGATAATCTTCAGAACAAAGAAAAGTGTTGGGGATTTTCTTTTTCCACAAATGACATTAATTATTGTTCAAAGGTGTCCTTAACTAGGTAGAAGACCCACCCGATCCAACCTGCTACACTCTGTACCTTTCACTATTCTCCCATCCTTCAAAATATACTTACCAATGTCTCATTTCTGAAACTCTTTTCTTCCAATCACTTACCTAATAAATTAACACAGTAAAAGATAGCCAAAAAAAAGCACAAAATGTCAAGAAACAGTGCCCTCTTCTAAAGACATTTTTAAGTCTAAAGATAAACATAGTAAGTTTATAAGAAAAAATAAATTTATGCAGGTGGGGCAGGAGCAGAGGGTATATGGAAAATCTATGTACCTTCCTCCCAATTTTGCTAAGAACCTAAACCTCCCCTAAAAAATTAGTTTTGTAAAATCAATCAATTAATTAATCAATCAGGTTAGGATAGGATAGGAAAAATTCATTTAGAAATTATGGAAAATCCTTACAATATAATATTAGTAAGATCAAATATATATAAAAATAATTCCAACTTTATTTATGTGTACAATCCTTAGGTGTCCAGGTTATTGGATAAAACAAAAGTGTTATGATTTTATAAAAGGAGACACAAGAGTAGAAGGACAAAGCTGACTCTTTCATGGGAGAACTTTCTGGAAAATATGTAAAATGGAAGGAAGACTGACATAATCCTAGATTTAGTTATTATTTCATCTGTCTACATGGTAATGCAATAAAAAATTGTGTCAACCCCATCTATGGCTGAAGTATTGTCCACAAATCTACCATAATCTTTTCAATGAGCTTGCTGACTCATAGATGAGGAAATTATATTCTTTTTCTCTGTTTCAGTTTTTCCATCTCGAATGGAAATCAAACACCTGAGCGACCTCCCTATGACTGAGAATTGTGTGGGGACATCCTGCAAATTCTCACCAAGCAGTTTTGAGTGGAAAATGATTGCATCTTTAAAGGGTTTTAAAGAGTAGAATGTGCTTTCCCCCACATGGCATAATTTTTACCCCGTTCGCACATTTTTGTGTTAGAGCAATTGCCACATTTCAACAAGTAATTGGAAAGAACTGGTCCACATTTCTCTATTCAGGGCTTAGCTACGTTACTGTTTTGCTTCCAGGTAGTGCTTGCGTTACTCATTCTCATTCTGATAATAAAAAGTGACTTCTCCAACCACTAAGTTGAACCTTGGGAGAGAGAAAGCTGCATATTTTTATAAAAGAAAAAGGCTCACTCCTTTTTATTTTACTTGAGTTCCACTTAACCCACCTAAAATCCACCTCAAATCCCAAAGGTATTTTACCTCAGCTACCTTGTTGCTACTTATTTGCTGTCAAGTTCTATTTTCAGTTGACTATATTCTGAATACTTTTCAAATTTATATAATTAAAATTTTTTTCAATAAAATTCTTAAGATAAATGAAAAATTAAATTAACATTTGACATGTACATAGGAAAAAGATATTTTAGTTTTGGGGGACACCAATAACAATAATTGTCATAAAGATATGTTTTGATAAACTTAATATCAAGAGAAATAAATATCGATAAAAGCTAGTGCCTTATTTAGAGCTCACACACTTTTACAAACTCTTTGAGGTGACACAATAAAAGACAAAATTGTACTACAAATTTCTTTTTTAATTACCAATGACAGAAAGATGAAAAGGAAAAAGTTACATAGGACGAGGGAAATGGAAAACAATTGTCAAAAAAGTAAAGTCCACATAATACTTTAGTCCACAAATCATGTGCTGAGAAATAAAAATAAGATCCTAAGCCCTTCAACTGACTAAACACAGACTCCCTCTTGGCCAAGGCACTGCAGAGAAATGTTCTGATTCCTTGCCATGAGGGGATGGGAGATTAGACACACCTCAGTATGCCCCTTCCTTATTAACTTTTAACCAGAATTCTTTCCTAAGAAGTAGACAGAAACCAGCTCTAGAAGACAAGAAACAAATCACTTATTCTTTTTTTTTTTTTTTTTTTTTTTGAGCTGGAGTCTCACTCTGTTGCCCAGGCTGTAGTGCAATGGTGTGATCTCAGCTCACTGCAACCTCCGCCTCCGGGGTTCAAGCTATTCTCATGTCTCAGTCTCCCAGGTAGCTGGGATTACAGGGCCCACCACCAGGCCCTGCTAGTTTTTGTATTTTTAGCAGAGACAGGGTTTCTCCATGTACATTAGGTTGGCCTCAAACTCCTGACCTCAGGTGATCCACCTGCCTTGGCCTCCCAAAGTGCTGGGATTACAGGTGTGAGCCACCATGCTTGGCCACAAATCACTTATTCTTTTATTGCCTTTAGACAATCATCTGAGGCCATGACCAGACCTCCCTCTTTACAGTTTCAGCTTGACGGCTCACCTGTTTCACAATGAACCTCTTACTAAAAACTGACCACCATCCCCAGACTAGTTTTGGCCGGCTCATGGAAAAGGGACAGTGGGCGTTTCCATATCCTCTGCTTCACTTTTTGATATCAGAAGGCCAAAACCTCCACCAATGTATCATGCTGACAGTGCCGTTTGTTAAACATGCAACCCACGTAGAGGCATGAAGCGCAACTGCTCATGTTCATGTTCCTCCTTTCATAAAATATTCATGGCTCCTCCTATGATCTATTGAGTATGTATACTTACCCAACCCACTCAGCATAAATTTCTGTTCCCTTTATCACTCCCTCCAAGTGCTTGCTCTTGGCTTCTGCCAGAGGCTATGCTTCTCTCAGGATGACCAGCCTGCGGACTAGCATCCCTTTATGAGAAATAAAGCTCTCCTTTCCAAATGTATGAATCTCATCATTTTTCAATTGATAGTGACAATGGTATCAATATCCAATATTAAAATTGTCAATCCTCACCAGCACTTGACAGAGACTTCCCCACTTTAGTCTGCCACTCAATTCTGAGGAAACTAGGAAAAGCTCCATTTTTGAGCCCGGAGCTCAGGAAAAGAAAAACCTGTGACTTCCACTTTAACCTGGGCAGTCAAAACCCATTTCTGTTATATGAAGTGGGCCATTAGCAGCACAAGTGACATTTATAAACCAGATATATTTTTGTGACATAGTTGTCCAATCATGAGCTAAAACGGGAGTTTCTGCAAGTAAGAAGTGAAAAAGACATTGTTATGAGCTGAGCTGTGTTCCCCTAAAATTCCTGTATTGAAGCTCTAACCCCTAGAATCTTTGAAGAGGAATATATTTGGAGATAGGGCCTTTAAAGAGTAATTAAGGTAAAATGAAGTCATAGGAGACAGCCAAATGCCTAGGCAGATAGAAAGGGGTCCCTGGAGAATCACAGATCCACCCCACAAGTGTTTACATCAGATGTTTTTGTGCAGATGAGGAAACCTGCCAGGGCCTTGTCTGAGCATGCCGATATGTGAACTGGGGAACAGGCTGGAGCCACGGTTGGGGGTGGAGCCACGGTCGGGGGGTGGAGCCACGGTCGGGGGGTGGAGCCACGGTCAGGGGGTGGAGCCAAGTCAGGGGGAGGAGCTTGGCTTCCTCAGTTCCTGTGTGGTGGCCTGAGAGTCAGTCACTCTGTGAGGTGGGAGACCTGTTAGCAGGATTCCATCTTGCTTTGCTGTTTTTTTCCCCCCTTTATGCCCAGTGAAATCCTGCTCTACTTACCCTTCAATGTTTTCCACGTGGCTAAATTTTTCTGGTTGTGTGACAAGAACCCGGTTGTAGCTAAATTAAGGAGCAAAATTCTGCACCAATAAGGGTGGGCCCTAATGTAATACGACAGGTGTCTGTATAAGAAGAGAAGGTCAGAGACACACAGAAAGGGAAGACTACATGAAGACACAATAAGGTGGACCTCTGCAAGCCAAAGAGAGAAGTCTTAGAAGAAAGCAATCCTCTTGGCACCTTGATTTTGGATTCTAGCCTTCAGAATGATTAAGAAAATAACGTACAGCTGTTTAAGCCCCCTAGTCTATGGTTCTTTGTTATGACAGCCCTGGCAAACTAATTACAGACACCTTTCCAAAGTTTCTAAATCCAGTTGTTTCTTAGATTAAATGGCACATGGAAGAGTGGTTAAAATGTGCACTCATGACTAAGAAAAGAGTATCACCAACCCTGGTCTGACTTCTACAGGTCTATCATTGCTGATGGCAAGACTTCCTCACTCCGCTTTTAAACACAAGATTTTCCCCAAGCCAGATAGGATGCTGCCTGTTCACTTTTCTATTTTAAAAATGCTTTACAAATGGAGCTGCTAAGTAATTGATAACATATGGTTAACAGGAGAAATAGAATAAAAGAAAAAGACTATCTCTCCGTGGCATTGTTCTCCAGACCTTTTTTCCAGCTGGGCTTGTACCAAAGGAACCACTCTGAAAAGAAGCAACTGAGGAGCACTTTAAAATGTGAGTCCTAGGAAACAATCGACCTCACTTCCCGGCACTTGTGTCTTTGTCAAGCAACAGGAACACCAGAATTGCCCTGATGGAATGGAACAATGACCTATTTATTCTGATATCCTGTCTCCTACTGAGACTTATGCCAGGTTCTTTTGAGGAAGGGCTAAACACCACATAAGCACCCTATTGTGTGCCACTTGATTGCATATGGAGTTGGAAGACTTTGGAGAGTGTGGGAAGGGTGTTTTTCTTCCTGAAACACGTGGGATGTATAAACATTATCCAGTCATTTGTCCCCATAAATTGAATTTCTAGAGACTTCGGTTAGCAGGATTTCTGAGCTGCAAAGAGTATAGAATATAGCAGTCACACACACCACTATGTATTTTATTATTTTCAACTACCATTTGGTTTCTGTACCTTGTCTTCTTTGCTCTCTAAGGTGATCATACTACCACCTTTTAAAAACTTTTTATTTCGACCTTCAGTAAATTTCATGTATTCAATTTCCCATGCCTGCATACAGAATACTAATAGTTTCCAGTTATCCATACTGATCAAATTTTAATCTAGATCTGAGACAAAGTAGGAACAGGGTTTTTTTTCAGTTCATCCCCACTAGAGCATTCTTCCATGCATTCCCACTGATTGCAAAACCCGTACCACTACCTGACACTGTACCATTAACTTAAGCCTTTAGTCACAGAAAGAAAATAGCCATTCTATATTGTCTTTCTGTGCTTTCACAATGTTTAACCATGCCCTTTATTTCAAGAATTCCAGGAAATGGCCTTAGGAAATCCAAAATATCAAACCCAGGTTGCAGAGTGTCTCACCTCAGGAAGAAGTGCTGAACAATTGATTTGCAGCCTTGTTGCCACAGGCCAGACCACCAGGTGAACCATTACTCAAGATAGCCATCACAACCAGATAATGCTGACCTGCATACCCTACCCCTAATATAAATTCTTGTGCTTTGCCTCATATCCCAACTGGCTTTTTTCAGAAAGCGAGTCGGGGAATTCTCTCTCATGCTGTCTCCCTTATGCCCGGGCATAAGCTCCAATGAAGCCTTGTCTGGGAGAACTCTTTTGGCCTCGTGTCAATTTCTATTGCACTGAAAGCACAAGAACCCATGGTTGGTAACAGATCCATGAAAAATTTAAGATCCTTAACTTTAGCTGGGCATCAGAACAATATTTTATTTATCTCTATTTGATATCTATTTTTGTTAGCGGTGGAAGAGATCTGAGTTACCCTGAGTTACAAGCGGCAAATCTGCATGGGTTCACAGCAACTTCAGTCCTTGCCTCCTCGGAAGAAAGAATTTGACTGAGGGGCATAAAGCCGAAAAAGACCAAGGAAAGTTTCAGAGCAGAAGTGGAAGTTTATTTAAAAAGGCTTTAGAATAGGAAAGATAGGAAAATTCACTTGAAACAGGTCCAATCAGGCACTTGAAGGTCCAGGAGAGAAAAGAGAGCAAAAGAAGACAGCAAAAATGACCTTTAACCTTGATCCTAGGACTTTATAGGCTCACCTGTTTCCCATGTTTCTTCCCTTAGGGTGGGTTTTCCTCATGCTCGGTGCTCTCCTTACCTTTGGGAATTGAACATGCTCAGTATGTTTAGGTAGTTATACACATGCCCTTCTGAGGCTTTCTTCCCTTTTCCAGTGGAGTGTGACCCAGAAGATTTTATCTTAACACGCATGCCCAGGAAGTTGCTTCCCCCTGGGGTCTGCATTCAATTAACATTTTTATGTTAACAGGTGTGGACCATCAGGAAATGGCCTCTCCCTGACACTGCGAACTATCATTTTTAGAGAAGCAATGTGATAATTGCTGAACCATCATCACCTGACATTTCTAGTGGGTGGGGGAGAGCCCTTTCCTGCCCTACTCATGCTTAACTACCTGTAACATTTTCACACAGCTGTAAACAAACAAGAAAAAAATCTACTTTTTCTTTGGAATGCTTTAGAAACCTCAAATGCATCCTTGTATTTCCTACTATTTGCATTATTTTGTTAGATATCTAATGTTTACCCAATCAATTATTAGCTTTTGTATTACATAATGTTTATATCCTTGAAGTTTCAAAATACACCAACAATTTTAATATACTAATGAGTAGCTGCTGATGGGGCTCAGAACTCAACAACACCCCAAAATATGACTGTAGATCTGAATAGGGCACTCCAAATATGCCTTTTTCACATAAGGATTATTTTGAGCTGGTTACATTCAGAAAGTAGGCAGACACAGGCATAGCTCTTAAAAGTTACCTTTTTGTAAATGAAATTGATATCTGTAAATTAAGTGTCCATTTGTTAAGGGTATCTTCCTCTCTACACCAAGAAGAGAAGGAAGACTAAATCACTAGAGATTCCAGCATCAATGGAGAAGGCATCTGCATAACAAACCTTACCTTTCACTTCTCTTGCTCATTTCACCTTAGCTGGGCCTTTCCCCACACCCTTCGTTGTTTCAGAATATGGTGATATTTAAGTCTGAAGTTTAAATGCCTTCTTTGAGATACATTCTGGAGACTTCTCATTTCACTGGTTTTTCTCCAATGTATACATGAGGAATACATGTTAACTAACTTCTATTTTTTTTCCTCTTTTTAATCTGTCTTTTGTTAGAAGGAGTCCCAGTTAAGAACTATGAAGGAAAGAGAGAAAATTATTTTTCTTCCCCTACACTGTATCTTCTCTTAAAAAGAAATTTACAAATCTCTTGGCATAGTCACATTATATCTGCATCCCTGGTTCTGTCTATTGTTTGTCACATTGGTGATGTGATGCCCTCAAACTGTACAATATGAAACTTTATGGTGACAGCTATAAGAAGATAGATAAAAATTTACATAAAACATTGTCCAAAGCAATCTTCTCTGAACAGAACACCCTGACTAAAGTGACAATGGAACTCGTATGGAAGAATACTTCATTAGAAACATGACAAGCCCAGGGCGTATTTAGAGTACTCTTTAGAGTAACCTGAGGGAGTGGATGAAAACACAGGAGAAGATGAAGGGGCTAGAGGCATTGACATTCCATTTGAGTTTTCCTTTATTCTGGCTAATCTTTTGTTGTCTAGTTATTTATGTTGTATGAAAGTAATTTTATTGAACTCAATGCATGCACTGATTCAAAAAGCATAAAATACAAAGCAATCTGCCCATATAACCCGAAGTTTATAATAATGCAACCTAATGGGAGAAATATCTGGAAAGGAAAAGATAAGTGTATTACACGGGATAAATAAGAAAAGGGAAAGACCAACAAATGAATCCTATTTGATTCATCCATACTGCAATCAATGAAAAGCCCTGGTCCACGTCACTTTTCAGGATGCTTTGCAGAAAAGGCAGACTACATTTTCTACTTGGTAATGTATTACTGTATACTAATGAATGTGCACAACCCACCACTTCCTAGTCTTCTGGTTCCTTAGAGAATGAACAGACGTCATTTTATCTCAGGGAAAATGCTAAATTTAAGAGTATTATCTGCTACAAAGCCTTTTATTGTATAACAGGGCTTGGAAAAAGTTAAGAGCCAGATAGTAAACACAAGATCAGGACTAAAGTGAGGCAAGTGAGGTATCTCAGTCACAAAATTTAAGGAAGCTCTCACTAATCCTGACCCTAAGTAAATACTTTAGGCTTTGCAATATAGTTGATCTCTTACAACTACTCACCTCTGCCATTGTAGCACTAAAGTAGCTAGAGATTATACTAACTGAATGGGTGTGGCTATGTTCTAACAAAACTTTATTTACAACAATAGGCAAAGGGCCAGATTTGGCCTGAGGGTCATAGTTTGCTGACCCTCGTTTTATGGCAATATGTAAAATAAATACAAATGTTTTATTATTTAATTTGTACATAAAATTTCATCAGTATGTAGAAAGTGTTCAGTGATGCCACCAAGAGATGTCTTTATTTTTTAAAAAAAGTTTCTAGAACACTACTTAAACTTATATAACACTAGAAAGAAGGTTCCAGATTTGGGATACAAAACATCACTGATTCCTTTGATACTCTATGCACATATATGTTCACACCTTTTAAAAAATGTTTTCTTTTCTTACCCACTTACTTTCTAGTTCACCAGTCAAAAATGCTACTCATTCTCGCAGTGGCTCATGCCGGTAATCCCAGCACTTTCAGAGGCTAAGGCGGATGAATCACCTGAGGTCAGGAGTTTGAGACCAGCCTGGCCAACATTTTAAAACCCCCTCTCTACTAAAAATACAAAAATTACCCAGGCATGGTGGTGCACTGCAGTAGTCTCAGCTGCTCAGGAGGCTGAGGCAGGAGGATTGCTTGAACCTGAGGTTGCAGTGAGCCAAGATGGCACCACTGTACTCCAGCCTGGGTGACAGAGAAAGACTCTGCCTCAAAAAAAAAAAAAAAAAAAAAAAAAAATTGCTCTCTCTAGAAAACTGTCTCTCTTCGCCTCATCTCCCCAAACACAAAATGACTCACACTCCCTCTGTGATGATACAGCCTTTGGTTTGGAATTCTCTACTAAAAGTCTTCAAATTGTCTTGGGTTATAATTAACTATACATGCGTCTCTCTCCTTATGGGACTATAAGGGCAGGGCTATCTTGCAATCACCTATTTTTTCGCAAATAATAAAGTATATTGGATTATTGATAGTCTTTAAATATGTGTTGAAATAAAATGAATTGACTTTTTTTGGCAATGATTTGTTCTTTAGGCTTTATAAGGTGCCACTCTTAAATATCTTGCTCACATCACTGCACTTGAAGAAGAAGTGCCCTGAAGCCATATGGGAAGCATGTGTGGCAGATTCTTGGCTCTAGACCATGATCACGGCTCATACTTTGTGTTTTAACAAGCTGGTATACCACCCACCAGTTAATAATTACACTCTAATTTTCTGATGCTATGTAATTCATAATAAGAAACTCTAAGAGTCCAAACATGCTATCCTTTATTAGAAAAAGATTCATTGCAAACTGTTTTTCAAAGTTATTAAACCAAATGCTATGATGTCTGGAATTTTCTTAATAATAAGCTAGTGGGGCAGGGGAAGAAGGAGCTTAAATGAAATGAGAATAGTCATGAGCCGATTATTGCTATACTTAGGTGCTGAATACACTGGGGCTCATTTTACAATTCCTACCAGTTTGTGTATGTTCAAAAGTTTCCAATAAAAATTAATAATAGAAATTAAACTAAAAAGTAGAATATTTTGAATTCTCCCTTTGCCTTTAGCGTGTATATACACATACACACACACACTAAAGGCCTTTGCCTTTGTCTTTAGTATGTGTGTATATAGGTTTATATAGACACACACTATATATAAACACCCACACATACATATACACACACACACTAAAGGCAAAGGAAGAATTCTATATATAATTATATTTATATGTAATATAACTATATATCATATTTATTAAAATTATATATAATTATTTTATATGTACAAATATTAAACAGGCCTATCCACAGGAAAATAGAAGGTTGGATAGATAGGCAAAACATTTTTCTTCTTTTTCTTTTTTTTTGTTTTTGGAGAAGGAGTCTCCTCTGTCGCCCAAGCTGGAGTGCAGTCATGCAATCTTGGCTCACTGCAACCTCTGCCTCCTAGGTTCAAGTGATTTTCCTGCCTCAGCCTCCCAAGTAATTGGGATTACAGGTGCACATCACCAAGCCCAGCTAATTTTTGTAGTTTTTTTAGTAGAGACAGGGTTTCACCATGTTGGCCAGGCTGGTCTCAAACTCCTGACCTTAAAGTGATCTGCCCACCCAGGCCTCCCAAAGTACTGGTATTACAGGTGTGAGCCCCCATGCCCAGGAAAACATTTTTCATTTTTACTCTTTTTATAACTTTTATTTGTCTTGCCTCAATTTTTTCTAGACCTTCATTCATTGGTCAGGATTTATGTTTACAGCTCTGGTAATTTTCTCATTGTCTAGGGAAAGCCCAAAGCACAGTATTTTGGGATAATGGGGGTGAAAAAAAGAATTCTCACATTAATACTAACTAGCATTTATTCAGTGCGTGATATAGACCAAGCACCGAAGTGCTAGATGTTGATACACTTTATCCTCCTTGTACACCAGCTAAAGAATACACAATCCTATTTATTACCCTGTTTTAGAGAAGACTTTATATAACTTGACCAAGGACAAACAATTTGCCAATGGAGCATTGAGAATTAGAACCTATGTGTCTGGTCTCAGAGCCCCTACTTATAACCACTTTGCTGTATAATGTAAAAGATGACATTTGGCAAAATTTAAAGAATTTACCCAACCAAATTCACGTTCCCATTCTTTAGTGCCTGACCCACTTCCCAGCTTCTAGTCACAATTCCTTCCTTAGATTATCATTTTTGCACTTCTGCAACTTTCTTCTTGGACTGCTTCTTGTCAATGAGTTGTTGGATCCTCTTTGTATGAGTTTGCTGCAGTAACAAAAACTCTAAATTCTTACTGGCTTACAACAAAGGCTTATTCCTTGTTCATGTTATATTTCAGCTGTGGATTGACTGCAGCCAAGCTATAGGTCTGTTTCACATGTCTTCTCATTCAGTGAAATAGATGAGAGAGGAAGCTTGATGGCACGGGAGAAAAGCAAGGGCTCTGTTGAAAATTTATGATGCTTCATAAGGTTTCTATGTGAAATTCACATTCCATTGGCCAAAGTATATCACACAGTCAAGCTCAAAGTTGATGAGATAGAATGTTTACTCTTCTCCCAGGAAGCAAAGCAAGACATATGGGAATAGGAAGGAGCAATTGTTCTCTGATAAGAAAAAGATAACAAAAAATGTGAAAAATGATTGAGTCTATCACCCTCTCTTTAATATCCATCTATTTCTCACATTATTTACTCCACCAATACTCTTTGATCATTAGGTATGATTTAACATGCCTCTACATTCTGTCATTCTTCATTCCCTAGTTTACGGTTTTCCTTGAATCATACAAATACATGCCTTCAGTGTTCTCAAGTTCAACCCTCTCATCTTAGAGAAAATGGAACTTCTTGTCCATTCTTATTATAAGAACACAGGTCTCCCAAAGTGCTATCTAGTGTACTGTCTGTGGTTTTCCTCAGAATGGAGAAATAAAAGTCTACCATCTCCCAGACCTTTGGTGACCAAGGTTACATTTCGAACTAAAAAAAGTATTGTTTAGGGTTTCATGCAAAACAAAGAGCATAAACCCTATCTCATGGCCTTAAACATCTAAGGGGTCCATTTTCCTCACATGATTAAAAAACCCCAGTGTAGACTGTCCTGGACTAGTACAGTCAAGAACCCAAGTTCCTTCTAATTTTCTACATCACCTACTTAGGCAATATTCTGCTTCATACTTGTATGAAATAAACTGCATCTCTGGCCCCATGTCTATGTTGTACACAGGAAGAAAGGTAAAAGAATGGAGGGTAATGCAATAGTCTGCCCTTTTTAAGTAAGATAAAGTGGCTCACCCAGGATCACCACATGCTTAAATCTCATTGGTCAAAATTAGTTCGCTAGGGAATCCTTATTTCCAAGGAATTCTGAAGTCAATATCTTTATTTTGTTTAAGTTTCTATGTTGAAATAATTACAGACTTACAAGAAGTTGCAAAAATTAAACCAAAGATCCTATGTAGCCATGCTGTTGCATGCCTCAAAGGTAACATCTTATGTAACTAGAGTACATTATCAAAATTAAATTTCCATCAACAGATCACAATTAGTCTGGATGACAGACCCTTCTAAGATATCACTAGTTCTTATGTACATTCAGTTTTCAGGTTCTTATATGTTCGTGTATATAATTCTGTGACGTTTTATCACCCTTATAGATTTCTATAACTGTGGTCACAGTAAAGATACAAAGCAGTTATATTATCACAAAGGAACTCCGGGCGATGGGTCTTTTTAACTACGTACATGGCAGTCCTGAACATAATCAGAGATCCTGCTAGGACGGAAGAAGGAGAAATGGATTTGAGATAGGCAACAAGCAGTACCTGCCACAAACGACAGCTATTTTTAAGAGAAGGAGTTTTCCATGATCTTGGATGTATAAATAGAGTCCATCCACCCCCATCCTTCCTCCTGAAACATACACTCCTTTTGTTCTTTAGAAACCTCTCAAACAAATGCCATACAATTTAACTTATCTCATGCTGTAAGGCTGTAATGACTCCAATGAGATGTGGAATTCAAGATTTCAAGAAACTGCAAATATATGTCTGAGTTCAATACCACTAAAAACACCCAAGAGACCAATGAAAGGACAAAGGGTTTTTGTTGTTATTGTTCTAATAAGAATAATTCCTTGACACAGGACCAGAAATCAACAAGTGGGGGGAATGGAAAACCCAGAGTGTCTCAAATTACATCATGTTTGGGCAGGGGGTTGGGGGTAAGAATGACCTCTTAAACAGAGGTCCAACCATTATTTGCAGTCCAATTCCAGAACTGCCTGAATAAGATCCAGCAGTTTGCTTGCAATGGGACCTGAGGAACATTCCATGTTGTTCTTGAACAAGAAAGTTCTTAAAGTGACAATAATGAGGAGAAATGAATTTGAAGGTACTTATAGAGAATATCCGTATTTGTAGTGGGATAAATATACTGTCTAAAAAGTACAAACATACGTAAGAAAATAGGGTCATTTACTAAGTGGTCTTTGCTTAAATGTTGGACAGAACAAATGTTCTATCAAAACAAGGGCAAGCTTGATTTGATTTGATTGATTTGACTGTTGACTAATAAAGGCAATCTCATTATATTCTAATACTTTATATGAGACTTTTTTTTCCCTGCAATTGTTAGCTACTAGTGAGTCTACTGCAAGCCCTGCTAATATAATCAGCAATAGGCTGATCTGACTCTGGGAAAAATGGCCCCAGCTCAAGTAATTAAATAGCTACAGGGAAAGCAGTTTGCCTTTTTGAGCACATCTTTTAAAACACTGCATTTTTCACAACATTTGAGGTAGTCTTCAGGATAATGATGCTTAAGATGAATGACATAAGACACCAGAGTAAGCAGTGTAAAAATGTGAGTCTGGGCCAGGCCCAGTGGCTCATGCCTGTAATCTCAGCATTTTGGGAGGCTGAGGCAGGTGGATCACCTGAGGTCAGGACTTCGAGACCAGCCTGGCCAACATGGTGAAACCCTGTCTCTACTAAAAATACAAAAATTGGCCAGGCATGGTGGCGGGCACCTGTAATCTCAGCTACTTGGGAGGCTGAGGTAGAAGAATCGCTTGAATCCAAGAGGCAGAGGCCGCAGTGAGCTGAGATTGTGCCACCGCACTCCAGCCTGGGCAACAGAGCAAGATTCCATCCCAAAAATAAAATAAAATAAAATAAAATAAGAGTCTGGATTGATACCCTAGTGGTCAGACATCAAGACAGCCAGCAAAAGTAACCAGATGGTGACACCCATTGTTATATTCCAGCTCTCCCACCATTGAGTGATGCATATATCACTTCTCTCTTCCTTCAATTCACCGTGGCCCTAGTTCTAGGACCTACCCTTGATAGCTAAGAGTGATACATTTTTTTAATGCACCTATTTCTTTTTATGTTGGAGGTTAGCTTCTGAGCTCAAAGATGCTAAAGATCAGAGAAGGCCATAGAGCTAAGGAGGACTTCAATGGGACCTGAGGAACATTCCATGTTGTTCTTGAACAAGAAAGTTCTTAAAGTGACAATAATGAGGAGAAATGAATATGAAGGTACTTATAGAGAATGACTAAGGTGGCTAAGCAAGCAACATACAAAAGCAAAGCAGATCAGTGTATCACAATAAGGGGTGGTAAAGACTGTGCCTGAGTATCATGAATGATGTACACAAAGACTTAAAACTCTCAATAAAAACATAGTACAGAAAACATCAACAAACCACAACAATGTGTTTGCTGGATATTCTGAGGGACAAATTCAATCTGGGATCCTCCACTATGAGACTTCTACCAGGTATAAGGCAAATATGAGACCTGTTGCTTTCTCCCAAAATTTCTCGCTTTTTCTTTATTGAATAGCTTAAATCCAATTTTCTGCCTTTCTCATAGTTCCTTCCAGTCATAAGCATTTTTGCAGTAGGTTTCAACATTAATATTTTATTATCGGTCTCTAATACAAGTTATTCACATTTCAGTTGATTTACAAAGCCTGAAAGTCAACATGCTAATTAATCTTACAGTTTGGATACTGAACTGTGATGACTGGAATAATCAAACAGCTTCTGATAAGTAAGTAATTCTGCCTAAGCACAGAATTGTCAAGTTCGGAGGGCTTGAATTTTCTTGTGGCCCAGTTCTCAGAAGAGAATATAGAGATCGCTGATCTTAAAAATAAATCCTGTGTTTCATGGTACAAAATAGGTTTTATTGATACTAAGAAAATATTAAATGATTAGTAGTACAGTGTTTTTTGTGATCAAAAGTCTTCAAATACAATTTTCTTCTAAAAGAATTTAAATTGTGTGCATTCTTATATTGAAGAGCTTCATCTAGCAGCACTATGTCACTGAAGAAGGAATATGGTCGCATACAATGATGTAGTGACCTGTGTCTCAGATTGGACCAGGAAGGTATATTCTTTACATGGTAGATTAAAGATGGTTGCAAGTTCTTTATTCTTTTTCCATTGGGATTCCAAGTTCTTAATTCTTTCCCCTTTGAATCTGCATTGACCTTTATGTCTTGCTTGAACAATAGAATGCAGTAGAAGCTACATTCTGGAACTTCTAAGACCAGGTCTGAAAACACTTTGCTACTTCCACCTGGGTCTCTTGGAATATCAACTCTAAGGAACTTGAGCCACTATATGAGGAGTCTAATTGCACTGAGGCTGCCAGGCTGGATAGGTCATGTGTAGACACTTTCTTTTACAGTGTTAGCTGAGTCCAGACTTCAGACCAGACCAGCCACCAGATAAGTACCACTGAGTGACCCTAGTCAGTGCTTCGAGCAGCAGAAAAATTGTCCATAGGAGGCCTGCCAAATTTTTTACCTACACAATCATGAGATAAAATGCTTGCTTTTCAAAGCCACTAAATATTAGACTAACTTTTATGGGGAACTTATGACTAGAACCCAGAATGATTTATAACATGATTCAAAGCTCATGGTAGAGCTACCTCTAAATAGGATAATGGCAATCACTAACGTAATTCTTATTATGTCCCTGGCACTGTTTTAAGTAGCACATTTGCTCCTCACAAAACTTCATAACTAAGTAGCATTATAATTCATATGAGGAAACTGAGGTACAGAGGATTACGTAACATGTCCACAGTCCTTCAGATAATAGGCAGCAAGGGTGAGATTCAAAGCCAGGCAACCTGACTTCAGAATCTGTGTTCTTAACACTTACATTGTAATTACAACACACTCTTTTAAGAAGTTAGCTTCCATTTACTCAACCCAAGCAAAGTTGTCCTAGTGTGCCCCACGAATCCTTTTTAAGAAGTCTGTTTAGGTTGACTGTTTGTTTTTCTTTGCTTTACTTTGGACTGTGCAATAAGCTTCATGGGCCAGCTGTGGTGGCTCATGCCTATAATCCCACTGCTTTGGAGGCTGAGATGGAAGGATCGCTTGAGGCCAGAAGTTTGAAACCAGCCAGGGCAACATAGCAAGACACCATTCCTGCAAAAAAAAATTAGCCAGGCATAATGGCATGCAGCTGTGGTACCAGCTACTTGGGAGGCTAAGGTGGGAGGATCACTTGAGCTCAGGAGTTCCAGACTGCAGTGAGCTATAATCGTACTACTGCACTCCAGCCTGGGTGACAGAGTGAGACCCTGTCTCAAAAAAAAAAAAAAAGAAAAAAAACCAAAAAACAAAAAACAGCCTCACAAAGGACCAGGCACCCTGGTGTGATGATGGAGGCAAAGGTCCCAGGATACCATGCTACAGAGCCTGACTACACCACACAATACTCTATTTATAAGAATTCTCAGGGAAAAATTCCTTCCTGACATTTGGATCAGGAATAGTTACAATTGTTACGAACAATTGGTTTGCTTCAAATAACTACTGGTACTTGGTTTAAAAATAAATATATGGCCCCACCATATAGCATCTCAGATTATGCTTTTTTTTTTTTCGATTTCTCTTTACCGAGGCTCTGTATCATGACTCAGCTCTTGCTTCCCTTTTGATTTTGCTCTAAGTCGTTCCATGTAATGTGTCTGTAATTTGTGAATAGTTATAAGTTTTTCTCAACACATTTTGGAGGAAAGCAAGGTATATCTATTAATCAATGTTCTAAATGATGACTAACAAGATAGTTTTGAGTGCTTGTGCAAGTTACAGAATTTACCTCTGGGTATTCTGATCTTGAATCTGAACTAGAAATATGTGTGTGTGTGTGTGTGTGTGTGTGTGTGTGTGTGTACACATGACACCATTAGTCACCCAGTTAGAAATGCTTTCAAGTTTTAATATTATATTACTTCAAAAAGTTCCTGGGAAAATATTCCACTAAGAGAAGATGACCCAGTGAAGAAGAAAAATGTTTGTTATAAATAACATTAGTTAGAATGCTCTTAGGTAAAAGAAACCAAAATACAACTAAGGAGGCCTACAATTCAAGGATATTAATTTTTATATAACAAGAAAGTTGGAGGTAGACCCTTCTGGCACTCAGTCATCAGCTGCACCATGGTAGGGTAGAAAACTCGTGTCTCTGTCATTCTCCTGGCCCTTCCTTGGGATGACGAGGCAGCTGCCACCATTTCTGACATAACTTCGTGTGACTGTTTCCAAGGGCAAAAAGCAGAGGGCAGCCAAAATGTCAAGAAAGCGCTCCTCAGGTACCCTGCTGCTTTTATCACCAAAAAATCATTTTTTTATACTGGCTCCAGAAGACTGCCTCTTACTTACATTTGTTCAAAATTGGGTTGCATGGCTGCTCTTGGCTACAAGGGAAGCCAAGAAGGTCAGCATTGGCTTTTTCATCCTTTTTCCATCCTTTAGTGGTAAACGAAAAAAGCCCAAATAAGGATGGAAATGGTTGTTAGGCAGGCAAATATTGCTTTCTTACACAATAATTCAATCAAAAACACTGGTGATATAAAACAGTTAAAAATGGGTTTGCCAGGAAAATAACTAATCAGAATCAAGATAACCTTGAACATCTGGTTAGACTGTCTTGGGTTTTGATTAGAAACCACATCCCCCCAAAATGTTAGTGAAATTCTCATAAGAATGTTCATGTTAACTTTTTAGTTCTTCCCAAGGGGAGATACAAAAGCTATTGTTGAATCAAGTTTTGAGGACAGAGGAGTACTGGTTTTCAATAGTCCACAGGGATGGATTACCTCTTGAGGTTGAAGGGCAGGCCAAGTAGGCCAGTCGAGACTGACGATCTGTCTTTGTCAGAACAGCTCTGTTTTCTTTCCATCCTGGGTTTAAAAAAGCATTTAGCTGCTAGTGAAATATCTAATAAACATGAGTAATTTGTTATAGCTCTAGTGTAGGGTCTCCCAAAGTGTCATTTGCATCAGAATCTCCTAAAATCTAAAATTCAGTTTCCTAGATCCTGTACCAGGCCCATCAATTAGGTATTCTGATGCCTAGATTTTTGGCAGGGCCCAAGTTTCTATATTTCAAGTAAGATTGCAAGGTTCGGCCGGGCGCGGTGGCTCATGCCTGTAATCCCAGCACTTTGGGAGGCCTAGGTGGGTGGATCACGAGGTCAGGAGACCGAGACCATCCTGGCTAACACGATGAAACCCCATCTCTACTAAAAAAAAAAATACACAAAAATTAGCCAGCCATGATGGCGGGCGCCTGTAGTCCCAGCTATTCGGAGGGCTGAGGCAGGAGAATGGCGTGAACCCAGGAGGCGGAGCTTGCAGTGACCCGAGATCGTGCCACTGCACTCCAGCCTGGGCAACAGAGAGATACTCCGTCTCAAAAACAAACAAACAAACAAACAAACAAAAAAAGATTGCAAGTTTCCTCATAACCCATACTGCCCTAAAAAGACACCTCTTTAAATAATTAGGGATGTGTACAAAGATTAAGATATAAAGATGGTTGCTTGTTTTTAATTATATATTTTTTATTCTTCTTTTCCTCTAAATTCTTGGGTTTGACATTTGACTTTGAAATTCTCTTAGAGATTCTGAAATTACATTTCTGGTTTCTCGTTGCTTGTGTCTATGTAAAGGGTAAAATATTCATTGAAAATGTTATGTATAATTCACTTCTTAGCCCTTGCCAGAAATGTTTTATGCCTTTCATCAATGAGGCAATATTTTAGAATAATTGTTTTAAATGCCTGATATGGTTATTTTTCCCCAGGAATTTAATAAAAACAGGCAAGCGCAGACAAATACAAGTGTTTTGTAAATGGCTGAAATTCAGGTACTCTTTTATTAGATCACAGAGCTGTGAAACAGATTAAATTTCAAGCATGGAGACTTTCAACATTGTTCTTGTAATTGCAAAGCATTCAAATGCATTCCTTTGCACTAATAATTACTCTCTCCATTAATGCAATTGTTCTAGAAATTAAACAGACAGATCCTAAGTAAATGATAGTTTCTTTTTGTTTCTCACAGAAGTTGAGAATAAACTGTAGGTTAATTAAACTCTTGCATTAGTTTTTATATGGTATTGATTTTCAATTCAGAGGTAAAGCTTATGCTCTCATACTAAAAAGCCTGTTTATAAGATCATTTTAATCCTTTTCTGAAAAGGTTTAATTTATAATTGTGTTCTCCACTTTAATTGATCATAACAAACGAAGCAAATGCATAAGTTATGCTTCAAAAATGCCCTTCATTACATGGAAAATTGGGACTGAGAGAATTCTCATACATTGACTTTCAGTATGTTTTCATAATTCTTCTGGAAATGATATTATATTTGAATAAGTACCCACTTCCATACAATGGAAGCATTAAACAAAAGAATGTGAGTATGGACTTCTGTCACTGAGGAAAGTCCACTAGACTCAACATGACAATCAAGAGCAGCAGCTTTGATTAATGACTGACAATGATAATTCTGTTCAGGCTTCCTTTCCCCAGTCTTTGCCTTCTTCTGGTCCCCTGCCTTTCTTTCCTCCTTTTAATTCCAATTACTTTTAATCTCTGTCAATCTTTAAAATTCCTTATCCTTTGTGTATTTTAGGAAAATATCAAGGTAATAAGGAAAAAATAAAAATTGAAATGGGCAGTGAGCTGCAGTGCATTGCAAGTAAAACAAAACAAAACAAAAAATGTATCCCTAACTTACCAAACCAATTAACACCAAATGTTAGCACCAAAAAAAACATAAATAAATAAAAAAGTGTACGTAAAGAAAAAGCAGTAAAGATAGTTCTTACCTTAATTCACTCTTTCACCATAAAAATAAAAGAGGCTCATTAACATGTAGAGATTCTGTACTTCAATTTTGTCTGTTCAGATTGGGAATTTTCATTTGTTTCATTTTCATTTCCATTTGTATTTATATCCTAATAGAAAAAGCCAACATAATCCCAAATGGACCTCAAAGTCATGATGTAGAATGGAAACCACTGACAAAAGATAATCCTCCTTTTCTCCCAGCCTAGTGGGTGCAAGCTGGGTGGATTAAACAGATTTGGACCAAACCAACAATGGTTTATAAAAGGTCAAGCTGTGAGCTTGGCATCAGATCAGAAGCCATTTTTTGGATGCTCTCCCCAAGGAATAAAGTCAAGCTCCTCTTTTCTAGCATGATGGAATCACTAAGGAAACCCAAGAATAAGAAATCTCACAAAATTCAGAGACCATAAACTGGCCTGTAGATATGTGTTTGTCTCATGCAGTTTTTAATTTTCAAAAATTCATTTCCAACATTCGAAAGTGTAAGATTGAACATTAAAAAAAGAAGGTAATTGATCTTTCTGGAGAAGTAAAAATATCTGGCAATACCAAACCTGTATGTGGCATTGATTGGTGAATATGGAGCAGGTGCTACCTGTTTGGGACAGAATGTGGGCTGTCTGGTTTTTACAGTCTCCACTCCTCCCTTTTGCTGAGTCTTTGCCATCTTCACTCACAATTAGTACCTCCTGGCCTCTGTAGGGATGTTTGTGTCTTCGGATGTAGTCTAACATCTGCACTTTTTCATATGAGGAGATGCAGTTGTAAGAAAGAAAAGCCTTGACTAAAGTTGCAAGCCTACATTGGAATCAGCTGATCCCTCAGTGGGTAAAGGAAATTGTAACACAGTAAGTCAAACTCCTTTCTGCTGAAAAGATGATGTGGTAGCATTCCAGACACAAGTGAGTGAGAATCTCTGAGGGCAGGAAATGTGGACAGAATTCCTTACCTGGATATGCTTCTGCTTTCTCACAATGAACTTCAGAGTTTCATACTGAAACCGAGGGCTAACCTGATTAGGCCCGCCAAACTTAACTTGCCTCATTTGTTTTTAATCACTTGCTTTTAGTCGATTTCGAAACTCGTATAGCTAAAAGTCACATAGTTAAACAATATATATCTAAACTCCCACTAGCTTCCTTATAGATAACATCTCCAATGTATGGGTCACCAGGGTAACAATTGCTTGTTTTTCAGGGACTTGGGGTCAGTTCTTGTCCAGTTCAAATCAGCTGAGACCATTGACCCTTCAACTGGCCTATATGAATGTTTAATAGGTGTTTTGACTTCAGAGGGCAAATAACTCCATCTTCCAATCATGCTAACCACACCATTGTGTGAACATGAGTCCTGTGAAGACCAATAAAGCTTGACCACAGTAGTGCAGATAACCGCCATTTGACTAATTTTTCTTTACCTCCAATCACCTTTCTCCATGCCTTGGGCCACTTTGCTCCTCTATGCAATAAACATCCTTAAAACTCATCTTTGGGCAGTGGATTTGAGATCTGTTCTCTTATCTCCTTACTTAGCTTCTGGGTGAATAAATCCTTTCTTTGCAACAAAACTTGTCATGTTAGTGATAGGCACACTGAACAATAAGTAGAATGGACCTGATTCAGTATCAATACCAGGGATTTGAGATTTACTGTTACTATTATTAACAATAATATTAACCTTAAGATAAAGATAAAGCCTATTTCCCAGTTCCTGATTAGAGATGATTTAGCTCTACCCTATAACTCAGATTTTCCAAGAAGAGTGGCATTCCAAGGCTGGGGCTGCCAAAGCTGTCAGCCTCACATGTAGTCAATAAGACAGACGTAGTGCATATAGCAAATGGTAAAGCAATGATAAAACTAACTAAAAGTCAGCCTACTTTATTAACACTATGCATTAGTGGGGAGGCAGACCAATATGGAATACAGAGCTCCCCTGATTGCTCCCCCCGACCTCAGCCATTAACACCAAGTTAACAACTTATCTTCACAGAAAAACACTTTCATAAGAACCAAAAATTAGATGAGCACTCATAGTACCTGGTTTAAACTTTCTATCACTGGAAGAAGCACTGAAGAGATAGAAAAAAGAGTCCTGAATCACCAAGACCACCCCTCCCCTATCCCCTACAGCAGCAGCATGATATAAAGAGCATCTCTGGGCACTGAGGGAGGGAGAACGCAGCAATGGTGAGATAGTGAACTCAGTGCTGTCCTGTTAGAGCAGAAAGAAAAACCAGATCAAACTCAGCTGACACCCACCCATAGAGGGAGCATTTAAACCAGCCCAGGCCGGAGAGGAATTGCGGATCCCAGCAGTCTGAACTTGAGTGACCAAAAACCTCACCACTGAGGGCCAAAGTACTCTCATTCTCGAAGTAAACTTGAAAGGTAGTCTCGGTTATAAGGATTGCAACTCATAGGAGACTACTAGGGCTGAACTAGGCCCAAAGAGAGGGGACTGGGGAGGCATGTGACATACTGAGACACCACCAGCTGGGCAGTCAAGAGAGAACTGGCATCACCCCTCCTCTAGCCCCAGGCTGCACGTTTCATGGCTCCCAAAGAAACCCCTTTCTTCTGCTTCAGGAGAAGAGAGAGAAGAGTGAGGAGAAATTTGTTTTACATCTTGAGACTGGTCTGCCACAGCAGGATAGGACACTCCCAGCTTTCGGTGGCTCAGAACAGAGAAAGAGAGACTTCGTATGCTTGAGAGAAACTAAGGAAGGAGACCAAGAGTCTCTGCCTGGTAATGCAGAGAATTCCCCCAGATCTTGTCCAAGACCATCAAGGTGATAGCTCTACAAATCTGCAAGAACCACAGTGGTATTTGGCTTGGGGTGCCCCCCAAAACACAAACAGCTGAGTTCACAACACTCAAGTCCTTTCAAATATCTGGAAATCCTTCCCAAGAAGGGATGGCTACAAATAAACCCAGACAGTGAAGACTACAATAAACATGTAACTCTTCAGTGCACCAACACCAGAGAACATCTACTAGCATCAACATCATCCAGAAAAACATGACCTCATCAGATGAACTAAATAAGGTACCAGGGACCAATCCTAGAGAAACAGAGATATGTGACCTTTCAGAAAGGGAATTTAAAATAGTTGTGTTTTAAAAGGAATTCAAGATAATGCAGAAAAGGAATTCAGAATCCTATCAGATAAATTTAACAAAGAGATTGAAATAATTTAAAAGAATCAAGCAGAAACTCCGGAGCTCTGTAATGCAATTAATATACTCAAAAATACATCAGAGTTCTTTAACAGCGGAATGCAGCAAGCAGAAGAAATAATTAGTGAGCTTAAAGACAGGCTATTTGAAAATACACAGAGGAGACAAAAGAAAAAAGAATAAAAACAATGACACCCACCTACAGGATCTAGAAAATAGGCTCAAAAAGGCAAATCTAAGAGAAAGAGATAGCAGTAGAAAGTTTATTCAAAGAGATAGTAACAGAGAACTTCCCAAACCCAGAGAAAGATATGAATATTCAACTACAAGAAGGTTATAGGAAACCAAGCAGATTTCACTCAAAGAAGACTACCTCAAGGCATTTAATAATCTAACTCCCAAAAGTCAAGGATAAAGAAAGGATCCTAACAGTGGCAAGAGAAAAGAAACAAATAGCATACGATAGAGCTTCAATACGTCTGGAAGCAGACTTTTCAGTGGAAACCTTATAGAATAAGAGAGAATGGCATGACATATTTGAAGTGCTGAAAAAACTTTTACCCTATAATAGTATATACAGTGAAAATATTCTTTAATCATGAAGGAGAAATTATGACTTTCCTGAGCAAACAAAAGCTAAGGGATTTCATTAATACCAGACCTGTCCTACAAGAATTAAAGAGAATACTTCAGTAAGGAAGGAAAGGGCATTAATGAGCAATAAATAATCACCTGAAGCTAGAAAACATACTGGCAATAGTAAGTACACAGAAAAACACAGAATATTATGACACTGTGACGTGGTATGTAAACTACTCTTATCCTAACTAGGAAGACTAAATGATGAACCAATCAAAATAATAACTACAACAACTTTTCAAGACATAGTAAGTACAATAAGATATCAATGGCATCAACAAAAATCAAACAATACCAAAGTTAAGAAGTGGGAAAATGAAATTAAGGTCAGACATTATTAGTTTTCTTTTTGCCTGTTGGTTTGTTTATGTTAAGATGGTTAAGTTGTTATCAGGTTAAAATAACAAGTTGTAAGATAGTATTTGTAAGCCTTCTGGTAATAGCAAACCAAAAAATACAATGGACACACAAAAAATAAAAAGCAAGAAACTAAATCATATCCCCAGAGAAAATCATCTTCATTAGAGGAAGACAGGAATTAAAAAAAAAGAAGAAAAGACTACAAAACAACAGAAAAACAAATAACAAAATGGCAAGAGTAAGTACCTACTTATTAATAATCACATTGAAAGAAAATGGACTAACTCTCCAAGCAGAAGATAAAGACTGGCTGAATGAATGAAAAGGCAAGACCCATTTATCTTTTGTCTCCAAGAAACATGCTTCACTTATAAAGACACAAAGAGACTGAAAATAAAAAGATGGAAAAGATATTCTATGGCAGTGAAAACCAAAACAGAGCAGGAGTCACTATACTTACATCAGGCAAAATAAATTTCAAGACAACAAGTATAAAAACAAAGAAGGCCACTGTTTAATGATAAAGGGGTCAATTCATCAAGAAGATATGCCAATTTTAATATATATGCACCCAACATGGGAGCATCAGATATATAAAGCATATATTATTAGAGCTAAAGTGAGAGATAGACCCCAGTACAATAATAACTGGAGTGTTCACCCTACTTTCAGCATTTGACAGATGTTCCCAAAAGAAAATCAACAAACAAACATCAGACTCAACCTGCACTATAGACCAATGGATCTGATAGATACTTACAGAACATTTTATTTAAAAGCTGCAGGATATATATTTTTTATCCTCAGCATATGGGTTATTCTCAATGATAGACAATATGTTAGGTCACAAAACAAGTAATAAAACATTCAAAAAATTGAAATAATAGCAAGCATCTTCTCTTACCACATTGAAATAAAACTAGAAATTTCTAACAAGAGGAATTTAAGAAACTATACAAATACATGGAAACTAGGCCATATGTTCCTGAATGACCAGTGGTCAATAAAGAAATTAAGAAGGAAAGTGAAAATTTCTTAAAACAAATGATAATGGAAACACAACACGTCAAAACCTATGGGATATAGCAAAAGCAATACTATGAAGGAAGTTTATAGTTATAAGTGCCTACATCAAAGGAGAATAAAAATTTTAAATAAACAATTTAACAATTCATCTTAAAGAACTAGAAAAGCAAGAGCAAACCAAAACCAAGATTCTAGAAGAAAAGAAATAATAAAAATCAAAATAGAAATAAATTGAAATGAAAGAAACAATACAAAATATCAATGAAACAAAAAGGTTTTCTTTTGAAAAGTTAAACAAAATTGACAAATCTTTAGCCAGACTAAGAAAAAAAAAGAAGATCCAAATAAATAAAATCGGAAATGGAAAAGGAGACATTGTAACTGATACTGCAAAAATGCAAAAGACCATTAGTGGATACTATGAGCAACTATATGCCAATACGTTGTAAAATCTATAAGAAAGTGACGAATTCCTAGATACACACAACCTACCAAGATTGAACCTGGAAGAAATCTGAAACAGGAACAGATCAATAATAAGTAATAAGATCAAAGCTACAATAAAAAGTCTTCTAATAAAGAAAAGCCCAAAACTTGATGGCTTCACGACTAAATTCTTCCAAACATTTAAAAAAGAATAAATAGCAATCCTACTCAAACTATTCTGAAAAACAGAGGATGAGGGAATACTTCCAAACTCATTCTATGAGGCCAGTATTACCCCAATACCAAAATCAGAAAAAGACACATCACAAAAAGAAAACTACAAGCCAATATCGCTGTTGATTGTTGACACAAAAATCCTCAACAAAATACTAGCAAACCAATTTCAACAATCCATTAGAAAAATCATTCATCATGACCAAGTGGGATTTATCCCTGGGATACAAGATAGTTCAACATATGCAAATCAATCAATGTGATACATCATATCAACAGAATGAAAGATAAAAACCATATGATCATTTCAATTGATGCTGAAAAAAGCATTTGACAAAATTTAATATCCCTTCATGAAAAAAAAAACCCTAAAAAACTGGGTAGAAGAAACACACCTCAACATAATAAAAGCTATATACACCAGACCCACAGCTAGTATCATACTGAATGAGGAAAAACTGAAAGTCTTTCCTCTAAGATCTGGAACATGATAAAGACTCCCACTGTCATTACTGCTATTCAACATAGTACTGGAAGTCCTAGCTAGAGCAATCAGATGGTAGAAAGATGTAAAAGGCATCCAAATTGGAAAGGAAGAAGTCAAATTATCCTTATTTGCAGATTATATGATCCTATATTTGAAAAAACCTAAAGTCTCCACAACAAAACTATTAGAATTGATAAGCGAATTCAGTAAAGTTGTAAGATACAAAATTAACATACAGAAATGAATAGCATTTCTATATGGCAACAATGAATAATGTAGAAAAGAAATTTAAAAAATAATTTCATTTACAATAACCACACATAAAATTTAATACATACGAATTAACCAAATAAGTGAAATCTCTATAATGAAAACTACAAAATGCTGATGAGGAACTTGAAGAGGATACCAAAAAATGGAAATATATTCCATGTTTATGGATTGGAAGAATCAATACTGTTAATTTGTCCATACCACCCAAAGCAATTGACAGATTCAATGCAATCCCTATCAAAATATCAATGACATTCTTCACAGAAACAGAAAAAATAATTCTAAAATGCATAAATGGATTACAAAAGACCCAGGATAGCCAAAGCT
Organism: Pan troglodytes; assembly: GCF_028858775.2. Lineage (NCBI taxonomy): Eukaryota > Metazoa > Chordata > Mammalia > Primates > Hominidae > Pan > Pan troglodytes. The sequence continues at coordinate 34,589,981 of NC_086015.1, forward strand.
ATCCTAAGCAAAAACAAAACTGGAGGAATCACATTACCTGACTTCAAACTATACTATAGAGCTATACTAACAAAAACAGCATAGTACTGGCATAAAAACAGATGCATAGACCAATGCATTAAAATAGAGAACCAGAGACAAATCCACACACTTACAGTGAACTCATTTTTGACAAAGGTGCCAAGAACATAGACTGAGGAAAAGACAGTCTCTTCAACAAATGGTGCTGGGAAAACTGGATAGCCATATGAAAACAGAATGAATCTAGATTTCTATCTCTTGCCATATACAAAAATCAAATCAAATGGGTTAAATACTTAAATGTAATACTTCAAATTATGAAACTACTGCAGGCAAACTTTGGGGAAAATCTCCAGGACAATGTCCTGTAGATTGGTCCTGACAACGGGCAAAGATTTTTTTGAGCAATATCCCACAAGCACAAGCAATCAAAGCAAAATTAGACAAATGGACATCAAGTTAAAAAGCTTTTTCAAAGAAAAGGATACAATCAACAAAGTGAAGAGATAACCCACAAAATGGGAGAAAATATTTGCAAATCACCCCTCTGACAAGGAGTCAATAACTAGAATATATAAGGAGCTCAAATAACTCTACAGAAAAAAAATCTAATGATCGATAAAAAAATAGGCAAAATATTTAAATAGACATTTCTCATAAGAAGACATACAAATAGCAAACAGGCCTAGGAAAAGGTGCTCAACATCCTTGGTCATCAGACAAATGCAAATCAAAACTACAGTGAGATACTATCCCACTCCAGTTACATATGCACATAGTAAAAATGGCTTATATCCAAAACACAGGCAATAACAAACACTGGTGAGGATGTGGAGGAAAGGGAACCCTTGTACACCGTTAGTGGGAATGTGAATTAGTGCAACCACTATGGAGAACAGTTTGGAAGTTTCTCAAAAAACAAAAAATAGAGGTACTATATGATCCAGCAATCCCACTGCTGGGTATATACCCAAAAGAAAGGAAGTCAGTATATCAAAGAGATATCTGCACTCTTATGTTTGTTGCAGCCTGTTTACAATAGCTAAGATTGGGAAGAAACCTAAATGTCTATCAATAGATGAATGGATAAAGAAAATGTACATATACATGATGGAGTACTATTCAGCCATAAAAATAATGAGATCTTGTCATTACAACAGCATGAATGGAACTGGAGATCATTATGTTAAGTGAAATAAGCCAGACACAGAAAGACAAACATCACATGTTCTCTCTTACTGGTGGGATCTAAAAATAAAATCAATTGAACTCATGGACATAGAGAGTAGAAGAATGGTTACCAGAGGCTGGGAAGTATAGTAGGAGGTTGAGGGAGAGGTGGTGATGGTTAATGGATATCAAAAGATGGAATGAATAAGACATACCATTTGAAAGCACAATAGGGCGTCTATAATCAATAATAATATAATTGTATATTTGAAAGTAACTTAAAGAAGGTAGTGGATTGTTTGTAACTCAAAGAATAAATGCTTGAGAAGATGGATACTCCATTCTCCATGATGTTGTTATTTCACATTGCATGCCTGTATCAAAATATCTCAGGTGCCCCATAAATATATATACCTACTATGTACCCACAAAAATGTTTTAAAATAATAATTTAAAAAATACTATACACTAGCAAATCTGAATAATGTCAGTGACATAAAGATGTTCCTCTGTAAAAATTAAAATATGTTGTTGGTTTAAGCGCTAAACAATTGCTGTGGTTATAGTTGAATTTTAACCATATATATCCGTGTGTGTGTGTGTGTGTGTGTGTGTGTGTATGTGTGCATCATTTTTTGTGCAGCTGAAAAGGATACCACAGTCCGGGTAATTTATATTGAACAGAAACGTATTGGATCACAGTTTTGAAGGCTGGGCAGTCCGAGATCAATGGGCTGGCATCTTGCAAAAGCCTTCATGTTATATTGTCCCATGGCAAAAGGGCAAAGAGAGGCCGAGAGAGAGAGTAAAAGGGTACCAAACTCTTCCTTCTATAACAAACCCATTCCCACGATAACGAACTCACTTTTGCCATAATGGTATTAATCTACTTATTTTCCCCTTATGGCCTAATCACTCCTTACTAGGACCCATATTTCAACACTATTATATTGGAAATTAAACTTGGTGCCTGTGACATAAGAGGTAGAAAAGGCAGTACCATTAATCTCCAAAGTGGCTTCAGGGTCATTCTTCCAGTGTCTCATGACTAGCCTCTGACTTCATTCCATCTATACTAATCTCCTTATCAAATGGTCTCTTGGCTATACCCTTGGTTTCGCCTCCTGAAAATGTTCTTTCATTTTCTACCACAGGGCCAAATTGAAAATCATTTGAATCCTAAAGTAATGTCTAAAAATTTTCATACTTTTACTACAGTTCTCTTCTGAAACCTCACCAGAATCACTCTTAATGATCTGTTTATGGCAATACAGGGATTTTCTTGCCTGTTCCTCCAAATTCTTTCAACCGCTGCCCATTACCAATTCCAAAGAGGTTTCCACATTTTCACGTATTTGATATGGCAACACCACACTTCACTAGTACCAATTTTCTTCGTCCATTTTGTGATGCTATAATAGAATAGCACAGACTGGGTAACGTATAATGAACAAAAATTTATTGGCTCATGGTTCTGTAGGCTGGAAAATCCAAGATCAAGGGGCCAGTATCTTGCAAGGATCTTCTTGCTATGTCATTCCATAGCAGAAGGGCAAAGAGAGGGTGAGAGAAAGAGTAAAAGGGGTCCAAATTCTCACTTTTATAATGAATGCACTTATATGATAATAAATGCACTCTTGTAATAATACAGGTTTTAATCCATTCACTCTACCCTCATGGCCTAATCACCTCTCATTAAGCCCTACCTCCTAATACTGTTGCATTGGGGATTAAGTTTCCAACACATAATTTTGGGAGGAACACATTCGAACCAAAGCAATATATAAGTAGCAAGTTAGCATATTTTATAATTTCTACATTAATAAATTTTATATTCTACATGAAAATTGAGAGAATCCTTGGTTAGACAGCTTGACCCAGAATACGTAGACTCAGCTATATAAATTCGCTTTGAGAGGAAGTCTGCAACAGTTTGAAATCCTTTGAGCTTGCTTCAGGCTAAAGTTCTGTTTCTGACTCCTACTGCGCTCCATATTCCTGTGTTTAAGCAGTAGCTTTGAAATAAACGATGATAGCACAGTGATTGCAAAGACAAGAAATATAATTTAGGTGACTTTAATATGTCATTCTATGGTGTTTTAATTTCTGTTTACAATTCAAAGCAGAAACATTTAGAGGCTTTAGAATCAATTACACTATTGAAGAAGAAACAAATATCTGGGTAGTTGCATTTTCTGAAATGTATTATAAAATGGAATTTTTATCATCTCTGACAAATTTATCCTTATATTTAAGACTTTACATAACTACTTTGTATATTTTGCTTCATGTTAAAGAAATTTTCTGAAATGAAAATTAATAAAATGTATTATTTGATCAACTGTGAATGAAATAGGTTAAAAACCCTAGCTAGACTATTTTTTCTGCAGGAATATGATGAAGAAGATTAATTTTGATGAAGTCATCAACAATGACAGAAGTTAAGCCTCAAAACCAAACTAATGTAATTTTTCATTAGTATAAGTGACCAGTATAATGGTATACATATTCTGCTTTGTTCAAAGAATTCATTAAAATAATTAAAAATATTAATCTATTACACTGTATTTCCTTTCTGGCCAGTTTTATTGTTATTTCTTTTACTTCAGGGTTAATATTGAAAATAATTTTATCTTATAAAGAAGTGTTCTGTTAAGTAAGATAGACTCAGCTCTGGGTACAAATTATGCTTGATCTTTTATAATGTTAAGCACCATCTTAACCCCAAACTATAATCCCATGATTTGTCAGATGCAGGTCGCAGATTTTCAACTGTCCTGGGTCTGGACTGAATTTAGTGCCAACTTATTACCTACAATAAAATTCTTTGCACTGTGTTGTTTTCCCAGAGATCCCATTCCTAGAGAGGTAGAGAGTAATTCTCTCCTTGGTTGATCCCATAGCGATTTGTCCACAAATAACTATGTCATGAATAAATGTTTAGATGACTGACTTTCTTAGGAGACATGAGCCCCTGCAAAATATGGGATGTGTGTAATTAATTTCTACTACATTTCAGGTACTCAATAAATTTCATCGAATACGTGAATAAATGCGTGAATAAAAGGATGGTGCTTTCATTTGTGATCATGAATACATGAAATTTACATTCCTACTAAATTAAACAGATACATTTAAAAGGAATGGTACCTTTTCTTTAAGAGCATATTCTAATCTAATATTATTGATATCACTGTAAAATCAAAACTTAACTTGTGTTTTATCAGTAAATCTGAACAAATTCTTTCAAAATTCTCAAATAACCAATCAATGAAATGAAGACAACCCAGAATAGTCTAGTTCCCCAAACATTAATCACTGCATGCCACTTCATTTTTTTATATATGATTATTTAGTAAATATTTTTGCTCTAGCTATTTCTATTTTTTAAAAAAGCCTTAAATACATACCTTATCCCTGTTGTAAGAAAGAATATCCATGAATATTAAGGTTTTATGTGCCTGTTACATTTTTTAATGCACACTAAAATAAGCACATAAATATTGGAATATATCATGTCTACTAAAATCATGTTGTATATACCATGATAAATACTGGCAGAGTGGAATAAACATAGACTGGGGTGAGATGAACTGGTATTGATCTTATCCACTTCCAAGGTAATATAACCTCTTTAAAAGTCAAAGCTTCATATAAATATAGAGATAAGAAGACTGGCCTCAGAGACTTTTTGTGAAGATTAAATATGTAAATCACCTAATGGAAGTCCTGCATAGATTATTTAGGTACTCGATAGTTATACCTGCTAAGATGATACATATGTCTCACCTTTCGAACAGACTGCACTCCCTCTTTCTCCACTTCTCACTTTCTCTAATAATCTGTTGGCTGCTCTTATTCTAAATATAGCCTCACAGAAACAAGTGGCCAGATCTTATGCTACACAGATATTACTCGTAGCAATTGCATGGGATAAAAATAAATATGGACAATATAGTGTGAAAGCAAGAGATAGAATTGAGGCTTCAAGAGATAGAATTGAGGCTTCTTCTCCAGGCGCTGCCTCCATAAGTTATCTGCCACCTCAAATATATCACATGGGATCTCTGGGCCAGTCCCTTTATTTAATAAAATTGAGGGAGAAAATTCTTTTTCTGTTTAAAAAGTTAATGAAATATTCAATATTTGACATCCTTTTGCTTTCATGTTTTCTCTGTCTTAAATTTTATTTTTCTTATTCTTATTGTGAGAGTATATGTGAAGCAAGGTTCACTGAGAAATGAAAGGCCTTCTCCTAGAGTTTCAAAAAAGGGTCTTGCAAGTTCAAACAAGTTTTAACTTCAAGTCTCTTAACCCTTCTCCTACTGAACCATCAACTCAGACCCTTATCAGGGTGTTCTAACGCCCTCCTCCTCTTTCACCCAGGTGGCACTGACTTGCTCTTGTTTATTCTTCTCTTGTTGGGGGACTTGCACTCTCAGAGAGAGAGTAAGTTAAAAATGAGCAGAAATCAATAGCTGGAATCTTAACAGTGGACAGGAATTTTAGTTTACTTTTTTTTTTCATAGGGAGAAGAGTGCTTAGAGTTTTGATTGTATGGTAGAGGCCTCTAAAGCACTTAATTAAGATGTCTGAAGCAGATAATAACAAATTCAGAGGGCTCCTTGGATGATCATCCAGCAGACATCCTGGAGACAAACATACACCAAAGCAAAAATACATTTCTCCTTCTGCCTCTTCATCCTGTGGACTCAGCAGGCTGGCCAAGCATGTCCCCCAGAGGTTGGTCCCACTGTGGTTAGAAGAACATAGATTCTGCCTTAAGGCAGACATTAGTTACTATCCTGGATCTACCATTATCAATAGTAAGACTGAAAGTTATTTCAGCTCTCTCACTCTCAGTTTCCATCTATAAAAATTGAGATAAGAAATAAAAATAAGATCCCCCACCCCCCAACCCACTGAACTGACTCCCTCTTGGCCAAGGCAACTCCATACACCAAAGCAAAAACATGTTTCTCCTTCTGCCTCTTCATCCTGTGGACTCAGCAGGCGGACCATGCATGTTCCCCAGAGGTCAGTCCCACTGTGGTTAGAAAAACATAGATTCTGCCTTAAGGCAGACCTGAGTTACTATCCTGGATCTACCATTATCAATAGTAAGACTAAAAGTTACTTAAGCTCTCTCACTCCCAGTTTCCATCTATAAAAATTGAGATGAGAAATAAAAATAAGATCCCCCACCCCCCAACCCACTATACAGACTCCCTCTTGGCCAAGGCAACTCAAGAAACCTTCAAAACTGTGTTCCTGGCTATAACAGGACCATAGGTTGGAAACGCCTCAGTGTGCCCCTTCCTTGTTAAACTTTAACCAGAATTCTTTCCTAAGAAGTAAGCAGAAACAAACTCTGGAAAACTAGCAATAAAGGATTCATTCCTTTATTGCCTTTAGCTAGTCATCTGAGGCTGCAACTGGACTCCCCCTCCCTCTTTGTGGTTTGAACATGACAGCTCACCAGTTTCACAATGCATCCCTTCCTAAAAACTGACCACCATCTCCAGACTGGTTTTGGCTGGCTCACAGAGGATGGACAGTGATGGTGTTCGTGTCCTCTGCTTCACCTTTTGATGTCAGAGGGCCAACCCCACCACACCCTGGCCTGCGGATCATGCTAAGGCTGCCGTTTTTTGAACATGCAACCCATGAAGAGGCACGAAGCTCAGTTGTGCATGCCCTTGTTTCTGCTTTCATGAAATATTTATGACTCCTCCTGTTATTGACTGTGTAAATTCAGCCACTATGCTCAGCATAAATTCCTGTTCCCTTTACCCCTCCCTCAAAGTGCTTGCTCTCACCTTTTGCCAGAAGTGAGGCTTCCCTGTAAGATGGCCAGCCTGCAGATTGCAACGCTTTATAATAAATAATGCTCTCCTTTCCAGATTTATGAACACCATCATTCTTCAGTTGACAGAGATGATGCAGAGTTTTATGGTTTACTAATCAAAACACTTCACTGATAAACTGTTTTGATTATTTATTATTGCATAACAAACCACTCCAGAACTTGGTGTAACAATGAGTATATTACGCTCATGAATTTTTTTGTGTCAGGAGTTCCAATGACATAGCCAACATGGCTTGACTATACTCCACAATGTCTGGAACCGCAGCTTGGAAGACTCAAATGGCTGAGGTTGAGTTGAATGGCTGGAGGCTAGAATTCTCTGGAGACTTCTTCACTTTCAGGTCTGATACCTGGGCCAGAATGACTCATGGCTAAAGCTGATTGGCATCTCTCTCAATGTAGTCTCAGGGCTTCTCTTTGTGATTTCTCCTCCAGGCCTCTCCATCATGGAGACATCAGGGTGGTCAGACTTCTTGTATAGAGCTCAGAATGCCTACAATGAGTGTTTCAGCAAAGAAGGTGGAAGCTGAACAGTTTTTAATAACCTAGCCTTGACAAATCACATGGCATCATTTTTACCATGCTCTCTGGGTCAGTGCATGTCTAGCCCTGAGATTCAAGAAGGCACATAGATACTATATTTGAAAGCATCAGGCCCAATACCTGGAATATTATTGGAGTTCCAGAAATGTTATAGATCATATTGCCATAAATCAATTCCTCATTGTAATAATACTGTAATAAATAAATCATAAAATATGTGAACATATACTTTGTAAGGCACTTTGACATTCATCAACTCTGTGTCACAATACCCTTCTCTAAGCAGGATAAATCTTTTCCCTTATTTTGTAAATAAACAAAGTGAAATTCAGAGAGGTTAAATTAGTTTACTAGAATCACAACAGCTAGTAAGCGGTGCAGCTGAGGACAAAACCCAGGATTTCTGTGGCAGGGTGTGGTGACTCTTGCCTGTATGTCCAACACTTTGGGAGGCCAAGGCAGGAGGACTGCTTGAGGCCAAGAGTTTGAGACTGGTCTGGGCAACATAGTGAGAAAACATTTTTAAAAACTTAGCCAGGCCTGGTGGCACACACCTGTAGTCCTAGCTACTTAGGAGGCTAAGGTGGGAGGATTGCTTGAGCCCAGGAGTTTGAGGTTACAGTGAGCTATGATCCTGCTACTGCAATCCAGCCTAGGCAACAGAATGAGATCCTGTATTAAAAATACCACCACCAAAAACAACAACAACAGCAACAACAACAAAACAACAGGATTTCTAATTCATGATGCAATCTGCTTCACTTTATAGAGTGAATGGAAAATAAAAATACACACAGATATATACATATACACTTTCTTATATTAAGAAGATCTGGTAACCACTGACAATTTCAGCTCATCAACTATAAAACTTGCTCATACGTGTGTGTGTATACTTATATATAATACAACTTCTTTTTGTTTCTACTAAGTTGTTAGAAAAATAAAGAGGTAACATCTCACATTTGTTCTATGTGACAATAGATTCTGTGAAAATATTCTTTGGCCAAATCCTCTCCTTTTTGCATTATAAGAGATAAAAATTCCTGACAGCCTTCCTAGAAACCATTAAGGATTGTTTATATCTCAACGCAAATTAGTGTCTCAGACTTTCTCTCGCTGTGAGTTGTGTACCTTGAGGCTGACACCATATTCCACTTCTCCCTTGGTGGGAGCTGATCTTATACCAACGTGTGAAACTGATGGGTCAACATTTAATCCCATCCTCCTTATTAAAGAAAGCTTCAGGAATGATGATATGACCACATTTTGGCCAAGAAGCAAGAGGAAGTTTGTTGGGGCCTTCTGAGAAGGTTTTCCTAACTCTTTTGAGAGACTTGTAGGAATTTTTGTTTTCTTTTTTCGAGAAGAGTCACCCAGGCTGGAGTGCAGTGGTGGATCTCAGCTCACTGCAACTTCCGCCTCCCGGGTTCAGGGGATTCTCCTGCCTCAGCCTCCCGAGTAGCTAGGATTACAGGCGGGTGCCACTACGCTCAGCTAATTTTTGTATTTTTAGTAGAGATGGCGTTTCGCCATGTTGGCCAGGCTGGCCCCTAACTCCTGGCCACATGTGATCTGCCCGCCTTAGCCTCCCAAAGTGCTGGGATTAGAGGAGTGAGCGACTGCGCCTGGCGAACTCATAGGAAGTTTAACACTCGGACTCTCCCAGGATCTGCATAAGAAAAGCAGGTTTTCCAGGGGAGAGGGGAAATGCTGAAGATAAAATCCATACCCAGAGGAGTACATGTCCAAGAGAACCACAAAAAAACGCAGCTGTATGGGATGCTGCGGGTGCCTTGCCCTGATCTCCTAATCAACTAAAGCATGCCACTGTTAATAGCTGTCCTTTCCTCCTAAGAATTTCTCCCTTCAGATGAGAAGCCGGACTCCCCTCTGCTGGAAGTTATGCACGTCTTTCATCCCTGAATTAACCCTCAGCGAATGACTGACCACCATAGGGGTACAGAAGACCACCTTCCTGCTTCAAGGTGGGACTGACTTTGTGGCGTAATTCCTGTCCGGATTTCCCTGGGGGATTAGGCAGAAGCCGGCTCCAGCTGAAATCACATCTGTACTTCGCTCCTCATCTGCCCCATCCTATTTTCCTCACTTCCTTTCTCCTGAGGGTTTTTCCTCCACAAACTGCATAGACCCAAATCCCTGTCCCAGATTCTACTTCTTGGGAACCCCAACCTAAGACAGTGCCTGAAACCACTATTCAGCCATACATGATACCTGCCCTGTCTGTGTTCTTCCAGTTGTGTGCACTAGTACCATATATTGCGTTTGAAGACAGTATGTATAAGGTTTTTCTGTTACTTGTAGCCTGAAGTTTCCTAAGGAATAATATAGAAGCTAATGGTCTTTGACTGGGAAATCTGAGTTAGAAAAAGTACATGGCATGAGCTAGGTATAAAGGACAGGAGTTGACGTTTAGTATAAGACAGAACAAAGGTATGTTGTACTCAGTGAAGGACAAAAGGTGTTTCTGGGTTAAATGTTATTGAAGGTATGCAAAGTATGTGTTTTTGTGAGGTAGTATTTGCATGTACACCTTAGGAATTCTAGGAAGTCAAGCCAGGTCATATCCACTAACGAAATTGTAAGACCACTGAGAGCAATGGAGGGGGAGGAGTTGAGTCAAATCACCAAATATCATTGCCACTATCACACGTTACAATGAAGAAACAACTTAATCCCTAAAGGGGTTATTTGGGATATGGAATTTTAGGAACTGATCTTGAGCCACAAGACCCGTGTCCCCGTCTTCGGGGTATAGATAGATGTAAGATCTGGGCCTGTGCTGACCAATACCATTGCCATTCATCACAGGTAGCTATAGAGTACTTCAAATGTGACTTGTCTGAATTAACATGTACTGTAAATGTAAAATATAAAATGAAAATCAAAGACAGTACAAGAAAATTAAAATGTCTCTAAATTTTTTATTGATTTTGTTTTAAAATTTTAATGTTTTGGATATATTAGGTTGTATATTATTAAAATTAATGTTATGTTTCTTTTTATACTTTTTAATGTGGCTGCTAGAAATTTTTAAATTACAACCATAGTTTACATTAAATGGCTATTAAACAGAACTGATATGAATAGTTTAAGACACAGGTCTGTGTCATGTCCATAACTTGAAGTTCATATCTGCAGCAAGATACTAAAATTTCCTAAAGAGAAGCAGCTTAAATTTATAGGTAATATTAGTATGAAGACATCATGATTAACTAGATAACTAAAAGCAGAACATCCAAGAAATCTAGTGAAGGTTAAATCATAATATGCTCAATTGAATACTTTACAAAATGACATGCAATAATTATAAATGGTTTCTTTCATGGCATATTAAAAATAGCTGAAATAACATCAAGATACAATGTAGCAACAAATTAAAAAGCATTTGTCAGTAAACTTACTCAAAAATACATAGAATACATTGCTGGAGATACAAAAGAGACAATTGTTAGAGCACATCACACCATGTAGGAAGGTGATTTACCAGCTGAATAAAAATATAGATGTGTTAACTCATCTCAGCTTATGTTATTCGTTAAATTTCCTTTGTGATGCAGCAATGCCTGAAGCAATACATTCTGGAGATTGTTAAAAGGAAAGATGTGCATAAAGGAAATAATATATTCTTAAGGATATTTTAGCAAAGAATTGTGGCTGCTTTGACGGTTAATAGAAAAAAACAAGATTCTGAAGCAAAAGCAAATGGCAGAAACAGCATTCTCTTCTTCTGTGATATTTGCTGGGTGTGGTAGTGTGCCCAGCTAAAATATTATATTCCCCAGTCTTCTTTACAACCGTGTTATGGTCAAGTGATTAGATTCTGAACAATTAGAAGTTATTGGATGGAACCTCTGGGAAATCTCCTTAAAACGGGAGAACACAGAAATAGGATCCTTCCTTTTTTCCCTTCTTGGGTCCGACTGCCATCTTCTCACTTTGAAGGTAGAAGCCACATGAGACATATGGGGACAGAAAGATATAAGGAGCTTATGACAGCATGGAGCCACCATATTGTCCATAAAGGTCTCATTTTATATGAGAGAAAAATTTTTGTATTTTCACTTTTTTTGAACTGATAAAGGCATACAACCAAAAATCTTTGGAGATCCCTGGCCTGTGAGAAAGCATGGAGCACCCACGCTTGGTGGTAAGGATTGGATACAGGAAAGAGTGAGTAAACTAGGCCGCATGGGAATAAGGAGAAGTTTAGGGAGGAAGAGAAATCTCTTTTAGGACTGCACCAAGCTCCACTAAGGGAATAATTAAACCTAAAAACCAAGGAGCTCTCCTTTGCTTAGGTTCCTTCAGAGGCACACTAGAACTTTCTTGATAGAATAAACTTCTTTATTATCAGCCTTAGCTACCACTCTATTCTCATTTCCTACCACTCCCCTTCCTCTCTTTTGCCCCACCATTCCTTTTGAAGACTTGTTCAAACATTAATTCTTTATCAAAAGGGCAAAGTCCAGCGGAAGAATCACAGATGAAAGTAGACTGGCAGCATTAAACTACAACTTATGAACAAGACCAAGTAGTCATATTATTGCCTGATGGTTAAGTTTTGATTGTAAAAGGTTGTAAAACTCTCTTAAGAATCAAGGCAAGTTTTTATAAAGACAAATAGAAGAGTCCATTTGTTTCAAAGCATTGTGATGCTCACTTCAATAGCAGTCTCATGGCTATTGAACTCACTTTCAACACCATAGTCAAAGAATGAGTTTTTGCACTTTTCTCTCTATTCTTTGCCTGTTAACTTGATACATGGCATATGGATTTCAATTTTTGAACCAGAATATTTAAGTTGCATCTCCACTTTTTCATCTCCAATAAATAAATTTTTCCAAAAGCAGATTCTCCATATAACAGGTTGACTTTGAGTCCTTTTTTGAACTCCTTATGAAATCTTACCAAAAATCTTTGCCATATTTATTCATTCGACAAATGTAATGTCAAGATCATAAAAGCTCAGACTTGTGTCTTCATAAAGAAAACATAAATCTCATAATCATAAATATATATATACACATATATATAATACACACACATAGATCATTTCACAAAATACTTCATTGAAAGAAACTGTACTCCAAGGGCCATATGATTTAAGTTTACACAATGAATAAGAGTGTCATGATTTCAGAGTCCCAACCTTAGACGTAATGAAACATTGGTCTTGTTTCTTTTTAATATGACAGATTTGTATTTATACTCAATTCATGATTTGACTGACACTTAGAAACAAATTAATTATACATAGACAAAATTTTCTTTTTTTTAAGTTAATATTCACATTTGACCACTTTCTAAAATTCTTAAATGGTTTATACCAAGCAATGTAATATTAGATATATAATTTTTAATGCTTCAAGGATATAACTAAAAAGGAACGTATATAATAAATGCTATTATTATTGCTAGATAATACAGACCAAAGTCTATATTTACATTATTTGCAGTATGATATTTTATCTAAAATAGATTTTAATTTAAAAAGTAATTAAGATTGTATCAGTAAGGACTCTTTATATGCATGTTATAGAAAGCCCTATTCAGATTGATTAATATAAGGAAATGTATTGACTCATGAAGCTGAAAATTCAGAATTAGGGCAGGTTTTAAGTTTGATCCAAAGGTCCACAATGTCATCGGGTCTCATTTTCCTGCAATTCGCTTAGCTTTACTACCTCGGTGTGTTTTCTTCATACTTAAGCTGGCTTCCCTCATGTAGGAATGGCAAGAAGAAAGCTGCCAGTGATTTCTAGGGCTCCAGATCTTCTTCACTTCTAGGTGGATGAGATTACTTTCACCCCAACCATTAATTAAAAATTCACATTGATTGTATCATCCTTCATCATATTATGATCTTCAAACTAAAAATGTCAGAAAAAAGGTTGGAATTATCTTGACTGACTTGGGCCAATTGTGATTGCTAGAGCTAGGGGTGTAGTCAATCTCATACAAATCTTATGCCTGTTATTTGGGGTAAAGAGTGAAACAAATCCATGAGGGACCACCAGAATGTCCCCTGCTAAGGGAGATAAAGCAGTATTTCTAAAGCATACCGTTTACTTGCACTAATATTATGTCCAGTCATATGAAAATATATGGTTCTTGTACTGGAAGAAATCACATTAGACTGTATAAAATTTACCTATAAGGAAGTTACAGTCTAGGAGAGGAGATAGTGAAATGATGAATAAATGCAATATTGTGTGATAAGAATCACATAATCAAAACATAATCTTGGAATTACATATGGCTTGAATTCAAGCTCTGCTATACTGTAGTTGTGAGGCCGTAAACACATTCCTTGTGCTATGTTGGTGTTCGCCCTCAGCGTTACCTTCATGTTTGCTAGATGGCTACAGGGGATCCAACCATCTCCTCATACAGCCATGTCAATAGACCTCAAAGGGAAAGTTAAGATGTTAATTATAGGGGACAGTGGGTGGGAGGTATATGGGAACTCTTTGTACTGTCTTTCCATTTTTCTGTATATCTATAACCGTTCTAAGTAATCAAGTGTATTTTTGAACAGAAAAAAAATGAAAGTTATGCATCTCTTGTTAAAAGCAACAAAATTCTGTCAGAATCCACTCTTTTCCTATTTACCCACTATCAGCACACTTCCTCTTATTTGGCCAGAACTGCCATGTCTTAACCTCTAGATGTCAAAGCTAGCAAAACGGCACATTGGTCCAAACTAATTAATATTTATCCTCTGAAATGTTCAGGGAAGAGGCTCTTTTTCTAGGATATGTGGATACACAGTGAAAAAACACTTGAACAAAATATGGAAGGAAATCCAGGAAGGAAAATTATGTGAGGTTAAGGGGTGGGAATGGGTTAGATTCTCTTGGGAAGGCAATCAAAATACCTTCTAAACCACCCTCACAGTTAGTGTATGAAAGGAGCTTAGCATAGTGTATAGTAATGTAAGAGCTCAATAAATGGTTATTAATGTTATCATAAAAATATTTGATTTGATCTGATCGGGGCAGCTTTCCACAAGATGAGTCACTCTGACCATTGAAGACAGAGGCAATGTGAAATTTCCCAGTTGAGAAGTGACAAAGGAAGGAAGCCAGAGTTAGTGAGGATGGGGAAGGTGGACAATTAAGGAGATACTAAGTACTCAATTTCCAGTTTGGGTATGGAAGAGGAGTCTAGAACGACCTCAAGCTTGCTGGCATGATGGAACTAATGTCGGTAGATGCTGGTGTCATTTGTTAAAAAATGAATGCCAGAGAAGTGTCTGGTTTGATTACAGAGGCAGAGGTGCCAGTTCTGGGAGGAACATGATAAATTTGAGGTGTCTGCAGGACATTCTAGTGCAGATTTAATTGCAGTGCAAACTGCTACCACTTATTTAGTAGTTTGGCATTCATTTGGTCAACAAACATTTGTTGTATACCTACTATATAGTTGGGACTAAGTTTAATCATTTATAAGCATTCTCTTATGTAATCTTTGCAATAGTTGGCCGGTGATCTCCAGCCATCACTTTTGAGGCCAATTTTGGAATCCATTCACTGCTGTATCACTGATAGTTAATTATCTTGTTGGCAGCAACATTCTCAAGCACAAAGGCCACATTGTGTGTGTTAACCCAGGAGTGTTTTTATCTGTCTCTCATTATAATTAGAATCAGGCCTCCACCCTCATTAACTATTTCTCTTTCCATGGACATTGGAGAACCTGGCAAACAAATGCTTGAAAATGCACTGAGTGCAATTGACTAATGAAATACCAGTTTCAAATATCTATAAAGAAAAAGCTTAATGTTATACATACATATATATAAAAAACGTTTATGTTATATATATGTGCATATATATGTAACTTAACATGTATCTGTGCTTTACAAGTTATAAAGAGTTTTCATAGATACGGTCACATTTGATTTTCAAGAAAACATTGACAGACACAATTTTTAAATTAAACTTTTATTTTGAGATAATTGTAGATTCACATATAGTTATAAGAAATAATGCAGAGAGAGTACATATACCCCAATTGAGTTTTCCCTCAGTGATAACACTGCAAAAATGCAGTGCCATATCATGCACTGCCAAGATATTGATATCGATACAGTCAAGATACAGAACATGTCTGTCACCACCAGCTTCCTCATGTTGCCTCTTCATAGTCACACCTACTCCCTACTGCCTTGCCCCCTCCTTAACCCTTGGCAACCACTAATCTGTTCTCCATTTTCATATTTTTGTAATTTCAAGAGTATTATAAATAGAAACATATAGCATGTAAGTTCTTGCCATCAACTTTATTTCATTGGGATATTTATCTCGATATGTATCCAGGCTGCTGCATGTATCAGTGTAGTTCATTTTCTTTTATTGCTAAGTACTATTCCCTTGGCATAGATGTATCACAGTTTGTTTAATCATTCACTAGTTGAATGACTTCTGTGTTATTTCCAGTTTGAGGCTATTAGAAATTATCTGCTATAAACATTCTTGTTCATTTTTTTGTGGGAACATACATCTTCATTTTTCTGGAATACACACCCAGGAGTGAAATTGTTGGGTTACATGAAAATTGCATGTTTAATTATTGTTAAAATTGCCAGACTGTTTTCTAAAATGGCTGTATTGTTTTACGTTCCCACCAATGATGTCTGAGTGAATCCGTTTCTCTTTATCCTCACTAGAATTTGATGTTATCATTACTTTTTTCAGATTTATTTATTTTTATTTATTTACGTATTTTTTTTTTTTTTTTTTTTTTTTTTGAGACGGAGCCTCACTGTAGCCCAGGTTGGAGTGCAGTGGCGCGATCTCGGCTCACTGCAGGCTCCGCCTCCTGGGGTTCAGGCCATTCTCCTGCTTCAGCCTCCCGAGTAGCTGGGACTACAGGCGCCCACCACCACGCCTGGCTAATTTTTTTTTTTTTTTTGTATTTTTAGCAGAGATGGGGTTTCACCCTGTTAGCCAGGATGGTCTCAATCTCCTGACCTCGTGATCCGCCCGCCTCGGCCTCCCAAAGTTCTGGGATTACAGGCGTGAGCCACCACGCCTGGCCCTTTTTTCAGATTCATTGAGGCATAACTGACAAGTAAAAATTGTATACGTTTAAAGTATACAACGTGATGTTTTGATATAGGTACCACTACCAAGCTAATGAACATATTCATTACCCTACATAATTCCTTTTGTGTGTGTGTGGGTGTGGTGAGAACATTTAAGATCTAGTCTCTTAGCAAATTTCAATATACAATACATTATTATATCTTATAAACACCATGCTACATATTAGATCTCTAGAATTATTTATCCTGCATAACTGAAACATTGTGCCTTTGACCAATATTTCTCCATTTCCCCCACTTTCAGCCCCTGGCAACCACCATTGTACTCTCTGCTTCTATGAGTCCAACTTTTTCAGATTTTACGTAGAAGTGAGATTTACTGTAAGATCCAACAGTCCCACTTTTGGGTATATATCCAAAGGAAAGATGAAATCAGTATTCCAAAAAGATATTTTCACTCCTATGTTCATTACAGCATTATTCACAGTAGAAAAAAATATGACATCAACCTAAATGTCCATTGACAGATGAATGGATGAATGGATAAACACACACACACACACACACACACACACACACACATTTCTATGCACAATGAAATATTATTCAGGCTTTAAAAAGAAGAAAATCCCGTTATATGTAACCACATGAATGAAACTGGAAGGCACTGTACTAAGTGAAAAAATCCAAGTACAGAAAGACAATGTTGTTAGTTTTATTTTAGCCATACTTGTAGGTATTTAATGATATTTCATCGTGGTTATAATTTGCAATTCGTTAAAGGCTAATGATGTTGAACATCTTTTTATGTGCTTGTTTGCCATTTGTATGTATTCTTTGGTGAAATGTACCCTCGCTTTTTTGGCTCATATTTTAGTTTCATAGTTTGCTTTGTACTACTCAGTTTTGAGAGTTCTTTTTATATTATAGATACTAGTCCTGTATCACATATGTGGTTTGCAAATGTTTTCTTGCTTTCTGTAGCTTGTCTTTTTTTTCCTTCTTAACAAGGTCTTCACAGAGCAAACTTTTAAATTATGAAATCTAATTTATTAATTTTTTCTATTATGAATGTGCCTTTTTTTCTCGAGACTATAAACTCTTTGCCTAAAGCTAGATTCCAAAGACTTATCCTCCTATTTTTCTAAAAGTCTAATAGCTGTACTTTCTACATTAAGTCTGTAATTCATTTTGAGTTAATTTTTGTATAAAATACAAGTTAGTTTGAGGGTTTGTGTGTGTATGTGTGTGTGTGTGTGTGTGTGTATGTGCGTGTGGGGTTTTTCTGCATATGGAAATCCAAAGTCCAAATGGTCCAGCACCATTTGTAGAAAAGGCTATCTTTCCTCAAGTAAATTGCTTTTCTATGTTAGTAAAAAATTATTTGGGCATATTTATGTAAGTCTATTTCTGGGCTTTATTTCTGGTCTTGATTACTGTAGCTTGAAGACTGATTTATTTATCTCTATTATTTTCTTTCAAAATTGTTTTAGCTATTTTCTTTGCCTTTCCATATAAATTTTGGAATACATTTTCTGTTAATATTTTATATCTACAAAAATATTGCTGATATTTTGATAGGAAACACACTAAAGATGTCAATTCTTAAATTGACATGTTTAAGAATTGGTATCTTTTAAGAATTGACATCTTTACTATTTTGAGTATTACAATCTGTGGACATGATACATCTCTCCATTCATGATCTTTCTTAATTTCTTTCAACAATGTTGTCTGGTTTTTAGCTTACAAGTTCTATATGTTGTTCAATTTATGCCCCAGTATTTCATTTCATTTTTGAGCTATGTAAAGAGTATTGTATTTTTACTTTTAGTGCCTATATGTTCATTGTTAGAAAATACAGAGATACATTTGATATTTGTTATCTTGTAGCTTGTGACCTTGCTGAACTCACCTATTATTTCTTGAAGTTGTTTTTATTTTGTAGCTTGTCAATAACAAATTAGAACAGTTTTCACTTTTCCTTTCTGATCTGTATGCCATTTATTTATTTATTTATTTATTTTTGCCTTTTTGCACTGGCTAAAAATCTAATACTATGTTGAATAAGAATGTGAGAGTGAACACTCTTCCTCGTTTTTTACAAGTTTTTTTATGGATGCTCTTTATAAAGTTAAGTAAGTTCTCCTACATTACTATTTTTGAGAGTTTTTTTAAAAATCAGAAGTGGATATTTACTTTTGTCAAACGCTTTTTCTATGTGAATTGATGTAATTATACAGTTTTTATTTTGTAGCCTGTTGATTTGATGGATTGCACTGATTGATTTATGATATTGAACCATTTTGTGTTCATACAATAAACCCTATTTGGTCATGGTATTTCACTCATTTACTATGTTGTTGAATGATATTTGCTAATATCGCATTAAGCATTTTTGCATCTATATTCATAAGTGTATTAATCTTTAATTTTTTTTGTACTGTCTTTGTCTGGTTTTTGTATTAGGACAATACCAGCTTCAGTAAATGAACTGGAAAGTGCTCCCTCCTTTTCTATTTTCCAGAATGGAGTGCATAGAATTGGTGTTAATTCTCTAAATGCTTGGTAGAATCCTTCATTGAAACCATCTGGGACTGAAAATTCCTTTTTTGGAGTTTTCTTTTTTTTTTTTTTTTTTTTGAGACAGAGTCTCTCTCTGTCGCCCAGGCTGGAGTGCAGTGGCGCCATCTCAGCTCACTGCAAGCTCCGCCTCCCGGGTTCACGCCATTCTCCTGCCTCAGCCTCCCGAGTAGCTGGGACTACAGGCGTCACCGCGCCTGGCTTACTTTTTGTATTTTTAGTAGAGACGGGGTTTCATCATGTTAGCCAGGATGGTCTCGATCTCCTGACCTTGTGATCCGCCCACCTCGGCCTCCCAAAGTGCTGGGATTACAGGCGTGAGCCACCGTGCCAGGCCCTTTTTTGGAGTTTTAAAATTACAAATTCAATTTGCTTAATAGTTAGAGATCTATTCGCATTATCTATTTTATGGTTAGTGGATTGGGGTAGTTTATGCTTTTCAAGGAATTGACCCCTATTATCTAAGTTGTCAAATTATATGGGTAGAGTTGTCCATGGTGTTCCAATATCCTTTGATGTCTGCAGAGTCTGCACGTGGCATCCCCATTTCATCCTGATATTGGTAATTTGTGTTTTCACTCCATTTTTCTTTGTCAAGCTTGCTAGAGTTTTGTCAATTTTTTCCATCTTTTCCAATAAACTGTTCTCTGTTTCACTGATTTTTTTTCTATAGTTTTCTATTTTCAATTTTATTGATTTTGGTTCTTTATTGCTTCATTTATTCTGCTTGCTCTGTGTTTATTTGGTTTCTGTTTTTCAAGGTTCTTGAGGTGGAAGCTTAGATTATTTATTGGAGAAGTTTCCTTTTTTCTAATTTATGTATTTAGTACTATAAGTTTTCCTCTCAGCACTGCTTTAACTGTATCTCACAATTTTAACATGTTGTATTTTTACTTTTCTTCAGTTTAATGTATTATTTGATTTCCTTTTAGACTTCTTCTTTGATCTAATATAATTCAGAAGTATGTCATTTGGTTTCCAAGTGTTTGAAGATTTCTCTATTATCACTCTGTTACTGATATCTATTTGACTCTATTATAGTCTCAAAATATACTTTGTATGATTTTAGATCTTTTAAATTTGTTGAGGTTTGTCTCATGGCCCAGGATAGTCTATCTTGGAATAGGTTCTGAGGGCACTTCAAAACAATCTATATCCTGCTGTTATTTGGGGAAGTATTCTATAAATGTCTATTCATTCCTGTCAGTCAATGGCATTATTTTATTCTTCTCTATCCTTGATGATTTTTGTCTAGCTTTCCAATCAGTTAGTGAGAGAGAGGTGTTAAAGTCTCTAACTATGATTATTGACCTACAGTTCTATCCATTTTGGTTAACATATTTTGCAGATCTGTTGTTTGGTGCATATACATTTAGGGGTGCTATGTCTTCTTGGTGAATTGATGGTATATTGTTATTTAATGTCTCTCTTTGCCTTTGGTAATTTTCTTTGCTTTGAAATCTATTTTATCAACTATTGGTGTAGCCACTCCTACTTTTCTTTAATTAATATTTGTATGATAAATACATTTCTATAATTTTAGCTTCAACCTGCCCATATCATTATATCTGAAGTAGGTTTATTGTAGACAGCATGTAATATGGTCATTTTTAACCCACTCTTTCCAATATCTGTTTTTAAATTAGTATATTTAGACTATTTATATTCAACGTGATTATTGATAAGTTAGTACTTAAGTCTACTTTTGTTTTCCTATTTATTTCTTCTGGTTCTTGTTTCTCTGTTTACATTTTTCTCCCTTACTCAAACATTTTTTTCCAAAAATTCTATTTTGCTTGGCCTATAGCATTTTGAGTGCTTTTCTTTGTACAGCTTATTTGTGGTTTTAATGGATATACACATAACTTATTGCAGTCTACTGGTGCCACTATTTTATCAATTTGAATGATATGCTGAACTATCACCTGTCTTTTCATCTTTAATCCTCCTCCATTTATAATAACTATCTTAAATATTTCCTCTACATAGATTTAGAGCCACATGAGATGGTGTTATATAATAAAACATGATTTAGAAAACTCAAAAAGAGAAGGAAAATTTATTGTGTTCACTCATATTTTTACTGTTTGTATTGTACTTTTCCCCTTTCTGATTTCCAAGATTCTTTTATCATTCTCTTCCTGTTTAAAAAACATCTTTTAGGATAGGTCTTTAGGCAACAAATTCTCTTAATTGTACTTCATCTGTGAATGACTTGATTTTCTTTTTTTCTAAAGGATATATTTTATTAAATATAGGATTCTGAGTTTGCAGTTTTTTTTCTTTCAGTGCCTGAACATATTATGCCACTTCAATTTTACCTTCATAGTTTGGAAGATAAATTTGCTATCATCCTTATTTTTCATCTATAAGTAAGATGTTTCACTCAGGCTGCTTCAACATTTTTTCTGTCATTAGCTTTCAAAATTGTAATTATCATGTATCTTGACATCAATTGATTTAGCCTTATTATTTTCAGGCTTTGTTCAGCCTCTTGAATCTATAGGTTTATGTCTTTCCCCAAATTGGGGAGTTTTCAGCCATTATTTCTTCAAGTATGTTTTCAGTTCTTCCCTCTTTCTTTCCTTTCCAGACTCTGATATCATAAATACTAGATACATTGTTATAGTCTCACAGATCCCTAAGGCTGTGCTCTTTTTTTTTCCTGCCTATTTCTCTTTTTTGCTCAGACTGGACAATTTCTATTGTGCTATCTTCCAGTTCCTTGATTCTTTCCTCATTCCCCTTCAATCTGTTTTTTTATTCCATCAGCTGAGATTCTTATTTCAGTTATTATATTTTTCATTCTAAATCTCCATGTGTTTCTTTTTTATACTTTCTATTTCTTTGCTGAGATTTTCTATTTCTTGGTTGAGACTTTGTAATTTTTGTTTCTGGCATTGGTCCTAATTGCTTGTTCAAACATTTTTATCATAGGTTCTTTAAAATTTTTAGCAGGTAATTTTAACATTTCTGTTTTCTCGGTGTTGGAATTTATTGACTATCTTTTTTTTCATTAAGTTTGAGATATTCCTAGTTCATGGCATGATGAATCATATTCTATCGAAACCTGGACATTTTTGTACCATGTTACATGATTTACGATCTTATTACAAACCATTTGCTTTAATATTTTCACACTGCTTCAGTGAGATGGTAGGCACCACCTTGTTACTGCTAGGAGTTACCACCTTGTTACTGCCAGTAGTTACCACCTTGTTACTGCCAGAAGAGGTCTGGGTTCCCCCCCTTTACCTCCAGTGACACCTGTGTGGTAGAGGCAGCGGGGAGGGAAGCATCTCATTATTGCTGGTTACAGGTTGGAGTTCCAGCTCCCCAAGTGGTCTCCACTGATGTGCTAGTGGCCTCATTACTCTAGGCAATAGTTAATGTCCTAAATTTCCCATCGGTTTCTTGTGATACCACCACAGTGAGGAAGGATAGAGACATCTTGCTACTGCTGGATGTGGTCCAAGCTGCTCATGTGGTCTCCATTGCCACCATGAAAGCAGAGGGGAGCAGAGTGGGGATATCATTACTGGACAGCAGGGATGAAAATCCTTCCTTCTGACTTGGTCTTCTTTGAAGTTATCCTAGTAGAAGTGTTAGGGTTCCTCATTACAGACTCACGAGGGTAGAAATCTAGGCTCCGAGTTCATCTTTTACTGGTATAGATAGGTGTGGGGCCACAGTATTTCATGTGGTATTTTGTTGGAGAAGTTATTGTGTAAAATGTTTCTGTCTTGATAGGTTGCCTTTTTCCTAATGTTTGGCTAGAGAGAAGAAGCTTTTGTTGGAGCTTAAATTTTCTTTTCTCTTGTCTATTGGTATTTATAGGTTTCCGGCTTCTGCAGCTTCATGTCTGAGATACGTGAAGCAAAAAGGAAGCCCATGACAATTACTGCCATGTGATTTCACTAGGTCTAGGCGTCCCGAACTGGCTTGTCTTTATATTTTCTCCTTTTATAGTCTTCTTACATTTGCCTAATACATAATGTCTGGGGCTTTTATCGTACTTATCAATAGGAATAGGAAAAATGTGCCTATGCCATATTCGTAGAAATGAAAGTCTGGCATGACTATCAAAAATAAATTGGACTCAGGAATGTTGAAAAAATTGTTCAGGGTCACCCAGTTAGAAAGTGAAAAATCAAGAAAGAAATGAGTAATAGGCACTTTAGAGTGAAATGGTCTGAGTTTGGTTTCTAGATCTATCACTCATTCTAAATATTATTAGTAATTTTTTTTTTCCACGGGCCCCTTTGAGAATATGATAAAAGCTAAAATCTTCTCTTTTGAAAAACACACTTATGGCTGGGCATGGTGGCTCACGCCTGTAATCCCAGCACTTTGGGAGGCCGAGGCGGGTGATCATCTGAGGTCAAGAGTTCGAGACCAGCCTGGCCAACATGTTGAAACCCCTTCTCTACTAAAAATACAAAAATTAGCCAGGTGTGGTGGTGGGTGCCTGTAATCCCAGCTACTCGGGAGGCTGAGGCAGGAGAATCGTTTGAACCCAGGAGGCAGAGGTTGCAGTGAGCTGAGGTTGTATCAATGCACCCCAGCCTAGGCAACAGGGTGAGACTCTGTCTAAAAAAAAAGAAAGAAAGAAAAGAAAAGAAAAACATACTTATGTACATACATACAACAGTTTGCACCTCATTTGAGTTAATTCCATGAATTCTAGGTCAGGATCTCCTGTTTTGGAAAAAAGCATGTTGTAGGCTTGTATGTGAGGAAGAGAGAAGCCACATTTATAAGAACAGAGCAGAGAATCACATTCTGAAAGGGAGTTTGCTGGTTCAAGTGTGGCTCTCAGAATGAAGAGGCTCTGAGGACTTGAATGAGTAGAGGACAACCATAGGGGCATCATGGAGTGCCAAGAGCAGTGGTTTTACTAGAAGATGCCCGTCTTCATCCCCACTCACCGTAGGGATGACTCACCTGTGCAGGCAGCTCTGCCGGGCTCCTCTGTATGTGTAGATTATCATCTGTTAACTGATGATCACCATGCTGGATGTGCTATAGCAATGCCCTCAGGGCTCTCTGGCTCCAGAGCACTTCTGGACCCTTTCTGGATAGGAAGCAAATGATATTGCTTGGACTTTGCAAATGGACTTAAGCACACCAGTGTACCCTGAGCTGGGGACAGAGGTAAAAGACTAGCATAAAGTTTGACATATAGGACAACAGAAAAGAAAGGTTAAGAAGGCTATGAGGGCTACAGGAGAGAGCAGTCAGATAATCAATTTGTATTTTAGCATTTACTAGCTAGGTGGCCTTGGATAAGTCACTAATGTCTTTGAATATCAATGTCTTCATCTGTAAAATCTTGATAATAACATAAATAATAATTATAGATTAATAATTTCACATCATATAGTTTTTACATGTAGTGAAGAAGATCATACATGCAGAGACTCTGTGAATTGGAAAACACTATACCAATATTATTTTCTAGGTCTAGCTAGAGATTATATACTTCATCCAGGAGTAGAATTTTATGTACATAATTGTTACCTTTTGTAAGATATTTATGTAAAGGATTGATATGAAAATGTTTAACAATTCTATGGTAAAACCATGATCTAGTTTTCTCTACTTAGAGAAAAATGTCCTAGGGAACATGGGTACTCCCCATAGAGAAAAAATATGTTTCATTAGAGCAGATGGCTGAGGAGAAAAAAAGTAGAGCATAATAAAAGGTATCTATAAAATTAGTCAAATAAAACACTGAGTGTTACAAAAATAGTTCAGTGTTTTAACTGTCTTTTAGGGGTTTGTTTTACACATGGAGGCAAAATGATCATGATAAATATCAGAGGCAACCTCTCTGAACTATTTTTTTCTGGAATTCTAAAGAACTGGCAGCATTCTGAGAGCCTTTAGGTGAGGAATGACTAAGTGAGAAAGAGACGGTTCAGTTTTTTATAACTTGGAGACAAGCATTTACCATTCTAAACAATTCTAAACAATAACCAATGAGTCTATTGTCAGGTTCAGGAAGGAGGCAACCCTTTGAAATGCCTGAAGGCAAAAGTGGCACAGAGTGTTCAAATGATTCTGTTGGTTAATAATTAATATCCTCTGGAGACTTGCGCAAATGATTATGCAAGAGCACATATCACACTGTGCATTCCTAACCTCTGATACACTAAAGCATAAGTGTTTTGTTACCAAGTATTCTTTGCAATCTTTCTTAGCCATTAATCTAAAGTTTCTGCATTTAGAGAGCTGTTGTGAATTGACCAAAGTCAATTTGTCATTGACAAATATTTAGTTAGGTTTGGTAGATGGGAGGAGTTAGAAATGGATAAGAACTCAAGGTCTCCCCACATCCTTGCTATCCAGGTAACATTTAACAATAAAAATAAATCTCAGATTGAATTCCTCAACATGTACAAATTTTTATTAGCAAACCCGCATGGACCTCTTCTGTAAACTAAGTGAAGACTTTGCTCTTGATCCTTCAGCATGCTGTGATAGTATTTTGCAGGAAATCACTTTAGAAAAATGTGAAAATTTTTGAGCAGTAGGATACAGTTAATCTGAGATCAAATGTCAGAATATTACAAAAATGGCTTAAGACAGGACTGGATACTTAGGGCTATGGCTCTACTGGAAAGGATGTAAGATTTTATGCCCTATTCATGTCACAGGAGGCATACCTGTACAATCCTGTAAGCCAGTCTTTATATTTTGAGCACAAATAATGGCCAAAATGAAAATGTATTTCTCACCTCCATTATGCGAATTAACAAAGCTTCTGGAGTTGAAAGAAGAATAGGATTGGCTGAAGCAATTCCAGAAGCTTTCCAGGGGTACAGCCTTTTGAGAAGACCTTTCCAAATGCTACAATATGTTTGAAATATTTATTTTTGATTAAGGTACAAAATTTGTCCAGTAAATATCAAGTATTTATTGAATATAATTAATGCATATACATTGTATATGTTTTAAGATGTGTAATACCATGAATTTGAAGTACATGCCCATTAAACAGAACTCTTAAAATTGCTAGTATCATCTTTTTTCTGATAGCAACCAAATAAATCCACCTTAAGGTAAATATTTTTAAGTCAATTAACCTGTATTGGTAAGTGGCTTTGTACTTTTGAGAAATGAATAATTAAAACAATTTGTTGTAATTAAAGAAATTAATTATGTTTGATGAAGTGTCTAGCTTCCAAGGTTTGTGTATAGTTTGTTTAATAACTATTAAACTAAGTGATTGTGGCACTTGGAATATAATGTCCAAATAAGAGTGTCATTATTTTTAAGGAAGCACATACTGAGTTTGACAAAAAGATTTAAAACTGTTTGTTGTAATTTTCCTTCTTAAAAAATTAAGAATTTGAGATGAATGTTTTACCAGGATGAAATTTATTAATGTAACTACAAAGGATATAAAGTCTGTCTCTGGAAATGAAATCTGTCTTCATTTGTTTGTACCATTTTCACTTTTACAAAGCATTTTTCATCATTTTAAGAGGAAGTTCTGTGCAGGTGTTTAAATTCTGTGATGAGCATTATGAACCTCATTTTGTGGTCAGGCATTGTGGGCAATGCAGATTTTATTTCCTAAATTCACAACTTTCTAAGTCCCAATTTTTAAATATTACAAATTATAGAGTTTATTCATTGAACCATCCTCTTATTCACTAGTATTCATTGAGCAAAAAATATGGATCAGGCACAAGAAGCTAAAAATGCTAAAGACACAGTCCCTGCCTCAGTAAATCACAGCCTAGTTGGAGAGACTGAGAGGTGGCTGGTGTCATGGCAGCAGATGACAGAGTGGCTTAGAGCCTGGGCTCTGCAGCCAGTCGTATTGAGCCAGAATTCTGACTCTGCCATCTCTTAACCTCTCTCTGGTTCAGTTTCCCCACCTATAAAATGACTATGTATGATGCTATCTACCTCATAAGATTGTTATGAGGACCAATGTCATTTATTCATACAAACACTCTGAATGTTGTATGGCATGTAGAGATAAATGTGCCAAACAATACATGTTGTCTAGAATTATTATGTTAAGTGTAGGTTGCTTTGAGAGCTGTCTCCTGCTAGAATATCTCTTTATGTCACTCTATGTCAACTCAGATACCAATTCCTACCAGACTGAACTCTGTATTATCTTTTTAATCTATTGACTTCCCCCTATTCTCACAGTCATGACTTTGGTTTAGACTTTGGTTATTTCTTACTTGTTTTCCTGACAGTCTTATGTCCTTGGATGCATTATCCAGACTTTCTAATCACTGACTGAAAAATCTTATCTGATTATCCATTATCATCTCCCTCCCATGATCAAAATCTCCTTCAATGCCTTTTTATTATCCTCATTCTGAAATGAAACACAGGGCCTCTCAAGCTCAAGTTATGCTGCACCACTCTTGGGTGTTGAGATTCCTTATTAGTGTGTAAAAATAAACAAATGCTAAAATAAAAATCACAATATGTTTTACATTTATGGGTTTGTAACATAGAATTACTTTAAACATATACAATATAGAAATGTGTATAATTGCGCAATTCAAAGATAACTAAAGAAACCATGCAATTCTCAATTCATAGTTGATGTGACTATGTATTTGGTACACAGGTTAACAGCTTATAGTAACTGAAATGTCTTCCTTTTTCAATTTAATCAGTGGATTTCTCTGTATTAGAAATGATTTGGGCTGGAACTAACAGTTTATGCAATATCAATTAATTATTTCTCATAGTTCTGCAAAATGGGGATCATCTTGCTGGCTCTACTCCTCCTGGTATTTGCTGGGGCTAGAAAATCCAAGATGGCTTCTTCACTCACATTTCTGGTGCCTCAGGTAGGAGGGCTAGAATAGAGGGTAGCTGGCTGGGCATTTCTTTCTCCGTGCAGCCTCTCAAATGGCTAGCTTGGGCTTCCATGAGGCATGATGGACTCCGGGTATTCAAACTTCTTACATGGTAACTGATTCTATTTTTTTTTTTTTTGATGGAATCTCACTCTTGTCCAGGCTGGAGTTCAGTGGTACAATCTTGGCTCACTGCAACCTCTGCCTTCTGGGTTCAAATGATTCTCCTGCCTCAGCCTCCTGAGTAGCTGGGACTACAGATGTGTGCTACCATGCCCAGCTAATTTTTCGTATTTTTTTAGTACAGACGGGGTTTCACTGTGTTAGCCAAGATGGTCTTGATTTCCTGACCTTGTGATCAGCCTGCTTGGCCTCCCAAAGTGTTGGGATTACAGGCTTGAGCCACTGCACCCAGCCCTGATTCTATTCTTTTTTTTTTTTTTTTTTTTTTTTTAGAGACAGGGTCTCACTATGTTGCTGAGACTGGACTCAAATTTCTGGGCTCAAGCAATCTTCCTGCTTAATAGCTCCCAAATAGCTGGGACTCCCTAGTCTCCCTAATAGCTGGGACTATAGGTGCACTCCACTGCATCTGGCAAAACTGGTTTCTGAGAGAGAGGAAGTCTCTTTTTGAGGCCAGTCCCAGAATTGGCACTAATGGTCAATGTCACTCCCACTATATTCTGGTGAAAGGAAGTTACAAAGCTAGTGCAGATTCAAGGAAAGGGAAAATAGACTCCATCCCACCTATTATTGTGCAGAATAATGTGTGAGTACAGTGAAAAAAGGAGGCGATGGTGGCTGTCTTTACAGACTATCCACCATACTCAAATAATGTCTACATTGAGGTAGTTGCTGATAATGATTCAATGGTTCTACTCTGATACTTTTGGCCTTCCTCTCATTGTTGAAAGGTGATTGGAGTATTTCCAACTGTTTTATCCTCTTTCAATTATGTTCAAAGCTAGGAAACAGGTGAGTCCTTTTCCTTAGGCACTTCTTTCTTATCAGGTAGAAAAAAAATTTCCCACAAGCCCCCATCAGATTTCTTCTTGCAGCGCTTTGACCGGACCTGGATCACATACCCACCCTTAGACAAGGATGGGCCTTTTCCTTAAGAGGAGCTGCATCCAAATCCTAAACAAAATTAGTGAACTAATGGCAAGATGGGAGAGAGTGGATTTTAAGTAAACAAGGAATGGTGTTGGTCATTTTCTTTTTTAAATTTTTTTTTCTTTTTTTTTTTTGAGACAGAGTCTTGCTCTGTTGCCCAGGCTAGAGTGCAATGGCATGATCTCGGCTCACTGCAAGCTCCACCTCCCATGTTCAAGCGATTCTCCTGCCTTAGCCTCCCGAGTAGCTGGGATTACAGGTGTGTGCCACCACGCTCAGGTAATTTTCGTATTTTTAGTAGAGACAGGGTTTCACAATGTTGGTCAGGCTGGTCTCGAAATCCTGACCTCATGATCTGCCTGCCTCGGCCTCCCAAAGTGCTGGAATTACAGGCATGAGCCAGCATGCCCGGCCCATATTCTTTAACTGTATGTACAATTTAATTTGTAGATGACCCTAAAAGTCTAAATTGGAGTCCTACTGTCTTCCTCATCTTCAGCCCCCATAACAAACCTCATGATAGTTTTTGTCTATAAGAACCCCTTTGTAGTTTTACCACCTGCAAATTATTTAACCTTGTTTTTCCATGATTCCTCACCCTTCACATCCCTTATATCTCTTAGCTATTGCCTCAAAAATTCTGGATAACAAACCAACCCAAATTTTTCCTTAAACAGCATTTACTTATTCTTACTCAAACTCATATGGACTGGCTAGAGGTAGGCTTGAGATTGGCTGATGGAGGTCTGGCTTAGATTCAGTCAGGAGGTTGGTCCACATCTGTTCCACACGTCTCTCTTCCTCCCTGCATTTGCTGGTCTTTAAGTGCCTTCAACTGAAAATAATCAGTATACCAAAACAGCATATTTTGGAGTGGCATTTCCTGAAATCCTTCACTGGTCAGGTGGCGAAGATCAACCACCTGATCAATTTGTTCTAGAGTGTAGAACAAGTCTGGAACTAGACAGGACTAAGTTCAAATCTGGGCTCTGTCTTTTACTAGCTATGTGACCTTTGTCAAATACTTAATCTCTTTAATCCTCAAATTCTTCATTTGTAAAGGGAAGATTAGAATAGTACTGCAAGGACATGCTCCAAAATTTAACGAGGCTTATCTTTGGATAATAGGGTTAAGAATCCTTTTAACGTCTGCCTTTAAAAAAAAATCTATATTTCCTACCTATAATTAACACATATTACCCTTGTAATTTTCAAAAAGTTATTTTTTTCAAAACATACTATTGATGCTTTCTGTAAACATGTGGCATAATTGCAGGTTCTATTAATATCTGTGAAGAACTGCAAACAAGAGAATGGATTAGGAAAACTGATATTCTTATTTTTCTCTCTATTGAAGACAAGAAACAAACACTGAATACTGATTATCTGTAGAGCACAGAGTGTGGTTCTACATTGAAAAAGGAATATTTCGTGCTTTCAAGGACTTTACAATCATTAGGGTAGAATTCTACAAAGCAAATAAATAACAATAATGTACTCCATGTTAGAATGGGGCAAACTTTTTTTTTAAAAAAGGCTAAATAAACGAAATGTTCCCTGGATTATCCCTGGGAAAGGAGTGATCACAGTAGGTGAAGCATCACAAAATATTTCCTGGAGGAGGTAGCATCATGGATGACCCACAAAGGGTGGAGACCCTCACAAATTAACTACAGTCTCAGTGCTTATTGGTTTGCTTCACAATAAAAGGAAAATTGGTCAAGAGATAAGAGCTGAGAATGAGGCTGGTTAATTTATAAGGAGAGGAATCTCCCTGTTAACTGCTCTAGCTGACAGTAACCTCAACAGCTGCATGTCACAAAGCTCAGGGAAGTAGGAAGTTCTTCTCTCATCACAACTGAGAAACCCAATGTTTAAATAAACCACAATTTGATTCAGTTCAATTGTGTGTGTTTGTGTGTGC
Source organism: Pan troglodytes (assembly GCF_028858775.2). Taxonomy (NCBI): domain Eukaryota; kingdom Metazoa; phylum Chordata; class Mammalia; order Primates; family Hominidae; genus Pan; species Pan troglodytes. The sequence goes on from NC_086015.1 coordinate 34,621,117, forward strand.
GTGCAGAGTTTAAAAAACTGGTAAAATAGATTGTCAGCTTTTAAAATTTCTGTTCAAGTTGATATTTATTGTTTTTCACCTCATTAAGGGCTTAAAAGTTACCTTCCTTGTTTTTTAAACCCTGAGTCGGGCTATTATTTTTTTGTTCCCATTTGCAAATGGCCCAGTTTTTTACATGTATATATTAACTGCTTATGTGAATACACAAAATATTATACTAAGCCAAATATACAACTATGTGTGAAAATGATGTCTTGATTAAGGGTATCAGACATCCCTTTCAATAAGAATTTCAAAAGGAAGGGCATCATGACAATTTTTTTTTCTTTTTCTTTTATTTATTTTTTGTTTTTGAGACAGGGTCTCATTCTGTCTTCTAGGCTGAAGTGCAGTGGCACAATCATGGCTCACTGCAGCGTTTGTCTCCTGGGCTCAAGTGATTCTCCCACCTCAGCCTCCTGAGTAGTTGGCACTATAGATACATGCCAACATGCCTGGCTTTTTTTTTTTTTTTTTTAAGTAAAGATGAAGTCTCACTATGTTGCTTAGGCTGGTCTCGAACTCCTGGGCTCAAGTAATCCTCCCATCTAGACCTCCCAAAGTGCTGGGATTACAGGTGTGGACCACTGCACTCAGCCTGATGAATTTTTAAAATTATCAAATTGCAATATGCATGAGTTTACATATCTATTATTTTTATTATGATGATTTTCAAAAGGCTAGCTTGCACTTGGCAATGCTGAATTCTGATTCTTCTCAATTTCACAGGAGACTGGAGATTAAATCAGAAATGTTAAGGGCAAACAAAATTAAAATCAACATTAATGATGTATCATGGCAAAGACCACCAGTTAAACATTCCACCATAGATTTAAATATCTAGCCTCCAACAATGTAAAACATCTGTCTTTGTGATAATTAAGGAAAACAAAGCTTTTGGAATCTATTGGACATTTATTTGCCACATTGTGTTTTCAGGAGAAAGAAAGTACATGTTTGCTATCTGGAGGAACTTGGGCAAATGTAGGAAAAAAAAAAGAAGAAGAAGAAAGAAACCCACATACTTCTCCATTCTTAAGAAAAGGAAGTAGTGGTGACATCATTCTCGGCTAAAATGTAGTCTGTTTATATCTCAAATATTCGGTAACAATGTTTTCTCCAGGGTTACGAAGCAACTAGAACAATCAAATACAATTTTCTTCTAAATCTTTATTGCCTGATTCATTCATTCATCCAACAAATATTTATTAAACATCGATTATGTGTTTGATGCTTAGGGACACAATAGTAAGTGGAGGGAAAGATACATAATACCTGCCCTCAAGAAATTTGGAGTTGAGTGGAGGATAGAAATATAAATTAAAGAATGACACAAATAATTATAAAGTTACAGCTGTTAAAAGAAAAGCATATGGTGCCAAGAGAACCTATAATACAAGATCTACTCATGGAGGTGAGGGAAAGCTTGCCCATCAAAGAAGTTATGATTCAATCCACGAAGACCAGGAGTTGGCTGGGTGAAGAAAAAAAGGTCAGAGGAAGGAAGTCCACACTGGGGAAGGCTCTATGCATAAAGGGTAGGAGGATTACAGAGGCACATTCACGAAATTTGGAGAAGGCTTTCAGTAAGCAAGGAGAAGCCAAATGAAAGTTTACGGGAGAGGTGGAGGCTTGAAGACACGTTCAAGGATCTGGTTTTTATCTTCTCTTTATCTCAAGAGCAGTGGGAAGCCATTAAATGATTTTAATCAGAGGGTTGGTATAACTAGTTTTGTATTTTGAAAAGCTGAATTCAGCTCTCGTTTGAGAAACTGAGTGAAAGAGCCCAGAACGGCCGTGGCTGAGGGTGACTCGTGGGAGACTCCTACGCAAGCCATGGCAGTGGCATGGGTTGGTGGCAGAAGAGGGAATAGGGAGAAGATTTGGAACTCAATCTTCCTCCATTGACAAAGTCACTCCAGCTTTGGCAAGGCAATTAATTGGTGGGAAAGAAGATGCCTAGCCCTCCTGATTTCACTGCATTTTCTGCATCTTAAACATGAGTACTGGGAAGTGGCAAAACATCCAGAGGCAGCTTGGGTGCTAGGTGGAGCATGAGTTAAAATTCCAGGATGAAGCAAATGAACTCTTAGAATGACAGGAAGGATTTGGGAGTTGGGTTTGGTGGAGGGCTATTTACCTTTATTCCCTGGAGACCCTGGCACAAACCCTTGCCTCTGCAATCTTCCTCTCAGGTAAAGGAATTCATTAAATGAATCGCTGGAAGATCTACTGACCAGAGGGCTGTACAGAATCATATCTTTGAGAGTGGGAAGTAGGTTGATCACATAGTTTATTATCCAATCAGGACATATCTGAAAGAGAAAGGGGGTTCTATTAATATTTAAACTACAAAACATGTACACCAGGAATGTCTTGGGCAAATCTGGTTGCCCTAGCAAGAAAGGAAATTTGAAAGTTTATACTGTTCTGCTCCCATGTTACCCCGTTTGCACATGAGAGGCTAAGTATACTGTTTCTTCACCTGCATTAAGGGAATAAAAGCACAAGCATTCAGGTGACTCCCGAGCCACTTTTAATTTTACAGTTTCTGCTATAATCTATACATCCTGAAAATTACATTTCCCACCACTACCACTTCGTGATAGGTGATCATTTACAATTACTCACTGACTCAGTCCCGGGAAGAGGCGGTGCAAAATGGGACGCTCTATCCAGGTGCTCATTAGAAATGCAGAATCTCTGCCTGCCTCCTAGACCTACTGAATTAGAATCTGCATTTTTTAAATAAGATTCCCAGGTGATCAATATGTACATTAAAACTTGAGAAAAACCTCTAGACTTCGACCTAAAGAAAAACATTTTACAACTTGACAGTGTATGCACATACATACATGCATATAGACACAACTGAAGCACAAATTTAATGAAGTAAAATTTACCGTTACTATTTTATTTGGGAAAGAAATGTGCTCGCGACTCAATAGATTGGAGTATTCACTCCTGGATCTCAACTTGCAATTTGAAAACGCATCTCTAAAGCACCTAGGAGCAATCTGAAGAAAGCTGAGGGGAGGCGGCAGATGTTCTGATCTACTAGGGAAAACGTGGACGTTTTCTGTTGTTACTTTGTGAACTGCGTGCACTTAGTCATTCTTGAGTAAATACTTGGAGCGAGGAACTCCTGAGTGGTGTGGGAGGGCGGTGAGGGGCAGCTGAAAGTCGGCCAAAGCTCTCGGAGGGGCTGGTCTAGGAAACATGATTGGCAGCTACGAGAGAGCTAGGGGCTGGACGTCGAGGAGAGGGAGAAGGCTCTCGGGCGGAGAGAGGTCCTGCCCAGCTGTTGGCGAGGAGTTTCCTGTTTCCCCCGCAGCGCTGAGTTGAAGTTGAGTGAGTCACTCGCGCGCACGGAGCGACGACACCCCCGCGCGTGCACCCGCTCGGGACAGGAGCCGGACTCCTGTGCAGCTTCCCTCGGCCGCCGGGGGCCTCCCCGCGCCTCGCCGGCCTCCAGGCCCCCTCCTGGCTGGCGAGCGGGCGCCACATCTGGCCCGCACATCTGCGCTGCCGGCCCGGCGCGGGGTCCGCAGAGGGCGCGGCGCGGAGGCGCAGCCAGGGGTCCGGGAAGGCGCCGTCCGCTGCGCTCGGGGCTCGGTCTATGACGAGCAGCGGGGTCTGCCATGGGTCGGGGGCTGCTCAGGGGCCTGTGGCCGCTGCACATCGTCCTGTGGACGCGTATCGCCAGCACGATCCCACCGCACGTTCAGAAGTCGGGTGAGTGGTCCCCAGCCCGGGCTCGGCGGGGCGCCGGGGGTCTTCCTGGGGTCCCCGCCTCTCCGCTGCGCTTGACAGTCGGGCCCGGCAACCCGGCGCCCGGGCGGAAACGAGGAAAGTTTCCCCCGCGGCACTCACGCAGCCCGACTCCCGTAGCTGCAGGGATGTGTGAGTTTTTCTTGAAAAAGAGAAGGAAAGTTCAGTTGCAAGGGGCGCGGGGCACGTTTGGTCCCCTTTGTGCGAGCAGGAAAGGCGTTGTGTTGGCCGCGTTCGAGGCGAGCCCCCACCCCCGGAAAGGGAAGTTTGAGAAGTTGGTTATCTGAAGGCGGCCGGGGAGCAGCGGCCCGGAGCGGCAGCCTGAGCTGCCAAAGCAGCCAGCGCACCTGGGCCACTCCGCCCATGGCGATGCCGCGTGCCCACCCAGCTCTTTCTGAGCCACCCGTTCAAAAGGCCAGCTCCTCAGTCCTTAGCTCCTGGAGACGGCCACGCTTTCCCTCAGGCCGGCTTCTTGGCCCGGAGTTTTTGGATACAAGTTTCAAGAAAATAATCGATTTCCAAAAGAAAGTTAGCTGGCTCCACTGACGCCTTGGCATGGATGGATAGGGAGTGGAGATGCTCAGGTGAAACCGGGAATCCCTCGCTGAATGCCTACTGGGTGCTAGAGGCCGTAGATTTTGCCTGGAACAAGACAGTCCTGTCTTCAGGGAGTTGATGGTTCTATGCAATTATCGTTTGTTGGAAACCGAAGGGTTAAAATCCTAACTAGGCTACCCACCTGATCGCTGTCTCTGAAGGTTTTTAAGGAAAAAATAAAAAAAAATATAAATATATATATAAATATTATATATATATATGCATGCAGGAATGGGGGTTCTTAACTATTTGTTATGGAAAGTGTAAAACCTCTGAGACTTCAAAAGTTAGATTTTTTCTTTTTTTTTTTGAGACGGAGTCTCGCTCTGTCACCAGGCTGGAGTGCAGTGGCGCAATCTCGGCTCACTGCAACTTTGCCTCTGGGTTCAAGCGATTCTCCTGCCTTAGCCTCCCGAGTAGCTGGGATTACAGGCGCGTGCCACCACACCCAGCTAATTTTTGTATTTTTAGTAGAGACGGGGTTTCACCATATTGGCCAGGGTGGTCTGGATCTCTTGACCTCGTGATCCGCCCACCTTGGCCTCCCAAAGTGCTGGGATTACAGGCGTGAGCCACCACGCCCGGCCAAAAGTTAGACTTTTTGCAGCTATGATCCAAATAACAGTATCTGCAGCTGTGGTCTGGGTAACCGACTATTTGGGCGAGTCATAGAGCTTTTTCTGGGCCTTAGTTTCCTCATCTGTAAAATGGCCAGCTTCAATCTGGGTAATTTTACATCATCTTCATGTTTAACATCTTACGTGTCGTGCCCCTCCCCTCCTTTCCTCTGGCTCTTCTGGTGACTTGGAGATGACCCATGTAGACTTTGGATGAAATGTAGAGGAGTTGACAGTCCACATCACCCGGAGGCACTCATTTTATTTATCCAGGGACATGGGCAGATTTACCTTTAGGTTTGTCTAGAAAAAATGCGCATCACGGTCAGTTGTAAATTTTAGAGTGTTTGAAGTGTATTGGGAACTTTTTAAAAATTATGGCATACATTGAAGGTGGCATGGAGATGGAAGTTTTTAATCAAATTAGGAAGAGGCACTATTGCAAGCAAAAAGTCTTAACACACACTTGAGTCCTATGGTTTTAATAAAATCTTAGTGTTTCGTTCTTGGCGTTTTTCCTGCATTGCAGTACCAGAATGTTCAATTGTCTGTCATTTTCCTCCAGACTCTTAAAACCTAAGTTACATTTTGCTAATAAATATTTAAAATGGCACCCTTAATTTTCTGTGGATGTTAAAAATCATAACAACTTTTGTTCCAGATTATAAAAGAAGGAAATTAGCAGGCCCTGATGTTGTTAGTTAGGTTCTGTTTACAAGGATAAGGTTTATGATTTGCAAATTCCAGGCCCAATAGTTCACGAGTCACTTTCATTTCATCAATATATACACTTTTAAACAATTAGCTTAAAAACGTGGTGGCTTTTTATTTGGGTATTTAGACAGTTTCACAAGGCCCACAGATTTCATATTTTTATAGAACTGAAGTTTCAAAATGGTTGAATTAATGAATCATTTTGAATTTGTATTCATTTGATTCAAATTAAATTTTCAAAGTTGGCCAAAGGTTGAAGACAGATATATTGAAGACGAGAAACCTAATTCTACTTACATTTTAATTTTTCATGTAAGTAAATAGTTTCAGAATTTCTCTAACGTAATTGGTAAACTGAAAACATTTTTTCAAAATATCTTAATGCAAGATAATATATCAGGTAATGAGATTGTTTAATAAACAACAAGCTCCTTTTACGTCACCTAAAAAGGCCCAAAAATCTGTCTTCTGTTTAGTAGCTTCTGTACTTCTGTTTAGTAGTATGCAAAGGATTTAAATAAAAGAACAAATTTCACTAAGAATTAGAAAGGTTTTTTTTCTTTGTTTTTGACTTAGTAGATTCACTCTTCCTAAATGATCAAAATTAAGAAATGACTCTTTTGGGGAAAACTGTAAAGTGCACAATAACTCTTCAGGTCTGAAAAATATGACTTTTCAGGTTCCTAAAAGTAGATAGATTCTTATTGAGGACAAAGAATTTGTAAAAGTGTCATAGTGATCAGGTTCTTCATGTCACTTTAATAACCTGCTTATTTTGTCAGTGTAAGAGACTAGACATCATTAGGCCCCAAATCTGATCTTCGGTCTACTCGCGCTTTTTTCCCCCTCATAAAAACACATTTTCACTTTTAGGCAACTCAACATCTTATTTTTAATGAGTTATGATTTATACAAAATACTAATCACATTTTTAACTCATTGCCTTCTTTTCAGTGTAGCATTCCCTAATGATGACTGTTGTCTGTGTAGCCAACATAACTACTACATGTTTTCTACTCAGTTATGAACATGACTTTTTAATTTTTTCAGTAAGGTTAGTTTTTAACTCTGGATCTATAAGGCACCTCATCGATATCATTGCAAAAACTGGGCATTTTTTCTTCTACCTTTTCAACCATATTTGTTGAGTATCTCTTGCCAGGCAGGATGCTCAGACCTGGGATACCATCTCAGATGAATAAGACAGACCTGGTCTCTGCCATTGAATTTAACAGCTGGGAGCATGTTATAAGTAAAGAAAAGGATACATGTTTTAACTGTTTATATTTGAAAGCATTATGGAATCTGGTGTTTTATTTTCTACACCTCATTTTCAAAAGCCTCATTTTTTTTTGTTGTTGTATGCACTAGGAGGATGTGCATGTTGAATGTTTCCTTCTAGGTCCCATTGAATGTATTTTTGAATCAATTGGTTCTCACTTTTCTATCCCTGCCTTGCCACGGAGCCCCAGTTGGGCAGCCTTTAATTGCATTCTCCATTCCATAGCCAGCATGATGGACCCAATGCGTTCATTTAGTGTTCTCTTTGAGGATAGGCTGGTGGTAGAAGAGTGGAGGGTATAAACTTTGGAATCAGGCCGTCCTGGGTTCCAAACCCACTTCCCATTTACTGGCTGTGTAGCCTGTTGTAGTTACTTTACCTACTAGTCATCCCTGGTCTCATTTGTAAAATGAGGATTATGGAGTTATGGTGAGGATTAAATAAAATATTGTTTTAAAGTATTTAACATGGTGCCTGCAACATAGTAAATGCTCAATAAATATCAGCTTCTGTTATTACTATTAACTCCTTAATTGGGCTTACCAGGGGCCTCTGACCTGGTTCCCATTTGACTCTGCTGCTTCACATCCCACCACAGCCCACATTTTCCCAGTCTATTTGTGTCACTACACATACACACAATGTGAGCAATTTAGGCAGCTGTTCGTTTGTTCAGGATGTCTGGAACTCCTGCTACCTGGCTAATTTTCACTCATCTTTTAAGATGTAGTTCAAGTGTCATCTTCTTGAGGAAACCTGCTTTGAATGTCCCAGTTTGAGGTAAATGTCTCCTATGAGATACAGACCTCTCACTTAGCTGGTAACAATACCAAGCCAAAGTCATATCTTTACGTAACTCTCTTGCCCATTATACCTTTAATCCTCTCAATCTTATTCAGTTTTCTATCTCTGGGGTCTCTGGCAGTGCCTGACACATCATTTAGCACCCAGGAAGTGCTGAGCTGAGCCTCCACTTCATCCTACTGTATCTAATGCAACTGAGGTCGAGCATTTAACTAAGCAGTCACTGTTTATTAGGTGTTTGGTCCAAATAGTAAAATCTTTACTTTCAGTTAGAATAGTTTTAGTTCTGATCACAATAAGTAATTTGACTGTTTTTGAAGTATGGAATTGGTTCTTGTATTCTCATGAAATATGGAAAAAGATGTTTCAACTTCTGACAAACATGATGGAAAGCTGCTAGAAGTTTTCATGCAATTCCTTTAGCCATAAATTTTGAATCAGTGTAGGGCCTTGAAAGCCACTGCAAAACTTTAAATAAAGTCACCAGAGGAATTATCCAGTAGATACTGATTCCTCTTTTTTTTTTTCATAGAAGGGTGTCGGAAAGAGAATTTTATTACGAATGAGTGCTAAAATCTAAATTTAGTTTTTAAGTTTCTTTTTTCATTGGGTTTTATGTTTTGGTTTATAAGGGTGAAGCAGCGTTGGTTGAAGGGAAGTGTGGTCTTGTAGCCACCACTGCCTACTCTAGAGTAGCGTGGATATTATTTAGGTCTGATGCAAACCACCAAAGCAGTTTTAAATAGGGTGCAGGGGAAACATACTTCCTGGCTACAGCATGGCATTATTTGGCCAAGTTCCACATAAAAGCATAACTCTGTTACCTTGTTAGCTTCTACCCTCCAGGTCCTTATGTACAACTTCAGCAGATTTAAGTTATGATTTTCAGTAGAACAGATATGCATTTGCAGCAAGAATGCTCACTGCTTATTTTGCACTCTCTACTTTCCTGGTAATATTTTGCTCCACAGGTACTTGTTGCTTGTGACTGAGGCAAAATAATGACTCATACTTCTTTGCTTGGCATGCCAAAAGGGTTTGGAATGCTGGACAGGCAAATTGTCTCATCTCAGGGAGAAGGAGGAGAAAGACAATTAACATTTGAGAACCTACCCTGAGACAGCCACTTGACATTATGTATCTCATTTAATCCTAGGAAGAAATCTCCAAGATAAGTTTTATTATCTTTATTTTATGGATGGAAAGATGGATCCTGCTCAGGGTCTCTCTGGAGTTTTGCCTGGGTGCATGTATGTGTGTGTGGCCCAAGCTTCTTGTGCTTGCATGCTGCTAGGTTCTTTCGTGTGGTCTCTATGTGTGTATGCGTGTGTTGGGAGGGAGGCTGAAGAGGGGTGAATGGATATCAGATTTGAGAGAGGGGAAGCTTACCATCTAATGTCATCAGTTCAGTGCTCCTGATTTAATTGATTTGCTTTGCTTGCATTATCTGCCTCCTTCCTGACTACATTTGTACCACAGAAAATCAAGATAAGGCAGAGTTTCTTTGCATAAGGAAACTCTACAGCCCACAGTTTGACAATGGTGTCTTAGTGGTAGGACTCATGGTGGGTGACCTGTGGTTTGGCCACTTATAGCAGTTGGACATACCCCATTTGCAAAGATGTGTATTGTAAACCCCAAATTTTGAGTGTGTAGGACAATCATTTGTGTACAATCAATTGTGTACAACTGCTGATGAGGGCAAGAAGAGCCGACGTTATCCAACATAACAAAGAAGAAGGGGACAGTTTGACTTTTGAAGGGGACAATTTGAAAACTTATAGGAGGTTAAGATTCTCTTCCTCACCCATTACATCAGGATTACTTCTGCCTTTTACTTGCCACAGTCAGCTTTCTAGGTCTTAGCACCCAACAAGTAGCAACTATCCTCTTGGGTGTAGTCAGTTTAGTCTACTTATGGCCTCCTGCTTAGACTCTTAAGGGTTCCCTAGCATCTGTGTTTTGTTTATAGGTTTGAAGCTATCATTATTGGATGAGATTTAGCTTCAGGGCCTGTACCTGTGACTGGGGAGATTCTATCTGGGAAAGGTCAAGACATGCAGCTCTTTTTTTTTTTTTTTTCTCTTTTCTGAGGGAATATTTTCCTCCAATTTTTTTCAGCTCTACAACTAAAATATAGGCCTAGTATATGAACACAACTGGCCTCTGTCCTGGGCCTTAGATGGTACTCTGCTGTCATTCTTCTCTGGTCAGAGCCATGCCTATGGGGTGAGGTGACTTTTGGGCCTTCCAGTCTTACTCTCTTTTCATTTTTAGACCATGATTTGGTTATGTGGGAACCCACATTCGCTGTCCAGAAGGCCCTGAACTGGTATCTGCAGTTTGCATGGATCCTTGAAGCCATCTTCCTGAAGGCTGTCATTGCTACTGGTTGTGCAATCTCTGCGCGAGGGTTGTTTAAGGGATAGCTCTGTGTGTGTGTGTGTGTGTGTGTGTGTGTGTATGTGAGAGAGAGAGAGCGAGAAAGAGAGAGAGAGACAGAGAGCGAGCTTGGGTGTCCACATATCACAAGGCCCCTCTTGATGTAGGATGGAGCAGGCAGGGGGGAGGAAGGCAAATTGATTACCAGGGCTCAGGATGATGTCTCTCTTTAAACCACCCATTTCTGAGGAAGGACTATGAACATTGTAGGAGTTCTAAAGTTGTACCTGGTCTGCCAAGACATTGAAAAGATATATTTGTCAGTCTAGGTAGAAGGATAAAACCTATTTTATTGAGCAGTTTGCTAGCTTGATTTGTAACTTTAAATGTTTTGACTTATGGTACATGGGCCTCTATTTGCTCACTTGCCTTGGGCCTTCCCATGTTGGGGGTGGATCTGCAGCAGCAACATTCTTTTGCAGAGATGTTGGGTAGAAATTAGTTTTGGTTAATTGTATCATTTTTCCCTGGAATAGACAGCATTGAACGTTAAAGAAAAAGATAAGAGTTACTTTGTAGACATAGTGCTCTATTTCCTTTGGGAAATGTAGTTTTTCTTACTTTGCATTGTCCTGAAGTGAACTTTAGCTCTATACTTTTTTTCTTTCCTTTTTTTTTTTTAGATTTCCTAGTGCCCTAGTTGCATTTCTTCTGTGTATTGAGAGACCACCAGGCGGGCAAGGCGAAGTTTATCTGAATGTTTTTTCCTCCTATTGTAAATATTTTATTTGAACTAAAAAAAGGCTTGGTTCTTCTCAAGCCTCTTTAAAGAAAACAAGGAAAAAGGCTTCTCAGTGCTTTAGAAGATATAAGATTGTCAAAACTTCATTTTAGAGAACTAGGGATTTGGTTGAACCAACATGAATGCCTTTGAAAGAAGATATGGGTTGGGTGCATATTTTCAGTATATGCTGCAGCAGCTCTTTATTAAAGTATAAATCATTACAAAGTCTTCATTTCCTATGGGGCGATAACACTGCTGCTTTGTGGATGACTACCTGTCATGCCCAAATCCTGCAAACTTTTCTACATAGGGAAATGAAATTGGGCTTATTTCCCCTGTAGCTTTTCTCAAGAGACTTCATGGACTAATTTCCCAATAATCACAGTAGCTACCACTTATTGAGGTCTTGCTACTGCATGGATCATGCTGAGTACTTCAAGTGTATTAACCCTCAAAACAACTTTAGAAGGTAGGTTATATTATACTTATTATAAATCCTCCAGAGTCAATAAATTTGCCTAAGTCCACCTAGTTAGAAAATGATTAGGCTGGGGTTGGAACCAAGATGGTCTGGTTTGGGGATCTAGACTCCTAATTGTTATACTGTACTGAGACTAGTCTGCCTTAATTGACATAAACTACTTGTCCATTATAGCATGGGTGTTGGAAGACTAGAGGTTAAGAGAAATAATAATATCCAACATTTTTCTAGTGTTTTAGCATTCTTCATATATTATCCCATTGAATTTCCTTAGTGTAATAAAATAACACTCGGTTTATACACCAGGTAGTCAAACATCATGCCTGTCTTGTGATCTCAATGGGAAAATGAAGTATATACCTCAAGTGATACAGTCTTGGCTGAATCATGGAACAATTATGCCATCAGGAAGTTTAGGTATTCTGAGTAAAACAGGCACTTTATTTGAAAGGACTGGGAGACTTCACAGATGCATCAAATATGTTGAGGATATAAATGCCAGGCTCAGGTGGATTTACTGTGAAGTGCTTGAACTTAACCTTCAAGGCTACCTATACCCTGGTATAGGTCCATCTCCTGGCTCTAGGAGAGGCCCTGGCAATGTGGTTAACAAGTGTCATCAAGTCAAACACTACGAAATCTTGCAGTGCCCTGAATCTTACAGCTCACATATAAAAGAAACCTGATAAAAGTTTTCCAAATTTGGAGTCAATCCAAAAAATTTATATGACATTACCTGTAATGAATTATGAAGCTGAAAGGAACTTTTCCAAATTATTCAAGAATGAATTACAAATTCTGATCTACAGTTCTAAAGGGAAGACTGAATTATTTTTCTATTCTCTCAATAGAGAATATTGCAAAGTGTTATTGGAAGAGATGATCAAAGAGTGTGCAACCAAAAAATATAGGAGAAGTATTTCAGAGGTATGGCAATCAGTTAATAAAAATATTTGTTTTTTAAACACTTCATATTTGTAGTATTTATAGCTTTTAAAAATTTGTTGTTTGTATGATACTATTTAAAATTTTTTTTTCCAGAGATGAGATCTCATTCTGTCACTCAGTCTGGAAAGCAGTTGCATGATCATAACTCATTGCAGCCTTGGATTCCTAGGTTCAAGCAGTCCTCTAGAGTAGCTCGGACTAAAGGCATGCACCACCATGACCGGCCAGTTTTTTGTTTTTTGTTTTTTTAAATTTTTGTAGAGATGGTGTCTTACTATGTACCAAGTCTGGTCTTGAACACTAGGGCTCAGAGGAACCTGTCCACCTCTGCCTCCCAAAGTGTTAGGATTACAGGTGTAAGCCACTGCACCCAGCCTGTATACCATTTTAATTCTAAATAAATATTCACTTTATTCTTAATTTTATATTCACTTTATTCTTAATTTTGTATTCTTCTTCTTAAAGAGTGCCCCTGAAATTTACAAGCTTCAGATTCCAAAGACCTGAGTCTTTGACTAATGGTAGGATTTGTTTGTTGGTTTAGAAAATAAATGTTAAAAAATGCCTCTTCCTCCTTCCCCCCATTGCAAACAGAGACTGAAATCTGCATTGTTATTTCACAAAACCAAAATATTTTTCCTCCAGGTTTAGCTAAACCCTTCATCATTTTCCTACTTTAGAGCCCCATGCCAAGTAGAAAAGAAGTTGCAAAGATGTAATTATCACAAACCTTCATCTTGGATGAAAGATAACCTAGCTCTGACCCTTAGTTTGAGATTAGAAGGACTCTACCTAGGAGACAGCTGGTAAAGACTAAGGTATGTTGTACCAGGAATCTAGGTGTCTGGGTGACCAGGCTGTCTTTCTTCCCATTGTGGCTCATTTTCCTTCTATACAGTGACAAGAATTGGACTAAATAAGATTTCCAGTATTTTCTGTTCTGAAACATTTCATTCTTTGTTATCCCTGTACTATTTTGTTAGTAGAATAAATCATTGAAGTTGAGTTAGAAAATCTTTAGCTAATCAAAATAGAAAACTAACAAAAGTCATGACAGGTCAGAACTGAGAAATACCACAAACTTCCACTGGTGTTCATTGGAGATGACTACTATTAAAAAAAGAGAAGAAAAAAAACCATAGCTATTTTGAAAATTTCCGACTACAGGTGTCTGAGCATACATCCTGACTAAATAGCATGTTTACTTCAGCTAGAGCTCACTCCTTCCTAAATAAAAGGCTTACTTGGTTTTGGTGGTAATATTATTTCTCTTTGGTTAATTATGGTATTTTCATTCTCCCCTTCCTCTGAATTGGTTAAAATGTCTGTGAAAATTTTTCCTAAGGTAGAAAGTTATGAAATGCTTTTCTATGCCTAGGGAGAAGTAAAGCCTAAAGGAACCTTCATATTTTTTGGGAAAAAAAAAAGGAAACTTGTCTAGATATAATAGTGTTCTGTTGCCTTTCAAATATTTCTCTACCACTTTTCTTAAAATATTCTCAGAAAAGACAGAATTTGCAACAGATTGGCAGTTTTCAGACTGCTGTTTTAGGCAGGGGAGTAGCTGCCGCAACCTATAATTGCATTTCTGTAGAGTTTGCAGACACTTGTTAGCATAGACTAGGAATCTTTCAACTTTTGCTGTGAGTGACTACCTTGTTACTACATATTGGATTTGCGTCTCATTCTCTAACGCTCATAGTATTGGGGAAGAAAAAAAGACAATATGATATAATTTGTCCTTCAAGTATGTGAAAAGGAAAAAAATCTAATAATAACATTTTATGTTCATTATTTTGGAATCCCTTAAGTTATATCATTATAAAATAATCTAACAATCTCAATCCCCCTGGGCACTCTTACTTTTATTTTTATAATCTATATTGTTAGAATACATTTCTATTCTCTTAGGCCTTTGTTCATTCTACTTTCTCACTTCTTTAGGAGCCTCATTCCTTCCTGAATATTACATTTTATGAGTTATTATATGCATCAAGGCCCAAAGCTTGAGCTCCAGCATTCTGACCCCGAAAATGATGGTTTCCTATCATCTTCTGATAACAGCAGCTGAAGATGTTCTAATACCTTGCCGCTCACAAGAGGTCTGGCATCACTCAGAATTTATTGGAAGTGAGGATTGTGGGTCCTCTCCCCAGACCTACTGCAACAGAATGTACACTTTCACAAGGTCCCCAGGTGATTCCTGTACACATAGCAGTTTGAAAAACACTGCTGTAATAGCATTAAAGCATGTTCCAAAGAGTAGCCAAATGATCTGCAGTGGTTTTAGTGGATCACATCAGGCTTGTTTCTGTCAATAAAGAAGAGGAGAATTCAAGGAAGAGTTGGCTTAGTTTTATGAGAGTCTTTTGACTCTTCCTAAGCCGTTTTAACTAAAGCTAGCAGAAGACAGAAGGCACTGGTAGCAAGTCAACTAAATGAGTCAGTTTTTAACCAGTCTGTTTCCCTAGTCATCCTTCATGAGTCTTTTATCCACTGATTGTCCATCCCTTGACCATGGTGAACTGTAGAACCCAAGGACCCATTTCTTTTTTCTTTCTTGTTTTTTTTTTTTTTTGAGACGGAGTCTCGCTCTGTTGCCCAGGCTGGTGTACAGTGGCGCAATCTCGGCTCGCTGCAACCTCTGCCTCCTGGGTTCAAGCGATTCTCCTGCTTCAGCCTCCTGAGTAGCTGGAATTACGGGTGTGCGCCAACACACTTGGCTAATTTTGTTGTTGTTGTATTTTTAGTAGAGACACGGTTTCACCATGTTGGTCAGGCTGGTCTCAAACTCCTGACCTCGTGATCCGCCCGCCTCGGCCTCCCAAAGTGCTGGGATTACAGGCATGAGCCATCGCGTCCGGCCCCAAGGACCCATTTCTATACTGAACTCACTGCATTAATCATGTTTACCTCATTAGGCATTTACTCACAGATTGCCTTGACATATGTAGGCCCTAATTCATTCTGGAGCTATTATACCACAGCATTTCTTAAAATAGGTAGCACTCTGCTCTATACAAAGTAGGTACCCAATAAATTAATGATTCGATGACAGGTTTTCAGGAAGTGGTTTTACTCTTCAACATTTTTTAATCCTCTTTTGTCTTGAGGAACTTATTTGTCTGATGCTCAGTGAAGACCCAATAAATTTCTCTTGAATTGCTCAACATTTGTTTTAGACTGTTCTGAGAGTGCCACTATAGGCTTTTTCATTGATTTGCTCCTTTATTTTAATATCATAAGGCAGCTTTTTGTGACTTAGTTACTTTTGTCTTCCAGAATTATGGGTCCCTGTCAGTTATTAATGCTCTTAATTAACAGTAGCCACAATAACCAGTCCTTACAAGCAGTTTCTGATGTTTCCAAATAATTTTATTTTCTGACTTTTTTTTCTTTGCCTTTGACATCTGAACTATACTTGGCAAGAAAAAAAAACATAAAAACTTTCCATTGCAACTCATATCTCATGGTGCTTCCTGTTGCATCACATCTTAAGTTATCCATCAGAAAAGTTACGCAAAATCTATAACCATTTGGTTTTATTTTTGCCCTTGAATTATGCTACCGTAACACAAACCTGAACTCTTATTTTTGTCATCTGTAAAAATCACCTAATTGGTCTCTGCTTATGGACACCCTTTGTTCTTTCTCTGTCAATAACACAGGCATTGCCCTCAGTTAAATCTCCCCCCAGATGGCATTTTGAATAGCTGGCCTCTGTTAGAAAGCCTTCCATGGATTTTATGAATCCTAGATCATCACATGGCCTTCCCTTTCTCTTTGAGCATGGGGGCTGCCTCAGTGTCCCTTGGCTCCTAAGAGAGTGCCTTGTGCTGATGGGACACAGGACCAGTTTGATGACTACGTGCACAGATGAAGCCAAACCTCTTGCCCATCATCTATTCCACCCTTCACATCCCTCATGCCCTGGTTCCACTTGAACCCAGCTGCCTCACACATCCTTTTTGCTTACAAATTTCCTAGCTTGTGACCATTCTCCACCACCTCCCCCCAAGTTTTACCATTCTCTATTTGTGCCCTACAACGGCTCCACCCTTTGAAATAACGCCTGGTCTAAATGTTACTTTTTCTAGTGGGCCTTCCTTGATTATCCATCCCACTGTGATTCCTTCTCCTGCCCATAGCCTCTCTGACAAGCCTTGCATTCTCATTCATATGACCTTGTTTGCCAAGCTACCTGTGCTGTCTCTGTGTGTTTTAAACTCTTTTACTAGCCGGGCGTGGTGGCTTATGCCTGTAATCCCAGCACTTTGGGAGGCCGAGGCGGGCGGATCAGGAAGTCAGGAGATGGAGACCATCTTCCCTAACACGGTGAAACCCTGTCTCTACTAACAGTACAAAAAATTAGCTGGGCGTGGTGGCGGGTGCCTGTAGTCCCAGCTACTCGGGAGGCTGAGGCAGGAGAATGGCGTGAACCTGGGAGGCAGAGCTTGCAGTGAGACGAGATCGCGCCACTGCACTCCAGCCTAGGCGACAGAGTGAGACTCCGTCTCAAAACAAACAAAACAAAACAAAACTCTTTTACTAGAATGAAAACTCTTTGAGGGAGAAACTTCTGTCTGATTTTGCCATAGCTTTTAGCACAGATTCTCACTAATTCTGTTTATGTGTTTTGTTTGTTGCTGTTTGGAATTCATTGCTTTTAAAGGCCGAGGAAACTTGCTTTTAGATCCAAGGCTGGGAGTGCTATTTTTTTTTCTCCCAGATGGCTTTTCACCACCGAGTGTAAATGTCAATGGCTTAAAGCCACCTGTAGTATTGTTTGACAGAACCATAGGCTTATGGAAAATCTCGTATGATCTGCTTTGTGTAAATTGTTCTTTACAGTGGAGACTTGCTCTGTCTGCAGTCTTTAGTTTCTGTGAATTTTGGGGAGCTGTGGTGTGTGGGTGTTAAGGTTAATTTTCCATCCATCACTGGCTCTGCCTTTGATTCATTTATTCTCTCATGTGTGAATCTTTTGCAGAAGGCTTAATGCATTATGACTATAGAGACCAGACAAAGTCATAAAGTAAATCACACCATCTCACGCAGGACAATTTTTTGCCACTCCTGCCTTTCCTCTTTATGAGTCATAGATGATTTCAGTCATTGGGATTGCTGGAATAGGGATGGCTGAAGGGGTCTTGGTGCAATGAAGAGTGCCTGAAGATACTTTTCTACCTACCTGAGGGTAAATAATCCCATATTGCAAAGGTGACCCCTGGTTGTACTTTTTGGAAAGCCCTGTTAAAATGATACATGCTAAGGAGACTTAAATATGAGGCCTTTCTTACCTGGGTGCTTAATAGGAGTGGGTTTCTAAGGATGGTCTTGAATTTGGCCTTCAGCCTTCTCCTCCACCATAGTCCCCATCCATCCTGAATAAACATGCAGTCTAGGTACCACAAGTAGTGTTCTCTTGTGCAAGCACAGCTTCCAGATGTGTTGCCTGCCTCCCTTTCAGCCAGATCATCACCCATGTAGCCCCTCCTCTATGGGAATTCTGGAGCTACCACTGACATCACATTACATAGATTTGGACTGGTAGTGCCCTACCTGCTCTATCTATAGAGGAAAAGGAGATGAAATAAGAATTTTAATATTCTTTTTTTTTTTTTTTTTTTTTGAGACAGAGTTTTGTTCTTGTCACCCAGGCTGGAGTACAATGGCACGATCTCAGCTCACTGCAACCTCTGCCTCCTGGGTTCAAGTTATTCTCCTGCCTCAGCCTCCCGAGTAGCTGGGATTGTAGGTGCCCACTACCACACCTGGCTAATTTTTGTATTTTTAGTAGAGACAGGGTTTTGCCATGTTGGCCATGCTGCTCTTGAACTTCTGACCTCAGGCAATCCACCCTCCTCGGCCTCCCAAAGTGCTGGGATTACAGGCATGGGCCACTGCACCTGACCAGAATTTTAATATTCTTAAGTCTTAATATTCTGTGGCACTTATTGGAAATGGTTGAAATATAATGCTTTTAATTTAGCATGTCATTGGTTCACTCTCAAAACTACTGAAAAGCACTTATCTTTCAAGATTTTAATGATGATGTTGGTGAGGACGTTTGTGGTAAGTAGATAATCACATTATTCAGCACTTTACAAAGCATTTTCACAAACTCTTGAGTATTGGTTGTTATCAGTTTATTACTGAGATGCCTGTGGTGTCTTCAGGGGACAGGAGAGAATATGTTAACTTCTTGAATAACTGCTGCAGCCGTAGTTAGCTCCCTATGAGCCAAGCCTATTGACTTTGTTACTCCCAAGGTATAACTTATTTCATATATATAAGCAACTTGACTAAGTATTAGATGTCTGTGTAGCCATTTTCTGTGAGTCAAAACAATTTTGTTCTTCCTTATGTCTTTCTTCAGAGGTATATCTTTAATAAGTTCTGGGAAGGGAAGTGAAAAACAATGCTTGACCTCTGATACAATGTACTGTTTTGATTATGATCAGCACTTTAATAAAATTTATCATCAAGAAAGTCTTTGGAGTGAGCCCCTGAAAAGCTTGGGAAAGTGATTGATATGGTGTCACTTTTCTTACATTACCTTCCCATGTTGCTTAAGATGACCAGGGAGGCTAACTTCACTCTTGTGCTCTCTAAATTGAACTGTCCTGAAGTTTTAAGAAAATGAAATGATCAGACTCAGCAGTTCAAGATTGTGTTGGTTGATAGCAGCCACTTAGACCTCAGTTCACTATGGGTTTCTGTGTACTTTATTGGTGGTCACCAAGATGCAATGAAAGGTCCTGATTTTGTGAACATTTCTGCCCACACCCTTCTTTGGTACATACCTTTTGAGAATATGTAAAATGTCTTTCATTGTTAAAATAGCTGTTAAATAATATTAAAGGCAAAAAAAAAAAGTCATGAAAATAGTCATTTGCGTACTTCTTCAGGCAGATAGAAAACTAGTACCAGCCAGTGCAATGGCTCAGGCCTGTAATCCCAGCACTTTGGGAGGCCGAGGCAGGCGGATCACAAGGTCAGGAGTTTGAGACCAGCCTGACCAACATGGTGAAACCCTGTCTTTACTAAAAATACAAAAATTAGCTAGGAGTGGTGGGACATGCCTATAATCCCAGCTACTCAGGAAGCTGAGCCAGGAGAATCACTTGAACCCAGGAGACAGTGGTTGCAGTGATCCGATATCGCACCATTGCACTCCAGCCTGGGCAACAGAGCGAGACTTTGTCTCAAAAAAAAAAAAAAAAAAAAAAAGAGAAAGGAAAAAGAAAAAGAAAAAGAGAAACTAGTACCAGGAAAACAGAAAAAAGAAGTGATTTGAATAATTTCAGTATGATTGAGACACATGGGTGAAAGATCACCAGAGGGAAAAATGTCTAGTCTGATAACTTTGAAGAAAACATATTGACCATGTCTAGTTATAATAATCTTTTAATAATCTCACAGTAATAGAAAGCTTCATTATTTTCAAAACAGTTTCATGTCATCTGTAATTTTAAAAACAGCTCTCTGAGATGGATATAATTATCCTGTTTTACAGATGTGGAAATGGAGGCCCAGAAAGATGAAATCATCTGCCCCAGCTGTAATAGGACTGCCCATCCACTGAGACATAGTAAAGTATCATTAATTAATCTTTTCATCATTTTTCTATTTTTAGTCATGCTCCCTCACTGCTTAATTTGTAAGTAAATCTAAGATAAAAATCTATAGTCTCCTCGTATTTTCATATTTTCATAGCTAAATTGTTAAAGAGGCGATGACAGTGCACTCATCAGGAGACTTGTTCTTGCCTCGAACATTAAAAGCCCTATTTAAGACTGGAGAATTTCTTCTTTGAGGGTTTTGTCCACCCATCATAAGAGATTTCAAACTATGTAATGAGTCATTTTACTTTTCCCCTTTTCTTATGGGGACAGCTTCTCTTTTATACACCGTGTGGTCTGCCCTCTTGGAGGTTGTGTCACCATTATCAGTAGACAAATGCTGCCATGTGTAAAAGGCTATGCCAGTTTCTGCAGTCCTGTAGTTTTGCCCCTCACTAGAACTTCAAGTTGCTTAACCTAATCAGGAATATGGGCATCTTTACATAGGAAGTGCGCTTCTCTTCATCATATAGACATAGAGGTCAGGTATTATTATCTTTGGCTTCCATTCTCAGAAATTCTTAAACATGAATGTCTGAATAAACATACAGAGAAGAGGTTGGGCACTGTGGCTCATGCCTGTAATCCCAGCACTTTGTGAGGCCAAGGTGGGTGGATCACCTGAGGTCAAGAGTTCAAGACCAGCCTGACCAACATGGTGAAACCCTATCTCTACTAAAAAATGCAAAAATTAGCTGGGCATAGTGGCGGGCGCCTGTAATCACAGCTACTCGGGAGGCTGAGGCAGGAGAATCGCTTGAACCCAGGAGGTGGAGGTTGCAGTGAGCTGAGATCATGCCATTGCACTCCAGCCTGGGCAACAGACCAAGATTCCATCTCAAAAAACAAACAAATAAACAAAATATAGAGAAGAACAGAACAAGAAGTGTTTTGAGTAGCAGAACACGACTCACACAGACATCTAATATTTAGTCAAATTGCTTTTATATAAAAGAAGGTATACATTGAAGAGCAACAGAGCCTACCTGTATGACTGACATTTTCAAAGAAAGTGGCTAAGAATCACTTTGATGGCCAGGCACGGTGGCTCACACCTGTAATCCCGGATCTTTGGGAGGCCGAGGAGGGCAGATCACGAGGTTAAGAGATTGAGACCATCCTCGCCAACATGGTGAAACCCCGTCTCTACTAAAAATACAAAAATTAACTGGGCGTGGTGGCACGTGCCTCTAGTCCCAGCTATTCGGGAGGCTGAGGCAAGGGAATCACTTGAACCTGGGAGGCGGAGGTTGCAGTGAGCCGAGATCGTGCCACTGCACTCCAGCCTGGCGACAGAGCAAGACTCCGTCTCAAAGGAAAAAAAAAAAAAAGAATCACTTTGATTAGCAGAAACTATTTCACTTGCCATCATAGAAAGCTAAGCTATACTTCTGCTTTTCTACTACTAGCTTTATATAAATGTTATTTTCCTTGCAACATAAAAGAAAAATTGAGTCATGTTGTTTTATTTAATTTTTGTTGAAGAACACATTAAATTAGCTCTCACACTGTGGTGTGGGCTTCTTTCTGTTTTCCACCAGTGTTCTTCAGGGTGATTTTTCCAGTGGGCTTGATTAGGACTGTGTGGATCATTGTGATGCTTTGTTCTCAGTGGGGATTTTCCATCAAAGATGAGCTTCATTAAACAATGACTGGGTTCATGGATTTATAATTGGAGTGATTTTCTTCAAACTGTAATAAATTTCAGTGTTACCTTTTTCTGAACGCCCTTTTTAAAAGGGATTCCATAGCAAGTCTTCTGGAATAATACCTTTTATATAATTCTTTAAAAACTGTAATTTTTACATACTGATTCCTGTTAAGGCAGATGTTATTGTATCAAGAAAAGACTCAAATTTTGAACATATTAAAAATAGTGTTTCTTCAGATCTGGTGGATAGGTGATGCTCAATATATATTTGTTTAATGGAATAAAAAAAGAAAAATATTAAAGATCCTAGGAAGAGAAATTAAGTTGCAGGGATATATTGCTTGTGTAATGTCTGTTTAGCATTGCAATTTTCTGAAGGGAAGGCTATCTACAACTGTTAATTCTGATCTAAGGAACTATTTCCCTTCTTAACTTCTTTGCTAGGTTATCTAAAGGGAGATATGCTTTCTCACATTTGTTTCCTTGAACTTACTTTTAATGTTGCCTTGTAGGGTCAAAACTTTAGAAATACAGCTTTCTCAGGAAACTTGGTCCTCAGATCTTTCAGACATTATCTTCCTTTAAGCTTATTGTCCTCTTGGGAATTGGCAAAGGATTCCCACCCTTTAAAAAGATAGGAAATTGTAAAATCCACACTTAAAAATTAATCTAAAATTATTTTTCAGGAAGAATTTATACAATGGCAACTAAATGCCCTGCAGCCAATTATGTTTATGATTCCTGCCTCATCTCCAAATGGTACTAGAGTTTGAGTCATATGAGAAAATTAATTGGGTTGGGCTTGATTGTACATGTATACGTATATAATAATGTTCTGGTTATAATGCAGTTTGCAGTTTTTCTAGTTACAGCTCAAGGCAAAGATGAGAAGCATCACCTATGGGCCTGACTGCCTCTGTCCAGTACTACCATGCCCCATCTCTAACTACTACATTTTTTCCTATTGAGTTCTCCAGTCCATGTAGGATAAGTCCCTTCCTGAACTCAGTTTATTTTTCTAACCCTGGCTGCACGTTAGGATCACCTGCGAACTTCTAAAAGAATTCCAAAGCCTGAGCCAAGCACCTAGAAGTTCTGACTCATTGCCCTGGGGTAGGACTTTGGCATCATTATTGTTTTAAAAGATCCCCAGATGATTCCGATGTGGAACCATGTTGAGAAACACTAATCTAGCCTAACCCAGTGAGGTTACAAATGAAGAATTTCACCAGAGAGGTCAAAGTACTTGATTTCCCACAGCAAAGAAATGCCATTTACTGGGTTCAAAACTCCCATCTGTTGACTTTAAATCCAGCATAACAAATATGAGCAAGGTTTTAGAAGGTTTTGGAAACTCATCTGCAGAACAGAGCAAATACAGGCCTATCTAAAAGGATACCTCACAGTAAAGATGGTTAAAAACCAAAACCGGAGGAGGCAGAGCACTCTTGGTGGGGCTGGTAGTGGGGGGAATGGATGATTTTCCAAAAGAGAAAACACTTGACCTGGGTCTGAAAGGCTGGGTATGATTTAAGGCAGGCACTGTTGTTCACTTGTTAGCCCCAGGGCCATGCTACTCCACTTCCTTCAAGGAAACAGAGGGAAGCCGGCTAGTGGCTGCCTGGGGTGTGTGTCCACCCACCATGTAGAGGCAGTTCTTCAGCTCTGTCAGCCATGGCCAAAGCAGGCAGTATTTGAACCACCTTGGACCACTGCCGAGGGGCAGCATCAGACACCAGGCATCCTTTCAGACACCATTCTTGGAGTCTCTTCCCTCCATCACGTAAACCTCACAGCCAACAGTGAAGGCACCGAACTCCTTCCAGGGGCTGGGCAGGCTGCCTTGGGGATGCTCTTCTTGACCTTAAAATCCACCTGATAGATCTGGTAGGGAGGTAGAAATTTTGGTGGTAGGAAAGCCAGCAATTATCAGGTCAAAGGGTTTCTGATAAAAGGAGTTATTCAGCAGAAAGGTAATCAGATTATGGGAGCCTTAAGTGCCAGTTTGGGCTAAATTCTCTGAGTCACTGGCAGATTGTAAGTAGGGGAATGACGCAATAAAACCACTGCAAAGCCAGGAGTTTGTGATGGGAAGATAGGAAATCCCTTTCTTTTTTTCCCATATGGGAAATAAAATCTAAAGATGTGTGGGGAAGCTCCTTAGAGTGCCAGGACTTTCAGTATCCCCCAATTTATCATTAGGTTCTGTCCAGAGCTCGTTCCGCACGCAGTAGCCTAGGGACACCTCTGGAATAAGGTGTGACAAAAAACAAGGAAATAAATTTATTAATTTCGGAAAATGCCTTCTTTTTCCTAGGCCTCACTCATAGACATTTTCCTGACAAGTCCCCACTTCAGGTTTCAGAAAGAGATGCACCATCGTTTGGAATTCTGAAGAAACTCAAGTTTCAATTGAGCTGAGTCTCAGTGGCATGCATTTTATTACATCTAATGCCATTTTAATGTACTTGAAACTGGGGAGATGAGGGCAATTGGTACACATGTGTAAACCACTACAAAAAGTTCACCTGAGTGTAGAAGGTAGCCAGTAGCCTAAAAACCCTGTATTTTGGAGGCTGTTACTTTATAATCTCTATTATGAAATTGGGAAAAATTATGTAATTATCTCTCTAAGATGGTCTTAGATCCACTGTTCAGTAGAACTTTCTGCAGAGATGAAAATATCTTATACCTGGGCTGTGTTAAGGTTTAAGGACAGTACAGGTATAAGATATTTTCACCTTTGCAGGAAGTTCTATTGAACAGTGGGTCTAAGACCATCTTAGATGATACATGTGGCTTGAAATGTGGCAGGTGCAAATAAGGAAGTAAATTTCAAATATAGATATATTTTTATTTCAGTTAACTTGAATTTAAATAGCCACAGGTGGCTCTTGGGTATCATAATGAATAGGGCAGTTATGGAGCATCATTAAAGTCCCCATTCTTCTCAAGTCCCAAAGAGGTACGTTCAGGTAATTTCTTAGCACCTGTAATCACAGTGGGACAGATTAAATTACTTGTACCTTTCCATTCCTGTGCTTTGGAATTATAGGCTGTTTCTTTGTCCTGGAAACCAGATAGTCTAATGTTTGTGGAAATACTCCTCAGTAGTGCACTGTAATTATAATACTTTATTGTAGGAGGATGCAGCCAGGCCTTTTTTTTTTTTTTTATCATCTGTGTTTTTAGTTTTAATCTTAAAAGGATTATAAAAATAGTACTGCCTTGTGGGAGAAAAATATGCTTAAAGTCTATGAGCATGGAGTGGTAGGGATTATAAACCGTTACAAACTTCTCCTGGAAATTCTGGGGAAAGGGAAGTTAAAGCGGCCGGTAGAAATCTCCTAGGAGAAAACTTGCCCTGAAGGGATGCTTTTAATTGGGTTCAGTATTTATCAGAAGAACCCTGCAAAAGTGGTTTCCCTGAAGGCATTTGGATTTTCCCCTGTGAATAAATTTCACCCACCTTGGTCACCTCTGTGCTGTATTCTCCTAAAAACTCACCTTTATTTGGCATGCTGTGACTTAAACCCTCCAAAAAAAAAAAAAAAAAAAAGCCTTTGAAAAAGCCTGTGGTTTTTTTTTTTTTTTCTAAAATGTTAATTTCCTTTCTTTAGGCTTGTGTGGGCTTTGACTGGAAACTTAATCTGTGTGCCTGGGCTCTGCATTAGGTTTCAGTCATTGAAATGGGGCTTAATAAGAATTACTTGATACCTTAGGAGTCAGACGAGCCTTACTTTTATCTTGGGCTCAGGGATTTGCATTTTGAGAGGTTGTGCCAGCTGACATGAGCCTTTACAGGTTTCAGCTTGTTGCAAACCTAGTTGGGTCCATTTCTCTCACTTCTGAGACCTTTTGCTGCTGCCACTCATAGCTAACGTGTTTTCCATGGAACACTACTCCTTGTCCCTAATTGTCTTCTCTCCCTACCTCAGCAGTGACACTACAGACAGCCAGTCATTTAATACCAGACTCATTCCTTAAGAAGTTGGGATAGAACTTTAATTACACAAGGCATCCAAGCCAGCAGTCAGGGCCCTTTCCAATGCGATTACTTTTCAAGCTCTGCCCTGCTTCTCCTTCCATTTCCCTCTGGGCCTTCGTTTTCAGATCTCCTCGGAAGCCGAGGAACGCAGGTCCTTTTGAATTTCTTTAGATTAGTGTTGTCCTATAGGACTTTCTGCAATGATGTAAGCATCCTGTCTATTCCTGGCCACATGTGGCTATTAAGCACTTGAAAATGGCTGGTCTGACTTGGAACTGAATGTATGATTTCATTTAACTTTAGTTAATTTAAATTTATAAATCCATGTGTCCTCATGGCTACTGTGTAGCTCTAGATTATGCCCTTGACTTTTGAACAATGTGTCTTGGGAGAGTTCTCTTGGCTCTGGCCCTCCACTTTCATGAACCAGCTCCTCCCAGTGGGGAAAGAAGAACTCTCTTTGACTTCAGAACTGACTTCCTTTTATTGCTAAGTTAGACAGGCTAGGCCTTGAGCTTAAAACTCTTCACCAACTGTTTATACCCTCCATACCTGGCCTCAACATGTCCTTTTTTCTCTGTGACTATATCCTTATTCTTTATCCAGCAATAGCAAATATGCATGAATTTTCTGCAGATAAGGTTTCCTTTGGAACTTAAGGATGAGGTATGAAACTTGGCTTTGGAGGACTTAGGGATAGGAAAGCTATCACCAAGTGTTTATAGAGTACCAACCACCGTGTGCCAGCCAATGTTTGAGATTTGGGGAATACAGAGTGAATTAAAGTCCATGTGTACAAGCTAATAAACAAGATTCTATCAACATGTCAGCAGATAAGTACAGCGCGAGGGTCTGAGAACAATGGTAGATGCTTGTAATTTTAGAAGCGGTTGTCAAGAATGGCATCTTCGATAATGTGATATTTGAGCAGTAATTGGTATGAAATCGGGATGAAGAAGGCAGATCTCTGGGTTAAGCGCATTCTAGTTGGAGGGAACAGCAAGTACAGTGTCCTAAAAACAGACTGTGCTTGTCATTTCCTCCCCTCCTCCCCCATGGTTTCTCATTTTTGCTTCTCTTTCTAAGAGTTACATTTATAGGCATACATTTTTACACTGGACATCACAAGAAATTGAGCCAGTTCACAACTCCACTGGTGTTGGTAAAAAGATTATGCTAAGATGGATAAAAGACTATGAAACATAGTCAAAATGCACTTCTCAGTCACCTCTGGCCATACGATTTTACACATCTGGGTTCTCACCCCAGAATGAGATAGGTTTAGTAGATAAGATTCAGTGTGGGGCAAATTTAAGGTGCCAAAGTTAGGTACATACTAGAACTTCCATAAAGAGTTGTCTTAAGAAATAGAAAGCATTATAATTTGACTTTGTAGCCAAAGGTCATTCAAAACATTTCAAAGTTTAGATCACTTATTCCAGTTTTATCTCTAGTACTAAATGTTATTTCAGCACACAAATGTGGTCATTCCCCATGGATGGAAGGAGCCAGCTGTGTTCCAGAACTATGTTGGAAGATTGCACCTTGAAGACTGTGTGCATGGTTCTCATTTTCCATCTTAAAATCACTGCTGGAATCTATCTTGACTTTTCCACAGCCCATTGACAACTGTCATTATGTAAATACTGTCCTTTTTTCTCACCAACTACTGTGGCTGATGTCTCCCCTCCAAAATTTATGTTGAAACTTAATCCCCATTGTGGTGGTATCAAGAGACGGAGATTTGGGGGAAGTGATTAAGTCATGAGTGGATTAGTCCCACATAAAAGGGCTGGAGGTAACCAGCCTGGGTCCTTTTGCCCTTCCATTTTCTGCTATGTGATGACACAGTACTGGTCCTCTCTAGAGGACACAGCAACAAGGCGCCATCTTGGAAGCAGGAAAGGGGGCTCTTACGAGACATCAGAACTGCCAGTGCCTTGATTTTGGACTTGTCAGCCTCTAGAACTGTGAAAAATTTCTGTCCTTTATAAATCACCCAGTCTCACATATTTTGTATGGCAGCCAAACAGACTAAGTTACCAACCTTAGTGGGATTGGTAGGACTTGGAAGGGAGTAGCCTTTTTTTTCTTTTTTTTTTAAATACAGAGTCTTGCTCTGTCGTAAGGCTGGAATGTAGTGGCACAATCTTGGCCATCTGCAACCTCTGTCTCCTGGGTTCAAGCGATTCTCCTGCCTCAGCCTCCTAAGTAGCTGGGACTACAGGCACGCACCATCATGCCCTAGCTAATTTTTGTATTTTTAGTAGAGACGGGGTTTCACCATATTGGCCAGGATGGTCTTGATTTCTTGACCTCGTGATTCACCCACCTCGGCCTACCAGAGTGCTGGGATTACAGGCGTGAGCCACCGTGCCGGGCCGGGAGTAGGTATTTTAATCACAGGAGGTAGCATCAGAAAAGTTGCAGCTACTCACCACAAGAGAGACCTTTATGCTGTTTACTGCAAATAGCATCAAGGTCATGACAGCAATGAGTAATGCCCAGGAAAGGCGAAGATCAACCTTACACTTTTTCATCTAACTGCACTGTGAGAAAACAAGCAAAATTGCCCAGTTTAAGGGCAGATTCTCAGATTTTGTTTCAAATTTCCTGCCCTTTGTTGTCCTTTCTAGAAGCCTTAACAATGCTTGAAACTTATTTCTTTCTTTCTTTTTTTTTTTTACTTCCTCTGCTTGAAAAACATGAAGGGGGAAGTTTCAAAGTGTTTGGTGTTATCTTAGAAACCAAAGTGAATCTGAATGTGTCTTTCTGTCCTTTTTGTGTCATTTTTCAAAATGAAAGGGACCTTTAAGTTCATCATGTCCAACCCATTTGTTTGACTGGTTGGAGAACAGGCACAGAGAGTGGTTGGGTAATTGCCCTTGAACTCAAAGCCCCCTCATGGTCGATTCAGAGCCTTCTCCACTGCAACCTGCTGCCATTCCCAGCATGGTGAATTCTCCTCCAGTAGAAGTCATATAGCAATGTTTTATAATTAACTTTTACGTGAGCAAATGAGCTCCAGGAGAGAAGATTAAGGAATATTGCTTTCCATATATCTGGATGGCCCAGAACACTTTTTAACTAGGTACTTAAAAATCTAATACAATTGTTGTTGCCCATATTCTTCTGTAATTCTTTCATCAGCTGTGAATGAAAGTACAGCAGTTTTATTTCCTTGAAAAGTAAGCCAAACATGATTTTATTTCAATATTTTACAATTCCACAATCTTAAGACACATCATTGCCTTCCCATCTCTGCATGTCAAACTTACTAATTTTATTAGCATGTTGCGAAATAACACACTAAGTGTCTCAAAGCCAAAGTAGATCAGCTCTCGCCTGATAAATGTGTAGGAGTCAGCAGAGGATTTGAAAATTGAACTGGATTCTCAAGTTACTGCCTATTTGCCAGACCTATGCTGGTTATGAACAATATTTCAAAACCAGATTATTTGGTTCTAGATCCTAAACACTCTTGGCAACTTTATTGTAACGGTGATTGATTCCATTGTATATTTGAAAGCATCAGGGCACAGTGGTAACAAAAAATTATTATATTTCAATTTGTCTATTCATTCAAATTTCCTGAAAGGTTTTTTAGAAGTCATCAAACTGCTACATTCTATTGATGAGTAGGAATAGATTTACCAAACTCATACTTATCTTGTCGTTTGTTTCCTGCAATTTTCTTTGGTGTGAGAGAGCATTGCATGGAATGTTACCTTTCTAACAAGTGAATGCTTGTGTGGCATTTTTTACTGTCTAGAGGATTTTCACATGTACTTCAAGCATGTTTGCTCTTCATCATGATCCTACATGGGGCCATTTCATAAATCAGGAAATGGAGATTTCAAGAAGTTAAGTGGCCCACAGCTAATACATGTAAGAGCCTGAATTCACACTCAAGTTTTTACCTTAAAACTCTTGGGCTTCACCAAGCTGACCTTATTATATATGTCTCCTAAAATAAGTGAAGTAATTACAAAGAACCAAAGCTTTTGTCTAAGAAACTTACTGCTTCCCCACCCCTTGTATACTTTCTTCAACTCCTAGTAGTCACACCTGTGTCTTTGCCTTGTACTGGAATGTGTAAAGTTCTACTCTTAAACTTTTTGATGGAATATCTATTTCATTGTGGAGTATCAGGATGAGGGCTTATGTGTCACCATTGGCTTTGTCTTTTATTTGCTTTCTCTCATTGATATGATATGATAAGTTATTTCATCTCTTTGACCCTTAATTTCTCCATCTATAAAATGTTAATGACAAAATTGCATGGTGGTTATGATAAGTAAATGAAATAATCATCACAGTACTTAATACTGGACTAAGCATTTGGTCTGCATTCGATAAATCATGATCATGGTAATAATAATTATTAATATCACATAGATCTGATTTCTAAAGTAGATGTCCTCTGGCCTTGAACTGAAATGTGATTATCCACATTAGAGAATTACATGCATGTTAAAAATATTCATATTAGAGAGTTAAATCATGACTTTTTGCATTCTAGTTAAACCCTAATATTAGAAGAGAGAATTGAATGGGCAGGTGAAATAATCATTAATTGTAAACATTCAGGTGGCCACAGGGGCCTGGCAGGGGAGTAGGTGACATGAAGGAGTGTCAGGGAGGAGGCAAATTTGAGGACACAGAGACTTTCTCAAGAGGAGCATCTCAGCTCACAGTCAGCTGACTGTTGTCTTGGGATGGTGTGGGCCCACTGTTTCCAAGTCTTTTTTATTTCTTTAAGTGGAATTAGAAAACCAGCTTTGCATGTGAAATCTCTGAATTTTAAAACTTGGTTTATATTTTAAAAAAAGAGTTCAGGCCAAACAGAACACATCTGTGCTCTGTATCCAGCTCTTGTACCCACTGTAGCAATTTCTGCTTTAGCTTCTCAGTCTGTGCCCAAGTTATTTGGTTGTTAGAAACCAAGCGCCTTGGACCTCGTTATATTACTTTTTAAAGGGATGCCTTTCCCAAATATGGTAGTACTCTGGCCTTTTTCCAGAGAAAATATGGAAATCATCTGTTTTGACCAATATTTTCACATGTTTAATAAAACTGTAATTGAAAAACCTTTCAGGTACCAGGCATGCACAAGAACCCCGCAGCATATTTTGAAAAACTGAAGCAAAAGCCTCCACGGAGAAATTTATCAGTGAAAATTCTGCTCTCACAGAACATTGATATTCGGACCAAATCCCATGCTTAGTTGAGGCAAATGGCTCATTTCAGGGGCTGATTTTTCAGATTCTCTAATAGTCACTATCTTTTAAAAATCTGTTCTTACCAGATTTTGTGTTAGTTTCTGCATTTTCCATTAAGCTGCCTCAGTACTTTGAGATAAAGAATTGTTTAAATCCTAAATGAATAACTTAATTAAAAAGCACATCTTCATTTAGACCTTCCTTATTTCCAAAGCTCTTTTGATGAAAATCATTTCGTGCATTTTTTAAAATTCCCTAGAAGAACTTAAAGATCTTGAGGAAAGGACCATGTCTTATCCTGTCTCCCTTCCCTCAAGGGTTTAAATATGAGGGCTCTCAGAAAGCAGCACATTTTCGTTTAGGTTAACTAATTTTGCTGGTAAGTAACAAATTACTTTAGTTGAATTGGAATGTTGTAAAACTCCATCAGTCGTGTATCATTATCTTGCCTCTATCAGTCTGTGCCATTTACCAATGTTGTTTTGACTATCACCAAGAGAGTTATTTAATCATCTTTTATTTTCAATAATAAATTATTTCCTTGTTGCTACAGCACTCCAAGTCCTGTCAACTGAGGGAGAATTGTTTTCTCAGTTGCTATCACTTTAGGTAAAGTACCAACTTTAAAGCACTTCTCAGCAGAGGCATAAAGTTATTATTTTGACAGTTCATGAAATAGTGCTCCATTCTACTCTTCCACTTGATCTAATATACCATTTGCATTTATATGGCTTAACTTTTTCAACTGGCTTCCTCTTTTTCTCAGCCCCAAACCCTACATTCTGGTTTTTGACTCATCTCATAGTCCCTGCAGTCAGTCTTTGCCAGATAAAGGCACTGTTAAAGTGAGCTTTGTCAATGAAAAACTTAAGAATTTCATGTATTGATGACAGTATTTACTATAAACTGCTTGCTTCTCCCCAGCTTTCAGAAATTTGTTTTATTCACTGGGTCCTATTAGAGCTGAAAGAGCATGATTGAGAAAGTTACAATTGTTTCAGCTTTTTGAATATGGCACAAGTGCTAGAATTCTGAAATACTGCCTTTGGCAACAATGTGTAGATATTTCCACCTGCCAGAGTCATTTTAAATGTTTAGGTTTTGTCTCCTGTTATGTGGCCTGTATCTCAGAGAGGTCCCCTGCCACTAAAAACAAAAACAAACAAAAAACAGAAAAATAAATGAAAATTCAGCAAGCGTTGGGGTGACTCAAATTGTACTTCATTCTTCAATGATACAAGAAAGCAAGAAAACCAAGTATGCATTTTTAGGATTTATTTGGGGTCACTGGGGCTGGTAAGTGTTAAATAGGAAGGATGCAATTGAAATTCCAGCTCAGTTATTTTATGTTTGTCACTGGAGAAAGCCAACTATTTTTCCGTTCAGCTACAGCTTGTTTCATTCCGTAGAAGACTAAAAAAACTTCCTTGTAAATTACATTTAAAAAAATTTGAGTTTAAAGGTACAGCCAAGATTTCAATTTAAAGTACCTCATTGGATGAACTCCTTTGAGACACAAGTAATCATTCCTTAATCCCTTAATTTGTTTGGTAAATTCAAATTTATGTTTATGCAGTTTTCTTAAAGCAATCATAGCAAACTACTAAATTCATGAGCCAAAATGCTAGTGAAACTCAAACCTACAAAGCTAAATTCCCTCAGTTGAACAAGTCCAAATGGGGAAATCACACACATAAAATGCATAAACACACACACTCACACACACACTTCCCGTATCAGCTCTGTCTCCATTTCTGACCTCATGTTTGCATTTAAAGGCAAGTAACTGACTCACATGAGGTTGCAGTTGTTAATGTTGCCTCTCAAACTAGAATATAAGCCACAGGAGGGTAGGGACCAACCTGGTGTTTGTTTTAGATCTCTTGTTGTGTGGAGAGTATCCCAGACATTTGATATCCTTAATTGTTGTGTGTGTGTGTGTGTGTATAGTGCTGGGATTACAGGTGTGAGCCACCGCACCCGGCCTGTACTAGGTATTTTACTAGAATTATTTCCTGCTCTAAGAGATTTTAGAGTATTGATTATGTCATTCTTGAAAGGTTTTAAAAACAATATTAGTATTACAAAAACATGTGCATGAAAAGGAAAATTGATGCTTTTGAGCTTATCTCTTTATTTTCTGCCCACATGGTGGTCTCCCTATTAGGTATTGTTTCTCCACTTCTGATCCTGGTGCCCAGAGGCTATGTGGGGCTGTCACTTGAATGAAAGCTGCATGCATCTGCCATGACAGAATCTGCCTTGCATTTGCTCATTTTTAATGAAAACATTTTTTAAGCACAGAAAAATAATAGAAAATTCAAAAGTAACAGAAGGGTGTGAAATAAAAAGTTGCTTCTCAACCTCAGTTTTCTATCTATTTATTTTCCTTTTACAGGGCCAAATAATGTTTGATTCTCATGTTCTTGCATCTACTCCCAGAGACAGTCTACATATATAAGCATGCGTGTGTGTGCACGTGTGTGTGTGTGTGTGTGTGTGTGTGTATTCCCTTTAAAAAGCAGTAACAGGCCGGGCACGGTGGCTCAAGCCTGTAATCCCAGCACTTTGGGAGGCCAAGGTGGGCAGATCACGAGGTCAGGAGATCGAGACCATCCTGGCTAACACGGTGAAACCCCATCTCTACTAAAAATACAAAAAATTAGCCAGGCGTGGTGTTGGGCGCCTGTAGTCCCAGCTGCTCGGGAGGCTGAGGCAGGAGAAGGGCATGAACCCGGGAGGCAGAGCTTATAGTGAGCCGAGATCACGCCACTGCACTCCAGCCTGGGTGGCAGAGCAAGACTCTGTCTCAAAAAAAAAAAAAAAAAAAAAAGCAATAAAAGCAATAACAACAAAACAGAAATGGTGGTGTGTCAACCAGGGTTCCAGTTGCAAGCAGATGGCACCCTCAAATTAGGGAGATTTAAGGAGAGTTTAGTAAAAGAAGTACTTACAAAGATATGGATAGAGTCAAGGGAAACCACCACAAAATGGGAGAAACCATAGTGCAGATACTTAGGACTAGTAATTGCTACATTGACTTGCTAGGCCCAAAGGGGCAAGGAGAGGGAAGAAGTAAATCTGGGAAATGACCTCCTCAAGAGAACCTGTGACCTCCAAATGAGGGACTTGGCCAGCTGGAAAAGATTCCACAGAGGGAGCCAGAACACAGATATCTTCAATGTGCTCCTCATTGCTTCCCTTAGATACCGCTGGGTCACCCCATTGGCCAAACTTAATGGAAGCTTGAGGGCAAGAGAGCCGGTTGATGTAGTCCGTAAAGATGAGCCTCCTGGGGCAGACAGTCTGGTGACCAAGGGTGGAGAACTGATCTCTAAGGGCAATAGAAGACACCCAGCCCAAGTAACTCTATACATTGGTCTCTACCTTGCTTATTTTCTTGAATGCTATAGCCTGGGCTTCAACACTTATAAAGATAGCCACATGGAGCTGCCCCCTGCTTTTTAGTCATTGCGTTGTATTCCTTGTTTGGATTTGTCTAATTTATTTTACTAGTCTTCTCTTGATGAGTGGTTAAAAAAAAAAAACCTGTTTGTCCTTACAAACAACACTGCAGCGAATTTATCAATGAATATCATAAATTTTTAGAAGTGAAAGTGCTAGGCAAAAGGCTACTTGCGTTTGCAGTGTTGATTGATATCAATAACATGTACTCCTGAGATGTTATACCTGTTTACAACACAGCATTATGAGAATGTTTGTTTCCCCATACTTTACCCAGCTCACTGTGTTATCTGACTTATTGATCTTTTTCAAAATGAGTTAGGTGAAATATGGTATGCATTTTTAATCTGCATTTCTCTTGTTAGCAATGAGGTTGACATGCTTCGCTTTTAGAGCTTATTCTCTGGTGACATGATCAGGAAGTAATATTTAAAGTAGCGTTTTTTTAACACAATATAGAGAACTCATATGATTTGTTATTTGTTTCCAATAAGCATTGATAATGATTTTAAATGGCATTAATTCTTCTGGCACTTGTAGAATACTTACTATTTAAAAGCAAGAATTATAAGGCATTGTCATTTCACAGAGATTTTAGAGTATTCACTTTGTCATCTCTGAAAGGTTTTAAAGTATTATTACTACAAAAATATTTGCATAAGAAGGAGAATTGATGCCTTCAGGTCACTTGTCTCTGTTTTCTTCCTGCACACGCCATAGTCTCCCTGTTAGCTAAATGATGGTTTCTCTAGTATTGACCTTGGTACCCCAGAGACCATGTGGAGTGTCAGTTGAAGGAAAGCCCGATACCTCTCTTCTCTCAAGGTATAATTAGATAAAGCATTAGGGTTCAAACACATTTTTAAAAACTAAAAAGAAGGTATTGTATTAGAAGTTCCAATTAGAGTGTGCAATAGATTTTCAGCAAAAAAGAAATATTCCTAAAACGTTCCTATCTTTGGTTTAATCACAAGGTGTTTGGTTGTTTGGTTGGTTGGTTGTAGTAATTGGCCAAGGTATCTGATTGGCTTGGGGATGTCTTTCCTGAAGAATTATACAGGGAATCCTCTCAGATTGCTTGACTTTCTTCTTTGTTCTGGGTGGGAGGAAGTGTGTGACTAGCCAATAGCCTTGTCCCACCTTGTCTCAAGGGTCGGAGCTGCTGTTGCCAGCATCACAGGCCACAGCGGCTTTCTGCCAGATGGCTGCCTCAGTATCTGACTCAGAAATGCTGCAGGCAATTAAAAACCTCCTTTCAGAGAACATGTCTTTCAATTCTGGGCCCATATGGTGATCAGGGCCTCTGGGTTTGCAATCATTTAAGAGGTCAGGCTCAAGAGAAAAGCATATGGAAAGAACTGGAAGATGAGAAATGCCTGTAAAAAGGTGAAGAATAGGTATTTAATTTCACTAACTCCAAAATGACTGGAGAAAGGGAAACAGTTATTAAAAACTGGGTTCTCCACAGCCTTCCCACTCAACATATAGTGGGCTGGCATCACCCAGGGCAGCAGCTCCCTTCCTATCTGTAAGGTCAGTTTCGTGTGTAACTTGGCTAGGTTCTGGTACCCACTAATCTCATTGTTGCTGTGAAGGTATGTTGTAGATGTGATTAACAGCTAAAATCATTTGACTTTAAGTAAAAGAAATCACTCTCTATAATGTGAGTGGGCCTCATCCAATCAACTGAACAGCCTTAAGAGCAAAAGCTGAGGTTTCCGAGAGAAAAAATACTGCCTCAAAACTGCAGCATTGATTTCTGCCTGAGTTCCCAGGCTGCCAGTCTGCCCTATAAATTTCAGACTTGCCAGCCCCCACAATACCACTGTGCTACACCTGCAGGTTAAAAATATTCCCAAAGTACTTGTGTATTAATATTTGAGAAGCAGTCCTCTAAAACAGTAAATTCTATCCACCAGTTTCCATGGATTATTCTTTGAGATGTTATTTAATTGTGTCAATTTCAGTGGTCTTACTATGAATATATAACACTAATCAAGACATCCACAGGTGTTTGTAGAACAAATAAATTTCTGAGTTTCCCCCCACAAAAAACACTCCAGAAAACAACAGTCGGTAGATACATGAATTCAGTGATACATGAATGCATTTTTGACAAGTGTTTATGGTTATTGTTAAACCTTGAGATTTTACCTAATGGTTCAGCTAATAATAGACACTATTTCAAAGATTTGGACTAAGGTCATATTCAGAATTTCTAATATTTATCTGAAATAAGTCTAAATCTTATTAGGCTGCTCATCTGACCCTCAAAGACAATAGTACAGTTCCAGAAATAGACACAGCTAAGCAGTCAATTCATATTCTCAAGACCTGGAACCTCTGTCTGTAGGCAGTGAGTGTGGGGAAAATGTGAGATAAAATGGGGAAGGTGGTATGACCTAGAGTGAAGGTTTTGATATTACTCATGGGCTTATTTGAAGAGAAGTGAAATATTATGGGCCATGTGATACTATCATATGCTGAGAGATGCTACCCATGTTCACTTCCTTTAGTGGATGGCTTTCTAGGTGACAGATATTCTTATTGGAACTTCTTTCTGGAGAACTTTATGAATAATGAATTTGCCTATTAGGGGTAGAAAATTCTCTAAAGATGGTTAGCTGCTCACAGAGAGTCTATAGGAATCGAAGTACAGTCATCTCTTGGTACCCATGGGGGATTGGTTCCAAGACTCCTCGAGGAGACCAAAATCTACAGATGTTTAACTCCCTTATATAAAATTGTGTAATATTTACATATAACCTACACACATCCTCCCATATCCTTTAAATCATCTCTAGATTACTTATACCTAATACAATGTAAATTCTATGTAAATAGTTGTTATACTCTGTTGCTTAGGGAATAATGACAAGAAAAAAGTCTGTACATAATTCAGTACAGCCACAATCATCAATTTTTTTAAAAAAAATATTTTGCATCCACGGTTGATGGAAACCGCAGATGCGGAACCCACAGATACAGAAGGCTGACTATATACTGCCTTAATATAAGAATATCTTAACTAGAGAGACTTAGACTAATTTAACAATCTGGATTAAAAGTAATGTTGAAGTTGGGTTAGGGTTTGCTATAGGGTTAATTAGGTGGGTTTTGTATCATTGTTTAGAGGAATATCTTTATTCCTAGCTATGCACATGTATGCACTTACTTTCCTTCCCATTCCTTTGGCTTTTTAAACATTATGTATTAAACGTAAGGAGATGTTGTTTGATATCTGAGGTCGTGGCTGGTAACATCTTTTCCTGTGGTTTGGGGTGCACAGATGCAATGTCCCATACAGCAAATGACTGTTACCCTTCCCTCCCACTGGCCCTCATCCCACTCTGACCAGCAGTATACCACTTAGCATGTTATTAGTGACTCTTGAGGATTCTGGGGTTTGCTTGGGATGCCTTAACTGGATCTTATGGGCCTCAGAGAATCTGTGAACCTTCTCAGATGACCTACAAATTTTGTATTTGTTTCTTTTCCCCAACTCCAAAGTGTGTTCATAAGGCTTTTATCAAACTTAGGTGACCCCAGCAAAGGTTTAGAGTAGCTTTGCCCTCTGAACTTAACTACCTATTCCACCAGTACATATGGTATGCATAAAAGGACCTGAGGACCTATATCATATAGAGGAAAAGAATACTGGTTTAAAACCAAGGTTGGAATGTATATGACCTCAAGGGCTACCTGGAATTGTTAAGCTGGGGAGCCTCCTAGGGTCAACTAATAGGGAGTCGCTGGCTGGTGGTGAACATGTCCTGCATACAGGCTTTTGAAAAAAAATTCTGGTTAAGCTGTTGCAGTGGTAGCTTCTGCTGTGACAAGGAGAAAAATGTGGCATCCCTGGCTGGATTCTTGTGAAGTAATATGCTGTATCTTAGGCAACTTTCCTCATATACAGTGGGTGCTCAGCATGTGCAAATTCTTATTGTACGCTGTCCTTCCCACCATATGCCTGTGTCTGTATGCAGTACAGTTGCTTGTTTGGCTTTTCTTCAACATTCAATGGAAAGGCTTTCTCTTGTTGGGTCTACCCATAAAGTAACATGTATTGTATCTCGCCAG
This sequence comes from Pan troglodytes, assembly GCF_028858775.2. NCBI lineage: Eukaryota > Metazoa > Chordata > Mammalia > Primates > Hominidae > Pan > Pan troglodytes. Next base: position 34,659,567 of record NC_086015.1, read on the forward strand.
GGGCCCCGTTACAGTGGTGCTCCTGGAGCTGTGCAAATTGGTGGACCTTCTCTCTCTTTCTGTCTCCTCCCCCTCCCTCCTTCTTTCCCTTCCTCCCTTCCTTCCTCTCTCTCTCCCTACATCCTTCTTCCCTTTCTCTCCCTTTCTTTCTTCTAATGGTCCTTTTTTCTTTTCCCTGTTGATTGTGTTCTGCAAGCGTCGGACTTAAACCACTTGCATTTGTCAACACATCTGTGGCCACCACTGCTCCCAGCACCCATCTCATCTGTTTTCATTTCTGTCTTATCTATCACTGCTCACTCCTGTCACTATTCTCACGTTTCTAAGGTTTTGCTAGAAAAGGACTGGCCAGCACAGAGAAGAATTTCTATCTGAGGTGTGAAAGAGCTAATCACCTCTCCTTAGGTGCATGTTTTTCACAAGGGAACTAATTCCAGCTATATCCAGGTGCATCCCCTCAGCAGCATAAGTTGTATATGTGTTTGTGGTGGTGGGGTGGGAGTGGGGGGGTTGCTGTTTTGTTTTCTGTTTATTGTGTTTTTTCCAACTAACTATAGGTCTGGGTTCTCAACCTTGGTTCCACATTAGAATCATCTGGGCAGCTTCTAAAAATCCTGATGCCTCAGTTACCTGCCAGAAAAATTAAATCAGACTATCTGGGAGTGGGACCCCTTCAGTAGTTTTTAAATTTCCTCAGGTGATGGATTTCAACATGCTCTCCAAGTTGATAACCACCAATCTAAGCTAAAATCCTAAGATGTTGGAAGACTGAATTTCAAGTAATGGAAATTTGATTTTATATTTACAAACAACAAACCTTCCTAATCAGCAAATAGATGCTTGTCCAAAACATACTCTATACAAAAAATACGTATGTATGAAATAAACAAAACGTGGTTTCACTTTTTTTTGCTTTAAACAATGTTAAAGAAACCTAAAGTGTTATTAGTTGTTTCAAAAATTGATCCAAGTATAACCATGTTAGAAAAAAATACATATTAATTGTTGTGTTTCTCCCAAATTTCACACAGTTCAGAGAGTATTTCTGCCTATATTTTTAGCTAAGCATAGAGCTCTTGGTCTGGGAGACACTGAGAATTTCAAAATAGCTTGTTACCTAAAAATAAACTTCCTGAAATGAACTTGAGGCCCGAGAGGGATGAATGGCTTTATTTTTTTCTTCTATATTTACTGTTACCACAAGAAAGCAAATCTTAAATTTATATACGTTTATATTTTTAGAGACCCAGGAAACAGGTGCTATGCCCAAGCTACAAAGACAGTTGCAGGGCAAAGTATCTATGACAGAATCCTAAAATTCACAGGACAGAGAGTGACTGTGGAAAGGCATTGAAAGTGTTCCTCTCTAGGCAAGAGCAGAGGGAACATGAGGCTTTGCTTAGGCCTCTCTAAGGGTTATGCCTTGGAAAAGTACCTCACAACTTTCTGTGGCCCAGCAACTGCTCCAGCACCCCATGCGGTCTAAGTGCTTAATGTTTCTTAGTCTAGCATGTAAGTATTAATTCATGTTTGCTGATTGAGTGCCTAGTAGCCTTGTCATACTTCACTGACTGTCCAAACTCGTGTCTCAAACATCATCACCATCTCATTGAGGAAGAAAATGGGGAATGGGGTGTTACACCTTTATTTGAACTGCCCCTAGTTTGCAGCATGTATTTTGCAAAGAATAGTCTGTCTTCCATATTTTATTGAATAAATGTGAATGAATATCACATTTATAATCACATTCCTCTCTAATCTGAGTGAAGAAGTTCTGTATCCTATCCTACATGGCATCAAGGGCCAAACATGGACTCCTTGTATTCATCCTGTGTTCACTCATTTATCCAATAAACGTTTTTGTATACCTGCTATGTGACAGGTTCTCTTCTTGGCACTGGAGATATAGTAGGTAAATGAGGTGGAGAAAGTCTCATGGAGCTTACATTTTTGTGGATAGATTATTAGCAAGTATGCGATGCGGATAGTTTGTGCAGACAATAAATAAAACAGAGTTGCTATAGGATGAAGAGGTGGCATTTGATCAGAGACCAGAAAAGTGACAGGAAGCTAAACAAAGGTAATAGCAAGTGAAAGGCCTGAGGAGGGAATGAACTTGGCTTCTTCCCAGAAAGGGGCAGGAGGTTGGTGATGGTGGTGATAAGGGAGAGGTACAGAAGGCAGATCCTGAGGTGGATTCAGCTTTTATTTGCTGCGATCCTAACTCCAATGCCTCACCAATGCTTGGGATTGTGTCTAGGAGGCACTCAGTAAGTGTTGGTTAATCAATTGATTTGCCTCAAACACAGAGAGAGGTCAGTAGAACTAGTCCCTTGAAAAGAAGACCCTTAGAGCTCTTTCAGGAGTAGGTCAGGAAAATGGCGGCACAATCTTGTGCCTCTAGCAATGGTTCCTCCTTTGGTGCGGCACTTCATGACTCTGTGAGGTTATAGCCTCCCTGCCCAGCTGAACGGTGATGCTCGCCTGGCTCCCACATCCTCTGTGCTGCCCTCTATTTTGGGTCACCCTGACTTGGTCTGTTTCCTGTCTTATTCACCAGCTAAACTATAATTTCCTTAAGGGTACTTTTATTTGTGGGCCCAGCACTCTGTACTATGCAGTGGGCCCATCTAGGTTTCTTTATTGAATGATAAGATTTTTGTAGAAAGTGGACCTTATGACAACCATTGACAAAAGCAAATGGCTACTCAACCACCCCAACCCCTCACCACCCCTCACCACCCCTCACCATGGTACAATGGATTTTATTACAAATCGCATACACGAGATAATTCTAATCTGATGTGAAGGAATTATTTTGCCTTTCTTCAGATTCATTCTCATGACATCAAGTTCATTTGAAATTGCATAACATCTTCAGGAATTCATTGGCAGGCTGCCTGGCAGTTGGATAATCATGTAATATATCTTTCTCTCTCCTCAGTTAATAACGACATGATAGTCACTGACAACAATGGTGCAGTCAAGTTTCCACAACTGTGTAAATTTTGTGATGTGAGATTTTCCACCTGTGACAACCAGAAATCCTGCATGAGCAACTGCAGCATCACCTCCATCTGTGAGAAGCCACAGGAAGTCTGTGTGGCTGTATGGTAAGCGAGCCTTTTAAGAAGTTATTCTTTCTTTTCCCCTTTTTACATAATGTATTCTCATAGTACACACAGTCAGTGTATCTCTGTCCCCTAAGTGTAAACACCTGTTCCATTTCCCTTTCCTTTAGACCATCTCTCTTTCGATTATTAAATGTAGTTTCTAGGGGTGTTCTCTGCATGTATGTGTACGTTTATGTGGGTATATAAACGTATCATGATCATAAAATGATCATGATAAACGTAAAGATCATAAAATGATCTTTAATATAATAAATCTGGAAACTCTTTCTTGTATCAAGAAGAGGGATTTGCCGCTTAGTAGTCATTTAACCGACACCTCCTCAGCACCCCATAGTGAGACCAGGAGCTTTGTTCTCTTGAGGCAATCTCAGGTCTGGAAGAAGAGGTGATGAAAGGTTGGCTGTTGGAAAAGAAAACTACCAGCCAAAAATGGGGAATCTACTTGGAGAACCACAAAAACAACCTATTTTTTTAGTCAGAAATCTTGGTTATATTATTCGTATAACCATTGGGATAGATATGACTTCTTTCTCTCAGCTCAGAACTACATATTTCTTTTTCTTTTTTTTTTTTTTTTTTGAGATGGAGTCTTGCTCTGTCATTCAGGCTAGAGTGCCATGGCACAGTCTTGGCTCACCGCAACCTCCACCTCCCAGGTTCAAGCGATTCTCTTGTCTCAGCCTTTCGAGTAGCTGGGATTACAGGTGCCCGCTACCACACCTGGCTAAGTTTTGTATTTTTAGTAGAGATGGGGTTTCACCATGTTGGCCAGGCTGGTCTCGAACTCCCGACCTCAGGTGATCCACTCGCCTCTGCCTCCCAAAGTGCTGGAATTACAGGCATGAGCCACCATGCCCGACCAGAACTATATATTTTTATCGGATCACATTTTCTCCTCTCTCTCTCTCTCTCTCTCATATCCTCCAACTCATACATACATCTCAAATAATAATTATACATACACAGTGGATACTCATGAATCATTTGATTAATTCATGGTTATAGATTGTGAGCATGAACAAGAAATAACCTTGATCTTTAGAAGAGTTGTAATTTTACAAAAGTACATAAATTCATTAATGAGATATGACATTTTGCAGACTTACTCTGATGTTTTTAATTTATTGGCCATTTTAAAAAAAGTAACTTATGTGGCTCCTCGCTAGTTGACAAACAAGAATATAAACCCAAATATCTCTCCCCCTTTTTTGAGAATGAGTCATTTGAGACCCCTAGACCATGTAAAGCTAGCCTTGATGATAGATCTGGAAACCTTACAAACTTCTGTACATACCAGGGGATGAACTGGTTTCTTAAGAACTGAAGGAATGTTAACAGCAAAGACTTGTCATGACATACTTGCCAATATGATATGATACCTGTCCATGTCCACTTCTAGGTAACGCTTTCAAAGAAAGGATTTGGACAAAGAATGTGTTCAGAGGAGAGGGACCAGTGTGGTTAGAGGCCTAGAAATCATGCTGTCTGAGGAATGGCCTGGGCAATTAGACATGGTTAGTACAGTGAAGAGAGATCGTGGGTTCTGCTGACGAAATTGAAAGGCTCTCAGGTAGAAAATATAATAAACATATTCTGCATAACTCTGAAGGGTAGAGGGAGGATCCATAACATTTGCAAGCAGGCAGACTTGTGCTCAGCATAAGTTTAGACATTTTCACAATCATGGTTTCCCAACAGCAGAACAGGCTTCCTTTTCTGTAAGCACCAAGTGAAGTTCAGGAGAGGCTGGATGACCATATGTCAAATAGAATGCAGGAAAGATTGAGACACCAGACTAGATGGCCTCAAAGCTTCCTTCCGTGGTTTCTTAAATATCTACGGTGATGTGAGCACTTGCTTTTGCAACCCAAAAAGGCTCTTTTAATTAAGATTTTTGTTTTCCTGACCAGTAATACAAGCCCAAATCATTGAATGTGAATCAAGTCTCTCTAGAATAGAGGCTTTGCTAGCCTCAAAAAAATGTGAGCATGTCGAAGAGAGGAGGCCTCCCTGTCTTTTCTGTGTCCCAGCTATAAAGGGTAAATACAATGAACATTATTTTGACCTGTGCTGGCCAGAGAAAATTCTCCTGTGAAACCAGGCGTGTTGATAATGAGAAGGGGAAGTATAGGGTACGCTATAGTGCCCGCCTTGATCCTCCTTCATGACCAAGGCACTCATTCCCTGGGAGTGTTGGCTGTTGAAGGATCACTGCTGAGCCTTCCCTCCAGTGATGGGAGCTGCCTCATTCACGTTGGACACTTTTCATGGGTAGCCATCATCCCATGGCTAGTTGATGCAGAGAAACAAATTCCTGGTTATTTTGCCATAATGTGGGACATCTTTGAAGGACATCCCATTTTCAGAGTTTCCAAGGCATTCACTGAGGCCTTTGCTGCAACCTGCATTATAGTTTAGCTTTTTCCTTCTGTGCAATACTGTTGCCTTTAGTCGCTTACAGATGCATCTCCAAAAACCTCCTGCACAGAACTCTCACAGCCTCAAGGTCTGTTTCCAGGAAACCTAAACTAAGACAGGAGGCTATTGTAAAAATAGCCAGTGTGGAAACTGAAAGGCTCTACTATGATTGTAGATTTCAGTGTTGTTGTTTTTTTAATCAGTTTTAGTGTTTTTTCATTCATTCATTCATTCATTTAACTAATGTCAGTTGTGTGCCCATTCCATATAAAATGCTTAAGCTGTCTCCAAGGATAGAAATATTTTATAACCAAAATTATTATTATTATTAATTTTAAATTGAGAGGGAGTCTCCCACTGTTGCCCAGGCTGGAGTGCAATGGCGTGATCTGGGCTCACTGCAACCTCTGCCTCCCGGGTTCGTGCGATTCTCCTGCTTCAGCTTCCTGAGTAGCTGGGATTACAGGTGCACACCGCCATCACGTGGCTAATTTTTTATATTTTTAGAAGAGATGGGGTTTCACTATGTTGGCCAGGCAAGTCTCGAACTCCTGACCTTGTGATCCGCCTGCCTCGGCCTCTGAAAGTGCTTAGATTACAGGCATGAGCCACCGTGCCCAGCCTCCAAAATTAATTTTATCATGTTGGTTCTTCGTTCAGTGGAAATTGACAGCCTCTTCAGTGGCTCAGAGCAAATGTTGCAGGACAAAAAAAAGAAGTCCGTATTTACTTCTTTGTATTTACCTTTCCTATGCTCAGCTATATCCAAAAAGAGTTTGAAAAGTTAGCTGTGCCTGGCTGTTACAGGAGTGAGTGGAGAAAGCAGTTAAGGGCTTTACCAGGTCTCAAGTATTACAGTTGTTTTCTCTCTGTGATTTTAGTTCTCTCAGTAGCTAAGAGGTAGAAAACCAGAGGCTCTGGAAGAGCTGCCCAATAATTATAGAGCAGCTTTCTTTCATGGCTCACAGTTCCTTCTTAGGCCTCTATAAGCGTCACAAGGAAAAGAGACCATGCCTTTCTGTGGGCACAGCATACCTTCGTTTTATTACCAAAACCAAAAACAACCTACACACACACAGACACACACACACACACACACACACACACAAACACACACACAAAACTGTGGGGGCAGGGAGGAAGGTGTTCTTGTTCCATGACTACAGCTGATTTGAAGACTGCCAAGTAGCTTTGGGGTTAAAGATGGGTAGATTTCCAAATTATTCATCATTTGTTGTATGATCATGCCAACTTTCATTTAGTTTCATTTGGTGTCCTGATAGCCACCCTCAACCAATTATTCTGCTTGTCACTCTTCCTGTCACAGCAGGGACCAACTTAGCAAAGCCGTGCTCCTCTTGGGTCTTTCGGAATTCTAGTTTAAGAACCCTTGAGCCCCTTCACAAGCAGACACATGTACCTCCACTGGAGTCAACTCTGGGCTGCATGGATGTCGACACTGGCACCATTCCTGCCTGGACTGTCCTAAGCCATACCCTTGCCCTTATCCCTTTGTCAACATATTGTCCTTTAATGTCCTTGACTTAAGCACTAAAAAGGTGGTATTGGTCAAAGTTGCTCTTTCTCTCATGGGGATGGCCCCGCATCTTTTATAGGTGCAAGCTGTGTCTTAGCTGCTTCTTGCTTCTTGCCTGCCTTCCATTTTCCTTGCTGTGAGCAGTGAGCCTTTGTGCATGGGGCAGGGAGGATTAGGGGAAAATTGGTGAGTGAGTACATGCATGCATTGGCTCATGTGTGCACTCAGAATCTTCATAGAAGATTACTCTAGCAAAACTGACTGGACCAGATTAGCCCTTCCTTCCGCTCCCTCTCTAGACAGAGAGAATGCGATTCAAGACAACAGGTATTTTGCATCTAAAAAGGACAGAGGTGAAAGGGTGGATGTCAGACTAACCTTGTTGGACAGTCATCCAAGATAGTATGTTCATGAGGGAGCAGAGGGAGGTAGATAGAGGGGTGATGCCCTTTTCCAAGAGAGCCAAAATGTTCTTTTGTTCAATTATAATAGTGGGCATTAATCATGTTGTTTAAAAATCCAATGTACACTGACGGCCAATTGAGCATTTCCTAGGGCCCAAGGAAAATGCTATGTGAGAAATTCTCTGAGCCCTGGGCTAAATTAGTCTTCAAATATGTGCTATGAAGGGATACTAAGTGTCAAAGTAGTTAGTTTATGACAGCATAAAATATTTCATTGAACTGTAAATGAAGAACACCCTGACATCCTTTTCCATTTCTTTTATTTGTTTTTGTTTGTTTGTTTGTTTGTTTTTTCTGAATTGCTCCTTTCTGTAATTTGGGAAAGACTGCAGTTCTTTATCTGGGATGTTTCTTCCCGTTTTTCTCAGCAGAACCAGCTGTTGACAAGGAGTATACCCTTTACACGCAATGCTCTGGGGCCCAGCAAACAAAAAAAAGAGGAACTGTGACTATTTCCCCAGGCATGCTCTTTGAAAACAGTATAGCTAGACAGGACAGATTTTGCCAGTTGAACTAGGGGTGTGATGTGAGGTTTGCATTACATTCAGGATGGAAGATTTAAAATTATCCTGAGTACCTAGGAATGTTCTTTTTTTCCATGTGTTCCCCTTTAATGATTTAATTAAGACTTAAATATGTAAAATTCTCCACCAGGACTGCCCCGTGGAACGCTGTCTGCTCCAGGTGATGTTTATAATCACAAATGGGTTCCCAGAATAAACAAAGGAAAAACAGAAAAGAGTAGAAAAGCATAGGAGACTATAGGACAGCCTGCGAATGCTGGAGAACAGGAACCAGCTGCCGTTGTTAGGAACAACTTCATGAAGGAAAAGTATTCCAGATTGCCTTTCTGTCTGGAGGCCATATTATTCATTTATTCTCTTTCTCTCTCTCCCTCTCCCCTCACTTCCAATGAATCTCTGCACTCTAGGAGAAAGAATGACGAGAACATAACACTAGAGACAGTTTGCCATGACCCCAAGCTCCCCTACCATGACTTTATTCTGGAAGATGCTGCTTCTCCAAAGTGCATTATGAAGGAAAAAAAAAAGCCTGGTGAGACTTTCTTCATGTGTTCCTGTAGCTCTGATGAGTGCAATGACAACATCATCTTCTCAGAAGGTGAGTTTTCTTCTCTTAAGGGTGTGGGACCTGAGATCTGTGCCAATTTTTTGTATCCTTGGTCTGCAGTGTCATAGAGCACATTCCTCCTGTGGTGGATTGCATACAGTGGATTAGGAGCTCATTCAGCTGGTGGAAAGAGGGGCTTAGGGAGTAGCAGGGTTTGTTCTGGTTCTCATCAAATATGGTTGACTGGGGCAAACATTATTATTTGTCTTTGACAAATAGTTTCTTTCACCTAGAGCAGTGTTTCTCAAAGTGCAGCCCCTTGAGCAGCCAGCATCAGTATCACCTGGGAACCTGTTATAAATGCAGATTCTCAGGCCCCACTAAATGAGAACCATAGAGGGTGAATCCCAGCTATCTGTATTTTAACAAGCCCTCCCAGTAATTCTGTGCAGCTAAAATTTGGTAGCTATTGTTCTAAAGATTTGGATGGGGTTGTTTAATCTTGGAGGAGGACTTTCTTTATAACTGATGTTGTTTCTTGTACATAGTCCCAGGATTTGTCTTTAGGGTACTTGTCATCGATCCCATTTGAGAGAAACATTGAAATACAGAGAGGAAATAATAAGCCAAAGTTTACCCCTAGAGCCAGGAGAAGAGTAGATTAGATACTAGCCTCCATCTTTGAAGTTCAGCGTTTACTCAGCTTGAAAGGAAGGCATACACTATTCCCTCAATTTTTAATAAGAAGAGTATTCAGTGGTTTTTAATTACAAAAGTAGTATATGCTGATCATCAGAAATTTCAAACAATCCAACAGTGTGTGAAAGTTAAAAATGAAAGTACATTTTCCTCCTCCCCTCACTCCCAATGCAACAGATCATCTGTATTGACAATGTATTACATGCACACCCGTCTCTATCATTCATTCATATTATCTCCCACTCCATCCTCTCTCCCAATCTCTCCCTGTCTTCCTTTCTCTTTCTCTCCTTTCATCCATCTGTCCATCCTTCCATCCACTCATCCATCTTTCAGTGCAACTATTTGATCATACTATAAATATTATTTTGCAACACTTTTTTATACCCAACCACTTTTACAATTCCTTCTAAACAAGATAGAACACATAGGTATACTGTACAACTTTTAATTTAGTCTCGAATTTCATATTATCTCCCATGATGGATCTTATCATGTCCCTGTTGATGGATTGTCTTCAGTTTTTCCACTTAATGCTACATTGAATATCTTTGTAAAAATATCTCATGCATTTGTGCTAATATTTCTGCAAGGCAGATTGCCAGAAGTGAAATTTCTAGATTAGAAATATGTGTATTTTAAATTTGAATAAGCACTACTAAACTATTCTCCTCCTGAAAAGGATGTAAGCATATGGATTTCCGTGTACCTTCTCCAACACTGGGAATGGATAAGTCTTTTAATTTTACCAGCGTGGTAGTGTAAATGTTAGTTTAGTCAACAATAGGTCTGATTTAATTAAAAAATCTTTTTGAAATACAAATGCTGGCTCTACACCCTATCTCTGCGGCCATGTGCATTCCACCTGCGAGAAGCTATGTGTCCTCGTGTTTCATGTTTGGTGCTCAGTAGCACTGCAGATCCAGCTTTTTCTCTTCCTGTGTCCTTCACCTACTGCCATTCTCCCTATCTTCCTGTCCAACATCCCCCAGGCCAACTTCTCAGTGAACTGAAGGCAGGCATGCACATCTTGTCAGGGCAACGCTTTCCAGATTACTCTTCCTTCCTATGTTCTCATCCTCTTCCTGTAAATGGTCCATTTCTCTCATTTTCTTTTCTGTTTTTTGTTTGTTTGTTTGTTTGTTTTTGACGGAGTTTCACTCTGTCGCCCAGGCTGGAGTGCAATGGCGCAATCTTGGCTCACTGCAACCTCTGCCTCCCAGGTTCAAGTGATCCTCCTGCCTCAGCCTCCTGAGTAGGTGGGACTGCAGGAGTGTGCTACCATACCCAGCTACTCTTTGTATTTTTAGTAGAGACGAGTTTCACCATGTTGGTCAGGCTGGTCTCGAACTCCTGACCTCAGGTGAATGACCTGCCTTGGCCTCCCAAAGTGCTAGAATTACAGGCATGAACCACTGTGCTTGGCCTCATGTTCTTTATGTGATTTGAGTTAGGAGGGAAATCTAAATAGTTTAATCACATGAAACATGGTAACACCTGATATTCTGACTTACCAGGTCAGCTTTCTTCAAGTAGTTTACCTTTTAAAAGAAGGCCTAGGCTAAGCCAAAGGAATTAATCTCTGACAGTAGAATACCCAGGCATGTTTACTAGCATTGAAGAAACTTTTCTCTCCTTCTGTATACCAGCTTGTCTACAGTAGACGAGTTTATTTCCTCCAAAAGGACGAAAGTTGATAAATGGCCTGCAAGTTGGATCTATATTTTATCATTGAATATCTTTGTCAAAATATATCATGCATTTTATATTTTACTATGAGCCTTTCAGATACTAATGACTTCCATTTTCAGAGTATTTCAACTCAAGTGATCATCATGGGCATCCCTCATATTTTTCCTCTTATTTATTCTCAGACTTTCTTATGAAGTGAGATAATAAGCATAAAGACAATTTCTCACTGTACAGTACAGGAAGCCTTTCACAGCTGACGACTCAAATGTCTGGGTGATTTCAGAGTCTTCTAAAATGCTCCAGAAGGTAGGGGGTGTTTGCTTTTTAAGCATCTCTTTTCTGTGTGGTGGGATATTTCTTCCACCTAAAACAGCAGACATTAGGAGCAACATTTTATATTCCATTTCTCCCCTTATTGCCACCATCTCTTCTTTATATTGAGGAATGAAAACTTTTTTTTTTTTTTTTGAGACAGAGTCTTACTCTGTCACCCACGCTGGAGTGCAACGGTGCAATCTCGGCTCACTGCAACCTCTGCCTCCTGGATTCAAGCAATTCTCCTGCCTCAGCCTCTCAAGTAGCTGGGATTACAGGCATCTGCCACCATGCCCGGCTAATTTTTGTGTTTTTAGTAGAGATGGGGTTTCACCATGTTGATCAGGTTGGTCTCAAACTCTTGACCTCAGTTGATCCACCTGCCTCAGCCTCCCAAAATGCTGGGATTACAGGCATGAGCCACCGCACCTGGCCAGAATGAAAACTCTTAATGTTGATTTCTCTACTCCAAGTCCAACAAGGTGGTGAACACAAAAGCTGTGAAGTGCATTGTGGCTGTATTATTAGTAGTACAGTACTCTTGCTGGCAAGTTCCTGATCTGCAGCTACACAGTGGATGATAATTATGTACATCTACCTTTTTTAATATGTAAGAAGAAAAAGTTGAGCCACAAGATTTTAAGTATGGATCTTTATTTCTAGTGCTACTATTAATGATAGTTAATATTCAGAGAAAACATACTGTTGCTGTGCAGGGAGCTCAGCCCTTTCCAAGCATGACCTCATTTAATCTCATAGCCACCCCATGCGAGTAGGCACTGTTAGGATCCCTATTTATGCATGAGAAAACCAGGCTTAGAGAAATTTAACACTTCGTCTACGATCAAACAACTAGTGGGTATCAAAGCTAGGATTTATAATGGGATATGTAAGGCACTAAAACCTGTGAAGGTTTTCCTTTTTTCCTTTTTTAATTCTTTCCTTTTTTCCTCTTTTTATTTCCTTCTTTCTCTTTATATCTCTATATGTTTCCAAAGAGATAATATATGCACATGATAAAAAATTCAAATGCTAGACAAATTCAAACATCTAGACTAAATGGTGCAGAGATTTAACATTTGTTCCTTTTGTTGTTGTTGTAAATGAGGCTTGGTTGTCTGTAGAGGCAGAGGAACACGGTAACATCTTGACATCAGACACTGGTGTCATAGATGCCCTTTCCTCAGAGGACTGAGATCATGGTTTTTAGAATGAAAGAGTTAAAGAAACCTTGCTGTTTTTTTCTTTGAACCGGGTACCTACCCTTAACCCTGGAATCCCTCAGTGGGGCCTAGTGCCAGTTCCCCTGCCTCCCTACAGTGACCAAGGGCAGGCAGGAGTCAAGAAACAACTAGAATGGGGCTGGGGTCTGCACTGCACAACTGTTCTCTCACATTCATGCTTCCCTCCCAGTCTCTGAAGATTCCCTCCTGCCAGAACATTTTGTGTAGAATTCTAAGGAAATCAGAGTCTATCCCTGTACTAACCAACATATAAAATTCCAATTAGAAGAGAAGTTGTTTGGATTGGTCATGATGGATGGCCTGGTGACAGCTGTCGGTCAGACGAGACCTGATGGGCACCAGGACTGAAGGCAGCAGCACAGGAGGTAGGAGAGGAAGGAATCCTGAGCAAATAGCCACGCTGTTTACTTGCCAATGACATCCCCACTTTGCAAAGACATGATATGGTTATTGATCTCTCACTGAACCTGTAAGAATCAAACACAACAACTCAGTTTTATTCATTTCATAAATGGTTTCCAAGTGCAGTGAGACATTTAATTTGTGGAACACTGAGCGAAGAGGTGATTTCTGCTGGTTTAGGTAAGAGAGAAACGGTCTAGTGTAATACTCAAGAATGAGCTAGATCTCCTGGATTTAAGGCTTATTCTACAGCTTATTAGCTCTGCTATGTTGGGCCAGTGACTTGACATCTCCATGCTTCAGTCTCTTCATCTGTAAAATGGAAATACAAAGCGGGTGGGAGGTGTTGTGAGGATTGAGTAGATTAATGCATGTAAAGTGCTTGCAACATTGCCTGACATGTCACTGTCTGTTAGCTGTTAGCAGTAGTTGGGCTTTTTATAGAGGGCTGGTGACTTGTGCTTGTCTGAATGCAGGAAACCAGGCCTGTGTAGCCTTCGGTCTGTTCTAACACTGAGGTTTTGTAGTTGAGTGCTGACTGTGGTGCATAAACTGAGCATTCGGATACCTACATATCACACCACAAGGTTTTGGAGGGGCTCACTCTGCTTTAATCCCTGTTTCATCCAGTTTCTCTTTTTCTCCACATGCCTTCACAGAGGCAAGGGGAGCATGCTGAGTCTAGAATTTCTAATCAAAGCTAACCACATCCCTGGCATTGTTGGATAATATTACAAATTAGACACGTTGTTCCTGTTTTGACTCAGAATCACAGCAGGAAGCAGCTAAATAAAACTGAAACAACTCACAAGTGCCTTTCACATAAGTGATTAGGGTAATCGCAGTTCTGTACTTGCCAAAGGGATTCATTCCCTCTTCATTTTTTCCATGGAAAGCTTGCTTTGGGCCACAAGGCCTTCTCTTTGAATGACTGCGCCATTATTGGCCAAGTAGTGCTGATAAATGGTACCTGTGGGTTGTTGTGGGATTTAAGGAGATGATGCTTGGGAGCGCCCAGCACAGTGGCTGGCACACAGTAGGTGCATCCTTTCTTACTTCTTCTTCCCCTGATTAAGGAGAACACTCTACACCAAGACACATACCTCTTCTGAACGGTATAAACCGTTGCTACTGAAAGTGTCTGGACCAGCAGCAGCAGGATCACCCGGGAGCTTATTAGAACTGCACAACCTTGGGTCCTCCGGGGCCTATTGCATTAGCATCTGCCTGTAACAAGGCCTTCAGTGATTTGTTTGCACACTGAAGTGTGAGAAGCACTGGTGTGAACTCACCAGGTAGGGATGGAACCAGAGATGGAGGTCTTATTAACTTCATGCTAGTAACTCCCTGAGCTGATGGGCCCATGAGGAATAAATTTGGTCTAAAGCCTGGTCATTTGGAAATGAGCTAAATATACTTTACTCAGTCAGCTTGTGTAACAGAGCTCTCCAGTGGCATGTGGGTCTTTTTCAGCAGTGACAATAGTTTATTTTTTAAATATACTCCACAAATGTTGTTCTGGTGTGGATCTTAATGTGGAGAAAATCAGACACCTTTTCAGTAAGCATTTCTTTTGTTTCTGTGATCATGTTCATGTTAGTTTATTGTATTTGTATTAGTTTATCTGTGGGACTGTCCCTTAATATTTCCCAAAGCAAGAAGACATTTGCGAATGTTTTCAAGATGCATTGTACAAGATACTGTTTTGAATTGGATCTATGGAGGAGATGTTTGGTGGCCTTGGAAAGCCCTGGAGAGTAATAGTGTGGTTCTAAGAAGAGTTGGCCTGAACCAGTTCATTCCTGGGTTGTTTGCTAAGATTGTCTGCTGAAGGTGGGTACATGGAAAACAAGATGGTAAGCCAAGGAGCATGAAGGGAGGCATGCTGCTGGACCACTTCCAGCTCCCAAATGACTGGATCTTGGCCATCCTGCTTTTCCTGCTAACTTAGAACTGAACTGCTTATTCTAGAAAATGAGAGGCACTGGGGCCATACAGGAAAGGGATATCATTGGACCCAAGTCCTAGACTTTCAGTAGTTTGTTTGCAGGACCAGGGTCCCACCCCTTTTCCAATTGAAATGTAGGCAAGGTGGTGGCAAGCCCATGGCCTAGGCTGTGGGAACTCATAGAACAACCATAGTGATGATCACTGCCTTGGATCGCAGCCTACTCTGAATGTGCGCACCTGTGCTAACTACTTTCAGGTGTGTTGTCTTGTTTCATAGACTTATTACATTTTTATGATGAAGTGAAACCCGTGAATTGGCTCCTCCAGACTTCTTATTTTAATGACAAAAAAGTGGGTCTCCAGAGAGGAGCTGGGATTTTCCAAGATCTCATAGTTTGTTCCTCACTTTTTGTCCATAGGAGAATCATAGAAGAACCAGATAATCTTGTCTCTTATAGAAGGAATACCCTTACCCTTCCACATTCCCATGGTGGTGGTGTGTTTGCTTTTTTATCAGTCTTAACCCATGGGAGGCTGCACACCTTACATAAGAGGCTACCTGTTCTGTTTGCCAAACGGCAGCCCAGACCCATCACTCAGCATGTCCTTGGCAAGAAGCACAACCTCAGGCTGACACTGTTTCCATGTCCGTGAGAAATTATGTGTATAAACGATGGCCAGTAAGATGCTCATCTGTTGGGAAGACAACAGAGGGCAGGGCTGAGAGCGTGGCTTCCCTGCTGATTGCCTGTGTTCAGATCCCAGCTCAGCCGTGTGTAAGCTCTTGGTTCTTGGGGTAACTACTTGTTTTCCTCTCTGAAAAATGGGAGTAGAAATAATGAATACTTTTAATAGGATTATTTTGAGGATAAATGTATTTATTTATGTAGAGAACTTGGCACGGCACCTGGCACAGAGTGAGCACTTAATGAATTTTGACTGTAAATAGTTATTACTGTTCCACTAGATTCAAATTTCTTATCTTTGGCTTTAGCCGGATGAGTGAGGAGATTTGTACCAACGTCATGTATTCTCCTCTTCCCTGCAAATTCCTCCACCTGAGTCCTATTTAGATGCTCCCCATTATAAGGAGTCCTGTGAATCAAAGTGGTATGTTTACTGTAAAGAATGTGGAGGATGCTGTTCACTGCATTGTATTGTTATCTTCATGAGGAAGCCAGGAGACATTTATTTTGGCTCTCTGTTTTAGAAAGGTGTTCTCCTCATGACGACCTGTTTGCCTCTGATCTTAAGGACACTTTGAAGCATACCGAGCAGGGGTCTGCAAACTTCTTTGATAACAGGCAAGATAGTAAATATTTTCAGCTTTGCAGGGCAGAGTCTCTGTCACAGCTACTCAACTCTTCTGTGGTAGCAGCCACAGACAGTGTGTAAGTGATTGGACGTGGCTGTGTTCCAGTACAACTTCATTTACAAAAACAGGGCTCAGGCCAACCCCTGATAGAGATATTCATGGTTTTTGTGTTTCTCTCTCAAATGCTAACTACCAGAAAAGCTTAGAGTCAAATCTGAATCATGCTTCTAGCAAATATGTACCTACACATTTAGCATACTAATATCACTCTTGCTTACCAGTTTTTACCCTGTTTTCTCACATTTATATTCCATTTGTCATAATTATAGCTCCTCTCTTGACTGTATCTTCTTTCACTGTGTTTTTTGTTGTTGTTGTTGTTTTTGGGAATGGGATAGGACTGTAAGTAAATAAATCAATTATATCTTGCTAGCTTAGAAACCAGGACTTGAGAAACCACTTCTGACTCAAAGTTCAATCTATGTGGTTAAATAGGGAAGCAGACCATAAGATGTATGCCCAGTGGTGCACGTTGCTGACTCGCAAGCTATGTGCAGGCTTTAGCATTTAGTGTGGTGTTGTGTGCCCTCTAACCTGAGATGCTGAGAGAGGGGCAGAGAAGACTTCTTGTAGCCACAAAGTTTCATTCCTTCCTCTCTCATTGTTGTAGCATTTCTTTTAAGTGAAAACAGCCTTTTTGGTTTGCTAGCCTATCTCTGGCAGGAAGACAAATTATTTTTTTACAGTATCAGACACGCGGTTTCCTGTCTATGTTTAACTTGCTAGCAGAACATCTCAGCCAGCTGGTTCCCTCTGGACCCATTGTGTCCTTAATGTCGTTGCTTTACACCATCCAGCAAACCCACTCTGTGTATTGATCACATGCTTTGAGCATTTTGTTGACTTCCGTTGCTTTCCGAGTAAGGGAAGTCTTAGAAATGCTGCCCTCTTTCTCCCAAATCTCATTTTGTGTTTGTTCAGCTCCAACACCAGGGAGCTGGCTTCTTGGGGAAATGATTAGTTCTTGCATGTAAGAAATGAAAAGAGTAAATGGTGTTTTGGTAGCTCTGGGGGATTTTAGGTATGCTGCCTTGGAACTGTGCACTCACGCCTCAAAATAGCTGGCTTTCCAGCTGTGCATTTTTGTTTCAAAAGAAACAAACCAGATTTACTTTCTGGTCTAAATGCAGAAGAAAAAATAAGTGTGGAAATATGGTTGAGAAAAGTTGTTAGAAGAGGAAGAAAATTATGGATTAAAGTTGCTAGTCTCATTCCTGAGAAGAGAACTCAGTTATTTGAGGTGATGACTCAGAGCTGAAGCAGCCTTTTGTTGTGAACCAGCCTTGGTTAGAAAGCACACTTGGAATTCATCAATATGGCCCTATGTCTGGCCAAGGAAATAATAAAGATTTTGCATGCTAGAGGACACTGTGACTCAGTTGAAGGAAGCCTAGAATGTATTTGAACTGAATTAAGGCAGAAGCAACTCGCTTTTCAAGATTTTTTTTTTCCTAAGTAGCAAAGTAAACAAAGCTGCACTGAGGCCAGATGTGCTTTCTGGTTGTGAATATTTGTACTCTAGAACCTCATTCTGGTATGAATCAGCAGAGTGGAATCCAGTATGGACACAGGCTGTCTCAAATTCCATCCACTGGATATGAGTGGCCAAGAAAGCAGTCGGACCCATACTGCTGGTGCTGTAGCAAGGTTCTGGTGGTTCCTCTGCAGCCTCAGGTCTCTCCCACTGCAGCCTCCATGTGTTCCATAAACTCCACACCCATGAGTAATGGCAAGAAGGGTCCATTGAGACCTTTTGCTGCTTTGCGAGTGTCTCAGTGTCCCACCAGGGGAAAAAAAAGGCTCAGGGAGGTGGCTAACCACTGTGAAATTGACTTTTATTTCCACCCACGTATACTCCAGAGGCTGTGTTCACCACCATTTGGACATCTGGATGACTTGCCTTTGGAAAGTCCTTTTGTATTCTAAATCGCTCCTGCATGTTACCTGTTGTGGAAAATATCAATTTTGCCATTACAAATTATGCTTTTTTTAAAAAACATGTTAACTTTTAGAGAAATAATTTATATTTGCTTATCTACTTTTAAAAATATACATATATATGCCTTTTGTTGCCTAATTAGAGGATATAGTTGGTTCCAATGTCAAGAACAATTTCTCTGAAATGTAGTCATTAAAATTATTTCCATGTCTTTCATTTTCCAGGCCCCATCCTATTCAAAATACCTGTTTCTTCCACCAGGCTGATGTAGTCATGCTTAGGCTTGGCTGCACATTGGAAACACCTGAGGAGCTTTAAAAACTACTCATTAACTGGGTCTTACTCCTGCAGTTTCTGACTTAATTGGTCTGGGGCCTGGTATCAGGAATTATTTTTTAATTCTTCAAGATATTTTAATATGCAGCCCACATTGGGAACCACTGGACTCAAGACAGTTTGTTCTGCCAAATCTTTTTATATTTTTCGTCACGTTCCCCCTGTAGCCTGGAAAGGGACGGTAACAATTAAAGAATGGCAGCTACCACAGGAAGGAGCCAAAATTATGCCTTCGAAGGTTAGAGGAGGAGAAAAACCAACACCTGTTTTACCCCGTCCTTGGAGGAATAGCAAGACACTTTTAGAGGGGATATTATTTTGTTTTCTACAACAATTTACAAGCAATTGCTTTGGAACAAGGTCAACGGCTTCATTGGGAATAGGCATCTTAGCTTTTAAAACTGATTAAATTATACGTTAAAGGAAAGCACATTTTAAACCTTAATGTGTCCAAAAGGTTGGATGGCAAGGTTTGGGTGCTACTGCCTTGGCAGAGACAAGGCAGGGACCAGGGAGGCTGTGTGCGTGATTTTAGGAGGTGAGAAACTCAGGTGGGAAGGAATTACAGAAGCCTGTGGTTCACCTGGAAAGCCAGGGAGAGAGAGAGGATGTATTCTGGTGACCTAACAGGTATTGTGAATAATGAATATGCTTTTCCAAAGCGATCTGGTCTCCCTGTTGGAGAGCATCCTGAAATAACTTAAGAAATATACCTTGCTTTCAGGTTTCCTGAGAACATGAGGGCCCCTAGACAGAGTACAAGGTGTAATTCAGACAGCCAGCCAGAAAAAGAATTAAAGAATCAGGGCAGGTGTGGGGATCCTAACAAAACCTAAGCTTTTAGTAGTCAGAAAACTGTAATAACACAGAAAAGAAAATGAAAAAAAATCTTGTTCCAAAGAACATATATCAGGTGTGAAACTCTCTTTGTGGGAGGACAGATGTGTCATCATTTCCTGGACAAAGCCTGGTACCTTGTAGGCACCCTCCTAATGTTGGTTGCCCTCCTTTTAAAGTCAGAGCAAGAGAAGTAGCAGGAATCTATATCCTAAGGAGGAACATAAAGGGTGAAAAGCACAGTGGAAGGGATGCCTAAAAGAGCAAAGGCTGAATCAGGGTTTTAATGGCCTGAAATGACCAATTTTCTAAAACTTGACAGGTAGATGTAAAATCAGACATATAGGTTCAAACAATCAATTGCAAAGGAGCACTTGTCAAAACACTGGCTGGGAATCTGCTCATGTGATGAAGACCCCAGGGTTTAGAGGTGAGTTAAGGTCATTTTGAAATCAGGATGATCTGGCTGAAAGAATCAAAACAAAACAGAAAGAACAAACCATCAGGAGCCTTAAACTCCACTTGGTGGAAGAGGAGGTGAGAGTCCTGCTGTAATCTTTGCTACACAAGTTATATTCCAAGTATTATATCTGTGTCTATCAAAACACATGATGAAGAATCTTAAATAGCAAGCGTGGTTTCAGAGAATAGATCACTTTATCCTTAGAAAAAAGGTCCTGGCATTTATTGGGCGCTATATGCTGGGCAGGCTGATTTTAGGGTCTGATAAATATGTCAGACTTTAGAGTCTCATAAATGTATCTCTGGAAAAGTAACCAAAGAAAACATGGCTGTTCAACCTGAAAATGAAATGATTTATGGGTTATGAGTTTAATATCCAGCAGGAGTTTAATAGTTCTCATCCCATAGAAAATGGATTCATTTTGTTACTTTTTGCTTTAGAGAACAGCAGAAGGACCAATAATAGAAGCACACAGAGGCTACATTTGACTTAATGTAAAGAATAATTTTAAACATATCCCAATATTTAGACTTTATCCCAATATATCTGCAGTTAGAAATATTGTGATTTGATTATGGAATGATAACAAAGGAATGATGTCCTTCTACCATAACATTTTCAGGCAGAGGTTTTACCTCTACCTCTCATGGGTATTCTAGAAAGAGATTATCATACTGGATTAGAATACATGCAAGGCTTTTCCATCTGGGAGAGAGATAAGAAGGAAATAATACAAAGGAGACTGTGCCACGGGATAGGAGAGGTGGCGAATAGCTTTGTTCTGAAATATGTGCAGTTGGAATAAAACAACCACATTGATTGGAGAGAAGACTTCTTTCATCATTTGGGGAAAAAATACTCTCAAAATATATCCAGAATGTCAAACAGTGCTATCAATAGCTAGAAGTTAAATTAAATCCTTCATTGCTAGTGAGCTTACTGTCCTTTTGTTGTTTAATTGAAATGACTTTTTATTGTTTGCCTAAATTGGTGTGCTTTTTACTAGGATGATGGATGGGGAAGCATACCTCATTCTACACTCCTCCACCAGTTAATTGACTAGAAAATTATCATGGACCATTTTCTCATTGGCTAGTGCTGAATACACCTGTACCAGAGCTTTGCAAACAATTCCACTAAGAAATTTTTTGTAGGAGGAAAGCATCTCTATGGCAGAGTACCAAAGAACTTAACTTTATTTTTGCTAAACTGTTTAGCAAGAATAAAATTTACCTCTGAAACTTGAATGTGTAAATGAATCACTGAGAGAACTTTTAAATGCAGATTCTGATTCAGTTAGTTGAGGACAGCGCTAAGACTCTGCATTTCCAGTAAGTTCCCAGGGGATGCTGATGGCTGCTGGTCTGCGGGCACACTTAGAATAACGAGGTGACAAGTTATTCTTTATGTAACACGCCAACAAAATTTTTAAAGGTACAGAAAATGATGGCAAGATCTTTGAACTCTGCAATATGAAGCATATATGTGAGTGCTTAGCTTTCACTCTCTTTCTGTGTGTGTGTGTGTGTGTGTGTATAGAGATACTAAGACACAGATACATTCACATATATACATCTAAATATATATACAGTACAGTCCATATTCAGATTTCTTCAAGGTTATGGGTCTATTGTTTAAATTCAGAATCCAGTCAAGGACAACACATTAAAATTGATTGTTTTGCCTCTACAGTGTGTTTTTTTGGTTTTCATGACATTGACTTTGATTTGAATAGGTCAGACCATTTCAGGTACTTTATAAAGGCACTTTGTAGATTTGTCTGATGATTTGATTAATTCAGATTAAACATTTTTGTAAAGATTCTGGTGTTTTTATTGTAGGAAGTTTTTTTAAAACAGTAATTCTGCAAAAAAGCAAGGTTTACCATTTGTATTCAGTCATATTAGTAGCAAGACGACTACAGATGCATACTTGGATGATAAAACAAGTTTAAAAGCTCAAGAAAATGATAACTATAAAAGCCAGGAATAGTGATTACTTTTTAGAGGAAGGGAGGGATCTCCGATTGAGTTGGGGAACATGAACAGACTTCTGGGGTGGCCAGCAAAATTATATTTTCTGACCTGACCAGTGGTTACAAGAGTGTTGATCTTATAGTAATTCACTAAGCCAGACACTTGTTTTATGCACTTTTCTGTATCTGTGTTTTATTTTGGAATGAATTCTTTTTCACAAGAGAGAAATCAGAGTAATTTCTCTAATTTTGAGGGCCATACCATGCTCTTGGGCTAAGTATATTATTTTAAATACCCTTAGGAGAAAGGAAAAAGGAAGAGAGGGCTAACTTTTTTTGGGGGGTGGGTTGGGAGGGCAGGGGGAGATGTTCTCGTTCTGTTGCCCAGGCTAAAATGCAGTGGCACCATTATAGCTCACTGCAGTCTTGAACTTCTGGGCTTGTGATCCTCCTGCCTCAGCCTTTTAAGTAGCTCAGATTACATGCCCACACCACCACATCCAGCTAATTTTTTTTTTTTTTATATACAGACAGGGTCTCAATATATTGCCCAGGCTGGTGTCAAACTCCTGGGGCTTAAGTGATCCTCCCACCTCAGCCTCACAAAGTGCTGGGATTACAGGTGTGAGGCACCATATCTGCCCCCTATTTTTTTTTTAATCATCTGAGTGGCTTCAAAGCTTTTGTTCTTTCCATACCACCAAGCTATCTCCTTAACAATGAACTGTGAGATCCATTTAATAATTCTGAAAATTTCCAGTCACTTCTGTCACTCATAGAGGCCAGACTTAGTTGCAAATAAGGAGCCATTTGCAAATGTCAGAGTCTTGTTACATAAATATTTTTTTAAAGACAAATGTCAAATTCTTTTTTTTTCTGTCTTCCAAAGATAAATGTTAGTATGCCATAAAAAAAAATACAAACTGGCAGAAAACCTCAAGGGGAAATCCTGTGGTATACTTTCCGTTGGAGTGATTGAAAAGTAAACAATTTGTCTTATAACTTGAGTATGCATGTGCGCACACACATGCACACGCGCGTGCGTGCACACACACGTTGCTCTCAGCCTCTTTTATGTCCTTTGTTATGCCGACACCAGTTCCTAAAAGGAACTTAAAACTGAACCTCCCTTATCCACTATTTTAAATAAAAGTCACTTGGTTAAAAAAATAAAAGCATTAAATTAAGGCCAACTTGGTAAATAAAATCCTATGTGGATCAGTTAATGTGTCTTGATAAAAAGCAAATCAACATAGCTGAATTTGGGAGATAGGCTCCTACTTTAATATTTGAAGTAGTTTGGCAATTCCTCCACTCGGTAAAGGAGTTTAGGGCAAACATTTAGTGGGATACTAATTTATCCGAGCAATAGAAAGGGACATGGATGACAGTTTTTCGCACACCTTGGTGTATTAGTGCACTAATGAGCCTCAGATGCCAAGAGAGATTCTTGTGAAGTTGGCAGTGAAGCTCTAGCCGCAAGGATGTTCACATGCCAGCATGTTCACCTAAAGCGAGAGTATATATGCAACTGGCTGAGATCCAAAGAAGGAAACTGTGCTAAAGAGAGATAGCTGAGGGGAAGGAAGAACTTCCTGTCTCAAGTCATGTTAATTATAACATTAAAAGGACAGCATTCATTTATTGAGTACTTACTAGGAACAACTTTTACTTAACAAGAATACTTATTTACTAAGTAGACAAAAATGTTGTAGAAGCAACCAAGGTTCAGTATCCTCCTCTGTAAAACGGGGGTAAGAGAATCTAACTCATACATAGGGTTATTGGAGAAATAAAGTAGATCATGTTTACGAAATAAATTGTCCGGTGCCTAACCCAACAAAGCACATCGTATATGAGTTATCTTTCTTATTGTTACAAGATTTCAAAGGAGGGCTTCTCCTCATTCTCCACTGCGGAGCTCCCTTCCCACTCCACAGAAGCTCCGACAGCATCCACAGTTGTCCATGTGCAGCACAACAAATCAAGCCAGGCAGATCTCCCATTGGCACTAGTTACCAACTTCCTAGAGAAACCCATCAATCTCAAAATTCCTGCTCTAGCAAGTCCTGGAAAAGAGACTAGAGCCCAAATGCCTTCACTCTGCCAAGGGAGCTTCCCTTTTTGTGTGTCTGTGCCATGGACTTCTTGAAGTAGGGAAGCCTGTGGAACCCTTCTCACTGTGATGTTTTTTAAATGCATAAAATAGAACATGGAGTATTTCAAAGAAAACCAATTACATTGAAATACAATGACCAAATATTTTAAAAATGAATTTGTGTTATAGTAATATATGTTTCTATAATAATGCTTTAAATAACAATAGCAGCAGATCTAAACAATTGAAATGTCTAAATGGTGAGTGTAAGTCACATGCTGAGACGTCTGCAACAACAAACTCATAGGTACAGCTGATACTAGGAAATATTAATTTTTAATTAAAGGTTAGAGAAAAAAAGATGCAATTTTTGCCCATTCAAATTCACAGACCCACTGAACTCTATTTATGGAACCCAGGCTAAAAATGTTTACTATTATAGCCTCATTTTTTTATGGGCCTTGGATAAATTCCACCCTTATTTTTAATGCCCTTCAGAGCTATATCTAGTTCAATGTTATTACTATTCATGGAAGGTCCCAATAGTGCAACAATTATGTTTTGAGCTGTGCTAAGATCTAGGCCATGAGAATAGGCTCTGAGAAAAGAAAAATATTTGGGGGTTCTCCTTCACATAAAACTTTTTATTTCCTGGCAGGAAAAAGATGCATATTTACAGAGACACTACTAAACTGTGGTTCTTAGTTCAGAACAAAGGAATATAATCCCCATACCCAAAATATACTCCTTTAGACACATTATACAAGAATTGCCAATGTCAGTCGGTGGATGGCTGTAAAATCACTTAGTCCAGGCTACACTAAAGAAAAACACTTTATCAAATTGGGAGCTTATATAAAGTCATTCTTCCCCTCCCCCCCCAACCCACACCCCCCACCCCCGCCCGCACAAACACAGGGTCTTGCTCTGTTACCCAGGCTGGAATGCAGTGGCAGGATCATAGTGTGCTGCAGCCTTGAACTCCTGCCTCAAGTAAAGTAATCCTCCTGCCTCAGCCACCCTAATAGCTGGGACTACAGGAAGCACCACAGTGTCTGGCTAATTTTTTTTTTTTTTTTTAAGTTTGTGTAGAGACAGTCTCACTATGTTGCCCAGGCTAGTCTCAAACTCCTAGGCTCAAGTGATCCTCCCGCCAAAGTGCTAGGATTTCAGGTGTGAGCCACCACACCCAGCCTAAGGTCATTGTCATTCTTAGTTGGCTCTCACCAATATGAAATTTAGAGATCAGGTATGGGGTTGAGATCAGAAGTCTCTCCAATCAGGCAATGCTCATTGTAAATACCAGCTTTGCTGTTGCCTAAATTTATCATCTTGGAAAATTACTTAAACTGTCTGATCTTTAGCTTCCCTATCTGTAAAATGGGGTTTATAATAATAGCAGTTTCTACCTCATAGGGTTTTTCTATCAATTAAATTTAAATATTCTATAAAATCCTTAGCACACAGCCAGGAACTTAGTAAGTGTTCAGTTTATGAGTTTCTCTGTAACTGGCGGCTGATGAAAAGCATTTCCTGTTGGTCTTTGACTAAAGGAGATGCTGGCTTGTACCTACACCAACAGCTGTTGGGTTTTCTAGTAGCAACCCAAGGGTTAATACTGCCAGAGGGTGTGGGTGGCTCCTGTTTAGATAAAGCCACATCCCAAAGCTTCCTTCCAGCCCTGGTTGCTATTGTTAGAGTTTTTCACCACCTCTTTGAAGTTTCAAGATTGACAGATGTTATTCAAGAATTCCTCCCCCTCAAATTTTTTAAGTGTAAGTCTTCTAAAGAAATAACAGGAAATTTTAGGAGAAAGTAAAACTTTGGTTTCTGACATTGAACTGGGGATTTCTAGAATCTTCTTCAGTCAGTGCCACACATAAGGGGATTTCTGTTTTTGTGTTTCCTTTAGGCTAAAAAGGAATTGAAATTAGCAAATACGACTGTTTTTATAGATATTTAGGAATTGTAAAATAAAATTATCCATGATGAATCAACATTTCATCTGGATGTTTTAGTGAATTAAGGACAAAGCTAAGTAATTATGCAGTTAATATTTAAATTTTTTCAAATTGTATTTCTCGTATGTGAAAAAAAATTGACTACATATTCACATTTGGCCAAAGTGAAGTCTCTCCAGATTCTGCCAATGAGGTTATTAAAATAACACCTCTAGAACAGGGGTCAGCAAAGTTTTTCTGTGAAGGGCCAGATAGTAAATATTTTAGGCTTTCTGGGCCAGATAAGATCTCTGTTGCATGAACCTCTTAGTTTTATTGTTTTTTAAACAACTCTTTAAAAATGGGGATGGAAATCATTCTTAGGTCATAGGACTATACAAAAGCAGGCCATGGACTTCTGAGCCATAGTTTGTCAAACCTTGCTGTAAAATATAAAAAATTTGAGAAGTATCATTCCACATAAGTAATCATTCAGCTTCTAAAACAAACGTTTGTTGAATACCATAAATTGCCCCATTCTGCCCCAGGTGCTGTGTATATCATGATGATCAAAACAGACCTGGCCACTACCCTGCTTTGTCAGGAGAGAAGCAATCAGATAATCAAGTGGATTTCTGATTATAAGATGTTCTGTGTAGTTACAGACACAGAGACCGGAGACAAGTGGGTACTTCAAACAAACACATTCATTGGATACCACATATAATAGAGGTGGAGTTTCAGGCAGGGAGCATTGTGGAAGTGGTAAGCCTAAGTGGAAATGCTGACTGCTGGATCGGCTGTTGTGTTTGAATTTGTGTTGTGTTCATCTGCCCCCTTAATTTTGTTTGCTGGACAACAGGGACAGTCCATACATCTCCACAAGAGCATCTTTTTTTTCTTTTGCATTCAATCATTCTGTAATTGCTTTGTCCCACCCCATTTCTGCCCTACTCTTGCCTGTTCTTTGTCCCAATCCAAGCCTCCCAGTGTAAGAATTTATGTTTTTAAGGATCAATCACCAAATTTTCTCACTTCCCCGATACTTTTAAAATGCATTCATATATCTTTCCAAAAAATGGTGATTTTTTTCCCTCTTGGTTGCTGGAATTCTGATATCTTGGGGTTACTTCTCTGGTTACTAGACCCAAGATTTTCATCTAGAATATATAGTCAGTGGAAGTTGGCATTTCCACTCAGACTTACCTTAAGAACAAGTAATCATATTACACATAAACCTTAAAAATGGATATGTACTAGCTTCATTTCTCACTGTTTCGTTAGATGAAAGTTTCAGATGCTGGGCCAAGCGCAGTGGCTCACGCCTGTAATCCCAGCACTTTTGGAGGCCAAGGCGGGCAGATCACAAGGTCAGGAGTTCAAGACCAGCCTGGCCAACATGGTGAAACCCCGTCTCCACTAAAAATACAAAAAAAAAAAAAAAAAAAAAAAGCCGGGCATAGAGGCTAAGGCAGGAGAATGGCTTGAACCCAGGAGGCAAGGTTGCAGTGAGCAGAGATCGTGCCATTGCACTGCTGCCTGGGTGACAGAGCAAGACTCCATCTCGAGAAAAAAAAAAGAAAGTATCAGATGCTGAAGTAGCTATGTAGACTGGGGTATATAACCTGGGGTTCATCATCATGAGCCAGGAAAATTTAGGATATGAACACACATGAGGAGTTTAGGAGTGGAGGTTTAATAGGCAGAAGAGAAGAGAAAGAGAAACAATTCTCTCTGTAGAGAAAGGAGTCTCCAAGCGGAAAGGACGGGCCAGTGGTGAATGTGCTGGATTTTATAGTCCCGTTTGAAGAGGCAGTGTCTGATTTACATAGGGCTCACAGATTGGTTCAATCAGGTATGACGTTTACACAGTGCATGGGGAAGACTGATCACCCCACCCTAATCTTATTATGCAAATGGGCTTTCCAGTTGATCAGCACCATCTGGTCTGTTCTTTATTGTACACATGGCTGACAAAGAGAAGGGAAGATGGAGCTGCCATCTTGAACATGTCCTTAGTTCCTGCTGGCATTCACCCGTGCAAGCTCCCAGCTTGCCTGTCTATGTCTGAAGCTCAACTTTACAGGCTGCTCTTTGTTAGAAAATGATTTGGGGCTGCTTTTCATTAAAAAGAAACACCTTACCGAGGACTTCCATACCCTTACTATCTGCCCAAGTAATTTCTTCTTAACTCCTTTATCAGTATCATTTAGGTAATGGGTTCCCCTTGAGAGAATTTGGTTATATCCTCATTCTACCTGGACTATATTCTCATCACTTTTTTTTTTCTCTTCAAACACCTACTGTAGGTGAAAACTGACAAATGAATAATCAAAAGATCCTTTTCTGACACGGAGTTTGGTTCCATACCACCTACCCATTTTTTTCCTTTCTATTCCGCAGGTGCAGAGTGGTCAGTATGGGATAATTGCTCTTCCTTAAGTAGATCATATATTCTTTCTCCTTAACATAGCACTCTTTCCACTCGTCACTGACTTTTCCCATTCTTCAGAGACCAACTTAAAGGCAGTTTTTTGCTACTGTGCCTTCCACGTTTCTCTAAGCTTTTCCACATTCCACTAATATATAGATTACATTGTATGTTTAGCCCCTATCCCAGATGCCATATATTGCTTACTTGTATATGTGCCCTAAGTCCTCTACTGGGTACTCTCTGAGGGCAGTGCCATGCCCAACATAGACACTCAGTAGTGATATATTTAATGAATGATTCTAGGATCTGAGCATGAGGCCTGCTCATTAATGGGTACTTTGGAGGGCAGATGGATGACACATAAAGCAATAGAATTCTGCATGTTTGCCCAATGAAAGCAGCCCAGCACAAGCTCCCAGTGAACTAGAGCTGCCTTTTGCTCTCTCCTGTCCACTGTCTGTTTCTATTCATGTCCTTCTTCCAAAGAGGAAAACTGTTTCACCAGAGCCAACAAGGCCAGCACGTGAAACAAAGTTTGAGGCACAAGATATTATAGTTAGATATCTGGTGCTAAGGACTCTCCTTGTCAGCCCACAGGGGCCTGCTTCAGAATTCCAAGTCAAAAAACTGCAGCATTTCCATTTTTAACTTGTTTTACCTTTGCGGCAATGTTTCCATTGTTGCTATTAAATATTTCAGTTCCATGAAACTACAATTCGTATGCACACTGAAAAGAGGAATGTTGGGTGGATGTAAGATAACTGTCCAAAGAGATCCTTTCCATGGACTCCTCTCCCTGTCACCCATGGGCCCAGGTGATCAGAGCAGAACAGAACAGATCAGAGCAGAACAAGTTGGAGTTTGAAAAAGAGCAAAGATTTTGGTGCAAACTGTGGCACACTCTGTGTTTTTACCAGGTATCATGCATGCAGATTTTTTGAAGGCAGAAGCTGTGTCATTTTTTTCCATGTTCCCAATGTCCTGAGCTTAGATAACACTCAGTAAATGGTTTGTCTTTTTATTTGGCAATATTGAGGACCTGCTGTGTGCTAAGTGCAGTTTACAGTAGTGAAGAAGACATGGTCCCTTCCAGCATGGAGTTCCCTGTCCATGGGGGATGGCAAGAGTAGGGAAAGACAGATGTGAAATCAAGAGGTAGAGTCATCGTTCATTTAGTTTAAGTTGTACTGAATTGTTACCTAGGAAAAGTATAAGGTGCTATGAAAATGTATAAAATAAGACAATTTTCCAAGTTTTTCTAGGCCTCTCTTAAGGAGCGACATTTAAGCTGAAGTTTGAAGGAAGAGTAGGAGATGACGAACAGATGACCAGAGACAGGGAAGACTGAACGAGCATGCACTTGCATCCCTGAAATAAAAATTAACAATATCGTATCTACAAAAACTATGCAGATGCTAAAATCTGTAGATGCTCAGGCATGAACCCACTTCCTGACAGTACTTACCTACCACATCCAACTCCTTCTCTCCTTGTTTTGTTTCCCCATCAGAATATAACACCAGCAATCCTGACTTGTTGCTAGTCATATTTCAAGTGACAGGCATCAGCCTCCTGCCACCACTGGGAGTTGCCATATCTGTCATCATCATCTTCTATTGCTACCGCGTTAACCGGCAGCAGAAGCTGAGTTCAACCTGGGAAACCGGCAAGACGCGGAAGCTCATGGAGTTCAGCGAGCACTGTGCCATCATCCTGGAAGATGACCGCTCTGACATCAGCTCCACGTGCGCCAACAACATCAACCACAACACAGAGCTGCTGCCCATTGAGCTGGACACCCTGGTGGGGAAAGGTCGCTTTGCTGAGGTCTATAAGGCCAAGCTGAAGCAGAACACTTCAGAGCAGTTTGAGACAGTGGCAGTCAAGATATTTCCCTATGAGGAGTATGCCTCTTGGAAGACAGAGAAGGACATCTTCTCAGACATCAATCTGAAGCATGAGAACATACTCCAGTTCCTGACGGCTGAGGAGCGGAAGACGGAGTTGGGGAAACAGTACTGGCTGATCACCGCCTTCCACGCCAAGGGCAACCTACAGGAGTACCTGACGCGGCATGTCATCAGCTGGGAGGACCTGCGCAAGCTGGGCAGCTCCCTCGCCCGGGGGATTGCTCACCTTCACAGTGATCACACTCCATGTGGGAGGCCCAAGATGCCCATCGTGCACAGGGACCTCAAGAGCTCCAATATCCTCGTGAAGAACGACCTAACCTGCTGCCTGTGTGACTTTGGGCTTTCCCTGCGTCTGGACCCTACTCTGTCTGTGGATGACCTGGCTAACAGTGGGCAGGTAAGTTAGAGCTAGTGCTAGATCCCCTTTACCTTGAGCCTGGCCTCACCCTACCTCTTGATCCATATCTCCTGGCTCTTATCTCAAACAGCCCTGTACTCTGGACACTGGTCTAGGGAATCTAGCCAAAGTATGGAGTCTTCCTTGAGCATACTCTGCTCTGTCCTGCCTGAGCATTTTTGCTAATGGACAGCATTTCTCCTCCTATCTTCAAATCCTTCCCAGTTCAGCACATTTTTTCCTCCTGGATCAATCCTCATTTCTCTTCCAGCAAATGTTTTTTCTTTGTTTCAAGCACTGTTAGTACTTTACCTCTATTTTTTCCCTCTTATGGTTGTACTCAGTCCTTTCTGCTCTATACTAGCTGTAGTTGTGTTGGTTTCTTTGTATTATTCTCTGTATTAAAAGCATCGTGGAAGGCAATCTCCCTGAAGTCCAAATCTACATCCACATGGTCACCCAAGATATCTAGCACAATGCCTTGAACATTGAAAGTAAAATAAGTACTTGTCGACTGAGTGAGCGCTTCCACTCTTGAAGCACTCTCACAGATTAAAATGGAAATGTTTTTGGCTAAGAAACTATTGGAAGGTGATTGGAAATCACCACAACATCCCTTATAAATGATGAGCCCAGTGTTTTCACACAGTGGAGTCCGTGGAGAGCAGCACTGTCTTCTTTAGCCAGGTGGCAGGACACACTTTGAAGCACTCGGTTACTGCTCAGTCAGCCCTGTGTCCATGGCAGCGCACACAGTGTTGAGGTAAACATCGAAATATGGACAGACTAATGTGCCAGAGTAATGAGCCATGCAATGACCTCTTGAGAAGAAAAAATTCTCTAATACATGCCAATAAGAAACATTCCTTGGAATGATAATATCAACTCACTTGGCTCCCCTAGATCCTTGGGAAGGTAGGACTTTATTGTTATTTAGTCAGTTTATACATACTACAACACTAAATATTTAAGTGAGCCATTCTCTGGAATATTTTTTTCCTTTTTCATATGGATCCGACGTTTGCATATTATCAGTCATAGAGATTAGCACAGGCCTAAAAGTCAAAATAAAACTACATGGCCCACAAGTTAAAATTATAAAGTGATCCAGATTTGGTCTTTTACTGTGAAAATGCTTTTATACAATTTAATTTAGTAGGGATGTTATGCAATTGTACTATATCCTTTGCACACTGGAATGTGCCATGGGATAAACAAAGATTAAGACTCAGTCCTGAAGTGATCAAAACTGATAGCAATTATTATTTTTACCATAAGTCTTGGAGTTTCAGGAATAAAAAAAAAATTCAATTTTGGAAAGCAAAAATAAACATTTAAAATATCACAAATATTGTCTCTCAGGTTATCTGTAAGGATGTTATTGAAAAATGTGATGACATAAGTCATGGGGTTAGATAAGGCAGCTCTGGGGTTTGGCACTTCCTTATTTTGGCATGCTTTGTTTATAGTCTTTAGAGGGTTTTCAGGGAGAGAACATCTATTTTAAAAAATAACCATCTATCTGTACCTTTCTGTGCATTTCTCATTCTTTAAAACAGCACTTTGATTTTTTAAAAAAATCCTCTGCACGTGTCAGGGGCCACCATCAGCTATATTGTGAAAATAAAAAGGCAGCTGGAATTAAATGATGGGCCTCACTGTCTGTTTTTGCTATAGGTGGGAACTGCAAGATACATGGCTCCAGAAGTCCTAGAATCCAGGATGAATTTGGAGAATGTTGAGTCCTTCAAGCAGACCGATGTCTACTCCATGGCTCTGGTGCTCTGGGAAATGACATCTCGCTGTAATGCAGTGGGAGGTAGGTGTGGACCAGCATCATTGTGTAGTGGTAAACTTGTCTTCAAAATAAGATCATGTGTTGCTTCGAGCATTATTCCAGGGGTTACAAAGCAGTTATTAGAGCTAGTTGAGATCTGATATTATACAACCATCCCAGAACTATTTGGGGTTATGCTAAACAGCCTAGGTTTTTAAACTGAAAGCCGCATTTGGAGCATAAAGCTTTGTATCTCCTTTTATAAACCTTTGTATAATTACTCTTCTCTTGACACATCTCTTCACGGTTATTTAAATATCTGGCAAGAGACGAATACTAATAAATGTATAAGAATTATCTCTAATGATCATGTGGATAATATTCAGATAAGCATCTGATTTCTTTTACTTTGTGTTTTAAGGTTTTTCAGAATTATGTCTGGGAAAAAGATTTGATTCAAAATTTACTTTTATGGACATGACATTGTTTTATTGGGCAAAAAAAAAAAATCATTGTTTGAGATATTTGTTTAGGTTTTGAAAATTCTAGTGAAGAGGTTATTGAGGAAGGCCGTCTTCTTACTGCTTAAGCCTGCAAGACTGATTAGGAGACCTACTTTTCTCCTGAAAAGCTGGCTTGCTCTTTTTATCCCCAAGTTCAGCCACCTACTGTTTTTTTTTTTTTCTTTTAGGATCATTTTTCCCTGAACACACTGTCGTAGTCTCCCAGGTGCCCTCTGCTATGTCTTCTCTGCAGTTGTATGCTGAGTCCTTTTCACTGTTAGAGGCTGTTACTACTATTGACCATGAGACTGTAGATAGAAAGGGCAACAAACATCTGGGGTGCCAGGGTGAGGCTATTGTTCTAGGAAGTATTGTCCCTTGTTGTCCAGAAGGCAAGAACAGTTGAGGTCTACATTACTATACCATTTCCTGACTCTCTTCTCAGTACCTTGGAGGGCAGATGCATGACACATAAAGCAATAGAATTCTGGCATGCTTGTCCAATGAAAGCAGCCCAGCGCAAGTTCTCATTGAACTAGAACTGCCTTTTGCTGTCTCCTGTCCACTATGTGTTTCTATTCATGTCCTTCTTTATTTCTTAGGTGAGACAGGGTCTTAGGTCTCACCTGAGAAATCTGTGCACCCAAGTTCATCCTGGTTGGCTGCCAAATGAAGCCAAACTAATTCCACTCCTTTTTTTTTTTGAGACAGTCTCGCTCTGTCACCCAGGCTGGAGTGCAATGGCGCAATCTCGGCTGACTGCAACCTCTGCCTCCCAGGTTCAAGCAATTCTCCTAGCTCAGCCTCTTGAGTAGCTGAGATTACAGACATGCACCACCACGCTCAGCTAATATTTGTATTTTTAGTAGAGACAGGGTTACACCATGTTGATCAGGCTGGTATCGAACTCTTGACCTCATGATCTGCCCACCTCGGCCTCCCAAAGTGCTGGGATTACAGGCGTGAGCCACTGCACCCAGCCTCCATTCCATGTTTAACTTTTTGTTTTGTGATAATTTTAGACTTAGAAAATAGTTGTAAAAATAGTGGAGTTTCTATATACTCTTAACTCAACTTTGCCTGTTGTTAATATCTAACCTAAACCATAGTATGGCTATCAAAAACAGCAAATTAACCTGGATTCAGTGTTCTTAATTAATCCATATACGTATTTGTACTTCCAAGTCCCCAGTAATGTTCTTTTCTGAAACAGGATCCAGTCTAGGATCCCGCATTGATCTAATGTGCATGCCTCCTTAGTCTCCTTGACCTTGTGACAGTTCCTCAGTCGATTTTTGTCTTTTATGACCTTGACACTTATAAAAAGTTTAAAACAGTTATTTAGACGGTCTCTCACTTTGGGTTTCACTAATGTTTTCTCATGATTAGATTGAGATTACATATTTTGGGCAAAATTACCACAAAAATGATAGTGTGCCTATCTTCAGTGCGTCATATCCGGGGGAATAAGATGTCCATGTGTCTGGTTATTAATGTTAAATTTGGTCCTTTGGTTAAAGTGGGACCTGCTGCTCTTTGTCCATTTGTAAGTAATACATGCCTTTGACCTGTTTCTAAAGATACTAAATACCTGTTTAGCAAAGGTACTAGAACTTTCTTATTCGCCATTTACCCACTAATTTGACGATCTATGACTAATTCCTGCCTATAACAATTATTACTATAATGTTTACTTAAGGAAGATTTTCTGTTTTTCTTGTTCCTTCTATATTTATTAATATGCATTCTACTTTAAAAAAGATCTGTCTCTTCTGTCACCATCCCCTGTTCTTTGTTTACTAATTATGTATTTATATCAGCAGAGGATTTTGGATATTTGTTTTATTATATGAGTATCCAGTATTGTCATTATTTATTTTGTTGCTCAGGTTGCCACAGCTTGGGTCACTGGTCCAAACTACCCAACATTTTGCCCAAGGCAGATTCAATTGGCACCACTGCTGGCTCTGATTCTTCATCCTGTTCAGAATATGCATAGCCAATTCTCCAGCGTGGGTCCGGGTCACCCCCTCCCATCCTGCACCCTGCTGAACCTCACATGTTTTCCTGAGACCCCCGCATGGGGATGGCACTTCCTATCTAGCTGACATAGTTATTATTATCTAGTTTCTTGACTGAGATTTCTTCCCCCAAAACACTTCCAAAAGTTAACTTTGTTTTTCCTTGCACAGTGAAATTTGTTTAACCAAGTTTCAGCCACTGAGAATAATTTTCTGCTTGAAAGCTTTGACAGTTCCAAAATGAATCTTTAGCCGGGTATGAGTTGTATCAGAGACAATGCTGTTGTCACTGCCAGAATAAATTTACCTAGATTTCAGTATCATTCCCTATCCTTGCAACCCTGTTATTCTATAAACATGAGCTGGAGATTGTGTCTCTGTCTTTCCCTCTGTCAGTGCAGCCAGCTTATTAAGGCCCTAGGTGAGCTCCCAGCTTTCATTGTTATCACTGACTAAAACCTTTGCCTGTTGATATTTGCTGAGTGTGGAAGAATTTAAGCTAATGAGGAAGAAGTTCACCAACTTTTACAAGGTCTGAAGACAGTTAGAATATAAACAAGTTTTCCGAAGGAAGGAACAGGATCTGGTTTATTCAGCTAGTCTCAAAAAACCTTTTATAACCTTAGGATAAGAAGAGACAGCCCTGGGGAACCAGAAAGAGGCCATCCCAGTTCTCATTTCGTTTGATCTTAAGCCCACAGTCCTATTTCTCCCATCTTTGCT
This sequence comes from Pan troglodytes, assembly GCF_028858775.2. Classification (NCBI taxonomy): domain Eukaryota; kingdom Metazoa; phylum Chordata; class Mammalia; order Primates; family Hominidae; genus Pan; species Pan troglodytes. The sequence continues at coordinate 34,695,224 of NC_086015.1, forward strand.
CGGGCTGCAGACACCAAGGTTATTTATCCATCCTCACGTTCGTCCTGACACAAAGCCGTTCACTTGATTAAGTGTGTGAACTCACGTAGTAAGCTCCTTCTCCCACCTTGACTTCTTCTTTTAAAAGTATTAGTGGTTTTTGTTTGTTTCTTTTTGGCATGTCTCAAAAACCTTAAAGACAGATTTTCAGCCTAGTCTTAGTTTCAGAGGCTTTTCTTTTACATTCAAAAGGTCCTTTGGAAAGTACACGAAGCCTGAAGACAGATGGATTCCCTCCAACTGCATTCATCTTGATGTTGTCCCTGCTGTAGCTTTTGTAGAAACACAGATGGAAGGACAGGTTTTGACCTCAAGAAGCTTGTAGTCTACAGGAAACAGTTGTTTGTTTCCTCTCCCTTCTTTTTAAAAAACTTACACATGCAGATATGTTTCTTATCTTACAAATTAAATAATGAATCCCCCTGTTTGATGTTAGACTTTAATTTTAAGGCATAAGGAAGAGGGAAGGATGTAAAAGGTCTTTCCTTAAGCTTGAACTTCTGCAGTTTGCAGTATAGCAGATGTAATTACCATTTTTTTAAAATCAGCAGTCTTATTTCAAAAAAGGAAATGTGGAATGTGCTTACCTTTGTATGATGAATCATAGATGGACAGTAAAGGGAACCAGATCTCCAGAGTCATCTTCTCTGTAGGCTCTGAGTCTGTGTGCTTGTGGGATCATGGATCAGGGCCACTTCTGTGACATGAAAGGCTTATGATCTGACCCATCGAGCCAGCTACCAAGCACCTGCAGAGAAGCCTGCTCAAGAGGTATGGTCCTGCCGGGCGCGGTGGCTCACGCCTGTAATCCCAACACTTTGGGAAGCCGAGGCAGGTGGATCATGAGGTCAGGAGATCGAGACCATCCTGGCTAACACGGTGAAACCCCGTCTCTACTAAAAATACAAAAAAATTAGCCGGGCGTGGCAGCGGGCGCCTGTAGTCCCAGCTACGCAGGAGGCTGAGGCCAGAGAATGGCGTGAACCCGGGAGGCAGAGCTTGCAGTGAGCCAAGATCATGCCACTGTACTCCAGCCTGGGCGACAGAGCAAGACTCCGTCTCAAAAAAAAAAAAAAAAAAAAAAAAGAGGTATGGTCCACCTCAACTGTGTGCAGAAGGATGATGGGATGCAAGTCTCCAGTGAAAACAGCTAATCTACATGACAAGTATAGTGGATCTACCCACTGAAGGAGAGTAAGTGTGGCTGCTTGGATTTCTCAGGATGACTGCCATTGGTAATATGGATATAGCACCCCATCCTGTACTGAGAGAGTCCCCAGTTGTATTGATACTTTTTTAAGCTATGGAACATTAACCTCTCTGTTCCCAATTGTTAATGAGCTATTGCTGAGGTGACTATTTGTTTTACTTTCTTGGATGTTAACATTAGAGTATTCACTACTTGAAGAAAAATGCTCTAAGCAGCAGAAGGTCTAACTGAATGAAGTAGGATACAAGGATTAGGGACAGAAGATTTCACAGAAAACTGTGAAGTCCCACCTAGCCTGCCTTTCAGTGACTCATAAACATGGATATTAAGGCTCCAAGCTCACCTCCACGCCACATTCTCATTCTGTGTTCATCACTTCATCATGATGAATGTCTTTTAGATCTTACCTCCAGGCTTTGTCTCATGCTATTTACTGGCACTGGAACACTTAACTAGTCTGTTTTTAACAGGCAAGTGTGGTTCAGTTGTGATAAATGCTTAGGAAGGGAAGGCAGTGAGCTCAAAGGACTGAATGCCCAGGTTGGCTACAGGCAGTGCAGTGTTATGGTCAGGGAATGAGACTTAGGTCAGCTCTTAAAGGAAGAGGAAGACTCTGGGACGTCCTTCTGAGTTACTTCTTTATCAGCCAATCTCCCCTGAATGCAGGGGAGCACAGGGAAAACAGAGAAAGAACAGCACTACACTGGAGAAGCCTCACTTTTATCAGGTGAGAAAACATAAACAGATGATAATAGAGCTCTTCAAAAGCCAGGTGGTACAGCTTCATTTCGCACAAAATTCCACCAGGGGCCTCGGGAGATGTGTTGCAGTTAGGTGAAGAGAGTGGTCAGAGAGAAAGGCTTCTTACTGAAAGTTCATTTGGTCCAGATAAAGAAAGCCATAAAGGAATAATTACCACTTCTTGAGCACTTGCTCCACACATCAACTCATTTAATCTACCAAAACTCTTTGAGGCGTGTACTGTTATTAATCCCATTTTACAATAAGAGAACTGAGGGCTCAGGAAGTGCGAAAGTTGTGGAGCCAGGAATCAAAGCCCTGTTGTCTGACTCTGTAGCTCACAGGCCTTAGTATTCCTGGTATACTGCTAGCCTGGCCAATGGAGAACGTATTTAAAATAGTAGCTATGGCCGTGTACAGGTACAGGCTCACGCCTGTAATCCCAGCACTTTGGGATGCTGAGGAAGGCAGATCATGAGGTCAGGAGTTTAAGACCAGCCTGGCCAAGATGGTGAAATGCCATCTCTACTAAAAATTAAAATATTAGCCAGGCATGGTGGCGGGTGCCTGTAATCACAGCTACTCAAGAGGCTGAGGCAGAGAATTGCTTGAACCCGGGAGGCGGAGGTTGCAGTGAGCTGAGATCATGCCACTGCACTCTAGCCTGGGCGACAGAGCGAGACTCCATCCCCCCCGCCCCCCCCAAAAAATAGTAGCTATGATTCCTATGATCAGTATGGATAGGATAGTCAGAGCTACTCTGTGCATCCTGGCAGTTGATATGAAGCCTTCCAGCAGAAGCTGAGGAGACAATCACATGTTTGAGGAACATTCAGTGATGGCCTCACTTCTCTGGGTGAATCCCTGTTAACAGAATCCAAGGCTGTTAATTTGTGTAGCATGTCACAGTATTGATGCCTTAAAATTTGAGATAACTGTTTTATCTTTATTTCCCTAAAGATATATTTATTCATTCATTCACTCAAAAAGTATTTATTGAGTACCTATTGTGTCGCAGGCATTGTTTAAAATGCCAGGGATACAGCAGTTTAAAAAGCAGTGTCTTTCTTTGAGAGACAGGAAGTCTAGTGAAGAGCCAGTATTTTAGGGACAGGTAATGAACAAAGAGATTATGTAATATAATGTTGGAGTTGGGTGGGGTGGGTGGGATGATTTTAGAAAGAAAAATAGACTTGGGGGATAGATAATGAAAGAGGCTGTCATTTCAGACATTTTAATCCTCTGAAAGAATACAAAAGAAAAAAAAAGAAAACAAATCTTTCAGAATTGTTTGAAGTAAGAACAAGACAAGAGGAGGTGATTGGTGTGTTACTGTTTTACGAAAAAGGAGAAAAAGCTTCATGAAATCGCCATTCAGCAAGGACAGAACTGGAGATGGCTTCTCTTTTACAAAGAAATCTCTGTCCCAGGCCTTCAGTCTGTTTGGTGTTCATACAAGTGTTTGTGTGTTGTGTGGAAGGCGGGTGAAGGCGGGTGAAGGCGGTCCTGTTCAGGGCCCCCTTTGGTGAACACAGCAGGCAAAATACTCTCGTCATCCCCAGCCAAACTGGCCTACAAGCACACTGACTTCCACATCCCTAGCATTTAGGCCTTTGAATAGAAGCTGACACGTAGCAGCCAGCTGAACAAGTATTTAATGAGGAGCAACACAACTCCAAGAAGGGCTCCTTAGTGTATTGTCAAGTTGCTGCAGCCTTGTGAGATGGGAAAAAAAAAAAAAAAAAAAAAGTGCAAATGAACCAAAAAGAAAGGGAAGGGGGTGGGGGAAGAAAGAGAGAGAAAAAAAGGAGGCGTTGGAGAGAGGGCTGAGGAGAGACCAGGATTGAAACACTTCATTTTCCTGGATTTCAAGGGAGCACAGTCTGGAAAGCAGATATGAAAACTCGGGGGTACTGCTTTGGGGAAAACCATCAACAACTTTGCTGCCCTGTTACGTTGGGACTACAGTCAAAACAGCAGCTGTGCACCAGATGCTGACTTTCCGAGGGATACCATTGCTGTCCCAGAGACCTGCCCTCTGAGGGTTGCGGAACTGGGAAGGGACAGGCAAGCGTAGTTTTCTCTTAAGAGCCTTTTGAAACAAATTAAAAGAAGCTGCGAGGGCCGGGCGGTTGTGGGTGGCTTCCATCAGTGAAAAGACTGCAGAGAGAGGTGGTGGGAGGGAGATGGAAGGAAGAGAAAGTCGTTCTCAAGCAGTGAAATAAAGAGGATTTTTAGAAAAGATGCCGTTTGAGGCACTCAGGGAAATTCTGAGGTGTTCAGCCCCGTCTCTCTGGCTTCAGAAACAGTCTGAGGGTGAGACAGAGACTTGGTTTGATGAACTAATTCTGCTGTGTAGGCATATGTCTTGGGTGGAGTGCCTCCGACCCTGGAACAAGAATTTGAGTGCAAGTAGTTTATTTGGGAAGAGATTGCAGGAAATGCCAGTAAGAGAATGAGGAAATGAGTCAGGAAAGGGAAGGAAACCAGTAAAGGATATCTTATCAAGTGAGTTACCACCATGGGTAACTGGAGTATAACTACGGGCAGAACACACACCTCAGTGTCATACCACCTGACTCAAAGGAGGCTGGGTGTTTTATCTTTCCAATTCCCATCAGTTTGCTGGAGGGCTGCTCCAGGCCGAGCTGGGAGGGTTCACTCCCCAGCCCTCCTGCCTGTTCCTCCTGGAGTTGGGCCAGCCTAACCGGAAGAGCCAGTGCAATGGGGTTGGGAGGTGGTGGTGCAGCTGGCCCTGCAGCATCACACTGAATAATTGTAAGGGGCATATGTGACTATTCTTATTTTGTGGATATAGGAAGTGAGGCACAAACTCTTGGCATCTCTTTTCTAAGTCCTCATATCTACTTTTTAAAGGAGTCAGGGCAAAACCAACAAATAATACTTACAATGCATATTGTTAGCTCTTCCACTTTTGAAGTGCTAAACTCAGTCATACTCTCTAAGCCTTCGCTTTTTTTCTTAGAGGCAATTCTAATTTTTTTTTAAAAAGGTGGTTCTTGTTATAGGTTAGCCCGGTGTAACATTTTCTCTGGACTCAGCCCACACACTCCTGAACTTGCTTTCTATGCAGTTCTTCACAAGAGAGAGGCCCAAGGTCAAGCATCATTTGATCAAATGTGCAAAGAGGAACTGCATTAATTCTATTGCCAACTATGCCCTGATCTGATGCCTGTAGCTAAAATGAGATTCTCATCCTTACCTCACCTCCACCACCAGTCACATCTACTTCCCGAAACCCAGAAAGGACAAGTGTTTGGGTTTAATGTGGGTAAATAATACCAGCTAAGGAGAGGGCTGCTCTTTGTAATTGTTTTTTTGCATAGCTGGCTTAGAAATTACAAATAACAACCACCCAGCAGATCCCATAAGGTTCCCCTTCTCAAGGTTGTATGCTGAGGAGGGCCCCATCAAGGCAGGGAGGGACACACTTGTCACATTTGGGAAGGGCATGTTCATACCGGGGACTGCCCCAGCTGTACTTGCTCCGGTTAGGGGAGAAATCTCTGAAATGTTTGGCAGAGATGAGCAAGCATGAAAGCTTCCTATAAAGGCAAAGGCAAATTTCTTCAGAGTAACAGTAATAAAGTGCACAATTCTAAATGCTCTTCCTGGAATCCAGTGTACTCTTTGGGCCTCAGTTTTCTCAACTGTAAAATGAGGATGTTGGATCCCGTCTCTGAAGACGTTTTCAATATTCTTTGTCTGACTCATTTGAAACCCTTAAAATATGTTTAATAACTTGTGTTCTTTTTTCCTGTGTCAAAATGCATCTCACATTCCTTAAGAAGCATCTAGGGCAATTGTTGCTCCAAATGTGGTCTTTGGAAGGTGCTGGTCCTCAAACTCTCTGTTTCAGATTTGCAATATAAGGACAGAAACCAAGATGTGTTTTGTACCTTTAATAGCAGTTTGATGTTGCCACAACACTCAAGTGGGATTCATTTTTCTTGTAATTCATTTCTACTGTATCTTACCAAAGCCTTTATTCCCAATGAATTGAGGGCAAAACATCTGGGCTTTTATAAAAAATTGATTGAGAAGTGCTCATTTGCAAGTAAGAAGGGAAAAGTTTTAATCACTTTTAATCTCACTATTCCACCTAAGCCACTTTTGTGAAAGAAACAGTGGTTAGGAGTTGGGGAGAGATTTGCATTTCTTTATACATATTTGTTTAGTCATTTCATAGTTTTAATCACATGCATTTTCCAAAATAAAAATATTTTAAGCACCATCATGAAAAATAAATAAGATACACAGTTTGGACCCAATGATTTTGCCAAAGTGGATTAAACATCCCAGTCTCCAGCTGCCTGAAACCCTGGGGAAAAAGCTGGAGTGTCAAAGGTCTCAGGCCATCAACTTGTTGCCAATCACCAGCTCTGTCCAGTTCCCCAGGACTGCCTGGGCTCTGTTACATGAGGTCTCATCCTAGGAAGGACCATTGGTACCCACCTGGCTGGCAGAGGGCTTTCTGCTTTCTAACCTCCTCTCACAGGGTTCAGGCTATCTCTGGCCACGCTCTTCCCTTCTTCTGCTGAGTGAAAGCAAATATCTGAGGCATTCTGAGGGACACTTAGAACTGAGGAGCAATTAAGAAATGCCCTCCAGGAGGGACTGGCCTCCATGTTACATGGTCATCCTACAAGTCCTAATGGAGGCCCTGAGAATGGCATTGCCTTAATGGCCATAGTAGGAAAAACGAGCAATGTTGCCTGATCACTGCAATTGAATATCAAAGATGTTAACTGAGAGGCACGTGTATACACACTGCCAAACATTAAACCATCTTCCTACACATTGCAGGGCATGAGAAAAAAAAATGGAGGTTGGGAGTAGGATGTCCAAAATGAGAGAGAAGGGTAAAGAAAGAAGAATTGCAAAAATCCGTAATTAGAAAGAAAAAAGCAAACATGCATTTAGCTGTTTTGGAAAATCTATGTTACATAAATAGGACATTTTTCAAAAGTTAAAGAAAGGTCAGCCTAAATCATGCACACACTGCAGATCCCCATCCGTACTCCTAATCTGAAAAACTAATATTAAAGGATTAGAGTATGACAGTTTGGGTCAAATGATGATCCTCCCTCCCCAGACTTGTCTGTTTTAAGCTTAGGAGGAGGCAGAAGAGTCATAAATTCTCCCAGTGGGGCACAAGGAGCCAGTCCTTTTGCCAGCACCTTTCAGACTACCCGTGACCTCCCTTCCTTGTGAAATTACCCATAAGTCAAAGATGGGAAGCAGGCTTTGTATCCCTTGGGAATATTAGGGACTCTCACAACTTTCCAAGATTTTAGGAAAAGTAGGAAGTAACCTATTTATAAGTCTGTTTGTTTTGGGAAGGGATTATTGCCTTTGTCTTCCTTTCTAAAATAGCATTCATTAATTTTTCTTTAAGTAAAAATATGCCCAATGCCATCTTCTCTCATTCCCCATGGAAACTTGCTTTGATCCACAGAGTACCTATAAAAAAAATTACAATAAATTCTGTAGTGTTTGTGACTAGGAAGATTAGGACTTGAAATGAATTGGCTCTGGGTTTATAGTCTCAAGGACAAAGACTTTGTCTTTGTTCTCAAGGACTATCAGCCATGAGATTGACAGCTGGGGTTTATTCTGATCCCAACATTTTCCTCCTCTGATGTTGGTCATGTCCTCCTCTGTCACTTCTGACCATGAGTATAGGGATTGTTGTTGATAGTCAGAGGAGAAAGAACTCTCTGAAATGCTTGGTAGAAAGGAAAAAGCATGAAAGCTTTCTAGAAAGGCAAAGGAGTTTCATCAGAGTAACAGTAATACAATGTGAGATTCAGAATGTTCTTCCTGGTTTAGTAATTTCACCTTCACAAGAAGGGGCTACATCAAGGCTTCCCCAGGGTAGCTTTGCAGCTACAGTCAGGTTGTGCAGATTCACTGAGACAAAGGCCTAGGGAGACAGGAGAAAGCACTTCCTTGGCGGCTGCGTTGGGCCAGCTTTACTAGAAGTGGAGTCTGACACACTTTTGTGCAATGATTTATTGAGGATAAGCTCTCATGAGAAGGAAGTAAGAGAAGCAGGAAGAGGCATGGAAGGAGTTAAGTGAACTTGTATTTCAAGAGAGGTCTAACCTCAGCTTGATCTCACAGGAAGCTCTGGAGAGTGTGAATTGCACCATAGTTACCCACCAAGAGCCAAGAGAATTGGACTGTTAAACTTCAACATTAATTTGTCATCGGCTATACGCTGCCTCCGAGAGTAAGGCGGTCATGTCCAAGAATCTCTAGGATAGGCAACTCCCATTGGCCAAGGACAATCCCCCAGAAAAGGGTGAAGGTGTGAGCCCTTATGAGCCAACACCTGTGGCAGCTGTAGGCTGCTGGCCCTAGCTTGGTCAAGGGGACCTTGGCAGGCACCAACTGCAACTGCTACATAAGCCAAAACAATTGAAGATGGAAGGTCTGTGTACTGTACCTTATCTAAGGAACAATTTATATCATATACAAATCCTATCCTTTACTATTATATGGTAGTACATATATCTCAAGGTGTGGTACCAAGGGGGCATCATATTTGATTAGATTGGATTACAAGATAAATCTGAAGAGGAACATGGAAGTAGCTCAGTTCAGTATATTCATTTTATAGAAGAGAAGAAGTATGTGAGAGTAAACACTTACTGGGAACCAGATCTGATTCTCAGTTTTCTCTTTTGCCTGAATTCAACTGAACTCATATTTATTAAATTCTTACTACGTATAAGGCACGATTTTAGGCACTGAGCAGATAAGTGAAACCCACCAAATTCAGCCACTGCCTTGTGCCTTAGGCATTTACAGTCTGGTTGAAGATAGGGAATGAAAGAAAAAAATAAGAGTATAAATACTATGCAAATCACAATTCAGATCTCACCCAAGAGCAATGTGGATTAAATGCTTGGGTCCTTTAAGGCAAAAAGCATGACACACAGGAGGATAGTTTGTGGTTTGTCTTAATGTGATGGGAGGCCTTCATCCCAAATTCCCCTGTATTTAAAACTATAAAAAAGAAAATATCCTGGCAGCTCTACTATTTGGGTGAAGCTGAAAAAGATAAATATTCAAGTAGAGTTCTGGAAAAGGGGAAAAAAGCAAATGAACAAAGAACAAAAACAAGCCATCCCTTTTCAAAATGTCATCTTGCCATGAAAGCTTCTTCAATTCCTTACCTAGAAGTGCAAATGTATTGAAAGTTTTACTCATTAAATAAGATTATTTTGAAGCTAAAGGCCAAAGATCCTACTTACTTTGGAGAACAGTGTTGAATCCAGCCCAATCTCTCCTTTCAGCCCAGGCATGTTTTAGTACTGGGATGTTTTCTATCTTTTTAACTGTCCTGTGCTCTGTTTACACTATATTAATCTGCTCATTTAAATTGGTGTTTTGTTTTAATGTTTGGCCAGAGTTTATGCACTGCCACTTTGGAGAGAATCTAAGATTCATTCATTCATTCATTCATTCACTCACTCAACAAAGCATTTGTTGACAGCCTGTTGGCATGGGAGACCCTTGCAATTGGCACCAAGAATACAAGAATGAGAAAGGGACTCAACTTGCACCCAAATGCTCACAGTCCAGTTAGGTGAGAAAAATAAGCAGCTGAATATATTAAATAAAATATGGTACATGCAAGGATAGAGCCCTGCCCAGGATATCTAACCAAGATTGACCCTAAGGATGTTCAAGGAAGTTTTTATAAAGAATTTGACCTTAGTTGAAGCCTGAGGCCCTGGTGAAGGGTTACCTCCTCCTTTATCATTTTCTTTATTGAATATACCATCAGAGGAAAATTATCGTTTTAAAATTTTGTTGATGTTGTTAATCTGTCCCCTCTGTCTTCCCACTAAAACAGCATTTCTCAACCTTTTTTAAAATCAGTGATATCGTAAGGAGCCTTTTTAAACAACTTTTTTTGTTTGCTTGTTTTGTTTTTTATTTTGTATAGATAGAGGATCTCGCTATGTTGTCCAGGTTGGTCTCAAACTCCTGGACTCAAGAAATCCTCCTTAAGCCTCCTAAAGTGCTGGGATTACACACATGAGCCACAGCACCTGGCCTGTAGACAACTTTTTTTCTAAACACTACTCTCCATGATGTTTTTCTGTAGCAAAACAGACATAATATAGAATGTACCATCTTAACCATTTTTAAGTGTACAGTTTACTGGCATTAAGTACATTCGCAGTGCTCTACAACCATCACCATTATTCATTTTTCTGTACTGAAATTTGCTCAACTGAAATTCTTTACCCCTTATAGGATAACTTCTCGTACCCTTTCCTCCCAGGTTGCCCCCTGGACAACCACCATTATACTGTCTCTGAATATACCTGTTCAAGGTACTTCATACAAGTGGAATGATACAATATTTGTCCTTTTGTGTCTGGCTTATTTCACTTAGCGTAATGTCTTCAAGATTCATCCATGTTGTAGCATGTGCCAGAGTTTCATTCCTTTTTATGCCTCAATACCTACATGAAATTTAATACCACATTTTAAATCTCTTTGTATACTCTGGGCCTTTGGAGGCTCACAAATCATTGTAATACATAAGATTTTTCCACTTCCCAAGAACCAGTTTCACCCTTTTGCTGCAATATCCCCCTGTAGAAAATGCCTGTGTTAAAACCTAAGCTCCGTGACCCTCTCTATCTTGTTGTCCACTGTGTCCCCCAGCATAACACCTAGCACATTTTAAGTACTCAACAATCATTTATTGAATACTTCTCTAGCCCTTCCCCAACCACTCCTTCCTTCTTATCTTAGCCATTATTATTAAAATTTGCTCTTAGAGTAATTACGTATGTATTTGTTACTTAGTGCTTCATGCTCCCCAGCCAGGCATCTCACCATGCTCATTTCCTTTGGCTGCACATGCCATTCTCAGTGACCCTGTGTTTGCTGGCTTTCTTCACAGAAGTAAAAGATTATGAGCCTCCATTTGGTTCCAAGGTGCGGGAGCACCCCTGTGTCGAAAGCATGAAGGACAACGTGTTGAGAGATCGAGGGCGACCAGAAATTCCCAGCTTCTGGCTCAACCACCAGGTAAGGAGTGAGTGTTTACAAAGGTCGGCAAGATTCAACCAAGTTTCCTCTTAGGTGGCAGAGAATTCTGGAATATTGAGCTTAAATCTGAGGGAAGGTCCCATTGTGTTCTATGGCCCTGTTAAATTTTGTTTATAAAGCAAATTTCAATACAGTGGATAACCCAATTATTATAGGCTCCAACCAGCTGATGTGTACTCTGAGAGCTCACAAATAGCCATTCGGAGGACATTTGTCACATTTTCCAAGCCCCCTTGGTCCTGGGTTAAAACATTTTGTTTGCAGCCTCTGCTACTTACTCCTGGGCCTTCACGTCAGGAGTTTATATTTGATTCCCTCTGGATTCCAAATGTTTTCTTCTGGGAATCTTCAGCTCCATAAGGAAATACTTAGCAGATGCAAAACAAGCAGGGTTTGTCAGGCAGCTGTAGTGAGAAGTGACTGTGGCATGCAGAAGGCTGTGTACAGGTGTTTGCAGGCTGTGCTCACAGACTTGGGAGAGGCCTGAGTGAGCACGCGTGGGAAAGAGGAGACCGACTCCTCACTCTGGAATTAAGGAAAGCAAAGAGGAGGAGAATGCCCCGGAAGGAACGAGAAATCTGTCTGTTGGGAACATCCTAATGGCCTCTTATTTTTCCTTGTTAAGAAATGCTAGCTAAGGCTGTCCATAGCAGGGCAGTCATTCTGGACTCATAAAGAGGCTGATCCAAATTGTTTGTTTGGGGGCACTTTGATGAGGGCAATGGTCAGAGAAAAAAGAAAACGATAGGTTGTGAGTGAGTCAGAACCAGCTATATGTCTGACACACCCAGGAAGGAGCCCTTAGTGAAGAATGAGAGAGAACAGTGTGGCCCTATCTCACTGAGAAAACTGTTCTTTCTACTGACTAAAACCTTTTATTGCCTCTTTTGGATGAATTCCCTCAACCATGAAGGCCGAGGCTAAGTTGTTGGTTTCCCTAAGGGCAAGGCAAATTCAGATAAGAAACAGAAACAACAAATCAGGCACAATCGGGAAGACAAATGGAGCAGGAAGCCTGGTCTGTGCCAGTCCTGGCCCAGAGCCACTTCAGCAGACAGACCTTAATAAAGTCCGAGGAGGGGGCGGGGGGGAACCAGGCTGTGGTGGGTCACAGGCTTCTCTGGAGTTTTGAGCAAATCCTCTTTGACACTAAAACTGTAAGAATATTTTGCATAAATTCTGAAATCAGAATGTGCTGGAGTGTTATGTTTCTTTCAAACTCTGTTGCCTCCTCTGCTGTATAGTTCTCGTAATGAAGCCATTATTCATGATGATAAAATTCTGAAAAGAATTTGCATAATACATTTTTTCTCATAATGAGATTTGTTGCCCTATTGATTTCAAGTTAATGCTTAATATTTAATTTAATTTACTGCCTGTAATTACAGTGCCAGAATAAAATAAATGTTACTTGTGTACCAACAATAGCACTCTACTCTTAACAGGGCCATCTGTCAATACTGTCAATTAGGTGAATTATGCAATTAATTTAACATCATGAACTCATCGGGTGGGGAGGGAGAGATAGGCTCCTAGGTGTGTTTGGAAAGTTGTTGGTATTAGAAAACAAGTAGAAAAAGTGCCAGCTCTCCCAGGTAGTTTTGAGATTTATCCATCCCACTCCCAGCCACCTGTGTGAGGGATCCCATTAGCAATGTTGATCTTACAATTGGGAGGAGCACACTCTATTTCCACCTATCAGACCATTTACTTAACTCCTGCCTGCTTTATTTCCAAAAAGGATTTGAAATGATAACAAAAATATTTGCAATGCAAAATAAAAATTAAGCCAGTGAGAGAAAACTCTTGCCACCTTCCTGGGCAGGATCTCCTGGATGGTCTCCTTGGATGGGAGCTGGATTCGGTTAGGGTGAACCCTAGGAAATGGCATAGAGTTAAGCATGCCTGACCCACATAGGCAGCTGTTTCACAGGGTTCAACCCAATGTTGTTGGAGAGGAATGGAGCATCCCAGAGGTCATCCTTGGCAGCTCGTAGAAGCTGCTACTGAATCACTCTACAAAATGTGTGGCCTATAGAAAATGAAACCATGCTAATGCCTGCATACAATTCTGACGGGGGTAATCAGCCCTGTTAAAATAGAACAGTGTATATGACCCAACTATATGACACTCTGGAAAAGGCAAAAACTACAGAGACAGTACAAAATCAGTGGCTGCCAGAAATTTAGGGGAATGGAGGGAGGGATGAATAAGTGGAATGCAGAGAATTTGAGGGGCAGAGAAACTATTCCGCATGATACTATAATGGTAGATACACGTCATTATACATTTGTCAAAACCCCTGGAATATACAACACCAAGAGTGAACCCTAATGTAAACTATGAATTTGATTGATAATGATATGTCAGTGTTAGTTCATCAGTTATAACAAATGTACCACATAGATGCATGCATGATGTCAAGGTGGAGAAGGCTGTGCCTATATGGGGAAGGGGTTTTGTGAAAACTCTCTGTACTTTCCACTCAATTTTGCTGTGAAGCAAGAACTTCTCTAAATAGAAAGGTGTTAAAATGATATTAAGGGCCACTACGTGGGGAATTTTCAGGTGTTGGGAGTGTTAGTGTACCCCAGAAGCCCAGCAGAGGATCATTGTGCTGTCAGGACCTATTGTGATCAGATAGCACCAGAGCCAAAAAGTATGGTAGGTTTTGAGCACAGCTGCCACCAGCACAAACCCCCCACCACCCTTTCCACATGGAACTGGCTGGCCTGCAGCAGCAGGCACTCAGTCAGCACATGTTAAATGCACAGGCACTTTTGGACCCTGCTTGCACTCACTATAGCAACAAGGTCAGCAGGCCACCTTGCCTTCCACGGAGCCCACCAACTCATGGTGCCCTTTGGATCTCTTTCCCGCTACAGGGCATCCAGATGGTGTGTGAGACGTTGACTGAGTGCTGGGACCACGACCCAGAGGCCCGTCTCACAGCCCAGTGTGTGGCAGAACGCTTCAGTGAGCTGGAGCATCTGGACAGGCTCTCGGGGAGGAGCTGCTCGGAGGAGAAGATTCCTGAAGATGGCTCCCTAAACACTACCAAATAGCTCTTCTGGGGCAGGCTGGGCCATGTCCAAAGAGGCTGCCCCTCTCACCAAAGAACAGAGGCAGCAGGAAGCTGCCCCTGAACTGATGCTTCCTGGAAAACCAAGGGGGTCACTCCCCTCCCTGTAAGCTGTGGGGATAAGCAGAAACAACAGCAGCAGGGAGTGGGTGACATAGAGCATTCTATGCCTTTGACATTGTCATAGGATAAGCTGTGTTAGCACTTCCTCAGGAAATGAGATTGATTTTTACAATAGCCAATAACATTTGCACTTTATTAATGCCTGTATATAAATATGAATAGCTATGTTTTATATATATATATATCTATATATGTCTATATCTCTATATATATAGCCATACCTTGAAAAGAGACAAGGAAAAACATCAAATATTCCCAGGAAATTGGTTTTATTGGAGAACTCCAGAACCAAGCAGAGAAGGAAGGGACCCATGACAGCATTAGCATTTGACAATCACACATGCAGTGGTTCTCTGACTGTAAAACAGTGAACTTTGCATGAGGAAAGAGGCTCCATGTCTCACAGCCAGCTATGACCACATTGCACTTGCTTTTGCAAAATAATCATTCCCTGCCTAGCACTTCTCTTCTGGCCATGGAACTAAGTACAGTGGCACTGTTTGGGGACCAGTGTTCCCGGGGTTCCTGTGTGCCCTTATTTCTCCTGGACTTTTCATTTAAGCTCCAAGCCCCAAATCTGGGGGGCTAGTTTAGAAACTCTCCCTCAACCTAGTTTAGAAACTCTACCCCGTCTTTAATACCTTGAATGTTTTGAACCCCACTTTTTACCTTCATGGGTTGCAGAAAAATCAGAACAGATGTCCCCATCCATGCGATTGCCCCACCACCTACTAATGAAAAATTGTTCTTTTTTTCATCTTTCCCCTGCACTTATGTTACTATTCTCTGCTCCCAGCCTTCATCCTTTTCTAAAAAGGAGCAAATTCTCACTCTAGGCTTTATCGTGTTTACTTTTTCATTACACTTGACTTGATTTTCTATTTTTCTATACAAACACCAATGGGTTCCATCTTTCTGGGCTCCTGATGGCTCAAGCACAGTTTGGCCTGATGAAGAGGATTTCAACTACACAATACTATCATTGTCAGGACTATGACCTCAGGCACTCCAAACATATGTTTTGTTTGGTCAGCACAGCGTTTCAGAAAGTGAAGCCACTTTATAAATAGTTGGAGATTTTGCAGGAAAATCTGGATCCCCAGGTAAGGATAGCAGATGGTTTTCAGTTATCTCCAGTCCACGTTCACAAAACGTGAAGGTGTGGAGACACTTACAAAGCTGCCTCACTTCTCACTGTAAACATTAGCTCGTTCCACTGCCTACCTGGACCCCAGTCTAGGAATTAAATCTGCACCTAACCAAGGTCCCTTGTAAGAAATGTCCATTCAAGCAGTCATTCTCTGGGTATATAATATGATTTTGACTACCTTATCTGGTGTTAAGATTTGAAGTTGGCCTTTTATTGGACTAAAGGGGAACTCCTTTAAGGGTCTCAGTTAGCCCAAGTTTCTTTTGCTTATATGTTAATAGTTTTACCCTCTGCATTGGAGAGAGGAGTGCTTTACTCCAAGAAGCTTTCCTCATGGTTACCGTTCTCTCCATCATGCCAGCCTTCTCAACCTTTGCAGAAATTACTAGAGAGGATTTGAATGTGGGACACAAAGGTCCCATTTGCAGTTAGAAAATTTGTGTCCACAAGGACAAGAACAAAGTATGAGCTTTAAAACTCCATAGGAAACTTGTTAATCAACAAAGAAGTGTTAATGCTGCAAGTAATCTCTTTTTTAAAACTTTTTGAAGCTACTTATTTTCAGCCAAATAGGAATATTAGAGAGGGACTGGTAGTGAGAATATCAGCTCTGTTTGGATGGTGGAAGGTCTCATTTTATTGAGATTTTTAAGATACATGCAAAGGTTTGGAAATAGAACCTCTAGGCACCCTCCTCAGTGTGGGTGGGCTGAGAGTTAAAGACAGTGTGGCTGCAGTAGCGTAGAGGCGCCTAGAAATTCCACTTGCACCGTAGGGCATGCTGATACCATCCCAATAGCTGTTGCCCATTGACCTCTAGTGGTGAGTTTCTAGAATACTGGTCCATTCATGAGATATTCAGGATTCAAGAGTATTCTCACTTCTGGGTTATCAGCATAAACTGGAATGTAGTGTCAGAGGATACTGTGGCTTGTTTTGTTTATGTTTTTTTTTTCTTATTCAAGAAAAAAGACCAAGGAATAACATTCTGTAGTTCCTAAAAATACTGACTTTTTTCACTACTATACATAAAGGGAAAGTTTTATTCTTTTATGGAACACTTCAGCTGTACTCATGTATTAAAATAGGAATGTGAATGCTATATACTCTTTTTATATCAAAAGTCTCAAGCACTTATTTTCATTCTATGCATTGTTTGTCTTTTACATAAATAAAATGTTTATTAGATTGAATAAAGCAAAATACTCAGGTGAGCATCCTGCCTCCTGTTCCCATTCCTAGTAGCTAAATCCATTTGCCTCATTTGGTTACTTTGCAATTTATGCAGAAAACGTCACCAAGTAAATAATCTCCAACTTTTTCATACTGTCTTCCTCAACTGACAGTCTCACAGTCCTTAAAAAAAAAAAAAAAAAAAAAGTCACAGAAGCTCAGTAACATGAGATGAAGCAGATGCTGCTCATGGCCTGCCTGCCATGCTGGCATCCTGGCATGATGTCCCTCTGAATGCCCAGACGACCTTTTCCCACAGTCTCAGGAGCTGCCTCTATCCACATGGCTGTTTCTTGCAGGGATTTTCACAGCCAATGTTTCTACCGCTTCTTCTGTTTTCTCTGTTCCTCATACTAGCGAGCTGTTGGCTCTCTTCTTGACTCTTGTCGTATTCCATGCTTCCCTTTTCTACCCAGATACCACATCCATTTGGTGCTTTTAATTGATTTACGTGAATGGTGAGATGAATATGCCTTAGGAAATTGTCTCCTGGTCATTTCTTGTGACAAAGTGCATGAGATTTTCTGCCTGCACTTCATGCTACCTGTTTTGGAATCTGAGAGATTCTGTAGCTTCTTCTTAGTTATCGACTGGGTTCTAAATAGTTAATGTCATAGTGCCTGCACCAGGGTATTTCAACCTTAGCACTGCTGACTTATTTTTGCATTGGATAATTGTGTGTTGGGAGGGAGGGAAGCCGTCCTGTGCACTGTGGGATGTCTAGCAGTATCCCTCGCCTCCACCCACTAGATGCCAGTAGCACCCACCCCACAGCTGTGACAACCAAAAATTTCTCCAGACATTGCTAAACGTCCCCTGAAAGACAAAGTCCCTCTCAGTGGAGAATCACTGAGCTAGATGATGTGGTCCTACTGTGGGCCTTAGTTATAGTCTTGTCTTTATTAGTAGCAATTTTAGTGGTTACTAATTGTAGAGGTTACCTGCTCCTCCATTTGCCAGCTTTGTGATCTGGGCAAATTACTTAACCTCTCCGTGCCTCAGTTTCATCATGTGTAAAATGAGATTTTACAAGCCTCATCCTTTACAAGATAAAATTGTGGTAAGAAGACACATGAGGCTTTTGAAGATGGGTCTTGAACTTTTTGGAAAGCCTTCACTACATGCTGGCCAATGTTAAGTTGGTTTAGTATGCCAAGGCCTGCTTAGGCCAAGAAGCAGATTTTTAGGTACAAACCTAGAGAGCATTTACAACAGAGGAAAATGGATACAGTCCCCAGGTCTGCAGGACAGGAAACATGGGTCCTGTGTGAACACATAATCGGGGGAGAGCGCTCATTCACTGAGTCACTGACTCAGTCACTGACTCGCTATGTCATCAGATTGAATCCTCCACTAGCTCGGTGAGGTACATACTATGCCCATTTAACAGATGAGGAAACAGATGGTCAGAGAGCTCAGATAAGAAGCCCAGGGTCTCACCATGTAGAATCTGGATGCAGGGCCAAGTTGTCTTGGAACTGGAATTTGGAACACCTGACATGCTTGGTTCTTTATTTCCTGCTGTTTCCTGAGGGAACTGACCTGCCCAAGCAGGACCAAAAGGCTACCCCATGAAGAAAAGCTCTGCTACTGGATCATTGTTCTCATCTCTCTCTGGGTCTCTGCTCAGTGGAGGCAGAAAAGATGCTTTTCCATTTCTATTGCCTGTCTTCCTCTCCATTCACATGGTAAGTGTTGTCTACATGCTTGCTGAGAGAACAACTGGAAGATGAGTGAATGTGTATAGACTGTGTTTCCTAATGTGTGAAATGTGTACTGGTATCTGAGATGATTTAAGATTGTGCCACCTTTATAAAAATAGATCCACCTTTATTTTAGTGGATCATTAACATACATTAGAAAAAAATCATTAACACAGCCTGGGCTTTCACAAATAATATTGCTTGAAATATGGCTGAGTTTAAAAACTTGAATTGATTATTAAAATACATTAAGTAGACGATACTCATGCATGACAACTACAGGAGGTGTTAATAGGAATAATTGAAGTCAGGGAGCTCTACCCAAGGAGGCAAATTCATATTAATTCCTAACATTTATTGAGTACTTGGTAAGCGCCAAACACTATTCTCTGTTTTACCTTATCTGCTTAAATCCTCTCAACAACCCTGCGAAGTATCTTACCTCCATCTTATAGAGGAGGAAACTGAGGCAGAGAGCAAGGTCTAGCTAAGGGTCGCAATCATTAGCATGAGAATTTGAACTGAAGCAGTTGGACTCCAGGGATCAAATCCCCACCTTGAACACAAGATAAAGCTGGAGTTAGGGGGTAACAACGTGGAGCCTCTGGAGAGCTCAAGGGTTTGATTCAACAGTCCAAAATAAGGAGGAGGCAGATGCAGTTAGCACTGGAGAGGAGGGAGTTACCCATGAGGGAACCCAGGGAGGAAAAGTTATTCCTCAAATGCACATGGGCTCCGGGCTGCAGCCCAAGAGCTTCAGCCAAAACAGAAGCCAAGGTCTTCTAACCCCTCTCCCTTCTTCCACGCTTTGTTTTGCTGGGGTTATTTTAGTTCTTGCTACTGCAAGGTCAGGAACATTCCCAACTGGCAATTGGTCTCCAAGTGCCCTCAGCATGGACTCAGTCCCTTGCACCAGTCAGCATCCTTTGAATGCAGTCTATATTTGTGCCCAGGAGTTTCTATTTGTGGTGGCTGTTTTTGTTTTAAGCTCTCTATGCAAATGACACACTAGCGGTCTGGTCCTAAGGGAAATTCTGTCTTCAGGTGACAGAGAACTTTTCATTTAAACAAGTGTATCTATCCTTTTTCACTAAAGCCACTACAGTCGGCATCTGCTCATTTTGTTCATTTTCCTCCTGAAATAGGTTAGCTAATCATTGCTTATCACATTTCCAACTAGTTTCTTTTTTTTTACTTGAATAACTATAGCTCCACGCTCTATGGGTTTGGGGCCATGCCTTTCAGGCCTACTTTGCAAACTGTGCTGATAAAAGACGAGACTGTGAACTTGCCCACATTACATGGGCTGCCAATCAGCCTCACATGGTGTAATTTAATTCTAATATGCCTCCTGATCTTTGGTGCATTTAAAAATAACTTGTTAATAGTCTTCCTATTCTAATTAAGCTAAAATTGCACACACTGTGAAATGCTTGCTCTCTTGCTCTCTCATGCTCGCTCTCTCTCTACACACACACACACACACACACACAATTGATCCTTAAAAATCATTTCTGTAAACAGCCTGTGTAGCACAGTGCTTCTGAAATTCTCCTCTGTCTTCCCCTGACCTATGCCCACAATGATAGACAATAGAATAAAATAACTGTGGCCCTGGTACCCTAGGTCCATTAAAATATTCATAATAAATTGTCTAAACATTGATAACAAAGTGGTTAAAATTGGAACCTCTAGAGCCAAATCTCCTGGGTTCAAATCCCAGCTCTGCCACTAACTGTAACTTTGTGTAAGTCTTTTAACTGTTTTTATTTCCTGGTTTCTTAATGTGTAGAATGAGGATAATGATAAGATCTACTTGGGAAAGTTGTAAGAGTTAAATGAAATACTGGTTTTTTAAATGGTTAGAACAGAGACTGATGCACATAAGTATTCATTATTATAATTCAGTTTTTGCATTCTTTAAAATGAAGCTGTGTTGTTGCAGTATTTTAAGGATATATTGTTCCCCAAATTTTTGGGTAAAATTGACTGTTAAGGAAGATGAGTCATGTTTAAACTGTAATTGTGAGCAGACCACCCTTTTTCCTTGAAGGGCTTTCTCAACCAGGTGAATGGCATGGCTGTGGTGGGAAATACAGGGCCCTGTGAGACAGGAAATCTAGGGGGTTGTCTAGCTCCATTACCATCCTCTTCTTTTATGGATTCAGTGTCTTGTTCTTTGTTCCATGTGAGAGTCATCCCTGCCCTGCCTACATTAGAAAGCTGGAGAAAAATGAAATAAGTAAAAACACATGGAAAACGTACTAAAATATTAATGCAAGGATGCAAGGTATAATCTTTGCTGGAACATTAGTTCCTCATTTATTAGTAACATTACAGGCATTTGAAAATATGTACTTTATGTGGGACCTATATTTTAAATATATGCTAATCAACCTAGAAGCCCTACAAGGTAGGTGTTACTTTTTTCCATTTTACCTTTAAGGAAATTATCCAGATTTACACAACTTGAACCCAGGTCTCTGTCAGTAAAAAACTCTCTACTCTTCCAAACCATTTCATCTATCCATATTTATTTCCTCCATCAAACATTAGTTGAATGCAATGTGGTGTATCACCCAAGGTCGGCTGGCATCTTGAAAACAATAACTATGTGTTACTCAGCATCTTAGCACCTAGCAAAGCGTGGAGAATATAACAGTCTTTCAATTAAGTTTTGTCGAAGAAAGAAATGAAGGCTCTTGGTCTGTAGAAATTCACAAATCAGCTGAGGAGACAGACATACTAACCAACAGCATATGATCAGCATGTTCTAATTGGTAATGTCTCTGGAATAAAACAGCTGGCAGCAAAAAATATCTGACTTTTGCAGAGAAACTCCTAATATGAGTTTGACTGCTGTCCCATATCTACCTATGTGGTCGTAGTGCTGTAGTCACTGTTGTTACCCTAAGAGGATAGCCTTGTTCCTCCAGGTCTCTTACAACTCTCTTTTAAGGAGCTTGTATTAGATCCCTAGAGCTGCTGTAATGCGTTGCCCGAATCTTGTGACTTAAACCAACAGAAATTTATTATCTCATAGTTCTGGAGGCTAGAAGCCTGAAATGAAGGTGTCTGCAGGCTTCACTCTCTCTGAAATTTTTATGAGAACATTTTTCATGTGATTTAGAGCCCACCTGGGTAATCCAGGATGATATCATCTCAAGATTCCTAACTTAATTACACCTGTAAAATCCATTTTTCCAAATAAGGTCATATTCACAAGTTCTGAAGACTAAGTCATGGACAGATCTCATTGGAAACCATCATTCAACCCACTGCAAAGCTTTAGCCAATTCCCAGCTATGAATTCTTCCAAGATGAAAGGATACCGAGCTCAAGACTCTCCCTTGTTCATTTGAGGCCTTCCCAAAGATGACTGACATTTTCACAAATTTTATTTGGTTTCATTTCCTATCTTAATGAAAACAATGATAATTTCCTATCTTAATGAAAAAAATGATAATGTTTATACTGTATGATAATTAAAACATCCTGTAAAGATTACTCTTTATCTAAATGTTTGCACATACTTTTTGAACATCTATCATTTTTCCAGCAGTTATGATTTTTTCTTCCCAGGAATATGGGAATGAAGTGAAATTGACAACTTTCCCCCCACCCATTGTATCCTCTTTTAATGCCACCCCCTGTGTTTAACAGCCCCTGACACAACGTAGGAGCAATCCGTGGTACTCAAAGAATATTATGGAATTTAACAACAAGTATATATATTTGTCTTGATCCAGTGTCTTATCTGATTACCTTGGGCCACAGGAATACCCTAGGTGAGAAGGGAAAGTTGGGTTCTAGCCCAAGTCCTGTTACTAAGTCTCTTAGCTCCATGACCCTTGGATATTCTAGTTATTATTACTACAAAACTTAGTGGCTTAAAGTAATCTTTTTATTTTACATAATTTTATGGGTCAGAAATTTGGGAAAGGCTTAGGCTGGAAAGTTTTCACTTGGAGTTTCTTCTACCATTGCAGTCATATGTCAACTGGGACTGAAATCATCTGATAGCTCAGCTAGGCTAGATATCCAAGATGCCTCACTCTGGTGGTTAGTACCAGTAGTTGACTGGGATCTCAGTTGGGGTTGTCATCTAGGACAACGACACATGGCTTTTTCAAGTGGCAGTGTTAAGACAATACTTTTAATATGACATCTGGCTTCCTCTAGGGTGAGTGTAGAACCTGTGGAAACTACACGGGTATTTATGACATAGCCTTGGAAATCATACAAGATCACTTCTCCCATACTCGATTAAGCCAAGCAGTTGCAAGTCACCCAAATTCAAAGCAATGGGACGTAGCTCCCCACCTCTCAATGGGAGATGTGACAAAGAATTTGGGAGCAATATTTTAAAACCACCACAGGTACTTTATACTATGTGAGTCTTGCTCTCCTCTATAAAATGGGACTACATTGTCTCTAAGACTCCTCTAGGGCTTAAAGTCTATGGAGCACTTTCCTTTAATAATCTTAATTTATAGATACTTACATTAGTATTTCTATTCCAATTCTTTTCTATCATAAAATAACCGTAGTACATAGAATTTTTAAAAATAGAAAAACAGGCTTAGTTTCAATGCCTAAATCTTTATGTATTTCCATATTTAGAGTTGTTTTCTGTGTGTCTGTTTATGGTGCTTGTGTGTCTGTGTGTGTGAGTGTGGTGAACCTACCCGTACATCATTTTGGCATCTTTTCTCAGAATTAAACAAGCCAGGAAGACATTCTGACAGTTTGTTTTTAAAGACCATCAGTTGCCATTATAACTAAACATACTATACAACAGTAACATTTAATATCCCAATTAAATTGTAGTGGTCGTTGACCTCAGATTACAAACTCAGGTGGGCCAGAAATGTCTTATTTTACAATAAATCTGTTTTAATTTTGATTCTGAACCCCTGTCCTGCTGAGCTGGTGGGAAATATAGCCCTTCATTTTTGAGACAACCTTCCCCACTAACTCCTGAGGTTATATCATTCATCCAGGTCTCACACAGTTGGAACAAAGGGGAGGGGGCTGAAGGGTTTTGGTTCTCAATTATCCATGAAACCAAATTCACCCTGAAATGCCCATTATCCTTATTTGCTGGACTTGTTCAGGTCTGCCTCTCTTATGGTTCCTTGCCTTGCAGGGAGTTTGTTATTATTCTCCAGGAAACAGAGTATCTCAGGTCTAGACTTGCTTTTTGGTGCACCACAAGCAATTTCCTTATATCCTCCATGTCCTCAGGGTCCTGCCATGGAACAGTAGGCAGGTGCCCTCTGCTCCAGAGATCCCCACAACTCTTTCTCCCTCAGGTCCTACAGATTCCATATCCTCTGCCTTTTGCCTTACCCAGGCTCTATTCCTGCTTGTTTCTCACTAGTTTTTGATAGCCTACCAAAATCATTAGCAACCAAATAACTGCTTCACTTCATCCTGAAATTTTCCCCGGAGAAGGAAATATTTGCATTCCATCTTTCTACTGCTTCAGAGAAAAGAAGAACCAAATGACTATTTTTCCACAGTAAGAGTGAATGTTCACATCCTGCTACAAAAGAATACATCAGGCTAATTTATATGCGTTGCATATTCTCCAATATATAAAGGGAATCACACTTCCATCAGATAGTTTTTTGAGTCTGTGTTTAACGGCTTCCTAAATCTTCTGGGTCTAACAGGAGAACAGTCTCTTTCATGGCTGATGACACTGAAGAAGTGCCAAAGAAACAGCAAAATGGCAGATTGAGTGTTTATTGTTGGGATAAGATAACACAGGTTCATAATCCCTATGTGCTGTTTCACATTCAAAAGCTCAGAAAAATCGAAATAACTTCTAGCTCATTAGGCTTCTAAACCTGACCTGAACTAATGTGAGGCTACTTTTAAGTCTTTATTTACCACACTTACGGTGCATATTTTTATGTTATATACCAGAAATATTAGTATGATTGATTATGGGAGTGTTACCTACTTTGTGCTGCAGGGTATCACATGCTGGGGCTCAGAAAATGATACCCTGAAATATACTGCTTTGAACTTCCAACTAAGGACCTGAGGAGCAGAAAATGCTGAGTTCCTTATTTGACTAAGAGAATTTCCTCCAGAAGGCATTAAATTGTCTTGCCCCACCCCACCCTTCATCCCCATAATTTCATCAAACAGATGAGACTAACTCATAGGAAAGAAGATTGAAGCTGACTCCACACTTGGAGCCCATACAAACTTTTTCCCAGGCTATTGTCTGTTCTTCAAGCCCATTCACCTCCCCTAAAAATCATGTATTCTTCCTCAAAAATTGTCTATTATCTTCCACTTCCCTTTCCCCCATGAAAAGTGTTGAGGCTTATTCTGAGCCAATATGAGTGACCATGGCCTGAGAACCATCTCAAGAGCTCCTTCAACAGTGTGACTGAGCTTGTCAGGTTGCAGTTTGGTTTTATACATTCTAGGGAGACAGGAATTATAGGTAAAATCATAAATCTATATATAGAAGGTATACATTGGTTCAGCCTAAAGGGGTGGGATATCTTGAAGGCAGGGTTGCTGGGATGCTTACAGATCATAGGTAAATTCAAAGATTTTCTGATTGGCAGTTGGTTGAAAGAGTCAAGTTTTGTCTAAAGACTTGAAGTCAGTAGAAACAAAAATGTTTGAGTAAAGATAAGGGGGGTTGTGAGGGCCAAGGTTTTTGGTATGTAGATGAAGCTTCATAGATCGCAGTCTTCAGAGAGAATAGAAGATAAATATCTCTTTTCAGACTTTAAAGGTATCAGACTCTCAGTTAATCTCTCCTAGATCCAAGAAAAGCCTAGAAAGAGAAGGCCTGACTCCATTAATGGAGATTCTCTACAGATGCAAATTTCCCCCACAAAAGATGGCTTTGCAGAGCCATTTCAAAATATGTTAAAGAAAAATAACTTAAAGTAAAATCTGTCTATTTCCTTCAGGGTCTGCTATCTGTCATGTGCCATGACATGCTATACCAGTCAGGTTGGAATTGGTGTCTTATTGCCATAGTCTGTTTACTCAGTCTTATGATCTCTATTTTAATGTTAATGCTGGTCAGTTGTGCCTAAACTGCAAAGGGTGGGAGTATGATGAGGCATATCAGACCTCCATTCCCATCATAGCTGGGAATTCAGTTTTTCAGGTTTCTCTGGGTTTTCCCTGAACTAGAGAGGGTCTGTTTAAAGCTGCGTTTGCAAACATTATGACAGTGAGACAAATCTAGCGTGGCTGATTCCAACTTGCTTCTAGCCTTACATGCTGGCTGTTTTTACCCATTCTTGGCTATAGGCCAAGCTAACCATGAAAGGGGACTGAATTCTGCTAAGATCTACTTTCTGTAGTCCACTACTTCTCAGGAGTCACGTGGCTGGAGGTCACAAGATTTGTGACTTATTGCTCCTTTAGATAACATCACTATTGTAGAAACTAAATTGGCCTTTTGAGATGTTTTTTAGACTTTTGTGTTCTGGCAACCACTGACCCCACCCAGACTCAGGACTCAACTGGTCCTGTGGCCCTTCACCCAGAGTGCCCCTCCAGCACACAAGGACTATTTTCCATGCCCCTGTGATTGCATCCCCAGGTAATCAGCAGCACCCATTCATTAGTCCCCCGTCCACCAAACTATCTTTGAAAAACTAACCTCTGAGCCTTTAGTGAGGCTGGTATGAGTGACAACTGCAGTTCTCCTGTGTGGTCTGCCTCATGTCAGTTAAACTGTTTCTTTACTGCAATACCACAATCTCAGTGAATTAATTTTGTCCATGTAATGGGCAGGAAGAACCCACCAGGCGATTACATGTTTAGTTAGCTGAGGGGGCTTAGGATTTTATTTTTAGTTTATAAGAGGGGATTTAAGCTTCAATTATCTGAATTTTCTTTGAGTTTGCATACTTTTTGTGACTCCTGTGCACTTTCATGTTAATACATTTGTATGCCTTTTCTCCTGTTAATCTGTCTATTACCAGTTTATTTCAGCCAACTTAATTATCAAACCTTCAGAAGAGAAGTGTAAGCTTCCCTGCACACATAATATGTACCATATTATCTTTTGGAAAGTTCTCCAAAATTCTAGCTTTCCAAACCTATCTTATTCTAGGGATTTGAGATAAGGCTTGGGATATATATATATATATATATATGAATTAGACAGTTTCTTTTTCATGGTATTTCTTCATGTGCCCATTACAGGGACAGAAAAAATAATTTTTCCTCTACCCTTGTAAATTCTCAGTGGGGGCCTCAATATAAAAAGACAGATTAACAAAAGAAAAACAAATAGAAGTTTATTAACATGTATACAGTGACTTTTTCTGTAACCTCTGCCTCCCCCACTCCCACCATCTTTATAGACCCCTGCATTTAAACCATCTGGGACTTCAGGTTTTAAACACGAGCTGGCTGAATCTTCTTGCTTGGTACCCTGCAATAAATGTATACATGGGAGACACCCAGGGACAAATGAGGAACTCTCAAAGAGATAGTTTAGAATTCAAGCATAAATACTATCTTCAGCTAAAGACAAAACAGAGAATGGTGTCAGGGAGGAGGAGGAAACTAGGAAAAGTACAGTAAAGAAGAGTAAGTTTTGTAATGCAGTTGTAAGTCAATACCTTCCCCACTGATAAGAGTCTCTAGTGATTGACCCATCCTTCTCTTTCTTATATAGAGAGGGAGACACACTTAAAAAATTGAGATTTACTTTATAAATGCAAATTTCCCATAGAAAAGGGTTTACTTCTCCTTTGTTTTCAGAGCTTCTCCTGTGTCTGCTGTTTCTCAAAATAATTCTGCTAAAGAGGCATATTTTGGGGTGGCATATTCTGGTCTCCTGTATCATTCACGCTAAATCATGGGGCAGGATGATTTTCCGTTAAAGCTGAGTACCAGGAAAGGCTTTTTAAAATTTCAAATGCTTGTGCTTCTGAACATCAAGAGGCAATCTGTGAAGAGATTCAAAGCAAGAAAGAAGACAGGAAACATAAGAACAAAGCTTCTTGTTTCCCCATCACCAAGTCTAGTTAAAATTTTCCAGTTGAAGGGAGACAAAGGAACTAAGATGAGATAAGATGTTCATGGGGCTTAGGGACAATGAGCTGCAGACTTGGAGGAACCATGCAGAATGAAGGTAAGTCATCATCCATCATCCAGGGAACAGCCAGCCCCCACTGGAGTGGCACTTTATACTGCCAGCCCATGGGAACAGCAAGGATACTAAGTCAGAAACTCTAAAACTTCTGGATCCATTCAAGTGAGAATCATCTCTTGTGCCAAAGAATGACATCAATAGTCTTTCATACTAGCAACTGGTAAGAAGCTCCCATCCATAGCAGCCTACTGCCTACTTAATGTTAATCAGTACTGGCTCCAGTGGCCCAAGATAATTTTCTCAGGCCTTGACTGTTATGAATTAAGCTAACTCAGTTTTGCCAGTCAAAATTATCAGATTCTTTTGGTTATCAGTAGTTTCAAATGCTTAGAAGCAGACTAAGGATACAAGACTCCTCCCAAAAACCTCCCCAGCAGGCTTCACTGAAAACAATCTCAGATTGCAAAGAAAGGAGTCACACAACAGAGACAGAGCAGGGACCCCTCTTAAAGGCCTGCAGCCCACCCCTCACCACCAAAGCATGATAATAAGGGAATATTTTGACTTCCTTTAAGGGAAATTCCATACACCTAGTTAGCCCTGGGAAGTAAATGAGCGATTTGATAAGCAAGAAGGCAAAAGTAGCTTAAAACAATAACTAAAGCAGTTAGCATCACAAGATGTTTTGTTCCCTATAGAAATTAAAGATAACATTTTAACCTCTCTTCCTGAGTTGGTTTACAGAAATCCAAACTCCCACCAAACGGATCCATTGGCACATAGAACTCAGATAAGGGGCAAATGAGGACTGAACTCTGATCACCGTTCTTCGTTCTAAATTTCTTCCCGAGGGAGGCAGTTAAACCCATGAGCTAAAGCTAACATTCTTTTCTGCTGATCCCAAATTTTAGACAAAGCTTTGCTTCTTAACCAGTCACAATTCAGAAAGTCTTTGAATCTACCTATGACCTAGAGGCCCTGCTTCAAGATGTCCCACATTTTTAGTCAAACCAATGTATAGCCTCAATGTATTGATTTATGACTTTTTCTGTAACCTCTGCCTCCCCATCTTTATAAACTCCTACCTTTAAACCATCTCAGAGTTCAGGTCTTAAACATGAGCTGCCTGAATCTTCTTGCTCGGTACCCTGCAATAAATACCTCATTTTCTCTCATCTCCATCCCAGTGTCACTCTTTGGCTTTGCTGCACTGGATTAACAGACCCTGGTTTGGTTTTGTTGGGTACAGGCCCCCAAATCTGGCCATAAACTGGCCCCAAAACTGGCCATAAACAAAATCTCTGCAGCACTGTGATATGCTCGTGATGGCCTTGACGCCCATGCTGGAAGGTTGTCGGGTTTACTGGAATGAAGGTAAGGAACACCTGGCCCACCCAGGGAGGAAAACCGCTTAAGGCGTTCTTAAACCACAAACAATAGCATGAGTGATCTGTGCCTTAAGGACATGTTCATGCTGCAGGTAACTAGCCAGAGCCCATCCTTTTATTCAGCCCATTCCTTTATTTCCCATAAGGAATACCTTTAGTAAATCTTATTATGACTGGCTTGCTGTCAATAAATATGTGGGTAAATCTCTGTTCGGGGCTCTCAGCTCCGAAGGCTGTGAGAGTCCCTGATTTCCCACTCCACACTCTATATTTCTGTGTGTGTGTCTTTAATTCCTGTAGCATTGCTGGGTTAGGGCCTCCCCAATTGAGCTGGTCTTGGCAGGTTTGATAATACAACCTTTACCACAACCTCAAGGAAGTTCCAAGTCTCTCTCTTTAGGTACCATCACCAGACCTCACACCTGAGACAAGAGCAACAATATTCTAAAGTTAGGAGGCAGCAACTTTACAGTTGGTGTTCAACAACCAGAATTTAGTAAATTAGTACCTGGACATTGTTTCAGAAACAAGCTTCAAATGCCATTGTAAAAGATCTGGATGTCTGAGCTACCTGGATTCTATTCACCTGAAGATGGAAGGGATCTTCACAATATTTTTAGTCCATCCACATATTGCTATAGTTTGGATTTTTGTCCCCCAAACCTTATGATAAAATTGGATCCCCAGTGTCAGAGGTGGGGCCTAATGGAAGTGTTTGGATGATGGGGGCAGACCTGTCATTAATGGCTTGGTGCCATCTTCATGATAATGAGTGATTTATTACTCTATTAGTTCCAGTAGGGAGCTGGTTGTTTATTTTAAAAAAAGGGATGGAAATGCCTCTCTCACTTGCTTCCTCTCTTACCTTGTGATCTCTGCACATGCCAGCTTGCCTTCACCTTCTGCCATGGGTAGAAGTAGCCTGAGGCTTCACAAGAAGCAAATACTGGCACTATCCTTCTTGTACAGCCTGCAGAACTGTGAGCCAAATAAACCTCTTCTCTTTATAAATTACCCATTCTCAGGTACTCCTTTATAACAACACTAACATGGACTAAGACATATACCTTGAACACCAGTAATTTCAACAATGAGCACTTATTTGTATATCCATCATGATAATTGACAAAACCTCCACCATTGATATATAAAGGTAGGTGAAATGCTTGTAGTTACAGTCTCTGAAGTGTGACTTTTAATATACTAACTCACCATCCCTAGAGTATTTTTTTGAGATTGGGCAGCCATGCATCCTAGTAATGTGCAGTAAAGCCATCATACACACACATATATATCAAATGCATGTGCTATACTATTTGAAAGTAAGTTATAGACTATAATTTATTAACTGAGGTCCTGTGTGGGTAACCTGCTTCTCAGTTTCCCAGAGCACTCAGAAGCCCTTCAAGTTAGAGGGTGGAGCAGTGGATATCTAGAAGGATAATGGTGATGATATTTAGGTGAAATCTTCCCAGCTCCTCAAACTTCACAGTTGAACATGTTGGGAACTGAATGCAATCAGAAGAAAATCTCCTCCAAAACCAGGAAAGAAGTATATTATCTTCCATTCTTTCTGGTCAGGGAACAGACCCTACATTTGGGACAGAGCTCGATTTGTTGGAATGTTTTTTCACTATAGCTCCCCTATGGACTACGCTGAGTCATGCTTTCTGCAACAAATGTCTCCGTTGTTGGCACAATGGTCCAAGAAAAAGTTGTTAATGTGGCCATACCTTGTGGTTTTGTTTTATGAGACACGTAATTGTGTTAATTTGTTTTATGAGACAGGTAATTGTGTTAATATACAGATATTGTGTTAGAAAATTAAACCATTCATATACAAGTATTGTAAGAAATTAAACTATGTTATATATTTTCACTAATTGATGTTAAATGTGGTTTCTTAAAATGCTAATATGAAGTTAATAACTTAAATATAGAACATTCAAAATTTTATAAGGCAACAATATAGAAGTGATTAAGTAAAAAGATTTTATGTCTTACATAGGCATCTGTTGGGGCTCAGAAAATGATATCCCCCAAATTAAAGTATCAGAAGCAGTCTCAGAATCAAAGTTTCTCTCTGACCTTCTGCCTTCCTATCTCTCAGCCTCATTCTCTTCCAAGGCAAATCATAGAAACCAGAATCTCTTTTCCCCAAAGTCAGCTATGAAGTTTAAAATTGTTACTTTAACTCTCCCCACCCACTTCCTTCCATGTAGAAAATGGCCATAAAGAAGGTGTTTCATCTACCTTGTTTGATTATGAGTCATAACACCCCTATTCCAGAATTCTGCCCTATGACACAAGGAAATGAATTTCCTCCAATCAGTCTATTACTATTAGATCATACATTTTAATGGCCAATCACATTTCTACTCAGCTGTCCCTGCTTCACAGAAGCTAAATATGAAATAAGATAGTTTTCCCTGTGTATTAGTCAGGATTCTCCAGAGGAACAGAACTAATAGGATATATGTACATGGGAAAGGGAGTTTATTAATGAGAATTGACTCACAGCATCACAAGGTGAAGTCTCACAATAGGTCATCTGCAAGCTGAGGAGCAAGAAAGTCGGTAGTGGCTTAGTCCACGTCCCAAAGCCTAAACAGTAGGGAAATCGACATGACAATGCAACCTTCAGTCTGTGGCCGAAGGCCTGAGAGCCCCTGGCAAACCACTGGTGTAAGTCCAAAGGCCAAAGAACCTGGAGACTGATGTTCAAGGGTAGGAAGCATCCAGCACAGGAGAAAAATGAAAGCTGGAAGACTCAAAAAGCCAGCTTATTCCACTTTCTTCCACATGCTTTTTCTAGCCACACTGGCGGCCAATTGGATGGTGCCCACCTACATAAAGGGTGGGTCTTCCTCTCCTAGTCCACTGACTCAAATGTTAATCTCCTCTGGCAACACCCTCACAGACAAACTCAGAAACAATACTTTGCGTCCTTCAATCCAATCAAGTTGACACTTAATATTAACCATTATACCCTATATCATTTGGTCATTTAACCTGGAGCCTCCTGTGTCATGTAAAACTTAGATTAAATACATCTGTTAGGCTTTTCTCTTGTTAACTTGTCTTTTGTAATAGGGGTGTTGGCTATTACTTTTCTCATCCTCAGGAAATGCATCACACCTTTCTGTTCCTACCTATCTATGCTTGTTATTTTATCGTTTCTGTATTTCTGTGTGCTAGATTGCTTCCCATTTCCCTTTTTCCACCATCATGAACAATGCTGCAATTAATATTTTCATATAAGTTTGCTATGTTTTATTTTTCCTTAAGATATACTATAAGAGATTATGAGTATTTTTATGATACTTATGGTCTCTGGCCAAATTATTTCTCAAAAGTTTTGTATCCATTTTGATTCCCACCAACAACACGTAAGACATATATTTCACAGAACATTCACTAGCTTTACATATTAGCATTTTTAAATTGTAATATTCCACAATTATGCCTCACTAATGTTATTATTTGTATCTCTTTTATTCATAGAAGGTTGAGTTTTTTCATATACTTGTTTAGAAATTATATTTCTGGGCTGGGAATTATATGTAATTTCCTGTAGGAGAGAACAGGTAGTACCTTATTGTCACCCATTGCAAGATTACTGGCTAAGATCCCTATAGCAAAAAAGCAGAGTAACAAGAGAAAAGCATAACATTTTTATTTAATATAAGTTTTACATGACACAAGAGCCTTCACAAATGAAGACGTAAAAACCCACAGAAATCTATGTATTTTTGTAGAAAGTTGTGCAGAAGCGTGGCTGGAGGACAAAGGAGTGTGATCTAATGGTAATAAACAGGGGAGAACTCAGCCAGACCTGTTTGTTTAGAGTCTTACTGGCTTCCCGGTATAGGGCAGGGCCCCTCTGGAATAAAAGTCTTATGTCCTACTTTCAAGGGAGGTAGTGTAGGGAATTCTTTTACGGCCTGCTTCAGAGGAGAAAGGCAAGAGAAGATCAGCGAGGACCTTCCTGTTTCTGCGGAGCATTTTTGTCAATTTCCTTCAGCTTAAAACACTCATCATGCCAAGGTGACATATTGCCAATGGGTATTGTGTTCTGAGCCCTGACAATCCTTTATATATTTGTCTATGACACTGAAGTGATTTTATGAATTATAATATTTGCCAGAAATAATTTCCCACTGTATAGGGGAAAGATTTATTTTACCCATCACTAGCTTCACTGCTGAAGTCTCTGTAACAACAGACAGATTGACAAGAAAAACGCATGCAAATTTATTCACTTATAAATTTTTTGTGACATGGGAGTCTTCAGAAAGGAGGACCTAAAGAAACAGGGAAACCTATGTATTTTCATGCTTAAGTTTGATGAAGAGTGGACAGTTCTGCAAATGTATGACTGCACAAAGAAGACATAATCTTACGGTAATAAACTGGGGGGAACATAGCAAGGCCTGTTTGTTCAGATTCTTCTCTCTCCCTGTGTCTTCAGAGATAAGGATGTTCCTTCCTCTGGGCATAGGAAGGTTACCTCTCTGAGGGTCTTACAACCCACTTCAGGGGAGAAGGGCAAGCGAAAGTTGAGAGGGGCCTTCCTGGTTCTTCTGTTTTCTCAAATGTCAAGGTGACATATTTTGAGAGTAGCATGTATTAAACCCTATCACCAGACTTTCATTTGCTTTTTAATTTTCTTAATGTGTACTTAAAACATTTAAACTAAAAAAATATTCATGGAGTATAATCGCTCACTCTATTTCCTTATGAATTCTCCTGTTGCATTCATATTTAGAAGAAAAGTGTCTGTCCAAAGATCCAGTAAACATCCACCTCTATTTTCTTAAAGATTTTCTATGGCATTATTTTAAAACAATTAATTGCTTATTCTCTCTAGAATTTATTCAGGTGCATAGTGTGGGCTTGATGGAAGATTATTTATGTTTTCTAATTGCTAAACAGATGCCCCCAACATCATTTAATGTGGAGTAAGAATGAGAAAGTTTCATTTATTGTCAATTTGTGCTACTTCCTTAAAGATGCAGTACATTTTTCCTTGCAATGGAAACTTCTTCTGGACTATTTTGCTCCATAATTCAGATTTCAGTACAAGTCTGCTGTAGATAATATTACTTCTAATTAATGTTTGTATATTTTAATTCCAGAACAACAGAAAAATTATGGCTGTTAATGTTTTTGTGTTTGTTTTCTTATGCTTCCTTTTTATCTAATCATAAATTATTTTATTAGAAAAAATTAAAAAGTCATCACATACTCAGGCCTATAGCATGTATTCAGAGTTAATAAAGGTATTTTGTCATGTTTGATTCAGAACTTAGCCTTTCATTTGAAAAGTAACAAAACATTACAAATACACGAACATCTAAGTAACTGTCTTTACTTCCTAGTCCTGTCTCTATTGACCCTCCAAGAGTCCAGTTCTCTTTGGCTTAAATGTGGATCTTTCCTATCGATATATGTGTCTAAAATCTAGAGTGTTACTTCCTGTACGTGTTCTGTTTAATTTATGTAAATGGCATTTTGTATATATTGCTCTACAACTTTTTTAAAATTTAAGATTACACCTTTGGGAGCTATCTATGTTGATCAATATCAATCTAATTTATTCATTTTAACTGCTGTGTAGTGTTATCACACGAATATAACAAAATTACTTGCCTTACTCAAAGACATTGGGTTATTTCCAATGCTTTTTATAATTACAAAGTGCTGAGTAGACAGACTTGATCTATTTTACTAGAAGAGGAACTATCAAGGTTAATTAACAGAAACAAAACAATTTAGATTATAAAATTCACTGAAAAGTAAAGATTGAACATAATTAGTGAAGAAACAGATAGTATAAAGAGTAGAAGACAGTGTAATTGTAACCTCAAAAAGGGAGATACATCTGTCAGTTTAAGCTCTAACAAAATATGTCTAGAATCTGTATGCTGAAAGCTATAATAAACTAATGAAAAAAGAAAGATAAACATAAAAGAAATGCTAAACTCTAATCATATATCTCTAGCAAGAATATTCTAAAATTTATGTAGAGATGCAAAGGAAATAGACTAGCCCAAACAATTCTGAAAAAGAAATAAGTTGGAGGGTTCATACTATCTGATTTTTAAAAAATACCTAAAAAGTTACAGTCCTCTGAATAAGGAACCCAGAAATAGACTATACAAATATAGTAACTTATTTTTTAATAATTTTCAGAGAAATCTAAATAAAAGAAATGGAAAAAAAATCTCTTACCAATCCATAAAATCTCTCCCTTCACAAAGGTAAAAGAGAGGCCGGGTGCAGTGGCTCACACTTGTAATCTCAGCACATTGGGAGGCCAAGGTGGGCAGATCACTTGAGGCAGGAGTTTGAGACCAGCCTGGCCAACATGGAGAAATCCGATCTCTACTAAAAATCCAAAAATTAACTAGGTTTGGTGGCGCATGCCTGTAACCCCAGCTACTTGGGAAGCTGAGGCACGAGAATCACTTGAACCCAGGAGGTGGAGGTTGCAGTGAGCTAAGATCATGCCACTGCACTCATGCCTGGGCAACAGAGTGAGTGAGACTCCATCTCAAATGAAACAAAACAAAAAACAAAGGTAGAAGAAAAAAAAACAATTTTATTATTCCATAAGCATTAAACTATAATGTAAGGAGCATCACATGCAACCGGCTAAGGGGATTGTAAAAATGGAAAGAAATCACACCATTTTGTATAGCAAAGCAGATGCAATCCATTACATACATGTGAATTGTCTTTATCAAAAAGAATAATAAAACTTCTTATATTTTTGTGAAAAGCAGGAAGTTACACTAGGAGTCAAGCATGTAGGCTGAAACTCCCACAGGAACAGGAAGACAGAGCTCATCTTCCTCGATGTTTGCATTTCAAAAAGAAGGTCCAAACATCCCCAAGAAAAAAAAATAACTGAAATGAAAAACTAGCAAGAGACTCATTTAGCTTTTAAAGAGATTTAAATACGTCTCAACCTGGCACATAAAACATTTGCAATCTATTTTCTAAAGGAAGTGCCTATCAGAAAGAAAGGGGGAAATGTTTTCTCTCTCTTTTGGCATGAGGAAAATTACATTTTTAGGATTTATATTTATACTTTATACAATATACAAAAACAGCTGAGTGGATAAAGAATAGTCCTTTCTAAATAGTAGAAAAATTAGGTGTCATATACAAAATATATGAACCTCAACATATACCACACACCTTATACAAAAATGAACTCAAATGGTTTATAAAAATAAATGAAAAAGTGTAAAATTATAAAACTTATAGAAGAAAATACAGGAGAAAATCCATGTGACTTTGAGGTTAGAAATGAGTTTTTTTTTTAAGATATGATACCAAAATAGAAAAATTAATACATTTCAGTTGATTAAAATTTAAACTTTCATTTTGTGAAAGACACTAATAAGAAGACAAAAAGGTAAATCACAGGTTGGGAGGAAATATTTGTAAATCATATACCAATAGAGGACTTTTATCCAGAATATATAAAGAACATTTAAAGCTTAATATGAAGAAAACAAAAACATTAAAAAAAGGGGCAAAAAACTGAACAAGAACTTTATCAAATAAAATATACAATGGCAAATAAGTATATTAAAAGCATCTCAACATTATCAGTCATTACAGAAATGCAAATTAAAACTACAAGAAGGCAGAGGATTCTGCAAAGATGGTGGAGTATGTAGCATCAAAATCTGACTCCTCAAAAGTCAGCAATTGCACTGGCAGAATTTGTCTGATGTAACTATTTTGGAATTCTGAAGTCTATTGAAGGCTTGCAACTTTCAAGGGAAAGCTTAGATGGCAAATTGCTGTTATTTTAGTCAATTTCAGCTCTTAAAATAGTAGTAGCTACCTATGCTCTACACCAGGGGTCCCTAACCCCTGGGCCACAGACCTGTACTGGTCCATGGCCTGTTAGGAACTGGGCAGCACAGCAGGAGGTGAGTGACAGGTGAGCAAGCATTACCGCTTGAGCTCCGCCTCCTGTCATGTCAGTGGCGGCATTAGATTCTCACAGGAGCATGAACTCTATTGTGAACTGTGCATGTGAGTGATCTTGCTATCATTCTCCTTATGAGACTCTAACTCATGCCTGATGATCTGAGGTGGAAGAGTTACATCCTGAAACTATCCCCCATACCAGGTCCGTGGAAAAATTGTCTTTCACAAAACTGGTTCCTCATGCCAAAATGGTTGGGAACCCCTGCTTTACACCTCAGCCACATGGCAGGCTATTTTGCACATGTTCCTGGAGCAACTTGCACACAGCTTGTAGGACCCAGGGTGGACAAAATTAATTCTACTCTTTAAATAGTGGAGATCCGTGCTTAGTTGCTGATTGCCACTTCTGATCACAGGGGTGCAGACACAGAGGTGATGGCATTGTTGTTGTACCTTCCCCAATTGTGCAAGCCTCTTCTCCAGCTGAAGTGACTTCCAGGAGATGTATAAAGCTGGTGTCCCCTCCCCTTCATTTTTCTTTTTTTCCTTTTTGGAAACCAGATATTAAAGACTATGGCATTCAAAAGCAAACACATATATGAAAGAAATTAGAAAATCACTATATATGCCCAGGGAAACACAGAAGTTCAGAAAAGATCTGAGAAGACCTTAAGTTCACATCTGAGGTTGACTGTTGGCAAAGATATAGTCTATAGCAAAAATGACAACTAAAAAAACCATAATAACAAAAATACTTAATTCCCAGGGAAAGAAGAAAATCTGATTTCCAGAGTTAGCATGTTATTACTTACAAATGGCCAATTTTCAACAACAACAAAAAATTACAAGACAAATAAAGAAATAGGAAATAACGGCTCACTCAAAGAAAAAGAAAACCACAGTAAAAACCATACCTCAAAATTGATCTACTAGACAAAGACTTGAAAACAACTATCTTAAAGATATTCAAAGAACTAAAGGAAGATGTGTAGAAAGTCAACAAAATGTTCTATGAACAAAATGGAAATAGCAATAAAGACATGTAAAACCTAAAAAGAAACAAACAAACAAAAACCAAAATTCTGGAGCCAAAAGTTTCAATAACTGAAATGAGAAATTCACTACAGATACTCAAAGGTTTGAGCAAGCAGAAGAAAGAATCAGCGAACTTGAAGATAAGACAATGGAAATTATTAACACAAGAAATAGAAAGAAAAAAGATTAAAGAAAAGTGAACATGGCTTTTGGGACACCATCAAGTGAATCAATGTACACATTGTGAAAGTCCCAGAAGGAGAAGAGAGAGAAAAATAGACTATTTAAAGAAATAATGAGTTAAAACTTTCTAAATTTGATCAATGATATAAATATAAACCTCTAAGATGAGGGCATGTCAAAAGGACACAGAAGTCAATCTGTGAAATCTCCCAGTGATCAAACCTGGAACCAACAGAGCATAAAATGAATATCCTCGAGTCCACACTGATATAAGTACAAAATTAAGTACATAAATAACTATGGAGAAATGCATGTTTTTCTTACAAAATAATTCCAATTGATAAATGTAAAAGAGATGACAGAAATACAAAGTGGGGCCAGGTGCGGTGGCTCATGCCTGTAATCCCAGCGCTTTGGGAGGCCGAGGCGGGTGGATCATGAGGTCAGGACTTTAAGACCAGCCTGGCCAACATGGTGAAACCCCGTCTCTACTAAAAATACAAAAATTATCTGGGCATGGTAGTGTGTGCCTGTAATCCCAGCTACTCAGGGGGCTGAGGCAGGAGAATTGCTTGAACCGGGACCTGGGAGGAGGAGGTTGCCATAAGCCGAGATCCTGCCACTGCACTCCAGCCTGGGCTACAGAGTGAGATTTCGTCTCAAAAAACAAACAAAGTTAGCAGTAGAACACCACAGGAATAATTGCAGCTGGCAGCATCCACTGATGACTGCAAAAATTAGTGAGCAAAACTTTAAGGAGAAATAGGATACTTGCATAGCCTTAAAAATCTCCCCTAAAATATTTATTAATTATTGTTAGTGGTTTTACTTTATGTCTACAGATTCTTTTATACTCCTCACTCCAAAAATGGAGCTTAATTCTCCTCCATACATAACTGACTTATAAATAATAGTGCATGAAAAGGGAAAAACAGTAAACTTCACAATGGAGAAACCTGCCAGGTACTACCTTAACCAAGTGATCAACATTAACATCATCAGTAATAAGACCAGACACAACCCAGACATCTTAGTCTAAGGCTAATTTTGTCCTACTATTGAGGCAAGGCTTTTTAAAGTATTCTACCCAATGCTTTTCTAAGTATTCTACCCAATGTCTTGTAAATCATGAGGTTTTTCAGCCTGGCTAGTAGAAGGAGGCAATATTACAGGCCCTGTATGAGAACTGGACACTGTTTCCTTAAACCTTCTAAGGGAATTCTTTCTTCAGCCTCAGGTAGTTTTCTTACATGCATGTGCTGATCAGTACTCTGTTGAAGACTCAAGGGAGACTCTCTGCGGATCAGAATTTTCTCTCAATGTAGCTCTTTTCTCTTCAGTAATCTGTCCCAATCCTCTAGCTACCTGGTCTCCCCAGTCTTTCAAATCCGTCTCTTTAACTCAAAGAGTCTTCTGACATCCATCTTAGCTTCTCTTCCTGTGCCACACTTAAAAAACAAACAAAAAACACCTCTCATTCATTAAGCTGGAGCAATCATTGGGTTCACCTCATTAGCTTCCTATTTCTCAGGGATCACTGTCCTTCATTACCTGATGTCCAATGTCTTAAAAACTTATTTAATGTATTTTGCCCTGTTGTTTTGTTGTTTCATGTGAAAGAATAAATTTGGTTCCTGCTACTCCATCTTGTAGAAATGGAACACTTTCTTTAAATTCTTTAATTCTAGCTTTTACATCTATTATTTTATCACCTAATCCTTTTATCTCTCTGTTCATTTATTTCACTTCTGACAGCTTTCTCAAGTCAATCTTGTGCTTAATTCATCTAAACATCAAATTATTTTATATTTATTCATTTATTATCTAAATATCCAACAATCATTGCTAATATCTGCTGTTTCCAGTGCAGAGTTGAATTACAGAAGCACAAAATTATATGCAGGATACATAAGTGATTGAATTAATAAAATAATACTTCCTTTTCAGGATTATTTAAGAAAGAATATTTGGGTAAACATAAAGCACTATAATATGTTTAAAAAATAACTGTTTATATTTTCCACCCACAACTAAATCTTATCCCCTTTAATCTCTCTCTCTCTTTTTCTGACTCTGTGAGGTCAGTTTATTACTCCCTTTTCTCCCAATACGCTATGGATGTTTTCCATTTCTTTCCTGGTGATTCAGGTTTGTCCTTTAAGTTTGTGAGAAGCCCATAGCAGCTTAAACTGGTTGAGTTTGATGCTCTACTTCACCACTGTAACTTACTCAGGTCAACTCTCTACCAGGAAGCAAACTGATATCTAATCTTTGTGAAACCTAAAATATGCTTGACTCTTGTGATCCAGAATAACTGTGGCTAAGTATTTTTTCCTCGTTTTCAGCATTTAATGGCTATTTTGGTGAAAAAGAGAGAAAAGGGATTTCATGGGCAATTACTCTTCAAATTAAGAAAAATCATCTGTAAGCAATGAAACTCACAATGGGGTCCAAAGTCACCCAAACATGCAGCTAGTGCTCTTAATTCAGCAAACTCTTTGAAGAATAGTCATTGGATTTTTTATTTTGAAGATAAGAACCAAAGGCAACCCATTTACAGCATCAGGCCTAAGACTTTAAGACATTTAGTTATGATTACAGAAAGCAGCATCACAGAACATTCAGCAACCACGGGATTTGAGAGCTGCAGCAGCAGCAGCATAAATGCCAACCATTGACTTCTAATTACCAGGCGCTTCTTAGAAGACGGCAGTTGGCACAGTGGCTGGTGATCCAGTTTTTCTTCGGTTTTCATATGCAGTAGTAAGTTATGATTGTCAGTGTGTTTCAGTTTTCTGAATTGTATCACATCTCTTTTTGGAAGTTACTTGCTCATCCAAATTCATTCACCCACTTGCCTACTTAACAAGCTTCCTTCCAAATTTCCCTGGTAATGACAATCCTTTTTTCCACTTACCCATAGTCAAAGACTTGCATCAATATTCCACAAATGCCCTTACTCATAATAGTGCACCCTTACTATTGGTCCTTTAGAATAATGTGATCCACGCACATCACGTATATTAAACTGCTGACCTGTGAAGGGGAAGCTTAAACACTGGCTGTAGTGTTCAGGTCAATGACCTTGGTACCAATTTGATCTCTTTCAGAAGTTATGTATTTGTAGCTCTACCAGCCTCTGTTAACTCTTGCTTTACTCTCCATCTTTGGAAATTGGATTTTATTGTTTAGGCTTGGCCTATGCAGCATTCAATCTACTCTTTTCCCAAGATGTAAAGTATAGTGATTGTCACTGCATTTCAGTTAGAAATCTTATACTTCCTTTTTGGCTTTAGAGAACCCAAACCTGCTGCCAACACTTGACAAACATCCTGACCAAGTCAGCCCCATCCCTAAAAGTACCATGCCTTCAACCTATAATCCAGTCCCTGATCTGTAACTACATACATACACCATAGGCCAGGAGAAGAGCTGTTGTGTGAAACCTATATCTATTAAGATGTTTCCATGATCTTAAAACTCAGACCAATAGAGATTGGAAACACTATGCTAGAGCATAAATATGCAGGATTAATCACGTGACTGTTATTTCACTGATTTAGCTAGCTACAGTAGGGGTGGAACAGGCCTAGGTGCCACACAATTAGTTTATTCATAATCTCTAGGATCTGTTCTTCACCCTTGTGTGTTCACATTAGGAGAAGAGATGCAGAAATTCTCACCTATACCTTATTCAGCTACAACTACATATGGATATCCTGAGCTTGCAGAGACTAAAGATTTTTAACATTTCCTCACAATTTGCATACCAGATTAGGGCGATATGCAAACCAGCAAGTCACACTATAACATGAATGTAAAAGCCCCCCAGAAGCCATTCAGGTTGGATTGTATAGCTCTGCCCTCAAAGATGTGAGAATACCAAAATTGATTCACAGGCTCCAGACAATGGACAGTAAAACACTGAGTTGGGGATATTCATCCCAGAATGAGAGAATTCTCTCCTATAGATCCAAATTGGAGGCCTTAGAGGGGTTTTTGAACACTTGATCTAGTCATTCAACTAAAAATTCAACCCACATGTTAACTTAGATATGAGATGAAAGACATATTTTTCTATTTAGCATGGGTTCTTAAATGCGTCCCAAGAGAGGGGAGTTGAGGTAATGACATTTGCTCAAGCATCCATTGCTCATCCTCTTCTGTACCCAGCCCATCAGCAGAAAGGAACCACACCTGCAGAGAGAACAGCTGTGTTTCCATTACGGTTTAACAATCTTCTCATCCCTTCATTTCCGGCAGAGCATGACTTACCCAGAGAAACTTCAAAGCTTTCAAATAACAGAATAAAAATTGTTTAGGACTCACCATCCACGTGAACCATAGTTTGAACTATTTGTGTACTATGTTGTTATCAGTTAGAATTTCAAATTCCAGAATATTTCAAATGTGAGTCTATATGGTGTCAGTGAGGTGTTAACTGACCCATCTATGATTTGCGAAGTCTTAAGATGGATGAACTCTTGTCATACTCTATCGTGAGGAAATATTTACAACTCAAAATCATGCTTAAGAAGAAAAATTTTCTGAGATAAGTCAAGTCTAGCCGGGTACAGTGGCTCACGCCTGTAATCTCAGCACTTTGGGAGGACAAGGCAGGTGGATCACAGGGTCAGGAGATCGAGACCATCCTGGCTAACACGGTGAAACCCCATCTCTACTAAAAATACAAAAAAATTAGCCGGGCTTGGTGGCGGGTGCCTGTAGTCCTAGCTACATGGGAGGCTGAGGCAGGAGAATGGTGTGAACCTGGGAGGCGGAGCTTGCAGTGAGCCAATATTGCACCACTGCACCCCAGCCTGGGTGACAGATAAGTCAAGTCTAAATTTATTTTTAAGAAGAAACTTTTCTCTTTTCCTGTAGGGGCACATTTACTAACCAGAACACATTATGTCTCAATTTGTAGCATGTATTTTAAAATTAGAGGTGACTTTAGCACTTTCTCTAAGGCAATTGGTTAGTTGTTTTACATTTATGATATGCCGCTCAAATTAAAAAGTCATCTCCAAATACAAAAACACCCATCTGCCAATCTTCCTTACTTCCCTAATTATATATTGAGCAATTAATTACCATGTGTCAAGCCCTCTATAAATATTATAGTTTAATTTTTTAAAATGCACAGAGATATGTAATTACAAATAGTCACACCTATATTTTAGGGAAAGTACAGCAGCTTATATTGGTGCGATGCCATTTGTGTGGGTAGGGTAGGCAGAGAAGCCATCCTTAAAGAACTGAGAATCAAGCTGAGATCTGAACTGTAAGCACAAATTTAGTTAGGCGTAGAGAGAGAAGAAGGAAATCACACTTGAGGAAAAGGGAGTACATGCAACATCCAAAGGTTTTGACATTCAGGGGAAAGAAGAGGGGAGGCTGAAAGAAGACTGAATTTTCTGGACCCCAGCATGAGAAAGGCACCAAAACATAAAGCTGAAACTTCATGGAATCTGGAGGCATGCAGAGCTTTGGCAGCCACTTGCAGAAATAGATCCTTATGAGAATTCAAATCACTTCCTTCCATATAGCTTAACTATCAGGAATGAGAATGAGGATCACTTACACCAACAAGATTTAACTGTTTATTCTTAACTGGAGATTCTTGCTCAGAAAGTTAAGGCTGTAAATCAATGAATAACTTTATTGTTTACTTTAGGAAATTCCTGCTAACCGATTTATCCAAACAAACACTTGACTCATCTCTCCCATAAGGACAAAAGAATGCTCACGTGCAGAAACAGCTTGCTTATCAAACAGCAGTTTATTTGTCAAGACTCACATCAAGACTTTCACTTTGCTGTGCTCACCAGTCCTAAACAATTACATGATAAATTGTATTCCAGTCAGTTTGTCTTCTAAGCTACTCGTGTTCAAGACCAAAGCCTATAAATAGCCTCCTTTTCCCCCTTTCTGGGACACCACTAAAACTCATTCAAGGCCATAGGATAAATAGACTTAGGTTTTTTTCACTAACAGGTTTTCTGGTAGTCTTTGGCAGAGTTGGTAGTTGTCAATCCTGGGAGCAAACAAAAAGCGATTGAGGATTTTTAAGAAAAGTGGAAGATAGGACCAGCATTTTAATTTGGTTGCAGTTTGGTGAGCAGATTGGACAAAGCACAGAATCAATGTATAGATGTGGCAGTAAGGAGGCTATTGCTATATTCCAGGAGAAATGTGACAGAAGCTTGGAATTTGAACATGACAATTGAGATAGGATAAATGGATGGATTAGGGATGTGTTTTGAAGGTAGATTCAACAAGGCCTGCTAACAGTGGAGGACAGGGGGAGTTAGAGGTGTTAAGCATTAATTTATGAATTTTTGGTTTGCCGAACTAGATAGAAAATGGTGCCATTTATTGAGATGGAAAACATAGAAAAGGAACAGGTTTGGAGAGGAATGTGAGGTTGGGGGTAGGAAATCATGAGTCAGTTTTGGACATGCTGAGTTTGAGGTGTCTTTGAGATACT
Source organism: Pan troglodytes (assembly GCF_028858775.2). NCBI lineage: Eukaryota > Metazoa > Chordata > Mammalia > Primates > Hominidae > Pan > Pan troglodytes. Next base: position 34,739,754 of record NC_086015.1, read on the forward strand.
CAAGTGGCACTGTCAAGTAAGCATTTGGACACGTGGTCATGGAGATCAGAAAAGGTCTGAGAAACAAAGCAATGGCCAAATACTCAGAAAATAATTATTTCATCTCCACTGTGGTTCCCGTTTAAATTTCGTAGTATATCAACTCAAAGGGCCCTTTATACTGCTATCCTCCAAATTTAGTGGCAAAAAGCAGAAAGGAAAATTCTTGTATTCAGGCTTGAGAAAGACGGCAGGGTGGTATGATGTAATTATTGCCTCCTAAGAGCAACTTGGTTCTTAATGGCCTTTTCTTTCCATGTAGCTATACTAACAAGAAGCTAAGAGCCTGGGCTCTGGGGTGAAGCGGACTTAGATTTGACTCTTGAATCTATAACTTACTAAATCGATAATCTTAAGAGATTTTCTTAAACTGAGCCTCAGGTTCCTCAATTATAAGTTGAGGATAATAATAACTACCACCTCATAGGGTATTATGAGAAGTAAATAAGTCCATGTAGTGTGGCTGGCATAGTACTTTGTGTGTAGTATGGACTCAATAAATGTTAGTTGTTGCTATAATCATCCTTGGATTCCGGCATTAGAGGATTCTCAAGCTTATAGAATTTTGGCCATAAGAAATGCCATGCCTGCAAAATTAGAGAGTTAAGGAAACAGAAAACTTATACTATTTTCTAATGTACTTCATGCCCACACCCAAACTCACTGCCAACCCCATGGAACTATAAGGGTCTAAGTATCCAGTGCTTCATTTGACTAATCTCATGCCTGTTGAGAAGAAGTGGAAAACAGAATGAAGACTGAGAGCTCTCATTTTTCTCCCCTTGTGACTTACATTTAACCTGGGGTTGTTTTTGTATCACTAGATGAGTTTTCCCTTAAAAGCTAGTCAAGAGTCCCTCTATTGCACTATTGCTACTGAACTGTGGTTCCTAAAGCCAAGAGATTCATGAAAAGGGAACTTCTTTCTGAATCCAGTTGGATTGAGCAATTTAATCCATATTTTCTTGAGTTACATTGTGTAAAATAAATCCTATACAAATTTGAACGAATCATACAAGTTCTACTTAGTTGAAATAAATTTGCCCAAGGTCAAACTAGCTCAAATAGAATGTGATCAAAACAGAGAGACATAAAATTACTTCAAACTGCAATCAGGCCAGTTCAAATTATGTTAGGCTACTTCAGACCAGTTTAAATTAAAAGGAATCAAACTGGTCCTGAAGAGCTTAAATTGAGTCAAATTTTTTTCCAGTTCAAAATTGGCTCTAATTGAGTCAAGGGGATTAAGACATTTCAAGTTGTATCAATCCATTTCCAGTTGGATTAGATAAGCATAAACCAGGCAAGCTGGCTCTGATCAGCTTGAATGAGACAAATTGAATTCCAAACAGTTTAATTGGAATCAAGCTTTATCAATCTAGGTAAATTTCTGTGCTGTCTGGGAAACAAAACATTGCTTTAAGAACTGGTGTCACTCCATGCTTGTGTCATGGTGGCAAAAACGATGAGTTGCTTGCCAGTGTCCATTCTCATAGTTTTCTTCACTACTAGTGGAACTACTTATATGGTTGTGGTCATAAATGTGTCTAGCTAAAACAAAGCAAAAAACAAACAAAAACCTACATTTTCTCATCTCTCCTGAAGAGAAATATGGCAAATGGAGTGGGCATTGAAAAATAAGTTCTTTTTTATTTCTCGTGCCTGAATTGTGTAAAAAAAAAATGGCTGGAACTACAGAGTTGCAACCATGGGTAAAACATGGTGACTTAATTCATCTCTAAGGATGGCAGAATAAAAATATATAAGGATCCTGGGTCCCCGATAACATGGTAAAGGTACCATCCCCTGTTTCCAAAGTGGTCAGTGCTCCTTCCAAATCTCCTAGGCACTCACCAGTCCTGCTGAAGACTTTACCTTCAAGCATCTGTACTCTCTGTCCAAAGGATTACTAGGGCCATGGGAGCATGGTGGGGGACTGTCAGGGAGCTAATGACCCTGGGATCAGTTTCAACCAATTTATCAACCAATGGATTAACACCTGTTCTTCCCCAGCCCTCAGATGGGACATCTCCAAGGTATATTCTATACCCTTTCGCCAATGTCATGGGTAGGATTAAGCCTCAGTTGCTCAGAGCACTAATTTGCTCACTAATAATCACTGCTGATTCTCTTCCCTTTCCTGTCTCACTGTACCACTCCCAAAACAGTGTTTCCTGGCATCACCAAATGAATAGGATACTTGCTCTCAAATCCTTGTCTCATGCCTGCCTATGAGGTAACCAAATGTAAGACCATCTCTGGATTGTCTATCTTGGAACTTCTTTTGAATAAAGAAACATAAGCCTCTTTAATTAAATCACAATTATTTGAGTATTCTGTAATATGCTGCTAAACCCTTTCTTATCTGATCTGATTAGCAATGTAATAATTTCTTAAGCTTAAATCTCTTTATTATTAGTAGACCTTTTTCCAATGAAGAAAAACTATTAAAAACCAAAAGCCAGAAGAAGAATTTAAAAGCCTTTTGATTTAATAAAGTCTGATGCCTACTAAAATAAATATTGAAAATTATATTCTTAATGTTTACTTTTAGCAAATACAATTTCAACAAGTAAATGGCTTTACATTGCCAACTAGTAAATTTCAGTTCTTACTTGACTCATCCATAGCTTTTGATAGAGTTGGTCCTTTCCTCCTTTCTGAAAAATGTTTCTCTAATTGGTCTGTAGGCAACCACCCTCTCTTGGCTTTCCTTCTGCCTCACTGGCTGCTTCTTTCCAGACTCCTTTGCTGGTTTCCCCTCAACTCAAGCTGGTATTCTTAGGCTCAATCTTTGGCCTGTCTCTCCTTTTTATCAACAAGCATGCTCTACATGATATCATTTGATCCCATAATTTGAAATAGTATCCCTAGGTTGATAGATCTTAAATTTACATCTTCGACCCCAATTTCTCCCCTGAAGTTGAGACTCATAATTATTACTTATATACCATCTGTGGTTGGCTGGCTTTTAGACAGCTCAGTTTTTACATGGCTGAAACCAGGCAAAACCACTGTTCCTGCAATCTTCAACTCAGTAAATGGCAACTCCTTTATAATGGTTGCCCAGGCCAAAAGCATACGAAACTAGCGACATTTCCTCATTTCTCTTTCAACACTCCACACCAGTAGCCAACCCTATCAACTACACCTTTAAATGCTTCCAGAATCTGACCCCTTTTCACCATACCTCCACTAAAATGGTAATATAAACTACCATAATTTCTTGCTTGAACTCTTTCAATTGCTTCCTATTTTAGTTCTCTGAGTCTACTCTTGCCCCACGCACACCCAATTCTCTAAGTAGTAATCAGTGTGATCTTGATTCAAATATAAATTGAATTACATCAATACCCTGTCCAAATTTTCCAGTGTATATCCATCTAACTCTAAGTCTTCACCTACAGAACCCAGTGTAGCTGACTCGCAGACACTTTTTTACTTCGTCATTCACCACTCACTCTGTCATTCACTCGGCTTCAGCCAGACTCACCTCCATGTTGATCCTTGGACACATACCATGAATCCAACTCCTCAGGCGTCTGACTTATCATACCCTCTATCTAGAAGATCTTCTCACCAGCTACCCTTGTGCCTCTCTCCCTCACTTCCTGGAAGTCTCCACTCAAATATCACCCAACAGAGGCCATGACTAACCAACTTTTCTACCATAGCATGGCCCACCACACTCTCCCTTCCATGCTCTATCCCTTTACTCTGTTTTTCTTCAGAATATTTATTCCCACCTGACATGTTATATATTTATGTGTCGTCTGTCTCCATTAGGATGAAAATGTTAGAAGAGAAAGGACTTTGCCTATTTTATTCCCTGAATATTTCTAGTACCTAGATAATTGCCTGGAACATAGCAGGCACACTATAAATGTTTTAATGAAAGAATAAATGCATTATAATCATACTTTTATCAAAAAATTATTTTTGACCACTTAGTCAAATACCTGATTGAGTGTGGTATGTCGGAATATTTCAAGAAAAATTAATGAAATTTTCAAAATTTCTGGCAGCAGTTTTTTTTTACATTGATCAAGGAGCTTCCCTCTCTCGTAAAAAGGCACAGCAGGAGTTGAACTGTGGCTGAGATACCCATGGCTTACCCAGTAATTGAGAAAGACTAAACAAGAGAGTCCACTCTTTGCTATAACTGCTTTTTCCATTTTATTCAAGGTGTTAACTAAAATACAGAGAGCTTTCAACCTACTTTTTCAGTCATTAAGCTAAAATGCCAACCAAGTCCAGTTCACTTCTAAAATGTATTGGTACAATCCAGTAAAGAGGAGATGACAGGAAAAGAAAAGTCAACAACACTAAGTATAGTCATGTTCCTTTTTGTTTCATGAAACCCAAATTGTTACAAACATCAATTTTAGAAATATTTTATGTAGACATTAAAACAAAAAGGCAACAAGAAATGCAAAATAAACACACACACACACACACACCAATAGGTTTCACCTGAGAATTTGAAGTAATTCAGAGACAGATTTAATATTCTTTGACCAATAGAGATACCGAGAAACTGTGCACACTAAAATAAAAATAAGCAATAAAAGCAAATAGTACTCAAAATTTAAATGACATTGGTTAACAATGAAGTACGAAAAGTTATTGAATGTGCTAAGTCTAATGCTTTAACACTCTTCAATCATTCACCTTTTAATGCAGAGCTTTAATTATATTCATAATCTTATCTTGTTGAACTCTACACCCACACCTATGAATTCTGTCAATTTCTTAGTTAAATAAAACTCCCCTAGAAATCTAGGACCAGGGTCAGAGATAGAATTAAAATCACCCACTCTCAGGAGAAATGGAGGAAGTATTTCCACTGAAAGGCTGCTGATTCCCAGATTCTGTAATATAAACCACTTAATAATCTATACTGACATTTCAAAGCTTAGGAAAGGGAATGTTGTACAACCCTGGACTTCATTGTGTTTATTCCCTATGAGGCACAGAGCAAGATAAGAAACAAGCCCCTCAAGCTAAAAGAGGAACACAGAAACATATATGTGTGTATATATATACATATATATGTATATATGTATATCACAGAAACATATATATTTCCCAAATTTGTTCCCAAATTTTTCTTGAAAAGCACCCCAGTTCAGGTATCTTGAATAAAGAAAATTAGTCATAGGCGAAAAAAAAGAAAACCTTCCAGTTGTCTACCAAGAAAAAACTAATATGGATATTATGTGCATTTCTATTTTGAAGACCAACAGTTTATTAATTTATTAATAGAACCTGTATTTTTCTGTCAATTATTGTGCTTTCAATTATTGTGCTTTGAATTATATATATATATATATGTATATATATATAATTTTAACTTTTGAGAATGGATAATTTTAACTTTTGAGATAAACATTCAGCCTGCATAAAACATAAATCTCTATGAAGTAAACATCTTATACAGTTTCTCTCTTTAAAAATAGCTTTGACATGCTTCTGATGTCCTTAAATATTTGTGCTACAGATGCCATAGTTGTATTTTTTCAAAGACTGGCTCAGAGGCTTCTGAAATATTAGATATCCCTTTGCTGGCAAAACATCAGAGTGAGTATTCGATCATTACAAGGTTTTTCTTAAACCAGTGTTTCTCGGATTTTACTGTGCATCAGAATTCCCTGAAGGACTTGTTAAAACACAGAATACTGGGCCTCACCCCCAGAGCTTCTGATCCAGTTGGTCTGGAGAAAGCCTGAGAGTCTGCATTTTTAGCAAGTTCCCAGGTGATGCTTTGAGGCTGATAGTCCAGGGACCACACTTTGAGAACCACTGCTTTAAACTGTTAGTTTATAAGTTCTTTAAAGAGCAATGTAAGTTTAGAATCCAGAACCTACATGGTACTTACTAAACTCTCTTCAGAGCTGTGTTCCAGGGGCATTCCTTGAGAAAATCTTTTTTTTTTTTAAACTTTCTTCTTTTAGCAACAGTAATGCCCAGGCAGCTAGAGAGTCCTTAATATTCATTGCTTAGCATTTTGGTTTTGCTGGGCCTGGACTGGGAGTATTTCCTATTTCTCATCAGAAGGGCTGCAATCTACTGTGTATCTCCAAGAGGTTCTGGATCTAAACCCTCCCAGGACAGGATCTATGCCTCTGGGGGACCAAAGCCACAGCTACATGTCTTTACCCAGTAAGTCTATCTCATCGAGGAGGAAGTCCATGTCCTCCCGGCTCACTTGAGGGCTGATCACCACCTGGCGGAAGAAGTTGACCTTTCCCCGGTGCGGCTGGTAGCCCAGCATCAAGCTTCCCTTCTTCATCATCCTCTCCTTAATGGCTGGGGCCACCTGTGTGGGGAGAAAAGGGGAGAGGGGTGAAAGACCAGAACATCAAGGCATTTCAATAGCATTTTCACCAGCCATTGGACATTTACTGGGCATCCACTGGTTTGGATCCCATTCTCATTCACACAAGGTTGACACTAATAATAATAATAATTTATGGAGGACTCATGAGTACTGATTCAAGTGCTTTAGACATATTAATTAATCTTCACAATAACCGTGAGGAAGATGCTACTAATGTGCCCATTTATGGTCGAGAAAACAGGTACATGGAGAGTAAATCAATATCTCAAGGTCCCAGGCATTTTCTCCCTAAGCCCATACTCTTAAGTGTAAATCATTATTCAATGCTGCCTCATTAAAAACAAATCAGGTGTCCACAGGAATTACAGTCTCATTCTCAAATTTGTCTTAACTAAAAAACACCCCAGTTCAGGTATCTTGAATAAAGAAAATTAGTCATAGATGGAAAAGAAGGAAACCCTTCCAGTTGTCTACCAAGAAAAAACAAATATTGATATTATGTACAGTTCTATTTTGAAGCCTAAGTTTATTAATTTATTAATAGAACATGTATTTTTCATCCTAGAAAAAAAGAAAGTTAGATATTATTCTCATATATGAAATATAAACACCCTGTCTCTTATTAAGAGATGTAAACATGGTAATAAAATTAGAAAGCACATATTTTAAAGCTCTATAGCTGACATGAGGAGTACAGGCCCTGATAATCCAGATACACAGATTTTTCTAAAAGTTTAATGTTTGAAGAAACTAGTCTAATTTAAGAACCACATGGGAAAATCAGTCCATTTTCTAATCAGTAGTATGGCCACCAAAGAGCTAGGTTGTAGACTTTTAAAATAGTGAAGTTCATTTTTGATACACTGAGTTAAAATATTAAGAATGCATTTTTACTGTCTTGGAAATACAAGCAAAGTTTTTCCATTTGAATTTTATTTTAACTCTGAAAACTTTTTGAGTGTGTCCTATGTGAATATGTGGAAAGGGAATATAATGAGTTTCTATCCTTGCCTTCTCAGGAAGATGAGACTTACTCCTCCAGAAGGGAGGAGTACATATAGAAAGAACACCAGGCAGAGTGTGCTTTTAAACTCCTTAGGTGAGGGGCATGAATCTTGGTTCCCACGAGTCTCCCTCTCTCGTAATGTGATAATCCCACACCAGTCCAGTTTTTGAACATACCCACATTTTGTCAGCAAGTCAAATGACTTTATCTGACACTCAACACAATCTTGATCTGTTCCAAAGCTGATGAAAAAATTGGGTGTTTTAGACCTCTGAAGATATTATGTGTTGAACTTAACCACAGAGCCTTCTCAAAGGATGTTCAAGGTTAATTTTAACTCAACACTTTTTTTCCACATGTACTAATTTTAGAATATAAGTCTTGCAAAACATGGACTACACAGTGCTTGTAATAACAAAACAAACACCTATTCAGCAAAATCACATTGCCATTCTAGCAAAAAATTGGAAGTTTCTTACATTATCACAAGATATGAAAAGAAAATATATGCGTGTAAAAGAAAAAATGTAGAAAAGGTGATGTTAGAGGTCAAGTTAGTGGAAAAAGCATGGGCCATCAGGTTCTACAAACTTCTAAATATATGTGACACATTTTATTCTGAGCTTTCTAGAGATTAGAAAAATGTAACTAAACAACAGCCTCCATTCACTTGAAAAGAGTGGCAAATGTCCAGATGATGCTGGAAGCCAGAAGCTAGGAAGTAACTCTCTACTATGCTTATACATATCTGCTTCAAACCCATGAATTTGTATGCATTGGTTGAGTTTTCTTCCAAATCCATGTATGCAAGTAGTAATTCTAAAATCTAGTAAAAAAATATGTAAAACAAAGATAGATGAGTGCCAAAAAAAGTGATTTTTGTAAAAACTAAGTTGAGTCCTTTGGAAAGAAGAGATAAAGGGGGATGGCTAAACATCATTGTGATCACACTAGGCAAGAGAACTGTAAAAGCTTTTGAGAATCCAGACTGATTCTGCACTGAGATCGCTACACAGGTGTCTGAGTACTTACTTCACCTGAAGAAACCCGAGCTGCATAAGACAGACTGATTCTGCATAGTTTATGCAAGAACAGTGGAGGGCCCTCTCATCATCAGACCTCTACTTAAGAAAAGTTTCACTTGTTTATAAAAAGCATTTGGAAATCTTCACTAGGTGGAAAAAACCTTTCCATCAAAAGATGGTAACATAAATGTACACTGATGTACAAATATAACATTAAAAATTTAAATATAAAGATACAAATATTAAATGGGAAAATGCTCACATTATGTATGTATCACATTATTTTCTAGGATTATTTGCTTTACCTGACTAATCCTCCTCACCTTAGGTAGGAGGGCTTCTCGTGCATATGTGGATATAAATGGGTCTGCATGCATAAGCATGTGTGTGTGTGTGTGTGCCTGTGCATACGCACATGTTAATATACACACTCACATATAATTTAAACCTCTGACCCACCATATTGCACTGCTTTTAAAATCTCTCTGGCCACAGGGCAATGGAGAACCACGCTTTGACTTAGTTTCATCATAAAAGTACACTTGTTTTTAATTCAAAGAACAAGTGGCTTTCTGAACGCAAACTGTGAGAAAAAGACAACAGTAGTGCCAATGCTGAATCAAGATTAGGAAGACCTGGTTTACATGGACCAAATGTCTAGCTAAAGGGCCACAGGCTATCAGTTTTAGAGCTTACAGCTTGCGGTTCTGTGGTTCTTGTTTTTGAAATCAAAATTCTCTTCATGTTCCTCTCCTTTGTCCTCCAGGTACCCAGGGTATAACTGGCTCTGGCTTGTAGCCAATTTTAAATGTAAAACAGGCATGCTCTTGGCTCAGGCCTAATTTGCATAGTCTATTCCTGTTTACTTTTCAATACTTCCATTTTTTCTCCCAAAATGGTATTTTATGCCTTATCTTTGGAGAGCATTAGAATTTTGATTCCAGCACATAATATATCTGAGGCTCACATGAGGCAATTATCAAAATGAATCTGTCACATTCGTATTTCTTGTGAGGAAGCCAGAAATACTTTCTAACGTGAACAGAAAGGTAAAGGAAGAGGGCACCTCGGATGTTTTAATATAAAGATACTTTGGATGTTTAAATTCTTGCTCTTGCGCATGAATGTACTTCCATGGGCAAAACACAGGGAATAAAAACCAAACTTCTAGGACAAATTTTGTTACTGACTTTCTGAGATTATAAAGACATAACTAAATATATGACTCAGAGAACTAGCTAAGCAAGGGTTTGACAGTACAACACACTTTTATTTATGAGTCTATGAACTATAAGATTAATTCCTACAGGCAGTTACTACTAGGTAAAAAAGGAAGGTCTCCCTTGTCTATGAATACTTCACGGGAAAGAAAGTAATAAACAACATCAAAGCTGATATTCATCAAATCTCTATCACAAACTATTCTGCTTGTAGTAGTAGTTGTTGTTTTTAACAAGTATTTTACCAGTTCTTTACAATTTGCAATGTCCTTTCACTTGTCTGATTCCCATAAATTCAAATTAAAGCTTATTTGAAAGGAATTCATGTTTTGGCAATTTAGGGACCAAGCACGTTCTCACTAACAGTCAGCTTTCACCTTTGCACTTAAAATCAACCATTTTTTATTTATGAAGCTCCAGGCATAATCCAACGCTAGGTAATTTGGATATTCCTTTTTGCTGATCACAGCAGAGAAACAGTCCTAATCTGAGAGGATGGCATGGTCACAGGGGAAGGAAAATATGCATGAACTAAATGTAGGTATCCAGATACCACCCCTAAATGGGGCGCGCATAGAGGAAAGCAATTTGGCAGGAGTGAGATTGCTTTCCAGCTCTCAATTATTTTTCTGCTGTTTTTCCTTCAAATTGTAAATCAAATTCTTTTCTTGTGCCTCAGTGCACTGGTCCCTGCATCTTAAGTAGAGGAAGATTCTGACATTTCTATTTGGATACACAGTGACTTAATCTACACATTTCTGTGGAATTTGTCTCTCCCCACCCTTGAGTTATGTTCCATCAGTGATTTAGTCATTTAAATAGAGTCTCGTTGCACATCGCTGTAGCACCAAATAGGATTTGATATTTAAAAGTTGCTTAAACCCAAGGAAAAATAAAATAAAATGACTTTCTTTCTGACCAAGCAGGGCAATTTGATAAAAAACTTCTGACCAGGCATCATTATTGCCTTTGATTAAAATAAAATGATAATTTCCATAAAATGACATTTCTTTTTAAGAATTTGTTATATACTCAGTGTTCAGAAGAACAGTTTTTCAAAATACAAAGTGTTTTTCAGGGTCGGGCATGGTTGCTCACGCCTGTAATCTCAGTACTTTGGGACGCTAAGGCGGGCAGATCACTTGAGGCCAGGAGTTTGAGACCAGCCTGAGCAAAATGGTGAAACCTGCCTCTACTAAAAATACAAAAATTAGCTGGGTGAGGTGCTGCTTCTTTGTAATCCCAACTACTAGGGAGGCTGTGGCACGGGACACAGGGGTTGTGGTGAGCCAAGATCACTCCACTGCATTCCAACCTGGGTGATGGAGTGAGACTCTGTCTTAAAAAAAAAAATGTAATAAAATACAAAGTGTTTTTCAAACTATCTGTGGGGAAGGATCAGTTTTATTTTTTTCAATGCATTATAAACTAATACTTTAGTAAAATACAATAAAAATCAATTACTAGCAAAATGAAATAAAAATACAAGCCCAATTTTGTTTATTTTTAAGTTCAATAGTAAAGCTAATCTGTTAAGGTTGCTATAAAAATTTCTAAACGGAAACTGTGGATTTCCATAAATTTCTTATTGCAGACTGGTAACACAGATGGGTTGGGATTGCTGCTGTGGCTTTCTTCCAGTATAGTTTTTCTGGAACAATCACAAAAACTAATTTGCTTTATACTTTCCTCCCACGTAATCTGGGTTCCCAATGTGTCCCACTTTCTATGTCAACTTGAGGAGAGTTCTGCTGAGTGGGATATTGAAATCTAGTTCATGGAAAAAATTGGCATGAAATGTTCATACTTTGTATCTGGCACCCAAAACTATCACTGAGACTTATATACCTCCCTCCCCTGTAAAGTCATCTCTTTTCTTTTCTTGTCTTTTCTTTTCCTTTCCTTTTCTCCTTCCCTCCTTCCTTCCTTCCTTCCTTCCTTCCTTCCTTCCTTCCTTCCTTCCTTCCTTCCTCCCTCCCTCCCTCCCTCCTTCCCTCTCTCCCTCTCTTGATTGCTTGCTTGCTTTCTCTTCTTTCTTTCTTTTTTTGTAGTTTGGGGTCATCTTAGATTTTCTGAAGCCAGGTGGAGATACACCATGGATCAAGGCAGGGGCCAGAATTCAGGGCATGAACAGCATCAAGGGGAGAGCTTAAGTGGAAGGATTTCAGTCCAAGAGAAGTATTAACATGTCAAGACAATTCAGACTTTGATGGGCTTTCCCCGTGCCTCCCCCTTCTGGGGGGGTGCTCCAATGCAGTGGCTATCCAGAAGGCAGAGTTTTTCCTGTCTCACTGTACTCAGGAGAAAGTAGCCACAGTCCTCAAAAGCTGAAGGCTGATTAACCATCTGAGAAAAGCCAACCTAGAGAGTCTTGAATGCCAGCTTCTGCAGATGTGAAAAGTTAGACATGTGAGAAAGCATGAAATTCTTTTATTCGCTTTATTAATTTTTCTGGTATTTATCTCCATAACTAAAGCATTATGGTTGCCAGTGAATTTAAGGTCTTCAGAACCATGTTAGATCACAAAGTCTCACATCGATTTACATCTCTGTTTGCCTTTTAGTTTCAATTTTTGTTTAAGTATATTCTTCAGTGGAAAGTGGATTTCATCTGTTTCTGATGATGAAAGAGCTCAACAATATGTCTCATACAAATACTTCTTAAAACCTAATGAACATTCTTATCTCTGAACTACATATCTGACCATAAATATGAACTGAATTATTCTGCCTGTAAATATGAACTGGATTTTCCTTTACACGTGCAGCTCACAACATGTAGAGCTGAAATGGGCTTTGGATTCAGCCAAATATATATCCTCTAGTGTGTAACCTCCATGTTAGCCAGGCAGGTTGTTACTAAATGAACAGCTGTTGACAGAAAGCATTTCCTTATGGTCCAAACATATGATAGTGCAAAAAAGAAAGTGGTTGTTTTAGTCTTATATACAAAAATTTTTGTGGTAATGGTTAGCTTTACATCTTTAAAATGTATTAAACAGAATGTCTCACCAAATAAAAAAAAATGCTAACCCACAATATAGAAGCTTTTCTTTGTATTTCCAAATATGTCTGAGTAATATGTCTCTTGTCCCAAATGAGACATCCTACATACCAGACATTTGCCCTCCCAACACAGCTTGCTTTTGTCCATAGCCATAAACTGCAGAAATTTTGATTATCCTTCATCATACAGTCAATTTTGCTCCCCATTAAAGAAGAAACCAGTACTTGCCAGACAAGTACTTTAGCACCTTCATGTTTCTTAGAGCACCTGACAATGTAAAGAGGGGAAAATAATAGCCTTCTTAGTTTGTGTTCAGGTACCATCTAAATCTCTCTACTTTGTTGCTGTTGTTTTTCTTCCTGATTTAGTCTTAGGTAAAATGATCTTATTTCTCTGTTGTTTCATCAAGTTACACATTTTCCTTTTGGAACAGAAAAATAGCAAGGGTGCTGCCATTTTTGAAAGCTACTTGATCCATGCAATAAAGAAAACTAAATCTTCCATTGCATCGTGTAGAAGGGGTCACACTATACAATTTAACCCTCTAGGGCAATTGTTTGTTAATGAAAAATTTAGAACATTTTTCTTAAAAATGCCTAATCAAATGAAATTATTCACTCTATTTTCTTCTTCTTCTTTACATTGGTGTTTTGGCTGTATAGTCTTCATGAAAAAAGAAATGTGAATGTTTACAGCAACTTTATTCAAAGCAACACAAATGTACTTCAAGTACAGAATGGATAAACAAAACTGTGGTATACCTATACAATGGAATACTACTCAGCAATTAAAGGGAATAAACTACCAACACAACATAGAAGAATCTCCAATAGATTATGCTAACAGAAAGAAGCCAGACTCAAAGGCTACCTTCTATATGTTTCCATTTATGTGGCATTCTGGAAATGGCAAAATCAAATGGCTAGAGAAGAGATGAGTGGTTGCCAGGACTTGGGCTGAGGGGAAGGGTTGACTACAAAGGGTCAGTCCTAGGGAATTTTGGTGAGTGATGAACACTGTGTCATGGTGGTGGGTATATAAACACCAACAGACAATAAATTCTGTTCGAAGCTGGGCCTTTGCACTCTTGGGTGCAAAGGAAGAAGGCATTTTGAACATGGTGGAACTTGAAGCTTTTCTTCCTGGTGGGCTGAGTGGAATAATGGGAACTGCATGACTCAAGGATTTTGGGGGGCTCTACCACATATCAGATTGAACATATTTAAATGTACCCAACATACTTATTAAATATAATTCATATGTAATTATAGAAGATTTCAGTTGAATTGTGATTGACTAAATTAACATAATCATTCATTATGTTTGTTTTTCAGTTTTCCTTTTACATTTTGGATCCATTTTTAAAACTAGCAAATATTTTAATGTGGCCCTATTGAATTCTATGCTCTCAATGTTTATTTTGCCTGATGATTAAATAAACAAGCTCTGTTCACACTAGCGTGATCAAATATCTAGTTTGCTCAGGAGACACCCATTTTATACATGTTTTCCTGTAATTATCAATAACACCCCTTTTCATGGCCATAAGTGTCCCAGTTCAGATGATAAAATTTATGGATTAGACCGACCATTAACAGACCAACAGACTAGCTTAGACTGACTTGCGACCTAATTCCTGAGATTCTCTGTGACTTTGGGCCAATATTTAACTCCTCTGGGAATCATATTTCTCTTCCATTCAGAGCCGATAATCCTTTGCAGGGTCCTTATGTGGACTAAGTGAAATAATGAGAACACAATAAGCATAGTGCTTGGCATGCTAGGCACTCACTAATAGGAACTAATATTATTTATTTCTTAAAGTAAATTTGTATTTAATCAATTTACACTCCCGTTTGGACTTTTATTACATTATTTCATTATTATCTCTTGAGACATGAACATTTGCAAGTGCTATGAAAAACATGAAATAATTTATTTTCTCCCCGAAGTGTCTAAACTGGATTTAAATATTTATGAGAGAGGCTGCAAGTTTGAAGTTTCAGAAATTAAATATTGCAACTCATGTATGCCATTAATCTTCCATTTAAGTTCCAGGATTTTTTCAAACGTTGATAAAGTCAACTTACATTTTTCCTTTACAAAGTAACACAGTCATTGATAATCTTGGCAGATTTTTTGGAGGGAAGTTTTCCACTAAAATTTATTGTGGGCAGGGATGAGTTTTTATTATATTCTAGAAATTTCTATCTGTTGCATAAGTTGTTAGAATACAAAAACATTTTAAAAGTAAAAAAAGTTACTTTTTCTTGGACCTATGAAAAGGCCATGTACTTAAAATTCATGAGCTTATTTCCAGCATTGTGCAGTCTCCTTGTGCTTTCTTGTCACTTATGTCTTTATCAAAGAAAGGTTGAAGAATACTATTTGGTATGTCCCAAACGTACATGAAAATACAAATCACCTAGATTCAGGCCCCAATCAGAGCAGCTGAATTTGAATTTCAGTCGAATAAGCCTAGTGGTCTGTACATTTACCAGGCCATCCAAATGCTTTTTTTCATGATGTAAGTTTGGTGAATGATGATCTCTTACTTAGGACTTTGGGAGAAGCAAAGGTGAGGTTGGAGGTAAGAGGAGTTTAGTAAAGGAAAAGCAATTTTGACAGAAGAGGGGAGAGGAAATTGAGAATTTCCTCTCGCATTGCTTATGTCGATTTTGTAATAAAACAAACCAGTGACCTTCAAAGAAGTTGTTAGCCAACTCTTTTGTTAATCATAAAACCTAATAAAGTGTTTAAAACACTTAACCATGGCCCAGGAAACAATGAGCCTCTTAGTTTTGATTGCTCAAAGAATCAATTTTTCTCTTCTAATATATTTTCTGCCATTTTTAAACCTATCTAATTCTTCTCTTACTCCTTCATACAACCTTACTCATTTCCCCTGATACCTCCCCAATCCATAATTTAGAGGTAAAATGCATTAGTATGAGTCTCTCAAGTTTAAATTATGTAAAATTGGTGGTCTATAGCCCATGAAATCATGTGCATCCAAGAGATCATTTTAGCTTGGCAGAACATGAAGAAAAAAGCCATACTTTGATTGGACATACCTTTTTCAAATATGAATTTTACCCTTATTTTCCTCCTGAGTATATCTGAAAATCAGACATGCGCAAAATAAAAGAACTGCCGCATTCATGTTCTTTCCAATACAGATGAGCAAAGCTACAGAAACAAAGATTTTAGAAACCCAAAAAGCCAGAAGAACACAGTGAGCTTCACATTTGGTGTTTACAACGTAGTGACGATGATGACAGCATTTCCAATAAACCTAATGTCAGTCATATATTCAAGGCAGCTGAAATGAACAGTCATAAAAACAAACGAAACTGAACTGAAAGCTTTAGCTGAACAATGGACACAATAAACATTTTATACTCTCTATAAAGCAAAAGCTTAATACCCAGTTGTGTCTCAGCAGCCACCTGAGCTAATAGCTCCTGAGTAACTGTTGTGGGCCAACTCCCAAATGTCTGCCTATGTTGGGAGATGCCTGTACTGCTCCCTAAATGCAGTTACTCAGTAGCTCTCTACCAGAGGTGCTACCAACTCCCTTGGGGCATTTGGAATCATGGCAAAGCATTTTGGATGGTTGCAATGACTGTGGAGTGCTACTTGTAGTTAGTGTCTCATGGTTAAGGGTGCCAAACACCTCACAAGGCTGAAAATAAATCTGCCCAAGGAAGAATCATGTTACCCAAAATGCCAGTAGTGCCTCTGTTGAGAAACACTTCTCAGGAGCCCCATAATTCCCACCGACATCTCTACACTTTTTCTTGACATCCCCTGAGACCTTTAAGTTTCTCTCGGGAGTCATTAACCTTGCTTTGGCCCAGAGCAAAGTAAATGGGATCTTAAGTGCTTAAAGGTATGTTCATGTTGTTTTCCAAGGATTCTTAACATATTCAGTGAGTATCACTCCATCTGAGAGGAGAGAATGAGTACAATCCCAGGTTCTTCTTTAGGTTCTATGGGCAGTGGTCCAATATTTCTGAATATTGTGTCTGGCCATTTCAGCAGGGATACAATGCTTTAGTTTCGGCATTACTGCCTATTACAATAAGTGGGTCATATTCATGAGTTTTTAGCCACACAGATGTCACATTCACACCTTACCCACACACTTAGTGAGATGAGGAGCCCCTGAAATACACTCTATAGAAGATGAAAATTATGATTCATTTTCTCACGGGTTTTCTCAGGGCAACTTTCTCTGAGAATCCTATTACTTTTCAATATTTGGCATTGGGAAATTAGCAGCTACAATTTTCTCTTTTGATTTATTCCACTCTAACAAGCCACTGACAGCCATCGAGGCTCTTCTGGGCATAAAGGCAAAACTCCTACCTAGCAGCACAGGCACAGATGTGGGAAGCGGCCCCAGTGTTGGCACAGCAATAATTTTACATTGTAGAACCTGCATATCAGGCTTGGGAGGCCTAGCTTCCTGAATTACAGAATTACTGATTTTATAGTAGATGCAGGGGCCTGACAAGGCAGGGGATGGAAAAAGAAGGGAGCCCATGGCGTTATGCTGCTTTGACCTAAGAGACATCTTGTTCTATACAGGCTGCCGAGACATTCCAATTATGCCTTGGTGAGATTCCTGTATTCACCATCCTGCACTCTCCTTCCTGTGCCCATCCTCCTGTGTCACTATCTACCTGCCCCCACCTGCCTGTGCCCACCTGCCTGCACCCATGCACCTGTATCTTATCTTGTTTATAGGTTTTTTCCACTGATTATTTGCTTCAGGAGTAAACTGAAGTCTAAGTTGTCTTTTTGACCTTTTTGTTTGTTTGTTTGAATACAGTTGTTCATTACCCATACAAAGTTAGTTGCACACCACAGGATGTGTTCTCAGCTCTCCCTATACCTTCTCTTTGCATCTCTATTTATGTCATTTTCATGTTTTACTGCACTTCTTTATTCAGCTCTAGTGCATCCTAAAACACCTTGGTATTTCAATCTCAGAGGCAAAACCTGAACTTTTAAAGTCCCAAGTGTTATGTACCTTACTTTACTTCTGTCGCTGAATCAAAGAAAGCTACCATGAGGATACTTTAAAATAATTATTATTCCTGTATTATTCATAAAAATATTGAGAAAATGTTAAGTATGAGGTGTTTGTTCCTCCTGGAAATCTTTATAAATACTAATAAAGAGTCCTTACCATTAATGCTGTAAATATTAACCAATGGTTTTTAAAAGCAATCCAGACCATTTACTTAAGTAATGAAATGCTTTTGATTTGCACATTTTGAGAATATTAATGAAAGCAAGTTACACATTATATTTTACGGAGCTTGCTCAACACTCCTAGTGTTTAAGGTTGGAAATTACTCTTTCCTCTAAATCATGATGTTTCTATTGTGTCCAGGGGGCTACAGGCTACAGAGGGATAGAGGGGCTCCCACAAGGGGCAAGAAGAAAGCAAAGCAGGCAGGACCCACCTCTGCCTAAACTAAGCTCTGCTTTACCTGCTTCATATATCAGAGTTCTACGTAAGAGTTTGCTTGGCAAAAAGGGCTCTGGTATTTAAAAAGACAGAGTTTGAATTCGATTGGTAATGTATTTTTGTTATTATTCAAGATCTTTATTTGGAAATAACTGCAAAATAGCCCTCAAGATGTCAGCTAAGGGAATTCCTACATGCCACGTCTAAGGGGAGAAAGTTGCTCTTGGAGTCTGGCATTCTTTCCCAAGTTGGGGAAGTTGTGAGAAAGGTCCTAGAGAAACATGTGGCTCTGCTGAAACCAAGCTTCTTTTGCTTAAGAGTTTAGGGTAAGTGATACACGTCAAGTTATGTTCAAGTCAAGTAATGGTAGTAATAAATTACTATTTCACATAATTGAACCTCTACATACGTCCTAAAGCAGTTACATAACAAAACACTATCACCTTCCCCCCAAAGGTCTCTTTTGCTTCTTCCAGGTAATCACTATTCAGCTCCTACTTTCTTACTCCCATATATGCCCCTAGGGTTTCAAGTTATCTACCAGCCATTTGAATGTCTCCTTTTTGTGAAATGCCTATTTATGTTCTTTGTATATTTTTGTTTTGGGTGATCACCTTTTTCTTACAAATTTAGAAAAACCCTTTATTATTAAGAACATTAATTCTGACTTTACGTGTTGCAAGTTATCTGCTTTTAACTTTGTTTTTAGTTATTTCCTGAACAATTTTTATATTTATACAAACAAACATATATATATCTAATATATAAAAAACAAATATATAATATTTGATATATCAAATATAATTATATATTTGATATATCAAATACATTTATTATATATTATATATTAATATATATTATATATTATATAATATATTATATAATATATATTTGATATATCAAATATATAAATGTTTGTATAAATATATATAGGTGTTTGTATTATATATATATGTATTCCTAGTATATATATATATATATGTGAGATAGGTGGTTTGTTTGTATAAATATTATATATATTATATAATTATATGTGTGTGTGTGTGTGTGTGTGTGTGTGTGTGTATTCCAACACTGTGGTGTTATACTTAAGCTCTCTCTGCCCACGCCAAGATTACAAAAATGTGTGCTATTTTCTGATTTGATTATGACACTTAAACTTTTAATCCATTTAAACATTCAATTTTTTACCTTGCATAGAGATACACTCCTACATCCCCACCTTTAACCAGTAGTCTCAACACTGCTGATGGAACAAGCCTGCCTTTCCGCAGTGTGTATTGGAAACATGTTCGATTCCTATAAATACTTGGGCCTAAGCCTTCTATTCTGTAAGACTGATCTGTCTATTCTCAGAATAATCCAAGTTGTTTTATTTATATAATTCTATAATATATTCAGTTCCTAGAGAACTCCTCTCTCAAAATGTTCTTGCCGGTTACTACCAACTTTGTCTCCTAGAGGACATCTAGAAGTGTTTTTGATGAGTTTAAAAAATCATTTAATTATTATGATTAGAATTATATTAAGCCCATGTATAAATTAGGGAAAAATTAATCTTCTCACCTAAAATTATGGTGTTTTTCAGTTTCAAAATGAGGTAAATTTAAAAAATATGACTGCCATTTTTTTTTGACGCTTCTCTCAAAGAGATTTCTTGAATGAGAGAGGGCTTGTGGCACACTAATCACCAGTGGGGTGCAGTGGAAGAGATCCTGTGTGGCCTCCAAGGCAAGGTCAGGAGAGGTGGACTATTGTCCAAATTGTTCTCAGGTACACTGACTTTCCCAAGTTCAACTCTCCTAAGCCCACTATGAGGAATTCCAGGCCACATGGAGAGGCTTTCCTGTAGGTGCTCTGATTGACAGCTCCAAATGAGGTCCCAGCTAAGGGCCAGCATTAACCACCAAACATGTGAGTAAAGATGCTTCCAGAATATTTTGGCCCGGACAGTAAATCACCTTCAGCTATTTTAGTCTTCCCAGATGAGACTCTAGACATCATATTCCCTCTGTGCTCTGTCAGAATTCCTGACACACAAAATCCATGAGCATAATAAAATACTGCTTAATGCTCCTACATTTGGAGTGATTTGTAAAACAGAAATAGTTATTGGAACATTAAGTGGTTTTTTTTTTTTGGCCTTAAACTTTTATAGTTTTCTTCCATAGATATTATACTTTATTTAAGTTAACTCTTAGTTATTTAATATACTTTTTTTATTATGGTGATAAAATTATTCTGACTAAAAAGCTACCTTCTGATGTAATTTTTCATTTTCTAGCTCCCAGTTTCTTACCTTTTGTGTAGTTATTCAACTTTGTACATCTACTGCAGTACATTTCTAAAAGTATTTTATTTGATATTCTTAGGTTTTATAGATATACAATCACACAATTTAAAATGAACATATTTGGGTCTTCTCCATTTAAATATTATAAAATTCAGGTCTTTTTTGGTCATTATATTGGCTGGTACTCTCAGAACATCATTAACTCATGGTGGTCAAGCCAGACGTTCCTAATTTGTTACTGAGTTTAAGGGGAAGGTATTTCATGTTTAATATATATAGTTCTAAATATCATACAAGAAAACAAAAAAATATAATCATGAGATAAACTCTAAGCCCTACTATTCGTTTTGAAGGTCATATATTTTAGCATATTTCAAGTAATTTTTTTTTTTGCTACATTTAAGTGGGAGAAGTAATTTTGGATTACTTTTTTGATTTACTTGTTCAGAGATAGGAAGAAAATGGTGAAATTGCTTCTTAAAGCATGCTTCTGCTTAGCTTTAGAAATAATGACGTTCTGCTGAATGGAGCAATAAAAACAGAACCTGCGCATGATCTTGTATGCTACACCAGCTGACTAATCCATCTCCTCAGATGGTTTTTCAGAGTCCAAAAATGCTACATAAATTTTTTTCAACCTGTGTGAGTGGATTATTTTGTGGCTTCCTGAAATAATCCTCTCATCTTTTAACACAGTTCTGACCCAGTTTGAGAGAGTATCTTTAATATCTTGTTCTACTTCACTGACCTCAAGGCAGAATAGCCAGAAATATATGCATTTAACAGGCAACTTTCATCTTCAAGCTCACAGAAGGGTTGGCTTTCTTTAAAAAGGAAATTGAAACTTATATTACCAGGCAGCTTTTTAGATGATTTTACTTTCCATTTTATAACTCCAGCAAATAGGAAGCAGAGATGTGGAGTGACTGAAGGAGATATGTGGAGTGACCGAGGTGCCTCAGAATAGCGCATAACAATTGATGGAAGCAAACACAAGCTGTCACAGCGCCTGTTTTACCTCACCATTGATTATTTATCAGGTCAAAGGCACTCATCCCAGAAAGAAAAACAGAAACACACGTATGGAAGACAAGGAAAGTGGGTTGCTAGAACAAACACAGAACAATAGCCCATCCAGAGGAGTGGGCTAGTGAGGTACTTACAGAACACAACCACTCTGAGAATTCACAACACACTCTGATTCCCTGAGTAGATGGTTAGGAGCATGGGTGTTTTCTAGTTGGTAAATGTGAGACTGATTGTTATGGTTATTGCCTGTTAAAAATAAATTTTATTATTGTTCTTCATTATTTAAATGTCCTTCTTGCCTTTGCCTCATAACCCACACACAGGGCCTGCTGTAGGAGGAGTACATATCTCTGTTCCATTGCTAAGTGACCACTTCTGAGCTGAAACTCTAAGAGTCATTGTGTGTTTCTGCCAGGCTTTCTCCTTTCCCTTTGGTGCAAGAATAGCATTTCCCAGACAGGGGCTCCTCCATCAGTCTGGATGCTGGGGGGAAGACCATGGAGCAGAGCAGAGCTGTGACTGACCCCCAGGGCGTGAAGCATGATCAAGAAATACACCTTTGTATTATAAACCATTGAGATTTGGCTGGGTAAGGTGGGTGGGGAGAGGGAGGCTTATTTGTTGCTGCAGTGTAACTAAGTGAAACCTAATTCATATGACTCAAACTAAGGTATATTTGGTTAGATCTAGGTGAGTTCTACTTTAGAGGAAATCCTGGTAACCGTTGTTTGTTTGTAAGTTATAGCTGTAATTAATTTTCCCTGTATTCAAAGCCCCCAAACCCTGCATTCAGATACTATGCATTTAGACTTCCTTAGGCAAAGTCAAGGCAACAAGCTGATGATTCTAAGCTATTATTCAAGGAGTATCTGCCATCATAAAGGTGGTTTAGTCATATAGATAATATCAATCAATAATACAGGAGACGGCAAAAATTTTTTGTGAAGAGCCAGATAGTAGCTGAGTATGATGGCCCCTAATCTCAGCACTCTGGGAGGCTGATGAGAGAGGGTCATTTAAGACCAGGAGTTCAAGACCAGCCTGGGCAACATTAAAAAACTCCATTTCTACCAAAAACTTTAAAAAAATTAGCCGGGTGTGGTGGCTCATGCCTGTAGTCCCAACTACTTGGGAGACTGAGGCGGGAGGATTGCTTGAGCCCAGGAGTTTGAGGCTGCAATGAGCCATGATCACACCACCGCACTCCAGCCTGGGCAATAGAGTGGCACACTGTCTCCAAAAAGAAAAGAAAAAGGCACATAGTAAATATTTTAGACTTTGCAGGCCATACAGTTTCTGTGGCAACCACTCAGGTTGTAAGTGAAAGCAGCCATAAATAATAGAAAACAAATGAGAGTGGCCATGTTCCAATACAACTTTATTTACAAAAAAATGACAATGGGATGTGTTTTGCCTGTAGGCTGACCCTTGTTGTAGAATAAGAAACACGAACAGCGGCAAACGAAATCTAAATAACAAGCCTAATGTAGCATGTTCTACAACTATGTTTATATGGTTTTAAAATTAAAAGCTATCCAGGAGCCATTGAAGAACATGGTTAAGTTCTTGGTTCTCCTATATGTAAAATAGAGACAGTAGAAGTTATTTCATAAGATTTTTGTAGGAATTAAGATGAAATATAAAGTGTGCATGAGTGAGCAAGTGCTCAATGAATTCCAGCTTCTTTAGTCTTTCTGTGTGCTACTATTCAGGACTCAAAGTAGATTATTAGTGAAGGCCTATTTAATTCATGCCAAGTTAACGAATGAGGTCAAACAGTAATAAGGTGAAGCACAGAATCCTTTAAGTCAACATTTGCTGAGCAATTCAAACTTACGGTAATGAAGAATAAATATTATGTCATGATTTACATGTCTATCAATTAGATCCCTAATTATATTGATTTGACATGGAAATGCTTTATTTTTATTGCAGGGGTACATTTGGAATGATAGAAAATAATTATCTGTGTTCCACACCCAAATCATGAAATTCTTTCCTGCATGGACAAGGGATAGAAAAAAAAACCCTATTGCTATCTGCTATATTAAGAAGCTGCTCAATTAAACAGAAGTCAATTTTGTTATTCATTAAACTCAGATTGAGACATCAAATTTTCTTTCAAAAAGCAGTGGATCTCAATATGTTGCTCTATGTTCTGTTAAATACCTTCCATCATGAATAATTAGTGTCAAATGTGCTCAGAAGCTCATGGCCAATATTCATCATCTTTGGTGCATGGGCCATAGTGACAATTGTTGAGATACCTGAACTTTTTCTTTTTGTAAATCTAAATGCCACCAGAGAAAAGTATATTTGTTTTTCCAATACATTCTCTGCCTGATTTAACATTTAAAATTTATCTTCCTAGGCCTCTACTTGGAGTTCATCCTGTTCCAAAATATTAAAATTCTCTTCCCTTATTCTCCTTATTCTTTCCATTTCTTCTTCTTCTTCTCCTTCCCCTTCCCCCTCCCCTTCCCCCTCCCCTTCCCCCTCCCCTTCCCCTCACCCCTCCTCCTCCTCCTCCTCCTCCTTCTTCTTCTTCTTCTTTTTTCCTTTTATTGCACTCCAGATCTGTTGCCCAGGCTGGAGTGCCATGGTGGGGTCTTGGCTCATCGCAGCCTTCGCTTCCTGGGTTCAAGCAATTCTCCTGTCTCAGCCTCCCAAGTAGCTGGGATTGCAGGTGCGTGCCACCATGCCTGGCTAATTTTTGTAGTTTTAGTAGAGACAGGGTTTCACCACGTTCACCAGGCTGGTTCGAGAACTCAAGTGGCCTCAAGAGGTCTGGCAGGCCACAGCCTCCCAAAGTGCTGAAATTATAGGCATGAGCCACTGAACCCAGCCTCCATTTCTTCTCCATTGTTAAAATTACACACTTTAAGGTACCACTCACTGCAGACCTACTGAGCCTCCAGTCTCTAAGAAGTTGTTTCTAGAAATACAATTTTTACCAAATTTTCCCATGATTTTAATGTGAAACCAAGTATAAGACCCTCCTTATTAAAGGAACATGAAGAACATGAGAGATGCTAATAGTCATCACCATCAATATTTTCACAGGGGCATAAAAAACAGCACTAGGGCTGTGATAAGGGTAATAAGGTGACAGGTGCACCAGGTGAGACAGGTGATGGGGTGATAAGGTGACAGGTGGGTCAACAATTGTTAGGAGGAGTTTTCTTCTCTTTTTACTTTGTACCTTTCCTTTAGCTGAGAACAGTGTCTAATCCTGGGCCATCAGATTTCTTACACACAGAAATGCCAACACATAAAAGTGACATATAAGTTGGAGATGCAAGAAAAAAATGGACATTAAGATAATTGACAATAAAAATTTCCATTAAAATAATTGAAAAAAGTGAACCAGATCTATCATATCTACAAAATTATTGTCTATAAATTCAATGTTGTATTTTGGTGTTCCTGATGGCCAGCAATGCAGGGGAGTGAAAATGAGATATGAGAGTTTAAGCATTAAAGGGCAGAAGGATACTGAGAAATCCCTCCGTGAAACAACGCAATTTAGGCCAGGAATTTTCCACTCTTTATCCTCACAGGCACTTTTTGGTACCTTGTATAATTATAGCAGACATATAGGGATGTCTCTGCAACATGGTGCCTGTCAGGTTCCTGCGTTTTTCTTTTTGCCTCTCAGATGATTTTTACTATCACAGGCCTGGAGAAAGTGATTTGCACATGAAGCATATTAGCAGACCAATCAATTAGAATCAGCCTTTTTCTGTTTATGTCAACAGCCAAATGATCACGAGAATACCCAGGGCATTGTTCCTTCCCAGGGATTTAGCATCCAGCACCTTGGGTTGTCTGAAAGTTCTTTCCAGGGAGCTGCCTCCAGACCTTAAACACACCATGAAAAAATGTCTCCTTGGCTACTGACAATAATGAATCAACTGCATAAATATATCTGTCAAAATGATGGTGCATTTGTCTATCTGAATACTAGAGAAGGAAGGGTAGGAGAGAGTGAAAGAAAGGTGGAATTGAGTAGTCTGACACCTCACAAACTTAGCAATTTTGGTAAAGGATAAATTCACATCTATCCATACATTTCTTTGGACATCTGTGCAGAATCCTCAAATCCAATTTCTTTGGAAAAGACAGTCTCCAATATATTTTTTGAATCAAATGGATTTTTAGTTTGTTTGTTTGTTTGCTTTTAAAGTTAATTTATAATTTCCTTTGAAATGAAGACTGTAGACATGGCCATATCTAAGAGAATATGAATGAAAGATTTAAATAGGGGCATTCATGGTCAATCCACTTCCTTTGTTTATCCTATCCTGTAAATATTTTCAGTCTACTACCCATCTGTCACTCCATTCCCCTGATTCCAGCTCTTATCAGGATTGTGGCCTGTGGTTTAACTGACTGCCTTTGCCAGAGAGTTAAAATGAGTCTGTTCCTGATTCACAGCACCAGCTAGATCACTAGGGCCACTAATGATGAGTTTAGCAAACCTCCCTGCCAATAACATGAAACCATTCAATGGCTGAAAAATGCTTCCTGTCCGAATTAATCCCCCAAATATTTACAAGTACAGCCTACAAAAAAATTCAACAGCATGCAAACTTAATTACTCAACAGTGATGAAAAGTCCACTTATTCTTGAAGCCAGAGAAGGGAAGTTAGGTGAGTTAGAAAGGGATGACTTGGTGTTTTCTCACCTTCCTCCTGGACCAAATCAATGGCATAGACACTATGGATTGATTTGGAACACCATCTAGTGAAGGATATGAGGAAGCGCATGGACATAGAAAAATCCCACATCAACTCCTGGTTCGATTCATTTAACATTTCCTTTAGACTATTTTAAATGGTTCTGAAATGAATAAGTATGTAATTTTTTTAAGTTATGAAAAAAACAAAACAGAATGACCAGTGTGTACTCCAGCACCGACCAGATTCAGCTAATGAGTCCACTTGCCTCTTTCTCTCTTAGCACTTTCCCACTGACTACAGTAAGGATGTAAGAAACACCCCCATAGAGTTGATACAATCAAGTTTCCTTCTGCCGGAATGTCAGCATCTGGAATGGCACCAAAGGATTTGAGAAGAATGATGCCAGGACACCAGATTTTCAAACAAGCATCTATCAGCCATGGTATTTTTCAGTTAAACAATATATGTGTAAGAGGCTTTAGCTATCAAAAAATTTAAAAATTTTCTGGAACTCAATAGCTTTTATCGTCAGAAAATCAGTACCAACAGCACCTATTTCACAGTGTGCTGCACACAAAAAGCATTCAATAAATATGATATTGTTCAATAACTAGAGGTGGCAGCTAGAATTTTTAACCTGGGAAGAAAGCTGAATATAATTCAACCATTACATTTTGAATTCTTCTATATAAAACTGTGTCCTCAATTTATTTATTTATTTATTGAACTTCTCAACTCCACATTTCAATGTCTTACCCCTTGGGATGTTGATCCATGTGCTGTTAGCACTGAATAAATATTATATGACTGCCTCTAAACTTCCCACAGAGGGAAAAAAAGACAAAGCAAAACAACAACACAATCCCCCACATTCAATATTGTGGTTCTTTTACTATAATTATCAATTCCCGAATCAATCTTGCCTTCATTTACCCTAGTCTGACTTTCAGGAAACCTCACTGCACTGTTCCTGATTGGAATCTTGCTTTGTGTTTTCTAGCGGTTGCTCTGAAGTCACATGGTCAGCCTGCCATTTGGGGTATCATAGTTTCTGTAAGTAATTGATTCTATCCAGTCTTAAATGGAAATAAATGCTGTGTTTGTGTTGCTCAGCATGTTAAATTTTCCTTTTAGGTGAAGCAGAAAAGGTTACATAAGGTCTGAAAGCCTCAATCATAGGCCACTAGGAAGACAGTGACCTCCCATTACACTCTTGGTCTTCTCTCTAAAATCAGAAGAAAAGAAGACTGGCCAGAATGCTGGAGTGTCTCTCACTTTCTCTTTTCAACTCTTCTATTGTTTGAACAATGACTAATTAGCTGTCACTATCTTTAATCCAGCAATGTACTGACTAACTCATGCCTATTTTTAGCAACAGGTGAATCTTAGGACATTTCTTCAAGAAGCCAGCACTTTAGACTAATGGGACCTACTTTGATCTTAGAGAACAGAACAGTTTTCAAACATTCCAACTGTGCTTCCCTGATTTTGTGTGTCTGTGTTTGTGGTCCTTGAAATAATAGAGAAGGAAGGTTTTTACCTAGCAACACATTTTCAATCTGCTAGGCAACACCTGAGAAGCACCTGAAGGCAGGCAGAAGTCCTCTACTGAGTGGTTTCATTCGCCCCAGCTGAACACCTGACACGAGCTCCCGAGGCACTCTACCAAGGATAATTAGACTTAGCATGTCACTACTCAGGGACCGGCAATAAAACATGAAAACAACTATGATATAAAATGAAATGGGCTATCTGTCATAACTGAAGAATAAACTGTGATGGAGATTTAAATCAGGGTATTCTACAGCCAATGATGAGGGCCAATGGAAAAGAGTGCTTTGGGCAGGAGGTTTTGTGCTTTAGACAAAGGTCAGATTTTGCTGTCATTCAATCAGCTGTGTGTTGTGTAGGCAACTTATTATCATCCAGGTTACAGTACAAGAATTTACAAGTGACTCCTCCTCCTCTTTCTCCTTCTTCATCAAAGTAAATTAGAAAATACTGTAGATTATCCCAATATAATATTCCTCTTACTCTTGCTCTGAAATATTTTAATGAATGGGACAGAAGGCGTTAAAATTACAATCAGAAGAGCACATAACTGGAGATGCTGGTTTCTTAGAAAAGTACTTATTTCTTTATGTTGTTGTTCTGGTGTGATTATTGATAGTATCCTTTTCACTTTCAAAAATGTCCTGAGTTGGGCAATTCATCCTCTGGTCACCAGACACGCACCAACAGTCTATCTCATGAAAGCTGTAACAGCACACGGAGTGGCAAAAGTGGGTATGATGCATCGTCCACATCCACTGACATCACCGATACTCTCGGCCTCCCTCTGCTTAGGCTTCCAAAGCACCAGGTCTACCGAGATGCCCAAACAACATTGCAAAGGCAAGGTTATGAGAAATGCCACACTAGCTGTGGAAAGAGTACCAGTTGATGTTTCCAATGGAATGAAATGATGCAAACGCCCACTGTATAAAAATTTCCGTCTATCCCTTCTCTCCTCTTGCAGCCACTTTTTTTTTTTTTAACACAATTGCTACTGCTAATTGTCAATATTGGCAACACACGCACACACAATATAAAATATACATATACGTATATGTAATTTGTCCTGTAGCTTCATATGGATTTCAATTCATGTCTTCTTCAAACTAACTTATTTTCAGCTTGACTAAAAAGTTGCTAATTCATTCGCCTTAGCTCATTTTTTATTTTCAATGAACATTAGGCTCTGGTGGATCCTATAATAAATAAAGCATTATACATTTTAAATATTTTTGAAAGACAGAGGACATTATCTGAAACACAAAGTCAACCTTTGTAATAAATATAAAAGTGTGCTTTGAGAGAAAGAAAGAACTATTGAGACAGGAGAATAGGAATTAGGGTAACCGGGGTTAAGGCATAAACAAAAGAACAACAGGTGCAGCCAATTCGCATAAGCAAAAGAACAGCAGGTGCAGCCAGTTCTAGGCAAGATTGGGCAGCTTACGGGCCATATCCTCGCTCCTGTGATAACAAGACAGGAGTTTCCAGTTCAGCCTCTGATTGCGGGCCAAGCCCTCACTTCAGCCTCTGATTGGTCACAGGCCAGTCCTTCAAAGGGCATAACCAATTGGAGGCCTCTAAAGGGCACGTGGGGGGGGGGGTGTTGCCAATTCTTTTGGCTTTATAAAGCCCTGGGACCATTGTGGTAAGGAGGCTCTTGAGCCGTTTGCTGGTGTTTGTTTCTATTCTGTGAGTTGTCTTCGCTCAGTCTGTGCTTTTTCTTTCCTTACTCCATTTTTCTGTTGCTTTGCCTTTCATTGCTTCTTTTGTTCCTTCGTGTCTTTTGTTCAACATTCTGAGAACTTGGGCAACTAAATCTTGTAATGCTATTTGCCTATGAAAATAGGCAAACTGGAAATATCTAGTAGAATAGAAAAAAAGCTCTCTAGAGTTTAAGTGGGGAGGTATCTATAGAAGATAGGCTAACGTGAAAACTGAAAGACTGAAAGAGAACCGGTTTGAGGAATTATCTCCCTATAAACCCACCCCTTCCTCTAGTCTTAACTACAATCGTGTCTCATAGACAGGAAGATCTATGCCCTGAGAAGCTGAATTAGATTTCTGCTGCGCTGGTGCCCCCTGATGGTCTCGCCATTTCATGGCTCATAGTTTTTAGAGGAAAGTCCCTTAGAAAGCTTTTTTTGTCTCTGGCTAAACACAGAAGTAGGATTAAATGGTAGGGCTAAATCTAGCTTCCGTTTTCATCCCCAACCAATCTTGTTTCTCTCTTCCCAATATCCCGTTGAATAGCAAAGGGTAATGAGGCTGAAGATGAAAAGAACAACAGCAAAGACTTGCTGATGGCTGTCTAAATAAGATAGGACGAGATTCTGAAATTAAACCCAGCAGGTAGAATGCTTCTAAAGGCTACCTAGGCCCATATGCTGAAACCTATTTCGTTAAAGTACTGTTGTGGTTTCTTATTCCACACACAGTGGCACCTGACTGAGTACTTCACTGAGAAGATTGAGCAGAAGATACGGCTCTGATGTAGTGCTGTTTATCAAGTTCTCAGATAATTTTAGGGTTATCGACAGCTTTTTCTTTTAAACTTAAGGGAGGCCGGATCCACAAACCGAGCACTAGCACAGGCTGGCACGAAACACAGCTTAACTTTCATTTCAGGCATTGTAGGGGCCTATCTCTCTTGCTGACAGTTACGGGTGCAGTTTAAGCACAATCTATTTAAGTGGTGCACTTTGCATGGAGATACAGAAATGTATAGTGAAAAGAGGATAGGAGTAACAATGGAGTCTGTGCCGCAGCCAGTCTCCGCTTTTAGATAATGCTCTGTATCTAGTTACTATAAATTTGGGATAGCCCTGGCGATGAGGATGCTTTGGGACACTGTTTGCTTCTTTAAATCACCATAACCACTCATAAACCCAGTCTCGAGGAGTTATGCGAGTGTTTCTCTGTCCTTTCTCTTAACCTGTTCCCCTTAAATATCGTTACAAGAAAACGTCCATTGGAGCATACTTCATAGCACTGTGACAGTAGCAGAAGGGAGAAAGTGACTGTTCTAGAGGAACTTCCCCCGGCTTTTAGTTCCTTTGAGTATTTAGAAAGTGGAGTCCAAAGATTTGTTAGCATTTGAGATGTTAATGGCAGGTTAAAACAATCTAGGCTGCTGGAAGCCAAGAGTTTTCTATTTAAGTTAACAAGATAATTAAGTTCTCAAATAACTAAAAGTGGCTAGAAGTCAAACCAGTATAAGATGATGGCAAGCTGGTAGGGCTTCTGAATTCAGTTGAGAACACAATCCTCATTTTTCAACTTGGTTTTGAACACTTCATCGTCAGCAATATTTAAATATTAAATTTTAAAAATACTTAGGGATTCCTAAAGGAGAATCATAACGGGCATCTTAAACCAGCTACTCTTTAAAATCAAAATAATGCTGTCACTGCCAATAAACAAGTGCAGTGTCTTTTTCTTATCAGTGAGTTATTTAGTCTGTGATTTCAATCTTCTAAGTAACCTTGCGAAATATTAACCACGCTCCACAGGCCCCACCCCTGACTGCAGGCAAGCAGAAATTCCCTTCAGATTGTGTGAATGGAGACAGTTCCAATCTACATTACATGATCTATACACAAGTGTTTTCTGACACTTATTCCTTTGATTCAGAAATTCTTCCTCAAAGCCATGTTTTTTTGAATTCTAGTTTCAAATATGTCTTCGAAAATATCCATGGCAGGTTTGTGCATAATTTGCATTTTGCTTATTTACCTTGGTTGAGGTTTTTCCTTAGTTTAAAAATAAACTTTAATTTTTAGGAAAAAATTATCAGGTTTTTTCAATCTTAAAAAAAAAACCAAATTACTTTAAGGAAGGATAGTTTCTTGTAGAAAGGATTAATGAAAAATCCCTGTTTTTGCTATTCTGTCATTAAGCCCTTTCAAATAAGCATCCAAAGACCAACAGACTTAAAAGGGTAACTTGTTCTTTTTTTGAGGTACTTAAGTTCACTCTTTTGTTTACTTGCGGGATGTGGCTTAGAGAATCCCAGTTCATATTTAGATAATACAAGGAAACCAACGTGAATCCAGTGGCACAAGTATAATAAATGAAAACTTCATTTGCTTTTTAACTAAGCCTACAAATACATGTGTTCCTATGCAAGATTTTTCTAATTCATAAATTGCAAGAAAACAGGCTAGCTTCCTTGTACACTTAAATCTGAGGCTCCTCACTCAACTTTTTAGTGGACCCTGCAAATGAGGTAACTAGACCATTGATGAATCCAGAAGAGGGAAGCAATTGCCTAAAATGACATCACTACTGTTAGCACACTAAAAGCCATAGCCGCCTACGGATTTTCCCAAGGAGGACTGAGGTGAGGGCTATTTGCATTACCAATTGTATTCTATATTTTCCACCTTCAAATAGTAAACTAAATAACAGGTTTTCCTGAAAAAGCATCTGATTGCTAATGTGCCTCCCAAATAAGTAAAAACCCTTTTAAGAAAAATAGACAAGGTTGTGTATTGGCTTACTTTTGAAGTATGCCTTCATCCTTTTTTGCTTTCCCCATGGATTACAAGTTCAATGTGAGGGGCAGAAAGCCTACCATTTTATTTTTTCAAGATGTGTAAAGGAGAACCATATGCAAGCCTTTTGAGGGGGAACAAACTATAATTCTGTCAAACTGATGAAACAAGTTATCAAGTATAATATCTTAGCTTCCTTCAGGAAAGAGAATATGTTGGGGCTACATTCTGATAGGATATATTCAACCATAAGCCTTAAAAGCATGAATCCTAAAGGGATATAGAAAAACTCACAGGAATGCCAATGATGGACTCTCGAATCTTCAGGAGTTCTGGGAGTATCAAGAATATGGAGTCCAAATTCTACCGCTAAGCTGACAGATGACAGAGTGTATTACCTCAATGGCTAAATATTTAAGCTTCATGGAGTGGAAGATAGTTGACTGTAAATGAGCCAAGAATACAAAAAAAAAAACTGCCTGTGAAATTATACTGCAGACATAAAATCTCAACTGCCTAAGAGCTCTGGTTCTTCTAAAAGCCATGGCTGACAGAGCAAATTAAGCAGTGAGATGTTTACTATGTTTAACAGATAAACTGGCAAACGTAGAAGATGTAATTACCCAGCATGTTTTTCTAAAAATGAATTTTAACTCTGTTCTATGAGGGGGCAAAAGCTGCAGGGCACTGATTTTTTTTCCTGAAAGTCTTATGTGTTTGGGTAGGATTTTTTAAATTCAGTAACTTGCTAATAAATGGTCAAATATTGAAAAACCAAGAGACTTTCAATGAGGAAGCAGACCAAAAGGGGAGCACTTTAGCATTTTCAGCATGTCTGAAAAGATTTCTGGTTGAAGAATATTGTTCTAGCAAGATATCCAGAGGATTTAGCCTACCCAGGGACAAAGCAGTGCTTCACATAGAGAAATTAGCCAGTTAAAGCTGACTTGGGACTCTGTATAGTGAATGTCATATATACAGATGACCTCCCACCCCAAAAACTAACCTGTACCTTACTGTAAATTATATCAGTTATATTTGTCTTGCATGCAATAGATAATTACTGACTTTAAAATATACAAAGATGTTTACATGGTAAATCAAGCTTGATGGTTTCATTAAATGAACCTGCATGCTTTTCTTATTAAATAGCAACAATAAATGGAGAGTTCCAAGCCAGCTCTTGGAAGAAGACACTATTACTAAAAAACTTAAAAGTTTTTCTATGCAGATATTAAGCTAAAAATTTCTCTAAGCCAGCACTGGAATAAATACAAAGATTATTCACACATCTAAAAACATTACAGTAACCTGAAGGATAAGTGAAGACTTCTCCCCCTAAGGAATTTCTTGGGCCTGTCCTAGGAGGGCTATCTCCTTTGCAATATGTTACGACAGGAAGTCGTCCATTTTTGTGTGTGTGACAGTTGTAGAAAATTATATACTAGCCTAATAGTGGTAGTGTTTAAATGTCTGAATCCCCTGTTAGACTGTAAACTCAGGTCTGGGAGTCCTCCTAGAGTAGTGTCTGACACATTGGAAATGTTCAATAAATGTTAAATGAATGAAAAATAGAAGGCAAATGTCTAGATACCTATGTTGTGATTAGAAAAATTTAAACAAATGCCAAAGGTACCTCTTTCCTTCTAAGAGGTCATCATTTGCATACATAACATTCATACACAGTTCCAAGTCAGCTTTAAATGGCTGGTTCCTCTGTGAGCCACTGCTATGGTCCCTGGTGGTAGACTCCCACAAGCCGCCTCCTATATGCAGATTAAGACCTCAGCTTCTTGATAGTTCATACAGTCACCTCACCTAGGCTTCGCAGGAGAAACCTGGGACTCTGCAGGAGACCTAGGAGGCTGTGCAGGAGGAGTTTCACAAATGTTTTGGCAGCAGGGAACGAGCAGCAGCAGAGATGAAATGACTCGCCACTCTTCGGGGCACAGGATCTAGCTATGTCAAGCATTCATTTTCACTTTATTTTGATAAAATGTTTTTATGGACGATGACATGAACATGAAGCTTGGTAACAGGAGAAACGTAAGTTCTGAAACTCAGCTACTCAACTGATCTGGCCTCAGTTTCCTCTACATAAGATGAGAATAAGAAGGAAATTGACTTATCTAGGTTTCGTTGCCAAGTCAAGTGAGATTGTGGATGTGTAAACACTTGTCAAGCCATAAAACACTCTATAATGTATAAAGTTATAAAGGCGTCTTTGTGGTAGAATGATTGCAAATATGGTACCAATTATCCTTCTACCACTTTTTGCACTGTGCCTTTGAAGTTCCTACTATCAACAGGTGAAGTCTATTCCTCCTCATCTCTGTAATCTAGGCTGGTCTTGGAATTTGCTTTGGTTCATAGAAAACAGCAGAAGTAATCGTGTGCTAAATTCTGACCCAAGGCCTCAAGGTAACTACTTTTGCAAATATATTTGCTCTCGGAACCCTACCACTGGGAGAACAAGCCTGGATTAGCCTGATTGGGAAGTAGAGATCATGCGGAGGAGAGTTTAGTTGTCCCAGATGAGGCCATCCTTGTCCACCCTTCAGCAGCAAACACAGCCAAGATCCAGCAGAGCTCCCTACCTGACCCATAGCTGATGGCTTGTCTCACTCTTACACTTGCCAAGACCAGTAGATCCATCCAGATTCATTAGGAAAGATAAAGGCTTGATTGTGTTTAAACCACTGAGTTTGGGGGTAGTTTGTATGTAGCAATAACTCAGCACTAGCCTCCAACAAGAGTCCGTGGGGACACGTCAAAGGAGAGGGGTAATAGGTAGAAAATGTGTGGGTCTTGAGAATCAATGACAGCTGTTTCAGCATTACCCCTCAGCTTCCTCCATTTCCAGGGTGGTGGTAGTCACAACTTCTGGCTCACCTCGAGACTAAGGCTGAGAACTTCTGATCTCAGTAGAAAGACTGCTCTTAATTCAGAGTGCCATGTGAACCACTATACCTCTGCTTCCAAAGTGTGATTGAAAAAGAAAATAATGGCCTCCTGGACCTTCATCAAATATCTAAGTATGCTGTCTCAATCAAGAGTCAAATACTCAGATCTCCTTTTAAATATAGCCTCTGAAATCAACCTACCCAGCCTGACATTTAAAAATCAGCTGATACAGAAAGGCAGGAAGGGATTAGTTAGCAAAAGTGGGAAAGTGAATAGATCAGAGGCTAGATCATCAGAAGCCTATAAAAAGCGTAAATGCTTAGGACAATTCGCATGGAAAGTGAAAAGGGAATTAAAGACATGAAAGGGAAACCAGTTAGTCTCTTTATGAGCAAGTGTATATCCTTGCTCACAGAACTCTGGCTGTGTACAGCCTAAAGCTTAATGTAATGCCATCAGTAAATATTGAGGATAATTACAGGCCCATGGATTAGTGGATTTCTGCTTTAAGTTTGCCGTTTATTTTCTAGGGCACATAACCCCTCCCACAGAAAATGAGTAAACACAGAAGGACCTAGAATTCCAATCATCCAAATAGTTCTTGTGATTAGATCAGATTCACAAAATCACAAGAATTTGAAGGAGTTCTACAACTCCTACAAATGTAGTCCCTCCCCTGTTTAAACGATTCCTTAGTCCATATCTTCTGGATCCCAAGACGTCCCTCTTCTCTTACCAGAATACGCTAATAGCAAAGCTGCTCAGATTATCAGCAGTTCAGCAAAATCAAAAGGAATATCTGAGCTTAAGATGGAAAGGTCAGTTACCCAGTACCAATAAATGCAGATAACACTTATTGAGCATGTTACCATGTGCTGAGTACCACGGTGTTTTTCATTAATCCAAATTTGTTTTCTCAATTCCATGAGTTAGGTATTAAACTAATTTTATAGACGAAACTTCTCAAGATGCAGTAGCTTGCCCCAAAAGTTTCATAGCTTTGTTTCCTGCACAGCCAAGAGCAAATCCAAATCTGGATGATACCAAACTACTCTCTCCAACCATCCAAACATCATGCCTTGGCTTTACTCAACATTCTTTGCCTTTGTACTACACATTCCTATCTGCCAAGTACTATCACATACACAGTTCCGTGAATCATGTATGTATTCTTAGTGAACAACTTTGACAGCTTGGTGGAGCACTCCAGTCTCTGAAGGAGCCCCTCCTTAGCTGATGAGTTTTCTCTGGGCTATTCTTTGCAGCCTCCCTCCAGCTCTTCCTTCCGTCAGATCTCCATTTCCTGCACTTTGCTCCGTATTGCCTTTTATCTTTTTCCTGTCTTCCCTTCTCAGGAAGAACCACAATGATTGTGCTTGAGAACTTTAGAATCAGATTGGCTGAGTAACTGACAAAAAACATGAGATGGTAACTAACAATCTACTTCATAGAGGGTGGCTGAGAGGACTTAAATGAGATCATATGTGTAATGGGCTTAGCACAGTATGATATAACATGGTAAATGCTTAAATCTAAATGTGGACCTTCTACGAATATATCAACTTGGTGGAAGAAGAGTAAAAACTATTCCTGGATTATCACTGAGATAAAGGTTTTCATGGTGACTCCATTCAAGAGGACTCAATTGTATTTCCATAAAGCAAGTATTTATTTATTGCCTCATAATGAAGTACTTTCATAAACAGAATCCTATGCCATCCTTGCCATTAGGCAGCACTTTGTAAAAGCTGGTACAAGTGTTGCCCTTTTGATAGTCTCCCCTGAGCTTCCAGTGGAATATATAGGGGATTGAGTCAACATTTACTTGATCTCCTTCTAAAGTCCCTTCCTATATTGCAGAGGCTTACACATTTCCAAAACTCTATTGCAGTTAGTCTGATGTAATTTAAAGTGAGCCAGCCAGACGAACCTGCACATAAGCCATAATTTCAAACTTGAGTTAGGTGGGAGAAGAGTCATAATGATTAAAAATCCATTTTTTTTCCAGTGCAGATCACAATGGAGCTGGGTTGGATTTAGTGCTGGCATCTCTTAAGGCAAATTCACAATTCGACAGGCCTCTGCAGATTGGAGCAGAAGCAGCAGCTCCCTGGGCAGCCCAGTTCTAGGGTAGGACTTAGACATCTGTCTCTTTAGCTCTCCCAATGATTATGTAAATCTGTAATTCTCTATAAATCTTTTTCTTCCAAAATTAGCCAGAGTATATCCTACTCCCTGCACTTGATTTCTAAACAATAGCTAAGAGGAGCTCTTGCCCTTCTTTCTGTACCTCCAGTACTTGTTCCTGCTCATAATTCTTGTTACACTGGACATTTTATTACAGTAACTTAGAAACATTTATCTCTTCCTCAAGTTGAAAGCTTGATGGAAGATGCTATGTCATTTTCACCTCTGATATTTCCCATAGTGCTTGGCACAAAGCATTTGCTGAATTGAACTGAGACACGTTCCCACAGTAACACTGTGGTAAGCTAATGCCTAATTTTGAATTGTCACTGGGTTTTATTCCACATTCTGTACATTGCTGAACTATGCCTAAACCTGTTTTAAAAGTGACCATCTTTGTTGGTAGATTAGGTTCTTCAGAAACACGCATATGTATCCTCACTACTTCACTTCCTTAGAAGTAACATTTCCCTGCTCGACTGACATTGGATTTTTGTGCATATGGCTGGATTTGGCTAACTGCAGTAGAGTATAGTCTCCAATATCTTTTAAGGTTGGGCTTAGTTATGAGATTCACTATGGCCAAGCTAATGTCGCCAGATATAACAGACTCACAAAATGCTCTTATGCAGCTGGACTTGTGCTCTATGCCTCTGTTACACTCATAAGAACATGCCTCAGACAGTCCAGTTGAAAGATTCACGGAGCCACAGCTACTGCCAGCCAAGTCCAGCCTAAATTAGCTACCTAATATCTCCTTTTTACCTGCAGATTCATGAGTGATAAATGCTTATTGTCTCATATCACTAAAGTTTTGTGATTGTTTCACGGTATTGTCAATAAGTCATGTTTCTAGAGAATTCTTTCAAAGAAAACTTGGATGTACCAGAAAGAGAAGGCATACCCTGGTATGAAGTTTAATGCTTCCCTGTAGGACACTTCTTTCCTGCACAATCATCTTCCTCGAGGTTCATCTCCTTCGTTTCCATAGCAATACATATTACTCATACCCCAGTTACTTACTGGCTTGACCTTACATCTCTTTGTGCCTTATCAATAGATGTTCCTCAATTTTTGCTTCTCTTCATTAAGCTTTAGTCTCTTTTAAATATCATTTTCAGGGACTTTGTATCACTCTGTGAAACTCCTAAATTCTGTCCAACCCTGAACTTAAGTCATAGCCACCAACTTCTAGCTACCAACAGACTGTCTAGCTGGCATTCCTCCTAACGTCTTACATAAAACTCTCCAAACCACATCCAGCAATATTTCCTTAACTTTTCTGTTTCCTCTTTCTCTTACCATCTTCCAGGCCATCTATACACAAAATCTGTTATCTTCCTCTCACCATACCAGACTCCAAATTTAATAATTACTACATATCTTAAGTGCCCTGACAAACATTCCAAAGGACGATTAGGTTAGTGAAGCTTCTAATTTGAAGGAATACTATTTGAAATCATTCTTGTAAAGCAACGAGTGGTTTTGGTTATGTGACTTGGCCCTGAATTGATTCTCTAATCTTGGGACTTCTCCACATGTTTTTCTTCAGTTGGGGGCAGGGTGATGATGGGCAGCCTGTGGAGCCTCAAATATACTGATAAAGATGTCAAGCAGTCATTTGGTAGAAAGGAAAGGACATAGGGAAACCGGCCATTCCTGCTTCAACTAGAAAATTAAAGGCTGATGTCCTATGCTGTTCTAAAAAATCAATGGCTAATAAATATAAGTAATATTTACCTAGACTGGCAAAACAAGGATTAAAATTTACCATGCAGAACACAACCCACAAAACATTTTGCAACTAGTATTATAGCTTTTGAATGAAAAAAAGCTATCAGGTTTCATATAGGCATTTAATGAAGGATCTCTGAAGAGACCCTGGACGTAAATCTTTATATTGTATGCTTTATTTACTTTAATACAATTCCAGCTTTTCTCTAAATCAGGCTATATTTCTATCACATTATACATTTGAGAGATGTTCTATCGTGGATAGCAATGAGAATTCTAAGTCTCCAGGGAGAAGACAAGCTAGAGCCTTTCAGAGCTCCTCAACAAGCTAAGCTAAAATTGACTCAATATTGGTGAATTCTAGGAATAAACAACTAAGTTAACCAAATATATGTGGGACTTATTGACAAAACAAGTAGCCAAGTCTTCCAGGCACCCGGTGTCAGTGGCACACACACATTTTCGCAGTCAATTAACTGCAGAACCTGGAGGATAGATGTTTTTTTTTACTGCATGGTATATTTTAGCTCCTATACTAGCCAAATTTTTAGTGCAAAGGATTATTGGGTAAGCTTCCTTCCCTGAATCTGAAGCTGACCTTTGTTGTGTGTCCAGAAAGTCTGAGTCTAAACCAAATTTTATCCAATTGAAACTATCAATCCTCAGCAGTCTGTAGTTCCTTTTTTAAAAAAGGAATGAGATTTTTTTAGACATATCCATTTGTGTGTGAGGGAAGTAGACAGAAAGTAACAACATTAGACCAGTAAGTAAAAAATCTGGAACACTTTTTCTACCTTATCGCTAGAGCATCCCCTCCACATAGTAGCTCTACCAGTTAGATTCAAACCTATGGTCAATATTTTGAACGGCAATCTTGAAACAGCACAACACATAAAAATGCTGCATTTCACAGGATATATAATATGAAGTTTATATGCATGTGTATATGTATTATATGTATACAATATCTGGGGCCGTGAGAAGAGAGAGAATCTAATAGAGTATCTGAAACTAAGGCACAAAAGAGCCGAGACAGTGAGTACAGGTCTTGCAATGTGACCTGGGTAGGTGAGAGGTCTGGATGCAGGAGACAAAGTCTACATCACCAAATGTCTTGACTGCCCTGCTTAGGAACCCATGTTTTATAGAGAAGGCAGCAGGAAAGTCTTTACATAGTGGAATTTGAAGGAGTCAATGGCTGTTTATGCAAGGCCTCTAACAGTGAAGAGACGAGGGGCTTGGGGTAGTGACGATGCTAGGAGTAAGTGAATTATGTTGAGAAGGTTCATGGCAGTAATCTAGGTGAGAAAAGAGAAGTGAGGACATATGCTTTAAAAGGCTTCCTTTTCTACCTGGTAGTTCAATATATAAGGGTCCTTCGAAGACTAAAGTTTTCATGCGATTTTTGAATTGTCAAGCATGAAAAAATACACAAAGCATATCTGAACTCATGTACTTCAACAAACTGAACTTCAAAGATTAGAAACATTTTTATAATAAACTTTTTAACTTTTGTGGGCACCATAGTAGGTGTATATAATTCTGGGGGTACATGAGATGTTTTGATACAGGCATGCACTGTGAAATAAGCACATCATGAAAAATGAGGTATACATTCCCTCAAG
This sequence comes from Pan troglodytes, assembly GCF_028858775.2. Lineage (NCBI taxonomy): Eukaryota > Metazoa > Chordata > Mammalia > Primates > Hominidae > Pan > Pan troglodytes. The sequence goes on from NC_086015.1 coordinate 34,780,378, forward strand.
CATTTATTGAGTTGCAAATGTCCCAACCACACTTCTTAAGTTATTTAAAAATGTAGTTATTGAAAAGTCACTCTATTGTGCAGTCATAATAAGTCTCCATTATTTTGGATCCATTAACCATGCCCACCTCCCAGACCCCCACTACCCTTCCCACTCTGGTAACTATCTTTCTAGTCTCAATTGTTTTTGATTTTTAGATCCCACAGATAACTGAAAACATGTGATGATAGTCTTTTTCCTTGCTTATTTCACTTAACATTACAATCTCCAGTTCATCCATGTTTCAAATGACTGGATCTCATTCTTTTTTATGGTTGACTGGTATTCCATTGTGTATATGTACCATACTTTATCTGTAGATGGACACTTAGGTTGCTCCCAAATCTTAGCTATTGTAAACAGTGTGCTACAACAAACATAGGAGTGCAGTTATCTCTTCCATATACTGATATCATTTTAGGTTGACAATTAAAAATCTAGCACCATAAATAGGTACAGTCATGTGTCAAAAGTAGAACTCTGTGTATTTATACATATACATACTCCTCAGCTTACAATGGGGTTACATACCCATGATCCCATCATAAATTGAAAGTATTGGCCAGGAACAGTGGCTCACGCCTGTAATCCCAGCACTTTGGGAGTCTGAGGCTGGTGGATCACAAGGTCAGGAGATTGAGAACCATCCTGGCTAACATGGTGAAACCCCCCGTCGCTACTAAAAATAACACAAAAAATTAGCCAAGTATAGTGGCCGGCGCCTGTAGTCCCAGCTACTTGGGAGGATGAGGCAGGAGAATGGCATGAACCCGGGAGGTGGAGCTTGCAGTGAACCGAGATCACGCCACCGCACTCCAGCCTGGGCGACAGAGCAAGACTCCGTCTCGGGGGGGTGGGGGGGGAATATTGTAAGTCAGAACTGTATTTATTACACCTAACCTACCAAATATCACCGCTTAGCCAAATCTACCTTAAATATGCTCAGACTTAGACTATAGTTAGGCTTCCTGTTAGATGATTTTGCCCATTTTATAATAGTGTGGCGTATCTCAGAATTTATTGAATACCATACGTTACATCAAAATTGCAACAGTTTCTCACATTGTAAAGTTGAAAAATCCTTAGGTCTAAGCATTGTAAGTCTTAAAGACCATATCTTTATATATCTATCTCTCCATGTATAGAAATGTAGATAACATAATCCTTAGTCAGCTTTTGACCAGAAAATTCTAAATGTGAAGATATCAGAAAATATCACCTTAAAATGATATAATTTGGTTATCCATATTTGAAAAATGATTTTATAAATTTCCTTGATAATAAAAAGGAAAAAATCTTCCCATTGACTTTTTTCTTAACAAAGAATAAAATACTTAAAATATTTCTACTAAACAAACCTCAAATCTCTAAATGGAGGATACAGGATTTAAAATACTCTGTAATTTGGTCAGAATAGCATAGAAAGTTTTAACATTCATAAAAATGCAAATGTACATCATATATAATGTTTATTAAATATATTAACACTTTACTGAAGTGATTTTATATTTAAAGTTTTTCAAAACTTAGTTCTTAAGTAACTGAGGACATGAAGAAAAATTCTCTTAATAGTTAAGAGATTTTTAGATCCGAGTCATTTTCCCTACTCAAATTGTACGAAGATACACAGTAGAAACTAATTTCTAAGACATGATCTGATAGATTCTGGTGTGTAGACTCTAAGAGAAACCCTGCAAAATTTGTTAGATTACACTTAAAACATAATTCTCTTGAGTTATGTAACTCATAAGAAAAGCAAAACTACAAGACTCCAGTGCATTATAAACTGAGAGTTTTTTTCCTGTAAAAATGGAAGTAGAGCCAAGTGTAGTTACATTTTCTTTCCAACTCTTTCATACTACTCGGTCCCTTGTTATTTTTCTAAGCCGCTTGCTGAGCATTTTATTAGAGAAATCACTCGAGAAGCATATGTCCCAAGCACCAAGAACAGTGGAACACAATAGATGCTCAATAAACATATTGAGTAGGCAAGTTCCCATGTGAATTCTCTGATCATCTTACACTTAAGAATTGTTAACTCACATGATAGACATGATTAGTACCAAACTAAACTGCCACAGTATTCTAGTCCACCTCGGTATACTTCAGTGTCAGCTCACCCCAGGTTGTACTGACAATCTCCATTCGGAATTAGGCAAGTGATATTACAGTTGACTAAAGCAAGCTCTGCTGTGGTACTGCCAACATTTGAATTATCCCTACCTACCCCTGAAACAGTGAGGCACTACCATTTCTAGAACATCCTGCGAAGAGGGGGGACATTTTCATAAGAAACAGCATAATCTAAGGACAGATTGCAGGAAAAGTCTGACAATGGAGGCTTAACCATCTGTAGTCACAACTGCAAATTTTTTTCCTTCCGAACTGATGATTTGACCAGCAGAACCAAAACTAAATAGCAACTTACAACACTAACTGCTAGATTTACGCAAGACAGAGGAGGTAGTTCCCTCAAGGGCAACATTAGAAGAGCCATCAAAATGTTCATCTCCCCTAACATGTCTTCCTTATTAAGCTGTCCTTATCCCGAATTCCCCACACGGATCACCATTCATAAGAAGTGGTGGCTCTCGGCTCTTCCTGCACATCAAAAGCCAGATAAAAAGATGATCCTAGGTTTTTACTGCAGACCAACTCAATGACACTTTCAGGGTGAGTAGTCATATTCTGTAAAACTACAGGTGGGATAATGGACAAAGAACGAACCATGATGTCTTCAGGAAGCCACAATAAGCATATAAATTGCCCAAATGAAGTTCATGCTTTATTTTGCTGAACGAATCAATAAATTATTTTTTATGCATCTACTATGTGATAACATTGTGAAAACATACAAGGACAATCAACCCCATTATTAAACATTCAGTACCAGGGCTTGCTTCATGGGTGTGCAACCTGTGCAGCTGAACAAGGCCCTGCCCTCAGAAGGGCATGCTTGGTTTAATGCTCAGCTGTCAGCATCTTAAAACTCTGGGTAATTTTGAAACAAGGAGCCCCACATTTTTATTTTGCATGAGTTTTTGTACTAGCCAGGCTTGGAAGGGTTGAAACTCAAATATGACCCTAATGTGACACATTGCACCTTCATCTCCCCTGCAATCTACTGTATCATAGGGGAATTGTAATGCATCATCCCTATGCTTAAAATTCATCAGCCATTTTCTCCTATGCATTGCATAATTTGTCTGTTTCTCTCGCCTCTAGCTTGACATAATCTTTTCCAACTCCCCTCCCAAATATTGCTTTATTATCATAACTGGCAAGACGGGAAGAAAATGTGTCATAAGAGTATATGAAAAGGGGTACTCATGCTCAGGTGCCAGGAAATAAGTCTTGGGAAAGCTGAGAGGCTGACTTTCTAATTTTAAATTGGAGTCAGACATAAAAATTGACTATTGGTTAAATGATACTGGTTAAAAGCTATAAAAATGGCTTACAAAAGATTGCATCATTCCCCATTCAGAGGAAGAAACAAGTATATATCTGAGGCCTCCAGGAGGAAATTGAACATGGGGCACCAAGAATGAAGAGGTGGTAGAACATAGGCACAAGGCATCAGGGATGAAAGCAGAGAGAAAATACTAGGAGGTAGGAATGCTAAATTCACTCTCATTAACCCTGAGCATCAGGGATGTCTTGAAGATGTGCAACCAGCACAGTCACACAAGCTCCTGAGCTGACAAGGGGCCCCATGCTTGGTAATGCTCTACTGTGGCCATCTTGAAATTTTTAGTAGTTTCTGGAAAAGGAACCCCACATTTACTTCACATCAGGCTCTGCAAATTATGTAGCCTGTCCTACTTAGCACTATGTGAAGCGGTTTACATGTACTATCCTATTTAGTCCCTGAAAATCCATAACACATCATTACTGTGATTTTTTTTCTCTTAATGAGGAAACAGGTATGGAGTGGTAATGTACTGTACCAAAAGGCACACCACAAAGATGAAGCCAGAACTTTCATCCAGGTTTTTCTGACTGCCAAGCCAGTGTGTTTTTGATGACAGTGATAGGCTGGCTTTCCAAGTAAAGACAGGAGAGAGCAGGTGGCTCAGTCAGCTAGACTGCAGGGGCCATAAATAGGATTACCAGAGGACAAGGTAAGAAGGTTGAGTAAATCAGATCACTGTAGTCCCTGAATGATCATAGACTTTCCTATGGGACAAGGGGAAACATGAGTGACATATTGAAAGTTGGACTTTAGGAAGTCTATTATTGTGATAGTGTTAAGGTATTTTGTTAAGCAAACAAAAAGGCATGGAGAAGATATCTGGGGCTCATATAGTCCTTCAAATATGAGGTAACAGGATGAATAATAATGAAAGCTAATGTTTATCAAGCATTTACTCTGTGCCAGGCACTATTCTAAGCACTTTACAGTATTTAAGCATTATACCAGTCAATCCCCATCAAAGTTCTGTGAGGTGTAGGTAGTTTTTAAATATTCTCCTGTTACTGATGGAAAAAATGAAAGGAAAGCAAGTTTCAGTAACTTGTTCATGGTCACGCAGCCAGTGAGTGGCAGAGGCATTATTTACTCCAGAATCAGTGATTTAATCTTCAATAAGAATATTTAAAAGATGCCCTTTTTAACTTAAAGGGTTCTAAAACACATATAAAAACGAAAAATATTAAAGAATGCTATTTTACAAAGGATCCAGGAGGATAGAGTTTTAGCAGATTTGAGAACCTATCGTAAAGGAAAGCCATTTAAATCCTTTGGTTCTTGGCACAAAACCAGAAACGCAGATCAACAGAACAGATTGGAAAACTGAAATAGTTTTTAAAATTGTAACACATAAGACCCCATAATACAGTGTTAGGAGGAATTAATTAGAAAAACTTGATAATACTTTGAGGAAATGATCAGGTTAGATTCATACTTTGCATGATACACTAAAATAACCTCTACATGGATTAAGGATTTAAATACAAAAAATTGAATGACAGTAAAGCCAGCAGGAGATGGACTAGAATATCAGGTTTATGAGAAAACAGTAACTTCAGCTTTGAAGCAGTGGAATAAATTATGAAGGAAAAGATTGACAGATTTGAATACATAAAAAATTTAAAACTTCTGTACGATGAAAACAAGACTAAATACAAAGGACATTATTACTGAAGGCCATATTTGCATTCCATGCTACAAAGACAGCTTTAAAACCCAAACCATGTTACCCTTATTCAAATTTATAAGGAAAAACATCAGATCTCAAAATATACTTAAAATATGAAAAAATGAATACTGACAATCAGATTGTTCAGCCTACCAACAATTAATATATATGTGCAAAATAAACTTGATAGGATTTTTTACCTTCTAAATAACTCCCCATAACCCCCCCCCTTATCCTTATAACACCCGATATTGTCAGAGTTAGATTGAACCTTGTGTACTCATTCCTTACTGTTGGCATTGTAAATGTATACAGACTTCTTAAAAATTAGTAATACAAAGCTAATCAGGCTCAAAGCTGCATGAGTTTTTTCATAGTCAGCAATTACATTTTGAGCACTTTATCTTCTGGAAATAATAGCAAAAGCAGATGTGAGCAAAAGATGTTCATCTGTTATTGTTTACAATAGCAAAACCCTGGAAACCTAAATGCCCCAAATTGAGAATGGTTTTATAAATTGAGAAGGGACTACTTGTTATAGAGGGCAAGCCATTTGAAGATTTTTATTTTCAGGAGTTTGGTCCAAAGGGATGAGGAAAGAGACAGTGAAGTAGCTTGAGAGGAAAACAACATAAATGACAATTTTTCCTTAATTTCATTGAAGCCTTGGACATATCTTGTTCCCCCTCAATTGATAAATATTAGAGGAAATAAGAATGAAATTTTGAGAAGGAGAGAAGGGGAGAGAGAAGGGGGGGGGGAGGGAGGAGAGGAGAAGGAAGAGAGTGGCGAGACTGGAGGTGCAAAGACCTCTGAGGCACAAAGAAGCCTCAAAGGCAAACGTGGAAAAGTTTGCTTTGGAGACGAGATGTGACTTCCTCTGAGATAAAGATGAAGAAACATTTGAAGTGAAGAGAAGGAACAATTTGATCCTCTGAGAATTTGACTTAGGCGAGTCTTTCTTGGTCTGGCAGAACCGGATACCCTGACACCTGTGATGCTGTAATTCTATAACATTTTCACAGCATTTGTTCACTCCGTATTTAGTGTGTCATTTTCCAGCTGTGAACGAAAACGTGAGCAAAAGTGCCACCAGGGGGCAGGCTGGGCACTGGCAAAAGGACTTTGAAGAGACCATGGAAAGTCTTTTCCTTTCAGTCCAGGGGTCCATTCTTTGTTTTTGCAACAACAAATACTGCATCAAGTCCAGAGCAATTTCCTTAATGGTTGTGTTGGGGGTATGGATTTTTGCTCCATAAACTCAAGTGTGCAAGAAATGTCACAGTACTGTACTTTATTTTCTCTAAATAAAATTAAATTCAACTGCAAGCCACCATCCTAGGTAAGGCTGAAAGTCACTCAGTCGTTATTACAGCTCCCACAACCCCAAAGCATTCTGTAGAGATAATGAGGATCTTATTCAGTGCTCATATTTAGGTCATTGGTCCATCCAGTGACTAGTGAAATACTTATGACCTGAACCAACACGATATCTTGGTACATGGTGACAGTGCTGTATCCTTATCTGTTAGGATAGGGGCAGAAGTTCCAATGTCTGGAACGCACACACGCGCACACACCCAGATACCTCCTTAGGAATCATCCTCAGCTTCCCTGCTTTGCGTAACCTATCTGTAGAAATTGTCTCCTGCACCCTCCTCTGGCTTGAGGGAAATTCCTCCTGCTTCCCCCTGTGCCTGCCTCTTTGTCTCCTCTATGGTCTAATCATGGGCCAGCTTAGGCTACAAGAACATCTAGGAAGATAGACATCTTCAGAACACACGAACCTCAGGAGAGGCATTGAAGCCCAGAGGCCCCATCTAGTTCTAGGAATCCAGAAAGGAGAAAACAAGATCAAAATGCACCCACACCCATATGTCTAAACTGTGTTGCCACATTTGCTACGAGGTTATCGTCCTTAAAACACCCACTTGACAGGTCTGACAGTATGAGACAGTTATCTTCTGGTAGATGACAGAGCTCAAGCATCCCTCAGTCGATAGTGGGCCAATCCCAGTACTGCTGCCATGGAGGAGCAAAGATGAAGGGACAAAACTCTCATCTCAAGGAGCTTCCAGTGACACACAGGTAATCAAGGACTGACGAATTTAGGTAAGAATTGCAAGCTAAAAGCCTGAAGGCCAGATCCCACTGGCAAATGTATATTACACATTTCTAAATCACTTACGAATATTGAAAACATTAAAAACAAAGGGTTCACGTAAGCATCTGTGTATTATCTAGCTTCTCTTAAAAATAAGACCCGGCAACCCTGGCCTGCATTCCTGCATGGCAGTCATGATTAGGAGCTGAGTAGAGGTTGTTCCCTTTAGCTGGGACCAATATACTTCAGTGTATCACAGTCCCCATCACTCCCTACTATGTTATGCTCAGGCTCCTCTCATTTATGCTACTTGTCTAGCTTCTATACGTACTTGGGTTTGCAACTCGACTGAGTAAACCAAATAAAATCAGAGACACAGTGGTAAGTGGTATAAGCATTAATTAAGCTTCTGCCTTTCCTCGATGTTCACCCTGATATATTTGGGAATTCAGAATTATTTCACGTAGACCTTACACGAACAGACACTAAAGAAACAGACTTAAATGATAAACTTGGCTCATGTGCAAATGTTACACAGAAAGCCAGTGGCACTCCATACAGAGAATAGTATACTCATGCCTCATGTATGTGTGCAGAACAATAGATGCTCATGAAATGCAGATTTAGCTGTGTTCCTTGGCCTCATCTCCCATGACTGTCATCGAGGGTGCCCAGTGGATCAGTAGGTCACAAGTGAACAAGTGTTTACTGTTGTGAGCTGTGGGTGGCCACTCCCACGAAAATTCCTGAGAACTGTTCTCATCCTAACCTCAGGCCCATGAGCTCAGAGAGAATTGGTCTCATCCTGACCTCAGGCCCGTGAGCTCAGCCTCAGCCTGCAGAAATGCCAGCTTCATTCTTTATTTTAATTTTCAAGAGATAGGCTAAACTCAGAACTTATGCCACAATAAATTAGAACAGTCCAACAGAAACGAGAGGCTGTCAAGCTCAAGGAAAGAAAAAAAAAATTATAATGAGGACATCTGTACTTATCTGGCTTTTCTGGAGAGTTCAAGTTACTATCAACAAAACACTTATATCTATGAAAACGTTTAGACCACAAAACAATATATTAATCAGCAAATAAGCAAAGTAATAAATTTTGTGCATTGAAAGATGCTATTAAATACAAAGGAAAACTCATCATGAACTTCCCGTTAAACATGCGCATACAACAAGAATTTTATTGGAATTTTTGTTGGTTGAAATTGTATAAATCCAGTGGAGTATATTTAGAAAGACGACAATTAACTAGAAAAGAGATTGAGCATAAAAGCGAGAAAAGCACTGAGTATTCCCTGCCCTTCAGCTGAAGGAACACTCCAGCTTCTTCAGCTGATTGCTGAAGCTGGCCATAATTATCAGAAGTACCTAAGTGGCTTCTTGACCCTTAGTTGCAGAATGGCATAAGAACAAAACTGATAACCATTAGAATGCATGACAAATTGTACATAATATCTCTACCTGACAATACTTTAAACAACATTTTATCTTAGGTTTTAATGGTTTGGGGAAAGAGCATACGGTATCTACAAAATTCAGGACATTCATTAGTTAAGCATTCTCGAAATCTACAATGCCAGCCACTATCCAAGTAAGGGGAGCCTCTTAAGTCACATTTAGAACTATTTTCTTTAAAAGGCACTTTGATATTAGACTCTTTAAACATAAATTTTAAAGTACAGCTTGAAAGCGAGTGATTACTAGGAAACAGGATTTTTGAAGGATATATAAATTCTGTAGCATAAGGTTTAAAAAAGAACCTCATCTTTGAACATTTTTTAAAGTGCTGCACCTTTAAAGACACAGGTGCTTTTAGTTCATAATCCAAAAATGAGTGACTGAATATACTAATGTCAGACAATGACAAAATCAGAATTCTGAAAAATACACAGCTTTCAATTGTTGTGAACTCGTGAACATGTAGCTATGCATACACACATGCACACAAGTCCCTAAGAGATCAGGAGACGTTATACACAGAATTGCTGTTATTTCTAGCCGCTCTAAGTCCAGATATTAGACATGCAAAAAGACATTCAGGAAATAAATGGGGCAAGTGAAAGAGATACTGAAGCCCTCCCTAAAATCCAAAGCAGCAGCCTGTGTAGATGTCTTCACTGTGAGGTTTCCACGGAAGCACATCACCCTACTCAGATTATGCAGTCTCATCTTCAAGTGCCGTTAATCAGAAACCTGCCAGGGAGAATACTAAACTTTCTAAAGATATCTGGAATATCAAGTTTTATCACCACACAATAAAACAACAAACCCGTCAAGTAGATTTTAAGATTTATTTTTCCTCTACTATTAAGGAGAAAGGAGCCTGTTATAAATGACTAACATTAATCACAAATCTGCAGGTCAGCAAATGGAAAAAAAAGTTGAAATAACCATACATGAATACGAAAAGACAGCTTGTTAATTACTTTTAAGAATGTAAATTGTGTTGGCATAATGTACTTATTTATGAAATATTGACAAAAGAAGAAATCTTCTGCATCAGAATACTGAGTAATGATGGGGCAAAACAAACTAGTGGAATTTTCAATTACATTCTCTGGGGTCTAACATTTCCCATCTTATCTTTGCATTCTATCCTCAACTTCCTCATCCTCAATATCTGACCACTATAAGGCAGCTTCAGAAGAAGCAAAGATATAAACTTATTTCAGGAAGTTACTTTAGAAAGCAAAGTGTATAGGGCTGGGTGCAGTGGCTCATGCCTCTGTAATCCAAGCACTTTGGGAGGCCGAGGTGGGTGAATCATGAGGTCAGGAGTTTAAGACCAGCCTGGCCAACATGGTGAAACCCTATCTCTACTAAAAATACAAAAAATTAGCAGGGCATAGTGGTGAGCAGCTGTAATCCCAGCAACTTGGGAGGCTGAGGCAGGAGAATCGGTTGAACCCAGGAGGTGGAGGTTGCAGTGAGCCAAGATTGTGCCACTGCACTCCAGCCTGGGCGACAGAGTGAGACTCCGTCTTAACAAAAGTAAGGTGTAACTCTACCACAGTGCCCGAAGCTTTCAGGGAAACTTAGGAAGCCGAAGCCTATTGAAGATCACTAGGAACCGCCACTAGCAATGCGTCTAAACTTAAAACCAATGCAGATACTGTGTGTGTTTTAGCAAGGAGGGGAGAGATGGGGAGGAATGACATATCGGACACAATACCTGGGAACACATCATGAGAGAAAATAGTTTGCAAACTAATTATTGTATAATCATGATCCTTAGGGTGGTACAAGAAGAAAAGATTAAAACATTTTAATATTTAAAACTTTAAAATTCATCCTTATAAAAACTGTTAAATCTACATGCTATATTTCTAAGGTAATACACGTAGATAATTTTTAAATGGTAAAAACGTACCATATTGGGATTAATGCTTATTTTTTTCTGGCCCTTGGGGGAATACATGGTTAAAACCTGGATAACTTTTTGTCTAGATAAAGCACTCAAGGAAATCTGGCTTCATTGGATCAATTACTCCACTAAGGTATCTCATTTTAATTATAGAAAATTTTCAAATTGCAGAGAAATATAAAAGAAATCACCTACAACTTTGTCTCTAAAAATATTTTGGCACCTCTTATGCACCCTTAAAACATACACAGTATTTTACATGTATTTAAGTATGTATATTTAAGCATAAAATTTCGATATTAATATACTACAGTGGCTGTTTTAAACCCCTTTTTAATATGAATTATTTTGAAACACAATCTTGTCTGGACACTACAAATCTGTTTATAAGTTATGTACTAAAATTTAGCCAGTTCTTTATAGTTGAATAGTTTCTTCTGAAATATTTGCTATTTTAAAATAATGCCTATGAATGTCTTAGTAGCTTCTCCCCCATATTTCTATAACTTAATACATTTTTAGAAAAGGAATTGCTGAAAGAAAAATTAAGATATTTGATATGTTTTATAAAGTTGCTTTTCAGAAAAATGGTAAAAAATTTACCCACGAATAACTTACAGGAATCTGACGCTCACCAACAGTAGACATCAACATTAAAAACTACAGTGATTTGTCAATTTGATTAGTGAAAGATATCCAGTACCCAATTTCCATTGTGTTTCCTAACTCCTCTAGCCCAATTTACTCAGACATGTCTCTTTGGCATCCAAAACTCTCCAAGATTCGATTGGTAAGATATGGTAAGATTTTATTCTGTGAGACAGTGGTTCTCAAGGAAATGGTACAACATTCCTAGGGAATACCTAGGAAATTTGGGTAAATGCTTCGGATTTTCATGATTTTGAGGGGGTTGCTACTGGCATTTAGCAGGTGGAAACCAGAGGTGTCAGCTGCCCTGCACTGTGTAGAGCAATCTTGAGTGACATTGAACTGTGTCCCATGTTTTACACAACTTTCAAATGTCCTAGTAGAAATGTATGAGGTAGGAAGCTTGGTTATAATTATTCAAGCACAGAACCTTAACTGTTTAACATACCAATGCCAAATATTTTGTGGCCGTTTTTAATAGTTTTCTACTACCATGTAAAGCAAGGGAAAAATGATTTCTTCAGAGTATTCGCAAAAGTTCATAATTTTTGAAAAGTATATCAATACCACAGTTGCTGTTATTTTCATCACTAACATCACCTACTTATAATAGTCTGCATTCATAAAGAGACTACATTCACTGTGTTTCTGAGTATATGCAAGAATCTTATCACTTATGTATTCCAATACCGTCATGCTCAAGTATTTATATAATAAAAATTTTCTTAAACTTTCTCTTTCATATTGTATATAAAGTCTTATGTTGCCTTTTACAAAACTGTATAGGGGGGTCATGTATTTCATTGGTTTCATTTTAGAGAAAAGGGTATATTCTCCTAAATATTATATTTACTATAAATAGTGGTCATTGACTGACAGGGTTGAGAACTGTTGCTATATGGGACTAGGGAACAGGAAGCAAGTCAGAGACTTCCAGCAGAAGAGTGACGTGATGAAGCAGAGACGGAGGTAAAGAGGGGCTTGACAGTAAAGAAAATAAACTGGAAAAGCAGATGGCAGGAGGCAAAGAGACCAGAAAAGAGACAAATACAATCTAGGTAGGGAAGTAATGAAGACCTAAGATATCATAATGAGTGAGAGTCAGAGGAGGATTTTATGGAGGGCATCTTGAGAAGTCATTGGAACTCAGGGATCCAGTATCAGAGTGTCATTGTATTGTTAGGCCACAGAGTGATTGTGTTCTCAAATAGTCTCACGTATGTGCACATACTTGCAAGCATACATATGCGCTCATACCCTTCAAGTCTCCAGATTCATTACCAAATAATCCCTCTCCCCTTCTGCCGCCAAATGGAAGATTTATCGCACCAGTGATTCTGAAATCTGACAGCTCAACCTGACATTAGTCTGAATCAGAGGGGCAAAGCCTTATTTGATTTGTGATTCTCTATCCAAGATAAACCCTGAAATAAATTTCAAGTGTGCTGTAAGTACACTACAGGTTATAAATCATATACTTGTATTCTCATTCTACAGTAAGCATAAAACCTCATAAACTATGTGATATATAATCTCCCTTCCCCCTTGCCAAATTCATGCACACTTCCTGACTTGCAGGGAGAGAATGATAGGAAATTAAGAAACTCAGGACCAGTGATAATTTGTCTGCAGCATGCATTTTTTCTATTCAGTAGCAACTATAACAAATGAAGTTACTAGATCAGGCAAGGGGAAACCATGGTTGTAAATGGCAGAAAAGCATTTCCAAAATTAAGGGATGGAGAGTCCAAGATGGCTGACAGTAAAAAAAATAAACTGGATATTTACCGTATGGATCATCCATTTTGGCAAATATTGGGGATAAAAGAGAATGTCCCAATTCCTGTTCAATTCCCAATTAAGATAAAAAGTGCACTACAGGCTGGGTGCGGTGGCTCACACCTGTAATCCCAACAATTTGGGAGGCCGAGGCAGGTGGATCACCTGAGGTCAAAGCCTGGCCAACATGGTGAAACCCCATCTCGACAAAAATACAAAAATTCAGTTAAGCACAATGGTGGGTGCCTGTGATCACAGATACTCGGGAGACTAGGGATGTGGGAATCGCTTGAACCCGAGAGGCGGAGGTTGCAGTGAGCAGAGATCGTGCCATTGCACCCCAGCCTGGGCGACAGAGCAAGACTCCGTCTTGGAAAAAAAAATGCATTATATTCTGTATTTGAGATTAGCTTATATATCCATACTCAATTTCAATTTCTCTAAAAACAAACATGAGTCTGTCTAGTTATTCTAATCCCTGTCAGTCCAACAGTACTGAGTTAGACACAAATATCACATTCTTCATTGTTTTTCTTAAACAATTTCTAGCTTAGTGAGAAAAATGGTGACCCTATCTTTCTCAACTTGTAATTTCTTTCTCTACCCTACTAAAAAATGTCAGCCACATCCCATCAAAGTGAAAAAATGTTACTCTAAACTTCACCACTAAATTCTCACATTGTCCAGTTCCTGTTTCTCTTTATGGGTTACTTAACATCTGAAATGTATTCTTATGCACTTTGCTATTTTGTATGTGACAAAAATACAAGACAAATCCCCAAAGTCTATGCTAACTGCCTGAAATGGATAAGGGCACAGATATAACACCATCTCTCCCCATCTTTGCTCCCTGAGAGGGTTTGATAAGAGGTGTATTCTGTATTGGTCATCTATTATGTTACAGGTTAGGAGGTTTGAGCCATGAATAAACAGAAAATGACCTGAAGCTAAAAGGACATGCTGCCAAGTGAGGCAATCAGTGACCATGACTTAAAGGCTATGTTCTGCCCTCTTCCTTCTAGTTAGACTGGGGCAAAAATCCCAAGCTTTCTGCCGTGGAAGGCAAGGCTCCCATGACCCTCCCTCTGCCTGTTACTCTTCTCACCTCCCATCACTGCTGCTTTGTACCCCTGTGGTCTTTGAATCACATTCTCCTCTCTTGAGCCTCTGAGTTCTCATGCTGTGATTCTTCCTAGAATCCGCTTCTTTAAAATTGTCCCCTGACTGACATCTGCTTATTGTTCAAAACTCAGCTCTAGCATCACACATTGGGGTAGATACCCTTTCTCTCTCCTTTCACTGCAAACAGTTAATCTCCATTCAGGTACTTCTTGGTTACCTTGTGATTGTCTCTTTACTCATTGTCTCTAGGAATATTGAGTTTGTCAAGGGCAGAGACATGTCCTTTTGATGTTTGTATTTCCAGTGCATAGTATAGTGGACACTCAGCAAATGTTTGTCGCTTACCTGAGTAGGGAGTTTTTTGTTTTTTGTCTTCTAAGGGGAAAATAGGCTATGGACAATAAAAATTGCTTTAAAAAAAAAATCGTTTTCCCCCTGAGGGTAAGGAGAGGGGTTTGCAAGTCAGCTTTTACTAACCAGGGTCATAAAGTCAGCTGTGCTGACTTGAATCCCACTCAAGAGGTAGGGAATTGCCTGATTTTTAATGGTGCTAGCCCATAAGAACTTGGACTCTACATGTCATGGCCACATAATCCCCAGTGAAACTCCCATGGGTTCACTTTCAGTATGCATTATGTTCATACATCCAGAGTGTGGGATCAAGTAGTGTTACTCACGAGACTCCATAGTGCTTGGAAATCTGGATTAGAGGCAGGATTATAACTGGCAGGGCCATGCTAGGCGAGGAGTAGATGAGACACAAGCAGTCCCTGGAGCCTGGGGCCTCTCCTCACACGGTATCATCAGCCCCAACAGCTGTGTGTGAAGACACTTCCAAGCACATTTTGTTCGATGATCAGCTGAAACCCACTGCTAGCATCTCTTTTCTTTTATGTAATCCCCTTGGGTGTAAGACATAGGGCCTTTGTTAAAGACAGTAGGCCTCATGCTTACAAAAAGTATCAGATTTAGACGTCTAACATTATTTCCAAGTAAGGTGGTACAACAGTCAGAGATGCAGTAGCAGAGTTGAAATAAGTAGTCATTCATCACACAACTTTAACCTTGTGTCCCATGACCGGATGTCACTTCCTGAAGTACACTGTGAGCCAGAACTTGTAACTATCTTACAAACAACCTAATTGTTTTGGGTGTGTGTGTCAACCATGTTAATTTGTTAAATGTAAACAATGCCTACAACTGTTTGGCCTGTCATTACTTTTTAACGAACTGGAAGACACTTCTCTAGATAAGAGGGCCTAGCAAGCACAGAATTATTTATAGGATCAACAGATAATGTACACTGAATCTACTTCATCAAAAAGAAAAATACCATTTACTTATTACTTACCAAATTAAGTTTTGCCCAGAACTCGGGTCCTTCTTCCATCTCTCTGAGGCTCGGTGGAATGTACCAAAAGCAAATATTGGCATATTCAGGCTGAGAATTAGAAAAAATATAAAGTTGTTATCTTAAGATTTATCTTAGAATGCAATGAAATACTTTTAAAACTTAGCTAGTTTCTTCAAGAGTTATCATGTGTATAAAATCTTAACATATCAGAATCTTAGAGTAACAATCCCTTCTGCCTTCTGATAATATCCTATTTAAAAATTTTCTACTCCATAGCGTGCACCTAGCAGGTTCTCTTTCATCTTTACTGTTTTTTCCTGATCTTTGCACATTTAAGTTTGAAGCTGACTCAACCCAGCTCTGATCGTCAGTTAGTGCCTGCTTTACATACATGCTCAGAGATGCCCTGGATCCTCTCTCTCCAACACTGATCCTTAAGTTATTTGCTATACCATCATAGGCTTCCAATAATTCTTAAGGCAGCCAAAGTTGGCCCCTACACCTGGCAAATGCAAACGCTTTGATTACCTGTGAGTTGATAGCAGCATGACATGCTTGGGCTTCACTAACCAGCACTACTATGACCCTAGCCAATACTGCTTTTGAAGAAAGAACATCACCTTGACTCCCGGCTCTCGAATATCAGTAAAAGTGAGAATTAGCTAGGGGACCTATTCAAAAATGTAGATTCTGAGTTCCTATGTTCAAAATGTCCAATATCTAAGTCCATCCTAGAAAAGGCTAAAGAATTGGCATTTTATGAAGCATGTCAAGTGATTCTGAAGTGGGCAGTTTATGTTCTATCAGAAACTCAACTAAGTAATCATAACCCAGTTATCTTCCCTGCCAGTCTGTTTTTCTATCAGACATGACTTGCTTAAACATGGGACTGTATTGTAACAGGCTTTAGCCCAGCCTTTGTCACGCAGACAAGGCTTTGTCCTCACTGGACAAAAACATAGGAAATGCGATGACTACTCAATGACTAGGAGATCTGGGACATTATGTTGGGGGTTCACAAATTAGACATGTAGAATTGTATTCAGGAAAGATTGTGTCATATGCATCTTCCTCGTTTGATGCTTCACACTGACAATATTTGAACAGATTTTCATTTTCTGCCGTAAACAGTTTGTAATAACCAATGTTACAACAGTTCTCAATAACCGTCAGAATTATGCTCCAGTATATAAAGTTTCAAAGCATTTCATCAAGAGGAAAGACCCATCATCTCATATCTTAAAATCAAGCCTGGTGATATATATATTTGATTTTAGTGGATTTTAAATCGTAAGTGAATGCCCATGAAACATCCTCAGTTCAACAAGATAAGTTCTTGATCTTATCCTTTCATCTCTGAAATTAACATTCTTATTGGACTTGACAAGAAAAGAGCTATAAATCTTCAAAATAAAAAGTAGCTTAAAATGAAACACTGTAATTCAACTCAATTTTCACAAACATCTATGAGACTACAATCATTCTTACAAATCTACACAATTTATACCTGGATTTCTGAAGTATTGAAAGTAATCACAAAAACCACAATGACTTTTGCAGCAACCTAATATAATAATTTATCTAGGATAGACTGTACTGAACTCCCAAATTCTTTGAGCATTTAATGTGAACACATTTTTCAAATGAAGTAACTATACCTGACTAGAAAGTAGAAGAAAAATATAGTAATTATCTGTCACTAGATTGTGTTATGTCAGTTATCAATTTATTGCCTCTCAGCCAGAAATCTACCCTTTTTGAGTGTCCTAAAATAATGTAGGTGGACTCTGCAGATATTTCTCCTGTGACATGTGGTCCAATCTTAGACTTTGTCAGCAGAGGGTGCTGGAGAGACACTCGAGAAGGAAGGAATGCCTTCCTGCTGTGGTGTGCTCACTTCATGGGTCTCCTACAGAATCTGTGGTTCATTTCAGCAGCACTGGTGACCAGAAACATGAGCACACCGCTACCCATCTGCCCCAGTAGCTTCCCCAGTACACCCCTTTCAGGTGGCATCAGGTGGCATCACAGCAGACAGGCAGCAAGTGGAGGGCCCATAAATGGCTTTTCCTGGCATACTCCCCTCAGGTGGTTTCAAAGGGGAGAGATGTCAGCTAGGCACCTTGCCTTGGATGACTTCTCTGGCACTCCTTCTAGGTAGCTTGCAGTGATTTCCAAGTTGTGGCATGGCCCCTGTGGATGGCTTCCCTCAGCTCAGCACTCCAGACTAGATTTCTAGTGAGTACCACCAATGTAACATCTCAGTAAACTTTTCTGCTATCCCATGAGCCAAGGTCATACTCTCTCTCTGAAGAGGTCTAGACCTCAGTCCTGGGAAGGGATGGCCTCTCCTTTGGGCGCTCTATCTCAGTTCCAGGAGTGGTGGCTGCTCTCTATATCTGCTATTCCTGTTCACTTTTAGGTTTTTCATTCTCTCCTATGAGGCAATCCTCCATTACTCCAATCCCTTGTTAATAATTATAGATATTACACTTTCCCACTTTACCATGCAGTTCTTGTTTTCTGAGTGGACTCTAATATGTCACCAAATTTGTTATTCCCTTTCATTTGCATAGGAACATTACAAAACAGTTTACGATGTTTTATCTATTATGGGCTCTATATTTTACAAGTTAGGACTTTGACCTTTTACATTTTTTAGTAAGTTTCTGTTTGGGCAAAAGGAATCAGATCTATCACTAAGCACTTTTAGAATGGAATGGCTTCAGTGCTACAACATTTGAAAGCTTATAAAGCCCTTCTGACACTTCATTTCATTGGAAGAAATTTGATGTTTCATTTGGAATATCTTTGGTCATTTCCAAAATTAAGAGTTGAAAGTCTTTGAATTTTTGCAAAAATATATTTGACTTTTTCCTGTCTCTGCCTCTGTAGCTTGTATTTTACATAATTCTTAGAGACTTCAAAGCACTAATGAGTATTTTCAGAGTAAAATCATTTGTATACCCCTTAATTTTAATTGCCTACATATATGAAAGTCTGACTTCTTGGGTGTCCTGAGAACACATTTAGTCTATGTTCTAAAATCCACAAAATTAGGAAGGTATTTACAGGAGTCCAAGTGTCTAGTGAAGGGTACAAAAACTCTGGAGCAGCAAGTGCATTGTCATAATCTTTAAAAATTCATGATAAAGGAGTAATGTGCCATTAAAGAATGAATACATTCTATACCGATTTTCAAACAAAAAACATTCTAAAGTTCTTTATCAATTTCAGGAAGAATTATTTAGCAAATTTTGAGACCATTTGGGAAAGAAATTAGTGGTCACTAAGGTAGCAGCTCACATTCTCTAAAACTGAGTCATGTCAAAAGAAATTCATCTCCTTTGCTTACAATGTCATTAGATCAGAATAATAGGTAACAAAAGCAAAGCTAGCACTATTCTGTTTTAATAAATGTAAATGCAGAATCCAGCACACAGATTCAATCATGCAAATATAGAGTTGAAGGAAAAGCTGGAATGGTGAATTGTAATTGACTTCAAGCTTATAGGTGTTAAGATTAGACTATTGAAAAATTTCAAAGGCAGCACTGGATAGCACAAAAAGCCTAAGTTTTGGAGTTGCAAGGATGTGGCTTTGAATTTCAACTTCATCAGATCTTTGGGATGAGTATCAAACTTTCTCAGTTTCTGCCTCCTAAACCATAAAATAGTTTTATAGATGATGATGTCTGCCCCACAGTGTTGGTTTGATGATTAAAGAGAAAACGTGTTTTCAAAATTTAGTACCGTGTCTGGCACACAGCAAGCACTGTAGTCAGTTAGTGACTATTATTTGGGGCCATAATGGTAAAAAGAGATGTCTTTTAAAGTGGATGAGTAGCTCCATTAAAATGTGCACTAGTGAGGTACATCACTGTTAATTTCTTGGTACTATATTTGAAGGGAAACATTAAGAAATAATGTCCAGCAAGGGGTAACCAAGCTGTTTCAAATTAATAAGCAAAGCTTTCTATGTTATAGATATTGACTAGGCATCAGGACAAGAAAATGACACTTTCTGAACTTGGAATGAATAGAGGACAGGGTGTACTGAAGAGAGGTGAAGCTAGAAACGAAGATGGGAGTCATGTCATGAAGGACTTCTCGTATGACGTACTTGGAAGCTTGGGCCTGATTCTAGAGGAACATGGAGTCACTGGAGAGTAGTTTCACTACTCTAGGAAATAGATCTCATCTTTGAAAAGCTGCTCTAGCAGCAGTGTGGCAGTTAGGCTGGAGGGATCTAAGACTGGAAGTGGGACACAAGTTAGCAGACAGTACCTAGATAGTTCAAGATCTCATCACTCTTCAGGTTGGTACTAAGGCAGTGGCTTTGGGAGTGGAGAAGACTAAGCATTCAAGATATACTTAGCGGGGAAGAAAAGGAGATAGTAAAAACATCAAGATTTTTGGTTAGTGGATCATAGTTCTAATGACCAAAAGAAGAAAGTAGAATTTTGGTAAGGAAAATACTACACTTAAGTTTTTAGAAATGTTGAATTTTGAGG
Organism: Pan troglodytes; assembly: GCF_028858775.2. NCBI lineage: Eukaryota > Metazoa > Chordata > Mammalia > Primates > Hominidae > Pan > Pan troglodytes. Next base: position 34,800,442 of record NC_086015.1, read on the forward strand.
TGTCTGTGGCGTCTAGGTGAAAATTTCAGGAAATATTCATATACAAAGGCCTGGAGTTTAAGAGCTAAGTTGAGGATGAAGACGTACAAAGAGGCTATTGATAACAAAGTTCTGAACGTGAGGACATTTCAGGCAGACTATGTGGCCAAAGACAAAGTGTTAGAAGAATATTTAAGGGAGTGCCCTGATGAAAAGTCCCTTACATGGAGACTGAAAAGAACAAGTCACATGGAAAAGAGAAATTGGGAAAGGAAATCAAAGAAACTAAGACAGGGGAGACTATCAAGAGATGGAGTGAATGGATAACATACAATGCTACAGAATTTCAGCAAGATGAAGATTAAAATAATGTGCATTGGATTTAGCAATTAGGAGGTAGTTGTAATCTAATAAAACTATATAACAAGATAACAATGTAAGAAAAATCACAATGTGCTTGATACATATTAGTAGGTTCACTATTAGAACATGAATAATTAGAACTATCTGGAAGAGGAATGAACTAGTGAATTCTCTGCAAATAGGAAGTATTCAGAGGTTGACCACCTGTTAACAGATACATTAAGACAGGTTTGCTGCATTGTGCAGGAAGTTGACTATATGTCCTCGAAGATCTTCTATAACTCAGTTGATAAAACATTAATAACTCCTCCTAGTGTAGACCTTGAGAAAAGATAAAAGTTGAATAATTAGGACTCTCCCAAGAGATAAAAATAAAATATGTGAATTGACAGTAGAAGAATGAATATACCTCTAGGAAAACATCTATTAGATCTTAGATCCAACACAGAAAAATAGAGATGATTTTCAGGGGCCTATGAATAATTCAGAATTCACTTAAAATAATAACTTTCAATCATCTTCAAGAAATGTATTTTTATCCTTTCCAGGAAAAAATACTCAAGTACTGGGTATTGTCTTGTTATGTTCACTTACAATTTCCAATGTTCCACTTTCTCCTTGCTGTTAGACAACAGTGACACATACTCTCAAATACATGTACATATACATATATAGACATACAAATGCATATAAGCAAAAAGACTATCAACTTTATATGTGACATTCAAGATCTAATTCTGCTTTATTCTCAGTGTAATAAAAAGAAAAGCAGCAAATGCAGATCACATACAAAAATCCTTACACCAGGAATTCCGGAAAACCATTTAGAAAACCACCTGCACTGCTTGTGGGCCAGCTGGCTCCCACAGATGAAAAAATCCAGGGGTAGAAGGCTGACTAAATCCCACCTTAGCTTTCATTGCAAGGACATGAGTGTTTGCAATTTCCTAATGACGATGGTAAGTGGTTTTTCTTTTCTAAGACTTTAAGAAGAATATATAAAGAACTTTTTAATCGGCCCATCTTTTTTCTCATCACTTTTCAGCTCTGTCAAAAGACTGTACAGTTTCAAGGTTTATAGGACTTTTCATAAGCACTATAGCTCCCATCACCAGAGAAAATAACACAACTCAAATTGAGAAAATAGAGGAAACTCAAACCCAAGAAAATATAAAGTGATCAAACTCAATTCAAATATGACTGCTGTTTCTCCCATACATGCTTTAGGTATCCACCACTAAAAACTATAGACATTTTCTTACATGTTTATAATGCCATTATGCCTCACAAAATTGACAATTCCTTGACACCATCTAATAGCCAGTTCATATTCAAAACTCCCCAACTGTTACAAGAATTACTTTTTACAGTTGGCTTGTTCAAACTGGGATTTCAACAAGGTCTATATGCCTTATTTGGTTATGCCTCTTCGGTCTCTTTGAACCTAAAGAGATTATCACTACTCCGTTTTCCTCACGTCACCTGCCTGTTGAAAGAAACCAGGTTGTCTGTTCTGCAGAACTTCTCGCACTCTAAATTTGTTGTCTTTATAGTACTACCAGAAAGTTGTTTAATTTTTAATCATTTTGGTATGCATGCAAGAGCTTCCATATGTCTAGCTTTCTAGCACTTTGGAAGCTTAGAACTTTCTAGTCTGATGCTTCCTTTGTAGATACTAGGGGAATCCGTGCTCTAGATTCTCTGGAAAGTATTTCCCAAACTTCCCTGAGGACTATTGTCATATTTCACTTTGGCTACTAAAAACAGTTTCCAAGTTTGTCTTGCTTATTTTTCTCTTGTCCTCTCTTCACTATTGCTTTTTCAACATTCCTCTCTTCTCATGACATCAAGAATAATCTCTTAAAATGCAAGTCAGACTCCTGTCTTCTTAAAACATCTCCAGTGACTACATTTGGGATACAGGCTAAAGGCCTCACCTTGACCTACCTGACCACCACCTGCTCGGGTCTCTGCCCACCTCTGCAATTCCATCACCTGCTGCACACTCCCCTTCATTCAATACAACTTTTTTTGGCTGCTCAAAGACAGAACTCTCTTCAGCTTTAAGCCTTGCAGTTGTTTACCAGTTCTGCCAGAGTATCTGTCCCGCAAACATCCGCATGGCTTGCTGTTTATCTTTATTCAGGTCTCAGCTCAAAGATAACCTTAAAATCCCCTACCCAGCTTACTCAAACCAAATAAGCCATCCCCATTTCAGCGTTCTACACTTTTCCCCCCAGTACAGTACTATATCTATAACCTGTCTAATTATTTGTATACTAGATTATCTCATGAACATGTTTTATTGTTTTAAGACTACCTGATTTCCCTGTTAATTTGCTTAATTAGTGCCTTTCAGTTTCCACTTGAATGTAAACGTGAAATCGGGGGACCTTTTCTGTTTCTAACTCCTGTGCCTAGAACCATGCATGACACATAGTAATTGTTCAATGCATCTTACTGAATAAATACCAAAAAAAGCTAGATTTCTTTTTTCTTTTTACTTTCTTTCTTTTTCCCCCCGAGACAGTGTTTCACTCTTGTTGCCCAGGCTGGAGTGCAATGGCGCGATATCAGCTCACCTCACCGCAACCACCGCCTCCCAGGTTTAAGCAATTCTCCTGCCTCAGCCTCCCGAGTAGCTGGGATTACAAGCATGAGCCACCACGCTCGACTAATTTTTGTATTTTTAGTAGAGACAGGGTTTCGCCATGTTAGGCTGGTCTCAAACTCCTGACCTCGTGATGCCTGCCTTGGCCTCTCAAAGTGCTGGAATTACAGGCGTGAGCCACCGTGCCTAGCCAGCTACATTTCTTATGTATAGCACAGGTTCCAAGACTGGAATCTCTAGGTTATTTTTACATTAGGTTAAAAACTGCTATAATACATATACTATAACAAAATCTAAGAAGTTTGCAATTTATATTTCTTAAAAACCAGAATTACACATTATTTATATTTTCTAAACATGTTTTAGAGAAAAATATTCTCTACATTTGTAACCACCTCATTTCTTACACATAGCAAACAATCCAACATCAGCAAAATGACTTATTTTCCCATTGCTCCAAAGCTAATATGCTCTCATTATTTTATAAAAAGAGAAAACTGTATGCAGTACTGTACATTCACTTAATTGATTTTTCGCATGCAGGCACCACTACATCACAGATGAATATTTGCAGTACAATCATGCAATTTATATACCAAGATAGAGGTCATAATTTATTCAATATTATCCTTGGTAATTATTATTGAGCATTTTAATTTTCAATACTTAAAGGCAAGTATATTCTGTGAATCCAACAAAGGAAAAGTACTCACTAATAGAGTAAATTAACATAATAGACTATGAATTAAGCTAATGACTTGTTTTTAACTCTGCAACACAAAAACCAATGAAATATATAACAGATAAGAAAATTACCACCTTCATCACTGTTAACTGACAAAATCACAAGCACAATTATGCAATCACTTACTTCCATCAGTAACTTGAATCCTTCTCTTTTCTTGATTTCATCTACTAGGTACCTAAAATTAAAAGTCACAATAATATTTATAATCTGCAATGTAAAAGTGTCATGAACATGACTGATATGACAAAACTGATTCAGACAGGGCTTGGAGATAAGAAAGATACAGATAAAGGTCAGGGAACAGGCAGAGCTATGGATAGATAAATACTCCAGACCTACTGTAATTTCCTTGGCCTCAGTAAAAGGATGCATCTTTTTGATGATGATATCTATCTCACATGTTAGCATCAGGCTTTAACCCTGGTGTGAAAAGCCAGATAAAGCAGGCTGGATATATATCTCTGAACATGTGGGTCTTAGATTCATACTGTAAATGGGGGATTTAACCATAGGTACTTATATTAAATAGCTGGCTTGGAGGAAAGAGTTTTTTGTTTTTGTTTTTTTTTTTGGTGTCTAATCCTGCTTGTAAGTTCACTTAAAATCAAGAAAGATCAACATAATCTTTTCTAAGTCCAGCACAGAGAGGACTGATAATCAGTATCATGTTAAAAGTAGGCTGATTATCCTCAGCAAACTAACACAGAAACAGAAAACCAAACACTGCATGTTCTTGCTTATAAGTGGGAGCTGAACAGTGAGAACACATGGACACAGGGAGGGGAGCAACACACACTAGGGCCTGTCAGGGGAGGATGAGGGGAGAGTATTAGGGAAAAGAGCTAATGCATGTGGGGCTTAATACCTAGGTGGTGGGTTAAGTGCAGCAAACCATGGTACATATTTACCTAGGTATCCTGCACATGTACCCCAAAACTTAAAAAACAAGAAAAAAATTAATAGGGGAAAAAAGTGGGCTGTAGCCATTGATGCAATATCTATAAAGTCATTTTGAATGTTGGGGGAAAGAATTATCACACCCAAGTAAAGGGCATAGATGAAATATGGAATATGAGTGAGAAAAGACTAAAACAACATTGAGAACATGGTGCTCTATATAATAACATTGACTCCTTTCTTCTAGGCTTGGCTTTTGTCTATACCAAAAGAGAAGTCTGAAATGGTTGGCCTTGTGAACTAGTGATTCACGAGCCTTTGAAATATTCACAACACTTGACCCAGTACTTCAAATCTAGGACTCAAACCTAAGGAAATAATAGAGACGCTGACAGAAATGTGTTTGTCAGAGCATTTATTGTGATTTTTATATATAATAGCAAAAAATCACACCGAACATCAGGAATGCCTTTGAAAACTAGATTCCAGTAAGTTATGATCATGTCACTAAATCATAAATATTCAACTAATATTTAAAGACACAACCATGCTCCTCTTGGGCCTCAAGTCTCTTACCTGTAAAACTGGACTAATACAATCTTCTCCAATTTGAAATGGTTTTTAAAAAAATAATAAACATAAATGCAGACTATAAAAACTGGAAAGGGATTATTACATCATTTTAGGAAGGCCATTCTATAATGTGAATATGGAATACACTAGTTTTTAAGATGTTCCTTTTTGCAAATTTATACAGCTTTTTAAGTTAAATATTGATTGTATATTTCAAAGATATTATCTATATGCAATTGTATTAAAAATTGTCAATATTAACTAGTAATATGGGAATCCTTGAGCGATAATGTGAGCATACACATGGGCACACATGCTCACAAAGTACCGGATGTTCTACATATGCCATTCTCTGAACACTTTTTCAGAAGACATGTAGCTATAAAGTTTTTAAACCTTCTATCACACTGGCTAGCTTTCATAAAAAGCAATTCCATTGCTCAACAGATACCAGAAAAGTTATTCAAAACCAGTAATAATCAAAGAAGTGCAAATTAAAACAATATAGGCATCCCTCGGGGGGTATTGTAGGTTTGGTTCCAGAACACTACAATAAAGTGAATGCTGCAGGAAAGTTCCTCAGTGTATATAAAGGTTGCATTTACAGTATACTGTAATCTGAGTGTACAATGGCATTATGTCTAAAACACAATGCACATGCCATGATTAAAAATACCTTATTGCTAAAATGTGCTAAGGATTATTTGAGACTTCAGTGAGTTGTAATCTTTATGCTGCTGGAGGGTCTTGCCTTGATGTTGGTTGCTGACTGATCAAAAGGCTGAAGGTCGGGGTGGCTGGGACAATTTCTTATAATAAGGCAACAATGAAGTTTACCACATTGCCTGACTCTTCTTTCACAAAAGATTTCTCTGTAGTAGGCAATGCTGTTTGAAAGCATCTTACCCACAACAGAACTTCTTTCAAAATTAAAGTCAATCCTTTCAAACCTTGCTGCTGCTTTGCCAACTAAGTTTATGTAATATTCTATATCCTTTGTTATCCTTTCAACAATATTCACAACATGCTCACTGAGTAGATTTCTTCTCATGAAACCACTTTCTTTGCTCATCCATAGGAAGAGGCTCCTCATCCATTCAAGTTTTATCATGAGACTGCAGCAATTCAGTCACATCTTTGGGCTTCATTTCTAATTCTATTTCTCTTGCTGTTTTCACCACATCTTCAGTGACTTCCTTCCCTGAAGTCTTATACCCCTAAAAGTCAACCATGAGAGTTGGAATTAACTTCTTCTAATTCCCCATTATTAGTATTTTGAGCTCCTCCTATGAGTCATCAGTGTTTTCAGTGGTGTATAAAAGGGTAAACCCGTAAAATTTTCAATTCACTTTGCCCAGATCCATCAGAGGAATCACTGATATCACAGCTATAGCCTTACAAAATACATTTCTTAAATAAGACTTGAAAGTCTAAATTACTCCTTGATCGATGAGCTGTAAAATGAATGTTGTGTTAGCAAGCATGGAAACAATATTAATCTCCTTGTACATCTCCATCAGAGCTCTTGAGTTACTAGGTGCGTTGTCAATGAGCAGTAATATTTTGAAAAGAATCTTTTCTGAGCAGTAAGTCTCAAGTCTCAACAGTGGGCTTCAAATATTCAGTAAACCATGCTATAAAGAGATGTGCTGTCACAGGCTTTGTTCCACTTAGAGTACAGGCAGAGTAAGTTTAGCATAAATCTGAAGAGTCTTAGAATTTTCAGAATGCTAAATGAGCATTGACTTCAACCTAAAGTCACCAGCTGCATTAGCTCCTAACAATAGATTCAGCCTGTCTTTGAAGCTTTGAAGACAGGCATTGACTTCCCTCTGGTCATGAAACTCACAGGTGGCAGCTTCTTCCAATATAAGACTGATTTGCCTACATTGAAAACCTGTTTAATGTAGCCACATTCTTCAATGATCTTAGCTAGATCTTCAGCATAACTTGCTCAGTTTCTCCATCAGCATTTGCTGCTTCACCTTGCACTTTTATGTTATGAGACAGCTTCTGTACTCGAACCTCATGAACCAACCTCTGCTAGCTTCCAACTTTCCTTATTCATCTTCCACACCTCTCTCAGCCTTGATAGAACTGGAGAAAGTTAGGGTCTTGCTCTGAATTGGGCTTTGGCTTAAGGCAATGTCATACCTGCTTTGATCTATCCAGAACTCTACAACCTTCATAGCAGCAATAAGTTTGTTTCGCTTTCTTATTATTCATGCATTCACTAAAGTAGAACCTCTAACTTCCTTCAAGAACTTTTCCTTTGCATTCATAACTTGGCTATTTGGCAAAAGAGGCCTAACTTTGTCTGTCTTGGCTTTTGGCATGCCATCCTCACTAAGCTTAACCATTTCTAGATTATTTGAAGTGACAGACATGTGACTCTTCCTTTCATTTGAACACTCAGAGGCCATTGTAGAGTTATTAGTTGGCCTAATTTTGATATTGCTGTGTCTCAGGAAATTGGAAAGCCTGAAGAGGAGAGAGATGGGAATGGCCAGTTGGACAGCAGTCAGAACACACTCAATATTTATTAAGTTTTCCAGCTTCTATGGGTGCATTCTATGGAGCCCCAGAACAATTACAACAGTAACATCAAACAGAACTGATGACTCAAACATTTTTATTATGAGAATTACCAAAACATAACACAGACATGAAGTGAGCACATGCTGTTGGGAAAATGGCACTGATAGACTTGCTCCATGCAGGATTACCACAAGCCCTCAATTTGTAAAAACAGCAAAACCCCCAAAACACAATATCTGGAAAATAAGGTTAAGCACACAAAATGAAGTATTCCTGTATTAACCATGTTTCCCAATGATACCAGAAACAAATTTTAGAGTGACAACTTCCAGTGGTGGTAAGAATATGATAGAAAGGTGCTACAAACCTTTTAAATAATACTCATATCTTATCAAGCAAACCAGTTTTGAAATGCTGGTCTACAAAGAAAAAAGTTATCAATATCAAAGATAGATATAACAGCATATATGTGCACATATATTTATATGTACTATCTAAATCTCTGTACTGTGGGTATATAGGTATATTCCATACAAAATAACTAGAAACAAGATTAATATTCATAAGTAGGGAATTAAAATGTGGACTATAGCAACATAATGTAATATGCAGCTATTAAAATGAATGAATTATATCCACTTAAAGCACAGGATGATCATGATAAATTAGTAAAAGATAAAAGTGAGGTTCTGAGAAATGGGGATGATTTGATTCAATTTTTACACTTTTTAAAAAAAAAATCTCTATCCACATGTATATACAAAGTATGGAAGGATACATCATAAATTATTAGTTTACCTGAGGGAGGGGGAAAGAAGCAATGGGGGTGTGGGGGGTTTTCCATTCCCTTTTTATATCTCCTTTCAAAGTTTCATACATGTGGTTACTTATATAGTTTTTGATAAAGAACTTAAAAATATAAAACAAATAGATGAATATACTTCCTACCTATAGGAGGAAAGCTTTGTGAACCATCCTTTTTCTCACCTTTTCAGGCACAAATGTACTGGCAATCTGTTAACTCAAAAGCTTATGTTATGATTTCATCCTGAACTGAGCCTATGAAGAAAGCTTTCTCCAGAAATCTTGGGAATAACTTTAGAAGATTCTAATTGTGCAGCTAAATAACTTTGTGAGTCTAGGCAAATTCCTAAGTCTTCCTGAGCCTGCCTCCACTTCCTGATGCATGTAAAGATGTACAAAAAAATTGGTAAAATCCTTCCCTTACAAGTTATGGCAAAACAAAACTTGCATGTATTAACCATAGTATCATTTTAAAATGCTTGTCAAACTGGCTAAATGTGCTCCTAGAGGAAAGGCATCCTAAAACAGAGCTGAATTATTTCTGTTAAAACTCTTTTTGCTAACCATGTAGATCTGGGCTTTGTGTTGGGGTAATGTTCCTATCGCAGTCACTCTCAGAGCCTGTAAAGCCCAGTGATATGGTTTGGCTGTGTCCTCACCCAAATGTCATCTTGAATTGTAGCTCCCATAATCCCCATGGGTCATGGGAGGGACCTGGTAGGAGGTAATTGAATCATGGGGGCGGGGGGTGGGTTTTCTCATGCTGTTTTAATGACAGTGAATAAGTCTCACAGGATCTGATGGTTTAATAAAGGGCAGTTCCCCTGCAGATGCTCTTACCTGCTGCCATGTAAGATGTGCCTTTGCTCCCCTTTTACCTTCTGCCATGATTGTGAGGCCTCCCCAGCCACGTGGAACTGTGAGCCCATTGAACCTCTTTTTCTTTATAAATTGCCCAGTCTCAGGTATGTCTTTATTAGCAGCATGAGAACGGACTGGTACACCCAGTGTAACACTCCAGCTGAGTTGAAAGTAGAGGTGATTTTGAGGCAAGAGGGGATGCAGCTATTACTATGATAACAAAGGTCTTACACCAGAGTTCTCAGACTGTGCTCCGTGGTATACCATCTTAATAGGTTTTCCACATAAAAAGTCCCACTATCGAATAAGTTTGAACATTGCTAGGCATATCAATTAGATTGATTTTTGTCTACGCTTAGAAGTACACTTGGCCAGGCATGGTGGCTTATGCCTATAATCCTAGCACTTTGGGAGGCTGAGGTGGGCAGATTGTTTGAGTCCAGGAGTTCAAGACCAGCCTGGGCAACAAGGTGAAACCCCATCTCTACAAAGAATACAAAAATTAGCCGGGTGTAGAAGTGTACATCCGTGGTCCCAGCTACTCAGGAGGCTGAGGTAGGAAGGAGGATCACTTGAGCCTGGGAGGTGGAGGTTGCAGTGAACCATAATTGTACCACTGCGCTCTAGCCTAGGTGACAGAGCAAGATCTTCTCCAACAGGAAACTATACTTGCCTTAATTCATAAGGCCATTTGTCAAGCTGGTTGGATTGTTCAATAATATCAGGAACCAGTTATTTAATTTCAGCTAGCCATGCTCTGTGTTAGGGAGGTTTCCTCTCATGTTCACAAGACAGCTGCTACAGCTCCATATGTCCCATCCTTATACAGCAGTGTCTAAAGAGCAGAGGGGGCTATAGCAAAAGCACTTTAAGTTCTATTTAGGTAAGAATATTTTCCCCAGAAGTCTTCACAGTATCTTGTTGACTGAGCCACATACCCTCCCCTAAACTAATGGGGAAGATGGCTGACTAAACCAATGTGCCCAGCTTGAACATTGTGCTACGTGAACAAAATCAAGGTTCTACAGGCAAGAGAGAATGGTCCTTGGTGAGCAAATCAACAGTGTCTGCATATTGATTAAAGTTAAAAAATGCTTCTATATTACAGGCCCTCTCAAAGTTTTAAATATCCTAATGAGCAGTACTTCGAATTTCTAGGAGAGGAATAATATAGTAGTTAGCATCTCCCAGACACATTTAACCATGGAACTATTTTTTGAGGGATCATCTGTTAAGATCTCTTGGAAGTCTACTGGCCACAGCATACTTTCACTAATGCTGGTTTATAAGTGTTTCTACTATAAAGTACCCTATCCTCTTCTTAAATAAATGCTTAAATGAAATGTGTTGTTGGGAGGAAAGCCAAAATGTTTTAAGTCACCTCTGCCTCTGTTTCTAGGGATGATTTATTCCTCGTAACTTTTTTTTTTTCAATATATGAAAACAGCCTAAAGACAAAATACATTTAATAAACTAATCTTACATGGTGCAAGCCGGAAAAAAAGTACGTTCAGTTTGGGGACATAATGCAGAAACCATAAACTACTATCAAAAGGCATTCAAGTAAGTGGACTCGAAAAGCAGTAATAACTTCATAAAACTCTTTGTCCCTTCCACTAACCTTGGCATAAAAGAGAGAAAAAAATACATATTGAGTTTTCACCAATCCTACTGTGGGGTAATAACATATTAATATTCTGGCTTGATCTTGGCATATGCATTAATGATAAACTTGCTGCAAAACAATTTTTCTTCCTTACAAAGAATCTCAGTTCTGATTGGTTATATAAATCTCCCCCTTTGTTTTTATTTCTCTTGTCCTTTTGCAAGACATTCTTTCCTCTCTGAAAATAGCCTCTCCAGTCCCTTTCTTACTTCAGCAGCCGCTTAGCGCCTCCCTGAACCATTTTGGACCAAGTTTCTCTCCTAGTCTCATCTTCTCATTTGAAATCTCTTCTGATGCTTTGAGCCTCCCAGAACTCCTGAGATTTTTCCATCTGCTTTCCGTATGCTCTGCATATATCAGCACATGTCACATGACTTGTGGAATTCATCACAGACACCCACGTGCTCTATTCTACTGTAATTGTAACTTTTAAAAAGATCACCAATATAAAGATAAAATGAAAACAAAGACTGTTCCCTAGTCTTCCAGACTCTGTACCTCCCATCACCTAGAGAAATACACTGGCACAAAAGCACCATTGTGTAACTGCTCACCTTTTCCATACTGATAACAATACACCCCTCGGTATCCATGCAAGTCTATGAAATGATTTCCATTTGAGAGATTGCAGAGATTGTGTGTCAAGGGAATAGATAAATGATACTCTGGAGACCAAACAAAGTAGCAGAGTGGGAGTTCCTGAGATGTTTGTTGTTGTTGAAAAGACTTAGACATGACTCTTCTAGCCTGCTTGAAAAATCCCTTAGTGGATATCCATTTAACCTGAATGCCATAACAAAGGCCTAGAAGGTGCCCTCAGCAACAGGTAACCTTGTATAGTAAAACATTTTTTACTTTCCTAGGCAGATATCAGAAATGTACAGTCACTGGCTTTGTGCCATAGTGGTAGTTTTAAACCTGAGCCCCCTGGGTTTCAATTATGCCCAGTAATCACATGTTGCTTTAGGCTCTCAGTGTCACTGATTTTCAAACCAAAGAAGAAAAAAACATTTTAGTAATTAATATTTTCTGGGAGAAATGTTCTCTCTTCAACTGGGTTGACAGGGTAAAATGGAAATTAGGAAAAGCCTTAGAGGTCTCCTAGGCACTAAATTTTTCCTTGCTAAATTTGACAACCCATAAAATTGGAATCATTGTCCTCCTGAAAGTGTCTGCTCTTACTTTCCCAGGGGAAGATGAAGAGGGCTATCTGATCGGTGCAGTGATCATTGGTCTATCAAAATCTCATCCTTAAATCTTAGTCAATATAAAAACTTCAAAGTTAAGCTCCATTTAGATTCAGGAATATGGAAACATTATTTCTATGGAATTAGTGTAATTCTTCCTGTATCATTATCAAAGGAAAAGAGTTGCACAGCTTTTCCAGTATTTTAGAGACCTGACCCTAGGGCCTAGGGAAGTGGATATTTTAGCTATAAGAGCCTGCCAATAACGTGCTCCTCAAATACCAAAACAATCATCACGTGTAGCTTTACTTTGCTGGAGTTATCTACTGAAAGAAGTTACGCTTCTTGGAAACAAAACAATGTTACTGTGACTTAGAATTATTCCAGGTGGAGCCTTCCAACCATGGGTGAAATGCTTTTGATTTGGTAAACTCTGAAGCAAGTTGCCAGGCATCAGTGGGCTTCATGGGAAATATCTTGACCCTGTCGGTGGTTTGAACAGATTATGCTAATTCACATTATGCACATGGTTAGAAGACTGAAAGAGTTACGATTATAGCTGGAAGAGTTAAGATTATGATTCACAGAACCAGTGGTGTTCTAGAGCTACTTTGTAGTGGTTGAGAGTCCACTGTTAAATATTCAGGAATTTCCTCAACTACAACCATTGGTAGCTTGCAATTTGCTATGACAGAAATATTTACACCGTGAAAATTGGCAGACACTACAAACTGGGGCTTTCTTTAACTTCTGAAAGAAAATTTACTGCCATACCACTGCATATAGGCTTAAGCAAACAGAATAGACCCCAGAATTGAGAAAAATATTCTATCTTTCCTAAAAAGCAGAACTACAAATGAATCAGTAATTTGAAAAGAGATAAATCATGAAAATAAAGCCCTTCTGTTGCTAATTTACTATAAATCTTAATTCTAGAGAAACTCTTTCCAAGTTTTATAATTTCACATTCATACCAAATTACATGCCTCAAAGTACTCTGCCCTTTTCCTTGGCATTGGAGGTAGACTTTTGCCCACCCCAGGAATAGACTGTTGGATATCAAGAGTGTGGAAAGTTAAGGCAAAAAAACTACTATGAGTAACAGCAGGAAAGAGGAGGGATTATTTTTCAAATACTTAAACATAGGTCACAGTCTGCAGCAATGCTCACTAAAATGTTAATTCAATTCAACTTGACAAACATTTACAAACAATAAGTGTTTGTTGAATTGAATTGAAATGTTAACATTTATCCTCCTGTGATATTTCTCTGCAGAAATTAGAAAGTATTCTTAGACTAAACTAAATTCCACCCTGAGATGAATGTTAACTTTATAATAAATACAATCATAAAATATTTATAACCTTATTTCAAGACACCTCCCATTGAATTATTTCAAAGCTTAGACAAAATAATGCAGAGATTCTACCCCATTTAAATAGTGCAAGAAAATCCACAAAAAGGGAACAGAGCTTCCGGGACTTCTAATTTAGTGAGCAGCTATAAATAATTTATGGTAGACCGTAGACTGTCTTGTTTTTTCACCACTGGGTTATCTCCCCACTTCTAATACAAGCACTTCAACCCTATCTCTAACAAAGGTACCTTCATCTAGGATCAGTACACATTCTATAAGAGGAATTGACACACTCCCCAGTGCCGAGAGAGAGCAGGTGAATCATCATTACTACTGAGAGCATCACATTGCCCTGGAAACCATGACTGATTCAGAGATGGATATTTACTTCACTCTCAAATAATTAAACTTTCCTCAGGATTGTTGAGAGAGGAGTACTTTATCTTTTTGATCTTAAACTTGAACCCGAAAGAATATAGATCTGACACTCTTTGCATCCATCTTCCTCCATAGGAATAAACCCAACCTGAAGGAAAGCAGAACTGAAAGATGCAGAGAGACTGAGGACTGCTGATACTGTTGAAGCACCTAGACCAAGCCTTCTGAAAGTCATCACTACACTAGTCTTAAAAGCCTTAAATTACCTTTGTTTATAATACCTTGAGCTAATGTTTCCATCGCTTACTACCGAGAGTCCTCATATAATATTCACAGGTTTTTCAAACTACTTCATACCGATAATCACCAGAATTACTGACTTCTAAAAGTCTTCTGAAAATGCCAAAGCCGTGTGTTTACCTGTCCTTATATCCAAGCCCTTTGCTATGTAACTTTGCAATTCTTCCTGCTAAAAGGCAGAGGGCACTTCCCACCTCCTCACATTGGGTTTAGCCATATGATTTTCTTTGACCAAAGCAGTATTATAACGCAATCAGCTACAGATATAATACAATCAGGAGTTTAAAGTGGGCTTACATAATTGGTTTGCCTTCTTGGCCTTCTGTCATGGCCATCTCAAGAATGTGCTGGCTAGTATGCTGATCAAGGAATATGAAAGACGTGGCGAGTAGACTCAAACACCCCAGCTACTGTGATATGATATAAAGTCATGCTAGCCAACATTTAGACCTCTAGGGGGAAAACAATTGTTGTTTTAACACATTCAGACAGCTCGTTGCTCAGAATACCCACACTACTCCCAGTATAGAAAAAAGAAATTGCTATAAATCTCTAAGAAGGTCCTACATGATTTTCCAAGCAGTTAAGTAAATAATAACTAAAACTTAAATAGCATGTAGGACATCCCAGGCATTGATCTAAGTGTTCTACATGTATCAATTCCTTTAATCTTTACAGTAACTGAGATACGTGCTATTATCACTTTCCTGGGACAAAACTGAGGTGCAGAGAGACTAAGAAACTTGCCCCAGTCACACAGGATTTAGGTCTTGAATCCAGGTTGTCTGTATCTCTATGCTATTAGACTAGATTTGTTTTTTGGGTTTTTTTTGTTTGTTTGTTTTGTTTTTGTTTGTTTTTGTTTTTTAAACTGTAAGAAATGATAGGGACTGTGTTTCTCCAGAGTCAGGCATCATCATGTTCAGCTAGTTGTTACCATGTGGGATTGAGAGCATTCTAAGCTTTGAGAAAAGCAAAAAATCCAGGTTTTTTATAAATTTATTTTTTTAAAAGCATTTCAAATATTTAAATGTTTGAATGTTTAACACCATGAAAGTTAACCATGAACAGTATAAGCTCAACAAAACACATTTAAAACTAAATGTGGCTATGGCCTGTCCACCACTGATCTAAGTTTAGCAGTTCAGTCCTATTCAAGTAGCAATGTCTGGCACCTATATCTCGAGCTTTTCTAATGTTCTTGAAAGTGTGACAACAGTTTTATTTCTAATGTTTACTACAAGGCAAGTAAACATGGTGCTTCCACACTGCCTTTCCCTTCGAGACTTAAGCTGCCACCACAACTCACAGATCATTTGCTTTTCAGGTCCTTAATGTCACATCCAGACTTTTGTGTCACCTCACATCCAGAGACTTGGGCCTGCTGCTCCTTCCACTTGGGTCATTCTTCTCCCCTTCTGTTTTAGTCTGTTTTCACGCTGCTGATAAAGACATACCCGAGACTGGGAAGAAAAAGGTTTAATTGAACTTATAGTTCCACAGTTCCCTGAGGCTGGGGGAGGCCTCAGAATCATGGTGGGAGGCAAAAGGCACTTCTTACGTGGAAGTGGCAAGAGAAAAAGAAACGCAAAAGCAGAAACCCCTGATAAAACCATCAGAGCTTGTGAGACTTATGCACTACCACGACAGCAGTATGGGGGAAACCACCCCCATGATTCAAATTATCTCCCACTGGGTCCCGCCCACAACATCTGGGAATTATGGGAGTAGAATTCAAGATGAGATTTGGGTGAGGACACAGAGCCAAACTATGTCATTCTGCCCCTTGCCCCTCCAAATCTCATGTGCTCACATTTCAAAACCAATCCCACACCTTCCCAACAGTCCCCTAAAGTCTTAACTCATTCTAGCATTAACCCAAAAGTCCACAGTCCAAGGTTTCATCTGAGACAAGGCAAGTCTCTTCTGCCTACGAACCTGTAAGGTCAAAAGCAGGCTAGTAACTTCCTAGATACAATGGGGGATACAGATATTGGGTAAATACAGCCATTCCAAATGGGAGAAATTGGTCAAAACAAAGGGGTTACAGGACCCATGCAAGTCTGAATTCCAGCAGGGCAGTCAAATTCTAAAGTTCCAAAATGATCTCCTTTGACTCCATGTCTCATATCTGGGTCACGCTGATGCAAGAGGTGGGTTCCCATAGCCTTTGGCAGCTCCACCCCTGTGGCTTTGCAGGGTATAGCCCCCATCGTGGCTGCTTTCACATGCTGGCACACAGTGTAAGCTGTCAGTGGATCTACCATTCTGGGGTCTGGAAGATGGTGGCCTTTGTCTCACAGCTCCACTAGGCAGTGCCCCAGTAGGGACTCTGTGTGGGGGCTCTGACCCCACATTTCCCTTCCACACTGCCCTAGCAGAGGGTCTCCATGAGGGCCCCCTCCCCTGCAGCAAACATTTATCTGGGCATGCAGGGGTTTCCATACCTCTTCTGAAATTTAGGTGGAGGTTCCCAAACCCCAATTCTTGACTTGTGTGCCCACATGCTCAACACCACATGGAAGCTGCTAAGGTTTTGGGCTTGCACCCTCTGAAACCATGGGCTGAGCTGCACCTTGGCCCCTTTTAGCAATGGCTGGAGCAGCTGGGATGCAGGGCACCAAGTCTGTAGGTTGCACACAGCTTGGGGACCCTGTATATCCCCAAGCCCATGAAATCATTTATTCCTCCTAGGCTTCTGGGTCTGTGATGGGAGGGACTGCCATGAAGACCTATGACAAGCCCTTGGAGACATTTTCCCTATTGTCTTGAGGATTATCATTCAGCTCCTTGTTACTTATGCAAATTTCTGCAGCTAGCTTGAATTTCCCATCAAAAAATGGGTTTTTTCTACTGCATCGTCAGGCTGAAAATTTTCTGAACTTTTATGCTGTTTCCCTTTTAAAACGGAATGCTTTTAATAGCCCCCAAGTCACCTCTTGATTGCTTTGCTGCTTAAAAATTTCTTCCATCAGATACCATAAATCATCTCTCTCAAGTTCAAAGTTCCACAAATCTCTAGGACAGGGGCAAAATGCCGCCAGTCCGTTTGCTAAAACGTAACAAGAGTCAACTTTGCTCCAGTTCCCAACAAGTTCCTCATCTCCATCTGAGACTACCTCGGCCTGGACCTTATTGTTCATATCACTTATCAGCATTTTTGTCAAAGCCATTCAACAAGTCTCTAGGAAGTTCAGAATTTTCCTATCTTCTTCTGAGCCCTTCAAACTATTTCAACCTCTGCCTGTTACCCAGTTCCAAAGTCGCTTCCACATTTTTGGGTATCTTTTCAGCAGCACCCCATTCTACTGGTACTAATTTACCATATTAGTCTGTTTTCATGCTGCTGATAAATACATACCCAAGACTGGGAAGAAAAAGGTTTAATTGGACTTACAGTTCCACATGGCTGGGGAGGCCTCAATTCATGGCGGAAGCCAAAAGGCACTTCTTCCATGGTGGCAGCAAGAGAAAACGAGGAAGAATGCAAAAGTAGAAACCCGTGGTAAAACCATCAGATCTTGTGAGACTTATTCACTATCAGTGCAGTATGGGGAAAATAGCCCACATAATTCAAATTATTTCCCACCAGGTCTCTCCCACAACACCTGGGAATTACGGGAATACAATTCAAGATGAGATTTGGGTGGGGACACAGAGTCAAACGATACCACCTTCTCTTCATTAGATCTCAGTTGAAAGTCACTTCCTCCAAGGAGCCTCTGCCAGTGTTCCTCAAGAACACATTAGAGAGCCCTCCTGATTGGTCTTGGACTCTATACCTCACCTTGCCAAAAATGAGGGTCATTTGTGTATCTCAGTAGGCTAGGGATCTTGGAGGGAGGTGGTAGGACTGCTCTGTTCATAATTCCTAACACTTAGTAGGTACTGAGAAAATGTGTATTGGATGAAATAAAGAATGCACAAATGAAAACATGTACTTGCAACACATTTCAAGTATTACTTTCCTTAGGTCTTCCTATTACAGACACAGATGGACACACACACACACACACACACACACAGAGAGAGAGAGAGAGAGAGAGAGAGAAGCTAGTACCTAGATAAAGCAAGAGCACGATTAACTCTTTCTTCAAGGCCTAATGTACCCAGGGCCTTCCAGGTCATCCAGAACTTGAATGCATCTGGTCTTCTGCTACATTGGATAGACTTGTCTCCTGTGTCATAGCTCACATCATAGAATTTATCCTGCTGGAAGAGGTAAGATGCCTTGGCAGAGTAGCATTTTTTAAGAAGATCCTTCGAAAAAGAAAAGATTACAAGACTGTTAAACTTTAGAATATAACTTGATTTTGAAGCAAACACATGTACACACACAATGTGTATATTCTACCTGTGCCAAGTGTACATCTCACTTTATGACTGCCTTACATCAGACACAATCAGTGTACATTGACTTTCAGATATACATGACCCACGGTGTTACCAAACAAAACTTCAGAGTTGACAATGCTAAAATCCATCTTCACAATTTTACTGAGTATTGAGAAGCTGAGAAGACCATGTCATTATAACTATGACATCAAAGTGGCCCAGCTTTTCAGTGTGAATAAAACTCTCTATAACTCAAAGTGCTCTCCATTGGCCAGAAAAAAAAAACTGACATATTTACATATGTTATACAATTTCATAAGCAAAAAAACCTAGGTTTTAAGACCTTCTCCTTCATATTCATTTGAAAAGGCTAGACCCAACATAACTCAGGGATAAAAACCCAGTGAAAGAGCTATGGAAGAGGTAAACAAGAGCCAATAAGTTTTCACTACCACAGAACATCAGCCATAATCCCACAGGGCCTTTTGTGTTTGTCTCATGCTGGTCTTATTTGCAACCAAATTCCATTTGCATTTACTGACTTGTTATCATTAAGAAATGGGTGATAATTTACTATTCATCACGATTATAGGGCCTTTGCCTCGACCTCAAATCATTAAAGTTGAAGCCATGTTGTCTTCAATGTCATCTAGTGTCTACAAAAGCCAAGATTTCCTAATCGATCATTTACAGCCCTGACAACTCCCCCAAAATATTTTAGATCCTTATGCTCCTCAGTGGAACCAATGTACTCAATGTCCTTGAACCACTACATCATGTCTCATCTATGTCTTGTCTTATACCATTTGCTTGAATCTCTCTATTTTATTATGATACTTGACACTTTCAAAAGAATATATGCAGTCTATTTATAAGCTGTGAAGTTTACTGACACTAAACATAGCCTGCCTTCTTTCCCAGGTCTGCCCTGCTATCAGGTCCCATCTCAACTTTTTCTTCCCCTTCAGCTTCATCTGCCCATCTCATTGGGCTCAAAGGAATAACTGGTATTTGGCTGCATTTGTTGGCCTTGGTCCTGTGCTTTCCGCATGTAATGAGCAGTCACTACCTATATTCTCTCCTTGTGTGGTCAAGCAGGTTATTGGGAGCAGGAATCATTTCCTATCCATTGTTATATCCATGCAGCTTAACACTGTGCTGGGCACAGAGCACTCTCATTAAGCTATCAAGACAATGATTCCACTCTCAATGCCCTGACATGTGGTATGAATAGAATAAACACAGTTGCATGAGCTTCTCATTTGGTGAATTTTCCAAACTTTAACAATGCAAAACTACTAGTGCTGTACAGGAAGATACAAAAAAGCTTCTCAGTAGACATGGGGGTCCTAGAAAATGTTTCCTTCTGGTCAGAGAATGTATTAAATGTGCTTCATTTGACTAATCAGCTTGTGCTAATTAGCTGAATGAAAAGGAAATCTCAAGATATCACATTTCAAATGAAAGCATAAGTTTGCTGACTTAATTTAAGCAACATTGTCTTGTGTAGATACTAGTCTGGATCTAAATATATTCTATTACAAAAATATGATTTTATACTACAGAGAAATTATATACCAAATGTAACCAAGAATTGCAATATGCCCCTCATCCGGTATCCACAATAAACTGGGTATAAAACTGATAAGGCTGGGCACTGTGGCTCACACCTGTAATCCCAATGCTTTGGAGAGCTGAGGCAAGAGGATCATCTGAGGCCAGCAGTTTGATACAAGCCTGGGAAACATAGACCCCATCTCTACAAACATAAAAATTAGTTGGGCATGGTTGGCATGTGCCTGTGGTTGTGGCGTATGCCTGAAGTGGGAAGACCACTTGAGCCCCCATGAGGTCGAGGCTGCAGTGAGCTGTGAGCACACCACAGCTCACCAGCCTACGCAACACAGTGGGACCCTGTCTCTAGAATAATAAGAAAAAAAAATATTAGTATGCCTTCAGCCTGGTTCCGATGGGTATTCTTGAGAGATACAGGGAAAGAGCAGACTGCTCTGACCTGAACACTAAAGTAGAAAAATCCCTTACTTTTTTAAGTCTTAGATTTTATCATCAATATCTCTCCTCTGATCACAGTTGGCACTGCTGCATCTCCCTGCCCTCAAAAGTCAGGAAATTTTGGTTGTTTCCATAGCAACTACACTGACCATATATTATAACACTAAAAGGCCACTGCATGTACTTCAAGGACAAATCATGCACACATGTTCACGACACAGGCACCCACACACTTGCATTATGATTATAAATTTACTGTCACCAACCATGAAAGATTAAAAATCCCCAAAGCAAACGAACTTTGGACATTTCTTGAGCAAGTTTTAGGGGCCTATGGTAGTGATTGAAAGGGAGAGGAGGCTCATCCATTATCAGAAGACAAATTGCATCATCATAAGCAAGTGGAGAACAAGAGAGCCAAGAAAGCAAACAACAGGATAAACAATTGTCCTGCAATAGTGACAGTTAATTTTATGGCACTAAAAAATTCTGCCTTGGGAAGGTTTCCTAAAGAACAACTGGAGGCTTGGGATTTACTTTATCAAAAATAAACTTTCCTCCCAAAGATTTCACTTTGCATTTTAGTTTATGTCTTTGTATTAAAATGGATGAGATGTCCTTTAGTTTTAAGACATCAACTAAGAGAAGATGCTGAGATGTTCAGAGAAAACATTTTAGAATAAGTATAGTAAAACTTAACATTGTTGAAAATAATTATTATTGTGCTATCAAAGAGAAGCACCATATTTATCTTGCTCATCTTCATACTCTTAATCCTAGCAGGACAATAAATATTAGTAATATGGCTTTCAGAGACAAGTATCCAATGAAAATACAAATTGCTTTATATTGTGATATTAATTCAAACTCTCCTCAGGGATTAGTAGACATTATATTAGGACTTATACAGTGGCAAATGAAAGAAGTTTAAGCAAAAGGGAGTATTTTTATAGGCTTTTGTATATTTAATAATCTAGTCATATATAATCTTCAGGCACAGTTGAATCCGGTACTTAGTAATATCCATTATCAGGAATATGTCCTTTCGTCTTGTTCTATTGTAGCCTATATTGGCCTCGCTCCCTACATACGGAAAGCTGGTAGGAAGCCTGAAAACCAAAGCTTCCAAGTAGAATCTGTGAGCATGGAGAGAGGCTCTGTTTGAAGACAGGAAATGACAGAGAGACAACTTCTGCTGGTGGTGCTACTAACAAAGATTCTGTTTTTGACTAACATTTAGTTACTTAGTCTGTGTCCTCTAGGTCTCCACCTTGACATTTATCTTTCTGTAAATGCATCACCCTATTGTAGCAAGAATCTTGCTAGTCAGCTTGGAAAGAATCCCCCACCCCGATATCTCCCTTTATCTGACCAAATTCTTCATCCTTCTTACTTGTTATCTGACTATTCTAGCCTGCCTTCAGCAAGAATCTTGTTAGATGTCTAACCTGTATCCTTTTATTCCTAACGTTTTCTTAGTCATTTTCCACCCACTGACTCCCAACCTGCCCCTTGGCTATGAATCCCTACTTGTCCATGCTATATTCAGAAGTGAATCCGGTTATACTGAGGTCTATCTTCCTCATTGCAGTAGTTCCTGAACAAAGTCTGTTTTTACTACTTTACTGTCTGGTTCTGGTTTTCTTTAACATTACCCATGTAGAGAGAGACTCTTGGCCTCCTAACCTCACTATCGTATATGAACCTTTTGTGACCAAACCTAGCAGGAAGCCAATTGGCAAAAGAGCCTGGAAAATATGGCTTTTAGGAGTCTGGCCCTTTTGCAGAGCAAAGCGGAGGAAAGTAAAGAATGGATTGGATTATACAGTAAAGAGAAGCCAATGACAAGCACAGAAAACACAACTTTAACTTTCCCTCTTTGCAATCACAACACCTAACCTAGCGCACATAATAATGACCAGAGCTAACATTTATTGAGCTCTTACTATTTTCCAGACACTTCATATGTAATAACTCACTTAAATTTCACAACCCAGTGAGATAAATTCTATTTTTGTCAACTCCATTGTACATTTTGCAACACAGCAAGTTAATTACCTACGTTCATGTAGCTACTACGTGATAGGGCTAGGTTTCAAACCAAAACTGCTTAGATTCAGGGCCTGAACGCTAAGCTATTATACTTTATTGCATTGACAGTGGGCACTTAAATACGTGTGAAAGAGGGTGCTCCATTTGGAGAGGCTGGTGAAAAGGAAAATAGCAGAAGAGAGAACACTGAGCTAGAGATCAGAATAACTAAGATCCTGTTTCAAACTCTTATTTTTTCCTATAAACATGACCTCTGGTCTTACCACCAGTAATATCCTGTTTTTAAAGCATTTTGAGATCTTTATGAATACTTGTGAATCTGGTAACATTATGGAAAATATTCACTCATTATGTGAAAGAATGAATCCGTAGGTTGCATATTCTCCTGACCAAGATTACCAAGCCGTCTTTGATTTCTATAGGCCAGATCAGAATCTGCGGTCTCTTTTTGGTCAGTGATCCCATGGGTCTACTAAGTCAGGATTCTGTGCACCAGCAGTCCCCAGCCTTTTTTTTTTTTTTTTTTTTTTTTTTTTTTTTTTTTTTGGCACCAGGGACCAGTGCTCATGGGAGACAGTTTTTCCACAGATGTGGGGTGTGGTGTGGGGGAGATGGTTTCAGGAAGAAACAGTTCTACCTCAAATCAGGCATTAGAGTCTCATAAGAATCACGTGACCTAGATCCCTCTTACGCACGGTTCACAATAGAGTTTGCACTCCTATGAGAATCTAATGCCAAGACTGATCTTACGGGAGGTGGAGCTCAGGTGGTAATGCTTGCTCACTTACCACTCACCTCCTGCTGTGTGGCCCGGTTCCTAACAGGCCATGAACCGGTACAGGTCTGTGGCCTGGGTGGGAGGATCCTTGCTCTCCACAACAACAAACCTTTGTATTTCCTCCTTGCAATCATGTTTTTCAGCTCATCGAAGAAAAGCTACCAAAAGCTCTTCCCGTATGGCCCTTCCTATATTCTGTCCTATGTCACCATATTTACATGCAAAAAAAAATGGTCTAAATGACTTAGAAAATAGGAATATTAATCTTTTAATAATTCATCTAAAAATTATGTATTGAGGACCTATTATATAACAAGCACTACCATGCCAGGAGCCTCGGTA
Source organism: Pan troglodytes (assembly GCF_028858775.2). Taxonomy (NCBI): domain Eukaryota; kingdom Metazoa; phylum Chordata; class Mammalia; order Primates; family Hominidae; genus Pan; species Pan troglodytes. The sequence continues at coordinate 34,824,224 of NC_086015.1, forward strand.
TACAAGCCCATGAAGGTGCTAAGTGTCTGGGTTAGTATTTGTTGGCGTAATGTGCAAAATCAAATTTAGGTTGCAAATAAAAGACTTGGCTGTAATCTAAAATATAAAAGTGAACTTTTAAAATGATTATGCCATCTGATATTGGCTTTCTTTATTGATCAAATATTTGGGTACCTTAATATAGGCTGAAAGCTGTGCTAAGCACTGGAGATGTAATGGCAAATAAAAAGTCACCATCCTTAAGGCATTTCAGATGGGAATAGGAGCAGAAAAAACAAGCCACTACTGTCCAGTGCTAGAATAGGAGAAAGAACAAGGCACGACAGAGCACAAATGAGGGTCATATTCACCACCTTAGAGGTGTGAGAGATGGCTTTTCAGAAGAAGCTGAGAGCTGAAAAGTGAGGGACAGCTGGACAGATGAGAGAACAGAACTAATTGAGTACAACTGGAGCTAATTAAGGAGGTGGGCCATAGCTGGAGAGTTCAGGCCAGAAATCTAGAGTAGCCAAGTCACCATGCATCTTAAACGCCACAATAAGAATGATTAGTGATGGAATCTTCCCAGGCTCCTACAGATATTACAACTTAAAACTTCATTACTAATCTGGCAGAATAAAGTGAGAATCAGAAGATGTGAATTCTGCTTTTGATTTAGTTACTTGGTGTCAGAGCTCAAAGCCTGTCACTTAACATCTTGGGCTTCATTTTTCTCATTGGCCTAATGAAAATGCTGTTACTTGTTCTACCCATCATACATAAGTATTATGAAAATCGAAGGAACTAATGTTAACTGGGAATACTCTTTAGTCTTAAGCCAAAAATCTTACCCACCACTCTTCCTCTTCTCGAACATTCCAGTATCCCCTGACCCCTCCCAGCTGTCACTGCCTGTTCTTCCTTTGGTTTCCTTTATTTCCCCAGGCAAGCTACAGAACAGAACATCAGCTCTAGACTTCCCCACTGTTTATGAAATGAACATATTACAACCCTCCCCCACCTTCCTTTTTAATGGAATGTATTTGCCAGTTAAACAGTTATAGAAGTAGGCTGAGTTGACAGAACATATTACAAGAAATCTTAAAGCAACAGGAAGAGTTATCAATGCTCTACATCCTTCAAATGGAATGGATCCTGACTGAATTAAGCTCCCATACTTGATGTCCTTGGTAGATGCTGTGGGTCTTTACAAGTCTCAGTGTAGTTTAAATGGAACACTCTAAAGGCATCACATAAAATAAGAATGACCCAGGGTAGGGATGCTAGGTGGACTTGAGAGCTAAGGAGCCATCAAATGGCCAGGTGTAACTTGAGTTTTCTCCGTTTCCTTAAGCAAAGAGGGAAAAATGGTTAACTCCTGTGTAGTTGGTGTGGGGGTGAAAGGAAGAGAGTAAGCAGAGGACAATAGTGGATGTGCGGCCGGGTGCAGTGGCTCATGCCTGTAATCCCAGCACTTTGGGAGGCTGAGTCGGGCAGATCACTTGAGGTCAGGAGTTTGAGAGCAGCCTGGCCAACATGGCGAAACACCATCTCTACTAAAAATACAAAAATCAGGCAGGTATGGTGGCACATGACTGTAGTCCCAGCTACTCGGGAGGCTGAGGCAGAAGAATCGTTTGAACCCGGGAGGTGGAGATTGCAGTGAGCCGAGATTGTGCCACTGCACTCCAGCCTGGGCAACAGAGAGAGACCCCTTCGGGGGGGGGGGGGAAATAAAACAGTGTTTTTCCCAAAAGGAAGCAAATCAGACTGACCCAAGTAAAAGGTCAGTGTATTAGGTTGGGCCATGAATAGTCTGAGAAGGAAGAAAAGAAAGGAGGAGGGGAGGGAAAGAGCGAGGGAATGGCAGGGCAGAGAGGTGGAAAAAGGAAGAGAGAAGCAAAGGATGAACCGGCCGGGCCCAGTGGCCCACGCCTGTAATCCCAGCACTTTGGGAGGCCGAGGTGGGCAGATCACTTGAGGTCAGGAGTTGGAGACCAGCCTGAACAATGGTTGAAACCCCATCTCTACTAAAAATACAAAAATTAACTGGGCATGGTGGTTGCATGCCTGTAATCCTAGCTACTTGGGAGGCTGAGGCAGGAGAATCGCTTGAACCTGGGAGGCAGAGGTTGCAGTGAGCTGAGATAGCGTTCCTGCACGCTGGCCTGGGCGACAGAGCAGGACTCTATCTCAAAAAAAAAAAAAAAAAAAAGGATATCATTCAAATGTGAGATTTCAAGTGCTAAAGTACAGGTCAATACAAAGCGTCTGTGTACATGGGTGCATTTTGAGCTTGTGGAAACCAGCAGACTATTTGGATGTCATCTAACATACAGATTCTTATATTAGCCCACTACTTTTATGAATCTTTTGCCTTTTTTGTCTAAAATGCTGATGTATGAAGTTAGAAAATGGGAAAAATAACCCTCTCTCTTCATTTCTCTAAATGCAAGTCCATCCACTACTTTTATCTCTTTTTTTTTTTCCCTCAGTGTTATAAATATTCCCTCTTTCTGGCTTTCAAATGTATACAACATGTTACAAGTCCTATGATAAGAATGAGAGCAGGTCATCAAAATCATTTGAAACCTCACCATCTTTGCACTTATGTTCACCTCACTCTCCTGTGTCTGTTCTTCTGTGTAACCTCTGTTTTCCCTGTCTCATGCACAGTGACTAAACGGTGGTGGAGAGTGTGCTTCATATACTCAACTCTACTGTAAGAGCTATTCACTTATAATTGGGAATTTGCCTTCAGCTTTAACCAGCCAGGACTCATTTCCTGAGTGTCTACTCACAATATTTCTGCATTTTGCTGTATTTATGTTCACCTATAATCCAAAGCAGGTATTCTTTCATTTCTGACATCTTCAAATAAACATCTTGCATTTTTTCCTATGGCATGTCTTTAATTCATTTCTTTACTTGGATTTATTTAGTTAATTCATTTTCTTTCTGCTGTAGATTTTTCATTCTTTGTCAGAGTAGAAAATATTTAAAATCCAGTTTGCATACAGCTTGGAGAGAGAACTTATTTTTTATAAAGGGTCACAATTATCTTTTGAATTTACCATCAAATCTGAATTCCTATTTGCCTTTTCATCTGCAATTTGAGAGGCTAATTCAAGAGGCAGACACATTGTGCTCCATTGGATGTTTCAATGTAGGAGGTTCAAATCATGATATAAACACTTGCTTCTATTACCAGTTCTGAATCATTTTTTGATATTGACTCAGCTATCTTTCCCATTCCAGTCAAGCATTTTCCAATCACTGGTATCGCCTATAGATCAATCTCCACTCAAATCCTCAATTTGTTCTCCAATTCTCACTTCCTTCCCATGATCTCTTGTACTTTCTGGAAGATGTTTTGTACAGAAGTTTGCTGATACTTTTTGTTTTAATAGTTTAGAGGTGGGATTGTAGAGAACTTTCATTTAAGCTCATATTTTTATATTACTTGGATTTATTACAAGTATATATTAACAAAAAGTGAAATTTTTAAACACACCTTTTCCTCCAAAAAATCATTGCATAAAATTCATACTGCAAGAAGGGTCTCTATGCATATTCTGTGGGTATATATACATATTTTTTGTCTTATTTCAATTTAAGGAGCATGAGGCTATAAGGAGACAACAATCTTGCTCTAATATTTTCTCAAATATTCTGAAGTTTATAAGCTATGTAATGAAGTTTGCTGATACATGAGGTGCTTGTGAGTGAATTTCTGTTCTGGTGAACAGTCTGCCCTGTTCTCTTCTGCCATATAGTGACATATTTGAGCTTTTGTCTTGCCATTTTGACATCTCCTTTCCTCGAGTTTATTTCGATCTCCAGTTTCTCAAAAACTGTGTGCTATCAGCCCTTTCACAAACTGGCTTGATGGTCTGCCTGGTTCAAGTTGTTTCCAGAAAGTTTCTGGGTGCTGTGTGCTAGGTTTCCCACAAAATGTGATTTCCTCTCATTTCAGTTAATTGATACAATGCTTTTAACTTCACAGCTATCTGTGAAAATGTGTTCTTTGAGAAAACATCAGCATTTCAATTCATGATACTATGAAAGAAAAGTTACATGATATATATAGACAGACAGATACATAGGTAGATATAGAGATATATATATAGAGAGAGAGATCTGTGTTTGTCTTCCACCTTTGGCCCTTTGGTTGATATGCTCTTGAAAATTCTTAAGTTGCTTTACAAAGCTGAGGTCAGTTGCTTCTTTCCTTAATACATTTGACGTTTTTGTGGTTGTTCAAAATCCTCACTTTCCCACTGTGTATAATGCTTTACGTAATAAGTTATCAAAGAGATCCTACAGCCCTGTGTCCAGCTCAAGGCAGAAGGGCAGGAAAGGGCATGTTTGTGCAGTGGGCAATACTCCCCAGGTCCCTCCCATGAGCCCCCAGTCCTCTCTTGGCCGCACCCTCCTCTGGCTCGCCTTTCTTCTCGTTTGTCATCCTAGCTACTCTCTCTCCCAGTCACCCACAGTAGTCTCACAGCAAAATGCGCAAAAGAAATAGCAGCCTTCCATGCAAAATGAAAGAAGAGGGGGAGGGGGGAGGGAAGTCCCTCCCCCTCATGCTACAAGGGTGGGGCTGGAAACATACCAGCCTTCTTGATAGTGGTTTACACATTACCAGCTATGAACTGCTAAGAGCTCACAGGCACTGGATCAGTTTATCATCTGTAAAAACCACTGACTTCTGAAATATTCTGAACACTTAGTGTTGAGATCAAGACTCCCCTTCCCCTTCCAGAAAGCCTCTTGGAAGATTCCAGAAAGCTTTAAGTTTCAGGGCTTGCAGACCCGTTAGGAATTTTCAGAGAACTGCTAGCATACTTTAGTACAAGATCTGAGATATTTTCTCCCAGAGTGTAAATCTTCCTTAAATACCCCTAACTAAGGGTTAGAATGAGCTGCTTAGAAAATGAGGAGACTGAACTAAAAGATATTTTTAGAAATGCAACTTAATAATTTTAAACCATAACGCTGCCTACAAGAGAGGAAAGTTGGACTCAGTTTCTTAGAGAATGTGTAAGTGCCTCTATAAATAGTTAAGAAACATTTGATAGTGCAGAGATCACTTGGCAATACCTCTGCATGCCCTACAAGCATTTAAAAATAGTACAATCGGGCTTCTCTCTTAGGACAGATGGAGATTTTTCGATTTTCCCTAGGCAACAATCCACACACCTTCTCTATTAAAGATAATCTAAAACAGTGTTTTTCAAACTCTGACTAGAATTCACAGTAAGAAATTATTTTTAAATAGTGACACAGTATCCGCCCTACCACACATGAAACTGAAAGAAAAATTTCATGGAATAGTACACATTATTACCACATGGAGTGCATACTGATTTTTTCGATTTCAGTCTGTTCTGTTAATTTAAAGGAAAAAAATAAAAAGCTGGCATGACTTACAATTGACTGTGTAACTCAAGAACAATTGGTACAGTGATTGTTAACCCTGGATAACATTAGAATCATATGGGTTTTTTTTGCCCCAAAATAACATTGCAGGGTTCCTACTCAAGGCCAAAAAACCAGAATTTTCAGTGTGAAGTAAGGGCAGTGTTATTGTTTAAAATGTTTCCCAGTGATGCTAAGGTGCAGCCAGGATTGGAAACCACTGCTCTGATGGGTCTTGATCTCACATTGAAAAATCCTGATCTAGAAGTTTAAGTCAACATTACATTCATGTTGGGACTACAGAAGTCTGAAGTGTTGAGTTTTTCTGATAACATATAAACCAGGGTGATTATCTGACTTATTTTTTTGCTACTAGTACCCATTATGAGAGTTTTATTTGTGTGAATACAAGTGAAGAATTGCTTTATTCCATGCAACCCAAAGAGAATATGGGTTACATGTGGTCCATGCTGAAGTCTTAATCAGTGGAAGAAAAAAAAAAAGCTCCAAACTATAAAACCTAAGTCCATGGGTTATGGCATGGATGAAATGTACAAACAAAACCAAGAACCCTAACCTATTCAACCTTTTGCTTTGCTATGTATATTAGTCTGTTTTCATGCTGCTCATAGATATACCAGAGACTGGGCAATTTACAAAAGAAGTTTAATGGACTCACAGTTCCACGTAGCTGGGAAGCCCTCATAATCATGGTGGAAGGTGAAAAGCACATTGCTCATGGCAACAGACAAGAGAACTTGTGCAGGGAAACTCCCCTTTCTAAAACCATCAGATCTTGTAAGACTTACTATTGTAAGAATAGCATGGGAAAGACCTGCCCCCATGATTCAACTACTTCCCACTGGGTCCTCCCACAACACAAAGGAATTGTGGGAGCTACAATTCAAAATGAGATTTGGGTGGGGATACAGGCAAACTGTATCACTATGTTACTGTGATATGGAAGAAGAAAAACTTGTGTTCAGAAGCTAGTATCAACAGATAGGGGAACTTTGCTCACTTGGCTCTGATAGGAAGAACTGTGATCCTTCCTCTTCTCATATTATTGCTAACTCTGAGTTTCTGGGATCCATTTGAGACCCTACTTTGTTGCGAAAGGGATTTTAGGTAGCCTACAATATGGTAGGATTGGGAGGAGGACAGGAGGAAGGAGAGAAGAGAGAGAGAAGTGAGGGAGGTAGGGTAGATTGGGGAAGAAGAGAAGGAAGGGGAAATAAAAGGGGGAGAATGTGGAACAGAAGAAATGAGGTTCAAAGCCAAGAGAAAATGCAGTGAGGAAGCCTGGAGTGTCTGCACACACACAAGGCACATGAAAAGGGAAACAGAAGAGATTACAGAATTTGACAAATTTTTGGCATACCTAGGAACTGATGCATAGTATAGCAAAGGCATTCAGTAGTCATTTGCTCCTTCTGAACTTCAGGTATTTGCTATGTAACTGTCAACTACATCACCTTGCTTCATCATATAACATTTTCATTCATCTGCAAATTGAGGATAATAATATTGCACTGCAGCCCACCTCCTGGAGATATTTGGATTATTTGTGGCATGATGTTTAAGTAAATGCCTGGAAAAAATATATTTATTAACACAGGACATATTTCTTCAGTCTAGATGGATTAATTGCATCTCTCCAGAATAGGCAGACAGACGTATAGAAATGTTCTTTCAAACTGGACAAAACAGACACAGAGTTGAGTGTTCTGCTTTGGAATGAGGCTGGAAGAGCAATTCTTCACCAAGAGCACAATACTTAACAAAATCAATCTATGTCCCCAGCTTATTGTGATGCTGTCAACAAAGGCATGGTTCCTTCTCAAATAGAATTTTACATTTGAATTTTACCTGTAGCAGTAAGGCCTGTGGCCTACATTTCTTGGAGTTTGAGCATTCTTGAGAGGTCTGGCCTCTGAGGCCTGGAGTATAGGTAGGAGATTGATTTCACAGACAGGAAAATGCTATGCAGGAATGCAAGTTCTGAAACACGAGTTCCCTGGTCATCTTTGTATAAATCCCATTGAAGATTTGTGGGATATTACTGACATTACTATCATCATGAGCAGTCCTATTTAAAACTATCCTTAAATAGCAGTTAAACATTTAGGAAGTACTTGGCAGAATCTTTGGATAGAACAAAAGATGTAGTGGACAATAGCATGTTTTCAAGGACTTATGATAAAATACAGAAATGCGCTGAAATGACAAAAAATGTTTCCACTATACTAATGGCTATTTGTTCAGGCAGAAAGAGCCTGTGCATTAGCATCTGGGTTACTCCTCAACATAGTCATAACAAGGAAAAAGGAAATTACATTTATTGTATGCTTACTACTTGATTAACAATGCACTGCACACGTTTGAACATTATCTCATTTAATGTTAGTTTTTCAAAACAGAAGGTGTCTTCATTATACAGATAAAAGCATCAAGGTTCAGAAAGGTTAAATGCCTTGTCAAAGTCACACAAGGCAGTCCCAAGCAGAGGAATAATTTGAACACAAATCTTGCTGGGTTTCAATGTCCATAGGTTCATTTACCCACTGAGAAATCATAGTTAATCCCAGAATTTCCCAGTTCAAACTATAGCCTTAAAGACTGGGTAAAGCAAACCCACATCTCTGGATGTTCTAAAACAAGGATGAGCAAGTGAGTCCATCTTATATATCCTATATAGGATAGATAGAATCTTATCTGTATAGGGCCAGGTAGTAAATACTTTCAGGTTTGCAAGCCATATGATCTCTATCACAACCACTGAACTCTATGGTTGTAGCATGAAAGCTGCCATAGAGAATATTTAAATGAGCATGCCTGTGTTCTAATAAAACTTTATAAGAACAGGTGACAGGCCAGGTTTAACCCAAGGGCCATAATTTTTAGACCCCATGCTTTAAGACATTCCAGTGAAGAGACATTCCATAAGATAGTCATTTCCAAATTTGTAGAGGCAGAAAAAGTTAAACATTTACATGAAGGCTGCAAAACCAGAGACATTATTCTTGATTAAAAAAAAGAATAAGAGTTCGAGATCAGCCTGGCCAAGATAGTGAGATCCTGCCTCTACTAAAAATATAAAAATTAGCTGGGCATGGTGGTGGGCACCTGTAATCCCAGCTACGTGGAAGGCTGAGGCCGGATAATCACTTGAACCTGGGAGGAAGAGATTTCAATGAGCCGAGATTGTGCCACTGCACTCCAGCCTGGGTGACAGAGCCAGACTCTGTCTCATTTAAAAAAAAAAAAAAAATTCTTTCATTTTCATTAAGGCAAATTTTTAATCCCTTTTACACAGTAAATACTTAGCCACTAAAAGAGATACTTAAACTGGGAAATAAAATGGCCATGGTTTATTTGCCTTTCTGGATTTGAGAAACATTTTACACAATTCCCATAGAGAATGGTATTTGAAAATCAAGACCCATACTGGCTTATAATTTCTAATTTTCATTGTTCCCCCGATGCCCCAAGAAGAAAAAAAATTACTCTGTGATAAAACTGGTTAAATTTGGGTTCATTTTCTGTTTTACTGCAAACAGCAAGTGGAAGCTACTAGTAAAGGAACAAGAAGGCAGGGAGGGAAAGTAGACAGTTCTCTCTGGTCGGTTAGAAGGAGGGCTATGTGATGACATTTATGATTCTCTGGCACAATTCTAGGTCTCCAGGTATGAGAATTATAGTTTCCAAACCAAACAAGAAAACCGTTGCCTGACAGATTGCAAGTGTCCCGAAGGGAACAAGAGAACCAGATGTATTTAGGACAACCATGACTGCAAATCCTGGGGGAGAGTGACTATGTCTACAGAATTTCTGTACAACCTTGGCTGAAAGAGGGAAAGTGTAATGAGAAAAACCTATAGGCAAGAGTCTGGGGACCGAATTGAGTTAGGTGGAGATTTATAGGTCAGTTTAATCAGACTGGCTTTGGAAATGAGTTAGAATTAGCAAAATCATCAGCATTACTACTTCATTTTGTATAGGTTCCAAAGGGGATTAAACAATCAGGTTTTATCTTTCTAAATCAATGTTTTCTATTTCTGTACACTGTTATGGCTTTAAAATTCAGTTTTAGGCGGGAAACAGGGTTGATCCATTACCTGCCATCTTGTTTTAGGCACACATAAGCTGTGTGGTTAAAAGCATGGATTGCGGACTAAGCATGACTGACTGAATCCCAGTTTCATCCTTTATGAGCTTCATGGCCGTGAGCATGTTATTTATGCTTTCTGTATTCAGGTTCCTCATCTGTACAGTGGGAAGGGGAATAGTCCCTACCTCATGGGATTGATATGTGGATTTAATGGGTTACTATATTTATCCACTTGTTTTATCTGTTTATTGAACTTGCCAGGCCTGCACTGGACATGAGAACAGGTAAGGGAGCCTGTATTTCAGTATAGATGAGAGGCTAATGGCTCCACCATTAGAGGAATTTGCGATATGTACTGAACAAATGCTTGGCTAGAGAGGAGACCCCTAATGCATCCTGGAAAAGCAGAAGGGGGCCCCCTGGAAGAGTTGAGGCTTGAGCTGTGTTTCATGAGAGAAACAGTAGGACTTAGGACTCAAGTGGGCAAAGAAGAGTTTCTGGTTTTCCACACAGAAGGAACAACTTGGCTGTAGGAAAATAAATGCATTCTTAATGTGATGTTTAAATCCCTCCATATGTAATCTGAAATTGCTTCCAAGCCTCATCTCCCAGCATATCGTTCCCCAGTCCCAGACACCTGGCACATGTCATTGTCCAGATCTGACTTTGCTCTCCCCAAGATCATATATTCTTAATTTCTGTTTTTTTTTTTTTTTTTTTTTTTTTTGAGACGGTCTTACTCTGTCACCCAGGCTGGAGTGCATTGGCGCTATCTTGGCTCACTGCAACCTCTGCCTCCCAGTTTCAAGCAATTCTCCTGCTGCAGCCTCCCAAGTAGCTGGGACTACAGGCGCATGCCACCATCCCTGGCTACTTTTTGTGTTTTTGGTAGAGATAGGATTTCACCACGTTGGCCAGACTGGTCTTGAACTCCTGACCTCAGGTAATCCACCTGCCTCAGCCTCCCAAAGTGCTGGGATTATAGGCATGAGCTACCACACCTGGCCCACATATTAATTTCTGACAGTTCAGTGTTTGTCAGAAATCAGGGGATAACTGTGTTTTATAGCATCTTAGGGTGAAGAGTACCACACCCTATTCCTGTCCCATATCCAATCACTTATATAGTACCCAAGCCTATCACTGCTCAGCATACCCTCTAAAAAGTCACCATGGGCCCATACCCCAGTGACCTAAAATGAACCATAGACATTTTCCTTCTCCCCTGCCTTACAAAATCCATGAACCCATTACAATGATGAGAGACAATGTCTTCTCTCTAGTCTCGTGTAGACTGGCATGCGTGTCTGTTTTTGGTTCTAAATAATTATGATAAATGTCCTGAATGTAAGTGACAACCTTCCTCAAAATTGTCTAAAGCTATAGAGGCATTGAGAAAAATAAATCCCTATACAGGGAGTGTTAAACTCCATGAGTTCATACTAATTTTATTGTTATATTGTAAATCCAATATCAGATTCTGGAATATACTTAAGATTCCAGCTCCGTGAAATTAACCTTGCCACCAATCATGGGTAAGTCATTTCCTCAATCACAAGCTTTTTAAACAAAGAAGACATTTGAAGAACTCTACTTCCCTAGAGATTTTCCTTTTAGATTTCAATTGAACTTTTTAAGTGCAGGGGCCCTATATCTTTCAAAATTGGGAAATGAAAATCTATTAGAGTGGCTAATCCTCTAATGCTTGATGTTGCTACCTCACAGGCAGAAAACAATCTTTTCCTTATTACATATAAATTTCTGGTTCACACTAGCTCTGAAAACAGCTATGTATTTCATTGCATTTCACTACCTCTCTGGCAAGTTGAATATTGAAATGGCACAAAGATTCTGACAGTGCTATAAACGAATGCACCAGTATTTCTATAACTGGATGTCGAGGGCTTAATCTGCACTATGGTGCTGTCTAAGACTGATAATAAAACAAGAATACTATTTCAAGGTAAGATCAAAAGGACATATAATAGTCACATGTGCTACTTTATGACAAGGGCATAATGAAATGTACTGGGAAGACAGTAGCCTTACAAAAGAGAAGTGGTGAACTTCTTTCTGATAACTGCTATGGAGCTGGAGATAGGGAAGATACAATTCTTGTTTTTTTAGTTTCTGGACTACATTTAAAATTCGGCAATCCGCTAGTAAATTGTCACAGCAAGACATGGAAGATATTCATTGTAGACACAATTTAGCCTCCTTGCCCAGTTCACAATGACCCCTTACTTCCCCTCTCATCCATAGAGATGGGCATAATGAACCCTTGCTCCATCCCGCTGCCCTACCAATTGGACCAGAGGCTAAGAAGACTAGAAATGTGGAATTAACACTGAGAGATTCTAATTTAGCTTTGCTGGTCTCTTGGGCAGAGATGTAAACATTATACTGTGGAGGTGCCATATTTTACCTGTCATGAGAACTTAAAAGCAAATATAATTGTTAGAAGTTTTAAAATTATATCACTTTGGATGTATAAAAAGGGAACTTTATTTTTCTTTAAAACGTTTCTGATTTGGAGCCACCATTACTTCTAATGCATAATATTTAGTCTGGTCACTTTCAGAAAAACTCAAATTGACTAGTCAGACCATTCAGAAATAAAACATGGTTGATTAAGATTTTTTTTTTCCTGAGAATAATTTCTTCCTCCCCTTGTTCTCTATTTCATGTTATTGTGAATTTCTCAAATGCTGCTGAGAAGAGTTGCCAGTTAAAATACAAAATACCTCATTAAATTTGAATTTCAAACACATTATAAATTTATAAAAGCCATTAATATAAGTATGTCCTATGTAACATTTGAGATATACTTACACTAAAATATTGTTTAATGAAAATCAAATTTAACTGAGCCTCCTGTGTTTTTATTTACTGAATCTGGCAACCCTATACTGAGGTGTGAAATTTGCTTGTCCAATTTGGTCACTGCAGTTGTGTGTTGAGCCTCCACCCTTAGCTCATCCCAAGATGGTCTTCCCACCTTGCTGCTGATACCTGAATATCTGCTATGGCCTCTGAATGTCAGATCACTTGAGGCCTGCTTCTTGCTTCATGCCCCTATTTCCAGGCTTCATTGTGTCTTGTTTCATGTTCAGTCACTTTTGGATGATCCTCCATACCAGCCATTCTGAAGCCTGCAGGAACACAGGGGGCTATCCCAGGCACTCTTATGCCTAGATAAAAGGCCATCTCTAGTTTCTGCTTGACCATATTGACATGGGAGATTGAGGGGGGAGGCTTCGCACATTGAATTTCACCTAGAATTTGAGCTGAGAGGAAAGAACCTATTATCATTTCATTTACAGGGAGGTTCTATTCTTTCTTGGTGCCATGGGTTTACACTTATACTTAAGAATTGCTTTCTCTTCAGAGAGTCCCCTTCCCTCCCCAACTCTGAGGCCTGTTTATCTACTTGGGAAAGAGGGTGTGAACTAAAAATGGTTTTTTGTATAAGATGTCCTTCCAAGAATAACTATGAAGTGTAAAAGATAAAAATTTGTCACTCTTTATCTCTGGTTTCATTCTGATCATTATCTGAGTACAATAAAAAGAACCAGAATTTCATAACACATCTTAAGCACTTGGGAGGTTAAAATCACTTTTATAAATCAGCCTTTGCTCAGAGTAAACTAACATGGTTATTATAGATTAATTGGAAAGTAATTTAGATGAGCACACTCCAAAATGGAACTTAAGGAGCTGAGCCAAAACTGCCCTCAAATGTAAAATAGCATTCTTACAGAACAAAAACATAAATCAGGAGAAAATGAATATTAATTACATAAATTTAATAAGGACATGAAAAATAAATGCAAAAAGTGATTCCTCATGGAAAGAAAAGTAATCAGGGAAAAAAATTTTAATTAAAAATTAAGATTTCAGGCAGGAATACAAGACAAAAATGAGATAAAAATAAGGACATGGCATATATTATGCTAAGATCTTTGAAAATCTTAGCAAAATATATTTAAGAAAATATTGTAATGGACTCAACTAGAGCAGAAAATTAATAGTTCAATGAAAATGTAAAAACTGAACACACAAATAATTATCTACCCCAAAATTTCTGAGCAAGAGTTTTATAATTTCCTGAACATTTCTAAAAACTGATGCCTGTTATTGAAATTATTTTTTTAAAAAAAGACGTTTTAAAACTGCACTCAAAATACTATCCAAGATAAAACAAATAATAGATCTATATTATGTACACGGAGGCAAAAATCATCCACTAATATATTAGAATAGTTTACTGCAATAAAATGAGGTTAATCAGTAATACAGAAAATCTGTTAACATAAATTTAATTTTGTTTAAGGAGTAAATTGATATCTTTCTATTATCAAATAAGGTAATTCTATGTGGTAAAACTCAATACTAGATAATTTCTCAAGATTTATAAAGAATGTATAACTTAGGGCAACTTCAATAAAATCACAAAGACAATGTCTTATGTTTACTGAACATATTTTTGAAAATTCTATCAGTCTATTATAATTGTAACCAGTATGAAGCTTAGATATTAGAATGAAAAGATAATTTATACTGATAAAATCATATTCTTGGAAATGCAAGAGAATAACTTAAAATCTCTCAGAACCAATTAGCAATCTGGTGAAATAGTTAAATATAAGTAAATATTTCAAAAGTTTTTCTTACATCAGCCTTAGCAGTTTAGAAGGTTTAAAAAATAAAATATAATATAAAATGTATAAATAACCCTAGCAAAACATATGCAGGATCCTCTATTAGAAAAGCCACTGATGGGGTTGTTTTTCTTCTTGTAAATTGGAAACAACAGGTGCTGGAGAGGATGTGGAGAAATAGGAACACTTTTACACTGTTGGTGGGACTGTAAACTAGTTCAACCATTGTGGAAGTCAGTGTGGCGATTCCTCAGGGATCTAGAACTAGAAATACCATTTGACCCAGCCATCCCATTACTGGGTATATACCCAAAGGATTATAAATCATGCTGCTATAAAGACACATGCACACGTATGTTTACTGAGGCACTATTCACAATAGCAAAGACTTGGAACCAACCCAAATATCCAACAATGATAGACTGGATTAAGAAAATGTGGCACATATACACCATGGAATACTATGCAGCCATAAAAAATGATGAGTTCGTGTCCTTTGTAGGAACATGGATGAAATTGGAAATCATCATTCTCAGTAAACTATCACAAGGACAAAAAACCAAACACCGCATGTTCTCACTCATAGGTGGGAATTGAACAATGAGAACACATGGACACAGGAAGGGGAACATCACACTCTGGGGACTGTTGTGGGGTGGGGGGTGGGGGGTTGGGGGAGGGATAGCATTAGGAGATATACCTAATGCTAAATGACGAGTTAATGGGTGCAGCACACCAGCATGGCACATGTATACATATGTAACTAACCTGCACATTGCACATGTACCCTAAAACTTAAAGTATAATAATAATAAAATAAAAAGATGAAAAGCCATTGAAACTGAAATACAAGTAAACTGATATAATGTGTGAGTGTCTTTTTTTTTCTTTTTTTATACATAGGGAAGAGGAGGAAGCAGTAGATATGAAACTGGTCATGAATTGATCCCTACTAAAACCATGTGATGGGTTCGTGGAAGTTCATCTCTACTTTTGTACATATTTGAAATTTATCATAACAAAAAATTAAAAATATTTGTGTGAAATAAGATCTGAATAAATATTACTAGGTTGGAAGGCTAAAATCATACAAACATGTTAAGTCTTCTCAAATTAATTCACAGGTTTAATATAAACCTTAGAAAAAATCCCCAGTGGAAGTTTTTTAAACTTAAGTTTTTGAAAACTGGAAGAATAAATAGATGATAATAAGTCATTTTGTAAAACAGTGAATATAGACTTACCCTACTAGATGAAATATATTCTGAAGCTATAATGATTACAGCAAGGTGGACTTGGCAAAACAACAGCTGTTTGATTCAATGAATGGGATTATTTCAGAAATGGAATATCAAGTTATCTTCTTGCCTTATCCAGTCTTCTGACCCTTAATTAAAATTCCTCTACTTTTCTCCTCCAGTTTATGCACTAATGCTATGTTTTTTTACAAATTATTTTCACTTTAGACTATTCCACATTTCCTGTAGTTGATATGCAGGTTTTGTACAATATTGGGTTTCATTTGGTACATCTAATGGGATAATTTGCTCATATGGAAGTCTGGGATCACTTGGAAACTTTCTCTATAGATGAATAGTTAACATGTGTCACAAAAAGATGACAAAATTCCATAACAAGAATAGATGGTTGGATGATATTTCCAAATACCAATATCTCCTAATTGAAGAAGACAGGTTTAGCTTCCCATGTTTCTGGCAGTCACTGATCACCTCAGTAACTACTGTTGTAAGAGGTGTCTGGATGGGGACTGAGATGAGGGAGGAGGTGTTGCAAATTTTGTTATAGGAGGAAAGCTAAAAACATATATGGACTTTCATGTAATGCAAACTGCTGCGCTGGGCTGAAGGTGCTGAATTAGCTGCTTTCGTGGTAATGATGGCCGTGATTAAAGAAATATTCTCAAGCTCCTTTAAACCCAAGGAGCCTCTGTTTTTTAGACCATAAGAAGGGGTAGAAGTGGATAAAGAAAGCAAGATGCTGGTTATATAAGCAAAATATATTAATCTATACTTATCAGCCTAGATATGTATTAATATGCATCTCAAGAAAATTTTAAATGATTTAATATTGGCTGGTGTTTTACAAGTAATTTTCACGTTCTTAATTATGCTTGACTCTGACAGTGTGATCATATAATACTTTTAAAATATGGAAAGAAAATGCCAGTAACTGATATAAGTCACCTCTGCTGCAAGTTTCTTGACCAGCCTTTTCAGCAGTGTTCTCATTTTATTTACATTCTCCAACTCCTGCTTTTTAATCATTACATAACTAAATAATAGTATATGTTTGCTTAAAATGTTATTAACCTTTGACTTAGGGTAGGGAGCATGTCTTATTCACTGAATACGCAGTAGTCTCTACATATTTTCAGGTTGAATGAAAGGCTGAATAAACAAATGCTTATTTCCAGTGGCAGTACTGAACAGCTGCTAATTATTAAAAATCCAGAACGTGGCACATATCAATTCTAATAAAGGAATGGATGAATTAAAGACCTTCCCACTGAATACAGCCAAGAATCCTGGAACAGAATATAAAAACTGCATCTAATGAAAAGCCTAGCAGACCTCCACAAGACAGGGATATAAACTACTGGGAGGTACAATGAGGGAAAGGGAACTCAGGGAGGTAAGCTAGAGACGTTCCTACTCCAGGACACTTTCAGACTCAGGGAGGACAGCCAAGACAAGAACCAGAATGGTGAGAAGGGAGGGAACAAAGATTGAGGTCCTGTGTCCACCAAGTGTAGAGACCTGGAGTATTATCACTTCTCACTAGCAGATATCCTAAAGACTTCAGGAAACAAAATTCAAAAGTATTCATTGTTATTAAGGCCAAGAAAGAAATCCCTTTTCTTGTTTGGGACCCAAAGGTCTCCACCATGAAGTGGAGGTACAGGCTATACCCTGAAGATCCAGAAAAATGTCAAGCATTGGTCCTGATCTGCTAATTCCCTCAGATACCCATAAAAATGAAAATAGAGATTCCATTTTTATAAGAAAGATCACTTCAGGTCTCAAATTATTCCTAAGGGTAAATTTTCAAGTAAGATATTAAGTAAACCACCAAAGATTATAAGGTACCTCTCTAGGCAATATGAGAGCCAGGAATCATGGACACAAGAAATAGTAATTACACCAAAGGGAAACTAGATATTGAAGTTAACAGAAGAGATGGTAAATCTATGCTTACAGTGTTCAAGCAGATAAAAGCTAATCTTAAAAACATCAATAACCTAGAGATGACAGTATGTAGGTAAAAAGAATCCATTAGAAATTATAAAGCTAGAAAGACAAAATAACTCGAGATGGCTTTCGCAGCAGATTAGATACAGCTGAAGAGAAAGAATTTCAAGATAGGTCAGAAGAAACTACACAATGAAACATGGAAAGACAAAATTAAGGAACATACAAAATAGAGAGTAAGAAGAAAAGAAAGGAAGAAGTCTTAATATGTATTTAATTGACATGCCAGAAAAGGAGAGAGAAATGAAAGCAGGGATAATAATTACAAAACGTATCAATCTACAGATTCAAGAAACCCAGTAAAGCTCATGCAAGAAAAACTAAATAAAATTCATATTTGGAACATCCTTGTTAAATAGTAGAAATATTTTTAAAGCTCGAAAATTTTAAAAGAAGCCAGAGGAAAAAGTCATTTTATCATTAAAGGAATGACAGTTAAATAGAAAATATTTTAACACAACAACAAAAGGCAAAAAGAGAACAAAAAATTAATTAGAAAAAGAAAAATATCACCAAAGTATTGAAAGAAAATTACCGACAATCTTAACACCAGCAAAAATGAAAAACATTTTTAAAGAAGCAAAAATAACATAATATGCTACCATTTGACCCACAAGAAAATTCCTAAATGTGGTGGTCTTCAAGAGGAAGGAAAATTATTCCGGATGGAACCTTAGAGATAAAACAAGAAGTAAAGATATGTGCACAAAAATACTCAGCAAATTTTTATAAAAGCCTTGAAATAAATGCCCATCAACAATAGAATGAATAAGGAAATTGTGATATATTCACATAGAATAGTATAAAAGAATGAAAATAATCAGATTGTGCCACAATGGATAAATCTTAAAGACATAAGCTTCAGCAACAACAAAAATCCAAGCACAAGAAAATACATACTATATGATTCTATTTGTATAAAATTCAAAAACTAAATTATATTATTTGGTATAACTACAGAGCAAAACTAATAAAAGCAAGCAAGCAAGAAAGTCAGTATCAGAAAGAAACACGTGAAGATCTCTGGGTTTCTGGTTATGTTCTTTATTTTAATCTGTGTGAGAATGACCTGTTCACATTATAATAAATCAAGCTGTTCATTTATTTTATGCATGTTTTTATATCTACCTTATGCTTCATAATTTTAATTTTAAAGTAAAGCAACTTTCAAACTCCCAACTAGCCTACCAGAGAATGAACTACCAGGGAAGACATTGAGTTCCTTTTGCTATTAACAAAACCCTCTAAATTATGATTTTCAATCAGCATCATAATGACCTAAAGGTATGTTTGCTGTGCAAGGGTACATGCACATGAGTGTGTACTTGTGAATTATATGCAGTTTCACATCTTGGAAGCAGGAGATTCAAGACCAGGGTACCACTTTTATTTTCTGATATTTTTTCTGTGGGTATTGGGATCCCTACTTAAAAAATAAGCTTGCTATTTTAGAGTTTTTATTTTTCTGCCCAAATCATTATTTATTGTATGCCACCAACAATTTCTGTACAAATTAGGGCTTAAATACAATTACTAAAAGTCTATATAAAATCTATTTTCAACTTCTGAGCTACTTACAAAATTTAGAACACTTATTCACACGGACTTGGATTAACACTTTGAATCACTATGGAACAACACATTCAGCAAAAAATTGACTCCCTGTAATCTTTTGGCCATGAAGCAACAAAGCTAGAAAGCCTAATTAGAATTATCAGGTATGTTTTAAGATATCTTCCTTGGAAACCAATATGACAACTAAAATTCTGCAAAGAAAAACAAATAGAGTGATTCATTCCAAGAACTCAAAAGGGCTTCAACTATCATATCAGAGTAGCGATAAAAGAGAAGGCCTTAACTTGCACAGGAACAGAAAACCAAACACTGCAAGTTCTCACTAGTAAGTGGGAGATAAACAATGAGAACACATGGACACAGGGAGGGGAATATCACACACCAGGGCCTGTCCTCAGGTGGGGAACAAGGGGAGGGAGAGCATTACAACAAATACCTAATGCATGCAAGGTTTAAAACCTACATGATGGGTTGATAGGTGCAGCAAAGCACCGTGGCACATGTATACCTATATAACAAATCTGCATGCTTAGCACATGTATCCCAGAACTTAAAAATAGAAGGCCTTGTTGCCATGAGTTAATAATAAAATAAAAGGCAAAAAAGGCAGATACTTGGAATCCATTAAAAATAGTAAAACCAAATTCTAGCCTACCTGAAGCGGGCGTAGCGTGCTTATTATGGCATAAATTTTTCTATTACATTCATTCCAGGCTTGCTTTTATTCCCTTAATCTTATGTTTCTTCCTTTCTTAGATTTTAATTTATGTAATCTTTGTGTTGTGGGACCCTAATCAGTTTTGTTTCAAGCTGAGATGGAAAACATTTAGCGTGTAAATAGAATCCTCTCTCTGGGATATTTTTCAACTGCTGGTCTTTATCAAATTAAAGATGACAGAAGGACACAAAGGCAGAATTTCATATTTTTCTTTCTGGTTATTTTTTAGCAAATCTGAAGTCCTCTGTGATGACTGGCAGAGAAGCAAAGGTTGGAGTTCCATACTGAAACAGGCTGACTGCCAAGATGAGTGAATTCTTTACCTGGGAAGGGCATTAGGGAGATTTCTACACCCTCAGGGTTCTGCACAAATAGGCAGAAAATATAAAATCCAATAATGGGCAAAACCCCAGCTCATCTAAGCCAAACTGACAAAATAAATGTAGCTTAATTAGTAAGACCAGGTGGCAGCCACCCAAGAGTTTTGAAGGAACTCAGGGATGAAATTGGGAGACCGTTGGCCAAGATGCTGGATCCAACATTATAAACAGCCATTTCCAGCAAACTGGCAGATTGTGAATGTCATTCTGTTCATTAGAAAGGGGTCAAGAGAGGACCCAGGGAGCCTTAGAAAAGCAAGTATCTCTTCTACTTGTCCAGTCTCCAATAAAAGACAGCATCATTAGATACTAAAACAAAAATAACTTCCTAGGGGAAAGACAATATGGTTTCTGAAAAAGGAAACCATGAGTCACTGATTTATTATTGGTCTCTGAGGCATGTAGATAAAAGGCCAAATGCTGGCACAACCCAGAGTCAAGATTTTTAAAGTGCCAACATGGGATGGGATGAGAGAAGGTAATGGCTACATCAAGCCATATGGATAAGACAAACAATTTCCATACCCCTTCAAAAAAATTCCTATGTATTTTCCAAAGCAAGAAGGGGTCATGCTTTGAGACTTGAAAGATCAGGATGCATGATAAAGGACATACTACTTCACATTGTGGGTAAAAAATTTAAAACACATTGCCATTTGGTGGTATTGGAAATAGATACAGATTTAGTCACTTCAGGAAACATTTTTTTAATTGAGAATTAACTGAGGCTTGGGTTTATACTCAGTAGTAGAGCGATAGTGGTGAGTGAGACCCATTCTGTCCTCAAGTAGCTCCCAGTGTACTACACAGATGATTCTAAGACCTGTGGTGCCCAGTTCAAGCCCTGCATTAGGACCGGTACACATTTATGACTAGGTGGTAACTGATGATTGAGATCAGATAGTACAATCACAATTACATAACACATCTCTTGGGGCCACAGTCAGCAATAGAAGCAATATACTGAGCTGTATGGGGCATGGATCTAAAGCAAAATGCAAATTCCCTTGTTAAAATGAATGGCAATGGTAATACCAACAAATAAATCCTAAAAATGTTATTGGTTTGTTTGGTGGAGAAATAGATAATGGATTCTGAACACATGAGGCTCTAACGTTATTATCCCTTTACCTTATAGAGAAACAAAGCAGAAATGACAGAGGTGTTTGTGATTGCTGATGAAATCATGTTTTTTAATGTGATGCACCTACAAAGCTTCGTGGAAAGAAAATTACCTGTTGCTTATTATAATTTAAAAAATACAAGAATTAAAAAGAGTATTTACCAATAAGGAATTGAATGAATTCTCTGTTTGATTCTCAACTTTGCCAAAAGGTCTGGGAAGAATTTTCTGAGCTCAAGCAAGAACAGCAGCCCAGACACAGAGAATGATTTTGGCAGCACGAAGCACAAGAGATTGATCTCTCTCTTACAAGTCAAATGCTTCTCTTTTCTAATCAGTTTTGAACACCTACCTTCCCCTTTTTCTGCTACATTAGCTGGTAGGCTGTCATTCTAAAGAAATTTATAATGTACCTGTGCAAAAAAGTGTGAGTGTTCCCTGGCGGGAGAGAAAAAAATTTCTTTGATCAGATTGTTCAGTATTTTCAAACCATCTAATGGCATTTCCACAGGAGCTCTATGAAGGAAAAGCAAGAGCTAGGAAAGAAATCCCCACAAAAGCAGATTTGGTTTGTTCTAGTTTCTCTGATTTAAAAGAAAAATGTACTTTCTTTCCTTTTCCTCTTTACTTGCACACTTTTTAACTGGCATGTAATAATTGTCATTTGTAATATCAATCATTCAGAACAGAAATGAAAATGGGGCTAAGTAACCTGCTTCTCAGGTATATTTTCCAGCAAAAATTCTGTCTTTTCCTGGCGACCACACTGGGAAATGACATTAGTCTCTTTTTTTTTCCTTTACATTGCACTGTGTGGCTCAGCACATCCTCAATAACTATGTGTTGAATGACTATCCCACTCTTCTTTTTTTCTGCTACTCCTTCTCCAAAAATAAAAGTGGGGGGGGAGCGGGGGAGGGTCTATATTCCAAGCCTCCTCTAGAATGAAGATGAAAGGAAAGGAAAAGCATTGCAAGCTTATCTCCAAGCCCTCACATTTAAAACCTAGGTAATTTACAATTGTGTGTCAATACACTGAGCCAAAGAAGCTCCCTGAGAAGGAGGTATAAAATGTCAATAGATAAAATTAGAAGGAAAATGTTTGCATCTATGTCATTAAGCGTACAAATATCTTGCCTATCAAATTGACAAAACTATGCCTGTGATGTCAAAGGTTAGAACACAGACGTATGCATGCACACACATATGCATATATATACTCATACTCTGCTAATGAGAATGTAAATGCTTTTGAAGAAAGATTAGGAAACCTGAATTTAAAAAGCATTATGAAAGCTAACTATTTCTCTTCCACTTCTATAGGGATTTATGCTAAAGGAATACTAAAGAGGAATCATTTATACTTAAAAGGCCATCTGATTAGCATGTTTCATGTTCTCATACCTGTTGAGTTTTTTTAAACTAAAAAATCTGTCTCCTAAACACTAAAAATCAAAAATCTGATACTGACATTTTTCTCCATCTATGCAACTGATTCTTAGAATATATTGCCTTTTATTTTAGATCAAAGCATCAAAACTGTCTTTGATCCAAAACAGCCATGCAAATCCCACATTTACCTCTGAAGTCAACCTATTTATAATCACAGGTTTTTTTTTAAATCCCTGATTTTCTTTTTATTCCTGTGATTCAAAGAGGGTTAGTGATAGTACAACTTTGAGAGCAACAGCTGTGCTTTGTTCCTGAAGCAGTCCTATTTACTAACACAGGAAATCAAAAATGCAAAAACTACCAGTCAATCAGGAAAACAGCATTGTGGATGTCAGGGCTTTGTAGGTACAAATTGGGGAATTAGTTTTTTCCATGAACAGCAGTATATTTACTAAGTAATTTACTTTCTTTTAAACTAGAGTTATCCTTTTACATCAACAGAAGAAGAACCAATTAAAATCACTATTCATCAATTATTGTCCTAACACAAGCCTTGTGTTAGGACCTAGGCAATAGAGCTTATCAACTAATCAACTATAATTTTAATCATTGTATCTTGGAGTTTTCAAAAGGAATAATTTGGGGTAAGGGGAAAATTCAAATTCTTAGTTACTGCTGACATGAAGGCAGATACTTCTGAGGATGATTAATGTATTTAATCAACCATTCAGTTTTTAAATAGATATTAGTGGGTTTTTTTTTCCCTTTTCAGTGAATACTTGCTAGGCACTGACAACACAGTGGTGAATATAATGACATTCTTTCTCCTCATGTAGCTTCCATTCTAGTGGGAGAGAATATTACATGAAAAATCATAATTACAAATAGTAATTATACACACTATTATGCAAATAGTAACTATAAGCACTTTAAAGGAGAGGAACAGTCTGAGAAACAACACTGGGGAGGTGCCAGTTTATCTTGGTAAGTCTGGGGACTCTTCAAAGAAGAGGGTGACAATAAGCTGTTGCATGAAGGATGAAAGTCATTCACATGCCTCACATTTTGTATAGCTCAGAACACAGTTATCCAAAATATGGCACCATGGAGGTCACTTTCTGATCTCCTCTCACCTTTCTTCCCTGAAACATGGTCATAGATAATTATTTGACCTACCTCCCCTAAAAGGAGGCTGTTAAGACCCTCATTCTGGAGGGGTCCTACCCTATGCCTGGAAGTCGAGAAGACTGGACAAACAGGCCCTGCAAAGTCCCCCCCTGCCAGCTTATGACCATACTTCTGCATGATTGTCCAGAAAAATATAGTTTTCCCTGGGCCTTTGGATCTTCATCTCTGAAGGTTCTTGTTTCACAAAAAATTTTGGTTAAATAAGTTTGTTATGCTTTTCTTTTGTCAATGTCTTTCGTTATAGGGAAGTCAGCCATGAACCTTGCAAATTGGGGTAAGGGAAAGAGATGACTTTTTCTCTCCTACATGTTCTTCCCTGTTTGGTTAGCATCACTCTTTCTGGTCTTCCCACCATCCCCCTGGCCATTCTGACTCAGCCTTCATGGGGAATCCTTCCTCCTCTATCTAATCTCTAAATGCTAAAGTTTTTCAGGGCTAAGTTCTAGGCCTTATTTTCTTCTAATTCCAAAGATCCTCCCAAGGCATCTAACCCATTCCTATGACCTCAGATATCATCTATGTGTTAACAATTCTGTAATAGACTTTACCAGTCCAGACTTCTTTTCTTAGATTTGGGTCCATATGCCAACTTCCTATGTGACTTCCTCACTTGAATATACCTCCTAAGAACCTCAAATTTAGTATGAGCAGCACTAAAAGGTGTTTCACTCTCAACTCTTTCCTCCAGTGATCTTCATCTTCCTAAATGGAATCATTCATTCAGTTGCTGTATCAGTAATCAGGATGATTACATGACACCTGCTTCTCTCTCATCTCCCATAATTGATAATTGATAATAATTGATAATTGAGCCCTGTCTAATTGATAGCTAAAATGTATAGTGAATTTCACATTTTCCCATCTCTCTTGCCATCAACTCTGGCATAGATACTGCAAGCCTTTTTCTTAGTCTTCCATCTATTCTTGTTCCCCTCCAATTCATTG
This sequence comes from Pan troglodytes, assembly GCF_028858775.2. Lineage (NCBI taxonomy): Eukaryota > Metazoa > Chordata > Mammalia > Primates > Hominidae > Pan > Pan troglodytes. The sequence continues at coordinate 34,848,986 of NC_086015.1, forward strand.
TCCTAAATGAAAATTTTTTCCAATAACTTTTAGTTCTTCTATTGTTCTAAAGATCAAGTCTAAAATCATCACAATGGTCTCTAAGACCCTTCATGATCTACCCACTGCTTAATCCTTTAGTCTCATATTATGTCAATCTTCACATTATTCTCTATGCCTCAGCCAAAATACGCTTTTTTCAGTTTCTAAAATAATTTTTTTAAAAAGGGCGTTCCTTTCTTAAAGAATTTTCACATGATGTTCCTTCCACCTGAAACATCACCTGCTGTGTATTACTGAAGTACTATACTCTTCTCTGTATTAGACAAGGGTGCATTTGGCTGCAACTAACAGATTACCCAATGGAGATGGTTTCAGTAGTAAGAACATTTAATTTTAACCACTTGATATCGCAAAGTCTGAAAGGAGTCACGTTTTGGGGGTGCAACATTTCAAAATTACCCCAAACCAAGACTTTCCCTTTGTTTCTGTCATTCTGCGCATATTAACTTTTTAAATTTAGGGTAATTGCCTTACGGTAACAACCCATATATCATGTCTGATGCAACTGCATTCAAGGTAGAAAAACGCGAGAAGAATGCTCTCGTATAAAATTATTCTCAAGGTCCTCATCACATTTCCCTACATCACATTAGACATAACTATGTCATAGAAACTGCAGGGGAGGCTAGTTAGGTGAATATTGGGAGATGGGCAAGAAGAGAAGGAGGCTGGAATGCCTGTTGATTTTTACAATCAACAGAGTCTGACATTCGTTAGTGCACTTATCAAAACAGCAGTTAAAAAATTAAATATCTGCATTTTGTTCATTGTCTTCCCTGTGAGATTATAAGCTCTTTGACTCTGGGGAATATGTCTGATTCAATGCTATAAGAGCCTAGAATCGCACAGTGTCAAGTCTACACAGATCATTTATGCTGATTGATGGAATGAATTAATGATATGGAAGAGAGTAACAGAGGCAGAAACCAGGTACAAAAGAGATAGAAAACTGCCAACACAAAACTTAAACTGATTGCCATATCTCATATCTCATGGTTTAGCTTTCCTATTCCATTTAAATTGAAAACGGTCTTTTCATTAAAAAAAAAATTGGCAACTTTTTGAAAGTGCTCAGTTCTTTGCACAGTGAATAGAATTCCCCTAACCTCTTAATTCATGCCATGAAAATAGACATGGGTGTTATTGTCACTAAGATTCAGGAATGAATTCTTAAAAAAAAAACCTGTTAAGGAGTTATATGATCCAGAAAAATTTAAATTGCCTCAAGTACAGAAATGTAATTCAGTTGTTGGCTAAATTACTCAAATATCAGTTAATAAGAAAAGTGTATGAAAGCTAGAAAATTATTTAAGAGTAGTCATAAAATTTTTAGTCTAAGTTCTCCACTCCTTAGCGTATCACACCAACAGATAAGTTTGTCATTCAGATTGGCCGATTTAGGTAGAAAGCAAATGTAAAATACCTCACTCATAAAGGATGCTTGATACATTTTTGTTCTTATACCTAGACCAAAAGAAAAGTTGGGTTTATTCCTATCTCTGTCCCATCCTAAATGTGTACCTATGGGCAAGTTGATTACGTTCTTTGGTTCACAATCAATATGGTAATCTTAAACTACCTTTTAGTTACAAATAGTCACACCACAATTTTGAAACTTAAAATTGAAAATTAAATGGTATTGAATACATTCAAGTATATCCAACCTAATAAAACATTAAGGAACTGATTCATATTTCTGGTAGTGTCTATTTCTATAGAAGCAAAACCTGTTCCTAGTTTCTGCTGGACAGTCTGTTTGATCATGTCAAAACGCACAGGGCACTAACATAAATACCACAATTTCTTTAAAAAGTTGTAAATAGCTACACATGCAAGACTAGGTTTCAAGTTTTAAAAATAGTTTTCATTTCAAATAAAATTCCTTAAAAACAGAAAATGACTTTAACATTGGCAAAGGGAGTCCCCTAAGAAAAAAATGTAAACAGATGGCTGAGAAAGATCACCCACATGCTGAACACAGATCTTGAGGAGGCATTTCTAAGAATGAAGTAGCACTTCCCAGCCTGGGCCACTTCCCACAAGGATCCTTATTTAACCCATGGAAAACACAGAGTTTATACCTCCGGCCAAGAGGAGCCTCAACTTTTTTCCCACTTGCCTCACAGTGATCCAGACAAGTTTCCAACTCTCCCTAGCATTCCAAAAGAAGCTAAGTACCAACCACTTGGGATGAGCAATCCCCTAATAAATTAGTGTTCGAAGATCAGCCCTGAACAAATGTCTTCCCATATAAACGGGCTGTTAAGCCCTAGCTAAGCGTATTAAGTATTCAATTTAATGTATGACACACATCTGTTCCACTTTCTCAGTGAGCAGAAGTTTCAAGATAACTTAAATCCCAGACTTAATCAAGGAGAAAAAAATCTTGGCAATGTTTAAAACTGAGTTTTGAAATATAATCCAAATGAGGGTGAGAGAGAGACCATTTTGCTGTAACTAATGAGATTATATAATACCTAAATCAAATCCACAAAATTACCTGAGCAGAATCACTAAATATTTTATCTAGGCTTATTTGTCTTTCATGTAGAGACCATCAACATTTCCCAAAGACCTTCAATTTACGCCTCACCCAAGTCACCAAGAGATGAGCAAAAATGAAGCCCTTGGCAAGCACAGTGGCTTAACCCCCTTGAAGCCCAAAGACCACAAGAGGAAAACTTACAGATTTGTCTTTCACAAGGAGAGCACAGCACTGGATCCCAGCCATCAGCATCTTGTGTGGGTTCCAGGCCACAGAGTCAGCCCTATTGTTTAAACAAAGGGACAGAGTAGGGAGAGGACTCAATTAGTTTCTACAGGCAATGGAATACTATCATTATCAATATATGCATTCAGTACTCACACATAGTTTACTGTTCTATAGAACTCCTTATCTGAATGGTTTAAGGAATTTGGAGGGTTTTGTTGTTGTTGTTTATTTAAGGAAAACAATTACTTTGTTTTTTTTTCCTATTTTCAAGATATCACGTAGTCCAAAGAGATCCCTTTGCCTGACAAAAGTTGGCTGTACACCAGGAAACTACATTTACCTGTGGATGCCATGCAGAAGCTTGCGGTGCTTCCTCGACATCAAAGCTGAGCCACCCCAAGAAGCCTGTTGAGATATTTACAGTACCAAAACAATGTTATTTCAATGTTATTTGTTTACCAGTGGGTTGTCATAGAAAACCCTCAGTGAGGACCTCAATCTGCATTATTTGATATTTCATTTTATGTCATGTTAACTAATTTGTACCCCAGGAAATTCTGATCACTGGCTCTACTCAGGCAACCAGAACCTCATCACAACAGATGGGCCCTCACTGACCCTTAGAATTATAAATTCACGCATCATAAATTGGTATATTAACCAACTGAGCTATATGTGGATGAAGAGGTTCAAAGTCCATGCCCTCTTGAAGCTTAGACTCTAACATAGACAACATCTTCACAATGCTATCATTTTGCTATTCAGTGTTTGATGAGACATGGGCTAAGGACTAGCATTTTATATAATGAACGAGGCATATTATTGACAAGGTAGATAGAAGGCCAACTAGGATGAGCTAGGCGGAAATATCTGTTAATGAAAAATTAGATCATTTTAGCTAAATGGCTTTCAGAAATATATACAAATGAGAGAGAGGGCAAGCTTGGGACAAAAGGAAGTTATCCACTGGAGAAGTAAATTTTGTGAGCAAAGGAGAGGGGAGCTCAGATAAAATCCCATAGTCAACAGGTCTGGAGCAAAGGGAGAAAAATTGATGTAAGAAATACAAAAGTCAGTATGCTTCTTGAAAATGGTGCAGACATAAATTTTAATTTGTAGGACATTAAAGGATAACTGTATTGAGAGAATTTGAAGGGACTAGCTTGGGCTGTATTGAAAATGCTTTCCAAGTTTATTTAAACCTTACAGCATTCCATTAGGAATGGAGTTATGATCACTTCCACTTTTTATAAAGTTCAGAGGTGTTCAGGTAAATTGTCCAAGGTCTCGCCAATGACAAAAATCAGATCTGAGATTGAAAGCCCATTCTCTTGTCATGTTAACATCATTACTTAAGGAAGGTGACAATTTGGCCAAACTGGGGAGTATAGCATGTAGAATGAGGGTGACAGAGATGCTTTAGGCAATAGGTAAGTTCAGGAGTTGCTTAGGATGTAGCAACTTCTATTTTTGGCTATGGAATTTAAAGGCATAGGTAGACCTTAATATCATGTAGAAAGAAGTGGCATGGTTGTATGCACCACAGATATGGAAGATAAAGAAAATGAAGTATCTCTACGATCCTCAGAGTATTACAAAATCTGGGCCCATTGGTAGCCAATAACAAGAAAGTACAGCACAAGCAACTTTGTGGCCTTAAATCCCATTTAAAAACAACTTTCATTGACAGCTGAGATGAGGGTGAAGTGAGTGAGTCAGGGTGCATAATTCAAGGAGGAACTCATCTCAGAGCTGGACTCTTGCAAGGCCCTAAGAGTGAATGCTTCTTAAAATTTGAGTCCTGCCAACCCCACTGGCCTCATATTAGCACCAGCCTTGTCCCATGGACTAGAGTCTCCATCAACTCTATGGGGTCCCCAGAGGCCTGCGAGCTCTGATGTGTTTCAAGGGTGTTGTGTGTTCAAATCCCAAAGATTCCCAGGTAAAGAGTTAGTAACTTGGCATTATCAGTCAAATTCCCTTCCTGCTGCATTTCCTCCCTTACTTGGATTCACAATGGACCACGTGTGACTCAGGCTGAGCCACAAAGGCAAATGCCCTCAGCATCTAGGAAAATTTTATCCCCAGCCTACAACTGAGGATCTCCAGATCTGGATTTTGAGAACTTGGTCCTTGCAAATATTAACATGAGTTACATATCACATTTTTCTTGACTTTCATTACATATTCTAAATCCTAAATTAACTACTTTTCTCACTTCTCTTATCCCCCAACCTCTCTGAGAACCTATCAGTGACAACTACAGGAAGGATTAATTAGTCCAGTCAGCCACACCTGTTTGCTCGCTCACCCTTTCCACCTGCCTCATACCCTACACTTCTACTCCTTCATGCTCCCTGAGCTAGCCTCTGCCTCCACTGCTTCTCCAAAAAGGTAAATAATCTCCCAATTCTAGTGAACTGGATTTAAGTTTTGAAATCACAGGAACCCTTCCAAGGCATTAGTTTACCACTTCACAAAGTACTTTGGCAGGGTTAGGAACAGCTCATTCATAAATTTATTCCTTAAAAAAAAAAAAAAAAAAACACCCCTGATGTAAATGCCCTACTTTAATTTGCTGCATTCTAATTCCTAACTCCAGAAACTGTGAAATTATCAAACCAATCACCTAAATGATGGAGTTTGGCTTTCCATCTCAATAAAGACTGTCATTTATTAAGCTATTACTATATGTGAGGCACCACAGTATATCATTATATATATATTTGTCTTTAATTAGTTAATAAATTAATAGTAGAACCAATCCTGAAAGGGAAGTGAAGGCAAGAATGGAATTGAGATTTGGCAGCCTCTAAAGCCCATGATTTTAAATATGTTTGTGCCTTCTATGGGACTTGGAATGAAGAATGGGTGAGAGAATAGGAAGCTTTGTTGGGAATGAGAGGCTTTCCAGCAGCTACAACCTCTGATTTAAAGAAGAGCTAGACCAGCCCGACGTTTTGTTCTCAGACAGAAACTAGCATAACAATTGCCCTCATGAAGGAAGAGAACAGTACTGGAGTGCAAGAGTCTAATAAAACTAGTTTTTCTTATTCGATTGTTTAAAAAACGCATTATATTACCAAATTGAAGACAGTATCAAATGTAAGCATCCCCATTTTTTGTGTACTACTAATAAAAATTGACATCAAAATATCAACTTCAGAGTTAAAATTTTTTTAAGTAAGTGCATCTTAGAATTAATAAAACACTGTATGTATGCAGAGCAGCATGGTTTTACTGAAAACCCAGAAGAACAAGTAAATGTCTTTTTATTTTTAAAAAGATAAATATCAGTTTTTTAATATTTGAAAGAAGCTTTAAAATACTCTTTAGAAGATTTCAAACAGGTCAAAGCAATTATTGCAATTTGTTAATATTTTCTTTAATAAAGTACCTATGGCATATGAAGTTTCTTCAAGATAAGCTACATGTTCCTGTAGTAACATTTTATTGATTTGACACTCACAATACTAAAGGATGGGTAAACATGTCTTTAATAAGCCAGATAGGCTTGTGTCAAATTTAATCTAATACTATAGGCATTTGCCAGATGTATACTATGCACAAATAGGATAATTTGGTGTGGTTTATATTCCCTTATAAAGATGTTTTCTTCAAAGACTCAACCTTTAATTTTTAGAAAACCTGAAGAGCTTTTCATTCATAAATCACAATTTTCTCTAAGCCCCATAAATCTCTTAATGTCACTCCCAATTTAAAAGCTGCTGTGGTGACTGTTTTACATAAACTATTTACTTTTCTCCATTTTATACAAACTACATAAACTATATAATCCATATGTGATGTTTCTTTTATGAGAGTACAATATTTAGGTAGAAATGCTGATGTATTTGATTTTCCCCCTTATTTCCACAGTTACAAAAATGCTCACTTCATATTATCTTTTAGGATATAATGTATTGTTATGCTTCTAAGTCTATAAAAATCAATAAGATATAAGTTGAAATATGAACAGATACAAATGCTAAAATCCCGTTAACAAGTCACGGATAATCTACCTCAAGTATTGCCATTGGCATACTAATAGAAGCTATAACTCTAGTAAACTTTATACTACTGTTGCTTTTACAAATGTTAGTATTCAGTTAATGTAAACTTTGAATCATATCACAGACACTCTACTAGGTGATATGATTTGATTGAAATAAACACTTTGAAAGCATAAAATCATCTAAACTACAAAATTATGTGTGGGTATATCCCCCCAAATGCTGTTTCCTTTTGTTCAGCAAGTCAAAAAATATTTCTTCTGCCAAGGAGGATCTGAAACTATCACTTACCAGAGGAAAGCTCCCAAAACACCATGTGCAATTGTCTCTTTGGTTAGAATCAAACTAATTAACTGCTGGTTTCACACAAAAAAATTAATTTTAAAAAAGAAAATTAAAAAGCTCAACAAGTGTTCATAGTTGGCTGAATTCAGCATTCTAACCCGGGATAAGTAGAATTTTTAAAGTTACCTTTGATTTAAGGAAATATGTATTTTGAATAACTGCAGGACTTACAAAAATTCTTTTAAAAAGCCAATCCTTTGCTAGAAAATAATGGAGTATATTATTCCAACCCCCCTCAAATAAGTATCTGATAGATCCAGAGAAAATTTGCTTTAGTTATAGCGTGCAATTATGCATTGTAGCTTTTTGCATTTTCCAGCTGTTTGGAATCATAATTTTAGAGCTAGAAAGATACCTTACAGCCCACACATCTACCATCCCCTCTCTTTACAAATGAAGAAATTGAAATCCAAAAGGCTAAGATCGCAATGAAGAAGAGGCAGATAAGAATTTCAAACCAGTCTCTCGGCTCCTTAATCTAAAATGGGTGCCTTACACCAGGCTGCTTCAATGACAGTAGATTTGAGGACCAAAGATGGCTCATGGGAGTAAAAGAAGCAAAATGGAATCCAGAAAACTAAAACAAAATATACACAAAATTGTGGAATCTTCTCATTTATACTTTACAGAAAGTGGCATACTTATTTCCCCCAATTTGAGACACACACAAAAGCGTTGGGGACTCCACATCTAGTTTCTGAGAATAAGAAAAATTTCTACCAAGGCTACAAAAAGACCAAAGGTTAAACAGGTATGTACATATAAATGAACTTACGTCTACATGAAGCCAGAGGCTGTGCCTCTCGCAGATGTCTGCTATTTCATCCAGAGGGTCAAAAGCTCCCAACACAGTTGTACCAGAAGTGGCACAGACAAGAAATGGTGCTGCCCCCTGTAAGAAGGATCCACACACACAGAATTATCACTGTCATCACTAAATTTGTCCTGTAATAGCTGGAAAATATAAAGGGTTATGCATCCAGAGAGTTATTTGGTTTTATTGGAGGTAGTCATTAATTCAATGGGTGTTTTTAAATTTTGTGAATATGTGGCCTCTTGGCATTATAAACAGATTAAGGAAACAGAAAATGCTATGGCAATAGCATTTTCTGTCCCAACTCAGTACATCTTCAGTATTATTCTCATGTTTTTTGTAATGTTTTGTTCTATCAATTGTCCAGATAGAAATTTAATAACTTCAGCTGCAACAGCAAACTGACATTTTGTATGACTCCTAATTTCTTCCTGAAAAAATACATTTAGCCTCCATTGTGCCATCATTGTCACCTTCTCAAAAAAAAAAAAAAAAAAAAAGATTGGAAGACAAACAGAGCTCCTGGAGTAAACCATGCAGGCCTGTTTGCTCGTATCCTTGTAAAGTAAGTGCAGTTATAAAACAAAGAATGTAGAATATTCTCAGGTACAAATTCAGCATCAGAGGAGATAAGGCAACCTCACTGGGATACATTCTCCAAAATAGGTGCTGCAACAGAGAAATCCATTGGCATGTGCTGGAAAAGAAAATCTGTGTCACTTCTATCATGGTTATTCCTCTTCATATAGCTGATGACTGCATCTTGTGGCGTGAACGGGTACTGGTGGGAAATAGAGAAGAAAAGGGAGAATGTGGGTGCACACAAACAGATGAATGGTTATCTCGGTCAAGCTAGTCACACGCTTTGTCCCCATTAAAGGACTCTATGCCAATCAGATAGATGAAGAGTACATGAGATTGTTTCCAAATGGATTGCTCCAGGATGGTGGTAGAGATGTGTTGCTCGCTGTATAGGTGAAGTTTGCAGACAAATGTGGGAGTTAGGGGAGCAACTAGAATATTAAGATTCTAGAGCACCTGAGAAATAGTGACAAGAATATTTACTGCCTCTGAAAGTTTAGTGCCTCTAAAAGTTATTTTTTTCTCCATTTAGCATGGAGCCATTTTTTCCCCTCAGTTTTATAAAGTGCATGCTCATTGCAATACATTTTTATGTCCTTTAATGCCAGGGATTATTGTGTTTGAACCAACTCTTTCCAATTTAACTGACTTTTGACAGAAAGATGTTATTTCTCAATGGAAAGTGGGGCAGAGCAAGAATATGTGGTTCGCCTCTCTAAACTGAGATGCATACGGATCAAAGTGGTGGTATATAACAAATCCATTTGCCATCTTGGGAGACAGCTGTGGCAAATAGAATCAATCCCATCTACCCAAAACTTTTAGAGCCAAGTCAGTAGGTGACAGAGCCCTGGAGAAACCAGAGGCTTTGAAACTTCTTCCCTGTATTCAAACTACTGACAACTATGGCTTTATCATACCAGTGACCTAAAGGAAATAAGACCAGCTTTACACCAATCATTAAAATCATTAAAAGGAATAGAAAAAGTAATTTACTAAAACCATTTAAGTTGTCTTTAATGGTTGCGCTTTTCCTCATAAACTATATGACATCCTGACAGTCATGAGAAAATACATTTGCAAGCTATTATAGCCTATTAATGAGTTTTCCTCACCTTTAAAAAAAGATCTCACTATAAATACAGGCCCAGAAATTAAACTTTTGCGATCTGGATTTAACCTTCTAGACTTTCTTCCCCATATCTCCTGCTGTTAATGAGAATTCAGTAGAAACAGTATTGATGGCATGCTGCCAGCGAGCTGTATTGTCTAAGAAAATTTGTCATTTCTAACACAACTCTAACAAAATGTCTCTAAATATTCAATGTTCATCCTAGTTTGAGCTTGTCAGTAAGCCCTTTAGGACCTCTGATGCTTTGTGTTTTTCACCATCTATGTAATGACATCAAGACAAGGTCACTGTGCAACAGTTTTTCAATGGATTGTCATAGGCCAGGGAGTTGAATCCCAGCAGAAAAAATAGTTGATGGTACTATTCCTCATATATGAAACAACATAAGTTAAAAGCTTGAAACAAAACAACTAGGCCTGAAGCTACTGAGAAAAAATGAACCAGTCATCATGTATTATTATCTCAGAATGGATGCAAGCCTGGTGAATCCAGGCTCAAGTATTAGCTGACTTGAAAGAAAACTGAGGAGACGTACTAACTCTAACCCCATTGCCCTACTTTTAAATGTGCCTAAAGCAATTTTTACTTTTCAAAAACTTACTTTTTTGAGTTCTCAACTTTAGTATTATGTCCGTTTCATGTACTTTCACTGTCAAAACAAAAATTTGAGCGACAAAAATGATAATGACTGTGGTGGAATAAAACCCTCTATGCTAGAAACATGAATTCTTAATGACACTAAAAAAAAATGGGGATTATCTTTAGGGGATGCTAGGCAACAAACTCACTATTTTAAAAATTGATAAATAAGGGGAAAGAATAAGACGTTTATCCTGTCTTGCCTGTGCAATGTTTCCTTAGGGAAACAAAATGAGGAGGAATATTTTTCTTTATAGTAGAATGCCTGACAATAAAGAAGGAAAAAGAGAAGGAATTAGGACATCACTTAATGAAATAATGGGTCTAGACAATGATCATCAATGGCAGCAAAAACCACTAAGTGAGAAGCTGATGGAGTGGAGGGTATTGTGATGGATGGACTGACGATACCAGACCCCACCAATCAATGTTATTACAAAAGAGACACAGGATGTCTCCTGATGGCAGGAGCCAATGAAGCCTCCCTGGTTTTAAAAAAAGAAAAATACAACTTAAATCTCATTGAGTCTCAAGATCTAACTGCCAAATTACAGAAAATATAAAGAACAAACCGGATGGTGCAGAGGAGGTGAGCACTTAGGGTCTCAAATTCTTGATGTAATCCACAAAAATCTATAATGTGGAAAGCTATATGGGACAAAAGACCTGATCTTTTCAACAAATCAATGGTAGTGGGGGAAAGAGGAGGAGGAGGAAGCTATAGATCAGAAAACATTTACATTTGACATATCAACCAAATGCGATTTGTGAACTTTATTTGAATCCTTGATTCAGACAAGTCAACTATTTTTTTTAAAAGGGCAATGGGGGAAATTTTAATATACACTGAAGATTTGATATTAAAAATTAAACAAAACTATGGTATGTTTTTTAAGCAAGTACGTATCCTTCATAAATATACTCAACTATTTATAGATCAAATGGTATTATGTCTGGGGTTTGCTTCAAACGAATCTAGTGGTGGTATGAGGGTATGTGGTACAGATGAAATAGAAAGGAGCATGAGCCTAATGACTGCTGATTACAGAATGGGTATATGAAGGCTCATGATATTAGTCTCTTGGTTTTTGTGTGTTTTGGTTTTTTAGGAAACATTTACAATTTTTTGTAATGAGAAGTTTAAAATTTAAGAAGTGGGGAATAGGGAACGGAGAAAGGGAGGAAGGAAGGAGAAATGAGGGAGGGAAGAAAGACAATCATGACACAATTAATATTCCCCACCAACAAGCATTAACAACATAATGCAAATTATTTTTGATAGGAATTTATGTAGAAAGAAATGAAACTAAAACTAGAAAACAATATCTCTGGTTCTCAGCAGAACGAACTTACAAGTTGTTACTCAGAATTATACCAGAGTCAAAGAAATCTGATCATGCAAACCACCAGATAACAATCAAGTTCACTTGTCGTTGGAATGTTAAAAAAAAAAAAAAAAAAAAAAAGTAGGACACACACCTGAAGTCAATACATCTGCAATAATGGCAGAAATTTTAAATACAGAAGTTCAAGCCAAATATTGTGATCTAGCATTCTCCAGGACTAGGTAGTTTTTATGAAAACTTGAAAAAAAAAAAGAGTACAACAACAGAACTATAATATTCAAACTTAAAAACATTTAAAAACCCATCCTTGTTAAAGTATGAACTCCTATGAGGATACATACACTTGTATCCCAGCTTAGGAGCCAGGCTTTCTATTTTTCAGTAGTCATGCCTGCCTTTATTGCTACCTATTGGAAAGTTATTGGAGAACGGTCTGAAGCTCCATCGGCAGGCAGCGGTGGGATGGGAGAGAAGCAGCAAATCTAGCAGGCTTTTGGTCCAAAAAGCAAAATGGCTGAGACCAAAATAATGATACACCTTTTGTTTTCTTTTGTTTTGTTTTTTGTTTTTTGGTTTTTTTTTTTTTTTTTTTTTTTTTTTGAGATGGAGTCTTACTCTGTCTCTCAGGCTGGAGTGCAGTGGTGCGATTTCAGCTCACTGCAACTTCTGCCTCCTGGATTCAAGCGATTCTCCTGCCTCAGTCTCCTGACTAGCTGGGATTACAGGCATGCGCCACCACGCCCGGCGAATATTTTGATATTGTTGGTAGTGACGGGGTTTCACTGTATTAGCCAGGATGGGCTAGATCTCCTGACCTCATAATCTGCCCGCCTCAGCCTCCCAAAGTGCTGGGATTACAGGCGTGAGCCACCGCGCCCGGCCTAATGACACCCCTTTTTAAAATGCAGGTGTTAAGGCCAGCCTTGGCTGGAGCACAGCAGGTGCCCAGAGCCATGCCTTGCCTTCTCCAATATTTCAGTTTTAATATATTCTAGCAGCGAAGGAAGAAAGGATGTTCTGTCACTGAACTACTAGATACAGACCCAATAGGGGTTGATAGTAATAGATGGGTTTTGGGTTGGAAGCAACCTGGGAGAATAGGTTGGTCAAGAAATAAAAAATCACCCTGAATACAGCCCAGAGAAAATTGGTTTGTCCTGCAGATTTCTCAGAGGGAGGAATTATAAGGAGAGGAGAGGCTAGGGCCCTGCTGGAGAGGCTGGATTGATCCTTAGAGCTTCTTCTAGCCAAGAATCCTGAATATGGGTGATTTCAGTGTTTTAATAGTCTCCAGCCACCTGGGAACAAGAATATTCGGGAAACTCCACAGAACATGGAGAGCCAAGCACTTGGAAATAGAACATCTGTAAATGAGTTTTCCTATTTTAATTCCAACATTCTCTCTTCTCTCTCCCACACATAGAAATGGTTTTGGCTGTTTGCATTCTCTCCTTGCTATTCCCTCTCTTTCACAAGCGCGCGGGCGCGCGCGCACACACACACGTTCTCTCTCCCTCTCGCTTTCTCCCCTCTCACCTCTTTTCTGGCTTGCCAGACTTGCTTCTCCAGTTCCTCAGGTATCATTTTACCTCTAAGGGACAAAGATTTGAGACTTTCAGTTATGTTTAGTAATCAACAGACAATGATACTGCTTTATAAACCATATAAATTTTTCCCTCCACCCACCAGGCTTCCAGATCCTGTTCCCATTACCTTCCATCTGTTTCCACAAAGCAAACATTCTCAGTGCCAATCCCAAGAAAAGAGGCTGCCTTCTTCATAGAGTAATGACACTGAATTCAAAGGGACAGTGGGGAAGGGAGAGACATGAATACATAGCACAAAAAAAGCATTGCTTATTATCAAAGGTAGATGAAAGTCAGTATGGCTGAGCACAATCTTTGGGACATTATTGCATAAAAAATTAATTTAATTGAGCTCCTTAGCATAGTGGTTGAGAACATTCACTTTGGGGTCAGAGAAACCAGGATTTAACGTCAAGTATTCCAGTTACAGCTATGGAATCTTGAACAAATAATATACACTCTCCAAGCCTCAATTTCCTACTCTTTAAAGGGATCATGCCAATAATGCCTACTCCATCTGCTCGTGCTAGACAAAAATGGGTTAATAATATATGTAGAGGGCTTAGCACAGAGCCTGCACATGGAACAAATTAGGACACCGGAGGCTGTTGTTTTCCATCCCATTGAGAAAAGTAAAGTTTCTCCTGATGCTCCTCATAAGACTTAGTATTAATGGAAACTTAGAATCTAGTCCACTGCTGACTTGAAACCCTCTGAGAGGGCAAGACTCTATCTCAAAGATTGCAATCACAGGCTAGAGAGGAATCTAATTATTTCCTAGAGCAAACAATGAGTTTTAAGTGCTGATCAGACACTTGACCAATCTTGTTTAATACTGAACACAAGACTGAAACACCCAAGAATGTGGCTAAAATCATAAGAACAAAAGTAATAATAGACAAACTACTTTACTCAGCTATGGCATGAGTGAGGCTAATAGATGAATATGGAATTAAGTCTGGTCTATTTCTTATTGATAAATAGTAGTGTGTGCTTTACATTATTGGGCCTTCTCTATACTACATGAAGCCCATAAAATAATTAGCATGCAAACATTGGATATGTCGCTCTTCATACATTAGTGAGGACAGGTGGTCAATTAATTCTTTTTCTTGCCAGAAAAATGAAGGTGCTAAAGGACATTATTGTACCAAAAAAAAAAATCTTAGTAATTTGTAGGTATGAATACATTAAAAGAGTAGTCATGCCTTCACACTTCACTTGATATATTCCCTCAAATGTGGTAATTTTTTTCCTTCTTTTGTCAGGAGAGTTTTATTGGGAGCTCTTTTTTTAACTCTGTAAAAATAAATGCAGAAGTAACATCAGGAAAAATGAAACCGTTCTAAATAATTAATTTCCAAATATCAAATAGGACATGTCCAAAATGCCTGTAGGATGCTTTTATTTCAGGTTGTTAAAAGACCATATGCATATTGAAGAGTAATAATGTACATGAAAGTGTAATTAATTCTCTGCTTGCTCCACCAGCCTATGCTGGTTGGCGGTAACCTGCCTGCCATAGCTAAGGTGACATAGCTCGGGTGAATTATTTCTCACCAGAGAGTTGAGCTCTGGCAACCAAACAGCTATTGATTTCATAATGATAAATGCTAGCCTACCCCACTGACATCTAACTATAAGGAAAAGCACAATGCTCTCCCCCTGAGAAATAGCAAAATATCTCCAACCAATGAATCTGCTGAATAAAAATCTTGTAATCAGAATAAGAAAAGTGGAGCTATCTTTAAGTACCTGAGGGCAAAATACAACCCAATGTCAATCTGAGATAGATAGATCAAAAAAAAAAAACTGCAAAACTGAAGTTTAAACATCTGAAAGCTTCAGAGAAGGAAGAGCCCTGGAAGGGGAACAAAAGAAGGTGATGCTTCAGACATGCTGAGTAGTTTCAAGGAAAGGAAAAACCTAGAAGGCTGGAATTCAGAAGTAACAACTGCATTTAGAAACAAACAGTGGCGTTTCTATCATTGGCAAAAGATAAGTCAGTTGTTCTAAGACTCAACCTCCCCATAGGTTTCATAAATCTACAGAAGACGAAAAAACTCTCAGCGGGTGTTCATTTCTATAAAGATAAAATAGCAAGTGCCTACATGAAAGAGAGCATTGAGCTGGAGTTTTACTTTCTGGCTCCCACAAGGATTTTTTTCTATGACCTTGAGCTTCTCAATGAACTGCTGCTTTCTCCTCAATGTACACTGTGCCCTGGACACCTGGACTCCAGTGCTGACTAATTTGATTCTCAAGTTAGCTGGTAGAGAGAACGGGGTATATAAATATACACTGTGCCCTGGACACCTGGACTCCAGTGCTGACTAATTTGATTCTCAAGTTAGCTGGTAGAATGGGGTATATAAATGTTACATTTTAGAGAATGAAGAAAGAGTGTCCAAGGGATGTCTCTAACAACACACAGCTGGTTTAATTCCCCAAGAGGCCAGAACCAGAAGCCAGATAGACTGAACCCAGCCTCATGCTCTGCAGGATGTCCTACGAAGCACCTGCTTGCCCGTGGAGAAGACCTACAATCACATCCCATCGCAACTCAACCTCAGCCCTCACCCAGCAATCAGGAGGAAGCGAAAGAGGCACCTAGGGTGCAAAATTTAGAGGCATGACCCTGAGACACACCCTACATACCTCACTTGCCTCTCCTGGCCTAAACCCTGCTAGAGAGGAGCTAGCCCATTGATTACTGGCCTGGGAGGTAAGGGTTTCTTTTTACCCTACTTTTTAGTGGCAAATCATGATCACTGCTTTATGCTAATTCCAGAAGTGATCTGAAATATACAGGAACTTTACAAACACGGGATTTCTATACACCCAAGAAATTTATATCAAAGTACAAACCAAGCCATAGATTTATTATTTTTATTTCTCCAAAAGTCCCCTTCTCTTAGATTCCTATTTAGCACTAGAGAGGCAATCTTGGATATATTGACAGTGCAAAGGTCTTTGTCATGACCTTGCAGGTCTTTATCAATAGTAAAATTACAATAAAAGCCTAACACATGCAAAAACACCTTCAGTGGTGGGTACGTATATTCTGCACTGGATGGTGCAAGATAGAAATGGAGTAATTAGGGGTAGCACAAAAACTGAAAAAGACCACCTAATATAACAGTACTGGGCCATGGACCAAACCCTTAAAAGAAAATAAGGGAGGTATAGCAAAAAGACTAACACAGAGTTTAAGACTGTTTACTAAACACAACCTTCTTTAATTCTTTAATGAAATAGATGGATTTGTTGTAATAAGTAGTAAAGGCAGTCAATAAAATATGAATTAAAATAGTGCAAATGCTATAACCTGACTCTTTGAGTAGGGAAAGGAATGAGCTGCAAAGTAGTGTCTCGACCAATGGAGTCAAAATATAAATTCAAGGCTACAGTGTGCTCGAAGTGATGTAATTTTTCTGTGGAATTCACACCTAGTTCTTGGTTTTTCTGGCTCCAGCTTCTGCTGGCATGTTAGCCAAGGCATATATTTTGCCTCTCTTTGGAAAGTTTTTAAAAACCACTTAGTTATGGTTTCACAACTACATAAGGTTTCAATTTCTTTTCACTCCCAATTCATAAGCCCCACCTGTTACTGATCTTTCCCAGGCATAGTCTCTATTCTAGGCTTCCACGTAATATCTTTTCCCTTTCCATGGTAATTATTCCAGAAAAGAACTCCAGCAAGCTTTAAACCAAATGAAGAATGAAAAAGGCAAAAGTAAAAAACCTGAGCTGATAACCTGGGCGCTATTTAATCAGCTTTCCCAAGCTTGGAAATAGCAGTTTGAATGCAGAAGAGACTCTGCATTTATGATCCACTGGGGTCCCTTACATTGAAACATCCAGGGCTGAAGCATGAAGAAGGAAACTCTATTCGATAACAATCCCAAATAATCAAGTACTTTTTCCCAGCTGTCCACATTACCAAATATTCTTCTCTTGGTACAGAAGGAATGTCTTATGAACAAGAACCTCGAATGGCTGAGTTAAGAATCTCAGGCTAGATGATTCCTCCCAGTTGCCTCCTATCACTCAACTCCCACTTTGCACTTAGTGCTGAAAGAACCAGAGCAAAGGTCAGAGTGAGAGGAAAACATGAGAGTGGTCATAGTTTCTCCTACTGAGGAGAAATTAGTGCACAATTTGTCCTTTTGCAATAAGAAACTAACTTTTGTATTTAGAAGAAAATGATAGATACAGGAAAGCCTAGCTGGAAATAACAGACTCTCAGTTTTTTATTTTGTCCACTTCATGTTAGTGGCAGGATACCTGATATTATCTCAGAAGGTAAGAAGCTAAACTCATTCTGCCAAGAACCTGGGTGATGAAGCAGTGGTAGAATAGACAGAGGCATCCACTAGAATCACACAAGAATAGGAAAGGGAAAAAATCTCTTCCAATAAAGGCTGCACTTAAGCCGTGCCATCTACTTCTGCCCACCTTGTTGCAGCTGGAACATTCTCCTAGTAACAATTATAGTTAATATTTTAAAAAATCTATTATATCCCAGATGATACTTTACATGCAATTACTCATTTAACATTTGCCAAAACTCACTAATCAGCAACTACTGCGTGGTTGCTGGATTGTTCTAATGGTTCCAGTTGTTCTCTGTTCCGTGTATTCAAATCCTTTGCCTGGTGACTTTACAGCAAGTCCCCCCATGAGGTGTGGGGTCTTTCTTCCCACATCTTGGATCTGGGCTCACAGATGGGATTTTGCCAAGAAAATGAGGCAGAAGTAACAATGGCCAGTTCTGAGGCTAAGACTCAAGAGGCCTGATGTGTTGCCATGCCCTTTTATACCTGCACCATTGCCATGAGGACACACCTAGACTGACCTGCTGGAGAATGAGAGACATAAGGAGCAGAGAGGCATCACTGGAATCATCCCAGCTGAGCCACTCGTAGATGGGCCATCAGACAGCCAACCCCTAGACATGGAAGGGGGCCCAGCCAAGAGCAGCAAATCTGCCCAGCTATCTTGAGACTTATAAGTGATAATATACAGTTATAGAATGATAACTCTATATTTGGGGTGATTTGTTGGTTATAAAAGCTAAGTGATAAACTTATTTTTACAAATTTAGGAAACTGAGGCCCAAAGAAATTAACTCACTCAAGGTTACTCAGACAGTAAGTGACAGAGGCAGGGACTGAATCCAGGCAGCCTAACTCAAAGCCAATGCGCTTATCTACTGTCTGACCACCTACTTTAGTGGAGAGTAAAATAAGAGATGGAGAACTGTGGCAATCTCTGTGTGTGTGTGTGTGTTTTCATTGTTACTGTATATCTTTCTTTTCCCTGGAAAAGTAAGATACACATCCCTTATATTAGCCAATCAAAGCAATCATTTTAAAAGGAAATGTGAGTAGAAGACATAGCTGAGATCCATAGTGTTCATCTAAGTACTAACAAATAAGACACTCAAAAAAGATTCACAGAGATAGCACTTTCAAATTAAATATTCTTTTCTTAAAATGTTGTTACAGACTTTAAATTTTAAATAAAGGTAATTATACAAAATTGGACCAGGCGTTACAACATCAAACTCATTAGAATTTACTTTGGAATGAAATACTATGTTATACTGCAGCATATTAGTCACATGGGTATAGGACAAAATCACATCAGGAATCTTCAAAGCCCTCTTAAATATGCTTTCTCAGAAAATCTATATTCAATACCAAAAATAATTTTTACCTCTGCAGATGTGAAAAGGATTAATCTTGGCAAACCAGACAGCCCCTTTTCCTTAATATCAGGACAATATTTGTATCTAGCTAAATTCATTGCATACATATTGGACACTGAGCCACCTGCAAAAACAAAATTAAAATGGCATATTTATAGCATGAAGTTATAGCTTGCAAAATGCTGAATACAGTGGAAAGCATGAATGGCCATGACTGCTCTAGTCTAATGAAAAATCACTGTGAAAAGCACATGAACACCGACCTCCCTGCTCCCATTATTCTGAATATTTTATTACATACCCTAATCTCTAATTCTAGAACTTTTATTCTTAGAAGATAAATTTTGGTTTATTCCCATGACAGGCTTTTTTTCAAACCAAAAGTCTCAATCTGTGAGCTCTGGACTTAGGGCCTTTACCTAGGTCTCCATAGTTAATATCCTTTGTCACCTAATCAATAAAATTGAAATAATATTTGTTGGTCTCTGGCTACAAAAAAGGACTACAGGATAAACAGATGTAATTCAGAAATCTTCTCAAGTAAAATTTGATTTTAAAATTTAGAGGACTTACAGCCCTTCCAAACTTCCAGCATCAAATCGATTCATTTGTGTTAGATATAAATCCTAAACTGTAGGCACCTCATTCATTAAGTATGTATGTCATTTATTTAGCATTAATACAAAATATTATCACTCTGGAGAAAGGCATAAGCTAGATTCTCAGCAAGTAGAATTATTAATATCCAACTTTTTGTCGTGTATAAATCTGCAAGGAGTTGTTCCTCATGGATAAATTTTTACGTGGTTGTATTGGAAGGTTGATATCAATAACTAATTGTACTCACCTGGGTTAAATATTCCATCCCCTTCTTTCCAGCCAATAAATTCAATCATTTTCTTCAGAACCGCTTCTTCCACTAACAGAAACACTGGGGACACCTCATACGTATAACTAGATAGATATAAAAAACACTTCACTTCTATGACTAGAGTCAAAACATTCCTTTGGTGTCCCAAGAAATGCACAAAGAGTTCTATTAAACCAAGTGGCTGCTGAAGTGTAGGCAGTCTTTGGAAATTTATCCATTGAAAATAGAGAATTACTCCATCAGTGACAGCACTAGTCATGGTTAGATAAATGCCAATAGCTTGTGGCCTCAGGGATCTGCAAGTTGCTGCAGCAGTCTTACTTTCGAGAAAAACCTGAATTCCGTGAGGAGCAATAAAGGCAATGCATTTGCATCCTATGTATTAGCCATGAGCAGTGGCCATTTCACTCTGCGGATGCTTGGAACACTGACTTGGATGCTGTTGATGGTCAAAGAAAATCCATTGTCATGGTAACCAAGTTTTATCAGATTACTGCCATGAGTATGCTAACAGTCCCCTCTAGATATTCTAAGTGGAGACTACTCCACCTGAACCAGGGTTTCCTCTACTACACTCTCTGTGTCTGTATAAATGAGGAGTGTTTTGTGAGACATCTCTTATGTGATAATTTTACTGCAAAGCACTACCCAAATCCCTTGTCAATGAAGGATGTGTTGCTCCGGGCTGGAACGCTGTTGTCAGAGCATTGATGTTTTAGCCCCTTTAGAGATGGCCTTGGCTGCAGGGAGCTACCTCCTCCAGGGTCACACCCATTCTCGTGGTGGTCTACACCTGATAACTGCTGGAGATGTAAAGGCCTAGCTGTCTGGGCCCAACTCCAGACCCCTCTTGAAGGGCCACTGTACTTCCAGAGATCTCCGAGCGTCAGCCAAGATTGTCATGGGGCCTGCGTGGCAATTTGACTCCTATACTTGCCCTTTCTTGCATCCTCCTCCTCCTTCCCCAGGTCACTCATGTTGATCCCAAGGGTACTCCTTAATAAACGTCCCACTCACTAAACACCATCTAGAGCAGCATTCTTGGGAACCCACATTGTAACAGTCACCATGCCTTGTTTGATATTTATTTTCTCTCTCCAGACAACTTGAGGGTGACTACATATCTATGATCTCCTTCTCAATTAAGGGATTACATTAAATTGTATCTGAATAAATGTGTACTCTAAATATGTAAGTTAAGCAGACACATTTAGATTTATAGTCACAGAATTTAATGCAATTATTTTAACATCTGGAAAGGAAAACTGGATTGAGGCATAAAAGCTGGTCACCTACTATGTATCACCTACTATTTATCACCTACATATGTGTCAACTCTACAGATGTTATGCCATCTTAAAAATAAGATAGATTCAGCTGGGTGCAGTGGCTCATGCCTGTAATCTCAGCACTTTGGGAGTTCAAGGCGGGTGGATCATAGGTCAGGAGTTCAAGACCAGCCTGGCCAAGATGGTGAAACCCCATCTCTATTAAAAATACAAAAATTAGCCATGCATGGTGGTAGGGGCCTGTAATCCCAGCTACTCAGGAGACTAAGGCAGAGAATTACTCGAACCTGGGAGGCGGAGTTTGCAGTAAGCCGAGATCATGCCACTGCACTCCAGTCTGGGCAACAGAGCAAGATTTCATCTCCAAAACAAAATTTAAAAAGATAGATTCTGTTTCTTAACCACGTTATGAAGCCAGTGTACACACACAAAAAGTATGAAAAAAGCATATATTTATGTGAACCTACAAATATATATAAAATAGTTACTTTCATAATAAAAAAAAAAAGTATTTAGCCTGTCTTTGAAAACTGGCTCAATTATAAACCTAGGAATCAGCCTGGAGGTGGAGGAAAAGACAAGATAGAACACACTCATGGGTTGGCATATTTTGAGTGGATGGTTTAGCTTAGCAGCAGTTTAACACTTCTTTAATCTGAAATATTTAGAGATTTTTGAACTTAGATGAAGAGTTAGAAAACCTGGGATATACAAGAAAAGATTGAAAAAGGTGTGTAATTTTACTGTCTCTCCTGACTTACCCTCACTGTAACTGATTGTAACCTGGTATCTGCTGTCATCACTCCATCAAAACCTCCCTAAAGTTGCCAGTGACGTCCATGTAGCTAATCCAGTGGATGCTGTTTAGGCTCTTAGTTGAATATTCAACAACATGTGACACTAGGCGTGCTCTCCTTGTGGCTGCCACAGCTAGCCTTTTGTTTTTTTCCTTCTATTCTCGCCATTGTAAGCTGACCCTGTTCCTCCTAACCATTAAATGTTAGATGTCCTCAAGGCCCAGTATTGAGCCGCCTTCTCTCCCCACTCTATACTCTGTCCCCTAGGCAGTGGTTCTTTATCTTGGCTTCCCATTGAAATCACTTGTTGAACTTTCTAAATATATCAATGCATGGGGCACAGCCACAGAAATTCAGATTTAATTGGCCTGGGTTGGCACCCAGGTATCAATACATTTTTATAAAATTCTCAAGTGATTTTCATGAATAGTCAGGGTGGTGAATCACTGACATAGGAAGTCTCATCCACGTCCACCATTTCAATTACCATAATTTCACTGATAATTCTTAAGTTTATACCTTTCATATAGACTTCAGAATTCCAGGCCCATATATTTCTCAGCTTAGTTCCTATGCATTCTTGGATATTTTAAAGTCACTGCAAACTCAAATGCCCACAACTGAAAATGTAATGCTTGCTCTTGCCTCCTTCACCATATACTTGAAAACCAGTTCCCTCTCCCAGTGCTTCTTATTTCTATGAATGATATGACCATGAACCTAGCTATGAAAGCCAGAAACCCAGGCATTGTCCCAGAAATCTTCTCCCTTTTACCGTTATTTTCAAGCTGTGTATCCCATCCTTTCTGTTTTATTTTCTGAACTCATTCTTTCCCGCTCTATTCCTATCTCTTCTCTCCAAGTCCAAGCTACTTTCCTCTCTCACCCGACTAAAGTAATGCCCTCCTAACGGGTCCCCTCCAACCTATTTATATTTTTAGAGATTTTTTCAGTAAGCAAATGGCACCTAGTGACTTAGAAACCTTCAATGGCTTTTTGTTACATTTAGAAAGACTCATAAACATGGTCACCTGGGCCCTATATGTCTGGCTTCTATCTCTATCTCTCTTTCTCTAGTCTTATTCTCCACTACAGTCCTGTAACTCTCTCAGCTGTACCCACACTGGCCTTTCAGTTCATAGAGAATGGCATGCTGTGTCCTGCCACAGGGCCTTTATACATGTCATTCTGTCTATTTAGAACTCATCCCTCACCTTATCACCTAATAACACTTATTCAGTGTCAACTGTCATCTTTGCAGAGCACACTCTCCTGAGCTTCCAACTAGGAAAAATTGTCCCATTCATATGAATACTTAGAACACTTTGTACTTTTCCTTCAGATGAGAGTTTGGATTTTACATTAATTTTTGTGGACCACTTCGATTAGCATTTTTATACCAGATATTATGCTCCATGAGGGCAGAGTCAAGGTTTATTTATGTTCAATATGTCTCTCCATCACTTAGCACAGAAAATGACTTTTCACGCAAGAACAAATAAAAAATTGCCAATCAATTTTCTCATCTGTTAAATCTCATTAAATGAGATAATAATGACTGCCTTTTCCATCTCACGGTACCACTATTTAAATCAAATAGCTATTTGAATACTGATAAGTATCATAAAACTATTCCATTATTTGCGATGGCACTATGCAAAAGAAACAATTAAATAGAGATTTTTGAAATAAAATTTCATCTACTTAAAGTCTCTAATCCACGTTTGGTGTGAAATTTCTATAGCATGGCACTTACACACTTGGATTCAATGCTTCGGTCATAAATCGGGCCACCAAGGAGTAATAATCAAGTCCAGCATACAATTGGTTGAAAAATCTTGGGTGGTCTGTAAATTTAAAACGGAGTATTCATCTATGCAGCAATAAAAAAAACTACCGATACAGCATTAACATAAATGAATCTTTCAGAAAATGAAAGCAGACACACACAGAAGAGTTATATATAACGTAATTCCATTTATATGACATTCAAAACCAACAAAGCTATCTAAGGAGATGGCGGTTAAAATTTTAGGTACTTTGTGGAAAGAATTATGGATTGGGAAGGGACTTCAGAGAGCTTCTGGAGTGCTAGAATTGGTCTATATCTAGATCCAGGTGATGGCTCCATATGCACAGCTACGTACAAATTCATCATGCCGAGCAATTAAGATTTGTGCACTTTACTGAATATAAATTATACCTCATTCTAAAAAAATCCAAAACAGGATCATGTGCAAGGAAAAACATGTTGAAGACACATCGTAGAGCCCTTTCTACTGATCAGTGTTTGTAAGTAAAATCTGAGTTGTCTTTTAAGAGCTTTGATTTACTTGCTCCTCTTTTTTACAACCCAGACCCAAACCAGAACCCTTAAATAATTATTTGAACACTATTTGTCCAAGGATCACAGGGTACTGCCTTTTTTTCTGAAAATATCAATATTAACTTCTCACTTCATATACATTTCACTCACAGCAGAGTTCACCCCAGGCTATGGCACTGAGCAGCCTTTTCATTTTTCAGATTGGACCCATGCGACTGGCAGTATATAGATGGAGTAAGATGTGACTCACTATGCGGCTTACATACACTTCTGATTCAATTTGCTTGAAATGCAATCGCCTTTAAGAGACAAACAACGGCTTGTTCCAATTTTAATTTTTTCCCCCTCCTATAAAAGGTCTCATAAAGGTTCTTGGCTTTACACCATGTGAATAATCACACCATACACCCGGCTAACTGGCTTGGCATTCTCAATCTCAGGAAGCTCAGCATGACAGAACAAAGAGGCAGGAGGTCTATTTCTATAGTTGAGTATTTGGGAATCATTTAATTTGGTGACCTCTCATTACAACTTACAGCATCTGGTTTTAGTTTATTTTAGTTTTTTTTTTTTTCTCTTTAGGGGTTCAATAATAAAACAAGTCTCAAAAGAAAATGTCTTTTCAGCTTAAACATGGAAAACTTCCTCTGATCTGGCAAAAAAAAAAAAACAAAAAAAAAAAAACACGGCATTGCTACAAGTAATTTTAATACTTTTTTTTAGTTCTGTGTTAATTTATGATTGATTTCCATGGTAACATGGAAAATATCCAGTAAACTGAAAAATCTACTGCATTAAATGTCATTCTGCACTTTTGACATGCACTGGTAATAATAAGTTACATATCTCTGCTTTTGAAATGCTAACTGAGTTTTTGATACATACACCAGACTTTCCCAAAGGAATATAATCCAATTATTTTTAGCCAGAATTTTACTATGTTCTTTCCACTAAACTTAGTCCAGTGTCAGAATTTACAAAGTAATGCCTGTATGATCTTAAGCACTAGATACCTTTACATTACACTGACAAATATTTTGGAAGATTATTCTCCCATTTTTGAAACTTGTTCACTGGATGAACAGGATATTAACAGGTAAGCTGGAATGGTGCCTCAGTGTAAGATTGACATCACATCACTGCACGTACAAAGTTCACAGTAGTTACGACATCACTGTGAAATAATCTCATCAAAAACTTGGAATGTATTCATTTGTCTTATATCCATCTAAGGGCTTTTATTTATTTGTTTTTGGTACAGCCAGATTTGATCAAACAGTATGGCAATTACCAACTGCCAAGAGTTAATCAGTGTCTTCAAAATAAATCATTTCTGTTTATATTAAAGATACCTTTTGAACACTTTTTTTGCATACTCTGGGCCATCAAGATTTAAAATCCCTTAACAAATTTATATAATCAAAATACTATTTGCCAGTTTGGTCTAACACAAGAAATGATAAGTAGCAGTGATAATATATGATCTTGATTACAACTAGTATGTGGGGGTTGGCAAGGAGAAGAGGATATTTACATACAAACACTAACACCTACAGTTTTCCTGTCAACTTATCTTTGGCCTTGGCAATGAATCTGGATTAGGGATTAAAGGGACCATTGCAAAAACATCAGAACTACTAATTTTTTGATCCAGATTTCTCGTTCCATAAGCATTGCTATACTCAGCTTTGAGAGGTAAATAAATGCTTTGCAAACATAAGAACTTGTCAGAGGTACAGATCAAGGAAGTAAATTAAAGTTCTTACTAGTTTTGACACTGTAGTGTATGACATCCCGACAGAGTTCCAATAGTTTATGGGGTGGCTCGCCTGAGTCTCTCATCTCCAAATCAAGAAGCTGTTTCAGTTGTTCAGGAGGCCTCCATTCACACACCTGGAGATTCAACCACAACACAAATTGAGTATCCACCATAGCCAGGTATTGAGAGGATGTTACAAACGTGGACTCTACCATTACAAAGCTTCTGGGCAGCGGGTGATTTAAACATGCAACTATAGTTCAGCCGAAAAGAACTATTACAGTAATGTAGATGTTGATGGGACCAATGAGGGGCGCCATCTTAGATTTGCAAGGTTAAGGGAGATTTCCTAGTGATACTGATATCTAAGTTGTTACATAGAATAAGAGTAGAGCGAATCAAAGTTTAGGGAGGTTCTAGATGGAAGTGACAGAAGTAACAAAGATCAAAAGTAAAATTAAAAAAGATAAAAAATTCAGATCCTATGGCACATCTGTAAAATCAAGTACATTTGGTATGGCTTGAACATGGATTTTTGAGAAATGCAGAGGAAATAAACAGGAATGCTGAAGCAGTTTTTCTCTCTGTGTGTACCCTGCCCTATGCAGTCTGCTATCAACCTAGCAGCCAGAATGATCCTCCTAAACTTAAGCCATGGCCATTCCTCTATTCAAATACATCTGATGGCTCCCTGTTTCTTTCAAAGTAAAACCTGAGGTCCTTACAAAGATATAAAATGATCCTTCACGATCTGCTTCTCCTGGTTTCATTTTTCCTCTAGTCTCATCTGGGACTACTTTCCTTCTGGCTAACTCTGCTCTTGACACCCTAGCCTCCTTACTGTTCTTAACTACACGAGGGAGGTTCCCATACTGGGGTCTCTGCACTGTGTGTGCCCTCTGCCTAGAATGTTTTTCAAAATATCCTCATAACTGAATCCCTCACTTATTTCAAATCTTTGCTCAGAAGTCACTTTCTCAACAACAGCAATCCTGACTCCCTTACCTAAAATTAAAATCTACCCATTACCTCTATCAATCCCCTTTAACCTTTCCTACTATTCCTTTTTACAAAGCACTTATCACCCTCTAATATACTGTTACTTATTGTATCCTACATAATCTCCATACAAGCAGATCTGTCTTTTTGCTCACTGATCCCAAGTGACTACCACAGAGTCTGCACATAATAGTGCTCAATAAAGATGTGTTGAATAACTGAATGGATAAACAGAGATAAGCAAGGCTCAGATCATAATGGGCTTTATGTGACATATCATAGAGTTTGGACTTGGCTCTAAGGAAGCCGTTAAAATGTTTAGGACAGGGGAATGAAAGGATCATATTTGTGTTTGGGGCAATAGCTTTAGTTGTTATGTGGAGATTCCCAATAAAATTTGAAATAAGAGGTTGCTGTAATAAGCCAGGCAAGAGAAGGTGATGATCTGGATGACAGTCAATGCTGTATTAAATATGTAGTTTTTAGAGATATTTAAAATGCAGAATCACTAGAACTTGGAAATCAGTTAGATTTTGAGGGTGAGATGAATGAGCCAAGGATCATCCCAAGGTTTCCAGCTTGGACACAAGATTGGATGGCAGCAATGGGGATAGCAGGAGAAGGATCTGGTTGGGGTGGTGTGGGGATGATGAGGTGTAAGCAGGTTTAGGACAAGGCACCTTCAGAATATCCAAAAGCTGTATAGCCGTTGATCTGAGGCTCCTGCAAAAGATTGAGGACAGAGTTCCAGGGAGACACTATGATAATATAACAGTAGTTGATGTGGCTCAGAGAGAACCTACAGCAGAGCAGAAAGGAGCAGAATCTTTCTGGGCATCACCAACACTTACGAATGGGCATAGGAAGAGGAGCCTGACTGTCCTGTGGAGGGCACGCCAGAGAGGTAGGGAGAATCCTAAGAGTTTAGTGCTACCATAACCAAGAAGAAAGAATGCTTTAGGAAGGAGATGTTCACCACTGTCAAATACTGCTAAGAAGCCGAATTAGATAAAGACTTGAAGTGCTCATGGAATTTATCAACAAGGAGGTGTTCTTGGCAAGAGCAGCTTGACTTAGAGAGGTGGGGGCGGAGGCCAGATTGCTTTGAAGTGAGAATGTAGGAGGTGAAGAAACGGAGGGAGGGAATATAGATAATCTCTAAAAATTTTGGCTGTGGAGGGGAGGAGAGAGATAGGGAAGTAGCCAGGGAGTGAAAAGACTGGGAGGCTGGGGGGAAGCAGGAGGAAATACCAAGTTGTGCAAGTAGTATGAAATTAAACTATGATGCTATAACCATGACAGGCAGAGGTAAATTGGAAATGCCTGAGACAATCAAAGGAATGACTACTGGTGCATTCAACAACATGGATGAATCTCAAATGCATTTTGTTGAGGGTAAACAGCAAGACTCAAAGCCTACTACAATACTATTCCATCAACATGACATTCTAGAAAAGGCAAGTATCATAGGGAAAGAAAATCAGTGGTTTCAGGGGCTAGAGGAAAGGGGAGGATTGATTAGAGAGGGGCACAGAATAGTTATATAACTATTCTAATGAAGATATAGAACAGTTCCATCATATCGTAGTAATAGTTATGACTTCTGAAACTCATAGAACCACACCCCAAAGGGGTAAATTTTACTGAATATAAATTATAATTCAATTTTAAAAACTGGCTGATGAAGAATTTTCTGCTAATGAAACTAGCAGTGATCACTGCACCAAGCTTGGGTATATATCTGCAGGCTACCTTTTAATGGTGCTCTGTTGGATCTCAAACAAGGTAGGCTAAGTTAGTGGTATCAAAACTTCACCTCCTTCCCCCAACTCTAGCATAGCTTTCAATCCAACTTCCCGTGGGTAGCCTGCACATCTATTACATTGTAATTGACTTGTGGTTCCTTAATTGACAACTTAGGATATTAAGATCTTCCGTTTCTCATCTTATTAGTCCCCTGTGTGAGACCTTTTTTTCCGGGCAAAAAATGGTCCCCTTGCTGTGTTAAGTACATCTTGTCCTTTTGCAATGCTCTTTCCATTATTGACCTTCCTGCTTTCTTCCTCCAGAAATGAGTACCCTGACGCCAAACTTTCTCTTCCCCTGCCACTGTCCCCCAAAAGTCTCACTTGCCCTTTACTTACATTCCACCTCTGAGCTCAAAGTACTCGCCCCTGAGTGAAATCCCAAAAATCTGCTCCAGTCTCAAAGCATTTATCACATCCTTACTGGGACCCCCGCTGCCTTTTCTAATGAAAACCTATCCTTCCAATTAGATTATAAATTCTGTTCAGAGCTGGGCCTTTATATTGTTTTTCTTTATATTCTCTAGGGCTGAATATAAAGCTTTAGTCATAGCTAATACTCAGTTAATATTTAATGACTGAATAAAGGCCGATAAAAAATACTGCCAGAGGAGCAGTGTACTCCAATGTAAAGCAGGTCCAAAGTATATCACAAGTACAGAGAAGAACAGAAATTATATAATTATAAATATGCTATCTGGGCAAATACCAAACACCATCAGGATTTTGCCTTGAACATAACTTCCAAATTCATGCATCAATCTATTTTCCTACTAGTTTTCCGAAAGGCCTGTGATCAAAAATTCAGAATAAATATCACCTCACTTTCAAAATCTTTTAAAAATGATACTTATTTCTAATTAATATAACTGGAATAAAAATCTCTTCCTTACATCCATTTGTTGATAATCCACCTCCAACATGAAAACCAATGTGATAAAGGTTGATTCGGTAATTTTAAGAGGCATATGGAGTAGTTAAGACTGCAGATTGTGAAGTGATACTGCCTGGATTTTAGTCCCAGCTCTGATACTTGTGTATAATCTTAGGCAACATATTTGACCTCTTTGTGCCTGACTTTCTTTCCCAGCTCTAAAATGGGGGTAATAGCATCTGCCTTTTAGTGCTTTTGAAAGGATTAAATGCATAAGGAGTAGTCCTTAGAACATAGTAAGTATTCTTAAGAGTAGATGTCATTAGCGGCGGTTCTAATATCAATTTGAATTGAATTTGAGCCTGAATTTGAAATCTACAACCAATAATTGGTACCAGAAAGGAGTCAGACTTAACCACCTAAGATTTCTAGGCTAAATTTAGACAAGCTCTTCATAAGGACCTTAAGATAAATTTAAAATGTTTTTACATCCTTTTCCATCTTTTGCTTGATTTTCATGAACAACATGAAGAGTGTGCACTAGAAAATGGGGAGCAAAGAGCATTAGAGAGTTGCATAAGTCAGATTAGCAGGTTACTTATCTATGTTATTATCTAGGGTGCAGGAAGTTTCATCCCTGTGCTTCATGTCCTTATGTGATTAAGCTCTAGGGTCTCAGCCAATCTTCCCACGATGACTGGCAGAGTAAGGAGGCAACCCTTCAAGGAGAGCAGGAATTGCCTGAAGGACAGCCTACACTTTTATATCTGGACATCCTTTTGAGACAAAGGCATAGAAGAAATAAAAACTTGGCCTTCCCATTTGCCTTCTATTCAGCCATACTGATTTGGGGAACATCTATCTTTCCCATTTCTGCAATTTCTTACAGGTTTTAATTTTTACCTTCTCATTGACATCTGTAGCTTTCAAAACCACCTCTTCCATTATTAGCCTACAGGCCTCTTCAACAAATTTTTCTCCAGCTTTTGCATCTGTTGTAGGACCATTCAGCACAACCCCATCCACAAGAACAGCATTCTTCTTACTTGGAATCATCTCTTGTTGATCAATATCTCCTGGAAGCAAGCAAACAAATTGTGTTTGAGAGATAATCTAATTACATCACATAACAAAGCACGGGGGACAAAATGCATCACTATCCCAGCTTCAGATGGCACATCTTTTAATACATGAAGGCATCATTTGAGGTGTTGAGCTGACAATTTCTTATGACACACCATGGTATGATAGAGTTAAGGAAAATTTTACAAGGAAAGCTCACAATTTATGGATTAAGTAAATCTACCTTATTATATATGTCACTCTGTACTGGGCTGAGTTAGTCATGGAGTATATGACCCCCTAATTCAGTGCAATTTCAGGTCTGATGGGGAAAGGTACCATTCACATACAATTCCCATGCTGGATGGTGTTTGAAGTTGAAAAAAAATGTTTTCCATAATTAGAAAGCTGGTTCACAAAGCAACTGCCCCTAGGAGAGAGTAAATATTCATTGGCATTTCTACACATGCACAAATGATTAAGTGATTTCCCTAATCCTTTCCTCAGAGACAGCCGTCACTACCACAGGAGAGTTCGAGATGGAGGAACAGGAGTTAGGCATTTGGAGAAAAGGATGAGGAAAAAGCCCTTCAGATTTTATCTAGAATTAACACCACCTCTATGCTGTCAGTGTCCCCTTAAAATATAAATAATACAATATCACACAATAGTTGTTTTAACTTTCAGAATCTAGTGCATTGAGTAGACAAATCCTATAATTAAGGTAGCAAGCTTTTAGCTTCATTTCCTTGTACAAAGTCCTTTAGCATTTCTGAGCCCTAGGATGAAGCTTTGGGCAGAGATAAAGAAAATAGCACCTGTCCTTACACAATTTATTTTCCTCAAGGAAGAGATAATGCATTTCCAGATTGAAATAACAAATTGAATTTTATGAAGATCCATCTTGTATTGGATGTATCTGAATTATCGAAGTATCTAAGAGGGATCACCTGGTCACCTTCAACAAAGTGAATATTGAAATCTTCAAAGGCAAAGAGCTAGCTGCTTTCTTCTTGAACTAGCACACATGAATATGTTTCTCCAAATGTATGTCCCCTCTTCCTTTAGGTGCGTGTAGCTGTTGGCCAATTTCTCTATGAACTAGATTACAAAGTTTACACAAAAGTTGTATTTTCCATTCTTGCAGCATCTTGTTTAGCATCAGGGAGTGTGGAGGAGACCAAGAAATGTAAATGTAACCTATTTTACTCGTTCTTGCAGTCACCTTTCAAACACATGTACAAAGAGATCTTCGTAAACATAAGCCCACGTCTGTTACACACACACACACACTCTCACACTCACACACTCACTCACTCTCTCTCTCTCTCTCTCTCGTAATTTGTCAGGGATACCGTATTTTCCCTTTTAACAAATCATTCCTTAAAAAGCAGCAGCGATATAAACTTGTCACTAATCTTAATTGTATGTTTTAATTCTATGTTTAAATGTTCCTCTACATTACAGATACTGCTTTGTCCCTGAGAGCCCCTAATTTTTCAGCCATTTTCTACATAGAGAGTGATAGAGGAAAGAAAGCAGCACAATGTTTTGTTAAGCCTGTATTAAATGCCTTTAAACTTTTCAACCTTGCAGTTTAAGCACAGGCAAAAGGATGAGACGGAACATGTTCAAGACTGTACATGCCGATCATTGACTAAATGTTAAAAGTCAACATGAAAATCTATATCTGAGAAGAAAGGTTACTGCCTACCCAAAATAGCCCTCCACAAAAATAATTCTGGCAACTCAATCCAGATATTCAACCAATTTCCAGCACAAGCTTTGATTCAATCACATTCTCTTTTTCTAATCAGTATGTTTCTCCACCTTATAATGTATATGTTCATTTAATTGTTGAAATTGACAGAAACAATTTTTAAAGTACTTTTCAGCACTGTACCTCACACAGTATCTTCTATTTTAAATCCATCTTAAATATTCCAATGGTCTACAAAAAAAAAACCCTTCTAAATATATGTATTTCAAACACTTCTACTCTTAGTGAGGGCTCTAACAATATTAACATTTATCATTTCTTAGACTCCACCTTCTCCTCAAAGTTAAACGTTCTGATAAATTTCTATGGCTCCACAAACACTTTAATTCTGTTATTGGCAAACACAAATGGTGTCTATGAAAGCACCAGATAAAAATGTTACAGGAAGATCCCCCAGTTGGGGAAAGATGCAATCTGCAGCAAAGGATCAATCTTTTGTCCTCTCACTGAAAGAGAAGCCATTTAGAGCTCCAATGAAGAATGTTAGTTCCAGCCCTCACTTTCACATGAAAGGAAACATTTAACATGGTTTAGGGCCAAATGTTGAAGCCCTAGAATTGAGCTTTTAGATGGAAATGCTCTGCACCTGAAGGTACTTTCCTCTCCTCCCAAATTTTTTAGGCCCTAAAAATAGAGTAAGAAAGAGAGCAATTATTCCAGGAACTCTGGTTATGTGAGTAGGCAGTGCTATTATTAAGCACGCAGAAAAAGTTAAGATTTTTTTTTTTAACCTCATTAGTAGGATTTCAAGCTTTTATTACCCAGGGAATAACAGCAGCTCTATAGCCTGCTCATTATGTTTCTCTTTCTCTTTCTCTCACCCCGTTCCGTGTGTGTGTGTGTCACACACACACACACACACACGATAAAATAAAAAATGTCAACACCCACTCGTAACCAGAATAGCAGTGAAATTTAAATTATCACTGTCTTCACACCAATGAATTAAAAAAAATCCCCATAATTCACACAATTATCTAGGAGAAAATACTATAAAAATCTATACAGAAATGGGTCTAGATTATGTCTTTTCTTTGATAGACACATTTTATTTTTATAGCCAGATGTGATAATGTGCCTCTTTCTCCCCCAGCATTTGTCCAGGTCAGAAAAGGCCCTCTGGAGACTCTAGAATAGGTCAAGCTGTGGTCTCCTGAGGAAGGATATCCAGAATTTTCATTCTAACTGCTAGAGTTTATAGTGGCTTTTAATGAAGTCTTTCAATTTGAGGAATCTTCCATGAAGACTATACCTAGGATATGACTGCTTTTCATCACCCCCACTTTTACTACCTTAGTTCAAACCACCTTCAAATGCTAGGGTTACTGCAGTAGCCTCCCAACTAACCACCTTTCTTCGCCCTTTCCCCTCATTTTCTGTGGACTATTCTCGACACAGTACCTCCTACGTTCCCTTGAAAAGATAAATCTGATCACATGATGACTCCTGCTTAAAGCATTCAATGACTCCTCATCAAACTAAAAGCTAACATCCTTCTAATAACCTCAAAGGCCCATTTCCCTATTATCTCATGGACCTCAAACCTCATCTTGTTACTGTCCTCCAAGCTCACACAGCTCTATCATCTGTGGTCTTTTTCACCATTCTGATTCTTTCCTTAAACATCAGTTTCTCAGGGAGGCCTTCCTTGACTACCTCATATGAAGCGGCAATCACCTCTCTGCACTACTTTCTCTGCTTTGATTCCAGAGCGGTGACTACCATGGGATATATAATACCCACGTAAATTAATATATATATATATATTTTTTAATATCTGTCTCTCCAATAAAGAAAGGTTAAGCTCTGTGAGAGCATGAGTTTGTGTCTGTCGGTTTCACTGTTATTTCCATAGCACCCAGAAAGTGCCTGGCAGTTTGCAGGAGTTTGATGAACATTTTTTGACTATTAAATGAAAGTTCTTCCTGGTTCCTTTAACCAACCAGTGATAATGTCTTCCTCCCCTGAGATGCCGTCGCAGGTTGTCTGTATGCCTTTCTGAACTGATAGCACAGCAAGGAGACTGGACCTGATTAAGCAGGGAAAACCTTTGGCTGGGGATGCAATAGACATAGAACACAGTTAATGGGCTAGAGAAGAGACAGTGGAGGCTGAAAGAACCCCGGGAACAGTCAGCAAGGCAAACCTGGGTTTCTGTTCTCTTCATTATTAAAGGAAACTGTGGCTGTAAGACCCTCCCTTTCCTCTCCTCTCCATTCTTGTTACCGCAGCCACTTTTTCTGTGCCCTTATTTTATGGTAGTCATTCGACTTCTAGAAGTCAGCCCACGGACCACAGGCTCACTCCAGAAACCACACTTCCAAATTTGAAAGCCAGTCAATTCCTAAAGACTCCAACTTCTGCATTTTTTACCAATTCCTCCCCTCCCTAGCTTCCAAAATTCCGTATAGGATCAACTTTTGCTTTGTTCAGAGAGATATATTGTTCTCCCTTGATTAACAAACAGTTCAGCTTCAAATATTGTTTCAGATTTTGAGAGATAGCCTCTTCCTCTGACATAGAATTAAGTGAATTAATACAGATAATGCCTTAAAACAGTGTCTGGTACATATTGGGAACTAATAAATGTTAGCTAACAGTAGTAAATAACAACAATATTTATTCAATACATAAATGACACCAGGCACAGTGGTTCACACCTGCAATCTCAGCACTTTGGGAGGCCGAGGCAGGCAGATCACTTGTGGCCAGGAGTTTGAGACCAGCCTGGCAAACATGATGAAGCCCTGTCTCTACCAAAAAATACAAAAATTAGCCAGGCATAGTGGCACGCACCTGTAGTCCCAGCTACTTGGGAGGCTAAGGCACAAGAATCACTTGAACCTGGGAGGAGAAGGTTGCAGTGAGCCAAGATCATACCACTGCACTTCAGCCTGGGCAAAAGAGTGAGACCGTGTCTCAAAAATAATAGTAATAATAGTACATAAATGCATAAAGGAAACTTGCATGTGATGGTAAGCTGTGACAATAGAAAGGGAGGTCTTCTCAGATTGATCAAATGACCAGGGTAATAAACTCTAGACCAAGTGGCTGGTGAGTTATCACCTCTGGAAGGGCAGGAGGAGAGGACCACAGTGGTCGGGGGTTCCCCTGTGAGAAGAGCAGAGCTTCCTCCACCATGTTCAGAACGCAAGATGGTAGCTGAGTAGTTCAGCCCACACTGGGTAGGCAGCTTCCTAGACCTTCTGCCTTGTTGCTTTCCACCTTGCCCTGTGTTTACCTGTGTAGAGGTTTTATTTCTTATACCAGATTATAAACCTACAGAAAAAAAGAGCCATGTCTCATTTTACTGACCATTCCAGAAACAGAGTTCAGCAACTGGCTTTCAATAGCTCTCTGAGGACTGACTGGCTGACTGTATATTTACTTTGGAAGTCATCTTATCTAACCTTTTCATACAATCCAATAATTCCCTCCACAACCTGTGGCCCAGACATGAGAAGAGCTGACTTCTAGTCCCACTTGATCACTCCCAAGTTCTCTGATCCTGAAATAATACAACCTCTCAGTGCCTGTTTTCTCATCTATAAAAATTGGAGCCCATCTGAGGAAAGTGATCTGCTAGCTTCCAAAAAATTCCTGGGAAAATTAATGAAGATTCAGA
Organism: Pan troglodytes; assembly: GCF_028858775.2. Lineage (NCBI taxonomy): Eukaryota > Metazoa > Chordata > Mammalia > Primates > Hominidae > Pan > Pan troglodytes. Next base: position 34,885,098 of record NC_086015.1, read on the forward strand.
ATCCGGATTCCTACCCAAAAGGATTCTATGTGGAGCCTAGGATCTAAAATTTCAGGAAGTATTCCCATTTATATTAATAATACTGAAATACACTAATATGCAGTGGGTATGGAAATGGTTATTCTGGGTGACCTCTAAAGTCCTTCCAAAACTTCAAATCTTCAGTTGTCTAGCCCCTCTCTCTAATCCTTTAATAATTATGTATTTATCTTAAATATGCATCAATCTCCGAGAAGTTAAGAACTGAAAAATTACAATACTACATATATATATATATACACACATATGTATATATATACATATATATGAGAGAGAGTACTTACTATGTGCCAGGCCCTGTTCTAAAAGTTTTACAGATTTAACAAATGTAATTGTAACAAACTCCAGTTACTCAGTTTTTCAGATGAGAAAACTGAGGCACAGAGAGGGTTTAATTGGGTTGAATTGTCTTGCCCAAGGTCACAGAACTAGTGAGTAGTGAAACTGAGGTAAATTTTTACTGAGTACTAAATATTTGCTGAAGTTCTATGAAGGATCAATGAGATTCTGCTTTATGGGTATCTACCATTAGCAAGGCATCATTAGGGAGTTAATAATGACAGCAAGACGAATTACTGTACTAATTGGGGGCCTCAAAGTGCTGAATAACAGCAATAGAAGATAATAAGTGTCAAGTAGTGCCACGTGGAAGACACCAATAAAATATTCTGAATGTAAACAATGTAGACATTTGAAATTAAGGGTTGTGGTTATAGGAGAAGTTGAGGTGTCAGGGAAGATTTCTGAAATTAGAAGACCTGCCTTCTCTTTGAACATATGCACTAATAAATAATAATAATACTTTTAAAACCTCATGACTTCTGAAGTAACAACTTCATTGACAGCTGCCCAGACCTCCCACCTTGTCACTTTCACAATGGTCACAAAACTTTTCCTGAGAGTGACTCCAAATATGCATTTCTGTCATGTCTATAGGCTTTTATAGTAAATGAGTTAAGTACATGGAATTTTTCTTCCACAGGACTATAATCCAAATATGTGAAGACTTTTTATCAATGCTTTTAATTGTCAGTTAAAACTGCTCTCAGTTTTTTCAGTGGTTTCCGATAGTCCATGGTCTGTAGTCTGGACCAATTTGCTTTTATCTTATAAAATGAGGCATCTCACAAAATTCCAGGTGTGATCTCACCAACTCTCAACATGGTGAACTCATATTTCCCATCCTCTGGTCACCATGATTTCATTAATAAAGCTTTTATTGACACCATAGTGGATTCCAAAGCCTGAGCTTTAAATCCTGGCCCAAATTCTAACTCTGCTTCTGTGACCTTACCCATGTTATTTAACCTCTGTGTGATCCGTATTTCTTTTCTGGCAAATGGGGAAAACAGCTATGAGTCATTGAAAGGGTCATATGTGGTAATGTGTGCAAGGTACTAAACAAAGTGCCAGGAACAGTGTAAAGAACTCAATAAATGATAACTATTAATGAGTTTCAGTCTATACGAACTCTCTTTTGGCACTCACGTTACACTGTTGGCTCAGGTAGAAGTCATAATTAGCAGTCTTAGGGTTTTGTCAGAAAGTCTGCCAGTAAAAGCCAAGTTTCCCATCCAAGTCTCTTTAATTGTTCAGAGCAAGTTAGCAATAGAAAAATAATGTTTGCTTTCAAAGGACAGAAATGAGAAACAATGAATCAAAAGTGAATCCAGACATCTGGTTGGGGGAGGCCAAGGAGCTCTTCAGAAAGTTAGTGCAAAGACACTGGGGACCGAGGGGGGCGGAAGGGTCAGGACTTAGAGAATCCTGTAGGCCAGTCCAAGAGAGTCTGGGAAGCAAAGTTTGAGAAAAGAGCTGGGGTAGTATTAATTAATAAATAAGAGCCTCACCCAGCCTGGTACCTGTGGATACAGAAGTAAAAAACACAGTCTCTGTTCTCAAGTTGTTAAAAGTCTAGAAAGCGAATATTTAAGAAACCAGGGCAAAGAAAAATTGAGATTTAAAAAACTGAAGATATATTTTCTCTTCTGGAGGTTTCTAAGTCAGGCATTTCTTCCAAGCTCAAAAGAATGGATGCCTAATTTACCTGATGTACCTGGTACATCAGCCTCATAGATTGTTTGCCACACTTTTGAATTTCACACTGGTTTTAAAGCTATTTTAGTTGTCTTAAAAATGACATGCCAATGGGAGTGGGTAACTGTGAACAACCTACAAAGAAGATGACTATGGGAAATATTAAGAAATAATACAAAGCCGTGAGAACAGAAGCTCTGAAGCTTTGGGTAATGGCGACAAATGTGGCAACTTAGTCCCTGGATCTAGCCCTGTTATTTGATAGAATCAAAAAGAAGGCTTAGAGATTGAACCATTTCCGCATCCAATCCACAAACATGAATTCAAAGGAGTAAACAGAAAACTATGTTTACAACTTTGTCAGCAAGAGATATGGGTATCTATTTTATTTTATTTTTTTTGAAAAGAGCAAGACAAGAGAATTTTAATCATTTCTTTAGTCTCATCTTGGGGTCAAATTCTCCTTAGCTGAAATCCACAGTGAGCAGATACTTCTCTTACTCATACTTTCATGAGATAGTCATAAAATATTGAATTGCTACTATGTTCAAGACATTAGGGCAGGCACCATAGAAAACTTCAAGACCAAATAGACACACAGATGGTGACCCCAAAATCCAATAAGGGAAATTAGACCTGTTTATTAATACTTGAAATCCTATCCAAAAGGCATAAAGTTTGATAGGTGAAGTCAGATAAAACATACTGAAATTTCAGAGAAGGGTATTGCTTCTGAATGTGAGAAGCAGGAAGTCCTTCTGGATGAGGTGGCATTTGAGACAGACCTCCATTAATCCAATCAGCAAATACTTATATTTAGTGCCTATTATGTATAGAACTCTGTGTAAGGCATTTGAGGTTGAGCAATGAACAAGAAAAATTTACATTTAGTTGTGGTGGATAATATATGCAGTTGAGACAAACAGATAAATTATTAAAATAATGCAGGCTATAATAAATGTTCTAAAGGAAACACCTGAATGACTTCATAGAATAAGGACAAGGAGCTATTGTAGATATAATTAGGAAAAAATGTTTCTGAACAGAAGATATCTGAATTGAGTTGTGAAAGAGAAGGAGCCAGACACGAAAGACATGGAAAGAGAATGATCCAGGAAGAAGGAACAGAAAATGCAAGCAATCAATAAGCTGACTTCTTTAAGAAGTGGAAAGAGATAAGTGTGGCCCAAGTGTAAGGGCAAGGGAAAGGAAGGGTGAAATTAGATTTGGAAATAGGGACTGGGAGCAGATCAGGTAAGGTCGTATTTTACTCTAAAATCAACAAGAAGCCACTTAAGGGTTTTAAACAGAGGAGTAACATGAACTGGCTTACATTTCTGGAAGATTCCTCTGGATGCCGTGTAGAGAATGAACTGTCAAAAGACAGATGTGGAAATAGGGAGACTGCTTAGGTCACAACTGTAGAAGTCCAGGCATTAGATAATGGGAACTTTGGTCTGGATGGTGGCAGACGAGATGGAGCAAAGTGGTGCAACTTGGGAGATATTTAGGTGATAAAGCTTAAAGAACTTGCGGATAGATTGGATGTAGGGGTCAAGAAAGCAAAAGAATTTGAAGTAATTCTTAGGTTTGAGACCCGAGCAATGAGACAGATGGTGACTAGTGAACCCCCTATACTGATCTGGGGAATGCTGGGGAAAAGCAAGTTAGACAAATGTGTGGCTGGGGCATAGGAAGATCGACATTTTGACAAATTCACAGGAATTGGTCATGATGACATAGAAACAAGATTCATGCCATGGACATTCATGACAGAAAAAGCAACATGGACTAAGGCAGAAAAGTGTGTGTGTGTGTGTGTGTGTGTGTCCAAGAAACTCAAGTACTTCTGTTTGTCCAAGGGGCAGGGTCTGTAAATGGGGGAAGGAGCTTTTGAGAAAGAGGCAATGAGACCAACCTTGCAGGGACTTCAGTAGAAACTGAGGAGTTCAGTTGTTACTTACTGAGTGGGCAATAGGAGGCCACTGAAAGCTGTTGATGGGATAAGAAGACTGCCTTAGAAAGATGAAGCGGGACTGGTGTAAAGTTTAGGTGTGAAACCAAGAATTGAAGGAAGAGAGAAATGATGGCAATAATCCAGGCCAGGGAGAGGGAGGAAATGAACTAAATAGTAAACAGGATGGTAGGTTTACATTTTATTTTGTACTCTCTCCTACAATACCATTACTGAATTTGAGCCAGGTATCCCATATCTTTGTAAAGAGTTCTACAACTGTCAATGGATAGACAGCTTTTCTCTCCTCCAGTAAGTCTATGTTCTAAAAATGATCATTAGATAAAAAGTGACAGAATAAGATGGGAGAAAATCACTTTGTGCATCAGCACCTTTCTTGAAAAGCACAGATGAACATGTAATATTTCTGGGAGGGAACATGTTCCCGTCACTCAGAGTTTTACATTATGAGACTATGTTGTGTTAGAATCTCAGATACCAGTCAGATAATTCTGATTCTACTGAAACACCAGGCACCCCCACGAACCAAAGAGCCAGGTCCATAAACACCATCCAGCTTCTGAGAGAACGTGCTCCTCAGAAGGGAGTCTCTGAAACAGCCAGAAAAATAGCTGGCAGTGTCCTACCAATAGCCAATAAATACATAGTATATCATAAACCCTGCTTATTTTAATTTCAGTAATGTTTTTCTTTCACTGGGCACAAGGCCAGGAATTAGATAACCTAATCTTTTCAAGAGAGTAGATTTTTCAGAGACACTTACTCCTATTGCTTGAGTAAATATTACTTGATAAAGGGGCATGACGTGCTGCAATTTTATATCTTAGATTATCATATTAATAAGGCAGCTCTCCAAACCACCTCCACCCACCAAACCATTTCTAAATCTTTTGAACTTCTATAATGGGTACAAATTCAGCTTGAAAAAACTTATGCAATTGGGCTCCATGAAAAAAATTTGACTTAACATAGCCATTTAGTAAATTTTATCCCTGTCCTTCGGTCCCAGTTTGGAGCACTTTACTCGATCATATCCTTTAATGTGGCTTAGTGGTAGCTACTGCACCACAGAGCAGTATTTTCCTCAGGAGCTGTATCTTCCTTCTTCTCTTCATTAACCACTGTCACCCCCATAGTCATAGTTTCTGTTGGCATTTTCCTCCTCTGACATCTTGGCTGTTTGTCCTTTCTTATTCTTCATCCTTTTCTTATCTATATACATTTATAAAACACCAGGTTTCACTCATTGCTTTAATGGTAACTTCTGTGTTTTCTGAGATTCAGGGCTGAGTAAAGAGAAGGCCTGTTTTTAGTTTGCTTGTTTACTTGAGGCCATTTTTGGTCTAACTAGCATCCCAACTAGAACCACCCTTCCCCTAGGACATGATCTTGGTGATACTGTCAGTTAAATACCCTTTTGTGGGTATCTCCAAGTTCTAAGTTTTCCAGATCTCAAGTCACCTTGGTTCCTGTCTTATTTAAGACCTAATTATTTATCTTTCTCTAATTCTGTGAGCTTTCTAAGATACTCTCAATAAACTCCCCCTTTTGGTGAGCAAGAGTCATTCTGCACTCTGTGAAACTAGAGAGCCATATGAATACTCTCAGTAGCTTGGATTCTATAGCCATTTCCAACTGATGAAAATTAAAACCAACTAGACACACCTTACTAAGTATACTCTCTTGACCTTCAGAGTCTCTCATCTATTTACACTGTTTTCCAAAACTTGGAGGTCAACCAGTTACTGTCAGACAATAAATATGCTGTTTTTTTTTCTAACTTTCTTCCCATGTATAATTCTGGGTGCTTGAGGTCAGTGTGTATAGTGCAGTCATAGCAAAAACAGTCCAGGGCAGTGCTGCCAAAAAGAAATATAATGCAAGCCACTGACACAAGCCACCTGAGTAATTCTATCTTCTCTAGTAGCTTTTCTAGTTGTAGTGTGGCATAAATGAAACAAAAATATAACTGCACTTATAATAATGGTTAACATTTAATGGATACTTACAATGGACCAGGTATTGTGATATACACTTTATATATTTATATATATATATATGAGGTTATTTCATTTAATCCTCATAACAGCCTTATGATGAAGATATCTTTATTAACTCTATTTTATAGATAAGAAAACTGAAGTTAGAGAAAGAGAATTGCCCAAGTCATATAGCTAGTAAGTGGTGGAGCCAGAATTCAAAGCCAGGCAGCCTGATTCCAGATGCCATGTTAATAATTACCATATTCTCCTTTTTTCCAAAAAAGGCAAGCAAGAAGATATTGCTTTCTGTGTCTTATCAACCACACTAAACTATTTGGATGCATTTTTGTACTCCTAAAGCAATAAGCGATTATCTTATAAGTATGTATTAAATTGCAATGTGTTATAATTAATATATAGTTTTAAAACCAATTTGCTCAAGTGTTGACTACAGGATTTTAAATGAATTCCATTTAACCAGCAATTTAAATGAAAATTTAAATAAATGCTATAAATGGGTGCCTCATTTGCATCATCTGTTGATTAAGTCTGATATGGGGATTATCTTTGCCCAGGGTTCTGCCTCCTGCTTAGGGCTTTGGTGAATCATTTTCTAGGTGAACAGGAGGCACTTACTCTCAGCTCTTTTGCTTCTCAATGCACATGTTGTAACATTCACATGTGGCCACCTTCAGATACAGAAAACTGTACTTACCAAATTCCTTTAGAGTTACTAAATGTGATTGGAAAGTACATATTGAGAAGCTCATTGGAATGGCAGTAAAACCTTTCCAAGGGGTACATTTAAATTAAAACAGATGGTCCAAACTGCCTTCTGGGGAGGGAGGACACTGTTACCTGCAAGAAAAATGCATTGCTGAGTAGGGTTTGCAAATCTGGGGCCAGAGCTGAATTGCTTAGTGAAGTGGTGAAGAGGGTGAGGCTGAAACTCATCCCTTTATGCCACACAGATTCAGCTTCACCTCTATATAAAATTGGAGCAAATGTCCTAAAAATTGTAGCTTCCTGGGAGTCACCACAGTAACACAAACTACATTATAGATTGTACCACTGGAGTGGCAAATGCAGGTGCCCTGAGGAATTGAGGAATGCCCACACATCTCACTGCTACTGTAATGTTGAGAAATGAAGTACTCGCAGAACACTGCCTAACAGATCATAGTGACAGTGGCCTGGGTTATTTCTCAGCTGAAACTCACTGAGATATGGGATTGGAACCATCTAGGATATGGGCCAAGGATGTTTTTGGCCATTTGTGTGTAAGATTTTGGGATCTTAGAGCTTTACAAGCACTTACAGATCAGTTAGCAAATGTCCTCATGTTGAATTTGAGAGAACCAAGGTTTGATGACACAGAGATTGCTTGAAGCCTGTGTAACCCCTTCTAAAGATTCACCAGATCCACTAAGTGTTATCTACATTCCACCACTCGTAAGCATCTAGAACCTATTTCATATAATCATAGCTAGCATTTATTTTAGTGCTTACTCTATGCCACATTTTTGTAGGTCCTTTGTAAACAGCAGCACATTTATACAAAACAACAACTCTTTGAAAATACAAACAACTAAACTCACTCTGGTTAAGTAAAGCAGAAAAAAACCTACTTGAAGGTTATATCAGCTGTCTATAGTTGTACCAAAAAAGGAACCCAAAATTTAGTAGCTTAAAGCAGCACCAACGTACATAATTGCTTCGGGGTAATTCTGCTGATCTTGCCTGGGCTCACTCACACAACTGCATCCAACCTGTGCATTGGCTCAGAGCTCAGCTCAGCCAGGAAGATTGAGATGGCTGGGTCTTTCTATGTAGGCTTTTATTATCAAAGAGATAAGACTTGTCTTCCTCACAAAGTAATACCAGCTTTGAAGACAGTGAAGGCAAAAGCTACAGCACCTCTTGAGATCTCAGATGATTTGTCATAAATATCACTTCTGCTGTCTAGTGGTCAAAGCAAGTAACAAAAGCAGCCAGACTCAAGCATATAGAGAAAAAAAAAAAAAAAGCTCACCTCTTGACGACAGAAGGCAGTGTCACATTGCAAAGTGGTAAGCATACTAGGAAGAAAGCATTCTGAAACCAATTTTGCAATCTATCATAGTCCAGTCTCTGATCAAAATTCATATTCCTCTCATCCACAAAATATCCTCATTCCCATATGAGGACCTTCCAAAATCTTATCTCATTATAGAATTAGGCTTGAAGTCCAGAATATCGTGGTCTGTGTCTTGTCTATAGGCAGACAAGACTGTTCAGTTATGTTCTTGGTCCAGAGACCCCTAAACTAAAAACACAAGTTATCAGATGTCGCACACAACATACAATAGTGATGCAGGCCAGGATAATTTCTGCAGACACTCTCACGAAAGAATAGGAGGCAGAGGGTAATCACTGTCTTATAGCAGTTCTGAAATCCCACTGGGCACATACTTCACATATTAAATAGGATCTGATTTGCCCTCTGGGGTGGTTTCCTAATCCAGTATTCTCTGTGGCCCTTGGCTCCACACTCTGGCAGAAGTGAAGCAGTGGCCCAGCCTCTCTGAGGTCAAATGCCGTGATGGGGTAAATACAGACATGCCAGCATATTGCAGTTTATCCTCACTCTCTTCTCATCTAGATGCTTTGTTATTGATCCCAGAGTTATCATTCACACACAAGAAAAAGCTTCTCCAGCCCATTTCACTATCACACTTTGGCAATTGGACATGCCTGGATTACCAGATTTTCCTACAAGCTCCAACTTGGCCATTCTTGCCAGTTCCTCAGGAAGCTGATTCGTGACTTTTCTCTGATTTCCAATTCTCCCTTATGAATGTTTTCTTCTTCAGTTCCTGTTACAATTGTGTGTAAGGTCTAATTCCCATAATACATTCCATATTCTATAATGTTCTATACATATAATATGTTACTGTATTTAATCTTCACAACAGCCATGCAAGTTACGTATTAACATCCCCGTTTTATAAATGAGGATATTAAATCTGAGAGAAGTTAAGTAACTTGCCCAAGGCTACACGGCTAGAAGGTATCAAATTCAAATAGGTCTATATGATTCTCAAACCTATGATTGTAACCCCTATTTTCCATTTATGGAAAGAGATGGGATAGGGACAGTAATGTGTACTGATAAATTGGTTTCTGAAGAAAAGGCTCTGATTGGTAGCATTCGCCTATTTCTATGGTGTAAAGACCCCGATCATGGCTAATTTCAGGGCCAATTTTAAAACTGGCTCACAACATTTCTGAATATTTAACACTTGTAATGAACAAGTATGAGGTGGTTTCAGCATGCCTCTGCATGGGGAGCCAAGAGAACAAAAGTTCATCAATTGAAAAAATAACAGAAATGGAGTAGAGTGTTTCTTCAGGTGTCTCTTCCATGCACAGGCTCTCTAATTTCCAAATGTTAGCATCTCATATTTTTGCCTGCAGCCTATTTTGGTCAGAACCTACTCTGCCCACTTACATGCCAAGTGTGAAGCTCTAAAAAATAAATACCCATAGCTCAGCATCCTTCAACCAATAAGTGATAGAAACTGATGTATTAATAACCAACTTTCTTGTTCTTCACATGCAGTAACACTAATGTCTGTCTTCTTCATTAACACCCAGAGTTACCCAGCAGGATTAAGCTTTAGTTACCCACAGTGAGAAATACCTTACTTTATTATGCATCCTCTATTGGCTGTCTCCCTGAAATCACCTTACAAAGTAACTACCCACACTCTAATTCTTGATTCAGAGTCTGATTCTGAAAAATCTAACAAATACCTACTATTTTTTGAATCCCAATGGACCAGAAAGACACTGTACTAGGCACTTATATTACACGTTTTTGGACAAATATTCATAGCACCCTAGAAGGCAAGTATACCCAGTTCTACAAATATGGAAATGAGGATCAGAGAGGTTAGTTAACTCTATGGAGGTCACATAGCTCATATAGTAAATAGCAGAGCTGATATTCAAATTATGATCAATTGTAACATGTCTTCTCTTTACATTAAACCATGCAGCCTCTCTCACCAGAAAGATTGAACTAACACGCATGAAACAATAAAAGAACAATTAAATGCTAAGCTGACATATTGTATTGAACAATTTTGGGCAAAACTGTCATCAAACTTATGTTCTGCAATTACTTTCTAAAATTCTCTTTTTTTTTGTGCCATCAACTTGAAAAATAAGGCCACTGACTAATATTAGGAAATCCAATTTTTCATACGTTTTCTTTATCCTCTATGACTGCATCGTACAAATTAAGTACTGAAATAAAACTGAGTGAGTGTCATGACAGAATATACCATGATGAAAATGCATATGAAGGAAATACATTGCTTGGGTATATTTTTCGGCCCACATAGCATCTGAAAAATCAGATACGTCATAAAATACCAACTAAGTCTCTATTGATTTTGTAAGTCAATACAAAGTATTAAAAGATCAAACAACACAGCAGACAGAGTGCTGAAATGGGAATAGTCTTATCAGCTAACAACATCAGCAAAGGAAGGACTTTGATTTGACTTTTGTCTGTTAAAGGGGCAAAAACTGAAGTGTGGGAATTTAAGATGGTTAATGGTGTATTACCATATAGATTTTAATATTTAACCATAATAGATTTTAATATTTAACAGTGGCTTGCTGTCATCAAGTAATTTAGATAGTTGCTCTACAATATTTAACATGAAGAAGGTCCTGAATGCTGAAATTATTAGCACTACACCAAAAAATCTCAGATGCTGGTAGAAACACACATAAATTCCAAGTATGATTTGATCAGTGTCTTACAGGTTTTGTTTCTTACTTTTAATTACCTGTCCTGGTGATATGCACAAAAGGGAACCCTCTGGAGTTTGGGGTGAGAGTTTTAGCCCTGACTCTGGCCCCCAAGTAGCTCTGTGGCTGCAAGTACTTTAACCTTTCTGGTTAAATGATACTCTCAGTTAAATAATGCTCTACAAAACACCTTGTCACTCTAACAATGATTCTATGGCTAAAGCCTAATTTTAAAATTAAGTTCTTATTTACGTAACTAACAAAGATCACATTCTACCATTTCTAAAAGTGGTCCTTATTAGTGCTCTTCAGAACCATAAATTTCTAAAATCGTCCAGGACCTTCATGGAAGTAGCTCAGGAAAGGAAGTGATGGAGAACATGAGCAGGTAGTCTTTTAGGCCCATGAGGCCTACTTTAGGTATAGAAATGCAATTTTAACTGAAGTATCTCTGTAAATTATTTTCCTTAAACAAACAGGCTGGAATGAATGCATGAATACTTTGGCTTAAATTATAATATGACTGATAGACATTTGATACCCATCTCTTTTCCCTCTTCATAAAATGCATAACTTATCTACTGAGACTTATCACAGGACACTCCACTCAGAGGCCTGAGACCCAGCTTTGCACATATTCACCTTTGGCAACTGCACTTATCCAAAGACAGTGCCAGTGGCAGTGGCACTAGCTGAAGCAGTCAATTCCATTTGTTTTAAGCGTATTGTGGTGCTATCATTTTTATGACACTAGGGTATATAGAGAAAATATAGTATCCTTATTATGTTCTTTAATTAATCTTGTCTTCCACATGAGCCCACATTGCTGAAAAAAGGTAACAACATTTATTTTATTTAGTCCAATCTGGTTAAAACATGATATATAGTAAGTTAAACAGTTCGTTTAGGCAATGTTCTGTTTAACTGTGTAAACATGTTTGATATCTCAGATTTCCACTTCTCTGAATACTTTTCTTGATGACTTCTAGGATGTGGGGAGAAAAGAATGTCTCACTCAACCTCAGAGTGGAGGAAGAGTGGTGGAGTCCTTGGATCACTGCAGTGTGTACTGACTGGTACCTTTGTCCCTGGGCAATCTCACTTGTCTACATCTTTAGAGCATTCACACCTGGCTGTCATGTGGGATGCATACTCATGGCTTCTTATCTCTCATGTTAGTCAGAGACTGGGGTTCTCTCTGAATGAGGTGGTCTCACTTTAGCTTTTGGTGATGGTATAGACATTTCTGGGCTTATGCCCCATCCTTCCTTGGCTCCCCAGTAGAGAAAATGCATCCCATAGCTTTTGCCTTCATCCTCATGAGAGAAAGCCCACTGGGAGGACCAAGGGTACTCAATTAATCTACCTTCTTCTGAGGACAAAAAGGCTTTTCTGAATCATTTCCACCCCTTGAAGAGATCAATACAGGCTCTCCCTCTCTATCCTACACTAGTGAGCCATCACTTTGGCTTTGATAAGTCTGCAAGGTGATCTCCTCCAAGAGAAGCTGATAAAGGCCTATGTTGTTGCTTACCATATTTCCATAAAACTACCATATAACCATCCACTGTCTCTCCACCCCTGCTTCCATCCCAAGTAATACGAAATCAAGAATGTGCATTTCTGCACTCGTCTCTCTTGCTTAATCCTTCTTTCTCTTCTCATTGTCACTTCATGCCAGAAATGGAGATTTTTCAGTGACTTTGCCTGCATTAAATATTACTTTTTCTTGACGCCAGCCTCATGGGTAGCCATTGAAGGTGCACAAAAATATCTTTTCTGCACCAGGAAAAAAACCCTGTAATTTCGTTCTCTAGGCAAAATTGGTTAAGTTAAAGGGAAAATAAAAGAATGTAGAAAGCCCAAGGCAATAGTCGGAATGATAAAATTATTGTTTTGCTTTGAAACTCCTATTTTGACTGCCTGAATCTAAACAGTAACTGCCTTTCTCTTTGCATTCTACTTACAAAGATCAGAATCTTTCACAGCCAGACACTGCTGGCATAAAGGAAGAGGTATTCATAAAGGCAGCAGAAGAAAAGCACAGTAATTTTTTAAATACATTCCTGAAAACACAGTCCTCTGCCTCTGAGTTATACATCTATGGATTCAATAAATATTTTAAGATATTAAATACTTTTAAAAACCGACAATGACAGTGCAATAAAAAATACAATTTTTAAAATACGGTATAAATATTTACATATCATTTACATTGCATTAAGTATTATAAGTAATCTAGAGATGATTTACGTATACAGGAGGATGTGCACAGGTTATATGCTGATATGGTTTGGCTGTGTTCCCACCCAAATCTCTTCTTGAACTGTAGTTCCCATAATCCCCATGTGCCATGGGAGGCAACTGGTGGGAATTAATTGAATCATGGGAGTGGGTTTTTCCCATGCTGTTCTCATGATAGTGAATAAGTCTCATGAGATCTGATGGTTTTTATAAAGGACAGTTCCCCTGCCCACACTCTCTTGCCTGCTGCCATGTAAGATGTGCCTTTGCTCCTTCTTTGCCTCTGCCATGATTGTGAGGCCTCCCCAGCCATGTGGAACTGTGAGTCCATTAAACCTCTTTTATAAGTAACCCAGTCTCAGGTATATCCTTATAGCAGTTTGAGAATGGACTAATACATATACAAATACTATGCCATTTTATATAAAGGAATTGAGCATCTTGTGGAGGATTTTGGTATCCACAGGAGGTCCTGGAACCAATTCCCTGCAGATTCTGAGGGATGACTGTACTCTTAAATTTTATGGAGGTGAGGATTAAATGACTGTAAATTTGTTAAAAATGGAATTGTACTCTCAAATTGATGAATGTTGTGGAATATAAATTAGACCTCAAGAAAGCTCCTAAAAAATTATATGCAGTATAAAAAAGAGTGAAACATAATTGACCACCCCCTTTTCAGCTGTACTATGGACTCTTACTAGTGTTGCTTATGAGAGCAGTGCAAATGGAGAAAGTAAGGAAAGAAAGCATAGGCATTGTCCTTTTCCCTAAGGGTTAGAGATCAATCACATTCCCAGTGCAGTTAAGTGAGTAGAAAGCTATAATATTCCTTTCAACTGGGACTTACCTCGCAATTCTGTTCATATGTGTATCTCTTGAGCAATAAAATATTATCAGCTTTTCCAAATCATGGGCGTAAATTGTAATTATGCTTGTATACATTTACATAAAAATATTTTCATTTACATATACTTTGTATGCAAGCTTCTTATCTGACAAAATCATATAACTAGAACATATGCAAGAATACAGAAGAATGCCAAAAATTAGAACAATGTGAAAGTAACAGATACTTAAACTCTTATAGTAGATCTTAACATTTTCAGAGGCAACCTAAATTACACTATATGTAATTCCAACCTTTTTGGGGCTAAAAAACTAGACGACAAAACAATGACTAAGCTTGTTAAATGCAATACACAAAAGCATCAAGTGGTGATTAAGGATGCTACTGGAATTCAAGAGAAGGAAGAAAATATCACTGACCTTCATGGGAGACCCTGATGAGGGAGATGGCAACAGTATAAAAAAAGATATAAGAACTCAAGAACAGCAATCTGAGATTGTTCAATGAAGGGACAAATAAACAACTGGACACATCTCTTCTCTTTAGAAAATATTACATTATGATCAGTGCTGTCTAGCAATGTCAAAATACAACAAAAAAATGATAAATTTGTTAAGGGACTGCTATGGTTTGAAGGCTTGTCTCCTCCAAAAACTCATGTTGAAATTTAATTGCTATTATAGCAGCATTAAAAGGTGGTACCTTTCAATACTATAAAAAGTAATTAGGTCATGAGGGCTCCAGCCTCATGGGTGGGGGTTGAAGTTGTTACAAAGGCAAGAGTGTAGCCTCCTGCTGCTGCCTTGCCTCTCTACCTTCCATCATGGAATGATGCAGCAAGAAGGCTTGCCAGATGCTGACCCCTCAATCTTGGACTTCTTAGCTGCAAAGCAGTAAGCCAATAAAATTGTTTGTTATAAATTACCCATTCTGTGGTATTCTGTTATAGCAGCACAAAATAGACTAAGACAGTTTGACAAGGAAGTTTCTAAATAGTTTTACACACTTTTCTATCCTTAAAATATTTATTTTTTTAATTAGGTATTTTTTATTGTGGTAAAACATGAATAATAAAATTTACCATCTTAACCATTTTTAAGTGTACAGCTCAGTAGTGTTAACTATATTCACATTGTTTATTTGGACATATATAACAATGTTTCACATTGTGAAACAGATCTTCAAAACATTTTCATCTTCTAAAACTGAAACTGTATACTCATTGAATAATTCCACCTTCCCCCTCGCAATCCACTGGAAATCACCATCCTGTTTTCTGTTTCTGTGAATTTTACTACTTTAAATACCTCACATAAATGGAGTTACATAGTATTGGTCTTTTTGTGACTGACTTCACTCTGCATAATGTGATGAAGTTTTATCTATATTATAGCACTGACAGAATTTCCTCCCTTTTTAATAATATTCCATTGTATGTATACACTACATTTTGTTTATCCATTCATCCAATGATGGATACTTGGGTAGCTTCCACCTCTTTACTATCGTGAATAGTGCTTCTATGAACATTGGTGTGCAAATATCTCTTCACCCTGTTTTCAATTTTTAAGGTAGATACTCAGAAGTAGAATTGCTGGATATGGTAGTTCTATCTCTCTTTTTTTGATTTTTCATTTTAATGCTATTTTACATAGCAGTTACACCATTGTACAATGTCACTAGCAGTGTACAAGTGCTCCAGTTTGCCCACATACTCTCCACCACTTGTTATTTTCAGGTGGTGGGGTTTTTTTTATAGTAGCCATCTTAATGGATGTAAGGTGATAGTGTGGTTTCAGTTTGTATTTCTCTAATGTTAGTGATAGTGAGCATCTTTGCGTACATTTGTTGGTTATTGGTGTATCATCTTTGAAGAAATGTCTTTTCAAGTACTTTGCCCATTTTTAAGTTGAGTGATATAATTTTTTTGAGTTGTAGGAGTTCTTTATTCACAATATTATCAGATGTATTATTTGAGAATATTTTCTCTCATCCCATAGTTGCCTTTTCACTGTTGATTGTGTCTTTTGGTGCACAAAAGGTTTTACATGTGATGTAGTCTCATTTGTCTATTTTTGCTTTTGTTGCCTGTGCTTTGGTGTCATATCCAATAAATCATTGCCAAATCCAATGTCATAAGGCTTTCTCTTTTTGTTTCCTGATAGAAATTTTATATTTTTGGGTCTTGCACTACATCTTTAATCCATTTTGAGTTGATTTCTATATACAGTATAATAAAAAGATCCAACCTTATTCTTTTGCATGTGGATATTCAGTTTTCCCAGCACCATTTATTGAAGAGACTGTTCTTTCTCCGTAGAGTGGTCTTCTAGCCTTTATCACAGATCATTTGACTGTATATGTGAGGTGTTATTTCTGATTTCTCTATCCTATTCCCTTAATCAATATGTCTGTCTTTATGCTAGTACCACACTCTTGACTCCTGTAGCTTTGTAGTGTTTTCAAATCAGAATGTGTGAGTCCTCTAAATTTCTTTTTCTTTTAAAAATCATTTTGGCTTTTCAGATTCCTTGAAATGCCATGTGAATTTAAGGATAAATTTTTATATTTCTGCAAAAATAATGCCACTTGGGTTTTGATAAAGATTGTGTTAAATCTGTACATTGCTCTGGGTAGCATGGACATCTTAATAATACAATTTTCTAATCCATGAACACAGTATGTCTCTTTATTTGTGTCTTTAATTTCTTTTAACAATATTTTGTAGTTTTTAGTGTATAAGTCTTTAATCTCCTTCATTGGGTTTGTTACTATTTTTTTATGCTATTGTAAATATTTTAAGTTTTTAAATAAAAATTTTAATTACTTGGCTTTTTAAGAGATTAGCAGTGAGAGAGCTGTGGAAAGACAACTGGTATCCCACTTGTCTAAGTCCTTCAACTCTAAATATCCTATTTGCTCATCCAACTCCAAATGCTTCCACGTCTTAGTCTACAAAATTCTGCCATTCCACTGCCAATAAGGAACAGGAAGGGAACGATAGGGATGCATTCCATATGATCTTGGTCGGTGTGAGGACAACACTTTCTACGGTCCGTCTCCAACTTGAAGAGCCACAGCCACAGTAGCCACAGATCAGACAACATTAAGTAGAGTATTTGAACCACATATGGGGACCTGAGATGAAGCCCAGCTGGGGAAGGAAGATGCCTTCCCTGAGACAATCCCATTTCATGAGAACTTTGTGATATACTCTTCAAAAATTAGCATCAGGCAAAAACTCATATTGGTGATCTCTGATTCCCTTCCTGTGCAAGTCTGCAGCACCTGTTGAAGAGACAGTCCTTAAGGAGGTGGTGGCAACAGAAGCAGAACCAAATTCAGTTCCCTAAATCCACGAGAGATAGAATCTGAGCACAGGTTCAGGAAGATACCAACCTCAACCACTATAACTTCATCAGTAGCCAAAAAAACTTAATCTATTTACCTCCTACACTTATTTTTCTATCATATTTTCTATCTGTGCTGTTTCCATTCTGAGCAGAAAGAATCTTTGATACCGCCCTTTTTCAGTTACACTATATTACGAGTGATAAAAGTCAAAGGTGTCCCTTCCTCATTATACATTGCATTTGTTATTTGGTTTGGAGGATATATTTAAACTAATCTTTATTAAAAATCATACTCCCCAGAGATTTTCATGCATACGTATACATATAATTCAATGTGATAAATATTTATTGAGGGAGGAAGGTAGAAAATACTTCTGATGCCAGGTACTTAATAACATATATTCTCTATCAACCCTCACAAAACCCTAGGGAGGTAAGCAGTGTTGTTTCTTATCACCTTTATCGTATGGGGGCAGTGAACTGATGGCTCATTGCTATTAGAGTCAGAACCCAAGCCTCAGTCTATATCAGAATAATGTTCAAACTTTGTTTTTCCCCTTTGCTCTCCTGACAAGCACCTAGTATTTGTTCGATACCAACTTAACCAAATATAAATTGGTCAAGATGATCATTTGTAAAAATAAGTATTTCCAGTCACTGATTTCCAGGGATTAGTAATTCTGGTGTGTTCCTTAGTAAATTTCTAACTCCTCATTATGCCTTAGAACACTATTAATCTTTTTCCAGAATTGCACTGTTCCTCCATTTTTTGCTTCTATATTTTTAATTAATTTCCAGCCAATTATTTTTTTCTTCTGTCTTATCCATGATTTAAAGATGTTAAAATAACTTAAGTATCCAGCAACAGGGGATTAATTAGAAAACATTTTAGATTCCAATGTAAGAATTTTTTAAACAATAGAATGACATTCATGCCTGTATAAGATGATGAAAACCAAACCAGATGGATAAAGCTAAAGAGCCTGGCCTAAAGTAAGTGAGAAAAGCATTTAAGCAAAACAAAAGCTTCATCCCCACCAAGTTTTTTTTTTCTTTTTGACAGAAACAATACAAACTCATTACAGAAAATACAGACAAGCGAATGAATCTAAGAAAAATTCTATTATCCACCCAATCATCCACAACTACTTTTAATTCCTAGGTGTAAATATTTTCAATTCGTTTCATATGTATAAATGGATGATTATTTTTCAACAAAACAGACTTCTATATAAACTATCTTTCAATCTACTATAAATAAGACAGCATTTACATTTTTGTTTTAAATTTTATTTTATACATTTTTTATAAAATTAAATTTTATATATTTACTTTTAATAGAGGTGAGAGCTCACCATGCTGCCCAGGCTGGTTTCGAACTCCTGATCTCAAGTGATCCTCCTACTTTGTCCTCCCTAAGTACTGGGACTATAGGCATGAGTCACCGTGCCCAGCCTATGTTTTTAAACTAATATTTATTTCTAAGCAATTTAATGAATATGAATATTTTACTATTGGCAGAGAAAAAAAATAATTGCCAGAAAATTAATAAAGAGATAAAAAACAGACTAGCAATAAATTTGAAAAATCCTAAATACACATCAACAAAAGGCTTAAAATATAAGTTTGCAAAACTGCCCCATAATGCATCACAATGAAAATTACTAATATTTGAACTAATTGGTAAATGAGAACATCAATTTTTACCAATCATTATAATGGTTCATGAAGCTAATACAAGAACTGTACTTGATCGCCTAATAAGAAGCCCAATAGATAAAATGACTTCATGTTTTTTTCTGGAATTTGAGGATTAGATTGAGGAATGTACTGTAGTCAAGAGGACTAGATATATCCAAAAGAAGAAGCAATATGGAGCCATTTCTGCACACCAAAAGACAAGGTGTTGATTTCTCACCACTAATTTTTACAGTATCCATAGTTTCTGCAGAAGTAAGCAAGACCCTCCCCCATGAGTAACTGTGCAGTTTTGCATTATAAAGAAGAAACTATGGACACAACAAGAGCAAACTTGGGCTGGTGAGAAGAGGACAGGGCAAGGCCAAGGGATGGGGAGTGGAGTGGAATAGCAATGTCTGACAAAGAGGCTTCATTGAAGGAGGGGACTCTGACCTAACCAGTGCTGTTGGAGCCTGTTGAGGTAGAATGACTTCTCAGCATGGGGTTAGCTTTATGCTAATAATTCATGTTGTAACTGTTTGCTCACCACAACTGCGTTATACAGAGAAGACTAGACAATTCTGATTGCTTTGCAGCATCCAGCCTGAATGGAGCTTCTGGGTCCCAATCTATATTGTTATGTGCAAGGTCACAGCCTAGAGCTCCTGGCAGGCAGCGTAAGATAGACAGTGGACAAAACCACAGACAATGGAGTTGATAGGGTACATTGGAGCTTCGGTCACAAATGTAGTCTGCTACTTCTTTCTACTTAATAATGATAATCATAATAACAGCAGCACGTACAGAATGAGCTAGTGTTAAGTGTTTACAGGTATCATCTCATGTCATCTTCACCACTACTCTGTGAGGCAGGCTCTGTTACTAGTTACAGATAAAGAAGCTGGACCTCAGAACTTGGGCAGCATGCCCAAAGACATAGTTCAGTGCCCACAGTGCCTAGACTTCAGTAACTGGTAGAGCCTGGACTCCAACATGGTGTGTCACCTCACCTCATTATAGCTGTTACTTAATAGAGTACTTAGCATATGCAGTCAAGGACTGAGAAGGAGGACACACTAGGGTTGTACAAACTGGAGTTAAAAAGAAGGTGCTGTGGTTTGAATGTCCCCTCCAAAACTCATGTTGAGACTGAATTCCCAATGTGGCAGTACTAAGAGGTGGGGCCTTTAAGAGGTAATTGGATTGTGAAGCCTCTGGCTCTTTGAGAAAGCATTTATAGATTATTGAGTTAATGATTTAATGGGTTATCATAGGAAGGGAACCTGGTAGCTTTATAAGAAGAGGAAAAGAGAACTAAGTTTGTGCATTAGCACTCTCAGCCCCTTTGCCATGTAATGCCCTGCACCACCTTGGGATACTGAAAAGAATCCCCACAAGTAAGAAGGTTCTCACTAGATGCACCCACTCGACCTTGGACTTCCCAGCCTCCAGAACTGTAAGAAATAAGTTCCTATTTTTTTTATGAATTATTTTGTTATAAGGAAGAGAAAAGAGACTAAGAGGCAGTCTTCAGGAAAAATGTTGAACCGTGAGCACAAAAGTAGTGTAATCCAGATTGTCAGTTTTACAAGCTAAATGGCCCTGGTTCTTCAACAGGTAAATTTTAAGAATAGAAAAGAATGAGAGAGAATCTATACATTAAAAAGACATCTCATAGTTTCTAAATGGTAAAACTAAATTGTCATAACTAGCAATGCATATATGAATGGTAAAACTATTTCAAAATGCAAGAAAGTAATGACAGTCAATGCTTGGTGTTCACAGGGGATTGGTTTCAGGTCCCCTATGGATACCAAAACCCGAGGCTGCTCAAGTCCCTTATGTGAAAGGGTATAATATTTGCATATAACCTAAGCACATCCTCCTGTATATTGTAAATCATCTCAAGATTATTTATAACACCTAATACGATGTGTTATGTAAGTAGTTGTTATACTGTATTGTTTTTGTGTTATTTTTTGTTTTTTATTTCTATTTTTTAAAAATATTTTCCTTCTGCAGTTTGTTAAATATGCAGATGCAGAAACTGCAGCTAGGAAGGGCCAACTGTACTAACAAAATCAGGATGCTGGTTACTTATAGGGGAGAAAAGAGCTCTGGGAATGGGGCACATAGAAGAGCCTTCTTAGACAATGGCAAAATTATATTTCCTCATCTGGGTGGTGGTTACGAGTGTACAAAATAATATTTGGGTGTTCTATGTGTGCATACCTCATAATTCAAAAAAGTTTAATAAACAGAAAACAGAATCACCATCGTGGAGTTGTGGAGACCCTCAGGAATCCTCAGAAGCTCATAGTGAAAGCCAAGTGGGAAGGAGAGAGAAGAGGGGTGTTCCAAAACCCCTGAGTGTCAGCAGCAGATTTAGTGGGGACAGATTCTATTTCTGAGATACTTTTTTCAGGATTTTTCCCATTCCATACCTATTATCCCCAAGTGGGATGCAATAGGGGTATTGCCTTCAAATCAAGAGATTAGGACTTCTCATTAGAACTTCTTATTCTTTCTTCAAGAGAAGGAGTATATTAGGGCTGCATAACAACAAGGAGACAGTCTCAAGGGCACTCAACAAGTTTATCAGAGTGCCTATGAGGGAAGATATTAAAAATGAAGTAGGGCTTTCCTTTAAGACTGAAAAAGAGTTCCCTACATGAAAAGTAATGTGGCTGGTGGATTCTGGAAAAAGGGACCCTGAATTCCACTTCTGTCAGAAAACCAAAGAGGCAACCAGATGTTAGAAAGAAAACAATGTCATATGTTCCCAGAAACAGTGCGGAACCAACAGTAAAATTTTTGCAATATATATAAATGTATAATATTAAAAGTTTACTCATTCATACCTGTATTCCCAAATGTTAATTTAAAAACAGAGAAAAGTTGTATTAGTACATTTTCATACTGCTATGAAGAAATACCCAAGACTCGGTAATCTATAAAAAAAAAAAAAAAAGAGGATTAATGGACTCACAGTTCCACATGGCTGGGGAAGCCTTACAATCATGGCGGGAGGCAAAGGAAGAGCAAAGGCATGTTTTACATGGTGGGAGGCAAGACAGCGTGTGCAGTGGAACTGCCCTTTATAAAACCACTGAGTCCCTCCCATGATGTGTGGATTATGGGAACTACAATTCAAGATGAGATTTGGGTGGGGACACAGCCAAACCATATCAGAAGCCATCTTACTTTACAAAGTTTCTTGTTCCTGGAGCTGCCTTTGCAGACAAAGAAATGATATTCAATGGTGGCCACCTTGCAAACACCTCAAGCACACGTGCAAAACAATTAGGGAACACTTACACAGGAGGTATTCGCGAACTGTCAGAAAATGTATACATAACAAAGCAAAAGCCAAAAGCAGAAATGAGACCAAAAGTTAACTATGACTTACAGCAAAGCAATGTATTTAACGTGGCAACATGCTGAAAAATTACTATTCTTAGTCACTGGATTCCAGTTAACTTTTTTTTTCCTACTTTGAGTTTCTTTTTAAATCACGCATCTCTTTTAACTCAATTATGCAATTTTGGAATGCTGAGAGGTTGGAAACTACTGAAATGTTCAAAAAGAGTTAGAGGAGGGCAAATTTAGAAAATTAGCTGAGAAGACAACCTTAAGTGCCCAGTGACAGGTGGTACAGTATAAGTGATCTTATAATATACATAGTTTATATTTCTTATACTGCATTCCCTCCTTGTAAAAGCAATGCAGATTCCTACATAAGAATCAGAAATATAATCAAAAGAATTTAAGGAATATTCACAATCCCATCTACCTAGAGACAACACCTATTCTTTGCTATCTAGCCACCTAGAACCTCTTGCAATGTGTAGTCATTGTCCAAACATGAAATGCATTCACATAGTATTCTATACTCTACCATAATTTATTTTAGCCATCCAGCTATTAGATATTTAGATGTTCCAAACAATGCCTCTTTGTTTGATATGTAAATGGTTACTAATTTTTACTATTACAAACAGCTTCAAGGAGGCAAAGGTGAATATAAACTTAATATTTAAATGCAAAAATGAAAAGAACTTAAGATTTCAGGAATCATGCATTGTCATGATTCTTGTCACTCTAAATCGTTCATGTATGAGTTTACTGAACAAACACATGTTAAATATATGTACCTATTATGTGCCAGGCACTTTGCTAGATGCTGGGGATGCAGTAAATAGACAGATGTGTTCCATACCCTCATAGACAT
This sequence comes from Pan troglodytes, assembly GCF_028858775.2. Taxonomy (NCBI): domain Eukaryota; kingdom Metazoa; phylum Chordata; class Mammalia; order Primates; family Hominidae; genus Pan; species Pan troglodytes. The sequence continues at coordinate 34,908,292 of NC_086015.1, forward strand.
CAGGCAAGAAATAGATATATAGAATTACAAGCATGTAAAAAAGAATGATGATATGGTCAATACAGCCTTTACCAAACACATTAGAAAAACCAGTGAACAGAGATAAAAATCTTGAAACATCTGTGGTAGTAACTCCATTATGCCAGTGACCAAAATCCTTTCTGAAAATCGCCTCCCTATGAATGACCTGGACTCTTAATTCATTCTCCTGTTTTAATATGTAAATTAACTACTCATTCTTTCCTAAAACTGAAAGCCCAAATTACAAAGACTCAGCAGCAGACCAAATGTATAGAGTGTGGGGTAATCATGCAGCTGGTGGATATTCTTCATCAATAGGTGAATATGAGATTGTGCTTGGTAGCATTGTGGAGTTGAGTGAACATCACCATGGGCTCTTCCTGTAAAATCACATGGTGCTTAACACATTTCAATAACCTCATTAACTTTCACATACAATTTTCTGAACATAATAAGTCTATAACCTACTACCTGCCATGCATTGTGCACATTATTCCTAATCTTCATGATCATCCTAAACAGTAGATATTTTTATCCCTACCTTACAAATTAACAAACTGAGGCTCACAGAGGTTAAATCTTGTATCCAGAGACCCAATCTGAACAGGCTGTTGGCTAGAGTATTTACTTTGCATTCTTCTTCCTTCCTTCCTGTGGTTACCAACAAGAGAACAGCTGTGGTGAGTCCGCCTGCTCCCAGGGTACTGCCTTATAAAATGGAATCATCTGTCATGATCTGAGAGGAACAGAATCAGTAAACCTACCCCAAGAGAAGGGCTGTTATAGAGAGTTCATCCCGTGGGATGCTGCCCTTTTCCCTCAGAGCCAGGCTGCTTTGATCCTTAGCAACCAAACAGCAGAGCACATATACATGCCCCTGAGAGAGGGGCAGTGAGCTGCCTCCTCAGGACTGCCACATCCAGCCCTACCATGAGTGCGAACCTCCCAAAACTGACAGCTTTTCTCCCCATCCTTCCCACTCAAAGAGGAAACAATGCTACTGTCATTTCAAGGGACTTAAAGCCACACACATCTCAGGGTCTTCTCCAGCATTCTTCCTGTGGTCCCAGCAGAGGCAGGCAAAGGAGGCTGTTCCAGGTCCCTGGCCCATATTCTGTAACATAGGCCAGGGCCAGGGATTAGGTGTTAGGAGTGTAGGGGTGCGGGACTCTGGAGTGAGAGCCCTAGGTTTAACGCCCAGAGCTGATCTTTACCCTCTCCAAGCCTTGGTTTCCTTAAGATAAAAAAAATAAATAAAAAGCGGACCATAATAGTATCCCCATTGACTTGTTAATGAAGGTTACATAAGATGGTATTTGCAGTTCAGCACAGCAATAGTAGGGACCATGCACCCAGTGATGAATTTTGCCTGTTGGGGGTTTCATTTAAATGATAAGAAAACAAAAAATGAAAAAGTCACAGAGAAAAAGAGAAAATCTAGAGTGGGGTAAAAAAAAAAAATACAGAAATTTTGGTCCCAACTGTCATGATTTCAATTTTATTACAACATGCCAGTCTTATAATGGTATATAAAAGCCAGCATTTCAACAACACATTTTTGACTGACCATGAAAACTAGAGTTTTACTTCTCTTTTAAACATGTTTTAACAAGAATCAAAGCTATTCAGGAAGAATGGAAAGTTGTGTTATTATTTCAAGTGATAGAGAAAAAAACATTATTTGAGTCTGAAGAATCATTCATTTTTAATATAATGAAAATTTGAATCTGATATAACTAATTGCTTAAACCTCTCTTGCATGTACTACAGCAAGATCATAAAAGATATCAAAGCATAAAGAGCAGAATAAGAATTCTTTATCTGCAACAGGATTCCCTATGGTATTCTTCCATAATGTATAGGTCTGTAACAGATATTCAATAAGAGAATTTAAGACAAGATATCATTTAACATACTAATTCAATGTTACCTTCAGGATCTCATCATACATACTTGGAGGATTACTTAGTCTGACAGATAGTTGTCTTGTACTCTTTTAAGATACCATAGCAAGCATTTGGCATAATTAGGTGTGTTGCTGCCTTATCACCTGCTCAAGGATAACCAGAGAGCAACCCAAGAATTGTGGTGTTTTCAGAAATTCAGATTTAAGGCAAACTTTGAACTTTACTATTTATAAATCATATATTCAGCTACCAAAGCCACCACAAGCTACAGACATGCTTTGTTACAAGGTACATGTTTAATCTAAGAAAAGTAGATACCTTGGTTTTTTTGTTACTGTTTTTAAAAGTTTCTATCATATTTCTGAAGACTATGCTATATGGCTTTAAAACAAGAATTAAGGTTAAAAACAAAACAGAGCAGGGTTAAGGTCAGATAAAATTATTCTAACCTTCCTTCACATAAAGAAGTCTCCTGTATTATTAGGATTCCTAAATAATCTATACTTTTCAATCCATTCTCAAATAGCCAAATAGTTATTTTATGTTATTTTATTTATTTTTTGAGACAGTCTTGCTCTGTCACCTAGGCTGGAGTACAGTGGCACGAGTCTTGGCTCACTGCAGGCTCCACCTCCCAGGTTCAAGCGATTCTCCTGCCTCAGCTTCTCGAGTACTGGATTACAGGCACCCACCACCACGCCCGGCTAATTTTTTGTATTTTTAGTAGAGATGGGGTTTCACCATGTTGGCCAGGGTGGTCTCAAACTCCTGACCTCAAGCGATCTGCCCACCTCGGCCTCCCAAAGTGCTGGGATTATAGGCGTGAGCCATCATGCCCAGCCTAACCAAATATTTAAATAAGTATGTGCTGACCCTAGAAACATGAGTCTGACAAAATGCCTTAGCAGTTTTCGGTGTCAGTTGTTTTTCTTCTTTTTAAGTTTTATTGTTTTTAATTGAGACATCATAATTGTACCTGTTTATGGGATACAATATGATGCTTCAACACATACATACATTGTTTAATGACCAAATCAGGGTAATTACCATACACCTGTCATTTCTTGGTGGTGAGAACACTGAAATCCTCTCTTCTAGCTTTTTTGAAATATACATTATCATTAACTATATTCACCCTACTGTGCAATACAACACTGGAATTTATTCTTACTAACTGCAGCTTTATACCCATTGACCTACCTTTCTACAGCCCTCTCCGCTCCCCAGCCTCTGGTAACCACTATTCTAACTTTCTACTTCTAAGTGCCAGGTTTTATTATGCCATATATAAAAATAATAATGATAATACAAGTTTTAAAGTTTTTTTAAAAGAGCGTCAGGACAGTTTTGCTGGAAACTCTCCCTGGGACATTAAAAGGTGAAATATTTGTTTCAGCCACATGGTTTCTGCCTCACCAACTACCGTGCAAAATTCGCAGCCCTGAAAATGACTGATCCGCAGGGGACCCCAGCTGAGTTACCTGACCTACCTGTTGAGCAGATGCCCCCAGAGAGCTTCAACTTTGAGACTTCATTAAGCTGTGTTCAGCACAATTCAAAAAAGTTATTGATACAAAGAGTAGTTATGCCTGGAGGATCACTCCTAAAACGCCAACAACTAGTTAGAATACCTGAATAACAATAATGATAACCTTTCAAAGAAGCAGTAACTATTATTTTACAGAAATAGAACTAAGTGGCACCTGAGTTATAAAGACAGTTTGGAGGAATTCTGCTGCACACGATCTTTAAACAACTAAGGTCCCCGTTCTCAATCTGCAGCTCTGAACCAAAGAACATTAACGGCATCACTTACTCTGAGATGACGGTGGCCTCTTTTAACCCCTGTTTATAGAATAGCTGGCTGCAGGTGAAAGGACTGAGATGATGCTGTCCTTGTCCCCCAAAAAGAAGCAAAATCATCTTTTTTTTACAGGGCAGGTACTTCCAGTCTAACTAGGGAAACATGCGGCAGTTTGCCAAGCAGTAAAATCTCAATACGCATTTATTTAACAAACCCCCATTATGTCTTAGGCGCGGTTCTTCGCGCTTTATAAAAGTTAACTCATTTGATTCTAAATAATAACCTTTTAGGTACGGAAAATGGAGAAAAAATCCATGAAGATGGGGACTTTCTACCCACCCCAGCCGCTTTACAAGGAAATAACCAAACTTCTAGTCCCCAGGTCAAAAATAAGGAGATTAAAACCCAGACAGGGGAGGTTAAGGACAAAAACCGCAGCCGCGCTGAGTCGTTACCGTCCACAGGACACTGGCGGTCCGAGTCGCTGCTCATCTCTGCTCCCCCACTCCAGGCTGCCCCTGGCGCGGCTCCCGCAGTCTGGGCGGCGACGGTGGTTGCCGAGGCAGCGCCCCCCGGGGGGCCCGCAGGTGCACCAGGCAGCCGCGGAGAGAACACCAGTGCAAACGGAGGGACGAGGACGCGTGCGCTCCGTGCTCCTTTCACTTTGCTATCCAAGGCTCCAGTGCCAGGCTTTTGCTGCCCGCGGCTCTCTGTTAATATTTGGAGCGCTGCTGGCTGCTTTGCCACAGGCTTGACCCAGGGCCAGGGTCTCTCCGCCTTTGTGGGGAAGGGGTGGGGAAGTGTGTGGGAGCGTGGGTAATTTGGGTAGGAAAAGGCAGGGAGCACCCTACCAGCCCTCCTAGGATACAGGCTGGGCAAGGCAGATAAGTGGCTCTTGGCCTGGTGACCTTTCCAGCGTCCAGTTCTTTGGAGTAACCACTTCGCAGAGCCTCATCCAGCCGGAGGAGCCCCAGGCTAAATATGATGCCTGCGCCAGGTCATCAGCTGAAGGAACCTATTTTAGGGCAGCTGTGGTGAACAGGATCCACTACCCATTCATTCAGCTCTGCCCTGACATTTAAGAGTTCTATAAGTGAATCCCTTTTCCCAGTCCACTTTCAACTTTGTGTGTGTGTGTGTGTGTGTGTGTGTGTGTGTGTGTGTGTGTGTGTGTGCGTGCCTCTGCAAAATTTTAAGTTTGGAAAAGGGAAATGGTAGGGGGTGGTGGGCATGTTGTTACCTTATAGTAATGAGCAAAAGGAGGTGGTAAAAGGTGAAATGTTGTAAAAGGCTCAATATTTGTCTAGTCTTTAGAGTAAAATTTTCTCCCTGTATTTGCTCCAGCAAGCCCTTGGAATTTTAGTTTCAGTCACATTCCTATTGTAAATTTAAATTTAATTAGTGAATGCAGCATTTTTGTCATTCCTCCAACAGGCTTTATGTTTAAAGTTAAATTCCCTTAGGAGCTTTTAGCTGAGGCTGTCGATGGGATAGAAACAATCAGTTAATGCCATTTCAAAGCACATTTATGACAACTACATTTACGGAGCTGCATTTGTAATCCAGATCTCAATGGACTAAAAAAAAAAAAAAAATCTCGCTTTACATTTGCAAATGCCTAGTGTCACTTCTTAGCAGGTGAATTTTTTTCCTCTGGCAAGCATAATTATAGTTCACATCAGTGAAGACAGGGCAGACCTTTCTTCCAAATAAGAATAGATTATTTCTAATATACCAACAACCAGAGTTACTAAAGTCAAGACCCTGCAGATAAATTTCAGAAAGACTGTGTAAGTTTCTGAGAACCCTACATACTCTTTTGTATCCAGTCTCAGCAGAAATATCACTGAGATCTAGTGATGAAAACATAAATAACACTAGGAGTTAATCTTCTGTAACTCTATTAAAATATACTGAAAGAAGTGCAGTCCTGTGTTGATTAATGATGGGGATACGTTCTGAGAATGCATATCGAGGTGATCCATCATGCGAACATCCTAGAGTGTATATACACAAACCCAGATGGTAAATTCTACAACACACTTAGGCTACATGGTATAGTCTATTGCTCCCAGACTGCAAACCTGTACAGCATGTCACTGCACTGATTAGTGTAGGCAACTGTAAGACAATGGTAAATAACTATGTATCTAAACAGAAAAGATACAGCAAAAATATGGTATAAAAGATAAAATAACATGTTACATCTGCATAGGGCACTTACCGTGATTGGAGCTTGTAGGATTGGAGGTTGCTCTGAGTAAGGCAGTCAGTATTAAGTGAGAATGAAAGCCCTAGGAAATTACTGTACACTACTGTAGACTTTATAAACACTGTACCTTTAGGCCATACTAAATGTATTAAAATATTTTCCTTTATTTAATAATAAATTAATCCTAGCTTATTGTAACAAATTTAAAAACTTATAAAACGTTTCTATAAGCCAGGCGTGATGGCTCACGCCTGTAATCCCAGCACTTTGGAAGGTCAAGGCAGGTGGATCACGAGGTCAGGAGATCCAGACCATCCTGGCTAACACGGTAAAACCCCGTCTCTACTAAAAATACAAAACAAAATTAGCCAGGCATGGTGGCGGGCGCCTGTAGTCCCAGCTATTCGGGAGGCTGAGGCAGAAGAATGGTGTGAACCCAGGAGGTGGAGGTTGCAGTGAGCCGAGATCGCACCACTGCACTCCAGCCTGGGCAACAGTGAGACTCCATCTAAAACAAACGAGGTTTCTATAAGTTTTTTAATTTGGTAAACTTTTTGACTTTGTCATAACACAACTTAAAACACATTGCACAGCTATACAAAACTATTCTTTGTATCCTTATTCTACAAGCTTTTTTTCTTATTTTTATAAGCTTTTTGGTTAAAAACTAAGACACAAACATACATATTCACCTAGGCTTATACAGATCATCAATATCACTGGTCTTCCACCTCAACATCTTGTCTCGCTGGAAGGTCTTCAGGGGCAGTAACACACATAGAGCTGTCATCTCCTATGATAACGATGCCTTCTTCTGGAACACCGCCTGAAGGACCTAAGGCTGCTTTACTGTTAACTTTTAAAATACATATATGTATGAGGAGTGCACTATAAAATAACTTAGTATATAATTAGTATAGTAAGTACATAAACCCAGTAACATAGTTGTTTATTAGTAGTATCAAGTATTACGTATTATACATAATTGTATGTGTTGTACTTTTATAGGACTGACAGCACAGTAGGTTTGTTTACACCAGCATCACCACAAACACAGGAGTAATACATTGCACTAACAACATCGCAATGGCTACAAAGTCACTATGTGATAGAAACTTTTCAGCTACATTATATTCTTATGGAACCACCATCATATGTGTGGTCCATAGTTGACTAAAACATTAGTATGCAGCACATGACCGTATACACTCCAGCAAGTTTTTCACTTTTTTCTTAGCATTTTAATAAGAAAATCCCCTCCACTCCACTTTAGGATAGTGACCCGCGGCAGCTGCTGCTAAATTTCATATTTCTCTGTGTGACAAACCAGGGCCTGCAGGGGCCACAGTCATTTTACAGACCTGGACCAAGACCCCCAATCAGGGAATATGCCTTTCAAAATTTCTTAGATTGAAAACCAGAAACTGCCCTATAGCACACCCCTTACTGACTTATTTCAACTATCACATTTATTCCTGTAACAAAGGCATTGCATTATATTCTCCAATTACTAGACTTTTTCCCTGTGCCAGACACCAAGGATTTAAAGAAAAATCCTGCATTCAGAATAGTTTAGTATAATTGACAGAGAGATGCTTAAAACCAGCTAACCTTTCTTAGATGTTTTATTTTCAGTGAAAGATAAGGGACATTGAGGAGCCACCACTGAGGGGATGGTTAACTCTAATAGGGGGATTAAAAAGTCTCCAACAGGAAGTGACAATTTTGAAATACTTGGAAAAATTCACTAATGATAGTTTTTGTCATGTACTATGAACTAGGTACTCTGCCAAATGCTTTTTATACATTCCCTTTTATAACCCTCACAAAAATAGGAATTACTGTCCCATTTTGCAAATGGACAAACTGAGGTTCAGATTAAGTAACTTGCCTAAGAACCCAGAGGTGAAGAGTTTTAGAATCATAATCGGAATGCAGCTGTCTCTTATTATAAAGCCTGTTTCCTATCTCTACAGTGGACTGCATTGATTAGCAAAGATACTTTCTAAAATCTTTGTAGTGTAAAACTTTTCACATAAACCTTTCATTTGTGAGTACAAAGATATGCCACTTGGTGTTACAGGAAACTGGACTGCACCTAGGCAGTCACATTTCCCTCGCAGAGGAATCTCTACTTGTCATGACAAGATAGAATACACGAATGGCTCTCTAAAAAGAACTTGGAAGACAGGCACGGTGGCTCATGCCTGTAATCCCAGCACTTTGGGAGGCCAAGGCGGGTGGATCATGAGGTTGAGAGATTGAGACCATCCTGGCCAACATGGTGAAACCCCATCTCTACTAAAAATACAAAAATTAGCTGGGTGTGGTGGCCGGCACCTGTAGTCCCAGCTACTCGGGAGATTGAAGCAGGAGACTCGCTTGAACCTGGGAGGTGGAGGTTGCAATGAGCTGAGTTCATGCCACTCCACCCCAGCCTGGTGGCATAGTGAGACTCTGTCTTAAACAAACAAAAACTTGAAAATCAACATCCCAGGCAGGACTGCTGTGGAAACAGCATTCATTAATTTATAAATTTGTTCAACATTTGCTGGGCACCTACCTGCTGCATTGCACATACTTTTTATGGAAGCTGACCTCATCTCAACAACAGATTTTCATAGGAATGCTCCAAGGAATTAGATACGTACATGAAAAGAAAGAAAAAAGAAGCGTTACTCCACGCAGAGTTGGCCAGTAGGCCAATTTATTTAAAGATGAGAAATGTGTCTTTTGTCGAATAGGAAGTGAAAGAGAACAAAGAAGATCCCAAGCTTCTATTCGGATGAGAAAATCTCTACCAGTCATATCTATCGAAGAGGCCCCCCCAAATTGTGTGGCTCTGAAAATCTGGAAGCATACTCAACAGAGAGGCAGCAAAATGCAGTGATTAAGAATCCAGTCTTTGGTGTCAAATAAACACTACATTCAGATGCTGACCAGTCCAATCAATGGTACTCAATACGGGGTCAGTCCAATACTATCCAATGAATGAGTAACTTGAGCAAGTGATAAAACTAACCTAAGACTTCACATCTGTGTAAAGTGGGATTAATAGTATAAACTTTAAGGAACTTTTGTGTGATATCTCTGTATAGGGTAAAGAAGTGCTTTCAGTTACTAATGGCAGAGATCTAAATTAGCAATGATTTAAGTACATTAGGTTGTTTTTTTTCATCATTTAGCACAAAGTGTGGAGGTAGACATAGTCTAGGATTGTTATTACAGTTCTATATTTTAATCAAGCATGTTTTAATTTTCTTCTGTAGCATCTTTAATGCAGCCTTCCAGCCTCAGAACTTTCTCGTGGTCTTGTAATGGCTGCCAGAACTCCGGAGGACTCCTGTTAGTCTTCCAAACAGGAAAGAAAAAGGAAAGGGGAAAGGGGAGAAAGTGGCATCTGGCAGTTGATTCAGACCCTTTAAATAACTTTCCCAGTGGTTTTGTTCAACAACATCTATTTAATATAGACACTTCCTCTCAAGAGAGGCTGGGAAGTGTGTGTGTGTGTGTGAGTGAGTGAATATGGGCACTTTGGGCGTTCTGCTATTGAGGAAAAGGAGAATGGAGATTGGGTAGACAGCCAGCAATATCCGCTATAGTTACAGATTTGATCCAGTGCCACAAAGTAAATACTCAAAAAAAAAAATCGGTATGTTAGAAAATAAAAGATTCCTGACAAATGATAATAGAACTAGTCTAAGTGTGTGTGTGTGTGTTGAGGCTGAGTGTGAGAAAGAGTTTTGATCAGATAGTTACTTCTTATGAAAGAGGTAGAACACTCGTTAATTTTATCAGTTTCAAGCTGAGCTCAAAACTGCCCGGAAACATCATTTAGGTTACAATCTTTTGCATACTTTGGTGCTAAAAACGTGAATAGGAACACAGTTTAGTTACTTCACAGAAGAACTCTAGGCCAAGAGAAAGAAAGAGCTTAGCAATTCATAGAAACAAAAGTGGGAAGGTGGAAGGGAAAAAATGAGAAAGGGATCTAACATGTATTGCTTGCAAACAACCTAAATCACATCTGCCTATCTTAAGACTGGTTTTACAGCAATCATTTGGGAGGATAGCAAGGCCATACAGACTTCACTGAAGGGTTGTAAAGATGGAAAATCAGACTTGGCAGTTAAGCAAGAACCAAGCTCTGGAAGTTCAAAAACCAGGAAGCATAACAAGTAATTTTTTATAGGGATGAGTCTGATCAAGGATACCCACTTTGTCCCACTGCTGCAAGAAAGCCCCGTTGCTGCCATCAGATGCTATCTCAAGTACTCAGAGATAATCCAGTTTACTTAATTTTATTTTTCTAATTTAAGTTCTTGGATACATGTACAGAATGTGCAGGTTTGTTACATAGGTAAACATGTGCCATGGTGGTTTGCTTGGAGGATAGGTCAGTGGGTGAATCCAGTTTCTTATCTTTGTATCACTTGACCAAATCAATCAGGTGTATGTGCCCGATTACCCATGTCATGCCTGGATCCAAGGATAGAGATAGGCTGAATCTCCTCCCTTTGGCTTCCCTGGGCAGTAAAGTGGCCCCACCATTATCATCCTCCAAGAGGGACTCTCACACGTAGGAAGGAGGGTTAGATGCAGGACAGCCAAAGAAACAAAAAAAGAGGGACGAATATCAATCACAGTGTCTTAACGAGCCAAGCTGTGTTGAGCACCTGACATGTAATATTCACCATGATCCTGGGAAGCAATAATTGTAACTACTATTCTATAAATTAAAAATTAGGCTTTTATCTAAGGACCCATTGCTAGTAAGCAACGGATCTGGGACTCAAACGTAGGTTTGTGGATTTCAAGAGCTCTTCTGTTTTGCAATATCTGACCCTACTTCCATGTCTTATTTTATCTGGATTTGACATATTTTTAAAAATCTGCCTCACTGGGACTAAGTCAAAGGATTTGAGGGGATGACAATGCAATATTCAAGGCCATTTGACATGGAGCATTGTTCTTTTAGCTAGTAGACAATGTGGACACTTGATCATTATTTTTCCAATGATCAGGCACTCATTCAAATAATTCTTATTGAGCTTTGATGTGAAAGGCACTGAGCTAAACATGGCACATGAATAAGTCATGGTTACTTGGAGAACTGGCAGGGGAGATTGATATGTGGACAGTTAAATCACAATATGTTGTGTTAAGTGCAACGATAGAAGTATGCACAGAAAAATGTACAGAAGCAGTGCTGAGCAGGCAGCTACTTGGACCCCTTTAAGTAAATTTTCTGGAAGTTTTGTCAGGAACACTTGGGTTGTGCTCAGCAGCAAGTAAGTCCCCAAATCAACTAAGATTTATTTCCCACTCCTGCTAAATGTCCACTATGCATCTTCTGTACTTCATTGCCCCCCCAGGACCCAGGATGCTGAAGTAACCTCTCTCTGGACAGGCTCACTTAAGAGAGTTAAGAGTAAGCAAAACCATGCCCTGGCTCCCACACTGTCTATCCAGGAAGAATACCCATATTTCTGCTTATAGTTCATGGGATAAAGCAAGTCACATGGCCAAAATTGACACCAATAGGACAGGAAATAATAATGTTGATCTTCTCCCAGGGAGGGGCAGCGAGTGTTTATAAACAAGAGTATAGTCCACCACATGAGCCATCTGGGAGACAGGAGCAACCAGAAAGGCTTTCCCAGAGAGAAGAAATGTGAAGTGGTCCGGTGGAAGGAGGGATCTGGGTTCATCCTGGGTTTGAATCCAGTTTCTACCACTTACTATTGTATAACCATTGGAAAGTAACCTAAATTAGCTAACTGCCATTTCCATTTCCTCAATAGTAAATGTAGAATAAAAAGGGTACCTACCTCATGGGGTTCTTGTAGAGAATAAATGAAACAAACATTTAGCGCAGTGCCTATTATACACAGTACACTCTTAAATGTTCACAATCAGCATAAAAAGCTAATATTTTAGCTGAATTTTGAAAAATGAATACAAGTTTTCCACGTGGATGGTGTTAATAAGGTAGAATACTGGTTTTCCAGGCAGAAGGGCAAGTATAGGCCAAGTAGTGACCTCTGACCCAGAACCAATAGAGCCAGTACTTTCTGGAGGTGTTAAAGTGGGGAGAAAAGGGTGTTTAGAGATGAGGGTGGGGAAGGGAACAGGGCCCAGAGCTTAGACTTTCTCCTTTAGGCAATGGAAACCCAGGGAAGAGTTTTAATCTGGGACAGATGGAGAGAGATAGTATCATTATGGAACATGCCCAGAGGTCAGGGGTGGGGACAAGGTGAAGCCAGGAGAGGGGACTATTCTGTGTAATAATCCAGGTGAGAGGTGGCAAGTGCTGCCAGCAAGGCAGGGATGGTAAAAACTGAGAGGAAGGGACCGACAGGAGGTAGCATACAAGGGGCGTGCCAGAGCTGTGAGTGCACCGGGACTTCTTGCCTTTTCAGCTGCTGAAGCCCCAAACCCAGAGTGGCATGAGGCAATGCATAAGGGGTTGTTGAATAAATGCATCAACAAGACTTGTGAGTGGATTCAGAAATGGTGGGAGAATACCTGATGGGGGTATCTTTTCTCTCAGTATTTTCCAGACTTCTCAATTATTGGACTCACCCAGGGTACTTACTAAATATACAGATTCCCAGCAATCCCCCAACCTAGCTCCTCCATCTTTTGATGAACCTTGAAATCTCTATTTTTAAAAATAACTATTGATTAGTGGTAAGAAACTAATGATTCATTTGGTAAATCCTGCTAAACTGATTAAAATATTAGTGGTCAAAAAGGACAAGGGTGCTGGGTATGTCAATGAGGTGTCATGATTCAATCTGGGATTGTGCATTCATTCTTCAATGCTGTTTAGAGATGTTTATGGGCACTCCTATTCATATCCTAGAGCACTTATATTAGGGTTAGTTATGTTGTTTTAAGAAAATGTCTATATTATAAGTTACATGATTTCCATCTGTTTTTATTACCCTTGGGTAATATACAAATTCTTCTAAAATTCCCCCACATTGGGATCTCATCCTTGGGCTAATGAGAAAGGCAGTGGGAAAACCTCTTCTAGAATGTTACTTCTCAGAGTGTGTTCTGCAGACCAGTGCTGATCTGGGACATGCTCATAACTGGCCCATGAAAGGTGAGAGCAAAAATTGAGGTGAGTCATTTAGACACTACAATAGAAACATCCTCAGTACTGTGGACCTCTGGAACCTGATGATTGTGGTGGAAGCTGTCCTGTGCATTGAAGGATGTTTAGCGTCATCTCTGGTGTCTTCCCACTAGATGCTAGTAGCACTCTCCTCCCAGTTTTGACAATCAAAAATGTCTCTAGACATTGGCAAATGTCCCCACAAGATAAAATGTCCCAGGTGAGAACCATTGCTTTATAACAATTTAATAGAGTAATTTATGCCTATGACTCCAATAATATGAAAATAAAATTGGATCGTTTGAGTCTTTTAATTTCATTTTCTAGTAATTCATTATTATATTTTGCTCTTAATTCATACAGAGTTTTTTAAATAGCCTTTCGCTATATATAGCTTAAAACACACTGAGCGAAAGTCACTGTAAAATACAGAAGTGATCCTTAGAAGAAGAGGTACAACCTTGGACTGTCTGTCATCCCCCTGCCACAGTCAACATTACAAGATGACTTTGAGGAAATTAACTAAACTTTGTTTTTTATGGTTTTATTTCTGTAACCCATCATGGAAAACTCTCTAACATTCTCATATCACTACAAAGGAAGAAGCAGCCAGCACTAGGTTACCCATTCTCCAGTGAGAGTAAGTAGCTCTTTTTTTCTTTCCCAGGTCAGATGAAAATTTGCTGGAGGGGAAGGTGGGGAAAGAACCTAGAAGTAAACCCTCAAAACCTTTGTATGAGAGAAAGCCCTAGGTAAGAGGTCACACACTACCTAACCACGGTTAAATTTAGTCTACAGACAGGTTTTATTTGCCTCACATATTGACTTTTTAAAAATTAATTACAAAACTACTTCTCATAAAAATCATGATTGCCAGTTTCTCTTGAAAGATCAGAGCCTTTTGGCAACACTGGGCCTAGCTTATCTCACAATGTCAATCATTGGAGCTGAAAAGCAACTGCCATCCTCAGCCCTCTTCTGCTGTCTCCTGACAGCTCCACTTCCTGATCCATGTAGCCATGTGAGCTGGCAATTCCTGGGCAAGGTCAACAGAGCATTTCATCTAGACATCTGAAGAAATAGAGGTGACAGAGGATTTGGACTTTGAGGATACAACATGGTAGAACCAGGGACTGTCCAAATCTGGGACAGGGCAGGTCAAAGGCTCAAGTGCTTGCAGTTGCTAGGTAATTTAGGTCCTGGGTCTTGGAGGTAGGTCTGCTTCAGATGGGACTAGCAATATGGGCACCTCTACAGGTAGGAAAAGATTGCCTGAGCCTGATCTTACTGACTGTATTAATTGAGCCATGAGACTTGTCTGTCTTGGTCTTGGCAGCAATGTCCCTCACTAGCTAGTGTGCAGGATCTTCTCCCATCACTAATTATTTGGTCTTGTAAGATTCAAGGGGTATCCCAAATTTGATTGCTAGAGAATGTTTAACCAGTCTGTCAAGTGAGCACTCAAACTAAACTTAATGGATCTTAGGAAAATAAGTAACAGTGACCTTGATTGCCCTCTGAGTGCGGAGGAGAAACCGTCATCTGTTAGGAAAACACTTAGTGGGTATTTACTCTGTGCGGGCTTTGAGGTTCCAAGGACAGGTGAGACAAATCAGTGCTCCTCACCCTATGATGCTGTCACTGAGGGATGAATTCAGCTGTGTAAAAAGATAATCAGGACACACTGGGTGAATGCTATTTCAGAGGATGATCCAAACCCTGAAGCAGCCAAAGCATGAGTAACATAATCTCTGCTTGGACAACTTGGGGCTTCCTGGAGGAGACGCCATCTCAGCTGGGCTTTGAAGATTAGGTGGGTTTATTAGATAAAGAAAAAAAAATAAAGCATTGTAGCCAAAGGAATCAGCCTGTGTAAATAAGGCTGGAGGCTGACTGAAATGAGCAGCAATTTAGTATGGCAAGAAGAGAGTGTGAGCAAACACAGTGGTAGGCACCTGATAAAGGGCTGAGATCAGGTCAGGTCATGTCCTCACATCAAGGTTACTTGAGCTTATTGGTTGCGTGAAAATTCAACAATTATGTGATCTTATCAACTTTGTTTCTTTAGAGATGAAATCTGATGGCATATTAAAGATAGACTGGGCAAGAAAAACTGGAGGCAGACAGCCCAGCTCTGAAGCTGTTTGCAAACCTGAACTAAGGCAGTGACAGTAGTGAGACATTCTCTCAATTTCAAGACTTACATTAAACGAGGAGGTGGGAGAGACGAAGGTGCTTTCTGACTTGGGGAGACTAGATGGTTGACGAAACTCTTAACAGAAATGAAAAAAATAAAGAGCATGTTTGAGGAGATACGGTAGAGAGTGAGTTGTTTAGGACAAGTTTGAAACAACTGTGGGATCTTCGAATAGACTTATCCAAAAGATGCTGAAAAATAGGATACTAGAGTTTCAAAGAGTAAGAAAGATACTAGAGAGATCATAAATGATTGATGAAGCCGCATGAGTGGCTGAAAGTGCCAGAAAGAGAAAAGGAAGATCCAGAACAGAATCTTAGGGAACCTTCAATTTAAGGGACAAACACGAGAAGAGGATACTATAATAAGGGAAAGAAAGGACAGTCAGAGAATTGGGAACATGAAGACTACAGTGATAGAAACCAGTGAAGGGAGGTTTCAAGAAGCAATCCACCCTAGTGTCCGCCAGGGGACACGCAGAAAAATATCCATAGGATTTTGCAATTAGGAGGCCACTAGAGACCTTAGCTGGAGCCACCTCAAAGGAAGGGGAATGGCCAGAAGCTAGAATGTAGTGGATTGAGGCATGAACTCAGGGTTTGTGGAAGTGGAGACGGTAATGCTACCGGAGACGGGCCCTGATACACCAAGAGAGGGTTCTTGGACCTTGCACAAGAAATAATTCAGGGTGAGTCCATAGAGTAAAATGAAAACAAATTTATTCTGCCTACTCCATAGGCAGAGCAGCCCTGAAGGCTACTGGTTGGCTATTTTTATGGTTATTTCTTGATTGTATGCTAAACTAGGAATGGATTATTCATGAGTTTTCTGGGAAAGGGGTGAACAATTCCCAGAACTGAGGGTTCGTCCCCTTTTTAGACTACATAGGGTAACTTCCTGCTATTGCCATGACATCTGTAAGCTGTCATGACACTGGTGGGAGAGCCTTTTAGCATGCTGCTCCATTATAATTAGTGTATAATGAGCACTGAGGACGACCAGAGGTCACTTTCATTGCCATCTTGGTTTTGGTGGTTTTTAGGATGCTGGCTTCCTTACAACATCCTATTTTATCAGCAAGGTCTTTGTAACATGTATCTTGGGCCTATCTCCTATCTCATCCTGTAACAAATGCCTGATCTCCTGGGAATGCAGCCCAGTAGGTCTCAGCCTCATTTTACCCAGCCCCTATTCAAGATGGAGTCGCTCTGGTTCAAATGCCTCTGACAGTAAGGTGGACTACTAATTCGTAAATTTGATATTAAAGCGAACCCAACAGGCTAGAGGCCGGAAGCGGGCTACAATTGTGGTATTTCATCCCCATTTGTCAGCCTTAATTGCTGGGGATGTCTTGAGCTTATTTGTAACAAGAGGGAAAGGCCCAGTGAAAAGAGAAAGACTGAAAATTCCTAGAGACAGAGGGTTCCAGGGCATGTTCCAAGTGAGGACTTTGGGAATGTCTGGGAATGAGGGGAGGATCACAAGCTCTGCTTTTATGACTAATGGGAGGGAAATTGACTTGAGGGAATGTCTCGTGAAAATCCTAGCATTTCTTAAGGTTTGGCTGTGGGGAGCAGGAAAGCCCTCCCCCAGGAATTTGAGAACCCCCAGCTGACTCACGGGGCCCCTCCCAGGAGCCACCAAATCAGAATCACTGGGAGGAGGACCCCAGGACCTGCATTTTAAACCAGCACCCCAGAAAGCCACCATGTGAGAAATGATACAGAGTAATTATGCCTCCTCTGAAGCCAAGTTGCCTGGGTTCATCTTTCTTCTCTGCCAATAACCAAATATATGATATTGGGAAATTTACTAAATCTTTCTGTGCCCCAGTTTCCTCTTTTGAAAAATGGGCATGATGGGAACTACCTCAAAGGGGTATTGGTGAGGAGTAGATGAATGAGTGTGTGGAAAGTACTCACAACAGTGTTTGGCACATAGTAAATACACAAGAAATGTGGACACATGGCTTTTATTTCACATTTTCTGTCATAATGATTCTCAGTTTACAGTATGAGCACGGATCACTTGGGGAAATGCATGAAAACTCCAAATTTTGCTGCTGAAATTCCAGAGAAGCTAATGAAATTGGTCTGAGATGGGCCTCTAAAATCTGTGTTTTAAACAAGTCCATTTTCCCCAACCTCTCCCCAGCCCCCATAATTTCAGTGTAAGTGGGCACAGGACCACACTTCCAGAATCATTGTTCTGCAGGATTGTGCCCACTGGGCTAGCTGTGCCCCTGCTCTCAGCTTTGCCTACTTGCAGGAAGGTCAAGATAGCCCTGACGCCCCTCAAGGCCCTCACTGGGCGGTGAGAAGAGAAAGGACTGTGAATTAGAACTAATTATGAAGACTTTTTTTTTTTTTTTTTGGGATGGAGTCTTGCTTTGTCACCCAGGCTGGAGTGCAGTGGCGCAATCTCGGCTCACTGCAAACTCTGCCTCCCAGGTTCACGCCATTCTCCTGCCTCAGTCTCCCTAGTAGTTGGGACTACAGGCGCCCGCCGCCACGCCCAGCTAATTGTTTGTATTTTTAGTAGAGATGGGGTTTCACCATGTTAGCCAGGATGGTCTGGATCTCCTGACCTCATGATCCGCCTGCCTCGGCCTCCCAAAGTGCTAGGATTACAGTTGTGAGCACCGCGCCCGGCCTAATTATGAAGATTTTTAAAACAACTTTTGGTTTTAAAAACCTTTGACTCTGAAAGTATTTTTACCCACATTAGTCATTTGTCAGCCTTTATTGCTATTGGTGTTTTCTTTGGGGGGAAAGCAATTTGAAAAGAGATACATGTGTATATGTAGGAACTTTCAGAGACATGAGGCAATTTTTCTAGTGTATTTATAGCACAGCCATTACTATGTGCGCTGGTTTCAAACTTAACATTACAAAACACAAGAACAATAAAACTTAAAATGTAAATGAGCTCAGCAAACCAAACATTTTCTTCCAATTGCGTAAATGGTTCTAAAATTTTAACTTGTATTCAGCACAAGGGATCGTTATTGACATAAATAAAAATAATGGAAAGAGTGACTGGAGGTGAAATTAGATTCCTCCTGGCAACTGTATGTAAAGAATGGTAATTGCAAAGGAGAAGACAGGTGTCTGGCCTCCTGTGTGCAATGCAAATGAGCCTCACTGGCTTTTTTCTTTTTCCCCCCAACGTTTAGTTAAAGTACTGTGAGTACTGGCTTTAAGTTGGATAAGGCTGTTGTTTGCAGGTGATGTGAAGGTGTCCTGGGTCCTTTTGCTGATGAAAAGCAGTGGCCAACAGGGTTAACTTCTGTTCTCTAACCCAAAGCAGATTCATAGTAATTTATCGGGGTTTTCTGTATTTTTGATTTAAAAAAAATTAGAGCTTTGCTGCTTACAAGGCTTTTAGACCCATTGACGCGAGATTGCAAATGGGCTGTCTGAAGCCTACACAGGTTTTCTTTTTGGCCTGCACAACGTTTTAAAAATAACTAAAGAGTTGCCAGGGGTTTTCTCTTAATTGGGAGAATTCACATTAAATTCAGATTTCAACTCTTAAAAAACATCATGTCGTGACCTATATTCTTGCATGACTGAAACGAGCTGGAGCCGAGTAGCAGCTGCTCCCTTTATATAGGAAATGTATTTTCTCTGTTATCCTCTCTGTGCCTCAGTTTCTTCATCTGAAAAATAGGGATAGTAGTTATTCCTCTTTCGTAGTTACTGTGATAAGCAAGGAAGTTGATGTAGGTAAAACACTTAATGCCCAGCATTTAATAAGTGCCACAGTCTCCACCCAGCCCAATTGATTTAAATTCCTGGCAGGCACATAGTTTACATGCATTTGCATTTGTGACCCTTGCTAAGTCTCGCAAATTTTTAAAAGTAGATACCAAAAAGAGTAGATACCAACGTTTCTAAAAAGCCGAGGAGTTTGAGGGCCTTCAGCACCTTCCTGCTAAAAAGAGCTGGCCCCAAGGAATTTAAAATCTGAGGAGAACAAGAACTAATTTGCTGAGGGGCAAAAAAGTGAGGGGACAAGGCTGTAATGCTTTATAGACTCAAAACACTGTCTTTGTTAAACTTTGTAGGTTAAGTTTGCAGCTTTGGGATTTTTCCTTTTATTCTCTATCTCTTCTCCTGTGGTTTTGAGTAGTAAGAATGCTTAGAAACTCCCAAATAATTTGGCATGTGTTTAAGAGGAAGTATTAATACATAAAAAGTTCAAGACAAGATTGTGCTCCTGAAAAATACTGAGTGGGAACCATCATGCGGCGGCGGTTGTGTGAGACCCCAGTTGAGTGGCACTCTATTTGTCACCAGGATTGCCGCATCTTACTACACAGTCTTCCCAGATCCACTCTCCGTCCTTCCACCTGCTTGGGGTCCCCAGAGGCTAGCTTGTGTGGGCTCTCACTGGCTTCCCAGCCCTTGGGTGTTCAGCTAGATTCAGCCAATGAGAGGCTTGGTGGGAGATGAGAGAGAGGAGAAAAGGTGAGGTTGTGTGTTTATTGCAGTGCTGCCCTGCTGCTGGCCTGCGGCAGCCTGGCTGTGTCTCCCTACCAATGACCCAGGGCTCCTGCCAGGCAGCTCTCTTGAATCAGCTGTGTTCTCTCAGTTCCAGTCATTGCTCTCCACCCTCTTCTCCTTCAGGCAGGTCCAGGGATGGCAAAGGATGCCCACTGTTGCCAGACCAAGGAGACCACACCATCTTCAGTGACTTTCCTAAAGCCCACTGGCACCTTTGAGAACAATCCTTTTATTAAACTCTCAATGGTTTCAACCCAGGCATGGGTTTCCTGCCAGAACTCTGATTGATAAAGGATAGTATATGGTAGATAAGTTTACCACTTATACCCTGCTTGTGTTTAAGAACAGGGCCTTCAAAATCTTCTGTGCCATGTCCTTATTAGTAAATTCTTGGGTTCGATCTTATTATTATATGCTAAGCAATGCTTACTCAGTTGCATTAGTAGATTGAGTAATGTGTTAATCAAAATAATGTTATCGAAGGTGAAATTTTGAAGAGGAATAATGTTAACTCCACATGAACTTTTTTCTGTCTTACCATGAAGGAATGAGAAAAATGCCTCCATGTATGTGCTTCCCATAATGCCTTGGGCTAAGAACGTGCTCTGGTCCTACCCTATGCCCCCAACCATGGAGCTCACATATTCAGGTTTTCAAATATAAGCAAAAATTCTACATGATTGAAAGTGAAGGGAAGGTGTACATAGGAGGAGACAACGAATTCGTTAGTGAAGGAGTAGAGTTGTAGCCCACTATGGTGGCCCTGGGCCATGTGTTGCTATTGAGCACTTAAATTGTGGCTGGTCCAAATTGAGATGTGCTGAAAGTACAGAATGCACCCTGGATTTCAGGGTATCTATGAAAAATATGCAAAATATATCATTGATAATCTAAATATTGATTACATATTGAATTACATATACATTTATGCTCTTTTGAATATACTGGGTTAATTGTAATATGTTATTAACATCTTTTTGAAATAGTAAATTAGAACTGTTCTGTGTCTCTCCCTCACTTGCAACCCATGGGCTTTATTGAATAAGAGTGAAATGGAGGGTTAGAGCTTATGCTTGGCACATGCCTTGTAGCCACCTTCTTTGAGCCATACCCCATGGCATGTCCCACATATGAACATGATTTGTAACCTTTTTCTCAGGTAGAAAAGGGATTCTGTGTACCATAAATGTCAGTGGAGGCCACTTGTCCTTTGAGATGTACGTAAAATTCTCTCCAACATTAGATCCCCACTAAGAAGGAAGTCATATGCCTCTCTTCCTCTGGTCACTTCTTTCTCTCTCTCTTCTCACATTCTATAACTCTTCTCCCCGTTGGGTTTCACACTGACCCAGGGGTGGTCGATGTGTCCTAACTCTTGATTTTCCTACCAGTCTCTTACGCAAAGTATTTAAAAGTTGCAGCTTTTACTGAAAGTAAAGGATGGAAGAAATTTCTTTCACACCAAGGCATGGGGGATTTCTGACTGGCCACCTTTGTTGATAAGTACCTCCTGGAATCACCTCTTTACTCCCAAATTCCTTCTACTTCTTAAACAGAGTACTGTAACCATCTGTTTGTCCTGCTACAATCTTCCATGCCCTATATCCTGGAGTCTCATCTTCTACACTTAAACGATTCTATGAAGCATCTGTCTTAAACACAGACATTTCTTTGTGAAATGCTCCGCTAGAACTTAAAACTAATGTGACCTCTTTACGTCTCAATATCCTCATGCTTAAAAGCTTAAAAAAGCACCACTGGGCTTATTGTGAATCTCAAGCAAGACAATACCCATGAAGAGCATAGAACATGGTCTCAGATATAGTAAGCCTTTAGTAAGTGCTAACTGACAGTGATGTGTGTTCTTAAAACAGAAGGAACTTCCACCCCATTACACGAGCAACTTTCATTTTAAGGTAATGCTTCACTTCAGGAAATCCTGGGGCAGGTGACTAGCTGCCCAAAGATACCTCTCTTTCCCCTGCTCTAGTATAATGGCTTGGATTAGAGACATTAGAAAAATGCACCCACCAAAGGTTTGAGGAGGTTTCCAGTGACCATATGCTAGACTTCTTATGGCACAAACTTTCCATGGCAACCTCTGTAGTAGTTTCCTATGACTGCTGTAAAAATTGCCACAAACTTGGCAACTTAATACACATTTATTGTCTCACAGCTTCTGGAGGTCAGAAATTTAAAATGAGTTTCACTGGGCCAAAATCAAGTTATCAGCAGGGCTGTGCTCCCTCCAGAGGAGCTAGAGGAGAATCTATTTCCAACTTCTAAAACTGCATCCCTGAATGCCTTGGCTCATAGCCCCTCCCTCTATCTTCAAAGCTAGCAGCTTAGCACCTTGCTTCAGTCCTCAGATTGCCTTCATCTGTCTCTGCAGTCACATCTCCCACTGCTGCCTCCTTATAAGGTCATTGTGATTACATTGAGGGTACATCCAGATGATCTAGGATAATTTTCCCATTTTAAGATTTTAGGATGATCACATCTGCAAAGTCCCTTTTGCCAAATAAGGAAACATTCACAAGTTTCAGAGATTCTGACATGAACATCTGTGGGGGTTATTACTCAGACAATTTACCTGACAATTTACCTAAATAGGAGTGAAGAAATTGACCAGGATTTTTTTTTTCTTTAAGGATAGGAAGAGGTACTAATATACGCATATGAGCAGTTCTAACATTCTTCATACAGTCTCACAGAGCAAGAATATGCCCCTATTCCCAGCTCTAGAAATACCACTGCAAGTGGCAGCTTTTAAAATCCATTCATGTATTCTTTCTTCCATCCATCTATTCATTTATTTATTCATTCATTTATCAGGCAACAAACAGTTGTCGAGACTGTACTAGGTCCCAGGCACTGTGATAAGAATTAGGTAAAATACATTCCCTGCTCTCAAGGGGATTACAATTCATGGTGATGATGGGCGATGGCAGGAAATGACCAGTTAAGTAAGCTAGAGAAATACTGTTTTGAATGCTGCTACAAAGGAGGTATGACAAGCATTGGGAGGTGCTGTGTGTCCTTGAAGTAGGGCGATATAAAGTTAAATTTACTAAGGAAATGCAAAAGACAGTAATATTAGATATCTTGGTGTTTTTTGGTGAAATACGAATTTTTCTTGATGACTAGAGCACTGGTTATTCCATTTAGCTACACATTTGATTCCCCTGGGACTAGGGAGAATGATTAAATACAGATGACTCAGTTCTACCTCAGATATTCTGGTTTAATTGGTCTGGGGTGAGTTTTTAAAAATTGGGACTTTTATTTTATTTATTATTATTTTTTTTTTTTTGAGAGGAAGTCTCACTTGCCCAGGCTGGAGTGCAGTGGCATGATCTCGGCTCACTGCAAGCTCCGCCTCCCAGGTTCACGCCATTCTCCTGCCTCAGCCTCCCGAGTAGCTGGGACTACAGGCGCCCGCTACCACGCCCGGCTAATTTTTTCTATTTTTAGTAGAGACGGGATTTCACCGTGTTAGCCAGAATGGTCTCGATCTCCTGACCTCGTGATCTGCCCGCCTCGACCTCCCAAAGTGCTGGGATTACAGGCGTGAGCCACCGCGCCCGGCCAAAAATTGGGATTTTTAAAAAAAAAACTTGCAGGTGATTCTTTTTTGTTGTTGTTTTTTGAGATAGGGTCTCACTCTGTTGCTGAGGCTGGAGCGCAGTGATGTGAACACGGCTCGCTGCAGCCTTGACCTCCCGGGCTCTCAAGCAATCCTCCTGCCTCAGCATCCTGAGTAGCTGGGACCACAGGCACATGCTACCTTGCCCAGCTAACTTTTTTTATTTTTTCATAAAGATAATCTCATTTTGTTGCCCGGGCTGGTATCAAACTACTGGCCTCAAGTGATCCTCCCACCTCGGCTTCCCAAAGTGCTGAGATTACAGGCATGAACCACCATGCCCAGCCCCAGGTGATTTGAATGTGCAGCCAGGTTTGAGAATTGCTGGCCTAAAAGCAGAATGAAGGGCAAATGCTGAGACAAGAGACAAGCCAAGGGAGAGGTATAAGCGTGGCTCATCACAGAGAGTTGTGTGCCTTCCTAAGGGATTCTCTTTGAGCATCCCTTAGGAAGGGATGATTTTTTTGTTTTTAGGGGTGACTTCCAACAACCTCCTTTCTTGCTCCAATGGTGGTTTGCTTTATGGCATTTGCCTCCAGGCTGCCTTGGCTTCTCATGTGTTTTATACAAAAGCATTAAAACAGGCTAGAATTGAACAAGTTTATCTAGGTGCTCTGAATTTAAGCAGCTGGAAAGTGATTATGCTGTGTACTACGCATAGGCCTGCCACAGACTAACCACATGCCCTTAGGCAAGATATTTTCTGAGGCTGATTCCTCATCTGAAAAATGGGGATAAATATGTAGAAACTCATATTTATTGGTTACTGTGATGTATAAAATACTTGTGAGAGAGAAAATCCTTAGAGCAGTGCCTGGCACACTGGAAATCCTGAGGAAAGCTTCATCTTGTTATGATCTGAACTTGCTACTTAAAGGGAACCTTGGGGGACCGCTGGAAATAAAATAAGATAATACAGAACAGTGACACTCTAATTTATGCAGCTCGTCTCCAAACACAGCCCCCAGTGAATCAGGCCTCCCATATCCATGTCTTCCTGTCATCACCTCCCAGTGACTCTGGGCTGGCCCCGTGATTCATTTTTGACTGTAGAATGCAGCAGAAAAATGTTAAGCGAACTAAGGCAGAAATAGAAAGACAAATTTTGCATATTCTCATTTGTGGGGGCTGAAAATTAAGCAAATTGAACTCATGCAGGTAGAATAGAATGATGGTTACCGGAGGCTGGGGAGAGTAGGAGGAATAGGAGGGTAAAGTGGAGTTCATTAATGGGTACAAAAATAGTCAGAATGAATAAGATCTAGTATTTGGTAGCACAATAGGGTGACTATAATTAACAATAATCTATTGTATGTTTTAAAATAACGAAAAGGGTAGAATTAGAATGTTGCTAACACAAAGAAATGATAAATGCTTAGGTGATGGAGGCACCAATTACCCTGAATTGATCCATTAGACAATGTTTGTATCAAATCATCATATGTACCCCATAAATATATATACCTAGTATGTACCCATCATTCAAAATAATTTTTTTGAATGGGGCAAAATTAACACTACATAACTTCTGAGACTAGGTCAAAAGGAGTCCTGCAGCTTCCATGCGGATCCTTGAAACACTCAGTCTTCCTTCCTCTCCCCTGAAAGGGCCATACTGTGAAGAAGCCCAAACTGGCTACCTGAAGGCAGCATGGAGAGAGAGAGATGCCTGGCCAGCCTCTAGTCCTTTCAGTCATCCTGGCTGAGGTGCCAGGCAGGCGAGCAAGGAAGGCTTCTCGGACATCTTGTGCAGCGGAACTTTCAGATGACTCTAGCCTTAGCTTTCATTTGACCGTGACCACATAAGCGTCTCCAAGATCTGCCCAGCTAAGGCTAGTCAACACATGGACCCATCAAAGAAAAATACATTGTTTTAAACCACAGAGTTTTGAAGTGGCTCATTATCCATCAATAGATAACCACAATATAACAAAAAGAGTTCTCTTCATCTAACATTTTGTAAACACACTATCTTACAGTCATGTGCATCTGCAAGGAGCACTTGAGACAGGTCTTAGATGCTGGCTGGCTTCCCTCAGAGTGAGCATTTCAAGAGATCCTGGTGGAAGCTGCAAGAATTTTGACCTTGTACCACATCTGCAGCCAAAAGTGAATCAGAGGGTCAGCCCAGATTCACTGGGAAGTGATGACACCAAGGCAAGGATATGGGAGGCCTGCTTCATTGCGGGGACTATCTTTGGAGACTAGCTTCCACAAGAGCAGATAAACTAGAGTGCCACTGACCCCACTGTGTAAGGCTGCCTTCTTAATTGGCTGTTGAATTGTTATATCTTGCAGTCAAATTATTTTTCCATCCTATTAATTGAATTCTATACACAGAAAGATATTGAGAACTGCTAAGTGAACTAAAGAACAAACTGAATTAGAAACTTTCCAAGGCTGTAGGACCCAACCCACAGACACGCTTTTGTTTGCCTGCACTGCAGCTAATTATGATCCTGGTGAGGCTCTGATTAATGTTCAGGAAAACTAGGTATTCAATGTGTAGTCCATTGATATTGTTTCTTCTATTGTTAATGTCTGTAGAGCAAATTTAAGGTCTTGAAGGAGAAAAAAAATCTGCCTCTGTTTTTATATTTTGCCTTATAATCAGGAGGTTGTGTATTTTGTAACTGCATTAATGAAGCTATACAGATACAATGAAATCCATGCATATCAGAACAGTATGATCTGGTTAAATGCCATTTGGCAGGGTTAGAATTATTCCCATCACACCTACCACATCCTGACAGGGTGAAAAACATTTTAAAATTAGTATAATGCTATGTTTCCTTTAGTCTGAGGCTTTTTTTTTTCTAATTAATTGACTCATTTTTTAAAGGCAGTTTCAGGTTTATAGAAAAGCAGAAAGTATTTTGAACAGAGTGTCCATATATCACCTCTCCATACCCCTCCCCTCAATTTCCCCTATTATAAATGTCTTGAAGACTTGACGTGGTAGCATTAATACTGTAATCCTAGCATTTTGGGAGGCCGAGGCAGGAGGATCGCTTGAGACCAGAAGTTCAAGACCAGCCTAGGCAACATGGCAAGACACTGTCTCTACAAAAAAGAAAAAAAATAGCAGAATGCAATGGCTCATTGCCTGTAGTCCCAGTTACTTGGAAGGGGCTCAAACCTGCAGTCCCAGCTACTCAGAAAGCTAAGATAAGAGAATCACTTGAGCCCAGGAGTTTGAGGTTGCAGTGAGCTATGATCATGCCACTGCACTCCAGCCTAGAGGGCAGAACAAGACTCTGTCTTAAAAAAAAAAAAAGACAGAAAATCTTGCATTTGGTGAGGTATGTTTATTAAAACTGATAAGCCAAAACTGACACATTATTATTAACTAAAGTCCATAGTTTACATTAGGATCTACTCTTTCTGTTACACATGCTATAGACTTTGGAAAACTTATGTATTCATCACAAATGTATGTTATGTATTCATCCCTGGCCCCCAGATATCTTGTGTTCCACCTGACCCATATCTTTTTCACATTTTAATGTCTCAGAAATGGGGATATTCAAATACCATTGATGGCTACAATTAATGTAATGTGCTGTCTCCTTTCCCTTCCTCTCTCCCCCCTTTCCCTGCCTCTCTCTCCCCTTCCTTTCCCTTCCAACTTTCCTTCACCAGAGAGGTTCTTGTTAAACTGCCAGGGTATTTTATAATCCATGGCATCTTAGCACTGAGGAAACATGGTAGTAAAAGAGGCCTTGATATGAAGCCTAGTATGTACTCTCTTCTCCTTTGTTGCATATCACTGAGAATAACTAACAGGACCTGCTCCATTCTCCTTCGGACTTGAGTTGTGGGGGAGGTTGCCTAATGTAGCAGCCTTTTTCTGCCATGTGCACATGTCACTTTCTTCCCTGCCATCAGAATCTGGTTTTGTGTTCGGGTGATGTGCTGTGTTTCCCCTGCTTTCTCTTTGAGGTCACCTCTTCTCCGTCTTTCTCCACCCTGCTCTGCCCCTGGAGACTGCCCTGTTTGGATTACATCAGTAGGTCCCAAGCCCTTTGGCTTTCAGTTGTTTCATCAGTGAGGAGTCTGGTCAGGAGAATGGAAGGACTGAGGCAGGTGTTTACTCTCCAAGTTCTCTTATAAAGGCCCCCTTAACCTGGCTCTGTTCCTTGATAGAAGGTCACTGCTCCTCTGAAAGTGGGTGATTCTACGAGAATCTTTCTCTTTTTGAATCTCATAAGCTCTCTGTCACCTCATTACATCGGCCCAGGGATGGTAGCAGCCTGTGTTTTTATACCATCACTTGTAGTTTCCCCAAACCCTGGCCACATCTTCATAATGAGCCCCCTTTGTAAATTCGCCCTCCTGGAATTGTCCTCATTTGAATGGACCATCTGGTTGTTGTCGGGTTCTCAACTGATACAGGCTGCAAATGGAGATTACTTTCATCTCAGGGAGAGGAGGCCTCAGTCCCAGGGGATGAACCATGATTGGTCTAAACAATTCTTGGTCTAAATCTTTGTTACTAATGATTGATCTAGGCCCTAAATTCTAGGGGTTCCAATAAATGTAAAAGGAAGTCAGCTGGGGTACTTCTGTTTTTGAAGATAAAGACAGAGCTTCATGATAGAAAAAGACATTTGTTCTCCCATGGATATTGGTGTAATTTCATGATGCCTGGAGATAAAACTGCCACTTTGCGACCATGAGGTGACCAAACTAAAAAAAAAATTTCAAAAACCCTGTCATGTACAGAGAGTTAGGATCTCTCTCTCTCTCTCTAAAAATATATATTCTCAATGGTATTTCAGAGCCTTGCATGAAATCTGAAACCACCTATTTTGGATTACTCTTCTTTGGGTAATATGATTACATGCCCTTATTGTTTATGCCACTAAGAGTCAGCAAAACCCATTCCTACCTGATAGAGTGAGGGTGCGGGGTTGATAATAAAGGTAACACATAACATTCTCCAGCTCAGGATGTGATGGAGTAGGGATAGGAAAACACTGAGTCTAAGATGAAAAGGGGTTCATATTGACTTGCCCTCATTGTTCTATCTTTAGAAGATGCAGTATGAGGTTTTACCATCCATTGGACCTGTGTCATACTCAATGCAATATCAGAATCCACTACATGAGAAGCTTCTCAGTGTTTAGAATCTGACTTTCATAGCCAGATAACACTGAGTCCTTACTCAATGTTTCTAAAGCTCCCACTCTGGGTTTTTCCACTAACTGCCTTTGCTGATATTAGACTCTTATCCTTAGCCTGTCCATTTGAGGAATAGTCTTTCTGTTTCTAGGAGAAAAATAACTAATTCCTGACCACCTGCTCAAACCAGGCAAATATAGTATTTCAAATCCTAACAATCCTGCAAGGTAGAAACTACAATTACCACCATTTTACAGAGAAGGAAACTGAGGTTTTTAGATATAAAATCACCCAAATCTGTCTTAAACCTAAGCACTTGTTTCTAGTATGCTTAAAGTAAGCATAAATTCTGAGCACACCTGTCTTATTCATAATCTGGACACTGTAACCCCTTGCTGCATTTTCCCTATTCCTGACCTGTCCCTTGCTCTCCTCCTGCTGTTCATCAGCTTGCTCAATGCACAGCACTGATCATGCATATTCCTCCTTGGGCCCAATTTTGCTCTCACTTTCAGACCCCATCCTGAAGCTTTGGGGCTGTCAACACCCACAGGGTGACCTCAGAGTTTTTTACAAAAGAAATAGACTTCACACACTTGAGTGAGCCTGACATTTTCTCTGGATAAAAACCAATGCCTAATTTACATTTTATATATTCAGAGTTTATTTTAAAATTTGGCTTCTATCTTACTCTATACAGACGGTTCTCAATTTATGCTAAATCGACATATGATTTTTTGACTTTACGATGGTGTGAAAGTGATACGATACTCTCACACATTGCTGGGCGGTGGCTCCCAGTCAACCACATGATCACCAAAGTAAACAACTGATACTCTACAGCTTACTGTGTTGCCAGATGATTCTGCCCAACTGCAGACTAACACAAGTGTTCTGAGCACTTTTAAGTTAGGCTGGACTAAGCTATCATGTTTAGTAGTTTAGATGTATTAAATGCATTTTTGACTCAATATTTTGAACTTATAATGAGTTTATTGGGATGTAACCCCATTTTAAGTCAAACAGCATCTGTATAGAAGAATCAAACAAGATAATAAGACATACTACTCCTGAAGAGAGATTAAATAATCAGTGTCTACCCACATTGGGAGTAAAGGCAATGGTAAACAAAGGGTTTATGGGACAAATGATGTTCAGAACTATCAATGGGCTCATTAGACACACACACCAGGATCGTCAGAGCAATGACTGGCTTGAATTCCACCAGAGAGAAGCCATGAGAAACAAATCAGAAAGTTCCATGTATTCTAAGAGGCTTCCTTCGGATGTCAAAGGATCTGGTAACTTCATTTCTTTGTTTTTCTGGAATGCTAGATCATATGATTTTCTGGAGACACAGAAAAAAAAAATGTTGTTTTGATGATACTGATAGCAACAGGAGGCATAGAAATTCTAGGCAGACAGGGGCAGGTCACTGGTGAAGCTCCGCCCTCCAGCCAAAAAACCTGAAACTATAGCCCGAAGTGAGAACTCATATCCCTCTTTTCCCACTTGAATGCTGCCTTTTCCTAAACCACCCATGGCCCCGCCCCACCCCATCCTGTGCCTATAAAGACCCTAGACTCAGCTGGCAGAAAGGAGAAGCAGCTAGACAGTGGAGACTACAGTTGAACATTGGAGAGAAGCAGCTTGACTTCAGAGGGACAGCTTGATGGCGTAACTTCGGAGAAGACTCCAGCCAGAGACAGCCAGACTTTGGGGGAAAATTACCTACCTACCCCATCCTGTTATCAGTTCCCCTTCCCACTGAGAGCCACTTTCATGGACAACAAAATCCACGTTTACCATTTTTCAATTTGTTCGTGTGACCTCATTTTTCCTGGACACCGGACAAGAGCTTGGGAGCCACCAGTGTGGATACAAAAGGCTGTCACACTGGCCCTTTACCCTTGCTGGCAGAGGACAGCTGTGGGCCCACTGGGCTGTTAACACTTAAGCTATCTGCTGATGGCAGAGTTAAAAGAGCACTGTAACATGCCCTTTGTGGCTTCAGGAGTCGCAGGCACCCTGCCTGGATACTGCCATAGGCCTGCATATGAAGTTCACTCCTGCCAGCACCCAAAAGCACTGGCTCCAGCTGCTGCACCTGCTCACCTGCATGCTCCCTCCCATAAGAGGTGGAATGTAGCAGGTCTGAGTCAGTTGAATCTGATCCCACCAGTGCTGAAATGGCTGGCCAGTTCCAGCCGTTGTGAACTCCAGCTCCTGCCGTGTTCAGTCACACACTGTCTCCCTGGAGTTGACAGCGGTGGGCTGAGTAAATGAGGCACCCCTGTCATGAGTCCCACAAAGGGGTCAGGGAAATATCCTGCTTCAATATCATCTGATTCACTCACTATAATATTTTTCACAATGACGATTCTATTCTATTTTCAAAGTATGATTCTCACAGGTTTTGTTAAATGTGGTGAGAACATATCCTTAGAGGACCAATGCTTTGGTAGACTTTATGCATGGAGGTGGCACATAGCAATATATTTAGGTATAATAGATAATATCCAATGAAAACATATGCATTATCATTTGTTGAGCATTTCTGTGTGTCTCTCAATATTCTAAACATTTTGATGCTAATTCATGTAATCTTCAAACAATGCCATGAGGTAATATCAAAATTTTTTTGGACTTGTGAAGTCACTGAAACTTAGCAAAGGTATGAAACTTGTTCAAGGTCCACATGTGATAGTGATAGAGCCCAAGTTCCAACCTGTTTCACCTGATTCCAGAGCCCACACTGTTAACCATGCTAATATACTGTCTTTCATTGGCATCAAAAATTATGACTTGAAACAGCCTATTTGCAATTGAAGACATGTCAGGTTATCTACATAGATGTATTTGCCAGGTTTTAGGGTTCAGACTCAAGCCAAGAGTTGGATAACCCAGGGTCTTTGTGCTTTAGGGACCTCAAGGGGGGGATCTCATTTAATATATAAATATATATAAATATATAAAATAAATATAACAAAAAAAGCAGGGAGAGTGGTATTTTAATTATTCTTTAAATTGTTACAACTGAATGCTGTGCTTTCCAAAACTTCATCTGAAGATCAAAACATACTCCTTCGTTCCAGAAGTTCTAACCAATAAAAAAGATTCTCTTGGGAGTAGAACTTTAGGAAATGGTAACTGTGCTGCCTTATCGTTTATAATATAAAAGTTTGGCAACATTGAACTAAGTTAAATGTACCTGTGATTTGAAGACAAAGCCTTTCAAATTTTTAGAGATATAGAGACATGTATCAGCTATCTTTTGTTGTGTAACAAACCACCCACAATTTTGTGGCTTAAAACAATAAAATTATTTAGCTCATGGTTCTGTGAGTTGGCAATTTAGGTTGGGCTCAGCAGATTAGTTCTGCCAGTCCCTGCTGGTCTCACTCATGTGTCTCTCAATCAGTACATTAGCTGGAGTTGTCTGGGACTGGCTGGGTTTATGATGACCTCAGCATGGATGGTTGGAATGAATGCCGTCACTCTCCATATAGTTTTTCATCTTTCAGTAGACTAGACTGAGCTTGTTCTCATAGTGGTCACAAAGTTGCAGAAAGTCAATCTCCAAAGTGAAAGCATATTTCAAGCATGTGCTCAAGTCAAATTTGCTATTGTTCCATTGGCCAAAGCAAGTCACATGGCCAATCCTATGTGTGGGGCATGACCATCCTAAGATGTGGCTATAGGGAGGCATGAAAAAATTGGAAGTCAAAGCAATAATCTATTACAAGATATAAATCCAAAGGTACAGATTTCTAAAGATGGATATTTTTTAAATATCTTAAAATAAAATTTTGATTATGCAAAACCAAATAATTTTAAATAATTATAAAGTATCAAATTTTGTAAGAAAACCAATGTTTTTCTACAGGGAACCATCTGATAAGTTTGAATTTTAAAAGATAGATACAAATGATAGAATATCATTATCAAGAATAAACTAAATGGGAGACATCTGTGAGAATAAAAATTTTTAAAAATAGAGGTTTGAAAAATGTATCAAGACAAACAATGTTGTTTATTATCAGACAATCTTTTTGTGGTATTTTTTCATTCTTCATGTATGTTCTGAGCAAGGAAGAAGTGATAGGCCAAAGCTTGGAGCAGTTAGTGTTATGTTAGCAGATGGTCAGGAAAAGCAGAACTATTCCCTTTCTGTCGTGCTTCCATTTTCGCCATTAAAAAGAAAGAACTTTAAGCTGGAAAGGTTGGAATAAATGTGATTGAATAAAAAATGAACCCATATTTGCTGAAGAGTTGGTTTAGTGCTCAGATAACTACATGGGATAGTGATAGCAATTGCAGATGTGACTGTAGAATTTTTATTTGAAAACATATGTGACATAAATATGTGGAACAAGAATTTCCAAAAGATCAATGGTGACCATTTATAAAGCTGATATTCAAAAGGTCATGTATTCTACGGTCATTTCAATTTCAGAAATTTTACACTACCAAGTTTATCAGTCCTTTCTTGATTTTAGGAGAGAGTCATTTGGTCATTAATTCTCATTAATTTAATCAATATTAAGCAGTGGATGTAACAATGAATGTCTGTCTAGGGAAATTCCCATTTACTTAGGGAGACAGAAATGCAAATAAGCCACTATATTGCCCATGAAAGAATGCTGAGACCAGGCGCGGTGGCTCATGCCTGTAATCCCAGCCGAGGCGAGTGGATCACAAGGTCAGGAGATCGAGACCATCCTGGCTAACACGGTGAAACCCCGTCTCTACTAAAAGTACAAAAAATTAGCCGGGCGTCGTGGCGGGCGCCTGTAGTCCCAACTACTCGGGAGGCTGAGGCAGGAGAATGGCGGGAACCCGGGAGGCGGAGCTTGCAGTGAGCAGAGATCGCGCCACTGCACTCCAGCATGGGCAACAGAGTGAGACTCCGTCTCAAAAAAAAAAAAAAAAAAAAAAAAGAATGCTGAAAGGAAGACATAGCATCTTGAAGGATGAGAAGGATTTGGCGAGGTGGGAGGTTGGTGGGTCAGAAGGTGAAGGAAATAGAACTAGAGTGTACACAGAGAAAGCAGCTTGTAAAGAGATTCGGGTTACAGAGATCACTCGGATGCATCAATGTGGCTAGATATTAGGGAGGGATGAGGGAACTGTAGGAGACAAACCAAAAGCATATTTTATTTAAAGGCAGCAGAGGTATTTAATAAAAAGCATTATTTGCTAGTTATACATTTATTCCAAAGGAAAAGGGAAACTATATAACATGTTAATTTCCAGTATAGGTCTATTTCTGAGTTTCTAATGTGTTATATTGATCAATCCGTTCATATCTAAACAGATGATTAAACAAATCCCCAGAAAAGAAAGACTCACTGGAACCCATCATGGTTCTTAGGGCATGTTTATAATTCTTTCTGCTAAAAGTTCAGGTATAAAATTTGTAAATATGAGACAAACGGCCACTTGATTTTGGTAATAAATTTGACAAGAACTCATACTATCTTAGTAGACAAGATTAAGGCTAGGTAATTATATAGTTGGGTAGATGTATTGTGACTGGACAATTTATTAGAATCAGGCTTTTTGGTATCCATACTTAATCTTTTACCTTGTTTTTTTAATCAATAACTTGGATGAAGACACATGATTATAAATGTTTAAGTCATGCAAGCAATAGATAGTACATTGGAAAATCAGGTTCAAAGAACTGTGTTATGCTCTAAATAACAAGCTAAAATCTGAGATGAAAGTCCAAGATTTAGGTTACAATTTTTGATATGTCAACTAAATGTAATATGAGTATTCTATTTGGATCCTGATTTGACTAAACCAATTCTGAAAATAAATATTTAAGACAATACTGGAAAATTAAATATAGACTTGGCGTTAGATAATACTAACAAAATATTACAAATTTCTAAAGTATGATAGTGGGCCTTTCGGTTACATTTAAAAATAGTTCTTTCCGGGAACAGTGACTCATGCCTATAATCCTAGCATTTTGGGAGGCCAACGCGGTTGGATTGCTTTAGCCCAGGCATTTGAGATCAGGCTGGGCAACAAAGTGAGATCTATCTACAAACAATTTTTTAAAAAATTAGCCAGGTATAGTGGTTTGCACCTGTACTCCCAGCTACTGAGAAGTCTGAGGCGGGAGGATCCCATGAGCTCAGGAGTTTAAGATTGCAGTGAGCTAGGATCCTACCACTGCACTTCATCCTGGGTGACAGAGCAAGACCTTGTCTCAAAAAATGAAATAGTTTTTATCTTCTAGCAATACATGAATATTTACAGGTAAATTATATGACTATGGTATTTGCTTGAAAATAGTACAGGAACAAACAAACAAAAAAACATGGGAGGTAGATGGACAAAATACATACACAAAAAAAAGATAATGTTGAATCTGAGTGATGGGGATGGTAGGGGAAATTAAGTTCCTGTTCTGGGGGCTGAATACTACCTACGCTTAGCTCTGTCTTCATGAATGGGATTAGTGTCCTTACAAAAGAGGTTTGAGGGAGCCCTTTTGCCCTTCCCCTTTTGCCTTTCAGCAAGGAGACACTCACTGTGGATGGTATCCATCCAGAAAAGTGGCTAGGCTACTTGCTTTCCAACCTCCTCTTCTCTAGAGGTGCAACCAACCTTCTGTTTAGCCTGCCCTGTACAGGCCAGTGGTCTCCAGTTTTAATGATGTGTGTGCACATGGAGGTGTTGAGGGAGAGGAGGGTCAGACAGGGATTAGAACAGAGAAACAGACCAATTTCTCATGTAGACTATTGATTACTTCAGCCGTGCAGGACACCTCCTTGTACAGCATGATCTGCTGTCCTGTTGAAAAAATTATAAAACAAGCTCCTCCCTCTCTGTATTCTCGTCATGGGGATATTTCATGTGGGCAGTTGCAAGCCTTCTGGGTCTACGTCTTAGAAGTACTTACGCTTAATCCAGGTAACCAACTGTCAAGGAGCGTACCTATCTGGCTGAATATCTCTCCATTTTATCATCTGTGATGATATTTCTCAGGAGTCTTTAGGTAAAAGGAGCTACATGCTCATATTAATGTTCTCAAATAATGAGGTATCTAATTTTATAAATAAGTGGCTCTGCTTCAGAAAAGTCAGCTACAGCTTACACCCTATAAAATAATCAAAAAAGGACAAGAACAGTCACAGTATTAAATGAAGAGGCATAAATGTAGAGGAAGCAAGTGTAAGTGTGCTAAGGTAAGACAGAAAATATGTCGATGGTAGGGAAACCTAAAGGCAAGGTAGAGAAGTTTTCTGAAAATTATGGCTGAGAAACAAGCTTGGTAATTAAACCAACACTTAGTCAACTTATCTAATGATTGTGACATATAGCCAGATTCAGAATTGTTTTTAAAAATCAATTTGTGCATTTTGTAAATTCCTCTACAAATCAATAGGTAGGATCACACAGCAGAAAGCCCATCTAATCCAATGAAGGGGAAACTGGGGAATGGGGAGGTGAAGTGATAAAGTCACACAGTTAATTAGAGTAATGACACAAATTAGGATCCAGATCTTTAAACTATTGATTATGTTTTTTCCCCAAACAGATTAATACAGACAAATAGCCACCTACAGAACTTCAAAGTTCTAGAAAGCCAGTAAGGCTTATCTCTTAGCTAATGGTGTTTGGAGTTCCATTTCATAGTTTCAGCCTATGGAGGACCCTGGTAGGAGACTGCAATGTGGTTGAAAGAAGAGATAAAGATAATTCCACTTTCTCTTTCTTTGCCTTGAGTTGTCTCTTCAGCAGAAGCTGATTGGTTTCAACTCTGGTCAGACAGACTCCACGATAGTTACAGCTCCTACCAGGGGGCTGCGGCTTCTGCAAGGTGGTCAAGTCCAGTGGCACTGCCCCCTGCCTTTGTCTCACCACCCCAGACAATGGAAGCATCTTCCTGCAGTTGCTATTCTGAGATGTCTTACCGTCTTCCTTTGTTGTTTCAGTTCTTCTAGCACTCTCATTATTAGGTGTTCATAGTAAATTCCTTTCATTAAACTGCTCAGAATAGATTCTATTTTCTGGCTGAACCCTGCTACTCAAACCCTTGGCAAGTCCCAAAGTGTAAAGAAATTGATCTACCTTATGATCAATTTCATCAGAGTTACACACAAAAGAAACAAAATTTCATTTCCAAAATCTAAAAACAGTTGTCTTGACTAAGGTCTCAAAGAGGATGCAAAGGGATGAGAACACATTGCCTAGCATGCAACAAATTTTTTCTATAGTTTGTGACATTCACTTGCTCCCTCAAAACCTGTGTTGATTATGCTACCATCTTAAAGTTGAATGAAAAAGGTTTCCAAATACAATGACAAAACAAACAAAATCTATTATTTTATCGAGATTCATTGATGTTAAAGATTACATTTATATTTTCAACTGCAAAATAATTATAATTTGCAGTGAATAACAACCCTTAATGAATCAATTTCAAATATTTGGTCTCAAAATAAGTAATGATACAATAAAATTATTTACTTTTTATTAATAAAAAAGAAAAAATGCTGGGATAAAACATAAAGATGGTAGATTTCAATCCCAATATACCAGTAATTACATTAAGAGGGTAAATATTCTAAATAATGATTTGTGTTGTTGGACTGTATAAATAAAACTTACCATATGCTGCCTTTAAGAGACATAATCATCAGAATCGAATAAATCTTGTAAAACATGTAGGTGCTCTACACTAAAATCTAGAAAACTTTATTGAGATAATTACCTAAGACCTACATTAATATATAGACACACCATATTCAATAATGAAAAATAATCTATATGATAGAGATGTCAATGCCCCCTAATCTGTAGAGTGCTGCATGTTCTAATGTTGACAAATAACTAGTGAGCTCGCTCTCAGGTCACCTCTGACCTGGTGGCACAGAACTCTAGCTATGGACGAATCTAAAGTCTTGAAATGCATGGTTTAGAAGTCTTTATAAAGTACCCTTTCTGGGGAAAAAGTAGGCAACTGAGAACAGAAAAGTGTCTTAGAAGGAAAAAAAAAAACCCAACTGGCAGAAATTGGGACTTATAGAACAAATGGGTACAACAGAATCTGAATGTACCTCAACCCTTCTACTCCCCCACAAATGCCACATATTAAAGAAAATGCACCTCACTGCCCTGACAGAAGAGGGCGCTCATTTTTTGTTTATTTGTTTTTGAGATGGAGTCTCGCTCTGTTGCCCAGGCTGGAGTGCAGTGGCGCTATCTCAGCTCACTGCAACCTCCACCTCCTGGTTTCAAGGGATTCTTCTGCCTCAGCCTGTCATGTAGCTGGGACTACAGGCACATGCCACCATGCCAAGCTAATTTTTGTAGTTTTAGTAGAGACGGGGTTTTGCCAGGCCAGGCTGATCTCGAACTCCTAACCTCAAGTGATACACCCGCCTCAGCCTCCCAAAGTGCTGGGATTACAGACGTGAGCCACCGTGCCCAGCTGAGGGCACTCTTACACTAAGAAACCTGTGAGCCATCCAAACCCTTTGCTTTTTTCTTTAATTGATGATCCAGTTAAATCCAGACATTTAAAGACAAGATAGGCAACATCCATATAAAGCAATTATGACAAGAACAAATAAAATGGGAATTGTTTTTACCTGATGACCATGATCTAAGTAAAGAAACAGCAGAATAAAACTGTAAAACAACACTGCAACGTGATCTGTCATGAATAAGTATTTGCAAATATGGGAACACCTCCAATAAGAAATGTAGACTAGGATAAGCAGAAAATAGGAATGTGAAATCATCAAACTCAGAAAATAACTTGAATTTAGGCCGGGCATGGTGGCTCATGCCTGCAATAGTTCAGGAGTTTGAGACCAGCCTGGCAAACATGGTGAAACCCCATTTCTACTAAAAATATAAAAAGAAAAAAAAATTAGCCGTGCGCAGTGGTGCACGCCTGTAATCCCAGCTACTCGGGAGGCTGAGGCACGAGAATCGCTTGAGCCTGGGAGGCTGAGGTTGCAGTGAGCCAAGATTGTGCCACTGCACTCCAGCCTGGGTGACAGAGTGAGACTCTGTCTCAAAAAAAATAAAATAAAATAAAATAAAATAAAAAATATATATATATATCAGACTAAATATCAAACTCCCTAAGGGGAAATGAAATCGATTAAAAATAAGGAGCTCTGAGGAGATGAGCGAAAACAGTTATAAGAAATTGAAACAAAGGATCCAAGAGCCAGTACAAATATTCTTGAAATAAATATAATTGGAATCCATGAAGAAGAAAAAACAATGGGATATAACTAATATTTTAAAACATCATCCAAGAAAACACTCCAGAGGAAAAAAATTCTAGAATACGTATTAAAAAGGCCCACTATGTGCTGAGAATTGTCAATTTCAAGCTATAACCTAGAAAATCATTAAATCGTAAAGATAAAGAAGAAATACCATGGATCTCTCAGTAAAACAGCAAAGTCATTTGCAAAAGACAGAAAAAAATGGTGTGTATCAAACTTCTCAATAGCAACATGCACAATTTTAAAAATTGGAGCAACATTTTCTCAAAGCTCAAAGATAAAGTCAGCCAAGATTTTTTTAAATCAAACTTCTAGAATCAAAGCTATTGAAGAATGAAGAATAAATTTAAACATTTATGAACTGAAAGAATATTCATATGTTCTTGAAAAATTGGCTAGAGTATGACCAAGAGATGATTGGGAAAATGCTGTCAAAATTTTGAGTATATATATACTCAATAGACCCCATATTTCCATGTTGTCTTTCCATACTCATATATTGAAGACATATATCGGAGACAAAAAAAGTGGTGGTAATGGGGGGAAAATAGTTTGTAAATGTTGTATGTTTTGATAGAGTTGAAACAATACAACTAAAAAGTGAAAGAAAGGACCATTCGGGACATAGGCATGGGCAAAGACTTCATGACTAAAACACCAAAAACAATTGCAACAAAAGCCAAAATTGACAAATGGGATCTAATCAAACTAAAGGGCTTCTGCACAGCAAAAGAAACTATCATCAGAGTGAACAGGTAACCTACAAAATGGGAGAAAATTTTGGCAAGCTACCCATCTGACAAAGGTCTAATATCTAGAATCTACAAGGAACTTTAACAAATTTACAAGAAAAAAAACAAACGACCCCATCAAAAAGTGGGTGAAGGATATGAACAGACACTTCTCGAAAAAAGACATTTATGCAGCCAACAAACATGAAAAAAAGTTCATCACTGGTCATTAGAAAAATGCAAATCAAAACCACAATGAGATACCAGTTAGAATGGTGATTATTAAAAAGTCAGGAAACAACAGATGCTGGCAAGGCTGCGGAGAAATAGGAACGCTTAGACACTGTTTGTGGGAGTGTAAATTAGTTCGACCATTGTGGAAGACAGTGTGGCGATTCCTCAAGGATTTAGAACCAGAAATACCATTTGACCCAGCAATCCCGTTACTGGGTATATACCCAAAGGATTGTCAATCTTTTTACTATAAAGACACATGCACACACATGTTTATTGCAGCACTATTTACAATAGCAAAGGTTTGGAACCAACCCAAATGCCCATCAATGATAGACTGGATGAAGAAAATGTGACACACATATAGCATGGAATACTATGCAGCCATAAAAAGGAATGAGTTCATGTCCTTTGCAAGGACATGGATGAGCCTGGAAGCCATCATTCTCAGCAAACTAACACAGAAACAGAAAACCAAACACCGCTTGTTCTCGCTCATAAGTGAGCATTGAACAAGGAGAACACATGGACACAGGGAGGGGAATGTCACACACCAGGGTCTGATGGAGGATGGGTGGCAAGGGGAGGGAAAGCATTAGGACAAATGCCTAATGCATGTGGTGGTTAAAATCTAGATGACGGGTTGGTAGGTGCAGCAAACCACCATGGCACATGTATACCTATGTAACAAACCTGCACATTCTGCACATGTATCCCAGAAATTAAACTAAAATTTGAAAAAAGAGACCAACTTTCTATTAGAGCAGAAGTGTAGGAGAGTATATTGGCAGCTGAAGCAGGTGAATGCTGGGACAAAGCAGAAATGAACATATGTGTGGGTGACCCACCCTATGGCAGAGTTTAGAAAATTATCCCTTATTCCTTTCAAAGAAGAGCCCCCATTCCAGTGTTTCAGTGACCCAGCGATTTTAGATGTTCTTAGATATTGAAAATGTGTCTTCCTTCTCCAGCCCACTAAACCCCTGAACATATCTTCAGGTACCAGAGAAAAAGTCTCCTCATGACTACTATGTTCAATGCAGGAATGGAGACCTAGTGCATTCAAAGAGCTGGGCCAATACTTGGGCTGACGATGTGATACACTTCTCAGATGCTCTTGAAGAATTTGTGCAACATATATTTTCAGGTGGACCTGCCTGGTAGACAGAAAGAAGGAGAGTGAACGAAAAAAGAAAGTAGAGTAAGTTTCTGATTGTCTTATAGGTAATAAATGGGACTCAAAGGATATCATTTAAAGATGACAAATCAAATAGTAGAAGCATAAGTAAGGAAAAGAGAAAATGAAAACATTATAAAAGACGTTAACATATACGCAAATACTGGAAAAAAATACAAACTTTTTCCTAAACACCAAAAAGAGAAAAATTTTAAAGCAAAGACAGGCTACCTAGGGTCAACATC
The DNA here is from genome assembly GCF_028858775.2 of Pan troglodytes. Classification (NCBI taxonomy): domain Eukaryota; kingdom Metazoa; phylum Chordata; class Mammalia; order Primates; family Hominidae; genus Pan; species Pan troglodytes. The sequence goes on from NC_086015.1 coordinate 34,949,492, forward strand.
CCACAAAAATATGTAACAAAATGCACACAGCATTAAGTGGGCAAAACGTAAGTAAGGGTAACCTAAAAAACAACATTAATGTAGGTAATATAGATGTTCATTAAGCTTTAGACTCTAATAATTGAAAACACACTTTCTCAAGTACATATAGTAAAACTGATGTTAGCTTACAAGTAAACCACAATAAATTCCATAAAACAAAAAATAACAGCATTATCTGATAACATTTCAATAAAGCTAGAAATAAATAACAATACAAAATTAAAGCAGAGATTTCAACCCAAAAATGAAAAATCTCTATAAACTCTTGCAATAATCAAAATTAAGAATTTCTGGATAAAATAATGATAATTACAAACATTAGTTGAGCAGTGCTAGGTGATGATGATAAAAATGACAGTAATCATAACAAAAATAATGGTATTGAGTATTTTTTACTTCATATGTGAAACAGAAATATTTTCATATATTTAATTACATACATACCCACACATAAACATAATTATATATAAATGTATAGGTGTGATCACGTATCAGTGTGCTAGGACTGCCATAACAAAGTACCACAGACTGGGTGGTTTAAACAACAGAAATTTATTTCCTCACAGTTCTGGAGGCTGGGAGACCAAGTTCAAGACGTCGGCAGGGTTGATTTCTTCTGAGTTCTCTCTCCTTGGCTTGCAGATGGCTGTCTTCTCCTAGTGGTGTCTTCACATGGTCTTCCTTCTGTTTATATCTGTTTATTAATTTTCTCTTTTTACAAAGACGCTAGTCATATTGGATTAAGGCCCACACCAACAGCCTCATTTAACCGTATTACCTCTCTAAAGGCCCTATCTCTAAATACAATAACATTCTGAAGCCCTTGGCGGGTTAAGACTTCAACATTTGGACTTCGGGAGGACACCATTCAGCCCACAACAGATTATAAGCACTTTTATTGTGGCCTTTTCTTTCTTTCTCCTTTCTTCTTAATTCCCTTATCTGTTTTTCATGACCACATAGTTCTCTCCTCCCTCAGGGTAATCCGTGGCATGCATATTTCCATGTTATCTTTCCATACTCATAATAAACATACATGCACATAAATCTGTAGGCACACATACATATTTATATTTATATATAGAAGGGCTTTTTAAATGCACAAAAGTGACACACATTATTCACCCCTTTCTGCATTTTATTTTTCATATTCCACCATACCTCATAAAATATCTCCATGAAGAATTCTAACTCATTCGTCTTGAGAACTGAACAATATTCACAGTATCCCATGGTGTAGATGTGCCAATCCACTCATCTGTTTCTCTGATAGTTTTGTAGGCACTAGAAATCATGCTGCATGAACACCCATGTACACACACCTCTGTGCACTTCTGCTTTTATTACCATGGGATAGATTCCAGAAGTGAGATTTCTAGTTTGAAGGATACATATATTTCTTTCTTTTTTTTCTTTTCAAGATGGAGTCTTGCTCTGTTACCCAGGCTGGAGTGCTGTGGCACAATCTCGGCTCACTGCAACCTCTGCCTCCTGGGTTCAAGCGATTCTCCTGCCTCAGACTCCCGAGTAGCTGGGATTACAAGCGCACACCACCATGCCCAGCTAATTTTTTGTGTTTTTAGTAGAGACGGGGTTTCACCATGATGGCCAAGCTGGTTTTGAACTCCTGACCTCAAGTGATCTGCCCGCCTTGGCCTCCCAAAGTGCTAGGATTACAGGTGTGAGCCACTGCGCCTGACCAGGATACACGTATTTCTAGTTTCACTAGATGCTGCCAGCTTGGCTTCCAAAGTGGCTGTAACACTCCACACTCCCATGAGGCTGGAATTTTATCCCTCTTTTAAAGCTCAAGAAGCTGAAAAGCAGAGAAGATAATGTGTTCATGCTTATTAGCATCAGAGGTGAGGTACAAACTACACCTGCCTTGCTTGCAAACCAGTGCTTTTACCACCCCAGTACTCAGCCTCCCAAAGTGACAGGCACCTTGTCCTGCAGCAGCCAGGTGTGTGCATGTCAGGGTGAAGAACTGTTTTTCCCCTGATCCTTTTGTCCACTAGGCTGGCTGTACCCTCTCTGTGGCTTGCTGAGCCACAGGTGCTGGGTTTATACTGTTTATAACATAAAATTGCCCCCTCATAAAGTATAATGATGCACAATTTGTAAGAATAAGGATCCTCCAGGAGCAAAAGTGGGTACTAGAGCTTGATGCCACTAAATGTTATCTGAGAGGTCATAAGAGATAGCTAGTGCAGTGAGAAATTGGGGCCCCTTCTACCTGATTAAACACATTACCCAAATAATGCATATGAAAGTAGAAGGGGAATGAGAAGCAGGTGCTGTGGTCGGTTTTCTTAACGCTCTCCCTTTTAGTTATCGTTTTTTTGTAAATAACAAACGTGCCATTCAACTAAGTCTTGCTTACTTAGCACATTTTGAGAGAGGGAAAGAGATTGAAAGCAGCATTAATTTTAAGAATAAACAAACTGATGCATCTTTCTGTAGCTGTTGTTGGAGCTCGTTTTGAGAATACAATTATGCCTCTAGACATGTACACTGGAAAAGGTTAGCTATAATAATTCAAACAGCATTGCTGTGAAAACATCCTTTCCAAATACGTTGGAGAAAAAGCAAACAAGTTTCTTTTGTGACCACAGGGGGAAACATCAGCTTGGCGTTTGAACAGTTTCACAGCTTGCAGGAGAAGTGTTCCACCTATTTGTGAGTTATGGCAGGAGCAACATGAATAATAACATTTTATTTTCTCCTTGGAAAAATATAATAGAGGGCAGGTCGACATGGGAATGGCAAAACTGTAAAATTCAACAGGTCTAATTCACACTTGATCATGAGCACACGAGTAATGGGACGGGACTTTTGGGGTCTTTGGCAGAGAGGAAACTTGTAGGAAAAATAAGAAGCAAGAAAAACCAGAGTGATCCAGTTCTGTACGATGTGGCAATATTGTATAATTCTTCTAATCTTAAACCTTCTTTTAAACAATTCTTTAAATAACTGAGCTTTCTTGTTTTCTTTTAATAGCTGTTAAAGTCACTTGAAATGAATGCTCTAGTTTAAACTAAAAAATACCCAGGAAGTGACCATTTAAAAACCAAAAACAAATCTAACCGTATATTTTTAGTCTATATAGCCTTCTTCAATTAGTTTCATATTTTGTCCATTTTATGCCACGACTTGTAGCTTTCTACATGGCTAATGATGCTAATAATAAATTTTGTATAGCATCTTCAACTTTTTCTAAAAGCAGGGTTTTATTTTTTATTTATATTTTTCAGAGACAAGATCTCACTTTGTCACCCAGGCTGGAGTGCAGTGGTCTGATCTTACTCACTCCACCTCTAACTCCTGGGCTCAAGGGATCCTCCTGCCTCAGCCTACAAAGTAGTGAGGACTACAACCATCTGCCACCACACCCAGCTAATCAGAGCGGTCTGTTCACAACTTTCCAGTGAGGCTGGAAACTGGGTATAATTATCTTCAGTTTACAAGTGTGCAGATCAATTAAGTCACCTACTCAAAGTCACATAACTGGGAATAGACTCAGAAAGAACCTAAACCTTCAGATGCCTAGCCCAGGCACTTTCCATTATATTACACTTCATACAAACAGCGACATAGATTAATAGTGTTTACTAACTTTTGCCTGAAATAACCAAGCTCTGGGATGACTAGACACCAGTTAGCAGTGGCTAAATGAAATGCTGTTTGAGAAGGATTATAAAGCTATATTATAAAGCCATCAGAGCCACGATGGATGGGATGATAATATCTGTCATGTGTGAGGAGGGGGTTATGCTAACATACAAGCCATGTATTTCCGAATCCTGAAAATTCCAAGATCCTTATTCCGCATTTTGACCGTCATTTTCATTTGCTGTCAACCCAATGTCATGGTCACTTCCTGGACCATTTTTCAGACTAAACCGTGTCTAAACTCTCCTTTTTTTCCTACCTCTGTCTACAATCTCTTCTTCTTCCATCTTCCTCAGTACTTGCTCTCACACCTTTGTTATTTAACTTAAGAAACACTCCCCAAAATTCCTCCACCACTTTCTTTTTATTATTATTACTATTGTTGTTGTTATTGTTGTTGTTATTTCAATAGTTTTTGGGGAACAGGTGGTGTTTGGTTACATGTATAAGTTCTTTAGGGGTGATTTCTGAGATTTCCAAGCACCCATCACCCAAGCAGTGTACACTGCACTTAATGTGTAGTTTTTTATCCCTCGGCCCCTCCCACCCTTCCCCCCAAGTGCCCAGAGTCCATTATATCATTCTTATGCCTTTGTGTCTTCATAGCTTAGCTCCCACTTATAAATGTGAACGTGAGATGTTTGGTTTTTCATTCCTAAGTTACTTAGAATAATGGTCTCCACTCCATCCAAGTTGCTGTGAATGCCATTATTTCCTTCCTTTTTATGGCTGAGTAGTATTCCATGGTAAATATATACCACTTTTTTTTAAATCCACTTGTTGGTTGATGGGCATTTATGTTGGTTTCATGTTTTTGCAATTGTGAATTGTGTTGCTATAAACATGCATGTGCAAATGTCTTTTTCACATAATGACTTTTCCTCTGGGTAGATACTCAGTAGTGGGATTGCTGGATCAAATGGTAGACCTGCTTTTAGTTCTTTAAGGAATCTCCATACTGTTTTCCGCAGTGGTTGTACTAGTTTACCTTCCCACAAGCAGTGTCAAAGTAGTCCCTTTTCACCACATCCACGCCAACATCATTTTTTAAAAAAATTATGGCCATTCTTGCAGGAGTAAGGTGGTATCACATTGTGGTTTTGATTTTCCTTTCCCTGATAATTGGTAATGTTGAGCACTTTTTTCATATGTTTTCTGGCCATTTGTATATCTTCTTTTGAGAATTGTCTATTAATGGCCTTACCCCACTTTTTGATGGGATTATTTGCTTCTTCTTGCTGATTTGAGTTCCTTGTAGATTCTGGATATTAATCGTTTGTCAGACACATAGTTTGTGAATATTTTCTCCCACTCTGTGGGTTGTCTGTTTACTCTGCTGATTACTTCTTTTGCTGTGCAGAAGCTTTTTAGTTTAATTAAGTCCCATCTATTTATCTTTGTTTTTGTTGCATTTGCTTTTTGGTTCTTGGTCATGAAGTCTTTGCCTAAGCCAATGTCTAGAAGAGTTTTTCTGATGTTATATTCTAGAATTTTTATGGTTTCAGGTGTTAGATGGAAGTCTTTAATCCATACTGAGTTGATTTTTGTATGAGGTAAGAGATGAGGATCCAGTTTCATTTTTTCTACATGTGGCTTGCCAATTACCACCACCATTTGTTGAATAGGGTGTCCTTCCCCCACTTTATGTTTTGGTTTGCTTCATTGAAGATCAGTTGGCTGTAAGTGTTTGGCTTTATTTCTGGATTTTCTATTCTGTTCCATTGGCCTGCATGCCTATTTTTATACCAGTACCATGCTGTTTTGGTAACTATATCCTTATACTGTAGTTTGAAGTCAATGTGATGCCTCCAGATTTGTTCTTTTTGCTTAGTCTTGCTTTGACTATGTGGGCTCTTTTTTTTGTTCCATATGAATTTTAGAATTGGTTTTTCTAGTGCTGTGAAGAATGATAATGATATTTTGATGAGAATTTCATTGAATTTATAGATTGCTTTTTGGCAGTATGGTCATTTTTACAATATTGATTCTACCCATCCATGAGCATGGGATGTGTTTCCATTTGTTTGTGTTGTCTATGACATCTTTCAGCAGTGTTTTGGATTTTTCCTTGTAGAGATCTACAGGGAAAACTCTTTCAATTTCACCTCTTTGGTTAGGTATATTCCTAAGGTTTTTTCTGTTTTTGTTTTTTCAGCTGTTGTAAAAGGGGTTGAGTTCTTGATTTGATTCTTAGCTTGGCTGCTGTTGATGTTTAGCAATGCTACTGATTAGTATACATTGATTTTAGATCCTGAAACTTTACTGAATTCATTTATCAAATTTAGGAGCTTTTTGGATGAGTCTTTAGAGTTTTCTAGATGTACAATCATATTTTCAGTGAACAGCAACAGTTTGACTTCCTCTTTACCAATTTGTATACTCTTTATTTCTTTCTCTTGTCTGATGGCTCTGGCTAGAACATCCTGTACTGTGTTAAATAGAAGTGGTGAAAGTGGGCATCCTTGTCTTGTTCGAGTTCTCAGGAGGAATGCTTTCAACTTTTTCTGGCTCCATATAATGTTGGATATGGGTTTATAATAGATGGTTTTTACTCCCTTAAAATATGTCCTTTCTATTCCCATTTTGCTGAGGGTTTTAATCATAAAGGGATGATGTATTCCATCACATATTTTTTTCTGCATCTATTGAGGTGATCATAAGATTTTTTTTAATGCTGTTTATGTGGTGTATCATATTTATTGACCTATGTATGTTAAGCCAATCTGCATCTCTGATATGAAACCCACTTGATCATGATGTATTATATTTTCGATATGCTGTTGGATTCAGTTAGCTAGTATTTTGTTGAAGATTTTTGCATCTGTGTTCATCAGAAATATTGGTCTGTAGTTTTCTTTTTTGTTATGTCCTCTTCTGGCTGTGGCATTAGGTGATTCTGGCTTCATAGAATGATTTAGGGAGGATTCCCTCTTTTTCTATCTTTTGGAATAGTTTCAGTAGTATTGGTATCAATTCTTTCTTGAATGTCTGATAGAATTCAACTGTGAATCCATCTGGTCCTGGAATTTTTTTGTTGACAATTTTTTTTTATTACTGTTTCAATCTCGCTGCATGTTTTTGGTCTGTTCAGAGTTTCTATTTCTTCCTTATTCTAGGAAGATTCTCTATTTCCAGCAATTTATCCATCTTCTCTAGGTTTTCTAGTTTTTGTACATAAACGTGTTCATAGAAGCCTGAATGATCATTTGTATTTCTGTGGTATTGTGATATCTCCCATTTCATTTCTAATTGAGCTTATTTGGATCTTCTCTCATCTTTTATTGGTTATTCTTGCTAATTAATGGTCCATCAATTTTGTTTGTTTTCAAAGAACCAGCTTTTTGTTTTCTTTATCTTTTGTATTATCTTTATTTCTTTCAATTTCATTTATTAATAGTTCTTCTCTGATCTTGATTTCTTCTCTTCTGCTGGTTTGAGTTTGGTTTTTTTCTTGTTTCTCTAGCTCCTTGAGGTGTGACCTTAGATTGTCTGTTTGTGCTCTTTCAGACTTTTTTGATGTAGGCATTTAATTCTACGAACCTTCCTCTTAACACAACTTTTGCTGTATCCCAGAGGTTTTGATAGGTTGTGTCACTATTATTGTTCAGTTCAAATAATTTTTTAATTTCCATCTTGGTTTCATTGTTGACTCAAATATCATTAGAAGCAGATTATTTAATTCCATGTTTTTGTATAGTTTTGAGGATTCCTTTTGGAGTTAATTTCCAATTTTATTCCACTGTGGTCTGAGAGAGTACTTGATATAATTTCAATTCTATTAAATTTATTGAGACTTGTTTTGTGGCCTATCATATGGTCTGTCTTGCAGAATATTCCATGTGCTGATGAAAAGAATGTATATTGTGCAGTTGTTGGGTAGAATGTTCTGTAAATATCTAAGTCCATTTATTCTAGGGTATAGTTTAAGTCCATTGTTTCTTTGTTGACTTTCTATCTTGATGACCTATCTAGTGCTGTCAGTGGAGTATTGAAGTCCCCCACTATTACTGTGTTGCCATCTATCTCACTTCTTAGGTCTAGTAGTAATTGTTTTATACATTTGTGAACTCCAGTGTTAGGTGCATATATATTTAGGACCTGTCGGACTGATCCTTTTATCATTATATAATGTCCCTCTTTGTCTTTTTTAACTGTTGTTGCTTTAAAGTCTGTTTTGTCTGATATAAGAATACCTACTTCTGCTCACTTTTGTTTCCATTTGCATGGAATATCTTTTTCCACCCCTTTACCTTAAGTTTATGTGAGCCCTTATGAGTTAGGCAAGTCTCTTGAAGATAGCAGATACTTGGTTGGTGGACTTTTATCCATTCTGCCATTCTATATCTTTTAAGTGGAGCATTTACATTCAACATTAGTATTGAGATGTGCAGTACTGTTTCATTCATCATGCTAATTGTTGTCTGAATACTTTGGGTTTTTTTTTTATTGTGTTATTGTTTTATAGGCCCTGTGAAAATTATACTTTAAGGAGGTTCTATCTTGGGGTATTTTGAGGTTTTGTTTCAATATTTAGAACTTCCTTTAGCATTTCTTGTAGTGGTGGCTTGGTAGCGGTGAATTCTCTCAGCATTTGTTTTTCTGAAAAAGACTTTATCTCTCCTTCATTTATGAAGCTTAGTTTCACTGGATACAAAATTCTTGGCTGATAATTATTCTGTATAGGGGCCTAAAGATAGGACCCCAATCCCTTCTGTCTTGTAGGGTTGCTGCTGAGTAATCTGCTGTTAATCAGATGGGTTTTTATTTATAGATTACCTGATGCTTTTGCCTCACAGCTCTTAAGATTATTTCATTCATCTTGACTTAGGTAACTGATGACTGTGTGCCTAGGTGATGATCTTTTTGCAATGAATTTTCTGGATTTTCTTTGAACATCTTATATTTGGATGTCTAGATCTCTAGCAAGATCAGGGATTTTTTTCTCAATTATTCCCTCAAATAAGTTTTCCAAGCTTTTAGATTTCTCTTCTTTCTCAGGAACACCAATTATTCTATGTTTGGTCATTTAACGTAATTCCAGATTTCTTGTCCATTTTTTAATTCTTTTTTCTTTGTCAAATTGGATTAATTCAAAAGCCTCATTTTCGAACTCTGAAGTTCTTTCTTCTACTCATTTGATTCTATTCTTGAAACTTTCTAGTGTATTTTGCATTTCTCTAAGTGTGTCTTTCATTTTCAGAAGTGTGATTGTCTTTTCTTTGATATCTATTTCACTGGAGACTTTTTCATCTATATCCTGTATAGTTTTTTACATTTCTTTAAGTTGATTTCACCTTTTACTGGTGCCTCCTTGAGTAGCTTAATAATCTTCTAAATTCTTTTTCTGGCAATTTGCAGATTTCTTCTTGGTTTGGATCCATTGTTAAAGAGCTAGTGTGACCTTTTGGGGTATTACAGAACCTTGTTTTGTCATATTACCAGAATTACTTTTCTGGTTTCTTCTCATTTGGGTAGACTGTTTCAGTGGAAAGATCTAGAGTTCAACGGCTGCTGTTTAGATACTTTTGTGCCATGGGGTGATCCTTTGATTTGGCACTCTATCTCTTCCCCTAGTGATGGGACTTCCTGAGAGTCAGACTCTAGTGATTGCTATTGTCCTTCTGGGTCTAGCCACCCAGCACGGCTACCGGGCTCTGGGCTGATGCTGGGGAATGTCTGCAAAGAGTCCTGTGATGTGATCTGTCTTCGGGTCTTCCAGCTGTGGATACCAGCACCTGCTCTGGTGGAGGTGGTAGAATAGTGAAGTAGACTCTGAGGATCCTTGGTTGTAGTTTTGTTTAGTGTGCTGGTTTTCTCAAATGCTGGTTGTACCAGCAATGAAGTTAACATGTGAACAGACTCAGGACCTCTGGTTAGCCAGGATGTTGCAGGCAGTGGAATTAGCTGTTGTTTTCTCCTTCTTTGGAGCCTGGCTGTTCTGTTATGAGTTGCTGTAATGGCTTGAATTGGTTGGTCTCCAGCCACAAAATGGTGCTTTCAATAGAGCACCAGCTGCAGTAGTGGATGTGGGATATAATCTTGCCCTGTGTTGGCCAGAGGAAGTACTTGGGTTATTAAGGTAGTGGGTGGGGCCATAGATGTCCCAAGAGTTGATGTCTTTTGTCTTCAGCTACCAGGGTGGTTAGAGAAAAACCATCATGTTGGGGGAGGGTTAGGCGCGTCTGAGCTCAGACTCCCCTTGGGCAGGGCTTGCTGCTGTCACTGTGGGGGTTGGGGAGATGGTTCTGAGGCCAATGGGGTTATGTTCCCAGGAGGATTATTGCTGCCTCTGTTGCATCATACAGATCACCAGGGAAGTGGGGGAAAGCCGGCAGTGACAGGCCTCAGCCAGCTCCCACACAGCCAGCAAGGCCAGTCTTATTCCCACTATGCCCCCACAACAGCATTTAGTTTATATCCAGGCAGGCAGTAAGCAGGGCTGAAATATTACCCCAGGCTACAAGCTTTCCCCAGATAAAGCAAGCAGGGCTCTCGGACCTTACCCCTCCCTGCCTGCTCTCACTTTTGGCTGCAGCTTCTGTGCTTGTATCTGTACTTCCCATTCACCCCCCGGATGATGTTTAGGAAAATTTGTGTTCAGTCAATATTATTACACAGCTCAGCTAGGAGCTTCCTTCACACTGTGGTCCCTCCCCAGTTCCACTGGCTGCCTTCCCTTCCCCAAGGACCTCTGTAAAAAAGGCCAGGAATGCCTTCCCTGGGTTCAAGCTGGGGACTGGGAGTGCCTACAGGGCTCTTCCCACAGCTTCCTCTACTTTTATATTTTGCTTAACTCCATAAATCCATTTCAGTTCTAGGTAAGGTTAAATCTTTCTCCTATGATCTGGATTTTCAGGTTCCCCAGTGAGGATGTATGTTTGGAGGCAGACATTTTCCCCTTCTCACACTTTGAGAGCTCAGTTTTTCAGCTGTGTCGCAGCATCTACAGCAGCAAGCCACTTCTTTCAAAGGGTCTGTGAATTATTTCGGTTTTCCTAGTATGTTCCTACAGTGGTTCTTGTAGCAAAAGTTCAGAATGTGAGTCTCCACATGCTGTTCTGTCCATCCAAGTGGGAGCTGCATGTTAGTCCTGTCTCCTATCTGCCATTTTCCTCATTCTGTCTCTATCTCTCCACCACTTTCTTACCATTCCGCTTGACTCCATAATCCATTTCTTCTAAAATGCTAAACTTTTTGATCCTTTGTCTTTTTACTGTACTATACTTGAAAATTTTCTATAGCCAATGAATCCAACCAGTCTACTTTTACACCTGAGCTCTGCTGGAGTAAATGTTTCCAAATATAGATCTTAGTGCCACTAAAACCTTTTTTTTCTTTTTTCTTTTCTGAGACAGGGACTTGCCCTGTTGTTCAGGCTAGAGTGCAGTGGTGTAATCATGGCTTGTTGCTGCCTCAACCTCCTGGGCTCAAATGATCCTCTCATCTCAGCCTCCAAAGTAGCTAGGACTACAGGCATGTCCCACCAACTCCTGGCTTTTTTTTTTTTTTTTTTTTTTGACAGATGAGGTATCTCTGTGTTACCCAGGCTAGTCTAGAACTTCTGGGCTCAAGCAATTCTCTTGCCTCAGCCTCCCAAAATGCTGGGATTATAGGTGTGAGCCACCATGCACCCTAAAAACTACTTTTTAAATTTTTATTTATTTTTTATTTTTTTATTTTTGAGTCTCACTCTGTCACCCAGGCTGGTGTACAATGGCATGATCTCAGCTCACTGCAACCTCCATCTCCTGGGTTCAAGCAATTCTCGGGCCTCGGACTCCCAAGTAGCTGGGATTACAGGCATGTGCCACCACACCACATATTTTTAGCAGAGATGGGGTTTCACCATGTTGGCCAGTCTGGTCTCAAACCCTTGGCCTCAAGTAATCCACCTACCTCAGCCTCCCAAAGTGCCAGGATTACAGACGTGACCCACTGTGCCTGTCCCAAAATACTTCTAATATTCAGTTTCAGCTTGTCTGTCTGTGTTGCCTTTCAACCCGTTTACTCATGACTGATTAAGCAGACTGTCATGCTGCATGTCATTACATGAATTAAAGTTGTACCATGTAGCTGTACTATTGGTCAGCATCTTTTGTCATTCCTCACATTGGTTACCCCAAATTTTTATAACTACCCTCAAGTTACCTTCAAAAATATCCAATTTCCTCACCCATTAAAAAAAATCAGTTCCACCATGTGTTATTGATTTGAAATCATGACATAAGGTAGACCTCAATCTCTTATTATTTACCACATTTGTATATTGTAAATATACAAATATACAATATACATTTGTATATTGTAAATAACCTATTATTTACCACATTTGTATATTGTAAATATACAAATATACAATATACATTTGTATATTGTAAATAACCTATTATTTACCACATTTGTGTGAATTTCCCTATATTGGATTGAATTTAAAAGTCTTGCATGGTGGTGCATGCCTGTAGTCCCAGCTACCTGGGAGGCTGAGGTGGGAGAATCACTTAAGTCCAGAAGTTACAGGCTGCAGTAAGCTATGATCACACTACAGCACTCCAGCCTGGGCAACAGAGGAAGAACCCATCTCTTAAAAAAAGTCCTTATCAAGCCCCTCAGCTCCCAAGGTAGATCATTTTACACTATGGCTAGTTAGGAAGAAATGGAGAATAAAAATAAAATAGTGGAGAGGATAACCACCATTCTGCTCAGATCCCTTCACATCTCTTCTTAGCACTTATTTATTGATTATTTCGTATGTGCACGTTTCCATCCCTACTCTGACATTGACGTGCTTTCGTCTCCAACAGTTTTGTTTCTGAGGACTCCTTTCGACCCACTGGAGTCCACTCGGCCTGATTAGAGAGCTGGAAATGCTAAAAAAAAAAAAAAACAAAAACAAAAAAAAAAAAAAAAAAACTTTTTAAAAAAGCCTCCCGAAGTGGCTACAGGAGTATAAAAGCCCCAGATTCCTTGCCTCAGGAAGCAACAACTCTGAGGTGTGGCTTGTAACCCCCAGCTCCCTGAGGGATCAGGCTACAGCTCCCCTCTGTGGAACTTCGCCTTAGATTACCCCCTTCTGCTTGGCTTCCTCCCCTCCCTGTCCTGCTTCCTTACTCCATTATTGGTCTTCACTGAGAACATTTTCTTAATAAATCACTTGCACACTTCTGGGGAATCAATTTTAAGACAATTAGGTAATAAATATTTGTGTGACTGAAGAAACTGATCTAAACCAAACAAGTTTTTGAAGGTGTGTTGTCGCATTAAAATAGCTTTTGAGGTTTTTTATATTACCTTTTAAAAAATTTGAATGTTGGGCCTTGAAAGTAATTTTTTGTTACAGTTCATAAAGTCTAAAAATTCAATTGCAATCATTTTCTGAAATGCAGTTTTTCTAACATCCATAAACCAGAGATAAAATTGTATAAATAATAAAATATTGTCCAAGCAATTTGTAGTTGTGCTAAGTACTAGTATTTTTAATTTTATCATTTCAAAAGAATTATTCAGGTTATAGAAATTGTATAAGCAGTTTCTGAGGTATTTGGAGATGTGGGAAGATAGACATATTATCTTCTATAAAACCATCCTTTGCCAAGAAGAAAAAAAAAATGGTGCTGAATTCTCTCTTTCCCCTTCCATTCTACCATGTGACTGTGCCAGTCATGGATATACCTCTCAGCTCCAAATTCACCCCTTTGCCTGCTCTGTGATAAGGGAGGGGGGCCTCATAGATATTTTTCCTTTGACAGCCAACACAGTAAACTTTTCAGTAGAGGACACTGGAGGGACACAGGAAAAGGAAGGGGATTTCTCCTCCTGGTTCTGGTGTGCTCCTCTTGTGGTCCTAGTTGAGTTCCTGCAGAGTGGCTGACGTTTTGTGACTATGGCCCCACAGCTAACAGCAAGAGTCACCTGCTCACACTGGAGTTTAGTGCACTCCCAAGGGCAGCTAATGAGTTCCACAGGCACCTGGCTCATTTCCTGGTCATTTTCTGATGACTCAAGAGTATCCCACCACACACACAGGCAGCTTCCAGGAAATTTTCTAGAAAATCTACCTGTTGGCTTTCCAGGAAGTTAATGACTTCCACCTTTTACTCTCCTCAGCAGCTTCCTGGTGAATGTCTTTCACATCCTAGCAGATGGTTCTCTGCCTACCAGCCTCAGCCTCATCCCACTGTGTTTGGACAGCGACAACACAGTGCATTCTCTACCATTGAGTGGACTTAAACCACACCCTGGCATCCAGTTGTGGAAAGAACATCCCCCCCTCAAGTTTGTTTCTTCCTTGGGTACCCATTCTCAGCCCTAGGGTGTCTTTATGAGTTCTTTTTTCCCTCCTCTTAGACAATTCCCTGTTACTCCATTCCTGTGTTAATAATTTTTTATACTGGTCTTTCCTTGTTCTGTCTCCTGATGGGGGCTCTAACTAATATAATGACTAAGCAATGCAGAATAATGAAATCTTAAAAAATTGCTAGTCCTCTCAATGTGTGAGTTCTTTAAAGAAAGTTTCTTTTTAAAGAAAGATATTTAGGCCATGCCTTTTAAGTCTTTTTTTTTTAAGTTGTTCTTCCACTCTTTAAATGGCTTTCAATTTGAGACAAAACAGTTGCCAACTCTAAGAGTGACAGCTCTGACTTTTTGTATGGTTAATATGAAAAAACCAGAGCTGTCACTTTTGGAGTAACTGCCTAGTGCTTGGCACTTTACAAACAACACATTTAATTCCCAGAAAGCTCTGCAAGGCCCACACCATCATCCCTGTTGTAGAGGTAAGGAAACTGAGGCTCAAAGATGTGAAATGATTTGCGTGATATTACATTACTGTTATGTGCTGGCAGGTAGATCAAAAAAGTCTCTTCACTGTCTTTCATGGTATCTCATGTAGACACAAAATGAAACTTTTCAGATCTTTAGTAATTTGATTAATTAGTTCCTTCCTTTATTCCCCAATATTAATTGGATACTTCCTATGTTTCATGATAAGTTTAAAAAGCCTCAAGGAGTTTTCATGTTAAAAGCACTTTTTTCTTAACTACTTGCCCTTGACCATGCATTGCACTTTGCCCCTTGTTAAAGGCTTTAAATTCCCAAGCAAGCCTGTGCAGAAAGTGACATTTTTCCCCAAAGTTGCTATGGGCCACTTCCTGCTTGCATGCTTTGCAGCATTTTGTATTGATTTGCCCAGTTTTTCTGCCCCCCTTTAGGTCTCTGTGCCTTGGGACTCAGTCTTGGCCTGTCCCCTTGGATGCTGCTCCATTTGGGGGCTTCTTGTTCCTCTTCTGACCTTTAGCTCTTCCCCTCCACCATCTTAGTTTCTTCAACCGTTCTCTAGATCTGCTTCTGGTGTTCCATACTTCATGACCCATCACCACCACTGTTAAGACTGACTCCCTAGACACACAGGGGTGTGGGAATGGGCAGGAGCTTTTTCTAAGTGGAGAATGTCTGTTTCCCCAAGACACAGATTTGAGGGCAGCTCTGATCTACATTGAGGTACAAGCAAGACAGTATCTTTATGGAAGAAGCTCTTCTGGCCTCCTGCTTTTGCCTCCAGCAAGCCATGATGTTATGTCTTCCCAGAATACTCTTCTCTTCTCCCTTGCCCATGTCTTCTCTTCCTCATAAGGCCTATCCTTCACCCCAGCTATCTGTCCAAATTCTATTCATCTTTCATGTTCAACTGTAACATTAACTTAAGGAGATGGACCTCCACTGAGCCCTTGCTGCAGTGCTGAACTGTATTGGCTGATTCTTTGTGTCTTAGAAATTGGGAGCATCTGGAGTACATGGACTGTGTTGTGTTAGTCTGTAGACACCAAAGCTTAGCATTGTGTGGCATGAAAGTCCCTTAATAAAGATTTGGGGAGAGAAAATGGGAGGGAGAAAGAGGAAGGAAGGCAGAAAGAAATAATTAGTGAAAGGGAGGCAATGTATTCTTTCTCTCTTTCAGCATGTTATAACATTTTACCAGCTGAAGTAAATTAAATTTATCATCTGACATTTAGGATATCTCCAAAAACACGGTTTTAGGTGGCTTTTGGCTGAGACTCTGTTCTAGCCAGTGACTTCACTCAGAGACAGAAGGAATAACTACCACCACAGTAGAAATAACATCAAACAACAATGAACACTTAGTGAGCCCCTGTTAGGTATCAGACTCCATACTAAGCATCTTCTATGCATTATCTCATTAATCACCACAATCGCCCAATGAGTGGATACTGTTCCTCTTTTCAGATAAAGAAACTAGCGTAGAGATATGAAGAAACTTGCCAAGGTCACACTGCTTGTCAGTAGCAATATTAGGGTATTAAATCAGGCTGTTACCCACCCAAGCCAAACTTATAACCGTTACACTATGGTGCTTCTCTAAGGAAGTGATGTATGTTTTCATGCCCAGAAAGGCCCACAAGATAGCAGAGTGGATCCTAAAGAGAGAGACACGTAAAGCTTTGGTCAATAAAAGGCATTTAATGCAAATTAAAACTACAGTGAGACATCATCTTACACCAGTCAGAATGGCTACTATCAAAAAATCAAAAAATAACAGATGTTGGCAAGGATGTGGAGACAAGTGAATGCTTATACACTGTTGGTGGGAATATAAATTAGTACAACCCCTCTGGAAAAGAGTGTGGAGATTTCTACAATCGAACTAAATATAGAGGTTCCATTCAATCCAGCAATCCCATAATGGTATTTTCCCAAAATAAATAATTATATTAAAAAGATACTTGTAATTGTAGGTTTATTGCAGCACTATCCACAACAGCAAAGATTTGAAATAAAACTAAGTGATCATCAATGGTTGGATGGATAAAGAAAATGTGTAAATGTACAATGGAATACTACTCGGCCATAAAAAATGAAATCACATCTTTTGCAGCAATGTGGATTTAGCTGGAGGGCATTAACTTAAGTGAAACAACTCAGCCAAATACCACATGTCCTCACTAATAAGTAGAAGCTAAATAAACACACATGGACATGGAGTGTGGAATAATAGACACTGGAGACTCAGAAGGGTGGGAGAGGTGGAAGTGGGGTGAGGGCTGAGAAATTACTTAATAGCTATAATGTAAATTATATGAGTGATGGTTACACTGAAAAGCCTAGACTTCAGCACTTTGCAATATACCCAGGCAACAAAACTGCACTTATACCCTTAAATTTGTACAAATAAAAAGATGTTTAAAAACCCTCAAAACCCAAATGCATTAACATGTGATGACATTTCCTTATAGAAGCAAAATGAAAGTCACTCTCATAATGAAATCTGACTGCTTATTTGAGTTGGTGGGGGGAGGTGGAAAAGTGGTGAGCAAGAAAAGCAGAAGCAGCTGATGGAGTAGTTTGCACAACTTCCCACTAAATTGAAACAACAAATAATAAAATGGTTATTGAACTCAATTGGGAGGCATCAAATAGATTATTGTAAGGTAAATATTATAATAGTGAGGCTCTCAGGCAGAATCAATTCCCCAACAACCGGGAGAGATTTTGTCTTAGGTCACAAATGCATGTCCTCCACAAAACAAGGCCCCCATATACTAAGTGAGGGAGAAAGCATTAGGTGGAGAAGCACTTTCAAAGAGAGGGCAATTGAATTTTGAACAGCAATGAAACAAGCTTCACAAGAGTTGGTTTCAAAATTAAATGGTTTGTATGATGACTGCCAGTGCATCAAAACATAAAATATTATTTTACATGCATTTCCACAGCCCATTTCTCTGTAATACCTCACTGCTTTGACAAGCATGTTATGTTAGAAGGAAATAACACACAAAGGGATGTGGGCTGCCTGGGGACCAATCATATGGGAGTCTTTGTGACTTGCTTAAGATTATTCAAAGATCAATGCAAAGAAATGTGTCTTGCCTCTCTCCCCTAAATCTTGTCTGGAATCTCTTAGAGAGAATTTGCAGCTTTGAGTCCTCAGCTTGGGAAACTCTTCACCTTGGTTCTGCACATATTAAATTTCAGAATGTTCTACTCTCAAATTATTTATTCTCAGTGATGGTCATTTGTTGGCTGACAGGTCATTTATTTAGATGTAAGTAGAAGGCAGTAGGACACCATAAAAAGCATCTACTTCCAACTCCCTGTCCTCAGATAAGACTACTACATATGAAGTATTTATGGCACATTGTTTGCAAAAATGACCACAATCCTTTGTCCTTCCCTATATGTGTACTCTTTGTACTGTGGCTTGCAGCTTCTCCCATCAAGAGACAAAGTTTTTCATCTGCCTTTGAATCTTAGGTCTTGCTTCAACCAATAGAATGTGGTGGAATTGGCACTATGCTGGTTCTGAGCATGGGTCACAAGAAGACATGCACCTTTCCATTCATTTCCTTGGTCCCTGCTTTTGCCATATATATATGTATATATATACACACATGTATACATATATATATACACACACATATATATATATATGGACTCTGAATTTCAAACCCAAGAAGGAGTGGTATAGTATAAACTAAATAGGAAGAGTGGTAGGGAGGGGAAGAGAAAATTAAAAGACAAGTATTAGACTTTCCAGTCCATAGATGACCAAGTTATGCTGCAATAGAACATGGGTCTCACTCACTAATAAACATCTATTAGAAATTTTTGATGCCTCAAAACTCAAGTTTCTTGTTTAGCATGTGTAGGGAGGGGCCTAGTATTTCAATACAGAGCTTCTCAAACATTAATGTGTCTATTAATTATGTTAAGGATCTTACTACAAGGCAGATTCTGATTAAGAAATTCTGCAAGAGGCTGTAGATTCTGCAGTTCTATCAAACTTCCAAGAGATGCTAATGCTGCTGGTCCCTAGACACATTTTGAGTAGCATGGATCTAGAGCACTAGCTGGATTCTTCAAATAAGATCTAAAGTCCTGATACAAATTCCACTCAAGGACCTGAGAAAACCTGAAAGTAAAGCCCTAAAGTATGATCAGAAGTCATTTAGAAACATAGGTGCATGAGATATATAAATATACATGGAAAATAAATATATATACATAATATAGTTTCTGTTTCAAAGAGGACAAAATAGTCCCAAAGATCAGAACAAATTGTAAAAAAAAAAACAAACTTTTTTTGAGATAATCCAGAAAATTTTGACTACTAGCTGGATATTTGATGATATTAAAAAAGATCATGTTTTCATTGTAAAATGTCATTGTGATTATGTTTCTAAAAACAACTCTGTTTTGAGGAATACCTACTGAACTATGCACAATTAAATATTCTAATACTATTCAAAACAATCCAGTGGTGGTTGGGAAGAAGTGGGTGATAAAACAGGGTAGCCAGAGAGATAAGTTCTGAAGCTGGGAGCTGGGAGTGGGGGGTTATTTTGCTAGTTTTTCTGCTTTTCTATGTATTTGAAATTTTCTGAATTTAAAGTTGTAAATAAATAGTTATGCAAAAAAGGGAAAGAAGGATGGAGGAAAGAGAGAGGTGGAGAGAGAGGAAGAGAGGGAGAATAAGAGAAAGAGAAATATTCAGAGGATAGTCTCATCCAAGTTCCCTGCAAAAAAAAAAAATAAATAGGTTCAGCAAAATAACTGATTCCAACCTCAATGCTAGGTAATATTCTAAGACATATTATTGAGATAGTGGAAGTTAAGTTTTAAAAACAGAAAGAGATGAGATCACTGGGTCCTTCTCAGGACAGATTGCTAAGGACTCTGGCTTTTTTATTACGGCTTTTTGACAGGCATGTTAGATCCTGTAGATTTAAGGCCTCTGAATTCAGAGCATTTGTCAAAGTCTTCTGTGATCTTTATAAAGAAGGCAAAAATTGTGGCTCAGATGATAGCATGGCAAGGTGGATTTATGACCAGTTGAACGTACACCCCAAGAGGAATAGATTAGGAGCCAGCATCAGGCTGGAGGCAGCTCTTTAGTGGAAGACTGAAGGAGTCCTGTTCAACATGTTGCAGTTTTTTAAATCAATGACAGGTGAAGTTAAACAAGATGTTTTGGCCAAATTGACAGGGGGGCATAAGGTCTAAAGGACTACCTTATAATATATTTGACAACGGAATTATAATCTAAAGACATATCAACATGCTACAGCTAATAACCAGTGTTAGCAGGCTGAAATTAATAGCATTTTTGATCAGTCAGCCAGGAAAATTCAAAATGAGAAAAAGACTTCTCAGTGGACCACGTGCACCTAGGGGTACTTGTTAGCTACAGACGGCCAGGACTCCTCCCCCTGAATTTTGCCATCATGCTGTACTGGTTTGGGAAGCACTGACTTCAAGATTTTCTCTCATTGTAAATTACATAAGAATCAGGAATGTAAGCGGCTGCTAAAGCCAATTTGATCTGCTAATTTTATTGTAGGGTACGTTAAAATAATTACTTCTCTAGAAGAGTAGAGGGAATAAAAGGAATAATTGCATCTACAAGTTACTAAGCATTTACTATGGGTGAGGCATTGCACCAAGTATTTTGCATACATTATCTCATTTAATAGCCACATAATTCTTTCCATGTGGGTGTTAAAAACTTCATTTCCTACATGGGGAAACTTGAGTTCAGAGTGGTTCAATGACGGCTGAAGCCACACAGCTGCTGAGCATCAAAATGGAGATGCGAGTGGAGCTTCTGTGGTACAGCAGCAGCTTAGGAACGCAATGCTTGCTCTCACATTGTCTGGGCTGGCCCCCCAGAAATCCCAAGCACAGGGTTGAGCTCTGGTTACTGTGCTTCAAGAGAGCATCAGAAAATCTTAGCCTGTGTCCAGAAGATAGTCTCACTGATCACGGTAGTGAGAGAACAAGCACATCATATGTGGTCCAATTAGAAGAAAGATAGAAGAGTCAACTTAGAATGCCACAGTAGGTGCTTAGTAAATGTTTGCTAAAAGACTAACTTTAGCTTGAAAAAGGAATTTTACGGAGTCTGCTGTTTTGGTTATCTATCATTACATAAAAAACTATTCAAAAAACATGGCTTAAAACAGTAACCATCATTTATTTTTATCTCTCATGGTTCTAGGAGCTAACTGGGCTGAGCTGGGCAATTCTCACTCGGTCTCTCAAGTTTTTGCAGTCAGTTGGTGGTGAGAGCTGGTATGGGGGGAAAGAAATATCTTCTCATCCATCGCCAGGTTCATGGTGAGACCTCTGTAACAAAAGACATATTAACAAGAGAAAAGAATACAGTAAGTCTAACATGACATGGGAGCCTTCATGAGGAAATGAAGACCCAAATAAACAGATAAACTTGTATCTTTTTATGCTACATTTGATAAAGAAGTAAATAGTTGTGGAGAAGTATGGTTGGACAAAGGGTAGATCATCTAGTGGTAATAAACTGGGGGGAATTTAGCAAGGCCTGTTTGTTCAGATTCTTCTCTCTGTCCCTGTGTCTTCAGCGATAAGGGTGTTTCTTTCCTTCATGTAATAGGATGGCACATCTGGAATAAGGGTCTTATGACTTGCTTCAGGGAAGAAGGACAAGGAGAAAGTGGGAATGACCTTCCTGCTTCTGCTATTTTCTTAAATGCCAAAATGCCATATTTGGGGAATAGCATGTCCAAAACCACATCACTGGAATAATGTCAAAAGCTGTTGAACTCAACTACTTGGAAGTTACATAATCACTCAGGGTTTGAAAGTATGTGTCACAAGCGATAGAGTCCAGCAGTAGCTGTATTGTCTTCTCCAATCTGCCCTAGCAAACCACATAGTGTGCCTTCTGTATTCTTTTTGTCAAGTCAGTCACCAAAGCCTGCCCAGTTTCAAGGGGGGGTGAGGGGGATGTAGACTCCACCTCTTGACAGGGGAGGGAAAAGGTTTGGAGAAAAGGTTTTTGAGAAAGTTTATGGAACCAGAAATGTGATTGAAGCCATTTCTGGAAAATACAATTTTCCACATCTGCCTAGGAATATTTGGGGCAGAGGTGGGGGACTAGAAGTGTTGTATGTGGACAGAGAAGGTAGAACTAAGCCAGGTCATGAAAAGAAGTAAAATAGAGACAAATTTGGATTCAAGAAAGGAAGATGTTTTCAAGACACTGGATTATTTTAAGGGGGAATGAATTTTCTGCCATTGAAACATGGGCTGTCAACACGTTTCTAGGGTCTGATACAGTGAGATATCTGATCCCTCCAGCTCAGTGTGTCCAGGACTAATCTGTTAGGGGTCAGTGGCTGGAGCAGGAAGTCTTCATGAGAACCAGAAAGGCTAGAGGACCGAGCAAAGCTGAAAGTTAAAATGTTTTTAATTTTTAAAAATTTTTAAAAATGGTGAAGCCCAGGCTGCAGGAGTGGGATTAGAAGGTTTACTGAATGTGGCAGGAGCTGGAAGTGAACTTTTAAGTTGGGGATGTGAACAAGAGTTTGAAACCAGAGAGGATCAAATAAATAGAACTAAAGTAGATCTAGAACTAAAGCTTTGGAGGAGCAGAGCAGGGAAGGACAGCACAGGGGACCTGAGCAGTCAAAGCACAGCCTCTGGTTGCTAGAGCACTCTCCCTGGGCCTGCTGGGGCACTGGACATGTTGGAGAGAGAAGGGGGCACTGCCCGAAGGTTAGCTTGGCCTAGTGCAGGACAGACACAGGAAGACAAGCTCCACATGGAGGACTTGGATTAGGATGGACAGTGAGGCGCCTTCTGAAGCTAGGAATATTAGATTCTCATAGGACTAGGGCACATGTAGTAAATGATTGTCAATCTCTAGGCATTCTCTGGGTGTTATATGAGTCTTGACAGTAGACGTTTTCTGCCCTTTGATAACTAATCAGTAACAGCCTTGGCATGCCACCCTCAGATGTAAATGAAGCCCTTACAGGGAATCACAGTTCCATGGCCTTACACATCAGCTATTGCATGATTTTGAGAAGGTTTATTTCATAGTTAAAATCCAGGTCTGATGAACAACCCAGCACCACGAAGCCAGATTGTGTCTTCTGCCCTGGTAAAGGCCATTATTCCCATTAGGATTGCTACATAGTTGAGAAATCACAATTGTATTATATTCATTCATGTGCCTATGTAGGTTTCAGGGAAAGTTGCATATATTTTGACAAGGTAACACAGGTTCAAGAAGATAAAAATGGTGGTGAGAAAACACAGATCTGTATCAATAAAGAAAACCTTATCCTGGGCCACCAAAAGGACAAAGAACACTAGCTGGCTTTAGTGGCAGGACAATGAGCCAAATGAGCAATTGGCTTCAAATGGGAGTGAATGAATGGGTGGAACACATGGCACTATAGTGATCTTCCAGCAACCCAGACTGACACACTTTGGCTAATAAGCCAGCAGCCCCATATTGTACACAAAGAGACACGCCATGCTAAATCCTCAGGCCTGGGGCATCCACCATCAGCAGCTATACTCTGGTCCCT
This sequence comes from Pan troglodytes, assembly GCF_028858775.2. Lineage (NCBI taxonomy): Eukaryota > Metazoa > Chordata > Mammalia > Primates > Hominidae > Pan > Pan troglodytes. The sequence goes on from NC_086015.1 coordinate 34,972,570, forward strand.
TCCTATACTATATGGAGTGGCCATTAAACCAGACTTCTCATTTGTAGAATACATCAATCCAGGAGCACATATATTAATTTAAATCTATATTTAGGTACAGTTCAGTAGATATGGAGCATGATTCCTGGCTTCAGCTTAAAAACCTCTTGGGAGCAACACAGCAACTAGACTGGAATGTATTATTTTTTACACCTTTATATTTACTTTACTGGAGAGAGTACGGTGTTATGCTGGAGAAAGCTGAAGTAAGAAGAAAGCTGAATTAAGTCCCAGCTTGAAACAGTGTCCCAAAGGTTCACAGAGAAAATGTAGATTGAGACCAAAATGCAGACTGAGACCAAAATGCCCACCTCTATTTCAAATCGTAGAATTTTGTAAGTTGGAAGTAGCCTTAGAAATTATCTCACCCAATCCTTAATCTTATACATGAGAAAACTGATGCTGTAGAAGAAAATTATATACCTTCTATTTCTTTTTATCATAGAGTATTTCTCTGATATACATATTGAAAAAGAATGGAAAGAATAGAATTTGGCTTGCAGAATTTTAATTTCCAAACCATGCCATTTAGAGTGATTGTTATATCACTTTGCCACCTTTGCAGCATGACCTGGGGGAAGGAAAGAAACTCTGTGGTTTGAGAATTCTGTGACCTGGTATCCCCTCCATCCTAACTAGCTCTGGGACCTTCTCTCCGGTCCCTTTCTGCCTCTTTTTTCATCACACAACCTAGCAGAGTGCAGAGCACGTGGTTGATAATAAATGTTTGATGTCCAGGCACAGTGGCTCACGCCTGTAACCCCAACACTTTGGGAGGACAGGATGGGTGCATCACTTGAGGTCAGGAGTTCAAGACCAGCCTAACCAACATGGTGAAACCCTGTCTCTACTAAAAATACAAAAATTAGCCTGGCATAGCGGCACATGTCTGTAATTCCAGCTATCTGGGAGGCTGAGGCCAGAGAATTGCTTGAATCTGGGAGGCAGAGGTTTCAGTGAGCCGAGATCACACCACTGCACTCCAGCCTGGGTGAAGAAGAAAGACTGCATCAAAAAATAAAATAAATGTTTGATGAATGAATAAATGCACTTAATCTCTAAAATATTATGCTTCTCAGGATAGTAATAAGAGAAATAGAAAACCCTTTTCAATAGGAAGTTTCTTCATCTATCAGAATATGAAAATACCCAAACTCCTGGATTTGTGTTAAGATAAATGAATGGTTTTTTTGCTAAAAATAAAATACTTTCAAAAGAGTAATTAACTTGGCATCATGATGCCCCAGAGATGTTCATTTATGTCATTAATTTTAGGAAGATGAGCACTTCATTTTTATTCACTGGAGGGTCAAGACCCTTGGGAAAAGCTTTATAGATTGATCTCCCTTTAATGTTCCTAGATCCTTACCTCTCAAAATGGGGGTCCATGGACCAGCAACATCAGCCTCAGCATCATCTGGGAACTTGATAGAATTGCAAAGGTTCAGTCCCCACCCAGATCCACTGAGTTTGAATCTACATTTTAACAAAGACATTAGGTAATTTGTGTGCACTCTAAAGTCTGCAAAATGCTGCCATAGATCAGTCCAGCAGCCTGAAATCTTTAGCAAGAAGCATCATTCTTCTTTACAGTTTATGGCTTCCTTCACTTCTACCAAAGGATCTGTCATGCACATAATCTATTTGAATACTCAAAGATAAATACCCCATGAAACAAACTTCACGAAGCCTTCTGAATATTTCCTTAATTATTAAGGAACTATATGAAATCTTGAACCATATGAAATCACTGCAACTCAATGTTTTCAATGGCAAATTTTTGTATATTTCAACATAATATAATATCCACCATTTAGTGAGTGTTTATAATGCAACAGGCTTGGTGTTACGTACTTTGCGAATGTTTATTCTAATCCCCAAAATACTCTATGAAGTGGATATTAAGTAATTTTATAGTTGAGAAAGTTAGGAATGAAGAAGGTTAAGTTCCCAAGGTTACCCAGCCAGTTATGAAAAAGCTGGGAAACACATCGAGCCCTAAACCCAAGGCCCACCATTTCTCGAAATGTGGACTTCAGACCATCATTAGATCCACATGGGAAGTGTGTTAAAATGCACATTTCTAGGTGCCATCCCAGATAGTTGAATCTGCATCTCTGGTACATGGTCCTTGGAATTTACATTTTAGTAGCCCCTCTGTGAATTGGGCATGCTTTCTTTGAGAAAAAAATGAATCCACTATTTTCATGCACTGACTCTTTTCCAAGTAGGTGATGGGAAATCACTGACGTAAAAATTGACTTACCCAAGGGTAGAGTGACCATATGTCCTGTTTTCCCAGGGCAGATCTGGTTTATGAACATTGTGCCGGTACAATTTCTAAGAGCTCCTCTTTGGATTCTCAAAAGTATTCTGGTTTGGTTGATAAATTAAATGAGTGATCTGTGTTAGGGAGGAAACTGAACTGGGTTTCTCCCAGGAGAGCAGCAGAAGCTCTATCTCCCGTAGGAGAGCTATCTTGAAGTTCTCAGTGAGCTGAGGAAGTCTGAGTCTATCTCTGGAAATGTCCAGTGCCCTGAACCTCACTATCTTCCTCCTCCCACCCTGACCTCCCTGGACATGCAGCTCCAGGCAGTGGCAGCCAGGATTCCAGTATACTCAAGGCATTCCCCCAAGGCTGCCTATGCTGGCATTCCCTAGAAATTCTAGTTAGACCTTTTAGTTTGTTTGAACTCTACTCAGAGCACCAACTGTTTCCCATTTCTCATTCTCCATGCCTTTGATGGAGCTTTGCCTGAGACCCCCTCTCCATTCCTGCAGTGTTTGTGTCCCTCTCGGGCAGAGGCTCCCAGGGCTGGTAAGTTCTGACTCCTCTCTGGACCCTAGTATGTGATACGGGACCAGGCACTGAGTGAAATGCCAATATATGCTTGTAGTTGGCCTAAATAAGGAAATTAATGCAGTTATCCGATTATCGTACCAGGAGCAGGTTTTGACAAATCAGGGAAAAAAGAAAAACAAGAAAATTGTTGGGCAGAGAATGAAGATATATCCAGGCCTTGAGAGAGCTCAGAAAAGAAAAAAGTCTATATAGTGCTACAACATTAGGAAACAAAATTTAAACTTATCTTTAAAGAACACATTAGCCACATCTCCAAATTATATGCTCAATATATTTTCCTTTAGCCTCTAGGCACCTTTTCAGGTAAAGTGCCCCTGAATTTAAAACAATGGATCTAATTTTGAATATACTGTACAGCATCCCAAAAATCCGGAAACAAAAAAATGCTGCATTCTTCATACCTCTTTCAGATTAACATTTTGACCCTCTGCCAATTTACAAGCATTTTTATCTGAAAACATTTGCAAGTATTTTGTTTGAAAATATTTATCAAAAATAAATTTATTCTATGTATGATGATTAATTTTATATGTCAACTCAATTGGGTCATGGAGATATTTGGTGAAATATTATTCTGTGAGGGTTTCTTTGGATGAGATTAGCATTTGGGTGGGCAGACTGAGGAAAACAGACTGCCCTCCTTAATGTAGATAGGTCTCCAATCAACTGAAGAGTTGAATAAGAAGAAACTTCACCTGCCTGACTGATTGATCTGAGACATTGGTCTTCTCCTGCTGTGGCACTGGAACTTAACACCATTGGCTTTTCTGATACTCACGCTTTTTTACTCAGGCTGGAATTTATATCACCATGTCTCCTACATTTTCAGCTTGCTGACTGCAGATTTTCAGACTTCTCAGTCTCTGTAATCACAAGAGCCAATTTCTTATAATCTTTCTCTCTCCCTCCCTCCCTTCATCTCCACACACAGAAACACACACACGCACACGCACGCACACACACACACGCACGCACACACACACACACACACACACACACATATCCTATTGTTTCTACTTCTCTGGGAACCCTGCCTATTACTTTGTTTTCTATCTTTCATACCTTCATGTATCCTGTACTCGAAAACTTAGTTAAGAAAAAAAAAGGTGTTAAGAAAGAACCTTCTATTAAATAAAATAACACTATTTTTTCTTTGAATATGTTCCTGCCTCAAATGTTGTAGATTGAATCATCCAATGCTACTGTAATTTGTTTCTTGTTTTTCATTATTTATAGAGGCTGGAAAGCTAAAAATCTACATTTCCTAGACTCCCTTGCAGCTAGAGTATCCTGTTGTGATCTAGCTTTTGCCAAGCAGGTGCATCAGCTCCAAGCTGAGTGAGCAAAAGTGAACGTGGTAGCTTGATGGCTGTCTGGAAATGTGGTGCAGAAATGCTTGAGTTTTTTTCATGGCAGCGGTGGTGAAGCTTCTGGTGCCTGAGCAGTCCTAAGCTTCAGTATTGATAGCAGCCAAGGTGAATGATTTCTGAATAGCAGCTTTTCTGTGTGTAGCAGAGGCAGAATGGCTCTTGAGTCAGCAGTGGTGGCATCAGCTCCCATGCAAGCCAGTTTTGTAGGGTGCCTCTGGGAGTAGCTCAACCTACATTTGCATCTCCAGCCCATAAAGTCTTTCTATTTAATCTAACTAGAGTAAGATTCTGTTTCTTGCAACTGAACTCTGACCAATTCAGCAGCCTGAGGAAAGATGTCTTAAAGCAAAGTCCAATGGACTAGGAGTCTGATTCTTGGCACACTGGTTGGTCACAATGCTTTGATTAGAGGCACACTCCTGCATATCTGCATACTCTCAGTTTAGAGTTACTGCAATTCAGCTTTTCCCAATGTATGTTCATCCAATCAATATATTACCTACTGTATTAGTCTGTTCTCATGCTGCTAATAAAGACATATCTGAGACTGAGTAATTTATAAAGAGAAGATGTTTAATTGACTCACATTTCTACAGGCCTGGGAGGCCTCATGAAACTTACAATCATGGCAGAAGGGGAAGCAAATATGTCCTCCTTCACATGGCAGCAGCAAGTAGAAGAATGAGTGCCCAGCAAAGGGGAAGCCCCTTATAAAACCATCAGATCTTGTGAGAACTAGTTCACTATCATGAAAACAGGATAGGGGAAACCACCTCCATGATTCAATTATCTCCACCTGGTCCCTCCCATCATGGAGACATAGCCAAACCATATCACCTACCTACCCCCAAAATGTTTTATTGGTCAAATGAATAAGAGAAAATTAAAGGCAAAAATGTTTTGAATCAGAACCTTTAAGGTGATTTCATGCCTTAAAAGTCTTAAAATGTGCTTCAAAGAGATAAGTGTAACATATGCAGTTTTTGTTTAGTATTTTCAACCTCTAATGCCCCATTCTGCTACCATTCCCTTTTATTTTTGTAAGACTGATATTCCAAGAAATATGCTGGGGAAAAGCTGTGCTCAATCCATTCAAAGTGGCCAGTTCTGACTGTAGAGAAGCCATTGGCAAGTGAGGTTTTTGAGCTGCTTTCTACAGATGCTACCATTGGACCTCTGCATTAGTCTGTTTTCACGCTGCTGGTAAAGACATACCTGAGACTGTGTGATTTATTAAAAAAAAAGAGGTTTAATGGAATTACAGTTCCATGTGGCTGGGGAACCCTCGCAATCATGGTAGAAGGCAAGGAGGAGCAAGTCACATCTTAAGTGGATGGCAGCAGGCAAAAAGACTGTGCAGAGAAACTCTCCTTTTTAAAACTATCAAATATCATAAGACTTATTAACCATGATGAGAACAGCACAAGAAAGACCTGCCCCCATGATTCAATTACCTTTCACTGGGTCCCTCCCACATCATGTGGGAATTCAAGATGAGATTTAGATGGGGACACAGTGAAACCACATCTCCCTGGCCTCTCCCAAATCTTATGTCCTCACATTTCAAAACCAATCATGTTCCCAACAGTCCCCCAAAAGTCTTAACTCATTTCAGCATTAACTCAAAAGTCCATAGTCTCATCTGAGACAAAGCAAGTCCCTTCTGCCTATGAGCCTATAAAATCAAAACTGAGTTACTTTCTAGATACAATGGGGGTACAGACAGGCCCCATGCAAGTCCAAAATCCAGTGGGGCAGTCAAATCTTTAGCGCTCCAAATAGATCTCCTTTGACTCCATGTCTCACATCCAGGTCACACTGGATGCAAGAGGTGGGTTCCTGTGGTCTTGGGAAGCTCCACCCCTGTGACTTTGCAGGATACAGTCTCTTTCCTGGCTGCTTTCACAGGCTGGCATTGATTGTGGCTTTTCCAGGTGCATGGTGTAAGCCGTCAGTGGATCTACCATTCTGGGGTCTGGAGGATAATGGACCTCTTCTCACAGCTCCACTAGGCAGTGCCCCAGTGGGACTCTGTGTGGGGGCTCCAACAATACATTTCTCTTCTACACTGCCCTAGCAGAGGCTCTTCATGAGGGCCCCACCCCTGCACCAAACTTCTGGCTGGACATCCAGGTGTTTCTATACATCCTCTGAAATCTAGGCAGAGGTTCCAAAATCCCGATTATTGACTTCCGTGCATTTGCAGGCTCAATACCACGTGGAAGCTGCCAAGGCTTGGGGCTGATTACCTCTGAATCCATGGCCTGAGCTCTATATTGGCCCATTTTAGCCACAGCTGGAGTGGCTGGGACACAGGGCACCAAGTTCCTAGGCTGCACACAGCATGGGAATCCTGGGCCTGGCCCACAAAACCACTTTTCCTTCCTAAGCCTCTGGGCCTGTGATGAGAGGGGCTGCCGTGAAGACCTCTGAAATGTCCTGGAGACATTTTCCCCATTGTCTTGGGGATTAACATTTGGCTCCTCATTACTTATGCAAATTTCTGCAGCTGGCTTGAAAATGGGATTTTTCTTTTCTATCACATTGTCAGGCTGCAAATTTTCCAAACTTTTATGCTATGTTTCCCTTTTAAAACAGAATGCTTGTAACAGCACCCAAGTCACACTTTGAATGCTTTGCTGCTTAGAAATTTCTTCTGCCAGATACCCTAAATCATCTCCCTTGAGTTCAAAGTTCCACAAATCTCTAGGGCAGGGGCAAAATTCTGCCAGTCTGTTTGCTAAAACATAGTATGAGTCATCTTTGCTCCAGTTCCCAACAAGTTCCTCATCTCCATCTGAGACCACATCAGCCTGGATTTCATTGTCCATATCATTATCAGCAATTTGGTCAGAGCCATTCAACAAGTCTCTGGGAAGTTCCAAACTTTCCTACATTTTCCAGTCTTCTTCTGAGCCCTCCAAACTGTTCCAACCTCTGCCTGTTACCCAATTCCAAAGTCACTTTCACATTTTTGGGATATCTTTTCAGCAGCGCCCCAGTGCCAGTACCAGTACCAATTTTATAGTATTAGTCAGTTTTCATGCTGCTGATAAAGACATACCTGAGACTGGGCAATTTACAAAAGAAAGAGGTTTAATAGACTAACATTTCCACATGGCTGGGGAAGCCTCACAATCATGGCAGAAGGCAAGGAGGAACAAGTTACATCTTATGTGGATGACAGCAGGCAAAAAGAGAGCCTGTGCAGAGAAACTCCCCTTTTTAAAACCATCAGATCTCATAAGCCTTATTCACCATCATGTGAACAGCATGGGATAGACCTGCCCCCATGATTCAACCACCTACCACTGCATCCCTCTCACAACACATGGGAATTCAAGATGAGATCTGGGTGGTGGCACAGCCAAACCACATCAACATCCATGGCTTTTTTTCATTCAAATTGCAAAAATCTTTTTCATATCTCTTGGCTTTTTATGTTTCATCATAAAAACAAGATTTTGTCTTTCCCTATAGAATCTGCTTCCTTTGGGACTAAAGATCAGTATATAGCATAATGGCTGTGATTGATTGGGACTAAAGATCAGTATACAGCATAATGGCTGTGATTATGGCTTGATTTCTGACTCTGTGTATTAGTCCATCTCACATTGCTACAAAACAAAACCTGAGACTGAGTAATTTACAAAGAAAAGAGGTATAATTGGCTCACAGTTCCACAGGCTGTACAGGAAACATGATGCTGGCATCAGCTCAGCTTCTGCGAAGGCCCCTGGAAGCTCGCAATCATGATGGAAGGTGAAGGGGGAGCAGGCATGTCACATGGCTGGGGCAAAAGCAATAGAGCTAGGGGCGAGGTGCTACACACTTTTAAATGACCAGATCTCACACAAACTTATTATCGTGACGACAGTACCAAGGAGATGGTGCTAAACAATTCAAGAGATATCTGCCCCCATGATTCAATCACCTCCTGCCAGGCCCCAACTCCAACACTGGGGATTACATTTCAATATAATTTGTGCAAAGATATACATGCAAACTATATCACTCTGATACTTGCCAGCTGTGTGAGCTTAGGCAAGTTGCTAACCTCTCTGTGCCTCACCTCTCCATCTGCAAAATGTAGATGATAATAGCTGTTGTATTAAAGAAGTTAATACACATAAAGTCTTAATATAGGTCCGTGTTGTACAAAAGTGTAGTCCTTAGCCATATGTTGCTGTTTCCACTAAAAGTAGTTAAATTAAAATTCACTTCCTTAGTTACACTAGCCACATTTCAAGTGCTTGATAGCCAAGTACGACTAGTGACATCCATTTTGGACAAAACACATGTAGATATTTCCATTGCCACAGAGGCTTCTAGAGCCTAAGCACTTAGCAAGTTCTAAATAAAAGCTAATTTTTATGCTCCAAGACCCAAATAAGTTCAATTGCCCTCATCAGATTCTTAATCTTCAGTCAGATCTCCCTCTAGGAAACAAATAAAAATTGTAAAATTTCAGTCACTTTTGCCTTGTCTTCTCTTTTTCCCTTCTTTTTCCTTCTTTCCTTCCTCCTTCCCTTCCCTCCTTCCTTCTTTCTTTTGTTCCTTTCTTTATTCCTTTCTTCCTTTCTTCCTCTTTCCTTCTTTCCTTCCTTTCTTCCTTCCTTCCTTTTTTCCTTTGTTCTTTCATCTTTCCCTCTCTTTTCTTCTCTTCTTTCCCTTTTCTCTCCACCTCTGTGGAGGCAACCAGAGAGTTTCCTGGTTGGGATTTCCTAGTAAACTACCCTGACTCTCCAAGTTTACTATTACAGTATAACTATTACATTGGAGCCCAAAAGCCCATGTTACTCACACCAACATCTGGAAAGTTCTCAATTGTGTCAGAAAGCTGAACGTGTCTTTCCACCAACTTCATCCTTTCTCTCTATCAAAGCATAAGATTTTGACAAGATAGATGTGCTTCTATTAAATTATTTGTAGTCTCACTGTAATGAGTTCATCCTAGCATGATTGCCATGGGCCACTGTCTAGGCCTCAAAGAAACAGGCCAGAGGAAGATTTCTGTTGATGATACTCATTGAAAAAGATGTGACCACTAGTCCTTTCAAAAGGATCATAACAGATATTGATTCTTAGTTTGGGAGTTTGCCTCATTAAAATACCAAACAGAATTCTATGGGGAATGGGCTATATTGATTGTTTTGTTTTGTTCTATAGGTTTGTTTCCTATGTAACATGTAATTGTATTTTATAGTTGCTATAGTATGCCAGAATTAAAGACCTAATCTGGCTAAACAAGAATTGGCTTATAAATTATGAAACATTCTTTCCCATCAAACTTCTAGATAATTAAACAAAAATTTAGGAAATGTTATCTTTGCTGATTGTTTTGTATTGTGGTAAGAGCTAGAAGAAGATAAATAAACTTTTTTTTTCTTCTTGTCACTGTTTAATTTTCTTAGCAATTAAGCCACTAGTGATGAGCTTAGGGATTTCAGAGAAGACTATGTTTTTTTACTGAGGTCTATTAAACTGCCTTTTTTTAAAACATGATTTTGCTTCTAAAATTTGAAAATGAGTTGCCATCAATGGCATGATGGAGGCAGCACAGGTTCTGAAAGTATTCAGACTTAAATTCAAACTCTGTATTTTCCCTTCTGTTTCAACTAAGGCAAGTTACTGAATGGGATATTTTGAGATTTTAGAAAGTTGTTCTTCTGTACACAAGTAGATTTAAAATAATCACTTCTTCCTCCCTCTTTTCAGTAGATAGATTGTACTTCAGGTGCTTTGATTCTGCACTTGGCCATCTGACATGCTTTGGCCAATGGGAGTTTAGCAGACATGCTGCAAGCAACATCTTGAAAAATGCTTGCATGGTTGGGCTTGCTCTCTTACTCTTCTGCCACAGCTGTGAGAACATGTATTAGCCACCTGATTCCAAGAAAAGAAACAGAAACACCTAGAGCAGAGCCACTCACAGCCAACCACAAGTCTCCTACCAGAGACAGAGACAGAATACTTTTATCTAAATAAATTCAATGAGGGTAGGTCCAGTTCCTGTATGGTGAGGCACCATATTGAAAACAGAGAGCTAAGGAAATAGCTACATAATTAATAGGCATATCCCCATCGATCTCTACCTGTTTACAGCATGCTAGCCTACAAGTCTATAAGTACTAGGCAGGTGATTGGAAATATTTCCTGTAGAAATAGATTAACCCTAGAGAAAGACCCACAGATTTCCCTATTGCAAATGTCATCCCTGATTCAGCTTCATTGAAACACAATGGTTTTGACCAACCCATATGTGCATAGATTCTAATCAGCTTTTTAGTACTTTATAAAATACGATTAAATCTCCAAGGATCACCTGATGTTTGTGAAAAGTTTTTAACATCAAAAACTGAGACTGGGTTGGCTGCATGTAATCATTGACCAGAAATAACAATGCCTTAAATATAAGAGGAATTACTAGAGCTCCAGATACCATGTCCAATTCCAAGCAGTAGGGAAGGAAAAAGGGCAGAAGGGTAAAAGGGCTAGCCTTTATTTGTGTCAACTCCCTTTAAGCAGGTTCCCCAGAAGCCCTACAAAACACTTTATTGGCCAGAACATGCTCATATGAATATATCTAGCTACAAGGGAGGTTGGAAAATATAGACTTTCAACAGGATAAATATCTCTCCCAAATAATATTGTTTTATAGATGAAGGAAAGAATGAACGTTTGGTAAACAACCTGCATACACACACACACACACACACACACACACACACACACACACACACAGGCTGAATAAAGTAACTTGAAAAAAATAAGATTGATGTACTAGAAGCAGAAAACTCCAAAATATGATATTTTCAGAAAGAAGATATTTACCCATGAATAAAGAACAGATTTCTATTTAAAAGAAAGGAACAACAAAAAACCAAAGAGCTCCTTGAAATAAAAAAGAAAATACAGTAGTCACAAAAGAGGGGGATTGTGGACTAAAATATACAGTTGAAGAAATCTCACAGAAAAGTGAAAGCAAGAAGATTAAGGAGAAAAGAACAGAAAACTAGAAAATCCAGAAATCCAAATATTTTAATAATAAGTGCTTAAGAAAAAGATGTCAGGAAAAAATTAGAGTAGTAAAAGAAATAATTAAAAGTTTTTTCTGAAGTATATGTGTTTCCATTTGAAAGTGCACATTGAATGTTCAATAAAATAAGGGAGAAAATTTCACACAAGATATATTATCATGAAATATCAGAACACCAGAGAGACAAAATAAAATTTCCAGAATGAAAAGAAGTATTCCCAAAGCAATACTGAAAGATATAATTCAAAATTATCTTACAAAATGTGAAGAAAAACAATATTCAGCCTAGAATTCCCTACTCAGCCATACTAGCAATTGAATAGGATGGAATAATCATTTTCAGACATAAAGTGACCCAAAATATTTACCTACCATGCACTCTTTCCCAGAAAACTACTGAAAGACGTTGACCATTAAAGTGATGGAATAAACCAAGAAAGAAGAAGATGGGAGGGCTGGGAAACACAAGATCCAACACTGGAAGAGTAAAAAATTCTCAGGATAAGGACAGAGGGAAGTCTCTGGATGTCAACTGTGCAGCAGATCTAGAGCAACCAGTCAAGATTGTCAGAGGGGAGGATAGAGTGTTCCAGAATAGATGGAATTAAGCCAAGATGTTAGAATTGATGAATAAAATTATCCTGAGGGAGGCTTTAAGTTTCTAGCAAAGACAGTTTAGATCCGTAGAATACTTTGCAATTAATAAAATTGTAGCAGCTATTTTCTTTAATGAAAAACCTAAAAATTTGTATGAGAAAGGCTATATAATGCAGGGTAATTCATGGCTACACTATGAACAACATTTGCAAAGCTATAACAATATGTAAAAGGTTAATTTAACCAGAAATTGTGATGTAACCATATTAGGAAGATAGGAGAGGGGAGTTTAGGGAATATATAATAAGTTTAACAATAAGCATGCTTAGAAATGGAGGTAAATATGAGGAAAAAGAGCTAAAAAATTCAGAACAGTTTCCCCTAGGGAGTGGGACTCCTGAAAGGAGATAGGTGCTGTAAATTCCCATTGTTTTTCATGATAAACATTGTAGAAGTGCCATTTGACTTTTAGAACTATGACACCTATTATTATGATAAAAGAAAAAAATTAGGCATGTATGCAGAAGCAAATAAAACAAAATAGTTTTATTTGCCCCTTTATCGAAGACAACTTCTAGCCAGCATTTCAAAAGATTGGGGGAAAAAGGCCAGGCACGGTGGCTCATGCCTGTAATCTCAACACTTTGGGAGGCTGAGGTAGGGGGATCACGTGGTCAGGAGTTCGAGACCAGCCTGACCAATATGGTGAAACCTCATCTCTACTAAAATTACAAAAATTAGCCGGGCGCAGTGGCACCTGCCTGTAATCCCAGCTACTCGGGAGGCTGAGGCAGGAGAATCGCTTGAACCCGGGAGGTGGAGGTTGCAGTGAGCCGAGATTGCACCACTGCACTCCAGCCTAGGCGACAGAGCAAGACTCCATCTCAAAAAAAAAAAAAATTGGGAAGAAAAAAAGAAGGAAAATAATAAGAAAGTGTCAACCTACTGTTTAAATACAGCCTCTACATTCTTGTACTCAGACTCCACATGCATTTCAGAAAAGCTTTATTGAAGCAGAAAAATACCCAAGAAGAGGTTCATGTTAATCCAGGATTGAAACGGCTGCGTGATAAGGGAACCACTTTTGCCAACAAGCTGCTCTTCCCGTTACCCTAAAGCAGGGCTAGTTATGAGATAAGACTTTCTGTCTGGGGTCAGGCACAGTGGCTCACACCTATAATCCCAACATTTGGGGAGGCTAAGGTGGGCAGATTACCTGAGGTCAGGTGTTCAAGACGAGCCCGGCCAACTTGGCAAAACTCCATCTCTACTAAAAACACAAAAATTAGCCAGGTGTGGGTGGTGCACGCTTGTAGTCCCAGCTACTCAGGAGGCAGAGGTGGGAGGATTGCTTGAACCCAGGAGGCTGAGGTTGCAGTGAGCTGAGGTCGAACCACTGCACTCCAGCCTGGGCAACAGAGGGAGACTCTGTCTCAAAGACTTTCTGTCTGAGAAGATCAAGACTGAAAAGAACATTGTCAAAGTTTAATGTTATGAAAGCTTCATAGAACAGTTGACCACAAGGAATAAACGTTGTGTAGAAGGAGTAGAGAAAGGAGCAGGCAACGAGAGCATCCCTTAAACCCTTCCCTCATCTTTTCAAATAGAAAAAGTATTTTGTAACAGAGAGAAATGTGATAAGGCAGTAAGGAGTACAGTTAATAAGCTCCATGAATTACAAAGCTAGTTCAGTGTAAACATCTGAAATATGACAAGAAGCACGCCATTGGTGAACCACTGATACAAACGATATGGATCAATCTCAAAAAATGCGATGTTGAGTGAAAGAAGCCAGTACATGATGTATTCATTCATTTTGCCACTCTTCTTTAAACTATACATATATGATTAATTTACTTTTATAGTATGATATATCTCCCAATGTAAACAATTCTGGAGGTTCACTCCTGCAATATTTCTAGAATATAGTGTTTTTACCTAAAAATACTGGTATCTATGGAGTAGGTCATTAATGTTTGCTGAAAACCTAGTGTACTTTTGCTACTTTATACATATCACTATACATAATACTGAAAGTAACACTGAATTATTTGTCATTGATATAAATTAAACATTAGAACATTAAGGCTCAGAGAGATGAAATAACCTTGCCTAAAACCTAGACATGCACGCAGATCTATTTGACTCCAGGGCTGCTTCTCTTTTGATACTGCCCGATTGTGAGTCATTCTGTTCTTTTATTTTAAGGGCATTTCTAAGAGGAAACCAAGGATTATTTGGAGTTGTGTACAAAACAATTTCAGGGAAGGGCAGTTAAAAGTCTTCTCTCCCAGGAGATGGTGGTATCCTTTTTGCCACACAACTTTTGTCCCTGCAGAGGGCACCTGAGGGCCTACTTCAACACAGCTCTTCTGCCATCTTTCACTCGTCTGAATAATTATGTGCCCTGATGTTCTGAGAAAGTGCCATCCTAGAAATTAACTTCATCAATAATACGAAAACATTTTTCTTTTCTGTTGGGAAATTAAATGAGAAAACAACTGATCAATGACTAGGAAAAGCCAAAAATTAACAAAACTTGAAAGCAATGGCTGAAACTGCTGGATGTGTTAGATGAATTATGTAGAATATTCCTAATGAGATGCACTAGGATTTGACTCTTGCCAAAGAAAGTAAACAGAACCTTGGTGATTTATTTAAGAAATTGTTTAAATTCACTTGATCAATGGCTGAGGCTCCAGAGGTGACACGACCTCCCCAACATTGCTCTTCTTTCTGGAGTAAAAATAAATTAATAAAAGAGAGATAACTAAAGTTCCATTTCTGATCACAAAAAAATTGCCTCACTCTGATTCTTTAGGAAATCTCTTTAGGTTGGATAAATGGCAGAATATAGAATCTTCCCTCTTCCCAGCCAGTTTCATTTTTAAAAGCATCAAAATGAAGCCTCCAGAAGGGAGATAAGTGCTGCTGCAGACAGCTGCAAACAATTAATTCTTAAAAACAAAACTGAAAACAGACTAATTAATTTACAAAGTGTGCAGGGTGTGCCAAGAGTGCAGTAAAAATCCATCCCACTTAGTGTCCACCCGTATTTCGGTAAAACAGAGCATTTGCAAAGTGCTATATATTAAATTATAAGGCAAAACTATGGTGCATAATTCTCAGATGCCCGCGTATATCTCTCTAATAAGAACAGTTTACCTAAAACCATTTATAATGTAATAAATTTCTTAATATTGAATTGGTAAACATCTGCATAGCCCATGCTACCAGGACTGTATCTGTGAAATTCTTAGTAAGCTGGTTGGCTCAAACCAGGGTGGTAGCAAAACACGTTCTGAGGAGGTAAAAGTCTGGATCCATTTTCAAGATGAAACCAACAGGATTTTCTCACAGATCGAGGTAGGTCATGAGAAAGATAGAGATGACTCAAGGATTTTTGACTTGAGCAAATAGATTATGAAGCTTCTGTAGAGTGAGAAGAAAATTATGGGTGCAGCAAATTCATGGGGACAGGGAAGCTCAGTTTCGACATGTTGATTTTGAAATATCCACCAAAGCTCTAAGTAGAGAGCTAGAGTAGACAGTTGAATGTATCAAGAAAGAGCTGGGGAGAAAGACAATAATTATTGTGTACACACTTGGGTGCAGGGACTTTATATTCATTAACTCATTTAATTCCACAGAAGTCTATGTGTTAGCTATTCTACCTGTTTTGTTTTATATTGTTTAATAAAAAAAAGTATTGAGTATCAAAGAATTTGAATAACTTGGTAAAGGCCCTACAGCTGATAGATGGAGAAGCTGGAATTCAAATTCAGGTCGTCTGATGCCAAACCAAAGTCTATGCTTTTGTTTTTGCTAATCATGCACCCCAGGAAAATGCCCTTTGCATTTCTTTACACTTTGGAGAAGTGAATATTTCACCTACTTTTATTAATTAGAATGTAGGTTGCATGTTCTAGAGACTCCAAACAATAGTGGTTTAAATAAAACCATTGAAGCGATTGCTCTTTTACATAAGACTGGAGACAGGCAATGATGGACTGTTGTGGCAGCTCTGCTGCAGGGCTCATCTTGGGACCCGGGCTCCTGCTATTTTCTTGCATCACCATATCCATGATAGTTTTCTTCTCTGAACAGATCAGAATAGTTGACTGTCAGGGTTACAATCCAGGCAATAGGATAGAGGAAGGGAGAAAGAAGAGCCCAATCTGAAAGTTGCACACATCATTTCCACTCATATCCTATTGGCCGAAACCTTTGGCCTAGCTTCAAAGCAATCTGGGAAATATTATCTTTACTTTGAACATCCAAATGTCAAACTAAAAATCAGGATTTCTAATACTTTGAAAGAAAAGAGGAAAATAGATGTCAGAGAACAGCAAGCGTTGTTTACTACTTTAGTACAAGGTGGGCCGAATCTCTTAATGTCTTCAGATGAATGCTTATGAAATAAGTTCATCTGATACAGATTTTAACTTGGAAAAAATGATTAAGATTTCAATTAATGTGTGAACCTGAAAAAATGCCAATTATTTCATATAAGATATAAGGAAACACAGTTTTCAAAGGATGGAGACAAAGTGAGTTTGTTAACTGTGTTTATACTATTGCTATATGGAGCCACCACTTCAGCTAGTAACAAAAACACTTGTCATTCTTGGCCAGGGTGAGTCTTGAATGACAAGAGTTTTGAATTATCAGATGTTTCCAGTAGTGCGTCTGTCACATAAACTGTGACCACTCAATAATTCTAATTTTCCTTTCCATGATCCAATATTCAGACAGTTTTGTTTTTTTTTCTTAGAGCAAAGCGGATCTTGTCAAAATAGCTACTATTCAAAACAGGCTGCCAGTTTTAGGAAGATAGGGTCAAAGAAAACAAGATCTCCTCTCCTCTCTGCTTCTATCATTAAGTAGAATAACAATGAGAGTAATGATAATGAGGAATGAGAGAAAATATTTAAATGTAAGTTCCAAATTTGCATTTCTAGCTCAGACTTCTAGCCTAAACTGAACTCCAAATTCATATATAAAATTATCTCCACTTTGAAGTCTAGTAGATACAATGTCAAAATCTCTAAAACTGAATTCTTACTATATTGACACCATGCACACACTACCCATCTCAGTTGATGGCAGCTGCATCTTTCCAGTTACACTATCCCTCCATAGGTCAACAGTTTAGGTTGATTCTTCTCATTTTCTCGTATCTACATCCAATTTTCTAGAAAAGCCTTTTGGTTCCATCTACATACACATAATCTGATGACTCCCTCACTGCATTCACTACTGCTATCATGGTACCAACCATCATCTCCTCTCTTGCCTGGATTATTGCAGTATCCTCCTGTGCTATCTCTACTCCCTGTAGTCTACCCTTAGCAAAGCAGCCAGGATGAAGCTTTTAAAATATGACTCAGATTATGTTCTTCCTCTGCTTAAAAGTCTCCAGTGGTTTTGCATATGCCCTGTAGCAGTGTCCAGAGTCTTCATAGTGGTCTTCAAGGCCTGTGGGATCTGCTCTGCTACCACTATCCCCCCACTCACTCAGCTGAATCCACACGGGCCTCCCAGCAGTTCCTGGAACAGGCAAGCATTTCTGCTTTGGGGCACTTGCTCTTGCAGCCCTGCCTGAAATGCCCTTTCCTCCCATCGTCCCCTTAGCTCACTTTCTCACCTCCTTTACGCCTTTGCCCATATCTCACCTGAGAAGTGAGGGCTCCCTCCGTCCCCTGTTAAATACCTCAACTACTCCCGTAATCCAGTATCTAGATTCCATTTCTCATATTCTTTTTTTCATAGTGCTCATTATCTGTATTAATTTGCCATGTGTATTCTTTCTCCACGTGCATTTAGAATACCAGCCCCAAGTGGACAGGGATCTCTGCCTTGTTCATTACCACATGCCAAAGCCTAGAACAGCTTACTGATGGCACTCACTCAGCTCCCAACACACATTTGTTGGCTAAATATTTTTTTCAATTTATAAAGAAAAGAGATTTAATTGGCTCACGTTTCTGCAGGAAGCATGGCTGGGAGGCCTCAGAAAACTTACAATCATGGCAGAAGGCAAACAGGAAGGAGGCACGTCTGACATTAGTTTATTAAGTCAAACTGATAAATTTCACCCTATGGACCCTCTCAGTTTTGAGAACAGCAGTGCTACACTGCCAAGAATTCATGCTAAAACAAACCATAAACCTGACCTACGTCCCTAGTCTGCTGACTTCGCCCAAAATCTAAGCTCTTGCATTAGACTTTAAGTCCAAGTGATATCATCATGGATTTTAGAAGAAAACATATATTGCCTTTGATTTTTATTTTTAAGGTGATAGTAATAAAGACCAGGCAGTATGAACACTGAATGCAGTGAACTTTGCTTGCACTTGCTGGAATACCCTAAACCAGCCTATTGGTTTTCCTATGTAGTTTCTGTAATTGTAGAGCAGTTGGAACAGGGCTCCGGCAAGTTACCAGCTTACCTATGCCTCAGTAAATCACTGAGCCTTAGTTTCCTGATTTGTAAAACAGGGGACACTCACAGCCTTGTAGGAGGGCTAAATGAGTATATAAACAAAAATTGCCAGGCACATAGTAAACGTGCTATTTATTACCAGCTTGGATTTTACATCTGTATCACTAAGCTAGCATTACAATAGAAATTAAAATCTGAATATCTGGGTTAAGAAAAAAAAACAGATGATGAAAATGAGGGTAGGAAAATCAAACAGGTTTGAATAAGCCAAGTTAACTTTTATCTTAATGTTTAAATACAAGATACTTCAAATGTAGGAAAGTAATACTTACACTAGCACTATTACAGCCAGGTATTTTATTTTGAGGAGGTTTCCTTAAGATCCTAAGTCCCTTAAGTTCTCCTCATTCTCATTCTCCTTTCTCTGGTGAATTTAGTGTGCAACCTACCAGCATATGTTTTATACTTTTACTGTATAGATGCATTATACCTTTAGTACACGTACTACATGCCTATATAAATAATATAGTGATGTTTTGTTATTACATTTGTATGTTTCTGCTGCTATGTTCTCAAACTCCATATGAAAAGGTATTATAATAGTAAATATTAATCTTTTTCCTTAACATCAAATGTTGGTGATATATTCATCCTGGTTGACATAGCTTTAGTTCTGTATGGCAGGAGTCAGCATACTTTTTCTGCAGAGGGCTGAACAGTAAAGGACCAGTACTGTAGGCTTTGCAGGCCACACGGACTCTATCGCATCTACTTGACTCTCTGGTTATGGTGTAGAACAGCAGCCACAGGTAATGTATAAATGTGTGAATGTGGCTGTATTCCAGTAAAACTTGTAAAAACCGGGTTGGGCCTGATTTGGCCCACAGGACATGTAGCAACCAAACCCTGCTATATAGTATTTCATTGAAGAAATAAGGCACAATTAATTCTCTATTTTCATGATGTGATGATTAATTTTAGTTGTCAACTTGAGTGGGTTAAGGGATATGCAGATAGCAAGTAAAGCATTATTTGTGGGTAAATCTGTGAGAATGTTTTTGGAAGAGGCTGGCATTTCAATTAGTGGACTGAGTAAAGCAGATCTTCTCTCAATGAGGGTGGGTTCCATCTGATCTGCTGAGGACCTGGATAGGGTAAGTAGGTGAATTTGCACTCTCTCTTCTGAAGCTGGGATGCCCTTCTTCTCCTGCCCTTGGACATCAGTACTCTAGGTTCCCTGGCTTTTGGACTCCAGTACTTGCACCAGCAGCCCCCCACTGGGTTTCCAGGCCATTAGCTTCAAACTGAGAATCACACCACCAGCTCCCCTGGTTCTGGGGCCTTCAATCTTGGACTGGGGCAAGCTGTGGGCTTCCCTGGTTCTCCTGCTTACACTGGGCCTATCATAGGGCTTCTCAGCCTCCATAATCCTGTAAGCCAATTCCCCTAATAAATTCCCTCTCATATACCTGTGTCTATATCCTATTGGTTCTCTCTCTCTGGAAAACCCTGACTAATACACATGGTAATGGACACTTAAGTTGTCAACCATTTTTTTTTCTAAATCAGCCAATGTTTCAGTGAAGAATCGTATACATGTTCCCTGCATGCTTGTATAAAAAATCTTCTAGATCAGTGCTTCTTAACCTTTAATGTGCCTGTGACCCACCTAGGGATCTTGTTAAAATATAAAATCAGTAGGATGGGATGAAGGCCTGATATCCTTTTGGTCTAACAAGCTCCCAGGTGATGCAGATGCTGCCAGTCCATGGACCACATTTTGAAAAGCAAGGCTAGACTAGAAAACTAGAGTAAAATTGCTCGAAATTATTAGATGTTGCCAAATTGCTCTTCAAGGTAGACAAACCTGTTTCCATACCCAGCAGGAGCATATGCCAGTTTTATTTCTATATATTCTCACCAACAGTCTGAATTTTCATACTTTTTATGTCAGCAATTTAAAGAGTATGAAATTATACTTTAAATTTGTTTTTATCTGATACCTTGAGGTTGAAGATCTCTTCTATGTTTTTTATGTATCTGGTCTTGTTCTTCTATGTATATCTTGTTCACTTATTTGTGTTTTTTCTTGTTGCTTTGTACGAATACTTTTAAAATTCTATACATTGATCTTTTGCCTATTATATCCTTTGCAAGTATTTTATCCCAGTCTGTGTTTCTCTTTCAATGTTGTTTTTAGTATACAGAATATCTTAATTTTAATATGCTATAATTCAACCATATCCCCCCTTGATGTTTGCATTTTAGAACTTTGCTTAAGAATTTTTCTTAACTTCCAAAGCCATAAAGATATTCTATTTTCTTCTATCTATTGGACAGTTTTTCTTTTTCTATTTAGTTTTAAACTCATCAGAGATTGATTTTTATAAATGTGAGGCAAAGAACAAAGTTTTTTCCTAATAGAAAACCAGTTCTCCTAACATCATTTATTAAATAGCCCATCCCTTTTCCTTCTGCTGATTGTGATGTTTTGGTAAGTGTCTCTATCACTGGTGATATTTCTGTATATGTATTGGTCTGTTTGGGGACTCTATTCTGATCTGTTACCCATCTGCACATCACTACCACACTCTTATTTGCTACAGCTTTGTAAGTGTTGATGTCTGATAGGGTACCTTGTTTTTCTTTAAAACTATCTTAATTATTTTAGATGTTCACTTTTTAAGCTATTTTATTAACTATAAGTATATACATATAAGTGCACATAAGTACATATAAATGTAGCTCAATAAATTTTTTAAAACTAAATATACCTATAAAACCAGAATGCAGATCAAGAAAAAGAAGTTGGCTACCATCCCCAAAGCCTCTGTCATGCTCACCTCCTGTCGCTAACGCCTCTCCCCAAAGGGAACCAATATTATGAATCCAATATCATTGCATAAATTAGTTTTTAGTATTTTATGTAAATGGAAATATAAAGTATGTATACTTTTGTATATTCAACTCTAATAGATACTCTCAAATTGTTTCCAAACTGGTTGTACCGATTTACTGTCAATATGAGAGCTCTAGTTGCTTCATATCTTCACCACATTTTGATATTTTCAGACAAATGGGATATGTCTGAATCCCATTTTAGCCAGTTTGGTTGGCATGTAACTTTATCCCATTATAGCTTTAATTTGCATTTCCTTAATAACTAATGAAATTGAGTGCCTTATACATTTATTGGCCATCCTAGGTATCCTGGGTTCTGAAGTATCTAAGTTTTTAGTTCATTTTTCACTGTTCTCCCAAGCATAGTCTTTCAATTCCTGTTTTACACTTTCACCTGTTGTGGGGTTTTGTTTTGTTTGTTTTTTGTTTGTTTGTTTGTTTGGGGTTTTTTGTTTGTTTGTTTGCTCTGTCACCCAGGCTAGAGTGCAGTGGCATGATCTTGGCTCACTGCAACCACATCCCAGGCTCAAGCAATCCTCCCACCTCAGCCTCCCAAGTAGCCAGGATCACAGGCGTGTACCACCATGGCCAGCTAATTTTTTGTATTTTTAGTAGAGATGGGGTTTCCCCATGTTGTCCAGGCTGGTCTTGAACTCCTGAGTTCACAGGATCTGCCTGCCTCAGCATCCCAAAGTGCTGGGATTGCAGGCATGAGCCACTGCACCTGGCCACGCTTTTGCCTTTTTCTTTTCCCCTATGTAAACAAAAGTCCATCCTACCCAGCTATATAGAACACATGACTCTTTCTTCAAGAATTCCTTTTCCTTCAAGGCCCATCGTGACTTTCTTGATCTCTCATGCTTCTGCTAATTCCCCAGTCAAATACTGTATCTACCCCGTTTGATAATTTGTAGGTTTTTTTTAACTTATTGTTGATAACACATTCTTCCTTGAACTAGAACTATCTTTGTACTTGTCACTTGCCCACTATTTCAGAGTTTTCAAACAGTGGGTAGCAACCTATTAATGGGTCATGAAATCAGTTAGTGTTTCACAACTGATATGGCTTGGATCTATGTCCCCACCCAAATCTCATGTTGAATGATAATTCCCAGTGTTAGAGGTGGGGCCTGGTAGGAGGTGATTGGACCATGCGGATGGTTTCTGATGGTTTAGTACCATCCCCTTAGTGCTATCTCATGATAGAGTTCTCACGAGATCTGGTGTTTTGAAAAGTGGGCAGCACCTGCTCCTTTGCTCTCTCTCTTCAACCTACTCGAGCCATGTAGGATGTGCTGGCTTCCCCTTCACCTTCTACCATGATTAGGAATTTCCTGAGGCCTCCCCACCCATGCATCCCACACAGCCTGTGGAACAATGAGCCAATTAAACCTCTTTTCTTTATAAATTACCCAGTCTCAGGTATGTCTTTATAGCAGTGTGAGAACAGACTAATATAACAACTATAATTTTTAAAATATGAAAGAGAATAGACTAGAAATGGAATATGATTAAAATATGAATACAAATAGACTAGATAGAAAATATCAAGTTAACTGCATATCATGGTAAATCTTTATTTAATAATATTCTTATTTCATATATATATATATACCTGCATGGTGGATTATGTTATAAAATGTATTTTTTAACACTGAACTTCTGTCAAAAAAAGTTTAAAAAACAATGTCTTATTTGACTTTAATCTTTATGAGGGCAAAGAAAGTCTTCCTTCATATTTTATTATTTATAGGGCTGTCATATTGCCTTGTACATAGGCCAAGACATATGATTTGAATTGAATTGATCCTCAGAACTTAGAAATTTTGCTTTCATTTACAAATCATTTTATATTGCCGCTTTGCTGTAATCGCTCATTTAAATAAAGCATCCACTCCAAAAATTAAGGCATTAGAAGAAATTTCAGATCCCTGCCTTTTACGGGAAGCCCTTGAGTCCTGTACACCAGTGCTATCGTATGTTAGTGAACCAATCCTGGTCTACAAACATTTTTGCTAGTGATTCACAAAGTGATAGTCGAGAGTAAATATTTTGAAACTTCTATAGCAATTCGACACAGTAGTTGTATGTTTGTTAAATCTAATAATTAAAAAATAGAGATTGTTTTTGTCATTTCACTTTCTTAAGTAATTTTTATTGTATTTATAAAAATATAAGTTCAAAATGGTTTAAAAATCAAAAAGTGGTACTACAAAAAGACAATTTGAGAAGGACTGTTCCAAAATATAAATGAAAGATGTGCATTTTTAAATTATCGAAAGTACAAGCCAGGTGTGGTGGCATATGCCTGTAATCCTAGCACTTTGGGAGGCTGAGGCAGGAGGATCACTTGAGCCTAAGAGTTCAAGACCAGCCTGAACAATATAGTGAGATCTTGCCTCTGCAAAAAATAAAAAATTTAGCCAAGTGTGGTAGCATGTGCCTGTAATTCCTGCTACTTGTGAGGCTGAGGTGGGAGGATCACTTGAGCCCTGGAGGTAGAAGTTGCAGTGAGCTATGATTATGCCACCACACTCTAGCCGGGGTGACAGAATGAGACCCTGTCTGAAATAAATAAATAAGTACAGATTTCTTCTGTAAGTTTCCTGAATTTTATTACTAAAGCAGAAAGTATCCTATGTAGCCTGGCCTTTGTTGAAGTCCCAATGTATATTTGCTGTCGTTTTATGGGTTGCATTTGTGTATTTTATCTGGAATACCTGCATCTTCTGACTAATGGCCTCCACATCTTTTTGACCATGCCTCTTGCATTAGTAAAATACTTTGAGAATATGCTCCCATATATGTATATTTATTAGCAATAATTTCATATTTACTATAGTCAATTATTAGGTACATTATAAAACACATATCAAAAATATAAAGGTTGGGACAAAAAAAACAAATCTTCATGGAAGTTCAAGTTAAACATTTTTCTCCTAAAGGTGCATATACTCTGACTTTGGAGATTCTTACCCTAGATCTGGAGCAGCAAACCTTTTCTGGGAGGATCCAAAGAGTTAATATTTTTAGCTTTCAGTCTGTGTTGCAAGTATACAACTCTGACTTTATAGTATGAAACCAGGCATAAGCAATAGGTTTAAAAATGAGCATGGCTGTATTTCAGAAAACTTTATAAAAACAAGTAGTGAGCCGGACTTGGACCAAGAGCCATTGTTTGCTGATTTCTGCTCTAGATTTTAGGGAAAATTGCAAATCCCATATTCACTCTCCTAGGGAATGCGAATTGCAGCATAAGAAGCCAGAGAAATATAAAAATCCCAATTTCCTATTTTGTTGTTGTTGTTGTTTGTTTGAGATGGAGTCCCATGCTGTCACCCAGGCTGGAGTGCAGTGGCCCAATTTCGGCTCACTGCAACTTCTGCCTCCCAGGTTCAAGGGATTCTCTTGCCTCAGTCACTGAGTATCTGGGATTACAGGGGCATACCACCACTCCCAGCTAATTTTTGTATTTTCAGTAGACACAGGGTTTCACCATGTTGCCCAAGCTGATCTTGAACTCCTAACTTCAAGTGATCCACCCCCTCGGCCTCCCAAAGTGCTGGGATTACAGGCATGAGCCACTGCATCCAGCACCCACCCTTTTTTTTTTTTCTTTGGAGTACAAACAAACTTACTTTATGGATGAGGAAACTAAGGCCCAAAGAGATGACCTTCCCAATCATCCCAGCAAAGAAATATTGCTGTATATAATTGCAATGCATGCTTACTAACTAAATCTTATACTTGGTCATAAAACCATCACATTTAGTAACAACCAATTAAATTATTTTATTAATAAAGAAAATCCTGCCTCAGCAAATTATGATTTCCTATAGTTTTTTTCCCTGAGGTTTTTCATTATTTCACTCAGAAAATATTGCATTTAGGGTTAAGAAAGCTTAGCAGAATCACTTCTAACTAATTCAGTGAATAAAAAACTTAAAAAGATGGATTTTTAAAAACCCAGTCATTTGTTTTCAGGAAAGTCTCAAAAATTGACAAGAATTCAAATTACAAATGGAAAATATTCTCAAGAGTTTCATTTTAGTAACTGTACCTGGTATTAATGATCCACATAGGTGTTGCTTAAAAATGAACGATCAATTTTTGCAAACAACATGCTTGCCAACAGAATGCAGAGGGCTTTCACACACACTGCTCTTAAGTCATGGTTAATTCATAGCCAAGGACACAACTAATGTGAACAGTAAATAACATCTTGCCGTGCAGGTCAGCAGATCAAGAAGGATGTTGTTACCCTGAAAGGGCTCAAGGACATCAGCTAGTGCCTCTTTATTTGTTCTGCTTCTGCATCTAGGACACAGCCTAGCACGGTATGGAGAGTTGACATTTGTGGAATGAATGAATGAATGGATGAAATATGGGACTGCTGAAGAGGACTGAATTCTCTACAGAGATGTCTTAAAGTTGTTCTCATTGCTTTTACTTTTTAAATTTCTTCTATTTCATTGAGACTATTTAAGACAAAGCTGAGGAAGAATCTTGGGAAATGAATCTTTTGAATAGTGATCTGGTTCAACAGAAAAGGAACTGAAAGAGATAAAAAATTATTAGGCCAACATTCTATATCTTCTGGTAAAGAGTTTACAAATAAATAAAATTTACAAATGTTTTTTCACATTTTATAGTATCCTTTTAAAAACCCAAACTCGTTGTAAGAATCTGTCCGGACAAGAGAAGACCTCCAAATTTACTCTATCTTTAAAATGAAAACTATGAGACTTTGCTTTGCAACTCTATATAGCAAATTCCATGGGAATGGGAAAATAGAATTCATGAGTGATCCATCTCCAAACAGCTTATAGACATTCCTACTAAGGTGCCATCTTCCCATCCTTTGTCACCCAAGAAAATTCCCCAATGAGAACTGATTTTGAGTGGTTGAGAAGAGGAAAGGATTCCTCTTTCCTACCCCCAATCCCTCTACTTACTGGTAGTTTGTTAAAATTCCTTTTAACAAAGGACCACAATTTTTATTCAATGAAAATACTTAAAATGCAAATAACTCTGGAAGTAGGAAAAAAAAAAAAAAGAAAAACAAAGCTGTTGATTTAGATTCACACTAAGGGGTAAATAGCTTATCAGATCTTTTCCAGAGAGTAGGTTCTGATGGCTACAGGCTCCATGGAGAGAAAAAGGCCCTGGGGAAAAGTAGAACAAATGTTGCCTAATTTACATTTTTGCTTGAGGCTGGCCCTGTTTCTGAATTTAGTGCCTCTACCTGATCAATCCCCAGAGACTTGTTCCTATCATGTCTCCAGCTGCCATTCGCCTTCCTCCATCACCTGTGCCTCCCCTCCTCCTCTACCTGCCTGTTTTTACGCCACCAGAAGTCATTCTATTAAATGCAATTTCAGTTTTGCCCTGTCTGTCTCAACAAAGCCACTCCATATGGGATCAAATGCTAGATAAGAATCTTTTGAGATAACCGTGACCCAGCTGATTAGTAAAGGACTTCGGTTTTCCCTAAGATGGTGTATCACTGGTCAGCTCCTGCGATAGCAGCAGGAGGTTTATTGGAGAGTATGCTCGGAATCACCACCCCTGAGAGACAGAGGGAAGTCATTGAGGGCAGGGAGAGAAGTTGAGCTACAGTATAGTTGCAGCG
The DNA here is from genome assembly GCF_028858775.2 of Pan troglodytes. Taxonomy (NCBI): domain Eukaryota; kingdom Metazoa; phylum Chordata; class Mammalia; order Primates; family Hominidae; genus Pan; species Pan troglodytes. The sequence continues at coordinate 34,999,456 of NC_086015.1, forward strand.
AAGGTCCCAGCCAATCCAACCTGGAGATCTAGAGCTGAGAGGGCCCTTCAGAGTTGTTCTGAATTGAGGCAGGAGAGCTGCACCTTTATAACCCTGCACTGACCAGCCACTGAATGTAGTTTGTGCCTGAAAATGGGTATGATCTTGGGGCAAGACACTCTCTTCAGCCAAGCACAAATCCCAAAGAGGACAATCAGCTAAGGGGCATCAGCCATTAGCACTCCCAGCAGCTGGGAAAATAAGTGCCTCTTTCCTAGAGGGGGATCTTAGGTATCATGATATCCACTAAAATAAAGTTACTGTTCTTTTTAAGTACAGGCTTTAAATTGGGGCTTAAAAGCAAAAATCACTCATTATTTTGTTAGAAACTTTACCAAGATCTCTTCTTCCTTGCAGAAAAACATGTCACCCATAGTAATGCACCCATGGCTTCCAAGTTGCCAATTCAACACACATGGATTAATCTGCATTTGCAACTGTCATATTCATGATAATTCATGCAGACTTCCGTCTGCTTCATTGTAAGTGTAGTCAGACACATGAATTAAAATATTTGGGATGGACACAGTGGCTCACGCCTGTAATGCTAGCACTTTGGGAGGCCGAGACGGGCAGATCACGAGGTCAAGAGATCGAGACCATCCCGACCAACGTGGTGAAACCCTGTCTCTTCTAAAAATACAAAAATTAGCCGGGCATGGTGGCACGAACCTATAGTCTCAGCTACTCGGGAGCCTGAGGCAGGAGAATTCCTTGAATCTGGGAGGCGGAGGTTGCAGTGAGCTGAGATCACACCACTGCACTCCAGCCTGCCATAGAGCGAGACTCCGTCTCAAAAAATAATAATAAAATGAAATAAAATACATCTGAAATTTATATTATTATAAATTACTTTTCTATTCTCTTTAACATTGCAGTTAAGAATATGTGTATAGTAATATTTATACAAATTTTATTTCAGGAAAGTAAGGGAAACACGGCAAAATATTTTGTATGAAAAGAGATCATTAGATCTGAAAATGTAATTTAGGATGGAAGCTTGCCTTAGAGTAATTCTAAACCCTAGCTGCCACTTAAAAACACTTACGAAGCTATAAAATATCCTGATGCCCAGGTCATACGCAAGACCAAGTAAATCAGAACTTCTGGAGGCAAAACTGAGACATTATTATTTTTGAAACTCTTCAAGGAATTGCAATGAATAGATAAGATTGAAAAATCCATGTCCTGGGGCAGTGATTCTCAAAATTAAACGTGCATCGCAAGCACCTTGTGATGGATCAGGCGCAGATAGCTGGGACCCACCTCCACAGCTTCTGATTCAATAGCTCTGGGATAGGGCTGAGAATTTTTCTTTCTAATCAGTTCCTGAGTGACGCTGATGCTGCTCGTGCAGGACCACCCTTTGAGAGGCAGGTTCTAGAGGCTTTGCCTGCCTGACCAGAGTCCCCTCGCCACATTTAGCAGCTTTTCCTTGTCCCTGGTATCACCCATAAAACATTTTGGAAAATCTTCCCCTTTGTCAGTTTTTGGAAAGACCCTTTCCCCTCTATGCAGCTATTTCCAAATGCCACATTTTTCTACCCTCTAAGGAGGAACCACCAGCCATCAGGAAAGATAACCTCTAACTTCTTCCATAATTTTTTCATCTCGTTTTGTTTTGGATTTATTGGTCATTATAGACATGGTTTTACAAATTACAGAACTAAAAACACTCCTTTGAAACAACAACTTAATTGCTTCTGTTGCACAGTTCAATCCTAACATTTATGCTGTTAAGAACCAAATGCACTCACCGATGTCTTTTCACACTTGCTTTTTATCCTGAGATGGGCCAGATACAGCCGCTCTTCTCTATTATATAGCATTTTGCTGCCAGGTACTAGAAGTACATTTGTTTTGACTCAAATCAAGCAAAGGCCATAAATAACACAAAGATGGGCAGGAGTAATTTGGCCACAACCCTCTCTTAGTTCCTCCTAAAATCAGAGTATTTCCCAGGAGGATTTAAGATAGGATTTGTTTATCCCCTACTTCCTGCAGTTGCTTCAGTGAGACAGAGAGGTTTCTGAAACTCCTATGAAGTCTCATACCTCAACCTCAAGCACTAAAGCTGATAAGGAAGTTTGGCGATTCAGATAAAAATTAACTTTCCCTTTTAAGAGAGCCTGAGGAAAAAACGGACAAAAAGTCCTCATTTTCTTTAGCAAAAGAAAAATAGTCACACAATTTTTCAGCTTGGCCAAGATTAATAACTCGTAATCTGAAGATACTGGCTTCTGTTGAAGTGAATATCAAGATTTATTGACCTGTGAAGTAAATATTAACAGAGGTGAAACTGAGGTTAATAACAAACCTCAGGGGATAATACATCTTCATATTTGCTGGGACAAAGAGTCAGCCCATATATTGCTCATGCATACATTCAAAAACCTCTTTAACCAAAAAGCTCTGGAAATCTCTTTGCTGTGACAGATTGCTTAAATATATGGCCGAATTTCCATTTGTATTAACATTCTCTGGCTGTACTAAGGCAGCCAGAAAAGCAAAACATTAATAGCTTCTTCTGAGGATCATCAGCAGCCAATCAAAAGGCAGTTGTTTATTTGCATATGAGACCTGATTGGAAGAGACTGATCCTAATCAGTATCTGATTCCCCTCAATCTCACTGATGTAGGCAGTGTATTGATATGATCACACTAGTATTCAGCCACCTAATAAGCCCATCTTTTCTCCACATACAAAATAAAATACTCTAAACTACGATTTTATACACATTGAAATAAATATGCTCATTGTCACCAGTGACAAATTTTATAAACGAATGTTAAGAAATTTTATTTTTTAAAGAATAAGAAGGCCAGGCGCAGTGGCTCACGCCTGTAATCCCAGCACTTTGGGAGGCCGAGATGGGCCGATCACAAGATCAGGAGACAGAGACCATCCTGGCCAATATGGTGAAACCCCGTCTGTACTAAAAATACAAAAAATTAGCTGGGTGTGGTGGCATGTGCCTGTAATCCCAGCTACTCGGGAGGCTGAGGCAGGAGAATCGCTTGAACCCGGGAGGTGGAGATTGCAATGAGCCCAGATCATGCCAGTGCACTCCAGCCTGGCAACAGAGCAAGACTCTGTCTCAAAAAAAAAAAAAAAAAAGAATAAGAAATATGTTTTTATTTCATACCTGAACAAAGATATGAAAGGTATGAGATTTCTGGGCATTGGTGCCAGAGGAGCTGTTGGAATTCTAGTTCTAAGACTTACTTTCTCTGTGACATCAGGCAAGTCACTTCACTGCTCTGTTCCTGAGTTTCCTCCATTGGAAAATGAAGATAACGATAGCACTTACCTCACAGGGTTGTTGCATAGATTAAAGGAGTTAGGACATTCAAAGTGCCTTAGAGTGTGCTCAGAGCATACTAATGAATATATATTTGTTTGTTTGTTTGTTTTTTAAGTTATAGAGAAAAGGGTCTTTGAAGATCCTGTGGCCCCACAGTCTCAAATCTTTGTGGGCATCTGTCCCTTAGTTTTCTCATGGTTAGCCTTAACCATTGACTGTAAAGTGTTGATATTACTGATGTTTATTTAAATTTAAATTTAGTTGCCAACATTTAAAATTCAGGAGAATTCCATGTAAAATAATAAGAATGCACAGCTTTTCTCACAAAAATTTCAGAAGACACAACCACAGTTGGACTCGTATTCTCAGCGGCCAAGGAACAGGTGGCACTAAGGGGCAGCTGCCTGCTGCAGAGGGCAAGTGACTTTATTTTCACAGGTGTGAGCATGCTATTTGCCAGTCTCTACCATTCTCCATTACTCCCTATACTGAGGCTGAGGGTCAACAGCCAAGTATTATCCCATTAACACTGTTACTTTTCTTGTAGTAGAACAAAAAGTAAAGAGAAATTTATCCTCACACCCATGTCTCTTTCGAAATGAGAAACAGAAACAAAGACAGAGAGGCCCATGCTTCAAGAAAAATGTGAGCCAGACATGCTTGTTTAGAGCATAAAGAGGATTTCTGAGTTTAATATACCAACAAAGTGCATCTGTAGAGAAAAGAATACAACTTAAGCCTCCATTAGGAAAACAAACCATGAGAAGAACCATGACTGGTATGTGGAAAAGATGCCTGATGAAAAGCTTAATGATCTGTAAAAGAGACTGGAATTTTAACACAGTTGATTTTGTGAATGTGAAACAAGTGAGTGGTGGTGCTGTGATATGCAGCGATGTACATTTTATACATTTACGTCACCTGCTCCGTGCATGTAGGTATTTGTATTTCTGATCCCTAATCTAAACTAAATTATTATTATATAGATGAAGAAACTAAAGCCAGAGAAGTTAAGGCAGTTGACTGATTGTAGCATACTAATTAGAGGCAGAGGTGACATTTAACCTGGGTCCCTTGGCTTCATTCCATGTCCTATTATTCAAATACAAATACAAATAGCTTCCACTGTGACTTCATGACGATACTCACTTTGATGATACTCAAAGTGAATACACACCCTCAGGTGAATTGAATCTCACCCTTCTCATCTTATGAGACCATAGAGGGGTTTAAATTCTCTCAGCCTTAACTCTCCAGTTAGAAAACACTAATCCTAGTGCTAGAATTATAATTGTTCAAAATGTTTTCAAGCTGGAATAAAATATTTGATCTACTGTTTCCTGTGTCAACAGACCACTATAATCAAAGTATGAACACTTACCCAAGTCCTTTATTGGCAGAATAAAAATATTAAGAGTGGAAATATAAAACAAACGCTTAAACAGTAAATATGACATCTCATCTGTTGCCAGAGATTTCTTCACTTTCTTGTCTCAATACAGTAGAAAAAATTTTCATTTCTTTTGAAGAAAATGCAGCATTGTTCGATATCTTACTTAATCTTAGCCAACTCTCGGATTCACTCTGATTTTATTGTATTATCTCATTCTCCCAATTCTGTGAGCCCACTGGTCAGACACCTTTAGAAAGACGGCATGAGACATGCCTAGAAATAGAAAATAAAAGCTGGGAAACACTTTAAAAACCACCATGAAACTATGCCTTCTCATACAGACTGACATGCAATTTATTAAAGAGAAAGGCAACAATATTAATATCTATGATCACTTGCCCAAATGCTTTTGTTTTCTATGCCTTTGCTGCTCCTCCTTCAGCCAATGGCTTTCTCAAAATGTAAACTGAAAATTCTTGTTCTATTGCTTATTTTATTTTTGGTTAGGTGATTTTGTTTTGTTTTGGTTCTAAGATACTAAATGATCTTATTTCTTCAGTGTGTTTCCACCTTCTCTCCCCTCTTTCTCCCATTGAAGGTGATAGGGGCTCTAACAATTGCCTCAGGGAAGGGATCTAAAGCCTCAAGGGTGGATACTGCTTAAAAGGTAGAAATCGGCTTTCAGACTTTGGTTTACAAAAGCCTAAACTAATCAAGAACTTTGCTGGTCGAATATCAAGAGAAAGAGTGTAGACTGATGGCAGAGAGGCAGCTGTCAGCTCCAACCCTGCATTCGTTCTCAGCCCCTCAGCGCTAAGTATTCGACAGTTGACCACCTTTCCTGGAGGTTAGAATCCAGCGAAGGGGAAGAGAACTCCAAATAAATTGGGAGAAAAGGGGGAATGGATGAATCAAATTAGAATTGAAGATGTGGAGTTTTTTAATTAGTTTTTCTGGCATATCTGTGTTTGTTACCATTTAAGGACAAAATTCAAGCGTCGGGGTTATTTTGACATGAAGACAGGGTAAATAGCCCCCTATTAGTATTCAGTAAGGAACTCAACCCCCTTTTAAGAGCTCTGTATAAAACTCCCTTAAAACGTGTCCTCCCCTACACTGACACGGGTATAGGAACCAGAAATAACGCTTTTATCTTTGCCTCCTCCATTTCCTTTACCCCTCAATCCACTTATCACTACATTCGCTTTTCCCTTCATCCCTGTGGTTGCAAAGTCCTGCAGATTTTGCCGCATCTCAGTGCTGTGGCTTATTGCCTCCTCTTTCTCCTTCCCAGCACTGCTTTAATTAAGGCCCTCATTGCCTCCTGACTCACCTATACTCCTAGACTTCTGACTTGTCTCCTGGTTTTCACTCTTGTTCTGCTCCAGTCTATTTTCCACGTAGCCTCCAGAGAAAACCACAATTCACATATGGCCATATCATTCTGGCTTAAAGTCCTACATTACAGCTTCCCAGATATGGTTTTAGATCAGGGAGAGCTCGAGGGATAGGAGCTATCTGCAGCCTCAGGTTTTTCTTCTCTTGTCTCCAGCTCATGGTACCCTGCTATCACTAGGCTATTTCTTTCTTCAGTGCTTTGCTTTCATGACCCTTCTGCCCCAAATGCCCACCTTAACCTGTTCTTTCTCCTCTTTCCCACAGGGCTCACTCTTGCTTATCCTGAAAGCCTCAGAAATCCTTCCCTCTCTAAATATTTGACCAGCTGCTCCAACAGATGGATTAGCTGCCCCTCTCTAATGCTTCCTTTCACACCCTTCATACCCACTGAATTGCTTTTTCAGCAACCACTTATGTGTCTGTCTCTTGCAGTAGAATATATGAGTTCTGCCAGGGGAGGGACCATACCTGACTCATTTCTTTATTACTAGAACCTAGAATAGTTTCAGCCTAATGGTGGTTCTTGAAAGAATTTTGGTTGAATGCATGATAGATGAAATATACACACACAAACATACGCATACAGCCTCTCTCTCTCTCTCTCTCTCTCTCTCCCCCCCTCCCCCCCTCCCCCTCCCTCCCTCCCTCCGTCCCTCCCCTGTCTCTCTTGGAGGGATTAAGGTATTATACTGGAAGATGAAAGATGTAACTTCTAGATTGGCTAATGCCCCTGTTGAATTGATATACATGCCTGCCCTGAAAAGAGCAAGGATTAGACATTAAATAACTTGGATAAAGGATAAGTTTCAAAAGCAAAAAGAAATTGGAGCAAAACATAAAGTTATTCACAGAAGCAAGAAACATACAAAAGTCACGAAATGTGTAGGTAATGACAGAAAGTGAGAAAGAAATAGACAATATTGACCATTTTGATAACTTAGCCAGGTAAATTCTAGATGCTTTAAGTATGTTAACCTATTTTAATACCACAAAAGTTCTCTTACATATATATTATTATCCCCTACAAATGAGAAAACCAAAGCCAAGAGGGAACAAATAATATACACTAGTGTAAATAGCTAATAAGAGATTTGATTTGAACCTAGGTCTGAGTGATACCAATATTGATGCTCTTTCTGCCACATTATATTGCTTCTAAAGATATACATGAGAAATTTTGCTTTTTTTCTCCATTTGTTCTTGGAGTAGAGGGAAAGGAATAGAAGGGCACAGTCAATATCTCCTGGTATGATAATAATGATAATAATAGTAAACACTTATATAGCAATTAAGATGTACTTGGTACTGTTGTAAGTAGTCTAAATACACTTCTTAATAATATCAGAATCCTATGACTGAAATATTGTCGTGAAACTCCTCCTTTTACAGATGAGCAAACTGAGGCACAGAGAGTTCATGAACTTCTCCAAAGCCACACAGATTCTAAGTGGCCAATACAGGATTCAAAACCATGAGTGTAGCAGCCAAGTGGATGCCCTTAGCTATTCTGCCTCCAAACATCTGCACATGGGACACAGAAAGAAGATAACCAGAAGAACTCAGAAGAAAAGAAATCCATATTGCACAGAGACTTTTTCTAGTCACTCTATGGGTTTTCACTATAACTTTATGCAGATAAAGTAGAGGTGTATATTAACACCCCATTACACAGATAACCTTCACAAGACCTTCAACTTGAGGATCAATTAGATCCTGGAAAAAGGCTGCAAGTCTTTATATCATTATATTCATATCATTATATCATTTATATCATTATAAATTAGACTTCTATTTTCTATAGCAAAACATGATAAATTAGGTTTATTTCTGGAAAAGCATTCAAATAAAAAATACTAAAATAAACACAAAAATACATGAAAGAAACACAAATGTAAGCTTTCATAAACATTTCTTACATTACACATTTTACATAAGTTTGGTTTCTACATATACTAGACTTGTTGAAGGTTATTAAAATAGGAATCAATGAAGTTTGGATTGAAGGTAAATTATTTTTCCTCGCAGACTTCCCTGTAGCAAGCATAGGCATATGTCACTGCTTTAGGCATCTCAGACTTGAATTCAAAATTAGAGTGATTAGTCTCAAAACTTTTTATTCTAATTTGTTGTGAATGAATGGAAAATTTTAGCATAGTAAAAGCTGGGAGAAATCATTTCCACAGTGTCATCTTTTTCAATAACCTCTTGCTCTTCTATTTCAATAAGTCCTTTGACAATGACGTCTACCTGATTTGTCAATATTGCTAATTATTGCAGTCATTATCAGCTACCCTCATGGTTTTGGTATTTTGGGTTCTGATATACGCTCCTAAAAATTCAGGCATCTTTGTTTATGTGACCCTATTATTTTACAATACAAATCTGAAATCTGAAAATTATTTGCATATTGATTATATATTTTAAAATTCTCTGTTTCACTCAAATTTTGTATTAAACTAAGTGTTCTTGTTTAGAAAGCATTCTTTCTAAAAGTCCAGATTCCTGAAGATGAAGAAAATGACAATTGATATAGTAAATTCTCATTCATAAGAATAATTCTTATCTACTTCAAAGGACTTCTGCACAAGTGGTATATAAATCTGACAGTTTTGAAATTGGAAAAGGTAACTGCTTAAAGTATCTAGCGGTAGAAAATAAAACCAAAGAAGATACAAATAAAGCTGAAATAGCAAAAATTCAGTGTGCTCTCTCTCTCTCTGCATATATATCTATGTATATTTACATTGATATAGATCTCTATCTCTCTATATATATGGTATTAGTCCATTCATAGATAGATAGATAGATAGATAGATAGATAGATAGATAGATAGTATTAGTCCATTCTCACGCTGCTAATAAAGACATACCAGAGACTGGGTAATTTATAAAGGAAAGAAGTTTAATTGACTCACAGTTCCACATGGCTGGGGAGGCCTCAGGAAACTTACAGTCATAGTGGAAAGCACCTCTTCACAGGGTGGTAGGAGAAATAATGAGTGCCCAGCAAAGAGGGAAGCCCCTTATAAAACCATCAGATCTCATGATAACTAACTCACTATCTCAAGAACAGGATGGGGGAAAATGCCCTCATGATTCAATTATCTCCACCTGGTCCCTCCCATGACATGTGGGGTTTATGGGAACTAAAATTCAAGATGAGATTTGGGTGGGGACACAGAGCCAAATCATATAATTTCACCCCTGGGTCCTCCCAAATCTCATGTCCTCAAAATTCAAAACACAATCATGTCCTTCCAACAGTCTCCCAAAGTCTTAACTCATTCCAGCATTAACTCAAAAGTCCAAGTCCAAAGTCCTATCTAAGACAAGGCAAGTCCCTTTCACCTATGAACCTGTAAAATCAAAAGCAAGTTAGCTACTTCCCAGATACAATGTGGGTACAGGCATTGGATAAGTACACCTGTTCCAAATGGGAGAATTTGGCCAACACAAAAAGGCTACAGACCCCATGTAAGTCTGAAGTGCAATAGGGCAGTAATTAAATCTCTTAAAGCTCCAAAATCTCCTTTGAGTCCATGTCTCACATTCAGGTCATGCTGATGCAAGAAGTGTGCTCGCATGACCTTGGGCAGCTCTGCCCTTGTGGCTTTGTGGGGTACAGCCCCCTTCTCAGCTGCTTTCATGGCTGGTGTTGAGTGTCTGTTGCTGTTCCAGGTGATGGTGCAGGCTATCAGTGGATCTATCATTCTGGGGTCTGGAGGATGGTCCTCCTCTCACAGCTCTACTAGGCAGTACCCCAGTGGGTACTCTGTGTTGGGGCTCCAACCCCACATTTCCTTCCTGCACTACCCTAGCAAAGGTTCTACATGAGGGCTTCACCCCTGCAGCACATCCAGGTGTTTCCATACATCCTCTGAAATCTAGGCAGAGGTTCTCAAACTTCAATTATTGTCTCATGTGTACCTGTAGGACCAGCACCACATGGAAACTGCAAAGACTTGGGGCTTGCACCTCTGAAGCCATGGCCCGAGCTGTACCTGGGCCCCTTTTAGCCATGGCTAGAGCACCTGGGACACAGGGCACTACGTCCCTGGCTGCACACAGCAGGGGCACCCTGGATCTGTCCCAGGAAACCATTTTTTCCTCTTAGGCCTCTGGGGTTACTGTGAAGGACTCTGACATGCCCTGGAGACATTTTCCCCATTGCCTTGGTGATTAACATTTGGCTCCTTGTTACTTATGCAAATTTCTGCAGCCAGCTTGAATTTCTCCCTAGAAAATGGGTTTTTCTTTTCTACCACATCATCAGGCTGCAAAGTTTCTAAACATTTATGCTCTACCACTTCTTGAATGCTTTGCTGCTTAGAAATTCCTTCTAGTAGATACCCTAAATCATCTCTCTCAAGTTCAAAGTTCCACAGATCTCTAGGGTGAGGGCAAAATGCTGCTAGTCTCTTTGCTAAAACATAACAAGTCACCTTTGCTCCAGTTCCCAAGTTCCTCATCTCCATCTGAAACCACCTCAGCCTGGACTTCGTTGTCTATACCACTAACAGCATTTTGGTCAAAGCCGTTCAACAAGTCTTTAGGAAGTTCCAAACTTTCCCACATCTTTTTTTTTCTCCTGAGTTCTCCAAGTCTCTAGGAAGTTCCACACCTTCCCACATTTTCCTCTCTTCTTCTGAGCCCTCCAAGTTGTTCCAACCTTTGCCTTTTACCCAGTTCAAAATTCGCTTCCACATTTTCGGGTATCTTTATGGTAGTGCCCCACTACCTGGTACAAATTTGCTGTATTAGTTTGTTCTCACACTGCTAATAAATATATACCTGAAACTGTGTAATTTATAAAGGAGAGAGGTTTAATTAACTCACAGTTCCACATGGCTGGGGAGGCCTCAGGAAACTTATAATCATGGTGGAAGGCACCTCTTCACAGGGCAGTAGGAGAGAGAATGAGTGCCCAGCAAAGGAGGAAGCCCCTTCAGAACCATCAGATCTTGTGAGAACTGTCACAAGAACAGGATGGAGGAAACTGTCCCATGATGCAATTATCTTCACCTCGTCCCTCCCATGGCACATGGGTATTATGGGAACTAAAATTCAAGATGAGATTTCAGTGGAGACAAAACCGAACCACGTCATATATATATATATATACTCACACACATATAAATATATAGAAAGAGTATATATATACACACACACGAAGATATACATATATACGTGTGTGCATATATATACACATACATATATACATATATATATATAATTTTAGCTCCTGAAAGTTGTTCAAAAGTCCCCTGAAGCAGGAGAAACAATTATATGATTATTTGAAAATAAAGCATCTTCTTTCTCATATTCCCTGATGAGAACACATGAGAGCTGTTTCAGCAGCCAGAAAAATGTATACAAAAATATACTACCCAATTATGTATTAATGCACACATTGCCTTCATTTTGCCTTATTTTCAGATAGAAACTTAAACAACTGAACATGCATAAAACAACTCCATTAATAATGGGCAACAGACATGAACAGACACTTCTCAAAAGAAGATATGCAAGTGGCCAAGAAACATATGAAAAAATGCTCAACAGCACTAATCATCAGATAAATGCATATCAGATACATAAGGAAATGGCATCTCATGCCAGTCATAATGACTATTATTAAAAAGTCAAAAAATAACAGATGCTGGTAAGGGTGTAGAGAAAAGAGAGTTCTTATACACTGTTGGTGGGAATGTAAATTAGTTCAGTGGCTGTGGGAAGCAGTTTGTAGATGTCTCAAATAACTTAAAACAGCACTACCACTGAAGCCAGCAATCCCAATACTGAATATATATGCAACTAAAAACAAATTGTTCTACCAAAAGACACACACACTCATATGTTCATCACAGCAGAGCACTACTCACAATAGCAAAGACATGTAATCAACCTAGGTGCCCATCAATGGTAGACTGCATGAAGAAAATGTACATATACACCATTAAATACTATGTAGCCATAAAAAAGAATGAGATCATGTCCTTTGCAGCAACGTGGGTGGAGCTGGAGCCCATTATCCTAAGCAAACTAACAGAAAAAGAAAACCAAAAACCAAATATAAGCATGTTCTCACAAGTGGGAGCTAAACAGTGGGCACTCATGAACATAAATATGTCAACAACAGAGACTGGGGACTACTAGATGGGAGGAGGAAAAAAGGGGGAAAAGAGTTGAAAAACTACCTATTGGGTATTGTACTCAGTACCTGGGTAATAGGATTATTCATATCCCAAACCTCATCATCAAGCAATATACCCGGGTAACAAGCCTGCACATGTAACCCTTGAATCTAAAATAAAAGCTGAAAAAAAAAAATTCAGAAATTAGAAGTAGTACTAAGACTTTGGAAACATTTACTGTGATTCTTCTATTTAGATTATGCCACAATGTATATACAGTTTAAAAGAAAAGTCAATGTACATCATATCGTAAAAAGATTTAACATTTTCATCTTTTAAAAAAGAGAAAATTATATTTTTAAATGTTTTATAATTCTCATTTCTTATGTAATGTGTTTTAGCACGATACTTTATTAATGTTATCTGTTAATACATATTTAGCATTTATATTTTCAATGCACTTATAATTTTATGTTTATATGTTTTGTGATAGAAAATGTTGATATTTAGTTGCTGATTTTTTAAATTATTTTATGAATCTTGAGCATGCTTTTAAAATTAGCAAGAATGCCAGAACTATGCAAATTAATTAACAAAATGCTGTAACTTTCACTCAACAACAGTAAAAAACTTGACAAATATAAGTTTTTGTTATTTTTAAGATAAAAAATTAAAATCAGGTTATGCTTACAAATAAAGCCAGTGTAGGTGGCCTGTATGTCATTTAGAATTAAATTATGCTTATCTCTTCAAAATAATTTCTCAAATTTTAATATATGCAAGAATCACCTGAGGATCTTACTGAAATTTAAGTTCTGATTCAGTAGGTCTGGACTGGGGTCTGGGATTTTGCAAATTTTAACAAACTCCCAGGTGGCATTAATGCTACTGGTCCAGGGACCACTCTTTGAGTGGGAAGGCTCTTCTAGAGTACTTCACATCATTCTCCAATGAATGTTAGAGATCACTACCAGGTAGGGCTGTCTTAATGCCTATGATTTAAATGAATGGAAGAGGGCATGCTGGGAACAGTGAGGTAAGGTAAGATAGGTTAGGTGATCTTGGTCTTACAAGTCGGCAGAGGATTGGAATTTATATGGAAAAAAATCTGAGTTAAAGAGTCTTATGAAGGGAGATCTGGGAAACATTCTGTTCATGGTGTACATACAAATTGAAGTAGGAGAAACTGGTGGAGAACATTTTCAGAAAATTCCTTCTTTCAATGAATGTCACTGAAAAGAGCATGAAAGTTGAGTGCAGCTTTGTCCCGGGATTCCTGGCTGTTCTTCCACTCCCAGGAAGCAGTGAGCTCCTGGCACAGAAATCCCTATGCGAGCCCTGGGCAGTGGAATCAGCAAAACAATGGAACAGGACACCAGCATTCACTGTTTGCTTTGTGTCTTATCCTTCAGGATGCTCCCCCTGACTGTGCCAAGCTAGCTTGGTCTGCATGCCTGTGTGCTCTCCATGCCTCTCTCTTCATGGCACTGGTCTCATTGAATCAGGACCATCTGTTTGCTCACCTGTATCTCCCCTTTAAACCTGGAATACCCTGAGGGCATGAGCTGCTCATACTGTGTCTGTTGTATATATGGTACCTAGCACAGTGTCCAGTTTTTGCCTGATCCTGATCACTAAATATTTGTTCAGTAAGTGAATGAGACCTTAAAGATCATTTAACCCCACTGAATCCCTTTTTTCCATTGTTAAATTAACACTCTGAAATAGAGTGAACCTGCAGCTGTGCTCCTATAGCTGCCCACTATGGTTTTCCATTTTGCTTTTACCTCTGTATTGACACAGTAGATTTTAACCCATTTATGCCTGAGGTTGCAATTTTTTGAATTTTTGCAATCAGACCTTTGCTATGATCTTGAGCAGTAGGATATAAATAACTCCCACATGATTAGCATTCCAATAATGGAACATTAGGCATAAAGGGACTAATGCCAACCCTCTACCCCAAGATTCTATTTAACCTACTGTGACTCACATTGGGCTTTCTGATTCAGTGTTCCTGATTCTGATTTCTGATTCTTGTTCTTGGATTAGGGAGCAGACTTCACCCACGCAATGACAGCAGAGACTCTTCTATTTTTTTCTGTCTTCATTAAGCTCTTCAGGTAGTGAGAAAAAGATGTATTCAGATTACCTCAGGGAATCAGGCACTTTGTAAGAAAGCAAGGGAGGCAAGAAAGTCAGGAACCTTCCTCGGCAGGGAAAAAGCACTCAGGTCCTTGAGCCTTCCCAGCTGGGACTGCCTACAGGCAATATGGCAATGCTGGTGACCACTGAGGATGCAGCAAAAACTCCAGTGTCCCAGCTCGCTCACCATACTCTCCTAGGCAGGAGCCCATGGCTCCCTGCTGCTTTTGCTGCATGCTGTGTTAGAAGTAAGGGCAGGAGATTTGTGTGGCATGAGGGTCAGACTCTGTACGCGGAACCACCAGGCAGTCAGGGACACTGTCATTACATTGTCAATGTTGTAGTGAGATATGGGGCAAAGAGCCCACTCTGTGGCCCTTCAAACTGTCAGTGGTTTACCCTCCAGTTCTCTCACCTTCCTCATGCTATCCCCTTGTCCCAACCAACAGGAGTCAGAAAGATATTCTCTTTCTTGGGTATTTCAGGTGTCATCACATGGGCAAACTCACCCTATATATGTTCCTGTTTCATAGAGCAGTATCAGAGAATGTTGCAGACATAGTCTCTGAGGTCCCTAAATCCTCACAAAGTTATTTAAATAAATGGCAAAATATGATGCTTTCATTTTGATAAAATTGTGTAAGTGCATTATGGATGATTTACTTACTAAGGATGGCCACAGCATTTAGGTGTCTGTGTTGCATTTTGGTTTATGATCACAACAGTGTCAAGATGTACACTTTTGATTTTTGTGAGCTAATGACAAAAGTAGAAACCATCAGTATGTAAATGTTAATAATTCTCTTTCAAAGTAAACATATCCTCATTATCTGTACAAATTAGAGTTTTACAAAAGTTCTATTACAGAAGAGTGGTGGGAAGTTGGTCCTTCCCATGGCATCATATAACATGGGCTACATGAGACATGTGAGACTTTCTGTGCAATTTCACAGTTACATATTTACTTTGAGATCAGCAATTTAGTTCCAGCAAAATGACACCATGCATCACATTGAATTTATGTTGTCAGTTTGATTTTTTATGGTCTCATTCTTTCAAAGATTTACTTTCTAATTTGTTTTGGTTTCATACCATTTTAAGAAATATAAGCAGAGGACATTAATCAATACTTTTGGGTTTATATATATTTAAGCAAAGTTAAAAGAAAAACAATTTAAGCCAAGGTTGGAAACTAAGAAAACTTTCCCTTCTTAAGAAACTGTTCACATATTGGTCAAGCTTCAGAAACAATGGTTATCCCTTTTAAAGACATTAATCCCTTGGTTTCAAACACATTCTCCATGAAGAAGCAAAAGAGGCCCATAGTTGACATCAAATGAGGGCATTCTTTGTAGGGGACTCTATTGGAGTATCTCCCAGATCCCCTTTGTTAGGCCAGCACACCTGTCTCCCAGCTTTGGTAAATGATGGCTGCTAATGGCTCATGGATGCCTCCTTCTCTGAAGAACCGGCCTCAGAAAAAAGACAGGCCACACAAGAGATAACACCTTTGCCACCCAACTGAGGACACCTCACAGCCACTGACTGGCTGACTTGAGGGTACAAAAGGCTAGACCTCTTGCCTCAAGGTGGGCTCAACTCTTGGGTACAATTCATACCCCAAAGCATCCCATGGGATCAGCAAAAGCTAAACTCCAGATGATACCACATCTGCCTAGATTCTTTTCTTCTTTATTTTGATTTCCTTATTGTTTCTCTCCAGAGAGCACACCCCAACATGCAGCTAAATGCCTGTCTTAGTCTGTGTTTCTAGGGAACCACACCTACTTCACCCTCCTAATTTATAGAAAGCCTACTCGGCACAAAGATAGGGCCTGACATTTGGGCCCAAATGAAGTATCTGTGGAAATGAGTTTTTCTTCTCTTTCCATTACCATGAAAAAAAGACACGTAGCTCATTCTCTAGAACATGTTGGAAAATATTTCTAAATGTGATTTAATTACCAAAGACCTCTGGCAGATTGAATATGAATATTTCTGACTTACAGGTTGTGTGAAAATCTAAAAACCTAAATGGTTACTTTAAAATATTTTTAAATCTCCAAAACCAAATGACTCCTTTTCTGGATCCAGTTGGGGAAAATTTTCACTGGACCTGAGAGATCAACATCTCCCTAGGTATTCATTGCTGTAGCAAAGTGAAAAACCTTTGGACCCTGAAACAAATATATCTGCAATCAGTTCTCTATCTTTGTCCATAGTGATCACCTCTTTCCATTTGGTAGAAGCAACTATGTCTCCAACCATAGAAAATAAAGTCTTGATTGCCAGTCCCCATTATATAAAGTATCATTTCATCATGCTTATAGAAATAGACATTTTAACATTTCTTGCGGTTGCTCTATTGCCTTCCCCACTCACCCCATCCTAGAAGAAAAAGGAAGAAACACCTGCAAGTTAAACTGAGTTAATAATAATAGCCATAGGCACCAGCTTTTGAGCCCTATGTGTCAATTACTGTACAAAGAGCTACACAATCATTATCTAATTCTTGCAACTGCCTTGTAAGGCTAGGTACTGTCTCCATTTCAAGTTAGTGTTAATTTTTCTCATGTTACAAGAAGTGTGGAGGTAAGCAGATTGTGCCTGTATATCAGCTCTATGAAATCATCAGCATCTCAATATCGTTCCATCTTTCTGTTCACCATCCTAGATATTTGTCTTTCATCCTAATGGTCATGAAGTAGCTGATGTATCTCCAGGCACCATATCTGTAGTCCAAACAGAAGAAAGGAAAAGGAAGCCATGCCTATTCTCTAGTGTTGATTTATTTAGAAAGGCAAGTCTTTTTCAGGGATTTCTGCCTCTATCTCATGGACTGGAACTGTGAGAGTGAGACTTGACCACCCTAAATGTGAAGGAGGTGGTTGAATATTTCACTTTACAGCTATTATAATAGCACTTCTAAATAAAATGTTATTAGAATAAATCATGTCTTGGTTTGCATGGGATAGTCCTGGTTAACACTGTTAGTACCTGCATAATCATTAATAAGGTACCCTTTTAGCCTCCAGTGTCCCTGTTTGGATGATAAATTATATGGTTAACCTTTCTGTAATAGAGATGGCAGCTGAAGTGTTGAGCAAACCAACCTCTAGTATCTGTCGTACTCCAGTGACCAAAATAATTGAAAATCAATGTAACTCTTAATTTACAGTCTTTCATGAAAACGCCAAAGGAGAGTATATTTCTAACACTCCAGAAACCTCTTTCAAATTTTCTTTCTCATTTCTCTTGCTGTTGATATTTCATACATGCATGGATGATGCCCTAAAGTGCCTCTCCTTTTCCAGTATAAGATTCAAAAAATCCTTTTTCTAACTCAATCTGTGTCACCTCCCTTCTCTCCTCTCCCATCTCCTCTCTGGCCCAGGCCTTTGTCATGGCAGTCCACTTAGCCCCTCTGCGCACCTCACTTTTCTCCTTGCCCTACTCCATAGAATGGTAGAATCTGTTGCTTCTCTGTACTCCCTCAACCCCCATTAAGAAGTCATCTGCCACAGTTGCTATTCACAACCATCTTGTACCAGGGTAAGAGTAAATCTGAAACAATGCAGGGAAGAGCCCAGAGGAACAGCCTCGAGCCCTGATTGTCCTACCCACGGAGCTCCAGAAATGTTAGGTAGCAAATCTTGTTCAAGCCCATTTGAATCAGGCTTCTCTTACTTGTAAGCAAAAACATCCTAACAAATTCACTGATGTCCGTACAACTAAGGAAGTCCCAGGATAGAATCTTCTGTTATTTGATAGTAGTGAAAGGAGGAAAATGGATTTTAAAATTTGTAAGTTAATATTTTTGAGTCCTGCTAGTTATACCTTAATATATTTTTTGTTCTTGTTAAAATTGTTTAACAGGAAATCACAATTTAACTGTTTTTTGTTTTGCTTTGTTTTGTTTTTTGAACAATAGAGGGCAGGGATCCTATAAGAAATTTAGTAAAGGAAGTAAATGTGTTTGCTTCCTCTAAAATGGATAGACATCAGCCATTCTATGCTAAACCATTTCAAAATCAAAGCCAGTGCCTCGCTGAGCTGGTGCTGGTGAGGGAGAATAGTCAAATCTCCTTAGTCGTGAGGAAAAATATGAAACATGTTGTGTGTGTGTACATGACCAAGAGATGCCATGGGACCATAGGGACCCATGGGAAAGATCAGAGCAGAATGGTTGAGATGTTAATTTGGCTCCAGAAATAAGAAAGTTTGGTAAGAGTCTCCTTTGAAGGCCAAATCCTCTTGCTGTCATTGCATAGCTACTAGAGTTCATAAAGGATTGCTGACCATCCCTCTGATAAAGCAAAATAACAGGGGGAAGAAATTTGGTGCCCAGAAGTGGCTGGCAGAGACCAGCAGAAGCATGAACAACAGGGCCCTAATGGGAAGCTCTCATGATGCACAGGTCTTTCTATTGTGAACAATACTTTAGAAGCCAGCAGAGCAGAGAAACACAGGGTCAACCTTACAAAGGGTGTTAGGAAACAGTTACCACAAACTAAGAAAACACAACCAAAGGCAGGTTGGGGAGTATCTTAGTCAGCTTGGGCTGCTATAAAAATATGATGCATTGGGTTACTTGATTTATTTCTCATAGTTTTGGAGGATGAGAAGTGCAAGATCAAGGTACTGGATGATTTGATTCCTAGTAAAGTTTCTTTTTCTGTTTTGAAGTCTTCTTGCTGCGTGTTCACATGGCAGAGAAAGACAGATATCCTGTTTTTATAAGGGCAATAATCCCATCACAAGAGCCCACACTCACAACCTAACCTAAACCTAATTCCGTCCCAAAGGGCCCACCTCCAAATACCATTAAATTGGAGATTAGGGTTTCAACATCTAAATTTGGGGGTGATACAGACACTCAGTCCACAGCAAGAAGGAATAAATCACAGTGGGTTTTTAGAAAGTCCATGTCAATCTGTAATCCATGTACTGTGTTTCTTTAAATTTTGTCCTTTATTGTAATGACCTTTGATGCTAAAAACAAATGTAGTAATGTGTGTTTAGAATCTTATGCTAATTTTTTTCCAAAACAAGCAATATTGGTAGAACCCACTTATTTATTCTGCCTATATGTCATTTATACATTCCAATGGATAAGTTTACTATCAAAACTATACACCATAAACCAATGCCTTGCTATTTCCCTGGTGATCTTCAGCTGGTGCAGGACCTGCCCAGTAAATCAAACCCTATTAAAGAATAATGAAATTAAGTAGAGGAAAACCATAAAATGAGTTGTGGGAAGTGAGGGCTGGAGGGAGTGGGGAGAAAGAAGCTCGATAGATGAAAGGGGACAGAATCACACCAGAAAGTGGAAGGACTTATTGTAATAAACCAGGGATGCTGAGATAGATGGAATGTGTATAACCTGCTTTGAACTCTCTGCTCAGGAAAACAGACATCATGTAAACATGATATCCTAGTTACTATGTTTCTCACAAGGCATACAAAAAGGGAACTTAGTCATTTCAATAGTTGAACAATGCTATATTATCAAAATGAAACTAGATTTAAACTATTAAATAACTGCATTCACCCAAAGTATTTGTACACATAGCAAAGCTATTTAAACCAACGGATATAATTTTGAGAGGAATTGTTATATTAATTCACATTTATTTTAAGTGGCAGTGGAATACTGAATGCAGATAAGACAGTTAACTGTTTGACTTCTAGGGTATAGACCACAGGTACAGAATAAAATATTTTTTAATTTATTGAACACCAGCAATGTGGTCAGTATTAGACACATTTTGATACCATTCATGACTGCCTTGTAATCTAAACAAGCAGAAACAATCTTTCCCAGAAGAGAAAGACAGGTGCCAATCAGCAGAAGACAGGAAAGTATTGTTTTATTTTCATGGTGTTACACAAAGCTGACCAGATAGAGAGAGACAGAGTGAGGGGACAGGAGGAGATGTAAGGAATTGGCTCACACAATTGTAGAGGCTGGCAAGTCCAAAATTTGAGGGGTATGTTAGGTCAGCAGGCTAGAGACCCAGGGAAGAATTGATGTTGCAGTTTGAGTCCAAAGGCCATCTGCTAGCAGAATTTCCTCTTTCTCAGGAATATCAGTCTTTTCCTTAATGTCTTCAACTGATTGGATGAGGCTTACCTATATGATGAAGGGTAATCAACTTTACTCATGGCCTACTGACTTAAACGTTAATTTCATCTAAAAAAAAACACCTTCATGCAACATCCAGATACGTTTGGCCAAAGCGCCATGGCCTAGCCCAGTTGACACAAAAAATTACCCATCACAGTTGCCTTACCAATATTTGATATACTGTGACATTTTTCATTCAATTCTGTTCTACTCCGAAAAATTTTTTAAATGATGATCACAAACTAGTGGATTGATTTCATGACTTGCTCCAAGAATGCAGCTTTAAAATCTGAAAAATATTGGTCTAGGAACCTGTCTAAAGAGGCTCATTAACTTTCTTGTGCAACACTGGAGGCAGGAGCAGCAAAAATGTCCTCTTGCACTCAGGAGGTACAGGTGAGTGGAGGATCTAAAAGCCCAAAATGGAGTGGCAGAATGTGTCCATTGAGCCTGAGAGTGGCAAGTATATAGTTCCAAAAGTTAATGATTTGAAGAAGTCTTATATTCGGGAAGAAGGAAAGACAGAAGTGACACCGTAGACTAGTAACTGCAGACTAGACAGAAACAAGGAAACCTCCATGGACATAGCATACAGATAATGGCATCAAGGACAGCATCACCAGATGTTTCCTTGACAGCATAACATAATGTAACTACTCCCAATTCAGACAATTCCACGGATAGAAGAATAGCATTGCAAAAATGACTGGAATTCATTCCTACCAAACAGTGGACTAGGAATTTGACATAGCAGTGTTTAGTCATCTATTGTTACATGAATAACCATCCCAAACTACTGGTTTAAAACAACATCAATTATTTTACTCTTACCCCGTACATTTCTGGAGCTTGACTGAACTCAGCAAGATTGTTTTCACTCAGCTCTCTTGTGCAGTTGGAGGCAGACAGTGGCTGGGGCTAAGTTGTCTGATGGCTGGCTTACTCATATGACTGGTGCCTGGCCTGGAAAATACCAACAGCTGGGGCTCCTTCAGCAGCTCTCTATCTCCATGTGATAGAGAAGCTTCATGATAGCTAGAGTGACAGATCCAGGCAGAAGCTGTTCTGCTCTTAGGACTTTGGCTCAGAAGTCACACAGCATCACTTCTGCCATACTCTAATAGCTGAGGCAGTCACAAAAGCCTGACTAGTCTCACGAGCAGGAGACAGAGACTTGACTTCTTGATGAAGAAAGTGCAAGTTCTGGTACATCACATAGAACCAGAAACATTCTTGCAGCCATTTTTGGCAAAAAAAAAAAAAAAAAAAAAAAAAAATCTGTTCAAAAAAGTTCACTTAGAGGAAAGTTAAATAAATTTCTTGCCTATTCAAGTCGATGCACGGAAATTTATACCTATCAAACTGGTAACGATTTGAGACTCATTCACCATACAAGGATCGGGAACCACAGATGCAGCCCAATGTCCTCATTTTACAACTGAGGACACTAAGACATAAACAAGGTCAGTGACTTGTACAGCATCTCACAGAGAGTCAGTGTCAGAGCAAGCCTAGATCCCAGGTCTTTGAGACCCACCTTAATTCCCTTCCTAGCCTCTTTCTCTCTAGTCTTTCCACTGACCTTCACGTGCTCATTTACGAACAGAGCTGAGTGGGCAAGGACACATAGAGTTCTTTCTCTTAAGTACCTGATGGTAGTAGAGGTATTTGCCAACAAGGGCCACACTGAATTCAGGCATGGAATAAAAGGAAACACCACAAGGTTTCCCAGATGTGAAGAGGACGAGGACTTCCCAAGCAATGACGTTCTAAACATGGCAGGCAGACTCACCCATCAGAACAGACGCTAGCCATAAACAACCAGTAAGATAGTACCCATGTGTCCCAAGTGGATATCACCTTTGCCCCCTCTCTGACCAAGGTAAAAAGATGTTTTCCTCATTTGTTTCATTTTTAATTTTTTAATATTTTTTATATATATTTTAAGACAGTGTTTCACTCTGTCACCCAGGCTAGAGTACAGAGGCATGATCATGGTTCACTGCAGCCTTCACCTCCCAGGCTCAAGCAATCCTCCCATTTCAGCCTGCCAAGTAGCTTGAACTACAGGAACGCACCACCGCGCCTGGCTAATTTTTGTATTATTTTGTAGACATTGGGTGTTGCAATGTTGCCCAGATGGGACTCGAACTTCTTGGGTCAAGTGATCTGCCTGCCTTAGCCTCCCAGAGTACTGAGATTACAGACATGGGCTACCATGCCTGGCCTAATTTCTTCTGTTTAAATCCAAGACTATTCATAGCTTTGTGGTACAAATTTCAGGTTGCAAATTCATTTGTTCTAGGGGAAAATGAAATAGGATTTTCTAAGTGCTAGCAAAAATAATGTTGAAGTTTCTCCTTAGATACTTTTTAGAAGTTAAATCACTGCTGCTGAAGAAAAATGATGAGTCAATAGAAACTAAAGCATGATCATATGGATTAAATTTTTCTCAATAAAACTGTTTTTTAAAGGAAGGGCGAAGAATTGAGAAGAATTGGTTTCCAGTAGATTTTTTGTTAACAATCATCACTTTTCTATACACAAGACTTATCCAGCCTGGTGTTATGGAAATAGGAAATGGGGTACCAAATGCAGGGGTATAATTTTGCTGCAAGATTAACTGAAGAACAGAAAAACTATAGTTAAAATATAGCACTTGGTATTCTATTAAGTAAAAGAAAGAAAAAAGGTATACAAGAAGAAATTTACATTGGCATCTTTGGTTCCAGTGGGGAAATTATATTTGACTGCCTCTCCCTCTGGAAGGCATTTAAATGAACAACACAGACTTCACAGAAACCTAGCACATTAGAGCTGGGAAAGGTCTTAGAGAAGATTTTGTCCAAATGCTGCATTTTACAGGTGATGATGTTAAGGCTGTGAGAGAAAAAGTAACTCACTCAGTTACACAGCTGGTGGAGCAAGGGCTGGAACCCAGGACTCCCAGCCTCAATGCTTGTACATGGTTCACATTAACACCCACTGAAATCTCAGAAATATTTTAGCAACAGCACGATCTGTAGTTAGAAACTTGAGATTCCTAGAGAAAGAAGGAGCTTTCAGAGGCATCTGCTCTTTGCCTCCCAGCATCCACCCCACTCCTCTGGCAAGTCTCTGTTTTTGTTTAAAGATCTACAGTTCAGCCACTTCTATCCACAAGGTTAGAAGACATCATACTGAGTGCTGCAAAACATGACCAATGTCAAGCCAATCACCACAGTG
The DNA here is from genome assembly GCF_028858775.2 of Pan troglodytes. Taxonomy (NCBI): domain Eukaryota; kingdom Metazoa; phylum Chordata; class Mammalia; order Primates; family Hominidae; genus Pan; species Pan troglodytes. Next base: position 35,023,225 of record NC_086015.1, read on the forward strand.
CAACCCATTCCACTGTGATTGGTTCATAGATGGACACTTTACCCAATGAGAACCAATGAAAAACAATCAGATTCTTGTTTCTGTTTTTAACCTGAGAAAGAGTTTCATTATCTTCTTCTTTCAACTTGAAGAGGAAGAAATATCAGACTTGAAGCCACTGAAGTGATTTTTATCCTACTTGGATATTGAGAACAAAGCCAGTACAGCAGAAGACAGAACCAAGAAATGTGAGAAACCACACACAGGAGATATTGTTTGGACATTGAATCTAGTCGTGTCTGAAACCAGCTCTAACCATGTACTTTTTAGTTACATGAGCCAGTGAAATCTACTTAATCACTCAAGGCAGTTTATGTTAGGTTTTCCATCACATGCAATTATAGGGGTTCTAAATAACACAAAACCCTAGAGATAATTAGACCTATTCCCTGACAAAAATGAAAAACAAAACCAAACAAACAAGCAAACAAAAAACGCTGAAGCCAGAGAATTGAAACAACTTGTGCAATACTGCAGAATTTAAGTGGCAAAGCCAGGCTAACACCCAGCCTTCTAAACCCCAGATCAACTGCCCTTGTGCTCTGAATTATTCAATAGGAGTGAGGCCTGAGTTAAGGGATGGATCCCTCAAGGAATCAACATGGGTAGAGTATTCCCTCCAAGTAAAATGAGGATGGTGCAAATCTAAACCTAGGGACAGGTCTGGATAACAAATAACAAAACTGAATCTAGAAGTGAAAATTGAGATGGAATCCAGAGGAGAGAAAAGCTGCAATCTGATTGGAAACAAGACAGGAACACATAACATGGGGTCAGGATTTGGAGGAGCAAAGAAAGGAGTTCAGGTACGTAGAGACTTCTGAGGCTCCCATTGTCAGTCATGTTTTTGGGAAACCATTCAGCATTTTTAAGGTTAGCAATAACATTCTGTAACTCCCATTGTATATGGCTTGCTTATTTTCCTTAGTGAATTGACCCAAAGGTCAAAATGAAAGCAGATGTGACTATGTTGGGTATTCAGAGACCGGTGATCTAGTCGCAGCTCTGTTGCAGAACAGTTGTGTGGCCTTGGGTAATACCAACAATGGACTCAAGCAAGGCATTTGAATTTGTGTAACCTGACTGAAATTTGCTGATGTGAAGCCTCAAAAGGGGGTTTCAAGTGGTTTCTCTGAAGATAGATGATGATGATGATAGATAGATAGATTAAATAGATAAGCAAGTAGGCATATAGATGGGCAGAAAGTAGATATACACACTATATATATATATATCCACAAATACATAAACACTTATAAATTGTATATTTCCCTTAAACTTTAAACTCCTAACTATTTAAATTTCTTAATGGCTCTCCCAGTGCCCAGTAGTTAAAGGTCTCCCTCATTGGTTTGTCACACAAGATTTTTCATGAGCTGATCCCATCCTTTCAAACCAGTTTCATGGCTCATTTTCTTTCCCCATTCCTAATGTTCTAACCACATTTAACCACCACTGGTCTGCTTCTAGAGCTTTGCTCACGTTATTTATTCTGATTGTCTAGCCTTCCCTGTTCCCTCAACCTGGCAAACCCCAACTCATTTTTCAAGACCCAGCTCAAGCATCTTGCTCTCTGTTATCTTCCTAAACTCCCCAAGCAGAGTTGGCCACTCTCTCTTTTGTCCTACTACAATACCTTCTGCAGATCTTTTTTGTCTACTTATTTCTGTGATAAAATTGTTTTCTTACATATCTACTTCTAGTATTAATTTGTAAATTCCTTGACATAATCCATGATAGTCCCATGTGATACTACTGGTTCATTATTACACAGTACCCCCTTGCTATTAGATTTTTAGCATGATGGAGCGACTGCACTTAGGATTTGAGGCAACACCTCATGGTGCTAGGGTCACCTAGGAAAATACCTAGAGTCCCAAAAAACCATGTAAATGTGTAAGTGGGAGGAGTGTCAGACAACAGAGAATGAGAAAGACCATCTTGAACTGAGAGTGTGTGGCCGGCCCATATAAAGGGAGCAGCCCCTACTCAGCTGTAAGTGCATCTCTGTCAGCCACACCTCCCTTCTGGTATAACTGGTAAAGCAAATGTTTTGGAGTTAATGGAATTCCATTCTCAGGTCTACCCCTCACTCACTGTGGGAATGTGAGCAAGTTATTGAATATCTCTGAGATTCAGTGTCCTCATCTACAAAAGAGAATTAGCTACTCATCAAAACTCTATCTTCCTTATCCTAAGCAGATAGCCAATTCTATTTCCATCTCCCTGTGTAGTGAGGTGAGATCACCTTCCTTTGTTCTGATCATCAGCATGTAAAGGGAAGAACGGCACACCCCTTCCTGGCCTGGCCCATAAAAACCTCCTGTCTTAGTTTCAGTTACCTCAGAAGGGGATCATAAGATAAGGATGAGAGTACAAGTAGTTTATTTGGAAGATGACCTCAGGAAATGCCAATGGAGGAGTGAAAAAAAGAACTGGGGAAGGAAGCCAGTAAAGGATGTATAATTAAGCAAGTTATCATTCTAGGCAACTGGAGCTTAATCCTACAGGAAACTGGTAAACAGCATAGATTTCCCTTACTCCACCTCCACTTAAGAGTCTAATGACCCTTGATGTGGGATATTTATATACCATCATTGGTCATTATTTGGTGGCTATGAATTAGTTTCTGGGCACTTCTGGCTTGCTCTGCATATGAGCAGAGAAGGTTCACATGGCCAGAGAAACTTCTCAGGAAAGAGATGCAGGTGATGGTCCTGGTGTTGGAAGTGAAACCGGCATGCAATGAATGGAAGGGGCCAAGGATATATGTGTGTGGCCCTGCCTGCTATCCTGCCATGTGCAATATCTCATTCTCCTCCTTGCTCCACGGATGAATGAAGAGGATTCCAAAGCCTTAGAGGAAGGCAGAACCTAAAGGAGCCTGAATCCTAAAATGACCAATGGAAGGCTGTTCACTGGCCAGGAAAACCCAATTTGTCTTTACATTGGCAAGAAATAAAACAAATTTTTCTAAGCCACAAAAATATGGAGATTATTTGTTACAGCAATTAGCTTATTCTGACTAGTACAGGGAGAAAGTAGATATTTATACAGCCAGCCGTATCCACTGCTTAAATCCTGGGATCAGTGGGTAACACATAATGCCACTGAATCACTATCTGGTTCATAAAAACAAGTGAAATGCCAGGTAAAAGCCCTTGAGGCTACAAAGGAATGACAGGCAGGCAGACATAAGAAAGAGCCTCTGGTTTATGCAAGAAAAGCCCTATCTCAGAAACACAGAGGGCTCTTGATCTTTGCCCTTTGGCTGCATTGTTTCTGCTTTCTCTCTATGGAGAGAACAGATTGGATTAGATCTTACAGTGCATTGGCTCTGGGGTGTTACAGACCCATCTAAGGTTACACATTAAAGCTCTCCAGGTGGCAGAAATCAGCCCTGAATTTGCAACTGAACTCTAAGCACAGTGACAAGGAAAGATACATTTTTTTAATCTATGGCTCTTGCTCAAAAGAGAAGTTAGCTTTATAGTTACTGCCCCAGTGTGGCCAATGATGACAAGACTATTGGGAGCTCCAAGGAGGATAGAATCAAGTGGGACCAATTACGGTTAGGGGCTTACTTCATGCCATATCAAGCCACCAGCCTTCACAGCAGAGAGTATTAGCATTTGTTGACTGTATATCACTTGCCAAACACAGTTCTATAATCCCATTTATTCTCCTGACAGCCTCGACAAGCATCATCACCCATATTTTTCAGGTGGGAAAAGTTAAGTTTGGAGAGGAAAAGTCCTCTGTGCAAGGTCAAGAGCCAGGGAGTGACTCAATCCTCAGACACCAGAAACAATGCATATTTCACCACATCCTGATTTCTCCTTTTCTGGCTTCCTTTCCATGTAATGCACAAACGTAAGAAACAGAATATTGGGAATTTTTGAGGTCGGCAAACTTAAAATCACATAATTTTCTAAATATGCATCTAAACAGTTATCAAATTAATTTTTTATTTAAGCAGTTATCAAATTAATTTATGTAAACAGCTATCTAAATATGTTCCTTCAATAATTCATGTGATATGTGCAGAGTAGGCATCTAAAAATATTTTAAGGAACAAATGAATGTACTACATGTTCTTTGATATTTTTTTCATATGTTGACAAAGTTCCTATTTTTTTTTTCCAACTTACAACCGGTAAAAATTTCACTCTCATAATGTCTTTGCTGCTTTGCTTTTTCATCTCCAGTGTATCATTCCACTTCACTCTCCCTCCCGTCTTCCCAGCTACGACAACGAAACACCATATCTCAAAAATCTTTCCCAGCAGCTGCAGTCCTCGGGAACCTATCTCCTCCTACGTCATCTTGCAATATCCCCTTTTTCCATGGCAGCCTTCTTCCTGAGGGAGACCACTCTGCTGATCTTCCCTGACAAAAAGATAACCAACATTTTGTAAAACTTTACAATTCACAAAGCAATTTCTTCCAAGATAAAGTCATTTGATTTTCACAATAACCCAGAGAGGAAGGCAAAACAAGTATCAGTAACTCCTGTTTCAAATGAGAAAATCGAGACTCAGAGGGGCTATGTGATTTGCTCAGGATCATGCAGCTGCAAGACGAATAAAGACTCAAAGCATGGTTTTCTCTCTCCATGCCCCAAGCTCTTTACACTGAATGATTTTGCATGTTCTCTCCTGTTGACTTCTGAGGCAGCTTGCCAAGTGACCCCAGCTCATGCACTCCCTGGTTCCAGGTCTGCCACCCTCAGCTACCAACATCCACAGCAGTGAGTAACAGTTGGGCTCTCAATGGGGAGCCATCTCAACCTGCCTCTACTAAGCAACAAGATTGTCATAGAGACAGGTGAACAAATAAGCAGAAGCCGATCATCAGAGAAAAGCCTGTTGCAATAGAGGCTGCCTATGCAGGGACTGAGGATCTTCCCCAGACACTCACAATTCCCTCAAAAGATCAGAAAAAACTCTGGCCCTTAAACACTTTGGAATCAGACATAGGAATGTTTGAGTCCAGCTCTGCTGCCTCTGTAACCATGGATAAGTTTTAACACCCCTGAACTCCAAAATAGTGAAGAGAATATTAACAGAATATTTGTAAGCATCAGCTGAGATGGGCAAATAAAGTGCTTAGGATAAGACCTCAATAATGGAAGCTATCATCAATATTTGTAATTTATATGATATATGGTTGTAATAATAATACAACATGATAAATATAAGAAAATTGTGTGCCCCAAACAAAACATGGATAGAACAAGGAAACAAAAAAGCTACCAAAGGAAGCTCTGCAAATAACTACTGCTTTTGGTATCACTACACAAATATCCAGTATTAATCCTATTTCATCCTGTGTATAATTTTTCATAAATAATGAGACAGGTGTTTCACCCAGGATCATTCTTTGTACATGAAAGGAGCTGACTAAAATGCACATGTAGCACAAAGCACAGGTTGATATCCTTCAATCTAACTGTGATGGCAAACTGCATTTGGGAATATTTTGGATTTGTTCTCAATGAAGTCACTCCAGCAAATTCTTGGTATATGGAAGTTGCTAAAGCACCATTCAGAAGTAAGAATACAGAGTATCACTCATGTGGCTTCAAAGGGTACAGGGCTATGTGATCCTAGGGAAAGATAAATTTGGTGCTCCAAACTATCAAAGTACCCAGACCTGAATTGTTCTGGAGAAGCCTAAGTTTTATTGAAATCTTGAACCTTTGAAGGGCCCTAACATTTCTCATCTGGAAGCCAAAATTCCCAAAGTTGAGGTGTTTTAACATTAAGAACTAGAGTACTTAGAAACACTATGTGAGAAAAACAAATTTTGTGCCCACATTGAGTTTACTGTACATATTTTAGAGAAACTTGACTTCGATAGTGTGATGGTTAATTTTATGTCAACTTGCCTGGACTAAGGGATGCCCAGATAGCTGATGCAACATTATTTCTGAGTGTGTCTATGAGAGTGTTTTCAGAAGAGATTATTAGCATTTGAATCAGTAGACAGAGTAGAGAAGATCCTCCCTCACTAATATGAGCACACATCATCTAATCTGTTTAGGGCCCAACAAGAACAAAAAGGCAGAGGTAGGGTGACTTCTCTCTCTCTCTCTCTCTCTATGAGGTGGGACACTCATCTTTTCCTGCCTTCTGACATTAGAACTTCTGGTTCTTGGGCCTTGGGACTTCAGGACACCATTGGTTCTTATGGATCTCAGGCCTTCAGACTTAGACTAAATTATACCACTGGCTTTCCTGGTTCTCCAGCTTGCAGATGGTGGGATTTCTCAGCCACCATAATCATGTAGCCAACTCTTATAATCACTCCTCTTCTCTTCTCTTCTATTCTCTTTTCTCTCTCTCTCTCCCTCCCTCCCTCCCTGCCTGCCTCTGTTTAGGTATGTGCATGTATGTGTGTCGTGTGTGTGTGTGTGTATACATATTCTGTTCTGGAGAACACTGACTAATACAGATAGCTAAGAAAATAACTCTATCGGAAAATTAGAAAATGTGCTACTTTGGGGAACTAAATTATCCTTGCAAAACTGTTCATTATCTTAATTAAAATAATAGACATAATTTCTATTTTTAGAAATAAGGATTCTCTAGACTTGGACAAAAAATGGATAATTCATTTATTCATTCCATATGCACTACATATATATATATATATATATATATATATAGAGAGAGAGAGAGAGAGAGAGAGAGAGAGAGAGAGAGCCTTCTCTCTTCCAGACCTTGTGCTAAGTTTTAGGAACAAATAAGAAATAATTTCTAATTCATACCCTCAACGAGCTTATGATCTGAATATGGAAATGGACATGCATCAGAGTATGGTAAATGCTAGCCGAAACTGGGAGAGTTGTGTCTTCCAAAGATGGCTCTAATAATATTTCCAATCCCACATTCTCTTCTAGAACCTGCAATTCCCCATCAAGAGGTAGAATCTAACTCCCCTGCCCTTAAATCTGGGCAGGCCAGTGACTCAATGATAGGTAAGAGAATGCAGCAGATGTAACACTGTGACTTCCAAGCCTGAATTTTACAGGCAAGTAGCTTCTGCCTTGTCTTCTGGAGTACTCAGTCTTGAAGTCTTCAGCTGCCACATAAGCAGTTGAACTGTGCTGAGGTTGCTATGCCACAAGGAAACCCAAACTAGGCCATGCAGAGAAACCACATGGAGAAGCTCTGAGACTGCACTAAAGAGGGAGATACTTGGCCAGCTGACAGATGCTCCAATATGCCCTCTTCCCCTGCTGCTCCAGCTGCAGCCACCATTTAACTGCAGTCCATGAGGGCTCCATGCTAGCAACTCAGCTAGGGCCTTCCTGAATTCCTGACCCACAGAAGTCCCAAGATTCAAGAAGGTTGCTGTTGCACTAAGTTTTGTGGTGATTTGCTATGGAGCAATTGTAACTGGAATGAGGCCCTTAGAGGTAGAATCCTATTTGCTGTGTCCACTAGTTTTTACTCTGGTGAACAGTGTCCACCACATAGTGTGTATTCCACAAACATTTGTTTAATTTTGTTGGATAAAGGTAAGAGTTCGGGACATTGGTAGCATAAAGGAAGAATGATTAATGAGACCAATGAATAGGAAATGCTTCACAGATGTGGTGACGAATCAGCTGCATCTCAATGGATGAATCAATATTTCTCAATGAAACAAAGAATGGGAATGGAATGTCAGGTAGAAGGGACAGCAAATGCAAGTCACACACGTCATGGAACAGCTTGGGAAGCATAAGCAAGTTAATTGGGCTAAAACAGGGCATGTAAATGATGGGGAATGCTCCTGGAGAAGTAGGTGCCGCTGGAGCAGGAGAGGCCTTGTGGGCTATGCTGATCACAGAGCTGTTACACCCTCCCCCACTCCCAGAAAGAAGGCCTCATCAGGCCAGCCAGGCCTCCCCTCCACATCTTCTACTGTTTCCATGCCTCTATTGGGCATGCAGGCCTCTTCTCTTGATCTGTGTCACTGAAGGGTTGAGAACTCTGAAGTGACTCAGTTCTAGACATACTTTGCAGAACATAATCTACTCCTCATCTAGATAAGTGCAGGGTTTTTCTACAAATGGGACACAGATCCCTTCAAATCTTGAATCTCCAAGCCTCTCTGGGGTTTCCAGGAAAACCTCCAATCTCCCAGAGACACAGACAGGGGAAGAAGATTCAGGGATACATTGGCATGTATACTCTTTGCTTTCTCCGAGGTGCTCCATATTTTTTTTCTTTAAGTCCAAATATTCCTTATTTAGTCTGGCAAAGGACAGCCTGGATCTCCAGCTGGTCTTTCAAATATGTTGTTTGTGTACCTGGGCCCTAGACTTTTGAATCTGAAAACCACAAAATAACGTCCTTGTTATCTGTGTTCTGCAATGACATCTTTGAGACAGTGCCTCTATCTAGATAGCAAACATCCCATTCTCTCTCTCATGCTGCTTGTCTAGCATGGAGGTGGTCTGCTCATCAAGTCCCTCAGGATCGAAGGCAGACACTAACTCCATCTCAACACATGCCTCCACAGTCACCCACGAGGGTGAAGAGAAGGTATTGAACGGTCCTCTAGCTTTTAAGACTTCTGCCCAGACACACACACACACACACACACACACACACACATCACAACTGAGGCTAAAGAGAAAAGCCTGCTGCAGAGGCTACATGCAAATATCCAGGAGGATAATCTGCCTTGGCCACTGTTGTCATCTGCTCTGGCTGCCATAACAAAATGCCACAACATAAATTTCTGTTAAAGAAACAGAAATTTATTTTCTCACAGTTCTGGAGGCCAGAAGTCCAAGGTCAAGATGCCTGCATGGTCAGCTTCCAGTGAGGGCTGTCTTCTTGCAGATGGCTGCCTTCTCACTGTGTGCTCACATGACCTCTTCTTGTATACAAGGAGAAAAATAGTGCTTTCTGAAATCTCTTCTTAAAAAGGCATGAATCCTGTAAAATCAGGGCCCTATCCTTATGACCTAAATTAACCTTATTATGTCCTTACAACAGATACAGCCACACCAGAGCTTAGGGCTTCAATATGTGAATGTTTGGAGCACATATGCATTCAGTCCATAACAGCTACCATTTTTGAGAAGGGTAAATATGAAGCCCATATTATGTCTATCCCTGTAAGAAGGGATTCTTCTATAATGAAATGCAAACTATGAAAATGCCTCAGGCATAAAAACACTTTATATCTTTTAGATATTATAGAATAGTTCCCTTTTCTGTGCTGATTTAGAAAATAAAATTTACCACCAGGTAAATTATTTTTTAGAAAAAGCTTTCATCTTGGTAATTAATCAACAAAATCTTAACTAAGAAAAAACAGTTTGCTTCTCCTTTGTTCTCCACCATAAGCTAGAGTTTTCTTTTCATTCAATTCAAGATATAAGATATCCCTTGTTGTCACATTGTTTTATTATGAGTTTGTTTTCCTATCTGAAATGCAAACCCCAACTTTTGAATAGTCATGGTTTAGATTACAGTGTAACAAAAACAGACCATAGTCAGAGATTGTGATAGTTTGTAAACTGATGTAATAAAACTGAAAATGAATTTTCTGCAAGATTCTTTGTTCTTATCTTTGGCCCATTGTTCTCTCAAACAATAGTTTTTGAGATGGCTATTACATTTTGATATCTCTCTCCCTAACAGAAGTTTACGACAAACCTAAATCAAACAAAAGTGCTTCTGTTTCTAAACCTACACATGCTGTGGGGTATAGTTTGTATTTTAACAAATTCTTGTCAATATATTCAACCAAGAAAAGAGAAACAGTGACAAGGAAGGAAGGAAAAGAAGAAGGGATGAAAGAAGGAAGGAAGGGAGAAGGAAATAAGAGGGGCAGGAAGGGGACCACGGCTCTAATGGTCCAAACACTGACATTATATTTCCCTGGTCTCAAGCATCTCAAATTGAACATAGGCTGTCATAGCTGGTGTTTAGCAGTGTCTGGACATTTGTACAATCTAACAGGGCTAACTCAAGAGAGGCAATTTAAGTGGAATGTTTTGCATAAAACCTTCTACCTGATCTGAAGGTGGCAACAGCAGGTTCAATCACAAGCAGCTGGGTGAAGAGATGTGGAGATAAAGACAACAACAGTTCTTTTCCAACCTGGCCTTAGGGACTCACTGGACAAAAAGCTTTTTTCCTGTCCCTGAATTCCTGCTCATCCATAATATAATATCTTCTACTCTCCCAGAGGTATTTTTCTCTTATCTCCTTCCCACAGAGGAGAGGTGACTATTCTGGTGGTGAGACAAGGGAAAGTGTCATTGCGGCTGCATGAGCCTCTCTCTGTGTCTGTTCACCTGTCCTTTCTTCATTCAGTGAGCCCTGTGGGAAGGACCCACCTTGCAGAGAAAAGCCTAAATATGCCCAGGGGTTCTGTCTTTGACTGGATGTACACATTCAATTCAGAGGAGACAGTACAGAAGCCCATCTGGTCAATTGTCTGTATCTCACACTCTGAAATCTAGCTTTTTATCAATAACACTGATACTCTTGACTTTTGTGTGAAAATACTAATAGCCAATCCTTAGATAATGTTTATTATGTGCCGGACTTGATTCCAAATGGTTTGCATGTATTAATTCATTTAATCATCATAAAATCCTGTGAGGCACATAGTAAGACAGGATAATAGGTTCACAGAGATGTCCACATCCTAATTCTCAGAACCAGTGAATGTATTACATAGCATGGCAAGAGGGGAATTAAGAAATTAAGATTGCTAATCAGCTGACCTTAAGATAAGGAGATTATATCAGAATATTCATGTGTGCCCAATGTACTCACAGAGGTCATTCAAAATGGAAAAGAAAGGCAGAAGGGTTAGTTGCAGAGTAAAGAAACATGAGTAACACTTATGACTGATCATTGCTGGCTTTGAAGATGGAGGAAGGGACCTATGAGCCCAGGAATACAGGGGACTTCTGGAAGCCGGAAAAGGCAAGAAAACAGATTCTCCCGTAGAACATCTAGAAAGGAAACATAGCTCTGCAAACACCTTGATTTTATCCCAGTAAGGCTCCCTTCAGACTTCTGATCTCCAGAATTGTAAGATAATCAATTTGTGGTATTTTTAGCCACTGAATCTGAGGGAATTTGTTACTGCAGCAATAGGAAACTTATATTCTTATTATCTTCACTTAGTGGTTGAGAAAATTGAGGCAGGAAATGTTACATAACTTGTCCAAGGTCATACCCAGGCCAACTGCTGCCAGAGCTGAACCTCTGGATCACTGTGCGAGCTACTTCTTTAGTGCTTTCCTAAATTGGATTAGAAATAGGTAGAATAGGAGGAATGCAATTAATGACTGCTTTTACAAATCTCAACAGGGGAGAGAAGATAATGACCAACATTGTTGAGTATTTCCAATGCTGCACATTTGGCATGCATTCTCTCATTTGATCCTCACAGAAACCCCTGGTAATAGACATGTTTAATACATGTAACAGATGAGAAAACTGAGGTTTGCAGAGGTGAAGCAACTTGTTCAATTGGTGGGATTAGTAAGTGGTGATGGTAGGAGCTGCACACAGCAGTCTCACAGGCAAGTCATACCTGTTCATATATTGCTAAACTTAAACAGCTTACTTTCATAAGCCATCCATGACACACAGACATATATAGTACTGCTTCAGGGCCCTAATGACAAAATTATCACACGGACTGGGGAAAGGCTCATTTTCAGCTCTTCTATGTGGACATAGCCCTGACCTAAGCTCATGTACTTAGGGCAACACCAGTTCCCGTTGGGCAAGATGCTATGGATGTCTGGAAGACATGAGTGAAGCTGCTCTGACGTGGTTCGTGATTACGCAGTCAATCCCTGGAGGTTTTCATAAATATCTGGGGCAGGGAGCTGAGCCTTTGGGGGAAAAGCAGGTGCAACAATGAACAAAATATGAGATATTAATTGTTCTGTGACCCTGTCTGTATCCATAAGCTGGTAAGTTTGGGAAAAGGCAGACAAACTTTAATCAGTGAATAAATGAGCTGTTGCCATGCTATTCACAACCACAAAATCTTAGCAACATATGATAAGTGCCTATTTCTCACTCATACGCCTGGAGTTTGGCCAATCCAGGCTGGACCAGGCAGAATTTGGCCTCAGGGTATGAGTCAGTTCCCAGTCTGCTCCATATATCTCATTATTCTAGGACCAGCAGGATACCCAGGGGGTATCTTTTTCATGGTGATGGCAGAAATGCAACAGGGACAAAGGGAACATATGATGCCTCTTAAAGACTAGGCTTGGAATTTGCACCTGGCAACTCAAATCAAGTCATCCTAGCCAAGCCCAATACCACTGGGACAGTGAAGTATATATATCCTTCTCATGGAAGTGGCAGAAGTGGGAAATATTTGCTAACCAATAATGGAATCTGTCACAATCATTGCAAATCAAAGCCCATGAGGAGAAACAGATACCTTTAAACTGATGTCTGCAAGTGTCCTCACTTACAGACACATAGGCTCTGACTTCTCTTCCATACAAACTGGCCATCTATGCTCTTGGAGATATGCAATATGGCATTCCTCATCTTCAGTTTCCAACATGTGCATCTGACTGCTGGGCCTCTTGAACATCTGTACTCCTATAATGTACTGTCCTTAAATGAGATCTAAGTTTACAGTTGGTATGGAGTCCACTCACAACAATGAAAAGCTCTCACATGGAAATTGTGCTTGTACAACATTCAATGGGCTCCCGTCATGCCGATGTCCTCCTGCTACATGGACTGTCAGGTGCAACCTTTTTGAGAGTCTTGTTATGTGCATAATGTCTGGCTCAGTGCAACTATATCACTTTGGAAAGAACTTTTGAAGTACGCTGAACTCAAAAGGCAAGAAGGGACATTTGCCTTCAATTGCCTTCTCTCTCAACCAGTGACTAGATGAAATAACAGAAAAATAGATGAGGCCCTTAACTGTATAGTTCTCATAATAAGTTAAGAGCACAGCTTACAAATGTTGACAAAGGTAGGGAGATAATCATATCTTTGAGAGAAGAAAAAAAAGCAGATGACAATCTCGCAAAGCATGAATGTATTGTCTATATTTAGAAAAAATATCAGAAAAAATGATAAATTTTCTAGCTTTTTACAAGACATTAAAAGGAATCCAGGCTTTCCTTTCCTGACTCCCAGGAACATCGTCTGAGGAAAGAACTGGAATCCCGTAAGCTAGTGGAAAACATGGCTTTTGCAGTTTTATATTGCTCCCATTTTTTTTCTTTATGTACTTTCTATTTCTTTCAAAATTACAAAGAAATAAAAGTAATGGTAGGTTTTGCCCTGGGATTTTGTTGGACTGAAGAAAGATGTTTCTAATTCTCTACTAAGTATTTCTACTACTGACTATGCTCTGCATTCATTGAGTTTCTGCTCAGGAGGGTATAACAGAAAAGAGAACATGTTTTGGAGTCAGACCCTTGGACAAGTCATTAGCCTCAGTTTCCTTTTCTATAGAATCACAATGTTGATGTCTAATTTAATTCAAGACCTTATTTTGAATATCACCAGGTAAACTCCAAAAAGGTAATATCAACTTGGAAAAATTTTAATCTTGAATTATCATGAAATGTTGATCCCTTCTTTATGCCTACTCTACATTAATTAGAGCACGTATCTCCCCCATTTCCTCCTTGTATCCATGGCAGCATTGTGGCTAATCCATAAATCCTCTGTATTACCATCTTTAGCCAATTCCCAAGCAACCATCTTTCAGGTAGGCTGACCTCGACAATGCAGGGTATACCTTACATTTTGACCCCATCATATCTGCACGTGGTTTCCATAATCACAGATAAAGGGGTAGAGAGCTGAGGGATGAGGAGGAGGAGGTCACACACTATTAAATTTTTCATTAAAGAGATGACACACATCACTTCTACTTGTGGTTCATTCATTAGAACTAATCATATGACCCAGATTTTCTGCAATGGGACTGGGAATGTGAACATTTATCTAGCAGTAACTACGTCTGTCATAGAGGGTTTTAAGAGAACCACATCCAAATCTTTGATCACCCTGATGTCATGTGGCTCTAGGTAGGGTGAAATGAATGTTTCTCTGGGTAGGTTGAATATACAGGCACATTCGAACTCCTTCCCATCTCTATAGTGTGATTATTTTATGAGCTCAATGACAATGAGACTAATATTTAGAGTTCAAGAAAAAAATCTTAATTATTATTATTTTTATTTTTTGAGACAGAGTCTTGCTCTGTCACCCAGGCTGGTGGGGCAGTGGCACGATCTCAGCTCACTGCAACCCTTGTCTCCCAGGTTCCAGCTATTCTCCCTGCCTCAGCCTCCCGAGTAGCTGGAATTACAGGCACTCACAACCACAGCTGGCTAGTATTTGTATTTTTTTAAGTAGAGACGGGGTTTCCCCATGGTGGCCACGCTGGTCTTGAACTCCTGAACTCAGGTGATCCACCCACCTTGGCCTCCCAAAATGTTGGGATTACAGGCGTGAGCCACTGAGCCCAGCCAAAAATCTTAACTATTAAGAATACAAACAAAACGTACAGTACAGTACACAGGGTTGAGGTTAAGGGAAGAATTCTGGAAATCTGATGCCTGTAAAACAAGTCAATAGGATGTAAAGAAGAAAAGAAATTTCAAATAATGTAGAATATATAGACAGAGCTTGTTTTGAACAAATATTTCAAGCAGGCCTCTCTGAGCACCATTGTAGGCCAGCACAACCCTTTTGGAAAGCAATTTAGCAAAGTATCAAGAGCATTCCAAATGTCCCTGTACTTTGAACTTGGAATTTCACCCTTGAGAGCTTATCTTTAAAGAAATAGAAAACAACTCTTTTAAAGACAGGGTCTCTCTCTGTCACCTAGGCTGGAGTGCAGTGGTGTGATCATGGCCCACTGCAAACTTAAACTCCTGGGCTCAAGCAATAGCTGGGACTACAGATGGTCTCTAAGACTTCATGTTAAAGAAACATTTCCTAAAACACTCTAAGTAAAAGTTCATCACAACTTTATTTATAATATAAAACAAATGGAAACTAGAAAGTTTATGCATAAATCTTTAGGTAAATCATGCTATATACAGCTAGTGGACTCTTTATTTATGAAGAAATAATCATATAAATACCAATTTAGCATCATTTTACCAAACAACAGTCCTATACTCTGAAAAAATGTTAATTCATACAAACCAAAAGACAACTGTGGAGCCCTTTAAGATTAAAGGAGACCAAGGAGACGTGCCAACTAAATTCAATGTGCTACACTTGATAGAATCTTGTTGGGGAAAACATTGTTATAAAAGACATTGAGGCAAATGGCAAAATTTAAATAAAAATTTGTATGATATCCATATTAAATGCCCTAAATCTGATCACCCTTGTTATTATATAGGGAATGCCTTGTTCTTAGGAGATACCCGCCAACATGTTTAGGCATAAAGGATCATGAAGTCTTCTGCTCAATCTGAAATGATTCAGAAAAAGAAAAAATATTAATAATATTGTATATATAGTAAAGATAAAAATAATGCAACTGTGACAAAATATTAACAATTGATGAATATAGAGAAATGGGTGTTTAGTGTACTATTTTTGCAATTTGTAGTTTAAAAATTTTTCAAATTAAAAGTTTTTAAAAATATGCTCATCTGGAAAATGTTTATGACATAAGATTAAATAAAAATTCAGGGTATATAATCATGTATCCAGTGTGACCTTAGTTAAGTTAGAAATGCCTCTCTATGTAGACAGCAAGACTAGAAGGAAAATACTGAAATATTAATAATAACTAAGTTCGGTGGATGGATTGAACTGGGAATGCTTTTACACTTCCAGTTTTTATATATTTTCTTCACCTTTTTAATAACCATCTATCACTTTCATAATGAAAAAATTAAAAAAAAAGAACTACCAAGTACATAGGAACAAACAGAGTCATTTTTCCCCATGTTTCCAACTTTGAGCCTAAAGCCAAAATCCAGAGCATTGACAGAGGGAAATGAGTTCAAGCTGTCAGCTATTAAAGTGTGAAAGTCTATGTTTCAGGGGTTGCCAAGTGACCTTTAATGAACACCTGTCTGAGACAGAAAAATCATAGTATTCCAAGCTTAGGACTCAATGTATAATTTAGCTTTAGTATCACAGTGGGGCTACTGGATGTAGCTCCAGCTTTAAGATTTATGGCCAAGCTGAGGAATATTTTTGAATTTGGCTTATTCTTCACAGACTTAAGCTTCAAGTTCATATGGTGCAAAGTAGCTAACCTCGACTCCTCATCATAGACCAAATGGGTTAGGCCGAACTGATTCATAAGCCTGCAAACATCTTTCAACTTTGGTAAGGTCAGCATCCTCTCAGTTCCTGGATCTTGGCCCCAGAAACTCTTTCCCACCCCTTCCTAACTAGTTTTTTTCTGAGTTTACTATCTGTTTCTATTTTCTGGCTCCTGTTCTCAAAACCCACATCCTCCCCAGGAATCCTTCTAGAAAAGTAGTCTTGCCTCACTCTTGTCTATCTGAAACAACTCAGCACGCCTAACACTTCTCTTCCTTCACATGGACAACCATCCTTTAAAAGCCTCCCTTCCTCCTGTTCCACTGACTCAGGGAATTGTCTCCAAGCTCCCCTCACCCTTGCCTCACACCCAAATCCATTACTCTATCTTGCTAGAACCACATGTATCTTTGGAATCTCAGCCCATTCCTTCCACCCATATAGGCTGATGTTTCTGACCATTCTCAAGGCAGCCCTGGCTGGGTCAACAGCTTCCATTCAGACCCTGAGACCTCTGCCTTTGTAGAAAATTGGTTTCAGTTTGCCTGAACTAGAAAAGTAGCTATCAACATTGCCAAATCCTACCAGGGGACCACAGGCCTTCCCATCTCCTGCACAGGGTCCTCTCATGGGGGTTGCTATGATTCTTAGCTCTCCTCTGACAGAACACACCGTGCTGGCACTGCTTCTAAGTTCTAATTCTACTGAGCTGACAGGAATATCAACTACAGTCATCCTAGAGGTTCCCCAGTCCCCAGCGTTATGCAGAGTTATGCAATGCTGTTCTCTGCTTGCATTAGCAGTCAGGTGGGTTCCTCAGTAGGCTTAAAGCCAATTCATGTTCCCCACTCAGAATCATCCTCACCCCACCTATGCCCTTATATAAATGACTGCCTGTGTCAATTCTTAAAGTGAAGTAAAATGCCCATGTCCATGGCTATGTGGTTTCCACTCTTCTTCACACAGAGGCAATCAAAAGTCATCAACCTCCACTCACACTCCCTCAGTTTATGTTTTTACCTATAGATCACTAGGAAAATAGCAGCACTTAGACAGAAAGTTTCCCATCTTTATATATCCACACCTATTCCACTCTCTCATTTTCCTTCTGATTCAAGCACGAACTGTCTTTTCTTCTGCTCCTTCATTGTTGTATCACCTACATCATCAGTTTACATCCAGGGGACTTTCTCCATCAGCAAACATACTTAAGGCAAATCCTTAATTTATCTCATATCCTCCTCCAGCTACTGTCCCATTTTGTCATTTTTCATCATAATTTGTCTCCATTTTTGACACTCCATTTTTCTTCTTTAATATACCCCAATTTAAGGAAGGCCAATGCTTTTCTTAGGGCCAGCAGTAACCTCCTTATTTCCAGATTCAATAGTCACTTTTTTTTTTTTTTTTTAAGATAGAGTCTCGCTCTGTCACCCAAGCTAGAGTGCAGTGGCGTGGTCTTGGCTCACTGCCAGCTCCACCTCCTGGGTTCACGCCATTCTCCTGCCTCAGCCTCCTGAGTAGCTGGGACTACAGGTGCCCGCCACCACGCCTGGCTAATTTTTTGTATTTTTAGTAGAGACGGGGTTTCACCGTGTTAGCCAGGATGGTCTCGATCTCCTGACCTTGTGATCCGCCTGCCTTGGCCTCCCAAAGTGCTGGGATTACAGGTGTGAGCCATCACGCCCAGCCAATAGTCACTCTTTTATTCTCATCTCATTTACCCTTTCAGCTCAATACAGTTGACCATTCTTTCCTTGTTGGACTACTTCCTTCTCTTGGTTTTCCATAGTGATTCTAGACTCTTCTAGTTTTTCTCCAATTCCACAAGCCCCTCCCCAATCTTCTTTGCTAACTCTTCTTTTGATTTCCAAATGTTGGATGGCACTGCTGGGGATCAGCTCTAGGTTATGTGCAAGTCTCCCTCTATGCTCTGTGGGATCTTACTAAGACCAATGTCTGTGCCAAAGACTCTCCCAAATTGACACTTTCACACCAACCACTCCTCTGGTGCCAAACCCATATAGACAGCTGCTTCTTTGACATATTGGATGTCTAAAAGGCATCAGAAACTTTACATGGTCAAACAAAATTCTTGATTCCCTCTCTCTCTCTTTCATAGAGAGAGATTTGCACATGGCCTGGAACTGATCTCCAGCAGTGCAGTCCAAAATCTAGAAGCCAAGTAAAGGAGGGGGAGTTAGCAAGGAAGACTGAGGACGGGCTTGTGGGATTAGAAAGAAACCAGGAGAGTCTGTCTCTCTCCGTCTCTCTCTCTCTCACTCACACATACACACTTACACACACACACATACACACACACACAAATTCCCTTCCAACCCAGGTTCTATTTCAGTTAATGCCACTAGTCCTAGTCCTAATCCCTTGTCCTGAAATCTGAAATCCTCTTTGCTTCCTTTCACTTCTTATTCCCTCACCTCCAAACCTGCAAATCAACAACAAATCCATTAGATTTTCCTTTGAACTACTTTGCAAATTCACTGACTTCTCATGCCCCTGCTACCACCCTGACCTCAGCCACACTGGCCTCTTGGCTCTACTGCTGCAATAGCCCTTAGTCAACCCCACTCTCCACTTCCCCTCCAATGCAATCCATTCTACACACACAGCCAGAATAACTTTCTTAGAATATAAATAGTATCATGTCACTCAGTTCTTCAGACCTTCCAATGGCTTCTTAAAATGATATCCAAATACCTTGCCACAGCCTACCAGAGCCTAGGAGACCTGCCGGTTTCTCCAATTCTGTCTTTCACCCCTTCCCCATTGTTCATCATGCTTTACCCACACTGTCTCTATCCCTATTCCTTAAACACACCAAGTCCTCTCCTGCCTTTGTACTTGATGTGTCTTCTGTCTGGATACTCTGCTCCCATATCTTCAAGACTGCCTTCTTATCATTTAGTTTCAGTTTAAGATTCATAGATTTTTTTTTTATCATTTAGTTTCTTATTTAGTTTCAGTTTAAGATTCATAGATTATTTTTTCTTAATCTGAATTCATACTCCTCACTCTGAGTTGCTCCCCAAACAAGTTATTTTTTTATTTTTTATTTTTTTGAGATGGAGTTTCACTCTTGTTGCCCAGTCTGGGGTGCAATGGCACAATCTCGGCTCACCGCAACCCCCACCTCCTGGGTTCAAGTGATTCTCCTGCCTCAGCCTCCCAAGTAGCTGAGATTACAGGCGCGGTGCTACCACGCCCCGCTAATTTTGTATTTTTAGTAGAGACGGGGTTTTGCCATGTCGGTCAAACTGGTCTCAAACTCCCGACCTCAGGTGATCCGCCCGTCTTGGCCTCCCAAAGTGCTGGGATTACAGGCATGAGCCACCAGGCCCGCCCCAAACAACTTATTTTACTTTCCTCAAAGCCCTTATCACCATAGGAACTTATCTTAGTCTTTCTCATGTTAATTGGTGCATTGCTGGTTTGCCCATCAGAAGGAAGACTCTCTGAGGGCAGGAACCTCACTGATCTGGCCCCCATTAATGTCTCAACACCTAGAGCAGAGCACGGCATAGGACAGGGCCTCAGAGCATCAATTAGTAAGAGAATAAATCTCTAATGACTGTAAACTCAAATTAGAGAGGGATATAAGAAGGTCTGGGGGAGAAAAAATGTTAGAAGAAAAATAAGTTTGGACCGGGCATGGTGGCTCACGCCTGTAATCCCAGCACTTTGGGGGGCCGAGACAGGCGGATCATGAGGTTAGGAGATGGAGACCATCCTGGCTAACATGGTGAAACCCTGTCTCCACTAAAAATACAAAATAAAAAATTAGTCGGGCGTGGTGGTGGGCACCTGTAGTCCCAGCTACTCGGGAGGCTGAGGCAGGAGAATGGCGTGAACCTGGGAGGTGGAGCTTGCAGTGAGCTGAGATCGCGCCACTGCACTCCAGCCTGGGCGACAGAGCGAGGCTCCGTCTCAGAAAAAAAAAAGAAAAGAAAAAAGAAAAATAAGTTTTACAGAACAACAGTCATATTCCAGTCCTTCTCAGCTTGCCAAATTTGTGAGACTTTGGCTTTAGGGTATATGAAAGAACACACACGGTAATGCTTTCCTGAAGAGAAGTTTTGTCACTTTGGCCAGCATTTCCTGCTTAAATAGCTACTCATAGATCCTTACTGAGACAAGGGCTACTGGCCAGCCTCCTCCTGCACTGGTGATTTGCCTACAGGTGCCTGGTAGACACAGGCAGGGCTTGGGACATTGGAGTGGAAACTTGCTACTTTCACATCTGAGAAAGGAGTCACTTATTTCTAATTATTCTTTGTCAGTGACACCTTCCATTTGTATAAAGTTTTTGGTGCCACCAAGTGAAGTGTAAATTTACATAAAGTCATCTTTTAAAAAAAAAAAATACAGAGATGTGGATACAGGGTATGGTTTAAGAGGAAGCGTGGACCCAAGTCTGTGGTTAATGGCTTATAGATCTCAGTACTTGAATCAAAAAAGAACTCTCCATTGGAGGGTTTACAACACTGAAATCATGGGTGGAATAGGAAATACCCATCTGGTTTGGAGGCAGGGAATCATATAATCCTCCTCAATAGCAATCACTTGTGGAATATCTGAAAGATGATGAGATTCTTAAGCACATTTATAATAGATTTTAAAAACTGGCTATAACCATTATATTTCACATACCTTGAATGACACATATTAACTATGTGACATCTGGAAAGTAACTCAAACCTCAAACTTTTTATATATCTGTTTGTCTATAGAATGAGGCAAGTAATATTGCTCAGGGAAAATATTTCTACCCCTAGTTAGAAAGTGGAAAGTCTTAAGAGACCACTACTACCCTAATAGGCCAAGAAAAATTATCAGACCAAAATGCATAGAAAAAAATGTTTAAAGATGCTATAAAACAATATCAAATGGTCTAATACACATGTAATTGGAGTCTCAGAAGGTATAAGAAGAGCAAATGGAGCCAAATAAACGTTTAAAGAGCTAAAGGCTGAGAATCTTCCAAAAGTGATATGAGACATCAAGCCACATACAAAAAGTTCAGTGTACCCGCCAAAAGAATGTAAAAACAAAATTCCACCTAAGCCCTTCATAGTCAACTGCTGGAAACCAAAGATAGAGAAAATCTTGTAAGCAGCCAGAGACAAAAGACAGATTACATACAGAGGAAAAGGGGAAGAGAAGACTATAGGCTTTTTATCAGAAAAACTGAAGGCCAGAAGATAACGAATTGGCAACTTCAAAGTGGCAAAAGGAAAATGACTATCTTAGAGCTGTGTATGCAGTTTGGCTCCCAGACTTCACCATTAGCTAATAAGGGGTGGTACTTTTGTTGTGTACTCAATGCCAGGATTGCAAGATCCTGAATGAGCTTTTGCTATGCATAACCAAAGCTCAGTCAGATATTCACCTGGATCAAGGGCCCACCCCCTCCTTCAGCAGCATTAAGCTCAGTAGAACTCCCAAAAGGAACATCTTCCATGCACCACCATGGCTCTTAGCCTTGGGTGTCATTAGAATCACTTTGCACATCAAGCCCCACACTTTGACGTCCTGATTTAAGTGTTCTGGGTTGGAGTCTTGGCTTTTTTTTTTTTTTTTAATTTACCAAGATGATTCTAGTGAGCAGCTAGGATTGTGCCCTGCTGTTTAAATAGAATTATTTCTCCTTTTAAGGCAGATATGATTTTAAATTCCAACAATGTTTTTTAGGTTAAAGCTTACATAACAGTTTCCCAATTGTTTTAAAAAGGGACAGCCAGAACTTTCTTTGGCAAGGTTACCATATAACTGACTTGCTCTCAAACTTGGATACACTTTGATATCTGCTGGATAGTTTTACAATATACTGACACATGAATCTCCAGAGATTCTGGTTTCCTCGGTATGGGTTACAGCCTGGGCATCTGAATTTTTATAAACTCTGCTTTTCTAAGCTCTTGAGTTTATTTATTTTTGAAACAAGGTCTCACCCTGATGTCCAGGTTGGAGAGCAGTGGCACACTCATAGCTTGCTTACAACCTCAAACTCCTGGGCCCAAGCAATCCTCCTGCCTCAGTCTCTCAGGTAACTGGAACCACAAGTGCATGCCACCACACCTGGCTAATTTTTTTAAATGATGTTTTTATTTTGTAGAGATGGTATTTCACTGTGTTGCCCAGGCTGGTCTCAAACTCTTGCCCTCAAGGGATCCTCTGGCCTCAGCCTCCCAAAGCTCAGAAATTATAGGCATGAGCCACCATGCCCAGCCTTCTTTTGATATTTTTTAGGAAGTTTAAGTTCCTGGTGAGAGGTTATTCAGGCCAACAAGAGATTATCCTGGAAAACAAGAACAGATAAAATCAGATGAACTCTCTGGCCTCTGGACTGCTGACAACACCTCCACGTTTTTTCAGCCATTACATTCTTTCCTCCAAAGGGCATCCTTGGTCAGCCTGCAGCCCACTGCATGCCAGTATCTAGCTGGCTGCCTGCTTCATGCCAAGAGCCACTCCTTACAGAGACCTCACATGAATTTCCCTCCTCTTTAATGTCCAGCCATGTAATAGAAACCCCCTTACATCCAACTTGAAGGTACTGACAGAAAACAAATGACTGTTGCTGTTTGGATGTGTTGGAGGCAGCCAGCCCAGGCCCATCACGGAACTGCGGATTCCTGAGCATTACTACAAGGCTGTCAGGCTCCTCAGCACTGTCACCCAGTCGCAATGGTCAGAAAAACGGCCTCCTGATCACTGAGCTGTGCTATTCCCTCTCCCCTGTCCTCTGATGATTGGTGGGGAGAGTGTATCTCAGAGCCATAAATCTGTGTGTCTTCAGCATGAATGTTTCCTCCTTTGATTACACCACCTCCTTACCAGGATCATACCATTTAGTCATGAGGAGGATTTAGTTGCTGTATAATTCAAATGCCATTCCCACTGATTTCAATAAATCCAGTTTCTGGTCTCTGATATTATTGCTCCTGGGGCTGATGGTACATCCACAATTTTCTTCACCTATATTTTTTCTTCAGTGCCTATTTTTTTCTCCTTTATTAAGATTCAGAGTATCTCAAAGAGTGCTCCAAAAACCATATATTTGCATCACCTAGGGGGTCTGCAAAAATCTCAAATTTCTAGGTCTACCACAAACCCACTGATTCATGCCTAAAACGAAGCAGATATTGATATTCGTAACAAATAGCCCAGGTCATTGTAAAGATTGAAAATCACTGATCTGAGGCAGTGTCATGTGTCTGAGAGACCAAGCACCCTGGATCCTAATTCCCACTCTGCAGTTTCCCAGTTGAATAACTTTGTGCAAGCTCTCTGGGTCTCAGTCACCTCCTCTGTAAAATGGAGCCGGTATCTTATATTCCTTATAGAATTGTTGTGATGATTAAATGGGGTAATACACATGACATGTTTAGAAGAGTGCCAAGCACATAGTATGAGGTCATCATTATCCATCCATTCAGTAAGTGAAGATTAACCACATGAAACATCAAAAAATGAAGGCAGAAGATTTTTTTAAAATGCTAAAAGTGTAGCACAGAAATATAAACATTAAAGTGCTGCAGAAGTTAAGGCACTGCTAATGCTTCAGAGAGAAGGTGAGCTGTAGACTCAGGTTGGGATAGAAATAAGCTTCACCATTCACTCATTGGGAAAAATTTAGTTCACTCCTTCAGAGATCGTGGTCAATAATAATACCTTGCTGGTTTATTAAAGTATTTTTTCTTCTAAAGTTAATATTTTACTAAATTAATAAATAATCACATATATACATAGCTGTAAGTGGGAAAAAGTGAATGCAATCACTACTTGCATTTTTGTTTCAAGAAAAATACGTTTACAGAAAAATTGAGCAGAGTACAGGGTTCCCATAAATGTCCTCTCCCCTTCCCCTGCACACAGTTTCCCCTATTATTAATATCTTGTATTTAGTGTGTTACAATGCATAAACCAATATTAAAACATTGTTATTAACTAAAGCCCATAGTTTACATGAGGGTTCACTCTGTGTTGTTCATTATATGGGTTTTGGCAAATGCATGATGTCACGTATACACTGTTACAGTATCATACAAAATAGTTTCACTGCCCTAAAAATCCTCTGCGGTTTATCTATTCAACCCTCTTCCCTCCCCTGGAACCCCTGGCAACCACTGATCTTTTACTGTCTCTATAGGTCTACTTGTTACAGAATATCATACCGTTGGAATCATGCACTATTTAAACTTTTAGGACTGGCTTCTTTTCTATAGTAATATGCATGTAAGGTTTCTCCATGTCTTTTCATAGCTTGATAACTCAGTTCTTTTTATCACTGAGTAATATTTCATTGTGTGGATGTACCATAGTTTGTTTATCCATTCATCTATTGAGGGGCATCTCAGTTGCTTCCAGTTCTTAGCATTTATGGTAAAGCTGCTATAAACATTTGTGTGAAGGTTTTTGTGTGGACATAACTTTTCATCTCATTTGGGTGAATACTAATAAGTGTGATTGCTGAATCACATGGTAAGACTACATTTGTCTTTGCAGGAAACTTCCCAACTGTCTTCCACTGTGGCTGCACCATCCTGTATTCCCAACAGGAATGAACATTAAATTCCTATTCTACATCCTTGCCAACATTTGAGGTTATCAATGTTTTATATTTTCACCATTTAATAGGTGCGTGGTGGTATCTTTGTTGTTTTAATTTGCAATTTCCTAATGACAACAGATGTTGAGCATCTTTTCATATCCTTATTTGCTATCTGTATTTGATATTTGGTAAAGAGTCTATTTAAATGTTTTTGCCCACTTTTTAATTGGGTAGCTTATTTTCTTATTGTTGAGTTTTAAGAGTTCTTTATCTGGTATACATTTTGACACAAGTCTTTTATCAGGTATATATTTTGCAAATATTTCCTCCTAGTCTGTTGCTTGTCTTTTCATTCTTTTAACAGTGTTTTTCAGAAAGCAGAAATTTTTAATTTTAATGAAGTGCAACTTATTTTTTTCATGGATCATGCTTTGGGTGTTGTGTCTAAAAACTTAACCATCAACCCAAGGTCACCTAGATGATTTACCATGTTATCTTCTATAAGTGATATAGTTTTACATTTTACATTTAGATCTATTCAAAGTTAATTTTTGTGAAAAGGATAAGATCTATCTAGATTCTCTCTCTCTCTCTCTTTTTTTTTTTTTTTTTTTTTTTGCATGTAGAGATTTAGTTTTTCAACACCATTCGTTGGAAAGGCAATTCCTTCTTCATTAAATTGCCTTTGCTACTTTCTCAAACAGCAGTTGACTATATTAGTGTGTGTATCTATTTCTGGGCTCTCCACTCTGTTCCATTGAACTATGAGTCTGCCCTTTCACCAGTACTACACTGTCTTGATCACTGTAGCTTTACAGTAAGCCTTGAAGTCAGGTGGTGTCAGTCCCTCAACTTTGTTCTTCTTCAGTACTATATTAGTTGTTCGGAATTTTCTCCTTTTCCATATTTTAGAATCAGTTTGTTCATGTCCACAAAATAACCTTCTGGGATTTTGATTAGGATTGCACTGAATCTATATATAAAATTGGGAATAACTGACATTTTAAAAATATTGAGTCTTCCTTCTAATGAACGTGGACTATCTCTCCATTTATTTTGATATTTTAAAGATTTCTTGCATCAATACATGCTTTTATCAAAAGGTCTTCTTTTGCTTTTTCTTTACTGAACATCTATTTCTCCTTCTCCCTTCTACCCTTGTCTATCTCCCTCAAGGCCATGTTGATAATCTAGTGTATGTATTTTTTTTTCTTTTTCTCTGTACCCAAATACTTCTATATTGATATATATGCATATATATGTTTGTAAGTTTATGTCTGTGTGTGTGTATCTGTGTCTCTGTTTCTGGCTCTCTGTACACACACACAAACACATACACTCATGGCTGATGTTTTAAAATCATTGTCAGTTTATGAAAACAAAATTGTGTTACATATATTTTTCTGCATCTTGCCTGTTTTATTCCACAATCACATATAAATCCCTCAAAGAGATTTAGTTTAGCCTTTGCCTTGTAAAAAAGTGAATATGTAATATCCAGTGGTGTTGTGGGTCGCTATTATTTATTTGTTAATTCCCTATTTAGTCATCCATTTTATGTTCCACTTTTTCTCCCCACAAATGTCATTGTAGTGTACCTTCTTATAAATATGCTTTTACATGTTGGTGGTGTATTTCTAGGAGTAGATTCCCAGGAATACAATTTCAGGGTCCAAGGGGTATGTAATTTTTATTTTATAGGCATTACAAGACTGCATGTTCAGAAAATATGCTAATACTCATTTTCGTATCATGAAACTTGGGTGGAAAAATTTATCCATGTTCCCACTATGAAGTACTGTTATCACTCTTTTAGTAATTTTCTCACTTTAATGGGTATGAAGGAATATCTCTGTGTTACTTTTGTTTTTTAATTTACCTGGCTACTGGTTGAATTTGAGCATATTATTTTATATTTATCAGCCATTTTTATATCTTTTATTTATGCATATATTTATGACTTTATTCTAACTGTTCTTTGTTGTCAATTTTATAAGAGCTCTTTGTATATTATAGATGCTACCCATTGAATGCCATCTTCATTACAGTTATTTTTTTTCCAGATTTTTAAAATTGACTTTGTTTATGGACCACCTCATTCTTGGTTTAGTTTCTACCATAAAGCATCAAGCATTGGCTAAAATGTATAGGGACTACTTTAAAAGAATCATAGGCAAAAGAATGGCTGGACAACTCACCCTCAGAAGGCTGCAGGTTGGTGAGAAACTTACAGGGAAACCAACATCATTCCACCTGAGAAGAGAATATTGGGCAGGTGGTTAAGAGGGAGACAGAAAGCTACGTTAAATCTCTGAATATCTGTCACATGGAAGAAGAATTATATTAACTATAAATGGTCACAAGTGATAGAAATACATCAAAGAAGCATTGTAGTCAGGCAGAAGTAGGACTGATCTAAGGAAGAAATGTCCTAGTAGTGATAGCTGCCCTAGAATTAAATGGTTTCTTATGATTTACAGGGTTCCATTAAATTTCTGAAGATGACCAACATGAGGACAGAGGACACCTATTATGGATAGATTTCAATCATTCAAGAAAACTAATATGGACAGATGAGGTGTTTCAAAGAAAATAGAGTTTAATACAAATAATTCACTGATCACAAAATTGTTAAAAGGGGTGGATAAGTTAAAGGCAGGAAGTAGGCACTAGATTTCAGCTTCACTGCTACAGTCATAGTCTCACAAGCCAAAGAAATGCTGCTGTCACCCAGAGGACAATAACACGTTGGAATCCACTGCTCCTCAGCAGCCCTGAGTCAGGTGAATATCAGGAAAGCTCAGAAGCCAAACAAATTGCATATACGCAAAGCCCCATAAAATCATCTGCTGCCACTGCTATGGGAAGAAGAAAATGGCTTCCACCTCTACTCCACCCTCATGTAAAGTACATCTAATAATTAGGACATAAATTATATCCATAGGGATGAAAACAAGAGATTCTGGGAACTACAGTTCACAGACATCTAGCCCCTGAAGTATGGGAGAGAGTTAGAAGGACAGGGAATGCTGATTGTCAGACAATGTCTGATGCAGGGTTTAAGTATCAGTTTGGGGGGACTGACGAAGGGGTGTACTTGGCCTTAAGCTACATGGCCCTGCTTAAAATATAAAGAAGTGTGATTCCATAGCACTCTGCTCATCCCTTCTTTCTGAAATTGGTTTTAAAAGGTTTTTTGGTAATAGCCATCATGACACCCCTGAGTCTTCTCTACTTTATCCTTGGAGAGCATGAGCAGCATTGCCTCTCTAAATACAATGGCAACCCACCCACTGTGTTGCTTTTATAGATTCTGTGCAAACTGTACTTAAATAGATGTCATTTCACAGAAGCTGATCATTTTTGTGACTGCTAAAAACACAAGCAAATTATTCAATTCAATCTACATGTAGTAAGGAGCACTTTCTATGAACTGTTCTTTTTAAAACCCAAGGGGTTCAGAGGACCACTGCTGTTGTAGGAACAACCATGTACTGCAATAATTCTCCTACCCACCCCAGAATGACCACAGTGGCCTCTGGGCAGCAGGCAAATGAGGAACATAGATTTGCTTACTTGGGTTAATTACATCATGATAGGTGTGTAGGTCTCCTACTTCCACCCAATTTATGCACCAAGTTTCAGGACCAATTCTATTATACAAGGTCACATAATGAAAGTTAAGAAATTAATTTTACTGAGGAATGAGAAAATTCACAAGGGCAAGGTCAGCAATATAGAAATGCATGTTGTACTTTAGTCTTTCATTTTCCCACTGAAAGGCAGGCCAGAGCCAGTGAGGCAGGTGTGGAGATGTGTCCCTCAGACCTCACCTCAAGGGAGACCTGCCATAAAGAGTACAACTAGTGATGGGTTTCTCTTTGGAGGCCTCTGAGTTCTACCACAGTAAGGTCATGCTCTTCCTGAACAGCTCCCAACCAATGAATGAGCATCATATTGGTACTAGGGCCTGGCCATTTTTGCCCAATGTAGAAATCCTATATGAGCTGGCTCTCTCCATTGGACTGGCAAAAACTATCCCAGAACTACATCAGAGCCCAAGGTTCTTCCTCCCAAATCTGCCTTCCTTTTCTCTTGACATAGGTCTTAGATCCACACTGTGGTCTGAAGTCTTTTCCTGCTTCCCCTGATTACTCTCCCCTTATCTTTCACAGACATTACCACCAGTAAATTTCTTGCACTTGTAACTGGATCTTGCTGTATGCTTTCTAGATGAGATCATCTAGATCTCATCCAGATGAATACAGCCATGGCATCTGCTAGACATAATGTGGATTTTATTCCAGAGGAAGTAGCCTTTCCCCCTTATTTAGCTTTCCCTTTTTACCTTGTTATAGTAAGGGTAATAAAGGAAATAAAGAATCTCATCTGCCAAGAAGTCTGGGTTTGGGATGCCAGCTGTTTATAAGAGTTGTCTGAGAAAACCAGCTGCTCTGATTCTGGGGAAAAATTGGCTATTGAGATGATAAGAGATTCTGCTTCTATAGGAAGTTGATCGTGAATGTAACCTCTTCCACTGGGAGAATAGAGATCCTGATTCCAGGTGGCCCATTGTCCAGATAAGCCAGGGTAGCCCCCAGGGTTATCTGGAAACAGTTCTTCTCATTATACAATGCACAAACAGCAGTGTTCATTTTTTTCATACACCATAGTGACTATTCAGAGGAGAAGCTCATTAGGTAACCTGGATTCTGTAACTCTCAATCTCTAATCCAGATCAGGCATATACATGCATTCCCTACTCTTTAAATTTTCTATTTAAAATATTGTCCCATTTTTCAAAAGAAGACAAACAAATGGCCAACAGGTATATGAAATAATGCTCAACATCACTAATCAACAGATAACTGCTAATCAAAACCACAAAGAGATATTATCTTACCCCAGTAAGAATGGCTATTACTAAAAAGACAAAAAACAACATGTTGGTGAGGATGCAGAGAAAAGGAAACTCTTACACATTTGTTTTGGGAATGTAAATTAGTACAGCCTCTATGGAAAACAGTACGGAGATTTCTTAAAGAACTAAGAACAAAACTGCCATTTGATCCCACTAGTGGGTATATACTGAAAGTAAAATAAATCAGTATATCAAAAAGATGCCTGCACTTATACATTTATTGCAGCAGTATTCACAATAGCAATGATAAAGAATCAACCTGTGTTCATCAATGGATGACTGGATAAACAAAACAAAAACATGGCATATATATATATATATATATATATATATATACATACACACACACACACACAATGAAATTCTATTCAGACATAAAAAATAATGAAACTATGTCTTTTGCAGCAATAGGGATGGAACTGGAGGTCAATTATCATAGAGATGGAACTGGAGGTCATTATCTTAAGTGAAACAACCCAGACACAGAAAGAAAAATATCATATGTTCTCACTCATAAGTTAGTGCTAAAAATGTGTTTGCATGGATGTAGTGAGTGCAATGATGGACAATGGAGACTCAGAAGAGTGAGAGCTCAGAGAGGGGAGGATGATGAGAAATTGGTTAATGGGTACAACGTATGCTTTTGGGTGATGGATACCCTAAAAGCCCTGACTTGACTTCTACACAGTCTGTGCATGTAACAAAATTGAACATTTACCCCATAAAGTACAAATAAGAAGTAAAAATGATTTTAAAAAATAGTCCAAGTTGAAGAGATATACACTGTCACTCGGGCAACACTTTCTGTGCTTCAACTCAGAAACCCAGTTTTGCTGACAAATCAGCAAGAAAAGGTTAGGTTTTACAGGGATTTATTTTCCCCCATTTCCCTTCCAACATGCCACTTCAACACCTTTCTACCCTTAACACCACACAACCATCCTTCTTCCTTCTCACTTCATTAGGTACACCCCCTAATTCCAGGAAGAAAGAATTAGCCCAATTCCTTGTTTTGGACAGTTGATGTATGCCAAAGGAGCAAAGTGGCATTCACATATACCCATAGCTCTTTGTCTTAGGAAGGAGAGTGAATAAATTGAAACAGAAAAAAGATAAATTGTACTAACCAAAGTTATAGCAGCTATTGTAGCATGAGAATCTATTACTTGGGTATCTGACTTGGACGACATTACCTACAAGTCAACCTCTGCCCTTACCCCAAAGTCTAAGCACAATGCTGAAAACATGAGACAGACAGAAACATGGCAGCCTTTCTGATGGAAGTCAAAGGGATAGGATATAAGGTCCAATCTGGCGCATAAGGCATAGAATGTGGCCAGAGATTTATTTGGTCCAACACTTCTGCTTGCAGCTGAGGAAACTGAGGTGCAATAACTTAAGATAGTATAACTAGTTGTGCTCTATCAGAAATAGTACCTGGGTCTCCAGACCTTTAAGCCAATGCTCTTTCCTGAATGCCTTATTCCTTCACGGCCATTTAACATTTTTTTGACTCACTTTCTCCAAGCCCTTTTGTGTAGCACTGACCACAGAAAAATCTAAATGAGGTGGCCCTTATTTTCCCTTTACTTCCAACAAATATATGACACAGAAAGTAGGTACAATATGAATTATCAAAGAGTACTATGATCGGTCTGTGGCCTATTCCTTTTATTTTTACCATATAACTTACCGTCTTCTGTCTCACAGTCCCACTATTATCCACATGTGTTGCTTTCTTCAGAGATGGTAGAAGCAAGATTTATAAAGTTGATGAGGAGCATTGAAATCTTCAGTTTCAATAAGCAATAATTGGTAGTGACATGCAAGTACTTCTTTTGTGCATTGACTCAATTTCTCTACAGCTCTTATATGTGGTAATTTGCATTATCAGCACAAACATTTTACCCCTTCCAGAATCCACACCCTTTTTGTGGGTGGCAGCTTTGCTTTGTCAGCTTAAACTGGAACTACATTTCCAAAAATGTCCTTCTCTATCTGGTTCTGGATGAAGTTTGCCACAAGAAAAACTTCATGGAGTTTTGGAATAGGGAAGTAAAATAGCCATTTCCCACACTCTGAAGGTGGGTGTGGGGCAGGCACTGTTGCAGCTCACCCACATTCCCACTGACTTGCTGTCTCCCCTTGTTGACATGGCCAGCCCCACAGGTCTTCCAGCTCCTGTTGGAAATCCTCCTTCACCTTCTGTAGCTCCTGAGCCAGGTCTATGTGCAGCTCACCACACACACCAAGGGCACCAACTTCTCCTGCAAGTCACTCATGTCTTCAGATTTGAGGACAGTTAGAGACTAATATGGATTCCAGTCGTTTGTTCTAACCACATTATGTCTAACTTTCTTCTCCAACTGCTGGCCCTGATTACCTCGGGTCCAACATCAGATATAGAGGCAACAGCCTTACATGGGCTTCTTAACTAGCTCCCACAACTGCATACATTTTAATCCCTGTAATAAATCCCTTATGCTGTATCACTCACTATTGTTCTGGTTTTCTAATCACACTCTAAATGATACACTGTTGACTTCACAGTTACCCCTGCCACCTCTGGTAAGGTAAACCTCCTCAACTCGACTCTGTGTTTGACCAGATAACTTGCTTTGCTATGACACAAGCAGGGACTTGCCCAGCGGAGCCTTCTCCTCTTGCAGCTCTGTCATCTCCATAAGAGCATGCTGTGGTCACTCCTAGTCCCAGGAGGGAGGTGAAATTCATGTGGTGCAAAGCCATCCCAGCCACCGCAGTCAGCAAAACTGCCTCAGCCAACCCTAGAGCCACAATGCAAAGTAGAACTGTCAAATCCAGCCCAGCCTAGATCAACCAAACATCAGCTATCCTGCAGATGCAGAAGTAATAATAATCATTTTTGTTTTTTCAAGCCATTGAGTTTCAAGGTGCTTTGTTTTGTAGCAATAACTAACCAACATGCTGCTACAATACTTTTATGCCAGAAAACATACTCTATTCAACTGTATGTTTGCCAAAGAAATAATTTTTGTGTTTTAGGTGACTTTAGCAATACTTCAGTTAAAAAATCACCCTCCTTTCATTTTACTTTATAATGTCGTTGTAAAGCACACAGACACTAGAGATAGTTTGGGTTTGAATTTTGGCTCAAATACATATGAATTGTGTAATAACATTTAATCTCTGTAAATCTTGGTCTTCTCTTCTGTACAGTGGGGGTGAGATATTACCTAACTGGTTGTATTTAACATAAAATGAAGTAAGGTTCTTAACATAGCAATTGTACATAGTATGTGCTCAATAATTATTAGTTATCTGTGTGCATGTGTATGTCTGTGTGCGTATTCTGCTAAGAATACTCCCCCAAGTGTTCATGTTCACTTAATATTTTGATTGTCATTTATTCACCTATCTATCTATTGAGTGTTGGATACCCACATAGCAATATAATGCAGCAAGCTTCTATCATAGGCCCAGGAGATACAGAAATGAACAAGGCCCAGACTGTGTCCTTAAAGATTCCTATCACCTTTGCTATATTTCAGCTACTCCTCAACTAAATCAATTCTGCAAGCGCAGTATTTCTACCCAGTGATGGGAACAAGGCTACAGTAGCCAACAAAAAATTCATTTTATGATTCTATATACCATTTCAGAAGGTGAACAGAAAGATAAATATGTTGAGTAATTTTGGTGAGGGCTGTATGTTCTATTACGCTAAATTACCAACATCATCTTTATTTTATTGCAAGTCTTTCAACTATTATGTGAAACAATTAGAGTATTTATATTCTCATTTATGATTTCTACTTTACTCTAATTTTTCTTCTGAAGGTATGATCTAAAAAGCAACCAAATTTTCCAGTTTTATTTTTCTTTCTGAAAGGAACCTCATTAATTAATTTTTTGTAAAATGCAATTAATTCTTTTTGTTACTAACCTCATTTAGACTAATAATAGCAAACATTTAGAACATGCTTACTATATGCCAGACATTGTCTTGAGCATATGATACGAATTTATTCACTTCACGTGACAAGAACTTCATAAGTAAAATTTTTATAGATATTCCCATTTCATAGATGAAACAGAGGCAGGGAGATTAAGTAACCTTCCCGAGGTCACACACGTAGTCCACAGCACAGGCAGGATTCAACCAGACTCCAAAATCTAGCTCTTTAGCCCCAAACTCTGCCACCTCTTCCATCTGCTCCCTAAAGCAAGGAGGCTCTGTGTACTGCACATGTTGATGTTTAGTACAAATCTTCCCAAACAAAACATTCCTCAAAATAATTTCTTTATTCTTCTGAACCCTTAGCCTTGAGTGACGCTCACTCTCATCTTTAAGCATAATTTCCATTTAATAAATGTCCTCTTGTTATTGACAGAAATTTCATTAACTTCATCGTCCCTTGGGCCTGGCAGAAATGATTATCACATTCAGGAAATTGAAGAGAAATGGGTTATTACTTTGGAGGCAAATAGAGCAAAGAAAAAAATAAGGAAACAGGAAAGGCAGAGAGAGATAAGTGCAAAAAGAGGCAGGAGAGGGAAATGAGGAATTGAAGAGTTGTGGTCCATGCAGGTTTCTCAGTTTCTACTCTCCCTCCCTATTGGCAGGTAATTACTGGAAGGTTCAGGAATGATTGCTAAGCAGAAGATATGGAGATTCCCTCAGGGAACTGCAGATTTCTCCCATGGCTAGCCCATCAAGGAGCAATGAGAGAATAGCAGCAGCAGCAGCAATAGCAGCAGCTGGGAATGGAGGTGAGATGAAGGAATGTGCCCTGAATATTTTGACCTGAGGCTCCTGGAAACTTCCTTCTGCTCTGCTTATTCCTGGGGAGCCAAATAGAAAGGGCAAATGAAATGCATCCTTCAAACAAGCCTGGGAAGAAAGCTGAGTGGCAGAAGTTCAAAGGCCTGAGTCATCATTTTCAGGCCTGTGGACAGGTGGATTCCTCTGAAGCAGAGCATTCCTCCTTAATCACTTGGTGACTTTCTGTTAAACTATTTGCTGACACAGGTCTCTCTAGCTGGAAAAGACTGTTTCCTGCATTCAGACCGCAGGAGCCAGCCTCATTTCTGCCCTGTCATTTGAAACAATTCCTATTATTTCTGTCCTGACTTTGCCTAACTGCCCCTCCCTTGGCACTCGTAATACTTTAATGCTACAGGTGGCTAATGCAGTCATTTGGCTCAGCAGCAACAACTCAATATTTGAAGAAGTAAATTGTAACAGCTCCCTAACTGGCCTCCTCATATTCCCTCACCTCTCTTCACATCTATTATTAGCCCAGCAGCCAGAGTTGTCTTTTTAAAAACATAAATAAAATTATGTCACTCCCTATCCTTGCAAAAAACCATTTTAAGAGACAGTTCAAAATAAGTTACGCATCCTTGTCCAAGCACAGGCCCTTGCTTACCTTCCAACTCTCATTATGGACTATCTCAGTCTCTATCTTGTTGCCACACTGGTCTGTTTCTCTAAGGCACCATGCTGCCCCCCACCCAAGGGCCTTTGCTCATGCTATATCATTAGCTTAGTACTTGCTCCCTTTACTGGTTAGCTTTTACTTGGCCTTTAGGTCTCTGAGCTAGATAGTCTCCATTTCACCTAGATCCACCCTCTACCTTCACCTCCCTATTCTCTATCTCAGAGGGATAATCTCTATGATCTACATCAATGGTCTTCTTTGCCCTCTAGCTCTGTAAGGATATTGAATGGAGAAAACAGAGTGAAACCAGAGCATTTATTTTCCTGGATCACTCTTCATGAAAATCAACTCTGCAACTGTCAAGGATGCTTTATTGGTCAACAATTGCTGTGAAACAATCACAAAGTCTCCATGGCATATAGCAATAAGTATCCATTTCTTAGATGTCTTCGGGTCATTTGGAAGGTAGGGGGTGGTGCTGATCTAGGCTGTCTTACATGGGCATCAAGAGAGCAACCCAATAACACAAGTACTTCTGGTAGTTTAATTGTCTGTCTCTCCTACTAAACTGTTAACTCCATGTTTGTTTTGCTCATCTTTACCTTCCTGTTGAGACAGCCAGGAGGGAGGGGATCCCCAGAGAAACTCCAGCCAGCCTGCACACTGGGAGAGAGCCTTGGGAAGTTCATGCCATTTGCAGCAGGGAGGAGCATGGCCCCTCCTCTTCCTGTGTGGAAACTGGGATTCAAATGACCAGGCGGGCAGTGTTCTAGCAGGGACTCTAGCCTTGTGAGAGTCCCTGTTTCCTCCTTTTCTTCCCTTTCACCCAATAAAACCCTGCTTTACCCACCCTTCAAACCATCTATGAGCCTAAATTTTTATGGCCATGGGACGGACAAGGACCCCATCTTTAGCCAAACTAAAATCCTGCAACATTTGTGGCACCCAATATGGGGCCTGAGAAGTGGTGAGTGAAATGGGGACTCAAAACCTCTCACTGTTGCTCCTAAGCATTTTCATCCTTGGACTTCTGAGGGTGGAGGAAACATGTCCCTACCCCCTCATCACTCTTGTGCCTTTTCATGGACTTTTCCTTCATTTTTCAGGATGGATCAGAGAGCAACATCTACCCTCCACCCTCCCCTCCCTGACGGGGCTGGGACACATAGCCCAAGGTGCCACCAGCTACTGGCTGACATTTTCTACCACACATCCACAGAGTCTCCTTCTCCCCATGCCAGGGAGGCCAGCTCTGACTCAATGCCATTAAACTTGTGTCTATGGTGGAGAAACCACTTGCATAAGAGAGGTTCTTCCCCAGGCATTTTTAAACTGTTTCTTTTCTTTCCCCTTCTCTACCCTTCTCTACCCTATCAGCAAGTTAACTTTTAAAGTTTTTTTTTTTTCTTTTAGAAACATTTTTTACTAGGGCAGGCCCCAGAATTATCACTTTTTGTGTTTTCTGCAAAGTTTCGGTTGTGAAATGGAGTCTCCACCTTGTTTTACATCCTGAGGGCATGGCTTTGTTTAGTAATCCTGCCTTAGGGAATAAGTTTCTTTCTGGTTTGGCATCTGCATGTTCTTCTAGCCCTGTCTCTTCTAGCCCCACCCAGTGACTGGGTTTTCTTCTGCCTGTGTGTGTACTATGTGTGATGTCTGTAAAAAGAGCTCTAGTTAATTTGGCCTAAAGAAAGATAAGTGCTTGGATCAAACATTTTTTAAGGGAAGTTAAAAGCTGTGGTACCTTTCAGTTCACATGAGTTTCGTCTTTGAGAAATGAAAGCAGACTTAAATATTATTGGTAAAATGCAGGTGTCATTAAGATGTAAATAGGTGGGCTAAATAATGAAGGTCAGATGCAAGATTTGCTAAGTGTTTTAAAATTATAAACTGCTTTTTGAGTTTTAAGAACTATTTGACTTGCTGGCTTCACAATTCGTAAGGCCTGAGGAGGACATAAGGAACTAACCACACCCTTAATTATGCTGGGAGTCAAACTTTGCCTGCACCTAGATATAATTATAGCAACTTACCAGGTTTCACCTTAAAAGTTAAGAATTGCTAGGAGTTACCATTATAACATGTAATTGAGACTACCTGAAATAGATTTACATGCAAGATGTGGAAGAACAGTAAAATGTTTTTTCTTTTTTGTAAAAGTTTATAAGAAGGTGTGGAAATGTTAACTTTGGCCTAGGGTTAAAGGATTGTTTTAAATTAGATAGGAAAAAGCTGAAGGTTCAAGGAAGTGGTAGAAGAATTCTAGAAATTAATCTTGCAGAAGAGGTTCTCTGTGTGAACATATTGACTAAATTCCTAAAAGGATATTATATGGTTTTTCTGTAAATTTAACATTGAAATAAAAGAATAACAAGGTTTTCCTAAGGGGCTAATCTGTTCTTTGGCAAAATTTCTAAAGGGTTATAAAAGCTTTTTGCTTCTTTAAAATTTCTGAGTCATTTTGGCAAAATAAATAACTTCTGGTAACCTGGAATTCTATTTCATAACATCAAGTGTTTTAAACCCCGAACATATAGCAGCCTTCCCAAAATCAAACTTCAGTTTCAAAATTGACTTCCCTGGCACCTGGCTTTTTGAATATTTCAGAGGGCCCCTGAAGTGTCCAGAAAGAGAAGCAAACATGATTATTTGACATGTTTAGGTACATGGGATTGCCAAAGTGATGTTCAATCTTCTTTAGGTTATACCTTGGTAAATAATGCTAATATATGTTCCAAAATTGTATGGGATTTCTAAAACTCTAATGTCTAGCATATGCTATCAATCATAATGAAGGTTGTTAAGTTATTGTAAACCACAGAGATAACAAAACTGTTGATTGTGTTTCTAAGTGTAACTACCCTGGACATTTTGTTATTCACAGACCATTGTTGTCTTGTTTTAATCCTTTTTTTTTTTTTTCAAAGATAGTTTATAATAAGCTGTAGAACTTTAACAGGTACTCTGAAATACAAGTTTCTCATAACTTTGGAGATTGTAACATTGGAATAAAGAAAAATGTACAGGACTCATGAAGAGCTAAAATGTTCACAAATATCAAGCAAAACCAGTTAACTAAATGGACTGAACTCAGAAAGCTGAAGCAAACTTTTGACTTTTTCGTGGAATATTGCTGAACCTTGTTTTGTTTTTCAGAGTCAAGGGAACTTATTTTGAACTATTTACAGCCTTTAATAATTAAAGAAGGTATACTCCTATGATCAAAATTTAGAGCATGTTTGTTTCTCCCTGCCTGTCGTTCCAGAATTTAGAATCTACCTGTGATCATTCTTATGGCAATATAGTTGTTTGCATCAGTGCAATAAGAACCCATTTTTCTTTTGCAACAGGATGCAATTGGAGAAACTGGTAATTTTACCAAGGCTTTGACTGGAAGGGTATACTTCCCTTTAAGGAGTCAATCTCGACTTGCAGAGTCAATAAAGTCCAATGGGGAAACTGGCCTCATGTCCTTGTCTATGCAGTCCCCGTACAAGATTCCTGACCTGTGGTCAATTAAAAAAATGTCACTTTCTAGCAGGTCCAAGAGCTCCAAGTTTATCTTAGGAGCTTAAGAGGAGAGGAGCACCCAACTCACAGATATTTGAGGATAAATCCATGGTTGGGCTAGGCTTTAAAAGGTCTTACATGAGATTCCTTGGGGAACAGAGCTCCATTAAAGCCAATCCAAAAGGCCTTTGTAGAAATAATTATTCTTGCTGCACTTTATGCAAATAATCAGGCCAAGTATAAGACTAAAGTGTATTTTGCAAACCACTCAGTCCTATGATGATTTGTTTTATTTAACAAACATGAGGACTGTAGAGAGAGGAATCATGATTCAAAACTTACACATTTATCATTAAATTCTAAACTCATTAGTTGTTTTTAAGTTTTTACCTACATTTTAGACTAACCCTGCTCATTCCTGTGAACCTACTAGCAATCTCTGGTTGCAGCTCAGAAAGAACAAGATAAATGGATAATGTAGAAATATGGATCAATTTTCTAGTTCTGAGCAATTATCCTCCAAATCCTGCCAGGTGATGGAATAAGTAGGGTGCCGTCTCCCAGAGGTTTCCTTTTTGGGAAAGTAAGATGAAGGGAACTAACCAAAGCCGAGCACTGTGCACCCAAATCCTAGCAAGCATAACGATGTCTATCAGCTATCTGGGTGTGTCACAAGACATCCTTTTCTCTCCCTTGTTGGAGGAGGGCTCAGTTCCACAGTTTCATCTTAGCATTCGGCTTACGATAAGGAGTCCACGCAACTCCCTGAGACACATTTTTGTCCCAAACTCAATTCCAAGCTTCTGGTCAAAGCCCTAAGAAGAAAAACAGGGATCCAGAGGCAAATGACAACAGAGGTTAAAAGACACGGCATAGGTGAGTGTGGCTGATTCCTGCTGATTAAGACAACCCCAAGCTTCCTGTTTCACGGATAAAGGCCACATTAATATCCACGACATAAATGAGGTCCAGGGAACTCCAAGGCTACTGACAGTAGGCAGGGAGGAGGCACAGGTGAGAGCTGATAATTCCTGTTCTCTAGGCCCTCCCTGCTTCCTGGGTGCAAGCTGCTTTGTCATTCATGATGGCACCTGCCAAGGTCACCAGGACTCGGGGATGGAAGGAAGGAAGAGGGAAAGAGGACGCTCTTCCCTCTGACCCTCATGTACCCTGGGTATCTGCCAGGAAGAGAAGGGAACCAGGGATGCCTGCTCCACTCTTTCCAGATGGGTAGCCATTCATCTTCAGCCTGTATCCCTTCTAAATACATTCTGAACTCTTGGGACTCCTTTAAAAAAACACCCTCTTTTTTCTTTCTTCTCCTTGGTTCTCTCTTCACTGAGAGGTAATTATTGTGTCTCCATACTATGAGACACTTCCCTCAGATATATCCTGCAAACTGGAAAGAGTTAATTTCCCAAACCTTAAACTGATTGGCTTAGGATTGGGCTCAAGGGAAGGAAACCCAGAAGCCCAACATGCCAGCAAAAGGATAAAGTTTTTTACCAGTTGGGCTTTTGGCCTCCCTCTCCCTGTGCAAACTGGTAAAAGGCCTTGGAATTTTTTAGCTGTCCTTACCCCTCCCCTTGTTTCGTTTTGATACACGTTTTCTAATAACCCGGTTTGTCTGTTCTTGCCTTCAGTTCATCAAACACCAAACGGTCATGCAACTGGAGCCTCTGGCAATGGCCCTTTCTGCTGGGGACCCATAGATAGGCCTCTGAGGAACCTCGGACTGCCATTTCCCCAGAACAGTGCCTCTTGTCAGGAGGAAGCAGTTAAGATCAGTCTTCATCCTTATCCTTAATCTAACGGCAGTTAGCTGTACTTCTTTGGAGGGCAGGGAATGAGACGGCCAGGAGGGAGGGTTTCCCCCAGAGAAAGTCCAGCCAGCCTGCACACTGGGATGGAGCCTGGGAAAGTCTGCACTGTTTGCAATGGAGAGGAGCCTGTTCCCCTCCTCTTCCTGTGTGGAAACTGAGATTCGAATGGCCGGGCAGAAAGCATTCTAGCAGGGACTCTGGCCTTGTAAGAGTATCTGTTTCCTCCTTCTCTTCCTTTTCACCCAATAAAACTCTGATTTACCAACCCTTCAAACCACCTGCGAGCCTAAATTTTCATGGCCATGGGATGGACAAGGACCCTATCTTTATCTGAGCTAAGGAAAAGTCCTGCAACAACACTATCAGCTAGGAAAGTCTCTGACACATTGTAAATTCTTGGTAAATATTTATACAATGAATGGATGAAACTGGAAGATTGCATTAGATACAGCTCAGTGCCTCAATGCAAACAGAGGCAGTAGAGCCATCAGAAGGGCTGGTCTGTTCTTCACACGGAAGAAAAATTTTGAAAGGACATTGATTTCCTCTGAAGGCAGAGGTAACCATGAAGTGTCACTATATAAAAGCAATATTTTTTTGCTAAAAGTGGCCAAGAGATTGTGTACAAAATAGCCTTAACACCATCAAAGTCCAGCCCACAAAGGGATGACCAAGGCTTCAAAGACACCTAGGATGTCTTGTATAGTGGTGGGTTGGTCAATGGAGTCCCATTGATTAACTGGGAAGTAAAATTTGGAATGAAATGAACTGGAGACCTCCTATTTGTTCAACCTCTTTGAGCCTTGCTGTTTTCCCCTATAAAATGGGATATTATATGCCTTAATTATTGCTGTGAAAATGAGAAAAGCCTATATATGAATGAGTTTTGCAAAAATTTACACAATGTGTCATGCACATTATTGATTGTTTCGGTGGTGGTAGTCGTAGTGTTAGTCATTGTTATTCACAGCTGTAACTGAGAGCAGACAAATTGAAATAAAATATTTCAATAGGGCTCTCTTTATAGAACATAAAATGGTGTGTGCATGGAGTGGAAGGAGGAAATAATAAGATAATTTGGTTGGGTACAAACTCATGATCTCTAATTCCTCCACTTTATGTACCCTCTGCTGCTGATAGAAGGGTGGTATCTGGGTATGAGAAGAAAAAGAACTAGAAGAAGAGGAATAATTCCCAGCCATTTTAGGTTTTTGAACTAGAAGAGGCAGTGTTGCAAATAAGTTAGGGTCAGACTTCTGTGTTCCATAGATCCAGCTTTGAATCTCAACTCTGCAACTTGCTAGCTGTGTAATCCAGACAGTGTGCTTAACCTGTTTGAGCCTCATTTATCTGTAAAACAGTGCTCAATATTATTCCTCTTGTTGGTTTGTTGTTAATTTAGGTACTGTATATGTTTCCTGGCACACAGTAAATTCTCACACATACACAGTGGTTGTCATTATGCTTAAAAGAAGAGTTCAGAGAAACAGAAGACTTCAAAATAAGTGCAATAGAGTCAGCCAATTGTTGTGCCTCTTCCTGTCCTCCATACCCATTGAATGAACTCTGGCTTTCGTATAAAATTCACCAAATGGGCATTGGTCTTCATGCACAACCAGAAATCTAACAATTGCCAGCAAGAATGACTGCTGAGAGACTTGTAGTCAAACCAAACACCTCCAACTAGGTTCCTGAGGCTTTAATGTCTCTGTGTTGGATTGTCTGCTTTCCCACAGCATCACTTGGGACTCCTCGGTCTAAAGGTCCAAGTACCAGACCAAATAAGCTTCCACACAAATCACTGTTTCACCTGGATCAGAATAGGACCTCTTTCATGGTTAAGCATAGTCCTCTCCATCCAGTCTCCACTAACCATCAAGTTAATCCAGCCTTTGTTGCGTTAAAAAAATATGGGTGAATATCTGCCATAAGCCTTCACAGTGACAAGAATGTACAAGTTGAATTTGGGTGGCAAGAGAAAAGAAATCTCTGAA
The DNA here is from genome assembly GCF_028858775.2 of Pan troglodytes. Lineage (NCBI taxonomy): Eukaryota > Metazoa > Chordata > Mammalia > Primates > Hominidae > Pan > Pan troglodytes. The sequence continues at coordinate 35,065,772 of NC_086015.1, forward strand.
CAATTCACATGACGGTGCATCATCCATCTGGTACAATTTCTCCAGCAGTTTCTGCAGTCCAGCAGATCTGTATTAGTTTCCTATCGTTGCTACAACAAATTACCAAAAACTCAGTGGCTTAAAAGAATACAAATTTATTCTCTGACAATTTTGGAGGTCGGAATTTCAAAATGAGTCTTACCTGACTATCATCAAGGTATCAGAAGGATAGGTATTTTTCTAGAGGCTTCATGGAATAATTCATTCCTTGCCTCTTCTAGCTTCAGGTGGCTGCTGGCAATCTTTTGGCTTGTGGTTGCATCACTCCAATCTCTTTTTTCATTGCCATGTTATCTTTTCCTATTATGTGGCAAAAACTCCCTCTGCCTCTTTCTTCTTGTTTCTTCTTTAGATACAGGGTCTGACTATGTTGTCCAGGCTAATATTGATCTCCTGAGTTCAAGTGATCCTCCCACCTCAGCCTCCCAAGTAGCTGGGACTATAGGCACATGCCATCATGCCTGGCCCTCTGCCTTTTCTTTTTTTGTTACAAGTACATTTGAATTACATTTAGGCTCCACCTCGATAGTCTAGAATAATCTCCCAGCTCAGAATCCTTAAACTTGATTACATCAGCAAAGTCCCTTCTTTGCCATATGGGGTAACAATCACAGGTTCTGGAGGTTAGGAAGTGTACATCTTGGGGAAGGTAGGAAGAAGCAATCTTTAGTCTACCACCGTCTCATGTCACAGAAAAGCTGGCATAATAAATCCACTCCTTTAATGTACGAGAATCATTAGCAACTCTAGTGTTCCTTCTCTCAAACTTCACTATGCTTCACGTACTCTTAATTTACTGAGAAGAATACCATAGCTAGGCCTGAGAGAGAATCATAGAACCCTTTATAAAAAGCCTCAAACTGTTAGTAACCATAGCTAGTGTTTAGAGATTTTGCTTAAAAGTAATCACCAACAGAGTTTACTTCTCTCTCTGGGAGAGTCACTGTCATATATATGTGTATGCACATGATCATGTACCTGGGCAACACATACATAGTGGTTTCATGCAGGTGTTCTGCCCTTCTTTATATTCTGGGAAACACAGCTGTCCTCGCATCCCAACACCCACCTGAAAAGATGAAACTCAGCCACATCAAGTCATTTCTTTCTCTCTAGAGAGATGCCACATCACTTCCCTCTGCCACCTACCACTGCCTATCTGCTTTGATGTGAATGACCGGGGACAGTCAGCCCAAGTCTGTCACTCTGTGATATCCATTTAACCATAGCATAATGAGAGGAAGGAGCAAGCACACAATTCCCCATTTGAAACTTTTCAAACAATTTGAAACGGCTCCCTGGGATCAGGTAAACCAAAGAGGTTATTAGTGCAAAGAAACATTAAAGAACAAAAGGAGAGGGGAAATGGTGCAATATATACTGGGACATGTGGATGCCTTTGTGAGTGTACCTAGAAAGTAACAGAGACGACATATTCATAAGGGAAACATAACTTGCAACTAATAAGTTAAGACTTCAGGCAACAGCATCTCATTGTATGCATATTTAACATATATGATTACAAATTTAGAGAGAGAGTGTAAGATGCACAATAAGTTGTAATAATGTGAGAATTTCACCATGTTAAGCAAATGTGACTTAGAATGGGTTCCCACTAAGCATACTCTGGGACAAGGAATGGATGCAAGTATTAGATTGGTACAAAAGTAATCACGGTTTTTGCCGTTAAAAGCAACAGTTTGTTTGAGAGGTGATCTCAGGAAATGTTGGTGAGGGAGTGAGAAAGGTAAGAAAAGGAAACTAATGTAGGATGCATTAAGGTGCAGAATATTGCAAATGGGGCTCATTCCTTTAGGGGTTCTCTAGAAGACTGTATTAAAAACATTTCAGAGTGGCCCATACAAGGAATGAGGAAGTTGGAGTATTTATCCTCCAACACCTGTCCATAATTGGTAGAGAGCCGCTCCTCAGGCCATGAACTCCTGGGTACTTCCAGCCTGCCCCAGCACAGGCTGAGCTTGACCCTGCCATCAGAGAAAGCACGCAGGTTGTGAGTCACAGGTGTTAGGAGAGAAAAATGATTCTTGTGTACAAGGATTGTGATTGCTAAGAGAATCCAAACAATTCAGACAGTGGCTGTGTCAAAGTCAGTGAGAGATGGGAAATATGAATTGATTTATTTCACCGGTATTACCCCCATGTGTCTCTTCACATGAACATCACAGCACCCTGCATATTATTCTAATGTTTAAGATAGAAATTTCCATAAATGCAAAAACACCTACTTTTTCTGCTGCTCACCTGAGAAAATAACCAACTGTCCCAACACTTGGCATTTGCTGAGCCCTTTCATCTCTAAACTTTTAAAAAAGGCTTGGTAGCTTCAGCCCCCCTTTATCATGAAATCTGGTGAAAGAAAGAAGAGAGCTGGATCAGAAGTAGCAGTGAATATAATAGAAAAGATATGGCATCAGTTCAGGTGCCCATCAACAGTGGATTGGATAAAGAAAATGTGGTATATATATACTGTGGAATACTATGCAGTCATAAAAAAGAATGAAATTGTGTCCCTTAAAGCAACATGGATGCAGCTGGAGGCCATTATCCTAAGCAAATTAACACAGAAAGAGAAAACCAAATACTGCATGTTTTCACTTATAAGTGGATGCTAAACATTGGGTGTATATGGACACAAAGATGGGAATAATAAACACTGAGGATTCCAAAAGGGTGAAAGCAGAGAAGGGGCTAGGGTTGAAAAACTACCTATTGGGTGCTATGTTCACTATTGGGCAATGGGACCATTAGAAGCCCAAACCTCAGCATCACACAATATACCCATGTAATAAACCTGCACATGTACCCCCTGAATCTAAAATTTCAAAATAAAAATAAAAAATGAAATAATGGTGAATCAACAAAAATGCTTTTGTTGCTCTTTTAAACAGATTGATAAAGGAGATCTGAGGCTTTAATTTTGTCACTCTGTAGTTTAAGTTTTTGTAGTTTAATTTTGCCACTCTATAGTTTAAGTTTTCATCTTTTTATCATTATTCTTAACTTTTACAGTTATGGGAAGTCCAGAAGCCAGATTATACATCCAGGGCTAACATAGTCCTGGCACATTGTGGTCACTCAATGCATTTCAATTCTTGCTTTCAAAATTAGTATTTGCAGGGTAAACTAACAGTATTAATGTGTTTGATATGGTTTGGCTGTGTTCCCACCCAAATCTCACCTTGAATGGTAAGAATCCCATGTGTCAAGTGTAGGGCCAGGTGGAGATAATTGAATGATGCAGATGGTTTCCCCCATACTGTTCTGGTGGTAGTGAATAAGTCTCAGGAGATCTGATGGTTTTATAAATGGGAGTTCCCCTGCACAAGCTCTCTTGCCTGCCACCATGTAAGATGTGCATTTACTTCTTTGCCTTCCGCCATGATTGTGGGGCCTCCACAGCCATGTGGAACTGTGAGTCCATTAAACCTCTTTCCTTTATAAATTACCCAGGCTTGAGAATGTCTTTATTAGCAGTGTGAGAACAGACTAATACAGTGTTCCTTGTGTCCTAAAAGTAAAAATTTGATTCAAAATCCTGTTATATACCTCCAAAATGCTCCCAAGAGTGATTAGAATCAATCTTGTAACTTCCCTTGCCCTAGGAAACACTTCCTATATCTGGAGCTGGATCCTGGAGTACAAGACCTTCTTAAGCCAAGAGCAGTCAAAAGAAGGGCCGCCTTTCATCTGCCATGACTAGTGCATTCTAAAGGCACTTGTTGATGCAAAACCATCTGTACAAAGCAGATCTATTGAACAGTCTGAACTTGTCTGGGCACAAGTGAAACTATGATTTTTTCCCAATCATTCTCTTTGACCATTTTATGTTGAATCTCCGTTCCTGTTGCATATTTTGGAAGGATTCTGTACTTTTCCATTGTTTGATTTTTTAAAAAGTCCAGTCTGCTTTAAAATTTCAATCATATAGCAAAATAATTTCAATCATTTAGCAAAAAAAAAAAAAGTGGAGCAGACATATTTGTGAGGGAAAGGCAGCTGCAACAAAACCAAAACTATCTTGTTTCCCAGCCCCCTTACCAGTCTCCTGGGTTTGGTTTGCTTTGGTTTGGTTCAGTTGTTTTACATGACACTAAGAGTAACCATGTAGAGGAGGGAGGAAATAAGAAAGGACTGGGATCAGTTTGATTGAGAAAAGGGAGAGTTATTTCTACCTGAAATCTGTAATAATGTCATGTTGCTGAAAACTGAACTGTCTTATAATAAATATCCTCTCCTGTCCAAGCCTTCTCCTAAAAATCCAAAACCTGCATTTCATTGCCCACAGTATCTCTCTACTTGGATGTTTTGTAGAAACTAAGACAGGTTGAAAACTAAACCCCTCAACTTTCCTTCAGCTGTGCCCCTCATTGTGTTTAATCCATTTTTTTCACTAGCCCTGGCATTGCAGTCCTGATTATAGAAGTTACAACAACTTGATCTTCATTTTATTTCTCTTTCATGTTCAAAACCCATTTCATACTGCTAGTTTCCATGGCCAATTGCTATTAGGATCTTCTTACCTGGCTGACGTTCTGTTTAGATGGGTTGTAGGAAAACAACTCAGTTGTGCCTATGGGAAACTTCTTGTCACACCAAGGAGTGGAGGTGCGGGACATTCTGTGACTGCCCTCTCTCTCCACACTAAAATCGCTCTCTAGTTCTCTTCTCCACCTACTAAAAAAGACACAGGACAGTGAAATTAGTAAATGTGCTACAGACAGACATCGAACTTCACATCGCCCTAATAGAGTATTTTGTAGGGGAGAGAATACACAGCAGGCCAGTGACTCAGAACTGTGTCAGTTCTCTCCTGCTCTCCCTGTCCCAGTTTTCTGCTTACATAGAATTGATGGGGAAATAGGGGGTGCAGAGAATTGTTAAGGGCAATGGACCTATTTAGGTTGCCATTACAAAATTATTTTCAAAATTTATATGCAGTAAAATTTGTTTTTTTGGGAACGTACAGTTCTATGTGTTTTAAAATATATAGAGAGTTGTATAACTGCCGTGACAATAAAGGTACAGAACAGCTTCATGATGTCTAAAAATTCCTCATGCTTCCCATTTATACTCAAATCCTCCCTACCCTTAAACCCTGGAAACTACTAATTTGTTCCTGATCCTACAGTTTTATTTACCCTAGAATGTCATATAAATGGGATTGTATGTAGCCTCTTGAGTCAGGCTTCTAGCACTTAGTATTATACATTAAAGATTCATCCACATTATTGCTTGTTTGAATAGTTTGTTTCTTTTCACTGCTGAATAGCACTTCACTGTATGATTATAACACAGTTTATTTATCCATACACTAGCTGAAGGACATTTTGGTTATTTCCAATTTTGAGCAATTATGAAATAAACTGCTATAATCATTCATATATAAGTTTTGGGGGGCACTAGCTAAATCATATAGAAAGTATAAGTTTAACTTTACAAAAACCTGCCAGACTACTTTGTAAAGTAACGATACCACTTTCCATTCTCACAAATAATGTATAAGAATTCCAGATGTTCAGCATCTTTGACAGCACTTGATACTTGATATTGTCCATACCTTTCTTTCAAAAATTTTGGTAAGTGTGTAGTGGTATCTTATTGTGATTTCACTTTTCATTTCTTTAATGATATTAAAGATATTTTATGTGCTTCTTAGCCAAATATATATATATATACTTTGGTAAAATGTCTGATTGAATTTCATGACAATATTAAAACAGTTTTTTTCTATTGTATAATTATTTATTTTTAAATAAGTGAGGAGGTGTAGAATGTATTAAAACAAATGTGATGACTACTCAATCATTATGTATTCTGAATATGTCTCAACTTTGAAACTGTATTCTAATAATATGTATAAAATACAAATATAACTCTTAAGAATTGAATAATATATTTTTTGCATAAAGGTGATAATTTTGAATTAATGTTTGGTGCATGAGTCACCACTTGACCATTTTAAAATTTCTTTTTTTAATTATTATTATACTTTAAGTTCTGGGGTACATGTGCAGAATGTGCAGGTTTGTTACATAGGTATACACATGCCATGGTGGTTTGCTGCACCCATCCACCCATCATCTACATTAGGTATTTCTCCTAATGCTATCCCTCCCCTAGCCCCCCACCCTCTGACAGGCCCTGGTGTGTGATGTTCCCCTCCCTGTGTTCATGTGTTCTCATTGTTCAACTCCCACTTATGAGTGAGAACATGCAGTGCCACCGACCCTATCCCTGTTGGACTGAACAAAGGAGGACAAACACAGGAATAAAGATAAAGACAAAAGAGTATATTTGGAAGAAGGGGTTAGGGGGCTCCTTGCTTCTAGTGAACAAGGGCCCTGAGCTTTTTCAGCCCTCTGTATTTATTAGGTAAAAGAGATAACGAGAAGGTGGGGGTGATTGTCAGTCGGCAATTTGATTCACAGCAGCCTTGCAAGACTGCATTCTGCGAATAGGCTCTAGATGTCCCAGTAGATAACCCTAAGGAGCATGGCACCAGGGAGTGATTGCCTTCAGCAAACCTTCTGGCAGCTGGAGCAGATGTTAGTTTGCCCACATCCTGCATTCATGATAAACAGTTTGCTGTTTGATCATATAGCCTCAGTGGAATGCTGAGTTGGTCACAGTCCCTTTGCTGGCTCTCTACAATGCAGTGTTTGGTTTTCTGTTCTTGTGTTAGTTTGCTGAGAATGATGGTTTCCAGCTTCATCCATGTCCCTGCAAAGGACATGAACTCATCCTTTTTTATGGCTGCCATAGTATTCCATGGTATATATGTGCCACATTTTCTTTATCCAGTCTATCATTGATGGGCATTTGGGTTGGTTCCAAGTCTTTGCTATAGTGAACAGTGTCACAATATATACGCGTGCATGTGTCTTTATAGTAGAATGATTTATAATCCTTTGGGTATATACCCTGTAATGGGATTGCTGGATCAAATGGTATTTCTAGTTCTAGATCCTTGAGGAATCGCCACACTGTCTTCCACAATGGTTGAACTAATTTATACTCCCACCAACAGTGTAAAAGTGTTCCTATTTCTTCACATCCTCTCCAGCATCTGTTTTTTCCTGACTTTTTAATGATCACCATTCTAACTGGTATGAGATGGTATCTCATTGTGGTTTTGATTTGCATTTCTCTAATGACCAGTGGTGATGAGCTTTTTTCCATATGCTTGTTGGCCACATAAATGTCTTCTTTTGAAAAGTGTCCATTCATATCCTTTGCCCACTTTTTGATGGGGTTATTTTTTTCTTATAAATTTGTTTAAGTTCTTTGTAGATTCTGGATATTAGACTTTTGTCAGATAAGTAGATTGCAAAAATTTTCTCCCATTCTGTAGGTTGCCTGTGGAAGTCCTTTTTGTTGATGTTGATGTTGTTCCTTTCTGTTTGTTAGTTTCCCTCCTCACAGTCAGGCCCCTCTGCCATCGGTCTGTTGGAGTTTGCTGGAGGTCCACTCCAGATCCTGTTTGCCTGGGTATCACCAGCGGAGGCTGCAGAACAGCAAAGATTGCTGCCTGCTCCTTCTACAAGAAAATGGGGAAAAAATCACTTCTTGGCCTTTTGGCTACAATCAAGTGTAGAAAATGGGCAGAAATCATGAACAGACATTTCATTAAAAATATATACAAGTTGTAAACAAACACAAAAATATATTCACATCTTTCTATTTCTTTAGTCTTTCTGAAGTAGGAGGTGGGACTTCACTCCAGAGGTGGAGCTCAAATACTGGACCAAATTGAAGACAAGCTAAAAAAGGGACAGGGTGGAAACAGCTTTCCATAAGACATGCCCACCAGAGTACCACATCAGTTTACCATTGCCATGGTAACAACCAGTTAGCTCCCTTTTCCATGGCAATAACCTGATGACCCAAAAGTCACCACCCTTTTCCTAGCAATTTCCTCATAAACTGCTCCTTAAAGTATGTGTAATTAAAAGTAGATATAAATATGACTGAAAAACTGCCCCTTAATATATATGTAATTAAAAGTAGATATAAATATGACTGCAAAACTGCCCTGAGATGCTACTCTCAGCACACTGTCTATGGAGTAGCCCTTCTCTACAAGAGCAGTCACGGAGCTGTAACACCACCAGAGCTTTAACACTGCTGCTTCAGTAAAGCTGTTTTCTTCTACTCTACCACTGGCTCACCCTTGAATTCTTTCCTGAGCAAAACCAAGAACCCACACAGGCTAAGCCCCTCTTTGAGGCTTGCCTGCCCTGCATCATTTCTCTGATTTCTTTCATTAGTGTTTTGTAGCTTTCAGCATTGAGATTCTGTACAAATTTAATTAGAGTTAACTATAAATAGTATTGTTTTAAATTTTAATTTCCAATTCTTTGTGAGAATATCAAAATATATTTAATATTGTGTATATCATTGTATCCTATGAACTTGTTAAACTCACATATTAGCTTTAGACTTTTTTTGAAGACTTCTTTGATTTTTCTACATAGATTATCATGACATCTGTGAAAAAAGATAGCTTTATTTCATTCTTTTCAACTTGTATGCATTTTATATTTTTTTACTTGCTGCACTGCCTAGAACTTCCAATATGATGTTGAATAAGAATTATGAGAGCAGACATCCTTGCTTTGCTCCTGATTGTGAAGCAAAAGCATTCAGAATTTTGCTACTAAGTATGTTTCCTGTTAAGTTTTTCATAGATGCCTTTTATCAAATTAAGGAAGTTCCCATCTTTCATAGTCTGCTAAGAATTTTATATTATATGGGTGTTAAATTTTTACAGGTGCTTTTTCTGAATGTATTGATGTGAATCTGTGGTTTTTCTTCAATAATTTGTTAATTATGTTGATTGATTCTTAAAATGTTAAACCAGCCTTACATTTTTTGGGATAATCCCTACTTTATCATAATTGATTTTTTTTATATAATGCTTGATTCTCTTTGCTAAAATGTTGTTGAATATTTTTATGTCTATATCCTGAGGAATATTGGTCTGTAGTTTTATTGTAATGCAGTTGCCTGGTTTTGGTATCAGGGTGATGCTGTCTCCATAAAATGTATTTCCCTCCTCTTCTAGTTTCTGGAGGAAATTTGGTAGAAATGGTGTCATTTCTTATTTTAAAATCTAGTAGAATTTTTCAGTAAAACCATCTGTGCATGGATTTTTGTCAAAAGATTTTTTATTAATTTTTATTAATTTAATGTAATAAATACATTAAATTAATAACCGTAATAAGGACTATTACGGTTATCTACGTTTGCTTGAGTAAATTTTGGTAGTTTGTATCTTTTGAAATATTTTTCTATTTCACCTAAATTGTCAAGTATCTGGTCATGGAGTTATTTATTTGTCCTTATTTTGTTAGTATCTGTAGGGTTTGTAGTGATATATCCTCTTTTATTCTTGATATAGGTAATGTATATCTTCTTTGTTCCATGGTTATCTATGGCTAGAAGTTTATTGATTTTGTTGATGTTTTCAAAGAACTACATTTTTGTTTTATTATTATTTTCCATTGCTTTCCTTTATTCAATTTCATTGATGTCTGCTAATTTTTTATTTTCTCTTTTTTGCTGGCTTTATGTTTAATTTATTCTCCTTTTTCTAGTTTTTTAAATGGTTATGTAAGATTATTGATTCGAGGCTTCTTTCCTAATACAAGCATTTAATGCTATTAATTTGCCTGTAAATACTGCTTTAGCAGCATACCACAGTTTTTCTTAGGTTGTATTTTTATTTTCATCATGTTCTACATATTTTATAACTTCCCTTGAAAACTTTACATTTGACTCATTATCTATTTAGAAATGTGTGGTTTAATTTCCAAATAATCAGGGAATTTCCAGATATCTTTTTTACCAATTTCTAATTTAGATATGGTGTGGTCAGAGAACTTAATTTGCATTATTTTCATTCTTTTAAGTTTGTTATTTTTTTGTTCCCTAAATGTAATATACTTTCAACATTCCATGTTCACGTAAACAGAATGTAGACTCTGTTGTTGTTGTGTGAAGTGTTCTATAAATGCCTATCAAGTCATGTTAGTTGATAATATTGTTCCAGTCTTCTATATCTTTACTGATTGTCTGTCCATTCATTTTATTAGTAAATGAAAGAGTAGTAAATCTTTCAGTATAATCTCTCAGTGTATTTGTGTGAATTTGTCTACTTTTCACTTTAGTTTCATCAGTTTTTGTCTCATATATTTTGAAACTCTCTTTTTAAGTAAACACATATTTAGGATTGTTTTTTTTTTGATGAATTTACCCTCTTATCATTATGGGATGTCCTTTTTATCCCTAGCAATTTTCCTGTTGTGAGATCTATGATGTTTCATATTCACATAGCCACTCTAGTTTTAGTGTGATTAATGTTTGCCTAGTAAATTCTGTTCATTATTTACTTTTAACCTACTTTTATTATTATATTTAAAATAGAACATTTGTGGACAGCTAAGCTGGGTCTTGTGTGTGTTGTTTGCTTGCTTGCTTATTTATAGAATCCAACAATCACTGTCTATTAGTGTGTTTAGACCATTTAATGTAATCACTGATATAATTTGATTTAGAGCTAACATTTTATTTATCTTTGTTTACCTCATTTTTTTTTCTGTTTTTCTTTTCTTGCCTTCCTTTAGATCATTTTAATATCTTTTTTTTTTTTTTGAGATGGAGTCTCACTCTGTCACCCAGGCTGGAGTGCAGTGGCGCGATCTCTGCTCACTGCAAGCTCCGCCTCCTGGGTTCACGCCATTCTCCTGCCTCAACCTCCCGAGTAGCTGGGACTACAGGCGCCCACGACCACGCCCGGCTAATTTTTTATATTTTTAGTAGAGACGGGGTTTCACCATGTTAGCAGGGTGGTCTTGACCTTGTGATTTGCCTGCCTCAGCCTCCCAAAGTGCTGGGATTACAGGTGTGACCACCACACCTGGCCCATTTTAATATCTTTTAATATTTAATTTTGGTTGACCTATTCACTCTTTGACTACATCTCTTTGAATTATTTTTTATGGTTGTTTTGATGATTTAAATATACATGCATTTTTTTCATAGTAAATTTAGAGTTAATGTTTTACAGCTTTTATAAAATAGAGAATCCTGACAAACCTATAGGCCATTTTGCCCTCTGTCTTGCATATTTCACTTGTCATGTGTATTGCATCTGTATACATAGAAAATCAACCAGATAATGTTATAATATTTGCTACTAATAGTCATGTGTATTATTAAAAACTTAGGGGAGAAATAAAAAGTTATATTTCCCTAGATATTTACTGCTTTTTTTGCTCTTCTTTCATTTCTGAAATTCCAAGTTTTCCTCTGTATTATTTTCTTTCAGTTTAAAGAGTTTCATCTAGCTTTTCTTTTAGAGTGGGTCTAATGGCAACACATTTGTTTGCTTTTCTCTTCATTTGAAAATGTCTTTACTTTGCCTTTATCCTTCAAGGACATCTCCACTGAGTATGTAAATATTGGTAACAGTTCTTTTCTTTCATCATTTTAAATATGCTGTCCCATTGTTTTCTGTCCTCCGTGGTTTCTGATGAGAAATCCATAGTAATTCAAGTAGTTGTGGGTGGTTTTCTTTGAATTTTACCTGTTTGGGATTAACTGACCTTCTTGATACTGTAATTTTATGTCTTGAACCAAATTCAGGATAATATTTCTTCAACTCAGATAATATTTCTTCAACTACTTTTCTGCAAAAATCTCATTCTCTTATTTTCTGGAACCCCAATAGCATGAATAGCAGACCATTCCATGTTGCTCAACAGGGTCCTGAGGCCTTGTTAATTTTTTAAAAGATTAATCTCTCTGTTGTCCAAATTTGATTATTTCTATTAATATATCTTTAAGTTCACTGACTTATCTATCTTCACTCTAATATTAATTTCACTCAGTAAATTTTGGTTTCAAATATTATAATTTTTTTCTCAAATTTATATCTTGTTCTTTTTGTAGTTTCTTATTTTGTGCTGAAATCTTTTTATCTTTCCATTCATTTCAAGAGTGTTCTCTTTTATCCCATTGAGTTTGGTTATAATAACTGTTTTAAAGTCTTTTATAATTCTAACATCTGAGTAATTTTATGTTTGACATCTGCTTATACTTTTAATAAAAAATTTGGTTGTTCTTCCTGGCTCATTTTGTTGAATAATTTTTGACTGCATTCTATTAAGGACATTTTGAATATTATGTTGTGAGCCTATGGGCTCTATTAGAATCCTCAAGAGATTGCAGGGGTTCTGTTGTTATTACAGCAAGCAATCATCTTGGTTAGGGTCAGACTGCAGGTTCTTCCTCATCTTTTGTGGATGGTGGTTTCAATGTCAGTTTAGATTTCAAGGCCTTCAGTGTATTGTGTGTGTCTGACTCATTATATTTTTGTTCAGGTCCCAAAGCCTTGCTCTGATTCTTCAGGTTTCTTCCACCTGTGCACTTCTTGAGGCAGAATCTGAAACTGCCTTTGCAAAATTATAACAGAGAAAATTATGACAGTGAAAGAAATCAGAGCTAACCGACTCCATTTTGCTTTTGACGTTTAAGCTGTCCTCGTTCATTCCTGTGCATAGGCTGAACTAACTTTGGGAAGGAATTCAGTTCATGGTTTGACTCTGAAACAAATTTGATAATAGCCCTTTTCCAAAAAGATCTCCTTCTTGCTGGGGATCAGTATGCCTTTGCAGGACTAACAAATTAGCTACAAGTTTAGGGGTCATGCAGCTTCTGGCTCCAAGAGTCTAAACCTCCCCAAATTGCTCCTGGGGGAAAACAACACGATTGTAAAACCTAAGATCAGTGCTTGAGATATTTTGCAGACCCTACCCTCAATGGATTAGCTGATACCACCCAGACGGGTAATCTGGCTCAACCAGTTCTGCCATCACACCCAGGAACAGAAAGCAGCAAAAAAACTCACCTCAACCCCCTTATGAGTCCATCTCCAACCCTGACCAATCAGCACTCCCCACTTCCCAAGCTCCTACTTGCCAAATTATCTTTAAAAACTCTGATCGCCCGAATGCCTGGGGAGACTGATTTGAGTAATAATAAAAATCTGGTTTCTCACACAGCCGGCTCTACATGAATTACTCTTAATCCATTGCGATTCCCTGTCTTGATAAATTGGCTCTGTCTAGGCAGCAGGCAAGTTGAACCTATTGGGTGGTTACAAATCTATGACTTATGTTAATTTATATACACGATTAAAATATTGTCTTCTCTAGCAGTCGCCTTGCAGGAATTGCCCATAATTTTTGTATCCAAAGGGTCATTTTTTAACCTGGGAAGCAAGTTTAATTTTCTTGCATCCCATACCTTATAATTGCATACCAAAATATAAATATTTCTAGTAACTTCCTGGCTACTGGATCTACATTTCTCCCTATATCTACAGTACTGACCCTACCAGCAAAGAATGTGATAAAAAAAGAAAGGATGTAAGGATAAACTATAATTTATTACGGAAAAAAAATGATGCTGTGTTACCTTGATCAGTGCCTGAGAATTTTTTCCCTAGGCCGTAACCACTGTGTACAAATGCACTTGTGACCCAGTGATTGTCTCTACCTGCTGAGACCTTCAGGAAAATTCTGCTGAAAGCAACTGAATAAGATTTGGGAATAAATTTAAATTATTATTGGAAAGTCTGTCCATGACCTAGCTAATACCAGGAACATAAATATCCTGTGCATTGATTTAAAGCTCCTGTTTATTTATTTAATACTGTAAAGCAAATGCTGATCTTCTAATTTTGTAAATAATATGGGTAAAATGAATTCACCCACTACAACAAAATGACCAGATATTTGAAATTTTATAGAATAAAAATCATTTGTTATTGGATATCATTGCAGATTTTTCTAGAATGCTGAGTTTTTCTATCATCAAATTTCACCTTCTGTTGTACCATGGCCCCTTTGAGCAGCATTGAGATTTGTGATACAGGATATTACCCTTAACATTGATGAGTTTTGCCTTGATGGCAAAACTCTTGCTAAGGAAGTTGAAAAGTCTTTGTAACATTAAGTCCAAGAGTAATGAAAGGCCAGTGAATTTGATCCAGAGTTCCTACACATGAGAAAACTTTCTAGAAATGTTTATTTATATCAGTGACCTAGCATAGATATGTATTGACTGTAGAGGGAAAGGAAAAAGAACTCAAAGTCATAGTATAATTTTTTTTTAATCAAAAAACAGTAGTTAAAGAAAGCATTACATAAAAATGTTTGTGTCCACCTACATTCTTTGGAGCATTTTATATTAGAAAGAAATAGAAACAAGCTAAAAGTGTATTTATAGAAGAAAAATTAATTATGGTATATCCACTCAAAAGATTAATATGCAGCCAGTAAAAATAATGTTAAAAGGAATTTTTGTTGGTATAGCAAAATCTATACTTTCTAAAATAAAAGTATACATATTTATATATAGATAGATAACTTATATACATATATGTATGTATAAAAGTATTTTCATATAGACATGCATGTATATGTTTTCCCACATACACATATATAATATATACACATGTGTGCATGTGTGTGTGTATTGCAAGCCTCCTTTTCAAAACTACCTCTAAGGAATAATTGACAACTTACAGATATTTTAAGGGCTTTATGAAACAGCTACAGTGTTGAATTTGTCTCTTATTTTGTTGTTACATCATTAAACACAAAAGTTAAGTTCAGGAGACCAAAGAGTATGAAATGAGTCACTTTAACTCTTGGTGAATAACTGAGCTTGACTATAATGAAATAAATAGCAACCAAGAATCAATGAAATAGCCTAGAGCAAGCAATGTCTGTGACTTCACAAACCCAGTGGCACTGAGAGTTCATGAAACAGATGGTATGGCTGTGTAGCTCCATTTTATATCAAGGAGAGTAATTTGACCATTTGCCCAATCACCTCTAAGTACTTTGCTTGAACTCATTTCAGGAATTCATAGAAAAATGCTGGTTCTGATGAAAGATCACCTTCTCTGTTTTCACTATAAAATAGCTGTAAGAGGAAAAGTAGAGAGAAAATTATACTAAAAAAGGTACTAAAATTAGGTTGCTAAATGTCCATCAAAAGGTGAATGGATAAATAAATTCTGATACATTCATAGAATGGATTACAACTTCACAATTCAAAGAATAAACTATTGAAACATACAACAGAATAAGCAAATATCAAAAA
This sequence comes from Pan troglodytes, assembly GCF_028858775.2. NCBI lineage: Eukaryota > Metazoa > Chordata > Mammalia > Primates > Hominidae > Pan > Pan troglodytes. Next base: position 35,081,006 of record NC_086015.1, read on the forward strand.
ACATTATGCTTAGCAAAAGAAGGTGGACACAAAAGAATACTTACATTATGACCCACTTATATGAAGTTCTACTATAAGGAAAACTCATCTGTGATGACAGAAAAAAGATCACTGCTTACCTGAGTCAGGGGGTTGAGGGATAGAGGGAAGGCTGATTGCAAAAGGGCTGTATTAGCCTTTTCTCACACTGCTATGAAGAAATACTGTGTAATTTATAAGGGAAAGAGGTTTAATTGTCTCACAGTTCCGTGTTATTTAGGAGGCCTCACAAAACTTACAATCGTGGCAGAAGGCAAAGGAGAAGCAGGCACCTTCTTCACAGGATGGAGTGAGTGCAAGCAGGGGAAATGCCAGATGCTTATAAAACCATCAGATCTTGTGAGACTCACTCACTGTCACAAGAAGAGCATGAGGAAAGCTGCCCCCATGATCCAATTACCTCCACCTGGTCCCACCCTTGACATGTGGGGATTACGGGGATTATGAGGATTACAACCCAAAATGAGATTTTGGGTGGGAACACAGCCAAACCATATTAGGGGCACAAGAGAACTTTCAGGTATGATAGAAATGTTTTATGTCTTGATTGTAGTGGTTACAGGAGTGTGTTTCTTTGTCCAAATTCATTGAACTATACATTTAAAATAGATGCATTTTATTCTATGTAAATTAATGCCTCAATAAAATTTATTAAAAGTATAAAAGCAGGTTGATAGCAAAGCAAAAACAATTATCACATGTTAAATAGATATAATTATGAAGTTCCATTAAAGGAGCATTCATTTACAAAAAGCATTTCCCTGCTCAGTGAAGGTCAGCTGAATGCAGTTAAACGAATTTTTTAAAGTATCTGGACATGCTGGTTTGTGCCTGTAGGCCCATCTACTTGGGAGGCTGAGGCAGAAGGATTATTTAAGCCCAAGAGTTTGAGGTTGCTGCGAGCTGTGATGAGGCCAACACACTCCACCTGGACAACAGAGGGAGACTTCGTCTCTAAAAAGTAAAAATAATAAATTTTTAAAATCCCACCTGGATAGCTTTTTAAAATTCTGATTGTATTGTACTGAGGTGCAGCCTGGGCATGGAGACTTTTCAAAGGTCCCTAAGTGATCCCAATGTATAGCCAAGGTAGAGGACCACTGAGATTGTAACTCCCCTTCACCTGCCCAGGGATCTTCTAGCAGAGAATATGGCTGAGATTCTTACCCGCCCAGTATCCCAAGTGTGTCCTAAGGTCCCTAATGTCAAACCTTGTGGAGGTTGATTGAGACCTTGGACTGAACTGCCCCATTCCAGCAGAAGGTTGAGAGAAGAAAAACAGAATTGCTGTCACATGTTCACTGGGCACATAATGTTCACTAAATTAATTACCTAGACTCAGCTGGTCCCAGAGAACAAAAATGAGTCACTTTAACTTGATGGTTTGAGTGCTATTCATGTATTAATCCTTCCAGAGAAGGAATAGTTATGATTGGGTACCGGGAAATCATGTTTTATCTCCTCAGATTGAGGGAAGATGAGTGAAATGTGTTAGGACAAAGAAATTGGTGTAAAGATGCAAAACTCAGGGTCTTTCACTGGCCTCTGAAAACGGGAGGGAGCTAACAAATAGGTACAAGGCACTTTATAAACATGATCTTATTCAGCCTTCACTCTCCTTAATGAAAATCCTATACCAGCAGTATGATTTTGCCCATTTGGTGATATGGTAACTAAGAGAGGTCATTCTCTTTTTCAAGTTCTCATGGTGCATGGCAAAGCTGTGACTTGAGAATTCACTTTCTCTAAAACCTGCGTGTACTCTTTCTACTATGCCATAGTAAATCTTACTATCTTGAAAATTGATCATAATAATAGTAGCAGAAATAGTAATAATAACATTTGTTGAGAGTTTTCTGTGTGCTAGGAACACATGTAAGATACCTATATTGTATTATTGTCTAGACTTATGCCTATACCTAGATATAGACATATAAAAGGTCATTTAATCTTCACACCAGCTTTTAGAGGTAGATACTATTATTATCCTCATTAAATATGATGCAGTTAAGGTGCAAAGAGGTTAAATAATTTTCTCAAGGTCGCAAAGCTACAAAAGATAAAAGTTATTTAACAATAATCCTCTCCTGAAAACAGCGTACCTAATAATGCCAGCCAAGGAAAAAAATGAGAGAATTTTCCTAACCTTGCTTTCAACCTCGATTCTCAATACAACTTAATATAACTGTGATTTTATAATACTGCCTCTTGCCTTCAAACTTTGCAAACTTGTGATAGTCCATTTTGACTGTAGCCATAATGGTACATGGGAAAGAACTGGTTATTGCAAACTCTGATTTGCAAGATCAATGGGAATATTATTATCCATCATTTAAAAAAATCATGGATTAGCAAACTGGAAAAATACTTCTGACACGCCTCTGCAGCAAGAAAAGCAATGCATTATGTCGGATACAGTGAAAGGGGGATGAAGAAAGCAGTGCTTAGAGCAAGAATTGCCAGCTGGAATTGACTATGGAAAAATGGGGCTGGCTGTCTTTATCAGATCCGCTTCCAAGCAGCAACCTGTGAGTCAGGGTTTCTCATTTCACTGACATATGCAAGTTTTTACCACACTAAGCCCTGCAGGGCAAATGCAAATGTGGAAATGTGAATGAGGTCCAACCTTGTCTCATACGTCATCAGCACAACTGTCGGCTAAGTTTTCACCAAGGAACTTTTATTCCTATCGCAATCGGAACTGGAAGAGAATAGCAGAATCTATCACACTAACACCATTTTTATGTGAATATATTTGTATGTGCATGCGCTCATATCCATGTTAAAGGTAAGCAGGAAGAATTCCAGTATCAAAGAGAGATGATTTAAATAATAACTAGTGTAGCTCACGAACTTAAACTTTCCATTGGTTATAACATACCATTTGTAACTTCATTTAAAAATCCCCACATTCATCCAGTTGTTATTCACTCACTTTCAAATTATTATTATTATTATTATTATTATTGTAGAAACAAAATCTCACTATGTTGTCCAGGTTGGTCTCGAATTTCTGGGCTCAAGCAATCCTCCTGCCTTGGTCCCAAAGTGCAAGGATTACAGGAATAAGCCATAGTGCCTGGCCTCAAATTTACTTGTTTAGATCCCATTTCAGTCTGAGGGTCTCAGGGGGCTCCCTTCACTGTTTGGGTACAGGCTCGGCTGCAAATCTTCTGTAGAGAGAATTCTCGGGGTGGCTCTTACACATCATGGGTACCTCTCCACCTCACCCTCTCACCCTCTCACCAGGTAGACTGGGCAGGCAACGGCATGCACATCGCATCTGCCACCATGGGGAGCAGATATGGCAGCATCAGCCGTCACATCATCAAGGGAATTCTGCCCTTCTTGGATTCCATTTTGCTCGATAGACATGGTTTATTGAGCACTTTTTTCATCAGAGTATAGACATAAAGAAGGTCCATTTTATCCCCTTTTCACTTTTATCTCTATCAAGCCCACATTTGCTATCTCTTAACGTCATCTTGGGGAAATTCCAAATTATTTCATCGATATTCATTATCAAGATAAGTCTGGACCAGTTTTTAATTTCAATCTTGTGTTCACTTCAAAGCTGTCTGCACTACATACCCACTAGACCTGTGGCTGAAGGCACAGAGTGGGCAGAGAAATGTGACTGCTTTGCATACACCCCTCCCTCCCTCTGTGACTCCACATCTTCTGAGCTTCTGCAGAGCAGAAACATTATTTACTTGGCCACCTAAGCAAGACTGGCTCTTCTTATCGACTTTGCCTCCTCCTCTGGCCTTCACCTTTAGCCTTGGATACCTCAAGATCCTGTGTCAGTCTTCCAGGTGCTTACAAGAACATGGGTGGGTACTTCACAGAGGCTTGACATTTCTCTCTACACCATCGTTTCCTGAAGTAGGCATCCAGCTCCATTTCCACCCTTCCACAGCCCCCCAGCACCACAGCCTTTTCCAGTGTGCTCCCCATGATCTCTGCTGCTAGGATACCCTCATGTAGAAGGCATCCCTCTGGGGCAATACATCAGAGGACTAGCATAAGCTCAGCTTCCTTGTGCAGCATCCCCTTAACCAACAGTCTCATCTTTGCCAAGCCAAATGATGGGAGTACAGTAAGCTTTTCTGCCTTCCTTCCCTCTGTTTCCTCACTCTTTTCCTCACTCTCTTTCTCGCTGCTGGATGCACAGGGGCCAATCAGCAGGATCACTGCCCAAGCAGAAATATGACATAAAAATTAAAATCTCCACTTCTTGCAGAGCAGATACCTCCAGTCTTACAAGTGCTCTCAAGGACTTTACGTCTTCCTTCCTATCGACCGGAAAATGCAACCCTCATTTCCTCCTATGCATGGAAGGGAGGAAAAAAACTCTCTCCACAGTGGGCTTCCTACAAGACTGCTGACAATGGCCATCTCATACCCCAATATTTTCATTATGTAGACAGGAGGGACAGTGAGCTAACAGTTAGAAGCAGAGATACCTCTGCTGCAGTTGTTAAGCTCTGGGTTGGAAGCGTTGGGTCTGGGATTGCCAAAGTACAGGACTCTAAGTTAAATTTAAATTTCAGATTTTAAAAACATCAATTTTTAGTATAAGTATGCCCTAGATATTGCATGAGAAATTCTTATTGAATGACTACTTTTTTATTCTTTTTTTTTTCTTTCCGCTCTTATTTTAGGTTCAGGAGGTACATGTGCAGGTTTGTTACATGAGTATAATGTGTGGTGCTGGGGTTTGGTGTGCAAATGATTTCATTGCCCAGGTAGTGAGCATAGTAACCAATTGGAAGTTTTTGTTCCTCCCACCCTCTTTTCTCAAGTAAGCCCCAGTGTCTATTTTTTCCCTCTTTGTGTCCATGTGTACTCAATGTTTAGCCCCCATTTATAAGTAAGAACATGTATTTGGTTTTCTGTTCCTGTGTTAATTTTATTAGAACAAGGGATTCCAGCTGCATCCTTGTTACTGCAAAGAACATCATCTCATTCTTTTTTATGGCTTCATAGTATTCCATGGTATATATGTACCAAATTTTATTCGGTCCACTACTGATGAACATCTAGGTTAATTTCATGTTTTTGCTATCGAGAAAAGTGCTGCAATTAACATACGTGTACATATGTCTTTTTGGTAGAATGATTTACATTCCTTTGGGTATATATCCAGTAATGGGATTGCTAGGTTGAATAGTAGTTCTAAGTTCTTTGAGAAATCTTAAATTGCTTTACAGTAGCTGAACTAATTTACATTCTCACCAGCAGTGTTTGAGGATTTCCTTTTCTCCACAATCTTGCCAGCATGTTATTTTTTGGTTCTTTTAATGTTAGCCATTCTGTCTCATAAAAGATAGTATCTCCTTGTAGTTTTGATTTGTATTTCTCTGATGATTAGTGATGTGGAGGTAGGTTTCTTATTACTGATTCAATTTCAGAAGTTATTATTGGTCTATTCAGGTATTCAATTTCTTCCTGGTTCAATCTTGGGAGGTTACATGTTTCTAAGAGTTTATCCATTTCTTCTAGATTTTCTAGTTTGTGTGCATAGAGCTGTTCATCATGGTCTCTGAGGGTTTTTGTATTTCTGTGGGGTTGGTGATAATGCCTTCTTTTTCAATTTTAATTGTGTTTATTTGAATCTTCTATCTTTTTTGCTAGTCTAGCTAGTGGTCTATCACTTTTATTTATTATTTCAAATAAACAACTTTTGGTTTCACTAGTCTTTTGTATGAATTTGCATGTCTCAATTCTATTCAGTTCAGCTCTGATATTGGTTATTTCTTTTCTTCTGCTAGCTTTGGAGTTGGTTTGCTTTTATTTTTCTACTTCCTCTAGGTATATAATATTGTCGATTTGAGATCTTTCTAACATTTCGATTTAAGTGTTTAGCACAACAAACTTTCCTCTTAACACTGCTTTAGCTGTATCCCAGAGATTCTGGTATTTTGTATCTTTGTTTTCATTAGTTTCAAAGAATTTCTTGATTTCTGTCTTAATTTCTTTCTTTACTCCAAAGTCATTCAAAAACGGGTTAATTTCCATGTAATTGTATGATTTTGAGAGATCTTCTGGGTATTAATTTGTTCTTTTTTTATGGTGTGGTTGGTGTGAATTTAGTTTTTCTGAATTTGTTAAGAATTGCTTTATGACCAAATGTGTGGTTGATCTTAGAGTGTATATTCTATTGTTGTTGGGTGGAGTGTTCTCCAGATGTCAATTAGGTTCATTTGGTCAAGTGTTGAGTTTAGGTCCCAAATATCTTTGCTGGTTTTCTGCCTCAATTATCTGTCTAACACTGTCAGTGAGGTGTTGAAGTCTCCTACCATTATTATACCGTTATGTAAGTCTCTTTATATATCTCTAAGAACTTGTTTTATGAATCTGGGTTCTCCAGTGTTGAGTTCATATATATTTAGAACAGTTAAGTCTTCTCGTTGAATTGAATCCTTTATCATTATGTAATGCCTTTCTTTGTCTCCTTTGATCATTGTTGGTTTAAAGTCTGTTTTATCTGAAATAAAAATAGCAACCCCTGTTCTTTTTTGTTTTCTATTGCTTGATAGATCTTTCTCCATCCCTTTACTTTGAGCCTATGGGTGTCATTTCATGTGAGATGGATCTTCTGAAGACAACATTGGGCCTTGCTTCTTAACTTGCCACTCTGCCTTTTAAGTGGGGCGTTTGGCCTATTTACATTCAAGGTTAATATTTGATATCTGAGGATTTGATCCTGTCATTGTGTTGTTAACTGGTTGTTATGTAGACTTGGTTGTATAGTTGCTTTAGCATGTCAGTGGGCTATGTACTTAAATGTGTTTTTGTGGTGGCAGATAATGATCTTTCCTTCATGTTTAGCACTCCCTTAAGGGCCTCTTGTAAGGCAGGTCTGGTGGTAATGAATTCCTTTAATGTTTGCTTGCCTGCAAAGGATTTTATTTCTCCTTCACTTATAAGCTTTATTTGGCTGGATTTGAAATTCTTGGTTGGAATTTCTTTTCTTTAAGAATGCTGAATATAGGCCCCCAATCTCCTCTGGTGTATTAAGTTTCTGCTGAACATCTTGCTGTTAACCTGATGGGGTTCCCTTTGTATGTGGCCTACGCTTCTCACTAGCTGCCTTTAATATTTTTTCTTTCACGTTGACCTTGGAGAATCTGATGACTACGTGTCTTGGGGATGTCTGTCTTGTATAATATCTCGCTGAGATTCTCTGGTTCTCTGAATTTCCTGAATTTGCTTGTCAACTTCTCTAGCAAAATTGGGAACATTTTCACGGAGAATATCCACATATATGCTTTCCAAGTTGCTTGCTGTCTCTCATTCTCTTTCTGGGATGTCAATGAGTCATAGGTTTGGTCTCTACATAATCCCATATTTCTAGGAGGTTTTATTTAATTTTTAAAATTATTTTCTCTTTATTTTATTATTTTTTTGACTGAGTTGATTTAAATAACTGGTCTTTGGGTTCTGAGGTTAAACCTCAGCTTGGTCTATTCTGTTGTTGATACTTTCAATTGTATTATAAAATTCTTGTTTTTAGTTTTTCAGCTCTGGAAGATCAGTTTTCTTCTTTCTTAAAATAGCTATATTGTCTGTCAGCTCTTGTATTTTATTGGATTTCCTTAAATTCCTTGGATCTTGATGATCTTCATTGCCAACTAGATTCTGAATTCTCTGTCATTTCAGCATTCTACGCCATGTCATTTCATTTTGTACTTCCCTCTCTGGAGGACACTGATATGGTTTGGCTATGTCCCCACCCAAATCTTAAATTGAATTGTATCTCCCAGAATTTCCATTTGTTGTGGGAGGGACACAGTGGTAGGTAATTGAGTCATGGGGCCCAGTCTTTCCTGTGCTATTATCAGGATAGTGAATAAGTCTCACTAGAACTTATGGGTTTATCGGGGGTTTTCACTTTTTCTTCTTCCTCATTTTCTCTTGCCACCACCATGAAAGAAGTACCTTTCACCTCCCGCCATGATTCTGAGGGCTCCCCAGCATGTGAAACTGTAAGTCCAATTAAACCTCTTTTTCTTCCCAGACTCAGGTGTGTCTTTATTAGCAGTGTGAAAATGGACTAATACAGGCACATAAGCAAGGCACCATCTTGGAAGCAGAGAGCAAGTCTTACCAGATATTGAATCTACCAGCACCTTGTTCTTGATAAACCATAAAAAATAAATTTCTATTATTTATAAGTTATTCAGTCTAAGATATTTTGTTATCACTTATCAGCCTTTTGGCTAAGATCAAGTGAGACACCTTTTATAGCAACAGGAAAGGACTAAGGGAGGTCCCATATGTCACTCCTTAGTCATTCTTTTCAGAATGTAGAACATTCTTGTTTTTAGCCTTGGTCCATAGGCAACATTCTGGAACAAAGAAAAAGGGCCCATCAGCAACCTCTTATATGTGGTTTTATTTCCAATTTTCCCTTTTCATGGTGCCAGAGCCACTCTGTACTCTCTAATATGTGCCCACTTGCCTGGAGAGCCAGAGAGATCCTCTGAGCACCTTTCCACTGAGATCCAGGACAGGCAACAGGCTATCTTCTTCCAGAGCTGTGCACCTGCTTTGCTTGCTGGTTATACCTAGACTATTAGGCCCTAAGGCACTTCCAGCAGATTATCTACTGGCTTTGCTACTTTAGTCCACAGCTTCAGGAATCTTCAGCATTTCGGACACATTCACATCCACAATTATGAACATTTGTGCCAATGATAGGTCTGATTTGTCCCACTCCAACTGACAGTGCAGAAACCAGATTACCTGAGAGCTGTCTGACAATAGGCGCCAAAGGAGGCCCCAAGTAGGAATCCAGCCACCACCACCACATAGTAGCCAGGGTGGGATGGGATATCTGAGAGTAGCAAATGTTGTAGCTGAAGTGCAGCTTGGACCACAGTCTTTGACCTGAATGACTCAAATCTAGATGTGCTTGGATCAAACACCTACCCACTGCACACTTTTCTTCTGTTAACCACTTGTAGTGGACTCTGCCATTGTTTCACCTACATCCCCTGGAGTCCCTTTTACTGTTCTTTGTGTCCCTTTCCCAGCTTCCATTTGATTTGGCTGGGAACAGGCTACACCCGTGACTATCTATGGATGACTAATCTTGGGCCGCTGGAGCTGTTTTGCCCAAACAGAAAAAGAACAGAAATACCCGTTCCCACCTCTTTCTTGCTGTGGGGCCTTTGAACAGTGACCACTGGGTGAGGGAGAACAAAAGCCCTGTCTCTTCCTTCCTGTAGAAACCACTTCAGGGTGTCCTTGACACCGTTGAGCTCCCCTGAGTGTCCAGCTGAAGCTGCCCTCTGTGGGATTTCCCTATACTACTGTCTGGCTTAGCTTCTTCCCCATCCCTGGCCTTCCCCACCTCCCTTACTAGTTTCTCCTCATACTTCCTTGATAAATCCTTTGCATACGTACCCTTATCTCATGGTATGCTTTTGCAGAATCCAACATTTGACATTCCATTTTCACTAGGAGTCAATAATACAGAGGAGGCAAAAAATACTGGAGAAAGCTATTGCCCCTTGAGTTCTTACACATCTCTACCATGACTCTCCATTCATGTGTCCCAGCTGCCTCCCACTGGCATTAAATTAAACCACTCAGAATGAAAACCTTGAAAAATTAAATAAAAAGCTTTCAGTTTTTGGAATGTTTATATGGATAGATGTTTTTGGAAAGAAAAGGACATTTTAATATACTTGCAGATAATTAGCTCCAACAGGAAACTCAAGAGTTTCAAAGTCATGATTTTGGCAAAAAGAATTGAAACACATGGAATGGAAATCTAAATTATAATTTTCTAGAGTAGTTAGATAATTGTGTAAGTGTGTTAGGAGGAGGAGAGTCACTTTCTAATTAGTAGAAAACTTCTAAGAATTCTATGGCACACTGACTAAGCATTTTTAAAGAAAAAGTCCAACTGAAATCAAGAGCATAGGCAGTTAAGATTTTTTTTAACTCTAAGGGGATTATAATCAGGCAACTCAGAGAGTTATATTCTAGAGAAAAGAAGGCAGCCCCTTTACAGTGCCTCTGACAAGGAAGCCAATCAGCTCACTGCCTTCTGTATAAGCCAGGTATCTTCGTTTGCATTCTCCAGAGGCAGAGCCTGAAGCAGGGGTTCTTGTGCATGTGATTTAATGAGAGCGTGCTCTCAAATAAAACTTGTAGGGGAGTAAGGGAAGCAGGGTAAGGCATACTAAAAAAAAAAAAAGAAAGGCAAGGTAAAAATGTTTTGCATGAAACCTAGTCTCACCCATCCCAGGGTAAGCTCTGGAGTTGTCCTGCCCAGAAGCAAGGGAGTTTGGGCTCTTGTACCCTTGGTAACAGTCAGTCATTGGCCACAGGCTACCTGGTTGAGGTAGGTAGGATGGGAGGTGTAACCACCTAATGTCACTGGGTATGGCAGTGTTAGCCAAAAAGAGAGCCTCTCTGGAGAAGGGAGTATCTGCTGGCAACCAACACCCACGGTAGCTGGGGGTGAGCACACCAGCCTAGTAAAGAGATGGTGGGGGGAGTGTTCCATAAGCATCTGTTACACTAGGTTACCTCAAAACCTTGATGTCCCGGAGGAAATCCCACTGCAAGATGACTTGCTCTGCTGGCTTACACATGCCTCCATGTTCAGTAGTTTTTCAGTAATTTTCTAAAGAAGAAAACCTAATCCTCAAACCACTCCTTCTATAATTACCCAATGCTGGTGCCTGACTAAAAGAAAATTATTTGTTTCTCATTTGCAACTTAATGTTTTGGCCTTTATTAAAAGATGTGCATCTCATCCTCTCCAAACTTTCCATCCTTCCCGCAGAAAACTCACCCAGGCTGCTGCATACTCTAGGGTTTTGGTCTCAGTGGGTGGAATCTTGTTTTGAAGAAGCCAAATATGATGGATTACTGAAATCTGTTGTTCCCCCAGCTCAGCTGAGGGACTAAGTCCCTGAGAACAGAGATAAGCAGTCTTTTCAGGGTTTTGCCATTTTGATACTGAGGAGATTTAGAAGAGGTCTTTCCAGCATTTGGGGATATCTGGTAAGTATCAGAAATCACAGAACTTGGTCCTGTGGGAGACTTTGGTCACAGAAGGTCAAACTGAGAAGTTCCAGCACCCTGGTCATCTCTGATGAAATCTGAGGAAATCCATGGATTTGTCCACACGCACCCTGCCTCCCTGGAAGCCCTGCAATGGGCAGTAGGAGGGCCTGTGGGAAACACTGCCATTGCAGGTGAGAGGCTGCAACAGAGGGCCCCACTGGCTCGCCTCAGAATTACTCCTTGGATTATAAGAAAGCCTCGGGCATGCCCACAAAGTTCAAGAAAAGTGCCACCTGGGACTTCCTAGTCAGTTCAGAGCTCTTTTCAAACTAAATGACCACTCTCTGAACTGCTGCGTTTTGAATCCACCAGCTACAGAATCAACCAGCACTGACTTCAGAAGAGACGGAAAGGGGACGGGGTGCATCCCCTTTGCCACCGTTCCCCTGCAAGACAATTGTTCCTATTTAGCTCAGGCCTGTCAGTTAGAATTCACACCTCTATCCTCCCCACTGAGCCCCTGGACTGGGGTGGGAGCTCTGTGTTCAGAGAATCATTTTCATGGGCAGGAGCGTGAAAAGCAGGATGGTGGGTGGTGACTTTTGTTTGAAATGAATTGTGTCTGGGAGTCTTTTGAAGAGCAAAAAATAGACTTATTTATTGACCTAAAGCCATCCATGAAATGCGATATGATCTCTGGCACAAAGAATAGAATAGAAACTCCCCAATATTGTAGCTACCTAGAGATGAAAAAATTTTCTGGAGCTAAGACTTTATTTCTTCATCCGCATTCCTGATGCTGGGCTTCCTGCAGAATGCTGAACAGTATTATCTGTTTCTGGGCCTCGAATAAAGATAGAGAAAGAGAATGAGAGAGGGTGGGGTGGGGAGATCTAGCTAGCTACATTGATCTATAGATATACTTTAATAGTCCTCTTTACTTACAGACACTCTGAGACATGGTCAGACAGTTCACCTCACCTTGTTAATAGTAATTGGCATAATTGCTTCTTGAACTTTTGGCTAAGAGCAAGTGTAGTGCCTGCTCTTACCAGTTTAATAATAATTGGCATCATTTTCTGAGCACTTATATAGGTGCCACATACTGTGACAACATTTATGCATATTATCTCATTAAATTCTTAAAACACTACATTTTAAAAAACCAATTAACTATAGCCACATTAAAAAAAAAAAAGAAAAGAAAACTGAGGCTCAAAACATTACTAAGCTTGCTTAAGGCCACATACCCAGGAAACAATACTAAAATTTGAACGCTGCTCGGCCTGAGCCCAATGCCTGAGTTCTTAACCACAGTGTCATTTAATTAAAGAAAAGTACACTCTATAGAGTAACCATTCAACAGGCACTCGGGGTGGCCTTGGAAAGGAAAAGAAACACAATGAGACACTGAATGCACTTTAATATTTGAGAGAATTGGTTTCTCTTAAATGTGTCAGCCTATCATCCATGTTGTTCACAGCTTGAATCATAGGGTGGTTGCAGGTTGAGGGGAGCAGTCACCATTGACTCATCTCTGTCCTTCATCCTTTGTAGCTAGTCACCTACTAAATCCAGTGGATTCACCTTTGAAATGACTCATAACCACCCTTTCTTACTATATTTTTTCCTCCACTTTGAGCTCAGCCTTCATCTCTTCCTATTCAGATAACATCAACATTCTCCCCACTGGCTGGTCTGACTCAGCTCTCTCCTCATCCTGTCGGCCTGCCCACTGCCAAACATGGTATCCTAAAATAGCGCGTCCAACATTTCACTATCCTGCTCAAACATCTGTGATTGCTCTCTAGTCTTTGTTGGCCTAAGTTCTGTTTTCTGCTTTATAGTCTGTCTTTCTCTCCCAGAACAAATGTCCATCCCCAGTCTGTACCCTTTTTCATCATCTGCCTTCCTTTTGCACCTGGCCACCCTTACCTGTATTATCCTCTCTTCCTCACGTTGTTACCTAAATCATATCCAAATGTCAAGGTCAAGTCTCACTACACCCATGAAGGTTGTACTTTAAACCAAACCACTGAGTCCTTAACTTTTCTATAGATAAGAGAGGTATTCCAGTTTGGATTACTGACAAAAGGAAAGGCTCAGACAAGTATCTGAATGTAGAGATGTTATTTGGAAGTTACAGGAAGATATGATAGGGTGGTGGGGAAGAGGGACAAGATGGGAAAGGCAGCCAATAAAAGGTGCATTTTCAAGCCAGTTACCGCTGTGGACAACTGGAACTTAGTCCTGTGGGGAACAGGGGAGCCAGTATAGGATACACACTTCAATTATCTCATTCAAGGGGTGATGGGGTTGGAGTATGGATTCACTGACTAATCATCAGTCATTGCTAGAGGGCTGCTCCCAGGGGGCATTCACTCCTCAGCACTTCTGTCCTACTAGCAAAACAAGCTCCAGTGGCAAAAGAAAGCCCCAGTCAAAAGAAATACTGGTGTTGGAAGTCGGCAATCAGATGGAGCAGACTGAGATGGTAGGAGCAATGGGATATATGAGTGGGACCTGGCAGCATCTGCTACAATAACCAGATAGTTTATTACCTAAACCCAGGCACTTTTGAGAGTGAAAAGAAACACTATTAATAATTATTGTGACAAAAAATCAAGATGGTCCTAGGCAAATTAGTATGTATGGTATTGCATTTGTAACAGTGAGTTTTATATCCGATTCTCCCCATCTCCACTCAGATGATATGATCCTTTAGGGTATGTTCAGTGTGGTCTAGCTACATGTGCCTCATTGAAGCCAGTACAGTGCTTAAGACAGCAGATGTTCAGAAAATACTGGATGGCTGGACATTGGATGAAGTAGCCACCAAAAATTCAAATTATGTTACTATTCAAAAAGCACAGCCTTTAAAGTCAGACAGTCCTGAGTTGAAACCCAAACCCCACTGACTTATTGTTAAACTGAGATGTAGATATGGCACATCTCTGAACTGTGTTTCCTTATCTTTAAAGTGGAGATGAAAATAATATAATCCTGTAGAGTTATCAAAGATCAGAGATGAGCTATAAGAAAGTAGCTCTTAATATTCAGTAAATCAAACTATAGCAAATTAAAATATAGTCATTATTATTGCAAAAGCTATTTTTTAAAAAATAATACTATTGATGTCATCTTGCTCATTATACCTCAGTCACATGCTGTGACTGGTACTTTGTCTCATCCCAGCATTTTGTTTTCTTCTCTGTGACTGTAGATGTTTTCACATAGCAGCAGGATTGAGCTTTCATAAATTGCACTTCCATTTGTGGAGACAAGAACACTGGAATTGACTGGGCATTCTCTAAGTCAGGGATGAAGAAGAATTTGGAAAAGGGAAAATATTTCCTGCAAAGAATTTGAGAGAATAAGACCTGGCATGAGCTATTACCTGGACTGCCCAAAATCAGAATCTCCAGATTAAGCGTCACTGTTTCTCACCATCTAAGAGGCTATGAATTAAGAGAAAAGCCACAGTAGAAAGATACCTGACTTTTCAAAAGGAGAATTCTGACACCTCGAAAGTAAACAAGTATTACTTAAGCTGCTGAGATGTCTTCCTAGCTTATCTCCATCACCATTACTTTTGATGTCCACTCAAAATTTTCTTTGTATTCACAGGATCACAGGAAAATAGAACAGATAGCGGGAAGAACTTACAGGTCCAATTACTAGTTCATATTGCAATGAAGCCTAAACACACCAGATTAACCCTGTATTGAGAGATAAGCAAGGGACAAATATGAGATGAAAATGGAGATGCATATTCTCTCACCCTCCCTTCTTACAACCTGCGTAGCCTGCTATCATACCCACTATGTCAGGGACCTTTATGATTTCTTTTAATGCATTTATTTTATCAACATAATACATACATGTCATAAAAAGTTAAGAGATAATGGTACTAAAAATTTATAATAAAATACAGCAATAATCTCTACCACTCCTTCCTATCCAAAAGCCTCATTCCCCAACCAGCAATTTCAGTGATTTTAGTCCGTTAGATATTTATTCTGAAATTTACTTCTGCATTTCTAAATAATATATGTGGAAGAAATGGCTAGTTCCACCATATCCATCGTTTCATTCTTCCATGGAAATATATACCCCAATTTCAAGCTGAGCTCATGACTTCCAGAAATGTATTTTCAAGCTCCTCTTTTAATTACATACAGTTATGCAATTAACTCCTGGACAAAGGAATGTAAATAAAGGCATTCCATATAACTTTCAAGAACCTTTCTTAAATGACACCGGAAAAACATCCTTTGACTGCTTCCTTCTTCATTCTTTCTTCATTCTTGGTGGCTGAAATACAGACATGGTAGCTGGAGCCTGAGCAGCTACATTCAGCCATGCAGTTAACTTGGGAAAGGAAGCCCCTCACCCTGGAACAACAGTATAAAGGGAGATTGGGTCACTGAGGATTTGATGAACAAAGCTATCACTCCAATCCTGGACTGCCTAGTTCTATGTTGACTGAGACAGAAATAAACTTTTTCCTTAAGTCACTGTTACTTTGTGGTTTTGTTTTTCATAGCTAACCAAAGCATATATTTTATTGCTTTTTCTTGATTTATCAGTTTTAGAAATTTTCTACTAGTGGCCTAAAATAGTAGATAAATATTTAGCTTTCTAATAACAGCCACCCACCTCCCACTTACATATCCTTCATCTCAGTATACTTCCATTACATTAATGCTATGTAATTTATATTCACTGCTAAACCAAGTAGTTTGGCAGTCCATATAAGTAGTAAACTATGAATGGCTTCTTTCTTATGCAACTTCTCATTTTACCTAGAGTTAAAAATAGCCTTTTTTCTTCATTTACTTAGTTTTCTCTGTCGTTACGGCTAATTCTTTCTACGCTGTCCAATCGCCTCTTATTCACTTTTCTGCACAGGGCAATGTATCGGATCATCTATTGGTTCTACTTTTTATTTTCTGAATTCTCCCTGCTGGAGACTTTGTCCTCCTGCTGTCTGGGCCTGCTGCACAGCTCTCATCCCAGGTGTTTCTTTCACCCTCATCTGGGGGCTTTCGTCTGCCTCAGTCACGTATAGGATTCTTGGTTTCCTAAACATCAAGCATTCTACTTTCTTGGTGTCTCATTTATTGTGGAAAACTGCTTCCAGTAGTTTCGTAAGAAAGGGTGGGTACGTAAAAGGTAAATTACATTTAATGTCTCCTTGGTGGAATACAGACACAGGGATGGCCCCAGAGTTTCTGCAGGCTTCGCCACATCAGAAGACCTGGACGAAGCAATGAAAGTAGAATATCGCCTCCCTTCTCACCTTCAGGTACAACTATATTGCTGCAGAAGACTATAATCAAGACAGAGAAACTCATTCTCCACAATGGGCCTTTTCAGAAGGAGAGACAAGGCATTCCTAATGCAACTGGATAAGAGACGCCCAAGAACTCCAGATGTTTCTCTTACAAATGTTTTTCTTACAAATTGAAAATGTTACTTTTCAAAAATCTGACTTTAACTCTGTTAACTTACTCTCCAGGGGCAAAACATGTTATGTGGCATTTTTTTCTCTTGTTGCCTGGAGTGATAGAATCTGAAAGCCACTCCCCAGAGCTTATGAGCTGTATAATTAACCACATAATATTTTCACCTTAAAAATCCTCCAGCAATGTGCAATGAAATCAGTAGATTAAACAGCCCAACAAGAATAGGGCATTCCTCTTAGCCTAGAAAACATGCTGGCAGTTTTGCCTCTTAGAAGCCAGGAGCACTGATCTTTCCCTCCTTAGGCTTCTCAACAACCCTTCACTTCAGACTTCCAGGCAGACTACAGTACTGGGGAAAATCCAGCCCAGGTTTTGTGCCATTTCTTATGCAAGATTGGATGGGAAGCTTGTAAACTCTATTTTGCTCCAGGTAGAAAACCAGCCATGATGAATTAATCCAATATACTTTCTTGTTTTTTAATTTAAAAATTGTATCTTGTGGTGTATTACCTGAAGGCTCTGCAGCAGATGAACACACAAGACTCAAGAAAGCAGAGGGAGAAGCTACTTCCCACTACTTGGCTCTCTGACCCAGAAAATCAGGCTAGCGATATTATGGTAGTGTAGTCTAAGCAACATCAGCAAATCGACTGGGAAATCACTCCCTAATAGATTATAATCATAATAAATATGCTGTAAGCAGTGCTCCATCCCAAAAAATTGCACAGGAGATATGGGAAAGTTTTTATGCCATTTTGGAAGCTCTGGTGTAATTTCCCTGCTTTTGAAGGAAGAAACAGCAAATGGTTCTTCTCTTTGGCTATTATCTTCTCATTCTATTTCTCCTGCATACCCTTTAAAGCAGGGGGGTGCCTACGTGCTAAGCTAATGTTCTCCTGAATGCACACATTCCCTCAGAAATTGAAGCAATGTATTTTGAAAATATAGCATCATGAATGTGAAATAAATGTGAAAAAGATGGGCTTCACCCAAGTTATCTTCCCTGTAATGGGTTTTTAAGGTCTTCAATATGTCACTATATGATAACTCTCCAAGACTAGGTTACTGAAAATGGCATTTCCAAACTTATTTGACCACTGAATCCTTTATTTGGGAAAGGGGAGTGAATATTTCTATATTTCATAGACGACTTGTCTGGGGAGTGTAGTTTATAAAAACCAAAGGGAATGAAGGCAAAACTAGACTTCAATGCCACCTGTTCCCATGGTATATTTTGGAATCAGAGTAATATGAGTTTTGGGGAAACCAAGAGATAAGCTTTAAAAACTGCCTTTGTCATATTCTGGCTGTTCTACTTCAGTCATGTTATTTAACCTCTATGAGATCTATTTCTCCATCTGTAAAATTGGGACAATAATACTTTTTAGGAGATATTTAGAAACGATTGCATGAGATATTATATATAAAGCTCTCCACTGAATGCCTCACCCTAAGTGGGTGCCAAAAAGACTAATAGTCTTTGTATTTTATTTTAATCTTCTCTATTCCCACGTCCACCTCAGTGCATCAAGGACCCCAGTGTTACTCACCTGTTTGTTGATGTCTGAAATGCCTTTTCACAATAAGTGAAATAGATGTGGCAGTGCACAGAAAAACCAGGAAGAGGGAGTTACACCAAGGAGGTGACTCTCTAATATTAGGGGCGGCCAAATTATTTGGCAAGAACTTTTTTGTTAAATATGTTTTTTAAAATACCCATACTCAAAAGTTCTCATTCAGGAGATTGAGGATGGGGCTCTAACTTCTATATTTTTAGCAGAATCTCCAGAGAATTATGATGCACCCAAAAGTTTTGTAACCCTAAGGTTTAAAATATATACCTATATCCATCTAGATCTAGAGTTAGATAATATGACAGACACTTCTGTGAGACTGATTAGCAGGAGAAGGGAGAAGGTGAGGGTCCTGGTGATTAAGAAATGGAACCAGGGAAGGAAGACAGAACAGGATCAGAACAGAAGCTCTAAGAATGATCTCTGTCAATTTTCTATTTCTCCTAAAAATGTGCCCGGGATGGTGGCCAGGAAGTTGAAAAAAATATTAGTGCGGCCAGAGATACGTGCAGCTTGGTGGCTTTTGAGACATGTGAGCAGGCCCCATTAGGCAGCTATGCACTGGGTCATGGTAAGTGCTGCCATTGGTCCCAAAGTCACTTCCAGCTCTGAAGTGACCTTTACCTGTACCTATTACAGTAGCCTGGTGTTATAGTCAACAATCCCTTGACAAGAATTTTTAGGGACCTGGGAAAATCTAGATACTGAATGACCAAAACTCTAAAGCTCTTCATCTTGTCTCAAAGAATGATCAGGTTGAGCAGTTCCCTCTCCTGGTATCCTAGTAAGCTTCATATTTCAGCATCCTTTCTTGAATGGAACGACCAGATATGCTCTCCTATTTTGCTAGTCCAAAATTGGGATGTAATCATCAATGAAAGTGGTCTGGGAAATAAGGAGAAAATCGCAGAAAGAGAAGCAAAGCAGCCAAGAAGTAAATAAGTTCATCCCCGAATTTCAGGGTTCCTGTGAGAATTTAACAACTGACATATAGTGTCCAGCAGAGCATGGCCCGTAGTCTGGTGTTCAATGGGAGAGGAACAATAGACATTGTGTTTAGCTATCAGAGCTATCAGTCATCATAAAGATGACTGCGGCCATCTTTAGCATACAGAGATGCTCTGTCTCCCAACTAGGCCCAGGGCTCAGCATGCAGCAAAAATTCAATACACTTCAGCTGGCTAAGTGCATTGATGGTGCTGACTCCAGTACCAACCATCAAAATTAGCAAATTTTTGTGACAGATATACTGTGTGACCACACCACGTTGGCCTCTGTATTGGAGTGGTGATTCAAAAGAGATAATAAAGCATCACAGTGTTAGGTACTTACAATCTTGTCTGGCAAGACTTATACACACTTGCGCGTGCACACATTTGTGCATGCATACACATACACTCACACACTGCACTCTGAATACTCCAAACAATTTACAATCAAATAGAAAATGGTGACATGAAAATATGATTTTGGAATTTGGATTAAAGAAAAATTTGGTATGGGCTGGAGTAGCCTCATTAGGGGAAAGCAGTGGAAAGAACACTCGTTGTGGAGTCAGGCAGTCACAGACCCAAACCTGAGGCTCCTGTGATTTTTACTGTAATTTCCTTTTCTGTCAAATGAGAATAATAGCACCTGACTCGTGGATGACTTAAGGAGTTAGAACATTGAGCAAGGTAATATCTTACAACATATCTTTAACAAACTTTTCATGTTGGATAGTATAATGGGTTGAATAATGACCCCAAAGATGTTCATGTCCTAATCCCTGGCACCTGTAATTATGTTAGCCTCCTTGGTTAAAAAAAGAAAACGCTTTGCAGAGGCAATTATGTTCAGGATCTTGAGGTGATGAGAGTACCCTTGATCACTGGAGTGGGCCCAGTATAATCACAGGGGTCCTTATAAGAGGAAGTCAAAAGGATCTGAGTCAGAGAAGGAGATGTGAAGACAGAAATAAGGGTGAAGGGATGCAGGGCCACACACACAGGAATGCAGAGGGCTTCTGGAAGCTGGCAAAAGCCCAGAAATGGATTCTGCCCTAGACCCTCCAGAAAGAGTACAGGCCTGATGACACCTTGATTTTAGCTTCATGGAAGCCATTTTGGACTTCTTTGCTCCAGAGCTGTAAGATAAATGTATATTACTTTAAGTCACTATGATTGTGGTAATTTCTTGCAGCAGCAAGGATAGGCTAAAACAGATTGTTTTTGCTAACTGCTACTCACCAGCCATTGAGGCTAAGGCATTCATTGCTTCGGGAAGACAACAGAGTTCAGGCAAGAACAGGGCATTAGGCATTCAGTTTTTACATTCAAAATAGGCTCCTAAAGCACATTCAGAGACAATAGTGGTGAAAGCTGTAACTTCCATTTTATAAGAGCTGAGATTTTTTGAGAGAGAGAAAAAAGTTGTTGCTGGTTCCAAAGATCTGAAGCTTGTAAACTCAAAAGATCAGAGGAAAGAGGGTCTGTCCTGAGAGAAGTTCAGCCACTACACAGGAAGGAGAAAGAAGCCTGGGACATAACCTAGAGGAACGTGGAAGGAGGACAAGAACAAAGGCAAGATGTGGTCCTCCTGTCCCACGGGGAAAGCGGACAGGTAGATGTGTGTGAGCCGGTAAAATAAATCAGGTGGGTTGAATTCGAGACACGCTGAAAGTGAAAGGGGCTTCCCAATTCAATTCAATAGTTCTTGGAGGAAGCCCCCTCAGAATGTGCCCCACGTAGTCAAGAAGGGCCGTAGAGCAGAAACGGAGGCTTGTGGCATTTAGGCAGTAAGAGCACCTGAGATAGTACTCGTAGTTTCCACAGAGATCCATAACTCTTCATATTCCAGTGGAGAAACCCAGAAAAAGGCAGAGAAGGTCCATGCATAGGCAGGGCCTAGGTGTCAAGTGCATAGACCTCCTGACTGTAGTTCATTACGTGGTCCATGGATAGTGGCAGAGGCAGCAAGCAGGCAGCAGAAACTGAGCAGAAGAGGGCAGCCAGTGGAAGGCACCCTTCCCTTGCAGCTACCATGCTGGATATGTTTCCCTTTGCATTCAGACACCATCCTGGAGAGGAAAAGAGGGAGAGCAGAAACCCTAAGAAGGAAGATCAAGCTTGATAGTGAGTTTCAACTTTTAATTATCTGAATTTAAAGCCTGGATTGAGTATTGACCCAAAAAGAAATGACATTTTGATCAGAAGAACCTGAATTATTTTGATAAAAAATTTCCCCCACCATAAAGAGTAACATTAATTTGATGAGAGAAATAAATTGAATTAAACTGCTATACTTGCAAACTGTGACTGAATTTTAAATCTGGTATGTGGGTTTAAAGCACCTGGCACACAGTAGGTACTCAATGATATTACTTAGCCCTTAATAACTGAATTAATTACTTAAATTTCCTTCTGTGGATGAAGGAAAGGAATTGTCTAGAAAAAAAATGACCAAGAAGAAAATATTTTTGGAAGGGACAAGAACCCAGTCTTAAAGGAATTAGCAGTTATCTATTGCTTTTACCTGCCCAGTTTAGGGACTTCATCCTGGTAATAGCAACCTGATCTTTCCCTGGGGTCCAACACTGTCCTGTTCTTTCCATATTATTTAACAGGCTGATCTCATCCCCAGCTCTGGGACTGGGTACATTAGCAAGGCCTGGTCCGTCTGCATACTGTATCTCTGTGTTCACTGTAGTCAATTCAAGGAAAGAGACAGAATCCAAGTTTTATTCCACTAGGAATTCCAAGGGCTTTTCTTGACACCATTTAGAATGAGGTTCTCCTTCTGTTGGGTTTAGTACACTGAAAAAAACATAAGAAAGCCTGGACTTCCGTTTCTATCTTGCCAAAATAAAGGAGATCCTGCTTGAAATTAAATTCAATGCAGAAAAAAGAATTGGGAGATTTACAGAGAATATACCAGGAAGATTTATTTGTGCACCTGGACTCATTCATGATTAACTCCTTGTTTTACTTAAGCAAATTATGTTTCTTTCACTATCAAATATAGTACCTTGAATAAAACATACAGGTATGCACTTGCTGTGTCCTCAAGACAACAAGGAACTCAGCCTAGCTAGAGAGCAGTCTCCAAGGTGAATGATGGTGTCAGAAAAGTCTGCAGAGGCAGGGCAGCAAATATCATGAGGGTTCTTGACTGCCAAGCTTTCTGACTTGATTCTGTTCCAAGAAGCAGTAAACAGCCAGAGCAGGTTAAGGAAAGAAGTGACATAATGAAAAGATTATTTGGGGGAAATAAGCCTGGCAGCTATATCAGGACTGATTAAAGCAAAGGCTCTTAACATGGGGTTCATGTACTTAGGTTGGAAAGACTTGACAGCTTTATTTACACTAATCTCAATCGAAATGTGGCATTTTGTTCTATTTTGAATGTAGCAACCGACTTCAGTAGTATCAGCAGTACTTGTATATTTGCCAACATAAAAGGTACAGATAATTTTATATCCTGTTACCGTTGTTGCAGGTATATCAAAATACCACTTATACCTCTTACTGCCTTAAAATTATAATGCTTACTGAACCTATCACTGCATATTGTTGTATAAGGCATTAATAGAGAAGCACATGTATTACTGTAGCATAAATTGGTGGGAGTAAGGTTTCTATTTCAGTAACTGTAGTTTTATATAATTGGTTTACTTTGTAAGCCTATGTATTTTACTTTGTACATTTAAAAACGTTATTTAGAAGAGGCCTTGAGTTGTGCCAAAGGGACCCATGGCACAGACACACAGATACACAGGCACAAAAATTAATGATTAAAAACTCCTACATTAGAGAAGGCATAAGGTCTGGAAGCCAGAAGCTATGGCAGAGGCTGTGACACATTCAGTGATGAAGCCTGGTGGGTTTCAAGTCAGGAGGAAGCATGAGAAGGAACACATATTCCCAACAGGCTTTGAACACAATTTCAGCTGGATCTAAAAGAGAAAATGAACCTGTGCAATTCAGGCAATAGAGAGAGCTCTAAGAAAGCAAGAACTCCATGTTTTGAAACCCAAATGAATGGAGCAAAATGAGCACTAAACAAATGAAGAAATGATGAAAATGGAAAGAATGGGATGCTGACCTGGTTTGGGATCAGCTTTGTGATTGACTTTAACATAATGATAGAACTTTCCAAAGGAGATGTACCATAGGAAAACCAAAATGTCTCCTAGGAGCTCAGCTCAGAAGTCAGGGTGGGCTGGGTCTATCTGGAAAGCTTCTGTACAGAAGTGACAGTATGAAGATAAATGCTTTCTCCTAAAGAGAGGTGTGGAGGAGAGGAAGGACCTGTGGCAAAATCAGGACAGGTATCAGAAGAAACATGGAAGCTGGAGAGCAAAACCCAGAGATGCCTGTCTTAGTAGGTGCAATAAAGTAAAGTAGATTCTTTAAAATAGAAAAGAAATATGTAGAACAAGGCCAAACTTAGAAAGCTAGAAAGGGGAGGATTCAAGAGAGCAATTTTGCTCAAGAGATAGGAAGGGAGAATTTAAGAGAGGTGACTGGCTCTTACTAAATTGTGAATAGTACCCCTGATTTATGTATCTTGTGTCTCCTGGCAACTTTTAGCACAGCGCCTGGCAGTTTTTGAAATGTTTTCGTTGTACTCAAAGCATCAGAGACTACAGGCTCTTGATATTTTCTATAACCTAGGAAGACTGCCCTTCCTCAACAGTGACTGCTTTTGCACATGGCATGTGCATTGTGCAGCAACATAGCAGATGGCACGTTCCCTTCACCTTTATTAAGCACCTTCTCTGTGAGAAGTCCCAGGAGGGTATCCAGATGAGAAAGTTAGAGTCTCTGCTCTCAAAAAGTTTGCAAATTGTCAAGTATAAAATTGATAGAGGCTGGTATACAAACATCTAACTTTTTTTCTTTCTATTTGTCAATTTAATCAAGTTCTCAAGCCATCATGTCTATTCGGGAGAAAATTCTAACTCTTTTCAACTCAAAGTACCTCAGAATCTTCTGGATTTAAACTTGGTCAATTCAGGACTAAAATTTATTATATTGAAGATCTCCATTTAGGACCAGCTATGTAATTTTGGGGGCCTGATATGGTTTGGCTCTGTGTCCGCACCCAAATCTCACCTCTAATTTTAATCCCATAATCCCCACATGTCGGGGTAGGAGCAAGTGGAGGTAACTGAATCATGGGGGCAGTTTCCCCCATGCTGTTCTTGTGATAGTGAGTCTCATGAGATCTGATGGTTTTTTTTTTTTTTTTTTTTTTTTTTGAGATGGAATCTCATTCTGACCCAGGCTGGAGTGCAGTGGCGTGATATCGGCTCACTGCAAGCTCCGCCTCCCAGGTTCACGCCATTCTCCTGCCTCAGCCTCCCAAGTAGCTGGACCACAGGCGCCTGCCACCACGCCCGGCTAATTTTTTGTATTTTTAGTAAAGAAGGGGTTTCACCGTGTTAGCCAGGATGGTCTCGATCTCCTGACCTTGTGATCCGCCTGCCTCGGCTTCCCAAAGTGTTGGGATTACAGGCGTGAGCCACCGCGCCCGGCCAGATCTGATGGTTTTGTAAGCGTCTGGCGTTTCCCCTGCTTGCAGTCACTCGGTCCTGCTACCCTACAAAGAAGGTGCCTGCTTCTCCTTTGTCTTCTGACATGATTATAAGTTTCCTGAGGCCTCCCCAGCAATGTGGAACTGTGAGTCAGTTAAACCTCTTTTCTTTATAAATTACCCAGTCTCAGGTATTTCTTCATAGCAGTGTGAGAATGGACTAATCCAGGGCCCCATTGCAAAACAACAATGCAGGGCCACTTTTCAAAATTATTAATCATTTTAAGACAACAACATCAAAGCATTATATGAAGTGTGAGGCCTTTCTGAACATGAGACTCTGTTACAGATCACAGGCCATGAAGCTAGTCCTGTCTCTGTCCTCTTTCTTCTTTCTCTCCTCTCCGTAAGATGAGACTGTTTAAATGTTTCTACTTTCCCTGTATCTAGGTTTATGAGGCCAGTTTGATACTTGTAGATCATTATCCAGAGAGTAGGCCTCTTTTTCTGCAGAATATTCATTTTAGCACCTACATTATATATTTCCATTCATTCCAACATTGTCCATTGCTTACCACTCTGGGGTCTATTCAGAGTCTTTTCTCAGTTATTTGACTCACATGATGCATGGAGAGTCATGTACATACTTTCTCTGACTTATTACAAATTCACAAATTTCATTCTTTCACCCTGTCAGGTGAATAGTCTCTTGGCTGCATATAAGATTCTTCAGCTTCTCTTGGAAGTTTAAAGAAACATTATTGCACTGTCTTCTAATTTTCAGTGTTGCTGAAACAAAGTTCAAATGGCAATCATTCTTTTTTTTTTTTTCTACGTAAGTAACTTTTTTTGCTATCTTGAAGTTTATAGGATTTTCACTTTACCCTTTAAGTTCAACAATTTTCCCAGGGTATACTGAGTTATATGGCTTTTCTCTTTAATACTACCTGGTACTCAGAACACTTCTAAGAACTCTGCAGACTAAGGGTTTTCTTTAGCTTCAATTGTCTCATCAGCTCAGATAAATTTCTTTTTATTATTTATTTATAAGTAAACTCTCCTCCATCTGTTCTTTGCTCCTCTGGAACCGCTATGGTTCATATATTAGGTCTCACGGATCTGTACATCAATTTACTTAAGTTCTTTCTTTCTCCATGATTTAGTTCTCTTTGCAATTTTGCTCTGAGTTATAAAATAGTCCTTTCCCTTGATCTTCTAGTTCAGGTTTCAAAGGTCACGACCCTCTTTAATTCATCTACAAAACTTTTAGATTAAAAGGTTATAGTTTGTATTCCACATAACTTTGTTTTCTTTATGATCTGGTCAGATCTCCTTTGGTGTTCTTATCATCTTTGCTGAATACTTGAATGTGTTTTCTATCACCTTCATTTCTCTGAGGAGCTGTCTGGACCAGTGCTCAGTTCCTTTCCCTCTTAGTCTCTCAGTTGACCTGAGTTTCCAGAGATTCTCATATTCTCCTGGGATGAAGGAGCAGCATCTGGGCTTTCTCTGAAATGTGGGGTCCTGTCTGTTCTGCCTGATCACACTGTGAAGGTTTTAAAGAATGACTTCAAATTCTCTGCACACCTCCTAACAAGATGTGGAGTCTATGCCACCTGCCTTGAACCTGAGCAGTCCTTTGTGATGGCATCAATGAGGGGAATGCAGCACAAGGGTAGCCTTGTGAGTTTCAAGGCTAGTGTAGAAAAGGCCACGGGGCTTCTGTGAGTTATTCTAGGAACACTCAGTCTGGAAGCTTTCAGCCATCATGCAAGATGTGTGCCACTGGTGGCTGCCCTGTAGAAAAACTACATGAAGAAAGAAAGAGAATCCTGAGCAATCCCTGCTGTACCTACTCTCCACTGTTTGAGTCTCCCCAGCTCAGGGGTCAGACATATAAATATAGAAGCCTTCAATGTAACCCCAGGCCCAGCTATCATCTGACTGCAACCACATGACAGACCCTGAACAACTTAGCTGAGCCCAGTCATACCTTCCCCCAGATTTGTGAACAAAATTAATGATACTATGGGCTGAAACTTCAGTGCAAAAGCAATCCTCAATAATTGACTGGGAGAGTTCCATCCCTTCTTTCAAGTGGATAATGCTCTAAAACTTGTCTATGCTCTGCATCTAGTCCTTGGCCTGGGATGAGAAATCCACAGCTTCCCTTATAAAGCCCTCTCAGTGTCACAATGACACCCTGGAGGTCTGCAAGCTCTCCACACTTAGCCAACTTTCTCTTCCCACTCCAGCATGGGAGACACAGAGTACTACTTCCCAACCCTTCTCCAGACAGGAAATGCCTTTGCCTAATCATTTCAGTTCCTTCTTGTTGGCACAGTTCTAGATGAGAAGAAAAATACAAACAAACATCTGGGGATCTCCATCATTATCACCTCCTAAAGAAGATACGCCAAGTTTTTGGTTTTTTTTTTTTTTTTTTTTTGAGATGGAGTCTCACTCTGTCACCTGGGCTGGAATGTAATGGCATGATCTCAGCTCACTGGAACGTCCGCCTCCTGTGTCCAAGCAATTCTACCTCAGACTCCCGAGTAGCTGGGATTACAGGCATCTGCCACCATGCCCGGCTAATTTTTGTATTTTTAGTAGAGATAGGGTTTCACCCTTTTGGCCAGGCTGGTCTTGAACTCCTGACCTCAGGTAATCCACCTGCGTCAGCCTCCCGAATTGCTGGGATTACAGGCATGAGCCACCGCACCCTGCCCAAGCATTTTTTTTTTTTTCAAAACATTGTCTAAGCTCCAAGAATTTCTCTTCCTAATTTCTTCTTCCTGTTGTATGGTTGTACTTTTTCTCTTGTGTGGGATTCAAAGGCTCTTATGTCATTTCATACTTCCCCATCTCTATTGTGTATGGTAAATACTGTATTCTCAAATTCCTCCAGGCATTATAGTTTGTTTGCAGCTCAGCCATTTGGAATTTCATAAGAAATTATTACTCAAAAAAGCCTGGATCTTGAAAATAAAAAATATACTATCTTTCTAAGTATTAAGAACTGAAACTATCTATGCCTGCCCAACTTACTCTGCACATGAACATGACTATTCCAGGACACTGTTGCCCAGGAAGATGGAGTTCCAAACGCCTTTTATTGTATATTTCAGGGACTCCTAGAAGTACTCAAAAAGTAACCATAGATAACTCAAACAGCTTCACCAACAATCCGAGACCTGCTTTGAACTACTTGCCTTGAAATTATTACCTTGTTATGTCAACTAACTCCACACTATTTTATCACGAACCTTGCGCAAGTCTATTGGAATTGTAAATATTGCAATTTCATCCTCCCCTTGTAAGATGGCATTAAGACTGTTAAGGGAGTGATCTCCTTTACTGAAGCAAACAATAAACTTGGACTTACTTTATTAATAGATTACTTGGTGATATTTAATAGCCAGCATTTGACACTGTTACTTTTGTGTTATTTACAGAAGCTTATTTAAGAAATCTAAAATTAAAAAATTAGTTTTCTAGGCTATATCCACTATTTCCTGAGGGCAGGTTGTATAGAAGGGAAAAGTAATGGGTATAAGAAATAAGGTGTAGGGAAGGAGGAGGAGGAAAGGAAGAAGAGGAGGAAGGGGAGAATACTGATTTATTTAATCCTCAAAACAAATCTATGAGGTAATTATTATCATTATTACTCTCATTTTACAGACAGGGAAACTAAAGCATAGAGCCGAGGTAACTTTCCCAAGAGTACACTGCTTGTAAATGACAGAACTGATAGTGAATTCATGCAACCTTGCTTCTGTTTTTAAACGGTTTTAAACACTGTGATAGTAACCTATTGTTTATAAAACTAAAAAATGGTACAATAAATGCCCCAGCATTGGTATGAACAACAGAGTTGAACAGTAGTCAACTCTATCCAGGAGTGGCATGGGATGGGACAGACAAGGCTCTCTTGGGATTGATGTAAGTGTTGATGTTCGAGTTGAATCTTCAAAGATGAGCAGGTTTTCCCCCAGGTAAGCTGAATGTGCAAAGGCCTAAAAGTACCAAGCAGTGTGGAGTATTCAGAAAAATGGTAAGCAGATTCCATATGGTTAGACCTTGGGGAGGTTTGTGAGGAGAAGCAGGCACTGTAAGAGACAAAACCAGCAAGGCTTCAAGGGCTAGATCATCAAAGGGTCTTGCGGGTTGAGCTAAGGGTTTCCAGAATATGAATTCCTGAATATTGCTATGAGCAGCATGTTTCACCGTCCTTCCTGTCTCCCAATAGAGGCTTTAAAATAGTCAAAGAAACGGAATCAGAAATTTCTGCTCTCCCAGCAAAAATCCAACCACCACCCCCGACTCTTATCACCACCCAAAAGAAAAAAAGAGCTGCTACAGTGCAAAAACATTCACAGAAAGAAGGTGGAATTTCATCTGCAGTGAGACTCCTCCATTGAAACAAACATGTCAGTTGCCCAACCTGAAAGAGCACATTAAGGCAATATCATTGCTGTGTGTAGGAAAGTTTTCCACTTAAGCATTCTCCTTAAGAATTCCTGCCCCAGGCGCTTGAGCTAACACAGAAACATATGATGGGTGGAACCAGCAGAAGGAGAGGTTTGAAAAGCTTGCATCCTGTCCGGTACCTTTTTCTTTCTCTCAGTGCCATCCTATGTTACCATATATGTGTGCAAAAGGCCAAAGAAAGGAAAGCCGGACTGGAGCAGAAAGAGAAGATAAGTTTCTCATTGATTCTATGACCTAGGACAAAAAAAGAGTCATGAGGGAAGATGGCAAAAGGTAGCATTTTCAGCATTAATGAATACTTCCCAAGAGCTAGAATAAAACCAGGGCAGAAGTCCTCAAGACTTCAGACACTTTCATTCTCAGGGTGAGAGCCTACCCAGCTTAAATGAGAGAGGAGGAAAAACAAGCTTCTATTTCTGAATTCCAATACCACTGTAGCAATCTTCCCTTAAAAAATGGCAAGGGCCTTAGCTTGAAATATTAATTCAGAAATTAGCATTCATTTGCATCCATTTCTTATGTCCCCAACATTGTGAATAAAATTAACTTAATTAATGAAATCAATTGCAGAAGTATCAAAGCCGTTATTTGGAGCATAACAAAAGAGAAACTCACAACACACAAGTATATGGAACGATTCATTGTCTGGCACACAGCAGGAGCTTAATAGCGGCATATGGACAGAGTGAATGACTAACCGACTGACTGAATGAATGAATAGTCTCCCTTAATAGCTGTTTGATAGATTCCCTACCCTTTCTGTACCTAAATTTCCCGGGTATAAGAAGCAGGGAGTATGGAGAAGTTGATGTAGTTAACCTGCTATTAAGTGGATGGCACAGTCCAGTTGTATCTCATCAGCCTGCAAGCCAGATCAAGGCCTTGCCACCAACTAAATACCTGCATAATCAAATCATCACCTCTCACCCATACCCATGGCCTTTTCCCAGCTACCCCAAAATCAGGGTTCCCCTTCTTCCTTGCCAAGTAATTAGGCACAATGTTCTGCATGTTGGAGAGAAAGTGATTCCAAGGCTTAGTTCCCAAAGGAGTTCCCAGGATCCTCAGTGAGCAGGACCCTTGGAAGGGAGGATTCTTGGGACCTTTTGATAAAAGGCACTTGCACACAAGATGGCATGATTAGAAGCTACTTCAGCAGCTCACCCTCACAAGCTATCCTCATCTGAATTGAGAAATGAATTTTTCAGTCCCTGCTACAACTTTTGGCAAAGGAAGCAAATGAAGTTGTTTCATTCAAATCAGTCAGCCAGGATTTGCTGAGCTTTAAGCTCCTGTCTGCGAGGAACTTACCATCTGTTTGGGGAGACAAGATTTATGCCCAAGGAACCACTTGAAGGAGCAGTACAAATAGTATCTAATCAAGAACTAACAGACCACAAGGGAGGATTTCATCCTGTCCCTTCTTTTTGCCAGTGACAGGGACAAAAAATGCTTCCAGATCACAATAAACATCCCATGAAACTGAAAGTGAACTGATACCTCACAAAATGGTGATTTCTGGACTGAAAATAGACATTCTTTCACCTCCAAAGCACGCCTATGGAGCAAAAACAAGGAGGAAATTTCTGTTATTCTCAGATGATAGCCAAGGAAGTAAATTGCCTTCCACAAGCTCATTTTCAACAAATGGCTGCTGCTTGAAGGTTTAGATCAGTGGTCCTCAAACTTATGCGCATCCGAATTGCCTGGGAGACTTGTTAGAATGTAGACTGCTGGACCCCGCCCCCCCCAGAGTTTCTAACTCAGTAGGTCCAGATGGAACTGAGAACTTGTATTTATAATAAATTCCCAGGTGATTCTGATGCTGATGATCAGTGGACCACACACTGAAATCTCCTGGTTTACATGATTGTGCTGGACATCGTGTGTAAATATTTGTTCTGTGCACATTATAAGTGATGCACAATTCTACATAAAGCTATATAGCCAGGCAGAGAGATGATGTGAGAGGAGAGGGGCCAGAATAGAAAGGGAGGGAAAAAGGAAGAGTAGGAAGGAAGGATGGAAAAACGGAGGAAGGAAATGATCACTATGGAAGAGGGTGCAATGATTATAGACTCTAACTCAGGGTTTGGAAAATCAACTCTGTATACGACGATAACATAAAAGAGAAGGAAGCAAGCAGGAATAAAAAAAAAATGGACTCTTTCTGCTACAGTATGAGAGAGACAGCAGTGGATGGGGTGGTTTCAGGGATCTGGAACTGCAAACCGTCTCTAAAGTCCCCATTGAACTCCAGATGGTTGTTATTCAAAGAATGGGGTCCAGTATTTGCCAGAGTTGCCAATTTCTCAAAAGAACTAAAATTTTTGGATTTTCATAAGATCTACTACCCATGAGGTAATGATAAAGAAACTCACAATAGAAAAGACAATCATTTATTCACTACCTAGCATAACCCTGGAAGAGACCAAGATTAAGCAATTCTCCAGAATTTGCCAGTAAAATAACCACTGACATCTTTTAAAGGATACTAAAATAATCTCCTCTGGCCAGAAGGCAAGCAGATCTTCTCAAATTTGGTGTGATGGGGACTTAAAAGCTTGCCAGGGACATGGAAGCACACTGAACCCTGGCTTCTAAAGAGAAGAATGCCCATTTGCACTGGTTAACAAATGTCCTTCATCCCAGACCAAAAAACCATGGACACTGCCACCTAATGAGAGTTGGGTTGCCGAGCAGAGCTCTCCTGACGGGGTCACAGTTGAAAAAAGTGGCCTCAGTGAGGATTTCCCATTGGATCTATACCCAGCTTTCCTTCACATAGTCCAAGGAGGAAGCTGAGCTCACCGGGCTGAGAGTTACCAAGAAAGCAAGACAAGGGGCTTCTTGAGGTGTAAGACTGTGTCTCACTCACCTTAGTATCTCCAAGGCCTGGCACATGATCCAGCACAACATGGAAACTCAACGTTGCTCACCTGAATAAATGTCTTCAAAATGAGACCTGTTTAGAGAATTGGCCCGTTTTCTTATAAGCCTTTATTTTCCATTCTCCTCTTCTTTTGTCTCCGCCAATTCCTTTGCTTATCCTGCTCCCCAGGACACTGACCCCAGGGTCCTTTTGGTCCTTCTGTATCTGTGTCCTTAAAACACATAGCCATTTTAGATGTCAAGAGTCATTTTTAGAACCATTATAGCAGGGAAGCCATCCTGTCTTTCATCCTTTTTCTCCAAGGGGTTACAGAATGAGGGAGTAGATAGAAGAAAGAAAAGCTAACTTGAAATTTTAAATGTTTTTTAAAAACAGCTTTTAATTAATAGCTTAGACTCCATAATCCCCAATTCAAGGCTCCTCATAAAAAGTTAAGGTGTATATGTGGCTCAGTTTGGAGGCTGAAATAGGGTCTAGGGTGATCAACTATGTCAATTTGCCTGGGACTGAAAGGATTCCAGAAACGCTGGGCTTTCAGTGCTAAAGCCCAGAAAGTCCTGGGCAAACTGGGATGAATTGGTCACCTTCACCTCCTACTTCTCCTACAAATCTAAATATTTGGAACAACACAAGAAAGAGGAAATGGGGCACTAGGGAGAATGAACACCTTGACCCAACTCACACTGTTAGAGGCACAGGATAAAAGGAAAGAAAGAAGGAAATCCTGAAATTCCTGCTGATTTTTAAGGTCCAGTAGTCCATTCACAAATCAGATAAAGCCCAATCAGATTAGTAAATTGTTCTTCCTTGGAAGTGGGAAGCTATGAAAGGAATTAGAGGAAAGGAAGAAGAGTGCTAGGAGAGCCCGCCTACCCTAAAAGCATTAATTCTAAGGTGCATTCCTTCCTTTTACTCTTGTAAGAGCACATTCTGCCTTTTAGAGATTTGCAGAAGGGCCATCTCCACAGATTCTATTTTTCCTTAGTGCTCTGAAAAAAATAAATGGAAAATTTAGTTTTGCAAATTGTTTTGTGAACCTGATTGCATTGACATAGTGAACTTCAGTATTCTACCAAAACAGACATGTCTTCTGCTTAGGTTATTTCACCATGAAATGACGTCATTCAGCAATAGTGTGTTAGATAGTGAGATACCATGGAAAGACACTGCAATCGCCAATGATTGTTGGGAAAGAAGGAAGCAAAAAAAAGAAGAGGCTGTTCAAAATGGAACATAAACGCTATTTAAAACAATTTTCTGAAAAACAGTGATTGCAAAGGCTGGAGCCAGGACATCTGAGAGCAAGCCGTCAGAGTCCTCTTTCAAGACGCAGCTCCCTGTTGCTGTCAGCAGACCAAGGATTTTTTAGCATCTTGGAAGAAATGTTAAATCAATAAACTACTTAAAAGTTGCTGACAAATCAGATGCTGTTCTATACAAAGCCAAACCCCATTGCCAGGGAGAAGCTGAAGACTTGAACAATTTTTAGAAGGAAAGGGCCATTTTCCACCAACACCCCATCCTGTATTCTACCATCTGAGACATCTCAGCTCACATTAGGAGCACAGTCATAGGTCCTGGTTGATTCAACCAAGCCTTCAAGGTTTAAGACACCCTAGAAAACACAAATAGATCAGGTTGGCTTCACCAACCTGGTGCTTCACATTAATTTTGAAAATGACTTCTGACGGCAATGTAATCCGTTTTACCTGGGTAATACTTTAGTTTTCAGATCATTTCACACTGTCATGTCATTAGCTTACCACAGAAACCCTCTGAGTTTGGCCAAGCCGGTGTTCTTCTACTTATTCCATAGCTGAGAAAAAAGAAGCTAAGAGAGCCCTTAGTGACTTGTTCTAGGTTGCATGGCTAGAAAATGACTGAGCCATG
The DNA here is from genome assembly GCF_028858775.2 of Pan troglodytes. Classification (NCBI taxonomy): domain Eukaryota; kingdom Metazoa; phylum Chordata; class Mammalia; order Primates; family Hominidae; genus Pan; species Pan troglodytes. The sequence continues at coordinate 35,114,908 of NC_086015.1, forward strand.
TCAAAAACCTAAGGTTTCTATTTTACTCCTCTGAAAACTTAGTAATTCATTACATCCATTCAGAATTATCTGATATCTCCTATATCACCTAAAAATAATTTATATATTCAGCCCCAAAAGAACAAAGTTCTTGGTGTCTCCAATAACTATGCTTATTTATATTTCTGAATGTATTAGATTCCTATGTTAATAATTGCATAGGTTATTTATTTTATTTCCCAAATTCAATTATTTAACAAATATTTATTGGACTTTTCAGTGCGCTGACATTGGTGACACAAAAATAAGTAAAACAGTTCCTCCCTTCACAGATCTCACAGTCCAGAGCATGGGTTGGAAAATTTTTTCTGTAAGTATTTTAGTCTTGGTAGTCATATTATCTCTATCATAACTACTCAACTCTACCACTGTAGGAAGAAAACAGCCATAGACATTATGTAAACAAATAGGTGTGGCTGTGTTCCAATAAAACTTTATTTACAAAAATAGGTCATGGGCAGAATTTGGCCCATAGGCTATAGTTGCTCTAGTCCTGATTCTGGAGGGATTCTCAAAGCAGAAAAATCCAACACTGAGGCAATATGTTTTGTTGTTGTTGTTGTTGTTGTTTTTATTGTTGTTTAGTTTTAAGTATATTTTATAATATATTTTCTGATCATAAAAGTAAATCCATAGCAGAAAATTAGAACATACAAAAACACATTAAGAACAAAAATCATCAGTCATCCTACTGGCAGGAGATAACTACTTTCACATTTTCTATATTTTTCTAGTGTTTTTTCTATGGCTTCATCCTTTTTAATGAAAAGGGGCTTCTTCCTGTGTAGTTTATGTCCTTTTAACTTGAAGTATCCTGAGAAGTCACAACTAAAAAGAACACCGTACTATGAATGATTTCTTTCTTTCTTTCTTTCTTTTTTTGACACAGAGTCTCACTCTGTTCCATACGCACTCTGAAATTTAAGCAGAGGTTCCCAAACCTCAATTCTTGACTTCTGTGTACCCACAGGCTCAACACCATGTGTAAGCTGCCAAGGCTTGGAGCTTACACCCTCTGAAGCAGCAGCCTGAGCTGTACATTGGCCCTTTTCAGCCATGGCTAGAGCTGAAACAGCTGGGATGCAGGGCACCATGTCCTGAGGCTGCATACAGCAGCAGGGACCCTAGGCCTAGCCCATGAAACCAGTTTTCACTCCCAGGCCTCCAGGTGTGTGATGGGAGGGCCTGCCATGAAGGTCTCTGACGTGCCCTGGAGACATTTTCCCCATTGTCCTGGTGATTAACATTTGGCACCTTGTTACTTGTGCAGGCTTGAATTTCTCCCCAGGAAATGGGGTTTTCTTTTCTATCACGTTGTCAAGTTGCAAATTTTTCAAACTTTTATGTTCTGCTTCCTCTTGAATGCTTTGCTGCTTAGAAATTTCTTCTGCCAAATACTCTAAATCATCTCTCTCAAGTTCAAAATTCCACAGATCTCTAGGGCTGGGACAAAATGCAGCCAGTCTCATTGCATAGCAAGAGTGACCTTTCCTCCAGTTCCCAAAAAGTTCCTCATCTCCATCTGAGACCACCTCAGCCTAGACTTCATATCACAGTCCATATCACTGTCAGCATTTTGATCAAAGCTATTCAACCAGTCTCTAGGAAGTTCCAAACTTTCCCACATCTTCCTGTCTTCTGAGCCCTCCAAGGCTCTGGGAAGTTCTAAACTTTCCCATATTTTTCTATCTTCTTCTGAGCCCTCCAAACTGTTCCAACATCTGCTTGTTACCCAGTTCCAAAGTTGCTTCCACATTTTGGGGTATCTTACTAGCAGTAGCCCACTCTACTGCTACCAATTTACTGTATTAGTCCATTTTCATACTGCTGTGAAGAAATACTTGCAACTGGGTAGTTTACAAAGAAAGAGAGGTTTAATGGACTCACAGTTCCACACGGCTAGGGAAATCTCACAATCATGGTGGGAGGTGAAGGAGGAGAAAAGACATGTCTTACATGGCAGCAGGCAAGAGAGTGTGTGTAGGGAAACTGCGCATTACATGACCATCAGATCTCATGAGACTTATTCACTATCACAAGAACAGAATGGGAAAAACCCACCCCCGTGATTCAATTACATCCCACCTCCCACCAGGTCCCTCCCACAACACATGGGGGTTATGGAAGCTACAATTCAAGATGAGATTTGCATGGGGACACAGCCAAACCACATCAGAAACCAACTCTGATTCTCTGAGATTTGACTGGGGAGGTTGATGGGGGAATGCTCTGTAAGAGAGTGAGGAAAGCAGAATTGGACTAGGGAAAATATAAGCTACATTGCAGCTGGAACTGAGACCTCAACCAGTCAAATAAGAAGCTCTGAAACGGGGGTGGACCTTAGGAGAGATCCTAATCTGTGGCAAAGGCATCAGGCCTCTGTACCGCCACATCAACCAGTCGAGCCCCTGAGGAGTGAGTAATACAAGCCATCAACAACCAACACTCCCAGTAATGCAGTAAATGAGTGCCACAGTCCTGAATGGGGACTTGAATGGGGGCCCTCTCTGGCAAACCACTGCATCCACTAAAGGTGCTACATTTCAAGAAGTCTGTAAAGGATAAATGTGAGCTATCCACAGAGTAAAGAAGGCAGAAGAGATTTACAAAGATGAAATAGTTAAAGCAAATGCTTTTTGAAGTGAAGCAGCCTGAGGTATTCAGAAAATTTCTAACAGATCCAATTGTTCATGGGAAAGGAAGCAGTTAAATCTAAAATATGTTAAGATTGGCTTATTGACCTTTTATACATTTCTTGTTTCTCCCCACTTAAATTAGCATAATTTTCTGCCCAAAGAGAATATTTTAATAATGTTTGGAGATGGGCAGTGTGGAAGTGAGCAGTGAAAGAATAGGTGGATGAGTGGTGAGTGAATGGGTAGAGGATTGAACGGATAGTGAGTAAATGGGGAATGGGTTGATGTGTGGTGAATGAATGAGTAGATAAGCTGTTGAATGCGACACCATTCATTTACTCAATCATTCTTCCTCAGGCTCCCTGGAAGCAAAAAGTATACCTTGCAGGGAAGGAATGGCTAGTATGCTAACATCTTTAGGCAGGGATCCCTGAGTAATAAGTATATTGGGAGTAGGTAAAGCTCAAAGGAGGAATGTTAATTTGCTTCACTCATTTACCACACCTGCCTGGCCCCTAGAGGCGATTGAATGGGCAACCCTTCAAGAAGGCAGTGGTTATGCCTTCAAGCATTCACCTAGAAGCAGATCCTAAAACAAAGATTTGATGAAAATACTTTTTTAGGGAAGGAATCTCAGATAGCCCCATTAGGCAATAAGACAGAGAAAGGAAAGCAATGAATAAAGGTGGTTTTATCAAGCCCCTGCCACTCTGTATCTAATTTTAATCCTGATGGGTAAGTCTGGGAAACTATATAAACCATGCGTCTCAGAGTTATTCCCTGTGTAGAATGAGGGAATAGGGGTATTTATACACCAGCTCTTAGCAGTCATTGTTTAGGGGCTGCAGGGTGTGATGGCAAGTGTGGTCTCCCACTGCCTTGGAGAATACCTTCAGGAAGCAAGATACAGATACTGGCAGTTGGAAGGCTCAGGAGCAGGCTGAAGATTCAGAGGATAAGGCAGGGAACTGGGCATCTTTTGCAGTTCCTTCACCGCTGTATTAAGCACCTGGCAGATCTTAAGTCCCCCAAATAAATGTAGATAAATGAATGAATAAATGTAAATCAGTGAGTCATTTCATGGGAATGTGGCACTAATGGCCTGATTTCAGGCAGGGAACTAGGCAAGTAGAAGACATCCCTGAGGCAGGATTTCACACATGTATATATACATAAGTCAGGCACAGCAACCTAAGTGCACTCCTCCTCAGAAACTGCTCCTACAGGAAAATTATTTGATGTTTTCAAAGTACTTTAAAAGAGTCAATTTACTACATAATTAAAACAGCATAATTATTTGTACTTAATACACTGGAGTCAGTGACAATAACAATTATAATAATGTGCTTAGCTGGCACAAGAATTCAACTTCAGGAATATTGTACACATGCTAGTTTGTTGCTTCCATTTCTGTTTCTTTATTTTGGCTATCTAAAAATGTCTCCATCACAATTTTGCTGAAGACCATATTCAGGAGAGAAGGTCTGGAGAGGAGATGTAATTACTGTTTTTTTGCATATAACTTATGTCTCCACCCGTGTCATCTCTTTGTACCTGACATGCATGTTCCCATGTGATTAATGTTACCCCAACGGCTGTCAAGTCACATTTTCCTCTTTTCAATAAAAACTCCTAGCATTCCCATAAGCTTTTACAATTTCCTGGGCACTGTCCCTTTAGAGATGCTTGTGAGGGTCTTATGACAATCCTGGAAGAGGCTCATATGTAGGTGTTACTACAATAAAATCCTGTAATGGGAAATAAGTGGGCCCCGAAAAAGTAATTGCATAAAACATGGGATTGCATTATTGTGAAGTTAATGAATACATACATCTTTTATTTGTTTTTGCAGTTGCCTTATGGAAAAAAAAGTGTTTTTATTTATTAGATGTGTAGGAATTTAGCTTTATTATAAATAAAATATTCGTTGAACTTAAATTCCTCCACTGAGTGAAGATCAGTCCTAAAACCCAGTTGCATTACACCTAGGATGGCCAGAAAAATCCCAGCAATATCCCATTTACTTGCAAAAACGTCCCAGTAAGGATAATAAATTTAATAGCCACTCTAGCTATAGCTGACTTAACATTATCATGATTAACTTTTCCATAATATTTAACTGTATTTTTCCATTTTTCAAGAAACTGATGAGAAAACTGAGACTCAGCAAGTTAAATTGTGTTCCCAAGATGACGCCATAATTATTTGCTCAAAACTAAAGCTAAAAGCCAAAACTAGTTTTCTATCCAGCCTGGTGGTTTAGCTACCTCCTGGCATACTGCCTTTTCATTCAGACTGACAATAATTATTCATCACTCAGCAAATATTGACCTTCACATAATAAAATCATTGTTGTCATTTGACCCTACTAACTTCTAGTCCTTGTTCTTACAGATATTCTATTTTAATGTATTTGTAGTATTAGCATAGATAGTTTTAATCTACATTCTCTTTCAACATTATACTACATTATCAATTAGAATTAGGAGTGATTCATACAAGGTAGAATTTTTTTTCTTTTAAATGAGAGAAGTCTGGAGGTATGCAATTTAGAATGTTACGGTGGTTCACAGTCATTAAAGACTGAGGCTCTTCCTTTTCTCCTTCACCATCCTAGAGCTTAGCTTCCAGCCCAAAGATGCCTTATGACTCAAAGATGGCCACTGAAGTTGCAGTTTTCACATGTGTGAAGTTGGAAGCAAGAAGGAAGGAGGAAAGGGCAAAAGGAGTATATGTCTCAGCTGAGTCAGTTCCTTTTAATCAGATTTCTCAGAAATCTGGTTCAGCATTTCATCCCACTGGCCAAAACTTAGTCACACTGACACACTTAGCAATTAAGAAATCTTAAAAATGTATTATTTTAGTTGAGGTTATTTGTTGCCCCAATAAAATTAGGATTGTGTTTTCATAGAATAAAGGAAAAATCAGTCAATCATTTTCACAAGAATGCTTCACAAGAAACCATGCCAAAATTCAGTGAATTACAACAGCAAGCATTTCTTTCTCATTTGTGTGTTTTAGATCAATCAGGGATCACAGATTGAGGATGGTGTCAGCTAGGCTGACTTTTTTTTTTTTTTTTTTTGATAAGGGGTACAAGTGCAATTTTGTTACATGGATACATTGTGTAGTGGTGAAGTTTGTTTTCAGTGTATCTATCACCTGAATAATATACGTTGTACCCATTAAGTAATTTCTCATCATCCACCCCCCTCCGACCCCTTCACCCTTCTGAGTCCCCAGTGTCTACCACTCCCCACTCTATGTCCATGGGTACACATTATTTAGCTCCCACTTACAAGTGAGAACATGCAGTCTTTGTCTTTCTGTTTCTGAGTTGTTTCACTTAAGATAATGGCCATTCTACTCATGGTGCTGCAAAATACACGATTTCATTCTTTTTTATGTAGACTTGACTGCAGGCTAGGACTTCAATTCACTCTACTTCACCTGACTCATTCTTCTGGCACAAGAGGGCTCCCTGGGGCAAGTTCTTCCAGGATAATAGCAGATGTGCAGCGCAATAGAGCAAGCCCAGTCATGCTAGAATATTTCAAGCCTTGACACAATCTATGTCCAGTAAGATCTTCTGTCCAAAGCAAACTATATGGACAATCCCAAGTTAGAAAGGCAAGGAAATGCATCTTGACCATGAGGAGACCACAGCAAAGGAGGTGAGGTATGCTTGCTGTGTACACCTCCTATAGGAGAGTGTTGGGATCAATAATTCTATCTGCCACAGTAAGCAGGCCATAATTTTCTATTATAACATTCTCTTTCTTCCCTCGCCTCTAACTACCTCCTGCCTATCTTGTTCTTCCTTGTATACAGTTCCAAGATGGATAGTTACTAAGCTGCAAAAACTCATAGGCCCACCCAAGACTGTCCCCATAACAAGCTTGATAATATTCTTGGAGAATCTGATATATGATCCCAAGAGTTAGGAGTGTGGAGGGAAGGAGAGAATAGTGCCTGATTCTGCCTGGAGAGGTCAAAAAGTAGGAACCTGCTGTGGGCTCTCACATTCACAAAGTGAAAAGAGAGGCTAGGGTGGAAGTGGGTCTGTACACTGCAGTCTAGTGAGGAAGCCTGCATATGTTGCATGGTACTATTAGATGCCTTGGAATAAAGCCAGCCTCCAGCTTTCTTGAAACCCCAGTGAGGGTTTCACTAAGAAAGAGAAACTGCAGAAGTATACCAAAAGCGAAAACAAGATAAGGGAAACTCACAAAAGATCAACAGAATATGCATCACCTATGTCAGTGACTAGGGTGGTACAGTGAAGAGGATTACTATATTGCCTAACTCAAGGGATGCCAATCATATCACTGTCCTATGGAGTTAGCAATACACAATCTACGTGGCCTTAATCATAAGTCCTTACAGTGCATAGTGTATACATTTCTCTGAAATTCATCCTCTATTAATACAACAAAGACATACTTCCATATCAATAGGTTTGAACCTGTTTCTTAGGAGGTTATATAGTGCCCTATGGTATAGATTTACCAAAATATATATAATTCCTCCCTTAATAAAGAGCATTTAGGTTGTTTCCTAACTTTATTGCTACAAACAATACTTCAAAAGATTCTTGTACATATATCTATTATTATGTCATACACAAAAATAAATTCTGATGAATAAAAACTTACAAATAAATGTAAAAGAAAAATAGAAAATATTAGAAAAATATAAGATCATGCTTTTATACTTTGGGATTTGGATATCCTTAGTAAATGTAACACAAAATAATCCCCTGTATAGAACTTCTATATGGATAAACATAATGCAGAGTTTAAAGACAAATATATTTGAAGCTAATCTTTGCAATGCATATTATAGACTAATGACCAAAAGTACATTTTATTTAAATTGCTTCTATGAATTGATTTTTAAATGAATAAATCAATTAAAAAATGAGCAAAGATGATTTGATAATTCACACAAGAAGAAATACAAATGGAAAACGAGACACTTGGTCCATTAGTGAATATGAAAATGCAAGTAAAAACAACAATAAAATATAACTTTTAACAAATTTTCAAAACTTAAAAGTATTGGTAATATATATTGTTGGTGGAATTATAATGTTAAAAATAGGAACTTTTCTCCTTACTGAAGGTAGGGGACATTAGTACAATTTTTTGCAGGTCAACTTAGCGCTATTTACCAAGATATTATGTAACAACTCAATATTTCATTCCTGGAAATTTATCCTAAAGAAATAAGTCTACTTGCACACAGAAATACACACACATGTACAGACACACACACACGCACAGGCACAGACACCCACACAGACACACACATTTCATATGCAGGATGTTTTGTTAAGCAAAAAAAAAAAAAAAAAAAAAAAAGAAAAGAAAATGACCTAAATGGACATTAAGAAGACAATATTATAGAATACTTTGCAATCATTAAAATAAATGGTGTAGATCTATATGATCTAACTCAGACAAATGTCCACAATATATTTTAGAAGAAAAAAAGGTGTTAAAAATATATGTAGCTTCATTCTGTTTATCTAAAAATACTTCTTTTCATTTTCATTTTTATTTCAATAGTTTTGGGGTACAGGTGGTTTTTGCCTACATGGATAAGTTCTTATGTGGTGATTCCTGAGATTTTAGTCTACCTATCACTCAGACAGTACACACTGTACCCAATAGGTAGTCTTTTATCCCTCACTTCCTCCCAACCTTCCCCCCTGAGTCCCCAAAGCCCAATATATAATTTCTTATGCCTTTCTGCCTCATACCTTAGCTCACACTTATAAGTGAGAACATATGACGTTTGGTTTTCCATTCCTGAATTACTTCACTTAGAATAATGCCCTCCAGCTCCATTCCTTTTTATGGCTGAGTAGTATTCCACGGTGTGTATATATACCACATTTTCTTTATCCACTCATTGGTAGATAGAAGCTTAAGTTGGTTCCATACCTTTGCACTGTGAATTGTGCTTCTATAAACATGTGAGTGTATGAGTCTTTTCATATAATGACTTTTTTCCTTTGGGTAGATGATACCCAGTAGTGAAATTGCTAGATCAAATGGTAAGTTCTTTGAGGAATCTTTATACTGTTTTCCACAGTAGTTGTACTAATTTACATTCCCACCAGCAGTGTAAAAGTGTTTCCTTTTCACCACATCCATGCCAACATCTGTTGTTTTTTGACTTTTTAGTTATGTCCATTCTTGCAGGAGTAGTAAGGTAGTATCTCATTATGGTTTTAATAGTGATGTTGAGCATTTTTTTCACGTTTGTTGGCTGTTTGTATAGCTTCTTTTGAGAATTGTCTATTCATGTCCTTTGCCCACTTTTTGATGGGATTATTTGTTTTTTTTATTGCTGATTTGTTTGACTTTCTTGGAGATTCTGGATTTTAGTCATTTGTTGGATACATAGTTTGTGAATATTTTTTCTCACTCTATGGGTTGTCTGTATACTCTGCCAGTTGTTTCTTTTGCTGTGCAAAAGCTTTTGTAGTTTAATTAGGTCCCATTTATTTCTGTTTGTGTTGCATTTGCTTTTGGGGTCTTCATGAAGAATTTTTTGTCTAAGCCAATGTCTACAAGAATTTTTCTGATGTAATCTTCTAGAATTTTAATGGTTTCAGGTCTTAGACTTAAGTCTGATCCCATCTTGAGTTGATTTTTATATAAGGTAAGAGATAATGATTCAGTTTGATTCTTCTACGTGTGGCTTACCAGTTTTCCGAGCACCACTTATTGAATAGGGTGTCCTTTCCCCAGTTTATGTTTTTGTATGCTTTGTCGAAGATCATTTGGCTATAAATATTCAGCTTTATTTCTGGGTTCTCTATTCTGTCCCATTGGTCTACATGCCTATTTTTATACCAGTACCGTGCTGTTTTGGTATCTATACCCTTGTAGTATAATTTGAAGTCGGGTAATGTGATGCCTCCAGATTTGTTCTTTTTGCTTAGTATTGCTTTGGCTACATGAGCTCTTTTTTGATTCCATATGAATTTTAGGATTGTTTTTTCTAGTTCTGTGAAGAATGATGATGGTATTTTAATGAGAATTGAATTAAATCTGTAGATTGCTTTGGGAAGTGTGGGATTTTTTTAAAGCATTTGTATAACTGTAGAGAAATTCTAGAAGTCTTTACTCCAAAGTTACTTTTATAGGACAGGGGGGTGTTAGATTGGAAGCTAGAAAATTCTTCTTTCAATTTATCCATTCTATTCTTTTGAGTTTGTTACAGGAAGCATATATACTTTTATTTTAAAAATAAAGATTTAAAGAAGAGAAATTGCTTTTGTGTCTGACCCCTGCGTGCCTGTGCAGGATAAGGTTTCCTTCAGGGTAAGCAGGAGTATGCTGGTGAATCAGCTAGACTGGGGTAGGGGGAAGAAGGGAGCCCTGATTTGTAGTGTTTGTTGATTTCCATGATGCAAATATTCCCACCATGTTCAATTTCAAGTGGCTCACAATATACCTGAATATTTAATATAATAAATGTTCAATACATCAGTTTTTAAAATCAGCTGTTGAAGACAACTAGACTGCCAATGCCCCGAATAAGCAAGTCAAGTGAGAGATTCTGCTCTGGTGGAATGGAAACTCTGCTGGCTGGGACAAGTTTCAAACTAGATGGTACATAGCACACCTGTCTCTCACCCAAGCTCACTGCTAAGCATTCATGATTCAAAGCATCTAAGGCTGGTGTAGTCTTACTACAGTTTTGCAAGGTCATTCACTTCACCAACTTTCTAAGAGATGCTTCACCCTTTAGAAGTAGGTCAGGTGGTAGAAGCAATGTCTGCCAGGAAGGATTCTTCATTCATTTCAAGCTCAGGCGGCCTCCAGGCAACTGAATTCTGCAGATGGTGCACACAGAGAGAGAATCTGGGTGAACCTTTTCCTTTACAAAAATATTTCTGCAGATGGTAAGGCTTGAGAGCTATAGTGTGTTTCCCTTTCCCGGTGATGCTCTATACTGAAGCAGTTAACAAGGCACCTGGCAAGTCACCCAGCCAAGAACTTGAAGGAATACCTGTCACCAATTTGTTTACAGTCTAATGGCACAGGAATCAAAGCAATATTGTACGGTGAATGCTGTGATGGCCAAGCCTATTTCTAGCATTTGTGGGGGCTATAAAACCTGACTTCATTCTCTTCCCATCCCAGGCTCTACCCACACTTCAAGGGTCCTCATGTGGACACACCACCAATATGTCCAAATTTGATCCACCATCACCGTCACCCTAACCAGCCACCCCCTGGCCAACATTCAGGACCAGGAATGCGCCCCAGCTAATCTATCCACCCTCTGTAAAAGGAATATTGGAAGAAACTTCTGCAGGCACTTTGAAGAGACCTAAGGCCATTTGGGTTGGGAATTACAAGGTCCTGGTTACTCAGAGAAAGACATAGAAGCAGGGCCAGAACTCTTCACCCCATGGGGGGAGTGCAGCCCACAAGAGGCCTAAGAGAAGTTCCCAAAAGCATGGGACATAGGGAAGGGGGCCCAATCACCTGGGAAGTATTGGGAATGGGAATAGGATATGGGGCTAAAAGAACAACTAACTCACTGTTGGCCAGTGAGGAAGACTTCCTGAAGGAAACGAGCCTAAACTGAACCTGAGCATATGCATAAAATTTAGCCAATCAGAAAACAGGGTAAGGGATTCCAGATAGAGAAGCCACATGTAAAAGGGCCTTAATCTCTAAGAATTATTCACAAGAGCTGATGTTTAATCATTCACGAGAGTATGTGCTTTTTTGTTTCCCCAAATCAGAGAAATGCTACTACCCTTAGCCCCAAAACCTAAGAAATGGGATTGGCAATATTGGGTTCATCTACAGAAGAGTGATTATGAGTTCTTCTAAAAAGGTAGATGGAGCCCAAATTCTGAAGCAAATGACATTGACTCTCCATTTGCCATGCTGACCAGTGGTTTAACAGAAGCCTCCCAGCCTTGCTCTTAACCCATCCCAAACTTTCTTCTCCTCCTTCCACTCCCTCCAAAGTTTACTACGCTCTCAGATGTACTAAAGACAGATAAGGCTGGAAATGGAATTAGTACCACAGTGTTAATTGGGGTAATGAGTTAGCAGATAATCTATTTGCATTTTTATGGGATCCTTTAAGGTCTTAATTTAACTTGAAAGTGTGATTAAGGAGGGAATTTTCAGGTCATAAGCAGGCCCCTTGGGAAGATCTGGAAAGTCTTTCAGGGTCCCTAAGGAAAAGCCCTATGCCTCCTGGTTGCATTTTAATAACTCTGGATTGGAGATTAGCAAACATTTTCTGTAAACAACCAGAGAGCAAATATTTTAGGTTTTGTGGGTCATGTGGTCTCTGTCACAAGTACTCGACTCTGCTGTTGTAGTTCAAAAGCGGCCATAGAAGAAACATAATTGGATGAGTGAATGAATGAGTGAATGTGGCCACGTTCCAATAATACTTTGTTTACAGAAACAAGCAGCAGTTCATAGTTTACTAATGCCTGCTCTAAGATTTAACTTGCTCTCCTTTCCTCTTGTCACTTCTAGGAAACACAGCCCTGCTTTTCAGGTGAAATTTTGCAACTATTCCTTAAAATTCTGCCAGTGGGAATCATCATTGATATAACTGGCCTCAGTGAGTCAAGCACTTGTAGTCAGATTGGACCTATCATAATATCTTGGTATCTTATATTTCTGTACGCTTTTTTATTTTTGAAAGGTAATCACATGTATTACTTCAGACTTAGGTCCTCATTCTGTCCTGTCACTGGGGGAAAATAGCATAGTTGAGTGGTTAAAAAAGATCATGGACTTCTGGAGTCAGACTAGCAAGGCCTATGTTGGTCAAGACAGGCTAGATATGCTGTGGTAAAAAAAATTAATAAATAAACTCACTTTACCAGGCGCAGTGGCTCTCACCTGTAATCCCAGCACTTTGGGAGGCCAAGGCAGGTGGATCATGAGTCAGGGTTTCGAGGCCAGCCTGGCCAACATGGTGAAATCCCGTCTCTACTAAAAATACAAAAATTAGCCAGGCGTGGTGGTGGGTGCCTGCAATCCCAGCTACTTGGGAGGCTGAGGCAGAGAATTGCTTAAACCCGGGAGGCAGAGGTTGCAGTGAGCCAAGATTGTGTCACTGCACTCCATCCAGGGCAATGGAGCGAGACTCTGTCTCAAAAAATAAATAAATAAATAAGTAATAATAATAACTGACTTAGTTCCAACATAACAAACTTTTACCTCTTCCTTATGTTATACATCCAACACAGTCATCAGGGTAGGTGCCTCTGCTTCACACAATTATTTGGGGACCCAAGCTAATGGAGGCTCCACCATGTGGACTATCCCCCCAGGCGCTGCAGTAAGAGAAGAGAAAAAGTAGAAACTTTGCCTATGCTCTTCTAATTTCAGCCCAGTAGTGACATACATTATTTCTCTTTATAGCCCATTGCCCATAAGTAGTCATATGGCCACAACTAACTGCAAGGGACTCTGGGAGATATGAAAGCATATGGAATGTTTAATAAGCACCCCAGTTTCTGTCACACATGACCTTACCAGTGAGTTGTTTTGTGACCTTGGACAAAGTATTGAAATATTCTGTTCTTCAATTTTCCCTATGGTAAGGCAAGAATAACAATAGCCTCTGACTCAAGTATCTGGTAATAAGATTTGATAACATGCATTTAAATCACAGTGTCAGGCACTTAGCAAGCATTCAGTAAAATTTAGCCATTAATTTTATTATTACCAACTAAATGATTGTGAGGAAAATGTTTTATCCCTCTGGGTCTATGTTCCTTCATTTGCAAATCAGGTATGCTAATAATGCTGTTTAAGATAGCTATTAGATAAAATGGCACAATACACTTAAAAAATCCTAGCACCATGCCTGACATATAATAAACATTTAATAAAGGTTATTTTCCCTTAATGTATTGCAATCGTGAATTGATAATTCTTTTGAGTTCCGTTTGAAAAGGACTATTTGTGAGCCTAACGGACTGCAGTAATATTTAAGATGTTGAGCAACAGAAACCCAAAAATACAATATTTCAAAACAGAAGTGATTTTCAAGATTCTCAATTGTCCAGAGGCAGCTTATCACTCAGAGATGCAGTATTGTGTAGTGTGCTGTATTGCTCTTTCCACAACTTAGTTATGCTTGGAACTACATTTCCCAGAATCTTTTTTCTTATGTGGTCTGGGATAGAGTTGCCAAAAGTGAAGTTGGAGGAGTTTGGGATGTGGAAGTGAAGTGGCAGTCATAATGATCTGAAGTTCCATGTTGGTAGGGGACGTTGAGGTACAGACACTGAGATGCAAGTGGGCTTCGATTTATCCTTGATCTTCCCTGCTACAGGGAAGCAGCTTCCCTTTCCTACTGCAAGTCATGATGAGCTGTGGTGAGCCCCAGCCTGTTATCACTGTGAACTCACAAGGCGCTGGTCACAGAAAGCAGACAGCCTGCATGAACTTCATCAGCTTCCTCTGTGGTTCCAGGTCAACAGAGAGATGGGTTTAGTAGCTTCCAGGTTTCCCTGAAAGCTTGGACTCAGTCACCCACTCCAGGGCTGGATAGTGACCTGTTAAGGGCTGCATATGGCCCCCAAAATTCATGTGTTAAAGTCTTTTTTTTTTTCTAAGACGGAGTCTCGCTCTGTCGCCCAGGCTGGAGTGCAGTGGCGCGCTCTCGGCTCACTGCAAGCTCCGCCTCCCGGATTCACGCCATTCTCCTGCCTCAGCCTCCCCAGCAGCTGGGACTACAGGCGCACAGCACCACGCCCGGCTAATTTTTTGTATTTTTAGTAGAGACAGGGTTTCACCGTGTTAGCCAGCATGGCCTTGATCTCCTGACCTCGTGATCCACACGCCTCGGCCTCCCAAAGTGCTAAGATTTCATGTGTTAAAGTCTTAAACCCCAGTACCTCAGAATGTGACTGTATTTGGAGATAGTGTTTTTCTTTGTCTTCTTTTATTTATTTATTTTCCTTGGTAGAGACAGGGTCTTGCTTGCTAGTGCCCAGGCTGGTCTTGAACTCCTATCTCCTAGCAATCCTCCCACTTCAGCCTCACAAAGTACTGGGATTACAGGGATGAACCATCATGCCTGGCTCAAGGAGATAGTGTTTTTAAAGATAATTAAGGTAAGTTGATGTCATGGCTTGAGCCCTATGACTCAACTGTAAGGACATGTGACTGGTCTCCTTATAAGAAGAGGAGATTAAAACACAGACACGCACAGAAGGAGAGATACATGCAAACATCAGAGGAAAACAGCTATCTACAAGCCAAGGAGAAAGGCCTTAGAAGAAGATACCAGCCCTGCTGACACCTTGATCTTTAGACTTCTATCCACTAGAATTGTGAGAAAACTAATTTCTGTTGTTGAAATCACTAGTCTGTGGTACTTGGTTATGGCAGCCCTCGCAGACTAATACATGTCCTTTCTCCAGTCCTTTGACTTTTATTTGTGACCTTTACTTTTCCAGCTGTTCCCACAACTGGGTAAGTTCTAAGTCTTATAATAAACCCCTTATGACCTTAAACAAGAAAAAACACCAAACAATCCAATTAAAAAGTGGGCAAAGGACATGAACAGACACTTCTGAAAAGAAGATATACATGCAGCCAACAAGCATACGACAAAAAGCTCAACATCACTGATCATTAGAGAAATGCAAATCTAAACCACAATGAGATACCATCTCACACCAGTCAGCATGGCTATTATTAAAAAGTCAAAAAATAACAGATGCCAGTGAGGTTGTAAAGAAAAAGGAATGCTTGTACACTGTTAGTGGGAGTATAAATTAGTTCAACCATTGTGGAAGACAGTGTGGTGATTCTTTAAAGACAGAAATACTGTTGACTCAGCAATCCCATTACTGTGTTTATACCCAAAAGAATATAAATCGTTCTATTATGAAGGCACATGCATTTGTATGTTCATTACAGCACTATTCACAATAGCAAAGACATGGGATCAACCCAAATGCCCATCAATGATAGACTGGATAAAGAAAATGTGGTACATATACACCATGGAATACTATGCAGCCATAAAAAAGGAGATCTTGTCCTTTGTCCACGGATGGAGCTAGAGGCCATTATCCATAGCAAACTAAAGTAGGAACAGAAAAATAAATACCACATGTTCTCACTTATAAATGGGAGCTAAATTATGAGATCACAAGGACACATAGAGGGGAACAACACACACCGGGGCCTATCAAAAGTTGGAGGGTGGGAGCAGGGAAAGGATCAGGAAAAATAACTAATGGATCTAAACTTAAGAGCTGGGTGGAATAATCAGTACAGCAAACTCCCATGACACACATTTACCTATGTAACAAACCTGCACGTCCTGCACGTGTACTCCTGAACTTAAAAGTTAAAATGAAAAACATAAATAAATAAACCTCTTATAATACTCATGGTGGTTCTGCTTCCCAGATTGAACCCAGACTGACACACATAGCAATTAAAAACATAGACTCTGGGGCCAGCTTGTTGAGGCAGAAGTCCACTCTCTGATGTTACTTTCTGTGTGATTTTTTTGGGCTGTTACTTAATTTCTCTATGTCTCAATTGCCTTATATAAAAAATGGGATAATAATCTTACCTAACTAGAAGAGTACTATAAGTAAAACATTCAGTACATTGCCTAGCACATAGATAACACTCAGTATGTGTTCATTATGATCATATTATGATGATGATGATTATTTGCTTCCTATTTAAGAATTAAAACACTAACTGATGAGGTTCTCTTCCCCTGACCTGGTTTATTACATACATGTCTATGTTCTCTTTTAGAATGTAAATATCTTGAGGACTGTTATCATAATTGATTTATCTTTGCTTTGTTCCACATGAAACTTCCCTTCTCATCTAGCAGGAAGACATGACTGGCTCAGATGGAATGTTGAAGTGAGAATTTGGATTCCATTTGGGCCAAGGGAGGTTTAAGGTCTGTGGGAGCCAGCCTTCAAGATGGTTCCCATGACTCTCACCTCCTGGTCTTCATATTCTTATGAAGACCCCCTCCCACACTAAGTAGAAACAACTTGTATAACCAGTGGGACATTTTGAAAATGATGGGTGTGGGCGGGGGGCGGTGGCTCACGCCTGTAATCCTAGCACTTTGGGAGGCTGAGGCAGGCAGATTGCCTGAGCTCAGGAGTTCAAGACCAGCCTGGGCAACACGGTGAAACCCCATCTCTACTAAAATACAAACAAAAATTAGCCGAGTGTAGCAGCGTGTGCCTGTAGTCCCAGATACTCAGGAGGCTGAGGCAGGAGAATTGCTTGAACCTGGGAGGCAGAGGTTGCAGTGAGCTGAGATCACGCCACTGCACTCCAGCCTGGGCAACAGAGCGAGACTCCATCTCTTAAAAAAAATAGAAAAGAAAATTATGGGTGTGATTTTTAAGGCTAGGTTATCAAAGAAATGGAGGCTTCTGCTTTGCTCTCTTACATCACTCATTATAGAGGAAGCCAGTTACCATGTCATTAGGACATTCAGGCAGCCTTATGAAGTGGTCGACATGATGAGGAACTGGGGCCTCTTTCCAACAACAGCCATCACTTGCCAGGCATGTCAGTGAGCCGTCTTGAGAGTGGGTCCGATAGCCCCAGTCCAGCTTTCAAAAGACTACCATCCCAGTGGACGTCATGACTGTAATATCTCATGAGAAACCCGGAGAAAGACTGTCCAGACAAGTCTCTTCCAAATTTCTGACCTACAGAAATTGCACGAGATTATAAATATTTACCAAACTTATGACACGGAAATAGATAGGTAATATGCCATCCAAAAGATTCCTCGAAGTTTACCTTGTTTCATCAACAACAATGATAATAATCACTTGTATTATCTATCAAGTACTAACTACCTGTCAGATGGTGTGCTGAGCACTTTGAAAGTGTTATTTAATCCTCATAACCATCTTATTTGATGAATAGTTTAATTAGGTTTGTACTATTATCAATCTCATTTTCAAATAAATAAACTGGGGCTTACAAAAAGCAACCAACTTGCTCAAAGTCGACAAGCTAGATGGTGATACAGCTAAGACTCACCCCACATCCTCAGACACCACACCCAGTTTTGGGTGTCACTGACAGCCTATTGTGCCTCTTTGGCACAGCTCTCCAAGACCTTATATATGATATTGGTTTCCTGAAAACTCAGAGCGCAAAGCGCTTGTGCTGCAAATACTTTCCTGCTTGCCCTTTCTGACATGGATGGGGCATGCACTTGAGCTTCCTACAGCTTCCTGGGTGCAGTCTTCCTGGAAGATGCCAGGGCACCTAACTAGCCACAAACGTACATTGTTAACATGCTCCCAGGTCACTGCAATTGAAGTTCTCACAATTCCTTCCTCATCATTACACTCTTAATTTCCCTCCTGACTTCCTTATTGCTCTACTGGGGGAGGAGAATGGAGGGATTGCTTTAATAGCAATTTTACACTTCATTCTAAAAACCTGTCCTGTGCTTCAGTGAAGAATATAGGGAAGAAAATCATCAGTTCAGAAGATTATAGATCTTATAAGAACAAGTTGCTTTTGGTTTTTATAGCTATTTATATTCCATTTGAGTCCTTCTATATATAAGCACTGAGTCTGTTTTGGACTTCTTGCTGGTGTCATTGTTGCTTGACTATGGGGGGACAATTTCATTTCACTTATAGGATAAGCCAGCTACTTCCTGTTAGTAAAATTCCTTGACCATAAGCATCTAATTAATCAAGACATGTTCTCACAGCATGTTGCTCTAAGTCCTAGTGTATGCGGTGTAGAAGAGACCTTTTAAGACTTTTATCCTCTTAATATCTAGGTGTATTAGTCCGTTTTCATGCTGCTGATAAAGACATACCCAAGACTGGCCAATTTACAGAAGAAGAGGTTTATTGGACTTACAGTTCCACATGGTTGGGGAGGCCTCACAAATCATAGTGGAAGGTAAAAGGCACATCTCACATGGTGGCAGACAAGAGAAGGAAGCTTGTGCAGGGAAACTCCCCTTTATAGAACCATCAGACCTTGTGAGACTCGTTCACTATCATGAGAACAACACAAGAAAGACCTGTCCCCATGATTCAACTACCTCCCACTGGGTCCCTCCCACAACATGTGGGAATTCAAGATGAGATTTGGCTAGGGACACAGCCAAATTGTATCACTAAGGGACCAACAAATCTTTATTGTTTTCTTTGTAATTATAAATATAATACAAAGTTGGTTGGCCTACAACTATTTCATAAACACAATATACAAAATAAAAGTTCCCCAAATCTTGTACCCTAGAGATAATCATTGTTTACAATTTAGAGCATAAATATTCAACTCTGTTTCCCCACATGGGCTAAAATAATTAATTTCCATTTTCTTCTTCAAAAAACAAAATCAATGTCGTATTATATATACTGCTTCTCCCTTATGGTTTTCTTTCTGTTAGCACTATTTCTCAGAACTATTACATCTTGGAAAGCCATTTCTACCATCAGTGTATATAGATGCTAATGCTTTTGAACAGTTTCTGATATACTATAACATGTTCACTTATTCCCATACTGAAGGATTTTGGGGTTGTGTTCTTTTTTCAATGACAATCTATGCTGAAATGACCAGTCTTGTACATATGCCTTGCACAGTATTTCTGGAGGATGAGTTTCTATAAGGGGAGATTTTCAGACAAGATTTGCTAGCTGTACCAGTTTACACTCCCACCAACAATACCTGAAGTGGCCTGTTCCTCCATACCCTCACAAACATTGGATGTTATCTTTTCTTCTTTCATCTTTGTGCTATGCCTAACTCATATTATAATTAACACTGGTGAGAATAGCAATAGATTCCTTTTCCCCTTTACAGGTGATTGAAAAGGAAATTCCCTAAGTGATAAATAGGAAATTTGTCTGCCCAGGAGTAGTTAGCATTTATATAGCTCCTCATTCTCAGAACTAATTCAGTGTTAACTAACTCACATTTATACACAAACAGAAATTTGACATTGGGGAGAATTTTTCAGGCCCTTCTGGGGAGTTTATGCTCCGCTGTTCTTGACTTAGTCTGGTGACCTTGAACTGGTGATTTCCCTTAAGATACATCAGTTTTTTGGTGTTTAAGAATCACTTGAGAGGACTCAGAAAAAAAAGGAGATTTCCACTCCTTCTATTTTCTATTTTGTTTCAAGAGGTCCTAGGTGGGTCATTTTTTGTGTCTTTTGGACTTCAGACACGGAAAGTTTAATCCTACCCCTAAATTTCACACACCGACATTATTACTCCATGCAAAGCCACTTTCTTGTTTTATTCGGTGATTCCCCTTCATTCCCACTGCCAATTTCAACTCCCCTCCCCTCTATACACAACCATTTGAATGTATTGGATATATATTCTAGAATTTTAAGGTATCTTTGGAAAATAGTTGTTGTGGCTTTATATGAATTTATATATATATACACATATATACAATAACATATGTAATATATGTGTACCATAAGAAAAGAATATATATATCACATAGTCATCCCTCCCTTTCCATAGATTTTGCATTCAT
This sequence comes from Pan troglodytes, assembly GCF_028858775.2. Lineage (NCBI taxonomy): Eukaryota > Metazoa > Chordata > Mammalia > Primates > Hominidae > Pan > Pan troglodytes. The sequence goes on from NC_086015.1 coordinate 35,135,135, forward strand.
GGATTCAATCAACTGCAGATTAAAAATATTCAGGAAAAAATCCACAAGTTCCAAAGAGCAAAACTTGAATTTGCTGCATGTTGAGTACTACATTGAGTTCACATACACGAAGTGATGTGTAGGTATTGTATTAGGTAATCTAGACATAAAAGTACACAAGAGGATGTGCATGGTCATATGCAAATACTACACCATTTTACATAAGGTATTTGCATACCTTCAAAGTTTGGTAACCTCAGGAGGTCCTGAATCCAATCCCCTAAGGATACTGAGGGACAACTGTATATATAAATTAAATTCTGGTATAAATTTTTCTGTTTCTTACTTTTTTCTCTTAACACTCTATTTTTAAGAGCTACCCAGATTGCTGAGAGTGCATCCCACAGAATTTCTGGCTTCTAACTGCTGCTTAGTATATCTTAGTATATTTCCATCACCCTTTATGTATGCATTCCCCTGGTGATAGAAAAGTACAGTAGGTTGTGTTCAACTCTACCTCCTGCTACTACAAACAAGGCTGCAATGAACAACTGTATACATGTCTTGAATGAGAATTTCTCTGGGGTTTATGCCCCAGGGGGTTGATTGTTAGGATCAGGTAGTTACTTTTTTAGCTTCTTATAATGACAGTTTTTAAAAATATACCAAAGTAGGAAAAATTGTATAATGAACACCATAATCCATCTGCCAAATTTAAAAATTATCAATATTTTGCTCTACTTCAGTTCTCCTTCCTTTCTTTTGTTGTAGCTTTTAAGAAAAATTTCTGACGGCATGCCATGTTACTACAAATATTTGCATCTCTAATACATAAAGACATTTAAAAATATAACCTCAACACCAATATCACACCTGACAAAGCCAACAATATTTCCTTGATATCATCTAATACCCAGTCCAGATTCAAATTTCTCTGACTATCTCAAAGGTAGCTTTTGTAGCTCATGTGTTCAAATCAGGCCCCAAATAAGGTGATATATTGTATTTGATTGTTATGTTTCTTAAATCTCTTTTCCTATAAAGTATACCCTTCTCCTCCCCCTTCACACCACTGACTTTTTCAAGAAATAAGCGAAGCTGGTGGGATGCTTCACATTCTAGATTTGTCTGGTTGTATCATCTATTAATTCATCCCTCTGTCCCCTGTACTTCCTGTAAACTACAAGTTAGATCTAAAAACTTGACTAGATTCACATTCAATGTTTTTCATAGTTGGTTCTATGCACTTCACATTGCATCTTATCAGGAGTCACATAAAGTCTGATGGTTTCACTTTTATTGGTGAAAATTTGATCAACAAGTTCAGATCATAAAATCCCGATCTCTCTTTTGTGAAATACTTAATCTGCAAGTCTTCTAACGATTTTGGCACTATTTTTATTAAGAGTTGCAAGTGGTCATTTAAAAATTTTATCATTTCTTCTCTATTTTACTAGCAGGAGTTTTTTCCATAAAACCAACTTTCCCATATTAACTAGGTTGATTATCCTGAAATACAGTTCATATGGGCAGGCAAAATAAATTTTTTCTTTTCCTTTAATTATCTATTAGTAACAGAAGGTGTCATGATCCAGCTACCTTCAAGAACGACCAGAGGGTTTTTGGTCCAGTTTGTTACATTTGTTTGTATTTTGATGCTCAAATTTTCTCATCTTTGGCTAATAAGATCCTTCAGTTTGGCTCCAACGTCCTTTGGACATGACTCTCCTAGCTTTTGATACCTTCCTTGATTTCTGGCTCATCAAGATAATCCACACTCATCTTGTCCATTTCCCACCCCAAATATGAAATCAGCCATTTCTTCAAGTTCTATTTCATTTCTGTGAAGAGTGGTATTTAGAAACCATCATCTGGGCTCCAGTGCTCAGTGTTACAAGATTGGTGTTGCTTCAAGGCCTTTTTAGAAGATGTAGTTAGGAAAAATGTTGTAAATGAGAAAAATAAAAGTTAACATTACAGTATTTTAATCTCTTTGATTTTATACCTTTCTCGTTTCTTTCACACTAACAATCCTGGTAGCCAACAACATTAACATAATGACTTATTTCATTTCCCATCCTATATACACAGAATATTTTCAGAACAACTATGCCAATATGGTTAATACCAGCAGTCCTGCAGAATTCTTTGCAGCTCTTTTTGTCCATAGAATAGATCCCATTAAGGATGTACAGACTAGAAAGTCTAATCTAATGTCATGTGAAACATTTATGTTCATCTGTGATTATATCAGGGGTTGACAATTTTTTTTGTGTAAAAACCCAGATGCCAAATATTGTAGGCTTTGCAGGTCATCAGTCTCTGTGGCAACTACTGAGCTCTGCAATTGTTGCAGAGAAGCAGCCATAGATAATAAGGAAACCAAGGGGTATGACTGGGTTCCAGTAAAACTTTGTTTACAAAAATGGGCATCAGATCTGTTTGGTCCTACAGACTGTAATTTGCCAACTCTCATATTATGTCACCAATTTGATACACAATTAGGTATATTTGCTTTATTCATTTTTGACATTTGGAGAACAAACTTTTGATTTTCTTATAGTCATGTATTTACTCATTTATCTTTACTTTTTTGTCATGTAAGGGTGAAGTTATATAAGTTTCATGGGAAATTTTGATTTAGGTGACCTACGGACTAATTTTGAGAAATACTGCCCTAAAATGAAGGCAGAGACCCAGAGCTGGAGAACAATTATAAACCTGGAGTCAATTGTCAGCTAAATACTGTCATTTGAAGGATATTAGAGAGGTGCTCATACCTCAAACCTAGTCTTAATATTCTTACTAGTTGTCACTTTCTTCTATGATATCACCTATTACATTTGGTAAAATGCAAATAGTTCTTGAGTAACTATTTAGACATTATTAGCCATGATTTGTTTATCAATTTGCTGTAGAGATTTAGAGATGAGGCAAAACAGAGATGGAGGAGATTGGTGGAGGAAAGCAAGGGAGATGGATCCACAGGGGAGCAACATGGAAGGCTGAGTACCTAAAGGAGGTAAGCAACTAAATGCATTGGGTATTTTAGGAAAGTAAGGAGGAACAGGAACAAGGAGTACCTGACTACTAAATGAAACTAGGTCCACTGAAATCAGGAACTACCATGCTTTTCTTCACTGCTACTAAATACCCAACACCTGGATATTATTTATCTGATTCATTTTACCAGTTTGATATTTTAAAGGGCAAAGTGTGAAGTACCTGGCAAGTGTGATGCTAGACTTCAATACAAGCACCTTGTCACCTTTTGTTTAATGCCCAGCTTGCTGCAAGCGTTTGAGTTTTCAGCCCCTGCTTAGCACGTTGGTAGGATTAGACAGTAGGGAGACTTGGACCCCCCAGGCCAAGGTATTATATGGGAGAAGGAGAAGAAGAAAAGGCCAAAATATCAGGGAGGCATCACAAGATACACTCTGCCACTTTCCAAATTTGCCTTGCTTCAATTTTGCTGGGATGCACTTTGTACTGTGAACAATTAAAGTATATTATAATATTCAACTTGAGCATCTAGTCTCAAGCTTGATACCTAAAAGTAAAAATGATATAAACAAGTACTTATTAGAATTTCCATAGTAACAGCAGAGATCAGGGAGGAAAACACAATAACAGGAAACTTGAGAAAATATCACCTGTTACAACTTTTAATAAGTTGCCTTTTAAAAAATTTTTGAAACTCAAAGTAGCATAATTAAAGTGTTTTGATCTTACAATAATACACACCTGCATCTCTAATACTTACTGTGTGACCCTGAACAAGTCACATAAACGTTTTGAGCCCCAGATTCCCCATTTATAAAATCGAGATGATAATATTTCTTTTTCAGGCTTATTAGGGATTTCTTAGTCCTCTTTTAAACATTTATTGAATGCTGAAAGAGATCAGAATATGCCACTCCAAAATATGCCACTGTGGTGTATGAATTGTTTTGAGCTGAAGGCAACTGAAAATCAACAGATGCAGAAAGAAACATTTTCAGGGCTTTCCTTATCTGACTAAAAGCAGAAACTTCTGAGAAATGAGGATTGCCATTAATCTTGTCGGGCTGGGGTTGGGGGTGGTTTGGCCGCAAACCAGATGGAAAAGTTAGCACCAACATGAATCTTCACTAAGAAATCTTACTAAATTATCCTGTCTTCCATTCATTTCCCCTGTTATTAACTTTCCCACAATGTGCTGCCCCTAGAGCTCAACCTCTGCTTTTCTTTGTCTAGTGACTTCACAATTTATCACTCTTTGTTAAAATGGTATATAAGCACTGAGTCAGCTTCTTTGGGTTTTCATTTCCTTTATGTGGAGGCCTCATGTATGTAAAATTAAAGTTTGTATGCTCTGTCTCCTGTTAATCTATCATTTAACAGTTCAATTCACAGTCCTCAGACACTTAACCTAAGAAGAAAGAAGAAAAGCTCTCTCCTCCCCCACAATGTCAACACTATTAATGAATGTCAGATATTGCTAGAGACTCAGGGTACAGGACGAATTGGGTTATGTTTTTTTTCCTTTCAGGAAAAGATCTATTGAATATAGGATACCTGGATGGAGTCTTAAAAGGTGATTCAGTATTCAGTGACACAGAAATGCGGGGGTGGAATACAGGGCTATTCCATGTGGAGGACCGCACTTAAGGGATTACATTGAGGTAAAAAAAAATAGCATCAAATGAGCTTCAAGTGCCAGGTATATAATAGGTGCTCAGTAGACATTCTTTTTCCTCTTTTCTGCCTTCTTCTCTAGAAATAAACCCAGTTCATGCATAAGTACTATTTTAAAAAATCGAGAAGGTCCTATAAGTGCTCAGCTACTCCAGGTGTGGTCTATGGACAAGAAGCCTTGGCATTACCTGGGAGCAAATTAGCAATGCAGCATCTCAGGCCCCCATTGCAGACCTGCTACATTAGAATCTGCAGTTTAACTAGATTACCAGGTGATCTATATGCACATTAAGGTTTGAGAAGCATTGCTAGGGGATAAGGTATAGGAATAATTTCTCTGGTAGGTGGAAGGATGGTTCCAGAAAGCAGAGAGGTTTGTGGAGAGCTCCTAAAATGTGACGGTTGCAGTAGCAGTGAGGTAAGGAAGGGTAGGGCATTTGCACATGATATGGGATGGTTGATTAAGAGCTGCTACTTGCTGCAGATTTACCTCCAGGTGTCCTTTATCCTCAGTAATGTCTCTTTTCACTAAGTAGCCTATTTTCTCCTCGTTGGTCTCGTTCTTAACCTGACTTCCATTTCAGACAAATGTCTTATGGCAATTTAGGAAGCACATTCTTGATGCAAATGATAAAAGGCTCAAATTAGAAGTCCAGGCCTTCTTTAAACAAGATTAACCCCCTCGTGCCAGAAGTTGAAAACTGTTAAATTAAGTTTCTTAGTAGGGCCTGCTGAGCTTCTTTTCAACCCCTTCTTAGCACCACAGCAGCTTGGAACTCCCAGAGATAAAACCCAGTTTTCATGCAAGGAAATTGCTAAAACCTACAGTTTGAGGTTGCAGGAGCAAGTGCCTCTCCTTTGAACGAGGTAGAAGGAGAGAGAAATAAACTACCACTTCCCATAGTGCTAAGGGACTGTGGGGAACTTGTACATACACAATCCTTGCCTTGGCAAGTATCTGCTAACTCTGGGCTAGACTTTTTTTTTTTTTTTTTTTTTAACACATTTCACTCTTCCTGCACTCCTCATCTATGCAATTTAAATAATCACGTAAAAATTAGGTAGGTAATGTTAGGGAGGAAAAGTTTTTTCTCTACCCACTTCAGTTCAGCACTTGGAGGAGTGCAAATTAAACTGACAAAAGATTAACAGGAAAAAATAGACTAGGTTTATTCACATACATTTATTCAGGAGCTTACAGAAAATATGGTTCAAAGAAGCAGTTATAATTTGGGGCTTATATACCATCTTAATAGGAGAATGGGAGGGAGAGAAAAGGCACTTATGGAAAAATGAATGACTCGGCACAGATAAATTGGCCCTTAGGAGAACAGATGGGAAGTATGACAATTTTATGGTAATGTTAGTTCATGTGATTTATCTGGTGATAGGAATCAATCTCACCCCCTCACCCCCCACAAATAATAGGAATCAATTCTTCCCCTACCCCATGTAGGAAAGCCTCTTTTGAAGGAGAATCTATGGCAGTTGAATTCTTTTGAAAGGCTCTGCTTTTTCAGGCAGATAAGGGCAAGGTGGGGGTGGGGGTGTCAGGCAAAGCCTCCTTCTGCATATGTTGATTCTCAAATGTCTTGAGCTCAAAATAATTTTATCCCATAGTGGTATATTCCAGATCCCTTCACTCATTAAGAAAATAAGGGGACATATAAAGAACATACATGCTGTCTCTAACACACACACACAATCTCCCACTATTGCCCCAAACTGGAAATGACTATTAACATTTTGATTTACTTGTTTTTCAATCCCCTTTCTGTTCATTTTTTTGGCACATGGTTGAGATTATAATACATATCCAGTTTTGGTTCTTACTTTTTCAACTTAACATTTTCGACTTAACATTTAAGAAGTGTATATAGGAAAAACTTTTTAAAATTTAAAATTATGAAATCTTTCAAACATAAACTGAAGTTCAGAAAATAATATAACAACCACCCAGGAACCCATTGCCAGGATTTAAGAGATGTTAACATTTTACTATATTTGCTTTGAATTACTCTGAAAAGAATATGTCACAAACGCAGTTAGGGCCTCTACCCACTTCCTCAAGCCTTGTTACAATCACTTCTATTCAAGGGTCACCACTGTCCTGAGACTGGTACATTTCATTTTCAGGTCTATTTTTAACTTTTGTCAATAATACATACTAATATTTGGTAAGATTTTAAATTTTACATAAATGGTATCATGTTGTATATATCCTTTTGCAACTTTCTTTTTATCATTCAATATTAGGTCACCTTGGAAAAAAAAATAGTCTTTTTTCCATTTAATTATACAAATGGAAAGTAGGTATCTTGTTCTGTTGGAAAATGTTTTAGCTTTATCAGGGCCGAGAGCTTAGAGCTAGCGGCAGTGGAGTTAGGTGGTACATCACATGATGTGTTTATTTGAATCCATTAATTGATAAAGAACTCAAGGAACATTCTGGAAGAAATAGCTGCAAGGTCAAGACCCCATTTCTCTTAAGTTTTGAGTTGTATATGTAGGGGAGTAAAGGTAATCTTTTTTTCCTCACTCATCACAAGCTTTATGGGTTAGATCCCCATAAGAAAAGACAGATTAACAAAAGAAAAGCATAACAAATTTGTTTTAAAGGTTTTGTATTACATGGGAACCTTCACAAATGAAGACACAAAGACTCAGGGAAAACTGTGTTTTTATGAACTGTGGTACAGAAGCGTGAGGAGGAGGACAAAAGGGTGTGATTCAATGGTAACATACTGGGGAAAACTCAGCAAGACCTGCTTGTTCAAAGTTTTCTTGGCCTCTAGGTATCAGGCAGGATCCCTTTGGGATGAGGGTCTTATGACTTATTTTCAGGGGAGGTAGGTCAGAGAATTCTTTTATGGCCTGCTTCAGGGAAATGTCATGCTTATTTGGTTTTCTTTTTTCTTTTTCTTTTCTTCTCTTTTCTTTTTTTTTTTTTTTTTGAGACAGAGTCTTGCTCTGTTGCCCAGGCTGGAGTGCAATGGTTCACTGCAACATCCACCTCCCGGGTTCAAGCGATTCTCCTGCCTCAGCCTCCTGAGCAGCTGGTATTACAGGTGCCCGCCATCATGTCTGGCTAATTTTTGTATTTTTTAGCAGAGACGGAGTTTCACCATGTTGGTCAGGCTCTACTGAAGTCTTGAACCACTCAAAGTCATTCACAAGGCTTGGAATAAACTTTTTCCAAACTCCTTTTAATGTTGACATTTTGACCTTCTCTCATAGATCACAAATGTACTTACCGGCATCTAGAATGGTAAATCCTTTCCGTTAGATTTTCAATTTACTTTGTCCAGATCTATCAGAGTAATCACTCTTTATGGAAGCTATAGTTTTACAAAATATAATTCTTACATAATAAAACTTAAGTCAAAATTATTTCTTGATCTATAGGCTGCAGAATAGATGTTGTGTTAGCAGGCATGAAAACAACACTAATCCCCTTGTACATCTCTATCAGAGCCCTTGGGTGACCAGGTGCAATGTCAATGAGCAGTAATATTTTGAAAGGACTATTTTTTTTTCTTAGCAATGGGTCTCAATGGTGGGTTTCAAATATTCAGTAAACCATGCTGTAAACAGATGTGCTCTCATCCAGGCTTTGTTGTTCCATTTATAGAGCACAGGCAGAGTAGATTTAGCATAATTTCTAAGGGCTCTAGGATTTTCAGAATGGCAAATGAACATTGGCTGCCACTTAAAGTCATCAGTTGCATTAGCCCCTAACAAGAGAATCAGCCCATCCTTTGAAGCTCTGAAGCCAGGAATTGACTTCTCTCTAGGTATGAAAGAACCAGATAGCATCTGCTTCCCATAGAAGGCTGCAGTGAAAATCTGTTGCTTAGTGCAGCCATCTTCATCAATGATCTTAGATAGGTCTTCTCAGTAACTTACTACAGCTTCTACATCAGCACATGCTGCTTCATCTTGCCCTTTTATGTTATGGAAATGGCTTCTTTCCTTAAACGTAATGAACTAACCTCTGCTAGCTTCCAACTTTTCTCCTGCAGCTTTCTCACCTCTTTGCCTTCATAAAATTGAATGGCGTTAAAGTCTTGTTTTCGATTAGGCCTTGGTTTAAGGGAATGTGCTGGTTTGATCTATCCAGACCACTAAAACTTTCTCCATACAACCAATAAGGCTATTTTACTTTCTAATTCATGTGTTTACTGGAGAAGCACTTTTAATTTCCCTCAAGAGCTTTTCCTTTGCATTCTCAACTTAGCTAACTGTGTGGTGCAAGAGGCCTAGATTCTGGCCAGTCTTGGCTTTCAACATCGCTTCTTTAAGCTTAATCGTTTCTAGCTTTCGATTGAAAGTGAAAGATATGCAACTCTTCCTTTTACCTGAAGATTTAGAGGCTCTTGTAGGGTTATTAATTGTCCTAATTTCAGTATTTTTGTGTCTCATGAAATAAGGAGGCCTGAGGAGAGGGAGAGAAACAGGAGAATGGCCAGTAAATGGAGCATTCAGAACACATATGATATTTATCAATTAAGTTCACTGTCTTATATGGGCATGGTTCACAGCCCCCCACAACAATTACATAGTAACATCAAAGACCACTGGTCACAGATCATCATAACAAATATAATGATGATTCTTGAAATATTTTGGTAACATAAAAATTACCAAAATGCGACACAGAAACATGAAGTGAGCACATGCTGTTGGAAAAACTGACTTTCTTGATGCAGAATTGCCACAAACCTTCAATTTGTAAAAAGTGCAATATCTGAGAAGCTCAATAAAGCAAAGTGTAATATAATGAGGTATACCTGCATATCATAATTTCAAGAAAAGTTTCGTTTTTTTGTTTGTTTGTTTGTTTTTGAGATGGAGTCTCGTTCTGTCACCCAGGCTGGAGTGCAGTGGTGCAATCTCAGCTCACTACAACTTCTGCCACCCTGGTTCAAGTGATTCTCCTGCCTCAGCCTCCTGAGTGGCTGGGATTACAGGCACACACCACCATGCCTGGCTAATTTTTTGTATTTTTAGTAGAGATGGGGTTTTGCCATGTTAGCTGGATTGGTCTCAAACTCCTGACCTCAGGTGATCCACTTGCCTTGGCCTCCCAAAGTACTTGGATTACAGGCATGAGCCACTGCACCCAGCCCAAGAAAAGTTTTTTAAAGAGTAATTTTATATTGTATTTCAAGCTGGTGAAGTGAGACCTACATATGAATGATTGTTAAAGTCTTAAATGTATTTATCAGAGCCCAGTGCCTCTAGCTGAAGATTCAGGACACATCTTCATTTTTCTACTTGATGCAGCTCATTCTCGTAACCTAACCATTTTCTAAATCTTCTCTCAGCAGAAATAATGTTACTTCACTTCTCCACACACTCTCTCCTCTAGCCTTCTCTGCATTTTTATTAGAAAATGCTAGAAATCTGTTAAAAGAGATGATCAAGCATGGATGGGAATGAAGGCATTCTCAATCTCCAGGACAACGACTTTAGGGCAAATTGATAGATTTGAGAGCAGATGGTACCCACCACACATGCCTTTCCCAAGGGAAATGAGGCCCAGCCTTTGGCATTGTCGCATCTATATTTAGCAGCCTGAATTTGCCTCACTGAGGTCTCGATGTGCATTTTACAAAGTGTCTTGGTACTGCTCACAATAGAGAAGTATCAAACCAAGAATATTCCTTTCAGCCACAGGGCCCTGCTTTCCACTGGACATGGCATATTCCCATGGTATGCCTTCATTTTTGCTCTGTGTGTGCATTTTTACCCTTTTCTTCCCTCTAATACTCTCCCTTATGTAGTTTTTTAAGGCAGGCTCTTTAGATCACTTAATTCTGTTCCAAAACTTGCCTCTGTCCTGCAGACAACTCCAAACTTTTCCCATTAAATTCCTGTTGGTTAAACACTTTTCTTGTCAAGTCCTCACTAAAAGATTTCAAATCCAGCTGAAAGAATTCCTTTGACTGCATAGAGAACTACTTCCTTCCCTGATACAACATGGGTCCAACGGCAATAGCCAGTGCCTATTTTAGGTGGGCTGCAGACCTTGAAACTTTCCAAATGTAAAATGTACCTAGATACAAGGATTTCTATGTATTACTAGAAAAAGTATGCCCTAGTAATACCCTTTGTTCTTTGCAGCATGACACCTAAATTACTTTATTCCAGCATAGTGCCTGACACATAAAATATGTTCAATATATGATGCAGAAGGAAAGAGAAAGAAAAACAGTAAGAAAGGGTGGAAGGGCAACATGAGACTAAGTATCTCTTTGTAGTCCAGAAGTCTCTTTTGCTTTTTTCAAAATCAACTTGTTTGGCAAAATATTCTGTAAAATAATTATTCTAAAATCAAAAAGAAAACCCACATATTACAGCCTCTTCTTGGATATTTGCACATGATACTATTAAAAGTGCTGGGAAGTCCTGCATCAGAGAAACATGTTTGATTCTGTTTCTTCCAGAGTATTCCATGGAATTCTCCTCTATGAATCCTTTTATTATAATCTATTCACATCCTACAGGACCAGTGTCTGTCAGAGGACACTTTGGCAAATGTAGCTTTAACTCAACTAGATATGATTTAGAGACTGCCAATATAAACTGTTCCCTGCAAAGAGCTTCTGAAACCATAATTATCAACTACATAAATGCCTCTGAGCCTGCACCAGGATCATCCTGATTAAAATACTTGCTCATATGAAGTTAAGAGCATACGAATCTATTATACTATAAATTTTGTGCATCCTAAATATACCCTGAGCCTTTGTTTGGAGGATGCTGTTGAGGATGCTGGCAGCTAAAGTCATGCCAGGCAGTATGGTTACAGTCAATGGGTGTGTAATGTTCCATTCTGGGGGTCATTAAAAATGAACCACATGATTGAGAGACACATTTATTTTTGTATCATATGATCCTGGCATTCAGTTTCATTCTGTGTCATGAATTTAACACAGCCAAACAAAGCGTTGATTACTCTCTTCAAATTCAGTTGGAGCCTGCCATGTTTAATGAGAGGGAAGCAAGAGATTATTGAGACCACAGTTTGCCAATGTCAGTTAGCCAATGATAAAGGCAATCTGAGCCTATATTACACAAAAAAGAATGGAAAGTTGGCCTGCTTGTGATGTCCCTCATGCCACTGGGAGGGAGGCAAGTATATGACTTCTCAGATTTTTTTTTTGTCACCAGATGAATAGTCTACCTGTTACCTCAGTGTGAGGATGGACTGACATCTAGTGGATAACCAGGTGATTGATATTTTTGTTATAAATTGCACTGTAGAAATGAGTAAGCTGCATAACAACGCTACTTGAGAAGGTAGAGTTTAAATAAAATTTGAATTATAAATATAGACTTTTTCCTCATGGTTGAGACCAGTTAATTAAATTTGTATTTAAAGTTAATATTATATTTTGAAGATGTTTCCCATTAACAATACTATCCCATTGTCTTATGAAATAGTGGTCCATAATTAGACGCCTACCAGAATTAACAACTATATATGTAAAGACAAATAACATAATGCCAGAAACACCCAAAAGATAGCATGGAAGGATTTTTATTTTATACATTTTTGGAAAAGAAAAATGTCTATTTCTCAAACACACATGCGTCAGTAGATTGTAGCCACCTGCCAGTAAGGAATTTAAGAATTTTAAGAAATTTGGCTAATAATTTACAAAGCTGAGTACAGTTGTCTCATGTGCTACTCTGATGGGGGAGAGAAGGGCAAAAGATAAGGTTTATGTGTCCAGTTTCCCTTGTATCATTGATCAAGAGCATCTGTGATATTGATCTTACTTATCTGGTTTATTGAATGATACCTTGTAGGAAGTAATTAGTGTTAAGATGTGAGGAGAAAAAGAGACAACATCTGTCTCTTCAATTCTTGAAGTGTGAACCAACTGAGAAATAAATTAAAGAAGTAAATTAGACAAAGATTTAAAAATACAAGTTTTATGCTTGGTAAAGCAGATTGAAGAATGCTGTTCAAACTCTGCCAAACATAGATCTTTCTAATACTGCCTTTTCCTCCTGAATTAAATTTATTCTGAAATAATTACAGTGCTTCTGTCCAGTTCTTATCTAGTGTCTATGTTTTCCAGAATTGTATGAATTGCTCACAACCTCTATATTTATCCTTCTCTAATATACAGTGGTAAAACATTATCAAAAACTTGGAAATGGTAAAGGGAAAGTAGGGTGTTTTCTCAATGCCATACTAGAATTTTGCCGAATAGGCCTACACAAAGGATTGTTTAATTTTCTAGGAGAATGTATCTGTTTTTGACTTACTACACATATGTTAATTTGTAGAATTTTGTACTTAAAGATTGAATATACAAATGGAAAGTTGCCAGACCATATATAAAAATAGACCTCTGATCCATAGCCTGCAAAAATCATCCCAGGAAACCAACCCATAATCTATAGGAAGCCAGCCTACTTCTGACTTATAGCCAGCCTGATTTACAGGAAATCAGACCACCATCTCTAGTAACCATCCAGGAAGCCAAAAAATAGCCCCTGTAACAATTGGCCCAAAATGGGTAGGACTAGATTAATAACTGACAGTTTCTTTAATTTCTGTTTCTGTTTTCAACTTAGTACTAGCCAGAGAAAGCCAAATATGCATCCCAACCAATCACATGGGATGCACCATTTCTAGTTAGCCTGCCTCCAGCTCCCCCATGACAGCAGCCTTCAATCAGAGTACCCCCAAAGCCTTCCCTTTTGCCACTATAAATATGATTTTTACTCTGCCTGCCTTTGAGTCTCTTCCAAAATACAAGTAATAGTGGCTGACTCCCTTGCTCAGCAAACTGTGAACAGTAGCCTTTGTTTCTTCTCATTTTGTTTGTTGTCATTTACTTCCACCTTCCACTAGAAAAGAGAACCTCAAAAGTTAATGTTTATTGCCCCATAGAACATTAACCAGTTTTCTATATAGCCTAGCAATCTTATTTTAACATTTTTTTTGCTAATGTCTAGAAATAACTGTTCCTCATATATTCTTGGAACCAGTTTTACTATCTCACTTGTTCTCTCATTAATAGGTTGACTAAATTGCTGACAAGTAGACGTTCTACATTTGCATGGCAATTATGCTTTTAACTCTTTGAAAATTACACATTGACAACAGAAAAGAAACAGAATGCCTGTGAGCATCTAAGAAGAAATTCATGTCTATATTTTACCTGTATTAAAAGCTGTGTTAACAGAGGAAACTGGATACTTATTAGGTCTACAAGGTGTCTTCAATTTATTTTAATATTGTAAAATTGCTGTGCCATAGTTATTTGTTGAAGAGATTTACCAAACTTTCTCAGATCATGGACTATTTGGAATTACATAGCTCCGAGTGGCCCAACTTGAAACTTATATTCGTCAGTTTTTGCTATTTAACAACCCCCAAATCTTACCTTCAGCATTTATTTTTCTTACTCAAATGTATGCAAGTCAGTTTGGTGGTTCTGCTTTAGGTGTGGGTTGGGTTCAAATCTGCTCTACCTCTGGTCCAGAGACTACTAGGGACAAATTCTTCTCGTGGTGATGACAAGCAAGAGAACAAGCTCAACCACACAAGCAAACCTCAGCTATGTCATGCTTGCTAGTATCCCACTGGCCAAAGTAAGTTGCCTATCTAAGCCCCAGGTCAGGGGACAAGGGAGGTATACCCCTCCTACAGCAAGAAGCACTGCAAAGTCACGTGTTAAAGTATGGACGTATACACCTCTAACAGGGAGGGAGTAATACAATCTAATCCACCGCAAAAACAAAACTGTAAAGGAAGAAAGAACACTGCTGATCAGTTTTCAGAGCACTGGCATATAGTCACAGACCAGATGTGGGAGAAGGCAAGTGGGGATAGGATTCATTTCCCAGAGTGAAAGACCCTCAGTTGGTGTAATCACAGATCCTGAAAATCTGCAGAGCTATTTGGCAGAGTGAAAATCATAATTTCAGAAGAAATTCACCACTAAGCATTAATCAAGCTTTAAGCCTTGTGGCAGCCTCTGTAATGCAAATCTCAGGATGTGTCAGAATAATTATGCACTTTTGCCCTATTGTGCTCCAGTTCCCAAAAGCATTGATTAAGGTAGAAGTAAACAATGCCCTACTAGCAGAAACCGAGTCCATGGAATTAGAGGACAAGTATATTCCGAATATACTAAGTAACATTTATGAAAATCTTATGCAACCCAATTCTGAGCAATGTATGATTCCCTTTTCTCTTTCATAAAACTAAATGAAAGCTAAAGTCTAATTCATTGATATGTTTATATATACTCCATAGTTGTCAAGAATTATTGTCTGTTAAAACGCCAATAGCTTATTGATTGTAATAGATAGCTTATTAGGCTTAAATGTTATTTTTTATATAAACTTGACCAAACTTTGAAAATGCTCTATTAAACAAAATTAAGAGAGGTCATTGTTTTGGACTGAGCTTCTGCACTAAGGCCCCAGCAGACCAGACCAAACTGAAATGGGGTCACTAATGCTAAATGCCACATCATCAGAATGAAACTTTAAGAAAGCAAGCAAATGTCCAAACAGACCAATGTTTCCTGAAAACAAGAGATTCACAGCAATCAAGTCTACCTGAGTCAGCATAAGTTCCCTGTGCTTTAACCCTTCCAAGAAAAGTAACCTGTAGTAAACCAGTGTTAACCAACCTGCTTTTTAAAAAATTGTTCTGTTTCCTTGTTCCCACCCTACAAAAACCAACTGTTCTCTCATGCCCCGCAGAATACTATTCTATTTTATTAAATAACGTGTTGCCTGATTCTAGAATCACAAACAAAAGCCAATTAGATCTTTAAACTAATTTGGGGGGAATGGTTGTAATTTTGTCTTTTGACAGCTCTTATAAAACTGATTAAATCCATTTTTTTACTTCCAATAAATGATAATCAATACACTTTTCCATGTAGCCCACCCAAATATCTGTGTCTAATTACATGGCCAACTGTTGCAAAACTTTAGATACCTAAAAGGAAAATACTTCATTCTGCCGCCCATGTTGTATTTTCACTAACCATTATATTCTTGAGATTCTCCCATTGATAACATGTGGTTTTAGTTAACTCATTTTCAGTGCTATATTGCTTTCCATTGTTCATATATTCCATTTTTAAAATTCAATTTTGTATTAATAATTATTTTGAATTATTACCACACTTTGTCACCCCAAAACATTCTTGTTTCTTATCCTGTCATCTATCTGTCATCTATTAGTGTCTCAATGCTAATACTTACTTCCTAACAGACATGCATCATGGTTGGAGTTTAGCCTTAACTTGTTGTAAAAATGGAGAAAGAGGGACTTGCTGGTGTGATCTGTTGCCCATCCACAACAACATCCTATTAATGATAAAGGCCAAAATGATTGTAATGAGAGAAACATTCAAGATGTTCTAGTCTGGGCCAGGCTTTGTGGCTCTTGACTAACTTGCTCATGCATCTCTGGTCATTTGGTGGAAGGCTGATTTGTCTAGAATGGTCTTATATTTCTACAGATAGGCTGGCTGTTGGCTGGGTCACTGAGCAGCTGGCCACGTGTCTCTCATTTTCCAACAGTCTCCAAAGGTAGGGTACCAAGAGAGAACAGAAGCTCTCAAGGCCTTTCGAGTATACATATGGGCTCTGAACTGGCACAACATCACTTCCTCCATTCTATTGGCTAGAGTAAAACACACAGATAGCTCATATTCAAGGGCAATATTCCAGCTATCAATTTCTATGCAAACCACCTCAAAACATAGCAGTTCAAAACAACAATCCTTTGTTTTGCTCACAAATCTGCTCTTTGCAGAGCTTGGTACAGAAGTTCATCTCTGCTCTAGTAGATATCAGCTGGGAAGCTGAACTAGGGCTGAAAGATCTACCTCCAAGATGGCTCCATCATCTGGCTGGCAAATTTCTCTCCTGTGATACTCTCCAGGGGGATAATGGCTGGGTCCTAAGAGCAAGCATCACAAGAAGAGACAGGAAATAACAGTTAAGTTTCTTAAGGCTTGGCCCAGACACTGGTACAGCGCCACTGATACTACATTCCTTTTGTCAAGCAGTAAGTACCCAGATTCAAGTAGAGGAAACATAAACCCATCTCTCAATAAAGGAGTGTCAAAGAATCTGGGGACTGTACTTTAAAACTGCCACAGGCAGTCTCTAGACCTCACTGTTGATGGAAGAGATGATAATGTCACCTTGTAAAGGGCATGGATGCTGGAAGGCGGTTAAAGAACAAAACCCTTTTCACAATCTATCACAGTGTGAATAGGGAGAGGGAAGGAGTTTCTGATTCAATATTTTTTCTGCTCCTTTTAACTAAACTATTATTTATCTTTTCAGCTTTATGTTAGCTATAACTTACCAAAAGGTAAATTTAGAAATACTATTCTTATTATTTAAATGGTTTAGAGGACTTTAAATAGGAAGCTTTTATAAATGTTTCCTTTTTATTTCAAAATAAATATTAGCACTTTAGCTCCCCTTGAAAGATGTGAAATCATGTTTTATTGATGGGATAACTATTATAAAACAATAGTGCATGTAATCATCTTATTCCACTTGACGGGATGAACATAGCCATTTTTCACACAGAAAAGACAGTAAAGTACTCATTTACTGCTGTGTAATCAATTTAAAATTTCTCATTCATATGAGCTGCAGAATCATTGATTAGACATGGAAACTACATAAGCTGTGGCAACCCTGAATTTTCCTTTGGCTGTCTTCTCTGTGCCTTATGGAACACAATTGAAATGGCCTAGAGGCCAGTAAAACGGAATTACTCATCAGCTTTCCCCAGACCCATTCATACCTGCTCAAACATTGCTCCATGGGACACAATCTTTTCTTTGGGGAGAAAATCTAAGTCACACGCGTCTTTTAAATTCCCAAATCCTTGTTTTCCTTTCCTAGGCAGGAATCTGATTTCAGAAGAGGGATTTGACCTTATGGAAGTCCAAAAAATAAAATATTGATAGATAGCGACCACATAGTGTGGTTTGGTAAGCTGCATAGTAAGGTTTATACCCTCTAAGAAAATAGCACTCCTAGGGAGCGTTGAAGTGGTAATTGCTATGATTCATTGAGCATTTGGTTTGGGCGAGTCTCTGCATTATGAGCTTTTCAAATGCTTTCAGTTAGGACTGCATTTGGCAAGAAGGAACAAAATCTTACATGTAATAACTCTTAAAAAGTGAGCATAGAGTATGCTTCTATACTTATAGAAGCATAAGTATGAGGCAGCATCATGATACAATCAGGAACCTATGCTTCTTTCTGTTGGGATGTTCTTATTTTGTGGTTTTCATCTTCATGTTTGACACCATGGTGTTGCAAGTTGGCTGCTTTGTCTCTAGATGGAAGCTGCTATGACAATCTTCCTATGGGAAGCCTGAGATTCCAGACAACACAAAGGAATCACAGAAAAGAAATGGAAAAACAAAAAATAGAGACTGGAGACTTTGTTCACCTTGTTTTAGCCAATCCGAAAGATACTCTTAAATTATACATATCCCTGACCTTTTAAGTTACATGAGTCACTACATTCCCACCGTCCCCACTTTTTTTTTTTTTCTTTTAGATAGGGTCTCACTCTGTTGCTCAGGCTGGTGTGCAGTGGTACAATCATAGCTCATTGCAGCTTTGAACTCCTGTGCTCAAGATATCCTCCCACCTCAGCCTCCTGAGTAGCTGAGTAGCTGGGACTATAGGCATGTGCCACCACACTTGGCTTTTTTTTTTTTTTTTTAATTTTTGTAAAGTCATGGTCTGCCTATGTTGCCCAGGCTGGTCTTGAACTCCTGGCCTCAATCCTCCCACCTTGGCTTCCCAAAGTTCTGGAATTACAGGCATGACTCCTGAAACAAGGGGGGCATGAAGTGTGCCCAGCCTCCCTTTCTATTAAATAGATTGGAACTGAGTTTCTTGTCTTATGGAATTGAAAGAGCCTTAACAGACAAAAACCCCATTTTGCAGATGAGAAAATGTGAGAATCTCCAGATCTGTCTAAAAAGAAAAAAAATTAGTTGCTCTTCCCATTCACGTAGCACGAATTCATACAGTGAAAATTTGGAATATGAGGAACTACAGGGATGAATTTGTGAAAAACTGCAAAAGTGATATTTCAGGAAGAATATACGGCCTTGAATAGGTATAACAGCAATAGAGACTGAAATTTATTGAGCTAAGAATTTAGAAAGAGAACACCAGGATAAATCAAAATAAAGGAAGAGGAGGATAAAGAAAAGAGCAGATAAGTTAATAAAACAAAAACTAAAGATAAAAATAAAGAGGATTACAAAATTATAATGGAAGTTTAAAAATATTTATATGTAAATTAAAATTAAAATTAAATCTATCAAAACTTGTACATTGAGACAAAATTGATATCTGGAAAGAAATTTATAGCTCTAAATGCTTGTATTGGGGGAAAAAAGCTGGAGGTTAATTTTTTAGACATCCAATTTAAGAATTTAGAGGAAAACAAAATGAACCCAAAAAGTAAAAAAAAAAACAACGAAGAAGAAGAACATAAAATAAGAGCAGATCAGAGAACAGGATCAAAAAGCCAAAGCTGGTTCTTTGAAAAGTCTATTGAGACAGACAAAAGCCTAGTAATCATTAGCCAGGGGTAGAGGAATAGGAAGAAGAAGGGAGAGAAAAATAAATAATATTAGGAATGAAAAGAAGGGCACATGAACAGATTCCACACAGATGTAAAAAGGAATAAAATAACATTATAAACAATTTGTATTACAATGAATTTGACAACAGATAAAATGGACACTTACTAGAAAAATATAACAGTACTGATTCAAGAAGAAATATAACCTAAATTGTATGAGAAAATAGAACCAATAATTAAAAATCTGTACACAGGGAAGTCATTTTTCAGTCAGGTTCTATCAAATTTTCAAATAAATGGTTCCAAAATACACAAACTCTTCTAGAGACTTACAGATGAAATATTAGTCCCCATCCATTCTAAGAAAGCAAAATAACTTTGTCACCAAAACTAGGAAAGAACATGAAAATGACAAGCCAATTTTATTCATAGAATGTGATCCAAGATAGGAAAAAAATCTTAAAATCACAAAACTCAATAAACATAAGCAAAAGCATTGACAAATTATATATTAAAATTAATATCCATTCATCATAAAACACTAAAAGTACATAAAGACAAGCACAAAGCAGGAGAAAATATTGCAACATACATATGACAAAGAAATAATATTTAGAATACAAAAAGAATTATTCAAAGCGATTAAAAAAACAAAAAATTTAAATGGACAAAAGACAGATACTTCATACAGAAAAGAATTACAAATAGCAAATAAACACAAGAAAAAAATGTTCATTACCAATGAAGGAAATACAAATTAAGATCATAAGATATCATTTTAGAGTGGATTGGCAAAAATTAGGAAATCTGATAAGTGTCCTAAAGGAGATGAATCATGAAAACTCATGCACTTTTTGACAGAGGGTAAATAGAGCGAACTGTGGCAAGCAATTTGGTCCTCTCTTGTAAATTTGAGAATTCACATATCTGAAGACACAGTTATTCCTTGGTTGGTCATACCCTAGGGAAACTCTTGCACATGTATAACAGGATACAGTAACTAGCATGTTCATAACAGGATTGTAGCAAATAAGGGAATAGCTAAAACTGTTTGCAAATAAGAGATTGGATAAATTGCAGAATATTCACACTATTTCTAATGTGACAGCATTAAAAATTAAATGAACTACAGATAAAAATAACTATAGGAATAAATCTTAGAAACATACTGTTAAGAGAAAAAAGCAAGAACTAGAAGACTTAATACAATATAATACCTTTATATGCATATGAAAGCAAGCAATGACATACACAATGATACCATTTATGTAAGCCCACAAACAAGCTCATATCCGTATGTGATAATAGTATCTAAAAATTAAGCAAAGGGTCTTATAAACAAAATTCAAAATAGTGATTATCTCTGGGGCATGCGGCATGTGGCAGAGTGAGAAAGCACGGAAATATACACAGGCAGATTCAATAGTGTTGATAGTATTTCTAATTCTTCACTTGGGTTGTGAGTACAGCACATGTGTTTATTATTATGCAATGTAACTTACATATATATTACATACTTTTTCAAAATGAGAGATATAAATTATCTGTACCTGCCTATTGAACAATGTGAAAGGAAAATCTTGGAGCCCCAAAATTACTAAGCTAAAGGGAAAAGTCAAGCTGGGAACTGCTCAGGGCAAACCTGCCTCCTTCTCTGTTAAAATCATCCCTCTGCTGAGACAGATGCATATATGATTGCCTCCTTTGTAAAGGCTTACAAGAAACTGAAAAGAATGCAACCACTTGTCTCTCACCTACCTGTGACCTGGAAGCTCCCTCCCTCCTTCGAGTTGTCCCTGCCTTTCTAGACCAAACCAATGTACTTCTTACATATATTGATTGATGTCATAAAATGTATAAAACCAAGCTGTGCCCCGACCACCTTGGGCACATGTTGTCAGGACTTCCTAAGGCCATGTCACAGGCGCGTGTCCTCAACTTTGGCAAAATAAACTTTCTAAATTAACTGAAACCATCTCAGATATTTGGGCTTCACAAGAAAGTTTCTGCAATAATGCAACATGTCACTCTTCTAAAATCCATGCCAGCAAAATATCTGCTTCATTCGCTGAACCTTCTCCAATAAACACATCAGAGTGAGGTTGGAAAAGATGCTTAGCAAACTAATCCAAAGCATCCACCACACCTGCTATCATCACTGTTGTGCAACATGATACTGGAGGTGCTGTAAGACTGGAAGAGAAAACAAGTAGTCATGATTTGGAAATTATATGATCAATAACATAGGAAACTCAAGTGAATGAACAAACTATTAGAACAGCTAAGTTGAA
Source organism: Pan troglodytes (assembly GCF_028858775.2). Classification (NCBI taxonomy): domain Eukaryota; kingdom Metazoa; phylum Chordata; class Mammalia; order Primates; family Hominidae; genus Pan; species Pan troglodytes. The sequence continues at coordinate 35,156,711 of NC_086015.1, forward strand.
AGAATTTTACAGCAAGCACTCACATACCCACCACCCAGAACCTACCACTAGTATTTTACTAGGCTTTATTTATCACATGTTTACCCCTCTGTCTCACTATATTCATCAGTCTTAATTTGCATTTCAAACTAAATTTCAAACTCAGTGTGTATCCCCCTTTCATATGTTAGTGTAAACCAAAAATCAAATTCTAAGTCCCTTAGCTAACTGAACAGACACACCCACTTGTCCAAGGAGTGAAAAACCTGAAAAACTAGTTCAGACCATAATGGGAAGGGAGGTGGGACATGCCTTATTATACTCTCTCCCTTTGGAGTTTAGGCACAATTGACCAGCATTAACATTAAAATAGAGATCAGATAGTAGGACTGACAAAACAGACTCTGTAGCAATAAGATACCCAACTCCAACCTGACCCTGGTATAACATTACATGAAAGATAGTAGGCCCTAAAGGAAATCAAAGTATTTTATCCCAAAATATATTTCTTTGGCATATTTTGAAAGGGCCCTGCAAAGCCATCTCTTGTGGAGGAAATTCACAATTTGTAAAGAATCCCGTTCCTTTTCCAAGCTTTTTCTTGACCCAGAAGAGACTGAACTAAGAGACTGACAGCTTTTTAGGTCCCATAGGAGATATTTACCATCTATTCCCTCTGAAGCCTGCTACCTGGAGGTTTCATCTACATAACAAGAACCTTGGCTTCCACAATCCCCCTTATTTTAACTCAAGCATTTCTTTCTGCTGCCTTCACTCTTTAAGCAAAGCTTAATTTTTCAACCAATTGCCAATCAGAAAATCTTGGAGTCTACCTATGACCTGTGAGCGCCCCTGCTTCCAGATGTCCCACCTTTCTAAGCCAAACCAATGAATACCTTACATGTATTGATTTATGTTTTTATCTGTAACTTCTGTCTCTCTAAAATGTATAAAACCGAGCTGTAACCCAACTACTTAGGGCACTGTTTGTCAGGACCTCTTGAGGCTGTGTCCTGGGCCATGATCACTCATATTTGGCTTAGAATCAAACTCTTCATATATTTTACAGAGTTTGACTTTTGAAAATCAACATTAGTATGCATATTATTAAATTGAATTGAGTAGTTTTTTGCACGTTTTTCTTTTGGGGTAAAATGCACATGAATACATGTAATGCATGCAATTAAATGCATAAATCCTAACTGCACGTGCATCAAATTTGACAAATGCATACACATTTGTAAACCAAACTTTTATCAAGATGTAGAACATGACCCTTCCTCACCAACTCTTGCCCCCCATCACAGTCAACCACTGTTCTGATATTTTCACCATAGAAAAATTTGCCTATTCTAGAACTTTATGTACACAGAACCAGACAATATATACTTTATTGTATAAGATTTCTTTTACTCAAAATAACATTCTTAGAATTATTCATGTTGTTGCCTGTATCAGTAGCTCATTCCATTTTATTGTTGAATAGTGATTTGTCGTATGGATATACCATAGTTTGATTATTCTCATATTGATGGGGATACCTGGGCTGTTTCCAGTTTAGAGTTATTATGATTAAAATTGAACATTCTTACATGTCTTTTTGTGAAGATATTTAATTTCTCCTGGGTAAATACCTAACAGTAAAACTGTTCTGTCAGAGGATTAAGTATTTAGTTAAGGGTTTCATTTGATAAGAAACTGTCAGATCTTTTCCAAAATGGTTGTACTATTTTATACCCCCAGCATTTTGTGGTTGCTCCGCATAACCAACATTTTTTATGGTCAGTTATTTTAATTTTAGCATTTGTTTGTTTGTTTGTTTGAGACAGGGCCTTGCTCTGTCCCCCAGGCTGGAGTGCAAGCATAATCACAGCTCACTGCGGCCTTGACTTCCCAGGCTCAAGTCATTCTCCCACCTCAGCCTCCCAAGTAGCTGCACTACAGGCACAGGCAACCATGCCCAGCTAATTTTCTGAAGTTTTTTGGAGAGATGGTCTTTTGCTTTGCTGCCCAGGCTTGTCTCAAACCCCTAGTCTCAAGCAGTACTCCTGCCTTCACCTCCCAAAGTGCTTGGATTACAAATGTGAACCACTGTGGCTTGCCTAATTTTAGCCATTCTGATGAATGTGGTTTTAATGGGCATTTATTTGATGAATAATTATGTTCAGTACTTTTCCATGTGCTTATTGGCAATTCAATATCCTTTTTGTGACATGTCTGTCACATGTTTGTGACATGGCTGTTAGCCTTTTATCATTAAATTACAGGCATTCTTCATATAGCCTAGATACCACTTCTTTGTCAGGTATTTATCTTGTTACTTGCTATTGGTCTGTCAGGTTTTGGGTTTCTTCCTGGTTCAATCTTGGTAGGATGTATGTGTCTAGGAATTTGCCCATTTATTCTAGATTTTCCAGTTTATTGGCATACAGTTGCTCACAGTAACTACTAATGACCCTTTGAATTTCTGCAGTATCAGTTGTAATGTCTCCTTTTTTGTTTCTGATTTTATTTAATTGGATCTTCTTTCCTTTTTTTCTTAGTCTGGCTAAAGGTTTGCCAATGTGTTTAAATTTTCAAAACAACATCTTTTTGTTTTATTGATTTTTTTTGTACTGTTGTCTTCATTTCAAATTCATTTATTTCTGCTCTGATATTTATTATTTCTTTTCTTCTAATTTTTTATTTGGTTGGCTCTTACTTTTTTAGTTCTTTAAAATGCAGAGTTATATTGTTTATTTGAAGTTTTTCCTCTTTTTGATATAGACACTTATAACTATAACATTCCCTCTTAGTGCTGTTTTCCCTGTATTCTATAGGTTTAGGTATGTTGTGTTTCTATTTTCATTTGTTTCAAAATATTTTTCAAATTCTTTCTTAATTTCTTCATTGACTCACTGGTCATTCAAGAACATATTGTTTAGTTTCCATGTATTTGTATAGTTTCCAAAATTCCTCTTGTTATTTATTACTAATTTTATTCCATTGTGGTCAGAGAAGATGCTTGATATTATTTCAACGTTTTTGAATGTGTTAAGACTTGTATTGCGATCTGACATATGGTCTATCCTTGAGAATGATCCATGTGCTGAGGAAAAGAATGTGTATTCTGTAGACATTAGATGAAATGTTCTGTAAATATTTATTAGATCCATTTGGTCTATAATGCAGATGAAGCCCAATGTTTTTTTGTTTATTTTCTGTCTGGAAGAGCTGTCCAATGCTGAAAGTGGAGTAATGAAGTCTCCAGCTATTATTGTATAAGGGTCTACCTCTCTCTCTTTATCTCTAATAATATTTTTATATATATTTCTGGGTGCTCCAGTGTTAGGTGCTTATGTATTCACAATTGTTATATTTTCTTGCTGAACTGACCCCTTCCTCATTATACAATGACCTTATTTGTCTCTTCTTATAGTTTTGGTCTTGAAATCTATTTTGTCTGATATAAGTATAGCAAATTCTGCTTTTGGTTTCCATTGTCATGGAATATCTTTTTCTATTCCTTTATTTTCAGTCTATGTGTGTTTTTATAGGTGAGGTGTGTTTCTAACAGATCAATGGGCCTTATTTTTTCATCCATTCAGCCACTCTATGCCTTTTCGTTGAAGAGTTTAGCCCATTTATGTTCAATGTTATTATTGATAAGTAAGGACTTAATCCTGCCATTTTGTTATTTGTTTTCTAGTTGTTTTGTGGCCTTCTCTTTCTTCTTCCTTCCTTTCCTGTCTTCTGTTAGTGAAGGTGATTTTCTCTGGTGATATGATTTAGTTTCTTGCTTTTCATTTTTTGTGTCTCCATTGTTTGTTTTTTGGTTTGCAGTTACCATGAGGCTTGCAAATACTATCTTATAACCCATTATTTTAACCTGATAACAGCTTAATGCCCTTTGCACAAGCAAACATACAAGCAAAAAGAAAATGAATAAAACTCTATGTCTTAATTTCATCACCCTGCTTTTTAACTTTTTGTTGTTTCTATTTATATTTTATTGTGCTATGTTTTGAAAGGTTGTTGTAGTTAGGTTTTTTCATGTTTTATTTCATGACTACATGCCAGCAGTGTAGTTATCATGTTTGATTTGTTTATTATTTAGTCTTTCTACTTAAGAGTAGTTTACATACCACAGTTATAGTGTTATCATATTCTGTACTTTTCTGTATATTTACCATCACTAGTGAGCTTTGTACCTTCAGATAATTTCTATTGCTCATTAATAACCTTTTCTGTCTGATTGAAGTACTCTCTTTAGCATTTCTTGTAGGACAGGTCTGATGTTGATGAAATCACTATGCTTTTTTATGTCTGGGAAACTATTTCTCTTACAGGTTTGAAGGATATTTTCACTGGATATACTATTCTAGGGTAAAAGTTCCTTTTTTCCTTCAGCACTTTAAATATGCCATTCTCTCTTGGCCTGTGTCTTAGTCTGTTTTCACACTGCTGATAAAGACATATCTGAGACTGCGCAATTTACAAAAGAAAGATGTTTAATAAATTCACAGTTATATGTGGCTGGGGAGGCCTCACAATCATGGCAGAAGGTGAAAGGCACATCTCACATGGCTGCAGATAAGAGAAGAGAATGAGCATCAAGCAAAAGGGGTTTCCCCTTATAAAACCATCAGATCTCTTGAGACTTATTCACGACCATGAGAACAGTGTGGAAGAAACTGCCCCCATGATTCAATTATCTCCCACTGGGTCTCTCCCACAACATGTGGGAATTATGGGAGCTACAATTCAAGATGAGATTTGGGTGGGTATACAGCCAAACCATATCATTCCACTTCTGGCCCTGCCTGAATTTTGTATCCTCACATTTCAGAACCAATCATGCCTTCCCAACAGCCCCCCAAAGTCTTAACTCATTTCAGCATTAACTCAAAAGTCCACAGTCCAAAGTCTCATCTGAGACAAGGCAAGTCCCTACTGTCTATGAGCCTGTAAAATCAAAAGCAAGTTAGTTACTTCCTAGGTATAATGGGGATACAGGCATTGGATAAATACACCCATTCAAAATGGGAGAAATTGGCCAAAATGAAGGGGCTAAAGGCCCCATGCAAGTCCAAAATAGAGCAAGACAGTCAAATCTTAAAGCTCCAAAATGATCTCCTTTGACTCCATGTCTCATATCCGGGTCATGCTGATGCAAGAGGTGGGTTCCATGGTCTTGAGCAGCTCTACCCCTGTGGCTGTGCAGGGTATAGCCTCCTTCCTGGCTGCTTTCGTGGGCTGGCATTGAGTGTCTGAAGCTCTTCCAGTCACACAATGCAAGCTATTGGTGGATCTACCATTCTGGGATCTGGAGGATGGTGGCCTTCTTCTCATAGACCCACTAGGCAGTGCCTCAGTGGAAACTCTGTGTGGGAGTTTCAACTCCACATTTCCCTTCCACACTGCCCTAGCAGAGGTTCTCCATGAGATGCCTGCCCTTGAAGCAAACTTCTGCCTGGACATCCAGGTGTTTCCATACAACCTCTGAAATGTAGGCAGAGGTTCCCAAACCTCAGTTCTTAACTTCTGTGTACCTGCAGGCTCAACATCTTCTGGAAGCTGCCAAGGCTTGGGGTTTGCACTCTCTGAAGCAACAGACCAAGCTGTACCTTGGCCCCTTTTAGCCATGGCTAGAGTGGCTGGGAGGCAGGAAACCAAGTCCCTAGGCTGCACACAGCATTGGGGCCCTGGGCCCAGCCCATGAAACCATTCTTTCCGCCTAGTCCTCCAGGCCTGTGATGGGAGGGGCTGCCACAAAGGTCTCTGACATGCCCTGGAAACATTTTCCCCATTGTCTTGGCAATTAACATTTGACTCCTCATTACTTATGCGAATCCCTGCAGCTGGCTTGTATTTCCCCTCAGAAAATGGGTTTTTCTTTCTTTTCTTTTTTTTTATTATACTTTAAGTTTTAGGGCACATGTGCACAAGGTGCAGATTAGTTACACACGTATACATGTGCCATGTTGGTGTGCTGCACTCAGTAACTCGTCATTTAACATTAGGTATATCTCCAAATGCTATCCCTCCCCCCTCCCCCCACCCCACAACAGGCCCCAGTGTGTGATGTTCCCCTTCCTGTGTCCATGTGTTCTCATTGTTCAATTCCCATCTATGAGTGAGAACATGTGGTGTTTGGTTTTTTGTCCTTGTGACAGTTCGCTGAGAATGATGGTTTACAGCTTCATCCATGTCCCCACAAAGGACGTGAACTCATCACTTTTTACGGCTGCATAGTATTCCATGGTGTATATGTGCCACATTTTCTTAATCCAGTCTATCATTGTTGGATATTTGGGTTGGTTCCAAGTCTTTGCTATTGTGAATAGTGCCGCAATAAACATACGTGTGCATGTGTCTTTATAGCAGCATGATTTATAATCTTTTGGGTATATACCCAGTAATGGGATTGCTGGGTCAAATGGTATTTCTAGTTCTAGATCCCTGAGGAATTGCCACACTGACTTCCACAATGGTTGAAATAGTTTACAGTCCCACCAACAGTGTAAAAGTATTCCTATTTCTCCACATCCTCTCCAGCACCTGTTGTTCCCTGACTTTTTAACGATCGCCATTCTAACTGGTGTGAGATGGTATCTCATTGTGGTTTTAATTTGCATTTCTCTGATGGCCAGTGATGATGAGCATTTTTTCATGTTTCTTTTGGCTGCATAAATGTCTTCTTTTGAGAAGTGTCTGTTCATATCTTTCGCCCACTTGTTGATGGGGTTGTTTGTTTTTTTCTTGTAAATTTGTTGGAGTTCATTGTAGATTCTGGATATTAGCCCTTTGTCAGATGAGTAGATTGCAAAAATTTTCTCCCATTCTCTAGGTTGCCTGTTCACTCTGATGTTAGTTTCTTTTGCTGTGCAGAAGCTCTTTAGTTTAATTAGATCCAATTTGTCAATTTTGGCTTTTGTTGCCATTGCTTTTGGTGTTTTAGACATGAAGTCCTTGCCCATGCCTATGTCCTGAATGGTATTGCCTAGGTTTTCTTCTAGGGTTTTTATGGTTTTAGGTCTAACGTTTAAGTCTTTAATCCATCTTGAATTAATTTTTGTATAAGATGTAAGGAAGGGATCCAGTTTCAGCTTTCTACATGGGTTTTTCTTTTCTCTCACATTGTCAGATGGCAAATTTTCTGAACTTTGATGCTCTGTTTCCCTTTTAAAATGGAATGCTTTTAACAGCACCCAAGTCACCTCTTGAATCCTTTGCTGCTTAGAAATTTCTTCTGCCAGACACCCTAAATCATCTCTGTCAGGTTCAAAGTTTCACAAATCTCTAGGGTAGGGGAAAAATGAAACCAGTTTCTTTGCTAAAACATAGCAAGAGTCACCTTTACTCCAGTTCCCAACAAGTTCCTCATCTCCATCTGAGACCACTTCAGCTGGATTTCATTGTCCATATCATTACCAGCATTTTGGTCAAAGCCATTCAACAAGTCTCTAGAAAGTTCCAAACTTTCTCACATTTTCCTGTCCTCTTCTGAGCCCTCTGCACTGTTCTAAACTCTGCCTGTTACCCAGTTCCAAAATTGCTTCCATATTTTTTGGGTATCTTTACAGCAGCGCCCCACTCTACCAATACCAATTTACTGTATTAGTCCATTTTCATGCTGCTGATAAAGACATACCTGAGACTGGGCAATTTATGCAATAAAGAGGTTTAATGTACTCACAGTTCCACATGGCTGAGGAGGCCTCACAATCATGGCAGAAGGTGAAAGGCACATCTCACATGGCAGCAGACAAGAGAAGAGAATGAGAATCAAGCAAAAAGGGATTTCCCCTTATAAAACCATCAGATCTTGTGAGACTTATTCACTACCATGAGAACAGTATGGGGGAAATTGCCCCATGATTCAATTATCTCCCACCTGGTCCCTCCCACAATGCGTGGGAATTATGGGAGCTACAATTCAAGATGAGATTTGGGTGGGGACACAGTCAAACCACATTTGCCTGTAAAGTTTCCACTGAAAAGTCTGCTGCCAGACGTGTTAGAGCTCCATTGTATGTCTTTTGTTTTTTTCTTTTGCTGTTTTTAGGATCCTTTCTTTATCCTTGACTCTTTTGAGTTTGATTATTAAATGCCTTGAGTAGTCTTCTTTGAGTCAAATCTGCTTGGTCTTCTACAATCTTATTGTACTTGGATATTGATAGCTTTCTCTAGGTTTGGGAAGTTCTTGGTTATCATCCTTTTGAATAAACTTTCTACCCCTATCTCTTTATCTACCTCATCTTTAAGGCCAATAACTCTTAGATTTTCTTTTTTGAGGCTATTTTCTAGATGCTGTAGACATGCTTCATTGTTTTTTATTCATTTTTATTTTGTCTCCTCTAATCATGTATTTTCAAATAGCTTGTCTTCAAGATCATTAATTGTTTCTTCTGGTTGATCAATTATGTTCTTAAAGGACTCTGATGCATTCTTCAGTATATAAACTGCATTTTTCAGCTCCAGAATTTCTGCTTGATTCTTTTTATTTAAATCTGTTAAATTTATCTGATAAAATTCTGAATTCCTTCCCTGTGTTATCTTGAATTTTTTTGAGTGTCCTCAACACATATATTTTAAATTTTCTGTCTGAAAGATCACATATCTCTGTCTCTCCAGGATTGGTCTCTGGTGCCTTATTTAATTCATTTGGTGAGGTCATGTTTTCCTGGATGGTGTTGATGCTAAAAGATATTCATTTGAGTTAGATATTTAGTGTAGCCTTCACTGTCTGGGTTTATTTGTACCAATACTTCTTGGCAAAGCTTTCCAGATATTTGAAAAGACTAGGGTATTGTAATCTAAACTCTATCTCCTTTAGGGGGTAATCCAAGCATTTAGGGGGTAATGCTGTGGCTCTTGTAGACTCATAGGGTATCACTTCGGTGGTCTTGGACAAGATCCAGAAGAGTTTTCTGGACTAACAGACAGACACTCTTATTCTGTTTTCCTACTTTCTCCCAAACAAACAGAATATCTCTCTCTGTGTCTGTTCTGAGGTACTTAAAGCTGGGGGTAGAGTGTAGCCACCACCACTATGACTGTACTGGGACAGACCTGAAACCAGCACAGCACTGGGTCTCACCCAAGGCCTGCTGTAACTACTCCCTGGCTACTGCCTATGGTTATTCAAGGCCCTGGAACTCCATAATCAGCTGGTGACAAAGCGAGTCAGGCCTGTGTTCTTCCTTTCAGGGTGATGAAGTCCCCCTGACCTTGGCTGGGTCCAAAGGTGCCATCTGGGATTTAGGAACCATAGAGGTCAAAAACCTTAGACATCTACCTGGTGCTCTATTGTACAGCAGCTGAGCTGGCACTCAAACCACAAGATGCAGTCCTCCCACTCTTCCCTCCCCTTTCCAAAGACAGAGGAGCATCACCCCAAAGCCATGCCATCCCAGGCCATGAGGAGTACTACTAGACTACTTCAGATGTTCTTTTAAGGCCCAAGTACTCTTAAATCAACTTGTAGTGAATACTGCCTGGCCTGGGACTCACCCTTCAGAGCAGTGCACTCCCCTCTGGCCCAGGGAAGGTCCAGAAATGCCAGCCAAAGGTCAAGTCCTGGAATTGTGGACCCCAAGAGACTTGGTGCTCTACTTCCCTGTGACTGTGCTGGTACCTGAAGCTGGTAAATCTCAGAGGCTCACCCAAGGCTCTCAACATAGGACCTGAGTATAACTACCAGTTGTTCAGGGTCCTAGGGCTCTTCAGTTGGAAGGTGATGAATGCTGCTAGAACTGAGTCCCTCTCATCAAGGCAGCAGGCTCCCTTTTGGCCAAGATGTGTCTAGAAATGCCAGCTGGGAGCTAGGACCTGGAACAGGGGCTTTATGACTCTGACCAGTGCCCTATCCTGCTGTGCCTGAGCTGATATCCAAGATGCAAGACAGAATCCTTCTTACTCTACCCTCTCCTCTCCCCAAGTGGAAGGAAGAAGTCTCTTCTGGAGCCACAAGCTGTGCAGCCTGGGGTTAGAGGAGGGGTGATGCCACACTCCCTTGGCTGCCCCAGCTGGTTTCTCAGTATGTCATTTACTCCCCCACCCGGCCCCAGCCCTGACCCCCACAATGCCAGTCCACTGTCTCTGGGCCCAATTCAGCACTAGAACTTGCCTAAAACTTGCAGTCTTTATGGCCTAGACTGCCTTTCAAGTTTACTTGGACACACAGAGAACTGGAGTCCTCAGTGTTGAGGTTTGCAGGCACTCCAGTTTGGACTTCTGGGATTGGTGATTCCAGGCTGTCTAAGGCTGGGTGAAATGTTCCCTCCATGGGTGGGCATCAGCTGAGTTTGGTCTGGTTTTCCTTTCTTCTCTAACACAAGAAGGCACTGAGTTCATTGCCTCACAGTTGCTGTGTTCTCTCTCCCCCAGTGCCCAGAGAAGCTCTCTGAACCACGTTGCCACTGTTGGGAGTGGGAGAGGGGTGGTGTTAGTGATTCAGGACTGGTTTTTTCTATCTCTTTGGTCCCACTTTCAGCCATATGAAGTCAAAACCAGGTACTGTGGATGCTCACCTGATGTTGGTTCTTATAAAGATTTTTTCTTGGCCAGGCGTGGTGGCTCACGCCGGTCATCCCAGCACTTTGGGGGGCCAAGATGGGCTGATCATGAGGTCAAGAGATCGAGACCACCCTGGCCAATATGGTGAAAGCCCGTCTCTCCTAAAAATACCAAAATTAGCTGGACGTGGTGGCACGTGCCTGTAATCCCAGCTACTCAGGAGGCTGAGGCAAGAGAATTGCTGAATCCAAGAGGCAAAGGTTGCAGTGAGCCGAGATCGCGCCACTGCACTCCAGCCTCCTGGTGACAGAGCTAGACTCTGTCTCAAAAAAAAAAAAAAAAAAAAAAAGATTTTTCTTGTGTGTGTAAATAGGTGTCAAATTCATGTCCTTGCAGTGGTGGGGGGCAATTGATGGAGCTGTCTATTCTGCCATCTTGCTTCACCTTTCCAATTTCCATTTTTAAATTGAATTTTATGGCCCATTTTGAATTAACTTTTGTGCCTGGTAGTATTTTTTGAAGGAGATTGACAAACTGAATTTTAAATTTTTGTGAAAGAAAACTTCACAAAAAGCTGAGAAAATTTTTACAAATAAATGCAAACATGGATGACTTACCCCACCAGCAAGCAAGATATATCACAGAAACATATTACTATTAATTAGGATATATTACTAGTTCAAGAAGAGAAAACTAGGTCAACGAAATATGAAAGTACAGAAGCAGAACTGAAGAGGTATATGTGGATTTTCATATATGTGTGTGTATGTGGGTATAGACTTTGCATCACAAATTAAAAAGAAAATAATTGGACTATTTAGTAAGTGTAGTTAACAAAATTGGTTCACTAGCTGAAGAAAAATAAAGTTAAAATCCATATACAACATATATAAAACTCTCAGTATATTAGAATCTTAAATGGAAATGGTAAAACCATCAAGGCAAAGGTCGAAAATATATTAAAATGTCTTAGAAATGTTAAAGTGGGCAAGGATTTCTTACATAAGCTCTAAGAAGCATAATTGTAAGTGGAGTGTAAGTTGATTAATTTGTCCATATCAAAATTAAAGAATTTTATTTACGAAAGCACATAAAATTATCATGCAGGTGACAGACTGAGAGAAGACATTTGAGTCATCCAAAATGCACAAGGAATTAGTACGTAGAACTATTAGGAAATTTATGAAAATCAGCAAAAAAAAAATGGACTAAGGATACGATTAGAAACTTCAAAAACTGGGAAACAAATACAAACAGATAATCTTAATAATCATAGAAATGCTAAAAAAAAAAAAAAGATACAACTTCATACAAATAATACTGATAATAATAGAAAACCGGATAACATCAAATGCTTAGAAGTTGTCAGAAGAAAAGGAATCCCCACAGACAGCTGATGAAAGTATACACTAGTTCAGACAGTGTGATGAAAAATTTGGCATCATTCACTCCTGGGAATGAGCCTCAGAGAATCTCTCGTATGGGTCCATAAGGAGATGCAAGCAAAGATGTTTACTGCAACATTGTTCTTGAAAGAAAGATTCATCTCCAGAAGAATGGATAAGTAGAACTCGACAAGTGCATGTGATTGAATGCTATGAAAACTATGTAATAGTCAGGAGCAATAAACCAGATTTACCAAGTACACATAAATAGTTCTTTAAAACATAACATTGAGTGGAAGTAAAAATGGAAAGAGAATCTGATTTATATCTCAGTTACATTTAACAGATTTAAAAACACACACACACACACACTACTCCATATATTTTCCAAGGTACAGCAATATCTAAATAAACATATTCAAGAAACCTAGGAAGTTCACTTATTATAATAAATACACCAGAGTGAGCATCTAAGAGGTAAAAATGGCACTGCAAGTGGGGATGAAAGGGAAAATAACAACAAAATAAACAAAATAGGAGCCACACACAGAATAAAGTGGATAGCATGCCACCAAAAGATGTATAGAGTCAACCCTTTTCTAGGCAGCTGAGTCACAGACACAGTCACTCCAAGGGTATGTTTTCAAATTACCTGTAAATCTTCTCTCACCTTACAGCTTTCATTTTATCCACTTATCCATAAAGCTATCAGAGGAAAACAGAAAGTTCTGCTGAGATCACAGAAGAATGTGGAGTAACTTTGAGCTTTCAAAATAGTAACCAGGTCTCTAACAAGTTATTATTATTGATATGACTGACTTGTATTAGTGACCAAGTCAGCTAGACAGAAAGGGCTTATACCAGTATTTGTCAAATTCTTCTCCAAATTTCCACAAATGAGACATTTCTTAATTATCTTCAAGAAGTGTTTTAGATTTTTCTATATCAAGCTTTAGGTAATTCTTCACATCTCCCTTTTGAAAATCACATCGTATTTTCCCAGGTTTGCCCTTGTTGTGCCTCTCCCATTCTCCAAAAAGTCTCAAAAATGAGGACAATCATCATCATCTTAAAATAATAAGCATAGCATAAACCTGCAAGTTTCTTTAAGACTTTAGAATATAATCCATCTAGGCTTGGACGGCTAAAAGCATTTAAAGTAACTTTGTGATTTTTTTTTACAGACTCATTAATATTTCATGTATTTTAATACTAAAGTATTGATTATTCACTACAGGTCATAGTAGTCTTTGTAAAAGGATTCAGTGATGTAGAACAATACATTAAAATTAAAAACACAACATGAAGATGGCCTTAGCAGTGAAACATGTAACTACTGATTCAATATTTAGTTGATTATATTTAAAACAGATTTAATGGTGATGTAGTGAGTAAGAATCAAAGATGCAAATTCTAGTTTCAAATTGTCCACTAATGACCTTCATCTCTAAAATGGCATGCTATTTGTCAAGATCAAATGAGATAATGGATGTGTAATATTCCTGTAAGCTGCAAAGTAAAAAATAAATGGATATTTTAATTTTTATTTCTAAACTTGTGTCCAAAGAAATGGAAGGGTGTATTAGCTAAAATGCTTTTGCTTACATTTAAGAAGAAACCCAATTCCAACTAGCCTAAGCAATAAAAGGAATTTATTATCTCAATTTCTGAGAAAGCCTGGAGGGAGACTAGATGCATGGGCTTAAACAGTGCAGGCAAGGCCCATTTTTTTCTCCCTTTATTTTTCAGCTCCAGCTTCTCAATAGTTCTGCACCTTCATAGTCACAAAATGGTTGCCAGTAGCATCTAGGCCTACATGTTTCCTAATACAAATCTAGAAGAAATTTGGTCTGCAACCCTGAGAGTTTAAATAAAATCCCTGAAATTAAGTGTCTTTGGCTCTCATTAGCCTGAGTCGGGATATGTGCCCATCTATTAACCATCACTGTGGCCAGGAGCATGGGACATACTGATGGGCTTAAGGTAATCAGGAATTGTGGCCAAAGTGGCTGCTTTGCAGAGCTCCATGGGGCAGTATTCCCAAATCTTTAAACAATAGATGCCGGAGAGCCAATCGACACAAGTAATTTATTGTGGGTCCCTAGGAGAAAAGTTAACATTTACACTAGAAGTTTTTTGAGCTGGGAATAAGGCAGTCAGCCTCACTAATTGCAGGCCAAATCAGCAAGAAAAATTCTAGATTTTACTTGTTAATAATTTTTCTCACACACAAATGCCCCTACTATGGACAGAAGTGTGTCCTCGTCAAAATACTTATGTCGAAGCCCTGACCCTCCAGTGTGAATGCATTTGGATATAAGGCCTATAAGGAAGTAATTAAGTAATTAAATGAGGTTGTAAGGGTGTAGCCCTGATCCAATAGGATTAGTGTCCTAGTAAGAAGAGACACTAGAGAGCTATTCCCATCTCACTTTACTGGCACTGTGGAAAGGCCATGTAAGAACACAGTGAGAAGGCAGCTATCTGTAAGCCAGGAAGCCAGTCCTCGCCAGAAATCAGATTTGCTGGTACCTTGGTCTTCAACTTCCAGCCTCCAAACCTGTGAGTAGTAAGTGTAAGCCCCCCAGTCCATGGTATTTTGTTATGGCAGACTGTACAAAGATAGCCCCTCTCCCCATGTCCTTCTGTGTACATGAACGCACCTGGGTTTCTGCATTCAGAGGCTTTAAGAGTCATGTACACTCATGGTTTCCACTTCCCACACCTCTTTCCTGTATCAGCTTACTATGAGGATGCTTTCCTTCAATATTCTAGTAAAATTTTCTGGCAAACACTGTGTACTATTCAGTTCTAATCTCACATGATCATTTAGAATCATGTGACTTCACTGAATGCCCCGTTCTCCTCTACATTTTCTGGAGTCCATGACCCAAATCATAATTTTCATTTCGTCCTCTGGCTCACTTCAGTTTTCTTTATGGATTTCTTCACTTTTCTTGATAAATGCTGATGCATGTTTTGCCCCTCTTCATGTTCTTATTCTTCTGTTATTCCAAGTTCTCAAGAACTTCATACTACTTATGTGCTGATGATTCCCTCGTGTAAATCCACCCTACCTTTTTCATACCTTCAACTTCCTATCAGCCATCTCCAAGTCAGTGACCATCGAGCCCTCGAGCTCAAGCATTCAAAACAAAGTTTATCGATATTATTATATCCACTTCCGAATAAAAACAAAACCCTCTTACTGTCTGGATAAATGGTGCCACTAAACCACGCAGCTACCCAAGATGAAAATCTCAGGATTATTCTCAACTCCTTCTCCTTCACTTTCCACATCAACTAATGACCTAGGACTAGTGCTGTCTCTCCCCAAGTGGCCTCTCTGCTTTCACTTTATTCGTTCTCTGCACACTCAATGCAAAAGAAAAGAAAATATGAAAAATCTTATCACTCCTCTACTTAAAACCTTGCCATGGTTTCCCAGTGCACAGCAAGTAAACTAAACTTGGCCTCAGGGGATGGGATGCTATGTAATGTAACAGGCAGCACCCTCGACAATTTCACCTAAATCAGTGAGTGGATAAAGTATTATAGCAGGTTTGGTCACAATACAGTTCCTCCCTGAACTTAGCACTACACCCCTGTGGCAGATCAGATCATTATCTCATTTATTGCACACCATAGCTTTAGGAAGTAAGTTCTCATATTATTCCCATGTTGTAGCTAATGAAACTGAGGAACAGAGAAATTAAGCAGCTTGCTGAAGATCACACAAGTATCAGAGCAGGTAAATAAATAAACTATAGTGGCCTAACTCAAGAGTCCAGTTTTTAAACCATTCATGAGAGGAGTTATCGTATATCTCAATCTGGGCCCTGTTAACCTGTCTAGGGATAGTTCAAAAATTACATTAAAATTATTGTATGTATATATATTTTGCTAGGGAGGGGATCCATAGGTTTCCTAAGATTCTCAAAAGAATCCCTGGCACAAAGTGCATAAAAAGAAGAAGAAACAATCCTGCTATGTGACTGTCATTCCTAGGGACTATAAAGTGACTTCCGGAAATCTTTCTTGAGAGGCACTGAAGGTTATAGAACTTTGGAACATTTTCTGTTATCATAATATGCTCATTTAAAACTCATCACCTCTATGACATCTTCTCTGTATTAATTAAACTTCCTTCCAACAAGGTGAGAGCATGGTGCTGGCAGAGCAAGTGGTGACCCATCCAGAGAACTGTGAGTGTCAACAGTCCCTCCAGTCCAGGGGTTCAGGTGAACAGCTGAACATACAAGTTTAGGAAAACAAGCTCACCTTCAACAAAGCATGTAAATAAAAATAATTCAAGCCTGATCCATAAGGATTTCCCTCAGGTAACGAAGTCCTTCAGGCTGAAGCTCAGTCATTTCCAGGGAGGGCTGAGTCACATTTAGATTCTTCCAGGTACAAGTTTCCTCAGTTAAGGTGGTTGGATTCGCCAGGCCTGGATATTTGCAAAATGCCCTGCTTGCCTTGATTAATGGCTTTCTCCATAAAGCCAGTCTTGGTGATGACATGACAAAGCTCCTCTGTCCCTGTGTGTTAATAGTACAGCGAGACCATTAACTGTTGGCAAGTATCCCAAAATTGCTCTGAAGATGTAGAGGAATTCTAATGAAATGTAAAGCATTCATCAGAAAGGAGCACAATAGATTTTTCAAAGCTCATGCTCAGTACTTCCACTTAACAAATGCAATACCATCCCTCTTTAGGAAATACACGCATTTCCCATGGAAGAAAGAAAAATATTTCAAATTGTCCTCTTTATTTTTCTGTATTTTCTAAATTTTAGGTTATAAACATGTACTAATAGTATTGTTATAAAGGAAAAGAATTCATGGAAAATTTAAAAAATTTTTCTAAAGTCATGCATTCTTGTGGTTCCCAAAAGTGTTTTATTGTCACATAAATAGGGGAAATGCACTCAAATGCAGAGATACTGAATTAGTAACCCTAGTGCTGGGGGTCTAGATTCTCGGCGAGTGGCGTCCAGAAGTTCAGTTTATGTCAAGTATTCTTGCTTATAATTGACACAGTTGGTTACCCACCCAATACATTTCATGTCTTTCTTTTAATAGCCCCCAGATGTTATTTGAATAGCTACCTCTCTCCATGCATCCCATATTATTTCAGAATAAGCTCAAACTTCCCCCTCACTCCAATAGTGGTCCCTGGTTGGTTTTAATCAAGCATGAGTTCAAGGGTGGGCCTGTGACCTGTGCAAGCCAATCAAGGTTGATTGTAGGACTCTTGCTCAGAATGCTGGGCCATAAACCCGCTGTACCTTGCCAGCATTGAACAGAAACCGTATTATCCCAATGCCTATGACAGCCATCTTAAAGCCATGAGGGCAACCAGACTTAGGAGGAAAATGACACCGTGAGAGCCATAGAAGGGAGATGGAAAGAAACTAAATCCGTAGTGCTACCCTCAAACTGCTGGATCAACCAATCATGGACGCTTTATTGCCTCTGCATGCTCAGGTTCATAAAGTAATAAATCCCTTTCACTGAAAAGGTCAATTGAAGTTAAATTTTCTGTTCCTTGCAACAGGATATCCTAGCTCATATGCAACTCCTTACAGTTATTGGTTTCAGTTGCAACACAGTATATCAGCTGATTTAATTCAGTCTAGCATTTTTTTTTTTTGGCATACCAAGATCAGACTTTAGCCATCCTCATGGCAATCAAGTAATGTTTACCTATTAAAAAAAAATAACTGACGCCGTATACTTCAGGACTTTCTTCCCATCAATGATTATGACCATAACCAACGTTCCTCTATAACAAGACTCTGGTTTCAGTGTTTCATACCTTCATAGATGTCTCAGAATCAGCCCCATCCTGCCTTGAGGTCTCTAGTTCTGTCTCGTTACTTCTGACCTGGACCTTGACTCCTTGCACAACTGTTTTAAACTGACCCTCTATTGGGATAGTCTATGTTATTTTTCAGTTCACTTTTACCCCAGATGTTGACTTTCAGATATGCTTACCTTTCTTATCCATCTGCCATGATCTAGCCCAACCTGTCACAATGCTAGGATGCACAAACCCTGGAGTGCATCCAGAGAATTGGGCAGTCTGATCTGGAGATGCTGGAGATACAATAAATAAGCATCAATCTCTATAAATAAAATGAGAACATTGGATTTAAGTTTACTCTGAAATGTCTTCAATGTATAAGATGTAAGAGGCTAGAGACATAGCCCTTACTCTTGAAGTATTAACAAGCCCACTACTCAGTAGGATGCTGATAATTAGAGGACTCAGTAATCAACATTTTCAAATAGCACTTTTCTGTGTAACAACTGAATAGTGTTGAATCCACTCCACAATTGTTAGAAATAGGACACATATTACTTAGCATTTTCAGCTTTATTTTTCAGAATGTAGGACATATTTTAATAATACAAAAAATGTTCTAATATAGAAAATGCCATAATATCACTATCTTGGTTAATCCCCATAGTAGCCTCACCACCAACAGGGAACATTCTTTGCATATCATAAAAGACTACTGGAGATTTGTCCATTTTCTACCTCTGTGGCCACATACCTTACTTACTATATCTGTCTCAAATCCTACACTCCAACCTAACCAGATCACCAACAGTCCCTGGAAGTCACAATTTTGTCTTTATCTTTTCTTTTTTCTCTAACCAGAATACTTATACCCAACTTCTTCATCCAGTGGGTATACTCATCATTCAAGACCCAGCTAAATTCTTTCCTCCTCACATATGCCTCCTCTGATCTTCTGAAAGTTGTGGCTGCACCTTCTATGTAGAAGACAGGCAGTGAAAGAAAGATTTCAGAAAAGAGCTGCAAGCCATTTGAAGCCCGGAAATTGCACCAGTGATGGTTCTTAGTGAATGCTTTAGGCTTTAACCAGCCAGATCTACAACTTCTCCTTTGCAACGGAGCCAGAAAGCAGAATGGAAGAATGGACAAAAAGGTAGATGCCCCTCCCTGCAGTGTATTACCAAATTAGAATTCAGGCAGAAGTTCCCTCTCCAACATACAGTACCTAAAAAAATTTTGTATTGTACATGTGCATATAATGGATCGCAGAAGTCTGTGTTGTTCAAGTATAATTGAACAAGTCTGTAGGCCCCTAACTCAAACATTAGGTTTATGACAGTAAGAACAATAACCTCTCCATAGCACAGGGCCTGCTATACCATAAGCACTCAATTAATATTTTTTCTTAATAAAAGTGAATGAAGGACCAAATAAAAAATAGTCTTTACATCGAATAAAAGAATACCAAGTGCTAGTGAGAATGTGGAACAAAGGGAACTCTGATCATTAGTGAGTGTCAATTGGCACAATCACATTGGAAAACTATTTGGTAGCTCTTCCTATCACTAAATGTAAAACCATGTCCCAGTAATTCTACGTCTGAGTATATACCCTAAATAAATGAGTACATATGTCCACCAGAAGACTTTAACAAGAATGTTCATAGAAGCTTCATTCAAAATAGACAAAAATTAGAAACAACCCAATTGTTCATCAACAATAAAGTGGATAAACAATGGTATATTATGGGTAGCAGAATACTACTCAGCAAGAAAAAGGATAAGTGATTGCTAAATAGAACAACATAGATAAATTTTAGAAGTACAATAAAGAGCAAAAAAGACCAGACCTAAAGAAAGACATAAGGTATGATGATTCCATTTGTGAATTATGACCGTGAATATCAATACGAAGTTAAAAAACAGACTGAGAATAGGCAAGGCTGTGGTGTTGTAAATGTTCTGTATCTTGATCTAGGTGCCATTACGTGGGTGTGTGCATGTATATATGTGTGTTGCGTGTGTGTGTATGTGTACATATATATACACATATACACATACAACACGCATATACACACACATACAAATATACATATATAAAAGTTCATAAAGTTGTACATTTAAAGTTTCGTATACTTAATACATATGTTATACATATATACAAATTTTTAACAACTTGAAGGGATTTCAGATTCATTTCATTTTCTGGTTGAACTTGAGAGAACACAGTGAGAAACTGCATCAGAGTCAAAAGTTCAGAGTTAGAAGCAACAATTTCCTTATTTTACAAATGAGAACACAGAGCCCAAAGACATTAACTTATTTAACCAGTGACCACTTTTCTTGTTAGTCACAGAGCTAAGCCAATGTTTTCATTACCCCATGCCTTCCATGTACACACACACACACACACACACACACACACTCCCAAAACAAACTGTGGGCATGAATGTGGAATGGAGAGATGGCAGGCAAGCCTGTAGAAACAAAAGGGGTTTTCTCTAAATCCCATCCTCCTCATTGCCCCTTCCCCATTTCTCCTTCCTTTTCCTTTCCTTAATTCCAGGCATTGTTGACTTCTCTCATCTTCCCTGGTGTTTATTCTGCCTTTCTCTACAATTACCCATCCCAGCCAAACACAACTCTATCTTAGTGGATCTCAGGGTGGTCCTCAGATGATAGAAATGGAAAAGTAGATAAGCACAAATCATGTTTCTTTAAGATATAATTAATACAGTTGTACACTTATTTACATCACATCTCATTTCCAAAAAGTCAGCTTGGAAAAATCCATATATCACAAGATGGTAAATACTGAGGAAATTGCTGTAGGAAATATCAGAATTGGAGGAATAAGATGACTTGAGTAAAGTGCTTAGCGTAGGGAGATTTTTTTCATGCTTCTACAACTCTAATATCAAAGTCAGGAACTGCTGCTGTACCTACCTCCCCAGTGGAATTTCCTTGGGTTCAAGCAATTCTCTGCCTCAGCCTCCCAAGTAGCTGGGATTACAGGCTCCCCCCACCACACCCGGCTAATTGTTATATTTTTAGTAGAGATGGGGTTTCACCATCTTGGCCAGGCTGATCTTGAAGTCCTGACCTCGTGATCCACCCGCCTCGGCCTCCCAAAGTGCTGGGATTACAGGCATGAGCCACCACACCCACCCAAGACCTCCTTATTTTACAATGAATTAGAGGAAATAAAGGCCTTCTTATTTTAGTTGGCCCTGAATATAAACCTAAGAAATATGAAATTATGCCTGCCATCTAAATTACCTAGCTGCTTCCAAGGTGCTGTTGAGTTGTAAACAAATTAAAGAGAAAGCATAATTTGATCAGAGACATGTTACAAAGGACTCCTCCCTCCACACTAGCTCAGAAGCCTCAGGACACGAGCACTAGATTCAACCATGCCAATCAAATTGCCATATGGTGGGCCTCTACTATGTTTACAAAATGATGCACGGAATAAAACATATATTAAAATTGGGTTGTGGGAAATACACCACCATTCCAAATGTCGACAACACAGAAGCCAGGAAATACACATTTCAAGTATTCTCTTTTTATTGCTCATTCATCCAAGTTTCACATGTAAAACCAACATCCTAGAAACCAACCAAAGAGTTTAAAATGCTACTTGCTACTAATGCAAGAATGGGGTCATTAATTCCTGTCTATTATCTCTTACTGTTGTCTGAGGAACCTCAAATAATACACCTTAACTTAGTTAAATGAAAATTAAGGTCTGAGTTTTTGTTTTTCATTATGAAAAACAGAATGGAAAACAAAAGATATTTGAAGACTATAAAAATCCTTGAATGTTACAAATATTTAAAAATTCTAAGTAGTCGTTAAAAGAATTCATGGCCCAGTAGAGGAGAGTGGGTTCAGGGTGTGGACAAAATGAATCCTTAGAGTTCTTTCCAGCCGGTAGCTACTTCCACACAATTATAATTCCTAATCAGTCCATGACCCAATCTTTAGATTTGCACATCTGATCTCCTAATTTAAAATTACATTTGTAAATGTTTATATTTTTATTATCTTAGTGGTTAAAACCTGGGACTCCACAGACAGTTGGACTTGGGTTTCAATTCCAGCTCAAAAATGTGTTAATGATGTAATCTTGGGCAAGTTAATTAACTTCTCTTAGCCTCAATTTTCCTGTCTGTAAAAGGAATATAATATACAAATAATATTCTCAATAAATTATTATATTTGCAAATAATTTATATGAATAAATTATAACTAAATATTAAATAATATAAAAATCTCTCTATAGGGATTGTTGTGAGGATGGCATGGTAGTAGGAAGCGCAGTCATTGTTAACATCAACACCATTATCTCCATGATCATATTCACTCCTACCGTCATAATGAATTTTTGCAAAAAACATAGAGGAAATCATCTTCATTTTCTTAAAAGAAAAATAGCCCACCCCAAGGAAACAGATGAGGGCCATTCATATATATATATAATTAGTAAAGTAGTAAAGGCCAGTTTTGCCAGACTTAACCTTCCAGAGATACATTATGCGAGCTGTGCTAAAAGGGAATATAAGGGAACTATATCACAAAGCCTAAGAATTTGTGGTAACTAGTAACAAAAACTGGGACAAAAGGAAACACATGCCAGCAAAGCAGGCTCAGGATTCTCTGAGGAAAGTTAGCAAAACCTGGACCGTGCAAGAAAGAAACCAGACTAAACCAGTGTAAAGGCCACTTGCTTGGGCTCAGTGTCTGAAAGTCATCACTCCCTCCTTAGGGTGGAGACTTCAAGGTTATATCAGAATTTACTACATAACTTTTGTTGTGAGTTGTTACAGTGCTTTAAAGCTCATACAGTATGTAGTCAGTGTAACATAGTACTAAATTTAGGGTGCGGATTTGGTCACTCTTAGCTAATCTTTTTTATTGTCCCAAGAACATCCCAGGATTAAAAAAAAAATCTGAGAATGACTATAGATAGAAAATTGGAACCTGATGAACTGACGGTTTTATTTATAGTCCTAGAGTGGCCAAAATCAGATGAATACCTGATTTGTGCGTTCAGACACCGCATGTTATAACATGAACTGCTTTCTTCAACTCTGAAACAAAGTGAATCCTATTCATGGCAATCAGTTTAAAGTAATTCTTTAAGACACTTAATATTTATTTATTTATTTATTACTATAAGTTCTAGAGTACATGTGCACGACGTGCAGGTTTGTTACATATGTATACATGTGCCATGTTGGTGTGCTGCACCCATTAACTCATCATTTACATTAGGTATATCTCCTAATGCTATCCCTCCCCCTCCCCCCACCCCACGACAGGCCCCAGGGTGTGATGTTCCCCATCCTGAAGACACTTAATATTTAAAGCAGCATAATGTATTGCTTTCTAGAAAGCCCCAAATTCATGAAATCTAGCAAGCAGAAGTCTTGTCTATTTAACCAGCAATGAGGCATACAAAGACGTTTTCCAAAAATAACAAAAACCAGAAATTACTTCTTCCTGGAGCTGCAGGGAATCATATTTACCAGCTTCACTGAATAATCAACTAAAAGTGGAATTCCTGAAGAAACACTGGCCATAACCAACAAGATACAGAAATCAACATCACGTGAAGCTATTGAGGCCCGTAGAGCAGTCACTACCCTGCAGAGATCAAAGGAAAGAAAACACTTCATTCTAGGAGCCTGAGAGCCACGCACGTCCAAGCGCTCTTATCCACACTCTCCTCATAGCTCTGCTGCAGATACCACTGAGTAAACCAGTCCCTGGCTAATTGTTCCCTTAACAGCAGAGAGTGAAGGATGATGACAGCAACAATAACATTAGCTGACACTCGTGAATGCTCATTATGTGCCAAGTACTTTTATAAGTGCTTTATTCTACACTAAAACATTTAATTTTCCCACAACACTATGAAGTAGGTGCTATTACGATATGCGTTTCACAGATAAGGTTGCTGAGGCATAGAAGAGTTAAATAACACAACCAAAGCCACACAGCTAATAAGAGACAAAGCGAGGACTTAAAATTGAGCTTTGACTCTACAGCCTCCATTCTCAACCATCAATTTACTGCCTCTTGGAAAACGGAGGTGTTCTGGTTGATGTCCATTTTCCCCGGTGCTCAGAAGCTTCTCAAGTGTCTAAGCTAACCTAGCATGAATAAAAGGGGAGGGGTAGGAAAAGGGACAAAAAAAGCTTTGAGGAGAGAGAAATAGGATTGATTTAATAAGCAATCCTGTAGTTTAATTTCTATGCCTACTAAGTATAGCCGTTCTTCCCTTCAAACTTTTTTTTATGAGAGAACAGAACAAATTTTAATGGAAGTCAGGCAGAGAAAGGACAAGAGAGCAAGTAAATTGTTATCTGTAGATCATTGCACAAATGTAAGATATTCTTAGCAGTATTTGAAGCTGTAAGAAATTTAGAGAATGCAGTGCAATTCTGCACAGACTAACTCACTGTTAGTCTGCTGAGTGTTTGGCCAGCGTGTTAACTCTTTGTGGCTTCTTGCAGTCTTTTACTGAAAAGTTATTTACTTTCCTGTATTCCTATTACCAAGGTTCTATTCAGGGAATGAAGAAAAAGAACAGAGATTCAGGAAGCAGAGGGGGTGAGTGAAAGAATGAGAACTAAGGTACTTACTCATTTGGCAAATATTTATTGAGCATTTCCTATATGTTATAAGTGCTAAGCATATAAGGAAAACTGAAATAGACCTCCTACCCTTAAAGAACTTACAGTCTTCTTCAGGGGTCAACACATTTTTTTTTCTATAAAGGGCTAGATAGTATATATATATATACTGGGCAGGCCATAAGGTCTCTGTTACAACTACTCAACTTGCTATTGTGTCAGGAAAGCAGCCAAAGACAATATGTAAATGATGAGCGTGGCTGCATTCCAATAAAACTTTATTTTAAAATCAGGCAGTGGGCTGGATTTGGCCCAAGGGCCATAGTTTGCAAACCCTTGTTCTGGTAGACATCTCCAGAAAGGCTTACAGGAAAAACAATTTCTGTGTGGTTTTCTGTTCTGATCTGTTGAATTTAGCCTTGAACAACTTTTGTCCCAGTATCAAATCTTTGAATCTTATTTAGTTCCTCGAGGGTTTTGTAGCTGTTACTCCAGTCTTTTAGCACTGACTGTTGCTGGGGAAAATCTGTATCCAGCTGATTTTTTCCCCTAATAGGTGACTCCCCAGGTGATTCTTTCATTATCTTTGAGGTCCAGGAAACTTGTTAGGATATGTTGTAGTGATCCCAATATGAAAGGCTTTTTCTTTCCACAGGAGATTTTAGCCCATTTATGAGTACGGATATGACAAGTACTTTTATCATCCTATTTTATATTATGCTTTCTTTTTCTAGCTTCAAAACTTACTTTAACGTGTCATCTTTTGCTTTATGTTTTGTGTTTCTTCTCATCTTTAGTACCATATGTATTTTTGTGCTAGCAGTTATCTTTATAACTGCGACTTATACACTACCTATTAATTCCTTACTATAAATGATGAATTTAATACATTTTCTTTTTCTCCTTCCTTCCTCCTTCACCTCTACTATCCACTTTTAGTCAATTATTTTATTTTATTTAATAGACACCTTTGTAATGGTTATGTAATATTTTAATAGTTACTATTTAATATGCTCTTTCATGTTTTTTGCTAAGGTCATGTTTGGTTTCTTCTTGTATTCTTACTACCTGCTGTGGACTGAACATTTGTGTCCCTCCAAAATTCATATGCTGAAGCCTAAATACTCTATGTGACAGTATTTGGGAGTGGGAACTTTAGGAGGTAATTAGGTCATCAGGGTGAAGCCCTCATGAATGGGATTAGTGTCTTTTAGAAGAGACAGGAGACAGATAATGTTTCTTCTCCTCTCTATTATGTGAGGAAACACAGAGAAAATGGTCATTTCCAAATCAAGATGAGTGCCTTCACCAGATGTCAGATCGGCTGATGCCTTGATCTTAGACTTCCCGGCCTCCAGAAGTATGAGAAGTAAATTTCTGTTGTTTAGTCATTCCGTCTATGGTATTCTGTTTTAGCAGCCCAAACTGACTAAGGCACTATCTTTATTTTGAGCTCTTACATTTCTGCTTTTTGTTCTAGCTCCACAAAGGTGATGGGATTATTAGGTTTATTTAGTCATAATGGAAAAATGGTTGTGATTATTATCTTTTTGATAGTAATATTTTTTTTTCTAAACACGTATCTTTCTCGGCCACTGTTTACTATTGC
Source organism: Pan troglodytes (assembly GCF_028858775.2). NCBI lineage: Eukaryota > Metazoa > Chordata > Mammalia > Primates > Hominidae > Pan > Pan troglodytes. Next base: position 35,182,635 of record NC_086015.1, read on the forward strand.
TTCTCATCACTCTTTCTGGTTTCCTACACTGATCCTGTGCTCTACATGTTTCATTACTCACCATTGAAGTTGATGGGTATTTTTTGCAACAATTATTGTGTAGATTTCTTGTTACAGGTGTACTTGAATATTGTTTGCTGTGTGTGTGTGTGTGTATTTATGTGTGTTTACCCTTTCCTTCTCCCCAGCTAATGGAGATAGACAACTATAGGGTTTTTTGCAATGTAAGGACTTGTGTCTCCTCCACTGCCATGTAAACACCTTGCTTCCTGCAGATGTGGCTTACCTGTGTAATTCATTTAACCTCATCTCCTTTGTTTCTTGAAAGGAATACAGGTCTGGGGAGTTCCAGCAACCACTGGGATTTAGATATTTTTCACCTGAGTGTGTGCTCTCGCTTTTCATGGGTGACTTGTTTCTGGCCATGGTGTTTCTCTCTGCTTCATGCGTACCCCTTTGCTTGGGTTCCACTGCTTTTTATAGCACTTCCGCCAGTTTTGCAGTTTGGTGTTTTGCTGTTTTTTAGTTTTTCTGAAAAAAATGAGTTTGTATCTGTATCTTTCATTCTTTTTTCCTTTAGGGGAATGTATCCTTTAGGAGAATTTTCCTAGGGAATGTTGGCTTTGCTGTATTCAAAGCAAAAATCTCAATGTAAGTATCTAACTCAGGAATGTGAATGTGTGTGAAATTGTTAAAGTGACTAAAGGTAACCTAGGCTGGCTGAAGCTGAAACATGAAAACCAGACAGAAAAAAAAATTCAGGTTAATTGTTTCCATATACCTGACTGCCTAAGTAAGCAACATCTTACTAAACAAAACATAGGAAGGCATCCAACCTATTGAGAGCAAAATGATCCTCACCAAACCTGTTCCTGTTCTTCAAAGAAAGACTGGAGGATGGGTGCGATCACAAGACCAAGATTGGGGAAAACAGGACCTTTCTATGGGGGTAAATAAAATCTTAAGAGTAGGATGTGATCTCTCTATTCATAGGTACAATGTCGGAATGAGTTTGCAGAATATATTGGGGTTAAAATAAGTGTTTGTTGTCACCTATTTTATTCCTTCTAATTTAGTATATTTACACATATACTCACACATATACCTGATTTTGCCTACATGCATAACTTTGATTTTTTTTTTTAACTACAGTGTCATTTTCTCCTTTATCTCAATAGTTTGCTTCACCCTATCTCCAAAGTGGCACTCTAGCTGGCCCTACCCTCTTTCCCAGGTAATTTATGCTAACAACTTTTTTTTTCTGTCTTTCATGCTTTCCTCCTTATTTATATAATTTATGCACACATGCATGTACATACACACAGATGCACACCACTTCTTTGTCATTATTTACTTTATAAAAAAGATTATATTACACATTCTTTTTTGCCTCTAGCATTTCTTGAAAACATTACCTTGTGCTAATTCCTCAAAATCATCTTGAATAGCTCTAATTTGTCTTTTTTAATGTCTACATAAGATTTCATGGTATAATTATATACCATAATTTATTCAGATATCTCACTATTGATGAACATCCATATATTCTCCATTTTTTGCCACAATGTAGCAAAAACACATTTTTGCATATGTTTTATGTATCAGTGCTTGTGTTTCTGCCGGATAGATTTCTACAATTGGTAATTGTTGGGTCCAAGGAAATATATATTTTGTAGTCTTAATGGAAACTACCAAATTGCTTTTTGAAAAGGCAGAAACACCTCATATTTTTACGAGCAATGCATGAAACTCCCCTTTTCTCCACAGGCCCTCAATGAATATTTAAATCAGTTAATTTTGATTTATATTATTTTTCTTATCAGTCTTTGGATAATTTTCTCCTTTTCCACAAAGTGGTGTCATGGAAGAAGACATGGGCAGACACAGATTCAAAAGGAAAAGTCATGGTGTCAGACAGTCTCCCATATGGAGCTTGGGGAACATTTACTCAGCAAATATTTTTTCAGACATTTACCATGCATGCAAGAACTGTACAATGCACTGGCCAAATTTTAAAATACATGCATATGCCCTTTAGAAGTATAGAGTCCACATGGGAATAAATTATATAATAAATTATAATGTGCTTGTTCTATTTAGGAAGGCCTGGAATCTGCTTCCTGTTCACATATGACTTTCGGAAACCTCAGATTCCTCTTCTATAAAATGGTTTTGATGTTCCTATCTATACTTTGGGATTATTCTGCAAATTATATGGGGTGATGCATGTAAACTACTTATCACAGTATATGGGATAGAGCATACATTCAATAAATAGTAGGTGGTATTATTAGTAGTAGCAGTAAAAGTTTATGTATGAGTGTAAGAAGAGTAGACAGGTAGGTTGGGGCCAGAATGGAGAAGACCTTGAAGGTCAGGTTGAGAAATTTCATCTTTAAACTATGGGCTCTCCAAAGTAGAGTGATATGATGAAAAAGATGTTCTAGGAAGATTCCCGGGTCAGTCATTACTCAGTAGATAAATTAGGGAATAGAAGAGGCTAGCCGCAAAAAGACTGGATAGGAAGTTTATCAGTTAGATACTTCTAGAAATGGGGTGATATTTGAAATATTTTTTAAATGGCACAGCACCAGCACTGAGCAATTAAAACACGTGACTGAGTCTTCAAAGTGGTTGCTGGCTGTAAACAACACATTGCTAGCCTAGCACATATAAGCCAAATAGCCCTCCTGTTTCTAAGTGAGAGAGCACCTTCCTGAAAATAGCTTAAATAATAGGGATTTGTTTATGCACACAAAAGTAAATCTGGAGGAAGATGGTTCTAGAGGTGGTTAATTGTGCAACTTAACAGGAACTGTCAGGGCCCACTCATATCTCTCAGAACTCACCCTTCTGATGTACCCTGTCCCAAAGGATTCTGATGGCCAGCACTGGTGACTCTCTGTCTGCAGGATCTCTCTAGCCACAGGCATGTTCTCATCCCATGTGTAGGGCAGGCAGGAAGTGCTAAGGGAGAACACACCCTGGGAGCAGTGCTCAAACAACTCCTCGTGAGAACTGGTAGATAAACACTCAGGTTTCCTCACCCCTTGGGTGGGACAACTCTGTTCTCAACAAGACTGGGGCTCAGTTGCCCACAGAAACCTATCATTAAACACATTCTATTGACCCCCCTTGTCTTTTCCCATCACTTCCCCACTTCCCTATTTCTGTTTCCTAAGATCACTCCCCAAATAAACTTCTTGAACTTAAATATTTTTCTCAGGGTTGGCTTCTCGGAAAGGCCAACCTAAGACAAAGTATGTAGATTTGCAGCTTGAAGTCTATCCAACAAGACAGAGGTTCCAGACATTCTTCTCATTCCATCAGAGAAGAAAATATTTCCCAGAAGGTCCATGACGTCCTCTCCCTTCATATTATTGGTGACAAGAGGGTCACATGTGCATGCCTAACCACAAACTAATCACAAAGAGAAATGGGTTCACCACAATGCACTTGGACTTGACACATTAACAGTAAGTACTTAAGCAAAATTGGAGTTTTGTTACAGAGGAAGAAAAAAGAATGGCTGCTGGGTAGGATTCAACAGTCTTAAATAGAAAAGCCTTCTCTAATAATTTGGGCATGAGGCAATGAGAACATCTGCCATGGGGTTGGCAGTGAAAATCTTCATGTAAATCCTGGACGAGATTCATCATTCACTGAATTTGGAAACTTTCATCTTTGCTCAAGAAAAATGAAAAAGTTTTAGCATTCAACTTGTGATTAACCTACCATGAATCTGATCTGCATATTTCTCACATAAAATGGGCTTAATACATCTTAATTGCCCACAATATGAATAACATTTTTCATAATGATTGGGTATTCACATTGCCCTTTCTCTTCATTTATCTGAGTGATCAGACATATGTCAGGAAAAGCCAGGAGTAGATTTGCCACACAGCAGCTCGTGACTACACTATCAAATCAGCCCTCTACACATCCACATTAAGACACATAACACAGGCATAGGACGGCTGCCTAAAAGTCATTTATTAATATCCAGACAGTCTGAATGGCTAAGACAGGTAATGATTGATAACTTAGGCCACAAAGGGTCTTTGGAGACGGAATTTAGAGCATATTCTTATTTTGTTTGAATGTCTAACGAAAAGACCAAAGTTGCCTTGTCAATCCTCTCATGACAGCCAGGAGCTACTTCAGGCAGGCCTTCTGACTCAGCCTGGGACCTTAGCTGCCATTTTGCTTGCTTAACTTTTCCTAAATCCCAGGCAACTGCACAGTTCACCAAGATTGTTTCCCATAAGTGAGACCCCTCTGAGGAGGTCATGAAGAAAGAATTCTCCCTGGGCCGGGCCTGTCAAACATTTCACTATTTCACTGCAGATGGGGGAAGGAAGAAGAGCGAGTGTTTGGGACACAGAACTGTCACCACAGTCATGTCAGCATGTACTTGAGCCCAGCTGCTAGTGCTGCCAGTGGCATGTGAGAGGCACGAGGTGATGGAATTTGCCTTTAGCCGGTGCTCTTTTATCTTTGTTGGCATGGAAATAAATTGGTTTCACTTTTTTATTTCCTTCTCTGAAAGTTCTTTAAATTCTAACAAGCTAACGGAGTCAATCTCTTTTGCCACCCCAATCCAAGTTCATTAACACCCACTCTACATTTTCTCATAACCTCATGCCCCTTTTTAAGCTATGCAATCGCCTAGGTTTACTTTGCTCTATAGGTGAACATACCCAAAGCTGTCTGGTAATTCCCAGTGGAGAGAAAGATTCCGTGAGTGATGTCAGCGAGTTCAGAGCCCTCCAGAGTTGGTCTGCTTGTTAATCTCGGCCTTGCTGCTCTCTGGGCCGACAACCAGGAAGACAGGCCTTCAGTAGAAAGCCTCCTTTGGCCATCACTACTAGTGGGAGCTGCAGAAGCGGTGGAGTGGCAGGAGAACTGGTAAACCCCATCCTTACAAACAAATGCTGAAGCTCCTTCACAGAGAAAAACAAACAAACAGCTGAAGCTTTCAGCTTTCATCTCACTCAAGGGTCAGGCATTATATAAGAAAAGACTTGAAGGACCTGGAAGCTTTCTCTCAGTGTTGTATTTTCCCCACATTTTCTCATGATATTAATAGGAAAGCTCAATATAGCAGGTGTCTGTGGCCCTGAGTGAAGGAAATGGAGGAAGGCAGAGCAGAAGGGCTGAGTCTTGTCCACTACCAGTTTCAGAAGCAACAGGAACCAAGGAATCTTGTGAGTGGTGGCAGCTATAAGGAGAGAGCAAGTTAAACTGAAACTCTGGGGGTGTTTGTGGGAAGAAAATTCAAATGCAGGAAGATGTTCTTGGACTCGGTAGGTCTATGGAAGTAAGACCAAAGCTGTAACTCTAGGAAGCATTGTGTGCCAAGGAGCTGCATTAGTTTTTAACTCCAGACCTGAGCAGTCTAATATGGTACCTATTCACCACATGTGGCTGTTGAGCACTTGCGATGTGGCTTATTAGAACTGTAATACATACCACATTTTAAAGACTTCATACCAAAAAAAGGATATTAGATGCTCATGAGTTATTTTTATATTACATGTTGAAATAATAATTTCAATATATTCGGTTAAATAAAATATGTTATTAAAATTAATCTCACCTGTTTCTTTCTACCAATTTTTAAGGTGGCTCACATTACCTATCTATGGACACCATGGGTCCAGACAAAGAGATGCAGAATTTCAAAACTCTGGGTTTTGATAGGTTTGCCGTACTGAAATTGTGTCCTCCTCCGGACCCCTGAGCTTCATGCTTCCTTGAGAAGCACTGAAATGGGCCTCAGCAGAGCAGTGAGGCAGGAGAATTTTGTGACAATAAGCCTAGAAAACAAACATGGCTTTCAATTAATGTGTTAACTCTTCCTCTTGCTTTCAAAAAGAGCCAACTTTGGGAGATGCTGAGGCACAGGAAATAGGAAGCTGGAAAGACGCGTCAGTTCCCTCCTCTGCCCCAAGTAGTTTTGCTCTGTTTTAGCTCCACTTTGTCATGAAAATTTGCATCTTCTGCCTGCTGACCCTGACACAGACCAGCAGCCTATTTAAATAATCATGCCACAGGATGGTGCCCAGTATCCTCCCTTCTGCATCGAGGCACCAAGCACAGAACCATTTTATTACTCACTGTCAGGAGGCAATTTAGACGTTCTGGAAACAAACTTTGTTCTATTTGCTCAAGTACTGAAGCTTTCCCTTGTCTTATTGACTTATTACTGGAATTTGCAGAACATTTTGTGAATTCTAGTTGAATAGTAGGTTTTGGTTTTTAAAAGCCTGTTTATTTTTATTTATTTTTAAGTTCTGTATTTTTCTTTTTTGAGAAAACCCATTCATCTAGTTAACAAAAATTAATGACTCATACAATGTACAGGGACATTATCAGATACCTTGTTCTCAATGAATTCCCAGACTAATTGAGTGAGACAAATTTGTTTTTAAGAAAGATTTACTGATACCATTACAGAAATCTGTACAGAATACAGAGGCAGGTAAAAGAAGGAGTGATCAATTTTCCTACAGACCGATCAGGAAGGACTCCAAGGGCTTTGAATTCAGATTCCCTAACCCCCACCACATGCGCACTCCTGCCCTAAGTCTGAGCTCCAAACTAGCATATCTAGATGCCCCCAGATGTCTCCACTTGGGTGCCCCAGGGACATCTCAAACTTGACACATACAAAATGTATCTCATTTTTTAAAAAATCACTCTTCGTATATCTCCAAGTGCCTTCAGTTCCACATCTCAGTAAATGGCACGATTACCTACTCAGTTCTAAACTATAAGCTGAAGATTACCCTTCATTCCCTCCTTTTCTTCCACCTCAATGCAGCCAACCCATCTGTGAACGCTATCAATCCTGAGCCATCATCTCATCGTCTCTCACTTGGGCTGATGCAATTGACCCCTGCATGGAATCCTTTATTCTCATATCTAAGTAGCAGCATACATGAACTTTTACAAACATAAGGTGATCATGTCACTTTCCTGCTGTGCCTTCCTCATTGGGCGTGAAATAAAATTCCACTTCTCTTGGAATCTGAAAAGCTTTTTTACACAGGGCACAGAAAGTACTAACCAAGAAGGAGAAAACAATAAATTGAATTATTTTGTAGTTAATAACTTCCGTTCAACAAAGAGATGTGAAAAAGCAACCCATAGAGTGAGAGAAGGTATTTGCAAAACATATATCTGATAGAGGAGTCATATCTAGAATATAAAAGAATTCAAGCAAATCACTAAGAAAAACAGAGACTACTCAATTGAAAATGAGCTAAATACTTGAACAAATCTTGACCAAGAGAATATCCAAATGACCAACATACATACAAAAAGTCACTAAGCCTCATTAGTTGTCAGGAACTAATTAAAGCCACACTGTAATAGTGCTACCCCCTTCAGGAGGTTAGGATGAAAAAGGCAGACGGACTAATACCAAGTGTGGAGCAATTAGAATGCTCGCACACTGCTAACGAGAGTGTAAATTGGAACAAACTGGCTGGAAAACTATTTGGCAGTATCTATTAAAGCTGAACATATACATATCCTATGTCCCAGCCATCTTAGCCTTAGGTATATACATTCCCTTGCCCCAAAACACGTATATATACATACACCATAAGACAGGTACAATATTATTCTTAACAGCGCCGTTCATAAATATGCCCAAGTTGGAAATTAACCAAATGCCCATCAATGTAGATGAATAAATAAATTTTGGTATAGTCACACAATGACATATCCAACAGCAGTAAAAATAAGTTGAATCACAGAAAAAAAATGATTGAATCAATATCATACTGTTTAGCGGAAGACAGAAGAATGCCTACTGTATGATTTGTTAACTTACATTCAAAAACAGGCAAAACTAACCAATGCTGAGGCCGGGAGCTGGAGAGTGAGACTCCGTTTCTACAAAAAATTAAAAAATTTTAAATTTTTTAATTAAAAGCATGGTGGTGGGGCACACCTGTAGTCCCATCTACTCAGGAGGCTGAGGCGGAAGGATTACTTGAGCCCAGGAGGTCTAGGCTACAGTGGGCCATGATCATGCCACTGTTCTCCAGCTCAATAGCAACTCTTTGGCAAACAAAGTCATCTCTGACCAGTATTGATCATCTACTCTGTGTCAAGTCCCTAGCACATAGAGATGAATACAACACAGCCTCTCAGCCTGGAAGAGTTTATATTTTGGGCAGGACACAGATAACACATCATTTTATCATAACACAATAAGTGATAAGTTTATAAAATGCACTGTACTATGGTGAGAGGTGATAATACCATTGTCCAGGAGAGACCATTTTCAAGGTTACAAGACCATGCTTGAGAAGACGGAGAGCCCACCAATGAAGCAGCAATGCAGGCGGGAAACCATTATCTGGCATTGAATGGGTACATCTATGACAAGTGTAGTGCCATGATATAAGATATCCAGCCCCTTCAGTCCTGAACAGTTGCTAAATGGCATTTCAGGCAATTGCTACAATAGAAAGTGATTGTCTCCTGACACTGGGAATCCACTTTCCTTCAGTTTGAAGGCAAAAGAAGAGATGGTTTATAGGGCCAACTTGTACAATTTCAAATGGAAAAAACCTATGGCTTCTGTCTGGCGTAATTCTCTTCCTTTCTCAACATATATATTTGAGGTACACTATATTTACCATACATTTCAGCTTTTTTAAGTGTACAATTTAATGATATTTGGTAATGATTTTAATGATTTTACAGTTATGCAACCATCACCTGAATTCAGTATCGGAACATTTTCATCATGCCAATAAAGATTTCTTCTATCCATTTGCAGTCATGCCTTGTTCTCATCCCCAGCCATAGGCAATCATTAATCTACTTTCTCTCTATAAATTGCCCTTTTTTGATATTTCATATAAATAGAATCATACAATATGTGGTCTTTTGTATCTGGCTTCTTCCACTTAGCATGTCTCTGAGGGTCATCCATATTGTAGCATTTATCAATCCATTTTGTTTTTTAAGAAAATTATTTTTCCTTGCCAGCTCCATTTCTGCCCAATAAAAATAACAGTAACAAACAATTACTCATAATTCATAGCTTTAGCTTCTCAAGCAGTCAGGCTTAGGGAGGCTGGTGCCTACAAGAAATGGAGATAATATTGATTATAGTAAGAACAGGGTTTATTTTCCATCTCTCATATCCACTTTACTACACTGGCCAGCAAAGAAACCCCTAAGTCCTTGGCTATCACAGACAGCATCACAGATCATCATTATTCCTTAGAAAAAACAGTGTCTCCTACATATTTCCCTGACCATGCCATGGACAAGTGTTTCTTAGACTACTTTGATCTTGATTCTATCTCTCTCTCTCTCTCTCTCTCTCTCTCTCTCTTTGTTGTGTGTGTATGTCCTATTGAATCTCCAACTTGTTTATTAAGAACTCTTGAACTTTTACAGCAGTACAGAATCAGAACATTGCAGGCCAAGACCAGAGAAATTATCTAACTCTATCAAAGACAAAGACTATAAAATTCTTCCACTCATGTCACAGCATCTAAATAGATACCAATAGAAAAGCTGCCATTAATCTCAATATGTTGTTGTTGTTGTTTTGGGAAGACTTTAAGCATTTCAGTTGAGCCATTCAGGAAAGAGAACAATGTTTTTATGCAGTTCCTTATTATTTCCATCAGTGAAACTGTATCACCAAATCAGTTCACAATTTAAGGGAATTTCAATGCATCTCCTTTTGTAAAATCGCGGAAAAAAACAACTTAAGCACTACCTAGAATAGAACTTTGAGTACATAATTAGCCATGAGAATTGTCCAACCTAACTGGGAATCATGAACAATGATTAGACCATCTGTGCTCCCAAGCTAGGACCTGTATTCAATACTACCATCTCTAGCCTCATACCCAACATACACATTCGGATTTGCATGGCTATTTCAGATTCCATGTTAAGAACACTATCCATCTTGCAGTAGCACATTGAGACCACCTATGACAGCTGAGAAACAATGCCATACTCAACATCTCTACACAAAGTGACTGTGATGGTGTGAAGCCTAATTTTGTAAGCCATGCCAAGGCGAGGTGATCTGCCAGTGCTTTGATATCAAGTTTGAATCCGAAACAATCTGGAGAAAGAGAAAGCACGGTTTAGATTAAACAAAATCAAATTGAACAAAGAGAAGGGGAAGATAGAACCTTGTAACTATAATAAATCTTGCCAATTCAAGCTGAGAAATAGTGGTTGGGAGAAAAGAATGTGAACATAAAACCTCCAAATCTATCAGAATCAACCATGCTCATCTGATAGAAAACAGGGTTGCAAGCAACACAAAGAAGATTCAACCTAAGGGTCACTTATCTGTCTACTCCCATAGTGTGAGGCTTTTAGGAAAAGCAAGGGCCACAAGAATTGGCCTACATATTTTTCAATGTGCATGTGTCATGGGAAGGATTGAGTTAATCATATTCCTCGGTCCATGGGACATTATCAATTTACACAAGGCCCTGCCCTACTTTTATTTCCTCATTTACTTATTCTTTTTTAAAAAATGAATTGTGGTTAAAAACATACAAACCATAAAATTACCATCTTAACCATTTACAAATACAGTTCAGTAGTGTTAAATATAGTCACATAATTGTGCAATCAATCCCCAGAACTTTTTATCTTGAAAACTTGCAATTCCCATCAATCCACCCTGACCCCTCAACCCCTGGCAGCCACCCTTCTACTTTTTCTGTCTATGAATTTGACTACTCTGGGTACATCATATAGTTGAAATTATATGGTATTTGTCTTTTTGTGACTCTCTTATTTCACTTGGCATAATGTCTTCAAGTTTTATCCGTGTGGTAGTATGTGTTAGAATTTCCTTCTTTTTAAAAATAATTTCAACATTTATTTTAGATTTGGGGGATACATGTAGAAGTTTGTCACATGGGTATACTGGATGATGCTGAGGTTTGGGATGGGAATGATCCCATCACCCATGTAATGAGCATAATACCTAACAATTAGTTCTTCAAGTCTTGTCCTCTCCCTCCCCATTCTATTTCTCCCCAGTGTCTGTTGTTGCCATCTTTATGTCTATGAGTATCCAATATTTAATTCCTACTTATAAATGAGAATATGTAGCATTTTGTTTTCTGTTTCTGCGTTAATTCACTTAGGACAATGGCCTCTAGCTGCATCCATGTTGCTGCAAGGGACATGATTTTGTTCTTTTTTATGGCTGCACAGTAGTCCATGGTGTATATGTACCACGTTTTACCACCGTTGATAGGCACCTAGGCTGAGTCCACGTCTGCTACTGTGAATAGTGCTGCAATGAACAAATGAATACATGTCTTTTTTTAGAAAGATTTATTTTCTTTTGCATATATACCCAGTAATTGGATTGTTGGGTTGAGTGGCACTTCCATTTTAAGTTCTTTGAGGAATCGCCAAAGCAATCGCCACTGGTTTCCACAGTGGCTGAAATAATGTATATTCCCACCAACAGTGTATAAGCATTCCCTTTCTTCCACAGTCTAATAGCATCTACTGTTTTCTTGACTTTTTAATAAAGCCATTCTGACTGGTATAAGATGGTATCTCCTGATAGTTTCGATTTGCATTTCTCCAATGGTTAGTGATGTTGACCATTTTTCCATATGTTTGTTGATTGCTTGTATGTCTTATTTTGAGAAGTGCCTTTTGCTCACTTGTTAACGGGGTTAGTTGTTTTTTGCTTGTGGAGTTGTTTACGTTCCTTATAGATTCTGGTTATTACACCTTTGTCAGATGCATAATTTGTGAATATTTTCTCCCATTCTGTAGGTTGTCTGTTTACTCTGTGAATAGTTTCTTCTGCTGTGCAGAAGCTCTTTAATTAGGTCCCACTTGTCAATATTTGTTTTTGTTGCAATTGCTTTTGAGGACTTAGTCATAATTTTTTTCCTAAGGCTGATGTCCAGAACGGTATTTCCTAGGTTTTATTCTATAATTCTTATAGTTTGAAGTCTTACATTTGAATCTTTAATCCATCTTGAGTTAATTTTTATATATGGTGAAATGCAGGGGTCCAGTTTCATTCTTCTGCATATAGTTAGCCAACTATCCCAGCTCCACTTATTGAAAAGGGAATCCTTTCCTCTTTGCTTATTTTTGTTGACTTTGTCAAGGATGAGATGTCTGTAGGTGTGCAGCTTTATTTCTGGGTTCTGTATTCTGTTTTATTAGCCTATGTGCCTGTTTTGTGCCCGTATCATGCTGTTTTGATTACTGTAGCCTTATAGTATAGTTTGAAGTTGGGTAATGTGACACCTCCAGCTTTGTTCATTTGGCTTAGGATTGCTTTGGCTATTCAGGCTCTTTTTTGGTTCCACATGAAATTTACAATAGTTTTTTCTAAGTCTTTGAGAAATGACATTAGTGGCTTGATAGGAAGAGTGTTAAATCCATAAATTGCTTGGGGCAGTATGGCTATTTTTTTTTCTTCTTACAAACAGAGGTTTTATTGAGTTTGGTCCATGGTCATATTTCACATTATCTCGTGTAATAAGGCCCCGGGGTGGGGATCCCTGTGCAGTACTTGGCAGGGTGTGTGCCCGGGGGAGATGGAGCAGTACAGCTGGTCAGGCCCAGAATGGGAGAAGTAGGGCTGGGGGCTCCTTAAAACCTACTGAGGGGCTGGGCATGGTGGCTCACACCTACAATCCCAGCAGTTGGGGAGGCCGAGGCGGGTGGATTACCTGAGGCCAGGAGTTCGAGACCAGCCTGGCCAATATGGTGAAACCCAGTATCTACTAAAAATACAAAAATTAGCCAGGCGTGGTCGACCACCTCCAGTCCCAGCTACTTGGGAGGCTGAGGCAGAAGAATCCTTTGAGCCCAGGAGGTGGAGGTACAGTGAGCCAAGATAGCACCACTGCACTCCAGCCTGAGTAACAACAACAACAAAACCCTACTGAGGCCACAGTGTGGGGGTTAGCATGGAGAGGGGGTCAGGTTTAGCCCCAACAACTCAGAATTCCACTTCCTTGTATGGGCCTCACTTTCCCCCCACAGGGCCACGGTGCAGGTCTGAGGGTCTGAGGTCTGTTGGTCTGAGGGTCGTAGGGAAAGCCAGCCACTTGGGAACCTGAGATATTTAGCATCGTGGCCGGGCCCCCTTTCCCAGAGACTAATTTCCCAGCACCCTCACCACTGTACCTACCCCATTCCTTGGGGGAAAAAAAAACGTATTTTTCTTTTGTTAATACTTCCTGAAACTTTTGCGGGTACAGAAACCAGAAACTGATCGGCTGACAAAAGGGGCAAGAGGTGAGGCAACTGGAAATCTTCGGGAACAAGTTCCCTCCAAGCCCAGGTCTCTTCTCCCAGGCACAGCTCAGCCCACAGCCTGGATGTGCCAGCAGGGACCCTCACCCTGCACATATCAGAATACAGCTTTGACCCTTCCCCCTACAGCCCGGTGCTCAGTCCTGTGAAGGACCAAGGCAAGGGGGAAAAAGCCCCGCTGCCTGATCCCACGCCGCCACTCACAGACCCTCGGTTGATTGGCAGCACTGAACAGGTTAAGAAAAAAAAAAAAAGACGAAAATACAGAAAAACCCCAAAACCCAGACGGGGAGACAAGCTGGGGAGAGAGTGTGCTGGGAGCCCCAGTAGCCGGCCTCCTCCTGGTAGTAAGGGGGATGTTCAGGGGCCTTCCCTAAGCCGGGACAGTCCCCGGCGCCCGAGGGAGCCCCGTCAGCCACTGTGCCTTGCGGGCAGTGCTTGGGGTCGTATATCTGCCGGCCCAGGCCGAAGACCTGGCTGCTCTGGTTGGCGCCCTGAGTGTAGCCCGTCTGCAGGGACATGGAGGAGTTGTCACACTTGTTGGTTCCCAGTTTGGTGTCATAGATGTGCCGCCAGGTCCCGGGAACCATCATGCCCACCTGGCTGGCACACTTCTTTGTACCCATCTGGAGGCTGATGGTCAAGTGGTCCATAGTGGGGCAGGATGTGGTTCTTGGGGTCATAGAGATGCCTCCTCGTGCGGACGTGGTCATGCCCGACTGGTTGGCACATTTGTTGGCGCCCATCTGCAGCCCGATGATGCACTGGCCAGCCTTCATGGGGGCATCGTCAAAGTTCCACTCCTGCTTCTCCCAGTACTTGATGCCGATGTCCACCCCATTCTGCAGTCCCTTAGTCTTGGCCTTCCCCGCCAGGGTGAGAAGAGACACCTGCACCTGCATCATGTTCCCACTCTCAAACAGGTTGTTGGCCTCGAACAGGTCCACGGGGTTCATGCCGTAGCTGACCATGGCCTTGATGAAGTTGGAGAGGTTTTCTAGCTGGTGCCAGTTCTCATGGAGCAGTTGATCTTGGGGACTGAGCCCGGCTGCAGCTTGTTCATGAGTGTGCATAAGATAATCCCGTCCTTCAGGCGCTTCTGGAAGTTGGGGCCGATGGAGAAGCTGATGAGTCCCTCGATCCAGCTGTGGAGCTCTGCCTCCTTCTGGGGGTCATATTTGGACAGGAGCAGGTTCTTGACCTCGGCTGACAGCCCATAGGAGAGCAAGACCCACTGCTGGTACAAGAATCAGAGCTGAAGTCCAGGTGACCCCTGGTTTCAGCAGAGAGAACAAGGCAAAAAATTGCTGTCAAGTGTTTTGACAAATTTCACACAAATCTCATATCCATTCATTTGCCAACTTTTATGGCTCTCTGAAATCTTTATATGGTATCGACACACCCTGATTCTCTTTTTCTGAGAGCTGCCAGGAAATCAGTGTGCTTTTGAAGCCCTGCCTCTACTGACCTGACCCAACTTTCCAGCCATTATTAACTGGACAGTTGGACCTGTCAATCCCTATCCCAGGATCCTGGAATTGGGATGCATAGTTGCTAGTGACTCTTCTGAACTGAGGACTTGGAAACTCAGGAGATGTGGGACAACTCTGTAGCTATATGCATGGGAAAGTGAAGAAAGCAAGTCTGGAGAGATGGGTGAGGCAGATGCAAAGAAAAATGGAAATGAGAGAAAATGAGAGTGAGAACAGAAATATTTAAATTTATAAATTAAAATTTTAAAATAGGGACTAAAAGAAGATATTGGAAAGTGAGGTGTTACCTCTTTAGACACTTGTATTAATAAATAACAGCACACATATCAAACTAGCATTAGCAAAAGGCAAGCAGGTAGCATTTATTATGACTCTCTATGACTCTCTTTCTTGCTTGCTGTTGCTCTCATTTTCTCCCACATATTAGTTGCAATCCTCACAGTGACCCTATGAGGAGTTTTTATCATCCCAATTTTTAATTGAGGGGCCTGAGAGGTAAATGATCAAGTAATTTGCCTAGAATTTGAAAGTAATGGGCATAGAGCTCAGATCCAAATATATCTCATGTCCAACATTTGTTTGTCATCACAAGACAATGTTTTATCCTTACATATATGTGTGTGTGCATATTCATGCTTTTCATTCACTGGCCCACTGCTGTCATTATCCGTTTTGGAATATGACAGCTCAAAAGGTGGTAACTACTTTCTATTTGCTTTATGTTGTGTCTCACATCTCAGTTTAGATGTATTCCTATAAAAGAATGGTAAATCTAGTAGGTATATAATTCCCAAGAGCATATAATGCCTAATTTGAACACTAAAGAAAATCCTTTAGACACAAATCCAACACATGAGGAGGTTTAAATAAAATGGGAAAATGTGGAAGGACAGAATTCTCAATTAAACTATTCAGATAGAAGAGGCTTTTAGAGTCTATGTGCCTACAGCCTCTTCTGAAAAAAAAAGTACAGAACAAGAGAAGAATCCCACCCTCCAGGAATAAAGGCCCAGTGGCTGTGGCTATTGCAAACAGTCACTTGATTCCTGATTGTAGGGACTTCTCCCAGATTGGCTGTGGGAGTTATTGCAGCAGTGTAGGAAAGGGACAGGTTCTGAATCCAGAAAGCCCTGTGATGGACCCCTGCTTTTGCTGAGCATTTGCTATTTGGCCTTGGAAAATTTACCTCCCAGTGCTTCCATTTCCCATCTGCAAAATAATCTTTCCCTTGGAGTGCTGTTGCAAGTACTAGAAAGGATGAGAAATCCTTATGGATGGCACAAGGGAGGCATTCGATAGATACCATCATTGTTATCACCATTATTGTGCAAGGGGGAGAGAGAATATTAGGGACTTTACTGTACCCAAGTAATAATATTCTGGGGCTATGCACACATGGCTGGGGCTTCTGGGTTCTTACAAGTTGGCTGAAGCCTACAAATGGCCAATAAATCTCTGTCTCCACTCAAAGAGAAAGAAAGGATCTCCCAATCCCATGACTCTGGAAATCCTTCAGATAAAAGTTCCCTTCTTACTGACGAAGGGAACTTTGTTGGCTCACATAACTGGACAGACCACAAAAGTGCTGATTTCAGGACCAGCTGTATTTGAAGCTTAACCTCAAACTTCAGGGGTCTCTCTCCTTCCCTTAATTCTGCTTCCCACCTTCCAGGTTGGCTCTACAGTGTGGCAAAACTTTAAAGATAAAAAGGGCTGCCAGTAGCTATATCTTCACACACTCTGCTTTCAGCAACTCCATGAAAATATTCCTTTCTAGTTGCTCCTGGAAAAGCCAGAGAGTCACACTGCTTGGACCAATTTAGCTCATACGTGCATCATTGAACCAATTCCTGGGACCAAGGCAAGGAAATTATACTGGTGGGTTTAGACCTGGTTCCCACTCACAGTCCTGGGGCTAGTACTGAATTCAGCCCCACCTAAACCATATAAACTGAGAGTGAGGTAAAAGAAGTTCTCCAAGAAAAACAGAGGCGCTATTAGCAGCAACAGAAGAAAATGGATGTTGGCAGGCTAAAACAACAAATATGCAGCATAGGTTCTAAATAACATCAGTGGAAACTATAATCACCAATATTTACTAAATGTTTATTGTGCTCTGGGATAAGCACTTTTCATTAATTTCCTCACTTAATCCTCACAAAAATGATCAATGCATATATTATTATAATTATCCCCACTTAAGGGATAATGAAACTGAGACACAGAAAGGCCAAGTATTAATCATTTGTCTGAGGTCGTGTTGCTAGTGAACGGCAGGGTTGGGATGTGAACTTGAGCCATGGGACTTAAGAGTCCACATGTACTTTTGTGAGCTGAATAATTCTCCCACCTCCACACCCCACCCCTACCCCCACTAAGATATCCAGGTCCAAATCCCTGGAACCTGTAAATGTTAACTCGCAGGGACTTTGCAGGTGTGATTAAGTTAAGGATCTTAAGGTGGGGGTGCTATCCTGAATTAGCCCAATGGGCCCCAAATGTAATCACAAGTACATTTGTAAGAGGGAGCCAGAGGAAAATTTGTCAACATAGGAGAAAAGGCAGTGTGATGACAGAAGCAAAGACTAGAGTGACATACTTTGAAGATGAAGGAAGAGGCCAAGACTGGAGGAATTTAGATGGCTTGTAAAAGCTGAAAAAGGCAAGGAAGGAAACATTCTCATTTGGAGCCTCCATAAGGAAATTTCTCTTCTGTTGTCTCCTCCTCTACCCTCCCCTCCTCCTTTCTCTCCACTTCTCTCTTCTCCTCTTCCTCTCTTCTCCCCTCCAGATCTCCCAGCACTGCTTGCATATGGCTCCCCAAATGGCAACCCCATCTGTGTTAGGCGGAATTCTAAAGTGACACCCAAAACTCCCAGCTCCTGGTGCATGGGCCTTGCATAATCCCCAGGACTATGAATACCATGGATTTCCCTGCCATGATTCAGTTATATTGTATGGTAATTTCTCCTTAAGAAAAGGGGTTTAGGCAGATGGTTCACCTAATCTGGTGAACCTTAAAAGAGTCTGGGCTCTCCCTGAGAAAAAAGGTGAAAAGCATGAAAAGAATTCAACGGAGGAAGATTCTCCATTACTGTCTTCAGAGAGGAAGGACAAGGATTGCAAGTGGCCTCTAGGAACTAAGAACAGCACCAGTCAACAACCAGCAAGAAAATGAGAATGTCAGCCCTACAACTACAAACACACAAAATTGAATTCGGCTAACAACCTGAGAGAGCTTAAAAAAGAATTCTTCCCCAGAACCCTGATAAAGGCGCACAGATCAGCCAATGCCCTCATTTCAGCTTTCTGAGACCCTGGGCAGAGAATCCAGCCACACAGGGCCAGGTATTAGCTAATACGTGGGTACTGTTTTAATCTGCCAAATTTGTGGTAATTTGTTACACAATAATAGAAGACTAGTATATTATTCCTGGTCTATGCAATCTCTCAATTCAAACACCCACCAACTATAGTCTTTATGTCCTTAAAGAATAGAGAGAGCTGGTGTGGTGGGGCATGTCTGCAGTCTCAGCTACTTATGAGGCTGAGATGGAAGGATCACTTGAGCCCAGGAGTTCAGGTCCAGACTGGGCGACAGAGCGAGACTCTGTCTCAATAAATAAATAAATAAGTAATAAATAATTTAAAAAATTTTAAGCAAAATAAAGAGAATCATCTTGTCTGTAGTTGGGTCAAGGGTCCACCACTAATCTAGACAGCACTGGCTGTCAAGGGTCCACCACTGATCTAGACAGCACAGGTTTTCCACCACCTACACAGTAGTGGTTGTGGATATACAACCTCAGGGAAGGGGAATAGGCAAGGCAGCCAAGCTGGCTGGTGTGTTCTGCTACTCCCCTTCCAACTTGTATGTGACAGCTTCCTATTAGTGTATCTCCTGCCTTGAATTATGCACATTTTCTCTCACCTAACTAGCTCGTGAGTTCATCAAAGGCAAAAAGGTGGTATAGTGCAGTAAGACAAACATTATCTTAGGGGACACAAAGAGCTGGGTGCAAATCGACCTATTTGCTGTGTGAGCTTAGACAAGTCACTTAACATCTCAGGATTCCTTTCCCTATTTGTGAAACAAGAGTAATATACCTACCTCACAGGGCTGCTGTGAGAATTAAATGAGATTAAATAGGTTGTGTCCTTTGTGAGTCTTTGATAAATATCAATCCCCTTCTACCATTTTTAATCCATTTTCTATGTCCACCATAGCAGCTGGCACAACAGTATAAGCTTATTCCTGCATCAAATCAAACAAATAAAAGCAATCCACATGCTGATGGAAAGGAGTAGGGCAACAAAAAGCACGGAAGTAGCCCAATTATTACATGAGCAAGGTGTCAACAGAGGATAGGAGTCCCCTGGATTCGAGTTGGCCAAGAAAGTAATAATGAATAACAAAATGATAGCATCAGGCATTAATTGGAAGCATTCTGTAATGTATGCCAGGCACTGTGCTGGGGGCTCCCTTGATGTAACTCATTTAATGGGGCAACAAGGGCCACTCATCAGTATTATCATTACTCCACTTTACACATGAGGGATAGAGATCCAGAGAGGTGAAATGATTTACCCGGGCTAGGAAAAGGCAGGGTCAAAATTCACCCCTGAGTCTATATGACTCCAAAGTCCAAAGCTTTTAACTACTACTCTTCTTTAAATCTCCATGAACATGACATTCCTTTTTTGGAACTAAGCTTCAAGTTGTTGCAAACACCTGTACCCATGGAGACTAAAACTGAATGATAACATATAGTTCCTTTAATTGACTTCTAAACTCTTTTCAAATATTTAAATTTCCAGGAATTTTTTTTTTAATTACAGAGAGAGAAGAATATCCAAGAAAAGGATAATGGGCTTATGTCTGCCAAATCAAAAGTAGCTATTCAAAAAACTCCAGAGCAACTCCATTTCCTTGCCTAGAGGAACACTCCATTGAGGAAGTCTTCCAAACAATTTCTGCTCAATTTTTAGTTGTTTTGAAAATTAAGACAAAATGAGAAGACTGTTTTCTGTCTGCAGAAGCCAATAGTCTCTGATTTTTTTTTTTTTTTTGGTCAGGACTGAAATCTCTCCAGGGGCTAAAAATTCTGTACACTGCTTGAGGTATCAGAGAAATTCTGTGTCACCCTTGAAAAACAGCATTTCCCCCAGGAACCTGGCATCCTTATTTTTATTCCTCACCCAGACCTGGCATGGGGTCCTCACCTCTCCACTACATAGTTTCACAGCTCGCTCTGGCTGCTACAAATGCCCCAAGGTGCACTCTGATAGTTTTAATAACCTTGTCCATTCCCCATTTAAGAGTCAGCCATTATTGCTCAAGCTTTTTCAAGCCAGCTGGAAATTCACCTTGGCAAGAATTCTATCCTTGTTGGACACTTCCCCCTGGCTTTTCAAACTTAGTAAAAGGAATTGAGACCTACTGGGAAAAGCCCGCCTGTCGTTGCTTTCCTTCTAGATTATGTATGAAATCTCCCACAGGGCTGCCCTGGCTCTAGGCTAATTAGACTGTTTTATTATACAACAGTATCAGGAAAAACTAAGGGCAGTTCTTTACGCCAGCCTCCAGGCCCTTGTCTCTGAGAGTCTGGAGGATCTGTAGAAATCAGAGAGCAACACACGGAGGCCTGCAATACGATTTGCTTACACGGATGTCCAGTGTGTGGTTTTGGAGCCTGGGCCCCATTTAAATAAAGTGTTAAATAAAACCAAAACATTGGATTATTAGAGTTTGTTAAGTGGTCAGCGATCCCCAGTGACTATGTCTGTGAGCCAGGGTTGGACCAGAAAAGCCCCGTTATCTAGGAAAGTGCTATTCAAGGTGTGGTCCACCAATTATCAGAGACCAGCCCACCAGGAGGGAGGTGCAGACATGAAGATCAGCATTTAGAAATCTCTGTAGTTATTTGACAGTACTGGGACATTTTACAAAAGTACCAGTCCACAACAGACTAGAAATATAAAAATTAAAAATGAGGTTTTTATTGGTTTAATGCTTGTTTTTTAATCAGAGTTTGAGAAGCACTGATATAAAAGACAAACTGAAAAGAAGAAAGGAAGAGGGGTAGAAGAAAGGAGGGAGAGAAGAAAGATAATGAAGGTAAGAGAAGTAAAAATAATAATCTTTGAATTATATAATTATTTACAACATGCAAAGTATTTATGCATATATTATGCCACTGGGTCTGTCATCCAAGATCTTCCTTCTGTTTTTCAAGCACTCCAAGCACCTCTCCATCTTTTTCCTTTGTTCTCTTCTTTCCTTGGGATGTGTTCCTCTCCCCTGGCTTCCTCTGTAATTATGATCCCAGTTCACATGTTACGCCTCAGGAAGCCTTTTCTAGCCACCCAACCTAGAGTGGTCTCCCTCATCCAGGCCACCCATCTTCATCATAGGGCCATGTTTATTTTTTTTTCTTCTATGAAACTTAAAACAATCCCAAACTGTTGTGTTAATGTATTTGCTTATTGTTTCCAATCAATCTCCCCACTAGAATATGAGTTTCTTCAGAATAGGCGTGCTGTCTATTTTGTTCACTTTGTAACTCTCATGGCTAGATAGTGCCTGGCATGGGGACAAGTACATGAATGAATGAATGAATGATGAATGGCTGAATATCATAGGTATCAGTGTTTCCATTTAAAATGTAAGGAAAATACGAGTTTTAAGATTTTACCCAAAAGAATTTAGAGTCTTTCCCAAGGATGCATAGCTCCTCAGTAGAACCAGGGCTCCAAGTGAGCCTCTTGACTCCAAAAGTACTGCTACTTCTACCTTACGACATTACCTGAGGTAGAAGTTTCTGGTGAAAGATCTATAGAGCCTTGTAATACACAATAAGAAAAGTCACATAGGTTGCATGTAGCTACAGTCAGCTTCTGCTGTTGTAAATAAAAATGACTCTGAAATTAAGGTGAAAACAGCAAAGGCCCAGGAGATTGAGTAGGGGATCTGTTTCCTACTGAGTTGACATCTAACCCTCGCCTACCCTCCTCCCTGCCAGCCCCCGCAAAATCCCTTAAGTGCTCTCTATAATTGTAAGACTGGTAAAAGCTAGAACTCTGGGGCCAGACACACTGGAGTCCAAATCCTTAATTTTTTTCTTACTTGGGCAATAAGTAAATTCCTACATGTCTCTCCTACTTTGCAGGGTATGTGTACAATTAAATGGGGTGACATAGGCAGGTGCCTCCAGGGATATTCAACCAAGATGAATTCCCTTTTCTTCTTCCAATTGACATCTCTTTAACATCAGCTAATTATACTGGTGCCAAGTGGATGGAACAATGAGTACAAAATGAATAAGGATTTACAACCCACACAGCTTTTCAAGGTAGTTAAGGGCTTACCAGTTAGCTTTACCTTGTAAATGTGCTCTTTACATTTACCCCCCACCCCCCAACTAAAAAAAAAATTAGCCAGTCTATAACCTTACATGCAGTCTCACTGCTAGGAAAATGACCTGCTAAGAAATTGATCCTTATTTATATAAAGGAGTAAATGGCTGCTTCCAATGCCAAAATACAATCATGTGAGGAAATACCGTTCTTGAAAACTCAGTCTCCACTTTATTTCTGCTTCTCTTCTCTGGCAGCTTAACAAGTAGAAAGATTATGAGCTTTGAAAACAGATAGGCAAGGGTTCAGATCCCAGTCCTGCTATTTGTCTTCATACGTCTAATCTCAGTTTCTGGATCTATAAAATGGGCATAATACTTCTTACCTTGATATATTCTTGGTGGGCCTGGAGATCGCATAGCACAGGCTATAAAAGGTGCTCAGTAAACAAGAACTTTAATCCCTCCTCCAAATATTTGGTCCTAAGCACGGGAGAAAATGTCTGACCACAGAAGCCTAAAGTGAGGGGCACCATTACAATAGACCATGCCTAGAACATAGTAGGTATTCAATAAATATTTGGTGAATGAATAAAATGGAAGTGTGATTTGTTTGCAACTGTCAAAGAGGAAAAACTTTCACCTGAAAACTGGCATGGTGTCCCAGAATTTTAATTGATGACATTAGCACTTATTCACAAGGATCTACCAAGAACTAGAGCAGTTTTGTCTAAAATCTTTCTTTCGGTCGTCTTTCAGCTCCTCCCCAACTTGGTTGAAGACCCCATGATCTAAGGTCAATTGTGAGTGATGACATGGTCTATTAGGAGTTAGGTTGAAAGTACCAAAAGTAATATGTCCATGTCCACCAAAGTGACTCTGTTCTCCGTGGGGGAGGAGCAGATCCCCGTGGAAGGAAGATTCCAGGCTGCCAGCCTCAAAGCCATCCGGCCTTGATTTAGAAACACACAGTTCCTTCCAAGCAAGACCCCTTACTGCATTTGAATTTTCAACTGGGTTCAACCCTTCCTGTCAAGAAAATGATGCCTGAAATGCCATCCTGAAATTTGATAAGAGAAGGAAGAGAGTTGGGCAAAAATTGAAGGTCCTGCGAGGAACCTCCATGGTGGGGTTTGCAAAGCTATGCAGAAATTCAGATCCAGCACTTAGCAGCAGAGATGTAGTTGTCTGTCAGACATCAAGCCTGGTTTGTGAAGCTGTCAGTCACTGCTGTGAACTACAAAGTCACAGCGTGAACTGGCCAGGACCCAGGAGGATTTCCACAAAATGAAAATCCAGATAAAGCAATGCCAGAGAGCCCAGGGAACACGGGAATTCTCAATAATCCTGGTGTTCCAGGCCTCCAAAGCCACGTCAGGGCTCCTCTTTCTTTGTCTCTCCCCAGTCCCATGTCCTCTTTCCCCCATCCTCTGGCTCTCCCCCACCCCCCACCCACCCCACTCCTCTCTTTTATTTACCAAATTTTGCATGATTCAATACGTTCTTCCTAAGTATCAAGCACAGACTGTGCCTTTCTCTCCTCCTTTCTGCCCTAGATTAGCTTCATTACAAAGTTGTGGCCTTCAGCCTCCACTGGGCCTTACATGCTACTTGGAGTCTTTCTGCATTTCTCTGCTCAGCACTCTCCCCTCCTCCACACAGGCAACTTCATGCTCAGCAAAGCTTCTACCTGGGCATCACCCTCTTTACTGACAAAAGCTTCTCACCTCCTCCTTCACAGTGAAAATAGAAGCCATAAGGCAAGACCTCCCTCACCCATCTACTGCCCGGTTCCCCAATGTGGGATCCCCGCTACTATGATCGCTATGGTGAGAACCTTAGTGCATGCTCAGGACCCCATTCCATCCTGTGCTACCTTCTCAGGAAACCTATCCTGTGGGTCAGTCCTTCCTTCTCTCTCCAGATCTTTTCTACCAGTTCTTCTCCATCAATATTTAATATACTTCAGGTTATCCCATCTTGAAAACAAACAAGCAGACAGACAAAACCCCTCTTCTTCCTGGGCTAGCCCCTCTGGTTCTCTCTTGCCTTCCCTCAAACCTCAGACCCTCACTGTTGAAAGCAGGTGGACACTCATTGTCCCTCTCTTCTCTCTAATAAAATTAGGAATTATGGATTAAAGTAGACTTGAGTCAGAGTCATTCTTCCCCCATCTGATTTGTGTGATTGGGGGCCATAGTATTTAATTTCTCTACATCTTAGTTTTCTCAAGTAAAGTGAAATGAATATTAGTTCTACTTATTGGATTGCTGTGAATATAAAATATGACAATATTGCTAAAGAGCTTAGCACAGTGTCTGGCACAAAATAAGCTCTCAAAATGTAGCTGTTGTTATTATTATTTGATTTTTTTAAACTTTGCAATCTGCCTTCTTCCCTTGCCATTCCACCACCATTGCTCTTCTCAAAAATGTCATTATTGCTAAATTTAATCAAAGATGATTTTTCAGGCTTGGCATGGTGGCTCATGCCTATAATCCTAGCACTCTGGGAGGCCGAGGTGGGAGGATCACCTGAGCTCAGGAGTTCGAGACCAGCCTGAGCAACATGGTGAAACCCCATCTCTACTAAAAATACAAAAAAATTAGCCAGGCATGGTGGCACACCATGCTACTTGGAAGTTGAGGCATGAGAATTGTTTGAATCTGGGAGGTGGAGGTTGCAGTGAGCCGAGATGGGGCTACTCCAGCCTAGGCTGGAGACTCAGTCTCAAAAAAAGAAAAAAAAAAGATTTTTCAGAATTATCTCACTTGACCTTTTTGCCACAATTGGTGACATTTTTCCTTGTAAAACAAGTTCTTCATCCACTTGTTAGTCTCCTTCTTCTAACATCCTGATACCTATAGATGTCTCTCAGAGTTTCATGCCTCAAACTTCCTATTTTTACTCTTTTATATTCTCTCAGTAATCTCACCTATTCCTATGGCTTCTACAAACTGACAATGCCTAAATCTAAATCTGCACTCCCAAACTTTCTCCCAAGCTCTAGATTAAAACATCTAACTTCCTGTAGGGCACCTCTACTAAGATGACTCTCAGGCACTTCCAACTGCCCCAAGCAGACATAATCATCTTCCCTGTGTGTCCCTGTGTGGACCATTATCACTCACCCAGTTGACCTTCCAGAAACCCAATGACACTCACTTCCTTCACTCCCCTTCATGTCCAGTTCCAACTCTACCTCCAACATATGCCTCAATCCATTTGTGTATTTCCATTCCTACTGAGGCACTGCCTTGATTAACACATAATTGTCCCCTGTCTAAATTACTGTCACAAATTTCCAGCTGACGTATATGTCACATCTCTTCTAATCTGTTCTCAACTCTGTAGCCAGGAAGAGCTGTATTTGTTTAGTTCCATTTGAGTCAGACTTTTGAAAATGCAGAAAGGTACAAAGAATGGTAAAATGAACACTCATATTCCCACTACCCAGAATTAACAGTAATGTTTCTAAAACTAAAATCTTACCATATGGCTAGTCTGTAAAATGCTCATTGGCACCTCCTTGTCCTTAGGATCAAGTTCAAATTCAGTTGCAAAGTTGACATGACTCTCCACGATTTCCAATCTCTTCTCACTCACACCTCTCAACTCAACAATGTGAAATCCAGATCACAGCCAATTATTGTGTTCCTCCCAAAATGACAGGCTCCCTCTCCCCTCCAGGCCTTTCCACTTTTGAGGAGGAGGGCATAAAAGGGATGAGAAACTGCCTGAGTAAGGAACAGTGCAGAAATAAACATAAGAATGTAGTTGGCAGTCAGCCCATAGAAGTGATGTTCAGAGCAATAAC
The DNA here is from genome assembly GCF_028858775.2 of Pan troglodytes. Lineage (NCBI taxonomy): Eukaryota > Metazoa > Chordata > Mammalia > Primates > Hominidae > Pan > Pan troglodytes. The sequence continues at coordinate 35,208,614 of NC_086015.1, forward strand.
TTAGATCATGCAAGTGACATCACAGAATCTTAGAATTGCTCAGAAATATATTTAAATCCAGCCCTCCTGCATCCACCGCTGAACCTACCCATCATGCCTTCAAAGAACCTATATCTGAAAAGTAGTAAAGAACATACAATGTATGTTTTGCATGTTATGGCTTTTTAATGTACTCAAAGGAGAGTATATTATACATGGAGACAGATGATCATAATTCTCTAAGGCTCCTGGAAGGCAGAAATCTTTCCCCTGACATCTCTCCAAGGGGGTAGAGGTGATCTTTGAATGCAAAAGGAAAGAAGGTCGGTAACTTCAATTAAGTAGTCCTTTTCATGAAGACACAGGAAGCATCCAAAGGTTTCTGGCAATTCCTTTGTTTTATAGAGATAGTTAAAAGAAAACCAAGAAGGAAGAGAAATCTTTTCACTTCTTGTGACAGGCCTTGCCAATTGTCTTATTTTAAGGAAACACTGGTTTTTTGTTTTGCTACCCAGTTCCAGTAAATGATGCCTAGAAAATGGCACAGCCATTGTAATCCAGAATTCTCTTATTTTAGTCTGTACTGAAGTCAGTTTCCAAAAATGCCTACATCATTCAATGCCTGATGCTATTTGGATTAACAGAAAAATTAGTGAAATATCAGTATATTGCACAACCACACAGACAGAATTATTTATGAAATGAGTAGACAACATGAAGGAAAATGGATTGTACAAATAAGCTGCCTAATCCACAAGGTTGTAATGGAAATTGCTTCCACTTCTGTGGATGCTTTAAGATGGAAGCTTTGTTGTTTTTTTCAGAAGTCAACAGTTGTTAACAGATCACACCTCTGCTTCTACAATGATTTTTGTAAAATATGAGAAGAAAACCAAAGAAACTTATTGCTGATTTTTAAAAGTATTAATGAAAGAGAAAGAAAAGGAAATCTGTGGGTGAGTTCTTTATACGTGATGCGGGCTTTTTGTTTGGTGATTGATGGTCTTCATTACGTATGAGAACTACCCACCCCGCCCGCCATGGAAAACATTTATTCTGGAACATAACTGACTTTCCAGTAAAGTGTAATATTTTCAAAGTGTTGCCATTTCCATTATGTAAAAAGTACATTGCCTTTTAGAACAGGTGTTTTGGAAAAATTAAACTTGTGTCAAAATGGATATTCTAATTTGTAATGGGAAGTTAACACAGATGGCTATAATGAGGGCTCTAAACTATCTTTTAATTTATTATTTAGAACCTTATATCATTATGCACACACCCTCAAAATGTGCAACCCCTCCAAGCACAGTTCTCAGCAGATGTGCTCAAAGGTGTCAGTAATAGCTAAGTGATGATCTGAACTGCATGGCAAAGTCAATAGAAGGTTGATGGAAATGTAGATTATAATGGAACAGGCTTTTGGAAAACAATCTCCGTGTGATGTATAGGCCATGCTATTCGGCGAGGGCGTGGGTGTGAGCACATAAACACACACACAGAAGAATCATTCAGAAGCACAGTAAGGAAGTCAGAGCATTGTGGGCTCATGCTTATTTCTAGAAGCATCACCCATTGGAAGGGGCTGAGTCAGTCCTTTAGATTAATATAGTGGTCACGATTTAGTACCAACTATACAGCAGGTACCATCGGTAGTCCTTTAAAAGAATGATCTCATTTTATTCTCTCAACAGCCATATTTAGTAAATTGTAATATACCTATTTTACAGATAATAAAAGAGAGGTGTGCTTCATCACCAAACTACCACATGACCTTGGAAAAGGCAGCAAGGTCATTTATTTATCCAAGTCATATTTGTTTCAGAAACACATTTTCCAAGTTCAATAGGAAGCAAATTTGGTTTTATGTCAGATTTGTTCATTTATTTCAAGAAATTTGTAATTGAGATACAGAGAATAGCTTGTTTATATTTAGTTATATTCTTTCTTTGACAACAGTATGCTTTATTTGGAAAGCTGAGGATAAACATTGGGAAGAATGACATGGTACCAGGTATTAGAGATGGATAAGGATGGCAAGAAAATAAGGCTGGAAACATTATCAGGGCCAAATCATGAAAATTCCATACACGATCTTAAGAAGGTTCGGCTTTATCCAGAGGATGATGAAGAAACTTTGAAGGACTTTCATCAGTGGCTACTTGATTTAACTCCACTTCTGTCTCCAGGATTGAGTATAGCTCCACCTCAATCTCTTGTAGCTAAAAGCTTCCAGAATTTTCAACCTCATGGCATGTTAAAATTCCTAAAGCTTTTCTTCTGCAGTGAACTTCACCATAGGAAAGGAAATTCCCAATGTCTGTAGACTTTCCCAACCAGCCAGCATGCTCAGCCCTTCCCACCTGTTCTTTGATAGGGTAATAATTCCTATCACCCAACTCAAGGAGTAGAATCCTCCTAATCCATTTAGAGCAAGAAGAAAAGATAACAATGGCTCAGCACTTGTAGCATGAACCTGCATAACTGCCTCTGTAATATGTTTCTCCCTTTAGCCACCCTATTTACCTTTAACTGTTTTTTCCTTGAAGCTGGAGCATTTATTTCACTCAAAGCTATTAAATGGAAGTATTCCTTAGTGACATCACTAATACTAGGCTAAATTCAAAACTGTTCCCTCTTTAAAAGTTTAAAATTACAAATCTGTTATGCCATAATACAACCTTTAAAGTATAAACAGGCCATTTTGTAAAAAAAAAACTTAGTGTGTTCTCTGCAAGTTTTTTTTTTCTTTTTCTCCTTTTGTACAAAGAGAAAGTTCCTAATAAGAAAATGGAAAATGCTTTTGGTATGAAATAATCCAAAACAAACACACACACACACACACACACACACACACACACACACACACACTTTGGCTTTCAAAGATTGAATGGAGAAAGAGTTGTTTAAAAGGAGTAGTAGAATGTCTAACCAGATAATATCCCAAATATTTCAAGCACCACCCAAGAGGGAGTTTCCACTAGCACATGCCGCAATTTGCCACAGGCAGATGAGAGCGTCTAATTCAGAACATAAGCTGAGCCTCTATCTATAAAAAATTCTGCAAGCAACAGCATGACCTGGCTAGAATAATGATGTATGACTTGTGGCTGAGAACATTCCACAGCTCAACAGATGGCTCTCCTCTGGGGTTTGAGACAGGCAGGCATCAGGCAATATCCTGACAAGAGTGAAATACTGACCCGAGGAGAAGAAAATCAGAGCCCAGGGAGATGGCATATCTTTTGTGAAGCACACCATTTTCTAGGTGTGCCCTGCAGGAAGCGCCCCCTGAAAACAGCAACAAAGCAATTGCTTTCTTACAGAAGCATGTCAAGGAATTTGTAAAACAAAACCATTGGTGCAAGTGAAATTCTGTGATTTTTTTTTTTTTTTACACGGAGATATTTCGATTTGTGTTTGTTTGTCTCTGCATTCAGAAGCTAAATCTTGTTACCACACGTCTTGATTCTAACTCAAGGTTTACTTCTCTGGCATATTCCAGCCCAAATTCCTTGCATCCTCAGTCCAGATCCTCTTCTATACCAGGGAGAAAAATAAGCCATGGCTGTTAACTGATGATGAGCCTGTGCTTGGTGCTATAAACAGCCTCTCCCACCCACCCAGACAGGCACTGGATTAGTGCAAAAGCAGGGCATCCCCCTGCCACCCCCAACCCTCAGACATATCCAAAATTGAGTTCATTGTCCTCCCTCCACAACCCAATTGTCCTCTTAGTTCCACAAACAGACAAATAACTATACCATCCACCTCGTTATCCAATCCAGAAACATAGAACTCGTTTTCGCTTCCTCCATCTTCCTCAAGTCTCTGGCCAATAATCAAGCCCCGTCATTTTGACAACCAAATCTCTCTCCCATCTGTTTTTCAACAGCCACCTTCCAGGCCAGCTCATTCTGGTCTCAGCCCTAAATTGTGCAACCTGTAGCCTGAATGATCTTTCCCAGCACAGCTCAAATTGAGTTTCTCTTGCTAAAAGCCCTTCTAGTAGCTCTCCATGGCTATTAGAATAAAGTCCAAAGTCCTTACCATGACTTAGGAGGCCCATCAAGTTATGGCCCTTGCTTTTCTTGAAACCTTCATGCCTTGCCATGCCCCACCTATCACTGTATGTCCCAACCAGTCTGATGCCATATGGCTTCCCCAAAGTACTGTTGGCATGCTTGCCACCTGGCCTTTGCCCCAAATGAGCGTCCTCTACTTAACTGCTACTTGTCCCTAAACCTCAACTCAGCTTTCTCTGCCAATAGGAAGGCTTCTCTTTTCTCCTTTGGTGCCCTCCCCATATGTTCTCATAATGCTCTTTCAAGTCATAGAACTACCGCACCATGTTGGTGTCTGGGTCCTGGTAGTATTGCATACCAATATTTAGGCTCAGAACTTAGAACATTTTAGAAACTTGAATATTTGTTGAATAAATGAATGAGGACTCCTTGAAAAACTGAATGATATATTGAATAAATAAATTATATTCCTGATTATTTTGGCAATTGATAGCACATCTCTCTGCCTCCCCACACCATCATACTACTCACTTCCTTCCTTGTCTCTTACTGACTTTGGCACTGATCTGGTTCCTAATCTAGTCATTTATCAGGCCCTCTTCACTTGGTGTACATGTGTGATATCCCTGCTGTCAGACCTTTGGCGTTCCTATGATGTCTCTGATTTGGCCTGCCTTCTTGTTTCGCTATTCTTCTTTGGGTAGGGCTAGTCTCATAGAATCAATTGTTGGTCCCAGTCATTCACTTGTCCTATGCCTGGGCCAGTCACCACTCCTGCCCCACCCTATTCATGAAATGAGGAGTCAAGCATATTAATAAACACCCATAGTTCCCAGAGTCCCTCCTCAAGACTCAGACAAAATTATGCCATTTTTATTCCCTTAAATTGTGATGTTGAAGCAGGACACACACAACTTTGTGAGCAGAAGTTTCCTCTGCTCTGCCAAGGAATAAAGGTCAAAGCAGAGATATGCACTGCCCTTTGACCACAGGTGCCTCCAGTGACCACCACCGTGGCATCATCGGCCAATTTCTCATCTTTCTGTAGAAGAGTCATATGGCTTTATGTCAGAGCTGTAGGTATCCATGCATACCCAGGACTTAAAATCTTGGGGAATTTTTTCTTACAAACCAACTGCTGTGGGGCAGTGTAAGGAAGAGTCATCTTATCCTTGCATGGAAGACCCTATCAATGTCTTGGCCACTCTGCAGGGCATTCTCAACAGCTGCATCCGCCATCCCATTTGCTGCCAGGAGTCAGAGGCCCACATGGCTAGGACACTGCAGCTGAGCACCGCTCATCTATAATGTTCTCTCACAACACTTACACTCGGAGTCCTCTCCTATTCTACCTCTTCAGGCACCATCCTCTGCCACTTCCACATATTTTTTCCACTTACTTTAGTCTTGATTTCTGCCACTCTAACCTTGGTGCTAAGATCCTGGTCTTGACCTTGCCTCTGACACTCTCAACTTGATGTCTACACATGGACTTCCGAGTGTGTGACATATGGCTTCTCTTTATGACTTTGATTGGCTCATCCTCCAGCTTAAGATTCCAACTCCATAGCATCAGCCTATCCGAAGGCCCCTTGGAAGGAGAAGGAGAGCATGGTATAGTCAAACAAATAACCACCTTGCATTGCCAAGTGGGCAGCATGCTTCCTGTGGATGCTCTTTACAGAGACCACTTTATCCTAGACTTGTGTACACTGAAACCTAAGGCTAGTGTTGGAAGATAACTATATTGCAATTGACTGACAGAATAAATCAGGTGGATTTTGAAGAGCATTCATCTCTATTTACGCCACCTCCAGATACCCTGCTGTCCTTCCTTAAGGCATTTTTAATTTTAAAAATGCAATTCTTAAAACACAAAAGGTGGAACTGAAAACATCACCAGACATCACAGAAGTGTGGGCTAGCCTTTAAGGAGGAAGATGGAATCTTGATATCAAAAGCTATTAAAAGCCCTTTTTTTCCTATCTCTTCACCTGTGCACCTGATTGCTTTTAAGTGAAGATGTAAGATCACAAGGAGAAGAGGGTGCAGAAAATAGAATGCCATTTTTTTCTTCTCCATTCTCTCACAGATAACGATGTGGGAGCGTTGGCCGGTATAGACAACCAGCGTAAATTAAGAGCTTAACTGGAAGCCTATTAAAGGCCATCTCCACTCGCTCTTGCCTATTCCTATTCTTGCACAGTACACAACACAACTTGAGGGAAGGCCAAAAAAAAAAAAAAACCTCTAGAAAACTAAATTGCTATAACCAATTGTTCAGTGAAATGTCCTTTATTAAGCCTCTTTAAATTAAAGAGACTCCTCCTTCTCCCACTTAAAACTGACCTGCATCAAATACTGTCTTTGCTTATCATGGTGCTACAAAGTGTTTACAGGCCAAAAGGGGTATTAAAATTCTGAGACAAAACATTTTAAACATGATCTTAGGGACAATACTTTCACCCCATTACTGTCCATGGTATAATTAACTTCATGGGAAATTTAAACCACAAAACCCATAATACAAGGTCAAATGTTCTGAAGGATTTACTCAATGAATTTAGAACTCGAGAAAGAATGCAAAAGTTCATAAAAATCAGGACACAAATCATCCTCTTATTCTAGTTAGGAGCAATTAAAGGAAAATATGTCACTTGATTTAGCTGCTCTGTCTAATTATCTGCCCAAATCCATGCCCAGAGTCCTGTTAAAGACATCGGGAGCCATGGGACCCTTCCCCCATCCTACTGATGAACACCTGATGAAGGGTAGGCACTCAAGGGTCTCCTTCACAGGAAGTTGAATTCAGACACCAACACTGTAGTTATTTAGCCACAGGTGCAAGACTTGGAAAGCCATGTAAACTAAGGTGCTTACTACATTTTGGAATAGGTGAAGATTACACCCAATACTATGGGAGATTGGTGAGGGAGAGAGACAGAGAGAGGCAGAGAGAAAGAGAGAGGCAGAGACAAAGAGAGAGAGAGAGAGATAAGCATCTCAAAGCTTTCCAGTTCCAGGAGTTATACCTTCTTCAAAATACCATCAGAGTCCCCTGAAATAAATTGCTTTTCACTCGCGCTTTCTTAAGGGATTTCTGTTGCTTGCCACCAAGTGATGCCTGCCCATGCCTGTATCTTCCATGTGACCTTTTATCGTGGTTTGTGTTTTCCTGGGTTAAGCCATACCTTTGAGCAATCATGTATTTTAACGACAGCCCAATCATTACAAATGTCCCAGATTCCCAGTGGTTTTTATGACTGACATTTTATTACACAAATTACAAGGCTAGAAACCATATCCCCAGTTTTCAAGAGTCTATAACAAGATAGAGTTTGAGTGAAATATCTTTGTAGTAAAGGAAGCAGAAAAGAAACACTTCAAGCCCACTGAGAGAATAAAATTGACGTCAAAGGGCCCTTACAACTATACTTTAATCACTACCTTCCACACCTTTCCCAATCTTCTGGAATCTTTGATGATGTTATTTTATTTTGCTTATGCTTTTGAAAGCAGTTGGGGAGGTAAGTAGGGTTTGCCAGATTTTGGAGATAGAAAGGGATAATCAACTGGAATCTTTGACACCTAAATAATAAAATTGTGAAGAAGACACTTTTCTGGTCTTTCCTCTGTAAATAAACACAGAACACAATCAAGTACATCAACTGCAGAGGATGAATGACATTTAGGAACAATGACTAGAATAAGCAAATGCACTGCAAAATACAATATGCCCAGTCAAATTAAATTTCACATAAACAGTGAATGTTGCACAGTATGTATTTATACTATAAGAAATTTTTCTTGCAATTTTAGAAACCTTAACTTACCTTCTTGTCTCAAAAGTTCGATTGAAGCTCCAAAGCTGAAAACACTGGGAAAAAGAAGCCAAACAAATCAATGTCCCTAAAATGAGCTGCTAGACACACTTTGCCTTCAGTTTGGATTCTGCCTCAACTTTTGTGCTTAGGGTTTCTTAACTTTCCATCTCTTCTATATACTCTTGTCAAACTAGTCTTTTCAAGAGTCCACTTTCACACTTATCATTGGCTATAACCTGCAAACTCCTTCAGGGCAGGGCCGTATCCAACTCATCTCTGTTTCCTCAGAATCCTGGGAACACATAGAAAGTGTTCAATGAACGTTCACTGAGATTTGCCAATGGCCTTTTGCCTCAATTCCAGACTTCCCTTCCTGGCTTTGTGAAATCTTTCTTTCTCTCTCTAATCAAGCCTCAGCTGGATAACTTTATTTTTTATTTCTTAACAAAAGCATCCATGTTTATTAAGATTTTGTTTCTCCTATTTCTTAAACAAGCTCTGCCTCTCTGCTTGTACTAAAGTAGATGCCCTTTCTGTAATACCTTATCTCTGCTCCCGGAAAGTTACATAAATGTACTGAAGATCCAGTTTGGCTGGGCACAGTGGCACATTCCCTGTAGTCCCAATGACTCGGGAAGCTAAGATGGGAGGATAGCTTGATCCCAGGGAGGTTGAGGTTGTAGTGAGCTGTGATCATGTCACTGCAATCCAGGCTGGGCAACAGAGTGAGACTGTCTCAAAAAAAAAAAAAAAAACTGTTCAAGTATCACATTCTTTAATTGTTCCATCCAATGCTATCTCTGTTTCATGAAACATCCATATTAGAAGTTAAAGGAAAGTTTCACCTTCAATGGTTTTTCCTGCTCTAAGATCCTTAAAATAGAGGACTATATCATAAATCTCTCCTGTCTGCCCCTTTAGCACAATGCTTTTCCAGTGGACATGGCCCACAAACAGGAATTGGATGTTGTTTCCGTTGCTTCCAGCACAATTCATGGCTTAAAACCTCCCACAGCAACTAAGGAACAAGATATTGGAGGCTTTCGTTGTTTGCCTTGTCAAGTCTTACCCACCCAATATCCAAATGCTCTGATTTACAGCAGGCTACTGGGGGCTGGAATTTGAATTGCCTTAGTTAATAGCTTTCCAGAAGCCAAACCGTATGTGCTAAAGATAATTTTTTAAAACTCCACTGTAGGGGCCAGCCATGGTGGCTCACGCCTGTAATCCCTGCATTTTGGGAGGCTGAAGTGGGAGGATAACTTGAGCCCAGGAGTTTAATAATGGCCCGGACAACACAGCGAGACCCCTGGCTCTACAAAAAAATAAAATAAATGAGAAATATTAGCTGGGAGTGGTGGTGCACACCTGTAGTCCCAGCTACATCAGGAGGCTGAGGTGGAAGGATCATTTGAACCTAGGAATTCAAGGTTACAGCAAGCTATGATCATGCCACTGCACTCCAGCCTGGGTGACAGAGCAAGACCCTTCCAACAATAAATTAAATAAATAAATAAATAAACCTCTACATAAAAAGTAAAGCTCAGAAAATTGTTTAGGGAAGGGGTTAATAGCATGGGAGTTTAATCTTGGCCCTTCTAGAAATTTTAATCAATCCAACAAATGTTTCTACATCACATCTCATTTTGATGTACATTTTTCAGACCATGAGAAATTGGCATCTTCACGTTTATCAGACATTTCATTTCTTCTTCTTTCAATGATAGTTCATATTCTGATTTGGGTTCAGTTTGAAATCTGAGCTTGAGATGTAGTTTGGGGAGTAAATCGGGGTAGTCATTGAGGTATTGGTGTTGGAAAAGACAGACCAGGGAATGTGGTAGGTGTGACTACCCAACTGAGTTTATAAAAAAAAAAAAATGGATTTTCATAGTTAGTTATTCAGAAGTATTCATTTAGCAATGGCCAAGTAAACCAGAAATGAGCAATTTAAAGCCTAATCTTAAGCCCTCTGCTCACATTTGATGTTATGGGATTTTTGTTGGGATAAACTAAATCATGTTTCCAAGAATCAAACATATTGGTAAGTGGGAAATTTCCAGAAGGCAATATCAATAAAGCTGTGTCTGCCACTCCAATTTGACACTGTGAGATAGAGATAAATCTGGCAAGGGGTAGCGGCTGCACTGGGTTCTGTGTAGAACTGATAGTGGTCCAAAATGATGAAATCATAGCATCTGCTCTGACTGGGTATAAATTGTTTAGAGCAATTTCTATGGCTACTGGGCCAAAGTCAGCACAATCAACTGCAGATTGGAGAGTCAGAAATGTTGACATAGAGTTCAACATTAAGCAAACAAGGCATGTTGCTATAAGTCAAACCGCTCTCATATTAGCTTTACAAGGAAATAATTTTCAAAGATGCCAAAGAGTCAGTATATCCCATGCACCACTTTACTATGGCAGAATATACTAAGGACACAAGGGGTTATAATACTGTAACCAAGAACTGCTGAATATATAGGACTCTGCAAGGAGGAGTCATAATGTTTTATTGGCCCCTGATTTAGAGATTATGAAAGTTATGCTCGTTCCTCCACATATCAAGAGAGAAGCTCAAGGGGTAAAACTCCACCATTGTGAGGTCTCATTTTAGTTCTGACATCCTAGAACAAGAATAACGGGGGTCAATGAGGTTATCTAATGATGGTTTTCTCACTCCTAAATTTTAATCATTGAAATAGTAATAATGATAAAACAGTAACAAGAGTTAACAATTAACAAGTGCTTCTCTATTCCAAGGACTATACTTTATTTAATATTTAACCCAGCCAGGCATGGTGGCTCATGCTTGTAATCCCAGCACTTTGGGAGGCCGAGGTGGACAGATCACTTGAGGACAGGAGTTCAAGACCAACCTGGCCAACATGGTGAAACCCCCTCTCTACTAAAAATACAAAACAATTAGCCAGGCATGGTGGTGGGTGCCTGTAATCCCAGCTACTCAGGAAGCTGAGGCAGGAGAATCACTCGGACCCAGGAGGCGCAGGTTGCAGTGAGCCAAGATCATGCCATTGCAATCTAGCCTGGGCAACAAGAGCGAAACTCTGTCTCAAAAAGAAAAACTTAATCCAACCCCATAAGATAGGGTGGATCATTTAGGAAGTAACTCATGGCTTGACATAATCTTTCTGGAGATCTTTCCTATCTCTAGAACTTCCTGAAGATGCTAGTTAGAGGCAACATCCACGCTATTATGGAAGTGGCACCCAACGCTAACCTCAGATGCAATATACAGGGTGAGTCCATCTTTGGCTTCCTTTTTTCTTCATCATTTCTTCTTCTTTGGTCTCGGTTAGATAGCTATGTAGCCACATAAGGAATTAGATTAGCCTATGAGTGAATCCCATTAAATGTTGAATAGGAACACATCCAAACTCAGTCAAACTCAGTGCTCATACAGGATATAAAGAAGAAAGGATACGACAAAAGAAACTGATTGTTACTTTGAATGCCTAGTTTAAAAAATAAAAATAAAAATCTGGCCCACTACTTAGGAACTACTCAGATCTTGGAAGGACTCTGAAGAATTCTTGTTTTAGAGTTGTGCTATTCTCAAATAGCTATTTTTAGGATTAACTTCTATTCTGAGTGATAAATGAAAAAAGAAATTCTTGAACTTTTCAGCAAGACAATTGCCAAGATTTGTTTTATCATAGTGACTCAGAGAATTACATTTATATTGTCCTGACCTCAGAAGTCTTCATTCTGTTTTGGAAAGTAAATAAACTAAAACAAGGTATTTTTCTTTTTCACTAAAGAGATGTTCAGTGTTCTGTTCTGGGACAAGATTGATCCATTTTATATGGTAATTGAATTCTTCACCATTGTTCTTGTCTGCATATATCTGTCAGCTTTGAGTCTGGGGTCTTAGACAATTAGCTAAAAGTTAAGAATTCAGCTGTTCATTCATTGGCAAGTTGTGTTGCCTTTTCTCCCTGTATTAGTCCTTTCTTACAATGCTATAAAGAACTGCCCGAGACTGGGTAATTTATAAAGGAAAGACGTTTAATTGACTCACTGTTCTGCAGGGCTGGGGAGGCCTCAAGAAACTTATGATCATAGCAGAAGGGGAAGCAAGCACATCTTTCTTCACATGGCGGCAGGAAGGAGAAGTGCTGAGCAAAGAGAGAAAAGTGCCTTATAAAACCATCAGATCTCACTCACTATCATGAGAACCACATGAGGGTAACCACCCCCATGATTAAATTACCTCCAACCGGGTCCCTCCCACGACACATGGGGATTATGGGAACTATAATTCAAGATGAGACTTGGGTGGGGACACAGCCAAACCATATCACTCCCCGTTTGTGATCTGGCTTTGTCACTTACTCATGTAAAACTGTTAGAATAATAGTGAAAAATAGTAGCAGTGAAAAACAATTGTAACAAAGTAAACCCAGCTAATGGAGAGACTTCTGTAGAAAGTGGACATCAGAAAAAGATCTCATTCATTTGCAAAGCTTTTAGTGACCATGATGTGCCAGATACTATGATTTCCAGGCCTTAGGATGGAGGAAGTGAAGGACAGCTCATGGCAGATTCACCTGGGGAGAGCGTGGGCCGTAGAGGCAGGTAGAACTGGCTTTGGTCTACCCTGGGGAATAGGTGACATTCGGCTTTACACCAGCTTCTGGTGAATCACAAAGATTACTCATTTGATTTTTTTAAAATTGTTTATTTTGAATAATTGTAGATACATAGGTATTTGTAAGAAATAATAAAGAGATATCCTGTGCACCCTTAACCCAGTTTTCCCCAGTGATAACTTCTTATATAACTATAGTACAATATTACAACCAGGACATTTACATTGATTTAATTCACCAGACTTACTTAGATTTCACCAGTTGTATATGTACTCATTGTGTGTGTATGTGTGAGTATTTAGTTCTATGCAATGTTATCACATCTGTAGATTTGTGTGCCCATCACAGTCAAGATACAAAGCAGTTCTATGGCAACCATGAATCTGGTTCTCCAGCTCTATAATTGTTGTCATTATAAGAAGGTTATATAAAGGAAATCACATAGTATAACCTTTGAGATTAGCTTTCTCAACTCCACATAATTCATTTGCGATCTATGCAAGTTGTTGCATGTATCAGCACTTTGGTCCTTTTTATTGCTTAGCAATATTCCATGGTATAGATGTGCTATAATTTGTTCAACCAATTACCCACTGACACATGTTGGGATTGTTTCCAGCCTTGAGCTAATCAAATAAAGCTGCTATGAACATTAATGTAGATTTGTGTATGACTATAACTTTGCATTTGTCTGGGATAAATGTCCAAAAGTGTAATTTCTGGGTTGTATGTTAAGTCTATATTAGTTTTATAAGAAGATGCCGAATAATTTTCTAGAGTGACTATACTATTTTACATTATCACAGCAATACATGAGTTTCTCTACACCTTTCCCTAATAAATGTGTAGCTATATCTTATTGTGAATTTAATTTGCATTGCATTTCCTGGATGGGCAACAATGCTGAACGTCTTTTTCACATGCTTATTTCCCATCTGTATATTCTTGTTAGTGAAATATATGTTCATGCATTTTGCCCATTATCAAATTGGATTGTTTGTTCAATTTTTATTGTTGAGTTTTAAGAGTTCTTTATGTTATATGTTCTAGGTATGTCTTTTGTCAACTATGTGGTTTGCAAATATTTTCTCCCAGTCTATAGCTTGTTTTTTCATCCCCCTAACAGAGTCTTTGCAGAGCAAAAGTTTTTAGTTTTGGTGAAGCTCTTTTTATCACTTTTTTCTTTAATGAATCATGCTTTTGCTATCAGGTCTAAGAATGCTTTGCTAGCCTTAGGTTTTCAAGAGTTTCTTCTTTTCTTTTTCTAGAAGTTTTATAGTTTTACATGTTACATGTAAACCTATGGTCCACTTTGAGTTAATTTTTGTATAAGGTATGAGGTTTAGATTGAGGTTCTTTTTTTCCTATTGTTAGCCCATGAATGTCCAATTGCTCCAACACCTCTTGTTGAAAACACCATTTTTCCCCCAATGAATTGTTATTGCACCTTTGTTGATGCTATGGTGTGTCTGTGTCCCCACCCAAATCTCATCTTGAATTGTAGTTCCTGTAATACCCACATGTCACTGGAGGGACCCGGTGGGAGGCAGTTGAATCATGGGGCAGGTTTTTCCCACACTGTTCTCGTGATAGTGAATAAGTCTCACAAGATCTGATGGTTTTATAAAGGGCAGTTCCCTTGCATATGCTCCCTTACCTGCCACCATGTAAGACATGCCTTTGCTCCTCCTTTGCCTTCTGCCATGACTGTGAGGCCTCCCCAGCCATGTGGAACTGTGAGCTCATTAAACCTCTTTTTCTTTATAAATTACCCAGTCTTGGGTATGTCTGTATTAGCAGTGTGAGAATAGACTGATATAGTCAAAAAATCTGTCATCTATAAGGGTCTATATCTGTGTTCTCTATTCTGTTCCCTTGATCTACCTGTCTGTCCCTCCACAAACACTACATTTGTCTTGATTACTATAGCTACATAGTAAGCATTAATATGAGGTAATTTTCTCCCATTAGTTATTCTTTTAAAAAATATTTTAGCTTTCTAGGTGCTGTGCATTTCCATGTAAATTTTAAAATAAACTTGCCTATGTTTATTAAAAGCTATGCTGAGCTGGATATCCACAAGCAAAAGAATGAAGTTCCAACCTTTCCTAACAGTATATGCAAAAATTAATTCAAAATGAATCAAATACCTTAGGTAGGACCTAAATCTATAAAACCTTTAGAAGAAAGCATAGAGCAAAGTTTTATGACATTTGATTTAGCAATGACTTCTTGGATATGACATCCAAGAGACAGGCAACAAAAGAAAAAATAAACAAATTGGAGTCCATTAAACATATTTTTTTATTGTGCATTGAAAGACACTATCAACAAGGTAAAAAAAAAAAGGCAACTCACAGAATGAGAAAAAATACTTACAAATCATATATCCGATAAGGGATTAATATTCAAAACATATACAGAACTCCCCAAATCAGCCACAACCATAAAAAACCCTCAATTTTTAAAATGGGAAAAAGACATCAGTGGATATTTCTCCAAAGACTGTTATACAAATAACCAATAAATATTTAAAAGATGCTCAACGTCACTAATCATTAGAGAAATGCAAATATAATAAAATCTCACCTCACATCCATTAGGATGGCTACTCTCAAAAAAACAGAAAATAATAAGTGTTGTCAGAGTGGAGAAATTGGAACCCTTATGCACTGGTGGTGGGACTATAAAATGATACAGTCCCTATGGAAAAGATTACAGCAGTTCCTCAAAAACAAAAACAAAAACAAAAAAATAGTATTACGATATGGCCCAGCAATTCCACTTTTGGGTATGTACCCAAAAGAATTTAAAGCAGAGTCTCCAGTAGATATTTGAACATCCATGTCCATGCAGCTAAATGTGGAAGCAATCCAGTTTTCACCAACCAATGAATGAATAAGCAAAATGTGGTGTATACATGTAATGGAATATTATTCAACCTTAAAAAGGATGAACCTACAACATGGATGAACCGCAAGGATATTATGCTAAGTGAAGTAAGCCAATCACAAAAAGACAGATACTATATGCTCCCATTTATATGAGGTACTTACAGTTGTCAAACTCATAGAAACAGAAAGTAGAATGATGATTGCCAGGGACTGGGGAAGAGCAAGAATAGGAAGTTTTATTTTTGTTTTTATACTTTAAGTTCTGTGTTACACGGGCAGAACATGCAGTTTTGTTACATAGGTATACATGTGCCCAGGTGGTTTGCTGCACCCATCAACCGGTCACCTACACTAAGTCGTTCTCCTAATGTTATCCCTCCCCTAGCCCCCCATTCCCCAACAGGCCCCAGTGAGGAAGTTATTTTTAATAGGTATAGAGTTTCAGTTCTACAAAATGAAAGGAGCTATGGAGATGGATGGTGGTGAATGAAAGGAGCTATGGAGATGGATGGTGGTGATGGTTGCACATTATGAGTGTATTTAATACCATTTAAGTGTATATATAAAATATTAGGATGGCAAATTTTATGATATGTGTATCTTACCATAATTTTAAAAATTGAAAAAGGAAAAATCATACTGGGATTTTGATAAGATTTGCATTAAACTTACAGATGGATTCAGGGAGAATTTACATATTTGCTGTGTCGTATTTGGCAGTACATAAAACACCACCTTGATTTTAATTTTCCCCTGCAGGTTGCTTTGCCTCAGCCCCTGGATTACAACGCCCCCTGGCTCATACCTGAGTTCACCACAGCCTTTGGACCCCAGAACTGCCTTGCTGGTTCTGGTCTCTGGCTAAATCTTCTATGATTGCAGCTTTGGCTACTACCTATAGCCTTAGGGAAAAACCCAGAACTTGTGTTTGAATTCTACTACCACCAGAAGTTAGCTGAGTCATCTCCAGCCTCAATTTCCCAATCTGTGGGATTTGTTGCACTGTAGACCTTAAATGGGAGTTACTGCTATTATTGCAGTTAACATAAGCTTCTACCACTTACCTAACTCAGCGCGTGCAGTTAGATTTTAGCATCTAAAATGCCAATCTGCAATCATCTTTATTAGTCATATTTTGCCTGTTTTTATCCATCATTCCAATTTGTTGTAATCATTCCAGTCCCTGATATAATCCACATTTTAATCTCAGATATTGAAAACTAATGGCAGACAAGACAGAGAGTCATGGACAGAATTTGACGTACCACTAGAGAAATCTGTTCTCATTTAGGTCTTTTGGTTACAGTTAACAAAAACACATTCTAGGAAATCAAAAGAAAGCCAAGGAACCATGCCTGGGAACAACAGAACCAGATAGAACCAAAATCAGGTACATCAGACAGTCTAGCCTAAGAGGCTGGCTCTGGAATAATAAGCTCTAATCATCATCTGTTTGTCTGTGTCACTCTATTCAAGATTTGCAGAGCCCAGAGAAAGGTCTTCTTTGCTGAGCTCAGGTCTCATGACTGACTCCTGGCAGTACCAGGGCAGTAAGAAGAAGGATCTGGCCAATGAGATGCCTTAGCAGCTGTAATAGAAGGATTCCACCTGCACTTCCTGCCCCAGATGAATTCAGGGCACTGTCAGGAGAGGTCATGAGTACTCGGATGCCACAAAGTGCCAAAAATTCATTCTAACTTTTTCTCATTTGATAGTAATTCACTAATAAGCACTTTCTGGTGATGGCCATTCAGCCAGAAACAGATCCACCCAATTGTCCGGAAACATAGATCCACTAGTTTCACCAAAGATGTGTTGACAAATTGATACAAAGTCTTGTTGAAATACAAGTGTATGAAACCTATGGCATTCCTTGAATCTACTGGAACCTAACGTAACTTTCACATTGGCATTTAACCTGCCACACTAGTTACGTAGTGATCCCAAGTTCTTCACTTAACTTCAGTACTCAAGTCTTCTCATTGACAGCAGTGAGATAATGGTTCTAATCTCGCATTTTGGTGGGGGCTTTTATAAAGTACTATATAGCTTATTTGCTATCTATGTGCGAGTTATTATATAATGCCTACTGCCTCCTTATAAGCATAGAGACTAAATGGAAGTCCCTCAATTCTGTTTAGGTTTTTTGAGGACTAAGGAGTTAAAACTAGGGAGAATAAATCTGGAGGGAGAGTTGAGTTGTTCTGCAAAAGAGAAGAAATAGAAATGGAAGACCTTTAGCCATCTAGAGAAACCTGGAAGAGACAGGTGAGAAACAGGACTGTGGGAGAGGGCGAAACCTTCCGCAAAATGGCAGTTTCCTACTAGAATGGACAAATTACAGAACAAAGGCACACTCGAGGTAGCTGAACCCAAGTGGTATAGAAAGCCAACAGGACACACTCACTCACGTCTACTGGCATTCCCATTCTAGAAAGTAGCAGAAATCTTGGAGGTAAAGCTCTGTGGACCATGGAATTTGAGAGTTAAAGGCAAATTTACATAGATCTCAAGGGGCAGGAAAAAACCCCACCTGAATTTTGGCCTATATACATTTGCATTCATATACAAGAAGCAATAGAATAGTGAACTTTTCAGTCCTTGGGTGATTTTGGTCAAGCAGAAAAAGGGGAAAAAAAGTCTCTGTGTTCTGTTATTCCAACTTTGATCTTTTATTCATTCTCTGAGGGCATAAATGATGGTTTATCTATGTTTTCATTAGTAAAACCACTCTTGAGGATTTTTTGTTTGTAGTTGTTGTTGTTTCCTGCTGTGGATTTTAACACAGAGGCCTTTCGTTTTGAACCAAATGTATCAACAACGAGCATCCTACAATTGCCATTTGCTAGATCACTTTGTTTGCGGGCTCTTTTGCCTTATGTTCATGTAGGGTACAAAATTAATTACAAGCATGAATAGCTTGTGTCTGCTGTGTTGGAGAACCTGAGGTGATATTGGCTGCCACCTACCATACCCCAGAATGTGCCTACCCACAGCCTCTGTAGAACATGTAACCCCAGGAGGATATGTTTTATACCATGCAGCCTGGCCATTCTGTTCTCAGTCAGGGGTGCAAATCTAAAGCAAGAGCAGCCAAACCATAGCCTCTCCATGACCTCAGGAGTGGCCACAGGTAAAAAGACAAGTTATGGCCGGGTGCTGTGGCTCATGCCTGTAATCCCAGCACTTTGGGAGGCCTAGGCGGGCAGATCATGAGGTCAGCAGATGAGATCATCCTGGCCAACACGGTGAAACCCCGTCTCTACTGAAAATATAAAAATGACCTGGGTGTGGTGGCATGTGCCTGTAATCCCAACTACTTGGGAAGCTGAGGCACGAGAATCGCTTGAACCCAAGAGGCGGAGGTTGGAGTGAGCTAAGATCTTGCCACTGCAATCCAGCCTGGTGACAGAGCAAGACTTTGTCAAAAAAAAAAAAAAAAAAGTTATGCCAGTCAGATTCTCTTCCTCAGATATTTGAAACAGGAAATGAGTAAGAGAAGACGATGACAGTGTACATCAAAGAAGGCCATGAAATACCTTTAGAAGCCATGAGGAATCACGAGCAAGCCAGAATTAGGAGAAAGCAAAGTCAATAGCAAGAGCAGAAGGAAGGTAACATAAGAAACTCGATAGCACTGTACTAACCTCAACCTGTTCCTGCCTCAGGTATTAGCACATCCAAGCCATTCCCTTTGCCTACCTTTTACATGATCTCTTTTTCCTCTTCCCATCTCCTCCCTTCTTTGCTTAAAGACAACAAGGCAGAAGAATTAGAGTGTTGCCATCAGAAGTCATGGAAATGCACCATTGCAATTCCCTTGTTTTTCCCTATTTAAGCTGAGCTTTATGAAGGATACATTAACCACATTATCAGATGGAGACATAATGACAAGCCTGCTCTTCATCTTTTCAAAATGCTCAGATAGAAATAATGTCTGAGAATGTAAAGTTTTCCCATCACAGCACTCTTCTGTCTTGTTGAATCTAATTGTAGCACTAGAAAAAGAGAGACTGACTCTTGCAAACCTCCCAGTGAAATGCCAACTGTAACACATCATTAGCTAAATAAGAAACAACAAGGTCAGCATGGTGTGCGAGAAATGGCAGTGTTGTACTTGCTGTTGATTCAGAACTGGCGGGTTTGTGAGGAAGGGAAAAATAAATGTGTATGGAAGTAATGTTGGCCAGGTGCAGTGACTCACGCCTGTAATCCCAGCACTTTGGGAGGCCGAGGCAGGTGGATCACCTGAGGTCAGGAGTTTAAGACCAGCCTGGCCAACATGGCAAAACCCCATCTCTACCAAAAATACAAAAAAAAAATAGACAGGTGTGGTGGCACACCTGTAATCCCAACTACTCAGGAGGCTGAGGCAGGAGAATAGCTTGAACCTGAGAGGCTGAGGTTGCAGTGAGCCGAGATCATGCCACCGCACTCCAGCATGGGTGACAAGAGCGAAACTCCATCTCAAAAAAAAAAAAAAAAAAAAAGAAGCAATGTCACTACAGGCCACAATATATAGGTGTGCATGGGAAAATATAGTTGAGTGTATTTTCAGGATGTGGCAAGCGGATGTGGCTCAACCAGAGGAATTTATAGCAGCAAGTAACAGCCATACCACCATAAAACTGCACAGAAGCTACTTTTAGACTTTGAGGATCAAACAGCTAGATTTAAAACACAGATAATAGAATAACAACTGCTGCTTAACAGGGAGTAGGAGATAAAAATAATTTGCTACACTTTGCTAGATTCCACCCCATTCCTCTAACATAGCAATCCTGAGCAGTTAATTTATTAGAGTATGTGTGGTCGCTGCAGATGAAGGGAAATTCTATCAGCGATGGAAGAAACAGTAGACAGGAAATCCTGAGCCAGCCATTAAAATAGGAGTAAGATTTCAGAAGCCAGAGATGAGATACAATAGGAGGTGAACTGAGTTAGGGAAACAACTCCTAGTGAAAGAAGGTCTCTTTGCCCTAAATCAGTAAAAGGGATCTACATTAAAAATTCGTATTTAATCGTTAATGTTTATTTTAAAATAAACTAATGGTTGTTATTTCTTATTTAATTAAGAAATTAAAAGAATTTCCTGAAATTAACCTATTTTCTAAGTTCCATGTCAGCCATAATTATTATAGACCAAGAGGCACACACAAACACACTCCCTCCCCAACCCATCTCTTAAACAAAAGTTCACCCTCCAGTGACCCTTAAAAAGAGTTGGGGAACTATAAAGTCACAAGAATAAAACCTTAACACTGACAGCATATAAGCTGGCTACAGATGACATTTCCAATCCCCTCTCCTTGTCAGTACAAAAGATGCATTGGATGTGGGGGACAGATTTGTTGAGATACTCATAGACTTGTATGTGTGGCACTTTATGAAAAAATAAAAAGGAATCAGACTTCCCATTTAAATTCTCTCACCTCTACCCCTTCCTTACATTTTTTCCTTGCCCCCCAACTCTCACAGGAACAGAGTAACATGGGATAAAGAGGATGAGAGTACAGAAAGCAAATGATAAAAATATGTGCTCTTGAGTCATTGGAAGATTCTGATCCAAAGTAATGGGTGATTATTACTCCTTGAAGCCACAGTCAAAAGCAAATTTAAAATATTCCCTCCCTTTCTCCTGAAGTCTTTTTCTCCAATCTGGCAACTGGCAATGCACTAAAGGAATGTTTTCATCAATGTGTCCAAATATGTTATTCAAAGTAAGATTTTATATGAGATAGCCTCAGGGAACTTTCTGGAAGAAAAAGGCATCCCCAAAATTGGATGCACAAATTGCTTTAAGGTTTTAAGATTTGGTGAAATATATTGTGCCTTCATTGTACCCCAAGCCAGAAACGGAAAAAAGAAAAAAGAATCAATACAAAGAATGACTTTCCAGGCAGCGCAAAGGGATTCAGTGTTTCCACAGGTTTGCAAGAATGCAACAAGCAAGAAAGGCAGTGTCCCCAAAACAAAGTGACCAGTCCTCTGAGCTTCTAGCTGGCAAGTTGCCCAGCAGAGATAATAGGATGTTATTGAATTTTCAGGCATCTCGGTCAGTGATGGAGGTGGAGGGGTGTTGCAAAAGGATAATGGAAGGAGCAGGGATTGGGAAAGCAAGGATGGAGGGGCAGGTAAATTCTGGAAGTGGAAAATTATTTTTCAAGCATAGAAAAACTTAAAAAAATACTACTGCACTACGGTGGAAGTCATGCACTAAAAGTGTCCTTATAAGAGGAGATGTGAAGGGTGGTACATGGGTCATAAAATAAACTTTGTGGCCAGGACCCTCTGACCGCTAAAACCATAGATGCTTAAACAGAAAAATACAATCAAGCAGAAGGATGGTATTCTCCAAGTAATAAGCCACTTCAGTGAGTATTCATGCTCTAATCCCAGGCCCAGATTCATAATAAGGGCAAACATGTAAACACACACACACGCACACACACACGTGCATGCACACCCCCACACACATACACATGGCTAGGGGCAGAGCATCCCAAGGCCCAAGTGTAGGAGGAGGCAACGGGAAAACACATTCACTCATTCAGTAGGAAAACTCATCCTTTTTTAATTGCTTTGCATTTGTTTTTCATCTTCTCTCGCATTTCTTCTGATGGTGATTATGATTGTATTTTGAAATCATGATCCACCGCTGCAGCACTGTAATTACATAAATATGGCATTATAAATGAAGGTTAGCACCAGAAATAGCAAAGCAGAGAGGGGTGCAATTTGTCTTTGTGGATGTAAGTATGTGTATATGTTTATAAATACCTCTCATTTATATGGCATTTGGAAATAATCTGCTAGTGCAAGCAAGGGGGTCTTAGGAAATAGAACAAAATCCTCAATCCCATTTTCAGCCGAAGAATACAACGGTAAGAAAAAGCACGTTCTTCCAGTCATGATAAATGGAGATTGTTAAGTAAGAGTTAGGCTTAAACTGAGCTCAGATTTCTCAACTGGCCTGGGCACCACTGGTTCTTCTTGTGGACAGGAATCAGTCTGTGTCAGCACAGCTTATCAACAGTGCTCTTCAGCAACCCTAGGACCTCAGAGAGTATCTCTTAACCTCCTATATTTCCTTCCGAACAGGAGAATATCTCTCTCTCTCTCTCTGTCTCTCTCTCTCTCTCTCTCTCAATTTCACTCACTTTTGCCTGCAGCACACCACCCAGTATCTTCAACCAATCAATAACTCAGTTCCTTTCACTCTCAGGGAAAAGGAAAATTCTGAAGTTTGTACCACACAGGGTGTGTGGTAGTTCAAAAACATGTTAACAAATTATTCGAACCTTCTCTCTTCAAGAGATAGAGACTGAGTTTTCTTCCCTTGAATGTGGGCTGTACTAAGTGACTCACTTTGAATGACCAGAAGATGATAGTGATGCTATGTCATCATAGCATCACTTATGACCGAACCTAAGTCATAAGAAGGCGACTTCTCTTTGGCATCACTTCTACTGGGAGAAGCCAGCTTCCATGTCATGGGAACACTCTAGCAACTTGTGGAGAAGTTGATGCAGATAGGAACGTAGGTCTCCTGCCAACAACCATCACCAGTTCACAAGCTACATGGCTGAGCCACCTTGGAAATAGATGATCCAACCCCACTCATCCCTTTAGATTATTGCAGCTTTGACTAATGTCTTGGCTATATATAATTTCATGTGAGATCAATCCTGAGCCAATACCGCCTGGACAAGCCACTCCAAATTCCAGATGTAAAAAAATATGAATGCAGTAAATACTTGTTATTTTAAACCACGAAATTTTGGGTCAACTTGTTACATAGCGGTAGATAACAATACAGCATCCTCATGGTATTGACCCCCAGTTACCCATAGCTCTCACTTGCTCATCAATTACCTCACTATGCTTCCTTGGATCACATCCAAAATAAAGAAACTTCACTCAAAATTCTTGTCTCAGGGTTTGCATTAAGAGTCTAAAACACGCCAAATAAGATAGATATTATTCTCACTTTAGGGATTTAAAAAATTAATATGCATAGGTTACAGCTATATAGCAAATAATAGCAAAACCAGATTTTCTGAATCCTAAGCCACTGCTTCCTGATTCATTATAGCTGCATTTCCCTGCCACTCATACCCCCATTCTTTGCCATTTTAAGCAACCTCTTTTCTCTCTCCAAGAACAAATCAGTTAATTTGCTCACTCACTGCGGGCCTAGACACTCATCTTAATCTCAAAATTTAAAAACCAGTCCCAGTGAATTCAATAACCAAAGGAGGAACTTTTAGTCACTGAAGCCTAAATGTATTTGTTTTTCCTAATGATACCTGTACACAACAAGGAGGAACAATTAGAAAATCAATGGATTATTCTTTTGTTGATATTAATGCAAAGACTATATGTGGCTCTACCTTGTTTTATGTCTAGACTACAGGTGGTGGCCTGAAACTGCTGACCAAAGAAATGACCATGCTGTGTGGGCAAGAAATGATGAAGATAAAGCCCATATGTGCTGTACTTTCTGTTTGGATCAAATAAAATGTACAGCCAACTCATCTGTCAGATATTTAATCATAATCATTATTGTGTTATGTGGTAATTAGGCATAAATGGGACATAAATGACTCTTGCTAGAAGTACTTTATATATCAAACAATTTTTGTGTTTCCAAATATCCATCTCTTTGATAATTTTCAAGTATCTGTCTCTACTTACTGTCACTGTAGTTGGTTTCCCCTGAGTCAGACTGGTAAAGAAGAACACACATGGGCTTTGGAATCAAACAAATCACTCACACTGTGTGATCTTGATCAAACCACATGACGTCTCTAGGCCTCTTGTGTAAAATTGAAATGAGTGCCTCTCCAGCAGGGTCACTATAAGAATCAAATGAGAAACTGAAATGCAGTAGCTAACACAGCGTTAGTATGTAGTAGGTGCTCAGTAAAGATCTTGTTCCTGTCTTTTATATCAACATTACTTTCACATGCCTTAATGAGAGGTTCTTGATACTCTCTCCATGAGTTTTTTTTTGTATGCCCTGTATCCCTCCCCTGAGAGCAACTGCTTTCATTCTCCAAATCACTGTCTCATGCTAAAATCTTAAATTTATCCATGCTTTCAAAAATATACCTCTTATCAGCTGAAGAAAAATTTATACAAAACTTTTTTGTATATAACATGACAGATGGCTTTGGGTCCACAAGTAGAAATAAACAGATTTCAAATGCATCTAGGAACAGGCATGTCAACACTTTGGCATGAATGAGTTCTAGTTACGGGCAATTTCTCTTTCCATTTGATTTGGTTATGGCTGGTGAGTAAGCTGGAAGACACTGGTCATCTGAAAAAGCTAAAGAAGAAAATGGGGCTATGACTTGCAGTTGTGTTCATCCAATAGGAGGCTGGTCATATTTTGGAATAATTTGGCAAACATGTACAGATAGGAAATGTACTCAAAAATATTTCATGTCTTTGGGGCTGTGTGCTCTTTGGGGCCTTGCAGGCACTATGAAGATGAAGAGTTTGCCTCTTTCATCTAGAAGAGATTTGTAAAAGCAGTGTTCACTGATAGACACAACAGCTCATAACAACAGCAGCAACAGGGTCAACTTCCACTTATTAAGGGCATAACATGTATTTGCATACCAAGGTTAACAAATCACTTTTACTTCTTTTCCATTTGGTCGTCCTGCAGCCCAAGTGAGTACTATTTTTAATTCCATTTTACAGATAAACAAGCTGAGACCAAGAGAGGTTAGACATAATGCCCCACAAGCCCTTAAATAGCAGGCAAAAGAATCAGGTCTGGATTCTCAATTCCACATTCTTTTCTCTTACCACACTCCCCTATTAATAAATAGCTTGTTTGTCTGAAGGATAAATGGAAGCTAATTTATAAATTCTCCAGCTAGCTTTTCTTGCCCCATATTGGTGTTTAGAGCCACAAAACCACACATCCACATTACATAGAGTGGTGTAGAAATAACTTTTAAATAATCACATTATTAGTCTTTGAGAAGAAAAACCTGCCATGAATAAAGAGATGATTTCACAGGGTCCAGGGTAATTGCAAGCAGCTGTGGACTTAACCATGGTAGATAATCCAGTGATAAAAGGTGCATTCTTTTGAGCAGTTGAGGCAGCCAACTTCTTTCACCAGTGCCTGTAACTTCTGCAGAAGGAAACATTCAGATCTCACCACAAAAGAGCAGACCTTCACTGGGTCATCTGTGACGCAAACTGACAGTCAGGTTTTTATCAACTTCTCACCACAACATGGAGACTTTTGACCACAGATGTCCGATTCACGTATAAAGCTCTCAACCCCACCAGACAAGAACCACTTTCAAATGTAATAAATAAAAGAATCACTTTCAAAATAAGAAAGTGAGGCATGGAGTACAACAAATACAAATTGAGCCAGGCACTATGCCAGGAGGGGGTCCCTGCCCTGAAGGGGAAGATAGGGCCATGGTTCTTAAGCCTGGATATTTAATAGTGTCCCCTCAGGGCCTATTAATATCCCAACACCTAGGTCTCAATTTATTGACAATTGATTTTTCTCAAATAATTCAGAAACTCTGGGAATAGGACCAGACATTAATATTTTTTACGTGTTTCCATTGCGCAGCCCTGCAGTTGAGAAACACAATTATAGTGGAATCCAAAGTGTTGCAAATGTATTTGATAGGATCACTTGAGACCCTGGTTGAAAATGCAGATGCATGGGCCCTGAACTATAGCTCCTGAATCAGAATTTCTAGGAAAATGAGTTGGGAATACACTATATTTTGAAGAAGAGCCCAAAGATTGTTATGACTAGAGAAGTTAGGCAAAACCTGACATTGTCTTCAAAAAATAATAATCAACAAAGTGAGAAGACAAACTATGGAATGAGTGAAAATATTTGCAAATCATCTATCTGACAAGCGGTTAATATCCAAAATATATAAAGAACTCCTACAATTAAACAACAACAACAACAAAGGAAAAAGGACTGGAATAGACATGTCTCCAAAGATGATATACGAATGGGTAACAAACATATGAAAAGATGCTCAACATTCTTAATCATTAGAGAAATCAAAACCACAAAGGTAGGAGATATCACTTCACACCTATTAGCATGGCTGCTGTCCAAAATCAAAAAAAAGAAAGAAAAAGTAAAAAATAACAGGAAATGACAAGTGTTGGTGAGGAGGTGGAGAAATTAGAAACTTGTACACTGTTGGTAGGAACGTAAAATGGTGTGGCCACCATGGAAAACAGTATGGAGATTCCTCAAAATATTCAACATAGAATTACCATAAAACTCAGCAGTTGCACTTCTGGGTATATATCCAAAAGAATTCAAAGCAGGAACTTGGAGAGATATTTGCACCTATGTTCATCACAGCATAATTCACAGTAGCCAAGAGGTGGAAGCAACCCAATTGCCACTGATAAATGAGTAGATAAGAAAATGTGGAATATACATGCAATGGAATATTATTCAACCTTTAAAAAGAAGAAAACCCTGTCACATGCCACAGCATGCATGAAGCTTAAGGACATTATGCTAGACAAAATAAGCCTGTCACAAAAAGACAAATACCATATGATTCCACTCATATGAGGTATCTAAGTTAGCAAAACTCATAGAAACAGAAAGTAGAAAGGTGGTTACAAGAGGCTAGGAAAAGGGAGATGGCAGAATGGTTGTTCAATGGGTATGGAGTTTTGCTTTTGCAAGATGAAAAATTCTAAGGATCTGTTGCACAATATATAATTAACACTACTGAACTATACAATTAACAATGGTTACAAGGGCTGGGCGCGGTGGCTCATACCTGTAATCCCAGCACTTTGGGAGGCTGAGGCAGGTGGATCACAAGGTCATGAGTTCAAGACCAGCCTGACCAACATGGTGAAACCCCATCTCTACTAAAAATAGACAGACATGGTGGTGTACGCCTGTAATCCCAGCTACTCGGGAGGCTGAGACAGGAGAATTGCTTTAACCCGGGAGGCGGAGGTTGCAGTGAACCAAGAACACGCCACTGCACTCCAGCCTGGGGACAGAGCAAGATTCCATCTCAAAAAAAAAAAATGGTTACAAGGATAAATTTATGTTATGTGTTTATTACCGCAATTAAACATTGAAAGAAAATCTCTTTATTTTAAAAATCTGATACTGTCTAACACTTCAACAGTTTCCCTTGTCCTGTCTGTCTTTTTTGCAGCCCAAAGAGCAAAGAACTTGGGGTTTCCCAGTTTCCTATTCTGCAATAATAAAACAAAACAAAAAACGGGTAAGCCAAAATAAAAACCATTTTTCCAACTGCTTTCTAAGGAAGAACTTTCTCAATTACAGAAAGTTCAGACATGACTATAAATCTAGACAAGCTGATACATAGATTGCTCTGATTAAGAGAGGAGAGCTTTAAAAGTGTGCGGGATGGGAAGTCCTTGGATACTAAGGAAAAGAGGTGCCAGGAGTCTGGGCCTCATGTGGGGTCAGGAGTGAGAAGGGTGCCCCAGGCCATTTGTGGGGACCAGGACACTTGGGGGATGACATACTCATTGGGAAGAAGTAACACTGCACTGGATGTCATGGAATGTGGGATGAAGGCCTCCTGCACTGCTCCTATACTGTCCTTAATAAAATTTACTTGCTCACTCATCTTTCAGCATGTCAGAACCTTTCTGTGAAAAGTGAAGAACTGCACCACACACTGGAAGGCACGGGGCTCAGGCAGATGCCCAGCCTAGCCCAGCAAACAGCACTGCTGCTATTCCCATCCGCCACCATATTCTCCAGAGCCCGCCCCTCACCCAGGTCTGTCCTCTGCCTTTCTCCCCTCTGCTGTATAACCCATATGGCCACAGAAGTCTCCTTGCTCTCTGGCTTCTGACAGGGGCCAACTAATGTGAACTACTAGAAGGAAATGTGAGGACAGGAGAAGGGAGTGAGGCCAGGATATTCTTCAACGCAACCCTCCCTCCTTCTGCACCACAATTCTGAAAGTGGCTGTATCTTCCTGTGAAAGATGGGCAGCCCCTCTTCTATGGCTCCATTTCTCATGGGGCTCCCATAACACTGCCTGCTGCCCTTGTCTCTTCAGGTCTAGGGACAGTCTAGGCTCCTCCAATGCTAGTCTCTGGGGGTCTTAGCATCCCTTGGGTCCCCTGAACCCTATGCACACCTCTTACAGTATCATTTTAAAATTATCTGCTGTTTCAGTGGAATTCAACTTCCTTCTGGGACCCTGAAACCTTCTTGTTTGTGGGGGACAAAAAGGAAAGAATTCAATTAAGAAGAATGTAAACTAGCCAAGCTTACCATGAGTTCTTAAGAGACGGTTGCACCCAAGCATGGTCATGATCAGCACCCGTCACTAACACAAGTGCAATAATAGGAACACTTGAATTACATAATCCCCTGCCCAGAAAGAGTCCAAGATACTGCTTGTGTTGGGATTTCCTATGCTTAAAACACAGAGACAAAAGCAAAAACATCCACACTGCTTGATTGAGATACCAGTGTCCCCCAAGTCTTATAAGACCTTTCAGAGAAGCTCCTGGCAGGGCCACATGTTGGCAATGCTTTATTTCAGTGGTCCCCAAACTTTCTGGTACCAGGGACTGGTTTCATGGAAGACAATTTTTCCACGGATTGGGTAGTGGACGGGGATGGTTTCAGGATGATTATAGTGCTTTACATTTATTGTGCGTTTTGTTTCTATTATTATTACGTTGTAATATTTAATGAAATAATTATACAACTCACTGTAATGTACAATCAGTGAGAGCCCTGAGCTTGTTTTCCTGCAGTTAGACAGTCTCATCTGGGGGTGATGGGAGACAGTGACAGATCATCAGGTATTAGATTCTCATAAAGAGTGTGCAACCTAGATCCCTCGCATGCACAGTGCACAACAGGGTTTGAGCTCCGATGAGAATCTAATGCTGCCCTTGATCTGACAGGAGGTGAAGCTCAGGCGGTTATGGGAGCAATTGGGTGTGGCTGTAAATATAGATGAAACTTCACTGGCTGGCTGCTCACCTCCTGCTGTGTAGCCCCAGTTCCTAATAATTCGTGGCCCAGGAGTTGGGGCCTCCTGCTCTATTTGACTCTTGGGGGGTGGGGAGGAGAAATCCCCTGGAGTTACTAGAAGGACAGAAGGAGAGGGTAAATTAGCAAATAGTGAGAGGAAGGCAGCTAAGTTCTAGGCAATCACAGTGGGAAAGTTGAACACTTTTAATCACAGACTTCTTGCCAGAAACTGTTATTTAAACTTCTGAGCTTTCAGGCTGAACTTGGAAATAACCATATTATCAGGGATAAGTTCTCAGCAATGTCATGGAGAAATCTGTTCAAAAGGTCTTTTCAGGGCCCTGCAGGGTTGCAAGTGTCTCTGAACAACTAGCAGGGGGAAAACAATAACCAATTCCCATTTCCCCACTCCTAGCCCATCGCTCAGACTCAGAGACCTCTGTTTTCTCAAGCCCTATCAAGGATTAGAGAGGTCCAGAGAAGGACAAGAAAATATCCAGGGGTTTCCAGTAGGAGAAAAGGCAATTTCAGAACATTCAGAGAAGGAGATAGTTTGAGCTAAAGAAAAAAAAATAAAATAAAAAATAAATAATAAATAAATAAATAAATAAATAAATAAATAAATAAATAAAATTGAGAAATGTAACCAAAGGGTGGGATAAAATCCAAATTGGTAGCCAGAAAGTAGGTGAGCTGTGGAAATGAACAGAATCATGATGCGTAAGTATTAAAATGGACCCAAACTGGCATAGTCACTTTGTCTCTGAAAGCCACTCCACTACGTCCCATTTTAGGCAGAGGTTAAAAAGAAAGTCTGGGGGTGGCTCTGTGCTTTGGAATTAAAACAGCATCTGCGATATTATTAGCTGGGCCAAGATGTGCAGAAGCTATCAATCTTTCTGCTTGGGGGAATAATTGATTGCCAAAGCGGCCCAGACAAGCTGCTTCTCCCTCCCTGAGGTCTGGCCCTGAGTTCAGCACAATTAACTAAGTGCTTCTGTGCTGGAGAAGGCTGGGAGCACAGTTGGCTCCCTCTTAAGCATGAGGTGCTTAAGGAAGGA
This sequence comes from Pan troglodytes, assembly GCF_028858775.2. NCBI lineage: Eukaryota > Metazoa > Chordata > Mammalia > Primates > Hominidae > Pan > Pan troglodytes. Next base: position 35,239,030 of record NC_086015.1, read on the forward strand.
GAACTCTGCTTTATACCTGTCCCCAACTGGGACGAACACCATCCACTGATATTTCTTGTGAGTGGAAACACTGAGGGGTGGGACTGGGCTCTTCTTTAGGATTTGGGAGACTGTTGGAGCTTATAAGCACCTTCCCTGAGCAATGTTTTTATGAATATAAAATAAATACTAAGGATAACAAAAGAATACAGCTAACAAGATATTTTTTTAAAAATTGGTGATGTACTGATAGTTGTGTGTCTTTATTACACATTAATAAGATATAGTGGTGGGTGCAATAACTTTGACTTATGGAAGTAATGAATATTTCAAAATATCTACAATAGCTGTGTGGTATGAAAATATCTGTATAATATGTGCTGAAACTGCTAATTCTTTTTTTTTTTTTTTTTTTTCGAGGTAGAGTCTCGCTCTGCTGCCCAGGCTAGAGTACAGTGGTGCAATCTCTGCTCACTGCAACCTCCGCCTCCCAGGCTCAAGTGATTCTCCTGCCTCAGCCTCTCAAGTAGCTGGAATTACAAGCACGCATCTACCACACTCGGCTAACTTTTTGTATTTTTAGTAGAGATGGGGTTTTGCCAGGTTGGCCAAGCTGGTCTGGAACGCCTGACCTTAGGTGATCCACCCACCTCGGCCTAAAAAAATGCTGGGATTACAGGTGTGAGCCACTGTGCCCAGCCTGGAACTGTTCTATGGTGGGTTTCTCACCTACATTTATCACAGAAAGAAGTGCTAAGTTTCATTCAGATGTTAGTGAAAATAAATAATTTTTTAATCCAAGTTTATAGATCCCTGACTTCTCTCCACGTGCCTTAGGTTAAGCTTTAAAGGTGTGTGGGATGGGAATTCCTTGCATACTAAGGAAAAGAAGTGCCAGGAGCCTGGGCCTTGTGTGGGGTCAGGAGTGAGAAGGGTGCCCCAGGCCATTCTTGGGGCCCAGGATGCTTGGAGGGTAACACACTCATTGGAAAGAAGTAACACTGCACTGGAAGTAAATTGTAATTTAAAATGACAATGACCCTCTCCCATCAGAGTGAGCTCTACATGAAAATACACATTCACCTTTTTAATTTAACTGGGCTAGCAGCAAATCCCTCAAACTGCTGGCCTTGAAAGTCCTGAAATCTGGAATGAAGGGAAAGAATTATAGACAGACAGTAACTCCTTTCAGCTCCAAATCCACCCAAATTAATTGTTGTTCATCCCTCTTCCCTGCTGCCACACAGAAACAGACTGCACCACTTCCCCCTCTTTTCCTTGGTTCTTCCTCATCCCATTAGCTTTCTCATATGGGGGTTTGGAATAGATGGCTACTGAGTCCATAGAGCTCACTAACTACGTTGTGAACAATCTAGGACTTTGGGTTGGTTTTACTCAGTGACATGATCAGGTTTGTATTTCAGGACAATCACTCTGGCTTTAAGATAGAGAATATGACTCCAAGCCAACCACCATGTACCATCTCAGGGCCAACATCCTTGTCCAAGTCACCACCCACTCTTGCCTGGGTTGTTGGAGTAGCTGGTTAACTGGTTCATCTTGTCCTTTCCTGCTGGCCAATTCTAGCCTGCACCTGCTTTTGTATGGTCTGTGAGCTAAAATAACTTGTGGAAATTTGTTTTCCCTCTTGTTATATAAATACCTTCATAATAAGTACCTCGATTTTGCTTCCTGGCCCACAAAGCCTAAAATATTTACTATCTGACCCTTTATAGAAAAAGTTCGCTAACCTCTGCCATGGCATATCAGTCCGATCCAGCCAGGAAACCAGGAACAGTTTGCTCCACTCACATGGGGGGAAATTTACTGGAGAATTGTTTAGCCAAGGGTTATAAGAACTGAGGAGACAAACAGAACACAGTGAGGCAGCACAGAGATTAACAACTGCAGGAAGCTGCTACCATCCTGCAGTTGGAGGAATATGGGAGGATGTGGTGTAACTAATCAGGGCCAGGAAGCTGCAGGTGGCCAACAGAACTGAATGATATGCTGCTATGCAAGAGGTGCCAACCAGTGAAGTGGTGGGGGTGGGGGTGGGGGTCTTAGGGGAGAAAATCCTGGGTCCTCACTTCCTCTGACCCCCAATTTCATAGCAATGCTTCCTATCGGCTGAAGCTACCTGGAGGGTTATTGTCAAGGGGGCCTAGAAAATGTAGTTCTCTGAAATACGGAACACAGCAAGAGAAGGAGCAGGCAGGAAATTGATATTAGAACAAACAGGCAAATGGGCAGCTCACTTAAAAACTGAGGATAACACTTGGCTTTCAAATGTTCTCTAAGAGCTGGAGATGATTTAAGTAAGGGCTCTGTGTTTCATTCCTGGAGCAGAGCAGTTAATGTTATTATCCTCATTATTACTATTATTAGTTAACTTCTACCCTGCACTTGGGTTCCCTGTATTGAGTTGTCCAAGCTAAGCATGATGTTGTGGCAGAAGATGGAACTGTAATTGACCTGATTTACCCAGAAATTGTGAGGAATGGAATGAAACTGGACCACATTTATAACTTCCACACATATGGGGCTGGGCCCAGGAACGTGCACCAACCTCCATCTCCCATCCAATGAAATCATTTCACATCACTTATTACAGTCCAGAAGGATAGTGAGATTAGGAGTTTGCTGTTGCAAAATGCACTCAGAGATGCTTTGTGCTAGTGGGGACTTCTTTTTTCTAGAAGTATGTTTGTATGTTGTTAGGAGAGACACACTTCTGTCCACCCATGCATGCTTCTTCCTTTTTTATAATTGTTTGCTGTGCCAACCTGTAAAACCACAAGCATAACAGCTTAGTTTAACAAGCTTCCTCTTTTAAATGCCAGCCGATGAAATCAATGACGGGTGTAATAAGATGAAGAATGTAGCCAGTAGGGAAAGTTTCTGCCATCTTAAATGTCATACACAGAGATGAAAAGATGCACAGACTGAACATGCATCAGCAGCTCAGGATGGCCACCCAAGAAGAACCTTGGGAACTGGTTTTTTGGTAAATTAACCCCTCCAATTACTCCTGGTTTAACTCCTTGCCATTTGAGCACTAAAACCCCAAGCCTAAAAGACTTTAGGAGTTTTAGGTTTACAGAGAAATATGTGTCTTCTTCAGCTGCCCCTAGAGGTTTATTTCACCTCATTCTGCCTCTCTCGACTTATCTGTTAGGGTTCAGGCATGGTGTGGATGGCAGCAACAAATAAATGCATGATTAGGTCTTACAGTCAGCTGCCCTCTGATTCTGCTTCTAATATACCCATTTCTGGGTTAAACTTGTAAGTATCATAATCAAAGCTATTTAAATTGAACCAAAGACTTCAACTGAGAATAACATTAATTCTTCCTACTCAGTTCTTATATTAATTTCCAGAACAGCCTTCTCCTGAATTCCTCAAGGGCTAGTTGGGCTTGGGATAGGCTTCTGGGGAGCTGAGGGTAGAAGGAAAAATGGTTCTTATCCTAAGCTAGTGTTACCCAAACTTCAATTATTCTCAAAAGTCTTCAAGATCGTTGTTATATCCAAATGTCACTTCTACACTTATTCACTTCACATTTTACTTTTAATTAACCCATATTTTTTATTTAAATTCGTTGTTGTTGTTGTTGTTGACAGAGCCTCACTCTGTTGCCTGGCTGGAGTGAAGTGGTGCTGTCTCAGCTCACTGCAAGCTCCGCCTCCCGGATTCACGCCATTCTCCTGCCTCAGCCTCCTGAGTAGCTGGGACTGCAGGCACCCGCCACCACACCGGGCTAATTTTTGTATTTTTAGTAGAGACAGGGTTTCACAATGTTGGCCAGGATGGTCTCGAGCTCTAGACCTTGTGATCTGCCCACATCACCCTCCCAAAGTGCTGGAATTACAGGTGTGAGCCATCGTAACTGGGCTTAAATTCGTTTTTAATGAAAACTTTCTATTAGTTCCATAAATGAAAAAGTGGTATCACTTGCCATAATAAAAGAGAACCATGAAAGAAAATGTATTCTTATGTGGCCCTGGGATGTTATTAGTAGGCCCCAAATCTAAGGCCCACTCTCTACATTAGAAAGGAGAGAATTAGCAAGTGTCAAGAGAGCTGTTAGACACATGCTGGCACAAAAAGGAAATCTTTTTTCTTGAAATATTCAGAAGGGTCTATGGCCATACCACCCTGAAGGTACCCAATCTCGTCTAATCTCAGAAGCTAAGCAGGGTTGGGCCTAGTTAGTACTTGGATGGGAAATAGTCAGAAGGATCGAAAGATAAATGAAAAGGAGGCCATTTCCTTCTTTGTGTGATTCAGTGTCGTTCATTGTTGTGCCCATACACTACCTAAATCATAGTATGGGACACATGAACAGCTCTATCATTTGAAGGGCCCATTGCAAAATGAAAATGTGGGTCCTTGTTTAAAAAATTATTAATATACTCAAAAGAAGACACACAAATGGCAAACAGGCATATGAAAAGGTGCTTAACATCACTGATCATCAGAAAAATGCAAATCAAAACTACCATGAGATATCCTCTTACCCCAGTTTAAATGGCTTCTATCTAAAAGTCAGGCAATAACAAATGCTGGTGAGGATGTGGAAAGAGAACCCTCGTCCACGGTTGGTGGGAATATAAACTAGTACAATCACTATGGAGAACAGTTTGGAGGTTCCTCAAAAAACTAAAAATAGAGCTACCATATGATCCAGCAATCACACTGCTGGGCATATACCCAAAAGAAAGAAAATCAGTACATTGAAGAGATACTTGCACTCCCATGTTTGTTGCAGCACTGTTCATAATAGCCAAGATTTGGAAGCACCTAAGTGTCCATCAACAGAGGAATGGATAAAGAATATGTGATACCTATACACAGTGGAGTACTATTTGGCCATAAAAAAAGAATCAGTTTGGGCGCAGTGGCTCACGCCTGTAATCCCAGCACTATGGGAAGCCAAGGTCACAAGGTCAGGAAATCGAGACCGTCCTGGCCAACATGGTGAAACCCCATCTCTACTAAAAATACAAAAATTAGCCGGGCGTGGAGGTGCGTGCCTGTAATCCCAGCTACTCAGGATGCTGAGGCAGAAGAATCGCTTGAACCTGGGAGGCAGAGGTTGCAGCAAGCTGAGGTCATGCCACTGCACTCTAGTCTGGCAACAGAGCTAGATTCTGTCTCAAGAAAAAAAAGAAAAAGAAAAAGAAAGAAAGAAAGAATAAAGAATCAGATTCAGGCATGTGCAATAACATGGATGGAACTGAAGGTCATTATGTTAAGTGAAATAAGCCAGGTGCAAAAAGACAAACATCACATGTTCTCACTTATTTGTAGGATCTAAAAATCAAAACAATTGAACTCATAGACATAGATAGTAGAAGTATGTTTACCAGAGGCTAGAAAGAGTACTGGGGGCATGGCGGGGGACGTGCAGATGGTTAATGAGTACAAAAACAACATAGAATGAATAAGACCTAGTATTTAATAGCACAACAGGCTGACTATATTTGACAATAATTTAATTGTACATTTTAAAATAACTAAAATAGTATAATTGGATTGCTATAACACAAAGGATAAATGCTGAGGAGATGGATACCCCAATATCCATGATGTGATTATTAAGCATTGCATGCCTATATCAAAAGAACTCATGTACTCCATAAATACATATACCTGCTACGTACTCACAAAAAATTAAAAATAAATTTAAGAAAATTATTAATAGTTTCAAGACAGTAACAGCAGAGCAAGAACCCAAGCACTGAGCCCTTCTAAGTGTAGGACCTCACACCCATGAAGCCAGCTTTGATGGTGCATGCCCCATACTTTGTATATTACAGAGAAGGCAAGCATCCAAGGGAATGAGTACATGTGAACACCCTGTAGGAAACTTGAAGGGAAGTACGGAGGGCCATCAATGCTACCTGAGGCAGGAAACAAAGCCAAAGTATGGGACTAATAATTCTACGTCATACTGATGAGAAGAACCACAAGACAGTCAGGTCAGATACAATAATGAGGCATGTGGCTGGAACTATTGCCTGGAACTGTTTGTGATTTCGTTTTAGAAAACCAGTTTCCTGTTTTTTAAATAGTCAAAGTTAGAGTTGAAGAAGATGAAGGAGATAGTAATGGCATGACCTGATATATCTGGCAGCATCCTAGCAAGAAACATCCAGGGTGCTTAAAGATATAGCTGCAGAAAGTTTACTAAAGGGACAATACACAGAAAAGTGTAGGCAGTGTTACAAGCACCAAAAGGGACAATCACACAGAAGCACTAACAACAGCAGGAAGCTGTTACCAGCCCTAGACCTGAAGGGGCAAGGGGAGGCAGTGGTTATTGGAACTTAGAAAGGACTGAACTCCTGGGAGAGGGCAGGCTCACAGGAGCCAAGACCTTAGGGGAAGAAATGCAGTCACTGCCAAACCACAGCCCAGTAGGGAAGGGGCAGGAATAATAAATGCATCAACTTATTTATCTTCCCAGGACCTCCCATTGACAGAACCCAACCCAGAACAGGAGGGCAATAGATCCTGGATGATGCAGCCCAGAAGTCAGCCTCCTGGGGCACAGGGCAGGGGGGACAAGGAGGGAGATGGGCCTGGAGGGCACCTGGAAATTAATCAGCACATCTGGTGACATGTATCTGTGGAGGTGCTGGGGAGTGTGTGAGACTATTGGGGGTGAGGGTCAGGGAGCATCGGTGGGGTCAGTGGGGGGTGGGGAGGAGGCGGGGCGGTATTTAAGAGAGTAGCTGATTGCACCCAGATTTTGGACTAGGCAAACTGGGTGAAAAATGACTCCATTCACTGAGCTAGGGAATTCAGAAGAGGAACATTTGGGGGAGGAGTTTTGGCCGTGCCTTGTTTGGAGGCATAAAGGACATCCAGGAAACAGAGTAATCAGGACTGGCACTGTAGAACTGGAGGTCATGGATCTGTAAGAGGCAGTTGAAGTCAGTGGGAAGACCAAGGACAAAGATCCAGCAACACCAACATGCAAAAAGAAATCGGGGGGAAACTAAGGAGTGGCCAGATGAGTAAGAAGAAACTGAAAAGAGTTGTTGGAGGGAGGGGGGGCAGGGTGGAAATATTCAGCCAAGATCATTTCCAGAGGGAGTGAGCCTTAAGTCATTGTACAAGAAGCCATTAAGTGGAATCCTGCATTGCATAGGTGTCTGGATAAGATGACCCCTTAGCCATGTCCCGTCCCTGTGTTTCCACTATGATCAGAGATGAAGTAGAGCAGCAGTTCTCAGCTACCCCCTACCAAAGTTCCCAGTCTGCCCCAAAGACAGAAGGCAATGCCTCAAACACCACAATCCCCAACTTGGAGAAACCACCTCCGGCTTCCAACCCTCCTTGCCACCAATCTCTCAGTTTCTTCTGAAGCCAGCACAGAGGGATTAGCTGAGAAGGTTTGTGTTGAGGGGAATGGAGGCCCAAGAGAAAATAGGAGGAAATGAATCTCCCTTGGAATCCTTGAGGCAAATCAGGGCTAACACTCCAGCCACAAGCCGCGGTAAGTTTGGCCTGCTGGTCAGCTATGCAGGACAGATAGCAAAGAAGCCAACTCCTCTTGTCAGCCCTGAGCAGATGCCGAAGTTCTTCTGCAGACCCAGCTCTCTGCTACCTGCCAGTCCACGCTGCTGTCCCTCTCCACCCTTGTACTATCCTCTTCAGCCACACAACCAAATTCTCTGATTTCCTCTCTCCAGGGCATGTTTGCCCTCATCTGACTTGATGTTGAGGGTGTAGTCACATGAGAAACTAAAAGGAATTAAGGTTAGAGAGAGCTTCCTCTGACCCTCCGCCCTCACCCCACCCCTCACGGCCAGGACAGCCCCATGCCCAGGTGTCACACAGAGGCCTCCCTCCAGCTCCCCTGCATGCCCTCAGTCTCTTTTTCAGGGAAAGCCATGGTTGAGCTGACAATCCTGCCTCTGAAAAGCCTTAAGTGCTTCCTAGAAGATGCATCTGACTTTCACCAACACTAGTGGCTAGCACTTCCCCTTCCACAATTCAACTCTGTTGCCTCTCCAGGAAAAGCCTCTTTAACCAAGACCGCCTTAGGCCACTAGCCGAATGAGGCCAGTTCCTCTCAGCTGCTTCTCATTTGCCTTCTGCCTGCCCTGTCAATGGCATTTGCCAGTGCTCAGTTAATGTCTCTGGAACTCTGGAACTACAGTTTTCTTATTCACTGAGGTAGCCAAACTAGAGTGCTTCCCAAAAGCGCTTCTTCTGACTCTCTACTAAAACTGTCTTTAATTGTCTTGCCTGAAAGTCATGGTACAATACCAGATGCTTCAGGGAGAAATGACTCATAACCCCTTCCCTTAAGAAGCTCATAGTCTTGGGGGAGAGACAGGGAAGTGGGCAGTAACTCCATTAGAAGTTATATGAGGAAGTATGAAAAGATTACAGAGGAGGAAGCCATTAAATCCAACTAGAAACTGTTATTTCAATAACAGCTGCATTTAATACTGAAATCCTGCTATTATGCACCAGACTATGTATTAGCTAACTCTTACACCCCATGATGTAGCCAGTCTTATTAGCCTCGTTGTATACATAAGGGAGACAAAGCAAGGAAACTTGCCAAAGGCTACAGGACACCAAGTAAATGACACTGGATGCAGACAAACCCCGCCCACTCCAAAACCTGTGTTTATTACCATAGTAGACAGTAACTGGACCAACATTGGCATTTACTGAACACTAGACACTGCCCCATGCATTTAACACACATAAAATTTGGCCAGGCGCTGTGGCTCATGCCTGTAGTCCCAGCACTTTGGGAGGCCGAGGCGGGCGGATCACGAGGTCAGGAGATCGAGACCATCCTGGCTAACATGGGGAAACCCGTCTCTACTAAAAATACAAAAAATTAGCCGGGTGTAGTGGTGGGTGCCTGTAGTCCCAGCTACTCCGGAGGCTGAGGCAGGAGAATGGCCTGAACCCGAGAGGCAGAGCTTGCAGTGAGCCGAGATCACGCCACTGCACTCCAACCTGAGAGACAGAGCGAGACTCCATCTCAACAACAACAACAACAAAAATACACAGTGAAGAAGGTATTACTTCAATTCTCCTTTTGCAAATAACACACTGAGGTTCAGAGAAGTTATGTAACTTGTTCAAGATCTCACAGAAGCCAGAATTCAAATGCAGACCATAATTACCACACAATTTGGCCACCCTGTTTAGAAGACATAACGTGTGAATGACACCATAAAGGCTGTTAGAAAAGAAATATGTTTTCTTAGTTTGAGTTCCTCCCAATAGCATGACTTGAGACAAGAATCTAGATGCAGGTAGGTTATTTCTAAGGTGATCCCAAGGAGCAAAGGATGGGGTACAGCAATAGAAAAAAAAAAAACACAAAATAAAGGTTTATTATGGGGGTTGCCACTGTGCTCTCACAAGGAGAGGTGAAAGAGCATTTCCCCAGAGTTCCCCTGACCCCTCTCCAATGATGTATGGGTCTTCTGAGCTCCCTCAGGCATCTCTGGTATCAGGGAATCCCTGGGACAGAAAGCAGAAATATAAGATATGTGCTGGAAGCCAGACACTCTGGGCAGGAAGCACAAAGCTGGGCTCTGAACTGCGCACCCCAGCCACAGCTAAAGTCAGAGGTGATGTGGCAAGCATAAGAGTCTAGCTCCCAGCTGTACCTGCCTCACAAGGGGGCAATGCAGTGGGAGGGGACACTTCACACGCAGCAGGCAGCAGGACTAGGGCAGGAGCGTGAGAGCCATGCATGTTCTACCATGCACTTATGAAACGTTCCATTGCTCCTCTACTGTATCCCCAGCAACCTCCACCGCGCTGGGTTTACAACTCTCCTCCTGAAATTATAGAAATAAACAAGCTGAAGTGAAGCAACCCTTGATTCCAGAGGCCAGAGGCAGCTTCCCCTTTCTTCTATCCAACCATGAAAAAGCAGTCCTCTGCCTTGTGCAGTGGTATTGCTGGCTCTCAGTTACTAGTATTTTCTGAGGCTGGCAGTATAGAATTGCAGTTGAATGCTTGAACTCTGTGTGTCCTTGGGCAAGTTATTAACCTCTCTGAACCTCAGTTTGTTTCATCTCTAAAGAAAGACACAGATACTTACCTAGTAGAGTTGGGTGAGGATTAGATGATATTCTGGCTGTGATGCATTTAGCACAGTACGTGGGGTATAGTGAGCATTTAATCAAGAATTGTTGTGCATATTTTAACATTTCTGAGTCAATTCACTTCAGCATCAAAGGGGAGAACTAGAGGCAGTTACTTATCATTTAAAGAAAGAGGATAATATAATGCAGACAGTGTTAGACTTGCTGGGTGAAAGATTTCATTTTCCAGCTTTAGGATCTTAGGGCCAGTAATCTCTCTGAATTTGGGTTTTTCTATCATAAGTGGAGATAACCATTTTTGTCTAACTCAAAACATTGTTGAGGCTCAATGGAGATCACAAATGTAAAATGCTTTGTAAACCCTAATGTGATATAAAAATGTTATTATTGTGATTATCATAATGATAATAATCAAAGCTTCACTCTCCCCAGCACAAGCATATACTCGCTCTGTGAGACTGACTGCTCCTCAGCTGCTGGAACAAGAGCAAGGCATTTTCACCCTAAGGTCACTGCCATTGGAGGGAGTGTGTGATTAATATCAGAGACACTCTGTAACAGCTGCTCAGGGTGAGCCACTCATACCATCAGTGTCAAGGGCTGGGCTGCTAATTTATTTATGTATGAAGATGACAACCAGGGAAAGCAATTAGGACCTGGGCATCTGTTGTGATCCTCGCTCGCTGGACCTGTGGCAGTGGGGCACCACAAAAACCTTAACAACAGTTGCTAACTGCTAAGTACCATCCTTCTGCATTGGCTCAGGATCACTGACTCTTTATTTGCCAAACAAGTCATGTCTGTGCTCCAATCCGTTGTCTGTTCCCTTCCTTGAGCCAACCCAAATTACAGGACAAGAGGCAGGAGTGCCGAAGGGAAATGGGCTTGGAGGCAAAGACGTGTGTTGGGCGATGGGGGCTGGGAGATTCTAAAGTATTTTCAGAGTTCTTTACTGCTATCAATTAAATGAATCCCTGCAACAGCCCTGGGAAAGTAGGTCAATATTATTATAGCTGCATCATGGATGAGAAAACAGGCTTAAGAAGAATGGCTTGCCCAAGGCTCAGCCACCCATCAGAAGAGCTGAAGCAGAATTAGATGGACAAATTCCTGACACTGAATCCTTGGCCAAGTGTCTGCTTATTTAGCATGCAGCAGGTGATCAATAAATGGTAGACTCCTTACTGACTTGACTCATTGAGTCTTAAAATGATGCATTAATCCCCTCCTGGGCACAGTGGCAGATTCTAGAGCCAATTCAGATCCTAAAGCCAGAGGAGCTTTTAAACACAGGTCCTAAAACCCGCATAATTCAGGAAGTATCTTTGGAGGCACCCCAACTGAAAGAAAGATGAAGAGGTAGCTTGGTCTTCATAGAGCACGTTGCTTGGGCTGCCCAAAATCTGAAAACGGTTCTTACCAGAAGGCAGAGAAGTTGGCAGGGGTTCCCTTCCCTTTCCCCCACCTTTATAACCCTATGGAAGCCAAATTTGGTTCCATTTCACATCTCAGAGGAAGTTAGAGATTGTATGTGGTGCAGGGAGGGCAAGATCTGGGGTGGGGTGCACCATGGAGATGCCAGTGGCCACAGGCATTATGCCTGGAGATATGATTCCCATGAGACTGTTCCCAACGCACATCTTTGGCTGTTTTACTTCCCTTGTTTCCCCAAAGTCTGTGCTCCAGTCTTCCAATCGATTCCAATAAACTCTTTCTGCCTTAAATTAACTGGACTCTCTTTCTGTTGTTTGCAACCCCGACTAGTACAGTTTCTGACCTAGAAATGTAAGTGCTTGCCAAGAGGGATTAAAATTGCCAGCTTCAGATTTCTGTACATTGCTGGTAAGAAGGTAAACGGGCACAACACCCATGCAGGGCAATTTGGTAATAGCTATCATGGATCCTTTGACCCAGCTCTCCGCTTTGGGGAATTTATCCTACATATACACTTGCACAATTGCAAAAGGACTTACATGCAAAGTCATTATGCGCTTCTGTGCCTATGCACCGAATCATTCACTATAGCGGTATTCGTAATAGCAAAACACTTGAAAGGCTCCAAAGGTCTATCAAGAGAGGACTGATTAGGTAAATTATGGCATATATACCTGATGGAAAGTTATCCAGTTGCTTTTTTTTTTTTTCACGAGGGTACTTCTTATGTACTGATATGGAAAAATTTCCCAGATATGCCAATAAGTAAAAAAAAAAAAAAAAGAAAGAAAGAAAAGGAAAAAAAGAAAAAAAATTGAAGAAAAGGTTCAGAACAGTGTATACAAGATACTATCTTTTATAAAAATAGGAGAAAATGGATCTACATTTGCTCTTTCTTAAATATGCGTGAAGCAACTCTAACAGGTCACAAAGAAACAGAAGTTTTCCTGTTGGAAGAGAAACAATGAGGCACCTAAAAGAACAAGATGAGGGAACAGTTATTACATTTTTCACTGGGTACCTTTTCAAGTTTTTACAGTTTTTGAATCAGGTCAATAGGCATCTATTCAAATTATTAAATTTTACAATTGCTACCTCAAAGACTGAAAACCAGCCCAAATTTAATTCATTTGATCACCCCCCCATCCCCTGACACACACACACACACACACACACACACACACCCATCACCCTCAGCGTGTGGCTAGGGCAAAATGGTTAATGGTGGCCATTGGGTTGTCAGATTCCAGCACATGCAGAAGGCAGGTCAAAGACTTCTCTGTGGAGTATTGCCTTCACACAGCAAGAAGAGACTATTGAAAAGACAGAATAGGCTGCTGAAAACAAAGTGAGATGGTTTCTATTGCAGGGGAAAAAGAAGGTTCATAGTATCTTTTGATTTGTAAAATATAAAGAGACATTACATTTCAGCACATGTTCTTAAGAACTGCCTCCCCAAGTCATACAATTCACTGACCCTGCCATGGAGACACCCTCCTCACAAACTGGAAAATAGCCCATTCAGAATGAATTACTGGGAAATAAGGAGTCCTGGCAAATTATTTGCATCAATGGAATATATCTGGCGTGATTATTCTGCAAATACTGCCCAACGAAGAGATTTGAGTTTTCTTGCCTGCAGGTCCACAGAGATCAAACTCAAACAAAGGTCCCCAAGACAAAACTTACTTATCCTCTAAGTCATCTACTTGAAAATCAATCATATTTCAAATTTAATGAGTTTTAAGACAAGTAAATTAGAGTTTGGCGTAAGCAATATTGATTAGATGATTCTGTCAACTGGAACCCATAACTATCCTCTGTAATTAAGTATTCCATGTAGGGTACAATGCACTCAATGCTGGTTGCCTTTATGAGTATATCAGAGGTCTGCCTATTCCTGTAATGAAAGTCTTTTTCACACACTGGCTGGCAGTCTGTGCCCTGCCTAGTACGGGTGTCCCTGCACTTTTTCTTGGCAGCAGCAGGCTTCAGTGATAAGTGGATTTCCCCAAGCACTAATCACCCCTTGCTCTAGTCACAGAGCTTCAGCAAATTTAAACATCAAAATGAAGAACGGCAACTAAAAAAAAAAATCACGTGGAAGAAACTGCCTTCAGTAAAAGAGCTTCTGTGGAATAATATGCAACTGTTGGGAGCTGTTCTTTAAAGTTCCCCTTGCAGTTTGCATTTCATAGAAGCTTGGGGATGGCCAAAGTAAATTTCTCACTAAATTGACTAAAGAAGGAGCAAAAGGGCAGAATCTAAAACATCTACTGTCACCATTCAACATCAAATGTCCTAGTCCTACCTCTCAACATAAAAGTACCTTGCCTATATCAATCTTTTCTGTCCCTCCCTAGGGAAACCTTATTTTTTAAATCTGAGTAATGGCTGCTTTTTAATTAATTAATTTAATTAATGTTAAATGGAATCTCTGACATTTTAGTAGTCCTGGGATCTCTGGAGCACAGTGCCCGACAGTCCATTTTACTAAGGAAAAGAAACATCAGAGATTGCATATGAAATTTTCCATGTTGCACTTAGCCCCCAGCTGTTTTAAATAGGGAAAACAGAAAGGCAAAGAGCACTAAATCCTCAACATTGAGAGTATGGACTGGACTGATTTAGGCACCACTTGGAAGCTTGTTAGAAATGCAAAGCCCTCTGGTCCCATCCCAGACCTGCAGAATCAGAATCTGCATTTTAATCAGGTCCCCAGGTGATTCCCATACACATTAGAATTTGAGTAGTACACCTAGGTTTGAATCAGACTCTGCTCTTACTAGCTGTGTGAACTTGGCCAAGTTACATAGCCTCTCTGTATTTCAGTGTGCCTGGCACATAATAGGCACTCAGTAAATGTTAGCTATTAAAGGAGACCTATTTCTGGAATAAATGAGAGGATCTTGGACTTTGGACAGAGAGAGATCCTTGGGAGGAAAAACAACATATGCCTGATATAAATTGACAAAGATTTTACTGGAGCCAGAGAAACAGAAATGGGTGAAAAATAAGCAGTGATACCTAAAAGGGGAGATAATTGAAGACAGAGATGTGTCCATATTGCTTCTCCACCTTGAGCAAAGAGGTTCAATAAAGCGATTTAAAAAGGAAAAACAAAAACAAGATTTGAAATTTCACAGCCCTGGATTGTAACCCTGCCTCCACTATTTCCTGGCAGTATAAATCTCAGCAATTTTCTGACCTCCCTGAGCCTCCATCTTCAGTATGTATAAATTTGATGTGGACATTGATAGTTACCTGTAGAAGTTGTTATAAAGATTAAATTTAAACTATGTATCATAAGAAATGTGTGTTTCATATAGTAGCAGAGTTTCTGTAAGACCAAACCAGATGAATCTCTGAAGACATGGGCTAGATTTTGAGTGATTCTCAACCCTGGCTGCATATTTCAAAACACATGAAGCTGAGTTTTTTTTAAAGACCTATATCTGGGTCTCACACCCAACCAATTAAATAAGAAACTTTTGGGATGGTGCCTAGCCCTTAGTATTTTCAAATATTCAGCCCAAGATTGAGTCCTACTATGATAGAAGGAAACAAAAAAGAAATAGCAAAATCAGTCTGAAAAAAAAATTACACAGAATCTTGGGTGAGAAAAACAGATGGAAAAAAAAGAGGCCTGGAGAGAGTTGAAAAAGGAGCACCTTGGGCCATGGTGGGGTGTCTGTAACTACAGCAGCAAAAATGGTTAAAGGTCTTATTAAAGAATAGAGAAATCCAATATTATTGATACTGGCTACCCCTGTCAAATCTCCAGTGAAAGCAATCACGCAGTTTATGTGTGGCATATTTGGGAGGAAATCAGAAAGACAATGAAGGAGAAATGGCCATTGACCTTCCTTTGGGTTGACATGAAAGCCGATATAGGACAAGAACACAAGCAGAATGTAAGGATTCAGCAACAGCTAGAAATGGAGTCAGAGATGACCAGGAGACACAGAAAACCATAGGAAGTTATAGAAATACTAGGGAGAGGATTGGACTTTCTATGCCATAAAGAATTAGGGTGTGAGTCCATTTTCTCTGGAGCCCAAGAGGAAAGGGGAACTCAGCTGATTTCTGATTTACACATGGACGCAGTTCACACTAAACAGGTGGTGGTAGTTATAATTAGTCCTGAAAAACTGAAATCTCAACTCCCTCCGCATATTTGATATTCATTCCTCTGTATTAAAGCCATCGTTATAGAAACTCTGCTAACTAATGTGGAAGTTTCAGAGAAGTTATTGTGGCAGTTTGCTACCCACCACGTTTGCAAATAGACCTTTTGACTCTAAGGTTTCCCAAATTTTGTATTAGCAAATATATCTTGGCACATGGATTTTCACAACCATTTGTAGGGAGGAGACATGGCCTGTGCTTAATACACTTCTGTTAAGATCCCCAATTTCCAGAATCCTAATATTTGTCACCCAAGAGTCATGAAACTGACAGGGATGCAGGCTGAGAGGAGCTGTACTGTGTGAGCAAGAGGCTGACACATTTGCATTCACGAGGCTTGCTTCAGCCTCCTCCAGGGTTCCCATGATGCTGTTATGAGCAGAAACAACTCAACAGAACTCCAATTAAATCAAGTGACTGTGCATCACATAACATTTAGGAGTGCACAGATTTTTTTCTATATAGATGGCCTCTTACAGTCATGATTAAACTTTAACACATAGAGTGAAATCATTTACAAAGAACCAACATCAACCATTGTGAGGTGAGGAAAATCTTTAAGCTTTCAAGGCTGAAAATGAAGGGAAATGTCTTCATCTAAAGATCATAAAAGTAATTTGTCTCATTAAACATTGGATTCTCTTGGCATGATTACTTTTATAAATGTTTAAGACTTCCGATTTGTTCTCTTTTCTATGAAATAAGAAGGAATTACTAAAGAGTAGAAACTTAGTTTTTCTGGCTGACTCATATTCTTCCTTCTAGACTCAGCTCAGATATCTTATCCTCCAAGAAGCCTCCCCTGACCTCCAGGCCAGGGGAAGCTTTCCTCTCTCTGAGTGTCCTTAGCAGCCTCTTTGTGTCTCTACTTCATAATTTCTTATTTTATGTTGAGGTTATCTTTATGTGTCTGTCTCCCTTATAAGACTGTATACTGCTCACTATTATACCGCTAGCACCTGACACCGTGCCTGGCACAAGAGAGAAAATCAGTGTTTGTGGGACCGTTGAAATCAGCTGAAAAATGAATGGAAGAGAATTCAATATATCCCAGAATCCGTGTTACTATAAACAGGGGCACCCGTTGCTTTCTTCCTCTCCTGAATAATAACTGAGGGCATTAGCCTGTTGTCCCAATTCCATGGTAAGGCAGTCTACCTAAAGAAGACTGTTCCTTTGAAATAATGAGACAACTGAAAATTCTCAAAACCAGCTTAGGCTGTTAGCTCCAGGGGATGAGGGAGTTTGTCTTCCCAGTTCAGCACTGCAACCCCAGGACTTAGCTCAAGGTCTGCCCACAATAGCCACCGGCAGAGGACATGAAGATGAACCACCCAGATCCCCTTCAAGGAAGGACCTGCTGCCCCTGCAGAGTGTAGCCAGCACACAGCCTTCAGCTGTCAGGGCCTTCAGAGACTGCCTCAGCTATGCCTTACCTCACCTGATGGCATGCCCTTCCTGGGGCAGCCCTCATCCAGTGAATGAGCAAAGTAGAGGTATAAAGCACAGCCATCGTGGCTAGATGCAGCCATAGGACAATTCCAACAGGCAACACCCACTCCAGATCTCCCCACCAGCTTCCCATTTGTCCTGTATTGCAGTTTAACTTTCTCTCTGCCCAATCCTGCCTTCTCTCCCTCACCATTACAGGTGTTGGTTCCTAATCAATATTTTGTTCCTCAAACTCTGTCTGAATGTCTCCTCCAGAAAAATCCATCCTGTGAAACTACTAATAAATGCTTGTTGAATGAATGAATGAATGAAGTTGTAAAAAAATTGTTTTTTAAATCTGTAAGTAAATTAATGTGCAAACAAACAAGTAAAAGATGTTAACTAGAAAATATTTTAGCTGTGCTAAATGACTACCACTGTCAACCACAAATAGAGGTGGAACAATTAGGGAATCCCCAGAACAGTTCCATACAGAGATATTAGAATATAACTACCACTTTCAGAACATGTCTTATGTTAAATGCTGTGCTATCTCACATAATCCTTTCAGCTGCCCTGTGGGTGGAAAATCATCGGCCCCATTTTAGAATATGAAAGGAGTCTCTCAGAGTTGAAGGAGCTTGCTCAAGATCATGTAGCTAGTCAGCTCAAAGAAGGGATGCAAATTCTTTCTGCCAATGAAAACTTCTCCATGGTTCATATCATACTTCACAATCCATCACAAATGTTTTAGTTGGTAACCCCTTCTCAATATGGTCAAACAGACTGGCTGAAAGCAAACATTTGGCCTGAACATTTCCTTCTATCCAGCTGGCTGCTCCAATAAGAAACTATTACCCTTGTTCCAAATGCACAAGCTCATCCCTGTGTGGGCAAATAGATGCTACTTGGACAATTCCAGTTTTATTTTTGCCATTAGTGACATATGCAATGCTGTTTTTTCCATCTCATGAATAATAACAATAATAAATTTAATCATTATGATAAAATAATTATAATAATAATGGTACAAAACTATCTTTATTAGCTTAAAAATCATAGTAAACTTTCTTGTAACATTTGTCTAAAATGAGAATGGAATATTTTCTGCTAAGTATGCAATGGTATTGCTTCTTTCAAAAGCAGTTTAAGGGGAACGTAAAGGTGTACTTTTGACTAAACACAGTGAAGGACTTTCAGGTCATAATAGCACCTCCCATCCCATTGAGGTAAAATTGAAATATGACTGGAAACTAGACATGCTAGTATTTCCCCAAACTTTTGGATGAATTCCTTCTAATCACAATGGAGAGATGGTCCCCCATTCTTCATTCGTTTATGTAGTCCATGCTTTTTGCCTTATAATTTCATAGTGCCTTTCCACTCTGAGTTCAGGGCTTACCGTGTAACTGACTTTGGCCAATGATATGTTAACAAATGTGATGTAAGGAGAAACTTGAAAAGTGCTTGTCAGATTGGATTTGGTCTCATTCTTGCTCCAGTGCAATTGCCATGAGAACATGCCCAGGTTAGCCTGCTAGAGGATGAGAAACGTGACGCAGAGGCCCCAGCTACAGTGCCCCATTTGGAATTCAACCTAAATGAGGGAACTATGCTAACTCTCCAATATTTGAGAAAGAAATACTTACTGTCATATGCCACTAAGTTTTCCAGTAGTTTGCCACACAGCAAAATTTAACTGGTGAAACAGTCTTAGGCAAAAGACTATTGGTAGTGTTCACTTGCTTTGATTTTTGAAACAAAATAATAAAGACAGGAGAAAGCATGACAGAATACATTTCTACAAGCCTTTCCTGTGTATTCTCATACCAGAGACTCAGGGCCCCTGTTGACCAGAAAATGACTTTCTGAAATGACCATACATTTTTGCCTCATTCTCTATTAGTATTTCTCTATGTCAGCATTGTCTAATAGAAATAGAATACACACTAGATAAACAATTTAAAATTTTCTAGTAGCCACATTTTTGAGAAGCAAAATGAAACTGGTGAAATTAATTATAATAGAATATTTAATATATCTAAAATATTTTCATTTCCACATTAAATCAATGTTTTTAAATTATTAATGAGATATTTTACATCCCTTTTTTATTCCACATCGTGAAATGTGGCGAGTATTTTACATTTACAACACATCTCAATTTGGACTAGACACATTTCAAGTGTTCAATAGCCACAGGTTACTAGTGGCTACTATATCAAAAAGCACAACTCTGAATCCACTGGACATGGTAGTTCCATTGGCCCAGAATGGAAGTAGACAGGAAATGAAGCATTGTATCCTGGGATTTTAGCAGCCATTGGAAAAGAGAAAAGCCAGAGGAATTGAGAATAGTAGTTATTGCAACTTATGACATAGTAATTACACATTGTTTTGGATTACTCAGAAATAATTTTCTTCATCATATTCAGAAAATTAAGAGCAGATAATGCAGAAAAGCTTTGTCAGACAAGTGTCTAAAAAAACAATGGAAACTTGGTTAGGAGCTATATATATATCCATCCACTCTTCAATTGTGATACAAGGAGTATGTGTCATCATCTAGGTAGGAGATAATGGGATGAAGAACACATGTGCTTATTTTTTTGAAAACTCCAGGAGTATATATGTATATCTATATATCTACTTATCTATGTAGCTATACACACAGACACACACAATAAAAATAATTCTACAATTTTGCATTATTGGAGAAGGAAAGTATTTCCCTGACAACACAAATAAATAAATAGCATATTTTTTAAAGAGTAATTACAGGTAAAAGAAAAATATTATACCTTTAATATAACTTAGAGAGATCGAAAACCTATGAAACAAGAGTTGAATGAAGATGTGATGGGAAAAGAGATTTAATTTTGGCCTTAGACAAAAAATGGAGCCAATCGAAAAAGGGAAAGAGTTCAAGAAAATTAAAAATGCAATTAAAGATAAAAAGATAAATAAGAAATTGGTAAATAGAATGAGGATAAGAGACCTAACTTATACATAATTGGTGATACCAAGAGAAAATCCCAACAGTTTAAGCAGAAGCTAAAATCAAGCCCCAACACTGGAATATAATGGAGCAAATTTATAAAGTTTCAAAGAAAAGTGTATGACCCAATAATTCTCCCCAAAGTAGGTTGTCAAAAGAAATATACTCTTAGACAGTAAACTGTACCCATTATCTATTGCCACAATAATGCTGCAAAGCAAGCAACCACAAAATCTCCGTGAGATAAAACAATAAACATTTATTTTTGTTCACAAGATTATGAGTTGTCTGGGGATTTCTGCAGATCTGAGCGGGGATACTTCACATGACTGTGACCTTGTCCAGACAATTAGATTCACCTGACTGATCTCTATTTCTCTCGTCCTCCATCATCTTAGCTTGGTCTCAGAGTGGTAGCAGGGATACAAAGTTACTGGGTAGAGGAGGTAGATATGAGGAGGCTAATAAGGAGGACCATCAAAGCAATAATTCTCCTTGTGAATGCCCTCCAGCTATAGACCACCAGGAACACATCTTAAAATGTTGGGTTTATTACTCATTTCAGTGAGGGAGAATTCACACCGTGGGAAAACTCGAGTCTTGTTAGTGAGAGGGCATTAGAAAGCATTTGTAGGATTTGTGCTTTGTGTTAAGTGATTTTAGTGTGTAGGGTTTTGGTTCGGATTGGATGATGTCCAGAAGCAGGGGTATCTTATGAATGGGTATCTTAATAAATCTTATCTATCTAGAATGTGGGAAGACCAGAAAAGATTAACGCTGTACTTGGTAAAGAAGCAGCAATCCCTTGTATTAGCCATGAGAGGAGGATGGTTGGTCACTTCTGTGGCTTGGACAATGTACATGTTTTGTTGTGTTCAGACATGGTCATGAAGTGGTCTTGTCTTTGTCATGCTCCACCATCATCACAGAGTAGCCTGGTCTGACACTGATGCTCTGTGAAGTTATTTTCAACAGGAGAGCACTAAAGTCTAGCTGTGATGCCAGCCGGCTCCAAGAGGTCAGGTTGCTTTTCTTCTCACGTCACACACACACTCCCAGTTGGTTACCCTGGCAATTTTACTTAATGCTTTCATTCATCATGGCAAGAGGTGATTCAAAATAAATGAACTTGATTTAAAAAAAAAAAAAAAAGGTTTGGTATAAAAGCACCAACAGTAAACACAGAACCCAGTTAAACACAGAGCTATATCTAAATGAATATTATAAATGTGGTTATAATATATCAAAAGCGATCATGAAATGAGACATATAAGCCATATAATAATAGTTTAATAATAAGAATTTAGGTATAACCCCCAAATTATATTAACAAGAGTAAAGAATGAAAAATGGAGAGTAGTAGAAAGTTGAAATGTAGAGCATTTCTCATTTTAGAGAATGGGAGGTCATAAGAAAATGGTTCTTTTTTTTTTTTTTTTCCTCTATCAAGTTTGGAGAAAGAAAGGTGCCATATGTTTTTGAAAAACTTAATGAAAACTACTTGTAGTGCTAATAAACAGAATGTGTACCTTCCAAATGATTACAGAAAATAAAAGCCACCCCTAAAAAATTGTAGCATCAGACAGAAAACAAAGAAACTAATCAGAAGCATTTTTTAAGCATAAAACAAAATGGCTGAAATAAGACCAAAAAGTAAGACCAAATGAGTCTTACTCATTCATTGGTCTTCCCTCCTTTTCATACCCCTGCTCTTGCCTTAGACCAGGCCCTGATCTGCTCTCTGTCTTCTAAAATACTGCACACAGCCTCCTAATCAGCCTCTCTCCCTCAGATCAGATCTTTGCAGAGCAGAGGCTGCACTCGTGCTATCATTTGTAGAGTGGGGACATTGGCAAACTGTTGATTACAGGTGTGCAATGAGGAGAGAACAGAGATTGAGACAAGCATGTGAAGCTTTTGTAGCAATTTGACAAGCTATTTTGTGTCTGTTGAAACTAATAATTAATAATTGGTGCTTGCATTTTGTACCTTTTTATTACATTTTTCTAGTAACTCATTTTTTATTATAGTTTCTAAAAATATCAGTCTGTAATATATGAGAAAAGGCAGAAAACAGCTGGTCCTTCACCACGGATGGTTTGAGAAGCCCAGAGCATATCTAAGTGAATTCCATGGAATCTGTCACTTCTCTGCCCACAAACATTCAGTGTCCCCCTCCTGTTCCTAACAATGATTCTTCTTTTCCTGCCTCCACATTATTCCTATGGGCAACATTGCCTATCAGTCATGCCTCTTATTATACAGGGATTCTCAAAGGGAGAGGGCAGGGACGAAAATCTCAAACCTGGAAGGAAAGCAGTGGGAATGTGCACTTTGAAACATAAAACCCTAAAGATTTGGATACATCTGCAGTGTGTGTGTCCCCTTCCCTTCCTCCTCCGCTACCCTCAGGCCACACCTCCAGGCCCTCCCCAACAGCACCCCCAGAACTCAGGAGCTCAGAGATTGCACCCTGGACACACCCCGCAGTCCCTTGCCTGCCCCTTTTCTCCTCTTCAAAGACTGTCACCTCTCCCCTCCACCACACTCTGCTCCTTCTTGAAGCCCCAACTCAAAAGTCATGCTTTCCTGTTCCCTCCTTCCCAACCCCTCCCAGGCAAATTTCCTTGCTCCTTTGAGGCAAAAGCTCCATACACATACCTAACTTTGACACTGAGGCTTCAATTTTAGGGGTTTTCCTAAGGACAAAATTAGGGTTTATGTACAAATTTATCTATAAAATTATTAAATTCAGAGTAGTACAGGATTGGTTAAATAACTAACTTCTGTCCATACAATAAAATAATACACAGCTACTAAAAATTTTGAAGAAGAATGCATGTAACATGGAAATATGTTTGCAATGATCTGTTAAGTAAACAAGTAGATTATAAAATAAAATGTGTAGGTACATATATGGGAAATGTTTAAATGTTATTTAAATATAGTGATAAATATAAGCATAATATAGCTCTAGTTACAGATAAAGACACACACATAGACAAAGGGACAGGCACAAATGTAGGCCAAGATACAAAGATGCATACAGATGCAGATACAGACCAAATGTGAAGAAGTGTTATTTCTGTGTTATGGGATTATGAGTAGTTCTGGTTTTTCTCTTTTTTCCTATCTGTATGTTCTACCAGAAATGTTGATTATTTTTTGCAATAAGAAAAAAAAAAGTTAAAGAATTAATTGTTGCCCATGCAGGTTGCCATGGAGCTCTGCACAGTCTTGGAGGAAAGCACTTCCCCTTGTACCTTTGGTTGTTTACTTTGCCAGCTCCCACTGGATGTGGTCCCAGGAGGTAGAATCACCTGGCAAACACAGCATCCCAACACTGAACAGTCTCCAATGACACATTTGCAGAACTAAACTGAATGTGTTGAATTGCCCGAAGACAAACACTGAACAGTCAGGCATCCATGCCATTTCCCAGGAAACCAAAACTTGAATTGATCAAAATGACCAGGGCAGCTGGACACATGAAACATGAGTCTTTAGTACTCACCTGTCTGGATGAAGTGTGAGTTGAACTTGGTCAAGGGAAACGTGAACAAACCCTAATGGAAGTGCCCGTTAGCCTTAATGGACACTTCATTAAGCAGCCCTCCCCAGCTCTGTTTGTGGAAGAAGCCTGGGCTGTGATGACTCATCCAGTGGGTATTGATTCTTTTCAGGTAGTTCAGAGGGAAAGTTTTTCGTGAAACTGCCTGGGAAATGGGGCAAGTCCCCAGAATGAGCATATTAGCAGATA
Source organism: Pan troglodytes (assembly GCF_028858775.2). Taxonomy (NCBI): domain Eukaryota; kingdom Metazoa; phylum Chordata; class Mammalia; order Primates; family Hominidae; genus Pan; species Pan troglodytes. Next base: position 35,262,920 of record NC_086015.1, read on the forward strand.
TGATTTTTCACTTAGTTTCTGTGTGTTTGTGTCTCTGTATAATAATAATGCTCTCTGAAACGAGTAGACTGGCTTTCCCCTGAAGAGGATACAGTTCTTTCACACATATTGAGCCCAATTTTCCCATTTCTCAAGTTTCTCTCAAAGAGTGTGAGTACTTCAAGACACATTAGCTCTGCAAAGCGTCTGGACTTTTATTTACTGACAGACGGCTACTGCTGAAGGAATCAAGGCAGCTTAACGCCATCTGACTGTGTTGGCTTCCAGACACTCACAGCCTCCCAGGGCTTCTCATTCATCCTTATACATCATGTGTGAAAGAGCTAGTGGCAGGTAGAGCAACACACAATTATAGAGACAGAGGCACTGTGCATTGCCTAGCACTGTAAACCTATTCCAGTGAGTTGAATGGTGGCCTCCAAAAGGTATGTCCGTCCAGAGCTTCAGAACGTGTCCCTTATTTGGAACAAAGGTCTTCACATATGTGATTTGGGTAAGGATCTGAAGATGAGATCATCCTTGACTAGGATGGACTCTAAATCCAATGGCCTGTCCTTATAGGATAAGAGAGGGAGAAATTAACACAGAAACACACTGGGAAGAAGGCCATGTGAAGACAGAAGCAGAGATTGGAGTGATGCTGCTATAGGCCAAGGACCTCCAGGAATCACCGGAAGCTGGAAGAGGCCAGGAAAGATTCCTAGAGCCCTTGGAAAGAACACAACCCCATCTGACAACTTGACTCTGGCCTCTAAAACTGTAAGCAAACAACCTTCTGTTGTCTTCAGCCACCAAGTTCGTGGTAATTTGTTGCAGCAAACCCAGGAAACTAATATATTAATAAAATCATGATTCTAGAGTATACTAAACAGATTGAAGAAATCACATGAGCTCATGGAACTGTATGTGTGTTCACAAGCTTGCAAGCTTAGGCTTAATTTTTCAGCCCTGACTTTTTAAATATATACTCTCCCTCACTTGTGCCATGAACAAGTTAGGGCTAAAAAATATGATCCTAAAAATGGGCACCTGTTTTAAATAGGATTTGACTTTTAAAACATAAGAAGACAGGATGTTTCCTTTCTCTTCCAGCCCACCCTGCCCTCCACTCACTCCTAGACACTATACATATCACCAGTCTTGAAAGGTAATATGTGTAGGAGTTAAGAACATGGGTTACGGAGTCAACCAGACTTGCCTTTCCCTGGATTGCATGACCTTGGCCAAGTCACTTAATCTCTCTGAGTTTCAGTTTCTTTATCTGTATACTGGGATAGTGCATGTCATAAGCTTAGCACATGGCCAGGAATATAGTACTCAGTATTGAAAGTGTTCAGTCAATACTGAAATAGATAAACAATTGCTAGACTGAAGGACAGATACATAAAGACTGAAACCAATAAGCAGCAGAAAGAAATATAATAAAAAACAGGACAGTACAGTATAGTACAGTATAATGCAATGCAACAAAACACAGTACAAGTCTGAATACCACTCCCCATCTCGCACTTCAATCTTTGGAGTTTGAAAGTAATAATTAAATTGTAGGAGTCAAAAACAGAGAAGTTGGATGGGTGGATAAAGCAGGTAGCACCGAATGGAAAAACCCAAGGAAAAAACCCCTAAGGGCACTCAGACTTGTTGGGGGATGGGCAGAGAGCCAGGACAAGCTATAGTCATGGGTACAGCTTCTAGTATCACTGAGGAATGCCCTCTCAAAGAAAACTGAATTAGTAGATGCCAGATATCAGCAGTGGGAAGGAGAGAGAGCCACTGTGAGGCTTCCTTAGATCTTGGCCCATACTTGGAGGAGGAGGGGTGAGCAAGGAAGCTCTGCAGAAAGAAGCTGGAGGTGATTCACTAAATGCCCTGGGGCTGAGGGAGGAATCTTAAGGGACCACTTAGTATAGAAGTACAACAACCAGACTCAATGGCATCCTGGAAAACAGATTCCCACCAGAAATATCCTACAGAGCCCGCAAAAAGAGGCCACCATGAGAAATAGCAAGCTTTAAATGTCTATCAGTTTTGGCTAGCACTAAGACACCCAGCCAAGTGAGAAGACATCTCCCTCTGTGTCTTTTTCCTCCTCTCCCGCACATCACTGGGGAGTGAAACCATGCCTCTGTGGAGGAAGAGGGGATGAATCAGCAGAAAGCAGCAAGCCAGGACCACTCAGCCTTCTCCACCTGCAGGCTTCTACCCTGAAACAGCCCAAACCAGGGAAGGGGAAAAGATTTACTGCCAAGTTGAGATTTGTTTATTTCACAAGGAAGGGGATTCTAATCTCTGGATCAAAAGGAGACATAGGACATGAAATGATCATATGACTTTTACCTAAAACATAAAGTTGCAGTTTTAACACTATGCTAGTCATAATTGTTCAATATACTTCTACCCTTTCTTAAAAATTAAAACATTTCATGAAAGCCCAGAAAATAATGTAAAAGGCTGCAAATGTCCACCACTTAAATTCGTTAATTTGCTTCATCACTCTCTTTTAAACAGAGAGTTATTCAGAATATAACCATATCCCCACTCTCATCCTTCCTTTCTCATTTGAGAAGAGCTATATTGCTTTAAGGCAATAACCTCGATCTTGAAGTTGGTAAATATTATTCACATGCATTTTTCATAATTCATCCACATCCTTTAAAGTTGTAATGGAGTCAATGGGTGGGCGGATGGAAGAGTGAAGAGGGAGACTGGTTGGGAGACTAACAGTGCTCAGTGAGGGTAATGGTGACATCAAAGGCAGCAGAAGTGGTGGAGACACTAACATGGGCCTTGACTGAAAGTAAATGTGGTCATAGGCAGTGGACATAGTCACCTAGAGAGAGGATAAAGAGAGGGAAGAAGGATGAGCTCAGAGTAAGAAGATCTCAAGGAACCACCAAAGAAGCTGTCTACCATACAAGGAAAGAGGTTATGACCAACACCAGAGAAGAGACTGAGTGACTTCCAGTTCCAAGCAACAGCCCCATATGCTCATGGATTTTGTGGCCTTATGCCAACGGTTCTCAACTGGGGATAATTTTACCCACTTGGAGACATTTGATTGTCACAACTAGGGGTGCTTCTAGCACTGACTGGGTAGAATCCAGGGATACTGCTACATATCCTACAGTGCACAGGACAGGCCCCACAACGAAGAATCATTCAGCCCCAATTGTCAGTGGAGCTAGAGTTGAAAAGCCCTGCTTTATGTTAATGCATACCAAAATAAGAATTAGGGCTGGCAAACTTTTTTATTTTGGAAGGCTCTTGGGAATCGTTTTATTAATGTGGTGAGTGGCTAGAAATTTCAAAAAGGAAAAATAAAAGTTTCACCACGATATAAAGACCATGATTTTTATGTAAGTCACCATAATATATTTGGAAGAGTTGGCTAGCAAAATATATATTTTATATAAGTCATCATAATATATTTGGAAGGGTTCACTATATATATTTGAAATGATTGGCTAGCAAAATTTGTATTTCACTGCCAATCACTACAAAATCTGTATCTCACTACCAATCACCATACAGGGAGTTATTAGTGTGCACTTTGAGTTTGTTAGATCTGGATTTAAGTCCCAACTCTCTCTTTCAACAGCTACGTGCATCAGGCACAGTTCAATTAAGGCAGAAGACCATAATAGGTAGTACAAAGTAAGGGATTGGAATAGGAGTGAGACCTTACACGATTGCGGGAAAAGCTGCAGAAATAAGGGTCACAGAAGGGGAATTGGGGGGTCAAAGAAAAGTCACTAGCCAGTGCCCTGGAAGCACTGGCACAGGTGGGCTAGTCAGAGCCTAGGAATCCGGATAGCCTGAAAGTCTAGCTACTGATGTGGGGCCACAAAAGAGTGCTGGTGGGAAAGTCAACTGAGGAGGTTGCTCTGCATCTGACGGTGGGCCTGGAGCCACTGTTGGTCAGTAGGGCTATCAGTTGAGAAGAACTGAACGTGGAAAAGAGAATTTGGAGGAAAAGCTTGAATCTGCTGGCACATCTGTATCTGTCTCTCACCACTTCTCACCACAACAACCTTCAGAGAGTAAAGGCTGCCGTTCCACTTCCAACTTGCAAATCTCAGCCAAGTTTCTCTTTGGGTCAACTCTAATTCAGAATCATGGAAAGAAAGAGGGTTCCAGTAAGATGATTCAAGTTTAACTAGTTGACACCATACAAAACCACTACAGATGTGACTGGGCAAGTTACTTCACCTCTCTGAGTCTCAGTTTCCATATCTGCAAGCTGGTGATAATAGCAATACCCCATGCGATTTTTTGTGAGGATTAATGGAGAGGATATAGGTAAAAAAAAAACAGTACCTGGCACATAATAAGTTGTTGACAAACCTTAGCTACTATCGTTGTTGCTGTTGAATAGAGATATATTCTGGAACTGGTATTCCTTCAGATGGTTCACCTTGCAGAGTTTCATTGGCTGACTTTGACTTCAGCAAGGAAACTCTAGCATGACTCAATAGACAACTCCTCCCACAAACAGAGGTACTAAAAGGGGAAAAAATGGAGACCAAAACAAAACTTACTATGAACATAGTATTTTGTTGGTGACAACAAAAAGGACTAGCCTGAGAAGCTGACTCCTGTAGCTGGGTAGGTATACTGCCCTTGGACAAAGCCATGGCCCCTGTCATTCCTGTTCTCCCATCCACGAAAGAAGGAAAATACAACCTGTTTCCCCCTCCCTTCTGGGAGGAGTGAGAGCAGACCCAACAGGACTTTATGAGATGTGAGTGCTCTTTGAGAAAAAAATGCTATCACAGTGCTAGGTAATCTTCACCCTTCATAATGTTGCTTCATCTCCACAATGAGAAATGCTTCCTTTGAAGTGCTGCTGGGTGTAGATTATCACAGAGTTGGGATTTTAAGGTAATTTTTCCCTCTTGGTATCAGGCACTGATCAGCAAATAGGTTTATGAAGAGGGAGTGCCTCCTTGCTGCTGTTCATGATTTCCCATGCCAGAACAGTGGCCAGAAGTGACAGCAAAGCCTCCCAGGAGAATTACTGAATTTGCCAAGGAGCTAAAATGCACCTCGTAGTTTACGTATTAATCCATTATGCTTACTACTGTCACCATATTCATTTATAGACCCAGCGAGCTGTTGAATGGTACGATCTTCTCCTGTATCCTTCAGGCTGTAAACTCCTAAGGGATAGCCCCTCCTTTCTCTCACCTTCCTTCTCTGCCAACAGGGGAAGCCACAGACAGCACATTCTGCTATATCAAGAATCTCAGAACCTTAAGAGTGGAGCAATCAGTCCAACTCCTTCATTTTCCAAGTATGGACACCAGGGTCTAGAGATGTAAAAACCTTGATCAAGATCACAGAGTAGGTTAAAGAAACAGAAACAAGCAATCATGGGATCCCTAGTCCAATGCCCTTCCCTCTACACCAACAGAAAATAACACTTGATGTTGAGCTTTCTCTCCCATACCCACCACTTATATGCTGACAATGTATGTCAATGTGAGAAAATCAGAGCCGAACTGAAGACCAAGTCTTCAGAATATGTCACGTGGTCCCCCACAAAAAGGCTGCGTTTCAGTGATTCATTATTTAGCAACAGCTTCTGTTGCAATTCATCGTAACTGCATTCTCTTCACCCCCTCCCCCCACCCCTTTTCCCTCCAGTCAAGATGAATGTAAAGACCTTCTATAGCTCTTCTCTCATGAAATGTACCTTGGGCTGTAGGAATCCAATTATATTTTTCAGTGAAGTGTTACCTATTAGAGAAAGATTAAAATAAACTGGAAGAAATGAAATCCATCTGTGACCTCGAACTTTTTTTTTCCCCAGGGTCCCTCTTCCATGAAAGTAGGGTTTTGGAGACCTATCTGGGGTCCACTTCCCAGCGATCCTACCAACTAGTGACCCTTTTTTCTAACATCTGTTGTGCATTCAGTTGGGCCTAGCCCTTCACCTTGAAACCACAGGCCTATTATCATGCTGTAAGGCCAATGAAAAGAAGGTGTCTTTTCTTGCTTTGGAGACAGTCTCTCTTCTGGATTCTTCCGTCTTCTTGTTCCCACCCTGTCTCTCAACCTGCTCCTGCTCCCGCTCCCATACCTCCCCTCTCTGGCACTGGCCACTGGAACCTAATACACCGGCTCTCTCAGATTCACCTCAAATGCCTTTTATTCAGGTAGATGATAAATAATGATTGGTTTGTCACAGGCACTGCTGGTTTGTTCTAGGCTCTGTGCCAGTGGGTATTTGACTTAGTCCACTTGGGCTGTCATAACAAAATAGCATAGACTGTGTGGCTTAAAAAACAAGAATTTATTTTCTCACAGTTCTGGAGGCTGGAAGTCCAAAATCAGGGAGCTGGCATGGTTGGATTCTGCTGAGGGTGCTTTTCCTGGCTTCCTAATGGCTGTCTTCTTGGTATGTCCTCACATGATGGAGAAAGATAGAAAGAGAGAGATCTCACTTTTCATCTTCTTATAAGGCCATCCATCCTACTGAATTAGGACCCACACTTATGACCTCATTTAATCTTAATTACCTCCAGAAAGCCCTACTTCCAAATATAGTCACATTGAGGGCTAGAGCTTTAATATGTGAGTTGAAGGTGGGGGTTGGAGAGGACACAATCCAGTACGTAGCAATGTTATTGTCTATAAAGACAGACATTTATCAAATAATCACAAAAGCAAACATAAAATTCCAAGTAGTTCTAAGAAGGAGAAGTCACACTGCCAGGAAGGTGTCTGACAGAGAAATGCAACCTAGTCAGGGAGTTCCAGGAGGACTCTCCCAAAAATGTGTCCCTTGAGCTGAGATGTAAAGGAACAGTAAAAAATTCACAGGCATAGAGAGGAGTGGAGAGGCTTCAAGGCAGAGGAAATAGAATATGCAAAGTCCTTGAGGCAGGAAAATACATAATGAGTTCAAAGTACTCCTCTTAGGGCTAGTACAGAGAAAACATAACACAAAAGGAGACTGGAAAGTCAGGTCAGCACAGGCAGAGTGTTGTGGAGTGTCGTAAGGAGTTTTCATTACTCTAATAACACTAGGAAGCACAGTAAGATTTAAGGAACAGGAATGGCATAATTAGAGTTGCATGTTTGAAGAAGGCACTTCTTACAGCATGGATCTGTTGTTCAGATCTAGAATCTGCACATACAATGGGCTTCCATTTGTTCCTTTGGATTGATTTTACTCCCTACAGCACCAAGTAACAACCTAATTCCCAAAACTCCATGTTTTAGGGGCCCACATGGCCTGCATTGCTGGTGATTTTATCTTGTTCTTACAGAAAACTTATACAGCTTATGATGCAGTTTTGTGGGGAGTTTTTTGTATACATAGCACTCATCTAAACTTCTGGTTCATAAGATTTTGGGAGGCTATAACTTTGCCTACCATAATAACTGGCCCACATCATAAGCCCTCAAAAGCTAATCAGTTAAACACATCTTTTGATTAACTAAATAAATGACTTCATGAACTCCCTTAGAGAGCAATTTTCCCTTTGAAGAGGTTATGAGTAGCTCTAGTTGAGCCCAGATTCCATCTGATCTTCTAGTCTTTTGGGCTGTAATAGGAAACACTATCCTACAGGTGGTTCAAAGCTCCATGAAGGACCTACATACAGAGAGGTGTGGGCAGACTTAAGGAGCGAAGAAGTGATGTTGTGGTACCCAGAGAGCAGCCATATTGTGGAGATAATACCACCCACTCCACCCTCAGGGTTTCAACACCCCATAGAAATATTGACTTTGACCTAATTTTATTGCTGTCCTCCAATTCTTCTTCTCCCTACCAAGTGGTAGAATTTGAATCTCTCTTCATAATGGAGAGAATTTCTAATGCCATATCCTGTACCTTTCCATATCCAGTATTAATTCTCAGATCTGAGTCCTCAAGGCTCAGACTATTTCAAACCATGCCTCCTTGGAGACTCAGAATAAAAATACCTTTTATCTCAAGGTACTTGAGATAAAGTACCCAGTTCTCACAAATCAAAATCAACTTGGCTTTCATACTATAGTTCCAGTCATGGACTCTCAAAACTCTTGAAAGTTGAAGACAACAATGATGTCTTTGTTATATACTGTACCTACCTTCCCCTAAAGCAAAGAATGCTATTGATTTAGGTAGGGAGAGAAGGGGGAACAACAATTAGAAGTACCTAGGGATTCCTAGAAGTGAAACAACATCCATCTTAAAAATACCATCCTGCTGCATTTTTAAGCATGAAGGGTACTACTCAGTAGGGAAGTATGAGGAACTCTGCAATTCCACATTGACCTCCCCTTGGGAAGCATGTTTGAGTTCATAAGAATTACAAAACAAAAGATTATGTTCAAGCTTTTTTTCTAGTTACAGTCTCACTCTAGTCATGCTTCCTAATGAGGGATGCTCCTCCATCACCTTGGCTGAATTACATTGAGCTGAAAACTTCTCAGCAACCAGCTTTACAAGTACCCTCTTGAATTATTCTTAGGGCTGGCTGATTCTTCCAAAATGTTCAAATTTTACTAATTTCTTTAATGGATAGTAATCTGCTCCTGGTATTCTAGGAGTGTGTGACGCAGATGGCCTTCAAGTTATTAAAGAAATTAAGGGCAAGAGAAACGACTTACCTGATTATCCTTAACCCTCCCACATGAGACATGATAGATGCCTTCTGGACTCCAGTCTTAATGAAAGGAAATGAGTCCTATTCACTGGAGTAGGGAACAAGGATGAAAGGGCTAAAATTGCTCAACCCTGTCCACAGTAATTTCCACCTTTGGCCAAGGAGAAGCTAATCTTGTAGTTTGGGTTGGAGGTGGTGGGCCTTGGAGACAAACTTAATGAAGCTTCTTGGGCCACGCCTGGCCACAACTGGCCACAAGGTTCTTCTAGCAATTCATAGATTCATAGTTCACAAAAGCTCCACACTTGTCCATCTCCCTCAAGGTTGTTATAGCAGAATGAGGGACTTATTTCTCATTAATTACGTAACTCTTCAGACCCACTCCTTAGAAGTAGATGACGAATTATTATTGGCTCAACTACTTCATCTTTCTTAGTGAGACAAAGTTTAATAACTCCAGGAATTAAAACCATAATAGGCTCTCTTTAACGTCTGTGGGGCTTTTGTGTGTGAAAAAAAAATTGACTAGCATTCGTATTTTGTTTAATGTTCAATTCATTAGACTCCTGTATTAGACTCAAGGAAACTTTGAAAGCCTATTTTTTAAGCACTTAGTCATTGATTACAAGTTTTGATTAATTCAATTCCCATATACAATTTAAACTGCAATAACAAATTTAGTATGGCTGATTTTTCAAAAGCTTCCAATGCCTTTAAGAACAGACAAAACAAACAAAAGTACAATGATTTCAAAACTATTTAAAACTCTTTCAGCAAAAAATGGCTATATCAATGTTAAAATCCTGAATTTAACTTTTTTAAAAAAATATTTATTCTTTTTAGGGATTTCAACTTCCACAGCTTCCTAGAGTTTTGGTAATTTTACCAGACACCATTCTTTTCATTTATTTATTTATTTATTCATTTATTTTCTGTTTCATTGAGGTATAATGGTATAATTGACAATTGAAATTGTATATGCTTAAAGTGTACAGTGTAATGACTTGATATACACATCGTGAAACGATTATAACAATCAAGTTAACTATTACCTCATATAATTACGTGTGTGTGTGTGTGTTTGCAAATGCTTAAGATCTATTCTCTTAGCAAATGTCAAGTATACAACACATTATTATGAACTATATTTACTAGGCTATACATTAGGTCCTCGAGAACTTATTCATCTTATAAGTAAAAGTTTGTAGGCCTTGACCAACATCTCTCCATTTCTCCAGCTCCCAGTCCCTGGCAGCCACCATTCTACTCTGTTTCTATGAGTTTGACTTTATTTTTAAGATTCTATAGACAAATGATACTATATAGTATTTGTCTTTCTCCAGATTATTTCACTTACCATAATCCAAGCTGTTGCAAATACAGGATTTCCTTGTTTTTTTAAGGCTGAATAATATTCCATCAAATTTATCTGTACCACATTTTCTTATCCATCCACGCACCAATGGACACTAAGGCAGTTTCCACATCTTCACTATTTTGAATGATATTGCAATGAACCTGAGGGTGCATATGTCTCTTTAAAATACTGATTTCATTTTCTTCTAGTATATACTCAGAAGTTGGATTGTTTGGTATCTCAATCCCATTTTGTATGGGATCATATGGTAACTCTATTTTTAATTTTTTTAGGAATCTTTATACCGTTTTCCATGATCATGATAGCTGTGGCAATTTACATTTACACTCACAATATATAAGGCTTCCATTTTTACCACATCTTTATGTCTTTTTATCTCTTGTCTTTTTTATGATAACCATACTGGCAGGTATAAGGTGATATCTTATGGTGGCCAGATACCATTTTTTTAATTTCCTAGAGTTTTAATACTTTTTCTAGACCCCAAAGAAAATGAACTCCATCTCAGAAAGGCCTAGAAGGTAGATGATAGATTTGGGAACCTGTTGACTTATGGCCAGAACATATGACATAATTTGGCAATCTTCAAATCACTGGGCCAAAAACATTTTTATCATAAAGTTTCACATATTGGATGATGGAACACTCACATCAATGACTTTCATTTTTGAGGTTAGGTGTCCTTTCTCAAACAAGTGTATTAGTCAGGGTTCTCCATTAAACCAATAGTATATATTAATATATAAATATATAGAAAAAGATTTGTTATGAAGCCTGGGAAGTCCCATGATCTGCTACCTGCAAGCTGGAGATTCAGGGAAACTGGTGGTGTAGTTCCAATCCAAGCATAAAGGCCAAGAACTGGGGAGCTGATAGCGTAGGTCCCAGTTCGAGTCTGAAAACCCAAGATGCCAGAGTGCTAATGCCCAAAAAGGCAGGAGAAGATGGGTGTCTCAATTCAACAAGAGAGAGCAAATTCACCCTTCCTCTGCCTTTTTGTTCTTTTCAAGACCCTCAATGGATTGAATGAGGCCTACCCACAATGGTGAGGGTAATCTTTACTCAGTCTACTGATTCAAGTGCTAATCTCTTCCAGAAACACCCACAAAGACACTTCCGGAAATAATGGTTTACCAGCTATCCGGGCATCCCTTAGTCCAGTCAAGTTGACACATAAATTCAACATCCCAATTAGGGTTTCTTTAAATCTTGACTTACCGACAGTACCTTTCCCATTGTCCTGAAATATTGACCTGGTGTGTCAGCAATATTAAAAATGTATGTGTTGCAATCACTTTGGAAAATGAGTTGGTATTTCTTATAGAGTTAAACCCACACCTAAATGGTAACCCAGCAGTTCAACTCCTAAGTATTTAGTCAAGATAAATAAAAGCATTTGATCACAAAACGACTTGTACAATAATATCCATAGCAATTTTAGTCATAATAGTCAAAAACTGAAGATAAACTTAATTTCCATCAAGTAAAAAATGGAATAACAACTGCGGCATATTCATATAATGAAATATTACTCAGCATTGGAAAGAATAAACTACTATATTGCACCAATATAATCCCAAAAACATAATGTTGAATAAAAGAAGCCAGACACAACATGTTGAACAAAAGAAGACAGATACAAAGTACATAGTGTACTATTTCATTATATAAAATTCAAAAGCAGGCAAAACTAACCCGTGGTGACAGAAATCAGAAGAGCAGCTTTCTATGTAGGATGGGGATAGAAAGGAGACATGAGGGAACTTTCTGGTGTAATGAAAATGTTCTATATCTTGACTGATGTGTTGGTTTCATGGTAAAATTTGTCAAAACTCATCAAACTAAACACTTAAGATCTATTTATTTCACTATACATACCTTTTACCACAGTACGTACAAACCCACCCTGCCCTCTCAAAAAATAAAAGATACACACACACACACATATACACAAACACATACATACACATAATATCTATATGAACAAAATTACATATTAGAAATCTGGGGCCGGGCACAGTGGCTCACACCTGCAATCTCAGCACTTTGGGAGGCCAAGGTGGGTGGATCATGAGGTCAGGAGTTCAAGACTAGCCTGGCCAATATGGTGAAACCCCATCTCTACTAAAAATACAAAAATTAGCCAGGCATGGTGGCAGGTGCCTGTAGTCCCAGCTACTCGAGAGGCTGAAGCAGAAGAATCGCTTAAACCCAGGAGGTGAAGGTTGCAGTGAGCCGAGATCATGCCACTGCACTCCAGCCTGGGCGACAGAGTGAGACTCCATCTTAAAAAAAGAAAAAGAAAAGAAAAGAAAAAAAATCTGTCGGAGGCCCTAGAGAACTACTAAAGCAGTGAGGCTCTGAGGAGACAAAATCCCAGACGGAAAGGTAGCTCAGAAAGATGAGCCCAACATTTGGCTCTTCTTATGCTTTTCATGCATTTGCTAGTTCAAGAACAAAGAAAATCTGAAAAGCAGAGTTTGGGGTGGTTTAAGTGGGGTGGAAATGGGGAATAGCCTAAGATGAGAGAGAAGCAAGTTCAGGGCCCACCATTGAGGAGATATGTTGGTGGACAGCTGCACCCCTAAAGGGATACAGACTCAGAGTAAGGTAAACCTGAAAAAGACCGGTCCACCAAAGACTGAAGCCTGGGTTCAAGTCCATTCAATCTTCCATTGGATTAAAGGTATCTTTTTTCCTTTATCCCAGCAGCCTGATAGAAGCAGATGTAAATCCTCCCTAGATAAAAATAACATAGTCCACAGCCTTAAACTATTGCTAACATTTGCCATAAATACTGTCTGGCTTTTGATCTAAAATAACTAGACATGCTACAGTAACAGAACTAAGGGTCTAAAGAAAATAAGTACAAAATATATATATATAAAGACAGGCTACAAGGGAGCCAGGTATTTAAGTTATGAGAGATAAGATTTAAAATAATTGTGATTAATGTGTTTCGAAATTCAAATAAGCTGGAGAATTTGAGTAGAAAATTGGAAACTTTAAAGAAATAAATGGAACTAGAATTTGTATACTCAATAACAAATTAAGAGGTTAATAGATGAGCTTAAACCACTCATTTTATTAGTATTTTATTAAAATTTAAAAGTATTAAAATTAGTAGGGTCAGAAAGAAGTTTCTTCACCTGACAAATTACTTGGTTTGTAGTCAACTCTCCTTTGCAGGCTATTTAGCCAATTTATAATTTTGTAACATATTGTTAGGCCCTCTTCTTATACAGTTAATGTTTATGACTATTTTTTTAATTAACTACTGAGCCCCTCTACTTGGTTAGCATATGAAACCATTAACACCAATGAATCTTTCCTGTTTTCAATGTCAACACTACTTTTTTCATTCCTTTTTGGCTTACTGACATGCTTTGTTAATTTCTTCTTATTTATAAAGAAAAAAATTAGGTACCTATATCCTAAGTAAATCTTGCTTAACTGAGTATATAAAACATCCATTTATATTCATCTTTTCCTACTTATTAAAATCAATAAAAATTAAACATACACTTATATTCATCCTTCTTTTGTATTATACTTTCATTTTTGTATACTTTTTCCTTTTTAACCATCACCATTGTCATGACTTTTAACAAATCCGACTAGCTTCTATTGGCTATTATTATTATTATCACTATCATTGGTGAAAATCATAACATTTTATGCCCTCTTGAATCACCAACTTTTATCACTTTTTCCAACGTTCTTAGAAGTATTCTTGTTTCTTGGTAACCACAGAATGTTCTAGGGTTATTCTTATTTTCTCTTGCTCTAAAACAGTGGTTTTCAAAAAAAAAAATGCTGAGTTTTTTCCCAAAGAGACACTTGGCAATGTCTGGAAACATGTTTGGTTGTCACAACTGAAAGAAAGCAGATTAGGGGTGGGGAGTTGCAACCAGCATCTAGTAGGTAGAGTTTAGGAATGTTGCCAAGCATCCTACCGTGCAAACTGATGTTGGGCCTCAAATGTCCTCACCTCAAATGACAGTGCTGAGGTTGAAAAACCCTGATCTAAGTAATGTGGAATCAAATAACCTCCAACGAGTTCTGGGTCTTTTTTAAGCTGTAAGAGTTTTAGACCAACATGTGACTGTGCAGCTGCACAACAGAGTTGTTGATGGATGAGGGTGATGCTGCTGCTGCTGCTGCTGCTGTTACTATACCGATCAATATTTTTTAAAGGTTGAGTTTAAATTTGAAGTTTACAATTTATTGTATATTATTGTACACCACCTTTCTTATAATATGTAGTTTCCTCAGCCACTAAGACTTTCTCCTACATTGACAAATATATTCTTATAATCAAGTCAAGAGTGATCCATTCAGGGTGGATTTCCTGTAACAGTTCTTACAGTTCATACAATATTTGCTTTCCTTTCTTCATCCCTGAAGACATGATAATTACAAAGTAAATTTTAAGAAAACTCTATCACCCAGACTTCACCACTAACAATTCATCCATGTAACCAGAAGCCACTTTTACCCCTAAAGCTTTTACCCCTAAATAAAAATTTCAATAAAAATAAAAATCAACTCTATTGATAATTTCTCAATAGGTAAGTACTGCAAATGTCCAGGTCTTCTTGGATGGCAGGTTCTTGGGTATGAAAGTAGCCAGCTTAGAAAATAATAGCAGCTATGATCTTCAGAGTACACAATAGAACATTAGGTGCTGGTCTAGAAGAAAACAAAACAAAACCTTTATCTAAGACTAGATTTATAATGTCAACATTGGATATTTCTGAAGAAAATGTCATATATTAACAAATTCCTACCATAGAGATTCCAATTTTGAAAAATCATGGCATTTCCCTGCCTTCTGAAAGATAGATCCTAACTGGAAAATTGGAAGAGTTTGAAAGCCTTTATTTATTATCCAATAATGTTTTAAGCCAAACTAGTAAACTCACATTTCACCCTAAATAAATTTTCCTGTCTTTCTCAATGTGTAAAAACACATATACTCACATATACGTTCATTCTTCCTCGTGTCTCAAACACACATACACACACACTTCACTTTTCCCTAGTCTTCAAAGTTTTGAGTCAGATGTTCTATAGAACATGCATGCATTTTAGTCTTCCCCAATTTAAAAAGCAGGCAAATAACTCAGTCAAATTTTAATTCATTATTGAAAACTTATTTTAAATCAATTTACTTGGTAACCAAGCCTTGGCTACAGTCTGGGTCTGTCCCCTGAAGAGATGACTGGGAAAGAACAAACCCCCAGTGGGCATCAGTATTGTCCCTTCAAGTGGCAGGTTGTAATTTTAAGTGTGACGTCTATGCTCCTTCCTCAAATTTTCATTTTTTCCTCAGAAAATTGAAACAAGCTCCACCAGTTGCATCGTCAGCATAGGAGATGGAGAAAACAATAGCCGCAGGTGACAATTATAAGGCAACTTGAAGTAGATAAGCATGACATTTAATAGTGACCTACAACTTTAGGACCAAGATGACTTTTGTAAGTTATAGCCACAAAATTATAAAAAATACTAAGGGCAGAAAACAAATCTAAGCTACTTTTTGTCAGTTACATATCACGCAATATGTACTCAGTAATGGCTGTTTTTAGCAAAAGCAAACCTTGATTCAGTGTGTTTGTGTGGTATTAGATCATTAAAATGAAAGGAACAGACACATTTAAAAGGTCATCAACTCCAACTACAGAGGAGAGTGAAACCAACATTTATTAAACAATTGTGTGCCATGGAGAATGATGTCAAACAGACAGAGAGACAGAGAAAATCTCATTGAATCCTTACAACTGTGCAAGGTAAATTTTAGTACCCAGACTTTAAAAGTGGGAGCATTGAGGCCAAGAGGGTTGGAGTGACTTGGCTCAGAGCTTGAATTCAAACCATAAGTCCCACTCTAAAGCCATAATCTTGTTACTATGTTGGGCCATCCACAGTGGAAGTGACCATATGAGAAATCAGAACAAAAAAAAATTATATATTCTGGAAAAGACATGTGTACACTGACCTGGACCTAAACATATGAAATAGGCATAGGAACCTATGCTAATAAGAGAATACTTTCAGTGAACATAAGATTGCAAATTTCAACCTTACTTTTTTTTACATAATTGAATTTAGGATATTAGGCTTTATTAAAATAAATAGAGAAAATATAGTAAGTTTCATATGGAATTGATGATAGACTTTAAGTTGTAGAGATAACATATTGAGTGTAAATTGTAGTAGTTTATAATCTTAATTGAACAGATTCTAAAAAGCTCTGGAAAACCAAGTATAATACTGACATTTGCGAGGAAGGATACTTTTACTTTTAGGTTTCAGTCACTGACAGCCTGTATATGTCAACATTTTCCACACTGTATTCCGTGGGCCATTACTCTTAAAATAGGACTCCGGGATTCAAATCATTCAGAGAAACGCTGATTTAGCAACAAAGAAAATTTCTTTATTGCGTGTTTGTAAATCTAAATCTCCAAGAAGTAGACAAGGTGTGCTGGGATGCCCAAACTTCCTTGTGCATGGGATGCTGGTTTCACAGAAATAGGTAGGGCACATTTTCCATAAGGAAGAGTTTAGAAAATATTTGTCTATGCAATTGTTGGCTAAGAAAAAAATTTGACAGGAGTTAAGACTATACAAGTTAAGAACATTACATTGCTCAACAACCTTCACAGGTTGTCACATCTTACTTTATTCTTCTACTTCTGGGCCTGAGCAAAACTGAGTAGTCCCCAAGAGCCATTAACGTGAGATTCTCATTTTCTTGCATCTCCATAACCCAGCCTCTTTACCCTTCATTAGTATTATAAAAACGTCCAAACTCAGGGCAATTGACCTCATAATTACATATGGTTTAACATTTCCTTTTCCCCTCGAATTAAAACTAGGAGCCCATTCCTTCTATCTGATTTCATTTTAACAACTTACCATTGATCTTTGGGGAGATATGAGGAAATCATGGGGAAAGGATTTTGAAGCTCAGCTGGCACAGGTGTAGATTTATATCTTTTCATCTTGATGGATTTGGAACATGTTCTATGCACTTGATTTTAGTTAATGCACTGCCCCCAAAGTGTCCAGTAAATGATTTGGAGTAACTTTTAAAGTGGGCAGATATAAAAGCTCTGAGGAAATACATGAAGAGATACAGAAATAATTTTACTGTCAGACTTCCTTACCCTCATCATTACCTTGAAGGGCTTCTTTGTCCTCTGTTAAGAGTTTTGGTAATTCTCACAGGACAATTGGGAATTGTTTTCTGTCTTATGCAGGCAAGATAATGAGCAGAATTTCAGAGTGGAAGTGTCCACTGAACTTGAAGCTAGATACAATAGCTAGAGTGGAAGTGTCCGCTCTGAAATTGGGAGGTTGCTATGAATCAACAATAAAAACAAAATGTCACTTCCTGGTATTATTTTCCAGAATCAGATTTGAGATGTTAGACCATGTGGCAAAAATGCCAGGAAGTGACATTTTTGCAGGCTAGCATCTCAAATCTGATTCTGGAAAATAAGACAACAAAAGAATGACAGGATTAGTATTAACTAAGCACCTACTACATGCTAGGCACATTATACCAACTGCTTTCTCAAAATTAGAAATTTAACCCATATCATAACCCTGTCATATAAATATCATTAACCTCATTTTAGACAAAGCTGGGAGTGGTGGGGCTAGGAGTCTGCCCCTAATTTGTTTGATTCTAAAGCCCATATTCTTCTGACATAATACACTGCCTCCAGTGGAAGGGTAGTGTTAATGCTTAGTTCCTCTTTACTATTTATAAGAGGAAGAGTCCATTGAGCAGCTCCACCCTTTTCTAAAGGCTGTAAGAAGGAACACGACTTGAGAAATAAAAACTACTCATTTTGTAAAAGGAAGAAATATGTCAAATATCATGAACTTCACCTCAATCTGGGTGCTCACCAGGTCCTAAACATTTAGTAAAGTTAATGAATAGACATGTAGTGCCCCTAGACATTGTGGATTCAGCAATAAAATTAAATAGTCCCTACCGTCCCTCAAGGAGCTCACAATGTAATGGAAAGACACAGGCAAGTCTCCTTTCCCCAGAAAACACTAGTAGGGTCTAATTCACAGTAATTTAGAGCCAAATGGGGTTTAACTTTTTTTCGTTTTTGACTGACATATTTAATTGTCATATTAATAAGCACAAATCTGAAATGTAAATCTCAGTAAACTTTTACATATGTTTATACATGTGCAACTACCACTTAAGTTGAAACATAGATCATCTCTAGCATTCCTTAAGGTTCTCCCAGGCCCCTCCTAATCAACACTCTTCCTAAAAGTAACCACTGGTCTTATTTCTATCACCATTGATTACTTTTGCTTGTTTGAACTTCATATAATGAAACCGTAAAATAAATGCTCCCTTGAATCTGGTTTAATTCGCTCAACATTATATTTGTGAGATTCATCCAAACTGTGTATAGCAATAATTTGTTTTTTCTTCTTGCTGTGTAATGTGTAAATTTACCTCAATTTGTTTATCCATTATATGTTAATAGATATTTGAGTTGTTTTCCTGTTTTGGCTATTATGAATAATGGTGATATGAACAGTCTTACACATGTCTTCAAGTGGATATAAAGAATGGAAGTGCTAAGCCATAGAACAGGCACATGTGCAGCTTTAGTATACCTCCAAATGCTTTTCCAAGAACATTGGTACAAGCAGTTTTACCAATGGGCACACCTACCAGCAATGTCTGAGAGGTCTACCTTATATCCTCACCAAGATCTGGTATTGTTACTCCTTTTAATTTGAGCTCTCTAATGGATGTGTAGCGGTATCTCTTTGTGGTTTAAATTTGTATTTTTCTGATGACTGATAATGTTAGGCACCTTGTCACAATTGTATTGGCTATTTGGATTTTCTTTTTTGTTAGGTACCTAATGAAGTTTTTTGAAACAAGTTTGATGCAGCTTGTCACAAGCCAACTGTATTTATCTTTTGTGTGTGCATCTTCTCATTTTATTGAGGGAAAAATCTAAAATGAGAGAGTTAAGTAAATTGGTCCAACTCATGGTTGGTTGTTAGTAAACCTGTACTTGAAATCAGATCTACACACTCCCATTCCTATGTGTTTCCTCTGTACATGTAATGTGTGGCCCCATCAGTCATCTGCACCTATTAATTGCATTCCCAACAGGCAGATTTTCTTCAGTTTTCCTAAGCTCAGTTAACTAACCGCCTCTGTGTAATCTTGCCCCATCCTCACCCCCTAGAACCTATAACTTCTCTACACAAGCCAACTTTATTTTCAACTTCACACTGTATAAGAAAGGGGCTTTTCTTCTCTCCAGTCCTTCCCCGCCCTCAATTCCTATTCACTCCCTCATATATACATACACCATTCCTCTCCCCACCCACTGTGAAGAGCTTGTATAGCTAGAGATGGGAAACCATACTTCAGGCTAAACAGGAAAACCCAATTTCATTTTAAAAACTGAAATAGATAATGACACTTCAGAAGGGTTCATCTCTGCCTACTTGTGTTTTACTTAATGCCCACTTCACATCTCTATAACAGCTCTGTGATTTACCATCCTGGATAAAAGAACCGAGTGGATTCTGTCTCCCAGTGTGTTAGAAATACGGCATTACATGTATTTTAAAAACCTAAATCACTGTGAGGCCTGCAAAAAATATCCCAAGTATTGATTTAAACATGTCTTTTTTGCAACATGCCTCCCTGTACGCGCTGGGAAACATAAAGTGACCCATAAATATTCTGGAAAGACCACTTATTTTCTATTCTTCTGTCACCCTGAGCTGCAGAACCATTCTTCCCTCGTGTGCTCCTATGATTTCAAATCAAGGAGCAGGCTGTTTGAGGAAGAAAGCTCCAGTTTAAGTAGATTGCTGCAGGCCTGCTGCTGACAGTGCTGTCTGATCTCCCTTCAGGCAATGTCTAAAAATAATAATAAGCAATAGTTTATCTTTATAACATCCTTCTCCAACAATGGAGAGTTCAAAGCGATGCTGATATTAATTCATTAACTCTAGAATGGCCTTCTGAGGCAAGGAAGAGTTCACTACTCCAGCTTCTGAGAAGGATTTTGGGGTCTGGGTGGAGTAGGTGTGCCAGATTATGCAGTACAACAGGCCAGATGTGGCTTCATGAAATCCACTGCATCACCAAGCTACAGAGCCATAAAATTTTGGAGCTGGAAGGACCCGCATGGTAGAACCCACTTGTTTTCAGATGAAGAAGCTCAGACTCACAGAACTTGGGAGGACTCTCCAAGGTTGCACAGAGAATCTGTCCAAGGTCGCATATGGAAGAGCTTGAGGGGTTGCCAAGATCACACAGAAAGGATTGAGGATGCCACCAAGATCACGTAGAGACGTAGTGACTAAAATAATGTAAGACCCAGGTTTTCTGACTTCCAATTCAATGATCCAAGAGATTAAACATCAAGAGAAAGGGGCATGGGAATGTTTGCAGCTGCCACCATACCACCCAACATTGCCTCTAGCTTGCGAAGTTGCAGAGGAAGGAGAAGGGGGAAGGTAACAACGTGTTCATATCGTAACTCCTACAAAGCACACTGCCTCCAAATCCACCAGTGGTAAAGCACCGGAAGCAGCTGGCTGCAAAAGCTGCCCACAATGGTGTGCCCTCTACTGAGGAGTGAAGAAACCTCATGGCTACAGGCCTGGTGCTGTGGCACTCCATGAAATTAGGCGTTATCAGAAGTCCACTGAACTTCTCATTCACAAGCTTTCTTTCCAGGTTTTGATGCGAAAAATTACTCTCAACTTCAAAAGGATCTGCGCTTCCAGAGCACGGCTACTGGTGCTTTGCAGGAGCCAAGTGAGGCCTATCTGGTTGCCTTTTTGAAGGCACCATTCTGTGTGCTGTCCATGCCAAATGTGTAACAATTAGACCAAAAGGCATCCAGCTAGCACGTGGAGAACGTAATTAAGAGTCCACTATGAGGCGGGCGCCTGTAGTCCCAGCTACTCGGGAGACCGAGGCAGGAGAATGGCGTGAACCCGGGAGGCGGAGCTTGCTGTGAGCCAAGATCGCGCCACTGCACTCCAGCCTGGGCGACAGAGCGAGACTCTGTCTCAAAAAAAAAAAAAAAAAGAATCCACTATGATGGGAAAGATTTTATTCTAGGGGAGTCAAAAGCATATGATTACCAGTGGAAAAATAGGAGACAGAAATCAAGTACTAGCAGTTTTTCCATTTTCATCTGTCTGTAAATGTTTAATATACAGTAAATGCAGGGACATAAAGCATTAATGCAAATCAGCAAATCAAAATATTTCAGTGAACAAATTTCACCAGTTCAATTTTATAGCAAGTATAAATAAAACTGTTAAATTTTTCTGCACAATGCCAGCATTTGATTTTTTTAAGTACATTTCTTATTGAAAGCAAACTAAACAGTGTTTGTAACATTATTATCATATACTAGATTCCATCCATTCACTATACTTTTCTAATTGTGTTGCTCTAAATGTAAGTACATGTTTTTAATGTTGTCTATCTTCTGTGCTGTTCCTGTAAGTTTGTTTTTAAAATACATTGTTATTTTTGGAAAGAAAGAAACAAACAAAGAAACAAGGAAAGAAAGAAGGAAGTAAGGAAGGGAGGAGGGAGGGAGGGAGGGAAGGAAGGAAGAAAGGAAGGGAGGAAGGAAAGAGAGAAGGAAGGGGAGGGAGGGAAGGAAGGAAGAAAGGAAGGGAGGAAGGAAAGAGAGAAGGAAGGGAAGGGAAAGGGAAGGAAAGGGAAGAGAAGGAAGGGAGGAAGGAAAGGAAGGAAAGAAGGAAGGAAGAGAAAGAACAAAAGAAAGAAGGAAGGAAAGAAAGAGAAGAAAGAAAGAGAGGAAGAAAAGGAGGGAGGAAAGGAATGGAGGGAAGGAAGGAAGGAAAGGAGAGAGAGAGAAAGAAAGCAAAAGGAGCATGAAGAAGAAAAGGTGAACTATTATCCTTAAGAATCCAAGGTGTTTAAGCCAATGTTTAGCTCAAGATTTTGGAGAAACTTTTGCCTCTGGTAGGTCACACAGGTAATAAGCAGTAGACTAAAACCCATATCTGACTGATGCTAAAGTCTACATTCTAGATGACCCCTCTCTACTGGTAAGCAAATATTTGAAGTGCCTTATGATGTCCTGAGAAAGTACCTAGGAATTTTCTTTGAAAGACTCTAGAAAATTGGACAAGTAGGTTAAGAGGGAGGTGGAAAAGAAAGCCTTTTTCTTTTTGTTTCACACATTTTTTACTGCTTGATATTTGTTAGCCATTATGCATATTACTTTAATTATTTTTTAAAAAGTGGTTGACATATTTTGAGGGTTTTCCTGAACTCTAAAATGTCATTTAATTTAAAAGAACACAAAAAAAAAAAACCCAAAAAATTCTCCTAGCTCAAAATGTATGCTCCCTTTAGGGCATTGTATTATCTTCTTTGGAACATACCCAGTGTCCCCTCACCCCATATTCTCTGACTATATTTTTTATATGTCCCGTGGGTTTGTTACGTGACAATTGCAGCTAAAAATATGCTTGCTTCTGCCCACTCCCAACTTATTATTTTTGTATGCACTCACTCCACACAATATCTTTATTATGAAGAATTTGCATAGGCCCTTGTTCACTCAAGAGACATTTATTGATCACCTCCTACATGCCAGACACCTCATAACCCTACCAACCAGGAAGACAGACGTGTGAGCAAAATGTAACCATACAGTCAGGGGAATACATAATTAAGGCATTCAAGATATGCTTTGAGAACACAAAAAAATAACCCTGTGAAGGGATTTAGGGAAGTGTTTACAGAAGAAGAGGTATTTGACCTGTCTTGAAGGCTGAAATGGAGTTTTCTAGGAGTTAAAAAGGAATGAAGTTATCCTAAGTATGTATGTGAGCTACAAAGAATGAGATAGAGAATTGTATTCTCCAGGATTTTCAAGGGCTGCTCCTCAGAATGAAAAAGGCAGTCAAAATGAGAAACCAGAAAACACAAGCCAGGTAGCTGTGGGAGGCAGGGAGCCACAGGTCAGCATAGAGGCTGCAAGCAGAGGCAGAAAGGGAAGGAGGAATCAATGTGTGGGAGGGGACTAAGGAGACAGAAAGAATGAGAGGAACTCTAGGACATTTTTCTGCCTGATGATTTGGATAAACACCTGTACCAGTCTCAAAAAGAAAACTCTGTTAGAGTGTCTAGGGATACACACTTAGGTGATAAAATTATATAAAATAACTCAAGGACATGATGGCACAGAAGTGGGAAGGTGGATACTTTTGAAAGAAATATCCCTCTAAAGGATGGAGGGGTGGTGATGGGTCAGGGTACATGAAGACCTCAGAGATGGTCAGCAATGTTCTGCTTCTTGTTGTAGGCAGTAGTTACAAAAGTGTTTGCTATATAAATAATTCAATAAGTTGTTTTGGTTTTGTTTGTTTTGTAGTTTGGTATTTGTGTTTATTGTAAACATTTACCTATATCTGAGTTACAGATGTGCCTTCTTTTTCAAGGATGGATGGTGGACATGTGGAAGTTGGAGGTAAATTTCCAGGTAGCTCCAGTTATACATGAAACAGCACAGCATACTGGGGAGTATTCTGAAGGTCACTGTGGTGGAGAGGGGGCAGGTTGCTGTAAGGAGATCCAGATTGCGACAGAGAGAGGTAGGCAAATGGGGAACCTCAGAAAGATCCTAGGGGAAGTGGGGCTCCTCCCAAATGTGGCCCTTATTTCCACGACTTCCATCCAGGAGTGGTTATCACTGCCTCACGAAGCTCTGGGTGACAACAGCGGGTAACCCTTATTCACACGTAAGGTAATGAGAGCAACATCATTCTTGGCAAGGGAGAAACCTGAAGCCTCCCTACTTCAGTGTGGGGTGACTCAGGGGGTTATCTTCAAACAAAGGACTGATGCTCTTTCAAAGAAGAAAAGGAGGAGGATGGAGGAGGAGGAGGAGAAGAAGGAAAAATAATGGGCCAACCTTATGTGAGATTCATTTGCTGCTGGAACAAGGTGTTCACTCAAGTTTTCTGGCTCAGCACGTTTGAAATACTTGTCCCCTGGGAACAATGGGCCGATGTCTAATGGCTTGGAGAAGGAAGTACACACAGTGCCCTGCAGTGAAACCAAAAGAGCATTTGTAACCCCCCACCAACCCCATCTCTTCCAGGAATTTATCACACAGGCAGCATCAGGGCAGCCACTGGGTTCACGGTGTCCTTGCTGCTCTCCTGAGGCTGCCATTTTCTCCCTTTGGTCTTGACTCCTGCAGGGTCAACACCACAGTGTTGTCAAAAGAGGGCTTGCATTAAGCTGAACTGGGCCCCTGTCCTGGCATTGACACTCATAATCTCCATGACCGTGTGTAAATGATTGAGTACCACTGGTCCTTACCTATAAAATGAGAACAATAACATCTCACTCAGAGGGTTCATGCATAGATTAAATGGAGTAATTCTGGTAGCACCTGTCATTTAGTAGGTACTCAGGAAATCAGAGTGTGTGTTATTGTTATAATTAGGTGGAATTCATAAGCACTTTTTAAAATCTCACAATGAGATAACTTCCAGAATACCTAAAATCAAAAAGATCTACAATGCCTAAGGGTGGTGAGAATGTGGAGCATCAGAATTCCCATAGATCCTGGTGGAAAGGTGAATTGAAGCTGAACATATGCACCCGTACAAGCTAGCAATTCCACTCCTAGATCTAACATAAACCTGACAGAATATACTTGTACGTCCCAAAAAATAAGAATAGTCATAGCAACATTTTTCATAATAGCCCGAAATTGGAAATGTCCATCAATAGTAGAATCAATAAATAAATTGTGGTGTATTCACGCAATGGAATATTACACAACAATGAGATTGAATAGATTCCTACTCCATTCAACAGCAGCGGTAAACCACATTAACCAAGAACTGAGTAGAAGAAGTCAGACATGAAGGAGCACATCCAGTACGCATCCATTTATGTGCATTTCAAAAACAGGCAAAACTCACCAACAGGATTGGTAGTCAGGAAAACGGTTACCCCTGGGGCAGAGACAATGGGTTGGTGATTAGGAAAGGACATAGGAAGGGCCTCTGGAGTTCTGCAATATCCTATTTATTAAGCTGGGTAGGAGTTACTGGGTAGTTTCTGCATATGTTTAATGTTTAAAAAAGATTAAACAGGAAGGGAGAATTTTTAAATAAGCAACTAAATTCTGATGCTCCCTGAGATATAAACTCCGACCCATATAATCAACTGTCTATCTTCTCCTAAAGTCTCCACAAAGATTCTATCATTTCTTAATAGTAGTAGCCAGCCTTAACTGAGCACTGTGTCAGGCATGCCTCTAAGTGGATAACAAGTATTAATTTCTTTAATCCTTATGACATTTTAGGAATAGACTAACCATTCTTTGTGTGCTGGGTATAGTACCAATTTATGCCTATGATCCCAGCAAAACTTACGGCACCCAGTGCTCCTTTTATTCTCAAAAGTGCCTGAGTTTGAAGCATATTCACCCTGCCTATGAGGTGGGAACCATTATTATTATCACTTTTTAAGTGAATGATGCACAGAGAGTTTAGGTAATTTGTCCAAGGTCTTGAAGCCAGTAAGTAGTAATGCAAGAATTTGAACCTAGAGTCTATCTCGTCACCACTAGGCTATTCTGCCTTTCTGGTCCAATTCTCACTATTCTTAAGATTCAGAAAAATTCTTAATGTCTATTTTTCTGCTGCTGCCACTTTAACTCATTTTCTATTGTCCCACAATTCCTGACAATAGGAGAGCTGCTCATCTATCACAGTAAGGCCATATCTGACCCTCCTCCCTTACGATGGCCTCTTTGCGTGTTCAGGATGTGAGCAGAACCCATCCTCTCCCTTCTCTTTTTAAAATGGTAAATACACTCCTTTTCACATTGACATTTGTCCTCACTCCATGTGTTCTCCAAAGCTTTAGTTGTGTCTGTGGATCTGTTTCCCATTTTGCATTCATTCCTTCATTACATAATTCAGTGAGCCCCTGCTAGTTGCCAGGCACTGCTGGCCTAGCTGGCAATAAAGTATAGAAAACAAGACAAGTACAGCCCATGTTCTCAGGAGCGTCCAGTCCCAGAGGAAAAGGGACGCTAAGGAAATGATGGCATGAGCAAAGATTATTAACATTATGATAAGGATTGTAAAGAATGTAACAGGGGACTTGATGGAGTCTGAGTTAACTTCTAAAGGATGATTATCAGCATTGCACTGGTGAAGGGGTAGGGAAGGGTGTTCCGGGCAGAAGGAACAGTGTATGTAGAAACCCTGAGGATGAAAGGAGCTTTGGAGAGTGGTGCTATGCAAGGCCGATAAAAAAGACAGGGGAGCTAGCTAGATCTTAACAGGGCCTGTCACCCAAATAAGGAGTTCAGTTATTATTCTAAGTGCAATGGAAAGTATTTGACTCATTTAGCAGGGGAATGGCATAATTCTATCTCCATGCAGTGCTTCAATTCCTGGCTTTCAAATTGCTGAATACTCTAAGCTAAGTGAAGAAGGAAGCCACCTCCATTCATTCATATATCCCAAGAGTATAGAACATTTTTAGAATACTTTAAGAACATTTTCACAAAAGAGCAGCCTACCCCAAATGCCCTTAGTTACCAAAAACTTCATTATCTTTTTCAATAACATATTGCCAACTAGTATACAGTGACTAAATTTATCAAAAGTTCTGGATCACAGCCACCAGTTGCATAATTCCACTTTTCACCTTGTAGCCTATTGTACTGAAAAAGAGCACTATTTACATAAACAACAAGAATGGTGCCTTCTGTCGTTAAGCAATGCAGTGGCCCTGCATATAGGTTCAGCCTCTGTCTACTAAGATTTGTATATTTATTTTTATATTTGTATATTGCTACTTTTGTTGATTTATGAATCTGTGCTCTTAACTTATTCTAAAAGTGATTTAAGGAGGCTTACAAAGACAGAGCAAATAGAACAAGATAACAGAAAGAAAACAAAAATTCAAGGGAAGAGGGAAATAAAAGGGAAAACAAGGGTAGGGCCTTACAAATGATTCAGGAATGAGGTTATTACGTAAATGCATTCCTGGTGTTTTGTACACTTGGCTTTAACTTTTCCAGCAGTCAATATTGCTGGGATTTGAGGGGACTAATTAATCAGATCACTCCTCAGAAGGTTCAGAACCAATTGAGTAATAGAGCCAAGAAGAAAATTAAAATGCTCTTTATGTTCTAGCGCTGGAAAAACTGGATTGGAGAACTGGACTTGGATCTAAGATATAAAATATCTTTCCTCCGTGAAGTGCATTGATTTACCCCCAGCCACAGGCAGAACGTGTAAACTGCACTCTCCAAAAAGCAGATCTGCTGGTCAGTCCACACATCACCTGTGGGAGACAAAATCAAGAATACTAACATCCTTGCCCTGAGGGTTAGTAGTCCCAAGGTAGGACACACTGACAGACAGTGGCTATTGTTCCAACATCATCATCGGTTAAGTTATACCCCACTTCAGGAAGTTGCTTATAAAAGGCAGAAAGAAGGGTAGAAACACAGGTACAGTCACACCTTTCTAAACTGTTCAAGTACACAGCTCTTTGCTGGTCTGACCTAAGCAAGCATATATTTTGCAGTGCTTCTCAAATGTTTACGTGCATACAAATCACCTGAAGATCTCATTGAAATGCAGATTCCAATCCATACACCTAGGGAGGGGGTTGTGTTCTATATTTCAAAGACCTTGCAGGTGATGCTGAGGCTGCTGGCTGACAGATCACACTTGAGGAGAAATAAAAGCTAGAGCATCTGGAATAGAGGTCCCAAACTAGGGATCACATCCAACTCTTGACTTTAGGGGGTCTGCGTGCTTAGATGACAAAAACACACACCTCTATTTTTTACCACCTCTAACTGAATTGCTTATTTCTTTCAATTATGAAGTAGGAATAGACCACAGTAGTATGTGCAGTAACTGTGACTTTATCACCAATCAAAATCTCATACCTTTTCCTATCACTTTACAGTTGTTGCAGATATCACCAAATATTACTTTATGATATGTTTATAATAATCTCTAAACACCATGACTGCTGGGGAATTACAGTAGTGATTAGACCCACTGCCAGCTCTTGTTATTTAATCTGTTAATAAAGAGATTTATACCTTACTATTTTACAAATTAATGTATTAATAAAGAGGTGTGTCCTATTACTATTTCACAAATTTGATATCTTAACTATTTTGATAGCTGTATTTTACTATAATTGAGTTTTTTTGTAATCCTATGTGTTTTAATTTTTATGCATTTAAAAGTATTATTCTTGGAAAGAGTTCTTAGGTATCACAAGAATTCCAGGAGGGCATGGCACAGAAAAGGTTAAAAACACTTGCTGTAGAAGAAAGGGCTACCAGAAGTAGCCACTCTCCCATGGTAGTGACGGTACGCTCGGTGACTGCATGCTGGAGCCAGACTGCCTGGGTCTGAATTCTCCTTCCTACTTAGGTGTGAGACGGTGGACAAATGCTTACTCTCCCTAGACCTTAACATCGTGTAATACAAAGGAGTGGTTAAAGGATTTAATCAGTTACTGTTTTTAAGATGCACAGAGTAGTGCCTGGGTCAGAGTGAATACATTATAGTAGAAAATGTGAGTACTACATTCAGAAACGCAAACCACCATCTATTCAATGCCCATCTGGGAAACTGAGATAAATATTGCAAAATCCCTGTTCTCATCAAGTCCGTGGATTCAATGGGAGATATAGCAAGCAAGTAAACTGAAATGATGAACTAAGTCTCAGAAGGTAGGTAGGCACTGTGGGAATCCAGAGGAAGAAACTCCTGGCTGAGTAGGAAAAGGGAAAAAAGCTTTGCAAAATGCTTGTCAAACACCTCCCCAAATTATTTCAACATAGGCAAATGCATCCCATTTCCTCCTTGTTGTGGCTTCTGCTGATTTCTTACTTCAATTCCCCCAAAAGCTCAGCATGCCTTTTAAAATTCAATGCCCAGACTCCTTGCTAGCATTTTTCTATTTTATTAGAGTTATTCACATCTATTCTCCACTCCACTGGATGCTGGCCTTCCACAATACCATAACTGCCTGACAGGTTTGTGTCAATGCCAACACCTTGCCAGGACTAAAGAATACCTTTCTTCCTGCAACCCAGGAAATGGCAGGCTGACACCACAGTGCTGCCCCAGTCTTCTTGGGCACAGAGACCCTCCAGCCTCCAGGGCAAGGTCAGCAAACAACTACCACAGGAAAGCAGCCCTGAGCCAGACATGAACATCATCACTATTTCCTCTTGGCTCCAGTGCCAGCTATTTGGAGATTCCTGGATATTTCTATTGGGCGATTAGTGTTAGTAACAAAGATAGCTCCCATTTACTGGGCTTCACTGCATGCCAGGCACTGCATGCTGTACTTCCTATTTGTATTAATCTGCTAAGGTTGCCATAACAAAACACCACAGTCTGGGCAGCTTAGACAACAGGAATTTATATTCTCACGGTTCTGGAACCTAGATGTCCAAGATCAAGTTGTCCACAGGTTTGGTTTCTTCTGAGGCCCCTCTCCTTGCCTGTAGATAACCATCTTCTCCCTGTGTCTTCACATGGTCTTCCTTCTATGCCTGTCTATGTCCTAATCTCCTATTATAAGGAAGCCAGTCATATTGGATTGGAACCTACTGCCAACAACCTTATTTCTGTTTAGTTACCTCTTTAAAGACCTTATCTCCAAATATGGTTACATTCTGAGGTACTGGAGTTTAGGGCTTCAACACATGAGTTTGATGTGAGACACAGTTCAGCCCATAACATTATCCAAGCCACAGGGAGCTATTGAAGATGAAGATCCCGTGGCTCTGATAGATTAAGTAACTTGCCTAAGCTCACATGGTCAGGGGAGCTGAGAGTTGGAGCCAGAACACTCTGAGTCCACAACCAGTGCTCTGCCCACTCCACTAGCTTTTTCCTGGCCTGGTCCTTGGACTTTCTTAGGGGATCCCCAGGTCCTTCCCCCAGAACATCTGAATCAGAGTCCCAGAGGAAGGGGCTTGGGATTCTGCATATTTACAAACTCCTTGAATGCATCACAAGAACCTCTTCCCTACACCATACAGACTCCTACTACAGCTCCCATCCCAAGTTCTAGTCCTTTTAATGTCTCATCTTAGGGGATGTGGGAGCCCTGTGTGCAGTCTCCCTCCCCAGGGGTACCTGCTTTTCCCTGGAGAAGCTGATCTGCAGCAGGACCTGATGCTTACCTTGGGTTCCCAGGCAGGTTGTAGAGTGACTCACCCCCATCAGGCCCTTCCCAGGCCCTCCCCGTCCTTCCTTCCAGATGTAACTTCCCCACAGCTTAGTTCCAGCCTCTGAAGCCCACTCCACCGGTGGACCCTGAGTGGCTTCACCAGTGACCTGAAGGCTCGAGAATGGTATAGCCCAGAGAACATCTCCTCTGGTAGAAGCAGAGTTGGAGGCTGAGCTCAGCCAGCCTGCTTCCCCCGAACACTTCCCTCAGACACCAATCCCAGAAGCGCTGAGAACACCAAGGTTTCCCTCAAAACTCAGTTTGAAAACCACTGTAGGAAACTGTGTATAAGCTGGATTTACCCTAGAGTCTATTTTGTTCACAGCTTTATGGAGGGAAGAATGAAGTATAACAAGCTGCTTATAAAGCGGACTATTTGATACATTTTAACCCACACATACGCCTATGAAACTATTACCACAATCAGGAGAATGAACATCCTCCACACCCAGAAGTTTCCTCACGTCCCTTGGTAATCCCTGTCCTTCTCTGCCCCAACCCCCAACCCTTCTACCCCTCACCCCTCCACCCGCAACCCCTCTAACTCCCTAATTCCAGGAAACCATTTTTTGGCTATGTATTTATTTATTTATTTATTTTATGGTTTTTTTTTTTTTTTTTTTTTGAGACGGAGTCTTGCTCTGTCGCCCAGGCTGGAGTACAGTGGTGCTTTCTTGGCTCACTGCAACCTCCACCTCCCAGGTTCAGGTGATTCTCCTGCTTCAGCCTCTGGAGTAGCTGGGATTACAGGCACCCATCACAACACCCCACTAATTTTCATATTTTTAATAGAGACGGGGTTTCACCATGTTGGCTAGGCTGGTCTCAAACTCCTGACCTCGTGATCCGCCCACCTCACCTCGTGATCTGCCCACCTCGGCCTCCTGAGGTGCTGGGATTACAGGCGTGAGCCACTGTGCATGGCCTCACTTTTTTGGCTATTTAAATATAAACTAATGACAATTTTAAAAAATTAAAAATCAATTATTCAGTGGCACTAACCACATTTAAAATGTCTCGTATATACCTCAGGTGTCTACCTATACATCAGGTTACCACATTAGACAGTGCAGATGTAGAACATTACTAGCATTGCAGCAAGTTCTATTGGACAGGGCTGCTCTAGATACTAGGTCCTTTCCCCTTTCACAGTTCTAGATAAACATGGTTCAGATTATCTTCTTGGGCTCACCATTTTTAAGCTCCTTATGTTTATTAGTGGCTTTCTGGGTGCCAGACTACTAAGCATTTTTGACATGTTATTTCATTAAATAACCACAATGGCCCTATGAGATAGGAATAATTAATGTTCTCATTTTACAGATGAGAAAACTTAGGCTCAAGGAGGTTAAGTGCACGAAGAGCTGGTCTGGCTTCCAAGCCTAGCCCTTAGCCCTGTTATTTGAGGCAGCATAGCAGAGGCATGAAGAGCATAGACTCAAGGGTCTGCCCATGTGGGTTCCAATCCTGGCCCTACCACTTTCCAACTCTGCAACATTGGGCAAGTCATCAGTTATCTATGCTGTAATTTCCTTATACATAAAATAAGGATAACAACAAAACCTGCCCATGTTGTCATTAAGAGGATTGAATTAATTAAAATATATACAGCATTTGGGATGACAATTAGCACTCAGTAGGCTCAATATAAATGTTTCCCATTTTATATCCTTTTTTTCACTCCCATCTCAAACGCTTTTGAGTAAGACACAAGTTTCTCAGAAATAAAAGCACATGTCCTGAATAATTAGACATTTATTCGTCCCTTTATTTCCTGTCTCAACATCCCCTGATTCCCCATGAAGGACAAGCCCCACCCCTACAGCTGCTCTTTGCTGTGTCACATACAACGACGAATAAGGTCTCCATGGTGTCAGACTTGATATTTCTGCTCAGGCTTTTCTCTGCTGATCTGTAAGTCACTTCATTTTCTTTCTAAACTAAGGACAGGATTATTTGAAGAAACAGAAGCACAGAATCATTGTCCCACTCCACGGGCTTGTTGGAAGAGGTAAATGATGTTAGATTCATAATTTGTTCCTACTCCTCACATTTTTTTCTTCGCTGCCTTTGAATGTTTCACGTCCCAGTCATAACAAGAAAGCAAGTGATTTCTCAAGGAAACTCAAATAACATATTATCACTGTGAGAATCATCATGGCAAAAATCACTAAGTCTTGGTGTAAAAATCCATTAAGGGAAACTTAGTTTGGGAAGAATAGTTTTACACAGAAACGCAGGCTTGGCCAGACATAAGACTGCCTTTTCTGAGTGACGCAATTGTAAGACCCATCCCAATCTCAGGGGCTTTTCATCTCTTGGAGAAAAATTTCTTTTCTTTTTCAGCTCCATTCCCACTCCCCTACTCATCGCCACCATTTGACTCAAAGAAAATACTTTTATTTCTTTGAATAAGAGGGAGGCCCACCTTACTCCACTTTCCGTAGACACCAACGTCTTCAGTACAAGCACCCATTGGCTATAGAGCTGGACAAGGAGTCCTTTTGGGTCCCATCCAGTAACACAAAATATAAGACCATATTCCATGGCCAGAAAAAGCTCTAACAACACACACACACACACACACACTCATACACACTTTCACACAAACACATCTTCAACTTTGTTACTTTGTAATCATGCAGTTTTTCATTCTAAAATGACAAAATTTTTATTGAAGGTGAAAGTGTTAAGAACACTTTCCTGGTTACCCAAACCAACATTTTGTAAATGGACAGGATTTAGATGAGTAAAACCATAGAATCTATCCCAGGAGCATGAAAAAATTTTTCTTAGGTAGGTATTGATCCTTAGAAATACAATTTTATTTTCTCAGACAATTAAAGGGAGATTACGCCACTGGGCCTAAGAAGATGCTATCACTTCTTATCACTTGGTGTTCAGCAGATAGCTGTCTTAATTTAAAAGACCCCAAAGGTCAATGCTTATTTAGTTCCTTGCAATAATCTGTTTTGCCATAATTCTGCTCTTCTATTTAATTCCCTTATCTAGAGCAGCATTTTCCAATTTGTGTTTTGCAGAACAATAGATCCAAGAGGTGTTAATAAGTATCCTTGGGGTGGTGAAGAGTAAGTGTTTCTATAAGCAAATAAGTGTGGGAAATGCTGGGCTAAAGGAAATTTGAAAGATTTAATTACTACAGGACTTCTCAGAGCCTTCAATATGCTAATGTGTGGTATGAGTCAGAGAGATGAACAGGACCAAAGAGATAAATTTGTAAAGTATATGGCACAGAAGTTGGTACATAGTAACAATTAATCAATGTTAGCTTTTATAATTGTTAGCTATCATAATTTAAGGCTATCCCAAACTGATATGTTAAAAGTCTCCTTCTTCCATAGAACAATTCCCTAGACTTAATGTTCCATGAAACACACTTTGGGAAAGGCTAATCTATTCATCATTCCTATTATTATTTAATAAGCATGTTTCCCATTTCTATGAGCAAAGAAATAAGGTAAAATGTGATACCATGTGTGAGTACACAAAATACAAAAGAATTTTATTCCTGATTTTGGAAGCATTTACAGTCTAGAAACAAGACTAGTTCCCATTTAGGCAGAACATCATTTATTCTACCTTCCTCACCAGAGCTGATGACTCTAATGGTTTTATATGGTCTTAATTACTTAATATCTATCTCAGAAATGGGCACCTCCATGCATGTGTCAAGGGAAGAGCTTTTAGGACATAGAGAAAATTCACAAGTCATATTCATGTATTCACTCGTTCAAGCATTGATTCACTAAAATATACACACAAATAGATACATCTGAAGAAGGCCCTATGTATCAAATACCATTCTAAGCACTGGGGATAAAACAATGAATCAAGTAGACTACGTTCCTGCCCTCATGGAGTTTTACATTCACGTGGGGAAGAAAGAACACACAGGAAAATAAGTAAATACAGTAGGTCAGTATAAGTGCCCTGGAAAAAAGTAAATTACAGCAAGGGAATTAGGGAGTTCCAGGGTGGTGTGGGAGTGGGGACATTACTTTAAATAAAAAAGTCAAGAAAGCTTCACTAACAAGGACATGTTTGAGCAGAGAGCTGAAAGTAGCAAAAGACAAATGGTGCGGCATGGGAAACTGGATTACAGCATTCAAATAAAGGCGAGAAGAGGGTAGCTAGGTGGAGCCAGCAGCAGGGAGAGTTATGGAAGATGTTAGAAGAGTAATGGGGTGGAATAAGGAATCAGATCATTTGGGGCCTTATAGTAATCGTAAGCACTTTGGCTTTTACTCTGGGGAGCCACTGCAGGGTTTTGAGCAAAGGTACAAAGCAATCTGATTTTTTTTTAAAGGATTGCACTGCCTGATGCATTGAGATTGGACATTGTGGCCATGAAAAGAGTGGGAGCAGGGGGCAGAATCCAGGCACAAATGACCACAGTGGCATGGACGTAAGAGGCAGCAATGGAGGAGGCTCCAGAAATGAAGATTCATTACAAAAGTGTAACAAAGGCTGCTCGCCATTCAACATTACCCTGCAAGGAGGGCTGATGTGTGAAGGAAAGCTGTCCTTCTAGGGTTGAAAATGTTTTAAGACATAGTTGATTTTTGTTCAGTAGGTAAGTCAATCTTCAGCTTGTTAGCAATGTGCCACGTTCTTCCTACCCAAAGAAATTCATGCACTCAATATATAAATCAAGATGTCTGGTGAATTACCATAGCTGCAGGTGCCTGGCAACCAGGATTAGACTGATGGCCACTAATCTACGGGCTCCTGATTCCTTCTAGGGATGTAATGTGCTGTAAAGGGCATCCATATTCCTAAAACAGTCCAAACAGAGGAGAAAACATTCAGTCATCATCTCATTCTGTCTGATGGGCTTTTGCTTCACGCATATAGAGGCTAACTCACTGTCCCAACCAGATTCAGGTTGTACGGGTCACACCTTAGATAAGGAACTACACAAACTCATTATTGGCAGAAAGTTTTGAAGGATGGGTATAAGTTCTAAAGGCAGAATCAGAGAAACTGGTTATGAAAACAAAGGAAATGAAGGTGATCGATAGGTGTCTGAAAAATCAATGCTAGAATAGAGAAGGAAAACAATGTAAGCAAGAAACAGAGTAAAAGGGGTAATTCAAGGGAGCAGACTATCATCCATTGGTCAAATTGGCCTGCTGTTTTTTGTAAATGTTTTATTGGAAAACAGCCACACTCATTAATCTACATGTTGTCTACGACTACTTTCCTGGTACAATGGCAGAGTTGAGCAGTTATGACAGAGACCATGTTATCCACAAAATCCTGAATATTTACTACTTGGTCATTTACAAAAAAAAAAAAAAATTGCCCACTCTCAGTCTAGCTGTTCCCAAATGGGCTGGAGGACAAATTTCTGGTTGCTATTTCCTGCTCACCAGAGTATACAGCCTAGTTTACTATGGTGGGGCATGAGGACTGCTACAGAAATACCAACAAGTTTCAGAGATGTAGCCAGCATCACTTTCATTATGAAGAAGGCAGCAAGTCCTATAACAATAGTCCCAGCTCCTTACCTTGCCTGGCAAGGTACCAGACAGTGCCTATGCATCAGAACTTAACATTACACACAGAAGAGTAAAGAAACCATGGGAAACATGGAAGAGACAAGAGGAGGGGCAATGGAGAACTGCATCAGGACCTCAACACTATTTTCATCAAGTTCACTGCTATGGACCGAATCATGTCACCCTAAAATTCATGCGTTAAAGCCCTGCCCTCCAGTGTGATGGTATTCAAAATGGGGCCCTTGGGAGGTAATTAGGTTTAGGTAAGGTCACCAGAGTGGGGCCCTCATAATGGGATTAGCACCCTTGTAGGAAGATTTCTCTCTTTCTTTCTTCACCATGTGAGGACACACCAAGAAGGTAGCCATCTGCAAGCCAGGAAAAGAGCCCTCAGCAGAACCTGACCATGCTGGCTCCCTGATCTCAGATTTCTAACCTCCAGAACTGTGAGAAAAATAAATTCTGTTTTTTCAGTCTGCACAGTCAATTGCGTTAGTTATGGCAGCCTGAGCTAAAACATTCATCAAACATTTTAGCCCAATTATTAGAGTGTGACTCTGGAAGCAATGAAGTAGTCATGGCTGCTGAGAAAGTATAGAAATACCACATTCCCTCCTCCATTCTATGACTAGTACTCTCCTTTCCCTATCTCCAGGAAGGCCAAATTTCGATTTTATTTCTTCCAAGCACCCACCTGGGAGTCAACCAGGAAAATGGGAACTAGTACAAGATGCTGGTTGCAGTTTTCCAAGAATTCTTCCTGGTTAATGGCCCATGGACATCATTCAACATCCCCAGGCTTTCCTGCAGTGTTTCCCATTGCTGCTGATTATTTTCTGGAATCAAAGCCCTTAAAAATGGGCTCTAAAAACCTTCTAAAATAGCCAAGGTCCAAAACTTCAAAGATTCTGGACTTTTTTTTTTTTTTTTTCCAACCTTAGCTTACTGGAGAATTCTGAGTTGGTCATGAGACTAGTGACCACCTAAGTTGTCACTCTATTGGGTTAAGAGGACTTTGATTTGAAACTTCCAATAATTCAAAGAGCTGCCTTAGACTTTGGGAAAAGCAAGGTAAAATAAGGACCATATTGTAGTTTTCCCAAATACACACATTGCATTTACTGTCCCAAGGGGGGACAGAGAAACACCTCTTTGTCTCCCAGCTTTCCATACAAAAGCCCCAGAAATTCTCTGTAGGTAAGAAATGGTGGGAGAGACAAACATTTTGTTCTACAATGTTCCCCAAACCCTGAGTCTTTTCTGAAATGCTCTGTAGCCAGTTTTTTTTTTAATCTTCTGTTGAGTTTTGCAGTTGAGTTTGATTTGATGAGAAAATAATTTAAGACCTTTCCCTAAAAATGTTGGGCCAAGACCTGAAAATGCTGCTGACAATGCTGGAATTGCTTCTTGATGCCTTGGAATGATAGAAATAATTCACCTTCAAAGGCAAGCACAATTGTCTCTGGGGTCCTGCCCTGTCGGCAGGCCATCTGCCCCCGTTCTGCTCCTAAGGCCACGTTGCAATAAGATGATCCATCCCACAGGCAGCTCATTTCTCTGTATTGAAGAGCTAGGGGCAATGGTAGTATTTTTCTGCCATGGGTTTTGCTTTTTTCTCAAGAGTTTTCCATCGTGGATTGTTTATTTCTCATACTTACTATTCTTTGTTAAACCTGAAAGGGAGAGAAATGCTCAGAGGTTCTGATTCAGTGTGGGAAAAGCAAATGCAAAGCTCACAGGTTGTCCTTTCACTGAGCTGTAAGTCGGTGTGGTTTGGAATTTTGCCTCTTCTTTTGAAGACTGGCAAAGGTTAAAGTACATATTTAAATTTAACTGGTCTGAAAGAGGCTAATGGAAAAATTGGCAAACCATGAAGAGGCCAAGAGCCAAGGGAGAAACATAAGTGGTCAATAAACATGTTAATATATGTTAAATTTCACAATAATCAAAATTGCAAATGCAAATTCAAGCAAGAAGACTCTATTGTTGTCCATCACATTAACAATTTTTTAAAGATAACACCTAACAATCATAGATACTATCAGTGGTTCATGTGGGTTTGGAGAACTATGGAATTATAATTCCATACAGTACTCAAACAATATATATTGTACTCATACTATACTCATACAATACAGTAAAATTTAAAATTGGTTTCAAAATAAAACTTTGTGAAAGGTAATTTGTCAATATATGAAAAAATCTTATAATTTCACATGACCTTTTTACACTAGAAATATATCTTATGGGATTTCACTTCTATAAATATAGACTAAAGAGATAACAGGAATGCGTAGGACTAATCATGGATGTGATAGTTAATTTTATGTGTCAACTTGGATAGGCCACGATGCCCAGAAATTTGGTCAAATGTTATTTTAGATGTTACTGTGACTGTTTTTGCATGAGATTAACATTTAAATCAGTGGACTTTGAGTAAAGCAGACTGCCCTCCATAATGTGGGTGGGTCTCATCAAATCAGCTGAAGGCTTGAACAGAACAAGAAAACGACATTCCCAGGGCAGGAAGAAATTCTGCCAGTAGATTGCCTTTGGACTTGAATGGCAACTTCAGCTCTTTTCTGAGTCTCCAGCCTGCTAGTCTACCCTGGAACTTTTGGAGTTGCCAGTCTATAATCAGGTGAGCCAATTCCTTACACTCCGTCATTCATAGAGAGAGAGAGAGAGAGAGAGAGAGATAGATAGACAGACAGACATACACATAAATATACACACACACACACATACATCCTATTGGTTCTGTTTCTCTGGAGAACCCTGACTAATAAAATGGGCAATTAGAAAATAGCTGTATTCTTTTCCTCAACCCTGCATATTCAAACTACTCCAAGGGTCTGATTCATCCTGTACCTTGGGGTAAACTTGGGTGAACCCCTGGATATTTGTGCAAATATTTATTTTCACATAATAAAAAATTACCTGATTACTTCCTCTTTATTTTCACATAATAAAAAATTCTCTGATTACAATCACAAAACAGGCTAACTTCCATTTTGTGTTGACTCCCCTATAATAAAAAAAACTCCAAATGTCACCTAAAACTCCAGTTCCTCTCCTCCTTCCAGGCCTGCTGCAGTGTGTGGGGGCTGTGGGTGGCTTTGTCTCTGTCCTCCTGGTCTAGCTCTTCTAACCTCCTCCCCAACTCCCGGGGGTGCCCCCTGCTCCTCCAGGTGTGGTATGGCAGGGAGAGCAAGGAGAGGTCAGGTGCAGGAAAAATGTTACCTGAGAGGCCCTGACATTATAGGGGCCTCAGTTTCTACTCCATGGCAGCTATTTAAGACGATTTTTCTCGTACGTAAGTTCATGGATTCTTCAGAGACACCACTACCCCTACCCCAGACCATCACTGGGATTTTTTTACCTGTTTTTTTCCTTAATAAGGACAGTGTCGCCTCCTCCCAGCCTCCTACGGTTCCCCTGGCTTCCAGCAGGCCACTCCACACAGACTCTCTCTTCCCACCAGCCCTCTTCCCAGGTAACCTTTAATTTGGTTCTCTCTCCCATGTGTCCTGAATAAGCAGAAGACAGAGCTGATTCATTCCCTTAGAGAGTGAACCAGTGTTAGTCTCTCCCCTTTGGGTTTCTGCAGTTGAGGTTCTGAAGGAAGGACACATATTTCTAGGCACTGTCTCTTGGGTGGTTCTCAGACAGGGTTTGCACCTCCTTTGCAGGTCCTGCTTAGGTAGCATGGCTAGCCCTCCACTCTGGAATGCCAGAGTAGGTGGCTCCTAGCTACCTTATTTTTACATACTTTGGTACAGCCTCCAGACACAAGAAGGTAATCTGTTTTACAGGTGTCAAAAGTTAAGTCTCAGAAAAATTAACTAAATTTTTTAAGATCACACCACCAGTCTATGGCAGAACTGTCCCTCTCCAGCTCAAGCTCTTGGCATCCTATTACAGCTATCTAAATAAAAAAGGCTTTTAAAGAGAATTGGCAGTAAAACAGACCCCCATTCCCTCCCAAGGCATTCCCTTAGTTCATTGCTCCAAAGTATGGCGGTCATGGTGTGTTCTCTTCCTCACCACATAGTCAACCCCGACTTGGGGACGGGCTAGGTGGAGCCCTGGGCCAGCCGATCTCCAGCACAGACCAGACCCCTAAGGCCTAAGCTGTCCCTGCTTATCTCAGAATGGGGGATTACATATTCTACACGCCTGGTTCTCCTGACAGATGTGAGGAAAGCACACCGTAAGCACTGAACATCAGTACGTGTCTATAAAAGTCATTATAAACATCACGAGGCATGACAGAAAAACAAAGCATCTCTATTTACAGTGTAGGAAAGAGGAAAGAAAAAAAACAACAACAACAAACCCTTCCAAGAATTTGCTTAATCACACTTCTGTATGGGAGGAAAACATTACCTGTAAATCTTTCCTTTGTGGTTGATAGGAGCTGATGGATCTTCCCTTGCAGATGGATGTTTATAACTCCCTCTTGGCTGCAAGACAGAGCAGGGCCTTGCATTCCTGTGCCTGCCCGCTGGGAAGCACATCAAAGCGGCTTTGTTTAAACTGGGACACACCCGCCCGACAGACCCTACGCCTTGCCCTTTTGGATCTTCTTACTTTTTTGGTGGAATCTGCAGTAAGCTCTGTGGCTGACCCCAGAGGTCACCCCACAAGCACTTTCCTGTTTGAAACTTGTTCCACCCGGCCGCATTTCCACCGGCTCTGAGTCATTATCCTCCAGCCCTGACATCTACACTCCCATTAGATGAAAGGGCCTTACTATCTTCTACCATCCTGAACACAAAGGCAGCAGGGCTTTTTGTTGTTGTTTAGATTTGCTTCCCGTTTTTAAAAATAAAAACCTATGTTGCACATTTTTCTTACTATAAAAGCAATACATGTTTGTCATAAAAATATTCAAACAGCACAGAGGGGCAGAATGGAAAAATAAAAAGTGCCCTTTATTACAACAAACAAAGAGTAAGCACGGGCCAGCATGTTGGAATACATCTTTCTAGACTTTTTTCTCTGCAGAGATCTATCCGTTTAGGGTTGCAAAAGGAGATCGCACTGAACATCCTGGTAATAAACTTGCTTTTTTCAT
This sequence comes from Pan troglodytes, assembly GCF_028858775.2. Lineage (NCBI taxonomy): Eukaryota > Metazoa > Chordata > Mammalia > Primates > Hominidae > Pan > Pan troglodytes. The sequence goes on from NC_086015.1 coordinate 35,303,829, forward strand.
TTGCCACTACGTTGAGAACGATTTTCCATGTCATTAAATATCTGCAAGATTTTTTTTTCTATTTTGTAATATGAACAAAATTTGGTAGTTTTGCCTGAATAAAAGCAATTTTCCCTTAAAATATTATACCCTTTGCTCCAGCCATTGTTCTTCTGGAGGCCTTGCAGGAATCCCATGGGTCAATCAGAAGAGTGCACGCTTGATTCTTTCCATTTGAAAAACAGGGACATGGCTAACATTTTCTCTAAACAGCTCCTTCCTAAGAGTTATGACTGTAACTGGTTTGGAGAGCTTCTTAACACTCCAACACAAATACGTTCCCATCGCTTTTATGTCTTCAAGTCAAATTAGAAGAGGCCCGAGCCCTTGTCGCCAGGCCCCCTGCCTACCCCTACTACCATATAGGAAATGAAGCATGTTATCATCCCTCTTGGGAAACTGCCTCTCTGTGACCTCTACAAAACATGAGCCTTGAGGTCACAAACCTTAGAAGAAAAGGGTCAGCCCACCTCCCCCACTGACACCGAGAGCACTGGAGTCTTCCCTGCCAACTCCTGCCTCTGCTGTCTCTGCTTCTCACAATGGGCTTTTGGTGTTTCAGGACCAATAGACTGTAAAGACCAAAGGAAAACTTCTCCTTCTCCCTTTGAAGTTTGCTGAAAAGAGGAAGATTAATAGGAGAAAAGGCATACAAATTTATTTGATGATAGTTTCACGTGACACAGGAGCCTTCAGAATGAAGACCCAAAGATACGGAAGAAATGGTCCATTTTTACACTGAGGTTTAACGAAATATGGACAGCCGTGTCGAAATATGACTGGACAAAAAGGGTGTGATCTAATGCTAAGAATCCGAGAAGGAAACCTAGCAAGGCCTGTCTGTCTAGATTCCTCTTGGCCTCTCTGAGCATGTGGGTTTTGTTTTGTTTTGTTTTGTTCCAACCTGGGTATGGGGCAGGACCTTCTGGAATGGAGGTCTTATGGCCTACAGTCAAACAAGACAGGTCAGATCATTTTTTTATGGCCAGTTTTTACACAGAAAGGCATAGGGAAAGTTAGAGTGATATTTTTAGATTTTATGGCTGGACTTGGAGTAAAGGGGTTCTGGCTTCTATGAGCCACTTTGGGGAAGAGGGATTCTAGTTTCTATGGCAGCCTCAGGGGAGAATGGGACTGAGAGACAGGAGAAAGTCAGAGGAAAACTTTTGCTTCTGAGGTTGCTTCTGAGCCCATCATTTGGAGTAGTGTTTTCTGAGTCAGAACAAGACACTGCTGGCTCTTGGTGGTGATGCCCAGCCCAGGTATGGTCCAGCTCCCAGTACAGCAGCCACCATCCTGTGGAGAACGATGCCTCCACTCTCTCCACTGCCACCCCAGCACCAGCTGCCCTTCGCTTGTTGTCCAAGTCCTCAGCCCCTCCACTCCTATAGAAAGCCATTTCTTCCATGGCTTCAGCCAGGGGAACCAAATCAGAAATGAGTTCAGGAGCTCATCACTTGTTGACCAGAATCATTATTTATTCCATTTTCTTCCCCCAAGCATTCGTAGCCACACACCTGGAATTCGTCATCTCCATTTCAGCACAGAAGTACAAAAGATTTACTCCATTCCTTTTCTGCTCAATAAGGACACCTGGGGAGTAATTGAAGGATTCAGACCCTGAAAACAAAGAATGCCACAGGCAGCTTTGCCTCTTTGACCCTGAAATATGAACAGTTACTGGCTTTCTGCTTTCTAAACAATCGAGAATGCTGACACCTAAGGAGAGACCAGACCCTCCAAGAGTCAGTCTGGGGAAAAAAAGGATCTTAACTCATGATAAGGCAGAAATCATTCCTCTACCTCAACTTATATGCTCAAAACACAAGCAAGGAAATAGCTTAATGTTTCTTGCTAAAGAAGTAAAAAACAAAATCCTTGCTAAATGTTAAGTGGGTTACCTTGCTATATAACAAAAATTAATCTTCAAGAGACCACTCCCTTTATTTTTAAATAAGCAATTACTGACTGTTTTTAAAGAAACAATCTGATGCCCTAAAAAGTCCCCAAGTTTGCAGTCAGAGAAACTAAAGTTTTCTTTTTCTACCACTAATCATCCATGTGACCTAGGGCAAAGTGTTCAAACTCTCTGAAACTCAATTTCCCTCTCTGCCTAAAACTGGACTTGCTCCTGGACCCTTAATACCCAAAGTCCACTAATCAAGAGGCCCTGCTTCTCCAGATGGTGCTTAAAAGTTCACTACCAATATTTGCCAGGGCAACTTATTTTTCTTTGCATTTTTATTCTATAATTGTCAGGGGAAAAACATGAAAACAATACAAATACTATAATCTACCAATTGTATGACTTTGAGCAAGCTGTTTAGCCTCTGAAATTCACTTTCCTCATTCATAATAATTACCAACACAGATTAGATAGAGCAGGCACTGGTCTAAATGTTTATGTATATTAACTCATTTAAAGTTAAAAACTGCAACCGTATAAGGTAGGTGCTATTATTACCACTTTTACAGGTAAAGAAACTGGACAAAACAGGTAAAGTGGGTTTTCCAAGGTCACACAGCTAAGAGCCGCAGAGCTAATGTTCAAACCCAGACACTTTGGCTCCAGAGTCCACATTCTTAAATGTATGCCACATCACCTCTGACTTTGAGAATATGGAATGATGAGTTAGGCTTACCTCATAGGATTGTTGAAAGGATTCAATGTATACAAAGCATAATACCTGACACATACTATCTCCTCAATACATCGGAGTCAATATTACTACATTATTATTTTCTAGATTAATTTGATAAAGTATTGTGGTGCTAGTTGAAAATTTTAAAACTGTGCAGCAACATAGAAAAACCCAGCTATGATTCAATGCATAGTGAATTTAAAGTAAAATATGAAATAGTATTATGTTTTGGTTATATCTATGTGCAAATTAAGTGTATGCTTTGATAAGTGGGTCAATCCATTACTGCTGCATAACAAAAAATATGCACTTATTTCTCATATGTCTGCTACTCAGCCATGGATCTACAAATATGGATGGGGCTTGGCTGGGCATTTTTGCTTTAAGCTGAAGTCCAGCTGGGCTTATCTCCTTCATGCAGGTTGGACTCAGGTCCGTTCCTTACATATTCATTCTGGAGCCCAGAATGAATGGGCAGTACCAAGCTAGGGTAAGCTCTTCTCATGGCAATGGCAGTGGTTCAAGAGGGCAAATCCAACTGCACAAATGAACTTCAAGCCCCTACTTATGTCTACTAACATCCCATTAGCCAAAGCAAATGATGTGGCTGAGTCTAGAGTCAAGGTATGAGAAAGTACCCCCGTCTGAGGCCAAAGCAAGTCACATGGTAAAGCCCAACACCAACTAAGCAGGGAAGTATACTTCTCCCATGGAAGTGGAGGTGAGGAAGTAAGTATTTTTGAATTGTAATCTACCATAAGAAGAACCAACTAGAAATAAACTAAGAAGGATGAGTAACTAACTTGGTGAGATCATGGATGAGTCTTTTATATTCCTTTCTTTCCAAAATTACACTTATTATTTTGTCTTTAAGAGCGAGGGAGGAAAACAAAGGGAAACCTCAAGAATAAATCAGTCCTAAAAGAAAAGGCTGAAAGGGAAGACTAACACTAAGCAACATTTGCTCATTCATTCAGCAAACAGTTGCTAAGCACCTCCTACATTCCAGGTAAATCACAGTTCCCTGTCCTGAAGCAGCTCACAGTCTAGCCAATGAGTGATAATGATAATGATGAGGACAACAATGATGATGATGATGATGATAATGATAGACAACATTTATTCAGTGTGCAATATCCCAGGTGCTGTGTTAATCCATTTGCATAATCTCATATACTCCCCACAAAAACTCAACAAAGCTTTTTAAAAAAGAAACTGAGGTACAAAGAGGTAAATGATTTATGCAAGGTCACATAGCTAGACTCAGCAGAGCTAGACTTCCAACCAAGCTGTCCAGCTTTGAACCTGCACTCTTGAATACTTCACTGCCCCGCCCCACCTTCAGACATATTCCCTGAACCCATCCCACCTCCTTTCCTTCAGTACCAAACCCTCTCTCTGTCCCTGAATTAGAGGATCATTAACACAAAGTATGCCTTCTCTGGAAAATGTTGCAAACACAAAACCTCCTCTTTCAAATCTATAGTTAATAAATTAGATATTATAGGCAGGTGTAGGCAAAGGATGCTAGGCTTCAGTGAAGAAACAGAATTTCTAGTAAGCCTGGAGAAAAGAAGAATGAAGGAAAACTCAACAATATTCATTTTCTAAATTTATGGAGGCTGAGTAAATCCACTATAAGGGTGGTAACTAGCTTTTCTCCACCTCAAATGGAAACAGTAAAAATAAGAGGCTTGCACTACAGCATCAGGGAACTATATGAGGCAAAACTGAACATTCCAGATAATATGGCAAGGACTTTTTGCATGAAAAGAGACTACCAAGAGAAGTCCGACTGATTCCTTTCACAGAAGCAGGGTGGCCAAGCAGGTCAAGCAGGGTGGAGATGAATGAGATGACTTCTCAGGATACCCTACAATAATGATTATTCTACTCAAGTCATTTTGCTACCTCATTTTTTTTGAGGCAGCTTCCAGAATATGCCAAACAGCAGAGGTTGAGTGAAACACCAAATCCAATTTAGACTACCAATTATTTCTTCCTTCTTGGCTTCCTAACCCTGCCTAGACCACCCTGGAGCCTGTTCTTTTGCAGGCTTTATCTGCGATGGCAGTTAAAAAAAGAGACTAACCTCCCACCCACCAAAACCCAAAACAAAATACCAGAACATGTGAGCCTTTATAAACACTGGCATCAAACTCAATTATTTCAAATTCAATTATAGTATCCATTACTCAGTAGCTAAGACTGAAAATGTGCCTAAAAACCAACACCCTTGGGAGGCTGAGGCGGGTGGATCACTTGAGGTCAGGAGTTTGAGACCAGCCTGGCCAACATGCTGAAACCCCATCTCTCCTAAAAATACAAAAATTAGCCAGGCGTGGTGGCATGCGCCTGTAATCCTAGCTACTTGGGAAGCTGAGGTAGGAGAATTGCTTGAACCTGGGAGGCAGAGGTTGCAGTGAGCCGAGATTATGCCACTGCACTCCAGCCTCGGCAACAGAGCAAGACACTGTCTAAAAAAAAAAAAAAAAAAAAAACCACCCAACAAAGAGACCGTTTTGATGAGTCAAATATGAAAAGACCTTATCTGTGTTTAAATGTCTGATTCAGCCCATCACAAATGACCTGAGAAGTAGCCAATGAAAGGAATGGCTGAAGTTAAGCTTCAGACAGCCCCTCCAGAGAAATTCCACATGGAGACTGCCAGCAACTCCCTTTTCTTAGAAATAATAGGCAACCATATTAAGTGCAATAATAGAAAAACCACGAAGTCTGAGCTCTCCCTTTAAAACTGGGTCACTCAACCTACACAGGAACAGTTATCTCCCTGCCAACCTCACTTCACCTGGTGATTGGCACGGACCTGATTAACAACCTGGAGGGGCTGGTAAAAATTCCACTGAGCTTTCACCAGTGGTTTTCCAGGTATGTCAGCCCTTACGTTATCAGCAGGAAGAAAATTAAGAGTTTAAAGAGGTAATATTTTTAATAGGGTTTTGTAATGCTTCCCCTTCACACAGACATAGCCTCAGCATGCAGTTGGCGTCTGCTGCTTCTCCATCCCGTGTGCTGTTTTCACAGAAAGACCTCAGAAAATGCATTGATATTGGTGGAGCCCCCACCACCCTCATGGCTCTGGCTCTGTTGTCTGCTATGCAGGAAACCACAGACAATTCCACAAAGGTGGAAAGTAACCTGCAGTGTGTAGCAGGTGGGAAAATAAAGGGCAGTTCCCTGGAAGAGGCTGCAGGGGATCCAGGCTCCAAGGGCTCTGGGCTCCAATTAAATCAGGAGGTGGCTGGCCCTTTGATTACCTTTTCCTTGTGTCGCCTGGTCTCATTGTTTTACTGCTTCCTCTCCTCTTTCTTGATAATCTTATCGTAACTCCTGTCTAGACGTGACCTTAGAATCAATTCTTAAGAAGATGCCACCTTTAAAGAATGTGATCTGGGCCCCGGCTTCAGGCTGTGTCTCATAGAAGGAGGCCACGTTTTGGACTAGTTAAAGTATTTTGTTTACCATGGAATGAGGGTCACAGAGAGTACATGGAACAAAGTGGTGAGAGGAGGAGAAGGCAGAACCCGAGGGCGAGGATGAGGCTGTGGGAACAGAGTAAAGTTCAAAGCAGGGAGTGCGGGACATGCCACAACCTGGATGAACCTTGAGGACGTTATGTTAAGTGAAATAAGCCAGACACAAAAGGAATAATTCCACTTTTTAATCTGCCATCACAGATTAAGCCTGCAAAAGAGCAGGCTCCAGGGTGGTCTAGGCAGTGTTAGGAAGCCAAGAAGGAAGAAATAACTGGTGGTCTAAGTTGGCTTTGATGTTTCACTCAACCTCTGCTGTTTGGCATTTTCTGGAAACTGCCTCAAAAATTCCACACTGAATAATTCCACTCACGTGAGGTACCTGGAGTAGTCAGTTAGTAGAGATGGCAAGTAGAAGAATGGTTGCCAGGGGCTGGGGAATTGGAGAATGGGAGTAAATCTTTAATGGATATGAAAGAGCAAAAGGAATATCATCCCAAAATATAGCTCCCCAGTATAGTGAGTATTGTGAATTAAAAGCCCTTAGAGATCAAGAGACTTCTCCCCTGTCTACATAAAGACAGGATGGGCCCACCAAGAAGAATAATTGTTTTTCCTTACCCTCCCTGTTATCTCAGTACCTGTTGCAGAAAAAAATCAAGGCTGAGTGCAGTGGTTCATGCCTGCACTTTGGGAGGCATTCATTCAGCACTTTGGGAGGCTTATTCAGCACTTTGGGAGGCATTCATTCAGCACTTTGGGAGGCTGAAGTGGAGGATTGCTTGAGTTCAGGAGTTCAAGACTAGCCTGGGCAACATAGTGAAACTAAGTCTCTACAAAAAATAGAGAAATTAGGTGGTGGCACACACCTGTGGTCCCAGCTACCCAGGAGGCTGAGGCGGGAGGATCACTTGAGTCCAGGAGGTCAAGGCTGCAGTGAGCCATGATCACGCCATTGTACTCCAGGCTGGGTGACAGAGCGACAACCTGTCTCAAAAATTAAAAAAAAAAAAAAGAAAACCAAGAATGTAACCAGACATGATCAGACCCTTTCACAGAATAATGTCTATCCCTCAGGCTCATTCAGTATCCAAATAAAACCATTTAAAACTTAATCTCTGTTCCTCCATCCATTCATTCTCCCAAGTATCCATTCACTAATAATCATCTACTGTCCTTTGATAGAATTACTTACACTCCCCATTGCCTCCCTTCCTCTCCGCAATAAGGCTATAAAAGTATTTGGGCTCCACTGGTATACTGGGTAATCACTCTGTGATTCTCCCCTGTGTATATGTTAATAACTGTATGTTTTCTTCTATTAATCTGCCTTTATCAGTAAATTTTTCAGTGAATCTTCCAAGGGCCAAGGAGAGGTTTTCCCTTTACCCCATAGGTAAAGAGTTTCAGTTTAGGATGATGAAAAAGTTCTGGACACAGTTGGTGGTGATGATTGTACAACAATATGAATATACTTAACACCACTGAACAATATACTCAAAAATTGATTAAAATAGTAAGTTTTATGTTATGTACATCTTACCACAATAAAAAGAAAGATTTTTTTTTTAAGAAAAGGAGGTATGGGAGAGATAGTTTGTGTAAAAGATCTAGTTTGGCAAGTAGCAGATTCAATGCTGCAGGTGGGGGTAGGGGGTACAGCTGGACCACCAGGCCTCTCCAAGAAATGCCCTTCTCAATTGGGAACTTGGAATCTTTCCACTTAACTGAAGGAAGGATGAGTCCTTTGTTGGTAACTCTCCTAAGTACACAGCAGGCACCCTTAATTCCTGCTTAACCAGGAGGTGGCCAGGGACATGGTAACAAATCGAGTTAAACTTTCCTAGAGCTCCAAAGCCTGTCCAGGAAAGCTGGGGAATAAAAATGGAAAAGCATTAAGGGTTAATTGTGGATAAAGTCAGCCTTTCCATTGGGAATACAATATTTAGCCAATCTGACCCCATGGATATCATCAAACCCTGTGCAAGAAATCAAAATAGACTGTGGTACCCAGAACTGCAGCTGCAGATGAGCTCTGGTGAATGTGGCTAGGCAGAGTGTGCTCAGTGGGGCGACTAAGTCTGCCCCAGATCTCGCATCATTCACAAGGTGAACGCTTCTCGCATAATTCACAAGGTGAACCCTTCCAAACTTAGCTTGGAAACCACCACTGAGGGAGGCCCAGACTCAAAAAGGAGTTCAGGCTGATGGTTCACTGTGGCATCCTGTTTGCTGCAGGCAAGTATCTTTCCCAAGGGTTATTTCTGTCCCTGGCCTTAGCTTGTTTTTCCCAGTGCCGTTTCTTGGCTCTTAACATTTCTTCCATAGTTTATTAAAAACTGAGAGAAATCACCTAATAAATCTTTGTAACAATTTTTTTCCTTCAAACCTCTTCAACAATTGCCAAAGTTATAAAACTGTATCTTTCCCACAGCAAGAGGCTAACAACGTAGCTGGTGTGTTCATATAAACGTATAGATCAAGAAAACAAAATCTTTAATTATTCAGAAACTCCCACTCCTGGTACTAAATTTGCTTGCTTTGATTTGATTTAAAGAAGCAAAACAAACCTGAACAATACCAGTGAGCAAGCTACAACTGCAGCCACCTTTGCATGAATGCAGGGCTGCCTCCCTTTGCATGGTAAAGACATGCATGAATAAACTGTCTTTCCTTGTTCATTGGAATATTATTGGAAGCACACCTAGCATTTAACTTTTAAAGCCCCTCACACACACAAAACCCTGCTCCCAATCCTGCTTTGATTTCTTTAAGTTATTGATTCACAGAATTTTGGAGTTTGAGAGGAATTCAGGCATCCTCCTTATTTTGAAATAACTCTTTATTTTCATGGGCTCACCAGATTCTAAGGATATTAAAAGTTATCTAGTCTGACTCAATTCTTCCCACCAAATGTCATAATTCACATACAAATCACTTTGTACCACAATAGTATTTTATATATGCCTCCATTAGTACTTTGCTTATTTATGCAATTATTTTTTAATAAAAAGTTTAAACTTTGATGTATTTTTTGAAAAATGAATATGTTCACATAATTGGCAATGAGAAAGGTAAAAAGAGTATATCCTATAGCCAGCTAAGTCCCCACCCAAGATGGAATTAATGTTAACAATTCCTTAAGTATTCATTCTGAGACATTGTATGTTCAAAATATATTACACTTTCTTCTCTCTTTTTTACACAAATGTTTTTATGCTGGTCTGTACCTGCACTTTAATATATGTTGGATGTTTTTCTTCATCGAACTTCATTATTTTAGACCATTCATGGTATACCATTGTATGGATGTACCACATTTGGGGATATTTTGGGTGCTTCCAATCTTTTTCATTACATACAGTTCTACAATGAATAATCTTATACTTTTGACATTTTGCACCATTGTTTCCTTGGGATAAATTCCCTGAAGTGGAATTTCTGGGTCGAGAGGTAAGTGCATTTGCAATTTTTATTAATATTGCCAAATTTCCTACACTAGTTTCTACTCTCAGCAACAGCATCAACACAGTACTGTTTTCCCTACAGCTTCACCAACAGTATGTTATTGATATGGTTGGGTTCCGTGTCCCCACCCAAATCTCATGTCAAATTGTAATCCACACATGTTGAAGGAAGAGCCTGGTGGGAGGTGATTGAATTATGGGGACGAACATCCCCTTTGCTGTTCTCTTGCTAGAGTTCTCATGAGATCTGGTCATTTGAAAGTGTGTAGCTCTTCTCTCCTTCACTCTCTCTCCTGCTCCATCATGGTAAGACATGCTTGCTTCTCCCTTCACCTTCCACCATGAATGTAAGTTTCCTGAGGCCTCCCAGCCATGCTTCCTCTACAGCCTGGCTGTGGAACTGTGAGTCAATTAAACCTCTTTTCTTCATAAATTACCCAATTTCAAGTAGTTCTTTAAAGCAGTGTAAGAATGGACTAATACAGTTATCAAACTTTTTGACTTTTGCTGTAATTATTTACCTGCTCTCCCTGGCCCTACTCCCTCATTAGAATGTGAGCTTTTCAGAGTTTTTCAGAACCTAGCATGATATCTGATACATTATATATTTTCAATAAATATTTTATAAATACATGAATTAATGAATGTTAGGTTTTTTAAAATCAAAATTGGAAACCATGGCCCTCATTTTTCCATTATGTGAGTTTGCGTACGCTACATTTTATTTTATTTAAGTGTGATCCACTTGAACACATACTCTGAAAGCTTTACAAATTCTTGGAGAAAGAAAATTTATGCCATCTCTCTTGCTCTACTGCCCATTGTTATTGGAGAGTCAGGACATTGAAATGTTCTCTTTCATGAGTATCTTATTTCAAATATCTGGTGATGACTCCCTTCTTAGAGCAGAAAATAAAATCACATACATGTATCCAGCAAACCCCAATCCACATCTCTCTTTTTCTTCTTCTCCTTCTCCTTCCTTCTTCGTTTCTCCTTCTTTCTCTCCTCCTCCTCTTTTTCCTTCTTCTCTTCCTCCTTACACACACACAGCTAAGGCAATCTCACCCCATTATCCAGCACTTGAAAACCAGCTTCCTCTGCTAATATGCCCTGGCCTGAGGGCTGAATGCCTGTTTCCAGAGGCAGCAGGACCACAGTATGCTCCACCCAGGTGCTCCATCTATAGATTGACTTTTTCACAGGCTAGGTTTTCCAGGAACCAGACTCTTGGAGGCTCAATGAGCTTAAAGGACATTTACCAGGGTGTGTGCTTGGGATCATTGCCTGTAGAAGGAAAGGGGAGGAAACAAAAGTGGGCAGAGGGAGAGGCTGGGCTGCAATGCAGTCTCAAGGAAAGCCTCATACACCTCTGTGGAGAGTTCTGGATCTGGGATGGCCTTTCAGAGCTGTCCCGAGTAGGGACAAAGGAGCCAGGCTTTTAGACCCCCATGTTGATCAGTTATCAGGCATGTGCAGACCCCGAAAAGGGGAATACTCTTGGATGAGGCAGCCCTCATCAGCCAAGGCAATTCCTGGAAGAAACTGACAGCTGGAGGCCATCTACCAACAGCACTCCTGCAGCTGAGGGAAAGCACCTGATGGGGGATCCTGGTCATCTGTTGGGTTTTCCCTGAAACGAGAGGCGAGTTTTCTTCCCAGGACTTGCCAGAGGCTACCCATCAGCTTTCCTATTTTCCATTAATGGCAGACCATGGCAGTAGTTTGAAATGTTAACCCTACAGTGAAAAGTGCTGCATGCCCTCCTCACACATCCCCTAGGCACCAGGGAGACCTCTGTCTCTGCTTCCATTGCACAACTGGACAGCAAAGTGATTAGCCATTGAAAGCAGTGGGTAAACTGTAGGATATCAAGTCTGGGTTCAGGCCCCAATCTGCAGCTGCTGCTTTAAGGGGAAACCATGCCAAAGCAAAGAGGGAACCATGCCAAAGCAAATAAATAAAAAAATAATATGGCTATGTGGCAATTGACCCACATAGACAAGATCTCTCCCCATCACAGGGTTCTAAGAGTGGGAATGAGTGTCCCACTGCCCTCTGAAAGCTGGCCATTCCTAAAACAAAACTTCCCATACAATCAGGCTACCAGCCTTGATTCTGGGCTAGATGTGATGTCTGAGCATGAAAGAACTCTACCATAGAGGTGTGGAGGGAAAAATGACTGAGAGAGTGCAGCCCCAATCAACTTGAACTTGAAACTAGTAGATCTTGCCACAGGTGACTTTCAAAATTGTTTTGTTTTGCTTTTGTTGTTGTTACTGTTGTTGTAACCAAAATGTGAATTAGATATTTAAAATCTAGATAAGTTTTGCTTAAAACCCCAGAGTTTTAAGTGTTTAAAAGCACAGTTAACTCTACCCTCCTCTTATAGATTATCTCACAGTTCTTGACCACATTGACCTAGGCTTGTGACTTACCCTCTTCCTCAATGTCCGTAATTTTAAAATCTCACCCAAGGCACTGTGGCTTCTTATAAACATGACTGAAGATCTGGGAGGAAGATGAAGGAATAAATCATATTGCAGATACCCAAACGATTTGAGTTGAACTCTGTGTATGTTTTCTAGGGACCCAAACGATTTGAGTTGAACCCTGTGTATGTTTTCTAGGGCTGTCGTAACAAAATACCACAAGCTGGTTGGCTTAAACAACAGACATTTATTTTCTCATCCTTCTGGAGGCCAGAAGTCCAAGGTCAAGGTGCTGGCTGGGTTGGTTTCTTCTGAGGCCTCTCTCCTTTATTTATTTATTTTTTTTAAGAGTTGAGGTATCACTTTGTCATTTAGGCGGGAGTGCAGTTGTGCGATCACAGCTCACTGTAACCTCAAACTCCTGGGCTAAAGGGATCCTCCTGCCTGAGCCTCCTGAGTAGCTAGGACTACAGGCATGCACAGTCATCCTTGGCTAATTTTTTTATATTTATTTTTGTAGAAACAGGGTCTCACTATGCTGCCCAAGCTAGTCTCAAACTCCTGGCCCCAAGCAATCTTTCCACTCTGGCCTCCCAAAGCACTAGGATTACAGGCATAAACCACTGCACTCAGCCTGGCCTCTCTCCTTCACCTTCTCCCTGTGTCTTCACATGGTCTTCCCTCTCTGTTTGTGTCTGTGTCTAATCTCCTCTTCTTTTAAGGACACCAGCCATATTGGATTAGGGCCCACAACAACCACATTTTAACTTAATTACCATTTTAAAGGCCCTATCTCCAAATATGATTGCATTCGGAGGTGCTAGAAGTTAGGGCTTCAACATATGAATTTGCAGGGAGACAATTCAGCTCGTAACAAACCCTCAGCCTGTCCATTGTTAAGTGTTCTCCAGTATCTTCCCCACCAGGAGGTAGCTGCAACCCCACACACTTCTCCAACCTAACCACACCTCTCTCTACTCCAGGTTGGCAAACTTTGTCTGTGAAGGGCTAGACAGTAAATATTTTAAGCTTTGCAGACCATATGCGCTCTGTCCCAACTACTCAACTCTTCCATGGCAGCATGAAAGAAGCCAGAGATAATATGTAAATGGGCAATGCAGCTATGTTCCAGCAAAACTGTATTTATGGACACTGAAATTTGAATTTTGCATAATTTTTTATATCATGAAATATTATTACTATTTGTATTTTTTCAACCATTTAACAATGTAAAAACCATTCTTTGCTCATGGCCCCATGAAAACAGATGATGAACCAGATTTCTTTTGGCCAGTGGGCTATGATTGGATGGCCCCTGCCCTTTCCTCTTCTCTGTCACACTGCTCTCCTTTGACATCTCCCGCATTACCATACTCTCAGAACTTACCCTGTTCCCCACCAGGCTCACCATGGTAATTTCCAGCACAAAGACAGTTTCCTTCCTACTAGAAATTCTGCTGCCAGCTGTTAGATAATAAATTATTTAGGGTGATATCCCTTCTTGATTAAAAAGTCTTTTTCTTACTGTTGCAGAGTAAACAAGACTCACATTTCACAATTAAATAACTCATTTCATGTGCTCTTAGAGAGACTTTTCTCAAGCATTTTCTGGGTGCCAAGTACCGTGCTAAGCAGACCTGCAGAACCATTCAATTTGCACAGGAACCCCATGAGATAAATATTATTATTAACTCCATTTCGCAGACAAAAAAAAGACTCGGGTTCAATTAAGCTGAGTAAATATCTCAACATTGCACAGCTAGTAAGTGATGGAGGCAGATATAAAACCAGGTCTCCCAATCCAGACTCTTAACTGATAATGCTATATAATTTCCAAAAGTTCATTTCCCCTCTGGGGACTATGAATCATGATATTGGGTTGTCACAGCAGTAAGAATCTTGTGGCAGAGACAGCAAAGTGCCCCTTCATTATCCATGCTCCCCTTCTTTCTTACTAAAAGAATCCCACTCCTCTTTTGGGATGACAATATGCCCAGCCAGAAGGGCACATTTACCAGCCTTCCTTGACCAATGAGATGGAAGCAGAAGTCATTGGAAGGTGTCTTCTGATAAGTTCTTTAAAGGGGAATAAGTTAGTAAGTACCCTCTCCCATTCTTCCAGCCTGAGATACAAACATGATGGCTGGTGTCTCAGCCACTATCTTGAGCTCTTGTGGAAAAAGGATGACACCTAAGAATGGACAGGATGGATTTCCAGAAGCCTGAGCCTGTGATCATGGAGCTTCCACATCAGCCCTCAACTACTTACCTTAGGATTTCTCTCCACGTGAAAAAATAAAACCTTTAATAATTGTTTAAGCCACTACAAGTCAGGCCTCTGTTATTCATGGCCAAAAACAATTCCTGTCTTATCTTAGCCTTCTGTGACACTCACACTCACACTACACTTGGAGGACTCACTCTTGGGTATCACTCCCAACTGGTCTTCTTAAGAAGCGTTTGTGAACCATGTCAGCTGGCATTGCCCTGAGCTACACCCTGATACGAGACATGAGATGGACTCCTCATCCCTGGCTGTTACCCTGGGATGGTCAAGCCTGTGGCTACTGGTGCCTGACCAGGACTGAGAATTTCTTATTCTAAACTATTTTTACTTACAATCCCTCAGGCACCAAATGTGTGGCTTTTTCCCCTCATACCAACCAATTCTCCAACACCAACAGGGTATCTTGAAATTCAGTTCAATTCTGACACTAACTACGCAGAGTTAGCAAAGACCCCAGAGGGTAAGGCCTCAGTCCTGCAAGGCTGCCCCCACTTTAGACACCAATAGGAAGTTCCAGGCCTCCCATATTTCTGCTGAATGGCTGTAAATAGGAGATTCCCAAGGCCCCCCTCCTTAGGTTTGATAACTCATTAAAATGGCTCCTACAACTCAGGAAGGCACTTTACCATTACCAGTTTGTTTGTTTTTTTTTATAAAGGATGCAACTCAGGGACAGCCAAATTGAAGAGCTGTATAGGGTAAGGTATAGGCAAAAGGACACAGAGCTTCCATGCCCTCTCCAGACACGTCACTCTCCCCAGCACCTCAATGTGTTCACCAACCTGGAAGCTCTCTGAACCCCATCAGTTAGGGTTTTTATGGAGGTTCCATTACATAGGGCTGATTGACTAATTCACTGACTGCTGGTGATTAACTCAATCTCCAGCCCCTCTCCCCTCCCTGGAGGTTAGGGGTTGGGGGTGATAGTTTCAACCCTCTAATCATGGCAACCAGCCTCCATCCTGAAACAGCCTAGGGCCCCAACAAGAGTGACCTCATTAGGACAAAAGATTGTCTTATCACCTAGGAAATTCCAAGGGATTTAGGAGCTGTGTGATGGAAACTGAGGACAAAGAACAAATATATATTTATCACAATTACCCAATGACTACCTGGACACTGGCTCCAGAATCCTGGCTTGTAATGGCTCCTCATCCTCTCGTGGCCTCCCTAAACAGTGAATCTGGGGTCAAGATAACCTAATACAGTCAGCAGCTGTTATTACTCCCTTGTTTGTACAGTTATTTACAGTTTACAAAACACATTCATGACTAATATTGCTTTTAATTGTTAACAACAATTTTGACCACTGAACAGGGATGGTAGTGGTTTGTGTCCCCATTTCAGAGATAAGGAAACTATACCTTGGGGAAACTAAGGGATTTGCCCAAGGCCAGAGCCAGGAGGCACACTCAGCCACTTGACCTCATTCTTGCCAATAGGCCAGTGTTTCAAAAAACTTCTTAGATTCTATTGAGAAAAGCCTGAGACAGGGTTCAGTTCTTTGTTGCAAATTTGGCCACTAACCGCCTGTCTCCATCCGACATATGAACTACTCATCATCATCAAAAGGCTGATTTAGCCACCTGAAACAAGTGAATGGCTACATGTTGTTAAAAATCAGTTAAATCAACACCATCTGTGTCCATTGCACATTTACTCTCTTCCATAGGCAATGTTGACATGAACAAGCACTGAGCCTCCAGTAAACATCCAACAGATGAATTGCTTGTGAGAACAATGGCAGTCGTTTCACTGCTGCTGTGAGTTTGGCAGAAGACAGTGACAAGTGAGGCTGAGAGGATGCTGGCACACAAAGAAGAGAAGACATGAAAAGAAATTGGCACTTCCCAATTAGGAGAGGCTTCTTGGGGAAGAGAGAGTGTCAGATGCTGTTTAATTCAGGCATGAAACAAGTTCAGGAAGATAAGTGGCAGTTCAGACATAGGTAGAAATGGGAAAATAATAAGAGCTAACGATGTATTTGCACTGTACTAGACAGGGTTCTTAAGAGTGGGAAAAAGAAATTGGCTCTGACTGATGTAAGCACAAAGGGAATTTGTTGAAAAGATACTGAGTAACTTTCATAATTGTTAACAATTCTGGAGGCCCAGGCTCTGAAAATGGACAGAAAGAAAGAGATGGGAGGCAGCCACAACTACTGAAAATCCTGCCACACAACTAGTCTAGCACTGGACACAGTGTATGAGTTAGCTACTTCTACAATAATGCTGTTTAGCAAACAGTGTGACATGCAATAAGTGTGGCTCATGGGCTTGGGGTCCCTTAGAGGCTGGTGAGCAGCTCTGACCTCTTACCTGGGCCACTCAGGAGGCTCCAGGTTGGTGAGCAATTGGATTTCTAGGCTGGCGTCACGTGGGGCAACTGGGACAACTTAGCTCTGCTCCACTCGTCTCATTCTCCAACAGTTCTATTCTCATGGTGATGGCAAAGCAATCACAAAAGTGCCCAAAAATACCTCTTGAGGCCTAGGCTCAGAACTGGTGTCACCATCACTTTACAGGTCAAGGCAAATCACAAGAACAGCCTAGGTTTAAGGAGTGGGGAAATGGATGCTCTTTGGTGAGAGGTCCTGTAAAACCACTCAACAAAAGGCCTGATACAGGGGGTAACAAATTGAGGCCATTGATGCAATCAATCCATCACACACAGGAAGCCACTGCTAGCACCACTGCCCCTTCTGCCCTGAAACTACACCTCAACTCATCACTGCCGATATCAACCTATGTGGGTTCTCCATGCTTCTTTGTATCCCAGCTCCAGATCCAGGGTTCCAGGCAAGTATATCAGAGCAGTTGGGTGCACATCGAGTGATTGCATCCTTTAGGCACAGAGGCACCAAGAAAGCAAGTATGTCAGCTTGTTTTACTTTCTTAATAGAAGATAGGCTCTATCTCGCATCAAGACCCATGAAGTAGGGAATACCTCAAACATAGAAATGGAGTTCAGATGCTAAATAGCCAAAACTCTGACAGTTCTTCCTCTAAACCACCTATGTCTGTTATGGTATATTGCAGACTGTCCTCAATCTTCATCCTTCCTTCATATCCATACCTTTTGCCATATAGCTTTGCCATGACCTCCCTCCATGAGCAGGGTGGTCTGCCTCACTCTTTGACACTGCACTCAAATCAACCATTTGCTCATGTTGGCCTATGGGATGTCAGCAGAAGTTTCATAAGCAGAAGCTTACAATGAACTTGCACATTAGAACTTGTTCTGCATCTCTGCCACCACGATGGGACCATTCCCAGGCTAGCCTGAGAGAATGAGAGACACATAGACCAGAGCCAAGGTACCCAGATTATCTCTCCTAGATCAGCCAGCTGACCACTAGACAAGCTACAGACATGTGAACAAGCCCACTGCAGACTAATGGAACCACCTAGCCAAACTTCAGTGGACTCAAACCCATGAGCAATAAATACTTATTGTTATATGTCCTTGAGGTTTTGTAGTTGTTCATTATTACATAGCATTATTGTGACAATGAGTAACGGATACAGTCAGCCAGCAGTTTGCATATACATAAGTGCATTTCATTCTCAACCTGAAAGTTAGATATTAGAATCTTCACTGACACAGAGAGAATAGGTAAACTGCCTTAAGTCTGGGCAAGATTTCACAGTGGTCTGTGTACAACAAAGCTGTGCTCCAGATAATTCTGCCCTGGAGCGTGGTTAGAAAGGAGTTCAAAACCCTGACCTGAGCCCCTGGGATAAAGCATTTCTTCCCTGGGCCAGAAGTGACTCTGAAATAAACCAGGAAGACTTGGACAATAACCAAGAAACTATTCCAAGGCTAATCCTACTACAGTGACTCCTTGGAACAGTGCAAGGTCATTCCCTGTCCTGGAAAGTTCTTGAGATAAGAGAACTGCCAACAAGGACCTAGAAATCCTTCAATTGTTTGTGGTTTCTCATTGTAACTGGCTTAGCTGTGATAGGATTTGGTCTGTCTCCTGCTCTTAAAGGGCTAAGAATGTTTAATGAATACAGATAACTCCATAGGACCTAAGCTAGTACCATAGATGCAGTGGGTTGTAACAACTATCAGAATGCCTGGCACACTGCAGGTGTTCACTAGACACTGGGCCCCTCCCTCGTCCACTCATACTGCATATTTAAGAAATCATAACACCAAGCCATTTTATTTCTGCAAATCACAGCTCTTAGAACCTGACATACCCAAAGTTATGTGTTGGTTCAACACACTGCACTTGATGCCAAGAACACAGAGACCTAGAGCCGATCTTGAGAACCTTAGAAGTTTAGAATCTAGTGGCAAACACAAGTTCTCAGAGCCAGATTTAATTATTAACCTAAGATAATGTCACCATAGTGCCAACTGAGCTATCACAATACCACATTTGGGGAAAATAAATTTATGTTATGTTAAAAGGTGATTTTATTCAGTTAATCTCTATCAAAAGATATAATCATTGATTTTAAATTTTTATAAAGAAAAAGATACCATTTTAATTTCCTGCAGTGTCAAAATATTGTTAATTTTCCATTTTTAGTGCATAAAAGTTGGAATCTATATTAGCTTTGACACATATCTACATTTGCCTAAGCTCACAAAGCCATAAAAATGCCATTTTACAGTTGAAAATATAAACTTTATAATAAAATAAAAGCTAAATTTATTCATTTATTTAAACTCTGTTAATGACATCACAAATGATTATTTTAGCACTTTTGAATAAATAGCATTAAAAGTAAAGGGTCTTTTTCCAGGCAACTCCTGTCTGCAATGCCACATTTTGAAGAAAATTGGCAGAAAGTTCAAGGAAAACATAACAAGGCAAAATCTAGAGAAAGAGTTGCTATAATAACAAAGTTGAATTGCCAAGAAGTCTTTAACTTTATTGCATGCATGCACCAACCAGCATTTAACAGTAAGACCCAGTTGTATGATCCCTATCATCTCATCCCAGGGGTAATTCTGAAACCATTTGAAGAGTCGTCCAACTTTATTGTTGCTTTCAAAGTCATTTCTTTGAAGTTTTGTCTGTCCAGGCATGAGTTCCCAATACAAACCTTACCTTAGATGATCCAGGTATTAGCATCACAGGATGAAGTCTTCATCAAAATGGCCAGCTGCTGTGCAGCAGGAAGTGGGGTTCTGAGGAAGTGAGACAGGAAAAGCTAAGTTTGGATGAAGGCAAAGTTCTGAGGAAAGACTGAACCCAGGCACAGCTGAGCAGGCAAGGCAGGTGATCAGCTGGTGACATGCCCTCAGGTAGCAGGAGGATTCTGAGTGTCTCTGGGGCAGGGCTGGGGGAGGGGGCGAGAAGAAGACCATGTCTACTCAGTAAATGACTTCAGTGAATGACCCATTTTACTACAGGGCAATAACATCTTTGGCTACAGTTATTCCATCCAAAGTTAAAATTGCAAAGTCAAAATTACCCTTGAAAATCCATCAAATTGCCCATAAAGTACATGCATTTTTCTCTCTTGAATCTTGTAGCTACATTTGTTATAGCCATATTTACTTGCTCCATATTGGAAACCAAAATATTGGTACCCTTCACTGAGCCCATCACGGGCAGGTTTTCCTCCAGTGTTGGATTCCCTGACTATTTTTTTGAATAAGTACCACATGAAGTAGCTGGCTTGTGTTAGAGGCCATGTTGTAAGAAATAATACACATATTTAAACACCAACAACATACTTAATGTAGCAAGAGGTGTATATTATAAGAGGCATATGGGACTCAGGCCAAGTAGGAAAGAGCAGATTTAGCTTTGTGACAGCAGACCTAGTCCAGGACGGGAATTTATAAAGCTGAATATAGACAAAATAGCCCACACTATTTAAATGACTTTTTCCTTTTTTGGAGGGAGGAGTGAGATCTGTATATTTGAATTTTTATAACTTAAATTGGAATATGATGTAATTGAACTATGCTTTTAAATTTTGCCTAGACCTGCACTTTCTAATACAGTAGCCACTCCAAATTGGGATATGCTGTTAAGTATAAAATAACACACTGGATTCCAAAGACTTTGTACACAAAAATGTAAAATATCTTATCAAAATTTTTGATATTGACATCTTGAAATTATAATATTTTAGTTGTATTGGTTTAAATTAAATCTTATTAAAATTATTTTCACCTGTTTCTTCTTACTTTTTATTTTTATTTATTTTTTTTTTTTTTGAGACAGAGTCACGCTCTGTCACCCAGGCTGGAGTGCAGTGGCAGGATCTCGGTTCACTGCAACCTCTGCCTCCCAGGTTCAAGTGATTCTCCTGCCTCAGCCTCCCGAGTAGCTGAGATCACAGGCACCCACCTAATGCCCAGCTAATTTTTTTATTTTTAGTAGAGACAGGATTTCACCATGTTGTTTGAACTCCTGACCTCAAGCGATCTGCCTGCCTTGGCCTCCGAATGTGCTGAGAAGATTACAGACATGAGCCAATGCTCCCAGCCTATTTCTTCTTACTTTGTTTTAACATGGCTACTAGCAAATTTAAAATTACATGTGGTTCCTATCAGACTTCTATTGGACAGTACTGGCCTTGACAAAGGACCTACATTTAGTTTGAAATTATCTTAGACTGAAAGTGAATTGCTAACAAGTGTTAAACTTGATAAAATTATTTTAAAACTGTTCATTTTCTTCAACAATTCTACCAGATTTAAGAAAGAATTGGTTCAAACTGTCTTCTGTATTTAAGCTGATAATGCAGGATCCCCTGACCTCTTTTATTTTAAAAATGACTTCAGAATGGTCAAGTCCCAGAATCTACAGTATCTGTGCATCACAAAATGTTCTATTGATCTTCAAGTCTGAATTTTTTGTGTTCAACAGAACTGCATCTAATTTTTAAAGTTTTAACTCCTTTTTTTGTTTTTTGTTTTTTTGTTTTTACTTTTTATAGACATGGGAACTTGCTATATTGCCCAGGCTAGTCAAACTCCTGGCCTCAAGTGATCCTCTGACCTCAAGTCTCCCACAATGCTGAGATTGCAGTCATGAGCCCCTGGGCCCAGCCTGATTTCTTTTTTTCTGCATGTCACAAATTTTATTCAAATATGTAGAAATTATCTTCGTTCCAACATATTGTGAAAAACTTAAAACACGCAACTAACATGCATACAATAAGAAGAGGAAAGACCTAGATAACTGGCTCCAACAGACTGTATCATTTGAAGTGAAGGGAGTGAGATCTAAACTACAGACCAGCCCCTCACCACATTGTCCCATTGTTTAAATATAAGCTACACAGAATAATATACGCAGCAAGGAGAAGCTGGAGACAGGTTGGATGGTTGCCAAATGCCAATTTTCTCATCCTAAAGAAGGCACCTTGCATCTTTATTATTCTAGTTTTCAACAAGCAAATAAAGGGTTCCTAGCTAAGAATGTGCACTAAATACATCTCCTGGAGAAAAATAAGAAATTGAAAAAATATTAAATAGATGAAACAAGTGATAAGACAACTTTAACCATGTGTTGCTGAATCACCTCTGTAATCATTCTGTTCTTCGTGTTTTTCATTAAGGTTTTATAAATGACACAATAATAGATTTTTTTGTCTGCCAACTCTCTGCAAAAATTAAGATGAATTTATAAAAAGTTTTCAACTTCTTAAGTACAAAGTAGAGAATGTTATTTTGAGAGGAAGTACACAATCAAAGACCATTGGTAGGAAAAGTACAAGTTCTACCTAGAAAGGATGTTCAGTGACAGTTGGGTTAGCCACACCAGTAGAATGAAGCTGTTACCAGAAAGGGGTCCCAGTCCAGACCCTGACAGAGGGTTCTTGGATCTCACCCAAGAAAGAATTTGGGGCAAGTTCATAAGTAAAGTGAAAGCACATTTATTAGAGAAGTAAGGAGATGAAAGGATGGCACAGGCAGAGTAACAGTATGGGCTGCTGAACTGAGTACACTTATAGTTACTTCTTAATTATATGCTATACAAGGGGTGAATTATTCATGAGTTTTCCAAGACAGGGGCAGACAATTTCCGGAACTGAGGGCTCCTCTGCCTTTTAGACCATACAGGGTAACTTCTGGATGTTGCCATGGCATTTGTAAACTGTCATGGCTCTGATGGGAGCGTCTCTTAGCATGCTAATGTATTATAATTAGCATATAATGAGTAGCGAGGAGAACAGAGATCACTTTCAGGGCCATCTTGGTTTTGGTGGGTTTCAGCCGGCTTCTTTACCTCACCTTGTTGTAAAGAGTTTTTACAGGGTCCTTGCAGAGTCTTTGTGACCTTGTGCCATGCTTCTATCTCATCCTGTGACTAAGAATGCCTAACCTCCTGGGAATGCAGCCCAACAGGTCTCAGCCTCATTTTATCTAGACCCTATTCAAGATGGAGTCACTCTGGTTCAAACCTCTCTGACAAAGGCATGAAAGGCCCCTTGTCCTCAACATGACTTTCCAGAAAAATGCCTTTTCCTGTTCTCATTATAGCAGATAACATCAGTGCCCCTCAGATCTCTTCAGATCAGATCCATTTTTACCGTGTTTATGTTCCTGCCTTCAGTGTGTGTGTGTGTGTTTCCAGCAGACAGCACCTGATGATCTTTCTTGCATGGCTGCCCTCAGACTACTGAAGCCCATTTTGCCCCCACGGACAGAAAGTTTAAAGTGCCTGATAATTTTTGTGCTTCCACCCTTGACCCTTCACCAATGATGCAAGGGTGTGGGCACCTTAACTAGGGACAGTGCTGAGGCAGATCTTCCCCTCCAGAGCTCACATGCAGACCCAGCCTGAAGCTCTTCTCTGTAGAATTCTGAGATTGTGCAACTGCTTGGTTTTTCTCTCCTTTCCTGTCCTGCTGCCTCACTCCCTTACTAGGTTCCCCTGGGAGCATTTCCTGAAGATATCACTTGGCACACAAACCAAGGCAGCTCAGGGACTGCCTTTGAAGAACCTAACCTAAGATATCCATCAACCCAGATCCTCTCATCTCTAAGTGCAACAGGCCTTAAAATCCTAAGTGAGGAGGGACACAGGCCCCCACTCCACCTTCATATTAGGGATGTTCAGCATGGGCACACTATGAACTGTCTTTCCATTACTCTAAGGTGACCACACATGCTGGTATTTGCCATCCATCCCAAGGGAATAAACAGGCATCTCAGATTAAATTTTTAAGAAGGTTTCCTCTGGATTTTCCTACCGCCACAACCACTACAAATCATTACGTGAGCTGTGACGTGTGGAATTGAATTACGACAGTTAAAATTCGCTAAACTTTAGCAAAAGAAATTTTAGAACCTTTATCATTAATTGGACTTGGAGCTAGAGGTAAGACTGAGATAAACAAGACAATTTTTTGAGCCTGAAAAGGTACAATTACCATAGACCAGGGCAGGACAGATGCATGATTTATGTTCCAAACCACTTGAAGCAGGTATGAGGAGCCCAAGAGTTGGGAATGGCGGGAGAAGGAAAGGGGCTGGCAGGGAAGGCAGTTATCACTCCTACCTCTCACATTGTAGTCCAGCAGCATTGGCATCACCTGGGAGTTTAGCAGAATTCAGTCTCAGGCCACACCCCACGCCTACTGAATTAGAATTTTATTTGTATACACATTAAAGTTTGATGTGTTCTTACCAGCCTCGCTATCACTTTAGCAGCTACAAACACATGATCATTGCACTCTGGGCTTTCTCCCCTTTCAGGCAGGCTTCCCTAGCACCTGCCAACTACCATTTGGAAGGGACTGTTCTAACCCACCCTCCACTCTCCTTTACCCCCACTGGCCTTTTCTCATTGGCTCCATTGCCGAAATGGCCAACATTATTCTCATTGCCAATATCTTCCTTGCCTCATGGCCTTTATCTGTGCTGTTTTTCTGCCTAGAACATTCTTCAACTGGCCAACCCAACTCTTCGATCAGGTCTCAGCTTAAACATCACTTCCTCCTATCACTCATTCTAATATAAGTGCCCCACCATTCTCTCTTGTGGTCCACAGTTCTTTTCCTTCAGAATAGTCATTACAGTTTGTAATTAGAAATTAGCTATCTACCCCACCCCCCAGATTGTTCAGGGTGGAACCATGTATGTTTCTTCACTGCTGTATACCTGGCATCTGCACAAAGCCTGAATCACAATAAGGACTCAATAAATACTGTTCAAATGAATAAATAATTAAAACCAGTTTCTTTCCTGCAAGACTCTCAGATGCTAATAAGCCTCATCAATCTCCAAGAGAATAGTAAAGTATTCAGTGTTTCTCAAACTAATTTGTCTCTGCAGAAAACCTATTAATGTTGTAGGGAACAGGGTTCTACAGAACACAGTTTGGAAAATCCTGGGGTAAGTAAAGGTGAGAGAAGGGAGTGTTTCTAAAAGTCAGAGCATCACAGAAATCTAGGGAAGATAAATATATATATATATATGAGTACTTACTTTTAGAAGTTCTTAGAAGAGAAGCACTATAAAGATTATACTGTGTTCCCATCACATTGTATAAATCTCCCAAATCTTGGTGTGAAGATCCATCCATCAGTGAAGACAACCAGAGGAGCATTACAGACTCCAGAGCCATCAATGGAGAGATAGAAGAAGACCTGAATCCCCAGCTACTACCACTGTAAAACAGCAACATTTTTAGAAAAGCTACATTATAATCATTTCAAAATTAATTTGCTGAGTCATCTTTCCCTGGGATCACCACACAGTACAAATATGTCATGTCAGTCACTAAAAGGGCAGAAATAAATTATATTTGAGAAGAACACAAAATGAAGGTGTTCTGGTTACTGTTGTTGGGTAACAAACTGATATAGTTTGGCTCTGGATCACCACCCAAAATCTCATGTCAAATTGTAATCCCCACATGCCAGAGGAGGGGCCTCATGGGAAGTGACTGGATCATGGGGATGGATTTTCCCCTTGCTGTTCTCGTGATACTGAGTGAGTTCTCACGAGATCTGATGGTTTGAAAGTGTGTGGCACTTCCCCCTTAGCTCTTTCTCTCTTTCTCCTGCCACCATGAGAAAAAGGTCCTTGCCTCTCCTCCACCTTCTGCCATGATTGTAACTTTCCTGAGGCCTCCCAGTCATGCTTCCTGTTAATCCTGAAGAACTGTGAGTCAATTAAGCCTTTTTCTTCATAAATTACCCATCGCAGATAGTTCTTTATGACAGTGTCAGAACAGACTAATGCAGAAAATTGGTGCCAGGAGAGTGGAGCACTGCTATTAATATAAAAATACCTGAAAATGGGGAAGCGACTTTGGAACTGGGTAACAGGCAGAGGATGGAACAGTTTGGAGGGCTCAGAAGAAGACAGGAAGATGTGGGAAGTTTGGAACTTCCTAGAGACTTCTCAAATGGTTTTGACCAAAATGCTGATAGTGATATGGATAGATATGGCCAGACTGAGGTGGTCTCAGATGAAGTTGAGGAACTTATTGGGAACTGGAATAAAGGTCACTCTTGCTATGCTTTAGCAAACAGACTGGCAGCATTTTGCCCCTGCCCTAGAGATCTGTGGAAATTTGAACCTGAGAAAGATGATGCAGGATATCTGATGGGAGAAATTTTTAAGCAGCAAATCATTCAAGATTTGTCCTGGATGTTTCTAAAAGTATACACCCATATACATGAAGAAAGAGATGCTCTGAAATCAGAACTTATATTTAAAAGGGAAGCAGAGCTATAAAAGTTTGGAAAATTTTCAGCCTGACCATGTGGTAAAAAAGAAAAACCCATTTTCTGGGGAGAAATTCAAGCCTGCTGCATAAATTTGCATAAATAAGGAGTAGTTGAATGTTAATAGCCAAGACAATGGGGAAAATGTATCCAGGGCATGTCAGAGATCTTTAAGGCAGCCTCTCCCACCACAGGCCCAGAGGTCTGAGAGGCAAAAATGATTTCGTGGGCTGGGCCCAGGGCCCCATTGCTCTGTGTACACTGCTCTGTGTAGCCCTGCATGCCAACCACTCCAGCTCCAGCCATGGCTAAAAGGGGTTAAGGTACAGCTCAGGCCATTGCTTCAGAAGGTGCAAGCCCAAAGCCTTGGTGGCTTCCATGTGGTGTTGGGCCTGCAGGTGCACAGAAGTCAAGAATTGAGGTTTGGGGACCTCCCCCTAGATTTCAGAGGATGTATGGAAACACCTGGATGTCCAGGCAGAAGTTTACTACGGGGGTAGAGCCCTCATGGAGTACCTCTACTAAGGCAATGTGAGGGGAAATGTAGGGTTGGAGCCCCCACACAGAGTCCCCACTGGGGCACTACCTACTGGAGCTGTGAGAAGAGGGCCACCATCTGCCAGACCCCAGAATGGTAGATCTACCAATAACTTGCACTGTACACCTGAAAAAGCCACAGACATTCAATGCCATCCTGCAGGCTCATGGGCTAAACCCTGCAGAGCCACAGGGGCTAAACTGCCCAAGTCCATGGAAGCCCACCCCTTGCATCAGTGTGGCCTGAATGTGAGACATGGAGTCAAAGGAGATTATTTTGGAGCTTTAAGATTTAATGATTGCCCTGCTGGGTCTCAGGCTTGCAGGGTGTCTGTAGCCCCTTTGTGTTGGCCAATTTCTTCCTTTTGGAACAAATGATGATGAGGAACTTATTGGGAAGAGGAACATTTAGGCAATGCCTATACCCCTTGAATCTTGGAAGTAGCTAACTTGTTTTTGACTTTACATGCTCATAGGCAGAAGTGACTTGCTTTGTCTCAGATGAGACTTTAGACTTGGACTTTTAAGTTAATGCTGGAATGAGTTAAGGCTTTAGGGGACTGCTGGGAAGGCATGATTGTGTTTTGAAATGTGAGAAGGACATGATATTTGGGAGGGGCCAGAGGTAGAATGATATGGTTTGGTTCTGGGTCCCAACCCAAATCTCATGTCAAATTGTAATCCCCACATGCCAGGGGAGGGGCCCGGTGGGAGGTGATTGAATCATGTGGGTGGATTTCCCCCTTGCTGTTCTCATGATAGTGAGTGAGTTCTCATGAGATCTGATGGTTTAAAAGTGTGTGGCACTTCTCCTTCACTTGCCTTCTCTCCTGCTACCATGTGAAGAAGGTCCTTGCTTCCCCTTCACCTTCCACCATGATTGTTTTATAAGGCCTCCCAGTCATGCTTCCTGTTAAGTCTGCAGAACTGTGAGTCAATTAAACCTTTTTTCTTCATAATCGCCCAGTCTCAAGTAGTTCTTTGTAGCAGTGTGAGAACGGACTAATACACAAACCATCCCAAAATGGAGTGGCTTAAAACAACAACAATTATATTTTGTTCACAGATCAGCAATTTGTGCAGGACTCAATGAGGAAGGCTCATTGCTGCTTCATGTGTCTTCAGCCTGAGCAGTCTGGGTGTGGCCTGGGGGATCCTTTCAAGATAGCTCACTTCTAGGATTGGCAAGTTGAAGTTGTGCTGGGAGTTCCGCCAGGGCTGTGGACCTGTGGCCTCAGTTCCTCACCACATGGGCCTCTTCATAGGATATTTGGCCTCCCTCACAGCATGCTATCTGGGTTCCAAGTGTGAGTGTCCTAGAGAACCATGAAGTTGCATATCCTTAGCTCATCTGACCTCAGAAGTCATAAAGCATCACTTCCACTGCCTTCTATCCATGCACGTAGTCACAAGCCTACCCAGATTCAAAAGGAAGGGACGTAGGCTCCACTTCTTAATGAGGGAAGGGCTAAATTCTAGAGGAACATGGAGAATGGAAGATATTGGAGCCATCTTTGAAAAATGGAATCTCCCACAGACAACAAGATGTAAAGAGTATTTCTTTAAGGCACAACTTGCTAAAAATTGTGCCTTAAAAAAATTCCCCTCTGAGTCTTCCTTTATTATAGAGGGAGAGAAGGATATGCATCAATATGTGTCAAAGTTGGGTAAGAAATTTGCTCCCCAATATGTGGAGACTTAACCAAGAAAAAAACCAAATAGGTCTAATGGGAGCATTGAGAACACACCTTGACCCAGTGAGCTGTTGATTTGATGAATGTTAAATAGTGTATCCATGAGGTCAAGAGATCAAGACCATCCTGGTCAACATGGTAAAACCTTGTCTCTACTAAAAATACAAAAATTATCTGGGCGTGGTGGTGTGCACCTGTAGTCCCAGCTACTTAGGAGGCTGAGGCAGGAGAATCACTTGAACCTGGGAGGCAGAGGTTGCAGTGAGCCAAGATCGCACCACTGCCCTCCAGCCTGGTGGCAGAGCAAGACTCCATCTCAAAAAACAAGCAAAAAAAAAAAAATAATAAGTGTGTCCAGTAACATACAATAATAGGTTAGGGTACTAGGAAGATCTAACTAAAATGAAAACAAACACGGTTCTTCCACCTACAGAACACAAGGTGGCCAGCAGTGGTGATTTGAAGGCACAGGCTTTCAAATAAGTCCCTGATTTTCTAGGAGAGTCCCAATTACAAATATTTTGTCACCATGACAATCCTGAACTGAGCCTTGAAAGATAAGCAGGATTTAAATATTCTGCCAAGCAAGACAACCAAACAACAGGCAATGAGGAATGGGAAAGGGAGCAACAAAAAAGCAATCTCATTTTCCTTTTTTCTTGTTTTGCTCAAGAAATGTTATATGAAAGCAACCAGCACAAAGTAGGCCATGGAAAATGTTTATAAACGTTTTAAGGCCCACCACAGGCCTTAAAATTTCCACTATTAGAGAGTCTTCCCTTTGGTTAAGTTAGTGTGGCAGACATGAACATGAACCACTCAGATCCTTCTCCAAGAAAGGACTCTCCGCCTGATTTCAAGGAGTGTGAGTAGCTGGCAGCCTCAGCTTTCAATGTCTTTAGAGTTTTCCTCCACTTTCAGGCCAAGGTCATGCTCTTGAAAGGGGAGCCCCGGCCAGTGACTGAGGAAGGCAGTGGTACAGAGCCTCTTCATTTCCACACAACATGGGGCTCCTATAATGGGCAATCTGTGCTCTGGAGTTCCCACATTGAGCTGGCAGAGGCTTAACAAGTCTGCATCATGGTCTGATGGTTCACACTGCCCAATCCTGCTTCATGCTCTTTTGCTTTCACAGGTATGATTCCCCCATAAATTTTTTGCACTCTTAACTTCGTCTTAGCGTCTGCTTCCCTGAGAACTCAACCTGCGACAGGCAGCATCCTCAAAGGTTCTCCATGAAGAGGCCAATATCCTAGTATAGAAGCATGCAGTAAGCCACTCCTAGCCTTGAGCACCTTAGAAAAGCAGTGATGCATAAGATACTGCACAGGTACATTTAAGCAGAGAAAGAGAATAGATTCAGAAAGCTCAGAATATTTTTATGATGCAAGGTTGCATTAGAAGGGGCTAGAAAAGAAGGGGATATTAGACAAAGCTTTAAGAAATGTACTGATCTTCAGGACAATCTTGTTTGGAGGTTTGGGGAGTCTTAAGCTAATAAATAGCACTTTGGAACAAGACTTTGGTCTCCAAACTTTTCCCTAAAGTACTTGAAGTTTGTAGACCTTAAATATAAAACTGAATAATACATCTTGACTATAATATAATTATTCATATTTAGGTACTAATTTTACATATTACCTTTTAGTTAGGTATTTTAAAAGGAGCAGTGGCTTACTTGGCCCTGGACTTTTTGGGTCCTGAATGCTCAGTCATCCTTGATAAGAGTGAGACCTGCACTGACCTGGTTCCAAAGCTAGCAAGGATCTGAAAGCAGTCTCCCAGGCAGCTAAGCAAAGGGACACACACCAAGGCTGTGATGTTGCTGTTGCACCTGCTAAAATCCACTAAAGAACAGCTGCTGCTTCTTCATTGGCCAAGGCAGACCCCTAAGCTGTGAAAGAACTCCACCCATGCATCATCAGTCAGCCTCACACCACAGCACCAAACCAGACATAAGAACAAATTGAAACTTTTGCACCCCGCTTTTCAGAAAGGGTTCTTCTCCTTTCTTTTCCATTGGGTATCAGAAACTCACGAGGCATCATTAGTGCTTGCTTATGTTTCACCCCTGAGATATCCTGAGAATTTGCATAAGTACCCAATCATTTTCTGGGGAAACCTACTTCTGGTTTTTATCCCATGCCTGAGACTAAGGACTTAATCCCTAATCCACGTAATACAAAGGTCACAAAGAAACTATTGAGAAGTCTTGGCATTGCCTTACAAGGTAAAGGATAAAGAGGACAGTAAGGGTCAATGTCCCTAGGAAGAAATAGCCCCTCTCATCTCTGATTAAACAGCCTTTCCATAATTAACCAGTGACCTAACCAGCTATTCATTATCTGTGCTTTCTCTACTTTGCCTTCTACTTCACAATTTCTTGCTCACAGTGTCAGCTTCTTGATATTGTCTGCTCAGTTATGACTCTTTCTGTTCACATTCTTTCCTGTCTTTTCAACTCCTGTCCTGTCTCTCTCCTTAAAATTCTTTGCTGATGTGGTCAAGAACTTACCCCTTATCCTTTCTGCCCACCTCTGAATCTATCCACAGATTTAGTAGAGTTTCTAGCAGATGAGCTTCTCAATTCAAGCACCTTTCAACTTCTGCACCTGAGGATCCATGGGAGCTTGTTCAGCTGCAGCAAGTGCAACCCAGAAGAGTAAAGGAGGTAATGCCTTAGAAGTGGGAACTCTCAAATGATGGAGGGCAGAACTCAGTGAGTGAATTCTCTGGCTTCCATGTCCTCCAGGGGGACAATTTTAGCATGAGTCTGCCATAGTTTCTCAAAGCATCCCCAGTAAGGTTGAGCTCCAGTTGCCTGCAGTGATAACCACTCCTTTACTCTTCATTAGTTTTCTCTCCTCCATGTCTCACTTTTCCTACTTCCTACTTTTACTTCCTGGAAATAACATCCTGAGTGAACTAACTACACCCAAGTTCTTGTCTCAGGGTCTGCTTCTGGGGGAAACTTAATTACAGTAAGTCCCAGTTCAAATCCCAAGAGAATTTGACTGATTTTGCTTTAATCACTACTGCCTGTATATAGACAGAGCTTTTCACACAACATCATTGCACAGGCATTGGCCACTATTAATCACTGCCCTTGGGTCTAGACCTGTGGTCCAAACACCTCTGTAGGCAGAGGTGGGTATAAAACATGGCAGCTAAGGGCTGCTTCTCTAGCAGGAGGCCATGAGTGGAGCTATCTTCCTTAGGATGGCTTTGAGCAGGACAGGCACTCTGATGACCTGATTCAGTAGGAATCTGAATATATCTCTCTCTGGACATATCCTGTTAGTAGGTATGGCATATCCCCCCAATATATATAGGATATACATATTGTTCCAGACACCACATTTATTTATAAGTACAAGTGATTCAAACAACTCCAGAGACTCATAAGCTACTCAGTTTTGTTTCATCTTCCAGTAGACTGTTCTGTGGTGAACTCTGCCAAGAAAAGATTGTACACACAGAGACTTGATTAGGGGAGATGTTTTTTTGAAAGGAATTAGGGAGGCAGGTAGAGAAGACTGGGAGAGCCATTAGGTCATGATGCAAATATGACCGCAAGTGAAGGAGAGAGGAAGAGAAAATTGGATGGAAGCATCCCAAATGCCTATGCAGTCAAAAGAGGGCTTGGTAAAGCTGTTGAGGATCTTTGGGCCAGAGTTAGCTAACAAAGGGAGTCCTCTGCTCCTCAGGAACAGGTTTGCCTTAGTATCTACACCACACACTGAAAGTCACTGGTAGGGAGCAGTCCATAGGAAGCACAGCCTGGCACAAACACAAAGCCAGTGACTGAAGCCTCAGTCAATTACACTCCCTTTACTCCACGTTCCAGGAAGCCATTCTCATAGTCACTGATGGACTATATAATTGTCCCCTTATTTGAGCCCCTCCCTGCTGGAGGACCGTGCATCTTATTTTTTCTGGTATGGCCAAATGATTTGTTTTAGCCAATGAAATTTGAGCAGAAGTTGAAGGTGTTCCTTCCAGACAATAGCTTTAAAAACCAGCATGTGATTTGCCATGTTCCTTTTTTCCTCTTTCTCAACACTCAGCAATGTTCCAGACAGAAGCGACTCCTGCAGCCGAGTCCTGAGGCAAGGATGACATGGCACAGAGCCACGGCCAACCCACAATGGTCATATAGTACTAACAAGAAAGAAGTCTTGGTTGTTGTTAGCCAATGAAATGTTGGGTCCTTTGTTATCACAGTATAACCTAGCCTATGCTGACTAATACATAACTTCTGCCATCTCTCCTCATCCCCTTCCCCACCCATTTGCAAAAAGTTAGATTGTCCTGACCTGGGATTTGAGAAAATAATTGCTTTCTCCATCTTCCTTCCTCTGTCCTTCTCACTGCCACAGGAAATCAGTTGGGCTTTTTCATTGTTAGTTTTCTCATCAGCTAGCACTATTAATAAAAGTCCTTGTGGTTTTATATCCTGAATAGAATATTTTTTAAAGAAAAAAATAGGCATCTTGATTTTATAATCTAGAGTTTCTATGATAGCGTGTATGCTTTACAGCACTGCCATGATGGATTCCTCTTTGGAAATCTTTTCTTAAAATATATATCTTGCATTGCTCTATGTTTTCATCAATCATTTTCCATTATGTGCCATAATTCTTTTTCTTTTTCCTTTTTTGAAAATCTTTTACTGTGGATTCAAGGGAATAAAACTACATTTAAGAGCTTAATGTCCTGGATGAATTTATACAACTTTAGATGAACAGGAAAATAATCCCGACAAGTGAAAAAAGATTCATAAATACAAATCCATTTTGGCATCTGTTTTCTCTATTATAAAATAAGAAGGAAAAAAAGAAAGCATCCAGCAGATGCTGGCTTAGAGCAGCTCAATTGGTCACCCACTTTCTCGTTGAACGATGCCAGCAGCCTGGTGCTAAGGGACTGTCTGGATTTGATATATGACCTTCTTTGCTTGCCAGAGATACAAGGGGCTTGGGAACAGTGTGGGAGATTCCTTTTGATTTACTCATTAATTAAAATGGGCTTTGCAAATTATTGGCAAGAAAGCGCACACCGAAATTTGTGGAAATCATGTTTGTGGGGATGCTGGTCTTTGGCTAAAAATAGAAACAAGACAGAATGCTGACTAATTAACACACCTAATTATAGGGATTTTTTACAGACAAATGCTCATGTCAACTTTTTTGTCATCATAGTGGTCATTGCTGGTTTTCAGTCAGAAGAACTAAGATAATTACATATGTGATGCCTGGGAATGACTGTCAGAAGGGAAAAGCTGTGAATGCACCTGGAGATTTCTTGTCCGTGGGGCAATGTGCCATATGATATCAGGTTGACGTCCACCCACTCTATTCCCTGACTCTCCTCAAATCCGGAGACAGATTCCTTGGCCACTCTAGGTACGAAATACATTTGGTTTTTAATAGAATCAGTGGAGTAAGTTCCATTTGAGGCTTCCAGCTGTAGCAAGATATTCCAACTGGTGGAAATCAATCCAATTGAAGTACCCTTGAGCACAAATCAAATGAGACTCTACTGCAATTGAGGAAAATTATAGTCATAACTTTGCTTTAGGAACTAAGTCGGCTTTCTCTCTGCATGATCTCTGAAAATGGTATGGATGCTCTTGGCTATCAGCAATGAGGCAGGTGCCAGAACACATTTCTGCTAAAGAGAGTTATTAAAATGTCTTTATCTGGGGTGTGTTGCCATTATTAAAAACAAAAGCAGAGGGAAAATAACAAAATTGGATCATATTCAAGGGGTTCCAAGCCTGACATGTGCTAGCAATACTATTAATGCAAGTATTTAGGTGGGTTCCTGAAGAATCCTGTCAATCAATGCAAACACGCCATGGTGCAGAATACTTAAAAGATGACTTTTCATAAGTGAGTTCTCCTACTGGGTTTCCACAGGCCATTTCTGTAGAGTACTATCTTGTAATTGTGCATATCAAACAAGCTTTCTGATACATTCATACTCACAGCAACATAGAATGTGGTGCAAGAGGGAAACTTGGGCACTACCTCGCAAATATCTGTCCGCTCATTCACCTCCCAATTTGACATACTTAGACCTCCATTTTATAGATGAGGAAAATCAAGGCCTACAAAGGTCATATGAATCGCCTGAGGTCGCACAGCAAGTTACAAACAACTAGAATTAAAATCCAGGGCCAGAACTGTTTCTTCTTTAGGACACTATCTCACTATTCATCAGCGGCTTCAACTTCAAGGCATTTTTCTTCAGAAGTGAGTAGGGTATGAATTATAAATAAATCAATAATACTCCACACCAAATTCCCCAAAGTAACTAAGAACAGGATGCCTCTGCTTTTAAGATGCAATTAAAATGCAGTACATTCCTGGAAACAGATGTTATAGAGTTGATCATCCTAAGGCAGACCAAGCAAGGCTCCGTCAAACGTGGGTAGCATGGGCAGAAGTCATCAAACAAACTAAACATTGTAGAATGAAGGGACCAAGAAGGCAAAAAGTAAAGCCTAGGAATCCATTAGGAAATATCAAATAAAGAACAAAGAAAATGTAGCAGGGTAAGAAGTAGACACGGCTTCTGCATGTAAATGGAGCCCATTAGTCTTTGAGATAGGGAGACCAGAAATCCTTGGTCCTCCAAGTTCTGTTTTCTTTTATTTGAATTCAGCTCAGCAAACATTTACTGAAACATCTGCTATGTTCCAGGCATGCAATTAGACATAGGTAGACATATGGTGGTGGACTAACTATCCATGGCGCCTGCCATCAAGGGGTTTATGGTTTTATGGGAAAGACAGCCTAGAAGAGGGATACTTCAATAAACGTTTTAGGTACCATGCTGAGGCTCACCCAAGATGCTCTGGAAGCACTAAGAGGGGGAACCTGTGAATGCCTCTTCCACATTCATTTCATGCTGCCTTCATGAACTAACAGCCCAGTAGTTTGGGTGGGACTGAGCCAACCCCTAGGTCCAGAGGTGGGCCCGCATAGGCCTAAGCCAGTCAGTATGATTGATTCCAAGTGGTCATATGACCTATGTTTGTCCACTCAAAGTGAAGTCCACTGTCTTCAGTGATTGGGAAAGAGAGGCTTTCTATCTGTGGAGGGTAAATGTGAGGCCAGGAACTGCTACAGCCATTTTATCACTGCCCCTGGGTGCTGAGTGGGAAATTTCCTGTTGCTCCAGAACTGAGGACTAAGATCAAAGCCAAAAAGAAAGATAATAAAAACTGCATCCACCGTCAAAATCCTAAAGACAGCAGAAAACTCATCAGGGCTCATTAAAAAGAGCTGAATGGGTTCTCCTGGCACCCCAAGTCAAGTAAGGATGACTTCCGAAGACCCTTCATTGAGACTGGAGTGCCCTCAAGTGGGACAGCAGGTCCATACCTCACTCTATGGCTGGAATGTTCACCGAAACCCACACATCCAGCCAAGTACCCCAGCTAGCCAGGGTATGGGGAGGGAGTTCCTAGGTAACATTGGCAATCTCCCCAAGAAGTGAACATAGTGATGGAGCCTTCTTTCCTGAAGAATTTACAGTTTAGGAAGACAGTGTGGAAAGTGCGGAATTGGTGAGGTTAACCTAGAAACAAGGCAGTAGCAATGCCCATCCCAGCCCAGTTCCTCCAGACCATTGCAGGGCATGAAAGAAACCACAGAAGTTTCCATGACTTTCGCATGTACATTATGTGAGTTAGAAAAAGAGAGAGAAGCCATGAAGCTGTACAGACAGCTGCCAGGCAGCCAAGGCTACAGCCCATCTGGAGCATGGACTCCTAGGGGTGATGAAAAGAAGACACAACTTCCTTCTCTGAGGGACCTTCATCAGCAAAGGAGTGGAATAGAGGTGAAGAGCATCCCAAGAAAACCTCACCACTAACGTACATCACCACACTAACAGAGGTTACTGGAGTAGATGGAGCAGAAGAAGACCAGAAGCAACTCTCCTCACCAATGCCAGCCAGCTAGTAAAGACCCCCTGCTACTTTTCCCAGCCCTCTTCCCCATGTCAAGCACAAAGCATTCTAGAGCCTGCAGGGTGAATCAGTAGCCAATGCCCCCTCTCTGCCTCATATCCCTCACACCACCGGTTAACCTGAACTGAGGTGATAGGAGAGAAGAGATCTTAATAAGAATATAAGATTGAAACTTTAAATACAAATAGGATGGAGTTGTAAATGATGAAATCGACTGCTTTACTTATCACCATTGGCTGTAAAATTATGGAATCTGTTCAGGATATTGGTAGAAAAGGGGAAAGCTAGTTCAAATATTTGAACTAGCACAGTTGGGGACAGTGATTAGAAGAAACTCAAATCCTGGTTCTGCCACATACTAACTTTCTAAAATGGGGATAATGACACATAGCTTGCAGGAATATTTTAAAGACTATGCATGCCTTCAAAAGATATTTAACATGTTCAAAGAGCACTGTATATGGAGTTTAGTGAACTTGGTGGGAAATTGTTGAAGATGGGTAATGCATATTATGTTTTCAAAAAATGACCACAGCAATATTATTTAGTCCCACATTGTATTAGTCCATTCTCACACTGTTATATATATAAAAAATAAAAAAAAACCTGAGACTGGGCCATTTATAAAGAAAAGAGGTTTAATTGGCTCACAATTCCTCAGGCTATACAGGAAACATGACAGCTTCTGGGCTAGCCTCAGGAAACTCAATCATGGTGGAAGATGAAGGGGAAGCAGGCACATCTTACACGGCCGGAGCAGGAGGAAGAGAGAGCAGAGGGGAGTGCTACACACTTATAAACAATCAGATCTCATGAGAACTCACTATCATGAGGACAGCACCAAAGGGAAAATCTGCCCCCATGAGCCAATCACCTCCCACCAGGCCCCACTTCCAACATTGGAGATTGTAATTCAACATGAGATTTGGGTGGGGACACAGAGCCAAACCATATCATTCCACCCATGGTCCTTCCCAAATCTCATGTCCTTCTCACATTTCACAACCAAACATGCCTTCTCAACAGTCCCCTAAAGTCTTAACTCATTCCAGCATTAACTCAAAAGTCCATGTCCAAAGTTTCATCTGAGACAAGGCAAATACCTTCTGCATATAGCCTATAAAAACAAAAATAAGTTAGTTACTTCCAAGATAAAATAGGGGTGCAGGCATTGGGTAAATGCTCCTATTTTAAAAGGGAGAAATTGGCCAAAAGAAAGGGGTTACAGGCCCCACGCAAGTCCGAAACCCAGCAGGCCAGCTGATAAATCTTAAAGCTCCAAAATAATTTCCTTTGACTCCATGTCTCACATCCAGGGCACACTGATGCAAGGGGTGGGCTCCCAAGAACTTGGGCAGCTCCAACCCTGAGGCTTTGCAGGGTATAGCCTCTGTGACTGCTGTCATGGACTGGCACTGTGTGCCTGCAGCTTTTCCAGGCAAATGGTGCAAGCTGTTAGTGGATCTATCATTCTGGGAGCTAGAGAATGTTGACTCTTTCCTCACAGCTTCACTAGGTAGCACCCCAGTGGGGACTCCATGTGGGAGTTCCAACCCCACATTTCCTCTCCACACTGCCCTAGTAGAGGCTCTCCATGAGGGCTCTGCCCCTGCAGCAGGCTTATGCCTGGACATCCAGGCTTTTCCATACATCCTCTGAAATTTAGCTGGAGGCTTCTGAGCCTCAACTCTTGTACTCTGTGCACTTGCAGGGTTAACACCACATGAAAGCCACCAAGACTTAGAGTTTGCACCCTCTAAAGCAGTGGCCTGAGCTGTACCTGGGCCCCTTTGAACCAAGGCTGGAACTGGAGTGGCTGGGATGCAGGGAGTAGTGTCCTGAGGCTGCACTGGGTGGCAGGGGCCCTGGGCCTGGCCCACAAAACCATTCCTCCCTCTTAGGCCTCTGGGCCAGTGATGGGAGGGGCTGCCATGAAGGTCTCTGAAATGTCTTGAAGGCCTTTTTCCCATTGTTTTGGCTATCAGCACATGGCTCCTCCTAACTTATGCAAATTTCTGCAGCAGGCCTGAATTTCTCCCCAGAAAATGGGCTTTTCTTTCTACCACATGGCCAGGCTGCAAATTTTCCGAACTTTTAGGCTCTGCTACCCTTTTAAATATAAGTTCCAGTTTCAGGTCATTTCTTTGCTCACACATAGGAAGCAGCCAGGCTGCATCTTGAATGTTTTGCTGCTTAGAAATTTCTTCTGTCAGATACCCTAAATCATCACTCTCAAGTTCAAAGTTTCACAGATCCCTAGAGCAGGAGCACAATGCTGCCAGGTTCTTTGCAAATACATAACAAAAGTGACCTTTACTCCAGTTCTCAGTAAGTCCCTCATCTCCCTCTGAGACCTCATCAGCCTGGCCATCTGTTTATATCACCATCAGCATTTTGGTTAAAACCATTCAACAAGTCTCTAGGAAGTTCCAAACTTTCCCTCATCTTCCTGTTTTCCGAGCCTTCCGTGCTCTTCCAACCTCTGCTGGTTATGCAATTCCAAAGCTGCTTCAACATTTTCAGATATCTTTATAACAATACCCCAGTCTTGGTACCAATTTTCTTTATTAGTTCATTCTCACACTACCTTAAAAAAATATGCCTAAGACTTGGTAATTTATAAAGAAAAGAGGTTTACTTGGCTTATGGTTCCACAGGCTGTACAGGAAGCATGATGCTTCTAGGGAGGCCTCAGGAAACTTTCAATCATGGCAGAAGGTGAAGGGGAAGCAGGCATGTCTTACAAGCCAGAGCAGGAGAAAGGGAAGGGGGCAGGTGCTGTACACTTTTTATTTTATTTTATTTTATTTTACTTTATTTTGAGACGGAGTCTCGCTCTGTCACCCAGGCTGGAGTGCAGTGGCATGATCTCAGCTCACTGAAATCTCCACCTCCCGGGTTCAAGCAATTCTCCTGCCTCAGCCTCCCAAGTAGCTGGGATTACAGGAATGCACCACCACACCTGGCTATTTTATTTTTATTTTTAGTAAAGACAGGGTTTCACCATATTGGCCAGGCTGGTCTCGAACTCCTGACCTTGTGATCCTCCTGCCTCAGCCTCCCAAAGTGCTGTGATTACAGGCGTGAGCCACCATGCCAGGCCATGCTATACACTTTTAAACAACCAGATCTCATGAGAATTCACTTACTATCACAAGAACAGCACAAAAGAAAAAATCCACTCCCATGATCCAATCACCTCCCACCAGGCCCCACCTTCATCCAACATTGGGGATTATAATTCAACATGAAATTTGGGCAGGGACACAGATCCAAATCACAACACACACACTCTTCCAGAACCTGGCCACACACCAACAAGACGTGGAGTCTACCCTCACCCCATCCCCACCTCCCTTGAACCTGGGCAAGCATTTGTGATTGCCTAATAGAATATAGTGGAAGTGATGGTGCCTTATTTCCAAGGCTAAGTTAGAAAAGGCAAACGACTTCTACCTGGCTTGCTCTCTCTCTGGGGACATTTGCTCTTGGAATCCAGCCAGCATGTCTTAAGAAAGCCCAGGCCACATGCAGAAGCCATATGTAGGTGTTTGGGTCAACATAATTGGCTAAAGTCTTAGCTGTCAGTCATCATTAACCACCACATGTGAGACTTGATAAAACTTCAGGTGATTCCAGCCCCTGGTCTTCAAGTTTCCCCAACTAATGCCAAAAGGAGCAGAAATGAGCAATTTGGATCCCACCCAAACTGCAACAAAATAATTATTGTCATTGTTTTAAGCCACTACATATTTACAGTCATTTGTTACATAGGCTCAGTAACTGAAATAATGAGGTTGGCAAGTAGGAATGAACTAGGTGATATAGGGCCTAGTAAACCCCAGGAAAAGTTTGTATTTAATTCTGAGTATACTGAGGGCCTTTGAAGTTACATAATGCAGTTAAGTTTTGTCACTCTTTCTACAATGAGGAGAGTACAAGTGGGAAGATGCTGAGAAGCTATTATAGTAGTCCAGGCAAGATAGGACTGGGGCTTAAAACTGGGTGGTGGCAGTGGGTATGGCAAGATATTAACAGATTTGCAAGTCTCCATTTAGCAGCCAGAGTTAACATTCCAAAACACAAGTATGATATCATCATTGTTAAAAAGCCTTTCCACAGATTACAGATAGTGGCTGTAAAGTGCTCTGCACAAAGAAGGCTGTAATATAGGTTCTAAAAAGATAAGGGTGAGGAAGAATGTTCCAGGTAGAAGATACAATATGAATAAGCCTGAGGTGCTGTGGAAACTAAAAATAAAGTCAGGACAAGTAGGCCTCTTGGAAGTCTGCACCCATCCCTGCGAATGTTTCATAAACGCCCTTGATTGAATGGCTCCCATAATAGACCCTGCTCCTAAAAGCCCCAGTAATAGAGCTGTGAGTACTTCAGGTATGCTGGCACAAAGGCACTGTTTCAGCTTTTGCTTCTACAGGATGTATATTTAACATCATTCCTGTAGTAGACAGCAGCAGTGTTTTCCTTTCTTAGGCTGGGAACTTCCACCTGATTTTATATTTGACTTCTGTTCATGAAAAAGAGGCAGTGGGAATCTGCAGGAGAAACAGAAATGTGGTCAAGAGAAGGAGAAGGAATCAGCACTCAGTGAAGGAGGAGAAAAATGAGTGGGAACCCAGGGAGGAAAGGGTTCAGGTCCCTAGTAGGATTTTGTATTTGGTAAAAACACAAGCAAGGTTGGGAATCTGCAGCCATTTCGGAAAATACCAAATTAAATCCTGTAGAGAGATGTGAAAGGTCAAGACAAATTCCACATGGAGATTTAGTCCAAACACGAGTCCTTCATTCCATTTTCTGACCTTTGCTCATCTACATTTCTGGTCTGAATCTTGCTGGGACCGTGTTTCAAGGAAAACCAATCTGTCCCCCAAATTTTTTCAAATCCTGTTAAGAGTAGGATGAACTAATGGCCATAGGATAGTACAGCATGCTGGCTAAGGGCACGGTGCAAAGTTAAGCTTCCTGGGTTCAAATCACAGCTGTGCCACTTATTAATGGTGCAATCATGCATAAATACCTTGGCCTCTTTGTGTCTTAATTTCCTCATTAGTGAAAATAAAGATAAAACAGTTCCAGCTTCCTAGGGTTATCACAAGTATTGAATGAGGTAATATATTTAGTCCTTGATATAGTAACTGACACATAGCGAATATTCTAGAAATATTGGCTTTTGTTTCATAAATATTCCATAAATCTTTCATAAATATTAGCTTCTAAATCACTACTTTTATGTGATTCCTGCTACATGAATCTAATGTTGTCATTATCATATAATGTTTTTGTTATCATATAATGTTTTGGTTATTAATGTACCTGTAGAGAGACAGAAGAGTCATCCCTGGAGTGCAAAGTTATTTGTGATAACTAGCTGAAGTGTTACTTATGCTAGTAATTGTGCAATGATGGCTCAATGTGCTTCATCCTAAAGGAGAGAAGATGCTCTGGGGGTTACAGGAGCAGAAAACAGTGCATCCAACCAAACTGAGAGTATCAGAAAATTTTTCCTGTTAAACGAGTCTTGAAATAAATTTAAAGGACAAGTTTTGTAAAGTCAGCCTCAAAGATGGCCCCACCTCCTCATATTTCCATCCTTGTGTACTCTCCTCCTATGTTGTACCAGGGTTGGCCTGTGTGACAACGAGCATACAGCTTCCATCGTGAGCTCTCAGTTGACCCCTCTCATTGCCTTGGGTAACTTGCTCTGGGGAAGCCAGATGTCATATCATGAGAACATTAGACAGCCCTGGAGAGAGGCCCAGGTGGTAAGAACTCAGTCCTCCTGTCAATAGCCAGCAAGAAATTGAGCGCTTCCTACAATCATGTGAGAGAGAGCTTGGAAGCAATTCTCCATTGGCAGTTAAGCCTTGAGATGACTGTAGTCTCAGC
This sequence comes from Pan troglodytes, assembly GCF_028858775.2. Taxonomy (NCBI): domain Eukaryota; kingdom Metazoa; phylum Chordata; class Mammalia; order Primates; family Hominidae; genus Pan; species Pan troglodytes. Next base: position 35,345,966 of record NC_086015.1, read on the forward strand.
TGACAATCTGGCTGTAACCTCTTGAGAGACCCTGAGAACTTCTCAGCTAAACTGCTTTCAAGTTCTTAACCCTCAAAACTATGAGACAACAAATGTTTGTTATTTTAAACCACTTCGTCGTGGGATGATTTGTTACACAGCAATAGATAACTGATGCAAGTAGAAATAAGCTGGATGGAAAAATGAGGGAGGACATTCCAGGAAGAAGAATTCACGTGTGCAAAAATAGCAAGTCATGAAATAACTTGGGTCCAAGTTCAAGCATTCTCATGAGTGAGTGGCAGAAGATGAAGCTCAAAGAGTAAGGACTAGGTCAGAAAGGCCTGAAAAGCCAAGATAAGGTGTTTGAACCAGAACCTGAAAGCTAAAGAGCATCTCCAAAGGATCTTAAACTGGAAAGTGATATCTTCAAATGTATTTCTTTTACAAAGAACACTCTGGCAGCATTATAAAGGGAGAAATAGGCAGTATCCTTTCCTTCCTTCTCCCTCTTTATTGGATTCTTCCTGATAGCATTCAAACCTCTTCTAGAATCTCCTGTTTTGAAAAATTCCACATTAACTCCCAGCTCTGCATAGTTATCTATACCTGCTACATAAATTCCACCCATTTACTCTTCAACACATTCCAACTTGGCTGCTCCTAAAACTATTCTTGACCTTGAACTTCAATGCTCAGATTTCAGTCCTCATCTCACTAGAACTCTCAGAGGCATTGCACACACTTGATGATACCATTTCTTCCTGCTTGCAACACTGTTCTTCTCTTGGCTTCCAATACAAAACATTCTTGGGATTTTTCTTCTGTCGTTCTAGGTGCTCCTTCTCAAAGTCCTTTCCAGCAACTCCACCTCCTCTTCCAAAATGTAAAGGTTAGAGTTCCCCAGGGATAGATCCTTGGCTCTCCACTCTCTAAATGCTCATCATAGGTCACCGAACCCATACCTGTAGCTATAAATACTATCCATATGCGAGTGATTCTCCAAACTATGTCACCACCCCAGACCCATTATATGCCCTCCATACCTGTGTGTGCAACTGACTACTAGAAATCGCTACTTGGATGTCTAAAAGCATCTCAAAGTTAACATTTAAAACATACCCGAACATCTTCCCAAAATCTGCTTCTTTAACTGGTGTTCTCTGTCCACTAAATGGCACCTTAATGCACCAGTTACTAGACACCTATGGGTCATCCTCCGCACTGGTTTCTTCCCTCCCCACTCCTGCCCCCAACACACACACAATCCAATCCAATGCTGTCTTGTTGATTTTACTCAAAAATATCTCTCAAGTCTGTCCGTTTTATCCTCCCCCTCTGCCACCTTCCCATACTCCAAGCCACTATCATCTTTCCTAGACCACAACAATAGCCTCCTAAACAATTTCATTAATTCCACTTTTGCTGCCTTCCAATTCATGCTCCCATGGGATAGCTAGAATCATCTTTTAAAATTACAAACCAAAGTCTGAGATTTCTTTTCTTAAAAAATTTCCATGATTCCCCATTGTTCCTAAGCTAGAACTTAAAACACTCACTATATCCCACAAGGCCCTGCATGATCGTACCCATGCCTACCTCTACAGTTTCAGCTTCAATCTTCTTTCAGATAGTTTATTTCTTCAACCTCCTTCAGAGCTTAAATTCTCCACTATGCCTGGAATGTTCTTCTACCTGTTATTTGTCCCCTTAACTATGATTTATTCTTTAGGACTCCACTTAATTGACATTGTCAATCAGAGTGCCCTTTATGCTCATCCTATCTGTTCCTGTTATCCACTGCTATGTAACAAACTATCCTAACACTTAGTGGCTTGAAACAACCATCATTTACTATATCATGTGATTTTGTTGGTCAGAGATTCAGGCAGAGATCAGCTAGGTGATACTTCAACTCCTTGTAGCATCAACTAAGGTCACTCAGTGGTATTCACCTGGAAGGTGGGCTAGTCTAGAGTGATAAAAATGGCTTGACTCACATGTCTGGTGCCTCAGTAGAGATAAAAGTCTAGGATTACTAGAACCATAGGCCGGAATGCCTACACATGGAGGACTCAGTAATCAGACATCTTCTCTGCTAGCTCAGAGCTCTGAAGAAGCGTGTTCTAAGAGGCCTGGATAGAAGTTGCAATGCATCTTATGAGCTGGCCTTGTAAGTCCCAGAACATCACTGCCACTTTATTCCACTGGTCAAGTAACAAGCTGAAGCCAGCCAGGATTAAGGGAAGGGCATTAGAGTCCACCTCTCAATGGCAGGAATAGCAAACAATTTTCAATCATCTTTAATCTACCTAACTATATAGGTCTCATAAGCTATTCTAGTATTAAGTACATTTTATTATAATTTGTAATTACACACTTACTTGTGCGCTTACTTATTCAATGCATTTTTCTCTCAGTGGATCTAAGAATCATGAAGTTAAGGCCATATATCTGTTTGTTTACAGCCATATATACAGCTACTAGCCCAAAGCCTTGCACAGAGAAAGTGCTCAATAAATATTAGTTTAATAAATGAGTAAATGTCTTCTCTTTAAAAGTACATTCCATGAAGGCAGGAAATGTCTGTTTTGTGGGACCTAACACATAAATAAGATACAGAACTAGCTAGGAGAGCCAGTGTTGGTAGGATCAAAAGCCTGAAATTCATGCATTGGACTGTTTCATATTTTGTATACCCTGAATATTACTATTTTGTTTTACTCAAATTATTCAGTAAAAATGTCTTCAAAGTTGGAGCCATCTCTAGAAAAATCTAGAGAATAGGCTAGCTATGTGCTTGAGTCAGAATTGGAAAAGAGCTCACTCCCCAAATCATCATGAAAGTGCGACTGGCATGCAGGAAAAGAGATCCTCGAAGATAAGTCAGAATTCAAGGACACTGATCCAGCCCCTCTTCTCTCCACATAGTTCCTTTTTCCTGTTTTAAATATTGCTGATTCTGAATTTAGGTTGTTAAGGGAGGCTGCTTTGTTCTCTAACATAACATATTATGCAAGAATGCAAGTAAGACTGCAAGTAAACTCAAGATAACGTGGCTTCTAAGAAAGATGTGAGCCCACCTGTTTAGGCAAAAATTGTACAACTCTCCAAAAGAATCCTGCAGAAACACTAAGCAATGTTACATTGGCTTTGAAATGTCATGTTAAGTATTTTCAGCTGAAGCAGCTCCTAATTTGGGATAGCAAGTCATAGAAAGGGCTTTCTAATCCACCATGAAAATTACCAACATTTTCTAAGCATAAAAACAAAAATATTTTTAAAACATAAAGGAAAAGAGTAATTGCTTAATTTGCTTGCATAAACATTTAAATCTTTCATACGTCAAAAATTAAAAGGCAAAATAAGAAAAAGACATTTCTGCCTAAGTCAGGGGATTGCTAAGCATGGTAGATAAAGGCCACATAGGACCACAATTACTTCTGGCTTTGGAATCACCCAAGCTTGTGTTCGAAACCTGGATCACTTACTTACAGGTGTATAACCTGAACAAGTCCATTAAAAGCTGCCTGAGGGAGTGGAGCAAGATGCTGAAATAGAAGGGTCCACTGATCATTCCCCCTGCAAGGACACTAACAGGCAACTCTCTATACAAAAAAAAGTACCTTCATAAGAACCAAAAATCAGGTCAGCACTCACAGTACCTGGTTTTAATTTCCTATCACTGAGAGAGGCACTGATAAGGTAGGAAAAACCTCTTCAGTGCCTCTCTCAGTGATATAAAGTTAGTCTTGAATCACTGACACCACCTGCCACCCCTATATTCCCCAGGAGTGGTGGCGTGGTGCCAAGAGAATTTCTTTGTGCTGGGGAGCGGGAGAGCACAGCAATTGTGAGGTGTTGAACTCAGTGCTGCCCTATTATAATAGAAAAAAAAAAGAAAGAAAGAAACAGACCAAACTCAGCTGACCCACAAAGGGAGCATTGAAACCAGCCTTAGCCAGAGGGGAGTCACCAATCCCAGTGTCTCGCTACTGTGGGCTAAAGGATTCTGGGGCCCCAAATAAACTTGAAAGGCAGTCTAGACCACAAGAACTGCAACTCCTAGAGAATCCTAGTGCTGAATTTGGCCCAGAGACAGTGGACTTGGGGAGGGGGATGGAGAACATGACCCACTGAGATACCAGCCCAGGTAGCTAAGGGAGTACTGGCATCACTCCCCATCCCACCCCAGGCTGCACAGCTCACAGCTCCAAAAGAGAGCCCCCTTCCCTTCACTTGAGGAGACAGAAGAGTAGAGAAGATGTTGTCTTGAATCTTTGATATCAGCTCAGCCACAGCAGGATAGAGCACTGCTCAGAGTCATGAGGCCCCATTCCCAGGCCCTAGCTCCCTGATAACATTTCTAGATACATCCTGGGCCAGAAGGAAAGGACCCAGTCCTGTCGGGACTCATCACCTGCTAACTGAAGATCCCTTGGGCCCTGAATAAAGAGCAGTGATACCCAGGCACTATGTTGAGGACCTCAGGTGAGACCCTGAGACTTGCTTGCTTCAGATGAGACTCAACACATTCCCAGCTATAGTGACTATGAGGCGAGACTCCTTCCACTTGAGAAAGACAGAGGGAAAAGTAAAGGGGACTTTGCTTGCACCTTAGATGCCAGTTCAGTCACAGTGGAGCAAAGCAATAAGAAGGCTCTTAGGGTCCCCAAGTCCAGGCCTAGGCTCTTGGAGTACCCAATTCCAGAACTTGGCTCTTGGATGGCATTTCTGGACTTGCCCTGGACCATAGAGGAGCCCACTGCCCTAAAGGGTGAGTCCTAAGCCAGGAAGCATCTATCACAGGCTGATTGAAGAGCCTGTGGGCCTTAAAGAAACATCTGTGGTAATCCCCATGGACCTGTGGTGGTGGTGGCCATAGGGTGAAGCTCCTTTGCCTTTGGAAATTGGAGGGAAGAGTAGGAAGGACTGTGTCTTGTGGTTTGAGTATCAGTCCACCTGCAGTACAATAAAACATCAAGTAGATTTCTAAGGTTTTTGACTCTAGTACTCGGCTCCCAGATGACATCTCTGGACACGGCCAGGACCTGGGGCAGTTCTTTACCCTGAAAGGAAGGATATAGGCCTGGCTGGCTTTGCCACCTGTTAATTGTAGAGCCCCAGGGCCTTGAGCGAACATAGGCCATAGTCAGGGAGTGGTTACAGCAGGCCTTGGGGGAGACCCAGTGCTGTGCTAGCTTCAGGTCTGACCCAGCATAGAACTAGGAGTGGTGGCAAGATGGGTGCTTATGTCAATCCACCCCCAGCTCCAGGTGACTCAGAACAGACAGAGAGACTCTGTTTGTTAGGGAAAAAGTAAGGGAAGAAAACAAGAGTCTCTGCCTGGTAATCCAGAGAATTCTTTCAGATCTTATCCAGGACCATCAAGGCAGTACCTCTACAAGTCTGCAAGAACCAAAGTATTATGGGCTTGGGATACCCCCTAAAGTAGATACAGCCTAGGTCACAACACCCAAGCTCTGTCAAATATCTGGAAAGCCTTTCCAAAATGGATGGGTACAAACAAGTTCAGACTGAGAAGACTACAATAAATACCTCACTCTTCAATGCCCAGACACACATGAACATCTACAAGTATCAAGACCATCCAGGAAAACATGACCTCGCCAAATGAACTAAAAAGCCACCAGGGATCAATCCTGGAGAAGCAGTTATGTGACCTTTCAGACAGAGAATTTAAAATAGCTGTTTTGAGGAGATTCAAAGAAATTCTAGATAACACTGAGAAGGAATTCAGAATTCTATCACACAAATTTAACAAAGAGATTGAAATAATTAAAAAGAATCTAGCAGGAATTCTGGAGCTGAAAAATGCAATTGGCATATTGAAGAATGCATCAGAGTCTTTTAATAGCAGAATTGATCAAGCAGAAGAAAGAATTAGTGAGCTTGAAGAAAGGTTATTTGAAAATACAGTCAAAGGAGGCAAAAGAAAAAAGAAAAAACAAGGAAGCACACCTAGAGGATTTAGAAAACAGCCTCAAAAGGGCAAATCTGTTATCAACCTTAAAAAGGAGGTAAAGAAAGAGATAAGGATAGAAAGTTTATTCAAAGGAACAATAATAGAGAACTTCCCATAGAGAAAGATATCAACATCCCAGTATAAGAAGGTTATAGAACAATAAGCAGATTTAACTCAAAAAAGACTACCTCAAGGCACTTAACTCATTCTAAACAAACTCAGAAAAGTCGAGGATAAAGAAAGGATTCTAAAAACATCAAGAGAAAATAAACAAATAACATAAATAGAGCTTCAATACATCTGGCAGCAGACTTTCCAGTAGAAACCTTACAGACCAGGAGGCAGTGGCATGCTATATTTAAAGTGCTGAAGAAAAAATAACTTTTACCCTAGAATACTATATCCAGTGAAAATATCCTTCAAACATGAAGGAGAAATAAAGGTTTTCCCAGAAAAACAAAAGCTGAGGGATTTCATCAATACCAGATCTGTCCTACAAGAAATGCTAAACGGAGTACTTCAATCAGGAATAAAAGGTCATTAATGAGCAATAAGAAATCATCTGAAGGTACAGAACTCACTGGTAATAGTAAATACACAGAAAAATACAGACTATGATAACACTGAAATTGTGGTGTGTAAACTACTTTTATCTTAAGTAGAAAGACTAAATGATGAACTAATCAAAAATAATATCTATGACAACTTTTCAAGACACAGAGAGTACAATAAGATACACATAGAAATAAAAACTTAGGAGGATGCAATTAAGGCATAGAGTCTTTATTAGTTTTATTTTTGCTTGTTTCTTTCTTTGTTTATGCAAAGTGTCAAGTTGTTATCAGCTTAAAATAATAGGTTATAAGACAGTATTTGCAAGCCTCATGGAAACCTCAAACCAAAAAACATACAATGGATACACACACAAAAAAAGCAAAAAACTAAATCATATCACCAGAAAAAAATCACCTTCACTAAAAGGAAGACATGAAGGAAAGAGAGAAGAAAAACTACAAAACAACCAGAAAACAAATAACGAAATCACAAGAGTGAGTCCTTAATAATAACAATGAATTTAAATGAACTAAACTCTCCAATCAAAAGACATATAGTGACTGAATGGATTTTAAAAAATACTCAATGATCTGTTACCTGCAAGAGACACACTTCATCTATAAAAACACACATAGACTGAAAATAAAGGGATAGAAAAAGATATTCCAGGCCTATAGAAATCAAAAGAGAGCAGGAGTAGTATACTTATACCAGACAAAATAGATTGCAAGACAAAAACCATAAGAAGAGACAAAGAAGGTCACTATAAAATGATAAAGGGATCAATTCAGCAAGAGGATATAACAATTGTAAATATATATGTATCCAACACTGGAGCACCAGATATACAAAGCAAATATTATTTGAGCTAAAGAGAGAGATACACCCTGATATAATAATAGCTGGAGATTTTGACAACTCACTTGCAGCATTAGACAGATCTTCCATACAGAAAATCAACAAGGAAACATTGGGCTTAATCTGCACCATAAACCAAATAAATCTAATACACATTTACAAAACATTTCATCCAATGATCGCAGAATACACATTCCTTTTTTCAGCACATGGATCATTCTCAAGGATAGACCATGTGTCAGATCACAAAACAAGTCTTAAAACATTCAAAAACACTGAAATATTATCAAGCATCTTCTCATAATGGAATAAAACTAGATATCAATAACAACAAGAATTTTGGAAACTATACAAATACATGGAAATTAAACAGTATGCTCCTGAATGACCGGTGGGTCAATGAAGGAATTAAGAAGGAAATTGAAAATATTCTTGAAACAAATGATGATGGAAACATGAAATACCAAAACCCATGGAATACAGCAAAAGCAGTACTAAGAGTGAAGTTTATAGTTATCAGTACCCACATCAAAAAAATTTCAAATAAATTACCTAACAATGCATCTTGAAACACTAGAAAAGCAAGAGCAAACCAAACCCAAAATTCGTAAAAAGAAGAAATAATAAAAGTCAGAGCAGAAATAAATGAAATTGGAACAAGGAAAACAATACAAAAGATCAATGAAACATAAAGTAGGTTTTTGAAAAGTTAAACAAAATTGACAAACCTTTAGCCAGACTAAGAAAAAAAGAAGATCCAAATAAATAAAATCTGAAATGAAAATGGAGGCATCACAACCGATACTACAAGAATTCAAAAGATCATTAGGAGCTACTAGGAACCCCTATAGATTTGCCAATAAATTGGAAAAGCTATAGGAAATGGACAAGTCCCTAGACACATACGACCTACCAAAATTGAACCACGAAGAAATCCAAAACCTGAACAGACCAACAACAAGTAACGAGATTGAAGCCATAACAAAGTTTCCCAGGACTTGATGGCTTCACTGCTGAATTCTACCAAACATTTAAAGAAGAACTAATACCAATCATACTCAAACTATTTTCAAAAATAGAGGAGGAGGAAATACTTCCAAACTCATTCCACGAGGCCAGTATTACCTGATACCAAAACCAGACAATGACACATTAAAAAAAAATACAGGCCAATATCTCTGATGAATATTGATGCAAAAATCCTCAACAAAATACTAGCAAACTGAATTCAACAATGCATGTCAAAGATCATTTATGATGACCAAGTGGGATTTATCCCTGTGATCCAAAGATAGTTTAACATATGTAAATCAATCAATGTGATACATAGTATCAACAGAATGAAGGACAGAAACCATATGATCATTTCAATTGATGCTGAAAAAGTATTTGATAAAATCCAACATTCCTTTATGATAAGAACCCTCAAAAAACTGGGTATAGAAGGAACATATCTCAACGTATTAAAAGCCATATATGACAGACCCACAGCTAGTATACTGAATGGGGAAAAAATGGAAAGCCTTTCCTCTAAGATCTGGAACACGAAAGGGATACCCACTTTTGCCACTGTTATTCAACGTAGTACTGGAAGTCCTGTCTAGAGCAACCAGACAAGAGAAAGAAAGAAATGGTATCAAAATTGGAAAGAAGTCAAATTACCCTTGTTTGCAGATGATATGGCCTTATATTTGGAAAAATCTGAAGACCCCACACAAAAATATTAGAACTGATAAATAAAGTCGCAGGATAGAAAATCAACATACAAAAACCAGTAGCCTTTCTATATGCCAACAGTGAATAATGTGAAAAAGAAATAAAACTCAGTAACCCTGTTTACAATACCCACAAATAAAATTGAATACCTAAGAAATCAGGCACCTGTAGTCCCAGCTACTTGGGAGGCTGAGGCAGGAGAATGGCGTGAACCTAGGAGGCGGAGCTTGCAGTGAGCTGAGATTGCGCCACTGCACTCCAGCCTGGGTGACAGAGCGAGACTCCATCTCAAAACAAAAAAAAAACACCTAAGAATTAACTGAATCAAAGAAGTGAAACACTTCCATGATAAAAACTATAAAACACTGATGAAAGAAATTGAAGAGGACACAAAAAAATGTAAAAATATTCCATGTTCATGGATTGGAAGAATCTATATTGTTAAAATGTCCATACTGTCCAAAGCAATCTACAGATTCAATGCGATCCCTATCAAAATACCAATGACATTCTTCAAAGAAATAGAAAAAATTCCTAAAATTTATATAAAGCAACAAAAGACCCACAATAGCCAAAGCTATCCTAAGTAAAAAGAGCAAAACTGGAAGAATCACCTTACCTGACTTCAAATTGTACTACAGAGGCAATAGTCACCAAAACAGCATGGTACTGACATAAAAACAGACACATAAAACAGTGGAACAGAATAGAGAACCCAGAAGCAAATCCACACAGCTACAGTGAACTCATTTTCAACAAAGGTGCCAAGAACACACACTGGGAAAAAGATAGTCTCTTCAGTAAATGGTGCTGGGAAACTGGATATCCATATACAGAAAAATGAAACTAGATCCCTATTTCTCCCATATATGAAAATCAAGCCAAAATGGATTAAAGCCTTAAATCAAGACCTCCAAACTATAAAACTACTACAAGAAATGTCAAGAAAAATCATTGTTCTGGGCAAAAAATTGTTAATTAATGTCCCACAAGCACAGGCAACCAAAGCAAAAATGGACAAATGGAATCACATTAAATTAAAAGGCTTCTGCACAGGAAAGGAAACAATCAACAAAGTGAAGAGACATTCCACAGAATTCAAGAAAATATTTGCAAACTACTCATCTGTTAAGGGAATAATAACCATAATGTATAAGGAGCTCAAACAACTCTATATGAAAAACTTGAATAACCCAATTTTAAAATGGGCAAAAAATTGAATAGACATTTCTCAAAAGAAGAAATACAAATAGCAAATAGGCATATGAAAAGGTACTCAACATCGCTGATTATCAGAGAAATGCAAATCAAAACTTCAATGAGATATCATCTCACTCCAGTTAAAATGGCTTACATCCAAAAGACAGGCAATAAGAAATGTTGGAGAGGATGTGAAGAAAAGAGAACCCTTGTACCCTGTTGGTGAGAATGTAAATTGGTACAATCACTATGAAGAACAATTTGGAGGTTACTCAAAAAATTAAAAATAGAGCTACCATATCATCCAGCAATCTTACTGCTGTGTATGTAACTTAAAGAAAGAAAAATAGTGTATCAAAGAGATATCTGCACTCCCTTGTTCGTTGCAGCACTGTTCACAAGAGCCAAAATTTGGAAGCAACTTAAGTGTCTCTCAATAGATGAATGGATAAAGAAAATGTGGTATTTATAAACAAGGGAGTACTATTCAGCCATAAGAAAGAATGAGATCCTGTCATTTACAACCACATGGATGGAACTGGAGGTCATTATGCTAAACGAAATAAACCAGGCACAGGGAGACAAACATCACATGTTCTCACCTATTCATGGGATCTAAAAATGAAAACAATTAAACTTACAGAGATAGAGAGTAGAATGATGGTTACCAGAGGCTGGCAAGGTGGAAGGGTGGGAAGGTGGGGATGGTTAATGGGTCCAAAAAAATAGAATGAATAAGACCTAGATTTTACAGTACAATAGCATCACTATAGTCAATAACACTTCATTTGTACATTTAAAAATAACTAAATAGTATAGTTGGATTGTTTGTAACACAAAGGATAAATACTCGAGGGCATGATACCCCATTTTGCACGATTATTATGTACTGCATGCCTATATCGAAACATCTCATGTACCCTCTAAAGATATACAGCTACTATATACCCACAAAAATTAAAATAACAAATTTAAAAATAAATAAAAATAAAAACTGCCTGAGCCTCAATTTCTTCATCTCACAATGGAGAAAATAATACCCATTTTAAAGGATTATTATGAGAATCAAGAACATCCTCTATAGGTGCACAGGTTGTACACTACACAAAGGAACACAGCTCAGGAAGCAAGTAGAAGCTGAAATTCAACTCACTTTCCACTCACCAAGCCTTGAAGCAGAACTGCAGTTTCCTACCTGAGGTAGTAGACACATTTTCTCATTTGTATTAAGGAGCCATATGAACGAGTAGTGATCAGATGACAATTACATAAAATACAAGAAAATTACATAAAATAATGATTATATTTTATTATTTTTATAATTACATAATAAAAATTATATAAAGCAATATATGTAAAGCACTTAAATCCAGGCCCAGTACATTACAAGAGTGTAGTAAATGGAGCTATTACCATTAAGGACAAATAGAAGAAAAAGGGTGCTTCAGAACAATGAGTAATGCCATGTACAGATAATTGACATGAAAAGCAATTAAAGTTCTGATAACCATAGGAAAAATATTCTTAAGTAATTAAAGAAAACCATATTAAAACTAGAAACCATCTTCCTCTAAAAATGGCAAACGCTTCACAAAAGTAACACTCAGTGAAAGCAGAACTGTGAAATGGGCTATCTTCATAAGAGACAAATAAAAGAGTGGGTTGTTACCTCCCACTTTCTGAAAAAACTTGATGTGTATCAAGAGTTCAGAAACAACCTATATCTTTCATGTCTTGGTAATATCCCTTGTTCAAATTTAGCCAAAAAAAAAAAATCAGAGTTGAGATGCAATTGAAGGTTTATGTTTGAGAGTATTTGCTGCAGCATTATTTGTAATGGCCAAAGATTGAAAATAACCAACGTGTCCAACAGTGAGGGACTGGTTGCTCCAAAACAAATACATTGGAATTGAAATAAATCGAATGGAAAAAGGAGGAGAGAAAATGAAGTGTTGCCCCAACTCATCATTATTTCTTTTGTTCCTTTCTTTTTGGTAAATTTACGCTTCCACTTTAATCTTTGGGGCACTGTTTCTCGTCTTGTGGGAAGCAAACAATTGCTTGTTGGTAGTATGTGAGTGGTGTCTTGGGTTAGGTTTCCGAAAGACAGAGTCTGAGACAGAGGTTTGGCTGTGCATGGTTTATGGAGAGGGAGCTCTCAGAAGAAAGGGAATGAGAAAGCAGAATGAGGTACAGGAAGGAGCTAGGCAAGACTGGGGTCTCAGCTGGAGCCTGCTTCAGCCTGACCCCATGGGGAGCTCTGGACCAAGAAGTGCACATTGGAGTTAGTCCCTGCTAAGGCTAGGGGGCTGCTCTGTTGTACCTCTGTGTCAGTCACCATGGGATGCACGATGGATGGGGGAAGCATAACCTCCAAGTTGAGGTGGCTCCTTTTGATGGCAATTCTCCTGAACAGGAAGCAGCTGTCAGCCATCAGCTGCCAATCCTGAACAACTAGTCTGGTAAAGCGGGCCTGAGCAGGGCAGCAGGGGTGTCTCCTACAAGAGGAGAGAGGCTGGGTATTCTGATTCACGTCGTGGTGTATGAAAAATGGCAAGAACTTCCACAGCATGGTAATTATCACATTTCCTCAGTTATCTGTGTAACTTTGCCTGCCGCATGCTTATGTTTTCATTGAGTCATTAGGTAACTTGCTGGTTAAACTGTATGTCATGGGGAAAGAGTTCTGGCAACTTGCTTCAGTGAAATGCAAGTTTATGGTCATTGCTGACAGCCTGGAACCTGATATTTCAAAAATGATTTCTAGCCGGGCGTGGTGGCTCACACCTGTAATCCCAGCACTTTGGGAGGCCAAGGTGGGTGGATCATGAGGTCAGGAGGTCGAGACCAGCCTGACCAACATGGTGAAACCCCATCTCTACTAAAAATACAAAAATTAGCCGGGCGTGGTGACGCGTGCCTGTAGTCCCAACTACTCAGGAGGCTGGGGCAGGAGAATCACTTGAACCCAGGAGGCAGAGGTTGCAGTGAGCAGAGATCATGCCACTGCACTCCAGCCTGGGTGACAGAGCGAGACCACATCTCAAAAAGAAAAGCATTCCACATACGTTGCAAATCTTCTATGTAGTAAATAAAAGGCCTATTGAAAAGCAAGCAATTGAAAATGCAAGTGATGCCACTTTAAGGTTTGGGGAGGTGACAGCTTTTAAACAAATTGGCCATCTTATAAAGACCAAAAAAAAAAAAAATAGAATATGGAAAGCAAGACACCTTTCCTCATTCATCTCTGGATTATAAGCAAAAAGCTCTGTCTCCCCAGGAAGCCCAGAAGCCACTGAGGAAAGTTCTCAGTGAATGAACAGGAGTCATAGCTGCCCTCCACCTCCCTGCTCATGACCTGCAGGGAGCAGCAGTGTGTGAGGTCCGGAGGAAAGCTGGGATCCCCAGGCTGCCACTGGCTTGACTAGGCAGGAGAGTGGCTGCCAGAGCCAAAGGGCAACTCACTGGTAGCTGGCAAGGCCATCTCAGGCCCACCCCATTAAATTAGTATTAGCCAGGGATGCATGCTCCAGTTCACAGTTACATGCTCAGCCAAGGATAATTTCCTTCCCACACAATGAGGAGAAATAAACAGTTTGCATGAGTCCTCAGCTTTATATCCAGGTTTATCCCAGCCAACTCCAGAGCCAATCCACTGAAAAGTGTCCAGTTTGTGTTCCTGTCTAGGTATTTGAATAATAATCTGTAATTCTTATCCTCAGAGAAGCCCAGGTCTCACTGGTGTGCTCTCTCTCTCTTTTTTCCCTACTTCCCTCCCTTGCAAGCCCCTTTTCCTAGCTGCCTATATTAGCTCTAACTTAATTATCCCTCTCTGAAAGAGAAGAACAAGTTTCTCAAGGATTCTCTTATGGACTCAGATTAGGAGCACTTGGGCAGTGAGGTAGTAGATGCACATCAGCAATTCTACAAGTGCATATTAAAGCACCCACTGTGTCCTAGGCCCAAAAGTCATGTACAGGAATTAGACAGGAACCCCAGGGCTCCCTATCTAGTAAAGACAAAGATATAAACACAATTAGTACAGCCGTTCACATCTCAAGTGTATTTGAATTATGATTTATTGTTTTGTAACTCAATTCTATTCTATTTCTAGCCTTTATTCTGCCCCAGTGACAGAAACATACACAACCTGGGGTTTGTTCCCCTCCCTTCTCCCTGGAGCTGTGTCTCATTTCCAGGAGTTTAGTCAAGGCAGAGATGTCTTGGTTATTAGCTAACAATGGGAGCTGGGCACGGCATCCCTCAGCCTGGCTGGTCTTTGGTCTACTGAGGAGGAGGTGGCAGTGGGGGCATGAGACCATTTCTGAAAGATAATTCTGACATTGGGTGGAAGATGGAGTTAGGGGGCAGGCAAAGACTGTAGGCAGGAGGAGGAATTCAAGGGTTAAGTGTCCAGGGAAAGAATGATGAATTTGGTCTGGATTCGATAGTGATAGAAGCAGAGAGGAGGGAAAAGAATGGAGAGGAGTTTGAAAGGCAGAGTTGATGGAATTTGTGACTGATGACATGCGGGATAACAGGAAGGGTGGCATTGAAGGTGACATCAGGTTTCAGTCTTGGGTGACTACATGGCAAGTGGTGCCCCTCCCACACCAGTAGTTTTATCCAGGTCCATACTTAGCAACTCCAGAGCCAATCCATAGGAAAGCAGGGGAGCAGGGGCCTGGCCTGGCTGAGTACCAACTGAGATGTGAGCAGAGAATCACAGATGTGGGCATCCTCACAACTCAGGTGCTCAGTTGTGCCATGTACAAGGATGGGACTACCAGGAAGAACTCAGAGCCAAAGGAAAGAGCTGAAGACAGAGACCTATAGAGCATCGATATGCAAGGGGTAGACAGAGAAGTCACAACGGTGAGGAGATAGGAAGGGGGTGAGCACAGAGGCTGTTAGATGCACCAAAGGGAGAGTTTCCAGAAGGATGTTTTCCAGCAAGATCATAGTCTCTTTACCATGGTCATGAACTGAACTTACTTACTAGACACCAGATGATTTGAAATTTAAAAGAAAGAAATGATCCTTTTACTGAAAGAGCAGTTACAATTTTGCAGAAGCAGATCAGCTACAAAGAACATTTGTAGCTGAAATGAGAAAAACTCAAAATCATGATGCTAGGAACATGGGTTGGTCCAGTAACAAGTGAGACAGAAAAAGGACTGAGGAGAAACGTAAGGAGAGGAATGGAGAACAACCAGTTGGGAAGAAGCAACTGAGATAATTGAATCTGATTTGAGCACGCTAGAAATGAACACACACTGAAAGAGTCCTGACCAGGCTTGGCAGAAACACCCAAGTATTGGTTTGATGAAATGCCAGGAGGCATGAGTGTAGAACAGTTGGCTTCCCAAAATCTAGATTGCAGGACAATCTATAATTACATCATGCCCCAGACTGCCAGTCATAAGATGGCAGAGTAAAGAAGTTTCTGGTACCCTTTTCTTTTGGAAATGCCTCAAAACAACAAGGAGAAGGAGAGACAGGACACAGGACACAAACTCCATTTTTGACAGAACTAGGGACATCTGTAAAGCTGAGCCACAATATATGAGGAAGAGTTGCCAAATGCAGAGAAAATTAAACAGAGTTCTGGAAGATGGGAAAAGCACAAAATAAGTGATAAACCCTGAGGGGTGAATTTAACAATTCTATCTTTGGATCCAGATGGGTTTTGTGAGTTGGCAGGGGGACTTCCCTGGATTCTACAGAATCACAGAGGTGATGGGCCAAATATCCACAAGTGGAAATCATGTGGGTAATACACATAATTCTCTGATTACAATGCAATTGGACTAAAAATGAATGACATAGGCTTTAAAACACCATGTCAGAATCTATGGGCTACAGCTAAAGAGTTCTCAGAGAAAAATTCATAATCTTAAGCATACATTATAAATAAGATGAAGAGAGATGAATTACACATACATTCTCAAGGAGTTATAAAAAGAACAAAAAAGGCTATTAAAGCAGAAGAAAATAATAAATAAAGCCAGAAATCAATTTATTATAAAATAAAAAAACAGTAAAACTACATAAAAAGAGATATAGATAAGAGAAAGAGAAGACAGACAGACATATGTTCTTTGACAGGGAAAAATACATCTAATAAAATAGAAAATCCTAAGCTAAAGTAAGGACTAAAGGTGTGAAGCATGAAAAATTAAAAATGAAAATGTGAAAATGTGCAAATACAGAATATATTAAAAGAATCATAACAGAGACTATTTTTATCACTTATATTCCAGTGATTTGGAAAACCTGAATGTAGAATTGTCCAAGAAGACATAAATTACCAAAATTGAACCCCAAGATACAGGCAATTTAAATAAGCCAATTACTGTCAAGTAAAAAAAAAACTAGAAAAAAAATTGTCAAATAGCTACTTATCACAAAAACACCAAGTCCAGATGGTTTCACAGGGAAAACCTACCAAAACTATAAGGAATAGCAAAGCTGATGCTATTTAAAATTGTTGCAGAACAGAGAAAAAGAAAGATTCAAAATTATTTTTATGAAGTCACCACAACACTGATACCCAAATCCAACAAAGATAACAGACAAAAAAGAAAACTACAGACTGATCTCACTTGCGAATGTTGACAAAAAATACATAACTTAAAAATGCTAGCAAGTAGAGTCCAGCAACCAGTTAGCTAGATAACTAACATAACATGATTAATTGGAGTGTATGCCAAGAGAAAAAATATGGCTCGATATTATAGAACATATGAATATAACTAATCATTCAATCACACAAACGGAAACATTATAAGGTATCTACAGAGATGCTGAAAAATGATCAGATAAAATTCATATCCATTCTTGATTTTAGTGCAAGTCACCAATTTTCCCAATTTGTTTGGGACTGAGAAGTTTCCCAGGAACAAGACTTTCAATGCCAAAACTGGGAAAGGCCCAGGCAAAAGGGACAGGTTGGTTACACTCATTTTGATAGAAATAGACAAATACTTTTTTATCCATAGAGACAGAGAGAAGCATGGCTCTGTACAAGCATGCATCTCAACCCAAACAGCAGCATCACAGAAACACTGTAAATATCATCAGTAAAGTCAGGAAGAAGTCAGCGACATCCACTGACACCATATTATTTTAACATTGTTATGGAAGTACTAGCCAATGCAATTATGTAGGAGAATAAAATTAAAAGTACAAAAAAACAGGAAGGAGGAAATAACATTACCACTACCTACAGTTAATATGATTGTATACCTGTAATGCCTAAGAGAATCAACTAAAATTTCAAACAATGAAAAACAGGTAAGGCAGTTGGGTGTATAATAATAAAACAAAAAATAGAAAGTATTCCTACAAAAAAAAATGGTAAGCTGTTAGAAAATGTCATAGACGAAAAGATACCCTTGACAAGAGAAACAAAAATATAAAATATCTAGAACTAAATTTAAATAGAATTGATTCAAATTAACAAGATATACAAGGTGTATGAAGAAAACTTAAACTGAGGTAAATATGGAAAAGAAAAGTTGAAGAAATTAATACGCATATTCCATCCTTGCATGGGAAGGCTGTCAGTTCTCCCAAAAGTAATCTATATATGTAATGTGAGAAGAATAAAAATACCAACAGAATATTCTTTTTGGACTAGAAAACTGAATTTTGAAATGTCTCTTGAGAAGCACAACACAGCAGACCTTCCAAAAAGTAATTGTTATTCATCTCTCCCAATGCTCCTCATCACAGCATCCTGGCTTCCCTTCCTTTTCGCTTTCCTCTTTCTCACCCCACTCCCCACATACCTGACGGTTTTTCTCATCTTCCCAGGCTACCCCTCCCAGACTCATCCTTTTCTACTTAAGTAATTTGACCTGCTTTCAAATTCCACCCTCTCCTTCCCAGTATTCTCCCTCAACACAACAGAAGGCACAGAGCCATCTAAGCAGCAAAGACTCTTTCCTCCGTAGATGGGAGCTGGGGGGAGATTGAGAGATGGGGAGCAGGATGAGTGGGAAGCAGACAACTGTAAATACCCACACACACACACCTTTTAACTACTGCAAGTTTTGGATTGCTGTAACACTTTAATAAACAATGTGTATTAATTAGCTTTGCAAATAATAAGCACTATAATACTAGCCAAAACTTTAATAAGACAGTCAACAAGAGAACAATAATCATTCATGTTGAAATTTCAAAACCCATGCACCAAGATGTACATAAACTATAACTTGATATGACTGAAAAAATTCTATGCATTTTTTAGTTTTTTCTCAGGCCTCTAATATTTGTACACCTTCTCTTTTATCTTTCTTTACAAAATTTAAAACAGGATCTAAAAAATTGACCCTCTCTAGAGAATGTGCCATCTGTAATTTAATTATTTCTAGTGAGGGATAATTGCCATGATCCATAACTCCACATCCTTGCTTGTCACTGTATCAGTCAGGATTTGCTAGATTATGGTGTGATAACAAACAATGTCAAATCTTCCTGGCTTTAAATAATGGAGTTTATTTTTCACACATAGAACATGTACAATGCAGGTTGTCCAGGGCTTTGCTCATTGCAATTACTTAGTAACCCCCAACTCCCATTTCTACTATCATAGAGGCAGGATAATGGGAACGTGGCAACTCACACACTGTTCTTAAAGCTTCTGCCCAGAAGTGACACACATCACGTCCACTCACATGCCACTGGCCAGAGCAAATCTCATGGCATGCCTGATTACAACCGAGTGGGAATGTATGCTTCTCCCTGAGACAGAGGCACTGGATGTTTTTGCACAGTGATACAGTCTACCAAAATCCCCTTTGTTCCCAAGGCCATGGTGAAATGAAAAGCCAGACTGAGCTCTGCAAGAGAACATGGCCAAGTGGCCCACCAAAGAGTAAACCCAGGGCCCAGACCACATTTGCTCTTGGACTTTCAACCAGGTGGAAGTAAGGATATTTGCTCTCTCTGGAAACTTCTGACCTCTTGGGAAGAAGGTGAAAGGGTGGCAAATATTTGAGAAATAAGTTCAATTTTTCAGACAAAACTCAGACAAAGGCTTTATTTTGTTGTGAAGTGACCATATTTTGGGAAGGAGGAAAAAGCAAATGAATATATTTTCTCTACATTTCTCAAACTTCCAAATATAAATGAGTGGGCCAAGGCTAAGTATCTCAAAAATGTCTTGATTGCAGATACACAAGTATCCATACTTATGTTATTCATTTAGTCTAGTCAAGTTATAAAAATTATTATGCCACAACCCGGGTGTGTTTCTCTGTCAGGAAATGAAAATAAAATATCATGGCCCTAGAAGCTTAGCTTTTTATTTTAAAACTCTATTGATACTGATCCATTCCCATTTTCATGATTCTGTTCAAAATTCATCTTCAATAAACCATCTCCCCCAATCTAGATAGCATGTAGATATTTTCAACTGTATCTACTCTACTCATTGCTCTCTAAGTTTACATATATTTTATTCTTTATCTATATATCATGTTCTCAGTTTTATATTTTTGTTACATACTTGCATATAATTTGCTTTTCTCCTCGTTGAGTTCATTACATTAAATGTGCATGTATATACACACACAGAGAGAGAGAGAGAGGAGACAGATAAATTCAACTTAAATAAATTTTTTATCCTTTTCACAGCAAGCGGAAACCCTGATTTAAACTGAATTACATAATGAGGAAATTTGTTATAACTATATAGAACTATATACTTATTATAACCATGTAACTTTGTATTATAGCTAATCATAACTATGTAGTCTTATTGACCTTTAATATAACTATACAGTCCAGAGGTCTGATGAGCTTCAAAGTTAATTAAATTAGAGGTCCAGCAATGTCATCAAGAATGCAGATGCTTTTTCTCTCTCCACTCTGTCATTCTTCAGGTTGGCATCCTCTTTGGATTAACAGGAAGATGGCTGTCTTCTTTCCTTGTAACTTGTTAAGGATCAGTGAAATTATGGAATTGCTCCAGGAAGACCTCTAACACACAATCCCCTCACACTTATTGGCCATAATCAACTGTCCATTCCTGTATTAATAATGGGCAAAGGTGAAGGAATTACCAGTGTTGGCTTGGAATGGATGTGAAGAGCCAACTGCAATGTCCTCCACAATGTGCAACTCACAGTAAGCTTCTACTTCAAATCACTTCCTTTCTCTGTCTCAGTTTTCTTATCTAACAAGCCAGGGGCTGAAATTGATGATTTCTAAGTTTCATTCTGCATCTAACATTCAATGACTCACGAGTCTTTAAGAGCAAGAATGTGAGATGCAGATAATATTATCTCTCTGGGCTTCAAATTTACCATCTATAAAATGAGAGAAGAGTACCTATCTCATTGAATTGTTGGGAGGGTTGATTGAGGTAATGCAATGAAGCATCTAGCACTATGGC
Source organism: Pan troglodytes (assembly GCF_028858775.2). Taxonomy (NCBI): domain Eukaryota; kingdom Metazoa; phylum Chordata; class Mammalia; order Primates; family Hominidae; genus Pan; species Pan troglodytes. The sequence continues at coordinate 35,366,665 of NC_086015.1, forward strand.
TATCACATTGTAGTTACTCAACAAATGACATCATAGTGATGGTTATTATTTTATTTATTATGCAGAGACAATGACATTCCTAAGAAAACTTGAGAACTAATAGGGAACAAGGGCCTGCTTTTTCAAAAACAAATAAATAAACTAATTATCTCTGAAGTTGTTTTGTTTTGTTCTGTTCTTTTTTGCTTTGTTTTTGATAGCCCTTTAACTTAATCTTTTTAAACTCATCTTTTGAACTGAAAATAGCTTCATTATTTTCAAGACATATTTCCAGAGGGGAAATCACATTAAGATTGCTACGCCCTTGTCACCATTAACTGTTATTTGCATCTAAGGAGGAAAACATGTCATTTACGTTCCAGATGCTGAGTGTACAATTTATTTTTCTAAGGGCACAGGTATGTTTCCTTATTGTTTAGTTCTACTTTGCCTGTATTTCACAAATCACTGGTGCATGCAATTATTAACATTTAACAAACAACTTATTTTTAACTCTGTCTTCCATGTCATCTTTGGGCTAGAATGCAATAGCCAATGCTTCAACTAAGCAAAATAATTCATTACACTCACTGTACTCTCTAAAAAGGGGACTTTGCTTCTCTGCATGTAGGAAGCAGAGAATGTTTTACTCAAGAGTAGAGAGCAATAACATTTACTAATTTTTTTGAGAATGCATCCCCATTTTGGTAAAAATATTTGTAGACCATTGCAGGGTCAACTCCTTTTTAAGAGGACTACAGCAAATGCAAACATCAAATTATTTCTGATTGGGCTGGGCACAGTGGCTCATGCCTGTAATCTCAACACTTTAGGAGGCTAAGGTGGGATGATTGTTTGAGGCTAAAGACTACTGACCAGCCTGGGCAACATAGGCCATCTCAACAACAACAAAAAATTTTTAAATTAGTCAGCTGCCACTGCACTCCAGCCTCCTGGGTGACAGAGAGAGACTTGGTCTCAAAAAAATAAATTATTTCTGATGGACCTGAAACAAAATTATCAGACCACTTCACCCGTTGAAAGATACTTGATTCATTTAGGTTGTGAAAACTTTAGTGACTTTAAAAAGCAGAAAAACTAAGTCTTCTCTGTCAGAGGATTCTATTATCACCTTAGTTTAACCCCAGCAGATTTAAATAATTCAGAATAATTCATGTCAGACTTTCATAATTAGTACAGAATAATACAGATCCTAAGTGTGAGGAGGTTTAGAGAAAAGATATTTGCTAATGGCTGGAGTCATAAATATAGTCTCCAAAAGACCTGCCAGGTTCTTTGTCTATCCTGAGAACTGAAACCAACAAACCTCTCTGTCCTTGTGCTAAACAATTATGGGACAAAACATTCCTCCTATTTTCTTATCAACTTAATTGAGGAGTATTTATATACAAGCATACTTTTTTCCCTCAGGGCTAAACAGTACTGAAATCGGACAAAAAAATAAATTAACTACCTGATCCAGGAAATACTTGCACTTAGAAGATAAGACCATAAAATAATGAAACAGTTTACTTTCGGACACCAATAGCTGCCTCACCAATATACACACCCCAAAACCCTCACTTCTATATTACATAAAATATTATGTCATAAATTCTGCCTGATTCCAATAGTTTTCTGCCTCGAAAGACTCACCTTAAAATTCTCCAGCCCAGGTCCTAAACCCACTAAATATCCTCCCTGACCATCCCCTTCTGAGCTATTACTAACACTGTCAAGGTAGTGTTCTCCTTAATTGTAGAAAGTCTAATAAACTTAGCTTTGCTAAATCAACAGGCTTTTCTTTTGGAGTATTGACAGCTAACAATCCTTTCCTACAGAAAAATCTCTCAGAATAGATCACAGAGCTGCATAAAGTATTTCCAAACCTTCTTCCCAGTAGATCTTCATTTCCTGGTCAATCACAATTAATAAATAACTACTATTTTCTATGTACATGGCTGTGCATCAGAGATTGTGTCAAAGTGTCAAATATAGATCATGTCCTTCTGAGCCTGCAGAGTAGTCTTGGAGAGAGATATAGGACTGAGAAACCAGCAAGCACAAGCAGCCAGTACGTGTTTGGTGCAGGATGAGTGGTACAGACCTTAGAGTCGGGAGGGCCCAGAGAAGGGATGTCCCTGAGGCCTGAGAGACAGGCAAGCTGCTGGGACAACCTGTTTACATTTTCTGTCTCTCACAGCCTCCTGAGATAACCTCCTCAGTCCTTCTCCAGGCCCCCTTACTGAAACCAAAGCATGACTGTTTGTAATTCATGAATATATAGGATGAGTTTCCTTTCCATTTAAACTGCAGAAGACAATGAAAGATGTTTGAAAGAAAACCCAATTAATTATTCAAAGGATTACAAGGGCCAGGAGAAACCCAAATAGCTATTCCTTTGTCCCTAACCTCGGTCCTTCCTTGCTGCCATTTAAATTCCGCCCGATCACATGCAACAGCTATTTATTCGCTTGGATGCTTATTTCCTCAAATGCCAAGGCAGCATCCAAGACTTTCCATGTGGCATGAAGAAATCCTTTTGAATATAACTTCCTTATTTGTTCTGAAAAAGCAACCAACAATTAAGAATCTCCACTATTTCATGGGCGTGAAATACAAAATGTCAAAAGCACATCCAGAGACACTTCTAGACTCTCTCCTCCTCTAAGCCTGTAACTGAAAGGACAAAGCAGCTTAAACCAAACACAGCAGCAGAGTGTAAAAAATCATCCCACACAGTGCTGCTCCTCAAGGTACCACCCACTGTCACCACCAAATTTTAGGTACCTTTCTCCCATTGCCTCACCCTTGTTGATTTGTACTCTTTAGCACTTAGATTTGGAGACAACTCCTTGGATTTGAGTCCTTGGCTTAGCCCTGCCTCTTACCAATGATGTGAATTTGGACAGGTCACATAATTCCTTTATGCTTCAGTTTTCTCACCTATAACAATGAGACTGCTAATACTGAATATCTCACAGATTCTAGGAAGCATTAAATTATTACAATAATTTAATAATGGATGTACAGCATTTATGCTAGCTAAAATGTATTCTGTTATGCTGTAGTAATAAATCCCCAAATCTCAATGATTTCACCCAGCAAAAGTCTATTTCCTTTTTATCCTATATGTCCCAATTGGATCATTAGCTTCTCAATACATGCTTAGATGATGAGAAAAGAATATGGCAAAAGTCAGACGGTTTTCAAAGATTCCACCCAGAAGTGTCCTCTACCAGTTTCACTTACTAACATTTTATTGATCAAAGCAAGTCACATAGCTATGCCTACTTTCAGAGAGAGGTAGAGAAATAGAATCCTATCATGTCCCAGAAAGGGTAGAAAAACTACCACATATTTTAACAGTCCTAATGGCTACCAAGGCATTAGAACATAAAGGTTAGCTATTATTGTTGTAGTTGTTATTATTATCATCCAGTGCATCATCATGTCAGAGCAAGAAAAAAAATCGCAGGAGTTCCACTGTATCCCATTTGTTTATTCACTCAATATTTATATTCATAATTATTCAATATTTATTGAGGGCTATTGTATAATAGTTTGTCTGGTCTTTGTCCTGGGTATCTGGGAGGGAGCTTCTAAACTCTTGCAATTCCTTGAGTGATGGAGTGTATTTGTTATTTGTGGTGGGCTCTTGGAACTGCCCCTGAGTTTGTGTAACAAGGTGACATGTGGTAGGCCCCTAGATAGTTTCAGGAAAGGCACTGACTATACCAGAAAGACCAACCATGTGATTGGCAACTTGGAGCTTTGACCCACGTGATATCAGCCCAACCTGCACGGAGGAGACAGGGTCTAGGATTGAGTTCAACCCCATAGCCAATGATTCAGTCATGCTTGTGTAATGAAACCCCAATGAAAACTCAAGACACTAATGCTTAGGTAAGTGTTCCTGGTTGCTAAACACATCAACAGGTTGTGATGGTAACACATTTGGATTTGACAGGGAGATGACATGCAAACTCCATGTCTGGGATTCTTCCAGATCTTGCCCTACGGTCTCTTCTTTTAGATGGTCCTGATTTGTATCCTTTATAATAAAACTATAATTGTAAGTGTAGCACTTTCCTGAATTCTGTTAGTCATTCTAGCAAATTATCAAACATGAGGAAGTAGTAGGAATCCCCAAATTTGTAGCCAGTTGTTCAGAAACATGGTGGCCAGGGAACCCCCAAATTGTGGCTGATGTTGAAGTGAAAGCAGTCTTGTTAGAGATGCCCTTAACTGGGAAGTCTGTGCTAATTTCAAGTATTTAGCATTAGAATTGCATTTCAAGGGTGTAGTACACACCAAGCATCAGAGATATAGAAGTTAATGAAAGAAGCACGGTTCCATTCCCATAGACCTCATAGTCAAGAGAAGGAGACATATATTAAAAACAAACCAAAAAGGTCTAAAAGAAATATCATCATACACTGAGTACTTTTAATAAAAGAGGTGGACATTGTGGAAAAGAATAACTGGCTACACCTGGTAGCCTTGAGACTAAATTTTGCCCAAAGATGTGATGTGCTTAGCCCCAAGTTGTATTAGTTGTCGATCATTTAAAATCAGAAAATTTAGCACAAAAATCTAGATTTTGGTCTTCTCTTGAAAATTATGATATGTGACAACTCAAGATCCCAAAGTTCCCCCAACAGCCACCGCTTTAGGGAAGCATGTATTCCCTGGCTCACTGTAGTCTGCACATACACACCTTTACTGATTTAGGCCACCTGGTGCCCACAGACATTTGTGTTGGTTCCCTTATTCTGAAGCAAGCCATTTGTGGAAACTGGGGCCTACAAAGGGGAGCTAATTTGTACACAAAGAGTTGGTCTGTGGCAAAGCTAAGACCAGAGTGCAGACCCCTTAAGGTCCAATCCAGAAGCTTCTTCCACCACTCAAAGCCATAGTCAAGCCTATCGTAGGCTCCCACTTCCTCTAAGAGGAATAGACGCTTTTGCTTAAAGACATCTCACCACAGGCATTCAGTTCTTGCCTAGGATTCCTTGCCTGCATCTGCTGGCCTTAGTCACACCCCAAGGTGCAGATATTTTCAATCCCTCTCATCCATCATAATGTACTTCTCCTTGGATCATTCTTTTACTCATTCATTCAGTCACTCATTTAAAACTTGTATATGCCAGTCAGGATGAGGAAGTGACAAAATCCAGAATCACCTTCCTGCAATAAACAACTAGAAAACTGGAAAAGAATATAGGACACAAGTATTTTAAGATATTAGACAAAAGTCAGTTCAGAACTGTAATCTCTGGGAGAAGGGAAACAAATGAGGAATAGTCTTTCTTTCTGCCCAGAGGCAATTTCCAAATTGCAGTACAAGGGAAGAGAACTGAAGCAGAGCCTGGTAGTCTTGCTGAGTTGATAAGGCAGATACCAGAATCTGAGGAGGTAAAAAAAAAAAATACTAGAATTTTCAGTGAAGAGCACCCAAAGAGAAAGCTACACAGAGAAGGCATTCCAGAAAAAAATAGAGTATTATTTTGAGTTTGACTGGATACTACATCAGGCCTACATAGTGTAAAACCTCATGAGGCCGTACACAGAAACTTTTGAGGAAAGAGCACTAACTGAGGAGCAAGAAGATGAGTAACCCTTAGATTCACACAATACCAGGACTCATTAGGGTTCCTACAATTCATTGTGAAGATACCTCACTGAATATACAAGGATTCAGTAGGAAACCCAGAGGACTATCATGCCTTAGTAATGGGGTTAATTGAACCCTAGAGCAGTGGTTCTTAACTGGATAGAGGTTTGACAATGTTTGCCCATATTTTTGGCTGTCACAGCTGGAGAGTTACTACTAGCAGCTAATGTGCAGAAGCCAGAGATGCTGTTAAACAATCTACAATGGACACACAGACCCTCAAAACAAAGAATTACCTGGTCAAACTGTAAATACTGTTGAGGTTGACAAAATTCTACCTAGAGTAAACTCAGAATCACCCTAAAGGAGATTTGAAAGAATACTCCAAAGGTTCAAACTAATCTGCAAGAAACTTAACCACTTGCCAGAATAACATCTGACATTCTTTAAAGAGTACAAAAAGTCCAGTATTCAACAAAATAAAATGTACAATGTTTGTCATTCAATAAAAAAATTATAAGACATATGAAGAAGTAGAAAAATGTGATTCATAACCAGGAAAAAATCTGCCAGAAGACATAGACTAAGAAGTAAAAGATACGATGAAGTTACAAAGGCATTAAAACAGCTATAAACATACTACATGTTCAGGCACTGTGCTAAGCCCTGATACTACAGTACTGAGCTCAACAAACATGGCCTCATGCAGCTTATATACAGTAGAAAACACAAGTATTTAATAAATAAATAAGTAAATAGATATATAATTAAAAATCATGATACATATTGTTAGGAAAAACAACAATAACAAAAAGGTGCTAGAGGAGATAGTAATAAAGGGAAAATTATTTTATATACATATTCAGGGATAGAGATTACATTAAGCCAAGACCTAAAGAGCTAACCAGCTCAAGAGCTACAAGAACAGCCTTTCTGGCAGTAAGAATAGCATGTAGAAAGTCCCTGAGATAGGGGAAAGCTTAAACAATTAAAAGAAGAGGCCACAAAAAATGAAACAATATTCTATGTTCATGAATTGAAATAATCAATATTATTAAAATGTCCATACTATCCAAAGCAAGATACAGATTCAATGCAAAATCCCTGTCAAAACACCAATGACATTCTTCAAATAGAAAAAAAATCCTAAAATTTACATAGAATCACAAAAGATCCAGAAAAACCAAAGCCATCCTGAGCAAAAAAAAAAGCAAAACTGGAGGAATCACATTAGCTGACTTCAAATTATACTACAGAGCTATAGTCACCAAAACAGCAAGCTACTGGCATAAAAACAGAGATAAAGACAAATGGAACAGAATCGAGAGCCCAGAAATAAGTCTATACATCTACAGTCAACTTGTTTTCAACAAAGGAGCCAAGAGCATACACTGGGGAAAGGACAATCCTTTCAATAAATTGTGCTGGGAAGACTGGATATTCGTATGCAGGAAAATGAAAGTATGTCTCTTGCCATATATAAAAATCAAATAAAAATGGATTAAAGACTTAAATCTAAGACCTGAAACTGTGAGACTACTAGAAGAAAACATTGGAGAAACACTCTAGTATATTAGTCTGGGTCGAGAGGTCTTGAATAAGACTTCAAAAGCACAGGCAACAAGAGCTAAAATGGACAAATGAGATCACATCAAGCTAAAAAGCTTCTGCACAACAAAGAAAATAATCAACAAAGTGAAGGGACAATCCACAGAATGGGATAAAATATTTGCAAACTACCCATCTGACAAGGACTAATAACCAGAATATATAGGGAGCTTAAACAACTCAATAGGGGAAAATAAAAATCATAATAATAATCCAATTAAAATGGGCAAAAGATCTGAATAGACGTTTCTCAAAATAAAATAAACAAATGGCCAACAGGTATATTAAAAATTCTCAACATTACTAATCATCAGGGAAATGAAAATCAAAACTACTGTGAGATAAGGTGTCATTCCACTTCAAATGGCTTTTATCCAAGTCAGCCAATGACCAATGCTGGCAAGGATGTGAAAAAAGAGGAACCCCTGTACACTGTTGGTGGGAATGTAAATTAGTACAGCCACTACAGAGAACAGTATGAAGATTCCTCAAAAATCTAAAAATACAACTATTGTACAGTCCAGCAATCCCACTCCTGGGTATTCATCTGAAAGAAAGAAAATCAGTATTTCAAAGAGCTATCTTCCCATGTTTATTGCAGCACTATTCAAAATTGTCAAGATATGGAATCAACCTAAGTGTCCATCAATGGACAAATGGATAAAGAAAATGTGGCACATATACACAATGGAATACTATTCAGCCATAAAAAAGAATGAAATCCTGTCATTTGCAACATGGATGAAACTAGAAATCATAATGTTAAGGGAAATAAGCCTGACACAGAAAGACAAATATGCCTGCTTTTTACATTTTTTTTCATTCATATGTAGGAGCCAAAACCAAAAATATTGAATTCATAGACACAAAAAATAGAATGATGGTTACCAGATGCTGGGAAGGGTAGCAGAAAGTGGAGGATAAAGTGGGGATGGTTAATGGGTACAAAAATATAGTTAGAAAAAATTAACAAGATCTTGTATTCAGTAACACAACAGGGTGACTATAGTTAATAATATATTGCATATTTTAAATTTACTAAAAAAGTGGAATTAGAATGTTCTTAACACAAATAAATGATAAATGGGGTAATAATACCCTAAATATCCTGATTAATCATTACACATTGTATGCCTGGAGCAACATCACACATACCCCAAAAATATATACAATCACTATGTACCCAAAATAATTACAACAATTACACATTTTTAAAAGGAGTTCAGTGTTGGGGGAGTGTCAGGTTCTAGGCCAAACTGAGGTCCGAGAGGAGTCGGTGGGCAGGTAAAGGGTAACTAGAAAAACACTCAAGAAATCACAGACAGTTTTGACATGGCTTTATTCTCTCTCTGGGCGTGAGCCCAGCCATGAGCCTGGGTGAGACATAGGTACAGCATTACTCGGGTTGTTGTACCTTTTACAGACAATAGTGGCTCCGTCCAAGCCAAGCACGAGCTCACGTGAGTGATCACCTAATGCGCCTCACGGGGCGTGGTTACATAACGTGTGGGGTTGTAAGCCTGTGCTCCAAACCTGCTGAGTCATGCTGTGCTGGAAGGCCGCCTCGGCCTACTCCAGACTAAAGTGCTGCCATCTCCTTTACAGGGATTATAATGAGCAAGTGGGGAGGAAGCATAAAATGGTGATGAAGACACAAGAGGATGATGAAGGCTGGTAACCCCTGGAATATAATTTGGATTTTCTTCTAGTACAATAAGAAACCACTGGAGCAGTGGCTGTCTTCCTTGGCTGCACTGGAATCACCTGGAGCTTTTGAAAAATATGCTTGTGTCTCAAGCATAGAAATTCTGAAATGATATGGCATGTGGCTAGAGCATTAGGAATTTTTTTTTTTACTCCCCAGGAGAGAATTTTTATGGGCAGCTAACGTTGAGAACCACTGTAAGGGCAGATTTTAAACAGGGAGTGACATCATTTGATTTTGAAAGTTCTGTTACACTAACCCTATACTCATTATAAACTTGGCTATAATGTTCCCTTCCTTCTAGGAAACAAGGCTCACCTGAAGCTCTTTTACCATAAACAACATCAGAATGGTCATAATGAATTCTACTACTGAGAAGAGTGACACCCACAGTATTCAGAGAAATATGCCAGTATTTTCCTTCAAAACACCTGTTGTGGCCTAAATTGAGTCAATCTGTAATAGTCAATTCCAAGTGCTTTGTATTCAGCTCATCCAGAGACACAGGCAGAATGAGCTTGGCATCCAATTTTCTGTACTCTTGTGTAGCTCATGTACTCGTACCTCTTTGGAGCTGAAGAAGAAATCTAGCCCCATAAACTCACTCTTTGTTCTTCCCATAGATCCCTGTCTCTTAAACCCTTTTCTCCATCATCATCTCACCTGTATCCCACCTCCTCTTTTTCTCTGTCTTCAGCTTATGTTGTCAGTCATTCATTTCTATCACCTGAGGACTCAGAGAAAATTTTTGATCCACTCAAGTGATCTAAAGAGGAGGGCAGTGGATGAAGGATAGCAGCCATCAGTGATTGATTCATTGATTCAAGATCAGTGGTTCTCAAAATGAGAACTATTACAAATGTCTTAGAAAAAAGCCATATATGCGCAAATGTGCACCTTATGGCATATATTTGTAATTAAGATTTTACTTCAGGCCAGATGTGGTGGCTCATGCCTGTAATCCCAGCACTTTGGGAGGCAGAGGAGAGTGGATCACTTGAGATTAGGAGTTTGAGACCAGCCTGGCCAACATGGCAAAACACCCACTCTACTAAAAATACAAAAATTAGCTGGGCATGGTGGCACACACCTGTAGTCCCAGCTACTTGGGAGGCTGAGGCAGGAGAATCGCTTGAGCCCAGTGGGGGCAGAGGTTGCAGTGAGCTGAGATCATGCCACTGCACTCCAGCCTGGGCAGCAGAGTGAGGCTCTGTCTCAAAAAAAAAAGAAAAGATTTTATTTCATTCAGAACCACTGGTCTTGAATCATCCTGCTCAAGGGCAGGAGCATCAGCATCACCTGAGAAATGAGAAATGCAAAATCTTGACCACCAACTCAGACCTACTGAATGCTCAGAAAGTCTGGACATAAAGCATAGCAATCTGATTTCACAAGTTGTCCAGTGGTTTTGGTGTACACAAACAGTGGTTTGGAAACTATTCTTTAAGACAATCAATGTTTGTGCATTATTATGCCATGAGAAACTTTCTCTCTTTTCATCCTTGAGTTACACTGTGAAAGGCCTCTTTCTCTTATCTTATCTGGTATATGCCTAACTCCAAATGGGTGTGACTGTGTAGCATGACTGAGATAACAGATAAATGGGGAGGAAATAAAACCAACAGCATCTTGCTATACCCCACATGATAAAAGTCAAAAGGACATCATAGCAAAAGGCTCTTATTACAAAACAAAGTTATCCTGGAAAAAGATACTGCATTGTTAACATCCGTCCAATCTGAAGTACCTTTTCTGTAATTAAATATCAAGAAAAAAGCATTCACTAGCTGAATACTAGTGCTACTATTACAAATCTCTTAGAAAAACATCATATATGCCCAGATGTAGATCTTGTGGCATATACTTGTAATTAACTTTTTACTTCATCTTGTTATTGCAAAAGTTGTTAGGAAAAAAAATGTGGACATATGTGTATATGTATTTCCCAGAGAGGATGATTTTGTCTTGTTGTTTTTAAGATGCCTCAACTCCAACAAGTTGGTTTTGAGGAAGGTACCAATATAACAACAAGGCCAATAATTCCTAATTGCTCCTTCCCATTCCAAGGTCAAGAAGGTTTACACAAACAGGTAAGGATTGATGTTTAAACAGATTCGGCTTGGTAAAAGGCCATAGAGTCCATGGGGCCATGCTCCTTCATGAGTTTTATTCATCATGAAAGCCATATGGTTTTCACTATAGATGGCCCAAATCCTCACCTCCCCAGGTCAAGCGAAGTGAAGACAAGAATATAATCCTAGCAAAGTCATCATTGGCATTTTGGTCTGTTTGCTTCTCACCAACTTGGGATCATACCATGTGCTTGTGTGTGTGTGTGCACATATACGTGTGCATGTATGTTATGATTAAGATCATAACCTATATAATGTTATATATCTGCTGATCCTAAGATAGCTATATATATATATAAAAGTATACATATACATATATAAGCATATATGTATAATATATATTATATAAAAGTGTATATATACACATATATAAGTATATATACTTTTATATAATATATATAAGTTTATATATATTTACCATAAGTTATATATATACTCTCTATATAGTATATGTTTATACTATTTTTTCCTCCAGCAAAGAGTAAGAGTATATTATGCTCTCAGAGAAAATCTGGCCTGAAAACAATAAATTTAACACTGAAACGTATATAAGTATATACATATATATTATATAAAAGTATATATATACTTATATATAAGTATATATACACATATATAAGTGTATATATACTTTAAATATATATATATACTTATTTATTCTCTAACAATTTATCCTAAACACCCTGAAATGCACAGGATGGCCCCCACAGCAGAAAATTATCCGTGACAAAATGTCAACAGCGTTGAGGTTGGGAAACTGCACTGGAGGCATCCCCTTTAAAATCAGAACCCAAACAGGATTCACTCTCTTAGAACGAACCTCATTCTCTTGGGAGTTCTAATCAGTGTAATAAGGGCAAAATATAAATAAGATATTGAATTACTGGCACGAAGAAGACAAAATTATCATTTCACAACACATCATTACGCATTTAAAAATAAAAGAGTCAACTGAAAACAAATAGCATGAGTAGAGAATATTACCTTGCCATTTCTGTTTCCCAATAAAGAACTACCTACCAGCCAGGTAAACTTGACTACATATCATTCACATGTATTTATATATTTATTGATTGAAATATTTATTGAGTACCTACTAGTTCCCTGGTATATTTCTTAGCACTAGAGACACAACAGTGCATCAGAAACAATATCTGTTAGCTGCTGCAGCTTGTATGTTTTTATGAGTAGACAAAAAGTCAGATAAATAAGTAAGTATGCAGTGTATTAGTTAGTAATAAGTGCTATGGAAAAAAATTAAGCAGGGCACAGAGGAAAGAGAATTCTTAGAGGGGCAGAAGAACAAGCTCTTGTTTGTCCCATAAAGATTTTGTATTTATCGTATTTGACTTTTGCTCTGGGGGAGTTCAGAGGGCCGTTAGAAGATTTTGAGCAGAGCAATGACATGTTCTAATACATGTTTTCAAAAGACACTATATGTCTAATGAGTAGGAAATAGACTTTCAGAGGTAAAAAATGGAAACAGGTAACAGATAAACCAGAGACAAGGCCAGGTAGGGATCTATAGGTTATTATAAGGATGTTAGATTTTACTCTGAGAGAGATGAAATGCCCCCAGAGAGTTTTGAGAAAAAGGTGTAATACAATCAGACTCAACTTTTTAAAGGAGCACTCTGGCTGTGGTGTGGAAAACATACTGTTTAGGAATGAAAGGCAAATGCAGAAACAACAAAGGAAGACAGTCTTTTAATGCTAGCAGGAAAATTCTAGCTCCTTCCCCCATCCATTTTTGTCCAGCTGATTCTTACATGCTATAGATAGATGAGTAAGGAAATAACATTGCTTTTCATTCTCTTGGCAAGCAAATATTAATTAAAAGGCTTTCAAAAAAATTAAGTTGGTAAATTTCCTGTTTGTTTCATCTTGGCTTCAGCGGGCCACCCAGTAGTTTCTTTTGCACAAGAGAGGATTAAGTTACTTGACCCTGTGACTTTAGGGAAGAGTTAAATCTCACAGCCAGAATCGCTGTCAGATTCTAGTCTTCCCTAAACATTCTTGGGAATTATTTTTTAGCCTTGCTGACTGGAGCAATCTATATGTGAGGCTTTTTAAAGAAGTAAAACCTTGGAAGTGCTCCCAGCCCCTATCATTGGTTTCTTTTTCATGAATCCTTTTCAACAGCATCAGGCTCTGTTCATTAATGTCTGATCCTTATAGGTCACACAGAAGAAAGGAATTATATTGTCCTCTAGACAGACACCCTCATGTGATTCAAAAGTTTGAGGTTTTTGAGATAAGGAGAGAAGACAAACCACAAAAGACTTCATCAATTCTGATTCAGAGAAGACAGTGACCCCTGACTACGCTGAGCATCACATTCCTTAACAATTCCTTTCGGGGACATAAAAAAAGAATTCCTTTGGTTTATCAGCTGACTTTGAAAAAATGAAGACTAAGTCTATTATTTTACTGCATTACAAATTTTGACTTAGTGGTTATGATTTAATGAGGGCTATAGTTGGTTAGGACTGTTTGATGTGAAGTTTTATGGACAGACAAGTGGTTGTCACAACTTAGGAACAAGGCACAATGAGAATATCCACAAAAGCACAGAGCAGATGTGGGAAAGATCTGACTCTTGAATTACACATGAGGGCAAGGCAGGTACTGAGGGAAGTGGCCTGAGTTCAGGACAAGCCCCAGACTTGGATGGAGATGGTGAGTACAAATGGGGAGTTGGGAGGCAATAGGCTCCAAGGTAGATGTCCAGCCTTATATACTAGTCAACGTGGAAAGTGAATGGAAAATCTAGCTCTTAAGAGAAACTATGTCTTTCAATTCTCATCCCTGGGAGTCTCAGACCGTAACTTGGGTTGTCACCAATGCATGTATGAGGCAGCTGTGACCTTATGGGACACTAGACTGCATGGTTCTTGAAAGAAGAATGTTTCTGATATGCTGTAGTTTCTCAGTGACTTTCCATTGAATCAAAGATTGTTTACATGAGTACCTCATTGGATAAATCCAGGCAGATGACTTAATTTTAAGCAACCAGATGGAAGAGCAGAAGCTATTGGCATATTTCCTTAGTTGGTTTGTCTCTAAACCTATATACAGGAATCATCACTGTACCTGATTTTAACTTACTGGGAAAGGCCAAAGGAATTGATGTGATTCAGAGTCTGTTCTTATTGCCTTATTCAATAAGTTTCCATCAAACAAAAACAATCTTTCAGTGGATTCAGGGGCTTCTTTCACTTTTATTCAAGTGTGGTATGACTTTCTCTTAATGCTTTTAGAGTCACTAATGGAGATGTACAGAAGCAGATAAAATTATAAAACCATAGGGAAGATGCTGAACTAACAGGGCCAGGGAGTTGGGGGGTGGATACTAGAATGAAAATAGAATGGAGAAGAGCCACAGAGTCTGCTTTGGGGGATAGCTCTTCACTCCATGACAAAACAAATCTAGTTTGCTTTCCACCAATCACTTCTGCCTCCTCCTCCTCCTTCTTAACCCACACTAGTGAACAAGGACAAGAGGGAAGTCAACTGGTCAAAGATGGCTCTAATTAGAGGGTAATTTTAAAAGACGTGAGGACAGTCATTTGATAGTTCCTGCTCTTTGTTTTTTCTGACAAGCCCTGTAACTTCCCACCTAATTTTCTTTGCCAATGTGATCACCCCTCCCTGACAAGCCCTTCTTACCCCTTTTTCTTTGGAAGCCTTGGCTGTTTCTTAAAGTCTGCCTCCAACATACCCTCTACCACCATGGGGCCTCTCAGGAGCAGTTGGTCCTTCCCTTGGACCACAGTTGGAACTTTCCTTAAAGTCTGATCTTAAAAATCTTAGTCTATATTAGCTACGAGCAATCCAACTAATCTTTCGAAGACTCAGCTTCATTATTTGTGAAATAGGGATGCCATCTGCATTGCTTCTCTCAGAATACTACTAAGATGAGTGATATGTGTGGAAACTGTGCAAACTATATGGTGCTTTGCAATTAAGATGAGAACTGTTATAGGTACCCTTGTGTCCTATAATCATGGCCAGATAAGGACTTTTAAATGTCCTAAAATCTCTGAAAAGATTATGATGCTCCCCTAATGTAAAAAGACAAAACTATAAAAATAAAAATAATAGTTAAGCATAAGTTAAAAGCATGAATAATGTTGGAGGATGACTATTTCAATGCTTTATCATTTTGAAAACTCAAGTTCTGCTTTTTCTTTGCCTTTCCAGCTTGTTTTGAATCTTGGTTTCACTAGTTTCCTATGCGTAATAATTTTCTAGTGCTGCATTTTATCTCATTTACTAGGTTGGAGATTCCTTGAAGCCTCTGTCTCAGCTTGTACATAGCCAATGCTCAATAAATATTTGCTAAATTAAATTCTTCCTCTTGACACTTCACAGAAATGTGTCTTCTATGCAATCAGGAAGCTCCACAAATAATTAAAAAACATAGCTGACTCTGAGCAGTCATACCTTAATCACTCAACAGGAAAATATTAAAAGAGAAATAGACATATAATACAGAATTTGAAACAATGGAAAATATTTTTAAATGGAAGAAGCAGCCCATACCCCCAAAAACTACGTGGGGAGAGGGGGATTTGAAAATGAGAGTCATGGGAAGGAGTAATTGAAACATAACTGGGAGAGGGAAGTGGTGAATAAAGAAACTAAGCAAATTCTTGAAATATTAAATTATAAGAAATCATTGTTGGAATTAAAGTTGAAAAGAATCTTAGTTGATATTTTAGCTAACCCACCCATTCGCCCAAATGTAAGCTCTTATCCACATGCAACAAAAGCTCATAGAGTAAGCACACCATGTATTGCAATCTCCATGATAGCACCTCACTTGGTTTTCAAGGGCATCCATGCTTTCTGTCTATGCTAACTAATCCTTATTCCTAGAGATGGCTATGACTCAGCACTTTTTTGAGACTATATTATACCCTAGAAATCCATGGCATTTTGCTTTTTGTGTGGATATACATAAACATTCTTAGTGCCCTAATTTCTCCCTCATTTCTCTCTCTTACTTTCTTTTAATTTCCTTCTGCCTCTGGTCCTCCATCATCAGCATTTTTTCACCTCAACATGGTCCTTTTTACCATTCTTTCTCCATGCTCTTCATGCTTTTAGCAAAATGCATTCTCCTGGAGGGGGTTACATACTCAAGAGACTCATAGTCATCTCTTATGAACTTTCCAGAGTTACTGTAACCAGGATAAATGCATATGGTTTAAAAAATGAAATGAAAATCAACTTTTAACCAATGCATTACATTAGGAGAAAAAAAACTCTATTGCACTTATTTTAACTTTACATTTGCATATTCTTTTTTATTTTGTATTTGGGTCAGAAATTAGTGAGTATATAGTTATGGAATGGTCTTTGTCATCAGAGAAAATTTCACCACTTCCTTTCTATGGGCCTTGGGGGAGCCATTTCACCTTCTCAGGCTTTAGGTTCCACTTCTGTGAATGGGAATAAAACAGAGATAACAAAGAAAAAGCACTTAGCCTGGTGCCTTGCCATTTCCAACTTCCCTCCTCCCGTTTTCCTTCACTTCTAAAAGAAACTACATGTCCTTGAATTCTTGTCTCTAGATCTGTTTCTGGAGTATAGAGAGGCAGACATTGTCAAGATACCTTGAAGCAGAGCTTTGCTCAGACAGCAGTCATTTGCATGTTCTTTCTTAGTTTTTTCAGTGTAGGGCAAGTAGATATTGAGGAGTTGGCTCCAGGTCAAAATCCTATGTGTGATTTTTTAAGCCCAGTTGCCCATAGGCAATTACAAAGTTTTCATCTCATAGGCCTCATGGGGGAAAGCTGCCCTCCCCAGACTTTGGGCACAGTGGGAGAGATTTATAGTCAAGAACTCACAGGCCTGGCCATGCAAAAAATCAACATTCTTCGCCCAGGCATCTCCATTCTGAGGCCTCCTTATCAGAGGATACCTCCACTGATGCCTTTCTCAGGCACCTCTGCTAAGACCACATTATCTGGTGAGCCTCAAAGACATTTGACTCAATATTCCATATTTTTCCCACTCATAGCCCTTCCTTCGTTCCTTCTTCACCTAGCCTTCACATCCACAAAACAGAAGGAGCTTCTTGTTCACAGCTCCCCATGACAGTGAGATGATCCCCACATCTGTGCCAACCCACCTGACCCTCCCACCTACACTACTCAAAAATGGAACAAGGTGTGGGGGTGGGTTCTGGAGCCCTTTCATGTTCAGGTCCTGTTTACAGTTTTGCAGTAAGTGGCTAAAGTCTTTACAGGTGCTTTGGTTTTGGCTTGTTGTTTTAATGGACCACCTCAACACCTGTCAGCTCAGTTCTTTCTAGCTCAATGCTTAATGAAGATCATTGACCTGGGAAAAGATCACAGTAGAACTTTCTCTGGCCTAACAAATGCAGGCCTCTTTTTTGTTTTTGTTTTTGTTTTGTTTTGTTTTTGAGACGGAGTCTCGCTCTGTCCCCAGGCTGGAGTGCAGTGGCGCAATCTCGGCTCACTGCAAGCTCCGCCTCCCGGGTTCACGCCATTCTCCTGCCTCAGCCTCCCGAGTAGCTGGGACTACAGGCACCCGCCACCACACCCGGCTAATTTTTTATATTTTTAGTAGAGACGGGGTTTCACCGTGTTAGTCAGGATGGTCTCGATCTCCTGACCTCGTGATCCACCTGCCTCGGCCTCCCAAAGTGCTGGGATTACAGGCATGAGCCACCGCGCCCAGGCAGGCCTCTTTTTATTCATAACTGGTCACCACAACCAATTTGCATGAACTCTTGATCTTCTAGAGAGAAAGAAAAACAGATCCCAACCACTGCTCCTGGGAATTTAAAGTTAAAGAAGCCTGTCAGGATAGGTCAGAGTGGTTTTGACCAAGATCTGCAAGTATAAATTGCCACCAGTACCCCAAAGGGCAACCTGACAGGAGTGGAGGGACAGTTGGGGAGTCTGAGACTCTGAGCCAGTGATCCAAGCTCAAACAACAGTCAAAGAGTCTTGAGAGGAGGCAGAATCTGGAATAGCATATAGCTAACATTGCAAGTTCCTCAGGACCAAGCCAGAGGGCAGAGGGTCATGCTTTGAAGACTAATCACTGAGCATGCAAGAACTGGGAAACTATAACCTGGGAGCCCAGGCAGGTGTTAGCACTGCCAATGGGGAAAGTTTCAACGAGCATGGGCACCATCACAGCAGCAGGCACACATGCATCAGATTATGCAAGGTTAGTGTTCAACAACTGAAATAAAGGCTGCTACAACTTTCCAGCTCTGTGTAGGTGTATTTGCAAGCACACACACACACGAATGTGTGTATATGGGTCTTCTGCTTGTTTTCATGACCAAACCCGGAGTGACAGAGCAAGCCTGCTGATTCTAAAGGCAGTGCCCTCTCCATTCTGTATGCTGCTTTCCAGGAAAAGCAACGTCTACTACTGAGTTTTAGGACATAGCTAGTCTGGTAACTATAGAGGGCAAAGAGTCCAGTCATTTTTTTTCTTTTATTATGTTCTTTATTTAGCTTTATCCTTAGAACAAACATAGTAATTCTTCCTCATACAGATTCCACAGAAAGCAAGAAGAATATAATAAAAGTCATTGATATCTCACTATGCACAGATAACCACTGTTACCGTTTTTGTGAAATTATTTTCAGTATTTTCCCTTTTTTCATAAAATTCAGGGGACAATATATCCACAAAATTGTAACCTGCTGTATCAGAGTCCCAGCAAGAACACCCAGTATTCTTAAAAGAGAAATTAAGAATAGCTTAATAAAGGGCTATTTGCTTAGGCATGGGCAAGGCTACCACAGAGGACAGTGCAGGGCCCCAGACCAATGACAGCAAAATGGCATATCCCTGGGCCTGAAGGGGTAGGTTGGGGTGAGATTACCAGAACCCCAAGGCAGAGAGGGCTGACTGGAAAGAGGTTTCTGAGAGAAGCTGAGATTTACAATCCAGAAATGGAGCCATCCTGTGGCAACCACACAGGAAGGCAACTGGAATAAAGTCCCCAACTCACCTTTCTGTCTCCCTCCAAACTCCTGCCGTGCTCCAAAGTGATAAACCTAACCAGAACCTAGAGGGCAAGGGAGCCAAATGATATAGACCAGGGGCTGGCAAACCTTTTCTGTAAATGGCCAGATTACAAATAGCTTAAGCTTATAGGCCATATGGTCTCTGTCACAAATACTAAAATCTGCAGATGTAGCAAGAAAACAGCCATAGATGATACTTAAATGGATGTAACTGGATTTGACACCATGGATCAGATCTGACCCGCAGGCCGAAGTTTGTCAACCTCTGGTATAGACCATACGGGTCAGCCTCTCAGCCTCACACAGAGCAAGGTAGAAAACATGGAGAATAGATCCAGAAAGCTTAATGAAAGATACCGAGCAATGTGTTTTATTGGTCTAACATAAACATTTACTGTGTTGAAATTTTTATTAACCTTGTGATAAAGTAACTTTATTGGAAAGAGGGGCAAACAGTTCAGCAAACATTACAGAACTAGTAGCTGTAGTGTCATATATATATGTGTGTGTGTATAAATATGTGTGTGTATTATATATGTGTGTGTGTATATATATACATATATATATATACACATATACACACACACACAGATAAATTAGGAACTTACTTTACCGATCCCACTCTTTGTATTTAGCTTATTTATACCACATAATGTTACAAAAAGGTTTTAAGGAGGCTTAAATATACACTATGAGTTGAAATTAAATATGAAATAAATGAACTTTTAGGAATTTACCCTGTAGATATAACCATTTGTGTGTATAGAACTTAACATATTCAAAAAGAGTTCAAATTAAATTAAAAATAAATGGATGAACTTATAGTAATTTACCCTGTGGATATAAGCATGTATGTGCACAAAGACATATACATAAAAGATATCCATTTCGTCACTGCTCTTAATGGCAAAAAAAATGGAAAATTATCCAATTCAATTGGGAAATGATTAAATAAATTAAAGCATATCCACTGAGTGGATACTTTTCAACCATTATAAAGAACTCTACAAGAACTTGTGTGGAATGACCTCCAAGGTGTTGTACTATAAAGATATGTATGTATGTGTGTATGTGTCTGTTTGTATATATACACAGTTATGTTTATATACACATATATAACTATGTATTTGTGTATATGTATTTTTCTTTTCTTTAAGGCATGGTTTATGGATAGATAGACAAAAAATTAAAAATACTGGTTACTCCTAGAAAGGGGAACTGAGTGATGAGGGGGTAGAGTAGCAGAGAAACCCATTTTCATCTGCCAATGCTTTTGCACATTTTAAATTTTGCATCATACACCTGTGTTACCTTTTTAAAATAATTCATTGATTTAAATTTCTTAAATGGTTAAAAAAAGATCATGCGTTGGTACAGATGTGCAGTCTGTACAGCAGTACATACTCTCGGGTTTGTATTAACTCTCCTGCTCATTATCTAGCCTGAGGGAACTTGATCATCCAGACATTCTAGAGTGCCACGTTGGTCCCTATATTGATGATGTCTTGCCTGAAATTGGAAAATAAAAAGTACTTTCTACTCTGGAATAATCTAAGTAAGACACAGGCATGTCAGGGGATGAAAGATAAATCCCACTGAGCCAGGTATCTCTTAAGTGATGTTCTCAGGGATGCATGGGTCTGGGACATGGTGGCATAGTCCCTTTAAAATGAAAGACAAATTTCTATACTTCGTGCAACCCACCACTAAGGAGCCACAATAATTGTTGGGCCTCTTTAAATTTTAGAGGCAAAATACAGCATGTTACCTTTATAAAATAACACATAAGGATGCCAATATTTATTGGGGCCCAGAGCAAGAGAAAGCTATATGATAAGTACAGGATGCAATACAAAGTGTTTTGCCATTTGGGCCACATGGTCCAGCAGTTACAATGGTACTCAGGGTGCCGTAGCAAATAGAAACACAATGAGACTTCTGGTAAACTCCAATAGGAGAATTCAAGGACACACTCACAGAATTTAAAATGCTTTCATGCCTTCTTCAGTCAATAATTATTCTGATTTTGAGACATAGCTTTTGGCTCACTAATAGACCCTAATAGAGACTGAACATCCAACCAAGAGGTATCAAGTGACCTTGGTGTCTGACCTACCCAACATTAACTTACCATCATTATCTGACCCACCAACTGTAAAGTTGGATGTACACAGCAGCAATCCAACTGGTTGATCAGGCTCAACCAGATTTTGAAGCCACAAGTAAGTTGCATGGGCTTAGACTCCCATGGTAACCACTCTTGCTGCATTGTTGTTTATCCTCAATCCATACCAACAGCCCCATGGAAGTTTCCTGTGACTATTTGACTAAGGAAGATAAAACTTAGGTCTGGTTTACAGATGGTCTATACAGTATTCTAGCCTGAGCCAGAAGGAAATATTGCTGACTCACTCTGAAGTGTGAAAAATATTGAAGAATCCATTCCTGGGCAAAACTTTAATAGCACATTTGATACCCACTTTGCCAGACAGAAATATGGTAAAAGAAATGGATCCACCTCGATTCTTGAGCAATGGCTAATGATTTAGCCACATGGTTCAGGAACTGGAAAAACAACTCTGTAAGAGGAATGTCAGTGGGAATGGTGGAATAAGGACCTCTGAAAATCTGTTTCTCCATAAAAGCAATGAGAACACTAGCAAATTGTAAAAATCAACTTTTTCAGAACTCTGGAAATTAACCAAAGGCTCATAACAATCCAAGGAGTGTTTATTCAAGAAAAAGAGCTGACTCAGTAAGAACAGCAAGCTATGTGATATTTTAACTTGCCCTATTCCCATTCCCCTCTCCCAGCTACCCAGAAGGCTTGAAAATAAACAGTTTGTAATCACAGCAAAAACTAGAAGCCTAGCAGCCACTGGAGGAAGCAGACAGGCACTCTCCAAAATCACCAATTCAGAGAATTGTCATTATTTGACCTCTCTGGCAGTTTCTTGGAAACTCTCACTAGCAGGTCTTTATATGACCTGACTGGAGCTCACTTAGTGTGAACAACCTTTTCCTTGAGGACATTTAGCAAAAACAATCAGCAGCAATTGTTTCCTATCACAGCTGCCTGAGGTGGCAATAGTAGGCAATCAACAAACTGACCAAGAAACTTAAAAGGAAAAGCAAAGTCGATAAGGAGCTTTGAAAAGTGCTGACAACATCCTGGAAATTTAGAAGCCCATTCATAAGTTCAGGGCTGTCCACATGCCCAGGACTGCACACACAGCCAGAAAAAAACCTTGAGTACACTCCAAACTCTCATCTCTGGCTTACCTTGAAGTTCTGCTGAAGTCTGAAGTAAAGGCTACTGCTTGAGCATTGAAAGCATGTCCTGATATGCACACAGAGTTCCTCTGCAAAGGCTGGGATATTTATTGGTTCAAAGCATTGAAGGAAGTCTCTATGCAATCACTAGCTAATCTCTAAGCTCATTGAGCAAAGACTTCAGCAGCCACACACAATAAAGAATGTAGACTTTACCAAATTAGTTCAGGAAAGTCACTAAACAAACAAATCACTTCCATATCTCAGTTTTATGCTCATGGAAAACCTGTTTTTCTTCTGCTTTTGAAAGTTCCAGACCTTTAACATTTCCTTCAGTTCCATGTATTTTCTGCATTGTCTTAGTCCATTTTCTGTTGCTTGCAACATAATGCCTGAAACTAAGTAATTTATAAAGAAAAAATTCTTACGATTCTGGAAGCTGGAAAGTTCAACATCAAGGGGCTGAATCCGGTGAGGGCCTTCTTGCTGGTGGGGACTTACTGCAGTGTCCCAAGGCAGTGTAGGGTATCCCATGACAAGGTGGCTGAGTGTGCTAACTGAGGTCTCTCTTCCTCTTCTTATAAAGCCACC
This sequence comes from Pan troglodytes, assembly GCF_028858775.2. Taxonomy (NCBI): domain Eukaryota; kingdom Metazoa; phylum Chordata; class Mammalia; order Primates; family Hominidae; genus Pan; species Pan troglodytes. The sequence continues at coordinate 35,389,594 of NC_086015.1, forward strand.
AGTTCCACTCCCATGACAGCCCATTCATCTATTAACCAATTAATTCATTAGTCCATGAATGGATTAATCCATTCATGAAGGCAGAACCCTCATGACCCAATTACTTCTTAAAGGCCCTGCCTTTACTGCTACATTGGGGATTAAGTTTCAATATGAGTTTTGGAGGGGATAAACATTCCAACCGTAGCAGGTGTGATAGGCCTCCACTATTCTGTGTCCTTCTTTTCCCATCTGAATCTTAGCTGAGATTTCAGCAGTCTGGCCTGTTTCTTAATTGACCTTATCATTCCCTATTGAGAATAGTATGAAAACTGCTTGCTGGAATGGTGCTTTCCTTCTGTTTGCTTTCACATTGCTTTTCTGGCCCAGACATTTGTCTTTCTAACTTATTCCTCTAGATTTTTTTTCTTTTGGATTTCTCCAGAGTGTCTGATACCAAGTCAAGGAATGAACAGTTTTCAAAGCATGCCATTTTCAAACAAAGCTTGTTTATCTTCACCTCCTTGAGTTGTATAATCCCACTCAGGAGGCATCATCTCATCAGATCAATATCCAACTCAGGACTGACCTCAATTTATTTTTATCTTGCCTGGCTCTCTAGTAGTACATCTTATTTGCCCTGTGAGTTTCCCTGGAGGGGATCATAATTCCATAAATTTTCCTGGCAGGTTTCCTCAGGCACAGGCAATTCTTGCTTCCCCATCTATGATAACTGTACAATTTTCCAATTTACGACTCAGTGCCTTCAGTATTTTATCCTGGCTTCTCAGGCTTCCTCATTCACATTTGTCCAAATATTGTGCGTAGCTGTCTCAGTCCTCAAGGGGTGCTTACCCATGTGTTCTTATTAGGGAATATCTATCTGCAATTTTATAGAGATATTCCTCAATAGTTTCCTAATTTCAGGAACCCTCTAGAGAATCACACTCATCTCCTCCCTGAGATCAATTATCTTTTCTGATCTTAGAGCAGTTGTATAGCAATCCCTTCATCAGACAGGAGCAGCTAGATAGATGTGCTTCTCCTGTCCAGTTTCAGATATGTCGAATTTGGCCTCCAAGAACTTCTTCTCTTTCATATTTGTCTAGACTATATGCTAAGACTTTAATCATTTTCCTAAAGAAACGTCTCCCTTCTCCCCGTTAATCAGATGTCTTCCTTTATTTTTATTTCATTCTTCCACTTGCTCCTATTTTAATAGTAAGATCAACACATAATTTAAATAAATTCAGTTCCTCCTAATTCCCTGAGCAAACCTGATTATTAAACACAAAGTGTTATGAAGACAGACCTTTGTATTGTCTTCTTTTATTCTGATGGGCAGTAATTATTTATTTTCTTCATCCCAAGAAAATGTCCCACCCCTATTTAACAAAAGCTCCCAATTCAAGTTTATGATGTTTGGTAACACCCATGACCCTTCTCTGTGGGTCTCTATTATGAATAAATGGCCCATCAAGAGCAAGCAATTGTAAGAAAAATAAAGCCTTGGTAAATGGTGTGTAACAAATAGTCCACTTCTTCAGTTGCACATGACAAGGGCCATTTTATAAAAACCAAACATAGATGTGGGTAGTATAAATATTAATTTTCAAAATGTCAGAAAATGACTAATAGAAAACAGAAAAATAGGGAAGTAAGGTTGTAGAGGAAAGAATGTGAATGAAGGAAATTTTTTTAACTTTTATTTTAAGTTCAGGGGTACATGTGCAGGTTTGTTATATAGGTAAAATTGTGTAAAAATAAACAAGATAGAAAACAATACCTATATTTTAGCTAATCAGAATAGGAATTACAGAAAGCAGGTTGTAGATGTCACCATGACCATCCATTCAGGACGATAAATTAGAGGAAGGAGATATTCAAGTGCAGGAACCTGAAAGGAAATGTTCCTGTCCTAGAAAGCAGAGACTCATCACAAAGTGAAGCAGGGGAGAAGCTCGTAGACATGATTCTTTTCAGTGTCCTGAAAGGAGTAAGAAGAGAAATACACCTCGTCTTTGAGGTCAACAAAGCTGAACTCTGTGTACCTGCAATTTTTCTGTGTACCTGCAATTTGTGAAACCAAAATAATTGTATTTTCAAAATAATTTTAACTCTGACATTTCTCATCCTGTAGCTAATCAGTATAATATTGTGGTTAAAAACACAAATCCTGGATTAGACTGCCTGAGACAAATTCAAGTTCTGCTACTAATTTGTTGTTTGAAGTAAAGTCATTTAAACTCTTCTAATTCAGTTTCATCATCTATAAATGAGAATATTATTAATACCCATCTCATGAGGCATATTGGCAGGTTGAAATGAATTAATACACATCAAGTATTTAGAACGGTATCTGCCTCATGGGAAGTGCTCAGTTACATATTAGGCATTAGTATCACATGTGACACAACTCCACCAGGTGGTAGAGTACACAACAGGATCAAAGAACTAAGCTTTGGTTCTAGGGCTGGCAGTTAAGAAACGCAAGACCTTGTTCTCTCAAGTGGTGGCAGGGAAGGTAAACAGGTTTCTGTGAGCAGCCTTTGAAGTTTACCATGGATTGACTCATGAGGTATTAATTTTTTTGAACCGTGACTCATGGTTAGCTCGGTTGGTTCACTGTACTTATATAGCCTGGGCTCTGGTCTGATCTTCTTATGAGTTTTCTCCCCCACCACTTCTCTGGGGTCACAGACTGTATCCAATTCCTGATAAGCTACTGTGCACATAGCTATACTTAGTCTAAGGAAATTGAGTCAATAACCGTCACTACTTGAAGAAAAATTCAGAAAGCCATCAGTCTCCAGTTATTTACCCTAGCAAATGCAACTCACATTTACTTAGGCCCATGTTAAGTACCAGGCACATAGCAAGAATCAGACGTGGCATTTCATGAACACAAGCATATTTAATCATCATATCAACCCTATCATGCCATGAGCCCCATTTTACATTTTAATGTCCTTCCTAACTGTAAACATAAACACATGATCACATTAGTAAAACTGACACAGTGACACTTCTGCTTCATTCTTTTGGTTAAAACCCAGGTTCAAAGGAAGAAGACTACACAAGCACATGAATACTTACTCCACTTATTTAGGGGGTGAGATACATTGGAGTAACAGACCCTGTCTCTGCGGGGCTTAGTTCAAATTCCCCAGACAATCAAGTTCATCCCAGTCCATCCAATCGGTTGTAGCCAGAGAGGAAAAGAGTCATATAAGACGAACATGGACTCAAAAGCCATTCTTTCATCTAGAGCTATGTGGTGGAGAGAACAATTCTTAGAAACAAAGAACGTTAAGTCCTGCAGTTTTGTTCTTAAGATTGCCTTCGATATGGTATTAGTTTTCTACTGATCCTGTAACCATGTACCACAAACTTAACAGCTTAAAACAACACAAATTTATTGTCTCACAGTTCTGTTGTTCAGAGGTCTAGATGGGCTCAACTAGTTCCTCTGCTTTGGGTCTCATGAGGCCAAAACTATAATATCAGACAGTCTGGGTATTTATTTGAAGTCCCTTAGGGATAATGTCCTTTCAAGTTCATTCAGGTTTTTGAATGAATTCAGTTCTTTGCAGCTGTAAGACTGAGTTCTCCACTTACTTACTGGCTGTTATCTGGGAGCCTCTAACAGCTATAAGCCCACCTGCAGTCCTTGTCATGCTACCCTCTCTATCTTCAAACCACCAGCAATGGTTTGAAGATGAGTCCTTCACATACTTCAAACTTCTCTGGCTTCCTTGCTGCATCTCTTCTGTATTCAGTCTAAGAAAGTGGTCTGCTTTTTAGGGCTCACATGATTAGATTGGGACTATCCAGGTAATTCAGGATAATCTCCATATTTTAAACTCCATAACCTTAATTACACCTGCAAAGTCCTTTTTCTATGGATCATAACTATTCACAGGTTCCATAAATTAAGATGTGACCATTTTGGAGGGATCATTTCTCCCTGCTGCAGCTCTTCTAGATCTCTCGCATTTCCATACACATTTTATAATCAGCTTATCAATTGCCGCAAAAACGTTTCTAAGGTAATTTTGATTGTAATTGCATTAAACCTACAGATTAATTTGGTAAGAATTGACACCTTAACAATATTGAGTCTTCCAATCCATGAATGTAGTATATCCTTCCACTTATTTAGGTCTTTTTAAATTTATCTCTGAAATGCTTGTAAAGATATTTAATACTTTTTGGTGCCCTTATAAATGTAATCTTTTTCTTTTCTTTCTTTTTTTTTTTTTTTTTTTTTTTTTTTTTTTTTTTTGACAGAGTCTCACTCTTGTTTCCCAGGCTGGAGTGCAATGTCTCCATCTCGGCTTACGGCAACCTCTGCCTCCCAGGTTCAAGTGATTCTCCTGCCTCAGCCTCCCAGTTAGCTGGGATTACAGGCATGCGAAATGGCACCTTTTTATTTCTTTAAATTTTGTTGGTAACGCGCTTTTTATTAGGCATGATGTATCATCAAAATTTAGCACAGTACTTGGCAAATCCTAGGTACTCAACAAATGTTTGTTGAATGAATGAATTGCACTTTATCTAAACTCCTTTTATGAACTTTGACATTTAATACCTTTTCTTACAGCTATTTGTGTACAAGTCTTGGTTTCTTTTGAGATGGTGAGCATTGTAGGGTAGGGATATTTTGGAGTCAGCTGTCTACATCAAGTTCCTAGCATCAGCTTTGATATGTTATAGAACCCATTAAAGCGTCCAAATATGCTATAACTAGGTGGCATGAAATATCTGGACTCGTGAAGTATATTCTCAAACTCCTTGCTAACTTATCTTCATAGAAACTTATGTTGCATGAGGTATTATCGATGAATTATTTCATAAAACATATGTATTCCACATATTCTCTAGTGTCTGGAGTCTGGACTCCAGACCCTCTAAATTATGTCATTGGGTTAAGTCAGAAAGTTGTATACCTAGTCATTAAGCTTTGTAATCCTGGGAGAATTCATTTTTCTGAATTGTATTTGGTATTACGTCACTGGGCTGTATTGAAGCACATCCTAGAAAACAGTGTTGTAAAATTCAGTTTGTGCTGACTGTTGAGATAATGTTGAGAACATAGTGCTCTACATCATAAGTTATCTTTTTTTTTTTTCTTATTTTTTGAGATGAGGTCTCACTCTGTTGCCCAGGCCAGAGTGCAGTGGCACAACCTAGGCTCACTGCAACCTTCGCCCCCTGGGTTCAAGCAATTCTCCTATCTCAGCCTCCCGAGTAGCTGGGATTACAGGCACATGCAACTATGCCTGGCTGATTTTTTTTTTTTTTTTTTTTTTAGAGATAGGGTTTCACCATGTTGGCCAGGTTGGTCTCAAACTCCTGACTTCAGGTGATCCGCCTGCCTCGGCCTCCCAAAGTGCTGGGATTACAGGCATGAGCCATTGTGCCTGGCCAAGGTATCTTCTTAATGAAAACCCACAGGGAAAATTCTCTCCATCCCCAGAACTGTGAATAACTGTTCATTTCCTTAGCAACTGTAACTTATGTATCTGGTCAAATTTCCCACTTTGTGTTGCTACTAGAAAGATCACTCTTAATTATTGGCCAGCTTTTAGCAAATGACACAGGATATGATAAGCATTTGGAATTTAAGTATTAAGCTTAGAAGGCAAAGCAGAAAGTCAAAGAGAGATCCATGAGGGTGGAAACTCCAAAGAGCAGGTGCCATGTTTGTTTCCTTCATGCCTGTATGTGCAGCACCTATATATTAAATGAGTGGGTGCTAAACAACACAATGCATATTCTGAAAGTAGTGTACAATACAGGATACAACCATAAAGAGAGAAGGGAAAGAGGGGAAGGGAGAAAGACTGCAGTGCTTGTAAAGCCAAGCAATTAATGAATATGACACATTTAATGTGACTTTTTCCCTAAGAGAGAGAGAGAGTATATGTGTGTATGTGTGTGTGTGTGTGTGTGTCAGGGTCTCGCTCTGTCACCTAGGCTGGAGTTCAGTGGCATGATCTTAGCTCCCTGCAGCCTCCACCTCCCAGGCTCAAGTGATCCTCCCACCTCAGCCTCCCAAGTAGCTGGGACTACAAGTACATGCCACCACACTGGCTAATATTTTATATATTTTGGTAGAGACAGGTTTTGCCATGCTGCTGAGGCTGGTCATGAACTTCTGAGCAATTTTCCCACCTGGGCCTCCCAATGTGTTGGGATTACAGGCATGAGCCACCATGTCCAGCCTAAATTTTTAACTTAATGTTTTTATTTTTTAAGAAAAGGGACATCTATTAGCAAAAGAAAGCAGTTCTTTGTGTACCGACATGGGAAGACACTCACAACAAAGTGAATACAAATATGTACTGTATAATCACATTTTTGTTATTGCAAAACAAAATCCATATGAATTTTTTAAGTTTTTTTAAAATATATAATCATATAGCCATTGGTACAAAGAGAAAACTAGCAGTTCTGATCCCTGTTCTACTTTCTATACTGTATTGTTGTGACCTTGACTTGGGATATCTTATTATAAGGGTGACAATGGTACAATGAGATTTGGTATGAAATTAATTTTTTTGTGTTGCCAGTGGCAGTCTATATTGGTAAACATGGGTTGTCAGTTTAGCACTTCTTATCTGAAGCCATCATGATGTTCATAAATTTTGATCAATTTTTTTCACATCTGAGCATTTATCATAAGAAAATTACCCCAATGAATAATAAAGGTCTGTATACAAAGATATTTATTGCTACCATAATGAATATATTTACCAATCCAAACCAAGTGGGGGTAAAATATTGAGATATCTTTTTTTTCTTAACATTTCTGTCTCTCAGCTGGATGATATTTGAAGCAGATCTTGTAGCCTTTTCAGTCCCTTTAAAGTATTAAACATAAATAACGCTCTCATTCTGGGGTATTAAAATGTTTAATGAAATCTAAGTCAAAATTTCAATCTAATTTAATTTAAAATGCTTGGTTTGATCTGAGCTTAGAAACCTGATTGGGAGGCAGTAGAAGAAGGGAGCAGAAAGACAGCTTTTCCTATTTTTGTTTTACTTCCTTTCTCACTTCTCTGCTGAGAATGGGGGCCAGCAGAAGAGAAGAGAGATAGATAAAAAGTCATTTCACTGATACTAATCTGGGGTCAGAGCTCCCTGTAAGGGTCAGATACCTAAATGCTAGCCCTTTCTCTTTAGTCCATTTTTTGGGGAACTCCCCACTTAGGGGCCTCCCTCTACATTGTTCCAGTGAAAGACAGGCTCTTGGCTTGTGATTTACCTCACTGGCACAGGCAGAACTTTGGGGCAGAGTGCTTTAAATTCAACATAGCCCCACCTATCTTCCAAGGACCACACTTGTCCCATTACAGCTAAAAGTACTTATTCCTGCTGCTGCTGCACTCCCAACACTCTGACCTGGGGAAGGTATAACCAGCCCCTCACATTTAATATTTCTAGATGTGTACCAGAAACTAGCCTCTGTGTCCTCCAACACAGGGCACACCTCCCAGAGGTTCTATTGAGAACTTTTTCACCTGGCTTAAGTGAGGAGAGGGGAACACCGCACTCCTTCATCTCTCCCCAAAGAGATTTATATACCCCATCCCTCCTATCCCTCTCCCCATCTATCTATCCCTCACCCCATATACATAGAATACAGGCATACAGAACAGAGTGATGGGCTTTGGGATGGGAGATAGAACTGGCTGGTTGAAAGCTCCATTTAGCAAGGACCACATGAATAATCTCGCCCCTCTCTTCAGATGCATGGGTACTTACTGTTTTGTCCCCACTGCAGCTCTGATGCAGAAAGGCATTCTGTGACACAGCTTTACTCATTTACTATTTTTAACCAATAAAAATTTATTTCACTAAACTTTGAACAACTTTCTCAATTTCCTCAATATTACAGTAGAAAACAGTTTGTAACAGAGACAAATGACTTGTAAAGTTTTAAATGTGTATAGTTACTTATGCAAAATGTCTCTTATAGCTTATGTTATGGAGAACTGGTTAATCAAATCAAAATACAAATCTACTACCTAGAGAGTACAATAATATGGAAATGATTCATTTAAAAGAATCTAGTTTGTAAATCAACTTCACTTATAAAATATTACCCCAAGAATTATAATTCTATCAAGCTTCAATGTGAACAAATGTACAATCACTTAAACAACAGCTATTAAACTAAAAAAGAATTCAAAATGCATTTAGAAGAATGACAGAGACATTATTGCTCTGGTTCAGACCTTCAGAAGGAGGCTCTCTTGAAGGCTGGCTCAGCCCTAGGGAATTCACTTCTTGGTAATGGGAGTAAAATCCAGCTCTTGTGCAAGAGTCACAGGGAAACTCCCTTGATGGACAGATGTCCCTCAGTGCCAATGCAGGCTGAAAGGACCAGGAAAATCCCTTATGGAAAGTAATCTCAGGACTTCATAGGGATTTCTTGGAGGAAAGGGAGATACAAGAGGTCCCTCCTCTTGTATCCCAGTGGATCCATTCCTAACATGGAAACTCAACTGGATGATGTGGTTGAGGTAGTAGAGATGGATCAGGAGGACCTAAACAACCAAAAGCATCTTCACAATGCATCCCACCAGACTCCATTTTTTTTTAAGTGTGGACGAATTGCTCTTCAAAAGCAGTCCCATTCAAACTTGTGAATCTTGTCCATGTAGAAAGAGCACCAGTGTCTGAAGCAGAAAGATAAACTTTGTCTTGCACATGTGGACAAAGAGCAGGATATCGTTGGCCTGGTGGGAACTATATCATGCTAGGGTCTAGATCCCATGAGATAGCATCTGGCAATGCAAGGCAGTATTGAAGCTCGAATCCCCAAACCATCCAGCTGGACATACCTCCTGTCTTGAGGATCTGATGTTCCAGCAAATTGTGTGGTTCCTGTGGGCCTCCGCCAAACACTGCATGTGGATCAGCAAGGCCTTCAGCACCCTTTTCTAAAAATCTCAAGTTTAACATCTTCAGCTGCTTTTGGTCTTCCGTGTGCATTCTTTTCTCCTAAGTTGTAGAGGGTTTTTGTCCAACCTAAATTATCATCTGCAATTCAAGAGCTGTTATCGAGAGCAATGGTCTGGTTTTTCAAAGGGCAAGTAAGTCCTTTCATTTCATATCCTAAAGCTTTGGCTTACTTTTAATTTTTGTTTTTGTTTTTTGGCCTCCAGATCTTCAGGGCATGGCTCACATTTTTATTTGCTGTGGAACTTTTCTTCTCAATCGCAAATCATTCTCTCCCTCTACAGAATAATTTTCTGTGAGTTTTCTTATCATTGTCTTGATAAGAAAGCTCAGTCTGCAAGTTCATGCTAAAGCTTTTGAATCTCATTTTAATATTTTCATTTTCTGATCAACAATGCATTTATTTTGTTTGAGAGTTTTGATATAATTTGCTAGTGACTGTTTTATCTTCTCTAGCTAGTTGAGTATATAGTCAACTTTCTGCTTCAAGAGTTTATAAGGAAGCATTTAGCTTGGTGTTATCGGTTTCCTCAAAGCTCATATTGACTGGTCATTTAGGTGGTATCCAATTCCTGATCTAATTCTTTCCATTTCCTGGTGACTTCACCTGTATCATCTTTTCCTAGGACAGCAGCCAAACCCACCATCTTTAGCAGACAGATTAGTAAGAGTTTTGATCTGATGTTCTTTCTCATGTAGAATTTTTCCACCCATGCTTTGGAGCAGTGGTTCTCAAAGTGCAGGAGTTAGGGGTCCCAAGACTCTTTCAGAAGATTGTGAGACCCTCTGAAACTATTTTCATAATAATACTAAGACAGTATATATTCTTGTCACCATTGACATTTTATACTGATAATGCAAAACAATGCTGGGTAACACTGGTGACACTTTAGTATGAATCAAGGCAGAGGCACCAAATAGTACTAGTAGTCATTGTATTCTTCTTTGCCTTGCAATCTCAGTTTAAAAAAAAAACAAACAAAACAAAAACAGCTTCACTTAAGTGTGTCCTTGATGAAGCAGGAGAAAACAACTATTAATTTTATTTTATAAAATAAAGTTTTACATATCTAAACCTGACACCTTGATACAAATTGTTCTAGTATCTTGAACAACAAAATTAGAAGCACACATAAAATATTTCTGCTCCATACTGAGCTATGACGACTGTCCAGAGGCAAAGCATATGGAAAGCATGTGCAGTTGATTGAGTTGCAAGCTAAATGACTACCTTTTTTTTAATAAAAAAACTATTTTCACCTGAAAGAAAAACTGACAAACTATATAGATTAAAGTATTGGCAGACATTTTCATAAAAATAATCAAAGTAAGCCTATCAAACTTGACAGAAAACTGACAGTATTTTTTGCTAATGATAAAATTCAACTTTCCAAGTGAATACTGGAATATAGGAAAAAATTATATCTGTTACCATGAGCTTGACAGCTTCCCAATACTTTAAAAAAATTTGATTAAATCAGTGGAGTTATTAATAAATGTAATATTTTGATATTTTACAATAAAATATGTCAATATTTGGAAAATTTTAATAACTCAGTGAACCAATATTTTTCAAGTGGCCAATATATGATGTTACAAAGCCATGCATAGGTAAAATAAATCCATTCAAAGTGTGGTATCTAGACCAACTAGTTTTAATGTAACAGAATTTGGAAATTTGATTAATCTAATGTCAGATTCCACATTGCAACCACCCTTTAATAAATAATTATCAGGTTTTAGTAGTAACAAAGAATACCCACAATTATCTAAAAAGCCTATTAACATACTCCTCCCTTTTCCAAGTACATATTTGTGTAAGACCAGATTTTCTTTATATACCTGAATTAAAACAACATAGTGCAATGTATTGAATGCAAAAGCAGTTATAAGAATTCAGCTATCTTCTATTAAGCCAGACTTTAAAGAAATTTGCAAGTCTATAGAACACCAGTCATTTCACTAATTTTGTTGTTGTTTTGGAAAAATTTGGTGATTTTAAATTAAAATTTGTTGTTTATTTTAAAATGTAAGCAGCTTATAAAAATACAAATCCTTAATTATTATGATAAATACAATAATGAATAAATATTTATCTTAAAAATTATCCATTCAATTTCTAGTGCAGTAAGCATCAATAGATCTAATCCACATAAAGAAAAACTTTTTGGGGTCCTCAATACTTTTTAAGACTGTAAAGGGGTCCTGACACTAAAAAGTGTAGAACTGCTAGTTTAGAGACCTCAACCACTTTTTTCCTGCTTATTGAGTTTCTCTCTCTTTCTATCCACCAGCCTATTAGGAAAGTAATTTTATGCTTTCCTAAACATGGGCATATTCATCCACACTTTTCTTTAATGCGGTCATTAGTTATTCTTCACTCTTCTAACATAACTTTAAAGTTGTTTTGGCTTCAGCCACTTGGGATTGAATGGCTTCTGATTTATCTTCTAGCAACTGTATTCTTGTGATGTGAGTCCTCACCAACTCTTATTCTGGACATCTAGATTTCTGTTCTCTTGATTCTTTTACTGAAAAGTCTATTTAACCTTAAGAAGGACCTTTTCAGTTTTTGGAGTTTTTAAAAATTATTTGCCTCCAGACTCAGCTTGGTCTTCAGAAGGCTGGCCTCCATCAAAAAGGATTCCAGTGCTTCATAATTTCTTAATATTCCCGAGCACAAAATTTTACTTTTTCTTTGTCTAAGGCAGAAAAAGTTATGCCAAGCTTCTTCTCCCCACCTCTAAAAGTTGATATTTATCTACAAAAAAAACCTCATACCATCTCCTGGGCAATGCCCCTGAGGGCTGCACCTGGGCTCACACCTTCAGAGATGGTGCTCACCCCTACAAGGCATTTTCAGGATGGCCCGGTGGAGAGCTTTGTAGACATCACCAGGCTCTAGAGCCACAGAAAGCCCAGGTCATCAGAGTTTTGTGAGGCCCAGAAAAGCACTCTGTAATGTTCTGCTCAAAATACATGGGCCTAGCAAGTGGAACAGATCAGCAGTGGGAGCAGTCAGGGAGGAGCAGGAAGGAACAAAAATGACAAAACAGAGCTTTTCAACATTTTCTATATCATGGCCACACCAGTAAATCATTGTCACCAAAAGAAATGGGAGGTTCTTTGTGGCCTAGGGTACAGGCCCCACCTGGAAGCTGGGAGAGATGAAGTGTCCACATCATTCCGCACCTATGGGCCCTTCCAGGATTGCTGGCCAACAAGATGTTCTCTGCAGGAAAGGGCTTGTATGTTCATGTCATGGGCCCAGCTACCTCCTTTATGTCCTACAGTCCTAGACTTGTGATTCTGTCTGCAAAAGTCCCAGAGATCTCCCTCTCCGCACACCCCGACTCAAGGTTATTTTGTCAGTATGGGAGCATCCATGTGCATGGCTGAGTCAGGAATACAAAGGGCCATACAGTACATTTCAGTAATCTGTATAATGGTGATATGGTCTGGCTCTGTGTCCCCACCCACATCTCATCTCGAATTGTAATCCCCACATGTCTGGGGAGGGACCTGGTGGAGGTGGTTGGATCATGGGGGTGGTTTCCCCTATGCTGTTCTCATGATAGGGAGTTCTCACAAGATCTGCTTGTTTAAAAGTGGCAGTTTCCCCTGTACTCTCTCCTGCTGCCATGTAAGACATGCCTTGCTTCCTCTTCACCTTCTGCTTTGATTGTAAGTTTCCTGAGGCCTTCCCAGCCATGCAGAAATGTGAGTCAATTAAACCTATTTTCTTCATAAATTACCCAGTGTCAGGCAATTCTTAATAGCAGTGTGAAAATGGACTATTAATAATGCAATGGCAGATTTGTCTATTTCTCTCTTTAGTTATGTCAGTTTTGCTTCAAGTATTTTAGAGCTCTGTCATTAGATGCATACACATTTAGGATCATTATGTCTTCCTGATGCTTGACCCTTTCATCATTATTATGAAGTAACCCTCTTTATCTCTGGTAACACTTTCTCTTGAGGTATTATTTTTTACATTAATAAAACCAGAGCAACTTTCTTATGCTTAGTGTTTGTATGGTGTATCTTTGCCCACCCACTATCAACTTTTTTTTTCTATGAAATTTGTCTCATGTAAACAGCAAATGTTAGATCTTGCTTTTTCATCTAACCTCTGACTCCTTGGCTTTTGCACAGAAGGTTTAGTCTATTTACATTCAATTTTATTATTGATACAGTGGAATTTTTTTTCTCTTTTTCTAATTTCCTACCTTCTTTTGGATTAATTAGGTTTTGTTTCATTATGTTTTGTTGTTGTTTTAAGTACTTTATTTTTGGTGTTATCCTTTAGTGATAGGTCTAGAGATTAAAATATGAATCTTTAGATATCAAGTAAAATGATATTGAACTACTTTATTAATAATTCAGGAAACTTACAACATTCTAATTGTATTTAACCCCTTTCATATCGTTTTTGCTCTTGTTGTCATATGAGTTACTTCTATATATGTTATAATCCCACAATATATTTTTATTACTGTACTTTGTTTTAAGAAAATGGTCAATAATAAAGAATATACGTGTGTGCATGGAGATATACATTATACATACATTATAATGTATGTAATTATACATTATATAATGTATAATTATATATAATGTATGTATAATGTATATTATACATTATATATTATAGTGTATATAAAGTATGTATATATGTATGTATCATATAATTATATATGATTATACATTATAATTATATATAATGTATATAATGTATATCTCTATGCACACACACATGCATATAGTCTTTATTATTGACCATTTAAAACAAGATATATATATTAAACCATTTAAATAATGTATTTATAAATTATTTGTAGTAAGAATTTGCCATTATTCTGTAAGCATAATAATATGCCTTTTTCTTCAAACTAATTTTATATTTTCTTATCTTCATCTTTTGGAAGTTGACTACAATTTGCTTGTAGTTTATTTTGAATTTATATTGCTTGAAGTTCACAGAGATTTATGGATCTGTTTCATCAGTTTGGACACATTCATGGCCATCGTCTCTTCAAATATTTTTTTCTGCCCCATTATCTCTTTCCCTTCTTTTAAAATTCCTATTATATTTGATCATTTGATATTGTACCTAAAGTCTCAGATTTTTTTTCAGTTTTACATACTTATTTTCCTTTTTTATTCAGTTTATATAATCTCTTTTAGCCTTTCTCCATGTTTACTGATCTTTTCCTGTTAGTAAGCCTATCAATTCAATTATTAAAATTAATTCTGATAGATATTTTTCAATTCTATCATTTTCATTTGGCTTTTAATATTTTCCAATTATTTTCTGAAAGTCTACATTTGTTGTGCCACATATGAGTCTAATTCTTTTAACTCTTTTTCTCCCCATCTGGATTATAGGTCACATTTTCTTCCTTTGTCTCCTGACTTGTTTTTAAAAATTATGTGCCAGAAATTTTGTACAAAAGTACAATGAAAACTGAAGTAAATAATATTCACTCCCAGGAAAGAGTATGCTCCTTCCTCTCTCAGGCCACTAGTACATGGATGGGTGGCAAGAGAAGGGAACAGTGGTGAGTCAGTCTAATCTGAAGTTTAGCTGAATTTGGACATTGTTGGCATCTCATTTAGTGAGATTTAGTTCAAATATTCTGATGGTAGGATCACACCTCTTCAGCAGGGCTTTGGATCTGAGCATCAGTGACAATCTGGAAACTTCTCTGTGCTTCGCACCTCTGTGTCCAGCTATCAACTTTTTGGGTTGCTAGTGAGTTCCATTTGCTCTGATACCAATTTATTTTGTTTTTTTTTAAACATGGAAATTATTTAAACTCCCTACAAGAAGAGAATGCTTATGTAAGTTATGGAAAAACCAGTACTGAAAATGTATGCACTGGTTTATAAAATACTTCTGAGGAAAAAGCAAAATCCTTAACATGTAATGTTAAATTTTAAAAAACAGAACATTAAGCTATATGAAACAGAAACTATGCAAAAAATATGTATATACATAGAGAGAGAAAGATGAGTATTGAAAAGAAGCCCCTAAAAATAAAATGTTTGAGTCATTTATGTCACAGGATCATGAGCTGCTTTGTTTTAATTTTTATTTTGATTTCCACCGATATTGCCAATTGTATTATATATGATATACAGTACTTAAAAAGACAACCTAAGTCATTTGGGGCAAATCTTAGACAAGTCAGAAATAACAATAAAATATCTTAGTCTATGAAAGATAATCCAGAGCAGAAACAGGCCAGCTGTCCTCTTCTCCCTTAAGGCCCACACAAAAGGAAACTAGTTTAAAATATAGCAGGAAGACTGAATTAGGAGAAAAGAAGAAAGAGCCTTTGGACCATCAGGGTTGTAAAATGATGGCTAAAACGACAGAGTAAGAAAAGAGGAATGACTTAGAAAAACCCAGGTGCTGGGTAGTTCAGTCCTGCCCATAGGTTCTACATTAATTGATGACAATGTTGTCAGACATCTCAGAGTAAACCATCTTCATTTCCATCACTATTATTATGGACTGGAACTGATTACTAAGGGAAGCTCTGGCATTTTTTCCCTGGAGGCCCTTTAAAATCAGATATGAACAACTACCTGTCTAAATAACTCAGGTCCCATCATGCCTAAGGCAGGGGATTGAACTAAATGGCCCCTAAAGGTCCTTTTAAACCCTATGACTTTGTGATTCCTCTGCTAATAATATTAAGAAAGCGTTAATACCTAACTTTTTTCTAATCCTTTTTTATTTACTCTCTACTTGTATTTTTTCAGATTGGAAAGGGAAACTTCTTCCTGCAAATAGTCCATTCGCATCTCTCCCTGACACAAGGCTGAAATTTTAGTATTGCAAATATCACTGGGGAATATTTCTCAGCTGCAGTTGATTATTTCTTCCTTCACTACCAGATGTCACTGTACCTGGAAAGAATTCACTTAGCAAGGAAGGGGGAGGCAGTGAGCTGCAGAGGGAAGAAACAGTGTGCCAAAGAAACTGGTGGGTGGGCCTGAGAGAGAGTGGAGGAGGCTGGGGAAAATTTGCTAAAAGTCAGAGACACAAAACTAGTATTTGAGATTAAAAATAAAATTAACTAAGCCATAGTTTGTGTGTGTGCACGTGTGTATTTAAAGTGTCTTAAGACACCAAATTCTACACCATTCAATCGAAGCTATTTGACCATAGCAATTAAAAATATTAATGAGGCCAGTCTAAATCCTTCATAAGAATTCATCCGAAGCTGCCAGAAAAGGCAAAAAATTTTAGGCAAGATTTATATACACCCATTCAGAATGAAAAATTAGTGACCTGAAATTAGCGGCCAGAATGAGAAGTAACCAAATAAACTTCTATTTTACACCTGAATTTATCATCTCTCTAATTTGTCAGTGGTCAATTCTGGGAGTTCTTTTGGAGGACTGCCTTTTGCCCTTCTTTGGAATGTGATTTTCATCCAGGGAAGAAATGAGGGCAGGAATTATTGAAAGCTCTGTTTCAGATCAGCATTAACAATTCATGGAACTCATCTCTAGTTCTACCCAAGGCATTTGGAAGGACACCTGACGTGTAGCAAAGGCTTGTTCAAAGTGTCTCCTAATCTGCTTTGAAATGCATAGTGGATTGGGGCCAACACAAGGTCAACACCCGTCCTCATTTAGTGAGCTGGCTGGCTGCGCTCCTCTGGTAGAGGAACTGAAAAGACAGAACCTACTGCAAATCCACTGCAGAGTTTTTCAGCTGGTGGCTGAGGGTCTTTTGAAATGCAAACCTCTAGAGCTGAGGGGGAAGCTTGTTTTCCATTCTGGGCCACTGGCTCACAGAAGGGGAAAAAATAATCACCGAAAAGTAATTTAGGTTGGGTGATTTACAAAGTGAGAAAGATCAAAGGTTAAACACACAATTTAAATGTTGAGAATAGGGAATTTTCAACATTATTCATTAAATATACTCAATTTAGGGGAATGTATCTTGATTTCAGATGAGAAGCAGGTAAGGAAGACTTTCGTTCCTTCCACTCCACCAAACTTGATGCAGGTAAAATTAATGCATTCTACAGCACTGCCCATTCCCCCCAGCCACACTCTCTTCCTCTGGCTTCTGCGATGCCAGACTCTTCTGGTTTTCCTCCTCCTCCAACTTCCCACTCCTCAGTGTCACTTGCCAGGTCTTCCTCCTCTTCTCAAACTTGACTATGATATACCCTTGACCATGAACTCCTCAAACTTGACTATGAAACCCTGTGATATACCTGCCTCCTTCAAGGTCGGTTCTTTAAGGCTTGGTCCTAGGCCTGCTTTTATTCTGCCAATACTACCCCCACCACAGGACCTCATCCACACTGTAGCTCCACACCTTCTCTAAGCAGATGATCATGTGTTTGATCTTCATCCACAGCTCCAGGCCCACACATCCAGCAGCCTGCCGACTGTGCCCCTTGTATGTCTCACACACAACTCAGCGTGATCCAGACTGACCTCCACCCCTTCCTTCAATCCCAGTCTTCCTCCAGTGTTTCTTTCTCGGTGAAAGCAAATCCATCTGCTCAGTTTCAAAAGCTAGAAAACTAAGAGTCAGTCTTCAAACTCTCTCTCCCTCACCCCGCATCTAATCCATCTCCAAATCCTAAATATCTCCTCTTCTCTCTACTCCTAAAGTCCAAGCTGCCAGCATCTCTACATCCAAAATGGCAACAGCTTATTAACCAGTTTCTCTGCATCTACTTTTGCTCCCTTCAGTCCGTTCTGTGCATACCAGCCAGGGGGATTATTCTACAGGGCAAAGCTGATTGTGCCTTGCTGCTGCTGAGAATTGTTCAATGCATTGTAATGCTTTTAGGATAAAGATCGACATCCTTATCACAGCCCAGAAAGCTGTGAAAGACTTGTCTGCACAATTCTGCAGCCTCATCTTGAGATACCTTCCTGCCTTCCATGTCCTCTCCCAGTTCCACTCTAAAAACCACACAGGTTTTTCATTTTCTCAAGCTCACCCCACTTCTCTCCACCTCAGCACCTTCAAAAAGGGCTGGTTCTTTTCTGGCCTTTCATGCTTCCTCCTCACATTGTCTAGTTTCTTCTCATCTTTTAGATCTCAGTTCCTCACAGAAAGCTTCCTGCATCCACAAAGCCAGGTCAAAACCTCTGCTTACTCAGTGTCGCAATGTCTTTGACTTTCTATTTTTGTAAGACTTTTCATACTTTTTAATTAAATGGTGACTCTACATATTTAGTTGTTTTCTATCTTTTGCATTGCTACTTTTCCCAGTGCCTAGTACTGTGCCCTGCACATAAGATATATTCAATAAGACTGTCCTGAATGAATGAATGAATAATATAAAGAGATAAAATCACCCAAAAAATGAGAAAGATCATTTCTAGCCAACTTACTCATAATTTGTGTGTTTTTATTTCTTTGAATTTGGTGAAATGCTATCTCTCTCAGTTACTTTTTTTGGTATTAGCAACCAACTTAAACCCCATTGGATTTGTTTTACATTAACTGAAGTCAAACCAGGTATATCTCTATGCTTAAGCAATTTCGTTTCATTTAAATGTAAAGTTTTATATTTGAGAAAAAAGTATTTTTGAAATGAAATTCTGCAAGTCAAGATAATAACTGTTCTCACCAGATGTCATTTGAAAATACTATAATCATGACTTTCATGCCTTTTTCAAATTGTTAATAAATTGTCCTCTTATGCTAGCACCACAAAAACCCTACGATACACCTGCCTCTTTCCCCATGTGGCAGGAATAATTGGTCAATTAATTCACTAGCCTTTCCCCAACCCTCTTAGTCTTTCCTTTTTAGTTATAAAGTTTAAAACATGCCAGAGACCCACTTTGCCAGTTTTCCTTGAAGCTAGTGTTGTCTAGTGAGAAATAAGGTACATTTATAGAAGAAATGTGGAAACATATTTTGCTGTCATTTAAAAAAAAAAAAGCAATATCAACCCAAGACATACTTTTTTAACACAATTACTCAATTGCTTCTACCTTTGAGTGTGGTTGCACTGCCTGGAACCATGGAAGCGATCTGATGATCATGAGGTAACAAGAATGAAGGAAGAGTCAATACGATGAAAATGAAGGAGCTTCTGAACCAGCCTGTTATGCCTATCCACAGAGTTCTTGTTATGAGAAATAACTGTATCTTCATTGCCTAAACCACTAATAGATAGGTTTCCTGGGATTTACACTCAAACATATCTGAAATGATGCAATCCGTTAGAACGGGACATTGATGAACATTCCAAGTATAGTTGATCATTCAGACACAACTCTGTCTACCTGTATTGAACAGCAATCATCATTTCTCTATCTTATCCACAAAGCTATCTTGGAGACTTTATTTTAAATTCCTCATTCAAGTCAAGGTACATTGAGACTGTGAGATTTCTCTCCTTTGAAAGTTCTGTAGGTTTACCCTATAAGCATTGCTCTTGGCCTGAAAAGAGTGTAGATAAGAGATATAGTGAGCTCAGGTCTTATGTCCGTGAGATTTGGTCTGCATTAACATTAAGCTTCTTAAGACCTTACTTTCTATCAGCTTCGTCATCCTCTTTTTCATAATTATTTTTTGAAGTGGATAGGTACTCTTCTGAACATATAAAAATGAAAAAAACAACAAAACAAAGGGAATAAGTTCTCCCTGCTGCTCATTCAAGCCCTTTAATGGTTCCTTATCCTGACAAATTCTTCAGAGGCTCTCTCCAATAAATAGAATAGTCACAGCATCCCCTGGTTTTAGTTAGACTATCAGCTGGACTTCTGTATCATAGACCCAAAATAACAGTGGCCTCAATAAAAAGGTGATTATTTCTAACCTAACAGCCCAGGCATTGGCAGTCAGAGTGGTATGGTAGCCATAATTTCAGGCAGTTTCCCTCTCTCTTCTTCCTCTAGCATATCTTGTTGGCTTTTCCTCTTGGCCCACATCCAAACCATGGCATAAAAATGGGGACAGAAGAATGGAAGATGTTTTTTCCTTTTAAGGCATGACACAGGAATTGCCCTCATCCCTTCTGCCCACACGTAATTGACTAGAACTTAGTCACATGGCCACATCCCGGTGTAAGGAAGGCTAAAAAATATAGTCAATATTATGGGAAGCCGTGTGCACATAAAGATCAGGGATTTTACTACAAGAGAACAAAGTGAGAAAAAAAATTGAGGAACAACTTACTGTCTCTATCAGAACACCCTCCCAAAAGAAATCTTATTTTCTGGCCTGAAGTTGCGTAACAAACTGTAAGGTAACAATCTAAATGAAATCAAGCCAAAGGCCAAAGCTGGCTCCCAGGTTAGACAGAGGTCACCCACTTCGATAAGCAAAGCCCAATATTTTCTAAGAAGATTCTCTATCATAGTGGTTCTCAAAGTAAACTTGGCACCAGGAGCATCAGCTATCAGTGTCACCTGGATATTAGAATTGCAAATTCTTGGGCCCCACCTCGACTTACTGAATCAGAAACTCTGGAGCTGATGCCCAGGAATCGGTTTTAACAAGCTCTCCAAGTGATATTGACGCATGTTCAAGTTTAGAAACCACCACGCTGTAAAGTATAGCACTTCGTGGGTTTATAATGAGCACTTACTAATTCCTACAGTAAGACACCAGATTACCTGAGTAATTCTTGGGCTCAGGTGAGCAATGAAGTGTTCAGTTAGGAAAACGTTCTGGTCATAAAATGAATTCCAAATAAAAAAATATATCCTTATATCAAGGAGTCTTTAATTCTTCTTAGGAAAGATTCTATTAGGTTTACCTTCAACCTTTTCAAAAACAACAGTTTTTCATCTGCAAAACGGAGTAGTGAAAAAAACAGTTATACAGAAGTGGATTTAAAATCAAGCAAAAGGCAAGCCGTTCTCTTACTGTATTGTCATCATAAAGACATGGACCAGCTAGCTCTCTTTTGGATATGGTCAGCATTATGAATAGCATGTTACATGGGGTCATCCTTCCCCAAGGGAAGGGATGCCAATCACTAGCTCAACAGGTGGAGGAAGGGGTCTCTGGGGGAATCCCTCTACACAATGCTTCTCTTTTCTGGCTCATGTATCTGAATAATTACTTATTTCTACACTCTAGCCTTTCTCTTCAGGTTTCATTACTTATAAGAGGTAATATATTGTATTTATAATCATTACATCGGGGTCTCTCAAACTTTAATGTGCCTGTGAATCACCTGGGGACCTTGATAAACTGTAGATTCAGATTCAGTGGGTCTGGGACCAGGCCTGAGATTCTGCATTTCTAACAAGCTCTCAGGTGAGGCTGATGCTGCTGGTCCACAGACCATAATCTGTATAAGAAGGATTTGTAGTATTAAAGGATAGAGAATAGAAGGGCTATTTCAGAAGGCCTCCCAAATTTAGCTGATGAAGTCACCACCCACGGTGACTGTTTAAGCTTTCAACACCAGGCATGTTTAAAAAAGAAAAAAAGACACCTATTTGCTGGGAGTAGTGGACAAAGAGGATAAAAAGGAAGTGGGGCACATGCTGCCCATTCCCCTAACTATTGTCCCACCTTTGCTTTCAGGACAGGACATCTTCACAGTCTGGGTGTTTTCTCTGGGAATCATTATGGTTGATGACAGGTATTCCCTCATGCATGCATTTATTTTAAAAACATTTATTAAGCAATGACTACATGGCAAAGGGGTCAACTCAAGTCTCAACACATTAACTGAATGAGCAGAAGGGCATCATCAAAGCCCCTTGCCCTAACTGGGCTTTAGCCCCTTGAAGTGCCCCCATCACTCCTTCTGTCCATCTGAGCACTGGCTCATCTCCAGAATATTACCTTGGAAGTAGGGGCTCACTTCTCATTGGGTTGTTTAATAGCTTTGAGGCTCATTTATATTTGACTCAATTTCTTTATCTTGCAAAAGACAATGTTTTCCCGTTGGAGAAGATAGGTCATCCAGGAGTATCCCATGGACACCTGTCTCCTCTATGTACTTACAGAGCTAGTGTACAGCATTTCTTCCCTCAACTCAAAATTATTCTTTTAGTCAGGTCTCAATGACAGAGAAGCTGTATCGGATTTACTGTACACACTAAACCCAAACATTCTCAATGTCTTAACCAAAAGATTATTAAGACAAGAGGAACTTTTGGAAATTTCCCATATACATCCTGACTCTCCTTTCCTCATCCTCCACAAAAGACCATTAAGAAAACTTTAAGAACCCTCCTATTCAAGGGAAATCAAGACATCATGTAGGCCCTGGACAAATTAAACAAATGTTTTCTAAGCCAAAATTCAAGAATATGCCTGGAAAATAAGAAAGTACTAATTGGAATAAAGGAACAGAAAATTTTAAAATAAGTGTATCCTAAAAGTTTCAGGCATATATTCATCTTGGCACTGGGTAGCTAAAAGTGTTCTAGAGGAGACATAGAAGAGGAAAAAATGATACAGAGAGCAACACAGAGAAAACACAAAGACTGTGCGCTTTATAATTCTGTCATTCAGGGTAAGCTAGTCCAGTGTCTCTGAACTGATTTTTCATTATCGCTTCCCTTAAAGAGTCTTTTTGGACATTTTTTCTTGATCCCCCAACCCACGATATTTAGTTTGTAAAATTTATTTGTTTTTAGTTGCCAAATAAAAATTATATATATTTATGGGGCACAATGTAATGTTTTGATACACACACACACACATCATGGGAAAATTAAGTCAAGATAATTGACATATCCATCACCTCATATATTTATCATTTTTTCTGGTGAGAACATTTAAAATCTACTCTCTTAGCAATTTAAAAATATACATTATTATTAACTATAGTCTCATCTCCATGCTTTTCAGTGGATTTATAGAGCTTACTTCTCCTGTCTAAATGAAAATTTATACTCTTTGACCAATATCTTTCCATTTCTGTTCACTTCTCCCTGAAATTTGAATACCACAAATGTGCTAAGTATCTGCTTATGTACAGTGTGTGCACACTGTTTTTTTTTTCTCCTATCCCAAGAGCCAATTTTCATACTCTTGGAAGTCATATTATCCATGTTAGGAATGCAAAGGTTAGATACTGCTTGGTAACACACAATCCCAATTTTTAAAATTATTATTATACTTTAAGTTCTAGGATACACGTGCAGAATGTGCAGGACTGTTACATAGGTATGCATGTGCCATGGTGGTTTGTGGCACCCGTCAACCCATCATCTAGGTTTTAAGCCCTGCATGCATTAGGTATTTGTCCTAATGTTCTCTCACCCCTTGCCCCCCAATCCCTGACAGGCCCTGATATGTGATGTTCCCCTCCCTGTGCCCATATGTTCTCATTGTTCAGCTCCCACTTATAAGTGAGAACATGCAGCGTTTGGTTTTCTGTTCCTGTGTTAGTTTGCTGAGAACGATAGTTTCCAGCTTCATCCATGTCCCTGCAAAAGACATGAAATCATCCTTTCTTATGGCTGCATAGTATTCCGTGGTGTATATGTGCCACATTTTGTTTATCCAGTCTATCATTGATGGGCATTTGGGTTGGTCCCAAGTCTTTGCTGTTATGAACAGTGCTGCAACAGACATACGTGTGCATGATTTATAATCCTTTGGGTACATACCCAGTAATGGGATTGCTGGGTCAAATGGTATTTCTGGTTCTAGATTTTTGAGGGATTGCCACATTGTCTTCCACAATGGTTGAACTAATTTACACTCCCACCAACAGTGTAAAAACATTTCTATTTCTCCAAATCCTCTCCAGCATTTGTTGTTTGCTGACTTTTTAATGATCTCCATTCTAACTGGCGTGAGACGGTATCTCATTGTGGTTTTGATTTGCATTTGTCTAATGACCAGTGATGATGAGCTTTTATTCATATGTTTGTTTGCCACATAAATGTCTTCTTTTGAGAAGTCTCTGTTCATATCCTTCACCCACTTTTTGATGGGGTTGTTTTTGTAGATTCTGGATATTAGACCTTTGTCAGATGGATAGATTGCAAAAATTTTCTCCTCTTCTGTAGGTTGCATGTTCACTCTAATGATAGTTTCTTTTGCTGTGCAGAAGCTCTTTAGTTTAATTAGATCCCATTTGTCAATTTTGGCTTTTGTTGCAATTGCTTTTGGTGTTTTAGTCATGAAGCCTTTGCCTATGCCTATGTCCTGAATGGTACAATCCCAAAATTTTAGCAGCTAGTTACAACAAAGCTATTTATTCACATCCTCTGTTTATCACAGATCAGATGGGGTAGGTGCTGCTCCCCAGATCTTCTCACCACAGAATTCAGGCTAACAGGGCAACTGCCAATTCCAGTGTTGCCAGTTGCCAATGGAGGAGAGAAAAAGAGTGTTCTGGAAGTTTTCACACCTGCAATTAAATGCTTCAGCCTAGAAGAGATATAAGTCACTTTTCCTCTTAGCTCATTGGACAAAACTAGTCATATGGCCCTTGCAACCACGTAAGGTCCAAGAAATACAATTCTATTGTATACCTAGCAGGTGGGGAACAGGAGGAAATACTAAGCAAAAGGCACTAAAGATTCAAAGCAACCTTGCCTTTGGCCAGCCCTCCCAATCAAAGAGAATATGCTGCTAACTCTATACAGACAGGCTCTCAGGACCATAGGACATAAACTTACCTCGTCCAAGTCTCACCTGAGTTCTTGCCAAAATTAATCAACAGAGACACTTCCCCTTGCCCCATCATCCTGTCCAATGACAGTCCATTCACACCCCAACTACACTGTAGCCACAAACTCTCCACATCCTCTCTTTCCTCCCTATCACTTCTACTTCTACTCCCCCAGTACTGAAAAGATCAAAAACCAGCAAAAGGAAGTTAGAAGGCTAAGAAGACTGTCTGTTACAGAAACTCTATAGATTGCAGAATTGTACCTTTTAAAGAAAGCAGATGAACTAAATACAAATTGTTTAACACAGAGGCAAGGGTCATTAGACCAAGTGAAAGAAGGTAGAGGCTCAAAAAATAACTGATACATGAATGAATTTACAATTAGATAAATCAATGAATGAAAAGCATGATGTGCCATCCATTTTTCTTTTCTTTTTTTTTAACTTTCAGGTTCAGGGGTACATGTGAAGGTTTGTTACAAAGGTGAACTTGTGTCATGGGGGTTTGTTGTACAGATTATTTCATCACCTAGGTATTAAGCCCAGTGCTTAATAGTTACCATTTCTGCTCCTCCCCTTGCTCCCAACCTCCACCCTCAAGCAGACCCCAGTGTCTGTTGTTCCCTTATTCGTGTTTGTGAGTTCTTATCATTTAGCTCCCATTTGTAAGTGAGAACATGCAGTATTTGGTTTTCAGTTCCTGTGTTAGTTTTCTAAGGATAATAGCCTCTAGCTCCATCCATGTTCCAGTAAAAGTCATGAGCTTATTCTTTTTTATGGCTGCATAGTATTCCATGGTGTCTGTGTACCACATTTTCTTTATTCAATCTGTCATTGATGAGCATTTAGGTTGATTCCATGTCTTTGCTATTGTGACTAGTGCTGCAGTGAATATTCACACGCACGTGTCTTTATGGTAGAATGATTTATACTCCTCTGGGTATATACCCAGTAATGGGATTCCTGGGTCGAATGGTAGTTCTGCTTTTAGCTCTTTGAAGAATTGCCTTCCTGCTTTCCACAATGGTTGAGCTAATTTACACCCCCACCAACAATGTATAAGTGTTCTCTTTTCTCCACAACCTTTTCAGCATCTGTTATTTTTTGACATTTTAATAATAGCTATTCTGACTGGTATGCGATGGTATCTCATTGTAGCTTTGATTTGCATATCTCTAATGATAAGTGATGTTGAACTTTTATTCATATGCTTGTTAGCCACATGTATGTCTTCGTTTGAAAAGTGTCTGTGATGTCCTTTGCTCACATTTTTTTTTAAGACGGAGTTTCATTCTTGTTGCCCAGGCTGGAGTGCAATGGCCAGTCTCAGCTCACTGCAACCTCTGCCTCCCAGGTTCAAGTGATTCTCCCACCTCAGCCTCCCAAGTAGATGGGATTACAGGTGCCCACCACCAAAACCGACTTTTCTTTTTTTGTTTTTTTTGTTTTTTTTTTTTTGTATTTTTAGTAGAGATAGGGTTTCACCATGTTGACCAGTCTGGTCTCAAACTCCTGACCTCCGGTGCTCCACAAGCCTCAGCCTCCCAAAGTGCTGGGATTACAGGCATGAGCCACCATGCCCAGCCCTTTGCCCACTTTTTAATGGGGTTGTTTGTTTTTCTCTTATAAATTTGTTTAAGTTCCTTATAGATGCTGGATTTTAGACCTTTGTCATATGCATAGTTTGCAAACATATTCTCCCATTCCGTAGATTGTTTGTTCACTCTGTTGCTAGTTTCTTTTGCTGTACAGAAGCTCTTAAGTTTAATTAGATCCAAATTGTCAATTTTTGCTTTTGTTGCAATTGCTTTTGATGTCTTTGTCATGAAATCTTTGCCTGTTCCTGTGTTCAGAATGGTATTGCCTAGGTTGTCTTCCGGGGGTTTGGTAGTTTTGGGTTTTACACTTAAGTCTTTAATCTATCTTGAGTTGATGTTTGTATATGGTGTAAGAAAGGGGTCCAGTTTCAATCTTCTGCATATGGCTAGCAGTTATCACAGCACCATTTATTGAATAGAGAATCCTTTCCCCGTTGATTGTTTCTGACAGCTTTGTTGAAGATCAAATGGTCATAGGTGTGTGACCTTATTTCTGGGCTATCTGTTCTGTTTCATTTGTCTATGTGCCTGTTTTTGTACCAGTACCGTGCTGTTTTGGTTACTGTAGCCCTCTCATATAGTTTGAAGTAAGGTATTGTGATGCCTCTAGTTTTGTTCTTTTTGCTTAGGATTACCTTGGCTATTCAGGCTCTTTTTCAGTTCCATATGAATTTTAAAATAGTTTTTTCTAGTTCTGTGAAGAATGTTCTTGGTAGTTTGATAGGAATTGCATTGAATCCGTAAATTGTTTTGGGCAGTATGGCCATCTTAATGATATTGATTCTTCCTCTCTGTGAGCATGGGATGTTTTTCCATTTATTTGTGTCTTCTCTGATTTCTTTGAGCAATGTTTTGTAATTCTCATTGTGGAGCTCTTTCACTTTCCTGGCTAGCTATATTCCTGGGTATTTTATTCTTATTGTGGCGATTTTGAATAGGATTGCCTTCCTGATTTGGCTCTCAGCTTGGCTATTGTTGGTGTATAGGAATGCTAATTTTTTTACATTGATTCTGTATCCTGAAATTTTGCTTAAGTTGTTTATCAGCTGAAGGAGGTTTTGAGCTGACACTATAGGGTTTTCTAGATATAGGATCATGTTGTCTGAAAACAGGGATAGTTTGACTTCTCTTCCTATTTGGATGCCCTTTATTTGTTTCTCTTGCCTGATTGCTCTGGCTAGGATTTCCAACACTATGTTGAACAGGAGTAGCCACCCATTTTTCAAAGCCCTCAAATATACATTTCCTTTTATTGCTGTTTTATTTATCTTGATTTAGACAAGTGGGGCTCTCCTTCCTTTCTTGCCGTGTTCCAGTCTTAGCTAAACAACAAGCTCTGTTTCCTTGTGGTCCCATCGTTGGCTTGACAACTTGATTTGGATTACCAGTGTTTATTACTCCACTTCCTCTTTCCTTCCTCTCTATTTGCAGTCGAGGTCTTATAACTTGGCCCCTTCTTTAAATTATTCTGTTACCTAATTGACCTATGACTATCCAAGCTTCAAATTAGCCCTTTTCAAAGTCCCCAGAAGAAAGGATCTGGTGACATAAACACACCAGCAGTGAAACAATGATATTGACAAGTAGAAAGAAAGTAACTGGTTATTGTGAAATGCCAGATGCATGTGCACAGAGTCCTGCAGGTCCAAGCCAATAATTGTTTTAAGTTTGTTGTTTCTCTCTCTCTTTTTTTTTTCCCCCTTTTCTTTAAGACAGGGTCTCACTCTGTCACACAGGCAGGAGTGCAGTGGTTCAATCACAGCTCACTGAAGCCTCAACTTCCTCAGGTTCAGGTGGCCGTCCCACCTCAGCCTCCTGAGTAGCTGGGACTACAGGCACATGCAACCACACCTGGCTAATTTTTTCTATTTTTTGTAGAGATGAGGTTCCACCATGTTGCCCAGTCTGGTCTCAAACTTCAGACCTCAAGTGATCCATCCGCCTTGGCCTCCCAAAGTGCTGGGTTTACGAGCGTGAACCACTATGCCCAGTTCATTTTAAAAAGCATTAATGAAGCAGGGGGTTAGCAGTCAGTATTTTTCCTTTTTCCACAAATGGTTATGTGCCCAAGCACTCTTGATGCAAGTGGCATAATGAACTATGATCAAGAACCAGTCATTTGTCCATTTAGGCAGTTCAAGTGTCCAAGTGGAGATTTGTCACTTTCAAACCAAAATATCTAATTGAATATTAAAATATTAAAACCTCTCCTGAGACAGGGCTAGGGATAGAGTGAGGATATAGGGAATGGGAGTTAGTCTTTATGCTCTACAGAGCAATGGAGTCATTTTTTTTTTTTAGTACCGTTAGGGGAAAGGAAGAGGAAGAAGAGGTTCCCAGGTCAGCAGAAAAATTTTGAGTCAGAAATTGTAGAACCAAGCCTCGGAAA
Organism: Pan troglodytes; assembly: GCF_028858775.2. Classification (NCBI taxonomy): domain Eukaryota; kingdom Metazoa; phylum Chordata; class Mammalia; order Primates; family Hominidae; genus Pan; species Pan troglodytes. The sequence continues at coordinate 35,418,125 of NC_086015.1, forward strand.
GGGCAACATAAACTTGCTTCGAACACAAATCAAACATCATTAACACACCAGATGGCCATCTGGGTTGTCTGTATCCTATAACATGTCACTCCTTGCTATGTGCTCCAGAGAGATTATAGATTTCTATTTCCATTTCTATTCATCTGATATTCTTGGCAAACAACATAATGGAGAAGAGAGAGTGCAGACAGCATAGAAGGAAAAGGATCTTTCTTTGCCCTTTCCATGTAGGCAATATATTCATGATCATGCACATGTGTATTGATGACAATATGAGACAGGCACTCAACTAAGAAGCACTGGAAATACAGCTGTGACCAACACAGACCCAGTCCCTGACCTCAGGCAAGTAACATTTTAATGCAGGAGAACAGACAATAAGCAAATAAACAAATGAATAAGGTAATTTCATGTGACAATAAATACTAGGAAGAAAATAGTATATTGTGATTTTTAAATGATATGAGAGAGATGTAACTTTAGATAGAGGTCAAGTGAGATTTTCTAAGACAGTGTCATTTGAACTGAGACCTAAATGATAAGAAAGGGAACAATAAGTACAAAGCCCCTGAGGCAGTAATGAGTTTGGTGTGTTCAAGGAACTAAAGGAAGATCATGTGCTGGGGAAGTGAGGAGGGGAACGATAGGAGATGGAGTTGGAGCAACAAGCTGAATCCAGGTCATGTGCAATCTTAAAGACCAAGGTCAATATGCCTGAATGTCTAAGGGTATGCGTAGTATGGTTGTCCCAAGTCAAAGTTAGGATAGTGAGCATGGAGTCTGTCTTCCTATACGTCTATTCTATCCCAGCCTCATTGTGTAGCAGCTGGTGAATGGGGGAAGTCTCACATCTTGTTTTGTTATTAAAAAAAAAAAAAATTATTCTGTTCTACATCAAGTTTCCTAGGAGCCTACCCCAAAATAAGGATTCCTGTATAAGTAATTTATTAATGAAGTGTGCCCCTCAAAAAAGCAGTAAGGGAGGATGGGGAAGTAAGTTAGAAAAGGTGTGGAAACTAGGGAAGGGAGAAATCTCAGGCAGAGTCCCACAGGTAGGGCTGCAACCATAGAGGGAACACTCCAAAGCAAAGATATTTAACTCAACATCTCCAGGTTGTCCCAATTTGAGGTGAGAAAGCTGGCTTTCATGGTCTCACACTTGAGAGTCATTGACTAAAGGCCGTCCCAGGAAAAGTGAGTTCCAATGTCCTGGGTACAATTCTCAAAAAAAAAAAACACACAAAAATACTGGAGGTGGTAACTGTTGGAAGCAAAAGCACAATGAAGTGCATGCACACAGGCACACATGCACACACACAGGTAAAATCAGATCTAGAGGGTCTGGTAGACCACTGCTATTATCCACTATACATCCTAACTGAAATACCTAGCTTCAAAATATGGTGTCACCACTTACCATCTCCATGATCCCAGTTTTCTTATCTATAAAATGTATATAATCATAGTGTCTACCTTATAGGATTATTCCAATGATTTAAATAATGATAATGCCTTTAAAACTCTTAACACAATGCCTAGCATATGGTAGCCACTCAGTAAATGTTACTATTTTTTTCACCTAATCAGGCATTCCAAAAATACAATCTAATGGAATATTTTCCCACTTATTGCTTTTTCCATACTCACAGGAGATCATAAAAGCTCCACTGATTTCCATGAGCATAATAGCTTTAAAATAAGGTCAGTTAGCAAGCTAGAGGATTATCTCAAAACCTTCGAAGAGAACTAGGACTGCATTCCCACCTAATTATACATCAAGGCATCCTTAAGAATCTCTCTTCCCACAGTGGAGGACTAGGAATATTCTTAACAATAATCAAGGAATGTCATTAGCTGTCATAAATAGATTTAGAAATCACAGATATCCAAAGGATTTCAACCAAATTCTTTATACTGGAGTTCATTATGGGTAATAATAGACATGTGGCTGCTTTGTGGACTCTTGGATATATTTCACAGCTTCCACAATTGCATTTCAAATGCTATCCTACTTCCTAATAACTAAGGTACATGTTCACTTCAGCAAAATTTTTTTTAATCTTGATTAAAGGACCCAATGTCAAAGAATCTCTATTTAGCAATCAACAGGAATTTGAACATTTAATCATGTTCATGCCTTTCATCATCCCACTTCCCAGCACCTACATTTTGAGCTGTTTCCAGGTTGGCCTATTTCTTTCCATCCATTAAAATGAGCCCACAAGAAGCAAGGGATGACCTAAGTACAAGAATTAGAAACTAAACTCAGTAAGTGCAAGTCCCATACTGAGCAAGATAGTACTCAGCTCAGAGTCTAGTTGGAAAGGAGAGTAATAACACTCCACTCCTTAAAGTCAGCACAGTCTATTTAGCTGGAATTTCAGGGCCCATGACTGATAAACATTGTTTGTGAAAAGTAGTTGGCTGAGATGTATTATCCTCCATGGTTTTCTCCCTTTCCTTGCCAAACCCCATGAAATTCCAGTAAAGGAATTTTTTAAATGTGTTAACTCAAAAGGACAAACAGAGCAGAAGAGGAGACAGCAAAGGGATAGAGTTACAGGTGGACTGAAAACACAGCAATTAAGTAAAAATCTGCATTCTTAACTGTAGGAACTTTAGCCTCCTTCTTCCACCTGCCCCAAAATGACAGTAGCAAGGCAACTTATTTCCCCTTCATCCCACACCATTATGGAGGCTGGATTCTTCTCTGCAAAAGCTGACCAGCACTAATATAAGACCTTTCGAGACATGTAGCACTCCCCAAGAAAAATATCTCCTTCATGAAACAGAGGTAACTATTAACGCCAAGATCAACCAAAATTGTATTAAGATGTGATCATAATATACTACTTATCTCAGCAGTGAATGGCATTTGTAGTTTGAAACGATGTAAACACCAGCTCCTTGAAACCAAAATTGTGATAGATTGGGTAGATGGTGGAGAGGGGAGGTGGAGACAGAAGGATCAGAGAAGTGTATACAGCAGTGAATTTCTCAACTATCTTGCAGGGAATATAAAAATATCATAAGATTATTATTTGAAATGTGGAGGTACATATTAGATGTAATTTCTAAAAAGAATTGAAATGGGTTATTTCTGGAGACTGAAAGTAAGGGATGAAGAAAGGTGAAAGAGAAGGTCACTTTTGATGTAATAAATGTTTTAGCACCAATTTTTTAAAAGATTATAAGCCAGTTCAAAACTAAACATCAAAAACATACTCAGTTCTCCAGAAAGCAAAAATTCAAATCAAATAAATAAAATATCAAGCTTACTTTAGGCTCAGGTCAAAAAGTATATATATTGTCCTTTCAGTTTTGATTCTCTTTGATCATTTTTGTACACACACACACACACACACACACATCACTCTTTATTCAAACCTCCCTAAGATGTGTATTCTTATGTTTCTTATTTTACTTTTGACCCTTTTGATTCAGTATCAACACTGTAATCCAGTTGTTGGTCTTTCTTGTAAGATTGCCAAATAAAATAAAAGATGTCAGTTAAATTTCAATTTCAGATAAACAACAAAAGTTTTTGGTACATCCCAAATAATGCATGAGACCTACTTATACTAAAAATTATTTATTGCTTATCTGAAATTCAAACTTAATGGGATTCTGTATTTTTATTTGCTAAATCTGACAACCCTATTTTAAGGATTATCTCTGTCTATATGCACTGCACATTTGCTTCTGAGTTAGTCCAAACTGCAGCTGCCTTTTTCCATCACATGTTCCCTGTCTAGCATTCCCAGCTCCATCTTGAGCCATCATTTCTTTAAGCCTTGTCACTGGAACTGCAAGGCTCTTGTTCATCCTGAAGAGGGTACAGCCTCTGCCTTGCTGGCCTCAGCCAAAGGGTGATGCAGAGACAGTGGTATTTCTTTTGCTGCCCTGTACTTAGACATCTGCCACTGACCTACAGTCTGTGACATTGTAAAAGATTGGTGACACTTAACACAGAATAATAAACATGACTTCGAGTAAAATTTAAAAAAAAAAAAGAAAAGCTTTCACTTGGGGTCCTCTCATGGAAAACTCCAGTTCCTGGCTTACTTTTTTCTCTCATGGTCAAATAGTGCCACATCCTCTTCTAGGCAATAAAACCCACCACCATTAGTCCTTCAGAATATGGGCCCTTTCTCCCCTTTAAAAGAACTTAATTCCTCACAGTCTTGCCCTTCTTCTACTAGAGGACTTTATTAGGATTAAGAATCCCCCCAGCAAAGAGAATAATGTTCTATATCTTGATTGTGGTGGTGATTGCATGAGTGCACATCTTTGTCAAGTTTCATGAATTGTACACATAGAATGAGTGCATTTAATAATATATTAATAACAAGTACCTCAATGAAATTGATTTTTTTTTAAATATCCCCTAGCAGTACTTTTACTAAATCATGAGTTAATCTTTTTAGAATCTAAAATAATGCCACAGAGATTTCAGCAGCACGGCCCAGGATTTTCTTTTCCAAGTTTGGATTTCCTCCAATTCTGGCCACCAGCATGAAGTGGAAATATGTCTTCATTTGTTCCTTGTAGCGTTCTACCCTCCTGTGGGTACTTTTGAATAAAACACACACACGCACACCTCAAAGAGTATACAATACAGTTTATCTGAATATCTTATAGAAAGGAAAATTATTTAGTAATAAACTATGTAGCTTGGAAACGTGTGCAAGATATAGCTTGGAAGAACAATTCAGTCAAGGCAAAATTATGGGCATCTTTATAAAAATGCACTTGCATATGAAACAATATTAAAAGTGGAATTATATTAAGCAAGAATATCCTCTGAACTGTTATACATGTGGTGGGGGAGGTGGAGTTGGGGACATTTGACTCCATCAGCTTCTTACCATTAAGAGTTTCCTCCAACTATTATAGGTAGTGTGGTGGAGGTGGAGCTGGGGATTTGTCTTGAGAAATAGTCCTGGGTTCTGGAATTTTCTACCCAACCCAGGGAAAATTCCATTTTCAGCCCAAACCCCAATCAGGAAATGATTCTTCCTAAAAATGGGGAACAGCTAAAAAAATAAAAAAAAAAAACAAACTCCTCCTTACTCCACAGCCCAGAAAACACAAACAGGACAGAAGGCTTAGTTCAGATAGAGGGACCGGAAGAGTCTGAACTCCACCCAGAGAAAAGTCTTTTTTGGGTAAGGAATTATTTAGGGCCAGGCATGTTGCAGATGACATAGGAGGGAAGCAAACCTCTTAAGCAAAAAGTGGGTACTTAGAGTGACCCTTTTGAAAGCACGTACACAAACTCTAACAACTTTCTGTAAACTTTAATAAACAAATGCTTTACTACTAAAATGAGAGAAAAAAAGAAATAAGAAACTCTAATATTAAACCAAGACAGAGCAAAGGTTACCCAGCAAGCAGAATATCAAAAGAAACAAAGAAAAGAGGTTGATGTCCAGCATTAGAACAATAATAGTAATAGTGACAACTGTCTTGGGCACCCACTGTGTGCAAGGACTATTCCTAAGCACTTTATCCTCATATCATCCTTAGTAGCAGCCCACCCCAAGGGAAGAATCAGGGGACAAGGCCCACAAGACCCTGGAAATATGCCAAGTATAAAACCTCAGGTCAAAAGGTCACACCACACACTTGTCTTTCAAGTCACCTGCTTAGCCCTCTTCCAAGTATAATTATCTTCCTTTTGTTCCGCTCTAAAGCTTTCTAATAAGCTTTCACTCCTGTTCTAAAACTTGCCTCGGTCTCTCCTTCGGCCTTATGCCCCTCACTTGAATTCTTTCCTCTGAAGAGGCAAAAAGTGAGGTTGCTGCAGACCCGTACAGATGCGGATTCATCGCTGGTAACAATAGTGCTTAGTTAGGTTCTTTTAGGTTGCACGGACTAGGCACCTCCAAGTTACTTTACAATTATGCTTTTAAAACTTTCCCACCAAATCCTCCTAACAGCTGAACCTATATACCTCCAGAGGCTCTGGAAGCCATAATCTTTTTTCTCTCTCTCTTCCTTACCTATTTTTCATAAACAACTTTGCTGAGGTGTAGTTTTCAGACTGTCATATTCACCTGTTAAATTTACAACTCAACGATTTTTAATAAATTTACTGAGTTGTACAACCATCACCATAATCCAGTTTTAGAACATTTCCATCATCCCAATATGATCCCTCATGCCTCTTTACAGTTAATCTCCATTTTCACCACCTGCCCCAAGCAACCACTAATCTGTTTCTGTCTCTGTAGATTTGCCTACTTTGAACATTTTATATAATTGGAATCGTACAATATGTGGTCTTTTTTCATGTGGCTTTTTTCCCTTAGTGTAATCTTTTTGAGGTTTATCCATATTGTAGCAGATACCAGTACTCAATTCTTTTTACTGCTGACTCGTTTTCACTGTATGGAGCCATAGCCTTTTTCATTGTTTAGCAAATGTGAAAAAATATTGAAGCCTTAATGTTTACCTTTAAAATTTATTCATGTGTTGTATGTGTCTGTGTTGGCCTTAATATGCAGATGTTTTAAGTGACATAGTTTTCTTCAAATTGTTAAGAACTTAACTGTTACTCCAGCTCATTTCAGACTTCATTGGTGTGAGAGATAGAGCCTCGGGTAATGGAAGTTAATTACAGGGAAGCCCGCAGAGAAGAAAAGAAGGCAGGGTAGGTGAATCTCAAGCCTTTGTCTAAGTTACCAATCACAGGTCCAAGCAGTGTGGCTGAGTTAGCAGAGTCGCATGGGACCAGGAAAGGCAACACTAGGCACTAAGAACTGCCCATAGTAGACTTCCTGAGAAGCAGGCAATGGAGTTTCGTGACCCTCTGTCCCATATATTTAGAGTTCTCATTTCAAAGTCTTTAGTCATTCCCAAACTAATATTTCTGTAATTGGCTTCTAGGTTCCAAGATAAAGATGCCCACCAGGTACTGGTATAAAGAGATAGGAGAATGAGGTGAACCATCATGACAATTGCAGTCAAGATTTTGAGGACTAGAATATTGAAAAAAGTGAGCATCTCTCTTTAAAAACTATTGTTTTAATAAAGGATTATTTCTGCTGTATAGAACAAGTAGCTACCTCTACCTTAATATCCCAAAAGCTTACTCTTAAAGATAAGCCCTTTTTTGCATGTTCTAAAGCTCTTTTTGTTGACTTTGTCAAAACTTGGAACAACCCAATGGGGCTGTTAATTAATTCCACAGATGATCAACTTGCTCCCTAGCTGAAGTTCTATTAAAAGCACCTTCAACTCACCACCAAACGCAAAGATCTTGGTTTATAATGTCATTTTCCAAGAAAAGAAACCAAGGCTCCTTGGAAAAATAGTTGATTCTAGAACTGGGGCAGGAAATATACAGGATGAGCCTGGAGCATTTTGCAGTACCAGAAAGTAAGGAAGTGCTTAAAATAAAATGATGAGGGTACATCAAGGGACACAAGAGCCAACCTGAAAGATCTCCCAACAGCCAAAATCAGAAAAATTTGAGAAGCAAAATAAATAATGTAGTACTGGATTAAAATCCAAACTGTAAAATAAATATCCATGAGTCCCTACTGATATAAATAAGTTATTGAATAAATAAACAAGTGGGAAGAGAAAGTAATCTCCAATACAGAAGAATTCCAAATTATCTGTGTAGATATTCCTTCCTCAAGGAAGTAGAACTTAACTCCCCAGTTCTTGAGTGTGGCTGTATTTAGTGACTTACTGCTGAAGAGTAGTATGTAAAGGGAGAAAAAAAGCTTCACAAAGGAGAAATCTGGCAAATTACATTGGCCAAGCAATCAAGGTTAACATCATCAGTGATAAGTCATGTTGATAACAGATACCCCTCAACTAATGTGTTGAGAGAATGGCATTTTACTTTCATGGTTTCCTTCCAAAAACCCATAACCACAGTCTAATCATTAGAAAAACACCATATAAACCCTAACTGAGGGACATTCTACAAAATACTTGACCAGTACTTTTTGAAACTGTCAAGGTCATCAAAACCAAGGAACATCACAGAAACTGTCACATACCAAAGAAGGCTAAGGAGACATGATAAATAAATATAATATGGTATCCTGGATAGAATCATGGGACAGAAAAAGGATGATGTTTTGGAGAAAAACAGATGAAATCTGGATAAACCATAGAGTTTAATTAATAGTAATATGCCAATGTTGATTTCTTAATTGTGACAAAAGCACCATAGTAATGTAAGATGTTAACATTAGGGAAAGCTGTGAAATACATGGGATCTCTCTTGACTATCTTTGTAACTTTTCTGTGAATCCATGCTATTCTAAAACAAAAACATTATTTGCAAAAAAAAAAAAAAAAAGCAAACATCAAATTACAACCAAAGAGTTACTTCGGAAAATCTCTCTACAGAGAAATATGCAGTAAATCAGCCTAACTATGGGCAATCAATGGTTGTAGAAACAGGGACTTTTTCCTTCTTTTTTTTTAAGGAGTTATTCACTGCAAGTCTGATGTCATCCATACCCAAAAGCCCTGAGCTGCATAATGATGATCCAGCCTCCTGTCCCAAGACCCTACTCAAATACCCAAAGCCTAATATTGTTTCCATGTAACTGTCCCCCAGGTCTCTCAAATGCATGTGACAACAATCCATGTACAATAAAGCTATGTATAGTGGTAGACTATTATTTTAATAGTTCAAATATCCAACACAGACTCATTTTCAGGAAGGCTGATGTTTGTGAATTCAGCCTCTTGGCCGGCCCTTGTGATTTACTCAGCCTCCAAAATGGATGAATCCATGTTATAAACCATTTGTGAACAAGGTCCACTGGCAAATAACCCAGTCATTCCTTAATGGCCAGAGCAGTTCTTGGGATCATTCAAAATAAACTGAAGCTAATTTTCTTTTGGTGCAGGGATGATGAGGTAGAAGTAAAGATTAGGAATAATATGAAACCCCTCACTAATTTTTTTTTTTTTTTTTTTTTTGAGACAGAGTCTTGTTCTGTCACCCAGGCTGGAGTGCAGCAGTGTGATCTCAGCTCACTGCACCTTCTCGAGTAGTTGGGACTACAGGTGCGTGCCACCATGCCTGACTAATTTTTTGTATTTTTAGTAGACAGGGTCTCACCATGTTGACCAGGCTGCTCTCAAACTCCTGACCCCTGGTGATCCAGCCTCCCAAAGTGCTGGGGTTACAGGCTGGAGCCACCATGCCTGGCTCCTCTCAATAAGATTCTAAAATCAGGAAGTTGGGCCCTGAGGCTGGGCCTGCGGATGAGAATTAATACTCTTTCTTGCAGTTACTTTCCCTCCGTCTTTGATTTGTTCTTTCACCAATTATTTGTTGAGTGCCTACAATGAACCTGAAAGCTGTGACCTACTACAAGGCGGTTTTTGAACACCTAGAACAGAAGAAAAGCAAATGGAACCAGAAATGAAATAAATCAAGCCAGGAACTACCTGGATGCCAATTTCCACAGTTCTTAACCCAATGGTACATGGCATACAGTAGGTGCTTAATTAAATATTTGTTGAATAAATGAGTAAACACATCAAGGCTTCCCCATAAATACCTGTCTGAATAACTGCATCGAAGGCTGGGTCTGATGGCAAATTAAGAAACTATTCTGCGGTAAGAGCCTTTGGAATGACAACACCCAGGAGTGAACTGCAGAGCCTCTTTACCAAACACACTCATCCTGGAGTTCCTGTGAGTCAAGGCGATGGAATAAGTGCAAGGAGCTTGTTAAGTTCCTTATTACAACATTGCTCCTGTATTTCCCAGGTCTCTCTAATCTTCAAATTAGCTGAGTAAGATCAATACATCCTTAATATAAACTGAATGATTATTTGTGAACAAATCTTTAAAAGCAGAGTAATCAACATGATGCTTTGGAGAAAGTATTGAGTTAGAAATTAAGAGAAGAGCATTCTGGTGCCAGGTGTGTCTTCATTCTCATAGAACTTTAGACAGGTTATTCTACTTCTTTGTGACTCTGTTTCTTTTCCTAAAGAAGAGAGTGCAGTGAAGAATTAGACTACATTATCTCTCTAAAATCCCCTCAGGGTCCAAAATCTTATAATTCTAAGGCTATTACTCTAATAATTATAATACCTATTCATAGATTGCACTGTTTGTTTTACATGCTTTCCAAGTATTGTCTTATATAATCCTCACAACAATTGTATAAAGTAGGTACTATTATTCCCATTTTCAGATGAGAAAACTGAAGCACAGAGAGGTTAAAGATCACAGACAGTCCTCATGATATCATGTTGACTGAAACTCACATATATTGAAATCATGCAAAGCAAGGGCACTGATCTGATATGCACATATTTTTGTTTGTACAATGTCTTGAAAGCTAATCACTGTACATAAACTCAAGCAATTCAAATTCAGAGTCTGCATGCATAGCTTCTATCTACACCAATAGTTCTCAAAGGGTAGTCCTCAGAACAGAAACATCATCATCCATGAACCTGGTAGAAATGCAACTTTTCAGACCCCAGTCCAGACCAACAGAATCAGAAACTCTGGGGCTGCAGCTTAGCTGTCTGTTTGCAAGCCCTCGAGGTGATTCTGATGCAGGTCAAAGTTTGAGAAGCACTGTTCCACAAGTTCCTGTTTAGTGACTCCTAGAAGATGTGGTGATGGAAGTCAGGAAGCATAGTGCAATGGTTGGGGCATCCTCAAAGTTCATCTACTCCAAAAAACTAAGCATTCCTTCAGCAGAGAGACAAAAGCCATAAAAAGGAAACATGCAGAAGTAGGGTCAACTTTGCAAGCTGGTCCTTTTCTTTTTAAGAGATGGAGGTCTCGCTAGGTTGCTCAGGCTAGTCTCAAACTCTTGGGCTCAAGCAATCCTCCCACCTCAGCCTCCCGAGTAGCTGGGACTACTGGTGCACACCATCATGCCTGGCTTCAGTTACCTTTAGAGACAGCATTTTTTTTCTTTTAACCATAGCTCTTCAGTGAACAAAGAATAAGGAAAAAAGAAACCTGTTTTTTTTCCTTTAAAACTGTTACCCATGACCTTTTTTTTCAGGTTGAAGTGTCTTCAGGATGTATCCCTGAGTTTCCAAAGCACTAGGCAGGGATTTAGCTATGTGATTCCAATTAGACTCCACAGGAGAGAGCTGGAGCCACTGACAGGTGCTTTGAAGTCCTTACGTCTGGTGGACAGTCTGCCCTTCTTAGACACAGCATCTGATATTCTGACACTGGTGGAAAGCATCTGACAGCCATCTTATTTCTCTTCGGACCCAGTGCTGTTCATTCAGTGGCCTTTTTCTAAGAGGCACACCAGATTGTCAGCTTGCTTTCTTAAAAAAATGAAAAACAAAACAAAACAACAACAACAACAAAAAAACAGAAAACAAAAAACTCCAGGCTAAGATATTCAAATTGCCAAACCAATGGTATCATGGGGGACCATTATAAAATCCTCTCCTAGTTAAATCCGCATGCCTCAAGGAGCAAAAAATTAATATACTGCCATTACACAGTTGAGAGGGAAAATTAATTTACAGAGAAACCTTTTCTAAGACATGTTCAGACTGCCTGGATACTACTGTAAATGGAAGCATTATCTGCCTTCCCAAAATAATACACCATATGCCCTAATCTGGCAGACACAAAGATAATTACATGACTCTGGCAGAGCCAATATGCTTGCTAATAAATGGAAAAATGAGAATAATGCAAATCAAAGTTAAGTTCAACCATTTTTAGAATTGTGGTAGGGAAACTATCTACTACAATTAAATATGGTAAAAGGCAGAAAATGGGTCTCTTGCATAGATTTCAAAAGCCAAATCTGGCTGGGCACTGTGGCTCGTGCCTGCAATTCCAGGAATTTGGGAGGTTGAGGAGGGAAGATCATTTGAACCCAGAGCTCAAGACCACCCTGGGCAACATAACAAGAGTCTGTCTCTACAAAAACTCAAAAAAAAAAAAAAATTCCAGGCACTGCAGTGCCACCTGTAGTCCCAGCTACTAGGGAGGTTGAGGCAGGAGGACTGCTTCAGCCCAGGAGTTCAAGGCTGCAGCAAGCTATGATTGTGTCACTGCCTTTCAGCCTGGGTAACAGGGTGAGACCCTCTCTTTAAAAAAAAAAAAATGCCAAAGCTGCTCTCAGGAAACCCATTTAATATGTATCATACATATCAAAGAATACAAGGAATATTAACATGGAAAAGACAGTTGCTTGTGAATAGGTGAGGCAATCTCATAGGATTCCAAGCCATCAGGCAATTCCTTTTCTAATAATCCATTGTTATAGGGATTCAGTGAGGGTTCTTAATAAAACCAAAGCTCAAAATGCCAAATTCCACACAATTACCTTCAGTTTTTGGCAAAGAAAACTAAATGCAAAATGTGGTCTGGAAGTTGGATTTGCATCAGTGCAAACCTATTTCAGATGATAGAACCAAAATCATGAAAAACTCTAGCCTACAGTCAAAAATCACAATCTAACATTGGTGTATTCTTCGGAGGTCTCTTTTTCAGGTAACTGATTTTTTTTTTTTTCCTGATCATGTTCTCCCAAAGCTACCAGGAATTCTTATTTCTAAGCTCCTGAATCTTGATGTGTATTAAAAAGTACTAAGTAGGCCAGGTGCGGTGGTTCATGCCTGTAATCCCAACATTTTGGGAGGTCGAGGCGGATGGATCACGAGGTCAGGAGTTCGAGACCAGCCTGGCCAACATGGTGAAACCCCGTCTCTACTAAAAATACAAAAATTAGCTGGGTGTAGTGGCGGGCGCCTGTAATCCCAGCTACTCGGGAGGCTGAGGCAGGAGAATTGCTTGAACCTGGGAGACAGAAGTTGCAGTGGGCCAAGATCGCACCACTGCACTCCAGCCTGGGTGAGAGAGCAAGACTCCATCTCGGGAAGAAAAGAAAAAAAAATGTACTAAATAACTGGAAGTATCAAGTCTGATTCCACATGACTATGAAAGAAAGATGTGGAGACAAAAAAAAAATGGTGCTTCTTTTACCTTAGAAAATATCCAATTTTGATAAGAAAGTTTTTTTCCTGCAATTTTGCTCTTTATCTCCCCCACCAATAAGCCCTAGCAAGCTCTCCTATCTTTAGAATAGAAGGAAGAACACGGTCCTAGTGGTGAAACACTGGTGTGGGGAACCTAAATTAAAAGCACCCAGGCTCTCATATGCTATCTCAAGGAGCAAGCAGAATCCTGCTACACCACTGGGGTAAGAGGTGAGGCATGGCAATCTCTGCAGGAGGGGCTTCAGCTTACAAGCCCCTCTTGTCATCCACAAGGAAAAATCTGTCACTGGGAACATGAACCCTTAGGGAAAGAGTCCCTCCCAGAGTGCTACCAAATAAAGTCCCTCGAGTCACTGTTGCCAATTAAATTCCAGGAGAAAGACAGTGATAGATGTGGGGGTGCCAGTGGATTTGAGCTCTGTTAGTACAAATACCTTTGCAAGGGAGTGTGCATTGCACAGAGGAAAGCAGCAGTAATGAAATATTTACATATTTATAAATATCCAGGCATTAACAAGCTTGCCAAACTCATTCCGTGCATTCTAAAGAGTGGTTCCAGGAAAGAAAGAGGAAGACATGGCCCTTGATCAAGAGATGGCCACAGATCTAGGAAATCAGGCAGAGTAAACCAAAATCTCCACTCCTGGAGAGTACCCATCATTTTTACTGCTTCAAGGACAACCTTTGACAGTCATAGAAGAGATTATTAAAAGTCCAGGCATGTATCTAATACAATGCCTCCGAAAGCATTTTCCACCCTATTCCCAAGAGATGATCCTGGGGCGGGGGGTGGGGGGGCGGGGGGTGGGGGAAGTCCTCTGGCTAGACAAAGGCTCTGAAAAGTCCTACAGTAAAGAAAGCTGCTAAATGTTGTTTAACCCATGTCTCTGACTTCTTCGGCCATAAGAATCCTTTTATTCACCAATACATACATCTCACATAGTCCAAATTATCCTTCACACTACCCAACATAGTGGAATTTAATTAGGAAAACTGTATTTGCTTACTCCATATTTTAATGCTGAATTAAACCACAGTGCATTTCTTTTCCTGTGTGGAAGGAAAACAATTTCCTTTAAGAAAGGAAAAAAAAAAAAAAAAAAGAAGAACTGAATCAGCATGCCTATGAGGTTCTGCTTGATTTAAATCTTTTTTTAATTTATTGTTCTGGTACACAGAGGCCAAGGTCAGACTTGCTTTTCTATGAAGACAAAAGTAAAAGACATGACTACACTACAGGTCATTCTCTGACACTCTAAAGCAACAATGGAGAAACGCGACAGGTCTGAGGTGGGCAGGGACTTAGGAGCATTTCTGAGAAGTGTCTGATTTTGATTGATTGCTGGTCTAGCTTATCTGCTTGTTACAGTTTAGGACAAGATCTAACTCTTTTATAAAGTAGAGCTCCTGAGTTATTTACCTGGATCCATTTCCATTTAAAACAAATTCTGGAGAAGTGGTGATGGGGAGAGATTAGTTAACAATAATATATTATACAGTTTCAAACAGCTAGAAGGAGGATATTGAATGTTCCCTGCACAAAGAAATGATAAATGTTGACGATGATGGATATGCTAATTACCATGATATGATCACTCTACATTATATGCATAAGACATCATTGGGTACCCCATAAATATGTATAATTATTATATGTCAGTTTTGAAAAATAAAATATAAAAAAGGAAATTCTCAATGTGAAACAGAATTACAGTTAACCCTTGAGCAACACAAGTTTGAACTTCATGGGTCCACTTACACACGAACTTTTTTTCAATAAATACAGTCGGTCCTCCATATCTGCGGGTTTAGCAGAAAACCAAGCACAGATGGAAAATACAGTATTTGCGAGATACAAAATCCACAGATATGAAGGGCTGGCTTTTTTTATATGTGAGTTCCCAAGAGTCAACTTTGAGACTTTAATATGTGTGGATTTTGGTATCTGAGGGGGTCCGGAAACCAATCCCTCACAGATACTGAGGGAGACTGTAGTACCTCCTCTCCACCTCCCACCCTCATCTTGAGCCAACTCACTTATTAGCAGCTCAGTGTGGCTCACTTGCCTACCCACCAGCTCTAAGCTATTTATACTCTAGGATCAGCCCTAAGTCCAGGCTGAAATGCAGAGATTTCCCTGCTGAAATAGGAATGGCCTTTGATCCTCCCTTAATTTATTTCTGTATTAGTCAGCTATTACCACAATAATGCCACATAACAAAATACCTTAAAACTCAGTGGCTACAACAACAAATGTGTATTTTTCTCACTCACAGTCCTCTGGGTCTGCTGGGATGGTTCACTTTCAACTGCTGGTTGGCTGGCTGAGCTCCAGGCTGTAGGTTGTGTTCGTGTCTGCTCCATGTGTCTTTTTATTTTGAGCCCCAGGCAGAAAAGACAGTAAATACGTAGGTATGCTTTCCTTTTAGTGGATCACTGGTGCATAAGAGACCTTGCCCTATAACCCAAGCACAGGTAAAATATCTGTTTCTGTCATATCTGCTAGCATTCTACCAGCCAAGAAACATCATACAGCCAAGCTCCAAATCAATAGGGTGGGAAATTGAGGGAGAAGGGACTGAATATTTGCTGAACAATAATTCAAACTACATCACTCATCTCCTCCCTTGCTTCTCCTTGCACTATGTATTTTGGGGTCCCTTACCCCTAACTGCTGGTCTGGCTTTACAGCCGCCTGGATGGTTTTGACCTCTTGGACTCTGCCTGCTTTCTAACTTTCATAGGGTCTTTTGGGATGTCAGCCAGAAGGACAATGCTGGAGTGGAGACATAAGAGCCAAAATCTAATCAAGTGGGATGAGTACCATAAAGAATCCTAACCTCAAGTCTTTTACCCAAAGAGTGTGGGTAAAAGACGGGAGCGAGACAGGCAATAGTAATATGAGGAAGCCCAACTTCATCTTCCGGGTCAAAGGGACCCAACAGAGAAAATAATAAGAGATGAACCTCAACGGTAAGAAGCTGAATTGACCCAGAAGCAGGATGAAGGTCAGACAGGCAGGGAGATTCAATGTTTTCCTGGCTAGTTTCCATCTGGTCATCAGGGTCTTATACTGTTGCAGGCCAAGTTTGGTAGAGCAACCTACTTCCCTACCACAAGGCCCAGGTATCCTGCCTCAGGACAGCAGGCTAATGTAGCCCTACTGAACCCTTCACTCACCTCCACACTAGAGAGCAGATGCAAAAGATAATTTTTAAGTCCCCGATTTCAACATCAGCTTAGACCTCTCCGTGATTAGGAGACAGGCCTCAGCATCCTTCCAAATGATTTCCCCTTTCCCTGAAGCCAGAAGTTCCCAAATTTTGCTTCACATTGGAAACACCTAGAGATCATTAAGTCAGCATGCCTGCCCACACTGCAGGCATGCTGACTTAACTGATCTGTGGTAGATCTGGGTACCACAATGTTTAAGAGATCCTTGGGAAATTCTAATAAGCAGTGCCGTTTGGGACCCACTTTTCTAAAAATCTAATCCAGCCAATCAGACTTTGATAAGAGTTCATTTCAAATTTACAACACAGTCTTGGATAGGCAAAAGGAGACCCCTAGATGACTTTGTAAGTAGGAGCTGAAGGGACCCTAGTTGTTCGGCATAAGAAAATACAGGCCCAAATCCCTTAGTCTGAAACCCAACAGGCTCTGAAAACTGAAAGTTTTTTCAAAACTCAATGGCAGTAAACCCTGACCTGACTTGAATCACTTGGTGTTAAGACCCAACTATTTATAGTTTTTATTCATCAAACACAGTGTGAATATTCATCCATTTTTCCAGGTAAATATTAACGTGTTTAATTACAGAGTGCTTTTCCAGACCCTGCTGGAGTTGTTACATAACACAAGGTATGTGTACCTTTCTACATTCTGAAAATTCTGAATTCAGAAAACATATGTGTGGCCGAAGAGTTTAGGCTAAGAGAATATGAATTTATACAAGGAATTTGTTTAATTGCTCCTTGGATATAAAGACCAGATAAAAGAAGGGGATAGGAGAGAGAAAAATGATGAGTTAACATAGCCTTTGTGTGACTTAGATAAAAGTGCCCATCTGAGTGGATTAATTAGTGAAAAGGACCACCTCTGAGTAAACACAGGCCTTCCCTCGGGCTCACAGCTTGATAAGCAGATCACAGGCTGGATTTTACCCTCACTCACCTCCCTTGGCCAGATTCTTCTGTGCACTGTACAAACTACACAACCATACAGATGGCCTTACAAAGGAACTTTTATAGCAGCTGGAATCTGAGGTGCAGAAATGAGCAAAGCTCTAAGTACAGAGATGTCTAATATTCAATTTTTAATTGTTTCTGTTAATGAAATGGAAAGGTCTCTGCCTCCCAAACCTTTAACCTAGAGCATACACGAAAGCTTTGGGATGAAATAAATAGGATTACCCACTTGGGGCACGTGCATGGGATAGCATGCATAGGATAGTATGTGTAAAGATGGCAAGCACGGGAGAACCCATCATAAGATGGGGCATTGGACTTTCCACCAACTGTTAAATAGAGTTCAAGCTAATTTCATCCAATTATTAAGGAACAGTGTCTAGTGTGACCCCAACCAATGTCTGAACTACAATAAGAAGCTTCAGGCCAGGCGCGGTGGCTCATGCCTGTAATCCCAGCACTTTGGGAGGCCGAGGTGGGCGGATCACCTGAGGTCAGGAGTTGAAGACCAGCCTGGCCAACATGGCAAAACCCCTTCTCTACTAAAATTACAAAATTGGCCAGGCGTGGTGGTGGGTGCCCGTAATCCCAGCTACTCGGGAGGCTGAGGCAGGAAAATCACTTGAACCAGGGAGGCGGAGGCTGCAGTGAGCTGGGATCGCATCACCGCACTCCAGCCTGGGTGACAAGAGCGAAACTCCATCTCAGAAAAAAATAATAAAATGAAAATAAAAACATAACAAGCTTCAGAACAATTCTAGAAGAGAAGAGGAAGCTAAGATAGGTTAGGTCATTTGCCCAGTAAATGTGGCCAAAAAGTATCAAAATCAGTGATTCAATGCAGATATTTCTGATGCCAAAGCCAATGCTCACAACTACTACTCTGTTTCTACCCCACAGCAACTATAACAGCACTTAGTGCCCAAAGGCCACTCCAACAAACCCACAAATGGTGCCCACCCAGCCCTTTGCATATTTGCATATTCAAGGATCTCGTTAAAACTAGGCCTTATCAAACTAAGCCATGATAAACACCCTACCACACAAACACAAGCATGTGAAACACTTAACTAGCTCCTGTGTACTTGTGTGCCTCATTCACATTTATGTAAACTCCACAATACAAATGTACTCACAATTTCAGCTACATTTTAATGTTTTCCTTTGGGCATTTCATTTGTAGGATCCATTAAACTGAACATCACTAGTTACTTAGAACCAAAAAAGCACTCTCATGTACCAGGCAAAACTGAAAACATTCTCAGCATTGTTTATCAGCAAGGGTGGTTTCTGTTACCTGCACCCTTTGAATATGCAACAGACCACAAGAAATTCAACCAATTCAGGATGCAGCAGTACCCTGACCTATGAATATACACAGAGTTTTTGCTTAAATTCCCATCAAACTCAGCCACCAAATTGCACCAGTGATTGATATGGCACTTAATAAGCAACATAGATAAATTGAAAATATAAATTTCCTGCTGTTAGTGACTGTGGCAGACACTGCTGATTATCTCTGTGGCAATAGCTAACTATGCATCAAGAAACTTATCCACCCCAGAGGAGATTCTGGAGTACTAATTATTTTCTGTTTCTAGATCTAGATACTGGTCACATAGGTGTGCTAAGTTTAGGAAAATGCATTGGACTATACATTTATCATATAAGCATCTTTCTGATTTGTTCTATGCTTTAATTAAAAGGTTTTTTTAATCAGTTATCCAATATACACAATATAGGCAAATGAAAAGAATAAACTGAGAAAAAAAATGTTATCTTCCATTCTAGGTATACAGTTGTGACTAGAAGCAGATATCCAGGCAGGAAACTTTCCCAGGATTGCTTGCTTCAAGATAAAGTCCTGTGACTAGTTCTCACCCACGAAATGTGAGCAGAAGTGATATGTGCCATTTCTAGGTCATGGCGGCTACAGCACTGTGTACTTTCTCTACCCTCCCTTCCCATCTGTCCAATGAATGAAGAACACTCCCTTGCCCTAGAGGATGGCAGCAGAACATGTTAACAGGTTGACCACTGACCAAGAACACCCACATTGAACTTTTAATGGCCTAGAAATAAAATTCTGTTGTGTTAAGCCATTGAAATTTTAGAGTTTCGTTGTTAAGGCAGCTAGCATTACCCTAACATATATACCTACCTAAAATCTGTTCACTCCTTCTTGACTAACAGAATCCTGTTTTTGTTTAGGTTGACAATGTGTCCACTTAAAAATACTGATCTCCTTAGATTATCTTGCAGTGGGATTTGATTATGTGACTCAGTCCTGATCAATGAGATGTAAATGGAATTTGCTGGCTATGACCTCCAGGAAAGCTCTTTAAAAGATTCAACTTTATCCTGTGTGGAGCACAGACATGCTACATGTAGATGTCACAGCCATTTTGCAACCATGAGAGCCTGAGAGCTAAAGATATCTTCCCCCAGGAGTAACCACTAACCTTCCCAGTCTCTATTATTTTCAGCACTCCCCAGTCACACATACATACATATCCGACGCACATGTGCACAAACATTTCTTTCCAAAATGGCAGTTGGGTATAAGAAGGAGGGGTTTCAAGTGTCTTCATGTGAATGACATGGCGATTACCTCAGATCTGCACAGCGTCCTCTAATGCTGTTCCTCATCTTCATGAGACAGAATATCCAGGACCTACATGTCCAAAGGGCTTCTTTTTCTGCCTCAGTCTCTCACTCTGTCTGACTCCTCTTATCCCCTCAAACATCTCACCAGAAGGGACGGGCTTTCTCTGTGTCATATTCTCCTTCTCAATTCCAGCTTTGAGGCTAAACCTAGATGGGGATAAGTATTTCTTTTTTTACTAAATAAGAGAAAGTCTAGGGAAACTGGCTTTTGCTATGAAAAAAAAAAAAAAACAACTAAAGAAATTTAGAAAACTCTCCCTTCTCAACAATGCCTAATGCTCAAACCTATCTCTTGCTAAAGAAGTCAGGAACCTAACCTCTCCTGCCTGAATCACTAAAGCCTCCAGGCTTAGAGTTCAAGGAGAATCTAGTAGCTTAAAATAACAACCATTTATTCTGCTCATGAGTCTGCAGGTCAGCTGGGCAGTTTCTTTTGATCTCAGCTAAGCTCACTCATGCATCTGCAGTCCAGCTGTGGATTGGCTAGTTGGGTCTGCTGATCTTAGCTTGGCTCACTCTCACATGCCCAGGGGTCATATGACTATCAGTTGTTCTACAAAGGCCTTGGCTGCTCCATGTGTCTCATTTTTGCGCAGGCTAGCCTGGCCATGTTCTCAGCGCAGTCACAGAGGAATAGCAGAGAGAGCAGAAATGCACAAGGACTTTCACAAGCCTCTGCTTACAAAAAGTCCACTAATATAATGTCCTACAGACCAGTGAAAATCACATGAAGCCCTTATTTAAGTGATGGGAAAATAGACACCCTCTCTTTAGTGAGAGAAACTGCAAAGTCTTAAGGCAAGGGGCATGGATTCAGAGAGGGTTTAAGAGTTGGTACTTTAAACTCAAACAATCTGCCATATCCACCAATATCATCTGCCATTGATGTAGATCAGATCCCCAGCACTGCCAGACTGGCCCACAAGCTTGGGACAAGAGAAAGCCCTCAAGCAGAGAGTTGCAGATACACGGAGTAGCACAATACTGACAATTACTGAAATGGTGATGCTGAGGGGATATGGGGGGCAGTTGGCAGTCAATCTACAGTTTGGTGGATAGTCCATGATAGAAATGACCCATCAGATTCTCACTCAGGAATTAGTACCAAGATCTAGACAGTTGTGATAGAAAAAAAGAGACACAGCTGGGCACGGTGGCTTATGCCTGTAATCCCAGTATACTGGGAGGTGGAGGCAGGAGGAATGTTTGAGCCCAGGAGCCTGAGACCAGCTTGGGCAATATAGTGAGACCCTGTCTCTACAAAAAAATTTAAATATTAGTCAGGCATGGTGGTATGCTCCTGTGGTCCCAGCTACTAGGGAGGCTGAGGTGAGATGATCACTTGAGCCTGGGAGGTCAAGGCTGCAATGAGCCATGATCATGCCACTGCACTCCAGCCTGGGTGACAGAGCAAGACCCTGAAGAAAAAAAAGAAAGAAAGAAAGAAAGAAAGAAGAAAGAAAGAAAGAAAGAAAGAAAGAAAGAAAGAAAGAAAAGAAGAAAGAGAGAAAGAGGGAGGAAAGGAAAGAAAGAAAGAAAGAAAGAAAGAAAGAAAGAAAGAAAGAAAGAAAGAAAGAAAGAAAGAAAGAAAGAAAGAAAGAAAGAGAGGAAGGAAGGAGAGGGAGGGAAGGAGGAAGAGAGAGAGAGAAAGAAAGAGAGAAAGAGAAAGGGAGGGAGGAAGGGAGGGAGGAGGGGGAAGGGAAGGAAGAGAGACACTAATTAGCAGGACACACAGAGGAAAATAGAGCTTCTAAGATTAGGTCTAGTTGCAAGCTGTAATATATAGCCATGTGTACTTTGTAATGAATGCCCTTTTCTTGAAAATACCTAAGTGAATCTCTGTGTATACTGACTGCCCAAAATGGGCCAAATTCTCTGTCTCCCCCTGTATCTCCCTGATCAATACCCCTTTGCAATGTGATTTTGTAGGTCCTCTAATCAAATATCTATTTTCATACCCTTTGAATTTGGGCTGGTCTTGTCACTTCTTTTGACAATAAAATGCAATAGAAGTGATAGTGAACCAGTTCCAAGTCTGGGTCTTAACAGGTGCATGATTTTGTCCTATTTTTGGAATCCTTGCCAGTGCCACAAAAACAAATGTTGGAGAATGAGAGAAACCATGTGAAAGAGAACAGTCATTCCAGCCATCCAAGTCATCCAAGCCCCTTCAACAACAGCTGACCTTCAAGCACATAAGAGAGCCCACTTAAGATCAGCAGACCTGCCTACCCAACCTAGAGCTGATTACAAACATATGAAGCAGCTCATCCCAGGTCAGAAGAACTTCCTAGCCAATACATAGGATTTTTGTTCTTTGGTATGTTAATATGGTAGATTATATTGGTTCATTTTCAAATACTGAGCCATCCTTGCATTCTCAGGATAAATCCCACTTTGTTGTATTGCATTATTCTTTTTATATATTCTTGGATTCAATTTGCTGATATTTTGTTGAAGATTTTTGTATCAATGTCACTGGTCTATCTTCTTTTCTTGTACTATCTTTGGTTTTTGTATCAAAGTAATGTTAGAGTTGTATCATGAGTTTGGAAGTCTTCCCTCCTTGTTTATTTTATGTAAGAGATTTTGTAGAAATGGTGCTTTGGTCTTCATTAAGTGTTTGGCAGAATTCACTAGTAAAGCTTTCTGGGTCTAAAGTTTTGGGATTTGGTTTTGTTATTGACTTTTGTTTTTTGTGGGATTTTTTTTTGAAGATTCCTAAATATGAATTCAATCTCTTTAAAAGATATAAGACTATTTTTTCTTAAATAACTTTTGCTAATTTTTTTTCTTTCAAGGAATTGGTCCATATTATCTATGTTGTTGAATTTATGTGTATAATTTATAGATTTTTCTTATTACCACTTTAAAGTCTGCAGCATCTGTAGTAATATTCCTATTTCATTTCTGATGTTGATTATTTGTGTCTTTTATTTTTTCCCTGGAGAGTATGGATAGATGTATTGTATTATAATAGCCTGTTCTCACACTGCTATTAAAGACATACCCAAGACTGGATAATTTATACAAGAAAAAGGGTTTAATGGACTTACAGTTCCACATGGCTCGGGAGGTCTTACAATCATGGTAGAAGGCAAGGAGGAGCAAGTCACATGTTATGTGGATGGCGGCAGGAAAAGAGAGAGCTTGTGCAGGGGAACTCTTTTTAAAACCATCTGATCTTGTGAGATTTATTCACTATCCTGAGAACAGCACAGGAAAGACCTGCCGCCATGATTCAATTACCTCTCACCGGTTCTCTCCCACAACACATGGGAATTCGAGATGAGATTTGGGTGGGGACAAAACGAAACCATATCAGGTATTATGTATATATTATTGATGTTTTCAAATAACTGCCTCTTTGTTTCATTGACTTTTCCCTATTTTTCTGTTTTCTATTTTATTGATTTATGCTTTTATATTTATTATGTCTTTCCTTTAGCTTTCTTTTGAGCTTATTTTTCTCTTCTTTTACTAGTTGCTTAAGGTGGAAGCTTACAGATTTGAAACTTTTCTTCTTTTTTGATATGTGCACTTAATGCCAAAAATTTGAATCTAAACACTGCTTTAGCTGCATCCCACATATTTTAATACGATGTGTTTTTATTTATTTCAAAATATTTTTTAATTTGCCTTAAGATTTCCTCTTTGATTCATAAATTATCTGGAATTATGTGTTCAATTTCTAAATACTGAGGGATTTTCCATATATATATATGTATGTATTTTTTGTTTGTTTGTTTGTTTTTTGAGATGGATTTTCACTCTTGTCACCCAGGCTGGAGTGCAATGGCACAATCTTGGCTTACTGCAACCTCCGACTCCCTGGTTCAAGCAATTCTCCTGCCTCAACCTCCCAAGTAGCTGGGATTACAGGCATGTGCCACCACACCTGGCTAATTTTTTTGTACTTTTAGTAGAGATAGGGTTTCACCACGTCAGTCAGGCTGGTCTCGAATTCCTGACCTCAGGTGATCCACCCTCCTCAGCCTCGCAAAGTGCTGGGATTACAGGCATGAGCCACCACATCCGGCCCAGATATCTTTATTGATTTCTAGTTTGTTTTCATCAAGGTCAGAGAACATACTTTGAGTTATTTCAATTCTTTTACATTTATTCAAGATTGTTTTATTATTGAAGATATGGTTTATCATGATGAATATTCATATGGACCTAAAAATAATGTGCATTTTGCTATTGGTAGGTAAAGTGTTTTTTAACGTCAATTAGATCAAGCTGGTTGATGGTGTTACTTAGATCTTCT
This sequence comes from Pan troglodytes, assembly GCF_028858775.2. Taxonomy (NCBI): domain Eukaryota; kingdom Metazoa; phylum Chordata; class Mammalia; order Primates; family Hominidae; genus Pan; species Pan troglodytes. Next base: position 35,442,236 of record NC_086015.1, read on the forward strand.
ATACCCTTGCTGATTGTCTACTTTTTTGATTAGCTGGCAAACTAGAAGCGTTGAAGTTACCAACAGTAATTGGATTTGTCTATTTCTCTTTTCAGTTCTATTAGTACTTGCTGTATGTATTTGAAGTCTTCAACTATGGTAGTGGATTTGTCTATTTCTTCTTGCAATCTTTTAGTTTTTGTCTAATTTATTTTAACAGTGTGTTTTTTGGTGCATACACAGTAAGGATTGTTATGTCTTCCTACAGAATTTGCCCCTTTATTATTACATAATGCCCTCCTTTGTCCATAATAATTTTCCTTGCTCTGAAGTCTGCTGTGTCTGAAGTTAATATAACTACTCTAGCTTTCTTTTCATTAGTGTCAGCATGGCATAACTTTCTCCATCTCTTTATTTAAACCCTATCTGTCTTACTATTTAATGGGAGTTTCTTGTAAGACAATACATAGTTGGGTCTTATTTTGTGTCCACTTTAACAGTTTCTGTCTTTTAATTAGTGTATTTAGACCATTTACATTTAAAGTGATTTTGGTATATTTGGATGAATATCTACCATATTTGTAACTGTTTTCTATGTGTAGCCTTTGTGTCTCCTCTTTTTTTTTGGTATTTCCTTCTTTTTCTGCCTTCTCTGGTTTTAATTGAGCATTTTATACCATTCTATTTTCTCTCCTCTCTTAGCATTCAATTATCCTTCTTTTTAAAAAATTTTACTGGTTGCCTAGAGTTTGCAATATACATTTACAACTAATCTAAGTCCACTTTCAAACAACACTGTACCACTTCATAGCTAGTACAGTTATCTTGTAATACAATATGCCCAATCCCTCCCTTCCATCCCTTATGAAATTGCTGCCCTTTGTGTCACTATCCATAAGGTATATCATCCAATATATTATTATTTTGAACAAACTGTTAACTATTGTTAGAGCAATTAAGGATAAGAAAAGATTTTATTTTACCCTCATAATTTCTTCTCTAACACTCTTCCTTTCTTTATGTAGATCTGAGTTTCTGACCTATATTATTTCCTTCACTTTAAAGAAATTATTTTAACATTTCTTACAAGGCATGTCTTGGGACAAATTCCTTCACTTTTATCTAAAATGTCTTATTTCATTTTCACTTTTAAAGGATAATTTTTCTAGACACAGAATTCTCAGTGGATAGCTTTTTTCTTTTGACACTTTAAATCTTGTACTTTAAATTCTTCTTGCTTGCGTCATTTCTGAAGAGAAGTCTAGTGTAATTCTTATCCTCATTATTTATAGGTAAGGTGGTTTTCTTCCCCTGGCTTCTTTGAAGATTTTGTGTCTTTGATTTTCTGTAGTTTGAATATGATGTGCTTTGGTGTCAGGATTTTTGTTTCGTTTTTGTTTTACTATGTATCCTACTTGATGTTCTCTAACCTTCCTGGATCTGTGGTTTGTTGGATGTCATTAATTTTGGAAAATTCTCAGACATTATTATTCCAAGTATTTCTTCTGTTCCTTTCACTTTTTTGCCTCTGGTATTCCCACTACATGTATGTTATACCTTTTGTAATTGTCCTAGAGTTCTTGGATATTCTGTTCCAGTTTTTCATTCTTATTTCTCTTTGCCTTTCAGTTCACCCCGTTTCTATGAACACATCTTTAAGCCCACTGATTCTGTCCTCGGCCATGTCCAGTTTACTGATGAGTCCCTTAAAGGCATTCCTCATTTCTGTTACCATGTTTTTTATTTCTAGTATTTCATTTTGATGCTTTTTTAGAGTTTACATCTTTCTGCTACATTTTTTTTCTTCTAGCACCCTTAGCATATTAATCACAGTTACTTTAATTTCCTCACGTGATAATTCCAAAATTTCTGCCACATCTGAATCTGGTTCTGACATTTCCTTTGTCTTCTCAGAATACGTTTTTTGCTAGAAGCAGTTTCTTGACTTCTAAGCCACATTATCTTCCTTCTGTTGTTTTTCCAGTCATTCTGGGACTTTTGCTATGTTAAATCCCTCTCTGTTTAAACTACCTGGAAAGGTTTCAATTTTCCTATTCAATGATGACTAGGACCATAGGTGAAGTAGGTTCCTCACATGTGGTCTCTGGGGACGCCATGCATAAGCAGCTAAAAGAGTTCTTATTAATACAATTGGAGAAAAATATATTTTTTAAGTTGTGCCTTGGGGAGCAGCAAAGAGATCAAGTTTATCACTGCAGTACAAATGATAAAAGAAAACAGAAGCTTAAATTCATAAATTTGCTTGTGCTCTTGTCCTGCTCTTAAGTATGCTATTTAGCCTGAACATGATATACACAGCTATTAAAATTAAATATGAACCCTGTGACATCTAGTATGATGAGGAAACTGTGACCACCACCACTGGCATCAGGCCATAATCATACAGTCTGTGGCACTGCCACATCCATGCCAGGAATTCTAACTCACAGCCTTAAAATTTTTTAATTTTAAAAAATTATTAAAAATTAAAGGGAAAAACTACAGTTGATGTCCTTCAATAGGTGAATGGATAAATAATAACTGTAGTCCATCTGTACAATGAAATATTATTCAGCATAAAAAAATAGTTATCAAGCCACAAAAAGGTACAAATGAGGCCAGGCACCATGGTTCACACCCACAATCCCAGCACTGTGTGAGGTCCAGGTGGGTGGATCACCTGAGGTCAGGAGTTCGAGACCAGCCTGGCCAACATGGCGAAACCCCACCTCTACTAAAAACACAAAAATTAGCTGGGCATAGTGTTGGGGACCTGTAATCCCAGCTCTTCGGGAGGTTGAGGCAGGAGAATCACTTGAACCCGGGAGGTGGAGGTTGTAGTGAGCCAAGATCACACCACTGCACTCCAGCCTGGATGAAAAGAGCGAAACTCTGTCTGAAAAAATAAATAAATAAGTAAATAAATTTCTATATTTGGAAATAAAACTATTGTTACACTTAAAAGAATATTGTACAAAAGATGCTCAGTTTAGAGATAGAGCCATTAGTTAATCCATATAACAAGAGGAGAATCATATTTTCTCATAAATTTCATCCTTTCATGCATTCCCATGGAAGCCAAAAAGTTAAGACATTATTATATCAGAAATAAAAACCATAGGTTGAATTACCCCACAAGTAGGACTGTTCCTAAGGCAGGTTTTTAAATCTTCTGTTTTGTAGAAATTAATCCTTCCACAAACATCACAGAAACTGCAAGCTTAACTTCATATTTACATAAAGAGAAGGAGAGAAAGGAACACAGACCAATATACACATACCATTTTAGAAAGCAGTGTCTCGCAAACACAATCACATTTGCTTCTTCATGCTAAATCAAGATTGTAGGGTCATTCAGAAATGAAATTAAATGAGGGAATGATAACAATATGCTTGAGTAGTTTTATTTGTGCCAGTCTGGAAAAGTATATTACACCCCAAAGAAAGAAATAATAGTACAGCTGAATGACAGCATATTTATTGCTTATTGCAAGAAAAAAAATGAATTATTTCAAAGCCATAAAACTATATTTGATAAATATGTTTAAGACAATAAACATAAACAAATCTTTGTTTATAATATGACCTTACTCAAACTATAGTTCATCCATGCTTCTGTGATGGTTAGTTAAAGCTAGACTCTGATTGAATAAGCAAAAGAGATTTTTCAAAGGATGGTAAGTAGTTCACAAAATCCTCTGGAAATCTCGAGAAACAGGCTTGAGATGAGCTCCCAGGAACAATTCCTAAACCCACACTGCAGAACTAGTCTGATGACAAAAATGTTATCACTACCACTGCCACCAAGCAGTATTTATGAGTTCGTACCACTACCACATCCATGCCAGAAATTCTACCTCACAGCCTTAACCTCCCAAGAGGAGAGAGATTTATTTTAAGGACTTGGTTCACATGACTGCAAAGGCTTGGGAAGTACAAAATCTGATGGGGTAGACCAGCTGGGAGGAATTGCAGTAAGTCCAAAGGCAGTCGCTTGAGACCCAGAGAACAGCCAATGTTGTGGCTGGAATCCAAAGGCCATCTGCTGGCAAAATTCCTCCTTGCTTGGGGAGAGGCTAGACTTTTGTTCTATTTAGGCCTTCAACTGATTGGATGAGGCCCACCTACACAATGAAGGGCAATCTGATTTGCTCAAAGTCCCAATTTAAATATTAATCACATTCAAAAACACCTTTACAAAAACGTCCAGAATCTAGATAGTTTGACCAAATACCTAGATGCCATGGCCCAGCCAAGTCAACACATACAATTAACCATCATGTTATTCCAGCTCTATTCTGTCACAAGCTTTTGGGTAAAGGTTTGGCAAAGATCTGATGAACAAAGTGAATCAAGCAGGAAAAAGAGGGCACACTCAGAAAGATACTTTCAGAAAGTTTATTAGGGGGGCTGTTTGCAATGGTGTGGGAAAGGATGGTAAAGCACCCAAAAACTAGCGACAGGGGGAAAACATTACTGCACCTAGATCTGAAGGGCCAAGGGAAAGGAGCTATTCTGGAACCTGGTGACAGCTTCCCTTCCCAAGCTGGGCTCTTAGGTATAGAAATGTAACAACAGTAGGAACATTGCTCAGCATAGATGGAACTGGGGGTTAATTTCCCCTCTGCGCTCGCCTCCCACTCTCCAACTGCCTGCCATTGCTGCCATTGGCCAAACCCAACCAGAAGCAAGAGACAAGGAAATCTTGGTGATGTAGCCCATCCAAGTCAGCCTCCTGGAGGACAGGAAAGGTAGAGAATGGTGGAGAGTGGATCTGGAGGGACAAACAGAAGAAACCAGTATCACCCAAAGCCTAGCTCAGAGGCCTGAGCACCAGCTGTTGGAGAGACCAGGAAGGTGAGCTCTGCCTTCTACCTTCAGGAGGTGGATTTTAAATGATGGAAAATTCCAAGGTAGAAAAAAGGAAGGTGTTCCAGTGATGCTGGGTGGCTACAAGCAGGACAACTGGACAACTGTCCTCTTTAAACTCAGTTGGGTACTGTTCCCAATATCATGGACATCTTCAACATCAGTTGGGTACTGCTCCCAAAATCATGGACATCTTCAAGCAGTAGCCACTGCTGTGGTACACATCTCTCAAGGGTACCTCCTCACATGCAGGCCTTTCTCTTCTCTTCTAGAATTTTCTTTCTCCTAGGACCACAAACTCTTTGCATTTTCATCCAGGCCAATATCTTTTCTCTTGGAGGAGATTGGACATTTCCTAATATTATCTGAGAGAAAGAAACAAGAAACAAATGAACACACTTGCACAAAATTAAAACTTTTCATTCCAGCAAGGACACTCTGAATATATAATTTAGTGCCCAAATCTCCTATTTAATCTTAGAAATACTCAAAGTCAAAGGACCTTGGCCTGACTCCAGAGAGATTCAGAAAGGACATACAGCAGCCTCCTGCTGTCCCTGTGGCAGCTCAGGTGATGAACCACCAATCTGCAGTTTGGGGCAATGGAAACTGGTATCAGCCTATGTGGTGAATTCTCAGGGTTTTATCTTGCCTTGGCATTCATTTTGAATACAAGTTTAACTTTCTCATACCAGAAGCAGGGCTCAGTCATCCTGGACACAGTTTCCAGTTCTACACCACACGCAAATGGCTCAAGCCAGTGGCCAGAGATAAGAACTTAGAGGTATCTCTCCCACCTGGCAGACTGGGCTCCCTGTTTTCCTGCCACTTCTTTCAAACGGACGATTCAGACATTTGCCTGCAAACTTAAAGTGATCCACATTATTCTCTTATACATGCTCTAGTTGCCACATGCTCACTCTCGTGTTCTCGCTCTCTCGCTGTCTCTCTCTCTCTCTCTCTCTCTCTATCTGCCTGAGCCTTCTTTACTGCCTTAGGTGATCCAGGGACAAAAGACTGCCCTCCTGACTCATTATGTCCTCCTTGCTCAGAAAGTAAAAATCTTTGAACTTGTTTCCTCTTTGGTGATGTATTGAATTTGCACATTTCATCTGAAGAGTCAGGGGCTTCCCCAAACCAGGTTTTCCTTGGGACACTGGAAAGAATGTGAGGTCAGGCTCCCAGGGCCAGAGTGATGGTCAGGCAGGCATAAAGTGGACATGGGTCAGACAAGAGCCACAAGGATGTCTGCCAGTATAAACAAACTTCCCATGTGCGAGACCGCTGGTCACAGGTTGAACCACTAGGCTTAAGGCCATCTGCCATGTAAAGAAGTATAGTATGCTAAGAGAGGCAAACCATAAACACCCACAGGCAGCTTCCCCTGGGCAGAGTCACTAGCCACTCTGGTACTGGAACCCCAATTTAGCTGCCGACTTTCAAAACAGCTCCTCCTCCAGGTGTCTCCTAAAAACCACATACACACCATGCAAATTTAATATTAAAGTCTAGAGCTTTTACCTCATAAACCATCCCTGTAAAAATGGACCAAGGTCAGAAGTCGCAAATGGTAGCCCATGGATCAAATCTGCCCTGAAAAGTATTTCACTGGGCTGCATTCTGTTAACCTACATCAATTTTAATATCATTTTTTTCATTGCCAACATTTAAACATTGGGAAATTCAAAACCAAAATCCAGATTACAAGATTCTCCTGAAAATTAGGATGCTCCGGGAAGACTGGACTCATATCCCACAGCACAACACAGCAGCACTCAACAGGAGCTGAGAAATCCCTGACTTCTTTTGATAGGATGTGTGCTGTTCAGGTCACCACTTTTGTGCCCTAGAAGCCAAGGTTAACCATGAGTAACTGATTGTCATTATATTCCTGCTATTGTTTTTCTTATAGTTATGTTAGAGAGATAAGTATTTTTCACACACATCTCTATCAAAATACAATGAAATTTAGACTAAGAGAACCATGTTTCAAGAGAAAGGAGAGGGTGTATATTTTTGTGCTGAAGTGATCCAGCCTGTCTCACTCATTTATGCTTTCTGCATAGGTCTGAGCCACATTTGGGGCTGTGATACCTGGAGTGACCCTTATCAACTTCTTTAGACCCACTTTTGCCTCTCAGTTCCTTACTTGACTTAACTTGCTTGTATAATTCTAAACATGAAAGTAATTTTTTAAATACAAAATGCCACCTATGGTCTTGTCTGATCCATAAGAATGGAGACACCTGATTTCTTCTTTATTCAGTTATTCAGTATTCATTCAACAAATAATTACTGAGCATTATGGGCAAAGCACTTTGCTAAGCACCACAGATACAGCAACAAGCAAGACCAGTGTGATCCTAGCCCTTGTGGAGCAACCAGTCTCTGCTTTTCTAGAAATGAACTGGAGTTTATTATGATGTAGGAGCCTCATTTTTCAGTCGGTGACTTCACAGCTTATTTCTAAGCCAGCACACTGGCCTGGAAAAGTGTTCTTGAATATGGTGATTTTATTTCTATGAGAAGAAATCGGACAAAGAGGTAGAAGGACAAAAATTATTTTCACTAACTGGGGCCCAAATATTTTCATTACTGCATCAGTCAGGTTAAGCTGTTGTGCTGCAGTAACAAATGACCCCAAGTTTGGTCCATCACAGATCAGCTATAGTGCTTCTCCAGGTCAGCTTCACCCTGGGGCTCAGACTGATGGAGCTGACTGTTTGTGACCTGGCTGGTTTGTAGCAGAAAGAAAGAGGTATGGTAAAAATCACACAAGAGCCCTTAGATCTTCTGTTTGCAAGTCTTGCACATCACTTTCACTTATATTCCTTTGGACAAAGCAAGTCACATGGCCATACCTGAGTTCAGCAGGGCAGAGATATATAACCATCCAGCAGAAGAGATACCACAGGAAGGGCATTTCAGGGAAAGACAATGTTTTCAACAATAACACAATCTATCCCATATAGCCATACAATCAGCCACTGGATGATGAGGGTCATCTGGTCCCTAGAGATCAAAATAAAAACAGTTTTGGCATAAAAATGATATCTGCAACAAATTGATAGTCTCTAATGAAAAAGCCAAATAACATAGCAGAGGAAGAAAATGAAAATCTCAGAGTCACTTGTGTTCCCTCGTTCCTCACTGAAACAGCCCCAGCCACGTGTTTTCCTCACAAGGCAGATGAATGCTCGCTATGTATCATGACCCCATTCCAAGGTGAAGTTTCTTCCTGCCTTCTCATCATAGCCTGAAACAGGAAGCCTAGAAAATTGTTTTGGGGGGATATTAAATAACTTCCTGATTTAATTGATTGATGAATAATAACTTCTAAAATTAGCTCCGCATTTCATTCCATAATGTCTGAGTGAAATCCACTCAGCTTACCTGAAATCTTAGGAAAGGCAAATACTGAACAAACTCCCTTTAAGCTCCTAAAATTGTTATTCTCCAGTTTTCTTCCAGTCCTTACACACAGGGAGGGGAGAGCAGCTCACATCCATTTGTATAGCTTCTCTCTCCAAGAGCACCCACAGGTTTATAATTATAACCATCCAAAGGCCTTCATTCTCTCTTCACCCCTTTAGAAGAAGATAAAAATTGGGCATAAAGATTGATAACTGCAATTACTTCCCACTCAAGCTAACTCTTACCTTTACTCCCCCAAAATTTACCAGTATAAATTAGAAAATACAGATGCAGAAGGCAGCTGTGTTATTCATAAAGATCTAGGACAGGAATCAGAGGACTGTAATACACAAATGCCTAGCAGACAGGAAAGAAATCCTCCTTGTCCCCAGAAAAGAAGGCACTTAACCTCAACAGGGAGAAGAGGGAGAGGAATCCTGAGGCTTTTAAAACAATTATCCATATCTGCAGACCATCTGAGTTGCAGTTTATTTGTTTAGTTTACTTTCAGCCTCAAAGAGGCATATATTAAAGTTCCCCAAGTTATTCTACTATAGGCTACAAATGTTGATTCCAGGATAAAACATAATTAAAAATAGAAATATTCTTGTCATGAATCTGAAACCCTTTTTGAAACTGCCCTTGCAAAAAAACAAAGCTAACTGTCTTTGCTCATTCCCGGGCATAGGCCAAGCTAACTATGAGAGGAATGTAGTTTATAGTTGAACTTTAAAATGAAGACGATAACAGCCCCTTCCCAAAATGAACCCCCTCTTTATTCAGGGACTGAAACTGCCTTGTAAAACTAATAAATTGGCTGCAAGGCTAGAATTAGGTTCAGGAGTCATGTGGCCAGAGGTCACAAGATTTGTAACCTCCCCAGTTGCTACTATATATGACACCACTATTGTAAAACCTTAACTGGTGTTTGAGGTATCTTTCAAAGCTTGCATGTTGGTAGACTAGCTGGAAACATGTAACCCATACCAAGAAACAGGTTCAACTGGTCTTGTGACTCCTACCCAGGAAGTGACCCAAGAAGACAGCTTCAACCTCCTGTGATTTCATTCCCAACCCAACCAATCAGCATTACACATTCTCTACCCTCCTGCCCACTAAATTATCCTTGAAAAACTCTAGCCTTTGAATTCTCAGGGAGGCTGATTTGATTAATAACTCCCATCCTTCAACTTGGCTGGCCATGTGATTATTAAACTCTTTCTCTACTGCAACCCTGTTGTCTCAAGTAATTAGCTTCATCTGTGCAATGGGAAAGATGAATCTGTCTGGCATTACATTCTGTAAAGATCTAAATGTGGGAGGCCAAATGTGCTTTTTCAAATTTAAGCTCCTGAGCCCATATTACCACTTCCTCTAACACTGATTTCTAACCTCAGCAAGTATTTAGCAAGCATTTGTACAGCAGGTGTACATACAAGACAGAATGGTCAAATAAACAAGCACCCATGTAGTCTTAGAGAAATTCTTCCCATAAAACATGAGATTTGCATTTTCATTAGCTTGAGTTTATTGACAAGGAAACCTGGAAAAATTCTGATAGAGAAGCCAAGAAGTATAGTGGGAAATTTTCTCAAAGCCAAGCCACAAAGATGGCATTATACACTGCAAAAGTGGGCGCCTTCTAAGATGTAAGTGATATAATCAAAAAAGAAAGAATGATGTGCATATAGTTGCGATTGAGTGGTAAGGTATTGGATTTGTACTAGAGATATAGACATTAATAAGATAGACACAATTTCTGCCCCTCATGGAGCATATAGTTTATGAGGAAAGATAGATAAGTACTTGGAAATTTGATGAGCATTGTGAAAGAGGAGGTGGAGGGAGTTGTGGATTATGAATGGACATTTAATTTGGGACAGTTAGAAAAGGTTTCTTAATCAGTATATCAAAGAGATGTCTGCATTCCCATGTTAGTGCAGCATTATTCACAATAGCCAAGATATAGAATCAACCTAGGTGTCCAACAAATGAATGAATATAGAAAATGTGGTATATATACACAATGGGATATTATGCAGCCATAAAAAGAATGAAATTCTGTCATTTGCAGCAAGATGAATGGAACTGGAGATCATTAAGTGCAGTGAAATAAGCCAGGCACAGGAAGACAAATATTGCATGTTCTAACTCATATGTGGGGGCTAAAAAGTGAATCTCTTGGAGGCAGAGAGTAGAATGGTGGTTATGAGAGGCTGATAAGAGAAGGGAGAGAAATGAGGAGAAATTGGTTGAACAACTAGAAGAGAAGAACTGTATTGTTCCCAAAATTTAAAAAAAAGATCAATATTGGACGTGATGGATATCCCAATTACCCTGGTTTGATCATAACACATCGTACGCAAGTATCAAAATAACATATGCACCCCCAAAGTATGTACGACTATTATATATTAATTGTTAAACACTTTAAAAATAAAATTTAGGAAAGAAAAGCCTTCCTTGAGGAAGTGGCTTGGAAGCTGAGACCTAAATATTGTGTGGTCTATTAATTAAAACACATGGCAGCTCATATGGCTGCCCACAGCAGTTCTCACTGTTGTCAGCTCCCCACCTTTGCATCTGAGAAGCTCCCACCAGGCACGGTGCATCACAATCATCAAAGCTCAGCAGCAAGCCACCCACCTGATTCCATTAGGAAGACAACAAGACAGATAAGTGGAGAAATATGTTGAGAACTATCATGAGTCCAAGAAAGTTTAAATGGAAAAACCCAAAGTTTATTAGATGGGTCATCACAGAAGTGAGCTGATTTGAATTCTGTAAAATAGATAGTCACAAACTCCTGCCAAAATCACGATAACTACTTCCCACAGTCAAGAATAGTGCTCCACTTTTTTGATACAGTCTTTAAAAGATAATGAGATACAAAACTGCAGCTTTATAAATGAAACAAGAAGGAGGAACTTGTCAATCTTTTGACAAAAGTATTTGAATACTTTCCTTCTAGATTGGTAGAAAAAGAAAACTAACAGCAGATGTTATCAACAGTCAATATGACTCTGAAATTTAAAGACAAATGTACATTGATTTTCTAAAACGTCATGTTTCAGTCAGAACTGTAGCATTTGATCCCATATTTCTCATAACAACAATAAGCAACTATCCAGCTTAATCAGCAATAATCTAGTTGGCAAACAGATGCGTGCAGCTTGATCCAGCTAACAGGGCTGGATGTGCAGACCTCTTAGCAAATTGATTAGGACAACTACATGAGTATTAATGTTTTGTCTTTTGAAAATGTGTGATCATAACAAATAAACATGTTCTTTGATTTAATGCCCATAATTAGGATCCCAGTTTCTTCTGGGGTTATTTTAACCACCTGTGACATCTTGTTCATTAGCTACACAAAGAGAACCTGAGATGAACCAAAGAAAGCTATAAGAAACCTTAACTGAAAGCCCAAGGTGTGTTGCCCTCCACATTGGCATTACGAGAACACCCTCCAGCTGCCTTTTCCTTTTACTTGTGATAGGTCCCACTTGTCCTCATTCCTCTGCCAAAGCAAATTAAACCAAGCTCCCTTTGCTAACCTTGAAGGCATTCTAAGATGGATCAAAAAATCACGTTAGCTAAGACAGCTTTCTTTTCAGCCAAGAGCAGAGACCCAAGGAGCCCTGACTATCAAGAGCACTCGCTCAGCTACCAGAAATTCTTTTGTTAGGGTAAAGGGGCCACATGGGTTCATCAGTCCTGGTGCTCTGTGGTGTATGTTAACAGGCAGGAAGACTTCAGAGGAAATTGTTTCTGGCCTTTCTTTGCAATAAATGTAACTGTAACTTTGAGTTTGGGGATATACAAGTCTCTAAGTGAACTCCTGGGTAATCTCATACATTGTGATACATTCACTACTTGGAAATAACAGTCTGTGAGTTACATCTTATTCTTCTCAGGAAGAATCTCTTGAGAAAATTGTAGCAAAGCAAAACAATGTTTTGTTTTCTGTTTAAAAATAAAAACGGCTGACAGTACCATTTTCTATTTTGATATTTTTGTCATGAAAAAGTTGCCGGTTGCCTTATTTGCAATGTGACTTGAACAATGATTATTTCGCCATTCATATGCTATAAGGATGGTTACAATGTTCCCACTAGGGCTAATATTCATCAAACTAGTCAATATACTTCATTTCCTCCAAATATTCATGAAGCATTTAAAAAATGGATTTCTCAGTTGTGAATCAATTGGATGAAGTAAAATGCAGGGAGTTTTCAACACGAAGGTCAGTTTTCAGTATTCTGTGGTTTGTGGTAGATTCAGTCCTTCTTCTAAATAATATGCCAGCACAAACATTGGATGATTTATTGCCTTCCCTTCCTGAACTTCCTGCTCCTCTCTGCCCCCAACACCAAAAAAATCCAAACAAAACGAAACAGGTTTAAGATATAAACATTAGCTGATAGACTGTCAACGTTCCAAATATCAGTAAGAGAAATAAAAGACCACACACTGATTATTGGTTTAACTGTCAGTAGACGCAAGGACATACAAAATGACCTCAATCTGTCTAAATGACTGCCTTTTGTCTACCTTGTCCAGACCTGTTTGAAATTATACAAACTCAGATTCTATTCGGAATATTCACAAGCCCTTTCTGTTCATGTAATTCCCTTCTTTAAATTGACTAATGGTCTCTTCCTTTTCTCCCTTCTACTCTCTCTCCTCCTATACTCTTAAAGGTTTTGGCTTCTAGGAGGGACATGACTGAACTATTCAGAAGTTTTTTCATGGCTCTAAAAGAAAAACCTCTGACATTTTCACACAGGGAGCTTTCCTTTGTGATACAGACAAATCTTTTAAGTTCCCCATTATGTTCTTAATTATACACACTTTCTAAGTAGCTGTGGTTTTCTTTTCTGTTTTTAAATGTTAATTAAGAAGATCATAAATGTTCTTACAGTTTTATTAATCATTTTCACATGGACAGTATTACACTTGGCACAAGGCAGCATTCCAGTTTTCCCTAAAAAAAAAAATCCAAGAACTATCCTTCCTACTCTTTTCTCTTCCCTAATAAAATCTCTGCTTCAAACACCTCCCAAAATAGGCCTATTTCCTTCCTTCCTTTTTCTGTTTGCTTTTTTCCTTCTAAACATAGGGAATTTGTCTCCAGGAAAGGAAAACATGGGGCTGGGGTACAAGGATGGGAGTGAAACTTACTTTTCATGTGTTTCATTTTCTATTGGTTATGAAAACTTCCCAGCTTACATCAACAAATGTATCACCTCATGATCAGAACTCTCAGTTGGCTTGACTGATGTCTCTGGCCTGGGTTTCATAAGGCTGAAATCAAGGTACCAGCACTTGTTCAGAACACTTACCTTTGCCTACAGCTGTGCAAAATTATCTAACACAAAGCCTATTTTATAATAAAGTGTTGAATATCTCATGTAATTTATTGAATACTGGAAGTAAAAAACAGAATGGTAAGGTTTCTACTGAATGTGTAGTACTTTCTCACCATTTTAAAGTTAAAAAATCTTAAAATATCTTAGTTGAGAGCATCTGTACACACATAAGGCCTCCCGTCTATTGCATGTAAAATTATACTCTATTTTTTCTCAATTATACAAATATTACATGTTCACCGAAGAAAAGTTATAAATTATATAAACAAACAAAGAGAAAAAATTAAGTTACCATTATCTCTCCGTCAACAGAAAGCCACTGAAATATACCGGTATGTGCACTTCCAGGTGTGTGTGACAGAGAAAAAGACAAAGAGAATACATTGATTTCTCTTTTTCAAAAGTGGAATCATACTACATACAGTTTAATACCATTTTATTTACATTAATTATTTTTGTGAACATTTTTTCATGTCAGTAGACAAATTTCTGCAACAAAACTATTACAGTTCAAAGGGAGTTTTTGAAAATATTTTTAAATGAGTAACATATTCATTGAAGAAAAATTAGAGAATAGAGATAAGCAAAATAAAATTGTAATTGCACCATGTGAAGACAACCACTGTTAACATTTCCATCTTTATTGTTATTGGATATACACTACTCTAGTCCTCCCAAGTTGAACACTATTGCCAAGCTTTTGCTAGACATGCTTTTGCTAGACATGCTCTTGCTAGACAGGCACCAGCAAAGATGGAACAAGCTAAACCTTTGTTCACACCCTTGATTATTTCCTAAAGACTAAGTCCTTGATTAAGTCCTAGATGAAGTATTGGGTCCAAAGACATGAACATTTTTACGGCCATTGGTCAACGTTGCCAAAATGTTTTCTTGGAGAATTTATAGAGTATGGGAGTACATTTTTCCAGGTCCTCTCACCAATCTTGGGTGGTATAATTTTGTTAAAAAATCTTTCAAGCATACCACTTCACAACATTTTCAACTTTGGCACTACACAAAGATGTTTTGGGTCTTGGTTTGGAAGCATAAGCTCTAATAGCTTTTCTGGGATACTGTTTTAATCAAGTCCTGGCCTACTGTAAGAGGCAGACATGTTTTTGTGCAGGAAAAATCAAGAAAGACATGAATATTTACATGAAGAAAACTATGAAATTACCAAAGAAAAGATTCAGCTGGAGAAAGAAATGGACTACTCTTTGAAATTGTTTCCAGAAGGAAATCTTTGCTTTGATTTCATTTTCTTCAGCACCCAATCCCAAGGAAGCATCCAATCCTCTCTCGTCTTGTTCTGCATGTCAGAAGACAGAGTACCAGTTCTGAAGGTTCCTCCTTGAGATCCCTTTCATGGATCTGGTTTAAGTCCGAGAGCATATAATCTGCTATGTGGAGCTCAGTGCAACAAAGGCATTGGCCAATTTCCAGCAATTATCTGAGAAATTCTATTTCAGACACTAAATCTCCAGCTTTAATCAACTTGCAAATCCCAATCATCCCCAGCAGTGAGCAATCGCAGGTCTGAAGGAAACAGTGATTGTGTCTGTGACCCCAGAAGACCTCTCTCCATCAGGTATCATTTGGAAATCCCTGGGGTCTGATTGCCTCATATTAAACTTTCATTATTTCCAGATAAGGTATCTGAATAGAAGAAATAATGCCCAGGTGCTGGAAGGGCTGCTAACTTGGGGCCAGCTGAAACTGCCTGTGTCCTGCAGGCTGAAAATTGAGGAAGGGAAACAATGACCCAGGAGATAGATGTGTATTCTGTTCCTTTGTATCATCAGAAGCCTGGCTTGACCAGAGGTTTTTCTCTCAGCAGCTTTGGTGGTGATATCTCTGTGGCAGCCACCTGAGGGTAATTGATTCCTTGGCTAATTTGGCTTGGGTGCCAGCAGCCGTTTTGAGGCAACATTCACCCAGAGCTCCTAGCTTAACCTCAGCAGTTAAGCATTTTTGGCACTGCCAAAAGTTGTCACCTCACCCTGCATAACCCCCAAAGGCAGTGCTTGTAGTGCACAGCAGGAGTTGAAATTGTGTGTGTGTGTGTATGTGTGTGTGTGTGTGTATATCAGCAAGTGGGATAGATTAGCTCTTAATGAATGAGCACATAAAGATGATCCATTCCAAACATCTGCAAGTATAAAACCACATGCCTAGTGAAGAATTTTTTTCTGTTCTAATGTAAGATCTACCTAGAAAAGAATATCACAAAACTTACTGCTTTATGAGTTAACAGAAAAAAAAAAAAAAAAAAACCTGTTTCTGGTAGTTTTCTAAGTGTTGAGGTAGAAGGAAGAAGACAGGAGGAGCCAAAATTTGCATTTAGAAAATGAGGTCTTCCTCCCAGAACTGCCAACACAGATTCTCTATAACACTTTGTCGAAAATTAATTCTCTCCACAGAAACAATAATTGAATTCTAACCAATTTTTTCTTTTTAAAGAAGTGGATTATATTTATGCTATAATTAAACCCAGCAAAAAGATCATAGGCATTTCTTCAACTAGGTCAGAAATTATGAAGTTAGGTGTGCCAACGCTAGTATCAGACACACCTGCCAACAATTTAGCATCTTCCCACTTCATGCTTCTCTGAACAGCAGGAAATGTTCAGCGTTGTCACAAAGCTGCTTTCCTATGCTTTGCTACACAAGCATCTTCTACCTGCAGTATTTTTCGTGCCTTATTTTTCCTATCTTGCAAAAAGAAACTGCACCAACCTGTTCCCCTATCTACAAAGGTTCCTCCCATAATTTTTTATTGTTAAATAAAGTCTTAATTCCCTTTTATTGATCAAATTTGAACTTTATGCCTAAGATACTTGTATTTCTTTTTTTTTTCTTTTTCACTTTTCTGGTTTTTTTTTTTTCTTGCTTGGGTTGCATATTCTGCAAAACATTGAGAAATAATATCAGAAGACAGTTACTACCACATGCTCTGATATGATGATGTGGCACTTGCCACAGGCCAGGTGTCCTTTGAGGGATGGTTAATTCTGCCAGTGCTCCTCAGAAAGCGAGAAAAGCCTGGGAGTTTATGCCACTGTTTCTGACCACACAGTAGGCCTGATCCAATAACTAGGAATATGAAAGCCTAATATCAGGATAATCCTGAGACATAATTCAGATTTTCCCAATGGGATCAGGCTGGAGATAACCGTCACAGGATTTTGCTTGAAATTTTATCCCTGCAGGGGGGTTTCTTCCTATTTCCGGTATCTAGTGTTGCACAATAAGCCACCCAAACATTAGTCTTCTATCACTGTGAAACTACCCCAAATTTCAATTTTCTATTGCTTCATAACAAACTATTCCAAAGCTTAAAACTGCAATTATTGTATTTGCTCATGATTCTTTTGGTTGGGAATTCAAACAAGGCATGGCAGGGATTGCTTGTCTCTGTCTATGATGTTTGGGACCTCAGTTGGGATGGCTGAAACGACTGTAGGGGCTGGCTGGACTGGCTGGACTAGTGTCATATGTCTGGGGCTTTGGTTTTCACTGCCAGCTGGATTCCTCAGTTTTCTACTCCATGTCACCTCCCCATGGTGCTAGCTCAAACTTCACAGCTTGGTGGTCTCAGGTGGTCGGGTTACTTACATGGCAACTGGTTACTGCTGGGGACAAGCAGACACTGCTAGGCATCTTAAAAGACAGGCCTGGAATTAGGCCAGAATCATTTCTACCATGTCTGTTGGTCGAAGCAAGTTATAAGGCCAACGCTGATGGGAGGGGAAATAGACCCCTCCCTGGTGGGTGGAGTGGTTTGTGCAAACATGGAGGAAACGAATGGGAGGCAGCCACCTTTAAAAACCAGTTACTACACTCCGCTCCCTGTCCTCCTTGCTCTTTTACAGCTTTCTCCTGGGAGCACTTTCTAAATGAAATCACCTACACATAAACTCTCATCTCAGAGTCTTGCCTCTGGGAAACCTGACCCTAAGATAAAGGTTATTTCAATCCAAAGATTTCAGCCTCCTGTTCTAGGAAGGTTTGTTACTAATGTGGACTAAATCCAAGTCTCCATGCTGACATCTGCAAAACCCCAGGAGCAAGCATTATAATTCTACATCAGGGGATCCCCAATTTGGGATACTCACTACAAACACTTCGGAGCTCAAGAAAAAAAAAAAAAAACCTTTATGTTTGGGACCTACTCCAGGGATTCTGAATTCATTGGGCTGGAATAAGATGTATGCATGGATATTTTTAGTATTTTTTTAAAGTTCCTCTGCTAATTCTAATGTGGAGTCCAGGTTAGGAACCACTGTTCTGGCCAGGTGCAGTGGATCACACCAGTAATCCCAGCACTTTGGGAGGCCCAGGTGTGTGGATCATGAGGTCAAGAGATTGAGATCATCCTGGCCAACATGGTGAAACCCCGTCTATACTAAAAATACCAAAATTAGCTGGGCGTGGCAGCACACACCTGTAGTCCCAGCTACTCAGGAGGCTGAGGCAGGAGAATCACTTGAACCCAGGAGGCAGAGGTTTCAGTGAGCTGAGATTGCACCATTGCACTCCAGCCTGGCAACAGAGCAAGACTCCATCTCAAAAAAAAAAACAAAAAACAAAAAAAAAAACCCTGTTGTAAGTAGTTCAAGCTATGAAGACTGTGTGTGGGAAAAAGAGGATGAAAATACCACAAGGTATCCTGTGAAGGCAAAAAATAAATAACCCTTAACCAAATCACCTCTTGCCCTGGGGCCAAAATCTTATAGCTGCCATCAAATAACATGGGTTGCAAATCTGGTTTTCAAATCCAGTTGCTCTAGGTTTAGGAGCGGAGAGGCTTCTTTTACATGTCTTGTCTGAATAAAAGTCACATACATATACTCTACTAGTTCAGTTTAGAAAAATAAATTCCAGTCATTGTGTACCCTTTGCCTTATGGCCTACAGCATATTAAATGTTATTTCTAAATCCTACTAGAGTTTTATAGAAATAGTAATATCTAGCCTTCTCTTTACTAGGGACAAAGAACAATCTTGGTTATATTCGCACCTGAGTTGGAAAAAACAACTTTCAGTGCCATTTATTAAACTTCAAGAGTGAAATCTGATTATTAAAATTCCATAGTGTAGAAGAATATTTCAGAGTATAAAGGACTCACAGACACCTTTCCTAGCTAATTCCACAATCAATAGGACAAAATTTTCCCTTTTCTTCTTGCTGAGTCTCTTAATCTTTAAATGATACAGAGGAGAGAGTGTTCTAACTTCCTGTAATTACATTTTCTTGTTAAACTTTATCCTTAGTCCTGATTCTCAATTTGGTTTCTATAATCACTGGTTTTTATTCTATAAAACTTTGTTTTGTAATTAGCAAGATAGAGATCAATGTAACACAAAATATGTGCTAACACAGAACCAGGTTTTGCTCTTCCATGCATGAACGCCAAGTGTAGAGAAGATAACCTGCAAAAACAGTTCAAGGGAAACTTGATCTCATCCCAGAAATAACAGCCTCCTCTTTCATGGGAGGCAGCAATCTTAAAATGTTGCATTTCAACACTGTACCTCCCCTTCTTGCCAGGAATTATAACATAGTAACATCTCTGAAATGGTGATATGTCTTATAATTGTCATCATTTAATTGGCAGGTTTTTTTCTTTCATAGTGGTAAATAAAATAATGGTGTACCTTAAAACTGACAGTGTCTTAGTTTGGATGAAATATGGCAATCCACACTCACCCAGCTAAAGAAAGCATGGAATAAATTTCAAATTAAAATGCAGATATGTGAAAGGCAGAAAGAAAAAATTGAATTTCCTGTCTAATGTAGCCCCTTTTGGACCCTATCAGGAGCAAACAGCAATAACCAAAGCTTGGAGTGCTATATGCAGGTCACTACCTATGCCTTCTCTCACCTATTGCAATTTTGAGCATATTGCCCACCTTTAGGATAAGCTCTAAGAGACTATCTTAACAGTATAGGTGTTTTTTTGTTTTGTTTTGTTTTGTTTTGTTTTTTAAGATGGCTGACTAGAAGCATTGTAAGCATGCCTCATCCACTTAGAATTACCAAAAAATATGTAGACAGTCTCTTTTTTTTTTTTTTTTTTTAAGCTGGAGTCTCCCTCTGTTGCCAGGCTGGAGTGCAATGGCGCAATCTCAGCTTACTGCAACCTCCGCTTCCCGGGCTCAAGCAATTCTCCTTCCTCAGCCTCCTGAGTAGCTGGGATTACAGGCGCCTGCCACCACACCCAGTTAATTTTTGTATTTTTAGTAGAGATGGGGGTCTCACCATGTTGGCCAGGATGGTCTCGATCTCCTGACCTTGTGATCTGCCCACCTCTGCCTCCCAAAGTGCTGGGATTACAGGCAGGAGCCACTGTGCCTGGCCAACATTCACATTTTAAACACATTATCCAAGGTAGAACGTGGGAGTTTGACAGAAAAAAAAAAATGATAGGAAACACTAAAATCTAGGAAGGAGAAGGAAAATGTGCAGCTTCTGTGGCTAGGATTGGCCCGGAACTGGTAGTGAATTCCTCAGTACAGGGGAAGGTGAGTGAGTGTCTTCCTACAGTTTACCTTCTCACTTGGGAACTGTACCATCCAAGCCATAGGAGAAAGACTTTGACTCTTCTAAGCCCTGATTCTGACTTGGGAGCAGCCAGGAGACTGTAGGAAGAAACCCCAAGGAGGGAGCACACCTTGGGTCTCACACTCTTTCTGGGACCTGAGGAGCTACAATAAAACACCATTCTTGATCCTTGCTTTTAACAGACTATGCTCAGTCCTGGAAACCAGTGGCACCAGTCCCGGGCATTGGGGAAACTCAGGCTGCTGCTTCCAGAGTGGGGCATGGGGCCTAGGTAGGGGTGTCGGGGAGGCTTTTGCAAACGGGACTGAGAAGCAAGTGTGCTGTGGGCTGCAGCTGCTGGAGCTACATGTGGGCAACTCCTCCACTTGTCCTGAGTAAGACAAGAGTTGCTGCAGAAACTTGGACATGAGCTGGGAAGAGGGCCCCCATGGCCCAGGGCTGAGTTCCGGGCTAGGCATGAACTACCAGGTCTGACTGAACAGCCAGGATGGGGGAGGGATCCCCCAGCTGCAACAGCCAGGATGGGGGAGGGAGCCCCACAAGCACTGGGGCGTGAAGAGGACATAAGTCCCCCAGCTGCTGGCCAAGGCTGTGGCTGCTGAGACTGCTGGGACTGGCCACCCCCACCACATGGTAAGACCTCACTGTAGTGGTGGTTGCCCCTCACCCAAGCATTTCTCCAGGGCCCAAGGATCAACCCACCTCACCCCCAACTCCTCATCACAGCTAGTCCATGCACTCATCATTGGGGGACCTGTGCACAAGTCTGCCTGGTCTGGCTCTGCTTGGCTTCACCCCACCCTCTGAGACAGAGTGCAGGATCCATGGTCCTGGGGGGTTCCATAACCCAATCCACCACCTGGGGCACCTAAGCATTTATCCTGGGGGACAGAGGCTGGGCACAAACAACATATCACTACCACCTCAAGTATCTGCAGGTGCTTGCTTCTACCTGCATGCACCACCTAGTGGCCTGGAAGCCAGCCTGCATGGCCCATTGCAACAACTGCCAATACAAAAGCACAGCACTTGGGAATCAGAAGAGCATCTCACCACTACTGCTACCACCATTGCCCACATCATGTGGCTGCCCAGGAACCCAAGAGCCTACTCACCCAACCAGTCCACCACTACCACAACCAGCATTGAGAAAGGCACCCAGAGCCCAAAAATCAGCCTGCTTGGAACCACCAACACAAGTGTCAGAATACACTGCCACAGAGCACAAGGATAGACATGCTTAGCCCCACTGAAAGCTAAAGACAGACCAATCTGGCATTCCAGACCCTAGCACAAGTTTACCACAGCCTCCACCAATAACCGCACCCTAACACACCAAGGAAACCACAGATACCACTGATGCTATTTATAGCCAATGAAATTATAGTAGTCTTCCCTACTCCACGCACCCAAAAGCAAAGCCAAAGGGTCCTACCCAACCAACATCATAGTCACATATTCAGGAAAAAGCCCCCCCAGTGAAGGAAAACTCAAAAATAAAGAGAAGCAAATGCTGTAAAGACATAAGAAACATGAAAAAGCAATATGACACCCTCAAAGGAACACAATAATTCTCCAGCAATAGATCCTAACCAAAAAGCAATCCTCAAAATGCCAGATAAAGAATTCAAAATATTTATTTTTAAAAGTTCAATGATGCAAGAGAAATATGAAAAGCAATACAAAGAGCTCAAAAATCAATTCAGGAAATAAGTGAAAAATTTATCAAAGAGATAAATATCTTTTTGAAAAAAACAGACATTCTGGAACTGAAAAAGTCATCAAAGCAAGAACAAAATACAATCGAAAGTTTCAAAAATAGACTAGGCCAAGCAGAATAGAGAATTTCAGAACTTGAAGACAAATATTTTGAAATAATCTAGTCAGGCAAAAAATAAAGAAAAAAGATTTTTTAAAAAATGAACAAAGCCTTTGAGATACTTGGGACTACAAAAAGCAACTGAATGTATTAATTGTTAGTATCCCTGAGGGTAAAGAGAAATTGAAAGGCTTAGAAAACCTACTTAACAAAGTAATAAATGAAAACTTCACAATTCTAGGAAGAGATTTAAATATCCAGATATAGGAGGCTCAATGATCCCCAGAAAATACAATGCAAAAAGTACTTCACCATGGCCTATTGCAATTCAGGCTGTGTAAAGTCAAAGTGACAGTACAAATTCTAAAGTCAGCAAGAGAAAAACATTTTATCATCTATAAAGGAAACCCTCTATCTGACTAAAAGCTAATTTCTCAGCAGAAACTTTACAGACCAGGAGAAAATGGGATGATATATTCAAAGCACTAAAAGAAAAACACTGTTAGCCAAGGATACTATGTCCAGAAAATTTCTTTCATAAATAAAGGAAAAATAGTCTTTCCCAGACAAGCAAAAGCTGAGGAAGTTCATCACCTCTAGAGCAGCCCTCCAATAAATGCTTAAGAAAGTTCTATACTCAGAAGCAAAAGATTAATAGCTACCATCATGAAAACACTCAAAAATATAAAAGCCATTGATAGAGCAAGCAAACAAGGAAGAGGAAACTAGCAAATGTTACCACTGTAGAATACCAACAAACTACAATAGTAAACAATAACAGAGAAATAAAGGGAAAAAATAATATATATAATTACCAGAAATCAAGTAACAAAATAACAGGAATAAGCCCTGATGTGTCAGTAATAGCCCTGAATGTAAACAAATTAAACTTTCCACTTAAAAAAAATATAGACTTGCTGAATGGATTTTTTTAAATGACTCAAGTATAGGCTGCCTACAAGAAACTCATCTCATCTGTAAAAACATGTACAGAATGAAAGTAAAGGCATGGAAAAAGAAGCTACATGCAAACAGAAACCAAAATTAGGCAGAGTAGTTATATCAGATAAAACAGACTTTAAATCAAAAACAGTAAAAAGAGACAAAGAATCTCATTATATATTGATAAAAGGATCTATTCAGTAAGAAGATATAAAAATTCTAAACATATGTACCCAAAACTGAAGCACCCATATATATAAAGCAAATATTATTAGATTTAAAAGAAAAGACAGGCTCCAATACAACAATAGATAGGAATTTCAACACCCCATTCTCAGCATAACACAGTTCATCTAGACAGAAAATGAACAGAGAAATATTGAATTTAAACTGCACATTAGACCAGAAGGACCTAAAAATCATTTACAGAACATTTCATCCAGTGGCTGCATAATACACATTTTTCTCATCAGCACATAAAACATTCTCCAGGTTAGACCATATGTTAGAACACAAAACAAGTCTCAACAAATTTCAAAAAATTGAAATCAGACCACAATGAAATAAAGCTAGATATCAATAGCAAAGAGAACTCTGGAAATGATACAAATACATGAAAATTAAACAACATGCTCCTGAATGACTGAATGAAAGAAATAAGGAGTAAATAAAAAAATTCTTGAAACAAACAAAAATCAAAACCCAATATGCCAAAACCTACAGGATACAGCAAAAGAGTGCTAAAAGGGAAGTTTGTAGCAATAAATGCCTACACCAAAAAAAAAAAAAAAAAAAAAATAGAAAGACTCCAAATAAAGAACCTATTGATGCATCTCAAGGAACTGGAAAACAAGAACAAACCAAACCCTTGGTAGAAGGAAAAAAAGAAAAATCAGAGCAGAACTAAACTAAATAGAGACCAAAAATATATATATACACACAAGGGATCAGTGAAACAAAAAGTTGGTTTTTTGAAAAGATAAACAAAATCAATAAACTGCTTGATATGCTAACCAGGAAAAAATGAGAGAAAACCCAATAAAATCAGAAATGAGAAAGGAGGCATGATAAATGATACCACAGAAATACAAAAGATCATCAGAGACTATTATGAACAACCATACATTCACCAGCTACAAAACCTAGAGGAAATTAATAAATTCCTGGAAGCATGCAACCTCCCAAGATTGAACCAGGAAGCAATAGAAGACCTGAACAGTCCAATAATGCACAGAACATTAAATCCATAACAAAAAAAATCTCTGAACTAAGAAAAGCCCAGGACCAGATATATTCATAGTAAAATTCTATCAAACATACAAAGAAGAATTAATCTCAATCCTTCTGAAACTGTTCCAAAAAACTGAGGAGGTGGGAATTCTTTCTAACTCATTCTACAAGGCCAGTATAACCCTGATACCAAAACCAGACAAGCACACAACAGAACAAAGAAAACTACAGACCAATATCCCTGATGAACATAGGCACAAAAATAAAAAAAAAAACTAGCAAATTAAATCCAATGACACATCAGAAAGATAGTATACCACACTCAACTGGGTTTTATACCGGGAATACAAAGATGGTTCAACATACACAAATCAATAAATGTGATACATTACATAAACAGAATTAAGGACAAAATCCATATGATCATCTCAATAGATGCAGGAAAAGCATTTCACAAAATCCAGTATCCCTTCATGATAAAAACCCTCAACAAAGTAGTCATAGAAGAAATGTACCTCAAAATAACAAAGGCCATATACGACAAACCCACAGCCAACATCATACTGAATGAAGAAAAGTTGAAAGCCTTTCCCATAAAAACTGGAACAAGACAAGGACGCCCACTTTCACCACCCTATTCAACATAGTACCGATAGTACTGGCCAGAGTAATTAGGCAAGAGAAAGAAATAAAAGACACCCACATTGGAAGAGAGGAACTCAAATTGTCTCTGCGTAATTTGGAAAACCTAAAAACACCACCAAAAACCCTTAGTTTGATAAATGAATCTAGTAAAGTTGTGAGATACAAAAACAATGTCCAAAAATCAATAGCATTTCTATACACCAATAACAATCTAGCTGAGAATCAAGAGGCAATCACATTTACAATAGCTATAAAAATATAAAATACCGGAGGCGAGGTTCTGGCTGGTTGTGCCGTTGCGAGCTGCAGCGGGGATCGCTGCGGCAGGCCCAGAAGTGTATCCTGACTCGTAAATTGACGAAGCCACTGGTGCTGCAAGTGTTCTTTTGGGGTAGTGTCTGGGATCCGGTGCAAGTCGAATCACTGTTCAAATAAGGTGTAATTGAAAAGTGATCCTCTCTTCAGAGCTGTCAAAAACAAATCCAAGTCTGGATCTCGCTCTCCTCGCTCAGGATCTGCATCAAGATCTCGTTCTTGTTCACGTTGGAAGTCTCGGTCCCTAAGGCCATCTGTCTCTGGTTCAAGGAAGTGCAGGCTGAGTTCTAGGTCTCGTTCCAGATTATATTCTCCAGCTCATAACAGAGAAAGAAACCACCCAAGAGTATAACAGAATCGGGATTTCCGAGGTCACAACAAAGGCTATATAGAAGGCCCTATTATTTCCGTGGGCGCAACAGAGGCTTTTATCCATGGGGCCAGTATAACCGAGGAGGCTATGGAAACTACCGCTCAAATTGGCAGAATTGCCGGCAAGCATACGGGCCGTTCAAGATCCCGGTCCCCAGCGAGAAGGTCCCCTTCACCAAGGTCCAGGAGCCATTCTAGAAACTCTGATAAGTCGTCTTCTGACCAGTCAAGGCGCTCCTCATCCTCTCGTTCTTCCTCCAACCATAGCCGAGTTGAATCTTCTAAGCGCAAGTCTGCAAAGGAGAAAAGTCCTCTTCCAAGGATAGCCGGCCATCTCAGGCTACCGGGGATAACCAGGGAGATGAGGCCAGGGAGCAGACATTCTCTGGAGGCACCTCTCAAGATACAAAAGAATCTGAGAGCTCGAAGCCATGGCCAGATGCCACCTACGGCACTGGTTCTGCATCAGGGGCCTCAGCAGTTTCTGAGCTGAGTCCTCGGGAGCAAATTGCAGCTCTCAAAAGCCCCCTCCAGTCTGTGGTGGTGAGGCAGCGGTCACTCCTTCCTAGCCCCGTGCCAAAACCTAGTCCTCCACTTTCCAGCACATCCCACATGAGCTCAACTCTGCCAAGCGGTGCTGAGTATCAGCCTGGGACACACCAAGTTCAGTTCGACCATGGTTCTTGGGTCCCTGAGTCCATCCAAAAACAGCCCTGTGGGTAAGAATTTACCATCCATTGGCTCCACATATGTCTCATCTCAGAAGGAGGAGAGTGCTGCTCCAGGAGGAGCAGCCTGTACAAAGAGGTACCTAGAAGAGCAGAAGACAGAGAATAGAAAAGATAAGGAACGGAAACAAACAAATACAGATAAAGAAAAAATAAAAGAGAAAGGGAGCTTCTCTGACACAGACTTGGGTGATGGAAAAATGAAATCTGATTCTTTTGCTCCCAAAACTGATTCTGAGAAGCCTTTTCAGGGCAGTCAGTCTCCCAAAAGGTATAAGCTCCGAAATGACTTTGAGAAGAAGATGGCTGACTTCCACAAGGAAGAGATGGATGATCAAGATAAGGACAAAGCTAAGGGAAGGAAGGAATCTGAGTTTGATGATGAACCCAAAATATGTCTAAAGTCATAGATGCAAACGAAAACCAGGAGGAGGAGAAGTCAGGCAAATGGGAGGGCCTGGTATATGCACCTCCAGAGAAGGAAAAGCAGAGGAAAACAGAGGAGCTGGAGGAGGAGTCTTTCCCAGAGAGATCCAAAAAGGAGGATCGGGGCAAGAGAACCAAAGGTGGGCACAAGGGCTTTGTGCCTGAGAAGAATTTCTGAGTGACTGCTTACAAAGCAGTCCAGGAGAAAAGCTCATCGCCTCCCCCAAGAAAGACTTCTGAGAGCCGAGACAAGCTGGAAGTGAAAGGAGACTTTTCCACAGGGAAGTCTTCCTTTTCCATTACTCGAGAGACACAGGGCAATGTCCGGATGGACTCTTTTGATGAGGACTTTGCACGACCCAATGGCTTATTGGCTCAGGAACGCAAGCTTTGCCGAGATCTAGTCCATAGCAACAAAAAGGAACAGGAGTTTTGTTCCATTTTCCAGCACATACAGTCAGCTCAGTCTCAGCGTAGCCCCTCAGAACTGTTTGCCCAACATATAGTGACCATTATTCACCATGTTAAAGAGCATCACTTTCGGTCCTCAGGAATGACATTACATGAACGCTTTACTAAATACTAAAGAGACGAACTGAGCAGGAGGCAGCCAAAAACAAGAAAAGCCCAGAGATACACAGAAGAATAGACGTTTCCCCCAGTACCTGGCTGCAACGCTGAGGGAAAATACAAAGATGATCCTGTTGCTCTCAGCCTTGATATTGAACGTCGTAAGAGATTTTTTTTTTTCCAACAGAGTCACACTCTGTCGTCCAAGCTGGAATGCTGTGGCATGATCTTGGCCCACTGCAACCTCTGCCTCACAGGTTCAAGTGATTCTTGTGCCTCAGCCTCCCAAGTACCTGGGATTACAGGCATGTGCCCCCACCCCCAGCTAATTTTTGTATTTCATGTTGGCCAGGATGGTCTCAATCTCCTGACCTAGTGATCCACCCACCTCTGCCTCCCAAATTGCTGGGATTACAGGCATGAGCCACCATGCCCAGCCAGGAGAGAGATCTTAAATGAGGTAAATCGAGAGGATCAGTGGATTCCTGAGACTCCAGGCCCTCGAGGAAAAGGTCAGCTGAGAAAACAGAGAAAACTCATAAAGGATCAAAGAAGCAGAAGAAGCACCAGAGATCGAGAGACAGGTCCAGATCCTCCCTTCCTCCCAGTCATCTCACTCCTACAAAGCAGAAGAGTACACGGAAGAGACAGAGGAAAGAGAGGAAAGCACCACGGGCTTTGAGAAATCGAGACTGGGGACCAAAGTCTTGGTGGGTCCAAGTGAAAGAGGAAGTGGCAGAGCTCGAGGAACCTTTCCATTTTGAGCCAGAGGAAGAGGCTGGGGCAGAGGCAACTACTCTGGGAACAATAAAAACAACAGCAACGATTTTCAAAAAAGAAACCAGAAAGAGGAGTGGGACCCAGAGTACACACCCAAAAGCAAGAAGCATTACTTGCATGATGACCATGAAGGTGAAGGCAGTGACAAGTGGGTGAGCCGGTGCCAGGCGGAGGAGCCTTTCCTCTGGGTCAGGTCCGGTTCATGTTCCAGAAATCAAGTACCAGACCTAAGGTGGCCCATGACAAATTCAGTGGGGAGGAAGGGGAGATTGAAGACAACAAGAGTGGGACAGAGAACTGAGAAGAGAAGGACAATTTATAGCCCACAACCAAGTAGGGGCCACTCTTGATGGGATTCCTTGCCCAGGGGAGAGAGGTGCTGGGAAGATGGCTGCGAGGAGCTAAACAGAGGAACCTCAAGAAGATTCTGAAAATCCTACCCCACCCCTCACCGGCCATGCAGATTGTACTACCATGGAAGTCATCCCTGGCACTGCCTCCCACTGGACAGAGGAGGCTGGCTGTGGAGCCCAGGGATCAGGCCCAGCTCTTGAGCAGAACACAACTCATTGGGCTTTAGCTGTTTTTCTCATTTGTTGCTGGTGTATGGCATTGGGGCAAGGGTAGGGCGGGACAGCGATGCTTGAATTTTTGTTTCCTATCAGAAACCAACAGTTTTGTTCTGAATTTCATTTCATTTGGAGCTAAGAAGACTAATTTGATGATTTTCAATCTCTTCTCCCCATCCTGATTTTAAAAGCCCTTCTTTTTTTTTCTTTTCTTTTTTTAGGCCTATGTAGTAATATTAGAAACATTTAATTTGGGAAACTTTGATTCTTAAAAGAGAAAACAAAGCATGTGAATAAACTTTGAAGTGTTCACCTCAGTTTGGGACCAAATTGCTTGGATCTTTGTAAAAACCGGTTTTGTATGTCAAGGAGGAGTTTAAGGCCTTCTGACCACCTTGTGTTCCCCTTTTCTGCACAGCCATGTATCACGTGGAGTTGCTCCTAACCACACCTCACGTGCCCCTGAGCCCTATTTCCTGATTTCTTCTGGGCTGGACTTCCCATACTCCACCAGCAGCTTCGGTATCCCAAACTTTCTAGTCCTGCTGATCCTTCCAGCAATGGGGTGGAAACTGGAGGGCAGTGTCTGGTCTGTTTTCTAAAAAACTTATGAATTATATTGTCTTTACAAATATAAGATGAGAAAATAATTTTTTCAATATTTTTATTAATCTTTTTATAAAATGAAAAACTCCTATGATCGATTAAGGGAGGTGGTTATGGCTGGGTGGTTCATGGAGTTTTTTGGGGTCTTTAGTTAGTTGTTTGTGTTGTTTGTTTGTTTGTTTGTTTTGTCTTTTTAACCTTAAGCTGTTTAAATTGAAGCATTCTCAGATGTTTGCGGGGAAACATCCTCTTAAAATGAGTCCTTGTGCTTGTCTTCAGGGGAGGCGGTCCTGAGCAAGTGAATCATAGGGCGTTTATGCATATGTTATACGCAGACTGCACCCACCTCTTCTGAGACTTTGCCTCTTGAGTTGTTGTGCTGCTTTCCTCTTACTTTGCTACATTTCTATAGTTAAGTTAGTTTTACTTGATGATTCATGTTTAGCGGGAAAATGAAAATCTCCCTTAAAATGTTTTTTAACTCTTCCTGCAAATAAATGAAGTGGCAGATGTTACATATATATTATATATATATATATATACACACACACACACATATATATATACACACATATATATATAAAAAAATACCAAAATAAATAAATTTAACCGAGGAGGTAAAACATCTCTATGAGGAAAACTATAAAACACTGATGAAAGAAACTGTAGATGACACAAACAAATGGAAAACATCCCATGCTCATGGAGTAAAAAAATTAATATTGTTAAAATGACCATACTTCCCAAAGCAATCTATAGATTCAATGCAATTCCTATCAAAATACAAACACCATTTTTCACATAATTAGAGAAATAATCCTAAAATTAATATGGAACTAAAAAAGAACCCAAATAGCCAAAGCAATCCGAAGCAAAAAAAAGCTGATGGCATCACATTACTCGACTTCAAATTATATTACCAGGCTATGGTAACCAAAAAAACATGGTACTGATATAAAAATAGACACATAGGTGGATGGAGCAGAAAGAGTACCCAGAAATAAAGCCACATATTTACAGCCAATTAATCTTTGACAAAGCTGACAAAAACATACACTGGGGGAAAGGACACCCTTTTCAATAAATGGTGCTAGGATAATTGGATTGCCATATGTAGAAGAATGAAACTGGATCCCTATCTCTTACTATATACAAAAATTAATCAAAATGAATTAAAGACTTAAATGTAAGACCTAAAACTATAAAAATACTAGAATAAAACCTAGAGAAAACTCTTTCATACGTTGGTCTAGGCAAATAATTTGTGACTAAAATCTCAAGAACATGGGAAACAAAAACAAAAGTAGACAAATGGGATTTAATTAAACTAACAAGTTTCTTCATGGGAAAAGAAATAATCAACAAAGCGAAAAGACAACCCACAGAATAGGAGAAAATATTTGCAAACTATTCATCTAATGGGGGATTAATATCCAGAATATACAAGGTACTCAAACAACTCAACATCAACAACAAAAACAACAAATATTCCCATTAAAAAATGGCAAAGCCTGTGCCCCATAAATATATACACCTACCATGCACCTGCAAAAATTAAAAATAAGGCCAGGTGCAGTAGCTCATTTCTGTAATCCCAATACTTCGGGAGCCAAGGCAGGCTGATCACTTGAGGTCAGGAGTTCGAGACCAGCCTGGCCAATATGGTGAAACCCTGTCTTTACAGGGTTAGCCAGACATGGTGGTGTGCACCTGTAATCCCAGATACTGGCTGGGGAGGCTGAGGAACCAGGATCACTTGAACTGGGAGGCAAAGGTTGCAGTAAACTGAGATCACAATACTGCACTCCAGCCTGGGCGACAGAGCGAGACTCTGTCTCAAAAACATAATAATAATAATTTAAAACCATTTTAAAAATGGCTGGGCACGGTGGCTCATGCCTATAATCCCAGCACTTTGGGAGGCAGAGGACGGCGGGTCACCTAAGGTGAGGAGTTCAAGACCAGCCTGGCCAACATGGTGACACCCCGTCTCTACTAAAAATACAAAACTTAGCTGGGCGTGGTGGTGGGTGCCTGTAATCCCAGCTACTTGAAAGGCTGAGGCAGGAGAATCGATTGAATCTGGGAGGCGGAGGTTGCAGTGAGCCAAGATCACACCACTGCCCTCCAGCCTGGGGGAGATCACGCTACTGCACTCCAGCTTGGGAGACGAGAGCAAGACTCCATCTCAAGAAAATAATAATTATAAAATTAAATTAAAATAAAAATAATTGAAAAATTTAAAAAGTGGCCAAGGACATGAATAAATGTTTTTTCAAAAGAAGACATACAAATGGCCAAAACATATATTTTTAAATGCTCAACTTCACAAATCATCATCCCCCGTCAGATGAATAATTTGCAAATAGTTGCAAATTAAAACCACAATGAGATAATCACCTTACCCAGTCAGAATTGCTATTATTAAATAGACAGCAAATAACAGTTGTTGGGAAGTATTTGAAGTAAAGGGAATTCTTATATATTCTTGGTGGGAATTTAAATTAGTACAACCTACGTGGAGAACCATAGGGAGATTTCTCAATCTGTTAAAGGAATCTCCCCAAAGGAAAGGAAATCAATTTATCAAAGAGATACCTGCACTTGTATGTTTATTGCAGCACTATTCACAATAGCAAAGATATGGAATCAACCTAAATGTCCATGAATGGATGGATGAATAAAGAAAGCGTGGTATATATACACAATCGAACACTATTAAGCCAAAAAAAATGAAATTATGTCTTTTACAGCAACATGAATGGAACTGCAGGTCATTATCTTAAGTGAAACAAGTCAAACACAGAAAGTCAAATATTATATACTCTCATGCATATGTGAGTGCTAAAATATATGTACACATGAATATAGAGAGTGGAATGATAGATAATGGAGACCCAATAGGATGGGAGGATGAGAGGGGGAGGATGATGAGAAATTACTTAATGGGTGCAATATATAGTATTCAGGTGATGGATATATTAAATCTCTGACTTGACCACTATGTATAATCAATGCACGTAAAAAAAACTGCACTTGTACCCCATAAATTTATACAAATAATTTTTTAAAAGTATAGATTCAAGGTCATAAATGTGGCAGTTACCAAGCTGGCATTTGGTTGGATTCCTATGACGCACTCCTCTGTTTCACAATAACTGCCTCTGGGACATAAATGTCAATGAGGGCTTCAAGACAGGAGTGTGAAAATTCTTAAGCTTTACTGAGAATGATCTTTAGCATTTGTTACACATATTAATCCCAGGTCCTCACCCCAGATCTTTTGATTCAGAAGCTCTGAGAGTGGTGGGTGATGAACAAGCTTTACAGGTGATTCAGACGCATACCAATGCTGAACTGCACTGCAGTGGTGATTTTGGAGCTCTAGGCACAGTATGGCATGCACACTGGCTCATTGGTGGTGAGATATCCTAAGCCCAGTATGTGTGGAGAGCTGATCCCCATACGTCCAGATTCACCTGACTGCCTGCTCACACTGCTCAGTAGGCATATCTTGAGCTCATATCTTCTCACGCCTACTCTGTTTTTCTGGTGATCTGTCTGTTTTCTGCCCTCTGTGTGAACTACTGATGTCCCAAAACCTGGGACACATGTGTCAAATGCTCTACAAAAATACCTGTTCAATGAATAAAAGGAACTAAAGCCTAAAGTGATTTAGTTAAAAATAGTAAAGGGTCAAGAAAATTTGGATTAATACTTATTTATTTGCCAAATAATTTTCATTTTCAATAGCCACACAGAAGCTGCTTTTTTCACTAGATGTGGGATTATAATCAATCCCAACACCCTCTGCCTTCACTGCATTTAATATATATTAGAAACAGTGGGTGTGGTAGACTGAATAATCGCCCCCACCAAAGCTGTCACCCTAGTCTGTTCAGACTGCCATAACAAAATACCATGGAATCAGTACCTTATAGACAACAGAAATTTATTTCTAACAGTGCTGGAGACTGGCAAGTTTCAAGTCAAGGTGCCTGCAGATTCAGTGACTGGTGAGGGCTCGCTTCCTGGTTTTTAGATGCCTGTCTTTTCACTGTGTCCTCACGTGGCAGAAAGGCAAAGGTGCTCTCTGGGATCACTTTTATAAGGGCACTAACCCCATGTATGAGGGATCCACCCTCATGACCCAATCATCTTCCAAAAACCCCGCTGCCTAATACCATCACATTGGAGATCAGATTTCAGCACAAACATTCTGTCTATAGCAGACATCCATGTTCTAATCTTTGGAACTTGTGAATATGTTACCTTACATTATCAAAAAGACTGTAGATGTGACTAAGTTAAGAGTCTTGAGAAGGAGAATTTTGCCTGGATTATCCAGGTTGGCCCAGTGTAGTCACAGGGATCCTTTCAAAAGGGAGGCAGGAGGATCAGAGTCAGAGAGAGAAGATGTAAGGATGGAAGCAGAGATCAGAGAAGAGAGAAACGCTATGCCACTGGCTTTCAGTCTAGAAGAAGGAGCCTTTAACTGAGGAATACAGAGTGCTGCTAGATATTAGAAAAGGCAAAGAAAGGAATTCTCCCTTATGGCCTCCAGAAGGAACACAAGCCTGCTGACATCTTGTCTGTAGATCAATGGTACCCACCCAGAACAGTAAGATAATAAATTTACATTGTTTTTAAGCCAAATTCATAATAGTTTGTTATAGCAGCAATTGAAAATTAATAGTGTGGGGTTTTAAATTATCTTTCTTATGACATAGCTTAAAATTCTCTGAGCAAACAGGAACCTTTGGGAGACCCAAGGGAGAATAATTTGGAAGGAGTCTGAGACACATTGACACTGATTTTTCTTATTTCTTGAAAGCAGATGGGATTAACCAACTATGACTTTGATTCTTAACAAATGCCAAAGTCTCTGGGCCCATTCCAGGAGATGAGCTGTATTTTGCAATCAAGTAGGAGAATCTACAAGTCTCCTGTAAAACTCACTTGTGTTAAAAAGCATGCTTGCTTGCTTCTGGGATATGTATAGATTTCTGTTTAGAGGAAAGCGTATCCATCTGCATTCGAAAGAAG
This sequence comes from Pan troglodytes, assembly GCF_028858775.2. Lineage (NCBI taxonomy): Eukaryota > Metazoa > Chordata > Mammalia > Primates > Hominidae > Pan > Pan troglodytes. The sequence goes on from NC_086015.1 coordinate 35,476,482, forward strand.
ATAGAAAGAAGCATGGCTCCTTAGTTTCTGCCCTACATGAGACAATGAAAGGGCTAAATAACCCATAAGAATTCCTGGGTATTCATTCATAAAGGGATACTTTTTAGACTGTAGGCAATGCCTTTTGCTGTCTCATTCACTGTTCTGTCTCTTGCCCTTTCCTTCTCACCTGTTCATCTACCCCAATAAGGTTTTCCTGCACCAATTCTGAAGCTTTGGGAGACTTTAGATGATTTTTACCATCAGGAAAAGGACGGAAACTTTGAGGTGAAGTGCCACATTGCGTCTGTCGTCTTTCAGCCCTACACTTCCCCTTTTATGCCATTTTCTCACCAGCAGGGCAGAAAGCCTGCAAGCTACATTTGTCAGACCTACTTTCCACCTAGCTTCCTGTCAGATGCTACCAATGGGAGGCTCTGGCAGGAGTTTGGAAGGTGAGAGTAAGGAAGAAATATTTTTTCCTGTAGACACAGTTGTGCTTCTTACAGACGATGCAGCAACAAATGAGGCAAGAGTCTCAGCAGCAAAGGCAGTGGTAGCCATGGACAAATGTGGCTTCTGGATTTCTGCCAACTTTGTTCTAACAACACCACATTGTGTACTCTGAGCAACACCTTTTTCTCTTTGCTCTTTTGAACCTAGAGGTGTTATCTGTTTCCTGCAGCTACTGATCTTTGAAAAATCTTACCTTCCCCTTTTTCTCCTCTGGCTCTTCTAACACCTTTACAACAACTGCCTATTTAAAAACCTAGAGTAGCTTCTGTTTCCTGATCAGATGCAGCCTGCTAAGATTGCCTCTTTCACCTACTTTAACAAGGGACAAAGGGCAAGTGAAACCCTTTTCCCATCTTTACTATCTGGGTTTTGGGAACTGCCATTTCATGAGGATCAACGGAATCAGAGCAGGGCCTTCCCGGAAAGGGGAGGTGGCTTGAGTTTGGCAGACCCGTGGCAAACTGGATTGGAAGCCAATGTTCTTCCTTAAATACTCATGGTCTAGGTTAGTTTCTCTGGACATACTCCCTGAGATGAGGATTCAGGAGTTAGTGACTTATTACAAGTGTGCTATTAAGAGAGGCCTATAAAAGAATGAGGTAAGCCAGGCAGGATGAAGCCAAGCAGGGGAGAGATGCAGGTAAGGTCTCACAGAGGGTAGCTCCAGGCTGATCCCCAGGGGAGCTTTGGAGTATAAGCTATGCCTTAGAGCTTTCCTGATCACATGGTCAGTCATTGTCTACAAGCTGCCTTAAGGACACATAAACTCCCAGGCAATTTTGACTGGTTCCAGTAGTCTGAGAACAGGCCTCTGAAAAAGAGTCCCAGGTACAGGTCTTTGGAAACAGAAATACACTGAAGCTGGGAAGAACTGCACAGAAAAGGTAAAAGGAACCCAAGGGCTTCTGGCCAGGGCACTGACAAGGTCTTCTATATCCCTGTTTCTCACCACAGTGAAGTCACATTAATTCAAAGCTCACTCTCTCTTACTTCATTCATTCAAGATGAACCACTACTCTCAGGCACAGTGCCCTGGGGGTAGAGTGGTGAGCCCAATGTATGGTTACCAGCCTCTCATATCTGGCAACAAGGCAGAGAATGCAGACCACTGAATAGAGTATTATACTATTATGGGAAAAGCTCTGCAGTGGGGGGTGCAGGGCAGTCCACAATGCCTCGGGAACATCTAGCTGAAGCATCTTAATCGGCTGGAGTTTGTCCTGGCAGTTTCTACAGGCAGAAGGAAACTTCCAAGAAGACGAATATTAAACTGTTTTAGTAGGGAGGATCTCACAACTCTAGACCTGCCCAAGTACTAGGGCTGAGACTTATTTTCCTACATGGTTCCTCTAAGTATCACGGAGCCCAGCTTCTGTTTTGAGCATCGTATTAATAGAATAGTATAACAATCGCAGTTTTAGTCAGGGAAGCAGAGCCACTGGGATGTTACAAGGAAATGCTATGGTTTGAATGTCCGCACAAACTCATGTTGAAACTTAATTGCCAATGTAGTGGTGTTGGGAGGTGGGACCTTTAAGAGGTGATTAGGTCATAAGGGCCCCACTCTCATGGATGGATTAATGCTGTTATTGTGGGAGTGGGTTAGTTATCACAGATGTTTAGCTCCTCCTTTCCTCTCTGTCTCATGGGCTCCCTTCCACTTTCTACCTTTCAGCCATGGGATAATACAGCAAGAAGGCCTACACCAGAAGCCAACATCACACTTTTGGACTTCTCAGCCCAGAACTGTGAGCCAAAATAAATACCTTTTCTTTATAAATAACCCAGTCTGTGGTACTCTGTTAGGGGAGCAGAAAACAGACTAAGACAGAAATGTATTAGAGGAATTAGACCTCACAACTGTGGAAGTTGCTGGAAGAGAAAGTCCCAGAAAGAGTTGGAGGGTCAGAGAAAAAGTTACCAACCAGCCTTCTTGAAGCACTGACACCAATAGCCAGGTTAGAGTTTGCAGAGGGGTCTCCAGACACTGAAGCAGATCTTGGGAGGGGAGCTCGTAGAGAAGCCTATGAGCAGCTCTTCCCCTGTGGAGCTACCACATTGTGGGCCCACTGCCAGGCATCTGGAAGTGGACCTGGAGCCAGAAATGAATCTGTTGGTCAGAAGAACCAGCAGGTGGGAAGATGAGCTATGGTCACTGCTTCACTTCTGCCTCCCAAGCTTTATACAAGTTCTTCTTTTGGCCAACTCTATCCTAGAACCATAGAGGGAAGGGGATTCTGGGACACTAATTCCCAGCTTAAACAATTTGATAATACAACAATCCAGCACATTTTGTTGTGGCTTTTAAATAAATCTCTGCAAAGTCCATGGTTAGAAGTGGGCCTCCTTTTGCCAGAAAATCCACAGCCACTGACGATGAAAGGCCCACGAGCACCAGGAAAAACTGTTGACACAGCTCCTCTGTGTGGGCCTCCACGATGTGTTTAATCAAATGTCAGCAGACAGTCTGTAGGTGGAGGATAAATATCCATGCACAGACTGGCTCTGGCCCTGGAAGGTGCTAGGCTGACTCCACACCTCTCCACATCACCACCCTGTTCCTGTCCTCTCATCTTAGCACCCTTATCCCCAGCTTCCTTGATCCTTTGATGTCAATTCTCAAGTGTTTATTTGGAAAACGAAAAATACTTCTCACTGGTGATTTTTATTTTCTTTGCATATAGATGTAGACGCAGTGTGGTATTGCAGTTAAGAGCATGGTCTCCTAAAGTCACATTTTCTGTATTCAAGTCTTAGGCTCACCGCTTATCAGCTGTGTGACCTTGTCCAAGTTATGCCTCAATTTTCTCATTTGCATTAATAAAACAGGGATAGTGTTAGTACCTATCTCATACAGTTGTCGAGAGGATTAAAGGAATTGATATGTGTCAAGCACTTGGAAATGAGCCTGTTTAGGTACTTTCATTTTCCTCATTTTCCATGACTAGCTAGGGGAAGGGATCAGAAATCAGAGAAAAGAAAAGAACAAAGGTTAAATCTGTCTTTATAACCCAGAACTGGTCTAATAAGGTAACCATGTACCTATTTACATATCTAGACACATGTACCTATTTACATATCTAAATTTAGATTAGTTAGAATCAAATAAAATTAAATATTTGGTTACTCAGTCACATTAGCCACATGTGGCTAGTGGCTACCATATCGGAGAGCTCAGATAGAGATTTCCAATATCACACAGAAAACTTTATTATACAATGTTGGTCTAGATTTTCAAGAGGACTGTTTAATCTGCTGACTACCCAAGCTGTTTTTGAAGACTTGAATTAATGTATATGAATAACATATTAATTAAACTTCAATGATTGGAAATAATGTTTATTTAATGATTATATATTTTTCTTATCTATTCTACTAAGGCATTACCCAGTAGGATTTATTGATGCTTTGGAACAAATTACCATTAGTCAAGTGAAGGAAACAATAAAAATGCACAATGATATTTTCAAAACATTCTTATTATTGTCACAATTTCAGAATGGCCTTCCCCAAGCTTGTGAGATTTTATCATGCATGGACTCTACTCTTGTAAGGCAGAAGTCTTTAGAGACATTCTCTAATGAAGAAGAGTATTATAGAAAAGCTAAAACCAACTGTGAGATATCTCAATTCCTCTCATTTCTATTAATAGCTGGTGAATTTTACCAACAACTATTTGCGCACGTAATGGAAGCAGAGAGCCATAAGAAAAGTTTACAAGCATTGGGTTGCATATGAAGATCTCAGCAAGAATATAAATGTATCCTCCCAGTGACATATAAATAACCCAGAGTTCTCTCATGCTCAGTCTCAAGAAAATAACTGGCACACTCTAGTGATCTGATATGACAAATCATTGTGGTCAGAATTGTTGCTCCAAAAACACTTGTATGCATTGCTGGTGGGAATGCATATTTGGTACAACTTCTTTGGAGGACAATTTGGAAATATGTGTCAACACTTTTAAATACTTATATCCAGTGATGTGCTGTTATGTTTGTTGTATAATAAATAATCTGACTGGTCTTTGGCCCAGGTTCCTGGGACAAAGCCTCTAAGCCCTTGGAATTTTCTGAATGATAAATAGGAGTGTCTTTTTTATTCATGCTGAGCTCCTGGGACCACAGCTGAGTTTATGCTAATAAGGTGACTCAAGGTGGGCTCCTACATTTCAGGAGGAAATGTAGGAGCCCTCCTATGTTTCATGATAGGGGTTGGCCATGCCAGAAAAAACAATCATATGATTAAAGGGTTGGGCTTCAGGACACATGAGATTCGTTTATAATCTCCTGACCCCCAAGGGAGGGATGGGGGGGGGGGATAGAGATTAAGTACAATCGCATGGTAAATGACTTAATCAATCCTGCCTACATAATGAAACCCAAATTATAACTCTGGACACCTGAAGCTCTGGTGAGCTTCCTGATTGGTGAACACATTGATGTGCCAAAAGGGTGATGCATCTTGAAGCCACAGGGTGAGGACACAGAAGCTTCATATCAGGGACCCTCCCAGGCCTCACCTATGGGGTATCTTCATTGGCTGGTCCTAATTCTTATCCTTCATAATAAAACTACAGTTATAAGTGCAGCTTTCCTGAGTTCTAAGAATCATTCTAACGAATGAATTATCAAATCTGAGGGGGCTGTGGGAACTCCCAAATTTGTAGCAATTTGTCAAAAATGTGGGTTACCTATTGATTCCTGAACTTGTGGCTGGCATCTGAAGTGAGGTAAGTCTTGTTAGGGACTGTTCCCTAAACCTGTGGAGTGGGCTAACTCTGGGTAGTTAGCATCAGAATTGAATTACAGCATTACAATGCTTGACAACCAGCTCTCCAGGAGGGAGGGGGGAAGCCCTAAGCCTTAGTTTGTGGTGTTTGCATATTTTCATGTTATGAATGCTCCCACTATGGCCAATAGCAAGTTACCAATGTGATGTCATTGATCATGGAGTTGGGAAGAGATTGCAGAGAAATCAGCTGCTTGTAAGCCTGCATGAGTTAACTGTAGCATACGCACACCATTGCTTATACCTTTTGACCAAGCAACACCACTTAACAAAATTCATCCAACAAATATGCTGGCACAATTTGCCCTTCGTAAATGTATACAAAGATGTTCATTGCAGCATTGTTTGTATTCATAAAAGATTAAAAACCAGCTACAGACGCATCAGTAAGCTTAAGCAAATCACAGTGCATCAATAAAATGAAGTGCTATGCAGGCTTTAGAAAGAATGAAGCAAATCTACACCAATATGGAATAATGTGCAAGATATATCATCAAGCAAAAAAATGGAAAATGCAGAATAGTCTGTAGTCTGTCACCATTTGGTATAACATGAAGTGGGACATGTATTACAAATACAGTCTATCTTGGGAAGGAAGACACACAAACCTAGTAACAGAGGTAGTTTCTGGGAAGGCGGATTAGGAGATTTGAGTGAGAGGAACACTGCTTTCTGCATATGCCTTTTTGTGCTGTTTGAATTTCTATGATGTCTATTTAAATAAAGTGATAGGCAATAATGGAGAGAAAGCAGGATAATGGGAATGAATGACTGAGTACACAAATGAATGAGTAAGCTCTCTAAACAAAATGGCCATTAGCTCTTTCATCATAGTTAATGCATCTTCCATCAACCTCTGTACACACCTCTGTTCTTACATCTGCTTGAGGGAAAGGATGACAGAGTTCAAAGAGAAACTACAGTGCACTTTCTCTAACATTGAAGTCAAACACTGAAAGGCCCATAAGAACCAAGGAGGCACCATGAATGCATGAAGTTGTCCATGTGGGGACTGTGCTGAACTGAAGGGCTCCTGCCACCAGTTGAAGGGACTCAGCTACAGCGGCCCTTGTTCTGCAGAAATGTAGGCTCAGTGTTGCCAGATCTTTTGATTTTTCAAAAAAATTCAGAATTCCAAATTAGTATGTGAAATCTCTTCACCTTTTTGAAGTAAGCAACTAATACAAATCTTTCAATGAAATAATGTGGACCAAAGAAAACCCATTATAGCTTTATATTTTTAGACAAGACAGTATTTCTGCCCATGAAATACAAGACCTTGCTTTAAGCTGAGTTTAGATGAGTGGTAAGCATTTGGATTTAGTGTTCTAAGGAAAGGGATTTTATAATTTTTCCCCAAGTCCAAGACAATGAAATAAAATGATGGTATTTATAAGGTCAACTAAGCCTGAAACCTGTTCCTTAAAAGCTATGAAAAGCCTGCCAAGCCTATATGAAAGTGAGGGCCGGGGGTGTGCAGAAAAGAGCTACAAAGCGGTAGCAAGGCAACAGGAAGGGAGCCAGAGAAGGGAGCCTGGCAGGGGCAAGAGGATCACAGTACTGATTTGCCCTGGGAGGGTGGGAAAGAAGCCAAAGATGTGAAGTCCAATCATTATACTGGTGATTTTTTTCAATGGGTTTTCTTGTTTATTGACCTGCCTTTCTGAATCCCCCGTGTTTCCATTCTAATTTGATTAGAATTGTCCAAATCCATCAATATCAGTATTGTGACTAATTTATCTCTACTGACTTAGATTCTCCCAGCAACTGTTGGCTGAAAGTGTGCTGATTTCTTATTGCTCTAGCTTTTTTAGAATCTTGGCTGTAAGCATGTCCATGCTTCTATGGAAGTGCAAGCCTGTAAGTGTTAAGCAAGCCCAGATAGAGGCAAATTAATGATGGAGTCTGTGTTACTGTAGAGGGGGAGAAAGAAGTGGCATTAATAACAATGACGGGCATGGTGGTAGCTACCCTCCCAAGCATTTATTATGGGCAAAGGTGCTTTTTGAGGGAGACAATCTGAAGTCTCACCTCACTACTACATCTAGATCCAAGCCCAGAATCTCTGAGCAATGTATATTTCTCTGAGTCAGGCCCATGCATAAACTTCTCAGAGTCTACCAACATATGGCTACATAAATTTAAATATTTCCAATACACCATATTCAACAGAATAATGGTAGAAAGAAAATAAGCTAGCTACAGTAGACTCCTTTTTGGACAAAAGCAAATAGGGAGAACAATTCAGAACAATTAGTCCTTAACATATGCTATATCCAGTCAGAGAAGACTGGCAGGAATTCCCATCCTTGGCAATGAAGGGATATTCTTGGTCAGCCAATCTGGCTTCCCCTGGTTCTGCTAAGAAAAAAGACTTCACATAGGAAGGTTATGTCTTGTTTCCTCTTATAAGAGCCAGCTTGGACTAAACACTTCCCTTTCTTTCAGGACTTTACCAAAGGGTACAAGAATGAGCTAACACACTCCAAGACTGTGACATTTTTCTACGTGAGTCAAGGCTGAACTTCCATGTTATTGTCTCCTGTATACAGAGCAGGAAGCTAAGACTCAAAGAGATTAAATAGCAATTCCGATCAGTAAAAAGCAGAGCACAGACATGAATGAGTTTATCCTATTTCAAAATTATTATTCTTTTTTAAATTTCATCTTTATTACTTTTTTATTTCTAACTACAGAAGTAAGTACATAAGCATGATGGAAAAATTGGAATATACAGAAATATATTTTATATTTCTTTTCAGTCTCTCTTTCAGAACACACAAAAACACATGTAGTATTTCATCAGGATTGGTCATAACATGTTCTTTCCACTTCTCTACAAAGGTACAGAATTCTCACCCTCAAGCAGGAAGAACAGCCCCAAGAATTCCAGGTTGCCAACAGTTTATTAATCAAGTGAAAGCAAACTCAAAATTTTCTCAAGTGAGCTTATATTTCACTGTGTTAGTTTTCAGATAGCCCATTATAATTTCATAATACACACACAAGATTAATTGAAATTTTAAAATATTTCTGTTTTGTACCTGATTTCAGAAATGGTACTAGGGTATAATGAATGTAAAGTCTAACTAAAGAACGAACAATCCCAGCCACCAAAGAGACAATCAATAGAAATAAAATAAAGTCCAATATCCAATATTCATCCATTCATTTATCATTCAACAAGTAATTTTGAGTACCTGTCATGGGCCAGACTTTGTTTTGGGGCCCAAGGATAAAACTGTAAACAAATAGACAAATTCCCTGCCTTCAGAGAGCTTACACTCCACTAAGGAGAAACTGACAATAAATAAATTGAGAAAATATCAGGTTGTAATAAGTACTGTGGAGAAAAATAAATCAGGATAAAAGGATGGAAAGTGCTGAGGAAGGAAGTTGCTTTTTTATGCTATGTATTAGCTCAGAATGCCATAACAAAATGTCACAGACTGGTTAGCATAAACAACAGACATTTATTTTCTCCCCATTCTGGAGGCTAGAAGGCCAAGATCAGGGTTCCAGCCAATTCCATTTCTGATGAGGGCTCTCTTCTGGCTGGCTGATGGCCAAGTTCTTTCTATAGCTTCGCAAGGCCTTTTTTCAGTATTTGCTGGAGGAGGGAGAGAGAGTGAGCTCTCTGGATTCTCTTCTTATAAGAACACTAAGCCATAGATAAAGGCCCCACCCTTCTGACCTCATTTAACCTTAATTAGTTCACTATTCCAAATACAGTCACACTGGGTGTTAGGGTTTCAACATTTGAATTTTGGAGGGGTACATGCCTTCAGTCCATAACATACAGGTTATTCAGAGAAGACGTCCCTGATAAGATGTGGTAGCTAACTTTCAGGATGACCCTCAGTGGGCCTCATCTTCTGGTGTTCACACCCTTGGATAGTCTCTTCCCAAATAAATTAGGAATTGGGACTAGTCTCAGTGTGATAGAGTCAAGGGCTGGTCTCAGTGCAATACAGTAGAGCAGAGATTAAGGTATTTCACCTCTGAGGCTGGGTCATAAAAGGCACCAAAGCTTCCACTCTGTTTTTTGGATCACTCTCTCTGGGACAAGCCAGCCTCCATGGCATAAGGACACTCAAACACCCTTGGGAGAAGACCATGCGAGAAGGAAGTCAGACTTCCCACCAAGAGTACTAATTTGTCAAACATGTGAATGAGCAAGCTTGCAAGTGGAACCTCCAGCCCCAGTAAAACCTTCAGATATCTGACTGCAGCTCCAGTTGAAGTTTGAACTCCAACCTCACTGGAAGCCCTTAACCAGAACCACTCTGCTGAACTGATTCCAAATTCTTGGCCCCAGAAAAGGTGAGATAATAAGTATTTGTTGTTGTTTTAAGCCACTAAATTTTGGAGCAATTTGTTATGCAGCAAGAGAGAAGTAATGCATAAAGTGACATTGAGAGACCCAAAGGAAATAAGCAAGTAAACTCTGCATGTATCTGGGAATGAAGATTTTCAGGTAGAAGGAAAGTGTTAAGGCCACACAATTCGAGCACATGTGGCATGTTGAAAGAACAGCAAAGAACACGGTGAGCCAGAAACAGAATGAGCCAGGACAAGAAACATAGGAGACTGGTCAGAGAGGAGGTAAAAGGTCAGAGCACACAGAGTCTCAGGCGTCTGCAACCCAACCACAATAATGTATGAAGAAACATTCACTTGGGAACAGAATCTTGTTTGTTTAGATGAAATATTCTGATGAGCTTTAACTTTCATGTCATTGGATCATATCAGCCACCTTGGTGATATCAACAACTCTCATTAACATACAAATAACTCTTGTTTGTATGTTTACAACTCCCAAATTCATATTTCCAGTCTAGACTTCTCCCTGAACTTCAGTGTTCTATACCCAAGGGCCTAGAAAACAACTCATCTTGATTGTCTAATGGGTGTATCCAACCTATTGTGTCTAAAATCAAATTTCTGGACTTTCTTCACCTCACCCTCAACCTCTGAAAGTAAAACAATCCATTATTTCAAGTACTCAAGCCAAAAACCTTTAAGTCTTTCTTTACTCTCCTCGTTTTCCTCTATATGCCCATCAAAAAAATCAGCGAAGTCTATTAACACACTTTTGAAAATGTATCCACAACCCAACACTTCTTACCACCTCTATCTCAATCACCCTTCTCCAAGCCACTGCTATTTCTAGTCTAGATTATGGTATAAGCCTCTAACCAATCCCTACAACCACCCTTTTCCTGTTATAGTCTACTGCCAGCTCAGTAGCCATAAAGAGATCTGATCATACAAATCAGAGCATGCCATTTCTCTGCCTCAGATCCCCCAGTGTATCCCCATCTTGCTCAATGTAAATACCAAAATCTTCATAGGATAAGGCCCCTCAGGATCTTGCCTAATTATCTTTCCAAACTCATCTCCCTTGATTCTGGCCCTTGCTCACTTAGCATCAGCCACCATGGCCTCCTTGCTGTCCTAGAAACAAGCCAGGCACACGTCTGCCTCAGAAACTGTGCCCTGCTGTTCCTTTTGTCTGGAATGCTCTTTCCTCAGATATACCCAAAATTCACTCCCTTACCTCCTTTAGGCATTTGCCCAAATACTACCTTATCAGCAAAATCTTCCCTCACCACCCTGTAAAAATTGCAGCACCCTCTCCAGAATCCCTTAGCCCTTGTTTGTCTTATTCTTGTACACAGCTATTATCATTATCTGACATATTATACATTTTAATTATTTATTTGTTGTATTTATTTATTTTGTCTGTCTCTGATATGGTTTGACTGTGTCCTTACCCAAATCTCATCTTGAATTTTAGCTCCCATACTTCCCACGTGTTGTGGGAAGGACTCAGTGGGAGATAAATGAATCATGGGAGTGGTTGCCCCCATACTGTACTTGTGGTAGTGACTAAGTGTCACAAGATCTGATGGTTTTATAAGGGGAAACCCCTTTCACTTGGCTCTCAAGTCTGTATTGCCTGCTGCCATGTAGAAGTGCCTTTCACCTTCCGCCATGATTGTGAGGCCTCCCCAGCCACATGGAACTTCGAGTCCATTAAACCTCTTTTTCTTTGTAAATCACCCAGTCTTGGATATGTCTTTATCAGCAGTGTGAAAACAGACTAATACAGTCTCCTTCCACTAGAATATAAACCCCATGACGGTAAGGATTTTTTATTTGTTTTGCCCACACTGTCTCCTCAGGTCTTAAAACAGTGTTTGGCACATGGTATGCACCCAATAAACACTTGTCAAATAAATTAATTATCCCCTTAGAGTGGATGTAAGAGCCTCCAGCATAACCCTAACCCTAACCCTTTCAACACCCCCACCATGATGAAAGATGGTGGATAACTTGCTGTGCATAAGATAATGAGAAGAACTTGAGATGCTCTAAAGAATGAAGAAAAGAAAAATTAAGGCAAGATGTAGAGAGAAGGGCCTAGCATTTCTGGGGTCTGCATGCGAGGATCCAGACAAAGTTATTCCGTTGGGAGTGGGCCCAAGAGATTGGGGAAATCAGAAATATTTTAGGTGACTTCTAAACTAGTTTGCTGTGGTGTGTACAATATAAATCTCAATCCTCCATCTCCTCTACAAAAGGTTAATTCTAATTTTTCTTTGCTTGTTAATGCTTATGAGGGGGGTTCTTGTCGGGAAAGTAGAAGAGGATTGATTGACTTCTACATCCACGCTGGCAGAGAGTCAACATGTTCAGATGCAGAAGTCAAAGGCCAAGAGCACAGCTGATATCTGAATTGCACATGCCGGCTTTAACCTTGCTGTATATTTCCTTGACTGGCTTCTGTTGAGTAGAATGGTGATTTTAACAAGCACCAGGGATTTTAATTAATCAGGCACCTTTCACTGTGGCTCTGGTCCAATTCATCTTAGGGCAGCTGCTTTTCTACACATTCTTCAACTCATAATTATTATCAATAGCCACCACATCCATGTACAGTGTACCAGACAGGACAGCCTAGATGGAATCTCTGAGTGAAACTATTTCGTTTCTGACTATTTGGATCATTCAGTCCTAAAATCTTACTCTCCCACATTTTTCTAATTGGGTTAGCTTATTTAAAGTAGGTAGCCATTCATTCAAATTTGCTTCTCCACTAAGTTTTGCTAAAGCCTGCTCTTTAGGAGTGCTGCAGACAGAGAACTTTTTTTTTTTTTTTTTTTGAGACGGAGTCTCGCTCTGTCGCCCAGGCTGGAGTGCAGTGGCGGCATCTCGGCTCACGGCGAGCTCCGCCTCCCGGGTTCACGCCATTCTCCCACCTCAGCCTCCCGAGAGCAGCTGGGATTACAGGCCCCCGCCACCATGCCCGCCTAGAAATTTCTTTGAAGAGCAACAAAGGTGGTCATTTCCCCTGGAGAAGGGCCAGAAAATTAAAATATGGAGATAAGAATCATGTTATTGTTTATTGTTCATATAAAATCACATTAAGATAGTGCATTCAATGATAGTTAAACCTATTCACAGAGAGAAAAAAAATTGTGTAGGCTGAAAGACTTATTCACAAAAGCTATATATTTTTAAAATCTACATCCTATCTGGCTAATTTTATCGACTGTTGTTTTATTCTCATTATATTTCGTTGAGTACAAATAGTATGCCATAGGCTAAGAGAGCCGTAAGGCTCCTTTGCCTTCTGGGCTTTTCTTATTCAGAGAATCTGTTTATGCCCTGAAACTCCAAGTTATGAGCAACCCCTTTCTAGCTTCTTCTTACCCGGCTTTGCTAATCACCAAACCCTCTTTCCTCTGGGTAGAGATCCTAGAGAGACTGTTATTTTTTTAGCCCCCCTCCAAAAGAATTTTTCACTCTCCAGGTTTTCTACAGGTAAAAAGGTTATATATAACCTTTTCAAATCTTTCACATTTTTAAACTCTATTTTATTTAATTCAAATAGCATAAGTGATTTAAAAAAAATAAAATAATGCCTTTGTTCCTAAATAGGTGGACAAGAACAGGGACTAGCAATAGTATCTATTAGGTAGAAGTTAATAAAACTTACTGAACCCAGGTCAGCACAGCACTGTTGGGGTATATGATGGGACATGGAAGAGCTCCACACGTCCCATACTGATTCTCTATGTCATGTCCTGTCATATCCCATCACAAGCAATGTGCAAGTCCTAGGTTTAAAAAACTTTACTGACTTAGAGATGGACAATTAGGCCCAAAAAAAATGGAACAGAACAGATAGCCAAGAAGCAGAGGCATGCCTATAAGGACACTTGATGTGTAATAGATGAGGCATTTCACAGAAATAGAGAAAGACAGTCATTGAATAAATGGTGTTGGAAAAACTGGTTGTCTATATGGGAAATTTGAAATTGAATACCTACCTTACAGCATGCATAATAAATTCCAACTTATTGAGAATTTAAGAATTCAAATACAAAATGCAAAACATTCAAACTTTTAGAACAAAATAGAGGCAATATCTTTATGACCTGAAGGTTTTAGGGGAGAAACCTTGTTTCTTGTTTGTTTCTTAAACAAAACATAAGAAGCACAAATCTTATAGGATGAGATTTATTGCTAAATTGGGCATTAAAATTGTGATCTTAAACTCATAAAATGACACCATAAGAAGGTGAAAAGACAAGGCACTAACTGAGAATGTATGTTTGCAATAAGATAACCAACAAAATATTAGTATCCTGAAAATACAGGAACTGTAAATGGTTACAAAAGCAAACAGACAACGCGATAGTTAGATACGCAAAATATATGAACAAGTACATCTCAGAATATAACCAACAAGTATGACATAATCAAAATATTTATTGATATAGTAAATATTTTTTAAATGTTCCTTATTAAGTTATCAAGAAAATGCAATAATAAGAACTGCAGCCCCACTGGATTGGAAAATAACTAAAAAGTCTAACACCAAGTGCTAGAAGACTATGTTGATAGTAGAAAATGATTTGGCATTACCTGATCGAAAATGTACATATTTTATGTAAAACGTATCCATTTCATTCCCACATATCAATTCTCGAAAAACCTCTAAAAATGATAACACAAAATTATACAGCACTCTAGTCTATTAAGCACTATTATAGGTACAAGTAGTGTACAAACTGTTGTTTCAATCGATTTTTTTGGTAGGCATTAATAACTTTACTTTTCACCGAGGTTACCTTCTCACGATCACATAATTGGTGAGTGGTGTTGACACCCCCCAGGGTTAATTCCCCTTTCTCCTGGTAATAGCCTCAACTTTTCTCTGGGGATCTGTCCTCTCCACTCTTACAGGCTTTGGGTGAGGCTCCATCCAGACATGGTCAATCAAAACACCACTGTTAATGGCTCAGGGATACCACGATACTTAGGCCTGTCTGATCAAGCAAACCACACGACTACTGGAAAAGACTCTTGCCCTTTCATGCTAGTCTAAAGCCTGGAAGGAAATGAGACTAGAATTCTGTAAGCTGCCAAATGGAGTCTGAGAATAAAGCGGCCAAAGCAGAAGGTAGAGTTGAGAAATGGAAAGAAATTAAGTCTTGATGATGTAACTTACAGCTCTGAGGTACCTAGGTCCAATCTATGCCCAAACATCTAGATTACTTAAGCAATAAACTCTCTTTTTGCTTAAGTGATTTTGAGTTGCCTTTTCTTCAACTTACAACCCAAAGAATTCTGAATGATACAATGACCAAATGAAAACTAGAATCCAGATATTCCAATGTCCACTTTTCTTTACACATAAGATGTGGTTGGTAGACTCCAAAAACAACATGAAAAAAATGAAAATAATATTTTTGTTTTACTGTGACAAGGATCTTTGGGGAATTTTTTTTAGCCTGTTATACAGAAAAATATTTCTGCCTCTTATTTTTATGGTTGTGTGTCTAGTTTATATCTTACCCAATTCAAGGTCAACAACTTCATACTCAAAGTACTTTCTTTGTCAAAAATTCCTCTTCAGATGGTCAAGGACAACATTGTGTAGTTATAGATAAATGCATTCAAACTACCAATTGTGTTTCAAGGTGATCAAGGTAAGGATATGTGTTAAATTGTTATCATTAAAGGGATTTATACTATTTGATTAAACAACATAAATAAAGAATGGTGACACTGCAAATAAATAACATAATCAACAGTGCAAAGTCCTAAACAACATTCCCTCCCCACAGGAGGCTGGGAGATTGTCGGAGCTGTCACCAAGATGTTCTTGTCTCCTGATAGAGGCTGATGGCACTCAGAGTACCCAACTCACCAACTGGAGTCAATGAACTGTAACCGAGGGCTCCAGAAACCGTGCCTGTAATTGCAAAATCATAATTCCAAACACAGTCTGACAAGTGTGAATGTACATATGAGGACAACTGCACGGGCTATGTGAAAGCAGGACTTCCCAGGAATTCCAGAATGGTGATCACCAACATCAATAATAAAAGTCATTTGTAGTCAGAGCAAGTAGGTCAAGGTGTCAAAGGATGAGCATGACATGTCAACACTGTTGCTAAAATTGAAAAGTCTTCAACGTCTTCTCTGCTTGTTTGCTTCTTTTCTGGCACCTTCTGGCTTCCTTTCTCCCTCACCCTTCAACCCCCAGCAGCCCAATTCCTTGTCTGTGAAAGCCCCACAAGGAGGCATCCAATTTAGACATAACCCTCTGGGGAACAGCTTAAAGCTCCAAAATTACGTCTTTCTTTCTCTCTTTCCATTTCACCCAGCGAAATTTCCATTTCCTCATAGAATCAACAGCACTGGAGCCATGCAGTGCTAAGTTGCAAACCAAGCCATGCCATTTACAAGCTAATGAAATTGGGCATGTTAGATAACATTTCAAAGCATCAGTTTCCTCATCTGAAAAATGGGAATAATAATAGCCCTAACTCACACAATTGTTGAGAGAATTCAGTGAGATAAAGCATGTAATGTAGTTTGCTCAATATATGGCCCATAGGGAGAGCCTAATTAACCTCAGTAATTATTGTTATTGCTACTACTGCTAATAGCAACAAAGATAAGAAAAAGCAATAGCTTTAACCGTCCTATGTAAATGTGTCTATTTTTGAAAAGAAACTTAATTGACAACTTAGAGGAAGTACTCATTCACAATTTGTATTTTGCATCCCCTGTTTTTTGCCTGTGGGGCTTTCTGTAGAACAGATTGTGTATCTCTTACTGTAGTAAATTTCAACATTCCTTTTCATAGAAATCCATCGGCTCTGAAATAAGAAACTTTTATACACAGCCTGTAACCAGCACAAGCCATGCAAAACAATGCATTAGCCCAGAGATTCATTGCTAGCAATATAAAAGAAGACCTTTCTCCTCTTTTCTTTGGTGATTTATTTTATAAATAAATTGCTTTTCTTTAAAGGTCACTTTGTTGTTTTAGAGCTCTTTACACCTGACACTATCCTCTTACTGTTAGAAGTTGCAAAAAAAATATTTTAAGCAATATTTCCTAAGATTTTATCCATTACTCAGTCCAGTGACTAAGTAAGGTGGTTTGCTTGAAAATATAAGTATTATCAAAAATCAAAACAATAAAAAACTTATTTTATGTATCTTCCACCTAGGTAAGAAATAATAGTTTATTGCAATTAATATTTATTGAATACTTACTATATGCTTGGCAATATACATTAGGGTTTATATGTGTCATCTTACTAAGTCCTGACAATTATTTTATGAGGTAAGTTATTATTATTCTCACTTTTCAAATAAGAAAGCTAAGGCTTTGGTATGTTAAATAATAGAGCCAAAGTCACACAACTAACAAGGGGTAAAGAGAGGATGGATTATCCATCACTGTAATCCAAGCTGAAGACACTAGCCAGACTCAAACCTTTAACCATGACACCTCCAAAAGAAAATGTTGGGGAATGTAAATCAGGGTAGTTTTGAAGATATGAATCAGAACAGCCAATTTCAGTAAATCTTGTAGACTCTATCCTCTTGGCCTTTGGAACTTCTATCCTGAACTTCCTATCCACTAAGAGGAGATCTGAGAATTACCTTATTCTAATGCAGATTTATCATGAAAAAAATCAGATACAGTGATATTTGTCAACCTAGAACATACACTATTTCCTTCCATCCTCCCTATAATCCTTTGAGATGGATATTGACACCACCTTACAAATGAGGAAATATGGTTCTGAGAGTTTAAGTCAGAAAGACCAGAGCTGCTTTTAGATCATATGGATGTTCTTTTTGGTCTACATTAAAACATTTGAGCTAGCATTTAAAAATAAGACGATTACATGCTTAAAAACCCAGATTACGTGCTAAAAATCCAGATACCCAGATTCTATAGAAAATTTCAAATTTCTGAAAACACCAGCTACATTCCCTTATGGCAATCACCAGCTAAAGATGAGGACTAGTTGCCCAAGGCCCATCCTCAGTGGCTATTACTATCTCCATGAGACAGCATCATCATTCCATTCTAAAATGAGTCTCTGTTGGCTCCCTCCACTCATGAGAACAGGCAGACTATTATGGTCAGTTATGGACTGGTCCTCAAAAGGCCCTGGCCATGTGTCCACTCTGACACTGTTACCATCGTCAAAAGATGCTGAAATGCCAAGAGTCACAGAGGAATGATGCAGGAGCAAGGACAATGAATGCATCCTCTCTGTCTGCTGGAAACACTTCTTGCCACAAGACACATTTTAAAAATTGTTACAGAATATTGTTTTCATTAGTTGTTTTATATAAGAATCTAGCATGTGGACAGCCTTTGTGGTTTTGTCACATGACTTCCCTAGGAGTAATTCTAATAAAAAGACTTAGATCACACAGTGTTCATTTTCCCCTTTCTTAGAACCCCTAGTTTTAGGTGGGCATATGGCCGCCGAGAAAAAAACTACATTTCTCAGCCTCCCTTGCAGCTAAGTGTGGCCATGTGACTTACTTCAGATAAATGGGATGTGGACAAACTTCTGGGTCTTCCAAAAGATCTATCTAAATACTCTTTTTCTCTTACCCCAGGCTATATCACCAATACAGACATAAGCCAACATCTGCCATATGGATATTAGAAGGTGATTACAAAGCAATAAGATGGAAGGAATTGGGGTCTCTGACTGTCCTCATAGAGGAGAGCCACCTTACCATCCCAAGACAGCTCATTCTGGTTCCTTTGGGGATAAATCAATTTTAACATACTTAAGCCACTAGAGTTTTATATATCTTTGTTACAGCAGCCTTCTTCCCCTTATCCAATCCCATTCTGCCCATTTTCAGTCATCCTTTGTCATTCCTTGAATTTCAGAGGATGAGGTGTGTGCTTCCTTCACTGTGTAAAGTACAGCCTTAAATTCTGACACAGCTTCTTGGGAGAAGTGAGACCTTGGGCAACCCTTTTACCTTCTCTAAACCTAATCTGCAAAATAATTGTTGGAATAATTTGTCAAAAGGATTAAATAAAGCCAAACTACCCCCAAAGTTCCTGGCATTTTGAACGCACTAAATAAATGTCAGTGTCAGTCTTTCTCTTTCCTGGTTTAAATCTAATCATCCCGCCAGTGTTCTGAAAGCTCCCTGTTGCCACCAATTACCCACACTTCTCCCATATCTGTAACCTTTCCATCTCTTTTGTTCTGTCTATTGGCATATAAACAGATTAAAATTTCTCCCACCGTAAAAATTAAGAATAAGAATTCTGTCAAATCAATAACCACCCTGACTTTCTCCTCTTCACAACCCAAAATCCACAACGGGTTGCCCACTTTCTCACTTCCCACTCATTCCTCAACCTCCCCCTTCCTTCAATCTGGCTTTAGCACCCACCACTCCACTGGCATGGCTCAGTAAAGTTGCTAGTGTCTTTCTGATTGCAAAATTCTTCTCTTGTCAGCCTCTGAAGCATTAAGCACTACTGACACAAACTCTTTCTGAACATTCATTTCTCACTTACTTCCATGATTTGATCATCTCTGGATTTGACCTCTTAGGAATTCCTTCTCTGTCTCTGCTGTGGTCCTTTACTTCTTCCCACTTCTTAATTGCTGGTATTCTTCAGGTTGTATTTTGAGAGCTGCAACCAACCAGTATACTTGAGGTGAATTCAGTGATGCACTTTCCAGATGCCCCTGCAAAAATAAAAGACTTCTTACTTTGGCTGCTGGGAGCACTGCTGGCAGAAACACTTAGCAGTCAGCCTTCCTCCAGGAAGAGAGCCACCTCACCCTAGGGCAGCATCCCCTTCCCACATCAAATTACTGGTTGAATTAGGGATTTAAGGCTCAGCTCCTTTGTCTCAACTCAAAATAAATCTGAAGAGTCATTGTATTTCAGTACTCGCAGCAGAATCAGCCAAGGTCTTTACTGGGATTTTATCTCAGGTTGACTTCCACCTCCAACTGGACTGCTACACAAGAGAGAAATAACCTCTGTCTTGCATTTTGGAGTGTCTTTGTCCCAACTTATACAGTCACTATCCAACCTATTTTTTTAAAATGCATACTTGAGCCAGTTGCTCCACACTAAAATCTGTCAATGGCACCCCAATTGCCCTTAGGAGAGGATCCACGCTTCTATAAAAAAAGGTTTAAAAGACTCCAAATGACTGGGCTTCAATGTTACCTCCAGATATACTCTCTAGGCAGCCAGGGACATTGTCGCTGAGTTAGAGAAGGGCCCTAATTTCCAACCAGGGTTGTAATTCCTATTTTAGGGCCTTACACTCAGTTTTCTAGAGCTCTGCAAACCAGAAGGCGGTACAGTGTAGAGGAATAAGACCAGATGAATCAGACAGACCTGAGTTCACATATGGTCTCCACTGTTCCCTGGTGTGACCTCTGAAAAAAAGACTTAACTTTCCTGTAAAACAAGTACAGTTGCTCACCTCAGGATTGCTTTGAGTGTTAAATCAGATAATATATAGTGTTTGGCTGAGTGCCACGCATGTAGTAAACACTCAAAAAATATTATTATTGCAGCTCTCCTGGCTTTTTTAGTTTGTTACAGCATAGAAGCATAGAATAACTGCCCCCCCCCACCCCTCTGCCCAAAAACACACACACCCTGTCCTCTACCTGACGATGTGTCAAGGACAGTGCACAGTGAGTGTTTTTGGTTTTGGGTTTTGTTTTTTTTAGACAGAGTCTCATTCTATCTCCTAGGCTGGAGTGCAGTGGTGTGATCACAGCTCACAGTAACCTCAAACTCCTGAGCTCAAGCCATCTTCTCACTTCATCCTCCTGAGTAACTGGGACTATAAGCATGCACCACCATGCCCAGCTAATTTTTTAAGTTTTTGTTTTTTTTTTTTTGTAGAGACAGGGTCTAGCTATGTTGTCCAGGCTGGTCTCAAACCCCTGACCTCAAGCAATCCTCCCCATTTGGCCTCCCACAGCACTGGGATTATAGGTGTGAGCCACCATGCCTGGCCACAGTGAGCTTTGTATCTCAAATTATGTCTCTCTAGTTTCAATCTATCCCTGACTCAGCCCAAGCCCTCTCCTACACTCCTGCCTGTCCGGTATAGCTTGAGAGAGAATTAATAGGTGGTCATGACTTCCTAGTATATAAGCAGCCAAATTCCAGCATTCTTGTGCCTAACCATTACCCCTAAATCCCTCTCTAAGAGTTCACCCCTTTGAATCATATGCAAGTTGACCCTGGCTTCCTAGTTCTCTCTTGGAGACTTCAGTAATAAAAGTCCTTCATGTAAAGTACCCAAAGCATAGCTGCATTGTGGTCCAGTCATGCATTAATTAAAACAAAAAGCCAGCAACTCGAAAGTAATTTTTTTCATTAGCATTTTTACTGCAGTTTCTTGGGGAAAAAAAAAAAAGCCAAATAGGGAGCACAGAAGAACTTAGAAATTCTCTTTTCCTTTTCATTCATTTTCAATTACTCCCAAACCCTGCAGCTACCCCAAAGTCTCTCAGCTCTTTTTCTAAAGCCAGACACATGCACACAGCCCACCAGAGCAGGCTTGCACTAACTTGAAAAAGCCAATTGTTAAATTTTTAGGAATTTTGCCAGCAAGTTGTTAAACATAGCCATTATTTAAGATTAAACTATATAAACTTGCAATGAAATAAATTATAAACAGATAATAAATATACAATACTCGGGAGGAAGATGAATAAACATGTAACAACATGGGTGAATCAAAATAATTATGCTGAAGCCAGACAAAAGAAGAGTATATGCTACATGATTCTACTTATATAAAACTATAGAAAACTAATCTATAGTGATAAAAAGCAGATCAGTGGTTGTCTGAGTAGGCAAGGATAAGAAGTGGTGAAAGTAAGAGATTACAAAAGGGCATAAGAAAATTTAGGGGAGTAATGGATATATTCATCATCTTGATTGAAATGTACACATCACAGGTGTGTACATTTGTCAAAACTTATCAAACTGTACGCTTCAAATATGTGCAACTTATTGTATGTCAAGTATACCTCAATAACACTTTTTTTTTGAGATGGAGTCTTGCTCTGTCACCCAGGTTGGAGTGAAATGGCACTATCTCAGCTCACGGCAACCTCCAGCTCACGGGTTCAAGAGATTCTCCTGCTTCAGCCTCCCAAGTAGCTGGGACTACAGACATGTGTCACCACACCTGGCTAATTTTTGTATTTTTAGTAGAGACGGGTTTCACCATGTTGGCCAGGCTGGTCTTGAACTCCTGACCTCAAAGTGATCCATCTGCCTCAGCCTCCCAAAGTGCTGGGATTACAGGAGTGAGCCACTGCACCCAGCCAACATTTTAAATAAACACTCAAAATCCATCACTTTCCAGTTATTTTACTATTTTATTACATTTTACTATACATTTCCTATACATTTTATCTATACACTTGAAGTTTCTTTACATCTCTTACATCTGTATGTAGAAACACTATATAATGTGCTGCTTGGCATCTCTTCCCAGCTCCACACCCAATGACGTCACTTTGGTACCTTGAAATTGGCCATGGTGGGAGGATTTACACTATGGAAATCAACAAACACTACAAATCAGAACTTGATTTATTGTTCTGTTGATTTCTGACTTAAAAAAGTCATGGAAAAATGCTAATAATGCAGATTAAACTTCAAAACATGTCATGCCTATAGCCATTACACTGTCACCAGCACAAAATATTAAGAAAATCCACTTTTTAAAAAGTGCCAGGCATGGTGGCACATGCCTGTAGTACCAGCTACCAAGGAGGCTGAGGCAAGAGAACCGTTTGAGCCCAGGAGTTTGAGACCAGCCTGGGCAACATAGCAAGACCCTCTCTCCGAAGAAAAAATAAAATACTTTTTTCAGCATTTAAAAGCTATTATCTGATTCAGCATAGAAGTCACTCGCTCACATCATTGGCCAATTTGTAAAGTTCCAGCATATTCTTTGTTGTTTTATTTCCTTATGTCTAACTCATTAACAAAAATATTAACTGATGCTTATGTTAGAACTATATTCATTTGTCAATTGCAGCCATAGGTTGGCTATGAATACAAGAATTCAGCAAAAATCAGTGAAAACATTCAATAAGGATCAATTGGTTGTATAGAATTTATAATAAAGAATATTACATTTTATGGCCAAGTGCGGTGGCTCATGCCTGCAATCCCAGCACTCTGTGAGGCCAAGACGGGTGGATCACTTGATACCAGGAGTTCAAGACCGGCCTGGCCAACATGGTGAAACCCTGTGTCTACTTAGAATACAAAAATTAGCCGGCCATGGTGGCATGCACCTGTAATTCCAGCTACTCAGGAGGCTGAGGCACAAGAATTGCTTGAACCCGGGAGGCACAAGTTCATGCCACTGCACTCCAGCCTGGGCGACAGAGTGAGACTCTCTTTCAAAACAAAAACAAAAAAAAAGAAATATTATATATTTAATTTATAAATTATGTGCTTCGCAGAAAAATGTATACTAAATATATGTATGTATGTACACACACACAAACACAGTTTTGTTTTCAGAAAGCCAGTTCTTAAGCATTTACCAGCACTACACCACTATTATATAATGTTTGTTTGCCAGATAACCACTCCATTTCTTGGTGTCCCCTGCCCTTTTGTCACCTCAGGTATTTATGGTGTATCTTGTTGGTTGAGAGTTTTTTGTTGTTTTTGTTTGTTTTTCTTTTTTATTTGTTCATTTTTCCCAATACCCAAATTCTGTATAAGAAAGGAAGAGTCTGGACGGACCACATAAGCAAGAATCCCGCTTCCTTAGTGAAGAAGGAAAATTGCAATCACTTCAATATAAACTGCTTACTTTGCTTCTCCTTTATTTCTACTCCGTGCATGTTTTTGGCCTAGTGTCTTAGAGCTGGCAAGGTGATTACACACACCCATGCTTGCTTATGCTTGCTTCAACATTGCTGGCTACACTCACTTCCCCACTTCCCTTTAAGCTGCCTCACCAGGGTCCTGTTGTAAAAGTTAGCATGCATTTGCTAAAGGCATTGCAAAGAGAAGTACAGGTGTTCATTGCATAACATCCACTGGACTCAGATGTGAATCCTAGGATCTGAGTAAAGGCTTGAGTCCATGATTCTCTGACCATAAAATCATATCAATACTCTGATTACAGAGATAGAAGCATTTCATAGGCTTTCCCGAAAGGCCTGGAAAGATACAAAAATGAAAGTACTCGTTTCTTGGGGTGGTAAAAATGTAGGTGAACTTCTTTTCACCTACATTTTGAATTCTACTGTGTTTGAATTCTATTAATGTCACTATAAATTGTTTGCATAACTATATAAATTAGGAATTTATTTATATGTTGGCATATCAAAATAGAAAAATGGCATTCTTGTTTTGTTTCTATGCATCCTAATGCACAAAGTGTTATACAAATTTCCTTCTATTCATCCCTATTCCAGGACCCTTCCACCCTCACTCTTATTATCTACTGTTTTCTCTCTATACTTGTTTCCTCGCCTTCCTTCATAGCCACAGCTGTTCTCCTCCCACCACCAGTCAGAGCGGCTGCTTCCTGACCCCACAGGGTCTCCACAAGCATGCTTCCCTCCTGCTCCCAACAGAGCCAAAAAGACCACTGCATCCCCATCCCTGTGGCTGTGTCACCCACTGAACATCCCAAACATGCTCCATTTCCCCAGAAAGTCATTCATCATCATCCCTTCATGCCTTTCGAACTGTTTCCTCTTCCTGAAATGTTCTTCTCTGTTACTGACCATGGAAGCCCTACCTCTCTTTCCAAACTCTAGAAAATGCCACTTCCTTGGGTAAGTCAAGCTTCCTCCAAGGCCCTGAGGGAATGAATGAGCCCCAGGTCTTGTACTTCCTCAGCCTCTGCCTGGGTCTCTATTGTCATGCTCCTCTCATGCTGCCTGTCCATGTCCCCTCTACCTGTCTGAGTAAACTCTTATGTTAAACTACACATTCTTGTTCCTGGAACAATGCCTAGCTCATTCATAGAACAAATAAGTGCCTTGTTCTATAACTCGTTATTTATGTTAATTCGATGAAGTTACTGTGTAAAATGTGTCAGATACTAGGGTAAGTGCTATGGATTCTATAAAATAATTAGGCCTAGTCTCTGTGGTCAAGAAGCTTGCAGATAGGGGATGGGGAGGGGTCCAGGGCTGGACTAGGGTGAGGCAAGGGAGGCACTCACCCCAGGTGCAAATTTTAAGGGGTTGCCCGAGAACTCGGTAATTAAGATAAATGATATTTTAATATTATATTTTTAAAATCAGAATTAATGCTAAAAATCCGTGATGATCAAGATACCAAAATGTTAAACAAAGGCAGAGTCCTTTTCCTTTTGCCTCAGGCTCCAATGTGGCTTAGCACAGCACTGTGTGAAGGGGTATGTGTGCAGGGGAGAGAGTAAGTAGGGAAGCAAATGACAAGCAAACAGGACACGCAGTAGCAGCGCCTAAATGAGCCTCCCAATCAGCAATATGGGGCCCTTCACCTGCTTATCTCACCGTGACCCTAACCTGGCTCTTCCCCTGTTTGTCCTGCCTCAGTAAATGATGCAACCGTTCAGAGCCCGAGCCGGAGACCAGGGAATGGTCTTGCCTGCTTTCTCTCCCTCTCCCCTGTCTGTTATCCTCTTTCTCTCCTTTCATATCCATGGTGCCGCTTCCTAGGCTTCCCGCCACCCCTGTCCAATCCACCCTCCACACTCCTCCAGGAAGCTCATGTAAACTCCAGTGGGATCCCCAGAACAGTTTAGCAGATAAAGCCCAAACTTCTCAGAGAGGCGTATGTGAGCTGGGCCCTGTCTGTGCCCAGATCTGAACTCAGTCCCCTGCACTCCCAAACCCTGGCCCTTTGCTCTTGCTTTCCCCTGACCCATCAGACGCTTTCTTTTCCACATCTGGAGAACTCCTACTCATCCCACAGGTGAGAAGCAAAATCTTGAACCAAAGACTGCCTGACAATAAATCCAGTTACCACTACAATTATAGAGGTATACATGCTTCTTTGCAGAAATTCTGCTTAGAGATTATCCCCTTCAAGAAAACTTGCTTGATTCTCCCCTATCTCCTAGGACAGTGTTGAAAGGCCCTGCTATGTCCTCTTATAAAAGCCCAACTCCATATTCACCCTGGGTGCTATATTTGCCTGTTTACTTGTCTGTCTCACCATTGGAAGCAGCCCACAGTCAGGGAATCTTTGGGGATCATTTTTGCATCCCAGCTTCTAGCCACTTACTTATATGTAGTAGATGTTCAATAAATGTTTGTTGAATGGATAAATGAAAATCTGAATGGCATCTGGATTGATAGGAAATAGCAGTTAGATGAAAGGAAGAAAAATACCTATCTCTTAGGGCTACTGTGTACCATGGGACAGGTTGTACACTTCGTAGCTTTAGAGAAATGTGATTTATGTCATGTCTATGTGAATGGCAACCCCAGAGATCACACAGGGGAATTCTAGTCCACCTCTCAGTTGTCATTCTTTGAGGGCATGCATCCTGTCTTAATCCTTTGAGGTCCACATACAGCACCCACACAGTGCTTCACGCCCTGTAGGTTCAGCGGGCTATTAGAGAAATGAATGGATATACTTAAGTGAATTTTTCATAAAGTTGTGGTAGCCAAAGTATTGCCCTCTTCACATTAGGGATATTTTTATTCTTTGAACTATAATGAATGGTCAAAATCTTTTCTTCCCATCAAGCATTCATTCATTCCACAAAGATTACTGAAATATTCACTTATGTGCCAGGTATAGGCACTGCCCTGGACACTGAGATAGAGCAGTGGGCAAAACAAAGCTCCCTCATTGAACTTATATTCTAGTGCAGAAAACGCTGGAAACAAATACGCAAAAGAAGTATGTAATAGAATGTTGAAGACAGATAGGAGGAAGTGATATGAAGAAAATTAGTGTTGAGTTGGGGAATAGAGGGAATCAGGGGGAACGATTTTAGATAAGATGATGTTTTCCCCAATTCATATGTTGAAACTTAATTCCCAACAAGATAGTAATCAGAGGTGAGGCCTTTCGGAGGTGGTCAGGTCATGAGGGTGCTGCCCATAAAAGAGGCTTGAGGTAGCCTGCGTGCCCCTTCTGCCACAGAAGAGAGAATGCAGCAAGGTTATTAGAAGTGAGCCCTCACCAGACACTGCTGGTGCCCTGATGTTGGACTTCCTTATCTCCAGAATTTAGAGCCATAAATTCTGTTGTTTACGAGTTAGCCAGTCTAAGGTAGTTTTGTTATAGTAGCCTGAACAGACTAAGACAGGTGGTTAGAACAGGCTTCTGTGAGGAGGCCATGATTAAGCAGCCCTAAGTCAATGAAGTGAGGAAGTGAGAAGTGCTCTATGTTAGGGAAGAACTTACAAGGACACCAGCAGAGCAAGTGGAAAGGCCAGAAGGTAAGAATGAGCTTGGTGTGCCTGAGCAAGTGCAAAGAGGAGTGGGAGAAGAAAAATGCCAAAAAATTTTTGCATTCCGGCCTCCTCTTTCTAGATTCCATAGGCAACACAAAGACCTTCAGTGACTAATCTTTTTTTTTTTTTCAAGTCACTCCTTACTTCAGGCTACCAGTTTACAGCACAATTCAAGAGATTCTCTCTTTTTTATTGTTATTTTTTGACATCTTTACATTGCAGGCCTATCTTTTTGGTATGCAATTCTGGATATTTAGAAAACATTCTCTTTTCAACAACCAATACAAACTTTCTTTTTTAAAAAAAAAAAAAAAAGGAATGTGAGTATGGAGAGGATTGTTTTTCCATATGCCCACGCTTATCTGAGACAAGTCATATTTTCGCTCATTATAATTAGCAAGAGGAGCACTGAAGAAACAAACAATATGAAAAATTAAGAGGATTGACTTTTGATATTTTTGCTTCTCTAGGCAAATGGCGACACAAAGACAACTTCCATTCCTTTTCATAAGGAGAGCATGGTTAAATATGAAGGTTTTCATCTTAATAAGGGTCCTTTCATTGGTTGTTAACCAAGCCAAATTTGACCAAAGCTTTTCTTCTCTTTTTCTAGGAGATATTTGCAGGCATCTTATTGTATTGAAGGCTCTCCTGTCCTTTAGAAAATAATTTCTATACAATTTTTTCCTACCATAGAATACCAAGAAGTCAGATAATATAAAATACTGTATGATCAAATGTGTTATGCTGACAATATTCTTTTTCTGTATAGACCAAGTCATAACAATGAAAAAACCCAACTCAATTTCACTTGATCCCTCTGGTATTATTTCTGTGTCCTTCGTACTACATTCCCAGAAAATGATGGCTCATCTGGTAGGTGGCAATAATAACCCCACAAAGATTAGAGCCTTCGGAAGCATCAAGAATAAAGTTCACTCCGTGACTTGATAGACAATGTTTAGTTAAAACTCTAATTAGTCTTTTATAGAACCTTGGCAAGAAGTGATAAAACTATGAACACTTACTGCTCTTTTTCCCAGCCTACTCCATGTGAATAACAGAATTTCATATATAATTCAGAATTTGGGAGGTAGAGGAGAGAAAAAAGGTGCATGTATTTTGAAAAAGCTCCCCTGATATCCTGGTGTTTCTCTTGATAAGTAATTTTCCCTTCCACCTTCTTTGTACTGTTCTACTGTTCTGTGGCTATATTTCTATATGTATTCTGTTTTTCATTTATAGATATATTACTTATTTATCCCCTTCCTTACCTCTTCAAAACTTAAGGAGGTATTATTTCTTTCTCCCATCATTCTTCTATTTTATTATTTTCCTGAATATCTCCTCTCTCTTATCATTCTTTCTCTCACAACTGATCATAATACAGAATTCAAGTTTATTTTAAAATAGTTATTGTATCTCTGAAGTTTATATTTCCCATTCTTTATTGTGAAGTCCGAGTTTGGAGGAGGAGAAAGGAACAACCATTTATTAAACATTTTAGTATCAGACATTAGGCAAGGCGCTTTGCAGACATAAATTCATTTAATCATCTTAACAGCCTGTGGTCAATTAGATATTGTTCAGAAATATTCACTCCCTCCCCTTCACTTTCATGGGAGAGGATACGTCTTGCTCCAGTGATATTGGGTTTGCCTAAATGATTTGCTGTGGCTTCAATATTGGGCAGGATGTACTTCCCTGCCCCTTGACATTGGTCTCAATCATGTGACAAGCTTTGGCCAATGGGATGGTAGCATAGACAAAACAAGCAGAAACTTGAATTACGCTTTCATGATTGAGCTTGCCCTCTTGCACTTCTGCCATGCCATGTGAAAATATCTCAGGCTAGGCCTCTGGTTCCAGGAGAAGGATGAATCTCTCAGAAAACAAAGCCACTGCAACCCAGATTAGCCAACTTTCAGCTGACCCGAGCTCTCCAGATGCATAACCTAAATAAAGGCTTGTTGTTTTATGCCACTGAGATTCTGTAGCTTTCGTTGTATAGCAGTAGCTAACCAATGCACAATCCTGTAAGATAAGCAATAGTATTACCCCTTTTTTTAACCAAAATGGAAACTGAGAGTAAGAAATAAGCCCACAGACACACAGCTGGAATGCTGTAAGGACAGGATCTACACCAAAGTCTGTCTGATTGAAACTCCAGTGCTATCTTATCTACAGTATGTTTCCTCTTTAATCTTTACATTCCTCTTTCCATGAAACAAACAAAATAAATATGATTTTTATGTGTCTCTTGGTTGGTTTTTGCTGAGGTCAATAGTCCTCCCTAGAAAGTGTATTCTTTCCCCTGCCGAGAAGTTTGACTTCCTAGAATCACGTCTTTACTTTATTCTGTGAGTTCTCAATATTGCCCACTTGTAATAGGATTAAAAAAAACTAGTAACTGGTTATTCCAAAAATTTTATATACATATATATATATACATATATATATATATATAATTTTTTTCTTAAGCTCTAAGTTGATCAGATAGGAAGAGCAAATGCTGGGTGCAGGCATGTGATAGATAATTACTGCCTCCTCTACTACAGCCCAGAGGCGGAGTATGTGATAAAACTGGAGTATTCTGAGTGGTGGGTCCTGATAACACAGTTCTTGGAGCACAACAGAAACTGCTGGCATTACTGCGGAGTCACTTGTCATTATTTTTTATAACTGATAGCACTGAAAAGAAACACCTAAAAAAAATGACAAATACAGTGCCCATTGATTTTAAAATCCCAGAAGACTCTCCTGGATATTAGAGATTGATCAGCTTAACTTCAGTGTCTGCCAAGGTATGTGGACAAACAGTCAATTTGAGATAATGCTCTAGTTAACTCGATGGCCAGCCAAAAGTGTGTGCAGTTTGCAGGCTTAGCCCTCCATGGTAGATCTTTAAATATCACCCAGTGGTTGTTAAGATCAATAGGGAATACTGCTTTTTTATATAAATCTCACTTTGGGATATGATTCAGTTTCTCAACCTGGGCACTATTGGCATTTTGGCCCAGATAATCCTTTGTTATAGGAGCTGTGCTATGTAAGCATTGTAGGAGGCTTAGCAGTATACTCTGGCCTCTACTCACTAGATGCCAATGTCTCCAGACATTGCCAAATGCCCTGTGGGGGTCAAAATTTCCCCTAATTGAGAACCACTGGGCCACGTAAACACTTCCTCTAATTATATTTATTTAGTATGCCTAACTATAATGTAACCTGCCCATGAGCATGTATTCACCAGTCCTTGTCTCCACGGATATTACACAGACCGTCAGGGTGAACTTCAAAGCCCCGAAGTTTCACCCTGTTCCCCCTGGGAATCAGGAGGGGTTGTTGCACATACATTCCTGAAGTCTTCAGCTACTGTTAACATGCGATACCATTCTTTCCCCCTGCTCCAGGTTCCCTCCATGATGTCTGCCACCTAGGAAGCCATCTGAGGATACCTCCCCACGTCAGTGCTGCCGGGAGGTATCTTGAACTTCCAAGTTCAGGATGTCTGTGCTGCCTCCAAAAGTATTCGAGGACACCATCCCTGGAGATTACAGAGTGATACCACCTTCCTTGGTGTCCTCACTGCACTGGAGTCATTCTGAGCCCCTGAAGACGGCCTGTGTGTGCCATGCTGTATCACTTGGGCATCCAAAGAATACTATTTGTACCCTGTCATCCCTCACATCCCCCATCTCACAGAATCTGTCAAGAAGACAATAATTTGGGCTCAATGGTTCTCAATCCCTTAGGGAGGCCGGTGCTTCTCAAATGTAACATGCAGCAGAGTCTTCTGGGAGATCCTCTGAAAAGGCAGATTCTCATTCAATAGGTCTGAAGCGGGGCCTGAGATTCAGTATTTCTTACAGGCTCCCAGGTGAGGCTAGCTCTGTACTGCACTTTAAGCAGCAAAGTCTTAGTAGACATTAGAATCACTTGGGATATAGATTCCTAGGCCCCTTCCACCAGAGAGGCTGATTCAGAGGGTCTCAGTGAGATACAGTCCTCTATGTTTACAAGTTACCCCAGGTAGTTCAGAGTCCACATTTTAATTAACACTGCATTGCTGTAGCCTTTATCTTTGTGACATTGAGAAATATATTCACTAGGGCTGGGCCTAATCCATGGAGCTATAAAGCCAATTCCACAGGTATGTCATCTTCCTGATTATAAGCTCCCTCCCTACAGCAAATCACCTCATGCAAATAAAGAGCTGTCTGGTGACACCCCTAGGTCATTAGGTAGGCCCAAATAAGCCCAAGCCCCCAGTAACTAACCCAAGACAGATGCCTGCTGGGCCCCTAGCAGACTGGAAGAGAAGAAAGTTTGGGTCTCCTTCCAGGCTGCAGTACAGGGAGAGCCTTTTAAATAAAAAGCAATTGTCAATCCACATAGAAAGCACATACATCTTTCTGGAAACATAGAGTTAGAAAATTCTTCACCCTGTGGAACTTAGGCCTGAACTCTGTCTGTCCCTGGGGTCTTTTTTAGATGAGCAATTTCCTCAGACAGAGGAGATCTACCACCTGGAACCTCTTCTGATGTTCTGGAGTTTCAAGGTAGAATACACTTTTTGAGGATTTATGCCAAGGAAGAAAGTCTGGAGAGAACTTTTCTAGGTTAATATCCACAGAGGCCTCCCTCCCTGGTGTTCAACAGAAATTCCTTCTTGTCACTCAATTCCTCACAGGGGTCATACTTTCCCATCAGTAACTTCCTCAAAACAGGTGTAAGACATCAAATGAAAAACATAATAGTTCCAGCAGAAGAGATAGAAAGAGAGAAACTCCAAGTTTCGAGAGAGAGAGAATAGAGTAGTTTTATGATATGTTCACTTAAAAGAGAACCCCAGGATTTTCCATAGAAGTCAGCACGACTAGGGGTGAATGTAAGGAAGAAATACTGAGATTCTACTGTGTAACAGGCACCCTGCATGCGTTACCTCCTATCACTTTCGCAAAGATAATGAGGTGTCATCACTCTCGTTTTAGTGATGAAGACATGGAGTTCAAAAAATTTGAATTCAAGAGAAAATGAGTCTGGGTTTCTGATCCCAGGAAGCTGCCCTATCAGCCCCGTGCTGCTTACACTGAAACATCTATCTCATTTAAGCTGCTGTTATTTTGGGTCTGTCTATGACAGTAACTGAAATCTATAACCTAACTAATATAACCAGATTCTATATCCAAAATTACTAGGATAAATACAACATTTAAATACCATCATTAGGAGATTTCATATCATTTTTCTGAGTGCTTTCTTTGATGGTGTTGCATGTGAATACAAATGTGAGTGAGCACTGCTGGGACCGTGGTGCTTCTCTGCATTCCCCCATTACCCGCTAACGCCAATAATGGCATCTGTCAAGCTCTTTCGTAAGTATGGTGTACAGAGAAATGTCCTGACAGATTTGGCGGGATCAGGCTAAATCCATCCAAGAAGAAAATGTCATTTCAATTTTTATAATAGATTTTTGAAGAAACGTATCATATTACTATCCTTCTTTATGAAAACTTATATTGCAAAAGATGAACTACTAAGCCAAGGGAGATCAATAAATGTGCCAGTGTGGTTCATCTCAACTCCAGTTTTCTCCAATTCTATCTCATTGTATACCGTTTTTATAAGAAGAAACAGTCAACGTTTTACATTTTAGCATAAGATCTAATCCCCTAATCTCTTAAGAAATATGGATACAGTGACAACGTACTCCAGATCTTCCAGGGCCAACCCAATTTCAAATGCTTTTTAATTGTCATCATTAGGTCCTAGTCTATGATTCAGCCCTGTGTCAAAGACTGCATTCTTGTTTTTTCCATTTAAAATAATGAAACATAGACTCCTTTAATCTGAAAATCACCTATCTCACACTTTTCCTGGAATAGATTTGATTCGGACAACTTGAACCCTTCCCAAATCTTCCCGCTCCCAATTCTGCCTGCCTCCCTCTCATTCCCAAGGTCCCTGATTAATTTCCTTATGTCACATTTCTATTATTTACCTAAGCATTATTATTACAGTAATTACAGTGGCTAGGTTTTTTGTTTGTAGATATATACATTTATATGCATCTGTCTCCAGGCCTAGACTGAATTCTTTGAAAACAGTGACCCACTGCATTTGCTTTTGTATCAATATGCCTAACACATAGGCTGGCACACGATATATGTTCAATAACTTCACGTTTTAAGTTAGCAAAAATAAATAAATATGGTTTTGCTCTTTTGCTCATAGGTAAGTACAGAAGTGGGATTTCTGGGCACTGTAGAGAATGCTGAGTCTGTTTAAGATGTGTCACCCAGGCAATATGAGTGGCTTGGGAGAGCTGAGGGAAGAAAGGGATCGTGCTAATGGGGGAGATGAAAAGAAGCCAACAGCAAATGTTGCCTTCTTCCAATTTTGTCTAAAGCTCATCTTGTCCACAGCAATCACACAAAGCTAAATTTAATAGCTAGAAGTGAGGTCAAGGGCCAGGGGCAGATGTGGTTGAATTAGAAATTAAATAAATTCTCAACTTGAAGGATGAAGAATAAATGCTCTACTGCTACACTCTAAAAACATCCCCAAGAAAAATATGTTCCATTAATCTAAAGAACCAGAAACATAGTTCAAGAGATATTGCCTCCCCATTCTATAAGAGCTAATTGCTAGATATTCTTGTTGGCCAATAATGTGGGATGTGATCACTGTTCTTTTCTGGGCAAGTGTTTTCATGGGGCTTGCATAGGGAACTGGGGCCTGTAAACGGAGTACTTAGAAATTAAATTAGGCAAGATTTCAGGGGTACTCAAATAGGCTCATTTTTAAGTTTTATTTTAGCTAGCAGAGTGGATGCAGAAGAGGGGAATTTAGCTTCAAGTGACATGAGCAAGAGCTTGGATCTGCGCCCTGAAACCGTAGTCACTTCCTGTAGCACTCATATCCATGGATCTGAACACATCTTCTACCAAGCAGACAAAACCCACCCCAAAAAGTTATTTTTCCCGAGTTCAAAAGAGGTCTGCAGTTTGCATATTTCTTGATTTATCTGAGAAATCCGGATGCTTCTTCCCCCAAGTTCCGATTTTTGATCTGCGATTTTTATTTTTGCCTCGGTTGATAAAAGATAGTACATCCTTTCTTGGCACCCCCAACTTAGTCACCAGAAGCAGATGGCTGTGAACATGTGATCAAACTTATTTTTTTAATGATTTTTTTTTACAAAGCCAATATATCAATACATGAAAGCAGGCAGCCTGTCAGCCTAAAATAATAAGCACTACAAAAACCTCCTGTGTTTGAAGTGAAAACTTTTTCTCTCATGTACTCCCTTCGCCTCTAAATGCTCAGCTGCTCCACGCAAGCTGTAAAAGTCCCCCTTCCTTTGTTCACACTGTTCATTAACTGAGGGCATAACTGCTTCTGATTCTGCTCTCATATAAACCACCAGCACTTCACACTGGCAGTCTGATGTGCACAGATTATAGATTGGGGCTTTACGACTCCAAGTGTAGTCACCACTGTTCTCTTTTGCTTTAAAGTAACTACTATCAGCTACCCATGATTATCCAAGTTCTTCTTGATGCTGTTACCCACTCAGCTTAATTAAGTCATTTGTTGATATAAATAAGGTTTTGGTTTAACTGAGCTCAGCAAAAGGAAAAGTGTGTTAAAGTTCTTTAGTTGCAAACAACAAAAATACAACTAAAACAACTCAAGCTCACAAGAGAGGGGACTTTAGTGTGACACTGTGCAGAGTCTCAAAGGCCTGGAGGACCTGAAGGTAGAAAGACACATGACCTTAGGAAGTGAAAGAGCCTGAGAATTACAAAACTAAAAGGAAACATTCAGCCAAGGCATCTTCTACATTCTCTCTCCACAAACCAGCCTTGTCTGTTTCTCAGAACCTGCAGGCTCAGCCAAGAGACAGACTCTTTCCGTTTCAATCCCAAATGCCCAGGAGATTGGCTAGTTTGAGTCTGATATCCAGCTTTGGGTCTTGCTGGCCAGAGCCAGAGATGGTATCACACAAAATAACCATGATGGCTAGAGGACCAAGTTTTAGGGTTGAAGCCATTCCTGGGAAAATAGGGAGTCATGGTCTCACTAGCTGATCAGACACCTCCAAGAGTCCCACAAAGAACACTTCCAAAAAAAAAAAAAAAGCCAGTTGTATCAAAATATCACAGGTACTCCATAAATATGCATAACTGTTCTGTATCCAAAACAATTAAACACAAAAAGTCAAAAAGGAAAGACTACCAGCCAGGTGTGGGGGCTCTCGCCTGTAATCCCAACACTTTGGGAGGCTGAAGTGGGTGGGTCACTTGAAGCCAGGAGTTCAAGACCAGCCTGGCCAACATGGTGAAACTCTATCTCCACTGAAATACGAAAATTAGCTGCGTGTGGTGGTGCATGCCTGTAATTCCAGCTACTTGGGAGGCTGAGGCATGAGAATTGCTTGTACCTGGGAGGCAAAGCTGGCAGTGAGACGAAATCACACCACCACGCTCCAGCCTGGGTGAGAGAGTGGGATGCTGTCTCAAAAAAAAAGAAAAGAAAAGAAAATACTACCAATGCAGTTTCTCATATCACACAATGGAACAAATATTAAAAATACGTTGTCCATTTTTAATAGCTTTATTAGGGTTGTAACTGATATACAGAAGAAAAAACCCTGTGCACATGTTTAATTAATACATTTTGAGTTTGGACAGGTGCAAACATCTGTGATACCATCATCTTAATCAAGATATTAAACATATCCATCATCTTTAAAAGTTAAAAAAAAACACCAAAATATGCAAACATTCTGTAATCTCATTGAAGGTGAACAGTAGCAAGTTTGGTAACTGGGGAGAAAAATAAGGAATGCTTTAAGCAAGTTTTCCCCATCATTCTGAAAGGGAATGACCACCATTTTCAGCTTGTCACTGAGAAATAATGAAGATTTTGGACAGCTTTCTATTTCTTCTTGGACCTTATTTTCATAATGTAAATAGATTTGTTATTTGATTCGAAATATTGTAGTTTTCCTCAGTGTAAAACAAACCCGTAATGTAATAGAAGTCTCAAAATTCATTTAAAGCCTAATAGACACTATTTATGAAAGTGTGTTGTTAGATTTTTATTTCCTTCAAATGTCAAAGAACTGAAGTTGCCGGGCACAGTGGCTCACGCCTGTAATCCCAGCACTTTGGGAAGCCAAGGGTTGGGGGGGGGGTGGATCACCTGAGGTCAGGAGTTCGAGACCAGCCTGACCAACATGGAGAAACCCCATATCTACTAAAAATACAAAATTAGTCCGGCATGGTGGCACATGCCTGTAATCCCAGCTACTCGGAAAGCTGAGGCAGAAGAATCACTTGAACCCGGGAGGCAGAGGTTGCAGTGAGCCGAGATTGCACCACTGCACTCCAGCCTGGGCAACAAGAGCAAAACTCCATCTCAAAAAAAAAAAAAAAAGAACTGAAGTGTGGTCAGTGTACCTCAATTTGTAAAAGTAATAAAGATAGCATTTTTGAGATTCTTTTTCCCCAGTAGATCATTTTTTTCCTACACCTTTTTCTCTCCAAGAAGCATGGCAGTTCTAAGCTTGTTACTTCAGAAAAGGGACAAGCCTTGATGGAAATCTGAAACAACGTTTTCTGGCTTGGGTTTCCAAAATCCTTGGCCACGCTGAGGGATGAGGAGATGACAGATGGAGACCATCTTCAGCACAGGCAGAAATATGGTAGAGAAATTCCAGGGCTGAGAATGAGGGAGGAGTCGGGGAAGGCCGTTGTGTAGCCTGGGGTTTCCCTCACAGTTAGAAGATTCGTCTTGGCTGGATAAGAGGGAGAAATCTAGGAGACAAATTAAGTATTTATAAAACAGTTCTATAAAGTGTGGCCTGTAGGCTTTTTCCTGGTTAGAGCCCCCAGGAGACAGCAAAACCTCAGATAGATTTGTCAGGTCAAGGGATGGGTCCCTGATCTCTGCTTCTCATGTGGATGGAACTGTCTAGGAATGTGGCACAGACTACACAATGACCATGCTCCAGGCAGAAACCCAGGGAGAGTCATAAGCAGCTAGGCAGGCAGAAATTTGGTCATCCCTGGCCCTGGTGAGCTCACTATCGCACAGAAGCAGTTGGATGATTCTCATGCTCCAAAATACGATTCCTAAAGCAAGCCATTGACGTAACATCTCAGAGGTTATTTGCATGGATTTACTCCTGGGACAAAAGGACCAAAAACACTCTTCTGTGGATATCTGTGCAGATAGATGACCCAAAGATCAGATGCTACCCAGATGTGTTTTGATAATACATAAGCCCCTAGGATTTAAATACAATCTTGAAAGAAACTGAGACAGATAATTCTGAATTAAATGAGGTAAAGTTTCAGGCACTCAGCTGATTGGAGGCTCAAAATAGAATTAAGTTGCATTGTAGAAAAATAAAGTTAAATTTCAAACACTTGAATTTCTAAACTGAGATAGGCATCCACTAAGTAAATATGTAGGAAAACACAAGAAACAATTTCAGCAGACCCCCTAAAAGGCCATTCAATGCCATTCAGTATTATGAGAGGTTTTTAAGATTTTTCAGCAAGTATTCCCTTTTTCTTGCCCACCTCTTTTGGAGCTAGTATACTTCTCCTGCCTCATTGATGTGGGACATGAATAATGGAATGTTGGAGGACATGATGCAAATAGAGGCAGAGGCATTTAAAAATATTGTTGCCCATTTTGGCTTGATCTATTATGCTTTTGGTCTTCATAATGAAAAGAACATGCACCAGATACCACTTGTTCATGACTGAGGAGATGCACAAAGCAGACCAGAATTCAACACATAACCCAAAGCAGAATCATTCCTCCTGACCCCCAGTCCATGAATAAGAAATAAATGTTTGTCATTATAAGCTGAGACTTTGGGTTGTTGTTATAGATCTTATTACAGTAATAACTGGCTAATACCTATGAAAAACTGTAGCACTAGGAGATCAGCAGCTGCTCTAATGATGCAACCAAATCTTAAGTGCTTATGTGCTCCGAAGTGTATGTTCCCTGATTCCTTCTTTAACATTCTGCCATTATGTTTGGAGTGCGTATCGATGGTATTCTCTATCCAGAATTTCTCTCCCTTCTTTGGGGGAAGTGTACTCTCTTTCTCTTGGAAATCTGTTCTTTGTCTCCCTTGCAAACCGTGTAGTTCTACTGAAGACTGACAATCACAGTACACAGTGAGCACACTGATTAGTCCAGTGTTGGTTAGGTGATCTAAGCAGGACCAATTAGAGCCTTCCCTAGGATTTTTTTAGCACTGGAGCTGCAGGGGACCATGCCCCCTCTCTCTTCATGCACAATGCCTATTGACAATAAGAGAGAATGAAGCAAACATGGGGGAAGCATGGGTATAAGACAAAGACAGTAATTTCTAATTTCTGGGTGGGTTTTATTCCTGCTTCTCATCCTACCTAACCATATACCTAATCTTCCTGGTTATATTAGCCAAAAAATTCTTTTTGTTTTGTTTTGTTTTGTCCAAGCAAATTCAAATTGGGTTTTTGTTCCTTAAAACCAAGAATATTGACAAAATTTTTTTGCTTTTGCTTCTACTGCTGCAGTCATTGTCAACTGTCTTCATATTCCCATCACAGCTTCCACACTTAGGGCCATCCCTTGGTTTCCTCTCTGCTTTCATGTGTCTTTCTCTTGCTGTCATGTATGATCCCACATCCATGTTGGAGTCCTTCATACTCCAACACCCCAAGAGAAATTAGTCACGAACCAGGATAGATTCAGACCACCTCAAAGACTGCTGACGTTTGGCTATCATTGAACCTGGAATTCGTTGCTATTCCAATCAGACATGGTTTGGGTGGAGAGGGCAGTGTGGTACAAATCACAATGTCTCATGACTAAAAGACTCTGCAGAGAGGGATTATGGGCTTGGCAGGCACTCTGGGGCTCCTCAGAAAGGAACAGCAAAACCAGCCTGTTCTTTTTCGGTCTGTCCTCTTCAAATTGCTGCTCTTGTTGATCCACATTATTGCTCCCTGTCCGGCTGTATGTACAGTGAAGGGTTGGCTGGAAATGAAAGCAGAAACAGGTTTCTATTAGAGGATAATATGGAATGGGAAGATTTTTTTAAAAAAAAATAGGTCTGTGAGTTCCAACAATGCAACTAAGAGAGAAAGTTCTTTTTAGCCCCACTTTTTCATGTTGCTAAGATCTTCTTGGTTCCATTTACTGCTCTCTGATGTAAATGAATTTTCATCTGATGTTTCACTTCTAATATCTTCTCCCAAATAAAAAGCTGGAGAGTAGATCATTCATCCATTTATTCAACAAATATTTATTTATTAGTGAAGCATAATTCACTTTGGATATTCAACTATTTCCAAATTTGTTAATGATTATTTAACCAATCATATCTTTTTTCTCCAACATTTTATACTGAAAAATATCAAAATCACAGAAAAGTTGCAAGAATAATCAAATGAACAACTATATCCTCCTAATTTAGATTCATCATTTAACTTTTATTGATTGGAATGTTACTTACACTGTATCAGGCTGAGGTCATGAAAATAAAAAAAAAAAAATGCCCTTGAGGAGCTCTAGTTCAAGGCTTCCAAGTGAAGGCCAGTCACGGTGGCTGATGCCTGTAATCCCAGCATTTTAGGAGGCTGAGATGGGGGATCGCTTGAGCCGAGGAGTTGGAGACTAGCCTGGGTAACATGATGAAAATCTGTCTCTACAAAAAGTACAGAATCTTAACCTAGCATACTGGTGTGCACATGTAGTCCCAGCTATTTGGGAGACTGATGTGGGAGATTGCTTGAGCCTGGGAGGTTAAGGCTGCAGTGAGCTGCAATCACAGCACTACACTCTAGCCTGGGTGACCAAGTGACACCCAGTCTCAAAAAAAAAAAAAAAACAGAAAAGAAAAGAGACCCGGTAGCAGATAGCATCTAGAATCTTTGATTCAGTAGGTCTACAGTGGAGCCCAGGGAACTGAATTGCTAATAAACTCAGCAAGTCACTGCTATAAAGCCAGCTTTAAGACTGATGGTCTAGTAGAAGAGAGAGAACAAAGAAAGAGGAGCACTATGAAAGGCTAAATTAAAGTTATAAAAATGTTCTGTGAAAACAGCAAGATTGGAAGTTTCATGCAAGGCTAATCGAAATTTCTCAGATGGGGCTGGATATGAGGAGTGGGGGGTGGCAGCTGTTCTTAGGTGTGGTTCTAGAAACCTCCATTTATTCACTCTCCTATCCTTCTCTCACCAAAAGTATATAATAATGGGTTTGTACCGGAAACTCGACTCCCGGAGCTCTTGGTAATTTCTAGACCACTGATCAAGAAATGTTCTCACTTATAGAAAGGGGTTAATATTTTCCCATATCTATTTCACAGGGTTGTAATATGAATCAAAGAAGAGAAAGCTTGTGAACATCCTTTGTTGTCTGGCAAGTGGTTTATACACATAGAATAATTATTATCATCCTCAGTCGATCCATTTTCACATTCACACCATCCACATGTGTCTGGGTGCTACTTCCTCCACAGCTTTGTCACAGAATGTGTGAAACAGCACAGAGTACATGCAAAGCTTTTATTAACCTCACTTGGGATGATGCTGGCAACTAATAGTCATGCAATAAGCTTTTATTGGGTAATTAACTGATATACTTTTTCCGATTACATTAATCTCTTCAAAGATGAAATAAAGTTGTTTGACATATTTCTGGTCTTGGACCATTTCTCCTACTAAATATATGATCTCACAATAACATGGAAATATTGATTCTCAAAGAAGAGATAAACTCACCCTGAGCAACACAATCTGGGGTGAGTTACCTGAAATTTCCTTATGTCATACATAGAGGGGCAGAGCTCCTTATAAACCATTAACTTGTAGATCATATATTCCTCTTTGCTTTGTTTCTTAGTTCCTCAAGTCTCACAACGTGGATGGAGAAATCCGATTCGGTCCAACTATTTTCTTGAGCTGGGCAAGCTCTTCCTAGTGACAGTAGCTGCTACTGTATCTTGCCCCACAGCATTTCAGAGTAAACCTGTCATCAAGAAGCCTGCGTGGGATGTCTAACTGGTTTGCCTGACTTTTTTTGTTTCTTGTTAAGTACCCTCAGAAGGGGACACACATTGGAAGCCTGCTGTGTA
Organism: Pan troglodytes; assembly: GCF_028858775.2. Taxonomy (NCBI): domain Eukaryota; kingdom Metazoa; phylum Chordata; class Mammalia; order Primates; family Hominidae; genus Pan; species Pan troglodytes. Next base: position 35,517,726 of record NC_086015.1, read on the forward strand.
TAATTAAGAGATAATTGTAGTCGTCTCAGCATTTTGTGCTGCTATACCATTAGCTTATTTGCAGTGATGCCTAAATGTAGTTAGGATGACGATTTTGAAAATGAATATAGACTACATTTTGAAGGATGAAATGTGTGATAATTTGAAGGAGCACTTTACCTTTTTTTGCTAAGATATGCCACATTTTAGCTTGATGTTTTTAAACTAAGCTGACTTGCTGTGGTTTCCAAGAGTGATCACATATTTTGCCCTACTGTGTACAGCCGTGGAGATTTTAACTTTATATACCATAACTTTTCTTCCTCAGAGATGTGTAATGCAATCTTTGGACACCTGAATATGATTAAATGCTTCTTGGACAGTGAATAATGATTCCCAATGAATTTTGGTGCAAGGCTATTCAATTTTATTAATGTTAGCTAGATGAAGAAATTGTCTGGTATTATCTTGTGTGTGACTTTTCACTATTCTACCATATAATGAATGCTAGTGAGTTATTATGGGGGAGAAAATTTCCTAAAACAACATAATGAAAAAATTATTCATTTCACTGAATAGGATAAATCAAAGAATAAAGGTCAAATTTTCGGAACTTGCCTAAAGTAAAATAATGCACATAAATTCTGTTTCATTATTGTTTTCTCCATTGGACTTTATGCTGTTCAATGTTCACACACAGAGTTCATTGAACTCTATGCTGTTATGTTTGAGTTGGTCTCTTTCCAATAAGGTCTATAAAGGTCTCTAGCCAGTTCTAAATGGTGAGACTAAGCTGTGCATGCAAACATATATACACCCCTGATGTGCATTTAGCCAAATTGTGTTGCTGTCTAATGGAACCACGCAGAGGTGCCGTGATCGCTTTACTTAAAAGCCTGATATGAGTAGAGGAATATAAAAAATCGACCAGACACCTGAGAAGAAATTCAGTTTGCATTGCACACAATTGTATAAACTTATCATCCCCTAACAGTGCTCATATGAGTAAGACATTCTTTTTTTTTTTTTTTTTTTGAGACATGGTCTTGCTCTGTTGCCCAGGCTGAAGTGCAATGGCACAGCAGCTCACTGCAGCCTGGATTTTCTGGGTTCATGCAATACTCCTGCCTCAGCCTGCTGAATAACTAGGACTACAGGTGTATGCCACCACACCCAGTTAATCTTTTAAATTTTTGTAGAGATGAGGTCCTACTCTGTTGCCCAGGCTGGTCTCAAACTTCTGGCCTCAAGTTATCCTCCTGCCTTGATCTCCCAAAGTGCGCTGGGATTATGGGCGTGAGCCACCATGCCTGGCCCATTCTAATTTTTTTTTTTTTTTTTTAGATTTTAAAGATGACGAAAAATGAGCTAACATCATTCACCTTTTTTTAAGGCAGAATTTTATTTGCTCTTTTGCAATAATTATGCCCCTTCATTATGGTAATGGATACCATAAATAGTATAATCTTAGAATTGTCATTATTATCAAACATTTAGGAAGTCCTCCTTCACAGCATTCATAGATAGTGGTAATTTATAGATTTGATTAGAAACAGCCAGGGTTCTCAATAGTTTATAATCTAAACACAGAGATAATTCAGAAGAACATAAAAGATACTATTCTCTTGAAGCTTAGAGTGGCATAATCTACTCATTCTGTATTTCTCACCTCTCATTGTCTTTCTAAAGTCTCCTATTCTAAATGCATTCTCCTGAAAATCAGTCCCTGAGACAAGAATTTTGGTGCAAGTATTCGGGAGGTGATCACAGGAAGCAAGTGTGAGAGTAAGGCACTGAGACAGGAAAGGGAAGAAAACCAATAAAGGGTGTGTTAATTAGCATGTTACTGCTGTGAGCAACAGAGGCTCAATCCTGCTGGGGACTCCCTGAGTGAATGCACAGAACACATCTCAGAATTGTGAGAAAATGTGGATATTTATCCTCCAACTCCTGTCCCTACATGGTTGAGAATTGCTAATGGGGCTTTAAATCCCAAGCACTGCGGGCATCTTCTTCACATAGGCACGGCACAATTCCACAGGCAGAAAAAAAAGTTTTCTGGCAGAGAAATGCAGGCAGGAGGAAGCTGTTTTGCAAGTATCGGGACCCTTCACTGAGGCCACAGAGGACCTGGGGGGCAGGGGAGCAAGAAGAGGCGAGTGGGGCATTTACAGCATCTGTTACATGTCTTTTTTCATTGGGGCACAAACTAGTCCTGGCCCAAATCCATCATCAGAATACCTAGGATTCAAATCATTTTTACCACTATTTTAAGATGCCATACTCTTCCCTTGTACTAAAAATTATGCAGTGTCTAATTTAGTCTTAAATAATCCATCTTGATTTTAAATAGACCAGACATTAGCACCCATGTCTGGATCATTTTTTATCACAAGTGCAATACATTGGTATTTTTTTCTTGTCATATTTTTTTCATAAGGGCAATAGGTACCTAAGAAAAAGAAATTATCCATCTTATACAAGAAGATAATTGTCCCAAAAGAATCAAAGTGAAATCTGTGCTAACCAAAATACTATATGTTTTAGTGTCACCAATCAATTGCCTATTGTATTTCTGAGGTTCTGTCCATGCCAAACAGGTTCAATCAAATTCAATTTAATAAGACTGAATTCAATAAAATCTATTTTTAGTGATTGTCTTCATGACAGGAAATAGCCAGTTTGAGGATTTTCCCCAATTTGTTAAAAGGCTGTCTGGGGGACCCAAAGATACAGTACATTTTAGATAAAACAGAGGCAAGTCAGTACTGGGGCAAAACAAGCAAACATGCAGCATCATCACATCCTTCTGGAAATGAAATAGGGCAAACCTGCATAAAATACATAAATACAAACTTTCACTCACATCCGTGTGAAGAGAACACCAAACAGGCTTTGTGTGAGCAATAAAGCTTTTTAATCACCTGGGTGCAGGCGGGCTGAGTCCGAAAAGAGAGTCAGTGAAGGGAGATAAGGGTGGGGCTGTTTTATAAAATTTGGGTAGGTAAAGGAAAATGACAGTCAAAGGGGGGTTGTTCTCTGGCGGGCAGGAGTGGGGGTCACAAGGTGCTCTGTAGGGGAGCTTTTGAGCCAGGATGAGCCAGGAGAATGAATTTCACAAGATAATGTCATCAGTTAAGGCAGGAACAGGCCATTTTCACTTCTTTTGCGGTGGAATGTCATCAGTTAAGGCAGGAATGGGCCATCTGGATGTGTACATGCAGGTCACAGGGGATATGATGGCTTAGCTTGGGCTCAGAGGCCTGATACAAACAGAAACAAATATGGAGATCTTTTGTAGACATTTAGAAAGACAGGACTATTAGAGTTAGGGCACGTGAAAAAGGTAGAAAAGAAAATGGGCAAATCAGAACAGTGCTGTTTTATCATTTAGGGCTCCAGCAAAAAACACAAGGCACATTCAAACTGAATAATTTGAGGAGAGTTTAATAAATGGGTAGTTTATACAAGTGTGGGCAGGATTAGGGAAACCACAATGGTTAGCATAGTATTCAGGGCTAGGAACAGCAGAGAGGGGGTTCAGAGTCTGAAAGGGAAAGGAGTGAGAGAAGTTATGAGAAATCAGAATGAGAACTGTGAGGAGAGGGCTGCCCAGCAGGAGCTGGGTCAGTGTGTAAGCACTGGTGATGCCAGGGGAATAGATATCCTAACCTCATCTGCCAGTGCTTGCCACTGGACAAACCCAACCGGAAGCCAGAGGGCAAGTAACCATGTTGGTACAACTCATCAGCTCAGCCACCAGGGACACAGGGCACAAGAGGTGTGGATATGGAGGACAATGATATATCCAGTAACCACCATCGTATGGAGGACTTGCTTGATTCATATGTTCATAACTTTCATAAGTTAGATGACAGAGAACAACACAACCTGGATATTCCCTCTCTTTCTGAGTTGTCCTTATGCCGACTTGGCAGAAGTCAAGTAGAGAAGTCTGCCATCTCATTAGACAATAAGGGGCTCCCTAATGTCGGGTATGAGAGACAGGATTCTCAGTCACTACAGTGGCAAAGAGTCTGAAATGTCAGGACCCCATTTATAATCCTAAAGAGGATGTGTAGCTCCCTGAGTTCTATTAATTTGTGACAGACTCAGAGAAAAGAGTCACCATAATCATAAATTAGTAGATTCCTCCTGCATACCTGGACATTTGTAGAACTTGACCTTGCATTTCAGAAGCTTTAGGAGTCTCTGCGGTGCTCCCAAGCATAATTACATTAGGCTGGTAACGACTGCTTATAATGCCCTCGGGAATGTGAATGATGTTCTATAACATGGCTCTGCCTCAGGTTAAATAAATTTTTTAGAAAACATAAGTGAAAGGCACCCAGAGTTCTCCCATTCTTGGAACTTTGTATGCAGGGCTTCTTCAGCATCCAACTGTGGGAAGATGAGCAGCAGTTGACTCAGATGGGCTCTCCTCATCTGTGATGGTTTGCAGCCATTTTTCTCAAAGTGGCTCAAGAATAGCCTACATGTATGTGCTTGGGAGGCAGCGGGTAATGCTAAGCCACAGAAAGCCAATGAAACTTAGGCTGTGACAGCAATTTCCCTTGCTTGAGAGGCACTCTCTGTGAGATAAGAAATTGAGCACTCCTTTCTCCTATGCCATATGGTGCTGCAGTATAATTTAAATTCAAAAAGCCAAATTTCATAGCCTGAGAATTGCAGTTGGTAGACACTCCTAATCACTTTACTGACATAAGTAGGTACAGAGAAGCATAATAGTTTAAGTGAAAACCATGCTTTCAGAATCTGATAGGAAACCCTACTAATGTTTTGTATCTTCTGCTTCAAAGGAAACACCCAGAAAAAAAGATGCCAAGGAAACAGGCTAGGTAAATTGATACTTAGAAACAGGGTAGGCAAAGTTACTTAAAAAAAAAAAAAAAAGTGCACTGTATGGCTGCGACCTGTTGTAGTAGGATTCTGAGATCAACAGAAAGAAATCCTTTAAGCTCTAATTTCTACAGATAATGTTAATGTTAATAAAAGTCATAATTGAGAAAGAGGAAGTGGGTAGGAAGTTGGGCTATTTAGACAGAGGAGTTTTTACTGAATAGTAAAATAATTCCAAGAAGTATTTCCTAAAGATCAATAAATATACCTAGAATAGGTAAGGCTGTGAATTCCAGCTTATATTCTTAGTAGAGATTTACAAAACATACTTTTTAAATGTTCAAATCCAAGAAGGCGAGTTCTAAGAAATACAAGCAACTCTTTCTCCTCTATGCTGAAAAGAAATGAAGCATGAAGATGCATAATTTGGCCCTTAGGAGATCTAAGGGAAGACTCAGTTGCCATTCTGAGTAACTGCAGGGGGAATTGAGAGCTTGAGAGAACAAAGAAATAAAGATGATCTTATATGCTCTGTTGAGAGAACCTTCCTTTCTGTACTAGTCAGGATTTTTCCAGTTGGAGAAAAAAAAGAAATAAAAGAAGGAAGGAGGGAAGGAAGGAGGCAAGGAAGGAAGGAAGGAAGAGAAAGAAAGAGAGAGGGAGGGAGGGAAGGAGAGAAGGAAGGAAGGAAGGATGAAAGGAAGGAAGGAAGGAAGGGGAAAGAAGGAAAAAAGGAAGAAAGAGAAGAGAAAGAAGGAGGATTAGCTTAAGTAGCAGGGGTAGTTTGACTTCAGAAGTCCCTTGATCCAGAAGCTCAAAGATATAATTGGGGGAAGATTTCTTTTCATCTTTCAACTCTGCTCATTCAGAACAGGTTCTATTCTCGGTCAGGCTTTCACTTTGAGGTGGTACAGCAGAGAAAGCTCATTGTTCTCCAACAGCTCATAATAAAACCCTAACTGCCTGGGTACACACCATCCTGAGATAAAGACTATATTTCCATACCTCTGTTATAGTTAAGCATAGCTATGTGACTAATTTCTGGCCAATGGGATACAAGTAGTTGTGTCAAAAGCAATTTCCAAAAGTGTCCTTGAACCATCCTCCTCACCTCTTCCTTCTCCCTGCTGCCTGGAAGCTCAAGCAGCCACCGTAGACCATCAGGCAGAGCTATGTATCAAGGGCACCAAAGCAAGAAAGAAGGAAACCCTCGCTGATGTCCAGGGAGCTACCACCAGCCCTAGGTTGCTTACCTCCAGACTTCCCTTGTTCATTTCTATCTTACTTAAGTTATTGTAATTTTGGGTTTTCTGTCTCATGGAAAAATCTAATCTTAATTGATATACATAGCAAAATGCTTACTATCACTCCAGGCTTTATATGCTATGAGGTAGAAGTCCTGAACTATGCCTGCCTCATTCCCAGTGGCCCTAGAGTTTCATTCGAACAGCTCAATGGCTCTGACTGGGTCATGGGTCAATTCCTGAACCAATCACCGTGGCCTGGGATTCTGGAAGGTTTAACTGAGATGTGCCCAAGGCTTGAACTGAGAGTAGTTTTCTCTTCATTCATCTGAATTGCACAGACTGACAGTTGGGGAGGTTTCCCAAAGGGAAAACAATATTCACTATGCTTCCCAAGCCAGATTTTCTCCCTAATTTTCTGATTTCCATCAAAGGTGTGATCATTCTTCTATGCTCACAACGCTATATGTAACCTGCTGTCCCTTCAAATGTAATACTGTTACCTTATTTTCTCTTGTGCTCAATATAGTCTTCTCGCCACCATCCCTCAAAAAGTAAAGACAAAGAGACTAACACAAGAGAGGCATTACTGTTCCATGGTGTATGACTGGAGCAAGGGTAAATGATATCTATGTGCTCACAATTTTCTGAGAAACATATTGTAATAAATGTTATAAACAAAATAATTTAAAATACACAAATCAAAACAATTGATCAGTACTCTTCAAAAGTGTCAAAGTCATGAAAGAAAAGAAAGACTGAGTAATTGTTATAGATTAGAGGAGACAAAGGAAACATGGCAAGCATGGAGGACAGAGTCTAAGGAGTCAGCCATGATTCCCAACACCTGGTTTTTATGCTCCAGTATAATCCCCTCCCCTTGACTTGCTTTCTACCAATGGAATATGGCAAAGGTGATGGGATGTCATTTCTGTAATATTATATAAGTCTCCATATTGCTAGTAGACTCACTGAAGAGCTCTCTCTTCCTAGCTGGCTTTGAAGAAGTACTGGCCATTGTGGGAGCCCTCCGCTGGTGAGGAGATAAGAGCAGTTCCTAGAGACTGAGAGTAGCCTCCAGCCAACAGCCAAAAAGAAGCCAGAGCCCTCAATCCTACAGCCTCAAGAGAATAAATTCTGTCAACACCTGAGTGAGTGTGGAAGCAAATTCTTCCCAGTTTAGCCTCCAGATGAGACTGCAGTCTGCCTAGCACTTTGACTTATGAGACCCTAAGCAGAGGATCCAATTAAATTATGAAATAATAAATATGTGTTGTTGTAAGTGGCTAAGTTGGTGGCAATTTGTAAAAATAACACAATGTTTGTCAAGATAGAAAAGAAAATGATGGACAATTTGACGCTGCATCTATATCAGATGCCCTGCTTTCCCTCTTGCAAAGGCCTGTGTGCTCCTGTCAACAGCTGAGCAGCATTGCTTCCTTTGGCACATAGATTTCTTTTTTTCAATCATTTGATATTTCACAGTTTTGTGGTGGTTCTATTCCTAGTAATGATTATCTTAAAATGATGTTTATGCAAAAGACCTTTCTCCCCACTCTTCCCCCAACTCTCTTGCTTCTGCCTCCCCAACAGCTTCTGCCCATAACTACATCACTTTCTTTCTTCCCTGTCTGCTATGGTTTGGCTGTGTCCTCACCAAAATCTCACCTTGAATTGTAATAATCGTCATGTGTTAAAGGTGGGGCCAGGTGGAGATAACTGAATCATGGGGGCAGTTTCCCCGATATGGTTCTCATGGTAGTAAATAAGTCTCAAGAGATCTGATAGTTTTATAAATTGGAGTTCCCCTACACAAGCTCTGTCTTGTCTGCTGCCATGTAAGACATGTCTTGCTTTCCCTTTGCTTTCTGCCATGATTGTGAGGCCTCCCCAGCCATGTGGAACTGTGAGTCAATTAAACGTTTTTCCTTTATAAATTACCCAGTCCTGGGTATGTCTTTATTAGCAGCATGAGAATAGACTAATACACTCTCCATACCTCCTTTTCTCTCCTCACCATTAAACGTTTTTCCTTTATAAATTACCCAGTCCTGGGTATGTCTTTATTAGCAGCATGAGAATAGACTAATACACTCTCCATACCTCCTTTTCTCTCCTCACCATCTCTTTTCTCACTTTGTTTGGAATTTCTAAGGACAGGAATCATTAGTATCAGAGAAATAAGGGGTCTGATGTGGTTACTGTTTGTTTGTTTTTTTTAACAGTCTGTAAAACAACACACAAAACCCACCCCTACCTCTTCAAAATTTAAGTTGTGTAATATTTAGACTCTATCCAGAATTAATCACTTCCCTCTTCTGTTTTTTTTTTTGTTTTGGAATGGAGTCTCGTTCTGATGCCCAGGCTGGAGTGCAGTGGCGCGATCTCGGCTCACTGCAACCTCCACCTCCAGGGTTCATGCGATTCTCCTGCCTCAGCTTCCCGAGTAGCTGGGATTACAGGCACACTCCACCATGCCCGGCTAATTTTTTGTGTATTTTTAGTACAGACAGGGTTTCACTATGTTGGTCAGACTGGTCTTGAACTCCTGACCTCGTGATCCGCCCACCTCAGCCTCCCAAAGTGCTGGGATTACAGGCGTGAGCCACCATGCCTGGCCATTTCCCTCTTCTCAAATCTCTACAACAGCATCTCAGCCCAGAATGAAGTATGCCCAAGATGTATCTTCATGACCTTGAAAGGGTCTTATAACTTCAAAGAAAGTTTGCAACTACTTTTTAAAAAATTAATTTATTCATTTTTATTTGTATAAAGTTGTGGGGTGCAAGTGTAATTTTGCTACATGCATAGATTACATAGTGGTGAAGTCAGGGCTTTTAGGGTGTCCATCACCCAAATAATGTACATTGTACCCCTTAAGTAATCCCTCATCATTCCCTCCCTTCCCACCCCCTCACCTTTCCAAGCCTGTGTTGTCTATCATTCCACACTCTATGTCCATGTGTACACATTATTTAGCTCCCATTTATAAGTGAGAACAGGCAGTATTTGTCTTTCTATGTCTTACTTGTTTCACTTAAGATCATGGCCTCCAGTTCCATTCGTGTTGCTGTAAAAGATGTTATTTCATTATTTTGTATGGCTGAGTAGTATTCCATTGTGTATATACGCCACATTTTCTTTATCCAATCTTCCATTGATGGACATTTAGTTTGATTTCATATCTTCGGTATTGTGAATACCACACCTGCAATGAACCTGCTGCAATGAACATATAGGTGATTTTTTGATATAAGGATTTCTTTTTTGTGTGGAGGGTAGGTACGCCCAGGAGTGGGATTGCTAGGTTGAATGGTAGTTCTATTTTTAGTTACTTGAGATATCTCTGTACTGTTTTCTATAGAGGTTGTAAATTGGGTGTACAACTTGGCAAAGAAAATGAATGTACAGGTACATAAAGTTATTTAAAAACAGAGTTCATTTGTTTAGAAAATAAATAGCTCAAATGAAAATAAATAGAATATAAATAGAATAAATAGAAAATAAATAGCTCAAATGAAAACCTGGAGCTCAAACAAAAACAGAATAATAAATGATGCTATTGACCTGGTGAAAATGTACTCTATCTCCTTGAGAGGAACATAGGTATTAATTAAATAAACACCTTACTTTTAACCTGGTCTATGGAGTTGAAAACCTGTTAAATTCATTGAGAACTCTCAGGACTATTTCTTGCTACTTACCATGGGCATTAAAAATTTCTGTGTACACGTTAATGCCAACAACATTTGGTCAGTGTCTACTATATAATCTGTACTTATGTGCTCTGCCTCAAGTTGCTTAACTATTTCTGAAATTATAAAACCCTCTTTTGAAGTAGAGATAGAATAACGGATCTCCTGCTACAGCAGAGACACAAAATAATAATTATATGTAAAGTATAAAATAAATCTCTTTTATTTAAAGGGCACAAAGATGAATAGAGAAAAACAGGAGAACTAAATTAAGGCCTGTATTAATATTCATAGAAGTTACTATCAACCCTTCATTATTTTTGTTAAATGATGTACATAGCAAGAGATTTGAATTTCTTATTTCAAAATGTCTTGCTTTTCAAAAATAAATTTTCAGTGCCCTCGGAATCTCAAATGTTCTCATGTATGTAACACAGTAAGCTTGTGGACTCTTGGGTTTAATAAGTGCTCTCAATTTTAAGAAATAAAAATTGAGCGGGCGCGGTGGCTCACGCCTGTAATCCCAGCACTTTGTGAGGCTGAGGCAGGCAGATCACGAGGTCAAGAAATCGACACTATCCTGGCTAACACGGTGAAACCCCGTCTCTACTAAAAATACAAAAAATTAGCCAGGCGTGGTGGCGGGCTCCTGTGGTCCCAGCTACTTCAGAGGCTGAGGCAGGAGAATGGTGTGAACCCGGAAGGCAGAGCTTGCAGTAAGCTGAGATCGCGCCACTGCACTCCAGCCTGGGGGACAGAGGGAGACTCAGTCTCAAAAAAACTATAATAAAACGAAATAAAATCTTGAAATTCAATCAGGAATAAATTTAATTTTAAAGTTAATTAATCAGGCTTGTTAGCATATCTAAGCAAGATTTGGTTCTCACAAATGTTTGGTTGTGTTCTCAATGCTGAAATAAAAGGGAATCAAGTGGTATGTGTCCAGTGGATGCCAGCAGGTGACAGAAGGCTGCCCATGGCAAGTTGGCCAAACTGTTGACAGACTATTTTCAGTCCCCCACCCCTGTGGGCCACAGTGAAGAGTTAATGGTGCTTATTAATCCTGCCCACGGTCACTGAGAAATGGTGCTCCCCAGAGAGAGTGTCTGGAAGATAAGGAATGAGAGTACAAGAAATACTGGGCTTCTGTGCAATGTTTTCAGACCTCAGTAGCCAAGAAGAGATTGTATTTCGTGTGTGTGTGTGTGTGTGTGTGTGTGTGTGTGTGTGAAATAAGAGTAAATTAAACAAAATCTATATTCTAGTTCTAGGTTTTACTTTCTTGATTCATGAATATACAAGACCAAATATATTAGGTACATAATATGTACATTATGTACATAATCCATGAGGAGGACTAGCAAGATTGAATTTCACGTGTGGCTTGTCAAACATCTTGCTGCTTTACATTTTGTACCTTGAATGAAAACCCACGCCCACACATGAGCATGTGTGCACATACACACACATGCACGCACACATATATGCTCCTTTTGCCAATAAAGGTCACACTGCTAAACTACTTTCAATTGAACATGATCTTTGAGTTGTTTTTCCAATAGTGGTTTCAGGTTTGCACTGTTATTCCCTCTCATGAGGTTGCCTTTGTGACCTAGTGAACATGTTTCCAAATTTTCTGGCTGAAGTTACATTTTGCAGAAGAAAAATACTTTTTATCAGTGAAAACCTAAGTGGCTCTATAATAATAATTACAAGATTTATTAAGCTTTCATTGTACTAAGCACTGTCTCATGCTTTATTTCAATGAACTCATTTAATCCTGATTATCTGGGATATAGACACCATTATTAATATAATTATTATTCTTTTTAACAGATAGCAAAACTGAAGCATAGAGATGCTGAGTAACTCACCCAAAGGCACACAGCAAGTAACAAGAGCCAGGATACAAACTCAGGAAGCCTGGTTCTAAGACCCATGCTCTTAATCATTACACTGTTCTTACCATTGTATCGTTTTCTACAGTCAAGGAAGATCTTTAACAACTGGTACTTCAAAACAGTGAAATAAAAGGTGCTCAGATAAAATATAGCAATGGGGGTCTAATAGACAGAATAATTATTTTGAAGTCAGAAAGAGCTGGGATTGTCTCTGTAGTAGTGATTTCACTGCTCACTGGATATCCAAGTGCTCCCCTACATTTTCTAGGCTGCATAGTATTAGCTGAGCCCATGTGATTAGTCTGTCCAATGGGCTATTAATGGAGGTGAAACAGGCCACATCTGGACTGAAGAATTTAAAAGCCAATGTGTGAATCTTCAGTTCTCTCTTCATCTGCCACAGTGATTGAGAAAGCTATTTGGTTCAGATGGTGTAGCTAAATGATGGTAAAGACACAGGCAGCCTAGGTCCATTCATATGGAACAGAGCCCCTCATAAGCCCACTTGGATAGGAACCAGGAGTAAGAAAGAAACCTCAGTTATGTTAAACCACTGGTAAATAAGACTAGTTTGTTTCTGATACTATCTAATACAGTCCACAAGTTTCACCAGGTTTTCTGTGTAGTCACTGAAAATGTACTTGACCTTTCTGAGCCTCATTTCATTATTTTTAAAATATGCACACTGACACTCTCCTGGCAGTTGACATGAGGATTAAATGAGAGCTTTTGTATGCCTGGCAAATAGAAGTTGCTCAATAAATAGTAGCTATGGTAATTATTCAGTATTGCACTACATAAAAGTAACCAAACAAGGCTGGGTATGGTGGCTCATGCTTGTAATCCCAGCACTTTGGGAGACCAAGGTGGGAGAATTGCTTGAGCTCAGGAGTTTGGGACCAGCCTGGGCAACATAGTGAGACCTTATTTATATAAAAAGTAAGCAAAATTAGCTGGGTGTGGTGGTGTGTGCCTGTAGTCCCAGCTACTCAGGAGGCTGAGGTGGGAGGATCACTTGAGCCTGGGGGGATCACTCAAGGTTGCAGGGTTGTAGTGAGCCAAGATCAAGCCACTGAACTCCAGCATGGGAAACAGAGCAAGATGCTGTCTCTTCAAAAAAAAAAAAAAAAGAACAGCCTAAGTAGCTTACTGTATAAAGGATGTGAACAACATTTGCTTAGCAGAGTTTATTACTGGGTTCCTGTAAATTGCTTATAACTGTAAAACAGCCAAAGATTATTTCCAATACAACATGTAAACAAGGTTATAATATGCACCCATTTTATAAATATGTTTTGGCACCTAACATTCACACTCCTTTTGTTAACCTCAACTCAAATTCCCATGGGAAATCCTCTTGCCCACCCCCCCAACCCCCATTCTCAACCAACATGCTCCAGCTAGGGCTCCATTTACGTTCCAGGATAGAGCATGTGACCTGAGGCTAAGGCAGTTATCACAGTTCATTTCCCTCACCACAGTAATTGGTTCAAGGATGAACACATTGTCTGCTCAGAGCTAATAAGATGCAGTGAGAATGCTGGGAATCCTGGAAAGAAGGTATTAGATTTTTTTTTCTCATTTGAACATGAGATGTTGAAATTGTTGGAGATGTGGCAGCCATCTTGAGCCACGAAGGAAGAGCCTGCCTGGGAATAAAGCCAACGTGGAGGTGAATGATACCAAATACATGGTTGTGATGGAGAAATGGCATCTAGTGACATTGTTTGAGCCCCTGATCAAGCTACCTCTGAAATCAAACATTGAGATTTTCACTTTAGTGAGCTAAAAATTATTTTTTTGTTTAATCAAGTGTTATATGAGATTTTGGTCAGAAGGGAAGTTTGGGTATCCCAAAAGCAAAGTGCCCAATTCTGACTAGATGGGTGTAAAATTTAGGAGTCTCTACAGAATTCCTTCCCATTCTTGGAGCTTTTCCTCTGTCATTCTTCCTGGACTCTGCATTGGCCTCTTGGTTTTATTACCTCAAAATCCATATTGTTGGATTCAGAACTCTCCTTTATCTAATGGTTGAGTCTATTATTAGGTAAATGCAGTTAGGCTTACTTGCCTAACATTAAAACTACTTATATAATTAAAATTTTTCCAAAATGACAAATTTACAACCAGAATATATTTCTTTTTCTCCCATTTAAACAAAGCCTTGCATATAAGTAAAGCAGGCATTCTTCAGAAGAGACATACGTTTTGCTCAAGAAATATAGAACTTTTAATTAATACTATGTTTCTTTATCTTAAAGAAGAGAATGTGTACAGCATATTAGAATTTATTCTCATTTTTGGTTCACAAATTTGCTACATGGAATTTTATAAACTGTATTTTATAAACTATATTGTAATAACCAGAAACAAGTAATATTTTTCATAGACTGGATTATTATTTTCAATTTATCATTCTCCTGTAATAGATTATACAACCATCTTCTTTCCCATAAGACTTTGTAATGATTCCCAGGAGAATCGATGGTGTATACAGCCCCACCCCATTGATGTGGATATAAATCTGTTTGCATGATTTGGCTTGGTTCTTGAGCTTCTGCCATTCATCTTGAAATGAGGATGATCTGAATAGCCACTGGGTCCAAGGAAACTGAAGAGACACATGGAGGAGATCTCAACTCTGTCCACACCACCAAAAGCTAAGTCTACCTGATATCAGCTGAGCCCAGCAGAATCACAGACTACTCACAGGCCAATGAGTGAAAATAAATGCTTGTTGTGATAAGTCACTAAATTTTGGAGTTATGTGTTATGCAGAATTATTGTAATTATTTTATCAGTAGCTGACTAATACAACCCAACCCTATTATAAAATAATGCTAAAAATAATGCTTTCTTTTTCAAATTTAGTGTCAGGTATTCTGTCTCTGATAATTTATAGTATCTTGAGACTCTAAAATATTTTTATAATCAAAATTTATTACCTTTGCAATATTGTACTTAGGATGGCGAATTGGAAAGCATTCAAGATATACTAGGAGTCACTAGAACTGGATTCTAATCCTGGTTTGGCCACTGTAAGTAATGTGTCTTTCACAAGCTGCTTAACCTTTCTGGACCTCTCAGTTATTTAAAAAATGAGGGTTGAACTAGATTCTCTACAGCCAAAATGTTATAGTTGTGGTCTTCAAGTTCATGTAATGTGTGTACATAAGAATGAAATAGAATAATTATGTTATATGCTAAACGATTTTCAAATATAGGTAAAATAATAATTCAAGGTGTAAGAATTCTGAGAATGTTTTTATATTCCTGAGTTTCTTAGATAAATGAGATACATGTATCAGTAAGTTTCTTAGATTTAGTCTGGCTGACTCTTATAAGACTCAGGTCTTACAATTTCAAAAATGTTTATGAATATTCTAGAATAGAGAAAGTGACCTAAAGAAAAATGTATTGATTACCTAGGCTGTACTCAGTACACATGTATTAATTAGTCCACTCAGTCTGCATTAGCAGAATACCACAAACTAGGTGGTTTCAACATAAGAATTTTATTTTCTCACCGCTCTAGACACTGGAAATTCAAGATCAAGATGTCAACTGGTTGGTTCTTGGTAAGGGCTCCCTCCTTGGGTTGCAGATGGCTGCCTTCTTGCTGTGTCCTCCCATGGCCTTTCCTCTGTGTAGTGCAAATAAAGAGAGATCTCTGGTGTCTTTTTATGACGACACTAGTCCTATCAGATTAGAGCTCTACCTTATCACCTCATATGACCTTAATTACTTTCTTAAAGACCTCTTTCCAAATACAGTCATATTGGGATTAGGACATCAAATTTGAATTTTGGTGGGACAAAATTCAGTCCATAACAACACATATAATGAAAAGATAATTTAGTGGAAGGAACACAGATTCTGGTTTCAGATAAGGCAAGGATGAACATGAGATCCTGTTATATAAGGTATCTCTAAATTCTTTCCCATAGAAGAATGACTTATGGGCAATAATACACAAGAAAATTAGATTTTTATGGACTATGCTCCATCTTTTTGCAAGCAGGCCAATCTTTGGGTTTGGAGGTGAAGAACTGCTATGACTTTACCCAATGTTTCAATTCATACTTTATGGAGAAACATGGCCATTTCTCTATACAGCCAGGTCCAGACATGCAAGCTCTGCATTATATGTCAGATATGACAGAACTTCAGCTCCATCCTTTTCCTGCATTTTCACCTGGATCAAAAGCAACACTCCAAGATTCCATGTACATGCTCAGATTATCCTACATATAGGACAGCAATCTTGGGCCTGACACACGGTATAAGTATGACGTGCTGAACCCTCTCATCGCTTAACCAAACATACACTGTCACTCTGTCTGGAACAAAATTGCTGAACCACCAGTTCAATCACTTGATAGTATTCTTCTACCAATTCCTTCACCTTAAATTTTACAGATTTGCTCAGCTGCTGCCTTTGCACTCAAGTCCTTTTTTCTAGCAGTAATGTAGAAGTACTCAAATTATGATTCTGTAGTCACACAACTGGGAAGCTGCGCTTAGTCTAAATGAGATGGTAGATAACAGACACTATGTAGTCATAGACACCTTGAAATTTGCTTCAAGATGATAGCAAACATTTTTGTAAACAAGTGAACGTTCATATTGCAAACAATGCATCAATGGAAACTTCCTTTTAAGAAAAAAACTTTGAGACACTTTTGGTGTTAGTTTTGTAACCTCAGGTAAATATTTTAGTCTTTTAACACTTTGATTTCCTTCACAGTAAAATGAAGACGATAATTCCTACTTTGTAAAGCAGTGGTTCTTAAACTTTGACATTAGTTTGAGAAAAATATCTGGAGTCCTGACTGAAAATGCAGAGTACTTAGGGTACACCCAGACATTCTAAGTAGGTGACCCAAAAAGCAGCATTTTTAGGAAACACCCCAATAATTTATGATGTAAGCATTACTGGGCTCTTGTTTTGTGAAATATGATAGTAAAAAATTAATTAAATGAGAAAATATCGAGCACTGCTTCCCTTTCCCATACATGAACAATAATCACTATAACATTCATTTAAGAAAAATAAATCTGAGATCAAGAGTTGGTGACTAACCTAAGTACCCATTGACTAATGAGTGGATAAAGAATATATGGTATATTTACACCATGGAATACTACTCAGCCATAAAAAAGAATGAAATACTGTCTTTTGAAGCAACTTGGATGGAGCTGGAGGCCACTATTCTAAGTGAAGCAAATAAGGAATGGAAAACCAAATATTGTATGTTCTCACTTGTAAGTGGCAGCTAAGCTATGGGTACACAAAGGCACGCAGAGTAATATAATGGACTTTGGAGACACAGAAAGAGGATAGGTGGGGGGGGGTGAGGGATTTAAAAAACTACATATTGAGTACAGTGTACACTACTTGGGTGATAGTGCACTAAATTTTAGACTCTGCCACTATATAATTTATCTATGTAACCAAAAACCACTTGTACCCCAAAAGCTATTTAAATTCAAAAATATGTTATAAAATAAAGGTTAGGGGAAAATTTAAAAAGGTATGAATTTAAAAGAATATGATAACAACTTATAAAAATGATAATATGGTATTTTCTTTCATATGCAAAACAAAAGTGTTGCTCTCTTTCTTTCTTTCTTTTCTTTCTTTCTTTCTTTTTTTTTTTTTTTTTTTTTATAGAGGTGAAGTCTTGCTCTGTCGCCCAGGCTGGAGTGCAGCGGCGTGTTCTCAGCTCACTGCAACCTCCCCCTCCCGAGTTCAAGCAATTCTCCTGCCTCAGCCTCCCAAGTAGCTGGGACTACAGGCGCATGCCGCCACACCCAGCTAATTTATTTTGTATTTTAGAAGAGACGGGGTTTCACTATGTTGCTCAGGCTGGTCTCGAACTCCTGAGCTCAGGCAATCTGCCTGCCTTGGGCTCCCAAAGTGCTAGGATTACAGGCGTGAGGGTGGCTACTTTCAAGACACACTTGAACTCCTCTCACTCCCCAAAAACCAAAGTAACAAGTATATATCTAGGTGCAAACAAACTAGTCTAGGAACAGCCTAGACAAGATGCAGGCCAGTTACTGTGCTCTTTTCTAAGAGGCTTCAGCATGATGTCAGAGCCACAGCCCCCTGTTGGAGGCTTATTGTACATAAGTGACCATATATTGCAGCTTGTGGCCCTACTACCCTAGCCACAACTGACAAGGCCAGAGAAATAAGCCTGGTCTAAAAGTCTGCCAATGTCTCCTAGCCTATAGATGCTGGCTTAGTAGAGTTTTGTTGAGCCACCAGAACCGCTGTATGAAATAACTTCCTGTTTTCTATGATGTATGGCTCTACAGCTGCAATGATATCTGTCTGTTACTCCTCTGTGTATCCTTTTTAATAAACTCCATTACCCAGTGACCCAAATATAACTCTGTTCTTTGAAAACTCAAAGGGCCTAAGAAACCCACACTATCAGAAGTAGAAATAACACCCCAATCATATGCATGTACAATGTTTTAGATGTTTAGATTATATATTAAGTAGGTCCATTCAGCTCCTTTTAATTTCGTTTTTATTATTAAAATTATAATGTGTTTTCTATGTTATAACTTCTAGCTAATGCAAACTCCATTCTTTATTGTGTCACTAATTTAATAACCAACAAAATCCCTTCTAATTCCTTAGTAAATGAATTTGTTCTGTGTAATTATTAAGTGGAATACATTTCTTCAGTATAAAATTTATTGTACCTAAATTTAAAATTAAACATTTGAGATATCAACAATTTACAACAATAACAAGTAGAGGGATTTTCTTAAATGTATAATTCTGAAGCTCAACATATTAAGTTCTCTTGTTAAGCCAGAGAGAGTCCCTATTTCAAATTTTCTGTTTTCTTGACACTTATAGGTTGAAATCTTTGTTTTATAGGCTTCTGCTTGGAACTTCACTGACTCATTTTATGGTCGACCACATAAGAACATAACTTAATAAATTCTCTTAAAAATAAAGTGCAGATACTGATTCTGTGATTGCTTGGATTAAATTTTTAAAAATATGAACACAAATCTATGGGCATAGGTGATGGTATTGCATCTGAAGCACCGTAATTGTAGTTAAACTGCATTGAAAGAAAACATTTGCTGAAGTAACCTATTTATTCATCTACTTCTATAAAGCTCTCAGGAAACAGCGGACCGTTTAGTTATACATCAGGAAGGCACACAAATTAACGACACTAAAACTAAATAAAACAATTCCCTTTCCATCAGGGGAGGTGTTTGCTAACAATTACTTTACCTAAAAAAAAATTCTATCTGAATTTCTTAACACATCATAAAAAATCGCTTCATTGCTTCAAAGATACTTTCAGGAAGTACATGATCTAGAATAGATAATCTAGGGGATATGCTAAATTGAACAGTAGAAGAGTTTTTGTTTTTCAAGAACAGATTTGCATTAATTTAATGCAGATGACCTCATTTTCAGAGCAACTAGCAAATAAAACCATACATGTTAATGGTTTCCATAACATAGGAGCATACTATTCCAATAATTATGCTTAAGAATATACAATCAGTAATGGCAATTCTGCCTCATTGAGGATGTGAAAAGACTGTCTTAAATGTTAAATAAGTACCCTTAGCCTTACTCATGAAGGAAATGCAAATTAACACTACCAGTTTGTACCTCATTTGTTGGCAAAAAGCCAAGAGTTTGTTAACACACTCAGTTGGTAAGCCCTCAGAAATGGGCTTCTCACACATTGTGGGAATGCAATTGGTACAACCCCTTACTGAGAACAACTTATCTATTGAAATTACAAATGGACATACCTATACCAAATTTTCCTAATGGTAATTCCAATCAACACACTTGCACTTGGGCAAAATTCCTTCTGCATAAATTTATTCATTGCAGCCTTATTTGTAGTAGCACAAGACCAGTAAAAGCCTAAACATCCACTAGTAGGTGATTGGTTGAATTAATTATGGTGCATCCTCCGGGATACTATGCAGCCATAAAAAGGAATGAAAAGTGCTCTATGCGCTGATAGAGAAAGATCTTGAAGATAAATATTTAGAAAAAAATTCAAGATGGGGAAAAGTATGTATAGCATGGAAAAAATGAGAAAATAAGAAAATAGCTTCACATGTGTTTGCATTTCCACAGAGAATGTTGAAAGGATACAATATAAAATAATGAAAATGATTACCTATATGGATGAGGAGAGGGAAGGATTTGGCTGTCAGGAGACAGACCGTGAATGTATTACCTCTGTATAGAGTTAAATAAAAACTAATAAGAAATAATAAAATCAGTTCTCAAACACAGGCTGAAGAACCTTAGCTTCCAAGTTTGCATCACTTCAAGGATAAGGAATGCTCTAGTTCAGGGTTTGGCAAAGTACAATCTTTGGGCCGAATCTGGTTTGCTGCCTGTTCTGGGAAATAAAGTTTTATTGGAACACAACTATCGCATTTGTTTATGTATTGTCTATGGCTGCTTTTGCACTACAATGGCAAAGTTGAGTGGTTGAACCATATGACCCATAAAACCTAAAATATTTACTGTTTGGATCTTTATAGAAAAACTTTGGTAGCCTCTGCTCTATATTGATATCAGGTCTGAATCAAGTCACAAGTGAATAAGGAAAGGTGTCTACCCCCTTCCTCACTTAAAATACTTCTTCTATACATTCTTCAATTTTTATTTTATTTTTTTCTGTGTTCTAGAGTATGTGCCTTTTTTAAAATTACATATTGACAAATTATAGTTCCATATATATTCTTCAGATTTTATATTCTTTGGTGCTAATTCTATCTAGTATGCACACTAGATTGTAAATAACTATACTCAGGTTGCTTTCCTCTTGGTCGAAATTCTACATCCTAAATATAGTGGAGAATTATCTTTTCCTTTCTACATCCAGACTTGCTTCCTTTCTGTAACAGTGCCTCAGATTTCTTACAAGTTAGGTTTGACCCAACTTCAACTCCAGGATGCTTAAGCCAATTAGGGTTTCTTATTCTCTTCTTAAAGGCACTTGGTCAGGAATCAGTATATAGGCTGGGTGTGGTGGCTCACGCCTGTAATCCCAGCACTTTGGGAGGCCAAGGTGGGCAGATCACCTGAGGTCAGGAGTTCGAGACCAGCCTGGCCAACATGGTAAAACCCTTCTCTACTAAAAATACAAAAATTAGCCCAGCGTGGTTGTGGGCGCCTGTAATCCCAGCTACTTGGGAGGCTGAGGCAGGAGAATTGCTTGACCCTAGGAAGTGGAGGTTGCAGTGAGCTGAAATCGTGCCATTGCACTCCAGCCTGGGCGACAGACTGAGACTCCGTCCCAAAGAAAAAAAAGGAATTGGCACATGATCTAAGACAGACTAATTAGAGCCACTGGAACCTAATTTCAGGACTTTTGTTTGTGCTCTCAGGAAAACCAGGCATGCCTAAAGAAATGAAGCTGCAAACTTACAGCAATATAAAGTCAATATGGTCATGGGAGGTGGTGGTGCCAATATGACCTAAGAGAAAGTCTGCTAAAATAATTTCTGGGAAAATGTTTTTCTTAAAAAAGGAAGACATATGTGATTGGCATCTTCCCGTCTCCTAACCTTCTGCCTCAAATGCTGATGTGATGTCTGGGGCTGCAGCAGCTGTCTTACAATAGTGAGGCAATAATCAAGAGAATGAAAACCAATATGCTAAGTGAATTGAAAGTGTATTACTAGGTTCAATCAGGAAAACAGAGATACTCTAGGTACTTCAGGAATAAAAGGTTTAATCAAGAATTATTATTTACACTAATGTTGAAAGACCATAGCGAATAAAGATAAAAAAGGTGTTGCCTGAAGGTCAAGGTCAAGGAAGGAGACTTTGAAAACTTTAGCCTGAAGGACTGAAGCAGGGAGCTCTCAGAAGTTCTCTAGGAAACTGCTCCAATTCTCAATAATCTCCAAAAAGCTCCCCAAAATTGTCTTAGTCAATGACAATTATGTAAGTGGTTCTCACACCAGCCAAAAAGATGTGTAAATCTTACATTTGCCCATTCTTCCTTTTCTATCTGAAATCCTCTCTGTCTTTTTTGTCGACTGAGCTCCCCTCACTGACAAAATATCATGGAGTCATACAAGAAAAGAATCTGGGAAAAGTACTTCTCAGCTTCTGCTATGCAATGCAAAGGACAGCATAAAAGGGGGTGAAAATGACATCCGAGAATCCAGCAAAGAGTATAAAGACAGAAAAAGTTGAAAGCTTTGTTGAGCAACTGACTTCATACCAGCAACCACCTTTCTCTGTTCACTTTATGAGAGAAAATAAACTTCTATTTGTTTAAGCCATTATCCTTTGGCCCTTTTTGAAATCAAATGTGTGCCTCACTGTTACAATGTCCTTCTATGAAAACCATGAGATAGTGGGCATAGAAATGTGAATTTTCAAAAGTACTAAAATAGAAAATTAATTTCCTATATATGATCTGGAATTTTAAGACTAGAGTGTTGTGTCGTTTCAATGGTAGCAAATAAAGATAAAATGTGACACTGCATCTCAGCTCTGGATTACTGGCTCATTCCTAAGTGTCCCCTGCTTGGCTTTGTTTTTCTTTTTCCTCTGCTTTTTTTTTTTTTTTTTTTTTTGAGACGGCGTCTCGCTCTGTCGCCCAGGCTGGAGTCCATTGGCGCGATCTCGGCTCACTGCAAGCTCCGCCTCCCGGGTTCACGCCATTCTTCTGCCTCAGCCTCCCGAGCAGCTGGGACTACAGGCGCCGGCCACCGCGCCGGGCTAATTTTTTTGTATTTTTAGTAGAGACAGGGTTTCACCGTGGTCTCGATCTCCTGACCTCGTGATCCGCCCGCCTCGGCCTCCCAAAGTGCTGGGATTACAGGCGTGAGCTACCGCCCCCGGCCTTCCTCTGCTTCTAATGCATCCTTCCCACACTCCAAATCTCACTTGTCAACATCCTACCTATTCTTTTTTTTTTTTTTTTTTTCTTTCTGTCACCCAGGCTGGAGTGCAGTGGTGTGATCTCGGCTCACTGCAACCTCTGCCTCCCAGGTTCAAGCGATTCTCCTGCCTCAGCCTCCTGAGTAGCTGGGATTACAGGTGTGCACCACCATGCCCGGCTCATTTTTGTATTTTTAGTAGAGATGGGGGTTTCACCATATTGGCCAGGCTGGTCTCAAACTCCTGACCTTGTGATCTACCTGCCTTGGCCTCCCAAAGTGCTGGGATTACAGGCGTGAGCCACAGCTTCCGGCCAACATCCTACCTATTCTTTAAGGCCAATCACTTCATGAACATGTCCTTGATGACTGCCCAGACACAAGCTCTCACTCTTCACAGTGATCATGATAGAAAACATTCTCTGCCTCATACTGGATTTTGAGCTAGATTAGATCACAGCAATCCCCTTATCATCTACCGCAAGGGCCAACAAACTCTGGTCTGCAGGTGTGGTTGTGTTTACTGAAGAACAGCCATGCCTGTTCTCTTACATATTGTCCATTGCTACTTTCACACTACAACAACAGGGTTGAGTAGTAGCCTGAGACAGCATGGCCCACAAAGATGAAAATATTTACTGTGTTGCCTTTTACAAAAAAAGTTGCAGACCCCAGTTCTATTGGATTATAAATTGGAGGTTATTATTCATTATCAGCAGCTAGGTATTGCCTAACTTTGTAAGGTGTTTTATTTGAAGCAGGCATTTTCTGGCTTAAAGAAATAAAGAAGCATTCGTATGGGCTCGGGTCATGGAGAATTATTTTAAGGCTATCCACGGGAGTAAGTCTCATAGCCCATCTGTCATGGTTCTGAATATAGCAGTAGTACCAGTGATATTGTTAATAACCAACATATATTGAATGTTTCCTTTGCGCCAGGCACTGTCCTAAGTTATTTTCATGTATTGATTCATTTATTTCTTCTTATAACCCTAAGAGAAAGGTTCAGTGCTTATCTACGCTGTAAAGATGAGGATACCAAGGAGCAGAGATGGGAAGTAGCTTGCCAAAAGCCATGTGACTCAGAAGAACTAAAGTGAAGATTTGGTACCCAGCAGTGTCCGCAGAGCCTGTGCTCTAAACCACCACACAGTACCACTTGGCAGCACACCTAGCTCAAATCTTTTTTCTCCCTCTCTGCTTCTCTCTCCTCTACTGGGGCTATGGGCTACCAGGGAGGTTCTTTGACAGGTGCTTGTCAGAAAGGGACAATATAAGCATTGGGAATTCCCTCAGTTACCAGATATTTGCAAATGTCAATTATATTGCAGAGCGTAGCAGCCCCCTAGTGTGGTGTGTCTAGTACAAGCGTACATGTCTTGTTGTTTGTGTTTCTCTAGGAAGAATGAAACCCACTCTCCGACCTGTGTCATTCCTGGGACACATCACAGGCACTTAAATCTTTTCTTGATCACTGTGGGAAATGCTAGGGACTGCGGATCGTAATTTAGTTTTTTCTTGGTCTGATTTGGTCCTGTCTGTGCTTTTGAAACCAGACTTTTAGAAAGGGTGGTATACATTCCCTGCCTCCACATCCCTTGCCACTGATCCCTTCTCACCTGCTGCCATCTGGTTTCTGCCCCTATGACTCCACTAAAATTGACCTTGCTAAAGTAATTGGTGAACTCCTGGTTGCCAAAAGAAAGGTACACTTTTCAGCTGTGTCACACTCCATTTCTCTGTACCTTGTGCTGCTTCTGACTTCACTTTATTTCCCTTTCTTCACTGCTGGGACATTGCTCTATCTTGGGCTCCCTGTAGGCACATCTAAATTTGGAAAGTCCTTAGGGCTCTATCCTCAACCCTTGTCTCCTTGTCTATAGCCTTGATTCCAGCAAAATTTCACCTGTAGCCATGGAGTCCCAAGCCTTTATCCCAGAAAACCCTTCCTCCTGAACATCACATCTCTTTAAGTGTCTGTTATCCAACTCCTCTTGGATGTCCTACAGGGACTTAAAACATCACATCTCCAAAGCTGATTGGATCATCTCCCCTCCAAATCTGCTGCTTGTCCTTTGCTCCCTATTTCTGAGACATCACTTTCCATCCAAATAACTAAACCAGAAACTCCAGATTTGTCCTAAACCCTACTTTTATTTTACCCCAATCACCAATTTCTGGACTCTACTCTCTTGATACCTCTCCTATCAGTCCTTTCCTCTCTGAGCCCTACTGTCCCAGTTTTGGTACCTAATTCTCTTGCCTAAATTTCTGTAAATGCTTCCTTATTGGTTTCTCTGCATCCACTCTCACCCTTTCCAGTACATCTTTCATACTACCTGTCAATTTTTTTTCTTCCATCAACCAAGTCTGATCATGTTATTGTTGTTCAAAATGTTTCAATGAATCCCAGCTGCTTACAGAATAATAAACTCCTTTACCAGGCAGACAAGTCCTTAATAATCTGGTTCTTATCTCTCTTTCAGTCTCATCTCCCAATGCACCTTCATTAATATTAAACTTTGTGTATTAATTTGAAGGACTTCCTTGTTCCTTCTTGGAATCCCCCATCCCTCTTCCTAGTGTGTCTTGTGAACTTCTGCTCACCCCTCAAGTTTCAACTCAAATACTCCCTTCCCCTGGAAGCTGGGCCTCTGATGTCACACCATTCTGCTCATGATGTTGTACCCATAGTGTTTGACTGACTCCTGAGAGATTTGAACTCAGGAGGATGTTACAAGCACCTAGCAGGATTAGAACCTCAAGTGCAAAGGGGCAAACACATTCAAGCTTCATCACAAACTGTAAACCATTTTTCCATGTTGATAGGCTAGAAATTGTGAATTCACAATGCTGCAATTTATTTTTATGGGTTCTCTAGTGGTTCCACAATAGCATATTCCTCACAAAAGTAATCTCTGAATTCTCAGGTAGAGCTTTTACTGGTCTCCTCTCCAAAATGCTTTTCACATTGCAGCCTTGGTAATCTTTTCAAAACACACATCTGATCAACTCTCTCCCTCTATCTCAAATACACCACATGCTGCTTAAAACCCTTTATGGCTTCTCAATATTCTGAAGTTAACATGAAGCAAAAAACACCTCTTAAAAGGACCTACACTACCCGGCCATTCCTTTGACTCCTACTGCACCTTGTCCCACTGTCTGCATTGCAGCCACTTTTCTGGGATACTCGTATGCCTCCCCTGCCCCACTGCAGTGCCTTTGCACGTGCTTCTCTGTCTATATAACGCGTTCCATTCTCCTTCTCCTCGTCCGTTCATCATCACTTCCAGTGCTGCTTCCTCAGGGTAATGTTTCTCATCCTTCTGGTGTAGATCAAATTCCCCATGTGCCTGTCCTCCACAGTGTTTGTCACCCTGCATTTTGGTCCTGAACCATCTGATGATGTGGTTAATACCTCCCTTCCTAGGGCTGGCTGGTGAACTCTGTGAGAGTAGGAGCTATGTCTTTCCTGTTCCTAGCTGAATCCCCATGCATCCCAGTTCACTCACAGTGGTCGGCATAAAGGAGTTCAATATATACTTGCTCAATGAATGAGTGAATAAATGAAGGTCAAAAATCAAGGGGTTTTCGTAGGGCTTTTCACCTTTACCACTACCCTGTATTTGCACGTTCCTTAACAATTTCCTAAAATGCTTTCAGATAAGCTTTTTTAATATTAACAACTGACTTTAAGAGCAGAAAGGGCAACCCATGCAGGTGACTTGTCCAATGCTACATGACTAGTGAGCAACAATTTGGGACTATTTCACTTGGTCACTTTTCAGACCAGGCCTATGGCCATTAAACAGCCAAAACAGGAAGCAAAAGAAGATAACGTAGAACTTACTAGGGAATAGATACACAAAGACAATAAAATAGAAATATCCAAACAAATTAAAATAAAAACACAAATTTTATTTTAGACTGATAAAACTTTGGTTCAGGGAACACAGACAAAAATCCTCTGCTGTCATTTCAGCATGTACCGTTTGGGCTACGAGGAAAAGCATTTCATCTTTCTCTGTATAACAGAGGCAGTTAATATTTTATCCTAATTCTCATTAAAATGTGTACGTTCAATAAATGTCGGCTATTAAACTGTTGGTGAGAAAGTCTATTTCTGGAAACCTTTTCATTATTTCCTTAATAAGACTATTTATGGTTTTTTTAAGGAAACAGGACAAAACGTAACCACTTAGCAGGTTAAAAGGGTAGCTGGAGTTGCCTTACTTTCAAAGAGCTACCTCAAAATAACTAGGGTTCATTTATCTAATATTTTAAGACTTCTATTAATATTGAAACACAATTTGTAGTTAAAGAGAAAAATTTAAATCACCTAAGAAAATAATTCAGGGCCTTTATAGTTTTACATTAATATGCCCTTTAATATCCAGATGTTACTTACCTAATAAAATGTACAATTAGCTGTGAATTGACATGAACAAGTATTTACTGAGCACCGATTACGCCGAAAGCTCCGTACTTTCTATGGGGTTTATATCAGAGCAATTCGAGACTCCCCACTACCTCACTTAGTTTAAGCTCATTTTGCCCTGAGTTTATCTGGTAGCACTTTATTTTAGCGGACAAGGAGGGAAGTGGGGAAAGGAAAGGAATTATAAAAATACAAGGTAGACGTGCACAAGAACCTTCGTTCTATTATTATTTAGTAAAGTGAGAACTGGAAACAGCTTAACGTCCAGGGTAAGTTAGTTTCACTCACTCGACGGAATGTATGCAGCCGTTAATGTATTTCTGCATTTTCCCATATTTCCAGTGAACAGACAGTACTTTCGCAATTCGGAGTACAAACGAAAAAGGGCGAGAGAAGGTCGCATTTTGCCTGCCGGAGCTAGGGGCGCGCTTGCCGGTTCCAACGAGTTTTCGGTGTCGGAAAACTTGTCTTTGCTCACATTCTCGGATTCCCGCGGCCGCAGAAGCCGGAGGCGGGACGTGAAGCGCAATGAGCAAGGTAGGCTGTGTCACTGCCGCCACGGGCTCATTCGCAACGCCAGTCGAGGAGCGCCACGGGCGGCTGAACCCCTCGGCCCGACCCACGCGCCGAGGGCTAGGATAATGCGCCTGCGCGGCCGTCACGTGGTGAGGGCTCCGCGCAAAGCGGGTTAAAAGTCACGACCGCGGAGAGCCCGCGAGCGTCCTGCTGGTCGGTGCGGCGCTTTCCGCGTCCTTTAAGACGAGTTTGACCGAGGCCGCTCCGCAGTTCCCGCCCCTCGGCCCAGCTCAGCTCCATGAACCTAGCGGAGCCGCCTAGTACCCTTTCTCGCCGACCGCACAGGCGCGCGAAACCGCGTCTTTCAACTGACAATGAAGCCGTAGCCGCGCAGCTCGGCCACTCCGGGCGAATCGGCGCGAGGCCGGGATGGGGCGGGGGAGGGGGAGACGGTTGGGTCAAGCTCCGCCCCAGCTCGCGCCCCTATTGGTGGGCGCAGCGGTTCTGGGCCCGCCCCCTAACGGACCTGTCGCTTTGTGACAGGCGGAGGGGCCAGTTCCTGTCAGGCCGGGGGCGGAGTCAGAGGATGCTTGAGCTCCGCCCGGACTCCAGGGGGCTCCTCCCCCTGCTCCTCTCGGCTGGGCGGGCGGCGGGCTAGAGAGGGAATGTCATTGCTTCTCAGAGCCGTGGTGCCGCCTCCGTCTGCTGCTTCTTCTCTGGCGCCCTCGTCCCGTCGGCTTTCGCCGCCGCCGCCGCAGCTGCACTGGGGATACGGATGGCTAGTGGGGCGCCGGGGCCATCTGGGTTGAGAGAGCGGCGATCGCGGCCGCTGCTGAGGCGGAGACTCCCCGCCGCCGCTTCCTCCACCCCCAGCCCGCCGGCCTCGCGGCGCTGAGGGCGGGAGCGCGCAGAGCTCTTCCCTCCTCCTCCTTTTTCTTCCTCCTCCTCCTCCTCCTCCGGGTCCCCGCCCAGCACCCCTCGCACCAGGCGGCGGCGGCGGAGGAGGAGAGCTAGACCCGCCGCCGGGGCACAACATGGCGGAGCCCTCGGCCCCGGAGAGCAAGCACAAGTCGTCCCTCAACTCGTCCCCGTGGAGTGGCCTCATGGCCCTGGGAAACAGCCGGCACGGCCACCACGGGCCCGGGGCCCAGTGCGCGCACAAGGCGGCGGGCGGCGCGGCGCCGCCGAAGCCGGCCCCGGCGGGGCTGTCCGGGGGGCTGTCGCAGCCGGCTGGGTGGCAGTCGCTTCTCTCCTTCACCATCCTCTTCCTGGCCTGGCTTGCCGGCTTCAGCTCGCGCCTCTTCGCCGTCATCCGCTTCGAAAGCATCATCCACGAGTTCGACCCGTGGTAAGTGCCTCGCCGCCCCTCCCCCGCCCGTGGCCCGCGGGGAACCGGGACCCGCTCCTCTGCCCGCCGCAGCTCTCCTCGACTTGGCCCCGCGCCGCCGCGGAGCCCCGCTCGCGTCCTGGCTGAGGCCGGCGCGGATCCCGGAGCTCCGGGCGCGCCCCCTGCCCGTGGGCGAAGTTTGCCCCGTGCAGCCTGAGGCGGGGCGTCGGGGTCCGGGAGCGAAACCTTGACTCTCGGCCGGGCTAGTGTGAAGACTGCCAGGAGTGTGGGTGCAGCCGCCAGGAGTGTGGGTGCAGCCGCCGGGAGTGTGGGTGCAGTCCCTCGCAGCCCGCTTTGGTCGCTGAGTCCGGACCCGCCACGCCAGGAGCCGGCAGGTAGTTCCTCCGCGGACTGTCGGCCGATTCCCCGCCCTCCTCGCCCGCTGCTTTCGCGTTCTTTCATTTTTGCGGGCGCGTTTTTGCTAGTTCAGACGGAGTCGGCCAGGGGGGCTGCCCTGTTGTCGCTGGAGGTGGGTCCAGATGTGCCGGAACCCCGGCTGCTCACCCTTGCAGTTTTACGCTTTTACTGTTTCTTTTTATGCTCTCATGATACGAGAAGGGAAAAGGAGAGTCAGTGGGGTGTTGGAGGGAAGGAAATAATACCCCTGAAAGTGATCTGAAAGCTAGCTACTCTTATTTATTTATCATTAGGTATTTTAAAGAGTGGCTTTTTTTCAGAGCTCTTAAGTGCACTCAGCACCTTACTGTTTCACTATCGTCTTGGGTTGCTTTTTAGAACAAGATCCTTACCCTGTTAGCCACTGTCACCCTTAGTGTGTTATGCACAGTACCTGAAAGCATTGCATTAGTTCCTTTATTGGTCTGCAGGAAGGTTTGTGGATAAGAGCAAACAGTACCACGGTGATGGGAGTCCTAGATTGTAATACCGAAGTTGCACATGGTGTAAGGGACAGACCTGAATGTTTTAGGAAATTACCCCACTCTTAACAACACTAGCTAACTTAGACACTACATTGGTCTGTGAATTATCTAGATGGGAAGATTGCTTTAACTTTTTTTCGCAACTTGCCCAACCCGAGTTAGGATTTTTCCCCCTGAGTTAGGATTTTCCCCTCTGAGAGTATGCCTTTTAAACTAGTGTTATCTTATTGACCTGTCAACCTTGAGTTAATCTTACTTCCTCACAGTTAGACCTAACTAAATTTCAGGATATTTGTTTTATCATTTGAGAATGAAAGAGAGAGAGTCTTTTTTGAGAGTTACTAACTATATAGATAATAAGTGTTCGGGGGGAGGGGGGCAGTAACTTACCTGTATAGTAATATACCAGATTTAAGTTCTGCATTATGGAGAGAAAAATTGGTACTGCAACATCTATTGAACACCAGAGGGGCCCACTCATGGACAGTTCAATTTAGATCAGTTAATTACTGTGACAGTCTTCCATGAAATGTTTTCATTCCATTTTAGAAGTTTTGATTTTGTTTTCTAACACTAGTTTTTTAAAAAAATAACCTTTTTGTTAACGTGCAATCACAGAAGAAAATATGTTAGTGTAGACTATTTATGAGCCTAAGAATACCTGTGAAGGCTTATTGACACAATATTATTAGGTGGTCTTGTTTTGAAACACTTAAGCAAGTTAGATAAAAATGAAATTGGAACCAGAAAATGAAAACTAGTATTTACTGGACAATATGAAAAGAGAAAGTTCTCTTTTCAGATTAAAATAGCAGAAATGCATGGTTGACCAAACATTTCAGGTAACAAAATTGTGAATATTTCCATAGTAACATTTTTACAAATGGAAGGCTAACTACTGTTTAATAGTAACTCTGGGGCTGAAATTAAAGATTGCAGAAAAATTCACTACTGAATGATGAGATTTTGGTCATTTTTCCTTAAGATTAGAAATCTGCATCAAGTCAGCCAAAGATCCCCACTAAAATTGAGTAATGCAATAATGAAAAGGCTCAACAGATAAAGTGGCTAATTTTTTTATTTTTTATTTTTATTATTATTATTTTTTAGTGTAGCTAAGTATTAAAAGTTTCCTTTTCCAGCTTCAGTAGTGTGGTTGGAGGGCATAATTCTTTTTCATGCACATGAAAATATGTTTTGGTCGGGCGCGGTGGCTCACGCCTGTAATCCCAGCATTTCGGGAAGCCGAGGCAGGTGGATCACCTGAGGTCAGGAGTTCGAGACCAGCCTGGCCAACATGGTGAAACCCCCTCTCTACTAAAAATACAAAAATTAGCCGGGAGTGGTGTCGGGCGCCTGTAATCCAGCTACTTGGGAGGCTGAGGCAGGAGAATCTCTCGAACCCGGGAGGCGGAGGTTGCAGTGAGCCGAGATCGCGCCACTGCACTCCAGCCTGGGCAACAAAGAGCGAAACTCCGACTCAAAAAAGAAAATATGTTTTGCTTCATTTTTTATATATATGAAAACGCATTTCTGACACATTATCATTTAGCTAAATTTGTACCATTTGAAAGTATACATCTCTGTTTTAAAGAGCTACTTAATTTAGGTATTCTGCATGTAGTTTTAATGTTGACATTTCTTAATTAAATGTTTATATTCATAATGTTAGATAATCTTGCTTAGTAGTAAGGAGATTTGTATAATAATGGACTGTCCCTGTGCCTTACCGTGAATGGAGATTTGTCAGTATGAATCTAATATAATGTCTAATTCAGGTGACTTAATGAGAGAATCAGGTTTCAGACAAAAAAAAAATACCTTGTTCTTGTTTTTTTTTTTCATGTCTTTTGAAGATCTCACGCAGTTAGGCATCTCATTCATTCTTATCTGATTCTTACAGTCATTCTTTTTGAAAAGGTTAAAAGGAGGGGGATGTGTAGATTGCCTGCCATTATTACTTTGGGCTTTTAAAGCTTTTTGGGGCTTTTAAATCTAGTTTTCTTCTATAGCTACTAATAGTCGCAACACTTTAACCGGTCTGTAGCTGAACACTCTAGTGTTTCTAGTTTGGGAGTTGCTCAGATCACCGTCATATCATATAGCAATGGCACAGACCTTTAATAATATTTAAATGTTACTCTCAGGCTGTGCTTCCACAAACCGATTTATTCTGGCCTGCTCATACCTTCCCTGACCTCTTTTTCCATATCTCTATCAATGGTTTCATTTCTGCAAGTCGTTTTAGTGAAGAGTTTACTTTCTCTGTGAGCTATTTCTTTAAATTTTACAGTAGTTCTTAAATTGTGTAAAAGACTCAAGTTAGCTGCTGAAAGTGACTTCTTGTCACAGAGTTATACTTGTTTTTTAAATTTGTCACCCAAGTTATTTTATTTATCTTACCAGTTGTCATAAGGGGTGGTGTGTGATTTATTTATTGAAGTACACTGCACTTTTTTAGCATTTAGCAACATTTTTGGTAACAATTTGACTTCACTTTAGTAATTCCTCCCTTAACAGCTGAGTTGAACAGATAGGAGGAAACAGTTTGAAAATATATTGTCTGTACTTGCCAAACGTTTGGTTAATCAACCACTTTAACAGCACTTAACTATACCTTTTTATCTGGAGCAAAATGCGTTTTCTACCTATTTTTATTGTAAGTGATAATACTTTTACTTTATATTAGCCAGATACCTTTTCCATATCCATTATCTTGTTCAATTGTGGTAGCCTTTCCCATAGAAGCAATGAAGTTCCCTATGTGAGAGCTCTTTTTTCCCTGCCTTAGCAGGTTATAAAGGGGGTTCTCCCTAGAGAGAATTCTCTGAGCCTTAGGTTTTGGCTGTAGTTAGCAAAAATGCAGCAGATGCCTTTTTGCTGGGCAGAAAGTTGCAATTTAGAGTTGGAACTTAGAATGCAATTTTTCCAAAGAAACTATGGTATAAATTGGTTAATTAGTACAGATGTGTTTTCAAAGGAATGATAAACCTTTGGAACATAAGCTGTTAGAAGTTGGGGACTACTTCCTGTACTTTGAGGTCTCCATGTTTTCCTTCACTTTGCAGATGACAAAAAGAGGCTGTTGACCTCAGTTCTGAAGAAGACAAATTGGTAGCCAAACCAGTTTTAGAACACAAACGTCCCCAAATCTTAAAAAGTCACTTTGTGGGATCATTAGCATCAGCAGTCCAGCTGCACTTCAGACCAGGTATCACTGTTACTGATTACTGATTTCATTGACAATTAAATTGTATGAATTTATGATAAGATTGGTGCTACTCCCATTTCGGTTGAGTGTGATGGCTTCCATAAGTAGTAATCATAGATTTCATGATGTATAGGCCCTAGGGTAGTTAGGGTTTGTCATGAATGCCCTTGGGACTTTTCCTTCCCCCTTTATGGTTTTCATATCGTAAAGGTTAACTTGGGTAGGACTGCATGCCCCTTACTGCCATGAGTAGTTTGCATAAAGACAACATTGGTTATAAACATTAGAAACTCAATATAAGGATTTACATCATAATCTCTGACCCAGTTAATGAATATGGGCTAACTTAACTAGCCCTTCTGTACCTAATCAATTTTTATACTCTCTATAAGTTTTGAGTGTTTGAGAAAATGTTAACATTTATCTTTATTGTTATATCTTAGTATTCGTCTGTGCACACGTGCTCTCCGAAATGAAGGATGGAAAGGTTAATATTATTCTCAAGTGACCAAATCATGTTTTTCCCCTCAATTTGTTTACTTTTAAAACTTAATGATCTTAGGGAGTGAAAATACTGCAGTTAACTTGAAGTATAAAGACCCCACAATTCAACAGACCTATTGCTAAACTATTATAAAAATTTTCAAATGCACAAGAAAGTTGAATTTTATAGTGAACACTCATATACTCTAACCACCTAGATTCTACAATTAATATTTTGCTTTAGCATATCTTCCTATCCATTACTACTTTTAAATCCTGCTTGTAGACAGACATTGTTACTATGATATGAAGAATGCCATCTTTGTTCCCCAACGCCATGATAAACAGGATTTATTTCTACATAGTGTTTGTTTTCTATATTATTTGAACATATGTATATACGTGCTGTTTCAGTATCCTCAGAGTGAAGTTAGGATCAGATTCCATCATTCCAGGTTTTGGTTAGCAACTTACCTGAGTGCATTGTAAATCAGTGCATTAGCCCCACATCTGTTAAATGACTTGAGTTTGCTGAATCTGGTGTCTCAGAAGAAACTCTAAAGTGATTAGATGGATATTGATGTTGATGTTGGTTTTATTAGGTGTAATTTATGTGAAACTCCTAAATTCCTTGAATTATTAGAAGGCTTTTATAGGTCAGCCTGTTGTCTCTGCCATCTTTCATCCAGAGGTAATGGTTTAGCTTTAGTGTGATTGCATAAGTGACTTCTGTAAATCCCTGCAATAAATAGGAAAAAAGAAAAACATTTCCAAATAGTATAGGACCCACTGATATACTATATGGGCCAAATTAATACTATTGAAAGGGGAAAACCTGTAAATGGTTAACCTGCTACTCTGTCTTCAACCGTCTATCTACCTGATTCTGGTGGATGCTTTTTGTATTTAAACCAGTAACTCTTCTGAGAAGGCTTCTGTTGTCCTCTTCTTACCTACTTCTGACCATGAGTAATTTCTGGGAATTTAGAAATTGATAGAAAGTGGTAATACTGTAGGGTTTTTTGTTTGTTTTTAAAGTGGAATATATTAGGAGGTGAGGATTAGCGTTGGGGGAGATAGGATCAGTTGCCCAGAGGCTCCCATATTTAGGTAAATGTATGTTAATCTGCATTTGTAGGCTTGCCAGGAAATCTAACCATTATTTAGAATTTTGTGTCTTTGGAAAAATACTTCCATAGTTTCAGATGAAAAACATCTAAACATGTTTTGGAATATAATGTGTACATAAATTAGTGAATGCCTCTTTATGTTGTTCAAGGTTGTACTATTTGTAGACAAACAAATCTCTAAAAAATTGTGACTGTTGGCACTAATTGACCACTCTCAACTGTGTCTATTTCTTTTCTTTCTGTGGAATTTAATGTTGCAAGATAACTTTAATATATGTTCTAAATGATAGTAGTTGCTTAGTTTTTACAGTGTTTTACAATCCAGTGACATCTTAGAATTGAGGAGATGAGGTAACATCTTTTATTTCCATAGACAAAAGATAATTCAATTCAGTATTTCCCACAAGAATTGAAGGATACAGATCTGCCTGATTCCAAAGTCTGTTCCTCTTACCACACCCTCTGCCTCCAGGGCCAGCTTAAATAAAAGTGTCCTCTGTTTAATTTATGTTTTTTATTCAGGTGCCCCAACTTAAGTCTTAAAATACTGGTCTATCAGAATACCTCTTCACAATCCGGGCTGTAGCTAACTAAGCTTACTAGTTGGATAATAGCTGATTACTTTGATTGTTTTGATGGAGCCAAGAGATGAGTTGATGGTTAAGACTTTTAACCTTCAATTACTATGGGATTTTCAGAAACTCTGAAGAGAGTAGCTGAATGAGAGGAAAAGATGATCAAATCCAACTGAATATTGTTCTTATTTAGATTTATTTTGTCTATAAAAAGTTCATGATAATGAGATTGGAAGTCTTAAGCCATGCCAGTTAAGGGAATTGGGAGATGGAGAGCTGAACTTTCAGAGTAGACTCAGAATTCTATAACCCACAGGATTTTTAGTGTATGTGTTGGCCCCCTGTTTCTATTTTCTAAGAAGCTAAGTACCAGAAGGATAATACTTTTTCTAAGGTGATACAATTATAGCTTGGCTAGATTCTTTTCCATTTTCTTTGCACCTGTGTTTGCTGTAGAAGGGAATATTTTGAGAAGTCGTTTGAAATTGTTACTTCAGAAGATGAGGGGAAGTTACTTTCTACCACTTAGTTTAAATTTACAGTATCGTAAATGTTGACAATTCAGGCTTAGATATGGAAACAAATAGAGCTTTTGTGTGAAGCTTGACTCATTTGGAATTGATTATTTAAAAAATTGTGTGTACTGGTTGTCTGTAATCTCCATAAATTAGCAGTATAAGTTTTAAAACTTTATTCTTTTTTACCTTGTTTGCTCATTCCTATTAAAAAGGAAATGTTAGTGCATAAAGACATTTAAAGGAATTTTGTTTATATTAGTAAAGTGTTAAAGTATTAATGATTAGTTGATAACCAAGTTGATAATATTTTCTTTTGGGGTTTTCTTTTTTCGTTTCATGCCTTACAGATTTATTAGCTGTTCTCAAGTAAAGACTTTTCTCCCCAGTATGGTATTCTTTTCTTTGGTGATATCTAGCTATCCCTCCAACCTATAAAATCCTTCAAATGCATTGTTTTAAACTTTAAATATTGGTGCTTTGTTTCACTTTCTGTCCCCTGCCTCCCCGCCCCACAATAGATAGATGATGTTGTAGCGTATAAGATATACATATATATGCAAATACTAATGTTGAAGGTAAAATTTTATGTTGTTGCCCACACTGTTAAAAAAATTAAAATGTAGTGTGATTTTTTCAAAATTCGAGTATATCCACAGCTTAAATTATTGTTTGTTGCTGACCAAATTTATCTTAAGGAGAACACAGGCCATAAGGAGTTGGAGAAAAGGATCATAACTGGAAACTCACTTGTGACCACCATGCCTACCACACGTTTATTATTTGATGCCTATTCTTAAAATACCAGTAACACCTGTAGACTATACCCAGTTTAAGAAGGTTTATTATTAAAGTAAATTATTATACATCTTATTTATGTAACCCACATCAGAAATGGAGTACAGAACTATGGGAGGCAGCACTCTTGTACAGTTATATTCTTTGAAAATAAGTCTTAAATGTTTCTATAAACAAGAGCAAAGAAATGAGTTCTGCAAAGGATTTCATTAGAGGAGAAAAGATAATTCAGTTTCAGTTTTTAAAACAATTTTCTTTTATGATGAAGTATGACACGTCCTGAAAAATATAAATCTAAAGTATAGTGAACACCCATGTGACTATTACCCAGATCAAGATCATTGCCACTACCTTAGACGACCTGGTGTGTTTCTCAATCCCTTCCACCCCCTGACTTTATAGTAATGACATCCTTCCTTTTTCTCATAGGTGGTAAACTCTGTGTGCATTGCTAAACAATACAATTTAGTTTTGCCTATTTTTAAACTTCAGATAAATGGAATTGTGGCTTTTGTGTCTTTTTTTTTCTTTTTTTTTTTTTTTTTGGCTGAGCATTTTCTTTAAGATTCATCCTTGTTGGTCAAAGGATTGTTGACAATATGTACGTAAGTAATAAAGTTCAGCAATAATTTTTTTGTTTGTTTGTTTGTTTGTTTGTTTTAGATGGAGTTTCTCTCTGTTGCCCGGGCTGGATTGCAGTGGCGCGATCTCAGCTCACTGCAAGCTCCACCTCTTGGGTTCATGTCATTCTCCTGCCTCAGCCTTCCGAGTAGCTGGGACTACAGGCGCCCGCGACCATGCCCGGATAATTTTTTGTGTTTTTAGTAGAGACGGGGTTTCACCGTGTTAGCCAGGATGGTCTCGAACTCCTGACCTCGTGATGCACCCTCCTCGGCCTCCCAAAGTGCTGGGATTACAGGCGTGAGCCACCATGCCCGGCATTTCAGCAATAATTTGGCTAACCAGGTGTCTTATTCACCTGACGGGGTTGCCTGTTCTTTTATAGCAGGAGGTGCCTCTAGGAAAGAGAAGGGGAAGGTATTCTTTTCACTTGAGATTTAAAAAAATTATCTCAAGGCTGAACCCTTGAGGTGGAGTCATCCTTGACTAGAGTAACTTTGACAACTTTGTTTTAAGGTACTAATTGTCCAGAGATTTAATTTTTCTTCAGAAACCAAGAATACAAGAAAGTGGGTGGGAGAGAAGAGAGAGACATCATTGTCTTTAAGGAGACAAATGATAATCAGATAAATGCAAAATGACTGGTTTTTAAACTATGGCTTTTTGTCAACTATTATTTTAAAGTATTGTATATTAAAATTGGCATAAAGAAGGCATTGGTTGCTTGATACTTCTTGAAAGCAGGAAAGAGAATACTGGAAGTGGAGGTCTGAGCTGAGGAATTTAGGAAAACCCTGGGCATGGACTGTTTGCTGTATTGATATGTTTGTAGAGATTGTCAATCCTGGTTTTTAGGTATTTTGTTGTTTATTTGTGTAGATGTAGCAATTTTGCATATATTGCATTTCTGTCATAGTTAATTCTTTGTTGAAGAAAAATTTAAATCTAGGACTGTCTTTTTTCAAACTCTTGTTTAGTCAGCCAGTATTTCTACAGAATTCAAACTTAATATTTAAACCAAGTGTCTTAGGGTGGGTATACATACTGTATCCCATCTTCACAAAATCCCATGTGTACCTGCCAGAGAATAATATAAATGGCTCAAATTAGGCTCTATTTGGATGATGGTCCAACTGAGTGATTTAAGCTATTTTTAACGCCTCTAGTGTATTTCTTGTAGAATTCCTCAAATGGAGATTCTTTTCTGAGATATATTGACTGTTAAGAAAAATTCCAGGCTGGCTGGGTGTGGTGGCTCACGCCTGTAACCCCAGCACTTTGGGTTACACGAGGGTGGATCATGAGGTCAGGAGTTCAAGACTAGCCTGGCCAACATGGTGAAACCCTGTCTCTACTAAAACTACAAAAATTAGCTGGGCATGGTGGTAGGCACCAGCTGCTCGAGAGGCTGGGGCAGGAGAATTGTCTGAGCCCGGGTGGCAGAGGTTGCAGTGAGCCGAGATTGCGCCACTGCACTCCAGACTGGGCAACAGAGTGAGACTCCATCTCAAAAAAAAAAGAGAAATAAATTCCAGGCCTACTTCTCTCAGAAATCACAATTGATCATCTGTGTCTTACGTGAGAGGTCTAGGTACAGGTTTTATTAATAAAAAACAAACTAAATTTTACTTAGGACTGTTTATTTGGCTAACTAGGCCAGAGCCATTTTGAAGGTTTTAACACCTGTGTATGTAAAAACACTCAAGGAGACTTAAGTTATTTGTTCTTTGCCAAAGTTGGTAAGGTAATGTTATGATGATTTAAATTTTGGTGCTCATTTTTCCTCTAATGAATATAATAATAACTTATTACTATTATTGTAGGGAGACAAAAGATTCTTTAAGGCAAGAACATTTTTCTAATCTTTCTAGAATATCCTACACAGTATTAGGAACATAGTGAGTGCGCAGTGAATATTAAGACAGATCCTTTATCTTTAATGGTAACCACATTTTATGTTTTGGTCATAATAGTAATAGTACAGTAAGTCTCTGTTGTGCAATACTTCGAAATTTTGGATTTGACTGTGATGTCAGTAAGATCACATGTGCAGTGAACATCATAATCCCAGTTTCAATACACATGTCATATTATTCTTTATAGAAGAAGGGAAGAGTTGATGATGAAGAAAGGAGATAATGCTTATGGAAGAAATGGTATATGTGAGCATCATGACAGCCATCAACAATTGGGAGATGAATGGCTGGATGGATAACTTAGGAAGAACTTTGAGGAAGATTTTAGTTTCTTGAGTATTTCTTCCAAGTACAAGTAACTCTTAGAGAGGTCTGTCTTCAGTGTTAACTCACTAGTTAGGGAACATTGAATAAGAGAAGACAGACTAGTTAATATACAAAAACCATATGAGTTATGAAAGTTTTATTATTTTTCAAATGAGAAATGAAAAAAGACAGATGTCAGCAATAGAAGTAAAATTCACAAGATGCCATTTTAATTGAACTTGAGAAATATATTCTGATGTGAAGGAATAGTAAGAATTGAAATTATCATTGCATACATAGGCATTAGTTAGAATATACTAAATTCATGCAAATGATGAATTTGGGTGGGGTTGGATTAATGATTCATTTGGTTTCATGGCTCTTGATTTAACTTTATGATTATAGTTAATTAATATGCAAATTAAGCAACACTTTAGGAAACCATCACAGCTCTGACTGATCTCATTTAAACTTTCCCATAAGAGGTTAAAGGATACTAAATAAAAATACTCATTAGGGATCAAATAAATTGCTTGTCTTCATTAAAGTGTCTTTGCAATGGAAATAGCTTTGTTTTTGTCTAATTACTGGAGAAGATCATTGAATATTGTAGATATTGTGGGTTAAATAAACCAGATAAAGTCTTTATTTTCTTTTATTATGCATTGAATCCTGACAAAATGGTCAGCTCTTTAGTTATAGAATCATTCCATGTAATAATGGCAGTATTCCTGTGAATCCTAAAACAGTATGCTGTAATGATCTCACAAGATGTTTTTGCTTTTAAAAATGTGTGCTGTTTTAAAAACAAATCTTTGTCCATCAGTGTGCCTTTTAAAAAATCTATTACAGTGAGCAGGGTTTGTTGAAGACATTGACACTTAAAGCATTTCCATGGGACGCGGTGGCTTATGCCTGTAATCCCAGCACTTTGGGAGGCCGAGATAGGCGGATCATGAGGTCAAGAGTTCCAGACTAGCCAGTTTGAGACCAGCCTGGCCAACATGATGAAACCCCATCTCTACTAAAAATACAAAAATTAGACGGGCTGAGGCAGGAGAATTGCTTAAACCCAGGAGGCAGAGGTTGCAGTGAGCCGAGATTGCACCACCACACTCCAGCCTGGGTGACAGGGCAAGACTCTGTCTCAGGGAGCGGGGGGGAGCATTGCATATGCTCTTAATTTTTAAAATTTAATAACCTTGTTCCATATAAGTTTAATTGCAATCCCAAGATTATTTTTACTCTAGACCGTCGCTAAAGAAGGCTTTTATTTTAATATACTAAGCAGCTTTATGGCATTTGAAGGAACAGGATAATGAAACTGTGAAGTAGATGAAATAAATCTAATCTTAAAACTGTAAAGGCCAGTCATAAGTCATGAGTTTGAGGAGCAACTAAAATCTTTTCAAATAAGGATTTTTTTCTAAAGTTGTTAAAATGAATCAGTCACTTCATTAGAAAGGAAGATCATTTCACCTGTTTAAATACTTTATTTTGGTTGTTAAAATAATTTACTGCATTTAAATGAAGTGTCAAATATAAACAGCTGTTATATGAAAGGTTTTCCTTTTGAAATAATCATTCTGGACATTTGAAAAGAGTATATAACATTAAGTGATGTTATAACTGTGTAAGAATCACAACATAATATACAGTTATAAATAAATTTTAAATAAATTGAAGTATATTTAACATACAACTTGCATATATAATGGGCTGTCATATTCTATATATAATTGTAAAACTTAATGATAAATACTTGTGAACCTCCTAGCCAACTACAAAACCAGAACATTACCAGTTTTACGTCTGGCTGTGTTTCTTCTCTAGCCTGTCCCCTTAGTTTCCCCCTTAGCACTAGGCAACATTATGCTGAATTTTGTTTAACGTTTCCATTGCCATCTTTTAATAAAACTCTCATATGTATATATCTGTAAACCAAGCTTGTCCACCCTGCAGCCCAGAGCGGCTTTGAATGTGGCTCAACACAAATTTGTAAACTTTCTTAAAACATTATGAGTGGTTTTTTTTTTTTTTTTTTAGCTCATCAGCTATCGTTAGTGTATTTTATGTGTGACCTAAGGCAATTCTTCTTCCACTGTGGCCCAGGGAAGCCAAAAGAATGGACACCCCTGCTGTGAAAACAATATATTGCTATTTTTTGCTTTGTTTGGAGCTTAAAAAATGGTATTAGCTTATTTATCCTCCTCTTTGACTTTCATTTATACATCTGTTAGTTGACAGACATTTGAATATCCAGTTTTTTTTTCTATTGTGAAACATGCTACTATGAACATTAAAACTGTTTTCTGATGCATATGTGTAGATGTTTGCTGGGGTATATACCTGGGAGTGGGATTTTGTCAAAATATGCTTCAGTTATTTATGAAAATATACCACTCCAAAACTTAGTGACAAAACAGCATTTTATTATTTCACAATTTTGTGGGTTGAGTGGGGAGTCCTTCAGCTTCATGTGTCAGCTGAGGTGCTGAGATGATTGTAGTCACCTGGAGGCTCAATAGGCTGTAGTCAGCTGGGACTAGAATGTTTGGGATGCCTGGACAGCTGAGAGTCATCTGGAATCTTGTTCCATTGGGACCTCAGCTGGGGCTTTTGGCTCCTCCATGTGACTGCTTAGTCTGCCTCAGCATTGCAGCGGGGTTCTGAGAAAGAACATTTCAAAGGGGGAGAAAGCTGCCAGGTCAACTAAGGGTTAAGCTTGGAATACACACAAGTAACTTCAACTATATTTTGTTGTTCTCAAAATACACACAGACCTAGCTCAATGTTGAGAGGAGATGCATATACAGGTAGGGGCAGAATTGTTTAAGGTCATCTTTGGAAACACTTACCACAATGTGTTTATCATTTTTATCTCCCGTAAAATATCTGTTCATGTCTCTCCCAAAGTTTTAAACTGGGTTGTTTAGTCTCACTAATTTAGTAGGAGGTTATATGTATATGTATTTTGCATCCTAAGTCTGGGTTAAATTAGTTGCAGGTATCTTATTCCAGTTTGTGCCTAATTGGTCCTTAAAGCAATCCTATTAGATATTTTATTGCCCCAGTTTTACAGATGAGAGAGTACTGCTTAGTATGTTAAAAGGCCTTGAAGTCAGCCTCCAGGGTGACATTTTTGTTACAAAGAATAGCATTTGCAAAGGTGTACAATTATGAATCAGCATGATGCTTTGCTCAACCTACCTGTTGTACCCCTTCCCCTCCAAATAATTGAGGCTTGGAAGAATTTACAAGTATTTTTATTTACTTGTAAATTTTAATGTAACTGTGACTTTTGCTATGAGTGGACTGAGGACGTTTGATGTGAGAGGACTTGCCTGGAGTGACAGAGTAGGCAGTAAGTTCAGCCCCAAGTTCTTTCTAGTCTTATCTGCCCTCCTTATTCCTCAATTTTTTTTCCCTAAATTATTCATTTGGATCAACCAGGTTCTGCCAGCATATTCAAAATCCATCTTAAATGTAGTGGTGAAATATTTTTCAAAATTATAATAGAAGCCAGAGATTTATAATTAATATTCAAATGTTTGCATTATATACTTTAAAAAGAACATTGTAGGTCGGGTGCGGTGGCTCACACCTGTCATTTCCACACTTTGGGAGGATCACTTGAGGTTAGGAGTTCGAGACCAGTCTGGCCAATATGGTGAAACCCCGTCTCTACTAAAAATACAAAAAATTAGCCGGGCATGGTGGTGCTTGCCTGTAATCCCAGCTACTCGAGAGGCTGAGTCACAATAATTGCATGAACCCTGGAGGCGGAGGTTGCAGTGAGCTGAGATCGTGCCACTGCACTCCAACCTGCACGACAGAACGAGAGTCCATCTCAGAAGAACGCTGTAGGCACGCATCAAGTACAACTCAGTTGG
The DNA here is from genome assembly GCF_028858775.2 of Pan troglodytes. Classification (NCBI taxonomy): domain Eukaryota; kingdom Metazoa; phylum Chordata; class Mammalia; order Primates; family Hominidae; genus Pan; species Pan troglodytes. The sequence continues at coordinate 35,560,995 of NC_086015.1, forward strand.
TTTAAACTGAAATGCCACAGAACAATTCTGAATTCCAAAATGCAAAGCTTTGGATAAAACAGCCTGAACAAGTACAAAAAGACAATAAATTTGTAGACACTTCTTCCCAACCTTCAAATTAGGAAGATTTGTTCTGTGTAAAAGTATAGTTTCTGATCCTTAAAATTCTATGTGTTGAAGGCACCTCAGCATATCTCTGCAGTGTAAAAGCAGTGCTTCAGGCAGCATGACTTATTTTCATGTCACCTCAGATTTCTTGGATCTAATATTCAAAGACAGAGTGGAAATAATAATACTTAGTGGAAGGATTCTTGGACATGTAATGAAATGCAGAGCATCTTGAGACTTTTGACCAAGTAATGTTTGGTCATTTAACCTTCCTGTTTGGTTGGAACAGGAGTGGTGATTCCAGCCATTGCATGATTGAGCCTCATTCGTTTTTATTCTTTCCTGCCCCGAATTCTTCCATTTTAAGTGTCTTAAAGAGGTAGTTATCCTTGCCTAAGAAGTAAACTAAAGTATAACATATTTGCTATAATAATGCTGATATAATGTTACTGTGATAAAGTATAAGTGTCAAGTAGTTTCGCAAAAAGATTTCACCAGGTTGAGCATAGTAACACAGGGAAAATGAGCCATTTTAAAACAGGGAAAAAAATGTTTCTGTGAAACCGGGGAGAAAAAAACAGCCATTTTTTTCCCTGTTTTACAAATGACTCATTTGTAAAATAGGGAACAAAATGAGCCCATTTAAAATTTAATAAATGTATTTTTAACATTTGTATTCTCAAAATAAATTTTAAAATAGAGTATACCAAACATGCTATTCTCTGAGGAGTTTAATGCATGTTATTATTTTACAGAAATTTAAGTTATTTTAAATATGTTAAGGATGGTAAAGCTTCCCTATAGTTCAGTATTGACCACCTCTCCTCAACCTGTCTCTAAAGGTAGGAGAAAACTGATTTATTCTCCTTGTATTCTCTTCTTTCTCTGCTCCCTCATTAGTTTGCTGATATTTTCTGTTCGGAAAGGGGGTGAAGAACCTTCCCCCCTTTGAGGGAGATAAGTTTTGGTTTCCCTGTAATATGGAACAAACTTCATACCTGGCGAGCACAAAGAAATTATTATTTTGCCAAAGTATGTTCTGCAGACCACGTATTCTAGAAATTACACTTCTAAGCAAAATAATCTTTGATACTTTGAATTTGGGAAAAAAACTGCTTACTACATTCTTTGATACTGATATGCAATACACATTACCATGTTACAGTCTTAAGAAGTTGTTCAGTTAACTGTTAATTGTATTTAATCTGGTATTTACCGTATTTAATTTATGAATCACTGTAAGATTTTAATTTTTTTTAAATTAGTGTTCCATGCAATTCATGGAAAAGACTGATGTAGATGTTTTATTTGATAGATGAGGAGCCTGAGGCCTAAGGCTAAGTAACTTTACCAAAGTCATAGAGATAATAAAACTAGGACTGACTTTCTTCAATGTTTTAAATCTTTTTATTTGTTTATTTGAATTACTGCATTAGGAACAAGTATATCCACATTAGGAACATACTTTTTTTTTTTCAAATGGGACAATTGAGTATCTGCTCATTGATAACATCCCCCCTGATTCTCCTGATTTGTCTTGGTGACGAAGTTGAGTATTATACCACTAACTTCTATGATAGTTAAGTTCTCAGGCCTGTATACATTGCTTATTTTGAGTGATTGTTTTATTTTAGTTTACCTTTTGCTGTTGCTTTCCACCGAGACTGTCCTCAGAAAGTTGGTCATTTTGCTTTTGAGTTTATTAGTTGTCCAACTACTTTGGCTCTTTCATCACACCAACTTGTGGGCCGTGGGATATTATTACTATGGATAATGCTTGTTAGTTATAAATTTTATATTTATAGTATATGACTATGGGTCTGACTTAAACGTGTATTATGTATTTCTATATCTAATAATTGTTAGAAATCCTCTCTATATAGTATAATGCATAATCATATGTCTAACTTAGATAATATCTAGTAACAATAAAGAAATGTAAATATAACATGTTTACATATAATATTTATTGGAGATTTGTTTCTATAATATATGAATAGTTATGCCGGACTTAAATATATGTTATACACGTTGTGCGTGCGTTATATAAAGAGAAAGAACACTTGTGCCCATCCCTTCTGCCTACGTTATTTAGATTTCCATCTCTATTGGGCTTAGCTGAGCAAAGTGTCACCAGATAGTTTTAATTTATCAAATATACTATTTTGTATGTGATCTTAGATTTTTTTTCAGATTTTTTTAGTGCCATTAAAATGCTCTAACAGCCTCTTATTTTGTTGTAATTTTTTTTTGTTGTCAGTTGCTTTTTCTTTTTTCCAATTAGTTTAGTAAATGTCCTTTATAAATCAGAATACACCCTCCTTTTTCAAATGGATACTGATAAAAATTGACAGCTGTCACTGCCAGTTAAGGCAGAAATTAAGAGATGGTACTAAAATAGGAATCCTGTTTTCAGTTAATGTGTGTTCAAAAGTTTTGCTCTGTGTGTTCTTTTTTGATTTGCACATGCATCTGACTTTAAATTGGAAGATGCAGAGTAGCTCTAAGGAGTCTTCAAGACATTTTTGCAGCCTTTAAACAACCTTTGGTTTTCTCTGTGTTGCTCAAAGTAGAGAGACAGGTACTTTGTTATCTGAAGCTTATGACATGCTCTCTGCTTCAATCAAAATGACCACCCATCAGTTGCAAGAGCAGAGAGAGAGGTTTGTGAGAGTAGTCTGAGATCCAGTTGCAACTGTACAGTGTCACATTTATGGTGGTATGACATTTGTGAGTCTTTCCCTTCAGAGTTAACCTAGTAAAAGTAACCTAGTAAAAAAAGTTATTCTCATATATCATTAGTAATCCTTAAGAATTTCTATCATTGTTTTCCTGCTGTTACTTAAACACTGATAGGAATTTATGTAATCATATTAGGCTTGAGCATAACTCTCTCATGAGTTTCCATATTTTAAGTTATAAAACTGGCTATGTTTAATGTGATTATCTAGACAGTGCTCGTGTGTATCACTTGCTGAGATTGAATTTAGGCTGTTTTTTTTCGTTCTATTGAAGGGGGATTTTTTTTTTCCATGTGTTACTTTTAATAGAGTTCATCAGTCTGGCATCCTTTTGTTTTTGATCCTGCCACTAGATGGCAGGAGCAATAAAAGGTAGATTGAAATGCCAACTTTAGTTGGCCTTAGCTGCTTTGTACTTTACCTTGGTTGTTCTCTGTCCCTATTAGTGCTGAATTTTGGGTATATATGAAGTGTTGCAAATAGTGGTACTTAGTCCTGTAAGAAAGATCTGGTACCTTATATAGCCTGAGAGGGCCTACTAATAGGGTAAAGGAGAAAGAATAGAATAATCCTTGAGGTGTTCTAACACTTTGTCTTTTGCCTTTTACTTTTCTATTTTTCTTCTCCCTTTGTTGAATTGTACTCCTTTCCTTTATTTCCTGATTGTGGTTTTTGGGTGTTTTTTGTTTGTTTGTTTGTTTGTTTTTTGATAGGTCTTGTTCTGTCGCCCATGGTGGAGTGCAGTGGTGTCATCTCAGCTCACTACAACCTCCGCCTCCCAGGCTCAAATGATCCTCCCACCTTAGCCTCCCAAGTAGCTGGCACTACATGCGCATGCCACCACGCCTGGCTAATTTTGAAAAATTTCTGGTAGAGACAGGTTTTGCCATGTTGCCCAGGCTGGTCTTGAACTCCTGGGCTCAAGTGATCCACCCACCTTGGCCTCTCAGAGTGCTGGGATTACCTGCGTGAGCCACTGTGCCTGGCCTCTTTCCTGATTTCTTTTATGCTTACGTTAGCATCCATAATTGGTCATTTCTGTTGGTGGTACTAGTTGCTTTCTCATTTACCGTTCCCACGAATACATGTTAACTTGGCCAGTTTTGGTAGTCGTATGTGTAACAACAAACTGTTATAGGTGGCTTTGTAAATCTTTACAGAAAGGGTTATTTTCAAGAGAGCCTGTTTATTGATAGTCTTTGAAGAACAGAGTGATAAACAGAGTCTAGGGTGATGGGATGTTGCTTCCGTGATTATGTGACGTTGTGTAAAACTTTGTCTTACCAGTAGACTTGCACCAGAGACTCCTTGCTGGCATTATAAGATAAGCAGCCCTGTTAGGGAAGCCTACGTGGCAAGGAACTACTAACAGCCTCTATGATGTTTCCACCAACAGCCAGGAAGAAACTAGAGCCCCTCAGTCCTATAACCTCAAGGAAATGAATTCTGCTGGAAGCCTGAGTGAGCTTGGAAGCAGATTATTTACCTAATTTAGCCTCCACATAAGAACCCAACCCTGGTGACATCCTGATGGCAACCTTGTGCGACCCTAAACAGAAGATCCAGCTAAACTGTGCCTAGATTCCTGACCCATGAAGCTATGATATAATTAGTATATGTTGGTTTAAGCCACTGAGTTTGTTTAAAATTGCTGTATAAGCAATAGGAAACTAATACAAATACCCTTCGTAAACCTTTCTTTCCATCTCTGAATGTTACTACCGAACTTCTCTCTGATCTCATGTAATCAAAAAATATTGATTGAATACCTCTTACTTGCCAGGGACTGTGGTTACAGTAGTGTGAACCCAAATAGACATGATTCTAGTTTAGTGAGGGAGTTAGACTTGAACCAGTAAGAATGACCAATGCTGTCAAGGAACATGATCCAATGAGAGCTTATAATAGGGAGATAAACTAAACACATTGTCTTTTTAGGAATCCTTATTTGACTTTTAAAAACTTATACTTACTACATTGCTTTCTTGCCTTTTTTTTTAAAGCATATTTCTGCCATCACAAAACTTGTTCTATCTTTATTTTCTGTTAGCATTATGAAAACTACCTATGTGTATTTTTTAACCCTTACGAGTGTTCTTTCCTCTCTCAAGAACACTTCTCCTCTTTTCCTGCCTTTTTGCTCAATAATTCATCCAGGTTTAAGTTAGATGTCAGTTGTAGAAGCCATCCACGAGTCCTTTGGACAGTAAGCTTTGTGAGGACAGGTCCGTCCTGTTTGCTAGTATCTTTAGCACCCAGTGTGATACATAAGATAGGCTCTTAAAACCAAATAAAACTTGATATGGAGGAACTGGAACTCCTGTACATTGCTGATGGGAGTGTAAACAGTAACTATTTTGGAGAACTGTTTAGTATTTCTTAAATACATGTCTACTATATAACTTTGGAGTGGAATTGCTAAGTATTCACCCAAAGAAGTGAAAACCTGTGTCCTTAAAAAAGGCTTTTACAAGAATGCTTGTTCATATTTTATAAGAATGAATGTACAGCCTTATTATTTCCTCCCCCGGAAACAACCCAAATGCCCTTCAGAAGGGGAATGGATTGTAGTATGCATTGAATGGAATACTACTCAGCAGTAAAAAAGAATAAACTGTTGGTATATGAATATATCTCAAAAACATATTAAATGAAAGAAGCCTGACTCACCTTTTTAAAAAGTAGAATTACGATTATTCCATTTATCTGAAATCCGAGAACAAACATAATGAATCTATGGTGAAAGAAGTCAAAGTATGCTTGGAAAGAAGTACCTAAAGGTGCATGTGGGAACTTTCATCATGAGGGTGATGTTATGCATACAGTTGTCAAACCTCATCTAATGAAACATGTCAGTTGGTGTATTTTAAAGCATCTAAATTATACTTTAGATTTTAAAAATGAAAAAAAAATGAGCGAAGAAGGTATCCTTTAGTACCCCCTGGGTTCTCTGCTTAATTATATTTTCTCGTTGCCTCTTCCTCCTGTGAGATTATCAGCTCTGTGAGGTCAGGGACCAAGTTTGCCTGTGGTTCTTAGAATTGTGTACTTGTATGCAGAATGCCCAAGTTTATTGGCCCTGAAGTGAATAGTTATTTGAGATCTATAATCTATTCATAGATTATATCCATATTTTATGGCTGCATTTTTAAGAAAAATATTTGCATTATTACAGAATCTTACATTCAGTGTTTTTCTTTATGTAGCTTCTAGCTTTTTCTGTTCTAGGATTCACAAAAGACATCTGTTTAAGTGTTGGTAGAGTAATCTTGCTCCAACTACAATTTTGCCAACCACAGTTTGAGATAGCACAGTGCTATATTTGTAAACCAAAGTTTAAAAATCAGATTTTAAGAAACAAATTGTGGTTTATTTTATTTTCCTTAAAAAAAAGAAAACTCAATATTAATCTTGTTTTCTTCTGAATCCCTTCCTGCCACTTTTTGAGCCAATGGAAAAAATGAGCCTTGGTCATTTAATCTTTTTGATCAAAAGCTCTTAAACACCAGAGTAATTTGAAAAAGAACCAGGTGGTTACATAGCTTTTTGTCTAACTAGTACTATGTCTCGTTGTTGTTGTTTGTTTTTGTTTTGCTGTTTTGTTTTCCCTGATGAAAATAATACTAAATTTTAAATGGTTTAATGGCCGTGTCAAAAACTTGAAAGATAAGTGTAGATAGTCTGAATTTCCCAAAACCGCGTCAGCAGCTCCAAGGTGTAGTTTCTCTGAAACTATTTAAGAAGGTAACTCAGAGCAGATTTTTCAGTGCTGGTGAGTTTTAATTTATTCATCAAGTAGATGGCTTTTTATTGTGATTTATGTTGGAGGTCTTCTAAAAAATAATTTTGAAATTCTGCAAAACTTTTATGCACACTTTTCTGGTAAGAGAATCCGTATTTTCATCAGATTCTTACAGACCCTCACCCAGAAAGATTAAAAACCCTGCCTTTACCTCTATTTTCTCTAAGATTTTTATTTTGCCAGCTGCTGGTTTTGCCAACTTTAAGAAACATAACAACCCTAAAGTCAACAAGAATTTATTCCATAGTGATTGTTTACCTATATTGACTATCAGTATGTATTTGATATGTTTGTTGGGTCTGTTTTCTTCATGATTGTTTTTACTCTCTTTTTGACCTTCTTGGGTGCAGAACTGGATCATAATTACTGGATTCCACTGACTGGCCTCTCTGCTTCTGTGTTCCAAACCATTCCAGACATATAAGAATGATGAAAAAGAAATATTCCCATCAGCATACCTGGTTTTTGTTTTGCAATCTCTGGTTAGAATATACTTGTTCTCAATTATAGTACCAATTTTGTGGGGAATATATATCCTTCTTGGCAAGATGTTTAGGAATGCCAAAATCTAAAACTGTGTGGCTGCATGCATATCCTGTCACCTGCTCTCTTACTCTGTGCTGCCTCTATTTCAAATCCTCTTGTTATTCTTGAGGTGGTTCCTAGCTATAAAAACCTATGAAAAGATAAAAATAACATGATTCTTGCAAAAAATTGTTAGGATAAGCTTTATATTTAAAGAAAATTCATGAGTCTGCATTTTGATATCTGTATTCTATTTTAAGAACACTGTTAGATGTTGATACACTTAATCAAAACTTAATGTGATTAAGGAAATAGCGTTTCTTTCTTTTTCTCCTTGATAGTTCTGTTACTCCTGCTTCTCTGTTTTGGCCCTGATTGCTGGGAAACTAAGTCACATTACACAATTGAATCATAGGCTCTTATTACTTAAATATTTGTGTGTTTTATCCAATCTCAACTTATTTATACTTGTCTTGTTCTTTAGTCTTTTTACATTATCTTTGTTTTATTTTTGTGGAACCAGAAAAGTGATAAATTAGGATACCCTTAAAGGTCTCAGAATCTTAAACATTAGTTAACATCACTTTATTTTATTGATATATAATATTTTACATATTTAATGGTGTACATATCATATTTTGTAGCATACATAGAATGTGTAATGACCCAGTCAAGTTATTTAGGGGTATCCATCTTGAGTATTTATTATTTCTACGTGTTGGGAACATTTCAAGTTCTGTCTTTTAGCTACTTTGAAATACATAGTAAATTGTTGCTGGCTATGGTCACCCTACTCTGCTATACAACATTAGAATTTATGCCTTGTATCTAACAGTATTTTTGTATCCATTGACCAACCTCTCTTCATCTCTGCTTCTCTCCTATCCACCATACTTTGCCTAGCCTCTGGTATCTGTCTACCTCACTGAGATCAACTTTTTTTTTTTTTTTTTTTTCCCCCGTTCCCACGAATGAGTGAGAACTGTGAAATTTGTCTTTCAGTGTCTGGCTTATTTTACTTAACATAATGACTCCAGTTCCATCCATGTTGCTGCAGATGACATACTTTTATTCTTTTTATGGCCAAATAATATTCCATTGTGCTTATATAACACACTTCCGTTATTCATTTGTCTGTTGATGGACTCCTAGGTTGATTCTGCATCTTCGCTGTTGTGAATAGTGCTGTAGTAAACGTGTGAACGCACATGTTCCTTTGATGTACTAATTTCTTCTCCTTTGGATAAATACCCAGTAGTGGGGTTGCTGGATTATATGGTAGTTCTATTTTTAGTTTTTGGAGAAACCTCCACACTCTTTTCCAAGTGGCTATATATGTTCCCAAAGCAATGTATAAGAGTTCTGTTTTCTCTGCACCCTTGTCAGCATTTGTTATTGTCTTTTTCAATAATAGCCATTCTAACTTGGGTAAGATGATACCTAATTGTGATTTTTATTTGCATTTCTCTGATGATTAGTGACGTTGAGCATTTTTTCATATGCTTCTTGGCCATTTGTATGTCTTCTTTTGAGAAATATCTGTTCATGTCCTTTGCTTATTAATGTGATGATGATGATGATTTACTGTTGTGTGAGTTCTTTCTAGGTTCTGCATATTAGTCCCTTGTTGAATGAATAGTTTACAGTATATTCTGTCTTTCAGTAGGTTGTGCCTTCACTCTGTTGATTATTTCCTTTGCTGTGCAGAGTTTTTTGGTTTAATACAGTGCCATTTGTCTCTTTTTGTTTTTGTTTTCTGTGCATTTAAGGTCTTAGCATAAAATCTTTGCCTTGACCATTATCCTAAAGTGGTTTTTTGTTGTTTTCTTCTACTTTTATAGTTTGGGATCTTATGTTTAAGCCTTTAATCCATCTTGAGTTAATTTTGCATAAAGGGAGAGATAGAGGTCCAGTTTCATTTTTCTACATATCGATATCCAATTTTCCCAGCACCATGTATTGAAGACTATGTCCTTTCCCCAGTGTTCGTTCTTGAAGCCTTCGTTGAAAATCAGTTGGCTGTAAATATGTGGATTTACTTTTGGATTCTCTGTTCTGTGCCATTGGTCTATGTGTCTTTTTATACTAAAACCATGCTGTTTGGGTTACTGTAGTCTTATAAAATCAGGCAGTTTGGCCTCCAGCTTTGTTCTTTTTGCTCATGGTTGCTTCGGCTATTCTCACTCTTCCTTGGTTCTTTATTAATTTCAGGACTGTTTTTTCTATTTCTGTAGCAAATGACATTGGTATTTTGATAGGGCTTGTGTTCAATCTGTATGTATACTGCTTTGGGCAGTATGCTCATTTTAACAATACTAATATTTCCGATCCATGGGCATGGGATGTCTTTCCATTTGTTTGTGTCCCTTTAATTCTTTTATCATTGTTGCGTAGTTTTCCTTATAGAGATCTTTCACTTCCTTTGTTAAATTTATTTCTAGGTATATACATTTTTTATTTTTATTTATTTATTTATTTTTTTGAGACGGAGTCTTGCTCTGTTGCCCAGGCTGGAGTGCAGTGGCGCAGTCTCGGCTCACTGCAAGCTCCGCCTCCCGGGTTCACACCATTGTCCTGCCTCGGCCTCCCGAGTAGCTGGGACCACAGGCGCCCGCCACCATGCCTGGCTAATTTTTCGCATTTTTAGTAGAGACAGAGTTTCACTGTTAGCTAGGATGGTCTTGATTTCCTGACCTCGTGATCCGCCCGCCTCAGCCTCCCAAAGTGTTGGGATTACAGGTGTGAGCCACTATATTTTTTATATCTATTGTAAATGGGATTGCTTTCCTGATTTCTTTCTCAGCTAGTTGGTCATTGACATATAAAAATGAATCAATACATGATTTTTATGTCGATTTCGTATCCTGCAACTTTACTGAATTTGCTTATTAGCTCTAAGAGTTTTTTGGCAGAGTCTTTTGGTTTTTCCAAATATAAGATCAGGTGATATGCAAAGTGGGACAGTTTAGCTTTCTCTTTTTCAATTTGAATGCCTTTTACTTTTGTCCTCTTACCTGATTGCTCTGGGTAGGATATCCAGTACTATGTTGAATAGGAATGGTGAAAGTAGATATCCTTGTTTTCTAGTTCTTTGTGGAAAGGCTTTCAACTTTTCTTAATTCAGCATGATGTTAGCTCTGGGTTTGTCATATATGGCGTTTATTATTTTGAGGTGTGTTTTTTGCATAGTCTGAGAGCTTTTATCATGAAGGGATCTTGCAAATTCAAGATTAAGTTCAAAATTAAAAAATCAAATGTTTTCTCCTTATTGAGATGATCATAGGGTTTTTGTCTTCATTTTCTTGAAGTGATGTATCATATTTATTGATTTGTGTCTGTCGAATCATCCTTGCTTCCCTGGTATAAACCCATTTCATCATGGTGTATTATCTTTTTGATGTACTGTTGGATTTTGTTGAGAAATTTTGCATCTGTGTTCATCAAGGATATTGGCTTTTAGCCAGTTGTAGTATCCTTGTCTAGTTTTGGTATCTGGGTAATGCCTCATAGAAAAAGTTAAGGAGAATTCCCTCTCCTTCAGTTGTTTGGAATAGTTTGAGGAGAATAGATGTGTGTTTTTCCTTGAAAGTTTGGTAAAATTTGACAGTGAAGCCATCAATTCCTGGACATTTTTTGTTGGGAGAACTTCTGTTACGAATTCTGTATCATTACTCATTTATTGGTCTGTTCAGGTTTTTTTTTTAATTTATTCTTGATTCAATCTTGATAGGTTATGCTTATCCAGAAATTTATCAGTTTCCTGTAGGTTCTCTAGTATAGTTGTTCATAGTAGTCTCTGATGATCTTTTGTATTTCTGTGGTACTAATTTGTAGTGTCTTTGTTTTCATTTCTGATTATAGTTGGGTCTTTCTCTTTTTTCTTGGTTGGTCTAGGAAGTGCCTTATTGGTTTTTTTTTTTTTTAATCTTTTCAAAAGAACCAACTTTTTGTTTTTGTTTCATTGATTCTTGGGGTGTGTGTGTGTGTGTTGTCTCTTTCATTTAGTTCTGCTCTGATTTTCATGATTTCTTTGCTTCTGATTTGGGGTTTGGTTTGTTCTTTTCTAGCTCCTTGAGATGCATTATTAGATTGCTTATTTGGAGTCTTTGTATTTTTTTTTTTTGATATAGGTGTTGTTTATTGCTATAAACTTATCTCTTAGCATGGTTTTTGCTGTTTTTTATAGGTTTGGGTATGTCATGTTTAGATTTTTGTTTGTTCCAAGAAATTTTTTTTATTTTCTCCTTTAAAATTTTTTCCTTCACCCAGTGGCTATTTGGGAGCATGTTGTTTAAGTTCCATGTATTTGTACAGTTTTCAAGGTTCCTCTTGTTATTGATTTCTCATTTTATTTTGTTGTGGTCTGAGAAGATACTTGATATTGTTTCTTTTTTAATTCGTTAAGACTTGTTTTGTGTTCTGTTGTATGGTCTATCCTGGAGAATGTTTCTTGTGCTAATCAGAATAATGTGTATTCTGTAGCTGTTGAATGAAATGTTCATGTCAAGTACATTTTGTCTAATGTGCAGTTTAAATCCAATGTTTCTTTGGTAACTTTGTCTACATGATCTATCTAATGGTGAGAGTGGATTGTTAAAAGTCCCCAACTATTATCGTATTGGAATATATCTCTTCCATTAAATCTAGTAATATTTGCTTTATATATCTGGGTGTTCCAGTGTTGGGTGCGTATATGTTTAGAATTGTTATTTCTTCTAGTTGAATCCACTTATCATTATATAATTACCTTCTTTGTCTCTTTTTACTGTTTTTTGACTTAAAGCCTGCTTTATCTAAGTGTAGGTACTCGTGCTCACTTTTGGTTTCCATTTGCATTGAATATCTGAATTTATTTCCCTTTACTTTCAGTCTATATGTGTCTTCACAGGTGAGATAAGTTTCTTGTAGGCAGCATATAGTTGGGTCTTTTATTTTTTAATTCATTCAGCCAGTGTATATCTTTTAAGTGGAAAGTTTAATCCATTTACATTCAGGATTATTATTAATATGTGGGGGTTTATTCCTGTCATTTTATTAATTGATTTCTGGTTATTTTGTTCTGTTCTTTCTCTCATAATTTATCTTTGTGGTTTGGTGGTTTTCTGTAGTAGTGGTAACATTTGAGTCTTTTCTTTGTGTGTTGCTTTGCCAGTGGTTTTTATATTTTTGTGTGTTTTCATGGTAGTAGATATTGTCCTTTCACTTCCAGATTAAGTACTCCCTTGAGCATTTCTTGTAGGCTAGTGTAGTGATTATGAATTTCCTTAGCTTTTGCTTGTCTGGAAAATATTTTATTTCTCCTTCATTTATGAAGGATAATTTGCTGGATATAGTATCATTAGCAATTTTTTTTTCTTTCAGCACTTTCAATACATTATCCCTTTCTTTCCTGGCCTATAAGTTTCTGCTAAGAAATCTTTTATTAGTCTTATGGGGGTTTCTTTATAAGTGACTAGACTCTTTTCTCTTGCTGTTTGTGGAATTCTCTCCTTATGCTTGACTTTTGACAGTTTGACTGTAATGTATTGTGGATAGAACATTTTGCATTGTATCTGTTTGCAGATTTCTGAGCCTTGTGTCTCTGGATGTCCAAATCTCTTGCTAGACTTGGGAAGTTTTCATCTGTTATTTTGTTACATAGGCTTTTAAAATCTTTTGTTTTCTCTTCACCTTCTAGGACACTGAAAATTTTAATATTTGTTCACTTTATGTTGTCTTTTATGAAGACTTTGTTCATGTTTTTAAAATTTATTTCTTTATTTTTGTCTGACTAGGTTATTTCAAGAGACTTGTCTAAGTTCTGAGAGTCTTCTTCTGCCCCATCTAGTCTGTCGTTGAAGGTTTCATATATATTTTTTATTTCATTCAATGAATTCTTATGTTCTAGAATTTCTGTTTGGTTCTTTTTTATGATATCTACCTCTTGAGTAAATTTCTCATTCATATCCTGAATTGTTTTTCTTATTTCTTTATATTGTTTTTCAGAATTCTCTTGTATCCTACTGAGTTTTTTTAGAATAAATAATTTGAGTTCTTTTTCTGGGATTTTGTGAATTTCTTTTTTTTTCAAAAATTTTTATTTTTTAAAATATTTTATGGGTACATGATAAGTATGTATATTTATGGGATACGTGAGATATTTTGATATAGACTTGCAATGTGAAATAAGCACATCATGGAGAATGGGGTATCTGTCCCCTCAAGCATTAATCATTTAAGTTACAAACAATCCAATTACATTCTTTAAGTTATTTTAAAATATACAATTAGGTTATTATTGACCATAGTCACCCTATTGTGCTATCAAATAGGTCTTATTCATTCGTGCTGGAATTTTTTTGTGTGTGCCCATTTAACCATCCCCACCTCCCCACCAAACCCCCGACTACTCTTCGCAGCCCCTGTTAACCATCTTTCTACTCCCTGTGTCCATGAGTTTGTTGTGAATTTATTTTTTTGATTGGGATCTGTTGCTGGATAATTTTTGTGTTCTTTTGGAGGTGTATCATATTTTCTTTTTTATGTTTCCTGTGTTTTTACTTTGGTATCTGCACATCTGGTGTAATGGCATTTTTTGACATTGCTTTTGTTGGAGAGAATTTTTTCCTGAAGATATATGTATGGTGTTGGTTGGATATGGCACTTTGGTTTTGATTCTGTGTGTGTGTGGTAGTGTGTGGTCTCCGTATGATTTTCTTTTTTTCTGTAAACAGCATTAGTGTGTCTGATTTCCCCAGGGGCTTAAGATGTGGTTGTTAGTGGAGGCTGTGGTGAAGTTTTGATGGGATACCAGGTGTAACAGCCTTTTGGACCCAGTGGTGGCAGCAGTGAACTGAGCATCCCCTCAGTGTTTTGGCCCGAGGGCAGCTTATGCCAGTGACAGTGTTCGTGCATCCAGGCTGATTTTAGGCCTCCAGGTGGCCTGCTTAGGTGCTGGGATTCCAGTGGTGGGTCATGCAAGAGGGCAGCTTCTCGAGCCCCTGGGCAGCAGGTGTAGCATGGGTGATTGCAGTAGCAGCGGTGGACAACTCCCTGGAACCTAAGTGTCTTTGTTGGTATTGTGGTGGCTGCAATGAGTTGTGTGGGCTGGTCCCCAGACCTGCAGGTGATGCATGAGTATAGGTCCTAGCTCTGCTGGTAGTGGCAGGTTAAGTGGGCCTGACCTCAGACCCTGAGAGTAGTGTTCAGGTGTCACTGGTGGTGGACTTAGTGAGGTGATCTCCAGAGATCATCCACACCTTGGATTGTGTGTTTGGGTACTTGCTTTGGTGGGGGTATGGAGCTAGCTGGGTGGACCGGCTGGCAGTGGTAGGCAAGGGAGGGGTGATCCCCAGTTTGTGGGTGGAATGCTCAGGAGGGGCCAGCAGCAACTGCATTGCAACCCTGCTCTACTAGGGAAGGTGGGGTTGCTTTCCTTCAGAGTAGCTGTAGGCTGGCAACTTGGGGGCGGGGCATGGGTTTCCTGCCTTGGCTCTCCAGCAGCCTGCAGCCCTCAAGTGGCTGTAAGCAATGGAATTTGTCCTTAGCGCAGGTAAAAATTCACAGTCGCCCTCTGCTGGGGTGGGCAGTATCGCTGCCTTGTAGTGGCCCTGGCAGCAGGGCAGGATGCAGTTTAGTGGGGCCTGTGTTCTCAAAATGGCACCATGTTGTAGCTGCTTAGGTTCGAGTGATTCGTGGGATCCAGCATGAGCTGTCTCTCTGGAGCAGTGCCTTCGCGTGGACTTCAGGCAGCTCCCTGTTAGTCTTGGGACCTGAGAGGGTCAAGGAGCTCTCCTGTGGCTAGGATTTTAGGAGTCCTAGTGGTTCCAGTGGGAATGTAGACCTCTGGGGGTCTCTCACCCTTTGTCTGCATTATAAGCCACTCCAGCCTCCTACCTGATCCCAGCCAAACAGGCTCTTTTCCCTCTTTTTCCTTGCTTTTGATGCTTTCCCATCACTACTCTCTTGAATTTCATTGTTCTCTCTCAGGTGATCTTTTTTACTCGCTATTGTGGTTCCTCTCCATAGATGAGACAAGTACCAGATACATCTAGTCAGCCATCTTCAGCATTGATTTTTATTGGTTTTGATTGCTTATCTAAACTAGTAGAGCAAATTATTTTAGTATGCATGGTGAGTGCCTTTAACATTCAGTCATTTAACAAATATTTATTGTGTGATAACTATGTGCCAGACACAGTACTAAGCATTTGGGATATATACAAGGATCTTTGTTGTGATGGATCTTATTTTTCAGATAGGCAAGCAAACAAGTAAATAAAAAGATCAAGATAATTTTAGTTAGTGATAAAGGCTATTTAAAAAGTAATATGCTAACTAGTGTTTGATGTGTTTGTAGACCATGGCTATGGGGCCACTACTGTAGACTGAGAAGTGAAAGAAGGCCTTTCTGAGATAATATTTGAACTAAAATCAGAATGACAAGGAATTAGGGCCCTGCAAAGATCTGGGTTAAGAGCATTCCTCTTAGCAGAAAAAAAGTTGATATGTTGAAGGAACAGATATAATGCCCCTGTGGCCAGGATAGAGTTAGAAAAGTGGTGTGAATAGTGTTAGGATAGAGCCAGAACAAGTGCTGAAATTGGTAATTGTGGAAATTTAGACCCTTATTCAGACGTTTTTTTTGAGATGGAGTCTTGCTCTGTCACCCAGGCTGGAGTGTAGTGGGCGCGATTTTGGCTCACTGCAACCTCCGCCTCCCGGGTTCAAGCAATTCTTCTGCCTCAGCCTCCCGAGTAGCTGACTGCAGCAGGTGTTTTCCGTTTCTGTATACAATACTAAATGGTTCTGTGAGTGATTGTTGATGAAAGACTTCAGAGGCCAGAACATGAACCGGGACCCAAACAGCATTGAATATCAAGTATACGGGAGTATTCCCTGAATGAAAATTTAATTAAACCAGTTACACTATTTTAGTGCCCTCTATCTGAATAGTATATTTCTATATAAAAAAATAGTTTACCTTAGTAAAGTGGGAATGTTTAAACATTTCACATCATTTATAACCTCACACCAGCACTAAATCACTTTGCTCGGGCGACAGTTGTGTAAAAATGCTTTAAAATTGGGTCATATGTAAAATAGTTCAGAGGAGCTTTAACACATATTTTATTAACTTTACTGTATATACCAGGCACCGTCCTTGGTGCTAGGAGTTGGAAGATTGATTCCTTCATATTTGCCCAGAGGCAAGATGATGTGAAATAGACCCCTGGCTTTGCTGCTTTGACTTGTCTAACCTTGAGTAAGAGCAGGTTACTTAACCTCTTTGTGCTTCCATCTTCTCATCTGTAAATAGGGAATGACAATAATATACATCTCAATAAGTTGTCATAAAGATCAAATTATTAATAACAAAGGTATTTAAGGCATAATAACCACTCATAAAATGTTAACGATTTATTGATTTTGTTGTTTTCATTATTCTCTTAGGCTGGGGGTTTCTTTTCTCAAGGACCTTCCAATCCAGTGGAGGAGACAAATCTGTAAATCAATGCTATTTCGTATATTAGATTGGAAAAGGTAGAATGCAAGGTGCAGAGTTCATCAGGGTTATGTATAAAGAAAGGAAGGATTGCCAATAAAAAGTAAAATGTGATTTTTTTAATTTCAGTGAAAGAAGAGAAACAATCATACTTTAAATTCCTGGGGGATTAGAAAGTACCTGATGACAAGAAAGAGGAAGAGATTCCGAACCAATTGTTAAACTTTAAATCCCATAAATAATTTATTCAAATCAAAATACTAATATATAATAATTATGGTGATAATAATGGAAGTTCTGTATCTCTTGGAAGATGTTGCAAATAATGGACAATAGAAACAATAGGCTTAACCTTTTAACATGCCTGCCTGTCTTCTTTCCTTCCTTGCATTCTCTCATTCTTTCTTTTTCATGAGAAATTGGTACTTTGCTTTCTCTCAGATTAGTTGTTGATCCACGTATAACGTGTATTACAAAGATGAACTCGCCTTTTTAGACCAAATAGAAATTCCTGTTTCTTGTTTTTATATCTCATAGAGTTGTAAAAGCAGGAAGGAAAAATTATGTGAGAACAAATGCTTTTCCATTTCTTCATTCTTTTTGTTACACTTAGTATTCAAATGATAGCAGGCAGACATTATATTTCTCATTGGACCATCTCCCAAATAGTTGTGTAACATTATGTGACAAACTTGGCTGTGATCAGAGGAGGGATTGAGATAAAATAAGCATTTGTTGGTTGAAAGAGGAAGGAGGTGTTGTACATTTTTTTGATAATGAAGTGTACACATACTTACTCATAACCTTGTAAGAACTAAACTTCGGAGAAGTAAAGATGACAAATTATAGCTTACTGAGAAGAGTTCAGTTATCTGAAGATTGACAGTGGTTGAATTGGTTAATATAAGAAGTATGAGAAAGGTGCCAAAAAGGAGAGAAATGTGAGCTAGAGATAGGGACTACTTGGCTTTGTTTCTTTGTGATAGTCACACTTATTGGAGGATTTGTTTGGTAAAACCAACAATTATGTATGACCCTTGTAAGGTGGTGAGTGAGGATGGTTGTTACTGGTCAAGCAGTACTTAACAAAGGTTTCTGGCCATGATTTTTTAAGACATACCTATACCAAAGAATTGAAATCTGAAATGGTACAGTCAGACATATATTAGACTTCTCTGTCCTTTTATTTCCAAAGTAACTTTAGAAAGGGCATAAGCTTTAAGGTTCAAAGTTGCATCTTAACAGATCTTAAGAGAACTACACCAGTGGTTTTTGTTTTAGATATTTTAAACATATATAGATATAGATCTATAGATACGCATGCCATTGTTTTCAAATACTTGTTTAGCATTTGAATCCTTTCTTCAAATGAGTTTGTACAAAAGCCCCATATATAAATAGACAAATAGGTAAGGTTATATAAGATGGTACCATATGTCATTCAAAACTGTGTGTCCATTCTGGTACCCCACTCTTGTCTGGAATCCCTGAGATACTGGGAACAGTTTGAAATCTTTTAAGGTTCGCAGTGCCCAGAAGGTGATACAAATGATTTACCTGCATTAATTGCCCTGTTGCTGTTTGGAATCACCTTGTGATCATGCTTAAGAATGTGGGCACCAGAGTCAAAGCTACCTTGATCAAATCCCATCTTGACCACTTCATGGCTGTATGACTTTGGACAACTTATGTTACCTATTGTGCCTTAGTCTAATCATCTGTGTAGTGTCCTGCCGCAAAGGAGTGTGTATGTGTGTGATGATTAAATGAAAAATAGGATCATAGTGTCTGACATGTTTTTTTAAAACAATAATTGTGCAGAAGTAGTGTACACAACATAAATTACCACTCCCCCTCTTGAACATCTTTTTCTTCCTTCACACCATTTCTCCACCTCAAGGCCTTTGCACTTGATAGTTTCTTTGCCTGGGACAGCTCTTTAACTCTTTGAATTGCTGGTTACCCCCATCCTTAAAGACTTCACAGATGTTTTAAGATAGAACCTCATTTATACCCTGCTTACAGCAATCTCTACCCCTTCCTCCTTCCCTTCCTCCCATTTTACTCTTTTATTTATCTGAATCTTTTCTCCTGTACTCCACCCAGCTCTTGTTTCAATCTGTAATTACCTGGTTTGTGTTTATTGTATTTAAGTTCCAAAAGAGCAGAATTTGCCTGTCTTTCCAGTGCTCTATTTCCAGTGCCTAACAGAAACCTGGTACACTGTGGTTGCTCAAGGAGTTTTTTGAAAACATGATTATTACCTTGTAAAAATGAAAACAAATCAATGTCAGATATAGAATAACCACCTTTAGAGGCACATTTTTCTAATATCTTGTCATACAAGACTTCCTGGGATTCTCTTAAAGCTGTGCTGTCAAACTGTCATTATGCTCTCTCTATCCATGGGAGACAGCCCTGAGCCCTCACTTGGAGTCTATGTGTGGTTATTTTGATAGATAGAAACTTTAGTTAACCTGTTTCTCAACTCAGAGCAAATTAGGACCCTGGCTTTGCCTGGCCTTAAGGGGGCACTGTGTTGAAATGTAATACTTGGTACAGTGCTCCACCTCGCTGCCTTTTGCTGCACCTCTTTACCCTCCTTTACTACTAATATTTGCTGTTCTTTTATCACCATCATTGATCAAAGCTTCTTTCCTCCCTTTTCTTATTTTCTTTCTGTTCCTGACTGATTCTTTCCTGTTTGTTGGATTTAATTTGCAAAGGTTAAACTAAACCAGATTTGTGTTGTCTTGTTAAAATTACATTTGTGAACTGAACATTTTTGGAATGTGGGACATGTTTGTCGCTCAGTGTGGCCACAGCATTATGGCTAACAATATATTGTTCTTCCACTTAATTTATTCTTAGGCATTTCCAATTATTAATATTTCTTTCTGATACGGTGTCACTTTTAATGAGGACTGAAAATGTTAATTAAACGAAACCCTTTGCCACCTCAAAATTTGTTTTGAAGATATAAAAGCCTTAGGTTAATTTTAAGGCTGAGATATAATTTTTAATTTTTTATAATTATGGGTACATAATAGATTTATCTATTTATGGGTTATATGTGATGTTTTGATACAGGCATACAATGTGTAGAAGTCAAATCCAGGTAATTGGCATAGTCATCACCTCACGCATTTATCATTTCTTTGTTTTAGAAACATTTCAATTCCAATCTTTTAGTTAAAATATGTGCTAAATTATTTGTTGTGCTATCAAATACTAGATCTTTTTTCTTAAATACTAGATCTTATTCATCCTAAGTATATTTTTGTATCCGTTACCCCTCCCCACATTTTGCCCCCCTCTCTACCACCCTTCCCAGCCTCTGGTAATCATCATTCTGCTCTCTATCTCCATGAGTTCAATTGTTTTAATTTTTAGCTCTCACATATGAGATATAACATGTAAAATTCATCCTTCCATGCCTGGCTTATTTTACTTAACATAATGACCTCTCCAGTTCCATCCATGTTGTTGTAAATGACTGAGTCTCATTCTTTTCTTTATGGCTAAATAATACTTTATTGAATACAAGTACCACATTTTCTTTATTCATTCACCTGATGATAGACACTTAGGTTGCTTCCAAATCTTGGCTATTATGAATAATGCTGCAATAAACATGAGTGCAGGTGTCTCCTTGGTACACTGATTTTCTTTCTTTGGATATGTACCAAGCAGTGGGATTGCTGGATTATATGGTAGTTATATTTGTTT
The DNA here is from genome assembly GCF_028858775.2 of Pan troglodytes. Lineage (NCBI taxonomy): Eukaryota > Metazoa > Chordata > Mammalia > Primates > Hominidae > Pan > Pan troglodytes. Next base: position 35,581,384 of record NC_086015.1, read on the forward strand.
TCTTGAGGAACCTCCATACTGTTCTTCGTAGTGGCTGTGCTAATTTACATTTCCACCAACAGTATAGGACTGTTCCCCCTTCCCCGCATCTTAACCAGCATTTGTTACTGCCTGTCTTTTGGATACAAACCATTTTAACTGAGGTGAGATGTTATCTGATTATAGTTTTGATTTGCATTTTTCTGATGACTAATGATGTTGAACATCTTTTCATATACCTGTTGGCCATTTATAGAGATATAATTTTTTTTTAACCTAAGATTAAAAGTATATTGTGGTATTTTGCTTCAGGACATAATCATGAGATTTCTTTGTTGTTGTTTTGAGTGTAAATTAGTTGTTTCAATATAAGATGAAATAAATCTGAAACCAAATGTATCAAATGATTGGATCTCTGACAAGATCTATGGAAGGAAAATGCAAAGGCAGCTCCTTGTGACTTCCCCTTTTTATTTGTAAAAGCCCTGGTTTACAAATAGGTTGATATTCCTAGTGTTTGTTTATGTAAGGAAATAATGCAGTATTTACTGGATACACCTACCAGCTCATAAAGTTCTATTTAAGCTGAGTTTTCTTTTCTTTTCTTTCTTTCTTTTTTTTTTTTTTAAAAATGGGATCTTGCTCTGTAACCCAGGCTGGAGAACAGTGGTGCGATTATAGCTCACTGCAGCCTCAAACTCCTGGGCTCAAGTGATCCTCCTGCCTTAGCCTCCTGAGTTGTTGGACTACAGGCATGTGCCACCGTGCCTGGCTAATTAAAAAAATTTTTTTTCTTTCCCCAAGCTGTTCTCGAACTCCTGGGCTCAAGCAATCCTCCTGCCTCAGGCTCCCAAGTAGCTGAGTTTACAGACCTAAGCCACTACATCGGCCATATGCTTTAATGTTTTTGAATACCGTATTGTACTAACTGTGCTAGAACCCAAAAAACATAACCATTTTTTTCCATAAATTGAATTCCAAAATTTAATATCTTCTTGCTACCTTTTTCCCTAAATGCCCCTTGCAGAAAAAGTTCATTAGCTCTAAAAATCAGGTTAAGAGAAGTTGGAGGAGGCATGTTTTTGTTTTTGTTGTTAACTTTTATGAAAATTTCAAATAAAAGTAAAAGACCATAATGAATTAAACTACCACCAAATATACTTAGCAATTTTTTGTCACACTTGCTTCAAAACAGATTCTTTTATTATAGTTAAAATACTAAAACTTGCATTGACAGTATTAAAAGGAGGAGGATATATGTGAGATTGGACATCGTTTTTTACTCCTTGATTTCTCTTTTATTTTTATTTTGGTGACTGCTAATTTTTAAAACATTATTTCTAAGCCAGTTCACCTAGCTTTATTGGGGGAAAACTATAATTATGTGTGAGAGTATGTGTGAGTGTGTGAAATTTTCCATAATAGAGTTTGCATATATATGTATTATATTACTCATATGTGTCATTATGTATGTAAATCATATAAATTTTATAAGTACATATTTATAAATATATGTATAGATAATAAGCTATATCTACGTATATATACCCTTCATTATGGAAAATTTCAAACATACAGCAAAGTAGAGCTAATACTGTAATGAACCTCCATGAATACATCACTCAGCTTCAACATTTTTCAGTTTATGATTCATCTATAACACTCTCCTTTCAGCTATTTAAATATTTAAAAAAATATCTAAGTAGGGCATGCCAAAATTGAAGACTACCTTTGTACACACAGGTGTTTGAGTTTAATGAAGAAGGGAATAGAAGACAAAAATTAAAGTAAGTGTTGATACTAGTATGCTAAAAAGGAGTAATTAGCTAAGCAAGCATTAATTGAACCTCATGAGTGAACTGCCAGGAACTATGAGATAACTCCAAGATACAAAAATTACTAAGAAAAGGTAGTTCATTGTGAGGTGAACTTCAGTAGAGGTTTCAACATGTTTTAAGAGCAGAAAGTAAGGTAGACTGGGAGGAGGAGGATGAAACATTAGAGAAGACTTATAAAATGATTAGGAACTTCAGGTCTGAGATGATCGTATGAAGAAGTGAGAATAAAGTACTTGGCTATGGCACGTTTCTATGTAGACAGAGCCAAGGGCTGAGGAAAAGACCATGCTGAAACATCTCAAAAAGCAGGTGTAATAAATACATTCAGTTTTTAGTTATTCTAAAAATGGAATGGAAAAGAGTAGTTATAGGATCAATATGATCAATCCAAGTACCTTTTTTTAAAAAATGATAAAAACAGATTTTATTCAGGAACTAATGCAATAGGGAAGAGACACCTAAGTATGGAACTGGGCTCAATTCTGAATACAACGAAAATGGAAGATTTGTAGTCAAGGAGCAGGGATAGGGTCAGTGGGTGGAAAACACGGATGTAAGGAAAGGAGTAGGGGGATTCTGGCTAAACTAGCTTTACAGGGATTCTTGCTGAAGGCAGACCAGGGTGACCAGATACTCTGGGGGATCCTGGGGATAAGGAATTTGATCATATTGAGGTGATCAGAAATGGAGGGTAGGGATTCTTTCTGAACTGACTTAACAGGATTCTTGCTGTAACTGGGCAGTCCAGGCCCAACAGGAACAGACACTGAAGCCCAAGGTCAAAGCCTAGTTGACAAGAGGGTTTAGAGAAACCTAATATTTGGTCAAGAGGAGAGTATTTGTCAACTAGGAAGAAAAAAATTACATAGGTATTGCTATGTCTTCTGACATGAACAGGCAGCTCTAATCCTGTGTAGACTGCACTGTCCAGAGATAATCACACTATAGGTTTTATTAAGTGGATTTTAAGGGTAGTCTTAAGGGGGGAAAAGGGAGAAAAAGTGTTACTGGAAAGCCTCATGCATTTTTTTTTTTTTTTTTTTTTGGAGGAGGAGGTGTAAAAAAGAGAAGCAAATAAGCCAGTTATGCCTTCAATACTTTGATGAAGCACTAAGTATCCAAGTATTTTCAGCATCACTAAGGGCTTTATTTTATTCTAGGAAAATGAATTATAGTGCCTACTACATTCACAACCCTTGCACAATTCTCATGCCCATCATCTTCTACTCACAGCACATGCAAAGAAGCCAAAACAGCCGTGTTTTATATCATATGACCCTGCTCTTTTGGCTACAGGTATTGGATTACAAGCATGGGATCTCATGGCAGCCAACACATAGATTGTCTGTTACCTGTGATGTGTGACTTTGTACGAAATGATTTGAGCCAATCATATTCTTACTCATATTTACATGAACAGAGGAAAAGAAAATCAGGCAGCTAAAGCTGGAGGAAACAGAGAAGTCCTTGAGATAGATTTGGAGCCATGTATTAGGCTCAGATGCCTTACCTTTGCTTTGGATTGAATTGCTAATGTTCCAACTGAGGTATCCTGGGAATTTGCATGAATGAAAATAATCAGACTATGCTTTGTTTAGTAACAACTCAATCTGTAACGTAAGTTGATGATATGTTATAAATTTAGGTTAGGTGCTTGCTTTTTGAGATTATATATCTCATATATATTAATTATATATAATATTAAATATATATTAAAATATTAAATATATCGATATTAAATATATTAATATATAATTATATTAAACATATTAATTTATATTATATATTAATATATTAAATATATTAATATATAAGTATTAAAATATTAAATATATATTATATTATATAACATATAGCTAATTATATATGAGATATATAATATATAATTAATTATATATATTATATTATATATATATATATGATGAGGAATGCAAGCAGTTATATGTAATTACTCAACCTTGAACCAGAATTTTCTCTTAGGCCCCAAACAAACTTCTGTATTATTTAATTGTAGAATTTAACAGTAAGGAAAACTTTTTTAAAAAAATTTACTCTTTGACACTTATCTCTGTGAGTCAAAATTTTTGCAATTTTGTGAACCAAAACAAAATACAGAAGTAGATTCATGACATGGTTGGCATCATTGCAGCTATGATCTCTAACCTCAAGTTTAAGATTTTTGTGTTCATTGAAACAATGTAATTGTTCTTACTATTGACTAAGTGTTGTAAGTTTGAACTTACATTTATATTTTTAAAAATATTCTTGGCCTGGTGCAATGGCTCACGCCGGTAATCCCAACACTTTGAGAGGCTGAAGTGAGAGGATTGCTTGAGCCCAAGAGTTGGAGACCAGTCTGGGCAACAAAGCAAGACCTCATCTCTAGAAAGCATAAAACATTAGCTGAGTGTGATGGCACACACCTGTAATCCTAGCTACTTGGGAGGCTGTGGTCAGAGAATCACTTGAGACTTGGAGGCTGAAGCTGCAGCTGTGATCGCACCACTGCTGCAGAAGCATGGGCAACCGAAACAAAATTCTCATATGTCCTTTGAGTTTGTGAAGTACCAGATGCTGTGCTTGGTGTTGGAGACACAGTGATGTCTTCTGAGGAGTATTTATCTATTTGAATAGATATTAAGGAAACAGATGTGAAATTTTATCTATGTCAAGATGGAAAAATGACAGAATCTCTTAGAAATGTGTTGAAGTTTGCAGGATGAGTTAACTGGGATAGGGAGGGAGACATCAGTGATACAGGCAGAGGGGATTAGCAGTCTTAACGATCCCGTAACAGGAAGGAATGAGGTGAGCTTGGAGGACTGAAAGATGGAAAGAAGAGAGGTAATACGGTGTGAGATGAGACTAGAGTTATGTATGAGGTGGACTGTGTGGTTTTGACCATTATGTTAAGAAGTGGAGGTTTTTCTGCTTTAATTTTAAAGTGATGAAGTCTTTGAATAATTCAGAGAGTTGCAATATGATCACATTTACATTTTGAAAAGAACTTCCTTCTTGTGGCGGAGTGCACAGATTGGGGAACTAGAAGGTGGGCAGAATGGATGTAAAGAGACCACTTAGAGGCTATTTCAGTAGTCTAGTTAAAAGATGATAGCTTGGATTACTGTGCTAGTAGCAGAATAAGAAAATAGTGTACAGATTTCAGAGATATTTAGGAAGTGACAACCTTGTTATGATTTTTGTATAGGATGTGAGAGAGAAGGAACTTTCAAAAATGACACCTGGATTTCTTCAACTTAGGTGGCGGTAAGAGAATACTGAAAGCAGATATAGTGCATATGTTTGTTTTGGGAGTGGATGGTAGGTGTCTGATCAGGAGTTTAGTTGAATGTGGAGTCTGAGATGCATTTGTGACATTCAAGAACAACATACCACATGGGTAGTCACATAACACTGGTTTGGACATGAGAAGAAAGATCTAGTTAGGGAGATGATATTAGTGAATTGTGGGCATACTGGTAATAATTGAAGACTTGGGTGAATGACATCCTTTCGGCAGAGATTTTAGAGTGAATTAATAAGAGTATCTTAGGTAGAGGAGGCTACCTATACAGAAAACAGAGAAGATTAGAGAGGTGGGGGTAAAAAAATCAAGAGACTGTTGTAGTCATTAAAGCCAAAGGAAGAATGATTTGATAAAGAGGGAGAGGCCAAGAATTATATAAAATGGAAAGTGAAAAAATACTTGTCAGGAAAACTTTATGAGGTTGTACTCTCATGGTTCCTGGTTTTTAAAACGTGTTATTAATAGTCCCTTGAAGTCAATTTTTTAAAATGAAAAATTAGGTTGAAAATTTAAAACCTTGGTATTCTTGCTAAAATACTAGGCCTCTTCCATTAAAATATTTTCAGAAGTTTCGGGGGGGTGTTACTCTTTCTGGTGTATACTCAACTTTGTGTGGTGAATCTCTTAGTTTAACTGTTGTTTATGAGCTTATCTGGGTAGAGCTATTTTTTAGTTTTTGCTTCTATTGCTAATCCAGGTGTTTGGGTCTTGTTTTCAATGTTAATTTCTTGTCTTGGGGATTCTTTGTAAATTTAGACCCTTAATGCTTAGCGCAGTGTTTAATTTAGCTTTTTTTATTGGAGCCTTTTAATTTTAAGCCTTTAGATAGAGAAGAACTTTGTCACTTCCATGGTGGTGGTTAGATTGTTTTCCATCTTTTACTAGACAGCCTTTCCATAATCCTGGCTTTGTAAATACAATCACTACTTTGTTTCTGGCATTTGAAGATATCCCTTTTTAAATTCTGATCTGGTAAATACTTCTTGGAGGAGGAAGGGAGCAGGGTAGCATTTCTAGCATTAGCTTAGCTTTCCATGTTGTTGGCACACAAAATTATTACTTAAAATTCCCCTCAGAAATTTGGATATATTACTCCTTTGCCTTATTAGCAATCCAGTGGTTCCACTGAGAAGGTATTAATCTAATTTTGTCATTCCTTTGTAGAAAACCTTTCTCTCTGAATTAATGATTTTAAGTTGTACTTTAGTATTTTGAAATGTATTGGGATGTGTATGCTCTGTGGAAAAAAAATTTTTGTTTTATATCAGTGTAAGAACTAGACTGCTTAAATTTGTTTATACTTTTTATCTTGTTCTAATTTGCTCTTCATTTTTGTCCTTTACGCTATTTAGCCTATCTTTTATTTTATCTTGGCAATTATAATTTTGCCATTCAAAATCTTAAATGGATCCTTTATCATAAGTCTGTTTCATTACAGTAACTATAGACTTTAAGTGCTTCAGAGATGCTATATTGTTTGCTTATAGCTACACTAGTACTATCATAGGTACTGTTGTTAATCCCTGTTTTACAAATGAAGAAACTAGAATGCAGAGAACATAAGTAACTTGCCCAACCAAGGTCACATAGCTGGTCAGTGTGGAGCTAACATTCAAACCTATGCAGTATGATGCTAGAACCTGACCTCTCAACCTCTAGGTTATACTTCCTTTCAGGTCTGAAAGTTTAATATTAATAACTCTTTCAGAGTTAATATAACTCTGGGTTATATTAACCATCTGAATATATTCTCGCTTCTGTTTCTACAGTATTAATTTTTCTATTTGTTGATTTTGATATTTAGCTGTCATGGTGATTGCTTTTGTCAAATGTTTGATTTTTTTGGGGGGGGATATGTTGCTTATTTTAGTATTGGAAAATACTGTAAAAATGCTACAAAGCTTGCATCTAGTGATTGTTGGAGTTGAGATCATAACTTGCTGCTGGAAAGGATGTATCAAACTGATCTGGGGTATAAGGATTTCCTGTTCATCTTGTATCCAGCATCATTCTGCTTCTTGACTCACTTGTCTATGTGTAGTGCTTCTACCTCAGGCAGACACCTCTGATGCCCACTTCCCTGCTTCGAAATAGTAGGGGGAAGGGGATTGACCTGACTGAGTATACCTAATGGCATTACCCTGAGGATTGCTCCAGGCTTTTCCCCTGCCCATGACAGCTGCTTTATACTAAACATGGAATATCCCTGCAATTGCCCTCTATGGTTTGTGGTTTTCTTCTGCCTTTCATTTTGGGCCCTGGTTTCTTCAATTTCATTTTTTCTCATTTGTCTCTTTCAGAAATTACAATTTCTTTTTCTATAAGGCCATATTCTTGTTTTATAGTGCTGCTATGGTTTATTCTTTTTATATGTTTAGTGCTATTATAGTTTAAAGCCAATGTTTTTAGGGTTGCAGGATTTTGGGCAATTCTGGTGAGTGTACCGTTTCTTCCATTTTGATGTTATCTTCTGTCAGCAGTTCTTAATCTTTTGAGATTTATGAACTTCTTTATAGCCCTCTACCACCTGGACCCCAAGCAATGGCTAAATGTTATTTTGAACATTACTAGTTTTGTAGGTGTGGGTTTGAAGTTGGGGGCGTTTTTATTTATATAGAGGTATAAGCATGTTCTTTTGATATCTTCAGATTATGTTATACAAGTTTGATGAAAACGCTCTGAAAGATACATTTATGTAGCCACAGAGTTTAATATAAAGAAGGAGCTATTTCTATTAAGCAGTTTTATAACATTTCTTTTTATCTCTTTTCTCTAGGTTTAACTATAGATCAACACATCATCTTGCATCTCATGGGTTCTATGAATTTTTAAATTGGTTTGATGAAAGAGCATGGTATCCACTAGGAAGAATAGTAGGTGGTACTGTAAGTATATTAGCAGTTCTTTATGTTAATTATAACATTTATTGTTACTTGAGTAAATCATTAATTGCCAAGGTGGTAGGGATTCTTGAAAGCTTTGTATAGTTAACAAATTTTTCTGTGGCTTATTATCCAGTATTCAGTTTACTTAGGCTCTTTTCTTGATACCTCCTCCCCTTAATCCCAAACCTGTTTTTGGGTTGTCTCACACTAGCCACTCTTTTTGACAAGTGGTGGAGGCTGGGTGGGGATCTGCTGTCACAGTGTATCTGAATGAAGTTCAGTTTATTTGTGTATTTGCTCTTATAGCAATTTGGTTGAAAAAGCAATTTGGAAGGAGATAGAAACGTAGAATAATCATGATAATTATATATCTAGAATAATCAGATAATTAGGATTTTTCAGGCCCTGAATGTGGAGACATTCCAAATTATTCCAGGTAATTGACTAAAGATTATAGTTCATGCAGACTTCTGATATCCAGAAAGATGACACAAAGGCAAATATTTTTAGGATTTGGGACATAAGGAGAAATGAAGGTGAAGGACAAAGCAACATTGTCTTGTATCGGAGAAATATATGTTTGATTTTTTTAAATCAATTTTGCCAGGCTTATTCATTTTATTAGGGTTTTTCTTAACCCAAAGAAACTTCTGACTCTGTTGATTACTTCTAGTATAGGTTTGTTTTGCATTTTTTAAATTTTAATTTATTTTCTTCTTCTTTTGTGAGTTTATTTTCATGTTCTTTTTCTGACTTCTTGAGATGGTTTCTCAGTAATTTTCAACTTTTCTTCATTATTAAGAGATGCATTTTAAGCCTAGAAACTACACACTAGCCACTGTACTAGCTGCATTTCATAAGTTCTGATGTGTAGTATTTTCATTATCATTTAAAACAAAATGTATCTTTATTTTCATTATAATTTCCCTGACTCATGGATTATTTAGAATTGTATTTAATTTCAAACATAAGGGGATTACCCAGTTATGTTTTTTTGCTTTGTACTTCAAATATATTGTGGTTAGAGAACACCTTCTATGTAATTTCAATCCTCTAAAATTTATTGAGACTTGACTTGTGGCTTAGGATATATCCAAATTTTTATAAATGTTCCCTTTGTGTTTAGAAAGAACATCTTCTCCATGATAGTAAGGTGTTGTGTTTCTAGTCTGGGGCATCTTCTTATCCTTGATGTAAATAGAGAGAAAGACATAAAGAGATGAAGGCACAATAGTCGTTATCATGTTCTGCATTGTGAATTGGAGAAGTATTAAATGGGTAGTACATACGGCAGATAGCTATTACCTGCAGTTCTTGTGGTGCTAATCTTATCATATACCTAAATTTTATTACATTTGATAACTATAGTTTTTCTTGTGCAGTTTATAACTTTATCTTAAATTAATCCTCAGTGGAAGCCTGTTTTCTCTAAGAGTCCTGATGTCCTGAGATTTGGGATCATCCCTGTAATAATCTTTCTTATTTGCCTTCGCTGGAGAATTTTAGGGGTTTCACTGGTTTTAGGACAGTTTTACTTAGTTTGAGGTTTCTTATACTTAAGGTTATTATAAATGTAGAACCCACATTCACACATTTGAATGAGTTTCATATTCTCCTTTAGGACTTTGTTTCTGCTCTGAGCATTGGAAGGCTTGATGGATGAATAGAATTTGTCTAGTTTCATAAGCAGGTCCTGACTTTTTGCTGGTAATTAGGTCTTCACTCTGATCCCTGTGTTGGGTGAAACCCCCTCATTTTGATTCCTTAAGGCCTGTATCAGGCCTGGTTATGTTTGGCTTTTTTCTTCTCTCCTGTGGGCTCCCATGACATTAGCACCTACTTTGAATTTCCTCCTCATTTTTGGCATCTGGAGAATACCCTATCTTGAGCTTGATTATGCTTTTTTTGTTGTTGGGGTTTTATTTGTTGGTTTATTTTTGGTTCTTTCATTTAGTACTTCTATGAATCTTGGCTGTTTTTGTGTGTGTCAGTTCAGTCTACCGTATTATATGGATATATTGACTTATCTTGAAAAATATTTTAAATTCACTTTCTTCCCCCCCCCCAATATTGCTGACAGAATTACACACTGGTACCTAGTATTGAATCTGAAGTAGAACAAAATTTTTATGTGTTGAGAATGTGGATGAATTATCATGCTTTTTTTTTCTCCCCCTCCCCCTTTCTCCTTCCATGCATGCAGTAGGTATTGAGCATCCACTTTGTGCCAGTTATTTTTCTGGATGCTGGGGAAAAATTTCCTGCTATTCTGGAGCTTATATTCTTGTGAGCGTAGGCAGTTAATAAATAGAAAGTAAATAAGTAAAATAAATAGTACGTCAAATGATGATAAGTGTTATGGAGAAAAAGCAAGAGAGTTAAAGACGGGAGTGTGGGGGAGAGAGGTTGCAGTTGCAAATTGTATAGCCAGGAAAGGAAATGTATAACCTTTGTAGTTTCTGTCATGGAGTAAAAAAAGAGTCTTTTAGGACTTACCTAAGGAAGCAGATGTAAATGCATGTTTTAGTCACTGAATAATAACTCAGGAAGAATGTCCTGTTCACTGTTCTTGAATCCTTTTAATATTTGATGTTCCTCTTTTAGAGTGAGGGTACGTATAACTGTTAACTGGCCTCTTCTAGTTTATTATTTCCCTTTTATCCCTAAGTACTTTATGTGGTATAAAAAAATTTAATTTTTCAGGCGTCCCAAAACATTATCTCTGGATTCACCAACTGACTGTTCCCTCTTTTCCTAGCTAGACTGTTCCCTCTTTTCCTTGCTTACTTTCCAAATCTAGGGCTTGAAAGGAGGGAAAAATTTTTTATAAATATGACTTAAATAATTTTGTGTGTAATTTTTCTTTATCTTCCTTTTCTCATTTTCTTATGTGCACACAAGTATGGGCAAAATTGGAGTATGTTAGAACTCCAAACTCAAGGATAAGCTAGACTAAGACCCTGTTTTGATTAAAAAAAAAAAAAAAAAGTTAGTGGGATCAGTAAGAAAGTTACCTACAGTTAACATTGTTAAACATTTTGAATTTTAATCATTCTTGTTTCATATTCTCTCTGATCTTTTTATGTATTCCTCCAGATATGAGCTAGTTCTTTGTATGCAACACAAAAAGGTGTGGGGTTTTTTTTGTAGTTTATAAAGAAGGCAAATTGTTTTGAGATGTTGCTTTCAAACTTATGTAAGGTAAACAAAATGTAATGATAAGGAAGAGTACATACATTAATATTTTTGTGTCTCATTTTATATGTAATTAAATTTTCCATTTTTTTCTTCCTAGGTTTACCCAGGGTTGATGATAACCGCTGGCCTTATTCATTGGATTTTAAATACATTGAACATAACAGTTCACATAAGAGACGTATGTGTGTTCCTTGCACCAACTTTTAGCGGCCTTACATCTATATCTACTTTCCTGCTTACAAGAGAACTTTGGAACCAAGGAGCAGGACTTTTAGCTGCTTGTTTTATTGCTATTGTACCAGGCTACATATCTCGGTCAGTAGCTGGATCCTTTGATAATGAAGGCATTGCTATTTTTGCACTTCAGTTCACATACTATTTATGGGTAAGTAACATTTAATGTTTTGCTGCCATTATTACTCGTGACCTTTCTCCTGAAACACTTTAGGCTGTATGCAAATTTGTCTTTTACAAATTATGTAGTTGCGTACAGAGATCTGTATTACTGTTCATAATCAATTTAATAATGGATAACATTTTAAAATATGTTAGGCATCTCTCAAGTTATGTGTAAATATCCTTTTTAAATAAGTCAGAACTCCAAAAGAAGAGCTATCATAAAACAATCTGTTGATATTTTTGTTTCTTTGTTTTGGGGAAATAGGTAAGAAATAGTTACCCAGGAAAGTTGAAGCATGGTTTGATGGCTTAGAATTTTAAATTGTTTCTGAAACTAGCATTATTTATTTTGCTGCTGCCAGGCTATTTAAACTTAATGATTTTTTCCCCTGTGTATGAAATATGATGCTACTTGGGTTCACTTTAGAGCTTGCATTTATTTATGTATTTATTATTTTAGCTTTAGCTTATAATTTTCCAGTGATAGAAATTACCAAAATTTGTGTGTGTCAATATGTTTTTGTATATTTTATTAAGTATATTTTTAGGTAGCTAGGTGAATGGCAGCATAAATTTTCTCTTTAATAATTATTTTGTATTGTTCAAAACTACTTGGCTAATGAGTATTTTTGCTCTAGCATGGAATTCCGGAGGAGAATGTTGCAATGTGATCAGTATAGACAGTGTCTTAATCTTGAGTTTAAAAGAGAAGAAAGAAAAATACCCATACAAGTGAAGATGATACCAAGCAGTAGGATGTTGCCAGTGCTGCTGTACTTATCAAAAAGTGTTTTTAAAAACTCTTTGTTTATTGTGTGCAGCTGAGGAAAAAAAAAAAAAAAAAACCTTAAAATCTAGAACCTCTGTTGAATGCCTTTTAATAAACTATATAATATTTTAAATCATAAAAATAATACATGCGTATGTGGCTAGATCCTGATAATATAATGCTTAGTGGAAAAATAAGTTGTGATAAAATATGTGCAGTATGAGAAATCCTTGATGTAAGTTTTTAAGCAGTACAAATCATACTATGTCTGTTAATAGCAGTTTATAAAGAAAGTATAAAAATGTGATAGATAAGCTGCATGTACGCCAGCTTTGTGATAATGGGTTTTCCTGAGGATGGGTGGGTGATACTGAGGTGGGCAGTATTAAGGGAGCTTCACCTAGCTCAGCTAAAAAAATTTTAAATCAAATGTTCTGAAGCAAATGTATAATTTTTGAATTTGAAAGTCTGAATAGCTAGGTTCATAACTATTTTAATATTCTCTACACTTGTGTATGTTTCAAATACTTTATAATAAATTTAAAAAATAAAATATTCTATTTTGTGGACATTTAGACAACAGAAAAATATAAAGAAAAAAATCACCCACAGTGAACTACCATTTGCATTTTTTAATTTTGAGCACATTACATTCGTGAATAAGTCCCAGTTGGTCATGGTATATAATCTTTTTCGTATGCTGCTGAATTTGGTTTGCTAGTATTTTCCTAAGGATTTATGCATCTGTGTTCATAAGGTAATATTGGTTTATAATATTCTTTAGTTGCAGTGTCTGTCTGTCTTAGGATTAGGGTAATGCTGGCATCATAGAATGAGTTAGAAGGTGTTCCCTTCTCTTCAGTTTTTGGAAAAGATTGAGGAGGATTAGTGTTGGTTCAGTTCTTTAAACGTTTTAGTAGAATTCACCAGTGAAGCCATCAGGACCAGGACTTCTCTTTTTTGGGAGATTTCTGATTGCTGATTCAGTCTCCTTGCAAGTTGTCTCTGCAGATTCTCTATTTCATCATGACTTAGTCTTGGTAGGTTTTTGTGTTTCTATTAATAGGAATTTGTTGATGTAAGCTATTCAATTTGTTGGCATACAAGACTTGATAATACTCTCTTAAAATTCTTCTTGTTCCCTATGGAATCAGTAGTAATGTCCCGCTTTCTGATTTTAGTGATTTGAGTCTTCTCTCTTTTTTACTTAATCTAGCCAAAGATTTGTCAATCGTGTTGCTCTTTTTAAAGAACCAACTTTTGGTTTCATTGATTTTTTTTCTTTGTTCTTTTTCTTTTCTCTCTTTTAGTGTATATGCTGCTGAAGCGAGCACTCTATTTTATCTCTGTTATAGTCTTTATTATTTATTCAATTTTGTCTTTCTGGAAGTTTTGGGTTTAGTTCGTTCTTTTTCTTTCCTTCTTTTTTTTTTTTTTGGAGACGGAGTCTTGCTCTGTTGCCCAGGCTGGAGTGCAGTGGTGCAATCGGCTCGCTGCAACCTCTGCCCCCCAGGTTCAAGCGATTCTCTGCCTCAGCCTCCCGAGTAGCTGGGACTACAGGCGTCTGCCACTACGTGTGGCTAATTTTTGTATTTTTAGTAGAGATGGATTTTCACCATGTTGGTCAGGCTGGTCTTGAACTCCTGAACTCGTGATCCACCCCGCTCGGCCTCCCAAAGTGCTAGGTTTACAGGCATGAGCCACCGCGCCCAGCCCTAGTTTGTTCTTTTTCTAGTTCACAATGTAGTTTGTGAAGTCAGGTTTTTGACTTGAGATTTTTTTTTTGTTTTTGAATGTAGGCATTTATAGCTATAAAGTTTTCCCTTAGTACTACTTTGACGGTGTCTCATAAGTTCTGATACATTGTGGTTTTGTTTTCATTCATCTCTGAGTATTTTCTCATTTTTATTTTTTGATCTGTTGGTAAGTATCTTGTTTAATTTCCACAAATTTATTTCCCAGTTTTCCTTCTGTTATTGATTTCTGACTGCATCCTGTTGTAGTTGGAGAAGATACTTTGTATGGTTTCTGTCTTTTTAAATCTATTGAAATTAATATTTGGCTTTAATCTGCGGCCCAACATATTGTCTGTCCTGGAAAATGTCCCATGTGTACTTGAGAAGAATTGTGTATGCTGTCGTTGTTCAATAATGTGTTTTGTGCATGTCTTTTAGACCTAGTTGGTTTGTTGTGTTAAGTTCTATATCATCTCGTGTCTGGTTGTTCTATCCATTATTGAGAATAGAGTATTGATGTCACCAGCTATTATTGTAGAACTGTTTATTTCTTCAATTCTGTCAAGTTTTTTCTTCCTATATTTTGATGGTCTGTTATCAGGTACATAAATGTTTGCAATTGCTATACCTTCTTGCTGTATTGAACTGTTTTATTGCTGTGTATATTGGGTTCTTTCTCTTTTGTAACCTTTTTTTTTAAAAAAAAATTCAAAGTCTGTTTTTTCTTTTTTAATTTTGTAGAGATGAGGTTTCACCATGTTGCCCAGGCTGGTCTCGAACTCCTGGGCTCAAGCAATCCTCCCTCCTCACTTCCCAAAGTGTTGGAGTTACAGGTTTGAACCACCACACCCTGCCTTTTTTTTTGTTTCGTTCTGTGTTGTTTTGAATTTTATAAAGTCTGTCTTTTCTCATATTAGTATAGCCATCCCTGCTCTCTTTTGGTTACTATTTGCATGGAATAACTTTCTGTCCTTTCAGTCTCTTTGTCTTTGGATTTAAAATGCATCTCTTACATAACTGCATGTAGTTGGATCATGTGTTTATTCTTTCTGCCAATCTCTGTTTTTGGAGAGTTTAATACACATTGGAAGTAATTACTCGTAAAGAGGTACTGATTTCTGTGGTTGTGCTGTTTTCTACATGCCTTATAGCTTTTTTTTTGTCCCTCATTTCTCCATTAGTGTTCTTTTGTGTTTAGTGGATTCTTTTGGTAGTGAAACATTTGAATCCCTTTATTTTTGAGCATATTTGTGGATTGCCTTTTCACTCTGGATAGTGTCCTTTGCATGAATTTTAAATTTTTATGAAGTCTAATTAATTTTTGTTGTTGTTGTTGCTTGTGCTTTTAGTGTCATATTTAAGGAAACTGTTGGCCTAATTGAAGCTCATGAAGACTTACACCTCTGTTTCCTTCTAAAGATTTTATGTGTCAAGTTCCTCCACTTAGGTCTTTGATCCATTTCGAGTTAATTTTTGTATATGGTGTGAGAGAGGAGTTCCAACTTCATTCTTTTGCATGTGGATATCCACTTATCTTAGCACTGTTAAAGAAAAATACTCTTTTTTGTTGAATGGTTTTAGCACTTTTGTCAAAAATCAATTGATTATAAATGTATGGGTTTATTTCTGGACTCTTAATTCTGTTCCATTCCCTTGCCATCTGTATGTTGTGTCTTTATGCCACTACCACACAGTTTTGGTTACTGTGGCTTTGTAATGAGTTTTGAAATCCAAAAGCAAAAGTCCTTCAACTTTGTTGTTCTTTTTCAAGATTGCTTTGGCTATATGGGGTCCCTTGCATTTTCATAAGTTTTAAGATTAGCTTGTTCATTACATCTTTTTTTTTTAAGTGGCATGATATTGTTTTGTTAATTCAACAGAAATTTTTGTAGAATACAATATGGAGCAGGTGCTGTTTTATGTGTTGATTACACAAGGTTATATGAAGTTGATAATCTAGTAGAAGAAATTATAGATATCATTGCTTTGAAGGATCATATTAACAGAAGGATGGAATGGTAAAACATTCTCACCCAGAAACTGGGAGGTTATCTAGTGAGTTTTTCCTTTGTTTTCTTTTTAAAAACAATATATTTAAATAAATTAGGTTTACGGTGGAAATAGCTTCAGTATTTGAAAATTAGAACACTTGTGTTTGAGTTCTGGCATAAAATACTCTCTGACTCTTGACAAATTGACACTTTTGAATCTCATTCAGTTTTCTCTTAAGATACAGAAAACGTTTTGCCTACAGAATTATAATAGATGATGACATTCATTTAAAATTTCATTATTACTAATTGAAAGTGGAAATAATTACAGTTCTAACTACTATGAAAAGTTGTTTGTAGCCCAAGTGAAGTTATAAAAAGGTGAAAACATTTTTTGTAATCTCTAATATATAAATGTTGTCTAATTCCTCACCCAGTGTTTTTATTTTTAAACCAACTCTTTTAAAAGGTACATGTTTTTAAAATTTAAAAGATAAGTACTTTGTCATAGCATTATTATTTGTTGATGCCCTATTACTGTTACAAGCTGGTGTTGATAGACATTTTTGGATACACTTTTGGATTTGTGTTCTACAGAGATTAAAACATTTTCATCATGATTGAGTGATTGAGAGTAAAGTCTATACCATAATTGCCAGGGTTTGGTTTTCTCTTGGTTTGATTTCCAGCTCTGTCACTGGAGGTTGTTTAAATCCCCACCCTGTGCCTGTTCCATCAACTATAATATGGAAGTAATAATTGTACCTTCCTTATATAACTTAAAAATTAATACATGTAAAGGTATAGAATATTGTGAGAACATAGTAAGAAATGAGTACATGTTTGTTATTATTTACGAGCACCAGAGTATATGATTCAGAAAAGTAATTAACACAGATAAAGTAGTACAAGGAGCAGTGTTTATCATATTGCCTCTTACAGGTTTTGTTTTGTTTTGTTTTTTGTTTTGTTTTGTTTTGTTTTGTTTTGTTTTGTTTTGTTTCTTTAAGGTTCCCTCCTGTACCTTTGTAATCAGTCTTCTCCCTACCCCATTTCTGGCAACCACTGGTCTGATTTCTGTTTCTCTGTCTATATAGCTTTGGGAGTTTCTTTTTTAGAATGCCATATAAATACAGACAGTAGGCGTGACCCTGTATACCCGTCTTCCTTCACTTAGCATAATATTTTTGAGAATGTCATCCATGTTGTTGATGTTTTAGTAGTTTGTTACTTTTTATTGCTGAATAGTACTCCATTATATGGATGTACTACAATTTCTTTTCCAGTTTTTGGCAATGATGAATTAAGTGGCTATAAAATGTTTGCTTGTGGGTCTTTGTTTGGACATATATTATTATTTCACTTAGGTAAATGCATAAGCACAGATTGGTGGTTTGTGTGATAAGTATAGGTTTAACTTTATAAAAAGCTGCCAAGCAGTTTGCCAAAGTTGCTGTATTCATTTTGCATTCCCTCCACAAATACATGACAGTAATATTTACTCTACTTCTCCATCAGATGGCATGGTCACATTTTTAAATTTTACCCATTCTTGTAGGTAGGTAGTAGTATCTTATGGCTTTTGTTTGCTTTTCCCCAGTGACTGATGAGCATCTTTTCACGTGTTTATTTGCCATCCCTGTTCTTTGATGAAATGTCTGTTCATATCTTGCCCATGTTTTGATTGAGTTGTTTTCTTACTCTTGAGGTGTGAGAGTTCTTTATATATTTTGGAAATAAATACTTTATCAGATGTGTGCTCTACAAACATTTTCTCTAGTCTCTTCCTAAGAGCAGAAAATTTTGATTTTTATGGAATGTATCAGTTTTTTTTTTCAATAGATCTTGCTCTTGGTATCTTATCTAAGAGATCTTTGCCTACCCTAAATCACAAAGATTGTCTCATGTATTTACTTCTAGAAATTAAATAGTTTTAGGTTTAACACTCAGGTCTGTCATCTATTTCAAGTTGATTATGGTCTGGTGCAATATAAGGGTTGTTGGATTTGAATGTTACGTTTTTCCAACATCATGTGTTGAAAAGATTGTTCTTTCTCCACTGAATTATCTGCTTTGGTAACCTTGTCAAAATCAATTGAATATATACATATGGGTCTGTTTTGGGACTCTTCTGTTTATCTGTGTCTGTCTATATAACAATACCTTATGTTGTTTTCATTAGTTTCTAGAAACTCTTGAAATCAGGTAGCGTGAGTAATCTAATGTTATTTCTCTTTTTCAGAATTAATTTGGCTTTTCTTAGCTGTTTGCATCATGTAAATTTTAGAATCACATTATTAACTTCTTTAACGGAAAAGCCTTCTGGGATGTTGATTGGAAGTGCATTGAATGTTTAGGTCAGTTTGGAATAGAATTGTTATCTTAATATGTAGTCTTCTGATCTGTGAATATGGTATTTCTTTCCATTTATTTAGATCTTCTTCATTTTTGCTTTAATCAGGTTAGTGACTTGATCTATTTTAAGCACCAAAAGCTGTAATTTTTCCTCTGAGTACTTTAGCTGTACCCCATAAATTTTTTTATTGAAAAATAATTTGCATATTATAAAATGTATCCTCTTAGGGAATGGAATTCAGTGGCTTTTAGTATATTAACCAAGTTGTACCATTACCACTATCCAGTTACAGAACATTTTAACACTCCAAAAAGAAAGCCCCGCCCATGATCAGTGACTTTCCATTTTCACATCCCCCCAGCCCTTAGCAACCGGTATTGCTTTCTGCCTTTCTGATTTGCCTATTCTGGAATTCCATATAAAAGGAATTATATAATATGTTGCCTTTTGTATCTTTTTTTTAATTTTCAAATTAGATGGGTTCTCATTATATTGCTCAGGCTGGTCTTAAACTCCTGACTCCTCTTAAACTCTTAAACTCCTTAAACTCAAGCTACCCTCCCACCTCAGCCTCCCAAAGTGTGAGCGACCTTACCTGTTTTACATCTGGCTTCTTTCACTTACAATAGTATTTTCAAGATTTGTCTATGTTGAAGTATTTATAAATACTTTATTTTTTTATTGCTGAATAATATTCCAGTGTATGGTTATCACATTGTATTTCTCCATTTTTTCAGTTGATTAAACATTTGGGTTCTTTCTAATTTCTGTCTATGATGAATAACGCTTCTGTGAACATCTGTGTGCATTTTTATTACATTTTAAACATTTATAAACATCTGTGTACAAATTACTATAAGAATTGCACAGAGTTTTTATGCTCTATTTTAATTTTCTAGCTCAGATATTTTCTAATTTCCCATGTGACTGACAGTGTCACCAAGGATGCTGAGCTTCTATCCTACTCCAAATCTTTTTCATGACTACTTGGTAGGGCTTATGAAAAGAGCTTGTGAATGTAAATTCCTCTTATGTCTGGTTTCCTTAGCTGTTTTAACACTTGCTTATTTGCCTTGTGACTTTAGCTCTCTGATAAGTCTAAGAAAACTTACTATTTTGTAGATCATCTAGAATTTTTCCCTTATTGTTGAGGTGAAAATAACATTCTCTTGCAGCTTTCCACATCCCAAGCACAAGTGGAATTCAGTGCATCTCCTAATACTGTGAACCAAAACACAAGATGGCCCATGTTTGTAGGCCTAGAACAATACTACTTTCCAATAGAACTTTCGACTCTGTTTAATAAGATAGTCACTGGCCGCATGTATATGGACTTTTTTTTTGTGCAGGTACTAGGTGCTTCACTATTGAGTTTTACCCTTAAAATATTTGTCTCAAATATTTATTTCTTTTAAATCAATTAGGAAATGTTAACTTATTCTAGAAACAGAGGACCTCATAATTTGTGAGAATTATGTAAAGTTAATTCCCTAAGCCTAATCCATTAAAAAAATCCTTTTACAAAAATGTCTCTTTAGTCATCTGGATGCACTAAATTTCTGCTAGATTTGCTCAGTATAGAGGAAGAAAGCCATTTGTAAATTCTATTGGAATACAGTTTTCATGCCATGTTTGGGCTACCACTAGATTTTTGCCTTTTATTCCAATGTAGATTTTTCCAGTGTTGTTTTCTAGAAAGTGTTGCACTTTACATTCATGTCTGTGATTCATTTTGAGTTATTTTCATGAAAAGTATAAGATCTGTGTCTAGATTGATTTTTTTTTTGTATGTGGTTGTCCAGCTGTTACAGCATTATTTGTTAAAAAAAATTATTCTTTTTCTATGTTATTGCCTTTTGTCAAAGGTCAGTTTATATTTATGGGGTTCTATTTTTGTGCTCTGTTCTGTTCTGCTGATCTGTTTGTTCTTTTCCCACACTGTCTTGATTACTGTAGTTGTATGATAAGTCTTGAAGTCAGGTGTAGTATCAGTCTTGTTTCAATATCATGTTAGCTAGTCTCAGTCTTTTGCCTTTCCATATAAACATTCAAATTGATTTGTTGATGTCCACAAAGTCACTTGCTGAGATAAGGTTTGTTATCTTAACAACATTGTCTTCCTATCATAAACATGGAATATCTCTCTGTTTATTTACATCTTTGATTTCTTTCATCACAGTTTGGCAGTTTCCCATATAGGGATTCCACACATATTCTGTTGGTTTTATACTTAAGTAATTCATTTTGTGTGTGTGCTAATATGTACTGGGTGCTAAATGGTATTATGTTTTTAATTTTAAATTTCAGTTCATTACTGGTATATAGGAACAAGTTTAACTTTCATGTATTAACCTTGTATCCTCCAGTGTTGTCTGTAATCATTTATTGATTCCAGTAATTTTCTTTCGGATTCTTTGGGGTCTTTTACATGGACAATCATGTCATGCACGAAAAAAAGTCAGCTTCATTTCTTCCTTCTCAGTCTGTGTACTTCTTTTCTTGTCTTATTGCATTTGCTAGGACTTCCATTACAATGCAAATAGGAGTGATGAGAGAGGACAGCTGTATCTTGTCCTGATCTCAGGGGGAAAACATGATTATGAATTTATTTCTGGATTCTGTTCTGTTCCATTGATCTAGATGTCTGTGCCTACCTCATAAACATAGATCTAGTTGTCTGTACTGACCCAATTACTATAACTTCATTGTACATTTTAAAATTGGGAAGTATTGTAGATTTTTATGTATTGATCATATATTCTGTGACCTTGCTAAACTTGCATGTTAAAATTTACTTTTTAGATTCCTTAGGATTTTCTACATATAAGATCATGTTATCTTCAGAGACAGAGGGTCTTTGCTACTTTTTTCCCGAACTGTATACCTTTAATTTTCTTTCCTTGTGTGGTTGTACTGACTGGAAACTCTAACATCACATTGGACAGGGTAGTTTTTCCTGCCCTATTTCCTGAAATAATTCTCGTAGGATTGGTATTACTTCTTCTTTAACTGTTTGTTTGGCAGTATTTACCATTGAAGCCATGTGGACCAGGGAAGATTTTTAATATGAATTCAGCTTTTTAATGACATCGTATTATTCAGATTTTCTATTTTTTCATGAGTAATTTGGTAATATGTATCTTTTTTAAAGTTTTTTTATTTTATCTAAATGACCTAATTTGTAGGCAGAAATTGTTCATAATATTTCTTTATAAGTCTTTGGATTTCTGTACAATCTGTAGTGATGTCACCTTCCTTATTCCTGGTACTGATAATTTGTATCTTCTCTCCTTTCTTCATTAGTCTAGATAAAGCTTATCCAACTTTGGGTTTCACTGATTTTTTTTCCTTTATATTTTCAATTGCATTGATTTCTTCGTCTTCATTATTTCCTTCTAATTCGCACTTGGTTTACTCTTTTCTAGCTTCTTAAAGTTGAAGCTTAAGTTATTTTCTCCATTTCTACTTTTCTAGTATAACTATTTATACTAGAATATACTGTATTTAGTTCTTTAGCTGTAGTCTCTGTGTTTTAATATGTGGTGTTTTCATTGTCATGTGGTTGAATATTCTTCGAATTCATAGTTTCTTTGACTCATGGGTTTTTTCTAAGCATGGTGTTTAATTTCCAAATATTTGGGGTTTTCTTAGCATACTTTTTTTTGTTGATTTCTAATTCTGTTGTTGAAGACCATACTTTGTATAATTTGTCTTTTTAAGTATATGGAGACTTGTTTTATGGTCTAGCACAGAAGTCTGTGAAGTATGGCCCATATGTAGGTTACCTGCTTTAGTAAATAAAATTTTACTGGAACACAGCCCTGGCCATTCATAAACATATACTGTCTTTGGCTTCTTTTACAGCAGAATGACAGAGTTGCATAGTTTTGACAGATCTGGCTCCTAAGTGTAAATATTTACTATCTTGACTGTTCAAAACAAGATTGCTGGATCCTGGTCAAGCATGCTCTCCATCCTGGACAGTGATCCACATATGCTTGAAAAGAACATGTATTCTGCTGTTTGGAGGTTGCATATTGTAAATTAATGGTCAGGTCAAGTTGGTTGATATTGTCCAAATCTTCTATATGCTCATCGTTTTTCTTTTCAAGTTCTATCTTCAACAATATGGTTGGAGATTTCAATAACTGCCTCTCAGAAACTGTTTCTTCTTTTAGTTCTGTTAGTTCCTGCTTTATGTATTTTAAGGATTTGTTTTAGGTCCCTGTATACTTAAAATTTTTACATTTTCCTGGTATATTGACCCTTTTATTATAGTGAAGTAGTTCTCTTTATCTCTAGGAATGTTGTCTTAAAATCTGCTTTGTTTGATTGATTTCATATGATTCCTGTTTCCCTGGCTTATCTTTTTCTGTCCTTAAAATCAAACTATTTGTATCTCTGGATTTTAAAAGTTTCATTGACTGCGTATGGTTGGATCTTGCTTTTTTATCCAGACTGACCATCTCTGCCTTTTTATTGGAGTTTTAAGTATTGTTTGATTTGCACCTGCCATTTACTGTCCTCTTTTGTGTTGAAATGCATTTTTAAGTATACCATTTTAATTCCCCTGATTGTTTAGCCTGTTATTGCTATTTATTTATAGCGCTTGATGCAGAGAACGAATTATGCATCTTAATATTACAATCTACTTCTACTTAACATAATTCTGGTAAAATATAGCAGCTTTGCTCCAACACAGCCTTATTTTTTCTCTCCTCTCCTCTGTGCTGTTATTGTCGTATGTATTATATCTATGTATGTTATCTACCTAACAATACAGATTATATTTATATTCATATAACTTACACTTATTAAATTAAGAAAACAATCAAGAGAGTCTTCTATATACTCCATATTTACCATTTCCAGTATTCTTTATTCTGTCCCATGATCTGAGTTTCCATTTTTTATAATTTCCTTTTAGCCTGAAGGACTTTCTTTAATATTTTTTCTAGAGCAAATCTGCTGTAATGGAATTCTTCAATTTTGCCTTCATTTTCCCCCCAATTTTTTTAAACTATGGTAAAATTGACATAACACAAAATTTATGTTTTAATCATTAAGTATATACTTTATTGGCATTAAGTACATTGATTATGCAACCACCATCACCACCATCCGTCTCCAGAGCTCTTTATTTTGCAAAACTGAAACTATACCCATTAAACAATATCTCCCCTTTCCACCTTCCCCTCAGCCCCTGGCACCACCATTCAAATCTTTGTCTCTATGATTTTGACTAAATACTTCACATAGGTGGAATCATATAGTAGTTGTCTTTTTGTGACTGGCTTCTTTCACTTAGCATAATGTCTTCAAGGTTTATCCATGTTGTAGCATGTCAGGATTTTCTTCCTTTTTAAGGTGGAATAATATTCCATTGTATGTACATGCCATATTTTGCTTATTGATTCATCTGCAGCTGGACACTTTTATGGTTTAGCTACTTTGAAAGTGGTTATACAAATCTCTCTCCAAGACCTTGCTTTCAATTATTGTGAGTATATACCTTGAAGTGGAATTGTTGGGTCATATGTCAATTCTATTTTTAAATTTTGGGGAAATGCCAAACTGTTTTCCACAACAGCAGTATCATTTTACATTCCCACCAACACTGCACAAAGGTTTAAGTTTTTCCCTGTCCTTGCCAACACGTTATTTTCTGGTTCTTTTGATAGTAGTCATCCTAATGGGTGTGAGGTGGCATCTTGGAGTTTTATTTGTAGTTCCCTAATGAGTACTAATGTTGAGCATATTTTCATGTGCTTATTGCCCATTTGTAAAGGCCTACACCTTCTCCAGGATATTCACGGTGACTTTCTAATTTCCCGTCATATATTTCTTTGTATATGTGGTTGATTTTGAATGTCATAGTCTTTAGTATTTGGTTTCCAAAGTGGGGAAAAGCAGAAAAATGGAGGGGAAAAAAGTGCCAGCCCTTTAAATCCCCTGTCAGTCACTTCAGCCAGAGGAGGAGGGACTTGCAACATTGGGGCCAAAGTGCAAAGGTGATCACTTCTGTCTGCTCTTCTATGACAAAAAGCAGCAATCAGTGATCAGAGTGCAGAACCTCAATACTTGGAGGACAAGCTTCCTCACATCAGATTGATTCTGCCCGTGCAATTATTGTCTAGGTGGGGAGCTGATTTCTGTTGCTTCTTCTTTCAGTATCTTCCCAGAATCCTCACCTGCCTTCCTTTTTGAAGGATAGTTATGTAAGAATATATTAGGTTGGTGCAAAAGTAATTGCGGTTATTCCCATTACTTTTAATGATACTTTGCTCTTTCATTTAACACTTGATAATTTTCTCTTTCATTTAACGCTGTGAGTATGTCATTCCACTGCCTTCTGTCAAAATTTTTTTTTCTGATGCAAAGTCAATCATATCGTTACTTCCTTGTGGGTTTTTTTTTTCTTTCTCTTTTCAACTTTTCCTCTTTGTCTTTATCTGCCAGTACTTTGACTACAGTTTGTCTAGGTGTAGTTCTCTGTATTTATTATATTTGGTGGCTTCTTGGGTTTCATGGATCTGTAAATTAGTGCTTACCTTAGAATTTGGGAAGTTGTAATTGTTTCTTTAAATGTTTTTATCTGTCTGTCTTTGTAGCCTCTCCTTTTTTGAACTTTGTTTTTCTCTGTTCTTTGGGTTGGATACTTCCTGTTGACCTATCTTCATGCTCACTGATTCTTCTGCCATCTCAAATTTGCCGTTAAGCCTACTTAGTGAATTTTTTATTCCATTTATTATGCTTTTCAGCTCTAAAATTTCTAGTTCATTCTTATTTCTCACATGTATAGGAGAATATATATATTCTGTTTCTTTATGGAAATTTTGTGTTATATCATTATATTTTTCTTTAATTTTCTTAATATAGTATTCTTTAATTCCTTGAACATATAACAGCTGTTTTAGAGTCTTTGTCCTCTAACTCCAACATCTGGGCCCACTGAGAAGTAGTTTTTATCAACCATGTCCCCTTCCCCAGCCTATACCTGTCCAAATTTGGGTCACACTTTCTTGTTTCTTTGCATGTCTTGTAGTTTTGGATTGAAGCTTACCCTTGTTATTTTTAAAAATAGCTTATCCGAACATGCGATTTTCTTATTTCAAAGCCTCTGCTACTGGACTCCTTAATATGTGTAAATGAAGACCAAATGGTGAGCATGACTTATTGTCTGGGAAAAAACTCAATCCATATTTTTTCTCTGCTTTCACACCAAAACAATAATCATCAATACAGAAGACTTATGTGACCTCAAAATATTTGGCGATTTCTCCCCACTGCCAAGCAGTTAATTCTGCTGTGGACACCAGCTGGTGTCCTCCCTATCATTTCTGACACTGTCTGTCTGGAGATAGCATGAGATCCCACAGGTTGAGGGCCTGTCCCCAAGACACTGTCCCAGCTTATGCCCCCAGACACCAGTTGAAAGTCTGGGCCTCTAGAACTTCTGATAGCCCAGCTTAAATTAGGGATTCCCATCACCCCCTCAAGGTTTTTTTTTTTTTTTGGATAGAGTCTCGCTCTGTCCACAGGCTGGAATGCAGTGGCGTGACCTCAGGTCACTGCAACCTCCACCTCCCGGGTTCAAGTGATTCTCCTGCCTCAGCCTCCTGAGTAGCTGGGATTATAGTCGTGCGCCACCACGCTCAGCTAATTTTTGTATTTTTAGTAGAGACGGGGTTTCATCATGTTGTCCAGGATGGTCTCGACCTCGTGATCCACCTGACTCGGCCTCCCAAAGTGCTGGAATTACAGGCATGAGCCACTGGGCCCAGCCCCCCTTCACAGGTTTGATTAATGTGCTAGATCGGCTAACAGAACTCAAGGAAACACTTAGTTCAATTCGTTGGCTTATTATGAAAGATACCCTAAATTATACAGATAAACAGCCAGATGAAGAGATACGTAGGACAAGATCTGGAAGAGTCCCAAGTGCAGGAGCTTCTGTTGCCATGGAGTTGGGGTGCACCACCATCCTGGTACATGGATGAGTTCTTGATCACCTTCCTGTCAGCCTCCTTGTATTCAACTGTCCAGAAGTTCACCAGACCCTGTCCTTGGGCCTTTTATGAGACTTTATTGGTTGTCCATGATTGAAGCATGGACAACCTTGTCAAAATGTGACTGAACAAAAAGAGTGTGACCTAAACCTAGCAAAGTCTATCTGTTCAGATTCTTCTTGGCCTCTCTGTGCAGCATTCCTTCCTCCAGGTATGGGGCAGAACCCTCTCTGAAATGAGGGTCTTATGACCCAAAATCAAATTAGAGCCCTGCCAAGTGGAGAAGTGAAAAGTGAGTAGGAGAAGTTCAGAGAGAGAGATTCTGTAACAAGGGGAGTTAAGAGCCACGAACTGTGGATGAAAGTCCATATATCATAATACCATACTTACAAAGTCCTAACTTTTCTCCTAAAGTCTTTTCGGTTCCTTCTGAGTAGCTCAGCTGTTTTCTGTTTTGGCAAGTGTTGTTGTTTTCCCCTTTTCGTTATTGATCCCTCTCTCTTTGTTTATAATTCTTCAGTGCCTGCTTTGACATTTTGACCATTCTTTTACATAGATTTTGTTACTCTCATTTCTGTTTTCATAGCAGTTAGTTTCTGATACCTACCTCTATTATAGCACTTTGTATATAGTACCTTTCATCAATCCTAAAATGTATACTTTCTCCCCAGATTTTGACATCTCTGAAGTTAGGATGTATGTTATGAGTGATGGTCATAGTTTCTATGAAATATGGTATATTGGTTACTTGCTTTTCAGTTTACTTCCTCCTCTAGATTGTGAGCTTTTTGTGAGCTTAAAAATTTTAAATTCCACACCTATACTTCTTCCACCTGTGCCTGCTACTGAATCCACTGTGGGTGATTGATTGGATGCCTTGCATCTTTCCTGCCTCATTGCCCTCAAAGTTCTGCCCAAAACCACCACCTCAGTAAAGCTTCTGGTAATTTTATCCCAGCCAGAACTGCTTTCCTGCCTTTGGCATTCAGGCTCTATAAGGACCTTTTGGTACTCAGTGTTTATACTCACCGTAGAGTCTCTTTTATATTGTGTTTGACTCAAGTTCTTGCCTTTGTATCTTATCTCCCCAGTACAGGACTGAGTTATAGTTTGTGTCCAACATAGCCTAGCAAAGTTTTCTGTGTATTAGTAAATACTGAAAAATATGTTTCATTTACTTTTCTCTTTCAGCCAATTGGATTGAAGTCTGGGGAAGTTTCAAGATATGAACTGTATTTAGTGGTAGTAAAATATACCTTGGTTTTATTGTAATAGATTATAGCAGTCTGGGTTCAGTTAGGAGAGAGAAAGAAGTATTAATTATGATAAAAGAGTAACTAAAATAGAAGGAAACTCTATATGGTATCCTGAGGCTGAGGGAGAGTACCCAGGAAAGGGCAAACTTGGAAGATTTTCACACCTCATTGCGTAGGGTGTGGTTCAGCCCATTGAACTGGTTTGGCACTGCTGAACAAGCAAAAGACCTCTCTGGAGTGTAGACGCCTAAGGAGAACGGGTAGGAGGTGGCCATGGTGACCTGTGGCATGGTGTGTGGATATCAGTGAGGGCAACAGACTTTGCAGAAAATGAGAAAAATGTAATTTGTTATTTAAAAGATGATTCTTTTTACTGAAAACTACATAACAGAGAATGAGAGCTATTCTTAAAATGTCTCAGTGTGCTGCTCAGTGTTATAAATGCATATATGAAGTATGTCTGCATATCTGAATAACCACAGTATTTTTTAAAATAACCTTGACTTTTTGTAGCCTGTGGTTACCAAACATTTAACTTTTAAAAATTCCGCAAGACCATTTGTAAACATTTTTATTATATCAGTTGCTTTTATTTTTTAGGTAAAATCTGTAAAAACTGGGTCAGTTTTTTGGACAATGTGCTGCTGCTTATCCTATTTCTATATGGTAAGATTTCATATTTGAGACTACATGAAGTCTAGTAGGTCTCTGGAGGTTAAAACAGTTCTTTTCTCCTGAAGTCTATAGGATTTTTATTTTGTTTAATGTAATCTTTCATTACTACCATCCTCTTTCCTTCTCCTACTCACAGGTCCTGTATACACCTGCTTTGGTGGAGAGGGCTAATATTTAACCCCTCAAATATTTGCAGCAAGTGAAACAAAATGTTTTCAAGTGTACCACTTCAAAATACTTAAATGTTTTATTAAGAATTTTTTTTTAATTTTTTAAGATTATATTCATTATTTATTTATTTATTTTGAGACAGAGTTTTGTCCTGTTGCCCAGGTTGGAGTGCAGTGGCACGATCTCAGCTCACTGCAGCTTCTGCCTCCTGGGTTCAAGCAATTCTCCTGCCTCAGCCTTCTGAGTAGCTGGGATTGCAGGCGCCCGCCACCATGCCTGGCTAATTTTTGTATTTTTAGTAGAGACGGGGTTTCACCATGTTGGCCAGGCTGGTCTTGAACACCTGACCTCATGATCTGCTGGCCTCGGCCTCCCAAAGTGCTGGGATTACAGGCATGAGCCACCATGCCTGGCCTGTCATTTCTTTTTTCAGAGATAGTGTCTTTCTCTGTTAGCCAGTCTGGAGTGCAGTGGTGCAATCATAGCTCACTATAACCTTGAATTCCTGGGCTTAAGTGATTCTCCCACTTCAGCTTCCCGAGCAGCCAGGACTACAAGCATGTGCCACCACGCCTGGCTAATTTTAAAAAATATTTTGTAGAGACAGATCCTCACTCTGTTGCCCAGACTGGTCTTAAGCTCCTGGCCTCAAGCAATCCTCCTACGTTAGCCTCCCAAAGCACTGGGATTATAGGCAAGAGCTGCCGTGCCTGTTTTTTAACTTTTTAATGACTTAAATTTAAATATTATTTTTCTATTCTTCCTAGCTTTATTCATTTTATTTCATTATTTTTTTTTTTTTTTTTTTGAGACCGAGTCTGGCTCTGTTGCCTAGGCTGGAGTGCAGTGGTACGATCTCGGCTCACTGCAACCTCGGCCTCCTGGGTTCAAGCTATTCTCGCGCCTCAGCCTCCCAAGTGGCTGAGATTACAGATGTGTGCCACTATGCCCGGCTAATTTTTGTATTTTTAGTAGAGACAGGGTTTTACCATGTTGATCAGACTGGTCTCAAACTCCTGACCTCAAGTGATCTGCCTGTCTGAGCCTCCCAAAGTGCTGGGATTACAGGTGTGAGCCATGGCACCTGGCCCCTAGCTTTATTTTTTAAATAGCTCTGACAAGTAAAATATTTTCCAAGTTAGATTGCATACTCAAAAAGAACAGGAAATTTTGCCTGTCATATATCAAGCATGGAACCATGTTTAGATGAAATAAGTTTTTACTTAACACTCAATTTTAAATATGGTATTAAAAATTAGTTTTTCGTATTGGAGTTGACTAGATAACTGCTTAATGTTAAAATCTGAGTTTTTAAACGTCATTATCTAAACAGTTTAGTGAAGTGAACTTAGAACAGAGAAATAAGAGTACTTGGAAGTTTTGGTGAAAAAGATAACCCAAGTAAAGAGTTAACTAAAAAGAGAGACGGATTGAGAAAAAGTTGTAGAAAGACTGTTCTTCTGGCCCATTTGCTTTCATTTCACTCCTTAAAGTAAATGAAGGAAAACTCTTAAAATGAATTTATGTGGGTCCGAGAAGAAATAAATCCCTGTAGTTAAAGATCATGCATAAGATCAGCAAGTACTTTTCAGAACATCAGATTCACTTTCAGATTGGTTTCAGCTTTTCTTTGTTCTTAAGTGAAGAGAGTAGATAAGGTAGCATATTGATATTATGCTCAATTTTCAACCTTAATGTAGTAGATACCTAGAGTCATTACCGAAATAATGGTCATATCCTCTAGGTTAATCTGTAAATTTACTTACTTTTTTTTTTTTTTTGAGATGGAGTTTCGCTCTTGTTGCCCAGGCTGGAGTGCAATGGCATGATCTCAGCTCGCTGCAGTCTCTGCCTCCTGGGTTCAAGCGATTCTCCTGCCTCAGCCTCCCGAGTAGCTGGGATTACAGGCATGTGCCACCATGCCTGGCTGATTTTTGTATTTTTAGTAGAGACAGGATTTCTCCATGTGGTCAGACTGGTCTCGAACTCCTGATCTCAGGTGATCCGCCTGCCTCGGCCTCCCAAAGTGCTGGGATTACAGGCGTGAGCCAATGTGCCCGGCCACCTACATATTTTTTTAAACAGGTTTCTTAGATTGGGGTTCAGTATTAACTTTTTATTCTTCTTTCT
Organism: Pan troglodytes; assembly: GCF_028858775.2. Lineage (NCBI taxonomy): Eukaryota > Metazoa > Chordata > Mammalia > Primates > Hominidae > Pan > Pan troglodytes. Next base: position 35,612,083 of record NC_086015.1, read on the forward strand.
CTTTTTTTCTACACCATAGCCTGTATAGTAGTCTTGTTCTGAAAATTAATGACAATTTAAGCTAATCTTTTTTTTCTTTTTAAACAAATGTCATGGAATATGTGCATCCAAGTTATCCGAGTTAAAGTGGTTAGAGCCTGGGGCACATTCTGGGTAGTTGTACTTAGCAATATCAAACTTGTTCTCTTTCAAATTTAGACTTAAATTTTTAAAGTAATCAGAAGTCTTTCAGATAGGACTGGCGCTCCATTAGAATAACATTGTTTTTTGTGAAAAATGGCATGTGACCAAGGCAGAAAACTGATGTATGTATTGAAAATTGATGGCAGTTCTCCACAAGGGGTTCTGAAATATTTTAGGTAAGAGAAGCATTATTGGAATAGATATGCTAGCATATAGTCTGCTAACATGACTGTTGATACAAATGAGCCTTTCAAGCTCTGATTATTAGAGGACATCTAAGAACTTTGATATTGACAGGAGCTTATTACCTATTATTTAGTGTACCAAAAAATTAATTAATTCTATTGGTTGAGAATGGAGATTCTCTTTAGAATATTCATTAATGTAGACCAAGAACATCCTCAGTTATTCTGGCTAAATAGTGTATATTGTATAAGCCAAAGATTAAAATGGGATCTTGCCTTGTAATCCATTTTTAAGAAAAAAATTCATGCCCAACTAGCACTTTTAGTTTTGAGAATCTCAAAGCATATTCATGTCATCTGAATTTTTTTTAGTTGTCAATGAGTCCTTTCATTGCTCTTACTCTCAGTGACCTTTCTTACAACAAATTTGTCATAAAAAGTGGGTGAGGTAAAACCCGTTTTTTTTATTTTCAAAATTTATGATCTATATCCTAAAACTCCATGTCTCTATGACAGTCTGTTTACTGACAATTCACAAATTATAATACTCTCAGCTTTTCTATTAAATCTAATTTAATTTGAACATTTCTCCAGTGTGTTTGGAAAAGCATATTGGATTTGTGGGATCGTGTTATTTTAATGATCAATAAAAATGAGGAATATGTTCTTCATAGGTTAGTAAGTTCTTATTTAAGCATTTCTCAAAATTGCTAAAATCTTAATGTTTATATTTGCTCATTGTATGTTTAGATTCCTAAATATACTTATTTTAAAAAGTAAAAATATATATTTAACTTAGCACTTCTTTTCCTGTAGGTCTCTGCTTGGGGTGGTTATGTATTTATCATCAATCTTATTCCACTGCATGTATTTGTGTTGTTACTGATGCAGAGATACAGCAAAAGAGTCTACATAGGTAAGTAATTTGATTTTTGACATCTGTCAACTAAGAGATGTTTTGTATTCATTTTATTGAAGAGATATTTCTATTTGGTCAATATTATGCATGAAAAGGTAAAAATAATTTTGTGTTCATTTTGCTGTTTATATTGATAAGAAGGTCAGGCATTTTTAGATAAGTGCTTTGTCATCAACTTTTCCTTGACAAGTTTTTTTTTCGTTTTTGTAGAAATTAGTCTGGGTTTAATATTTGTCTAGACTTTTTCCTCCTCTTAATTTTGGGGAATGGGAATTTTTATCATGAAAATCATTCACATTTTTTATATCGAATTCAACTTACTGTAAGAGATTGACATCCTCAAAGTAAGCAGCTTAATAAGCTTTCAAAAGCTCTTTTTTGGATAATGTACTAATAGATTGAGTCTCTGTTGTCTCTAGAAAAATGTTCATTTTTCTCTACAGGTTTTAAAACAATATTTTCACTGTGATGCTTAGCGGTAGATGATGTTTCACCTTAGATCTCATTTTCCATGATAGAGTTAGAACTTTTATGGGTTGAAGGAACTAGAGAGCAATTGTGAACTGAAACCAGTGTCTTAGTAAAATAATACAATTCTATTATAATAATGTTTTTGGAAAACAATAACACAAAGATAAATCTTAATTAAGTTCATTTTCAAAAGCATAGTAGCTTGGCAATTTCTCAGAAGTTAACCATAGATTCGTCATATGACCAAGCAGTTCCACTCCTAGGTATTTACCCAAGAGAACCGAAAACATATATTCATACAAAAGCTTCTATGTGAATGTTTATAGCAGCATTTATTGTGCATAATGGCCAAAAATGAAGGCAACCCAAATGTCTATCAGCTTTATGAAACCGTAAAATATGGTATATTCATACAATGGTGTATTATTAAGCCATGAAAAGGAATAAAATACTGATATATGCTACAACATGAACCTTGAAAACTTTATGCCATTATGTAAAAAAGCCAGACATAAAAGGCCACATAGTATATGATTCTGTTAGTGTGAAATGTCCAGAATAGGCAAATCCATAGAAACAGAAAGTAGAGTTTGTGGGAAATGTCCAGAATGGGTAAATCCATAGCAACAGAAAGTAGATTAGTGGTTGCCTGGGGATTTAGGAGGAGGAGAATAGTGGAGAGGAGAGGAGAGGTGTGACTGTTAAATGGATATGGGGTCTCTTTCAAGGATGAGGAAATATTTTAGAATTATATAGTAGTGATGGTCACACAACCTTGTGAATACACCAAAAACCATTACATGATAGGTTATTAAAAGATAAATTTTATAGTATATTAATTGTATCTCAACAAAATAAAAAAGCATAGTATATTACATTTATAGCCATTTCAGCATACTTTTTCATTTGATACTGTGAGGGTAGGTACTATTCTCATTTTACAGGTGAGGAAACAAGAGGAGACATAATAATTTGCTAAAGATCATGTAGCTAATAACGGGGCCGAGGCTTGAACTCAGATTTTGGCTTTAAAGCCTGTAATGAGCCAGCTGTAGTAGCTCACACCTCTTATCCCAGCTACTCGAGAGGCTGAGGCTGGAGTTCCACTTGAGTCCAGGAGTTCAAGACTGCAGTGTGCTATGATCGTGCCACTGCATTCCAGCCTGGGTGACAGAAGGAGACCTGTCTCTGATTGCATGAATGACTGAATGAATGGCCCATGATGCTAAAAACCACCAAATCTGTGTGCCTCTCGTTTAAACAAATAATCGTACTGTTGAAATACATAAACCTATGTATTTCTCTACCCCAAAAACACTATAAACAGTAGTTGGGATCCAGAAAGGAGAATAATAAATAATAGATTAAACTTTTTTTTTTTTTTAAAGTTAAATGGTTACAGTGAAGGAACTAAGAGGGTGTTTTGTTGTTGCTGTTGTTGTTGTTTTGTGTAAGTTTAAAAATTGGGGATCTTGGAAATTTAATGGTCAGAGGAATACAAGAGAGAGAAGATTGAGAAATACACTTTATGAAATGCCATGATTCAGGAAGAAGAGCCAAAGGAGATGTCAGAAGTAGTCAAATAAGTATATTGTTAAAATGGTCAGATGGAAGTATATTCTACATAAAAGTTTAAAATTCAAACAGTGTCCAGCTCCCCTTTAACCTTAGCACCAAGATTTCAAAGGATTAGAATTTGAGAAAGGCCTTTGTATTTGGTAGCTGGGATTTTTTTTTTTTTTTTTTTTTTTGGTCACTCTAGAAAAATGTGAAATTCATATTACTTTGGTTGATTCTTGAGAGTATTTTGAGAAGAAAGAAAAATAAAATGGGTTAGGGATGTATGTGTGTATAAAGCTAATGTTCATAATGTTCAAATTCTCCACTCTACCCAACTTGTTTCTTTTACTTATAATTATCCAGGAGTATTTTGATGATTTCTAGTCTGCTTTCATAGGGTTTACTTCTAAATGGATGGAAAGTAGTATGATAGAGCAAGTGTTGCTCTTCCTTCATCCAGAGTGTGTCAGGATTTAAGTTCAATTTCTCTTAACTTAATGGTCCTAAAAACTATGGAAGCATTGTAAAGTATTTGTATATAAAGTTCTTTGATTTTGGCACGTAACATCCTTTGTCTTTTGTTCTCTCTCCCCTTGAGCAGAAATGTTTAGGTAAAAAAAAAAAAAAGGATTGATAAATGTCAGACTCATATTAACTAAAAGTTTAGTTGTGTTGTTCTAAGTGTTGAATTAAATGACTTGAATTATTTTAAATAATTATGAAAAAGTTGTGTCCTCTTTGAGTAGATTTTTTCATGTGTCCTTAAAATCAATTGTAGCACAACCACAGAAAACTGTCAAAGTTTATTCACATGTGGAAAAGGAGGCACATGGGAGGTAATGTGGATGTATAGTGGTAGAAGAGTGGCATGGGAATTGAGCAAGGGAGGTGTAAGAAAAGCTGAGATGGGAGGCCGTCTCTACTTGAAATTTTGGGAGGAAAAATTTAATTTTCTGTTAAGAGATATTTTTGACTTGGTGAATTTCACTATATTGGGAAGTAAATGTTTAAAAATTATGTTATGCATAGGATTCTACTGTTTTAAAAGGAACACCCAAACCTTATGTTGCATTTGTAGAAAGAATGGCTTGCAGGAAATCACAGTAAAACTGATGGGATGTGAAGTGATTTAAGCTTTCTAATTTGATTAAAGCTTATCATACTTTGTGTTCATGTCATAAGGAAATTATTAAAGATATGAAGTCAAATTTAGGGATATTTACTGTGGTATAACTTGTAATTGTGAAAATATGGAACTAACTTAAATGACCAATAGGGGAATGATCTTTTAATTGCAGTGTTGCCATATGGAATATTATGCAGCCTTTAAATTTAATCTTTTTGAGTATTTGATGACACAGGAAAATGTTAATTAAAAGCAGACAGTAAGGATTACCAGTGATTTTTTTTCATACTTATTTCTGCTTTCCAGATTTTCTGCTTTCCAAATACATAAAATGAGTATGTGTTAAGTTTATAATGAATAAGACTTGGTTTTTAGTTTATAGAAATAGGAATTGTACCTCAAGGGCTGCATTAACTAGATTAGGTTAGTAATTTAAGCACAGAAAAGAAATCAATTTCTAATATTGAATGCTTTTGAAATGTCACTAGAACAGCTTGTTTATGGCATTGTCTATGTTTTCTGCAGTGAGTTGAGTAAGGAGAGTAACAGTTGTTTTTCATATTATATCTAAAATGTATTTTTTTGGATGATATTTGCTGGGAACCGTCATTAAAGTTTTATGAACATACTACCTACTTTAGTTCTGTACAGATTATTACGGGCATTATATATTTTGTGAATAAAGAAAAGATAATCCAATTATTGAGTACATTAAAAGTAAAGCCAAATTAGTAGGAGTCACATTTATACTTGGCAGCTGTAAACAGAACACAGCTAATGCTAGTTTAACTTAGAAAAAACAAACTTAAAAAGATTGCATGTAAAAAATCCAGCATTAAAAAAAGAAAAATTCCCGGATACAAGGGCTGGAAGCTCTGGAGTTTATTTTGTCTAATTCTACCATACTACTGAGGAAATTAAAGCAAATTTCACTCACCATACATTTATTAAGTGTTGAAAAAATAAATACTGTTTTGTGCTAGCCATTATGATACAAAGATGAATAAAAACCTTCCTGTAAGGAGTGTATATTATACAGTGTAATCAATTTAATAGCATATGATCAAAATGGAAATAGGGAAAAATTTGTGAAAATCAGTTTGGACTTTAACCATGTTCTTTTAAAAGTTTTGGAGATAAGTCTTGATCTTGAGAAGAGAGAATAGTACAGAAGCAGACTTAGAATTTGTGGTAATGTAACCATAAATAAAAGGTGCCATGACATTGAGGGTAAGAGTACATACTCCAGAGCCAATCTACCAGGGTTCAATTCTTGCTCCCTTACTACTGTGTAACTTTGGACAAATTAATGTCCTTTGATGTCCTTAGGCCTTAATGTCCTCATGGGTCAAATAAAGATAATAATAGTTACCTTACAGATTGTTAAGGATTAATGAGTTACAGGTTAATATATGAAAGGTGCTTAATAATAGATGAACACAAAAAAATACTATTTAAGTGTTTGCTTTTGTTGTTGATGTTAAAGTTATGAAGGAATAGCCAGATAGACAAAAGAGTTCAAGAGGCTAAGAGAGGTGATTACTGTATTAAGACTGAAAGGATAAAACCCCAGTGTGAATCTAAGGAGTGTTCCTTCTTTTTTTTTTTTAAGTGAAAATAAACTTTCACTCAGCTATTTTTGGTTGTGAGAAACATAATGGAGAAATAACACTTGTGTGTTATAAAGTACAAAATAGCAATTAAAATATAACCTGTAATAGGTGTTTTTTTTATAATTTTAAAATTTGATAATAAATGTTGATATGGTTTGGCTGTGTCCCCACCCAAATTTCATCTTGAATTGTAGCTCCCATAATTCCCATGTGTTGTGGGAGGAACCCAGTGGGAGATAATTGAATCATGGGGGTGGTTTATCTCATACTGTTCTCATGGTGGTGAGTAAGTCTCACAAGATCTGATGGTTTTATAAGGGGAAATCCTTTTCTCTTGGTTTTCATTTCTCTCTTGCCTGCTGCCATGTAAGATGTGCCTTTCACCTTCTGCCAAGATTGTGAGGCCTCCCAGCCACGTGGAACTGTGAATCCATTAAACCTCTTTTTCTTTATAAATTACCCAGTTTCAGGTATGTCTTTATCAGCAGCATGAGAACAGACTAATACAGTAAATTGGTACTGGTAGAGTGGAAGGCTGCTGAAAAGATACCCGAAAATGTGGAAGCACCTTTGGAACTGGGTAACAGACAGATAGATATTGGAACAGTTAAAGGGCTCAGGAGAAGGCAGGAAAATGTGGGAAAGTTTGGAACTTCCTAGAGACTTGTTGAGTGGCTTTGACCAAAATGCTCATAATGATATGGACAATGAAATCTAGGCTGAGATGGTCTCAAATGGAGATGAGGAACTTTTTGGGAAATGGAGTAAAGGTGACTCTTGGTATGTTTTAACAAAGAGATGGGTGGCATTTTGCCCCTGCCCTAGAGATTTGTGGAACTTTGAAATCGAGGTAGATGATTTAGGCTATCTGGTGGAAGAAATTTTTAAGCAGCAAAGCATTCAAAAGGTGACTTGGGTACTGTTAAAAAGCATTCCGTTTTTAAAAGGGAAACAGAGCATAGAAGTTTGGGAAGTTTGCAGCCTGACAATGCAATAGAAAAGCAAAACCCATTCTCTGAGGAGAAATTGAAGCAGGCTGCAGACATATGTGTAAGTAACAAAGAGCCAACTGTTAATGCCAAGACAGTGGAGGAAATGTCTCCAGGGCATGTCAGAGACCTTTGCGGCAGCCCCTCCCATCATAGGTCCAGAGGCCTAAAGGAAAACATGGTTTCATGGGCCAGGCCCAGGACCCTCCCTGCTGAGTTTTGCCTAGGGACTTGGTGCCCTGTGTCCCACCTGCTCTAGCCATGGCTAAAAGGGGTTAAGGTACAGTTCAGACAATGGCTTCAGAGGTTGCAACCCCTAAGTCTCAGCAGCTTCCACATGGTGTTGAGCTTGCAGGTGCACAGAAGTCAAGAATTGAGGTTTGGGAGCCTCCACCTAGATTTCAAAGAACGTATGGAAATGCCTGGATGTCCAGGCAGAAGTTTGCTGGAGAGGTGGGGCCCTCAAAGAGAACCTTTGCTAGGGCAGTGTGGAAGGGAAATGTGGGCTTGAAGCCCCCAGACAAAGTCCCCACTGGGGCACTGCCAAGTGGAGCTGTGAGAAGAGAGCTACCGTCTTCCAGACCTCAGAATGGTAGATTCACTGACAGCTTGCACCATGCGCCTAGAAAAGCTGCAGACACTGAATGCTAGCCCATGAAAGCAACCAGGAGGGAGGCCGTACCCTGTAAAGCCACAGGGGCAGAGCTGCCCAAGACCATGGAAACCCACCTCTTGTATCAGCGTGACCTGGATGTGAGACATGGAGTCAAGGGAGATCATTTTGGAGCTTTAAGATTTGACTGCCCTGCTGGATTTTGGACTTGCCTGGGACCTTCAGCGCCTTTATTTTGGCCCATTTCTCCCATTTGGGCTGGGTGTATTTATCAAGTGCCTGTACCCCCATTGTATCTAGGAAGTAACTAACTTGCTTTTGATTTTACAGGCTCATAGGCAGAAGGGACTTGCCTTGTCTTGGATGAGACTTTGGACTGTGGGTTTTTGTGTTAATGCTGAAATGAGTTAAGACTTGGGACTATTGGGAGACTATTGGGAAGGCATGATTGGTTTTGAAATGTGAGGACATGAGATTTGGGAGGTGCCGGGGCAGAATGTATGGTTTGGCTGTGTCCCCACCCAAATCTCATCTTGAATTGTAGTTCTCATAATTTCCACATGTTGTGGGAGAGACCCGGTGGGAAATGATGCATGGGAGTGGTTTTCCCCATACTGTTCTCCTGGTGGTGCATAATAACTCTCACAAGATCTGATGGTTTTGTAAGGGGAAACTCCTTTCGCTTGGTTTTCATTTCTCTCTTGCATGCCACCTTGATTGTGAGGCCTCCTCAGCCACATGGAACTGTGAGCATTAAACCTCTTTTTCTTTATAAATTGCCTAGTCTCAGGTATGTCTTTATCAGCAGTGTGAGAACAGACTGATCCAAGTGTTATATAATTGAATAAATGTATATAGTTGAAAAAGTCAAATACTACAGGGTTTATAGCAAATAAAATGTTGATTTCCTGTTTTTTGTTGTTTTTTGGGGGTTGTTGTTGTTGTTTGTAGAAATGGTAGGGGGATCTCATTAAGTTGCCCAGGGTGGTCTTGAACTCCTGGGCTCAAGTGGTCCTCCCACCTCCGCCTTCCAAAGTGTTGGGATTACAGGCGTGAATCACTGTGCCCAGCAGCATTTTATTTAATATAGCTACATTTTGTTGCCACAAAATATTTGGGATTACACCCCAGTATTTACAGTGGTATTCAATATGTAATTAAACAAGTAGTTTTGATGGTTTTGATCCTAAGGTATTGAAAACAATAAGAGGCTGTACAGTTTTATGTTTGTGGCAGATAAAGTTTTATCAAGACAAGATTCCATCTTCTACAGATGGAATATTATTGTTTGCATTAATTGTTTTGCCTTTACTGTTTATTGTACCTTCAAGGTAAGTGAGCCAAGAGCAGACAGACAAACAGGGGACTACAATAACTACACTCCTCCGCCCCCATTTTTTCCTTAGGTTTTCATTTAAAATTAGAAGTTTCAGTGTTGATTACATAAAGTGAGTTTTCAAGATGAGTGTTGTAACAGGCACTGAAGCTAGTTATTGGGGGAAAGAGATGGGATTTTCCTTAGATCAGTTTACAATATTTATGGATCTTCTTTGCAGCTTTGCCAGTGGATATTTTAGAGGTTATTGGGGTTGGGGGAAACTGAAAGTTCAAACACAAAGGGAAGATGGTATTGCTTGCACCACCTATGCTGCTAATATGACTCATTGTGTAGTTCACAAGGATTAGTCCTCCAGTATCTCCTTATATTAAAACTCAGGATATTTAGAGCAAGGATCTCACCTGTGTTGTAGCAGTTATCATTGGCCTGATCAAAAAGGCTTTCAGTGAATAGCAACAGTCTTCATGTTCTACAGGCCAACCATTATCTAGAAGAATAGACCTGAGTGAGATTTCCTTTAAAGGTCTATTCTTCTCATTGAGAAATGTGTGTTTCATAGTCCAGAAGAATTAACTCCTGCATAGAAGTAGTTATGGATTCTTCATGGTATCAGTTAAATGAATTTAGGAGCCTACTACAGTAGTAGTCGATAATAAAGAAAAGGATGTGTTGGCCAGGTGCAGTGGCTCACGCCTGTAATCCCAGCACTTTGGGAGGCTGAGTTGGGTGGATCACGAGGTCAAGAGATCGAGACTATCCTGGCCAACATGGTGAAACCCCATCTCTACTAAAAATACAAAAATTAGCTGGGCTTGGTGGCACGCACCTGTAGTCCCAGCTACTCAGGAGGCCGAGGCAGGAGAGTTGCTTGAACCTGGGAGGCGGAGGTCGCAGTGAGCCGAGATCATGCCACTGCACTCCAGCCTGGCGACAGAAAAAGACTCTGTCTCAAGAAAAGAAAGAAAAGGATGTGTTAAGAAGAACCAAAACGTTTTTAGTGGTAACATGACTTGTGGTAACAGGATTTGTGATTTCCTGTAGTTTAAATCTTTTTTTATTTTGTGTTTGTTTTACTCTCTTCTTTATGAGTGAATTAAATTTGCTGGTATTCGTCTTTTACCGCTTCTTGATATGTTAGGTATAGTCACTACTTAGCTCTAGAAGCTACTGAGGATCATTACCTAACACCTCTTAAGTTACATAAAAATTATATATTCCATGAGTTTTTCATAGTCTCCAAACACACCACACATACAGTACCTTTGTAATTTCACTATATTTTAATATTATTTCATTAAACATTGCCAGAATTAAATGAATTGTTCCCACGGGGTAGAACTTAAACCAAGATGTACTTTGTTTAGATTTGTTTTTTCATTTTAGTTATCAGTACAAGATACACTTGCTGAGTTTGTTTTTTTGTTTTTTTGTTTTGTTTTGTTTTGAGACAGAATCTCACTCTGTCACTCAGGCTGGAGTGCAGTGGTGCCATCTCGGTTCACTGCAACCTCTGCCTCCTGGGTTCAAGTAATTCTCCTGCCTCAGCCTCCTGAGTGGCTGGGACTACAGGCATGTGCCACCACACCTGGCTAATTTTTGTATTTTTAGTGGAGATGGGGTTTCACCGTGTTGGGCAGGCTGGTCTTTAACTCCCAAAGTTCTGGGATTACAGGCGTGAACCACCACAGCCGGCCACACTTGCTGTTTTAAAAATGTCGTGATTAAGTATCTCTACTGAAGTGTTTTGAACAAGTAAGTAATTTCTTGCTGCCTTTACAAGTCTGGAGTTTGTAAAATATAAGTTTCAGTGATTCATTCTCAACATAGTTTATAATGAGCATTGTCCTTGGAAAAGAGAAATGATTTTTATCATTATGTATGCCTGTTAAGTTAATCATATATTTCTCTGCAGGTCAAGAAGAATCAGTGTTTTGTGTTTTTTTGTTGTTTTATTCTTTAATCCATGTTTCTTACTATTCTTTACCCTGCATATCTACCAGGGTTCACAGTAACCAAAAGTGATTACAAAGAAATAAAATATCTTTAGTATTCAAAGCCTTCATAAGCCTTTAATCATATTTGTTTATAATAAAGCAAAATTGGTTGGATTTTAAAGTATCTACCCATTGTGTGTGTTTTGGCTAATACTATTTTGGTTGAGAGAGAGCAAAGCAATTCAAAAATGCTAATGTGATTTAACATGGGTTAAAGTTAATGGGAATGTAGTATTTGCATAACCTTTTCTAACTTTATTTACATAAAAAGAAGTATAACGATAACTTAAAAGTGTAAAGAGCACTGTCAATGTAAGCTGCAATGCCTTATCAGAGAGAAGGTACTTAAAGATTGCTTTGGGGAACAGCAAACTTCTTCAATACTTAAAATTTCATTTGAATTTGAGTCAGACTTTTCAGTGCCTTTTCTTTTCTGGAATAATTCACTTGAGCACATTAAGTCAAGGACTATGGTATATTTCTTCTCTATATCTGTCTCGTCCCACCCTTGGATATAAAATACTTCCAAGAATGTAGACATCTTTAGGTTCTGTTGAGATTATTACTTATTTGTCCCAGATGAGAGATTTTCTTTGGTTAAGAATAAACAGAATGATAATATGTGTGTGTGTATATGTATATACATATCTTTCTAATGGTAATTTTTTGTGGAATTTTTCTCACACATTGGAATTATGATCTCCAGTAATGAATGCCAGTAACTGTGCATCCACAGGATGGCAGTGTGGTAACATTTTCATGATGTAATAAATGATTTACAACACTGTTGGTATCATGTATTTCCTTAGAGCTCACCACTTTGATGGAATGCTTTATTCTTCTAACTTAAAGGGTAAGAAAAGTAGGTTTACATGGATGGATAGAAAATTGTAATAGATGGGTATAGTAGTTTAGTCAGGGTTCTTAAAGAGTTCATTGGAAGGAGAATTGGTAGAGAATGATGGCTATGGGTTTGTCTTGTTGAGGTCTTCTGAAAACACTAGAGAGCAGTACCAGACATTAATTACCTCTTCGATGTCCATGTCAAGAAAAGAAGAGATCTTAAGTTTTATAGAGCCTTTCCCCCACCAAATGTCACATGACCTTTCTTCCTAATATTATGGTTATTTGTTTACATCTCTGATTTTTACCAATTTATCTGACTCTTAGAGGGTAGGATTGATCTTAATGGGATTTTCTGTTTTTAGAATATATTGACCATACTCAAGTTAATGTTTAAATGCATAAATTGAAGAGGTAATTTCTAAACATATATTAGATGCTGTAGTACAAAGTCTGGCAAAAAGCGTATGTTTTCATTTTGCAGTGGAGATTGTGTTTATTTATTTATTTTGAGATGGAGTTTCGCTTTTGTTGCCCAGGCTGGAGTGCAGTGCGATTTCAGCTCACTGCAACCTCCGCCTCCCCAGTTCAAACGATTCTCCTGCCTCAGCCTCCCAAGTAGCTGGGATTACAGGCACGCGCCACCACACCCAGCTAATTTTTGTATTTTCAGTAGAGACGGGGTTTCTCCATGTTGGTCAGGCTGGTCTCGAATTCCCAACCTCAAGTGATCCACCCGCCTCAGCCTCCTAAAGTGCTAGGATTACAGGTGTGAGCCATCATGCCTGGCCTAGATTGTGTTTATTTTTAAGAATTGAGTTACTTCACCATTTCTTTTACTCAGATGTATCTAGTTTCTTATTTTCTATGTCTTAAAATGTAGATTTGTAAATGAGATTTAAATTGAGGTATAGCAATATATGTGTAATTTTACAAATTCAAGCAGAGCAGTCAGTATTAAGCAAGGTATTTGTTGTATTTGACATATTATCTGGCAAGCAATCTTCAACTTTATTTAATGGAAGTACAAGTTGAGTACTCCTAATTTGAAAATCCAAAACTTTCTGAGCACCAATATGATTCTCAAAGGAAATATTCACTGGAGCGTTTCCTGTTTTGCGTTACCAGTTTGGGTATGCTCAACTGTTAAGTATAATGCAAATATTCCAAAAATCCAAAAAACTTCTAGTCCCAAGCATTTTAGATACGGGATATTCAAATTGTGTCTATCCGTGCACTGAAGAGTGTTATGACGTAAAACACATACCTCCAATATGTAAACATCTCAGGATCAGTGATCCAAAAAATGTGAAAAATAGGGACTTGGGTCCAGTTCTCTTAAAAGTAAATGCTTATGTTTGGATTGTTGTAGATACCACGTTTATCAGATTTGTACCATTGGTGCTGGTAAGTGGGTATGAATGAGACTAATTAGGATAGAGGAAGTTTCAAGGTAAAATACTGTTGAAAACTTGTCTGTTTCTATTAGTTTATCTTTAGCATTAACCTATGTTTACCAAATAATACAAATTAAAGTCCCACCTGGGCTTTTTCATTTCCTGCTATTTTCTTTTTCTTGAACTCTCCATCACTCTTATTATTAACTTAAACTCTAGTGCATCTGCTTCTGTATAAAATGTTTTCTACTTTACTAATGATAGTAAATATCTCTGAGAAGTTGCAGGGAAGTGCTGAATTGAGAGTATTATCAGGTCTCCTCTTTTCAAATACACCTGGAAATGAATTTGAGCAAATGTCTAAGAGGAAACTTCATCTATAGTTACCAAACATGATTGCTAAAATTTTTACATTGTCAAGCAAAGTGTGGCTCCATTTGAAGAGAAAGTATGAATATGACTATGAATATGTATTTGTGTACCCATATACCTGCTAGTGATTATTTCTGGAGAATGTGACTTAGAGGGAAATAAATAGGGTGGAAACTTTTTCACTTTTTACTTTAAGACAAAAACAGCACCTATTACCTTTGCAATTGAACCAATTATCCATACAGACAGATGCAGATTTGTGGTTACCATGGGCTGGAAATAGGACAGAATGTGGAGTAGTAAGAGCTTAGTGAGTGTAGGGTTTTGTTTTGGGGTAATGAAAATTCTTTAGGACTATAGAGGGGTAGTGGTTGCACAACCTTATGCGTGTACTCAATATCCCTGAATTTGTTCTCTTTAAAATGGTTATGTCATGTGACTTTCACCTCAATTTTTTTAAGAAGGCTTTTTCATTCAGTTTGTATCATTTCTTATATTAAATCTAAATTCTGTGATAGTGTTACAGCATTCAGTGTTTATTTGTACTTAGAAGAAAGAAATCCAGCTTCAGAAGTGATTGTGGTGTTTCAACATAAGTGGACTTAGCTATAATAAAAACATAAATGACATAAGGTTTTCTCAGGCCTAGTCAGTTTCTAGTTGTGCCTTTGTGTGTTCAGTGTTTGTCTAGGATTTGACTTCTCAGCTCTGGATATCTGAAAGGCCTGTTGATCATAGAATCTTAGTTTATAATTGTTGGGAGGGATCTACAAATCTTGTCCAACCCACATTCTATAGTGAGGAAACTGAAGCTTTTGCTGTTAAGTAGTTGTAAGATTACATAGTGATCTTGTTCTCAGTTTTTAATTTTCTTTATACTTTAGTATGCATGGTTCTTTTTTTCTCTCTCTCTCTCTCTTTCCTGCCTCTGTGACTCTCCTTTATCAGGGCTTCAACAGGCTGATTTGTTTAAAAAAATAATTTGTAGACATTTCGGGTCATGTGACGGGGAAATTTTTGTTTAACTTTGATTACATTTGGGTTTGGGTACGTCATAGAGGGTAATTCCATTCCAACATTAATGTGTTTGGAAAGAATGTTATCTGATGGATTATGTCTGTTGTCTTCTAGACATCTGGTCCTCCATTAGCTTGAGGTCAATGGAAACTTTACTTACTTTGGTCCTTCCTATTAAATTTATGAGCTTCTTACTGTCTTCCTAACACTGTGGTCATCTCTTATCATATAGATTGTGAGGCAACTTAATATTTGAACCAGTAGCCCCTAACTTCCTTCTCTAGATGGGTTTCTTTTAAAAGCAAATGAATATTCTTTCTCATCTAAGTTGGGTGAGGAGGAAAGTGTGTAGTACACTATGCTACACAGTATATAGGATACACAAATACATGTATTCCTAAATATACCCCAATCTTTGTTTTTGATAGAGTAGTTTATTTGCCAAAAACTATTAAATGATGTATAATCTGTATAAATGGGGTAGTTTTTACGTTAACTTATTTCAGATGGGCTTTATTTCTACTGAATTTTTAGTTTCAGTGACTTCAAATACTTTCTCTCTAATCAATTGCGTAACAGTGGTCTGTGAATATAAAGCAAGTATTTGACACAAATTGTAAATCCCTCCCCAGTTTCCTTGTCCATTTAGATTGACAAACTTAATTTAGATTGACGAGAACACTATAACATACTTAGTGTGAAAAGAAGTGAGTTTCTTTTATTAGATGCTAAATTCAGTAGCTGGTGTGTATAATGGCTTGACTTCTGTGTACTTAGTTCTTTAATTACAGAAAACTTGGTGGACATATGAATTTATTTAACTCATAGTACTATACAAAGGTATTATGGGATAATAAAAAGGTATGAACTACTTCAGAGCTTTTGAGACAGTAGCAGGTATTCACACATGCTGGCAGTGGTGATGAGTATTAAGTCATGTGTATTTTGGATTAATGCCAATAGGACTGGTATTTACTTAATTTTATGTATATATTACTTAGCTTCTTGAGTCATATGAATGATTACTAATGGTAGATCAAAACAAACTTGATTCCATTTCTGGGAAAGGAATGCAACACAAGTCTCACAAACTGTTGTAATGATCTGCAAAATATAGTACTTAGTATTTTTTAAAAATGGATAGAATATTCAGAATCTGTAACATATGGTTAACAAATGTACATCTAATAAAAGTCATTTCAAGATTCTGTTCTTAAATTCAGTTAATACTTTGCTAAAAACAGGATTTACATATACATTTATGTTTTAGGTACTTAATGGTAGTAGTAAATTATCCTTGTTTCCTATTTTGTCTTTATAGCATATAGCACTTTCTACATTGTGGGTTTAATATTATCAATGCAGATACCTTTTGTGGGATTCCAGCCAATCAGAACAAGTGAACACATGGCAGCTGCAGGTATGAAAAATATGTATTTTCCTTCTTCTAAAGAATATGTGGACGTGTGATTGGCAGTCTTCCAAGAGATGACAGTTTTTGATCATTTTGGTTGTTGCAATGACAACCAAAGTAATCTGACTCACAATTATGGGAAATCTGTAGATAATTTTATCAGAGATTCTCATTGCAAGGTTCATGACCCATTGGAAGTCTGTGGGTAGTTATTTTATTTGTAACATCTGTACACTGATACTATATAGATAGCAATATATAACTTTCAGAGGTGGTGTTTCTATAGAGTTTATTATCAGATTCTCAGTGGAGTCTGAATTAATCTCCATCTTCCCAGAATAGTTAAGAATCACTATCTTACTGTTATATAGCACTTTAAAATTTATGAAATGCTTTTACTTAGATTTCTGAATGGATGTTGTCACTTTACCAAGTAGTAATTTGAGACGCAGAGAGATGTATATTTAGTGTTGTGTACACAATAATGAATAGAATGTCTATGTAGATACGCAGTCACCTGTCTTTACACGTATGCATTACAACATTTCCTAAACTCTAAATCTTTGATAATACTTACTTAACCATTGTAAAATGGACTTTTAAAAACAACCCTTAAAATTGAATTTATTTTTAAAAATTAATGTTCTAGATGCTTGAGGATTCTTACATCCTCTTTGTTTAAAGTTTTATGTTTAATGTTTTTGTATCATGTTTTGTACTTTTTGAGAATCCGTTTTTGCAACTACTCCTTTAGTTTTGTATATCTTAGCACTCACCTTTATATTTACTAATGTAAGGGAGAAAAGATTGTTCTCTCTAACAAAAGACAGATTAACAAGAGAAAAGCATAAATTTTACATGACACAAGAGTCTTCAGAAGTGAAAATTTTAAAAAGGCAGGGAAACTGTATTTTTATGCTTAGGTTTGATGAAGAGTGGACAGTCATGTAGAAATAAGATTGGACAAAGAGAAGTACGATCTAATGGCAACAGACTGGGAAGAACTTAAGGCCTATTTGTTCATATTCTTCTTGGTGTCTCTGTGTCTTCATCTTTTCCTCTGGGTATTAGAAGGACCCCTCTGGAATGAGGATCTTATAACCTACTTACAGGAAGGTCAGAGAATTATTTTATGACCTGCCTCAGGGGAGAACAAACAGAAAAGATGAGAGAGACTTCCCAGTTTTTGCTGGTTTCTCAAATGCCAAGATGCCATAATTTGGCATGAGCCCTGATACAAATTTAGAATCTTGTCTAAATGTGTAATTAAGGTCACATCTTATTAGTTATAAATAGTAACTGTATATCAAGATTATCCTGATCCTAAGTCTTTGTATCCTTCAGCAAAACAAATCGGAGAATTGTTTTTCAGTGATTTTGAAAAATTACTTCCCTCCACCCCAGAAAACCCCCCTAAAATATAGAGGAAAGAGAGGAACTTAATGTGTTAAATAGGCTTGTTATTCAAATGGGATTTTTTTTCCCCTTTGGTCTGGTACATGTGTGAGGAGTCTGATCATTTAGGAAAAAAAAAAAGTCACAGAATTTTTTGGATGTATTAATTAGGCAACTGTCATTTGACAAAGGAAATGTTGGCTAGATTAAATAACTAGTCTTTGATATGAATGGTGCAGGACATTCTAAGAAGCTCTTTCAAATGAAAGTTTTTAAATGACCTTGGAAAACTGCTTTGTTGATTATATGACCCTTTTCTTTAATTAGGTGTCTTTGCATTGCTGCAAGCTTATGCTTTCTTGCAGTATCTGAGAGACCGATTAACAAAACAAGAGTTCCAGACCCTTTTCTTTTTGGGTGTATCACTAGCTGCAGGTGCTGTGTTCCTTAGTGTCATCTATTTGACTTATACAGGTACGTGTTATCACCTGTAGGATGTGAATATTGTCTATACAAACAATATAAGAAAAATAGCCAAAGTTTCTAAAATCTGAATAACAACATGACTACAAAGTGATTTTTTTCTTTCTTTTTTTTTTGAATAGTATATTTTAATTTTGTGGCATCAAGCTGTGATAAATCTACTTTTAAGCGTCCTTCTCTTGCTGGATGAATAGGCCCAAACTATAAAAAGAAAAAAAAAAATCAGAGCTTCTGTTATTTACCTGTTATATGCTCACCTTCTCTTGCATGCACACACACTCCCTCTTTCTCCCCTACTTTTCAGCAGTTTACTAACAGATACAGTTTCAGTCTGCTTCTGGATTCTAAGTTACCCTCTAACCTTTATTTACCAGTCCTTAGAAACAAATTGAATTCTTTCTAAATTTATTCTGTCAAATTAATGTAAAAGCCGTGAGTGTTTAAAATCATCTTTGAATTTATCTGGTGGGATATGGCATACTGGACTAGATCATTTAGAAACTCCCTTTCCCCTGCCCCCCCTTTATTTTATTTTTTTTAAATGATCTGGTCTTGTTTAATGCCTTAGCCTTATTAGTCAACTAAAAGCTTAAGAGAATTGGAAAACTTTCTACAACTTTATCTCAAATGTGTTTCTCTGGAAGTGGGTTCTCCATGGATATTGTTTTTATTTGATCACTACCTTATTTTTTCTCACTGCCAACTGTCTGAAATAGGTTGACACCTATAAATGAAAACTGAAATTCTTTGAACATTAGTTTGTCTGTCTATAATTAGCAATAAACATAAAGGCAATAAAAGATTTACAGAATAATAAAAAGGCAGATTAATTTCATCCGTGTTTTTCCTTCCAAGGTTACATTGCACCATGGAGTGGCAGGTTTTACTCATTGTGGGATACTGGGTAAGTGCAGTTACATTATTTGGCATCATATTTATTGAAATACTGCTTTTCCTTTGTTTTTATCTGTTTTGTCAGTGTTTCACTCAGTTCTTGGGCAACACTTCTAAGTACCAAAGATGCTAGTTTAGTAAATGTTAAATTCCTTGTACTTTATCTTGTTATGATACCTGTTCTGAATGCATCTTTAGTATGAAATGTACGTTGTGTATTACTGTTCTGCATGGGCAACTCCTTGTTTCCGTTTTGTTTGTAAGAATATTTAGGTTACCTTTGTGCAATTTAAAGATTGATTTGTCTTTTACCTAACATATAACATTTTCATCTTTAGTAATAATTTTTTATTCTTAAGAATTCTTAAGGATACTATGTTATAATTTAATTGCCATAGATAGGAAGAAAATTTAATTTTTTCTAATACCATCTGATCTAAGTTTTTTTGTTTTTTTAAATCTGTGAAACACAAGAGAATATATATCTGTTGTGGTTTTTTTTTTAGAGTGCTGTTATAAAATGAGTTAATACATTTGGTTTTGAATTAGACTAGTTCAATAAAACTTTTTTTCTCTAAAATGTTTTCCTGGAGATTAGAAAATATCTATTGATTATAATTTATGCCCCTCCTCTGTTCCTGCTGTTCTGTCTTGTTACTCCCCAGGTGGCTCAATAAAAAACAATTTATTGAACAGACATGCTTTCTGATGTGATACCAGAAGGACTTGTGTCCAGGTCTAATTAAAGGACATGAGCAAATTATGCATGAATGACTGGAACTAACAATTAGACACATACTTCAAGAGTCAGCCTGTGGATCACTAACGAATTTGAAGGATAACCCAAGTTGTAGACTGTTATTCTGCTTAGGTTAAATTACTAGGTTAACTTGTGCAGTTATATTATAAAGTAATAATATAACTGTAAAATAAATTATGCAGTTATATATAACTGTAAAATAAATTATGCAGTTATATATAACTGTAAAGTAAAATTGTAATATTATAATATAACTTGTGCAGTTATATTATAAAGTAGTCAATTAATTGACTGCTTTAGAATCTCAGGGTATTTCAGTAATAATTTTTTCAGTCCTTTACATTTCCTTCACCTGTCTCCATGCCAGCTTCATGTCAAGCAAGGCATTATCATTGTGTAAGGTGTAATTATTGGGTAAAGTATTTCTGCTACAGGTTGAGTATTCAAAATCTGAAACGCTCTAAAATCATGAACTTGTTGAGCACCAACATGATGCTAAAAGGAAATGCTTATTGAAGCATTTCAGAATTTCAGATTAGAGATGCTGAACTGGTAAGTATAATGCAAATATTCTAAAATCTGAAACACTGCTGGTTCTAAGCATTTCAGATAAAGGATATTCAGTCTGTAGTAATAATTCCAAAAGGTAATGAGACTCGTTGATGCAAACATGAAAAATGCTGACTTAAACTACGGAACAAATTGCCAGTTGAACAGAGATTTCTGTATTGGAATTCAGAGCCAACATTCTCATGTCTGGATCTAGATAATTCTCTGAATTTTACAGAGGGCATACTAGTTTTAGTTTTACCAGTGTAGACCAAACAGAAACTATCCAGTATAACTGGTTACCTTGGAAGGTATATTTAAATAAGAAGGGGTAGGGAGTAGGTACCATTTCTACAAACAAACAAGATTTCTTCATCTAAAAGGAACTCCTGTTTTATCACTTAATTGTAAACAATATTAACTTTTTTAATACCAGGTATGCAAAAATACACATTCCAATTATTGCATCAGTGTCTGAGCATCAACCTACGACTTGGGTGTCTTTCTTCTTTGATCTACATATTCTTGTATGTACCTTCCCAGCAGGCCTTTGGTTCTGCATCAAAAATATCAACGATGAAAGAGTATTTGGTAAGAGAGGTTTTTAATGAATACTTTGATATGGAATAGTTATTTTTCTTTTTGAGATTATTTACTTTAAATTTTTGTTTTTCTATGTTTGACTCTATATATTCAAGATAAATTTTCTCCCTTATTTTGCATAGGTGCTTAACAAAGAAAAATTCACTGAGAGGCTGGGCATGGTGGCACACGCCTGTAATCCCAGCACTTTGGGAGGCCGAGGCGGGCGGATCACCTGAGGTCAGGAGTTCGAGACCAGCCTGGCCAACATGGTGAAACCTTGTCTCTACTAAAAATACAAAAATTAGCCGAACATGATGGTGCATGCCTGTAATCCCAGCTACTCAGGAGGCTGAGGCAGGAGAATTGCTTGAACCTGGGAGGCGGAGGTTGCAGTGAGTCAAGATCAAGCCACTGCACTCCACCCTGGGAATCAGAGTGAGACTCTGTCTCAAAAAAAAAAAAGAAAGAAAAAAATTCATTGAATTTGTATTAAGTATTTTGATTGTTTTAATTTAGGACTAGTATTTTATGGTTTCTGAGAGGTTAATGTTATAGTTTGTGTTTGAGAATTGAAAATTTTAACTTTGTTGACAATAGCCTTGACTTTGTTTTCTGAGTAAAATTTTATTTAAGTAGGAAGAAGTTTTTAGGGACATTCATCTTCCAGATTTCAGAGCAAAGACCATTTTATAGCGGAATAAGGATCACCTTTCACTAAACATCCTCTTCGTTGATAGATTTGTATATTTCCAACTAATAAGACTTGAAATACAAAATATTTAAATGCCAAGTATTTAGGGTTCTATATTTCTAATATAAGTGGACAAAATAAGCAGATATCATAGGCTTCTACATGATTTAATCACACATGAAATATGCTGTGGTTGTTTTGTATGAGATAAAAACTGAAACTGAGAAAAACTTTATCACGTGCACAGGATCACACCAGTTGGTAAGTAATTTGTAGTGCTAGAAACTTGTACAATTATAGGATCTGGACCATGAGTGACACATGAATCAGGAAAGAAAGAACAGCACCTGTAGGGGTTCAGTTTAAAGGATTGCACACTCATTCTTCTCTAGGTTAGTGGATCCTGGATGAGGCCCTGTTAATACTGCATCATTCAAGAAGATTTAACTTAAACCTCATGACTCAGTAATCCCATTCCTATGTATATATCTAAGAGAAGTGAGTGCATATGTCTACCAGAAGACATGTTTAAGAATGCATTAGTAATTTTATCTACAGTAACCCCTAATAGTAAATATTCCAAAGTCATCAGCAGTAGCGTGAATAAATTTTTGTATATCTGTAGTGGAATACAACACAACAATCATTAAAGAACAGGATGGGGAAATAAGAGAAGCCAATACAAAAGAGAACATTTTTATGTGGTTACATTCCTGTAAAGTTCAACAATAAGGAATACTAATTCTTTAGAAGTCTAAATAGTGGTTACCTTTTTTGATAGGGGAGGGGGTTGTTATTGACTGAGAAGAGGCATGAGGACATATAAAAATGTTCTATATCATTATGGGTTGTAGTTACACAGGTGTGTATATATACAAATTCATTGAGATACACACTTAAGAATATGATGCGATGTATTTTTTAGTCAGGAAGAAAAATTTAATTAGCATCAGATAAGGTAGGAGCTCACATGACTCACTGAATTTGTAAAGTTATACATAGCCTTCAGCCAGAAATAGTTAGAGTCTTTTCCTATGGTTAGCACATTATCCAGAAAGCTCTGGCTATTGGAAATTTGTTTCAAAAATTTTTTCTAAGTTTCTTGGCAGTAACTTTGCAGGTTCCTCCTTTGATTAATAACTTACGTTCTTCTCATCCCGTTTTTGTTTTAAAGCAGGTTTTATGCCAGATATTGGCACTGGCTTTTTATAGATTTTAAATCTATAAATTTATTTTGCCTGGAGATGTCATGCACAAATATGTTTTTATCTGCCAGCTATGGGTTTTTTATGATGTTATTGACAAATAGTGAATTAAGTCTAATTCTTCATAACTAATTAAATTTGAATCATATACATTTTTCTAAACTATGGATGTGTAGGTTTTATTTAGTGAACACTAGTTATAATTTCTAAATGTGGCTAATTAATCAGTTGTTCAGTAGTATCAATTTAGAAACAATTAGATCGTTTGTGAGACATTTATATAATTCCAGGTTGGTTTTATAGTGTGGTTTTAAGTATCTAGTTCAGTTTCCTGGGAACTTTTTCCCTCCAACATATTGTAAGAGAATTTGTCTTTGCAGTTGCTCTATATGCAATCAGTGCTGTCTACTTTGCTGGAGTGATGGTGCGACTGATGTTGACTTTGACTCCAGTCGTGTGTATGCTGTCTGCAATTGCCTTTTCAAATGTTTTTGAGCACTATTTGGGGGATGACATGAAAAGGGAAAATCCACCTGTGGAGGACAGCAGTGATGAGGATGACAAAAGAAACCAAGGAAATTTGTATGATAAGGTGGGGAATCTAAAGTAAGGCCTTTAAATTGTCTATGTCCTTTCTTAATTTTTCCACCACAGTAAGAACTATACATATCAAGAAATGTTATTAAATGATGATTTGGACAAACTGTGACTTTTCTAGTTGGTCTCCACTGTTTGCCTCAAACTATGAATCCTGGTCAGTCCTTTAGCTCAGAGTTAGAAAATAGAATGTAATCAGAGAAGGAATTCTTCTTTTTGGTAATTTGTTATCTAAATACTTAAGATATATACTCTTGTTAATATACCCTTCCATTTTTGAGAGCAAAAACTTGATGCTGTACTAAATTACATAACATTTGGCACTGTAAACCCCTCTGAAACCATGTGGACAGACAGGTGCTTATCCTTGAGGTCCATACTCAGTGCATACTTGCAAAATATTTTGGAAGTGATATTTGGTTGGTTGAACAGTAAAATGAAGGGAGCAAGATGCCTTTTTTAAAACCCTCCAGTTCGTTAGCAATAGGTAACTGGCCAATACAAGGTAATTTATTTTTAATCTATAGTTTCTCAGTTGGTGCAAGTGTGAAAAGGACTTGTAAGAATTAGATCACTTGTCTTGGATGACTTATTAAACTTTGCTATTTGAATATTGCCTGGATTTTAAAACACTAATAAATTAAACTTCCCAGTATCGGTAATAACTTTGAAATTCTTTCCTTCTGTACGATGAATGTAATTCGTAAAGATGTGTGTTAATAAACCCACATTCCTGATTTTTTTGTTTGTTGTTATTGTTGGGGTTTTTTTGTTGCTTTGTGGTTTCTTAACCAGCCTTGAAATTTAGAAGTTGTGACTTTTTCTATTCTCTCTTCCCTTTTTTGTTGGGGAAGGTGATTTTTTAAGGTAATCGTAGTTTTAACAAGTCTGTTGGTTTTAGGGTTTCAAACTCGGAAGACTGATTCTGTTAATGCAGTTTTTTCCTATACTAAAGTGGTACATGGTCAAAATTATAGCTGAGCATTGCCATTTTCAGGATGTGGAATTCAGATTTTATAAGAATTTACATTTTAAGATTTCACCAGAATGGGGTCATTTGGTTAATCTCCTTTGTATTTAATTAAAGTATAAGGACAACTGGGTTTGAAAGCAGCTTCTTACTGGAGATAATTATTTTGCTCTGTGACCAGTTTCTGGATTGGTGTATTCCCAGGAAACCTTATTCACATTTGACTTAGAAAACACTCCATCACCCACATAAGAATATCTGATGGTTATACATTTTCTGAGTCATAGAATTAAATTGATAGATAAACAGTCTCTCAACTTTTTCCATTGAGTATCTTAATGAAGCAAGTCAAATAATGAATTTGTCTAACCAATTTTTTTAATATCTTTAGGCAGGTAAAGTGAGGAAACATGCAACTGAACAGGAAAAAACTGAAGAGGGATTAGGCCCTAATATAAAAAGCATTGTCACCATGTTGATGCTGATGCTATTGATGATGTTTGCTGTCCACTGTACCTGGGTCACAAGCAATGCCTACTCTAGTCCAAGTGTAGTCCTGGCCTCATACAATCATGATGGGTAAGAAAACTCGGATACAAAAACATTTTATACTTACACTTCTTTTTCATTGTCTCAAAGGATATAATTAAAAAATAGAATGTTGTTTGTGAGATTCTGCATTTGCTTGTTTTTAATTTTTTATTTTAATTTTTGTAGGTACACAGTAAATACATAATTTTATGGGGTACATTCTATTTATGTCTTTTGATACAGGCATGTGTAATAATCACGTGTAAAATGGGGTTTCCATCCCCTCAACTATTTATCCTTTCAGTTACAAACGATCAAGTTACACTCTTAGTTATTTTTAAATGTATAATTAAATTATTTTTGACTGTAATCACGCTGTCGTGTTCGTACCCGTTAACCATCCCCGTGCACTCTCCCCCGCCCCTGCCAGCCTCTGCCTTGTGCTCCCGTGAAGCTCTGTATTTGAATCTACCTTTCTTTGTCCTCTCCTCCACCTTGGTGCCATGGGTAGTAATCATTGTATTTCATGCTCTTTTCCAGAATATTTCTGCATGCATAATCATATACATTAGTTTTTCTCAAATGTGTGGTCTTTGTACACACAGCATCATCATTACCATGAAACTTGTTAGAAATGCAAATTCTTGACCTCACCCTAATGTTACAGAATTAGAAACCTGGGGCTGGGGCCTAGCAGTCTGTGGTTTAATAGACCCAGGTGATTCAGATGCAGCTAAAATTAAAATGTAAGAACAGCTGATTTATGTATTGCCATGGCTTTCAACTACTCTTTCACTTGGGAGCTTATTAGGCTTGTACACTATTAGGCCCTACCCCAGAACTACTGAATCAGAATCGGCTTTTTTTTTTTTTTTTAAATACAAGATATGCAGGTGGTTTGTGCGCACACACACTAGTTTGAATAACACCAGTCTAGCTCTTCATTGTTTCACTTTTTTTTTTCTCATCGGTAGAGGCTTTTACTTAATAACTACCATCCTTAAAATCTGAAAGTATACAGTGGTTTAATACCTCAAGATTTTAAGTTAGCCTCTTCACATTTGTGACATCTCATTTAAAAAGAGTATTGTGATTCTTTTCAGCACCAGGAATATCTTAGATGATTTTAGAGAAGCTTACTTTTGGCTAAGGCAAAATACAGATGAACATGCACGAGTAATGTCTTGGTGGGATTATGGCTATCAGATAGCTGGAATGGCTAATAGAACTACGTTGGTGGATAATAACACCTGGAATAACAGCCACATAGCACTGGTAAGGATTTACTAAATACAAGGTTAAAAAATCTTTATTCACTCCTTAGCAATCAGGCTTCACTTGTGACTAAATAGGAAAAATGTGGGTGAAAAGTACTCTGCTGAATTCTCAAAATACTTTTTTACACATATATTCAATAAAGTGAGTTCAAGGTGTGCTTATTTTGTTTTTAAGAATGATACTAAGTATCATTCAGAATTGCAGGCTGATTTCTGGTAGATTTTATGATAAATTTAGCTTACTGAAGAATTAGACAAAATCTGAAACTTAAAATGTTTGGCTTGTATTTTTCGTGTTATAAACTAAAAATTATTTGCAAATATGTAAAGTAAATGCACTGTATTTTATGGATAGGCAAACTGTTCCTCTAGCTATTAAACAACTAATCTGCATAGATTAATGTAATCCCCTCTTTGTACTTCAAAGATTTTTAAATACAAAGAGTAGTCTTAACCAAATGAATTCTATTTGTATTACTGTTGTAGCTAATTATCAGATGCATGCTAGACTGGGGAGAAGAAATGTATGTGCTAGCAAGATCACTGGCCAGCCCTGGCCTGCGGTTGTGAGAAGTTGTTTTTTCTAAGCTTGCCTGCTTTCATCATAAAATGTTAATGTCATAGAACTTAATTATTAGCAAAATATTAGAACATGTATTCTGATTTTTGACTGTAAATTAGTTATAGTAGTTGAGAGGTTCATAAATTCCAATGCATTTGTTGAATTCATAGGAAATCATTTCTGCAAAAAAATTCCATGTAAAACAAACTCTTGATGAATTCCATGTTGTAGTAAAAATATACATTGATTTTTATGAATGTGGGAATAATCAAAAACATTCTCATTTTTTTTTAAATTCTGCAGGTGGGAAAAGCTATGTCTTCTAATGAAACAGCAGCCTATAAAATCATGAGGACTCTAGATGTAGATTATGTTTTGGTTATTTTTGGAGGGGTTATTGGCTATTCTGGTGATGATATCAACAAATTTCTCTGGATGGTTAGGATAGCTGAAGGAGAACATCCCAAAGACATTCGGGTAAGAAACTAGATAATTCCAGGTATGTGAAAGATAGCTCACTGTGTCCACGTAATTCTCTGATCTTGCTAATTGCATTGTATTTGTTTCATCATCCTATCCCTCAGATTAGTTCCTTACCCTGGCTTTACTATTTATTAAAGATAGTAGAGGCATTTCCTATATTAAAACTTTTTGAAGTCAAAATGGAACTAATATACCATTCTTCCCTATGAAGCAGTCCCTTGCCAAGACTTCTTACTTTTACGTCTCTTCACAGCCTCTCATGTCATCCCTTTCTTTCCATTTCCATTGCTTCCACTCTAGTACTTACCCTTATGCTTGTAAACCTGAAATAGGATAGTAACCTTGAAATTGCTATCTTTGCCTTGTTTCCTCCCTCCCAGTGTAAGATGAAATTGATCATGTTACTTTTAGGTTCAAAAGACTTCAATAGATTAAGGGAAAGGGTCTTAAAACCATATAGACATGAGTTAAAACTAAAACTGTCAACTTGGGCAAGTTATTTTTGCAAGTCAACATAATATGCTTTGAGCACTAGGTCTAGTTCTAGGATCTGGAATTAAAATGGTGACCAAGGCCGACTAGGTTATCTTTTGCCAAAAATAACTAATTTATAGTGCCGTTTAATGAGAATTTATAGTAAAGTAGTTGAAGCCCCAGTCTAGGGACTGGTACAAAATAGATAACCTCTGATAAAACATTAGTATAAAGTGTAAACTCTTTAGCTTGGAATGTAAGCCTCTTCATGTTTTGCCTTCCTTTGCTGGTGTCTTGTTCTTCTGCCACCTTTGTCTACTCTGCCAGTATGTTCTAGCCCCTGAAACTTGCTTGTGGTTTCTTTCCTTGACTCACCTGACACGTGTGTTTTTACTGTTCTCTTTCCTGGAATACCTTCCCTACCACAGACTTGTCCCCTCTCCAAAAGCCCTTTTCTGGTATACTCACATCTGTACTCATCACCAAATTATTTATACCTGTTTTGCAGGAGTCCCCAGACCCCAGGCAGCGGACCAGCACTGGTCCGTGGCCTGTTAGGAACCAGGCCACATAGCAGGAGGTAAGGGGCAGGTGAGCGAGCATTGCCGCCTGAGCTCCGCCTCCTATCAGACCAGCGGCAGCATTAGATTTTCATAGGCGCACAAACCCTATTGTGAACTGCGCATGCAGGGGATCTAGGTTGCATGTTCCTTATGAGAATCTAACTAATGCCTGTTGATCTGAGGGGGAACAGTTTCATCTAGAAACCACCAGCCCTCCGCCATCCGTGGAAAAATTGTCTTCCACGAAACTGGTCTCTGGTGCCAAAAAGGTTGGGAACCACTGCTTTTTTGTATTAGATTCTGTCTTACCTCTTTCACTAAGTTGTGAGCTTTTAGAAGATGGACATCCAGCATTGTGCTTTTACATGATGAAGGCACAAAAGATAAGAGTAATTGCCACTGATCCAGAATAAAGGAATCTTTTGGGAAAAATGTATGCAGGTGTCGTGTGATGGGGATGAAGTAAAGCCTCAGATTTCCTGGTCAAATGTCAATGCTGTAATGTTTCCCTTAGCTGTGATTAGTAAACATTATTTTTTTGTGTTAATCTTCTGAAATTTAATTCTCCCAGTATGGTTTTTATTTGCGGATTTGCTTTAGCAGTCAGTGTTAAAACTGTGACATGTGATAGATCACTGTTTCTAAATGTATGCTTTGAACATTAATATTACAGAAGTCCTAAATTTCTGTGCATCTTAAATTATTTTTAAACTTTGTGAATAGATAATACACTCATATGGTTCAAAAGTAAAGTATAAGAGGATATACAATAAATGTCTACCCCCTTCACGTGATTCAAAAATAAAGTATAAGAGGATATACAAAAAAGTCTACCCCCCCCAAAAAAAAAAGTTCCTCTATAGTTAATAACAATGTATTGTGTACTTGTAAGTTGCTAAGAGAGTAGATATTTCAATGTTCTCACTACAACAAAATAAGTATGATTGATGCATATGTTAATTAGATCGATGTAGCCATTTCACAGTGCATATTTCAAAACATGGTGTACACCATAAATATACACAAATTTATGTGTCAGTTAAAAATGGGGGGGCGGGCGGGCGGTGGAGTCCCTGGTAATCACTGGTTATTTTCTTGTGATTCTTAAATTCTAGCAAGTTATATACCCTGTTCACTTCATAATATGTCTTGGTGATTTTTTCATGTTAGAATATGGAGAGCTTCTTTATTCCTTTGTTTACATTTGCACAGTACGTTGCATTTTTTGTGTGTGTGCATGATTTATTTAACCTGTCCCCATTGATGGAATTTAGATTGTTTCCAATATTTTAGTTTTATAAACAATGGCATAATAACTTTCTGCATTCATTATTTTGGCCATATACAAGTATCTCTGTAGCGTTAATTCCTGGAAAAGGAATTTCTGACTTAGAAATTACATTTTTTACCTAGAGTGCCAAAATTGTTCCTCATAGAGGTTAATTTATAAGTTAACCCCATAAAAATTACCACAGGAGTCTTTTTAACATTGTCCTCCCCAAATAAAGCCGATTTTAAAGTTCATGTGGAAAAATTTAGCTAGAACACTTAAGAAAACTCTGAAAAGGAGTAACGGAGATGAGGTTGGGTAATTGAGAGAGCCAGCCTTACCTGGTATTAAGCCATGGTGTTGGTACCAGTCTCTTTAAATTATGAAAGTGGCTATGTGCAGTGGCTCATGTCTGTAATCCTAGTATTTCGGGAGGCCAATCACTTCAGCCCAGTAGTTCAAGACCAGCCTGGACAACATGGTGAAACCCTGTCTCTACAAAAAAATGCAAAAATTATTTGGGCGTGGTGCCGTGGGCCTGTAGTCCCAGCTACTTGAGAGGCTGAAATGGGAGGATTGCTTGAGCCCAGGAGGTTGAGGCTGCAGTGAGCCACAGTCATGCCACTGCACTCCGGCCTCAAGGACAGAACGAGACATTGTCTCAAAAATAATAATTATTAAGGCCTTATAACACGGTTCGAAGTCTGGTGGGATTAATTTTTTTGAGGTGTAACTGAATATGGCTTTATAAAGATACCTCAAAAGCTTATTCTTACGGGGAAATGAAAAGAGGAAACTGTAGCTTTGAATATGTTAACTTGAACTAACATAGAACTTCTGGTTTCTTTCTTGTAGGAAAGTGACTATTTTACCCCACAGGGAGAATTCCGTGTAGACAAAGCAGGATCCCCTACTTTGTTGAATTGCCTTATGTATAAAATGTCATACTACAGATTTGGAGAAATGCAGGTTAGTTAAATCCATTTTTCTCTAATTTTCATTCAAAATAATGTTTAAAACAAGTCTTATTTGCCTCTAGAAAACAGGATAATGATATTTTGATTGTGCTGAAGAGAAATGTGCTTATCTAAATAGTCTTTTTTTCATTAAATTTAGATTTCTGAAACTAATATGTGAGAAATTAGAAAATAAAATTTTAGATCGAGGACTTCTTTCTAACATATTTATTAACAGTAGCCTCAAATCCAATCTTTGCTTGCCATCTCACCGTTAGACCTCATGCTTTTGGAAAGTATTGTTCTCCAAGAAGAGTTCTCCTAGCTAGGAAACAGTGTGGTGTCTTAGGTCACTTTGCTGCTTGGTGGAGAAAAGCTTAAAATTAAAGATTCGAAGTAAATAGTCACTTCAGATGTTCACTCTCTCCCCGTTCTCCGTTACCACAAATAGCTAGAGCTGTCCTGGGTCAGAGTTTTCTAGTAAATTAGAATGATGTGGTACAAAAGCTTAAGGGTCTACAAAATGAGTGAATGTGCAAAGAGGCATTGTGGCAGAAAGAAGAAACAGTGGACTTGATGTCATAACACCTGTGTTTTCCATCAGGTTCTGTCAAGTCATGTAACTCTCAGACAATTTGTATCTGCCTTGGATTCCACTTGGTTCTTTTCTTGTTTGTAAATAATGGGGCTTGGATTGATGACTTGATTTTTAAGGAAACCAGAATATGTCACCCCAAAATATGCCTCTTTGACATGAAAGTTAATTTTGAGCTGAAGGCAATTTAGAAGCAGCAAACAGAGAAAAAGTTCTATCTAACCTCTTTTCTGCCTAAAGGCAGAATATAAATTCTCCTTTACTGGAGACAACTCTAAGACTCTTATGAGCCCAGAGAAAGCACCAGAGGAATCTGCAAACAAAATTTACTCCATTAGTTTCTCCCATATATGTACCCTTCTACTAGTTTCTCCCATATATGTACTCTTCTACTTTCCCATCTTGAAGGCCTAAGACCACTTTCCTTTGTCCTTTCTCCACAAATGTATTGTTCTTTGTTAAGCATGCTATATAAGCCAGAGTTCTAAACCACTGCTTTGAGTTCCTTTTCATTGAGGTTTCTCCTGCATAATGTGCGCCGAACGTCTTAATAAATTTGTTTTGCTCTTGTTAATCTGTCCTTTGTTATAAGTGTCTGTCCCAAATTATTATCTTCATACTATTAGTTTCACTGAAAACTGCTTATTTCTGTATTGCTCTC
This sequence comes from Pan troglodytes, assembly GCF_028858775.2. Taxonomy (NCBI): domain Eukaryota; kingdom Metazoa; phylum Chordata; class Mammalia; order Primates; family Hominidae; genus Pan; species Pan troglodytes. Next base: position 35,643,619 of record NC_086015.1, read on the forward strand.
TGGTTAAGTTGATAAGAAAGCAGAGGAAAAATTGCTTGCTTAATTTTATACTATCACTGGGGATCAAGATAACTATCAAAACTAAAGGGGTGTGTTTGGACCTCAATTTGTGAATCAAGTTTTACCGTGTTTTTTTGTGGTGTTTTTTTGTTTTTTTTTTTGAGAGGGAGTCTCGCTCTGTCGCCCAGGCTGGAGTACAGTGGTGTGATCTCGGCTCACTGCAAGCTTCGCCTCCCAGGTTCATGCCATTCTCCTGCCTCAGCCTCCCGAGTAGCTGAGACTGCAGGCGGCTGCCACCACACCTGGCTAATTGTTTGTATTTTTAGTAGAGATGGGGTTTCACTATATTAGCCAGGATGGTCTCGATCTGACCTCGTGATCCCCCTGCCTTGGCCTCCCAAAGTGCTGGGATTACAGGCATGAACCACCGTGCCCAGCCCCAAGTTTTATCCTTTTCTAAAACACCATCTTTGTGGCTAATATGGACTAGAATATTCACTTGGTTTCAGAATAGTTAGCATATACTGTGTTCCTGTTTGTTGTGTTGCTTCAAGTAATTCCAAGTGAATCATATTTTATCATTATTCACTTGGAATTACTCTGTAGATGACTTAAAAAACAGCAGGTGATAATCTAGATTTAGGTTTTTGTTTGTGTTTATAATTTCTTTTGAAGGCCACACTTGGTCTTTAAATGCTTGCTAAGAAAGAAGCACACTGGCCATAATAATCAGTTACCCCAGAAAACATATTTTCTGATTGGCTTGTTTCTGATTAGTTTCTCTGCTCACTACTGATCATGTTGAAGGACCTTTTTCTTCCTCTTTTTTAAGTTTATCAATAGTTTTAAGCCATGTTCCCAGCATACATTCATTTTGATGCCTACCTTACTCAAGAATAATATATGGTTAAAATATGAAGTGTAACTTTTGCTATCATATAGATAAGCAAGAACAAGTAATTCACTATTTGAAGGAGAGCTGGTTTTCATGTTTGTTTTAAAGTTGAGTTTGGCCAGGCCTGGTGGCTCACACCTGTAATCCCAGAACTTTGGGAGGTTAGGTGGGAGGATTGCTTCAGCCCAGGAGTTCGAGACTAGCCTGGCCAAGATGGCGAAACCCAGTCTCTGTTTTAAAAAAAAAATGGAAAAAAAAGTTGAATTTACTTATGCTAGATTTGTATGTCAACATAAACTTAGTCCGAGCATTTTTTTTTTCCCCGAGACAGGATCTCACTCTGTGGCCCATACTGGAGTACAGTGGTGCAATCATGGTTCACTGCAGCGTTGACCTCCTGGGCTCAGTTGATCCTCCCACCTCAGCCTCCTGAGTAGCTGGGACTACAGGCACATACCACCACGTCCAGTTAATTTTTGTATTTTTTGTAGAGACAAGATCTTGCTTTGTTGCCCAGGCTGGTCTTGAACTCCTGGGCTCAGGCCATCCTCCTGCCTCAGCCTCCCAAAGTACTAGGATTATAGGTGTGAGCCACCACATCAAGACGGTCTGAGAATTTCTTAAAGTCTCCTTCTCTCCCTATGTTTTCCCTTTTTATCCCTCATAAATCCTTTCACGGTTTGGTTTTTTTATTTGGCCTCCTTTGTAGTTCCCACTTTCAGAATGTAGTATCTCTTAATTGTGCATTTATTTAACAAATAATAATCGGGATAGAAAGCTACACTTTGAATAAGACAAAGACATGTTTACATCCCAGTCGAAGATACAGGTAATTTTTAGCATTAAGTAAAGATGTTAATAATATATGTTATGGAGTAAAAGAACAAGATGCTATGAGGAAACAATAAAGGAGATTTGTCAGTTACTAATCTCAAGAAAATATTTCCCTGAAGGGGGTGGTAAAGGAGCTAGCCATGCAAAAGAGCTGAATGAAGAACATGCCAGGCAGAGAGGATAGATAGTGCAAGGCCCTGAAACAGAAAAGAAGCCCCTTGAGTGTGTTCTGTCTGTATACCTATAAAAAGGGCTTTGATAGATCTCATTTCTATGTTTTGGTGGGTTGTTTTTTTTTTTAATGCCTTTAGAATGCTCATCTACTCTAAGGATTTTGTGAAATTCTTACTCTGATGTACTTAGTTTCTCTCTTCCTGATTTTTTCCTATCTAGTTAGCAATACATGAGAACTATTAAGATAGATAGATTACTTCATTGTTTTCCTAGTTTAAAGGGAGAAGGTATTACTGTAATGATAACACTTACTGTCTTATAACACTGAATGTTTTCCAATATGGTTAACACCCAATAATAATGTCACTTTTGCAGCTGGATTTTCGTACACCCCCAGGTTTTGACCGAACACGTAATGCTGAGATTGGAAATAAGGACATTAAATTCAAACATTTGGAAGAAGCCTTTACATCAGAACACTGGCTTGTTAGGATATATAAAGTAAAAGCACCTGATAACAGGGAGACATTAGATCACAAACCTCGAGTCACCAACATTTTCCCAAAACAGAAGTATTTGTCAAAGAAGGTGGGTGCCAAGTGAAGGCATTAAAGGGTAACTTAAGGTGTGTTGGTTTGTATGAAAAAGAATTTCTGGAAATTGCAATAAATTTCCATCTGCCAGATTTATAAAGACTATGGCTTCTATATTAATACGAAGTAAATATCAGGCTAGCCTGCTAGGAGCATTCCTTTCAAACTGAGCACTTCAGATATCCCAAGCTGAGATTTTTCCAGAGGCCTTCTGGCTTTGGTTTGTGCTATTCCCACTAGTAAGACTTACTTGTAAAGTAAGATGTAGCTGTGGCCATCGCTTTCCAAACCTGTATGAAAGTGAAAATGCTAAATTCTCATCTTTTGAGCAGAGCAAATTTATATTGCATCTTCATGTTCCATTCTTAGTGTGATGTTACTCTATTATTCATTGAATAAAGAATAGGTTTGAGTTGGGTGAGTCCTTCTGAAGCCCAAAAAAATCATTTATCTTAAGATAATTATTTTTTAATGTAATTGTGACAAAGCTTATAGGCAGGAATTATGAGACTACTGCAATTCTTTTCTAATAAATATATAAGATATGAAGTATTTCATTGGGGGTCATTATTGCTCACTTAAGCCAAATAGAGTATAATCTTTGCTATAAAAGATGACTAAAAATTAGTATTTATATAGGTTGTCCAGCAGTAGGAAATGGGAAGTAATGAACAGTCAGATAAAATGTTAAGGTTCATTATAAGGTACTATCCTTATAATACTGATTATTATTAGACTGACTTTGAATCTCATTTTTTAAGGATGCTTAGGTTTACATAGCTCAGATCAGCTATCTTATATCATTGAAACAACTGTCTTAACTCTTTGTTACTTAAAATACACATCAAATATATTCAAAATACAGATGATTTTAATTTGTACTATAAAAGTGCTGAATATTAACGGTGTGATATGTAAATGGAAGCTTTTTATATGAATATGTGCCAGATGTAAATTACCATATCTAGACTAATGTATTTAAAAATGTCACATAGAGCTGACATTCATTGTGTTAGTCATATCAAACTCATTATCTTTAGGTAAAATAACATTAAAAAATCAGATGATTGTCACAGACATGAGGTAGGAGAAACTGGTGAGCAGCAAATGCTGCTATTCTCAAAGCAGTTACTCCTAAGATATCCAAGTATAACTAAGGTGTACTTTTTCTGCAAAAAGAGGGCTGTTGAACTTGTTGTCTGATGATATAGACCCCAAAGGCAGTGAATTTTCTTCATTTGACCCCTTTTCTCTTCCCATCATTTTCCCCAAATAAACGTGAATGGATAAATAAAACATAATCTGTCTTGTGTGCCCAAAACATATATTGTGGTGGCCAATAACATATTTTGACATTCTGGTTTCCATGGCTTTAGATGTTTTGCACTAACACTATGAAGGAATGCTTTTTATACTTCCCTTTCTCTATCCTGGTTTTGACTTTGGAGGAGGAGGGTATACATAACAGCATCCATTCTGAGAGTTTACCAGCCATCGCAAAGCCGGCATGACTAAGGCGCTAGAAATTGTAGTCCAGGCTGCAGAAAAGGCTTTTTGGCACATGGTTCACTGCCAGTAGGAGAAAAGCACCCTGAGGGCTATTACACACTTGGATATTCCTGGGGCATATCATAAGATCTCATAGAAAAAGTATCCTGTTAGAATCTGGATGTAATTATAATAAAGAAACTACTAGATCTGGTTTGAATTTTTAAAAATTGTACCCTCTGAAGTTTCTTACTTTGTGCCTTAATAACATCAGTTTAACAATAAGGTAACATAATGGGGTTAACAAGTTAGCAGTAGCTAATTTTTAGTACCTTAAGAAGGATTGCATTTTGCCTTGTGTTCTCATCCCTGTTAGAAACTACTATAAATTATCTTGAATTGAACATCATGAATAAAGGAACATGATGCAGGATTTACCCAGTTTCTGAAACCTCTGAGAGTTGTATTTAAATGTGAAAATTGAATTGAGTGGTCAGTCTCTTGAGTCTTCTAACTCTGTTAACCCAGAGCTTTGATGGTGCATTAAATTACTTACTTTCAAAAAATATTTGCTGTCTTCAGTATCTAGGGCTGTGTGTCAGATTGAAAGACATATGTGCCTATAATTTATCCTGTAGGGTTCTAACATAAATATTTTAGCAGTAATTTGTACCACTGCATTTCCGGTAATTTGTTTCTAATACTAGGAAACGTCTATTGAAAGTATTTTAGTGGGATACTGAATTGTTAAGAAAAATATTTTATTTTTAAAAGATGTATGAAACTGAAGGAATGTTGTTTTGCTTTACATTTTCAATTGCTTATTTTCCTACCTAAAGGATTATTTTTAGAGAATGTGCCAAGTGATTATATTTCTCATTTTTGTAGATGGTTACAGTCATCCTCATTTTACAGAAAACAGGGACTCTAAGAGTTACTAAGTTAATGTGTTTTTCTGGCACACACCTAATTTCCTGGAGGCTAAATCAGGAGCAGCATTACCATTTCTGATTCCTTAGTCTAGTGTTACATATTCTGTCTTGCCTGGAAATTTTAATAATTACAGCTCAGCACTTTGTGGTTGAGAAGAGGGCTGAAGATTCATTCACTTGATGGTGAGGATGTCTAGGAACCTAGTACTTTCACTTTGGATGTGTTAGTGTACTCAGGTAAGAAACACCACTAACAGTTTAGTGGTGTTCACTGAACTATTCAAGGAATCCAGTCACAAGAAGAGCAAAGAGCTTACTAAGTCATCATAGTGCAGTAAACCATGTGTGTGTTTATAGATTTTTTAATCAGTAAGAAACCTGCATTAATACTATGTGTTTTGTTTTTTTATAGACTACCAAAAGGAAGCGTGGCTACATTAAAAATAAGCTGGTTTTTAAGAAAGGCAAGAAAATATCTAAGAAGACTGTTTAAATGCACTGTTCTGGTTCCTAACTTGAAGCAGTTGTCCTTGTGAGAACCGGTCTTTGCCTTTAGCTCATGTCGTGTTTCACAGCAAAGAGGGTACAGAACCATCACTGGTCCAGGTTAATGTACAAAATTTTCTGGCAATGCCTGATTAAAAAAATAAAATTGGCTTGTTGAGAACAGCTGTTTTCGATTTCTAATGTGAAGCAAGACAGAGCACTGCTGTAAATGTCTAGCAGCAGATTTTTTTTTTATTGGTACATATTATCCTTCAAATCTGAGAATTTGGACTAACTGCACCAAAGAACCCTCTAATTTGGTCCCTGGCACATGCATACTTGTCAATGTTTTTATTCTTTTACAAGACCTGCATTTTATTTGAATTACCCGAATAGCAATATGTAAAATACAAGTGACAAAATGTGATGAGAGCTTCTTGAACCGGTAAACTAGTACAGGTCTGAGAAAGACATATTAGAAAAATCATTATACTTCCTTGAATTATATTTATTTTCATGTTTCTCTTATGCAAAGAATGTTTCATCAAATGTATATTTTCTATTGCTTACTGTTTGCTCTGAGAAGAAGCTGCTGTTTCAAAGATGGACCTCTGAGTAGCTAATTGATTCAAGTAGTTTTTTTATGTTGACACATTATTACTGCTGTTAGCAGTCGTTTTCACCAGGTACTTACAGAGCAGATTTCATACATCATTCATTCAAGGGCTAAATTTATATTTTTTGGAAATCATGGCAACTACACAGGATGTTGCTTACCAGGACGGAGTTTTGGTATCTTAGTACTGAAGTTAGCACTATGTTTACATGCAAAAGATTAAGGAAAAAACCCTTAAAGTGGACAGGTATCCAAAGTTCATTTGCTGTGACTCATCAAAGTGATAAAAGACTTCTAACAACTTTGCCTGGACTTTTTTCATTTTACAACAGTTCATCCATTCACAATGATTTTGTTCTCTGCTCCATATTTTTTAATCCCTTAAGCATTTGATGAAACACTCTTTAGTGCTATATGCATTTTCTTACTTTTGTTAAAAATGTGACAATTGTCAAAAAATGCACTAAAATGTAAATGGAGATTGAACAAGTTCACTTTCCAGCTTATAGGCAACTTTATACAGACTTGAACATTTTCTCCAGTTGTTTAGTAAAAGTGAAAGAGAAAGGGTTTTTCCTGCCACAGGATATAACTTTTTTTTATATAACAAGCATAACACACCACTGCTTTTGGTGGAAAAGTGCAGAATAGTATGTACCTTTTATGAAGAAAAATGTAATTTACAATGTTCAGTGAGAATGTTACTGCTGATTTTCTTTTCCAAGGTGTAGAATATTCTTTGATTTATAGAATTCATTTTTGACCCAGATGATGGTTCCTTTACAGAACAATAAAATGGCTGAACATTTTCACAAATAGAGTGTAACGAAGTCTGGATTTCTGATACCTTGTCATTCGGGGGATTTTATTTTACTTTGTTGCTTTAAAATTCAGTGCAGAGAAGTTGTTGACTGTAGGGGAAATAAAGTTAATTCAAATTTTGTGTTAAGTGTTGTTTTTTACAAATCTTTTGGTTTTGAAAGGAATTGGTACTGAACACATACCTCCTTCTTCCTTGTTGACTTTCACAAAGGTTTTAAAGAAAATGTGTGGAAAAAAATACGTTAGATTATTTCATCTTAGACCAAGCTATTTTATTTGGCCTTCTTTTACCCTGGAATGAAAATCTTGGTTTTTTGTTTTTGTTTTTGTTTTTTGTTTTTTGTTTTGTTTTTGGAAGGGATTTGGGGAGGGGGAACACCTACCCAACTAGGAATTTTATCTCTGTTTAAATAAGGATAGGAACCTAACAAAACCATCCATGAAGTTCTGGTAATGAAATGTCAAGTCTCAGTATAGAATTTTCTCATTAGAAAAATCCCAAAGGAAAGACCCCTCACCTTTCTCAGGAAACAACATTTCGGTTCAGTGTATCTTGTCAGTAAAATACCATATTGTAACTGCTTAAGCACTTGTAGCACAAAAGTGAAATAGTTTGAATACATTGGAATATAGGATAACTGACTTAAAATATTCTTTAGATCTCTTAATTCATTTCATGTGTGATCACTAACATTGTACACCAAAGGAACTTAAAGATCGTGGCCTTGAAGTTTTAGACTATAAAACAGCTTTTAGGCTGTAGTGCTCTGTAGTATAAATAAGGCAGTGAGGCAGCAACTCCAAAGACAAAATTCCCTTTCAAGACTTACATTGTAACCTACTTGAGTTTATAGTTGTGGAGTTTTAATTCGTTTGCATTCTAGGCCATGACCAAGTGACCAGAGGACTAAAATAGTATAAAAGCATCCTGTAGTGAGTTTCCATAGCCAAGGGGGTGTAAGATCATGGAATTTGGAGCTGTTTCTCGTTTTTAAAAAATTAGTTGTAAAATACATATTAAATAAAATTTACCAACTTAACCATTTTGAAGTATACAGTTCAATAGTGAAGTACATTTACATTGTTGTGCTACCAGTCTCCAGAACTCTTTTCATCTTGCTGTAGCTGCTGCTGCTTAATGCTGGTTTTGCCATGTTGCCCATAGTCCTTAATCGAGATAGGTGGAGTAATGTTGAGCTCAACAGCTGTCTGCCATGGAAATAGTAGGAAATTGAGACAGACCAAAAACAGTAATGAAATGTCATGTCTTATTTTTATTGTGAAATGTAACACAGAGAACACAAAAATGTACAGTTGACCCTTGAACAACATGAGTTGCACACATGGATTTTTTTCAATAAATGTATTGAAAAATTTTGGCCGGGCATGGTGGCTCACGCCTGTAATCCCAGCACTTTGGGAGGCCGAGGTGGGCAGATCATTTGAGGTCAGGAGTTCGAGACCAGCCTGGCCAACATGGTATAACCCCATCTCTACTAAAATTAGAAAAATTAGCTGGGCGTGGTGGCAGGCTCCTGTAGTCCAGCTACTCTGGAGGCTGAGGCTGGAGAATAGCTTGAACCTGGGAGGCGGAGGTTGCAGTGAGCCGAGATCGTGCCACTGCACTGCAGCCTGGGCAACGGAGTGAGATGCTGTCTCAAAAAACCTATATAATTAATGTATTGAAACATTTTTGGAGATTTACAACAATTTGAAAAAAGCTTGCAAATGAACCGCATAGCCTAGAAATATTTTAAAAGTTAAGAAAAAGCTATGTGATTAATGCACAAAGTACATAGATAACTACTTTTTTGCTGTTGATTTGAGACAGTCTTGCTCCATCACTCAGGCTGGAGTGCAGTGACGTGATCTTGGCTCACTGCAACCTCCACCTCCTGGGTTCAAGCGATTCTCGTGCCTCAGCCTCCCAAGCAGCTGGGACTACAGGTGCCCACCACCATCCCTGGCTAATTTTTGTATATTTAGTAGAGATGGGGTTTCATCACGTTGTCCATGCTCATCTCGAACTCCTGGCTTCAAGTGATCCACTTGTCACGACCTCCCAAAGTGCTGGGATTACAGGTGAGCCACTGCACCTGGCCTAGGTACTACTCTTTTATTATTTACTACCATAAAATATATACAAGTCTATCATATGTTAAAATTTATGAAAACTTAAGCTCACTACATGGCGCCATTCACAGCTGAGAAATGTAAACCAATGTAAAGCCATATTAAATCATAACTGCATAAAATACTGTACTATAATATAGCCATCTGTTGCTACTATGAGCTCAAGTGTTGCTAGTATCCACTTAAAACACCATGTGTGACACTTATCACTTTTATAGCCTATTACTGGTTATGTTTTGGGGGACTCAAAAGTTTTATGTGAATTTTTGATTGGCAGTCATTGTTCAGGGGTCACCTTAGTGAATTAACTGCAAAGTGAGCAATTTTGTATCCGTGACACAGGTCAAGAGAACAGAACAGTGCCAGTACTCCAGAAGCTTCCTCATGACCCCTTGTGGTCACTATCCTGTCCCACTTCCCGCTCCAAAAGGTAATCATTATATTGGTCTTTATTGGTGCTTTGATTTATGGTTTTACCAATTCAGTATTTCTCTCTAAACATGTTGAGGTGCATCTATTTGAACTATAGAAATGGAATAATAGAGTATGTATTATTTTTATCTGTCTTCTTTTGCCCAGTATTTGTGAAATGCATTGAGGTTGTTGCTTGCAGCTACACGTTTTTTTGTTGCATTGCTATATATAGTATTCCTTGTGTGTGTCTGTAGCTGGCTCTCACACATATCCATTCTGTTGCTAAAGGGTATTTACATTGTTTCCAGTTTGAGGATATTACCAACAATGTTAGAGGAATACTCTTTTACATCTCCCTTGGTGCTTATATGCATGTATTTTCTGTAGGTGTTTACCTAAAAGTGGAATTGATGGGTTACTTCCATATCCCAGTCAACCCTTGTCATTCTTTTTAATTTTGCCTCTCTGGTGGGTGAATAATGATTTGTCATCATGTTTAGTTTGATATTTCTAGGTTAATAAGGCTGGCCATTTAGAAATCTCCCTTTTATAAGGTGTTGGTTCTAATACATTTCTCCTGGTTTTTTTAGAATTTATTATGTTAATAGGAATTCTTTGTCTTGTATATAAGGCCTTCATTTGTGTTGCAAATTGCCTAGGAATTAATAATTTTAATATAGTCTATTTCCATCTCTTGTATACCTATACAAAATCTTTTCCTCACTTGAAGCCATGATGATAGTCTGCTGTGTTTTCCAGAAAATGTATTGTTCTACTTTTTATACTTAGCTTTGCAGTCCACCTATAATTCATTTGTTGAGCACAATGTGAATTGTTTTTGTTTTAAGGGGTTTTATTGGCATATGTATATCTAAGTGACCCAGCACCATTTATTGAAAAGACAGTTCATTTCCTACAGCTCTTCAGTATCCCTTTTGTAGTAAATCATATGTCCATATATGCATCTATTTCTAGGCCCTCTGTTATATTCCATAGAGCTCTGTGTGTGTTGACTTAATATATAGCTTTAAGATAATTCAGAAAATATGGTAGAGTAAGTCCATCTGTCCCTCCATTGTTCCTTAATTTGCCTTGCTTTTTCATACAAATTGTAGAATCAGGTTAAGCTTCACCAAAAAAAAAAAAAAAAAAAAAACCCTGTTGAGCTTTTGATTTGGCAGTGAATATATAGATCATTTGGGGAAAATGAACACCATTGAAATATTGAGTCTTGTGTCCATGAGTGTGGCATATCCTTCCATTTATGCAGGCCTTTAGTTTCTGTTTTATTGCTTTTGAAGACCTTGCGCATTTTCATAACTTTGATTCCAAGGTATATGTTATTTTTAATACTATCATAAAATTAGATTTTCTATTTCTCAGCATATAAACATAGTTGATTTTTATATGTTGAAATTACTAAACTTATTCTAACAATTCCAATTTTTTTGTTGTGAACATCATAACTTGGGAATAATGACAATTTTACTTCTCCCTTTCTAATCATTATATATTTATATTTCTTGCTTTGCTGCACTGGCTAGGACACACACCCAGTATAGTACTGCAAAGAAAAGGCAACATCTTGCTTTCTTCTCTCACAGCAGAAGCTTTTGACATTTCACCCTTTAAGTTTGCTGTATATTTTCTATAGATATCTCTGATCAGATTGAGGACATTACTGTTTGCTGTGAGTTTTTAAATCATGAATAGGTTTTGTTTCTCAAGTAGTTTTTTCCTTCATTCATTGAGATGATGCTGATTTTTCTCCTTTAATCTGGTACACGAATTACAGAAACTTTGTTCACAATGTTAAATTAAATGAAACTTGTATTCCTGGAATAGTGATTTATGCTTGGTGAAATTTACTGGTGAAACCATTTGGGCCTGGAGTTCTTTTGCAAATGCTTTTAATTACAGATTACGTTTTACAGATACAGGATTATTTCAGTTTTTTACTCCTTGTTTCCATTTTGGTGAGTTGTTTTCAAGGAATTCATCTAAATTTTCAATTCGGTTAAAGTAAAATTGTTGAAAATATCACTTAATTGTTTTAATGTCTGCAGTTTCTATTGGTGTTCCTTTTTAATTATAAATATTTCATTTTTCCCCCTTGAATTCATACTTCTTTCCCCCCACCTCTGCCATACACTTTTTTCCCCTGATTTTCCTTGGCAGGTTTTGTTTTTGTTTTTTTTCTTTACATCAATTTTGTTAGCTGTTTTTTTTTTTTTCTTTCAAAGACCAGCTCCTCACTTTAGTGCTTTCTACAGTGTTAGTTCATTATTTTGTGCCATTTCCTTGGGGTGGGCGGAGGGTAATATTCTTTTAAACTTGGTGTGGTGATTTTTTCTTTCCTAATATATTGTTACAGATTTACTCTGAGCATAATTTAGCCTCCATTCTCACAGGTTTTGAGGTGACTAAATGTCATTAAGTTAAATGTATATTTAATTTCCATTGTACTTCTTTTTTAAAACCATGAGTTATTTACATGTACTTTCTAAAAATTTCCAAATATGGTGGTTTTCTAATATCCTTTTATTATCAACTTCTACCTTTGTTGAATTGTAGTCAGATACTCTATAATTTTAATCCTTTGCAATTGGTTGAGGCTTGCTCTGTGACTCAACTTATGGCCAGTTTATAAACATATAGATTATTATTATATTTTGCCAATGAAACATAGTGTCAAATGAGCACACAGTGCTTTCAGAGACATAAGTAAATGTTTTTTGAATTTTTGGTTTTTGGTTTTTTTTTTTTGAGATGACATTTTGCTCTTGTTGCCCAGGCTGGAGTGCAATGGTGTGATCTCAGCTCACTGCAACCTCTGCCTACTGGGTTCAAGCAATTCTCCTGCCTCAGCCTCCTGAGTAGCTGGGATTACAGGCACCCTCCACCATGCCTGGCTAATTTTTTGTATTTTTAGTAGAGATGGGGTTTCGCCATGTTGGCCAGGCTGGTCTCAAACTCCTGACCTTCAGATGATCCACCCGCCTCGGCCTCCTAAAGTGTTAGAATTACAAGTGTGAGCCACTGTGCCCAGCTGAATATAAATATTTTCCATACATATAATTTTTCTCCTTATGTCCCTGAAAACAATGTCTGTTCTTTTGGCAATTCTTGGGCATACTGTTTGAATCTTTTGTGGCTATTTTGTTATTTACTGAGAAGAATGTACTGAAATCACACACGATTATAATAGATTGTGTATTTCTCCTTGAATTATGAATTTATTTCTTTATATGTTTTGATTCCATATTAATAAGTTTATACACATTTGGAGCCTGTATCTTATTGGTAAATTGAGCCTTCAGCTTTTTAGAAATGTCAATCTTTAATAAGACTTTTTGTTAAAAGCCTATTTTTTTCTGATGAATAATAGCATTATGTCAACATTGTTATGGTGTTCACATAATATATGTTTTTTATTCTTCTAATACATCCCACTTTGGATTTGTTGAGCTTTTAACTTTGTGACTTGTTGGTTTTCATCAGGTTTTTTTGAAGTTCTCATTATCTCTTTAAATGTTCCTTCTTCCCCTATTCTTAGTACTTTCCTTCTGAGAGTCCAGTTAAACATAATTAGACCTTCTTACTCCTAATTTCTCTGTCCTCTCCCTTCTCTCTTCTTTTGCCTCTCCATTCACTCCTTAAGTCAGCCATGTCTCTTTTTATACTTTACACCTGATCCACTGAAATTCCCAATCTTATCACTGTTTAACATAGCATAGTTTTCAATGCTATGTTAAATGCTATGTATTGTATCTGATAAATCCATTATCTAGAGCTCTTGTGGGTCTTGTTTCTATGGCATAGTGGGTCTTTTTTTCTGCTGCTTGTTGTTCCTGTGGTCTTCTGATGGGCATGGGTTTGTGTTTTAGACATTATATTTAAGAAATTGTATGAGTCAGTTTAGGCCTAAGGTGGTGGTTTACTTCACAGGAATATTTATTTATTTATTTATTTATTTATTTATTTATTTATTTTGAGTCAGGGTCTGTCACTCAGGCTGGAATGCAGTGGTATGACACTGTAGCCTCAAACTCCTACATTTCAATGATCCTTCCATCTCAGCCTCCTAAGTAGCTTGGATTACAGGTATGAGCCACCATGTTCAGCCCATGCTTTACAGATTTTCTTTTGTTTTTGCCGGGTACCTAGGGGAACTAATAAACCAGAAACACCTTAATTCAATTTATGAAGGGATTAATATTATATAGAAAGCTAGCCTGCCATCCCCATAAGGGCTAGTTCATTATTTTCAGGCTGAAATTCTCTGAGGATTTCACCCAAGCAGATAGGAATATTTGTCCCCATAGTCCTACAAAGTCATTAAAAATGGTATTCAACTCTGTCAATTTCCCAAGGGAAAATGGCCCCAAATGCCAAGCTTACCTCAGAACTTGTCTTCTTGATTCTGGCCTGCTAATACTGTTTTGGTTCTGTTAAGTCTTGAAGCGGGTATTGTTCAGCTTTTCTAATTGTTGTTAGCTGGGTAGTTGGTTAAAACTCCCTATTATTAGAAATCCCTATTATTAAAAATGGAATTTAGCAATAAAATAATCTGTGATCCTTTGAATCACAGAACATATCTAATATTTAATGTTTCTTACATCTTCCCCACTATCTGTATAGTAACTAGACATTGCCAGTTCTAACTGCCACCCAGAGATAGTCACAATCTCAATTTTACTTAGAAAAAACTCTCCAATAAAATGCTATATTTTCAATTTCTAAATCTTTTTGGGTTTTTTTTTTTTTTTTTTGACAGAGTGTCGCTGTTGCCAGGCTGGAGTGCTGTGGTGTGATCTCCGCTCACTCCAACCTCCGCCTCCCAGGTTCAAGCAATTCTCCTGCCTCAGTGTCCCAAGTAGCTGGAACTACATGTGCGTGCCACCACACCCAGCTAATTTTTGTATTTTTAGTAGAGACGGGGTTTCACCATGTTGGCCAGGATGGTCTCGATCTTTTTTTTTTTTTTGAGACAGAGTCTCGCTCTGTCGCCCAGGCTGGAGTGCAGTGGTGCGATCTCAGCTCACTGCAACCTCCGCCTCCTGGATTCAAGCTATTCTCCTGCCTGAGCCTCCCAAGTAGCTGGGATTACAGGCACGTGCCACCAGCCACCACGCCTGGCTAATTTGTTTTGTATTTTTAGTAGAGAGGGGGTTTCACCATGTTGGTCAGGCTGGTCTGGAACTCCTGACCTGGTGATCCACCCGCCTCGGCCTCCCAAAGTGCTGGGATTACAGTCATGAGCTACTGCGGCCAGCCTCTATTTCTAAATCTTAAAAATAGCCTTAGCCAGGCATGGTGGCATGTGCCTGTAATCCTAGCTACTCGGGAGGCTAAGCTGGCAAGATTGCTTGAGCCCAGGACTTTAAGGTTGCAGTGAGCTATGATCACGCTACTGCACTCCAGCTTGGGGACACTGATTAAAATATCAAGTGTCTCCTATGAAACTGGCTTCAGTGAAAAGTGGAGCTAGTAAGACGAAAACTAAAGAAAGATCAAATGGCAGCCAGAGTGACTAATAACAGTATATTCTCATAATCTCAGCATACTTACTTGTTGAAACAAGCTAGATAGATGATATATCATGTGTTCTTCCTTCCATAGACTAAGATTTACATGGACCAGAGCCCAGTCTGTATCCTGCTGAAGGAAATTTTTAAAAATGCTTTGATGGACTTAACTATTAATGAGAAAACTTCACTAACAAACATTGCAGAACGTGGGGACTAGTGTAGCTGTTACCTCCCTTTCCCCAAGGGAATATAAAAGGTAAAATAGAGACCTGTCAGTGGGCAAACCTAGTTCATATCTCCTTTTTATAATATCAAGTTATCTCACATTTAGATCTATACTGTATTGTGAGTTGTTTTTGTATATGACTTTGAGGTGTTAGGGTTTTTTAATTCATTTGATCCAATGCCATTTGTTGAAAAGAGTGTTTTCCTCATTTAATTGGCACCTTTTTAGAAATCTGTTTAAAATGTTGGTTTATTTCTGGATTCTCTATTCTGTTCTATTGATATGTACGTGTCTTCTTACACCAATAGTGTACCATCTTGATTACTGTAGGTTTACCATAAGTTTGAAGTCTGGTAATGCAAGTTCTGTGCCTTTGTTCAATGGCCCTTTAATTACCCTGGGACCACAGGCATGTACTGGATATCTTGGGCAAATGAAGATATATTGTCACCCAACCTGTAACTGACAAAGGACTAATATCCAGAATATATAAAGAACTCTTAGGAAAACAAAATATTTTTATTAGCCCTTGACAGAAGAAAAACCCAAATGGCAAATAAATACATGAAAACGAACATACTGTCCACCAGATTGGCTAATTGGGGGAGGTATGCATAAATGAGCTCCCATATATTGCTGGTAAAAATCACTATGGAAAACTTTGGCATTAGTTAGTGCCACTGACAATATGCATATTCCTATATCCAGCCATTCTAAATCTTAAAAATAGACAAGTTGACAGCAGTATATTCATAAAAAGAAATACAAGGAGAAAAGATACCTTTATATGGAAAAAACATTGGTAAAAACATTAAAGAATCAGACAAAAGGATATGTAACATATGTTTCTGTTTATAGTTCCAAAACAGGCAAGATTATTATATTTTGTTTAGGGATGTATACATACTGTTAAAGTATAAAGCAAAGCAAAGACATGATTCCCCACAAAGTTAAAATAATGGTCAGCTTTGGGAAGGGAGGGCGAGGGATATCAGTGATTTGGTAAGCAGGGAACTTACTAAGTTTCACAAATGTTCTATTTTTTGAGTTGCATTATGATTACATGTGTCTGTTTTAAAATAACTTGTTATGCTGTACATTTTATTTTTGCACTGTGCTTGGACTATACAGCAGCAAGAAGAATAGGCAGCTCCAGGTCTTCATTCGGTCTTCATTCCCCATGGAAAGATTACAAGTAGAGACTGACTAAAGAAAACTTTATGGGAACTCTGGAAGGCAAAGGTCTACAAGAACCAAACTAATGCCCAATCAAGGAAAAGTCACATTCAAAATGGTAAGAAATTTTGTGGTAGTTTTACTCAGGCTTGCCCCACCCTCTCCACAGTGTGGTAGTGTTGGGAGGAAGCAGCAGCCCAGGTACCAGTGACCTCCCTCAAATAGGAGGGAGCAGGGCAGATCTTACTTGCAACATTTTGGGGGCTGCTGAAGAACTGGTCTCTGTTTTGCCTAACTTGGAGCTTGGATGAGGAAAAGTGGTATACTTAGAGCGCAGCCTTGGAAAAGCCATAGAAAGTGGTGGGTAACTGTGAAAGCTGCAGGACTGCAGACCTATGGACTAGAACAAGGTACAGGAAGACTCTTTGGAAAAGTAAAAAATTTAAAAGCATGGTGTAACAGAATAAAAACAAATACACACAGGGCCTCAGGCAAGACCCTTACCAAGCAAAGTCCTGGAGGGTCTTTGGGGCTTCATCGTGGGATGATTCTAAAGGTCAGAACACATCTTACTAGTTAGTGGAGGTCCCTTCTGGCATGGAGCCAGTCTGCAAAGACTGGGAAACTTGGCTGTTTTTCACATGTCCAGTTTTCAACAAAAGATCACAAGGCATACAAAGAACAAAACATGGTCTATTCATAGGAAAAAATGTGCAGAAACTGTCCCTTAAACTAAAGCATCAGATGTACTAAAGACTTTAAAATACACTCAAAGAACTAAAGGAGAACACAGAAAAACCAAACAAAATTGGAAATCAACTAAGAAATTATTTTAAGCACCAAATTCCAACAGGCACTTCAGGACAGCTGACTAGAAGCATTTAGTAGTTGCCGCCTCCACCAAGAAGAACCACAGTGGTGAGTAGATAATCACACTTCAAATAGATCATCCAAGAGAGAATACTGGAAGTCAACAGCAAGGGGATAGGAAATACTTAAGAAAGAAGGAAGTGGGAACGCCTGCCTGTCCAGGAATGTCTAGCAGTCAAAAGAGACTCCCCAGTACAGGGAAAAGGTAAGTGACAGACCATCAGCAGTCCACATTTCTACCATGGACTCCTGCAACCCTACCATGGGAGAGCCCCTTGATCGTCACAGGCCCTGAAATTAACATAGGGAGCTGCCAGGAGATTATATTATGGCACTGCTTCAGGGAGGAAGCTCACACTGGGTTTCACACACACCTTAAGACGTAAGCAGCTAAAGCAAGGCACTGTCTTAGAGCCTCCCAACAGTAGACCATGTATGTTCTGGAACCCAGCAATGCCAGGGCTTGAGGCACAAGAGAAGTATGGCTGCTGCTTCTGGGGTTTAGGCATGAGCAACCTTGGGCAATCATACCAGGTCTGAGGCATGGGTGAGGCACAGGCTACCCCAGCATAAGCTATTGCATGAGTGATACATGTGTTCCCCATCTGCTGGCCTAGGCTGCCCACCACTGAAGGCTGCTGCCACCTACCACCAAAGCATTCCACAGGTGGCTGGCAAGCATACTCCTGCCTACCATGGTTGGCACCTGAACTCACCACCAGGCAGCCTGAAGACAAGCCCACCTGGCCTGGCTTCACCTCCCCCTGACCGTGTGCCACAGCGTCACAGTACACAATCCAAGGACCAAAGGATTGCTTAGTACACTCCACCCCCATTGGCACCTGAACACTCCTGCAAGGGGCCTGAGGTTGGGCCTACCCACCAGGCCACTACCAGCACAGCTGGCAGCCACCTCCATATGTGGGCATGGAGACTGGCCCTCTCAGCCCATTACAGACGCCACCAGCACCGATGCACACCACTTGGACCCAGACTGTTGTCCTACCACTATTCCTGTCATTGCCCATGCCATGCCAGCCACCCAGGGGACCAAGAACCTGCCTGACTCATTGCTGCCACTATTGGCACTTGAGTAAGCCACCTGGAGGCCCAAGAATTAGCCTGCATGGACCCACTAACACCAGTGCCAGCTTCCCTTGCCCTGAGCCAAGTGCAGACACAGCCCACTGTTGCCAGTAATGGAGCCAAAAGACTAACCAACATGGCATACCAGGCCCCAGCAAAACATCACCAAAGCCTCCACTAATAACCTCACTCTAAGCCACCAAGGAAATCACAGATACCATTGACTCCATTTACTACTGAATAAATGATACAGTATGCTACTGCATACACCCAGAATCAAAGGGAAAGTGTCCTACCCAACCAGCGTCATAAACACACCTTCAGGAAAAAGTCGTCCTCTACAAAAGCAAAGTCAAAAATTTGGAAGAAGCAACTGTTATACCAATGTATAGATATCAACATAGGAACAAAGAAAACATGAAAAATCAAGGAAATTTGACAGCTCTAAAGGAACACTAATTCTGCAATAACAGATTCCAATCAAAAATTCATAAAATCCAGGGGAAAAACTGATTCTAAAGCAGCTCAGTGAGATACACAAAAACTCTTAAAAAAAAAAAAAGACCAAAAATGTAAAGATATGAATGAGAAATTTACCACACAGATCGATGATATCATAAAAAAGAAAAAAGCCAATTCTGGAATAGAAGAATTCATTGGATGAAATACAAAATACATCCAAAATCTTAAACAACCAATTAGGTCAAGCAGAAGAAATAATCTCAGAACTTGAAGACAAGTCTTTTGAAATAACTCAGGCAAAAATAGAAAATAAAAAGTAATGAGCAAAAACTTCATGACATATGGGACAACACAAAGCAATGAAATACTTGAATTATCAGGGTCCCAGAAGGCAAAGAGGGGAGAACTTTTCTAGTCTAGCAAGAGATTTAGATATCCAGATACAGGAGATTCAGAGATCCCTAAACAGATAGCAGTGCGAAAAGGTCTTCTCCATAGCACATTATAGTCAAACTCAGAAGTCAAAGACAAGGAGAGAATTCTGAAAACAAGGGAAAAGTGTCTAGTACCTATAAAGGAACTCCCATCAGAATAACAGCAGACTTCTCAGCAGAAATGTTACATGCCAAGAGAGAATAGGATGATGATATATTCAAAATGCTGACAGAAAAAAAAAAAAAAGCCCTGACAGCCAAAGATACTATATCCAGAAAAATTATCCTTGCGAAATAAAGGAAAAATAAAATATTTCCTAGACAAGCAAAAGCTGAGAGAATCACCACTACACCAGCCTTACAGAAAGGCTCAAGAGAATCTTAAACCTGGAAGGGAACAGATGCCATTTACCATCATGAAAACAGGAAAGTAAAAAACTCACTGGAAAAGCAAATGTACAAGTGAAAAGAACAAACTCACATGGTACCACTACAGAAAACCACCAAACCACAATTACAATAAGAGAAAAAGAAAGAACAGGCCAGGCACAGTGGCTCATGCCTGTAATCCCAGTACTTTGGGAGGCTGAGGGGGGGATCACAAGGTCAGGAGATCGAGCCCATCCTGGCTAACATGGTGACACCCCGTTTCTACTAAAAATGCAATAAATTAGCCAGGCATGGTGGTGGGCACCCGTAGCCCCAGCTACTTGGAAGGCTGAGGCAGGAGTATGGCAAGAACCTGGGAGGCAGAGCTTGCAGTGAGCCAAGATCGCACCACTGCACTCCAGCCTGGGTGACAGAGCAAGACTGTCTCAAAAAACAAAAACAAACAAACAACAAAAAAAGAATATACAAAACAACCTAAAAACAACAGTATGACAGAAACAAAACCTGACATACTAGTAATAACCTTAAATGTAAATCAGTTAAATATTGCATTTAAAAGATATAGACTGCCTGATGGGTAAAAAAACATAACCCAACTATATGCTAACTACAAGAAATGCACTTTACCTATAGAATTACAACAAAGAGAAGGGAAAACATATTCCATGCAAAGAGACAGACTCCAATACAATAATAGTGGGGTGCTTCAACACCCTACTCTTAAGCATTAGATCATCTAGACAAAAAGAACAGCCAACCAAGAAACACTGGATTTAAACTGACCTTTGGATCAAATGGGCCTAACATTAACACAGAACATTTTATCAAACATTTGCAGAATACACATTCTTCTTTTCAGCACACAGAACATTCTCCAAGATAGACCATATTTTAGGCCAGAAAAAGAAGCCTCAACAAATTTAAAGTATCTTCTCAGACCACAATGGGACAATACTAGAACATAATGCTAAGAGGAATTTTGAAAACTATACACACATATAGAAATTAAATAACATGGTCCTGAACAACCTAATTAGGTCAATGAAGAAGAAATAAAAACATTTATTGAAACAAATGAAAGTGGAAATACAACATCTTCAAACCTGTGGGATACAGGAAAAGCAGTACTAAAAGGGAAATTTATAGCAATAAATGCCTGCTGCAAAAAAGATTTCAACTAAAAACTCTAATGATGCACTTCAAGGAACTAGAAAAACAAAAACAAACCTAATTGAAAATTAGCAGAAATAGGCCGGGAATGATGGCTCACGCCTGTAATCCCAGCACTTTGGGAGGCCAAGGCAGGTGGATCACAAGGTCAGGAGTTTGAGACCAGCCTAGCCAAGATGGTGAAACCCAGTCTCTACTAAAAATACAAAATTTAGCCGGGTCTGGTGGCAGCTGCCTATAATCCCAGCTACTCAGGAGGCTGAGGCAGGAGAACTGCTTGAACCCAGGAGGCAGAGGTTGCAGTGAGCTGAGATCGCACCACTGCACTCCAGCCTGGGTGACAGACCAAGAGTCAGTCTCAGAAAAAAAAATTACCAGAAATAAAGATCAGAGCAGAAGTAAATGAAATAGAAAGTTAGAAAATAACAAAGAATCAATGAAATGAAGTTGGTTCTTCAAAAAAAAAAAAACAAAACTGATAAACTTAGGTAGAGTAAGAGAGAAGACCCAAATAAAATTAGAAATGACAAAAGAGATATTACAACTAATACCACAGAAATACAAAACTTCCCAGAGACTTATATGAACAATATGCTAACAAACTGGAAAAATCTAGAGGAAATGGATAAATTCCTGGACACATACAACCTAACAACATTGAAACAGGACGAAATCAAAAACCGGAAGAGACCAATAACAGGTAATGAGATGGAAGCAGTAATAAAGTCTTCTGACAAAGCCCAGCACTGGATGGATTCACTGCCGAATTCTACGAAACATAAAAAAGAACTAATACCATAGCTGCATGTGCTAGCATGCTTGTAATCACAGCTACTCTGGAGGCAATCCCAACTACTCAGGAGATTGAAGTAGGAGGACTGCTTGAGCCCATGAGTTTGAGACTAGCATGGGCAACACAGTGAAACCCCATCTCAAAAAACAAAAACAAAAGTAATACCAGTCTTTCTCAAACTATTCCAAAAGATTAAAGAATCAGGGATTCTTCCTAACTCATTCTATAAGGCCAGCATTACCCTGATTTCAAAAAGAGATAAGGACATAACAGCAACAACAACAAAAAAAATTGACAGGCCAGTGTCCCTGATGACTCTAGATGCAAAACTGAACAAAATACTAGCAAAGTGAATTCAAGAACACATCAAAAAGATAACACACCATAATCAAGTGGGATTTACCTCAGGGATGCAAGGATGGTTCAACATACACAAATCAATAAAACTGATACATCACATCAACAGAATGAAGGACCAAAAGCATAGGATCATCTCAATAGACACAGAAAAAGCATGTGATAAATTTCAAGATCTCTTCATGACTAAAGACTCAACAAACTAGGTATAGAAGGAACACGTCAAAATCAGAAAGGCCATATATGAAAAACCCATAGCTAACATCATACTAATGGAAAAGTGTTAAAGGCCTTTCCTCTAAGAAATGGAACAAGACAAAGATACCCATTTTCACTACTCCTATTCAACATAGTACTGGATGTACTAGCCAGAACAATCAGGTAAGAGAAGAAAATAAAAGACATCCAAATTGGAAAAGAGGAAGCCAAACTGTCCCACTTTGCATATGACACAATCTTATATTTAGAAAATGAAAAGAATCAACCAGAAAACTATTACAGCTGATAAGCAAATTGAGTAAAGTTGCAGGATAAAAAAGCAACATACAAAAAGTCAGTGCCATTTGCCTACACTGATAATGAAATAGCCAAAAAGGAAATCAAGAAAGCAATTCCATTTACAATAGCTACAAAAATAATAAAATACATAGGAATATATTTAACAAAGGAGGTGAAAAATCTCTACAAAACACTGATGAATGAAGTTGAGGAGGACAAAACAAATGGGAAGACATTTCATGCTCATGGATCAGAAGAAGAATGTTAAAGTGACCATGCTTCCCAAAGCAATATACAGATTAAATGCAATCCCTATCAAAATACCAGTCATTTTTTTACAGAAATAGAAAAAAAAATCCTAAGATTCATATAGAAACAATAAAGAGCTAGAATAGCCAAAGCAATCCTGACCAAAAAGAACAAAGGTGGAGACATCACACTACCTAACTTCAAATTATATTACAAGGGTATAGTATCCAAAACATCATGGTATTGGCATGAAAATAGACACATAAACCAACGGAATAGAACAGAAAACACAGAATAAATCCATGTATTTACAACCAGCTGAAATCCTAGCACACTGGGAGGCCAGGGTGGGCTGACTGCTTGAGTCCAGGAGTCTGAGACCAGCCTGGGAAACATGGCAAAACCATGTCTTTACAAAAAATAGAAATCAGCTGAGCATGGTGGTGCATGCCTGTCATCCCAGCTACTGAGGAGACTGAGAGGTAGGAGGAGCACTTGAGGCTGGGAGGTCAAGCCTGCAGTGAGCTGTCATCACACCACTGCACTCTAGCCTGGGTGAAAGTTTTTTTTGCCTTAGTCTAGGAAAGACTTTATGTCTAAAACCTCCAGTGCACAGACAACAAAAACAAATGGACATACCTGGTTATTCCTTCCAGTAACATAAAAAATAGACAAATGGGACTCTATTAAACTGAAATCTGCACTGTAAAAGAAACAGTGAAGACACAAACCTGTTGAATAGGAGAATATATTTGCAAACATCCTCTGACAAAGGACTAACAAACAGGCTACATAAGGAACACAACAATTTGTGAAAACACCATTAAAAAGTGGGCAAAGAACTGAATAGATAGTTCTCAAAAGAAGACATACAAATGGCCAATAAGTACATTAAAAAGGCTCAACATCATCAGTCATCAGGGAAATGCAAACCAAAATCACAGTGAGATATCTTATCACAGAATGGCTAATCATTAAAAGACAGATGCTGGCAAGAAGGCAGAGAAGAGGCAACTCTTACCCACTCTTGGTGGGAATGTAAATTAGTATAGTCACTATGGAAAACAGTATGGAGATCTCTCAAAAAACTAAAATTAGAACTACCACACTATCCAGCAAACCCATTACTGGATATCTATCCAAAAGGAAGGAAATCAGTCTACCAAAAGGATACCCTCATTTACATGTATATTGCAGCACTATTCACAATAGCAAAGATATGGAATCAACCCAAGTGTCCGTTGATACATGAATGGATAAAGAAAATGTGGTATATATACACAATGGAATACTATTTGGCCATTAATAATGAAATCATGTCATTGGCAACAACATGGATGGAACTGGAGGTCATGTTAAGTAAAATAACAGGCACAGAAAGACAAATACAACATGTTCTCAGTTGTGTAGGACCTAAAAACTTGATATCATGGAGATAGAGAATAGAATACCAGAGGTGGGGAGTGTGTGAGTGGGAAATGAAGAGGCTGGTGAATGGGTACAGACTTAGATAGAATACATCCTAATGTTCACTATTAGAGTAGGATGATTATAGTTAGCAACAATATATTGTATATTTCAAAATAACTAGAAGTGAGGATTTGAAATATTCCCAACACATAGAAATGAAAAATAACCTGACAGATACTCATATTACACGTGTAATATGTGTAATACTCATGAGTATTACACATATTACATATTCTATGTATGTGCTCCATAAATATGTAAAACATTCTGTGTCAATAAGAAAAATAAACCAGATTTCATCACTGAAAAAAATCACAATTGAAAAATTGACAAGAGACATTTAACAGACTCAGAATCATAAACCTAGTCACTGGAAATTGATTCTGAGAAGCAAAAAAGAGAAAAGGATAAAGAAATGTGAACAGAACCTAAGGGACACCATCAAGCAAACCAACATATGCATTAAAGGAGTTCCAGAAGGAACAAAGACAGGCAGCATGATGGAGGAGACAAGGGCAGAAAACATCAAATTTGAGGAAAGACATGAATCTACAAATCCAAGAATTTCATTAAATTCCAAGTAGGATAAACTGAAAGGGACCTGCACTAACACATTATAATCAAACTGTTAAAGCCAAAGAGAATCTTGAAAGCAGCAAGAGATATGACTTGTCACATATAAGCAATCCTTAATAAAATTATCATCAGATTTCTCAGCAGATACCTGGGTAGCCAGGAGGCTGTGCCATGATATATTTAAAGTGCTGAAAGAAAAGTCTCAGCAAAGAGTTCCATATCTGACAAAACAGTCCTTCAAAAATGACCAAAATTAAGACATTCTCCCAAATGTCTTAATTATTTTGGGAGACATGTCTCCCGAAATTAAGACATTCTCAGAGAAAGCAGCAGCTGGGGGCGAGTTCATTACTACTAGACCTGCCCTTCAAGAAATTCTGAAGGGAATCCTAAAATTTAAAATGGAATGCTTCAGATAGTAACTGTAAGCCATACAAAAATATGGAGCTCTATAGTAAAAGTAAATACATGGACAAATGGGCCGGGCGCGGTGGCTCACGCCTGTAATCCCAGCACTTTGGGAGGCCGAGGCGGGTGGATCACGAGGTCAGGAGATCGAGACCATCCCGGCTAAAACGGTGAAACCCCGTCTCTACTAAAAATACAAAAAATTAGCCGGGCGTAGTGGCGGGCGCCTGTAGTCCCAGCTACTTGGGAGGCTGAGGCCGGAGAATGGCGTCAACCCGGGAGGCGGAGCTTGCAGTGAGCCGAGATCCCGCCACTGTACTCCAGCCTGGGAGACGAGCGAGACTCCGTCTCAAAAAAAAAAAAAAAAAAAATACGTGGACAAATTGGTTGGTATAAATATAACAGACTATTGCAACTTTAGGCTGCTAATGTAATCTCTGTGTTAACCACAGAGAAAACAGTGCTAGAATACAGATCAAGGAAATGAGAATTAAATTTGTCACAAGAAAAAAAAAATGGCTCAACACAAAAGGCAGTAATGGAGGAAATGAGGGGCATGACACATACAGAAAACAACGAAATTACAAAGTCGGTCCTTCCCTACCAGTAATTTCTTTTTTTATGTTTTTTTTATTTTTTGAGATAGAGTCTTGCTCTGTCACCCAGGCTGGAGTGCAGTGGTGCAATCTCAGCTCACTATACCCTTACGCCTCCCAGGTTCAGGCGATTCTCTGCCTCAGCCTCCCAACTAGCTGGAATTACAGGCGTGCACCACCACACCCAGCTAATCTATGTATTTTAGTAGAGATGACATTTCGCCATGTTGGCCAGGCTGGTCTTGAACTCCTGGCCTCAAGTGATCTGCCTGCCTCAGCCTCCCAAAATGCTGGGATTACGAGTGTTAGCCATTGCACCCCGCCCAGTAATTTCTTGAAATGTAAATGAATGGAACTCCAATTGATAGACACATTTACAGAATGGATTTTTTAAAAAGATTACAACTATGTGCTGTCTACAAGAGACTCATATTTAGATGGAAGGAGATGCATACGTTCAATGTTAAAGGATGGAAAAAATAGTAATCACAGAGAAGTGGCTATGCTAGTATTAGACAAAATAAGTCAAGCACTGTTTCAAGAGAAAAGGACATTATATATTGATAAAAGGATTAACTTACCAAGAAGATAGAACAATTATAAGCATCATGCATCAAACATCAGGGCTTCAATATATATAAAGCAAGCATTGACAGACTTGAAGGGAGAAATACTGTTCTACAATAACAGTAAGAGAGTTTCATACGCCACTTGTAATGATGGTTAAAACAACCTGACAGGATCAATAAGGAAACAGAGGATTTGAACAATGTGATAGGCCAAATGGACCTAATGTACAGATCACCCAACAACCAGAGAATGTATACTTTTCTCAAGTGTACATGGATTATTCACCAGAATAGATTATATGTTAGGCCACAAAGCAACTCTTAATACATTTTAAAGGGCAGAAATGATAAAGTATCTTCTTTAATCACAATGCAATGCAATTAGAAGGAAAACTGGGAAATCCAAATGAACATACTTTTAAGCAACCAATGTGTCAAATAAGAAATCACAAGGCAAACTATAGAATATCTTGTGACAAATGATGGTAAAATCACAATATGACAAAACTTACAGGATGCCATGAAAGCACTGCTGAAAAAGAAATACATATTAATAGCTGTAAACACATTTAAGAAGATCTCACATCAACAACCTAATTTTACAACGTAAAGAACTAAAACTAAACCCAAGGCTAGCTGAAGGAAGGAAATAAAAATTAGAGCAGAAATAAAGAACAGAAACATACAGAAAAAAAAATCAACAAAACCAAGAGTTAATTTTTCAAAAAGATCAACAAAATTGACAAACCTTTAGCTAGATTGACAAAGAAAAAAAATAACTAAAATTAGAGATGAAAGTGAAGACATTACTACCAATTCTACAAAAATAAAAAGGATCCTAAGAATACCATGAACAATTGTATGCCAACAAATTGAATAACCTAGATGAAAGGGACAAACTCCTAGAAACACACAACCTACCAGGATTGAATAATAGAGAAACAGAAAATCTAATTCATCTTATGAGGCCAGCATGCTCCGGTACCAAAGCCAGAAAAGACACAAGACAACTACAGATCAACAACCATTATGAATGAATATTGATTCAAACATCTTCAGTGTAATACTAGCAAAGCAAATTCAACAGCATATTTAAAGGATTATTCACCATGAGAACATGAAGTTTATTCTTAGAATGCAAGGTGGTTCAACATATGAAAGTCAGTGCAATGCACCACACGTTAACAGAATAGAGGGGGGAACCACTTGATTAACTCATGCAGAAAAAGCATTCTGACAAGATACAACACCCTTTTATAACAAAAACACTCAGCAAAATAGAAGTAGAAGGAAAGTACCTCAACATAATGAAGTCCATATATGAAAAACCCACAACCAATCTCATAATGGTGAATGGCTGAAACCTTTTCCAGTAAGATCAAGAACAAACAAGGATTTTTTTTTTTTTTTTTTTTTTTTTTTTTTTGCCTCCTTCATTCAACACAGTATTTGAAGTTCTAGGTACAGCAATTAGGCAAGAACAAGAAATAAAAGACATCCAAATTTGGAAGAAGTAAAATCTGTTAGCAAATGACATGATTGTATCTAGAAAATCCTAGATCCCACACACCCCCCAAAAAACTGTTAGAATAAACAAATTCAGCAAAGGGTACAAAACCAATGCACAAAAATCAGTATTATGTGTTTTTTACGAAATGAGGTCTTGTTATGTTGCCCAGGCTGGAGTGCAGTGGCCATTCACAGGAGCAATCATAGCATGCTGAAATCTCAAACTCCTGGGCCCAAGCAATCCTCCTGTCTCAGCCTCCTGAGTAGCTGGAACTATAGGCATGTGACACTGTGCCTGGCACTTACACTTTTATATGCCAACATTGAACAATCCAAAAAGGAAACTGAGAAAGATCTACTTACAGTAGTACCAAAAAGAGTAAAATACTTAAGAATTAAACTTAACCGAGGAAGACTTGCCCAGTGAAAACTACAAAACATGCTGAAAGAAATTAAGACAGATAAATAAATGGAAAGATATTCTGGTTAACAGGCTGGAAGACTTACTGTTAAGACAATGCTACTCAAAGGGATCTACAGATTCAATGCAATCCCTATCAAAATCCCAGAGTTTTTTGCAAAAATAGAAAATTTCATCCTAAAATTCACATGGAATCTTAAATGACCCTGTACAGACGAAACAATATTGAAAAAAGAAGAAAAAAGTTGGAGGTCTCATACTTCCTAATCTTGTAACTTGCTACAAAGCAACAGTAACTAAAAGAGTGTGGTACTGGCATAAAGACTGACATCGACCATTGGAAAAGAATAGGCCATAAATAAACATTTGTGTATATAGCCAGTGATTTTCAACAAGGTACCAAGATCACTCAATGGGGAATGCAGAGTCTTTTCAACAAATGGTGTTGGGGAAACTGGATATCCACATGCAAAAGAATGAAGTTGGACCCTTATCTAACACCATATATAAAAACCAACTCAAAATGGATCGAAGTACCCCCTGCCCCCCAGTAAGACCTAAAACTATAAAACTCTTAGAAGAAATCATAGGACAAAAACTTCACAGCATTGTATTTGTCAATGATTTCTTGGATATGACATCAAAAGCACAAGTACAAAGAAAAATAAATTAGACATTATCAAAATTAAATACTTTTGTACATCAGAGGACACCATTAACAGTGAAGAGGCAACCAAAGAGTCAGAAGAAAATATTTGCACATCATATCTGATAAAGGATTAATATCCAGAAAGGATTAATACCCATAAAGGACTCCTAAAACTCAACAAAAAGAACCTAATTTTAAAATGGGCAAAAGGATTTGAATAAACATTTCTCCAAAGATTTACAAATGGCCAAAACCACAAAAACACATGCTCAACATCACTAATCATTAGGGAAATATAAATCAAAACCACATTGAGATGGCACTTCACAGCCATTAGGATGGGGTTAAAAAAACAACAAAAGTAAAAACAAAATAATAGGTATTGGTGAGGATGTGGAGAAATTGGATCCCTTGTGCATTGCTAGTGGGATTGCAAAATGTGGCAGCCAGCTCTTGTGAGAAACTGTGTGGCAATTCCTTAAAACTTAAACCAGAATTTTCATATGATATAGCAATTCCACTTCTGGGTATATTTTTAAAATGCAGGGCTGGGCACGGTGGCTCACACCTGTAATCCCAGCACTTTGGGAGGCTCAGGTGGGTGAATCACCTGAGGTCAGGAGTTTGAGACCAGCCTGGCCAACATGGTGAAACCCCATCTCTACTAAAAATACAAAAATTAGCTGGGCATGGTGGCACGCGCCTGTAATCCCAGCTACTCGGGAGGCTGAGGCAGGAGAATCGCTTGAACCCGGAAGGCAGAGGTTGCAGTGAGCACAGACTGCGCGCCATTGCACTCCAGCCTGGGTGACAGAGTGAGACTCCATCTGGGAAAAAAAAAAAAAATAGTTAAAATGGTAGATTTTGTTACATATATTTTACCACAATAAAACATAATATGAACTCAGCAAGAAAATGAACAAATAGAGCAACAAGGATTGAACTAGAAAGAAAATATTGGCTCAAATAGGCAAACTATGGTATGATTCAATTTTTACAAAAATGGGTAAAACCAATCACGCTGTTTAGAAATACACACAAAGTGTGTATAGTCTAAAACAACAAAAAAAACCCATAAGGGGATGGTTATTCCAGGAAGGCATGGAGAGGGATACAATTGTATAGGGGCACAATAGTGGCTTTTAAGGTACTGGTAAACAGGTTTCTTTGCTTAAGCAGTGGCTACAAGGGTATTTATAATTATTCCTGGAGTACATATGTTTTATGTAAATCTCCTGACACATAACATTTCACAATTTTAAATGTACCCCTGGCCTCAAAAGAAAAGTGAGCCCTCTCCATGTTTTACTTCCCAGATGGTTTATGCTTTGTAGTCAGACTGGAAAATCCAACAACACAGTGATTGATTACTTTTCAGTCTCAATGAGTTTTCTTCTTTTTCTCAAAATAGCATTTGTTCCACTTTCTCTGTCAGAAATAAGATGGTTCCAGATACTTGATTCACCCAGATGCTTTAAAGACTGTGGACCTAAGTAGGCTTCCATTGTGACTTCTGGCAGTGACTCTTCTCGTGAAACAACACTCACTGGGTAGGAGTTAAATGTTCTTATGGACTTACCAGAAAATATTCATAAATGTTTATCTGGTACATTTTTAAATGTGTTAAATACTTTTTCCATATAGATATGATTGCTCTTCATATCAATAACTAGAAATATTTAACCAGGAAAAGTTGAGCTCACTTAGAGCCACCAATTTAATTAATAGAACTGTTGAATCCCTGAAAATAAAACACAGACACAGATATATATTCAATCGAAATATATTTGTCTAATATCTACAAAGTGTGAACAACTGGTCTTAAGAAAGCAGACAAAAGGCACAAAATTAGTATTACTACAGAGAAGCATTCATGCTATTTGGATTTTATAAATATTGGAGTGGCACAGTAAAAAATAAATTAAGCATTCAGCAAAAACCGGTTATTTCATTTTTTCCTTGCTTTGTATTTTCGTCACTCCTTTGACCTCATGTGTAAAGGCTAAAGACTGAAATTTAACTGAAACCATGGAATATTTATGCAGGCGTTATGTATGTTTTAGTCACAGTGCTTTCTTGCAGAGTTTGGGTTAACCAGAGAGGCGCACTTGAGGAAAAAATAATCCACAGGAAATTCTCTTCTCTTTCCCCAAACTAAATACAAGATTGAGGCTGTGGTTGTGCATTTTTTCATGTGCATGCATGTATTTAACTTCTAAAGCCCTTTTTCATCACAAAAGAAGTCTCCATATGATTGACTGGTTTTCTGATGTAAAAGAAGCAACTTCTCAATAATGAATGACTAGCGCTGTGACCATGAGAGACGGGTGGAAAACTCCTTGGTGGGCCTTGGCTCTTAGTTTTCCCAGAGGTGCTCCATCCTGCAAGGCTCTGGCATAAATCTTTAACAGCTTCCTGCCAACCCCCATCCAGCAGGAAATAGTTGCTTATCTTTCTTGGGCGCGGACAGACAAAACACTGAGGTGGGGAGGGAGGTGAGAATCACAATAATTTTGAAATGATAGCCACCCATACTTCTACCAGGAATGAGCCACTTTCTCCCTTATGGACAGTGATCGGGTCATGCCAGTTCACCTTCATTTTGACAGGAGTTGACTAAGTGAGAATATCTTTGTGAGTGTAAAACATTTTTGGCAAAGTGAAAAATAGAAAAACTTCAAACTTCATTGATAAAAAGGAGCTTATGATTACCCACTGTAACCTTGGTGAGTGCAGTATTTAAATGTGTAATCATACTCAGATGTTTACATAGTGCATGTGAACGTATACAGTGTGTACACACACGTGCCCCGAATGGCTCTTGAATAAATTCATTCCTCTAGCAGAGTGTGGGGGTGCACTTTTCATAGTATATAATTTCTCTCTCTCTTATCATTTCTTGGATGCTAATACAAGGTCTCAGTGAATGCCAACAAAACCCTGATACTCTACTACTTTAATATTCCTACAAAAACAGGGCTATACTGGAAAGCTCTGCACCTCCACCCCATCAGTGTGCTTTCCAGAGGGGACTGAAGTATACCCAGCCATCGCCCTGCAAGAGAAGAAAGGAGGCATTATTACGTGGAGACCTCACAACAGGGAAAAGGGGAAGCAAGGATAACCGCAGCCACTCTATGTGTCTGCCGTGTCTTAATACCTCACGCGCAGGCCGGGCTGCTGGCCTCAGTACCCCTCCTCAACCCAGCTGCTCTTTGGAGATCTAGATGACCTTGACCTTCCTACCCTGGCATGGCAGGAGGAAACCCCAAGAAATGAGCAAAATAAAAGGGGAGCTTGGTTGGCTTCCATCGAGACTGATTACTTGGCCAAAAAAGAAAGAAGCACTTTGACAGTGGGACAAGAGAAAAGGAGAGTAGCTAGATGAATGGCCAGGGGAAAGAAAAGGCAAGGGTGTGCATACCAGTGACTTCCAGCCCACAGGGGAACACCCAACAAAGGCTCTCTCCAGCAGGCAGTAGTCACAAACAAATCAGCACACACAAGAAACACCATCAATCAAATATCAAGTGAGAAAAAGGCAAGAATTAAAATGGTATTAATACCATCTAGTTATGACTAGAAGGCACTATACTGAATAACTGTGCTGGTGTTCAGATGACTCTTATTCCTTACATGTTCCCAGCCCTTCTGTTATGGGCATACTGGCTTTTCTTAAACTCAGGAAGAACTGTGAATGTTTTTTGTTGTTGTTGCTGTTTAATGCACAGCCTTCCACAGAAGCCAGACAAACTAGCTCTCTCAAGCTACTAGCTCTCTCAAGAGAAAAGGGATCCACCTCACAGAAGGATCTTTCAAGGTTTTACCTCACCTGGGCAGGGCTCCCACACAGGGTCCCCACTCAGTGACCCATAAAGGCAAAGTCTTCTCCAGGCAGCTTTCCTGTCTGAACCAGAATCCAACCTTGAAATCTCCTTCAGTCCACAGCCTGACTCTGGGGAGAACAGTGGTGGCTTCCTGCTCTTCCTGCTCTTAACCATGAATCCACCCCAGTTACCTACTATGTTGCCCTAACTCACTTCTCAGCCTTGTATATAGACAGAATAATCCCTCTTCGTAGCAGAAGTCAGGGGTTACCAGCACCTGGGCTAAAGAAAGCCCACAGATGCATTTTGATTGACTACTGGTATTTAAATTTTTTTAAATCTTTGACCATGCAAATATGAGATTTCTCATAAAAATTTAGATTTCTGGCTCCTCATGAACAACTAGACAATCTATTATCACTGGGAGATGAGTGGCATCTGCCCCAGCCCTCACCAGCCTGCTCTTCATTGATGTTGCTGGGTTCCTGTGGGCCTGCTTTAAGACGTGTGTCTCCTACATTTTCATAATTTCCAATTCTGTTCTCAGAGTGCTTCCCAATTCCTCCACAACTTCAAGAGCATAAGGGCTTCAGCTGGGCACACCGTGCCCTGCCCACTTGCCCAGATATTATTTCTAGCTTCTAGTGTCACATTTGCAGGTGACAGCAACAGCTTTTAGGCACAGGACTCAGGCTGGCCTTCCCCTGCATGACTAGCCCTTGTGGCCCACAGGAGGCAAAGCTCTGAAAGGCAATTCATCAGTGAGGGCTCCAGCCCACCCAGGTGTTGAGATGGCCTGTGAGGCACTCCTCAACTAATTTGTTACTAAAGATGATCTAACAGGGGCCATGATGATTTTCTTTTTAAAAATAGAACAGTATCCAGTCTGCAGTCCCATCACAATCCCTCACAGGCAGGCTGACATGCTTTTCTGACATAGGGATACTGGAGGGGAAGTGTCAGCTGCTCAGTTCTGCCCTCCAGAAGGTTTCATGAATATTGTGGCAGAAAACCTGTCCTGAAGCCTGGTCCAAAGCTGGAGTCAGAACCGAGCTGCCCTAGTCCATCCCTTCCCTTGCCTGGTATTTATCCAGTCTTGGGGGCTCAGCAAGAAAAACCCATCTACCCTCTCAGGACAAGTTCTCTCCCGGGCAAGGGACCAATGACAGGCAGCAGAGTTACCTCCTGGATAAAATATTTGGGCTTCCATGGTGTGCGGAGGTTCTCGCGCTTCCGTTCCTCCACCCGTTGCTTCTCCTCCAGGTGCCGCTTCTGCTCGGTGGCTGCGTCAATGTCCCCCAGCCGCAGGTATCGGGTCACCTCCCGCCAGAGGTTCCTGGGGATGCGTGGAGGAGAGGAAACAATCAGCCAGGCCAGCTGGCTGCAAGCTAACGGAACTCTGCCAGGAGCAGCCAGAGCAGCGAGGGGCAGCCAGGCAAGCCCCCTCTAGGGTAGCTCATCCCAGATACCTCAAAGACCCCGAGAGCCTGGATTTGAACCCAGGGCTACCCAGCTCCACCTCTGTGCTGTTTCTACTCTCCGCTTGTACCAGGCAGCATGCCTTTCTCAGGGCCCGGAGATTCTGGGAATCAAATCTAATAGTAGTAGTAGGCATTCTACTACTACAAACAACGGTAGCAGGCACATATGGCATTTGCCATATTTCTAAGCATTTTACATACATAAACCTCTTTAATCCTCACAGCAACCCAATGATATATTATAGATGGTAGATTCTTATCTCCATTTTACAGAGGAGAAAATTTAAGGTCCACATAAGGTTAGGTGACTTGCCCAAGGACACCACACTGGTAAATCAGAACAAGACCTGCTTTCCCACAAGGGAACCTGGAATTAGGGGTTAGAGGCTGATGCATGTGTGGTGTGTGGGTATTTGTGTGTGCATGCTTATAGTGCGGGATCTCTCATCTCCCCCCATGTCTACACAAAGCCATTTCTCTGCTTCATGCATTCATTATAGAACGCAGCCTAAAGGTAGTGAGGCCAGGCTGCTCGGCTCACTACCCCTCTTCAGCCCAGCTGCTCTTTGGACACTCAGATGACCTTGACCTTCCTACCCTGGCGTGGCAGGAGGAAACCCCATGAAATGAGCAAAATAAAAGGGGAGCTTGGTTGGTTTACGTCAATCAAGGCTGACTACTTGGAAAAAAAAGCACTTTGACAGTGGGACAAGAGAAAAGGAAAGAAGCTACTGTTTAACACTAGTTTGTATTTGGCTTATGTTTAACACACAGCTTTCCTCCTCAGGATGTCCTTGGGACCAGCCTGTATTCAGACACACTCTGTTCTAGAGAGAAAGGAAAGGACCCATGATAAATCAGGACACCACCACCCAAGTACTTCCTCACTTAAATGCATCAGAAGGTCGGATTTCACAGACAAGGAACTGTCAGAATGCCAGGTGGTGGAGATTCCCTCCCTGGCTTCTAGAAAATGAGGCCCCTTCACCCAGGGGCAAGTGAATGCCCATCTTTAGGTCCTGGGCCGGGGAGCATATCTACAGTGGGTGTCCTTAACCCTTTCCCCAGCAAGGGCTCAAAGCAGCAGGAAGCCTTGAGTGCTGGCATGGTCAGGCGGAGGACAGACGGATGGGGCTGCCAGTGAACTAGGGACAGCCAGCAGCACCTCCTGGGGGTACAGATGCCAACAGAAGAAACCCCAGCTGCACACACACAAGAAAACTGCTGGCACTGAGAGATAAGCCAGATCCGACTGGTCTCTCAGTCCCTGCTCTTTCCACTGTACCCTCATAACTGATTTAAGAGGAAAGACTTGCCCAAACAGTAAGGCTGGGTGAGGGAAGAAAATGAGGGGTGGGTGTTGGGTGAAATCACAGTAATTCTCATCACACAGCCTGAACACACACCTTATGCTGAGGGTGGGGCTGGGCACCAGGACAGCTGGGGTCAGGGGGTCCTCTGAAGGGCAGAACCTCCCATGGTAAGTCCCATCTTAAGACAGTGGCCCCAAGAGTAGAGGGCAGAGAGCCCAAAACCAGAGACAGGGTGATGGGACCAGAACCACAGACAAAGATCTCTGCCCAACATGAATAGGGACCCAACCAGGAGAGTCACTTGAGAGCAGGGAGGAGAATGGGGTGGAGGAGGCTCTGAACACCATGCTAAAAGAAAAAGGAGTCTCCAGGGTGGGGAGAGATGGCAGCAATTCAGTAAGAAAAGCCAAAGGAAGCTGAGGTGAGCTTGCTCTGAGGAGGGGAGGGCATCATGGCAGAGGTCGAGCAAGTGGCTGAGGCAGGGCAGGACTGGCGTCCCTGGGTGCTGGCTCTGCCTTAAGTCATTGGGCCCCTGAGGGCTCTGGCCAAGGCAGAGTTTCTGCTCAGACCAAGCTCTGGGCCTTGTGAGCAGACTTACAGGTATGGGAAGACCAAAGACCACAGAATTATCTTCATTCTACCACTAATGGGACTGGAGTTCCCTTCCAGGAATTCCAGTTGGGGACTGGAGGCCTCACCAAGGGCTGGCACCACTGTGAGAGCTAAGACAACTGTTCTAACTGCTGGTCCACCTAGCCATGCTGATGGTCCCTCCTTTGCCTCTGCAGGGAAGGCCTAGCACACCTGGCTGGGAGAGTGAACACAGGTGCTCTGAGCAGCCAAGGAGACTTGAACCAGCCACTCCACTCCTCAAGGCTGTTTCCTCTGCAGAGAACAAGGATGGGTGGGCTCAGTATCCCTATACAGCAGTCCCCCTTTACCTATGGAGGATACATTTGGAGACCCCCCCAGCAGATGCCCAAAGCCACAGATAGTACCAAACCTATATATACTATGTTTCTTCCTATACATACATACCTATGATGTCATTTAATTTATAATTAGGCATAGTAAGAGATTAATAAAATAGAACAATTATAACAATATACCATAATAAAAGTTATGTGAATGTATTCTCTCTCTGAAAATACTGTAATATTTTCAGGTGGTGGCTGACTGCAGGTAACAGAAACTAAAGAAAGCAAAATCACAGATAAAGGGGGCTACTGTAGCTTGTTCCCTATTTCAGTAAAATCCACATAAACAGACAAAAAGAGGTAGCACCTTCTCTCTTACTCTGGCACCAGACTCCATCCCTGCTCTAAGCTGAATTCTGAGTTCCCATAGGCTAACAAGCAACAAAGAGTCTTAATAAGGAGTAGCTAAACTACTCTGATATCCTTGGAAGAAAAGTAGCAGGTGATCATAGTTTTGTTCTCAGTAGCTGGATCAGAAACAACAGTCTTGTCATGATATGAACCACAGGTTTCCCCATTCTGGGAATGCTTCATCGGAGGCAGTGTGGGCAAGGGGATGGGTTTCCTTCCTTATCGCAGTCTTTCCCTTGTCCTGCTACTGCTGCCCAACAGGATGGACTGAAAAAGACAACTGGTAAGAGTCCAAGCTCTCCAGTTAGACACAGAGAAAGGTTATGTTCACTGTCCTCAAATAAACTGATTAATAAGCAAGAGTGTACTAATTCTACACCAAAGCAAAGGTTCCAGGGATACTGAAGCTCTGTTTCCATTAAACCCAGTTATTAATATAATGTATTATTTATACATACTGTGGTATCCCTGCTTTGTTTCCACTTATAAGAACTGTTTCTATTTGGTTACAAACTCTTGTAGTAATAGTAAAGCTTTCATAAAATCACTTGTAATTTCATTTTAACCCTGCATCGTATTTCTAAAGAGTGTATGCTCTTAGAGTAGAGCAGCAGTTGGCAAAAATTTTCTGTAAAGGGCCAGAAAGTAAACATTTTAGGCTTTGCAGGCCATATGGTCTTGGTTGCAACTACCTAACTCAGCCATTGTAGCAGGAAGGCAGCCATAAGCCATATGTAAATGAATGATCATGGCTGTGTTCCAATAAAATTTTATTTACAAAATCAGCCTCAGGTTGGATTTGGCCCACAGGCCATAGTTTGCTGATGCCCTACATTAAAAAATAAAACTGGCATATTCCAAGGAGATTCTGCTTCTGTGCCTGCATAAACATCACATTAAGTGGCTGCATTATATTCATACCATAGTCACAGAATAGATATACAAACTGAATGGATACTTTGTAATTTACTTAACCATTTTCCAAATATTAGACAGGTGATTTCTTTCTTTTGTTGCTTAGTTTTCTTTAAAAAAAAGAATAAACCATTTTATGTTGTTTAAATTTTTTCTGAATTTAAAGAGTTTGCCCTGAGAACAGATTCTTAGAAGTAGAATGCAAGATTAAAATGGATTCATGAATTGAAAGCTACTGATCCATGCAGCTAAACTGCACGCACTCCTACTAGAAGGACAGGGTATAGAGTGTCAATTTTACTACACCTTTCCCAGCATTTAATTTTTTTAATAACATCGCTAATCTGGCAAGAAAAAAGTAGTATCTTATTGACTCACTGTGCAGTTCTTTGATTACTATCAACTCTCTGTATTTACCTTTGCAATTAAGCAACAGATCAGATGAGTTGACAAACTTTTGCAAGACAAGCAGTGAAGTCTGTCCTCACACCCCACACCATGACTACAGAATGACGTAACTGAAAGCTGAAAGGTTCTGCTCCTAAGTGACACACAGTAGAAAATTAAAATATCTAAAGAAGCCAGTAGAACATGATTCCTGGCCTGTTTCCAGTCGCTAAGTTTCAAAGTCTTCTTTCTTCTCTGTCCCTTGAGTCAAGTGCCCAGCATGACTAAGCTGGAGAGGAAGACACAGCCCGGTTCTCACCTGGACTCCATGGGTCCCTGCTTCTCAAGAGGTCTGATCTTCTTGGGATACACTGGCAGTGTGGTTGTGTCGATGACTTTGGTTTCTCCATTGTTGTAGGTGAACTCTAAAGTACCATTCCATTCCCCATGGGCTTTACAAACAATGGTGTTGGTTGGGTTGTGCTTCACTTCTGCGGTAACCCTGAATTAATGAGTCAAATGAGCACACTTTGCAAAATGATAAAAACAAGAGACTTCAAAGGTACACCCATCTCTAGAGATTTTTTTTTTTAATCAGAAATGGGAAGGAGGGATTGTTTTTGCAGCTTTGCTCAAAGACTAGCTCTTAAAAGATGATCTAATATCCTTGAACAGCAAAAGAAAGCATCACTGGAAATAATAGTGAAATCTGAATAAAGTCTATAGATTAGTTCATAGTAATACAGCAATGTTAATTTCTTAATTGTGATAAACACAGATATCACTGGGATGAAAATCAGGCAATTCAAGAAAAACAAAATAAGTGGGAAGGGGACGAGAAATAAAAGACTACAAATATGGTGCAGTATCTACAGCTCGGGTGACGGGTGCACCAAAATCTCACAAATCACCACTAAAGAACTTACTCATGTAACCAAATACCACCTGTACCCCAATAACTTATGCAAAAAATTAATTTAAAAAAATAGCATATTCTCTCTCTTCTCCAAAATAGCATCTAATAATGCTACATTTTAACCCTAAAAAGTGTGTAAGAGTGTAGGGTGAGCTTTTCAATCCTTAAATCAGGTCTATTTTGTATGGGGTCAAACATGGTTGCCCACAATCCCAACAGAGCTTATGTTGGAAAAGGAGGGAAACATCCACTCCAGCATCCACACATCCCCTGAATGAAGGCTGAGCAAAACCTAGAGTCTCAGTCTCAATCAATAGCTTCCTACTCACAGTAGTGGCTCTGAGGAATGACTTCAACCTCTCTTTTAAAGGGCCTTTGTGGAGATTTGCGACCTCTCTTTCACCTGCTTTGCCTGTGGGAATTCCAAGTGAAAGCAGACTCCCAGCTCCCTCTCCACCACTGAGCTTTCTGCACAGTTGAAGGAACACCACAGGAATGGGGATGCCTGCCCCAAAGCAGCCGTGTGTAGGATCTAAACTCCCCTTTTCCTTAAGGCCCAGCTCAGGCTGAATTTAGAGTTTTCAAACAGACTGGGAGGCTTTCTCCTTGAGCCTAAAAACAGTCACAGTTCTTAGGTAGCAATGCAGAGGCTCACAGGCAGGTATGAGGCATCCTCTGGATTGCACACAGTGGAAAGATATTAGTGGCATTCTGGTAAATATTTAACAACTGGATCTCCAAAAGGGAAGACACCTGATCTGTACCATGTGCCAATTTCTGTGGTGCCCATCATGGCTGATTTCAACTACCAACATGATAGCACTGAACGTGAAGTACACACAAATCAGTTCTTAGGAGCTGGTGTGTGCTGGCTCCAGGTGCCCCCAAGGGTGTCCACGTGCCCCTGTGACACTCTGATACACTCACACTAATGCCACGCAGAATAATGCTTTCCAAGAAAAAGGACAAAGATGGAAGTTTGTTTGTACAGTATATCTTGCTTACACAGTAGAGCTGTGCTAAAAGAGGAATATTTTTTATAGCTGCAGCAATAAAAA
Source organism: Pan troglodytes (assembly GCF_028858775.2). Taxonomy (NCBI): domain Eukaryota; kingdom Metazoa; phylum Chordata; class Mammalia; order Primates; family Hominidae; genus Pan; species Pan troglodytes. The sequence continues at coordinate 35,683,671 of NC_086015.1, forward strand.
CAATTTTGTGCTTTCTCAAAGAGCAGACCTCTCCTTCAATTACTTAGGCTTGGGCTTCCCCAGTTTTTCAAAAGAAGGAAATGATCCTGACCTCACGGATGCATGACACAGAATTGAGGATAGTGTAGCCAGCTAATGTGAAATGGGGAACTGTCTGGCTATGTCTGGGTTCATAGATTCAATCACTTTAGAGCAAAGCAACAAACTGTGGCTTCAGAAGGGAGAGTTTATTCCAACAAACAGAAGTACTTTTATTTTCTGGCGTGTGCTCTGCAAATGCATCACCGAAGATTTAACCTTAAGTTTAGAGTGGGGAGGACTCCAAAAAACTGCCATGTAAGGTAGGGAAAAGGCATCTCTTTTGGAAAAGACCTTAACAATTTTATCTTGATTTTCAACTCATCCCATTACTGAAACTCAGTCTTCTAATGGTGAAAGGAAACTCAGGGCATCTTGTTAAGACAAAGCCAGAGTCTCTCCGGCCAGCTCCTACCTGTGGACTTTCCCTCCATAGAAAGGCTTCGTGTGGAATATCACTGTCGCTGAGTACCCAGTCTTGGCACAGTTGATGCTGACTTTTCCTCCGAGCTCCACCCATGGGATGGTGAGAATGGACCGGGCGTAGGCACTAGGCAGGGTGAATACGTACTCCTCCCCGTGTTCCAGGAGCCTCAACACACCTCCAGGGAGAGAGGAGGGAGAGTTAGGCATGCAAACACGCGAAGAGGGCACTGGGGATCAGAAGAAATGAAGATGGGAAACCAAAGAGCCTCCTGCACAGATGTCACATCTCCCACCTCTGCAGAGGTGAGCTGCCCGTTCACTGTGGGCTCTACTGTGTGCAAGGCACTGAGAATACAGCAGTGAACAAGACAGACCCACTTTCTGCCCTCAGAGAGCAGAAGAGAAAGGTGGTCATTAGTCACCAAATGAACACAAAATTGTAACAGTGATAAAGGTAGGAGGGCAAGGTGGCCAGCACAATGGAGGCCTCCAACAGGAGAGACTGACCTGGTAAGGGAAGGTTTCCTTAAGAAAATGAAAAGGGGAAGGAAGAGTGTTCTGGGCAGGGGGAAGAGCATGTGCAAAGGCCCTGGGGTAGGAAGGAGCCTGGTAAGTGTGAAGAGGCTGGGAAGAGGGCCCACATGCAGAAGAGAGATGATATATATAGGTGTGGAGGATGACCAAGTCAGCAGGGTCAGACCTTGTCTTTTAAACTTCTAGGAAGAGTTCTGCCTTTATCCTGAGAGCTACAGAGACAACCTCAATGGTTCTCATGAAAATAGAGAAATCAGGCTGTACAGCTGCTGTCAGCAACCTTGGGAAAGACACCTGCCAAGAGTGGGACTCTATAACACTTACTGCCCACGCACTTCCAGAGAAAGGGTTCTCCAACCTACAACCCAAAGTGGGAAAGGCCTTATTCCTCTCAAAGCAATGCAGAATTTTGTTCATTTTTCTAGGGAACAGGGCCACAGTTTTCATCAAGTCCTCAAGACTACCCCCAAAATACAGAAGCTCCCAGGACTGCCGTAGAGTTGTATACAGAGGCCCTATACAGACTGGCAGAGGCCCTGAGACCCAGCACTACAGCTCTCTTAAGATCACATCTTCACAAGGCACCTCTCAGTCTCCCATCCAATACTTTGGCACTTGGCTCCCTAGAGATGCCTATTCTCGGCTCCACTCCAGCTCACCCCAGGCCTCGCTCTAGGGTTGCTCTGAGCTCATCAAGAATGCTCTGAGCCTTAGGAGGGTAGAAGACCAGAGGTGGTTAGCAACGGCACCTTCCTGGGCTTCCAGTCCTCCAATGGAAAGAGTGAAGAGTGGGGTCAACGGCTCCCACATGAGAGCACTTTCCAGCTGCCAGACATTCCTGGGAGCTCCACATGAACTATCTTCTTCAGCTCACAACAGCCCTGTTTGGCAATGATTATCGTTTTAATAAGAATGAGGAAACAAACTTCTAAGAGAGGTTAAGTAATTCAGCTGTTTAATACTTCCCTCTTAGGCTACATAAGCATCTAAATCACTTAGAGCTAGAATTTGCGGGGGGAGGGGGGGAGGGGGGAGGAGAGGAAGGAGGGAGAGGGAGGGAGGGAGGGAAGGAGGGAGGGAGAGAGGGAAGGAGGGAGAGGGAGAGAGAGAGAGACAGAGAGAGAGAGAACACACCAGGAGGATAGGGAGAGAGAGAAGGAAGGGGGGGTGGGAGTGGGGAGGGAGGGGAAGTTTCTTTTAGTATAGATGAGCTTGCCAGGGGAGTCTGAGGAGAGATGGGGTTAATTTGTACAAAGGAGTCATGGTTGCTCTTAGTTTCTAAAGTCAATACTAAGATGTGTTCAACTATAGTTCAATTTACCGTGGAGAATTCCTCTAATTGCCCATGCACTATGGTATTTAGGACACACTAGGCTTGTCCGAACCAGCAACATCACTCTCAGCTCTCAGTTAAGTCCATTAAAGTCAGTTTTCCCAACCCATGAAATACTTGGCTGATTCTGAAAACCCAAGTTGACATGCTAGTATGTGTTTAGGGGCCTCAATCCCTCCCAGTGTGGAGGGATCCTCAGACACATGGACACATGGACACATGAAGGCACTGAGACACCCAGGAGAAGCAGATCATGTGGGCTGGACTGGAGGGCAGGTATCACAGCTGCATTTACATCCTATCTTTCTCTGGCTGGGAACATAATTGAGTACATTTAATGCAAATCCACAAATAGCATAAGTCCACTACACCAAATACACTGCGTATCAGAAGAGATGGGCCTTCTCCCCTCTTCTCCACTCCAACTTGCTGGAGCTTTCTTGACTAAACTCATCTTGCTAAAAGTAAAGCCCCAGGCCACCTCTTGCTCTCATTCTGTCATTCATTCTTCCTTCTGCATTTTAGAAAGAAGAGCATCCCAGATGACCCTGGCGGCCCTGTCCTATCCAAGCAGTTAAGGGAGGAATGTTGTGTTCTGAGGAGAATTAGACATTGGTGTTTCAATCCTGATAGTTTCTGATCAGGACCCTTGGAGAAGAATGGCCAAGTCTGACACTGTTTTTTGTACAAAGCCTACCTTTATATCTGACTTCTTTGAATTGGGTTGAGAAGACAGCCTAAAGCAGGTAGAAAATTGCAGCCAATGTCAAACACAGATCAATACTTGGTTCTTCTTGATCAACAGCCAGGGAAAGTGGAAGAGAGAGAGGTCACCTCAAATATCCCTCTCTACTCAAGTTTTATCTCCCAAGACCCCGGTTCCTTGGGTGCCAGCTGTATCCTCACAGACTTGGAGACTGTGGCAGCTGAGAGAGGCCCCTGGACCCTGTAGAGAAGGCTAGCATTTACCATGCCTTCAAGGCCCCAGAGGAGATGGTCCACTGCCACCCTCCCCACAGCACTAATGGGCTACAGATAGCCCCCGACTTACTGTGGTTCAACTTACAATGTTTTGACCTTACAATGGTGCCAAAGCAGTAAGTGTTCAATAGAAACTGTGCTTTGAATTTTGGTCTTTTCTGAATCTAGTGATATATGGGATGACACTCTCGTGTAATGCCAGGCAGCGAGGCTCTTTTTCTCTTTTGGAGACAGGGTCCCACTCAGTCACTCAGGCTGAAGTGCAGTGGCGCCATCATGGCTCACTGCAGCCTTTACCTCCTGGACTCAAGCAATCCTCCTGAGTAGCTGGGACTACAAGCATGCACCACCATACCCAACTAATTGAAAAAAAAATTATTTATAGAGACAAGGTCTCCCTATGTTGCCCAAGCTGGTCTTAAACTCTTGGGCTCAAGTGATCCTCCTGCCTCTGCCTCCCAAAGTGACTGTAAACAAACTCCTATATAGGTTGGATATTTGACCCCCTCCAAAACTCATGTTGAAATTTGATCTCCAATGTTGGAGGTGGGGCATAGTGAGAGGTGTTTATGTCATGGGGAGGGATCTCTCATTAATGACTTATGGCCATCCTAGCAGTAATGAGTGAGTGCTCGCATTAGTAGTTCTTGCAAGAGCTCCCCTGAGAGCTAGTTGTCAAAAAGAGGCTAGGCCTGTGCAGTGGCTCACTCCTGTAATCCCAGCACTTTGGGAGGTGGAAGTGGGAGGATGGCTTGAGCCCAGGAGTTTGAGACCAGCCTGGGCAACATGACGAAGCCTCATTTCTATAAAAAAATTTAAAAAAAAAATTAGCTGTGCATGGTGGTGAGCACCTGTAGTCCCAGCTACTTGGGAGGTTAAGATAGGAGGATCACTTGAGCCTGGGAGGTCAAGGCTGCAGTGAGCCATGGTCACGTCACTGCACTCCAGCCTGGACAACAGAGTGAGACCCTGTCTCAAATAGATAGATTAGATAGATAGATTAGATAGATAGATAGATAGATAGATAGACAGACAGATGGAAAAGAGTCCGACACCACCCCCACCTTGCTTCTGCTCTTGCCATGTGACCCCCACACAGGGGTTCCCCTTCCTCTTCCACCACGAGTGGATGTAGCCTGAGGCCCTCGTCAGAAGCAGATGCTAGTGCCATGCTTTTTGTACAGCCTGCTGAACTGTGAGTCAAATAAACCTCTTTTCTCTCAGGTATTCCTTTATAGCAACGCAAATGGACTAGGACACAACCCATCCTCTCGAGTGTACTGTGCTACCGGATGACTCTGCCCAACGGCAGGCTCATGTAAGGGTTCTGAGCATGTTTCAGATAGGCTGGGCTAAGCGAGGATGTTGCTAGGCTAGGTATATTAAATGTAGTTTCGTCTTAGGATATTTTCACCTTTAGATGGGCTTATTGGGACATAACCCCATCATAAGCCAAGGAGCATCTCTACTTGGTAGTAAAATCCTTCCAGGCGAGCAATATGTCTCCCTGGCACCATAACCTTGCCCCTGATGTCTACTGCATTCCTATTTTGTGGTTCACCCTTCATGTCCTTAATCGGGATACCTTGGGAACTCCCACGGCTTGCATGTCTAGCAGGAAACCTCTACAGACTGGAAACACACAACAGCCACAAACTTGGCTGGCTGGTATTCCTAGTCTCGTTCATAAATATAAACTTTGTAGTAAGGTAGGATTGTACAGCTGAGATTTTCTTCACCATGTTTTTTCATGGAGAATATGCCACGACTTTTTTTAAGACCTGGATGAAATCTTAGAGGATCATTCCAAGTCCTCCGTCACTCACCAGCCTGGCAATCTTAACTTCTCTGTGCCTCAGTTTCCTCATCTGTGATGCAAAGATAATGGTATCTGTATCTCCCATGGCTGTCATAAAGATGGAGAAGGCGATTCTAAACTCAGCTAACAGCACTGCAGCATGGCACAATGCCAAAATCCTGAAGGTTTTATGTCTTAATTACTCCTCATTCTTTAAAGCAGCCCTCTCGATGGGTATCACCACCTGGCAATAAAGAGGAAACTGCAGGGCCAGGCGCGGTGGCTCACGCCTGTAATCCCAGCACTTTGGGAGGCTGAGGTGGGTGGATCACGAGGTCAGGAGATCAAGACCATCCTGGCTAACATGGTAAAACCCCATCTCTAGTAAAAATACCAAAAATTAGCCGGGCATGGTGGTGGGCACCTGTAGTCCCAACTACTCGGGAGGCTGAGGCAGGAGAATGGCGTGAACCTGGGAGGCGGAGCTTGCAGTGAGCCGAGATTGCGCCACTGCACTCCAGCCTGGGCGACAGAGCAAGACTCCGTCTCAAAAAAAAAAAAAAAAAAAAGAGGAAACTACAACGTCTTCCAATAGGCTATACCTGTGAGGGATGGAAGAGACACAGGGCAGACTTTCTCTAATGTAATACTGCATAAGAGATAGCATCCTCCTCCCATTTTTCTTCAGAAAAATCTCTTCCAAATCAGGGTAAAATTTCCCCCAAGTCCTGGGGGAGGTCAGTGAGCCTCAGAGCTAAACTGATTTGAAGGCACTGGCAAGACCACATGCCTTTGGCTTGTTTCTGAAAATCCATAAATGTGTGTTCATTCATCAAATCACCTGCAATTATGCCTTCTTAGTGCATACTCTTTTTTTTCAGGGTTGCATTTAAAAAAAAATCTCCTTAATATGAATAAAAGACATATTAAAATTAGACTTACAAATGGGATCACAAATATATAAGTTACTTCTTCATTTGGCCTAACAGCTAAGAGAAGCTAAAAAAAAAAAACATCAAATAATCAATCCTTCCATGCACGGTTAGTCCTCAGGCTGGGAGATCTTCATTTGAAATTCCACAAATTGATTTGCCAGTAAAGGCAAAGCATTAAGATTTTCAAACTGATAAACTTAAAATAATTTTGTGTCCAATCTCAATCTGAGGAACCAAAATATTCAGCTGGGACATTCATCCTGGAAAGCAGAGTCACAGAAGGAACTCTGGGAAGTGTGTTTGCAGACCCGGCAGCATTGGCACTCACAAGCCCAGTGGCAATCATGTCGCTTCCTCTCATTAGAACTAACTGTTTTTCCCCACAGACTCAATTAAGAGCCTGCACCATTTACCAGGCATTGATTCAGGCATTTTGAGGGAAGTGGGCTGCAAAGAGCAGCTGAACGCCCCTCAGCTCCACAGTGGTGCGAGGTTGGGAGGGGTGAGCAGCCCACAGTGTCGGCTCTCACTGTTAGAGCAATAGAAACGAGAGGGTGGGAGAAAGGGGTGCAGTCTCTGGGGTCAACGTGAGTGAATTCAGGGCATAATGAAGCACTTCATAATAGCATTTCATTACAGTCAAATATGCCACAGCCTAAAGGCCATGATTTAGGACATGAACCCACGTATTTACATTCACAATTCCAAGTGGACCCATGCAAGACCTCATTTTTATAATGAGGAGATGGAAAAGCATTATTTACACCCAATCAACAAATTCATAGAATATGCAGGAAATATGCGAGGGAAGGGAAATTATCCAACCTCCTGCCTTCCCCCAGTCAAAGGAGCTCTGAGTGTGGGAGCCAGAACCTTCTGCTTCGAAGTTTGGAGATTCTTAGAAATAGTTTGTGTGAAAAATCAGATCCTGCGTTACAGCGGACACATTTTAATTAATACAAAAGATAAGGGGACGCAGCTACTGAAAGGACTTAGGCAAACTCAAGGCCTCACAAGAACGAGCCAAGGGTCCCCTGGCCATGCCCAGGCCCACCCACAGCAGGAAAACATCAGGTGAGTGGCCAGGAAGGGCCATGTCCAGGAGAGACCTTTCACAGTCTCTCTCCAGAATCTTCTTTCTGAACTCAGCATGCTATTGAGAAGTTCTGAGTGGAATTTTCAAGCAGTTAGAAAAAGTGAGAGCAACAAATTCTAATTCTGCTTCAACTGCAGGCTGCATCTGCGGGCCTCAGGAGAGGGTGTTCCACGGCTTCTCACCCACGACACCGTGGTCCTGGGCTGGGTAAAGTGAATCAAGGGCTCCAGCCTCTGCCTGCTGCCTACGAGAAACAGAGGAGCTATGATCCTGAGACCTCACAGGCCCACCCTGTGGAGACACGGACACTCAACAACGGCCAACATAAGACAGAGCAAAGATGTTGGTTCGTTCAGGGGACAGAGGGCTAAAAGGACCTCATCACTCTCTCAAGTTCAGCTGCAGAGGCAATGACAGGAGGCCATGTGCTGCGCTGGGCTGAGGGGTGCCCCGTTGACGGTGTGGCTTAAGTGAAACGGCTAGAGACACCAGAGGGAGACAGGAAGGACAAGGGTGCAGGGAAGCAGAGGGAAGAAGATGATGATGAACATGCTGTGTAGAGGGAAGAAGGGAAAGATGAACACATTGTGTGGGGAAGAGAGAATAACCAGCTTTAAAACACAATCACACACGTGACACCACTGCACACCCACCTCCTTGTCGGAGCCCACCGCTGGTGGTCGGGGACAGGGGAAAAGTGACTGCTATTTGGTAGAGAAGGAAGGATCCTGAAGGGAGAGATTGCGTTTCTGTGAAGAATTCCCTAAATCACCAAAAATGGATTTGCAAATCTACCTTTTCGAACATTTCCACATATTTGTCTAATGGCAAGAATTAGGGGCTCACAGACTGGGAGGTATTGACCCTCTACTCCAATTTAAGAATCTGGCTTTCTCAGGCCTTGACAAGCGGCAACAAGCACTTCTGCTGAGTGCAGGGAAATCCCCAGACAAAAGGCATTCTATTCACCAAGCACTTACTCTAATCACAGATTCAAACTCTGTGTGTGTGTGTGTGTGTGTGTGTGTGTGTGTGTGTGTGTATGTGTAGGAGGGAAGAAGAGAAATAAGAAACAACTTGCCTCTCTGCTTCTATCTTTGCACTGGGCCCTCTCCACTTCTGCCTTCAGTCTATTCTTCACTCAGCCAACACAGGGATGCTGCTAAAATCATGTCCACCCTCAGCGACTCCCATCTCAGAGCAAACGGCAAAGACGTTCCAGAGCCCCAAAATCAGATCCCAAAATGTGGCCTCTCCTCTCTGGCTTTATCTCCTCTCTTCCCAGCCACCCACTCACTCTGCTGCAGACACAGTGGCCCCTGGCTGTCCTCAAAACACCCCAGCCACTAGCTCCCAACTTGGGGCCTTACCACTTGCTGTTCTTTTTTGCATAGAAGACCCCTTCTTAAACCTGCTTCAGGCCTTTCCTCAGCTGCTCTATCTTGCTGAGGTCCACATTATTGAAAATTGCAACCTCCCTGCCCCAGCTTCACTCTCTTTCCTCCTTCCTACTTTGTCTCTTAGTGTCAGTCATCATCCATCACACTGAGGACTTCACGCACATGTCTTGTCTTCTCTCTGACCCTCCTGTTGGAGCATGAGCTCCCGGGGGCAGGGAATCTGTGTGCTGTGGCCTCTGCTGCATCTCTGGCATCAAGGATGGTGCCAATCACTTCACAAATAAATGGATGAATGGATAAGTGAATGGGTAAATGACAGATTTATTCGAGCCACCACTGTTACCGATAAGGAGGTAAACATGATTAAAATACTAACTGTAGAAAATGTGTAAGGAATTATCTCGCATATGGGGCATAAATACAAAGTGTGAACTGCCTTCTCTACCTTCTCTAGCAAACAAACATATTTCATCTTCAAAATATTTATTATGTGGGAAATTTAGAATAAGGAATAAAATTAAATAGAATGAGATGAGTCTCCTGAATACCAATTTTTGTTTTTAAGAAAAGGAAAAGATTTTTTACCAATATAAACCTCATAGCACGAGCCAAGCCCAAAGCAACCTATGAAAACACAGAGCCCCAGATAAGTCAAAATCAAGATTAATGTTGCTCCCATTTCTTATTACAAACTCAAGTATAAAAATCAATGTGAACATAAACCTCCCACAGGGGAGTCCTTGGCAATCTTCTCCCTGCTTTCAATAGGAAGAGCTACCCGAGTATTCTAACCGGAGCTCTTAGTTCATGCAACTTCAAGAGTCCCCAGTAGTCTGGGCTGAAACACCTTTTTGAAACCTGCCAGGGGGCTTTAACCCAAACAGTGCTGCACGGTGGTAGCTCCCTGTCGCTTCATCCAAGGAGAAGGCAGAGTTCAGGAGAACAAGCAGTCACTGGGGTCAGAAAAGAGGCCGGTGAGGAAATACCTCTCGTTCCTCTAGCCCTGCCCCCACAGAAGCACACTTGAATCAAGTTTGTTTTCTCAGTGTCAGAGAGAGGCCTCAACAGCCCTGGCTGTGTCCATATAAGGCTCTAATCCCCCTTGACCTGGTCCCCCTTCCCCGGCCCACCGCCTGCTGCTCAACCCTGCTCCTCTGCTCTTCCTGGGCTTGTGAACTCAGGGGGCTGCCTGAACCTCCTCAGATTCTGGTATCTCATCCACAGGTCAGAGATGAGCTGAGAAATGGCCCCTGACTCAAGGAGACCCCAGCATCTGCCCTGCATCCCCCTTCAATGGCTTCTGCTGAGGGCAGGATGGATATTGTGAATTATGCATGGGTTCCTAGGCAAGCTGCCTCTCTCGGGCTCCTCATCTGTGAAATGAGGATAGCTGGACTCATCCGGGGTCTGCTGAGCATTCTGAAGCAACAGAACCCTTTTGGAAATAAACTTGTATAGGGAAGTCCCTCTGGTAAATAGGTAAGGATGGATGGAGATACTCGGGCTGGAGTGGACTTGGAAGAACACCAACCTTGCCACTCACTTCCTGTGCCCCTCTAAGGAGCCTGGGATTCTCTACAGCACAGCTGGAAACCCTGGAGCATATGGTGAACAAATGCCCTTTCAGCTACAAGATTTCATGGTCCAGTCATCACTGGTAACAACTCCTCTTTAAGAAGAGAGACCACTTCAGGCATCCATCTCCCCTTGTCAACAGCAGGAAAAGCCAGACAACCCAGTCATGAATTGGGATTTTTCTAATTGGAAAATAGTTGTAATACTGCACTCTCACAGAAGATAACCTAAGAGGAGGATAATACTCATTATTGATGAGGTTTATCTAAAGATAGATGTATTTTTACATCTTTCCCCCACAGATACAACCCACCTCCATCTGAATTGTGGAAAAGGCCTAAACTGGGTGGCCCAAGATCATCCTGGTGACAGGTGTGTCCCTAGCTTCCTACACAAATTAATGAATGTCTGATTGGTGAACTTCTTGATCCTAATTGATCCTTGAGAGGAAGGTGTGACGAGTGCAGCAGGAGCTGCTGATTACTAGACCTGTATGCAAGGAAGACCCCAGTGAAGGCCCAACACGAATGCTGAGTACACCTGTGGGCACTCTGGAGTTGCCATCTTACCTATGCAAGAGGGGGAGCAGCACTTTGGGGTGTAAACCTAACAGAGAAGTGGAACCCAAGGGTGGCTATTTTCCTAAACAGTACCATTGCATGCAAACCCTAAATAAGGAAGAACTGTCCATATTTACAGTCCCCAATTCCTCTCCTTCCTTCTCTCTTGACTTTATTCTAGTCAGATTTTCACTAGTGCTACTCCACTGACAACTGCTGTCAAGGTCACGAATGACCTCCATGATCCAAAATCCATGATCCCTTCTCAGTTCTCATCTTACTGGAGTAACCAGCATCATGTGATGCAGTTGATCACTCTCGCACTTTGAAGCCCTTCTTCACTTGCCTCGCAAGGAGCACCTTCTCCAATTCCATTCAGTCTACTTCTCTGGCCACCCCTCATCAGTCTCCTCGGCTGGCTGTTCATATTGCAGACCTCTTAATGCTGCTTAATGCTTCAGAAATCAGTGCTCACTCAGCAGTCTCATTAGTCTCAAGGCCTTAAATATTTTATCTCAGCCAGGACCCTCCCTATGAAACTCCAGCTTGCATACACAATTGCCTACTTTAGCACTCCCTTCAATGACTAAACCCTAACAACCGCCCTGAGCTCCCACACTCTTCCTTCAAAGTAGCCCAATACCCAGCCCTCAGTCTCCCCATCTCAGTTTTAACAGCTAGTCCATCCTTCTAGGTGCTCAGGTCAAAACCTTGGCAACACTTTCTCTCACACTCCACATCCCATCCAGAGGCAAATCCTCTTGGCTCTAACTTTAGAACCTATCCAGAGCCTTACTACTCCACTACTTTTACTTCCTCCACTATTTTCCACCTGGTCCAAGCCACCATCATCACCTGCTTAGTTCTTCTCGCAACCTTCTCCCTAGTCTCCTTGTTTCCACCATTACCCCCGCCAGGGTCTGTTTTCAACAAATGGCTGGAGCAGTCTTGCTGAACTATGAGATTGAGCCTGGTACTCTCCAGCTCAAAAGCACCAGTGGCTTCAGGGCTCCATCACTGTAAGAGCCAGTGTCCCTAGCAATAGCCCATGAGGTCCTATGTGATCTGGCCACCGTCACCTCCCTGACCTCCACCTGCCCCTGTTCACCCTGCTCCAGCCACATGGGCTTCCTGTCTCCTTCCCCGTGCCAGGGACATTTTACCTCTAGGCCTCTGCCTCATTCCTTCTGCACACAAACTCTTTCCCAGTGATCTATAAGGCTTGCCTTACCCCTCTTTGCCCACTTTGGGTCTTTGCTCAGATATCACCTTAGTGAGGCCTTCCCACTGGCCAGCTCATCTGAAAGCTCAACTGCCCTCTCCCTGGTCTTCCCCAGACCCCCACCTGCTTTGTTTCTCTACAACACTTATCATTCTTCAACTTACCACACAATCAATTTTATTTACTTATTTATTTCATTTCCCCGTGAGAAAGAAGGAGAACAGAATCAACATCAGAACAGATCTTCTTGGTCTGTTTTGTTTACTCAAGTAGCCACAGCTCCTAAGGCAATGCCAAGCATCTAGTAGGTGCTCAATAAAAATGTGCTAAGTGAATGAAAGGTGCTCTTATCTCATGGGGTTTTGGAAGGGCTTCTAAGGAGCCATGTACTCCCTGAAACTCAAAGACAAATTTGGAGTTAGATTCCTTTTTTCTAGGAAGAGAATCACAGCCTTAGAGCTTTGAAGAGATTTGTGACTCAAAAAAAAGTTGAAGAACCAGTAACACAGATGCTTGAATTTAACAAGGATTATTATAGGTTTCTTCAAACAATGAATAAACTTCATTCACAGCTATTTGCTAAAATAAGAATGTGTGATCCACCAGTGGCGTGATTATACTATGTTCTTGCTTCAGAATTTCTAGCATAGAGTCAAAAGATTTGTTTTGGGAATTTTTATGAGCAGATTTTGAATAGGCAGCATGATTATCCTCATTGTCTGTGAGCCAGAACACCGGTGAGAATGAATAAAAATGTGTTTTCACAGATTTGGAGGCCAACTCTTATATTCATGCAAAGCTGAAAGAAAAAAGTACCTGTAAGGTGCGCACACACGCACGTGCACAGCATGGGAAGGTCCAGGTGGGAAGGTCCAGGTGGGCGGCTGTCAGGCAGATAGTCCGTTACCTTGGCCCCACTGGGAAATTACCAGACCTTGTTCCCAAACAACAAAACCCATCCCTTTTACCACCCACACTCTAATTCCAAAACCAGTTAAAAACAACAACAAAAAAAACTCCACACACAAAATTATCAATCATCTACCAGGTATAGAAACGTCACTGTGTTAAGAGCCAAACTCCAACATATGACATGGCTTACCTTCCCCTATCATAGAGACCCCCACGGACATGCCCATGAACTTGCTTTTGGTCCATACATGAGTGTTGACGCACAGTCTCTTCTCCTTGCACTCACAGTAGAAGCAGGAGATGGGTGGGTGATGGGACACTTGCTCAGCCACAAACCTTAGTTTGTAGCTTTTGGAAGGGTCTTCGGCCATTGGGTGTTCGTGACAGCTGGCAGGAGAGCGGGAAGCAGTCCTCTTAGGCTTGACCCTGTCCTTGGGAACTTCCCAGGAGCAGTGAAATGTCTCGCCTATGATGGGGTTGTAGGGCTTCTTGGCTAAAGCGCCCTTGCGGCCCTCGTGAAAGGCTGTGAGATAATACTCAACGAAGCAAATGACTCTCTCCTCTGGTGTGGCCCCAGCGGTGATGGCCAGCAGTAGGTCTGGGTGCGCCATAAAATCTGCATACATCTCCAGCAAAGATCGCTTCTCCAGGATAAAGGTGGGAAGCACCACCTGCATTTGGAAGGACACAAAGTCAGACAATCCCTGGGATTACATGGAAAAGCTGAAAAGAAAAGTAAAGGCTGCAACCACTGTCAAGCAAATTCATAACATCTCCAGCCAGGGAGCAGTCTGTTTTGACTTGTGCACAAATGACAAACCAAGGGAAACAATATCAAAGAAATGAGAAGTGGCAGTGGAATCAACGGGAGCCCAGCTTTGTGGACAAGACTGTTCTGAGTGATTTTCTTCCTTGTTTACCTGGGCTAACACAATAGTCTCTGTCTCGGTCTCCACTGCCATTTCTCCCCTAACTCTCCATTATTTAGAGATGTGAAGAAAACAGCCTGGAAGGGCTTTTCTGTATTCCCCCTGCCATCAGGCAAGACCAAGTGGGCCGGGGCAGGGGAAGGGAGGGGTCGGCAATCAGTGTGTTCTCACAAACATGGATACTGGGGTTTGTTGGTGCCACTTCATAGGGGGTCCAGGCAGACCAGGACCCACCACCAATGACAGTGTGCACTGGGAGGCCTCGGTAGAAGAATGGTGTACAAGCCCCACCATGACTGAGGAAGGGTAGGACTGTGGAAAGGGCCCAGCTCCAGGACGGGGCAGGCCCATCAGCAGGCAAATATCCACAGAGCTGCCGCAGACAAGAGGGGCCATGGTGATTCCACCTGTGGAGGTCAATCCTCAAGGCTGGTCCAGGAAAAACCAGTGGAAGTTACAAAGCAGGCTGGCACTTAACATACAGAACCTGCTGCTAAAGGACTGGCAGAGTGGCTACCCCTAGGTTTGTTATTGGCACATGATTGAAGACAGAGACCTTGTAGAGGCCCGGATAACTCTGGTAGAGATAAGACAGAGACTCCTCATTGATCCGAAGTGGATCCAGGTGGTCACTCGGGGGCTGTACAACCCCAAATGCCTGTAACCCAATGATTACTTAATCATCTACTGTAAGTCACTTAAAGCAACTGAAGGGTACTCTGAAACTGGGAAGCCCATAACTCATTACTGTTACTGCTTTTTAAAGAAGAGAAAGTCCATTTTTCACTGTCCTAGAGTGATCTTAACTTAAAACAAATATCGGGTATTTTTTGTTTGTTTTGAGACAGAGTCACCTTCTGTCACCCAGGCTGGAGTGCAGTGGCACAATCTCAGCTCACTGCAACCTCCACCTCTTGGGTTCAAGTGATTCTCCTGCCTCAGTCTCCTGAGTAGCTGGGACTACAGGCACATGCCACCATACCCAGCTACTTTTTTTTATTTTAGTAAAGACAAGGTCTCACCATGTTGCCCAGGCTCATTACAAACTCCTGAGCTCAAGCAATCCACCGTCTTGGCCTCCCAAACAGTTATCGGGTATTAATAATCCATCCACTTAGCTGCAACAGCCAGCCAGCCTTAACCCAGAGCATCTCATTCTGTTCCTCCTAACGTGGACTCACAGGATTTTGAAACTGGAAAGCTAGCCCAGACCTGCTGGGCCACGCAGGGAACACACCGGGTTCCAGCGAGTTGACCAATACCATGGGGCTGGTTTACAATCTCTCTTTACATAACTAATTCTGTCCTTCCTTTCTGCAGTCCCTCACTGCCATGAAAACATTTGGGAGGGTGTATGATCATGGACCACAAATATCACACAGGCTCACAGATCTGTAACCCTGACTCTACTTCAGGATTCCAACACCCTTCCCTGCAAATGACTTGGATGTGATGGAAGGGAGAAGAGATGCTGCTGTGGTCTGAGTTTGTCCTCTCCCAAATGTGTGTTGCAATTTGATCCCCGATGTGGCAGTGTTAGGAAGTGGGGACTAGTAGAAGGTGTGTAGGTAATGGGAGCAGATCCCTTATGAAGAGATTAATGCCTTCCTTCAGGAGCGAGTTCTCACTCTCCCAGGACTGAATTAGGGACCGCAAGAGCATGCTGTTCTAGAAGCGACTTTGGCTTCCTAGACCCTTGTGCTTCCCACATGATCTCTGCACACACTCGCCCCTTTTCTGCCACGTTTTGACCCGGCACATGGCCCTCACCAGAAGCCAGCCAGATGTGACACTATGCTCTTAAACTTCCCAGCCTGCAGAATTGTGAGCTCAATAAATGTACTTTTCTGAAAAACGACTCAGTCTCATTCTGTCACAGCAACACTAAAGGGACTAATACAGATGTCCAGAGAGAGATAGGCAGACATGAGAACAGCAAAGGACAGAAATTTCAGAGGAAACTAGAAAAAGCCCCATCTGCTAGAGAGGTAAAGCTTGGTACATCTCCTTTAATGCTTTTCTATCTTTCATTTGAAAAGTATGTCAGGAGAAAATGTGCCTGTCCTAAATAAAAAAGCAGCCAGATGTAAAACTGAACATGTAATACAATCCAAGAATCATAAAAACACTCAAAATCTTAACATATCTGTCCGGGTGACAGAACTGAGTGATTTTAACACTTTTTTTTCTGAGTATCTTTCTGCTTTGTTTTTATAATACACACAAGGAAGAAACATTATTTAAAAACACAACTATGCAAATCAATGGAGGTTTCCTAATTTTCTTTAATCCACGACTTGAAAAAATTGAGAATCTGGCTGTCCTAGGATCTCATCTGGCCAAGAAAAGCATTTAGCTTGAAATAACCTTCAGATGCCACCTCTGTTACTTCCTATGCCTTTTTCGTGGGGACAGGTCATCATTCAGCAACCATCACTGTGCTCTCTGGGGGCTGCTCTTCCAATGAGGCTTCACTGGGGTCAGGCTGCTGTGTTCTCCCACCACTTAGCTGTCCAATAGCAGAGTAAATAACCCCCAAATACTCACCACACTTCCCTCTTCTGCCCCAGAATCACCCAAGGGCTCCCCTGTGAACTCCACCCAGACAGGGTGGACAAGCTGGGGAGTGTGAATTTAAGCAGCTTGGAAATCCCTTAATGAAGCCAAATCAATGACAAAGGACAGGCTGCCACAAATGTCTGCATCTGCATCCCTTCCCCAAGTGACTCCGTCTCCTGCTGTCTCCCTTCCCAGGTCCAAGGGGCCTTGTGATCAGAAGGCAAGCCAGGGGAGGGGAAGGACAGAAATATACACTGAGGCCATCAGCCCTGACGGGTATAACTTCAAACAAAGATAATTGCGTAACCTTGGCTCGTGTCTTTTTCCCCACTCTATGGCAATGGGGCTTCTGTGGCAATAATTCCACCTCTAGACAAGAATCCTCAAGTTTGTACCCAAGATTAAAGTTAACAAGGAAAATTGATACAATATTTACTCTCTAGTTATGTACTTTTGAAAAGGAGAAGAATTTAAGATATTTCCCCTAATTTAGTCAGCATTTCTGAATTCAAAAGCTGAAGGATTTAAAACAATAAATAAGTAAATAAACAAGAAAAAGAACTCCACTTGGAACCCTGAGTCACGGAATGTCAGAACTAAAAAGCAAGATGATTTAGTGCACTGCCCTGGTCCCACAGGTGAGGGCGCTATGCCTGGGCCACCCAGTGGCTGAGCCAGCAGGGAACCTCAGGTTCCCAGGTGCCACCTCCAAGTCCCTGCCATTACCCCATGACACATCATGATTATCTGCTTCTGGTTAACAAGAACATCTTCTCTCAGTGGACAAGGGAGACAGCTAGGATGTCTGGGCCACCCCAGATGCTGTCACGGATTAAGAAGAGGGGGAAGGGCCAGGTATGGTGCCTTGTGCCTGTAATCCCAACAGTGGGAGGCTGAGGCAGGAAGAGTTTAAGACTAGCCTGGGCAACATAGTGAGAACCCATCACTACAAATAATAATAATAATAATTTTTTTAAAAGAAGTGGGCAAAGGAGATCAAATGGGCAAGAGAATGGGACATGAGCCCCACCTTCTAGGGCCATTTCACTCTTCCCAACATAGCAAGAAAATCCACCATTCCAAACAGTATCATTAATATCATAAATGGGAGGGAGATCGTTGCAATGAAGGAAGGGCGTAGGAGGTGTGGCTCCTGAACTGGAGGCCCAGCATCCTGCCATACCTCCAACTCTCCTCCACACAACAGCCAGAGTCATCTTTCTAAAATCTCTGTAAGAGATAACGCCCCCACCTCCCTCTGGTCTCACACGATGTCCTGACTGACTGCCCCCATCCCTCCCTGCACAAATCTCCCCTCTCTCTCTCTCTCTCTCACACACACACACACACACACACACACACACACACTCCCTTTTTCTGCCCTTTCTCCTGCCCTGTCTCTATGACAAAAAGCTCATCAGCTCAAGTAGCTCCCTGCTCTGTGAAGCTTTTTTTGACAGTTCCTGCTTTCAAGGCTAAAGCAACAACCCCTCTCTCCTATCCTCTGCACCTCACACATATCTCCACCTGTAAGGCTCTTTTGTTCTTATTAATGCACACGTTTCAAAACTGTAAGCTCTTAGTGGATAGACACCTGACTCCTTAATACCTAGCAAAAAACAAGACAAACAGATGAACTGCATGAGAGACACCTTTGTTTCCTTTGACGTGTTTAAGTTACCCGTATTTTTAAATGCAGATTCTCATTCACTATGCTTTGAATTCTTCTGAGTATATCCAGCCAAGTTTTCAGTTGCTGCTTCTCTCGAGCAACATGAGAATATTCACATACATACCAACTTCTAGGCTGAAGCCAGCTTACACAGAATCTAGCTTATTTCAGGAACATGTTTTGGGTGGTAAGGAACCAGAGCCTGATGTATCAGAAGTGCACTCTAAATGTCTAATGAATGAGTAGACTCAAACCCGGTCTGCCCCACACTCTTCTGGATCTCCTAAGACACCTTTGGGGCCAAAAAGAATGTGGCTGGATGACCTCCAGGATGGGCCTTCAAAGCCTCCAAAGGAGCCAGAAGGAATGAAATTGCCTAGTCTGAAGGCATCTTCCTCTTCTCTTTACCAAAAGGAAAAACAAAGGCTCTGCTCAGCAACTTCTGCCAATTATTACTGCCCAAATTGTTTAGTCTGGCTCTTAACTATGAGGAAAAAAAAAAAAATCAAATCCAAACTGAGGAACAGTTTGGAAAACAAAAATGAAAGCAAAGAAAACCTGACTTGAACTCTTCAGTATCACTGCCATGAAAGGGAAAAAGGCGGGGAATTTTCCTGACTAAAGGAGACTAGAGACATCATAATGACCAAATGCAACATAATCTGGGTTGGATTCCGGAGTTTTAAAAAATGGCCATAAAGGACATGATTGGGACAAGTTGGGAAAATTTACCATGGGCTGAATATGAAATAATATTGCCTCAATGTTACATTTCCCAATGTGACACATGTATACTATAATGTCCTTATTCTTAGAAGACACTCACCAAAGGGGTAGGAAAGAACTGTCATGATGTCTGCAACATACTCTAAAATGGTTAATCAAAAAATAAACATACATGTATGATATGGTTTGGCTGTGTCCCCACCCAAATTTCGTCTTGAATTGTAACTCCCACAATTCCCACGTGTCGTGGGAGGGACCCAGTGGGAGGTAATTGAATCATGGGGGTGGGTCTTTCTTGTGCTGTTCTCATTAACAGTAAGTCTCATGAGAGCTGATGGTTTTATAAAGAGGAGTTTCCCAAACAAGCTCTCTCTCTTTGCCTGCTGCCATCCATGTAAAACATGACTTGCTCCTCCTTGCCTTCTGCCATGATTGTGAGGCCTCCCCAGCCATTTGGAACTATAAGTCTGTTAAACCTCTTTTTCTTCCCAGTCTCAGGTATGTCTTTTATTAGCAGCATGAAAATGGACTAACCCAATGTGTAACACACATATATACATGTATGTGTACGGAAAAAGTTCTGGAGGGAGACAGCTTGAGAACTAGAGAGAAAAATGGAAGGAGGAAGGAGGGAGGAGGGGAGGAGAGAGGTTGGCAGAGAGGGAAGAAGGGAGAAGAAATGCAAAGTACAAAATGTTAGTAATTGGCCAAAAAAGGTGAAGAATATATGGGAGTTGATATGGTTTGGATTTGTGTCCCCACCCAAGTCTCATGTCAAATTGTAATCCCCAGTGTTGGAGACGGGGCCTGATGGGAGGTGATTGGATCATGGGGGCACACTTCCCCTTGCTGTTCTCATGATAGTGAGTTCTCATGAGATCTGGTTGTTTAAAAGTATATAACACCTCCCCCTTTGCTCTCTTTCTCCTGCTCTGGCCATGTAAGATGTTGAGAGCTTCCCCTTCGCCTTCTGCCATGATTGTAAGTTTCCGGAGGCCTCCCCAGAACTTGTACAGCCTGCAAAACTGGTCAATTAAACCTCTTTTCTTTATAAATTACTCAGTTTCAGGTAGTTCTTGATAGCAATGCAAGAACTAATACAAGAGTCCGTTGTGCTATTCTTGCAACTTTACTGTAGATTGGAAAATGTTCAAAATAAAAAAGTTGGAGGAAAAAGAAAAAAGGTTCTACTGGGAATGCAATACCTGAGAATAATTTTCAAAGACAACCTTCCCAAAATTGTGGACTGAGGGAATATGGGCTCACAGCCAACATCAAGTCCAACCTACTAGGTATGTATTCTGTACTTTAAAATGATGTGGCTTTGTCAGAGCAGGAAAAAAATAGAATACCTGGAGAGATGGAGCAGAATGGGTTGGGAGCAGAATTACTATTTCCTCTTTCATCTTCTGTTGTGTGTTTCATTGGAGTTTGTGCAGAATGCCAGATCAACTTCAAAACCAGCAACTGAACATTCTGGACAAGATGTCATACTTTTCATTAAAACAGACTTCCTAGTCTGGTCTGATTTCTTCCTCTCCTACAATCTCCTGGGCACCCTCTCCTTTTTTTTTTTTTTTTTTTTTTGGTGTGTTTGCAAATAAGTCATTTAATCATCCATTTCTTGGACAGTGGACACCAGGGATACAGAGCCAAGGAGTGGTGAGTACTAATTGGGTTGTCTGCCTCTGACAGAGGGTGAGTGACGGCCCAGCTGTTCAGACTGATGGCATCCAAATGACCTGAAATCACTGCTGTGGATTTACCGAGCCATCAATAAAGACTGCCTTTTCTTCCATTAACATAATTAAGACAATGAACTATTTGGGGGGAAGGAAAAAAAGAGAGGATCTGCACTAGGGACTCAGAGAACAATTAATTACATTTAAAGTTGCATCAATCTAAAAGTAAATAACTAATCTTCAGGTTGGGATCTTAGGCTCTTAGAAATCCGAAATAAACAATCACCCATAGGGGAAGGCGAAGGACACTTGGAAGGAGGGATAGTCCCCTCCCCACAGCAGGGAGCACAGCTGGCCTCTGCAAATAGAAGGCCAAGAGTAAGTGCAATTTTCTTCAAAGAAACATCAGTTGACTGGGTGCAGTGGCTCAGACCCGTGATCCCAGCATTTTGAGAGGCTGAGGTGGGAGGATGGCTTCAGCCCTGGAGTTCAAGACCAACCTGGCTGCAAGACCTTGTTGTCTCTACACAAAAAATGTTTTTAAATTAGCCAGGTGTGGTGGTGCAAGCCTGTAGTCTTACTGTCGTCTTAGCTATTTGTAGGCTGAGACAGGAGGATCACTTGAGCCCAGGACTTTCCGGCTGCAGGGAGCTATGATTGCACCACTGTATGCCAGCCTGAGTTGTCTCTTTAAAGAAAGAGAAAAGAAAGAAAAAAGAAACATGACTTCATAACCTTGGGAGCCATCTTCGTATTTTATCCTTAGATTGGCAAACACACCCAGTGCAAACAAGCAAGCAGAGAGGCCTCCACCACCACAAAGGTTCATTTACGTCCTATTTTGAGAAAACCAGGAGAAATACACAAAAATCCAATTTTACAAAATAAAGCACAGACAATTCACACTGCAAAAGGTTTCTTGACTTAGCCAACCTTTTCCCTAGGTTTCCTTAACCTGCCAGGTTCCTTCACACCCATTTCATGGTGCCTGAAACACTATGAAAAGCATTCATTAAAATTTTTGTCAGACGGGAAGAGTTTGAAATAAAATTTTACTTTTTCCAAGAAGATATTTACTATATAGAAAGATATCTGTTGAAGTTAATCCCTGTGTTTTTCCAGAGTCCCAGACATCAGCTCACAGAAGGAATTCAGTTGGGAGCAGAACGTCATCCCTTAGCAGTGACTAGCCACGTGTACGTGGCAAATTCATCTCCCCAGGACTCAATTCCTCAGCTGTAAAAATAGAGAAAATAAAAATACCAACCTTCTAGGCTGATTGTGAGTATTAAATGGCAGTGTTAAATTAGTCCAGTGCCTACCTAGTATCCAGGAAACGCTCATTCTTTGCTGGCTCAGATTATAGACCCCTATAATCAGGAATCAGTAACCTCATTTGGAGACCAGGGAAGATACGAGCAACAGAGATTAGACACAAACTTGTCACATAATATTTCAGTGACAATGTTGAAAGCTAAAATGACTCACAATGCCCAGAGCAACCCCGAGACCACCTGTGACACTTCTGTAAACAATCAGTCACCTGCTCAGAGAAAAAGGAGAAACAATTGTATAAGACAAAAACATTGCTGTAAGAATATATGAAATATTTCAGATTTAAACTGTTTTTAGAGCTCAAGCCAGGGCACAGTGCTTGGGTTTCACACTCATTATCTTGTGTAATCTTCTTAGATGTCTGTAAGCAGGTACAACTATTCCATTTTACAGATGAGGAAACTGCCCAGAGAGCTTTTGCAATTTACAATGGCTACGTCAGTGGAGAGCTGGAATGAGAATCAACTCTGCTTGGCCAAGGCCCATGCTGGGTTGCTCAGCGCCCCCAAGGGGCCTGAAGACTACCATTGTGACTGTCACTCTTTCTAGAAGTGTGGATTGATGAACTGCTGCCAACAGGACAGAAAGGGAGAAAGAATGGAGATCGCATAACTGCGTCGCCTCATGAAACAGATTTACACAGACAAGCTTAGGGAAGCCAGGTCTCCACTCTCTCTTCTATTAAAAGGCAAACACTCGGGAGAGATAACAGGCTTTGCTTGACAGTATACTGAAAACCAGATTCAGGGAGAAGAGCAGCTGGAGGGATCTGGCAAGAGAAGTGGAAGCAGGATCAGGGAGACCAGAGACCCCTGAGGTCCATATCTCTGCCTTGTGGGGTTCATTTCCAGGATAAACACTGGCCTTCTGACCCTTTTCATTAAAATTTCCCTTTTACAAAAAAAAGCTCAAGCACAGCAATGTTAATCTTTGCATATTGTGATTGATGCTAGAAATTGGGCCTAATGAAATAATTCAATCAAAGGAAAAAGGCTGTATGCCTAAGAAGATGTTCACTATATCATCACCTATAACATCAAGAAGCCAAAAAGAGACAACGTGGCCAACCACAGACTATTTGTTGGGAAAGTAAATAACACAGCAATGTGGTAGAATGTTATATATCCATTAAAGCGTACACAGGTAATGATGTCATTTTCCATAAACCTGTGGTGAGAACATGATGTCTGCTGTAGTGTGATTCTATATACCAGGGGTCAACAAACACAACCCATAGGCCAAATCTTCACTTGCTTTGACAAACAGTTTTATTGGAACAAACTATAACCATTCATTTCTGCATTTTCTACGGCTGCCTTTGTGGTCAAATGGCAGAGCTGAATGGTTGCAGTAGATACAATACGGTCTGCAAAGCCAAAAACACTTGTTATCTGGTCTTTTATTTAATTAAATAAAAATTTTTTAAGATAAGGTCTTGCTCTGTTGCCCAGACTGGAGTGCAGTGGTATGATCATAGCTCACTAGAGCCTCAAACTCCTAGGCTTAAGTGATCCTCCTGCCTCAGCCTCCCCAGTAGCTGGGAACATAGGTGTGTGTTACCACACCTGGCTAATTTTAAAATAGTTTTGGTAGAGACAAGGTCTTGCTATGTTGCTCAGGCTGGTCTCAAACTCCTGGCCTGAAGTGATTCTCCCGCTTCAGCCTCCAAAAGCACTGGGATTACGGATGTAAGCCACCTGTCTGACCTTTTACAGAAAATGTTTGCTGGCCGGGTGCAAAGGCTCTTGCCTGTAATCCCAGCACTTTGGGAGGCCAAGGCAGGCAGATCACCTGAGGTCAGGAGTTCAAGACCAGCCTGGCCAACATGGTGAAACCTCATCTCTACTAAAAATACAAAAATTAGCCAGGCGTGATGGTGGGCACCTGTAATCCCAGTTACTCAGGAGGCTGAGGCAGGAGAATCACTTGAACTCGGGAGGCAGAGGTTGAAGTTAGCCGAGATCATGCTACTGCACTCCAGCCTGGGTGACAGAGTAAGACTCTGTCTCAAAAAAAAAAAAAAAGGTTTGCTGACCCCTGCCCTATATTATCCATATATCTTATATTCTTTTGTATCTATTCAACATTTAATTTTAAAATTATTTTAATTTTTTAAAAAAGTTTCAGTGAACATTGCTGATTTTTGACACATGTAGTCAATGCTTTCTAAAAATGCAATCAATTTATAATGCCATCAGCAAGGAGTTGGGGTATCATTTTTACCCTGTATACACTAAATATGTATCTACTATTTTGTTGCTGATTTAGAAGGTCTAAAATAAGGTCATTGATTTCTTTGATTAGTAACAACTTAAATAATTCTTTAAGACTCATAGAAAATTATCTCAGCAAGCTCTTTCAAAGCATAAATCTTTTTTTTGTTTGTTTGTTTTGTTTTTTTGAGACGGACTTTCACTCTTGTTGCCCAGACTGGAGTGCAATGGCACAATCTCGGCTCACTGCAACCTCCGCCTCCAAGGTTCAAGCGATTCTCCTGCCTCAGCCTCCCGAGTAGCTGGGATTACAGGCATGCGCCACCATGCCCGGCTAATTTTGTATTTTTAGTAGAGACAGGGTTTTTCCATGTTGGTCAGGCTGGTCTCAAACTCCCAACCTCAGGTGATCCGCCCACCTCAACCTCCCAAAGTGCTGGAATTAAAGGCACGAGCCACCGCACCCGGCCTCAAAGCATGAATCTTGTTTCATGTGTTCTTGATTGATGAGCTATGAACTGGGTATCTTTAGGTTAGGGACCTCACCACCGGAGCACAGCTCAATCCACTAGTTTTAGCCACAGTCTGCATCCCCCACCTTCTACCTACTCTCTGAAGCCAGCTGTGCTCTCTGAAAGGGTTCAAAATACACTGTTCGAGGTTTTTCTATATCTGTAACATTGGAGTTTAGACTAAATCCTCTGAGAAATCCATATAGGGTTACAAACAGGCACACTGTCATTATCTGTAACTGCCACCCATAATCTCAAGTTCAAGCATCCCTCTCTCTGCTATTGCCCCATATGTCCCATTCACCCCATCCAGTCCCTAGTCTCACCAGCACCTTTGACCCATTGACCTTTTACTGTCCACCACCCCCTTGTGGTCTCACTTCCCTCCACTCCCAGTATAGAGTCCCTGGCCCAACCCTATACTTAACTCCCTTTGATCTACGCCAAGCAACTCTGCCACTCTCTCCCTCCATCCAGGCACTAACCAAGAAAACCTTAACTCTGTTTAATCCAGCCCCTCACATTCTGTATATCTCAATCTGGCAGCTCAACTTTCTTGGAGAAACAGAGACAACATGCAGACTCTTAGTTTAAATTCACAACCTCAAAACCTTAAGTGGCCCCCTGGCGGTGTGTGACAATCCTCCTACCTGCTTCCTCTCTCCACTTGTTCCCTGTCTTCTCCTCCCTTCTCAAACCTCTAATAACCCTTTGCTCTTTATCACTCTCAGCTGGTCACTTTCCTGCTTTTCTCACTGGGAAAATTGAAGCAGTCCAGAGAGAAGGTTCACTTGATAATCATAATAGCAAACACAGCACTCACTCTGTGCCAGGCACTGCTCTGAATCCTTCACACGTCAGTATGCATACATACAGAGCGGCCCTATGAGGAAGGTACAATTATCAACCCCCTTTTAAAGATGAGAAAACAGAGGCACTCAGATGCAAGGTAATATATAGATAGGAACTCAGTGGGGATGCCAGCCCAGGCAGTCTGGCTCAGAGCCATGTGGTTAACCATGAGGGTCTCCTGCCATCTTCTGGTGTCTGCACCCCTCTCTCTGCCTGCCCCCCTGCTGCAATGGATGCATTATCCTATCTCTGGATCCCATGCCCTCTCACCTCCTCAAATTCCTGCACTCATCTGCTTCCTCTCTCCTGCAGCATTTTTTCCTCTGTCTCCTAATCCCATCAGCATTCAAGCATCTTAAGAAACCAAATCTCCCTTAATTTTAGATACTCCTACAGTTTCCACCCAATTTTCTGTTCCCTTTTATATCAAAGTTCCTTTAAAGAGCTATCTTTACTCCCCGTCTTTATACCACATTTTTTCCCATTCTCCCTTGAATGCACTTCCATCAGACTTTGGCAAAGCCAAATACAATGGTCCATTTGCAGGCCCCAGCTTTCTTGACCCATCAGCAGCAATTCAACACAGTTGATCAATTCTGTCTTCTTGATAGTCTCTCTTCACGTGGCTTCCACAACATCACACTCCTCTGACTTCTATCCTACTTCACTGGCTGAACCTTCTTAATCTCCTTTGCTAGATTATTCCCATCTCCCTGACCCCTCCATGTTGGAATATCCCAGGACCCTGTAATTGGATATTTTCCCCCATGTCTCTACTCACTCTCTAGAGAAACTCATCTAGCCTCATGGCTTTGACCACCATCTATACATTGTTTCCTCTCAAACTTGTACCTGAGCCTCACTCACGAACTCCAGATTTGTATATATCCAAATGCCTACATGTCCTCTTGAATGCCTAGTGGATGGATATCTCAGACCTAATCAGATCCAAGACTGGATTTGTGATAGCCCCAACATCTCCAACCTGTTCTTCCCTAGTCTCCTCCTCCTCCATAAAATGGAGTGGTAATCTGTTACATTGATGACTTCCAATGAACCACACCTCCTGGAATTTACACTCTTGCATAGTCCTCCTTCAATCTGGCCTGAATCTGTGACTTACTTTAATCAATAAAATAGAAGTGATCTTGTGCCAGTTTGGGGCCTAAGTCTTAGGAAGGCTTACCGGCTTCCACTTTTGCCCCCTTAGAAGCCTTGAGCTGCCATTTAAGAAGTCGGGTGACCCAGTTGGAGAAACCATGTGGGAAGAACACACGGAGAGGGAAAGGTCCTAAGACTTCATGAAGAAAGAAGAGCCCAGCTGTTCCAGCCAAGTCCAACTCACCAGTGAACAACAGGCAAGACCAGCAGAAGAGCCGCCCCGCTAAGCCCATTCCAGATTGCATAACCATGAATAAAAAAAACTGGGGGGTGGTTTGTTACCAGCAATAGACAATTGAAACAAATGGCAACTAATAATAAATGGCAATTAATAATAAAATAAAACAAATGGCAATTAGTAATTATTATTCTAGCTGTTCAGGCCAGAAATAAAAGAATAAAACAAAATTTAAAAACACAATAAAACAAAAAATAAAAAACAATAAAACGAATAGCAATTAATAATAATAATTATTCTAGCTGTTCAGGCCAAAACTTTACAGTCATCTTTTATTCCTCTCTCTCATACTGCACATCCTGTTGGCAGTATCTTCGATGCACATCCAGAATCAGCCACTAGCACTGTGCCACCAGCACCTCACCTAGGTTATTACAGTAGCTTCCTCCTCTTTTTTTTTTTTTTGAGATGTAGTCTCGCACTGTCACCCAGGCTGGAGTGCAATGGCGTGATCTCAGCTCACTGCAACCTCCGCCTCCCGAGTTCAAGCGATTCTCCTGCCTCAGCCTCCCAAGTAGCTGGGATTACAGGCACCCACCACCACGCCCAGCTAATTTTTTGTATTTTTAATAGAGACAGGGTTTCACTACGTTGGCCAGGCTGGTCTCGAACTCCTAACCTTGTAATCCACCCACCTCGGCCTCCCAAAGTACTGGGATTACTGGCGTGAGCCACGGTGCCTGGCCAGCTTCCTTCTCTCTTCTACCCTGACCCCTGCTGTTCACACCCTAGTCACCCCACCTCAGTCTATTTTTCACAGCAGAGTCAAAATTACCCTTTAAAAATACAACTAAGCAGGTACGGTGGCTCACGTCTGTAATACCAGCACTTTGGGAGGCCAAGGCAGGTGGATCACTTGAGGTCAGGAGTTTGAGACCAGCCTGGGCAACATGGTGAAACCCCATCTCTACTTAAAATACAAAAAATTAGCTGGGCATGGTGACACGCACCTGTGATAGCAGCTATCTGGGAGGCTGAGGCAGGAGAATCACTTGAACCCAGGAGGTGGAGGTTGCAGTAAGCCAAGATGGCACCATTGTACTCCAGCCTGGGTGATAGAGCGAGACTCCATCTCAAAAATATAAAATAAAAATAAAACAAAAATACAAGTAAGGTCACATATTCCCTTGCTCAAAACCCTCCAGTGGCCACCATATCACTCAAAACAACATCCTGAGCCCTCACAGTATCCTAAACGGCCCTATAACCTGCTGTCTCACCAACTTACTCTCCTGCCAATCCCACTCAATTCACTCTGATCCAACCACATTGGCCTCATGCCCAAATGTCAAACAAGGTCCATCTTGGGCCTTTTTCACCCCCATCCCCTCCGGCCAGAACACTCTTCCGTAGATGCTCACATGGCTGGCTCCCTCATTTAAATCTGGTCTCCACTCGAATGTTACCTAGTAGAATCCTACCCTGACCAGTTTACCTAAGAGGGACCCCCATCCCACCACCAGCTACCCTCCCTGACATGCTCTATTTCTCTTCATTATACTTCATCTCCATCTCCTTTTCTTTCCCCTCCCTCCTTCCCTCTCTCTCACTTGTTTCTTGTCTGTTTCCTTCCATCATCTCTCAGGCCCCATCAGGGCATGGATTCTGAATGTTCTGCTGCAATCCCAGTGTCTAAAACAGTATCTGGCATGTGCAGTGCTCAACAAATACATGTTACATGAGTGAACACATTACAAATTGTTGCTTTTCATACCCCTGAAAACTAGGTAAAAATGGTCCTACACCTCCAAGCTCAATATTGCATTTTGTGGGCCCTTCTCCTTGGAGCTTGGAACTTGCTTGGCACAACAGTCATGTCAGGATCTCCTGAATACCACATGATGTTACTCATTTGCTCAAACTTTCCAAGGCTTCCCATAGCCCTCAGGATCAAGTTTGTCCCCTTCACATGGCCCATAGGCTCTGCAGGACCTGATCCTAACGTCCACTCCAGGTTCAATGGAGCCACTCACCAGCATGCACAACACGCCAGACCTTCGGTGACCCTCCACCTCACTGTGGTTCCTCCATCCTCTCTTCTTTTCTAGGCTACCCACAATTTGTGGAAATACAGTGGGTTATCCAGTGGAGGTAGTCACCAGTAACTTGGGGTTATGGTGCCACCCTGAGGAAAGAGGGCAGACAAGGGTGCTTCTGGAGGCAGGACCAGCTACATGCTGTGTGGGGCACAGTGGAAAGTGAAAACACAAGTCCCCTTGTTTGAAAATTATTAAGAATCTCAAGACAGTGATAGCAGGGCATTAAACCAAGCATGGAGCCCTTCTGAGCATGGGGTGCTGAGCAACCTCACAGGTCAAACATCCACGAACCTGGCCCTGTCTGGTAACCACAGTGAACCATCGCAAGATACAGCACTATGTGCCCAGTTGGGCTGGTAATGACTCACAAATGTGTCAACACTGGCACATCCTCAGGGACACGGAAGTATACTTGTTTTTGGAGAGGGACTAGACCTTCATCCTTGAGGTGAAGAAGATTTTCTCTCCAGGGTGCCTGCTCATCAGATACTCCATTCTGGCTAAGTTCTTCCATTGCTTATTTAGTACAGGCTTAATTTAATGACATGGACAACTGCCAAGAAGAGAAAAGGGGACAGTACGGAAAGAGGAAATTTCATCAACCTTTTTATAATACAGGGCAACAGAAGCCAAGAAATCTCATGGGATAGTAACAGTTCTACCTCTTTCCCTCACAAGTATTTCAGCTTGTCAAGTCTTCCTTTGGTTTTTGAATGACAGATTCTTCCAAGTAAAGTAAGTTAATAAACTATAGACAGGAAACGTTATTCTTTCAGGTACTCAACTGAGTATTGGGAGAAATGAAATGTCTGCTCTTTCAAGAAGAGGCTGTGGCTCTGGAAATGCAAAACAATCATATTCTAATAAAACAATAATAAATATGAAATGCACAGTTGTGATATTTCTTTATTTTAGAGCAAGACAGGAATAACGTGAAGTCGCTCAGACACTCAGCTTGCCATAATATAGTCCCCTCAATATTTTCTTGCTTCTCCATATCTGACCTTGGCAATTTCAATTTCTCTTACAATCTCTTTCCTCCATCATTCATGATTCTAGGTCTGAGTTTTATAAACATTAAAAAAAAATCCACAGTGAGAATATATCCTACATCGTTACCCAGTACCCATGTATCAAAAGAACTAGGTTTCATGTGCAGAATGCTCTGATATTTTCTTCTGTATTTTATTTCATTCTTTAGAAATGGTGGCCTGACCTCCACTAAACTGGTTTCACAACTCACTAATGGTTCATGACCCAGTTTGGAAACACTGTGATTTTAGATTGTACTTGTACACGTTATCATCCACACTTCATCAAACTTCAACTCAAGCTCTGTCTGGGTGTCCACACAATCCACAAGAATAAAACATGGGCATCTTTTAAAAGCCAAGCACTTAAATGACTCCTGTAGCTGAAAAACAATGAGCATTATCCAGCTAGAGGACTGAAATGAAGGGAAGGCAGCAGCATGGAGAACAGGTCGTCATAGCTTGGTGTGCAAAACAGAAGCAGCCACACAGAGGGTGGAGGATGGCGAAGAAGGAACTTTCTATGTCTGGCGTCCTCAGTGTGTGCCCACTGTTTTGTTTAAAGTGGCGCAGTCTCCCAGAATATCAGACAGGCTCACATTCAAACCCATGAAAACACTTCAAAGAAAAGATTTGTCTGTCATCTGAGAGGCTCCCATCTCCTCAGTCTCTCTCCTGTCTTCTATAAATGGTTAGTCACTCTGTTCTGTCATCTTCCTCCTCAAAGAATTCCTCACACTACTGCCGCTTCCCTCTCTCTTCTCTTGCCCCCTGCCCAGTCCGAGATGAGATTGTGGAATCCAGAGCCTCCACTGTGGCCAACCAAGCCAACTGCCCTTAGGGCTGTTCCCCAGGCTGTGCCTTCAGTGGCTCTGACATCCATATTTTTCTAGCTGGCCTTCAGAATCTAGAACTTCCTTCCCCAGCACACCCTCCCCGCAGATCATGTCTGTCTGTCTGTGTAACAGCTGCTTCTCTACCCTACCACAGTCGAACCACATAACATAGCATTTCGTAAGGATAAGATGGTGACGCACTTGCTAGGAGCTCAGCACTGGGTTAGGTCCTCCGCACGCCTCATGCGATTCTCACACCACCGTGCCAGGAAGGCTCCCAACTGGAGTAACTGGCTGGGAGTGGAACCCAGGAAGGCCGAACTCCAGGCTCTTTCTACCACCTGACAATGGCCCCAGTGACACCACACAAGCTTTCAGCTACGTACAAAATTGCCTTTCCTGCTTGCCTCTAGAATGAAGCTACTGACTAGAGGTGAGGGGTGACGTATGTGGGACCCTCTCCGTGACGTTAGTGGTCAGGACACTGATTCTGTTGGTGAGGTTCCTCAGGAAGCATCCTGCCTGCACTCAGCACCAAGAAGAGTTGGTTCCACTTCTACCTATGGCAATGAGATTTGGATCACCAACAAGGTTACCCTTGGGGACCAGCTGTTACAGCTAAGGACAGCCCTCAGAAGGTCGTGAGGTTGGGCGTGTAGAGTGGCGTCATTCCTGGTGCCACCATTTCCCTTCCCCATCTTTTCCCTCTATGGCCACTGTGCATAGCCATCTCTATAGGCCACCTACAGTTATCTCTAGAACATAGCAAGAAACAAAGAAATAGTACCTTGAATTTTCCATACCATCTCATATGCTTTTTCTGATGTTCTCCCTGCCCTTGTAGAGTAGCAACAACTCCTCCCAAGAATCAAATGCAGGGCTGTCCAGCCCTGAGGATAACCATTTATGTACAAATGTCCTTTCAAATTATATCTGGAATATCCATACTTGAAAGCAATGCTGGCCTTTTTCCCCACTCTTCTTCTCCAATCTCACCACAACGAAAAGAATGTGCATAGAGAAGGCTTGAGGATAGAGACAGAACCCCAACAACTGACCACAAATCCAGGGGACATGCCAACCTACCTTGGTCAAATCCATTCCAAGTTTGAGTTGTGAAATGAGATGAAGAATTATACTACGCTGATCCTCCATGACGCCCAATTCCGTCTCTTCCTTATCTTCATTGTCACTTTTTTCATCTTCAGACAAAACCAATTCAGAGCCTGAGTTTGGCTAAAATGAAATAATCAATAACAATCACCAGCTGGCCCAATAGAAGTTAGAAATAAAGTGTATGAATTCATATGCTTTGCAATGACAGAAGAAACCCAATCCTGTTCCGGGCAGAGCTCCTCTGTGACCCAGTCCTATTGGCCACGGGGCAGACGAGTCCCCTGGGGGTCGGACCTGTGCCTTGGACACTGCATATCCCCTTTCATCTCTCCCGTCATCCCTGATTAGTGAGTGTAACGACTTCCCCTGACAAAACAGCTCCCTGTTCTTTAAGAAACTAACTATAGTATATGGGTATGAGCCCCCTTCATTTTGCCTATTAGCAAGTAGGAGTTTACCAAAGTTAGACTCCTGTTAACTTGCACAATCCAGGCCACTTCATATCTAATATAAATTTTTCTGTTTATAAGTAAAAGTTGGATTATCCAGGGACTAAAATTATTTATGGAAAAACGTGCTCTAAGACTATTTCTACCCAAATCAATTAGGATCACTCTAGCAGGTATAAGAAAATGCTGAGAATTGGCATTAATTTAGGGAGGAAGACAGCAAATGAAAATTTAAGGCAAAACTGAAACTTTATGATACTACTGGGATTCACGTGGCCAACATACCCTGCTTTCCTCGATGCAAGTTTATTAATTCAATCAGTCAATTCCAATTTTTCACATTACATAGAAAACAGGCAACTTAATAAACTGGGCAAGGGGATTACTGCACATAAAATTTTCCAGTATCCAAGTATTAAGGACTCTGGTTACAAGGTTAACTTGCCCTCAGAATTCTATTGAAAGAAGTATCCACATTCCGCACTCCACATTTACCTATGTTCTTATGATGCTTGCTTACATATAAGCAAAAGCACTCTGCACAGAACATTATACATTTCTTTCCAATTATCAATAACAGGTCAGACATAATATACAGAAATTCAGAAGCTCAAAGATGTTAAACATGAAAGGATACAGACTTGTCCAAATGTCCATGCAAAAAACGAACAATTTACTAACCTCATTAGACAGAATCATCTTATATCTACAGGCACTTCTAACATACAAAGGTTATTTTAGTGGTCAAGGTGTTTAAAATTGTCTGGCCTTACATACCCACACTGACCATTCCTTTCCAACATTCCAAAGAGAGGTAATAACGGTGTTCCTTCCCCCCTGGGGTAGGCATTTTTAAAACTTCAACGTAAATAGACGTTTTCCACAGACATACTCCTAAGGTGTTCTCAATCCGCTCTAAATAACCCCAATTCTAAAGAGATGGTTGGGAAGATCTCAGTGAAGCCCACAGGATATTCCCCCAGCCAAAAGCTGAGTTTTCTGTTATTATGTGCCCAGTTCTCTAGCCACCTCATAATGGGTATTATCTGACGTCATTGGCAAGTTGCTTTGCTAGATTATGCTGAAATAATTGAGGAATCCTTACCTGTGCTAACCCTGAGAGGAGGAGCCAGAGAGGGAAGTCTCTGAGCTGTGAGCTACCCTGATTCTACACTGGGAAGTTAGGGGTAGAAGCACACAGGAGCCCAGCACTTACAGCCAGTGGCCCTGGGGGTCTCCTCCAGCTCCACCTCATGACACCCCGTGCTGCTGCGTGACTGCTCCTGGTGCCAAGGCCACCGCTGCCATGAGTCTGAATGGCTAATGTTGAGATTAGCAGGGCCTCCCTTCTACTGGCCTGTCCTCCTGGCTCTCCTCCCTTTTGCCTCTTCTGGATTTCAGGTCAGTTTGAAAGTGGGTGGCTGTCTCAGCTCCCTGTGAGCTTCCATTTCCAGTCTATGCTACGGAAGTCAGAGAGCTCAGACACAAATCCCTCCCAATGGCAAAGGTGTTATAGCTGCAACTTCCTCTGCAGTGACCCGGTGGGCAGTAATCTGTATTAGCAGAATTCCTCTCATCCCAGCACCAGCTGGGGGAGGAGAGGGTAGTGCCTGGGCATTCTGCTTTGGGAAGAAAAAGGACAATCAAAAACAAGTGAAATCCAACCACCATGGTGTACCCAACAGGTGGAGTGGGCTGCAAAGTCCTTAAACATCTCAACAGGAGAAGTAGCTCCATTTTGCGGGCAATTATTTTCTGCTTGAAATTAGCTGTTCTCACAAAGAATGGACTGCATACTAAATCAATTGCTCCACTGAGGCTGCCATAAGCTTCACGAAGCAAAGAATGATTCATTCTTCTAAAGCTGTGATTTCCTATTTGCTCACAAGCCAGTGCAGGGGAAATCCTCATCTTTCCCACTCACTGCTACACTCACTGTGATGTGTTTATAGACCTTCGGGGACCACACCTCCTCCAGCTGTCTGCCTTACTCGAAAATGAGACCCAGCTTGTCCCTGACTTCTAGTAGCCAGAAAGTCTTCCACAAGATCCAGCCGCATGATACTAAGTACACACATAAATGTGAAAACAAACCCCTCCAGCCTTTCCCACTGTAAATCAACAGCACATGCCCTCTGTGTCTGACAATTCCTCTCAAAGACAGTGGCTCCAGCAGAGGAAATTAAGGCTGGTGCAGGTGCCCCAGAAGCTGAGTCATCCAGGATGACTGGTGGCCCTGAAGTCCCGCCCACAGAAGGACGGCCATGGGAGCCTGGCGCACTGCCCCGTGGTGGCACAAATCCTGAGCAAGCCATGCCCTAACCTTCAACAAGGACCTAGGACTGTTTTCTCTCCCACAGCCTCTGAGAACTTGCCCTTTCTCTCCCAATGTGATTTGTAAACAATTCTCCTACCCAGCCTCAAGTAAATATCAGAGTTAAGCTGGTTTCATACACCATGTTGACAGTAAACATCTTAGAGGACACTTTCAATCCACCCACACTGCAGCTCAGTCCATCTGCACAAAGAGAAGACCCCCCAACCCCCATCGCGGTCCAACTTGGGGGTACATAGATGGAAAGGTAGCAGTAGTCAACAGGTCAACTCTGTCTGAAAGAGGTCCATGGCAATGTAAATACCAATCTACTGGCAACCATAAAGCACCCACATAGACAGGCACTGCGAGGAATGGAGGGTTTGAAGAGGCAGGTCTCGATGGAGTTTTAAAGACACAAAACCTCCTTCCCTTTCAGGGTCAAGGGTTTGTTGATTCCGCTACTCTGATGTGGAATTCAAAGAGATGGATAATTATCATCCTTTCTAAGTGCTGTTTTCCATAATCAGGTCCCCGTGCTTATCCACATCCACACTCCCCTTCTCTCACAAAGTCCTACTTGTCTCCTGGGAGCCCCTGCACGCCTCCCCTCTCTGAATCTCTGCGAATTTTCACTTATAAAACAATAACAACTCTCTCAAGGTCATCAAAAATGGCAGAACAGTGTTCCCCCATCTCTGAAAAATATGAATGTGAGAAACGGTTTCATAATGCTGAGAGAATTTATAAGACTTCAGCAGAAGAATCTTCAGATCCCCCATCCCCCAGAGATTTTTGCAAATGAGCCAGCCCAGCCACAAAAATGTATGCAAACTTGAAGATAAAATGGAATTAAAATATGTTTTAAAGAGAAGCAGGCTTTGGAAAAATGAGGATTTTAATAAAAACAGAAATTATGACAATATTTCTACCACACAAGCACCTCAGGGCATATGGTGCTACAAAAATCAAGCAACTGTGCCTATTAGCAAATGGGGAGAATGATAAGCGAAAATTCAATGGGCAGGAAAAAGCTTCACAGGCAGGCTGGGGTTTAGGGACATTCCCTGGTGACCCACAGTGACCTGTGCCCAGAGCAAGGGTTCTTGGCCTGGGTCGCATGGACAGCCCTTAAAATATCCACTCCCATCCTTGAAATTTTATGCAAAAATTGTAAGTCTGGGCATTTTTCTGAAGAGGGGGTCCATAGCTCCCCTTGGATTCTTAGAAGGGTCTCTGCCCCTTCGCTGACCTCCAGCCTCTTGAGGACCAAAGGCTGAGACCATGTGAGAGATGGGCTCTTGGGCTGGGAATGGTCCAATCCAAGACAGTCACAGCATCTACAGATGTGACTCTGCCCTTAACCGTGGGCCTCTGCTTCTTATCTAGTAAGGAGAAGCAGATATATGGGGCTATGCCACGGAGGCCAAAGCCAGGAGGCAAAACTGTGACGTGTGTTAGGTTTGTGTGGGTCCAACAGTCTTCTCAATGGGAACATCAATGTGGGAGAAACATTTAGCTTTGCTTTCATCTCTTAAACAAATATCTTAATTCTTCAATACAAATGCAGATTTCAAGCATGACTGAAATGCCAATCTTTTTATTCAATACATGTATGTAATGTGACTACAGTTTGTGTCCCTGCCAGGAAAAAGCATGAAATAGACATTTGTCTGCAGAGTCCACTCATTTCCCTGTCACAGGCTTCGTTCACTCCACCCATGTCCCCAAAGGTACTCTCTTTCCTGACACTTCACTCCTGCTTTCCCCTCCTCAGACAGATGACTCCCACCCCACCCCACCCTTCCTGCTTTAGTGAACTGCCTTCTCTCCTAACCTAGACCTGGCCTTCAGATAGCTGGGGTCAACACAAGCAGTTTGATCTACTAATGTCTCCTTTATTTGTACATGGCCTTATAACCTAATATCTTAATTCAGAGGACTGAATCCTCACTGGTTAGATTTGAGATATCATGGCAGAAGCCTGCGTGGTTCCATTACCTAACCATTAAAGGTGCATTTTGCCTTTGGACAGGGAGCTTTTCTGTGCCAAACCAGGAATCACAGACATGCAGGGGCAAGAGGGTCTACTCTAGCATGGATTAAGATGGCCTCCTAAAGCCATCTTATGCCCAAGTAAATAAGTATCCAATAAACAGACAATATCTACAACAGAAAAACAGCACCCACTGAACTCAAGTGACCTGCAACTTTCCTGAAAACCTATATGGCAAGGACAGACAATAAAGCCAGCTAGAGAATGAACATCAAATTCTCTTTTAGCAGCAAGCATATTGCAGTTCAATCATTTTTAAAGCCTGGCAACTTTCCCCACACACTGTTAACTTGGCAAGGAGGCACTGGGGTGAACTGAGCCATACCAAAAAACCATGGCACTGAGTGACAAGACCATACACATCTAGATATGATCTTTTTGGGGAAATCTAGCCATGTCAAAAAAAAAATGGGTAGTCTGAGGGTCATAGAAATGCAGGCAGTAGGTGAGAAGACCCAAAGCACCATGCTCCGATATCCTCAGAAAAGAGAACTGTCAGGTACACAGCAGCATGGCAAAGAAGTAACCAGGGAATGATGTCCCCTCATAGACAAATTATTTCTCAATTCCATAACTACACAGAACAGGAAATAACACGCACTAATGGCCACCAGGGCAAGTGTACTTATGTTTTCTAGGGGAAAAGAGTCAACAGAGGCTGGTTTCCCAACAAATGAGAGGTTCTAGAAAAATAAAGAGTGTGGAGTTGAGACATAGATAGAGGCTAGGGACTGGAGAGATTGGAAGAGTAGGCAAGTAGAAGACAAAGGGGATAAATCAAGAAACACAGTGAGTCACAGAAGAGAAACCAAGGGGTCTCAGTGTCTATGAGGAGCAAGTGCCCAACAACCAATTACTGAATCCATTTTTCAGGTCTTTAGTTAAAATTTTTAAATTTTTTATTAAATTAGAGACAGGGTCTCGCTATGTTGCCAAAGTTGGTCTCAAACTCCTGGCCCTCAAGTGATCCTCCCATCTTGGCCTCCCAAAGTGCTGGGATCACAGGCATGAACCACTGCACCTGACCTTCAGTTCTAACAATAATCGTGTTACTGTTTGCAGTACAGAATCCATAAAACCAAGGACTTAGTCCCTTTTATCTCTAGTCATTTTCTTATTCCAATATGTACAGCATATTTAACCAAATTATCACAATCATTACATAATCCTCACAGTGTATCTTCACAATCAGTGACATTTCATATCTTAAGAAGCCCCATCTAACAGGCAAAGGTCATGAAAACTGACATAGCCACATCTGAAGATCCAGTCCGACTCTGTATATATGTCAATAACATCAGCATAGCCCAGGGTATATAAAGATGGCCAGCAATCCAGGAAATTTCACTTGGCCTTCTTGTCCCCATTTCCAATAAGAAACTCATATCACATGACTACCAAGTGCAAGGCATTCACTACTACATGCTTGGAAAAAGTATCTCCCCTGAGGACACAGAGATAGAAAGTTTTGGCATATGAATGCCAAATGGTTGATCCTGATGAACCTACTGTCCTTCCCACACACTGCACAGGTGAGATTTCTCCTCCGGAAGAGTCTTTTTGGTGGCTGTGTCTAATTCTCCAAAAGTAGGCCATCTTTGTTGGGTAGAGGGTATCTCAGCTGAAAGGGTGGATGTTCCACTTTGGTCAGAAGTCATGCCGAAGACAGAAGCTGTGGACACATGCCTTCAGCTGCTGTCTGGTATAGCTGGTACCCCTTGGCCCTGCTGCAGGGCGGCTGTTGAAGGCTCCTGCACACGTACTATCCTCTACATGGAGCCACTTCCAAAGCCAGGCAACCAACTGTGCCTCAAAGGCCACCGGCGAATTTAGGGGACCTTATCTTGCCATTTGGAGGTAGATTCAACAACGAGGCCACTGCGAGGGGAACCCGATGGAGAAGCTGGATCTTATCCTTGACAGGTCCAAGTACACGCATGTCCACACAGCAAGCTAGTCCCAGCTGCCTTTTGGAGATGCTGAGTTTGTCGTCACTGACATCACAATCCTCCTGCCGCCTCCCAGGGGATGAGCTGGCTGGCTGGCTCTAACCACACATACACACACATTTACCACACTTGGCTCTTATAGACTGGAAGGACAGATGCTCTTCCTGAGCAAAGGGGCCGACCTGCAGAAAGGTTAGTTTTAAATAAAACACACCCTGGAAGGCAGAAGGAAGTCACTTCTGGGGAGGGGACAGAGTGGGGGCATTTGTCATCAGCCAAGATAATTGGGAACAATTATATTGAGAGGATTCAACAGGCGTTCCTTTAAAAACATTCGAGGGAAGCATTCACAGGAAATAGCAGCATGTCTTTGTCTAATTTCCACATTTCTGATTAGAAACCAGAGTCCTGCTATTTTTAAATGAAAGGGAAAAAAAGAAATCAAGAAATAGCAAGGAAAACCTAAAGAAAGTACAAAAAAGAAAAGGGAAGAAGCAGCGGCAAATGAAGGGGTAGGCAACAATTTTGCAGCTGAGCTTTTGGAGCGTGCCAGTATGAATACCAACTGCCAGCGTGCAGAATCCCAGAGGCTGCAAATCAAGCTTAGCATCAGCCTGCTGCCTGGAAAAGCAGGGAAAGGGCAGGGCCCCAACAAGACAGAAAGGGCCTCCTAGGTGCCAAGCACTGTGTCAGGTGCTTTATAGCATCTCAATGAGCAAGACACTAGCACTTTAAAACCAAATCCAGCGCTGAATTAATAACACAGCCAAGAGCTCTGAAAGACACCCTGAAAGCAAAGCTGTTTATGATTGTGGGGCCAAGGTCTCCATGGCACAAGCAGCACAGATCACAGGAAGCTCATGAGTATTTGGGATAAAAGTCATAGTGAGGATAAGGAAGAGGCCATGAAATCAGAGACCACCACAGCTTTAGGAGACAGTGATGCACAAAAGGAAAGCTTGGAGATCTGGCTGCAGATAGTCCTGGAGATAAATCCTAAAGACGCTATGCCCCACCTGTAAGGCTCAGCCTTCCTGTCTCTAAAATGGAGATGGTACCACCTCTCACATCTGAGAGGCCTGCTCTAGGTCTCAACAAGGCAAAGCGTGTAAAGCACTGAACACAGTGGCTGGCACACAAGAAGTGCTTGGGAAACAGCCATGCTCTGACGAGGCCTGTGACGTTCGTACTGGGCACACAGTGGTATGTTGACTTGAGGTTGCTGCTAACGCTCTTGCATCTTCCTACTTGTGCTGCTCCCCTTCTCTCCCACAACTTCCCTCTGAAAGGGAACATTCCCCCTCAAGGGAACCACCCAAGCTCCTCTCCTAGGCCTTCCCCACTGAGGGCATTGGGGCTGCAGGGCCCTGACCACGAGGTAAGCATCACTTCCCTGGTCTGGAGCTACACTAGGAAAGGATTCAGAGAACTTTCAAATATGTCTCAATCAAGGTCACATGCAAATGTGTGAACTAAGCAAGACAAACACAAAGCAGCAAGTGCAGTGAATCAGAGATAGTATCCCAGCAACCAGCCCCAGAGGACCAGCTGTGGTTTGGAGGTGACAGGAGCAGCAGCCATCCACACCTGCCATCCAAACCTGCCATCCACAGCTACTTGAATTCTCTAGACCTAGGAAAGGTAGGGAAGAAACTCCTTCAAGACCCCATTCTAGCCTTCCTGGAGCTCTGATAAGAGGGAATGCAATGGGTTTAGACATAAAGGCATAAGGGTAGGTTTAATGGTAAGCAGACACCAGGCCTGAAAGGGTTACTCTCACCTCAGCCACCTCCAATGCCCACAGGTAACAAAGCACCACATTAGATACTGAAGATAGAAATTTGCTTAAGATATGGTCTCAGCATTCAACAGGCTGGTGTTCTGGTTGAGAAGGAGTACATGGATCTTTCTTTCTCCTAGCCCTGGAGACTAGTAAGTTTCAGACTGTAAGTTTCAACTCATGATTTGAGACTTAGTTCAACCATGTTTCACAGAGGTGGAGCCTCCATTCTAGCAAGGAGTCCCTAGGTGCTTCAGACATGCCCATTCTGGCACTTAGCAAAGTGGATTTATGCAAGTGCACACCTACTTTCCAACTGGACCAGAAATGTCAGCCCTCTTCTGGCAAAGGAAAATTGATTATTTGGGGCTGGCTACTCAGGGCCACGGGTGGAGGTGGACGTAGAGGCCATATACAAATCTGGGGAGAAAGAATGCTGTGATCAATTAGTAATATCAGCCAGTGGCTCAGGAGGGGAACGCAGTGGCCATGTGGTTGTCAGCTTACCTTAATTGGAATTCTTTGATGGAGGAGTCCTAGCTAACTGAGGGTTTCATTTCTAGAATTCCAACACAAAGGGTGGTTTATAACAGATGTACAGTAAGTTCTTAAAAGGAATGAATTTATAAAACCAAAAAGAAAGCGTGGGAAACTTGAGTGTGCAAGGACAAAATCTAGATTTAACAGGACAGCCAGTCACAGAAGGCCAGGTGTTGTGATTCCACTTCTATGAGACATCCAAGACAGGCAACAAAGATTAGTGGTTGCCAGAGGCTGCGAGGATGGGTGGAATGGGGGTGACAGCTAAAGGGTCCAGGGCTTGTTTTTGAGGTGATGGAAATGTTCTAAAATTGACTGTGGTGACAGTGACATACACCTGTAAATATACTAAAATCCACCAAATGGTTGGTACAATTTAAATGGATAAATTGTATGGCATGCATATTATATCTCAATAATGTTGTCATCAAAAATAGAAAAATAAATGAAAGGATATATGATGCAAAATCAAATAGCAAAGGCCAGGAGGAAGGGCGTGCCCAGGGTGATCAGAGGGGCTCACACAGAGAAGGCAGACTCTGGGCTGGGTGTCACCAAAGAGGAGCACTTAAAGTAGCCAAGAGAAGGAGGGGACAGTCCAACAGAAGAAATGATGCCAGCCAGGGATGAAGAGAACCTTACTGCAGGGAAGTACAGCTGAGGCCAAGCACATGGTTTTGGCCTTATAATAGGACTCATTCCCTTGGAGAGCCCATCTGGTCCAACAGCTTTCAATAATTTCTAAATGTATGTTTCCTAAGTGTGTATCTCAAGTTCAGCCTTCTCCCCTGAACTCTAGCTTTGTGCACCCAGTGGCTTATTCAACATCTCCCCCTTAGCTATCCGAGGTGGGCCGGATAGCAGACCCCTGAGCTGCCCACGTCCTAATTCCCGGAACCTGTGTATACGGCACTTTAAGTGACAAGGGGGCTTTACACATGTGATTACGTTAAGGACCTTGAGATGAGAAGATTAACCTGGATTGCTGAGGTGGCCTTGATGTAAAAACATGAATCCCTAAAGTTAGAGAATCTTTCCAGGCTGTGGACAGGAAGAGGAATATAGATGCAACGTTCCTGGCTCTGAAGATGGAGGAAGGGGCTGCAAGCCAAGGAATGTGGGCAGCCTCTAGAAACTGGAAAAGCCAAGGAAACAAATTCTTTCCTAGGGCCTCCAGAAGAAATGCAGCCCTGCCAACACCTTGATTTCAGCCCACTGAAACCTGTGTCTGACTTCTTACGCAGAACTACGAGATGATAAATTAGCATTGTTTTAAATCAATAAGTCGATGATCATTTGTTACAGCAGTGAAAACACATCACCTAATGGCCATCTCAGACTTACTGTGTCTAAAACAGACCTTTCAATTCATACCTCCAAAATATGATCCTCCTCATCTCAGTAAATAACAGCTTTGTTTTTCTAATCACTTGGCCAAAAGCCTTGGCACCATCCTTGACTTTAATTTCTTGCTTATGCACTGTTCCACATCACATCCATCCGCAACTTCTGCAAATTATATCTAGAATCTCATTGTTTCTCACAACCTCAGCCACCCTGGCAAAGCCACCGTCACCTCTCTCTCCTAATTACTGCAACAGCTTCCCAGTCAGTCTCCTCACAGTAGCTGGAAGGCATCTTAAATCATAAAGTTCATCACATAACTCCTAAGCTGAAAGCCCTCCCCTCTTGACTCAGACTAAATGTCAAAGTCCTGACTGTGGCCCGTGAGGCCCTACACGATGTTGCCCCACGACTTCTCTACTCTTCTCTTGATCACGCTCCCCTCCTTGTTCATTCTGCTCACCCCTCCCAGCCACCTTCTGTTCTTGGAACACGCGAAGGACAGGCTTACCTTAGGGCCTTTGCACCTGCTCTTATCGGTCTTCCGCATCCACATCCCCCTCACTTCACTCAGATCTTTTTAAAATTTTATTGATTTATATTTTATTTTGTGACAGAGTCTCACTCTGTTGACCAGGCTGGAGTGCAGCGGTGTGATCTCGGCTCACTGCAACCTTCCCCTCCCGGGCTTAAGCAATTCTCCTGCCTCAGCCTCCCAAGTAGCTGGAATTATAGGTACATACCACCATGCCAGGCTAATTTTTGTATTTTTAGTAGAGATGGGGTTTAGCCATGTTGCCCGGGCTGGTCTTGAACTCCTGACCTCAAGTGATCCGCCCACCTCATCCTCCCAAAGTGCTGGGATTACAGGCATGAGCCACCGCACCCAGCCTCACTCAGATCTTAACTCCAGTGTCCCCTTACCACAGCAACCTTTGACCGTCTAGGCCAGCACCACTCCCTCTCCTCCCTCTCCACCATTTGCTCCTTCCTCAGCTCTGCTTTTCCTTGCAGCACTGATCACTCTCAACTGTATTATATGTGTATTTATCATCTCTCTCCCTTGCAGAAAGTCAGCTCACAGGAAGCAGGACCAAAATGTTTTGCTCGCCGCTGTGGCTTTATCAACAAAAATACTATCTGACACTGACTTATTCGTTGCATAAGTAAAGGAAATAAACAGCTGGCTTTCCCCTATGGAAATGAGGAACTGCTGAAGATTCTGAGGAGGCCGGGTAACAGAACTCAGGCCCTAGGAGATGAATGGTTGGTTAAGTAAGCAACGCTATGATTGCACACAGAGGGGATGGGGCACTGAGAGCAGTTTTGGAAGACTCCTGCCACAGTCCAGCGTGAGGGAGACCAACACGCACTGGGGGGTGGTAGTGACATGTTTGACATCCTTCCTTCTCCTCTACTCGGTATACACGTAAGGCTCTGTGTTAGGCGCAGAGGAGGATTACAATCAGTGCAGGACATGGCCTGGGTCACCCTGGACACTGCAGCCTTGCTGGGCAGACAGTAGCTGGGTTTCGAGTTCCTGTATGTGGAAGATCAAACAGTGAGTTATTGCGGGGGCACAGTAATCAGAGGGGAGGCAGGGAGCTGGCAGCAGGCAGGTAAGGAAGAGAGAGAGAAAGCACGAGAGGCAGCGGGGTGGAGTGAGAGGCAAAATGGACTAGTCAAAACTGTCTGCAGATTCAATTATTCTACTAAACACGATGGGCAAATAGAAAACAGCTAAGATGACACACATGGGCAGGCAGCATTCAGTGGGGAAAAGGGCCGTTCTCATCTCAGCTCCCCTCCTTTCAGCCCTGCGTGCA
Source organism: Pan troglodytes (assembly GCF_028858775.2). Taxonomy (NCBI): domain Eukaryota; kingdom Metazoa; phylum Chordata; class Mammalia; order Primates; family Hominidae; genus Pan; species Pan troglodytes. The sequence goes on from NC_086015.1 coordinate 35,727,680, forward strand.
CTCGAGAAAGGAACCCAGCAGCCGCATCCTGCCTTTCCTGTTTTGCGCACCATCCTCCTAGTCACCCAGGCTTGAGACCTGCAAGTTCTCGGACACCTCCCATCTAGAGAGCCACCTGGCCCACCATCCCTTCCTTTCCTCATCTTTGCTGCTACCACACCCTAGGTTTTGACCACATAAATGTAGGGCCCTGCCAGCCTCCCAGCTCATCCTTCTGCTCCAGACTCCTCCTCTTACACTGTCTTGTACCACACCACCAGAGTGTTCTTCCCCAGACACCCACTGCTCTGTTCAAAAGTCTTCAATCAAGCACATATTCTCAGGATCTCCTGAGGGCTGTGTCAAAAAAAAAAAAAAAAAAAAAAAAAAAGTCTTCAGTTGCTTCCCACTGCCCAGAGGAAAATGTCTACTCAGTCAGTACTTCGGTTTTCCTCAATCTGACCCATACTTCCCCTCCCCTCCTAAACTTCCTCTAGCCTAGACTGAGGACAGTATACTCACTTCTCACCCTAGTCTCCAGACTTGTGCTATCTAATCCAGAAGCTGTTAGTCACATTTAGCTATTTAAAATAATTAAAATTAAACACAATTTAAAATTCTGTTCCTTGATGGCACTAGCCACATTCAGACTAGTGGCTACCATATTGGACAGCATAGAAAGAAAATACTTTCATCATTGCAGCAAGTTTGATTGGAGAGTGGTGCTCTAACTTTTGATGGCCTCCCAATCAATTTCTACTCCTTCCACCAATTGTTATCTGCCTGTAAGAACAGCATTGGCGCCATGATGCTGGCTCTAACAATCTGGGCAGGAGCAATCCCTCCCTCCTCTAAATCCCATGTGGAAGTTTTACTGGGATCACTCGAACGTTACTGCCATGTCTATCTTTCCTTAATTTCTTGGTAATACAAAGTTCAGTGGGAAGAGATTATTTTGAAAATCTAAAATTCCTGATGAAACACCACAGAACAATTTTACAAACACCTCCACTTCAAAAACAAACTGATGAAGGAATAATGTAGTTGGGGTGGCCAATAGTAATAAAATGATTCTGTGCCTAAAAACTTAAAGGAATTCTACTACCGATGATTTGCTTCTATCATAAGCACTGGTGCATGCCGAGACTAGAAGTCTGGCTTTCTATATCCACAGTTTAAATCATTATTGACTTATGCTTTGTGCTGGGTGATGGATTTCTTCTCATCTGCGGATGGTAAATGGCCTTATTCAAAAAGAGACACAAGACTAAAGTCGACGGTACCACGTCAGTGATTCTTTCAGAACTGTACACTTGATGCCACTAATTGCTAGACTGCCTGCTTTTCCCACAAATTACGCAGTTACGGGCCTGAACTCTACGGCAGGGACAGCAGAAAACATGTAAAGCACTGTGGGAATGCAGAGTGGCAGCGGCAAAGGCTCTAAATTAGGTCTACTGTGGTCCCTGGACCTGCAGCAGCAGAATCACTGTGAACTGGATAGAAATACAGGTCTAGGGCCCCCCTCCAGACCTACAGACACAGAAACTCTGGGGGCAGGGCAGAGACCAGTATTTGTTGGGTTTGGGGTTTGTTTATCCTTTTAATTGAAATATAGTTATAACTTATACTTGGTACAATATACAAATCTTATTGTACAGTTCCATGAATTTTGACAAATGTATCGCTTTATATCCAACTTCATACTTTTTGTTTAAGTGTATAGTTCAGGAGTATTAACTATAATGACATTATTGTACAACAGATCTCTAGGACTTTTTCATCCGGTATAGCAAACTCTATACCCACTGAACAGCAGCTCCCTTGCTCCTCCTCCCTGCTCCCCGAGGCCCTCCAGGAGATTTGGGTGCACTCTAACATTTGAGAAGGTCTGCTCTAATGATCCCCGGCCATGGGGGCTATGAGGAACAGCAGAGAAAAGTAGCAGGTGTGATAGGGGCCTGGCTCCCAGGGAGGAGCAGCACAGGTGGTGTGCTGCCAGCCCCTCAGGTTCTCCAAACCCAATCCTAGGCGGCCAGTGAGGAGATGGCTCTGGGCTAGATGCTAGGGGGATCCAAACACAGACATATGGACAACTTTTCTCATAAACTTGTGTAGGCACAAGTTGAAGAAAATTATATTCTTCAACATTAGACAAGGTTCCAGAAATTTCATTTGATGACCCCAAAACAGATTCAGAAAGCTATCACCTTTGATTGGATAAGGCTGATTATATTTTCATCAGTGGCCACACCAGGCAGTCATTCAACTCCAACTTTGAATTTTATGTGTCCACTTTAATCATTTATGCTTCTCACCCAGAAATTCCCAACTAATACTCTCCAATGGAAATTTCTGAAGCGTACGATAACACAAAGGAAATAACCAGGAGCATCGCAAACCACAGAACGGTTTTGATTTACAAGTCATTAGAAGCAAGAGGCATTTACTGTTCTTTGCAGGCCAAAAGGGACTGCATCATGAATAATGGAAAAAGCAAAATGCATTAAGAACTCTTCGGCAGATAATGTTATAATGTTCTCTCCAGGCCACACAGAAGGTACATTTATTGAGGACTTTCCATGTGCCAGGCACATATCAATACATACAGGGTAGCAGCCCAGTCTTTAAGGGATAAAATCAAGCAAGTCCACCCCGTTTTGCTTCAAGAGGTAGTTTCTGGATCATTATCTTCTGACTCTCAAACCAGTGATTTGGTACCACAAGCAGATCAAGAGCTAGGAATATCAGAAACAACCCAAAGCTCAGGTCTTATTCTTTTTATTTTTCTTAAAGACAACTCTGGTATACGCCTATTCTGTCCTGATTTCTGTAAATATTAACAAACCAAGAAGAAAGCATCTGGCAGAAAACAGGCTCTAGCATTTTGTAGAAAAAAAGAAATAAAGCAAGAGCGAAACTACCACAGCCCTTAATTCCACAATGAGGAGGCACCAATAATGCCCCATTATAAAGCTACAATCTCTAAATCCCACTCAATACCTTTTGGTCCAAACAGCAGGCATTTTCTATTCTCTTTAATTTGCATTATGTGTGCCCATTTTTCTAGCCACAGTGACACAGGATATTAAAAGAAGGTTTCCCTGTACTTTTACTCAAATGTGAAATGATACTCAGGATGTAAGAGGGTAATTGCAGCAATTCATATTTTTTTCACATTATTCCGCTGCCATAAACCCCAAATGAGGCTCACTATGTCCTCTGCTTTAAAAACTGTCACATTATCATGCTCTGCTTTGTCCTGCTCTCAAATGCTTCATTCAGTGAAAACTTCCAGGGGAAATTTGTGAGACAGCTGTAATCATCCTGGGGTAATGCAAACGGTATGTAGTAGCACTGTTAATAACCAGAACAGTGGGATTCTTATATTTAGCACAAAAAGAAGGTGAATTTTAAGATACAACTGTGCTCAGGTAGGACCTACAATCCTTTCAATACTAAATATTCTAGTTTTTGTTTGTATCACTCTGTTGCACAGAATTTCCATTTCTTCTTCTTCTTTTTTTTTTTTTTCTTTTGAGACAAAGTCTCACTCTGTTGCCCAGGCTGGTGTGCAGTGGCGCGATCTCGGCTCACTGCAACCTCTGCCTCCCAGGTTCAAGCGATTCTCCTGCCTCAGCCTCTCAAGTAGCTGGGACTACAGGTACGTGACACCACACCCAGCTAATTTTTTGTATTTTTAGTAGAGACAGGGTTTCACTGTGTTAGCCAGGATGGTCTCGCTCTCCTGACCTCGTGATCTGTCTTCCTCAGCCTCCCAAAGTGCTGGGATTACAGGCAAGAGTCACCACGTCCAGCCCCAGAATTTCCATTTCTGTAGCATAAAATAACTCCCTGATGACTTTCCAAGCTAGGTTTTCTGTCACTTTCGAGAATTTGTCAATTTAGAGATTTTGACAGAATTCTCTACTCCTGAACACATCTTCATCCCGTTTTCATAAAACAGGATCATGAAACGCATCCTTCATATGAGTTTCAAAAATTTCAGAACAACTGAGAGTATGTAACACTTTATTGGAAATTGATATTTAACTGAATATTTTATCATGCTATACTTAATCCAATGTCTTTGAATTTCTTTTAAAAACTTTTCTGTCATTAAGTGTTTCATTTTCAAGGAACAAACGAATTGTTTTTTTCAACTTGACAAGTATCCTGCATAAAACTGCATTAAAAACCAGTAACATCAGACCCGGGATGGGGACAGAAGGTCCAAATCAGAACCTCCATGGAATGCATCTCTACATATTTTCACATCTGTTTTCAAGCAAGGAACAAGACCAGCAAGAAAGTGAGGGTAGGAAAACTACCTCTTCACATGGTGCATTTCTCTTAATAAGAGGACTGCTAGAGTCTTGCTAGATGATGTTTCCAGGAAGGATAAATGTATATATCAGTTAGTGTACATTCCCATAGCTGCTGTTCATCCCTACAAAACAGCCCACATGCAGAATCACCTGCTGGCTCATTCCAGTGGGTGTTCCTGGACAGCAACACATAAAATCCGGGAGCTGAATTTTAAACTAATGCTAAATTATAAAAGGATGTAAGGGGAATCTGACTCTCAAAACGATTCAAGCTAAGGGATCTTCATGAGAAAAAATTTTACAGTGGGGACGTAATCATGATTGTTGTTATTGCTTCTTACCTCAAAAAATGCACCCAAAAGGTGGAAAAATACTTACTCCACATTATTAAAAATTCACTGGCTTTGTATATTAAAAGAATTCTTAGAAAACATTAATTAGGAAGTCCAGTAACCCAGTTGAAAAATATGCAAAGACTATGAACAAGATGTTAAAGACAAAAGAAATACAAATGGCTAACAAATATGTGAAAATATGCTTAACTTCATTCATAATTATAAAAAAGGAAATTAAAAACAAGATACCATTTATCTTAAAAATAAAGTGGAAATAAAATAAGAGCTTGACATTCATTTCTTAATGGTGACAGACAGGATAATAGCAACCCTCACACAATGCTGAGAAAGTATACATTTGGCTTAATCTTGGAGGGCAATGTAGTAATACTTATCAAAATTTAAATTCCCACATTTGTTAACTGAATTTCACTTAAATTCCACTGCTGGAAAGTTTCCCTATATAAGATATATTTCTGTAAGTGTACACAATATATGTAGAGGACAATTTATAATAATGAAAAACTGGACAACCTAAATGCCACTCCTAGGGTCCAGTTAAATAAATTACTAGTTAAATAAAATATAATACATAACTCCATAAATTATGATATATTCATAGACTGGAATGGCTTTGTAGCTGTTCAAAAGAATGCAAACAATCTCTACATACTGACAAGGGAAGATACCTAAGATATACTGTCTAATTGAAAATTGAAAAGCCATAGAACATTATTCATATTGTGATTCCACTGGTATAAAAAAAGTTAAAGAACATATATATATTATATATATTTTATATATTATATGTATATGTTTGCTGTACAAACAAATTTCCCATAAAAGACACACAGTAGCTCCTTCTAAGGAGGTGGCATCAAAAGGAAGTACAGGGTTTTTACTTCTGACTTTCTACAGGTTTCTACTGTATTTTTTAATGCAATAATTATGCTGTTTTACAATAATTTTAAAAACCCTCCTCCTACTACTGCCAAAGCACGAACTGTAGAAACTGTAAAAAATGAGACATCATAGTTTCATGTCCGGCTTAATTCTGAGGCTCTTGGGAGATACAGGGAGGAAGGGAGGGGCAATGGCAAGGGCAGCCTGGGAAAAGCAAGTTTGAAAAGGCTTCACTGTGTATAAAAAGCAAAGCCAGGCATTTCTTTTCCAGTAATGAGTCCAGCTGAGCTGACTGCTTTCCTCAACGGGAGCAATAGAACAACTTGCTTAATTTCCACCAGCCAGAGGCTGAGCCTAGTTTTATCTCCATGCTCTATCTAATGTATTCTGTGAATGCCAGCCAACTCCCCTGCTGCTGTAGGTGGGAAAATGGCCCAGAGACGGCCAGGCGTGGTGGCTCATGCCTGTAATCTTAGCACTTTGGGAGGCCAAGGTGGGAGGACTGTCTGAGCTCAGGAGTTCGAGACCAGCCCGGGCAACATGGCAACACCCCATCTCTACTGAAAGTACAAAAAATCAGCAGGGCGTGGTGGTGGGTGCCTGTAATCCTAGCTATTGGGGAGGCTGAGGCATGATAATCACTTGAACCTGGAGCCAAGATCACGCTACTGCACTCCAGCCTGGGCAACAGAGCAAGACTCTGTCTCAAAAAAAAAAAAAAAAAAAAGGCCCAAAGATGTCCAAGTCCTGATATGTTAGGTTACATGGCAATAGGGAAATTAAGGTTGCAAATGGAATTGAGTTTGCTAATCAGCTGATCTTAAAACAGGGAGATTTTCCTAGATTATCTGGGTAAGCTCTGTGTAATCACAAGGGCCCTTAAGAGTGGAAGAGGGAAGTCAGAGGGAGATGGGACTACGGAAGCAGGGTCAATGAGATGCAATACTGTTGGCTCTGAAGATGGAGCAATGGGCCCAAGCCAAGGAATGCAGGCAGCCTCTAGAAGCTGGGAAAGCCAAGGAAACAGATTCTACCCTAGAGCGTTCAGAAAGCAACACAGCCCTGCTAACACTTTAAGTTCAGCCCACTGAGACCTGTGTCAGACTTCTAACCAACAGAACTGCAAGAGAATACATTTGTGGTAATTTGTTACAGCAGCAATAGGAAGCTAATGCGACCTACTTATATTTCCTTTATTTCTGTATACAAAGACTTCCTCTGACGCACAAACCTGGGATGTGCTGTGCAAATCAGCTACCTGGGCTTCCCACCTGTGGATGCTCACTGACCTGGGGCCGCACCAGGTGATTTCAGGACTTCCTCAGAGAAAACCCAGGCAAGACACCAGCAACAGAGCTACCCTGATAATTATTAAATTAGCTCTATGTGGAGAAGCCATATTTGAATAAGTTATTAGTGGAGGTCCTTTGTAAACCCTGCTCCATTATATAAATGGCAGATGTCATTATTTATACCCAGACTACTCCTTTGGAAGACAAAAGAGAAATGAATCTTACTTAGCCTAGAATAGCATGACAACACATGTTCTTAAGTGTTTCCCAACATACTTCATATCTACAAATAAAGATAAGCTAGGTCGGCCAAAGAACAATTTTAATAAGGACTTACTATTGAGTGCCAGGCATTGAGCTGGACATTGGCGATATATGATCTCACATAATGTTTATAACATTTTCATCAGGAAATACCATTATACAACCATTAATGATTCACATGTTTACATTCTTACATGCAATCATTGAAAGAGTTTGGGTTCAAAGTGCTTTGTCAGACTCCACAGCTGGGGCTCCAGAGAGACATCATGTTAATCCCCATCCCCCATATCATGAAACAGCTTAAAGAGACCCAAATGCTGAGGAGAAAAAAACTTATTCACCTCATTCTCACCAACCTAGAAATGCAACAATTTAACTGCACCCCCCCAAAATACTCTTGAGACTTAGAAATTTTTTTTAACTCATCTTAACAGCCAAATTATCAAAAACAGAATCTCTTGTTTTCATTATGATTTTGTACCTTATGTCCAACCAATTGATTGCTTCGTCAAGGAACCTGTATTCTCAGATGATATAAACAAAAACCTGGCTTTTGTGAGGTGGAGACTGAAGTTTATAAAGGCTTCTCATAAGCCCTAGTCAGTAACCATCATGAGCACCTGCCCCTCATGTCTGCAGGGCACAAGAGTCCCCACTCATCTGCTTGAGAACCACTGATCTAGCACAGCAATACCTAAAATGGGCAAGGATTTTCCCATTATGGGAATTTCTATATAATATTACATTCTAAATAAAGGTTTTAGCACTAAAAATTCATCATAATGGAATTTTTAAAAGCCAGGTAAACATAAGTGTAAGTCCCTCTTGCTTCCATTTCTTTTCTCAATTCAATACATGAAATTAGCATCAATCTACTACAAGAAAAGTTCACATCCTTCAAAGGAGTAGTTTTCTCCTTGAATTACATTATATATATATATATTTAAAGTCAGAATTACAAGCTGGCTCTGCATTTTAGTACATAAGCTAGGAAAAAGAAGATATTTGGAATCTGAAACACATTTATCAAAAAATAACCATCATTCCTGGGGGCTTCCAGGGTAACCTACAATATTAAACTCATAATGTGGGCTAAATACATTTGCTGTAAATAAAGATTTGATACTCTTACAATATTAATTTTTAAATAACTATTAACAAAGTTATATACATTTCTTTTTTTTTTTTTTTTAAAAGAAAAGCAATTCTGATGAGATGATCAAGAAAAATGTGAATGGAGATTTGGAGCAATCTAAAGAGCACTCCCATGGTTTTAAGGATTGATACACTGCTCTCAACTGCATTTAATTTCATTTCCAAAAAAGTTAGAGTTTCCTTCTCCTTCGCATGGCTGAATGTCCACCACTCTTCTTATACTTATTAGTAATGTGGTCATTTAATGGGACCACTACAGCCAATAGAGAGAACTTTATGTGACATGAGGACTGTCCAGCACAGGCTTAGCTGGCTGTGGATGGTGAATGACAGAGAAAAGGATGGAGATTGGGAGGGACAGGAGCACACTGTTATCTGAGAGAGAGAAAAGACAGTGGTGACAGAGCACCGCGTGACACCCAACTCCACTGGGCACCTCATGGAGTCCACGGCCTTGGCCAGGGCTGCTCCAGTATCTTTAGGGGTGAGGAAGGCTATGGTCCCGGGGTGGCTGGGGACAGGATGGATAGCCAAACAGCTGCTGGTACAGTACTTTCAAGTATTACAGAATGGCCATTTGAGTCCTACATCCATAAGATCTGAAAAACACTGCCAGAACTTAAAGACAATTCTATGGCTTACTCACTTGCTCTGTTTCATACACACACACACACACACACACACACACACACACACACTACTTTCCCTCTAGTTGCTCACATCCATCATCAGTACCAAAAAAAATTTTAAATTTACAATTATTTAGCACACAGTAAGCCCCTGCAATGCATAGAGCCATAAGCCATCTACAAAACTCAATTCAAATTACAAAAGGGATACAAGAACTCATCGATTAACTCAGGCAAAGCCCAAAGTAGATGTGAGAAATATTTTACTCTTTTCTTCCATAACATTCTTTCCCCTAGATCATAAATCTCTGAGCGTTGACTTTCCATCTTTAGAAAGCGAGCGTCATCAGGGCCAGAAAATAAATCACTTTTAGAATAGTCATTCATCGTGGGAAAATAAAAATATAAGCCAGGCAGATGGTGAAAAGCTCATTTATACTGGTATAATTTCATAGAACTAGGCAAGTGAGAAGGAAGCAAGGGAGCTGTGAAATTTAGGGCCATGTTTAGAGGGTGAGACTAAATACCCCAAACAACAGAATACTAAAACTTTTCATACCACATCGCTACAATCCCTTCAACTCTTCACCTCCGGTTCAGATCTGACTTTTTCCCTTTGTGGCAACAAAAATGAACGGAAAAGAGAAAAGGGGAAGGAGGAGGGAAAACTCAGACTAAACACTGCAGTGCTTTAAGCCCTTTTCATTCACCAGTTTCAAAGCGCTTAATTCTTTGAGTACTGCTGCAGGATAGGAGAGATTATACCACTTGGTGCTGAGCTTTTTCATACGGCTCCAGCTCACAGTTGGCAAATCCAAGGTGGCTACCTCCCCAGCACTCTGGTGGGTGTTTACGTCACAAAGCCACACAGGCCTGGTGGGAGGGGAGGGAAGGAAGGCAATACCGTGAACACTCCTAAGGCCACTCCCAAAGACTCTCTCAGTCCAGTGTCGAAACCCATTAAAAGCCCCAGCACATATCCTACTGGCCATAGCAAAGGCATGATTTCAGACCTTCCACTATATTCACCTCCTCTCTTATAAAAACAACACCCACCCAAGAAGCAAAACCTTATTATCACCCACAAAAAAGGAAGAGAGGAGGAGAAAAGCAATGGAGGAAAGAAAAAATCCTTGAAAAACGGGCATAAGCTGAAATTAATCCCCCAAAACTACACAGAAAAATATACTATCATGCCTTGTACTCAGACAGCTCATGAAAGCTGCCAGAAACCAAGTCCAACAAGTTCTTAAAAAATGTGTGCAGAGTTTAGGTTTGTGTGTGATGATTACGTTGTGAGTTGCTAAGATCGAGAAGGAAGGAGGGCAGAAAGATGCTATTTTGCAAGACAGACAGGAGGAGCTCTTAACCACAGGAGGCAGTATAGCCTATGAGATAACCATAGAAGCACATCTTCAAATTCCACGTCATCTCACAGATGGTCATCTCAATTGCTGCAGGCCATAGGTAAACCCACAGCCACACGGCACCAGGACCTACACAGTCTTAGGGTACTAACCTTGGAAACGTCACTTGGTTAAGAGACATTTCTCTTGCTTCTAATCTCACGAATACAGAATAATTATAACTATTATGAAACATGTACAGAGCTAATAAACTGGGTTATGAAAATCTGCTAAACTAAGGAAGGGCTCCATTCAATGCCCACTATATAATAAGAGCTCAGTATCTGTTGAGTGAATAAAATAATTGCATAGATGAATCATCACTGTCTTACTATACTGGAACACAGAACGAACTAATGAGGGAGCAGTATATTTTTAAGCATAACAACAGTATGGCTCTTTCTGATTTTTAGTGAGTCCTAAGGGTCTGATAGCTAGAAGGCATCTCTTCTACATTTGCCTAAAGGATGAACTACTTTCCCCCCAGACCAACAACAGCCAGAAGAGAAAGAGAAAAAACCCGGGTGATCAAATCATTGTTCATTCCTTTAGTGTGAGGATCTAAATGGAATGTCTTCAGCAGCTCTTCTAAAAGATTATAATAAGAATTCTATCCCGTGATGAGAGACCCTCACACAAAAATAATTCCATGTATAACTACAACCACTTAGCACCTGTTAGATAGCAGATCAAGGCCACTGACGAGGAATGAACCAATTCATAGAAGCATCTTCGGCCTGGAGAGCTCCAGGACGCTGATCATGGATGAATCTTTCATCACAGCAGCATATGTAAGTCATATGCCACTCAACAGGTTAAACTTACTTCTACTGGAACTCCCGGAAGCCACAGGGAAGAGCACAGAACAGAGATGAGAACGAGAAGGAAGCATGCCCTTTAGTCATGAATACTACCAATGAACCTCATCGTTCACATTCATTCATTACATACTTAGAGTATCTGCTATGTGCATCGTACTTTCCTAAATACTCTGGAGTTTCCAGAGAAGAATCACACATGGTGTCTTCCCTCAAAGAATTAAGTCTATGAGATGAAACTGCCAGGTCAGAAAAGTCTCGTGGGGCTGAAGATGACCACTACATGAAGAAAACCTACTTGGGGTAGATCAGGGTATAGCAGACACAATCTATTACGACCCAAAAGCCAATACCCTATTTTCTCTTGCTGACAAAAGCCCAATTCTGGTCTCTCTGGGATCTGAGATCCCTTTGATCTCAGGTAAGTTACACTCCACAGCCGGGGAGGGTGACTCATGAAAATCCAGTGACCCACCACCAGTTACAGGACTTGGAGTAGGTATGTGATCTAGTTCTGGCTGTGAGATAACAGGGGGAGTGTACTAAGGGGCTTCGCTTCCCAAACAAAAAGTGTCTTTTTTTTAAATTTTTTTTTTATTTTGTGGAGACAGAGTCTCGCACTGTTGACAGGCTGGAGTGCAGTGGCATGATCTCTGCTCACTGCAACCTCCGCCTCCCAGGTTCAAGCGATTCCCCCTCCTCAGCCTCCCAAGTAGCTGGGATTATAGGCACCCACCACCATGCCCAGCTAATTTTTGTATTTTTAGTAGAAACAGGTTTCACCATGTTGGCCAGGATGGTCTCAATCTCCTGACCTCATGATCTGCCTGCCTTGGCCGCCCAAAGTGCTGGAATTACAGGCGTGAGCCACCGCGCCTGACCTCAAAAAGTATCTTGAGAAGAGCTCCCATCCTTTCTTTTAAAGGATAGGTCGTGAGGATGCAATATTTGGGACTACAGCTATGATGCTGCCACAATGAAGTGACAAGCATAAGGATAAACAGGAGGAGGAATGGAAGAAACTTGTATCTTTGAGGCCATCATGAGTTGCTGCACCACACCTGGAACCACCTACTCCCAGAATTCTTTTGTGCAAAAATTTATTATTATTATTATTATTTGAGACTGGATCTCACTCTGTCACCAAGGTTCGAATGCAGTGCTGTGATCACAGCCCACTGCAGCTTCAACCTCCCAGGCTCAAGTAATCCTCTCACCTCAGCCTCCCGAGTAGCTGGGACCATCGGCACGTACCCAGCTGATTTTTATATTTTTTTGTAGAGACAGGGTCTATCTTGCCTATGTTGGTCTTGACCTCCTCGCCTCAAGTGATCCTCCTGCTTTGACCTCCTAAAATGCTGGGACTACAGGTATAATCCACCATGCCCAGGCTTACATTTATTACTATTTGAGCTATTAATTGTAGGGTTTCCTGTTATTTGCATCTGATAGAATCCTATCCAATATAGGAGATGGTGTAGCATGAAGGAAAGAGCGCTAGCTTGGGAGAAAGGAAGTCCACATATCAATTTTGTGTCAACCTAAGTTCTGTGATGCTTGGCAAGTTAAACAACCACTCGAGTTTGAGGAATGGCCATTTGACTCCTAAAGACTATTCTAAGATTTAGTGAATCAAAGGTCATGATTCAAAGGAAAAAAAAAAGGTCTATTCTACAGATTCTTGGAAGGAGATGTAGTCTGTTTGATGATGAGAGATGAGGAATGGAGTGGGGAAGGATAATCCTATCACCCACGAAATTTACTTATAACAAATTTCAAACTTGATCAATGATATTTCCTATGCAGCAACCATTTGGAATTAAACTCTGTGAGGTTATCACAGGATTCAATAAAGTGATTTTCAATCATCGTAAGTCAGTGATAGCTATACCTCACTCTTCAAACTGTTGACCACAAATAAATATGTGCCACATGTTTCAAACAAACTTATAAGATTGAAACTTTAAAAGAATTATTTAAAGGATCAAAACAACATATTAACCTTGTTCATCTCTAAAAATCTATCACCATCCCACACCGGATACATCCCCAACCAACATCTACCTATACCTTTATGTATCATGGGGATGAAAAATTAAAAAAAATGATAAAAATGTGTTGAGGGGATTGTACTGGCCAGGCTTCAAGCTGAACATCAGAGGATTTCAAATGGACAGCTTTATGGCTTGTTAAGTAGTTCAAAAGTTCAGTGCTATAATGACCATTCAATCAAAAGCATGAAAATTCTTGACGCAGAACTCAGCTAAATCTTTTATATCAGTCTCCTTCCTTTATTCTTAAAACAATTTTTCTTCTTTTGGGAAAGGATGATTAGGACATGTTTACTTGAAAATTCAATTATGCAATTTTTTAACCAAAGTTCATTTAGCTAACTTATATGCTGATATAGTACTCAGTACATAAAGATATTATAAGTTTTTCTATGCCTGCTAGATTTGTGACGGTATAGGGTATGTGGTCTCTTGATAGCATTGTTGCCACTGTAATCCAGACGACTAACTAGGCAAAGCTGCTAACTGAGACAGTCAACACAGGGATTGATAGGAGTTGACAGTATGCTATTGAGGAACAGGCTTAAAAACCCTCTGCTTAGTCTCCAGGGGCGGGACTGATAGTCCTGATTGTCCTAAGGCCAGGGGTAGGTATCTGGGCACCAGATATTTACCCTCAAATAATTAACACAACATTATTTTTCATTGCTCCCCCTTTCCATTTTACCCATAAAAAATGTGAGAAATTTAAAGTTATCAAATGCTCTTCAACTAGTAAATGGATAATCTGTAGACCCCACAGATACTATTCAATGCAAAAGGAATGCAAAAGGAATGCCTTAGAATGATTCACATAACATGGATGCATCTCAAATGCATTATGCTATGTGAAAGAAGCCCTCCTGCATGATTCCATATGTATATATGACATTCCAGGAAAGACAAAACTATAGGGACAAATAATAGATCAATGGTTGCCAAGGGCTGGGGGACAGATTTGACTATAAAGGGGCATGAGGGAATTTGGGGGCAATAGAACTGTTCTATACAGGTTGAGTATCCCTCACCTGAAATATGCCTGGGAGAAAAAGTGTTTTGGATTTTGAATTTTTTTGGAAGTTGGAAGTTTTGCATTATACCAGTTGAGCATCCCAAATCCAAAACTCTGAAATCCAGAATACTCCAAGGAGCATTTCCTTTGAGTGTCATGTCGGCCTTAAAAAAGTTTTGGATTTGGGGGCATTTTAGATTTTGAATTAGGGATTCAGATTTAATTCAGATCTAATTCAGATTTTGAATTAGATTTGGATTAGGGATACTACTTTGATTTGTTAAAACTGAGAACCTTGCATTTTAAAATGGTGAATTATGCCTCAATAAACCTGACTTTTAAAAAAACAGTTAAGGTTTTGTTGCTCAGATATGTCCTCTAGAAGGTGGGTGTACATGGTCACGTGTGAGCTCTGTCATTCAGGATGGGTTTATCTCATTGCCCTGGGCTCTCCTGTGCCCTCCTGTGCCAAGAGCCCAACCAGTCACCGTGGGTGCAGAAAACAGAAACCACTCCAGGTGTTGCAGTCAGAAAGGAATTTGATATGGGAATTAGGTGCCTGTAGAATTATTAAAAAGGCTGGAGGAGCAGACATCAGGGGCCCCTTAGACTTTTCTTTTTTGGAGGAGACAGAGTCTTTCTCTGTCACCCAGGCTGGAGTGGAGTGGCACAATCTCGGCTCACTGCAACCTCTGTCTCCCAGGTTCAAGCAATTCTCCTGCCTCAGCTTCTTTGTAACTGGGATTACAGGCGCACGCCACCACGCTCAGCTCATTTTTGTATTTTTAATAGAGATGGTGTTTTACCACGTTGGTCAGGCTGGTCTCAAACTCCTGACCTCGTGATCCACCCACCTCAACCACCCAAAGTGCTGGGATTACCGGCATGAGCCACCACGCCCAGCCGGCACCTTAGACTTTTAAGTTCAAGGTCACAACATTGTAGGTGGCCGTGATTCAGAGGTCAGGAAGCTGCTGCTGTTGCCACAACAGATTCCCACACCCAGGGAGGTGGGACTAAGGCCTGGAACTATAAGTGTGGCCACCACAACACCACAACTGCCTCTAAACACTCCAATCTCCATGCCACTGCCTGCCAGCAGCACGAGCAGGAGGAACTTGGTCTTCCAAATCTTACACAAATGCATCTCCCAGTAACGTGTTCAGAACTCCAACTGTAAGAAAGTCTGGGACATGTAGCTGTTAAGTTTCCAATCTCTCCAATCGAGAAAGTGGAAAGAAAGTTAAGAGAGTGGCTGGGCACGGTGGCTCACGCCTGTAATCCCAACACTTTGGGAGGTCAAGGCAGGCAGATCACGAGGTCAGGAGATCGAGATCATCCTGGCCAACATGGTGAAACCCCGTCTCTACTAAAGATATAAAAATTAGCTGAGTGTGATGGCGCCTGCCTGTAATCCCAGCTACTCAGGAGGCTGAGGCATGAGAATCGCTTGAACCCGGGAGGCGGAGGTTGCAGTGAGCTGAGATCGATCGCGCCACTGTACTCCAGCCTGGCGACAGAGCAAAAAAAAAATCTCCAAAAAAAAGGGGGGGGAAAAAAAAAAAAAGAAAAAGTCAAGAGAGCTTGGTCCACAGTCTCTACTCCAATCACCATCCTTCTTGTCCTAAAGTAAGGCATACATGAAGAAGCGACACACGGAAAACCTTTTTCTATCTTGACTTACATTTCAGATGGTGTTTTTTGTTGAAAAAATTGTTTTACTAATAGGTAAAACCAAAATCCTAACTCATTTCATTATAGAAGAATATTTCACTTTCACATTTAGTTAGTTCTAGCCCCAGCAGAATAAAATTCTAAGATCACTACATTTTATAACGGAGCCGACCACAGCTCTCTTCTAACTCACATATTAAATATGTACGGCTCTTTGAGCTTTTATTCTGCAGGGAATTAAACACACTAAGCTTCAAAATGTGTTACTGTTTCAGATGTAGTTTATTTTCTGGGAAGCCAGAACCAGCAGAGGGGAGCTACCTTTGGTACCCCACTTATCCCCCCAAAGACCTAACATGTTCTAAACGGTAAACCAGAAGACAATAGTTAATTTAGTTACACGACCATAATAACCACAATTCTGAAAGTTAGTTTCCCAATGATCACTCACATAAGTAACTATATTCTCTAGATCAAAAGCATTAAGGACCTGCTCATAAGGCATTCTTAACCTTTAGGAATTTCACTTCATTCTATATAGAAGTTATTCCTCCACAATGTACAGAAAGGAGGCAACAGCAACATTTTTTTTTCTGACAGAAAAACTATTGTGTGGATGTCGCTAGTTTTTTTAACTGTTAAGACAAAAAACGTGGCAAAGCACAATGGCCTAAGAAGAAAAATAGTGTCCAAGCTCTACTAGCCGTTTGGGTTTTGAGAATCATCTGCCATAGCACTCACTGGAAAAAATGAGGGGAGTCTTTGCAAAAGAATTCTCACTCTCCCTTCTCAGAAAACCACCAAAACACCAAAACACCATTCTACTCCATAAGACTTTCCCTACTACATGGAATCAAACAAAATCTTAACTTGCTCTGACAAAACAATGAAGGGCAAAAATGACAACTAGAAATTAATGACTGTCTCTACTTTAATGAAAAAAGCTCTGGCTAGTTCTTCTTCTTCAGGATGTATTTTTTTAAAGTTGAACTTGGGAATTAGTTACTTCTTTTTTTCTTTTTTCTTTCTTTTTTTTTTTTTTTTTTTTGAGATGGTGTCTCGTTCTGTTGCCCAGGCTGGAGTGCAATGGTGCGATCTTGGCTCACTGCAGCCGCTGCCTCCTGGGTTGAAGCGATTCTCCTGCCTCAGCCTCCCAAGTAGCTGGGATTACAGGTGTGTGCCACCACGCCCAGCTAATTTTTGTATTTTTAGTAGAGATGGGGTTTCACCGTGTTGGTCAGGCTGGTCTCGAACTCCTGACCTCATGATCCGTCTGCCTTAGCCTACCAATGTGCTCGGATTACAGGTGTGAGCCACTGCGCCTGGCCAGGAGTTAGTTATTTCTCACAGATAATCGTATGCTAATTTTTTTGCCAATGCTACTGACTGGTGAGGCAAAGTGGGCAACAACTTTGTGTAAAAAACAACAGACCTGGCCTCAAACCTTGGGGGTCAGAGGGAACACCTATCAGAAAAACACAGAAGAAACACTAAGGAGGATTTACAAAGTCAGAAATAGCACGAGCCATAATAAGTAAATTGATTATGTGATAGCCCCAGTTAGGTTTTGCCCAAGAATGCTGCTAGAAATAAGGATCTAAAAAATGATTACTAAAGATCTAATAACTCACTTCTCTACCACTCACACGGTTGCCAACTTACCTTCTGATTCACTTACACATCAGCTGCATGAGTTTCTTGACCCTGAAACTCCTTGTACATACAGAGCAAATGCCTTTCAAAAATCCACAGCCACTATTCACTTCATACCCTTCTAACACCCCTTAAAGATGCCGATGAAATATTTGTAGGCAGGGTAATCTGACTTTATAAGAGTTATGCTACTACATCACTGTCCAAGAATATAATCCTATGCTGCTTGGAGAAAAATTTCCATTGATAACCAAAACCATTTGATCAAAGACACTGCCTTGGGGCTTTCAGCCTTATCAAATAGATTTTGTAAGTGTTCTACAATTTTCAGGCTAAAATGATTTCAATGGAAATTAAGAACAACCTCTAATGCATGGTTAAAGGAGGCCTCCGCCAGTTCAAGAGACTATATCAAGACTATATCATGCGCATCAAAAGAACAAGAAAAACAAAAATGGACTCAGGACTCAAAATAAAATTGACAAAAGGAAACGCTGCATTTGGCTCCCCTCCAGCGGCCACTTAGAGGCAGAGATAGGAGAGCCAGGCTGCGGGCAGATGACAGAGAGTCCATGAAGCCTGTTGGAGCCTGGCTGATCACCAGGATCTGCAAGGACTGCTCTCCTGACGAGGCACGTGCATATCCTCGGCAGCCTGAACCTGGGCTGCAGCTCAATGCCCAAGAGGAGTGTTGGCCATGGCCCCACAGATCCCGGCCTGGCTCAGGAGCATGCAGGAGTCGAGCATGTGAGGCAAGAGCTTGTACTAGCAGGAACCACACGAAGAAGCCATTTTTCAGGGGAGCAACATAATATATTGTAACTGCTCCCATCATGTCAATAGGCATCATGTTAACGGGTCTGTTCGAATTTCTCCCACTTGAAGTTAAAGTGACTCCTATTTCAACGAAAATAGGAGAGTCCTCATTTGTAGGATCACAATTCACCCACAGCAGCTGCCAGACACAAGAACATGAGAAGTGCCGGGCATGCACATAGCTGATTTTGTCTCTCCAGGCAATTCTTCCATTTTTTAATTTGTCTCCTCTTAAAACAAAGAGATGAGCAAGTTACAAATATAATTACTATATTTCTGAACAAGCGATAACACAAGCCGTGAATGCACTGAGAGGACTGCACGCTTACCTCTGGCTCTGGCTGTGAGGTTTGTTCATCTTCAGCGGAGTTTGGTAAAATTGCCCAGGTTATGTTGGCACTGGCTGATGGCAAAGAGCCCAGTGTCCCATTTTTCAGCTGCTCTGTGGAATGTGACTTGGACCCGTGCCATCCCAGGATGTTTTCTGAAATAAAGACCTAGAATGATGCCAAGTATTTTCCAAATTAAACATTTATAGCTCATGAAATATTCGTACTCACTGTATGAAGAGACCTACTTGAAAAGGGCATGATGTAAAACACAGAGGGCTTGTTTTGAATGAAGTACCAAGTGCAGATTCTGATCATCTGTTGATGAACTAGTTTCTGTATAATATCAAGATCAGAATCATCACAGGCTGTTTCACTTCCCAACAGTGGACAAAAACAATTGCGATTTACCAAAGCCAGATAAAGGTGTTTTTTTTCTTTTTTTTTGAACTTTTAAAAATATTTCTGGCCAGGTGCGGTGGCTCACGCCTGTAATCCTAGCACTTTGGGAGGCTGAGGCGGGTAGATCACGAGGTCAGATCGAGACCATCCTGGCTAACACAGTGAAACTCCGTCTCTACTAAAAATACAAAAAATTAGCTGGGCATGGTGGCAGGCGCCTGTAGTCCCAGCTACTCGGGAGGCTGAGGCAGGAGAATGGAGTGAACCTGGGAGGCGGAGCTTGCAGTGAGCTGAGATTGCGCCACTGCACTCCAGCCTGGGCGACAGAGCAAGACTCTGTCTCAAAAAAGAAAAAAAAAATTCTAAATATTCACAATAGAAAGTCAGATTCTATCAAAAATAGGCTGCTCAAAATGTGGTTTGAATTCTAAGTGACACAATGGCCATGGCTCAGAAAAGATGCCTGCAAAGTGAGCACAGGATGCCACCCCTGCCCTCAGACGTGGCTTGGCGTGGCAGATGTCAGGAAGCCCCATCACCAAGGACACAGGTACTCATTCCATTCTAGCAAGAAACACTTTTACAGATACCAATCCAGCAAACCAAAAACCATTTTTCGAATCCTCCACCAACTCCCTTGGGGGGAGGGGAAAAGACTTTTACTCTAATTTTTTTTAAGGGTCATATATTATTGTAGAACATTTTATACACCTACTAATAGAAACAGGAGTAACCAGAGGTGGATTTCTTTACCCCGTAGCAATTCTGCCATTCGAATAAAGAGGTCTCACCTGGGTGCAGTGGCTCATGCCTGTAATCCCAGCACTTTGGGAGGCTGAGGCAGAAGGATCGCTTGAGCCCAGGAGTTGGAGATCAACCCAAGCAACAAGGCGAAACCCTATCCCTACAAAAAATATAAAAATAAGCCAGGTGTGGTGACACAAGCCTGTAGTCCCAGCTACTTGGGAAGCTGAGGTGGGAGGATCTGTTGAGCCAAGGAGGTCAAGGCTGCAGTAAACCCAAATCATGCCACTGCACTCCAGCCTTGGTGACAATGCAGGACCCTGTCTCCAAAAAGCTAATAAAAAATAGATAAGTCTCAAGCTCAGTTGACTGACACTCTATAGATTCTGTTCTAAGTCTAAAAGCAAAAAAAGAAAAATTAGGCTAAAGTACAGCATGACTCATGAACTAAAATTCAACATTTCAGGGTCTCAGATGTTCCATCCATAAAGCAATACTATCTGTCAGCCTTTTCATTAGAATTACTCAAAGAAAAGTCTACAGGTATCCCAAACATTCCTGACGTATCCCCAGGGGAATCTGGTTGTCAGAGGCAGATGAAGACACTGCGTATGTGTGGTGCTTATGCACCTGTGTGCTGCTGTATGCAGTATTAGCCAACTCAAGTGTATTTTTATGCAAAAATCCTTTTTTAATGTCAAGTGTTAGGTCACATAACTCTACTGTTAAAAGCCTCAAGTGGGCCAGACACGGTGGCTCCCACCTGTAATTCCAGCACTTCGGGATCCCGGCTGAGGCGGGTGAATCACTTGAACCCAGGAGTTTTGAGTCCAGCCTGGGGAACATGGCAAGACCCTGTCTCTACAGAAAATACAAAAATTAGCTGGCCATGGTGACATGCACCTATAGTCCCAGCTACTCGAGAGGCTGAAGTGGCAGGATTGATTGAGCCCAGGAGGTCGAGGCTACAGTAAGCCGTGATTGCACCACTACCCTCCAGCCTGGGTGACAATGAAAGACCCTGTTTCAAAATAAATATATTAATAAAGGTCCCAAGTGGCTTATCATTACAATTGGAACAAAATCTAAGCTGCCTGGCTTTGCTCTGTGACCTGCCCAGCCTCATTTTGTTCTCTTCTCCCCATTGCTTAGTATGCTCAAGTCACATCAGTATTTTTTTCCGTTTCTCAAATGTGCCACGTTCATGACAGTCTTAGAGTGTTTGTGCATTCTGTTCCTTCCTCCCAAAGGGCTGTTCCTCCAGTCCCTCTACATCGGGGAGGAAGTCTCCTGTGTAGATCCAGGAGTCAGCTAAAATATCACTTGCTCAGAGAGACCTTCTGGGACCTCCCTGGCCAAAATAGCACCCCAAAGGCACTCTCTGTCATATTGCCATTTGCTGTCTTCCTGGGACTTAGCACTGTCTGAACTCACTAGCACACTCATTTACTTGTTGATTGTCTCTCCTCCCTGGAATGTCAGCTCCTTGAGGACAAGAACAATACTGCCCTTGCTCACAGCAGTGTCCCCAGAACCATGAACGTGATTTAGCAGAGTGTACGCTCAGTATGAATGTGCTGAAGAAATCAGAGACAGAAAACTTTAAGAAGAGTGCACGTTATAGCCTCCTAAAAATAAAAAAATAAAAAACGGCCAAAAGAAAGACATAGAATAGAATGGTGGTTGCTGAGGGCTGGGGAGTGGATGGGAGGGAATGGGGAGTTAACGTTTAAAAGGTAAAGAGCTCCAGTTTTGCAAGATGGAAAGAGTTTTGGAGATTGGTTATACAACAATGTGAAGGCACACATAAAATGTGTACACATAGAATGTGTACTGAGATGTACACATAAAAATGGTCAGGATGATGCATTTTATGTTATGTGTATTTGACTACAATTTTTTTCTTAATGGCAAAAAAAGCATCCATATAGCAGCACTTCATGTTATTTTTTAAAAGGTAAAAACTCACAACACTAAAACCAAAGGCTAAAGATGCACTAATACCAGCACTTGAGAGAAATGTCCGCAAATAACAAGGTAGATGGAGCTGAACTAAGAAAACCAACCCAGGATTCAGGACACTAGAATCTGCCATAAGAGAGGTGGACAGATACCTCTTGCCTTTCCTACTGACCAATTCCCGCCTCAGAAACCTCAAACTGGATTCAGATCTAAAATGCCAAACAGTTGTTCCACAGATAGAGTGGTGCTATTTGAAAATTCTTTGCTTTATTACACAAGCAGTAAACATCCTGTAGAGCAGTTAGGAAATCTTTTAAAAGATAAAGAAGTTTGGGCAACACAGTGAGACCCTGTCTCTACAGAAAATTAACAAACTAGCCAGGCACTGTTGTACACGCCTGTAGTCCCAGCTACTTGGAAGGCCGAGGTGGGAAGATCACTTGAGCCCAGGAGTTTGAGGCAGTAAGCCATGATCATGCCACTGCACTCCAGCCCAGGCAACACAGTAAGACCCTGTCTTTAAACAAAACACTAGGGGGAAGAAAAGAGATCTGCTTGCCTAGGCAATCAGGACAATGTTCCCTCCATTCTTCCCACACCTCAACTCTGTGTCTCCCTCCCCTCTATCCCATCATTATCCAGATATGGCAACTTAGGGCACCACAGGGCAAGAAGTGGAGTCTGAACTGGCAGTGGTAGGCTGTATCTTGGGATAGACAAAGACCAGGACAGGACAAGGAAAGGTGGCAATGCATGCTGGGGAACACAACTTTCTGTGGACCCTATGAATTCAGAATATCAAAGAGCCAGTGCATGAGAAAGACGCCCATCTCAGATCAGTTCACCTGCTTTTAAAAAGTGGTCATGGGTTTAGGAGGCTGGATAGAGCTGTCTCATTTGGAGACGAAGGCAAAAAACATTCTTACGTGGAGTGAATAAAAAGGACTGTACAGAGCTTGGGGAAAAAATATTCTCAAGAGGGCTAAGAGGAAGAATACATGTAAAATTTCTAACATAAGGTGTTAGAGAAAACACCAGGAAAGGTGTTTCCTCAGCACAGAAATATAGGACAAAGCACCCTCTATGAAACAAGAACAGAAAACCAGAAGAAGAAAACAGGCTGAGGTGAAAAGAGAGATGGATGCATCAAGGAATTATTATGAGGAAACTAAACCAACATTAGTAGAATTAAAATTAAAACTGAGAACAGGAAATAGTGGAATCAACACTACAGAAAGTCAAATAAATAATGTATTGAGATAAGGCGGCTCTACCAATCTGCAGTTGCAGAAGACACAGATGACAATCATGAGGCAGAAGACAATAGAGAAAAGCTGGGTGCAGTGGCTCATTCCTGTAATCCCAGCACTTTGGGAGGCCAAAGCAGGCAGATCACCTGAGGTCAGGAGTTCGAGACCAGCCTAGCTAACATGAGGAAACCCCGTCTCTACTAAAAATACAAAAAGTAGCCAGGCATGGTGGCACGCACCTGTAATCCCAGCTACTCGGGAGGCTGAGGCACGAGAATCACTTGAACCCGGGAGGCAGAGGTTGCAGTGAGCTGAGATCGTGCTACTGCACTCCAGCCCTCCAGCCTGGGTGACACAGCAAGACTCTGTCTCAAAAAAAAAAAAAAAAAAAAAAAAAAAAAAAAAAAAAGACAATACAGAAGATGCACAACAGAGATCCAAGAGATACAGGATCCATGTTCCTGAAGGAGAGAGACCAAATCAATGGATAGACAAAAACGTAAATATAAATACATGTCCTGGGCTGAACAGAGAGCTGTGGGGGCTGCTTAAAGGAGCCACCACACTCCAGCAAAATCAATGGGAAAAAAATGCACATCTAGATGCAGCTTGGCGATATTTTCTCAGGCTTTTTATTACTGAAATTCCAAACACACACAAAAGTAGACAGAATAGTATAATGAATCCCTAGTTTATGAAGTTTGGCAACATTTTTGAATAACAAAAATCAAGAGAAAAATTTTCCAATCACGGAAGCAGAAAAATTAGACCTGCCTTAAAGGAAAAAAAAAATCAGTATTGAATTTTGCGACAACACTAAATGCCAACAGATGAACAGGCAAACAGAAGAATGTAAATAGAAACCGATAAATTTGGAGGGGGTTGGGGAGCTGGGGGATAACATTCATCCCCAGCCAAAATGTCTTTCCCCGGTAAGAATGGCCAACATTTATTGAGCTCTTGCTAGGTGCCAAGTACTGTGGTACATACTATCTGTGCATTGCCTCATCTAATCCTAATGGTGACCCACGAGGCACGTACATATTACCACCATGCCTACTTGACAGATGAAGAAACAAAGGCATTAAGAACTAGTAAGTGGTAGAATCCAGATTAAAACCCATGCAGCCGAGCTCCACAGCCCAGACTCCTACGCTCTGCACCATGTGCCCTCTCAGCAGCACTGCAGAGACTCAGAAATGATTCTTCTTGCAGGAAAAACAACTTGAAAACATTTACCAATGTATGAATAAAAGAAGCAGAATTAAGAACTCAAGAAATGGGGAAGTCATATACATATATATAAAAAAAAACTGGTAGTAAGCAATGAACCCAGTTAAACACAGAGCTGAGCAGGGCTGGGACTACAGTCAGGCAAGTAAGACATTCACCTCAGATGTAAAATAAAAGGAAGCATCAAGAAAATCAGTAATCAAGATAAAGGGTAATTTTTTCTAAGAGACACGATGCCACTATGTTGCCCAGGCTGGAGTATAGTGCTATTCACAGGTGTGATCACTGCATACCACAATCTTGAACTCCTGGGCTCAAAAAATCCTCCTGCCTTGGCCTCTCAAATAACTGGGACTACAGGCATGCACCACTATACCTGGCTTAGGTAAATTATATTTTAACACAATATTTTAAAATTGAAATAAGAAAAGAAAGGAAGAGGAGGGAAAGGAAGGGACAAAGGGAGAAAGGAAGGAAGAAAAAAGGAAGAGACAAAGTCTTACAGTACTCAGCCTCACTTCACCCTAATCTCCATCCTATCAGATCCTCTCTGCTATAGATTGAATGTCTATGTTCCCCCAAGATTCATATGTTGAAGTCCTAAACCCCAATGTGACCATATTTTGAAAAAGGGCCTTCACATTAATAAAGTTAAATGACATAAAAAATGTAGGGTCCTGATCCAATTGGATTAGTGTCTCTGATAAAAGAGGAAGAGAGACCACTGCTAAAAGAAGTGGAAGACAGACCAGAGCTCGGCTGCCCTCCAGGCTCACACACCAAAGAAATGCCATGTGTGGACACAGCAAGAAGACAGCTGTCAGCAAGCCATGAAGAGAGCCCTCACCAGAAACTTTTGGCCCCAGGCTAGACTCTTGATCTTAAACTTCCAGCCTCCAAAACTGAGAAATTTTTGTTCTTTAAGCCACCCAGTCTACAGTGTTTTATAATAGCAGCCCATGCTAAGACACTGTCTTTATGTAAACTTCTGACATTTTGTTCATTATCAATTGTTTTTGCATTAATTTTGGTTAAAAATATTGCATTAAAATATAAATACTTAACTACTGAACTTCATCTTTTTATCTTAACTACTGAAACTTTTGACATCCTTTTGAATTTTGCACTCAAGGCTAGTGCCTCTTTCATCTCACCCTGGTCCCAGCTCCAGAAGAGGCTATGAATAATACTTTTTTTTTTTTTTTGAGTCGGTCTTGCTTTGTTGCACAGGCTGGAGTGCAGTGGCACGATTGCAGCTCACTGTAACCTCTGCCTCCCGGGTTCAAGTGATTCTCCTGCCTCAGCCTCCCAAGTAGCTGGGACTACAGGTGCCCACCACCAGGCCCGGCTAATTTTGTATTCTTTTTGGAGAGATGGGTTTCACCATATTGGCCGAGATGGTCTCGAACTCCTGACCTTGTGATCCACCCGCCTCGGCCTCCCAAAGTGCTGGGATTACAGGCATAAGCCACTGTGCCTGGCCGCTATGAATAATATTTCTAAGCATGGTTACATAACTGAATATTAAAGTCACATATTATTTTTAGAAAGAATTAGTCATTATCATACATTATCTAAGTATTATACTAATATTAAAATATTAATAACAATAGCCTACATAATAGCAAAAATTGGAAAGCAGAATAGAGGGGCAGAGGAAGTTAAAGTATGCCCTGTCTTCATCATTAAAGAAAAGATTTAAAAAGTATTGCATCATCCCTTTGAGGACTACCAAAAAAAATAGGTTAAAGAATGCTTATGAAGCTGGGTATGGTGGCATACACCTGCAGTCCCAGCTCTCAGGAGACTGAGGCAGGAGGATTGGTTGAGCCCAGAAGTTCAAGGCTAGACTGCACTATGATTGTGCCTGTAAAGAGCTACTGCACTCCAGCCTGGGCAACATAGTGAGACTCCGTATCTTAAAAAAAAGAAAAAAAGAAAGAAAGAAAAGAAAAGAAAAGAATGGTTATGATAAACTTAATATGACCACTACTAGAATTTATATATATATGTCATATTTCTTCCCAAAATACTAAAGAAGGGTAAAAGAAATACAACTTGTATAGCAAAATAGAAAACATGAAAAGCAGTATGGAAATAAAAACAAAAATCATAAAGACACTAAGAGAAAAACACCAGTTTTAAGGGCAAAGGTTTGACTGTGGAATTGTCTTAATCTATCCTTGGCCTTATTTTAAGCCTTGCTTAGAGTGTGGAGACCTACAAGGCCCCTGCAAGGTCTTTCCTCTTCCTGTAACAGTGAATTCATGCTTCCCAGGTTCAGTAAACATAAAATGGTTTTCCAAAATAGAATAAGATTGAAATTCACAAAAAGATTGAATTTTCACTTGAAACCATAAGACATATTCCCAGTGGAAAGCCAGCGCCTTGGCATCTAACTGTTTTATTTTTATTTTTATTTTTTGAGACGGAGTCTCGCTCTGTCACTAGGCTGGAGTGCAGTGGCACAATCTCGGCTCACTGCAACCTCTGCCTCCCAGGTTCAAGTGATTCTCCTGCCTCAGCCTCCCAAGTAGCTGGGACTACAGGCGCATGCCACCACACCCAGCTAATTTTTGTATTTTTAGTAGAGACGGAGTTCCACCACGTTGGCCTGGATGGTCTTGAGCTCTTGACCTCGTGATCCATCCACCTTGGCCTCCCGAAGTGCTGGGATTACAGGCGTGAGCCACTGTGCCCAGCCTCTAACTGCTTTCTTTAGGGAGAAGTTGGCACTCAAAAACTCTGTTTAGACAGTTGTAAAAAAATAAAAAATAAACACTTATCTGAAATATTCTACAATGCTAGTTTTTCCTTTTCTCCTGATATCCTATTGATATGGTTTGGCCCTGTGTCCCCACCCAAATCTCATCTTGTACCTCCCATAATTCTCACATGTTGTGGGAGAGACCCGGTGGAGTATGACTGAATCATGCGGCAGGTCTACCCCACGCTGTTCTCATGATGGTGAATGTGTCTCACGAGATCTGATGGTTTTAAAAACGGGAGTTTCTCTGCACAAGCTCTCTCTTTGCCTGCTGCCATCCACATAAGATGTGACTTGCTTCTCCTGGCCTTCTGCCATAATTGTGAGCCCTCCTCAGCCATGTGGAACTGTAAGTCCAATAAACCCCTTTCTTTTGTAAATTGCCCAGTCTTATGAAAACGAACTAATACACCTATTTACTGAAATATCACATTTCTGTCTTAGCTTTTAATCATAAAATAAAGAAAGGTGACTATAAGTGGGGCAAAGCTTCACCAAAAGCAGCAGGTGTCAGGAAAGAAAGTATAAGAGACAAAGAAAGCAAAGGAAGACCCTGAGTGGTAGAAAAGAGATGAAAAATGCAAGTCTGAAGAGGTCTCCGGAAAAACGCAAAGTACCGCAAAAGGAAGAAGGCAAACAGCCAGAAGAGCCAAGGGTCCTTACGACAGTCTCACTTATTTGGCCCTTTTGGCCAAACCCCAAAATGGGAAGACCAATGCAACTGGCTTATTAACTGACACTCCCCGCAAATCTTTTAAGTGGATGAAGAGTTATTGCAAGGATGAGTTAAGGAAAGTATATTAAATTCTGCTCTGGTTCTTCTTCTCTCAAATCTATTCTCTTGATCTTTTGTCCCCATTTGTGTTCACGGGTACCTGTGTCATCTACTGCATTCTGCCAAGGCGCCATTGTCACTTGCTCTGGCAGCTATGACTCCAGTGTCCTTCCCCAAGCCTGTTTTACACCATCTTGCTGTTAATGTGCAGCTCTTACCTGGCACTAGAATGAGCTTGTCTAGTTACAGGCATCTGCCCGAACTCAAACCATGTTACCTAGACTAAGACTTGCAAGCAAATAGCAAATCAACCAGAAGCATGGAGGGCAGAGTACTCTGTACCCTCGAATCACTTTCTAGGCCCAGTTCCCCTCCCACACTTGAAACCTACCTAAAGCCCAGGCTCCCAAAGAGCACAACCTTTTCCAGTTCTGAGCATGGTTCTGCCTGCCTCTTCCCCATAGCACGGGGAAGGCACACATCTAGGCTGAAGAAAACAGATACCCTGTCCCCAGTCCAGCAACTGTTTGCCTCCATCAAGCTGCTGAAGTAGATTTAGGAGCCACCAGGAATGGTAAAAGAGCTGCATAATTTAAGTCTTGACCGAAAAGCTAAATTAGTTTTGTTTTTTTTTTTTTTTAGAGAGAGTCTTGCTCTGTCCCCCAGGCTGCAATGCAGTGGTGCGATCTCAGCTCACTGCAACCTCCGCCTCCAGGGTTCAAGCGAATCTCCTGCCTCAGCCTCCTGAGTAGCTGAGATTACAGGTGCCCGCCACCATGCCCAGATAATTTTTGTATTTTTAGTAGAGACGTGATTTCATCATGTTGGTAAGGCTGGTCAAACTCCTGTCCTCAAGTAATCCACCCGCCCCGGCCTCCCAAAGTGCTGAGATTACAGGTGTGAGCCACCATACCCGGCCAAATTACTTTCTTAATTTTAATTACATACCTCTCCATAAATGGAAGTTAAGTAAAGTACTTCAGACCCAGTATATCTTGGAGATAATAACATCAGAAACAGGTCTGGGAGCCCAAATGTATAGATGGGAGGCAGATGAATACTGAAGTATTCTCAGATTTCAGTCTGGCTGCTCAGTGTGTTTGAAACAAAAACAGCGTAATGAGCAACATTTGGAGACAAAGGCTCCAAAGCAAACATATATCCCAGAAGACACAATTAAATACTATACAAGATGAAATACGCAAAATCATAAATCATTTTTTATTCAGAAAAGGGACAGAAGGAAAAAAAAAAACAGTGCAAGTATCAGAAGGCAAAGAGCCATCAGGCAGGAACAATCTGTATGGGTATTTGGTATGCTTCAGGTAAGACGGGCCTTCCTGCCCATCGAACACTGAAATGAAACCATGCCAGAGTTTCACTTTAATGAGATTTTGATTTCCATCAGCCCAACCTGGCACTTCTTAGACATAACCATTATATTTTTATCAATGTGTGTCAGGCAGCTGCTATAGCAACTATCAACCCTGAGAGCCCCAAGTGTCTAAACAAACACATTTTGTGGCAGCACTCCCAGGGCCAACGTATTCTCTATTCTCTTATCCCACTAGCTTGAGATTCTGGAATTCTATTTTAACTGCAGCCAACTATGATGCTTTTCCTGCAAGAAGTAACTCTGTTTTCCCCCAATGGGTAGCATAGATTTAAGACACACAGTAGGTTGTTTTAGAACTTCAGGGGCTGTGTTACATGGAATATGACATGTAAAAAGGGTAAGATGACAAGGAAACAAAGTAGTGATCGTGATGCTTCATGCTCTATTCTCCAACTTTCAGCTAAGTTTCTTGATGAAAACAGTCCAAAAGAAGGAGAGTGAGCTAGCCAGGCGTGGTGGCTCACGCCTATAATCCCAGCACTTTGGGAGGCCAAGGCGGATGGATCACCTGAGGTCAGGAGTTTGAGACCAGCCTGGGCAACATGGAGAAATCCGGTCCTTACTAAAAATACAAAAATTAGCCAGGCATGGTGGGCACCTGTAATCCCAGCTACTCGGGAGGCTGAGGCAGGTGAATTGCCTGAACCTGGGAAGCGGAGGTTGCAGTGAGCCGAGATCGCGTCACTGCACTCCACCCTGGGTGATAAGAGCGAGACTCCGTCTCAAAAAAAAAAAAAAGAAAAGAAAGAAAGAAAGAAAAGAAGGAGAGTGGGCAAGTGACAGTCAAAGGTGGGAGAGAGAGCACAGGGAGGACATGAAGGAGGTAGCACCTGATGTGACATAATTTCAGGGACACTTCTTGGTCTCCCCTTTTCCCAATAATTTCCATTTCAACCTGTCACCACCTCTGAAATGCATCCATTTGAGCTTTGTTCCCCTGGTCCCTTAAAAATGCCAGAGAGCCAATGAAAATTAGGAAGAAAAAAAAAACAACGAATTTTCTAGGAAGCCCTGAAGAAATATTTTTTTCAAGAGGGATTAATTTTAGGAATAAGAAAATGATTCAAGCTTGTATTTACTAGTGAAAGATTCTCGGAACGAGGCTATTACATTGCAGAAGCTGCAAGTTACAATACAGGGCAAAAGAGACCACAGAAACTCTGAAAAGTCTCCAGTCTCACTCCGAATTTGTGCCCAGGCCTCAGTGAGGGTCACTGAGGCTCCTTCCAGATCAGAAAATGTCAAAAGCCTCATTGAGCTTCCGCATTTGAGATTCATTCTTAAAGCTGAGAAGCAAGAGGAAAGGTAGAAAAGCAGGTTTGGGCGCCCTTGCTCCAGCTTGAATACACGCAAATCTCCTAGACTGGATTCTGCACCCAAATTGTTTTATTTTGCTACAAAGGCTATCAATGGGATAACCAGCAAAGAGGACTATACTTGTTAATTTACTGATTTCGATCATTGTGCTGTCTTCAGAGAAGAGTGTCCTTTTTTTAAAAGAAATACACACTGAAGTATTTAATAGTGAAGGGACATCATGTCTGCAACTTACTCTTAAGTGGTTAGAAAATTATAATACGTAAATATAAGGAAAAGGTGAAGCAAACATCATAACATGTTACTGTTTGGGGAATTTGAAGAAGGATATGTGAGCATTTTTCATACTATTCTTGCAACTTAAGTCTGAAATTATTTTTTAAAAACATATATACATCTGCCTTGAGAGAATTATAATGCTCGCAAGACACTGTTCCCGGCCTCAGTTTGGGGGACTGAGCCCACTGAGTGGTTGTTCTAGATTGAACAAAGAACCCCAGGCCAGGAAGACGCCTGCCACAGCGGAAAGAGCCTGGTTCTGCCCTCGTTCTGCCACTTAGCTGGGTGGTCTTGGGCAAGTCGTTTAATCATTTTGTGTCCCAGCATATCATGTGAACGATGGGCATAATCATACCAACTTTGTAAAGATTTCAGAAAACATGTAGCAAAGGCCAAGTTCAGTAAATGATGGTGGGTTTTACCAAAAGAAAACCAAATTACCCACACACAATCTACTCTGAAAAACCAACTGTCCCTTTCATGCTTGAGCGAAACAAAGGGCAAAGGGCAGTTGGGGAAAGCATGAAATATAAAGACTATCACTCATAGTCTGGCTTTACTTCCTATCACCTAATTTGCCTCATTCCTTCATTTATTAAGTGACCCCTGGGCAACAAAGCACAATAAGGCTGTGTTATTCTGTTAATTATAATACTTTATAATTATATGTGACATAACCAGTCTCAAGCTATTTTTACCTTTATCTTAATCTTCACAAATATCTTTATATCTGCTCATTGATTAAACCCTCCTCCAAAAGGACTGAGGCATCTCAAAGGAATGCATTACTATCTCTGGCTTCTTGATTAAGAACTAGAAATACTCCTGGTGTGTATTCTAGAGTTATCCTCATGAGGGGACAGGCATGAGGGTGTTTACTGCAGCGAGGTGAGTGAGGCACAGAGCTGGAGGCAATGTGCGTTGTCTGTCATCCGAGAGTCGTTGGGTATAATGTGGTGGCCTCAACACCACAGAAATAATGGACCAGATGGTGCATGCCAATGGATCTTAAAAACAGAATGCTGAGGCCTGTAATCCCAGCACTTTGGGAGGCTGAGGCAGGAAGATCACCTGAGGTTGGGAGTTCAAGACCAGCCTGAACAACGTGGAGAAACCCCATCTCTACTAAAAATATAAAATTAGTCGGGTGTGGTGGTGCATGCCTGTAATTCCAGCTACTCGAGAGGCTGAGGCAGGAGAATTGCTTGAACCCGGGAGGCAGAGGATGCAGTGAGCCAAGATTGCACCATTGCACTCCAGCCTGGGCAACAAGAGCAAAAACTCTGTCTCAAAAAAAAAAAAAAAAAAAAAAAAAAAAAAAAAAAATCATCATTCTCAGCAAACTATCGCAAGGACAAAAAACCAAACACTGCCATGTTCTCACTCACAGGTGGGAATTGAACAATGAGAACACATGGACACAGGAAGGGGAACATCACACTCCGGGGACTGTTGTGGGGTGGGGGGAGGGGGGAGGGATAGCATTAGGAGATATACCTAATGCTAAATGACCAGTTCATGGGTGCAGCACACCAACATGGCACATGTATACATATGTAACAAACCTGCACGTTGTGCACATGTACCCTCAAACTTAAAGCATAATAATAATAAAAAAAAAGAAAAGATAGAATGGGGAGCTTTTGCCTTAAAATGTTCAAGCCAAAAATAAAAATAAGAAGTGGGGCCAGGCACAGTGGCTCACACCTGTAATCCCAGCATTCTGGGAGGCTGAGACAGGTGGATCACCTGAGGTCAGGAGTTCTGGACCAGCCTGACTAACATGGTGAAACCCCGTCTCTACCGAAAACATAAAATTTGGGCGTGGTGGAGGGCGCTATTTGGGAGGCTGAGGCGGGAGAATCTCTTGAACCCAGGAGGTGGAGGCTGTAGTGAGCCGAGATTGTGCCACTGCACTCCAGCCTGGGCAACAGAATGAGACTTTGACTCAAAAAAAAAAGTGGGAGAATTGGCAAAATGTTGAAAATTGCCAAAGCTCACTAATGGACGCATAGGGTTTCTTTACTATGTTCTCTGCTTTTATTTACATTTGAAAGGTTCCGTGTCCATTTTGTCATTTTAAGGTACCCACTGAATGGAATTAAATGAATCTTCAAATCAAAAAAAAAAAAAAAACACAGAATGCTGAGTGCAAACGTCATGAGTGGAATGAGACTTATAATGTGATGCCAGCAAGTCTGAAAGGTGTTCCATAGTATTTATGTAAATATGTTAGTTACATTTTTCATAAAATGTTACATTTTTAACTTCTAAAATAAAAATATATCCCAAACAGTAGAGGAAGGGCAGGAGAGATTAATGCAGAATTACATTTTTCATAAAATGTTACATTTGTAACTTGTAACATAAAAATATATCCCAAACAGTAGAGACGAAGGGCAGTAGAAATACTTGGATATAAGGATAGATGGATGGATCGTAGAGAAATGGATGGAATTAAAGGAGGAAGACAGTGGGACACACACACATAGTATGTGTACTCATCCCAAACATGGACGAGCCCCCGGGGGTCTTACCCGAGGCTCCTGGCTTCTGGCTGGGCTGGCCCGCCTGGTGCACACTCTGCTGTAACAAGTTGAGGCACTCCCCAAGGCAGCTGAGGGTGGCAGCAGAGGTAGCTTTCAGGAGCAGCAGGTCCTGGTCCAAGGCAGTGAGGGGGCCGGACCCTGGCAGGGACTCAATGGCGTGCACAAGGTTCTTCTGCTGCCCTTCCACCTGGTTCATCATCTACAAAACAAGAAGACAGTAAGGAGGTGAGGGGCGGAAGTTTTTTCGCCAGGCTGGGGAGGCGGCAGATAAACCACAGAAGTGGGTAAAACTAGGTGAGGGTCAACTCAGCGTGTTCGGTGCACATTCGTCTTTTGATAAATACTCAATCCTGGGTGAAATCTGTCAAGGCAAATTTAGCCAAAGGCACTCTAATCAAAAGAGAATTTGTGAACTTTCAAGCTAAAAGGGGCCATTAGGGCGATCTGGGTATATCATTTTACAGATCTTCTGGAGGTAAGTCAATAATAAATACATTGAAAGCAGTCCTTGCAACCACCTTTAGAGTCCTTCTTCTACGGAGGGTTATCTGAGACAGCAGGCGCACTGTGGCTTTCCCTCCTTGCTTTTCCTCCAGCTCCAAACCTTAACTCTTTGCTAGTCCTGTTCAGAGTTCACGAAGTGGAAGGGAAATCTGGGGCTGGTGTTTGTACAAAGGAGATTACAAAGAAACCAGTGCTGAGCCCCCTTCGCTCACTTGCAAAAAAAAAAAAAAAAAAAAAAAATGCTAAACAGGACATGACCTTCTTAACACCAGGAGAGATGTCAGGAAGAGAAAAACCAGAAATTCTAGACCCAGCCCTACTCCATGGCTTAAGCTATGACAAATAATCATATCTTGTGGCCTGGCTTCAATTCATAAGCTTATCATAACAACAAAGACAAACAGTAGTCTAATGATGTCTTTGAACTAACAAATCAAAAAGAAAAGAACACAAGATCTAGAAAAGGACTTTAATGGTTATCTTGTGAAGTTCATCCTCCTCATGTTTTATAACATCCCATTAAACAGGATGATGTACATAAAGTGCTTCGGCACCATGTCTAACAAATAATTAGCGAGTCTAAGAAGTGGAGGAGCTCAAGCAACCCGCCCAAGGTCACAAAGCCCATTGACATCAGAAGCAGGAGTAAATTCCTGTTCTCTGGTCCGCTGTTTTTTAATCTTCTCCACAAAATCTGTTTTTATTTGAAGCAACATCTCCTACTTTGTCACTGTCATCCCTGGAGGATCCTTGTCACCATGATGTCACCAGTGGGAAGAAGCAATAATTCTGTAAGGACTGCTGGACTTGGACACAAAGCTCGTTTCTTTTTTGCTCAGCCTTTTTTCTCTTTCCTTTTGAAACAAATACCTGCTATCGGCGATTACTTCAAAATGATGTTTTTAAAAAGATTATTTTTAATAGACATGTTCCACAGACGTGGTTTGAGCATTCTCATCTTAGTGTACACATCCATAATCTGGCCATGCAAATTGTTTTTTTGCAGATTACAGAGGATCTACCTAGCCATTCTGGCTCCTAAAACAGTGCCTAGAAATAAGGAGAGCTCAATAAGTACTCATTTCTTCTTCAGGTCTTTGTTTAAAAGTCACCTTTTTAGCTGCGTGCAGTGGCTCATGCCTGTAATCCCAGCACTTAGGGAGGCCGGTGAAACACCTGAGGTCAGGAGCTCGAGACCAGCCTGGCCAACATGGTGAAACCCCATCTCTACTAAAAATACAAAACCTAGCCAGCTGTGGTGGTGGGCGCCTGTAGTCCCAGCTACTCAGGAGGCTGAGGGAGGAGAATCGCTTGAATCCAGGAGGCAGAGGTTGCAGTGAGCTGAGATGGCACCACTGTGCTCCAGCCTGGGTGACAGAGTGAGACGCCATCTCAAAAATAAATACATAAAATAAAATAATAAAAGTCACCTTCTTGAGAAATCTTCCCAAACCACTTCATTTAAAATTGCACCTCCAGGCCGGGCACGGTGGCTCACGCCTGTAATCCCAACACTTTGAGAGGCTAAGGCAGGTGGATCACTTGAGGTCAGGAGTTTGAAACCAGCCTCGCCAATGTGGTGAAACCCCGTCTCTACTAAAAAACACAAAAATAAGCCAGGTGTGATGGCGGGCACCTGTAATCCCAGCTACTCAGGAGGCTGAGGTAGGAGAATCGCTTTAACCCAGGAGGCAAAAGTTGCAGTAAGCTGAGATCGCACCACTGCACTCCAGCCTGGGCGACAGAGCAAGACTCAGTCTCCAAAAAATAAAAAATAAAAATTTCACCTCCAGCCCAATCCCAGGCACACCTATCTTCCTTACCAACCTCATTATTCTCCACAGCATTTACCTCCTTCCAAACTAACTTGTAATTTCCTTATTATATTCATTTATGCTAGTGTGCAAGCAGGAATCATTATCTGTGTTGTCTGCTGATGTATCCCAAGTACTGTAAGTACCTACCTATTGAATGAATGAATCCAAGTCTCTGTCCTCTCACAGAAGTGCAAGAGAATCCATTTATGACACTCTACAGAATACTTGATGAACATAATATGGCTGAAGATTTAGTAACAGATAATACCTCCATTATCAGTTTGCCAAGAAGTACTGCCAACTAGTTAAATTTAACTTCAAACAAGATAAAACGTCTATGTATTCTCTGACATTTGTATGTATAAATGCTAACAGGGAGAAATGGATTTCGAGCTATTTGTAGTCAGCATTTCTGTAAATTCCTACCATAAAATCCTGTCTTAGAAAAATGCACTGAAAAGAAAGAAGAAATCATGATGAAACATGATGCATTATGTTTTTATTATTATGAATGATGCCATAATCTTAAGATTTTATTCACCTTAAGAGAAAAGGTGAATAAAATCAAGCCATAAACTATATGGTATATATTCATTTCTAATCAACAAAAAGAACTATATTCCAATTATACAGTATAGGATAATTATTATTTCATAAACAGAAGACATTATGAAAATCTTAGATAATAAAAACACAAAACTGGCTTAGAGAATATTCTTCTCTATTACAACAGATGCACGTGCTCAGAGATGAAATCCACATACTAGCTCTCTAAAAAAGCATTCAGGCCAGGCGTGGTGGTTCACGCCTGTAATCCCAGCACTTTGGGAGGCCAAGGAGGGCAGATTGCTTGAGGCCAGGAGTTTGAGACCAGCCTGGCCAACATAACAAAACCACATCCCTACCAAAAAAAAACAATAAAAACAAACAACAACAACAAAAAAACAAAGTTAGCCAGGCATGGTGGTGCACCTGTGGTCCTAGCTACTCAGGAGGCTGAGATGGGAGGATCTCTTGAGCCCAGGGGGTGGGGGTTGCAGTGAGCTGTGACCACACCGCTACACTCCAGTCTGGGCGACAGAGTGAGACCTTGTCTCAAAATAAATAAATAAATAAACAAACAAACAAAATAAAATAAAAATAAAAAGCATTCATCAGTATTTACTGAGAGCCTATTGCCAATAGCAACGGCAGGTAGCCTTTAAAGGCAGTGGGTGGGTTTGGCAGTTACGATGACTGGGGAAGAACTATGGCACTGAAAGCATAGGGCCCAGGAGTGCTAAATGTCTCTTGAATTGGGGCACAGTCCTGTACAACAAAGAACGCTGCCGTTTAAAATGCTAACGGTGCCCCTTGAGTAACCCTTTGCTAGAGACACATCAGTAACCAGGCATCTCATGGCTTTTGACTTCTTTCTTGAGAAACTGAATGCTAAAAATAATACAAGCTTTACAGTGATTGGCACACAGTAGACACCTCCTAAAGATTTGTTTTCTTCTCATTTTCCATGAGATGTGAAACAGAACTCTAGTCTTTAATGACACAATCAATGCCAATCTTCACTTTACATTAGCTTCATCAGAATCCAAAAGAAGTTGATTGAACCCTGAAAGAAATGTAGGATTTCTAGCCTTGGAGCTGTGCATCACAGTTATTACTGCTCTAACACTTGCTAAGACTGGGAGGCACTGATGAAGACTCTTCGTCAGACTTCCGAAGAACAAGTTTTAGCTATGTCCATCTCTCTCTCATTTTAATTAAGGGCACATGTGAGATGATAAATGTGGTACCGAAAGGCTGAATGCACCAAAAATATCAACAGCAAATTCTTAAAGAGGGTTCCTTCTCCCCTTCACGGTGCCTACCAGCTTATCAACAAAGGAGCAAAGCCCAACCATCAACAAACAGACTCACCTAGATCTCCCAGCCTTTAAGAAAATGTTGAACCATTTACTTTAATTACGAAGTTTCAAATTATAATCCCAAATACTTCCTCCAAGGCACACCAACATTAATCATCCATGATTGTTTAAAAACAAACAAACAAAAAGCACAAATTTCATTTCTTTCTGGAATTTAGCTTCCACGATCAAGGCATCGTGATGTTGTAACACGGGCACAAAAACAGAGCCCCAAATTAAATTTCAGAGATACAAACACCTGAAAATATCAACTCTGAGGTTGTAAAAGAGATGAAACGTAGGTCAAGTTGAACTTCACAGATAAAAAACTTTTCAGAGAGGGAATAAAAATTCTATGGCCTGTTTCTTACACTACAAACAATAACACATGCATTACAAAATCAAATCATAGGAGTTAATGTTAACAGCATCACTGGCTGCAGAAAAAGAAAAAAACAAGTCAAAAAAGCTGAAACAAAGATGCAAAGATCAAAACCCAATGATATCTAGCTCAACAAGTTTAAATCTGGGTAAAGCAAGGGCTGCGGGAGACAGAAAGAAGATAAGGGCCTCATTTGTCTTGACTGCTTCGGATTTTTCTGAGCTGTAAACCCTGTGCAGGTTTCAGAGGCACCTGCAAAGTCCAATCCTGATGGGTGAGGTGTCAACAAATTTGACAACTTCAGTCACTCCTCCATTACTCTCCAAAAGCTCAGCATGAAGCAGCTCCTAAACAAACATTCCTAATCCTAAAGAAACCAAAGCTGCTTGTCTTGTTGGCAGAGCCTCAACCGGTGCCCCAGTGCCTTCAATAACTCAATCTGTCTGGCTTGGAAGGAGACCATACAATTTGATGCCACATACAAGATGGCCTTGGTTTGGCATTTCTCTTCAGTCTGGTGGAATTCCTGAGTCCCTGCTAAGTTCCCCTCTGAGTCAGGGGATCAGTCCTTGGTTAACGTAGGCACTTTTTCACTTGGCCAATGTCCTCACCTAAGCTTTAAAGCTGTGCTTCAAGGATTTTTTTTTTTTTTTTTTAGACAGAGTTTCAATCTTTATTGACCAGGCTGGAGTGCAATAGCTTGACCTCAGCTCACCGCAACTTCCGCCTCGCCTCCTGGGTTTAAGTGATTCTCCTGACTCAGCCTCCCGAGTAGCTGGGATTACAGGTATGCACCACCACGCCCGGCTAATTTTGTATGTTTAGTAGAGACAGGGTTTCTCCATGCTGGTCAGGCTGGTCTCGAACTCCTGACCTCAGGTGATCTGCCCGCCGCAGCCTCACAAAGTGCTGGGATTACAAGTGTTACCCACCATGCCTGGCCACTTTATGGATCTTTAAACCAAAACCACACACACACACAAACAGCTTACTGTCTGCCTTAACATGGCTGCTTTATTATCCTATTCCACTACTCTCAGGAGCATTACTTTAATTTTCCAGGGGACTCCATCCCAGAAATGGTTTGATGATTCATTACAGGAACTTCCCCAAATGTTCATCAACGCTTTAATAAAAACCATCAACACTCTGCCCTCTAAAAGTCTTTGAATGCCTTGCCTCAAAATCCTTGCCTTGTTGTTTTCACTAATCCTGAACTGTTAAATCTTGATTCTTAATCTTAATCCTAATCAAGTCTCCACATTGTATACCAAACTTCCAGTTCTTGATAAATTCTGACCTTGCCTTCCCCGCTTGGAGACAGAGCCAGTGCCCTGTGGAGGTGGTGTTCTTCCTCACAGTGGCAAACAATAAAGTCAGCCTTGTTTTATTAACAAATTATAAGTTGATATGTGGAGAGCTGGCTTTCCAATCCACAACCCCCTCCTCCAAACATCTGAGTGTTGGGGCACAGTCAGTCCTGGTCTCACACCTGAACAATTTTGTCTTCTCTCAATGAGCTGCCGACTTTTTCTACCTGACATTCTACCTTCGCCCTATAACTCCCAGCCTATGTCTCTTGTTCTACACCTCCTGGCACAACATACACCTAAAATGATAGCCCTCCAAGCGTTCCCTTTAGGCAAGGTCCTGAGCCCCTGGGGACACTGCTCCTCATACCCACAAACACAATCCTGTGTACGCCAGTCCCAAACAGTTCGTGACTGCCAAGTATCTGTTAAGCCTGTTTGAGTGAGTGGAGAAAGAAAACCCCCATCTAGTGTACAGAACTTCCAAAAACACATTTCTCTCAGTAGGGCTAAGAGAGTGACGGTGGCAATAACGGACAAGATGAGCGGAAGGAAGAGGGATCCAGCTCCAGTGGAGAGAGGGTGCTGGCTAAACAGATGACAATGTTACAAAGAAAAAGAAGAAAGGAAAAGACATAGAAAGAGAAGGGAGAAACCAATATAAGAAATATCACCCTGTATACTATAAACCAAAGGAAACAAACAAACAAAAAAAAGGTAAACAGGTGGCAGGATCTCAAAAACAGTGACCACTAGGTCGTCAATGAGCTTACTGCAGGAGTCTGCAGACTTCTGTAAAGGGCCACATGGTAAGCACTTTAGGTTTTGCAGACCGTATGTTCTCTGTGGCAACTACTCAACTCTGTCACTGTAGCTTGAAAGCAGCCAGAGGCAATGAATAAACAAATGGGCATGGCTGTTTTCCAGTGAAACTAATATTTTTATTCACTCTCAGTTTCGGTGTCAGATGAGATCTTTTCTCACTCATGTTGTGATTGTCCTGGTTCTTGATATGACTGATGATTTTCAATTCTACCCTAGATATTTTAGTTATTATGTTAGGGGACTCTGGGTCCCATTTGCTTTTTTTCTTTTTTAGGCTGGAAGTCTCATGTTTAAGTTTAGAACATAGGTCCTGGCCTGCTTGTATTGGCTGTGGTTCCAATGACAATCTAATTTCAGAGCCATTGTGGTACTATTTTGATTTGCTTGCTTCATCTCCTGCCTCTGGAGCCTCTACTGGTCCCTGTTAGTGTTACCAAAGGGGACAGAAAGAGCTTCCCCAGACCTCTGACTGGTGCCTCTAGTCGAAAGAATGGAGTTTCCAGCCTTCCAGGATGGGAGCAGGATTACCCTTGCTCATGCCCATAGCTGCACCTTGCCCCCAACTCTGGGTAGGAGGGGAGTCTCAGGCCCGAAGTCATTTTTTTATGCCTAACGGTATAATAGTCTGCTTTCCTTTCAAAAGTGTGTAAGTGTAGACACCCTATTTCCACTTCCAAGTTGAAGACTGCTTCATAAGCAGATCTAACTGGCCGGTTGGAAGTTGTACTAATCTTTTTGGTAATAGAATCTATTCTCCCTTTCAGGAAATTGGCAGAAGAGATGCATTCATTATTTCTAGATATTTACCTGCTTTCTGGATTCATACTTACTTTGCTTTGGACTTCATGGTGTCATTATTGAGGCTGACCGTCACTAAGTGACTTGAGCCATGATCCCAGGTTTTTCTGTCCACCCTTGCCCCTGGAAGGCAGGAAAGGCTAATGGCATTTTAAAGTTCAACAATTTGACACTTTATCACGTGAGATGAGAGGGATGGAACAAAAGAGTGGTTGAAAGGATAACCCAAAGACCTAGAACATCCAAAGCTTTTTCTGGTCCTTCCATGGTTTGAGTTGGTATCAAGAAATCTCCAGTGTTGTCTCTAAACCAGCCCATGCTGTTGAGGGCAAAAGGTAAATGCAAAATTCTGAATTGCACCTACACACTTAAAAGACACTTTCTGAAGATGGGGGGAGATAAGCCTTCTGCAGTTCCAAGAAATTGATTCCTTTCTGTCATTTCTTCACCTTTGGCTTTTCTACAATCATTGCCTTACCACTCCCAATAGTAACACCACACTGCACAAACATAAAATGCAAATTTTATCTTTACAGACTCCTTAGGAAGAAACCGTTACTGAGATCTTCAAGAAATGTGAGATCATAACACAACTTATCTTATGGGTCTGTCAAGTCTGCCTCTTGGCAGGCAGGAAACCTGAGTTCAGAGAAGCTGAATGACTGTGCCAAAGTCACAGCTTCACTTTCCTGGCAAGGCATAACTCACCATTAGTCCTCCGGCTCCACTTCAGCACCCTTTACACTCTGACACATGCTCCGGTGGACTTCCTCGTATTTCTTTCACATATTCTAGAAGCAAAAAACTATCTCCTGCCTCAGAAAACAACGAGAAGGTTTCTTCCTTTCCACTGTCCCTCAGCCCACCCATTCTCACCATCTGGAAACCAGCTTTTTTGGTTTTGCTTTCCGATTACAAAAGGCTGGCTCATTCCATCAACAACCATCCCAACAGAATCAGACAGTAAAAACAGTTATAAAGAAGGAAGTAAAGTTACCTGTCATCCCACTTCCTGGAGATAAGTGCTGTTAACATTCTGGTATTATTCTGACTCTTTTAATTTATATGTACACACACAGAGGTATATTATTTTATCTTAAAAACATCACCCCTTATATATAATTGTATAACCTTTGATCACTTTAGAATGTATCATCTCTAACACTTGGGACATACTTCAAAATAACCCAATGGGGGTAAAAGGGCAAGGATGAAACAATATTGGCTTTGGGGGTAGCTAAAGCTGTTGATGGGGACATGGAAATTCAACATGATCTTCTCTAGTGTATTTACATTTGAAATTTTTCATAACAACGATGTCTTTTAAAATAGGGGGAAACCTCCTCTTGGCTTTCACATTTTAAATCTTAAATGTTACTATTGCAGGCCGCAGGCATGACAGGCAATGAGCAGGTGAAGAACCAATGGAAAAGTGTTCAGAAACTCCTGCGTTAGCTAAC
The DNA here is from genome assembly GCF_028858775.2 of Pan troglodytes. Lineage (NCBI taxonomy): Eukaryota > Metazoa > Chordata > Mammalia > Primates > Hominidae > Pan > Pan troglodytes. The sequence continues at coordinate 35,769,995 of NC_086015.1, forward strand.
AGGCTTCTGGATGTATCACTGTGGTCCACAGAGAAGGCTGGAGGAGGTAGCAAGGAGATGCTGTAACAGCTGCTACAGCCTTAAAACAAAGTTGGTGTCTCTTTGGACTTTAAAATTGTTCCTATGCAGCTTATTTTTGTTTAACCAAATAAACATGAGGGTTTTATTTGGTTATTTAATTAAATAAAATAGGGGGAAAATATACTGTTATGATTGAAATGTATCCTTCACCAAATTCATATGCTGAAGTCCTAATTCTCAGTATCTTAGAATAGAACCCTATTTGGAGATTGGTTCTCTATAAAGGGAATCAAGATAAATAAGATCTTGAGGGTGGTCCCTAATCCAGTATGACTGGTGTTCTTATAAAAAGGGGAAATTTGGGCCAGGAATAGTGGCTCATACCTGTAAATTCCAGCACTTTGGGAGGCTGAGGCAGAAAGATCACTTGAGGCCAGGAGTTTAAGACCAGCAGTGAAGACATGGGGAGAAGATCATCATCTACAAGCCAACACATCCTTCTCTCATGGTGCTCAGAAAGCACCAACTCTACCAATGACTTGATTTTGGACTTCCAGCCTCCACAACTGTGAGACAATGAATTTCTGTTGTTTAACACACTTTGTCTATGGTACTTTGTTAATGCAGTACTAGTAAACTAACAAACACATCACAGACATCTTTCCACACCAATAAACATAGATCTCATTTTAATGATTGCATGTATAAGAGCTTTTACCTCCAAACAAAGTAGGTCTTGGCTTTAGAACAAAAGTTCCTTCAAAGCAATCTCTATCAGTTTTTCTCATGTAATTTTTGCTAAAGGAAATAGTGAAGTGGAAGAAAGATTTTCAGAATTGTGTAACAGAATATGCTGTAGAAGACCAAAAATATACCACCCCAAAATATAATTATAGAAGACCAGAATATGCCTCCCTAAAATATGCCTCTTTGGCATAAGGATTAATTTGAGAAACTACAGACACCAGAACAGCTCTGAAAACAAAGAAGTTATCCTTTTGTAAGGGAAATTTACATTTATAAAGCAAGTCTCCATTCTCTGAACCAGGAAGATAATAAGGATGACTAAACTATAGAGCCTCATCAATGGAGAAGGCACAAACTTAAAAATCTGCCTATCAAAACTTACTAATGTTTACAGTACTTTTCCTGGATACCTCCCCAAAATCTGCCTTCCCCTCACCCTTCTTAATCTCAGAGGAAGATGATATTTATGCCTGAAGCCTGTCACCTCTTTGAGAGTTACTCATTTCTCTGAGTACCTCTCATGTATACATGACATGTACATGTACATGTATTAAATTTCAGTTTTTCTGTCGTTAATCTGTCTTTTGTTACAGAGGTCCATCCCAACTAAGAACTGAGAAATAAAAATAAAATTCTAGAACCCCCAACCGAGTAAACAGATACCACTGTTAGCCAAGGGGACCTCAGAGAAACCCTGAAAACAGAGTTCCCAGCCATGACAGGATGGGAGGTCCAACTCCCTCTCTAACTGCTCTTAGGCTTTCTTCCCTAAGGGCTAAACAGAAACCAGCCCTTTCAAACAACTCCACCCCCATTTCAATCAAGCCCACTGACACTCCCCCATCCTTTTGTAGTTTCAACAAAGCAACTGACAGGTATTCCTGATAAGAGACCACTGACCACGAGAGTGGTTCTGGCCAGTCTATGGAGGATGTGCAGTGAGGGTCTTCATGTCCTCTGCTTCATCTTTTGATGTCAGAGGGCTGAAAACTCCACCCCTGGATCATGTTAATGCTGCATTTTCTTGAACATGGATCTCATGGAGCAGCATGAAGCTCAATTGCATGTGTACATATTTCTCCTTTCATAAATATTCATGATTCCTCCTATAGCTTCTTGAATATGTATATTTGGCCACCTTGTTCAGTATAAATCCTGTCTTATTCTTCCCACCCTTGAAGTGCCTGTTTCTGGCTTCTGGCCAGAGACTATGCTTCCCAGCCTGTCAAAATGGCCACCCTACAGGCTGCGGCCGTTTGTGAGAAATAAAGCTCTCCTTTCCAAATTATGAACCTCATCATTGTTTAGTTGACAGAACTATGAAGAGTAAAGAAAAAAATATTTTTCCTCCCCTATGATTTCTACACAATGGTTAAAAATTGTTAATTTAGAAATTCCATTTGTCAGAACTGAATAACATGTAAACATGTTGGTAACAAGGGGTGCAAGATACAAAAGGAATAATCTCTTAAATTGTTTTCAAAGAAAATGCCACTGTCCAACAGAAGGATTCCGAGTAGAAGGCAAAGGATCAGTGAGTAAGTGCCTCATTTGCTATAATTTATCTATACTCTCTGCCTCCCACACACACAGACACAGACCTGAACGGGATCCTGAATGCAGATCGAGTAGCACTTACCTCTCTGGACACAAGGTTGGCCTCCCTTGCACAACATCTGAAACTGGGGCTTCTAAGGGAGCTCCATTCTGCAGCAGGCTACTCTATGTTTTGTTTTAATTAAAAATCTCCTTTTAATACAAAAGAATACTCATCATAGAAAAAGAAATCAAATAGAAAGAAAAATACTCATAATATATCCAATACCAGAGAGAAGTTTTAAAATCCTGGCAAATGTACTTACAGAATTTTTATGTATATATATGGCCAACCCTTAAACAACTTGAGGGCAGAAGATCCCCATATAACTTTTGACTCCCTAAAAACTTATCTACTAATACACCACTGTTGACTGGAAGGCTTACCGATAACATTAGCAGTCGATTAGCACATATTAGCACTGTATTCATACAACAAAGCAAGAGAAAAGAGATGTTATTTTGTTTTTTATTTACTTTTTTTTTTTTCCGAGAAAGAGTCTCACTCTGTCACCCAGGCTGGAGTGCAGTGGCATGATCTCGGCTTACTGCAACCTCTGCCTCCTGGGTTCAAGTAATTCTCGTGCCTCAGCCTCCTGAGTAGCTGGAATTACAGGCGTACACCACCACACCTGGCTAATTTTTTTGTATTTTTAGTAGAGACAGGGTTTTGCCATGTTGGCCAGGCTGGTCTCGAACTCCTGACCTCAAGTGCTCTGCCCACCTTGACCTCGCAAAGTGCTGGGATTACAGGCGTGAGCCACCATGCCCGGCCAAGAGATATTTTAAAAATCGCAAGGAAGAGAAAATATATTTACTATTCATTAAGTGGAAGTGAATCACCATGAAGGTCTTCGTCCTTTTCTTCACATTGAGTAGGCTGAGGAGGAGGAGAATAGGAGGGGTTGGTCTTGCTGTCTCAGGGTGGCAGAGACAGAAGAGTTGGAGGAGGTGAAAGGAGAGGCAGTCACACCCAGTTTAATTTGTATTGACAAAATCCACATACCAGTGGGCCTGCACAGTTCAAACCTGCGCTGTTCAAGGGTCAATCATACAGTCATCCCTCAGTACCCATGGGGGACTGGTTCCAGGACCCCGCCTGGATACCAAAATCCATGTATGCTCAAGCTCCCTACATAAAAAGATAATAATGTCTGCATATCCTCCCATATACTTTAGATCATCTCTAAATTGCTTATGACACCTAATACAACGTAAATTCCATGTAAATAGTTGTTATACTTTATTCTTCATGGGAAAGTGACAAGGAAAAGTCTGTACATGTTCAATATAGATGCAATCATCCATATTTTTTCCTGAATATTTTCAATCCTCAGTTGGTTGAATCCAGGGATGCAGAACCCACAGATACGGAGGGCTGACTGTATGCCCTTTTTCAACTTTTTATGAAAATGGCTACAGGCCATAATCATGTTTACAACCTTTTTAATTCAACATACCATGTCAATAAATTTCTACAATACTGTTTAAAATACTGCAGAACATTTCATCACATAAATATGCCACAACTTATTGCCCAATTCCCTACGGCCGAACATTACGATGATGTTTAACTTTTTTCTCTATGACGGATTACGATTCAACAAACTCTCTGTATCTAAATCTTAGCATAACTTTTAAAAGATTTTGTGAAAATAAACTTCTAGAAGTGGAACTGCTGAGTTTAAGTGTTTTTTTTTTTTATAAATACTGCCAGCTCACAACTAAAAAAAAATGTAACAATTTGTATTCTCAGTCGTGTGTGAGCTGTCCTCTGCCCTATCACTCTCCAACATCTTTCTTTCTTAAACAATTTCAGAGGCAAAAAAAACCCAAACCAGTATTTTATTGTTTTAATTCATTGTTCATGTCCCTGCATAATGCAGGTTAAAGAAAAGTTAAGAAGTTTCCGCCAGGCGCGGTGGCTCACACCTGTAATCCCAGCACTTTGGGAGGCCAAGGTAGGCAGATCATGAGGTCAGGAGTTCAAGGCCAGCCAGGCCAACATAGTGAAACCCCATCTCTACTAAAAATACAAAAATTAGCCGGATGTGGTGGCACACACCCATAATCCCAGCTACTTGGGAAGCTGAGGCAGGAGAATTGCTTGAACCTGGGAGGTGGAGGTTGCAGTGAGCCAAGACCACACCATTGCACTCCAACCTGGGCAACACAGTGAGACTCTATTTCAAAAAAAAAAAAAAGTTTCCATATCCAGTAAAGAAAATTTAAGGAAATAAGACTAAAGAGGCCCGGTATGGTGGCTCACGCCTGTAATCCCAGCACTTTGGGAGGCCGAGGTGGGCGGATCACTTGAGGTCAGGAGTTTGAGACTAGCCTGACCAACATAGTGAAATCCCATCTCTACTAAAAATACAAAAATTAGCTGGGCATGGTGGCACACAATTGACACCAGCTAATCCAGAGACTGAGGCAGGAGAATCACTTGAACCCAGGAGGTGGAGGTTGCAGTGAGCCAAGATTGTGCCACCGCACTCCAGCCAGGGCAACAGAGCAAGACTCTGTCTCAAAAAAAAAAAAAAAAAAAAAAAAAAAATCCCTAAAGGGAGTCAGAGAGTATTTTCCTTCATAAGGATGGAGAAGCCTTGTAAATGTCTGGCCATGGGCACCAGCACGTGGGGGTGTGATGGTACTCAGCAATGAGTACTTTGCTTAGGAAAGCAAAGTCCTAAGCAAAGGGAGGGCAGTGCTATTGGAAGAACCAGGTGGACCCAGAAAGCAAGAGGAGAAGTCAAAGTTCTCTCCTAAAAGATCCCAGGGACATGGAGAACAAGGGGAAACACTTCCCTCATAGTGCCAGAGAAAACAGGTCTACCTCAACCTTGAGGTCCAACTGCCTAGTTATGATGTCCCCAGAACCCACTAGAAGCCTCTTCCCACCTTCAACAAGCTTATCTAAAGCTCAAGGTCTGGTTTTAGCCCAGCATTTAGCTCAAGGAAAAAAACACAGAGTAGTCCTTTGCTGCTTCCCCCACATTTATCTTTCTCTTCTCACTCTTTTCAAAATACTTCCGTTATCAAAGCCATGTCAGTAACAGCCACTACACAAATGATAGAAACAGGGCCACTTCACAAGATGGGTGGCAGGGGGTGAGAAGCGCTGGGCTGCAGTTTATAACAGTGCTTTCACAGTCACAGTCTCTAATCCTCCCAGCTCTGTCTTGGCCACAAGCAAGGCTGGTTACTGTTTTTTTTTGTTTTATTTCGAGACAGGGTCTTGCTCTGTCACCCAGGCTGGAGTACAGTGGCATGATCACGGCTCACTGCAGCCTCACTCTCCCAGGCTGCCACCTCAGCCTCCTGAGTAGTTGGGACTACAGGCCTATGCACAACACCATACCCAGCATTTTTTTTTTTTTTTTTTTTTTAGAGATGGGATTTTACCAAGTTGCCCAGGCTGGTGTCAAACTCCTGAGCTCAAGGGACCCTCCTGCCTCAGCCTCCCAAAGTACTGGTATTACAGACATGAGCCACTGCACCCAGCTCCTGATTACCATTATTCTCATTTTACACAATCCTGGGGCTGAAAGAGTAAACCATTTGCCCAAATCATAATTTGCGGATGGGAGATGTCAGGACTGAAGGATCCACATTTCTGTGCTCCTCACCTCATGACCAGGAAGCATGCAGAACCATTCTGTTCCTACAGATCACAGCACAAAGGCTCACATACACACTCTGATGCTCACCTAGCATGGCCTTCCACCTAGAAGAAAGAAGACGCTTGGGAGCAAGCTGGCCTATCCACCCGCCAATTCATCCGGAACGGAATGAGAACACACACAGCAAACTCCTCTAGGGTAAAATTCACAGAAAAGAAAACACAATTTATAAGCAAAGACGTAATAAGAAAGGGTAAGGAATTGTTCTGCAAATGGTTTGAAAGTTTTATTCAAGTGTTTACATTTCTGTCAGTTCTCTAATCAGAAATCATTTAACACACATCATATAAAACAAAAAGAAACAAAACCTAAAATGCTGCTTTACTGACTCACTTCAGAAGTCTTCTGATTAATCTACTGTCATTTCTCAGCAAATACTGGATAGTAGATCAGTTTTTTTCTCTTGCAGAACGTAACCTTACAAACTAAGGGTCAACAAGCATGAAATTAAACCATTTTCTTCAGACTGCTTCACCTTTGTTCACTCATACTCCACACACATGCTCAGCCTATCTCAAAGAACCTCTAAGTGTCCAGATATTTAATCTGGATTTTATGGAAATTCTTTTATTTTGCAAGGAGAATAGGATGTCTCTAAGAATTCCTGAAGAAAACATACCAACTAATATTCTAACTTGAGCTTGATAGCATATACAAACTGGGCCTTAGCTCTACCCAGTAAACACCTGCCATTCCCTTTTAAAACTTAATTGCTGTTTTTAGATCAAATAGCCACCCAAAGTAGCAGGCAAGAACATGACTACATACTTCTCTTTTCCACCTAGAATTAATTTCACTAGTGCCAATTATTTTCAGGAAAGAAATGCATCTCCAAAGGGCACTTGAAAAAAGAAAAAAAACTGGGCAAAAATTTCACACCTCCAGGCAAATCCTTTACATCATTTGAGCTTTAGCAAATGAAACTCTGGAGAGACAAGTGCATTTATCAGGAATCTGCTTCATTAATCTGAAAGGGAAAATTATGTTAAGGAATAAGCCACCATTAATTAACATTTATTGTATCCCCACTGGGTAAATGACACTGCAGTCACCATTTTACAGAAGAGAGAACACAATTCCTGCACACGAACTGCTTACAATGTAATCCTCAAGGAACACAAATATGACACAGAATAATGATATATAATACACAGTGCTTTGCAAAAGAGCTAACCGCCCTTTGCAGACACCTGCATTTAGAACTGCTTTCTACTCCTTCTCCACACTTCCTCACTGCTCTGAGCATGCACTTTTAAAAAGAGTACATGTAAGAGTATATAGTCCATGATCACTGTTCATATAAACACACAGAATGAACTCACTATAACAAATATAGTTCCACATGTATCTCTCTCCACGGCCCAGCCTGCTGGTGGAATCAGTCAATTAATTCACTGCCAAACTCTTTCTAGGCAGGGCCCATAAGGTCTTATTCAAAGGAGATGCCTGATGTATGTTTGTTGGGTGGATGAATGGAGGAGAGGGGATGGGAGAGAAGAAATGGGAAGACAGGGCAAGTGAAAGGAAGGGCGATTAAAGGGAGGCAAAACAGGGGAAGAAGAGAAGGGAAGAAGAAAGAAAGAGGAACGAAGGAAGAAGGATCGAGTTCCAAAGCTTCTAGAAGTTTTAAGATGCCAGCACGGTTCTCTAGCAAATTTGAGAACTCCTTTTCATTGCCCCTAGTTTGTTGTTACTACTTTCACCCAAGGAATAAAAGATCTTGTCTCTTTTTACCCTGGGACCTTGAAGCTTCAGGCTTAACCATTATTTCTCTCCAGTACCAATCTCCCAGCAAGGGTGGAGCATTTTAACTGCACATTATATATCTCTGGACACACAATCCCAAATTTCTTAGAGCCTCTAACTTAATCTATATGATCGTGGGATAAAGAAGGCATTATCTGAATGAGTTCCAGGCTCAACTTCCAGTGAAGTCCATGACATGTTTTTCTCCTAGTCAATTTTTATTCCTTCTTCGACCCCGGCTTACAGGTTGTTTTCACCAGATAGCCTTCCATCATCCTCCCAAAAGGCCATGATCTCCATCATCCATAAAACACATCATGGCTGTAATTAACTAACTACTTTTTTTCTTTTTTTTCTGGAGACAGGGTCTTGCTCTGTCACCCAGGCTGGAGTGCAGTGGCGAGATCATGGCTCACTGCAACCTCTGCCTCCTGGCCTCAGATAATCCTCCCACCTCAGTCTACCAAGTAGCTGGGATTACAGGCATGTGCCACCATGCCCAACTAATTTTTGTATTTTGTTTTGTTTTTGTTTTTTTTTGTAGAGACATGATTTCACCACGTTATCCAGGCTGGTCTAGAACCCCTGAGCAAGTGATCTGCCCACCTCAGCCTCCCAAAGTGCTAGGATTACAGCCGCGAGTCACTGCGCCCAGCCTCTACTGATGTGTTATGTTACTAATTTGTTAATTTCTCTTGCCCTTACCAGGCTCTCGGTGCCACTTTGTCTCTTCTGTTCACTGTTGTTTCCCCAAACCTAGGACAAGATGTGGCAAACTGTGGGCAAAAAAATATCAGCTGAAAGAATGAGTGAGTGAGTGAATGAATGAATGAATATACAAAGGAGAGCACCCAGGCATCTCTTTGAGAGCTGGGAAGGGGCTGTTCTCCTCCCTTCGGACAGGTAAGAAGATTGGTCTCAATGCCACTATGAGATGGATCCATTTGAACAAAAATAATGTATACACCCAATCTAAGTGACAGCCAGTGGGACTTTAAAATCAGCAAGTGAAAAAGGAGGTACAATACCATTTCTGGGGATAAGTAGGACCAGGTTTGGGTTTTTTTTCTTGCTCTATCAAGACTGAGAAGTTCAGTAGTCAGGGGACAAGGTTTCATATTTTCCTTGTATACCTCCCAGGGTTTAGTTGATCATGGTCACAGAGAAAGTTTAGTAACAAAGAAGTGAAACCACCCACACTCATGCGAGGAAAAGGGGATTTGTTGCATGGATACAGGAAAGAGTGCCCAGAAACTACTTGAAAGAGCTACTCTTTCTTTCCTTCAGAGATATGGCCGTCTCTTATTTCTCTCTATCCCCTGGTCTCTGTGGTCTCTGGTTTTTACACCTTTCTCTCTCTTCTTGCTCAACTCAACTTCCTCCACTTGCAACAAAGCCCAGCAGAGCCGCTGGAGCCAAATCTACCCAATCCTCTAGTTTCTTCTCCTAATTCAGATGAGAGAAAGTGAGTTTACGTTATTGGCTCTGGGTCACATGCCTGCCTGAGCCCACTCAGCTGACACTGGAGATGTGGAAAATAGTGGCCATGTGACACACCATGTGGACACAGATCCCCCACTTCAACATAGGGTCTTCCCTCTGCCCACTGCTCTGTGATGTTTGGCCCAATATAGTTTTTTTTGTTTTGTTTTTTTTGTTTTTTTTTTTTTTTGAGACACGGTCTCACTTCATCACCACCCAAGCTAGAGTGCAGTGGCACAATCATTGCTCATTGCAGACTCAACCTCCAGGACTCAGATGATCCTCTGAGCTCAGCTTCCCAAGTAGCTGGGAGTATAGGCTCACACCATGACACCCAGATAATTTTTATTTTGGTAGAGATAGGGTCTCATTATGTTGCCCAGGCTGGTCTTGAACTCCTAGCCTCAAGCAATCTTCCTCCTCAGCCCCTCAAATTGCTGGGATTACAGGTATGAGCCACTGTGCTGGCCCCAGTGTAGAATTCTGACATTCATGAGCTATAAGGATACATACTATTTACAAATACTTTTAAAACTCACTTCGCAAGATTTGTAGGTCAACTGGAACATCAGTTAAGGCTTTTATCCAAGACAATTAATCAAATAATGGAGCATTTCTCTAAACTTAATGCTGGCATGACATGAATGCCAGGTTACAAAGCTTCCTGTCAGAGGGCCTGAAAGTGTACTAACTTCTTATAAATGCCTGTGATAAACACCCAGCTGTAACCAAGCCCAGAACACCCCACCTCCTCTTTCTTTCATTTGCAGTACAATCTCATAATGAAAAGCCAATAGAATCTGCCAGGTTATAGAGGAGATTAAAAAGAGATGAGGGCTCAATCCACAGTCCTCTCTAAGCTTAGCCTTTCCCTGGTGATTCCTAAGTCTAGAAAACAACCCAATTAGCTACGTTATACTACTTTTTCATATCAGGTCTGGAGGGCTATAGTTTCATTAACTTTGTGGAAATTAAAATTACCACTAAGGAGCTCTGGATTTTGCTACAATATTAGCCAATTCTCTCTTTCAAGAGCCCTCTTGTGTTTTGCTCATGCAGTTGTGATTAAAACAGTTCCCTTTGTTCATGGGAATAAGTTCTTCTCCCACGACCATCACTAAGCCAGTGAGAAAAAAACTCAACTGTGGTCCCTGCAATAACCACTTGGAAAGTACAGGATCTAAAAAATATAATTGTGTGTAATTCTCACAAACGGTGGCTTTGTATCTTGTCCCTGCCTCCTCATAAATACACTACCTACTTGGGCAACATGACACCTCTTGAATTCCTGTCAGGTTACATCTGCCTAGAAAGCTTTTCCTCCCCATCTCTCATGGTCAAAGTCCTACCAGGCTTCCAATGCCCTTCCTCAGTTCTTCTTCATGAAGCCTTCCTTATCTCCCACTTAGAAGTCCCCGTGTCCAAGTCTCTCAGCGCCCTCCCGTGAGCACTTGCCCTTCTCTTCTGTAAGGCCTTGAGGTCTGGGGAGCAGGCCCATGTCCCCACTCCCATAGCACCTGGCTAGTGCAAGGTGACCCTAATTAAGTGTTTAATGAACCACTGAATGCACCCTTCAGGCTCTGGGTCTAGCCTCAGACTTGAGATTTGTTTCTTCCAGGTGAAAATGCTCTGCTTCAGTTATCACAATTGTGTCAGTAGTCGGGGCTGTCACGAGGCGAACCTCAAAATTTGGGTTCAGCCTGGGAGGTCACATGGGTCGTTGGCTTCATGTAGAAAGGAATTCAAAAGCCAGCCTACAGAGTAAAGTAAAAGCAAGTTTATTAAGAAAGTAAAGGAGTAAAGGATACTCGATAGAGCAGCCCTGAGGACTACTGGTTGGCTATTTTTATGGTTATTTCTTGATCGTGCACTAAAAAAGAGACAGATTGTTCATGAGTTTTCCGGGAAAGGGGTGGGGAATTCCCAGAACTGAGGGTTCCTCCTCCTTTTAGGCCATATAGGGTAGTTTCCAGACATTGCCATGGTATTTGTAAACTGTCATGGCGCTGGTGGGAGTGTCTCTTAGCATGTTAATGCATGATAATTAGCATATGACCAGTAGTGAGGACCATGAGAGGTCACGTTCATGGCCACCTTGGTTTTGGTAGGCATCTCTTTTTATCAGCGGAGGTTTTTGCGACCCATACCTTGCAAAACCAGTCCTACCAAACTCCTATTTCAGGGCTGCCCAATTTTTGGCTAATCTGACCATTTATAGAAGGAAAATGCATTTTCTCCTTCAGTTCAGAAAATAATTAGAAATTGTCTCCCTTTAGACTTATCTGTGTACTATTAATTCACCACCTTTAAACGAAGCTTTTAGAAAATGTGTAATATTAGTACTCTTGCAGATATTTGTTCAGATTTCCCAAATGTAAAATAAACACATGTTGTAATTCTTTCCACACTACAACATAAATACATATTTCACTCCAGGGATAAATTGGCCTATTTTCATGTAAATTTAGTAGCAATAAAAGGTAACCAGCAGCCTGAGGAAATGCTCACTGGCTCCCTTCCTAGGCTTCTGACTGTATACTTCACCCTCTATGCCACCCCAACGCATCAGGAACCCAAACCTACATACACCTCTAAACAAGGTAATTCCTCTAGTTAAAACAATAATATTGCTTTGAATTGAAATATATGCTAGATTTTAATCAAGCTCCATTGATTTCACAAACAATTTCCTCAGCATTCACATTGGGTAGGTATTACCCCTTAAAGGGTCTTAGAGCTCTGAAAAGTTAATCTGAAGAACAATGACCATTTTTGCCCATTCCATTGCTGCCCCCTGCTGACAAAAGAATGGACACCTTTGGCAGACACTGCACTTTCCTGAGAAGACAGCAGCCGCGGAAAAATAAGCCAGCTGAACTACTGAGTGCCAAGCCCCATGGAAAGTAAGAAAGGGGCCCTTAAGAAGTGGTACCCAAATGGTCTTAAGAATGAACAGAGGAGACAAAACATGCAAGCATGAAATAATCAAAGAACAGACGGCTGGGCACGGTGGCTCAAGCCTGTAATCCCAGCACTTTGGGAGGCCGAGGTGGGCAGATCACCTGAGGTCGAGAGTTTGAGACCAGCCTGACCAACATGGAGAAACCCCGTCTCTACTAAAAAACACAAAAAATTAGCCAGGTGTGGTGGTGCACACCTGTAATCCCAGCTACTCTGGATGCTGAATCAGTAGAATTGTTTGAGCCCGGGAGGCAGAGGTTGCAGTGAGCCGAGATCATGCCACTGCACTCCAGCCTGGGCAACAAGAGCAAAACTCCATCTCAAAAAAAAAAAAAAAAGAACAGAATAAAAACATATTTTATTAAAAATATATTTTTATATTATAACTCATTATAAAAATATATGAGTTAGTCAGACTGTAGCTGTGCAGACTACAGGATTTGGGAAAAGGAGAGGCAGATGAAGATGGAGACGCCATATAGGCTGTCAGTTCCCAACCTTTTCACCACTAAGGAACCCCACCTCACCCACTTCCTGCTTTCAGTTATTTGTCTACATAAGAAAACCAGATTTCCCAGCAAATGCTCACTTAATTCCAGCCAAGAGCAAAGAAACAGATAACTGCTTGATTGTAGGTATTTTTAAATGGTGAAAATAGTTCATGGATCCCCTAAGAAAGAAGGTTCTGAAATCTATGAACCCTGCGATGCCATCTCAATGGGCTTTTCAAGGGGTTTGGGAATATCCACAAAATATATTTGATGACAAGGTTCTGTCTGTACCTAGAAGCATTTTCCTCCTAAGGAAAGAGTCCTTGACTTTCATTAGATTCTCAAAGAAACTTGTGGTCAAAGATAAAGCAATCAATAAAAAACCAAAACTTGTAGTCTCAGGGATGTCAGGCAAGGGACTACTGATACAGATAAAGAGAAAAGGTGCAGGGAGCATTTTCCCATTTCTGTCCTGAGAGGCTAATGTTCAGGTTTAAACTGAATTTTAAAATGCCTATTTTTCCTTTCCTCTGGAAAAAAGTTGGGGGACGGGGGTTATACCAACTCTACAATGCTGTTAATGCCATATCATTCCCCATCAACAATTTCAAAGATTAAAAAAAAATCGACTCGAAATAGCCCATTTCTTAAGCATTTATCCTGTGTGGTCTGTTCTCCTTGATGAACAGGTCATCTCTGTTTGCAAAGCTGGTTTGAGAAACAGGAGTTCATTGTCTGACACTTGCTATGTTTACTATCAGCTAAAATGCCTGTAGGAACTAATTTTGGGGCCTGGCACGGTGGCTCACGCCTATAATCTCAACACTTTGGGAGGCCGAGGTGGGTGGATCATCTGAGCTCAGGAGTTCGAGACCAGCCTGACCAACATGGAGAAACCCCATCTCTACTAAAAATACAAAATTAGCCGGGCATGGAGGTGCATGCCTGTAATCCCAGCTACTTGGGAGGCTGAGGCAGGAGAATCGCTTGAACCCAGGAGGCGGAGGTTGCGGTGAACCAAGATCGCGTCATTGCACTCCAGCCTGGGCAACAAGAGCAAAACTCTGTCTCAAAAAAAAAAAGAAGGGAACTAGTTTTGAGCTCAGCTTCACGGAAAACTAACAATACGTAATAAAATACAAGAAAATACAAGCTCCTACTCAGTGAATTTGTTTACTGGTCCAGGGAGCACCCCATTCTCCCCATTCTAGGAAGTGGCACAGTTTAGTGTCTAGGAGTGTAGGCTGAGGACATCACTTATTAACTGTAATCTTGGGCATGTTTAATCTTCCTTGGCCTCAGTTTCCTTACCTGTAAAATGGGGCTCACAATAGTTCTCATCACATAGGCTTATCGTGAGGAATGAATCAGTCCATAAATGTGAATCACTCAGAAATGCTGCTAATACACAGCAAGTGTTACGTAAGTGTTTGTGTCTGTTGCTGTCCCTGCTACTACCAGTTATTATCCTGAAGGTTAAATGAGATTACACTCAGAGTGCTTAAAACAGTGACAGGCATGTAGGAAACACTGAATAAATGTTATCACAGATACAGAATTTCTATGCTATTGTGGCAGGCCAGGTCTAACTAACAGCTGAACAGGCAGGCCTCCATGACAACTGTTTCAGCACTAACTGAGTGGGTAAGTTCAATATTAAAAGCTGATAGAGCCAGTGTCCTTATGCAAAGGCTGGAATGTCACAAACACCCAAGAGTTTTGCCCAGGCCTTTCCTTGGCTTTGAAGCATGACAAGATAAAGAAGGAATTATTAACAGGACCCATTTAGGATTAAATGAGTTTTATTGGGGGTCTGAAGGAACTCCCCAGACCTCCACAAACAAGTTTTATTGGGGTATAAAGGAACTCCCCAAACCTCCATGATTTAGCAGGAGACAAGACAAAGGTAATCACTCCTGTCACCTGGACCCATCTAGATTAAGTAAATTTACTAAGGCTCCAGAGGAAGGTCTTCAGGACTCGGACCTTAATCACTCATGTCTTTAGGTGAATGCAAACTTACACGTCGACATATAGCTTAGAAGGTATATACGCTCTGGAAAACTTCGTAATTTTGACTTGGTCTGACGATATTTTCCTGGCCTTCTCCCTATAACCCGTTACAGAAATAAACTCTCTTCTTTCTCAGTTCCTCTGCATCTTGTTATTGGGCCGCAAGAATAAGCAGCCCAACCCTCGGTTTGGTCCGGGAACACTATGTCATTTTAGCCAGACATCATGAAACATGTTCATTTAAGAAACAATAGATTCAGTGTAAAACATATTACACTTCTCTTGCAGAATCATTTGCCTAGCAGATTTTTTTAAGTCACCAAATCAGTTACAGCTGATTCTCATTACGCACAGTAGTTATGTCCTATTAAAGTCTCCACAAACACTGAATTAGACAATACTAAACGTTTGCTCCTAGGGAAATACAGGGTTAGGTTACCCCAAACCTCTGGTCACAACATTTTTATCAACCAAAATGCCATTAGCTTTATATAGGTTCAATTGCCAAGGTCCTTGTAAAATAAGCCAGTTTTATTAGTATTGAAAACCAGCCGTTCCACATAACCCCTTTCCTTTTTAACATTTAGCAGGTACAGTCAATCCTCATTATTCACAGTTCTGCTTCAAAAAGTCACCACAAATGGTGAATGAGCAAATACTCAACCATTGGGGAAATTTATGTGTGGGTGTTTCTCACAAAGACTATAATCTTAAATGCAAAAACAACTCATCTTGGTGGATTTTATTTTCCATTTTACAAAAGAGAAAATGAGGCCCAAAAGTGGTAAGCCGTTTGCCTGAGGCCACATCAGTAACAGGTGCCAGCACTGGGATTCGAACCCCCTCCAAGGGGCCCCAGAGCTGAGCTTCTTCCACTGCACTGCACTGCCCCTGCCGTCTCTATCCTCTGGTCATCTCCGCATGAAGCTGAAACAAGAAGGCAAAGCCCTGCCTTGTTTGCCCTCTGGGAACATGTGCATCCAGAAACACAGTTTTCACCATTCTGTGTGTCTGCAAATGACCACAAAAGCACTGCAAGTATCAATGAAGTTATAAATACATTTTAGGAAGTAGGAGAATTTGCAAATACAGAATCTGTAATGAGGATAGACTGTATTTTTAAAATTCTTTCTCGGATTCTTGATTCTCAGAACCTTCCTCTTCTGTAAATGTAACACTTTTCATGTCATATCGCCTTTCAAAACGTGCAAGCCAGCACTAGCCAAGAAGGGTTTCACATTTCCTGATCCTGGGTAACGTGACCAAACTTTTTCTTTTTTTTTGGCTTTCAGTCCCATAATGCTGTCCACTATGCTTTAAACAAACAAACAAACAAACAAACAAATAAAAAGTCATCTCTTGAATCCACAAATGTAGCTGTTTTCTATTTTTCCCAGAGTTTCATATGCACTATAGATGTTACTTTAGCACTTTCCAGAGTGGCCTCACATACAGATTGGCAAATTTCCTCTTCCTTTTTTGGATGTACTACATTTTGATTCATTAACATAGAACTCACAGCCAGCTGCACTATAACTCACACGAGCATATCTGACATAAATATTTTCTCTGTAAGGCACATCACAACCTTCCTGCACTCGTCAGCACTACGCCTGGGGGACATTTAAAACAGCAAAATCACCAAGAAAATGCCCAAACATGCAAAAACTGTAAAATGGGGCTCACAATAGTTCTCATCACATAGGCTTATGAGGAATGAATTTGTTAATAAATGTGAATCACTTAGAAATGTTGCTAACACACAGCAAGTGTTACATGTTTGTGCCTATTGTTGTCCCTGCCACACTGACATTTGAAGAAATGAGGGTTGTGGTTGTACAAAAGGTCCCACATTATGGATCTGATTGTCCTTTATGGTGGTGGTTTACTTGCTTCTCTATCCCCTGTATTTTCTGCAAACCAGAAGGTAGGTCTAAAGGTCTGATTCGATTTGGAATGGGAATACTCATGAGTGTGGCTGAGAATGTCATGCTTCATCATGCAGCAGGCACATCAAGTTGTCCCACAGTAGTGACACTCAGTCAGAGACTCGAGTGCAGTGCACACTGCCTGGCATCTCTCTTGAAAGCTTTGTTTTCTCTCGTGTAATTAGCAGGTAATCTTTCATACATTACAAATATACATAAAGGCCAGGCGTGGTGGCTCACGCCTGTAATCCCAGCACTTTGGGAGGCCGAGGTGGGTGGATCACGAGGTCAGGAGTTCGAGACCAGCCTGACCAACATGGTGAAACCCCGTCTCTACTAAAAATACAAAGATTAGCCGGGCGTGGTGGCACGCGCCTGTAATCCCAGCTACTCAGGAGGTTGAGGCAGGAGAATCGCTTGAACCTGGGAGGCACAGGTTGCAGTGAGCCGAGACTGTGCCACTGCACTCCAGCCTGGGTGACAGAGCTAGAACTCTGTCTCAAAAAAAAAAAAAAACATATATATATATATAAAACTCACAAATACACTTAGAAACAGGCTGCTGCCCAACAACTTTCACCTACTGGCTTTGGCATTCCCTAATGATCTTTGCCCAAATCAGTTATTTCTTTGGGGATTGTGATGTGGTGACTTTCTAATTCTATCATTCTCTCTACATTTACTTGTTGACATTCTGCCCCCTCCCACCTGCCACCTTGGTTCTTGCTGTCATTAAAGATTCATGGATTACCTTTTTCTTTTACTCTGAATGTTATAAAATATTACTACGATCATCTTTTTGACAAACCCCCACAAGCCTTTCGGCACTTCCTTGTGCTCTGGTACTACAAAACATCCTAGGCTTATTTTGTCCTTTCCTTGTTCCTGACCTGGAATCAGCCATTTCAGCATTGGTAGGTTTTAAATAAAAAACAAAATTACTTCACTTTTAAAAAGGATCACCACAGCTGCGAGACTAAGAAGAGTGTTGAGTAAGGTAAGAAGCAAAGAGACCAGCAGCCAGGCTCTTGCAGGCATCTGGGTGATAGATGATAGCAGGAGAGATGGTCACAGGGGCCAGGCTCTGGATATATTTTGAAGGAAGAGGTGACAGAATATTCTTACAATTCTGATACAGAATATAAGAACAAATGGAATAAATGACAAAGAATGACTGCAAGGTTTAGAGTTGGGACAACTGAAAGGATGGAGTTCCCATTTATTAATATAAGGAGACAGAGGAGCAAGTTATTGCTGCTGTTTGTTTTGGGGGATAGGGAGACGGTATATGAGAAAAAATGAATATAGTTACTTTGAGATACTGATGTAGTACCCAGGTGGAGATGTAACAAGGTGGCTGGATACATGGGAGTGGTATTCAGGGAAGAAGCCAGGACGGAAGATAGCCACTTGTGCATGGTCGGCATATAGAGTGTAATTAAAGCCACAGCTCTGGAAGAGATCACCAAGAGGATGATTGAATTTGGAGGAGAGACAAAGGCCAACATTTTAGAGATTGGAGTTATGAGAAGGAACCAGCAATGGAGGCTAAGAAGCATGAGTGACTTATGCAACAGGAGGAGAGAATCAGGGCAGCATAGTGTCCTGCACTCTAAGAGAGGTGTTTCAGAGAGAAGGTGACCAGCTAGCTGGACCCAGTCCTGCTGACAGGCCAATGCAGTGAGAACTGGGAACCGAACACTGAATTTGTCCCAATGGAGATCACAGGTCACCTTGATGAGAACAGTTTTAGCGGAAATTGTAGAGGAAAATAACCTTACTAGGGTTGGCTTAAGAAAGACTGAAAACAGGGGCCGGGCACAGTGGCTCACGCTTGTAATCCCAGCACTCTGGGAGGCCGAGGCAGGCGGATCACCCGAGATCAGGAGTTTGAGACCAGCCTGACCAACATGGCAAAACCCCATCTCTACTAGAAATACAAAATTAGCTGGGTGTGGTGGCCCATGCCTGTAATCCCAGCTACTTGGAAGGCTGAGGCAGGAGAATTGCTTGAACCTGGGAGGCAGAGGTTGCAGTGAGCCGAGATTGAGCCACTTCACTCCAGCCTGGGCAACAAGAACAAAACTCCTTCTCAAAAAAAAAAAAAAGAAAGAAAGAAAGAAAGAAAGACTGAAAACAGATGATGCTTTTCAGGAGATTCCTTTTAAAAGGGAGCAGAGAGATGACCTATATGTTAGAGGGAGAGTGTGTGGTCAGGTGAGGGGTTTTTCAGATGGAAGAAGTTACAGCTTTGTATGCTAATAGAAAGGATCCGATAAATTGACATTAGAGGAGTAAGATGGGAGAATTGCCACAACAACACCCTGGAGCAGGCGAGCGGAGATGAGAGTGTGAACCTGAGTGTCGAGGCTGGCTGACACAGGTGAAGGTACAGTGTCTAGCAACAGAGGCAGATGGGTAAGTGGAGGGAAGAGATTGTTGGAAGTCCTCTTTTGTTTTCTGTTTTTGTTTTTTGTTTTTGAGACAGAGTCTTGCTCTGTAGCCCAGGCTGGAGTGCAATGGTGAGATCTTGGCTCACTGCGACCTCTGCCTCCCAGGTTCAAGCGATTCTCCTGCCTCAGCTTCTCGCGATTCTCCTGCCTCAGCTTCTCGAGTAGCTGGGATTACAGGCACCCACCACCACACCTGGCTAATTTTTGTATTTTTAGTAGAGACAGTGTTTCACCATGTTGGCCAGGCTGGTCTTGCACTCCTGACCTCATGATGGGACCGCCTCAGCCTCCCAAAGTGCTGGGATTACAGGCGTGAGCCACTGCTCCTGGCCAGAAGTCCTGTTTTGATTGCTTTTGTTCTCAGTGACACAAGAAGCCAGGTCATTACTTAAGAATGGAGATTGAGAGCTGAGTGTGGTGGCTCATGCCTGTAATCCCAGCACTTTGGGAGGCCGAGGTGGGTGGATCACCTGAGGTCAGGAGTTCGAGACCAGCCTGGCCAACATGGTGAAACCCTGTTTCTACAAAAAGTACAAAAATTAGCCGGGAATGGTGGCATGTGCCTGTAATCCCAGCTACTCAGTGGGGGTGGCTGAGGCAGGAGAATTGTTTGAACTCAAGAGGCGGAGGTTGCAGTGAGCCAAGATCGCGCCACTGCACTCCAGCCTGGGTGACAGAGTGAGACTCTCTCTCTCCAAAAAAAGAATGGAGCTGTGGAAGGAAGTGCTAGAGGTTCAGGGATTTAAAAAAGAGTTTGCCCCGTGAGTACAGCCAAGTGAGAATGGGCAACAGATCTGAGGGAACATGCAAAGGACTGCTTCCACGGAGAACCATGGAACCCAAGCTGATTCAGGAGGAAAACAGAAACATGCAGAGAAGGGTTTCCAGGGGAAAGAGGACAGGACTCTAGAGGGGTAAAAAGCTGTTGGAGTCCAGGATCAAGGTGCCACCTGGAGAAACCTAGGAAAAGAAGGGATGGTTAAGGAAGTGGATGCCTTGAAACAGATCATGAAGGAGTTGAAATTTTTAGTAATGTTAAGGTCACAGGTCTGAGCGTGGGAGGGAGTGTGTGAGACGGCAGAGGTCAGGGAATTGAAAGCATCATCTATGTGGATGCTGAAATCACCAAAATTATGATAGGGCACTGCTGGAGGGAGTGATGGTGACTCACAAACTCAAACTGTCAAGGGATGAAGGAGGGACGGTGGGGAACACAGTGTGACGATGACAGGAGACTCAAAGGTAGATGCCTGTAGGGAAGGAGAGGTAAGAGTAATCTGGAATGACAGAGAAGAAAAAGAGGCCACTTACTCCATTTCCAGGCCTTGGAGGAGTGGGAGAGAGAATGCTGCCACCATGTAAGAGGGCTATGGGAGAGAACCAGGTTCCAGTTAGAGAACAAGGTGAAGAAATCATTTAGAGAACAGGTTGAGGATGTAGGGGATTATATCGCTGATGCAATATGAATTCCAAGGAGCACAATGAAAGGGTCTCAGGAGTCGAAGGATGGGGCAAAAACAACACTACAGAGGCACGTGGGGTTGCAAGTCAGGAGGGTGCAATGATCTGGGAACTCTGGGTTTCCTGTGATGGCTGCCACCTTTTGATTAAAGAGCATAATGAGATTAGACTCAATGGTCTCAAGCAGAGAGTAGTGGCAAAACTGTGTGTCAGGTCTTAAAATTGAGATTAATTACATATAAAAGTCAAGCAATTATGCAACAAGCATACGAAAAAAATGCCCAACATCATTACTCATGAGGGATGTGCAAATCAAAACCAGGTACCATTTCACAACCACTAGAATGGCTGTCATTAAAAAAGGAGAAAAATTTTAAAAGCTGGCAAGAATGTGGAGGAATTGGAACCTTCTTATACCGTTGGTGAGAATGTAAAATGGCACAGCTTGCTACGAAAAACAGTTGGGCAATTCCTCAAAAAGTTAAACATAAAATTACCACATGACCCAGAAATTTCTAACCCCAAATAAATGAACCCTGGTACCTAAACAAATATAAGCCCAGAAATGTTCACAGCAGCACTATTCACAATAGCCAAAGGTGGAAGCAGCCCAAATGTCCACCAACAGATGAATGGATAAATGTGGTATATCCACACAATGGAATCTTATCCACATACAAAAAGGAATGAAATACTAGTACATGCTACAAAATGGATAAACTTCAAAAACATTGTAAGTGAAAGGAGACATAAAAAGTCATAAATTCTATGATTCCATTTACATGAAATATTCAGAAGAGGCAAATCCACAGAACCATGATTGGTTGTTGCCCAGGGCTGGGGGGAGGAGGGAAGGGAGGGCTGACTGCTACACAGGTATGGAGTGTTTTCTTGGGGTGATGAAAATGCTTTGGAACTAGATAGAAGTGGCAGTTTCACAACACTGTGAATACACTAACAGCCACAGAATTGTTCACTTTAAAATGGTTAATATTTTAGGGAATTTCACCTCAATAAAACATTTTTTTAAAAATGTTTACAAAGAGAAAAAAAAATCAAGAAATTCTTTACCCATCTCAAGATCAGACAACCTTTAATCCTACACTAAAAGATTTAAATGTTATTTAGTATAAAAGTCATGCAATTATCACTGGAGTTTGCAACTAGGTTTTCTAAACACATAAAGCCTTCTGAAAACTTTCATTTAAAACTCACATTGTGAAGGGACTCCCACAGCACTGAACAGCACATCAGATGACATGCCCCTGGCTCATCTTTGCCCAGCTCTGGATCACAGGAAATAATGAACAGCAGTGACTAAGCTTAACCTTATTTTCTAATTTGTTGTTAAAACATAATACACTTTTCAAGGCCCAGTAATTTTTTTTTTCATCTTTAGAAAAGAGAGCCACTCTTTTTGAGGTGTGTGAGTGACTCGCTATTGTCCCCCTAGCCTGCTGGTTACTAAAGAGTATTTGACTCAGTAGACAATACAGGAAGTGCTAATGTCCCTTTCTCTGCAAGAGTGTACAGCACAGGACTGGGTTCAAGATGGCAGACAGGAGATAGGACTGACATGCAGCTCCCACTTAGATGATGGAACAGTGTGTGGAGACTCACAGTGTGGACTTTTGTTCCAGGAACCATTGTGAAAGTGTACCAGGAAAATCAAAAGAATTCACAGATCCTTTGAAAAACGTGGCCACTCTCCTTGCAGGCCACTGCAAATTCCACAAGACAAGCTAAAAACTGAGTTCCCAAAGTGTGAGGGGAGAAACCCGCCTCCAAACACATGTCCCCACTGGGGAATCCAAAAATCCAGATTACAGGAAAAGGATTTAACCTTACCTAGAGCTGAAATGGATTTAGCATGAAATATAAAATTAGAAGCAGCAGTGAGAAGCGCCTTTTAGGCACTCCCATTCTCCAGCTCAAGCCCAGGGAAGCCATGCCTGACAATGTCTCACGGGGGCACTTGGGGAAGGCAGCCGGTGGAATCTGGGAAAGGTTGCAGGGTGAAAGAAGCTTCCAGCTGAACTTTGTAATGATTTTGACTGGACATAAACTCTCTTGAGCAGAATCTGGGGGCAAACAGTAAATGCTGGAGGAAGGACAGCAAGAGTCACAGTGGACAGTATGGGCAGATGGGGAAGGGTGGGGCCTGAAAGCCATGGTTGCTTTCTCAGTGGGGAAATTTATAGCCTGGGGCTAGGTCTGAGTCCTGCTGCCTGGAGATAAACTCAGTGCTATTAGCAAGACTGGCCTTGCCAACTGTGTGGGAACTGGGTGAAGCCTATTGCTACCAGCTTTCCCCCACATCCCTAGTGACAGAGGCAGCCATAATCCCCTCTGGAACATAACCCTATTGGCCTGAGAACTACCCCCATCCTCCACAGTGGCCGTGGCAAGCCCTGCCCAAGGAGAGTCTGAGCTCAGACCCGCCTAACCCTGCCTGCCTCCACCTGATGGTGTTTCTCTGCAATAGATAGTTTCAAAAATAGAATTGAAGAAGTAGAGGAACTTCAGAGCTCTAAGACAAGGCCTTTGAATTAACCTAATCAGGCAAAGACAAAAAAGAATTTTAAAAAATGAACAAAGACTCCAAGAAATTTGGGATTATGTTAAATAGCCACACCTAAGAATAACTGGTGTTCCTGAGAAAGAACAAAAATCTAAACATTTGGAAAACTTATTTGAGGCAATAATCGAGAAAAACTTGCCTAGCCTTGCAAGAGATCTAGACATCCAAATACAAGAAGCCCAAAGAACACCTGGGAAATTCATTGCAAAAAAATAATAATAATAATCACCAAGGCCCACAGTCATCAGGTTATCTAGAGTCAAGACAAAGGAAAGAATCTTAACAGCTGTGAGGCAAAAGCATCAGGTAACCTATAAAGGAAAACCTATCAGATTAACAGCAGATTTCTCAGCAGAAACCCTTATTAGCCAGAAGGGACTGGGATCCTATCTTTAGCCTCCTCAAACAAAATAATTCCCAGACAAGAATTTTGTATCCAGCAAAACTAAGCTTCATAAATGAAGGAGAGATAAGGTCTTTCTCAGACAAACAAATGCTGAGAGAATTCACCACCACCAAGCCAGCACTACAAAAAATGCTAAAAGGAGTTCTACCTCTTAAAACAAAACCTCAAAATACACCAAAATAGAACCTCCTTAAAGCATAAATCTCACAGGGCCTATAAAAACAAAACACAATTTTAAAAAAAGGTATTCAGACAACAACTAGCACAATGAATAAAACAATATCTCACATCTCAATTCGAATGCTGAATGTAAATGCCCTAATGCTCCACTTAAAAAATACAGAATGGCAGAATGGATAAAAATCCACCAACCAAGTATCTGCTGTCTTAAAGAGACTCACCTAATGCATAAGGGCTGACATAAACTCAAGGTAAAGGAGTAGAAAAAGATATTCCATGCAAATGGACACCAAAAGTGAGCAGGAATTGTTATTCTATCAGACAAAGGACTTTAAAGCAACAACAGTTAAAAAAGATAAAGAGGGACATTACATAATGATAAAATGATCAGTCCAACAGGAAAAAATCACAACCCTAAATATATATGCACCTGGAGCTCCCAAATTTATAAAACAATTATTACTAGGCATAAGAAATTAGATAGCAATACAATCATAGTGGGGGACTTCAATACTCCACTGACAGCACTAGACAGGTCATCAAGACAGAAAGTCAAAAAGAAACAATGGACTTAAACTACACCCTAGAACAAATGGACTTAGCAAATATTTACAGATCATTCTACCCAACAACTGCAGAATACACATTCTTTTCATCAGCACTTGGAATTCTCAAGATAGACCATATGATATACCACAAAACAAGTCTCAAGAAATTTAAGAAAATCTAAATTATATCAAGTACTCTCTCAGACCACAGTGGAATAAAATTGGAAATTAATTCCAAAAGGAACCCTCAAGAATATACAAATACATAGAAATTAATTAATCTGCTCCTGAATAATCTTTGAGTCAACAATAAAATCAAGATAGAAATTAAAAAATTCTTTGAACTGAACAATAATAGGCCAGGTGTGGTGGCTCACGCCTGTAATCCCAGCACTTTGGGAGGCCAAGGCAGGTGGATCACGAGGTCAGGCAATCGAGACCATCCTGGCTAACACGGTGAAACCCCTTCTCTACTAAAAATACAAAAAGATTAGCCAGGCGTGGTGGCAGGCGCCTGTAGTCCCAGCTATTCAGGAGGCTGAGGCAGGAGAATGGCATGAACCCGGGAGGCAGAGCTTGCAGTGAGCCGAGATCACACCACTGCACTCTAGCCTGGGTAACAGAGCAAGACTCTGTCAAAAAAAAAAAAAAAAGAAAAGAAAAATAATAGTAACACAATTTATCAAAACTTCTGGGACATAGCATTAAATGCCTACATTGGAAAATTTGAAAGAGCACAAATAGATAATCTAAGGTCACAAACCTCAAGGAACCAGAGAAACAAAAACAAATGAAACCGAAACCCAGCAGAAGAAATAACAAAGATCAGAGTAGAACTAAATGAAATTGAAAAAAAAAATACAAAAAATAAACAAAAAGCTAGTTCTTTGAAAAGATAAACAAAATTGATAGACCATTAGCAAGATTAACCAAGAAAATAAGAGAGAAGAGCTAAATAAGCTCAGTTAGAAAGAAAATGAGAGATATTATAAACAATATCACAGAAATGCAAAAGATCATTCAAGGCAACTATGAACACCTTTATGTGCACAAACTAGAAAATCTGGAGGAGATAGATAAATTCCTGGAAATATACAGCTCTCCTGGATTAAATTAGGGAGAAATAGAAACTCTGAACAGACCAATAACAAGTAGTGAGATTGAAACAGTAACTTAAAAATTGCTCCCCCTCACCCCCCCAAAAAAAGTCTAGGACTAGGTGGATTCACAACTGAATTCTATCTGGCATTCAAAGAACAACTGGTACCAATCTTACTGAAAGTATTGCAGAAGATAAAGAGGGAATCCTCCATAAATCATTTATAAAGCCAGAATCATCCTAATACTAAAATCAGGAAAGGATATAACACAAAAAGAAAACTATAGACCAATATCCTTGATGAACATAGATGCTAAAATCCTCAATAAAATATTAGCTAACTGAATATGACAGCATATTAAAAAGATAATACATAATGATCAACTGGGTTTCATACCAGGGATTCAGAGATGGTTTAACATATTTAAGTCAAAAAATGTGATACATCACATAAACAGAATTAAAAACAAAAATCACAAAATCATCTCAATAGCTGTGGAAAAAGCATTTGACAAAATCCAGCATCACTTTATGATTAAAACCCTAAACAAAACTGGCATAGAAGGGACATCTCAAGGTAATAAAAGCCATCTACAACAAACCCACAGTCAACATTACACTAAAATGGGGGAAAGTTGAAAGCATTCCCCCTGAGAACTGGAACAAGACAAGGATGCCCACTTTCACCACTTCTATTCAACACAGTACTGGAAGTCCTAGCCAGAGCAATCAGACAAGGGAAAGAAATCAAGGGTATCCAAATTGGTAAAGAGGAAGTCAAATTATCACTGTTTGCTGATGTATATACCTAGGAAACACTAAAGACTCATCCAAAAAGCTCCTAGATCTCATAAATGAATTCAGTGAAGTTTCAGGATACAAAATCAATGTACACAAATTAGTAGCACTGCCATACACCAACAGCAACCAAGTTTAGAATCAAATCAAGAACTCAACCCCTTTTACAACAACTATAAAAGTAAGATAAAATACTTTGGAATATACCTAACTAAGGAGGTGAGAGATATCTACAAGGAAAACTAGAGAACACTGCTGAAAGAAATCATAGATGACAAAAACAAATGGAAATATATCCCATGTTCATAGATGGATGGCATCAATATTGTGAAAATGACCATACTGCCAAAAGCAATCTACAAATTCAATGTGATTCCCATCAAAATACCATCATAATTCTTCACACAACTAGAAAAAAATCCTACAATTCCTATGGAACCAAAAAAGACCCTGCATAGCCAAAGCAAGACTAGGCAACAAGAACAAAGCCAGAGGCATCACATTACCTGACTTGAAACTACTACAAGGCGACAGGTACCAAAACAGCATGGTACTGGTATAAAAATATGCACATAGACCAATGGAACAAAATAGAGAATCCAGAAATAAAGCCAAATACAGCCAACTCATCTTTGACAAAACAAAATCAAAATGGGATATCCTATTCAACAAATGGTGATGGGATAATTGGCAAACCACATGTACAAGAATGAAGCTGGATCCCCATCTTTCACCTTACACAAAAATCAACTCAAGATGAATCAAAGACTTAAATATAAGACCTAAAACCATACAAATTCTAGAAGATAACATGGGAAAAACTCTTCTAGACATTAGCTTAGGCAAAGAGTTCATTACCAAGAATCCACAAAAGCAAGTGCAACAACAACAAAAAGATAAATAGATGGAACCTAATTAAACCCAGAAGTTTCTGCACAGCAAAAGAAATAATCAGCAGAGTAAACAGACAACCCACAAAGTAGGAGAAAATATTTGAAAACTGTGCCTCTGACAAAGGACTAATATGCAGAATGTATAAGGAACTCAAATGAATCAGCAAGAAAAAACAAATAATCCCATCAAAAACTGGGCTAAGGACATGAATAGACAGTTCTCAAAAGAAGATATACAAATGGCCAAACACAGGAAAAAATGCTCAGCATCACTAATTATCAGGAAAATGTTAATCAAAATAACAATGAGATACCACCTTATTCTGCAAGAATGGCCATAATTTAAAAATCAAAAAATAACAGATGTTGGCATGGATGTGGTGAAAAGGAAACACTTTTACACTGCTGGTGAGAATGTCAACTAGCATAACCATTATGGAAAACAGTATGGACATTCCTTGAAGTACTAAAAGTAGATCTACCATTTGATCCAGCAATGCCACCACTAGGTATCTACTCAAAGGAAAAGAAGTCATTACATGAAAAACACACTTGCACATGTATGTTTATAGCAGCACAATTTGCAATTGCAAAAATATGGAACTAGCCTAAATGCCCATCAATTAAGGAGTGGATGAAGAAAATGTGATATCTATATGGATATATCTATATCAATATATTATATATATATATATATATATATATACACACACATACACACACCATAGAATACTACTCAGCCATAAAAAGGAATGAAATAATGGCATTCACAGCAACCTGGATGGAGTTGGAGACCATTATTCTAAGTGAAGCAACTCAGGAATGGAAAACCAAACATCATATGTTCTGATTTATCAATGAGAGCTAAGCTATGAGGATGCAAAGGCATAAGAATGATACAATGGACTTTGGGAACTCATAGGGAAGGGTTGGGACAGTGAGGAAATAAAAGACTACACATTGGGTACAGTGTGCACTGCTCAGGTGATGGGTGTACCAGAATCTCAGAAATCACCACTAAAGAACTTTTCCACGCAACCTAACACCACCTGTTCCCCAAAAACTATTAAAATAAGGCCAGGCATGGTGGCTCACACCTGTAATCCCAGCACTTTGGAAGGCTGAGGCGGGCAGATCACTTGAGGTCAGGAGATCGAGACCAGCCTGGCCAACATGGTGAAATCCCGTCTCTACTAAAAATACAAAAATTAGCCAGGCATGGTGACAGGCAACTGTAATCCCAGCTACTCAGGAGGCAGAGGGAGGAGAATCATTTGAACCTGAGAGGCGGAGGTCGCAGTGAGCTGAGATCACACCACTGCACTCCAGACTGGGTGACAGAGCAAGACTCCGATTTAAAAAAAAAAATATATATATATATATATATATATATATATATAAATGAATAAATAAAAATTAAAAAAATAAATTTGAGTTTCTAAAAACATTATAAACAAGATAGAAATTTACTGCAGAAAAAGTACATTGTAAAATCCATTTTTAAAAACATTCTTCTCTATAAACCAAATGATAACAAGTTTGTGATTCACCACAGAAACTTGTGATTTGTTGCTTAGGGTATTAAAACACAATAAAAACTGGCTGGGTGCAGTGGCTCACGCATGTAATCCCAGCACTTTGGGAGGCAGAGACAGGCAGATCACTTGAGGTCAGGAGTTCAAGACCAGCCTGGCCAACATGGTCAAACCCTGTCTCTACTAAAAATACAAAAACAAAACAAAACAAAACAAAAAACCTAGCCAGATGTGGTGGTATGCGCCTTTAGTCCCAGCTACCCAGGAGGCTGAGGCATGAGAATTGTTTGAACTCAGGAGGCGGAGGTTGCAGAGAGCCAAGATTATGGCCCCTGCACTCCAGCCTGGGTGACAGGGACGGGAAAGGAAAGGAAAAGGAAAAGGAAAGGAAAAAGGAAAAGGAAGGAAAGAAAGAAAAAAACTCAGCTCACTGGAACCTTTGACCCCAACTTCTACTTGTATTTATTATAAAGAAATAGTCACAATCATAAATATGCATGTACAAGTTATGACACAACAGTGTTATTTACAATTGCAAAACCACTGAAATGACAATAGCAAAAATGGGTTTGTTTTTTGTTTTTTGAGACAAGGTCTCGCTTTGTCACCCAGGCTGAAGTGCAGTGGTGCGATCTTAGCTCACTGCAACCTCCACCTCCCGGGTTCAAGTGATTCTCTCGCCTCAGCCTCCCCAGTAACTGGGATTACAGGCATGCACCACCATGCCCGGCTGATTTTTATATTTTTAGCAGAGATGGGGTTTCACCACGTTGGCCAGGCTGGTCCTGAACTCCTAGCCCCAAGTGATCCGCCCACCTTGGCCTCCCAAAGTGTTAATCTGTATGACTTAATATAACTTTTTTGGGGGTGGGGGATGGGGATACAGGATCTCGCTCTGTCACCCAGGCTGGAGTGAAGTGCAGTAGTACAATAGCAGCTCACTGGAACCTCTGTCTCCCAGGTTCAAGCAATTCTCCTGCCTCAGCCTCCTGAGTAGCTGGAATTACAGGCACCTGCCAACACACTTGGTTAATTTTTGTATTTTTAGTAGAGATGGGGTTTCCCCCTATTAGCCAGGCTGGTCTTGAACTTCCAGCCTCAAGTGATCCGCCTGCCTCGGCCTCCCAAAGTGCCGGGATTACAGGCGTGAACCACCGCAGTCTTGAACCATATTTTCATTTGATGATATCAGAAAATAGCTAAAATGTAATAAATGGAAAAACAGAATATAAAACTGTATATATGACCTCAATTTTGTCCAAAATAAAAAAGTGTATACATATACATAAAATAACTGTAACTGAATAAAACATGCTAACTTGAAAGAAAAGAGTATACAGCACATGGTAGGCGTTTGATTGGTATTTGTGGGAGGGAGACAGGGAAACAGGAAAAACCAAGATAAAATCCAGATCTGGCCAGGCAATTTTTAAAGAAATAGCTTCACGAGGAAGAATTCCCAGACTGGAATCCATCTGTCTTAAAGCTGTTTCAGTAAGCCCCAAGGCCTACTTACAAGCACAACGCAATGGAAGGGGTTTTGGACTGGCAGTCAGGAGATCCAACTCCACCATTAACATCGTGGGTGACTCTGAACAAACCACCGACCTCTCTGAGCCGTTTTTTTCTTTTCATTCTATAAAATGAAGAGACTGAACTAGATTGCCTCGGCATGTTTCTCAGTCCTAAACATTTTCTGTTCTGGGATTCTTGTAAGGCTTATCCTCAGGTACTGCAAGTTACTAGATAATTCCTGGTCATTGACAGACAATAATCCCAAACTAAAGTCCTAGCCTTCCCTTAATAATTTTCTGAAATTCAGAGAACTTTACTCTGAAATGAGCATGGCTTTAGGATTCTGGGAGACTCAAGCTTCTGGGCACAAAATGGCCACAGTTATGATTCACTGTGATCCAGAAAGACTCCACCTAAATTGCTCATCACTGTAGGTAAAGGCAACTTGCGTAGAAGTTGGAGAGCCCAAACTACACTTTGGAATCACTCCCATGATTCTCACATGTGCCAAAGCCTGGGCAGAACCAGACAAGGATAGAGGCAAAGACCCAGGGATGCCATTATTCCCTCCTTTTCAGTGAGCCATCTTCTCATATTCTTTTTCCTTTTTTCCA
Organism: Pan troglodytes; assembly: GCF_028858775.2. Taxonomy (NCBI): domain Eukaryota; kingdom Metazoa; phylum Chordata; class Mammalia; order Primates; family Hominidae; genus Pan; species Pan troglodytes. The sequence goes on from NC_086015.1 coordinate 35,800,746, forward strand.
CTGGGTTCTTGGGTTTTCCTTTACCAATTTTAGGAGACCCTAATAGAACAGGGAAATTGGTCTCTCATCTATGTGATGAGTTGTAACTTTGCCCCCAGGTTGACTTTGCTTATGGCATATTTTTGGCCATGAAGCTTTCATTTTTATGAAGTCAAATTTATACTTCTCTTTTTTATTGTTTTTGGCTTAAGATTTTTTGAGTCACGATTTAAAAAGCCTTCTCCATCCTGAGATATCTCAGTCCACTTGGGCTGCTATAACAAAATACCTATGACTGGGTAATTTATAGACAGTAGAAATTTACTTTCTCAGTCTGGAGGCTGGGAAGTCCAAGATCAAGGTGCCTGTAGGTTCTGTGTCTGGTGAGGGCCCATTTCTCATATGGCACCTTCTTGCTGTGTCCTCACATGACAGACGGAAGGGGAAGAGTTCCCTGCAGCCCTTTTACAAGGCATTGCTGATGGTAGAGACCTCATGGCCTAATCACCTCCAAAGAGCCCTACCTCTTAATGCTGTTGCCCTGGAGATTAAAGTTTCACCATGAATTGTGGTGGGGACACAAACACTCAAACCATAGCACAGGTGAAAATATATATATATTGTATGATTTAAGCACTTTAAAAGTTTTGGTTTTGGTTTTCTTAAGTCTTTGTTCCATTTAGAATACATCATGGCACACTTCTCAGGTAACTCTCAGTTACTACGAGCTAGAGTTTTGTAGATATGAGCAGCATGGGCCAGACCAGCAGCAGCAGCTTTTTAATCTGGCAGACACAGATCTGAACCAGCGCACCTCCTTATTAGATGCAATTTCAGGCAAATGATTTAAAAACTCCTTAGTCCTCAATTTCCAAAAGTAGAGAGAACATTATCTGTTTGCCAGGTTGTTCTGGAATTAAATAAGACAACTATGAAAAAGTATTCTGCACGATGCCTGGCATAGAATAAGCGGTCACGATATGGTTGTTGCCTCCTTACTTCTTCATGTCCCTTAGTTTGTTTGCATTTTGAATGATTTACTACTTCTCGAAGGATATACAAATATCACAAGGAATTCGGTTTGCCAATATTCATTCTTTTAAAGTCCTAAAATTTAGGCTTCAGGGGTATTTGTGGATTGATTTAACTACAAAAGGTCTGGTCCTTTTAGTCATATATAATGGATTTGAAAGACATGATAGGCTGGGCACGGTGGCTCATGCCTGTAATTCCAGCAGGGAGGCCAAGGTGGGCAGATCACCTGAGGTCAGGAGTTCCAGACCAGCCTGGCCAATATGGTGAAACCTTATCTCTACTAAAACTACTAAAATTAGCCAGGCATGGAAGCGGGTCCCTGTAGTCCCAGCTACTTGGGAGGCTGAGGCAGGAGAATCACTTGAACCCGGGAGCTGGAGGTTGCAGTGAGCCGAGATTGCGCCACTGCACTCCAGCCTGGACGACAGAGCAAGACTCCGCCTCAAAAAAAAAAAAAAAAAGACATGATAATAACCTAATCAATATGTCCTTTGGGAAGGATTAGCCAGCCGGTTCAGCCACACCAACCCTGTTGATCAGCAAGACAGCAGATCAAAGACAGACCACTCAGTCCTAAATTGGTTCACAGTCTACACGCTTCACATCATGTTTTGCTAAGAAATTTGAAATCTACATGCCTTCTAGGTGCAGTTTAGAATAATTTCCAAACTAAGGATTTTAAATGGCAAATGGCATAAATACCCGACAACAGAATGAGTATTTAAATAAATTATAAGGAATTTGGTATTTTTAATATATAAATGGAATATAGTTACTTTAAAATACACAAACAGAATACAAATGGAAACATATATTAAGTAAAAAAGAAATTATTCTGCCCATCACAAATATAATAAATGAATAATATTTACACAAACTGACAAAGATGAGAAAATGTTGCTAATACTTCCCAAAGGACATATTGATTAGGTTATTATTTTTTTTCTCCCAGAAAAGGTGACTCTGGAATAAATTTTAAAGCTGTCTAGAGATAAGCCTGTATCTAGATTTCAGAGATGTCAGCAATCTGACCCTGGCAGGGTTACAAGAAATTAGTTTTCTAGAACTATCAACATGAACAGGAATACTGAAAGGAGTTACTGCGCCAAATTTTATCCTATAAAATCCTATGACATTTTGCCATCATGTCATTTAATAGAAGATAACTATTATCAGTGTGGAATAAATGTCAAAACAAGTATCAAAGAAATGATAGAAGCCTCATTTTCCTAAATTCTTAATTCCACTTAGTCCTTTTCCTGATTCTACCTGCTGGTGACAGGAAAGCATATAATTCTTGATCTTGTTTTACAAATTTGGTGGTGGGTGGGATAGGAAAGTTGGAAGAAAGAAGCCTGGAAGACTAAAAATCACAGGTAATCCAAAATGCATACTATATTTAACCACTAACTTTGCCCCTTTTCTCTAACATTCAAGGAAGCCAAAAGAAAAAACTCCCATTTAAAAATGGCTTTATGGTAGGTGTGGTGGTGTATACCTGTAGTTCCAGCCACTTAGGAGGCTGATGCAGGAGGATCACTTGAGCCCAGGAGTTCAAGGTTGCATTGAGCTATGATGCCACCTGTGCACTCCAGCCTGGGCAACAAAGTGAGACCTTGCCTCTAAAAAAAATAATAATAAAAATAAGTTGGCTTTATGGAATTATTAAAACATTATATAGACATTGTAGGAAATTTGGAAAATACAGAAAGCATGAAGAAGAAAAAATAAAACTCACCTACAATTTCATTAATCCAGAGAAAATCATGAACATTTTAGTATACTTCCTTCCTGGATGTTTCTTTCTTTTTTTTTTTTTTTTTTTGGTTTTGTTTTGTTTTTTGTTTTTGAGACGGAGTCTCACTCTGTCACCCAGGTTGGAGTGCGGTGGCGCGATCTTGGCTCACTGCAACCTCCGCCTCCCAGGTTCAAGCGATTCTCCTGCCTCAACCTCCCAAGTCACTGGGATTACAGGCGCGTGCCACCACGCCCAGCTAATTATTGTATGTTTAGTAGAGAGGGGTTTCACCATGTTGGTCATGCTGGGATTACAGGTGTGAGCCACCATGTCCGGCTAGGATGTTTATTTCATACATATATTTAATGAAATATTTTCTTCCATATCCTATAGATTCTGTGGTCTGAAAACTCTTCACGCACAGATTCAATGAAAGGCACTCTAGGGTGGCAGGGGTAGGTGACACCACCAAGGGGTCTTTCTTCAGGTCCTTCAGTCCATCATGAAAGAGTAGTCTAGTCAGCCTTTGTTGGAAAAGAAAACAGATGCTGAAGTTCTCCAGAACAAAGCTTAGAAGTCTAAATTGTAAACTCTTCCTGTAGGGTACAGGGCAGAGCAAACAAGTCCCTGAAGGTCCAGGAAAGGACTCAGAACTCAGCATGTGCCTGTGAAAGAAGTGGTGGGGGACCAAGTGCAGAGCCGGGAGCACTGCCAGGCAGGGGCACTGCCTCGAGAAAGATACTGTGAGGGCAAGAGCCCAGGCAGGGGGAGCAGATCAGGATGGAGCTGCAAGTCAGCAGGTACACAGCACCATAGGAAACGGAGGCCAGGCCACATCGTAGGAGGACCATCAGGCTAGAAGAGACTAAGACTCTCCCTCTGCAAGGTTCTTTCCTCTCTACTTTGGGGTTAGGGATCATGAGGATGACTGGACTATGCACCAAAAATAAAGAGGATACTTCTTCCTTGTAACCTGAGTTGTATGGTGTATACATTTGCAACTCTTTTAATAAACCTGCCACATTTATATACTACTTTGATGTCCACTACAATCATGACACACATTTTTATTCTTTTTTTTGCTTAATATATTACAAATACTTTACCATAACATTAATTTTTAAGAACATGATTTTAAAGATGATCTGGTATCCCACCATATGAATATTCCTTACTTTAGCTAACTGGAAGTCAGTGAGATAAAACTGTAAGCAAAACAATTACCAAAATAAAACTTAGACATGACCGATAAACACATGACATGCTTCAATCTCACAAGTAATTACAGAAATGTACATTATAAGAATAATTAGATGCTTTCTTGTCTGCTTAGCAAGTTGGCAAAAATGTTTAAATATGGTAATATTCTGTTGGCAGGAGTTCAGGAAAACAAGCGTCAAATACACTGCCAGCCAAGGGTGTAAATTAGGATGACTTTTCTCCAGGCCATTTGGCAATATGTTCCCCAAACCTTTAAAAGACCATTTGTGTGTGGCAGAACCCATGAACCCCTGAGTATGTGCTTAAGAAGAAATGTGTCCTCAATCATCCTCTGAATAATTAAGACCTGATTTACATTTCACATATATAAAATTCTTCTGTCTCTGAATCACAGCTGTTAGCATACACCATCTGCTAATTAAAAAATACTGACGGGGGGGGGAAAAAGATGAAGGGCAAAAGATTAAGAGGCCATCTGATAGATCTTGGGGGCATTCTTGCCAACTGCAGGTGGGGCTGCCACTGAGATGCTTATGGCGCCTTGAAGTTTCTCGGAACTGGAGCCAATCCTTGAGGTCTGACCGCAAAGCTTGAATTATAAAATTTGAGAGCTTCAACCACCCACTGACACCTGGTGACCCTGATAATAAACACCACACTCTGATCCACTGGCAGCAATCTACACAACACTCTTGCCTGGATAAGAGGTTAACATCATTGGAATCAGATCACCTGGGCTGCACATAAAGATCTACTGCATATGTGTCGGAAAGCCAGATGGTACAGAAGACACAGCTATGCTTGTTGGAACTCATTTTAATGTTCTCCCCCAAATGTAAGCCATATGCTAGAGGATTCCCTGGCTGGCTGGCATGAAGAACTGGGCACTTGAGACTCATAAACAACTTAACAAATGCAAAAGAAGGGAAGGATGGAGAAGGTTTGATTCTGGTCCACTTGAATCATGAACATAAATGTCATGGAAAAAAAATACCTGTGTGACCTTTTTACAAAACAAAACATTTTTTGTTTTAAAATAGAAGTGTCATTTTAAACACTGGAACAGCCTGTTTTTCTCAAGATTTGGCTCTTATGCTAGGTGAAAAATCTTGTCGTTTAAAAACCATAATGCATCTTTCAAATCTCAGAAAATGGGAGTATATGCACAGTGGCTTTTAGAGGAAGAATTAATGTGAAGGGCACATTCCCAGGCTAAAAACTCCCATTTTGTAAAAGCAAATTGGCCACAGTATTTAGAACGTAACTGAAAGGAGTTGAAGTCTGTGGACAGAGTTATAAAGAAAGACTAGCATGAAATGGAAATCAGCGTGCATTTCCCCTGAGATTCTGACATTTTCTGATAGCCTTGCATCATTTTTATAAGCATTCACAGCAGGATCAATTCAGTCTTATGCCCCAGAGGTAGTTCACTATAACTATATTCTAATATGTGTTTATCCTAAAACCATAGCCCCAGTGAAAACTTGAGTTCTTACTGGCTCATGTGAGAGCGCACACTAGTGACTTAAAGAGATTTTTGTTTTTGTTTTTTTCTCCACAAAGCTTTACTAAGCTGTGTACGGCCAAAGTAAGTTAAAATCCATGAAAATCATATCTTTATGCCCTAAAAAGCTAGTAACCACCGAGTGAGAAAAATAGACCACTAGGTAAGTAACTAATTATGATCTTAAAAACATACAGTGCTTAAAATGAAAAATTGGGTTTCAAAGACTACATTATAAAGAGCAAAAAATAAATAAAAAACAGATTACTCCAATTCAATCAATTTTCTGAGCCAAACAATCTGCAAAACAGTGGATATAGGTGCTGTGAGGGATTTTGAAACAAGCAAGACAAAGCTGGATACGGTGGTTCACACCTGTAGTCCCAACACTTTGGGAGGCCGAGGTGGGAGGATCACTTGAGCCCAGGAGTTTGAGGCTAGCCTGGGCAACATAGCAAGACAAAAAAAATTAGCCAGGTGTGGTGGCGCACATCTGCGGTCCCAGCTACTCGTGACACTGAGCTTAGTAAATCACTCGAGCTCAGGCAATTGAGGCTGCGGTGAACTGTAATCACACCACTGCACTCCAGCCTGGGCAAGAGACCCTGTCTCCAAAAAAAAAAAAAAAATGATAAAAATGAGCAAGTCGTAATAATCTGGAAAGTCAAAGAACATTCCTTGAGCTTTCAAGCAATCAGACATTACGTGTAACTTTCAAAAGCATTCAGGAAGAGAAAAATAATTATCGAGTTGTAAAAAAGCTTTTCCAAGTTTTCAAAGTTGAGGGCAGCTCTCAAACACCCCATTTTAAACAGGTTACAAAATGGTTCCCCCTCTCCCACTCTCAACACTGGCGACAATTAAAAGGCTCCTAGTTACCTAAAAATGACAAACCACAGCATCGTTTCTGTTTTGTTGCAGCGGGGCGGTGGCAGGGGGGTGGTGGTTAAAATTCTCAGTTATCCAGACACACTGGGTGGGTGACTGGTGTATGAGGGTGTGTGCCAGGGTGTGTATGTTTTATGCTGTCAGCTATCCAGACACACTGTGTGTGTGTGGTGTGTGTGTGTGTGACAGTTGGTGTGGGGGTGTGCAGGGGTGTGTGTGTTTTATACTCTCAGCTATCCAGACACAGAGTGTGTGTGTGTGTAAAAATTCTCAGTTATCCAGACACACTAGGTGGGTGAGTTGGTGTGTGGGGGTGCGTGCGGGGGTGTGTGTTTTGCACTCTCAGCTATCTAGGCACTGTGTGTGTGTGTGTGTGTGTGTGTGTTGTAGATGCTCAGCTATCCAGACATACTGGATGTTTCTGGAAGTACCAGGGTCTGACTTGGCCCTGAGGATGCACATCATTTGGATATCCTGGAAGCTAAGCATGAAACAAGTTTTCATCTCCCTTTATTGTAGTCTCAAAGGTAACAGAAAAAATATCTATTAATTTAGCCCATTTCCCCAGTTCCACTATTTCCCACAGCCTTTTATATTCACGAACCAACCAAAGAGGGCAGAAATATTTTTCTAATTCTTTCTGTCTCTTTCATATCCTGCCTCCTTCTCCTGATGGCATTGACACCTCCTGTGAACTCCCAGCCAGACTGGGAAAGCGCCTGTCATTTTCTTTCTGCCTAAAATAGCTGCAAGAGCAAAAGCAGTCAGCCACTGCAGCTTCCCTCAACACTGCTGAAGTTTTCAGGACCACAATCAAGCACCCGTTTGTATGACCTCCTAGCATAAATAATTTATGCTGAAAATTAAAACATATGGAGGGCTTTTAAAAATCTAAATTTAGATATAATTTAATTAGCAGTAAGTGTCTGATAATGTAACCACTCACTGCTTATTTACCAGGCTGATGGCCTTCAATGCTGTGTAGGTTTAAGGAGGATGGAAATTATGCTAAGAAATCCAAAACTAAGCACAAAATACACATTCACCTTCTTGAAACAAGATGAGCTCAACAAATGTGACTGTTCTCTCTCAAGGTCTTAAAAAGCACCTCTGGTTTACAAAATAACATGGAATTAGGAAGACTCTCTAAGTTTTCCAAGTGAAAAAGCAACTGTAATTAAATCTGGACTCATGAGAAACAATAGTGTGAATTTTTTAAAAACCAGAATTTAAAAGGTGGCTTGACTATAGATAGTAGATATACAGTTGGCCCTTCTTATCTGTGAACTCCACATCTATAGGTTCAAACAACCTCAGATGAAAAATATTTGAAGAAAAACAGTAAAAAACAACAAATGACAATTAAAATACAGAATAACAACTCTTCACATGTCATTGACATTGTATTAGGCTTTAGAAGTAATCTAGAGATGAGAGTAGCGGCCATGTTGGTTGGTGTTGAGTGTCTTTGTGGGTTGAGAGGCCCCAGGGCGCTGGGTTGGCACAGTGGTGGCTGAACTCAGAAGGTGGAGGGGACTTGCCCCTGCTGCACAGAGGCAGGTCTTCAGCCTCGTGATGGCACCTGCAGCTCCCGACCCCACTTTCCCCACATAGCTTTTGTTTGTTTTGAGACAGAGTCTTGCTCTTGTTGTCCAGGTTGGAGTGCAATGGCACAATCTCAGCTCACTGTAACCTCTGTCTCCTGGGTTCAAGCAATTCTCCTGCCTCAGCTTCCCGAGCAGCTGGGATTACAGGCGCACGCCACCACGCCCAGGTAATTTTTCTATTTTTAGTAGAGATGGGGTTTCACCCTGCTGGCCAGGCTCAGGCAATCCACCTCACCTCTGACACCTCAGGCGATCCACCTGCCTCTGCCTCCTGAAGTGCTGGGATTACAGGCGTGAGCCACCGCTCCCGGCCTTCCTCACATAGTTGAATGGCCATGGTTGTGCTGAGGCTCCTAGCTCAGCAGGGCACTGTGACCCTTGCAGACATGGCTGTGAACTTTTCCCAGAAGAAATGGAGTCTCCTTAGTGAGGTTCAGAGATGCCTGTACTGTGATGTGATGCTGAAGAACCTGGCACTTTTTTTTTTTTTTTTTTTTTTTTTGAGACGGAGTCTCGCTCTGTCGCCCAGGCTGGAGTGCAGTGGCGCGATCTCGGCTCACTGCAAGCTCCGCCTCCCGGGTTCACGCCATTCTCCTGCCTCAGCCTCCCGAGTAGCTGGGACTACAGGCGCCCGCTACCACGCCCGGCTAATTTTTTGTATTTTTAGTAGAGACGGGGTTTCACCGTGTTAGCCAGGATGGTCTCGATCTCCTGACCTCGTGATCCGCCCGCCTCGGCCTCCCAAAGTGCTGGGATTACAGGCGTGAGCCACCGCGCCCGGCCGAACCTGGCACTTTTATCTTCCCCGGGTTGTTGGTGTGGAGTGAAAGATGAAGAGGCACCATATAAGCAGAGCATTTCTATACAAAGAGAGTCTCAGGTCAGGACTCTGAGGGCAGGGGAGTCTCCCAAGAAGGCTCACCCCTGTGAAATGTGTAGCCCCATCTTGGGAGACATTTTTCACTTGGCACAGCAGCAGGAAACTCATCACAAGCAGAAACTGAACAGGAGTGGGGCATGTGGGAAAAAACTGGATGACACTGAAAACCTTCATCAGCACCAGAAGCAGCACATTGGAGAGAAACTCGAGAGAAGGGGTGCCAGAGAAGTGTCGTTTGTAAACAGCTGTAAAGTCCATGTGTCACAGGAGCCATTTATCTCTTATGAGGTTGGGAAGAACTTCTTGGCCAGCTTGGGATTACACCAGCAAGAGGCTACTCACAATGTAGAGAAGACAAACACTGAAACTAAGCATGGCCCACCCTTTCATGAGGGAAAGACTCATTACAGCTGCGAAGAATTCATAAAACCTTTTTTTTTTTTTTTTTTTTTTTTTTTGGAGACAGAGTCTCACTCTGTTGCCCAGGCTGGAGTGCAGTGGCACCATCTCAGCTCACTGCAAACTCCGCCTCCCGGGTTGAAGCAATTCTCCTGCCTCAGCCTCCTGAGTGGCTGGGATCACAGGCGCCTGCCACCAGGCCTGACTAATTTTTGCATTTTTAGTAGAGATGGGGTTTCACCACGTTGGCCAGGCTGCTCTTGAACTCCTGACCTCAGGTGATCCGCCCGCCTCAGCCTCCCAAAGGTGCTGGGATTACAGGCATGAGCCACCGTGTCTGGCCCACAAAACCTTTTGGCACTACTCACTCACTTGTTCCACCAGAAGCTTTTCACTAGAGAAGGATGTTACATGTGCAGTGAATGTGGGAAATCCTTTAGCAAATGTAATACCTTCAGTAATCATCAGTGAATTCACACTGGAAAAAGATCTTATGAGTGTGGACAATGTGGGAAATGTTTTAGACAAAAGGGCAACCTCATTCAACACCAACGAGGTCACATTGGAGAAGGGCCTTATGAGCGCAGGAAATGAGGGAAATCTTTTAGGTACAGGTCTCACCTCCTCACTGATCACCAGAAACTTCATACTGGAGAAAGACCTTATAGTTGTGGGGAATGTGGGAAATTATTTTACAAGAAGTCTCACTTCCTTCTACCTGAGAGAGTTCACACTGGAGAAAGGCCATATGAGTGTGAGGTATGTAGGAAATTATTTAGCCAGAAGGACATCGTCACTGTGCATCAGAGGATTGGTACTGGAGAAGGGCCATATGAGTGTGAGGTATGTGGGAAATTACTTAGCCAGAAGGAGCATGTTACTGTGCATCAGAGGGTTCACACTGGAGAAGGGCCATATGAATGCAATGAACATGGGAAATCATTTTCTTACAGCTCTGCACTTCGTGTTCATACAAGAGTTCACACTGGGTAAAAGCCTTATGAGCGCATTGAATGTGGGAAATCCTTTGCTGAAAGCTCCAGTCTCAAGAAACACATGAGTTCATCCTGGAGATTAGTGCAAGGAATGTGGTAAAAATTAGCTGAAGCCATTCTCTCCTTCAGCATCGAGGAACTCACAGTAGAAAGGCCTTATGAGTGCAAGGAATGTGGGAAGCCCTTTGCTGTAACTCCAGTCTCATTTGACACAGGAGAGTTCACACTGGAGAAAGGCTTTAAGAGTACAGCAAATGTGGAAAGATATTTACCTGAAATACTGCTGTTAGAAAATCAGACGGTTCTCCTACAGAAAATCCCTATTAGTGAAATAAATTTTAGAAATTCCTTGCCCCGCCCCCCCAAAAAAGGTAATCTAGAGATGATTTAGAGGATACGGGAGGATGTACGTAGGTTATGTGCCAGTACTATGCCATTTTATGTAAGGGACTTGAGCATCCATGGATTTTGGTATCTGAAGTGGGTCCTAGAACCAATCCCCTGTGGATACCAAGGGACAATTGAATATATATTTTGCCCCTTTCCTCTATAGGTCAGGATTCTCAACATCAACTCTACTGACATTTTAGGTCAGATAACTTGGTGGTTGTGGGGGTGGAGGGTCCTGTGTGTTTCAGGCTATTTTAGTAGCATCCACGGCCTCTACCACTAGAAGTCAATTAGCAGATGTCTTCAGACATTATCAAATGCCCTGGGTTTGACAACCACTGCTCTAAGTGATTTCTTACAGTAGATTACTCTCCTGGTATAGGTACACACCCAATGAGGGCTTTTACCTTAGGCTTCCCCACACAGGAAGTGTCAACTTCATTCAGGATCTTTCAAGCAGTAATAGACACCTTTCCTCCCCTCTCCTCACTTCTCTCTACCCCAAACATTTTCTCCCATTCTCATACAGGTTCCTTCAAGAGAGACTGGTGAACCTTACAAATGATTTTTATTTTATTAATTTTTATTATTATTATTATTTTTTTTTTTTTTTTTTTTTTTTGAGACAGAGGCTTGCTCTGTTGCCCAGGCTGGAGTGCAATGGCGCCATCTTGGCTCACTGCAAACTCTGCCTCCCAGGTTCAAGTGATTCTCCTGCCTCAGCCTCTGGAGTAGCTGGGATTACAGGCATGCGCCCCCACGCCCAGCTAATTTTTGTATTTTTAGTAGAGACGGGTTTTACCATGTTGGTCAGGATGGTCTCAATCTCCTGACCTCGTGATCCGGCCACTTCGGCCTCCCAAAGTGCTGGGATTACAGGCGTGAGCCACTGCGCCTGGCCACAAATGATTTAAGGGCCAGGAGGAAACTCAAGTTGAGTATTCAAAAAGAAAGGTAAGAAAAAAGAAAAGAAAAGAAAGGTAAGATACTCAACTAATTCTTGGCTCTTAGATGGAATCTCCCACCTTTGCTCTGTGATGTTTTACAGCCACTGATTCCAATGATCATCTTCCTAGTATCATGGTGAAGCAATGGCGGCAAGCCAGGAGACCCAGTGCAATCGCCTCATGCAAACCATTTAACCTCCCTGAGCCTAAGGGCCCAGGAGAGAAAAATGAAGCTGAATCAGGTGATCTCAGAGGATATTTCCATCTCTCCAAACTACAATTTCTGTGAACCCTGCAAAAGGTCACAGCTATTTTTCCACATAAAAGAGGGTACATTAAAATACAGTTTTTTTTTATGTACCATGATATAAGTCACAGTCACTTTTTGCCATGTCCACAATACAATGTACCAGAAAGATCAACTGGGTTTGAGTCTTGACGATGCCAATGACTCTCTGTGTGACCTCACACATGTTGTTGAGCATACATGCCTTCACCTATAAAAATGGGGATGGGGGGGTGAATGTTAGATAAAATAGCTGTGGTTCTTTCTAGCACTCTCAACCTGGAACCCACTATATTTACAGTCCATGTTGTTAACTGAAACAATAATAATTATTTTTATATATATCGTTCCAAACTCTTGGTCCGGGCACAAGGAGCTATCTGCAAGGCTGTCTTAATACATTTTTCTACTAATAGACTATCCAATATGATAGGCTCCAGCCATACATAGCTACTGGGCACATTTAACATAGCTAGTCCCACTGGAAATGCATGCAGTATGCATCAAATGCACATGGAGGCCAGGCGCAGTGGCTCACACCTGTAATCCCAGCACTTTGGGAGGCCGAGGCAGGTGGATCACCTGAGGTCAGGAGTTTAAGACCAGCTGGCCAACATGATGAAACCCTGTCTCTACTAAAAACATAAAAATTAGCTGGGCGTGGTGGCAGGTGCCTGTAATCCCAGCTACTCAGGAAGCTGAGGCAGGAGAATCATTTGAACCTGGGAGGCAGAGGTTGCGGTGAGCCGAGATCACACCATTGCACTTCAGCCTGGGTGACAAGAGCAAAACTCCATCTCAAAAAAAAAAAAAAAAAAGAAAGAAAACCAAAATGCATGTGGAGTTTCAAAGACTTAATATGAAAAAATACATAAAATATTACATTATTTTTAATATTAATCATATGATGAAACTATAATATTTTGGATATGAGTTAAATAAAATATATTATTAAAATTAATTTTACCTGTTTCTTACTTTTAACATGACTAGTAGGAAATTTTTAATTACATATGTGGCTTACATTATATTTCTGTTGGACCATGCCGACATAATCTACCTTCCCCTGCCTTTTGCCTAATGCCATACTTAGTGCCAACTAAGTAAACTTTTAAAGAAACCCCACCTAGGTCCTGTTTTATTTCATGGTGGAAAACAGGCTTCTTCAAGTCCTGTATACAAAGAGCTTGTATCTGAATTGCAGAAAACTGTCACCCTAAAGCAGCAATCCCCAATCTTTTTGGCACCAGTGACCAGTTTTGTGGAAGACAATTAAGGAGCATGCAACCTAGATCCCTTGCAGGCACAGTTCATAATAGGGTTTGAACTCCTATGAGAATCTAATGCTGCTGATCTGACAGGAGGCAGAGCTCAGGTAGTACTGCTGATTCACCGCTCACCTCCTGCTATGCCGCCCAGTTCCTAACAGCCCATGGGTTAGTACAGGTCCACCACCTGGGGATTGGGAATCCCTATCCTAAGGTATACATATGTCAGCAGGTCTTTTACACACAAGACCCTTCCAGAACTATAACTCAGGTGATTCTTCTTGTGGGGTATGTCTGCCAAGCATTTTCCCTCTCCGGGTCTTATTTTCAGATATGCCAAGACCAAACAGAGTAATCAAGCATAGTCACAGTTAAGAGTAGCGTGATGGTACAGGCTTGTCACCCCAGCTACTTGAGAAGCCAGGGCGAGAGGATCACATGAGGCCAGGAGTTCAAGACCAGACTGAGCAACATAGCGAGACCCCTATCTCTTTAGAAAAAAAAAAAAAAAAGGAAGAAAGAAAGAACATCAGCTTAGAAGTCAATCAGCTGGTTTGAATATCAGCTCCACATTATCTACCTGACTTTGGGCAAGTTATTTAACCTCTCTTAGCCTCTAGTGCCTCGTTTGTAAAATAATTATTGTAATAGAGCATAGCTCATGGAGGTGTTGGTGAAGATGAATTAGTCACAGTGCCTGGTACATTATAAGCACTCAAGAAATGATAGCTGAAAACATTTATTAACCTCCTTTAACAAATAAGAAAATAAAGGCTCAAGGAACTTAACCTATTTGCTTCAAATCACACAAATCATAAGCAGCAGTACCAGAAACTTACAAGCAAACAGTGCTTTTTAAGTAATTATGGTAAGTAATTACTAACATGAGATCAACCCTCTTAACAAATTTTCCAATTCTTCTGCCTCAGCCTCCTGAGCTGGGACTAGAGGCGCCCACCACCATACCCGGCTAATTTCTGTATTTTTAGTAGAGATGGTATTTCACCAATATTGGCCAGGCTGGTCTCGAACTCCTGACCTCATGATCCGCCCACCTTGGCCTCCCAGAGTGCTGGGATTACAGGCATGAGCCACCACGCCCGGCCCCAAAGTGCATTTTTAAATAACCTCTGCCTGGGTTGTATTTGGGTCAAAGGTTCTGTTTAGTGAAAGGTAAAAAGGCAGGAAGTTTTGGGCAGAAAATGGTCTTAGCGATGGTCCAACTTCTCACATTAACTTGAATCACATTGATGAAGTGGCCTAGTTGTTGTGCCTTCTCTTGTATAAGCCACAGATGTTTCTAAAATGGAATGTCTTCCCACCTCCTCCGCTGTCCTTTCCATATTGAGATCTCAATATTATTTCAAGTCAGTAAATGAGCATGATGGTGGTTCATGACAAGGAAGCCGCATTTCACTTCATTATCTGTGATCACACCCAAACAGAACTGAAAACCATCTCTGGGAGAACAGAGAAAAAGTACTAATGATAATTCTCGGCAAGCAGTTGGGCCCAGCACAAACACCAGCCTGGCCCTGGCATGATGGGCCATCAAACATGGCAGGCGTTCCCACCCCTCCTGGGCATGCTAATAAGAACGTAAACCTTTGGGTCGCCAACTAAGGCTAAACACTCAACCTAAGGAGCATTCCCTTTCCCATTATCAAAACCACACTCTCTCACTGAAAGCAAATGAGTAGGCAAAATGCTTATACGAATAAACAATCACCATGAAACTACCCAAGGCTACAGCAAGGAAAGACTTTTAATGAACCACATGGATGGGTTAAGTTAAAATAGCCAAACCATGAAATTCAATATGCTATAAAAACTTATGGTACATATTTAAATTTTATTTTGAAAAGAAAACCATGCTGACAACAGTTAAGGAGACACAGAAATTATATAAGTCTATCAGAAGAAAAATGTCATCAGAATAATGCAGTTTTTCATGCCTTTTGGCTTGCTCTAGGAGGTTTTTCTGAAGTAAGCCTAAAATAGGGACTGTGTTTCAGGTTTTATTAATCTTCCTAGATTTTAATTCAGCTACAAAATAATCCTCTACGATCCCCTTGACCAAAAAAAGTTAACCTTTTAAGTGGTCTTTTGTTTTTAATACATAAAGATAAGGCTACTGACATCACCATAGGTTCTCCAACAGAGGGACGGGGAGACTTAGGATCCAGCCACCTGGACTAGGATTCAGCCACCTGGACTTGCTCACAAGTCCCTGGATACTGAATGTCAGGTACAAGAACCAACAACTTTTCAGGAGCACGGGATAAAGACTCTTTCTTTAGGCAGAAATAAACTGGGCCACACAGAACTGCATGGACATCTCCATGATATGGTGACATACTATTGTGGTCCCCAAGTCTTTGGAGTTGGGGAAGTCCCCTACAGAGACAGATAGCTACTGCCAACACCACACATGCAGAGGAAGGATTGACTAGACGTGAAAAATCTCCCTTGGCTCAATCTGACAGAGTTGGTTATAACCTCCTGTAACCCTTGCCCCAACAGCCCTAAGACTCTGGCTTCTCACCTGCCTGTTTACCAGGCACAAAACTAACTGCAGTGGCTTCTGAGCATTTACTGTGAGTGTGGGTGAAACAGAGGCCAATTTCTGAGCAGAGGCCTCCCACAGCAGGCCCAGGCCCCTGAGGTCTATCCCTGCAGGAACCAAATCTCTAGCTGTGACCTTGTTCACACTGCAGACAAAAGATGTAGGTCCGTGTCCTGAAAGGTTACACTCCAGGAGCAAGCAGGACCTGTGTCCATTGCAAGGAAAGAAAGAAGCCACGAATGCCTTCAACAGTATGCTGTGCTAGGAGGTCTATATCAACTTCTTATGCCATGAGGTTATGGTCAGACTATCACCTCTCTGCTTATAAGAACTAAGACCTGATTTCTTTCTTTTTTTGTTGTTTTTTTTTAAGATGGAGTTTTGCTCTTGTTGCCCAGGCTGGAGTGCAATGGCACGATCTCAGCTCACCACAACCTCTGCCTCCAGGATTCAAGCAAATTCTCCTGCCTCAGCCTCCTGAGTAGCTGGGATTATAGGCATGTGCCACCATGCCCGGCTAATTTTGTATTTTTAGTAGAGATGGGGTTTCTCCATATTGGTCAGGCTGGTCTCGAACTCCCGACCTCAGGTGATCCGTCCGCCTCGGCCTCCCAAAGTGCTGGGATTACAGGCACGAGCCACTGCACCCAGTCCGCCCGCCTCGGCCTCCCAAAATCCTGGGATTACACTCATGAGCCACTGCACCCGGCCGTAAGAACTAAGCCCTTATTTCTTAACAGGTAACAAGGAGCAGGGTTGAAGGTATGGAAAACATTTCTCAAGGTGCTCTGTAAAGAATTCTCTGGGGCTGGGCATGGTGACTCACACCTGTAATCCCAGCACTTTGGGAGGCCAAGGCGGATAGATCATCTGAGGTCAGGAGTTCAAGACCAGCCTGGGCAACATGGTGAAACCCCATCTCTACTAAAAAAAAAAAAAAATCACAACAATTAGCCAGGCATGGTGGCGGGCACCTGTAATCCCAGGAACTTAGGAGGCTGAGGCAGGAGAATCACTTGAACCCAGGAGGTGGAGGTTGCAGTGAGCCAAGATCATGCCACTGCACTCTAGCCTGGGTATCAAAAAAAAAAAAAAAAAAGAATTCTCTGGATTGTACCAAGACAGTGGAAGACTCCTCTCTCTCTCCTGGTATTAATTCCCCTTCTTTTCAACAATTCCGGCCTGCCTCCAGCTCTTAGTAGGGCATTTTGTTGCCTAGCCTCACTAGAGGCGTGACCAAGTGGCCAAGTTCCTGCAAACGGTTCCCGAATAAAAGTGAAATCCATTAAAAACAAGAGTACATTGCTCTTTCTTCCTCTTTTCCCACTACTTGGAAAAAGGTGACAACTGGATAGCCAGGGTTGACCCAGGATGGAAGCTTGTGCCAGTGATCAAAGAGCCACCCAGTCAGCTCTAGTTGGTCACGTCTGGTCCATCTACAAGGGAATAACAAACTTGTACCTTATTTAGACAATGGTATTGGGTCCCTTTTTTTTTTTTTTTTTTTTTTTACAGCATCTAAGTCTGAGCTGAACTAATATATTCTTCTAGCCTACAAAGTGGGTTTTCTAAAATCACACACGATTCAGTGAGAATCCCCTGAATAATTTTTTGTGAATCAATGAGAACAGTGTGTAACATCAGCTCCACCCAGACGTGACCTTTTCAAAAGAAGAAGGCAACAAGAAAGTGGCTTCTGATGGTTCCACTTCCACATGCCAAGCAAAGCTCTACCAGGCCAATGACTAGTTACAGCCCCCCTTCTCCCCAGAGAGGCGCTGGCCTGAGGTCAGCTGAAGAGGCTAAGGTCTTCTAGGGAGGAACAGTGATATCCAGCCTTCAGGGGCCAAGACTGCCAAGTCTATAGCACCGTGACAGAACAAAAGAGCACCTTCTCACATGCTTCAAAGCCCCTCTAAGTCCCTGGCAGAACCAGGGACATTTATAACCACCTTCCTTCAAACCAAAAGTACCTCACATGTATGATGGATATTTCAAAACATTTTACTTTAAAATAATTTTGGACTTAAAGAGATGTTGCAAAAATCATATGGCATTTTTGTATACCCTTTGCACAACTTCCCCTAAGGTTAACATCTTACATAAAAGTAATTATTCAAATGAAGAAATTTATATGGACAAAATACAACTACCTCAATCTACAGACCTTGTTTTCAGTTTTCCCACTAATAGCTTTTTTTTCTGGTCCAAGATCCAAACCGGGATCCCATGTTGCATTTGACTATTACATCTCCTTTAATCTATCATACTTTTTAAAAGTCCAAGCCAGTTATTTTCAAAATGTCCCTAGTATTTCCTAGATTGGGGTCATGTGCACTTTTGGTAAGAATAACACAGAGGTGATGTTGTACCTTCTCAATGCATCATATTTGGTGGTACATGTTTTTATGTCTTTATTACTGGTGGTATTAACCATGATCACTTGGTTGCGGTGGTGTCCACTAGTTTTCTCCACTGTAAAATAACTGTTTTCTCTTTGTAAAAAATAAGTATTCTACAGGGAGATACTTTGAGACTATTCACATATCCTGTTTTTCATCATAGTTTCACCTAACATTAGTATACATCAATGGTTCTGACCTGCAACAATCATTACTATGATGTTTGCTCAATGGTGGTCTTTCATTTCCCTCATTATTCTACATTTATTAGTTAGAAGTCTATTTTAAGGAAGAGCTTTTACTCACCCCACCCCATGTATTTGTTCATCCTATTATTTACATCAACACGAATCATGTATATTTATGTTATTCTAAGGGTTGAAATCCAATACTATCAACATCACAGATTTTTAATCCTGATAATAATTCTGATATTATCTCCATTTTACAGATTAGAAAAATGAGGCAAGGAGAGGTTAAAAAACCCTGCTTGAGGGCACTCAGCTAGTCAGTAGCAAAGATGCAAAAGCCAGTTCCACTGACTTACAAGTAAGCAAATGACCCAGCCTCTAGGGTAAACAAACTGATGTCATCATCAATTAGCAAAAAAGCAGAATGTGATCTAACAATGAAGGAGACCCATATTAGGACAGAAGGGGAGAGAAAAATATCTGAAGCCCTTCATTTTAACAACCAAATTTACTTAGTCCAAAATTACTGGCCATCTTCCCAGACAAGCACCATTAAAGGTAGAGCTCCCCATCCCACAGTGGCCATAACGTAACAGCACCTACCAAACGCGCTTCATGAGGACAAGATGTAATTTTACCAAAACACGAAGTGCTGACTGCCAACAGCAATAAACAGCAGCATTCGTGATCTAAATGAACCTTTTAAAATTAAGCTTTTTCAGAGGTTACTCAACTTTAATAAGACTTCATTCACTTTCCCAACTACTAAATCTGCTTTGGTTTGCAATTTTTTTTAGCTGTTTAAATGGTCAAGGTCCTTACTTTGTGTGTCTGTTTGGTGGGAATGATTTTAATTCAAACAAACAACACTGTCTCCAAGGGAGCATGTTTTATATTCTCACTATTACACCTGGCTTTCCCTCTGGTTTTCAAAATCATTGACAAAATTCGTAATTATTATTTTAATTTAAAAGGTGCTCAGGGTCTGATGTATCTGAGCATGCTCAGCTTCAAGACTTTGTCTTGATTACACTTTAAATGAACTGGTATGAGTTTGCAGTTTCTTTAAAAATGAACCATGCAAGCTTTTTCACGGAAGGTATTTCTGACTCCTCCTTTGAGACGAACCTTTAAAACAAAATTCACAACCTGTCAACACATTACATATGTTAACCCTTTCTGAGAATTTGCAATGCTCTCTCCTCACACCAGGTCCTTGCACCTATTACCAGAAATGCTGGTCTCAAAGAATGACTAAATATAGTCGTATCTCTCTCTACTGCATTCCCATGCTCTTATCCACAGTGCCCTTCCAGAAGCTCATGGGGCTTCAAACAGAAGATGGCTTTTATTATGAGCTGAAAGAAAACTAGTCAATGCAACTACGAATTGCCTGGTATTCCACATTCTCCCTTCATGCAAATGTTTGGCTATACGTGGTTTTAGCAAAATAATTTGAAATGACTAGTAAGTGGGTTTTCTCTTCCACGCACGCACAACTAACAAATCGAGCATTCTTGCTCTCATAGGTAAGACATAAAGAGAAATGATCCACACAAAATACAAAGCACCTTAAAATAGCAAATAAAGAGCAAACTTCCACAATCTGATGGTAGGCACTGAATGCTCAGCCATCACAACCTGCCTCATTTAGTAGACAAAAAGTATCTTCCTTTCACAAAAGTATCTTTGAGGTCCACAGGCTCAGGCAGGCCTCCCAAGATAACCCAACAAGAAGGGAAGAACAGCTCTTCCCCAAGAAGACTTGCAAGCTTACAATAACGATGACGATGGTAGCAGGGTTTAATAGTTGCTGACAACTTATTAAGTGCCTGGCACTGTTCTAAGCTCTACACATGTCTTTCTCTACTAATTTTAGAAATGAACTTAAGAAGCAACACTGTCACTATCTGCATGTACATGTGCAGAGTCTAAAGCACTCTTCATAGGTATCTTGTGAGGTAACTTGCCCGGTGTCACTCAGCTAATCAAGGGCAGGCCAGGAATTGAACTCTGGCAGTCTGGTTACAGGCCCTGGATGCTTAGCCTCCACCTATCGTGCCGTCACACCACTTACCTCCCCTCCAAGAATGATGGATGCAGGGAAGGAGGACCCGAGAGCCTACGCCCTTGTTCCCTCAGCCCTCCCAGCAGCCTCTGGCAGAAGTCCCAGCCCCATACCTCCTGGCTTTGCCAGAAGTTGAAGTCAGGGACTTGTGTCCAAATCACCATTTTCCTACTTGACCAACAGATGTTCACGGACAAGCCTTCCTCGCTACTGCACTCCCCAAAAAGAATCTCTTCCTGGAAGACTGAAAAGAACTCAAATGCATCACTGAAAAAAGTCTAGATGGCCGTTCTTCATGGTCTTGCACTTACTTACCTTCTTTTAGCTGAGAGCCAAACAGAAAGTGCATGGGTCATTCCTTCTTTTGATACGTATCTATTGAGCTTCCGCTTTGTACCCGCAGTTAGAAAAGCAGAGCAAGTCCCTGCTCCCTGTGAAGCTTTACGTCCTAGTGTGGGACACAGGCAATGAGCAAATAAAGACATAATACAATGTCAGGCAGTCAGGCAGTAACAAGCGCTGTTGAAAAAATAAAGCAAGGCAAGGGCATAGAGAGTGATGGGGCAGGGGGTGCTGCTTTACAAAGAGTAGTTTGGGAAGACCTGTGTGAGGAGGAGGCATTTGGACAGAGGTCTAGAGGAAGTTGGGGGGCGGGGGGAGCCATGTGGGTGGATATGCAGGGAACGGTGAGTGCAATGGCCTTAAAGTGGGAGTGTCTTGGCATGTTCTAGGAACAGCAGACCTCCTATCCAGCCTGGGGGACTAGAACCCAGGTTAACAGGGGTCTGGGAGGGAGGGTTCTGAGAAATGAGGTTAGAAACACAGCCAGGGACCTGGTCATGGACAGCCCAGGCCACAGACAGGATTTAGGATTTTACTACAGGTACAATGGGAATCCACTGGAGCTTTTTAACAGCTACATGATCTGACATGTCCATTAAAAGATTCACTCCTGGCCAGCCACGGTGGCTCACGCCTATAATCCCAGCACTTTGGGAGGCCAAGGCGGGTGGCTCACTTGAGGTCAGGAGTTTTAGACCAGCCTGGTCAACATGGTGAAACCCTGTCTCTACTGAAAATACAAAAATTAGCCAGGCGTCGTGTTGCACACCTGTAATCCCAGCTACTCGGGAGGCTGGGAATTGCTTGAACCCAGGAGGTGTAGGCTGCAGTGAGCAGAGATCATGCCACTACACTCCAGCCTGGGCGACAGAGCAAGACTGTCTCAAATAAATAAATAAATAAATAAGATTCACTCTGCATGCTGTGTTGGAGGATATATGGTGGGTGTCAAGGGCACAAGTAGAGACGGCTAAAATGCAAGATGAGGGCAGGGCATGGTGGCTCATGCCTGTAATCCTAGCACTTTGGGAGGCCAAGGCTGGTTTATCATTTGAGTTCAAGACCACATCTCTACAAAAAAAAAAAAAAAAAAATTAGCAAGGCATGGTGGCACGTGCCTGTGGTCCCAACTACTTAGGAGGCTGAGGTGGGAGGATCACTTGAGTCCAGAAGTTCGAGGCTGCAGTGAGCTATGATTGGGCCATGGCACTCCAGTCTGGATGACTGAGCAAGACCCCATCTCTAAAAAGAATTTTTGTTTTAAACAAAGGCAAGATCATGGTGTTATGGAGCAGAGCAATGAAGGTAGAGGTAACAAGACATGATGTGGCCAAATTTAGAACCAAACTTCTCTAGGAAAGGAAGAGGCACTGAAGACTACACATAAGAAATAAGAAATTACTTACAAATAGGAAAGTGTTTTAAGAATTGGACAGATGCTGGGCCATGATATAATGACTTATTAATAACTTCAAATTATGTATAAAGAATAACAGAGAATTCAGGGGAAAAGAGTGATATAACATGAAGAACGTGCCACAGACACTACTTCTATCCCGATTTTGTAACTGAGCAGCTAGCTACAATGACCCTGAGTTTCACCCAGAATCAGTCACCTGGAATCAGGTACCTTGGAGAGCAAAGAGCCACAATTCTGTACTCACCCAGCATATCATCAAGACTAAGATCATCCCCACTTGACTCCTGTCATCCCAGCAGGTTTGACAGGAGGTTGGAGGGAAACGGGGAGAAAGGACGAGGCAAGGGCAGGCATTTCACGGTGACCATCCAGGCCTGGGGCAAGGCAAGGAGAGGTGATGGCCAGGAAAGGCTCACACAGACACTGAGGTCTTGTCAGGTGTCACGTTGGGAGACTGAGGTCCCCGAATGTAGCCAGTTGCTTTGGCAACAGTATATCTATCCAAGGTGATAAATTACCCTGCTGTCTAACAAATTCAGTTCATTTCTTAAACAATCAGTGTCCTGGAAATAATATGAGAACAAGCAAATACCAACCAGTGGACTGAGAGGGCAAATCAATCACTAGGCTTGCTCTGAAGTCCCCAGGCTGGGGGAAATGCAGGAGCCTGGGGCTGGGAGAGAGGGTTCTGAAAAAAGCTACTGTATTCCAAATTTCAAATTAAATAAAAAGAAAATAGAATAATTAAAAGACACTTGAAAACAATTCTACATTCCTTTCCGATATTCCTAACTAAATTCATCACATTATTCTGTATCCCTCTCTTCGCTTTACTTCATAAAACCTGACATTTATTAATCATTTGATTTCTGTTCCTGTCTGTTCCACTAGAATTTAAACTTTTCAACAGCAAAGGCTTTGTCTCTGTTTCATTTCCCACTGTACTCCCAGAACTGGAATCTTGCCCAGAATATCATACACATGCAATACTATTTATCAAAGGAATGAATTAATACCTCTTCTGGACTTCTTAAAACTCTTAATCAAGTAATATACCTGTAATATATAAACACATACATCCATATGTATCCCATGCTTAAGGTAAACAGAGCATTTTCAGCAAAAATAAGACTAAGCCAAGAATAATCACAACCACCACTACTATTTAGAATTATTTTAGACATACTAGCCAACAAATTAAGAGAAATTTGATAAACTAAAAAGAGGAGGCAAAATGATCAATATTCGCAACAGATGAGTTTATTCCTGGAAAGCCCAAGAAAATCATCAGCAAAACTACAACAAACAATAAAAGAATATATTTAGATTTGGGGGAATACATTCAACCCACAGGAAATAATAGCCTCCCTATTTACAAGTCACCCAATCAAGTAGAACATGTAATGGAAAAAGTCTCATTTGCAACAGCAACAAAAGGGGATAAAATACTTGGCAATTAAAAGGAACATGTAGGATCCATAAACTTTAAAATGCTCCTGAGGAACACAAACAAACACTTTAGCTGGATAACTATGCCCCTATTCTTAGAAAGTATATCATTCAGATGTCAGTCTTTAAATAATGTGTAAATTGAATGCACTCCTAATAAAAGTGCCAATAGGGTGGTGGTGGACACGGAGGTTTTAAAAACTAGACATGCTGATTCTAAAGTTCTTATGGAATAGTTGAAACGAAGTGTGACTAAGGACAATAAGGCTGTGCTGGCCTTACCAGACACTAAAGTATATTCTAATGTGACAACATGTAAAGTATTATAGTTCTGGAATATGAATGTGCCAACAAACCAGAGAAAACCAAAGATAGACCCAAGTACTTAATTTAGTATGCAACTTAGGTAGCACTGCCGTATCAGTGGAGAAAAGATGGACTATTCAAAAAATGGGATTGGAAAACTAGACCGGCCCAAGAAAATGTCAATGGGTGCCCCCTGACTCTTTTTTTTTTTTTTTTGAGATGGAGTTTCGCTTTTGTTGCCCAGGCTGGAACGCAATGGAGTGATCTCCGTTCACCACAACCTCTGCCTCCTGGATTCAAGCGATTCTCCTGCCTCAGTCTCCCGAGTAGCTGGGATTACAGGCATATGCCACCACGCCTGGCTAATTTTGTATTTTTGATAGAGACGGGGTCTCTCCATGTTGGTCAGGCTGGTCTCGAACTCCTGACCTTAGGTGATCCACCCACCTCAGCCTCCCAAAGTGCTGGGATCACAGGCATGAGCCACCGCACCTGGCCCCCTCTGACTCTTTATACCAAATTTCTTATTTAAAAAAAGTCAAATAAAACAGTAAAGCCATAATGATTGAAGTAGTCTAGAACTGGTTTGTGGTAATATTGCACAACTACGTAAACTGACTAAAAGTCATTGAGCTGTAAACTTAAAAATGAGTGATTTTTATTATATGTAATATGTCTCAATAAAGCTTCTTTTAAAAGGAGACCATACCATTACTTGAAAACATAATTTTAAAACAGTAATCTTAGAGTGAAAAAAATGTTTATAATAATGACACAGAACTCCAAATCTCTAAAGAAAAGATTGACAGTTTAGCTATGAAAAAACAAAAAAATTTTAACACAGCTAAAAACATCCCAAATAAATCAAAAAACAACGGACAAATTATGAAGGTGAATTATCTTAATATATATAAAACTCCTGGAAACCAATAAGGAACACATACTAAATAAAAATGGGCAAAAAACATGAACAGTTTTCAGGAAAGGAGATGCCAATAGCTTCTATAAATACGAAGCAATGCTCAATCTCACTTAAGAGAAATTTAAGTTAAAATTATGAGATACAAGTTTTCCCCTAGCCAATTGGCAAATGCAAAAGATTTGACGGCACAGTGAGTCCACAGGGTGTAAGGAAACTGGCACTCCCCAACATCAATGGCTCCATCAAGCAATTACACATCCATGAACTGACCCTAAGGATCCCCCGCTTACTTTCATTAAATGACACATGGCTGCAGGTACTCCCTATAGCATTGTTTGTAAGAGCAGAAAATTAGAAACACCCTAAATTGTTCAGCGAGAGTGTCGAGTGCTAGGTTTCCAGGTGTCAAGGAGGTCAATGAGGACAAAAACCCAAACCGAAACTAACCACTGAGCCCTCATGTACTCACTGTGAGCCTATAAGCAAGAGTCAAAACAGGAAAAAGGCGCCTTCTCCTGCAGTATTCCGCTACTCCCCAGAAAGAGGCTCTGATGTAGCCTGTGGATGGCAGTGCAGGATCACTGCAGAGGGGTTGGGGTGTGGGGGATGCTGGGGGTGGGCAAGGACTGAGGACTGGGTCAGAGTAAAATGTTTTCAAGCCCCCTCCCCTCACAAGAAGACCTCAGCAGAGGTGCCTGGGAAGGGCGCGGCCCTTTGATGAGGAAGCCTCCACCCGGAGAGGCCTGGGCTCAGAACTCACAGTACTCCTTGATTCTAACACCCTCTGACTGTGCCCCATGTGCGGCGCAGGAAGGACGGCTTTCCCCATGAGGCCTGCAGGTAAAGCCTTTGTAATTGCCTGGGGTGGGACCTAAAGATCACAGGGAGGGTTCTGGCCTGGAGCCTGTGCCTCAGAGAAAGGAGTGTTGAAGTATGTGATGGTGCATCCATAGAAAATAACACTTTACAGACAGGAAAAAGAAACAGTTCCTAAATGTCTTGCTACAGAGCTATTTCCATGTGAAAGCAGCACAGTTCATAACAGGATATATCAAGTCCAGAACAATGTAATATACCACAGCTGGTGTTTTTAAAAACAAGACCATTAAAAAAAAGAATATGCACATATAGGCAGGTACACATTAACAAATATGTGCCCATTCACGTATAGGACACACAAGAAGGTGGTAACAGTAGATGCCCATCAGAGTAGGATGCTGGGAGAGAGTAGTCAGAGAAGTCTTTGTGGACAAATGGCCCATAGGTATCTCTACAGATTTACATGTGTCTTCTAAATCTGGCCTAGATTATACTTATTAATAATTCAAAGTCTAATTTGTTTAAAGAAATAGAGTTATCACAGAAGTTACATCTGAACAAATAAATAACTCCAAATCTCACCTGGCCAAGTTATTATTTTTTTTTTTATTTTTTAAATTTATTTATTTATTTATTTATTTTGAGACAGATTCTTGCTCTTGTTGCCCAGGCTGGAGTGCAGTGTCACGATCTCGGCTCACTGCAACCTCCGCCTGCCTCCCAGGTTCAAGCAATTCTCCTGCCTCGGCCTCCTGAATAGCTGGGATTACAGGCGCCTGCCACCATGCCCAGCTAATTTTTGTACTTTTAGTAGAGACGGGATTTTGCAATGTTGACCAGGCTGGTCTCAAACTCCTGACCTCAGGTGATCCGCCTGCCTCGGCCTCCTGAAGTGCTGGGATCACACGCGTAAGCCACCGCGCCTGGCCCTGGCTAGGTTATTATAACAGATAATTTAATACCTGGTTAACGTCCCCTAGGCAGGGTTAAAGCGCACCTTTCCCCACATCCAAATTTTGGTTCTGAAATTATCTCCATCAATATATTCAAACAAAGAATTTAAGACAACTGTGATATCTCACAAGTTGATCTATGAATTCTTTTTAGAATCTCAAATGAAAGGCACTATGTAATTATGAAGTATTATCGCTGTGATTTATGCACCCAAATGTTAGGAAATTCTAAATAACATGCTTTACTGTGATGATTTTTCTGTCGGTGAGAAATCTTCACCTCACCTTCTCATCTCCTGAATGTTAAGTTGATAGATGTTTATTCCAGAGGTATGCTGGAATCTCTACACAGTAGGCAAAAAAAAAAAAAAAAAGAAAGAAAGAAATAACTTCTCCCAATAACATGTGAGAAGGACAGTTATTTTTGTGTTGAAGATAAAATATGTACTAAAATGATGTATGTTCTATTTTTTGCTCAAAATATAGAGCAGAAGTTTTTGTTTACTCCTATAATTCTTATTTTATCCCTTCTAGACAACCAGCATAAGTCACATATTATGTGTTTTACATCAAAATCTCTCCAATATAAGAAATATAAGGAATCTCTCTGAAAATAAAAATACAGGAATGGTTCTTTGCAGACCTATTTTAAGACTGTTATCCTTGGACTGCGGAGAATAATCATCAAAGAATGAAAGTAGCTGGAGGGAAGAAAAACCTTCAGAAAGAAATCTTACAGTGTCTTTTCCATGGTGACATCAAGTTCTGATTTAGGGATGACCAAAGCATCTTTGAGTTGACAACCCAGCCTACTGCCTTCATTTTGCAGGTGGTAGCAAAGGTCAAATGGCTTGCCCAAGGGTCCCACAGGGAACAGCTCATGGCCTGAGACACAGCCCTAATCCCTCAGATGGCTCTCCACCCAGAATTGAAGCCTACACCAGTTACTCACTTATTAGCTCATGCACAGGCAGTTTTTGTTTTTTTGTTTGTTTGTTTTGTCTATAAAATGACACATAGGAGAAAGTGTTCATGTAAGTTAAGGCTACAAAAATTAAAACTTCCTATTGTTGCCTTTAACACCAACTATCATCCAGAAATTACATGTAAAGTAAAATATCTGTGGCTAATGCTGTGAGCACTACTCCTGCCCTGTCACTATCTAGAAATGGAGGCAAAATGGGGTGGGGGAGGGCACGAGGTGCATGTACCCATGCTTTGTGTGTGCCTTGTTGAGAGAGGGCTCCAGGGTGAGACTTCCCTTGCTCAAATTCCAGCCCGGCTGCTCCCACCTGCCATGAGCCTGAGCGTGTGCCTTGGCCCTCTCTAAGCCCCGGTGTCCTCATCTGTACAGTGGGGATGAAATTTACTTCACGGGGCAGATTCAGGGCAACATGTTGGCATTCCGTAAGTATGAGCTTTCTTAGGCACGCATGTACGTGCTGAGCTCTGCTGTCCACGTGAAGAACCACACAAAGCAGGAATACACCGAATGGACACACTGGGCCTCATCCCTGTCCACGGCTTAAACAAACCTGAGCCAGAATCTCTGGGAAAGAGCCTGGCCCTGTCCACCAACCTATCCTTACAGCCTCTCTCCTCCTAGGGCAAACATTAGTGGGGACAAGAGAGAACCCAGGGGCAGGGTGGAGTCTACTCCTGTGCCTGACAAGCTCCAACAGGACTACTGCTACTTTCTTCAGCCACAGAGGGCCAGGCATCCCAACAGTGACAGCTGACCAGTTGCCTTCCATGCTGAAAGACAAACCCAAGAGCTTGGAGCACATACGACAGCTCATTGTACTAAATCATAAACACAAAGTCGAAAATGGAAGACTAATCTCATGCTGTGACCTAAACAAATGTCAAAGAAGTCTGTACTGAGTTGACTCTGCAGTCCCTCAAAATTCAAGTCCACCGGAACCTGATGACGTGAACTTCCTTGGAAATAGGACCTGTGGAGATGTAATTAGTTAAGATTTGGTCAGAGAGAACTGAGGTGGGCTCTAAATCCAGTAACTGGTGGCCTTTTAAGAGAAGAAAAGACAGAGACACCGATACGCAGGGAGAACGCCATGGGACACAGGTGCCCGAAGCTGGAGTGACGCATCTATGAACCACAGAACAGCAAGGACTGCTGGTAATCACCAGAGGCTAGAACAGGCATGGAACACATTCTCCTTCAAGGTTTCTGGAAGGAACCAACTTTGCCAACACCTTGATTTCAGATTCTAGCCTCAATAACTGTGAGGAAATACATTTCTGTGGTTTAAGCCACCCAGCTGTAGTACTTGGTTGTACAGCGTATTAATAGAGGATCCAAACCATGAAAGCAAAGGATTCAGAAAGGGATATGGGGCTATTTAGGCTACATTCATATACCTAAGGCACAAAAGTGGCTTATTCCATAGATTAAAGTTGGCCACGAATTCTTTGCTCTCTTGCCCCTGAGGATATGATATGCCCTTCTCGTGGATCTGTTAAGTTCTCTGTTCCGTAAGCCATAAAATATGGCAGAAGTGAAAGTGTGACAGTTTCTAGGCCCAGGTTTTAAGAAACTAGCAACTTCTGCTCTCTAACCCCGGAGCGCTTCTTAAAGTCCTGCATGACTCTGTAAGAATCTGAAGTGGCCACACTGGAATGTCTATGCAGAGAGGCCCTGAGACCACATGAACACAGAGAGATGCCCTGCCAGCCCCTGGCTCGCTCTTCCCGCCCCCCAGTAATTCCACAGGAAACCCCAGACACCCAGGAGCAGAGACAAGTGGTCCTGCCACACCCAGACCAAATTGCTGATTCGTAAGCAAAATAAATGACTCTTGTAGTTTTCAGCTGTTGAGTTTGGAGATGTTTTGTTTTACAGCAATAGATAATCAGGGCAGCTTATGACTCTCAGCCTTTAATATAAAAGTAGAAGCAACATATGTTACACCTTTAAAAGGAAACATTAGAAAAAATTCAGATCAAAGCAATAAGAAATGTTAATGGTCCTGGCAGGGGGGCAGAGAGGTGGCCAGTTATGGAAACTATGGTACTTAACCTGAAACTTTAAAATGCCCAAGCATCTAATGGGGGTGGAAAGATGGGAATGACCAAAGTGCCCTGCCTCTGCTGGAAGCCGAACAAGATGACTGGGTTCTAAATGAGGAAGAATCTCTGTTGTAGCTTGAAATACTAGAATGAGCCCCTGGTGGTGGCAGGAACCTAACACCCTCTGGAGACAAAACCAAGAATAAGATCACAAAACACAGGTGCCAAGGGGGGTTTGAGTGTCACAGACATGAACTCAGCCAATGTCTCTCTGCAGCCACTCACTCAATATCCAAAATACAATATGTTATTGTCTCGAGCCTTAGGGCACTTGTCGGAAGGCTCCTTGTATTAAATTGCCACATGAGATAAAAACAGGCAGAACAGCCTTTCATGTCACTGAACTGTGATAAAAAATAACTTGCCACTTAGCTTCCTTCTGACTGCAAAGCATTGAAGGCATCTAAGACATGAATTTTCTGTGAGCCAGAGAGGGGCAAGATAGACAGATGTTCAGCAATACTCTAATCGTCAGGAGGAAAGGTTTGAAAGGTATAAAGTCAGTCTGCCCCAGTTGCTGAATCCAGGAGTGACTCTTCCAGGGGTCCCAGTGACTTGTGGAGCCCAGAGGGGGTAGGTCTACGTGGAGGGATGGTCAGCCCACTGTGGCCTTGCCCTCTGGTGAATTCCTATGACAACTGTAACACCATGTAACTTTCATGTCAGTTTAACCAACCGCCTAGATCATCAAGGCCCTGGACAAGAGCTAGGCTGCAAACATCACTCCATCCACTACGTCAGAGACAAGCTCTGGCCCCACAGTGTGTGTGCAAGAACCAAGCCTGCTTGACAGGTGATAGTCAGGCTCCCTTCACTTTCCAGAAACAAGCTCAGGGACCTCAGGGGACAGATACGTGCATTAAAATTACACAGGGGAACAAGACAGTCCAGGATGCTTGTGATGGGTAATTTTATGTGTCAACTTAGCTGGGCACAGTGTCCAGATATTTGGTCAAACATTAATCTGGGCCAGGCACAGTAGCTCATGCTGTTAGTGGCTCCTTAAGGTGTCCCTTTTCTTCCTGGAAACATCTATGGCTGCAGCACCTTGGCCTGAGTTCTTGCCTGCATCCAGGAAGAATGAGGTACGCAGACAAGTGAAGGGTGAACAAGACGAAGATGAGCTTTATTGAGTGTTACAACAGCTCAGAGGAGACCCGTAGTGAGTGACTCCTCTCTGTAGGCAGGCCGTCTGTCAAGAGTTCAGTTCTCTGCAGAGAGAAGGCCCTGGAGAGGGTGGCTCCTCTCTGCCAGTAGGATGTTTCCGCAACTCTCAGCAGAGAGAATAGCTCCTCTCTGCAACTAGTTGTTCCATCATCTCCAGCTATCAGCAGAGACGGTACTCCACTCTGCAGCTAATCATCCCATCTCTCTGCCCTCCTCGTCCCCTGGCCATCTCGTTTCTGCCCACTTCGTCCTCTGGCCATCCTCTCCCTGCTCTGGCTGAGCCCAGGGCTTTTATGGACCTCAGAGGGGAGAAAGTACATGCCAACTGGTCCATGGATGGCCATGGGCAGCCATGGGCGGGCCTGGAAGAGGCGCCACGAGTCCCCACTCTGGTCAGTGGGACTGGCAGCCCGGCCCTCAGCCTTCAGGCCCTCCCTGGCCTAAAGATGGGGCCTTACTGGGGCCTGCCCCCCTTCTAGCAGGACTCTCTCTCCTGCTGCCATTCAGGGCCCCAAGGCTTGGCCCCAAACCCTGCTCCAGGAATGGAGAGGGCACTGGGAGAGGAGAAAGGCCAGACAGCAGGAACAGACATCCTCAAGCCAGTAGGGGTACAGGGGAGGCCCTTCCTGGGCCCCCAAGGATGCAGGCTACACCAGGGAGTTCCCACCCCATCAACTCAGAAAGGGCAGGGTTCCTGCTTGTCCCCAGCTCCTGCTTGCTCCATGGAGCAGGAGGCCCAGGGTCTGCAGCTGTGGGTCAGGCGGCTGCAGCTGCACCCGCACCCACACCCAGCAGGGCAAATCCTGCCTGCTCCCAGCCCCGTCTAAGAGCACAGGGAGGCTTGGATCCACAGCCGCAGTTTGGGCAGCTGTGGCCCCGCCAAGGAGGGCAGGCTCCTGCCTGCTTGATAGAGCAGGAGGCCTGGGTCTGGACTGCGGTTTGGGCGACTGCAGCAGCACCCGGGGAGCTCCCACTCCACCTCAGAAGGGGCGGGGTTCCCATCAGCTCCATGGAGTGTGCAGCCCCAGTCGAGCCTCCCTGCTGCAGCCACTGCCATCAATGCCTGTAATCTCAACACTTTGGGAGGCCAAGGCAGGCAGACTGCTTGAGCTTAGGAGATTGAGACCAGCCCAGTCAACCTTGCAAAACCATGTCTCTACAAAAAATACAAAAATTAGCTGGGCATGGTGGTCACACGCCTGTGGTCCCAGATACTTGAGAGGCTGAGGTAGGAGGATGGCTTGAGCCTGGGAGGTGGAAGTAGCAGTGAGCCAGGATCGTGCCACTGCACTCCAGCCTGAGCGACACAGGGAGACCTTGCCTCAAAAAACAAACAAACAAAAAAACACCCTCACATGTTTCTGTGAGGGTGCTTTTTAGATGAGCTTAGTATTTACATTGGTGGCCTCTGAATAAAGCAGATTGCCCTCTGTAATGTGTGTGGGCCGCTCCAGCCCATTGAAGGCCTCAATGGAACAAAAGACTGACCTCCTCTTGAGCAAGAAGCAATTATGATGGCAGTCATCTTCACACTTGAACTGCAATATCGGCTCTTCCCTCATCCCCGGCCTGATGGCCCACCCTGCAGATTTTGAAGTTGCCAGCCTCCCAAATTCCGCAAACCAATTCCTTAAAATACACTTCTCTCTGTGTGCACGCATGCGTATGTATATGTATACACGCACACGCACATACACATCCTACTGGTTCCATCTCTCCGAAGAACCCTGACTAGCACAGCACCATAGCAGTTCTCATGGCCTCCTCTCACCCAGGAGCCCAACAGTCTGCGACTTAGCTGCTTACCCTCTAACTGCTAGCAGCAATCAACTTCTCCACTAACCGCTTCTCCAGCTCTTGGCCTCTGCTCGCTGTTTTGTTCAGTCTCTACATGCTCCCCACTCCTACTCCAAAAGGGGCCAATGACCTCATTCTAACCCAGTGGCCCTCCTGAGTGGACTTCCCACTGGAGACCACCTCAAAGTCCAAAGGGCTTCAAGGACAAGGCAGTGACAGCTGGTCTCATCACCTTTGGTCAGGTTAGAGGAATCACAAGGTACAAAACTCACTGAACTGGTAATCACTGGCCTCCCCCCACTCCACCACCACCCCTACTGCTTTCTTTAAAAATCACTAGTGAGTAGGGTAGGAGGTGTTCAGACTTCTGAGACACTGCCGTGCTACTGGCAGGCACTTTCAGGCAAAATACAGACTCCCACATTCTACCAAGAGCACGGTTGCTAAGATTGCGACTTTCAGGGAAGGACAGATAGGACACATCTACTTAGGGTGTGGGACAAGGAGAATGGCTCCTCGCCTTCACACAAACCTTTGTTAGAGCTAAGGATGCAGCTCCCACATTAAGGGGTAGGATGGACAGGAGAACTTCTTCAGAGGCTCCCCCGCTGATACCCACCTCTCCCATTCTGGCCTACCCAGGCTGACAAACTAGAAGGGTGATGATGGCAGCTTTGAAGTTCCCCCCTCTCTGAGACCTCAGTTTGACACGTCTGGGAATCTCTGATCATTTGCCTGAGCACCTACTTTGTGCTACACTCTGCCGGGCACTTTTACTTCTATCATTCATCAAGGTAAGAAGTTGTGATATTTCCACTTTACATACGAGAGATGTAATGTGACTTGCCCAAGGACTGGAACTGAGGTCGCTGCTCTTTCTACTGAAAAGTGCTGTGTTCTGGTGACTCATCCAAGTGAATAAATTCATCGAGTCCTCCTTGGGGTACTGCACAGGCCAGGGGCCACGTAGGAGTGAGGCATACAGAGATCAAGAGTCTCAGCCATACTTCTAGGAGGGCGAGACAGCCATGGCCTTGGCAGCCACTGCCGCCCCAGCTCCCTGCACAAGAATTGGCACCTGGTATGATAGTTGGCGGTCAAATTCCCTGGGCCAGAATCAACCACTTCACACACATGTGACTTCTCATGATGGTCTTTTTTGCTGTATCAACTTGGTGAAGCTACAGTTCCCAGTTTCTGAGAGGTATTTTGTAGATGTGGATAAAGTTCATTATTAGTTGTCTTTAAGTAAGAGAGATTACAGAGATCATCTGGATGGGACAGATTGAACAGAAAGGTCTAAAGAGCAGAGCCAAGGCTTCCTTAAGAAAGAAATTCCATCTGTAGATGGCCACTTCTGTGTCTGCTCCATGGATCCTGGACCTGCCTGAACAGCCCCCACAATCATATAAGCCAACTCCCCCTAATAAATCTCTTAATGTAGATCTCCTATGGTTCTGTTTCTCTGGTTGAACCCTAGCTAGTACACCTCTCTTTGCCTTAACCTCTTTATGCCTCAGTTTCTTGTCTTAATATAGGGAAAATAATAGTATCTACTTCACAGAGTTGACTTGAGGATAGCACAAGGAAAGTATTGAGCCCAGGTACTTGGTAAGATCCTCACAAGTATGAAATATTATTATTCATGTAGTAATAGCTATTATTATTAATAAAGTCATGCCCTTAAGAAAGAAGGTTATGGACTAATGGGGACATTAAAAAAAAATAATTACAGCTGGGCACGGTGGCTCACGCCTATAATCCCAGTGCTTCGGGAGGTTGAGGCGGGTGGCTCATGAGGTCAGGAGTTCAAGATCAGCCTGGCCAATATGGTGAAACCCCGTTTCTACTAAAAATAGAAAAATTAGCTGGGTGCGGTGACGCGTGCCTGTAGTCCCAGCTACTCGGGAGGCCAAAGCAGAAGAATCGCTTAAACCCGGGAGGCGGAGGTTGCAGTGAGCCGAGATCACGCCACTGCACTCCAGCCTGGGAGGCAGAGCGAGACTCCATCTCAGGAGAAAAAAAAAAAAAATTTCAACATAAAGAAATATTTGCTAAAAATATAGATAGGTATAAAGTATACCAGGCACTAGGAAAAGAAGTACCTAAGTGTGCCCAGGACACAGTGAGAAGCCGCTGTAAGTGTACAATGCAGTTGGCCCAAGTTCCCCCTTGCTTCTGCTTTGGGACTTTAACTCCTAAGGAGATGGTGCAAGGTGAGAAACTCCTTCCTCTCAAAGGCTTTTTAAACCTAATCTATAGAGAAGTATTTCCCAGTGGTTATAATCCTTTCAATGGGAAATCACTCATTTACTCAAATTCTTACTGAGCATCTTTCAAGTGCTAGGTGCTGTGCTAAGGGCTTGGGAATAAACAGGTTAAACCAAAAACACCTTTAGATGGAGGAAGACAAGGGGTCAGACAATAAACACATCAACAAATACCTAATTTCCAGGTGTAACATGTAAATGAACAAAAAGAGCCTGGTGAGAGAATAAACTGAGAGTTTATTCTCCTACCTCCCCCACCCCACCCAGCCATGCCGTGCTCCCAGCAGGTTGAGACCACAACAGAGCATTCTCCTGCCAGGGCAGCAGTTGGAC
Organism: Pan troglodytes; assembly: GCF_028858775.2. NCBI lineage: Eukaryota > Metazoa > Chordata > Mammalia > Primates > Hominidae > Pan > Pan troglodytes. Next base: position 35,835,978 of record NC_086015.1, read on the forward strand.
AATGAGTTGAGGATTGGTGGGGGACATATCTCGGTGTTGGGCTTTTGTTGTTGTTCACCTGAGATGCCGTTAGTGGACAACCAAATCCAATGACTCTCAAACTGTGTTCTCAAAGGATCCCATGGTGTTCCACAGACCACACAAATGTTTCAAAGTTCACAGATGCAGAGGCTGATAAGGGATTGTAGGGGTGCTCATAAATTCTCATTCTCACTATTCCAGCCAACCTGCTTCACTATCAACAAATGCCCCTTTTACCTTCTAAAGTAAATCTGCTCTCATAAAACACCAACTTCACCTGCTCTTACACAGTAAGTATCTAATATTTTTACTCACAAACAACCCACTCTATTGCTTTAAAAACATTTGGAAATGACTGCTATTAACTAATTCCACATTAACATTTTTTGAAAACCGATGTTTGAAACTGACTTATTTTCAGAGATGGCAAATGGCTACTAAAAATACATTTTATGGTTACTTGTCATCATCTATCCAAAAAGTACACAGGAAAATTAATTAAGGACCTTTTAAAAACTAATCACTCTGTTCACACAAAGGGTAAATTCACTTTATACCCTAAATGTGGTTTCCCTGGTGATGGGATTGTCTGTATTCAATTCTGCCAGTACAGATCACTACCTTAAAATTGATCAGCTAATAAAATTTGTTAGGGTGACAGTTTACAGTTACTGCTTCCATAACAAAGGCTGTACATGAATTTCTAACCAGGTATTTACTCCATCCACATGAACCAAGATCACACCAAATCATCCTGAAAGGAGAGAATACTGAGTTAATATCCATTTATAAAGATGGGAACTTCATTAAAGGGTCTTCCGTATGTGTATGTAGTAAGTAAATATAACATTGCAATTACATGAAGAAACATATAAATTCACATAGGTGAGATGACATAAACACACATCTCCCTCCACATATCAGACTCTGTAAAATGTTTATTTAAAATCATATTAAATTACACAGCCTCAACCCAGTTAATCTATCCAGTAAACCAGTGCAGCAAACAGCTTTCCTCTGTCAGGAGACTGTGTGCCTGGAAGCAAAAGTCAACAATGAAAAATGTTTCAAAGAAGGATAATTCCTATTTGTTTATAAATTTTCACTGGATGCTTAACTAAATCTCTATTTGTGCTTCACACACACCCAATATTCAACAGCACCACCTTTTCCCTCATCATGCTACGAATCCAAAGCCTCCCTACTGAATTAAGTGTTGTTTTTTAAGTCTCAAATGTCACAACTGAAAAAAAGTATTCAGTATAAACATGTATTAGGGTTGTATTTCTTCAGAAAACATCTAGCAAGGAAGAATTTTATTAAAATCACATTGTACTTGTACCAATTGAACTTGTGTCTATTTAAGTAAGTGTGAGCCACATTAAAAACTATTGTAATAACTAGACATAGAAAAGTTAAAGGCCAGGTGCAGTGGCTCACCCCATAATCCCAGCACTTCGGGAGGCCAAAGCAGGAGAATCACTTGAGGCCAGGAGTTCGACACCAGCCTGCACAACATAGCAAGACCCCATATTTACAAAAAACTTTAAAAAAAATTAGCCAGGTATAGTGGCATATGCCTATACTCCTAGCTACTCAGGAGGCTAAGGCAGGAGGATTGCTTAAGCCCAGGAGTTGGAGGTTGCAATGAGTCATGATTGATCTGTTATACTCCAGCCTCCAACAGAGTGAGACCCCCAACTCTAAAAAAAAAAAAAAAGTTAAAATAGAAAAAAAATACAATACAATAAATACCATACATTTCAATCATCATATGCTTAAATAACTGAGAGGATCAAATTAATTTTTAAAAATATACTAGATTTCATTTATAAAACAATTCAAGTGGCACATTAATAGGCTTACACTATCATCACCTTTCCCCATGGTCACATAGTCATCTAGATGTACACTCACCAAATGCTATCAGTCAGAGAACATTAAGTGAGTACCTGACAACCCTCAACCAATTGCCAGGTCTCCTCTCTGACATACAATCCACATAGTTACCTAAGCAACCCCTGAATACCTCCATATGCCATTTTAAAAGAGCCCTAACAGCTAGAGAATGAGTCCTTAATTCAATTGGTTCATCAGTATGCCTAGTGATTGTGCAAGGGCTGAAAGATGCAAAGATGAATAAGATGTGATCTTTCACATAGATATCTGTGGTCTGGCACATAGAACGTGCTCAATTAATACCTGCAGAATGAAGGTAGGAGTGGGTGAGTAAGCAAGCTCACAGTCTAGGGCAGTGCTATCCAAGAGAAATATAAGCCAAGCCACAAATGTGAGACACATACATAACTTTACATTTTCTAGTAGGCGAATTTAAAAGGTAGAAAGACCTCCTCCCAACCTGTCCACAGCCCAGGCAGGGAGCAATAAATAATGAATAGGTAAAAAGAAATAGGTAGAATAAATTCTAAAATATTTTATTTAACTGAATGGATATAAAATATTATGATTTCCTTAGTATATGAGTATTAAAAATTATGACATATTTTACCTTGTTTTGTACGAAGTCTTTGGAATCTAGAGTGCGTGTTATATTACAGCACATCTCCATTCATACTGTGCACATTTCGAAGCTCATTTTGACTAGGCCCTTAATTTAATTTGTGTGTGTGTGTGTGTGTGTGTGTGTGTGTGTGTGTGTGAAATGGGGTTTGGCTCTGTCACCTAGGCTGCAGTGCAGTGGCATGATCTTGGCTCAGTGCAGCCTCCACTGCCCAGGCTCAAAGGATTCTCCCACCTCAGCCTCCCAAGTAGCTGGGACCACAGGTGCATGCCACCACACCCAGCTACTTTTTTGCATTTTTGGTAGAGATGGGGTTTCATTAAGACAATGATTGCCCAGGCTTGTCTTAAACTCCTGAGCTCAGGCGATCCTCTCATCTCAGCCTCCCAAAGTGATGGAATTATAGGCATGAGCCATCATGCCCTGCCCCTTTTTTTAATTCTATAAAGACACCATGGTCAATGAAAGCAGTTGGGCCTGAAGAAACAGGAAGTAATGACAGCTTGAACATATGGAAGGGATAAATGGATGCAGGAAGAGCTCATGGGATCACCTTGACAGTTGCTGTAGTTGCAGGTTGGCCAATGTGAGATCTAGTACTGCCATCAATTGTCTTTGCAATTTAACCTAAATTGTGCTTAAGCGCCTTGACGTGAGTCTCTATTGTTACAGTGTTCTGTTGAGTCGTGGTTAGGGCATCATAAAGTCTCTGATCCAAAAAATGGTCCAAATCGCTCTTCAACGCACTGAAGGGTCACTTCCTGCTGACCGATGGTTGCTACAAGAGCACTGGAAACGATCACAAGGTTTGATATGTACAGTTTGATATCATCAAGGGCAAGATCAGATCTCAAGTTGATGCCTTGGACTAGGTTCTCCATCGAAAGACCCACCATCTTTGTTGGTTTGGACGCAGACTGAGTGATCATACGTCTGTGCTCTGGCCATTGTCCACCAAAGCCTTCACATCATTCATCAATCAGTGCTTTCTCTTGCTTTGGAAGTGCCATCTGTCTGTGCTTCTCCTCCTTGGCTGTTTCTGGGTTCTTCCTTGTTTGCCAGCGGATATCTTGCAGTTGCGGGTATATCATCCCATCTCACTCGATAAAACCTCCTGCATCACCATTGTAGATCTTAAGCCTTCTTGTACGCTCAACTGTTTCCTAGTGGAGCCAAGATATGAATGTTTCCATATCAAGTAAAGTATGGAACATTTCTGTTTTGGCAGAAAGTTCTGCTGAGCAATGGGCCTCCCAACAGAGGAGGTCCTAAGTCCCCAGTCAGGACAAGAAGGGGCACTGAGGGTTGGGGGATGGAGGAGCGTACACTGCAGGAAGCTGGGCTTGTGGGCCACCCAGGAGAGTTTGACCTTTATCCTATGGACAGTGGGGAATCAAAAAGGTTTGGGGATTTTTTTGTTTGCTTTAAGAGCAGAAAGGTGACATGATAAAATGTTCCTATTTAGGAAGGTGGTTTTCTGGAGATAGAGCAAGGCATGAACTCAAAGAGTGATTGACAATGGCAATGGAGGAGACAGATTGGAAACACAGATGCACAGGCCAGAATCAATCCACAAGGAAGTATCTTCCAGTCCAAGAATTTTTTTTTAAGAAAAAGTCTTGCACAGTCGCCTAGGGTGGAGTGCAGTGTGGCAATCATTGCTCATTGCAACTTCAAACACCTGGGCTCAAGCAATCCTCCCACTTCAGCCTCCTGAGTGGTTGGGACTACAGGCGTGAGCCACCACACTTAGCAAATCTGTAAATTTTTTGTTGAAATGGAGTCTGTGTTGCCAGGGCTGGTCTTGAACTCCTGGACTCAAGCAATCCTCCCATCTCGCCTCCCAAAGTGCTGGGATTACAGGCGTGATTCACTGCACCCAGCCCCATAAGACTTCTTATTCAATGCAATAAATGACTCTTTATTCTGAGATTATATTCCTTTTGGGGGCATTAAGATGTTTTTATGAGATAGTGGAAACCACAGATTATGACTACTTTCAAAATGTCCTTTCTGGGTAAATTTTAAAATAGAAATACTATGTTACTCCCAAAATTCTATTTCTAAAACTTCGTTTGCAAGTAAAATCCACAATTCTGGGAACCACTGTTTTAAACAACTTCTGAAGCTTATTAAGATGACTATAGGGTCCAATGTACATATATTATTCTGTATAGTTATTTTCCTACTCATTTTATGCATACATGTCCATGTAGTAATAATACCGACATGACTCTTATCTTAAATTACTATATAGTGATTTAGAATCTAAAATGTATTATTGTTTAGTCATTCCCTTAATGTCTTGTATTGAATCTATGCCTTTATTAGTATGAATAGCTTTATCCAAATTAATTTTCTTCCTCCTAGCCCCAGTTGCATAAATTGTTTCCTCAGGTATGATTCCCAGCAGGAAATTTATGGGTCACTGGCAATGCAGTTTGGTTTATGTTTCATTCTTACTATACATCACCAGACTGTAGCAAAAAGACAATCTGCAGCACAGTCACACAACATTTCTTAATACCCCACCAATAATGGGCTAGAATTAATTCTGATAATTTCACAAACAGTTGCCTTAATTTTCATTTCTTGAACTGCTAGAGAGAATATGTCTGTTCCTCATGATGATATTGTCTCTGAAATTCCCTACACTCATCTCTCCTAACCACTTCCTGAGAGGATGCTGGGTTCTGACCTTTGGTATCTCAATTCCTTATATTTTGGATAACCATTTAATCTTTCAAACTGTCCCATTATTTTCACCAATGCTGTAGCATTCCATTTACTGTTTATTCTATTGCCTTTGGCTGGGCTATTTCTCTTTTATTCTCCTGATATTCAGGCACATCTGTCTTGTGTATGATGATTTTCTCCATTGCTTCTGTGGTCATAAGTTTATCTTCCCTGAACAGCTGGGTTAAAAATCCTATTCCATTTTCTTCTAGTTATTTTATAGATAAATACAGTGGAACCTTAAAGCAGTGGCCTTTATGCTCTGAAATTAATAACTGCGGAACTTTCTACTATGAGTGCAATTTGCTCGGATAGCTCCCAAGGTGGACCTGGCCACATCACAAAATGACAAATTCCAAAGAACAGCTATTCATCTCCCATCATGAGTGAAGGTGGACATGGTGTCTGAGGACTGAAACTTTAAGCTCTTCCTAAAGGGCCTCGGCACCCTAAAATTCTCTCCATTACCAGTGTTGGCACTTACATGTCAACAATCTTACTTAAATTTTGAGTAATAAAGGTTATCAATATACAAAAAGCAAGAAGCTGAAGAAATATACTGTCACCCAAGAGTACAAAAGCCAAACCAAATGGCTATAGAGGCATTTCATCTACTTTTTCTTTCTTCTTTTTGAGATGGGGTCTTGCTATGTTGCCCAGGCTGGTTTTGAACTCCTGGCCTCAAGCAATCCTCTCACCTCAGCTTCCCAAGTAGCTGGAATTACAGGTGCATGCCACCGGACCTGGCTTCACCTAATTATTTTTCATATTATGAAACTCTATGGAAAATTTCAATAGCTTTCCCCAACAGATAGACAACAGAGAAAAAACAATACGATAAAGGAAAAAAAAAAAAAGCATACGTGTATTCATTTACAAAATTTAGATCGCTCTGGCCAGCCGCAGTGGCTCATGCCTGTAATCCCAGCACTTTGGGAGGCTGAGGTGGGCAGATCACGAGGTCAGGAGATCAAGACCAGCCTGGCTAACACGGTGAAACCCCGTCTCTACCAAAAATACAAAAAATTAGCCAGGCGTGGTGGTGGGTGCCTGTAGTCCCAGCTACTCAGGAGGCTGAGGCAGAAGAATGGCATGAATCCGGGAGGCAGAGCTTGCACTGAGCCGAGATCAAGCCACTGCACTCCAGCCTGGGCAACAGAGTGAGACTCCGTCTCAAAAAAAAAAAAAATTTTTTTTAGATTGCTCTGTATAGATTTTTACGTATCTACATCTGTAATACACAGGGAAAAAAACCCAAAAGTAAATTCACTGAAAGGTTAACAGTGGTTATCTGTAGGGAGGTACAATTGTAGGTAATTTTAATTTTCTTTATACACTTTTTGCAATATAAACTTGCATTATAGAATTTATATAAATAAATTAAACTTCTTTGTACACCCATACACAAAAACCATACTTATTTTAAAAATTTGAATTCTTTTTAAATGAAGGTAGAAAACATTCTGTTGAATCAAACACTACTAATTAATCATTCTAAAGTACCTCAACTTTTATTTAGGTCACTGCTCACTACACACAAGTCCTACATTTTTTTTTTCATACATACAGGCTTCCTATCATTTATAACAGTAAGTCCACAGAGATTCATTATAATACAATAAAGAATATTATCAAAATACCATAAACTTTAAACTGCCTTTGTTCAAGGTTACGGTCTCAAATTACTTATAAACTAATCTGCAATGAGGTCTACATAAAAGTGAAATGATGGTATCATAGTTAAGTGTTGTGTCATTTTGTCACTGCCAGTTAATGTAATGGTATTTATCTAACAGGAACTTTTTATAAAACTTAACTATTATTTAAAATACTCTAGCAGGAACAATAAAGTGGTGGGGGAAATAAAAACAGATAAAACAAGAACAATGGAAAGTTGGAATTGTTAAAGTAAGGTGATGGATATAGGGTTGCATTACTATTCTATTTTGCATATATTTGAAAATTTTCCATTATACGATGTTTTGAAAAGGTGCTAAGAAAAATGAAAAGAAATATAAACCTGTGCACAATCATTCATCATATCAACTAACGTAACACAATTAAGCTAATAGCCACTTTTTCTTTTTCTTTTTTCTGAGACACAGTCTCGCTCTGCTGCCCAGGCTGGAGTGCAGTGGGGCTATCTTGGCTCACTGCAGCCTCCCGCTCCTAGGATCAAGCGATTATCCTGCCTTAGCCTCCTAAGTAGCTGGGACTACAGTCACGCGCCACCATGCCCACCTAATTTTTGTGTTATTAGTAGAGATGGAGTTTCACCATGTTGGCCAGGCTGCTCTCGAACTCCTGACCTCAAGTAATCCACCCACCTTGGCCTCCCAAAGTGCTGGGATTACAGGCATGGGCCACCAGGCCCGGCCCAGTTTTTCCTTTTTAACACATCAGGGTGACTATTTCAAAGTAAGCATTCTACCTGAAAATTCCAATAGAATTCTGACTCTCTACTTCTTCTTTATTAGGCAAGACAGAGTACATACATGTAAAATCTTTCAAGAAAAAAAATTGTCTTTCATATACATCTACAGATTTGATTCGGATTTCAGACTATCCTTCCTGGGCCAGATTCAGAACCAAGATAGTCAGCTAACAGAGCACTACCTGGCTTATGACATTTAAAAACTAAAGCCAGACGCATGCTAACTCAAGCAGCGGCAAGACCCTAGTCGAGGAGTCTCATTCTGTGTGACACGGAGGAAGAGCCCTGCCACTTTCTCTAAGAGGAAAGCAAACTGGTCTGTACCCAAGTAAGCTGCAGAGCAAAAAACCTCAGCACTCAAAGGAAGTAGGCAACCAAAACCACCATCATTTATTTGAGAGTCTGTTCTCTATAACAGCTGCAGAGGATGACAGGGATACTAAGGATCTGGGATCCCCAAACTGATGACTTCTCAGTGCACCAAAAGTGAAATTTAAACGTAACCTCGCCTCACTTTTATAAGGCACAATTAAAGAGTTTTCATTGTCACAAATGATCCTCCTATTTTCCCCAGAGAAGGTTGGCAAAGCCTGTTTTATTTCCATTTTACAGGTGTAGAAACTGAGGTTCGGGGCTGTCAGAAGACTTGCTCTTAAACAAGTCTTCTGACTTCAAGGACAGTATTCTTTTCACTACCCAACACTCCCCTTGGAGTGTGTCTATGAGGGGAAGGAGGAGAGGAGAGAAAGAAAGTGAAGCAGGGCAGAAAACAGGGGGAATCTGCGTTATGTCTAGCACTTCCTGAGTTTCAAAACACCCAAAGTTATTTTCTTATTATCCATGAGGTTTGGCCTAGTCTTTGCTACGAGCGTGGATTTAACTGTACTTGATTTACATCCATATTGTTGTAGGCTTGCTTTCTCTGCTTTCTGAGTTCTCAGAGAAGTCTCCTAACAATTCACTTAACCTAAGAAATAGGAGCAATTAACTTTTTTTAAACCAGGAGGGACCGTCACAGCCGTGTGGCTGGGAGGTTTGCTGCTGGTCCTCTCTCCGTAAATCAAGACGGCGCAAAGGAAGAGGAGTCGGCAGAGCGACTGTCACAGCCCCCAACTCCCCGGGGCTGCTTAACCTAGTAGGAGAGCAAAGCCTACCTCTCTGACTTCGTGAAGCTGGCCGGAATACTGACTCTTGGCTCTTCGGGCGGCTGCAGGCGACTTGTGATGCGTGATTGTGACAACACCGGGGGCCCCCACACTGAGGTGTCTCTGGCTACAGGGAGACGCAGAATTGGGTGTTCCATGTGGGAGCAAAGTGAGACTTCGGCTTCGGGAGCTTGGAGCACTCTAGAATAAGCAACAGGTGTCAAAACTCAACAACTGACCTGCAGAACACAACTAAGTGTTGGCTTCTATTCATTTTGGACCTCTTCATCTTTCCCCTTCCTCTCTTTAGGGAGCTGAAGGTATGAAGGAGGTATAACAACACTGCATGCCCAAATCCCACAGATACTCACTGAACTGCCGCCCTTCCTTAGCTGCCCTTCTGGTTTCATCTCCAATTGTGCTTCCTGTCCTATGCTATGGCCATGAACAGCTATTCAAAATCCTGCCCCCCACCGTCCCCGACCCACACACCATGGACGCTCATGGAGCTCTACCTCTCTACCTATTATTTCCTGTTCCTAGAATGCCCTTCCTCTGTGGCTGGTCAGCCTCTGCTGAACCTTCAAACTCAGCATGGTGTTCTCTGCTCTGTAAAGCATCTCCCTGGCTCTCTCGGCCTCTCTGCTGCTCTTATTCCACTGCATCAAGATTATATTGATTATCCAGTTACTTTCTTAAGAGATGCTTTCATGCTCATCTTTATATCCCCAAGGCCTGGCATATCACAATTGTTTAATTTATTAAGTGCTTAATAATGTCATCTATATGCACGAACTAAGCTGTCCACCAAGTATTCCTCATTCGTTAGTCCAATGTTTACATTTCATCCTGTGGTAATATATAATCCAAATTACAATCTAGTTTATGATAAAGATGGCATCTCAACTTAGTGGAGATGAATTTTTCAGTAAATGTTGGGATAACTGGGAAGCCATCTGAATAACAAAGCTGGATTCATCTCTCAGATCACAGACCTCGAATGGATCAAAGATTTAAGAAAAACAAACAGTACTAGAAGAAAACACGTAACCATGGGGTAGGAAAGGCCTAACACTTTGAAATCCAAAAGCTATACCACAAAAGCTTAGCCGGGTGTGGTGGCTCACACCTGTAATCCCAGCACTTTGGGAGGCCAAGGTGGGCAGATCACCTGAGGTCAGGAGTTCAAGACCAGCCTGACCAACATGGAGAAACCCCATCTCTACTAAAAGTACAAAATTAGCCAGGCATGGTGGCACATGCCTGTAATCGCAGCTACTCAGGAGGCTGAGGCAGGAGAATCACTTGAACCCAGGAGGCGGAGGTTGCAGTGAGCCGAGATCGTGCCATTGCACTCCAGCCTGGGCAACAAGAGCGAAACTCCATCTCAAAAAAAAAGAAAAGAAAAAAGAAAAGCTTGATAAATTTGATCAACTAAAAACTGGAAATTTCTGCAAAGGAAACAAACAGACCAACAAAATACCCCACTACGACCAACAGCAAAGCCAAACTATAAACTAGGAAAAATGTAGAGCTGGAAATAATTATTAAAATGGGCCAAGGTATGAAGACAGCTTACAAAAAAAGAAATATAAATGGCTTTTAACACATAGGAAAATATGTTCAAGTGTACTCAGAAGATAAATGTAAATTCAAACTACTTTAGATAACCATCTTTCACTCATCAGATTGGCAAAAATTCAAAAGTCTGAGTACACAATCTGTCAACAGGGCCACAGAGAAACAAGTTTGAGGAGGTAAAAAAGGTGGCAAAACCCTGAGAACAGCAATCAGCAGACCCATCACAGATACAAACACATCTCCCCCTGGCTCCAGCAATCCCGTGTCTGGGAATGTATCCTCCAGACATACCTGCAGCTGGGTGAAATGCTATATGTCCCTGTTAGTCACCGCAGCACTATGCCTGATGGCAAAGGACAGAAAACAACCCAAATGTCCGTCAGCATGGGACAGGTTAAATAAATTATGGTACATCTATGTAATGGAATACTACCAAGCTGTAAGAGAATAATGAGAGAGGTCTCTATGAATTGATCTGGAAATATCTCTCAGCTATACAGTTAAGTGAAGGAAGGCACATAATTGATCTATAGTATGCAAAATATAGCTTTTCCAACATGAGGTAAATAAGTATTTTTGTTATTTAGCTTGTTGAAAATTATTTGTTTAAAACAAACATACTGTGGAAGGATACATATAAAACTATAAAGTGGCTGCTTATTTGTGGAGAAGCAGGGAATGAGAGGATAGAAACAAGAGAAGAGGGGAGATTTTTTCACTGTATACTTTTTATATTCTTTCACTTTGAACTATATGTATGTATTCCCTATTGAAAACATTTTAATTTTGCATAAAATTTACATTCTAATTGTTCCTATACTTCATCTCAGCTTGAGAAAAGCCAAGTTAGATAATGTGGAAATCATCTAGTTCCTACAGTTCAAACATTTACTGAATACCTACTATGTGCCTAGGAAAATATCTACTGTGTAGTGTCAGGAAGAAAACAAAATGTATGAGACAGTTTTTCACCATAGATACCTATAATATTGCTGGGGATGTAAGATGCACATATACAGAGACAGACAGAGGGAAACATACACAGATGCACACTTACAAGATGGTGCATAACAGGGGCTAATTTGGCAATACAGCCAGAAAATGTCAAAGAAGTGAGCTCATCTCATCACGGCAGGATGTTCCAAGGGTGATGGGCCTGAAGCCTGAGTAGGCTTTGGGAAGCTAGACAGGCAAGGCAGCACACTACATAGCAACCCAACAGTCTGGATACCCTAGGTAGTCTTAGCCTCAGGCCTCAGCTAACAGGCACAGCTCTAAAAACTGTTAAATGTTAATGATCCATCATTTTACTGATCACCAGGGGATGGAGGAGTGGGGCGAGAGCCAGGGTAGAAATCAGAGTTTGGGTTTACCTTGAAATACCGCAGATTGTAAAGATTCTCTGGATTTGACTTGGACATAACGAATTGGAATGCAGATAAAGATAGGAAATAACCATACAATAATCACCTACTTTCAGCTTTAATCTTTTCACTTGGAGAGTAGAGGGAGAAAGAAGATATTTCTTTAATAACAGTAAATTTGCCTAAGTATTAAGAGTCCACTGAAATATATTTTGACTGTCAGCAAGGCTTATTCCAGTCCAGGAAAAGGCAGATTTTTCCCTGGACTTTGAAGCCAGACAGATAAGTTTCATTCTTCATACACACACCTCTATCCCCCCACTCCTCCCCTACCAAACCCCTGCTCTTGCCATGTGATCTGGGGTGAGTTATTTAACCTTTCTCATTAAACATCAATTTCCTAATCTTTAAAAAGAGAAATAATAATATTGACCCCTAAAAGTCACCATGAAGTTTAAATTAGATTATGCATATAAAATACTTAGCACAGTGCCTGACATGCAGAAGCTGCATGGACAAAGTTTGTTTCTTAATATCACTGAAAACTTGAACAATGAAAACCTTATGGATTTTTAAAATGTTAAGAAGTTGCTTAGCACAAAATCATAAGCAGTCGCTGAGTCACTGACCTTATTTTCTACAAGGTCAGACTGGTCAGAAGCCCAAAACATAATTAAATACTTACAGGGTCAGCCATTAAATATCAAGATTGTAGGGAAAACACGCACGCGCACGCGCGCGCACACACACACACACTCTTCTAATTCTGAGTAGAAATGAGGACTCTTCAGAAATCAGAGAGGAAGACAGCTCTGGCAATAGACACCTTTGCCTGTAGCAGTATCACCATGAATGGCAATAAATCAAGAAATTCACCCAAGAGCAAAATTATTCCACGGTGGATGTCTAAAACCATGATCGTAATTACTTAATGGCTGTCATTTGAATTTACAAGCAGTAACTTTGAGTCAAAAAACCTTTAATTTTCCATTAACTGGGGATTTTCACAGTGTAATTCACATCCATGCCTTCTTTCAGGATAAACATGAGCAAAAAAGTCTTACCCTTCGTAAATCCCACAGGTAATCAGTCATTACAAGAACAAGTGAGAAAAGGCAGCAAATTGCAAGTACTATAAACAAGCAGGCTGTGTTTCCAAAAGGCAACCTGTCTACAGTCTCCAGGTTTTGTTTCAAAATTATGCTTCCATGTCATAAAAGCCTATCTTCGCTATTAATTTAAAATATTAACAGAGTCTGAGAAACAACATGGCAGGTTTTTGTTCCAAATATTTACTTCAATGGGGGCAACTAGAAACACCAAGTGTGCCATCTGTGGAAAATTCGGAGTCGAGAGCAAGTTTCTTCATCCTTTGCTTAGGAGAATCGTCCCTCACACAGCCATCAGTGTTCATCTGGCTACTCCTTATGTCCCCTTGCTTCGTAAGCACCTGGCTGATGATGCGGGACAGCAAAAAAGAGTGTGGGAGCAGGTGAGACCAAGTGCTGATGCTCACAGCCTGTCCAGGCATCTGCACACAATCACACAGGCCTCTTGGTCTTTCCCTACATTCTCATTGAATGATTCCTAAATTTCCCAAGGTTGCAAAGAGAAGACAAAACACACATATGCTTTGAATCTACTGGCCAAAACTGCCATTTGGGAAAGGCGTGCTTGGAAAAGGAGAGGAATCACTAGAAAGAATCTGTCCAATCAAGGTAATCGGGCAACAAGCCTGGGAGATAGAAGCCTAGTGTGAGAAAGCTTAGGGCAACAAGCACTGGACCATCCACAGGCCCTGTACCCATCCAGTACTATGGACAGTGTGGGGAGTGATTAAGAGCACACCTTCTCAAGTCAACTGCCTGAGTTCAAATCTGGGCTCCAACACTTGCAAGCTGTGTAACCTAGAAAATGTAGGTATCTTCCATTCTAAAGTTTAATATTACCTACTTCATTGGGTTGTTGGAGAATGATATGAGAAAAGACATATAAAGCATGTGTCATAAAGTATGCAATAAATACTATCATTAATAAATTAATAAAATGAGGTCTTCAAGCCTCATTATAGGGGAATGGTTGTTAAGTGGTCCCTGAATGAACTATATGGCCACTTTGGTCCTTGGTATCTTAAGTAGTCACAGTCTTAAGGCTTCCTTAACTTTAAAAGATAGTCATCCTAATTACTAAAAAACCACTTGCTTCAGAGAAAAAAAATGCTCTTTAAATATGATTTCACATTTTCAGAAACCCACCTGTTACAGAAAGCAAAGTTCCCTATAAATTAATCCAATCTACATGGGTTACCCAAAAAAATAATTAGAATTTAAACTAATGGAAAGTTTCCCTTAATACTTGCAATAAACAAAGTTCCAAATAGAAAAGATCAGCTGGTCCTAAAAACCTCTTAAGACATGTATCAAAAGTTTGTAATTGCTGAGCTAGAATTAAAAGGAGGCAAGGGAGGGAAGGGGGTTTAAGATTTCAAATAGATATTTGACACAACCACTTCTACTGTAGAAAATTTTTCTGATGTGAAAAATTTCTGAGCGTCAACTAATTGTAACAACATTCAAATGACATTTACTTTGGAACATATTTTCCTCACTTTCTTGAATTCCTTCACGGCAAGGAGGAAAAAAAGATACTATATTTCAGAAAAAAATAGCCCAAGGCAAACAGAAAAAAAATCAAACAAGTCTGGTAATGTATTTTGAAAAACAAATTTAACCAACTAAAATCATTTGATTATATTTCTTCTCTTCCTCTAAAAAAATTGTGCCATATCTAAATATGTGAAAGCTAAGGATAAAAATCCTTTTCCTCTAAAAGTAAATATACTTCAAAATCAACAAAAAGAAAAAGCGTAACAATTTTTAAAATAGTATATTGAGGGCCTTAAAATTAGCTGGAATTTCACTTTCCTGATAGTCAACCTCCGAATAAAATGTGAACTGCTTTTTAAATGAATCTATTCCAGTATTTTGCTTAATCGCTTCATATTGACCTCCTCATTTGCATTGCTTTTTGTTTTTTAGTTGTCTATTCTTTCAAGCTTAAACAGACCTAAAGTAGAAGTAAGATTCTTAAAACTGGGAAATTTTCTAAGTTCATTTCCATGATTAGCTTTTCAAATTTGTTCCAGCTCTCTCTACTTTTCCAAATTCCTGTTTTCATCCAGAAATACGAGTTTCAACATTAAGTAACCAGGCATAGAAAATTTCTTCCATTGCCATCTTCAAATCTTTAATATATCTTAAACATTTTTCACTAACTTTATACCAATACCCTCTCAAATGGCAATATGAATGCATGCAAATGTGTGTGCAAATGAAAAATCGTGGTTCTTCCAGAGACGAAGTCTCTAGCCTGCTTCTAAACACACTGTCCTGAATCTATGAGTATGCACGCAAATGCCAGATTTCTGAAAAATTGTCACAAGCAAATGCATATATTTCATTTCCTGCAAATAGTGGGAAACAAAACTTGACATTTTCTGCGCTTTTTTCCCCCATCATTTTCAACTCCTCCCATCCACCAATCATCTAACCCCCCTCCTCCACCCCCCTGCCAATAAATCCTGCTGACTCTTCCTTAACAGCTAATTCAACTGCTCTAGAATCCCTAGCCAGTCTCCAGGGCAAACTTGAAGGTCCCAAGTCAACTGAAAGCACCGTCCTTGGGCATCTGACCCCCTTATCGCACACCACCCTTTTTTCTCCACTTTCCACAGATCCACCCAGAAGTGTCAAGTGTGACTTCAAAACCTTCCACCTTCTCCACTTTGCATCCTCCATCCACACCATTTGCTTGGGGCCTTGCAATTCCAAGTACCAAGACTCCTTTTGGATGCTTTATTTTGAAAACATGAAAAATTGTCTTTCTGCTGACAAAGCTCAATTCACTGCATTTCTCATGCTTTGGAACTATGCAATTTTAGAGCTAGATGGAATCTCAAGACATAATTCTAGGCTAGTCCTTTCCTTTTATAGATCTAAAGTCTACAGCTCCCAAAAGGTAAATGAATCATTCAAAACTCAAGCCCAAATTATAAATCTCATTCAAGACTCAACTCAGAAAACACCTGATTAGAGATTCAGCCCCTTCAGCTGGGCCTTCACAATTAAATAAAGACCTCATCATCCAAAATAGTATTAACACAGGGCACACTTTAAAATAGTTGATAGAAAGGAGGAAAGCTGATAACTGTTACACATTTTTATCTTTCTTCTTACCCAAAACTTCAATTTAACCACCTATCATCATAAGCACACAACACACCTCTGAAAGTAGGGCAACTGTGTGCTATATTCCTGGAATTACAGATCCCCAAAGAAAATAAATTTTATATATATATATATATATATATATATATATATGTATAGTAAGTAACATAACACAGAGACCTTTAAATGCTGAATTGCCATTTTAATAGAGAAAAAATCTGAAAACAAGGAATAAAAAGAAATTTTCTTAATTAGGTTACAAAGCAAAAAATTACAGTAACCATCATATTTAAGTCATATTTAAGTTTTAACAAATTAGCTTCATTCCTTTTAATATTAGAAACAAGAATTCCACTACCACTGTTTACTGGAAGCACTAGCCAACAAAATAGGACTAGAAAGCAATCACTGTAGATGTGACTGTTTTATTTCAAAAAAAAAAAAAAATCAATGGGTCTCACAATGTTGCCAGATATATGATGAATTTAGAAAAACCAATAGCATTCCTTCATATCAACGATAACCAATCAGAAAATAGAAAATAAGATATCATTCACAATAGCAATAAAAACTATGATGTACAAGTATTAACCCAATAGGGAGTATATGAGACCTTTATAGAGAAAAAAAAAAAATTTAATCCATGAAAAGAAATCAATGCAGAATTGAGAAAATGGAAATACACATATCAGGTAAATGGATGAGACAACTTAATGTTGTAAAGATGTCAGTTCTCTCTAATTAGCTTTATAATAATTGTAATAAAAATTCCAGCAGGATTTTTTGAGCAACTCAACAAATTTATTCTAATATGTAAATAGAAGAATAAAGCTTCATGAAAGATCAAGTTAATTTTGAAAATGTGAGCAAAAGGGAAGAACTCATCCAACCAGATACAAATATTAACAAAACCACAATGGAAATACGCACACATACAAACACATACATATATGTGCATATTACGGTCTAAATATTTGTGTCCCCTCCCCGCTAAAAAAGCTCATATATTGTGGCCGGGCACTGTGGCTCAAGCCTGTAATCCCAGCACTTTGGGAGGCTGAGGTGGGCGGATCATGAGGTCAGGAGATCGAGACCATCCTGGCTAACACGGTGAAACCCCGTCTCTACTAAAAATACAAAAAAATTAGCCGGGCGTGGTGGCGGCAGCCTGTAGTCCCAGCTACTTGGGAGACTGAAACAGGAGAATGGCGTAAACCCGGGAGGCGGAGCCTGCAGTGAGCCGAGATCACGAGAAGGCACTCCAGCCTGGGCGACAGAGCAAGACTCCGTCAAAAAAAAAAAAAAAAAAACTCATATATTGAAATTCTAACCCCAAAGTGATGCTATTAGGTGGTAGGGCCTTGGAAGGTGATGAGGACATGAGGACTCACAGCCTCACTTGAGGTAAGTCACTCAGCTCTCTTCAACTGAGGTCCAAAAAAGTCACCACAACTCTCTATGGAACACCATAACTGGGAGCTGAGTTAGCATCTTGGAAAAAAATTACTTTTTAATATCAAAGGCCAATATAGCATACTAATTCTCAGATACTTAAACAATAAGCTCATTAGGGCTAAACCACATGGAGCTAATACTTTAAATTGTTTATATGGTTTTTAATTAACTACTCCTAATAACAGAAGTAATGTCTGATGGGCAGTATGTATACAGATGTCAAAAACAAAATGTAGACTACACCCCGCATAGCATTTAATGTGCATTACTCAGGAATCATCTGTCTCCACAGCTTACTGCTTCCCCTCAAGGATGGACTTTCTCAGGCCAGAGATGGTATCTAACCAGCCACGGTGTATTCTGTTGAATTTGATACATGGCCTCACCTTGCAAAAGCTATGAATGCAGTAAATAAAGAGCAATAAATCCCCCCAACCTCAATTTTTATCACCGGTTAAACCACTGCCTCTTCCCTGAAAACCTAATTTTAAAAATATCAACACTGATTCATTATTATCTCTTCTCCTTTTCCAAACAGGCAGAAGAGTCTGGAAAAGACATACATACCACCACACTTCTCATACACAAACATGAAATGTCCAAAAAGCAACCTGGCACAACATCAACCAACTCACATTATTCAGAGATTCAGCAAGTATTTAATAAACGTTTACTATGTGCCAGGCACTGCTCTCAGGAACAAAGTACAACAATAAGCAAAACAAATATTCCTGTCCTCACAGAAATGGCATCCTGGTGAGAGAAAGAGTTCCTCCCCACCCACCACCCCCTAAAAAGATAAATAGGTAAAATATGAAGCAGGGATAGAAAAAAAGGAAAAAAACTTGAGGAGGCTTTCCAATTTTAGGTAGGTGGCCAGAGAACGCTTCGTGAGAAGGTAACATTTGATTAAAGATGTCAACGAAGTAAAGGAGTGAGCCAGGCTATCTGGGTAAGAGCATTCTACATAGAATCTCCACAGAGCACAAAGGCCCTGGGGTGAGAGTTCACTTGGTGTGTTTGAGCAAGATGGACAGTGTGGCAGAGGTGGAAGTGAGCAAAGCATAGAGCAATATGGAGTTGAGGTCAACAGGTAAGGGATGGGAGAGACTAGTTCCTGAATTAGAAATTACAGACAACAGCCAGGCAAGCCAGATGCCTGGTACCACCTAATGCTCATGCAGACACAGAGAATGACAAGCAAATTAGAAGAATGGGTTTCAATAAGCTTTCTCCTCAGGGTCATATTCAGGTATTAAATTGTTATTTGCATACAATTTACTTATGTCTACATGGAATGGATCATTTCGACTGGATAATTTTCATCATAAAATTATATTACTACTGCCCTGAAGATGGGCTTTTCATGATTTATTCTATGCTCTATTTCTTCTCACGTCTCATTGTAATCGACCCAGAAGATACTTTATGCCAGTAATGAATCATAGAACAAAAGGCGAGTGCGTGCTGAGGAATTCTATAAATGATCACTCTGGAACATGGGGACAAGGGCTCCTATTTTATATTTAAACATCTGTCTCCTACCAGTGGGTCAAACCAGCCATGGAATGGGAAGTCCAATGTCATTCTGAGAACATTTCAAGAAGCAAATTTGATTTTTCTTAAAATCAATAACTAATCTCTGACAGAGCACTCCTGTCTACTAAGAGATCATTATCTCCTTCCCAAATGCTCAGGCACAAAAATGCCAAGCTCAAAAGGGCACGCCTACTTGTGTTTCCAAATGTTTCATGCTAAAAAAATTAAATCACGACATCATCAACATGCCCAAGCGGCGTGCAGACTCCTACAGGAGCTGTGGAATAAATCCCACTAATTACTATTCCAAGCTTGGTATTGCTGATGAAGTTAAGATAAAAATGCAAGATTTGCTAATAACACAGGAAGTCTGGCTAGATAGCACCTTACTAACCCACCTACAGTGATAGCCCCAGGAGGCTACAGAAACCTTATAAGTCGTGCGTCCATGAGGCAATTCTCCTAAAAACACTGTATTTGGCCAGGACCTTAGAAGCTCTTGATATTTGCCTTCTTTTCTCCTGTGCTTTTTATAAGTATGGAACACATACACAGGTGTCTTATATACCTAGATTTAACCCCTCCCTAATTCTCAGTAAGGCACTTTTGCCAAAGCAGAAATAAACTGTAGGCTCACAGGCTTATGCTAACACTAAGTTAGGCTTTTTGTTGTTGTTGTTGTTGTTGTTTGTTTTTGTTTTTGAGACGGAGTTTCGCTCTTGTAGCCCAGGCTGGAGTGCAATGGCGTGATCTCGGCTCACCACAACCTCCGCCTCCTAGGTTCAAGCGATTTTCTTGCCTCAGCCACCCGTGTAGCTGGGATTACAGGCATGTGCCACCACGCCCGGCTAATTTTGTATTTTTAGTAGAGACGGGGTTTCTCCATGTTGGTCAGGCTGATCTCAAATTCCCGACCTCAGGTGATCCACCCGCCTCGGCCTCCCAAAGTGTTGGGATTATAGGCGTGAGCCACCGCACCTGGCCTAGGCTTATTTTTAAAACACAAATATATTTAGATCCTGTCTTGGACTTTTAAGAATCCTGAATCCAGACATAGGACTTGAGTAAACAGAGCCAACAAGATTCATTTACTTATTTTTATTTACTTATTTTTCTACTAATTTCTGAAGCACAAAGGAAAGCGCCTGACTCACTGTCAGATCTCTCCATTTTTACCAATGAATTCAAGACAGGGAATCTTTAGCAGTATTTGTGGTTTAGGCACTAGGCTGCTGTC
Source organism: Pan troglodytes (assembly GCF_028858775.2). Taxonomy (NCBI): domain Eukaryota; kingdom Metazoa; phylum Chordata; class Mammalia; order Primates; family Hominidae; genus Pan; species Pan troglodytes. The sequence continues at coordinate 35,856,237 of NC_086015.1, forward strand.
ATTCCAGTCACTGAAATCTGCAGAAAGTGTGTGGATGGAGCCATTAGAAACAACCCAGGCGAGGCTTAGGCTATTTTAAATGAGAAGATATTTGTGTTGCCCCATCTCAGGATTTCAGGTAGCAGAGTTAGAAAAGCTGTAGTAGATGCTTTCAATGTCCTCGATTTAACCAACTAATTGGATGTCCCACCACATTTCTTCCAAAACCTACTGACTGACGCATTCTAGTGCTGACTCAAAGCCTTTCTCTAGTTATGCCTGCACACTCTGCCCCCACCAGCTGAGCTGGGTATTTACAAACAGCCAACGGTATTTAGTCCCTACTGTATTTGTGCTGCTGTACTTATTATTTTAATTACACAATTGAAATAACAAAGAAACCAATAAAAGTATGAAAATAATTGTCTTTATGAAACTAAGCTGTATAATTTGAAAAATATCAATAAAAGTGAGCTGCTAAAAACAGCCATTGAATTAGGTACAGGCATGACAACTAAAAAAGAGTAAAAACTATCTCTAAAAACCTAGAAGCATTCTGTAATCAGGCTGCCCTACTCTTTAAACAAATCAAAACAGGAAATTATAGGTAATACATAATAGATACGCTTTACATCAGGGAGATGATGCAGAAACTCAAGCAGCAAGCCCACGCTTGATGAATGGGCCTTGGAACTTTAGATCTAAAGACTGGTGGGTAAAGATTCAAAGTTAAAATGACACACACACTTAAGGTCTATATATATAATGGTTGATGATTTCGCTGTTTTGATTAAGGAATGATGTCTCCATATCACCTTAGCTAAGACTTAGGACTTCTCTTGAAGTATCTCAGCCCTATGATCATAGAACCCTGGAGTATCCCTAATGTGTGAGCTCTAAGAATGCAGTTTCCATAAATTCACCAGTGCAAATATTGGCTCAGCAAAGAGCTTCTGGGCTTATTACAGAAGTGGCATTGGCTAACAGGTGTCAATACCTGAGCAAGTTGGCTCTGTGTTAATACAGGGAGGAAGACAGGGTGATCCTTACAGGAAATGCAAAAGAAAAGTTGTTGGGCTTTACATAAAACACAAAAGCTCCTACTATGGCTTCTGACCCAGCATGTCACAGTCATAACAGATGTTAGAGCACATGAAGAAGAAAATTAAACTCTTATCACTCCTTGCATGGTAGTACATGAGAGTTTTTTTCTCATTTCTTCCTGTCCCCAGAGACTCTGCTACCTGCTGAAGAGTCCAAATTATTCATTTTTTAAGAGTTTCATCTTGTGTTAAAATCTAATTGGATTCCTACAGCTTTAACAGACTTAGTGGCTTTAAGTCTAACGGATCAACTGGCCTAATTCCATCAAAACTGATACAGGAAGAGCAAAAGAGAAGTTATGGAGTTGGGGACAAAAACATGACCTTCATCCAGAGCCAGGCTGAGAATACGTTCCATAATAGAACGCTATCATTTTGGGATATTCCTAAAACTTTGATTTAGGTTTAGATACAGGAGGTGGCTATAAGCAGCGACAAACAGAGAGATGAAAAAATGTGGAAATTACACGTGCTGGACACATTGTGTGTCCTGCCTTATACCTCTCAATCCACATTTTAACTCCTGGCTGCTGAGCCAACTATTGGTACACAGACAGCATGAGGCCTTGGCTGTGCTATTTACCTCCTACCTTCTGACCTGGGACTCTTCTACAGAAGCCTGTTTGGAAAGTCCACAGCAACTGTTCAGCCAAGTACAAGTGCAAATCTAGGCATGCAAGAGAGAGTTAACCCCACCTACCTCCCACCTTGGGGCAGCCCTTGATCAACGGGAGATGGGTGCCAGGAGATGATAATCCCATTACCTGTGTCTGGGGTAGAGAATTCTGAAGCAAATTCTGTGTGGTTCCTACAAGGGTAGCCAGTGGGATTTGGCTTAAATTGCCCACAGCTGTAATCAGCACAAAAGCACACCTCCTGGGGTTCCTCCTCTCTTTCCATATTTTGTTCCTCTTGCTCTCCTTATTCTACTCCTCCGGGATGACATTCCTGCACCCAAGCCTTCATCCCTGAGGCTCTGCCTTCTGGGAGAACCCATCTAAAACAATAAATACCCATTGTTTCAGAGTGCTAGACAGTGGCAAAATGGTATGCTTGCTTTAATCTGACATCTCTGATCATTGTTGGCCCTCCTTCCTTTGCTGCCCCAATTTATTCTCTCTATAGGTTAAAGTTCCAGTTGGCATAACAGCAAAGTTCCTTTCCTCCTCAAGTCTATCAAGAGCTACATTGAGGAATACAGAGATGCATTTCCAGACAAAGGACCAATCTAGACACTGTAAATAGAGGATATCTAATAATAAGTTCACAACTGGGTATCTCCAAGACATATACCCCGTGCTCAGGGAGTCACATGTTAACAGCTCCACAGTCACTGGTGGCCCTGGACCATTAGTTCTAAATCAAACACAGGCAGCAGCCATGAGTCCAGATGCTCTGAGCAGAGAGAGGGCAGATGAGGCAAGGGACAGGGATGCTAGGGTCTGGGGCTACATAACTAAGATCTGCTGATGAGCAGAGTAGTACAAAGATTGTTTTTCCCCATGAGCAATTATGATAAGATGGCTGAGATTCTAACATTTTACACCGTAGGTACAAGATGCTAAACTAGGATTCCTGTAACAAAGCACCAGTCAGGCAAAAGGGGACCCATGTATTATCTTTGGGATTGTGACTTAAATCATTATAATGCAGAGAATTGCTTAGCAGCAAGCAAAATGTGTTGGTTCCAACCGTGAACTGCCATGATTCAAGTAAGCTGGCTCAGCCTGTATATTTTATGACCCAAAGACTGAGGAATAAGATTAATGCCTTATACAAAAGAATTAAAAACAGACTCAAATACATATACACAAATGTTTATAGCAGCCCTATATTCACAATAGTCAAAAGGCAGAAATAACTCAAATTTTCATCAACTGATAAATTGATAAATGTGACAAATCCATACAATGGAATATTCATCCATAAAAAGGAATGAAGTATTGATACATGCAACATTGTTGTTGAAACTCAAAAACATTATGATAAAGAATAAGATGTCAGACACAAAAAGTCACATATGATTTCATTCATAGGAAATAATCAGAATAGTAAATCCATAGAAACAGAAAGCAGACTGGTTGTTGTCAACAGCTCAGGGAAGAGAAATGGGGAGTAACTGCAAGTGGGCACAGGGTTTTATTTTGTGGTAGCAAAAATTGTTTTGGAACTACATAGAAGTGGTGGCTACACAACATAACGAATGTACTAAACATCATTTAATTGTCCTCTTTAAAAATGGCTAATTTGGACCAGGCACAGTGGCTCACGCCTATAATCCCAGCACTTTGGGAGGCCAAGGCAGGAGGATCACTAGTGGCTATGAGTTCAAGACCAGCCTGGGCAACATAGCAAGATCCCATCTCTACAAAACAATGTTTTTTTAAAAAACTAGCTAGTCAAGGTTGTGCACACCTGCAACCCCAGTTATTTGGGAGGCTGAGGCAGGAGGATCACTTGAGCCCAGGAGGTCGAAGCTGCAGTAAGCCGTGTTTGTGCCACTGCACTCCAGCCTGGGTGACAGAGCAAGACCCTGTCTCAATAAAATTAACCATTGTATGTATTTTATGTCAATGACTTTCATATCAATTTTTTTTTAATGAAAATAAAAATGAACACCCTAAGGATCCAGCAACCCTCCACCGGCAATTCTAACACTGTCTGCCTGCCTGCCTCCATCTTCTCCTGCTCATCCTGAAAGGGTTTCTCTTTATGCCACAAGGTATGTGGAACATACAGAATATTTTATAATAAGGCTGCTCTTATTTATTCTTCATGTAGGCAGAACTGTATACCCAGGGCAACTGGATAAAAACTGAGAGCTACTGGAAGCAATGACTCAAAATTACTTATTAAAGTAGGAAGTGAGTCCACCAACAGAAGAGATTCCAAATTGTTAAAGTGGTTGTTGTAGAGAGATGAGACCAGGATCTTCTTTCCTCTATTTTCCACATTTTATTATGTGCAATTATAGTGCTTTTATAGTAAGAAAAAAGTTAAACTAATGAATTCTATTATTCCTCAACTTCCTTATAACATTGACTGTTTATTACACACAGAGCAGAATCCAGTAAGAAGCAGTTCTGTGTCAGACTTCACCAAGAGGAAATGCTAAGCATGAGCCCCAGACAGCACACATTATAAAGAGAAAAAAGGCAAAAAGCAGTCACTCCACCAAGTCCAGATTTGAAATTCTCTACTGCTCTGCATGACCCAGAGACAGGGCAACATGGGCAAACCGATGCTTTTCAGAGACTCCCAAAACCTGTCATTTACAGCAGGGCAGGCTCTTTTCCATGCATGGATTGCTACCATTTCAGGTTTCTTTGGCTTACCTGTGCATTACTTATTTGACTTCAAGAGGAATCCCGCACAACTGTGGTCAAGACATGGAGAAGATGAGACATGTGCTTTGCAAAAGGCAAATTTGAAATAACTGAACCATGACAAAATTTTAAAATAGCTATTTTTAAAGTTTATGTTTCTTTTGAGACAGGGTCTCACTCTGTCACCCAGGATGAAGTGCAGCAGCACCATCTCTGCTCACTGCAACCTCTGCCTCCCAGGCTCAAGCAATCCTCCTGCCTCAGCCTCCCGCATGGCGGGGACAACAGGCATGTCCCACCACACTACGCTAATTTTTTAATTTTTTGTAGAGACAAGGTCTCACTATATTGCCCAGGTTGGTCTCAAGCTCCTGGGCTCCAGCGATCCTCCACCTTGGCCTCCCCAAAGTGCTGAGATTATAGGCATCAGCCATTGCATCTGACCAGAAATGGCAATTTAAAAAATCCTATTGGGGCCGGGCAAGGTGGCTCATGCCTGTAATCCCAGCACTTTGGGAGGCCAAGGTGAGTGTATCACCTGAGGTCAGGAGTTCGAGATCAGTCTGGCCAACATGGTAAAACCCCGTCTCTACTAAAAATACAAAAAAATTAGCCGGGCCTGGTGGTGGGCGCCTATAATCCCAGCTACTTGGGAGGCTGAGGCTGAGGCTGAGGAATCGCTTGAACCTGGGAGGCGGAGGTTGCAGTGAGCCAAGATCACGCCATTGCACTCCAGCCTGGGCAACAAGAGCAAAACTCCATCTCAATAAATAAATAAATAAATAAATAAATAAATAAATAAATAAATAAATCCTATTGGGAACAATTAATCTAGTGCTAGTGGCCACATATAAACATACCACTCTCTTGACTACCCTTTGGGCAAATCCAAAGGTCTTATCCCAAATGCCCCTCTCTTTCTCTGCAGCTTCTGGTGCTCCTGAGCATGCCCACCTTTCAAAGCTGGGATGAAAAACCATGCGAATTTTCCTCCTGTATCTGAGCGTACATCCTTTAGCTCATCGATGTCCTCTATATTCCTCTATCCCCCAACTATGAGTGAACCCCAAGATCCAGCCTTCTGTTGTTTGTATGGACTTTTCTCTACAAAGAACTTTTTATGTGTCTTCAACTGTCACCTCTTCTCAGAAGAATCACAAATGTTCACTGTCAGTCCTCAAAATAACTCAGATTTCCAATTGTCCATAAAGGGCTGTCACTTCAAGGATCCCCCAACCCAATGTCTCATTCTCCCCTTTCTCATTACATCATTTATCCACCAGGTGGTTCCCCATCTCAGCCTCCACTCACAAGTCATCTGCAATTCTCCCCATTCCTTTTTTTAAAAAAAAAAAAGACAGAATCTCATTTGGTAGCCCAGGCTAGAGTACAGTGGCACAATCTCGGCTCACTGCAGCCTCGGTCTCCCAGGTTCAAGCAATTCTCATGCCTCAGCCTCCTAAGAAGCTGGGAGTACAGGCGTGCCCACCACACCTGGCTGATTTTTGTACTTTGACGGGGTTTCACCATGTTGGTCAGGCTGGTCTCAAACTCCTGACCTCAGGTGATCCACCCACCTTGGCCTCCCAAAGTGCTGGGATTACAGGTGTGAGCCACCATGCCCAGCCTATTATTTCTCTCACTGTGGTAGCAAACCTTCTCTTGCCCTCCTCAGAGCTGTCCTTTCCTTAAACTATTCACCGTCATTACCCCAATCCATATCTGTGTTGACTCCCAATAAGTCTTCCAAATGAGTGGTTAAGACATAGACCCCTTCTCACTCAACACTGAGAGAGAGAATACATTTTGAGTCAACAAGATTTTGTCCAGTCAGGAAGTCAGAAGCGTCTCAGTGAGGGAATTTAATATGGAAAATTGGTTGCACAGAGGATGGAACAGCAGAAAGAACAGCCAAGGAGAGGGAGGCAACCTAAAGATCAGCAACATGGGAGACTATTACACCCTCCAGGGCTGGAGGATCATGGGAAGAGGGGCTGGAAGCAGGGCCCAGAAGCTGCAGCCAACCTGCAAGACCAGACACACAGCGGGGCTGCCTGTGGGACGAGGAGCCAGGGGGATGCAGCCCACAGCTCTCCCAAGGCAAGCTGAAGGAGTGAAGCACGCCAGCCCCTCCTGCCTCCGAGGCTCCTGCCAGCACCTCCCTCAGGCTGAGCCTACCTGGAGCGGAGAGCAGGGACCCTGGGAAAGGCAAAGTCACAGGTGTCGCCAGTTTGTGCTATCCAAGATGATGCAGAATCAGGCTTGACTTCAGGGGACACCTGCCCTGAAGCTTTGTTGTTCCTTTGGTTCTGGGCATGGTGTGATAGGATTCTATATACTCTGGCACAACCCCTTGTGGTCTTTTCTTAAGTTTACCTCTTGGTGAACTGCCTTCCTTGACTCAGGCACACGTTTTACCTTCTCTTCTGCTGTTACTCTCTGCTTGTCCTGGAAGAATTTCACATCTCTCTTTCCCACTACAAGCCCCCCACAGTTTGTTCAAATACAGACATACAGCAAGTTCAAGGTCACGGTGGAAAATGTTTTGTGAGTCTCATCTCAAACATGAAGAACATGAATACCATTATCTGGTTCCAGTTCCACCCAGTGACTTTTTTCGTCAGTTCTTTTTAAAACTCATGCTCTACTACTCTCAAATGCCCTATTGCATTTAAAACGAAAAGTAACCAGGTTAAAGAATAATATGTTCCTAGGCCAGAGCTGCTGCTTCAACCTTTTAATTGCATTTCTGCCCCAGAATAAATGGGAGCAATGACTGCCTCCCACATGCCTGTTCCCTGCTCTGACCTCCTGCTCAGGTTTAAGGATTAACACAGAACAGCTGAAAAAGCATTTCTGGTCAAAAGCTGAGAGTCCAAGGCCATCTAAAAGCATGGTCAATGGTCTAAAATATTGTCTGATACATTAAAATGAAACAGAAGGAAAGGTACACCTTGTTTCTCTTCTTTATTTAATCACATCCTTAATAGTGACATATGTCAGTTAGGAACCCGCTCTGTTGCAAGTAACAGAAAACTGACTGACAGTGGCCTAAACTTCAGGATCCCTTTCATTACTTAGCAAAAAGTTCAGAGTTGGGTGGTCCACCTGAATCTGGCTGGCTGTGTGATTTGCTCTGACCAAGAGACTGTGATCAAAGTGACACTGTGTCAGTTCCAAGCCTAGGCTTCAAGATGCCTTTCATCTTCTGCTCCTGCTACTTTTGAAATTCTGCCAAGTCACATGTGAACAGAACCAGCCATCACCAGACATGTGAATGAGGCCATCCAGGAATAAAAGGCCCCCTGACCCACTTGTCCACTGATCAAATGAGCCTGCCCAGATAAGAAGAAATGTCCAGCATAGCTATGAGCTAAATAAAGGATTATAGTTTTAAGGCATTAAGTTTTGGGAAGTTTGTTACAAAGCAATAGACAGTATGGGCAATTTGAGGATACATTTATAACATTTAAAGTTGAATAGGATCTGAGTATATCTTCTAGTCCAATCCTCCTTTTTAGCAAGAAAACTGAAGCCCAGAAAAACAGAGCAATTATCTCTAACGCACACAAAGACAGGACTAGAAGATTCCTTCTGGTCCTGCCTGTGTGTTTTAGAGATAATTCTAGGTCTAGAATCCTAGGTCTCACTAGCCTTACCACTTCGTACCATAACAAGGCCTTTCCTAGGCTCAAGGGTCTACTATATAACCAAAAAAATACCCACCAAGAGATTGCTATAACATTGTTATACAAGAGATTGGATAAGACTTATGACATATGCATTCCACTAAATATCATGCAGCTATTTTAAATGACAGATCCATATACATACATATACACAAACACTGGCATGAAAAAATTTCCAAGACTGGGCTGGGTATGGTGGCTCACACCTGTAATCCCCGCACTTTGGGAGGCCAAGGCAGAAGGATTGCCTGAAGCCAAGAGTTCGAGACCAGCCTGGGCAACATAGTGAGCCTCCTTCTCTACAAAAATTTAGCCAGGCATGCCGGCTCACACCTGTAATCCCAGCACTTTGGGAGACCGAAGTAAGCGGATCACCTGAGGTTGGGAGTTGGACACCAGCCTGGCCAACACAGTGAAACCCCATCTCTACTAAAAATTAACAAATTAGCTGGGTGTGGTGGTGCATTCCTGTAATCCCAGCTACTCGGGAGGCTGAGGCAGGAGAGTAATTTGAACCCAGGAGGTGGAGGTTGCAGTGAGCCGAGATCATGCCACTGCACTCCAGCCTGGGTGACACAGTGAAACTCTGTCTCAAAAAGAAAAAAATTAAAAACTAGCTGGATATGGTCACACACACCTGTAGTCCTAGCTACTCAGGAGACTGAGGCAGAAGGATCTCTTAAGCCCAGGAGTTTGAGGCTGCAGTGAGCTACGATCATACCACTGCACTCCAGCCCAGGCTACAGAGCAAGACTCCATCTCAAAAAGAAAAAGAAAGAAAAAAATTCCAAGAGCAAGTGAAAAATACAAACAAAAAACAAAAACAATAAACCAGGAAAGAAAATATAAAATATGACCCCACTTCCCCCTTTGTTGAAAACAATATTCACATTTACATGCCCAGAATGGTCACTTTGGAGAAGAGCATGGAGGGGCAAAGAGCAAAGGGGCAGCAAAAAGCTTCCAACATGTAAAAAAGGAAACCAAAATTCTACTTCATTAAAACAAATGTGAGAAAAATTTCACTCTCCATAGAAATGAGCAGAGGTCAGTGGCAGAGCACTCCCAGGTAACTCTCACAACCCCCACTCTGCAAATAAAGCTGGCAATTATACTATTCGTCATCATGCCATCATTATAATCATGATATTAATAGCTACTGAACCTGTCTTTGATTAAGCCTCTCCAAAAGTATTGATTTACTTGCCTTGCAATGTCGCTATAAAACACAAGAAGGAAATGCTCCATCTACTTTACGGAATAAGAAACAAGTACAAAAAAGAAGGAAACAGCTCAAGGTCAAGGCCAATGATAGAACTATTGAGAAGAATACTCGAGTTTCTTCCATTCCTGAACTGCCCCCATTAATGTGGTATGTCTGCATATAATTTGGTTATTAAGAAGTAATGAGGAAAGCATGAACAACATGACACTGGCTTCAAAACCAGAAAATCAAAGCAGTTATCCAAGGTCAGTATTTAAGTTGCAAAAAAAATTTCACAAGAGAAAAGATAGATGTCTTTTTCTCATTTCAAATGCCAAGGAACGCTCTAGTAACATTCTTTTGTATTTCAAAAATCAGATTCTAAAAAAACACTTCCTCAAGTTTAACCAGTCTGTACTATGCATCCCACTGGGGGAAGAAAATATTTATAGTTTCATACTGTACAGAAATCCCTGATGCCCTGGAAGTCTGTGTCGAGAAGTCCTAAGAGAGATGTACTTCTTTTCTCAGTCAGAGACGTGAAGGAGAGCTGAAGAGTAAATGCTCCCCTCCAATCCCACTCCCCAGTTCAGCCCTGGCCCCTCCATCATCTACCTTTGATGAGCAATGGAGAGGAAACCGGCAAGAGCCTCTCCCTGCATCTGCCCACAGCGGGATGAGGGAGGAGGCGCCGCCGTCGGTCCACACCATGGCAGAGTGGCTGCAGCCCATGAGGAGGGCCAGAAGGCACCAGGGCCAAGGCTCTGCCAGTCCTACCCAGACCAGCACGACTCACACGAGCTGTCAAACTTCAGCCTCAAGAGAACATTCTCCTCAATCTCTTCTCCACTCTGTCAGTGCAACACAGAGCACAGGGGAATAAAATTTCTGAAAGATGTGATTTGCTTCTTCAGCAACATGTGCCGGAAGTGTCATGCAGCTCTCCTCTGATTTGCGCAGTATCCTGGCAAAGGGGGTCTCAGACTGCAAAGTTCAGAACCCCCTCCATCCCGTGACTGAGTCTGGCGATCCCTGGAGCCAGGCAGAGCAGGACTCAGAGGGCATTCTAGCTTCGCTGCTAAAACATCTCTCACTCTGCATCCCTTTCTGGGGGAGACGCCCAGGAGTCTCAAAGACATGATGGATAGGCTGTCTTGCATCTGGCAAAGAGAACAAGGCCCTTCCCAAGAGTAAAAGCTCAACTGCAGAACCACCCCGCTGGCCTTGCTTCTCTCTTATACACTGAAACACCATTCCCAGCAGCTGCAGGGTGAAAAAGAACCTCAAGTGAAGAACTGAACATATGGGGATGACCTCAAGCCTCACTTCTGCCATGCCCTAGCCATGTGGCCATTTAATCTCCCTGGGCCTCAGCTTCCTCATCTGCAGAAATGGAGATAAGACCTACCCGCAAGATTGTTGTGAGCATTTATCTGAGGCAGGGATTTCTCAATGAGGGTGACTGTGCTCCTTCCCCTCCCCCAAAGCATTCAGCAAAGTCTGTCAACCGGCAGTCGGGGGCAAGGGGTGGGGGGGAAGGAGGTACACTATCAGGAGGTAAAGAGTACAGGGATGTGCTGAACATCCTACAGTGCTCATGACAACCGCTTCACAACAACTATTATCCAGCCAAAAATGTCAATAGTACCAAGGTGGGAAAACCCTGGGATGAGGTGATGCACGTGAAAGAAACCTATGAACGACAGTGCACTATTTACTACAATTATTACAGGAGAAAAACACATTTTTGTGACATTTGAGCAAGCTACTCCTGTGGCACGGAAGTTTTTTCCTTTTTTTGTTTGTTTGTTTGTTTGTTTTGGGACAGGGTTTCGCTCCCGTCACCCAGGCTGGAGTGCAGTGGCATGCTCTCGACTCACTACAACCTCCAACTCCCAGGCTCAAGCAATCCTCCTGCCTCAGCCTCCCAAGTAAGTGAGACTACAGGCACACGCCACCATGCCTGGCTAATTTTTCTAATTTTAGTAGCGACGGGGTTTCACCATATTGGCCAGGCTGGTCTTGAACTCCTGACCTCAAGTGATCCACCTGCCTCAGCCTCCCTAAGGGCTGGGATACAGGTGTGAGCCACCACGCCTGGCTATTCCTGTTTTGTTTGTTTTAACACATGAATACATGATGAGAATCTAGGAATTTAAAGGTTCTATGCTATAAGTTGTAAAGAAAGAGTACCAAGGGCAGTGTGCCCCACATAGTAGGCAGTTTATAAATGCCTACTGCCCAATGCAATGCACTGGAGTTCATAAGGTTTTTTTCACATGAAAAAGAGCTTTTTAGTCCAAAGAGGTATGCAGATCTGCCAAGCAACAAGGCTTAGGAGGGACAGAAGATGCCATTAAGATAAGCTGCCAAGTAGATGAATGAAAAATAAATATCCTAATAAAGGTAGTCAGGCATCAGCAACCTTTTCTAGTTCCTGACCTGGCCTAAAGAGGATTCAGAGGGAAGAAAGATTGTGAAGGCAGGTGCCAACTAATTAACAAAACATGGAGTTCTACTTCAAATGTGCCTGTACCCTAACCCTCAGTGTAGTTCCTGATAACCTGTCTAGATTACTGAGGGTCAGCATCAAGGGGTCTGTGAAGGGCTGGAAAAGCAGCTAAGAATACAAGATGATGGAGGTAAAGTCTATGGTAGAGAAACAGGATCATCTAATTTGTACCGCAGGCAAGAGTGGTAGGGAAGGTCAATGCTGGGCAGAAAGAAAAATGCAAATCAAGGTTAGCCACCTTGGAATACAGATTGGATGAATGGAAGGAAGAAAGGATCGATGCTATAGTTTGCCCAGCCCAGAACTGACTCTACTTAAATATTAACCCCAAAATGCTCAATTAACTCCCCAGGCATCTTCATTTTCCTACTTATTATTATTCACACAGTTTTTCTTCTCTTCTTGGGCTGAGACATGTCAGCTCACTTCTGCCACATTTCAGGAAGCACCTGCACGTTCTGTTCTAACTTGAGACAGAGCCTCTGCTCTCACCTGGCTGCACCACCCACACATCAGGGATGACACACATGAGGCAGCAGCCCAGTCCAGTGGTGCTGGAGCAGCAAGGCCTGGCTCCAAAATGCAGCCCCTTATCAGATATGCAACCTAAGGCAGTTATTTAGAAGGTTTCAGGGTTTTATCCTCATTGCCTATTTAAAAAGCAAGACATATCTTATAAGGATATTGTAAGGATTAAACTAAATAGTATCTATTAAAGTACTTAACACTGCGCCTGGCATTTTGATCAAGTTTGATAGATGCTGGCATAACAATGTTCATCTATTTGTATAAAATATTGGTCAAGGTCACTCACAACCTTCTTTCATGATATATACATTATATCTCAGTAAAGTTTTTTTTTTTTAAAGGATAACTTTATCCCAAAGATAGCATACAGAATGGTCTAGAGAGATTGCCTAACTGTAAAGGCCAAACTGACCCCAGTGATGGTTTTATCAAAGGCCTGCTCTGATCTTCCTTTTAAACGTCATCTTCCACAATACACTGTGCGCCTGACTCTCCAAGCCCAAGTGTTCTAACCAGTTCTCTGCATCAGCCTGGCTGCCATTGGCCCATAATGCCTCCTTTCCCACATTTTCTTAGCCACTCAGTTCCTCTGTGGTTAGTCTCAGCTAAGACAATAGCAAATGAATAAATTACTTTTCTTAAAATTCATATTATTAACATGGAAATGACTAATAGGTAACTTCTCCCAAAGAATATCTACTTTTTAAAAAAGAATGTTTTTAAAAGTGTTAGACTATATATAATTTTACAGTTTTATATAACACATATACAATATATAATTTTTAAAAGTTTACAAAGAAATAATTTCAAACTTATAGAAAGTTGAAAAGAAAACCCACTACGTATCCTTTACTCGGTTTTACCAATTACTAACATTTTACCCCGTTTGTTTTATCATTTGTTCCCTCTGTTCTCTCCTTCCCCACTTTAAAATAAACACATACACACACATAATTATTATACGAATAAATGAATGAAACTTTTTCCTAATTTAAGGGTAAGGCCTTTTCCCCTTAAATACCTCTAACTGCTTCAGTGTATCTTTCTAAAAACAAGGATATTCTCTATATAACCACAGGACAGCTATCAAATGCCTTTATCCTATCTACTGTCTGTATTCCAATTAATTCCATGTCAGTGTAAAATCAGATCTAGTTTAGGGTCAGGTATCGCATTTGGTTGTCATGGTTTTTTTTGTTTTGTTTTGTTTTTGTTTTTGTTTTTGTTTTGCCAGAGACAGGGATCTTGCTGTGTCCCCAGCCTGGGGTGCCTGCTGCATGATTAGCTCACTATAATCTCCAACTCTCGGACTCAAGGTATCCTTCCACCTCAGCCTCCTAAGTAGCTGGGACTAAAGCATGTGCCACCCTGGCTAATTTTTAAGTTTTTTTGTGCACACAAGGTCTTGCTATGTTGCCTGAGCTGGTCTCAAACTCCTGGGCTAAAGCAATTCATACACCAGGTCTCCCAAAATGCTGGGATTACAGTTTGAGCCGCCATGCTCGGTGAGTTGTCATGTATCTTTAGCCTCATTTAATCTGGAACACTTCCATACCCTTCTTGGTCTTTTATACTGACATTTTTGAAGAATACAGTCCATGTAGGATATATTTTTAAGTAGGAATACCCTAAAATATTTACTGTTGTTCTCTAGCCTCCAGCCTTGTTTTACTTTTCTTCATAGAACCTGTCACCACCTGGCACAGTACATATTTGTCTGTTGGATGTCTCCCTCACACAAGTACAAGCTACACGTAGTCACTTTCCAGGGTCCAGTACCATATCCCAGTGCCTAGAACATTATGGTACACAGACATGCAGTGTTTGTTGAATGCTACTCCCAAGCATTCAACTACTTGCAGTGTTTGTTGAATGCTACTCCAAGCATTCATTCGTTCTTCTAAGCCTTTCCTCCAATGTTAGCAAAACAGGGACCAGACACACCCACTCTGAACAACTGACCCGAACTTTATCACTCACAGTGGATGCAGTTCAGTGCAGGAAATGTCCTCAGACTAAGAGCTGTCTACCCTCAAGTCAGAACTTCTCACAGAGGCCTAGTTATAGAAAATCATCCCACAAGGTTCTAGGCAAAAAAACAGCAACTCAACTATTGTAGAAAAAAGCCCTATTTAAGTACAGATGTATGGTGCAATAAACTAGTTCAACTGAATCAAAACTGTACCATTTTGTTTTTTCCTAAAAATATATATATTTATATATGTATAATATATATGTTATATACATTTATGTTTATATTATACACACACACACACACACACACGTTTTAATCTAAAGGCCTTCTTGACCTAAAATGATCTTCCTGGGTAATGTTAGGACTTTCCTTTCAGGCAAGGCGGGCAGCCAAATGTTAAGATTATGCTGGAGAAGGTATGCAAAATTGTTGCACTTTATGAAGACAATAAAAAAATCCCCAAACTTTATTGTTTTAATAAAAGCTGTGCTTAAATTGTGTTTTATTTACTTAATTTGATGGTATGTTTAGTAGGGTGATGTTTTACACTTAGTTTTAAGTACCCAAAAGGTAATTATCTGTGAAAAACTCTAGAAGAAAAATGGCACTGAGCTTAATAAAACATGAAAGCAAAATTACCCAATAGCAGAAATAAGAAGACAGAGCCAAGGGAAGAGTCAGTCCTTAGATGAGCTTGTCCAACTTTACTAAGGGAGTTTATCAAGCCTAAACTCATCGGAATCTATTCCCCCAAAGACTTGCTACTTCGGAAAACATATTATCCTCATACTCTGCTTTTCAGTCTCAACAGGAGATGCAGCATATCTTACTTTTCACCCAATGATTTGGGAAAGAAAATAAAACAGCTTTAAAATATTTTATCAGGCTAGTGTATTGTTCAGTAAGATGTACAAGTTGAATGTAAGATACACCTGGGGCTTGTTGAAAATGTTTTCATGTAGGCCAGACACAGTGGCTCATGCCTGTAATCCCAGTGCTTTAGGAGGCCAAGGTGGGAGGATCACTTGAGGCCAGGAGATCAAGACCAGCCTGGCCAACATGGTGAAACCCCGTCTCTACTAAAAATACAAAAATTAGCCGGGCATGGTGGCGGGCGCCTGTAATCCCAGCTACTTGGGAGACTGAGGTGGGTGAATCACCTGAACCTGGACAGTGGAGGGTTCAAGGATCACACCACTGCACTCCAGCATGGGCAACAGAGTGAAACCCTGCCTTGAAAAAAAGTTTTCATGTGGGCAGTACTAACCCTCTTCAACCTCCAGTGGCATTCATACCCCCTGCCCTCTGCAGATGGAGAAGCTCTGCTTACAGAACCCAAGACAGGAGCTAGCTCTGCTAATCAGCCAACCACCCCAGCACCGGAGGGTTTTGTCAAGGAAGAGGCCACTCAACAGAGACTATTAATCACTATTTAATTCAAATAAAGGGGAGAGATGTAGCACCTCCCCGCAAAGAGCATTAAACTTTAAACACTTCAAATTATTTCAAGTGAAAGCAATTCAGAGTAGCAAGAAGAGGAGCCTAATCTGAACTGGCAGGAATTTGGAATTACTGAACATCTTCAAGGACATTAGATGTTAAGACTTTCAAGTGAAGAATATAATGAGAAGCAGGTTCATCAGTGACTGCCTGATGGAGAGCATCTCCCTGAAGATAAAACGACCAACTCAATAGTGACCCACGAGAACACAGCACTCAGCAAAAGAGCCTCGGCTCCAGGTTTTAAAATACATTTTTAATAATTCAAATTTTAACCACTTGAGTAACTACATTTTTAATATACAACTGACCAATGCAAAAGATGAAAATTTTGAATAATATCAAAAGGTACACCTAAATCCCTATATACTTTCAACCATAAATCTCTTGTTCCCCTAACAGCACCCCTGGCAACCACTACTACTAGCCTCTCGTGTGTCCTTCCAAAGATTGGCAGGGGGTGGGGGGAGAGACAAGGAGGTGGGGGAGAGGGGAGGAGAGACGAGGAGGTGGGGGAGGGGGGAGGGGGAGAGGGAGGAAGGGGTTAGGGGAAGAGGGAGAGGAGAGAGAGAGGGAGTAAAGGGGAGGGGGGAGAGAGAGGGGGGAGAGAGAGACAGGGGGAGAGAGAGGGAGAAAAGGAGGAGGGGGAGAGAGAGAGACAGAAAGGGAGAGAGAGAGAAAGGGAGAGGGAGAGGGAAAGAGGGAGGGAAAGAAGGAGGGAGAGGGAAAGGGGGGGAGAGAGAGAGAAAGAGAGAGAGAGATACAGAAAAAGTAAGTATGTGTGTGTCTCTCCCGTTTTTGTTTGACTGGTTGGTTGTTCCTATCATGGTATATCTTCCCCACCGCCTGTGTTTTTTTTTTTGAGACAAGGTCTTGTTCTATTGCCCAGACTGGAGTGCAGGGGCGTAATCATGGCTCACTGCAGCCTTGACCTCCCTGGGCTTAAGCAATCCTGCCATCTCAGCCTCCCGAGTATCTAGCTGGAACTACAGGAGCACGCCACCACACCAGGCTAATTTTTTTATATTTCTGTAAGACAGGGTTTCCCTATGTTGCCCAGGCTGATCTCAAACTCCTGGGCTCAAGCAATCCTCCCATGTCAGCCTTCCAAAGTGCTGGGATTACAGGTGTGAGCCACTGTGCCCAGCCCCCTATGCTTTTTAACCTTTTCATCAACTTTAATAAATTAAATTTCTCTTTTATTGCAGAAGCTCAGTTTTTTATCAGAAATACCCCATTTCATTTCACAAGCTGTGCCTTTCCAGTCTTGGGCAGTCAGGTACTGCTTGTTTCGCAGGGCCCAACTTAGCTGGGTCCTGAAAGCACAGTACCCCTTCACGGAAACTCATTCAGTGTCTGGCTCTGTACTAAGAGCACAACAGACATGATCTCATTAATCCTCACCACAGCATACAATTCAATCCTCACATCAAAAATTACTGTCCCCATTTCAAGGAATAACTTGCCCCAAGTGGCACTATAGGGCTAGTTCTGAACCGGGTACTGCCCCTAGAGAGCCTACAGCACTTGCCTTTAATCCTGCAGCATCACAGAAAGTGAGATGGGAGCCACTCAAAACCAGATGCACAATGTGAACAAGGCCAGCCTGGCTGAGTCTGGATTATACTGGAGCTTTCTGATGCGTGGGGAATATAAACATTTGGGCAGTCTATTAAAACTTTTAGGGGGAAAGTCATAACAATCAGGTTTTAGAGATGCTTCTTAGCCACTCCTTCATGATCATCTTCAGGTAGAACTTGGCTTAACAACCAAGTTATCCGTCAACAGAAATGTTGTAGCAGAATTGGGTGAATCTGTGTTATAAAAAGAATATTGTGACATGCTTAATATTACTTAATCCTAACAACTGCCCTGTAGGGTTGATGCCATTATTTTGCCCAATTTACAGAAGTGAAAACTGAGGCTAAGAGACATTACTCGTTTACTGAGTTACTTGAGATTACAAAGCTAGGTAGTAGCCTGTGAGTGGCCCAGGCACAGCCAGAAACCAGGTTTTGTTTGTTTGTTTGTTTGTTTTTTACCTAATTCCCTACATTGTCTATCACACCAGATCCTCCATTTGTTCTAAAAAAATTTTGTCTATGTCAAAAAAAATGGGAAAAGTAAAGAGACAAACCATGAAATGGGAGCTGGAGCTTCCGGATAGCTGAATACAGGAGGCTCTAGGAGGGTGACCGCCCAGGGAGGGCCTAGAAGCTCCACGCCCCTTCCCTTATACCTTACCCTACATATCTCTTCATCTGTATCCTTTGCAACATCCTTTATAATAAACTGGTAAACATAAGTTTCAAAGGGCAGATTTACAATGTGTACATGGCCTCCAGCCATGCAGGTTGTTCTCATCAGTGCCGTGCTGCCTCATGAAATCCTGGAGATGATCAACAAGTTCATGATGGACCCAATCTCCATCTTGGTGAAATGGTTTTCTTTTGCCCTTTCACTTTCTGCCATGGGATGCCACAGCAAGAAGGTCCTCACCAGATGCTGGTCCCTCAATCTTGGACTTCCATCAAGGGAACATCACTAACGTCATCCTCATCCCAAAATGAACCTCCCCCAGGCTCCTTAAGTTTATTTTTCTGTGCAGCAACTGCTTGTGCTGAGACATTGGAAAGGGCTTTGGTTCCAGAATCCTTGAGGAATACACAATTCATTACAGCACCCTTACCTTGTAGTATAATCACATTTCTGCTTAGGAAGGCCAAGAGCCCAGCAAAGTAGGTGGCACTTCCACATGTAATCAGACTGGCCCTTGAGGCCTAAGAGTGAGTGAAATTTTCCAATGGACTTGGAGATTGCCATGTAGGACTTACTCCAATAACAGTTCCATTTGGCCATGGAGAGTATCTTAAGAATGGTGTGGTGGACATTGCTCACATATACCTGGTAATCCTCTCCCTCCTGCGCACATTGGAACCAGCCCTTCCTGCCCCCTTACATGAAGTCTGAGTCAATGAAAAGCCTTTTCTTTCCCTGTGCCCTAAAAGGCCTTGTATTTGAAAATGAAAGCGTAAGATTTTGAAGAAGCCTGCACCTTGGCAACCTCTGCATCATTCACTGCACGAAGCACAGTCACCAGTCACCAGACCTATGATGGGCCAACTCTCTACATGAAGAAGCACATCCAGAGTTGTATTTTACTTGCCCCCAGGTCTATGGAGATGTAAAAAAGGAAAGAATTAAGCATTTTGTTATTGGATGGTCCAAAGGAACATGTCACTGAGTGAGTGACCTTAACCAAGTCATGAAACTGCATTAGAAGGATTTACTATGGGAGAAGAATGAGGGGCTCCAGGCAGAAAGCCCCAAGGCAATAAAGAGACAAGGAAGTGATAAAAGGGGACTGAACGACCAAGGAGGCTAGGGTTATGAGCCACATTCTCCACCGTTGCCACCACATCTTATCTGATGACCTAACCTACCACATTAAAAAAGTTCATGTATGTTCTTTTTAGTTTCTTCTACTCAAAACACTGTTAAAAATACCTTAGTTCTCTTTCTGTTTTTTGTTGTTGTTGTTGTTTTTAGATGGAGTTTCACTCTGTCACCCAGGCAGGAGTGCAGTGGCACAATATCGGCTCACTGCAGCCTCCGTCTCCTGGGTTCAAGCAATTCTCCTGCCTCAGCCTCCTGAGTAGCTACAGGTGCCCACCACCATGCCTGGCTAATTTTAGTGGGTTTTTGGGGGGCTTTTTTGGGGGGTTTTTTTTGTATTTTTAGTAGACACAGGGTTTCATCATGTTGGCCAGGCTGGTCTTAAAATCCTGACCTCAAGTGATCCGCCCACCTCAGCCTCCCAAAGTGCTGGGATTACAGTTGTGAACCACACATGGGCAAAAATACCTTAGTTCTTAAGTCTACAGGTTATTAGACATACATTGCTCTAACCTATACTATGGATAAAAATTATTAGTTTAGAAATCACAGATTTAGAATAAGTCATGTTTTTAATCAATGTGTTTATTTTTGATTTTCATTGGGTCAGTTTGGGGGTCATTAGGAAATTTTGAAGGCATATACAGTCATCCCCTTGGTGTCCATGGGGGATTAGTTCCATGACCCTTCTAAGACACCAAAATTCACAGATGCCCAAGTCCCTGATATCAAATGGCATTTTATTTGCATATAACCTATGCATATATATTCCCCTGTAAATCACCTCTAAATTACTTATAATGTCTAATGCAATGTAAATGCTATGTAAACAGTTATTTGTATTGTTTAGAAAATAATGACAAGAGGCCGGGCGCGGTGGCTCACGCCTGTAATCCCAGCACTTTGGGAGGCCGAGGCGGGCGGATCACGAGGTCAGGAGATCGAGGCCATCCTGGCTAACACGGTGAAACCCCGTCTCTACTAAAAATACAAAAAATTAGCCGGGCGTGGTAGCGGGCGCCTGTAGTCCCAGCTACTCGGGAGGCTGAGGCAGGAGAATGGCGTGAACCCGGGAGGCGGAGCTTGCAGTGAGCCGAGATCGCGCCACTGCACTCCAGCCTGGGCGACAGAGCGAGACTCCGTCTCAAAAAAAAAAAAAAAGAAAAGAAAAGAATGACAAGATTAAAAGTCGATCCATGTTCAAAACAGATGCAATTTTTTTTAGAATATTTTTGATCCAGAGTTGGTTGAATCCACATAGGCAGAACCCACAGATACAGATGACTGATTGTATATAGAACTAGAAACTCAGAATTTAAATTTTAGCTTCTATGATTGTTCAAAAATTGATTAATACTATTAATATTATTGGCCTCTTTGGTGACACTAACCATTCCCTTGGCAAGTTTGCACTGGTTATCTATTACTGCCTAACTACCCCAAAACAAGAGGTTAAAAGTGACTACTATTTTATTTTATCTCAACATGTGTCAGGAACTCAGGTTGGTCTTCCTGGGGTGATTCTTTCTATTCTGGGTGGCATCACCTTGGGTCACTCAGTGGTAGTTGGCCAGTAGCTAGACTTGTCTGGAGGGGTCACAAAAGCCTCGTGCACATCCTGGTGCCTTGAGAGGGGCAGCTGGAAGCCTGGATTTTGCTGTGTCCCTTCATGTATTCTTACAGCCTCGCAATGGGGTCTCTCCAGTAGGGTAGTAAATATTTACAGAGTGGCTCAGGGCTCTGAGCCAAGTGGAAGGGGCCAGTTTTCTTACAGCCCATGCCTGGAACTGTCAGCGGTACTTTGACTTTTGGTCAAAGCTGCCACATGCCAGGCTCAGAAATAGCCCCTTCATGCATTGCATGCCTCTATCAAAATATCTCACGTACCTCATAAATACATACACTATGTACCCACAAAAAATTTTTTTTTAATTTTTTTAAAGAAAAAAATAGCACCTGCCTTTTGATGGGAATGCTGACAGGAAAGCTTCAAAGAATCTGTGGCTATCTTTAATCTGCCCCAGCCTGAGACCAAAGGACCACACATAGACATGCAAAGTATAAGCTCAAATCAAACTTGGAAAGACCGAAGCCTGGTTTAATTCTAACAATAATAAATTACCAAAATAAACATATCCTGCATTAAGACAGTGTTGAAATAAAAGATGTCTGCGTTCTACCCTAGAACTTTAACTATCATGAACAAATGCAACAGTAAAATGTAATGCTTTGTTTTTAGAAAATAAAAAAAAAAAAGAATGGGAGCTAATACTTGCAAATTATGTATCTGATAAAGGTCTAACTATCAAGACTATATAAATAACTCATATGACTCAATAAAATATAAATGAATAAAAAAAGACAAAGGATTTTTATACGTATTTCTCCAACGAGTATATATGAATGGCCAATAAGCATATAAAAAGATACTTAACATCATTCATTAGGGAAATGCAAATCAAAATTACAAGGAGGTATCACTTCACACCCACTAGTATGGCTGCTATACTAACAAATGTTGGCAAGGATATGGAAAAATTGGAACCCTACACATTGCTGATAGGGATGTAAAATGGTGCAGCTGCTTTGGAAACCAGTCTGGTTGTTCCTTAAAAAGTTAAACATAGAATCACCATATGGCCCAGTCATTCCACTTTTAAATATACACCCAAAAGAATTTGAAACAAACTCACACAAAAACTGGCATACAAATGTTCACAGCAGCATTATTCATAATAGCCAAAAAGCAAAAGCAACCCAAATATGCATCAAGCGATGAAGGGATTAAAAATTATGCCATGTCCATACAATGGAATATTAGTCATAAAAAAGGAATGAAGTACTGATTTATGCTACAACATGGATGAACCTTGAAAACACTATGCTAAGTGAAAAAAGCCAGCCACAAAGAGCCACAATATTGCATACAATCCATTTAAATGAAATATCCAAAATAGGCAAATCCATAGAGACAGTGGTTAGTGGTTGCCAGGGGCTGGGAAGAGAGGGTGGATAGAAATGGGGAGTGACTGACAGCTCATGGAAACAGGGAAACAGGGGATTTTTTTAGGAATGATAAAATATTCTGGAATGAGATAGTGGTAGTGGTTGTACAATTTTGAAAACATACTAAAAACCACTGAATTACATACTTTAAAAAAATAAACTTTATGGTATGTGAATTATATCTTAAATTTTAAGAAAAGGTAAGAGCCACTTGTTAGCTATGCCACCTTGGGCTTATCACAAATCTACTCTGTGCCTCAGTGTCCTCACCTAGAAAATGTGGTCATAGCAGTGCCTGCCTTACAGGGTTGTTGTGAGAAATACACAAGATAATCCAAGAAAAGTACTTAGCATAGTACCTGCCACAAAGCAATGTGTTCAAAGATGCCATTTACTATTATTTCCTTTTCCCAAAAATGTGTTCCTTATGACTATTAGTTTCCTCTCTCTTTAAAAAACTAAAAATTCAGAAACATTTTGCTTGTTACTCATGACTGATTTTCAGCTACTGGTTAATAGTTCTCTCTATATAAAAAAAATTGTTATACTTGATCAAATACAAAACAATAATATTTAGAAAAATAAAATGTGGTATCTTGGATCTAGTTTCTTGAGGGACCCAAATCCAACACCACTACTACTAATACTACTACTGTTACTAATACTGATACTAATACTATTACTAACAGGTAAAGGAGAAGAAGAAGGAAGAAGCAGCGTTGATATTTGCTGAGTATTGAACATGCACTAACTGGTTTATGTCCACCCCCATGTGTCATGACAGTGCCAGATGCAGAGGATGCAGTATGATTTCCCCACAGTCCCAGGCCTCCGAGGACACACGGTGGGCCATGAGGGCACAATAAGATGGGCTATAATGTCAGTGAGTACTGGTATATATGGGAGCACAGAGAGAAGACCATGCTGCCTGGGGAGGTCAGGAAGGCATCACAGAAGTATAAGGGGCTTTCTCTTTCTGTTTCTTGTTTTTTGAGATGGAGTCTCACTCTGTTGCCCAGGCTGGAGTTGGAATGCAGTGGTGCAATCTGGCTCACTGCAACCTCCGCCTCCTGGGTTCAAGCAATTCTCCTGCATCAGCCTCCTAAGTAGCTGGTATGACAGGCACACGCCACCACACCCGGCACATTTTTGTATTTTTGGTAGACAGGGTTTCGCCACGTTGCCCAGGCTGGTCTCGAATTCCTGACCTCACACGATCCACCTGCCTCAGCCTCCCAAAGTGCTAGGATTACAGGAGTGAGCCACCGCACCCGACCATATACTTAACCATATAAAGTATATGAGCTTTAAAAACCACAAGAGGGAGGGGGAGGGAAAGGCATTCCTAGCAAAGGAAACAGCAGTGACAAAGGCAAGGAAGCATGGAGGTGTGCAGGGTGCTTGGGGAGCTGTTTGTCTAGAACACTGACTGAATGATGGGTAGAGATAGAGGGGAAGAAACTGGACCCGAAATGAGTGGGCATTTAATGCCAAGATAAAGTTTTGGACTTGCCTTAGGAAGTTTGGTGCCACTAACGATTGTTCGAGCTAGGGACAGGCATAACTAGCAGTCTCCTTTGCTCTTTTGTCCTTCACTAAAGCCGCGTCTGAGATGTCTGCTCCATAAATGGCTCCAGTGGCGTGAACAAGTAGCTGACCCGGACCACAGAGAACATTAGCTCCTGCCTTCAGATCAGTAAGGCCTATGTTCCTGTTGCACAGGTGAGGCAAGTGGACAAGTGAAACTGATCAAGCATTTAATGCTGAGGTCCTAAAGAAGACCAGGACTCCCAATAGAAAGGGAGAAGAAAGGAAGGGAGGGAGGGACAGAAGGGGTGAGGGAGCCCCATTAAACCTCTGTAGATTAAAAGAACTGTTCATTGTGCAAGAGACAAAACTAGATATTGGTAAATTCCTTTCTTAGAAACCATTAAGTAATAGTGGAAGCTTTACCAGCTCTATCCAACAGAACTTTCTGTGATAATGGAAATGCTCTATATCTGTGCTGTCCAATACGCAGCCATCAGCCAGATGTGGCTACTGAGCACTTGAAATGTGTGCCACTGAAGAACTGATTTTTAAATCTTATTTCAATTAAATTTAAGTAGTCTCATGTGGCTAGAGGTCTCCATATTGCACAGCATAGTTTTAGAACCTGTATTTTCTTATCCCTTTTCATCTACTGTTTCTTAGACAAATGCAACAAAGGGAGTTTGGAATCCCTTTCGATCTGCTATGGTCTGAAGGCTTGTGTCTTCCCTAAAATTCATTTGTTGAAATCCTAACCCCCAAGGTGATAGCATTAGGAGGTGAGCCTTTGGGAGGTGATTAGGTCATGAAAGAAGAGCTCATGTTGTTTAAAAGTATCCAGTCTGTGGTAGCTTGTTACAGAAGCCCAAACAGACTAAGACACAACATTTTAATCATTCTGTTACTTCTGAATTATTTCAAATTGTTCTGAGAGACCCTAAAATTGCTTAATCATATAAAAGAGGTATTCAGTGTCATTTGTCAGATTGCCACCAAAATTCTGAGAATTCAGCCAATGAGTTACCAGCAGTACCCTCTCTAAAAGAATAAAATTGGATGTTGTTTTGAGTAGAATCAATCTTTATTTAGTATAAGCGTAAACACTTTGGTGTGCATTTTTCTTTCCAAGTAGTTGGATAGACCAGGATGTTGGGCTGGATGACTTCTGAAATCCCTTGTGACCACATGGTTTCAGAGTCTACAGATGTCACTGGGTTAATCTTGCTTCCCGTTGTGTTGCATCCTAACCAAAATATCAAAGCACCTCTCCAAAGCCCTCTGGCTCACACCCCAGGGCGGGAAAAAGTCAAGAAAGTTGTAGTCTTTCACCATCAGAAACCTAGATTGGCAGGAGGAACAATTAAACAGCTTCAAATCACCTCACCCTTCACATTTTGCTATGGATAGAATTCCCCACTCCTGTCTCCTCCTTCCCACCCCAACAAACAAACCCTTTAATTCCCTGGAAGGAGTCCACACATCCCCTAGGCCTCCCCAAGTAAAGTTTCTCAATGTCCCCAAACAGGGGTGGTGTCTGCACCTGGCAAGCAGGGGCGAGGTCTATCATTTGGTCTTTCAACCTATCCACACACTCCTGCGCACTCAACCACACAAGTGGGAACAGCGACTTCAGGACACACAGCCTTCAGGAACAGAAGACACGCACAGAGCATGCTCTCCTTAGTCAGAGTGGATGTGGAACCAACCAGTGTCAGCCAGGGTGCCAAGCCAGCCCATTTCTCTACGGCCTCCTTTCTCACTGTCCAATGCTCTAACATGCCCTGACTAAAGCCCCTACATGCTTGGGGAGTATAGATGCCATGACAAAGGCGGGGGAGGAGAGTTAGGGTATATCACTGGTGTCAGCTATCATTGGAAGTTTTGTAAACACAGGCAGGTCCCTCACAGCTAGAAGGGGTGAGGAAGAGCTGCCTCACCTACTCTTGGGGCTGTCCAGACCCCAGTGGACGGGGGTACGACAGGGCTCTTACTACCACAAGGCCACAAGGGAATTAATGTGCAATTATCATTCTAAGAGGATGGGCAAAAAGAAAAAATCCAAAAGACCTGTAATTTGGGCAGCTTCCAGCATGAATATTAATATATACACTCCTCAAAACTCAGTAGCTTTTGCTGTTCATTCAAGACCCCTTATGACTTATAATGAATTTAAAGTCCTGTATTAGCCAATCATATTCCTCCATGACCAAATTTGCATAAGACTTTATCCTAAAATTTGTATTTTAATTTAGAATTACCTAGCAAGGACAATAAGCCCTAACCATATGCCAATCTAACCACAGTGTCTTCAAACTCTTTACACAGATGAAGATTCACAGGGACCTACTGCCATCCTCAGTGTAGCCACCACTGTTTGCTCTCAGTGAGCACAGGGTCAAGTGGAGGAGACGGGAAACCAGGTCATTAGTAAGTGCCAGGAGAGAGTCAGGCCTGGGGTCCTAGAAGCCCAGAGAAAGGATTTCTAATGCAATGAGTATCATAAACTATTTCAAATACATCTACATATATCTACATTTTCTTGCTTTTTTATCCATAGATGGGAAAAAAAAAGTTGCTGTGCTTTCCATACTGTTAGATGTATAAAATACCAGGAAACACTTCCCTTTATTTTCTCAACTTCCCACTTGGAGCTAATCAAGAACAGGACACAGGCGGGACACGGTGGCTCTCGCCTGTAATCCCAGCACTTTGGGAGCCCGAGGAGGGTGGATCACTTGAGGTCGGAAGTTTGAGACTAGCCTGGCCAACATGGTGAAACCCTGTCTCTACTAAAAATACAAAACATTAGCCAGGCATGGTGGTGTGCACCTGTAATCCCAGCTACTCAGGAGGCTGAGGCAAGAGAATTGCTTGAACCTGGGAGGCGGAGGTTGCAGTGAGCCAAGATCAGGGCACTGCACTCCAGCCTGGGCACAGAGTAAGACAAGAAGAAAGAGAAAGGAAGGGAGGAAGGGAGGGAGAGAGGGAGGGAGGGAAGGAGGGAGGGAAACAGACAGACAGAACAAGGGGTCAGAAATGACCCAGACAGAAGGGCAAGTAGCTGACTGGAAGGAAGATAAAACACAAGAGAGATCCCAGAAATGTTCTAAGAAACAGGTCCCCAATTGAACACTCTCACAGTCACTTTAAAAATAAAACAGCCCAAACATAGACTAGGTCTATGGCCAAAGCCTGGTCTTCCTAGTCCCTCCTCACAGAGATGTAAACTGCCCATGAAAACAAAACGTGTACAAGTTCCGTGCATATGAACGTACAAGAAAAAAAAAAAGACAGGCAGGACGGACCTCCAAATGGAGTCATGTGTCTCTCTGCATTTTTCCACATTAAAAAGTGCCTGGAGGGATGCATACCCAAATGGTAGCATCAGATTATGTCTGGGGGTGGGGTCTGGGGTGACCTTTTGAAATACTTTTCTATCTTCTGAATGTTTTATATGGCATATAGGTAATATTCATAATCTTGAAAAATAATGCTACTTCCGTTACAGAAAAAAAGGCCTTTGCAAGCTGTTAGAGATGAATTGGCACTAGGAATACATTTGCAGTGAGGATGGGGAATGCCAGTCAGAAAACAGCCACCTGAACCAAAAAGGCAATCCCCGAGCTCCATCGGGTTTTGAAGCACCACATTCCACCTCCCCCGCCATTGTCTAGGTGGCTGCCAAGCGCTACTTGAGGAAGTGATAAGCATCACTGTCTGTCACACATTTATCCTTTAGGGATGAAACGTCAAGGGAGAAGATACTAAAGCCCAACTAGCATCACAGCAGACTCATAAGCTATTATTACACTTCGTGTACAAGTCATCTCCACAAACGAATCCACTTTCCATGTCCAGGAAAAAAAAAATCCAAAAACTATTGAAAATATTGTAAGTTTCCATCAAGTTTGACCTTTAAAAATTTTCTCAGTCAGAATTAAAGCCAATGAAACTAAAATTTTCTTGTATGAATGTCTTTTAAATGTTCCCTAATCACTTGACTTTTGTTCTTTTTACGCTACTTTTCACAAAGGTCAAAAGTAACTTGAAAACAGCACTATTCAGAAATTTCTCCAACTCCCGAACCCACTCCCAAATATTGACTTTTGTTGATTTTGAATGACCCTACATTCTTTGATGTGGTCACTTGAAAATAATAAGGCCTATCTAAAAACAGACTGATAAACAGACACATAGCCACGAATGGATTAAAAAGCAAAGTTGTTTTCCTTGAGGGATTTGTCAAAGCACCAAGGGTGGTCAGGAGTCTGAACTTCCAAGCAGCAGCCTTACTGAAAATCAGCACCTGCTACTAAGCCCCCAACTCCGAGGAGTGCTTCACTTCAGCAAATGGCTTTCACTTCACTCTCTTGCTTGAGCTATATGACAACCTTATGAGACAGATATCATCATTTCAAAGATGAGGAGACAGAGGTTCAGAAAGTACAAAAAAATGGTCTAAGCAGGTATGCTCAATACATCATTGGCAGAGCAGGGATTTAAACAGGTCTTCTCACTCTGAACCCCACAATATCATTTCTAAACCAGAATGTCATGAATTGAAAGATGGATATATCCAATTAATCAGAAGACACTTTTCATTCAAAGTTTACGGGAACCCCCCACCCCGCCAAAATGCTCACCTTGTATAATAAGCTTACATCCCCAAAAAATGAGTGCAAAAGGCTGATGTAATTTTAAGCAATATCACTTAAAAAACTGTAGAAACAGAATCAATTTAGAAGATTGAGGAAGGATTCCTTTGATTACATAAAGATTGCAGACATCCTATTCCAGAGCTGTTTCCTCTGCAATATATGAAAATATGGGGCTCAAGGGGATGGGGGTG
The DNA here is from genome assembly GCF_028858775.2 of Pan troglodytes. Lineage (NCBI taxonomy): Eukaryota > Metazoa > Chordata > Mammalia > Primates > Hominidae > Pan > Pan troglodytes. The sequence continues at coordinate 35,884,834 of NC_086015.1, forward strand.
AACCTTTCTATTCAAATTATGCCAATAAACTAGGATGGGAGATGGAAAGAAGAGGGAGCATGCTACGCAATTTGGGCTTTTGTTCCAGCTTAGTCACTTAACAGTTGTGTAACTTTCAGCCTGTCATTTAGGTTCAGTTGGCCTCCATTTTCTAATTTATAAAAATGGAAATAATACCAACTACCTCACAGGACTTCTGTGAAGAGTAACACAATCATGGATGAAGCTCACACTAGTATAAAGTATTAATTATCATTACTTCTGCCAACAGGCCAGTTCCTGATTCATCCTCAGTGCTTACTGAATTCCTATTGAGAGGTGACAGCGTGCTGGCAGTCCTCAGAGCCCTCGCCTGCTCTCGGCACCTCCTCTGCCTGGGCTCCCACTTTGGTGGCACTTGAGGAGCCCTTCAGCCCACCGCTGCACCATGGGAGCCCCTTTCTGGGCTGGCCAAGGCCAGAGCCGGCTCCCCCAGCTTGCAGGGAGGTGTGGAGGGATAGGCGCAAGGGAGAACCGGGGCTGCGCACTGCGCTTACGGGCCAGCTGGAGTTCCAGGTGGGCGTGGGCTTGGCGGCCCCGCACTCCGAGCAGCCGGCGGGCCTCCTGGTCCCGGGCAGTGAGGGGTTTAGCACCTGGGCCAGCGGCTGCGGAGGGTGTACTGGGTCCCCCAGCAGTCCCCGCCCACTGGCGCTGTGCTCGATTTCTCACTGGGCCTTAGCTTTCCCGCGGGGCAGGGCTCCGGACCTGCAGCCCGCCATGCCTGAGCCTCCCACCCCCTCCATGGGCTCCTGTGCAGCCCGAGCCTCCCCGACGAGCGCCGCCCCCTGCTCCATAGCACCCAGTCCTATCGACCGCCCAAGGGCTGAGGAGTGCGAGTGCATGGCACAGGACTGGCAGGCAGCTCCACCTGCAGCCCCCGTGCGGGATCCACTGGGTGAAGCCAGCTGGGCTCCTGAGTCTGGTGGGGCCTTGGAGAACCTTTATGTCTAGCTCAGGGATTGTAAATACACCAATCAGCACTCTGTATCTAGCTCAAGGTTTGTAAACACACCAATCAGCACCCTGTGTCTACCTCAGGGTTTGTGAGTGCACCAATCGACACTCTGTATCTAGCTGCTCTGGTGGGGCCTTGGAGAACCTTTATGTCTAGCTCAGGGTTTGTGAGTACACCAATCGACACTGTATCTAGCTGCTCTGGTGAGGCCTTGGAGAACCTGTGTGTCTATACTCTGTATCTAACTAATCTGATGGGGAGGTGGAGAACCTTTGTGTCTAGCTCAGGGATTGTAAACGCACCAATCAGCGCCCTGTCAAAACAGACCACTCAGCTCTACCAATCAGCAGGACATGGGTGGGGCCAGATAAGAGAATAAAAGCAGGCTGCCCAAACCAGCAGTGGCAACCCGTTCCGGTCCCCTTCTGCACTGTAGAAGGTTTGTTCTTTCGCTCTTTGCAATAAATCTTGCTACTGCTCACTCTTTGGGTCCACACTGCTTTTATGAGCTGTAACACTCACCGCTAAGATCTGCAGCTTCACTCCTGAAGCCAGCAAGACCACGAGCCCACCGGGAGGAACGAACAAGTCCAGATGCGCCGCCGTAAGACCTGTAACACTCACTACGAAGGACTGCAGCTTCCCTCCTGAGCCAGCGAGACTATGAACCCACCAGAAGGAAGAAACTCCGAACACATCCAAACATCAGAAGGAAAAAACTCCAGACAGGCCACCTTAAAAGCTGTAACACTCACCGCAAGGGTCCGCGGCTTCATTCTTGAAGTCAGTGAGACCAAGAACCCACCAATGCCGGACACAGTCTAACACCACTTTTCCTATCCTAGAAGTTTCCTAAGACCACCCACTTGATAAAAACTACAAGAAGCCAGGCTCAGTGGCTCATGCCTATAATCCCAGCACTTTGGGAGGGCAAGGCAGGAGGATCGCTTGAGCCCATGAGTTGGAGAACAGCCTGGGCTATGTGGAGAAACCCTGTTTCTACAAAAAATTAGCCGGGGATGATGGTGTGTGCCTGTGGCCCCAGCTGCTCAGGAGGCTAAGGTGGGAGGATGGATTGAGAGCCTGGGAGGTCAAGGCTGTACCACTGATTGCACCACTGTATGCCAGCTTGAGCAACAGAATGAGACCCTGTCTCAAAACACACACGCGCACACACACATACATGCACACGCACACACATGGAAGAAATTCACTCTTGCATTTCTTGCATTTAAGACCTTCAAAGTCATACACAAGTAGATTCTCATAAGAATGGCTTTATGACTCTCTCTCAACACTTTCTCCATCAATGCTGCTTTAATTTTTATCATGCACTAAAGGCTGAATGTTTTCTTTTGTTGTTTGTGTTTTCAGGGGAAGTCTGCGTTCTATTCTTCCTGGCAGACCAATCCCATACCCCGGTGACTCCACCTCAAGTAACACCGGAAACCACAGGATGAACCTATGTGACATGGAGAAAAGGGAGATTTTGTCTGTTTGTCAGTTTCTGTCCATGCAGAATCGGAAACTTTCCTAGAAGGGACCCCACCACCCACAGAGGGAAGCACATGGTGGCCCTAGCTGACATCTGTGAGGCTAGATGTCAGAGCAAGGACAAGAAAGTAGGAGACCCAGGTTCCAGTCTTAGCACCACAGCCTCCTGGTTGGGGCTTCTTTGTGTACAAACCAATGGAGGCTGGGCGAGATAGCCAGACCTCTGGATTTCAAAGGTGTTTTGTTTTTGTTGTTGTTTTTTTTTAAGTCTGGGAATTGACTTAGGGTTATTCACACTTTCGATTTTTCCAAGTAAGAATATTAAGAACAAAAAGTACCATAATTCCACTAAAATAACTAAAATGTAAAGACAGAATCAACTACTGATACACACAACAGCATGGATGAAATTCAAAAGCTTTTTTTTTTTTTTTTTGAGACATGATCTCACTCTGTCACCCAGGCTGGAGTACAGTGGTGCAATCTCAGTTTGATGTAACCTCTGTCTCCTGGGCTCAAGCAATCCTCCCACCTCAGTCTCCTGAGAAGCTGAGACTACAGGTGTGCACCACCATGCCCAGCTAATTTTTTTGGTATTTTTTTGGAGACAGGGTTTCGCCATGTTGCCCAGGCTGGTCTCGAACTCCCAGACTCGAGCAATCTGCCTGCCTCAGCCTCCCAAAGTGCTGGGATTGTAGGTGTGAGCCACCACATCCAGCCTCAAAAACTTTTTTGTAAGTAACAGAAGTCTGTTGTGAAAGGCCATATAATTCTACCTATAGAACATTCTAGAAAAAGCAGAACTATAAATAGGAAACCAATCAGCAGTTGCCAGTTGCAGAGGGGTCAGTGAGGAGATTGATCATAAAGGGGGTAATGAGGGAACCTGCTGGCAGGGCGGAATTGTGAGTACAGTGGTGGTTACTAGACTCCATATATTTGTCAAAACTCATTGAACTTTACACTTAAAAGGAGTTAAATTTTATTGTATGCAAATTATACTCCAATAAACCTCAATTTTAAAAAAAATGCAATCAATATTCTACCATATTCTACGATAAAAAGGAAGAATATTTTAACCATCCAAAAGCAAAGCAACATAATTTTTGAAAAGAAGAGTAGTCATTTATTTTAAATAAAGTTGTCTTTGGGAATAATTCCCTCCTTGTTTTTCTCATTTCACTCTGGACTGGGGAAAAACTTCATCAGGTAGTGACTAAGGCAGGTCCGGGTATTGAAACCACTGGCTGGGTCATCCTTAAAGCCTTTTTCAGCTCTACAGTTCTATGCATCTGGCTATCCTGCAGTTCTTACTAAAATGAGTTTGAATTATAGCACCATTTTACCTAATATTTGTTCCAGGGAACACAATTTTATTTTTTTCCCACCTGAACACGATTTTACATAAGAGTTTTTAAAAGGCAAAATTCCAAGCAGCTGTAGGGAAAGTATTCTCTATAGTCTACTGTAGAGGGATCTGATCTGCTGAGAATAAAGAAGAAACACGGTGAAGAGGAGGCTTGGCATATATTCCTAATAACCATGATGCAAATTAAGCAGCAATACTATAGTTAACTAGATATCAAGTTTATATTCACTTTGAGCACATCCTTGTTTTCACTATTTAACTTCTGCTTAAGCAGCCTTGAATTTGGTAATGCTGTCACTGAATAATAAGGTCTGTTCACAGTTTTAAAATTATTATTCCCTAGTTGATCATGCTAGCTAGGATATAAATGAGTGGTAATAGCACTTTCATCTCCATTTCTCAAATAAGAAATCCTCCAGGCCTAAACTTCTAAATTATTATTTATTTTTATTCTAATATTAATAGATTAGTCAGTATTCCTGAAGCTAACCAGAGAATACATCAGGAAATCAAACTCTGCTTCCAAGAATCTTCAAATCCTTTTTTTTTTTTTTAACTACCATTAGGAAGCCTTTAATTTTTCTTCTCTACAATGATTCATCAAAATATTAATGTACTTAAAGTTGGTTCCCCTACTTCAATTCCCACTCCCAAAATAAATTCCAGATGAATCAGTGATTTAAATATAATAATTAACCTATAAACTCCTTGAAAACAGTGAAGAATATTTTCATAATTTTGGACCAGAGATGCCCTTTCTAAATATGATACAAAACCAAAAGCCAAAAATAAAAATACTCATAAACTTGACTGCAAAAACTTAAATATTCTACAAAGCAAAAATTTTATTCAAACTCAAAATACAAATTGTCTACTAGGAGAAAATATCAACAGTACAAATGACAGGCCAAAAAAAATCCTTTGTACACAAAGAGCTACTGCAAATCAAGAGGAAAAAATGAGCTTAATAGAGAAACAAGTGAAGGATATAAATTGGCAGTTTGCATTATTTTTAAGAATGGCCAATAAATATTTGAAGACATACTTGGCCCCAGTCACGATTTTAGACATGAAAATAAAAATAATGAGGTATCCAATTTTGATCTGTGAGAATGAAAAAACCTGAATGTTAGTAACACCCGTTAATGAGAGGGGGAAACAAACCCTTACAGAACAGGTGGGAGTACAAATAAGGGCAACTGTTGTAAAAGACAATTTAGCAACATCTATGAAAATTTCAAAGACATATTCTAAGATCTAGCAATTCCACTGATATAAATTCATCCTACAGATAGACACCTAGAGGTATAAGAATATATATGCACAAAGACGTCACACATTACAGCATTATATGTGACAACAACAATAAGGAAACAACTCTAAATTTCCATTAGTAGAAGACTTAAATAAAGCACTGACATCCATTCCCAAAAACACCATCTGGCCAACCAAAAAGGAGTGCAAGTAAATCCATGTGCCTAATACAAAAAGATCTCCAAAATATATTAAGTAAAAAAAAAAAAAAAAGGAGAAAACAGTATGCATGTGATCCCCATTTGTATAAAAACATGTATTTACGTAGATACAGTTATATACACATACACATACCAAGATATACTAAATTTACTAGAAAGATATTCAAGAACAGTTAAGAACAACTATCTCTAATGAGCACATAGGGCAATAGGTGGGGATAAGTCCTTCTACTCTTATCCTCTTCTGTTCTGGTTTATAAAAAGTAAAGACACATATAAAAAGACAAAAACAAACTGCACTTCCTAGATATATATAAAGTACCAATTAAATGTTGAGAACTCCTACTATAATTCTTGGAAAATAAAGAAGGCCAATTGGGGGAAAATGCTTTAGAATGAGGGCTGTACCTACAGTTCCTGAAGATTCGGCTTAGGGCAAGTTAAGCGAGGCATTACAGGTAAGTGCCACTATCCTAAGCAAGTTAAGGAAAAGGGGATGTCTTTTAAAAAAAAAAAAAAAAAAAAAGCATTATGAAGAAATTATTTTAGTTTGTATTTGGAGGCAGAACAGCCAGGTGTATCTAAGTAAGACATTTCACATGGCCCTGACCCAGAAAGCAGGCAGGTTTTAGCAGATGGAATCATCAGAAGTTTGAAGAATGGATCTTTCTACAGGATGCATGGAATACAGAAAAAGATAGCAGTTGGATACACTAACTATATTTGAACTAATGATAGAAAGGAGTAGCCCTTGGAACATTAATTTTAACAAATATTTATTGCCCTAGATAAATGCATTTTGAAATTGTTTCCTGTATTTTAATGAATGTAAATCCTCCACAATAATCCATGAAAATGCCCACCTCCTACCTCCTGCACACCTAACACAAGATCTCACAAGGTCCCCAGGAGAGAATAAATCATACTTGGATGCCAAATTACCCGAGAACATTTTGATACACTAGGAATGCAGAAGCTCCTTGCAAAGTACATAAGCAATTCAGGGTCTAGGTTTTATTTAAGGATCGGTGATGGCTACTAGATTTACGAACTGTAAATCTGACAACTCCATCTCCATAATGAAATCATCCACTAGAACTTCTCAATAGACCAATTAACAGCTGCCTAAATTGACAACAGAATGCAAAAGTGTCTTTCCAGATTCGGTTCCCATAGTGTCTGCGTGCCTGCGTATTCTACCTACAAGAAAATCTGACTACATTTCTCCTGGCTTTAAATTTATGTGCAGCAGGACAAGTAGGAATTCCACTGCAGTGGGCAACTTAAAAAATAACATGAAAAACACCTTCCCCGAAGAAACAAATAATGGGGCTGAAAGCCAGGCTGGTTATTCGAATGCCTCCTTCCTTTCTCATGGTGACTTACCTTAGAATTCATTTCCATGTGGTATTTGGCACAAGCTCGAAGCTGAGTCACCCAGAATTGTTTCTCTTTTGCATCAGCAGCTAAAATAGAGAAAACAGAGAAAGAAATGATTGCAGAGATTGTTCCAAAACACATCCAGCTTATTTCTACACCCACCTAAGGGGGTGGGGAGCCTGGGGAGTGAGAGGTAGCAAGAAGGTGGGGAAGCAAGCACAGATCACAACGTTCTCAAGCGGCCTGTACTTACACCAAAACAGAGACTGCACTGAATCCCACGGAAAATCCTCTCTTGAGCCATATGAAAAATGGATTCTGAAATACCCGTTATAAGAATAATTTTGCCATTTTTTAGCCTCCTCTGAAAAAAGTCATTTCTATAATACTTATTTAAGGAACCACATGCTTATTTTCAAATGCCTCTAACCTTGTGTAGCTAATATGAGTATCAAATGGCACTTTTTTTTTTTTTTTTTTTGAGACGGAGTCTCGCTCTGTCGCCCAGGCTGGGGTGCAGTGGCGCCAACTCAGCTCACTGCACACTCTGCCTCCTGGGTTCATACCATTCTTCTGCCTCAGCCTCCTCAGTAGCTGGGACTACAGGCACCCGCCACCATGCCCGGCTATTTTTTTTGTATTTTTTAGTAGAGATGGGGTTTCACTGTGGTAGCCAGGATGGTCTCAATCTCCTGACCTCATGATCCACCCGCCTTGGTCTACCAAAGTGATGGTATTACAGGCTGAGCCACTGCGCCCGGCCTCAAAGGGCAGTTTTTCAGGGCCTTTTGCTATCTACCAGGGCTGTATTGTGGTGTTATTAACATTTACAAAATAAGCATTCAGTTGAATTACCATTTTAGTATGCTCTCAAAGATTCATACGATTGCAAAGAGCAAGATACCAAATGCTGCCTTAGAGAGCCTCAAATTTCCCCCAAAGAGATATTAAAGTGCAAGTAGTCATGTTGTATAGTTATGTCCTTCCATCTATAACCTATCTCTCAAATAATATATATAAAGTTATTCTCAAATATCATGGGCACACAACAGGTTCTAATGAAATCTAAATCATCAATTTAATCACATAAATAACTGCATAAATATAATAATACTAGCTGCGTAAATGTTGACTATGAAAAAAAAAAACAACGATTCCCTGGAAATTATATCTGTTTACAAAACTGGGCCTAAGTGTCATTTGTCCATAAAACCTGACTTCAGCTTGAACTTTCAGGAGAAGAAATCTAGAGTTACCAAATGGGAAATTCTTTGCTTAGTCCTATTTAAGGCATGAAGATGGCCCCTACAAATCCCAAATGATTTGTCTGTCAAAAGGCCTGTTACACAAGTCTGATTTACAGTGTGTACCAGGTGTAATGAACTTCCAAAGACAAAGGACTTTGCAGAAATTAGGGCCTTTTTCCTTAGTAAACTTGAAGAATTGCCAGTTTGTGGCAATACTATCCAAAGGCTTTGCATCAAAAATAGTCCCAAAAGCTGTGCGTCTCATGATACCATGATCCAACTCCTACTATGTGCAGGTAAGATGTGAAATGAGACACCAACAGCCAGTTCCTTGTGGGACGGGCTAAGGACAAGCCATAAACATGCAGAAATTTATCCTGACTTTTTTTTATAGTTAAGCTTTAGCTAAATTTAGCAATTGTGATTATTCCATGCAGATCATAAAACCTCTATATTTGCTATTAAAATTGCCCTCTAAAAAAAACCTAGGGCTTAATAATCCAAAGGATATTAATGATTCAATGGCAAAACAAGATGGCTCAATTGTCAAATTAGTTGGATATTTCTTTTGTATGGGTTTGTTATCATTTTATAAACCACAGGCAGGGTGGAAAGTGCCATTACGTTTTTCGTCTGCTATTGTTTCTGCACTGACAATTTATTAAGCAATAAATGGCAAAGCGAAGCCAAGGACCATATAAATCTAGCCAGCTGGAATGCACGCTGCATGAATCTCAAGAGAACATGAATCTTATCACATTCCTGAAAATTTTTTATCAACTATAGACATTTTTACTTCCGAGGTTTTTGGATTGTTTTATAGATTCTGAAATATGACTTGTATATAGATAATAAACATTAGCTTATTCCATCTCTTGGGTAGTGAAGCTTGGCAGAAGAATGGTGAAAATTGGGCTGAGAGGTGAGGAATGTAGTCCCTCAGTCTGACTTTGCAGAGGCAACTGATCATGGTCACGAACAGATAGCAAGCAGCCGTTTCTTCATACTTAGCTCTTAGTCAAAAGAAAATGTTACATTAAAAAAGGCAGAATTTTCAACCACCTCTCAATACTTAATACATACTACTTTTCCTCAGGACTTGATAAATAATATAGACTCTGCATGTCCGTGTGTGTGTGTATGTGTGTGCATGCACTTGTGGGCATTTAGATTTGTTGTTTCGTTTTATTATTTTATTAGAAGAAAAGTGGCAGAAGAACCACAGCAATGCAACCATGACAGATCCTGGTAGAATGATCTAGCAATCAAATTACACTGCAATTTTATTACAAGTCTGACATTTCTGTGTGATGGATGTGTCTTGAGGGTGAATACTGGACTCCCTGGAAAGTCATCCTCATTTCCGGGATGCTGGGCAGGTATCCATTTTCTTTTTTTTCTTTATTAAAGCAAAGATATCCATTTTCAAGAAGCAAAGAGAAGGGAAGAAAGCATACAAAGGGACATTAACTCCATTCCAGTTGGCTTCTCACCAGGCTCTACAACAGTGGATTGAAAAAAACTCAAAGGGGCACTTTACTAAGAAATGGTTCTAGAGAAACTTTGGGGGGAAAACACTAGGACCCTTAAAGGTCTTTTTTTGCCCTTATAGCACAGCCCTCACAGGGCACTGTAGTGAAGATTCATACTATTAGGTCAAAGAGAATATACTGAGCTAACACTTAAGATCTTCAAAGTCCTAAGGCGCGCTGCTTTGGGAATCACCCACCTTTCCTTTGTCCTTAATTCCTCAGTTAATTAGGACAAGTAATTCCTAATGTCAGCTCCATCTCCCCACCCCAGGGATAAGAGAGGCAATGTGTGTCACCACAGAGTCCTCCAAACACAGCAAACTGTCAAAGGCAATTTAAAAAAACAAAAAATCAAAAAACAAGAGAGCCATCACCATAGCAACTAGAGGCCTGTCTGAAAAGTTACTGGGAGAAGAACGCACCTCTCAGTTTAAACATCTCTCCATTAGCAGAGTACACCACCAGCATGTGGGGAGCTTCATCGCTCAGGGACACTATGGCTCCAGATAAAGACAGGACTCCTCGAGGCTTCTGGTGTTTGCTTTGCTCATTCACAAAATACTGCAGGATGCCAGCCTCGAAATCCAGTACGAAGTACCTGCACAGAGAAACCACAGTACATCATTTTTCTCTCCTACCCTATTCTGCACAGCAAAGCAGAAAAAAGCAAAGTGATCCAGAAGTCAACATCAAGACTCCACATCCATGAAGCTGGAAACCAAAAGTCCCTCCCAGATGCCCGTAGAAGTTAGCCTGAGTAGGGAGAGAGCACTGGATTCTTAAATCAGAGTGGCGCTCATAATGGGGCACTTGTGGGCAAGGGCCAGGACCACTCAGGATTTGGTGCCATGCCCACACTTCACCCAGTACCCATGGATACCACATTAAACCTCAGAATGGCAGAGACTGGCAGAAGCATTGCAACACAGCCTCTTGCAACATGCTCCACATGAATTCACAGGAACAGTTGAAATTCACAAGGCCTCCAGGAGAGGTAGTTTCACACCCAGACAGCAGCAGCAAGCTTGGTCTCCAACTTCCTGCCAGTGGCATGGGTACCATAAGGAGCCTGAGCACCTGGCAGCATCTGTCAGGGAACTGGAGGTGCTTCTGCAACCATCTGGACACGCTGTAGCAGGCCCATTCACACGAAGGCAAGGACTCCCCCTGCTCTGGGATGCTGAAATGCCACTGAACTCTACATCCATGGTAAAAGAAGAACTGCAATTTGCTTAAATCACACAATGAATATTTGTAGCCAAATATCTGGCCTGTTAATTTTCTCAAGCTATTACCTAGGAAGTAGTCAAGACAATTTCCCCTTCTCCACCAGGATGGAAATGTCTTCACCTGAGCCTCAGATTCTTACTGTGGCCTTGAGGCCCGCCCCTGCTGACTTTTCTACCTTCTCACTTCATCTTCCACTGACACTAGTCTTTTCTCTCTTCCTTCATAGTCACAAAGTTGCCTCCTGCCACAGGACCTTTGCACATGCTGTTCTTGCTGTCTGGAGCAGTTACTCAAAGTGTGGTCTGCAAATTTTGATGGTCTACAAACTGTTACCAGTCCACCACACCCTTTTGAAACATTTCCTGCATTTGGCTTTGTTTCAATATCCAAATGCGTAGATCAGTTGGACAAGTCTCAACAGTTCAGAAGTTGTCAAACACACGTGGTCCACACAAGCTACATACTAGTCATGAACCAATAACAGTGCAATTGGCAGATGGAGTGAAGCAGGTCCTTCACCATAGATAGTTTGAAAAACACTTGCCCAGAATGCTACTCCCCCTGCCTGGAATATGGTTCCTACCCCTTCTTGCCGTGTTAAGTTCTCCTGACCGGGTCAAATATTCTTTCTTGCAGCACACTTTGAAATGCTCCCTCATGGTACTGGCCCCATTTGAAGTCTACATTTGTGTGATTATCTGATTCAATGACTGGTTTCCCCACTAGACTACACTCTGCGGAAGTGGAAAGTGTTTTCCTCCCCACAGCGCCCAGCAGTGTGCCTGATAGTTCATTGCTACTCAGTTAGCACTTGTGCAAGGAATGAATAAAGAAAAAAAACCTACTAAATCCCACGTTTCTCCATCCATGCATCAAAGCACCCGGGTCATACAGTGAACTGATAGAGGCAATGCAACATATTTTACATTTTTTGAGGGATACATGGCGAGACTCAACATACCATCTGTACTACCGACTCAGGGACTTTTCACAGTTTTAATATTATATTGCACTACATTCCTTTTGATGCCATCATATTTTTGCAAAGAGTTTCAGCAGGTGCTATGATTTTAAAAAAACATCAACGTAGAACAGGAAAAGAGAACAGCAATGTCCAGTATGATTCCAAGGTTTGAGAAGCTGTGCAGTACCCACAGGTACACACATCCCATTAATAAGTAATTGTGGTTATTTAAGAAACTAAAATATTTTTCTTTCAATTGATATTATTTTTTCAAATAGCTACTGAGTTGTTTAGACATAAATATGTACGAGGTTGTTTGGAACTAACCACTTAAAAAATGAATCTGTTAGATACTTATTTTAACCTAGAAGCACCAAAAACCAGCAAAGTTCACAAACCTCTAAACTATTCTCACAATAACCCAACAGAATAGATGTTATCCCCACGTTATACGTATCCTGAGACTTGAAGGAATTTAAAATCCAAGTTCAACTCTTCTGTGTCCAAAGCTCAGGCTTGGGTCCACTCCAGCAAACTGAAACTCCTTGATTCTCACTCAAGTCCTTCCTTGTAACTTCTCCATATCACTTCTCCAGGACCTATTTACATACTTCATTCTCCAAATCTCCCTGTTCCAACAGAGATAATGAAGCTGAAAGCTCCTTTGCCTGGCAGTAGAGGTCCCTACTTATGGCCCCTGCCAGGGAGCAAGTCGCAGCCATCTCATTAGCACATGACTGCCCGGGTGGCAGTCCTCCAAAGCTCCAATTCCTCTAAGAAATCGTCCACTTTGAATTATTTTTAATATTTCAGATGGTCTGGCCAAGACTACTATCTATTTTACTCTTCTTCCCTCTCATCTCTCAAGTCATTCTAATAAAGGTATTTCTGGTTCTCATGAACAGCGTGGATAAACGAAGACGCAAAAATGTGTCAGAACCAGGGCTATTCAAAGTGTGATCCCCAAGCCGGCAGTAACAACATTGCCTGGGATCTTGTTAGAAATGGAAAATCTGGGGCCCCACCCAAGCCCTGCTGAATCAGAAACTCTGTTTTAAAAAGGTTCCAGGTAATCTGCTGCAGGTGAAGTGTGAAAATCACTGGCGTAAACTACCATCAACAAATCCCTTTCCTCCTCTTCCAGAGAAGTCACATCCAGAACATATTTCTCAGCTTTCCCTGCACTTAGGGTGTGGCTTTTTGAGCTTTAGCCAATAGAATGTGAGCAGAAGTGTGCACGCACGCACACACACACGCACTGGAATGGAGACAACCTACAGCACAACTTGGGAGAGCCTGGGTCCCTGAAACACCACCTGGAAGAGCATCACCTGCTGAGCAACACCCACATCAGACCACTATATTAATAAGAAAGAAACTTTAATTAGGCCACAGGGATCAATATCTGTTATAGCAGCTGCTAGCCTTACATTAACAAAGACATAAAAAACCCTTTTTATTTGTATTTTCAGATCCTTCTACTTGAAATTTGCCCCTATTCTTTAATGTGGGGCAAAAACCAAACTCCCTCAATGAGAGAAGAACCAGGGTAACTTCTGAGCAGCAAATGGTCAAATTATTTAAGTGCTGACTGCCTTGAGGAGTGTCTTCCACTTGACCTATATTTAATGTCATTCTGACTGCGGCTGGGCAGACAATGCTCATGGCAAGTCAGAACATGAACAATCATCCTTTCAAGCTGAGGAAGGAGACTAGGTAGGCTCACACTACAGCACATTGTGCCATGTGTGCCCCCCTACACACACCTGCAGACACAGCACTGCAGCATCCCCTTTGACAAGCATGCCCCTTTTTTTTTTTTTTTGAGATGGAGTCTCGCTTCTTTGCCCAGGCTAGAGTGCAATGGCACGATCTCAGCTCACTGCAACCTCCACCTCCCAGGTTCAAGTGATTTTCCTGCCTCAGCCTCCCCAAGTAGCTGGGATTACAGACACCACCACGCCCAGCTAATTTTTTTTGTATTTTTAGTAGAGATGGGGTTTCCCCATGTTGGCCAGTCTAGTCTCAAACTCCTGACCTCAGGTGATCTGCCCACCTCAGCCTCCCATAGTGCTGGGATTACAGGCATGAGCCTGTTTTTTTTTTTTTTTTTTTTGAGATGAGTCTTGCTCTGTTAGGCAGGACTGCAATGGTGTGATCTTGGCTTACTGCAACCTCCACCTCCCGGGTTCAAGTGATTCTCCTGCCTCAGCCTCCCGAGTAGCTGAGATTACAGGCGCTTGCCACTATGCCCAGCTAATTTTTGCATTTTCAGTAGAGACGGGGTTTCGCCATGTTGGCCAGGCAGGTCCTGACTTCAGGTGATCCACCCGCCTCGGCCTCCCCAAGTGCTGGAATTACAGGCATGAGCCACCGTGCCTGGCCACATGCCACTCTTACACAAAGGTAAGTAGAAAAGGAAGGGGATAAACTTTCAATGAAAAGGCAAAGTAACATGTCCTCAGTTTCCCCATCTACTCTATGCCATTGACTGGAATGAAGCAAAGGCTTAACTTTTCTCTCCTTACCACTCCTACCAACTTATCCACAGAGAACCTGCCAGCTTGCCAGCTTTTCTCTCTCCTAGAGGCAGCTTCCCAAATGCATCCTGTTCAAACAAATAACTATATAATTGAAGAGGACATTATTTAGGAGCTGGTATAAAGAAATGAATTGAACGCTGTTTTATTTTTTCAGTAAGTATGACAGAATAACCAACTGATGTCACATTATATAGGATATAGGGACACATTAATGATTTTTCACATTAACTATTTCAAACTGACATCTTTAACTTTCTGCCTTAGATGGAAAAAAAGAACATGTTTCCACTGCTTTCTAAAATAGTTTCAATGCAAATGCACAGGTTTGAATCATGTGTACTAAGGAGAGTTATCAATAATTTACTCCTCTTCTAAAGACAGTTAAAATTTTTATATTTGGAAGGGACTGATGGGACACTATCTGATTAAAAATTCCAACAAACTAGAATAAAATTGCAACAGACTCAACAAGTGTTCTTTCAGCATGGCCTTTAACAGTTAAGTCAGCTTGTGTCATATATGGGTAAGGACTGTCCATATAGCATTAAGAATTCCTGTGGGTCATATTCCCTGGTAGGAAAGAAATTAAATTTGGTTTCCCACAGGGTCATGGCTTTGTCAGGTACTGCTGTTAGGAGCACGCGGCTATATCTCAAAGTCACAGCTTTCATTCTAAATGGAAAATAAACCGTATTTCTGGATCGGGCTTCATTAAACCAAGTGAAATTGTCAGATAAAATCCTGAAACATTCTTAAAGATCTTCTCTTCTAGAGAACAGAATAAGGCAAATCTAATTCCTAGGTTCTGGGGTTTATTAATTAACTTCTTGAAGCTACAGTGTGCAACTTGACTGCTGTGTTGGTGAACTTAATTGTACACAGAGAGAACATACTTTCTTTGCTATGTTAAAAATAACATCAATAAAAGAGGAAAAAAAATCAAAGCATGTGCTGCAGGGAGAAAGGGAAAATGAGGGAAGAAAGCGAACAAACCCATGAGGAAAGCCATCTTAATTCTCACCAGGCTAGCTTCTCGGTGAAACCCTTGCTCAATCCCAAAGCTGGGAGATAGGGCAAGTGTAGGCCCCTTCCTGGGAAGGGCTGAGGACAAGCCATTGCCTACTAACATCCTTCAGATATATCCATTGTTTCCAAAAGAAGCACAAATGCACACATATATACCCTCATATACACTTATATATGTGACACACTCACACTGATGCCCACAAACATACATGCATCTCACACACACTAGACATATAAACACACTCACACAGGTACTTGCATTCATGCTTACACATGTTCACACTCACATACTCACAAACTAACTCATGCACACTTGCACAATTGGAGGCACCAGGAGTGTGACACACTCACACATTCATAACCACCCATGCACTCACCCTTGAAGGTGCATTTGCATATTCACACTCACCTGCACATGTTCTTACTCGTTCACATCCACACACTGCACTGCCCTTACCCACTCGCTGTGCCTTGCCAGTCTTGCGTCTCTGAGACATCATCTGTCTGCACAGGTACCCATTTCATTGCTGCCTCTACACCCCCATCTACCCGACAAAGTTTCATTAAGGTTCAACTTTAGGATCTAAAAGCTGACAAAAGCATACATGTTTCCTTTGTCGGGGAAGGAACTGGGCCTAGGATTTCACCAACAACCCTTAGCCAAACCCCAGGCAAGAAGAGAAATAGAAAGGAGAGGCCAGGTGCAGTGGCTCATGCCTATAATCCCAGCACTTTGGGAGTCTGAGATGGGTGGATCACCTGAGGTCAGGAGTTCAAGATCAGCGTGGCCAACATGGTGAAACCCCGTCTCTACTAAAAATACAAAAAAAAAAAAAAAATTAGCCTGGCATGGTGGCAGGTGCCTGTAATCCTAGCTACTTGAGAGGCTGAGGCAGGAGAATCGCTTGAACCCAGGATGCGGAGGTTGCAGTAAGCCAAGATCACACCATTGCACTCCAGCCTGGAAAACAAGAGCGAAACTTCGTCTCAAAAAAAAAAAAAAAAAAAGAAACAAACAAACAAAGGAGAAGGAGGTGGGGGGTGGGGGGCTGCAGTGGGAAACAGCTCACTCATGCTGACAGCCAGAAGTTAGAGCCAAACTACAAGAGAATTACAAACATGCAAGAAAAAAATCTTTCTTTGAAGCACTCTGCTAGACAGGCTGGTTCTAACAAAAAGCAAAATCATTTCATCTAAATTTAAAAGTGAAAATTAAAACAACAAGCATAAAGGGCCCAAGAAGGGGAGGTTATGGCCCTCTCTTTAATGACTGAGCAGCACACCTTACATAGCCACATTACTGCTATTACCAAGAGGGGCTCAGACTTCTCTTAGTCCTGGTGAGGATCAGTCCCTCACTGCTACACAAGATGGTCAAGTCCAGGGCCACGAAGGCCCCTTACCTACCCAGGCCCACCTTCTGCCATGTGAAAGAGGAATGAGCACCAAGCTCCTAGCTGACCGCAGCCTCATGGAGAGGGTGGACCTCCCTGCTGAGATCTGCCTCGCCTTCCTCAGGCCTCTATCTTCTGAGACGCATCTGCTCCAAACTGCTGGACTGCATGAACAGGGCCTGTGAACAGACTTCTGCACCCTGTCTTGTCCTGACCAATGGCAACTATGCCATGTTCTTCAGCTTAAGACCCTTCTCCTGGCCAGATGCAGTGGATCATGCCTGTAATCCCAGCACTTTGGGAGGCTGAGGCGGGCGGATCACGAGGTCAGGAGTTCGAGACCAGCCTGGCCAATATAGTGAAACCTCGTCTCTACTAAAAATACAAAAATTAGCTGGGCATGGTGGCATGCACCTGTACTCCCAGCTACTCGGGAGGCTGAGGCAGAAGAATCGCTGGAACCCAGGAGGCAGGGCTGCAGTGAGCCGAGATCATGCCACTGCACTCCAGCCTGGGCGACAGAGTGAGACTCCGTCTCAAAAAAAAAAGAAAACCTTTCTCCACATGGGATAGTTACTACCTGACTCTTCCAGAGTTGCAGTCAACAGACACCCCCATGAACACACAAATGGCAGAGACTGAGACCCTCCCTACCCTCAGCATCTCCCCCACTCCAAATGGTTCCCACTAAAAGATTTGCCTGGTACAAGGTCCAAGCTGGAAGGAGCAGTTCTTTCCAGCAATGTACACACTGATTCTTGAGGTTTCAGTAGCCTTCCAGGTCCCTCCTGTGCACAAACATCTAAAACTTCACCATCTCTGAGATCAAAAAGTACCTTGTTTATAAAACTTCCAATCTACTACTTACAGAAAAACTCAGGAAAAGTCAGCAAAATAAAGCACACTCAGTATGTGAAGTGGGGGGCCAAACTACGGATGCATTTTCCCAAGTGTCCCATATGTCTTTAAAATTAATATCATCTGGTAATCATTTGTTGAACCCTTCTCATCTCCAGAGATCAACAGACTAAAGTCAACAAAAAGTTTCCTCCTTGGAGCTACCAGTGTCACATAGGAGGTATCTACACATCTCCAGGTGGGGCTGTAATGCCTTAATCATTGTGGTGAAGGAAAGAAAGCACAATATATAACCCCAAAATATGCTCAACCTAGAGGGTAGAAAGAAAAGAAACTTTCTTCCTTCCCTATAGTAGTCTTGTCATCTTAGAAGAGTTTATACTCAAAAACCTTAAGAGGTTTAGAAGAAAATAATAAGTTTTCTAGAATTTCTCTCATGATAACCAAACTTCCTGGAAGTAAGACACTGGATCCTACAGCCAAAACCTTACAACAGGTTCCAAGGCACAGCACCTGCAGGCAAACTCAATCCCAACCAAATTTTAAAATCTGGAATCTTCTTAACTCTTGGAATTTGTGGCAATGACTAGAGAAATGCAGTGGTCTTCTTACATCTCTCAGCTACTTGTCTGTGACCAGAGTCCCACCACTGCCACCATCACCATCCTCCCAAACCACCAAGATGTAGAGATTCCAACACACCCCAGGTGGTACTAAATTGTCAGAGGGTCCTCAGGCTCATCACCAAGCCAGGAACAAATATAGTCTATTACATAAGAATTATATTAGAACACACTACCAGACTTCAAAAGATACTACAAAGCTGTAGTATCCAAAACAGCATGGTACTGGCACAAAAAAGAGACACATAAACCAATGGAACAGAATAGAGAACTCAGAAATTAATTCCTGTATCTACAGCCAACTGATTTTTGACAAAGGCACCAAAAACATACATCGAGGAAAGCTCAGTCTCTTCAATAAATGGTGCGGGGACAACTGGATATCCATATGCAGAAGAAAGAGACATCTCTTATCCTATACAAAAATCAACTCAAAATGAATGAAAGACCTAAATGTAAGACCTGAAACTATAAAACTACTAGAAGAAAACAAAAGGGAAATGCTGCAGGACCTTGGTCTGGGAAAAGATTTTATAAATTAGTGAGACCTCAAAAGCACAGGCAGCCAAAGCAAAAATAAACAAATGTGATCGCATCAAGCTATAAAAGCTTCTGTGCAACAAAGGAAACAACAGAGTGAAAAGACAATCTGCAGAATGGGGGGAAATATTTGCAAACTATTCATCTAACAAGAGATTAATATCCAGTATATACAAGAAACTCAAACAACAGCGAAAAAAACCCACAAATAATGGGCTGGGCGCCGTGGCTCATGCCTGTAATCCCAGCACTTTGGGAGGCTGAGGTGGGCAGATCACCTGAGGTCAGGAGTTCAAGACCAGCCTGGCCAACATGGTGAAACCCCATCTCTACTAAAAATATTTTAAAAATTAGCCAGGCCTGGTGGTGCATGCCTATAATCCCAGCTACTCGGGAAGCTGAGGCAGGAGAATCACTTGAACCTGAGAGGTGGAGGTTGCAGTGAGCCGAGATCACGCCACTGCACTCCAGCCTGGGTGACAGAGTGAGACTCCATCTCAGGAAAAAAAAATAATAATAATAATAATCTGCTTTAAAAATAATCTGATTTTAAATTGATCATTTAAAAATGATCTGAAGATATTTCTCAAAGGATATACAAATGTCCAACAAATATATGAAAAAATGCTCAACATCACTAATCGTTAGGAAAATGCAAATCAAAATCACAATGAGGAATCATCTAACCCCAGTTAGGATGGCTATTATCAAAAAGACAAAAAATAACAAATGCTGGTGAAGATACGAAGAAAAGGGAACTCTTATACACTATTGGTGGGAATGTAAACCAGTATAGCAATTATGGAAAACAGTATGAATACTCTTCAAAGAACTACAGGTACAGCTACCATATGATCCAGCAATCCACTACTGGGATTTATGCAAAGGAAAGGAAATCAGTATACTGAAGAGACATCTGCACCCCCACATTTAGTGCAGCACTATTCACAATAGCCAAGATGTGGAATCAAGCTGGGTGTCCAACAACAGACGAACAGATAAAGAAAATGTGGTCTATATACACAATGAAACATTATTCAGCCTTAAAAAAGAATGAAACCCTGTCATTCTCAGCAACACAGATGGAACTGAAGGACACTACGTTAAGTGAAATAAGCAAGGAACAGAAATTTAACCACCACATATTCTCTCACTCATGTATGGAAACTTAAAAAAAATTGACCTCCTAGAAATAAAAAGTAGAATAGAGGATACTAGGGGCTGGGAAGGGTTGGGGGAAGGGAGGGACAGAAGGAGATTTGTTAAAGGATACAAACTTATAGCTAGACGGGAGGATTTCTAGCATTCTATAGCACAATACAATGATGCTAATGAATAATATATAGCTTCAAATAGCTCAGAGGAGGATATTGCATGTTCCCAGCACAAATAAATGATAAATGTTTGAGATGATGGATATGCTAATTACCCTGATATGATCATGGTATGTTGTATGTCTCAAAACATCACTATGTAGCCCATAAATATGTACAATTATGTGTCAATTTAAAACAATAAAAATAATGTTTCTTAAAGTTTGGTCCAGTTGCTCTCTGCTTCTCAATCAGTTGAAAAGCTTGTTGAAAATGTGGATTCTGACTCTCAACCTACACCTAGAGGATCTTTGTGAAGGTCAGGAAGTCGGAAATGTGAATTTCAAGAAGTTTCCCAAGTGATTCAGAAGCACCCTCAAGTACAAAAAACAGTGCAAAATCAGAGTCAAAATAAAACCTTCTGTCATTCATCACCCTGTTTTCCATCTGGTATGCCAAGCATTTCTCTCAATCATTCATTCAAACACCTGAGCACCCACACACCCATATAACCAAGATGAATGTTATTTAAGCATTAGCCAACCTCATTTTGTCTTAGTCAAAAACAGCCAAACCCCAGCTTTCCTAAATCACAGCAGCCCAGACAGTGGATTCTTGGTTTTGTCACTCTGGAAGGGTTTTTGAGAAAGATTTAAAGACATTGTTTGAAATCACCTGGCATCGAGTTCCTGCATAATGGGATCATCACCTGGCATTATGAAGGTGCTCACTTGAGCAGAGGGGCTCCAGGGGCCAGGCTGAGTGAAGCACCTCAAGATTAAGAGCCACCAGCCTGAGAGGCTGCTGCTTTGGAGACCTGATAAAGCACCAGAATAAGTCAAAGTGAACTTTTAACTCAAGATTTGATGCACTGAGCTTGGATTTGATCTATGATGAGATTCGATCTGCTTTTAAAGACTAGTTGATTTAAGCTCGAAAGAAATGAGACCTGTCTTATGAGAATTAATATAGGCTTTCATAATATTGCCTCGTTTCCCTCTGAACTATTAACTCTTGAGTTTCTGGTGTCTTTAGGTGAAAATTTCGATACCAACCTGCGTCTTAATGCTCACAAATTATATCTTATTCTTGATACTGATGATGTTGGAACTTACCTGGAAATGAGCTAAGTCCTGATTCAAGTCTCTGCTTTGTACTATAACACACACATCCTGAAAGTCACACTGAAAAAATTCTGATACTAGCTAAAGCCCTGGGGTAAAAGTGGGTGAGCAACCCCAGTTTAGTACCCACCAAGAGCAAGAGAGATGGGAGCTGTCCTGTGGAGGCCAGGAGAAGCAAACCCAATCATCAACAGGCCCCATGGCTCAGCTTTTTCCCCAAACATCAACTAAGTCTCTAAATTCCACTGTCCCTGAATTCAAAGTGTCCTTTACTTTTTCTCTAGGGGCAACAAAGCATAGAGGAAGGTGGTGTGATTCGGCAGTCAGAGACCTAATTATGCCCTAGGCCAGGGGTTTTCAGACTTTGCCCACATCAGAATCACCTGGAAGTTGGTTAAAACACAGCTTCCTGGGCCCCTCCCCCAGAGCTTATGATTCAGGAGGTCTGGGTGGAGCAGGAGAATTTGATTTCTAACAAGTTCCCAGGTGATGCTGATGCTGCTGGTAGGACCACACTTTGGGAACCACTTGTTTTCATTTTTGTGACCTTGAGCAAGTTCTTTATCCACTCTAAGACTTGATTTCCACATTTGCAAAAACAAAAAGCTGGCTAATTCGCTCTTGCAGTCCATTCCACCGTCTCTGTGCCCAAAGGTCTGCCTGCTTATAAAACAAGAATTTCCAAATGTTCATATCACATTCCTAAATGCAGACAGTAAATCAGATCTGATGCTGATGCTCATATTGCATTGTATCAGCAGTTTAATTTACTACAATGCCAACAAGACAGAACTTGAGAGCTTGTGTTTGCCATTTTTGGGGGGTGCCAGTGCCACGGAAATATTATTTGGCAGGGGCTCACACTCAGCTGTCAGTGTGGTCAACTGTACATAGGTTCTGTGATATGAATAAAGCACTCTGGATAAGTTTATTCAGGTTATGGTTAAAGAGAAGAGAATCCATATAAAAGCTCAACAATGTTTTGAAGAGGGTAGCTCCAGTCCCCAAACTAAGTTTTATTTGTAAGAATTCACTCATTTGTTTTCGGAAAAATTTTACTATCTGCTATGAGCTAGGTATTATGCTAAGGATACATGTGGTATGGGTGACAAAGCCCCTATTCTAATGGGGGAGGGAAGCAGAGAATAAAATATTCACTAAAATGAGTGCCAAACTCTGGCTGTGATTGTGTGTTGCAATAGAAGTGAGTCAATTAGTAGAATTTGACTTACTAGGGCCTGTCTGGAGACAGAGGAACTGAGATCTGAGGTGTGAAGAAATGGACTCGGGGAAGGAGAGGAGAGAGTTCCAAGCAGAGGAAGGAGCACGTGTATGGCCCTGAGGACGGAGTGGGTAGAGGGAATGGAGAAAAACCAGTGTGTTTGGAGCAGAGGGAAGGAAAGAATGTGTGTTGTCAGATGGGGCTAAAGACGTAGGCAATGCAAACCATGCTGCGCCTACAAGGCATGGCGGGACTTTCTTTATCCTAACATCAACCAGCGGCAGGGACAGAACCAGAGCTACTTTGTAGAAAGAGAAATCTAGCTCCAAAGTAGGGAAAGGCCAGGAGAGAAGCCAGGTGGGAGCAGAGGGAGCAGAAAGGCTGCTGCAGAGACTCGCTTTCTCTCAACGTGACGACTGGGGAGACTAACACATTCTCTCCCCAAAAAAGCCAACTATAAAACTGGACCAAACTGTCAAAAGCAACCATTTCAGAACAGTAGAAACTGACCAAACTTTGATAAGAACAAGCAGAGCTTGGGGATCATGCCCGGGCTGTCCCCAGCCTCCTCCTAGCAATGCTGACCGGTAGTTCAACTGGGGCAGCAGGGTTCTGCTGCCTGAGGGAGAGGGCGAGGGCAAGGGTGCGGGCAATTGCTCACATGATTCGGATCATCATCAGGTAAAGTGGCAATTGCAGGCAGATGCAGTGGGAAGACCAGGGGCTCCACCGGCCTGAGGTTGCTGCCCAGTTTGGAGCAAGCCACGGACCAGCAGACTAGCCAGGGATTTAATTGGGAATTTCAGGAGGTGAGAAAATCATGGGGCTAAACTTTTCATGTATCTGTTAACCAGTGGTTGAGCACAACTGCAGCAGAGACCAGAGCAGGCCCACAGCACCCATACATCCTTGGTCAACAGAGCCTATGCTCAGGCACAGGGAAGAGCGATAAAAAGTAAGAGCCAGGAAGGACACGGAAACAGCCTGAAATGTTAATGTGCTCCCTCCTAACAAGCAGATAGAGGGGCAGAGTCAAAGCCTTTCTGGCTAAAGCACAATCTCTGGCCAATCTTTGGCTAAATACCAAGTATATACATGCAAAATATACAAAGAACCCTTACACCTCAAAACTAAGAGAAGCAACCCATTCAAGAAATGCAAAATATTTCATTTCACCAAAGAAGACATTTCACCAAAGAAGATACATGAATGGTTAATAAATACATGAAAAGATGCACATGATTAGTCTTTAGAAAAATGCAAATTAAAACCACAATGAGATTCCAGTTCACACCCACTAGAACAGCTATAATTAAAAAGACAATAACAAATGGTAAGGATATGGAGAAACTGGAACCTTTCCACACTGTCGGTAGGAATGTGAAATAGAACATCTGCTTGTGAAAATAAACTTAACCTACAACACATCAGTTTCACTCCTAAGAATCTACTAAACAGAAATTAAAACAAATGTCTACACCAAAGACTTACATGCGAATGTTAAAGCAGTATTATTCATAGTAGCCAGAAACTGGAAATAATTTAAATGTTAACTGGTGAATGGATAAAGAAAATGTGGCATGTCCATCCCATGGCATACTATTCAGCAATAAAAGTACAACACGGATGAACCTCAAAAACATTATGCTAAAGGAGCCAGATGAAAAACACTACAAATTGTATCATTCTATTTATATAAAATGTCCAGCAAAGGGAAACAGAGAGACAAAAAGATAAGTGGTTGTCTGGGGCTAAGGGTGGGAGCAGGATTAGCTGCAAACTGCTTACAGGGATTATTTTATTTTAAAAAAAAAAATGTTGGTGTTAGAAATATTCTCAAACTGAATTGTGGTGATAGTTACAAAACTATATAAATTTACTAAAAGTAATTGTATACTTACAATGAGTGAATTTTATAATGTTTAAATTATACCTTAATACAAGTGATATCTACAGTGATCCTGGCAATAGCCCAGACCAAGGTGGTGATGGCAGAGTTTCAGTTGACAAGATTTGATGAGGCAGGAATTCAGTTTTGGGAATGCTGCATTTGAAATACCTTACTCCAAGAAATGTCACTTAGCAGTTGGATGGATGGATCTGGAGCCCCGGAGTGGTCTGAGTTGGAGATGTGAATTTGCAAATCATCTGCAAATAAGTAGAAATTGAGGCCACAGGCATAGATGAGATTGCCCAGAAACAGGAACAAGGAGGACAAGGGGAGGCAGGAAGGAATGGGCCTGGGACCAAGACTTGAGGAATTCTAACATTAAACAGGGAAAAGAACAGAGAAAACAAGGCAGAGAGGAAAACCAGAAGCACAGAAAGGACAGAGTGACCATGTCAAATGCTGACAAAATGTCAGTAAGAACTGAAACATCCTATTTGTGACCATACACTCATCTGTTTATTTCTAGATTCATGGATTCCCATGGCCCTAATTTATTGTCAAGCAAATCCATTTTTCTTTTGTTGTTGTTGATGGAGCAAGCCCAAGAGAAAGGAAAAGAACTTCTCTTCCAAACATGTATTGCCTAAATCCACCAGCTATTTTCCAATATCCTCATTCCATTTTTACTGGGAGGAGTGGAAACATTATTGGGTTGAAGCCAGGATCTGAATTTCAGCTCTGCCACTGATTAACTAGCGGTCTGAAACCAGGTGTGGCAGAGACAGACTACTACCCACTAAATACCTATTTCTCTTCTCTCTCAAGAGAACACTAGTTTTTAGTCGGACACAACATGCTATGCCGGAATCTTTCCCAGCCTTCCTTTCACTTAGATGTGATCAATTGACTAAGTTCTAACTAATGAGGAAAAATGCTGTCGTATTACATTCCCTCCCTCCTCCACTTGCTTTTTAGAAGATGAATGCAATGGCTGAAATTCCATGCCACACTCTAGGGATGGTGAAGCAGAAAGCTGGAAGGAGCATGGGTCTCTGATTTCTGTGGAATCCCCAAACCAACCCGGAAAAGCTACCTCCAAACTGCTTTTATGTGACAGAACATAAATGCTGCATATTAGAATTCTCTGCAGCCTTTTTTTTTTTTTTAGACGGAGTCTCACTCTGTCGCCCAGGCTGGAGTGCAGTGGTGTGATCTCAGTTCACTGCTAGCTGTCTCCCGGGTTGACGCCATTCTCCTACCTCAGCCTCCCGAGTAGCTGGGATTACAGGCACCCGTCACCACGCCCGGCTAATTTTTTTTTTTGTATTTTTAGTAGAGATGGGGGTTTCACCATGTTAGCCAGGATGGTCTTGATCTCCTGACCTCGTGATCTGCCCGCCTCAGCCTCCCAAAGTGCTGGGATTACAGACATGAGCCACCGCGCCCAGCCCAGACTTTTTTAAAACAATCCCAATCCCCCACATACACTTGGACCAATTAACTCAGAATCTCTGGGGATGAAACTCAGGCAGTGGTAGTTTTTTAAAGCTCCTCAGGTGGTTACAATTGCAGTCAACGTGGAGAATCTGTGATGGACTCCAACTTTATGTAACTCCATTACTCACAGCTGAACACAATTCCTAACTGATAATCCAAGCTGTTTGACTCTTCCTGTGCCAATGTGAACATCTTTAAAACAGGGGATTATAATGCTTACTGCTCCCACAAATATTTAGTAACTGAGGATACACTGGTAAGTGACTCAGTGTTCCTGCCTTCAAGAAACGTACAGATATGTTGTCTAAAAATTTACATGAATGGGCAAGAGCAACAAACTATATAAATTCTACAGTTATTTGTGGGAAGCATAATCAAAACCCAGGAGAAATAGCAAGGATGAGAAATACATCACCATATTAAAGGAAGGTGAAATCTAATTCCCTGTTTCAGCAATGCACTCAGTAATTGCTGAGAATAGTTCAACACTGCTGCTATATCCTCAATGCACACACCTATACACACACACAGTACTAGAAATTATGCCTAGTATATTCTACATGTCTTAATTTATGATAATTAAAAACAATGCCACATTAATTCCAAGAAACTCAACTCCAAGAATTGTATGACAGTTGTATGAACGAAACATTCACCATTGATAATAAAGCTTTCAAAATACAGAATCCTTCAGAAATTCACGTGTTGCCATCACACTAAAACCATCACACTTTGTAGAGGAAAGAGTTATTGCATCATTTTTCAGACTTCACAGAAAAACAATAATTACTCCTCAAAAGACTGTGTAAGATTATATCCCTTAGGGGATCAAATGTTCCAGGTGCTTAGATCCATATTCCACAGAATCTAATCAAATAAAAAATGACTTTTATTTTCTGCAAAGGATGGTACAGTTTCTTGACATATCTATGAATTTTGGATCACTGCTTCCAGCTCTGGACAATGTGGAGAACGTGCCCATCTCCAGCTCCCTCCTTGGAATCCAGTCGTGGAGACGCCACACAAGATAAAGGGAGCTGAAGAGCAGAGAGAGCAGTGCAGAGCAGAAGTGGTTCCCGATTGCAGGGACAGTCCAGGACAATCGGACATTAAGGGCCACAGAGCAGAGGCAGATTCAAGGAGGCTCCTCTAGCTGGGCCATCCACATCATTGTCATGGGCAGATAAGCAGAAGCACCAGCTGGAAGGGCTGCTGTGAAATCAGGGCAGTGCCTGCCTTAGAGGGGGTCATCTCTGAGAAGAAGTATGGTGGGCCAGCCAGCTCCTGCCTATGCCTCTTCCCTACTCAGCACCTTTCCACAGGCCACAGGAGGCAGAGTTAGCAAAGCCTAGGGCCAGTCCTTGGAGGGAGGGGAGGAAAGCCAGGGAGTTAAGGGTCCCTGGTTACACTTCAGTCCAAAGGGCACCTTCTCTCGCCACGTCATCTCATCTAGGGAGGACAGGTAGTGCCTGAGCTACTGTCATTCACCCCCTGGTAGAAAACTTAGGCAAGGCAGCTAAGCATCACAAAGCACTAAAAGGTCCATGCCAGAGGCAGAAAGAACCAGAAATCAGAGAAACATCCGCACTATAAAAGGAAGAGAAAAGAACGGAATGACTTAGACAGAAGAAGCAGACCTAATAGAAAACAAAAAACTAAAACTTAAAACAAATACCATAGATAGCCTCAGCAAACCAGCGGAGGCTACTGGAAATGCAAGTAGAAAGGAGCAGTTAGAAACCACTGATTGAAAATATGGGGTTTGAAAAAGAAGAGCTTTGCTAAGGGCACTCACAGGACTGGTAGAAGAGCAGAGTGTGGTGGAAAAACGAACTGGTGAGCTGGAAGATTAATCAAGGCACTCTCTCTGAAGGCATCAGGACTGGATTTTTAAAATGAAAAGAAAATGTGATAAAACAGAAGTGTTAACATCCTTCCACAGCGGTTCCACAGAACGAACAAAGAATGAAAAGAAGCGAAAATATCTAAAGAAACAAGGACCAAGTATTCACCACAATTAAAGAAAGATACAACATTTCAGATTGAAAGATCTCACTTACTGCCAAACAGGTTAGATGAGAAAAAGCCACATGTAGATTCATTATAGTAAAATTTAAAATCAAAGAAAGAAAAATCTAAAAGCTACCAGAGAAAAAAGGCAGAAAACCTTTAGAGAAACAAACATCAGGTTGACATTAGAGTTTTTAATATCAGCACTGGATGTATAAGAAGAGAAACGAGGCCAGGCACGGTGGCTCACGCCTGTAATCCCAGCACTTTGGGAGGCTGAGGTGGGCAGATCACAAGGTCAGGAGTTTGAGACCAGCCTGGCCAATATGGTGAAACCCCATCTCTACTAAAAATACAAAAATCAGCTGGGCGTGGTGGCAGGCGCCTGTAGTCCCAGCTACTGGGGAGGCTGAGGCAGGAGAATTGCTTGAACCTGGTAGGAGGAGGTTGCAGTGAGCCGAGATCATGCCACTGCACTCCAGCTTAGGTGACACAGCGAGAACTCCGTCAAAAAAAAAAAAAAAAAAAGAAGAAGAAGAAGAAGAGAAACGAATGATATTTTCAAAATGTAAAGGAAAAAATCTTGGAATCTTTAGTCTGGGAAGATCTGTTGACATTTTAAGTGTGTAGGAAATATAGATACATTGGTCAACAGATAGAAAGTTTTAGTTAGACAACAGGAATAAGTTTTTGAGATCTATCGCATAGCAGGGTGACTATAGTTAGTAATAATCCATTATATATTTTTAAATAGCTAGGAGTAAATTTCAAATGCCTCACCACAAAAAAAGATAAGTGAGGTGAGAGATACGTTAATTAGCTTGATTTAACCACTCCACATTGTATACATGTATCAAAACATCACATTACACCCTATAAATGTATACAACTGTGATTTGTCCATTGACAATAATTTTCAAAAACACTCTTAGGATGGGTAAGCATTAGAAACTGCTGGCCACACATGGTGGCTCATGCCTGTAATCCCAGCACTTTGGGAGGCCAAGGCAGGAGGATCATTTGAGCCCAGGAGTTCGAGACCAGCCTGGGCAACATAGCAAGACCCTGTCTCTTAAAAAAAAAAAAAATCTAAAAAAAAAGAATAAGAATGAAATAAATATCTTTACAAATACACAAAACAGATATACAGATATACGGAAACATAATTTACCACTAAGGGACCTGCATTTAAGGAGCTTTTAAGGTTCTTTGGGATAATAAAAATAATCCCACAAAGAAGTCTTGTTTGCAAAAAGAAATGATGAATAAAATGGTAAACAAAGGCAAATCTAAACAATATAAGTCTACATAAAATAATAAAGATGTTTAACTTATGGATTCTTTTTAAGGACAGAACTAAAGTTTGACATAGGAGGGTATCATTAAAATTAAAATATTCAACTGGGTTTGGGAGAAAGCTTAAGACAGTTAACTTTAAACCTGTTTTTTTTTTTTTTTTTTTTTTGAGACAGAGTCTCGCTCTGTCACCCAGGCTGCAGTGCAGTGGCATGATCTTGGCTCACTGCAACCTCTGCCTCCTTACAGGTTTAAGCGATTCTCCTGCCTCAGCCTATCAAGTAGCTGGGACTATAGGCACACCCACCATGCCCAGCTAATTTTTGTATTTTAGTAGAGACGGGGTTTCACCGTGTTGCCCAGGCTGGTCTCGAACTCCTGAGCTCAGGCAATCCGCCCATCTCGGCCTCCCAAAGTGCTAGGATTACAGGCATAAGCCACCAGATCAGCCAACTTCAAACCTTTTAAAGCTTAATATGTATGGTAAAGTTTCAAGGGAAACCAATAGAAAATATAGTGCATAAATTCCAAAAGAGTAAGAAGAAAAAAATAGAATATAAACAAAAGAATAAAAATTCAATATATCCTCCAAAAATAGAAGATGGGTTGGGGTGGAAAGAAGAAACATAGAAAAAGTTGGACAGATAAAAATCAGTGGTTATAATGGCACAAACATGTCCAAATGTATTAATCACAAATGATATAAATGAATTAAACTTGCCAGTTAAACAACAGGTATTGCAAATTAAACAGATGTTTTAAAAAATCTGAACACCATGCATGTAATCTCAGCACTTTGAGAGGCCGAGGTGAGAGAACCACTGGAGCCCAGGAGCTTGAGACCAGCCTGGGCAAATAGGAGAGCCTATCTCTTTAAAAAATAAAGAGAAGAGAAAGAAAGAAAAATTCAGCCAGGTGCAGTGGTTCATGCCAATAATCCCAGCACTTTGAAAGGCTGAGGCAGGAGAATTGCTTAAAGTCAGGAGTTTAAGACCAGCCTGGGCAACAGAGTGAGACCCCACCTCTACAAAAAAAAATTTAAAAATTAGCTGAGTATGATGGCACACACCTGTGGTCCCAGCATAGAAAATATTCTACAGAAAATAACTACAATTAAAAGCACCTTAGTAATATACTGGATTAAGCTGTTTTCACTTTCATGAAACCAACTTTGCAGAAGATTAAGCTGTTTTTAAAACTGCATATTTATTTACAAACATGGTTAGAAAATAAAACTTTTTTTTTTTTTTTAAGACAGGGTCTGGCTCTGTCACCCAGGCTGGGGTGCAGTGGTGAGATCAAGGCTCACTGCAGCCTTGACTTCCCAGGCTCAAGTGATCCTCACCTCAACTTCCCCAGGAGCTGGGACTACAGGCACACGCCACCATGCCAGGCTAATTTTTGTGGGTTTTGTTTTTTTGTTTTTCATTTATAAAGATGGGGTTTCAACATGTTGCCCAGGCTGGTCTCGAACTCCTCAGCTCAAGAGATCCACTCACCTTGGCCTCCCAAAGTGCTGCCACCGCACCCAGCCGAGAATGAAACTTTTAAAAAACAAACCATTTACCATATCATTGCCCCTTCTTGCTCTGCAGCCCTGTTCCTGATAAAAGCTCCAACCCTTGGTCCCTTGGCTGTGCCCACTATGACTAATTTCTCACTATTTGTCTCCTATTAAACCCCTGGCCTCTCCTCAGACAAGACCCATTGTTCCCCAAGACCTCTCTTCACATTTCCCCCCTTCTCAGGCTCGTCCTACAAGAGGAAAATTACATGATTTAGGGGCCAAAGGCACTGCAGTCAGTTGTTGTAACAGCAATTACTTTGTCTTTATTCTAGCAGGGAGTTTTAGATATTTATTTTGTACTTTTGCCATTCCACTGATTGCATCAATGTTAGATTTTAAATTCAATTAACTCTTTGGATGTTATAGGTATTGAGGAGGATCACTTTTTCTAACTGTTTCTGATTTCCTTTTCCTGCCTTACTGCAAAGCACAGAATGTTCTGAAATGAGTGAGCAGGAAACTTTGTATTACTCTTGTCTTACATGGAAACATTTCTAAGTATTTTTACCATTAAGTATGATGTTAGCTGTTGGTTTCAGATAGTCTTCATTATAATAAGGAAAAATCCATTTCTAATTTATTAAAGTGTTAATCAAAAATAAATTTGATTAAGGGAAGCTGGGAAAATGCTGTGAGAACACTATCTCTGCAACTCTACTGTAAATCTAAAAATATTTCAAAATAAGACATTAAACGAAAATAGATGTTGACTTTTATGTAATGTCTTTTCAGCATCTATTGAAGAGACCATATGAATTTTGGATACACATTTTAAATCCTGTAGTCAAAGCATAAACTTTTCCTGCTGATCTCCCCACATCCATTCTCACTCACTTCTAATCATCTCCCTCTACTCGACATAAAGGTTTTTCAACAAATGTAAATGAGATCCCCTTGCACTCCTAATTAAAATCCTTCAATGGCTTCCATTGCATTCAAGACAAAATCCAAAATCCTTAAGTGTGCCTACAGGTCTTGCATGATGTAGCTCAGCTCACCTCTGCAGTCTGCTCATTGCGCCTGCTCTGGCCACAGTGGCCATCTTCCCAATGCCCCCACTTTCCTGCCTCAGAGCACTCACCTATCCTGATCCCACTGTCTGGAAGTCTCTTCCCTACTCTTGGTCTGGCTACTTCTTACTTGTGCTTTCAGATCTCAGCTGAAAAAGGCCTGCCCTTGAGCAAAGTCTTCCCTTTCTCATACCAGATTCCCTGTCACTCTGCCCCATGGCACACGGCCTCCCTCGCATTTCTCACAAGTCATCACTGTGTCCTTATTTGTGGGATTATTTGTTAACATCCACACATTCACTAGACTGCACGTCCTTGAGGGCAGAACCACATCAGGATTCTTCACTGCTGGCTGCTCAGTATCTAGCACAAATGCCTGGTACAAAAAGGGCATTTAGGCCAATCGCACCTGTAATCCCAGCACTTTGGGAAGCCAAGGCGGGCGGACTGCCTGAGCTCAGGGGTTCAAGATCAGCCTGGGCAATATGGCAAAACCCCATCTCTAGTAAAAATCAGCTAGGTATGGTGCCGCGCACCTGTGGTCCCAGCTACTTGGAAGGCTGAGACGGGAGAACTACTTTAACCTAGGAGGCAGAGGTTGTAGTGAGCCCAGATTGCACCACTGCACTCCAGCCTGGGCAACAGAGTGAGGCTCTGTCTCCAAAAAACAAAAGCACCAAACAAAAAAGGGCATTTAATAAGTATTTATAATACTGCATGATTTTGCGCAGGTCACTTAACCTCTCGGTGCCTCTGTTTCCTGTCTGTAAAATGGGGCTAAGAAGATCTCACTTCACAGAGCTGTGCTAAGGTTTAAACAAGCTAATGCACATATAGCACCTTAAAGATGGACCTGGCACATATACAGTACTAAGAGGCTGCTTCTTGTCAGTCTTTTTTTTTTTTTTTTTTTTTTGGAGACAGAGTCCCACTCTGTCGCCCAGGCTGGAGCACAGTGGCACCATCTCGGCTCACTGCAACCTCTGCCTCCCTGGTTCAAGCGATTCTCCTGCCTCAGCCTTCCAAATAGCTGGGATTACAGGTGGCTGCCACCACACCCAGCTAATTTTTATATTTTTAGTAGAGACGGGGTTTCACCATGTTGTCCAGGCTGGTCTTGAACTCCTGACCTCAGGCAATCCACCTGCCTCAGCCTCAAAGTGCTGGGATTACAGGCATGAGCCACTGCACCCGGCCTTCCTGCCAGTGTTTTTTGAGACGGAGTCTTGCTCTGTCACCCAGGCTGGAGTGCAGTGGCGCAATCTCGGCTCACTGCAAGCTCCACCTCCCAGGTTCACGCCATTCTCCTGCCTCAGCCTCCTGAGTAGCTGGGACTACAGGCACCCGCCACCATGCCTGGCTAATTTTTTTTGTATTTTTAGTAGAGACCAAGTTTCACCGTGTTAGTCAGGATGGTCTCGATCTCCTGATCTCGTGATCCGCCCGCCTTGGCCTCCCAAACCTGCCAGTCTTAATGTAGCCCCTAAGTCAGTGGCCAGCAGGCACCTGTTTCACCCTGCTCACCCTTCTATGGAGTCTGATTCCAAAGAGAGCAGTGAGGAAGAACAGCCAGCTCAACAATGCAGAAAGCTGAAAGCATGGAGAAAGACAGAGGATTTATTCATTCTTGCACTTTTCTGACATTGCCAGTCCCATGCCCTTCCTTCCTCCTTCATCCCTGCTGTAGTCCAAAATAAACAGGATAAACAAGAGGCCACAGCAAACAGCATTTGCACAGTCTTTCTTACATTTATTCATTCAAAAGATATACTAAGCACTAAGTACCAAGCACTATTCTAGGTGCCAGGAATACAACAGTGGGAAAACGTAACAAAAATTCATGCCTTCACCTCAAGGACCCTTTATAGAGAACAGAGAAGGCAGAGAAACTAATAATTGCTAATATTTCCCTAACCTTATGATGGAGGTATTATTATCATCCCTTGTTTTGTTTTGCTTTTTAGGTTTTTTTAATTTTTTTTAGACAAGGTCTCACTATGTTGCCCGGATTGGAGTACAGTGGCACAACCATGGCTTACTGCAGCCTTGACCCCCTAGGCTCAAGCAATCCTTCCACCTCAGACTTCTGAGTAGCTGGGACCACAGGCCATACCACACCACCCAGCTAATCTTTAAAAACTCTTTTGTAGAGACAGGGTTCCACTATGTTACCCAGGCTGGTCTCAAACTCCTGGACTCAAACAATCCTCCCACCTCAGCCTCCCAAAGTGCTGGGATTATAGGCATGAGCCAGCATGCTCAGCTATTAGCCCTTTTTAAAGATGAGGAAACCGAGACACAGAGATCTCTCATCAGAGTCAAACAGCCAATCAGCAGCAGAGGCAATAGGAGCCCAGGCAATCTGTCCCTAGAGCTGTGTTCCTAACTACTGCATTATTCTGCCCTTTTCTGAAAAATAAGAGTATATAAAATCTTCTACCTCAGAGCAAAGGGTTTCAACTTTGAAGCTTTTTGTTAAAGCAGGGTGACGGGGTTGCGGGAATGGGAGGGAAACACTTGTCAGGACATGTCAGATATTCAACAGGAAGTCAAGGTGGATTTCTACTAAATCCAGTGAACACAGGTTTCCAGGAATCACCTCCTCAAAGGATTCTGTGGGCAGCTAAAACCTAGGAGAGGGGAAGGAGAGAAGATGAATGGGGAAAATCCAAACTATAATACTACTGCCCTAAAAGTTCTCACAAGGGCTGACAGGTCCCAGCCAGGATGGAGCCCATATTCTGCCTCTTCCGGCCACTCTGGACAGCTGGCTCCCTCCCTCTCCCCTGCTTCTTCCTTGCCCACTTTAATCCACCTCTCACACCCAGGCTTAGTTTTATTGCTTGATTACCTTTCCCACGCATGAGATCCCACGCCTCCCAGACTGGCAGGAAACCGGAGCCCTCAGCAGAGGCATCAAAGCCACCCAGTTGGCAGATATCAGGGCTGAGGAGAAGAGACTGCAGCAGGCAGGCCAATTCATCCCAGGCACTAAGGCACCAAGAAGCCAAAATGATATCTGGGCAACCAGACCAGGCTGCCACAAAGGGCTCCTGGAAAACAGCACATTTTCAAAACAAAATCCACTTGTGGGCTAGCTCTACCTGGCATTTAATTAACCTGAAAGGGTTGGACGTACCAAAAAAGCCACCAAAAATAAGATTAAAATCTCAACTGTTCCTCCAACACATGCTCCCAAGCCTCCACACAACACGATCCAGCGTGACCACAACATCCACAGAGTAAAAACACAAAACCCAGGGTCACTCAGATCCTCCTAGGGTGACTCTGGGGCACCACACAGTTTACTGTCTGGGAACACATAATCCCAAACAGAGGATAGAGCAGGCTGAAATTGCCATAAACTCTGACTCTCCACCGACTCAAAGGCAACCTGAATCAAAATCATTTCCAATCTGGGTCTGAACCTGTCAAAATCTGTGTCTACAGAGATAGCTGGTGTTTGGCCAGCGAGTTAAAATCAAGGTGGAACTTTCCCAACTTTCTGGAAGAGGAGAGCATCAGTTATGAGGCAGAGCTGAGGTTTTCTCCAAGGAATTTTTCTTAAACTGGAGGCAGCTACAAGCATCTGCCTATAGGCTGCCACCAGAATATAAAACAAAAGTATAAGCAACAAAGGAATCGAGTAATAGAAGTATCTACCTCACAGGACTTCAATGAGGGTGAAATAAGTTATTTGTAAAATGCTTAAAATAGTATCTGGCACATAGGAAGTATAATATGTCTGTCAAATATTAATAACATAAATGAAGGAAATACCAATTACTCTGAACAAAATCACTGTCTTGCCTACATAGAAAGCTTAATTTTTCAGGGGCATGAGTTTGTGATCACATTCTGCATACATACATATGAGCTGTGATTTCCTAGTCCAAAAGTCACACGATGATATCAAACTTGTCAATATGTCAAAGAGCATGTGGCATTCCACAAAGAGCTCTATGTCAAGGAACCTGGTGATGTTTTTTTTTTTTTTTTTTAGACGGACTCTCGTTCTGTCACCCAGGCTGGAGTGTAGTGGCACAATCTTGGCTCACTGCAATCTCCGTCTCCCGGGTTCAAGTGATTGGTATGCCTCAGCCTCCTGAGTAGCTGGGATTACAGGCATGCGCTACCACACCCAGCTAATTTTTGTATTTTTAGTAGAGACAGGGTTTTGCCATGTTGGCCAGGCTGCTCTTGAACTCCTGACCTCAAGTGATCCACCTGCCTCAGCCTCCCAAAGTGCTGGGATTACAGGAGTGAGCCACTGTGCCCAGCCAGAACCTAGTGAATTCTCATCACAATAGACAAGATTAAGGCCTAGTGAGAGAGGAGGGCAAAGATTAATAAACATCACTGAATTCTAACCATTGACTATGATATTCTTCAAATCTGTCTTGAAATATCCATCATACCACTCTAGAAAAAGAAATCTAAGACTTCTTAGCAAGACAGTAAAACATTCCCTGACAAAAAAAAAAACCTATCACTTGATTAATTATTCTATTCCCATCACCTCAAAGAAGGAAAAAAAAAAAGTGTGTTCTCCTCAGATGAACAAATATATATTCAGATCCAGCCTGAATTTTGAGCAACAGTCACCACATTCAACCTTATTAATCTACTCTCCTGTAGAAGGAATATGAGTTTGGGGAGTGTCTCCTGCTAAGTCTCTTCGATTCCACAAACAACACCATAGTCAGTGTCCATCACTTCAGTTGGCTCTGCTGCCATTTCCATTTGCCAAGCAAGAACAAACAAAGCAATCTATTTCACGATCAGGGAACCAAAAAACTAACCCCTTTTCACTTTGTTCTTCACCAACCCCACAACTACCTCTTAAATTATTTTTCACAAAGTATATATAACCCACTTCAACTCTCCCACAAGCAGACTAGAGCCAAAAAAAAACTGGGAAATCCTTTGGCCTCCTACTATTATTATCAATAATATTATGAGTATCTCTGCCAATCAAACTAGCAATTCCTTTGACATTATATCACTCGATTAAACCTAGCTCTGGGCTTGGCATAGTGTTGTGCATATGGAGGAGGTTTGCCCTAACATATCCAGGGCAAAAGATCATTAAATAGAAATGTATCCTTTCATTATCATCCTCCCTATCTATTATCACTACCAGCACATAAAGCTCTTTAAAGCCAAAACTACTCTCCATAACCAGGGACATCTTGGGTACTTTATGAATATATACAGCTAGCAAAATGACCAATTCCCAATCAATCAGGATTTGATGAATTAGGTCCATGTTGATGAATTAATCTTGAGGCCATCCTGACCCTCTAATCCTCCTCCCACACTGGCTACTCCTCTCCTCTGAGCAGGAAGAAAAGGTGAGAACCAAATCTGCCAAGCATGGTGGACCACTAGTGGATTGGATTCAAATTTCAAGATAAAAGAGGTTGTACCTGGTGATAACAACTATGTTTTTAGATCATCCATGGCTAACAGAAAACTCACTGAAGTAAAACTTGATTTTGAAAAACTGTCACTGAAGTCACTGAAGACAGCCTGCCTGTGAAACCCATTTCTGTAGAAGGTTTTATGTTAAGAGAACTTTTATGGCTCTAGAAAGCACATCATTTCTCCAGCCTTCGGGAGCAGTGAAATTACACAGTCTGCCTCTGAATTATTGATGTCATAATTTATTGAAAGGTCTCCCTTAGGTCATAGGTCACACCCCAGATGCAATGATGCACAGATACACAGATGCACAGACCCATCACAAGGTCTGTGACCAGGGAGTAAAAGCAATAGCAAGCCAATGGCTTTTGAGGATCTGCTATATGCAAAGGCCCCATGGTATCAAACCAAAAAAGAACTCTAGGTCAGACCAACACACAGAGCTTCCAGCATACTCATCTGATTATCTCATTTTGTCATCTTAAAAATAGGGCAGGTATTCTTCATTGCATTTTACTTGTAAGAAAAGTAAGACTGGTAAATTTAAGTGACCTCTAGCTGGGCACGGTGACTCATGCCTGTAATCCCAACACTGGGAGGCCGAGGTGGGCGGATCACTTGAGGTCAGCAGTTCAAGATCAGCCTGGCCAACATGGTGAAATCCCGTCTCCACTAAAAATACAAAAATTAGCCAGGCATGGTGGCGGGCATCTATAATCCCAGCTACTCGGGAAGCTAAGGCAGGAGAATCACTTGAACCCAGGAGGCAGAGGTTGCAGTGAGCCAAGATCACACCACTGCACTCCAGCCTGGGTGAGACCTCCATCTCAAAAAAAAAAAAAAAAAAAATTTAAGTGATCTCTCCATTGTCTCATAACTAGTTCATATAAGGACCAGGACCAGATACTTAAATTTTTGGTCTATAGTTTATTTTATTAAATTATGAGGTTCCCTATTCAATACTTGTTGATAGTCACTGCCAAAGACTCCTCTAGATGTTGGTAATAGAATAATCAGTGAAACAGATAAGCATTCCTGCCCTTGTGGAACTGATATACTAGTGGTGGGAAATAAATTATAAACATATACACAAACATAGTAAGTGTCCATAAGTGGCTTAGAGAAAAATAAAACAGGCTACAGCGTTGGAGGCTGGGAAAAGGCTGCAGTGGAGGAGCAGTTCTAACTTCACTGGGTCAGGGAAGGCCTGTCTGTAAGGTGACTCTGAGCAAAGACTGGAAGGAAGAGGGTAAAGCATGGTGGCGGTAAAAATAACTGTGTTTCAGGCAATAAATACAGACTCTGAGGTGGGAGCAGGCTTGGTGTGCTGGAGAACAGCCAGTGCAACACGGGTGGAGTGAACAAGGGGGAAGTGATAGGAGATGGAGGGAACCAGAGCCAGATCACACAGAACCTTGCAAGCATGATAGGGACTGGGGGGTTGATTCCAGATATAAAGGGAGACCCCAGGAGGGCTCTGAGCAAAGACATGACACTAGCAGCTCACTCTAGAATGATGCTTGGGTGGGTGGAGAAAGGGGGATCCACTAAGAGCTTAGTGTAATTGTCTAGGCAGAGATTTATGTGAGCACAGAACCTGTGCAGATTAGTCACATGGAAAAGTTTACCTTTTAATTTTTTCCAACACAACTGGAAGAGCCACCCCCTTCTCTTGCACCTGCAGCCTGATAACTTGTTGCTCTACCAGCTGATCTAGAGGCAAGATGGCCAGCCCAGGACAATGGTGCCAGGTGTTTTTTGCCACGTAAATGGCCTAATTGTGACGGATGTAGTTCACTAGTGAGGATGAGGTTAAGGTAACTACTGGACAGGAAAAAACATCATTGACTTTGGTTTCCTATTACTTCAGGATGTTTGCTTGCCTTTAAGCATTCTGTGATTCCCTGGGTTGTGTCAACCAATTCCCTGATATAACAGTCCATTTCCATAGGCCAGGATATTTTTTAAGTACCTGGAGATATTGATCTCCTACAGATGATGGCAGCACTTTCAGGCAATGAGATGGAAAGAGGAGATGAGCGGCTCCCCCTGGGGAACTGCAAGTAGCATTGTTTTATTTGGCTTTCACTTAACTAGTGATTAGTAACCAATTGGAAACCTTGAAATCATTTCTACAGGAAGCAGAGCCAGGTCAAGGGCCTTCTGAAGACATTAACTTTAGGTCACTGGAGAGAAGTATCATTTAGCTAAGAAGTGTCTTAGAATAAAGTGCTAAAACATAGCTAGCATTCGTCAGAATTCTTAATGACTGTGTTAAGTCTTTTTACTTTATCTATAGACTGAGCTAAGGGAAAACTACCCAGAGGTTAATGAGCAAAGTAAAGAACTTGAGAGCTGACATTACCTTTCAGATGGCTGGCCTTGGCCCTCCAGTGGTCTCTCAAAGCTATATTTCTGTAACACTCTCCTTTCTACTGGAACTGTTAAGGCCATCGGTAATTTTATCACCAAGACCTATCAGTTTCTAAATAATGACCTCCACCAAAATATATTAGCATTCAACCAGAATACCAATATGATTTGGTTTCTGGTCTTCTGCCTTTCGTTCTCCGAGGCTGTCTCTTAAGGTACCTGAAGATTAGTTTTGGGAAAGGGAGCTGGCATAACGGAAAATGAAAGATTCCATTAACTCCATGACTCTTGTGGCTAATGAAAGCTATTGCTGGTAGGGCTCAAGGTTTAAAAAAAAAAAAAGAAAGAAAGAAAGAAACAAAGGGAGAGAGAAGGAACTTCTCACTAAATTGCCATCTCTCAGCAAATGATTTCATTAGCAAAAAAGTACAAATGAACATTTCCACAGTAACTCACCAAGTCAGTATGGCCACTTGGACACCCCAACGATTTCACTTCCCTCCATCTCAGAGCAAGCGAGTGCGCTGTGACTGACATAACCCTCAGCGACCACATCAGCTTTTCTTTCCAGGGCCATTCTTCACATCCCATGGGAAACACATGCGACTTTGCCTTTAGGAACCCACATGAATCTACTAGAATGGCCCCCACTCTGAGTAGCAGCTTTGAAACCAACCCCCTAACACCATTTTCTTAAAAAAATGTTAAACACATACACATTTAAGAAATTAAAGACATTAAGATGCCTAAATCCTGGAGCACCAGGAGGCTGGCTACACTGGCACTGTGTAAGACAATCATTTTGCATCCTTGTCTCCTGGCCTTTTTTTTTTTTTTTTTAGATGGAACCTTGCTCTGTCACCAGGCTGGAGCGCAGTGGCACAATCTCGGCTCACTGCAATCTCCACCTCCTGGGTTCAAGCGATTCTTCTGCCTCAGCCTCCTGAGTATCTGGGACTGCAGGAACACGCCACCATGCCCAACTAATTTTGTATTTTTAGTGGAGACGGGGTTTCACCATGTTGGCCAGGATGGTCTTGATCTCTTTACCTTGTGATCTGCCCGCCTCAGCCTCCCAAAGTGCTGGGATTACAGGTGTGAGCCAGTGCACCTAGCCATCTCCTGGCCTTTAAACAGGAGGGACATGGGGTTCAGTAAAGGACAACCTATTGGCAGAATTCAGAGTCAGGGGGCCGGGCGCGGTGGCTCACGCCTGTAATCCCAGAACTTCGGGAAGCTGAGGCAGGCAGATTACCTGAGATCAGGAGTTCAAGACCAGCCTGGCCAACATGGTGAAACCCTGTCTCTACGAAAATACAAAATTATTAGCCAGGCTTGGTGGCACGCGCCTGTAATCCCAGCTACTTGGGAGCCTGAGGTGGAAGAATCGCTTGAACCCGGGAGGTGGAGGTTGCAGTGAGCAAAGATCATGCCACTGCACTCCAGTCTGGGGGACAGAGTGAGACTCTAGCTCAAAAAAAAAAATAAAAATAAAAATAAAAGAATTCAGAGTCTGGGAAGCCAGAGAGTCTCCTCAGTTGGACTTCTTGGCAAATGGAATGTATGACAAATCAAAGGCAGTACTGACATACCCTCAAGCTTCCAGAGTAAAATTTAACAAATGGCAGCCGCTTCCTTTAACCAAATCCATGAGTCTCCCAAACTTACAAATATTTATAGCATACTTAAATTAACTTCCTAATAAACTACTTCATGAATTAAAGGACCCCCTACTTCCTTTACTCAAATCATTATGTAACCCAGCAGGCTGTCTTCTCAAGCATGGTCCAGAATAAAAGAACATTGTCTTCTGCCACACCTGGGCTGTTGCTTTGATTCTTTTCATCTCCACAGCCCAGCCTTTCAGGACACCAGGGCAGGGTTCCATATTAAATGCGACACCCACAGAGTACTCAGATAAGTCCATCCTGCTTCAGACCCTGTTTGAGGGGGAACTTAAAGAAGACACAGGGCCAGGGGTGCTCAGGGCCTACAGAGTTGCCAAACTTTTTCTGGAAAAGGGGAAAAAGTCAATATTTTAGCTTCAGTAGGCCATTGCAGTCTCTGTTCCAACTACTCAACTTCAACTCTGCTGATACCACACAAAAGTAGCCACAGACCAGAGTAAACAAATGGGCATGACTGTGTCCCAACGAAACTTTATGTATAAAGAAAACAGTTGGATGGTTAATCTTAAAGCTACTCTCATGGGGGTGGAGGAGTGGAATGGGAAGTGGCCACTGGTGGTTCTGAGCATTTTGTCCCTTTCTCAGAAATCTCCAGATACCCTCAGGGGAATGGCGAAACACCACTAAGCTTGGGGTAATACCTTCAACATTCCCTCTACAACAGGGGTGTCCAATCTTTTGACTTCCCTGGACCACATTGGAAGAAGAATTGTCTTGGGCCACACATAAAATACACTAACACTAACAATAGCTGATGGGCTTTAAAAAAAAATCTCAAAAACAAAAAACTCATGTTTTAAGAAAAGTTTACAAATTTGTTTTGGGCTGCATTCAAAGCTGTCCTGGGCCACAGGCAGAGCACAAGCTGAAGGTTGGACAAGCTCACACTACAACTTTCTTTCACCTCCTTTCAGAAGGAAAGTGGCCTCAAGCAGGGAATATGCAAAAGTTAGTCATTCTCCTTCCGTAAGTCTAGCTATATTATGAAAGAGGTCAACTTGGGTTGGCAAGTCTTGCTTATGAATAACAGTCTCAACTTACTAGTACAGGCGGGTGCTGGAAGGTCAGGCCCCAACAGGAAATTTCCCCTAATCCTCCATGCAGACAAGCATTGATTAAAAATGGTAATTTTGATGGTTGCAAAACAATGTGAATGTACTTAATGCCACGGTACAGTATGCCGAAAAACAGTTAAAATGATAAATTTTGTTATGTATATTTTACCATAATAAAACAATGTTTAAATCAAAAAAAAAAAATTGGCTGGGTGCAGTGGCTCATGCCTGTAATCCCAGCACTTTGGGAGGCCGAGGCAGGCAGATCATGAGGTCAGGAGTTTGAGACCAGCCTGGCTAACACGGTGAAACTCCGTCTCTATTAAAAATACAAAAATTAGCTGGGCGTGGTGGTGGATGCCTGTAATCCCAGCTAATCGGGAGGCTGAGGCAGGAGAATCATTTGAACACAGGAGGCAGAGGTTGCAGTGAGCCGAGATTTGCGCCACTGCACTCCAGCCTGGGCGACAGGGCGAGACTCTGTCTTGAAAAAAAAAAAAAAATTAAGGCAAAGTAGTGATAGTCACGGGGTCAGGGGGTGGACATTAGTAAAGTTGAGGAAGTACTGGTTATTGAGAAGTTCCAAATGGCAGAAACAAGCAGTGTTTTCTAAACTCTTAGAATGAAATGGTAAGTTAAGGCACCCAAGAAGCTCTGGCCCTCTTATAAGGCCAAAAATCAACTTCATCATCAACATTTTCTCTTGAAGCCTTGAAGTATTTTGAGCATGTCTCTCCTTTGATGCTAGAGTTTCAGCTAGACTACAACGCGCCTTCACTACAATGGAAACCCTCAATAAAGCTGTCGTAGAGTGATAGAATTTCGGCACTGAAAGGGACCTTGGAAGATACACTACCCAGCAGCTCTGAGCCTTTTCCTGCCACAGCAGGCATGATGGGTGGAGCTCACAAGCATGATGGATGCAGCAGGATCCACTCCCATGGCCTGCTCAATCCATTTCCTTCTCTGCTGCTCAAGAAAGTACTGCAGAAGGTGAGCAAGGGTGGCATTATTATATGAATAACCTTGAGTCCAGCCTAGTTGTATTGTTAAGTAAGGCATTAGCAAGCTTAGAGATCTTATTTGTGTTTGTACATATACACACACATATACCCACACACCCGCATATATAACAGCATAAGAACTGATTTATAATACAATCTAACTGGAATTTCTAAAATGCCATTTGGGGTTGATATATAATAGACTCTGTGCTTTTAATTTATACCAAGTAAATGAGGGGACTATAATACCACCCCTGGAGACCCTGTAGGCTTTTGTAAAGGGAGTCAGAAAGTGTAAATGGACACAGAAGTACTAGGTTTTTTTGTTTGTTTGTTTGTTTTTTGTTTTTTTTTCTTTAAGATGGAGTCTCTCTCTGTCGCCCAGGCTGGAGTACAGTGGCACGATCTCAGCTCACTGCAACCTCCACCTCCCAGGTTCAAGCGATTCTCCTGCCTCAGCCTCCCGAGTAGCTGGGACTACAGGCGCACAACACCACACCTGGCTAATTTTTTGTATTTTTAGTAGAGATGGGGTTCCACCGTGTTAGCCAGGATGGTCTCGATCTCCTGAACTCGTGATCCACCTGCCTCAGCCTCCCAAAGTGCTGGGATTACAGGCGTGAGCCACCACGCCCGGCCCAAGTACTAGTTTTATAAACCTAAATAGGAGAAAAGCAAAATCAAACTATTCAACCTCTTTGTGCATGTATTAATTCAGGCTACCTTAGACTACTGTAGACCACAGGCTAACTCAGAAACAATTAGAAAACTGACTAACCAAGGTGAACACAACAAAATATATGTATATAAAACTCTGAAATAAAGATATTGTTACTGACAAGAAGCGTTTTTTCAGTGCCCAAATGTGCAATATGCAATTCTATGCCCCAATTCTGTCATATCTCTAACCCACCAAAATCTAGGAGAATGGGAGAACTCTCATATTCTCGGAGAACCAAGAACT
This sequence comes from Pan troglodytes, assembly GCF_028858775.2. Taxonomy (NCBI): domain Eukaryota; kingdom Metazoa; phylum Chordata; class Mammalia; order Primates; family Hominidae; genus Pan; species Pan troglodytes. Next base: position 35,928,941 of record NC_086015.1, read on the forward strand.
AACCAGAGGCTATAACCACCATTTCTTCCTTCTTTATTTTTTGATTGTTTGTTTGCTTGTTTGTTTTTGAGATGGAGTCTTGCTCTGTTGCCCAAGCTGGAGTGCAGTGGCACAATCTCAGCTCACTGAAACCTCTGCCTCCTGGGTTCAAGTGATTCTCCTGTGTCAGCTCCCAAGTGTTGGGATTATAGGCACCCGCCACCACACCAGGCTAATTTTTGTATTTTTAGTAGAGACAGGGTTTCACCATGTTAGCCAGGCTGGTCTCGAACTCCTGACCTGAAGTGATCCACCCATCTCGGCCTCCCAAAGTGCTGGGATTACAGGCATGAGCCACTGCACCCAGCCTCTTCCTTTCATTTTTAAGACAGTCCTAACCAAGATCAGTTATCTCCCTAGAATAGCATTTCCCGAAAAGCGTTCAGAGGTATTGGTGAATAAAAGAGTGCTATCGCCAACTAAGTTTGGGAAACTGAGCCAAAATACATCTCTACCAAGTATCAATTTCTTTACTGTGTGACTTATCAGAGTCTGTAAATATGCTTGTATTCATTATGCAGCTCCAGAAGGATATGGCAGCAGGCAGTGTTTCCCAACCTTACTAACCACAGCACTCTTTTTGTCAGTATATCTCATGTGACTAGCATTCCATGGAACCCACTTTGGGAAATGTCACAGCAAAAATATATCCAAGATGGGACTCTGATTTCCCAGTATATGGAATTATTTGAGCCCGAGACTCTGGATTTTAGTATCAAATTTTCCTAGTTACCGCAAATTAGGTGGTCTAAATATGAAGACTAGAACTAGAACTCACTTGACCCACTACAAATGCCCAACTAGTCATTAGCCATGTGCAACTATTTAACTAAAAATGATTATAAAATTAAACAAAATAAAAAATTCAATCCCTCAGTCATGCTGACCACATTTCAAGCACTCAATAGCCACATGTGGCTACTGGCTACCATATTGGACAACATACCTATATATCATTGCCATCACTGCTGAAGTTTCCATTGAACAGCATTACACTAGAGTATAAGCTCCCTGTGTTTACGGGGATGTGTCTATTGTGTTTTGTTTTGTTTGGTTTTGTTTTTTCCCTTTGAGACAGAGTCTCACTCTGTCGCCCAAGCTCCACGCTGGAGTGCAGTGGCACAATCAGAGCTCACTGTAACCTCGAACTCCTGGCCTCAAAGCACAGGTATTACAGGTGTGAACCACTTCCATGCCTGTTGTTTTCTATTGTATCCTCATCTGCATCCAGTGCACTGCTTTGAACACATTTTTTTTTTTAATAAATAGCCATTGAATGGTAACGGGAGGGAAAAAAAACATTACCATGAATAAAATTTCCTCTTATTGGTGGTTTCCTGGAGTTGTTCCCTTCCACTTCGCCTCCCAACTCCTGTCCTCAAATTCTCTGGTGACCTTCAGGTGTTCATCACAGCACTATTCACAATAGCAAAGACATGGAATCAACTTAAGTGCCTGTCAATGGTGGACTGGATATATAAAATGTGGTACACATATATCATGGAATACTACACAGCCATAAAAAAAATCATTTCCTTTGTAGCAACATGGATACAGCTGGAGGCCATTATCCCAAGCGAATTAATGCAGGAACAGAAAACCAAATGCCACATATTCTCACTTATATGTGTAAGCTAAACATTGGGTACTAATGGACATAATGGTGGCAACAATAAAAACTTGGGACTACTAAAGTAGGGAAGGAGAGGGAGCAAGGGTTGAAAAACTATTGCATACTATGCTCAGTACCTGGGTGACAGGATCATTCATACCTCAAACGTGAGCATCACTCAGTATACCCAAGTAACAAACCTGCCCATGTACCTCCAAATCTAAAATAAAAGTTGAAAAAAATTATCTGTAACCAACCATGCAACACCCTTTAAGAGAAATCCAGGCCGGGAGTGGTAGCTCATGCCTGTAATCCCAGCACTTTGGGAGGACGAGGTGGGCAGATCACCTGAGGTCAGGAGTTCAAGCCCAGCCTGACCAATATGGCGAAACCCCATCTCTACTAAAAATATAAAAAATTAGCCAGGTGTGGTGGTGGGAGCCTGTAATCCCAGCTACTCAGGAGGCTGAGGCAAGAGAATCGCTTGAACCCAGGAGGTGGAGGTTGCAGTGAGCCAAGATCGCACCATTGCACTCCAGCCTGGGTGACAAGAGTGAAACTCCATCTCAAAAAAAAAAAAAAAAAAAAAGAATCCAGCACTGTCTCCAGGAGGGAAATAATTAATGTACAATAAGTATGTATGTATTTATTTTGATACTGATCAAATTCTATCCAAAAGGCTATAGCACACAAACATGGATGCACTGATACTGGCTTCTACATTCTAGAACCCAAAATAAGTTAACATGCATAAGTTAATCAATGTGCATATTTTGTACAGCTTCCTACTCACCTATTTCCCCAATTCTAAAGTCACGTAAAATGTTCCTTCTTGGTTTGTCTTCCTAACTGGGTGATTTGGCAAGTGTAGCGTGAGTGGCCACCCCACTGCCTCTAAAAACAGAGGAGTCAAGTGTAACAACAGGTTGGTTATAAGCATTATGATGCCTTTGTTCTCATGAGCAGTCAGAAGTAAAATATCTGACACCTTTTTTCATGCACCAAACCTCACTCTAAATTGACTCTTAGTCTTTTATCACCACCCCCCACAAATGATCATTTTCCACAGTCCATGGCTCACCAATGAGTATGCTAATCAATACAGTAAAAATGTAAATGTTTGTTCCACTCAGTACTCTTAAATATTGGAGTGGACACTTTCAAAATCACCTTTCCCTGATAACATAAAAGCTCTCTAAATCCCTGATTAATTACTTCTCAGGCACCTGTTAATCTCCCTCGCTGTTTCCAATTAACAAAATCAAAGCCAACAGGTTTTAACATTCTTGCCAAAAAGACCAATTGTGTTGATTCATCCACCTGGCCCTCTCCTGAAAATGGTTGCTTATCTCTACTTTCCATCTTTAACGGTTTAATAAATGTTTTTATTGTAAGCCGGGACTCCTATTAAGATATGCAGACTAAATATATCTCTTTTGTTCTAATATTTAGATTTCAAAAAATCGATTTCAAGCCTCTCCAAAAGCATTTCTTCTAAATAATGTGAGGCTGTGTCTCCTTGCATTACTTTACTTCCCTTGTGCACATCAATAATGAGATTCCAGGAGGAGGTCAATAGGACACTGGAGAATAAGACAAGACAAAGTCGGTGTCACAGCCGGGGTTCAGCATCCCACCGGTGCCCACACTAGGCCCCACACAAGAAATTACACGACAGTTACAGCGTTCATGTGAGGTGGGGCCAAGGGCCTTGGCAAAGGAATTTCAGTGTCCAACTCCACCAGGAGTCCCAACCAAATGAGAAAGTAATTCAATCTTTACATTCTTTATAGTGAAAAGCTATTAACGAGGTGTCTTTTGCTATGTTGTGAAAAATGAAAAGAATAAATCCTTACTGCTTGACTACAGAGAAAAAAAAGTACATTCAAGAGCCTCTGTTAATTTACATGATGGGTAGTTTAGCACACCTGGCTGCAGACCAGTGCAACCGATGCAAATAGGTAACCCCCAGCTGAAGGACTACAGACACCCAAACCTCCTACTCACAAGTATGCTTTGTTTTTATCAAGCAACCAGCTTTTGAGAGTCTCCCTGAACCTATTCTGGTTCTGGAGGCTGCCTGACTTAAAACACAAAAAGAGAAAAGAAACTAGCTGTTGAGATAGGAAGGAGCACCTTGGAAGGTACAAACTGATCTAGTATGCTGACAATCAATACCTCAAAACATGTAACCTTGACTGGACTAATGCACTCTTTTTTCCTCTTGGCTTCCAGTAGGATTACTGCACTAATTCCCAAGAGCTGCTGAAGTATGAGGCTGACTTTGCTCCTTGGTTTTGTTATCAGCCTTAGTTAAGGTGTTTGAGAGAAACAGATACTTAAAATGTGTGATTACAGTTTAAAACATCAAAGGACTCTGATTAAATCTTTAAGTGGTGCTAACAGCCTTAATAACTTTAATTTGTTAAATTTAGAAACTAAGTGAGGCTAATCAATGAATAAGTGAAACCATTTTTGACATGAAAATTACTACTTTATAAATAAAAATGTATCTACAAGTTGAGCTTAAAGTTCAAGAAATACTAGGTTTTAAAATTTACTATTTTAATAAACTAATAATTGAAAAAGAACAACTTACTATAAATATCATTCCAAACAAAAGCCCTCCTCAGTTATTAAAAACACAATGACAATTCACTTAACCTTTATGCCAGTATTTTAAACTTTCTTTTTTGCTTTAAAAAATAGTAATAATGACAAAGTTAAAAGACAGCAAGACAAGTCCCTGAAAGTGAAACAAAAACATCTAGAAGACACACACTGGAGTTGTTTTTTCTTTTCTTTTTTTTTTTAAAGAGACAGGGTCTCATTCTGTTGTCCAGGCCAGAGTACAGTGGTATGATCATAGCTCACTGTAGCCTCCAACTCCTGGGCTCAAACGATCCTCCTGCCTCAGCCTCCTGAGGAGTGAGCTACCATGCCTGGCTCCAGAGCAGTTTTGTGTCTAAAGAGTTTGGAATGGAAAATTACCTCAGAAAAGAAAAGGGTTAATGAGATAGTAAGGCGGTCATCACTGGGACCACTGCTGACCAAACAGGAAACAAATGAAAGTAAGCAAGTCACTGGCCCCACTACCTCCAGCCCAAGCCTATAAGGATAGGAAAGCAAAGTCAGTGTATGGGGTAGACCAGGTGAGACCATGGCAACAGGGGCCCACATACCCCATTTCCTGTGCCATGTGGAATGCAGGCCCACTACTGCTAGACCATCTATTAATAAATCTTCCAAAAAATTTCAGACAGTGGTAATTTGTACATATTCAGATGTTTAAGGGAAAGCATTCGATTTTTAAATCATGGCAACTAGTGATGGAAAACATTTGCACAAGTAAAACAAAACACATATGCAGGCCACAAATAGCCCATCCAAAGCCCATTTGTGGTTTCGATCTACAAGATAAAGTCAAACTTCACAGCATGAGGCACTCACAGCCTGGATCTCACCTGCCTACCAACTGCCCCCAGTCACACCCTATGTCAAACATCCTGCAACTCCTGAAGATCATTCCAAATGCTGGGCTTTTGCTCATACTGTACCTTCTACCCAGAATGCCCTGCCCAGACCACCTGGAAAGATCGCCTCTTTCATGGACTGTGTCCTCCTGCCCTCAGGTAGACTCAACCACTCCTTTCTTTGCCTCTTACACAGATTTCTATCATGACCTTTATAATGCTTTAGTATTAATGTAAATAAGTCTGACATATCAAATCCACTTAGAACAGCACTCCGCAGAGGAAAAGACCAAATTTAAAACATAGATAAATTCCCTATGACTTATTTATTGCAAGTAACAGAAACTAATTTGGTTGCTTGAGGATACATAGGGGTGACTTACTGAATGAGGCTCAAGGCATCTCACAGGAGCCAAGGAAGGTGGCCAGGGCTTAGGAAGGGCTGGAGCAAAGACTGGAAATCCAACCAACAGAGAGGAAGTGTTTTCTCCCTCTGGTTCCAATCTCTGTTTTTCCAGAAATGAACATAGTGGTTTCAGTTCCCAAGATGACACCTTCTAGAATTCCAGGAATGTGCTCATCCCAACCGGCTATCTCATCAATTCAAATTTCTAAGTGAGGATCTGATTTGTCTCTTTCACCCAATCATATCACCAGAGTTAATAAACATCATTACCAAAGGTCCAGGGAGGCAGTTCACAGAGCAGGAGGAATGGCTTCCAGAATGTGCCTCCAAAACTGTTTGCTGAGTAAATAGCAATCACTATCCTGGGCTGAGGAAAACAGGAAGTATAACACAGGCATTGCAAATCTATCCACCAAATCAGGCTTTACAGGAAGACTAGAATGAAAGCACTTTTTTATTAGAGGATAATGGCACTAATAGTGCAGACTGTGAAACATGGAGGTGTTGTTAAGATAATGCATTTTAGCTTTCATAACTATCTTCTACTTTATTCCAAAGAGAAGTCCAACTTTCTGTGCCCTCCAGAGGAGCAGAATAATAGAATAATGACTATGAGTTCTGACTGGCCAGCCATTGTCAGTGGGTGCTCAAGAGATTCAAGTGTAAAGAATTTAAAATGCAGAAGATGGAAAAGGTAGAACTATAAAGACATTATAAAGATCAGGGGTTGCTAGTGGTTTAGGGGAGGAAAGGAAGAATAAACAGGTGAAGCATTGGGAATTTTTAGGATGGTGAAAATATTCTGTATGATACTGTATTGGTGGATATGTGGCATGCATTTGTCAAAATTCATAGAACTGTCCAACACAAAGAGTAAACCTTGATATATGCAAATTTGAAAAGAAAAATCATTTAGGAAGTCAGGGGATCCTAGGAAAGAACCCAGCCTGTGATAAAAGAATCTAATTGTATTACAAATGTAGGAAACAACCTTACTGAAGGAGGTAGGAGAAAGAGTAACCTAAGTGACTTTGCAAATGAGTGGCATCTGTAAGAGTAAAGGCAAAAGGAACAGCACATAAGAATTGTACTCTAGCTGATAAAGTTGCTTCCCATGCGGATGCAGGTTACCAATGCTGCTACTGCTACACATGTGTACTGGAACTAAACAATTAAGTAGATGGATGGTAGATGGTAGAGGCCAAGTGATATGGTTTGGATATCTGTCCCCTCCAAATCTCATGTTGGAATGTGATCCAAAATGTTGGAAGTGGGGCCTGGTGGGAGGTGCCTGGGTCGTGGGAGGGAGGCAGATCCCTCATGAATGGCTTGGGACCATTTTCTTGGTGATGAGTGAGTTTTCACTCTATTCATTAGTTCACACCAAGAGTTGGTTGCTTAAAGAAGCCTGGCTTCTCTCTTGTTCCCTCTCTCACCATGTGATCCACTAGCTCCCCCTTCACCTTCCACCATGATTGGAAGCTTCCTGAAGCCAACACCAGAAGCAGATACCGGCACTATGTTTTATGTGTAGCCTGCAGAACCATGAGCCAAATAAAACTCTATTATTTAAAATAAATTACCCAGTCTCAGGTATTCCATTATAGCAACACAAATGGACTAATACTCCAAGTTTCTCACTATTGAAGTGGGGGTGAATGATAAACTAGAGGAGGAATCTAGATTAATCCATGTGCTAATAGGCTAGGGTTCAGATATCAACATGTTAAACATAAGTCAAACTCATGATAAACTTAATATAGATACACATGGTTACACATAGAAATATTTAAAAATATGTGTATATATACACCTTAGTACACACATGTACTTTTTTCATGTCACCTAAGAGGACCTAAAAAAATGATACCCCCATGGCAACAAGTATACCTAGTGCCCACATCTTGGTTTGTAATACCATTCTCCAATAAAAGGAGTCAGGTTCCTTGGGAAAATGGCTGATTCTAAGACTGGGGCAGGAAACAACACAAGATGAGTCTAGAGCATCTTGTAGTACCAGGAAGTAAGGAAGTGCTCAAACCCACAATGATGGGGGTATGTCAAAGTGATGCAGGAGCCAAGTGAAAGAGCCTCCGATGGCCAACAAAAATGGAAACATTTGAGCAACAAAATAAAATAACATGGGTCTATAACCCAGAGTAAAAAATAAATATGCATGATTCCATACTGATATGAATAATGATGAAGTTACTTAATAAATGGAGAAGAGACAAATCTCCCAGGCATCAGAACTGCAAATAAATCATGTAAAACCATTCCCTCAAGAAGGAGGAGTTTAACTCCCTACTCTTTAAACACTAGGTTGAGCATAGGGGCTTTCCTTTGCAGAGCACAGTATGAAAAGGACAGGAGAGGAGAGAAGCTTCACGGGGGAAAAACCTGAAATATACTACTTCTAGCCAGGTGATTAATGTCAACAGCAACAATTACAAATCATGTTGATACTATGTACCCTTGATATGATGTGATAAAAATGCCACTTTCCCTCTGTGATCTTCCTCTCAAAACACATAACCCTCATCTCATCAAGAGAAAAACATCAGACAAATTCCAATAAGGACTATCCTACAATACACCTGACTAGTAGTCCTCAAAACTGTCAAGGTCATCAAAAACAAGGGAATTGTGAGAAACTGTCATCACAGTCAAGAGGAGCCTAAGGGGCAGAAATGACAACTAAATGTAATATGGTATCCTGGAAGGGATCCTGGAACAGAAAAGGAACATTGGATAAAAAGTAAAGAAATCTAGGTAAACTATACACTTCAGTTAATAATGAGGTGTAATATTGGTTATTAATGGTAATGTAACCACATAAACGTAAAATGTTAATAATAGAGAAACTGTGGGAGTTGGGGGGAGTATGTGAGAACTCTCTATTATCCAATCAGTTCTTCTATAAACCGGGCCGGGAGCAGTGGCTCACGCCTGTAATCCCAGCACTTTGGGAGGCCATGGCGGGCAGATCACCTGAGGTCAGGAGTTCGAGACCAGCCTAACCAACATGGTGAAACCCCATCTCTACTAAAAATACAAAGTTAGCTGGGCATGGTGGAGCGTGCTTGTAATCCCAGTTACTCGAGAGACTGAGGCAAGAGAATCGCTTGAACCCGGGAGGTGGAGGTTGCAGTTAGCCTGGATTGCATCATTGCACTCCAGCCTGGGCAACAAGAGCAAAACTCCATCTAAAAAAAAAAAAAAAAAAAAAAAAAGACTTCTATAAATCTGAAATTGTTCTAAAAACAATAATAAAGTCTATTAATTTTTTTAAAAAACTGGAAGGAAAGAGAAGAAAGGCAGGACAAGGATTTAGCGTTGTCACTTTTCAGAGATGGCTACAGTGATCTCTTCCCCCGGCTGGCTTCTTATGTGGCTCCATCTTGCAGGGGTGGAATTCTTCATCTCCATACTGCACACCAATCTGGCCAAACCTGCCTTAATTCTAAAATGTAGCTGCTGGCACTCAGCAACAATAACCTTCTAGAGCACAAAACGGAAGCTATTTTTAAGTGATACCAGGAATTTCTAGAAACATTTTAAGCAATTGATTGTGAGGGCTTCACAGTGTTTAAAAAAATCACTTGGAGCTTTAAAGGAGCAACTAAAAGATGAAAGAGAACGCTCATCTGAACACTTCACAAAGAAAGAACAAGGGGCAAGGTCCAGGACCATAAATGACCAAACAGCATTCTTCATTTATGTGAACTGGTTTCCCAGGGTAACCACTCTCCTCTTATTGAAGAGTCTCTGAAGGCAAGTAGCCAAATCCTACAAAAAGCTGAGCTATCCAGACTGGTGGAGGAAAGGGGTGGGGAGCTAAACCACCAATTTGGTTAATTAACATTGTCCCTGGTTAACATATGGCTGTTGTCCCTGGTTCTCTCTCCAAAGGTCCAGTCCCCACGCAAATACCAGGTACAGCTTGATGCTAATCAGAGTGAAAGTTGTCAGTTTGAAAGGGAGTAAACAAACATGGTCATTAAATAAGAAGACACCAGAGGATCATAACGAGGAAATAAATGCATCAGACCAACCAAAAAACTGCCTCTTTTTCTTCCTGTACTTTTTGTTTGTTTTCTTAAAGACCAGTATGAGCCAGGAGCAGTGGCTCATCCCTGTAATCCCAGCACTTTGGGAAGCCAAGGTGGGAGGATCACTGGAGCCCAAAAGTTCGAGACCAGACTTGGAAATATAACAAGACCCCATCTCTACAAATAATTTTTAAAAATAGCTGATTTGGTGCATACCTGTAGTCCTACCTACTCAGGAGGCTGAGGCAGAAGGATCACTTGAGCCCAGGAGGTTGAGACTATAGTGAGTTATGATTGTGCCATTGCACTCCAGCCTCAATGACAGAGCGAGATCCTGTCTCTAAAAGACAGTGAGGAGTAAGTAAAAGATAAAGACCAGTATGATCTACTTGTATTTTTAAAAGCCAAAAATATTCTTAAGTACACAAATTCATGTTATTTATAATAGCTTACTTTTCTGAAAATGCTTGAAATTGGAATATATTTGTCAAGGCCATGTGTGGTGGTTCAAGCCTGTAATCCCAGCACTTTAGGAGGCTGAGGTGGGTGGATCAGAAGGTCGGGAGTTCAAGACCAGCCTGGCCAACATAGTGAAACCCTGTCTTTACTAAAAATACAAGAAAATTAGTGGGCATAGTGGCAGGCGCCTGGAATCCCAGCTACTTGGGAGGCTGAGGCAAGGAGAATTGCTTGAACCTGGGAGGTGGAGGTTGCAGTGAGCTGAGATCATGCCACTGCACTCCAGCCCAGGTGACAGTGCAAGACTTCATCTAAAAAAAAAAAGAAAGAAAGGAAAGAAAAAAAGAAATATATTTGTCTCTTACGGCATTGACTCTGGAGTGGAAAAGGAAAGGGACTCTGGAGTGGAAAAGAGTATGTGGTCCATGGCCATCTAGAGGGGAGAGAGCCCCACCACAGAGCCCGGGTCCAGCCACCCAGCCTCTCTGGGCAGCACCTTCCTTGTGAGGTATCAAATCCAGAGAGTAGATTCAAGACTTCCTGGAAGACAGAAAAGCCAAGTTCTAGAGCTTTATCCCTCTCAGGTAAAATCCTGGATAACAAAATCTCTCCCGTAAAATTGAAAACACAAGCCCAATTTGGAACAAATAGATGCACTAAAATCAGCATAATTTGGTCCATTCCTGAAACTATCTTAATCGGAGTAAAGATATGAAAAATACTTGAGTGACTTGACTTGAATATTGAATTCAGTTGGATGAGGGATTGGCAAACTTTTTCTACAAAGGCCCAGACAGTCATTTTAGGCATCACAAGCCATATGGTATTTGTCAGAACTATCCAGCTCTGCTGTTGTACCACTAAGGCAGCTATACACAATACATAGATGAATAACTGTGGCTGTGTTCCAATAAAACTTTATTTACAAAAACAAGCAGCAGACTAGAGGCTAGATTTCGCCCACAGAATATCCTTTGCCAAGTCCTGAGATAATTTCATCTTTTCTTTTCAACTAAAATAGTAGCCATTCATTCAAATTTCAGTAACAGAGCAAAATCTCACTCATTCACAAGAACAAAGTGAAAATGAATAGAAGTCTCCTTTATGCATTTCACAAAGAAACTCAGTTGAAAGTAACACAGTTGTGAACAGCACCTGGCTGTCACCAAACAAAACTCAGCCAAGGAGAAACTCCTGGGGACCTATTTCCTCTAAGTAGTAGTACTTGGGAGAAGCATGCAACATATGGAACAGACTGGAACTTCTCAAGGGCCAGAAAAGCTCATTTTCTCTGTCTGTCTCTTCCTAACAAACTCCCTTGCCCGGGAGGTTTTAGTTGGCTCCTAGGCTGTCCAGGACAAGTTCCGCTTTCATCATATGGCATACAAGACCCTCCACGACCCTCCACAATAGGTCCTAACCTTATCTCCAGCCATCCTCCACATCCCTTCCCACTCCCTAAAGTACTCTGACAATATAAGACAACTCACTGCACCTTAAACACATCACTTGCCCACAAACTTTTGAGTCCCCAGGACTACCAGAGTGACTGTTAAATTCATCATGCAAAGCATTTTTTTTTTTGAGTGAAAGGAGTGCTATTAATAATTATGCTGGGGCCGGGCACAGTGGCTCACGCCTGTAATCCCAGTACTTTGGGAGGCCAACGTGGGGAGATCACTTGAGGTCAGGAGTTCAAGACCAGCCTGGCCAATGTGGTGAACCCCCGTCTCTACTAAAGGTACAAAAATTAGCCAGGCATGGTTGTGGGCTCCTGTAATCCCAGCTACTTGGGAGGCTGAAGCAGGAGAAGCGCATGAACCTGGGAGACGGAGGTTGCAGTGAGCCGAGATTGTGCCACTGTACTCCAGCCTGGGCAATAGAGCAAGACTCTGTTTCAAAAAAAAAAGATAAAAATAAAAATAAATAATTATGCCGGGACAAGAAGAATATCCCAAAGCAAACCATAATGTAGAGTCCTTTAGCCTTAATTCACAATGACTTTTCTGTTATGAAGGCCACTGCAGTTCACGTTCACTCTGGTGAATTCCTACTCATCCGTCGAGACCCAGGTCAAGTATTCCTTCCTTTCCTGTTCTTTTGCTGATATCTTTATAGTAAAAGTAACCACTCTCTTATCTTTATATCTATTATAGGCTTTGTCACATAGTATAAAGTATTGTATTTCTAGTTCTAGTACACACGTACGTTTCCTTTGAGGACAGGGATGTTTCCTCTGTATACTTGGTTTTGCACTGGAGTTGGCTTATCAATTGTGCTCAACAAATGTTTATTCATTTTCTTATAATAACATAAACAGTCAATTCGCCCTCAAAATCACTCTTTATAAAGCATAAACCGGTGGTTCTCAACCATGGGTGATTTTGCACCCCCAGAGGATAGCTGCAATGTCTGGAAAGATTTTTTATTGTTATAACCAGAGAAGATGCCATTAGCATCTACTGGGGAGAGGTCAGGGCTGCTGCTGAGCAGTCTACAATATACAGGCTAGTTCTCCCACAACAAAGAATTATCTAGCCCCAAATGCCAATAGTGCTGGGGTTGAGAAGCCCTGGAATAAACCAAAAACTTCACCTCGCTTCCTCATGAGATTACTATAAATTCTGGAATATGGAGACAGGAAGTCACAAAAATTTGCAGCACATATGCCATAAGCATATTCAGAAAGCCACCACACTTCAGGAGTTAGTGTAACATAAGACAAGTAAAAATGGCACAGGCTTGCTGTGGACGCCTGAACTGGTCTGAAAAGCTGTGTAGGTACACAGGGCTACACAGGGTGCTTTGAATGTTATTCTCATGCAGAGGTTATTACTTTGACGTATGAATGACACAGCACCTATGCAGCAGAAGTAGTAACACAGTTGCACTTCCTCAGCCACCTACAAAATCAAAGGGAAAGCAGGCCGGGCATGGTGGCTCATGCCTGTAATCCCAACCCTTTGAGAGGCTGAGGCAGGTGGATCACTTGAAGTCAGGAGTTCGAGACCAGCCTGACCAACATGGCGAAACCCTGTCTCTACTAAAAATACAAAAAATTAGCTGGGTGTGGTGGCACATACCTGTAATCCCAGCTACTCGGGAGACTGAGGCAGGAGAATAGCTTGAACCCGAGGCAGAGGTTGCAGTGAGCCAAGATCGTGTCACTGCACTCCAGCCTGGGTGACAGAGTGAGACTCCATCTCAACAACAACAACAACAACAACAACAAGTCAAAGGTAAAGTAAAAGCTACACACTCTGGACCCTTCCCGAGTCACTGACATTTCAAATCTAAAATAAATTAAAACCATTCATTACAAAAGTTGAATCTGAAACATTTTCAATTACCATGAAAAACAAGCGTCACTATTATATGTAAAAGAAACTCTAGAATATTTGGAGGTTATTTTCAACCACATCATATCATAAAAGTAATTGCTAAAGAAAAACTGAGTCATCAACTATTTAACTGTTTCCATTAGAACAAACCTTTTAAGCTAGCTTCCCTAGTAAAAGAAATCTCCACTCTTCAACCCTTGCTTGGTAAATTTTCCAGATAACTGACTCAAAAACGGATCACACACTTCTCTGTCTTCGTAAACCGAACAACCTATGTCAGATTTATCTTTTCTGGATGCCCAGAGTCATCTTAACTATTTTTTAAATTGTACTATACTGATATAAAAGGAACAGAGAGGCTTGTCCCTTCACTAAATGGCCCTAAGTGGCCTTGGTTTTAAAGGTCCTGTTATAATTTTCAGGGTCACCCAATAAACGGCAGCTATTATTCCTTGTTGCAATCAGTATATCTACCGCTGGCCTTCATGCCAGCTCCTTCTCATTTGGCTTTTCCAGAAATCTAGTATAATAACCAGGAACACCTTATCTAAAACATGCGTAAAGAGGCTGAGTGAATAATTGTGGGGTTCTACCAGGCACAGAGTTTGTAGCCCGTGAATTTTCACATCTTTGTATGTTAACACTATGGAGCTCTTCTTCTCCACCCCCACCTACTAGCCCTTGTGGTCAGGAACAGGGAGGCTGCCATACAGGTAAGGAGTAAGAAATAAAAAAGGCCCAAAAAGGATAGGTTGCATGGACAGAATGAGGAACAAGAAGTGAGAGAAAATTCAGTGTGAACCACGACCAGTAAAAATAAGGTCATTAAACTCCCAAGGGTGAAGTTCAGGTTAGTTACATTTACAACAATTACTTTCTACTCCTAAAGGACAAATACCTTTAAGAAAAATAATGGAGATTTGCGGATGGTATTTAAAACTCTACAGAAAATGAGCACTTAGGTCCCTATACAACTTTAATTCGGAGGTATTGATCTTTTTTAAAAATGGCAACACATAACCAAAACATCCTGTCCATTTGGCATCTACCTTAACCTGCCTGGAAAAAAACAATCCACTAATTGACAGTTTCAAGAATGACTCATACATCAAGGTGACTTTTAAAAGTTTATCTGCATGCCCCAAAACAGTAATTATTGTGTGTGCTACCCCCAAGTATCCTACTCTTGATTCGGAGGACACAGACCCTACCATCTACCTCAGACTTGCACAATTAACAATGCCAAGAATGGCCAGGCGCAGAGCGGCTCCTGCCTGTAATCCCAGCACTTTGGGAGGCCGAGGCAGGCGGGTTACTTGAGGTCAGGTGTTCAAGACCAGTCTGGCCAACATGCTGAAAACCCTGTCTCTACTAAAAATATAAAAATCAGCCGGGCATGGTGGTGCGTGCCTGTCTGTAGTCCTAGCTACTCAGGAGGCTGAGACGGGAGAATCATTTGAACCTGGGAGACAGAGGTTGCCGCCACTGCACTCCAGTCTGGGCAACAGTGAGACTTGTCTCCAAAAAAAAAAAAAAAAAAGAATGCCCAGAATGTACATTTATACCCTTTTAACCCCAACTGGACTAGAAGTTTAACTTGAAGCTACCAAAAGGTGTTGACAGGGAAAGACAGAAATATAAAAATCACAATCCAAAGTCAATCTATTATTAGGTCTAGGTTTATTAAATATTGATAGCATTTGATAAAAGAGCTGACTTGCACAATAGCATCGCAGAGACATCCAACTCTCAACTACCTCATTCCCAAGCCTGCATCTCCTTCACACCAGCTAGAATTAAAAAGGAAACATCCAGCTAGGATTAAAAATAAATCTTTTAGATGGTAGGTCATACATCATTGCCATAGGCACTCTAAAGGCACCTGGTAATACTCAACATCCATTCACATCTGATAATATTCGACATCCATTCTTAGAAGAAAAAAAAGATAGAGATGGATGCTTTTCCAACGTCATAAAATATATCTCAGGATAAAAGTCAGCATGATGTTTAACAAGAAATTCTACTCAGGAACAAAATAAGAACCAGCATTTTTTAACATGGATCTGGAGATTCCCGTCAACGTAATTAGACAAGAAAAAAATTTACTAATACAAAATTAACATATAAAATATGTGGCTTTAATACAGACAAAAAATAACCAGTTATAAAGTATAATCAAAGAAAATACTTCATTCATGATGGTTACAAAAAGTAAAATATCAGCCGGGCGCGGTGGCTCACGCCTGTAATACCAGCACTTTGGGAGGCCGAGGCAGGCGGATCACAAGGTCAGGAGATCGAGACCATCCTGGCTAACACAGTGAAACCCCATCTCTACTAAAAATACAAAAAAATTAGCTGGGCGTGGTGGCGGCCGCCTGTAGTCCCAGCTACTCGGGAGGCTGAGGCAGGAGAATGGCGTGAACCCGGGAGGCGGAGCTTGCAGTGAGCCGAGATAGCGCCACTGGACTCCAGCCTGGGCGACAGGGCAAGACTCTGTCTCAAAAAAAAAAAAAAAAAAAGGAAATAAAAATAAAGCTCTTACTAAGTAAGAAAAGAAAGCCCAATAACCGAACAGATACATGGTCAACAGATACAGCCATAGTTCACAAGCTGGGCATGGTGACTCATGCCTGTAATCCCAGCTACACAGGACACTGAAGCAAGAAGATGGCTTAAACCCAGGAGTTCAAGGCTGCTGTCAGCAATGACTGCACCACTGCCCTCCAGCCTGGGTGATCAAGTGAGACCCTGTCACCAAACAAACAAAAAAAAAACAGGTGTGGTGGCCTACGCCTGTAATACCAGAACTTTGAGAAGCCAAGGCAGGGGATCACTTGAGCACTTGAGACCAGGTGTCTGAGATTGAGACCAGCCTGGGTCAACACAGCAAGACCTCAGATCTCAAAAAAAAAAAATTTTTTTTAATTAAAAAACAGTTCACAGATAAGGATATATATACATATATATATATATGGCCCCTTGATGTATGAAAACATGTTCAACTTCATTCACAAAAGGGTAAATGCAAATTAAAATTGACCTGAGAAATCATTTTTACCTCTCAGATTTTCAACAGTTCAAAACCACATCCTATTGATAGGCACTTTCTATTTTGCTAATGGAAGTGTACAACCTTTATAAGGGGCAATTAGGCAACATATATCAAAATTTAAAAATGTACATACCTTTACACTTAGCTATTTCTATTCTCAACATTTACCCCACAGAAATAGGTGCACATGCGAGAAATTATGTGTGTACAGGTATTGCAATGTAGATTGCTTGTAACAGCAAAAACTGGAACCTACCTACATGAGCATCAATAGCAGAATGATGAATGAATCACAGTAAATCCATACAAGGTACACTATGTAGTCATAAGAAAAGAGTTAGGAAGCCTTTTATCTCCTTCTATGGAATGATCTTTAAAAAACAGTGTAAGTGAAAAATAAATTGCTACTGGGTAGAATAAAAAGATAGTAGGCTGGGTGCGGTGGCTCACACCTATAATCCCAGCACTTTGGGAGGCCGAGGCGGGTAGATCACGAGGTCAGGAGGTCAAGACCATCCTGGCTAACATGGTGAAACCCCGCCTCTACTAAAAATACAAAAAATTAGCTGGGCGTGGTGGCGGGCACCTGTAGTCCCAGCTACTCGGGAGGCTGAGGCAGGAGAATGGCGTGAACCCAGGAGGCGGAGCTTGCAGTGAGCTGAGATCCCCCCACTGCACTCCAGCCTGGGCGACAGAGCAAGACTCGGTCTCAAAAAAAAAAAAAAAAAAAAAAAAAGATAGTAAAAAAGAGTGCTCACACCTATCTGCTTACATAGGCATTCAATATCTCTGGGAGCATATAGAAGAAACCAATAACACTGGTGATTATCTTTGGAGAGGGAGACCGAGAGACAGAAGGAAGGGGGAAACAATTCACGGCATTCTCTTTTGGATTGAAAACCATGTGAACGTAATACCTACTAAAAAATGAATTCAAATTAAATTTTTAAAAAATCTTAGTAGCATTTGAAACACTCCCCACTCTCCACCCCCAGCCCCCAACCACTTATTAAATTCTGATGATTCTCTCTAAAACATCTCTTGCTTAATCTATTTCCTTTCCAATTCTGTGGACACACTCCAAGTCCTTAGACAATTATCAAGGGTCCCCTAGCTGGTCTCCGTACTCCCCTCTACCCATTAAGAATGCATCTATACTCCACCACCAGATTCAACTCCCTTTAAGGAGATGACCTTGGCCTAGACCTGATGAAGTCCTTCCTCTATACATCAGTGGAAGCTGACTGCTTACAGAATGCCACGCTCCTTGTCTTGGCATTCAAATCCAAGCCACCTTTACAGTTCTGTTGTCTGTGCTTATGTTTTTTAATTCCAATTACACTAGAAGCTTCTTACAGAACACTCATTATCAAATCCATCTTTTTATTCTCAAAACTCTTAGAATGGTGTCTTGCACATAGTAAGTACTCAAGAAATGTTATTTGAATAAATGAATAAATAATAAATAGTGATGTAATTTACAGAATTTAGGCTGGGCATGGTGGCTCATGCCCATAATCCTATCACTTTGGGAGGCTGAGGTGGGTGGATCTCTTGAGTCCCAGAGTTCGAGACCAGCCTAGGCAACACAGCCAGACATGGTGGTGTGTGCCTATGGTCCCAGCTAATCCGGAGGCTGAAGTGAGAGGATCACTTGAACCCAGGAGGCAGAGGTTGCAGTGAGCCAAGATCATGCCACTGCACTCCAGCCTGGGCAATACAGCGAGACTCTGTCTCAAAAATAAACAAATAAATAATCTTTTTAAATGAAGAAAAAAAAATTTACAGAATTTATATATCTATTATACCGAAAAATAAAAATGAAAATGAAAAACATGGTCTCTCATTCAAGAAACTTGAAGAAAAAAAAGTTTAAGAAAACCAAATACTGTTATTTGCCAATGATAACTTTTTGCTAAAATAATCCATTTCACTAGAGTTTCCAACTCCGAACACGGTCTCCTCACCTCCACCCGCATCTCCCAGTTTCTTTGCTTAGCTTAAAACTTTCCTCTCCTCCAAGACAACACTGCCTCAAATTCAATGCCCTAAGTGATTTCACTTCCTGCCTTTCAAATGGGATACAAATGGCTTAAGTACCTTGATGCTGTTTGTTCTAACAAGATAAGTAATAAATAAATAAATAACAATGTAAGAAGATATACAATTTATTTCATTGATAATGGTTTCCCTATGATTTAAATTTAACGAACACCTTGTCTCCACAAACCCACAGGAAAATCTGTAAAGTTTTACATTGCGTATAATAAAAATAAGTCAGTCTACTATATCCTTACCTATCATTTTTTCTACCTGAATAATATTAAAGTCCATTACACACTCCCCATGTCACAAAGAGGCTATTTAACATCATTTTAATGATGTCTGCTCCTTCTCCTCCCCCTCCTTCTTCTTGGTGTCAGCAAGAGAATCAAAAATTTAACAGCTTTCATGAAAACAATGAAGTATGTCAATATTTTAATAGTTGTAACATATTTTATCCATATTCTTATTACAGAAAATGAAAGTATTCTCTCATTAATCAAAGCAAAACAAATCCTAACCTTTTAAGATGGTAGAATATTCTTATTTATGGTGGCAGTTTCTTAAGACATATACATTTGTCAAAACTCATTGAACTGTACACTTGAAAAGGTTCAATTTTATATACTGCAATAAACTCAAATTTATTTAAAAATAAACTTTTCTAAAATCAAATATTTCTCCTTTCCAACAAATACAGTATATGAGAATAAGGATTCAATTCCAAGCAACTCAGAAGAGTTTAAAGATTTTACTGCAGGTTGAGCAAATGAGAAGTTACTCCAGTTTTACGCATGGAGAAACTGATCACTGAAATGAGTTGTATAACTTCCCACACTGTTATTGTCAGGTCATCACCAGAGTGAGCAGACTCATGAATAGAGCACCAGTCCTGCCACCATTTTGGCTCAGTAATGAGGCCTTCGGTAAGTTCTCGATCCCTTCAGCTGCAGAACGAGGAGGTTAGACTCATTTGCTAAGGGCCACTTCAACTTTAACATTCTGATTTTATATTCTAGAGATTTGAAGTATACTTTAAATGTCCTTTAAGGGGGAAAAAATAATTTTTTTTTTTTTTAGGAGACAGGGTCTCTTGCTGTTGCCCAGGCTGGAATGCAGTGGTGCTATCATAGCTCACTGCAGCCTCGATCTCCTGGGCTCAAGCAATCCTTCTACCTCACCCTCCCGAGCAGTAGTGACTACAGGTACGCACCACCACATTCCCGAGTTTTTACATTTTTTGGCAGAGACGGTGGGGTCTCACTATGTTGTCTAGGCTGGTCTTGAACTCCTGAGCTCAAGCAATCTTCCCACCTCAGCCTCCCAAAGTGCGGGATTACAGGATTGAGCCAGGGCACCCAGCCTCTAAAATTCTTTTATCAGCTAATTGATAAATAGTATTAGAACACCCTAGGACAATCCAATGCACTGAAGGACAGCAATCAAGGGGTATTCAAATTACAAAAGATTTCCAACTTTACAACAAGCTTTTACATTAAGAGACTCTCTAGGCCACTTAGACATTAGTTCACAGACATTAATTTTGAGAGGAAAGAAGACAGAAAAAGTGTTAAGTGCTACAGTTAAGAATAAAATCATTCAAAGGAAACTAAATATCTCTGATAGTATGACGAAAATAAAGATCTGAGTCAATTCCCCTACGAATTTTCAGAACAATTGTACTGTGTAAAGAAGGCATGAATAGGCTAATGAAAACCACCTCTGTTAAAAAAAAAAAAAAAAAAAAAAAACCTGGCATATATAAAGTGCTTTGGTAAGAGGCATAAAATAATTACAAAGGTTTTTTTGGTCTGTTTGTTGTTTTTACAAAAAAGGAAGCCAGGCATGGTGATGCCTGTCTGTGGTAACAGCTACTCAGGAGGCTGAGCGGGGGAGGATGGCTTGAGCCTAGGAATTCAAGACCAGCCTGGCCCATTTAAAAAACAACAACAACAACAACAAAAAACAAAAAACAAAAAAAAAAAAAAGGAAGCAAAAACTTCATCTGTGTGGGGAAAAGGCAAAGAAAAAGCCCAAAATTTTAAACCCAAATTTCATAGTCAAAGACCATCAGAAAATTCATTCTTTTTTTTTTTTTTTTGGAGACAAAGTCTCGCTCTGGCGCCCAGGCTGGAGTGCAATGGCACAATCTCGGCTCACTGCAACCTCCGCCTCCCGGGTTCAAGCGATTCTCCTGCCTCAGCCTCCCGAAGCTGGGATTACAGGTGCCTGCCACCACACCCAGCTAATTTTTTGTATTTTAGTAAAGATGGGGTTTCACCATGTTTCCCAGGCTGGTCTCAAACTCCTGACCTCAGGTGATCCACCCGCCTCGGTCTCCCAAGAGAAAATTCATTTTTATAGAAAAAAAAAAGGCTGACTATATTACTACATTTCTATTCATAAAGATAGCATTTCCCAAAGACTCTTCTAAATAGTTTAAAGGAAAAAAAATTGGGTATCCACGGTTAACATAAGCACAATTACTGCTTACTATATCACCCTGGTATGAGTTACAATTGCATTCAGCTGCATGCCATAGAAACTTACCCATAGTAGTTTAAACAATCGGGGCTCTATTTTTCTACTAAAACAACCAGTCCAAAGATAGAAACTCCAAGGCTGGTAGAGTAGTTGCAAGAAGCCATTAAGAACCCCTTCAGTCTTTCTGATTTGCAACTCTTAGCGCTTGGCCTTCCTGGGACAAGATAGCTACACCCCCTTCATACAGGAAGGTGGGAAGGGAAATGGGAAAGTTGTGTGCCAGCCTCACAGATCCTGTTTATCAAGAAACCGAAGCTCTCCTGGAAGCCTCTGCCCTGCAGCCACTTCTACTTATATTTCACTGGCTGCTACTGTGTCACCTCTGGCAACAGGGGAGTCTGGGGAGATGAGAATTTTTAACTATAATTTTTGCCACCCAGAGCAAAACCAGAATTCCATTAGATAAAAGAGACCATTTATCTTAGAAATTCAAAATACATATTTGATGTTAAGGGATCTGAGAACTGTGCAGTAAATAAACATGTTAAACTTTTTTTTTATACAGTATTTCTCAAAGTTATTTGAACATAAAATTCTTTATTTCCTTTGAACAGCCTGTTGAAACAGCATTTGGTGCAATTCATCCTGGGAAATGCTGCTTTGGGAACTAAAAGAAGAAAAAAAAATCTACTCCCATGAAATAGATTTTTTTTTTTTTTTTTTTTTTTTTTTTTTTTTTTCTTGAGACAGAGTCTCACTCTTTTCGCCCAGGCTGGAGTGCAGTGGTATGATCTTGGCTCACTGCAACCTCTGTCTCCTGGGTTCAAGCGATTCTCCTGCCTCAGCCTCCCAAGTAGCTGGGATTACAGGTGACCCCCACCACGCCTGGCTAATTTTTGTATTTTTAGTAGAGATGGGGTTTCACCATGTTGGTCAGGCTGGTCTGGAACTCCTGACCTTGTGATCCACCCACCTCAGCCTCGCAAAGTCCTGGGATTACAGGCATGAGCCACCGCACCCAGCCAAAATAATTGGTTTTCATATGTAGAAAGGGAAAGGAAATAGGTTGCGTTTAAGCAAGGGGTTCTGGAAATAAAATTGCTGAAGTGATAACAAAATTCTACAAGCAGGATCTGATATGTTTTTACTTTTTATGTAAAGTCACCATTCTAGTGAGAAAAATCTTTTATCTTTCCACTTTATGCTTTTACAGGTTGGGCCACACCCCCTCTCCTCTTCACCATCCCTTCTCAACTCCTGAACTGTCATTTCCTTATGTAACTCCCCTCTGTTCTAACATTCCCCACTGGTCTTTAAATGTCCATTCCTGAGCTTCTCCAAGGTTTCACTCATTCTTTGCTTCAGCCTCTCATGCTTTAATAATTTTTCTTTCTCCTATTTTCATTTTTGTTTTTTTTTATTCTCTCTTACATTCTTTAAGGTACACCAGCATCTCTTATTTTCTTAAAATACTACCAAAACAACCTAGGGCTTAGCATTTATTTACTGAGGCAGTCCCTTCTGCATATTTTGTATTCAATCTGTACAAAATGACTGTCCTTTGAAACCTCATGTTAGCTAAATGCTGTAAAAAACAGACTCTAGTATTACTTCCAAGAATAAATGTGCATATTTATAGGGAAAAATCAAAACATAATTTTTCATTCTGATTCTAAAGCTTTCACAAGAAAGACATTCATCATATCCAGTTCCATTAAAATATTCACTTCTTTTAATCCACTTCAATGGTGAAAAGAAAAAGTAAATTACATTTTTCACATTTCCAAACACCATCCATTTCCATGACACACACAGGTATCTCCTTGCCAAGAAAAGTCAGTGGTTGTCTGTTTTGGAAGGGAAGTAAGAAAGTGGCATTTTTTATTTCCTGAAGAAAAAAAAATTAAATAGGTCAAATACATAAAACTTCCATGAAAAGAGCCACACTTCATTTCAGCCATTAAAGAAAAATGTATTTAAATTCCCCAAAGGAACCCTATGCTCTACACTGGGAAAGGCTTATTCACTGCTGACTTTCAAGAACCAGACATGACTTATCACACCGTGTAACCAAGGCACTGAATGGAACTGAAACCCCAAGGAGTCTTCTTATCTTTCTGCTTTCTAGATACCAGGAAAAAAAAAGGCGCAGTTGAGATTATTCACTCTTCCAGTAAACAGGCCTCTAGAAAGTCAGAGGAATGGCTGGGTGCAGTGGCTTATGCCTGTAATCCCAACACTTTGGGAGGTTGAGGCAGGCAGATCACAAGGTCAAGAGATCAAGACCATCCTGGGCAACATGGTGAAACCCTGTCTCTACTAAAAAGTACAAAAATTAGCTGGGCATGGTAGCATGTGCCTGTAGTCCCAGCTACTCAGGAGGCTGAGGCAGAAGAATCACTTGAACCTGGGAGGCAGAGGTTGCAGTGATCCGAGATTGCGCCACTGCACCCCAGCCTGGGCAAGAGAGACTCAGGCTCAAAAAAAAAAAAAGAAAGAAAGTCAGAGGAACATGAAACACTCAAATGCCATAAAGAGCCTTTTCTTGCCAACTCTTGGTTATATGGATTTGCTATACTCTTTAGGGGCTGAAATTACTCATCCGAGAAGGCATAGCCAACTTGCCCCAAGGCAGAAATTTGGACAGCATCAATTTAGGTCCAGCAGAGCACTTCTCAAATTGCTTCCAAAGAGAAGACTGGCTCCTCCTAGCCAGCAGGGGAGCTAGAAGAACCATACAGCCACCCACCCCCATCATGCCTTTCAGTCCTGTCCAAAGTTCAAGCCCCTTCCTGCCCCCGGACCCCCGACCCTTTCCCACGATATCACACCCACAGTCCAAAACTTCCCTTGGATCCCCACCCTCCTACACCTTTGTACTGAACCTCTTGGGACCACCCTTCGCCCCAACCTCTCTTCTTATCTTGGTTGAAACCTGGAACTCTTGATGGAAGCACATTGTAGCTTCTCCTTATTGCCCAAAGCTGTTTCCAATATAAGACTCCTCCACTCTTGGGTAAAATCTACCTCCATGTCTCTCAATCATTCTATCTCATTCGCTGAAGACCTTTACCCCTGGGGTTCAGTCCTCCCCGAGTCACCAAGTCCAGCAGTCATTCCAAATGACCTTAGAATCCACCAAGCACACTGCCCAATTAGTTCCTTGACCTCATTCTGTAACCTCCTTCTTGGTGTTACTGTCTTCCTCCCAAAGACCTAGTGTGGCTTTCCCATCACTACTCAGAATGGCTCCAACTCTGACAGTACCTGCCAAACATCTCACTGCATTTCCTTTTGACCCTACGAACTCCTTCCCTGAGATCTCTCATGCCACCTCTCCCACCACACCAACTCTTCCATCTCTTCTGATGCTCCAATTTGCTAGCACCTCTATTTTCTTCTTCTCTGACAGGCCTCTTCTGTCTACATCTCCTTTCTCCTCCATCCTACATCAACTGCCCACTAACCAATGATCTCAACTCCCTCACACTCTCTTAAACACTCACTCAACCAAATCCCAACCCCAGATCCTTCTACCTATCACCTTCTCTGTTCCTCTCCTCAGGATACTCAACACCAAGGAGAAAACCACACAACCATTAACAGCAGATGGCATAACAGATTCAGGGGCTCCATTCTGGACACCCTCAGAGCTGTCCAGCAAACCTGTTGAGCTCTCTTTCCATTCCCCTCAGAAGTTTTTGTGGGGTTGTTTGTTTGTTTGTTTGTTTAGATAGAGCCCACTTTGTCGCCCAGGCTGGAGTGCAGTGGTGCGATCATGGCTCACTGCAGCCTTGACCTCCTGGACTCAAGTGATCCTCCCACCTCAGCCTACCACGTAGCTGGGACTACAGGCACACGCCAACTCACCCAGGTAAGTAGAGATGGGGTTTCACTATGCTGCCCAGGCTGGTCTCGAACTCCTAGGCTCAAGTGATCCTCTGCCTCAGCCTCCTAAAGTGCTGAGACTACAGGTGTGAGCCAACATGCCTGGCCAGAGGCTTTTTCAAACCTCCTCGACTTTGCCCAAGCCTCAGGGTCCACCATCAACCCTTCCTCTAACTCCACTCTCAGACGATAACCTCACCTACTTTACAGAGAGTAAAGCAAGAACACCTTCAACTTCCTGCCCACCCTCAAACTCACCTTCATCTGTATCCATCAATGTCTTCCTTCCCATTCAGTGGATAAATGTCCTTCCTCCTGCTTCAGATCAACATGCATCCTAGCTCAGAACTCTATCCACACTAGACTTCCCAGGCATTTGCTCTACTACATTAATGCTCTCTTATGCTCTCACACTTCCCTCTCTTGTCAGTTTAATGTGCCAAGACTCTCTCATCCTTTTTTTTTTTTTTTTTTTTTGAGACAGAGTTTCACTCTGTCGCCCAGGCTGGAGTGCAGTGGCACAATCTTGGCTCACTGCAACCTCCACCTCCCAGGTTCAAACGACTCTCCTGCCTCAGCCTCCCGAGTAGCTGGGACTACAGGCGCATGCCACCACACCCAGCTAATTTTTGTATTTCAAGTAGAGACAGGGTTTCACTATATTGGCCAGGTTGGTCTCAAACTCCTGACCTTGTGACCTACCCGCCCTAGCTTCCCAAAGTGCTGGGATTACAGGCGTGAGTCACCACACCTGGCCAACTCTTTCATCTTAAAAAAAAAAAACAAAAAAATTCCCCTCAGACCTAACGCCTGCTCCAACTATGACCTCTTCTTCACAGTCAAGCTTCTAGATTTATCTCTCCCAACTTCTCTCCCAGTGAATCTGGCTTCCTTCCCCACCCCTCCAGTGAAACTCCCCTAGCTACAGTCAGCAGCACACCAGCATGGCCATAGTGACCAAACTCCACAAACACATTCAGACCACACTTGACCTGGCTTCTCTGGAACATCTTCCCTGAGCCCTCAATTCATGCACACACTCCTGGGTTTCTTTCTATCTTGCTAGCCAATCTTTTCCCTCTGTCTGCCTTTTACTTCACTGTTTTTCAAACTGCCAGTCTTGAACCTAAGTCTCAAAATCCTGGGCTTAAGCGATCCTCCTGCCTCAGCCTCCTGTAGCTGGGACTACAGGTGCATGCTACCACACCTGGCTAATTAGAGGGACGAGGTCTCACCATGTTGTTCAGGCTGGTATCAAACTCCTGGCCTCAAGCAATCCTCCTACCTCGGCCTCCCAAAGCACTGGGACTATAGGCATAAGCCACTATACCCAGCCCACTCCATATATTCTTTAATAGACAGCCAGACCTAGCAATCCCATGATTAAGTATTTAACCAAGAGAAATAGAAATATATGTCCACAAAAAAGACTTACACAAGAAATGTTCACAACAACTTTATTCATCAAAGCCAAAAACTAGAAACAACCCAAATGTCCATCAACAGAATGTATAAGCAAACTAGGTGAACCCATACAATGGAACACTACTCAGCAATGAAAAGGAGCTACAACTGATGCACTCAACAATGTGGCTGAGCTCCAAAGTATTATGTTGACTTAAGAGAGCCAGACATGGCAGAACACCTACTACATAACATCATTGTCATGAAATCTGAGAAAGACATAACTGGTGATAAAAGTCAGAAAGCAGCTGTAGAGAGGTGGGGTGGGTGACTGACTGGAAATGGGCACTAGGGAATTTTCTGGGCTGGTGGAGATGTCCTATATCTGGTTTGATGTGTTGATAATATGAATGTATAAAATTGCCACCTCATTTCCCTTTTTTAAGTATTTTCTGAGAGTGCCACAATCTCATGGCAAAGGCCTTTGGGATTTCATACCTGTATGATTCTCTGTACTCCTTCTTCGTCACCTTCCTTCACAGGCTGCTCTCATACTGAAGTTCTTATCTTTTCCCAAATAGATGATGTTCTCCTTCACCCCTGGCCTCTCTGCTTGAACAACCCCACAGCTTTGGCATGGCCACCTCCTACTGTCTTTTGAGACTCAGCGTAGATGTTACTACTGCCAGGAAGTCTTCCCAATCCCCAAACTAGATTTGTATTTTTAGTAGAGACGGGGTTTCACCATATTGGCCAGGTTGGTCTCAAACTCCTGACCTCGTGATCCACCCACCTTGGCTTCCCAAAGTGCTGGGATTACAGGCATGAGCCACCACACCTGGCCAACTCTCTCATCTTAAAAAAGGCTTGTGCTTAACCATTTCCCTCCCCAGAATGTGAATTCCCTGAGCACAGGGTCTCCAAGTTATTTGCTGAGGGTGTGCCAGGTGTTGAGAATGGTAAATGTCCTCAACATTTGTCCGACAGGTGAATGAAACATTCAAAAACTGCTTTCTCCTCAAGCTAAACACAGAAGGATGAACAGTTGCAATATCAATATTTAAGGAAATAACTTTGAAAGAATAAAAGGTCAGTATTTTATATTTAATACTTCAGTAACCATATATACACAGGAGACTGTATTATATCAAGATCCGGTGCAAACAAAAAAGAAAAGCAAGACAAACAGACTCTGCTAACTCTTACTCTAAAAGCCAAGATAAAAGGAAAATGAAAGTCTTCTTGGGTAAATAAATGAATCTCCGGGAGGGCATCCTGAGCAAAGGGAAGACTCTTTGATGGATACGAAAGTGGTCACTTTTTCAGTTGATTTAAGCAGAGGCAAGAGTTAGCCCAACAAACCTCTCTGAGCTGTGTAAATTCCAACAGAAGCAGCTAGGAGCCAAACAATGATTTGGAAACGTACCAAGAGCTCAAAAGCATCAAGTCTAGACACCTCAAACTCCCCTGAGAGGGATCTGGCTGCCTGCCTACTGCCAAGATCCCTGCTGACCCCAATTTCTTGTATTCCATAATCATTTTTAGATGGATTGCTAAGAGGTAACTTTAAGAGAAGCAGCCTCAGCCACCTGCCATCTTTCACATCTCAGAGGGGCCCATCTTTCCTTTGAAAGGGAAAGAAAATGGACTAGTGTTAAATTGCAAGTGAAATAAATTCCTTAAATATCAGGAAGCAGAGAATATAAGTAAAGATCTTCCTCTAGCACTTCTAGCTGCCAAATCAATCTTCAAAGCAAAAAAGTGCTAGCTGTATTTCTTCAAGTGCTATCTGATTTGCCAGAATACTTTTCACCGTTCCAGAACTATTATCGGCTGGCTGCTGGTTACCAGCAGGGCTTCTCTTTCTTCCTTCTCCTCCCAGTCGAGAATGCAATGTATGGCAGGGCACGGAGGCTCACGCCTGTAATCCCAGCACTTTGGGAAGCCGAGGCGGGTGGATCACGAGGTCAGGAGATTGAGACCATCCTGGCTAACACGGTGAAACCCCGTCTCTACTAAAAATACAAAAAAAATTAGCCGGGCGTGATGGCAGGCACCTGTAGTCCCAACTACTCGGGAGGCTGAGGCAGAACAATGGCGTGAACCTGGGAGGCGGAGCTTGCAGTGAGCCGAGATGGCGCCACAAGAATGCAATATATGGCTCAATATAAAAAGCGGGCTGAGCGCAGTGGCTCACGTCTGTAATCCCGGCACTTTGGGAGGCCAAGGCGGGAGGATCAGGAGTTTGAGACCAGCCTGGTCAACATGGTGAAACCCTGTCTCTACTAAAAATACAAAAATTAGCTGGGTGTGGTGGTGGGCACCTGTAATCCCAGCTACAAGTAGGCACCTGTAATCCCAGCTACATGAAGCTGAGGGAGGAGAATCCTTTGAACCCAGGAGTTGGAAGTTGCAGTGAGCCAAGATCGCATCATTGCACTCCAGCCTGGGCGACAGGGTGAGACTCCATCTCAAAAAAAAAAAAAAAAAAAAAAAAAAAGTGACACATTTCCTCTTATACATTTTTTTTTAATCCTCCCAGATGCCTCATTACCTGCCTGGCTCCATTGTCAGCATCTGAGCCTGGCATCTGAAACCTTCAAAACAACAAACCCATTTAAAGCACAGGCATGTCTGTAGGGGTAAAAGTGAAAAGCAAAAATTGAGATAAATGAACCAAAAAGTGATAGCCACTGTCATTGAAAGTAAACACCATATGTAAAATAGCAATCACACAATTAGCTAACACAGCTTTGACAAAAAAAATTATGTCAAATTTTTTAAATCATAACATACACATAACAAAATTTGCCATTTAGTCATGTTTAGGTGTACAATTCAGTGACATTAGTTGTATTCACAATTGTTATGCAACCATCACTACTATCTATTTCCAAACCTTTTTCATCACCCCAGAGAGAAATTCTGTAACTATCAATCAATAACTCCCCATTCCAATCTTTCCTCAGCCCTTGGTATCTTCTAGTCTACTTTCTTTCTCTATGAATCTGGCTAGTCTTGATATTTCATACAATGGGAAGCATACAATATTTGTCCTTCTGTAACTGGCTTATTTGACTTCTTAACATAATGTTTTCAAGGTTCCTCCATGTTGCCACATGTATCAGAGCAACATTCCTTTTCATGACTAAATAATATTCCATTGTGCATATAAACCACATTTTGTTTATCCATTCATCTACTGATGCACACTTGGGTTGTTTCCATTTTTGAATCTTGTGAATAATGCTACAATGAACCTTGCCATACAAGTATCTATTTGAGTCACTGCTTTCAATTATTTTGGGTATATACCTAGGAGTGGAATTGCTAGGTCATATAATACACAGTATTTTTTTTTAATCAAGTACATTCAATAGTTTTAAAAAAAACTTGGACTTTTTTCCTGATTAAAAAGCAACACATGTTCATTGTAGGAAATCTGGAAAATAATTACACCACCCAGAGAAAGTCACTGTTAATATTTCAGAATATTCCCTTAAAATCTTACTGTCTAGTTATACACATACACAGAGACAGACAAACATGGATATTTTAACTAAAACTGGGTTATTTCCACTTATCATTGTATCAAGAGCATTAACTCCACTGTCATTAAATGTTCTTCAGAGGCCGGGCACAGTGGCTCATGCTTGTAATCCTAGCACTTTGGGAGGCCAAGACAGGTGGATCACAAGGTCAGGAGTTCGAGACCAGCCTGGCCAATAGGGTGAAACCCCATCTCTACTAAAAATACAAAAAAACTAACCAGGCATGGTGGCACGCACCTGTAGTCCCAGCTAGTCAGGAGGCTGAAGCAGCAGAATCACTTGAACCCAGGAAGCGGAGGTTCAAGTGAGCTGAGATTGCACCACAGCACTCCATCCTGGGCAACAGAGGAAGACTCCGTCTCACACACACAAAAAAAAGTTCTTTAGAAACAACACTTAATATATGAATAATATTTCATCAGATAGATAAAGCATAACTTTATTAACTATTCCCCAATTTAGGCTGTTGCATATTTTCTATGGTCATAAATAACACAGCAATGAACATTTTCATGAATTATTTCTTCTGCACTTCTTTGATTACTATTTTAGCATATCTTACAACAAGTAGAATCACTGTGTCAAACAATATAACCATTGCTAAGGCTGTTGATAAAGATTACCTATTTGTCTTCCATAAAAGTCATACCAATCTATATTTCTACCAGCAACAACAAGCAGCTTTTTTAAATGTAAAAATAAATTAATTATATAATCATAAAATATAAAAGAACAGCTTCCAAACTGGTAAACCATGTGTTAGCAATTATCTTTTCTATTAAATGATGTGGCCAGGCTAGATGAACTAAGGTTTTAGACATCTAGGAAAATGTCAAGTTTTCAAATGGCAATCCATATTTTAAACTAACAGGCCTGCTAAAGCACGGATATATTTACATATGGACATGTGGAGAGAAAGATTTATGTAAAACCACCACCTTCCTGATAGCTGTCCCCATCCCTAAATTTTCCCTTTGTCCTTTTTATACAAGCCTGAATAGACTAAGGACAACTCTAATGCCTATAATGCCTATAATACAATGCTGTGGCACTGACTCATCTCCTTGGAGACACCTTCTTCCCAGCACATCCATCAGCCAATCTGGTTGCTTCACATGAAAAGAGTGGGTACAGGAGTTAAGGTTGCAGTGAGCTATGATTGCACCACTACATTCCAAACTGGGCAACAGAGCAAGACCCCATCTCTTAAAAAAAAAAAAAAAAAAAAGGCCAGGCACAGTGGCTTAT
The DNA here is from genome assembly GCF_028858775.2 of Pan troglodytes. Classification (NCBI taxonomy): domain Eukaryota; kingdom Metazoa; phylum Chordata; class Mammalia; order Primates; family Hominidae; genus Pan; species Pan troglodytes. The sequence goes on from NC_086015.1 coordinate 35,959,999, forward strand.
GCCTGTAATCCCAACATTTTGGGAGGCTGAGGTGGGCAGATCCTGAGGTCAAGAGATTGAGACCATCCTGGCCAACATAGTGAAACCCCGTCTCTACTAAAAATACAAAAATTAGCTGGGCATGGTGGCACACACCTGTAGTCCCAGCTACTCGGGAGGCCACGGCAGGAGAATCACTTGCACCTGGGAGGCAGAGGTTGCAGTGAACCAAGATTGCACCACTACACTCGAGCCTGGCGACAGAGCAAGACTCCATCTCAAAAAAAAAAAAAAAAAAACAGGAAGGAACAAGCCATGCTAACAAAAGGGGTGCCAGGGTCATTTTGGGAGGAGAAAATTACCTAAACTTCCCTCCCTCATCAGCAAACAAGGTGTCAAATTCCTGCCACTAGGACTCTGGTCCAAAGTTACAGTCCCCAAAGTCAACACCAGTGACATGGGGCTCCCAAAGTCACCACAAATATGCTCTAGGGACACTATCTGGACCGGAAGCCTCAAAACAAAAGTCAGTCAGTGACATACGATCCAGCCCTCAAGCCCACTTGCTTTGACCAGAATCAGGCTTTGGTTTGTTCATTGTTTTTATTTTTGGCTTTAAAAATTGTTTTGAATCAGTTGACAATCTTTAAAAATTAAGACAGCTTCTCATACAAATCTACATCTCTAGTTTCTCTTGCAATATCCAAGGATCTCAACATGGGGTCCATTCACTACACGGCAACCATAGGCCACAGCTGAGAAGCAGCTGCCCTGTCAGACGTGATGCACTCTCAGGTCTCCATGCTCCCACCTTCTCCAGACGTCAGGATGCCAAAGCAGAGGTCAGCAGCCCTTGATCAGAGGGGTTTATGCTGCTTTTCTGACACCCTTGTTTCTGTGACACAGCCTGAGACCTGGAGAATATTTGAGCCTGTGACCCCTGGTCTGGTACGAATAACGTATCATGCATACAAATGGGGTTACTGGCCAAACATCTGCAGATCCTATTATGACTAAAAGAATCCAAACTACTTAAGGCATTACTCAATTCAGAGAATCTCTTGCCATTAGGGATTGCCTGAATCAACAGACACTACTAAGTTTTGGTTTATGCTTTTTTTTTTTTCTGAGATGGGGTTTCACTCTTGTTGCCCAGGCTGGAGTGCAATGGCATGATCTCGGCTTACTGCAACCTCCGCCTCCCAGGTTCAAGTGATTCTCCTGCCTCAGCCTCCTGAGTAGCTGGGATTACAGGCACGTGCCACCATGCCCGGCTAATTTTTGTATTTTTAGTAGAGACAGGGTTTCGCCACGTTGGCCAGCTGGTCTCGAACTCCTGATCTCAGGTGATCCACCCCCCTCAGCCTCCCCAAGTGCTAATATTATAGGCGTGAGCCACTGCACCCAGCCACTACTAAGTTTTTTAATGAAAAGGGGGAACTCAAGTTTTTTACTTTTTCAATAATAACAAAAAAGATTAGAAATCAATTAAGAATTTAAGAAAAATTAAGAATTTTATTAAGTTGTTTTCTATCAAAAAAAAAAAACCTTGTATTAAGAAAAATTAAGAATTTTTTAAGTCGTTTCCTTCCTGACTACTATGTACAAAATATTAGGCTTCTATTGAAGCAATGACATAATGATGAGTAAGACCCTGCCTGGGCCCTTGCAGGCAGATGGCGGACAGCGTGTGAACAGAGCAATTGCGGGAGGCACAGCGGTAAAGGTAATGGCATCTGCCTGCGAAAAGCACAAGACCCCTCAGGAGGTGACAGGAAGCCTTTATCAAAGGACAAGGCATCTGCCCGGCTAAGGAGAGGGAACAAGAAGCAAGGCTATGACACAAGTTCAAGGTGGAGCTGGGCTTTGGTCCCATTCTAGCAGAGCTGAGACTTCCTTTGGAGGTCACAGGAAGTCACCCAAGAGTTTTTAGTGTTGCATGCTTTAGAAAAGTTACCACGGAGATGGTGTTGAGGTGCCTAGAAGAAGAGGAGCTTGGGCTCAGGGAGGCCTTAAGAAGATGATCGTGGGAGTCCAGACCAGATGCAAGGAGCATCGAAACAAAGACAAGGGCAGGAGGAGCAGACCAGAGAGGCAGCTACGGCTCAGTGGCTGTTAGATACTGACAAATGAGACGAGCAGTTATCAGAAAAGACAAAGGCAGGAGGAGCAGACCAGAAAGGCAGCTATGCCTCAGTGGCTGGTTAGATACTAGAGAATGAGACACAGCAGTAATCAGAATGATTCATAAAATTTCAGGCTCTGACAACTCAGTGGACATCAGAAACACTGGGCCAACACAAAAAATAAAGGATGGGGAGCAGTTACTGGAAGGTAAGGGTGAGTAGGGGAGACATAGAGACCAGGATCCCATCTGCAGAAGTGTAGCAGCTCTGGATCTAGGCACGAACAAGGTCAACCCTCGGCCCAGGCTGTCCCTAAGCACACAGCACATCACCAAAGCTGGAGGTGCCAATTTTTCCACCCAACTCAGCTGAACAGCAGTTCCCACAGCATCACTAAGGCTGAAAAATCGGAATGCTATCTTCCTCACAAAGGCGGAAGCATGCTTTGTCCTCTGCCTGCCTATAGCGAGTGTCCAAATTACCAATGGCAGATCTTACACCAACATCAGAAGTCCCCTACCAGCTCCTCTTGGCCTCTGCATATGCCACCTTCCCCTACTCCACGATTCCTGCGACAGCACTGAGAAGGTACTCAGGCAGGGCATGGGGTTGGGAGGTTTGGTGGAAGTCTAAAGATGACCAACACATGAAACCAGCCCTCAAAAGAACCTAACAGATCATGGAAGACTCGTGTGGAAACACTCCACACACTGAGCACAGTATGACAGGCTGGAGGAGAAAAATAGAGAAAGAATCTGTGTTAGGTCATATTCCCTGGAGGCAGAGCCTGATGTGGGGACTCCTATGCAAATGAGTGCTTGAGGAAGTGCTCTCAGGATCCGGAGAAACTGGAAGAAGGTGAGGGAAACTGCATAGGAGTTGAGATAAGCCCAGCCTCCGTCTGATCCCACAAAAAGCTCTGAAGTAAACTGTACAAAGTTTGTGCTGCCAGGAAGCAGGGGATTGGGTTTGATACTCCCAATCGTTGACTTCACTCAGTGATGTCAGTCACTGGGTACAAGGTCACACCAGAGTGGAGGATGCAGGTTACCTCCCAGTCACCTCCAGGCTAGAGGGTTCCTCCCCTGCAGGGCAGAATCTTCCAGTGAAAGGTACAGGCATGAGGTATTAGCAGCTAACTCCCTCAATTAGTCAAGGGCTGGGTGCCCTGACCCAGTAAAGGGGATCTGTGCAGGGCACCAGCAACATCCACAATGGACAGAGTCCATTCTAGAAGTCCAGCAGAACAATATACATGCAGGGAAACAGGGAAGGGCCATTCATCATTATGAGTCTTTTCATCTTTCCACCTCTCTGGAAACTATCCAGGAAGTTAAAAAACTCATCTGTACAAGGTGGTTGAGCACCTCTGAAAAGCCTTGAGCATGGAGTATAATTTTACAACCCAGACTGAAGACTTACCTCCCAAGTAACTGGGTTTATTGTTCCCTATTGCAAGCAGCAGCCTGCAGTTCCACCTACCTTCTGCCTAAGAGCACTTTAGCCTCAGAGTCAATCTCCACGACCACACTCGAGCAATAAACGGGCAGTCATCCTCAGTCATATAACTAACAACTTTCCTCCAATTTTTATGGTGCTTTTTATGCTGACTTTATAAAGTTTCACGTTTTACTTTCCAGATTTCATCGTGTGCACTCAATGCACCCCAGGACTGTTGCTAAGCAGTTTTAATTTTCCAAGAAGTATTTCTCTGCCTTTCCTTTCCACTAAAGCATAGCTAAGAAATTTGAAAAGGCCCCCAAATCAAGTTTTCTGTACAGTGTGTACAATCTGGACCAAGACATTCAAGAAGGAATTGACTTAAGGAGAACTTCAGAATCATGGCTGGAGCCCCCACCATCCATGATGGAGTTAGAGAGTACCTCTATGGTAATACAGGGCCAAATAAGTAAATTCCAGAGTAGCGAAATTAACTGTGTAATAAAAGACTATTTGATTATTCAGAGAAAAGGGAGCAGGTGTTTGGTAAGGTGCCAGAGAAATTCCTTAATTACCAGCCAAGTCCAAAGGAAATAAATGGTCAAATCAATTAACTCATTATTTATTATTTACTCTGTGATTAAACTTACAGATCAAGCTTCTAACAATACTAAGGGGAAGTTGGGGAAAGAGGAGTTTTAGGTTGGTTTCTTAGCCCAATGCAAATCTGCCTCAATTGTCATTCCTAAAATGCACACACATATTATTTCAGGAAGGATTGAACCAATCAACTGAAAAAACAGGAGACAATAAGTTAAAATAGCAACAGCTAACCTTTTCAGAGTACCTTCCATGTGCCTAGAACTGTGCAAGGAGTTGGATGCATACATCCTTCTCCATTCTCATGGAACCATTGTGCAGTACAAGAAATATAAAAGGATACTGGGTTCCGGCCGGGCACGGTGGCTCACGCCTGTAATCCCAGCACTTTGGGAGGCTGAGGTGGGCGGATCACGAGGTCAGGAGATCAAGACCATCCTGGCTAACACGGTGAAACTCGGTCTCTACTAAAAATACAAAAAATTAGCTGGGCTTGGTGGCAGGCACCTGTAGTCCCAGCTACTTGGGAGGCTGAGGCAGGAGAATCACGTGAACCCAGGAGGCGGAGCTTGCAGTGAGCTGAGATCACCTCACTGCACTCCAGCCTGGGCAACAGAGCAAGACTCCGTCTCAAAAAAAAAAAAAAAAAAAAGAATACTGGGTTCCTACCTCACAGAACAGACACAAGTCCAGACAGATTAAAGCCTTAATTGAGAAAGGTAACTTCTGAAACTTTCAGCAGAAAATATAAGAGAATATCTCTTTAGTTAACTAGAAAAGAAAATACTCATATTCTACCACATTAAGAACCTCCTGACCTGAGGTCCCACCTATGGACTGACTTGGTTTGGATCAGAGCTAGAAGCTGCTCTCAATGAAAAATTTTAGTTGTCAGTTATGCAGTGGGTTGAAGTAGCAATCTGAGAGTTGGCAAAAATTTTTTAAAGTAGGTCTCTGTGGAAATCCTACTTATGTAGGCTTGTATTTGCTTCCAGGGTATCTGAAAAGGGCCTGTCAGGAGGGATGACTGTTTCTGCCAGTAAACTGAGCAGTGGGCCGCATAATTAAGAGAATATGGAAAAGAAGTAAGAACTTGTTTTTCAAAAGCATCACAAATAAAGTAAAAAGCCAAGCTATGAACTAAAAGGAGATATTTGCAACATAGATCCAACAAAGGATAAGTATGCAGAATATATAAAGAACTCCTACAAACCAATGCAAAAAAGACAACCTAATAAATAACTGAGCAAAAGACCCAAGCTGGAATTTCATAAAAGAGGAAGAAAGAATGACCCTTAAGCACATGAAGAGCTGCTGTCTTTCTGATAATCAGAGATACACAAATTAAGATACCAATGAGATATCATGTATACCCACTGGCTTGGCAAAATTAAGAATTCTTACTATATCAAAAACTAGAAAAGGTGCAGAACAATGCAAATGCTTATACCCTACTGGATGGCATTAAACTGGCACATCCACTTTAGAAAACAACTTAACATCATCTTATAAAATGGAACATCCAAATACCCTGAAGCCCAGTGGATATAGTTTGGATATCTGACCTCTCCAAATCTCAGGCTGAAATGTGATCCCCAATGTTGGAGGTGGAGCCTAAGGGGAGGCACTTGGGTCATGGGGGCAGATCCCTCACAAATGGCTTGGTGCCCTCCCTATGGTAATAAGTGAGTTCTCACTCTATTAATTCTGTTAGTTTACCAGTTAGCTCTGTTAGAGCTGGTTGTTTAAAGGAGCCTAGCGTCTCCTCCTCTCTCTCTTGCTCCCTCTCGCCATGTGATATGCCTGCTCCCTCCACTTTCCATCTTGAGTAAAAGTTCCCTGAAGCCTCACCAGAAGCCAAGATGCTGGTGCCATGCCTGTACAGTCTTCAGAACCATGAGCCAAATAAACCTCTTTTCTTTATAAATTACCCAGTCTCAGATATTCCTTTATAGCAATGCAAAATGGACTAACATACCAACAATTCAACTTCTACATCAACATCACAAGGAAATTCTTGCGTGTGTGTACTGGGAGATACATACTAACTTACACACAGCAGTAACACTGTTCACAGAGGAAGAAATGGTGAACAACCTAAATACCCATCACCAGGATAAAAAATTTGTGACATAGTCACACAAAGAATGTTATACAGCATTGAAAAGAAATGCACTGAAGTTAGACACAATAACGGGAATCAATTTTGGAAACACAATGGGAAAAAAAAAGACTTGCAGAAAACTATATACAACATCCTTTTAAAAATATAAAACTGAGAAACAAAACTAAATAATACAGAGAGATAACACACATTATTTTTGTAAAATATCTATTATAAAAATATATTATACAAAGGTGAAGGAATGATGAACTTGAAACTCAAGAGTTAGTGGTTACCTAAAAGAGGGGAGGAAAGGATTGAGTTGAAGAAGAATACTTGGGCAGATGAGCTACTAGTGGTTATATTATCCTTCCTAGAGTGAATGGTGAGCTCATGCCTGTTCATTTTCTTATGCTCTGTAACATATATGATTGCATATATTCTTTAATATAAATCAATTATATTTTTCAAATATTAGAAAAAAGCTATTTAGATCATTTATTCTATGATTGTATACAATTATAAAAATAGAAACTAATATATAAATGTTAATTTAAACTATATAATTATATACTTAAATTATATGGAGTATTTATTATTATTCCCATTTTACTGATGAAGAAACTGAGGGTTAAAAAGGTAGGATAACTTTACACATCCGGTTAAGTGAAAGTGACAAACTAAGCTTTTCATTAACTTTAAAACCCATGCTTTAACACCGTGCTATACTCTTAAGATTTCCACCAGGGAAGAAAAAAATTAGATATAATTCACAAGATTCAAGAATCCCTGCCTAAAACCCCATTAGTGTGCAACTCTTACAGAACTCCTACTATAATCTGTGCCTTCCATGAGTGGTGGGAAATGAGTATTGTTTATTAGGATTTGTTAGCTCTAAAGACATAAACTTATTTACATGTTAACATATAGTCATATTAAACAAAAGACTCTTAAATTCAATGAAATTTGCAATTTATAGAAAACCTACGATAAAGCATTTTGTTTTATTTTACAAATGCAAATAAAGAATCCTGGTGCAAAGTGGAAAGCCATGCCTTAGTACACATTAGGTGGATTAAGAAATACGTTTTCTTCAGTGAGGCAAAACTATTCAAGTGATAAATTCATCTGTTTGTCCAGGTTCTTTTCTTGTTTTCACCTTCTGAGCTTCTTTCACTTCCCTTCAAGAGTCATGTTTCCTCTCTCACCCTAGATCTTAACCAGGTGGCACTTCCTCCAAAAGAGTTCCCCACCCTACATCCAGGCGTACCCCTCGTCATGCTCCGTGAGAGCACTTTGCATGCTGCAGTTCAACCACTGCTGTGCATCTTCTTCCTAGCCCACCAGCAACTTGGGGCAGGAACCCATCTACAATAGTCCCCACTGTACCTTCAGGCACAGCATGGGGAGCAATGAGAAGGAATCAACAACTGAATGAAGGGATGATCATACTACTATGTAAAATCCATTCACACGAAAGGATCAGAGGGAACACAGAATAGTAGGAAGATGTGGCACTTGGAATCAGACTGATCTGTGTTAGAATGTCCCCCCAACATCAGTTGGCTCTGATATTACTAAATATTAAATATTACTAAAACCTGCCTGCCTTGTGTGGTTATTAGAATTAGTGGTGATAATATGTGTGAAAATGATCCTCTCAGGTACTAATTAGTGACTTTAAACTGTGGCTGTTGGGGAAGGGTCCTATATTCTGGTTCAACTGGTCCAGGATGGGATCTGGTGATGAAATTTTTGTAAAATCTTCCTACTTTTTTTTTTTTTTTTTTTTTTGAGACGGATTCTCATTCTGTAGCCCAGGCTGGAGTGCAATGGTGCAATCTCGGCTCACTGCAACCTCTGCCTCCAGGGTTCAAGCAATGCTCTGCCTCAGCCTCCTGAGTAGCTGGGATTACAGGCGCCCACCACCATGCCTGGCTAATTTTTTTGTATTTTTAGTAGAGACGGGGGTTTCACCATCTTGGCCAGGCTGGTCTTGAACTCCTGACCTCGTGATCCATCCACCTCAACCTCCCAAAGTGCTGAGATTACAGGCGTGAGCCAGCGCGCCCAGCCCTCAGATACTTTTAATACACAGAAAGGTTTCAGAACCTCTCCATGGGACAGAAGCAAGGCAGGAAATAACATCTGCAGAGCCTTGCTGTGTCCAACACTCAGTTGCCACACATTATATTATTTAATACCCCCACACACACAAAGAGTGGGCACTGCTTCCCTCTTACCAAGCAGAAGTGATTCTGTTGTTGTTGTTGTTGCTGTTGAGGACAGGGTCTAGACTGCAGTGCAGTGGCTCGATCACAGCTCACTGCAGCCTCAGCCTCCTGGGCTCAAGCAATCCTCCCACCTCAGCCTCCTAAGTAACTGGGACTACAGATGCATGCCACCACACCTGGCTAATTTTTGTATTTTTTGTAAAGATGGTTTTACCATGTTTCCCAGGCTGATCTCAAGCTCCTGGGCTCAAGCAATCTGCCAGCCTCAGTCTCCCAAAGTGCTGGAATGACAAGTGTGAGCCACCACACCTGGCCACAATGGCCATTCTTCATTAACCCTTTTCCTTCTCCCTCTCAATCATGTCAATTTTCTTCAAAAAAGAGACAGCTAAACTTCCAGACAAGTCACCATACGTGAAGATGTTCAAAAGCTCTATGTGTATGTGAGGAGTGTGTGTGACAGAGACACAGAGACAGAGAAATGAAAGAGGAGGAGAGAAGGAACTGGGGCAAGAGGCAACAGAATGACTCCTTTTTCCATCAGAGAGTTCAGCAGCTTCAGTGCTGTGGTTGATTCCTTAACATCAAAGCTAAATAGGAACTTGTTTCCAGCTCCAGTTGTTGCAGCCGACTGGTCCTATAATTTCTAGCATGCACAAAGCATGTCAAAATCCTCAACAACAAAAATCATTAAGAGAAGTCTGGGTTCATCCTTTAACCCTAGAACAATTAAATGTGTGAGGTGCCCGTGCATTGGCCCATTTGCTCCTTCTGCACATGAATTCCCATTAACACCAGTCCCAAGAGAGAAGAAAAAGGGGTCAGAAAGATGGCTGCCTGGCCAAGATGCCACAGGCCTGGAGGAGGTACTGAATTCAATGGCCTCTAAGCCCCTCAACTCTAATCCTCTACAAAGAGCCTTTGTGCGTTGCTAACACTAGGCTGGAAAGGAAAAAGAAGAAACAATCCCAAGTTCCATGAGGAGGGCTTCTGGTTCTTTCTACTTGCAGCAATCAGGCATAATTTTAAAGCTAGCCGTCTCAGCAATAAAAAGGAATCCACGACTGATAAGACACAACCACATAAATGAATCTCAAAATGTTATGCTGACTAGAGGAAGCCAGACACAGTAAGTATATATTGTGTGATTCCATTTATATGAAATGCTAGAGTAGGCAAAAACCAATCTATATTGGGGGCAGGGGGAAGGATGGTGGTTGCCTGGAGTGGAGAGGAGCAAGAGACACAACAGAAGCTTCTGGGGAGATGGTAATGTTCTATGCCTTGACAGAGGTTGGGGTAAAAATGCATGCAGTTGTCAAAACTTAGCAATGTACACTTAGGATTTGTGCATTTCATTGTGAAATTTTACATCAAGAGAAATAATTGAAAACAAATATTGTTAATGATATGTGTTAATGACATGCATGCTAAAATATTTATGACTATACTAATGTCAGCAATTTGCTCTGAAATGTATAAAGAAATAAAATGGGTCGATGGATGAGACAGATGGACAGACATGTAAAAAACTAGGTATAATAAAATGTCAGTTGTAGAATCCAGGTGGTAGATACTTGTGTGTTTACTGTACAATTCTTTCAACATTTCAGTATATTTGAAATTTTTCATAATAAAATGAGGGAGGGGGCAGTTAGCCACATAGAAGGTAGATGGGTGGATAAGGTAAGCTAATTGCTAAGAAAAAATCATAGAAGCTACTGGCATCCAGGCATCCACTGGGGTTTAATGCAGCGTGTGCTGCTCAGACAAAAGAAAAAAGGAAAGATGACAAAATTGAGGATAACAGTAATACAGTAATAATTTGTTGAACCACTACTATACACCAGAGGTGTATGCTAGACACTCATATGCCATCTGGTCTTACCATCACAACTTCCCTGCAAGGTAGGCATATCATCATTTTATAGCTAAGCAAACTGAAACTCAGAATGGTGCAGGAACTTATCTGAGGCTAGAATTTGAAACCAGCTCTACCAACCTCAATAGAAAAAGAACCATATGAGCCCAACACTGCTTCCCTCTTGCAAAGGTGAGGACTGTGCCAAAGGCTCAGGCATGGCACTGCAGCCACAGCTACCCAGCAATGCCACCTATCATGCAGTAGGAAGCCACCCTCTTGGTAACAGCATTGGCACTTGCACTGACTCCCTGTCGCTTCATTCTCCCAAAAGCCCTGTGGGGTCTCCTACACTCAATCCTCTTCCCTCTTTTCTTTTTGCCACAAGGAGAATTTACCCACCAGGGATTTAGCCATCATCTCCATGCACATGCTCTTAATAACAAATAACGCAAAGCAGCTCATTCAGTGCCATCTAGCAGCTTTCCAGCCCAGCTTCTAGTCTACAGAAGCTAGAAAACTAGAAGCTACATTTCACTGACTCCCTTGCAGCTAGATTCTTCTAAGCAGACACACTCATGCAAGATCTGAGAGTGAGAGGGGAACAACACGAGGCAGTAGCCACAAACCAGAAGGTCAGAACTTCTGGTCAGATGGTGACAAGTGTATTTGATTCCTTGGAGCAGTTATAGCAGATGTTATGAAGTTTGGCCTCTAGTGTCACCAGCCCTAAGGCAGAAGTGGGTTATATCCATGCTATAGATGGGAATTGGTTAGAGACAGGCTCTGTTGTTCCTAAACATGTAGCATTGATCTTGGTTCTCCCAGAAACACTGCAAAACCCTCTAATAAATCCCTGGCTATTAGACTGCTTAGAAGGAATCTACCGTTTGTAACTAATATCCTAAACAGCAACCCTTCTAAATGGCTCTGATCCTGCCTCCCACCTTTTGAGCCTATATAAATGCCTGCTAGAGAGTAAAACTCTTTGGTACAGGAGAGTCCCACTTTCCACATTAGAGGGAGGGCAGAGGAGGACAAGGAGAGTTGAGGGGACATCCTACAGTCCATCAGGTTCTATTAATATCAGTATGTGCAGGGTCTCCCAGAAAAGCAAACTGAGCAAAGCTTTCCAAATGTCCCAGGTAAGAGGGACAACAGAGCACATAAAAATGATGCCTTTTGGCTGGGCATGGTGGCTCACCCCTGTAATCCCAGCACTTTGGGAGGCCAAGGCAGCTGGATCACCTGAGGTCAGGAATTCAAGACCAGCCTGGCCAACATGGCGAAACCCTGTCTCTACTAAAAATACAAAACAAAAAAAAATTAGCTGGGCTTGGTGGCGGGCACCTGTATTCCCAGCCACTCAGGAGGCTGAGGCAGGAGAATCACCTGAACCTGGGAGGCGGAGGTTGCACTGAGCCAAGATTGCGCCATTGCACTCCAACCTGGGCAACAAGAGCGAAACTCCGTCTCAAAAAAAAAAAAGGGGGCCTTTCATGGACCCTGGCCTTGCTCCCTAGAGTAGGATTTGGGATACAGCATGTCAATCTTGGACGCTGCTTGGTGAAGGAATGATCTCATTCAAAAGCCACATTGGGCCGGGTGTGGTGGCTCAAGCCTGTAATCTCAGTACTTTGGGAGCCTGAGGTGGGCAGATTGCTTGAGTCCAGAAGTTCAAGACCAGCCTGGGCATCATGGTGAAACCCCATCTCTATAAAAAAAATACAAAAAAGTTATCTGGATGTGGTGGTACACACCTGTGGTCCCAGCTATTCAGGAAACTGAAGTGGGAGGATCACCTGAGCCTGGGAGGCAGAGGGTGCAGTGGGCCGAGACTGTGCCACTGCACTCCAGCCTGGGCGACAGACTGAGGCCCTGTCTCAAAAAAATAAAAAATAAATAAAAATAAATAAAATCATGTTGGCATGGTGATCCAGGGATGTACAAAGGCAGAACTTTTTGTTTTTTTAACTATCACAACTGATACATAAAATAAATATTTTTGTTCTTTCCAAAGAAATAACCACAGAGACTCCTGACTTATTGTCATTACCCACAACCTTTAACTCAGTTATGATAAATCCATCTCCCCTGAGCACAGTTATGAGATCTGGAAACAGCTGAAAGCAACCCAGAGCCACAGTGGCAGCTGAGGCAAGGGAACTGCACTGGCGAACACCATTTTTAGTCAAAAATGAGAAAAGACTATGAAGCAGGCAGACCTCTACTCTACTGTGGCTTATAACTTATTCTGAAGGCAATTCCAGAAAAGGAGCCTTGAAATATTTTGAGCAATGGCAGCACTGTTGTGAAAAAGAACCTTGCCATTCGTGGAGATATGTACTTGGAGATTCCTGGGGTTTTTTGTTGTTATTGGTTTGTTTTTGTTTATTTGTTTTGGTTTGTTTGTTTTTTGAGGAGTCTTGCTCTGTCGCCCTGGCTGGAGTGCAGTGGTGCAATCTCGGCTCACTGCAACCTCCGTCTCCGGGGTTCAAGCAATTCTCCTGCCTCAGCCTCCTAAATAGCTGGGATTACAGGCACATGCCACCACGCCTGACTAATTTTTGTATTTTTAGTAGAGGGGGGGTTTCACCATGTTGGCCAGGCTGATCTTAAACCCCTGACCTTGTGATCTGCCCACCTCAGCCTCCCAAAGTGCTAGGATTACAGGCGTGAGCCACCACACCCGGCCAGATTCCTGTTTTTAAAAATGCATCTTTAAAGTCACATTGTATAGAGTGACACTGAAGTATGGTCATTTGTTTCTTGGTTTATTGTGTGTGCACCAGCTAAGAAGGAAGAAAAAAATTAAACGTGTGCTATGTCTTAGCCTTTGTAGCCATTTGCAAGGAGGGGTGCAGTAACTCTCGGGCCACCAGAATACCCTTATGACCACAATGTTAACTTAGAGCTAAAGCGTGACTTTGCCACTAAACATCTTTCAGCCCCTGAATAGCCAACTACCTGATTTACTTTAGCTCTGGCCTGATTTCTACTAATATTTAGGGCTGAAGTAAATAATGAGTGAAGTATTACTCTTGCAACTGAAAAAAGTTAAAAATGCACAAAATGACAGTACACCTCACAAATTAGTCCTTAAAAATATCTTCTCTGACAAATCTAGTTTGTATGTTTTAGGCCTCACTAGATCCAATGTAGTAACAACTGTCAGATATATGGTGTGTTATGCTTTTTAATAATATCAACTGGTATTGCGCACATCAGGACTTCACAGAGGTACATATGCAGGAGGACAAGACTCAAAAGAAATGCACAAAAATCAGTAACAGTTGTATTAGGATGGGAGGACAAGGGCCCATTTTTTTCCCAAAAGAAGTCTTTATATTTGTTATGTCAACTTTTCAATAACACAAAGCATCTTTCTCACCATGGATGCTACATTTCAACTGAGATGTTTATGTTCTGAATACTGGATTCTTCTCTCTCTCACACAAGAGCCAAGGGTGTTTCGGCTTTGTGTTCCAAAAGCCTCTAAACTAGAGATCAGGCCTTTGAGCCAAATCCAGCCCACCACTTATTTTAGCAAATAAGGTTTTATTGGAACAGAGCCATGTCTATTTGTTTACATATTGCCTAGGGCTGCTTTTATGCTGCCATGGCAGAGTTGAATTATTTACTATCTGACTCTTTACAAAAAAACCTTTCTAACCCCTGTACTAAACCAAAGAGTAAGCACTCCAGCACATGGAAAACTCATTAATGCACCATGGAAGAGACTCCCAAAGGTCAAATGTCATCTCTAAAGGGTCAGGGCCCTAGAAGACACTTCCAGTAATTGTGATCCAAAGTAGCAGTTCAAGAGTGGAGACGCACACAATGGAATCACACATGCTGCATTTGCCAACAAGCCAAGGTCCAGGCAAGAACAATTCTCAATTAAAGAGTGCTCTGTCCTAAAGAAATGCTACGAGATATCGGCTCACAGAGAAAAGTCTCAAATTTTTAATGCAGTCTAGTCAAATTTAGCCAGGTCCCTTCCTGAATTTACAAGTCCACCTTCTCTTTTTGCAGCACTATAAACAGTGTACTATCTACTGATAGATCAGAAGCAGTCCTAAAGGCCAGTTCTGTATTCATAACCTGGAAAATAAAATAAAAGCAACTTTGTCTACTGAAAACTACTATTAAACCCAGTCTTTTTGCTATATATCAGAGGAAATTAGCATGAGACTCAGAGATAAGATATCCCAAACACAATCTTTTAATACCCCAGGATCACTGGGTTCAAGGAAAAGCTCTCTGCACATTTTGAAGTTTTCGCCATCACTCAAAGCAGCTAATAAATAAGCCAGAACATCAGATGAGTCTCAGGGCATCAGCTAGATAATGAGAAGCCAGCGGGTATTCTTTGCTATATAACAAAACACAAGGCAAAAAGACCATTTTTAGCATCACCTTTCTGGAGTTTTTCCAAAACTGACTGAGAAGCATATTCTGTTTCTTGTTCTAACTCAGCGACAAACTCCATGTGTAACTTTGAATTAAATGTCATCTATTTGAGGCAGTTTCCTCACCTGTAAAACAGAACTTGGGCAAGTTCACCTGAGCACCTTCAAGGCCTCAGAATAATGCTCCATGAAAGAAAATGTTAGCCTCCCTCTCCCCTTGACTAGGTTATTTTGGTTTATTGTGAAAAACACTTGCAGAAAAAGGATACAGGAAAAATGCCAAAATTATTCCTGGATTGTGACATGTGGCCACTGTGCTACTTAAAATCAGGTTCTCTCAAATGCAGAAAATGAAAGTTGCCTATCAGTGAAGAAAAATAAAACTCTCCCTCTTAGGTCTGATGTACTCCATGGAAAAATGTCCTTCCAAACTCCCTGAGGCAGGGAAGACTATCTTAGCACTTTGCTGAGTGCTTAAGAAATTACGTACCGGAAAGCTTCCCTGATCTTGAAGCAGCTCACAGTCTGGGAATCTGGCAGATAGGGAGTCTCAGAGATCCCTTCTGAACTTTTACCAGCCTCCCAAAACAGCACCTCATCCCTGGGCCCCTGGGTGCCAAAGGAATCCTTCAAAATAAGGCTGGATCCAGCCATACTCCGCTTGTCACTCAGACCCTCAGCTTCCCTCACCACGTTCAGTAATACAATGTGAAATGAAACAAACCAGAACCCTGCATTCAGGGTATTCACATTCACAATAACAAGGGCATTTGCATCAATTAGGATTATAAACAGACTGTGGAAATGAGATGCAATAGGGGAACCAGTTTAAATATTTTGTTGTCTGGCCAAATTCCTTATTCAGATCCAATTGACCTAAATGAGAAAGCAAGGCTAAAATGGACACCATAAGGTTGCAAGCTAGTTTACATAACACAGGCCCTCCCCAGCTTAAACTATCCATTTCCAAGTAAAAATGGAAGTTAACCCTTTCTCCTCTACGTCTCTCTCTTCACAAGCTCAGAAACCAGAAGAGCATCTCTGAACCTTCCCCACTCTGGAAACTGTTGCAAGAGACTGTGCAACCCACTTCTCCCTCAAGGCCATCAGCCATGTGCCATCTGTGCCCCTACCCCACCCTACGAATGCTCACCACCAGGAGAGAATTACCAGCACTCTCTCTTACAGAAAAACCATCCTCTTTATCCTCTTTAATCCTTATTGCTCCTTTAAAAGGGAAAATAGATTACAAGGTCTAAAAACCTGACCTACAAAGGGTTAAAACCAAACTGCTTGAACCTCAAAGCTGCCCGAAAAATGGTGTAAACCACCTAGCAGCTCACAAATTCCCTAAGGGACCTCCTTCTGTCAATGTTTAACCAAGAAGCTACAGCCTTTTTTTTTTTTTTTTTAACTTGCCAGAGCCATTCTACATCAAATATTCTTCATGTGCAACCCACTCCATAAAGAATGAAGCTATTCTATAACAAATCAAGTTCTGAAGCTCTCCAAACCCACTCTTTGGCTCAACAATCAAATATGGAGCACCACCTAAGCAAACACGAGCCCTGTACTGTCCTTGTGGGTGAGGCTAGATCACGAGTCACCAAACAAGAATGTGGTGGTAGAACCTAAATTTGAGGGATCTGCAGTGCCCAGGAAGCCAGGGAAGGCTTCAGGAGAAAAGTGAGCTCCCAAGGCTCGGAAAGCTAGCGTCTCTGATTTTATTTTAGTAGACAGATACTATTTTTAAAATGTAAAGTATCATTAAAAAGGCTGTGCATGTGTTGGAGTAGGGGAGACATGGGAACTCTATATTTCCAACTTTGCTGGGAGCCTAAAACTGCTCTATTTAGAGAGTGTGTGTGTTAATAATGTTAATAATGCTAATAATGCTGGGAGGGGGCTGGGCTAATTATTGGTGTCTTTTGACATTTGTATTTTATTTATTTATTTTTTAGAGACAGGGTCTCACTCTATTTCCTAGGCTGGAGTGCAGTGGTGCAATCATAGCTCACTGCAGCCTTGAACTCCTGGGCTCAAGCCATCCTCCCATCTCAGCCTCCTGAGTATTAAATTTCATTTTAAATGGCATATATTCTAGTGTATAATTATAATCTTTACGGAAATTAATTAATGTACACCAGCAGATGTTCCTGTTATATTTCTAAAGGTTCCCTTTCAAGATAATTGCTATTAATTACATTTAAATAAGTTCTCTAATTTTGGCATCACCAGTTTTGTTTTGGTTTTTTTTTTTAAGAGTTTTTTTTTTGGCAGAGGGGAGGGTTGCTTTTTTTTTATTTTTATTTTTTGAGACGGAGTCTCGCTCTGTCGCCCAGGCTGGAGTGCAGTGGTGTGATCTCAGCTCACTGCAACCTCTGCCTCCTAGGCTCAAGCAATTCTCCTGCCTCAGCCTCCTGGGTAGCTGGGATTACAGATGCCCACCACCATGCCCAGCTAATTTTTTTGTATTTTTAGTAGAGATGGGGTTTCATCATGTTGGCCAGGCTGGTCTTGAACTCCTGACCTCAGGTGATCTGCCCACCTTGGCCTCCCAAAATGCTGGGATTACAGGTCGGAGCCACCGCGCCTGGCCGGCATCACCAATTTTGGATTTGAGGTCCTGTAGCCTACTATTAACACAGATAACAACTATAATTCTGTTGAATAAATGATTTTCTAAGCAAATAACAACAATAAAGTTATTTCATGGGCATAGTTTCAATTTGGGATGATAAAAAAGTACCGGACATGAAGAGTGGTATTGGTTTCACAACAGTATGAATATACTTATGCCACCAAACTGTACACTTACAAATGGTTAAAATGGTAAACTTTATGTTCTACATAGTATAAAAGTAATGAAACACTATTTTTTTTTTTTGAGATTTCACCATCTTTAAATGGGAACCAGCACAGGAGAAGTGCCATAAATACTCTGCCTGATTCCAGGGGGCTTTTACCCGCAAGAAATGTACAGTTAGGGTTTCAATCGCTCCCATTACACTAAGTTGTAACGCAAGCTCCCTGAGACAAAACTTTTCCATTTGGCTGTTTTCACAAAGACCACAGGAGCACATAAAGTCTTGTCTAGGGGAGCAAATCCAAATCTCTTGGGTGCAAGGTAAATGCACAAATGGGAAAAGCCAATGCCAAAATCACTGCTGCTTTGATAGCATTCACTAAACAAATATTGAGTACCTACTATGCGCCAGGCACTGTGCCAGAACTTAGGTCTAATGCCTGATCTCCTGGGTCTTGCCATACAATGACTTGCTTTCAATCAAAAGACTTCACTTTTGTGGCAATTTCAAATAATATTACAGGAAGTGGTGTGACTCCTGTTTCTCAAAGGAGCCATGTGTTTCCTTGTTTTCTGTTTTTTTAAATGTGTACTTCGAAATGACTCAAACTTACCAAAGAGTTGCAAGAATATGACAAAGAACTCCTCTATCTCCCTTCACACAGATTCAAAAATTATTGATGTTTGCGTACATCTGCTTTATCATGCTCTCTAGCCATCTCTCCCCTCCCTTCTCTCCCTTCCCTGTCCTTCCTTCCTTTCCTCCCCTCCACCCACATCCATCCATCTCCCTCCCTTTCCCTCACTTTCCCATCCCCTTCTCCTTATATAAAGTGTTTCCTCAACCGTCTGAGAATGAGTTGTAGACATCTCCCTTTATTCTTAAATATTTCATATTTATGTATTTATGTATTTTCCAAGAACAAGGACATTTTCTTATGGAACCATATATGATGATCAAGTTCTCACAGTTTAACATTGATTAAATGCTATTACTTAGTACTTAAATGCTGCCAGTTCTTCAAATGATGACAGCAGGAGTGATGCACAGATTCTAAAACAATGATTTGAAGGCTCACTCTTCAAACACCAAATGGACTAAAGAGACAACCTGTAGAGACACACCCACCCAAAGAGGCGCCTGGCTCGCTCCCTTGCTATCCATAGGACATTTCCTAGACGACTCCAGGCAGAAGAAAATTCTCATTAAAATTCCTTCCCTTATTACTTAATGAAGCTCCCTAACTGGAACAAATCACATTTAACCTGATTTCTCCAAGATATGACTTAGTCCTATCTAATTTTGTTCCATAGTCATGAAATCTCTGGATAAAAATGCTTTCTTGTAACAAAATTCAGCAGCATCACCTTCCACACCCTCCCAATTAGATTTTTTTTTTTTTTTTAATCTCAAGGTCCTGGGCTCAAGCCATCCTCCCACCTCAGCCTCCCGAGTAGCTGGGACTAATGACATACATGACCACACCTGGCCCCAATTAGAAATTGTTCTAATCTCAGTAGCCCTCCTGCTCAGCATCTTCCATTCAAAGCAATATTTCCAAAGCACATCCAAACCAAGAGGGAATGTCTTGGGAGACACAGGTAAATCTCCCTATTGAGATGGAGGTGGATGAGCCTGGGTTGTCTAATGATTCCTTCAATATAGCTGTCAGATGTTTCTCCAATGATTCCGTCTACCCAGCACTCTTTTTTTGTTGTTCATTGTTTGATACAGGGTCTCACACTGTCACCTAGGCTGGAGTACAGTGGCTTAATCTAGACTCACTGCAACCTCTGCCTCCCAAGTTCAAGCAATTCTCCTGCCTCAGGCTCCCGACTAACTGGGACTACAGGTGTGCACCACCACACCTGGCTAATTTTTGTACTTATGGTACAGACAGGGTTTAGCCAGGTTGCCCAGATTAGTCTCAAACTCCTGGCCTCAAGTGATCTGCCCGCCTCGGCCTCCCATAGTGATGGGATTACAGGCGTGAGCCATGGCACCTGCCCTACCCAGCACTCTTAATGGGTAAGCAGTGGTCTCAGAACCCCTTTCATCAGCATCCATCCACTCATTAAAACCAATATGTATTTCCTTAGATCAATCTTCACTTGACGAGGTAAATAACATCTTCATATTAAGTCTGAATTGGAGTCAATTAAATTGTCTGAAAAAGCATCTCCAAGTAGTCTTGAAGCTGATTTTTAGGTATTTACCTAAAATAATGATAGGTGTGCCTCATAAAATGAAATAAACAACACCCTGGCCTGAAATACTTGTGTGCTTTCAAACAATGAACAAACATCAAGTTCTCATGGCTCATCATTTAACTGACTTCATGTAGCAATACTCAGGAAAATTAAATGTAAAAGTAAGTTAGTCTGTAAAAGAACACACAAATTCAGGGGAAAATTTGAATATGAATGGCTTATGAGCAGAGGGTGTACTTTCTTTCCAGACCACAGCTCCAAAATTATCAAATAAAAATTTTTTAAGTCAGTCATGATATAGAACTGAACATTATCAACTGAATCAAACTGACATTTATAGCACAATTCATCCAATGACAACCAAATACATACTCTTTCAAGTATACATGGAACAATCATCAAGATAGAACATATTCAATGTCATAAAACAACCCTTAAAAAATGTAGGCCAGGCGGCCGGGCGCACTTTGGGAGGCCAAGGTGGGCGGATCACGAGGTCAGGAGATTGTGACCATCCTGGCTAACATGGTGAAATCCCGTCTCTACTAAAAATACAAAAAAATTAGCCGGGCATGGTGGCGGGCACCTGTAGTCCCAGCTACTCGGGAAGCTAAGGCAGGAGAATGGCGTGAACCCAGGAGGCAGAGCTTGCAGGGAGCTGAGATTGCACCACTGCACTCCAGCCTGGGTGACAGAGCAAGACTCCATCTCAAAAAATATATATATTATATATAATATACTATATTATATATCATATATTATATAAAATAGATAATATATATCATATATTATATAAAATAGATAATATATATCATATATTATATAAAATAGATAATATATATCATATATTATATAAAATAGATTATATATCATATATTATATAAAATAGATAATATATATCATATATTATATAAAATAGATAATATATATCATATATTATATAAAATAGATAATATATATCATATATTATATAAAATAGATAATATATATTATATAAAATAGATAATATATATTATATAAAATATTATATATATATATATATATATATATAGGCCAGGCTCGGTGGCTCATGCCTGTAATCCCAGCACTTTGGGAGGCCAAGGTGGGAGGATTGCTTGAGGTCAGGAGTTTGAGACCAGCCTGAACAACATAGCAAGACCCCATCTCTACTACAACAACAACAACAAAATTATGTGTGTGTGTGTGTGTGTGTGTGTGTGTGTGTGTATGCGTATTCACACTTCTAAATAATTCATGGGACAAAAATAAAGTCTCAAGATAAATTACAAAATGGTTAAGCTGAACTAAAATAGAAATACAACATATCAAAATGTGTGAGTGCAACTACAGCAGTGGTTAGAGGGAAATTTATAGCACTAAATGTTTACATTAGAAAAGAAATGATAATTTAATAATTTAAGCATCTGCCTTAGGAAACTAAAAAACTATATATAAAGTGAAAAAATAAAAAATATTAGAATAGAAATCAATTAAATTGAAAACAGAGAAAGAATAAAGATCATAAATGAAACAAAAAGTTGATTCTTAGAAAAGATCAATTAATTGACAGACCTCTAGCAAAAATGATAAAAACAAAAAGAAATACGAACAAGTTACCAATATCAGGGAGAAGAAAAAGGGGCCTCATGAACATTAAAAAGATAATAAGGGAATACTAGACAGCAACTCTACATACCTAAATTCAACAACTTATAAAAAATGGATCACTTCTTTAAAAAGCATGAACCACTCTCAGAAGAAAACTCTCACAACCATAAGAAAACAAACAACCTGATTGAAATCCAATTAAAAAATGGGCAAAAGACTTAGCTAAAGCTAACCTTACTAAACACGATATCTGGATGGCAAATAAGCACATGAAAAGCTGTTCAGTGTCATTAGCTATCAGCCAATTACAAATGAAAACCATGACACACATTTACTAAAATGCCTAAAATTAAAAATATCATAATACCAAGCGCTGACAAGGATGTGGAACTGGAACTTTCATGTGAGTATGAGCAAGTTCATGGACAATCTCTGAGGGGATTTTTTTTTTTTAATAAATGGTTAAAACACATTTTACTACACAAATAACAAAGATTTAAGCTGTTACTTCTGAGCATAAATAACATGTTCCATGAGATAATGCAAGACAAACCAAATCAATCTTGCACATCAAAACCAAGGTCAGGAAAAAAAAAATCCCATTCCCTCACTGAGCCATCTTTCCAGCTCTGGACAGGAATGCAGAGAGCTCATGCCACTCCAGGTTTTTTGTTTGATTGTTTTCTGTTTGTAATTTTTTGTAGAGTCTCACTGTTGCAGGGAGCTTGCCATTGCCCGGGCTGGTCTCAAACTCTTGGCCTCAAGCGATCCTCCTGCCCTGGCCTGTAGTAGCCCCAGCTACTTGGGAGGCTGAGGCAGGAGGATCGCTTGAGCCCAGGAGGTTGAGGCTACAGTGAGCTGTGATTGCACCACTGCACTCCAGCGTGGACAACAGAGCAACACCCTGTCTCAAAAAAATGAAAAAAAAAAAGTTGCTTATAAATTGTAATTCATTATAATTTTCCTATGTTGGAGTAATGAGGAAACAAGCAATGTTTCCCACTTCATCTCATTTATAAATGAAAGAGACAGTTGACATTTATATTACGATGAAACAACTTAATAGGGAAAGGATAAAAACAGTGAAAGAATAAAAACAAATCTCCCAAACCTTTGGTTTAATGGTCCTTTCATAAGCTGCAAATATGCTGGCTTTACGTATTTGCTCACAGGCACTCACACATTCAGGCAATTTCATTGTAGTTAATCTCTGGAATTGCCTAACAATCATTTCTATCACACCTGGGCATCTTCAAAACCAGTCTGGATGAAGCTTCAAGAATGGATGCTTCAGTGGCCACATTAGAAGACTAGAATTAAGGCAAATTGGATAATGTTTATTAGATATATGCTCTATTCGGTGATTAAGTATATAGTGCACACCCCAAGGTTTTTGTTTTGAATATCAAGTGAATTTTTGTTAATCTTTCAATATAATTTCAAATTTACAGAGAAGTTACACGAATAATACAAATAACTATTTACTACTAAAGAACTATTAACATTTTACCACAGCTGCTTTATTATTTTTTCTTTCTGTGTGTATTTCTTTCTGTAAATAGCCAACATAATGCCCCTTTACCCTTAAATACTTCAGTGCGTAAATGTTAAAATAAATACTTGACGTGGATACAGTACTATTATCAAATCTGTAGACTTTATACAAATGTTGTCAATCATGTCATTTATAGAAAAAAAATCGGATCACAAGTTACATGCAGTTGTTACACAAAAGAATTCGAAGTCTTAAACTAAGAAACGAAGCAAAAATAAAAAAGGAAACAAAACAAAAATATCAAAAATACCAATAACACTACAATGCTGGAAAGGAAAAGGAAGCAAGCCTTCAGATAAACAGAAATTCAGACCATTCCATGACATGAATCACTGCAATTTAGTTTCATCCAAGTTAGGTCATGCTTTGCTTCTATTTTGAAGGGGGAATTAAAAAAACCACTTTACCCAGACTTAAACTTGATTTCCCAGATACAAGTTTGGTCTTCTTTCTTTGATACAAAGATTTTCTGAAGCATACCTTTACGTTCAACCCATAAAAATGGCCTATCCTATTAATCAACATGAGAAAGAAAACATGCCATTTTGGCTTTTAAGACCATCTTCCTGAATTTTAGCTGACTTCGAAGGAATCATGTAAACTGATCTTTGACAGAAAAATTCCAGTTACAGGAAATTCCAAATTAACTAAACAACTATAATAGTGTTATGACGTACGTTGGGCCAAGGTATCAGCTGCAGACTTCTCATAAAAAGAAAAAGGCACTCATTAGCCAAGCTAATAAAAATTACCACAAAGAAATTTGCTGGAGCAAAGAGAGGAATCAATATGAAATGCTACATAATGAATGTACGACAAATGCTGTCTCAACGGCACGTACTAGCACAAACGGGTTTTTGTTCTGTTAAACTTTTTAGAGACCAGGCCACTAAATGAGTCTGCTGCAGTACACATACAGAAAAGTTCTGTGCTGTGTGGTTAGCCAAGGGGATCAAGAAGCCCATTGTTAAGGTATTAGTAATAGGGTGGAACTCAGACACACAAGAATCCCAAAAGCAAAGTACATTCCGCAAACGCATGATCCTATTTCAGCCGAAGTCCACACTCTGAGGTTAATGAATTGGGAGGCCTCTGCATAAATCAAGACATCTGTCAGCACTTACAAATAATCACAGGGCCAAGGAACCCCTCATCCATCCCCTAAACACTCAGGCAGAGAAAGGACAGGCCAGGCAAGGAAAGTCATTCCTAAGGACCAGCCCAGAGGTGGCAAGAGTTGGCAAGGTTGTCTAAAGAGAAAGCTCTACACTTACAGCTCTGGAACAGTTAGGGTTTTGGAAGAGGAAAAACCACCGAACACAACCCATGCACAGAAAGATATTCTGCCCAAAGGACGGCTACAACATCACTCATTAAAACACGGGGCCTCGCTGGGCACGGTGGCTCACGCCTGTAATCCTAGCACTATTTTGGGAGGCTGAGGTGGGTGGATTAGTTGAGGTCAGGTGTTCAAGTAATGAGGTCGGATTACTTGAGGCCAGATTACTTGATTACTTGAGGCCAGGTCAGCCTGGCCAACATGGTGAAACCTCGTCTCTACTAAAAATACAAAAAATTAGTCAGGCATGGTGGCAGGCACCTGTAACCCCAGCTACTCGGGAGGCTAAGGCAGGAGAACAGCTTGAACCTGGGAGGCGGAGGTTGCATTGAGCCGAGATCGCACCACTGCACTCCAGCCTGGGCGACAAAGCGAGACTCCGTCTCAAAAAAAACAAAAAAAGAAAAAAAAACACACGAGGCCTCTTCTTTGGAAAGGCCATGGAGAGAAAGAGTATGCGGGGGTGGGGGGCGCGGGGCAGGAAATGATTATCTTGCAGTGGAATTAGCTGGTCCTAGTTTACCCTAAGCCAAAGCCCTCAGTAATCTCATCTATAAAATGAGGGGGTAGGAGACCAAGTTCTTTCCAGAGAAAAAGAAAACACACTTTGGAGTCCGAAAATTCCCTGCTCCACAATTTATTAACTGTGCAGTCTATGTCACTCTAGGCCTCAACATCTTCACCTGTAAAATTGCGATTCTACCTGCATCAATTAGGGTTAGATCTGACTGAGACTCGGGGCTTGCAAAAGAAGCATATTCCTCCCCCTCCCCACAAGGAAAATTCCAGAGGTTGCAGCTAGGATTTATGAGGTGGCTTTGATCCACAAAGTCCTCTGAGGCCAGATTTCTTCTGTCTCCATGGCCTTCATCCCAGTCACCTCGAGGTTCAAGACAGCTGCTGAAATTCCAGCCATCATTTCCATATTCTAGTTTTGGCCAGCATGTCTATATTCCAACAGGAAAGGAAAAGGTAAGAAGAGTACAAAGAAGGTTCCAGGAAATTACTATGTGACAACTCTGCGCTTACATCCAGATTATAATCTCATCACCATCCTAGTTGCAAGGAGGAGGAGGGATGAAAATACAGTTTTATTTTTGACAGCCATGTATCCAGCTAAAAACTGGGGTCTATAGCTATAGGAAAAGGGGAGAATGGATAGCTTTGCAACACCCACCTCCATCTCATTTTAAAGATTAAATTGGATAATATACGTAAAGTGTCTGATGCTTCGTGGACCCACAAATACACAGGGCCAGCGTTCCCCTTGTGGTAACACAGACATTTTGTGATCTGTGGTCTCAGCGGCTTAAGAGGTTCTTCAGAAAGTAGCCTTTTTTAGCCTAGTCTGTCTTTTACAGTCTCATCTCTGGCCACACTCCACATACAACCTGCATTCCAGCCATACTAAACCTATGTCCTTTCATGCCTCCAAACATTTGTACTCACAGAGCCTTCTACCAGGGACGTCCTGCTGAAGCCCTTGTCTGCATGATGAACTCTTCTCTTCAACATTCTAGAAGGTCTTCCTCCACCTGCGACTTCTGCCCTTTATTCCCAAGTGGAGCAGCTGCTCCCACTCCCAGGTGCTTCCTCTGCAGTAGCGCTCACCACCTGTACTGCTGCATCTAATGAGTTGGGTTTTTTTTTTCTGTTTTTTTTCTGTTTTTTTTGTTTTTTTTTTTGTTTTTTTTTTTGAGCTGGAGTCTTGCTCTGTCGCCCAGGCTGGAGTGCAGTGGCACAATCTTGGCTCACTGCAACCTCTGCCTTCTGGGTTCAAGCGATTCTCCTGTCTCAGCCTCCCAAGTAGCTGGGATTACAGGCGCGTGCCACCACGCCTGCTAATTGTTGCATTTTTAGTAGAGATGGGGTTTCGCCATGTTGGCCAGGCTGGTCTCGAACTCCTGACCTCAGGTGATCCACCCACCTCGGCCTCCCAGTGTGCTGGGATTACAGGCATGAGCCACTGCACCTGGCCCTAATGAGTGCTTTCTATGTGCCACCCATTGTCCTAAACCCTTTACACACAGCTTCTCAGTTGATCCCCAAAACTCTGACACAGACACCATATTATCCCCATTTTACAGATAAAGAAACTGCGACATAAAGGTCAAATAGCTTGTCCAAGGCAAAGAGTAGAGCTGGGATTTAAAAACAGGCTACTGGACCTCAGAAACTACACTCTTAGCCACAACACTGGGCTGCCTCAACTACTTGCATAAGAAATCTAAGTGTAATGATAGGGAAAGGATGATCGAACTACATCTCACAGGCTATATCAGCCCACCGCCAGCTTTTATAAATAAAGTTTTATTAGAACACAGATACATCCACTTATTTACAAAGGAGCACTCGGTAGTTGCCATGAAGACTGTATAGCCCACAAAGTCTAACCTACTTACTATCTGGCCCTTTACAGAAAAGTCTACTCCCCTCTGTTATGGACTGTCAGCTCCTTAAGGTAGGGCCTGTGCTTCTTCCCTCCTGTCTCCTGCTTCTCACATGGCATTTGACATATACATAAAAAGCGCTCAAAAATATTTGGGGTATAAAAATTCCACCAGGCATAATTTCAAGCAAAGAGGAGTGTGTTTGGGGGATGGTGCTGCCACCTCACTCAGGGCTTAGAAAGTTTCCCAACTCTGGGCTGGGCACAGTGGCTCACGCCTGTAATCCCAGCACTTCGGGAGGCCGAGGCGGGCGGATCACCTGAGGTCAGGAGATCAAGACCAGCCTGGCCAACATGGTGAAACCCCGTCTCTACTAAAAATACAAAAATTAGCTGGGTGTGGTGGCGGACACCTGTAATTCCAGCTACTCAGGAAGCTGCGGCAGAAGAATCGCTTGAACCCAGGAGGTGGAAGTTGCAGTGAGTGGAGATCACGCCACTGCACTCCAGCCTGGGTGACACAGCGAGACTCTGTCTCAAAAAGAAAAAAGAAAGTTTCCCGACTCTGCCCAGACTCTACTTAACAACCAAAAAGCCCAGGTCAGCTGCAGCGGTGGTTTTCATTGCATTGTTAGCAGCCCACACAGCTCTGACGGAGTGAGCACTGCAGAGACAGCTGAGTGAGGATCATTTGCATCAGTCACCTAATCCACTCGATTGCCCTGAACACAAGGCCAGAACAGAGCCCCCAGTTCTACCCACACATAAGGAGAACCTGAACCCACCACTTTCCAAAAAACGTCCAATCCCACCCAACCACTCATGGCAGCCTGCACAGGCCACAAGGCTGGCCGTGCAGATAAATACTTAAAACATCCTGGAAAAGAGTGACTAAAAACTGATACTGGTTGCCTTTCAACTCTTTGTATTTTCATCAATATATTTATAGAAAGGGACTAAACCACACAAAAACATAAATAGTCCCCTAAAAACTACAACACAAAAAGAAAAGATTATTCATGGTGCAAATGCCTTCTCTGACCTTCAAGGAACAGACTTGCAACAAAAGACCATATATAATGTTTCCTAATTTTATCATTATTATTGATATCATTGCATGAGGCACAAATAAAGCATTTTCTGGGAGGTGACCATATTCAGTCCAGTCTAGGTTATCAAAATTCAAATTCTGGATGGTTTTCTTTTTAATTCTGTCTTGGCCTGGCCCCAAATCGCATCAGTGGGAGCCAGGCAGAACTGCAAAAAGCTTCCCACGTTTCCGGCACAATCATTTCAACCCTTCTTTCAGGACACAAAGGCCCATCCATGTGGCTTCTTTCTTCCCAGAGTCCTCAGACAACTGTCCACAAGCAGCCTCTGAGGAAGCACACCAAACGCAGACAGCCACTGGGCAAATCAAATGGCTTAAGTCAACTGGGTCCTCATGTAATGAGAGGCAGGGCTAAGACACCTGCAGATTTGCCAAGGCTGGGGCTTAAGTGACCACCAATGCAACCCCTAGGTTCCAGAAAGCTAGTCACTAGTCTAACTAAAATACAAGACTCTCACTCACAAACTTCTGCTGAGGACCTACTGTGCGCCAAG
Organism: Pan troglodytes; assembly: GCF_028858775.2. Lineage (NCBI taxonomy): Eukaryota > Metazoa > Chordata > Mammalia > Primates > Hominidae > Pan > Pan troglodytes. The sequence continues at coordinate 35,988,268 of NC_086015.1, forward strand.
CACAGGACTGGTGCCTGTGGTGGCCTCACAACACTGCGAGGTTCATATCATTTTACAGATGGAGAGACCAAGGCCCAAAGAGTTAAATAACTTGCCCAAGGTCATTTGGCCAAAAGGAGGCAAAGCTGGAAAGGTAAGAAGGACTACACAGCTTCTCCCTAGACTGCCCCTCTCAGAAGCAATGCCATGCGCATGAGGAAGTGGCAGTCCTGTTTTCCAAAAGCTCTCCAGGTAGCAACATGAAGATGGCCAGGATGGGGAGCCATCTATTCACTTATACACTGCTGGTGGCAGTGTGAAATGGTTCAGCCACTTTGGAAAACAGGTTAGCACTTTCTACATAGGATGGATACACCAGCAATTCTAATGCTAGGTATTTACCCAAAAGAAATAAAAGCATGTGACCACACAAAGACTTACACACAAATAGCAGCTTTATCTGTAATAGTCAAAAACTGGAAACAGCCCAAATGTTGTCCTACAGGTAATGGATAAACAAACTGTGGTATATCCACAGGACATAATACCTGCATAATACACAGTGTCTCTATATATGCAGTGCCCAGGCACCTGTGTACAGGCATCCAGCAAAGGGCGCATACCCAGAATATATAAACATCTGGTAAAAGTCAAGAAGAAAAAGGCAGACACCCAACAGATAAATGGGCAGAGGACTTAAAGAGCAACTTGCAAAACATGACATCCAAATGGCCGATTAATACGTGAAAACATGTTCAACCTCAGTAGTCATCAGGGAAAGGCAAATTAAAATTGGATGACATGAAAACAAGAGACAATATCAAGTGTGGATGAGAATGTGGTACACACAGAACTCTCTCTACACACTTTTGGTAGAAGTATTAATGCATACAACCACTATGGAAAACTCTCTGCTAGTATCTAATAAGCTGGACATGAGCAAACACTCCTAGGTGTATATCCACAGAAATGCACACATATGTTCTCCAAACACAGGTACTAGAATGTTCACAGCATTGTGACCCTATGAATAGGGTCAAAAACTGAAAAGAACTCAAATACCAACCTACAATAGACAAATGTGTTTAGTATATTCATACCATGGAATACCAAATAGCAATGAAAATAAACAGACCACAACTATACACAGAAACATGCGTAAGCCTCCCAAACATAATGTTAAGAGAAAGAAGCCAGACACACAGATCACATGTTACACAATACACAGTTCAAAAGGAGACCAAACAACTCAGTGGTGTTGAGGTCAGAATAGCAGTTACCTTATGCGGGGAGATACTATGAGGAAAGGGGCTGTGGGGGACAGGGAATGTTTTGGCAGCTGTTTCTTAATCTGGGTGTGTTCCATTTAAGAAAATTCATTGAACTGTGTATGTATATGATTTGTGTACTTTTCTGAATGTAGATTAGACTTGAAATTTACTCGCAAAACTCAGTTAGACAGATGACGTGAAAAGGCATGAGCAGCTTTTCTTTGCCTCAACAACTTTTTCAAACTGCAAAACAGACACACATTCACCTTGGGAAAACAGACAAGAGAAGATAATGGAAATCACCCATAATCCCACCAACCAAAGAAAACCATTTTGGTGTGAATCTCCTCAAATATACACACACTTTCAAAGGAGGGGGAGGGCAGATTCTGCAGGGAGTAGTTAATACGAAGCAGGTGCTCAATAAGTATTTTGAACCATAAGTGAATAAACAATATTATACACTGTTTTGTAACCTAGGCAACCGTCCCTTTTATTATCACTATCAATGAAACTAGCTAGTGTCCCTAAAGGATTTTAGCACACGGCCTCAAAATACTCTGGCAGACTACACAGGAAGATATGCAGATATTTCCTATGTACACGCAGACAAGAATACAAAACCCAGAGCAGTGATTTTCAACCCTGGTATCACCAATTCCCTCTAAAATTATTGGGATACTCAAAAAAACACTTATTTTCCTTCAAGGTGGCTTTAAAAATTCATATATACCCCAGTGATGCTTTAATTTGGGATAAGTGGCCCCAAAATGCTGGGGGCTAAACACTAAACACTCAACATATGTTGTTAATCCAGATAGAGTCAAAAGCAAGCCCTGGATATTTGGTCACTAATGGCCCCCAATGGGTGAGTTGTGGTGGGCCCTAAATCAGGGTGGGCACGTCACAGGAAGAGTCATACTCCCTGATCCAGAACCAAAGACTGTTTGCAGAGAGCAGGACAGATGATAAACACAGCAACACAAGGACAAGGTTACAAGCAGGTACAGAACCAAGACTTCTGATACTAATAATAGCTAACACTGGCTCAAATAGAACTAAGCCCTGGTTTCCCTCTCTGACATTTATTCATTTTTTTATCCATTTGACAATACTTACTCTACCCTTACTGTATACCAGACCCTGTTCTCAACACTGGAGATACAGCAGCAACAAAGACAAACAAAATTATCTGTCCTCAGGGAGCTTATACTCTAGTGTGGAGAGACCAAAAAAAGTAAAATATAAAGCATGTCAGATAATAGCAAGGTATATGGAGAGAAATAAAATAGGAAAGGAAGATAGGATTTAGAGGCTGGGAAGGGGAGCTGTAAATGTTTGGTGCCAAGTTTTAAAAGGATCCCTTCAAAATGAAGTAATCATCTTCTCCCCAAAGAACTCTATGATAATTATGTTAATGTGGTCCCAGGATAACCACAGCACTCAGAATAAAAACCAAGAATTTTATGGACCAGAAAGTGCCTACTTAAAAACAGACAAATTGAAGATCTAATAATAGCTACCACTTCTTGGTATCTTGCTATGTACTATTCTCAGTCCCTTATACACCAATAATCTCATTTAATCTTCACATTGAACTAATGAAAAGAGTAACATCATTTCCCACATTTAGCAGAAGAGAAAAACAGAAGCCCAGTGCAATTAAAGAGCTAGCCCACGGTCACATGTGTGCTAAGTGTTGGTGTCAAGATTTGAATCCAAAGTTCACACTACTCTTCCTCCCCAAATAAATGTCTACTTTAGAGACAGAGTCTTGCTCTGTTGCTCAGGCTGGAGTCCAGTGGTGTGATCATAGCTCACTGCAGCCTTGACCTCTTGTGCTCAAGCAATCCTCCCACCTCAGACCCCTGAGCAGCAGTGACTACAGGCCTAAGCCACCACCACTGGCTAATTTTTATATTTTTATTTTGTGGAGACAGGGTTTCACCATGTTTCCCACGCTGGTCTGGAACTCCTGGGCTCAAGCAATCCTCCCACCTCGGCCTCCCAAAGTGCTGGGATTACAGATGTGAGCCAATGCACCCAGCTTTGTCTTCCTTAATCCTAGTCAAGATTTGTTGTCATTCAGCATTTTATTGAGTTCTTACAACCCTGCCAATCACCAAAAAAAGAATTGAAGGTTGGTTCCACGTTTGCAGTGTCTTCTTTTCTCCAAATAAGAAAAAGTGAATGGCAATGGCAACCGTTAGATATTTAAATAACAATTTCTAGATCCAATTAGAAATTATTTCCTCAAATACTTGATATTATGAGCAACTCCAAAATAGTTCCATTTTAGTTTGAGAGTAAAGTTTGACTTAGGGCAAATGAAAGTTCATACGGCCACTTTCTTACTAGGGGTAAGCACCTCAAACTGAACACAGTCCAAACAGAACTCTGGGCCAAGCCTCACCCTCCCCACAAACACATTCCCCTCCTGTGATCCTCATCTCCACAAAGGACGTCTCAACCTCCCAGCCTCTCAGGCCCACAAATCAAGAGTTATTCTTGCCCCTCTCTCACCTCCACATCAAATTCATCAGCAATTTCCATCCTCTCCACACCAGATCTATCCCTTCTCTCCAGCTCTCTGCCAACCCCCAGCCCAGGCCGCCAGCATCTCTTTCCTGGACCACTCAGATGGGCTCCTAACTGGTCTCCCTGCTTCATGCTTTGGCCCCTTGAAAATCTCATCTCTACACAGCAGCCAGAGTGACCTAATAAGTGTCACTTCCCTTCCTAAAATCCTTCTGGGCCACCAGAACCCAGTCTGAAATTCTAATCCTGGCCAACTAGGTGCTATGTCATCTGCCTCCCCAAGTTCTTGAGGTTTACTCTCCCCATGGTTCACTCTGTATGAGTGATAAGATGGGTAATAAGAGAGTACTCTAAGTGAAAATGTGAATAGCAGTAAAAACACTAGACTCACACTTATTCCTGCAAATACTTGCCTTTATCTCATCACCTTTTTTTAACCTTCATAGCACTTGCCACTTTCTGGATTTTTTATTGTTGTTCATTTATATCAATGCATTTACTCTTCAATGCCATCCTGTAAATCTATACAATGTTATTATGCCTGAAATATTTTCTTTAAATATCTATAATAATGAATGACAGAAAGCCCTTAATGCATGTTTTCCCCATACTCTAAGTATTTCACATTCTCATCCAGTGAGTGTGAGCCAAATGTCCTGAACTTACTCTCCTGAGTTGAGCACATTCCCATCATACAGTGTTCTTCTCTGTGACCTCTCTTTATGTCGTTTATTTTGTGTTCTGGCCCAAACTGCCTTCCTAAGGGCATGAGGATGAGGCTACAAATAAAGGCAGAATATGATGCCAAGTGTTAAAATATAAGTTTTACAGCAACTTGAGAACATGCAAGAGGACACCAGGGTACAAACTGTTAGTGGGTGATTGGTATTAAGTCCTGGGAGCTGGTGAAGAGCACTACAATTGCACAGCAGCCTGAGAGGATGAACCAAGAACTTGGTTGCTATAGATTTGTCATTAACTGTGGGCACTTTGAAAAGAACTGCCAAAGGAAGATGCTATGAGGCCCAGAAAGAAAGGCAGCATGAATCAGTTGGCTATTTGTACTAAGGCATTTCCCTGGACCAGGGAAGGGTGGTAGCTCCAGCTCCTAGAACAGTTCCTGCCACATAGTAGGTGCTCAATAAACCAGTCTCTGAATAGATAATTGAACAAATGAATACATTTTCAAAGTTTCTATTTTTATTCTCTTCTCTCTTCCTTTTCGCTAATCCATCTGTCCCTTCATGAGACCCCTAGAGAAGGGAGAATTTTGCAAGCACAGAGTCATCGTAAATCTTCTCCAAACCACTAATGGACCCTCAGCCATCGTTCAAAGAACAAAATGTGGGAAATAGAAACCCTGACACTGAGATGTTAACAATTACAGATGATGCTTATGGAGTCAGTGGTAGACTTGGAAAACGGTGAGTCTACTGTGGTAAGAACAAACATAGGCAGACAGCTATAAATTGCAGTAAACAAACTCAATAAAGATGAGACATCACTTAAGCATGCTCCGGAGTGTACTTAATACCACATTTCACCTAGGTAGCCTGCAATCACATAGGTATTATTATTGGCATTAAATATGCTTCTTCTCAACCTTGCCTCCAATCTAAACACCACAATAGGTTTAAAATAATGCAAAAGAATGTTACTCCAATGCCTCCTAAATCCACTCCAAATAACAAATCCTTTAATACAGACTGCAAGGTAAAATATTGTTCCCCAGCAAGTAAATAATAAAATAACTGTAATCCAGGGTAAAAGCTTTGCTGGCCTCATAAGCTACTTGAAGAAAAAGCATTAAAAGTGATTGCTCAACACACCAACAAAATGCTGTTACTGACAAGGCACCTTGAGTTGCCATTAACAAGACATAATTACCAAGAACTGAAATCAGATTTAGTCATCTCATATCTCCCTCTACCTACGCATTCTACCTATTCTTTTTCAGCTTTCACGAATTGAAAGGGGAAGGGAGAGGCAACAGCAGACACTAGGACTATTTTGAGAAATAAAAGGATTCAAAAGTTAAGTGCAACTTCCACTAACATAGTAACACATCTCCCAGGAAGCCCAGGTGACTCAGAAAGTCCTATATGTAGAATATCAATATAGAAACAACTCAGTTTCCATACTTCAAAAGTCCTCTTCCTCCAAGTTGAGTTTTGTGCAAATAACTGGCTGATATGTTTCAGATGGAAGCAAATCTGAACATTTCCAAACAATCTACAGGAAGAGATAACCAAGTAATATAGTCCATGCAGCAGAGATAAGCAACTTTCCAGGGTATAATTCAAATCTCACAAACATCCTTAAGAGCCCCAAGTCTATTAAGATCTGGAGACTGTTAAATAGGCAGGACAAAATATCCCACCAACCACCTCTCCAAAAAGCATTGTTCTCCTCGCACTGACCCTTGTATTTCCCTCTGGCTTGTTTTTGAGAAACAAATTGAAAAAAAAAACAAAAACAAGAAGTAAACAGTAGTGCCACATCTGTTCTTGTCTTCCTCACGATGGCAGATCACACACACTACCACCATTCCAAGTGCCTCCTGAGCCCCTTTCCTCGACAGCCCCATCCTTCCACTTGTCCATAACTAGGCTTCTCAACTGCAAGGGGGAAGTGAGCAGGAAACTTCAAATGGGACCTGAAGAGGAAATAATGATAATAATGTAAATTGCTACTAATATTAAAAGGGGGAGGGTATTTTTTCTTTCTTTCTTTTTATTTTTTTATTTTATTTTATTTTATTTTTTGAGTCGGAGTCTCGCACTGTCGCCCCGGCTAGATTGCAATGGCGCGATCTCGGCTCACTGCAACCTCTGCCTCCGGGGTTCAAGTGATTCTCCTGCCTCAGCCTCCGGAGTAGCTGTAATTACAGGCGCGCCGCCACGCCCGGCTAATTTTTTTTATTTTTAGTAGAGACGGGGTTTCACCATGTTGGCCAGGCTGGTCTCGAACTCCTGACTTCCTGATCTGCCCGCCTCGGCCTCCCAAAGTACTGGGATTACAGAGGTGAGCCACCGCGCCCGGCCTCTTTCTGTTTTTAAACAAAACTTCCATTACAGACATCGGAGGCTGCAAGGCACAAACTGGGGCAGGAGTATGCACAGTCGCCCAGGATGACAAGTGGCAGGTTTTTTGTTGATGTTGGTGGTGTTCTGAAACACCAAACTTTAAAATGAACTGTTATTTAGAGAATTACTGTAATCGGAGCGGACGTGCTAACGCTTTTTCACCCCGGCACAAAGCACGCCCCTTCTGCCTCCCTTTCCCAGTCATTCTTCAGGCGTGCGGGAAACCGCGGACAAGCAGAGCACGCGGACCAGCACGATCCTCCTGCCACCACTCCAGTCTCTGCAGGTGCCAGCATAGAAGAAAACCAGGGCTCTCGCCTCCCTCCCCGCCACTGCGGTGCGGTCCCGGGGTGGAGCCACGGCGCGCCCCATCCTGAGAACCCCACCTGGAGGGGAGCAGGGACGCAGGAAGGGCACCGTTGGGAGGCATCACCGGGTTCGCTGAAGGCACAATCGCGCGCGCGCACACACATACACAACACACATACACACACACACGCGCGCGCGCGCACACACACACACACACAGCGGCGCGCGGTGGCGCGGGCGGCTGGCGCGTTACCTGTTCTGCCAGCCCTGGAGGAGGTTGGTGTATTTGCTGAGCACGCCCTCGAGCGCCGGCTCCCTCCTGCGGCCGCCTCCCCCGGACGGGCTAGCGGCCACAGAGCCCGGGCTGCTGCGGCTTCCCCCGCCGCCGAGCCCGGCCGCCGCCGACCGGCTGGAGACCCCCCGGCCCGCCAGAGAGCAGGAGGGCGAGGAGCCCGCCGAGGTAGCACGGCTGCTGCTGCGGCTGCTGCTGTTGCTACCCCCGCCGCCGTCTGTGCCCTGGGCTGCCCTCTCCATGGTCCGTGCGCGCCCGGGACGCGGGTGCCCGCCGCGGTGGCGGCCCCGGCACGGCGGCTGCTGCTGCTGCTACAGCTCCGGGCGCCCGGGCCGCGCGTGGCTGCTCCAAATCCCCGGGAAATGCCTGACTCATACAGGAGGAAGAGGAGGAGGAGGCGAAGGAGAGCTGGGAAGGAAGCCAACGGGGCTGGATGCAGCTGCGGCCGCCCCTCCTCCCGTCGCGGCCAGGGCCCGGCCCCTCCCTCCGCACTAGTTTCCCGGGCAAGTTCGGAGCGGGTGGCCGGCTAGGCGAGCCCTCTTCGGGTTCCTCCTTCTCTTCCTTCGTGTCCCTGCGGCCTCTCAGGCCCTCGGGACACCCTAGGAGGCCGATCTGCAGGGTGGGCACGCCCTAAATCCACGCCAAGTCACCCACGCATTCCTTCTGCCACCCTCTCTTGGATCCGAAGGGGCGAAAGGGAATCTCTGCACGTCACTCCCCACCCCTTATCCACCTCGGGACCTGGAGGGAGGGGCAGCCCCACCCACCCGGTCCACCCGGATATGGACCCGCCCGGCCTGACAGGCTCACACGCACACTCCCTCTCTCGGTCTTCCGCACACGATCCTGCGCCAGACGCTCCTACACAGTAACCTGGAAATTATCACCGGCGGAGCAAAGTCACAGCTCAGGGAGGCCCTCCGCGTTGTCTGGCGGAGGAGGGGAGTGGCAGGTGATCCTCACAGGTAAGCTCGCCGGGCATTTTCATGCAGCAGGATTATGATAAATGCTTAACAGACACACTGCTGTGCTGGGGTGAGGTGCGCGAACTCTCAGGTTTGTGCGAGTGCTTCCTTAAATTGAATGTCCTAGGTCACTCACTGGCCTAACCTAATCCCCTGCCCTGAATGGCACGCATAAACCTGGCAAGTCAAAACCTATCCATTGTTACCACACTGCACGTGCACCTAGGAGCAGAGGCTCTGAAACCCGGAAAACTGCTCCGGAGGCAAGGGAAATTAACAGATATTTACAAACATTGATGGATTCTCTGTGTTGGCTGTAACTTCTGCGCCCCTCTTCCTACCTAAAGATACTCTTTCTATCCCACTAATATTTTTTGTGAATATAGATATCCATTGTAATCTGAAGTATCAAAAATTACCTAGAAAAAAGCTTTGAGGAACTCAGACTCTCTCTCACACACACACACACACACACACAGACAAAACAAAAGGTGATAGATGATAGGTGATCTCCGTCCAAAGGATCTACAAACCCATCAAGCAGATAAATACTTCAACAGTTAAAAAAAATTACTAAATGGAAGAGTCAGCTCTCAAAGGGACAGTTCCCCGAGCCCAACCCCTTTCTAGCTTCACATCCTTCCAGGAAGATTTCATGGGTGGTTTAGCTCTAGAGATGCACGGAGAAGCTTCTGGAGTTGAAGAGAAGTGGTTGTGCCCCTGAGTAAATTACAATTCCAGGTGCCTACATAGTGTTAAAAAAAAAAAAAATCTGGGGTGGAGACGGGGTTTCGATGTGTCGGCCGGGCTGGTCTCCAGCTCCTAACCGCAAGAGATCTGCCAGCCTCGGCCTCCCGAGGTGCCGGGATTGCAGACGGAGTCTCGTTAACTCAGTGCTCAATGGCGCCCAGGCTGGAGTGCAGTGGCGTGAACTCGGCTCGCTACAACCACCTCCCAGCCGCCTGCCTTGGCCTCCCTAAGTGCCGAGATTGCAGCCTCTGCCTGGCAGCCACCCCGTCTGGGAAGTGAGGAGCGTCTCCGCCTGACCGCCCATCGTCTGGGATGTGAGGAGCCCCTCTGCCTGGCTGCCCAGTCTGGAAAGCGAGGAGCGTCTCTGCCCGGCCGCCATCCCATCTAGGAAGTGAGGAGCCCCTCTTCCCGGCCGCCATCACATCTGGGAAGTGAGGAGCGTCTCTGCCCGGCCGCCCATCGTCTGAGATGTGGGGAGCACCTCTGCCCTGCCGCCCCGTCCGGGATGTGAGGAGCGTCTCTGCCCGGCCGCCCCGTCTGAGAAGTGAGGAGACCCTCTGCCTGGCAACCGCCCCGTCTGAGAAGTGAGGAGCCCCTCCGCCCGGCAGCCACCCCGTCTGAGAAGTGAGGAGCGTCCTCCCTCCTCATCCGGGAGGGAGGTGGGGGGGTCAGCCCCCCGCCCGGCCAGCCGCCCTGTCCGGGAGGTGAGGGGCGCCTCTGCCCGGCTGCCCCTACTGGGAAGTGAGGAGCCCCTCTGCCCGGCCAGCCGCTCCGTCCGGGAGGGAGGTGGGGGGGTCAGCCCCCCGCCCGGCCAGCCGCCCCGTCCGGGAGGTGAGGGGTGCCTCTGCCCAGCCGCCCCTACCGAGAAGTGAGGAGCCCCTCTGCCCGGCCAGCCGCCCCGTCCGGGAGGGAGGTGGGGGGGTCAGCCCCCCACCCGGCCAGCCGCCCCGTCCGGGAGGTGAGGGGTGCCTCTGCCCGGCCGCCCCTACTGGGAAGTGAGGAGCCCCTCTGCCCAGCCAGCCGCCCCGTCCGGGAGGGAGGTGGGGGGGTCAGCCCCCCGCCCGGCCAGCCGCCCCATCCGGGAGGGAGGTGGGGGGGTCAGCCCCCCGCCTGGCCAGCCGCCCCATCCGGGAGGGAGGTGGGGGGATCAGCCCCCCGCCTGGCCAGCTGCCCCGTCCAGGAGGGAGGTGGGGGGATCAGCCCCCCGCCCGGCCAGCCACCCTGTCCGGGAGGTGGGGGCGCCTCTGCCCAGCCGCTCTGTCTGGGAGGGAGGTGGGGGGGTCAGCCCCCCGCCCGGCCAGCCGCCCCATCCGGGAGGGAGGTGGGGGGGTCAGCCCCCCGCCCGGCCAGCCGCCCCGTCCGGGAGGGAGGTGGGGGGATCAGCCCCCCGCCTGGCCAGCCGCCCCATCCAGGAGGGAGGTGGGGGGATCAGCCCCCCGCCCGGCCAGCCACCCTGTCCGGGAGGTGGGGGCGCCTCTGCCCAGCCGCCCCTACTGGGAAGTGAGGAGCCCCTCTGCCCGGCCAGCCGCTCTGTCTGGAAGGGAGGTGGGGGGGTCAGCCCCCCGCCCGGCCAGCCGCCCCGTCTGGGAGGGAGGTGGGGGGGTTAGCCCCCCGCCTGGCCAGCCGCCCCGTCCGGGAGGTGAGGGCCGCCTCTGCCCGGCCGCCCCTACTGGGAAGTGAGGAGCCCCTCTGCCCGGCCAGCCGCCCCATCCGGGAGGGAGGTGGGGGGGTCAGTCCCCCGCCCGGCCAGCCGCCCCGTCTGGGAGGGAGGTGGGGGGGTCAGCCCCCCACCCAGCCAGCCGCCCCGTCCGGGAGGGAGGTGGGGGGGTCAGCCCCCCACCCGGCCAGCCGCCCCGTCCGGGAGGGAGGTGGGGGGATCAGCCCCCCGCCCGGCCAGCCGCCCTGTCCGGGAGGTGAGGGGCGCCTCTGCCCGGCCGCCCCTACCGGGAAGTGAGGAGCCCCTCTGCCCGGCCAGCCGCCCCGTCCGGAAGGGAGGTGGGGGGGTCAGGCCCCCGCCGGGCCAGCCGCCCCGTCGGGGAAGTGAGGGGCGCCTCTGCCCAGCCGCCCCTACTGGGAAGTGAGGAGCTCCTCTGCCCGGCCAGCCGCCCCATCCGGGAGGGAGGTGGGGGGTCAGCCCCCCCCCCCCGGCCAGCCGCCCCGTCCGGGAGGGAGGTGTGGGGGGTCAGCCCCCCGCCCGGCCAGCCGCCCCGTCCGGGAGGTGAGGGGCGCTTCTGCCCGGCCGCCCCTACTGGGAAGTGAGGAGCTCCTCTGCCCGGCCACCACCCCATCTGGGAGGTGTACTCAACAGCTCATTGAGAACGGGCCATGAAGACAATGGCGGTTTTGTGGAATAGAAAGGGGGGAAAGGTGGGGAAAAGATTGAGAAATCGGATGGTTGCCGTGTCTGTGTAGAAAGAGGTAGACATGGGAGACTTTTCATTTTGTTCTGTACTAAGAAAAATTCTTCTGCCTTGGGATCCTGTTGATCTGTGACCTTACCCCCAACCCTGTGCTCTCTGAAACATGTGCTGTATCCACTCAGGGTTGAATGGATTAAGGGAAGTGCAAGATGTGCTTTGTTAAACAGATGCTTGAAGGCAGCATGTTCGTTAAGAGTCATCACCACTCCCTAATCTCAAGTACCCAGGGACACAAACACTGCGGAAGGCCGCAGGGCCCTCTGCCTAGGAAAACCAGAGAACTTTGTTCACTTGTTTATCTGCTGACCTTCCCTCCACTATTGTCCTGTGACCCTGCCAAATCCCCCTCTGCGAGAAACACCCAAGAATGATCAATAAAAAATAAAAAATAAATAAATAAATAAATAAAAAATAAAAATAAAAAAATCTGAAAAGAGCTTGCCTGGACCAAATTTGAAGCCATTCAGAGCTGAATTCTAACCTATGACCTTGATCAAATTACCTCTTTTACCCTTAGTTTTCTCACTGCAAAATGGGACAAATGATACTGGCTGTAATAAACTATGCAAGAATGTTCATTTGTTCAAAATATTTACTGCCGCTTCCTATGGAAAGAGTATCCTTACTCCACATGGACCTCAGGCTTGGCCATGGAATTGCTTTGAGCAATGGAATGTGAACAGAAGTAATGAATGCCCCTTCCAAACATAAGCTTTAAGAGCAGTCATATGGTTCCACCATCTTTCTCTTTTCCTTATCCCAGGAGAGCAGCATGTCCCGGATAAGGACTCTCCTTAAGCTTGTGTCCTGGAGTGAGAAGGCGTGGAATACAGCAGATCCTAAGCCAGTTAGTGTTGGCCATGTAACATGCACAAAATGTTTGTTTGAAGCCATTGAGATTTTAGCATTATTTTTTACCACAGCATAGCTTTGCCTAAGCTAACTTACTGATCATATATGAGTGTTCATTGAGTCCTGCATTGACATACAGACTGAAGGTGGGAAGGTAGGTGCATACTGGACTATAAATGTCAGCATTATGTACCAAAACAACATGCCTTTTATTGGAGACTGCCACCTTAAGCTCCTGCTAAAAGAGGAGAAGTGTCATCATTTTATTTCATATTACCTAACCTATGCCACCATTACTCCACCTTATGCAGCCAACCTAAGACTGGATGAGCTAGCACAACAAATTCTCACCTTGGACTAAAAAATTAGACCCTTGAGATAGACCAGTTCAAGTGGGGAAGGAACTAAGCTAAAAGGAATAGTCAAGGCCAGGATGGGGCAGGAGCAAGCCAGCCGTATGGGATCAAAAATGTCCAAGTCGGTAGCAAGAGGTGAGTGGAGCAGATGTGCTGAAAGTAGAGGCTATATCATGAAAGAGTGATGAAGCACATGCTGTTCCTCCTGCTGGTGACACTATTCCCTGCTCTCTTCACCCGGTTTGTGTTTCTCACCCGTGGAGTTATGGATTACAAGTCACTTCTTCCAGAAAGCTTTCCTTGACCTACCGTAGTATAGCAAATAGGGAAAAGGTACCTGCAGAATTATGTTTGGAGAGGAAAAAGTCTTTATGTTTGAAAAACAATTTGGAAAATACATAATAAGTTGGCAAAAAGTATTTGAAATACATACTGTAATGCCCAACAGGTTCATCTTGCTTGTTACCCAGAAAAGCCAATGCAGGTTTTTGCAATAGAGGAAGAGTTTAACAATTGTTGGGCCAGCCAAGCTGGAGGACAGGAGTGTATTATTACTCAAATCAATCTCCCTGAAAATTCAGAGCCTAAGGGGTTTTTTTGTTTTTGTTTTTGTTTTTGAGACTGGAGTCTCGCTCTGTCACCCAGGCTGGAGTGTAGTGGCACGATCTCAGCTCACTGCAAGCCCTGCCTCCCGGGTTCACGTCATTCTCCTGCCTCAGCCTCCCCAGTAGCTGGGACTACAGGCACCTGCCACCATGCCCAGCTAATTTTTTTGTATTTTTAGTAGAGATGGGATTTCACTGTGTTCACCAGGATGGTATCGATCTCATGACCTCGTGATCCGCCCACCTCGGCCTCCCAAAGTGCTGGGATTACAGGTGTGAGCCACCGTACCGGGCCCACCTAAGGTTTTTTTTTTTAAGGATAGTTTGGTGGGCAGAGGGCTAAGGATGGGGAATGCTGATAGATTGGGTTAGGGATGAAATTATAGAGAGTCAAAGTTTGTCTTCTTGCACTGAGTCAGTTCATGAGTAAGGGCCACAGGACCTGATGAGCCAGTTTACCAGACTGAGTGGTGGCAACTAGTCCGTCAGAATGCAGGGTATGAAAAACACCTCAAACACAAAACTTAAGTTTTACAATAGTGGTGTTATCTATTAGGAGTGATGGGGAGGTTAGAAATCTTGTGACCTCTGGAAAAATGGCAGATTATCATTTAACTATGCCTTTATCTTAGCAAAGTTCAGACCTCTCTTAATCCTGTGGCCTTTCATTCGTTTTACAAAGGTAGTTTGGTGTTCAAACAAGGAGGGAATAGTTTTGGAAAGGGATATTACAATCCTTGCTTTAGGGTTAGACTATGAACTAAATTCCTCCCAAAGTTAGCTGTGGCCTATGCCCGGGAATGAACGAGGACAGCTTACAGGTTAGAAGCAAGATGGAATCAGCTATGTCAAATTTTTTTTACTGTCATAATTTTGCAAAGGCACTTTCGGTATGATTAAAAATATTGGCTAGGCCAGGCGTGGTGGCTCAAGCCTGTAATCCCAGCACTTTGGGAGGCCAAGGTGGGCGGGTCACTTGAGGTCAGGCATTCAAGACCAGCCTGGCCAACATAGTACAACCCTGTCTCTACTAAAAATACAAAAATTAGCTGGGCGTGGTCATACATGCCTGTAGTCCCAGCTACTCAGGAGGCTGAGGCAGGAGAATCGCTTGAACCCAGAAGGCAGAGGTTGCAGTGAGCCAAGATCATACCATTGCACTCCAGCCTGGGCAACAGAGCAAGACTCCATCTCAAAAAAATTTTTTAAAATAAAAAATATTGGCTAAACACAAATGCTCAATATAAGGACCATTTCCTTAATTTACCCAGATTGCATAAATCATTTAGAAAAAATTTTAAACGTAAATAGAATGACTGGAAATCTGACAGCCATCACAGACCATGTAAAGATTTTGGGAATGAAGCTATGCATGATTGGAGCAATAAGATAAACACATTATACTTCTTGAAATAATGGACAGAATCAGTAGTTCCTAGTAGGGAGCTGACTACCCCATCTTCTTCTCCATATGGACCTGGAGGACTGGTCTGGAGTTTCTAGTGGTTGCTTCTGAGGCTCCCTCCTCTAGTTAGAAAGCCTTAGGAGGATGTTCATGGACCAGCAAGTAAGTGAGTGGACATTGACTTCATTGGCCAGATGACAGGAATGAAGCTTGGCCACGAATAGAGAGAAAATTATCACAACCAGATCACTCTCTGATATCAACTTGGTCATGTCTGTGTTAGAAACATGTGGTCTGATGTGTTGTACGTCCCAAATAATAATAACAATAACAGCTAATGTATATTGAGCACTATGTGCTAGACTCTGCTTTAAATGTTTTACACATAGTAACTCATTAAATCCTCACAACAACCACATGAGGAGATCTACAGTTCTTACTCCCATTTTACAGGCAGAGGAAACTGAATTGAAGAGAGAGAGGTTCAGCAACATCCCCCAAATTCTGGTGGAGCCAGGATTTGAACTTAGGCAATTTGGCTACTGAGCCTGAGTTGTTAGCCACTGTATTATACCACTTGCTTCGTAATGAATCCAGTTTCATTTCCTCTACTTAATGAAACTGCAGAAAGCACAGCTCAGTGCCTGGAATTCCATTTCCTGTTATATTTTTATGCATTTAGGAATTGATCCTCTCATTACCACTCTGAGAGAAGCAGTACAGGTGTTTGGGCCCCTAGCACCCAGCCACAGGGCCTGAACACAATCATACTCAATACATGTTTATTGCATGATAAATGAAGCCCAGTTTTACTGAGGAAGAAACAGAAACTCAAAGAGGAGGAGCTGATTCTGAACCAAGGCCTTCTGACTCCAAGTCCAGTGTTCTTGCTGCCTGAACTTCAGCTGTGACATGTACATGCAACCTTACCATCCAGTGGGAAGAAGAAAATACCAGAATTAAGGTATGGACAGTCCACTATCCAGTGAATAAACAGCTCCATTAAGATTACCCTGAGAGGGCCAGGCGCGGTGGCTCACGCCTGTAATCCCAGCACTTTGGGAGGCTGAGGCGGGCAGATCACGAGGTCAGGAGATCGAGACCATCCTGGCTAACACAGTGAAACCCTGTCTCTACTAAAAATACAAAAAAAAGTTTATATTTTTTATACGAAAAAATACAAATATACAAATAAAATAGGCGCCTGGCCTTTTATTATTATTTTATTAAATAGATGCTCACTTTCAAAGATTTGCACACAAAATTATAAAGTAAAAACTGAAGACCAGGTGCAGTAGCTCATGCATATAATCCCAGCACTGTGGGAGGCTGAGATGGGAGGATTGCCCAGGAGTTCCAGACCAGCCTGGGCAACCTGGAGAGACTCCATCTCCAAAAAAATTTTTAAAATAAGCCAGCCACAGTGGCACATGTACCTGTAGTCCCAGCTACTCAGGAGGCTGAGCCAGGAGGATTGCTTGCCCCCAGAAATTTGAGGCTGCAGTGAGCTATGATTGTGCCACTGTACTCCAGCCTGAGTGACAGAGCAAGACCCTGTCTCAAAAAAAAAAGAAACTAAAAAATTATTTCTAAACCACTGCTAATAATGTATAAATATATATGTGTATATATACTTTTATATATGTATGTCCATATATATGTATGTGTATACACACACACACACATATATATACATCTCCTTCCCTTCGTCCAGACACTCTTCTATCTACATAGTTGTATATCATTTTATTCAAAAACAAGTTCATACTATAAAACATATAATACTTTCTAATTTACCTTGTTCACTGAAGAATATAGTATAGACAATCTCCTTTAGAGCTATATTATCCTTTGTAACAGTTTCAGAGTATTCCACTGTCTATATGCACCCTAATTTAATCATTCCACTACTGATGAACACTCATATTTCAAGCTTTTGCTATTGTGAGAAATGTTCTTTAAATATCCTTTTACATTAGTTTAATTATTTCCTTAGAATAAGATCCAATGACTGGGCCAGGCTGCATACACTTATAAATGTGGCTCATGTACTACAGAATTAACCCCCAGAAAGTCTGAACCAATGTTTACTATGCTGGTTCTGGCTAGATCTAACATGTCAGACCATTGGCTGGATGGACTAGGCTGGCCATGTTTGAGCTGGGCTCTCTAATCCACAGGGTCTCTCATCCTCTAGCAGGCCAGCCCAGGCTTGTTTTCATGGCATGGGGAGAGTTCCAAAGAGAGGAAGCAGGAAGGACCTCCTGAAGCCTAGTCTGGGAACTGGTATAATGTCACTTTGCCACATTTCAACTAACAGTGCTAGAAGACTGGGACATTTATAAGCAAAAAATTGAAAGACCTATACTTCACACTTTATGCAAAAGTCACCTCCAAGTGGATCAGAAACCAAAATGTGAAATGTAAAACCATTAGATTTTCAGGGGAAAACATAGGAAAAAATATTTATGAACTTGGGTTAGGAAAATGGAGCAAACACATGTTGCCTTTTGTGATAAGGGAAGGATGATTAAGAGGGCAAAACCAAGGGTTCAGACAGGGAAGCCAAGAACCCCAGAGAAGTATTCCCAGGCCTTGAGACCTAATCACGGAAATTGCAACATTTGCCCAACTGGCTTTCAAAATTGCCTTGGACCACTGACCGCTTTGCACCTCCTGTTTCCGCCTCTTTGAACAAGAATATCTGGAGCAATTATCCTGTGTCTGCTTCACCATTGTGTTTTGAGTGTGAAGGGGCAGATAACCAGTCTCTTTAGTTTCACAGATCAGAGGAACAGCACTTACGGAGCTAAACTTACTAACCTGAGGAGCCTCTCCTACCTAGACCTGACTTAGATGGTGAGATTGTGGACTTGAAGCTAGTGCAGTAATGGGATGAGACACTGGGGGCCATTGAGGAGTAGGATGAGTGTGTTGTACATGTGGGAGGAATATAAAAAAATTTGTGGCCAGAGGGTAGACTGTAGTGATTTCAAAGCTATGCCTATAGATTCCTCTCCTTTAGAGGTGAAACTTAATTCCTCCCCTCTTGAGTGTGGGATGAATTTAGTGACTCACTTCTAATGAATACAATATGGCAGAAGTCATGGTATATCATGTCCAAGATCAGCTTATAAACAGGGGAGTGCTCACTCTCGCTCTCTCTCTCTCTTTCTCTCTCCCCCTGTCTTTCTCTCTCTCTATCATCAGTCACTCTAGGAAAGCCAGCTGCCATGACATAAGGATACTCAGGCCACCAATGGACAGCCCAGGCAGGAGGCATGAAGGTGTGCCAGCCACTGTGTCAGTCACCTTATAAGCAGATTTTCTGAGACCTGCTAACAGCCATGTGAGTGACCTTGGAAGTAGGTTGTCACCAGTCAAGCCTTGAGATGACTGCAGCCATGACCCACAGCTTGACTACAACCCAGAGAGACACTGAGCCAGGAACACCCAGCTGAAGTGCCTCCAAACCCCGACCCACAGCGACTGTGAGATAATCAGTGTTTGTTGCCTTAAGCCACGAAGTTTGTGATAATTTGTTTCTCGGAAACAGATAACTAATACAGAGCAGGAAGCAGATCGCCTCAGTGAAGGTCACACTGCAGCACTATTGATTTCTAAAGACTCATGTTACGTGAGGAAGCAGCTCAGAAGAGGAAAGAAAAGGAGCCAGGCATGGCTCTTCCTCAGGGACACTTGACTTTTAGGGATGTGGCTATAGAATTCTCTTTGGAGGAGTGGAAATGCCTGGACCCTACGCAGAGGGCTTTATACAGGGCCATGATGTTGGAGAACTACAGGAACCTGCATTCTGTGGATATCTCTTCCAAATGCATGATGAAGAAGTTCTCATCAACAGCACAAGGCAATACAGAAGTGGACACAGGGACATTAGAAAGACATGAAAGTCATCACATTGGAGATTTTTGCTTCCAGAAAATTGGGAAAGATATTCATGACTTTGAGTTTCAATGGCAAGAAGACAAAAGAAATAGCCATGAAGCAACTATGACACAAATCAAAAAGTTGACTGGTAGCACCGACAGATATGATCGAAGGCATCCTGGAAACAAGCCTATTAAAGATCAGCTTGGATTAAGCTTTCATTCGCATCTTCCTGAACTCCACATATTTCAGACCCAAGGGAAAGTTGGTAATCAAGTTGAGAAGTCTATCAACGATGCTTCCTCGGTTCTAACATCCCAAAGAATTTCTTCTAGGCCCAAAATCCATATTTCTAATAATTATGAAAATAATTTCTTCCATTCGTCATTACTCACACAAAAACAGGAAGTACACATGAGAGAAAAATCTTTCCAATGTAATGAGAGTGGCAAAGCCTTTAATTTTAGCTCACTCTTAAGGAAACATCAGATAATCTATTTAGGAGGCAAACAATATAAATGTGATGTATGTGGCAAGGTCTTTAATCAGAAGCGATACCTTGCATGCCATCATAGATGTCACACTGGTGAGAAACCTTACAAGTGTAATGAATGTGGCAAGGTTTTTAATCAACAATCAAACCTTGCAAGTCATCATAGACTTCATACTGGAGAGAAACCTTACAAATGTGAAGAATGTGACAAAGTTTTTAGTCGCAAATCAAATCTTGAAAGACATAGGAGAATTCATACTGGAGAGAAACCATACAAATGTAAGGTTTGTGACAAGGCTTTCAGGCGTGATTCACACCTCGCACAACACACTAGAATTCACACTGGAGAGAAACCTTACAAGTGTAATGAGTGTGGCAAAGCCTTTAGTGGGCAGTCAACACTTATTCACCATCAAGCAATCTATGGTATAGGGAAACTTTATAAATGTAATGATTGTCACAAAGTCTTCAGTAATGCTACAACCATTGCAAATCATTGGAGAATCCATAATGAAGAGAGATCTTCCAAGTGTAATGAATGTGGCAAATTTTTTAGACATCGTTCATATCTCGTAGTTCATTGGCGAACTCATACTGGAGAGAAAGCTTACAAGTGTAATGAGCGTGGCAAGACCTTCAGTCAGACATCATCCCTTGTATGCCATCATAGACTTCATACTGGAGAGAAACCTTACAAGTGTAATGAGTGTGGCAAGACCTTCCGTCACAATTCAGCCCTTGTAATTCATAAGGCAATTCATACTGGAGAGAAACCTTACAAGTGTAATGAATGTGGCAAGGTTTTTAATCAACAGGCAACCCTTGCACATCATCATAGACTTCATACTGGAGAGAAACCTTATAAGTGTAATGAATGTGGCAATGTTTTTAATCAACAAGCAACCCTTGCACGTCATCATAGACTTCATACTGGAGAGAAACCTTACAAATGTGAAGAATGTGACAAAGTTTTCAGTCGCAAATCACACCATGAAACACATAAGAGAATTCATACTGGAGAGAAACCTTACAAATGTGATGATTTTGACGAGGCCTTCAGTCAAGCTTCATCTTATGCAAAACAAAGGAGAATTCATATGGGAGAGAAACATCACAAGTGTGATGATTGTGGCAAAGCCTTTACTTCACATTCACATCTCATTAGACATCAGAGAATCCATACCGGACAGAAATCTTACAAATGTCATAAGCGTGGCAAGGTCTTCAGTTAGAGGTCACTCCTTGCAAAACATCAGAAAATTCATTCCTGAGATAATTGTTCCAAATGCAATGAGTATAGCAAACCATCAAGCATTAATTGACATTAGAGTCAATTCAGCATTGACTTGAGTTTCAGTTGACTTGACATTGAGTTCAAGCATTAATTGACATTAAAGTGTTTACGTTAAGAGGATTGGGCTGGGCAGGGTGGCTTACACCTGTAATCCCAGCACTGTGGGAGGTCAAGACGGATAGATCACTTGAGGTCAGGAGTTTGAGACCAGCCTGGCCAAAAGACGTGAGCCACTTTTCCTAGCCTGTTTTTTGTTTCTGATAGAGATTTTTATGGGTATTGTGTTGAATCTAAATCACATTGGGTTATATAATCATTTAATAATATTAACCTTTCCAATCCATCAATATGGG
Organism: Pan troglodytes; assembly: GCF_028858775.2. NCBI lineage: Eukaryota > Metazoa > Chordata > Mammalia > Primates > Hominidae > Pan > Pan troglodytes. The sequence goes on from NC_086015.1 coordinate 36,009,124, forward strand.
CCATATCTCTATTTATATATGTTTTTAATCATTTTGATCAATGTTTGTAGATTTCAAGGTACAAACTTCTCACCTTTTTACGTTTATTCCTAAATATTTCTTACTGTAAGTTCTCTAGCAAATGGAAGTGTTTTCTTAATTTTCTTTTAAAATTGTTTATTGTTAATGTATAGAAATTTAACTAATTTTTGGTACTGATATTGTATTCTGCAAATACACTGTGTTTATTAGTTTCAGTAGTATTTTAGTTGACTCTGTGATTTTCTACACAGCAGATCATGTCATCTACAAACAAATACAATTTTACTTCTTTCTTTCTGAAAAAAAAATGGATAACTAATACAGATGCCTACCCTGAAACCTGCCATTTTTTGATCCTTATGTTTTGGGATCTTTCTCACTACCACTGACCAACTTTTCATATCCTGAAGATATGAAGCAGTGAAAATAAGGGAATTCAAGACAGGCTAAAAAAAAAAAAATGCCAGGCGCAGTGGCTCATGCCTGTAATCCCAGCACTTTGGGTGGATCACTTGAGGTTAGGAGTTTGAGACCAGCCTGGTCAACATGGCAAAACCCCACCTCTACAAAAGATACAAAAATTAGCCAGGCGTAGTGGCACGCACCAGTAGTCCCAGCTACTGGGGAGGCTGAGGCAGGAGAGTCACTTGAACCTGGGAGGCAGAGGTCGCAGTGAGCCAGGATCGCGCCGCTGCACTCCAACCTAGGCAACAGAGCGAGACTCCATCTCAAAAAAAAAAAAAAAAGATATGTCAGTGTGGTGTAGGCAAAAAGTATGGACACATAGAAATATGGAACAGAATAAACAATCTAGAAATAGTTTCATATGAATATAGTCAGTTGATTTTGACAGAAGTGCAAAGGCAATTCAATGCAGCTTTTTGTATTGGTTTCCTATTGCTACTATAAAATATTACCATAAACATAGTGGTTATTATAAAACAATACAACTTGATTATTTTACCGTTCTGGCAGTCAGAAGCCCAAAAATGGGTCTTACATGGTAAAATCAAGGTATCAGTAGAGCCATGTTGATTCTGGAGGCTCTAGGGGAGAATCTATTACTTGCCTTTTCCAGCATCTAGAGGCTGCCCACATTCCTTGGTTCCTGGTTCTTGGCCCCTTTCAGCAAGGACATCACTCCAATCTCTGGTTCTGTCATTGCATCTCCTTCTCTGACTCTGACCCTCCTGCATTTTTCATAAGGACCCTTGTGATTACATTGAGCACACCTGGATGATCTTTTCAACAAGTGATGGAACTAGACATCTATATGCAAAAAACAAACAAACAAACCTTGGCCAGGCATGGTGACTCATGCCTGTAATCCCAGCACTTTGGGAGGCCAAGGCAGGAACATCACTTGAGGCTGGGATTTCAAGATCAGCTTGGGCTACATAGCAAGGTAACATCTGTCCAGAAAGTTTTTTAAATAAAATATTAGCTGGGTGTGGATGGCACATGCCTGTAGTCCTAGTTACTCAAGAGGCTGAGGCAGGAGTATCACTTGAACACAGAAGTTCAAAGCTGCAGTGAGCTGTGATCATGCCACTGCACTCCAGCCCAGGCAATAGAGCAAGACCCTGTCTCTAAAAAATAAACAAATACTTAAAATATTTACTCTACAAAAGATATGGGTAAGGAAATGAAAGGTGAGCCAAAGACGGGAAAATATTTGCAAATCATATGTTTGACCAAGGACTTGTTTCCCGCATATTCAAAGAACCCTCAAAATGCAGAAGTAAGAAAACCTTATTTTATTTTATTTATTTTTTTATTTTATTTTATTTTATTTATTTATTTTATTTTATTTTATTTTATTTTATTTTATTTTAAGACAGAGTTCACTCTTGTTGCCCAGGCTGGAGTGCAATGGCATGATCTCAGCTCACCACAACTTCCGCCTCCCAGGTTCAAGCGCTTCTCCTGCCTCAGCCTCCCAGGCATGTGCCACCATGCCCGGCTAATTTTGTATTTTTAGTAGAGACAGGGTTTCTCCATGTTGGTCAGGCTGGTTTCAAACTCCCAACCTCAGGTGATCCACCCGCCTCGGCCTCCCAAACTGCTGGGATTACAGGCGTGAGCCACCGCGCCTGGCCAAGAAAATCTTTTTTTAATCACAAAAAATGTGAGCATTCATTTCACCAAATAAGATATACAGATGTCCGAAAAAGCACATCAAGAGATGTTCAACATTACTAGTCATTAGGGAAATACAAGTAAAACTACAATGAAATACTACTACATACCTATTAACATGACTACATACACATACACACATACACACACACACACACACACAAAACTGAGGATACCAAGTGCTGGTGAGGATGTGGAGTAACTGGAACTCTTACACATTGCTGGTGAGAGTGCAAAATAATACAGTCACTTTGGAAAACAGTTTGACAGTTTCTTTTAAAGTTAAACATACACTTACAATATAATCTAGTTATTCCACTTCTAGATATTTATACAAATATAATGAAAACCTATGTTTGTACAAAAAAAAACTTGTATGTGAATGTTTATTGATGCCTTATTCATAATCATCAAAACCTGGAAACAACCCAAAGATCCCTCAACTGGGGGATGAATTAAAAATGTAAACAAACTATGGTACATGTATACAATAAATGACTACTCAGCAATAAATGAGAGTAAACTATTGTTACATGCAATATTGCAAGTGAATCTCACATGCATTATGTTCAGTGAAAGAAGCCAGACTCAACCACACACTATATGATTTTCTTGATAATGACATTCTGGAAAAGGCAAAACTATAGGAACAGAGACAAGATTAGTGATTGCCAAGAGTTAAGAGTGGAGCAAGTGTTTGACTAGAAAGAGGTAGCCAGACAGAAATGTATTTGAACGTGGGTGGAGTGATGGAACTGTCCTATAACTTACTTGTGGTAGTGGTTACAAGAGCTCCAGGCACTCATAGAAACTCATAGACTGTCCACCAAAAATAGTGAAATTTATTAAATGTGAACTTCTCAAACAAATTTTTAAAAAAGAAAAAGGTATATGAGGTCAAATGTCCTGTATGACTTCATGTTAGAGGATGAGTTCCCTATGTCAGGGAAAAAAAGGATGGATGGATGGATGGATGGATGGTCTGCCAGGCTACCTGCATGCCTGCTGAAAATTTTCAGTGATATTTCTAAGATCTTTTGGGTAGGTGTGCAGATGTGTTTTCTATACACCTTCTTCAAGTGACAGTAATGTGAGCATTTGATTAAATGAGACACCAAATCAGAAAATTCTTTATAAATTGAAAGTGTACTGCAAACACCAGATATGTCACTGCTGAAGGAAGAAACAGTCTAGATATTCATGTGTCTTAAGATTGAGGCTCCTGAAAGGCCATAAAACAAATACCCCAGTATCAGGGGAACTTGCCCCCAATATTTCAACGTAGGTTCTTTCTATTTTCCGTAAGTGTCGGCTGGTCTGAGAAATAAAGAGAAAGAGTACAAAGAGAGGAATTTTACAGCTGGGCTGCCAGGGGTGACATCACATATTGGTAGGACCATGATACCCACCTGAGCCACAAAACCAGTAAGTTTTTATTAAGGATTTCAAAAGGGGAGGGGGTGTATGAATAGGGAGTAGGTCACATGCTTTAAGGGGCAAAAAGCAGAGTAAAGATCATATGCATCTGAGGAAATGGGGCAAGGACAAAATCAGAACTCCTGGTAAGGGTCTATGTTCAGCAGTGCACGTATTGTCTTGATAAACATCTTAACAGAAAACAGAGTTTGAGAGCAGAGAACTGGTCTGACCTCAAATTTACCAGGCTGGGGTTTCCCAATCCTAGTAAGCCTGAGAGTACTGCAGGAGACCAGGGCATATCTCAGTCCTTATCTCAACCGCATAGGACAGACATCCCCAGAGCGGCCGTTTATAGACCTGCCCCCAGGAATGCAATTCTTTCCCTAGGGTCTTAATATTCCTTGCTAGAAAAGAATTTAGCCATATCTTCCCTATTTGCATGTCCGTTTATAGGCTCTCTGCAAGAAGAAAACTATGGCTCTTTTTGCCCAACCCTGCAGGCAGTCAGACCTTATGGTTGTCTTCCCTTGTTCCCTAAAATCACTGTTATTCTGTTCTTTTTCAAGGTGCACTGATTTCATATTGTTCAAACACACGTTTTACAATCAATTTGTACAGTTAATGCAATCATCACAGTGGTCCTGAGGTGATGTACATCCTCAGCTTACGAAGATAACAGGATTAAGAGATTAAAATAAAGACAGGTGTAAGAAATTATGAAAGTATTATTAGGGAAGTGATAAATGTCCATGAAATCTTCACAATTTATGTTCCTCTGCTGAGGCTCCAGCTGGTCCCTCTATTCGGGGTCCCTGACTTCCTGCAACACCCCAGGTTTTTAAAGAGCCACAGGAAGTCCCTATCCAGAGATGAAGTGACATGCAGTTAGTGTGATCAATGCAGTGCAAAGCCGCTGTTAATAACCATCCATGACATCTCCCCTTCCTGATTTGCCACCTGACAAAATGCCCTGTGGAGGGCTGGAAATGGAGGATGAATCCAATCTCAGCATTTTTCTGAGAAGGAAAATGAAACTCAGAAAAAGGAGACTCCCAGGGTCACACTGTGAGCTGGAGGTAGAATTGGGGCTGCCAGTTTCAAGGCAGAATGTTCTTGACTGGATGCCATTTAAACAGCAGTTTTAAGTGGTTTGCAAAATACTAGTCCTTCTGACTTCCCCACAGGTAAACGCAAACAACCAGAATGAAAGATTACCAAAGTGGACAAAATATTCTAGAGACATAAAAGGGGGAAAAGACAATTCAATGTTCCTGTAAAGAGAAACTTCTGTCCAAAGAAATGTTTTAAATTTAACTGAGACTTGTAACATTCTTTTTGTTACGACCTGCTAGAGAGGACTTGATTTCTCTAAACTCTCCCCCCATGCAAGGGAACAATGATATGATTGTGGGTTGTTTCACTTTGAGTGTTTCTTAACCTCTAAATATGAGCCATTCTCTGCATCTAAATATGAGCCAACCTATGTGTGATCTGAAGTCTTTTTAAATATAAATTGCCAGGGGGAGAAGGGGGTTAGTGGACCTTAAGGCTTTTATCTGCAGATTTAAGAATTGACTTCCCCAAAGTTTAAAAAGAGAAAAGACCACTTACAGAAAATCTCTAATACATCTCTGTACTCCCAGTCCTGAAAAGAGAATTTCAGAAAGAAGCTGTTGCCGGGTGCTGACGTTTCTTTTTGGATCAAACCTAATATTCAAGTCAATTTTTATAGGTTGAAACTATAGAAGAAAGAAAGCAAAAGCCCAAAAAGCAGCAAAAAGATCCCGCTATCAACTCCAGAGAGTGCAGAACTTAAAAAAATAAAATTAAAAAAAAAAAAAACTTGACAAGTATCTTTGGACAGGTAGAAATTTCAGTTTTGTGAGCACTCCATTCAATATGGTATGTGGTTGTGAATCTTGAAGAACTAAAGCCAAGCTTCTACCCTTCTTCCCAGAAGGCTCCCCACTCACAATGGGAGAGAAGCCAGAGGAAAGGAAATTATCATGGAGATTCATCTTGATGCAAAGGTGGGAGCCTTTATTTATAGTTACCACACGTTTCTTGCAGCTGAATGGCTTGCTTTCTGACAAGACACATTTGAGATCATCATATGCTTAAATTTACTAGCAGACATTATGCAGTAAATTATTTCTGACTCAAAGCTTTTAAAAAGCATGCCCGATTTATGTGCACAGCAGAGCCCTGTAAATATGACTATTACAATGTCAATAGGCAGTGTTTAAGTCCTAATAGTCTCCCTATGAGCATTTATGAACATCATTCTTTTTTTTTTCAAGATGGAGTCTCGCCCTCGCTCTGTCGCCAGGCTGGAGTGCAGTGGTGCGATTTCGGCTCACTGCAACCTCCGCCTCCTGGGTTCAAGGGATCCTCGTGCCTCAGCCTCCCGAGTCACTGGGATTACAAGTACGAGCCACCACACCCAGCTAATTTTTCTATTTTTAGTAGAGATAGGGTTTCACCATGTTGGCCAGGATGGTCTCTATCTCCTGACTTCATGATCTGCCCGCTTCAGCCTCCCAAAATGCTGGGATTACAGCCACCGTGCCAGGGCAAACATCATTCATTGTTTAAGAGATAAAGGAGAGTTAGTGAATTAGCAAATGACAAGCAGAAGAAGGATTTTTTTTGTTTTGTTTTTACTTTCCATATCAAATAGTCTGCTTACCACAAATTTCATCAAGCGAACATCTGGAGATGGGAGATGGAACAGCTGTGAGTTAGTGCCTCTTCCTTGTCATGGGGCAACTTGTCTCGCTGAGCCTCAGTGTTTTTGTTTTGTTTTGTTTTTGTTTCTGAGACAAGGTCTCACTCTGTCGCCCAGGCAGGAGTGGGAGTGCATTGGCACAATCCCAACTCATGGCAGCCTCGACATCCTGGGCTCAAGCAATCCTCCCACCTTAGCCTCCCGAGTTGCTGGGACTATACAGGTATGCACCACTGTGCCCAGCTAATTTTGTTTTATTTTTTTGTAGAGACTGGGTCCCACTCTGTTGCCCAGACTGGTCTCAGACTCCTGAGCTCAAGCAGTCCTCCCGCCTCGGCCTCCTGAAGTGCCACAGGTGTGAGCAGCCATGCCCAGCTATAGCCTCAGTGTCTTCATCTGAAAAATAAGATGACAGCACCCACTTTGTGGTGCTGTTGTCAGGCTCTAATAAGGCATCTTGAGTTGTATTACTTAGTAAATGGTAAAGTACTATGATGTGTGAGAGAGTATTTGGGGTTTTGTTTTCCTTGTGGCATTTTTTTTGCCCCCAGATGAAAGGGAAGAAATGAGGAATGGCTTCAGCATCAAAGTATACTCCCCATCAGCATATCTCACCACTGGCGACTCACCCTTTGAATGAAAACCCCTCAGAAAAAATTCCACGTGAGTGCTGAGTCTGTTGATTTCTTGCTAGTAAGGGAGAATTATTGGTCAGAATTTGAGCAGATGGTTGTCCCCCAGCATCAGGCTTATTTACAATTTAGAAAGGGAACTTCACAACTACTGTATATTAACTTGGGATTGCAATGATGGAGATATTTCATTCTGTCACTAGCAAAACCCATAATCAAATTCCGGTTTCCTTATCTGTCCCTTTCATTGGATCTTTTTCAAATAATTTGATGGTTACATACCAAATATGGTCCTCTAATCATTTAAATTCCCCACTTTATAGCTGTTCTTGGCAATTGGCTATCCATCAATTCTGCTCATACTGAGAACTCCGCCCTTTCCCTTTCTAGCTGTAGTCTCCTATTCCTGCATTTTCCTTATAGATCCACGTCTATTGGTTTTTCTGTCCCTACTGAGTTTTTCTGCCTTTGGCTATGGTAGATCTGCACCATTAATGGAGAATTTCCAACTAAAACAGTTCTTTTGCAACTATCTTGGATAAATAAAATTTATCCATTCATTGGCTCAGAGCAATCATTCACACTTTAGTATAAGTGGATATTTAAAATCTATTTAGCTGTTTTGCATTCATAAGAAAACACAAGGTCGAAGAAGATGTGTAAAAGAGAAAAAAGGAGGGACATAATTTACAAATTTGTATCAGCCAGACAGTAATAATCTCCTGAAGACAGCCTAGCTTTTAGTTTTCACTTGGCCCCTCTCTGCTGTCAGCTTGATCAGCTGTCTCCCCTCTGCTGTCTGGAGGGCATCACTGTAACTCCAGACTGCACAAGGGCTGCAGTGGCAATCTGAGGTGTGGCATGTAGCAAAGGTATCAGTCTTTCCTGTCTTGCCAGCTACTCCCCCAACCTGATTCCCCTATGTCAGTGATGATAACATGGCCCAGATTGTTTTCATTCTTTTCAATGAATGTGATTATTTATGCTTTGGGAGACTTTTCAGATAAAAATATCAAAATCTTTTTTTTTTTTTTTTTTTTTTTTTTTGAGACAAGGTCTCACTCTGTTGCCCAGGCTGGAGTACAATGGCACAATCTCGGCTCACCACAACCTCTGCCTCCCGGGTTCAAGCGATTCTTCTGCCTCAGCCTCCTGAGTAGCTGGGATTACAGGCATGCACAACCACACCCACCTAATTTTGTATTTTTAGTAGAGACACGGTTTCTCCACGTTTTTTTAGGCTGGTCTCGAACTTCCTACCTCAGGTGATCTGCCTGCCTTGGCCTCCCAAAGTGCTGGGATTACAGGTGTGAGCCACCGCGCCCGGCCTCAAAATCATTTTTAAAAATTCTTTGCCATTCATAAGTTTTGCTTTGGGGTTCAGAAAATATGGCTGCCTCTGCTATGCCCAGATGTCAGGGATCACCTTTTCCAAGGCATGCCCACAGCCTGGTGAAATGAGACCTAGAGAGCATTCTGTTTTGTACTGAAACTCCCTAAACTCTCAGTCAGAGTAATTTTACTGCTGTCACAAAACCGGGCCTGAAAACCGAACCTTAAAAAGGTCATTCGATTCCCTTGCCTTAGGTCAGGGCCAAAATGTTCATAAAAGCCTCTTCTAAAACTAATTCCCTTTGACTTTAAATATCTAGTGGTGCAGCCTCAGCTATAACAGGGAGATGATCTTTGCCACAAAGATAACCAAAAAGTCTGAGTCTCATGGTCCAATGGTTATCTTTGTTTGTTTCTAAGTCAGCCTTCATTTCCTCTGTCTTAGTCAAACCAGCTTATTCTATTTGAGGCTGTCTTCCTCTACCTGGTAAATTAACGTTCATTTTCCTGGGTTTTATACAAGTATAAAGCCCTGCTCTCGCCACATAATTTCACTGTGGCATGGTCATGCTGACATGACAGAATGACATGACAGAGTTAGCACTCTAGATAAAGGAGAAAAACTAAGATCAGAGTTATATTCGGCTTATAATACGGGCTCAAAGACCAAAGGTCCATTCCAAATAGTGTTTAGGATCAGACTGCCTCCAACTGGTTTTGCTACTTCATAGCTATATGACCTCTCTGGGCCTCAGTCTCCTTAACGGTCATATGAAGATCACCCCACCACACCAGTGGGCTTCTGTGAGGGCGAAATGAAATTGTAAGGAGGCCAGCACGCTGACTCCCATATAAAGGATAATCAGTGCATCTATTTGAACCCATCATTTATCTAACACACTCTAAAAGCATTTCTATAACATCTGTGTGAAATTGCGGGGCTATTCTCAGCACGGTTTGTCAGTCCTTCCTCGTGACGGTTGTTCCTCCCTTTACCATTGTTGACTCCTGCACTGCAAGGTGATCTGGCCAGCTCTAGGTAGGTTACACTTCAGTTTCCAAGCCAATTTTGAGAGGGAATAGAAAGATATTCTGCCTTCTCTGCTCAGCACTCTCCCCCTTCTTCCTGGAACTGCTCTTTGACTCCGGCCATGCGGTTCACATGGGAAATACCTTTCTCTTCCATGGCCACAACTGAATACTCTAAGACGTGCAGCTTTCCAAACCAGAATGCTTAGAGACATTCCTGGAAATCTTTGGAACTGGAATGAAGAAAAGACTGTTCTTAACCTGTGGTAACAGCCTTGGGGAAGGGGACTTGGAGCTGTTAGCAGCCATGTTCCTGGCTGTGTGGACAAGGTCAATGTGCTAGGACAGAGAATCAAACTAATAAACAGGCAGAGTTGAGAGATGAGTGAAGGTATCTAGGGGCGCTGTTGTCTGTCCACTCTTCCTGAAGCCTGGCTGATCAACCTGTGCTTTATGGCATAAGCTCCCTCATTGTTTCAGGTGGGGTTCTGTGCTTGCAACCAAGCAGCGATGCCTAAGAGGAGAGGTAAACATTCATTCAGCCTGGATGTATCCCAAGAGAACTTCCCGGTCTCCAACCCTTCCCTGGCCTACTCTATAAGGCTAGGCTCTATATTAACCCCTACAGTCTTGCTGATCTGTTGGTGTATTCTGTCTGGCATCTCAGTCTATCAATAAAATAATAATCATAGGTATTACTTGAGGGTCTCTGGTACAATAAGCATTTTACATCTATTATTGCTCTCATTGTGTTAAATTAAAATTTCAAAAGGTAAAATCCTGACTCTCGTGCAAATGTGAAATGAACCCATGCCAAGGGTTTTATTCAACTCATTAATTAATAGGGAAACCAGTAAGATGTAAAAACTGGTGCAAATAAGAATTTAAATTACAGAGATTTATATTCTGTACCAGAGAAAATTAATTGGCATTGCTATGAGCAGGAACTGTTACCATCAGTTTTCTATAACTTAATTTCTACTGTTAGTTGAATTTTTAAAAAGGCTAGTCATTGCTTCTCAGCCTTTTGGCTAATATCAAGTGTAAAAAAAAAAGCCTAGCCAATGGCAAGTCAGTGAAATGTGCACACCCCTGTGGGATCAGATATCCCCAGAGGGTCCCCAGGACAATGGCCCCACTCAATTGAAATAACACCCAGTAATCTCTATTATCCAATCCCAACTCTTGGACAATTTTTTTCTGACAATTACAGCAATCCTGAAGAAGAGAGATTATTATGCTTAATAAAATATCATCTTCATTTTGAGATGAGGACACTGAGGCACACAGAAGTAAGACATTCATTTTGCTCACATGATTAATAAATGGCAGGTTAGGGTTCAAACACAGCTCTGACTCCAGATTCCCAGTTTAAACTACCCAGGTTGGCTAGGTCCTAGGTATACTTCCTGGCTCATACAAGTCCATCTAGGGGAAAACATTACTCACTCATTCATTTACTCACTCATTCATTTACTCGCCCATTCAACAGAAATTGCTTCTCTCTTTTATCCTGCATTTTAGGTGCTATGATGAATTGCTGTCCACTCAACCAACCCAAGACCACCAGGAACAAAGCCTACTCTGACAAAGCCTACAAAGTCATGTTCATTGACACATTGCAAAGAGACCACACACCAGGAGAACCATAGGGTATCTCCCCAAACAAAGGAAAAGAAAAGAATTATAGTATGGGGCACGGGGAAGAATGGAATTTAAGTGAAATGTATTTTGACAGACTCAAAGCAAGATAGGTCTAAATGTAAAGGTATTATTTTAAGTCCTGGACTATGAAGCAGACCCAGGAACCTGTTTGCTGGGAAGCAATAAGATTATTATCCATAGCTGTGGAATACTGTGTCCAGAAACCCCTCCTCCAAAGCTCTGTACCTAGGGTTTGAATCGAGGCTTCTTCTCTCTTGGTGACTTAGATCCTCCAGGCAAGGGTGAGATGTTTCACTCTAACATCATTTCAAACAGCAATGTTTCTGGTAGTCTAAGATTTTAGAGAAAAAAGGTTTCTCAGTGAGTCAGAAGGCACTGCTCACTCCAAGAAGGGGGTTTTTGTGACCCTTTACCACTACAGTGTGCCCCTTGGGAGAAATACTATTTATTGTTAACTTTGAATCTGCTTTTACCTTTTATTCCAGCCTGATGAATGCCCAGGCAGATTTTAATAGTCCAAGCTAATTTTTACTTTCTCTTGTCTCAATGGGGGTGACAGACAATCAGGTCATTACAACACAGTGGGAGAAGCAACTATGATGAGGGTTTAATTTAGACTTCATTTAGGTCAGGGAAGACTGTCTGCAGGAGGCAGACCTCCCAGCTGGGAAAAGCAGAAGCTGGCCGAACGAAAGTGGGAAGGAGGAGTGTTACAGCACAGTGAGGACTTGGGCAGAGGCACCAGAGTGGGGCAGAGGGTGGTAAATTGGAGGAATCACAAGTGTCATTGAAGGCAAATCAACGGAATGTCTAGAATGCTTTGGAGGACTGCGTAACACTTACATCAGAGCTTACACCAAACTCTCCTCTGGCTAAGGTTAGAAAGCACAGGTCACTGGGAGTATGTGTTCTCTGTTCAGGGGAGAGTCATTAGCGTGGTCTTCCTATGCATATACACATGAAAGGCAAGTAGCCCCCAGAGGGGAAGTGCTAAGGGGGAGTTCCCCTGAGGTTTCCTAAGGCACCTGGTTTGCAAAGCTGATCCCTGTGTGGAAAGTGGAGCCATTTGTAGACTTGCCCTGAACCATCCCATCCTGTTTCCTGAGGACATTTAGGGAACCAGGCTGGCCTTTAACCAATGCTGAGTTTCAGGAAAGGACAAGGACAACCAAGAAATAAAACCACCATGAAGAAACAGGGTGTTTCTGAGAACTGGATATACCAGTGGGTGGTATCATTCAAGGTCCTGGGAGGGAACAGACTGCACAGTGAAACAGGATAATCCTCTTTCTTGTCTCTTCACTGGCCAAAACCAATCAGGAACAAAGGGCAAGGATTTAATTGGTCCAGGTGGACCTGGGCATCGGAGGTCATGTAGCCCTGCAGGGCACTGCAGTGTGTGGTCAGCACTGAGGGTACCTCTCTCTGAGAGCTGCCAAGGCTGTCCCTGGAGGTCATCCTCCAGGACAGAGAGCAAGGTGGAAAAGGGAGAACAGTGGATTTGAAGGGACAAAGTAGAAAGTTCTAGAACACTGGCTAATACTAAGAGCTCTTTTGGACTTGTTCACCCTGGCACAGAGGTTTTTCTCCGCAAAACAACAGCTGGATTTGGGAAAGTGAGATAAAAGGAGTTGTCACTTATAGCACAGCAGGGAACAGCAGACCCTAGCACTGTGGACCTGGTGTCTTCAACAAACTGCCACTTTGGAGACAAGCAGTAGAAAGAATTTTAAATTATTTAACTTACTAGTTTTAACTTATATTATTTTAAATGATTTCTTATTTAAAAAATTAATGAGTGTCCATGTTGGCACCCTTTGTTAGAGAAGCAGATCCTGTTAGAGTGGCGACAGCCAAGTCTGGAGCCCTAAGCAAGTCTGGAAGGACATGAGTGTCAGGTGGAGACTTTATCCTGAGGGCAGTGTGGACCTGGAGGGCCTCCAGCAGGGAGCAGCATGTGGTACTGGCTGCTTTTGCTGGATTATTGCTGTGATAGGCAAGCCCCTGCCCATCCCTTACATTACCAGGAAGGACTGCATATTAATTCTGTTGTCACCTGACTCCCTTGCCCAGATGGGGAAGACAACTGTTAAGCACTAGAAGAGAAGACAAGAAAGGGGAGTCAGAACACAGGGACAAAAAACAGTACTTGCTTTTCAATTTTGAGCCTTCAAGATATCGGCTGGAGAACTAGAAAATCTTGTTTCCAGGCATCACGTTCTTCAGTTCCTCTGCATTTTTCTAAGCTTTGGAGGAATGTATAAACTGGTTTCCAAAAATGTCCTGAGTTTTCTTTCAACAAAACTATTGAACACCTGCTATGTGTCAGGTACCAAGAGAACAACAGAGAAGAAAACATGGGCTGCCTGACAGCCTTGCAGAGCGACAGACACATGCGCAGTTATTTGCAGGTGTATGGCTTAGCCTCTAAAACAATGCAGGCCATGTTTTAGACCAAAGAAAAGGATAGCTAGAATTTTTACAGGTGCATAAAATTAAGTAAATTATAGTCCTTATTTCATGGTGCTTATTGTCATCAGTTTTATTTTTTGCAATTCAATTCCCACTTATGTTTCTCCCCATAGGCACCCACTTTGATGGACTTAATAAGTATCCTTGGATAGGATGGCATCTTTATAAAATCATACAGAAGTGGTATCATGCCGTAGATCTTAATCTGCCGCTTCTTTCACTCAACACTTTTTTTTTATTATTTTACTTTAAGTTCTGGTGTACATGTGCAGAACGTGCAGGTTTGTTACATAGGTATACGTGTGCCATGGTGGTTTGTTGCACCCATCAACCCGTCATCTAGGTTTTAAGTCCTGCATGCATTAGGTATTTGTCCTAATGCTCTCCCTCCCCTTGCCCCTGATCCCCAACACTAATTTTTAAGATCTACCCATGATGCACACGCACATCTAGTTCATAGGGCCTAACTGCTGGAAAGTATTCCACAGGTTGTATCTATTCCATAGTATTATCCATTCCCTGAACAGTAAATGCTCAGATGCCTCCAATTGTCCTACTACCACATTAATCTGGAGATTAACGTAGCATCTGTAGACCTGTCCCTTTATGGACTGTGAGCAAGTTTCTCTGGAGCATTTACCCAGGAGTAGGCTAAATAAGTCATGGGGCATATGTGACGTCCATAAGTATTGGCATACTGCTCTCCAGACACTCAAACTTGGTATTGTCTGCCTCTTTAATGTTTTGGGGTTTTTTTGTTGTTGCTTTTTTTCTGAGACGGAGTTTCACTCTGTTGCCAGGCTGGAGTGCAGTGTCGCTGTCTCAGCTCACTGCAACCTCTGTCTCCCAGGTTCAAGCAATTCTCCTGCCTCAGCCACCTGAGTAGCTGGGACTATAGGCACCTGCCGCCATGCCCAGCTAATTTTTTGTATTTTTAGTAGAGATGGGGTTTCACCGTGTTAGCCGCATGGTCTCAGTCTCCTGACCTCGTGATCCGCCCACCTCGGGACTCCCAAAGTGCTGGGATTACAGGGTGAGCCACCGTGCCCAGCCCAATGTTTTTGGCTTTTAAGTGGTGTCTTGTTTTACTTTATTTATTTATTTTATTTTTTATTTTATTTTGTTTTTTTGAGACAGAGTCTTGCTCTGTCACCCAGACTGGAGTGCAGTGGTACCATCTCGGCTCACTGCAGCCTCCGCCTCCCAGGTTCTAGCAATTCTCCCGCCTCAGCCTCCCAAGTAGCTGCGATTACAGATGAGCACCACCATGCCCAGCTAATTTTTGTATTTTTAATAGAGACGGGGTTTCACCATGTTGGCTAGGCTGGTCTCAAACTCCTGACCTCAGGTGATCCCTCTGCCTTGGCCTCTCAAAGTGCTGGGATTACAGGCGTGAGCCACCGCGCCCCTCCATCTTGTTTTATTTTGGTATCCAATGAAGTTGAGCAATCTTAGCCATTTTGATTTCCCCTTGAATACACTTTGTGTATTTTTCTGTTGGATTTACTTTAGATATTATTTCTATCACTTTTTGATGATGTAAAAATCTCCCTTTCTGTAAGCCAGTTGTCATCTTTGTCTACTGTATCACATTAAAAATGAATTCTTAATCGTGGTCTAATATAATCCATTGAACTTTTTTACCCAATTGTTGGTGACTTCTGGGTTTTGTAGAAATCCTTCAACCCCACCTCTCTTCTACCCCCAAAAAGATACTCTTCCTACATTTTCTTTTTTTAACTTTATAGTTTTATCTTTCCATTGGATCTTGGTTGATCTGAAATTCACCTTCACACAGAATGAAGTAAGGACCTAATTTTACTTTTCTCCAATAGTGAGGCACTGTTGCCTTTCTCCACTGACTTGTGGTGTCGACCTCATATATCAAGTTCTCATGTACACAGCTTTGCTTCTGAGCTCTCTGTTCTGCCCCATCGGGCTATTTACCCACACTTATGTACCATAATGCTTTTGTTGCTGTGGCTTTGCAGTATTTGTTAATATCTGGGAGTCTAGTCGTCCTTCTTGCCTTTCCTTTATGAAAATGAACCTATTCATGGATATTCCCTCTTCTATAGACATTTTATTTTTTTTTATTTTTTCCTTTCTATTTTTGTAGAGATGTGGTCTCACTATGTGGCCCAGGCTGATCTCAAACTCCTAGCTTCAAGTAATCCTCCCACCTCATCCTCCTAAAGTGCTGGGATTACAGATGCGAACCACTGAGCCCAGCCAACAAACATATTTAAAGTTGTAAATTCAAAGGTATACATTTTGACATATAGTACTTGGAATCCATTTAGAATATATAAAATATTCTCTTTAGGCCTGATGAAATTTTTGTTTTTATGTCCATATGCTTTGCCTCAGATATTCTAGTTCTTGGAATTTGTCCTACAAATATAATTGTCCAAGTGGGTAAAGTTATATTTATTTTAAACATTTATTGTAAACATCCTAAATGTTCATCAGTAAAAGAATTATATGTTTCCTGTGGCTGCTATAACAAACTACCCCAAACTTGTTTTAAGCAAACTTAGTTTGCTTAAAACGTAATAAATGTATTCTTTCACCATTCTGGAAGCCAGAAGTCTGAAATCAGTATCACTGGTCCAAAATCAAGGTGCCAGCAGGGCCACACTTCCTCTGGAGGCTCAAAAAGAGACTCTATCTCTTGTGTCTTCCAGCTCCTGGTGACTGCCCACATTTCTTAGCTGGTAACCTCCATGCTCCAATCTCTACCTCTATCTTCTCACTTTTTCTGTGTATGTCAAAGTTCCCTCTGCCTCTCTCTTATACGGACACTAATGATTGCATTTAGCACCTCCCCACACCCCCTCTCAATCATACAGGATGATCTCCCCTTCTCAAAATTCCTTCTTTTTTTTTTTTTGAGACACAGTTTTGCTCTTGTTGCCCAGGCCAGAGTGCAATGGCACCATCTCAGCTCACTGCAACCTCCACCTCCTGAGTTCAAGCGATTCTCCTGCCTCAGCCTCCCGAGTAGCTGGGATTACAGGTGCCCGCCACCATGCCTGGCTAATTTTGTATTTTTAGTAGAGACGGGGTTTCTCCATGTTGGCCAGGCTGATCTCAAACTCCTGACCTCAGGTGATCCGCCCACCTCAGCCTCCCAAAGTGCTGGGATTACAGGCATGAGCCACTGCGCCCAGCCTCAAAATTCTTAAACACATCCGTAAAGATCATTTCTTTAAATAGGGTAACATGTACAGGTTCCAGGGATTATGATGTAGACAATGTAGACATTTGGGGGGCCATTACTCAGCCTATTATGGGAATGATTTAATTTAAAATTATTGTATATCCCTACAATGAAATATTTTTATCATTTTTTTTTTTTGAGACAAGTCTCGCCGTGTTGCCCAGGCTGGAGTGCAGTGGTGCTCCACCTCCCAGTTTCAAGCAATTCTCCTACTTCAGCCTCCTGAGTAGTTGGGATTACAGGTGCCCGCCACAATGCTCAGCTAATTTTTGTTTTTGTAGTAGAGACAGGGTTTCACCATGTTGGCCAGGCTGGTCTCAAACTCCTGACATCAAGTGATGCACCCTCCTTGGCTTCCCACAGTGCTGGGATTACAGGTGTGAGCCACCGCGTCCAGCCTGAAATAGTTTTCCATCATTAAAAAGAATGAACTTTGAGAGGCCAAGGTGGGCAGATTACTTGAGCCCAGGAGTTCAAGACCAGCCTGGGCAACATGGCCAAACCCCATTTCTACAAAAAAAAAAAAAAAGCAAACCACAAAAGCTAGCAGAGAGTGGTGTCGCATGCCTGCAGTCCTGGCTACTGGGGAGGCTGAAGTGAGAGGATCGCTTGAGCCCAGGCAGTCGAGGCTGCGGTAAGGCAAGATTGCACTACTACACTCCACCACACTCCAGCCTGGGAGACAGAGTGAGATCCTGACTGGAAAAAAAAAAAAAAAAAAAAGAAGAACAAAAAAAAGAAGGATGAAATGGAAGTACATATATTTACATGAAAACATGTCAAAGACATACTGTTAAGAGATTTTTTAAAAGTAAATTTCAGAGCAATAGTTATAGTATTACCCTAAAGTATAATTTACATACATTATGCAAGTGCTTACATATATTTTTTAAAATGTGTCTGAATAGACACAGAACAACAGTTATCTCTGGAGAATGCAACTGGGGATGAGCCAGGAAGACGAGATAATTTACTCTTTGTACTTTTCTATACTGTTTATGTTTTTTAAAATCATGAACAGGTTTGTGTTTTTACAGTCACTGTAAAGTGTTTTTGTTATAAAATATTCTCTAGCCCTCCTGCCTAAAGTGCCCCTAGTCCTGCTAAGTAGGAACTCTTGGCTTTCCCCAGTGATCCTTTTTGCAGAACAATAAAGGAATCCTTTTCCAAGGCCCTGTGAAGGTCTGTAGTTGTCCTCTTTCACCACCTGTTGTTGAACTTGCAGTCGTAAGTCATAATGGGGATAGGGAAAGAAGCTAATGAATCAGCCTTCAAAGTGAGCAAACACATGAGCCATTCAACTAATCACACATGAGCCTTCAAATCCATGTCCACATCAGGCTTTGTCTCTCACTAGTTGGGGAAACTTGAGCAAGTCACTTAAACTCTCAGGTGTCCTTATCTATAAAATGATACAGTCTTCCACACAGGGCTACAAGGAGGAATAAATGAAACAATGCATTTCCAAGTTAAGTGCTTGGACTGAGCTGAATCTAATCTTCCCAAGTGTGAATGAATTCATTGGTGAAATTTAAGATGGGGAAAAAGCAAGGATGATATTATATATAAAATCAGATTTGAATTAGCAGCAGCACTGCAGTTGAATAAGCCCTGCACCACATGAGAAGTTCTGGGTTCCAATATGGACGGATGCGAGGTAGTCCTCACACAAGCTGCTTCCCCATCTTGGGCCCAAGTTTCAATAACTGAAAAATAATGCCACTGAAATAGACCTCTAGGGTCTCTTCTGGCTCTCACATTCTATAATTCTGGGGGCTTAGACATGATTTATGATCGTGCTTGTCAGTCATGTCTCTGCGAGTATTTCTAGAAAATGCTTTATGGCCTTGAGGCTAAACTATTGAAGCATTCGTTATAGGCTGAATTGTTTCCCCCCATGCCTCAGATTCATATGCTGAATCCCTAACTCCCAATGTGACTGTATTTGGAGACAGGATCTTTGCAAAGGCATTTAAGCTTAAATGAAGTTGTAAGGGTAGGGCCCTAATCTAACAGGATTTGTATTCTCATAAGAAGAGTCAAAGAGGAAGTCTCTCTGAGCCTACTCAACCTCAGGAGGCTGCCCATTTTTTTTTTAAGAGGAAGAGAGACAGAAATGCAGGTGCACAGAGGAAAGGGCATGAGAACGCATAGTGGGGCCAGAGCCATCTGTAAGCCAAGGAGAGAGGCTGCAGGAGAAACCAAGACTGCCAGTGCCTTGTTCTTGGATCTCCAGCCTCTAGAACTATGAGAAAATAAATTTCTGTTGTTTAAGCCTCTCAGTCTACAGTATTTTTTCATGGCAGCCCTAGCAGACTAATACAGGATTCAAAAGCCAGTTGTGGTAGGAGGTTCACTAGAGAATGTCCAAGAGATTTCAAGGAATAAAAGTTAAAAGGGGGGGCAGTTCCAAGATGGCCGAACAGGAACAGCTCCAGTCTACAGCTCCCAGCATGAGCGATGCAGAATATGAATGATTTCTGCATTTCCAACTGAGGTACCGGGTTCATCTCACTGGGGATTGTCGGACAGTGGGTGCAGAACAGTGGGTGCAGCGCACTGAGCGTGAGCCGAAGCAGGGCGAGGCATCACTTCACCCAGGAAGTGCAAGGGGTCAGGGAATTCCCTTTCCTAGCCAAGGAACGGGGTGACAGATGGCACCTGGAAAATCAGGTCACTCCCACCCTAATACTGCGATTTTCCGACAGTCTTAGCAAATAGCACACCAGGAGATTACATCCCGTGCCTGGCTCAGAGGGTCCTATGCCCACGGAGCCTCATTCATTGCTAGCACAGCAGTCTGAGACCAAACTGCAAGGCGGCAGCCAGGCTGGGGGAGGGGCGCCCCCCATTGGTGAGGCTTGAGTAGGTAAACAAAGCGGCCAAGAAGCTCAAACTGGGTGGAGCCCACCGCAGCTCAAGGAGGCCTGCCTGCCTCTGTAGACTCCACCTCTGGGGGCAAGGCATAGCCAAACAAAAGGCAGCAGAAACCTCTGCAGACTTAAATGTCCCTGTCTGACAGCTTTGAAGAGAGTAGTGGTTCTCCCAGCACGCAGCTTGAGATCTGAGAACGGGCAGACTGCCTCCTCAAGTGGGTCCCTGACCCCCGAGTAGCCTAACTGGGAGGCACCCCCCAGTAGGGGCAGACTGACACCTCACACAGCCGGGTACTCCTCTGAGACAAAACTTCCAGAGGAACGATCAGGCAGCAATATTTGCTGTTCAGCAATATTCACTGTTCTTCAGCCTCCGCTGCTGATACCCAGGCAAACAGGGTCTGGAGTGGACCTCCAGCAAACTCCAACAGACCTGCAGCTGAGGGTCCTGACTGTTAGAAGGAAAACTAACAAACAGAAAGGACATCCACACCAAAACCCCATCTGTACGTCACCATCATCAAAGACCAAAAGTAGATAAAACCACAAAGATGGGGAAAAAACAGAGCAGAGAACCTGAAAATTCTGAAAATCAGAGAGCCTCTCCTCCTCCAAAGGAATGCAGCTCCTCACCAGCAATGGAACAAAGCTGGACGGAGAATGACTTTGACAAGTTGAGAGAAGAAGGCTTCAGACGATCAAACTTCTCTGAGCTAAAGGAGGAAGTTCGAACCCATGGCAGAGAAGTTAAAAACCTTGAAAAAAGATTAGATGAATGGCTAACTAGAATAATAACCAATGCAGAGAAGTCCTTAAAGGACCTCATGGAGCTGAAAACCATGGCACGAGAACTACGTGATGAATGCACAAGCTTCAGTAGCCGATTCGATCAACTGGAAGAAAGGTTATCAGTGATGGAAGATCAAATGAATGAAATGAAGCGAGAAGAGAAGTTTAGAAAAAAAAGAATAAAAAGAAATGAACAAAGCCTTCAAGAAATATGGGACTATGTGAAAAGACCGAACCTACATCTGATTGGTGTACCTGAAAGTGACGGGGAGAATGCAACAAAGTTGGAAAACACTCTGCAGGATATTATTCAGGAAAACGTCCCCAATCTAGCAAGGCAGGCCAACATTCAAATTCAGGAAATACAGAGAATGCCACAAAGATACTCCTTGAGAAGAGCAACTCCAAGACACATAATTGTCAGATTCACCAAAGTTGAAACAAAGGAAAAAATGTTAAAGGCAGCCAGAGAGAAAAGTCGGGTTACCACAAAGGGAAGCCCATCAGACTAACAGCTGATCTCTCGGCAGAAACTCTACAAGCCAGAAGAGAGTGGGGGCCAATATTCAACATTCTTAAAGAAAAGAATTTTCAACCCAGAATTTCATATCCAGCCAAACTAAGCTTCATAAGTGAAGGAGAAATAAAATACTTTACAGACAAGCAAATGTTGAGACATTTTGTCACCACCAGGCCTGCCCTACAAGAGCTCCTGAAGGAAGCACTAAACATGGAAAGGAACAACCAGTACCAGCCACTGCAAAAACATGCCAAATTGTAAAGACCATCGATGCTAGGAAGAAACTGCATCAACTAACGAGCAAAATCACCAGCTAACATCATAATGACAGGATCAAATTCACACATAACAATGTTAACCTTAAATGTAAATGGGCTAAATGCTCCAATTAAAAGACACGGACTGGCAAATTGGATCAAGAGTCAAGACCCATCAGTGTGCTGTATTCAGGAAACCTATCTCACGTGCAGAGACACACTTAGGCTCAAAATAAAGGGATGGAGAAAGATCTACCAAGCAAATGGAAAACAAAAAAAGGCAGGGGTTGCAATCCTAGTCTCTGATAAAACAGACTTTAAACCAACAAAGATCAAAAGAGACAAAGAAGGCCATTACATAATGGTAAAGGGATCAATTCAACAAGAAGAGCTAACTATCCTAAATATATATGCACCCAATACAGGAGCACCCAGATTCATAAAGCAAGTCCTTAGAGACCTACAAAGAGACTTAGACTCCCACACAATAATAATGGGAGACTTTAACACCCCACTGTCAACATTAAACAGATCAACGAGGCAGAAAGTTAACAAGGATATCCAGGAATTGAACTCAGCTCTGCACCAAGCGGACCTAATAGACATCTACAGAACTCTCCACCCCAAATCAACAGAATATACATTCTTCTCAGCACCACACTGCACTTATTCCAAAATTGACCACATAGTTGGAAGTAAAGCACTCCTCAGCAAATGTAAAAGAACAGAAATTATAACAAACTGTCCCTCAGACCACAGTGCAAACAAACTA
This sequence comes from Pan troglodytes, assembly GCF_028858775.2. Classification (NCBI taxonomy): domain Eukaryota; kingdom Metazoa; phylum Chordata; class Mammalia; order Primates; family Hominidae; genus Pan; species Pan troglodytes. The sequence goes on from NC_086015.1 coordinate 36,030,998, forward strand.
GAACTCAGGATTAAGAAACTCACTCAAAACCATTCAACTACATGGAAACTGAACAACCTGCTCCTGAATGGCTACTGCATACATAACGAAATGAAGGCAGAAATAAAGATGTTCTTTGAAACCAACGAGAACAAAGACACAACATACCAGAATCTCTGGGACACATTTAAAGCAGTGTGTAGAGGGAAAATTACAGCACTAAATGCCCACAAGAGAAAGCAGGAAAGATCTAAAATTGACACCCTAACATCACAATTAAAAGAACTAGAGAAGCAAGAGTAATCACATTCAAAAGCTAGCAGAAGGCAAGAAATAAGTAAGATCAGAGCAGAACTGAAGGAGATAGAGACACAAAAAACCCTTCAAAAAAATCAATGAATCCAGGAGCTGGTTTTTTGAAAAGATCAACAAAATTGATAGACTGCTAGCAAGACTAATAAAGAAGAAAAGAGAGAAGAATGAAATAGATGCAATAAAAAATGATAAAGTGGATATCACCACTGATCCCACAGAAATACAAACTACCATCAGAGAATACTATAAACACCTCTACGCAAATAAACTTGAAAATCTAGAAGAAATGGATAAATTCCTCGACACATACACCCTCCCAAGACTAAACCAGGAAGAAGTAGAATCTCTGAATAGACCAATAACAGGCGCTGAAATTGAGGCAATAATTAATAGCTTAGCAACCAAAAAAAGTACAGGACCAGACGGATTCACAGCCGAATTCTACCAGAGGTACAAGGAGGAGCTGGTACCATTCCTTCTGAAACTATTCCAATCAATAGAAAAAGAGAGAATCCTCACTAACTCATTTTATGAGGCCAGCATCATCCTGATACCAAAGCCTGGCAGACACACAACAAAAAAAGAGAATTTTAGACCAATATCCCTGATGAACATCGATGCAAAAATCCTCAATAAAATACTGGCAAACTTAATCCAGCAGCACATCAAAAAGCTTATCCACCATGATCAAGTGGACTTCATCCCTGGGATGCAACACTGGTTCAACATATGCACATCAATAAACGTAATCCAGCATATAAACAGAACCAACGACAAAAAGCACATGATTATCTCAATAGATGCAGAAAAGGCCTTTGACAAAATTCAACAGTCCTTCATGCTAAAAACTCTCAATAAATTAGGTATCGATGGGATGTATCTTAAAATAATAAGAGCTATCTATGACAAACCCACAGCCAATATCATACTGAATGGGCAAAAACTGGAAGCATTCCCTTTGAAAACTGGCGCAAGACAGGGATGCCCTCTCTCACCACTCCTATTCAACATAGTGTTGGAAGTTCTGGCCAGGGCAATCAGGCAGGAAAAGGAAATAAAGGGTATTCAATTAGGAAAAGAGGAAGTCAAATTGTCCCTGTTTGCAGATGACATGATTGTATATCTAGAAAACCCCTTGGTCTCAGCCCAAAATCTCCATAAGCTGATAAGCAACTTCAGCAAAGTCTCATGATACAAAATCCATGTGCAAAAATCACAAGCATTCTTATACACCAATAACAGACAAACAGAGATCCAAATCATGAGTGAACTCCCATTCACAATTGCTTCAAAGAGAATAAAATACCTAGGAATCCAACTTACAAGAGATGTGAAGGACCTCTTCAAGGAGAACTACAAACCACTGCTCAAGGAAATAAAAGAGGATACAAACAAATGGAAGAACATTTCCTGCTCATGGATAGGAAGAATCAATATCGTGAAAATGGCCATACTGCCCAAAGTAATTTATAGATTCAATGCCATCCCCATCAAGCTACCAATGACTTCCTTCACACAATTGGAAAAAACCACTTTAAAGTTCATATGGAACCAAAACAGAGCCTGCATTGCTAAGTCAATCCTAAGCCAAAAGAACAAAGCTGGAGGCATCACGCTACCTGACTTCAAATTATACTACAAGGCTACAGTAACCAAAACAGCATGGTACTTGTACCAAAACAGAGATATAGACCAATGGAACAGAACAGAGCCCTCAGAAATAATGCCACATATCTACAACTATCTGATCTTTGACAAACCTGACAATAACAAGAAATGGGGAAATGATTCCCTATTTAGTAAATGGTGCAGGGAAAACTGGCTAGCCATACATAGAAAGCTGAAACTGGATCCCTTCCTTACACCTTATACAAAAATTAATTCCAGATGGATTAAAGACTTAAATGTTAGACCTAAAACCATAAAAACCCTAGAAGAAAACCTAGGCAATACCATTCAGGACATAGGCATGGGCAAGGACTTCATGTCTAAAACACCAAAAGCAATGGCAACAAAAGCCAAAATTGACAAATGGGATCTAATTAAACTAAAGAGCTTCTGCACAGCAAAAGAAACTACCATCAGAGTGAACAGGCAACCTACAGAATGGGAGAAAATGTTTGCAATCTACTCATCTTACAAAGGGCTAATATCCAGAACCTACAATGAACTCCAACAAATTTACAAGAAAAAAACAACCCCATCAACAAGTGGGCGAAGGATATGAACAGACACTTCTCAAAAGAAGATATTTATGCAGCCAAAAGACACTTGAAAAAATACTCATCATCACTGGCCATCAGAGAAATGCAAATCAAAACCACAATGAGATACCATCTCACATGGTTAGAATGGCGATCATTAAAAAGTCAGGGAACAACAGGTACTGGAGAGGATGTGGAGAAATAGGAGCACTTTTACACTGTTGGTGGGACTGTAAACTAGTTCAACCATTGTGGAAGTCAGTGTGGTGATTCCTCAGGGATCTAGAACTAGAAATACCATTTGACCCAGCCATCCCATTACTGGGTATATACCCAAAGGATTATAAATCATGCTGCTATAGAGACACATGCACACGTATGTTTATTGCAGCACTATTCACAACAGCAAAGATTTGGAACCAAGCCAAATGTCCAACAATGATAGACTGGATTAAGAAAATGTGGCACATATACACCATGGAATACTATGCAGCCATAAAAAATGATGAGTTCATGTCCTTTGTAGGGACATGGATGAAAGTGGAAACCATCATTCTCAGCAAACTACCTCAAGGACAAAAAACCAAACACCGCATGTTCTCACTCATAGGTGGGAATTGAACAATGAGAACACATGGACACAGGAAGGGGAACATCACACACTGGGGCCTGTTGTGGGGTTGGGGGAGGTGGGAGGGATAGCGTTAGGAGATATACCTAATGTAAACGACAAGTTAATGGGTGCAGCACACCAACATGGCACGTGTATACATATGTAACAAACCTGCACGTTGTGCACATGTACCCTAAAACTTAAAGTATAATTTAAAAAAAAATTAAAAGGGTTTTTCCTGGCATCATAAAAGCTTTATATCGATGTTCTCTCTTGCTGCTTTTGGTAATTAGAATAGGTTGTCAAAAAGCTAGAGCAATTGTTGATAGTCTCAAGTTTAAATGCTCTCAATAAATAGTTCAGTTTGGGAGGCAGAATTAAAATGGGACAGTGGAATGCCAGAGAGTTTGGAGTGATCTGGACCAGGATTAAACATCGCATTAGCAGAGTGATCCTGGACCAGGCACTTAATCTGTCTGCATATGAGTATTCTGAAACCTAAATGAGAGACCGTGTGTAAAGACCTGGCACCCACATGGCACATTCTTGGTAGCTATTATCTTCATGTGATAATGAAAAGTCTTTACTCCTTATTTCCTTGAAAATATCATTACTTTGGAAAGAAGCTAATGTTTTATAATAAAGTGTTTTCTAGACTAAATTTTTTAGTTCAAAGTTTTGCCCATTAAGAGATCTGAACTTCCATTAGAACGTGGGAAGAGGGCTGATCACAGCATGCATTTATTGAACTCTGACTTGTATGCCAAACACATATTAATTTCTTATGAATGATTTCATTTGAGCTTCTGGAAATGCTACGAGGCAAATAGCATTGTTTTTCCCATTTTAAAGATGAGGAAATAACTTTCAAAGAAGTTAAAAAGCTTTCCAAAGTTCCAACAGCTAAAAACACCAGCTGTTTGATCCGAAGACTATCTTCTTAGCTATACTGGTCTCAGAATCTAGGTACCTTTTATCAGGCTACACATTTTTACTCTACCAAGTAGTTTTTATTTTTAATCTTCAAACAGAACTGTACCGGATTTTATCATTGGTTTACAGATAAGGAAGCTGATGCTTAAATAACTTACCTAATATGGTTTGGCAAGTGGCTGAGCTGAGATTCAAAAAAAAAAAAATTCATTTTCTCTTAATCTACTGTTTGATCTGTTTGGGCCCAGGGTTCTGTGTCTTCACAGCTCTACCCTACCACTTCCAAACTGTGCTTAGTAGACTGCACAAAGCCCCGGAAAGTACACTAAACTGGAATCCAAGAGACCTGGGTTTTATTGTTGGCTGTGTTACCAATGAACTATGTGACATCAGTTAAGCCATTTCACTTCTCTGAGCCTCAGTTTTGTCATTTGCTGAAATAATTTGAATTAGATCACTTTTAATTCTTTTGGCTTTAAGTTTCTATAATCCCAGGTGAATTGTGAACAATCACATTCATTGTGTCACTAAACTTAAAGAAATAAAATGTCAGCCAGGCGCAGTGGCTCATGCCTGTAATCCCAGCACTTTGAGAGGCCGAGGCAGGCAGATCACTTGAGGTCAGGAGTTCGAGACCAGCCTGGCCAACATGGTGAAACCCTGTCTCTACTAAAAATACAAAATTAGCTGGGCGTGGTGGCGGGCGCCTATAATCCCAGCTACTCAGGGGGCTGAGGCAGGAGAATCACCTGAACCTGGGAGGCGGAAGTTGCAGTGAGCCCAGATGGTGCCATTGCACTCCAACCTGGGCAACAAGAGTAAAACTCCATCTCAATAAATAAATAAATAAATAAATAAAATGTCAAAAATTATGAAATAATTACAGGGACAAATGTGACTGTTAAACTATGATGGTAAAGAAGTTCGATCCCAACCCTTCAGAAAGCAGCTTTGTAGAAGGATTGGTGCAATGATAGACGAGATGTGGGAACAAAGCTCAAACTGAGTATCTGTGATCTCAGACAAGTGTTTATTCTTCCTCTGATTCAGTTTGCTTTATGGTTGAATGGAGATCATTCTAATGCCTGTATGTTTGCTTTAAGAAGACTTCTTGCCAGATATTAAAATAGATGAGAAACCAGGGCATAGAAGGGAAAACCAGAGCATAGAAGGGAAACCACACTGGAAAGAAGTTTACAATAAAAATGCTGTAAAAATGCAAGACACGGGTGAGGTCATGTGTGCCTGTAGTTCCAGCTACTCGGGAGGCTGAGGTGGGAAGATCATTTGAGCCCAGGAGCTCAAGGCCACAGTGAGCTATGATCACACCACTGCCCTCCAGCCTGGGCAGCAACATAGCAAGACTCTGTCCGAAGGAAAAAAATGCAAGACATTATATTTGAAGACATCAGTGGCTGAATTTGGAGTCTGGCCAACTGTGTCCATTAAACACACCAAAAGAAAAAAAGGTAGTGTTTTTGTGTGATCCCACTGGAAATAATTGAATACAAACAGGCAAAAATCAAAAGGAAGCAAAAGAACTCAGCAGTGAAAAGATAAGAACAAGAAGTGAAAGAAGAAAAAAATTAAAATGAGTAGATAAGGTGGAGGAAAGATTCACAAGGGAGAAATGAGAAAAATGAAGAGGAACAGGAGTGGGAAGAAGTGAAAAAAGGAAAAAAGGAAAAAAAGGTAATTTCTGAAATTGCAATCTCCACCAACGGCCTGAGCTACTCTTGATTTTGAAGGCTGTGCAATCATCACATTCCAGTTTTAGAACATCAACATCACCCACCCCCCCCAAATTCCCTTGAATTAATTTCCACAATTGGAGCCCTCCAAAATCCACAGTAGTTTGAGGAACAAGGGAGTGGGGGTGATGTCGTTTAACAAAGTCCGAAGTTGTTCTCCTATTCAGCCACCAGGGGGTAATACATTCCATTCAATTCAAAAAGCATATTTAGGGACGTTTACCAAGTGCTCCATACTCTAGAGGCTACCCCATGAAAAAAAATAAGGCATCATTCCTTACATTCAAGTGCAATCAATAATATATTTATGCAAGTAATTATGATTCGAGAAGAAATGAACTATTAAATCACATTAGAGCTAAGTCTTACGGCTGAATGGGAATTTATAATAAGCAGAGACGTGTGGTAGGAGGAAGATCCTGAAGAGAGGAGTATAATGGGAAGAAAGATCGGTGCCAATGTTTAAGTAAACTTGTATTACAGTTGGAAGAGAAAGCATCTTCTTAAGTCTGTTTTCATATGTTCAACATCCACAGACTAGTTAATGGGTATTGGCCTCATTTGTAAATATCTAACTAAAAATGAATTTCTTAAAAAAAGATTCAACACAATTTTTAATGATGCAATTATAAAAAATTATTAACTCTGTTTCTTCGCAATAAGAAGGGTAAAATTGTTTGCAGTCTTTCATTGTGTTATCTTTATTTGGCTCCATGATCAATAGCTTCAACTATAGTCTATTTCTTCATCGAGTTAGTTTCTTTGTTCTTTATTTCTACTACACTGGAACATATAAAGTATAACTATCAATCTTTGACTGTTGTGGTGAGGGTGCTGCTCTGATGGGTGGTTCTAGATATGTGGATCAAACATGAACCCTGAATTTGTGGAGGGATTTCTCTCCCAGTTCCACTCACAGTGCTCTGTAGAAGACGAGTCAATGAGTCTACAATGCAAAACACCAGAAGTCTGGATGCTTAATCCACTCTTTGGGTACAATTTGTTCTGATAGTGAATTTTCATAGTTTGTTGCAGCATTTGATTTTTATTTTTTGTTCCTGTTATTTTCTATAGCTTTGTTAAAATTTATATGCCATAAATTCATGAAATTTATATGCCATAAATTCATAAAAGTCATACAATTCATGACTTTTAGAATATGTATAGTTGTACAATCGTCACCACATTCCAATTTTAGAACCCTACCCAATTTCCTTTAGCGCATTTTCCTTTAGCCCATTTGCAGACATACTCCACTTCCATATCCAGCTCCAGGTTAGCCTGATCTGCTTTCTCTTTCTCTAAATTTGCCCTCTCTGGACATTTCATGTCATACTATATGTAGTCTTCTGCACTTAGCTTTTTTCATTTAGCATAATGTTTTCAAGGTTCATCTATGTTGTAGCGTGTATCAGTACTATATCATTCCTTTTTATTTCTAAATAGAATTCCATTGTATGGGCATACTACATTTGTTTATCAATTCATTAATTAATTGACATTTGGATTCTTTCCAGTTTTCAAATAATGCTGCTATGAGTAATTGCATACAAGTCTTTGTGATGGACATAAAAGACAAAATGTGCTGAGCAATTAAGGAGATGATTTCATTCAAGCTTTTATAATAGGCAAAATGTTCATTAATGAAAAACATCTCCAGGAAAAAAAAAAAAAGAAGACCTGGGATTTTATAGAAGCGGGTAAGCAAGAGAGCCACCGGTGAGTCTTATAGGAGTCCTAAGGAATGATGGCAGGAAATATGCAAGAGCAAGGTGGTTGTGTTAGTCCGCTAGGACTGCCATAATGAAATACCACAGACTGGGTGGCTTAAACAACAAAACTCGTATTTTCTCAGAGTTCTGGAGGCTGGATGTCTAAGATCAAGGTGTCAGTAGAGTTGGTTTCTGCCATGGACTCTCTTTTTGGCTTGCAGATGGCTGCCTCTTGCTGTGTCCTCACTTGGACTTTCCTGTGCGTACGTGCTTTCCTGATATTGCTTCCTTTTCTCATTAAAACACCAGTTCTGTTGGATTGGAGCCCCATCCTCATTACCTCATTTAACCTTAATTACCTCTTTAAAAGCCCTGTGTCCAAGTATAATCACATTCTGAGGTGTACTGGGGGTTAAGACCTCAATATATGAATTGGGGCGTGGGTGGGACATAATTAAGTCCATAACAGTGATTCTTTGTGGGTAGTCTTTCTTACAAATACAAAAGTGTGGGTATTTTCTCCGCGTTGCTGCTTTCCAGGAGCACAGGCTCAAATAAAGTTCAACGTCATGAGGACAGATGTTATCATTTCTCTTGTGTATATTCCTAGAACTGGAATTACTGGGTTACGTTTAACATTTTAAGAAGCCATTTGCCAACATATCTGCACCGTTTTAACTTCCCACCAATAATATTAAAGGATTCCAGTTTCTCCACTCCCTTACACTCATGAATGCTTTCTTTTTTATTTCAGCCATTCTGGTAAAAGTAAATGGATATTTCATTGTGGTTTTAATTTATATTTCTCTAGTGATTAATGATGTTGAACACCTTTTTCATGTACTTGTTAACCATTTGTATATCTTCTTTAGTGAAATATCTCTTCAAATCCATTGCCCATTTAGGAGTTTTAAAAATATATTCTAGGCTGGGTATGATGGCTCACACCTGTAATTCTAGCATTTTGGGAGGCTGAGGTGGGCAGATAGCTTGAGCCCAGGAGTTTGAGACCAGCATGGGCAACATGAGCAAAACTCCATCTCTACAAAAAAATACCAAAAAAATTAGCTGGGCATGGTGGTGCATGACTGTAGTCTCAGCTACTAGGGAGGCTGAGGTGCGAGGATCACCTGAGCCTGAAGAGGTTGAAGCTGCAGTGAGTCATGGTCGTGCCACTGCACTCCAGCCTGGGCAACAGGAGATAATCTGTCTCGAAAAAAAAAAAGTAAAACAAAATATGTATATTCTAGATATAAGTCGTTTGTCAGGTACATGATTTGCAAATCTTATTACCCAGTCTGTTTAACTTGTCTTTTCATTTTGTTAGTGGTGTTTTTTGAAGAGCTGAAGTTTTCAACTATAATGAAGTCCAGCTTATCTATTTTTTCTGAAGTGTTGCATATAGATATGCAGTTGTCCCAGCACCATTTTGTTATGGAACCGAACTGGGGTCTGCTCACTTGGCGCAGCAAAGCCAAACACTGACATTGGGATTTGCAGCAAGAGAAAGTGAGGCATGTATTGCAGGGCACCAAACAGGGAGAATTGGGCAGCTCATACTTAAGACTCAAACTCCCAGATGGTTTACAGGTAAGGGTTTTTTTAGGATGGCGAGGCAGTTACAGGCAAAGTCATAAATCAATACATGGAGGCTACACATTGGTTTGACCTAAAAAGGTGGGACATCTTGAAGTAGAGGCCCATAGGTCATAGGTGGATTCAAAGATTTTCTGATTTGAGGCCTGTCATGGTGGCTCACGCCTGTAATCCCAGCATTTTGGAAGGCTGAGGCGGATGGATTGCTTGAGCTCAGGAGTTTGAGACTAGCTTAGGCAATGTGGTGAAACCCCATCTCTACAAAAATACACAAATTAGTTAGGCATGGTGGCTGGCACCTTGGCTATTTGGGAGGCTGAGGTGGGAGGATCACTTGAGCCCGGGAGGCAGAGGTTGCAGTGAGCCAAGATTGCACACACTGCACTCCAGCCTGGGTGACAGAGCAAGATGCTGCAAAAAAAAAAAAATTCTGATTTGTGATTAAAGGACACAAAGCTTTGTCTAAAAATTTGGGATCAGCAGAAAAGAACGTTAATTCTGGCCTGGGAGTGTGACTTCTGCCAGACTGCCTAGGAAGACATCTAAAACAAATAGCGGTGGTCAGAGTTCAGTCCTCAAGTCCCTCATATTTGACATCTGTGTGCCAGTGGATCTGTTTGATGGAGGTCTGGGTTTCTGAAAAACAACTCAGGTACATATGTTAAGATATCTTTAGTTTCTATAGGGAATCAAGCATCTCCTGACTTTAGCTTCTGTGGCTCCTGTTTTAAGCTACTCTTAACTTCTTGCTTATCAAGTTGCTCATTTACTTTTCAAGGCTAGTGATATGGTTTGGCTGTGATCCATCCAAAACTCATCTTGAATTGTAGCTCCCATAATTCCCACGTGTCCTGGGAGGGACCCAATGGGAGGTAATTGAATCATGGGGGCGAGTCTCTCCCTTGCTGTATTTGTGATAATGAATAAGTCTCACACGATCTCATGGTCTTATAAGGGGGAGTTTCCCAGAACATGCCCTCTTGCCTGCTGCCATGTAAGATGTCCGTGTGCTCTTCCTTTATCTTCCGCCACAATTGTGAGGCCTCCCCAGCCATGTGAAACTGTGAGTCCATTAAACCTCTTTCCTTTATAAATTACCCTGTCTCAGGTATGCCTTTATTAGCGGTGTGAAGACTGACTAATACAGCTAGATAGGTGCCCGGAATGTCCCTTGAAGGAACTCAAGACTTTTCTTTATTTCCATGCTTGGGCCACCCACAAGCCCCTAAAAGAACCCCCTGCTCCATCTCAATTTGTTGAAAAGACTATACTTCCCCTCCAAAATTGTCTTAGAACCGCTGGTGAAAATTAATTTAATATAGTTTATTGCTGCATTCTCAGTCCTGCTTCATTGCCTTACAATAGTTTCTTCTCATTGGCAAGGGATATATTCCAAGACCCCTCAGTGGATACCTGAAACTGCAGATAGTACAGAACCCTATACATTCTATATTTTTTTCTATACTGGCATTTCCTATATATGTAAACTTTCTGGTAAAGTTTAATTTATAAATTAGGCACAGTAAGAGACTAACACCAATAATAATAAGTGGGCCAATTACAAGAGCATACTATGATAAGAATCTTAAACCGATAAACTGTTTATTTCTGGGATTTTCCACTTAATATTTTTGGGCTATAGTAGACCATGGGTAACTGCAGAAATCGAAACCACAGAAAAGAGAGGCCTACTGTACATGCCTATGCTTATCCAATACCCTAATATCACACTGTCTTGATTACTGTCATTTTAATGGTAAATTTTGACATTGAGTTGTATAAGTTCTCCAGTGTCATTCTTCCTTCTCAAAACAGTTTGGGCTCTGCAAGGTCCTTGGTATTTCCATATAAATTTTATGATCAGCTTATCAATTGCTACAAAAAAATAGCCTGCTTGGGATTTTGAGAAGAATTCTGTTGAATGTAAATCAATTTAGGGAAAATCACCCTTTAACAAAGTTGAGTCTTCCAACCCATCACATGATGTTTATTTATATCTTCTTTAATTTCTCTCAGCAATATTTTCAATATTTTATTGTTTTCAGTGTATATATCTAGCACTACTTTTGATCATTTTTTCCTAAGTATTTTGTTCCTTTTGATTTTATTTACGTATTGTGAATGGAATTTTTTGTTGTTGTTTTTTTGAGACAAAGTCTCACTCTTGTCCCTCAGGCTGGAGTGCGATGGCATGATCTTGGCTCACTGCAACCTCCACCTCCCAGGTTCAAGTCCTGCCTCAGCCCCCCCAGTAGCTGGGATTACACGCGCCTGCCACCATGCCAGGCGAATTTTTGTATTTTTAGTAGAGACAGGGTTTTACCATGTTGCCCAGGCTGGTCTAGAACTCCTGACCACCTGCCTCGGCCTCCCAAAGTGCTGGGATTAGAGGCATGAGCTACCGTGCCCGGCCGGAATTATTTTCTTAATTTCATCTTTGAATAGTTTGTTGCTAGAACATGGAAATATAATTAGCTTTGTATATTGCTTTTGTCTCTTGCAACATTGCTAATTTATTAGTTCTAGATTTGTGTTTTTGTGGATTTCTTCCAATTTTCTACATAAAGGATTATATCATCTGTGAATTTAAAAAGTCCTACTTCTCTTTTGCAACATGGATGTCTTTTTCATTTTTGGCCTCATTATACTGGCTAGAACCTCCAGTATAGAGCTGAACAGAAGTGGTGGGAGTAGACAGTCTCACCTTGTTCATGATCTTAGGAGGAAAACATTCAGTCCTATACCATTAAATATGATATTAGCCCTAGGTTATTTGTAGATGCCTTTATCAGAATGAGGAAGGACCCCTCTATCTTGTTTGTTGAGGGTTTTTATCATGAATTGGTGCTGAATTTCTTCCAATGTTTTTTCTGCATCTGTGAAGATGATCATATCAGTTTTGACTTTTATTAATATGGTATATCACATTAATTGATTTTTGAATGTTAATTCAACCTTGCACTTCTGGGATACAGGAATATTGCATTTCTTGGGATATTATTGGTCATGGTATATGATCCTTTTTTTATGTTGCTGACTTTGGTTTGATAGGATTTTATTAAGAATTTTGGGGCCTACGTTCATGAGGAATATTGGTCTGTAGTTTTCTCTTCTCATGTCATCTTTGGCTTTTGTATCAGGTTAATGCTGCCCTCATTGAATGAGCTGGGAAGTGTTCCTTCCTCCTCTATTTTCTGAAAGAACTTGTAAGCTACTAGTATTTGTTATTTAAATATTTGATAGCATTCACTAGGGAAGTTATTTGGGCATGAGCATTTCTTTGTGGGAAGATTTTTAATTACCAGTTCAATTTCTTTACTTGTAGGTCTATCAAGCTTTTCTATTTTTTCCAAGCCAGTAATTTACATCTTCCTAGGAATTTGTCTAATTCATCTGTTGTCTAACAGTTATTCATAATATTCCCTTACAATTCATTTTACTTCTATAAGGTCAGTAGTAATGTCCTCTCTTTCATTCCTGATTTTGTGTCTCTTCTTTTCTTGGTCTAGCAGAGCCATCAGGCTTTCTTGAGTATCCGCTGCACACACACACAGACTCCATCAGCCAGGGTTGTGTGGATGGCTCAGACCTGCTCTGGTCTTTGCTATACATGCCAAAGTCTCTGGCTAAACATGATATATGGAGCCTTTATATATATAGACATAGATAGATAGATAGATAGATAGATAGATAGAGATAGAGATAGAGATAGAGATATATAGATTTTTTTTGAGACAGGATCCCACTCTGTGCCCCAAGCTGGGGTGCAATGTCACAATCATAGTTCACTGTAACCTTAAACTGCTAGGCTCAAGTGGTCCTCCTGCCTCATCCTCCCAAGTAGCTAGGACTATAGACATGAGCCACCATGCCCAGCTAACTTTTTGAATTTTATATAGAGATAGGGTCTCACTGTGTTGCCCAGGCTAGTTTCAAACTCCTGGTGTCAAGCAATCCTTCTGCCTCCCAAAGCAGTGGAATTATAGGTGCATGCCACCATGCCCGGCTAAGCCATAATATTCTTTGAGGAATGTCTTTCTCCTTACTATAGCTGGAGGACTGTTAGCTTCAACTTACAATCCAGATTGATATGATTAAAGGAGCCCTTAAAGGAACTATATGGTTCTAAAAAAAACCCTAAATGTATATTGCAACAGGATGCCTCCTACCACACACAGCAATGGCCGTGAGAGAAAGACGCAGAAAACCCTACCGTTAATATCTGCATTACCTTTTGCCTAGTGAACCAAGAGAGATCTGGGGAAATGACCGCCATACTAACGCTCTCTTTGTTTCAAAATAGCCCACACAGCTGCATTTTGCAGGTGGTGAACAGCTTTTACTACTTTTAGTTGAGACAGCTCTAAGCTGAGGAAACGGGCATGAACTGCAGTTCCCCATAGAGCCCACTTCACTTCCTCAGAAACAGCCCTCCATCCTGGGCCAAAGATGCCTGCACTGGCATCCATACAGATTTGCACAGTCACCATCTCCTCACCCTCAGAAAGTCTGTTCTCACTCAGAGAGGACATAACTTTGAATGCTAGGACCCTAGCTTGCTAAATAACAGCCGTGGCCAGTGGAGGAGTCATTTATTACTTTTTTTTTCTTTTTTTTATTATTATACTTTAAGTTCTGGGATACACGTGCAGAACATGCAGGTTTGTTACATAGGTATACACATACCATGGTGGTTTGCTGCAGCCATCAACCCATCATCTACATTAGGTATTTGCCCTAATGCTCTCCCTCCCTTTGCCCCCGACCCCCTGACAGGCCCCAGTGTGTGATGTTCCCCTCCCTGTGTCCATGTGTTCTCACTGTTCAACTCCCACTTATGAGTGAGAACATGCGATGTTTGGTTTATTAATCTTAAAAATGCGAATACTATATCTTGGCTATAATTATGTACGAAAACAATGAAATATGGATCAGAAGATGCAGATCAAATTCATAAATGCTAACTGAAGTGATGGCACAGAGAAGGGGAGAGGAATGGGATTGAGGTGATGATTCAAGGGGACATTAGCTTTATCCATAATGTTTTGTATTCATCTAAGAAAAGACTAGGAGCAAATAAGACAAACGTTAACAATTAATAATTCTTGATGTTGGAAATAAGTGTTTGCTAAACTTTTCCAATTATTTTTCAGTAAGTTTAACTCAAAATCATTTTTAATTAATCAATAAAATTGAATGTGTTCAGATTTTATTTTTATTTTTTATTGTAACAGACAGGGTCTCACTATGTTGCCAGGCTATTTATGGCTATGAATAGCCACTACAGACTCAAATTCCTGGGCTCAAGTGATTCCCTTGCCCAAGTCCCCAGAGTAACTGGGACTACAGGTGCACATCACTGTGCCCAGGTTTGCATGTGTTAGGGGCAGGGGTGTTCAGACTTTAAGCAAGAAATGGAGGTCCCCCTTCAGACTCCACAATTTAGCTTTTCTCAAAGCAAGAGAAGACCTTGAGCTTCTTCCTTCTTGATCTTTCCTGATAGAGGAATGGAGAGACTGGAACAACTGTCTCCAATACATTCACTGCCTTGGTCTTTTCAAAATAACTAGCCATTGGGTTCTGGAAGTGAGTGCCACCTGGAAATGAGGAAAACATTGAGAACTTCTTTCTTGTTCATGATGGCCCTAACACTTCATTGAGTCCTCTCTTAAGATGGCATCTTTCAACCCCCATCTCAGGCCAGAGCTCTTGTTGCTCCTGCTAAAGGAGGAGGACATACACATGTGCATACTCATAGATATAAATGTATGTGTTACAGATATAAATGTGTGCCTGTCAACTTGGTCTTCATGTCAAATGTACTGAGGATCAGTCAAAATGTCTGAGAACCACTATACTAAGGAACTCAAACATAAAAGGCCAAATCAGAAATCATTATTTCATTCACTTTCTTCTCTCTAAACTTTCAAAACATTTCCTCTTGCATTTTCTCTATCTCAGTAAACAGTACTACCACCCAACCCAATTGCTTAAACCAAAGACCAGAAGTCATCTTGGCTCTTTACTTCAACCTTTAAATCCCAGCCATCAATCACAGAATAGATAATAGTATGCATCACAAGTATTGATTTGTAAAATCTGTGTTTTGGATACATACATACACATATACACACACAATATACACATCAAATTACAATATGAAACTGATTTCTCCTCTTTTCTTAAATAGGAAGAAATGTTACAAAGAGGTGGGTTTTACATTTTATGCTCTTTAAGGAGTTTGGAAACTTCTGGTATCCATAGACTCTCTTGCTCTCCTGTTTTATATTTTAACATGTTTGGTATCCTCTTCATTTTTGTCATCTTTCCTTTTCTATGGCTAAGAAATCTGCCCCTTTTGTGAGAAATAATTGATGGAAGGTAGAAGAAAAGAGAGAACATGGAAGGTTTGAATATTTGTCCCCTCCAAAACTCATGACTCTAATCTCTAAGATTATTTCAAACATCTACTTACAGATATTGTTACAGTAGGTAGCTAGTCAGGACACACACACACACACACACACACACACACACACACACACCAGGAATGTTGGGTGGCCATCAGGTGATGGTCAGGCTGTTGTTAACTGCCCTGCTACGGTAATAATTGGTCACAGCCGGCACCAGTGAAAGGCAGCCTCATAATAGGTAACACCTGAAACTGGTGATCAGCAGTTTCCTGATAAGCTCTCAGGAGTTAGGTAAGTGGGATGAAAGAAGAAATTCAAGACCCCAGAAGTATGCCAACATATAAAACCCCAGGTCAAAAGGTCAAACCACACACTTGCCTTTCAGGTTGCCTGCCAGGCCCTCTTCCAAGTATACTTTCCTTCCTTTCATTCCTGTTCTAAGGCTTTTTTATTTTATTTTATTATTATTATACTCTAAGTTTTAGGGTACATATGCACAATGTGCAGGTTTGTTACATATGTATACATGTGCCATGTTGGTGTTCTAAGGCTTTTTAATAAACTTTCACTCCTGCTCAGAAACTTGCCCCAGTCTCTCCTTCTGCATTATCCCCCTCAGTGAAATCCTTTCTTCTGAGGAGGCAAGAATTGAGGTTGCTGCAGACCTGTACAGATACAGATATGTTCTGCCGGTAACAATATGAGCAAGGCAAACCCTAATGCAAGTCTTGCAATCGTGAATCAACATCATGTTCTTATAAAGGCCATTGATATACTTCACTGACCTAGTGTTTCCTCTTAGGGAGTTCAGCTTGACTACCAACGAATCTAATACTCATGAAAAGAGAGCCAATAAAAATAAGATGAAAATGCATCATCTCACTGTAACCAATGTCCATTCCCTAGAGGGGAAAATATCTCAGGTAGAGCCAGAGAAACCACGTAAAGACACATAGTTTTTATTTGCCACATAATGGGGCACAGGACAGTGATTGCAGCTTCTTTATGTCTCTCATAGCTCCAAGCACAACCATCAGCAACCAACAAATAATTTTTAATAATAATGTTATATCTGAAAGCAATAAACACTCTAACAGTACCCATTAAAAGTAGCTTGTAAACCATTTCCTGAAATTGCTTTCCACCCAGTTTCAAACATG
Source organism: Pan troglodytes (assembly GCF_028858775.2). NCBI lineage: Eukaryota > Metazoa > Chordata > Mammalia > Primates > Hominidae > Pan > Pan troglodytes. The sequence continues at coordinate 36,047,674 of NC_086015.1, forward strand.
ACTCTATTAAGCCATTAAATAAAACAGAAGAGACTGAGTCATAAAATGAGAATAGAGAGTATGTCAAAGAAGGTTAGAGGCTAAATTTATGATATCTAATTTTCTTAAGAAAGCAAGTGATAAAAATTTTACTGCTTCCTTTCGGCCAGAACCGCCATCTTCCAGTAATTTGCCAAAATGACGAACGCCAAGGGAAAGAGGAGAGACATCTGATACATGTTCTCCAGGCCTTTTAGAAAACATGGAGTTGTTCCTTTGGCCACGTGTATGCGAATCTATAAGAAAGGTGATACTGTGGAAATCAAGGGAATGGGCGCCGTTCAAAAAGGAATGCCCCACAAGTGGCACCATGGCTAAACTGGAAGAGCCTACAATGTGACCCAGCATGCTGCTGGCATTGTGGTAAACAAACAAGTTAAGGGCAAGATTCTTGCCAAGAGAATTAATGTGCGTATTAAGCGTATTAAGCACTCTAAGGGCTGAGATCGCTTCCTAAAATGCGTGAAGGAAAATGATCAGAAAAAGAAAGAAGCCAAAGACAAACGTACCTGGGTTCAACTGAAGCGCCTGCCTGCTCCACCCAGAGAAGCACACTTTGTGAGAACCAATGGGAAGTAGCCTGAGCTGCTGGAACCTATTCCCTATGAATTCATGGCATAATAGGTGTTAAAAAAAATAAAAGACCTCTGGACTGTAAAAAAAATAAATAAATAAAAAATTACTAAGCAAAACCCTTAAGTTACATAAAATATTCTCTGTTTGGAATCACATTTTCTCCAACAGCAATTCCTTATCTCAAGGGAATGATAAGATTATATGAAATATTTTGACAAGGGAAATAGAAAGATTGAAAATAATTGAGGAGGCTGGGCATGGTGGCTCACACCTGTAATCCCAGCACTTTGGGAGGCCGAGGCGGGTGGATCACCTGAGGTCAGGAGTTCGAGACCAGCCTGCCTAACATGGTAAAACCTCGTCTCTACTAAAAATACAAAAAGATTAGCCTGGCGTTGTGGCAGGTGCCTGTAATCCCAGTTACTGGAGAGGCTGAGGCAGAATTGCTTGAACCTGGGAGGCAGAGGTTGGAGTGAGCTGAGTCGTGACACTGCACTCTAGCCTGGGCGACCAAGAGAGACTCCATCTCAAAAAAAAAGAAAAGAAAAAGAAAAAAGAAAACAATTGAGGAGAACTTAAGTGACAAACAAGAATGAAAAAGACTTCACTATTTTGCAATTTCAGGGAGAGTAACTGTGTTTATCATATTTGAATCTAAAATGTATCTTAAGCCCATAGATGAAATCAAGGTCATTGGTATTTAAAACTTTTTTATTTTCATATGTTGGATTTTTTTTAAAGATGTGATTTGAATCAGCAGCCTACTTCTTGCAACAATATTTTTAGATTCTCTTCAGTTATTTAACCTGAAAGGCTTCTTAAATAATTTTATTTATTTTTTTTTCGAGACAGAGTCTCACTCTGTCACCCAGGCTGGAGTGCAGTGGCGTGATCTTGGCTCACTGCAACCTCTGCCCCCCAGTTTCAAGTGATTCTCCTGCCTCAGCCTCCCAAGTAGCTGGGACTACAGGCATACGCCCGGCTAATTTTTGTATTTTTAGTAGAGATGGGATTTCACTAAGTTGGCCAGGCTGGTCTCGAACTCCTGACCTCATGTGATCCACCCACCTCGGCCTCCCAAAGTGCTGGGATTACAGGCGTAAGCCACCGTGCCCAGCCAAAAGGCTTTTAATATACTAAAAGAATCCATAAAATTCTGATGTTAGTAACTTTTTTCAACAAATATTCAGAAATAGACTCGAGGATAAAGCTAACATAGGAAATGCATTTCCTCTTAAAAGCAATGAGAAATAAGAAATATAAATGCAATAGAAAAATGAGTTTGAAATCTTAGAATATTTCGGAATTAAACCCAGATATATAGGAAAGATGAGTCATTTTAAGAATTGCTCCTTTGAAATCTTAAGGCTGACCAGGCGTGGTAGTTCATGCCTATAATTCCAGTACTTTGGGAGGCTGAGGCAGGAGGATTGCTGAAGCCCAGGAGTTTGAGACCAACCTGGGCAATATAATAAGACCCCATCTCTATTTTAAAAATAAATAGGCCGGGCATGAAAGCTCATGCCTGTAATCCCAACACTTTGGGAGACCAAGGCAGGTGGATCACTTGAGGTCAGGAGTTCAAGACCAGCCTGGCCAACATGGCAAAACCCCATCTCTACTAAAAATACAAAAATTAGTCAGGCACGATGGGGGGCACCTGTAATCCCAGCTACTCAGGAGGCTAAGGTGGGAGAATCTCTTGAACCCGGGAGGCAGAGGTTGCAGTGAGCCGAGATCATGCCACTCCAGCCTGGGCGACAGAGTGAGACTCTGTCTAAAAATAATTAATTAATTAATTAATTAAAAATTAAATAAGTAAAAAGAAAAATGACAAAAAAACAATAAATAAAATGAAATAAAATCTATGGCAATCTATATATTTTGTTTTTAGGACTAAGTTCCTTCTTGCATGACCCCTCCTCCACCAAAAGAAAGCAAAGCAGGAAAAGAAGAAGAATTAAGTTTTAGCTTAAGTTGAAATGCCACTTAAATAGGACACTGGATTTTTTTTGTGAATATGAAAAGAAACAAGAATATGAGAATTACTACATCTCCAATTTTTAATTCTATTGAACAGTTGACTTAAGTTGAGGTGATAACACTATTAATCTCCAGCTCTTTAATGTTTCTAGGATAACGAATTGTGTTAGACTTCAATTCAATGGATGTATGTTTTGGATTCTTGTTTGAAAACCTTAGGAAAAATTACAGTTGGCTTACTCTCAAATGAACTCTCCATTAATATGGAATTTTATAAAATAAGATTTGTTGTTGTTGGAGGACCATTGAAAGAAAATTCGCATCTTTACTCAAGACCCATTCGCTATCAGCAATAAAATGTAAAACAGTCATTCCAGTTATTAGTGCCTGTTTTCAGTAGTCATATTTAGGGGCTTGTCAAATTATAATGTGATGAATTTCCTTTAAAATGTTTTTAGATTTTACAAGTTGTGTGTTACTGAACAGTTCTCCTATTATTTCTGATATCATAAAACAATTTGAAACGTATATTAAAGCTCAGTGGTTTTTTGCTGTTGTTGAATCATTTTGGTTCAACCTGTCAAAATTTGAAGGTCTTAAGAGCTGTTTCAATTCCAAGAAGCCTTTCAAATATCTATATTAATCTTGTAAAATTAATTTTTGTCTTAACAGGAAGTCTTATTTTTTAGTACCTAGAATTAATTAACTTGAACTTACATGATCCTGTGGAATTTAAAATCTGACAAACCACGGATGCCAGTCCTAAGATTAGGAATTTAATTATAAAGTAGCTGGCACCTAGAAGGCACTCAAAAAATACTTGTTGAAGGAGTACATGGAATGCAGAGAAATATCTCCTTTCTAGTAAAAGGGTGATATAACTCTGTATTGCAGCCAATAAATGCTGTATTAGAAAATTTATAAGAATATCCAGATACAAATTTATTGTCAGCCACAAGTGATATTAACTTCCCTAGATTGTGTAAAAAAGAGACAGAGTTTCATTAACGGTATTCATACACTCTATGATAGGTTTTATGAGACATTTGGCCCCAAAGTGGGAAGACTTATCTGCCTTTAAGACAGTAAGCCAATAGCAGCCATTGTTATTGGCTTTTCTTATTCTTTAGTGTAAAGAAAGAGGAAAGGTGAGAAATTAAGAATTTCTATCAGGCCAGGTGCAGTGGCTCATGCCTGTGATCCCAGCATTTTGGGAGGCTGAGGCAGGAGGATTGCTTGAGCCCAGGAGTTTGAGATCAGCCTGGGCAACATAGCAAGGATATTAGTCCATTCTCACACTGTTATGAAGAAATATCCAAGACTGGGTAATTTATAAAGGAAGAGGTTTAATTGACTCACAGTTCTACATTGCTAGGGACACCTTAGGAAACTTACAATCATGGCGGCTGGCAAAGAAGTAGGCAATTCTTCACAGGGCAGAAGGATGGAGTGAGTGCAAGCAGGGGAAATGCCAGATGCTTATAAAACCATCAGATCTCATGAGCCTCACTCACTATCAGGAGAACAGCACAGGGGAAACTGCCCCCATGAGCCAATTACCTCCACCTGATCCCACCTTTGACGTGTAGGGATTACGGGGATTACAATTAGAGGTGAGATTTGGGTGGGGACACAGAGCCAAACCATATTAGCAAGACTCCATCTCTACAAAAAATAAAAAGATTAGCCAGGTATGGTGGCCCCAGCCTGTAGTCCCAGCTGAGAGGGAGGCTGAGATGGGAGGATCACTTGAGTCCGGGAGGCCGAGGCTGCAGTGAGCAGAGATGGCTCCACTGCACTCCAGCCTGGGTGACAGAGCGAGACCCTGTAGCAAAAAAAAAAAAAAAAAAAGATTTTCTACCAAATGTAAATACTCTCCCCTCTAAAAGCTCTGAGACTTCCTAGAAAAGTTGTCAATAATTAGAGTCCAATCAATCACAGGCTCCAGAACAGAAGAAGAATCAACACTAAGATTTCCAGCTGAAGAAAGTGATGCTCATCACAGTGCTTTCCAAGAAAATAAATAATTTTACTGCCCTGTACCTGCAAGGGAGATACTAATTTGTCTCCATTTCATCACCTAATATACTATAATCAGTGAGTCAATGTCAGTCAAGATATTGTATCAGCCAATATGTAACAATTTCATGGTCACTTTGCAAAGTCAGTATTGCTGAATTTAGACTTATCCACACTATATCAGACAGTGTCTATGAAAATCAGGCTTAATCAATACATGGTAAATCAATTTACAACTACATAAATTTGCAAAATATATCAAAATAAATATCAAGTATACAGCTATTATTCCAGAGCTGAGAAAAAGAAGTTATCATGTATATAAATTCACAGAGTGATAATTCTAGTAACAGGACTTTAATACATGAACATGGGGTTTTCCCATAACTGTTAACTGAAGTTGTTTCATGGAAGCAGCAGTGTCTACACTCAGACATTCACATCACACATACAGCTAGCCACACCAGAGAAAATGAGGAGATAGGAGAGTGGGGCGGTAGGATATACCATAAAAGTACTTCATAGAGGAGTCTGAGCCTGCTCTGGTTTGGGAACCTGCCCGAAGAAAATTATTTTAAAAAGAAAAGAAAGAAAGAAAATGTACTTTATAGAAAAAATATAATAAAACAAAAACTTACAACTCTAAAGAATCAGGCTGGGCACAGTGGCTCATGCCTGTAATCCCAGCACTTTTGGAGGCAAAGGCAGGCGGATCACTGGAGCTCAAGAGTTCGAGACCAGCTTGGCCAACATGACCAAATCCTGTCTCTACTAAAAATACAAAAATTAGCTGGACATGGTGGTACACGCCTGTAATCCTAGCTACTCAGGAAGCTGAGGCAGGAGAATGGCTTGAACTTGGGAGGCAGAGGATGCAGGGGGCTGATACCACGCCACTGCACTCCAGCCTGGTCAATAAGAGTGAAACTCTGTCTCAAAAAAAAAAAAAAAAAAAATCAGACATGTTAATTCATAAAATAGGATCAGACACTAATTCTTTAAATAAAAATAGAGAAAAATAATAGGTTTGGAAGGAATATCTCTTCCCTCTATCCTCCAACTTCCTGGTAGGAAAAGAACCTATGCTATCTTCACAGATTTAAAAAGCAAAAAATTAGACGCGAATTTATAGAGACAGATAATAGAAGTTAAAATATTATGATATAAAATGTATCATTGTAACCATTTTTAAGTGTACAATTGGGTGGCATTAAGTCACATTCACATGGTGCAACCATCACTACCATCTATCTCCAGAACTGTTTTCATCTTCCCAAATTGAAACTCTGTATCCATCAAACAGTAACTCCCCATTCCACGCTCCCCCCAGTCTTTGGTGACCACTGTTATACTTTCTGTCTTCATGAATCTAACTACTCTGCATACTTCATTATGTATATTTTATCACAATTTAAAAAAATTTTTTTAGACAGGGTCTTGCTTTGTCACCTAGGCTGGGGTGCAGTGGCACATTCCTAGATCACTGCAGCCTCCATCTCCTGGGCTCAAGCAATCCTCTTGCCTTCGCCTCCTGAGTAGCTGGGATGGCAGGCATGTGACACCACGCCCGGCTAATCTTTTTAATTTTTAGTAGAGATGGATCTCGCTATGTTGCCTGGGCTGGTCTCAAACCTCTGGCCTTAAGCCATCCTCCTGCGTTGGTTTCCAAAAGTGCTGGGATTACAGACATGAGCCATTGCACCCAGCCAAAAACAAATTTAAGAGAAAAAACAAGGAACTATTGATTCCTCTGCATTCCAATTGCCACTGCCCAGGTGGCACAATTCTGACCTATAATCCAGCTAACTCACCACTTCTGCCTGGAAAGCTCACGGGTTTTCCAATTCCTCCAGAACCAAATAAAAAATCCTTAGATTGCCTCAAGGTTACCATGGGGTAAACCACCAGTGCCTTCCCAACTTAGTAAGATGCTGCTCCCTGAAAGGAGTGATAGATAAGGAAGACCACATGCCAAAATCTGAGAGACATTTCCACTAAATGCAATGTGTTGGGACACTAACAGTAAACACATTCATAGGCCAGGGATGGTAGCTCATGCCTGTAGTCCCACCACTTTAGGAGTCTGAGGCAGGAGGATTGCTTGAGCCCAGGAGTTTCAGGCTGCAGTGAGCCATGATGGCACCACTGCACTCCAGCCTGGGCAACAGAGTGAGACTCGTGTCTCAAAAAAAAAAAAAAGAAAAAGAAAAAAACCCACATTCCTGATGATACTCACTCGGCTCTTGAACCATGGACAGCCACGAGGAGCTTACTTATCCTCATTCTAACCAAGCAACTAGGCAGAAGTCCTACTAGTATAGACAGGCTGGCTTGATCTAAACTGATCTAAACCAAAGTTTTACCTTACTACCCCCAACCCCCACCTGCCTCTTTCTGTAACCATTCAGTGACAACTACTAGGACTTGATGTATCCACTGCCTAGCCCAGGGGCATCTTGGGAGATGAGTATCCTGTCAGACAGTACCCCTAGAACAGTACATGCTGGAAGAAAAGCTCCCTTATGTACCCCGTGTGACAGAGAGAACAGGAACTGCCGGCTCACTGGGAGAGCTGGTTACACAAGCAGGAGGCAGTCAGCCTTCTGTGACTGCACTGCCCTCTGCAGAAGCTTTCATTTGTTTAGGCATGTTCTTGAACTGGTATTGCAGTCAGAAAATCCTACAATGAAAACAGGAAAAAAGTTTTGCTTCTTTCAGAAAGCCCACTAAGGGCCAGGTGTGGTGGCTCATGCCTGTAATCCCAGCACTTTGGGAGGGTTTGAGGCCAGGAGTACAAGACCAGACTGGGCAACATAGCAAGACCCCCATCTCTAAAAAAAATTTTTTTTTAATTTTTTTAACAAGAAAAGATAGGTCATTTCAAAGAGGGCTTGTGAGGCTGTGAAACCAAGAGCTCTACACTGTGACCAAAGATGGAAGTTCTCTATAGGATGCCATGGCATTTGATGGTGCTATGTTTTCTTGAGGAGATATAAGAAAAAAGAAAAAGAAAAAAAATGATAAAAGAGAATCCACTAGGCACCAGAAATTGCTCTGGGGAGAGTGCAGATCAACCTCCACCCAGTTGTCTCTCAGCCTGAGGGGGGAAATCTGACACTTCCTCTGCAGCGGAGGGAGAGAAGAACAGCCCACATATCTGCCCAGTGACAATCCCAGGCCTTGAAAGAGCTCACTGCTTCATGGAGGAGTGAAAACAGACTTCATATATCCTAGGAAAGACTCTGCAACTTAAGGGAAAGGGAGCATTGTCCTGACATCTTAGAGAGAAAATACTGCTGTGAAATGTTTTTATATCAGAACAGAGAAAAATTTTAGAAAATATCCACAATTTATGGAGCAATGTACCAGAGATAAGGAAGTTGTACCAAGAGAGAGTTCCAGAGATCTGCAGTGTTCCCTCGAGCCTTTGCAAAGTATTGCTTTCCACAGTCTTAGGAGGAAGCTACATGAGTCCAGGGAAAGAGCCCTTAGAAAGATGTGGGTGAGCACAGTCTAAAAAGTCAGAATGTATTACCTGCTGCATACAATACATGCTACAACACAGGCGAGCCCCAAAAACATTATGGCCAGGAGAAAAAGCCAGATGCAAAAGACCGCATGATATAACAGGATTCCATTTATAATGAAATATCCAGAAAAACCAAGTATTTTTCCTTTTTTTTTCTTTTGAGCCAGCGTCTCACTCTGTCAGCCAGGCTGCAATGGTGCAATATTGGCTCAGCACAATCTCCGCCTCCCGGGTTCAAGTGATTCTTGTCGCTTCAGCCTCCGGAGTAGCTGGGATTACAGGCGTGTGCCACCACACCCAACTAATTTTTGTATTTTTTATAGAAACAGGGTTTCACCTTGTTGGTCAGGCTGGTCTCAAACTCCTGGCCTCAAGTGATCCATCCACCTTGGTCTCCCAAAGTGCTGGGATTACAGGCGTGAGTCATCACACCCAGCCAGAAAAAGCAAATTTATAGATACGGAAATCAAACCAGTGCTTGTCTGAGGCTGAAGATAGGAATGAAGATCAACTGTAAATGGGCATAAGGGATCTTTCAGAGTGCCAGAAATGTGCTAAAACTGGATTGTGGTGATGTTTGCACAATTCAGTATGTTTACTAAAAATCATTTAATTGTACACTCAGGATGGATGAATTTTAAGTAGGAAAATTATAACCTAATAAAGTAGTTCAGAAAAGCAAATCCTAGGCAAGAAAAGTAAAATAAATGGACAAAATACCTTATCTAGAAGTTAAGGTGGACTAAAAGACTATTACAAGTCAAGTACAGAGACAAAATTAAAAAAAATTAATTGAAAAACTAGACAACAATAAAAGGAATAATAAAAACTTAGGAGCTATTAAAAAGTTTATAAAGAGGGTCAGGGCATGGTGGCTCATGCCTGTAATCCTAGCACTTTTGGGAGGTTGAGGCAGGTGGATCACGAGGTCAGGAGTTCAAGACCAGCCTAACCAATATGGTGAAACCCTGTCTCTACCAAAAATACAGAAAAATTAGCTGGGCATGGTGGGACGTGCCTGTAATCTCAGCTACTTAGGAGGCTGAGGCACAAGAATCGCTTGAACCTGGGAGGTGGAGGTTGCAGTGAGCCGGGACCGCGCCACTGCACTCCAGCCTGGGCAACAGAGCAAGACTCTGTTGCAAAAATAAATAAATAAATTAATTAATTAGTTAATTTAAAAAAAAAGAGGGCTGGGTATGGTGGCTTATGCCTATAATCCCAGCACTTTGGGAGGCCGAGGCGGGCAGATAACAAGGAGGTCAGGAGTTCGAGACCAGCCTGGCCAGCATGGTGAAACCCTGTCTCTACTAAAGATACAAAAAATTAGCTGGGTGTGTTGGTGGGCACCTGTAATCCCAGCTTCCCGGGAGGCTAAGGCAGGAGAATCACTTGAACCTGGGAGGCAGAGATTGCAGTGAGCTGAGATCACGTCATTGCACTCCAGCCTGGGTGACAGAGTGAGACTCTGTCTCAAAAAAAAGAAAATATAAATTACTTAGATTATTTTAAGGAGAAGCAAACAAAATCATTAAAAGTGATATTGAAAGTTTATAATTCAAAATACTCATGTTTGTGTTATGTATTCTATAACTGGAGAAATAGATCATTTCCATAATCTATAATATTATAATATACAATATATGTAGAAGATGGAAACTTATGAAGCTGACTAATCATAATCCTTTTACCAAAGCCTGACAAAGACAGTCTCACTCACGGCTAGGTGTGAAAATCCTAAATAAAACCCTGGCAGATCAAATTCAACAGTACAGTAAAAGAACAATGAATCTTGACCAAGGAAGGACATGGGCCAGCTTTGTGTTTTAAGGGCCTGAGACAAAGTTTGGCAGTTCCTCAATAAGTAAAACCAAATTATAATATGACTCAACAACTCCACTCCTAGTTTAAGACAGTATACTCAGAGAATTGAAAACAGAGGCCAGGCACGGTGGCTCATGCCTGTAATCCCAGTACTTTGGGAGGCCCAGGAGGGCGGATCACCTGAGGTCAAGAGTTCGAGACCAGCCTGGCCAACATGGTGAACCCCTGTCTCTACTAAAAATACAAAAAATGGCTGGGTGTGGTGGCATGTGCCTGTAGTCCCTGCTACTTGGAAGGCTGAGACAGGAGAATGGCTTGAACCCGGGAGGCAGAGGTTGCAGTGAGCTAAGATTGCACCACTGCACTCCAGCCTAGGCGACAGAGCAAGACCCCATCTCAAAAAATATATATATAGAAATTAGCCAGATGTGGTGGCATGCACCTGTAGTCACAGCCACTCAGGAGGCTGAGACAGGAGAATGACTTGAACCCAGGAGGTGGGTTCTTTGCAGCTGGCCTGGCATAGGAGTAAAGTCCAGTAGATAGGCCAGACACAGTGGCTCACACCTGTAAGCAAAGCACTTTGGGAGGCCTAGGTGGGAGGATCAGTTGAGGCCAGGAGTTTGAGACCAGCCTGGGAAGCATAGAGAGACCCTGTCTCTACCGAAGAATTTAAACATTAGCTGGCTGTGGTGGCATGCACCTGTAGTCCTAGCTAAACAGGAGGCTGAGGTGGGAAGATTGCTTGAGCCCAGGAGTTCAAGGCTGCAGTGAGCTATAATGGTGCCACTGCACTCCAGCCCTGGTGACAGAGTGAGACTCCATCTCTAATAAAAGTTAAAAATTGTTTTTAAGTGCAGTAGGGAACAGAGAAGAACTGAGATGACCTTACATTGTTCCTTGCAGCTCCAGAGAGGTACAGGAGATTATCTCTGTGTCCCTATGAAGGGGACAGTTTTAGCTAAAATAGAACTAGACCTCAAGAAGCTCTGCAGTCAGGAATAACACAGATGCAACTTGCTTGAATCAATGGCCTAGAACCAAACAGGTTCAGGTATATCTGGGCAGGTGCCCGCTTGGACAGAAATTAGCCCGGAGCCAGCTTCCTCCGTGCCACCTACACCCCATGCCACTCTAGAGACAGTGTCAAGAGAAAAAATGAGGGAGGACTGAACTCAGGCAACCCAGGATGGCAGAGATTACCCAGAACTGAGTGAGATTAAGTTCCCACGCCCTGATGGAATGTCTCAAAAGGAAAAGTAGATTGACTCATAGAAAAACAAAGTGTTATTTCTTCTGTGATTTGTGGCTTCAGATATGGTACTTGCTGCAAAGCAGTAAAGACTTTTTCACATGGTGGTTCCAGTCTACATTTCCAACCCCACTTTTGCCACTCTACTTCACACCTACAATGCCAGCAGCATCAGACTACAGGCCAGCTGGAAACACCCTGTGAGGTCTCTGCTTTCCTTCTGCTGCAGCACACTTAGGACAGGCTTTAAAATGGTCACACGCCTCCTATCAAGAGGCTGAAGTCTGTAGTCCGTATCACTTCTTATTGAATCTGAGCTGGCCAACATTGATGCCTCTCTTGTGGAAGTGATACCACTGAGTTTCTTTCTTTCTTTCTCTTTCTTTCTTTTTCTTTCTTTCTTTCTTTTTTCTTTTTTTGACAGAGTCTTGCTGTCACTCAGGCTGGAGTGCAGTGGCATGATCTTGGCTCACTGCAGCCTCCACCTCCCAGGTTCCAGCAATTCTCCTGCCTCAATCTCCCAGGTAGCTGGGATTTCAGGCATGTGCCACCACACCCAGCTAATTTTTTGTATTTTTAGTAGAGATGGGTGTTTCACCATGTTGGCCAGGCTGGTCTCGAACTCCTGACCTCAGGTGATCTGCCTGCCTCAACCTCCCAAAGTGCTAAGATTACAGGTGTGAGCCACTGCACTTGGCTGAGTTTCTGAAACTAGTGTAGAAAATACCATGCAGCTTCCACCTGGTTCTCTTGGGACACTCACTCTGGGATCCCTGAGCTGCCAAATTAGAAATCTGGCCACCCAAAGGTTACCTGCTATGAGGAAGGCCCGTGGAGAGACCATAGGTAGGTTTTTCTACCCACAGCTCCACTAAGGCCTCATACAATAATAGCCAGTATTAGCCACCAGACATGTGAATGAAGATGCTCTCAGACAATTTCACCTCTCATCTGTGGGGTCACCCCCACCTTTAAGTCTTTCTAGTTAAGGACCCAGACATGGCAGATCAAAGACAAGCTTTCCCTGTTGCACCCTTTCTGAATTCCTGACCCACAGAATCTGTGTGCATAATAACATGGTTTGTTTTTTTGACACTAAATTTGCTGTTTATTATGCAGCAGTGGTAGTGAAACAATGCCCTTCTCTATTTTGCTAGGTCTAAGTCTATTCATCCTTAAAGGCTCAGCAAAAGCATCATCCCCTTTTTGAAACCCACCTTCAGTTCCATGGTCAGAATGGATCCCTTAGTCTGACTTGTGTAAGATTTAGTTGTATGCTCTATCATATTGGGGGAACCTGCCCCCAATATTTCAATGTAGGTTCTTTCTATTTTCCATAAGTGTTGGCCGGCCGAGAAATAAAGAGAAAGAGTACAAAGAGAGGAATTTTACAGCTGGGTCACCGGGGGTGACATCACATATCGGTAGGACCGTGATGCCCACCTGAGCCTTAAAGCCAGCAAATTTTATTAAGGATTTCAAAAGGGGAGGGGGTGCAAGAACAGGGAGTAGGTCACAAGATCACATGCTTCAAAGGGCAAAAAGGAGAACAAAGATCACATGCTTCTGAGGAAACAGGACAAGGACAAAATCAGAAACTCCTGATAAGGGTCCAAAGATCACAAGGCAAAGGGCAAAAGCAAAGATCACAAGGCAAAGGGCAAAAGCAGAATTACTGATAAGGGTCTATGTTCAGCAGTGCAAGTATTGTCTTGATAAACATCTTAAACAACAGAAAACAGGGTTCGAGAGCAGAGAACTGGTCTGACCTCAAATTTACTGGGGCAGGTTTTTTCCCCACCGTAGTAAGTCTGAGGGTACTGCAGGAGACCAGGGCACATTTCAGCCCTTATCTCAACCGCATAAGACAGACACTCCCAGAGCAGCTGTTTATAGACCTCCCCCAAGGAATGCATTCCTTCCCCAGGGTATTAATTATTAATATTCCTTGCTAGGAAAAGAATTTAGCGATATCTTCCCTACTTGCACGTCCGTTTATAGGCTCTCTGCAAGAAGAAAAATATGGCTGTATTTTGCCCGATCCTGCAGGCAGTCAGACCTTATGGTTGTCTTCCCTTGTTCCCTGAAAATCGCTGATTTTCTGTTCTTTTTCGAGGTGCACTGATTTCGTATTGTTCAAACACACATGTTTTATAATCAATTTGTACAGTTAACACAATTATCACAGTGGTCCTGAGATGATGTACATCCTCAGCTTACGAAGATAACAGGATTAAGAGATTAAAGTAAGACAGGCATAAGAAATTATGAAAGTATTATTTGGGAACTCGTAAATGTCCATGAAATCTTCATAATTTATGTTCCTCTGCCGTGGCTCCAGCCGGTCCCTCCGTTTGGGATCCCTGACTTCTCGCAACACCATCACTCCTTTCTCCTAAGGCCAGCACTATGTGTAGCAGGGAGCCCTACGCATAGTAGGAACTCAAAAATAATTTGCTAAAAGACACAGCCATAAAAAGAATGAAATCATGTTCTTTGCAGCAGCATGGATGCAGCTGGAGGCCATTATCCTAAGTGAATTAATGCAGGAACAGAAAACGAAATACCGCATGTTCTCTTATAAGTAAGAGCTAAACATTGGGTACTCACGGACATAAAGATGGCAACAATAGACACTGGGGACTATTAGAGGGGGAATGGAGGGAGGGGGCAAGGGCTGAAAAACTACCTATTGGGTACTATGCTCACTACCTATTGGGTACTATGCTCACTACCTATTGGGTACTGTGCTCACTACCTATTGGGTACTTTGGTGACAGCATCACACAATATACCAATGTAACAAGCCTGAACATGTATCCCTTAAATCTAAAATAAAAGTTGAAATTACTTTTTAACAAAAGAAAATTCCACATATTTATATTGAAACCAAGCCAAGCTGTGGTCTTCTGCAATGTTATAATCACCCTGTAAAGTCAATATACAAAATATATTGTATTAATTTTAACATTTCTAGGCTATTCAGGTTAAATTTTGTGTTCCAAATATATCTTTCGTAATATAAGATTCATATTATTCTGATCACTTCTGGCGAAACCTTAAAAAGAATTCCCCTATCAATACAAAGAATATTAGTTGGGAAATAATATATATATAATAAATAATAATAATAATATATAACATAATTTTAAAAAATTTTAATGGCAAACAGTTGTATCTAATAAAGATTCTGAATCCTGGTCGGGTGCTGTGGCTCACACCTGTAATCCCAGCATTTTGGGAGGCCAAGGCGGGCAGATCACTTGAGCTCGGGAGTTAGCGACCAAGCCTGACCAACAGGAGAAACCCAGTCTCTACTGAAAATACAAAATTAGCCAGGCGTGGTAGCACATGCCTATAATCCCAGCTACTCAGGAGGCTGAGGCAGGAGAATGGCTTGAACCTGGGAGGCAGAGGTTGCAGTGAGCCAAGATTGCATCATTGCACTCCAGCCTGGGCAACAAGAGCGAAACTCCATCTCAAAAAAAAAAAAAAAAAAGATTCTGAATCCTAAATAACAGATGCCATATACTAAGTATAAATAGGAATAAACTTGTATAATGCTCAAAAAAATTATTTGCTGAAAGAATCTTATTTCTCAACCTTATTTGAAATAGTAATTCAATGCAGCCTCTACTTAAAATTTGCAGAGAAGGGAACCTGATTTTTGAGGGCAAACTAGGCCTAATTCAAAATGAATGCTCTACTTTGAAAGATTCCAGAAAAAATCAATTGTGTCTTCCTATTAAAATTAATTTGCAGTGTGAGATAACTCACAGTATTTAATTTTGCTTAACCCACATTTTTTGTTGTTGGAAGTTTTCAAAATAAAAGAGGCCTTGCCTTTTAAGATGGCATAGTGGGTGGGGCCATGAGCTAGTGTGAATGAGAAACAGTCTGGATGGAGCATAGATTGCTTTTCCAAAGGCAATTCAGGGTATGACTCCCATCTGGTGCAGGCATTCTACCAGGAAGCATTCCAAGTCCCTTTGCTTGTAGCTTCTACTGGGTTTCTCACAAATGCAAGAAAACACTTTTGAGCCACTAGGAGCTAGATTACACTAATGTCTGTTGTGAAAGTAAATTTTAACAGCAGCTGTTACGGTGATTATGATAAGACTAAACTAATAATAGAGTATATGCTAACAGATCAGTTTACAAAAAGACAGCCAAGACTGTTGGGCAAGAGGCTGGGAGAGGGCATAAAAGGTGAAAGCTTTGTGTACACGGTGAAAAGTCACCAGGAAATGAGACAGGGTCAATAATAGAATGACTGTAAGCTTGGCTTTCCACCTAAAGGGGTTCCAAACTGACAGCTCTAGCCTGTAGTCAGAATTAACAGACATTTTTAAAGGAGGCATCCAACTTGGAAACTATGCCAGCCTCTCAAGGCTTCCCACATCTGCCTAGAAGTAAGCTGTGGGGGAGGGGGTGGCTCACAAAGTGAAGCTAAGCTTCCTCCCTTCTCTCTCATCCAACGGGGCTGACTCAGCAGCATTAAACAAAAAGCTAGGAAGGGATTTGTATGGGTGTGTACCAGGTGTGAGCAGATGAAGCCTAAGAATCAGTGTGTGTGATTACTCAATGTTTTTAAAGAACAGAATCTCTGCCTGTTTGAAGATAGTGAGTTATCTCAAATGATTGCTCAGTTACAGGTTGAACTCCTTGTTCCACTCTTTCCTGACTTCTTAATACTGCACTTGACCAGTCAACAAACAACAAACAAACACCAGAATCTCGGTTCCGTTGTTTGTCCTGAATCTACTTTCCTGTGGGTTCTTATTTCTTACTTATTATACAGAATATTTTGGCATTGCAAAAATGGGGCCCTCAGCCCAGCACAGTTGCTCTCACCTGTAATCCTAGCACTTTGGGAGGCCAAGGAGGGAGGATCAGGAGTTCAAGGTTGCACTGAGCTATGGCGATACCACTGGACTCCAGCCTGTGTGACACAGTGAGATCCTATCTCTAAAAGAAAAATGGGGTCCTTCTTATATAAAAATACTGCTTACTTTTAAAAATTGACGCCCTCATCAAAATGTGTCAAAATGTGTCCTGGTTGTCTCCCATCTATTCCTTTTGCTTTTTCCTCAACCCCAGTGGCTTTAGCTCTTCCACCTTTAGACTCCAAGTTCACTGTACCTTTCTTTGTCAAATCAAAAAGAGATCAGAGATCACTGTCTGCACTTTAAACAAAATCCACTTATATAAATATAATAACTCACCCAGGCATCTGCAATTTAAAGACTCTTCTTGCAGAATGAGTAGTTCTATTTCCTATTAAATAAATGTTTCTGCTGCAGCAGCCAGATAGGAAAGTGATGAGGATGGGGGATAGCTGTGGAAGGAAAGCAAGAGACTTTCTTACTATAAATCGTAAATGTTAAAGACTGGCCCCAAAGCTAAGCCAACCAACCACCAATTCATCCATTCAGCGAACATTTGCCATACATTAACCAAGAGGTAGGGCATTCACTATCATTTACATGATTTCATGTACTTCTCACAAGAATCTAATGGAATAGCTACTATTATTATCCCCATTTTACAGAAAAGGAAATTAAGGCACAGAGAGTTAAATTAAAACAAACAGACAACTACTAAGTGGTGGAACAGGGACATGCAAGAAGTCAGACCCTGTTACCAGAAAAAGGGTCCCAATCTAGACTCCAAGAGAGGGTTCTTGGATCTCACTCAAGAAAGAATTCTGGGTAAGTCCATAGAGTCTAGTGAAAGCAAGTTTGTTTTGTTTTTCTTTGAGACAGGGTCTTATTGTCACCCAGGCTGGAGTGCAGTGGCACGATCTCGGCTCACTGCAACCTCTGCTAATCTCTGCCTCCCAGATAGCTGAGACTCTAGGTGTGTGCCACCAGCCCAGCTAATTTTCGTATTCTTTGTAGAGACAGGGTTTTGCCATGTTGCCCAGGCTGGTCTTGAATCCCTGAGCTCAAGCTATCCACTCTCCTCAGCCTCCCAAAATGCTAGGATTACAGGCTGAGCCACCATGCCTGGCCTTGAAAACAAGTTTATTAGAGAAGTAAAGAAACAAAATAATGGCTACTCCGTAGACAGAGTAGCACCGAGGGATGCTGGTTGGCTATTTTTATGGTTATTTCTTGATTATATGCTAAACAAGCGGTGGATTATTCACGAGTTTTCCCGGAAAGGGGCAGGGATTTCCTGGAACTGAGGGGTTCTCCCCTCTTTAGACCATATAGTGGAACTTCCTGATGTTGCCATGGCATTTATAAACTGTCATGGCGCTGGTAGGGGTGTCTTTTAACATGCTATTACATTATAATTAGCGTATAATGAGAAGTGAGGACAGCCAGTGGTCACTTTTGTCGCCATCTTGGTTTTGGTGGGTTTTGGCCTGCATCTTTACTACAACCTGTTTTTTTTCTTTGTTTTTTTTTTTTTGAGACGGAGTCTTGCTCTGTCACCTAGGCTGGAGTGCAGTGGTGCGATCTCGGCTCACTGCAAGCTCCGCCTCCCGGGTTCACACCATTCTCCTGCCTCAGCCTCCCGAGTAGCTGGGACTACAGGCACCTGCCACTACGCCTGGCTAATTTTTTGTATTGTTTTTAGTAGAGATGGGGTTTCACCATGTTAGCCAGGATGATCTCAATCTCCTGACCTTGTGATCCACCCGCCTCGGCCTCCCAAAGTGCTGGGATTACAGGCGTAAGCCACCACGCCCGGCCTACAACCTGTTTTATCAACAAAGTCTTGTGACCTGTATCTTGTGATACCAGTCCTGCCGACCTCCAATATCATCCTGTGACTAAGAATGCAGCCCAGCAAACCTGAGGCTTATTTTACCCAGCCCCTATTAAAGATGGAGTTGCTATGCTTCAAATGCCTCTGACAACCCCACATCTCTTCCTCTAACCACCGCACTTGGCAGTTCCTATTAATTTTGCTTTCTTTCCTTTCACTTCCCAACACTGATATCTCTCCCTCTCATCCCTCTGCTCAAAATATTCAAGACCCCTGTTCCTAAAATCCATTCTCATTATATACTGTCATCTCTTCTAGACACTACTACTATTTTTTTTTTTTTTTTTTTTTTTTTTTGAGACAGAGTTTCACTCATTGCCCAGGCTGGAGTGCAATGGCACGATCTCTGCTCACTACAACATCTGCCTTCCTGGTTCAAGTGATTCGCCTGCCTCAGCCTCCCAAATAGCTGCGATTACAGGCATACGCCACCATGCCCGGCTAATTTTGTATTTTCAGTAGAGGCAGGGTTTCACCATGTTGGTCAGGCTGGTCTCAAACTCCTGACCTCAGGTGATCCACCCGCCTTGGCCTCCTAAAGTGGTGGGATTACAGGCGTTAGCCACCATGCCCAGCCTCTCCTAGACACTATTACTATAGACTAGCTGTTTTTTTTCTCTATACCCCTTTAAATCCCCCCATCCAACTACCAGCTGGTCATGTCAGAGGTATTTGAACCAGAGCAACTCCATTTTGAATAGGGGCTGGGTAAAATAAGGCTGAGACCTATAATCCCAGGAGCTCAGACATTCTTAGTCACAGGATGAGATAGGAGGTCAGCACAAGATACAGGTCATAAAGACTTTGCTGATAAAACAGGATGCAGTAAAGAAGCTGGCATCCCAAAACCCACCAAAAACAAGATGGCAATGAAAGTGACCTCTGGTTGTTCTCACTGCTCATTATACACTAATTAGAAAACATTAGCATGCTAAAAGACACTCCTACCAGTGCTATGACAGTTTACAAATGCCATTGCAACATCCGGAAGTTACCCTATATGGTCTAAGGAGGGAAGGACCCCTCAGTTCCAGGAAATCCCTGCCCGTTTCCCAGAAAACTTATGAATAATCCACCCCTCAATTAACATATAGTCAAGAAATAACTATAAGTATACTCAGTTGAGCAGCCCATGCCACTGCTCTGCCTATGGAGCAGCCATTACTTTATTCCTTTACTTTCCTAATAAATTTGCTTTTACTGTATAGACTCACCCCAAATTCTTTCTTGTGCGAGGTCCAAAAACGCCCTCTTGGGGTCTGGATCAGGAGCCCTTTTTAGTAACATCTTGCTGGCAACCATGAAGGGACTATACTGGGGAGACTCCTGACCCCAAGGACATAGATTGCAGCACCAATTGGCCAACTTTGGGTAAGTGGTAGGGTACATTTTACCCAGGTAAAGGATAGGATTGGGTTAGAGGCCCAACTTAGGAGAGTCTCTCTAAAGACAGAGAGGGTTAAAGGCTCCTCTTAATAAAAGGCAAGGATGCTTGATTAAACTTGGGTTTGAGGCAAGGCCCAAATTAGGAAGGTTAGAATCCTTCCTAAGATTTAGGGGGTTAGAGGCCCCTCTCAGTAAAGTCCCCCTTGCTTAAAAATGGATTTGGCACTATGAGATCTTAACCACTATTCTCTTTGGATTAATCTGCCTTGTACTCTCTGCTGATGGCTATGAGTGACAGGATTAGGCATGTACAAGATTATGGGACATGGAGAACTTTTCTTTTCCCCAAATGGGAAAACTTCAGAGCTGATGGGACTACTGGAAAAGATCCCTTGGTGATCAGCAAGCAGCTGCCTGAAGTTTTGATTCAGTGTTGGTGCAATGGGTAGGTCTTTCTCTGGCCTCCCCGAGCTCCTTGCCTTCCCCACCTCGCCGCAGTCAACACTTTTCTCCCTTCCCTTTCCTCTCTTTCTGTGAAAACTGGTTATAGGAATGGTAAAAATCACTGTCTTCTCTGCAAAGTTTTGATTAATGGGAAAAAGGATTTGTGAGGCTAGTCTTAAGCTGTAGTGAATCTGGTGTAACAACAGCAAAAACTGGATGAAGTTTCCCTCTTGTCCCAAGGTCCTTAGGAGCTTGACCTTGTAACCATGGGCAGTACTTTCTCTTGATCTTCGCCATCTGGAGGACAGGAATTTTGGAGTTTATGTCATAGCTCTAAAACATATCTTGAGCAGTTAAAAGCCATTGCAAGCTCAAAATTGACTGCTCTAGGCTCCTTCTGAGAAGAGCAATAGAGACTGCCCAGTGCTGTAGCTTAGTAGCTAAGGCTTTCTTTTCACAATGGTGGCATGAATTCAGGGTTCAATTTCTGGCTTAGGGAATGAGTCCTTTCTGGTTTGATATCTGTGTGATCTTTGCCATTTGTTGATTCTCTTCTCCTCCGTGAACAACTTCTAACTTCCCTTCTTGAATCTTCCTTTCTCTGAGCTACCTTTGGTGTTTCTAAATCTTGAAAAAACTTCTAACCACATCTTTGAAAATACCTCATACACTCATGGTTAAGTCATAACCTTAGTTAAGGCTTATTGGTTTCACCTGGGAGATTACTTTTGGTAAAGTTCAAAGGCCAGAAATATTGGCTGTTTGGCCTGGCTAAAGTCAGGTAATAAGAGATACAAAAGGATTTTTTTTTTTTTTTTTTGAGATGAAGTTTCGCTCTTGTTGCCCAGGCTGGAGTACAATGGTGCAATCTCAGCTTACCGCAACCTCCGCCTCCCTAATTCAAGTGATTCTCCTGCCTCAGCCTCCCAAGTAGCTAGAATTACAGGCGCCTGCTACCATGCCCGGCTAATTTTGTATTTTTAGTAGAGATGGGGTTTCTCCGTGTTGGTCAGCTGGGCTCGAACTCCCAACCTCAGGTGATCCGCCCACCTCAGCCTCCCAAAGTGCTGGGATTACAAGTGTGAGCCACCATGCCCAGCCACAAAAGGATTTTTTTTAAGAGCTCACTGGCTAAAAGTCAGCTTAATTAAAAGTGGATAGCCAAGCTATACATATATTTAGAAGGCCTTTATGTTTTTTCTCTTCTTGGCTCTTGTTTTTCTGGAAAAGAGGCTTTATTTTCTTCTTAGTTGACTGAATGGTTTGTCTCTATTTTGCCTTCTTGCTACTCTTGATGCACACATGAGAGGACCTAAGATAATTTCTAACAGGCTGGGACTGCTGGGGAAAACAGAGGAGGCACCACAGACTCCATTTTGGGAAAAATCTGTTTTCCTCATGAAACCCCCGGAATTCAAAGTGGATAGATCCCTCTCAAAATCTAAGGATCTGTTCTGTTTTGCATTGTGTTATCTGACTTTTATTACTTTTGGAGCATTATCAGAAATTCTCATTGTGAGAAAGCTTTGGTGTGGAATAACTAGGTAGGAAATACAATTTTGGGGATAGCTAATGGCAGTTATCAGGGGATACTCAGCTCTTTGATGTTTGGATTAGAGAAGCATGCTCTTGGCCACCTGGAAGTTATGGTAAAATGTCCTCACCCCCTACTGAGAGATAAGACTCCTATGGGAAATGGGCTAGTTCCCTCTCTTTGGGGATCCAGGATCTGGTATAAAAATGAGACCCTTAATTTTTGTGGATCTATTTTCCCTTCCAGCCATGCCTGCTTACTAGGTCCTGGAAACTGCATGTTTTCTTAGACCTGTTTCTTGAAGGGTTCCACCCTGAAGCCAGTAATCCAATCAAGAAACTAAAAAACTGGCAAATGAAAAATCCTACAACTACTAGATCTTCTTGTCTGTCTGTGTATTTATATGTGGTGTGTGTGTGATGTCTGTATGAAAGAGATCTAATTAACTGGCTTAAAAATAATAAGCACTTAATTCAAATGTTTTGTCAGAAAAATAAAAACTGTAATGCTTTTTAGTTCACATGACTTTAGCAAGCTTTGGGAAATAAAGACAGTTTTCAAGATTATTGGTAGGCCGGGTGCAGTGGCTCATGCTTGTAATCTCAGCATTAGGAAGGCTGAGGTAGGTGATAACCTGAGCTCAGGAGTTCAAGACCAGCCTGGGAAACATGGCAAAACCCCACCTTTACCAAAAATACAAAAAATTAGCTGGATGTGGTGGCATGCACCTGTGGTCCCAGCTACTTGGGAGGCTGAGGTGGGAGGATCACTTGAGCCTGGGAGGTAGAGGTTGGAATGAGCAGAGATCGCACCACTCCACTCCAACCTGAGTGACAAAATAAGATCCTGTCACACACAAAAAAAGCAAAATAAAGATTAATAAAATTTAGATATTTGGTTTAAATTAGGTCAGAGATTAGATTTGCTAAATGCTTTAATGTCATAAACTGCTTCTTTGACTTTTGAAAATTGGTTGACTTTATTGTGGAAGACAGTGTGGTGATTCATCAAGGATCTAGAACCAGAAATACTAGTCGACCCAGCAATCCCATTACTGGGTATATACCCAAAAGATTATAAATCATTCTACTATAAAGACATATGCACACATATGCTTATTGCAGCACTATTTACAATAGCAAAGACTTGGAACCAACCCAAATGCCCATCAATGATAGACTAGATTAAAAAAATGTGCCACATATATACCATGGAATACCATGCAGCCATAAAAAAGGATGAGTTCATGCCCTTTGCAGGGACATGGATAAAGCTGGAAACCATCATTCTCAGCAAACTAACACAGGAACAGAAAACCAAACACTGCATGTTCTCACTTATAAGTGGGAGTTGAACAATGAGATCACATGGATGCAGGGAGGGGAACATCATACATTGGGCCCTGTCAGGAGTGGGGGGCAAGGGGAGGGAGAGCATTAGGACAAATACCTAAAGCATGCGGGGCTTAAAACCTAGATGATGGGTTGATAGGTGCAGCAAACCACCATGGCACATGTATACCTACGTAACAAACCTGCACGTTCTGCACATATATCCCAGAACTTACAGTACAATTAAAAAAAAATTGATTGACTTACCTGCTTTGGAGCCAGTAGATTCTAGGTAAGGCCTGGGGACATGTGGAGTTACCTATGCCCCCTGGCTATGCTGGAAAGAGTCAGACCTTATCTGCACTTCTGTCTGGTGTCCTAGGCTCCACACCTAGTACATAATTCTAATTGCTTGCTTACCAGGTTTTTCACCAAAAGTAAAAGTTGCTAAGAGTTAACAGTATAAAGTGTAAAGAAACAGTTTTACATGCAAGGCACGTGAGGAAAGTGAAATGTCCTTTTGGTAAAAGGTTATAAGAAGGCATGGGAATGTGGATTTTTCAACTAAAGGGTTAAAGGATTGTTTTAAGTTATATTAGGATAAAGCTGAAGGTTTGAGCAAGTTGTGGAAGGTTTGTGAAAAACTAACCTTATAAAAGAAATTCTGTGTGTGAACATACTGGCTAAAGTTAAAGGGGTATTACTCAGTTTTTCTGTAAATTGGACATTGGAATAAAAGCACAATGTGGTTTTCTTAGAGCACTAATCTGCTCTTTTACAAAAATTGTAAAGGGTTATCAAAGGTTTATGAGGCTCTTACCTTATGGTCAGACATTAAAATTGGATAGATGTGTCTATGAATTTTCATTAAGACCTGGGTTTGATATCAGTAGTACACTAATGCAAGGGTGAAACTTGGCTTTCTCTCTTGAACAAGATTTTCATGTAATATTAAAAAAAATAATGAGGATGGTGCTGTGGCTCACACCTGTAATCCCAGCACTTTGTGAGGCTGAGGCAGGTGGATCACGGGAGGTCAGGAGTTTGAGACCAGCCTGGCCAACATGGTGAAACCCTATCTCTACTAAAAATACAAAAATTAGCTGGGTGTAGTGGCATGTGCCTGTAATCTCAAGGCTGAGGCAAGAGAATCACTTGAACACGGGAGGCAGACAGAGGTTGCAGTGAGCCAAGATTGCACCACTGCACTCCAGCCTGGGCAACAGGGCAAGACTCCATCTCAAAAAAAAAAAGAAAGAAAGTAAGAAATTTTTGGGTTTTGTTTGACTTTTGAATAAGCTACAGGAAAAAGAAGGGAAAGACAAGAGACAGATTGTTTGGAAAGCTAAATCTTCCCTCTATCAATGAGCAAAGGTTTCTGCCTTTAACAAAATTTTTGAGTTATCATTTTGACCAAGTGAATGACTTATGGTAACCTGGGATTCTATTTTAAAATATCAAGTGCTTAAATCTTTGATATTTAATAAACTTTCCAAAATCATTTTCTAAATTATGTCTTTTTCTGATCTAATTAATCTTTTAGATATTAGGTCCCCTAAAGTCCAAAAGAGACATATTTGGCTTATTTGGTATAAAAATCACACAGGAAGCATTGTCAAATATGAAATGGTATTTGACTTTCTTTGGGTTGTATTTGTATATGTTATTGGTAAGTGTTCCAAAATTATTTGAAACTCCTATAATTCTTATATGACTTAGTGTATGTTACTAATAGTTATATTATTACATAAAATTGTATGCCACAGAAGTAACCAACATTTCCTGGTCAATTGTGGCTTTTTGGTTTTTTTTTGTTTTTTTTTTTGAGATGGAGTCTCACTCTGTCACCCAGGCTGGAGTGCAATGGCATAATCTCGGCTCACTGCAACCTCTGCCTCCCAGGTTCAAACGATTCTCCTGCCTCAGCCTCCCAAATAGCTGGGATTACGGGGGCAGGCCACTACGCCCAGCTAAGTTTTGTATTTTTAGTAGAGATGGGGTTTCACCACGTTGGTCAGGCTGGTCTCAAACTCCTGACCTCATGATCCACCTGCCTCAGCCTCCCAAAGTGCTGGGATTACAGGCATGAGCCACTGTGCCCAGCAATTGTGGCTTTAATAGTGGCTATCCTAACTAAGACTTTTGGTCATTCACAGACAATTGTTCTCTTGTTTTGATCCTCTACATAAGGTGGTTTATAGGACTTTGAAGGGTATAGGACATTGACAGGTGCTCTTGAATGCAGGTTTCTGATAACTTTGGAGACTGCAACATTAGAATATAGGAAAAAACTTTCAGGACTCTCATGGAGAGCTGAAATGTTCATGAATATCAAGAACAGGAGTTAACTGCATGGACTGAGCTAATAGAAGACTGAAATAATCCTTTTATGACTTTTTGCTTAAAACATTGCTGATCCTTTGTTTTGTTTTTCAGAGCCAAGAAAACTTTTGAACTATTTATAGCTTTTTTTTTTTTTTTTTTTTTGAGACGGAGTCCCGCTCTGCCGCTCAGGCTGGAGTACAATGGCATGATTTCAGCTCACAGCATCCTCTGCCTCCTGGGTTCAAGTGATTCTCCTGCATCAGCCTCCTGAGTATCTGGGATTACAGGTGCATGCCACCACACTGGGCTAATTTTTGTATTTTTAGTAGAGACGGGGTTTCACCATGTTGGCCAGGCTGGTCTCCTAACCTCATGACCCACCCACATCAGCCCCCCAAAGTGCTGGGATTACAGGCATGAGCCATATTTACAGCTTTTAACATTTTAGTAAAGTATACTCCTATAAACAAAACTTGGATTATATTTCTCTCCACTCAATTTCTCTAAAATTTGGAAACTAGTTATGAGTATTCTTATCAATATAGTTATTTGCATAAGTGCAATAAGAATCTGTTTTCTCTTGTAACAAGACACAATTGGAGACATTGATTATTTTACCTAGGCTTTGACTGGAATCACCTGCTTTCCTTTAAGGAATCAAACCTGACTTATAGAACCAATAAAAGCCCTTTCGGAAAACTGGCCACATATCTCATCTACACAGTTCCTGTACAGGGTCCCTAATCTGTGGTAAGTAAAGAATGCCACTTCTGACAGGCCCAGGAGCCCCAAGTTATCTTGGGAGCTCAAGAGGAAAGGAATTTGACCAACTCATACAGGTATTTGATGGTTGTATGTGTAAACCCATGGCTGGCCTTGGCTTTAAAAAAGGTCTTATCTGAGATTCCTTATGAAACAAAGTTCCATCAAAACCAATTAAAAAGAGCCTATGTGACAAATAATAATTCTTGCTGCACTTTTTACAAATAATTAAGCCAGGTATAATAAGATCAAAGCTTATTTTGTAAACAAATCAGTCCTATCATGATTTGCTTTTAATAAAAATAAGAACTGGAGAGAGAAAAATTATGTCTCAAGAACCGTGATACACCTGTTTATTAGATTCTGGTCTTATCAGTTGTTTTTGAGTTTTTTTCTGCAATTTAGACTCACCCTGCTTATTTCTGTGAACCAACTAGTGATTTCTGACTGCAGCTCAGAAGAAACAAGAGGGATAGGTAATGTAAAAATCTGAATCAATGTTATAATTCTGGGTACATGTTGGAATCAGCCAGAGACTTCATATCAGCTGGGTTCCAACAATTGCCCAGTTCATGGAAAGCCTTCTTTATTTAGTTTACTTGGGATAGTTTGCTTATTTTGCTTTACTCTTGTGGAGTATATTGCTGTTGAACTCTTTGTGTAGGAATGCAGGATAAGCTTACTGCATGTTTTCTTAAATTGAACATTTTAATCTTCCAGATGTCACCTTTGGTCAGATTCAAGAGATACGAATGGCCCTTGCCATACCTACACTTTCTGACTGAGCTCCTGTCTACCCTGAATACAAAAGACTCTGATACTTAGGCAGAAATACCATTACCCCTATTCAGCCCGAAGAAATTACAGAAGATGGACCTTCGTCCCTCTGCAACCCTTGTAAAAGGGAGGAGGGACATATGTCAGAGCCGTTTGAACCAGAGCAACTCCATCTTGAAAAGGGGCTGGGTAAAATAAGTCTGAGACCTACTGGGCTGCATTCCCAGAAGGTTAGGCGTTCTTAGTCATGGAATGAGATAAGAGGTCATAAAGATACACAAGACACAGGTCATAAAGACCATGCTGATAAAACAGGATGCAGTAAAGAAGCTGGCTAAAACCCATCCAAACCAAGATAGCAATGAAAGTGACCTCTGGTCATCCTCAGTGCTCATTATATGCTAATTATAATGCATTAGCATGCTAAAAGACACCCTCACCAGTGCCATGGCAACATCAGGAAGTTACTCTATATGGTCTAAAGTGGAAAGGAACCCTCAGTTCCAAGAAATCTTTGATCACTTCCTGCAAAATTCATGAATAATTCACCTCTTGTGTAGCATATAATCAAGAAATAACTATAAGTATACTCAGTAGAGCAGCCCATGCGGTTGCTGTGTCTATGGAGTAGCCATTCTTTTATTCATTTACCTTCCTAATAAACTTGATTTCACTTTATAGACTTGCCCCCAATTTTTTTTTGCGTGAGGTTTAAGAACCCTCTCCTGGGATCTAGATCAGAACCCCTTTCCATAACAGTCATGCCATTGACCCTGGGATTAGTAAAATCTACTTGTATTAGTCCATTTTCATACTGCTATAGAGAATTGCCTGAGACTGGGTAATTTATAAAGGAAAGAGGTTTAATTGACTCACGGTTCAGTGTGGTTGGAGAGGCATCAGAAAACTTATAATCATGGCAGAAGGCAAAGGGAAAGCAAGGCACCTTCTTAACAGGGCAGCAGGAAGAAGTGCCAAGCGAAGTGGGAAGAGCCCTTTATAAAACCATCAGATCTCATGAGAACTCAGTCACTATCATGAGAATAGCATGGGGGAAACTGCCCCCGTGATCCAATTACCTCCACCTGGTCTCTCCTTTGACTCGTGGGGGTTATGAGGATTATAATTCAAATGAGATGTGGGTGAGGACACAAGCCTAACCATATCACTACTCTGGATTGTTTGCTGCCTCAGATTATCTGGACCTACAATGGGAGTCAAGAGTAACATAGAGGCCCTCAGGTGGGGGACCAACCCAGGAGGTGGAAGTACACAGCTGAGACACATAAACTTTTAGCTCTGGCACTTGAGGAAGGGCAACCTATGCAAAGGAACTGGCCTGTGGCAAGAATGACATTGATTTTTAACTGCATGGACTTGTATGGGTATGACAATAAGAATAATTCAAAGAATTAATAATTCATGGTACTATCAGGAAATGAAGACCATTGACATTGAAAACTTATCTAATAGTTTTCATAAGATCTGTGCATATCACTGCATTTAGTTTTACCTCATGAAAGAGAATTATAAAGAAACCTTGAACTTTAGTTAATGATATGAATGCAGACATGTTTAGGGATGAGATGCCCTAATGTCTGCAACTTCAAAATGCATTTGAAAAATAGATAGATGGATAGATATGTGATAAACCAACTTTAGCAAAATGTTATCAATTATAGAATCTAGTTGGTAGGTATATGGGTTTCTCTGTACTATTCTTTGAACTATTCTGTTTTGTTTTGTTTTTTTGAGACAGAGTTTTGCTCTGTCACCCAGGCTGGAGTGAGACACGACCTCGGCTCACTGCAACCTCTGCCTCTTGGGTTCAAGCAATTCTCTTGCCTCAGTTTCCTGAGTAGTTGGGATTACAGGTGCCCACCACCACACCTGGCTAATTTTGTATTTTCAGTAGAGATGGGGTTTCACCATGTTGTCCAGGCTTGTCTTGAACTCCTGACCTCAAGTGATCCGCCCACCTCGGCCTCCCAAAGTGCTGACATTACAGGCATGAGCCACCCCACCCAGCCTGAACTATTCAAAATGTTTTAAATGATGCATGCTTATGAATTGTTGTTGTTTTTTAAAGACAGAGTCATGCTCTGTCGCCCAGGCTGGAATACAGTGGTGCCATCATAGCTTACTGCAGCCTTGACCTGGGCTCAAGTCATCTTCCTGCCTCAGCCTCCCAGTGGCTGCCTCTGTCTATGGAGTAGCCATAGGGACTACATGTATGCACCACAATGCCAAACTAATTATTTATTTTTTTGGTAGAGATAGCTTCTCGCTATGTTGCCCATGCTGGTCTTGAAATCCTGGGCTCAAGAGATCCTCCTGCCTCAGCCTCCAGAGTAGCTGGGACTACAAGCATGTGCCACCATGCCTGGTTTATGTTGATTTTAAAAACAGGCTAGGCTGGCCGGGTGTGGTGGCTCATACCTGTAATACCAGCACTTTGGGAGGCTGAGGCAGGTGGATCACGAGGTCAGGAGTTTAAGACCAGCCTGGCCAACATGATGAAACCCTGTCTCTACAAAAATACAAAAATTAGTGGGGCATGGTGGCATGTGCCTGTAATCCCAGCTACTTGGCAGGCTGAGGCAGAAGAATCGCTTGAACCTGGGAGGTGGAGGTTGCAGTGAGCCGAGATCGCGCCACTGCACTCCAGCCTGGGTGACAGAGCAAGACTCCATCTCAAAAAAAACAAAACAAAACAAAACAAAACAAAAAAAAACAACAACAGGCTAGGCCAGGCATGGTGGGTCAGATCTGTAATCCTAGCACTCTGGGAGGCTAAGGTAGGAGGATTTCTTGAGCCCAGGAGTTCGAGACCAGCCTGGGCAACACAGTGAGATCCCATCTCTATAAAAAAAAATTAGCCAGGCGTGGTGGCACATGCCTGTAGTCCCAGCTACTTGGGAGGCTGAGATGGGAGGACTGATTGAGCCCAGGAGGTGGAGGTTAAAGTGAGCCAAGACTGCACCAGCCTGGGAGACAGAGCCAGACCCTGTCTCAAAAGAAAGAAAAAAAACAGGCCAAATTAATGTAGGGTTCGAGAAGCCAGGAGAGTGGAGGTAATGACTAAAAAGTGCATGAGGGGGCTTTTGGGAGCACTAGTAATGTTCTGTGATCTGGGTGGTGGTTACACAGGTATGAAATTATCTTCGTGAATAGTCAATGAGCTATATATATATATACTTACGGTATATATACATTTCTGTATGCACCTTTTCTGACAAAAAAACTACAAAAATAGAATGCAAGATCTGTATATGTATGGATAGAGAATGATACTGAAGTATGTATGTCTTCAAATAATTTTAAAACAAACTGAATGATGAATGAATGCTGGCTAAATTCCTCTGCAGGCAAGATCCGGCCTCCTTGGCACCAGTTTGCATCTTGTTGCCCTCAACTACTACACAAGTAGGTTAATTCAGTGTGCCTCCAATAAGCTCATTCATCTTTCTCTGTCTCGCTGTCCATCAAATGCCCAGGCCGAACGCCATCATTCTCAACTTCTTGTCCTTTCTTAACCCTGCTTAAATGCTCATATACCAAAAATGGTTGATTTTACTGTTTATCCAAACTTCACCCACTGCTTTCCACTTCTAACCTAGCCACAGGCACCTTTATTCTCCCAGAGCAATAATATCCCCACTCTTCATCTCCAATTGTCTCCAAGCATTCTCTTCCATTGCAGCCAGAATTAAGTTCAAACAGGCAAATTTGATTGTGTTGCTCCCCAGCTTTTAAAAAAACCCACTTCCGTGGTCAGGCACAGTGGCTCATGCCTGTAATCCCAGCACTTTGGGAGGCCGAGGTGGGCGGATCACCTGAGGTCGGGAGTTCGCAACCACCCTGACCAACGTGGAGAAACCCCATCTCTACTAAACCCCATCTCTACTCAAAATACAAAATTAGCCAGCCGTGGTGGCAATCTCAGCTGTAATCTCAGCTACTCGGGAGGCTGAGGTGGGAGAACCGCTTGAACCTGGGAGGCGGAGGTTTCGGTGAGCCGAGATCACACCATTGCACTCCAGCCTGGGCAACAAGAGCAAAACTCCGCCTCAAAAAAAAAAAAAAAAAAAACCCTCAGAGGACCCCCTGCTCCTGCTCTGTCCCTCGACACAATCACCCCTCTTCAGTTCCTCAAACAAGCCCCATTCTTTCCCCTCCCAGACCTCACACATCACTCTCTTCCTCTTATCTCACCAACTCATGCGCTTCCTCAGGCACTTCTTCAAGAAGTCCTCTATTGAAGCTAAACTGAGTTAGGCCCTTCTGCTCTGTCCCCTGAGCACCCCACAGCTCCCCTCTCACCTTATTGTAACTCTTTGTTTAATATCTGTCTTTCAGATAAACTATAAGCACTGTGGGTACAAGGAAGGCATCTTCCCTTGCACTGCTATATGTCTAGTACCCAGCCCAGGCCACCTGGTAGGAGCTCAATATATATTTATTATATAAGTGAGAGATGAGATGAATGACTGCTTCTTTAATGAAAGTTATTTATCGATTATGATAAAATACTTCATGGGCACTATTTAAGGTGAAGCCCTTGAGGAAAACCTTAAGGTCCTCTACATTCTAAAACTCGTTCAATGAATGCATTCTTCATACCAAAGGAGGGTGCAAGTCTTGCACACGGGTTGCTGGGTCTAGCAACTTCTTTTTATTTTATTTTTTATTTTTTTGAGAAAAAAGAAGAGAAGAGGAAGAGAAGCAAAGAGGATCAATCCTTTTTTGTTTTTTAAGACAGGGTCTCAGTCTGTGGCCCAGGCTGGAGTACAGTGGCACAATGATCACAGCTCACTACAGCCTTGACCTCTCAGGCTGAAGCCATCCTCCCACCTCAGCCTCCTAAGTAGCTGGGACTACAGGCTTGTGCCACCATGCCTGACTTATTTTTTTATTTTTTATAGAGCCAGAGTCTTACTGTGTTGAGCAGGCTGGCCTCAAACTCTTGAGCTCGAGGGATCCTCCTGCCTCAGTCTCCCAAAATGCTGGAATCACAGACGTGAGCCACTATGTCGAGCTATATTGTTATTTTTCACTTTTTAATTTTTTTCAAATATTTTCCAACCATGGTTGGTTGAATATGCAGATGCAGTATCAACGGACATGGAGACCCAACTACAGTTCCTTTTTTATAAGGTTCTCTTTAATCTATGGTATGGTTTATTGGTTTTTTGTTGATGTTGTTTTTTGTTTTGTTTTGTTTTTGAGACAGAGTCTCGCTCTATCACCCAGGCTGGAATGCAGTGGCACAATCTCGGCTTACTGCAACCTCCACCTCCTAGGTTCAAGAGATTCTGCCTCAGCCTCCCAAGTAGCTGGGAATACAGGCGTGCACCATCACGCCCAGCTAATTTTTGTATTTTTAGTAGAGATGGGCTTTCACCATGTTGGCCAGGCTGGTGTTGAATTCCTGACCTCAGGTGACCCACCTGCCTTGGCCTCCCAAAGTGCTGGGATTATAGGCATGAGCCACCACTCCTGGTATGTTTATATGGCTATGTTTGTATGGCCCAGTATGTTTGTATGGCTATGGTATGTTTTTATCTGATGGTAATTTCACTATAGGATTTCAGTTGTATTTTCAATCACAATCTCTGATGTTTGTTTAATATAAGCTGTCTTTACGATTTAGAAAGTCCTTTCATGCTGGTCCAGACAAAACTCTGAGCACAGATAGGGAAACTTGCCTAAGGATACAGAGCTCAAAAGGGGACAGCAAGGGCTGGGAGCATGGGCTTCTTGAATCAGACCTGGATTTGTGCTAATGTAGCCAACAGCCTAGCATTGCCAGGCTCCCAGCAAAGGACTTGTGGATGTATTATGGATTTCCAGACAAACAGGACAGTAGCATTTGTCAATGTTCAAATCCTTAATCTCCTATTTTTATCCCCCAACAGGTTTTGCAAATCTTTGAAATTTAAAAATAAAAGCCATTCCTGCTATTTTTAAAGCTGTTTCAGAGGTATGCAAGATAATCAATCCTTTAAAATAGAAAGTCTTCCTTTTTCCACTACTTCTTACTTTTAATGTACTGCCCGAGTACAAATCCTGATATTGTCATGTATCTTGGATAACGTCAATCCACAGCAGTTTGGGTACTGAAAATATTTATGTATTCCCTGGTCTTGATGAGCATAAGAGCAATCTTTCCAAGACCTTGCAGTGGGATGTAATAAAACTTGAATTGCAGTCCTGAATCATTTCTGGGTTCAACTTTGTCTCTTGGTAGCTGAATCGACTTGGACATGTTTCAAGAGTAGAATAACAGAATGTTACATTCCCCCTGGAGGAGGAATAATACTTATCCAGCTCTCAGGGGAGAGTGGTTGCTGACTATTTTCAGCCTCAGGAAGAATGAACGACTTTCCATTTAATCCTGCAGTGGGACAGGTCGGGGATGGGGAAGCAAGGGGTTTAGAGCCACATGTTGAAGACTAGGAAGGCTTCTAGGTAGAAGTTCAGAGTTCAGCTTCTTGGCTCCACAGCTCAGGAACTTTGAGCTTTCACATATCAAAGAGTGTTGATGCCCAGGGTGAACAGACCAACACTAGGGGTGGAGGGCAGAACCTTCCTAGTCAAATTTTTAAGGAAGATTCAGTGCAAATTTGGCCCTGTGCTATCAGGGAGATGTAGGCAAGTGACATGTAGGTGTTTGAGTCTGATATGGTTTGGTTCTGTGTCCCCACCCAAATCTCATCTTGAATTGTAATCCCTATATGTGAAGGGAGGGACCTGGTGGGAGGTGATTGGATCATGGGGGCAGTTTCCCCCATGCTGTTTTCATGATAGGGAGTGAGTTTTCACAAGATCTGATGGTTTAAAAGTGTTTGGCAGTTCCCCACTTTCTCGCTGTCTCTCCCCTGCTGCCACGTAAGACATGCCTTGCTTCCTGTTCATCCTCTGTCATGATTGTAAGTTTCCTAAGGCCTCCCTAGCTATGTGGAACCGTGAGTCAATTAAACCTCTTTTCTTTGTAAATTACCCAGTCTCAGGTAGTTCTTTATAGCAGTGTGAAAATGGACTAATACAGTCTCATGTTTTTTGTTTTGTTTTGTTTTCTGGGACAGGGGTCTCACTGTGTTGACCAGGCTGGAATGCAGTGGCATGCTCACAGCTTACTGCAGTGTCGACCTCCTAGGCTCAAGCAATCCTCCCACCTCAGCCTCCCTAGTAGCTGGACCACAGGCATGAGCCACCACACACAGCTAATTTTTGTATTTTTTTCAGAGACAGGGTTTCGCCAATGTTGCCCAGACTGGTCTCGAACTCCTGGGCTCAAGCCATCCATCCACCTTGGCTTCCCAAAGTGCTAGGATTACAGGCATGAGCCACCACACCTGGCCAGTATTTCTTTTTTTATACCAGATATGTGCTATTTGAAAACTATTTCATTATCTTTATCATCATCATTCACCTATGTCACATCAGATTTCTGTCTCTGCAAACATGCTGATATACAAACTAATATGAAGCCCTGATATTTCACCATCTTTTCAGGAGTGTTAGATGTCAACCTGAAATAATCAAAAGGGTCAGAATGTAGCTTAAAGAGAATGTATTCAGGCACAAATGTTGAGGACTGCAGCTAGGGACATGCTTCCAAATGGCCTTGGTGAATGCTTGGAAAAACAAAAGAGAATCTCAAGTTTTTAAAGAAAAAAAAAGATGAATCAGGAGAGGAGACGATTATAAAAGTTGTTCATCAGGCATTCTCATTGGTTTACAGAAATAACATTGACTCGTGATTGGCTTGTGTTGAATTACAGGTTGCATGGCATTTTATGGCTACTTGATGTCAGTTAGTCTAGAGCCCAAATAGCAAGTGGCTTCAAGAAGTAATGATTTAGCTCAAGGGGAAGTGCTACATAACTGCTGTTACATTTTAAATGCCTTGCTGGGCCTCATAATTTAAAGGGCTCACATTTCCTAGATACATGTGTGTTTTTTTGTTTTTTTCCCCCTTTCTCTTAGGCATGCCTAAAATCTCCTTTTTCTTCTTCTTAGGTAAAACATGACTATTTGCAGATTTCTGAAAATCAGTGCTCGAAACATTTCTTTTTTCCTTTTTCTGTTAAATCAGTGAAAGAAAATTATAATCAATTTCTTTCTTGGCTAATCTCTTCCTGAGTAATTTTTCTTTCTTTTTAAATAGCTCCTTATCTGCAGCTTTTCTAAAAGTGTTCAATTCTGACTGTTTCATTTCACTGGATATGATGGCTTTTTACATGGAACACTCCACTCTCTGAAAAGTTCTTCATGTACTTTTTCAAGTGGTATAAAATGACACTTGAAGAGTCTTTTACCAAAAAGGTGGTTCATTGTTTTGGCAACTATCTTAGCAATATCATTAGACTCAAACTCCACAAAAGCATAGTTTTGGCATTTTCAGGCTTTCCACTTCTGGAGAGCTTGAATCTTGTAATCATGTCATACTTTGAGAAATATGCTCAGATCTGGGTTTCATAAAGCGCTGGAGGTATGTGACCTACACAGATAACTCCAGAAGACAGTTTTTCTTGCTCCTGTCATTGGACTGACAAAGACTCTATCCTTTGAGCAGAACTTTGGCCAGGCTCCTCTGAGGCCTCTGCTTGACTAGGCCTGCCCTTGGGCTTCTCTCTCTGTCCTTGTAGAATCCAGTTTGAGCAAGAATCCTGTGTAGTCAGTTTAATAAAAATCCCCAGGTCAGGCACAGTGGCTCACTCCTATAATCCCCCCACTTTGAGAGCCTGAGGCAGGTGGATCACTTGAGGCCCAGAGTTCAAGACCAGCCTTGCCAACATGGTGAAACTCCATCTCTACAAAAAATACAAAAATCAGCCAGGCATGGTGGCGTGTGTCTGTGGTCCCAGCTACTTGGGAGGCTGAAGCCAAAGGATCACTTGAGCCCAGGAGGCCTAGGTTGCAAGGTTGCAGTCAGCAGAGACTGCACCACTAGACTCCAGCCTGGGCAACGGAGCAAGAGAAGAGAGAAAGAGAGACAGAAAGAGAGAGAAAGAAGGAAGAAAGAAAGAAGGAAAGAAGAAAGAAAGAAAGAAAGAAAGAAAGAAAGAAAGAAAGAAAGAAAGAAAGAGAGAAAGAAAGAGAAAGAGAAGGTTGCAAGGTTGCAGTGAGCAGAGATTGCGCCACTAGACTCCAGCCTGGGCGACAGAGCAAGACCCTGAAGAAAGAGAGAGAGAAAGGGAAGAAAGGAAGAAAGGAAGGAAGGAAGGAAGAAAGGAAGGAAGGACATCCCCCACCCTTGCAATCTGACCACCCTCACTATATTATCACCCTAGCCTGCCTTCAGCAATAATCCTTTCAAGTCAGT
Organism: Pan troglodytes; assembly: GCF_028858775.2. NCBI lineage: Eukaryota > Metazoa > Chordata > Mammalia > Primates > Hominidae > Pan > Pan troglodytes. The sequence continues at coordinate 36,083,566 of NC_086015.1, forward strand.
TTAGCCAGAAACCTCTTATCCTTGATATTTCCCCTTAGTAATTTTCCATCCACTGCCCCTACCCTGCTCTTTGGTTATAAATCTCCACTTGTCCTTGTTGGAGTCTGAGTTGAGCCAATCTCACATTGTAATAGTCCCTATACCGATCACCATGGTCCCGTTGAATAAAGGCAGCCTTACTATCCTTAACAAGTGTCATGAATAATTGTTTCTTTAGCACAGCAAACCTGTACCACCTCCATTAGAAACTTGCCCTCCTCCTGCAGACTCAGTGACAGGAGCAGCTTGGCCATGCCAGAAAAGTCTGCCATGCCGAGAGTACCCAAGCCAACCAAGATCCATCACCTCCTCAGTGAAAATCATCAACAGACAGTTTGCAACCTAAGATTCTTTAAATCTCTTGCTTCAAATTCCTCACCAATTCTGGACAGTTGTATTGTTATCTTTATCCAATCCTAATAATGTCACCCACAATGAAAGGCCCATCTTAAACAAAACTCCTGAAAAATGAAATTTATGGGAGGTCATTGATTTGGACTGAGCTCCTGTGATTGGCCCCAACAAACCACACCAAAATGGAGTCACTCATGTTAAAGTTCTGAAACTAAGTTGTTTATCTGATCTTCTAAAAGATCAGAAGAGATGATAGCCAAATTCCCAAATGGGCCAGTTTTAGACAGCATGATAACGAGGCTCCTTCTGCTTTAACTCTTATAAAGAAAGTAACTTGAAGTGACCTGATGTTAACCAAACTGTTTTTGGATTATGCTGTTACCTTTGTCCTGTTTAAGCAACCTTATAAAAACTGACTGTTCTTCTATAACCAATGGAACACCTTTAAAAAAAAAAATCTTCAGATGAGATGTTGAATTGCCAATTCAATGACTAAAAGATCTAAAACCCATTTAGATCTTTAATTTAAATTTTTTTGTAATTTTGTCTTTTGACAGTCTCAATTCTAAGTCAATTTATATCTTGCCTTCCCAAGTGGGACCCTTGGGAAGGGACCCCTTCTGTGGAACCCAGAGCCACTGCCAAAGCTCTGTGGAGGGTAGTGTTCTCTCATCTTGAGGAGCAATAAATTCAGCTTTGTCTTTTCAGTTGGTTGAGTTAGTGATATTCAGGGATCTGCATTGACAAATAGAATCTAAGTATTACAAAAACAACCTGTCAGGCCTCTTAGCCCAAGCTAAGCCATCATATCCCCTGTGACCTGCACATATACATCCAGATGGCCTGAAGCAACTGAAGATCCACAAAAGAAATAAAAATAGCCTTACTGATGACATTCCACCATTGTGATTTGTTTCTGCCCCACCCTAACTGATCAATGTACTTTGTAATCTCCCCCACCCTTAAGAAGTTTCTTTGTAATCTCCCCAACCCTTAAGAAGTTTCTTTGTAATTCTCCCCACCCTTGAGAATGTACCTTGTGAGATCCACCCACTACCCACAAAACATTGCTCCTAACTCCACCGCCTATCCCGAAACGTATGAGAACTAATGATAATCCCACCACCCTTTGCTGACTCTCTTTTCAGACTCAGCCTGCCTGCACCCACATGAAATAAACAGTCTTGTTGCTCACACAAAGCCTGTTTAGTGGTCTCTTCACACAGACGCGTATGACATTTGGTGCCGAAGACCAGGGTCAGGGGGACTGCTTCAAGAGACCAGTCCCCTGTCCTCACCCTCACTCTGTGAAGAGATCCACCTACGACCTCCAGTCCTCAGACCAACCAGCCCAAGGAACATCTCACCAATTTCAAATCAGGTAAGCGGTCTTTTCACTCTCTTCTCCAGCCTCTCTCACTCCCTTCAATCTCTCTTTCCTTCCAATTCCAGTTGTTTTCCTCTCTAGTAGAGACAAAGGAGACACATTTTATCTGTGGACCCAAAACTCCGGCGCCAGTCACGGACTCGGGAAGACAGTCTTCCCTTGGTGTTTAATCACTGCGGGGACCCCTGCCTGATTATTCACCCACATTCCATTGGTGTCTGATCACCGCAGGGATGCCTGCCTTGGTCATTCACCCACATTGCCTTGGTGGCAAGTCAATTGCAGGGATGCCTGCTTTGGCTGCTCACCCACATTGCAGCCCAGGGCTGCTCCCCACCCACCTTCTCCGTGTCTCTACCCTTCTCTTTAATCTTGCCTCCTTCACTATGGGCAACTTTCCACCCTCCATTCCTCCTTCTTCTCCCTTAGCCTGTGTTCTCAAGAACCTAAAACCTCTTCAACTCTCGCCTGACCTAAAATCTAAGCATCTTATTTTCTTTTGCAACACTGCTTGGCCCCAATACAAACTCGACAATGGTTCTAAATGGCCAGAAAATGGCACTTTTGATTTCTCCATCCTACGAGACCTAGATCATTTTTGTCGAAAAATGGGCAAATGGTCTGAGGTGCCTTTCATCCAGGCATTTTTCACACTTCATTCTCTCCCTAGTCTCTGTTCCCAATGCAACTCATCCCAAAACCTCCTTCTTTCCCTCCTGCCTGTCCCTTCAGTCCCAACCCCAGGTGTCACTGCATCTTGTGAATCTTCCTTTTTTACTAACCCATCTGACCTCTCACCTCCTCCCCAGACTGCTCCTCCTCAGGTCACTCCCCGTCAGGCTGAATCAGGCTCCAACTCTTGTTCAGCCCCTGCTCCCCTACCCTATAACCCTTCTATTACCTCCCCTCCCCATACCTGGTCTGGTTTACAGTTTCATTCTGCAACTAGCTCTCCCCCACCTGCCCAACAATTTCCTCTTAGAGAGGTGGCTGGAGTTGAAGGCATAGTCAGGGTACATGTGCCTTTTTCTCTATCAGACCTTTCACAAATCAGCCAGTGTTTAGGCTCTTTCTCATCAGACCCCACTAAATATATACAGGAATTCCGATATCTAACTCTGTCCTACAATTTAACTTAGAGTGACTTAAATGTCATCCTGACTTCTACCCTCTCCCCAGATGAACGGGAAAGAGTTTTTTTCTGTAGCCCAATCTCATGCTGATAACCACCAGCTTCATGAGCCAGACCTCCAGGAAGGCATTAGAGCAGTTCCCCGAGAAGATCCCCAATGGAACTACCAGGCAGATTCCCCAGGTAGAGCTAGGCGAGATTACATGGTTTCTTGCCTAGTTGAAGGGCTTTAAAAGGCAGCTTATAAGCTGTTAATTATGACAAACTTAAAGAAATTACCCAAGGTAAAGACGAAAACCCAGCCCAGTTCATGGCCCGCTTAGCAGCAACCCTTAGACGCTTTACCGCCCTAGACCCAGAGGGTCCAGAAGGCTGCCTTATTCTTAATATGCATTTTATCACCCAGTCAGCTCCTGACATTAGAAAAAAGCTTTAAAAATTGGAATCTGGCCCTCAAACCCCACAACAGGAATTAATCAACCTCACCTTCAACGTGTACAATAATAGAGAGGCAGTAGCCAGACAGCAATGCATTTCTGAGTTACGGCCACTTGCTTCCAATGTAAGATAACCCACAACCACGGCTCCAGCATATAAGAACTTCAGAACTTCAAAGCCACAGCTCCCAGGGGCTCCTTCAAAACATCCTCATGGACCTTGCTTCAAATGCCAAAAGCCTGGCCACTGGGCCTCAGAATGCCCGCAGCCCAGGATTCCTCCTAAGCCATGCCCTGTCTGTGTGGGTCCCCACTGGAGGTTGGACTCTCCGACTCACATCGCCGCCGCTGCTTCTAAAGCCTCTGGAGCCCAAACCCAGTGTTCCCTGGCTGACTCCTTCCCAGATCTCCTCAGCTTAGCAGCTGAAGACTGACTCTGCCCGATCACATTGGAAGCCCCCTGGACCATCACGGATGCCGAGCTTTAGGTAACTCTTATGGTGGAGGGTAAGTCCATCCCCTATTTAATTGATACGGGGGCTACCCACTCCACATTACCTTCTTTTCAAGGGCCTGTTTTCCTTGCCCCCATAACTGTTGTGGGTATTGACAGCCAAGCTTCAAAACCCCTTAAAACTACCCCCACTCTGGTGCCAGCTTGGACAACATTCTTTTATGCACTCTTTTTCAGTTATCCCCACCTGCCCAGTTCCCTTATTAGGTCAAGACATTTTAACCAAATTATCTGCTTCCCTGATTATTCCTGGACTACAGTCACATCTCATCTCCACCCTTCTTTCCAACCCAAAGCCTCCTTCGTGTCTTCCTCTCATATCCCCCAACCTTAACCCACAAGTATGGGACACCTCCACTCCCTCCCTGGCAACTGATTGCATGCCCATTACTATCCCATTAAAACCTAATCACCCTTACCCCACAACAGGCTTTAAGGGGATTAAATCCTGTTATCACTTGCCTGCTACAGCATGGGCTTCTAAAACCTATAAATTCTCCTTCCAATTCTTCCGTTTTACCTGTTCAAAAACTAGACAAGTCTTACAGGTTAGTTCAGGATCTGCACCTTATCAACCAAATTGTTTTGCCTATCCACCCTGTGGTGCCCAAACCATACACTCTTTTGTCCTCAATACCTTCCTCCACAACTCACTATTCCGTTCTTGATCTTAAAGATGCTTTTTTCACTCTTCCCCTACACCCCTCATCCCAGCCTCTCTTTGCTTTTACCTGGACTGACCCTGACACCCATCAGTCCCAGCAGCTTACCTGGGCTGTACTGCTGCAAGCCTCCAGGGACAGCCCTCATTACTTCAGCCAAGCTTTTTCTTATGATTTACTTTCTTTCCACTCCTCTGCTTCTCACCTTATTCAATATATTGATGACCTTCTACTTTGTAGCCCCTCCTTTGAATCTTCTCAACAAGATACCCTCCTGCTCCTTCAACATTTATTCTCCAAGGGATATCAGGTATCCCCCTCCAAAGCTCAAATTTCTTCTCCATCTGTTACCTACCTAAGTATAGTTCTTCATAAAAACACATGTGCTCTCCCTGCCAATTGGGTCTGACTGATCTCTCAAACCCCAACTCCTTCTATAAAACAACAACTCCTTTCCTTCCTGGGCATGGTTGGATACTTTCGCCTTTGGATACCTGGTTTTGCATCCTAACAAAACCATTACATAAACTCACAAAAGGAAACCTAGTTGACCCCATAAATCCTAAATCCTTTCCCCACTCCTGTTTCCATTCCTTGAAAACAGCTTTACAGACTGCTCCCACACTAGCTCTCCCTGACTCATCCCAACCCTTTTCATTACACACAGCTGAAGTGCAGGGCTGTGCAGTCGGAATTCTTACAGAAGGACCAGGACCATGCCTTGTAGCCTTTTTGTCCAAACAACTTGACCTTACTGTTTTAGGCTGGCCATCATGTCTCCGTGCGGCGGCTGCCACCACCCTAATACTTTTAGAGGCCCTCAAAATCACAAACTATGCTCAACTCACTCTCTACAGTTCTCATAACTTCCAAAATCTATTTTCTTCCTCACACCTGACACATACACTTTCTGCTCCCTGGCTCCTTCAGCTGTACTCACTCTTTGTTGTGTCTCCCACAGTTACCATTGTTCCTGGCCCAGACTTCAATCCAGCCTCCCACATTGTTCCTGATACCACACCTGACCCCCATAACTGTATCTCTCTGATACACCTGGCATTCACTCCATTTCCCCATGTTTCCTTCTTTCCTGTTCCTCACCCTGATTACACCTGGTTTATTGATGGCAGTTCCACCAGGCCTAATTGCCACTCACCAGCAAAGGCAGACTATGCTATAGTATCTTCCACATCTATCATTGAGGCTACCGCTCTGCCCCCTTCTACTACCTCTCAGCAAGCTGAACTCATTGCCTTCACTCAAGCCCTCACTCTTGCAAAGGAATTACGCGTCAATATTTATACTGACTCTAAATATGCCTTCCATATCCTGCACCACCATGCTGTTATATGGGCTGAAAGAGGTTTCCTTACTACACAAAGGTCCTCCATCATCAATGGCTCTTTAATAAAAATGCTTCTCAAGGCCACTTTACTTCCCAAGGAAGCTGGAGTCATACACTGCAAGGGCCACCAAAAGGCATCAGATCCCATTGCTCAGGGCAACGCTTATGCTGATAAGGTAGCTAAAGAAGCAGCTAGCATTCCAACTTCTGTCCCTCACGGCCAGTTTTTCTCCTTCTCATCAGTCACTCCCACCTACTCTCCCACTGAAACTTCCATCTATCAATCTCTTCCCACACAAGGCAAATTGTTCTTGGACCAAGGAAAATATCTCCTTCCAGCCTCACAGGCCCATTCTATTCTATTGTCATTTCATAACCTCTTCCATGTAGGTTACAAGCTGCTAGCCCGCCTCTTAGAACCTCTCATTTCCTTTCCATCGTGAAAATCTATCCTTAAGGAAATCATTTCTCAGTGTTCCATCTGCTATTCTACTATTCCTCAGGGATTGTTCAGGCCCCCTCCCTTCCCTACACATCAAGCTCGGGGATTCACCCCCACCCAGGAGTGGCAAATTGACTTTACTCACATGCCCTGAGTCAGGAAACTAAAATACCTCTTGGTCTGGGTAGACACTTTCACTGGATAGGTAGAGGCCTTTCCCACGGGGTCTGAGAAGGCCACCGCGGTCCTATCTTCCCTTTTGTCAGACATAATTCCTCAGTTTGGCCTTCCCACCTCTATACAGTCTGATAGTGGATCGGCCTTTACTAGTCAAATCACCCAAGCAGTTTCTCAGGCTCTTGGTATTCAGTGGAAGCTTCATACCCCTCACCGTCCTCAATCTTCAGAAAAGGTAGAACAGACTAATGGTCTTTTAAAGACACACCTCATCAAGCTCAGCCTCCAACTTAAAAAGGACTGGACAGTACTTTGACCTTCTGCCCTTCTCAGAATTCGAGCCTGTCCTCGAGATGCTACAGGGTGCAGTCCATTTGAACTTTTATATGGATGCACTCTCTTACTCGGCCCAAACCTCGTCCCAGACACCAGCCCTCTAGGCAACTATCTTCCAGTCCTCCAGCAGGCTAGACAGGACATTCACCAGGCTGCTAATCTTCTCTTGCCTACTCCAGATTCCCAGCCATATGAAGACACCCTAGCTGGACGATCAGTTCTTGTTAAGAATCTGACCCCTCAAACTCTACAACCTCGATGGACAGGACCCCACTTAGTCATCTATAGTACTCCAACTGCCATCCACCTGCAGGACCCTCCCCATTGGGTTCACTGTTCCAGAATAAAGTTGTATCCATCAGACAGACAGCCTGATATCTTCTCTTCCTCCTGGAAATTGCAAGTACTCTCCCCTACTTCCCTAAACCCACTCGCATTTCTGAAGAACAGTAATGACCCTTATGAGCCTAATACATCCCTTCATTTATTAGGTCTATCCATCCTTACGCTACTCTTTGCAACGGGGCTTTACGCAGTCACCCCCACTACTTGGACTGCACCCCAAAAAACTTGTCATCCCTTCTATATTCTGTCTAGCCATACTCCTATTCACCATTCTCAACTACTCATAAATGACCTGCTCTTGTTTACACTGCCGGTTTACATTGTTTCTCCAAGCCATCACAGCTGATATCTCCTGGTGCTATCCCCAAACCGCCACTCTTGACTCCCTCTTGGAGTGGATAGATGATCTTTTCTGACAGGGCACCCTCCAATACTTCCGCCCTGATGAAGTTCTATCCTTTACTTTTATACTCACTCTTATTCTCATTCCCATTCTTATGCCACTCTCTACCTCTCCCTAGTTACCTCCAGCATACTAGCAATCTCATCCACTTTGTCCTCACTGCCGCCAATCCTTCTCTAGCAAAGAATTGTTGGCTATGCATTTCCCTTTCTTCCTGCTCTTACACAGCCATCCCCACTCTACAGGCCGACTGGGCTACCTCTCCCACCTCCCTGCACCTCAGAACCTCCTTTAATAGCCCTCACTTTACCCGCCTGAGGAACTTCTTTACTTTCTAGACAGATTTGGTGAGAACTCCCCAGACATTTCACATCAATAAGCTGTCACACTTCTCCGCATCTACTTACGGCACCTTTCTCCTTATGTCAATTCCACGCCCCCATATTTGGACCGCTAACCACGCAAACAACTATCCCTGTTGCCACTCCTTTATGCATCTCTCGACAACAGCCTACTGGAATCCCTTTAGGCAACCTTCCACTGTCCAAATGTTCCTTTACTCTTTATCTCCAGAACCCAGCCACACACATTACCAAACAGATGGGAGCATTCCAACTTCACATTACTGATAAGCCCTCTATCATTACTGACAAACTGAAAAACATTGGCAGTCACTATTGTTTAGGAATACACCTACCCTGCATCTCACTGCATCCTTCGCTACCCTCCCCCTGCTCATCTGAATCTCCTCCTAGCCCCTCCTCTTGTTGCTTATACCCAGCCCCATGAATAGCAGTGAAAGGTTACTTGTAGACACTATGCGCTTTCTCATATACCATGAGAACCGAACCCCTCCCTCTATGCAGTCGCACCATCAATCCCCATTACAATCTCTAACAGCTGCTGCCCTTGCTGCATCTCTAGGATTTGGGGTGCAGGATTCCTCTTTCAGTACACCCTCTAACCTTTTCACTTTACATTTCCAGTTCTGCCTGACACAAGGTCTCTTCTTTTTATGCGGCTCTTCCACCTACATGTGCCTACCTGCCAACTGGACAGGCACATGTACTCTAGTCTTTCTTACCCCCAAAATCAAGTTTGCAGATGGGAATGAACAACTGCCTGTCCCCCTCATGACGCCAACACGACCAAAAAGAGTCATCCGACTAATCCCTTTTCTTGTGGGTCTACGACTTTCTGCCTCCACTATTGTACTTGGAACTTGAATAGCAGGCATCTCAACCTCTGTCACAACATTCTGCAGCCTCTCTAATGACTTCTCCGCTAGCATTACAGATGTATCACACACTTTATCTGTTCCTCAAGCCCAGGTTGACCCTTTAGCTGCAGTTGTCCTCCAGAACCGCCAAAGCCTCGATTTACTCACTGCTGAAAAAGGAGGACTCTGTATATTTTTAAATGAAGAGTGTTGTTTTTACCTAAATCAATCTGGTCTGGTATATGACAACATAAAAAAACTCAAGGATAGAGCCCAAAAACTCACCAACCAAGCAAATAATAACATTGAACCCCCTTGGACACTCTTTAATTGGACGTCCTGGGTACTCCCAACTCTTAGTCCTTTAATACCTATTTTTCTCCTTCTTTTATTCAGACCTTGTGTCTTTCGTTTAGTTTCTCAATTCATACAAAACAGCATCCAGGCCATCACCAATAATTCTATATGACAAATGCTCCTTCTAAGAACCCCACAATATCACCCCTCACCCCAAAATCTTTCTTCAGTTGAATCTTTCCCACTGTAGGTTTCCACACAGCCCCTAATCCCGCTTGAAGCAGCCCTGAGAGACATTGCCCATTATCTCTCCATACCACCTCCAAAATTTTTTGCCGCTCCAACACCTCACCACTATTTTGTTTTGCTTTTCTTATTAATAAAAGAAGACAGGAATGTCAGGCCTCTGAGCCCAAGCTAAGCCATCATATCCCCTGTGACCTGCACATATACATCCAGATGGCCTGAAGCAACTGAAGATCCACAAAAGAAATGAAAATAGCCTTAATTGATGACATTCCACCATTGAGATTTGTTTCTGCCCCAGCCTAACTGATCAATGTACTTTGTAATCTCCCCCACCCTTAAGAAGTTTCTTTGTAATCTCCCCCACCCTTAAGAAGTTTCTTTGTAATTCTCCCCACCCTTGAGAATGTACTTTGTGAGATCCACCCCCTGCCTGCAAAACATTGCTCTTAACTCCACCGCCTATCCCAAAACCTGTAAGAACTAATGATATGGCCGGGTGCGGTGTCTCACGCCTGTAATCCCAGCACTTTGGGAGACCGAGGTGGGTGGATCACGAGGTCAGGAGATCGAGACCATCCTGGCTAACATGGTGAAACCCCGTCTCTACTAAAAATTCAAAAATTAGCCAGGCATGGTGGCGAGCACCTGTAGTCCCAGCTACTCAGGAGGCTGAGGCAAGAGAATGGCGTGAACCCAGGAGGCAGAGCTTGCAGTGAGCAGAGATTGCGCCACTGCACTCCAACCTGGGCAACAGAGTGAGACTCCATCTCAAAAAAAAAAAAAGAACTAATGATAATCCCACCACCCTTTGCTGACTCTCTTTTCAGACTCAGCCTGCCTGCACCCAGGTGAAATAAACAGCCTCGTTGCTCACACAAAGCCTGTTTGGTGGTCTCTTCACACGGACACGGGTGACACAACCTTAAGGCATCTGGTCAGAGAAAGGGGATCCTTTCCCTGTTCGCCTGACAAACTTTTTTAACTGTCCAATGGGTTCATCTTGCCTACCACCTAGACAGCCGATTTATCAAGACAGGGGAATTGCAATAAAGAAAGAGTATTTCACACAAAGCCGGCTGTGCGGGAGACCAGAGTTTTGTAACTCAAATTAGTCACCCTGAGCATTCAGGGATCAGAGTTTTTAAGGACAATTTGGTAGGTGGGGGGCCATTGAGTCAGAAGTGCTGATTGGTAAGGTCAGAGACAAAATCACAGGGAGCCAAGCTGTCCTCTTGTGGCTGAGTCAATTCCTGGGTTGGGGCCACAAGGTCAGATGAGCCAGTTTATTGATCTGGGTGGTGCAAGCTGATCCATCAAGTGCAGGGTCTGCAAAATATCCACTGATATTTTGCAAAATAAAGCACTGATATTATCCCCAAGAACAATTTGGAGAGAGTCAGAATCTTGTAGCCCCCAGCTGTATGACTCCTAAACCATAATATCTGATCTTTTGGCCAATTTGTTAGCCCTACAAAGTCAGCCTAGTCCCCAGGCAAGAAAGGGGTTTGTTTTGGGAAAGGGCTATTATCGTCTTTGTTTTAAACTATAAACTAAGTTCTTCCCAAAGTTAGTTCAGCCTAAGCCCAGGAATGAACAAGGATAGCTTAGAAGTTAGAAGCAAGATGGAATTGGTTAGGTCAAATCTCTTTCACGGTCTCAGTTATAATTTTGCAATGGAGGTTTCACTGTCATCTAAACTCTGCTCTGAGAGCGCCTGTGCTAATGTTACAGGTAGTTAACCAGGCATCAACAGGGCAGGAGAGCACTCTCCCCCACCCACTAGGAATGTTCGGTAATTATCACATTACCTCTCTAAAAGTGGTGAATTGGGAGCCAGGCGCCAGGGGAGAGGCCGTTTCCTGATGGTCCACACCTGTTGCAGTAAAGTGTGATTTGAATACTGACTCCAGGGAGAAGCAGCTTCCTGGGCATGCACATTAAAAGAGTCAAAATGGTGGTGCACAACGTTCCAGGGGCACGCCACTGGAAAAGGAAGAAAGCCTCAGGTGGGCATGTGGACAACTTCCTAAACACACTGCACATGCTCACCTCCCAAGGGTAAGGAGGGTGCTGCATTTGTGGGCAGCCCACCCTAACGGAAGAATCATGGGAAAGAGGTGAGCCTATAAAGTCCTAGGATGCAGTTAAACGTCACACTTGACCTTTGTGCCTGTTTGGGTCTCTTCCCAGCATACTTTCTTTTCCTTTCTTTCCTTTTCTGAAGCCTTTTAAATAAACTTCCACTCCTTCTCAGAAAGGAGTCGCCCTTCCTGCCTTAGTCTTTTTTTCTGCTTTATGCCCCTCAGTCGAATTCTTTCTTCTGAGGAGGCAAGAATTGAAGTTGCTGCAGACCTGTATGGATTTGCCGCCGGTAACTCGGATACTTTCCACCAGTAACACTAAGACCCCTCCATTCTTCCTGCAGAATCTGTTCTGTGGTCAGCTAGCCTTATGGCTTCTCACCAGTCATGGTCCTGCCTCTGGAAATCCACAGAAAGACTGGCCTCTTTTGCAGAAATCAGCTGTGTCCTTAGTCAGCTCTCTCTGCAGGCAGCTGCCCCAAAGCATGATCTAAAATGTCAGAGGCACCTGCTCAGAGATCTCTGTATCTCCCCTCCTTCTTCAAATAGGGTCAGAAATTCCCACCATTACTACCACCTTTAGAAATTGTGAGTCTACATCTTCTGCCCTTTGGAAATAGACATTTTGTATCTTATGAAATACAAAAAGATTATAAATTTGTTTGCTCTTTTGGTAAGGTGATCTGTATCTTCTGTCCTTTGAGAACAGTGCTACTGTATCTTATGAAACAAGAAAAAAAAATTTTGTTCCTTTATGTTAAGGTCTGGGGACCTCGCTTCAAATGCAAATAAGTTTTGAATGGTGAGTGTATAATTTCTGTTCCACTTTTCACAAATAATTCAAGTCCCGCTTGGTTCACCTTCAAAGTGTGCCTCAACTCTCCACTCAAGGTGAACCCAGCAGGATGTGAATCCCAGTTGGTTTGAAAATATTTCACTGTTGTTCTTTCGTTATAGAAACAATGCATATTTATTATAGAAAATTTAGAAGAGATAGATATCAAAAGACAGAATTACAACAAGTTTAAGCATCTCAGTTGGCTTTATTTGCAATTCTAGAATAGGCAGGACTTTTTTCCATAAAACAGAATAAGTGTTCCAATGAGCTGAGCAAGAGAGTTTGGCTTTATAGACAGAGGAGTGCTGAAGAAAGCAGAAGCAAAGAACAAAGAGTTCATCAGTTACTTTTAGACAGAACAATAGAAAAAGAACTGATTAATTAACATCAGGTTACTTCAGACTACTTCTTTGGTGTAAGGATTAAAGAAGAGGGAACTGCATTATTACGCCCATTGAAGATTTAATCTGGTCCGTTTGGGAAATTGGCTGTCTCTTTCTCCTGGCTTCTCAGAAGGTCAGATAGCAACTTAGTTTGTGTTTGGTGATGTGGAACTTTAGCATGGGTGACTCCGTTTTGATTTTTAGTCCAGTGTGTTGGGGCCTAGTGCAGAAACTCAGTCTAAAACAATGGCCTCCTAAAATTTTTATTTAACATACATAAGTTTTTAAAAAGTTTTCTGTACCTCCACATTTAAAATATTTTGATGTTTGATATTTCAGTTGTTTTATCATTAACATGCAAGTAGGTGTGTGTGTTTACACATTATTTTATGTGTGTGTATATATATACATATCATTTTGTGAACTTTTAAAATTTAATGTATCTTTATTATTTTAATATCACTAATTATTCTCTGCAACATCATTTAATAACTATATAATATACAACAATATAATTTACCTATCGTTGGACATTTAGGTTATTCTGAATTTTAAAATATTATATATTTATATATCTATCATTTACACACATTATGTAAATTAAATATATGTATAACAGACTATTATTCCTCTTGGTATACACTTAAGATATTTCTTTTTTTTGTTTTTTGAGATGGATTCTCGCTCTGTTGCCCAGGCTGGAGTCCAGTGGCGCCATCTGCAAGCTCCGCCTCCTGGGTTCACGCCATTCTCCTGCCTCAGCCTCCCCAGCAGCTGGGACTACAGGCGCCCGCCACCACGCCCGGCTAATTTTTGGTATTTTTAGTACAGACAGGGTTTCACCCTGTTAGCCAGGATGGTCTCGATCTCCTGACCTCGTGATCCACCCGCCTCGGCCTCCCAAAGTGCTGGGATTACAGGCGTGAGCCACTGTGCCCAGCCTAGGTATTTCAATAGAAGTGGAATAAAGCCAATTTATTGTCTTTGAAAATCATGGCACTGTATGTTTCCATCCACAGAGTACAACAGAGCCCCTTTCCCCCTGTCTTCATGAATGTTGGATGTTAGCAGACCCCTCTAACTTTTATGTCAGCTACTAGAAAGAAATCAAACCTGGGTGTTGCTTCCTCCTGCAGTGTTTGAACTACCTCTGATCCGGAAAATTTTCATGTGTTCATTGGTCATTTCTGCTCATGCAAATTGTCTTTTCATGCCCTGTGCTTTTTTTCTACTAAGATACTCAGTTTTCTCTTGTCAACCTAATATAATCGAAAGGGTCAGAATCTAATTTAAAGAGCGTTTATTCAAGTGCACGAGGATGGACCGCCCAGAAACACCAACTCCAAAGGGATGGAGTCGGTGTTGCAATGTAGGGAAGTTAAGATTTCATGTATATGGGTGGAGACAGAGGAGTTTTTGGTGGGATTATATTATTCATACAAGGTTGGCACATAGTTACAGAAATTAGGTTTTAGGCAATGTTTCTTTTGAGAAGGGTGTATTTTAACATCTTTTTGCAGAGGGTATGATAGTCACAGATTTTCTGTCATCTGGTTTAAGCAAAGCAGGACAACAAAAGGGAAGTTAATCTTTAGCAAGTGCTATTCATTAAAAAGGCGGGAAGCTTTTGTCTCTGATTTTGTTTAATTCTCTCTAGTCATTGTACAGAACAAGAAAAATAAGAAAGCAAGTTAATCCATAGTCTGAGAACCATAAATTGTAACCGTATGTGGCTCAGATCACAGTCATCTCTATCTAGGCTTAATTTTTTTGGGGGGGGCTGGGAAGCAGGTCCCAACAGCTTTAAAACTGTATTTATTTTCACACTTTCTCTGCACAGCTTCTCACACTGTCAGAGGCTTCCTTCCCTTTTTTTTTTTTTTTTTTTAAGAGAGAGTGTCTCACTCTGTTACCCAGGCTGGAGTGCAGTGGCACAACCATGACTCACTGCAGCCTCAACCTCCTGGGCTGAAGCGATCCTCCTACCTCAGCCTCCAGAGTAGCTGGGACTACAGACATATGCCACCACACTCAGCTAATTTTTGTATTTTTTGTAGATACGAGGTTTCACCATGTGGCCCAAACTCCTGAGCTCAAACAATCCTCCTGTCTTAGCTTCCGGAAGTTCTGGGATTACAGACGTGAGCCACTGTACCTGGCTGACTCCTTCCCTTGATACTCAACCTAACTTAGGAGTGCCCCACCTGGAAGACCTCCAAGCTGCTGTAACATTACCTGGCCCACTCCACACTTCTGATATGGGAACCCTTGGTTCCTGTTTCCCTCTACACCACCCCCATCCCCATCACAGCAGTCATTACCCGGAAATACATTGTGATCCTGCCTGCTACAAGACAGAGCCAAAATGTGGATTTTCTCAATTTTGTCCTCCTAGTATCTCACACACAAACATACACACACACAGAGGGACTCAGCCTAAATATTTGTTAAGTGAATGTATTCGTCCATTCTCATGTTGGTAATAAAGACATACCTGAGACTGGGTAATTTATAAAGAAAAAGAGCTTTAATAGACTCGCAATTCCACATGGCTGGGGAGGCCTCACAATCATGGTGGAAGGCGAAAGGCACATCTTATATGGTAGCAGGCAAGAGAGAATGAGAGCCAAGTGAAAGGAGAAACCCAGTATAAAACCATCAGATCTTGTGAGACTTATTCACTACCACAAGAACAGTATAGGGGAACCGCTTCCATGATTCAAATTATCTCCCACTCTGTCCCTCCCACAACCCATGGGAATTATGGGAGCTACAATTCAAGATGAGATTTGGGTGGGGACACGGACAAACCATATTAGTATATAAACACACATACATATGCCATAACTGCTAGGGGAAAATATTCAAAACCATTGGCTTGCTAAAGTGAATCAATATCTTTATACGTGAAAGCTAGTTTGGAGTATACATGTGATATCTCCTTCTCCTGGGAAACTATAGAACTCTCCTCTTGAGGAATTACTCTGCTCTGGAGAAGAGTTTTCAGGATGCTGACATGTGGGTGTGCCCCCACTGAAAAAGACTTGCTTGTAGATCAGTAAGGTATCTATGGGTTACAGTAATCTATTGCACATTTCAAAATAGCTAGGAGAGAAGAATAGGAATGGTTTTAGCAGAAAGAAAATATAAATATTTATGGTGATGCATATCCCAATTACACTGGTTTAATCTTTGCAAATTATATGAATGTATTAAATTATCACAAATGGCCTGAAACTATATACATTTGTTATGCATCAATTTTAAAATAATTAAGGCTTACTTGCAACCCAGTCACCCTCTGTTGACAAGTCATGCCAGTCCACTTAGAGCCATTTCACTCTTATACCAACAGCCACACATCACCAAACATTTGACAGTCTCCAACATAAAAAAGACAACACAAACAGGATCACATAAACATGAAAGAAAATCAAAACCTATAATAAACATCTTCACAGAAATAAAAAGAATAATGAGAAAGAGCTCTTGGAAATGGAAAATAATATGGCTTTAATTTTTTAGAGAAATTCACCAAAAGGGTTAAAAGATGAAATCCAGAAAGTGAAGATGAGTACAAGCAAACAATTGGAAATAAGAAAAGAAAAGACTTCAGGAAAGGTGACAATGCTAAATGATAAAATTTCAAATAGAAACTACAGAGAAAATGAAAAGGAGTTACTCCTTGAATAAATAACACAAAACATTCTATGAAACTGAAAAACACAATCATTCAGATTTAAAAGACACAGAGTACCCAGCACCCTGAATTTTAAAAGCTTGTGACAGGACTCTAAGCATGAAAGCTGGGGATAAAAAGAGGATCCTAAAACTTTCAGAGACAGAGGAAATGAAAAAAAAAAAATCCAAGGTATCTGTTCAAAGAAAAACCTTAGACAAAGCAACTTTGCAGAGTTTAACTGGGCAAAAGAATTATTTGTGAATTGGGCAGCCTCCAGAGCCAGAGTAGACTCAGAGGCTCCAGCACAGCCACATGGTGGAAAAAGATTTATGGACAGAAAAAGGAAAGTGACGGACAGAAAACCGAAAAGAGATACACAAAAAGCTGGATTGGTTACAGCCCAGCCTTATTTGAACACTGTTTAACAGCTTGATTAGCCAAAACTCGGTGATTGGTGCAAGAGTAGGTTACAGTGTTTATCTCTCCATTTAGGTTATAGTTCACTATGTACAGAGAAACCTTTAGCTCAAACTTAAAATATGTAAGGAGGAAACTTTAGGTTAAACTTGGTTTAACAGGTCATATACAAAGAAACTATAATAATGAAGAATCTAAGCAGTGTTAATATAGAAATATGTATAAAAGTGGAGTGGCATAATCAAGGCAGAAATTTATTCCGAACTCATATCACAGTTCAGAGGTAAAGTCCAGAGCAAGAATGGCAGCTCTGGGAACCTCATCACACAGCTTCCAACCCAGAATTCAAGGTGGCAGCCAGGTCCCCCGATCATGTCTGCACCTGTCCATGGGGAAGAAGGGAATGGGAAAGGCCATTGGCTGCTGATTCCTTCCAGGCATAATCTGAAAGTGGAAAATATCATTTCAACTCAACACTCCACTGGCCGAACTTAGTTACATGTCCACAAAGTGCTGCAAGGAAGGCTAGGAAATGTCATCTCCAGCCAGGCTAAAAGTTAGGCATTATTTTACTAAGGAAAAAAATGGATACTGAAAGCGAAATAGAAGCCTCTGCCACAAATAGGAATCAAAACAGAATCATATTTCTTCACAGCATCACTGTGATACTAGTAGTCAATGAAATAATGTCTTCATTGTTTGGTGGGTAAAAGACACTTACCCTAGAATGCCATTTTAGTCCATTATCAAAAGTGAGTTTCAGTAAGGCAATAAGACATAAACAGAGAGTTTTCTGAAAATTACTGAATGGTGTGCTCTAATTAAACACAGAGTAAGCCAAGAGAGAGGAGGACAGGGGGTGTAAGAAGCAGGCCTGGAGAGCAAATAGTGCAGGCTGACGGATGGATGGCTCTGGGAAGGAAGTCTCCAGGAAAAAATGAAATCCATAAATTACCTAATCAATTTGTATTTGATCATTTGTGAACAACTACTAGCAGACATATACTAGATCCAGTGAAAACAAGTAGGGAAAAATAACCTGTAAGGATAAAAAGACGAATAGTATATAGGTAAAAAATGCAAAGGCAATCATCAAGTCGGCGGGGGTGTGGGGAGAGCACACTAGAGAAAATTTAATTATAGAACATGATCTGGCACTATAGCTAAATATATTTTCTTTCTTTTTTTCCTTTTTTTTTTTTTTTTTTTTTAGCTGGAGTCTTGCTCTGTCACCCAGGCTGGAGTGTAATGTTACAATCTTGGCTCACTGCAACCTCTGCCTCCTGGGTTCAAGTGATTCTCCTGCCTCAGCCTCCCAAGTAGCTGGAACTACAGTCATGCGCCACCACTCCTGGCTAATTTTTGTATTTTTAGTGGAGACCTGGTTTCACCATGTTGGCCAGGATGGTCTTGATCTCTTGACTTCGTGATCCACCTGCCTTGGCCTCCCAAAGTGCTGGGATTACAGGCGTGAGCCACCGCGCCTGGCCACTAAATATATTTTCATGACACAATGATGTAGACTGATTGCTGAATTAACCCAGAGCTGTGGCATAACTGGAAATGGAGAAGACAGGGAGAGGGAATGTGTGCATGGGAAGGGTGAGTGTTGGAGAAGTAAAGTGTCACTTACTATTCTAGGAAGCCTAAAAATCAAGAGGTAGCAGAACACTCCACTTTATTTATAATAAGCAAAATATAATGTACACTAAATAGAGAATATTTTTGCCTATTCTGTTGAAAACCCAAAAGTTCAAAGTATACTCCCTCAGCAAGGCCGTGGGAAAGCAGTCATGCCCACACATTGCTGGTAAGAATGCACACTGGCCTAGCCCCTGGGGAGGTCCATGCAGCCATACCTCTCAAAATGACAAACGTGTACACCCCATGACCCAACAGTTCCATTCTGGACATTTATCTTAGTGTATTAGTGTGTTCTCATGCTGCTGATAAAGACATACCCAAGACTGCGTAATTTATAAAGAAAAAGAGTTTTAACAGACTCACAGTTCCATGTGACTGGGGAGGTCTCACAATCAAGATGGAAGGCAGGTGGCATGTCTTACGTGGTGGCAGACAAGAGAGAAAACTTGTGCAGGGAAACTCCCCTTTGTAAAACCATCAGATCTCATGAGTCTCATTCACTATCCCGAGAACAGCACAGGAAAGATCTGCCCCCATGATTCCCACTGGGTCCCTCCCATGACATGTGGGAGCTACAATTCAAGGTGAGATTTGGGTGGGGACACAGCCAAACCATATCACTTAGCAACACACTTGAAACAGGAAAAGTTCCCTTGTCCCCCTCACAGGGCATGTGATGGGGGTGTGGCTCACTTCTTCGGTATCCTGCTGTTCAAACCTCTAGGGGAGCATACAGTCAGTGAGGCTGTGGGGCTCCAACCCCGTAGCAGTGTCTAGGGGTATTTACAGCTGAAGCCCCAGTGGGTGTGTGTTAACAGGCTGCTCTTTTAGTTTAGCCGTCCATAGGCAGCTTGTGTTAGTCAGCTCAATTAGACCCCTGCCTTATGGCAAGGACAGAGGCTATCAGTATCCCAGGCCTCTTGCCTTGGTGTACCAGAAGAATCAGATCACACATGGGCTTGGAGAATGAGTGCAAGGTTTTATTGAGTGGAAGTAGCCCTCAGCAGATGGGGCAGCCAAAAGGGAGATGGTTTTCCCCTGGAATCAGGCTGCTTGGCATCTTGGGCTCTCCTCCAGCTACCCTGGACAAACTCTGCCTCGTTCCACCAGTCGATGGCATGCAAGTGTGCTGGCGTCTGTCGTGTGCTTTTCCGCTGGCATGCTCCTCTCAATGTCCTCTTGACGTCCAGCCACTTGTGTCTTCTTCCACCGATGTGTTCCTCACAACATCCAGTGGCTTGTGTGTGTGCCTGCTAGGGTCTCAGGGTTTTTATCGGCACAGGATGGGAGCATGGCAGGCCAGGGTGGTCTTGGGAAATGCAACATTTGCATGCAAAGGCAGGAATGCCTGTCCTCACCTAGCTCCTTGGGCACAGGCCTGGAGGTGGAGCCCTAGCCAGGGGCCATGCCCTCCTCTACCTAACACTTCCCTGCCCCCCTTCCATATCAGTGTCATACATGGGCAAAATAACATCTGTATGTGTTTATTCACTGCAGCATTTTTTATAAAGAAAATATTGGAAATTATGCAAATGTCCATCAGCTTTTAAAAAAGAATAAGGGTGTTTTTGAATATGTTTGCTATAACAAACGACCTTAGACTGGATGGCTTAAACAACAAACATTTATTTCTCATGGTTCAGTGACTGGAAGTCTGAGATCAGGGTGCTAGTATGAGCAGGTTCTTGGTGAGAGCCCAAGAGGTCATGTCCTCACGTGGCCTTTCTTTGGTGGTGCACACAGACAGGAAGGAAGCTCTCTCATGTCTCTTCATACAAGGGCACTAATCCCATCATGAGTGCTCCATCCTCATGATCTACTTACCTCCCAAAAGCCCCATCTCTAAATACCATCACACTGCGGATTGGGTTTTCAACATATAATTTGGGAAGACACAAACATTCAATCCACAGTAGATGCTCTCTGTATTTATTGAAATGGCATGATTATCTTCTTAGCTGAAAAAAGTAAGCTGCAGAACAGTGTGTATATGACATCATCATCTGCGCTGTTCACCAGCTTCCCTGGACTCCTGGGCACAAGATAAGTTCCCACTTCCCTGCCCCTTTGTGTGATGGTTACTATGGGACTGAATGAAGGGGGATGAATGCAGAAATGAAAACTTAAGACAAAAGAGTCTGTTTTAAAGAAGGTGTCAGGGGGCTCCTTGTTTCTAGTGAGCAAGGGCCTTGAGCTTCCACAGCCCTTCCACAGTATAGGTAATACTACTATTACTATAAATTTATTGGGTAGAAAGAGCAGGGAGGAGGAGGTAACGATTAGTCAGCTGCTTGATTGATCACAGGTTCACATTATTGATAACAGGCTTCAGATGTGCCTAATCACAAGAAACCCTGCGCCTGGGGCCTGACTGCCCTCAGTATTTCTTCTGGGCAGCAGATGCAGTTTATCAGTTTGCCAACATCCTGCTTTCATGAGAACAGTTTGCTGTTTACTCATATAGCCTCCAGTGGTAAACTGAGTTTATCATGACCCTCATTCTTTTGGCCTCCAACATCTCCCTCTTTTTGTTTTTGCATTAACTGAATAAGATCTGTCCCTATGTTATGGGGGTTGATGTCAGCGTGACTCCGGTCAGTCCTTGCTCTGTCTTCGCATTCAGATTCAACTGGCTCATGGCTCATACTGGGGGAACCAGGCCCGTGCTTGGGATCCATAGGTCCCTCCAGTCTACCGTTCCATGGTCGCACACACCTTGAGGGTACCCACAAGGTTTGTCCATCTCCTATAAAAACTCAAGCATACCCTTGTCCCCATGTTAGTAAATCCACTGAAAACTTTCCACTGATAATGAGAGACAGGCTCTTTCTGATTAACAGAAGGCGCAGAGAAAGCAAATCGAGGCCTATCCTTCTTGTGCAATAGTATAACAACAACAACAAAAAATCCTTAAAATCTATCACTATGAGAAGCCTGTCCCTCGGAACGGCCGCAGGGGATGGCAGACCCTGCTGCAATGCACCCACTGGTTTAATCTGTGCATTAGTAGCTCTCAAATCATGTAGCAATCGCCACCTTCCTGACATTTTTGGAATCGCAAATACTGGTATCAGTTTATCCTGTGATAAAGGCCATTGCTCCACCCATACAGGTTTGTTAGTCAGCCACTCTAATGGCAAAGCAGTGGGTGGAGGAGAAGTATCAATGACCCTTGTCAGAAATCCTGACGACCTAGCCCTTTTCTATCTGTCTGTTCAGTTATTGATAATGATTCAGGGTTTCCTTGGAGGGGCTTTCCTAAGACGTTTCTGCTCTGAGATCCCATTTTCTTTAACATTGTAAATCCTAGATTATCAATAGTTTCATTTGTAAGTCTCATATCTCATGCTGTAAGTAAATCTTGACCCCATAGATTAACAGCTATATTTGCAACATAACGTTGAAAAGTACATGACTGTCCATCCACTCCAAGACAGGGCAAAATCGCAGCTCTCTGTTAAACACTTTGAGCTGTTCCTACTCCCACTAGGGATGTAGAAGTTAATTGCAGAGGCCAGGACGGGGGCCAATTGCTTTTAGATATTACTGACACATCAGCTCCCATATCCATAAGCCCATAAAACTTCTTTCCTTTAATTTGCACTGTACAGTGGGTCTATTAGATGCTATGGGTTGTGATAGATAAATTTCCCTCCTAGTTGTACTCCCAAATCCTTTATTCTCTCATTTCTCCTTAAGTGGAGAAGGGTGTAATTTACAGGGAATAAGCAACAGTCAAGCAATACATTCTCCCGGTTCAAAAACCCAAAGATCTTGTGACATCACCATCACCTGAATTTCTCCTTCATAATTCAAATCAACAACTCCTGGGACTACAGTAATGCCCTGTAGGTTAAGATGACTTTTGCCTAAAATTAATTCCATACATCCTGTTGGCAAGGGTCCCCAAATACCAGTGGGAATATTGGCGGGTTTGTCTCCTCCAACTAATGCAACCCATTCTCTGACTGGGAGATCTAATCCTGTACTTCCAGGTGTTCTTAAGCCTTTTGTACATCTCACAGATGCCAGTGCACATTTACAATCCATGTTTGCATCCCCAAAAGCCAAAGCCAATGCTAGCATTTCTGCAGCCACAGAAGAAGACAGTACAGGCCAATTTTCATCCTCCCTCTCCTGTTCACCATTTTCAATAGGTGCTGTGGGTGGGGCAAAAGACTCTCTCAAATTTTCAGCACATAACTCCTGCTGTCCCGCTAAATAAGAAGGAAACAATGGCAAAGAACAGCATGGGCCAAACTCCAAACAAAAACAGAAAGAATAGATAAATTCTGCCCCATGTTACCTTGATTCAGAAACTTCCCATTCCCAGTACCTCTTTAGGACACTGACCTTATATCAGCTGCCGGCAGACTCGTCCCGGGGTTTCTCGTTCATCTGGTCAGTTTTACTTTCTCTGCTCCAGCAGACCTTCTTCATTCATGTCCCTGTATGTCCCTGTCGGTTCCTGTTAGTCCCTGCAAGTCTCTTCTAGTTCCTATTTTTCCCTATTGTCTCTGTTTTTCTCTATTTATCTCTATTTGTCCCTGCAGGTCCCTGTTTAGGCACCACTTGTGATGGTTACTATGGGACTGAACAAAGGGGGAAGAGCACAGAAATGAAAAACAAAAACAAAATAATCTGTTTTAAAGAAGGCGTCTGGGGGCTCCTTGCTTCTAGTGAGCAAGGGCCTTGAGCTTCCACAGCCCTTCGTATTTATTGGGTAGAAAGAGCAGGGAGGAGGAGGTAACAATTGGTCAGCTGCTTGACTGATCACAGGTTCACATGTGCCTAATCACAAGAAACACTGCTCCTCGGGCATGACCACCCTCAGCATTCCTTCTGGGTGGCAGATGCAGTTTGTCAGTTTGCCAACATCCTGCTTTCACGAGAACAGTTTGCTGTTTATTCATATAGCCTCTAGAGGTATACTGAGTTTATCATGACCCTTACTCTTTCGGTCTCCAACACCTTTAATCTGTCAGGTCCGTGTAACATGCTTTGGTCAATGAACCGGAGCAGAGGAGATATGGGTCAACTCCGGGAGAAAGGCTTTCAGGGCCAGTGAGGCTTTAATCTGTCAGGTCCATGTAACATGCTTTGGTCAATGAACCGGAGCAGAGGAGATATGGGTCAACTCTGGGAGAAAGGCTTTCAGGGCCAGTGAGTGATTAGTCATGTTCCCTGCCCACTCCCATCACAAACATGACCCTCCAGATGGTAGACACTCAGTTGGTTTGCAGTCCTGGGTGAGGAAAATGTGAATCCCCAGCCAGCCCAGGATGGACACACAGCATGTGGGAGAAAGAAGCCATGAAGATGCATGAATTGTTTGTTACTGCAACATATTCTCCTTTATCGTGACTGGTACAGGATAGTAAAGCACCTTTTGTGTAAAAAAAGAAAAGGGCAGAAAAATTAACCCTTTTCTTGTTTAGAAAAACAAAGTGGGCCAGGCATGGTGGCTTATGCCTCTAATCCGAGCATTTTGGGAGGCAACAGTGGACAGATCACCTGAGGTCAGGAGTTCGAGACCAGCCTGGGCCAACAAGTCGAAACCCCATCCCTACTGAAAATACAAAACTTAGTCAGGCGTGGTGATGCCCACCTGTAATCCCAGCTACTAGCGAGGCTGAGGCAGGAGAAATACTTGAACCTGGGAGGTGGAGGTTGCAGTGAGCCAAGATTGAGCCACTGCACTCCAGCCTAGGTGATAAAGCAAGACTCCTTCTCAAAAAAAAAGAAAAGAAAAGAAAAAGAAAGTGCAGCTCGCTGCCAGTGCTCATTTAATTTTACATAAACATGCTCTTAGAGACTGAAGCAAATCTGACTGATTTTCAATGTGAATATAAATTATGAAAACTGTTCTTGGAGTTATTTCTAAACAGAGCTAACATCAGAGTTGTCTGAATCACCAGAATCATCTATTTCAGAAAAACTGAATTCATCAAATGAATCTTCAGCCAACAACTCTTTGAGAACAATGTTAACATCACGTATAGGAATGCTACATTTTTTAGGATTTGCCACCTTCAGTGATTGAGAAATATTATATTTTGTAAATGGAAATACCACTACTAAAAACATAATGCTATAAATATTAGAATTATGTCTTTTGTTTCCAAAGTTGATATACTAGAGCAATGCAAAAATAATAATACAAGCAAGATATTTTGTGGCATAGTTATCTTAGGGCAAATGCTGCAGTGGCAAGCACTACTAGCAAGTATTCTTGGGGCAAACAGGAAAAGGACTAAATGTATAATGGTATTTTCTCATATGCAGGCATACACAAAAAACAAATAATAGTGGTTACCTGAGAAATGGAGTTGGGTAGGAATTGGATAGAGGACAAGAGGAAGAGAACTGCTCTTTACTTTACATCTTTTTATATGTTCCATTTTAGAACAATGTGATTTCATTACTTATTCAGACACTTTAATTTAAAAAAATAAATAGAAGCATAAGGACATTATGTAGAAATATGGAAGTAAATACCAGAAGAAATATTGAAAGTGGTTGTTTCTAAGGAGTAGAATCTGGAGAGAGGGTTGCTGCTTTCCATTTAGTATTTACTATTTCCACTTAGATTTAGTAGTTGGTACTAGATCATTTTAAAAACCACGTGCATGTACTAGATTTTTGATTTTTTAAAATTAAGAGAAAAAACCCCAGAGAGTGACCAACCAAACGTCATGTGAAGCGATATTGCAAGGGCTAAATTTTATCCACGTCTCATATGTTGAGAAGTGACATAAGAATATAAATTTTTGAACTGCTCCAAAATGCCAATCTTTTACAAATTAAATCACATCTCTTATACTTGCAGGTCATTCATGGAAAACTGCAATCAGTCTTGAATGCTGTTTGGCATAAAATATAAAGCAAGGATTGGTATCTGATTTCATAGTTTAGAAAAGAGGAAAACCAGAAAAGCCACAGATACTTTTGCTTTTGCCAAGAAGGCAACTTCTGCCTCAAAACATCCTCTGTCCTATCCCCCTCCCACCACCACCTACCTAGCTGTCCAAGTAAAAAATCTGAAAGTCATCGTTAACTCTCCCCAACATTGCCAGATCTTGTGGGTTCTACCTATAGTCCTGGATCACTTAGGTTCAAATGCTAGATCCTATAGGTTCTTCCTTTAACTGGTCCACTTTTTTCCATCCCTTTGGTATGCAACAGCCTCTTACTTAACTGTTCTTGTTACTTCCAACTTTGCCCCTTCTAGGACATCTGCTTTGCTGCAACACGAGTAATCTTTTTTTGTTTTGTTTTGTTTTGAGACTGAGTCTCGCTCTGTCGCCCAGGCTAGAGTGCAATGGCGTGATCTTGGCTCACTGCAAGCTCCGCCTCCCGGGTTCACGCCATTCTCCTGCCTCAGCCTCCCGAGTAGCTGGGACTACAGGCGCCAGCCACACGCCTGGCTAATTTTTTGTATTTTTTTAGTAGAGACGGGGTTTCACCGTGTTAGCCAGGATGGTCTTGATCTCCTGACTTTGTGATCCTCTCGCCTCAGCCCCCCAAAGTGCTGGGATTACAGGGGTGAGCCACTGCGCCCGGCCAAGAGTAATCTTTTAAAAACAAATATGGTACCTCACTCACCAACCTAAACACTTCAATATTCCCTCAGCGTCTCCAAAAGAAAATCAAAAGCTCTATGACAAAAGCCTGCATTATCTGGCCTCCACCAAACTGTCTGCCTTATCTGTCTTTATTCTGTTTTTCTTAATCCTTTTTTCTTTCCTTTCTTTTCTTTTTTTTTTTTTTTTTTGAGATGAAGTTTCACTCTTGTTGCCCAGGCTGGAGTGCAATGGCGCCATCTCAGCTCACTGCAAGCTCCACTTCCTGGGTTCAAGCGGTTCTCCAGCCTCAGCCTCCCGAGTAGCTGGGATTACAGGCATGTGCCACCACTTCCGGCTAATTTTGGATTTTTAGTAGAGACGGGGTTTCTCCATGGAGGTCAGGCTGGTCTTGAACTCCCAACCTCAGGTGATCCACCCACCTCAGCCTCCCAAAGTGCTGGGATTACAGGCGTGACCCACCATGCCCGGCCTCCTTTTTTCTTTTTTTAGTGACTTTGTTTCTGATTTTTAAAAACACCTTATCTATCTATCTATCTATCTATCTATCTATCTATCTATCTATCTATTTTGAGGCAAGGTCTGTCACCCAGGCTGGAGTGCAGTGGTATGATCTCTGCTCACTGCAGCCTCAACCCCGGGGGCTCAAGCAATCCTGCCACCTCAGCCCCCTGAGTAGGTGGGACTACAGGTGCGTGCCACCATGCCTGGCTAATTCTTGTAATTTTTGTAGAGACAGTTACACCATATTTCTCAGGCTGGTCTCGAACTCCTGAGCTCAAGGGATCCTCCCACCTCAGCCCCTAAAGTGCTGGGATTACAGGTGTGCACCACGGCACATGGCCGTTCATCTGTCTTTATGGCTTGAATTATCCTCCAACTTATTGAATTTTCATTTTCTCAAAAGAACCGATGACTATTTTCATTTTGCCTCCTAACCTTCACCCATGCTGTTCTCTCTGCTTCAAACACTCTTCCCCGACTTAATTCCTTCCTACTCATCCTTCAATTCAGACATCCAGAAGGTCTTACCTGACACCTTGGGTCCAGGTTGCTGCCCCTCCCATTTGTTCTGGCGTCCCTCATCTCTCATCAGGGGAACATAAGGGTGGATAGTTTTGTAGATACCTGCTTTGTTCTTTATCTAGTCTCCCTTCTGGACTGTAAGTTCCATGAGGGCAGGGACTTTGTTTTCTTCAACATTGTGTCCTTAGCTCCTGGCACATAGTGAGTTCAGTAACTATGTGTTGAATAAACAAATGAAAAAGACAAACTAAAAACCAAGTTCAGGCTGGACACAGTGGCTCACGCCTGTAATATGAGCACTTTGGAAGACCAAGGCGGGCAGATCACTTGAGGTCAGGAGTTTGAGACCAGCCTGGCCAACATGGTGAAACCCCATCTCTACTAAAAATACAAAAATTAGCCAGGCATGGTGGCGGGCACCTGTAATCCCAGGTACTCGGGAGGCTGAGGCAGGAGAATCGCTTGAACCCAGGAGTCAGAGGTTGCAGTGAGCTGAGATCGTGCCACTGCACTCCAGCCTGGGTGACAGAGGGAGACTCCCTCTCAAAAACAAAACACAGAAAACCAAGTTCAGGTGGATATTTGACTTTTAATCAAGCAAAAATTCTGAATAGATATGCCTTTCTCTGGTCAGTTACAGTGCTAAGTCTGGTAAATTCATCTTTAAAACTCCCAAGTTCTCCAAATGATCCAAGCTGGCTCACACCCCAGACATAATCTATAATAATACACAGTGCTGGGCTAAGAGCTGGCTTCTAAACCAAAAGTAGATTATGGTAGTGTGGTTTGTAAAAGAAGCAACAACTTTTCACACTGTCCCAATTTAAGGAACTGGTGAAAACGTGCAGTTGCTGGATAAAACCTGGTACACAGACCTCTTGGATAATGTAATAAAGTTTGATGTGAACAGATTACAATTGACACCTGCTACTGCTAAGTGCCTGGGTCTCTATTTGGGTCTTTCAAGCAGCCAAATCTGCCTTTTATCCATTATGTCTGTATTCCCCAAGGAAGTGAGATAAAAGCCAATATAAGTTTCCAGAAGGAGGCATTGTTTTCTTCCGCCAAAAATCTGTAATTTATCACTGGACTGTCAATAACAATATTGAAGATGGGTAATTGCATTTGAAACCACTATACCAAGAACAAATGTCACCACCAGAGATTGTATGGTGTGTAATGAGGAAGCAAAGTTGTGATATATGTGGGGTAAGGCAGAATAGATAAAATGTTTCTCTACGGTGGTCCAAGTGTATGTTTTACTTGGAATTAGAGAAATAAATCTAACCAATATCAGCCTGTGAAAAAGTTTTCAGTGTCACAGAGAAATAAGAAAAATAAAGACTTTGGGGGAGTGTTTTCCAAAAAGCTAAGTTGTTTTCTTTTAAGTTTTCATTATATGCATCCTTTTCTTATGTTGACTGACATTTTTAATGCGAAATGACATCTAGTGAAAAAGCAAGTAACAGAACAATGTGCATAGCATACTAATTAAAAACAAGAGGAGCCAGGCGCAGTGGTTCACGCCTGTAATCCCAGCACTTTGAAAGGCTGAGGCGAGAGGATCTCTTGAGCCCAGGAGTTCAAGACCAGCCTGGGCAGCACAGTGAAACTTCATCTCTACCAAAAACTTTTAAAAATTGGCCAGGTATGGTGGCTCGCACCTGTAGTCTCAGCTAGTTGGAAGGATGAAGTGAGAGGATCAATTGCTTGAGGTTAGGAGGTCAAGGCTGCTGTGAGCCATGTTTGTGCCTCTGCACTCCAGCCAGGCAACAGAGCGAAACTCTGTCTCAAAAACAAAAAAAGAGAGAGGAAAAAAATGTATTTGTATATGCATGGAATATTCTTGGAAGGATATACAAAGAAATTGGGATTGAGAACAAGGGTTTCTTCAAAGGAGGGAATTGGGCATCTGCTGTAAAAGAAAGGGATTTCACTGTATACCTCTTTAAGACTTTTGGGTTTTGAGCCAAATGGATGCATTAATTATTCAAAATATAAGTTAATTAAAGTAAGATTAATAAGATGAATTAAAATTAAATAAGATGAAATAAAATGGTAATCGGATATGGTAATAGCTTATGTCCTTACTTGGAGAAAATGGACAAGTCTCTGTCAGACATCAAAAGAATTAAAAATATTTTAATCTGTAAAATCCTGAAGTCCTATTTTTAAAAATAAATATCTAACACACTGATATTAAGTAAATATCTTCTCATTTTAGTTAAAGAAGATGCATGTGTCAGTTTGTCCCATCACTGGCGATGACTTTGACCATGTGGTTAAGGTGGTGTCAGCCAGTTTACTCTACAGTAAAGTTACTGTTTTATCCTTTGTAAACAATTTGTGTGGACACTTTAATGCTAAATAAATATCCTGTCCCACATCAAACTTTCGTCACTATTGTTAGCATCCATTGATGATTGTCTAGAGCCATCATTCTTTCCATATTTATGGGTTGACATTTGACTTGTTTGTCTGCCTTGTTTGTTTACTTATTTCCCTTCTGCCTCGTTTGTTTACTTGTTTCTTTGAATCGGTATAGGCTCATGAACTTTTATTCAAAGAGTTTAAATTCATAACTATTATTATTAATTTTAATGCATGCATTGACTCAGATTTGCCTAGTGGGAAATCCTTTTTTTTTTTTTTTTTTAATACTATGGACCACAAGACCCTGCTATTTAATCTGGGCTGACTGTGTCTCTGACTGAAATGCTCCTCTCTCTCATACTTACTTATTAATTGTAGTTTTCTGTTCCTCAAACATGCAGGCTCTGCACTGCCTCGGGGCCTTTACACTAGCGGTCCCCCTCCCTGGAGTTCTCTTCTTCCCACCTTCCCATGGCAGGCTCCTTCCATGCGTTCAGATGTCTCCTTCTCAGAGAATTTTTCTGGGACCATCTTGTCTAATATAAGACTAATCCCTTGGCTGGGCGCATGGCTCACGCCTGTAATCCCAACACTTTGGGAGGCCGAGGTAGGTGGATCACAAGGTCAGGAGTTCGAGACCAGCCTGGCCAACATGGTGAAATGCCATCTCTACTAAAAATACAAAAATTAGCCTGGCATGGTGGCGGGTGCCTGTAATCCCAGCTACTCGGGAGGCTGAAGCAGGAGAATCACTTGAAACCAGAAGGCAGAGGTTGCAGTGAGCCAAGATCACGCCACTGCACTCCAGCCTGGACAACAAGAGCAAAACTCTGTCTCAATTAAAAAAAAAAAAAAGACTAATTTCTCTCTCACTCTTACTCCCACTCTCATTCTCAGTCTCTCTTTTGTATTTCATTTTATTTACCTTTTGAGACAGGGTCTTGCTCTGTCTGGAGTGTAGTGGCACAATCATAGCTCACTGCAACCTCAAACTGTTGGGTTCAAGGGATCCCCCTGCCTCAGCCTCCTGAGTAGCTGGAATCACAACTACTCAAGAGATCCTCCTACTGGGATTACAGGTATGAACCACTGCACCTGGCCTCTCCTGTATTTTAGATATCTCCCTCTCTGTTGGCTCCTCCCCAGGACTAGTCCAACATAGTCTAGCCTCCTCCACATGATGTAAAACAAACAAGCACAAAAAAACTAAAATTATTTTGCTACTCTTTAGTTTTGCCTCTCCTTTTCCTCATATCCCTAGCTCTCATCTTCTCACAGCCAAACTTCTAGAAAACACTGTCTACTGCTGCAGTTTGAATGTTTGTGTCTTCTCCAAAATTCATGTTGAAACTTAATCCCCAATTTGATAGTATTAAGGGGTGGGGCCTTTAGGAGGTGATTAAGTCATGAGGGCTCTAATTGGGAATTATGACTTTATTTGTTTATTTGAGACAGTCTTGCTCTATTGCCCGGGCTGGAGTGCAGTGACACAATCACTGAAGCCTTAACCTCTTGGCCTCAAGGGAGCCTCCCACCTCAGCCTCCCAAGTAGCTGGGGATATAGGTGTGCACCGCCATGCCCAGCTATTTTAAAAATTTTTTTGTAGAGACAAGGTCTTGCCAAGTGGTCCAGGCTGGTTTCAAACTCCTGGGCTCAAGCAATCCTCCCATGATAGCCTCCCAAAGTGCTGGGATTATAGTCATGAACCACAGCACCTGGCCAGATTATGACTTCATAAAAGTGATACAGGGAATTAGGCCCTTTTTTTTTTCCCCTCTGCTCTTCCATCATGTGAGGACAAGCAAGAAGGCCTTTACCAGACACTGAATGCCAGCACCCTGACCTGGGACTTTCCAGGTTCCAGAACTAAGACATAAATTTCTGGGCTGAGCTCGGTGGCTCATGCCTGTAATCCCAGCAGTTTGGGAGGCCAAGGCAGGCAGATCACTTAAGGCCAAGAGTTTGAGACCAGCCTGGCCAACATGGTGAAACCCTCTCTCTACTAAAAATACAAAAATAGCCAGGCATAATGGTACAAGCCTGCAATCCCAGCTACTCAGGAGGCTGAAACACGAGAACCACTTGAACCTGAGAGGTGGAGGTTGCAGTGAGCCAAGATCCTGCCATTGCACTCCAGCCTGGGCGACAAAGGGAGACCCTGTCTCAAAAAAAAGCAAACAAACAAAAAAATTCTGTTCTTTATAAATTGCCTGGTTTCAGGTATTTTGTTACAGCAGCACAAACAGATTAAGATATCTGCACTTTCTCAAGCCTCCCTTCCCTACCTTCCATTTATTTATACCTCCACCCACCACACAATGAGTTTATGCTCTGCCCCAAAACTGAAAGTGACTTACTCTGACCAGAGACAGAAAAAAACAGGCCTGTGGCTAGCCCATATATTGCTTTCATATGGACTGGAAAAACATTTCCCTTTTTCAAGACACTTGCTTCCATCTATCAGAAAATAGTCATCTTGGGTATACCAATCTGCAATGTCTGCAATGTGCATGGTGCCTGCTGGTGTTGTGCAGTGTGCTACCTGCACAACCATATGAGGACCCTACCAACATCCTCCAAGCCCGAAAGATACATTACACGGCCGGGCTCGGTGGCTCACGCTTGTAATCCCAGCACTTTGGGAGGCCGAGGCGGGCGGATCACGAGGTCAGGAGATCCAGACCATAGTGAAACCCCATCTCTACTGAAAATACAAAAAATTAGCTGGACGTGGTGGCGGGTGCCTGTAGTCCCAGCTACTCGGGAGGCTGAGGCAGGAGAATGGCGTGAACCCGGGAGGCGGAGCTTGCAGTGAGCAGAGATCGCGCCAATGCACTCCAGCCTGGGTGACAGAGCGAGACTCCGTCTCAAAAAAAAAAAAAAAAGAAAAAGAAAGATGCATTATACTTTAGTCCTATCCATTTTTTTTTTTTTTTATGACAGTCTTACTGTGTTGCCCAGGCTGGTCTCAAACTCCTGGGATCAAGCAATCTGCCCATCTCAGCCTCCCCAAGTGCTGGGGTTACAAGCATAGCCACTGCACCCAGCCCTAGTTTTTATTTGACCACTTTCAACTCCCCTGTGACCATCCTTCCTTCGTGAAATGTTGCCTTCCTTTGGCAACTGTGATACCACACAATGTTCTCATTGTTTCTTTCTCATCCTCTCACGCTTCTCTTCTTTAATATTAAGTCCATTCCAGAGTCTATCCTGGTTTGTCTTCCCATCTCTCTGAGTGATCCCAATCACTTTCATTCAACATTTATTGAGTGCCCACTCTGTGCTAGGCATTGTTCTAGGCACTGACCACTTGCAACTTCTAAGTACATGCTGGTAAATGACAAATGTGTCTATCTCAGGCTCACATATCCAACTGCCTCCCTGAAATCTGAACTTGGATATCAAATGACCTTCCCCAAACTTAACTTGTCTAGAACTGAGTTCATCATCCTTCTCTCTAGATCGGTTTCTCTTCCTGGGTTCCCCATTTTAGCAAATGATATTCATTCAGTTGCCCAAGACTGATAGCTGGAGTCATCCTAGACCCTTTTCTGTCTCCAAGAAAAAAGTCTCTTTTTTCTGCTTCCTAGATATGTCTGACTTTCAATCACCTGTCTCCATCACTGTTACCACCACACTGGTCTCCATCTCACTCTAAGCCATTATTATGGCTCTTATAGAATACAGCAGCAGGCTCCTTCCTGGCCTCAGCCTTCGGGCCTTCTCCCTGTGAATTCATCCAGAGCATGCTTCCTATGACACAAGACTGATGATGTTAAGCTCCTGGTGAAACCCTATAATGGTTTTTTTGGCCTTTAGGATTTCAGTTCTAATTCTTCAATATGCTTTATAAGGCCAACCATAATCAGGTACCTCCTCTACCTCTCTGCTTTTATTTATTTCCATTCCCCCTTTCCCCTCATATTCTGTCACTCATTCATTCTTCCCTCCATCCATACTAAACTCCTCTTAGCTTCTGAATATCCCATTCTCTCTCTAGACTCTGAACTTTTGCCTGTGCTGTTCCCTCTGCATGGAGCAGCTCATTAGCTGCTCTCCCACCCCTTTACTTTGCCGATGCTACCTTTTCTTCAGGTTTCAGCAGAGATCTTACTTTATCTGGGAAGCCTTCCCTAAACTCCCAAATCTGGGACAAGGGTCTTTTTCTGAGCTGCCATATTAAGCTGGTACCATTTATCACACTAGGGTGTTTCCCTGTTCATTGGTCTACATCTTCCTTTAAATATAAGCATCTAAGAGGTCAGGAACCTTGCCTCTCTTCTTTGTTTGTTTTTGAGACAGACTCTCACTCTGTTGTCCAGGCTGGAGTGCAATGGCGCAATCTCAGCTGACTGCAGCCTCCACCTCCTGGGGTCAAGTGATTCTCCTGCCTCAGCCTCCTGAATAGCTGGGACTACAGGCATGCACCACCACACCTGGCTAATTTTTTTTTTTTTTTTAGAGATGGGGTCTTGCCCAGGCTGGTCTCGAACTCCTGAGCTCAAGTGATCCGCCCACCTCAGCCTCCCAAAGTACTGGGATTACAGGTGTGAGCCACCTCATCCAGCTTTTGTTTAATATTTAATTTTTGGGACCTAGCATAGTGACCAGCACATAGTAGGTGCTCAGTAAGTACATGTAGAATAAATGAACAGTTGATAAGTGCAGGATATGAATCCAAAAATTCTGGTCCTGACTCACCACTGGACCCTTGGAAAGTGTTTATTAGTGTTGCTGTACCTTAGTGTCCTCACTTGTAATATGAATATATAATATAGAGCATGGAAATGGCAATTTTAAAACATAATCCCCAAATTCTTTGACACTTCTTTTAATGAGAGGTAGAGCCTATGTCCCTTCCTTTAGAATTTGGACTCTAATTTCTTGACCAAAAGATCACAACAAAAGTGATGTCATGGCCATTTCTGGACTCAAGTCTTAAGAAATCGGCAATTTCCATTTTGTTTTTCTTGGGATGCTTCCTTGCGGAACGCAGGCACTATGCCATGGAGAAGCAGCTCCAGAGAGGCCCACGTAGAGGACTCCAGCCTCCAGCCCTCAGCTTCTGCCAAGCTCCCAGGCAGCAACAGCCACAATTTGGCAGCCATTTTGGCCTCCATTTTGCTCCATCCAAGCAAATCATCTTGGAAGTGGACCTTCCAGCCCCATTTGAACATCCACCCCCATGTAAGATTCCAGAGATAAAGAAATGTTGTTTAAGATCTACATTTTGGTATGGTTTGTTATGCAACAAGCAATAATCAGGACAGATTTTGATACCTGGAAGTGGAGTATTGATAATACCATAACACGCAGCACTGGCTTTGGGACTGGGCAGCAGATATAAGCCAGAAACGCCTCTGGGAGCATGTTAGTAATGGTGTAGGAGGCTGGGAGTGAGGACTTAAAAGTGAGGGAAATGTTACCTGGAGAGAGGAAAGGGGACTCCAGTTACATAGAAAAGTTTGGCAACACTGTTGCCGTGGCCTTCTGTAATGTGGAAAATAAAAAGTGTACTTCATGAACTCAGCGACCTTTCTAAGATTTCTGGGCTGAGTTTCCAAAGTGCTGCCTGATTTTTACCTGGCTAGCTAGTGGCACCTCTTTCTACCACAATGCATGAACCAGTCATGTTGTTAAAGACATTGTCTCCATGCATGAAATTATATACACCCTATGCCAAGCTTGTCCAACCCACAGCCTATGGACCACATGTGGCCCAACACAAATTCGTAAACTTTCTTAAAGCATTATGAGATTCTTTTTGCAAGTTTTTGTTTGTTTGTTTTGTTTTTTAGTTTATCAGCTATCATTAGTGTTTTATGTGTGGCCCAAGACAGTTCTTCTTCCAGTGTGGCCCAGGGAAGCCAAAAGATTGGACACCTCTGCCCTAAGCCTTCTCCAGGTCCCCGAAGAGTTGGCACTGTCACAATGACAATGGCTAACCTTTTGTCTTCCAGGCTACTCAACCCTTTTGGAGAAGGTGGCAACATCATTGGCACTGTCATCTTAGACAAAAGAGAGTGGGACTGGCAGAAGATCAGCTATCTCAAAATTGGAAAGCAGGTCACTAGTTCCTATCCACCGTGATTCGTTTGGCATTCTTCACTCCTCTGTACTGTGGCTTCTCCTTTCCCCCATGATTTTCATTAAACATCTACACAAAAATTATTTAATACGTGCAAAATGTATAAATAACTAATCCTGCCCTTCACCATATCCATGATCCTGCATTTTGTGTGTTTCCTTTCCTTGTTTTCCTCTACGGTTTCACTACATGTGAATCCCTAGTGATAGATTTATTTTTGCTTGTTTCTGAACTAACAGAAATGGGATCACACTGTATGTATTCTCCCGAAACTTGCTTTATTCTCTCAACATTAAGTTCATAAATTTCACCTATTTGTTTTTTGTCTTAATCTTTGTAACCAGTCTGTAAAACCGAATGACTATCCTCTCTGTTCTGGCACAATGTGTTGTGCATATCAGGTGACCAATAAACACTGTAGGATGATGCTGGTCAGGGTATGTCCACAGTGTTGGGAGAAAAGCTGAGTGTTGGGAAAGAAGCTGAGGCAGAGCTTGGAACATGTCAGGGGTCCAGGATCTAAAACCCCTTGTGGCCTTTGGAATGGGTCTAGACTTGTGGGCTCCTTGCTTCTAGCACTCCCGTTATCTCAAGTAGCCATATGTTTCAAAGAAAATGCTAAACTGGCACAGCTGTAGCTCATTCGCTTGATACGCCACTTCCTTCCAACCCCCACATCCTCACCACCTGTTTCTTTGTTTTATCACCAATAAATAGCTCTGGGCTCCCAGAGCTCAGGGCCTTTGCAGCCTCCATACTAGCATTGGCCCCCTGGTCCCACTTTCTCTCTTGTCTTTTCTCATTCCTTTGACTCCACTGGACTTTGTAGCACCCACAGCTTAGTGTTGGGTGTGATCACCCCAACACACAGAATAGGTGGGTAGCTCACGTTCATGCAAATGTAGTTGTAATATTCAGGAATAAGAGTTTCCAGAGAAGGTACAAAACTTTTAGGTGACCCCCAAAAAATTTTTAGAAAAGAAAAAAAAACAAAAAACTTTTAGGTGGCTAGGAGTGGTGGCTCTTGCCTATAATCCCAGCACTTTGAGAGGCCAAGGCAGGAAGATTGCCTGAGACCTGGAGTTCAAGATCAGCCTGAGCAACATAGCAAGACCCTGTTTCTACCAAAAAAAAACCTTTTTTAAAATAAACTAAAAACTTTAAGGCAACTGCTAAAAATGAATCATTTGGTGTAAAGGAGACAGAGCAGGGACCTCTCTTAAAGGCCTGTGGATCTCCCAAGCATGGAAATAACAGAAAATCTTGAGTTCCTTCAAGGGAAATTTCAGGCACCTTCCCAGCCTTTAGAAGTAAATGAGCAAATTAATAAGCAAGAAGGTAATAGTAGCTTAAAACAATAGCCAAGGCCGGGCACAGTGGCTCACGCCTGTAATCCCAGCACTCTGGGAGGCTGAGGCAGGCAGATCACTTGAGCTCAGGAGTTCGAGACCAGCCTGGGCAACATGGCAAAATCCCGTCTCTATAAAAAATACAAAAATTAGCATTGTGACATGTACCTGTAGTCCCAACTACTTGAGAGGCTGAGGGAGAGGATCACTTGAGCTGGGAGGCAGAGGTTGCAGTGAGCTGAGATTGTGCCACTGCACTCCAGCCTGGATGACAGAGTAAGACTCTACCTCAAAATAAAAAAAAAATTAAAAATAAAAAGCCAAGGAAGTTAGAGTCAGAAGATGGTCCCTATAGAAACTAATGATGCATCTTAACATATGTCCCTGAGTTGTTTTTTAAAAACCCAGACCCTCACGAAATGTATCCACTGGCATGTAGACCTCAGATAAGGAGGAACTGAGGATTGAACTCTGACCACTGTTCTTCAACGTCTTTCAGAGGCACCTGAAAGTCATGTCTGCAAATCAGAACTAACATTCTTTTTTTTTCTTTTATTTTTTCTTTTTGGAGACAGTGTATCACTCTGTTGCCCAGGCTGGAGTGCAGTGGCACAATCATGGCTCACTGCAACCTCCACCTTCCAGGCCCAAGCAATCCTCCCACCTCAGTCTCCCAAGTAGCTAGAACCACAGGTCTGTGCCAGCATGGTCAGCTAATTTTTAAATTATTTTTGTAGAGATGGGGTCTCCCTATACTGCCCAGGCTGAGAACTAACGTTCTTTTCTGCTGACCCCAAATTTTTAGACAAAGCTTTGTCTAAAGTTCCTTAACCAATTGCAAAAAAGAAAATCTCTGATTCACCTATGACCTGTGGGTCCCCCTCCCCCACTTTGAGATGTCCTGCTTTTTTAGGTCAAACCAATGTGTAGCTCCATGTATTGATTTATGACTTTGCCTGTAACCTCTGCCCCACGCACCTTTATTTTACTTTTTATTTTTGAGACAGGGTCTTGCTCTTTCGTTCAGGCTGGAGTGCAGTGGCACAATTACAGTTCACTGCAACCTCAACCTCCTAGGCTCAAGTAATCCCCTCATCTCAGCCTATTCCGACTAGCTGGGACACCCAGCTAATTTTAATTTTTTGTAGAGACACGGTATGTGTTATCCAGGCTGGCCTTGAACTCCTGAGCTCAAGCAGTCTTCCCACCCCGGCCTCCCAAAGTGTTGAGATTACAGGTGTGAGCCACCGCGCCTGGCCCCCAGCTGCCTTTAAAAAACCCTTACTTACCAGCCATCAAGGAGGAGCTACCTGATTCTCCTTGCTTGGTACCCTAAAGATAAACACCCTTCTTTCTCCCTCTGCAAACCTTGGTGTGGGTATTTGGCCTTACTGTGTCAGGTGAAGGGACCCTAGTTCAGTTAGATAACATAAATATTTGCAGTGTATGTGTACTACCCAAGGACATGACTTCATTATTCAATTTGACAAATGCGTTCTGTTACACAAATACAGAAAGGATTAATACAGCTTTACTAGTCCATCTTTCCCATTATCCCTGCATGTATCCTTGCATTAGTGCAAATAATTGAGAACAAACCATTGGTGAGGGGATGGAAAGACTGCTCTGACTCACCAGCTCCCTTTAAGTATTTCCTTAAGTAAATATCATAAGTAACACAAATAAATATTTCATACAATGTAGAGAAAAAAGCAAAAATAACAGTTCTCTGAGCATCAAACTAATAGGCTTAGTATTATTATCATTTTTTTGAAACGGAGTGTCGCTCTTGTCGCCCAGGCAAGATCTCGGCTCACTGCAACCTCCGCCTCCCAGGTTCAAGAGATTCTCCTGTCTCAGCCTCCTGAGTAGCTGGGATTACAGGCATCTGCCACCATGCCTGGCTAATTTTTTGTATTTTCAGTAGAGATGGGGTTTTGCCAAGTTAGGCAGACTAGTCTCCATCTCCTGACCTCAGGTGAACTGCCTGCCTCGACCTCCTGAAGTGCTGGGGTTATAGGCGTGAGCCACGGCACCCGGCCTAGGCTTCGTTTTTTGTAGGTACTAGAGTATTTGTTTCTTTAGCCAGAATCCACTGATATTTTAGTCTTCTGGTTCTCAATCTTGGCTTACTTTTGCAATTACCTCTTGAACTTTAAAAAATTCTGCTCCAGCCTGGGCAACAGAAGGAGACTGTCTCAAAAAATATATGTCAATAAATAAATATCCTGATGCCTGGATCCCACCATGGGACATTCTGATGTAACTGGCCTGCAATGGTGTCTGGGCATGGGGATTTTTAAAAGCCCCAGTGACTAATATGCAGCAGAGTTTGAGAACCACTGGTTGAAAGGACTTTGTCCTACTCTGACAGCGTCTAGCACAGTGCCTGGCAGAGACTGATGCTCAGAATGAACAAACTAAGGTTCTATTTGTCAAGAAGGAGGA
The DNA here is from genome assembly GCF_028858775.2 of Pan troglodytes. NCBI lineage: Eukaryota > Metazoa > Chordata > Mammalia > Primates > Hominidae > Pan > Pan troglodytes. The sequence goes on from NC_086015.1 coordinate 36,122,817, forward strand.
GAGCATTGTGTTACTCACAAATGCAAACAAACCACAAGCAAGGGATAAGTCAGGCCCTGGGCAAAGACAATGGTAAGGCAATTCCTGCCAAGTAAGCGTGTGAGGGTGACACCCACTAAATGCAAGCTGTTGTTACCTTTTTTCCTTTATTTTTATGTATTTATTTTTTGTTGAGACAGGGTCTCACTGTCCTTCAGTCTGGAGTGCAGTGGCCCTATCCTGGCTCACTGAAGCCTCAACCTCCTGGGCACATGCAATTCTCCTGCCTCAGCCTCCTGAGTAGCTAGGACTATAGGTGCGTGCCACCATGCTTGGCTAATTTTTTAAATTTTTGTACAGAGGGGTGGGGGGTCCTAATTATGTTGCTCAGGCTGGTCTGGAACTCCTGGGCTCAAGTGATCTTCCTGACTCGGCCTCCAAAAGTGCTGGGATTACAGGTGTGAGCCACTGCACCAGGTCAAGTTTCTATCTTGACTCTAACTAGAAAAGGTGTCATCCTTGAAATGCAGGTACTGTTCAGCCAAATTCCAAAGTCCTCTGAAGATCCAAGTTCTCTAAGAAGTTCAGAGGTGCCAGGCTGTGTCTTGTTTGTGCAAATGAAACAGAGGATGACAAGGTCGGGTGGGCATTTCGAGCTCTGCCCCAAGTCTGGTCGGCTTGAGAGTCAACCTAGGAGCCTCTCTCGGCTCCAAATGGCAATGTGGCAGCCCTTCCCGAGTAGGGAAAAAGGAGCGTGTAGGGGGCACCACGGCAAGCTGGTTGGGTCTGCTCCACCCATGAGGATGGAGTGCAGCCTCCACCGGGAACCAGGGGCGCGAGTCGCTGCTCAGTGGCCTGGGCCTGCACGTGGCGCGGCGGGAGCTGCTGCCTAGGGCCGCGCAGCGACGGGGGGTGAGGACTACATGTCCCGATGTGCCTCGGGCAGGGCGGGGCGGTGCCGGAGCCGGGCCGGGAGGCCGGCCGGGGCCAGGCGTGCGCAGTGGTTCTTGGGAGTGGCGAAGCGGGTCCTGCCCGGCTGTCAGCTGTGGCCCCCGGCGCCGGGCGGGGGTGGCCGCGACCATTGGCGGAGAGGCGAAAGGGGCGGGGCCGCCGCCAGCCGCTGCGGGCAAGGCTGAACAGGCGGAGGTGGGCAGCCGGCCAGGGAAGCACGGTCCAGGCGGCTACATTCGGCCTGGCCATGGCAGCGGCGCCCCTGAAAGTGTGCATCGTGGGCTCGGGGAACTGGTGAGCGGCGGCGGGCTGGAGGCCGGGGCTCCGCTTCCAGGAAGCGCCTCTCCCGGGCGGTGAGGGCTGCGCGCCCCATGCTGCGGCGTGGGCACCGGGCACTGCGCACAGGGAGGCGGGGTGGGCGACCTCGTTGCTGGGCTGGGCACCGTGCGCCCGAGGAGGCCGCACCGGGGCACTCGCTCGGGAGGCGCTGGGCTCGCGTGCGTGCGGGGGACAGCGCGGAGAGAGGGCACCCCGCGCACGCGGGCACCTGTCTGCGCCCCCGTTACTGAGCGCACAGAAGCCACCTGCTTGCCACGCCTGGGTGTTTTGCACGATATCCTAAGGGCGTATTCCGTTCTCCACGGCGGATCTCCTGGGTCAAGGACTTGGAGGAGGCTCGAGCATTCTTACTGCAGTTTCGGTGTTGAGGAAACCGAGGCGGAGAGGGCTAAAGGGCTCTTGCTGCCCAGGTCACGGGCGGGGCATGCTCTGCCCTTCAAGGTGCCCGTCTCGCCCCCGCTTCTGATAGGTCCACTATCTTAGGCACGTCGTATCAGGAAGAAAATCCAAGTTTCAACAGGCCGCTCTCCCTGAGGCGTTGAGAATTCTCCCTTGCCGAGATGTTTGCGAAGCTTTGCGTCTCTTTGGGGCCTTATTTGACTTTAACATTTTATAGAGCACATTAGAAATGTCAGTTCTTCTAGTACCCTTAATCAAACGTACACTGTGGGATTCTCTGGTGTGTTTGGGTGAATGTAGAGGTGGGGGTGTGAAGGGGGAAGGAAGCAAAGTGTAGCATCTGGTGTTTCCAAGCCTTTTTTCATTGCTGTACACTCCTTGCCACATTGGAGGGACTGGTGTACAATAGTTAAGAGTGATGATGTCCTTTCAGTGCTTCTGTTTACCGGTTTTTCTGTGGCGTGACAGGCATCAGAAGTGCTGCAGCAGTTGGTCCTAGGTAGTTGGTCTTAGTTTTACTCTTTCAAGACTTGGCCCAGAAAGTACTTATTGAAGGAAACCTTACCTGGTTCTTCACTTTTCCATCCCAGCAAGGCCAGTGGCCTCTGTGTCCCTATTGCTGGCCTGCATCATTGCATTATAAGGAGTTATTTGATTATCTGTCTCCCAACTTTTGAGAATGGCATCTACCCTAGTGCCTGGCATATGCTAAGTCAATACTAAGACTCTGTTGCAGTGGTGCGATCTTGGCTCACTGCAACCTCCACCTCCTGGATTCAAGCGATTCTTGTGCCTCATCCACTTGAGTAGCTGGGATTACAGGTGTGAGCCACCGCTCCCTGCCTAAAAACTAATTTTTAAAACCATAATGATATTTGATTGAATAATACATTCACATTGTTTAACAACCAGGGCTGGGCGCAGTAGCTTATGCCTGTAATCCCAGCACTTTGGGAGGCTGAGGTGGGCCCAGGAGTTTGAGACTAGCCTGGGCAACACGGCAAAACCCCGCCTCTACAAAAAATAAAATATTAGTCGGGCATGGTGGCTCACGCTTGTAATCCCAGCACTTTGGGAGGCTGAGGCAGGCGGATCATGAGGTCAGGAGATCGAGACCACGGTGAAACCCCGTCTCTACTGAAAATACAAAAAATTAGCCAGGTGTGGTGGCAGGCGCCTGTAGTCCCGGCTACTTGGGATGCTAAGGCAGCAGAATCGCCTGAGCCTGGGAGGCAGAGGTTGCAGTGAGCCAAAATCAGATTGCACCATCGTACTCTAGTCTGTGTGAAGGGAGTGAAACCCTGTCTCAAAAGAACAAAACAAAACAAAAAATAAAAAACAAAAACCAAAGAGTACCAAAAACAGTGAAACATCACCCATCCACATTTATCCCCCCTGAGTACCTCCTGGAGGAAAACCAGTGTTATGAATTACTTCTGTCCTTTCTGGAGGAATTCCATGCAAGTGAATGCTTACATGTAGTCCTTTCGCCCTCCACGCTACAAATACTAGGGTATTGCATACTTTTCTGTGAGCTGCATTTTTCAACCAACAACAGAATGTTCTACACAATATTTAATAGAGTTGGTACCTTGCTGCTGCAAAGCTTAATTTGGACTTTCAGCTTGGCTTTGCCAGTTGTTTTTTTTTATTACTATTTTTTTAGACGGAGTCTCGCTCTGTCGCCCAGGCTGGAGTGCAGTGGCGCGATCTCTGCTCACTGCAAGCTCCGCTTCCTGGGTTCATGCCATTCTCCTGCCTCAGCCTCCTGAGTAGCTGGGACTACAGGCATCCGCCACCATGCCTGGCTAATTTTTTGTATTTTTAGTAGAGACGGGGTTTCACCGTGTTAGCCAGGATGGTCTCAATCTCCTGACCTCATGATCCGCCTGCCTCTTCCTCCCAAAGTGCTGGGATTACAGGCATGAACCACCGTACCTGGCCGGCTTTGCCAGTTTTAATGTCAAGGTCACTTGAGTGCAGTGTCAGCTCCCCTGTTGGCCATGCCACTTGAAAGGCACCCATTTAGCACATGTTTTTTTAACATTAGTTTTTTAGTCTGTAAAATTCCACAGATGACAGCCCCTTTTCCTAATTTGCAAGATGCAGGACAAGTAGCACAGCTCTGCCGTGCTGGAACTGGGCCTGGAGCAAGAGTAGTGAAGTGAGCCTCCTGCCCCCTCTGCTGGGATTTGGCTGCCTGCCCATGGCTTCTTCATTCTGGTGTACTTGACTGTTTCCTTGGCCCACTCCAGCCCAGGGAAATGGAGTAGAACTTGGCCAGTGATACTGAAGCAGAGCAATTGAGAAATGTGCTGATGGTTTGGGCTGGCTGCCTGGCTTCATTAATTATGGGATTAGACGGGAACAATTCTTGGCTTCTGTGCCACTGCCTTGGGTACAGAGTTACTCCAGTCCTAGAGAGAGGATCACGACCTCCCCAGAGGGATTCAGAAACTCAGAAACTGAAAACAACATGGAGAAGCCCCAGAGGGGTGTTCAGCTCTAGTCAGTAGACATTTGAGTGTTGCCCGGTGAAGAGACTGTGGTCTGACCAGGAATGCAGACACAGCTGGACACAGTCCCGGTCCTTAAACAACTTACCTTCAGGTCTGAGATCAGTGAGGACATGGAAGATAAGACCAAAGGAATTGCCAAGTGGAATGGAGTAACTGCTCTGTTACACTTTAAATCGTGTTTCTTTTTTTGTTTGTTTGTTTTTGTTTTTCTTGAGACGGAGTCTCGCTCTGTCACCCAGGCTGGAGTGCAGTGGCGCAATCTCAGCTCACCGCAAGCTTCGCCTCGCGGGTTCACGCCATTCTCCTGCCTCAGCCTCCCAGGTAGCTGGGACTACAGGCACCCGCCACCACGCCCAGCTAATTTTTTGTGTTTTTTAGTAGAGACGAGGTTTCACTGTGTTAGCTAGGATGGTCTCAATCTCCTGACGTCGTGATCTGCCTGCCTCGGCCTCCCAAAGTGCTGGGATTACAGGCGTAAGCCACTGTGCCCGGCCTAAATCGTGTTTCTTAAAGTGTGGTCCCAAGACCACTTGTGTCAGAATTACCACTGAAACTAGACTTGCTTAATCATATCCCCTGAGAATGAGATTTTTTTTTCTGAAGGAACTTTAGCCTTTTGCCAATTTTAATACAGATCACCAAGAGATAGACCTACCCTTCCAGATCTGGTTCTTACCTCAGGAATGTCAAGTTGCTTAAGCAATATTTATACTTGGAACTTTAGGGCAGCTTAGCCTGCTTGTGTAAATAAAGGTGTTTGTCACATTTGAGAACTCTCACATGGAGTGCCTCTCCCAAGTCAGTTGTCATCAGTTGCAATACAGTTATCAGAATATTGAATCTAGCTGGCTTGCCAGGGAGCTTCAGCCAGGAAGGTCCTGGGCAGGAAAGTAGACGTGTTGTATAACATGCCCTTGTCCTGTCCTTTGGTGAAGCTCATTTTCTCTACATAGATCAGAGAGAGGAGGCTAGAGGAGGGGCCGTCATGCATCCAGCTGAGCCCTGCTGTGTTGCCTACTGCCGCAGGTGCAGGGAGGGACTTCCTAACCTGCATGACTTTTCCTGACCCTGTAAATTTGATTTGGAAAAACAACAAAAGCTTCTGAGGTTCTTTCAAAGATGAAACAGTTTCTTTTTTCTTTTTTTGTTTTTGTTGTTGTTGAGACAGAGTCAGCTCTGTTACCCAGGCTAGAGTGCAATGGCACCATCTTGGCTCACTGCAACCTCCATCTGCTGGGTTCTAGCGATTCTCATGCCTCAGCCTTCTGAGTAGCTGGGATTACAGGTGGGCACCACCATGCCCGGCTAAGTTTTATATTTTTAGTACAGACAGGGTTTTGCCGTATTGGCCAGGTTGGTCTTGAACTCCTGGCCTCAAGTAGTCTGCCCGCCTTGGCCTCCCAAAGTGCTGGGATTATAGGCATCAGCCACAGTGCCTGGCCCAAAGTTTCTTTCTTTTAACCAGCACCTTGGGAAGATCACCCAGACAAAGTGCAAAATAAAGTTCTAGAGTTAAAACCTCAGGGCTGTATTTACAGCCAAACCCTTGTGATAGGAAGCATATGTCCAGAAACACATCCCAAATCTCCTTTGGAGGCAGGGTAGTGCAGTGGTATAAAAAAGAGCTTGGGAATCTGACTGCCTAGGTTTCTGTCTGGGTCCCCTACTTGGCAGCTCTGAGGCCTTGGGAAAAGTGCTTCTCTCTAAGAATCATGTATTGATACCTGCTGTCTGGGATTATGGTTAGGATTAAATGAAATGATCTGGGGAGAGTGCATGGTGACTAGCACTCAGTAAATGACAGTTGCTATTAGTATTATTAGTTTCATCATCCTTGATCGGACCTGTCATTAAGTCACAAAATGGACTGGTTTGGGGTTTGGCCAAGGGGTAGAGAGGCAGAGGATAGGAGAGAAGACAGGAGATGAGGAGAGAGGCTGATAGACAGCTGGAGGAGTGTCCTTGGGAGTTGCCTATCTCTTGCCCTTGTTTTCACATCACCCCACAGCCTGACATTTTCTCTGATACCGAAAGTCAAGGAGAGCTTTGGCCCACTTTGCTCTGATGACTGAAACTGGACCTGTGACTCTGTCTTTTTTTTTTTTTTTGGTCTGCTGGAACTGGTTGGGTGCAGCATCCTGGCTGTTCGTCCGCCCTGGGCACCCTTTTGTCTGTGCTACTCAGTTTCTGTTGTGATTCTCGCCACACAGAGAGCTCAGAAACAATTTGAGTGACTATAAGTTAGCTCCTTTATGGTCAGAAATAATCCTTCCCTGAGGACAGGCGCACGGACACACTTCTGCCTTGGAAGTTGGAATGAGAGTTGATAGGATGGACTGGAGATGAACTGGGAAGAGACTTAGAGTTCCCTCGTAGGCTAAGGTGAGAAAGTTTGTACAGCTTTTTAAAAAGTAATATTTAATCACCTGTTTCCTTCATCTCCCCCACCTGTTCGGTATACAAATCATGAGTGGGGCTGGGTGCAGTGGCTCATGCCTATAACCTCAATACTTTGGGAGGCTGAGGTGGAGAATCATTTGAGCCCCACAATTTGAGTCCAGCCTGAGAAACATAGCAAGACCCTGTCTCTAAATCTAAAAAATAAATAAATAAAATATAAATAAAACTCATGGCCGGGCACAGTGGCTCATACCTGTAATCCCAACACTTTGGGAGGCTGAGGTAGGTGGATTGGTTGAGCCTAGGAGTTCAAGACCAGCCTAGACAACTTAGTGAGACCCTGTCTCTACAAAAAAAAATAGAAAAATTAGCTGGGCATGATGGCATGGACCTGTAGTCCCACCCACTTGGGAGGCTAAGGCAGGAGAATCACTTGAGCCCAGGAGGCAAAGGTTGCAGTGAGCCAAGATGGCACCATTGCACTCCAGCCTGGGTGACAGGAGGGAAACCCTATCTCAAAAAATATATATATAATATAATAATGACTACTATTCTAGGAATGAGTCGAGAGCTCCCAGTGTCTTACCTTAACCTTTCATCTCTTAACCTTTACCTCTTGCTTCATTCTTCCATTCTATCTCCTTCTCTTCCTTAAGAGGCATAAATATAATAATTTATCATTTTCTGTGTGTCATGTACATGATGTTATTTCGTTTAAACATGTGACAGGCCTGTGGGGTACTATTATTATAATCCTATGTTAGATGACATAACTAAGATTTAGAGAAAACTTGCTTAAGTCAACAGTTATTAGGTGGACTTGAAACCCAGATCCTTTTAACCCCAAAGACCATGTTTCCATAAATTCTTACCATTTTCAGTGTGAAGCATACATTTACATGAGGATAAATATCATTTTCATAAAAATGTTGAGTATCCTCCCAACAAAATCCAATTTTGTATTCCCCTTCTGAGAAATAAAATGGAAGCAAGGCCTTAAAAATCATCTCATTCAGTTTCCCACCAATGTAGTCATCCCTTCTCCTATAGATATGACAGATGATTATAGTTTACTATTTTCAAGGCAATTGATCTTAAAATTAATTAGAGGATTAATTGTTGAAAAAATCTTATCTTTTTTTTTCTTTGTATGTGAAGAAAAATCTTAGGAAAATCTAAGCTAAAAATCTATCACCTCTAACTTTTACCTGTTAATCCCAGAGCAACACTTAGGTGAGCCTACTCTTCTCTAAGTCATGTCCCTTTGGACAGAAAAGTCACATTATCTCCTAAATCTTGTCTCTGGCAGGCCAAGTAGCATCCGCAAGTCTCTCAGTGGTTGCAGGTGGACAGTAGTTTCTGGGATCCTCACCATCTGTGTCACCATTCTCCTTTCCCTTTCCTCCTCCCCAACTGGGTGATGTCAGGAACTAAGCTCACTGTGCCAGAAGTGTCCTGGGCTCCCATAAGGTTATACTGGTGACACTTTGTAGTTATTCTGCTTTGAGGCTCAGTCTCTTCCACAATTGGAAGAGGAGAACTGAATCAGTCATCTCTCACTGCCTAACAGTCTACCCCCAAACTTAGTGGCTTCAGACAGCAATCATTTATTAGCTCATGATTCTGGGGTTTAACAATGTGGGCTGACTAACCTGGCAGATTTTCTGCTGATCTAGCCTAGGCTCACTCATATGGCTGTGGTTGGCTGGTGAGTTGGTTGGACACTCTCACCCACCTTTTTTTTGTTGTTATTTTTTGAGAGTCTCACTCTGTCACCCAGGCTGGAGTACAGTGGCATGATCACAATGCATTGCAGCCTCAACCTCCCAGGCTCAAGCAATCCTCCCACCTTAACCTCCCGAGTAGCTGGGACTAGAGGCACACACCACCATGCCTGGCTAATCTTCAGATTTCATCATAGAGGTGGGGTCTCACTATGTTGCCCAAGCTGATTTCGAACACCTGGGCTCAAGTGATCCTCCTGCCTTGGCCTCCCAAAGTACTGGGATTACAGGCATGGGCCACCACACCCAGCCTGGCTGGGACTCTTGGTCCTAGATGACCTCCTTCATGTCTGGCAGTGGGCAGGCTTCAGCCAGCGTGACAGGGGTGACCAGCCCACATGTCTCTCATCCTTCAGCAGGCTAGCTTAGGCTTCTCCATATGGTGGTTGGGTTCTAACAAGAGTAAGAGAAGGCAAACCTTCATGAACTTAATAGGCACTTTTCAAGCTGTAGCACGAATTGGGCCAGATGCTTTTCTAGTCCATGTGTTCAGAAGAGTCATAGTTTCCTAAATCTGTGGCTTTAAATTTTTTGACTTGCAACTAACTAACATACAATTTTATATTATGATGGAGGATACTTCATATCCAACCAGAAACAAATGTTTCACAGTAACAAATGTTACTGTGGGTGATTAACTGTGATCTCTTCTCCTTGTATTTATTTTGTGCCTGCATAACCTTCAGTTTGAGAAACACTGTCCTAGATAGTAAAACAGTTTCTCATTCTTATTGTTTCCGGACTTGGTTCCTTCCGGTGGGTTCTTGGTCTCGCTGACTTCGAGAATGAAGCCGCGGACCCTCACGGTGAGTGTTACAGTTCTTAAAGATGGTGTGTTCAGAGTTTGTTCCTTCAGATGTTCAGATGTGTTCGGAGTTTCTTCCTTCCGGTGGGTTCGTGGTCTCGCTGACTTCAGGAGTGAAGCCACAGACCTTCCCAGTGAGTGTTACAGCTCTTAAAGGTGGCACGTTCAGAGTTGTTTGTTCCTCCAGGTGGGTTTGTGGTCTCGCTTACTTCAGGAGTGAAGCCGCAGACCTCTGTAGTGAGTGTTACAGCTCATAAAGGTAGTACAGACCCAAAGAGTGAGCAGCAGCAAGATTTATTGTGAAGAGCGAAAGAACAAAGCATCCACAGAGTGGAAGGAGACCTGAGCCAGTTGCCACCCCTGCATGGGGTGGCCAGCTTCTATTCCTTTATTTGGCCCTGCCCACAACCTGCTGATTGGTCCGTTTTACAGAGTGCTGATTGGTCCATTTTACAGAGTGCTGATTGATGCATTTTATAGAGTGCTGATTGGTGCATTTACAATCCTTTAGCTAGGCACAGAGTGCTGATTGGTGCATTTACAATCCTTTAGCTAGACACAGAGTGCTGACTGGTGCATTTTTCCAGAGTACTGATTGGTGCATTTACAATCCTTTAGCTAGACACAGAGTGCTGATTGGTGCGTTTTTACAGAGTGCTGATTGGTGCGTTTACAATACTTTAGCTAGGCAGAAAAGTTCTCCAAGTCCCCACTGGACCCAAGAAGTCCAGCTGGCTTCACCTCTCATTATCATTACAGCCAGAGTCACATGTATGTCCTAAGAAAACTATATCCTCATCATTTGGATTTTCTCTACCCGGTTTTTCCAGTGCTGAAGAAAGGACGTAGTTTGCATGGGTTATAGGCAAAAAAAGAACCAAAGAATTTGTGTTTCTCCAGTCCTGGAGGAGCAGGAGAACTCTAACCTAATAGCCCTAACACTGGCCATCTGGACAGAAATATCCCCAAGCTGAAATTAGTAATTCATGTAGCTACCTCAGCTTGATGGAAATGTCTTCAAGCATCTAAACCCTTTTCGTGTACGTTGAACTTTTTTTTTTTTTTTTTTTTTTTGAGACGGAGTCTCGCTCTGTTGCACAGGCTGGAGTGCAGTGGCACAATCTTGGCTCACTGCAACCTCCACCTCCCGGGTTCAAGCAATTCTCCTGCCTCAGCCTCCGAGTAGCTGGGACTGCAGGCATGTGCCACCACGCCAGGCTAATTTTTTTGTATTTTTAGTAGAGACGGGGTTTCACCGTGTTAGCCAGGATGGTCTCAATCTCCTGACCTCGTGATGCGCCCGCCTCGGCCTCTCAAAGTGCTGGGTTTACAGATGTGAGCCACCGCGCCCGGCCAGGTTGAACTTTTTAAGTTGGGTTTCTTGAGTGGATCCACCCAGTGACAGGAAGTGCCTTTTGTAGACTGTACTCCATGGTTCTCCATTGTGTGGGTCGTCTGTTGAAATTCTGCATGTGCAAACACTTTGACAACTGTAATATGTTATATAAATGTTAGAAATGATTATGGATAAATTTGCATTATCACATATAATTAAGTGACCATGCATTCACATTTGTCTTCAACTGTGGTTTATACTTGTCCCAGTCTAATTTCAGAGCATTCTCAAAAGGATCTTGTTTTAAACAACAAATCTTATGGTAACCTGCTTAAAAGGAACTCTTGTGAGTTTGAGTAACATGATTCTGATCCTCACAACCAGGACCAGCAATGATGGCAGATAGATTTCATCTCAAGCACTGACTCTAGTTGATTAATGGTGGCTGCAGAGAGTTTTGTGTTGAGAAGGATTCTGGGGAAGAGAGTAGCTTTGCCAGGAAAGGGTGCTGTGACCTACGATAGCAAGCTGGGGTGGGGATTGGGGTGGGGACTGACAGCATCTAGCTTGGACTGATTTACTACTACCAATTTTACTACTACTCATATTTAAATTTACTACTACTTGGACTAGTTATTTCTACCAAAGGAGAACCCATCTGTGAGGCCTTGACTGACACAGCCAGCTCATGCTCAGCTTTGGCCCACAGCTGCACAAATGTTAGATTCAGTAGTAAGGACTATCCCGGTTAACCCCTTAAGCACTTTATGTGTTATCTGAGTTAATCCTCACAGTATGAGGTACTGTATTGTCATCATCCTTATTTTATAATAAGTCTGAGCTTACAGAAGTTATGTAATGTGTTCTAAGTTACACAGATACTATGCAGTAGAGTGGTTGAAGTTCTCTGCCTTCCTGCCCACTTGAAATGTGGCTATTCGGACTACATTTAAATGTTAACTAATTAAAATGTAAATACTACGTGTAGCTACGTATGCAGTGGAGCTCTACATACTTATTTTCTCCTTGCTTTTTCATGTAACTGTGTCTTGAAGCCCTTTCCATATCTATACATAAAGAACATCTTCATTCTTTTTTATACTTGTATAATATTGCTGGGTATAGGTATGCTTTTGTTTAATCAGTTTCCTCTTGATGGATATTCTAAGAGTTCTGCAGTGAATAGCCTTATACTGAACCATCTGCATATATGTTGGTGGAAGCCAGAACAATACATGAGAAATAATTTAGTCATGATTTCTTATTTCATTTTTCACTTTGTAATAAGCAAGTATGAGGAAGGTGGAGAGTAACATTCCAGCTGTAGAGGGCCTAGAAACATAAGCAGAAAAGAGATTTGTTTGTTCTGGATTACCTAGCATGTCTGGTGTAGAGCTCAGGGTTGAAAGCTGAGATTTTGCATTGTTGAGACTCTGGTGGATGTTTGGAAATGGTTTTCAGTAATTCTCATTATCCAGGAATGCGGGCAGGGGTGTATAGTCTTTCAGTTGTTATGTCAACAGAGACCAAATGCCAGGTGGCTGTTAGAATTTGCACTACATGGTTCTTTCTATTATCAATAGATGGGCTTGCAGAATGTATTTATCTAAAAAGTTTGTGCTAGGATGTAGAATATGCTTATTTGAAGCACCATGGACAGTTTGGTTCTCTGCCATCCTTGCTTAAGACTGGTGGTCCTTAAAGGCAATTTGAGACTGTGACTTAGACATTCTCCAGGACCCTGTGTGTTGTTCTCCTGAGTGGGCAGGTAGATTCTCCTGCTACCTATGTCTTTGATTCTGATCTGAATTAATCACTGACCATTCCTCCATTCACTCAGATGAACATTGTTTCCATGGTGTGTGGGGTTGATAGCATGGCTGACCAGGTCATGGATAGCCATTTTTGTACAGGCTGACAGAGGTGTGGTCCATCCCAAACTGCTCCTACTTGGCTGCTCTGAAAACATATTGAAATAAGTATCAACTAAAATGAGACTTAGGGGGCATCTGTGGATTTCAGTTAAACCTCCATAGCTTCTATTTTCTGGTTGGCTAACAGGCCTTGGGACTTGCTGAAACTTGTCTGCTTTGGATTCGGGGTCTGTTAAAATATCTAAATGGGAATGATTTAAAATCAGAATAAAAAAATAAACTAATACATGCCTGTTTGGGAAAATTTGGAAAAGATAGGCAAGTATGAAGAACACAATAACATTTGCTTGTAAACTTACCAATAAGAAAGGATGTATTCATGCAACAAATGTTTGTTGTGCATCTACTATGTCAACACTTCAATGTGCATGTGAATCTCTTGGGGATTGTGTTACAGAGCAGATTCTGATTCAGCAGGTCTGGGGTAGGGCCTGAGGTTCAGCATTTCTAACACGCTCTCAGGGATATATTCACTGCTGGTCCACGAACTGCACTTTTAATAGGATCTGACCGTAGGCTGGGTCTTATGCTTGTTCTTGTGTGTTTTCTTGCCATCCTTTTTAAGTGTGTGTGTTTTTTTAATTGTGACAAAATATACATAACATAAAATTTACCACCTTAACCATTTTTAAGCATACGGTTTAGTAGGGTTAAGAATGTTCACATTGTTCGTATTGAAAACAATGAAAATATTGAAAAGAATTAGATCTCCAGAATTCTTTTCATCTTGCAAATCTGAAACTCTATATTCATTAAACGACAGTTCCTCAATCCACTCTTTCCCCAGTCCCTGGAAACCACGCTTCTACTTTCTGTCTCTATGAATTTGACTACTCTAAGTACCTCATATAAGTAGAATTATACATTATTTATCCTTCTGTGTCTGGCTTATTTCAGTTAGCATAATGTCTTCAAGGTTCATCCATGTTGTAACGTATGTCAGAATTTCCTTTTTAAGGCTGGATAATATCCCATTGCATGTGTAGACCACCTTTTGCTTATCCATACATCAGTTGATGGACACTTGGGTTGCTTCCACCTTTTGGCAATTGTGAATAGTGTTGCTATGAACATGGGTGTACAAATACCTCTTTGAGACCCTGCTTTCAATTCTTTGGGGTATGTACCCAGAAACAGAATTGCTTGATCATATGTTAGTTCTATTTTTAATTCTTTGAGGGACTGCCATTTGGTTTTCCACAGTGGCTGCAGTACTTTACAAATCTACAAACAGTATACAAGGGTCCTGATTTCTCTGCATCCTTACCAACACTTATTATTTTCTGTGTTTTTGATAGTAGCCATCTAAGTGGATCTGAGGTGGTATTATTTATTAATTGCACACTTGCAATCATAGGGTATGTACAGTTTTACATCCTTTTTGTTAAATGTAACATTCTATCATAAGCATTTTCCCCTGCAGTTTGAATTTTGATAGAAAACCTTTTCAGTCTCCTTCCTCTTTGAAGTGAAGTTGTTCATATTGATCTTTTTTCCTTTGTGGTTTCTTTCTTTGATTTTAAGCTTAGAAAGCTTCCCTATGTAGAGATCAAATAACATTCGCCAAGTTGAATCTATTTTTAAAATACTTCATTTTTAACATTTGCATCTAATACTCTGGCATTTGGTTGTTCTTTAAAAGCCCTTTGACTGCAAAGAATTACGCAAAATGTTAATAGTGGTTCTCCCTGGGTGGTGAGATTATTCATAATTTTTTTTCATGTATTGCTCTTATGAGTGAAAAAGTACATGTTATTTAAACCACAAAGGACCACCCTCTTGCCCATGGAACCAGCCCGGGTCAGCTCTGGAAGAGATGGGGACATGGAATGTGGAGAATCTAGCTGATGGTGAATTCTTCCCGGACCTCCGCTTCCTCCATAGTAAAAAGAAGGATGGACTGTAGGGTCCTGTCTGGCCTCAAAGAAATTCATCAGGTTTTTAGGCCCAACTTGATAGTGTCAACCTAAAATAATCAAAAAGGTCAGAATCTAGTTTAAAGAGAGTTTAATTAAGTGCGAAGGTTAAAAGTGAGCCTGCCGGCCGGACACAGTGGCTCACAACTGTAATCCCAGCACTTTGGGAGGCCGAGGCAGGCGGATCACAAGGTCAAGAGATCAAGACCGTGCCAGCCAACATGGTGAAACCCTGTCTCTACTAAAAATACAAAAATTAGTTGGGTGTGGTGGCGCGTGCCTGTAGTCCCAGCTACTGGGGAGCCTGAGGCAGGAGAATCGCTTGAACCCAGGAGACGGAGGTTGCAGTGAGTCAAGATCGCACCACTGTACTCCAGCCTGGTGACAGAGTGAGACTCTGTCTCAAAAAAAACAAAAAACAAACAAACAAACAAAAACAAGTGAGCCTGCCCAGAAAGAACAGATTCCAAGAAATTTGAGAGTGTTCATATAGAAAAAGTTCAGGGAAGTTTAACAGGATTTCAGCATGTTTCTATGTAAGGCTTAATGCATAGTTACAATGATCTGATTAGTCAAGGTGGTCTTTTTGATGGTGGGGAAGGTATATTTAACATTCCACACAGCAGATGTAACCATCATTGGGTCTTGGACTGACGCTATCTGGTGCGAGTTAGGTACAGGACAATGAAGGAGGCAGTTAATGTACAACAAAGATCAGCAATTAGAAGCGGGAAGATCTGGTCTCTCCTAGTCATTTACAATGAGGAAGTCAAGAACAGTGGGGAAGAGAGTGAAGCAGAATTGCAAGCATGCAAGTTATACATAACCCAGTCTCCAAGGCCTAACTTCCCCCTTGGCATAATGAATTTAGAGGGTTCTGAAATTTTTATTTTTATTTAAAAACAGGCGTCCATTCCTTGGCTGAAGTAGTACCTTCCCAGCCTAATTAAATACTACACCTTTTTAGAAAGAAAGGGGTGAGAAGGCTGTGGACAGAGTGAATGGCAAAGGGTTAGCTGGGGGTGGAGGCGGGGAGGGCATTGCCAAGCTGGGGGTTAGGACCTCCTGCAGGCGGGTGTCCATCCAGCTGGGACTCAGGGCCGTAGAGCAGAAGGGTTAAAAGGGATACTGTGGGTAAGGTATTTGAAACAGTGCCTGACACCTGGTACGCACCAAATTAGTGCTGTTTTTGCCCACCCCGTCCCTTCCTTGCCTCTTGCCCCTGCCACGCCATTTTCTCCACCTTCCCTCCCTCCTCTTTTTCTCCTCCCTTAGTCTCCCTGATCTTCTCCATTTCTCTTGCCCTGTCTCCTCTTCTCTCCTTCCCTTAACCTGTCTCCTCTTCCTTCTTTTCTCTCCTCTCTGGATGTGTTGGTTCTGGATAAAATCTGTGCCTATTGTTGGCCATGCCACCTGCTATGAGTGAGCTTTGCCCCAGGGGCCTTACTGCTGCCGGGAAGGTACCCAGCCTCCTCCCCGGGTAAGGCCCACTAAGCCTCAGAGCTCCGCCCTGGCTAGGCTTTCTTTATATATATATTTCTCTCTATATATATTTCTATATATATATTTCTATATATATATTTCTATGTATATATTTCTATATATATATTTCTATGTATATATTTCTATGTATATATTTCTATATATATTTCTATGTATATATTTCTATATATATATTTCTATGTATATATTTCTATGTATATATTTCTATATATATTTCTATGTATATATTTCTATATATATTTCTATGTATATATTTCTATATATATATTTCTATATATATATATATATATTTTTTTTTAGGCAGAGTTTTGCTCTGTTGCCGAGGCTGGAGTGCAGTGGCGTGATTTCAGCTCACCGCAACCTCTGCCTCCCAGTTTCAAGTGAGTCTCTGGCCTCAGCCTCCTGAATAGCTGGGATTACAGGCACGCACCACCACGCCCGGCTAATTTTTGTATTTTTAGTAGAGACGGTGTTTCACCATGTTGGTCAGGCTGGTCTTGAACTCCTGACCTCGTGATCTGCCCACCTTGGCCTCCCAAAGTGCTGGGATTACAGGCATGAGCCACCATGCCCGGCAGTACAGTTACATTTTTTTCTGTGCTTGTTGAAACAGCGTCAATCTCTGTTTACCAGTCTCCAAGCTCCATGAGGATGGGGACTTGTCTGCGTTTATTCGCTTGTATGCCTTGCACCCAGCATGGTGTCTGAAATTAATGGGTGCTCAATAAATATTTTCAATAAAAGATTCTACACTACAATAGGGCAAATATGAATTAGCAACAAGTGCAGGCTTTGGAGACACTCGGATCTGGGTTTGAATTGCTAATTGTAGATGGACAGCATGACTTAGGTAATTCATTTATGCTCTTTGGGGCTCAATTTCATCATCTGTAAAATGGGGATAATGTGCACCTCTCTTATGGGCTGTAATAAAGATTAAATGAAATCTTATATGCAGTACCCATCTACTCAAGTTCCTTTTAAATTTTATTTGCATAACATTACAGGATTTGTGAAATAGTGTATATTTTAAGGCTTAAGACTTAAGACAATTCATTATTTCATGGGTAATAGAATTTTATACATCTATGTAAAGACCCAGGACTGGCCATCAGCAGACCTGAGTCCTCCAAGTTCTGCCTTAGCTAGTTTTTGACCTTTGCTCCAGGGGCCTTCCTTCTGCCTGGAAGGCTCCCCAACCTCCTCCCCAGGTAAGACCCACCTGGAGGCCATACCTGGTTGTAGGATGCAAGGTGAACATGACTGAGTCTCATGCATCTTAATCTGCAAGATGAAGAGTTTGGGTAGGGTTAAACACATCATGCAGGCAGCACCCTTATGGCTTTGGCTCTATCTGCTTCATAGCTATAGTATTATTTGATTGCTATTCTTTCTTTAAAAGTTGATTTTTATTCATTTATTTTTTGGAGACAGGGTTGTGTGCCATTACCCAGGCTGGATTGCGGTGGTATGATCATGGCTTATTGCAGCCTTGACCTCCTGGGCTCAACTGATCCTCTCGCTTCAGCCTCCTGAGTCGCTAGGACTACAGGTGCAGCCATCATGCCCAGCTAATTTTTTATTTTTTGTAGAGACAGGATCTCACTATGTTGCCCAAGCTGTCTCAAACTTCTGGGCTCAAGAAATGCTCCCTCCTTAGCCTCCCAGTGTGCTGAGATTCCAGGTGGAAGCCACTGTGTCCAGCCTAAATGTTTACTTTAAAAGACAACTTCATACCACTATAGTAAATATCACAAGTAGAAGGTAACAACAACAAAACCCAGTAGAATGAAAACAAGACAGTGTTATAAAATTCTTGCCAGATATTACTACCTGCCAAGGCTCAGAGTCTGAGGCCTCTTCAGACTTTGTGAAGAAGGGAAATTAGCACATGCTGGAGAGATGGTAACCACTTAATGGCACTGCAGTGAGACATTCTGCACTCGCTTAGGACCATGAGAGTTGAAAAGGGCACGAGTGATTCAGTGTCATTTGGTTTCGTGTGTATCCCTAGTACCCATTTCTCACTTTGGGAAGCACTGGATTCGATCATAGACCTGGAAGGAACCTTAAAGATTACCTGACTCCCCCATCATTTTGTAGATGGATGAGCTGAGCCTGATGTGGAGGTGGCTGCTCGTGCCCTTGACCCAGCCATGTGAAGACCTGTGCCCTCAATTCTCAAAATGCGGGAGTCGAAAGACAGACAGACAGATAGATAGATAGATATGCAGGAGTTGAAAAATAGGCAGGCAGGTAGATAGACAGAGAGATAGATATGCAGGAATTGAAAGAGATAGATAGATAGATAGATAGATAGATAGATAGATAGATAGATAGATAGATAGACAGACAAGACCTATGCCTGACTATGCTTGTGTAGTGTTACAGAAAGCAGCTGAGACATGGAGAGTGCCAGCAGTGTGGCCGCAGGTCCCCAACTATGACCTGTTCACATGCAAACCACCTTTGTGGACTGTAGTCAGTACTTTTATTTTAAGCTCAGCTCTAATATATCTATGTACATTTTTGGACTGGCCTTCTGTTGGCCAGTCACATTTCTTTCTTTCTTTCTTTCTTTTTTCCCAGACAGAGTCTTCCTCTGTAGCCCAAGCTGGAATACAGTGGCATGATCTCGGCTCACTGCAACCTCCGCCTCCCGAGTTCAAGCGATTCTCCTGCCTCAGCCTCTTGAGTAGCTGGGACTACAGGCGCACGCCACCATGCTCAGCTAATTTTTTGTATTTTTAGTAGAGACAGGGTTTCACCATGTTGGCCAGGATGGTCTCAATCTCCTGACCTTGTGATCCACCTGCCTCGGCCTCCCAAAGTGCTGGGATTACAGGCGTGAGCCACCACCCCTGGCCCATTTCTTTAGAACAGGGTGTGTCACTTATAAGTAGACTCTGTTCCCTTCAAAACCCTCTGGCTCCTCCAAAACACTTTCCTTGCTCTATTTCATCCACAAGAAAAATGAAACTGCTCTTTCACATTGGTCAGAAGAGGTAACACTTGGGACAAATGCATCTAGTACCATTCCAGAGGCACAAAGGAATTTTGGGTGCGGGTTATACTTTTTGATTTTTTATAAACCACACAGATAAAAGTGGACAACAGAGAAAATATTGAGTTCAACATGGAGATTGGGCTGGGCGCAGTGGCTCATGCCTGTAATCCTAACACCTTGGGAGGCCAAGGTGGGAGGATCGTTTGAGCCCAGGAGTTCAGGACTAGCCTGGGAAACATAGAGAGATTTCATCTCTACAAAAACTTTTTAAAAAATTAGCTGGGCGTGGTGGCACACATGTTGTCCAGCTACTCGAGGGGCCAGGGATGATTCCCTTGAGCCTGGGAGATCAAGGCTGCAGTGAGCCATGATTGCACCACTGCACTCCAGCCTGGAGGACAGAGCAAGACATTGTCTCAAACAAACAAACAGAGAGAGTATGCCAAAGGGGGTTAAAACAAAATAAAATATAGTGTTTTAAGTCCTGGTCCTCCTCCTCCATGCCCTGCCTCCCCGCCACCCTTGCCAAAAAAATTACTGTATAAATTATATATAGAGAACAAAACTAGGCCTTAAGGTACTAGGATCATTTTGTTCCTCTCCATATGTGAATTTAATTCCACAGTCCTTCCTTCAGCACTGAACACTACCCCAGCCCCCAATCCCTCCCACCACATTGCCAATCCCTGGGTGGCAAATCCAACAGCTTGGCCAACAATTCACTTGGAGTGGCCTCTAGTTGTGTCAAAGATGCTGTATTTATGCATCTATCAGCTTTTGCTGCAACACAGCCCACTCTCCCCTAACTCAGCTGCTTAAAATAACAAGCATTTATGATTGCTTATGAGTTATGGATCAGCTGGTCAGGCTCACTCATGTGTCTGCAGTTAGCTGAGTATTTGGGTGGAAAGCACTGCTGTGTCTGCTCTTCCCAGCCCTGATTTGCAAAGCCTTTTTTGCTTCTCAGCGGGGTTTGGTCTTCCTGAGCACCATCCTTATGTCTTCTCCCTGCACCCTGGGTCGGGCTGTCCATTATGGTTCTCTTAATAGAAGGTTGAGCCTGGGAGACTTGTCATGGATCAACATGTATTGCAGTTGGTTCCTTTGTATTGAAGTCCACTGCAGTTTACCCTTCTAACCACATCTGCTTCCACTTTCTTCCACCTCTTACCACACACAGCATCATGAATGCCTTTTAGCTATTTATCTCTCTGAGCGGGTGGTAAGCTTTTGAGAGCAAAGAACACATTGCCTTTCCCCTGCTGTATTACCACCATCTGGCCCAATGCATTACGCATAGTAGGTGCTCAGTAAATATTTGATGACTGAGATAAATGAGTGAATGACTGAAATTATTGATGAAACCAGGAATGAGGTAGAATGAGGTCTTGATGACCCCCCAAGAGTAAAATAACTGGAATTCCCCTTATTAATTTTTTATCCTGTCACTTTAAGCCCCATTGAATCCCAAAGGACGTACAGACATGGTCTGGAGGGCTTAGTTCTTAATGGTACCAATGTTTGTTTAAATTTTCCTAACTCTAGGCAGGTGTGGTGGCACGTGCCTGTAGTCCCAGCCACTCAGGAGGCTGAGTTGGAAGGATCACCTGAGCCCAGGAGGTCGAGGCTGCAGTGAATTGTGACTGCGCCACTGCACTCCAGCCTGGGTGACAGAGTGAGATCCTGTATCAATAAATTAAATAAATAAATAAATAAATAAATACATAAATAAATAAATATTCCCAACTCATTGCAGCAGATACTACAGGTTTGCTTCTGGTTGCAAATGTTTGGCTTCCCCAAGAGGCAGCTGTAAAGGGGAAAGCAAGTGTATTCCAGTAAGATCATGGGGAGGGATTCCTGGTTCTGATTTATTTTTCCACTTGGTTTACTAGACTTAGATTCCTGGTGTCTCATAGTCCCTCGTCAGTTGATGCTCAGTCCCCCAGAACCACACTTGTTCTCTATGACCTTGTGAAAGTTACTTGATGCCAGGGAACACTGTGAACCACAGCCTTTATCTCCCTGTGAGTACGTGAGCAGCTGTTTCCAAGATTAGAATAAAGGTGGTAGTGATGGTGGGAGATTCCTGGCCTCCCTTCTACAAAGTGTCAGTAGGAGAATTAGATTAATGGGTATTTTTCTAATAACCTGTCCTGCTGGCATAGAATAAGAATTTCACAAGTACAGCTGCATAGCCTTGATACCTACAGCTATTCTTTTGTGAGGGAGGAGGGCATCAGAATTCTAATCATTGTGCAGAGCAGTGGCTCTCAGCCCTGGCTGCACATCAAGTCATCAGGGAGCTTTAAAAAGTACAGATGCCTGATCCCACCACAGAAGTGCCAGTTCCATTGGCCTGGGGTGTGGTCTGGGACTCAGGATTTTTAAATCTCCCGGGTAACTCTGTGTGCAGCCAAAGTTGAGAACCACTGGTTCAGTTTATCCCTTCTATGTCAGGAAAGGGACAATATTTATAATCTGTTAGAATTATTTGAAATTTTGTGGTTGTTAAAGCATACAGGTTTATATGCTGGGATGTATTATATTTGGGTTAGAATAACAGATTCATCCAGGGATGAAAATAAATGTCTCAAACATGTTCTGCATCCACTTGGCTGCCCCCGCCTTTTGTTATCACCCTCTACTCCATGTCATCAACTTGTCTTGAGAATAATTGTGAGAAAAAGTAGCAACTGCCCTAACACATGAATTTGCAAGATGCTCTTTACTGCATTCTCTCATTTGCTCCTCACACCAGGAAAGTCATCTAAGAAACAAACTGTTTCTCAGTTGAAAGTCCAGAGGGGAAAGCTGACAGGCTCAGCTAGGATCAAGTGCCCACCATGGCCCCATCAGCAGCTTCTGTGAGATGGACACAGGTGTCTGGTCCAACCTCCTCTGCTGCAGCAACCACGTGCAGACCCGCACTGCTGTCGGGAGGACAGATGTTAACAAATCAGGGTCATTCTTGTCCCCTGTAGGAAAGCCTGTGGGAGACTGAGCCGTCACTAGAACATGTTTGCTAAATAGAGATGCAGAGAAAAGGGAGCTTGGGGGCCAGAGGCCGGCTTGGTTGCAGGGCGGAGGGAGTGCAAAGTACTCAGCAACTGGGCCCTGTGCTCTCCCTTTGCTCCTCTTCTGGAATCCAGTCAGGTTCTTGTCTTTCCTTTGTGATTCTGCTTTGCACCTGTTGCAGTTCATCAAGACACAGTTTATTTTACCACAGGTACATCTCAATATCCTTTCAAGACCTTCTAGGGTCATTTTCATGCTTTGGGGTGGATTTCTCTTCTGCCTGTGACGTTGTCTTCCAAGATAGGTTGATTCTTACTAGTTTCAAGGGGTGGTGCATTTTGACCTTAAGCCAAATTCTGGTGCTTTCCCATTCACAGGCGGTGGTATTCCATGTGAAAACAACTAAGTTTCAAATGGCTTGGGGCTGATACATGTCACATCTTGAGTAGGCTCAGTGTTTGAATCAGAATCAAAACACAAGTCTTCTGAATTTTAATCAAATGTTTTTTCTCTCCCGCCCAAGTGAGTTTATTTTTTTCTTTTCCACGGTTTCTTTTGTAGGGGTTCAGCTGTTGCAAAAATAATTGGTAATAATGTCAAGAAACTTCAGAAATTTGCCTCCACAGTCAAGATGTGGGTCTTTGAAGAAACAGTTAATGGCAGAAAACTGACAGACATCATAAATAATGACCATGAAAATGTAAAATATCTTCCTGGACACAAGCTGCCAGAAAATGTGGTAAGACTTTGGGGTGAAATGTACATTGGTTCATTCTGCAAGTTGTGCTTGGCTGAGCAGCACTTGGGTTTTGGAACTGGGAAAGTTGCTTCCCTTTTCCCCAGTTCCTTTCCACTACCAATTGGTTGGTTGGTTTTGGTCTTCCTGACTCTGAAAATGGGTTTCCTATTATGTTGCTAAGGATGCCTTAACAAAGTGCCAGACTGGGTACCTTAAACAACAGAAATTTATCTTTTATAATTCTAGAGGTTTTGAGCATGAGATCAGGGTGTTGATAGGGTTAATTTCTTCTGAGGCCTCTCTCCTTGGCTTGTAGATAGCATCTTCTGTATTTTCACATGGTCTTCCCTCTAATCCTATCTCTGTCATAATCTCCTCTTATAAAGATAGCAGTCATATTGGATAAAGACCCACCCCAATGACTTAAGTTAATTACCTCTTTAAAGACACTGTTTCCAGATACAGTCACATTCTGAGGTACAGCCCATAACAGGTTTCCTCCTTGGCATTCAAAGTGCCAGCCACGTCTGGAACTAACAAACTTGCCTTAGGCTGCTCCTGCTCCCCAAGTAGCTCCTGCTGTACCCTAAGTGCATGAGATCAGCTTGCTAGGACAGCTAATGCAATGGTCTGTAATTAAAGTCAGGGTCAAGGCCTAAATTACAGAAGGAGATAGAAGAAAATGGGAAAATGTAAGACTGACAGTTTAAATTCAAGCTTATTAAGTCTGGGAGAGAAAAATACAGGTTATTGCCTGACCTCCTTCTATTGACTTGCGGGGGAAGAAAGAAATGAGGTTGGGGAGTGAAAAGGGTGTACCCTGCTGCTTGTCTGAGTGGAATTTATGAACTTCTTCTGTTGTCAGATTCACCCCTTTGTGGCTTTCTATCATAATCTCTTTGAAAAACAGACAGTTGTGGCTGTCTGATTCCTATGGTTAACCCAAGAAGCTCATCTCCTTTGTTAACGAAATACCCTTTACTGCATATATTCACTCACCAAACCTTATGAGCATGCACTGTGCATGCAAAGCACCGTGTTGGGTGCTGGGGACAGAAAGAGGAATAAGACAGTGTTGCTTTCCTCAAGGAACTGAGCAGGGGAGACCGATCTCTAAATCAATAAATGTGGGGAAGTTTTAGTTACAGTGTTCGTTAGTGTCAAGCACTGTGCTAAGCAATACATTTAGTCTCATTTAATCCTCTCAATAACCCTCTTAGGTTGATACTACTGGTTTTCCTATTAGGGTGATTATTTTGATTATATAGTGGAAGAAACCAAGACTCAAAGAGGCTAATGAACTTGTCCAGGGTCACATAGCTAAGGGCTACGGTTCAGATTGATTCCTGGTGGACACATCCCTGAGCATGCTGAATCTGTTGCCTTCTAGACAGTGATGACTTTCTGCTCTGGACTTGGGTGAGCCAGTATTTCCCTACAGTTATTCTTGGTGCAGTTGGTGGGGGAAGAAGAACCTTTAGAGTTGTGAGCTTAGAAGTTAAGTTGTCCAAATATCTGCTGGAGAGAATAAAAGAGGTAGCTGTTCCCACTGCAGTGGAAGGCCTGTGGGGTCATCTCTAATCCATTCTTGGGGCAGATCATTCTTTTGAGCTTCACTTTTCTCATTTTTATCAGAATTGGTTGCCCCTTCCCTTTGGTAAACTACATGCTTCATTGTTACATTCCTCCCACCCTGCCTGGTGCCAGTCCCTTGTGTACCTGTCTGTCTACCTCCACGTGCCCTCAGTGTGTGACCTTGCTTTCTGGTTCTTCATTCACCCACAGTCCCTAGCACAGTGCTTTTCCTACACTGGATATTTGAGGAATGTTGGGGGAAGTGAATCTGCTGAGTGGTTCTGTGAAGCTGGAGCCTGTGCTGCGAACAGGGAGAGTGGGAGGGAAGGAATCGACATAGAGGAGTTGAGAGAGCCTGCCCCCCACTTGACTGACTCCACCACCCACCCCTGGTCACTGGGTGTGGACAGAGGCAGGAGAATTCACTCCCAGAACCCTGTTGTTGTCTGATAGATCTCTCAAACCTATTCTTCCTGTTTAAGTGAAATTTTTGACCAATATGTCCCCAGTCCCTCACCCTCCAGCCTCAGGTA
Organism: Pan troglodytes; assembly: GCF_028858775.2. Classification (NCBI taxonomy): domain Eukaryota; kingdom Metazoa; phylum Chordata; class Mammalia; order Primates; family Hominidae; genus Pan; species Pan troglodytes. The sequence continues at coordinate 36,147,554 of NC_086015.1, forward strand.
GCCACCTAAAAGTACAGTTTTTAATCATTGTTTTTCTTTCCAATTCAAGCAGGAGAGGTTTGTTGCATTTCCGTCAACACAAGCTCACTGTTTATGCTGTCATTTGATGTGCTGACTTCAGACTGAGCCTTTTCTGTGTGAGACCCCCAAACTGCTGCCAACCTGACCCTTCCCCAGGTCCACACTCATCATGTGGCCCCTCCCACATAGGAGCCTTCTGTTACAATGACTTCACCATGTCATTGCCTGCTCACTAAAAGCTGAGCCCGTCTGGGTTTGCGATTTCCCTTTAGATCCAAATGAAAAGAATGCTCATTATTTTCTGAAGGCCGGGTGCAGTGGCTCACGCCTGTAATCCCAGTACTTTGGGACCGAGTGCAGTGGCTCATGCCTGTAATCCCAGCACTTTGGGAGGCTGAAGGGGGCGGATCACTTGAGGTCAGGAGCTCGAGACCACCCTGGCCAACATGGCAAAACCTCATCTCTACTAAAAAAAGAAAAATTAGCCGGGTGTAGTGGTGCACACCTGTAATCCCGGCTATACTCGGGAGGCTGAGGCAGGAGAATTGCCTGAACCCAGGAGGCGGAGGTTGCAGTGAGACGAGATTGCCCCGCTGCACTCCAGCCTGGGCAGCAGAGCAAGACTCCATCTAAAAAAAAAAAAGAATGCTCATTATTTTCTGTAATTGCAAAATGGTTGATCCTGTTTTCTAGCTCTATTTCCAGAGCCTGTGTTTGGAGCTCATCAAGGTAGAGGACTCTTTTGCTTCCCTGTTCCAGCTTCAGCCAGTGACACCAGGATTTAGATTCCAGCACCCCCATGAAATATAGTTGCCGTTGCCTCTCATCTCCTGCCTCCTTTTTAAAAAACTGCTTCACTGAGATATAATCCACAGACCATACAATTCAGTGGCTTTTTTCGTATATTTACATAGCTGTGCAGCCATCACTGCCATCAATTTTAACACATTTTCATCACCTTGAAAAGAAACTTGTACCCTTTCATAGTCACCTCCTGTTTTCCCCAGTTGTCCCACAGCCCTAGGTGACTACTAATCTACTTTCTATCTTTATAGATTTACCTGTTCTCCATATTTCATATAAATTGCGTCTTACAATATGCGGTCTTCTGTGACTGGCTTCTTTCACTTCGCATAATGCTGTGAAGCTCCATCCATGTTGTAGCATGTATCAATACTTCGTTCCTTTTTATGGCTGAATACGATCCTGTTGTATGGATGTCCCACATTTTGTTTACCCATTCATTGGTTGATGGTCATTTGAGCTGTTTCCACTCTTTGGGTATTATGAATAATACCTTTATGTACAATGTGAACCTTTATATACAATGTTTTGTATGAACATATGTTTTCATTTCTTTTGTGTGTATACCTAGGAGTAGAGTTAACTTTTTGAGGAACTGCCAGACTGTTTTACAAAGTGGCTGTACCATTTTACATTCCTATCAACAGTGTGTGAACATTCCAATTTCTTCACGTTCTCACCAGTGCTTGCTGTTGTCTGACTTTTTAATCCTAGCGAGTATCTCATTCATGGTTTTGATTTTCATTTGCCTGATGGCTAACCATGTTGAGCATCTTGTGCTTATTGTCACTTGTATATCTTTGGAGAAATGTGTATTCAAATCCTTTGTCCATTTAAAGAATGGATTGTCTTTTTATTATTGAGTTATACAAATTCTTTATATATTCTAGATACAGGTCCCCTTTCTCCACAAGTATTTTCTCCTGTTCTGTGGGTTTTCTTTTTACTTGCTTGATGGTATCCTTTGAAGCACAAAAGTTTTTAATTATGAAGTCCAGTGTTACCTTTTTACTCTGCTGTGAACTCTTTGAGTATGGTTTCTTGCATAGGTCTTTATTCACTAATGTCTCCTCAGCACCTGGAATAGTGCCTGGCATTATTTGTGGTTTGAATAAATGCCAAGGATAGTGGAAGTGGTGAGGAAGAACAAACCAGGATGAAGAGTTTTGTTTCAGTGCTTTTTAGGTGGCATCACATGGGAAATAAGTTTAGGGCAAGACTTAAAAAAAAATTAATCATTTACATTTGGATACTAGGGTTGGGGTAATACCTATTAATTTTTGCTGAAAGCCTTCTGAAAATTAAAATATCAGTTCAGTGCGAAACCTCAGTGTTACTCCTTTCCTCCCTGGGTTTAACTCTTTGATTTCATTAGAGGAGTAGTTTTCCCTGGTGATCTTCAAATTTTAGTGTTCATCAGATCACTGGGAGAGCTTCCCAGGGATATGTGGGCCTACTCCTATAGTTTCTGATTCAGTAGGTTTCAGGTGCGGTCCCTGAATGTGCATTTCTCACAAGTTCCCAGGTAATGGGGATGCTGTTGGTTCAGGAGCCATGCTTTGGGAACCATGGGGGTACATAATAAATTGATATTATTGGTGTTGTACTGGGGAATCCAGGCGATGGATAGCTATTTTTCCAGAAGTAGCCTTACTTACCAGCAGTGGCATGTTTACATAAGAATTATCAGATAAGGTCCTCTGTCTGAGGGTCATGTTTCTGCATGTAGAGCCAAGTATGTGAATTTCACCTGAGAGCTTGGCTGCAAGTGAGATGAAGAGACAGAGGAAAATTACGCTATTTTTGAGCCTCTACTATGTCCCAAGTATGACATTGCTATGTGTTTTACTCCTGGTATTGTCTTGAATCTGAGTACACACATCCCCCAGATAATGTAGGTGAGTTGCCATGGTGTCCGGTTAGCTGACTGGCATTAGAGCCCGGCCACGATGCTCCGTGCAGCCACGGCAGCTGGACCATTGTTAAACCACACCATTCTCATTAGGAACCAGAATTGTTTCAACATGTAGATTCATACAGACTTGAAGTAGAAATAACTAGTGGCCCTAAGAGATTAGATAAAAATGAGAACAGCCTTGGTATCTTTTATTTGGCTTATCCTTGTTTTATCTGTCATTACTATGATGTTGCTACAAAAAGGTTTGTAGTAAGATTCATGGATTTTAGGGGGAAAAGTCTTCATTTGAATAACAGGAAAATTCTTATAATACTATATTAAAAAGATATAAAATATTACTTTAATTCTATAAATACAATTTTAGACATTTCTGTAGGCTCGAAAAGACCTTGGAAGGAATGTACCAAAATATTGATAGTGATTATTTCTGGGAACAGCAGGGAGAAGCTGTTCTTATTTTCCTACTTAGAGATTTTTTCTTCAGATTTGATCCAGTGAGCCTATTTATAGTCATGAATGAATGGAGAAAGCATTTTAGTCCTAATTGGTTTTAAAGACCATAAAATAGCATCTTTGGAGGGTGAGGAGATCAGTCTGTGATGATGAAAGTGAGGTCTTTTTCTTGCCCACTCTGATGGCTGCAGATAAGATGTTGCTAACAGGTAAAAGCTCATTGAGCACACACTGTGGACAGTGATGGTGGATCCAGGAAGTCCAAAAGAACCTTCAGACTTGTCCACACCGACTTCATCAGCTTTGTTTCCAGTGGTTTTTATTTATTATTAGGTTTTTATTAACTTAGACTAAGAGCACTGGGCTCCTGAAAGTCTGGGCATTAAGCAAACCAGCCCTGATGCCTTCGTTCTGGGTTGTTTGTCCTACTTGCCATTGAAAGGCAAGACCTGTTGTTCTGAGTTGTGCTTCCCGGCATATTTCAGAATCTGGAACGATGGACACCTTCAGAGTTTTGGCAGGAGGCTCACAAAATCAGTCACCATTTCCAAAGCAGCTCCTGATTATTTTCAGAGCAGAAAATCGGGTAGGGGCTTAGCAAAAGGTTTTATTCTGAAAGATGAGATTCACATGATCTCATTAGCTGATAAGAACTTGTTCTGATACTGTGTAAGAGGAATAATATTCTGTGATCGGACCATGCACACCATAAAAATACAGCTCGCATTGTACATGTTGCTTCTGTGGGTTAAACCCTAAGTATTCCACCAAGGAGAATAAGCCCCAACCACATTGTCCTAGAGACCATCACATTCCCTACCACCTGCAGGTTCCTCTTTGATTTATTAAGAAGGAAATGTAAGAGACAGAAGAAATCCTGGTCAGCTAGCAGCTTCCTTGAGAATGGTTTGTTTGTTTGTTTGTGACAGGGCCTCACTCTGTCCCCAAGGCTGGAGTACAGTGGTGCAATCACAACTTTTTGCAGCCTCGACCTCCTGGGCTCAAGTGATCCTCCCACCTCAACTTCCCAAGTAGCTGGGACCACAGGCATTCGCCACCACACCTGGTTAGTTTTTTTTATTTTTTGTAAAGATGAAGTCGCACTGTGTTGCCTAGGCTGGTCTTGAGCTCCTGGGCTCAAGCAGTCCTCCCACCTCAGCCTCCCAAAAGTGTTGGGATTATGGCATGAGCCACTGAGCCTGGCTGGGGATGTATTTTAGCAAGAGACATGGGAATAGGCCGATTTCTTAAAAGTTAAGGATTTGCAGGACACGGGTAGATTTTTCTGATGAATAAGCTTTCATTTGTTAAGGTCTTTGTAGTTTCAAAACACTGTCACTCATATTACTTAATTGGAAAGGGTTCTGTGAGGTAGCCAGATCGGAAAGGTAATTTTTATCTCTATTTTACGTATGGAGTGACTGAGGTCGATGAAGCTGAGTAGCTTGGCAGAGGTCACACAGCTGGTCAGTTGCAGATGTGCAACCCAGACCTTCAAACCTATATTTTTTCTCTTTGGTTCTGGTGTTTTTTCCACTTCACCATGTTGAAAATGCCCCAAAAGGGGAAAGGGAGGAGTGTGTATGTGTTAGAGGTGGATGGGGAAGAGGAGAAACAGTAGGTCCAGAGGAATAGGTTTTAATTAAAAGTCAGGCGGCCAGGCTCCGTATGAACCAGGGAGTAGGGTGCATAAATGTCCATCTGAGCAAGGCCAGTGTTGAAGGGGAAGGAGTGATCGGAGTTCTTGTGAAGGCCGTGGGAAGATGGGTGGGACACAGGCAAACACATGAGAACAAAACAATGAGCTTTGCCAATAAACGACACACAGGCCAATTGTGGGTTGGCATCGAGAGGGTTGTTTTTTTGTTTGTTTTGTTTTGTTTTTTTGAGACAGAGTCTTGCTCTGTCGCCCAGGCTGGAGTGCAGTGGCACGATCTTGGCTCACTGCAACCTCTCCATCCCAGGTTCAAGTGATTCTCATGCTTCAGCCTCCTAAGTAGCTGGGATTATAGGTGTGCACCACCACACCTGGCTAATTTTTATATTTTTAGTAGAGATGGGGTTTCGCCATGTTGGCCAGGCTGGTTTCAAACTCTTGGCCTCAAGCAATCCACCCACCTCAGCCTCCCCAAGTGCTAGGATTATTACAGGCATGAGCATGGCGCCCAGCCTGCATCGGGAGATTAATGCAATAGAATCAGAAAATGCTTTGTTGGAGGGGGTGGAGTCTCCAGGTGTGAGAGGAATAATGTAGCAGGTGGATTTTTTGTAATAAATCTTCGCCACTTATGGACTACCTAGCCTAGATTACCAATCTGGAGAAGTCTTTTCAAAGAGGAAAATAGGCAAATAGGCCTTCCCTGCCTTTGGGTCTGCCACTAACGATGGAGAAGTGCTGAGCTTTGGGTTTTGATCTGCTCTATGGGGAGTGACTCTAGGTTGTAATTCAAATCAGCTTAAAGCTAAATGTTTTGGCTCTAGTAACTAAAGATCCAGGCAGTGCTGGCTTCAGGTGTAGCCTGAACCAGCAGGTTACATGATATTAACAGGGCCCTGTTTTTCCCTCTGTTCCCCTGCTTTGCCATCCACAAAGTTGGCTTCATCCACATGGTAGCCCCGTGGCGTAGGTTCTCCCCTCACATTTGTAAACATGGTTGCAGTAGTTCCAGACTTCACAGCAGCATCCCACACTGTTCAAGGAAAGACATTGTTCAGGCTACTCCTGAAGAATAAGGAAGCATCTGTTTCCCAGAAGACATCTACTGGTTTCTTGTTGGCTCTGATTGTTTAATGTGCCCATTAGCTTGAACAAGTTAAGAACCACCCCTGAAATGGGGTAGGGGCCAATTCCACCCAAATGGCATGGATAAAATGGGGAAGTTGTAGCTTTTGAAAGGAAGTTTAAGGAAACTTCTTCTAGAAAGAAGGGGAATGGAGGCTAGGCAATAAATTATGGAAGTCCTCCACACCTCCTGAAGGGATAAGGGAATTAAACTTCAGATACATTTTCTTTGGGGAATCCTTTGTGTGAGGGAGTAACTCTTAGCACAGGCATTAATCAAGGTAATAGGCTAAGATACTGCAAAAGACATAATAATGTGACAAAGAACAAGAGACTTGTCTTCCTCTCACATAGAAATACTCCAGTGGTTTGCTTTACACTATTATTCTTGGTCCCATGTTTTTTGTTTTTTTTCCCCCTGTACCATCTCCTAAGCCTTGTAACCCTCAGTGTGATCAAGGCTAAGTTACCAAGGTTTTCAGCTCACAGAAAGGGGGAAGAGAAAGTGTAGAGGAGGCAACCCACTGTCTTGAGGGCTCTGGGCTGTCAGTGGAAACCACTTCTCCCTCTCACATCCAACAATGAGAACTTGGTCCATGGCCATGTGTAGCTGCAAGGACTGCTGGGAAACGCAGTCCCTGGCTAGATGACTAGCGACCAGCTTACAGGTCTGTGATTATAGAGAAAGGGGAGAAGGAATTTTGGCTGGGAGTTGGCAATCTCCATCACAACCCCCAAACTAGGTTTCCTCAGAGGCTGGCCCATTCCGAATGATGTTCCTGTGACAGACACGATTTCCTCAGAGAAGAATCTTCATCCAAGGCCTTTCATTTTGGGAACCAGGAATGCTTAATGGGGACTAAGTCAGTTATAGTTAGGTTTAAATACATATGACAGAAAACCTAAAATAACAGTGGTCTAAGCAAGGTAAATGTTTGTGCATTTTTCTCTAATGTAAAGACATTTGTGGTTGGTGTAGCATCATGGTGGCAGAGACTTGTTTGATTCCACTGTTCTGCCATCTCGGCATGTGCTGTCCTCCTTCTGGTCTAAGATGACTGTCTGAATTTCCGCCATGCCTTCACATTCCCACTGGCAAAAGGAAGGAGAAGGACCTTCCAGGATATTTTCTAGAAGTCACAGGCAACACTTCCATTGATGCTCCCTTGATCAGAACTCAGTCACATGGTACACCTAGCAGCAAGGAGCACAGGGAAACATAGCCTTCTTTGCTGGCATTCAGGAGCCCAGCTTGAAACTAGGGGTTCTAATGCTGAGGAATAAGGAAGAACAGATACTAGGTGCAGCAAGAAGCCTTTGCCAGAGACCATGTGCCCTGGAGTCCGCACTGCATGCCTTCACTTCTGCCGTGTTAAACTAATCTTCACCCTTAAGGAAAGAAATCGTCCTAATAGTTGACATGTGTTGAGTGTATATCAAGTCCCAGGCAGTTTTCTATATCATTTAGTCCTCACAGTGGCACTCTCAAAGGAGAGTTTAGTGTGGGATCATTTACAGAGGGGCCATGGGGTCGAGGGAATCAACAGGGGTTGGTGAAGTGCTCGGAGATTAGCAACAGCAGGAAGCCATTACTACCCCTGAAAGGGTCAGGGAAAGAACATGTCACCAGCCTGAAGAGGGCTTAGAGACATGGCCTTAGAAAGGGGCTGCCTGGCAGCAGGGACAGCTGTGGAATGAAGCCAAGCCAGAAACACTGTGAGCCTAGGCAGAAGTGGCCCGAGGAGGCTGATAAATACCCTTGACCTGTCTCTCCTCCCATCCTTTGATCTCCTGACAGTGCCTCCCATTGGCTGAAGCCCACTGGAAGCCAGAGAACAAGGGAGCCTGGGGAAATAGTTTAGAGAAAGCAGCCTCCTGAGAACAGAATGGGGCAGAGAAGAGCGGAAAATGGATGGGGGCTGGTGAGGTGGGAGAGCAACAGAGAGCAACCCACATAGTGTTATTAGTGGTGCCTTTTGCAGATAAGGCAGTTGAGGGGTGGAGAGGATAACTCACCTGCCCAGCTGGTGACAGAGGCAAACCCTCTGCTTCAGACCCCCATAAGGAATAAGGAAGGCAAAGCAAACACACTTGCCTTCCTTGTCTATCTGTGCAATGCTCTGCACATAGTAGGCATCTGATAAATGGTCAGTGAGTGAAACCATGTGGACAGGCAAGGTTTGATATAAGAGGAGAAACGGTCTTCTCTGCCTTTTGGTTGCAGGTTGCCATGTCAAATCTCAGCGAGGCTGTGCAGGATGCAGACCTGCTGGTGTTTGTCATTCCCCACCAGTTCATTCACAGAATCTGTGATGAGATCACTGGGAGAGTGCCCAAGAAAGCGCTGGGAATCACCCTCATCAAGGTAACTCAAGTGCATGCTGCCCAGGGCTAGACATTGGTTATCAAGAAATTTCATTTCCTCACACTTTCATCTGCTTGAGATTTGGAGCTGAAGGGGAAGTTGTGGCGGTTTTTCATTTGTGTTCTTAAAGATGCCCAAAAGTCATAAAAAATATAAGACTAGTTTAGCTCAGATTGAGAGTGGGCTGCTTTCCATTGCAGCCGACTAGCAGCAGCAGTGATGTGAAGAGCTGTGCCGCCCCTTCCAGTCCACTCTGGGGGCTCAGCCTGCCATCTGGAAAGCACCAGCAGTTTGAATTAACTGGGAAACTAATAACCATTAGTGCCCATTCTTGGATATATACCCTAAAGCATGTGTTTTTAACCATAACTCCATGAACCACCTCTGAAGGTCCACAGGTTGAATACAGGAAGTTCATGCATTTAAATGTGGTGGAAAAAAATCCTTACATTCTAACTCATTTTAACCTCTAAGTGAAATGAGCATTCTCTTCATTTATGAATGCAGCTCACAGCCAAAATTTCAGTAATAGCAGTATTAGCAGGATCTGAGACCTTGTCAATAGGAGTCGCAGGGCTTTCATTTCAGTTTACACCTTTTTCTGATATCTCAAGGTATCATTTATACTCATCACTACTTGGAAATTGTGGTAATTGTTAGACCTGCCATGACATCTTTTTCTAATTGCATTAATAAAACAGTGCATATATTACTTTATCATAAATTTGTTTTTTAAACAAATTTCAACATAATTGGATTCCTGGGTTATTTTAGGTGTTTTGTTTTATGCATATGAAATTCTGAGAATGAGTCCATAAACTTCACCAGACTACCAGGGGTAAGGTCCATGTCGTTGGAAAGATTAAGAACTCCCAAGAGAGGCTGTGCCAGAGCATTTACAGATGAATGTTCATGAAGGCAAACCAGAGCAACCCAAATGTCATCAGCAAGAGAGTAGACAAATGAAATGTGAACTATTCATTTTGGAATACTGTGCAGTAAGTGAACAGAAACGAACCAGAAGTTTGATGCAGCCACATGAGTGAATCTCTAAAACGGTATTGTAGTTCAAGACAGCACATCACAGGTGAATGGCACAACTCTCTTTATAGACTTGAAACCCCAGGGATAATGACGTATAACATTGTCTAGGGACCATCCGATGTGGTAAAATAGTCAAGAAAAGCAAGGGAGCAATGCATACAGCATTCAGGACAGTGGTTCACCCTGGGGAGCAGGGGTAGAAGGAGGATGAACTTGAGAGGAGACACACAGGGGACTTCAGTGGTGTCAGTCACGTTGTATTTCTTAACACGAGTGATGAGTACATGTTTATTTTCTTCATTTGATTCTTCTTTAAGCTGTACATAGGCAGTATAGATGCTTTTACTCTTGTAAGTAGGAGACATTTTTCAAGTTGTGTAGCCATGGGACATCTACTATCCCATGCCTCTTTGATTTGGCGGTTTGTTTTCTCCTAACTTCTTGGCATCCTTGTAGGGCATAGACGAGGGCCCCGAGGGGCTGAAGCTCATTTCTGACATCATCCGTGAGAAGATGGGTATTGACATCAGTGTGCTGATGGGAGCCAACATTGCCAATGAGGTGGCTGCAGAGAAGTTCTGTGAGACCACCATCGGTAAGCACTGCCTGGGAGGGACCCCAGGAGTCTGGACATTTGATGTTTGAACATGTACATATTCCATTTCTGATATTTTCTGTAATAGACTCTTCCCTGTCCCTCTTAACATTCCTTAGTTGGGCATTCAGTGGGGCGAGGGTTTTACTTAAGGAGGCTATTTTGTGGAACTGAAGTGTTTCAACAACCTCCAGAATGAATATAAATGAATATGGCCAAGAAGAGCATTCTGACTTGCTGTGATCCAATAATGAATTACTGAGGTTAAACACAGAAGTGCAAGGTTGCTTGTACCAAGAAACAGGTGGCTACATCCATGGTAGGGGTCCCCTGGCCTCAGAAGCCCAAATTTTCTTTTCTTACAAATGTTAGTATCTGGATCCTCATTGATTCCAGTGAGATCTAAAAATTGGTTGAATGACCTCCATTTTCAGGTGAATGATAAGACTCAGAGAATAAATTACCTGCCCCAAGATCACACACTAATGTAGAAGCCAGGAACAAATTTGAGTCTTCTGTTTCCTGAACTAGTAAGCCTTTTCTACTCTTACACATTATACATTAGATACATTATTCTCACATTGACGTTATGAAAATTTTCATTTCTTTTGAAAGGGGCTTTGAGAATTCTCAAGTGTCCGTGTACTATATTAAAGGATGCTTTGTTGGAAGAGTAATATTATTGTATTTTCAGATGCTTTGCAAAAGTTTATCTACCACTGCAGAACTTACTTTCACCCTTATCAAACCTGCAAGCAATATGAATCATTTCCCCTTGGCAGCTTTGTAAAAGGAAGCTCTGAGAGATGTCAGGCTCTCTTGCGTGAGATGAATGCGCAGGAAAATGTAGCTCCAGATTCTTATACCTGCCTATACGTAGGACTTTTTAGGATTTTTTTGGAATTTTCTACCTTAATTTTTATTTTTAATTATGGAGGTATTTTACATGATTATTATGGAAGATAGAGATAATCAAAAGAAAGCCATTTTAAATTTTTGATAATTTTTTTATATATCCTTTTTTTCTATTTGTATGAACTATTATGTTTGTAGTGAATCATATACTGTTTAATAATTGCTTTATTCACTGAATATGTAACAAAAACCTTTCAGAGTCTATTAACATACTGTACATCCTCATAACTGCATAGCATTCCATCAGCAATTCCATATATTTGGATACAAAACTTTTTTTTGAAAAATAATATTTGTTGGAGAGGAGAAGTATCACAAATAATACAAAGAAGAAAAGAATAGCCTATGATACCACCTGCCCAGGTTGTCATTTACAAAAGTGATACAGACACAGGTTTAAAAAAAAATTCAAGCACCATGAGAAGGTGGAAAAGTAGAACTAAGATTGTAATTTCCCACCCATTTCCCTCTTCCCAGAGGGAATCACTGTTAGCAGTTTCTTTTTTGTTTTTTATAATTTCAACTTTTATTTTAGATTCAGGGGGTACATGTGCAGGTTTGTTACATGGGTGTATTGCATGATGCTGAGGTCTGGGTTATGACTAATCCTGTCACCCAAGTAGTGAGCATAGTACCCCACAGGTAGTTTTTCAATCCTTCCCTCCTTTCTCTCCTCTCTAGTAGTCCCCAGTATCTGTTGTTGCTATCTTTATGTTCATGAGTACCCAATGTTTAGCTCTCACTTGTAAGTGAGAACATGCAGTATTTGGTTTTCTGTTCCTATGTTAACTCACTTAGGATAATGGCTTCCAACTGCATCCATGCTGCAAAGGACATGATTTTCTTTTTTTTGAGATGGAGTCTCACCCTGTCGCCAGGCTTGAGTGCAGTGGTGCTATCTTGGCTCACTGCAACCTCCGACTCCCTGGTTCAAGCGATTCTCCTGCCTCAGCCTCCCAAGTAGCTGGAATTACAGGCATGCGCCACCACGCCCAGCTAATTTTTGTATTTTTAGTAGACAGGGTTTCACCATGTTGGCCAGGATGGTCTTGATCTCCTGACCTCATGATCCACCTGCCTCAACCTCCCAAAGTGCTGGGATTACAGATGTGAGCCACCGCGCCAGGCTGATTTCATTCTTTTTTAATGGCTTTTACTATTAGCAGTTTCTAAATATTCTTCTGGAAAAAATTTATTTATATTTTTATGCTAGTATATACATATATAAATATGTCTTATTCTTTTACAGTAAATTCTTTTATTTATCTGCAGTTTTAATATAGCCTGTGAAATTGTTATGTAATTACTTATATTTTCCCAAAAAGATTAACTAGTTTGTTCCAACTCAATCCTATTTGCCAATAATCCTTTCCCAGTTCATTCTGGAAGACTAAATCTTAATCTGCAATCCCAATCCCTGATCCAATCCTGGCTAGGACTCTAGCCCTGTTTGTTGTAGGAAAGTTTCTAGTTGGATACATTAGGCTTTTTTGGTTTTAAAAAACAGATAAAAGCACACAAGTTGCATTTCTTTCCCTCTGGCATTTCTTTACCCGGTGCTTCTATGCCTTCTCTGTGGGGTGGACTGTGATAAGCACTGATGACCTGAATTAAATTAAGTAAAGCATTTCTGGGTGGAGTAGCTCTCGTGAGGCTGAAGCCGAGGATCTTCTGAGGCCAAGAGTTTGCACCCTGGGAAATGTAGCTGGGAGTTTCCAAAAAAGAAAAAAAAATTTTTTTTTAATTAGCCTGGTATGGTAGTACATACCTGTAGTCCCAGCTACTCAGGAGACTGCTGTGGGAGGATCACCTTGAGGCTAGGAGATTGAGCGAGGCTGTACTCACTGCAATGGCTATGATCACGCCATTGTACTCCAGCCTGGGTGACAGCAATACCCTGTCTCTTTAAAAAAAATAAAATTAAGTAAAACATTGAAAGTAAGATAGAATATGAAAGTGATGTTTAAAAATTGTTTTATATAACCTGAATTAATTAATTTTTAGAAGTAGAGTCTTGTTTGAATTCCTGGCCTCATGGGATCCTCCTGCCTCAGCCTGCTGATGTACCGGGATTACAGGTGCGAGCCACTGTGCCCAGCCTATAACCTGAATTTAATCATGAGAAAATATCAGACAAGCCCAAAGTAAGAGATATGTTATAAAACAACAGGCCAATGGTATCTTTGACTCTTCAAAAAAGTCAGTGTCATGAAAGACAATGAAAGGCTAAAGGAGTGTCCCAGAATAAAGAGGACTAAAGATATATTACCGAGCCAGGCGTGGTGACTCACACCTATTATCTTAGCACTTTGGGAGGCCAAGGTGGGAGATCACTTGGGCCTAGGAGTTTGAGACCAGCCTGGGCAACATAATGAGATCCCATCTCTACAAAAAATACAAACATTAGCCAGGTGTGGTGGCACACACCTGTAATCCCAGCCCTTTGGGAGGCTGAGGCGGGCGGATCACCTGAAGTCAGGAGTTTGAGACCAGCCTTGTCAACATGACAAGCGAAACCTCATCTTTACTAAAAATACAAAAATTAGCCAGGTGTGGTGGTGCACGCCTATGGTCCCAGGTACTCGAGAGCCTGAGATGAGAGGGTTGCTTCAGCATGGGAGGTGGAGGCTGCAATGAGCAGTGATCGCACCATGGCACTCCAGCGTGGGTGACAGAGCAAGACCTTGTCTCTAAAAATAAAAAAGGAGACATGAGCACTAAGTGCAATGTGGGGTCCTGGATTAGGCAGGGAGGGTTGCTGTGGAAGACAATGCAGAGGTGATTGGTGAGATTTGAATGTGGATTATATGTTAGATAATAATATTATATAAACATTACATTTTCTGTATTTGATCATTGCAGTGTGGTTATCCAGACATCCTTTGTTGATGCATAGGGACTATTTTAAATTGCGGTAGGTTCAGGAATCATGGCCCACTTGAATCTTCTGTGGAGGGAAAAGATAGGGCAGCTTCAGGCCTCAAAATCCTGTCATGGTGAACTACAGTGCCCTCTTGTGGTGAGGTCTCCTTTCGTTCTTGGGGCATACCACAGACTCTGAGGCTTTTAATCCAGTCATTCCACAAATATTTTTCAAACCCTCTTATGTATCAGGCATGGTGCCAAATGTCTAGAATACATAAGCTCCTTATGGAACTTGTAAGCACACAAACACATATGGAATCACAAACTAAAATAAGGGTTTTGAAGGAGTTTTATTACATAGGTTAATTGCCTCTAAAACTTGGTGTGACAGAAAAAGGGGATTTTCCTGTCTTTGGTTTACATTGAGTTTTGGGCAGCCTTCCCACATGGCTGTCCGGCATTATCTGTTCTGTACAGATGCCCTGCGTCCCTGCTTGCCATGTCACTGTTTATTACTGGGGTTTGTTGTTGTTGTTGTTGTTGTTGTTGTTGTTGTTGTTGTTTTTGAGATGGAGTCTCACGCTGTTGCCCAGGCTGGAGTGCAGTGGCGTGATCTCGGCTCGCTGCAACCTCCGCCCCCTGGGCTCAAATGATTATAATGCCTCAGCCTCCTGAGTAGCTGGGAACACACACACACACACACACACACACACACACACACACACACCACCACTACCACCACGCCAGGCTAATTTTTGAATTTTTTGTAGAGATGGGATTTCGCCATGCTGACCAGGCTGGTCTCGAACTCCTGACCTCAAGTAATCCACTTACCTGAGCCTCCCAAAGTGCTGGGATTACAGGCATGAGCCACCGCGCTGGCTTATGACTGGTATTATATTAATAATAAAATTCGCGGGCCGGGTGCGGTGGCTCATGCCTTTAATCCCAGCACTTGGGAAGGCCAAGGCAGGTGGATTGCTGGAGGTCAGGAGTTCGAGACCAGCCTGGCCAACATGGCGAAACCCCATCTTTACTAAAAATACAAAACTTAGCCGAGTATGGTGGCGCATGCCTGTAGTTGCAGCTACTCAGGAGGCTGAGGCAGGAGAATCGCTTGAGCTTGGGAGGTGGAGGTTGCAGTGAGCTGAGATAGTGCCACTGCACTCTAGCCTGGGCAACACAGCAACTCTGTCTCATAAATAAATAAATAAAGTTACTACCTATTATCCATGATTTAAGGTAATAAATTTTAAAAGGTACCTTTGAGAAAATATGAGATTGCTGTAAATCAAGCCCACCTCTTGGATGGGCATTGCGTTATTTGCAGCCACAAAGGAACCCATAGACCCTACCTTGTATCTATGGCAAGCCAAGAGTGTGCCTTCCCCTGCCCATTCCTCAGTTTGTTCACCAGCAACCCAAGTTTCCAGCTGCAGATGGCTGGATTAAAGTGACTTGAGGGAGGGGCTGGTCTGCAATGTTCAGGAGCATGCTTCATGTTGGAGGCACTGAGCAGTGGGAGGAGACACGATGAGGCTGTAATATGATGTAGGGGCCGGGGCTGGTTTACCCAACCCAGATGATGCAACAGTGTTGCACAGAGTCACCTAGACAGCCTGGTGGACTGTTTAAAAAGGAAGAGAACAGTTTGCACAAACTGACATAGTTTTAACATTTGGAAAAGGGGAACTCAGCTAAATGAAAGAACAGTAATGCTACAGAGTAGACTGTGTTTCTAAGTATTGGGTGTAGATATTGTGTTTTATTATGAAACTTTTCAGAAAAGTAGAGTAGTATCACGAACCTCACATGCCCGTCACCCATCTTTAGAAATGATTAACTCCTGGCCAGTCTCATTTCATCCACTCCCCATCCTCTCTCAACCCTCAGATGGCCTGGATTATTTTGACAGTGTGTCACTTCTTGGTGTAGTTTTACTTGTTGACAATCATGCTTTTTTCTTTTTTTTTTTTTTGAGACAGAGTCTCGCTCTGTTGCCCAGGATGGAGTGCAGTGGTGTGATCTCAGCTCACTACAGCCTCCACCTCCTGGGTTCAAGCGATGCTCCTGCCTCAACCTCCTGAGTAGCTGGGACCACAGGTACGTGCCACCACGCCCAGCTAATCTTTTGTATTTTCAGTAGAGATGGGGTTTCACCATGTTAGCCAGGATGGCTTCAATCTCTTGACCTCGTGATCTGCCCGCCTCAGCCTCCCAAAGTGCTGGGATTACAGGTGTGAGTCGTCGTGTCTGGCCAAGAAAAACTTTAGATTCACATTCGGTCAGTCAAAAATGTATGTCAAATTGTAAATGATCACCTCTATTGGAAACGGGATATTTTTACTTTATTTCTGCTCCTATGTGTTTTCTAAATATCCTATCATGAACATATGTTACTTTTATAGTAAGTAGAAAGTTAAAGTGTATTAGGTGTGAAAATTAAGATTAGAGGCTGTTATTAATATCCTTGTTGTCTAACCTTTCAACAGGCAGCAAAGTAATGGAGAACGGCCTTCTCTTCAAAGAACTTCTGCAGACTCCAAATTTTCGAATTACCGTGGTTGATGATGCAGACACTGTTGAACTCTGTGGTGCGCTGAAGGTAAAGTCAGCCTCAGGGGAGGAGTTCATCAAGCAAGGCAAATGTTAGCATCATTGAGTCTAATCCTCAAGAATGGGCTCTGTGTTCTGTGCACCCACATCAGCGAAGAATAGTGAATTGAGAGTCTTGTTTATAACTTCCTGTTTTGCTGCAGCCTTTCCCGGGTGGTTCAGTTCCTCTGTTACTCGTGGCTTGCTTTAACTTGTAAATATGGGGGAATTGTGATGTTTTGGTCTTGGGAAGTTGGCAGCATTGATATTTGGAAAGCATGGGAGTTCCTTGATGACAGGGTTTCACCCAGGAGCAAATGATTCTATTCATTCATGTTTTTCTCCCACACTTCATCCTGAGCAGGAAAAGGATCTTGTTTCCTCTGAATTATGCTACTCTACTAGTTTGGCTGGTTGTTCTTATTAAGGGAAAAAATAATCTGCTGCTGGTAGAGGTTTTTCTAAGAATAGTTTTGTCTTTGCCCTCAAGAGAGAGAAGATATGATTAAAGAAACGCACTCCACTGGCCAGTGGCTTGCTGGATTTTTGTAAGTGGAACTGTACAGTATGCACTCTTTTGTGTCCGGCTTCTTTGATTGGAGGTGTATTTTTGTTTGTTTTAATGTAAATTTTAAGAGGTACTTCATACAGAAAAGTACAAAAATCATAAGTATGTAGTTTATGTTATCTTTTTTTCCCCTCTTTTGAGGTAAAGGGAGGTCTCCACACCTGGGCTCCTGACTTGTTGGCTGCTGGCTTTTAAAGCCTTAGGCACTGTCCCTCTCTCTGCCGTGACTTGGGGGAACAGCCAACAGGGAACAGCAGCAGCTACCTGCTCCTTCCCCCTCACTATCCAAGTTGCCTTCATTTCACTATCATCTACAAAAAAGAGTGGGGGGAATAGGGGAAATAAAAAGTTCTCAATGTGAATGCCCCTTTTGAGCCACTTCTGAGTCATCTCTTTTGCAGCAAAAAGCCACCCTTCAGAAATTTGAGCATCTAGGGAAGAGGTTAGGCAATCCACCAGTCATCTGTCTTTATTGGATGGGAGTTGCAAAGTTGGAAAGAATGCCTGTCTATGCTTTCTCATAAATTGTATATCTTTTTTTCTAGTCAGAAGTTAAAACCACTCTCTAGAATTAACATTGTGTATATATGTGTGGTCATGATATACAATGAGCATTTAAAAAAATTAAAGCCAATTAAAGGCCTGGGCTCCTAGGGAGCACACATGCATATTTCTAAGCGCCTGTGTGGGGCATTCTTTGCATTAGCATTACATTACATGCAGGCCCAGTTATACATGTAAGACGCTGACTTTGGCTGCTTTGTTTATTTTTGTTGGTTGAGATTTTTATGTGTTTTTAATAGTCCTTCATTAAACTAATTACCACTCAACAGCAGGGGGCATCGTGAATGCCTAATTGCTCAGTGCTGGCCTGAGCTGCTCCAAAGCTGTTTTCAAGTGACTGGATGTTTTTGGTGGTCATGGAGAAGCTGTGAAACCCTGCCCAGAACAAAGAGTGCTGGGTGAGAAGAAGGAGTCTAGATTGAGGTGAGGGCTTTGGAAAAGCTTCTGCTAACGGGAACCCATGCTGGTCTTGTGTCTGAACTTAGAATGGCTTTCATTTTTGCTGGCAGGAAGACTGTAAGTGGATGTGCCAGCTACCTTGATGGAAAGGGATTCATGGGGGATGCAGGGAGGTGGGGGTTGAAGGCCCTTAATCATCCTCCCTGCAACTTCCCACACAATCTTTTAAAACGAGATCAGTTACCATCATTCCTGGGGGTTTGCATCAGAGCTAAAATTTTTGAAAACTGAGAAACAGGCACTTGTAGCAATTATTAACTCCAACCATTGTCTTGTACAGATAAGGAAATCGAGATCCAAAGAGCAAATGACTTTAGGGTAGCAAACACTGGCACACTCAGAGCGTGAACACGGGTTTTAAGACTCTCAGCCCAGTTTCTTTGGTTACTGTGTACCACTTGACTTTTCTGGTTAGTAATCAGGCAGCGTGAATGAAACGAAGCCCTCTCTCATCAGAGCCTGCCAGAGCAAGGACACATGGCCGTATGTTGCTTTCATCACATAAATAACAGCGATGGGTTTTTCCCCCGACTATAACATAGTCATATTCCTTGTTTTCACACAACAGAAAGGTGTAAAGAAGGAAGTAAAAATCAAATCACTGACAATCCTACATCCTGAAATAACCTCAGTTAATGTTTGTTGTATACCCTTCCAATGTTTTTAGTGTGTACGTATGTGTATGGGTCCTTTTTAAAACAAAAACTAGATATTAGTGTTCAAGTAGTTTGATTTTGTGTGTGTGTGTTTTGTTTGTTTTTGAGACAAGGTCTTGCTGTGCTGCCCAGACTGAGTGCAGTGGCACAATCGTGGCTCATTGCAACCTCAGCCTCCCAAGCTCAAGCTATCCTCCCACCTCTGCCTCCTGAGTAGCTGGGACTACAGGCACATGCTGCCATGCCCGACTAATTTTGTTTATTTTTTGTAGAGATGGGGCCTCGCTGTGTTGTTCAGGCTGGTCTTGAACTTGTGAACTCAAGCAGTCTTCCCACCTCGGACTCCCAAAGTGCTGGGATTACAGGCATGACCCACCACATCCAGCCATTGATGTGTTTTACTTTTTTATGTTAACAATCTTTAGTAATATTCTCCATACTAGCCAATTTACAAAATGTACATTATCTTTTTGTACTCAAAAATGTGGAGCATTTGACTTACTAGGAAAAATGTGAAAACAACTCTCTACAAGGATAAAATAGAAAATTCAAAGGATTTATGCATAATCATTTTGTACCAGTGCCTCTTACTACCTTCGGAATGTCCTTCATGAACTCTTAGCTGTATTCATCTCTTAGTAAGGATATATTCTTTTTTAAAAATCAACTTTAAGTGTAATTCATGTAATTAGGCCAGGCATGGTGGCTCACACCTGTAATCCCAGCACTTGTGGAGGCCAAGGCAGGTGGATCACGTGAGTATGGGAGTCTTAGACCAGTCTGGCCAATAGGGCGAAACCCCATCTCTACTAGAAAATACAAAAATTAGCTGGGCATGGTGGTGTGTGCCTGTAATCCCAGCTACTCGGGAGGCTGAGGCACGAGAATCACTTGAATCTGGGAGGCAGAGGCTGCAGTGAGCCAAGATCGTGCCACTGCACTCCAGCCTGGGCGACAGAGTGAGACTCTGTCTCCAAAAAAAAAAGAAAGTGTAATTCATGTAATCAAACTGCATCTATTTAGAGTTTATAATACCATGGGTTTTGAGAGTTGTGTGCATGCACTTGCGAAAACCACTACCAAAGTACACAACATTTCCATTATCCCCAAACAACTCCACATGTCCCTTTGAGGTTCCTCATCACCCCAGCCTCCAGTTGGGCAGTCAACTGATCTGCTTTTATATGCCATCGTTTGCATTTTCTAGGATTTTTATAAGTGGAACTGTACAGTATGCACTCTTTTGTGTCTGGCTTCTTTGATTGGAGGTGTATTTTTTGTTTGTTTTAATATAAATTTTAAGAGGTACTTCATATAGAAAAGTACAAAAATCATAAGTATATTGTTTAATCTGTGTTATCTTTTTTTTCCCCTCTGAGAGAGGTCTTGTGTTCCTTGGCTCAAGCTGTTTTCCTACCTCAGCCTCCCAAGTAGCTGGGATTATAGGTATGCACCACAGCGCCTGATTTATGTTATTGTTTTCTGCGTTTTTAAATAGTCTAGTAGTCTTTTTTTTCTTAACAACTTTTTTTTTTGAGACAGAGTCTTGCCCAGGCTGGAGTGCAGTGGTGTGATCTCAGCTTACTGCAACCTCTGCCTTCCAGGTTCAAGGAATTCTCATGCCTCAGCCTCCCAAGTAGCTGGGATTACAGGTGCATTCCACCACACCCAGTTAATTTTTGTATTTTTAGTAGAGATAGGGTTTTGCCATGTTGGCCAGGCTGTAGCTGGCCAACAGATGTATTACATCTGTAGTGTACGTTTTGTAATTGGCTACTATGGAGAATATTACTAAAGATCATTAATGTTAAAAAAGTGAAACTCATCAATGGCTGGACGTCGTGGGTCATCCTTGTAATCCCAGCACTTTGGGAGGCCGAGGTGGGAAGACTGCTTGAGTCCACGAGTTCAAAACCAGCCTGGACAACACAGTGAGACCCCCCCCACCCCATCTCTACAAAAATAAACAAAATTAGTCAGAGGTGGTGGCATGTGCCTGTAGTCCCAACTACTTGAACTCCTGGCCTCAAGTGATCCGCCCGCCTCAGCTTCCCAAAGTGCCGGGGTTACATGCGTGAGCCATCATACCCAGCCTATTTTTCACACCTATTATGCATGAGTTCATAGAGAATAAGTCCCAGCAGCTCAGGCTCCTTCCCGCTGGTTCCCACAAAGTACGCTTCTCTGGGTGGAGCAGGCTGGTACTTCAGTCTAATCCAGGTAACTTTCTCTTTGGCTTCCTTCTTTTTCTGATCATTTTCCTTCATGTGTTTCAGGAAGCTATCTCAGCTCTTAGCTTAATATGCTCCATACACCCATTAATTCTTGGCAAGAATCTTGCCCTTAACTTGTTTACCACAATGCCAGCAGCATGCTGGGTAACATTGTAGACTCTTCCAGTTTAGCCATGGTGACACTTGTGGGGCATTCCTTTTTGAACGGTGACCATTCCCCTGATGTCTACAATATCATCTTTTTTTAAAAAAAGGTTTTTTAGCTTATGTATTTATTTTTTATTTTTTTTGAGACAGGGTCTCACTCTGTTGCCCAGGCTGGAGTGCAGTGGCGCAATCTCAGCTCAGTGCAACCTCTGCCTCCTGGGCTCAAGTGATCCTCCCGCCTCAGCCTTCTGAGTAACTGGGACTATAGGTGCTCGCCACCATGCCTGGCTAATTTTTGTATTTTTTGTGGAGACAGAGTTTCACCATGTTGCCCAGTCTGATCTCAAACTCCTGGACTCAAGTGATCCATCAGCCTTGGCCTCCCAAAGTGCTAGGATTATAGACCTGAGCCACCACACCCTGCCAATATCACCTTTTTGATAGATTCACATATATGTGGCCAAAGGAGCAACTTCATGCTTTCTAAAAGGCCTGGAGAACATATGTCAGGTACTTCTCTCCTCTTTCCCTTTTGTATTCATCATTTTGGTAAATTATTGGAAGATGGCGATTCTGGCCAGAAGGCTATCATTTTTAATAGATTCTTTATCAGCATTGAGTTTCATTAACAGAGACCCAAAATAATACAGGTTGAGTATCTCTTATCGAAAATACTGGTGACCAGAGGTGTTTTGGATTTTGGATTTTTTTCTTTTTTGGAATATTTGCATTATACTTACCAGTTCATCATCCCTATTTGGAAATACAAAATGCTCCAGTGACTATTTCCTTTGAGCATGATGTTGGTGCTCCAGAAGTCTCAGATTTTGGAGCATTTTGGATTTTGGATTTTCAGATTAGGAATGCTCAAACTGTACTGGCTGAACAAGGTAGACGTTTCTTTCTCATGTAAAATCCAGAATGTATGACAATTCTATTCTATAGAATTCGCAGGGATCCAGGCTTCTTCCAGCTCACTTGGTGCCTTAGCCCATTTTGTGCTGCTATAACAGAACACTTGAGACTGGGTGATTTATAATGAACAGAAATGTGTTGGCTCATACAGTTCTGGAGGCTGGGAAATCCAGTATCGGGCACCAGCAGTTCTGGTGTCTCATGAGGGCACGGTCTGTTCCAAGTGGCACCTTGAATGCTGCTGGAGGGGAGGAGCGCTGACCCTCATGCAACAGAGGAATGGAAGAGGCAAACAGAGAGCCACTCCCGGAGTCTTTTTTCTAAGGAAAAGCCTCAGTCCATTCATGAAGGTAGAACACGCATGACCAAAACACTTCCTGTTAGGCCCCACCTCCCAACACTGCCACAGTGGCCACCGAATTTCAACATGGGTTTTGGAGAAGACAAACACTGAATGGCATAGGGTAGCATAGGGTGTGGCCCTTGTCTTCATGGTCTATGAAAGTGACCAGAACATCAATGTCACATCTACCTTCCAAGCAGCGAGGTTAAAAAAAGAAGAAAGAAAGAAAGAAAAAAAAAGACAGACAAAGAGCACGTGGCAGCTATCTTTCAAGGAAGGTTCTGGAAAATCAACCTTGTCACTTGGCTTCATCTCAGTGGGACACTAGGTGTGACCATAACTAGCTACAAGGCAGGCTGGAAAATCATTTTGGGGATCTTTTTTCTGGATAGCCATACACTTGCATTAAAATAAGAGACTCTATTATTGTAGAAGGAAAGAATAGATTGGGGATAAAGCAGCAGCCCGTGGTACAGGCTGGTGGTGTTCCTTTGTGGGGCTGTTCTGCAGTTCTAATTGCTGGGCATGTAGGATTGCTCCAGGGCTTTGGCTGTGGTAAACCATGCCGGGATGCCCAGCTTTGGGTCTCATCTGTAGTCAGGGCCACTGCTCGCCCAAAAGCACCTTTATGTGAGTGAGAGCAAGGCCTACATAATCTGACATGCTAGCCACTAGGCATATGTACTATTTACATTTACATTCAAATTAATTAAAATTCTTAAAAACTAAAAATTCCATTTCGGAGTCACAGTAACTACATTTTGAAGACTCAGTGGCTGGCTAATGGCTACTGTATTCGATAGAGCAAATATAAAACATTTCTACCATTGCAGAAACTTCTGTTGGACAATGCTCTTCCAGCTAAGGCAGCTTCATATTGGTGCGACCGACTAGGTGGGCCAAGTGTGGGCCTGCCTCAGCCTTCCTTGACATCTCAGCCAGGCTGCCTTAGACAGGGGCCAGCAGCAAACAATATGTGGCACCTTGCCTTTAGTAATCCCAAACGCTGCAGACAGTCTCCTCTTAGCAGCTAGCCTCAGGACGAGTCGGATGGATTGTTGGACTGAGAGAAAACAGTGAGTACTGACTTGGGTTTCGGGGAGGCAGTTCTTGCTGGGTGGTGAGAATGTTTATGTAACCTGCAGGTAGCATGGGCTGGTTCTCCTGTTCTTTATTCTTTTTGTGGGAAGGTGGAAGTGGGAGAGGAATTGAGCCCCATCCAACCCACCCCTATTCAGAACTGGAAAGAGTACACTCAAGAGTGGATGATTGCCTCTGAGTATTCCGTCACTCAGGAGATGGGGAAGAGCTACACACGTCTGTTTTCTGAAAATTATGGTATTTTTAGCTCCAAAAGAGTTTAAAGCAGATTTAAATGCACAGTGGATAATGATAACTTTCACATCTGAGCGATCTCAGAGGACATCTGCTCGGATGCTGTTCAAACACGCTCTGACTGGCTCAGTATGTTTATTTTTCTTTTGACAATGATAAGTGGTGGAGGGAGAGAATGAGGATTTCAAGATCTGTCATAAGGCGACTAAACTGGGTTGCAGCCCAGGGTCCTCTTAGGAGAGAGGAGTTTACCCTGCACTAGGTCTCCTGATCTCCCCTGGTGGGAAGGTTAAATGTCTAGTAAAAGCTTCTAGTAGAAGCTTTGGGGTGGTCTAGACTCCCATGCCCTGCAGTGAAGGGGCCACAGAGGAGCTGTGAGGGAGCACCCAGGCACCCTCATGTGGCTTTTCTGAGTACAGCAACATAGAAGCACTGCTTTGGAGCTCAGGGCCTGTCCATACAGTCCTGCTTGGATGGTTCTGGTTGCAGAGAGCTCCTGCTAAATCTTTCCTGTTGGGTGAGGTCAGCTCTTCCTGTTAGAAAGTTCTCATCTGGACTCTGCGGTGGCCTCTCTGCGCCTTTCACTCACTGGCCCTAGAGCAGCACGGTGTGGCGTGATCTTCTCGGGCAAGGTCCTTACTCTGTGTGCTTCAGTTTCCTATCATGTTCCCATGATAATAGGACCTGCCCTGTGACAATGTTGTGAGGTTTAAATGAGGTAATAATATATGAAGCTCTTAGAACAGTTCAGTAAGGTTTGCTGTTGCTATTTTTTATTACCTTTTCTTCTCCTAAGCTACTTTTTTTTTTTTTGAGACAGGCTCACTCTGTCACCCAGGCTGGAGTGCAGTGGCATGATCTCGGCTCACTGCAACCTCCACCTCCCCGGCTCAAGTGATCCTTCCACCTCAGCCTCCCAAGTAGGTGGGACGAAAAGTGCGTGCCACCATGCCCAGCTAATTTTTTGTATTTTTGGTAGAAACAGGGTTTCACTATGTTGCCCAGGCTGGTCTCAAACTCCTGAGCTCAAGCAATCCACCCACCCCAGCCTCCCAAAGTGCTAGGATTATGCCCAACCTAAGCTACCGTTTTTACCTCCCAAGCCTTGGTGTAGGCCAGGGAGGCACTCTCCTTTGACAACCAATTGCAAAGGGTCAGGCAGGTCTTTTTGACCGAGGTTGGAGGAAGGGCAGATTTCCCACACAGGAGCAGCAAGGCACAGGGGACAGAGCGGGCTGCAAAGCCAGGCACCAGGGGCGCATCCAGACTCCATCTTTTACCAGTGAGGTGTTCTCAGTGGGCCGCTAAACCTCTCTGAGCCTCAGTTGTGCCAGTTGGGAAATAGGAGGATAGGTACATACTTCAGAGTCATGGGAATGATGATGAGGCAGTGTGTAACTAGCCTGGGCTGGCTGAAGGCACATAATAAATAAGTGCCTCCCCTCCTCTGTTGACAGGAGCCCCTTGTTGAACAGAAGTCCATGTTCTCTCCCATTCAGCCCATAGACATTTCCTGGGGTTGGTTTTTCATATAACAGTTTCAGAATGGTTCATGTTGTGATGGAGGGGGACATAGGGACACAGTCCAGGGGGCATCAGAGAGCAATTTCAGGAATCTGACCAGTTGGCCAACAGCCTAAGCCTCGCCACATTGCATGGCAACTTCAATAAAACCACTTGGCCAGCTCACCCAAGGGCTGGCCTCCGGGCTTTGGCAGTCAGACCCACTGCATGTCCCCAGGTGTCAATCTGTTGCCCCAGTACTGGTTGCAGCCCCAGTGCAGGCTACAATTGCACCAACTTTCCTGAAAGAATGTCAATACTAGAAGGGCCTTGAAAAATCTTGTCCAAGCCCTGAATTTTACATCTGAGGTGAAGATGGCCTGAGAGGTGGAGTGGTTGGCCGAGGTCACACTGTGACAATGTAGAGGCTCTCTGGATGTCAGTGCCGTGTACCGCTTCCGTCTCCTTGTAGCCTCCTTAGTCTGGCTGCTATGCTGGGAAGGGCGTCCAGACCTAGGTGGGCCCAGCCCCAGGTGTTCTTATGGTCCCTGCTCTTAGCCTCTGCATAGCACTCATCCTAAAAGGTCTGGCTGTCCCATCCTGACTCGGCAACTCATCCCTTCTAGAAGCAGAGCTGCAGAACTGGATCGCACCCGACCCCCCAGCATCTCTCCTGGCTCCTTTCACACGGCTTCTGCCTTGCCTCTTCCATGATGCTGCCTGTTGCTGAGAGTGTGTAAGCCAGGAATTACCCCCTTCCATTGTCCCTGCACGTGGAAGTTTGAAATGATTGCTGTCTGAGAACTGATGACAGCAGATCTATAGTTCGCATAGCCTGTGTGGTAGGAAGAGGCTGAGAAGCTTTCGCAGGTTCAGGCAAGTTGGTACCTTACGAAGACATATGCACTTGGTCAGGCTGTCAGTTCCTAGGACCAATTCCTCATCAGCTCTGCCTGCATCATTTTTAGGGAATTTTTCTACTTTTTCCTTTCTATGTTGACTGCAATGAGAGGCATAAGCGGCAACCGCAGTAAGCTCTCACATTATTGCTCAGGAAGAGAAGACACTAGGGGGGCCTTCCTATCCCCATCCTTTATTCTCTAGCCCTCTTCATTCCACATCACCCCGTGGGAGAGGGCAAGAGAGGGCTCTGTTCTGTGGGTCTGTGGGGAGTAGACGGAAACTTCAGGAGGCCCAATTGGATGTTTTTTTCATGTGAAGTATCTTTGCGCCTCGGTCTTCTGGTGAGCAATAGCTGTATCTAAATGACCAAGTCTGTTTGTCATGGTGAGCCCGGCCACATCAATGCTATGTTTGATGTGTTTTATCAAAAACTGCCTGTGTACTAGAGAAGACATTTTTATTCCCCAGCTCATTCTGTTTTTCATCTCATCCCTCACATTTTATAGGCCTGATGTTTTAAGAAAAGTTATTCTTTCACTATAAAACTTGGTTTTATTAAAATACACTTATTTTAACTCATTTCCCAAACTAAGTTCATGTTTTAAAATCTCCCACGGCTCTCTGTACAGTCACCAGGTATTACTGGAATTGCTAGTGTGGTTAGACAGTTGGATATTTGCTTTTTGGGGGGCATTGAGTGTTCTTGGTGAAGGAGCTGGAAAAGTGGAAGGGGCCAGGAACCCAGGGGCTCAACTGAAGTTCCAACTGAGTTACCACCTGTGCAACTGTGCAGGTGTTACTTGTCATAGGTGGTAATCTGACTTTTACTTATTATTTGAGCCCAGCTCAGATGCCACCTCCTCCACGTGGCCTTCCCTGCTGTGAACGGAAGCTTGTGGCTCCTGCCGCTTGTCAGCACACTCTCTCCCCTCTGCCTTTTTTTTTTTTTGAGACGGAGTCTCGCTCTCGCCCAGGCTGGAGTGCAGTGGTGCGATCTCGGCTTACTGCAAGCTCCACCTCCCGGGTTCACTCCATCCCCTCTGCCTTTTGATGTGCTTTGTTGTGTCTCTTTTCTCAGCCAGATTGTCAGCTCCTTGAGGACAAGCTCTATGTCTTAACTCTCATCTTTGCAGCTCTCCCCTGGGGGCATCTTCAGCCCCTGCATTCCCCCTGCCACCCGCTAGCCCCTGCAATCACTGTGTCCCTCCAGGGCTGAGTGGGGTGCTCCCCACACAGTACATGCTCAGTGCATACCTGTTGAAACGGAATTTCAGATTCTCAGTACCTTTTATGGAATATCACTTTCTGCTGAGCATTAACAGTTATTTGTACACGTTTTATTTTTCCTGTAAGGTCAGGGCTGGTAAACGTTTTCCATCAGGGCCAGACAGAAGAGACCTTGTGGACCATACGGTCTCTGTTGCAATTACTCAAATCTGCAACCATAGACGATGTGTAAATGAATGGGTATGGCTGGGTTCCCATAAAACATTATTTACAAAACAGGCAGTTGGCCTAGATTGCCAGCCCCCTTAGCAGATTATCAGCTTCTGAAAAGGCAGGCTCTGTGTCTCATTTGCCTTGTGTCTAGCAGAGGCCATGCAAAGAGTGAGTGCTCCATAAATACTCATTTGGGGATTATTAAATGAAACAGAAGGCTGGAATTTGAGCTGCACACATACAGGCCTCATGACCCAGTGTTTCAATTCCTAGGTCATACCCAACAGGATTGCCTGCACGTAGTCACCGGAGGGCATGTGCCAGGGTGTCCATGGCAGCACTATTTGTCATGGCCCCAAACTGGAATCTACCCCAGTGCCAGTTGACAGGAGATAATTAAATAAATTGCAGCATATTCACAAAATGGAGTACTATGCAGCAATTAAAATAAATGTGCTCTATGTAAAAATATGGATGAATCTCACAAACACGATGTTGAATTAAGACGAAGCTACACATAAAATATTACATATTGTATGACTCCATTCACAAAAAGTTGAAAGGCAGGTAAAACACATCTATGCTGTGAGAAGTGAGGAGAGTGGTTACCTTTGGTGGTGGAGGTGGGCTGGAAGGGGTTCTCGGGAGCTTCCTGAAGCACTGGCTGTGCTTTTTTCCTTGATCAGTGTGCTGGCTATGGGGGTGTGCTCAGTTTGTGAAAATTCTTCAATCTGTGCACTTAGGATTTGTGTACTTTTCTGTATGAATGTTATGGTTGCATAAAGCATTCCATTTAAAACAAAACAAAAAGTAAAGTAGTTTGTCCAAACATTATTTAACCAAAGACTACTATCAGCCGTTCTGATTTTCTGTCCAATGCTCTTCAACTGCTGACCCCAAATATGGGCTCTTTGTCCTAGAAAGGGGAATATGGAAGCCCTGTCTCTCCTTTCGTCATCTCTTTCACCCAGGTGTACAAGAGCAGAACCCGGCATTGAGTATTTTGAAGATGGAGCCAATGTCCCTGGTCTGCCCCTGCCTCGGCCTCCCCCACCACCTCTGGCATCCATACCTGCGGTGGGTGCTGTAACGGCATCTGGGCTTTGTCATCTCCTTTGCAGAACATCGTAGCTGTGGGAGCTGGGTTCTGCGACGGCCTCCGCTGTGGAGACAACACCAAAGCGGCCGTCATCCGCCTGGGACTCATGGAAATGATTGCTTTTGCCAGGATCTTCTGCAAAGGCCAAGTGTCTACAGCCACCTTCCTAGAGAGCTGCGGGGTGGCCGACCTGATCACCACCTGTTACGGAGGGCGGAACCGCAGGGTGGCCGAGGCCTTCGCCAGAACTGGGAAGGTAGCCCCTCACCTACTCTCCCGCACCCCCTCCTTCCTCACTTGAGACTCCTGGCTTGGGGTGAGCTGCAGCCCAGTGGAGATTTCATGCCAGCATCTATTTGCTGGGATTGTTCTGTTTGCCTGGCTGCTTTTTCACTTGACTCTTCTGTTCTTTATCTTTGTGTCTTTATCTTTCCTTGGCTTCCAGCAGGGGATTGAAGCTCTTCTCTCACTCTGCTCTTGAAATAATTGATGCTAGGCCGGGCGTGGTGGCTCATGCCTGTAATCCCACCACTTTGGGAGGCCAAGGTGGGAGGATTGCTTTAGGCCGCAAGTTCGAGGCCAGCCTGCACAGCATAGCAAGACCCATTCTCTAAAAAAAAAAAAAAAAAAACACTTAAAAATTAAACAAATAAATGATTCTTTAGTCTTTACCATAGTTTTTTTTAATATATAATCCTTTGTTTTTAAGACCATTGAAGAGTTGGAGAAGGAGATGCTGAATGGGCAAAAGCTCCAAGGACCGCAGACTTCTGCTGAAGTGTACCGCATCCTCAAACAGAAGGGACTACTGGACAAGTAAGTCTCTCAGTCGCCCATGAGACCAGATAAATGTCCATCATTCCTATTCTCAGGACTTCCAGCCCCACGGAGATGAGCTAGACTATTTGACAAGTGCCCTTAGAACTTATCTGGATTAGTTCAGTCCTTTGTGTGATGTGAACGTCTGTGATGAGAAGCATCTACCTACTCCCAAAACATGTGTTTACACAAAACCAGGCTCAACTTCAATGAAAGGAGCTCAATTCTATAAGTCATGTTATAAAATACAAAATTTAAGATTCTAGTTTGTCTCGCAGGGTGGTTGGTAAAAGCTACATATCATACGTTTTAAAATTTGTAAAAATTACTTTTTTGTTTTTATTAAAAAGTATGGTTATGTTATTAAAATGTCAAGTCAGAAAAGAAGGAAGGATGAGTTAGCCCAACATTATACCATTAGAAGGTAGCTCTGTTAAGTTTGGTGCACAGCCTTCCAGTCTCTTCATCGGGTGGGTAGATGGGGCTTAGGATGGGATGGGATGGGATGGAATGGGATGAAGGGATGGATGATGGGTGGGTGGGTTGGCAGGTGGGAGGGGATGGGATGAGATAGATGGATGGATGGATGATGGATGGGTGCATGGGTAGATGGGTGAGTGGATGGGTGGGATGGGTGAATGGATGGATGATGGGTGGGTGGGATGGGATGGGATGAGATAGATGGATGGATGGATGGATGGATGGATGGATGGATGGATTATGGATGGGTGCATGGGTAGATGGGTGAGTGGATGGGTGGGATGGGTGAATGGATGGATGATGGGTGGGTGGGTGGGATGGGATGAGATAGATGGAGGGATGGATGATGGATGGGCGCATGGGTAGATGGGTGAGTGGATGGGTGGGATGGGTGAATGGATGGATGATGGGTGGGTGGGTGGCATGGGATGAGATAGATGGAGGGATGGATGATGGATGGGTGCATGGATAGATGGGTGAGTGGATGGGTGGGATGGGTGAATGGATGGATAGATGGGTGGGTGCATCCATCCTCCATTGCCCTTCCAGGCCAGTTGTGTGTTAAAGGTGGGTTTAAGTCAGTTTATTTGCCACCTGATTGAGAGAGTGAGCCCTGTAGCACCAGAAAAGCTTCCCAGCCTCTCCTGAGGCCACTCCCCAGCCCTACCTGCTCCACAGCACTTTCTCTTGCCGATTTACTGAGCATGATTGTGGAGGACCATAATCATGATGACAACTACACCACCGCATAAATGCTTATGCAGCATATTGCATGTATCCTTAACTCTCCCGTAATACTCTCTGGGGGAGGGGAAGTCTTGTTGCCTAGGACTGAAGGGAGCTGGGCAGCTGGAATGACATGCTGATTGTGGCTAATTCAGAGCATGAGCTTCTCTCCAAGCTGGGAGGAGGGTCGTGGATGTTGTTGCTATTATCTCTGGTTGCAGCTCCTTTATCCTGGTTCTGTCAGTTTAGGTGTCTGCTGGTCCCAGTCATGCATCTTTACCTCCCCCTGCACCCAGCACCCCTCCTCCTTTTACCCAGAACAAATTAATCAGCCATGGAGTTCTGTACTGAAAGTTTAAAATGAGGGTGGATGGAGCATTTGTCTTACCTCTTTAATTTGCACTTTATTTTTCTGAAATGGCTTTTAAAACCAGCCATGCAGAGATGGAAGTTCACAAACAGGCTGCCAAAGGAGGAGAACTACCTTTAAATTGTGACTAAAAGGAAAATGCCTCTGACATGCATGGTTTTCCTTACCTACTTAGCAGCAGACAGTGATATGTTTGTGTGTGGTTGGACTACTTTAATGACCACTGAGCATTTATCAAGAAATTTTTTTAAGTCTCAAAAAAAAATAATACTTGGCTGTTTAGTGAGACTCTCCCAACCAGAATTTTCAAGTGGCATCTTGAAACACACCCCAAGTGTGCTACCATGGGGTGCCTTGATAGGATTCTCTGGATGGACAGGTTGGCTGGGCATTAGCCTGTTAGCTCCAGGGGGACATGGACTAGAATTGCGATTCTGGGGCCAGTAGCTGCCTGTTTTCAAAAGCAGGTGTAATCAAGCAGGTAAATCTCTGCTCTGCGCAGACATCTCTCCTTGGTCATGTCCCATTTTATTTCTTCTGATTAGAGATTGAACAGGCTCCACCTGTGCTTAATAACATCGCTGCTGGATTGGACGTGGCAGCACCCTTCTGGGCTGGAGTGTAGAATCCCCTGGGACTCCTCCCCATTCCTTGTACCACCTGCCTCCCAAAGGCAGAGGCCTGTCGTGCTCCCTTTGCACCACCTCTTACTTTGATTCCTTTTTTCTTTTTCATTCTGACCACCACTACTCCGGTCTTCCTCTGTTTCCTTCTCCCTCCCTTCTCTTCTCCATTGCTATAGAAGAAATAGCAGGAGGGCAGCATTCAAGGCTGCCCTGTGGCTTATTAGCCATGTGGCCTTGGGCAAGTCACGTATTTAGCTGTTCTGTGCCCCAGTGTTCTTATCCACAAAATTAAGATGGAAGACCAGATGAACACCATGGTCCCTACCAGCTTGAGCATTCACATTCAGAGGCCTCCTGCTCTTATAGAGTGAAGCACATGGTCCTTAGGCAGATGTGGCCCCCCTCAATCTAGCACCAATGTAACTTCCTGCAGTACATCCTCTTACTCCCTATGCTACCGTCTTTTCTTGAATGGAACTTTTCTTTGCCTCTCATTTTACCTTAATTACCTTTTCAAAGGCCGTGTCACATTCTGAGATACTAGGGGTTAGGACCTAAGCATATTAATTGGGAGGAGGGCACAATTCAGCCCGTACACAACATGTTCTCTGAGGTGCATGTTGCAAGCTCCTGGGTCTCACTCTGTCACCCAGGCTGGAGTGCAATGGTGCAATCTCAGCACTGCAATCTCCGCCTCCCATGTTTAAGTAATTCTCTTGCCTCAGCCTCTCCAGTAGCTGGGATTACAGGCGCGTGCCCCCATACCCAGCTAATTTTTGCATTTTTAGTAGAGACTGGTTTTTACCACGTTGTCCAGGCTGGTCTCGAACTCCTGGCCTCAAGCAATCTGCCCACCTTGGCTTCCCAAAGTGCTGGGATTACAGGCATGAGCCACCACGCCTGGCCTGGCTTTATTTATAATACTGCACATCCCTGCACTTAGTCTGAAGTCTGAAACATCTTAAGCCCTCAGTATTGATTAGTGGGGATAGCTGACTGACTGGTTTGTCCTTTTTTTTTTTTTTTTTTTTTTTTTTTGAGACAGAGTCTTGCTCTGTCGCCCAGGCTGGAGTGCAGTGGCATGATCTTGGCTCACTGCAACCTCCGCCTCCCAGGTTCACACCATTCTTCTGCCTCAGCCTCCTGAGTAGCTGGGACTACAGGCGCCCACCACCACGCCCAGCTAAGTTTTTGTATTTTTAGTAGAGATGGGGTTTCACTGTGTTAGCCAAGATGGTCTCGATCTCCTGACCTCGTGATCCGCCTGCCTCGACCTCCCAAAGTGCTGAGATTACAGGCGTGAGCCAGCACACCCAGGCCTCTGGTTTGTCATTTTTTGAAATGAAATGTTGTCTTTTTCTTCCTTTCACCTCTAACTTTATTTAGAGAGTCTTCCAAACTGATCTAATTGTCCTTTTAGCATTTTATGTAATAGAAAATAATATTTAGATGGGCAGTGTAGCCTAATGGTTGATCATTGGCTTCAGAGTCCAAAACTGTGGTTCAATTTACTCATATATAGAATGGGGACAATATTTTCTACCTCATGGGGTGATTGTAAGGATTAAACAAGTTACTTGTCTGTAGAAATTTCTCTTCCACACACTTCATATCTCTTGTTAACATCCCTTCCACAGAATGCACTTTGGAAATGATAGTTTTAAAAGTTGGGAGTGCTTTCAGCTGCAAGAGCAACACACAGTTATAACAGGGAATATGGAGGTGAACATGATTAAAGTGTTGGCCCAGTGGCTCTGGCTCTGGATTAGAATCTCAGTGATCCTGTTGGCTTTCCCTTGAACCTCAAGATGGCTGCAGCAGCTCCAGGCATCACATTCACTTTTACACTCAGGAAGGGAACAAGAGTAGTCTGGGGTAACAGATTTTTCCTCTAGTGCCTCTCGAGAAATCTTCCTCGAGAAACCTTCAGCAGATATATTATGTCTTGCTGCCTAGGACTGTGTTACTTGACCAATTCTAGGTGAAAGGCTAGGAAGGTGAGTAGTCTCTTCCAACCTTGGGGAAAGGGAGAAGCAGGTTGGAAATGGCTTTGGATGGCCAGTCATCTGCTACCACACTGCTTTGGGGACATATACATTGTTATTGTTTTAGGAACAGGGAAACATAGCATGGAAGGACAAAGAAAGGGGCTGAAGTTTCTAGGCTTTAAATCCAATCCACAGGAATTTATTCAACGAATTCTCACAGAGCACCTGCCCCTTGCCGTGCATGGTGCCAGGCACTGAGGATACAGTAGTGAAAAAAACAGACTTGGTCCCAGTCCTCAGGGAGCTTTCTCGGTCCAGGACACACTATCCATCTTGTGGCTGCTATTATAAGCTGTTGTTACTGCACATCCACCATTTGCCAAGTGTGTACTGTGTGCTTCAAACATATGTCATTTAATACTTGCAGCAAGGCTGTGTATCCAGTCCCATTTTACAGATGGGCAAACAGGGTCAGAAGGATTGTGAAACTTGCCCAGAGTTAGTAGTCTGTAGAGTCAGATTTGATTAGGTCTACCTGACTCCAAAAAAATAAAACATTCCACAAAAAAGTAGCAAAACATTCCATACCTTAAAAAAACTACAATGAAGAAACAACCCTACAACGATAGACTCTCATAAAGACATGTGATCTATTAGTACTATTTGTTCTTCTTAAAAATTATCATTATAAGGTTCTGTCCAGCTAATTTTCAGGATTGCCTTTCAAGACTCTATTGATTCTGCCAAGCTCACTTTGAGCTATGTGTGTGTGTATTTAAAAGCCTGGGCCGGCGCGGTGGCTCACACCTGTAATCCCAGCACTTTGGGAGGCCAAGGTGGGTGGATCATGAGGTTAGGAGTTTGAGACCAGCCTGACCAACATGGTAAAACCCCGTCTCTACTAAAAATACAAAAATTAGCCAGGCGTGGTGGCACACACCTGTAATCCCAACTACTCTCAGGAGACTGAGGCAGGAGAATCGCTTGAATCCAGGAGGCAGAGGTTGCAGTGAGACAAGATCATGCCACCGCACTCCAGCCTGGGCGATAGAGTGAGACTTTGTCGCAAAAGAAAAGAAAAAAGAAAAAAAGCCTGATGAAATTATTTCTTTAGTGATTTTTCACTTATATCTGTATTCACATCTTGGAAGAAAAGGTAAGATAAATCAAGCTTCTGACATAAGATGAGTGCTTTGCTAATCGTGGGTCCTCACTCGGATTCTTGCGGGAGCATTCCAGCCTACATTATTTGTGGTGATGTGTAGACTGCCTCATTGTTACCTTGGGATGATTCTTTTTGGAGAAGGGAGAGCAATGCCTCCTTGCAATTTAAAAATTTATTTTTACAACTTTTAAAATAATGACAGAATATAGATTCCTCCAAGATTTGACCAACAGTTGGAGCCACAACTCCTATGTAAATGACAACAGTTTGCCCTGGTAGGATCACCGTGTGACTTGGTTGTGGACAGTGTGCTCCAAGCTTAATTAGGCAGAGGATGGTCTAGGTTGCCCCAGGATCTGACAGCCACATTCCAGAGGCTCTCTGCAGACCAAATAATAAAGGAATGTAGAAAGTGCTCACTGTGTTTTCCATAGTCACATACTAACCTGCAATCTGTTAGGACAGAAAACCTAACTTATTCTCTGAGGTAAATCCAGTGGCCTAACTTTGTCTTTTCACATTTCCTCCCAACTAGGTTTCCATTGTTTACTGCAGTGTATCAGATCTGCTACGAAAGCAGACCAGTTCAAGAGATGTTGTCTTGTCTTCAGAGCCATCCAGAGCATACATAAAGTGAATCATGCAACGTGTTGGGGGAAGTTCTGCCTTTCTGATCAATCTTTTGGGTTCACGTGGAAACCAGGACTTGGCAACATGATGTTTGACTGTAATCTCATCACGGATATGTATGAATTTTTACAGGTTCGTTTTTGAATTGTGAGAGGCAGTTCATTAGCAAAGATGTACTGGGCAGTAACTAAACACACATGCAAACATGTGAATGGTGGTTTATTCCTCATTCTGTGGATGTTTCTATGAGCCAAAATTTGATGTCTTTTTTTCAAAATTGCTTATGAAATTTCCACACAATCATAGCTTATAAGATTGGAACGATCTCAGCTAAATTTTTTAGGTGTAATTCATATGTATTTGAGTGGAGGATTTTTTTTCTCATTTTTCTAGTGTTAAATTTTAA
This sequence comes from Pan troglodytes, assembly GCF_028858775.2. Lineage (NCBI taxonomy): Eukaryota > Metazoa > Chordata > Mammalia > Primates > Hominidae > Pan > Pan troglodytes. The sequence continues at coordinate 36,183,287 of NC_086015.1, forward strand.
CCAGCATTAACATGGTAGAGTGGAGGAGTGAGTGTGTTCAAAGATCAACATATTTAACTTTTAAACACTATCTCAAAGCCAGCATAATTAACTACTTTGATTGTGGGCTGACCTTTGTTTTTTTAACAATCAGGCATTTTTAATTAGATAATCCACTCATGTATTTCCCCCTCACTGCAGTTGTCTGCATTTTTAGCCTCTTTTCTCTTCGTTAGTTGTCAGAATATGCCTTCGTCAAGGCTCAGAGGTAACAAGACAGAAAATTTATCTGGGATTTTCCTGCTGTGGCTGGCACATTCTTCTGATTAACAGACACTTGTATGATGCTTTAGGCTAGTTAGTGCATTTTTTAGCAAACATTTATCTTAAACATCACAGATCCACTGGGGGGTGCAAGGGGCTACTGTTAGTCCTCTTGTTAGATGCAGTCACTCCTCCTGGTCACCTAGTGAGCAGGGACAGAGCCAGGAGTCAAGTGCAGTGCCAAGGTGCATGACCCTCTGAGAAGTCACTGGGCTGATTTGACCTCCGACTCATTGGTTGTGCAAATGCCATGTGCAGCCTTTCCTGAGGCCATAGGAGGGCTTCCTGCAGCTGAGATCTATGCAGGCCATCCTCTCAACAGGTGCCACTCCAAGGGCGGTCCTCGGTGCAGCAGCATCAGCTTCACTTGTGGGGGGGTGGGGGAAGGGGTGGTCTCAGAAATGCAGGTTCCCAGGTCCCACCCTGGACTTCTGAAGGGGTGTGGCATCTGTGTTTCTGATGCTTACTACAATATGTGAACCACTACTTTAGAAAATCTGCTTTAACTTGGCATTCCTCTAATTGTGTTCCCTAGGAAATGACTGTCCCAAGAGCCAGTGATTATTCCAGGTGTTCCCTGGAAAGGTCAAGTGAGTCTGGGAAACACTATGTCTGTACACCTCTTGAAGGTGTCGAATGTATGTTTATACATCAGTGGAACCCATTTTTCTAGCCTAGCAAGTCCCAAACACATTACGCTGAAGAGATTTTGGTGAGGAGACTTGCTGGAGTTTTCAGGGAACACTGTTCTAGGCTTAGGTGACCTTAGGATCACTCAAGTAGACCCTTCACTCCCTGCGAGAAATTAGGATGAATAACTACCTGTGGCATTGTTGGTTCTGAACTTTTACAGTTCAGGCCTGCTGTGAATCTTTGATGAAGCTTTAAGGTGACACTGTTGTACAAGATGTCAGCTTTGCTGAAACGCACATTACCTGGAATAAGTGCTTTAATTGTAGAATTAGAATGGGATTTACTGTACTGTTTTAAATGAGATTGGCTTCAGAATCCATTACAGTTACCTTACATAGCACTTGATACGTGTTAAAGGAACATATGAATGTAATTTATATATTCCTAGAATTTAAGTTACTTTGTGAGATTTGGGCCTGTCCCTCAACGCCAGTTTAGGATTTCTTTTTTTCTATACCTTGAAATGATTATAAAATAGATTTTCATGGGAATTTTAAAAACTCTATCCAAAACATTTTTGGAGCATTTTAAAGCCCCATACACAGAAGTATACGAAAGCACACAAAACACTCCAAGTTTCAGCAGTTTTAGCGCCACCATTAACCCACTTTGCTTGTCTCATGAAAAATCTTTGTTAAAGTTTGTACACAGGTAACAAAAAGTTACTTTAAAAGATATATAAAGGGCTGTAAGCTAATTGTGGTGTCTAGTAAGTAGCATAATGAGATGTGAGGAGTTGGAACTTTGCGTGTTTTGCGTATTTTCATCTGCATTCAGCTTCTTACTCTGGGTTTGTACTCGAGTGTTATTTCTTTACAAATGCCCTTGTAATTACCACTCTGAAGTCTGCTGACTGTGTCTCTTGAAGATACTTAGGATATTCTGCACATTATGGAAAAAGGTAAATTTTAGAAATTTCTGCTCTACTAACTGTAGATATTTATGACTCTGCGAGTTATCTATTTTTATAACCACCTGTGGTCCATTGTTCATTTTAATTCACATTTCTTATGAAGTATGGTAACAGGGAGGGAGACACCTAGATTAGCAGCTCAATTTGTACTACTTCAGCCAATCTGTGAATGTAAAAACTACACTGTTGCCTTGCTAGGATCCACCCTCCTATAATATGGAACAAATATCTGAATGAAATCCACCCTAGGAGACGGAATCAAACTAAACTTGTGGTTTTTCATTTAACTTTTGACTACAGCATGGCCCCATGGCATCCACACCAAGAGGGTGTTGTGATGAGGTGCCGGTGTGCAAGGTGAACTTTAGTTTTTCCACTGGTTCTTATCTGCTAGCCTTTTACATACATGTGTACTATATTTGTTTATAGACTGTAGGTGGATATATAATTTAAAAGCTTGATTTAATAAACATTTAACCCCCTAAACTTGCACCGTGGATCCTGTTTTTCTTTTTATCAGCTTAGGTAATCATTTTATTTGCCGGCTTTTTCTTTTTTCCTGAACTGTGTTTCATTACCAATATCAAAAACAGTTTTCAACAGAAGGGCTTCATCTCTAATCCCAGGCCTTAAATGCATCTGTTTTTATTGTTTACTGATATTTTTATACAATTGCAGTTTAGGATGGAGACCTTCTAGTGAATTTGAAATCCCCTTCTCCCCACTCCATGTATACCTTTAAAAGCTGGGAAAATATAACCAGTGCTGATCTCGTAAAAATGTAAGGGAAATTCCTAGAATCCTGAAACAAATAGGGGACTGATTGCCAGAGTCGAAAGGATTGAGTTGTGAAGCTTATGCTACACGAGAGCCCACCAAAGGCTATGTTGTCAGGGAAAAAAATGAAATAAGAAAACCCAGGTAGAGGTACAAACAAGGAAGCTGGGCTCCATGTGAGAAAAACGTTTTGTTTTGTTTGCTACAGAGTCTTGCTCTGTCACCCAGTGGTGGCACACACCTGTGGTCCCAGCTACTCGGGGCTGAGGTGGGAGGATCACCTGAGCCCAGGACGGTTGAGGCTGCAGTGAGCAGAGATCATGCCACTGCACTCCAGCCTGGGAGATAGAGTGGTGAGACACTGTCTTGAAAAGATAAATAAAATAATTGAAAAATAATTCATTATGAGTGAAAACCAACAGATTTTTAAAAACAGAGTTAGAATCTTAGGATTTCAGATAATTTGAGTAATACGATAGATGCTTTTTAAAAATCATTTGAAATCCTTTATAGAGATGGGGGTCTTACTATGTTGCCCAGGCTCGACTGCAGTGGTGTTATCATAGCTCACTGCAGCCTCCAACTCCTGGGCCCAAGCAGTCCTCCTGCCTCAGCCTCCAAGTAGCTAAGACTCCAGGGGCATGGTACCACACCCAGCTTTTTTTTTAAAGTAAAGATAGGGTCTTGCTATGTTGCCCAGTCTGGTCTCAAACTCCTGGCCTCAAGCAATCCTCCTGTCTCGGCCTCCCAAAGCCCTGGTACTACAAGCATGAGCCTGGCCAGATGCTTTGAAAGATATTTTTAAAAATAAAGGCATAAAAGAAGGATTAAAAAATAAATTGTATAGGAGGAAATAAAAAAAGAACCCAGCCAGGCCGATTTGAAAAGGAACCTATTCAAACATTTAGGAATGAATATAATCATTTGAAGTTTAAAAATAGGCAGATGGAAAGATTAAAGACTAGATTTGACAGAGCTGCAGATGGAATTGGCAAACTGGAAAATAGATCTGAGGATATTAAAGTAGCAAAGAAAATATTTGAGAATTTAAAGGTTAAGTGGAAGATAGAATAGGACTTGAACATACATCTGATAGGAGTTACAGAAGAGAGAAAAAGGAGGCAATTTTTGAAGAAAAGGCTGAAATTTGTCCTGATTTAATTATGTGCATTCAATTTTATGTTATTCTCCATAATGTATTTCCATTAAAATTTAATCACATGGTCTTTATAACTTTTTATGACTGCATATAAACTAAGTTGATGGTGAACGTTTTTGAGGAAATACGCTTTATGAAGAATCTGTGTGGATAATCTAATTTACTGAAGCTGTGATTGATTCAAGTTACTGAAGCAAGTGATGTTACCTTTGGTAGGATGGGAGACAGCAGGCCTGGTACTGTGGGAAGACTTGTTCTAGCTCCTGCTTAACATTTAATATCCATGTTGTTTAGCCAAGTCAGCTAACTTCTCTTTGAGGTTCATTTTTCTCATTGGTAAGTGGGAATGATATCTGTGCAGCCTACCTCATAGGATTGCTGTTAAGGTCCGTAAAGAGCAGGAAATCAACATATTAAAGGAGAAAAATTAAATGATCATGGTGATATCTGCTTGTGGCAGAAACAATGCCATGTGTTCACTAAATTATTTTTTCTTTTCTTTTCTTTTTTTGTAGATACACAGTTAAATTACATTTCCCAAACCCCCAGCAGTTAGGTGGCATCACATGATTGAGTTCTAGTCAATGACACAGGGAGAGAAAAGTGTCACTTTCACGTGTTCTGTCTGATTCTTTATTATTTCTTCTGTGCGTGCTGGTTGTATATCAATTTCCAGTATGTTCTGGAAGCCATACATTGAAGATGATGGACCCCCTTTTCAGCCAGGATTCTACAAGACAATATGGAGAAAGTACACCCCAATCACGTTGGTCTGTGATTGATAGGTACAAAAATTATTGTATTATGCCACTGAGACATAGGAGTTACTTGTTATAGCAGCTAGCATAACTTCACTTCATACATTGCTAAAAAGATGTTTGAGGAGATCCTCTTGTGGTTGATAAGTGTGATGATTGAGTTTTCATGCTCATGTATGAGATGTGCCCCCACTCAAACTTGTCACAACATCTGCTTACTATCAGACATGAAAAAAAATAGATGTTTCAGGAATTTAAAAATTGAACTTGCAGAAACATCAAGAGATTAGGGAAATTTTAATCCCTTGATCACTACAGCATCACAGTGTCTGTTTTGCCATCACTTTTTTGGACACAGGAGGCTATATATGAGTGTGGGCGTGCCTATGGGTATGTCTGTCCGACCCTTCCCTACCCAGGATAACTCTGGCTAAATCCAAATTTGTATATCCAATAGTCCTTCTTTCTCTCTCTCGCTCTCTTTTTTTTTTTTTTTTTTTTTGAGACAGAGTCTTACTCTGTCACCCAGGCTGGAGTGCAATGGCATAGTCTAGGCTCACTGCAACCTCCGCCTCCCAGGTTCAAGTGATTCTCCTACCTCAGCCTCCAGAGTAGCTGGGATTACAGGTGCATACCACCACACCCGGCTAATTTTTGTATTTTTAGTAGAGGCGGGGTTTCACCATGTTGGCCAGGCTGGTCTCAAACCCCTGATCTCGTGATCCATCCGCCTCGGCCTCCCAAAGTGCTGGGATTATAGGCGTGAGCCACCGTGCTCAGCCTCATCCTTCTTTCTCTAGGACTAATGCCAGCAAGTTCCAGGACTTATAACATGTGCTTAACATCAGAGAAGTCTTCACCAGGTGGTGATGTCCTTAAGATGTCTTCCTCATTTCAAAAGCTTTAAGTTAGAAATGTCACTAGATCTTAGATAAGGCCATATGCTACTTGTAACCTCCTAAAACCTGTCTGTCTGAAACCCGAAGGAGTGGTTCTTCAGCTCCCCCTCAAAGACTTAGGAATTAAACTTGTCTGAATTGTACACACTGTGAGTGAAATAGTGCCACTGGAAAGTACTTTACCGTTGAACTCAATGCACCCTGTTATTTGTCAAATTGGTGTTATTTGACTCGTTACAAATGGAAATGCTTTTATGCTATGATGGAAGTGTTATTTGCATTTTTGTTACTAGTCTTATTTTTAAATCATTTTTCAATAGGTAACACAGTCATTTGGTTCAAAAATAAAGCCTTCTTCCCAAGTAGTTATTAGTTTTTAACAATCTCTTCTAGAATTTCATTTCACACACATAAGCAAAATATATATATTCTCATTCCCTTCCCCATTTCTCTACACAAAATTGAGCTTACTTGACGCATTGTTCCACATCTTGCTTTTTTTACTTGACATGACATCTTGACAATCTTTTATATCAGTTATTTTTAATAACTGCATGTTTAACTTTTTACTTTGAAATAATTACAGATTCATAGTAAATTGCAAAGGTACCCTTCACCCAATTTTCCCTAATATATCAACACCTAGTTTTTAAAATTGTAAGTTAAAATAACAGTAGCGAAACACTTTCAGCACTGCTCTTTTTCTTTCTTTTTAGTCAGGGTTTCCCTCTGTTGCCCAGGCTGGTGTGCAGTGGCTCGATCCTAGCCCACTGCAGCCTCCAACTCCTGGGCTGAAGCATTCCTCCTGCCTCAGCTTCTTCCAATAGCTGGGACTTCAGGCATGAGCCACCACACCCAGCTAATTTCTGAATATTTTGTGAAACCAGGGTCTCACCATGTTACCAAGGCTGATCTTGAACTCCTGGCCTCAAGTGATTCTCCTGCCTTGGCCCCCCAAAGTGCTGGGATTATAGGTATAAGCCACCATGCCTGGCCCACTTTTAGCACTGTTCTAAGTGCTTTGCATAGACGAACATTAATAAAAATGTATCACCCCCATATACAGATGGGGAAACTAAGGCACAAAGAGGATAAAGAACGTGTCCAAATAACAGAGATAGCAATTAATGAGGCCAGGTTTTGGACCTGGGGAGTTTGGCTTAAAAGTCTGTGTTCTTAACTCTTAGATAAGACTACATTAACTCCTTTGAGTAATGGGTGTTCATAGTTAAGCAAAAGCAAACAATGATGTGAAGGGTTGAAAGTGTAATCACTCTTTTGCAGACTTTCATAAATGTACTGTGTTCATGCATGCGATATATTTTAAGACAATACTGTTTTAAAACTTTTTTAATAGTTTTAATATTGAACTTTCTGTATCAATATAATCTACATCATTCTACATATCTGCATCATTTTCTATGACTCTTCCGTAGTTTATTACAGATAAATATTTGTTTTCTTCTTTTTATTATAATAATTGGTGCAGAAAACATTCTTGCACATGGATTTCTGCTCATTTATATGAGTGAATCTACATCATAAAATCCTGGAAGCAGAATTGCTGGCTCAAAGGTATGTGTGTTCTATACTTTAATAGAAACCGCCAAATCCCCCTCCACAAAGATGGCTGCAATTTATGCTTCTGACCTCACCTTCTGTTCCTAATTACCTCTACAGCCTCTATTAGGGAATTCTTTATAATAACCAGAGACCTAAATTGAACCAAATAAGTCCCAGAAATGTGAGCCTTTGTACTTAATAATTTATGTCTCTCCTGTCAGTTTCACTGTAAAAAATAAAATTTTTTGTTATTCAAAACTACAATTGTGTTAAAGCAGCCATCTTACTATAGTTGTAATAGTTGGTACTGAAAGTTTTTTGTTTTTTTTTTTTTTGAGACAGGGTCTTGTTCTGTCACTCAGGCTAGAGTGCAATGGCACAATCTTGGCTCACTGCAACCTCCACTTCCCGGGTTCAAGCAATTCTTCTGCCTCAGCCTCCCAAGTAGCTAGGATTACAGGCACCCGCCATCACGCCCGGCTAGTTTTTTGTATTTTTAGTAGAGACGGGGTTTCACCATGTTGGTCAGACTGGTCTTGAACTCCTGACCTCAGGTGATCTACTCACCTCGGCCTCCCAAAGTGCGGGGATCACAACTGTAAGCCACCGCACCTGGCCTTGAAAGTTTTTATAGTCACAGAAAGGTTCATGTAAATGAGATGTTTATAACGAATGTTAAAACAAGAAACATTTTTTTTTAATCACAAATTCACTATTTGTTCAAAACCTTTTCAAGCTGTTGTCAAAACAAGCTGAAATGGGGGTAAGATGCTTTTCTGGGGGAGTTCCAGGTTCTAATTAACTATGACCCTTGCCCACTAGAGGTCGCTCTTCGTGAATAACTTCCCTAGGCAGTTGGCAGGCTGTGAAAGACAACATCACTATTCCTATGGCATTTTGGTCAAGTTTTTAGAAGAACACGTATTTCTTATGAACTAAACTAAATTTGTACTAGAAAGCGCCCAGTGTCTAAGTTTCACTTTGACTTTTAAACTCAAAACAGACCACAGTTTCTTTTTGTTATTCCAATAAAACTTTATTTACAAATATAGACAGTGGGTCAGATTTGGCTTGAAGTCTGTCAATCCCTAGGTTAGCAGGCAAATTTTTTGAACAGGAAAAATAGAGTTGATGCGGCCTTTCTCTGCAAGGGGACAAAGCCTGGGAAATAGGGGTCTGGAGCAAAATGTGAGTCCCCAGAATACAAAGGATACAAATGAAGAGATGCATAGGGTCAGGTATGGGGCCAGGGGCATGGAGCTTCTACGCCCTCCCTGGGCACACCAGCCTCCGGGGACCTCCATGTGTTCAGCTATCCGGAAACTCCCAGACCACACATTTTGACATACAGCAGCTTTACTTTCACTGCTGGCCTGTGTCCACCTAGATGTCTGGGGGACTTTTGTTGCTTCTTGATCTCTTTCTCTTCCTTGATGTTGGAGATCCACTTATGAACATCTTTATTAAATTTCTGTTTTCTTCTGTCTCTCATTCTGACACTGACATTCTGACAAAAGCAAAAGCACTTGCTTCCTGCTTTTTGCTTTTAGGAAAGATTCCAGGAACACACCTGGGAAATACTTTTAAAGGAGGCAGTTTCAGCAAGGAGAGTCGTAGGAAAGATAAAACCTCTTTGCATCCTAATCTTCTTTCTGGTTTGCTTGTCTGTTATCTTTGGAGACAGCGTAATTTTCACTAGGATGCTATGTAATCATGAAGCTAATGAAATGTAAGCTTCAAGACCCTCACTTGTGTAAATCCTTTCTAAGGCCCTGTACCAAACTTTGTTTTCATAGATTTTTGTTTTTCTTAAAGTCATAACCCCCTAAAACTAGTCCACCTCTAGTTTCAGAACTTTGGAGTCAGGTGGGGGTTCAAATTTTAGACCTGTGTGAACTTGGGGAGCTAACTTCCCCCTAGGCCTTAATTTTCTTTTCTGTAAATAGTATCTTTTATCTTGGGTTTCTTGAGAAGTCAGAAAACATGTCATTTGCTTTTCCCAATTCCCTGAACATATTAGGGGACTTCATGATGGGAAGAACCCAGAGAGAAAATGACAAATCCATATTTGGATTGAATTGCTTGGGGCCTTTGTGGGGAGATGTGCAGGAAGCAAGAGGACACTCTGGACAACAGATCAAAAGGGGATGAGGAGCAGAGATGTTGGGTGAGGCCAGTGTCCAGGCAGTTACTGAAGCCAGAGTTGGGTGAAGGAAGTATCTGTGTGGCAGGAAGGAAGAAGCGGGAGTCTAAGCCCAGCACAGTTTCCAGGGTGAGGCCTGAACTTCAGAAGTTCACATTTCATTTCTTGCGGGTAATTTATAAATCTTGCATCCCATTCCTCAGGACTTACTCATTCAGGACTCTGTTCTCATTGATCCTGCCGTCCTAAGTGTGACAACCGTTTGAAATTAATTATTGCAATACCCAGGGTAATCACTTGAGGGCAGCACTGCGCAAGGGTTATTCAACCAACATCGTTCATTTAACAGATACTTATTGAGGACATGTCATGTGCTAAGCAAAGTTGTAACTAGGGTCAAGGAAAGCTTTCCTGAGGAAGTGACCCTCGACCCATGTAGCAGGATGGGGTGGAATTAAATAGGGAAGGAAGAGGTGTTTCAGGTAAAGGTAGCAGCATGTGCTAAGGCTCTGTGATGGCAGAAAGCCTGGGAGTGGGGGAAGAAGGGACAGTGCGGTGGTAGCTGGAAAAGTGAGTGGGATGTGGATGCAGATCGGGATTAGAGCTCAGTTTCTGGAGCCTATTAACATTTTCTGAGCCGTTACTATGTGTCGGGCCCTTTCCTATAACTTATTTCAGGGAAGGTGGTAATAGTCCCATTTTACAAAGGCACAGAGGTATGGCTACCACCAGTCTTTCTTCAAGGCACCTCTCCTTCCCAGAGCATCCTTGTCTCCACTGGACACTAAGTCCTACCTTTCCTTCAACACATGGGTCAATTGTGGCTTCAAGTTGAATATCTTACTGATCATTTTGTGCATACAACATGTTCTGGTGACTGGGCAGTTCTCCCTAAGCCAGAGGTTCTACTGATACTGTGTGTCCTCAGTATCTAGCCCACAGATGACCACTAGGGGATGCTCTGTTCCAGTTGGTTCCTGTCTGGAAATAGGCACATGACATGGCGATTTGGCAGATCAAATGACATAGTGATGTAGTAGATCTTGGCTCCACTTCATCCCTCCCTGAATCCATGCATTTTGCCACAAGACTTTACAGGCTTTACAGACAGAGTATATTTCCCAGGCCCTCAAATCTGGCTTTGCTCTTGTGACCTGCTTTGCCAATGCAGTGTGGCAGGAGTGATGGTGTGCCAGATGCAAGCTATGTATATATTTATCAACTCGACTTTCTCCTATACTTTTGCTCTATTTAGTCTCATTTTTAAGGAGATAAAATATGAATTCTATTTTAAATATTTTTATTGCATACAATAGCTCAAATTCATTTCTTTTTATCTGCTGTCTTGCTTTCCATTACATGAATAAATCCCATTCTAGTTATTCATTTCCCTATTGATGGGATTTAGGTTGTTTGAAGGTTCTTTTTTTTTTTTTACTAATAAAGAAACAAAATGGAGAATATTTCTGTGCATGCTTCTTGTGTACCTAAGTGAGACTTTCTCATGGGTATATACTGGGAAGCCATGGGATACTCACATCTTCAAATTTACTAAAATATTACTAAATTGCTTTTCAAAGGCCTTGGACCAATCTATTCTCCCACCATTATTAGTATAGAAGAATTCTCATTTCTCCACATTTGGCATCACCTGGTGTTGCCATACTAATTTGTGTAGGTTTTTGCCAATCTGATAGGTCTGAAATGGTATCTGGTTGATATTTTAATGTTCATTTCCCTGATTTCCAAAGATGTTGAGCTTCTTTCCTTGTGTTCGTTGGCCTTCCAATTTCCTTTTGTGAGTTGACTGTGCATATCCTCTGTTTTCCTTTTCTTTTCTTCTTCCTTTTTTTTTTGGAGTTGACTTGCTCCTGAAAGTCTGTCCTTACATAATCTTAATATTTTATATTATATATAATGTATGCCTGTATATTATATAAAGATAATATATTAAAGACTATAATATAGTATATGCAATACATTTAAAATATATATCCTTTGTATATTTGGTTGCTTATATGCACTGCAAAGATCTTCCAGTATTTTATAACAGTTTTATTGAGATGTAGTTCATATATCATACAATTCAACCATTGAAAGTGTACGATGGGTTTTTGTTACAATTTTAGAACATTTTCACCAACTTGAAAAAAAAAACCTTCACCTTTTGGCTATCATTTCCCTATTCCCCCATCCCCAACCCTAAGCAACCACCAACCTACCTTCTGTCTCTATAAATTTGCCTATTCTGGACATATAAATGGAATCATATAATATGTGGTCTATTGTGACTGGCTTCTTTCATTTAGCCTAATTTTTCAAGGTTTATCCATGTTGTAGTATGTATCAGAACTCCATTCCTTTTTATGACCAAATAATATTCCATCGTAGGGATATGCTACATTGTTTTCCCATTCATCAGTTGAAGTAATGTTTACTGAAAAATGTAACTGAAATTCAAAACTGTTTTTAATAGCATCTGATTTCTACTCATCTGATCTGATTGCTTACCCCTGACCTCTCCTCACATATAAATAAAGTTGGTTTTGTTTTTTTGTTTTGTTTTGTTTTTACCATGATGATCAAAAAGTTTCTGACTGGCTTTGAACTGTACTTCATTGGTGAAAATCCTCCATTCCAATCCCTATAATTAAAGAGGTAGGCCTGGGGACCCTTGTTATCCTGTGTGGCCTGGGATCAAGAGCATCAGCATCACCTGAAGCTCGTTAGAAACTCACTCTCGTCTCGCAGACCTGTCTGGATTAGACTCTGAACTTGAAGGAGATCCCCAGGTGAGTCCTGTGCTCATTTGCTTTGACAAGCTCCGCCCTGGACCACTCTTTCTCACCCGGGTGAGTGTTGAAATCACCTGGAAGCCTTTGGGAACAATGCCAAGGACCTGCCCGCCTTTCTGAGATTCTGATTTCACTGCTTTAGAGTGGGTCCCAGACTTAGAATGAATGTCTCCAGAGCTCCCACGGGATCCCACTGAACAGCCAGACCTGATGCAGGTATCTTTGAGGAGCAATCCCAACTTTTTTCTGTAAACCACTTTCATTTAGGGATGTTTAGTCTACATGATTTAAGCCACCAAATTTGCAATTCTGTTAAGCAAAACTGACTGGTTCTCAGTGAAGGAGCTGCAGGCCCCTTTTTAAAGGGACTGGAGTATGACGGCCAGTACACCTTATGAGTGGGTGTCAAGGCTCTGTTGACAAAGATGGTTTGTGTTTCTAAGAAAACCCAGCTGAAGCCCTGTGAAGGGTAGGTTGCCAAGGATGTGCTAGTTTTTCTTGGTTCATTTTCAGTTCCCCGTTTACAAATTTGCTCTGCAAATTTGGAATGGCTACTACTTTAAGCAGCGTTTACCCAAAAGTGACTTCTTCCTTACTCCTGCCAACAGAGTAAATACAATAAGAACGGACATCTTGGGTAGACATCAGGATGTCTCTTTTTAAATAAACCCCATCCTGATCTTATCTTTGCTAAGGAAGCTGTGGCAGCAACAAGCTGTCAAATCAATTTCCCTCCCTTCTCATCCCTCCGACGATTTCCTTGAACGCATGTGTTTCTGTTCCCTGTCACTGGGCTCACACAGCAGTCACCACAGTAACCTTCTCACGGGTGGGGGTGAGGAGTTCAGCATCCACCCTTCGTATCCACAAAAGGCTTTGCCACCTTACTGGGGGGGTTGCCTATGTTTCCTTGTCATTTACAACCCTGCCCCATTTCTGTTCCAGATAGTGGCACAGTAATGCCCCAGATTGAGGTCACTTCTCTTGGAGTTAAAGGAAACAGGAGAGGGATGTGTGGTGTTTGCGCCGTGCATCCTGCCATTATCCAACTCACAGGTATGTGTGTGCGTCCTCTGGACTTTCTGGCTATGGTCTTTTCAGCCACCTCAGAGATTGTGTCACCTTGACTTACCGAAAGGAGTGACCACCTGAGAATCAAAGGCCCCGGGGTTCCTGAAATCCACACCAGGAAGGGCACATACAGGTGTCAAATCGCTTCTTGGGTTCTCTCCACAAGCACCTAAATGACTATGCTGTTAACTTGATCTATTTCTCTCATACTGGGCCAGAGAACCCTGCTTTATTTTCCAGATACCTAGTGCTAATTCTCCTGTGTTTGTGACACTTTCCTAATTCCAAATCTGGGATATTTTTCTACTACTTGAGGCAGATTCCTTAGAGGCTTTTAATCTGATAAAGAGTTCTCAAACCTGGGCAATCCAGGGTGTTAGTCTTAGTTTGAGAGAGGACAGACCTCCTTTAACCCAGCAAGTCAGAGATCTTTCGTGGGTGGTGAGTTCTGTGCCCACAGAAGCCAGCATGGCTTGCTTCGCATTACAGTACCCTGGGCCCGCCGTGGACAATTACTTCTGGTTTTGATCTTCACTAAAGACTTTTGCTTCATTTTCTGGTACACTGCCTTTCTGATCACATTACAGGTCTGCACCTGCGCGTCTGTGCGCATGTGCGTGTCCTTTGTAAATAACTGCCTGTTCTTTTCTTTCCGCCAGTCCTTGCCTGCTCCCCTGCCCTGCCTTTATTTTTTAAACTGGTTTCATTCTTTTAAATCAGATCTCCAATAAATAATCGAGTAACCTGGCCTGAGGTCCCTGCCTCCTGGAGGTGGGAGTATGCACACAATGCTTATTGGCAATTTCCACAGAAGGGCGTTGAGCCGCTTGCAATGTGACTTATTTTTCCTCCAGAACAACTGATCGCAACTTCTGAGACATCTCTGATGTCCTTTGCAAACTCCAGCGTGCATGTTCCTGCATGTGCTCTATTGACAAGGATTTGATGTGAACATCATTTCTTTCAACTTTAGTACATGTATCTGCAGAAGAATCTGTGTTCCTGTTGATTCGCAGAGCTGACTTCTTCATTGGTTTCTATGACAGCTTTCTGAAACAACAGGCTGGGGTGTGTGTGTGTACGTGTGTATGTGTGTGTGTAGAGTAGGAGAGAGAGAACGAGGGGGGAGAGAGAGAGAGAAAGAGAGAAACAGTACACCATGGATTGATTTCATTTGATCATTATGCCTAGGTTTCCAAGTCTGTCACTCTGCTGCATTCCTGTACTATCATGCCTGTCTTCCACTCCCTTTTCTTTTCTTTCTTTCTTTCTTTTTTTTTTCTTTTTTTAAGACTGAGTCTCACTCTGTCACCCAGGCTGGAGTGCAATGGCGCAATCTCGGCTCACTGCAGCCTCTGCCTCCCAGGTTCAAGCTATTCTCGTGCCTCAGCATCCCAAGTAGCTGGGATTACAGGCCTGTGCCACCATGCCCAGCTAACTTTTTGTGTGTTTTTAGTAGAGACGAGGTTTCATCATGTCGGCCAGGCTGGTCTGGAACTCCTGACCTCAGGTGATCTACCGGCCTCGGCCTCCCAAATTGCTGGGATTACAGGTGTGAGCCGCTGTGCCCAGCCTCTCCCTTTTCTTTCTCTGCCCCGTCTTGTTTATTTTCTTCATTCCTAACCATCACACCCAGTTTCATCCACTTTAACACAGAACATTATATGTGATTCTAAATTAATTAAACTTAAGAAGTTTTACTGTTCTCTGTTATTAAATGTCAGCAGAATAGAATGATTTCTTTTTCTTCTTAAAGAAAGGAAAAGGGTGGTAATTAAAATGCTTTCTTTTTCCTCTTGATTTTTTGGATGCCATATATACGGTTTCAATGTCAAAATTTCAAACACCCTGTATGATCTCATCTTTTTTTTCATTTTGTATTAAACCAAGAGCATTTTCCCATAGTATTAAATATCCTTAGGGAATATATTTAACCATGTATAAGTTGATGGCATTTTTAGTGTTTTATTTTAATTTGGGGATACACAACCTAATTATATCCATTGGTCTATTGCTAGTGGTAGAATTACAGGATTTGAAGGGTAGATTTTCAAAGCTTTCAATAAATATGACTCAACTGCCTACCAGCCACGTATGAGTGCCCAGGTTAGTGCCCATCCATCTGGCATTGAGCAATATCTTGGAAAAATACAACTTTGCTCATTTAATAGGTGAAAATGGCATCTTCATATTTTCAATTTGCATTTAAGTATCAGTAAGTTGAAGATTTGGAGATAATAGCATTTAGAAAAGGAAAAAGTTTACTTGCAAGAAATACAGGGACCTCAGAAGGAACTGCTCATCAGATAAAAAACACAACAGGTCATTAACAGCAAACACTGCAAACTTACCAAGGTTACTGAATTTGTAGTTGGTGTGTTCATGACAGAAAACCGGCAATTTTCTTACGGGGTTATCATTTCTACAAAGGCTGGGGTAGTCTTCAGACAGCAGTTTTGCAAAAGTCTGGGATAAAGTTGTTTGCATTAAGTAGTCAGCAACTTACAGGAAATGCTCAGGAGTTCATTTATTTGGGGGGCTAGAATTAGAGAGGGTTCAAAATGTTTGTTTTCCTCTAACCATGGGACTTAACGGAGGCAAGAGATCAGTTTTGCTTCCACGAGACTTTTCAGGTGTAGACAGGATTGTGTATTTCTGCTTGTATAACTGTATGTGTCTTTTGCCCTATTTAATTTTACTGGGTCGTACCTTTTGCTTATTGATTTTTATTTCCTATATATTAAAACGCTATTGCCATAAAATGTAAAAAAAATACTTTCAATGTCATTTGCCTTTTGGTTTATGATATTTTTATCATAACTAACACTTTTATCTTTATGTAGTCAAATTGTTCAATTAGTTTCCTTATAATTTCTGCTTTGGCACCACACTTAGAAAGTCCTTTTCAGCCGGGCATGGTGGCTCATGCCTGTAATCCCAGCACTTTGGGAAGTCAAGGTGGGCGAATCACTTGAGGTCAGGAGTTCGAGACCACCTGGCCAACGTGGTGAAACCCCATCACTACTAAAATTACAAAAATTAGCTGGGCGTGGTGGTGCACATCTGTAATCCCAGCTACTCAGAAGGCTGAGGCAGGAGAATCCCTTGAACCTGGGAGGCGGAGGCTGCAGTGAGCCGAGATTGCACCACTGCACTCCAGCCTGGGCAACAGAGCGAGACTTCATAAAAAAAAGAAAAAAAAAAAAGGAAAGAAAGACAAAAGAAAGTCTTTTTCAGCTCTTTTTATATTGTTTATAGGCAGCCCACGGAATGGGAGAACATATTTGCAAATCATATAACTGATAAAGGATTGATATCCAGAATATACAAAGAATTCCTACAACTCAACAACAACAAAAACACTCAATTAAAAAACTGACAAAGGGCTTAAATAGGCATTCCTCCAAAGATATACAATGGCAATAAGCACATGAAAGGATGCCCAACATCACTAATCACTAGAGAAATGCAAACCAAAACCACAATGAGATACCACCTCACTCATTAGGAAGGTTTTTTTTTTTCACAGTATGTAGTTAATAACAAGAGTTAGTAAGGATGTGGGAAAATTGGAACTGCTTTGCATTGTTGGTGGGAACATAAAATGGTGCAGCCGCTATGGAAAATAGTATAGTGGTTCGTCAAAAACTTAAAAATAGAATTAGCATATGATCTAGTAGTTCCACTTCTGGGTATATACCCACAAGAATTGAAAGCAAGGATTCAGATATTTGTACGCTGACATTCAGAGCAATATTAATCACAATAGCCAAAAAGTAGCAGAAATCCAAGTGTCCGCTGAGATGAATGGAGAAACAAAATATGGTCTACACATACAACAATGGACTATTCTTTTTTTTTTTTTTTTTGAGACGGAGTCTCGTTCTGTTGCCCAGGCTGGAGTGCAATGGTGCAATCTCGGTTCACTGCAACCTCCGCCTCCTGGGTTCAAGCGATTCTCCTGCCTCAGCCTCCCGGGTAGCTGGGATTACAGGCATGTGCCACCGTGCCTGGCTAATTTTTTAATAGAGATGGGATTTCGCCATGCTGGCCAGGCTGGTCTCGAATGCCTGACCTCATGATCCACCTGCCTCAGTCTCCCAAAGTGCTGGGATTACGGGTGTGAGCCACTGCGCCTGGCCCATACAATGGACTATTCTTTGACCTTAAAAAGGAAAGAAATTCCGACACCTGCTACCACATAGATGAACTTTGGAGATATTATGTTAAGTGAACTAAGCCAGATACAAAAGGATAAATGCTGTATAACTCCACTTATATGAGGTACATAGAGTAGCCAAACTCATGGAGACATAAAGTACAGTGGTAGTTCCAGGGACATGGGGGAGGGGAGGATGAGGAGTCGTTTAATGAGTACAGAGTTTCATTCTAGGAAGATGAAAAAGTTTTGGAGGTAGATGGTGGTGATGGCTGTGTAACAGTGTTCATGTGCTTAATGCCACTGAACTATACACTTACAAATGATTAAAATGGCAAGTTTTATGTATATTTTACCACATTTAAAAGATATTTTCTCTTAATACTTTATAATTGCATTGTGTACTTTTCAGAACCATTCTGGCTATGAAAGCATCAGCAATTCCTATTCACACTTCAAGTTTACCCATTGGTGGTGACAGGTTGGTGGTTGGGTGCCTGGTGAAAACTAAACCAAGGCTGAGTTAGAAATGAGGACAGACCTTGAGAGATGGAGTCAGGTGTGCTCGTCAGGCTCTTTTGATGACAAGGAACATGGATTTTCTTAGACTACCTGTCCCACTTACTATCACTGCATAACAAACTACCCTAAAACTTTGTTGATTAAGCAAAACCATTTTATTATATGTCACAACTACATGGACGCTGCATGATTTTTTTGACCTACCCTTGGAAGACACATAGTGTTACATCCACTGCACTCTGTTGACTATAGTAATGTCAGCTCAGATTCAAGGGGAAAGGAATCATAGGTCCCCTCCTGATGGGGGAGTGGCAAGATCACACTGAGGAGAGCATGTGGGATGGAGATAGTGTTGTAGCCATCTTTGAAAAATGGAATCTCCTCCACTGCTAAGAAAAAGAGGATTTATTATAAAAATACAAAAGACTAGAATTAGGAAAACCCTGGAATGGACCAGTTGCTCTGTCTCTGACCTCTGCATGTCTGCTTTGCACTCTCTCTACTCAGTTTCTCTTGGTCTTGTTTGATTTCCCTCAGCCTCTGCTCCTCCCCAGCACACTGGCCTTTGACCTGCTATGGCCTCTCCAGCCTTTGTCAAGCTTCCCCAAATGTGTTAGTTGAAATTCCAGAGAGAGGCTCTGACTGGCTCATCTCATATGTCTCACAACGCTTGGTCCAATCAAATGGAGGAGCTGACACAGGCTGGGAGTAAAGGAAATGAGGAGCTGGGTGGCTCTCAGATCACCCTGCACTGATTCTCACACCTGGCTGCATATTCGGATCACCTGCGCAGCTTTAAAAACATACCCACGGCCGGGGTCCCACCCTCAGAGATTCTGATTCAATTGATCTGGGGTTAGAGGCTAAGTATGCATGTTGTTTTAGATGCATGGTACCCACGCTTCTCCTGAAACCAGGGAACTTTGCTGCTGGCTGTGATACACAGTCAGCAGGTGTGGACAGCAAGCTAGCCCAAAGAGGATCATTTACCAGACAGGGAAAGAAAAAGAGGCTTTTCTTGTTTTCCAGCGTGTGTTGTTGCTTTTGTTGTTTTTTTCACAAATCTCAAAGAATTTGTGAGCTCGAAGAGACCTTAGAGACAATCTAATACAACACATTCATTTCCAGGTATGGAATAGGGCGACCAATCCGTCCTGGTTTAGCTGGGACTGCCCCAACTTTAGCACTGGAAGTACTGCCACATCCCAGGGAAATCCTTCAGTCCCAGGCAAACCGAAAAGGCTGTACCTTATATAGAAACTCCAACCCATTAGCAGTCACTCCTTGTCCTCCCTGCCCCCAGCTGCTGGCAACCATTTATCCACTTTCTGTCTGTATAGATTTGCATACTCTGGACAGTTCATATAAATGGAATCCCACAATATGTGGCCTTTTGTTTCTGGCTTATTTCACTTAGCATGTTTTTAAGGTTCATTCATGAAGTAGCAGGTGCACATACTTCATTTCTCTTTATGGCTAAATAACACTCCCTTATGTGGCTTTACCACATTCATCTGTTGATGGACATTTGGGTCATTTCCACTTTTGGGCTATTATGAATAATAGCTCCTGTGAACATCTGTATGCAGGTTTTTGTGTGGACATATGTCTTTAGTTTTCTTGGGTATATACCTAAGAGTGGGATTGCTGGGTCATATGGTAACTCTATGTTTAACATTCTGAAGAACTGCCAGACTTTATTAAATAAAGTGTCTGTATCATTTTATGTTTGTACCAGCACAAATATGAAGGTTCTAATTCCTCCACAGCCTCACTAGCACCTGTTATTATCTACCTTTTGATTCTAGCCATCCTAGTAGGTGTGAAGTAGTATCTCATTGTGGTTTTGATTTGCATTTCCCTGATGATTAACAATGTTGAACATCTTTTCATGTGCTTATTGGCCATTTGTGTGTCTTTTTAGAGAAATGTGTATTCAGATCCTTTGCTCATTTAAAAACTGGGTTATTTATCTTTTTATTACTGAATTGTAAGAGTTCTTACATATTCTAGATATAAGCCCCTTGTCAGATACATGATTTACACATATTTTCTTCCATTCAGTGGTTTTCTTTTCATTTTCCGGAAGATGTCCTTGAAGCATAATAGTTTTTAATTTTGATGAAGTCCCATTTATCTATTTTTTCTTTTGTTGCTTGTGCTGTTGGTGTTATAGCTAAGAAACCATTGCCTAATCCAAGATCATGAAGATTTAAGCCTATGCATTCTTTTAAGAGTTTTATAGTTTAGCTCTCACATTTATTTAGGCCTTTGCTCCATTTTGATGAAGTTTTGTATATGGCATGAAGTAGGAGTTCAATTTCGTTCTTTCGCATATGGCTATCCAGTTGTTTCACCATCATTTTTGAAGAAACTTCCTTGTCCACTGAATGATCTTGGCACCCTTTTAGCAAACAAGTTGAGCTTAGATGTATAAATTTCTGTCAGGACTCTCACTTCAATTCCATTGACCTATATATCTATCCTTACACCAGTACCATACTGTCTGGACTACTATAGATTTGTAGTAAGTTGTCAAATAGAGGAGTGTGAGTCCTCCAACTTAATTCTTCCTTTTTAAGATGATTGTGGTTATTCTGGATACCTTGAATTCCATATGATTTTTTTTTTTAGTTTTTCTCATTACTGTTGGGTTTTATTTTTTAATTAATTAATTTTTAATTGACAAAGAAAAATAGTATATATTTATCATGTACAACATGTTTTGAAATACGTACATTACAAAATGGCTCAATTGAGCTAATTAACAAATCCATATGATTTTCAAGATCAGTTTGTCGATTGCTGCAAAAAAAATCCAGGTGAGATTTTGATAAGGACTGCATTGAAACTATAGATCACTCTAGAGAGTATTCCCATCTGAACAATATTAAGTCTTTCAATCCATGGACGTGGGATGTCTTTTCATCTATTTAGGTCTTTATTGATTTCTTTCAGCAGTGTTTTGTAATTTGAGTGTACTAGTCTTATACTTCTTATGTTAAACTTATTCCCAAGTATGTTCCTCTTTTTGATACTATTATAAATGGAAATGGAATTTTTAGATTAATTTTTCAGATTGTTTACTGCCAGCATATAGAAATATAATTGATTTTTGTATATTGATTTTACATCCTTGCTGAACTTGTTTGTTAGTTCTAGTAAGTTTTAGTGGATACTTCATAACTTTATAGATATAAGACCTATGTCTGCCAATAGGTAACATATAGTTTATTTCTTCCTTTCAAATCTAGATGCCTTTTATTTTATTTTCTTTCCTAATTAATTTGTCAGTTAGTTGAATGTTGAGTAGAAGTGATGAGCACAGACACTCTTATCTTATTCTTGATTTTAGGAAAAAAGCATTTGTCTTCCACCATTATATATGATATTACCTATCGGTTTTCTTTTTGTAGATGCCCTTTATCAGGTTTAAGAAGTTCCCTTCTAGTCCTGGTTAGTTGAGTGTTTTTGTCATGAAAGTATGTTCAATTTTGTCAAATGCTTTTCCTGTGTCTACTGAGATGACCATGTGGCTTTTTTCCTTTTTTCCATTCATGTGGTATATTACATGATTTATTTTCATATATTGCCAACCTTGTATTCCTGGGATAAATCCCACTTGGTCAGGGTGTGTAACTCTTCTATTTCACTGGTATTTTGTTAAAGGTTTTTGACTACATTTATAAGGGACATTGATCTGGAGTTTTCTTTTATTGAGTTGTCTCTGGTATCAGGGATAATACTGGCATCATAGAATGAGTTGGGAAATGTTCCCTCCTCTTCTATTTTTTGAAGAGTTTGTGAAAAAATTGGTATTCATTCTTTTTCAAATGTTTGATAGAATTCACCGAGTGAAGCCATCTGAGTCTGGGGCTTTCTTTGTGAGTAGTTATTTGTTTGCTAATTCAATCTCTTTACTTGCTGTAATTCTCTACATAGCATTCATCTTGAATGCTTACACAATACTGTGTCAGGTACAGTGCTAGTTCTTAAATTTCTTTTCGGAGTTTTGGACACTAAGAAGAGGGAAAGGGGCTAGATGCATTCATTCATAGGGGTGTTCTTTCAAAACACTTATCGAATACCCCTGGCTGTGTTCTGTGCTCAGCCCTGAAACTACTAAGACCAACAAGGCAGCCACAGGATGAAGGAGTGAACAAGCTGATTTCAGATCAGAGTCTGGGTGGCCACCTGCCGAGTGTGAGAGGAGACCCAGCAGTGCTCACTGGTGTTGGAGTCGTTCTTAGCTCCAAACAAACAGTGGTGCCTCAGAGTCCTCTGGCACTTTGTAGGTTATAAAGTGCTTTCACTTGTAAAATCTCATCACAGTTGATCCTTAGAGGCAATTCAGCAAAGTTCATTATCCCTCTTTGCAAAAGATGAGAAAACCAATGTTCAGAGGTCACTATGAATTCAAACTTTTAGGAAATGCTTCTCGCTTACTAGCCCCATATAAGGCCCTAGGAGATAAAGATATGACAAGGTTCTTGCCTTCAAGGAGCTGTCGGTCTGAGACAGAAAGAGACAGGAAGTCAGAGAGACATAACAATCTATGATGGTCATCTCACAGGGTGAAATGGAGGCAAAGAGGAGGGGGTTCAGCAATGGTTTCGCCATGAATGTGACCCTTAAAATGTGGCTGGGAGCAACCTGGACATTACAGCAGGAAATAACAAAAGTCATTCAGAACTGGGATGACCATATGGCCTAGTTTCCCCAGGATGATATGTTTGCTTCTGTTCTCACAGTTTGAGTATCAGTAGCACCCTTTTTTCCTCTCAAAATACATGTTTGATATATGCATGCTTTCAAAGTATTTCCCTAAAAAATTGTTGGAATTATGAAGGAAAAAAATAGTAACTTTGCAGTAGAGAAATCTGGCAGATGCTTAATCCAGTAATGAAGATGAATATCTTCACAGATGGTACCAATGAACATCATGTGCCTCCTGTTAAGATTTGCTCAGAACTTTCCACGCTACCCACAGAGGGGTGCATACAGCATTGTTCTGGATTCCAGTCGTAACTTAAACGGAAACTTTCACAATGTCCGGAGCCCTTGATGTCCTACAGATGAAGGAGGAGGATGTCCTTAAGTTCCTTGCAGCAGGAACCCACTTAGGTGGCACTAATCTTGACTTCCAGATGGAACAGTACGTCTATAAAAGGAAGTGATGGCATCTACATCCTAAATCTGAAGAGGACCTGGGAGAAGCTTCTGCTGGCAGCTCGTGCCATTGTTGCCATTGAAAACCCTGCGATGTCAGTGTCATATCCTCCAGGAATACTGGCCAGAGGGCTGTGCTGAAGTTTGCTGCTGCCGCTGGAACCACTCCAATTGCTGACCGCTTCACCCCTGGAACCTTCACCAATCAGATCCAGGCAGCTTTCTGGGAGCCATGGCTTCTTGTGTTTACTGACCCCAGAGCTGACCACCAGCCTCTCCCGGAGACATCTTATGTTAACCTACCTACCATTGCTCTGTAACACAGATTCTCCTCTGTGCTATGTGGACATTGCCATCCCATGCAACAACAAGGGAGCTCACTCAGTGGGTCTGATGTGGTGGATGCTGGCTCGGGAAGTTCTGCGCATGCGTGGCACCATTTCCCGTGAACACCCGTAGGAGGTCATGCCTGATCTCTGCTTCTACAGAGATCCTGAAGAGATTGAAAAAGAAGAGCAGGCTGCTGCTGAAAAGGCTGTGACCAAGAAGGAATTTCAGGGCGAATGGACTGCTCCAGCTCCTGAGTTCACTGCTACTCAGCCTGAGGTTGCAGACTGGTCTGAAGGTGTGCAGGTGCCCTCTGTGCCTATCCAGCAGATCCCTACTGAAGACTAGAGCTCTCAGCATGCCACGGAAGACTGGTCTACAGCTCCCACTGCTCAGGCCACTGAATGGGTAGGAGCAACCACTGAATGGTCTTAAGCTGTTCTTGCACAGGCTCTTAAGCAACATGGAAATAAGGCTGATGGAAAATAAACATCAGTTTCTAAAAAAAAAAAGAGAGAAAGGAAAAAATTTGTGCTGAGAAGGGGCAGGAACAGTGGCTCACGTCTGTAATCCCAGCACTTTGGGGGGCCAAGGCAGGCAGATCACATGAGGTCAGGAGTTCAAGACCAGCCTGGCTAACATGGTAAAACCCCATCTTTACTAAAAATACAAAATTAGCTGGCCGTGGTGGCATGCGCTTGTAATCCCAGCTACTCAGGAGGTTGAAGCAGGAGAATTGCTTGAACCCGGGAGGTGGAGTTTGCAGTGAGCAAGGATCGCGCCACTGCACTCTAGCCTGGGCAACAGAGTAAGACTCTGTCGCAAAAAAAAAAAAAAAAAAATGTGCCAAGAGGGACACAACAGCACTTTTGTGATATTGTTGCCAGAAATATATAAACTGAATCTAATCACTAAGAAATATCAGACAAACCCCAACTGAGGGACATTCCACACAACAATTGAGCCACAAAACATATCAAGGTCATGAGAGACAAGAAAGACCAAGGAACCATTCTAGATTAAAGGACACTAAAGAGAAACGACAACTAAATGCAACACATGGTACAAGATTATATCCTGAATGGAAAAAAAGTACATCAGCAGGCCGTGTGAAATCTGAAGACTGTAGATTAGATAACGGCACTGCTATCAATGTAGAATGTCCTTAGGTTTAGGAAATACACATAGAAGTATTTAGGGCTTTTTCAAAGTGCCACAGTTTGGATGATAAATGGTGATGGTGTGGTCTCCCTTTCCAGAACCCAGTGAGAACCCAGCCCTCTCCACTCCCAGGCTGTGGACCTGTCACCATCAACCACCTCAGATGGCCACTCAACTCCTCACCACTGAGAGGGCATTCAGATGAGCCAGGGGCTGGTATGCCCTGGGACACACAGGACCCCTTGTCAGCACCATGCCAACCTGTCCACCCACAAAGTGTCTCCGTTCCTCTGGCACCTTAATTCCCTAATAAGGTCTCAGCCAAGGGAAACCACCACTCAGCTTTTCCCAACAGTCAGAAGTAAGAGTCTCAAACAAAGGAAAAAAAACAGGAGAAAAGTTGGCCTTTTTGTGGTCATTTCCGCTTTCTTGTTGGGTGGGCCGAGGCCTCCTCAGACCTGATTCTCTGAATGTGTCCTATGTGGTCTGTAGGCTAAATGGTTAGTAGAGAAACTGTGTTTTTCTTCCAACTACATCCTCTCACCTGACTTACAGGTCTCTTAAAATCAGGTAATCCTCTAGGGCCAGAATATGAGATGCAGACATCTTGGGCAAGCTAATAATTTGGCATTCCCTTAAACTGATGTTCCTTAAATATTTGTTTATGGGGAGCAGAAAGAACTGGTTTTCTGTTCATACATAGACACAGTTTGATTCACTGAATATGCCTCTGCTGGCCGGAGCAGAGTCAGTGGACTTCAAATAAAGGGCAAAAAAATTTCCCCTGGATCTGAAGTCCTAATTCTTTCTCCAGCTTTTCTTTTCTTCTTTTTCTTTCTTTCTTTCTTTCTTCCTTCCTTCCTTCCTTTCTTTCTTTCTTTCTTACTTTCTTTCTCTCTTTCTTTCTTCCTTCCTTTTTTTTTTTTTAAAGAGACAGAGTCTTGCTCTGTTGCCCAGGCTGATCTTGAACTCCTGGCATTAAGCCACCCTCCTACTTCAGCCTCCTGAGTAGCTGGGACTACAAATGCATGCCAGTTTTCTTTGGGATTTTCTGAACCAGACAAATATTTTTAACATCAGTTACAGAATTACATTCTTTTATGATTCAGTGTATCACTTACTATCATCTGTGCCTGGGCTGTGCCTCACTTTTACATGTATTTTATTTTATTTTATTGGATTTTCCCCCTTCATCTCTGTTCTGTGTTTCTTTTTTTCTTTTTCTATTTTTTTTAAGAAAGGGTCTCACTCTTGTCACTCAGGCTGGAGTGCAGTGATGCGATCTTGGCTCACTGCAACCTCTGCCTCCTGGATTCCCAAGTACCTGGGATTACAGGTGCACACCACCATGCCTGGCTAATTTTTGTACTTTTAGTAGAGGCAAATTTTCACCATGTTGGTCACACTGGTCTTGAACTCCTGGCCTCAGGTGATCAGCCCACCTCAGCCTCCCAAAGTGCTGGGATTACAGGTGTGAGCCACCGTGCCCGGTCTCTGTTCTGCATTTCTGTTCCACCCTTCTCCCCATCAGCACTCATTATAATGTGTAGTATTTCCTTAGCTATGACCCTACCTTTGAAAAATACAGAGCACAACTTAGTATATGTATGCATTTTAAGTGCATATAATTGGTAATCCAACTTTAGCTGCATCAGGATGATCTGGAGAAAACAGATTCCTGGACCAGAGACTCTGATTCAGCAGGTCTGCATGGGGCCTGAGAGTTAACATTTGTAACAGGTTGCCTGGGGATTCTGAGGCTGTGGACAGTGCACCACACATCAAGCTGCACAATTCTAGATCTCCCTTGGTTATAAAATAAATAAAAAATAAAATAAAAATGATAGTAATAAAAATTATTATCATTCAACATCATGTTTTCAAAGTCTGTCTGTATTATTTATGTACCTTAGTTCATTGCTTCCATCTGGTCTAAGTGTCTGTCTCTCTTCAACAGTGTACTTTTCTACTCCCTTAGTGAGGGACGCCTTCCTTAGGTTGCTTCCAACTCCTCTATCACATAGGATGCTGCAATGAATGTTGTTTTCCATGTGTCCTCATGTACCTAGGAATGAGATTCTCTGGGACATATATCCAGGAGAGGAGAATACTGGGCTGTCAGGTACATATTTGCACATCTAATTTCTCTAAGTATTTCCAGACTGCTTGTTCTCCAGGCCAACAAAACCAAACCCACCCCCACACACCATGGTGCATGGGGGTCCATAAACTTCCTGGGAGACATAAAGGAGTTTCCATTTTGATAATAAAATAAATCTGTCAGTCCCTGTAACAGCAAGATTATAAACAATATTTGGTTTCAGAATTTTACCTCACCAACACTGCATGCTGCAGAAATCCTGGGCAGCCAGGTCTGTGCTCATGAGGAATGCGCACACACACAGAGGCACACACACCTCAGCCCCATGACACAGCCTGGCTCAGCACAGGCAGGAGCCATGTTTATTTTCCTGTCTTACTTACCCTCATAAATCAGAGGCCTACTTGATATGGCTCCAACTTCTGCTCTGTGAAGCCTCTGGAAGCAGAACTTGCTCCAGGGTTGCGAGAAGACCATTACCTCCCTGCAGGCTGGACCAGAAGCTTTGTGGCAGTGGCCAGACAACCCATTGTCTGGGATTATCTGATTTCACTCCATAGGGTTGTTTTCCTGTTGTTACCTGATTCTCTCAACAATGAGCATAAAAATAGAATCTTCCTGACTAGCCCAGAGTTTTAAAATTACCAACAAAAGGGTGCAGCAGATGTCTTTTTTGACCTCAGATCCTTTTTTAAAGGCTATCCTCTTTGGCACAACCAAAGGTGAATTGAACATTGCATTCAAATAACCCAGTTTTCCTTTCTAGAGGGGTAAGGGGAGGATTAGTGGGCATATGGTAATTTGTACAATCCTCCAAACAACAGGTAACTACAACCAGCCTGGTTACATTGAAATGCCAGGAACCCTTTGGAAAAAAGTGATCAATTGATTTGGAGAATAGTAAATGTGACTTTAGAAAAGCAGATTTTAAAAATTTCAGAGAAAAGGACATATTCATTCATTCAAGTATTTATTTTATTTTTTTAATTGACAAATAATAACTGTACATATTCTGGGGTACATAGAGATGTTTCAATACATTTAATGTACAATTATCAGATCAGGGTAATTAGCATATCCATCAGCTCAAAGACTTATTATTCCTTTGTGTTGGGATCATTCGATATTCTCCTTCTAGCTATCTAGCCATTTGAAATGGTATAAAATATTATTGGGTTTTGTGGGGTTTTTTTGTTTGTTTTCTTTTCTTTCTTTTTTTATTTTTATTTTTTTTTTTTGAGACAGAGTCTCACTCTGTTGCCCAGACTGGAGTGCGATGGCACGATCTCGGGTCACTGCAGCCTTCACCTCCCGGGTTCAAGAGATTCTCGTGTCTCAGCCTCCTGAGTAGCTGGGATTACAGTCACACACCACCGCACCCGGCTAATTTTTGTATTTTTAGTAGAGACGGGATTTCACCATGTTGGCCAGGCTGATCTCGAACTCCTGACCTCAAGTGATCCGCCTGCCTCGGCCTCCCAAAGTGCTGGGATTTTAGGCATACGCCACCTCGCCTGGCCTGTATAATATGTTATTGTTAACTGTAGTCATCCTACACTGGTATAGAACATTAGAACTTATTCTTCATATCTAGCTGTTCATTCAAGTATTTTATTGAGACTTTTTGAACTAGTGCGGTATTCCATAGGGTGCTGTTTATTGCTCCATCCTTCCCATTTTGAAAAAAATCAGCTATTAATTTAAAAGCAAAAACCTTAAAATTCATGCTTATCAACTTTGCAGATGATCCCAAACTCAGAGAAATGGCAAATAAAAGAGATTGCATAATCAATATTTAAATGATATCAACAGATCAGAATCCTGAGGTGTAGCCAACAAGATAAAAGAGAAATGACAGCTGTATTTATGCATAAAATAAATACAGCTGCACAGGTACGGGATGACAGGTGCCTGGCATTGTCCCAGTTTGTATGACACATGGTTTGTTGTGGAAATCAGATCAGATAATACAGTTTTAGGCAGCATGAGTAGGACAAAAGAGTGGTGGTCAGGAAAAATCAAAGCAGCACCTGACAATCTGCATGCCCAACTCCCCAACACCTGACACTCTGCATGCCCAGCTCCTTCGGGATATGACACACTTCGTGAGGTAGGGATTGCATCTGTCCTGTGACCTTCTAGATCCCTGGATGACAAGCAGTGCCTGCCCCCCACATAGGTGCTCAATGCCTGGTTGATGAAAGCATGAAGAAATACCATATTCAGTACAGCACTCCCCTTTCAGAGGGAACATTTAAAATGAAGATCCATCTTGAGGAGGACAGTCAGAATGGTGTGGGGTTTCGATTCTGGGTACAACTAACTTAGGCAACAGAAAGTTTGGGCTGAACATGTGTAATGAACCTGATAACATCTCAAAATATCCAGAGGGCGGTCATGGGAAGAAGTAGAATTGTGCTTCTTGGTCCAGAGCCCAGAAATGCACTGCTGGATGAGAGACAGGCAGGATTGGCTTTAATGTAATACCCTTCTCACAGTGAGGACTGTCGGGCGGTGGAAGATGGACAGCCTCTCACAGCAGTGTGTTCTCTCCCACAGACATGTTCCAGCAGCACCTGATGACTTTGAGGGGATCCTGTTGAGTGAGGAATTTTATGTTCCCCGAATTATGTTTGTTGGATTTCCTCAATTATATTAAAATATAGGAAGAAAACAAAAAAGAAGATCTATAATCCATTTCCGAGGAAACCACCATAGGTAAAAATAAAAGTATTAAGAAATATTTAGGCTGGGGGCAGTGGCCCATGCCTATAATCCCAGCACTTTGGGAGACTGAGACAGGCAGATCACTTGAGGTCAGGAGTTCAAGACCAGCCTGGCCAACATGGTGAAACCCCATCTCTACTAAAAATACAAAAATTAGCCAGGCGTGGTGGCGCATGTCTGTAATCCCAGTTACTCAGGAAGCTGAGGCAGGATAATTGCTTGAAAACAGGAGGTGGAGCCGAGATCATGCCACTGCACTCCAGCCTAGGTGACAGAGTGAGACTCTGTCTCAAAAAAAAAAAAAAAAAAAAAAAGAAAGAAAAGAAGAAAAGAAAAGAAAAGGGATATTTAAGACATTATTTTATTTTTATTTATTTGTTTTTTGGAGATGGGATGTCACTTGTTGCCTCGTCTGGCCTTGAACTCCTAGGCTCAAGGGATTCCCCCCTCTTCAGCCTCCTGAGTAGCTAGGACTACAGGCATGTGCCACTGTGCCTGGCTTTTAAAACCTTATGTTAAATTCTACTTGTTGAAGCTTAAATCGGTAGTGAAAATAAAGGCTATCATTTTTTTAGCTGGATCCAGATTACAAAAGGTCTTGAATATTTGGCCTCCCAAAATCCAAATTGTATTCAGATGGTCTCAAGCAGTTCTCATTTTTTAGGGCCAGTGCTGGCATTCAAAATCTGAAGGGATCCTTTGTTAATCAGCTAGATTCACCATTCCGCAATAGATATGCGCTTCAAAACATCATGTTGTACATGATAAAAAACATACAATGATACCTGTCCATTTAAATAAACAATAATTTCAAACAAAATAAAACAAAATAATTCAAACAAAAACTGAAGTGTTCAAAGAAATTGTTCTGAGAAACATATGTGGGTTGACTGCCACCATCAAGGATCATAAAACTTACAACTCCACACCTCTCAGAGCAGAAACTTCCAAGAAGAAATGGATCCCATTTATTGCTAAACCTGCTGGGTTTGTTTCTTTAATCATAAATCTCCACAACTTCCACCTAAACCTCTAGCTAGATTGGCAGAATTGGGTCTATAAAGTAATACAAGTCCTCCCTTGGGATGGCAGGCTGGGAGCCCATTTATCCAAGCAGCCACATTCTTTGCCGCCCAGTGGAGGGGAGGGAAGAGAAGTCTTTACAAGCAATGCCTCCAAGACAGCATGTCTTAAGGTCAGGGTCTCTTGCCTATGGTGAACAGCTATTAATGTGTCTGCTCGGGATAGCACCCCTCCCCTCTTCTGGCTCTACTCCTTACCCTCATCCTTATCCTCTTGTTTAGAGCCATCTGCTTTCAGATCTCACACCCTAAGCCACAGGGATTGGCAGAGGTAGGGCCCCAACCCCAAATAAACCAATAATATTATCCAATCTCATACCACAGCAATTGGAACAAAGATGCAACCCAAACTGGGCCAAAGGCAAGAAGGGCATCCCTCTCGGATGACAGAGCAGAAGCTGGGAACCTGAGAATTATTGATGCCCGTGTCTTCCATGCCTGGCAGAAGCTAACTCAAGAGAATGAACATAATATCTGTGTGGCAGATTGTGCTTCCAAAAAATGGCCACAGTAATATCTCCCATCACACGTTTTCCAGAACCTGGCCACTCCCCAACAAGAGGTGGAGCCTGTGGCTGTCCCCATCCCTTGAAAAAACTGGGTGGGCCTTTGTGACTGCCTCCATCAGTAGAGAAGGGCAGAAGTGATACTATCTGACTTCTGAGCCCAGACCACAGAAGCAACCCAGCTTCCTCCTGGCTCTCTTTGGGGATGGCTTGCCCTTGGAGCCTGGCTCTGCTGCTATGAGAAGCCACATGGAGAGACCCACCTAGAGAGACCCCTCCAGCCTCAGCCCTGGCTGATCGTCTAGTTGACAGCACCAACTTGAAAGCCTGACTGCGCCATCTTAGAGGCAGATTTTCCCCAGTTGAGGCCTGCAGCTGACACCACATGGAACAGAGACGAGCCTTTCCTTCCCCACCAAACCCTGTCCAAATTGCAGAGTCATGAGCATAATAATGTTGTGGGGCTGCAAACTTCAAAATAGCACGATCTGCTCTCAAAGGATTACCTTTAAAGAACTGTGGGGTGGTGGATAAACAGGCAGCTGACTTGGCATGGGTGGCTCTTCCTAGCAGTGCTTTGCCTAGAGCTGTCCTGGGGAGAGACCTAGGTGTTAACTGGCTGCCTTATTTCGGGAAGCGGTATTGAGTAATGAGCAGGTATGTAGATTTGAGATCCAAAGGAAGCCAGGTTAAAATCTCAATGTCAATCACTTATTTTTTTACAGAGATTGTGCAATTTACTTCTCAGTTTCCCTGATTATTAAATAGAAATATCTTAAGCTGAATTTCTCGGAAAGAGACCCTGAGACTAGGATTCATGCAAAAGTGACATATCAGGAAATATTCCCAGGAGACAGAGAAGGGAAGAGGGCCAAGCTAAAGTGCTATGTCAAGCCAGATTCCATAGAGGAAAGTTTTGGTTTAGTTCCACAAGGGTTAAGGGCTACTGGGGGAAGGAGGTGTGTAAACTGCCAGGCATTTGCAACTAGGCAGCCCAAGAACCATTCTAGGACAAAGAAACCAGAGACTCAGGTGCTGGCTGGGAAGCCTGTGTGCAGGGAAATGGTAAAGGGATCCACAGGGATTAGGAATACGAACAGCACCAACCAGGGGATGACAGCACTGCTCACACCTCGTTATGTTGCTGTGCCTGGCTTCTGGTAACTGCTTAAGAAGCAGGAGGGAGTGAGGAAGAGGAATAGGAGGAGAAGAAGAGGAAGGGGAAGGAGAGAGGAAAACAAAGGGGGAAAGGGAAGAGGAGGAGTGGGAAGAAGGAGGAGGAGTTATCCTGGGGAGGGCTAATACCACAGTGGGCAGTCACTCTGAAAGGGAAGAAACAGAACTGGCTACGCTCAGACTCACTTCTTTACACTTTGTGACCAACACACAATCCTAAGGTTAAACAACCTGGGCTAAGTCAAGCATCCTCTCCTCTCCAGACCTAAGGAGAACATATCTTACACTATGGAGAAAGAATCTGGAAAGTGCCCGGGTCAGTATGGGTCACACAGAGGAGAAGAATTTGCTCACAGGGTCGCAGCACACTGGCAATCATTTTGGTAGAGCAGTGGATATCTGGTCTAACCAGTGGACAGCCTGATATTAATGAAAAGAAGGATTGAAGGATGGGACAAAACTGTAACGCAGTTGGGATTTGCAAGAAAGTCTTTCCTACAGGGTGTGCTCCAGTAATTATTACTGTGTAACAAACCAGGCTAAATTTGTAGCTTCAAACAACAACCATTGTATTACGCTCATGGATCCTACTTGTCCAGGAATTGGGAAGGACTTTGTATGGCTGGCTGGCCTCGGCTGCACAATGTCGGAGGCCTTGACTGGGAAGACCTGGAAGCTGGGAGTGACTCAATGGCTGGGAGCTGGAATCAACTGAACACTCACTCACTCACATGTATGGTGACTGATTCTGGCTGTTGGCTGGGACTGCAGCTGGGCCTTTTGGACATAAAACCTGCACGTGGCTGCTTAGGCTTCCTGAAAGCATGGTGGCTAGGTTCCAAGAACAATTGTCCCAAGAGAACCAAGCAGAAGCTGTTTTGTCTTTTATAATCTAACCTTGGAAGCCATGTAGTATCGCTTCCAACATAGTCGTATGCTCACGCAAATTTCAGAGGAAGAAAAACAGATCCGAATTCTCAATGGGAAGAGTTTCAATATCACATTGTAAGAAGAGAATGTGGGAAGATGTGGGAATTTTGAGAAAAAAAAAATCTGCTATAGGCAACTTGTACATAACCCTGAAGGAAAAAGGGTTATCAGTTTGAATAATTTGGAGAGAAGTTATTATACATTAGCATATGAAAGCTCTGGAGTGTCCAACAGTCAGTCTTATCACTTTGCTCAGCACAGCGTATCTCCATTTTTTTCTGCTTCATACTAGTACATAGAACACTCTAGAGGACACGTGCCTGGACTAAGTTCACCCCTTCAGGAAACCCTTAACCCAACTCGGAATTTCAGTATGTAAGATTAGGCAACTTCTGTTATTCTTTCCCCCCAAACAGTCCCTAATGAATTGGACAGAGCTGTATTCTTGGAAAAACACAATTTATTGCTTCTCAGCTCTGAATGCAACCTTCAGTATATGCTCTGGGATCAGCCTAGAATTCTTTTAAGCATTTCTTCTTGAAGTAGGGCATGATGTTAATTAAACTTCTCTGTACAGGGTGCTGGAGGAAACTGCAGGAGGAAGAGACTCTCCTGTCATTTCCCGAGTGGAAATGGGTCCCAGGACATCCAGTAGAGCCTGCCCCAGCCCAGGACACAGTCCCTCTGTGACATTACAGCCTCAGCCTGGTGACAGCCTTTCCATGGCCCTCTTGTCATGGAAACCAAAGCTCTGGTGCAGCCTATGTGCCCTGAGGGGTTCCTGTCCCCATGCGGACTCCCACGCTCACCCAAGCCCAGCTCCCAGGCTGCACTCTGGAAGGTGGCCTTTTGCTTTCCAGCAGCTGTAGGCCAGCTTTGGCCCAGCAGAATTGGAAACCACTCTGCTGCCTGGTGGGCTGAACCACACCTTCTCCAGTGAGATGTGAACCTCTTCCAGATTTGTGCTTCCTCTAGTACTTTCCCTCAGCCTAGGGTACCACATAGCGTTTTCTTGTATCTTATTATTACTCTTTTAGCATAGTTAAAGCTTCTTTATATAAAGCCTCCTCTACTTCACCTATGGTGTGGTTCTTTCTCCTGAATGGACCCATACTGTGAAACGCATGATGTTACAGTTCATTTATCCAAAGCAAAACATCAAGAAAGAGTAGTCAGGGTAATCATTTCTGCTTAAGAGCAAAAAAAAAAAAAAAAAAAAAAGTAATTGTAAATTTCAAATAATATGAGGCTCTCACATGAGCAATTTGTGTTAAGTGCTGAAGTGCCTCCCCCACACCCCCTGCTTTTGGTTTGTTTTTTGTTTTTTGTTTGACACAGGATCTCATCTGTTACCCAGGCTAGCGCGCAGTGGCACAATCATGGCTCACTGCAACCTTGACCTCCCACACCTCAGCCTTCCGAGTAGCTGGAACTACAGGTGTATGCCAACACGCCCAGCTAATTTTTTAATTTTTTGGAGAGATGAGGTCTCCTTATGTTGCCCAGGCTGCTCTCGAATTCCTGGGCTCAAGCAATCCTCCCACCTTGGCCTCCCAAAGTGCTGGGATTACAGGCATCAGCCACCGCGCCTGAACTTAAGTGCTTTTAATAGCAAGTAGTTACTTTTAAAATGATCTGCTGTAGCCTGGAGTCATCCTTTAAGTCATTAGTCTGAAAATGGTTAAATCCAAATCACATAAGAAATAGAACGGATTAGTTGAGGATGTGTGTGTGTTTCATGTGGGCAAAATCAAAACAAAACAAAACCAACCTCCCTAAAAAACCTCAAATTGCTTGAACAAGAAATGGACTACATTGGCTTACATAACCACAATATCCAAAGGCAGTGCTGGCTTCAGAATCAATGTGATGCAAGACTCAAATGATGTCTCCATGGGTGACTTTTTTTCTATGCTTTTAGATTTCTTCTCATACTATACCAGCTGCTCTCCCTCCAGCAGCATCAGGCTCTCGCCTGTGTGGCAGCAAAATACCCCAGAAAACACCTTCCTGTCTCACTAGTTCTGATTGGGATATATTCCCTTTGCTGAACCAGTCAAGTGGCCCAGATGGTGACTTAGGCCAGTTGGGGCTCAGCCTTAGAATCAATCCCGTCTAAATCACATGGCTGAGAATGAGGAAAGAGTGGTTTCCCAAAGGAAATTCAAAGTAATGTCTTAATGGCAGAGTAGATGCTAAGCAGCTTTTTAAAATGACAAGTGTGGCTGGGCGTGGTGGCTCACTCCTATAATCCCAGCACTTTGGGAGGCCAAGGAGAGTGGATCACTTGAGGCCAGGAGTTCGAGACCAGCCTGGCCAAAACGGCAAAACCCCGTCTCTACTACAAATACAAAATTTTAGTACAGCATGGTAGCACGTGACTATAATCCCAGCTACTTCAGAGGCTGAGGTATGAGGATTGCTTAAACCCAGGAGATGGAGGTTGCAGTGAGCCCAGATTGTGCCACTGCACTCCAGCCTGGGCAACAGAGCAAGACTCTGTCTAGATAGATAGATAGACAGATAGATACACGGACAAGTGTCATCTGTAGGAAGGATTCTAAATATGAAAGTAACACAAAACAGAAAGATCATGCTCATTAGGGTGAAGAACTTGTGCCTTCTGCTTACCTTCCAGAACTTTGGAGAAATAGGTACATCTTAAGGGAGAAACAGTGGTACAATAGTGAGTAATATGAGAAAAACACTTCAGAATGTCAGCCCTCCCAAATCCTAGGAATCTGACCTGTTATCATTTTTAAATACATGTGAAAAAGTTAGTCACTCATGAGGCCACTCCTAGCCCATTTGGTGCCTTTGTGCAAAAACGCAATCCTGATCCAAGACACTTTACTGACAACTACCAAAAAATAGGCACATTTATCCAGATCTACAATGTCTACAATATGAATGGTGCCCCCACAGAGGGTGGCCCAATGGGTACAGCAGTATGCAGAACACCAGTGCATTCATTCCAATGGTGTAAAACACAAAGGCATGTGAATAGTATGTGTCCTTCCTTTCCCTGGTTTCACTGACCAGAGGCAGTGTTGCCAGATAATTTGAGCTTCCCAAGATGTTTCCTTATTCTACTTCATCTCTTGGGTTTAGAGAATACCAGGAGAAGAGAAAAAGGTATTAGAGATAGCTTCACAGCAGATAAACTGGCTTTCTTCCCAGCTGAAGGCAAGTGATGACTCATTTTTCTAACTGCATATCCATGGGTACATTGATAATGTGCTTCTGATGGTAACCCTAGAGCACAACTTCTTTTATCTACTTAAAATATTTATGTCCTCTGATTACCATAGTGGTTGTTAATAGATATTAATATGCAGGACATCCTCCTAAACTGCAGTGTAAATACCATTCTTCCTTGATTCTGTACATGATAAAATTTCCATATGGAAATTACTACCTGCTCCCAGGATATTCAGAAATTCTTATCGCTACTGTTGCCACCAAATGTCCGCTGGTTTTCAGAATTAAATTTCACATCAATGACTATCTCACTCCTTTTAGACACTGCTGAAAAAATGACCTTTCCAAATGCCAATATAATCATGTCATCCTTGTGCATAAATATTTCAAAGTTTTCCTCCTCTTTTAAGGATAAATTCCATACCTCTTATCATGGTATGCAATGGCCTTCATCAAAGTATAATTTTGAAAACTGAAAAAATTAGACTTTCATACAAATACAGAACAAAAAGGTTAAAATTTATTGAATTCATTAATTAGCGAGGGAACCAATCAGAAAATAGAGCTGGACTGCTTGGGGAACTAGGATTTATATGGTCCTTTAAAAAATGATTAGAATAAGTTTGCTAGGTTAGACATAAAACTGGCTAATATCCTGCAAGGCAATAAAATTGTAACCTTTGGGATTATTTTTCTACCAGACAGAAATTATTTACATCTCTGCTAGACACAAATCTACTAATTTACATGGAACGTCACAAAGTCTGAGTCCTTAATTAATAGTAAGTAGCAAAATCTGCTGGCACTGTGGCTTACACCTGTAATCCCAGCACTTTGGGAGGCCGAGGAGAGTGGATCACTTGAGGCCAGGAATTTGAGACTAGCCTGGTCAACATGGCGAACCCCTGTCTCTACTAAAAATACAAAAATTAGCCAGGCGTGGTGGCACACGCCTGTAATTCCAGCTACTCAGGAGGCTGAGGCACGAGAATCACTTGAACACAGGAGGCAAAGGTTGCAGTGAGCCGAGATCACCCCACTGCACTCCAGCCTGGGTGACAAAGCAAGACTCTGTCTCAAAAAACAAAAAAGGCTGAGCATGGTGGCTCACGCCTATAATCCCAGCACTTTGGGAGGCTGAGGCAGGCAGATAGCCTGAGGTCAGGAGTTCGAGACCAGCCTGGCCAACATGGCAAAACCCCGTCTCTACTAAAAATACAAAAAAATTACCAGAGTGTGGTGAAACACACCTGTAATCCCAGCTATGTGGGAGGCTGAGGCAAGAGAATTGCTTGAACCCAGGAGGCAGAGGTTGCAGTGAGCCCACTGCCCTCCAGCCTGGGCGACAGAACAGGACTCTGTCCCAAAAAAAAAAAAAAGTAGCAAAATCTCACAATGGTACACTTGCCTAGAGAAATAAATAGCCCTTGGGTGGGCCCTTTACTCAGAAATTCAGTAGGACACTGCAGTCATATGCAGTCATCATCACTTGGTTTTATTTCTAATTTTTCTCTAAAACAGTCTGCATAATCTGACCCTTATGCACTTTGCTAAACTCATTTCCTGCCACTTCTTGGTTTCTTCAGGAAAACACTTTGGGGTGTAATGCCCAGAACATATAATACTCGCTAATGCCTTTTTTCTTTTGCACAGGCTGTTCCTTCTTCCTAAACACCCTTCCTCTCTCTGCCACATTCCGGTCCTTTCTCCCCTTGGTTAACTTGGATAATATTTGGCTAACTCCTGAAGGGCAACTTTAAACTCAAGCAAGGGATCACCTAAGTGGAGGCTTTTCTGATTATTCCTCTACCTCCTTTCATTCCTCTCCACTTTCTATCTCCCCCAGCCCCTGACTCCATCCAGCCTGGGTTAGAGTCCCTCCTCAGTATGCCTCATATGTTTCTGTGTTCCTTTACAATAACAACAATGGTGACATTTACTGAGCTGTCTGCATCTTCTGGATACTGTGTTAAGTGCTTTACTTAGATGACTTCCTTTTTTTTTTTTTTTTTTTTTGGTCTTTTTTTTGACATTTTTCTTTCATATTTATTTTTTAAATGTTTTAAATTTTTTATTTTTAGAGACAGGCTCTCACTCTGTTTGTCCAGGCTGGAGTGCGGTGGCACAATCACAGCTCACTGCAACCTCGAACTCCTAGGCTCAAGCAATCCTCCTGCCTCAATCTCCCAAGTAGCTAGGAGTACAGGTTTATAGGCATGTGTCCCCATGTCTGGCTTTTTATTATTATTATTATTTTGTAGAGACAAGGGACTGGGGGTGGGGTGAGGGTCTCACTGTATTGCTAAGGCTGGTCTTGAACTTCTAGCCTCAAATAATCCTCCCACATTGCCCCCCAAAGTGCTGGATTACAAGTGTGAGCCACCACACCCGGTCAAACGATTTCATTCAAGCCACAAAATAGACTCATGAAGCAGGTACTATTAATAATCTTTACTGGTGAGGAAATTGAAGCACAGAGAGCTTAAGGAACTGAGCCAAAGTCACACAGCTGATTGGTGGTGACATGATTTTAAACCTAGGCAGTCTGACTCCAGAGTCATGCACTCACTTATCATCCTGAACTAGAAATAGCAGCCACGTGTTTCTATCCAGGCCAGACTATGAGATCTTAAGGGGAAGTTTCTCTTGTATATATCCCCAGAGTTTGGCATTGAGCAGGGGATTTGTTAATTACACGTAGACTGAAAACAAAGGCTATTGTTGTAGGTAAAACCTTATTATCTTCCCTGGTAGAGCACAACTCAGTTCCCGAGGCGCCAATACTCAGAGGTCCTTTTCGTGTACAATGTCTTCTTGACCAAGTTCTTCCCAGGAGTGTACCGAAAACCTCAATGGAATTAAACTGTGCCCAGCTCACCTGGAAATGCAGTTATTCTATGGCTGAGGCAGAAGGCTCTGCAAAGTGTATGGCAGGACAGTAAAGTGTATCGCTTTATTACAAACTGGAGTCAAACATATTCTATCGAAAATGTTTCTAAAGTTATACTAGATAGGCAATTCTATTTTTAGAAGCTACAAAAACAGACAAAATTGATCTATGTTGATAGAGATCAGGATAGTGGTGACCCAGGGGCAGGGGTAACCAGAAGGGGACACAAGGGGGCTTCTGTGGTGCTAGAAATGTTTTGGTTCTTGACTTGGGTATTATCATACAGATATGTTTAATTTGTGAACACTCATCAAGGTGTACACTGTGAAATATGCACTTTTTATATGTATATTATACTTCAAGTTTAATAAATTAATTATACTGTGTAGATGGAGAACCGGGCAAAGTATATACACTTTTCATAAAATTTTCTTAAAAATACATGCAAAGGGTTTGCAAGGAGGTTATACCTGGAGTCACTAATTGCAATACCCTCAGGGCAGACACAGTGAAAGTGAGAGGTGGACCCCACCAGGTGGGAGAACACCTGTCTGCAATGGGAGGCCACTGCTCAGCTTGCTTTACATTGAGACTCAAACTGTTGCCATGTTGGAATGTTGGCACAGCCGCTCAGCCCTTTCAAGTTATCAGTGAAAGCAAGAGAGCCCACAATTTGGAATCTCCAAATTTTTAAATGTTGGCAACCAACTTTTTAAAACATCTAAACACTGTACTGTCCAGATGAAATGCATCTGTGAGCCAAATCCTGCCTGTTGACCCTGGTTTATGACCTCTACAGTAAGCTGAGATAAAGCAGTACAAGGAGTTTGTCTTTAACTCTATCGTATTAGTCAGGGTTCTCTAGAGGGACCAGACTAATAGGATAGATGTATATATGAAGGGGAGTTTATTAGGAGAATTGACTCACAGGATCACAAAGTGAAGTCCCACAATAGGCTGTCTGCAAGCTGAGGAGCAAGAAAGCCAGTCGAGTCCCAAAACCTCAGAAGTAGGGAAGCTGACAATGCAGCCTTCAGTCTGTGGCCAAAGGCCCAAGAGCCCCTGGCAAACTACTGGTGTAAGTCCAAGAGTCCAAAAGCTGAAGAACTTGGAGTCAGATGTTCGAGGGTAGGCAGTATCCAGCACAGGAGAAAGATGGAAGCTGGAAGACTCAGCAAGTCTGGCCTTTCCATTCCTGCTTTTAGGCTGGCGGCTGTTGAGAATGGTGCCCACCCAGATTGAGGGTGGGTCTGCCTCTCCCAGTCCACTGACTTACAGGTTAATCTCCTTTGGCAACACCCTCACAGACACACCCAGGAACAATACTTTGCATCCTTCAATCCAATCAAGTTGACAATATTAATGATCACAAGTCCACCCCTCGTCAACTTGAAGCCATACACATTTCCTGAAATCATACATAATTTCCAAATAAAGACAATAATAAGGTCATAATTACACCTAACATAATACAGCTATCCTTTGTACAACCGGAAGCGCACTAATTCTTAACCTAAATGTTTTTACATAAAGTTAACAACACTTAAATGCTGATATAAAGTCAAAAAATCTTACGTCACACGATAAAGGAAAAAGAAAGGAAATTTAAAATGAAGATATTTTCTTAGTACAAGTGTATACATGCACAAACATATTCTTAACAAAATAGGGAGGAAATATGCACAATTATTATCCTTGTTTCTGCAACTGGTCACATGGTCGTAGCTGGTATTGATGACTAACTTCTTCTACTACCCATTCTGTATTCCCTTTGCCTTCAGCAAGCACCTCAGCAGGTCGTGTTTTTTTTAACCTGGTGGAATGACCCAAACCTTCATTCCTGAAGGTTCTGGGCCATTTGTAGTCCTGGCTGGATTGGGCTATTGTAGTTTCCCATTGACCTTAATCACAGGACATGGTAATACTAAGAGACACCCTGATGGATCTCTTGTATTCCACGCATACTCTTCCTTGCCTCCATTGTGGAGTAGTAGACTGATTTTATCTTGGTAGTCCAGGTCAATCACCCCAGCCAACACTGTAACTCCCTTCTTAGCCTATTGACTTAAAGGTAGGAGGAGCCCAAAGTGACCAGGTGACAATATTAACTTCCAGTTTAATGGAATCATTGTTGTGTCTCTTGATAGCAGCATTCCTCCCTCTGGAACTAAGACCTCTCTAGACCAGCAGAACATAATGTCACGGGAATATCTATTTTGCAGTAAACATTGTCTAACTCTCAGAGCAGGCCTAATGGTTAAACGCTACCTGTTTACAATATCTCACAGGGAAGTCATTAGCGAGGACAATGAGCCTCCCCTAAGATAATATGTGAGGCTATGTCTCTGATAGAATTCTCACTGAGAGCGGCGGTGGTGTAGTAGATGTGGTTGCTGCCCCACCAAGATCGCCTTACCTGGCTGGCAGAACCATTCCCTAGCTGCTGCTGACTTTTGGCTGCTAATGGGTCACAGCTCCCCACCTTCTACAGATAACTGCACTCAGAACCACCTTGTTCAGAGATGCATATTCCCAACATGAGAAGGTGTGGCACCCAACGCCATTGACAGACTGATAGAGGGGTATGTAAGCCCAGCCTCTTACCCCAAAGTGGGAACTCCCTCTCCAGGGTTGCGCATGAGATCGGACTGAGGCTGGACTTGGGCTGAACCTACATCTTCACTTAGCCTCAATCCCTGGCCCTATCCTACATCCGTTAGTCCCTTACAGGTTTTTCCCAAGATCACAACCTCAATAAATCACTTGCACAAGGGCATCCCCATCTCAGGTTCTGTTTCTAGGGAACCCAACCTAAAACAAATGTGGCTTAGGAGGAAGAATTATTGGAAGAACCTTGTCTGAGACTGAGCCTTTACTAGCCAAATGATTCTAGTTAAGTTATTTAACTTCTTTGGGCCCCACTCTTTTTATGGGTTCATTAAACCAGTGTATATTGGGCTAATCATGTGGCCTACCAACAGGATGGTTAAGAAGATGCCATAAATATAAACGTGGAAGCCCAGTGCAAGCTGTCAAGCTCTAAAATATAAGGGCTGCTTTGTAGGTGCACTCCTACGGTCCCATTACAGCACTCAATGCCACCCACTCTGAGGTTCATGTTCCTTTCTCTACTGTAAGCTCCTAAAGGTCAGGGAAGATTGTATTCTTTTCCACCCTATGAACCATTATATTTCTTCAAATCTAAAATTTCATCAACTGTAAGATATATCGTTATTTTGTGTACAATTAATAAAGTAGAGAGAAACCCTGTCAACTAAACTATGAGACAATGACTCCTTATCACTTAAAATTTTTGTTTTGTACTTCTTGAAAGAGCTCTTTTAAACTTATTTTTATTTTTTATTTTTATTTATTTATTTTGAGATGGAGTCTCACTCTATTGCCCAGGCTGGAGTGCAATGACGTGATCTTAGCTCACTGCAACTTCTGCCTCCCGGGTTCAAGCAATTCTCCTGCCTCAGCCTCCTGAGTAGCTGGGATTACAGGCGCCCACCACCGAGCCCAGCTAATTTTCATATTTTTAGGAGAGATGGGGTTTCACCATCTTGGCCAGACTGCTCTTGAACTCCTGACCTCATGATCCACCCACCTTGGCCACCCCAAGTGCTGGGATTACAGGCATGAGCCACTGTGCCCAGCCTGGATTTC
Organism: Pan troglodytes; assembly: GCF_028858775.2. Taxonomy (NCBI): domain Eukaryota; kingdom Metazoa; phylum Chordata; class Mammalia; order Primates; family Hominidae; genus Pan; species Pan troglodytes. The sequence goes on from NC_086015.1 coordinate 36,225,981, forward strand.
TTTTTAAAAATTTTTTCCACCATCTTATTTTGAAAATTTTCAATCATACAAAAAAGTTGAAATTTTATACCCAATTATCCACCACCTTAAGGTTTCAAATTAATTTTGGATATGGTATGAGGTGGAGAGCAAATTATTTTTTCTTATTGGTATCCATTGTTCTGGCACCATGCATTGAAAGATTTTTATTTTCCTATTGGATTACTTTGGATTACTTTTTAGTAAACTTAATTACACAAATTTTTATCATATCTTCCTCTTGCGTATATATAAAAGGAAAATATGTTTATTAATACATATATAATGTATAGATTGTATATGTATCATATTGTCCTCTAAGACATCAAGAGTATCATATATATTCAGGATATCTTAAGAAAGTGCTCCATTCTTGTCTCCAGGTTTTTCCCAATGCTTTGACACCCATTTTGTGAGTCTTAATGATTTTTCTGGGTCAACAGAAGGGTTTTAGACAATAACCAGGACTCATATTCCTTCTTTAAATGCTTTTTAAATGATTTGTTGACTGATATAATTTGAGTGTGTCTTCCCAAAAAACATGTGTTGAAAACATAATCCCCAATGCAACAGTATTGGGAGGTGAGGCCTAATGTGAAGTGCTTAGGTCATGAGGGCTCTGCTCTCAAGAATGGATTAAAGCCAATTCTAAAAGTGCTTGAGGCTATGAGTTCTATCCACTGTCTCCTTCTTACCTTCTATTTGCCCTTCCACCATGAGATGATGCAGCAAGAAGGCCCTCACTAGATGCTGGCCCCTTGATTTTGAACTTCCTGGCCTCCAGAACCAAGAAATGATAAACTTTTTATTTTTCATTTTATTTAGTTTTTGAAATGGAGTCTCCCTCTGTTGCCCAGGCTGGAGTGTAGTGGCATGATCTCAGCTCACTGCAGCCTCCGCCTCCCAGGTTGAAGTGATTCTCCTGCCTCAGCTTCCTGAGTAGCTGGGATTACAGGTGCCCGCCACCACGCTGAGCTAATTTTTATATTTTTAGTAGAGACGGGGTTTCGCCATGTTGTCCAGGCTGGTCTCGATTTCCTAACCTCAAGTGATCCGCCTGCCTCGGCCTCCCAAAGTGCTGGGATTACAGGGATGAGCCACCATGCTGGGCCTAAACGTCTGTTTATTATAAATTACCCAGTCTTATGTATTCTGTTATAGCGTACAAAATGGACTAAGACTGACCAAAACATTAAAGGAATTATAACTAAATTCACAAATGTGTAGGCAGTGACAACTACTATCTGGACAATAGTGCTTTAGTTTTTTTTTTTTTTTTTTTGAGATGGAGTCTCACTCTGTGCCCCAGGCTGGAGTGCAATGGTGTGGTCTTGGCTCATTGCAACCTCTGCCTCCCAGGTTCAAGTGATTCTCCTGCCTCAGCCTCCCGAGTAGTTGGGATTGTAGGCGCGTGCCACCATGCCCAGTTAAATTTTTGTATTTTTAGTAGAGAGGGGATTTCACCATTTTGGCCAGGCTGGTCTCAAACTCCTGACCTTGGGATCCACCCGCCTCGGCCTCCCAAAGTGCTGGGATTACAGGTGTAAGCCACCGTGTCTGGCCCAATAGTGCTTTTAAGACACAATTAGCTACCTCTCTACTTTTGAGATGTCAAACTGTTGGGAGAAAAAGTCTGATCTAGCATTGTATACCCAGTGCCCAGGACTGTGCCTGCCCACCAGGTGACCTTCGGTAAGTATTTCTTAATTAAATAAATTAATTTTTTTATCTTACAGATTCTTTTGACTTGCTATTGTGCTCTGCTTCATAGTTCTAGCTTATGAAATACACTGTCATTATGTTTGCCAAGCCCCAAACCACCTGCTTAATAATGATGAAACTGCATTTTGGGAATACTTTTATTACTGTGTTATTTGCATTCTTTGATTTTGCTAAATGCAACCTCAAGAGTGAAGGGAATGAGGTACCAAATGAAGGTGCCAACATAAAACACACAGCTTTTGAGGAACTAATGTGGGTGAGGCCTTCAAGGCAAGTTTTTAAGTTCCAACTAAAATATACTGGTGCCATCGTTCTTATGATTGTTACAGATACTGCTGATTGCTGTTTGGAGCAATGCTCCAAAGTATATATGATGTACTATGAAGTACCTAGTACTCTAAGAAAAATTTATTTTCAGTCTCATTACCACTAAGTATAAATGTGTTTGGGCCATCAATACCATTTTTTACTCTAAATTCAGTTTATTCAAACTAGGAAGTTGTAGAATTTAAAACAATATTGTCTGTCAAAGCCCATTACATGTTATGTTGTTGACATCTACCCAGGCTTGTGACCTGATATCTTGTTACTTTCACTTATTAAAGTTGTTAATAGGTCCTTCTACTACATAGAAACCTTGTAGAAAAATTTTATGTGGGTATAAAGAATTCAAAGTGTCTCTTGTCATATTTACAGCAGGATTTTCCCAAAATGATGACTTGATGTTTCAAAAAGAAGTGAGAAAAAAAAAAACAAACTTTCCTGGCTTGGATAGTATACTATGGTTATACCAGATGTAACCATTGGGGGAAGCTGGCTTCAGGGTTCCAAGGACCTCTTTGTACTGTGTTTGCAATTTCTTTTCTTTAAAATTAAAAATAAAGAAAGGCTCTTTTGGATCATTGGATTTTAGGATTATAACTGGTAACTGATTTATACTCCATTAACAAGTAAAGTGACATTGACCTCCAGAAAAAGTATCTTTGCATTGATGTATGCATGTGTTTGTGTGTGTGTGTGTGTGTGTGTGTGTGTGTGTGTGTACAAACCATACTTACTTAAAAAAAAATTTTTTTTTGAGACAGGGTCTCTCTCTATCACCCCAGCTAGAGTCACTGCAGCCTCGACCTTCCAGGCTCAAGCGATCCTCCCACCGCAGCCTCCCAAGTAGTTGGGATTACAGGTACATGCCACCACATCCAGCTAATTTTATTTTTATTTTTGATAGAGATAGAGTTTCGCCATATTGCCCAGGGCTGCCCTTGAACTCCTAGACTCAAGCCATCCGCCTATCTTCGCCTCCCAAAGTGCTGGGATTACAGGCATAAGCCACCATGCCTGGATTGTTTTGGTTTTTTTTTCTTTTGTTTTGTTTTGTTTTTTTTTAGACAGTGTCTCACTTCGTCACCCAAGCTGGAGTGCAGTGGTCCAATCATGGCTCACTGTAGTCTCCTGGGCTCAGGTGATGCTCCTACCTCAGCCTCCCAAGTAGCTAGGATTACAGGCACACATTGCCATGCCCAGCTAATTTTTTATTTTTCGTAGAAATGGGATTTCACTATGTTGCCCAGGCTGGTCTCAAACCCCTGGCCTCAAGCCTCCTTGGCCTCCCAAAGTGGTGGGAATACAGGCATGAGCCACCACACCTGGCCAAAAACCTTTTTTAATCTTGCTTAAATTAAAACATAAAATTATTGCCTGGGCGCAGTGGCTCACGCCTGTAATCCCAGTACTTTGGGAGGCCGAGGTGGGTGGATCACCTGAGGTCAGGAGTTCAAGACCAGCCTGGCCAAGATGGTGAAACCCCGTCTCTACCAAAAATACAAAAATTAGCTGGGCGTGGTGGCGGGTGCCTGTAATCCCAGCTACTCGGGAGGCTGAGACAGGATAATCACTTGAATCAGGGAGGTGGAGATTTCGGTAAGCTGAGATCACATCACTGCACTCCAGCCTGGCGAGTGAGCAAGACTCCATCTAAATAAATAAATAAATAAATAAATAAATAAATAAATAAATAAATAAAATTATTGTTACTTCTGGAGAGAAGAATAGAAAAGAAGCAATTTTCATTTCTTGGATTTCTTTATTGTTAGACAATGAGTTCTTACTGCTTTCACAATTTGGTGGTAAAAAGTGCTCACGGTAGACATTTCCTTAAACAGCTGTAAGACTCAAATTATCCAGTGACAGTTTTCCTAAATATCCTTTGTTATCAGAGGGAAATCTTATTCCCTTTTCATTGGTTCTGATATTTATGTTTTGGGAATAATTTCAGCAGAGGAATAAATTTATGAATCAAAACTACTATTTCTTCTACTCTACTAAATAAAAGTGAACTACATGATATTAAAACTGAATCTTAACATGCATTTCCCTAAGGATTCTAGACCTTTTCAGAAAGGATTAGTTATTATAATTCTATAAACTATCATTTTTATGTTTTCAAGATTAAAACATATTATTCTACAGCCACACGCAAGTCAGGCACTATAAATAGTTTTCTTTTTAGCATGTGATATCACTATAAATACTGAAAGATCTTAATACTTGTTGACTGCAAGGGAGATTTCATTTTCCAAACTTTGGTTTTGGAGTAGCACATCCTGTTCCATAAGAAAATTTTGAAATCATTGCTGTTTGTGGAACACTCCCAGGCCTTGGGTGATACTTACCTCCTCCTTTGTTTTCCTCTGCCTCATGTCTTCTTATAACTCTATCACTCAATCAAAGGGATTTCAAGTCAATTCATTTTTTCTTTTCCAGTCATTACTAGTGGCCAGTTGTGATTAGCGAGTAGGCTCAAGCACAATACAGTAACTAGAATGAAATAATTAAGACTGGGCTTAATCAAAAAATCTCAGTGGGAAATATCAATCCTTTGGTGACTGGCTGTTAGTCCCTCAGTAAACATTTCCAGGGTACCTACTATGTCTCGGATTCTGTTCTTGGCACTGAGGACACAAAGATAAAAGGAAAATAAAGGGCTCCCTTCCTCGGGGAACCCACAATCTCAGTAGGGAGATGCCACAGCTCAGTGTGACCTGTGCTATAATTAGAACAACCAGGCAACTGTCCCCAAGGTGGGACAGTTTTAAGAGTCAGAGGAGAAACTATGGATACGACAGCTGGAAAAAACATGTACACTCAGATTGTCACTGGCTCTAATGAAAGTTTATATAATATGTTATAGGAACAAAAAGGAAGGAGCTGGATGAAAAGACAACTGAAATAAAAATCATCATCCATTTCAATCCCCTAGTACTTTTAAAGCTAGGCTTTTAAAAATAATGTGCAATTAAATTATTTAACTTGTGAAGAGCCTTTATTCAAATGGCCATGTATAAAAGGCACTATTAAAAGCAAGGTTGCCCAGTGTAATTTTTGAAAGTTGTATGGACATTTGGGTACACAGAGAAGGTTAAAGATAATTTATTCCCAGAACAAGTCTGTCATAGATATATTCATTTAATATCAAAAGTTAATAAACCGGTTCTAACGGAGTATTTATTTGAAAGCTCCCATCCGAAGCTTTCCTTTTTTACCCATTGCCATTCCCAGCACTGTTTAAAACTTCAATCCGAGCCACTGCAGATAATTATATGTGCTTGTCTGGCGTAAGGAATAAATTAATTTTGCATGTAATTCCCCACAATGACCTATATGATGGGCAATTCTATTTTATACTTTTTTCCCCCAGAATGGCAATAAATAGCACTAGATATATATGAAATGATACCTTGCTATGGTTTAAAATGTCTAATTATTTTTAGCTTACTCACGTAAGTATTTCTAGTCCACAAAAGCACAGGTTTTTCTAGAGGGACTTATAACCATGTAAAATAAATTTTCTGTGTGTGTCTTTAATGTCTGTCCCTGTTGACAAATTTGTTTGTTTTCCCGAGTCAGCTGCCTAGGGTCAGATGGGCTGCACACATTCTGTGTACAGAGGCTTTCAGAGGGAGCAAAGTCTTATTTGCCATCCAAACAGGCCATTCCACCGGGGCAGGCTGGAAATGACATTTGCGTGTGTGCAGCAGATACCTGAACAGTCGGTACATTGTGAGAAAACATCTGGACACCCATTACGTGGTATTTGGACAAATATGGATCATTGCTTGTCTGTAGGGAAAGGAGCGCTGGGCTTAGGTCCTAACTTTGAGCACTCATCTATCCAGGTTTTTCTTGTATCTGTGAATCGAAGGTCTGGGGTTCCACGCTCTCTAAGCCTCCTCCCTACCAGAAGAATCCTAGCCCAGTCCATAGCCTTGAGATAATGCATCAGAGGGAGCAGCTGATGCAAACCATTTTGTTTCATATAAGCTTTCAGGCTTAACAAGATGGCACAACCATGATGACAATGTGTCAAAGGGGAAGCAGGAGGTGAAAAAGGAGGAAATGCTGTCATCCCCGTTTGAATACACAGGGCTCTGCCGCTGGCCTCTGAGTCTACCACGGCTGGCTTTCTTTGGGATATTTAAATGCATAAAGATTCAGGGTAATAAAATAAGACCTCGTAAGTCACCTATAACAACACCTAATTTTCCAACAAATAATTATGATTTTCACCCAAATAATAATTACTACTCCTAATAATAAACTTTAAGAAGGCAGACCCACGTTTTATAGGGTCAGAAAGTTTTGCAGTTTTGAGAGTATCCTTTAAGAAAGAGAATATATAATTAGGCAAAAAAAATATAAAGACATTCTTAGGGGTCCTCCTAGGGCCTTTGGAAGGGGCTGTGCAATTGAGGGGCTTATAGATTAAGCAAAATTAGTTTCACAGTAAGTCTGCTTCTTACTATGTGTTCAATAAATACTTGTTGCATAAATGAATGACAAGTAAAAACAAACCCTAACATTTCTATGTCTCAAGAACTATGCTGAGTACTTTACATGTTATAAACTCATTGGGTACTCACAACCATACTATGAGATCAAAATTGCTAATAGTTATTGCTACTTGGCAGCAAGCAGGGGCTGCTCTTGGTGCTTCACAATATTTAGCAGTATAATTCTGACAAGAGCACTAGAAGGCAGGCGCTCTTATTACAATTCCTGGTTTCCTGATAAGGAATCCAAGGCACAGAGAGGTTAAGTCCACTGCTGATGGTCACATAGCTAGAAATGGCAGAGCTGGTATTCAAAGCCAGGTAGTCTGGCTTCAGAATCTGTCCTTCTGGCCACACTCCAGCCTCCTAGATAAGGCTCAGAGAGATTCAGTGAAAAGTCAACTTTGTTCATGCCTGAAATCAGCCCAAATCTCTCTTGCATTAGCCTATGTTACACAGCTTTTTTTTTTTTTTTTTTTTTTTTTTTTTTTTTGACAGAGTCTTGCTCTGTCACCCAGGATGGAGTGCAGTGGCGCAATCTCAGCTCACCAACCTCCGCCTCCAGGGTTCAACTGATTCTCATGCCTCAGCCACCCAAGTAGCTGGGATTACAGGCACACGCCACCACACCCAGCTAAATATGTTTTTAGAAGAAACGGGGTTTTGCCATGTTGCCCTGGCTGGTCTTGAACTCCTGGCCCCAAGTGATTCACCATCCTCTGCCTCCCAAAGTGCTGGGATTACAGGCATGAGCCACCACACCCGGCTGGTATACACTTCTTAGATAACACAAATATTGCCTGCTTACTAGCATGGGAAGCAAATACTTCTCAGCTCAGTCTTCATTAGAACCCAGACTTCGCTGAAATGTAAGAGAAAAGGAAGAACTGAGTTGAAGTCACATTGAAAACCCAGTGGAAAAAAGGAAAAAAACATTAGATGTCTTTCCATTCAAGATGATGATTCCTAGGGTTCAGAAGGAGTTACCTTAATCACTCGCTCTCCTCACAGCCTGCGGCCATTAGCCCAACCTAGTGAGAGAATCTTTCTCCCAATGAAGCCACTTGACATAAATAATTTTAAAAGATTCAAATTCAAATGTATTTTGGTCATATTCCACTTCCTCCACCACCACCACCACCACCCACATCTTGCAATAATATCAGGGAACTTGGATTCAAATACCTACTCATAAGGAAAATGACTGGGCCATCCCTCCAGGAAGTGGCATCCATTTCCTTATATCCTTGGGAAAGATACTTAACCTGTTTGAACCTTCATGGTTTTTCCTCTGTAAATTAAATCAGGATGATGACTTTGGGCTGGCTGAGCTCCCTTTGCTCCTGCAGATCTCCTCTCTATGCTTTCCCATCCTGCTCTGGGTACCAGACAGCCCTCTTTGGCCAGTGGGGGCCTCAGCAGGAAATTGGAGGTCGGGGAGTTTATTCTTCCAACTTCCTCCTTGCAAGTGTGGCTGCTTCACCTTTTGTAAGACGGTATCTGTTAGCAGTGCCACCACACAGCCTCTCTGTGTCCTCTCCCCTCCAGACCTAGGAGCAAAATCTCTGGGCCACTGCACACCCCCCGCCCCATGCGGTTTTCCACCCTTTCCATAACTTCCCAAATAGTTCTTTTATTAAACCCTTCCCAAATCACCCAATATGAGGGTACCATCCATTTCTGGGAGGGTCCTTGACTGATACAGATATCTTAATAACTAGGATGTTGTGAGAATTAGGGAGAAAGGAAATTTGGAAAATTGCTTTCTCTACTGATAGTTAAAGTGAGCCAGCTGGGCTTTCAGTAGGGAGCGGGAAAAGGAGTAGATTGCACATCTGCCACAAGCCCCTCCCCTGAAGCCTAAACTTCCCAAGGGCACCATCACTGAGTCCCCAAGCCAGCAGATGTAACACACCTGTGACAGGTGAGGAGCAGGGCCTCCAGGAGAGACATTAATGTTAGATGTGAAGCTGCTTAAAATGATCCCACCTGAAAACTGACAGTGTTCATTCTCAAACAGCTCTACAAGATCATAGCCTTAAGTAACTGAATGTCAGTAAGAACAACAGTAAAAGTATTCCTTGGGCATTTACTATGCCAGACACAAGTCTCTTAACTTATCCAATGCTCACAAAAACCCAGTTAGACAGTGAGTACTATTATTACATCCCCATTTTTCAGACAAGGGATCTGAGTGTGTAAGTAGCATGCACAAGGCAAAAAATACTAATAGTGGCTGTTCTGGTTATCTGCTGCTGTGTAGTAAACCACTCCAAAACTTGCTCGTGTAAAACAACCACCATTTTTTTGTGCTGAGGGATTCTAATGATCAGGAATTCAGACAAGGGCTCCAGAGAACTGGCTGGTCTTTGCTCTATAATGTCTGGCTATCAGCTGGGAAGACTTGGGTAGCTGGTGGCTAGAATAATCTGAAGGCATTCTTATTCATATGTTTGGCACTTGGGCTGAGATGACTTGACCATCTGGGCTTCACTAGGACAGCCAACCAGAGTGTCTGCATATGACCTCTTCATGTAGCTTGGGCTTCCTCACAGCATGGAGGCCCTCAGAGTAGTTAGACTTCCTATGTGGTAGCTCAGGGCTTCAGGAGTAACTATTCCAGTGAATAAGGTAAAAATAGCTTCTCCGTTTATGATCTAGCTGAAGTCACATAGTATCACTTCCGCCCACATTCAAGGGTACAATATACATGACAGGACATAGACTTCACATCTTGATGGGGGGAGGGTCAAAGAATTTGCAGCCATGTTTAAAAACCATCAGAGTGAAACACAAATTTGACCCTAGTCAATGCCTCAGTTTAGCCACCATTTCATTGGGAATGACCTAAAAAATATAATCCAGCACCTGAGATTTGTATAGTCTTTTACACTTTACAAATCAATTGCTTGATTTGTGAAACTTATGCTGGTATTTCTATCCCTGTTGTACAGTTAAGGAAACTAAAGCAGCTCTGAGACTTAAGTAACTTGCCTAAAGCCAAATAGCTAGTAATTCTGACCTCCTGAACCCAAGTCTAGGGCTCTCTCCTGTAAACACTGGTCTTGACTATAGCAAGTAGCTTGGGCTGTGATTCAGAGGCTCCACTTAAACCACTTTTCAAAAACATCTCTTCTAACAATTAAAGTTTGATTCCTGTGGGTTTGGAAGGAATCACTGCTTTTGGCGGTATGCAAATAGCATAGGATGAGTATGAACAATTACCTGTCTCTCCTCCATAGGGCATGACTTAAGGCAAAACCCTGCTGGGAAGCAGAAGGAGCTTAAGTGACAAGGACAAAAAGGTCAAGGGAGAGGAAATGCCACCACTGAAAGACATACTATGAGCCTGCGGCTATGCCAGGTGCTTTATTTTCCTCATTTCATTTAACACTTCTAAAGACATGACAACATTATCTCCCGTCCCACATGCTCTTGTACAATCTGATATTGTCACTCTTCTAATGAGAGCTGGGGTCTAATTCCCATACTCTTTAGTCTGGGCTGGCTTTACAACTCACTTGCAACTAAAAGGATGTGAAGAAAATTATGCCATCTAACTCCCCAGGCTAGGTCAGAAAAGGCCGTACAGCTTCTACATGGTTCTCTTGGGATGCTTGCTCTAGGATAACCCAGCTGCCACGTAAGAAGTCAACTAAGGGCTGGGTGCAGTGGCTCATGCCTATATTCCCAGCACTTTGGGAGCCAGAGGTGGGTGGATCACCTGAGGTTGGGAGTTCGAGACCAGCCTGACCAACATGGAGAAACCCTGTCTCTACTAAAAATGCAAAATTAGCTGGGCATGGTGGCGCATGCCTGTAATCCTAGCTACTTGGGAGGCTGAGGCAGGAGAATAGCTTGAACCCAGGAGGCAGAGGTTGCAGTGAGCCGAGAGTGCGCCATTGCACTCCAGCCTGGGCAACAAGAGTGAAACTCCATCTCAAAAAAAAAAAAAAAAAAAAAAAGTCAACTAAGATTGTCATTCCAGATAGGCCACACATGTAGGTACCCCACTCAACTGTCCCAGTAGAGCCCAGGCTTCCAGCCATCTCCACCAAGGTGCCAACCATGCATGACACCATCTTGGATTCTCGCAGCCAATCCATCCACCAGCTGTGCAACCTCAACTGACACCACAAGGATCACATAAATGATCCAGCCAAGTCCTGCTCAAATTCCTGACCCACGGGATCTGTGAGATTTAATAAAATGTTGGTTGTCTTAAGTCATTACCTGTTGGGGTAGTTTGTCATGCAGCAAGTGTAATGGAACACATGCCTTCATTTCCTGTAATCTTTATGACAATCATTGTTATTTCCAGATTAGGAAACCAGGGGAGAAGAAATTAAATAACTTGCCTAGCACTGGCCAGCTGATAGTTAGTTCTATAGCCTGGATCTTTTTGAGCAGGCAATCTCCGCTGCTTTGACTGACACATGTTCCTTTTGATGGGCGAGAGAGAACCTGGATGAAAAGTCTGCAGAATGCTAAGGAGAAGCAATGTCTCTCTCATGCTTTTGTCTGGGTCAGGCTGGTCCCAAGATAATTAATTATGAAAACAAATACCTCTCCCACAGGCTGTAGAGCTAGACTCCAGCAGCCACCACCAGAAGCTGGACTTAAGCAGGACTTGGCTGGATCATTTATGTGATCCTTGTGGTGTCAGTTGAGGTTGCACAGCTGGCAGATGGATTGGCTGTGAGAATCCAACATAGTGTCACGCATGCCTGGCACCTTGGCGGAGATGGCTGGAAGCCTGGGCTCTACTGGGACAGTTGAGTGGGGTACCTACATGTGGCCTAGCTTCTGAAGCCTCAGCTTTAGAAAGGTCTTGGAAAAAACTGTTTGTTGGTTGTATCTCTCTGGGGTTCACAAAAGACAGGAAACAGCTGGGGAAAGAGAGATGTTTGTCACCAGTTGTGAAGTCTCTCTGGGACAGTGATTAAAGTGCCCTTTACTGCCTGCCTACAGACTGACTTCCCATCTCAGTTAATGGCAATTCCATTCATCCTGATGTTCAGACCAAAAACTTTGGAGTCATTACCAATCCTTTCTTTCATATCCCCATCCAATCCATCAGCAAATCCTGTCGACTCTATCTTGAAAATATACCCAGAATGTAACCACTTCTTATTTCCTCCCCTGTGACCACCAGAATCAAGCTACCATCACTGCTTGTCTAGATTATTGCAGTCACCTCCTCACTGGTCTCCCTGCCTCCTGCCCCCTTGCCTACTGCCACTGCCGAGAGGCCTTTCTTGGCCATCCCAGATAAACAGCACAGGCCTCCTTTAACCTTTCCTCCTTATTGAGTTGTGTCTTTCTACATGGCACTTATCTTTATTTATGATTTATTTTCTGTCTCCCCCTTTGTATGGAAGGGATTTTGTCTGGTTTTTTTTTCCCACTGCTTTATCCTCACCACCTAGAACAATATTTAGTGTGTAATAGGCATATAATAGTTATCAAATGTCATTGAATGAATTGAATCACAGACTTCCTCAAAAATCTGATGACAGCAGAGACTTTCTGCTCAGATCAATACTTGCACAGGCCTTGTTTTGCAGACAATTTCTGGGAGTCCCCAGATTTCGTGTGTCCATGCAAGTTAAGAGCCTCTGCTTTAGAGTGCCAGTTTCAAAAGGCAGGAAGTCTAACCTCTGAATTCTAGAGAGTTGGATGTCAATCTCTAATTAGACTCGAGTCAGGTCTCTAGTTATTTAGATTATTCTTTTATCCACTCAACCAACATTTGTTCAGTGTCAGCTGTGTGCTAAGCTCTGTGCTAAGCCCCTGTGCTAGGGGAACAGAGGTATCTGTTCTTAAGGCCCGTAGACCAGAAGAAACATCACCAGGTAAACACCTAACTCTAATAAGATCACTTCAAAACTGAAGTGCATCGTTCAGTGAAGATCTAAGGGATGCCATGACTAACTTTTCTTAGGTGACCTAGGAAGAACCCACAGAGAAGGACAGGCTTGAATTGGGTCTTGAAGCACGGGTAGGAGTTTGTCTGGCAGACACCAGGGAGAAAGGGTGAGACAGGCAAAGGGCCAGCAAACATCCTGGCATCCACAAAGAGAAAGCCACACATTTAGTCTAAAAATTCAACTGCAACAAAACTGTCTTTGTTTAGACTTCCCCTAGAAGCAGACCTGCATCAAGGATTTGAGCATAAGTCACTTATTTGGGGATCTGAAGGGAGTATGGGAAGAGAACTGTGAAGTAATGAGGAGTAGAGAAGGCAGCCAATAGAGGGGGCATTGCTAAATTACTTACAGACACTGGGCACCTGGAGGTTAACCCCCAGGGAAGCTCTGGGAAATCATGTACAACACGTGGCTCAGAATTATCTCACTCCAGGATAATGAAGCTAGGGTATGTAGACACTGACTCCTGAGCATTGAGAGTTATCGTTGAGGGCTGCATCTCCATTTTTCTATCTTTCCCCAACATATTGGCTTGGTCCTCAGACCAGCTTTCTCCATACCAATCACGATGGAAAAGGGAAGTGGGATAGCCCCCAACTGTCCTGAACCAATCATGGTCCAGCCAGGAGCTGGGGGTGGGATCAAACTCATTCTTCCATGATGGCCCCCATAGTGGAGGGGTTGAGAGATGTTGAGGAAGAAATCTCAATGGCTATCAAATCCCTCTTTTCATACATGAACTCATCTTTCAACTTCAAGATGTGGTTTAGGAGGCTCTGAGGAACCGTGGCATGTGTTCGTAGTTCCAGGTGGCTGCTTGTTTGATTTGGTGGCTCCCTAGATTTGGGGAGATGACCTAGGTCCTGGTTGGTTCAGTCTTCTATGTCTGACTCTACCATATTTCACCAGTCACTGTTTGCTGAAAAGCCTCCTACCTCCCACAGATTTTAAGTTCTCTGGTTTTGAGTTTCAACATCTCCCTCGATCAATTTTAGGAAACGTGATTCTTATTACTCAAGAAAAGAAAAAGAAAGGAGTAGGGGAGATTGAGAGGTGACATTGAAAAGCCCTGGACTGGGGTGATGATTGACATTCAGGGAGAGAGCACAGACCCTTTCCTGTGAGGCTAATTTTGAGAATAATAAAGCAAAGGGGTCCCCTCCCTCCGTGAAAGCTGCCTTGACATAAAAGGACAATTGTTCTGCAGTAGCTTTCAATTATTTCCCTCTGATGCTATCTAGCTAAACCTGAACTGGTTTTGACGGGTTCTGGAGAGCTTTTTAGTTTAGTTGCTCACAGCAGGGGCAAAGCATAAATTGAGCAGCCAGAAGGCTGAGACCTTAAGCAAAATGGAAGACTTCCCCAGGTTGAGACATCGAATCAATAACAAATAGCATTCTGTGCTGTGGACACCAAGGTGAGCATCAGGAAGCCTAATATTTATTTTTTTCCTTTCCCTGTCTTCAAAAAGTGGCTTGGAAGAGAGAGAAAAGTCCAGGCTGACGCCTAGGGATGTGGTTCTGGAGACAGAAGGGGTAGAGAAATAGACAGGCATAAAATTTTTCTATCAATTCTTGAAAATATTCATATAGAATCTTTAGGGCTGTATTTTTGCCTGGAGCTAATTACCTTAAACCTAAATCACATAGCACAATAGGATAACTAGGATAACTGCTTTCTTAGAATTCACTGTCCTAACAGAAAGGAGATTCTCAGGACTGACTCTTTAGTTAATTTGGGGGCAGGGAGAGAAGTGGAGTGGAGAGTGTGGGAAGGGAAAACCCATAAGGCCATGGTTCTCAAATTTTGCTGCCTTTTACAGTCACCCAGGAAGCTCTCAAAAAGCTCAATTCCAGCCAGGCGCAGTGGCTCATGCCTGTAATCCTAGCACTTTGGAATGCCGAGGTGGGCAGATCACTTGAGGTCAGGAGTTCGAAACCAGCCTGGCCAACATGGTGAAACCCCATCTCTACTAAAAATACAAAAAAATTAGCCGGGCATGGTGGTGGGTGCCTGTAATCCCAGCTACTTGGGAGGCTGAGGCAGGAGAATTGCTTGAACCACTTGAACCCTGGAGGCGGAGGTTGCAGTGAGCCAAGATCACGCCACTGCACTCTAACCTGGGCGACAGAGTGAGACTCTGTCTCAAAAAAAAAAAAGCAAAAAAAAAAAAAAGCTCAATTCCCAGACTATACTTCAGATCAATTAAATTGGAATCCCTGGAGGTGGGATCTGGCTTCAGTGTTTTAAAAAACTCCCCAAATGACTCCAGTGTGCAACCAAGTTTGAGAATGAGGGTCTCAAGGTGGCATTTCTCAAATCTAACGTGCACACAAAGCACCTGGGGATTTTGTTAAAATGCATATTCCAGTTCAGCAGGTCAGGGGTGGGGCCTGAGATTCTGCATTTCTAATAGGCTCCCGGGTGATGATGATGTCACTGGTCTGTGGACCACCTTCAATTAGCCGATCTTCGGATGTTTCTTTAACACCTGAAGGGAATGGAGCCACTAACAAGTCACAGAACAAAGCAAACCACTTTTCAGAACACACAGCTCCCCACTTAAAACCTTTCTGAGAGGATTCCTCTGTACTGTTAAGATACATTGCAAACAGCTTACTATGGCCTACAAATCATCACCTAGGCAACTTTTGACAAAGCTCCAAAAAATCATAGTCTCTGGGGTAGGGCTTGGACTTTGGTAGATTTTTAAGATTCCCCAGGTGATGCTGATGTGCAGCCAGGGTTGAGAACCCTGTCCTAAGTCCCTGTGACAATGTCCTAAGTCATTGGCTCCTGCAGTTTCTATCAGAACAGCCCTTTTCCCAAATCCCCATGGCTATATTCTCACTGGGCATTGTTGATTGGATGAAGGGCAGGCAGTGGGCTTAAGCTACAACATTGTGCCCCTTCCCTGGGAAATTAGGTGTGAGACCTAGCTTGATCTGGCTATTCCTGTGTATTAGTCCATTTTCACACTGCTGATAAAGACGCACCCGAGACTGGGCAATTTACAAAATAAAGAGATTTAATGGGACTTACACTTCCACATGGCTGGGGAGGCCTCACAATCATGGTGGAAGGCAAGGAGGAGCAAGTCACATCTTACATGGATGGCAGCAGGTCAAGAGAGGGCTTGTGCAGGGAAACTCCCATTTTTAAAACCATCAGATCTCATGAGACTCATTCACTATCACAAGAATAGTGCAGGAAAGACCCACCCCCATAATTCAATCACCTCCCACTGGGTTCCTCCTATGACATATGGGAATTGTAGGAGTTACAATTCAAGATGAGATTTGAGTGGGGATGCAGTCAAACCATACCATCCTGTTAACCCAGGAAATATGTAGTGGGGAGCAGTTGGTCACCATTTCCCACAAGTAGACCGGTAACAGAGAAAGCTGCTCTGCCACAGGAATCCAAAGAAGAAAAACAGTGGGACTTGGGACTCGGGGCTGGGTGGTGGGGAGGTTTCCAGGTCTCCCAACTTGGGGTTATACATGGCAGAGCATGAAAGAATCTCAGTAACTACCACCTTTGTCTCTGGAAGAGGGCCAGTTTCCAGGCTGAGGGGCTTCACGCAACTGTCCCTGCAGCTTAGAAGGTCTAAGGTGACCCACAAACCTGGAATAGTCAAACCTTTTAGGAAAGATCTCTAAAAAATCAGCTTAAACACAGCATTTCTGTGTCATAGCAACATCCACCTCCTTTAAAATTTATAAAAAATGAGCAGATATTTTGCAAGCTTCAAGAATAAGGGCTTTTGGGGTCTCAAACTGGTTCTATTTGTAAAGGAATCATCAGTCTTTAATTTCTGCAGCTGCAACTTCTAAATCTAGGCTCTCTGTTGACTTTGGGGGTATAATTGCATGTCTTTCCTGTTTTCTCATCTATGAACTGGAACTAAGAGTACCAATCTGATCAGATTGCTTTGAAGAATAATAAAAGGGTTATGAATCATGATAGAGACATGGAAATGCTCTTATGAATGAGTCACCATCTCCAGGAGGCATTGCTGTAGAATAGTGAAAAAGAGGCCTTTGGTGAAGATTTATTGAAATCCCAGCCTATTCAACTATCCAATTATGTGATCTTAGATGAATTACCGCCCTGGGCTTCAGATTCCTCATTGCAGATACTGACTAACAATGCCTATTTTGCAGAACTTTTGTAGGAATTGAATGAGATAATGTATGAAGACACCAGATATACAGTAGGTGTTCAAAGATATGTTTCCCTTCCCTCTGTGACCTAGATTAGTTAGGATATACCCCTTGTTACAGTATGGCTGTGATAAAAGACTACCTTTCCTCTCCAAATAACAATGGCTAAAATCAGCTAAACATTTCTTTCTTTCTCATGTAACAATCTGAACATTGGGAATCCAGGTTGATGGATAGTTCTATGGCTTTGGGAACCCTAGGCTTTTTTTTTTTTTTAAGAGACAGGGTCTCATGCCGTCACTCAGGCTGGAGTGCAATGGCATGATCATGGCTCACAGCAGCGTTGAATTCCTAGGCTCAAGCAATCCTCCTGCATCAGCCTTCCAAGTAGCTAGGACTACATGGTCATGCCATCACACCTGGCTAATTTTTTGTTTGTTTGTTTTTTGTAGAGATGGGGTCTTCCCATATTGCCCAGGCTGGTCTTGGCCTCAAGTGATCCTCCTGCCTCAGCTTCCCAAAGCACTGGGATTACAGACCACTGCACCCCGCTGCACCCAGGCACTTTCTATCGTGCGGTCCTGCCAACTTCAGCATGGAGCATCCATCTTGTAGTTTAAGATGGTGATTTTTAGCTAGGAGGAAAGAAAGAAGGGGCAATAGACAGCAATCCTCTCCTCTTTGAGGGCGTGGCCTAGAAGTTCTGCTCTCATCCACTGGGCTAAATGTAAGCTAATTGCAAATGCAGCAGCCCCGTTTTTGAGACGAAACCCCAGCTCTACCATTTACTATCTATGTGGCCTTGGCCAAGTCACTTAACATATTTGTGCTCCTGTTTTTAAACATTTCATGAAGTTATTGTGAAAAGTACATGGGTTAGTAAATCTAAAGCATTTAGGATAATTACTCAGCACATATAAAAGTATAAACGATTATTATTTTTATTTGTGTAGCTACTTAGCCACACCTAATTGTGAGGGACACTGGGAAATATCTTTAATTAGGTGGCTGTCTGTTCAGCTAAAGTTTTAGAATTCTATATTTGAAGGAGGGAAGAGTGGACACTAGCAAACAACCAGAGTTTCTGCCATATCTGGGTAGTTAAAACAAGTGAAAAGACTACAGAAGGGACATGATTGTAATCTCTAATTTGGGTCTTAAAAAGCCTACATAGGCTAGGCGTGGTGGCTCATGCCTATTATCCCAGCACTTTGGGAGGCTGAGGCAGGTGGATCACCTGAAGTCAGGAGTTCGAGACCAGCCTGGCCAACATGGTGAAACCCCATCTCTACTAAAAATACAAAAAATCAGCCGGGCGTGGTGGCGGGTGCCTGTAATCCCAGCTACTCGGAAGGCTGAGGCATAAGAATCACTTGAACCTGGGAGGCAGAAGTTGCAGCGAGCCGAGCTTGCACCATTCAACTCCAGCCTGGGTGACAAGAGTGAAATTCCGTCTCAAAACACACAAACAAACAAAAATAAAAAGCCTACATAAGGCCAGGCATGGGGGCTCATGCCAGTAATCCTAGTGCTTTGGGAGGCTGATGCAGGAGGAGCACTTGAGGCCAGTAATTTGAGACCAGCCTGGGTGACATAGTAAGACCCTGTCTCTACAAAAAACAAACAAAAAAAATTTTTAATTAGCTTGGCATTGTGGTGCATGCCTGTGGTCCTAGCTGCTTGGGATGCTGATGTGGAAGGATTGCTTAAGCCCAGCAGGTCGAGGCTACAGTGAGCTATGATTGCACCACTGCACTCTAGCCTGAGCAACAAAGTGAGACTCTGTCTCAAACAAAAACAAAATACAGCCAGGCGTGGTGGCTCACACCTGTAATCCCAGCACTTTCGGAGGCTGAGGAGGGTGGATCACCTGAGGTCAGGAGTTTGAAAGCAGCCTGACCAATGTGGTGAAACCCTGTCTCCACTAAAAATACAAAAATTAGCCAGGCTTGGTGGCGCATGCCTGTAATCCCAGCTACTTGGGAGGCTGAGGCAGGAGAATCACTTGAATCCAGAAGCAGAGGTTGCAGTAAGCTGAGATCCCGCCATTGCCCTCCAGCCTGGGCAACAAGAGTGAAACTCTGTCTCAAAAAACACAAAACAAACAAAAAAACCCTACATAAAACCCCTCCTTGTGTGATAAAGCGAATGTGCACCATTCCTAGAGATTGAGAGAAGAAAAATAATAACAATATGTGAGGCTCAGTGCCCAGCTGGATCTCACCTGTCCACAATGCCATATTTGGAGGCCTCATAATATTCTGACTTTATGAAAAGTACCACGTTTTTTAACCCCATTCTCTCTCCAGATCTTGTTGAATGCTTACCATCTGCCAGGCACTAGGCTAGGTGTCCATGGTGAATTCTCTTCTCTCTGGCAGTGCCATCATGCTCTGAAGGTTGTGAAGGCCCTCACAGGCAAGGCATCAGGACTCACCACTGTGATAGCGCAGCTCCCACGAAGGCATCCCCTGCTCCTTCCCCACCAGCCTCCACCCTCCGAATGTGTCAGGAGATCTAACTGGCTTTTCTGGTTACAGATTCACCACGTCAAGGGAGGGGAGGAACAGTGTGTCATGCAGTCATACACCTAATGCTAACATTACTTCAGCTTGTGCAATGGAGGCCTTGCTACCCCGGCCCAAAGCCTCTCCCCCAACTCCCAAAGCAACCACAGGCTGGGCCCAAAGGACCAGTTACTTACCTTCCAGCAAAGTGGATTTGAACATGGAAATTAAAAAACAAAGGAGTGATTCTTGGCATTATAAAAGATAGGCAATAGAATTTCCAGAAAAACCTTGTAATACATTTTACCTTTTATTTGCCAGTAACTCTTCAAGAATGCATACTTAAATATATCTTTTGTACAAAGTTGATGTTTTATTGATGTTACTTGGTGGTGACTCTTTAGATAAAGACCCTAGCCACCTTTAAATTTCTCAGCTCCATCTTGTCTCCTCAAATAGTTTACTGTCCATAAACAAACACTTAAATGTTTGTTGGCTCCTTTGGCTCAGAAGAGCCCTCCAATTAATTCTTTCTACAGCAAAAGAACCTGGTAAGCAAATAACCACTCCATAAACTGCTTGCCTAATGTGTTCCTTTTGGAGAGTCTTCTGGTGAGGCATGTTTTGGGTGTAATTACTCTGTTTTGTTTTTTTGTTTTTGTTTTTTTTGAGACAGGGTCTCCCTCTGTCACCAGGGAGTGCAGTAGTGAGACTGTGGCTCACTGCAACCTCAACCTCCCAGGCTCAAGCGATTCTCCTGCCTCAGCCTCCTGAGTAGCTGGAACTACAGGTATGTGCCACCATGTCCGGCTAATTTTTTGGGGTTTTTTTGTTTTTGTAAAGATGGGGGGTTTCACCCTGTTGTCCAAGCTGGTCTCAAACTCCTGGGCTCAAGCGATCAGCCCACCTCAGCCTCCCAAAGTGCTGAGAGTATAGGCATTAGATGCCATGCCTCGTCTGCTGTCCAGTTTTTTGATGTGCTTCTGATTTCAATTTGCAACTATCGTGGCACTTCTTCAGAGGTTGTCAGCTTTGGATGGACAGGTTCCTGCTCCTCCTTGGGCAGAAAAAGGCGTTAGCTTTAGGACCTTCATATTCACCTTTTCCAAGAACTTTTAAGGGGGCCTAGAATTTTTGTGAGTAAAATACAAATAAAGCCTGTAGGTTTTGGCCCATGGATTTTCGACAAGGTGCTATTAACATGCACAAGGTATTTTTAGCAGCCACTGCCTTGCGATTTCCCATCATTCCACAGAACTCCTAGAGCAGCTCCTCCAAACTCAGATGATCTTTTCTCTAAAACCAATGTCCATCTCACTTGGGCTTCATCCTCAAACACAGTCATTCATGGGTTTCCATCTGCTTGTCATTTATGCTGTTTCCTTCTTTGAATGGGCCCCTTCAAGACATGTTTCAGGTAAACGTGCCCTTTCTTCAATAAACCTCAGTTATTTTCTGCTCTACAACCTGATTGGGGTTAACTAAGCCACCCTACAAAGGACAAAGTTAACTGTGTGTATCCACCCACCCCCACCCCATCCTCTAGTCCTCTTATTGATTTTTGTGGAAAAATGTATGTGTGTATACATTTAAATATATATAAAAATTTAAATTTTCTACTGATTTGTCACAGTAATTGCTAAAAAAAAAAAGTAAAAAGTCTGAAGACCAGGAAAAGACTCAAGTATTTCACCTTTCTAAGATTATACACACACACACACACACACACACACACACACACACACACATATATATATCTATATATACACACATACCCTGTGCCCTTTCCCTATCTGGAACAGGATGTGAGTATGGTTTGACCTCAAGCTTCATAAATGCTCATTCATGGAATTTCTCCACATCTTGCCCTTTGCCAAGTACAATTTACTGAACATTTATTGAAGGAATGGAGAGGGAACAGGGATGACCCATTGTCTCCTATGCTGCCGGGGTAGAGGGTTGAAACTCCCTCTAGCTGCATTTCTCAGCAAACACACTGGTCATAATGCATCTTGTTGGGACAGGTTGTGTCCCTCTTTCTAGAATTTCCTCCCCTGTCCCCTTGTTCTTTCCTTAGCTAACTTTGAATGGCCCTTGAAAATAGTTTAAATGGCTGCTCCTTGAGGAAACTGCCTGAGCCCCAGGCTGACCTCACCGTCCTCCCCTTACATGGGGGTGGCCCTGGGCCCACCTGTGGCCTGGCAGGGGTCCCACCCATCACTGATGTACTGGTCTCTCTCATTCACTTGATGACCTATTCATTAAGGGAAGGGCTAGTGTCTTATTGAGTTGTGTATTTTAATAGTGAGTGGTATATTAGATAAATAAATGTTGAGCCAATGGATGCAGCTAAGAACTTTGAGAAATCCATCTTTCTCATTAAGGTCAAGACTCCTAAGAATTTTTTTTTAAAGAGACAGGGTCTCGCTCTGTTTCCCAGGCTGGAGTGCAATGCCACAATCATGGCTCACTGCAGCCTCAACCTCCCGGGCTAGATCCTCCAACCTCAGCCTCCCAAGTGAGTAGCTGGGACTACAGGTATGCACCACCACATCCAGCTAATTTTTGTATTTTCTGTAGAGACAGGGTTTCACCATGTTGCCTAGACTGGTCTTGAACTCCTGGGTTCAAGCAATCCGCCCACCTCGGCTTCCCAAAGTGCTGGCGTTACAGGCATGAGCCACTGCCCCAACACAGAAAAATTTTTTTTAAATCAGTTACCTAATAAAATTATTCAAAGAGTTAAGATAGTGCTTGGCACAAAATAGGCCAACAATAAATTAGTTATTATTACATCTTCTAAGAATGCCTACTTCTAAATAAGTTAATTCTTAACATCCCTCCATAGTCTCCCAATCTGAAACTTCCCTGGCTCAGAAAGTCCCCTTCTGCCATTAGCAGCAACCCATTTGTTTCACGTTTTATTCACCACTCTTCTAAATATTTCCTCCAGCTACTCTGCTCTTAAGCGTCACCCTCTTGACCCAAATTTTGTGTCCTCTGAGGCCTCTGCAGGGCCTTGCAGGGAGGTGGGAGTCTGAGGCAGCTGGAGAGAGAAGAGAAAGTCTTCTTGCTTTGCCTGAATCAGAAGGCATCAACTGATGGTTCTCAGATATGTTTGTTTGGCCCACAAAGGCGACACACTGTGTTTGAAAATAAAGGATACTAGCTGCCAATATTAATTAATAAAAATTGGGATTTCTGTCAACACTAGGCCCAAATTCTTACAAGGCAATAATCAGGTGGGGCAGAAACTGAGATGGCCCCTTTCGAGCATTCGTGCTCCTGTTCGCCACAAACCCCCCTGCGCCCGCCCCAACTCCCTATTCTGCCCCAGCTGAGTTCAAATGTTGGGGCTGATTTCATGACATTCACAGTTTCTCCAAGTGTTATTTTCCTCATAGGAAGAGGAAAGTGAAATATTTCTTGTCCCTATGTCTCAAACTAAAGAAAAAAATGAGAGTGAGACCCAGGAGGTCATATGTTTTGAGAAAAATAAAGTGAATGTACTCTTTGCGTAAGTGAAGAATTTGATACAAAGTTAATATGCAAGCCCAAATGTGTCTGGTTCAGAAGAATACAATTCAAGAAGCCATTCTGAAAACAATCTGGCCCAATTCACTTATTTTCTTACCTTATATGCCTAACCCTGTTGTCATTTGGGCTTAAAACCTCGGTCAAATTGACAGAGCCTCTTGGAACTCAAACCCACCCGAGATCCAAAAGTTCATTACTGAATGGATTTAGGTTCCATCTCTTCCTATTTTCAAATTGAAGATGGACTAGGCTGACTGGTGGCTTTGGGGACTGGAGTGGGAAGAACACTCTTACTTCTCAGCCAAGCTCCTGTTTTCTTTCGCTATAAGACAGGTATTAATAGCAAGATGAAGGGAGGCAGGACGTTCTAAGATGGATAAACCACAGAATCCAATGTGCCTGGAGAGTGTGAACTACTGTTTGGATTAGACAGCTCTATTTTTAATCAATCATAAGTAATTATTTTTATTTGTTTAACTTTTCTTTTTGAAACAATTTCAGTCTTTAAAAAGTTGCAAAAATAGGCCGGGCATGGTGACTCACACCTGTAATCCTGGCACTTCGGGAGGCCAAGGAGGGCGGATTGCCTGAGCTCAGGAGTTCAAGACCAGCCTGGGCAACACGGTGAAACCCCATCTGTACTGAAAATACAAAAAAATTAGCCGGGCGTGGTGGCGGGCGCCTGTAGTCCCAGCTACTCGGGAGGCTGAGGCAGGAGAGTTACTTGAACCCAGGAGGTGGAGGTTGCAGCCTGGGCAACAGAGCGAGACTCCATCTCCAAAAAAAAAATAAAGTTGCGAAAATAATAAAAAGATTTTATATAAGCTTTTACTGATACTCAAAATGTTAACACTTGTTTGAGTATAAGAATCAAAATCACGAAATTAACACTAATACAATGTCATTGTATCAATGTAACACTGATACAATGTTTATCTGATCTACACAATGTATTCTAATTTCACCAATTGTCCCACTATTGTTCTTTTTCCAGCCCAGGCTCTAATCCAGGATGTCACATTGCATTTCATTGTCAGGTCTCCTTAGTCTCTTTTAGTATGGAACAGTTCCTTAGTGTTTGTCTTTCATGAACTTGACACTTAATAAACTGTCCCTCAATTTCAGTCTGTCTGCTCCCTCCTCATGATTAAATTCAGGTTATGCATTTGGTAAGAATATCACAGAAGTGATGTTGTATCCATCTCACTACATCATATTAGGAGGTATATAATGTCTGGTGATATCCCAAAGGTTTCTCCACTGCACAGTTATGAATTTCAAAGGGAGAATAGTATCTTCTGAAGACTTTGAAATGATATATCTTTTTGTTATTTTGTTACTTCTATTTTTTAAGAGATGATGTAAATATCCTTTTTCTCATCACACTTTCACCCACTAATTTTAACATTTATTGATGATTCTTGCATGAAACTACCATAATTTAAAACTAGAATAACAGTGAAGAGAAACATAAACCTATGAAAATTACCTAAAAAATGGGAATGTCCCTTGATCCTCTCTTTCTCAGAGAGCAGGTGGAAGTCATAAGCTGTCCATTTATTTCTTTCAATTATTAATGAGTCCTGGGCTTCCATTGAATGGCCTGGGCCCTACAGACCTTTGAGAGTGCTGTGTCTTATAACTTTGGCTGGTTGAGTAATATGGCCTTGTGGCATCCATATTTTAGACTCTGCATAAACCCTTAACCCTACACTCCATGCTAACAGATCTTAGATTTTTCTGTACTAATTTGCACAGGACCTGCTCATCCTGGCACATGTGATATCACTTGGGCTGTACCTGTTTCTATTTTCTTCTCCATTTTTACGAATCAAATACTTCCCACAAGTCTCAGCTTGAAGCTGTCTTCTGCGTTAAGTCATTATGGGAGCACAGGGCTTAGCTTTTCTTTTGACATTTTTCTGCACTTAAGAATGAAGCTTGGAGCCAGCATGGTGGCTCATGCCTGTAATCCCAGCACTTTGGGAGGCTGAGGTGGGAAGATCACTTGAGTTTAGGAATTTGAGACCAGCCTGGGCAACTAAGTGGGACCTCACCTCTACAAAGGATAAAAAACAAATTAGCTGGATGTAGTTGTGCCTGCCTGTAGTCCGAGCTACTCAGGTGGCTGAGTGGGGAGGACTGCTTAAGCCTAGGAGGTCAAGGCTGCAGTGAGCTGTGACTATGCCACTGCACTCCAGCCTGGGTGACAAAACAAGACCCTGTCTCCAAAAAAAAAAAAAAAAAAGTTTGGGCCTCAGCATTTGTTCAATACCTCCTATAGCAGGGGGCAGACAAGGAAGGGTAATTCATATATCTTGAGAAGTTGTAAAAGAAGTGCATAAAGTCAATGAATTCTAAAACAAAAAAGAAAATAACAACAGCTCATGGAAATCCAAAGAAACCACAGAAAAGGTGGCATTTAAAATGGGCCATGAAGACTGCAGATTGTGAGCTGTGTGTGAAGGTGGCAGGCTTTGTAGGCTAAGAGAAAAGCTGGCTATGGGCATAAAGTGGTCACACTTACAGAGATATATGCAAAGTGTATCTGGGGCTGAAACAGTATGCATTCTAGAGTGGTTGAGAAAAGGGATCAGAAAAGATAGGCTGAATATCTTATATAGGCCCTTATGCTGTGCACAGTGGTACCTTAGTCTGGGGTTTCAGGACAATAATTCTTGCAGGAAGACGGAAGGTGGACTGGATAAGGGTGTTATTGGAAGAACGGGCACCAATCAGTAGAGTTTCAGGTGGAAGATAATCACCCAAATGTAGGCAGCAGTTGGAAAGGGGCAGCTAGTTTTCAAGCAACCAGTGTATAATTTTTTCTCTGTAATTCTGAAATCCCAAAAGCTGAAACCAAAATTTTTTTTCCTGAGCTTGCAGAAAACACATTTGGTAGAAAAACATAACCTAAACAGATGTGAAGCTTTTTATTGTCTTTGTCTTTATCTCACCTAGATTAAAAGACAGCCACAATTCTTTACTGCTCCTCCCATCCACAGGTGGTATCTGTTTCCCCTCTTTGTGACTCTGGCTGGCCTTGTCATTCATTGGCTTAGACCAATAGAATGTGGTGGAAATGAGTCCGTGTAGCCTTCAGGGCTGGGCCTTAAGAGATCTGCTTCTGCATTTGCCCCTCTTAGAAAGTCTCTTCCAGTAGCCAGCTGCCAGGTAGAAGTCCAACCACCATGAGCTTATCATACTGTTAGAAAGCCCAAGTTGCACGGAGAGAGAGGCAAGTTGAAAGGGCACTGAAATGCTCAAATGGGAATGAAGACTTTTTGGCCCTGCCAAGTCACCAACTGAAAGCAGCTGAGTAAATGACTCCAATCACACCATGCAAAGCAGAAGAACCTGCCAGCCAAGCCCTTCCCAAATTCCTGACACAACAGATTTCTGAGCAAATAAAATGGTGATTTTAAGCCACTAATATTTTGTGAACGTTTATTACATTGCAGTAGATAATCCAAGCATATACTTATGTCATTCATGATTTTCCTTGCAGAAAATTAGTATATTAGAGTGTCACCCCAGACCTTACCAAAGGTATTATGTAATATATGGTACATGCACATTTTACCTTTCTAAATTGAAAAGCAAAATCTGAATTTAGAAATTCATCTGACCCCAGGAATTTTAAGAGAGGATTGTCCTTTGTTAATATTATGGAAATAAAGTTGTCTCGACTCCGTCTTTTACGTTCACTAAATGTCATGCATAATGCTTGAGTCTCCTCCAGCCATTTCATGTATGTATCTCTTATTTCCCCAAACTCATTAACAGTTTCTCTAAAGCAGCAGCTAACTTCAGCATGCATCAGTGTCTTTTGGAGGGCTTGTTCAAACACAGCTTCCTGGCTCCACCCTCAGAGTTTCTGATTCAGCGGGTCTGGGGGTGGGGCTTGAGACCTTGCATTTTTGATAAGTTCCCAAGGAACTTACCTGCTGTTGGTCCAAGGACCACTTTGAGAACTACTGCTCCAGGGAGAAGTGCTATATTTTAAATTTTAAGAATTTACCCACCAGCCCAAGGTGCTTACCAAATGCACATGGATGGAATTTCTCCAAATCTACATCTTTGCCATGCTTTTGAAGCCTTAACTTTTACTCCTGGAGGTCTTCCTGGCTAGGCCCTAGACTTAAAAGACACTAATTCCTTGTTTTATTTTATTAGATTGTCGTTTTTGCTTTCTTCTCAGCACACTTGATAAGACACTGTGAAGAAAATGTCCCTTCTGATCTCGTTTTTAACCTGTCTTGGAACAGATCAGCAGAAATGCCTTCACTGTGAATCAAAGATACCCTCGATTTATAGCCAAAGATTATTTCCTTTTCTTTTGGTGGCTTCCAGATAAAATGTTTCTTGCTACCCTTTCACAAAATAGAAGGAGGGACCAAGCGGAAGATAATCTTTTTGTTCAGAGGTCCATCTGTCAAAGCCTGCATTTTAGAGACGGCATTACTGAGGTCCAAAAACTAGAGCCACTCGCTCTGGGCCATACAGCCGATAAACGCAAGCAGCCGAGCTCAGTTCTTCCCTGACCCTGTTACAAACTGCCTCACTAAATGAGGACCCCCATCCCCTTCCCATGCCAGGAAAGCACAGCTCATTTGTCCTAAAGTTAACATTACACAAATCACACCCTTCAAGCCTTCTTGAAACATTTTTTTTCCCCGAGGGTGACGGGACGGTAACGCTGATTCATCCTGGCCAGGGACCCCAAACAGCTCCCCTCCTCCGGCCCAGGCGCCGTCACCCAGGCTCCACCGGTCCGCGGGACAGAGCCGCGGAGAGCGCCTGGAAGCGTCGCGCCCTCAAAGCCAAGCGATTAAGTTGGTTCCTCAAATTGTTCCCGACAGGAGGGGCAGGAAATAACACCAGGCTCTGGCGGCGGCCGCAGCAGGAGGGGGAGAAGCGCGGGCCGTCTCCCGGGCAGTGCTGGCGGCCTCTCATCGATCTCGGGTCTAAGGTCCGGCCGGGTCATCATTCCTGCCATTTCCACAGCATTCGAGGTATCACATCACCCCCTGCCTCGGTCGTCGCTCAGTCATTCCCTCCGCGCCGAGTCCTGGAGCGGCGGAGTCCCTGGAGGCCTGGGTTTCCTTAAGGGTCCCCAATGCCCGCAGCCCCCGACCCGCCCGGGTGGAAGGAAACAGGCTGCGGGCCTGGGCCAGGCGGGGCCTGGCAGAGGCAAAGGCCGGGAGGGGGAGCGGAAGACGGCCAGAAGGACCCCTGCGCCCTCTCCTCCGCGCCGCCCGCCAGGCTGCCAACCCAGCCACCCTCGGTGCGACGCGGCGCCTTCTCCGCCGCTGGGAGTCGGGCAACAGGTGAAGAGGGCGGGCGTCCGCGGCGCCTCCGCGGGGCGGTCCCTCTCCTGCCCGCCTCCCGCCCGCCCCTCTCCACGCCCCCTCCCCTCCTCCGGGCCTCCACCGCCTTCCCCGACTGCCCGGCAGCCTCCCCTCGCTCGCTCTCCTCTTCCTCTAGGGCCCCAGCGCAGCTCGGGAGCCCGCGCACCGAGGCGCTAGGGGCGCCGCGCACTCGAGGGACACCCGCCGCGCCTGGACAGCCCCCGGCGGGCGCCCCCCTCGCACCTCCTGCCCCGCGCGGGCCGCGCTCCCCTCCCCCGCGCCTGTGTCCCCAGGGCGCAGGGCCGCGCGTCCAGCCCCAGACCCGCCGGGGGTCCCTGGGGACGCGCCAGCCCGGCAGTGGCTCGACGATGGAGGAGCCGCAGCGCGCCCGCTCGCACACAGTCACCACCACCGCCAGCTCCTTCGCAGAGAACTTCTCCACCAGCAGCAGCAGCTTCGCCTACGACCGGGAGTTCCTCCGCACCCTGCCCGGCCTCCTCATCGTGGCCGAGATCGTGAGTGCCGACGGGCCGGGGGTGGCGGGGGGCTCAGCTGGACCCCGGCGCGTGCTTCCGCCGTGCTTCTCGGGATGGAGCCTGCTCAGATCTTCCCGCGGGCTTTAGGGAACCGTTTTTGCTCAGCCTCGCCTTCTTCCCAAAGTGCAAGACTCTAAACAAGGTCCAAGAAACTCGGGCTGTCCTGGGAGGAAAGGGTTGTGATCCTCAGGATGTCTTGCTGTGGGAGAAATTCAGCTTGTTGGGTCCTCTCGGTGGCGGCGGCAGATCCTGGGAGCAGGAAGCTTGGCTTAGTGGGTATTGAGTTTGTGTTGAGTGTCAGAGACACCTGGTGCCTTTCTCACCTGATCTCCACGTGGATGGCCTCCTCCCTGAAAATAAAGCTTCCTAAGATCAGGGGAAGAGGAAAGGGCTTCTTTCTTTTCCTAATTATCTCCCTGGTAGTAACATTGAGGTGAGTCAGGAAAATTTTACTGAATAAAATCTGAGTGCCATAACCTATTTTAGGACCAAAGAGGTCTTTTGCATGGTGCTGTGCACATCCTGGCTTAGGCTCAGAACATTCCTGGGAAGGAGGCAGGGCATGGGCGTTCTTCTCTTCTTTGGAGGGCATAGAGGCTGAAAACTCACGTGATCTTCCCAGAAGTCCCAGCCAGTCCTTCATAGCTGAGAAAGGACTGGAGTCCTGTCAGCAGTTAGAGGTGGTCACTGTTTGAGTCTTCTTCGTGTACCAGGATCTTGTCAAGCCCTTTAGATGTCCTCATACCCTCGTGTAATCCAACGACCGCCCTCCCCTGTGAAGGCCTAGAGAGGGGACGTAAATCACACCGGTGGATGGTGAAGCATGGATTCAAACCCAGGCCTGCCTTTCTGCAGGGCCGTGCTCATAACTGCAAGCAGTTGAGACAGCTTCCAGCTGCCCCAGCAGTGCCCCTCTGTCATCTCTCACAGACTTTTGTTAAGTATTTGGGAATTGAAAATGAGCCTATGTGGGAGTTAGAGAATGGGCACACCATCATGGTGCAGAAGTGACTGAAGACCTGGGCGGTTCCTTTGAGAAACCTGAAGTAAATCTTGTGTACCTCAAGTAGCTTGCTTGCTCCCCCAGTCTCAGATACCACCCGGACCTGCTCTATGAAGCCCCTGGTGGTCATAATGCACATATGGTATGAGAAGTGTTGGCTTAGCTCCTCTCCTAGCTGGTTCCCTCAGCGAGTATTGAGGACTTCAGGAGACTCAAAAGCTGAAGGTATTGGAATCGCCTTGCAGGGCCTGGCTTTTAGGAGTTCAACAAATATTTGCTGTGCAAATGAAGGAGTTGGCAGGCTCCTCTGCTTCAGCAGCGCAAACAAAAGCTAAAATGACGGAGATGGGCCTTCTACCTTGGGGTGGATTTGGGCCGGGCATGAAGTATAACGCCTTTGGGTTTTTTTCTGATTTATTATCAATATGCTCTGTGTACTGCGCTTTTTCAGGAAATACAAAAGTGAAAGAAATGTAAATGGCCCACAATCCCATTACTAGAAATAATCACTGTTGACATGTTAGCATGTATCCTTTTAGATTTCATTAAGCGTTTTGAAAAAGATGGGAAAACATGTAAGCAAAATCACCCTTATTACTACTATAGTTTTTATTTTTGACAGAGCTAATTATGCACCTTTTTTGTTTGTTTTGTTTTGTTTTGAGACAGGGTTTTGCTCTGTCTCCCAGGCTGGGGTGCAGTGGCACCATCATGGCTCACTGCCGCCTTAACCTCTTGGGCTCAAGCGATCTTCCCATCTCAGCCTCCCAAGTAGCTGAGACCACAGGCATGCACCACCATACTTGGATAATTTTTAATTTTTTTCTAGGGACGGGGTCTCTCTGTGTTGCCCAGGCTGCTCTGAAACTCCTAGGCTCAAGCAATCCTCCTGCCTCGGCCTCCTAAGGTGCTGGGATTGTAGGCATGAACCACTGTGCCCCACCTTATGCACATATTTTAAAGATTCGGTCCTACAGGCAGAAATATAAGTTTCTCCCACTGTCTTCATCTCTTTGAGCTCTAAACAGCGTGTTTATAATGCTGTTTATTGGTGTTCCCTCACCCACCCAGTCGTAGACATTATCCATTGCCTTTCTACTCTGAAAGATGAGGCTTTAGCTGGGATGCCCTCTTCCCTGCCTCCAATTATACATACCCTCTTCCTGTCTCCCAATATAGGTCCAAACACTTCTGATGGTTCAACTTAGGAATTTTCAGCTTTAAAGATGTTGTAAAAGCAGTATGCATTCAGTAGAAATCATACTTCGAATTTTGAATTTTGGTCTTTTCCCAGGCTAGTGATATTCAGTAGATATTTTTTCATGATGCTGGTCAGCTCTCAGCCACCCACGCCATCACCAGCGCAAACCACCCGTCCTCTCCAGCATGCTGTGCTGCCGGGTGATTCTGCCAGCTGTAGGCTAACCTAAGTGTTCTGAGCACATTTAAGATAGGCTAGGCTCAGCTATGATGTTTGGTAGGCTAGGGGTATTAAATGCATTTTTGACTTCGGATACTTTCCACTTAGGATGGGTTTATCAGGATGTAACCTCATTGTTAAGTCAAGGGGCATCTGTATAGTCTTCAGGTGATTTGGGTTAGATCAGCAGCCAGTGTTGACCTATGACACTGTAAATACCACTTACAACTGACCCACTGAGTAGACTATGAATGCTTTTCCTTTCCTGCCCAATTTCTTGTTTGCCCTGGTGTTAGTAATTCTATTTTCTCATTTCATAATTTCTCCAGATATTTAGTCACTAATTTAACCCTAGTTGTTTAAGTCTCCTATCAAGAAGCTGAGAGACATCGGGTATTCTATCAGAATCGTCTTCATGACTGGCCTCTCTGGGAGCCTTTGGCCTGGTGGCCTGCACACAGCTGGCCGACTGGGCTCTCCTGCACCATCACTCTGAAGATTCTCTTCCTTTCTTTCCTGGGTTGGATCCTCTGCTTCCCATGTCCAGTGTCCTCTGTCTTGCTTTGCTCCCACTGGGGGGACACACAGCCTCTTGTAGTTTTCTAAGAAAGCATGCATGTGGAAATGGAAATTTGCACCTTTCAGAATAGCTTGATTCTATACACAATTCCTAGTTCAACTAGGGAGAGTGTTAGACTGAAAATGTTTTTCTTCAGAATTTAAAATGTATTCTTTTATTGTCCTTTAGCTATTCTGATTTAATTTTGTTTTGTTTTGTTTTGTTTGAGACAGTGTCTTATCTGTCACCAGGCTGGAGTGCAGTGGTATGATCACAGTGCAACCTACCCCTCCTGGGCTCAAGTGATCCTCCCACCTCAGCCTCCCAAGCAGCTGTGACCACAGGCATGGGCCACCATGCCTGGCGGATGATTTTTTTGTATTTTTTGTAGAGACAGGGTTTCGCCATGTTGCTCAGGCTGGTCTCGAACTCCTGAAGTCAAGTGATCTGCCCACCTCGGCCTCCCAAAGTGCTGGGATTATAGGCGTGGGCCACTGCACCCGGCTGTAAAAATTTTTATTTCAATTATTTATCTCCCTCTACCCCCCGACTTCTGGAAATGTGTTGAACCTTCTTTTTCCCAGAGATCTAAAATATCACAATGATGTGCCTTCATATGAGTGTGTTTTCTCCCAGTGTACTGGGCACCTGGTGTGTTCTCTCAAATAAGGAAAATTCACGTAAGTTTCAGGAGACTCCTCCCCATTTTTACAAAGGTATTTTAGTAAACAAAATACAATTTTTTTTTTTTTTTTTTGAGACAGAGTCTGGTTCGGTTCAGTTGCCCAGGCTGGAGTGCAGTGGGTCTCATAATGTCACTCAGGCCGGAATTGCAGTAGTGCAATCCCAGCTCACTGCAACCTCTGCCTCCTGGGTTCAGGCAATTCTGGTGCCTTAGCCTCCCAAGTAGCTGGGATTATAGGCGTGCACCACCACGCCTACCTAATTTTTGTATTTTTCATAGAGACAGGGTTTCGCCATGTTGGCTGGGCTGGTCTCGAATTCCTGACCTCAAGTGATCCACCTGTCTCAGCCTCCCAAAGTGCTGGGATTACAGGTGTGAGCCACCTCACCTAACCAAAATAAAATGATAGCTCTCTTAAAAGTTTATAAAAATAAACATTTATACATTGTTGGTCAGGCGTGGTGGTTCACACCTGCAGTCCCAGCACTTTGGGAGGCTGAGGCCAGCAGATTGCCTGAGCCCAGGAGTTTGAGACCAGCCCAGCCAACATGGCGAAACCCCATCTCTACTGAAAATACAAAAATTAGCCCAGCATGGTGGTGGGCATCTGTGGTCTCAGCTACTCGGGAGGCTGGGGCGAAAGGATCATTTGACCCCAGGAGGTCGAGGTTGCAGTGAGCTGGGATTGTGCCACTGCATTCCAACCTGGGTAACATTGTGAGACCCTGTCTCAAAAAAAAAAAAAAAAATCACATTATTTTAAAAGTATAGGTTGGGAGTGTATCCTCGGACACATTTTTGGATAATTGTCTTCTCTTCTCAGCTGCAGTCCACTCAGACTAACTTTTACATTGCGAATTCAGGAAGGCAGTACAGCTCACTGTGGTTGAATGCATTTGACCTGTGTTCAGTTTCTGGTTCTGCTCTTCACCATGTACAGTGTGAGCCATTCTTTCAATTCGAAAGTATCTCATAGAGTTGTCAGGACCCAAACAACACAGCTGTGCGTGAAATGCTTAGCAAAATACCCTGGATTACTCTTCAGTTATCTCCTTCTCTCATTGATGCCTCTCTTCAGCTTCCAGTTTTGCTGTTTTGCTTCCAGCCTTTTCCTTTGGTATATTTTAACTCCAGCAAATGCCAGACAGAGAATTAATGGTTTCTCTGCCAAGATATTATAGCAGCAGGGATGAGTATTCAAGCATCTTCCAGTTCATGGTAGACCAACTTTGAATTCACTCCTGATCAACATAGCTGCCCCCTGCCCCGCCCCGACAAGTACGTGAGGAGAGGGAGCTGTGGAAGATCAGGTCCAGGGAGCTAGAAGGTTTGATAGTTTCTGGCTGCAGAACCACCTGCACTTGCCCTGCACACCAACCAAGACCTTACCTAAGGAGTTTTTTTGAGACAGAGTCTCACTGTGTCACCCAGGCTGGAGAGTGCAGTGGCACAATCATAGCTCACTGCAACCTGGAACTCCTGGGCTCGAACAATCCTCCCGCCACAGTCTCCTGAGGAACTGGGATTACAGACATGCACCGCCAATTCCCAGCTAATTTTTTGTTTAGAAACGGGGGTCTCACTGTGTTGCCTAGGCTAGCCTTGAGCTCCTGGCCTCAAGCAGTTCTCCTCCTTAGGCCTCCAAAAACACTGGGATTGCAGGCATGAGCCGTTGCGGCCAGAAGATTTTTGTTTAATTCGAATTTTCTCTTTCCATTTTCTCAGTTCTTTCTAAAACTCCTTTTATACTTTTTTCTTTGCATGTATTTTCTCATGATTTTTTTCTAACTGATCTGTGATATGCTGTTTGCTTTTACTATGCCGTGAACATTTTTCAGGGTCTTGGACCTTTTGAATTATTACCGTTTTCTGTCGTAAAGGAGTACCATACCTGGTTTCCCCAGTTTTCTATTTTAAAACTAATGTGTTTCTAGGGTTTACTAGCATAACCAGTGCTGTAGCAATCTTTTTCTTTGTCTGTCTTTCCACATTTGTCCAGTGCTTTTCTTGAGGAAAAGTTCCTTGAGGTAGAATTGTTGGGCTAAAGGGTATATAAATCTAAGGGTTTTGTGACATAGTCTGAAGTTATCTTCCCCAAAGTTCTACTGGTTGAAACTGTCATCAGTAGTATGAGCCTTTTAAACTAAAAATACTTTTAAAAAATTCCAAATGTTAATGATCACCTTAAATAACGTACTGTGTTTTATTGATTATAATGGGTAGTTTTTGTTCATGTTTTAATATCTGAATCAGGATACTGCTTATAATTGATGGTTTCTTGGATGTCATGAAATATGGACCCATTGATTCTTTATCTGGGGATACAGGAGTGTGTCTGTTTCAAACCTTTGCAATCCCATTCCTGAGACTAAGATATACCTACCCCCAGAAAAATGCTACTTTCTGCCTTGTGAAAACAAAATACTGAGACAAAGAATTACTAAGAACCTGACTTCCTGCCTGAACCTGGGGAAATGAAATTATGCAGAGAACAAAACAGTGTTTTTTCAAATCACTTGTCAAAATCGCTTGCTCTGGCTTTGGGGGCGAGTGGTAGTAGCTGTACCTATTAAAACACTCAAGGCTGTGCCAATGTAACATCATGTGGAAACCAAATCATGGTAGTTTCCTTCCTTTTAAAGTTTTATAACAAGCTAGAAGCAATCCAGTACTTGACCTGTGAATTGTAGGATGCTGTGATCTCATAACTATTACAAGTACTTGAAGAATGAAAGTGATTTGTAAGAATCTTAGTAAATTGTGCCCTTCCTGTTATTGATGACTTTGAAATGAATTATAGTATCCATGTAATAATGTTAGGTCACCTTTTATTTATTTACTGTCTTGAGCAAACTTAGTTGGGGAAGGATAAATAGGGTTTACTGAGAGTTGGAATTTTAATTATTCTGTTGCCCTGTTGAGTTCCTTTAAAAAATAGTGAACATAGTTTCCATTTCATAAAAGCAGTACCCGACATTTGTAGAAAAAACTTTTATTTATTATTATGATTACTTTGAGATAGAGTCTTGTTCTGTCCCCCAGGCTGGAGTGCAGTGGCGTGATCTTAGCTCACTGCAACCTTAGCTCACTGCAACCTCTTACTCTCAGGTTCAAGCGATGCTCATGCCTCAGCCTCCTGAGTAACTGGGTTTACAGGTATGCACACCACTGTGCCTGGCCAATTTTTGTATTTTTAGTAGAGACAGGGTTTCACGAAGTTAGCTAGGCTGGCCTCGAACTCCTGGCCTCAGGTGATCCACCCACCTTGGCCTCACAGTTGTTCCAGAATTTAAGTTATATATTATCTGTAATTGTTTTTTAAAGCATACTCTCTTGTAAACTACTCTTTTTGTTTCCTGCTGTGACCATCTGTGCTGGATACCTTCCATTTGTCCTTCACATTCCCTCTCCACCCTGATCCTGCATGGACTTATTAAGGGCCCCCCTGCCATCTGATGTCCCACTGGCCGCATCTACTGGTGTCATCAGCATGAGGCTGTTGGGTGAGAGGAGAGCAGGTTCTGGACATTCATTCCCCAGGGTTCCTCCCTGCTGGGTCTCTGCTGGTTGTCTGCGTCCCTCCACAGGCTACCTAGCAGCTCTCGGCACACTGCTTTTTTCCCTGAGTTTGATAACTATTCGCTCACCGCTGCTTCTGATTGCCAAGTACTGCCCTATAGCTTGTGGTTTTCCTGTACCCTGCTTTATAAACAACACCCTTATTAAACCCTACTAAGATTACCCAATCTGAATGTGCCTGCTTTCCTGCTGAGACCTGATATATTACCTGTTTTCATCAATGATTAATTTCTCATGGCATTCATAATGGCCACATAGTATTCCATAAATATCCAGGCTCCTACTGTTCAATGTATGTTTATTTCCTCCTTTTACCAGTTCCATAACATCTTTTAAGCTAAATCCTTCTGGATGTTCTTTAGTGTTTTCTGAGGATGATTACTTAGAATTGATAAGAGGGTATATGAATCTTCTTTAAAGATAAGTTTATTGGCTGGGCATAGTGGCTCATGCCTGTAATCCCAGCACTTTGGGAGGCTGAGGCAGGAGGATCACCTGAGGTCAGGAGTTCAAGAGCAGCCTGGCCAGCATAACAAAACTCATCTCTACTAAAAATACAAAAATCAGCTGGGCGTAGTGGCAGGCACCTGTAATCCCAGCTACTCTGGAGACTGAGGCAGGAGAATCGCTTGAACCTGGGAGGCAGAGGTTGCAGTGAGCCGAGATTAAACCGCTGCACTCTAACCTGCGTGACAGAGTGAGACTATGTCCCAAAAAATAAAAATTAAAAAGAGATAAGTTTATTAAGATATACAGTAAATCCACATTGTTTAGTGTAGAGTTCTATGAGTTTTGGCATTTGTGTTTTTGAAAAATAGCTTTATTGAGATATAATTACATATAAAATTGATCTTTTTAAAGTCTACAACTCAGGGGTTTTTAGGATATTCACAGAGTTGTATAATTATCACCACTGTCTTATTTTAGAATTTTTTTTCCCCTGAGATGGAGTCTCACTCTTTCGCCCAGGCTGGAGGGCGGTGGCACAATCTCAGCTCACTGCAACTTCCGCCTCCCAGGTTCAAAAGTTCACCTGCATCAGTGTCCTGAGTAGCTGGGATTACAGGCGGGCGCCACCACACCTGGCTAATTTTTTCTTTTTTTTTTCTGAATTTTTAGCAGAGATGGAGTTTCACCATGTTGGCTAGGCTGGTCTCAAACTCCTGACCTCAAGTGATCCACCCACCTCGACCTCCCAAAGTGCTGAGATTACAGGCGCGCACCACCACGCCCAGCTAATTTTTGTATTTTTAGTAGAGATGAGGTTTCACCATGTTGGCCAGGCTGGTTTCGAACTCCTGGCCTCAAGTGATCCATCCATCTAGGCCTCCCAAAGAGATGAGATTATAGGCGTGAGCCACCAGACCCAGCTGAATATTTTCTCTTTTAAAAATTTTTTGAAATGTCTTCCTACTGTCACTACCCTTATTCAAGGAACATTTTCATCCCTCAAAAACAACTCATCCCTATTAGTAGTCACTCCCCATTCCTCCCTTCCCTCAACCTTTGGTAACGACCAAGTTACTTTCTATCTTTATGAATTTGCCTATTCTGGACATTTCACATAAATGGAATCCTATGTGGCCCTTTTGGTCTGACTTAATTCACTTAGCATCATGTTTTTAAGGGTCATCCCTGTTGTAGTATGTATCAGTACTTCATTATTTTTAAATTGTCAAATATTTTAATGATGTATACATTATTTTATTTACTCATCAGTTGATGGAGTTATAATAGGTACTTCGTGTTCATGTTTTAATATCTGAATCAGGGTGCAGCTTATAATGGATGCCAAATTCATATACTGCTAAAACAAACAAAAACCTGGCAGCTGGGATTTCAATCTGGATTCTGTTGCATCTATAGATCAATTTGGTGAGTACTGCCATCATAACAAAATGAAGTCTTATAACCTATGAACATGGGATGTTCATATTGCCTATTACGAATAATGCTGCTGTGAACTTTCATGTATAAGCTTTTCTTTTTGACACACAGTCTCACTTTGTTGCCCAGGCTGGGGTGCAGTAGCGCAATCTTGGCTCACTGCAACCTCCGCCTCCCCAGTTTAAGCAATTCTCCTGCCTCAGCCTCCTGAGTAGCTGGGATTACAGGCACCCGCCACCACACCTGGCTCATTTTTGTGTTGTTTTAGTAGAAACTGGGTTTCACCACATTGGCCAGGTTGGTCTCGAACTCCTGACCTCAGGTGATCCACCTGCCTCGGCCTCCCAAAGTGCTGGGATTACAGGCATGAGCCACCACACCTGGCCCAAGTTTTTTTTTTTTTAATTAAAAGTGTTTTTTTTTAGAGACATGATCTCACTCTGTTGCCAGCCTGTAGTGCAGTGGCATCATCATAACTCATTGTAACCACAAACTCCTGGGCTTGAGCCCAGGCCTCCAAGTAGCTAGGACTACAGGTGTGGGCCACTATGCCTGGCTAATTGTTTAATTTTTTGTAGAGACAGGGTCTTGAACTCCTGGCCTAAAGTGATCCTCCCACCTTGGCCTCTCACAGTACTGGATTACAGTCATGGCCCACTCTGCCCAGCCCATGTATGAGCTTTTATGTGTACATGTGTTTTCAGTCCTCTTGAGCATTTAGCAAGGAATGGAGTTACTGGGTAATGTGGAATCTTTTTTTTTTTTTTTTTTTTTTGATACGGAGTCTCACGCTTTCGCCCAGGCTGCACTGCAGGCCTGGACTCCCAAAGGTAATGTGGAATCTTTATGTTTAATATTGAAGTGGCTCAGTGTGGTGGCTCACGCCTGTAATCCCACCACTTTGGGAGGTCAAGGCAGGCAGATCGCTTGAGCCCAGGAGTTCAAGACCAGCCTAGGCAACATGGTGGAACCCCATTTCTACAAAAAATAGAAAAAATTAGCTGGGCACGGTGGTGTGTGCCTGTAGTCCCAGCTACTCGGGAGGCTGAAGTTGGGGGATCACTTGAGCCAGGGAAGTTGAAGCTGCAGTGAGCTGAGATTGTGCCACTGCACTCCAGCCTGGGCGACAAAGTAAGATCCTACCTCAAAAAATGAAAAAAAAAAAAAAATTGAAGCACTGCTAGACTGTTTCCAAAGGGACTATACTGCTTTACAATCCCTGCTGCAACATGAGAGTTCTAATTCTTCACATCCTCATCAAGACTTATTTTCTTTGATTCTGACCGTCCTAGTGAATGTGAGATCGTATCTCATTGTGGTTTGGGTTTGCATTTTCATCATGACTAATGATATTGAGCAATCTTCATGTGCTTAGTGGTCATTTGTACATTTTCTTCAGAGAGCTGACTATTCAAATCCTTTGCCCATTTTAAAAATGGGTTAATTTGTCTTTTATTGTTGAGTTGTACAAGTTCTTTATACATTCTGGGATAAATCCCTTATCAGACATATGATTTGAAAGTATTTTTCTCCCATTCTGTCTGTTATCTTTTCACTTTTCTAGACGATGTCCTTAGAAGTACAAAGTTTCTTAATTTTGAAAAAGTCCAATTTTTATAGTTTTTCTTTTGTCTTTTGTGCTTTTGATGTCATATCTGAGAAGGCTTTGACTAATCCAGGGTCACAAAGATATACTCTCTATTTTCTTCTAAAAGTTGTAGGTCTTATATTTAGGTCTGTGATTCATTTTGAGTTCATTTTTGTATATGATGTGAGGGAAGGGTTTAACCTCAATCTTTCACATATGGATATCAATTGTCCCAGCACCATTTGTTAAAAGACTGTTTTTCTCCCATTGAATTATCTTGGCACTCTTGTTGAAAATCAAATGATCATAAATATAATGGTTTATTTCTGGATTCTCAGTTATATTTGATTGACGCACATCTCTACTCTCATGCCAGTACCATGCTGTATTGATTACTGTAACTTTGTAGTAAGTTTTGAAATTCAAAATGCGAGTCCTCCAACTTGGTTCTTTTTTAAAGTTGTTTTGGCTGTTCTGGGCCCCTTGCATTTCCAAATAAATTTTAGGATCAGCTTGTCATATAGTACCAAAACAAACTACCAAAAACCTGGCAGCTGGGATTTCAGTCTGGATTCTGTTGAATCTATAGATCAATTTGGTGAGTACTGCCACCATAACAAGATCAAGTCTTATAATTTATGAACATGGGATGTCTTTATGTCTATTTAGGTCTTCTCTAATTTCTTTCAACAATGTTTTGTAGTTTTCAGTATACATGTCTTGCCCTTCTTTTGTTAAATTTATTTCTAAGTATTTTATTCTTTTTGATGCTATTTTATTTCTTTTTGATGGCAGTATTTTCTTAAGTTCATGTTTGGATTGTTCAGTGCCAGGTTATAGAACTCCAATTGAGTTCTTTTTTATTTCTTTCTTTTATTTTATATAAAAAATTTATGCAAAAAAATTATAGGGTTTCACCATGTTGCCCAGGCTGGTCTCGAACCCCTGAGCTCAAATGATCCACCTGTCTCGGCCTCCCAAATTGCTGGGATTACATCCGTCAGCCATCATGCCCAGCCTCCAAATAAGTTCTATATCCTTTCTCTGGTATTCTATAACTTTGTTGACCTAATTTACTAGTTCTAATAATTATTTTGTGGTTCCACATATGTTTTTAAGGCTTTTGGTGTTGCTGCCAAAGTTATACAAAAAAGTTCATACCAGTTTGCATCCTAATGGTGTTTCAGCATATAACAAGATTTGTTTCTGCAAATACTCAAATTTTCTTTTGATATTTGCCAACTTGTTTGGGGTGGGAGATATTTGGAATAATAAAAACCAATTTGGCATGGGCACCAACTGGTCAGAGAGAACACCAGCTATAAATAATATTCAGGGGAGCCTGAACATGTGAAAAAGAGCAAATTGTTTTTATTTGCATTTCTGTGATCATTAAAGTTGAACATTTTAAATATGCTTATTAGACATCTATTTTTAATTAATTCATTCATTTTTTTTGAGACAGGGTCTCACTCTGTTGCCCAGGCTGGAGTGCAGTGGTGTGATCATTGCTTACTGCAGCCTCAACCTCCTGGGCTCAGGTGATCCTCCCACCTCAGCCTCCCAAGTAACTGGGACTACAGACACATGCCGTCACACCCTGCTAATTTTTTGTATTTTTGGTGGAGACAAGGTTTCGCCATGTTGCCCAGATTGGTCTTGAACTCCTGGGCTCAAGCAGTCCACCTGCCTCAGCCTCCCAAAATGCTAGGATTACATGCCTAAGCCACCATGCCCAGCCACATCTGTTGCTTTTTATTATTATTCATGCCACTTTTTTTTGTCAGAAATTCTAATTTGTGTGAAATCTAAACTGTTATCTTCCTTTAGCCTTCTGGGCATTAGTTAGCTAAACAGGGCTTCCCAAGCCACAAGGTTACACAAATATTTGAAGAAAATATAGGGGAATTTTTTTTTTTTTAATATTTACTTTTTTGGTTGGGTGTGGTGGCTCACACCTGTAATCCTAGCATTTTGGGAGGCTGAGGCAGGCAGATGGCTTGAGCTCAGGAGTTCAAGACTAGTCTGGGCAACATGATGAAACCCCGTCTCTACAAAAAACACAAAAATTAGCTGGTCATGGTGGCATGTGCCTGT
The DNA here is from genome assembly GCF_028858775.2 of Pan troglodytes. Lineage (NCBI taxonomy): Eukaryota > Metazoa > Chordata > Mammalia > Primates > Hominidae > Pan > Pan troglodytes. The sequence continues at coordinate 36,267,395 of NC_086015.1, forward strand.
AGTCCCAGCTACTTGGGAGGCTGAGGTGGGAGGATGGCTTGAGCCCAGGAAGTGGAGGTTGCAGTGAGCCATGACCGTGCTGTCACTGCACTCCAGCCTGGGCAACAGAGCCAGACCCTGTCTCAGAAAAAATAAAAAAAAAATTTACTGTCTTAAATTTTAAGAAGTCTTTTTGTGTGTATAATGTAAGAATTTTACTTCTTTACCCAAGTGGATATCCAGTTGCGTCACTATTAATCATATTTTATTTCCTTATATGCAGAACTATTTCTTAACCCTATTTTGTTCTATTCCTGTGTGAATTCCCAGTCCCTTTTAATTATTATAGTGTTATCGTGTATTTTAATATTCAATAGGGTAAGCCATACAAAATTTTCTATTTCTTTGCTATCGCTGTATACTTATACTAACATTCAAGGTGATTTTTAGAATCAATGTGTCTTAAATTCCATTTCAACTTGGATTGTGATTTCATTATATTTATAAACTAATTTGAGGAGTTGACTTTCTGATGCCAAATCTTACCATCTGGGAATGTTTTATCTCTTCATTTATTCAGGTTATTTTATGTTCTTAAAGTGCTGATTTTTTTCCAGATGAATCTTAGGCATTTCTTACTCAGTTTTAAGTATTTTCAATTTTTGATAAATGGGATTTGTCAAAAATGAATTGGATTTCACTCATTTCTGATTATTTGTGATTTATAAGAAAGCTGTTAATTTTTAAATTTTGGTCTTGTGTGTAGCTATCTCGAGTTATTCTCATACTTTTTGAATATGGGTGGTTTTCATTTTCTTTTTATACTTTTTTCCATTATTGCATAGGCTAAGATTGCCAATATAATGTCAAATAATTGGGATGATGTAGATATCCTTGGCTTGCTCATAACTTTAATTGGATATTTCCAGTATTATGATAGTACAGTTTTAACTGTAGGGTCTGTTATTCTTTATTGAGTTAAGGAAGGGAAGTTAACTGTGTACCCTTTTTAATTAGGAGTGATTTGAGCAGTATGAATGGGAATGGACCTAGGAGATAGGATTGTTTTGGTGGGGAAGTGCTTTTTATTGAGGTGATCATTTGAGGTTTGTTTACTTCAATTGGCTAATGTAGTGAATTGTATTAGGAAACCTAATGTTGAATTATTCTTGTACTCTTGGGATAACCTCTACTTAGTTGTATTATTTTGATAAACTATTGAATTTAAATGTTTTTTACTCTTGGATTTGATTTATTAATATCACATCTAGGGATATCGTGGCTATGTGCATATGTAAAATCAGCCTTAGTTTCCTTTGCTATATTCCATTTTGTCTGATTCTAATCCTGTCAGACCAGCTTTTTTTGTAGCATTTATTTATTTTCTTGTCCCTTTATCTTTTTTTTTTTTTTTTTTTGGAGACAAAGTCTCACTCTGTCGCCCAGGCTGGAGTGCAGTTGGCACGATCTTGGCCCACTGCAACCTTTGCCTCTAAGGTTCAAGTGATTATCCTGCCTCAGCCTCCCTAGTAGCTGGGATTACAGTCGTCCGCCATCATGCCCGGCTAATTATTTTTGTATTTTTATTTTAGTAGCGACAGGGTTTCACCATGCTAGCCAGGCTGGTCTCAAACTCCTGACCTCAGGTGATCCACCTGCCTCAGCCTCCCAAAGTGCTGGGATTACAGGCGTGAGCCACCATGCCTGGCCTCTTCATCTTTTTAAACTAATCGTGGTAATTTATTTTCACCATGCATTTCTCCAATTTCTTTTTCAAGAGACCAGGTCTTGCTATGTTGCCCAAGCTGGAGTGCAGTGGCTGTTCACAGGTGAGATCATAGTACACTTCAGCTTTGAACTAATGACCTCAGACAGTCCTCCCACCTTAGCCTCCCAAGTAGCTGGGACTGCAGGTGAGCACTAATGTGCCCAGCTTGTCCCTTTATGTTTTTATTTTTTTCAGGGGGGAGGATGGAGTTTCACGCTTGTTGCCCAGGCTGGAGTGCAATGGCACAATCTCAGCTCACTGCAACCTCTGCCTCCCAGGTTCAAGTGATCCTCCTGCCTCAGCCTCCCAAGTAGCTGGGATCACAGGTGCCCACCACCATGCCCAGCTAATTTTTGTATTTTTAGTAGAAATGGTGTTTTACCATGTTGGCCAGGCTGGTCTCGAACTCCTGACCTCAGGTAATCCACCCACCTCGGTATCCCAAAATGCTGGGATTACAGGTGTGAGCCACTGCACCTGGCCTTGTCCCTTTATTTTTTAATTGAGTGGGATTTGTATAACATAAAATTAACCAGTTTAAAATGAACAATTGAGTGGCATTTACTACATTTACAATGTTGTACAATTGCCACTTCTAATTCCAAAACACTTCATGTTCTCCAAAAGGAAACACCCCTTTTATTTTTTACCTTTCCTTGTCATCTTGTTATAAGTACATCTTCTATATGTATCATATAGTTAGATTTTATTTGTATACCCAGTCTGAGAACTTGTCTTTCAATATGGAAATTTAACACATTTATATTTATTGTGATTATTTAGAATTCTTAGTTTTCCTTATTTTTTCTTCTAGTGATTGAAAGTTATAAATTCTATTTTGTTTGGAGTTACTTTAAAATTTTTACCCCAAATTTTAAGCTCATAATTTTCTAAATATCCAGATAATTAATCATGATATATAATTATATGATTCCATTCAAAAGACAATACTTTCCCCCTTACCTATTCCTGGCCACGTACTTTGTGTCAGCCAACTTTCTCTGGATTAAAAAAAAAAAAATGACAACTTTATTGAGATACAGTTTACATACTGTAAAGTTCACCCATTCAAAGTATACAACTAAGTGGCTTTTAGAATATTCATAGCATTGTACAATCATCACTACAACTACTTTTAGAACATTTTCATTACCCTAAAAAGAAACCCCATACCCACTAACATATATTCTCCATTTCTTCCCAAATCCTCCCTCCACCAGCCCTAGTCAGCTACTAATCTACTGTCTGTCTCTATAAATTTGCCTATTTTGGACATTTCCTATAAAGGGAGTCCTATAATATATGGTCTTCTTTGACTTATTTTTGTGGCTTCTTTCACTTAGCATAGTATTTTCAAGATTTATCCATGTTGTGGCATGTATCAGTATTTCATTTCTTTTTTTTTTAACCAGCTAATAGTCCATTGTGTAGAAATACCACATTTTATTCATCTGTTCATGGACATTTGTTTGTTTCTGCCTTTTAACTATTATTAATAATGCTGTTAAGAATATTTATGTAGAAGGTTTTGTGTGGATATATATTTTTATTTCTCTTGAATATATTTCATGCTGTTTAGAGTGGAACCGCTATCATCATATGGTAACTCTCCATTTAACTTTTTGAGGAACTGCCAGACTATTTTTCAAAGTGTGCGTGCCATTTTACAATCCCTGTACTACTTTTTAAAAAATGATTTCTTAGGAATCATTGCTTGGCAGTCATCTTAAGATTCCCACCCATATTACTGAACAACTATTTAGACTTAACCACAAATTTAAATTTGTTCGCACTATTACTTTTCATGTTATTTTTTGTGTCACGTACTTTCTTCATTTTTCATTTTGCTGGAGGTACCTTTTTGAGTAATTATTTTAGAAAGGGTTTGAAAGTGGTAAACTTTTTGAGTCATTGCACATCCATTTCATCTTTCTTTTACCTTCATACTTGAATAATAATTTGGTTAGTATAAAGCTATAGATCTCAAAATTTCTTTTCATTAATTTTTACTCAGTTATTTTTTTAGAGGGATGAGGACAGGATCTCACCCTGCCACCCAGGATGGAGTGCAGTGACATGATCTTGGCTCACTGCAGCCTCAACATCCACAGGCTCAGGTGATCCTCCCACTTCAGCCTCCCAAGTAGCTGGGACTACAGGTACTTGCCACCATGCCCAGCTAATTTTTTTGTATTTTTTGTAGAGACAGGATTTCACCGCATTGCCCAGTCTGGTCTCAAACTCTTCGGCTCAAGCAATATGCCTGCGTTGGCCTCCCAAAGTGCTGGGGTTACAGGTATGAGCCACCATGCCCAGCCAAGAAAATTTTTTAAAATTAATTCTTTGAGGATATTGTTCCATTGTCTTCTAACATCCAGTGATTTTTGTTTTTTGGTTTGTTTTGTTGTTATTAGGGTGTCACTCTGTCACCTAGGCTGGAATGCTGTGGCTCAAACATGGCTCAATGCAGCCTCAGCCTCCTGTGCAGGTGGGACCACAGGTGTGCACCACCACGCCTGGATAATTTTTTTTATTTTTTGTAGAGGCAGGAGTCTCACTTTGTTGCCCAGGCGGGTCTCCAATTCCTGGACTCAAGCAAGCCTTCTGCCTCGGCTTCCCAGAGTGCTGGGATTACAGGTGTGAGTCACTGTACCTGGCTGCATTCAGTGTTGTTAATAAGAGACTTGATGGTCTGGTAGTATCTAAACAGGCCTGTTAGGCTCAGTACCTCCCAGACCTTGTCCATTCATGAATGTGCATTCCCACAGACTCGTTACAGCAGAGTCTTGCGTGAATGATGTCTTGCACTACTACCCATGCAAATGTAGCACTGGTGGTGTAGCAATAAATTGTAGGTGAAATGGGAGTGTTTTATACAGGAGAAATGGCTTATGAAAGGCAGTTTTGTAACCATGTAAGATAATTATAGGGAAGTTTCTTCAGGTTGATGTGGTTTGGAATAAAAGATTGTTAAAGCCTTCCTTCGAGTTTCCCAAGTCCTGGTGGGATCTCTCCCTGCCCTCACTCTAATCTGGGAGGACTTAGGGAGACAAAGTTCCTTCTCTCAAGACAGCTCTAGCCTGATATTTCCTGGTGTTCCCTGCTGAGAATATATTCCTTGCATCTATTGCAGTAAACTGTAACTTCTATAATGTTTGTCAGAGGGCTAGCTTTCACTGGGCTTCAAATCCACTCCTCTGTGGGAATCAGGTTCTCTTTTCCTTTTAAGTAACTAAATGGTCTTTTTCCCTCCCTAGAACCTTTTGAAATTGTTTCCCTATCTTTAGGGATCTATGGTGATATCTCCCTAGATACCACTGTATGTCTGGAAGAAGCATGATCTCAGATCACTGCAACCTCTGCTTCCTGGGTTCAAGCAATTCTATTTCCCAGTAGCTGGGATTACAGGCATGGCCTCTATGCCCGGCTAATTTGTGTATTGTTGTTAGAGACGGGTTTTTGCCATGTTGGCCCAGCTGGTCTCAAACTCCTGACCTCAAGTGATTCACCCACCTCAGCCTCCCAAAGTGCTGGGATTACAGGAGTGAGCCACAACACTGGAAAGGCATTCTTTATTTGTCCTCCTTGCCACTTTTTGGGCTCTTTATAAGTACTATACAAATCTAGCTTTGGCATAGGGAGATTTCTCTTATTTTCTGCATTCGTTCTTTGTTTTCTCCATTAAAGGAATCTTTATTCAATCCAGGAGTTCCAGGAAAGATTAAACTGTCTTCAATATCTCCTAATTTTTATTTCATATTTCTCTTTGCACTTTGCAAATAGTGTAATTTTCTAGAAAAATTACACTTTAAGCCCAAATTCAAATTTCCAGTTAAGTATGCTCTGCCTTTCAACCCATCTATTGCTTTATTATGGCTTTAATAGTTTTAATTCCCAACAATTAGTCATTCTAAAATGTTTGCTTTTAGTCTGATCTCTTTTTTATTGAATCACTTTAAGGATCTTGAGTGTATTTGCTTTGTTTACCAAGAGACCACTTCTGCTTGTTGAATCTGTTGCTTCTCCTGTGCTGTTTTCTTCAGTCATTTGGTGATTAATGGTTGTCCATGTTTGTAATAGTAGATGAGATGACTGGAGACTGTTTGCTTAGCTTAAGTGAGAATCCCTGTACCTCGGCAGTGAATACAGGTTTTCATCGTGTGATATGCATCTGATGGTTTTTCAGAGGAAGGGAAATATTGACAGGGCTGGGAGGGGGAAACTAGGGGTAGTGGGGCTGCATGGGCTTTCTTAAGATGTGTGCAAATAGCTTATTGAAGCATCTGGAAATCTCAAATCTTTATCCTGGGGGCTATTTCCAGAAGTCGCTGCTGGAGGGAGGGGGAAGATAATTAACTCGGTAGTTTCTAAGCCTTTAAATGTACTCCTTAGCAGATTACCCTTAACTCATTCCCTCTCCAACTTTTGTTATTGCTTCTAATCTTTGGTTTATCTAGGGGTCTGTTTGGAGGCCTGATTTTTTCAGTAGGTCCTTTATTTTCTGCTCCAGAGCTGCAGACAAGAAACTCCCTTGCTTATCATTAGTTTGTTCTCCAGTGCCTTCCAGGAAGTTCTCACTGCTTCAGACTGCTGTTGCTGCTTTCTAGCTTTTCAGCACTACTACGTATTTTTTTAATTTGGGAGTGGGAGACGTTTCAGTGGAATTTGGGAAGGATAAAGAGGTCCTAGCTACAAAGAAGTTCAGTAGTTTTGTTATTCACTTATAGACATTTTAAACATATATAAGGAATAATGACCCTCTTTCTGTGTTGTGAATATTTTTTCTAGCTTATCCCTTAGTTTTATTTACAGTGCTTTGTTTTTTTGTTTTGTTTTGTTTTTTTTGCGATGGTCTTGCTCTGTCACCCAGGCTGGAGTGCAGTGGCATGATCACAGTTCACTAAAGCCTCGACCTCCCAGGCTCAAGTGAGCCTCTCACTTTAGCCTCCTGAGTAGCTGGGACTACAGGCATGTGCCACCATGCCTGGCTGATTTTTTTAATTTTTTGTGGAAATGGGGTCTCAGTTTGGTGCCCAGGCTGTTCTCAAACTTCTGGGCTCAAGCAGTCCTCCTGCTTTGGCCTCCCAAAGTGCCATAGTGACTTTATTTACAAAATCTAAAGTTTATCTTCAAATCTCTCAGTCTTACTGTTTTCCCCACGTTGGGTGTCATCCTTAGAAAGTACTATCTCACTACATGTCGGCAAAGCCTGAGTTCTGTCCCCTCGCTTCCCCACCCCACTGCCCCCGGACAGCGTGAGCTTCACCACTCGTTCCACCTTCTCCTCCAACTGCCGGTCCGTGGGCTCTGTCCAGGGGCCCAGCTACTGGCATCCAGCCAGTCAGCAGTGCAGCCAGCATCTATGCAGGCGCCGGAGGGCGGGGGGGGCTCTGGTTCCCGGATCGCCATGTCCTGCTCCACCAGCTTCCAGGGTGGCATGGGGTCCGGGGACCTGGCCGCAGGGACGGCCAGGGGTCTGGCAGGAATGGGAGGCATCCAGAACGGGAAGGAGACCACGCAAAGCCTGAACGACTGCCTGGCCTCCTACCTGGACAAAGTGAAGAGCCTGGAGACCGTGAACCGGAGGCTGGAGAGCAAAATCCCCTGAAGGGACCCCAGGTCAGATACTGGGCCATTACTTCAAGACCATCAAAGACCTGAGGGCTCAGATCTTCTCAAATACTGTGGACAATGCCCGCATTGTTCTGCAGATTGACAATGCCTGTCTTGCTGCTGATGACTTTAGAGTCAAGTATGAAACAGAACTGGCCATGTGCCAGTCTTTGGAGAATGACATTCATGGGCTCTTCAAGGTCATTGATGACACCAATGTCACTCAGCTGCAGCTGGAGACAGAGATTGAGGCTCTCAAGGAGGAGCTGCTCTTCATGAAGAAGAACCATGAAGAGGAAGTAAAAGGCCTACAAGCCCAGATTGCCAGCTCTGGGTTGACCGTGGAGGTAGATGCCCCCAAATCTCAGGACCTTGCCAAGATCATGGCAGACATCCAGGCCCAATATGACGAGCTGGCTCGGAAGAACTGAGAGGGGCTGGACAAGTACTGGTCTCAGCAGATTGAGGAGAGACCACAGTGGTCACCACGCAGACCGCCAAGGTTGGAGCTGCTGAGATGCCACTCACGGAGCTGAGACGTGCAGTCCAGTCCTTGGAGATTGACCTGGACTCCATGAGAAATGTGAAGGCCAGCCTGGAGAACAGCCTGAGGGAGGTGGAGGCCCGCTACACCCTGCAGATAGAGCAGCTCAACGGGATCCTGCTGCACCTGGAGTCAGAGCTGGCACTGACCCAGGCAGAGGGACAGCACCAGGCCCAGGAGTACAAGGCCCTGCTGAACATCAAGGTCAAGCTGGAGGCTGAGATCGCCAGCTACCATCGCCTGTTGGAAGATGGCGAGGACTTCAATCTTGGTGATGCCCTGGACAGCAGCAACTCCATGCAAACCATCCAAAAGACCACCACCTGCCGGAGAGTGGATGGCAAAGTGGTGTCTGAGACCAACGACACCAAAGTTCTGAGACATTAAGCCAGCAGAAGCAGGGTACCCTTTGGGGATCAGGAGGCCAATAAAAAGTTCAGAGGTCATTGAAAAAAAAAAGTATTATCTCGCTAACAAAGCTAAATATAATGAACTATACGTTAATATTTTGCCTATATTTTTCATGTGCTTTAAAATATTTAACTTTAATATTGAAATGCATTTCAGCAGAAATATAAAGTTGGGCTCTAATTTTGTTTTCAAATGTCTACTCAGTTGTCCCAACATTTCATATTGGTAAATTCATTGTACATTCCCTTACCTGGATTGCTTTCTGTTTTTCATTTACTACTTGTATGTGCTTGGGTTCAACTGTATACTTTCTAGTCTGTTCTACTCTTTGTTTCCATGTTTTAATACCTGTAGTTCTAGATTACATGTTAACATCTGATAGGATAATCTATCTCAGCTGTGATTTTTTTAAAGTTTTTTTTTTCCCCCCTATTTTCACATGTTTATATGTTTCTTCTTCAAGTTGACCTTTATAATTTTTTTTACAGTCACTGCTGGTGCCTCCTTTCCTTTGTTAGATTATATTGGATTTTTATATAACACATAGATTAATTTTGGGAAAATCATTTTATACTACTCTAGTTCCTAAAAGGGAAACTTTTCAGCTATTTCTTTGTCTCAGGTTATGTCTTAGTATTGATTCTTAAGCTCCTCAAGGTCTTTCCCAGTCTAAAATGCTATGAAGGTTGGATACAGTGGCTCATGCCTGTAACCCCAGCACTTTGGGAGGCCAAAGCCAGAGGATTGCTTGAGGCCAGGAGTTTGAGACCACACTGAGCAACATAGCGAGACCATGTCTCTACAAAAAATTTAAAAATGAGCCAGGTATGGTGGTGCATGACTGTAGTCCCAGATACTTGGGAGGCTGAGGCAGGAGGATTGCCTGGGCGACAGAGTGAGACTGTGTCCATCTCAAAAAAAAAAAAAGAAGAAAAACTAAGAAAACAAAATGCTATGAGTTTTACAGTGCAAGTTAATAATACATATCTTGTTTATTGTCATAAAAATGTGTTAAATATTTACTGTGTGCCAGAATCTGTGTCTAGGCCTTAGAATATAGTGGTAAATAGCACCTTTCTATGTTTATTTAAACAAATGATCAATTATAGGAATTAAGACATGTAAAGAAAAATATGCTTAAAAACATATTAAATTATAGTAGGAAAAACTCAAGTTTTCAAATTTGAGGTGAAATTCAAGAGGCATTTCTTCCTTGTAGGCATTTGGTCCTTTATTCACCCCATAGAGAGAGTTAAATCTAAAATTTGACAGGAAAATACCATTTGTTTGTTTGTTTGTTTTTGCTAAGATTTATGAGTAGCACTGTTTCTAGGAAGGTGCCCGTACTTTTCCTTAGATGAGCACTCTACCATTTAAAGGGTTTTCACGTTCATTATCTCAGTTGATAATAAACCAGTCCCAGGTTGTGGGGAATCCCTCCTTTCTTTCATTTCCACTTCTAGTTGAGCCATGATTTGAGGAAACAGTTCTTAAATAACACATGAATGAGTCAACCACACCCTTGTGGAGTTCAGCGTGAAACAAATGCCATCTGATTGCTTGTCCATCCTCTGTACACACCCATGAGATTCATGGTGCCAGCCTAGTAATATGTCCCTTTCATGGGAAAGTAGAATGTTCATTGTCTTAGAGTTCAACTGAAGATGACAATCTACTGTAGCTGGTTGAAGCTGGAAGGGATTTATTATGCATCACTAGTTGGCTTCCAAAATTTTTGGTAGGGTTGGAGGAGCAGGCTCTAGGCTGAGCTTCCAGGAGCACCTACTGGAATCATACCATGGAACTGGCCTGCCATCAGAAGGAAGGTGAGGAAGCAGGATCTACTCTCATGTCTGCTGGGTCCTGGATGTCCATTGTCCCCATTGCGAGTCATGATATCACGTGGCTGCCCCCTGACTTGCCTCTCAACACCACGAAGCAAGGAATGGGACGCTGGGATTTCAGTTTTCTGTGGACTGCCACAGAAAAACAAGTACCTTCTTGGCTATGTCTGCCAGCAGGAACAAAGAGGCATCCAAAGCATGTCCTTTGGGCCATGGTGTTGTCTTTTTCCTTCTAAGTCTAGGATGGGTGTGTCTGCTGAAGCTACATCATTGTGTGGAACCTGAGCTGTGGTCCAGCTTTCCAGCCTCTAGTGAGCAGTAAGGCACACTGCAAGGGGAATGTGGCAGAGGTGAGTGGATCCACATGGAGTATTTACTACATCCACTTCATTGGATTCTACCTGGGTCACTGTGTTGGAGGTGGAAGGCCACCTGTGATTTGTGTTGCTTCTAAAACATTCTAAGGACTTGCCCTATTTCAATTAAGACACACTTTGATTTCTGGCTATGCAACCTTTACAACTGACCTGATACTTCCTGAACTTCCATCTGTAATAATGAGAAAGATAATGACGATGTCACATGTTAGTAGAAGATAAAGTGAGCAAAAATACACCAAAGCTCTGTCTCAGAGGTAAATAATAGCTTATTTCTTGGGTTACTGTAGGCTTATTTCTTCCCTTTTTTAATCAGCCAGTCTAGATATTGTACATTAATTCCGCCTGGACCGGGCTGTATTTGGAATGAGTGGTCATATCAGCTTCTAGTGAGTTTTCACACACTCAGCAATGAGCGGGAACATAGAATTTAGCCTCTCTGGTACATATAGGGTTAGGATTAGGATCATACTTGTAACTAAAGAAAGCTTAAAAGCTATGTTAAAAACCACAGAGCAGGGCAGTTCCAAGATGGCCAAATAGGAACAGCTCCAATCTACAGCTCCCACTGTGAACGATGCAGAAGACGGATGATTTCTGCATTTCCAACTGAGATTGGAAGACAGTAGCGGTTCTCCCAGCACGCAGCTTGAGATCTGAGAACGGACAGACTGCCTCCTCAAGTGGGTCCCTGACCCCTGAGTAGCCTAACTGGGAGGCACCCCCCAGTAGGGGCAGACTGACACCTCACACGGCCGGGTACCCCTCTGAGACAAAACTTCCAGAGGAACAATCAGGCAGCAACATTTGCTGTTCACCAATATTCGCTGTTCTGCAGCCTCCGCTGCTGATACCCAGGCAAACAGGGTCTGGAGTGGACCTCCGGCAAACTCCAACAGACCTGCAGCTGAGGGTCCTGACTGTTAGAAGGAAAACTAACAAACAGAAAGGACATCCACACCAAAACCCCATCTGTACGTCACCATCATCAAAGACCAAAGGTAGATAAAACCACAAAGATGGGGAAAAAAAAACGAGCAGAAAAACTGAAAATTCTAAAAATCAGAGCGCCTCTCCTCCTCCAAAGGAACGCAGCTCCTCACCAGCAACGGAACAAAGCTGGACCGAGAATGACTTTGACGAGTTGAGAGAAGAAGGCTTCAGAAAATCAAACTTCTCTGAGCTAAAGGAGGAAGTTCGAGCCCATGGTAAGGAAGTTAAAAACCTTGAAAAAAGATTAGACGAATGACTAACTAGAATAACCAATGCAGAGAAGTCCTTAAAGGACCTCATGGAGCTGAAAACCACGGCATGAGAACTACGTGACGAATGCACAAGCCTCAGTAGCCGATTCGATCAACTGGAAGAAAGGGTATCAGTGATGGAAGATCAAATGAATGAAATAAAGCGAGAAGAGAAGTTTAGAGAAAAAAGAATAAAAAGAAACGAACAAAGCCTTCAAGAAATATGGGACTATGTGAAAAGACCAAATCTATGTCTGATTGGTGTACCTGAAACTGACAAGGAGAATGCAACCAAGTTGGAAAACACTCTGCAGGATATTATCCAGGAGAACTTCCCCAATCTAGCAAGGCAGGCCAACATTCAAATTCAGGAAATACAGAGAACGCCACAAAGATACTCCTTGAGAAGAGCAGCTCCAAGACACATAATTGTCAGATTCACCAAAGTTGAAATGAAGGAAAAAGTGTTAAGGGCAGCCAGAGAGAAAGGTCGGGTTACCCACAAGGGGAAGCCCATCAGACTAACCGCTGATCTCTCAGCAGAAACTCTACAAGCCAGAAGAGAGTGGGGGTCAATATTCAACATTCTTAAAGAGAAGAATTTTTAACCCAGAATTTCATATCCAGCCAACTAAGCTTCATAAGTGAAGGAGAAATAAAATCCTTTACAGACAAGCAAATGCTGAGCGATTTTGTCACCACTGGGCCTGCCCTATAAGAGCTACTGAAGGAAGCACTAAACGTGGAAAGGAAACCCGTACCAGTCACTGCAAAAACATGCCAAATTGTAAAGACCATCGAGGCTAGGAAGAAACTGCATCAAGTAACAAGCAAAATAACCAGCTAACATCATAATGACAGGATCAAATTCACACATAACAATATTAACCTTAAATGTAAATGGGCTAAATGCTCCAATTAAAAGACACAGACTGGCAAATTGGATCAAGAGTCAAGACCCATCAGTGTGCTGTATTCAGGAAACCCATCTCACATGCAGTGACACACATAGGCTCAAAATAAAGGGATGGAGGAAGATCTACCAAGCAAATGGAAAACAAAAAAAGGCAGGTGTTGCAATCCTAGTCTCTGATAAAACAGACTTTAAACCAACAAAGATCAAAAGAGACCAAGAAGGCCATTACATAATGGTAAAGGGATCAATTCAACAAGAAGAGCTAACTATCCTAAATATATATGCACCCAATACAGGAGCACCCAGATTCATAAAGCAAGTCCTTAGAGACCTACAAAGAGACTTAGACACCCACACAATAATAATGGGAGACTTTAACACCCCAATGTCAACATTAGACAGATCAACAAGACACAAAGTTAATAAGGATATCCAGGAATTGAACTCAGCTCTGCACCAAGCGGACCTAATAGACACCTACAAAACTCTCCGCCCCAAATCAACAGAATATACATTCTTCTCAGCACCACACCGCACTTACTCCAAAATTGACCACATAGTTGGAAGTAAAGCACTCCTCAGCAAATGTAAAAGAACAGAAATTATAACAAACTGTCTCTCAGACCACAGTGCAATCAAACTAGAACTCAGAATTAAGAAACTCACTCAAAACTGCTCAACTACATGGAAACTGAACAACCTGCTCCTGAATGACTACTGGGTACATAACGGAATGAAGGCAGAAATAAAGATGTTCTTTGAAACCAACGAGAACAAAGACACAACATACCAGAATCTCTGGGACACATTTAAAGCAGTGTGTAGAGGGAAATTTACAGCACTAAATGCCCACAAGAGAAAGCAGGAAAGATCTAAAATTGACACCCTAACATCACAATTAAAACAACTAGAGAAGCAAGAGCAAACACATTCAAAAGCTAGCAGAAGGCAAGAAATAACTAAGATCAGAGCAGAACTGAAGGAGATAGAGACACAAAAAACCCTTCAAAAAATCAATGAATCCAGGAGCTGTTTTTTTGAAAAGATCAACAAAATTGATAGACCGCTAGCAAGACTAATAAAGAAGAAAAGAGAGAAGAATCAAATAGACGCAATAAAAAATGATAAAGGGGATATCACCACCGATCCCACAGAAATACAAACTACCATCAGAGAATACTATAAACACCTCTACGCAAATAAACTAGAAAATCTAGAAGAAATGGATAAATTCCTGGACACATACACCCTCCCAAGACTAAACCAGGAAGAAGTTGAATCTCTGAATAGACCAATAACAGGTGCTGAAATTGAGGCAATAATTAATAGCTTACCAACCAAAAAAAGGTCCAGGACCAGATGGATTCACAGCCGAATTCTACCAGAGGTACAAAGAGGAGCTGGTACCATTGCTTCTGAAACTATTCCAATCAATAGAAAAAGAGGGAATCCTCCCTAACTCATTTTATGAGGCCAGCATCATCCTGATACCAAAGCCTGGCAGAGAGACAACAAAAAAAGAGAATTTTAGACCAATATCCCTGATGAATATCAATGCAAAAATCCTCAATAAAATACTGGCAAACCGAATCCAGCAACACATCAAAAAGCTTATCCACCATGATCAAGTGGGCTTCATCCCTGGGATGCAAGGCTGGTTCAACATATGCAAATCAATAAACATAATCCTGCATATAAACAGAACCAATGACAAAAACCACATGATTATCTCAATAGATGCAGAAAAGGCCTTTGACAAAATTCAACAGCCTTTCATGCTAAAAACTCTCAATAAATTAGGTACTGATGGGACGTATCTCAAAATAATAAGAGCTATTTATGACAAACCCCAGCCAATATCATACTGAATGGGCAAAAACTGGAAGCATTCCCTTTGAAAATTGGCACAAGACAGGGATACCCTCTCTCACCACTCCTATTCAACATAGTGTTGGAAGTTCTGGCCAGGGCAATCAGGCAGGAGAAGGAAATAAAGTGTATTCAATTAGGAAAAGAGGAAGTCAAATTGTCCCTGTTTGCAGATGACATGATTGTATATCTAGAAAACCCCATCATCTCAGCCCAAAATCTCCTTAAGCTGATAAACAACTTCAGCAAAGTCTCAGGATACAAAATCAATGTGCAAAAATCACAGGCATTCTTATACACCAATAACAGACAAACAGAGAGCCAAATCATGAGTGAACTCCCATTCATAATTGCTTCAAAGAGAATAAAATGCCTAGGAATCCAATTTACAAGGGATGTGGAGGACCTCTTCAAGGAGAACTGCAAACCACTGCTCAACAAAATAAAAGAGGTTACAAACAAATGGAAGAACATTCCCTGCTCATGGATAGGAAGAATCAATATCGTGAAAATGGCCGTACTGCCCAAGGTAATTTATAGATTCAATGCCATCCCCATCAAGCTACCAATGACTTTCTTCACAGAATTGGAAAAAACTACTTTAAAGTTCATATGGAACCAAAAAGGAGCCCGCATTGCCAAGTCAATCCTAAGCCAAAAGAACAAATCTGGAGGCATCATGCTACCTGACTTCAAACTATCCTACAAGGCTACAGTAACCAAAACAGCATGGTACTGGTACCAAAACAGAGATATAGACCAATGGAACAGAACAGAGCCCTCAGAAATAATGCCACACATCTACAACTATCTGATCTTTGACAAACCTGACAAAAACAAGAAATGGGGAAAAGATTCCCTATTTAATAAATGGTGCTGGGAAAACTGACTAGCCATATGTAGAAAGCTGAAACGGGACCCCTTCCTTACACCTTATACAAAAATTCATTCAAAATGGATTAAAGACTTAAATGTTAGACCTAAAACCATAAAAACCCTAGAAGAAAACCTAGGCAATACCATTCAGGACATAGGCATGGGCAAGGACTTCACGTCTAAAACACCAAAAGCAATGGCAACAAAAGCCAAAATTCACAAATGGGATCTAATTAAACTAAAGAGCTTCTGCACAGCAGAAGAAACTACCATCAGAGTGAACAGGCAACCCACAAAATGGGTGAAAATTTTTGCAATCTGCTCACCTAACAAAGGGCTAATATCCAGAATCTACAAGGAACTCAAACAAATTTACAAGAAAAAAACAAACAACCCCATCAAAAAGTGGGTGAAGGATATGAACAGACACTTCTCAAAAGAAGACATTTATGCAGTAAAAAGACACATGAAAAAATGCTCATCATCACTGGCAATCAGAGAAATGCAAATCAAAACCATAATGAGATACCATCTCACACCAGTTAGAATGGCAATCATTAAAAAGTCAGGAAACAACAGGTGCTGGAGAGGATGTGGAGAAATAGGAACACTTTTACACTGTTGGTGGGACTGTAAACTAGTTCAACCATTGTAGAAGTCAGTGTGGCGATTCCTCAAGGATCTAGAACTAGAAATACCATTTGACCCAGCCATCCCATTACTGGGTATATACCCAAAGGATTGTAAATCATGCTGCTATAAAGACACATGCACACGTATGTTTATTGTGGCACTATTCACAATAGCAAAGACTTGGAACCAAGCCAAATGT
Organism: Pan troglodytes; assembly: GCF_028858775.2. Classification (NCBI taxonomy): domain Eukaryota; kingdom Metazoa; phylum Chordata; class Mammalia; order Primates; family Hominidae; genus Pan; species Pan troglodytes. The sequence continues at coordinate 36,283,668 of NC_086015.1, forward strand.
CCAACAATGATAGACTGGATTAAGAAAATGTGGCACATACACACCATGGAATACTATGCAGCTATAAAAAATGATGAGTTCATGTCCTTTGTAGGGACATGGATGAAGCTGGAAACCATCATTCTCAGCAAACCCTGGCAAGGACTAAAAACCAAACACCGCATGTTCTCACTCATAGGTGGGAATTGAACAGTGAGAACACTTGGACACAGGAAGGGGAACATCACACCCTGGGGCCTGTTGTGGGGTAGGGGGAGCAGGGAGGGATAGCGTTAGGAGATATACCCAATGTAAATGATGAGTTAATGGATGCAGCACACCAACATGGCACATGTATACATATGTAACAAACCTGCATGTTGTGCACATGTACCCTAGAACTTAAAGTATAAAAAAAAAAAATACAGAGACCTGCTTATTTGGACTTTGAACATGACGTGTTCATTTAGTCTATGTAAATGATTAGTAGAATGATCTAGACACCATCATGAGTGATTCTAGCTTTGTAGGTAGAGTGGGAAGATTCCACTGATTTATGTTCCTATAGACTTTATTGAAAGAAGTCCTAAAAAGCTATGGGGTGGTCAGTTTTCCAGAAGTCTGAGTTTAATGACCTGTGTTGGAAAACATGCAAAGCTCTGATCTCATTCCTTATCTTGCCTTGCCCTTTCCTTCATCTATTCAAAATTATAACAGGTGCCGCTTTCTGGGGGGAAAATAGGGATCTTTATTGTGTGTTTATAACCTGCCTTGTTTCCAGAAAGGGCTTCAGGTAGGACAGAAATCTTTAAATTTAGGTTTTAAAGGATGCAACAAGAAATCTACATCAATCAATAACTGAAAAGCATCAAATATCACTTTGTTTGAAGCACTAAACACTGAGCAGGCTTGAAGGGATATTCTCAGATAAGTCACTTTAGAGACAGAAAGCAGTTATGTTGCCTGACACTGTTCACAGCAGTCTCAGAGTAAACAATATTGAGGACTTGTCAGCTAATCTCCCTTCAACTTTAGTTTTAGAGGGGAGAAATGTCTGTGTGCTTTGAAGCTCTGACCTTCTTCTGTTCTCAGGGAATTTCCTCAGGGAGAGAGATGTTTGAAGAGATCTATAACAGGTATATTTAATATTCTACTAGCTTATACTTTGGAAATTATGTCTAAGATTCCTTTTAATTGTGACATGAATATTGAGCAGTTTTCGTTTTCATTCACTTTTCACATCATGAACTAATGTTCATACCTCCCTGGGAAGTTAATGTCAGATTTTTAAACTTCCTTTTATGTGATTAGGTTGCTTTTGTGAAAGGTGGAAGACCAAAGCTCAGTTAACTAGGTCACTGGTTACTACCAGGCTAGTTTAGCGGCTAGCCTGTGGAACAAGAGCTGAGGTGGGAGCTGACGCTTTTGTTTCCAATCTCCCAACGTATGAAAAAGGTCAGTCCACAAGAGTTAGGTTGCAGATTTACATAACTGAGAAGTGGGGAGATGTCTTCTGCATGCCCCTAGAACTAAGATTCCTTCTTTGTTTCACTAAAACTTTTTTGTGTAAAATATCATACAGTACTAAAACCCATATACAATTTATTTGTTTTAAGAGATGGGATCTTGCTCTGTTGCCCAGGCTGGAGTGCAGTGGCATGATCATAGTTCACTCTAAACTTGAGCTCCTGGACTCAAGCAATCCTCCTGTCTCAGCCTCCTGAGTAGCTAGGACTACAGGCTTGCACTACCATGCCTGGCTAATTTTTTTTTTTTTGAGACGGGGGTCTCACTATGTTACCCAGGCTGGTCTCAAACTCCTATACTCAAGTAATCCTCCTGCCTCGGCCTCTCAAAGTGTTGGGGTTACAGGCATGAGCCACTGTACCAAGCTACCTGGCTAATTAAAAAAAATTTTTTTGTGTGGAGATAGGGTCTCACTGTGTTGCCCAGGCTGGTCTCAAACTCTGGGCCTCAAGCAATCCTCCTGCCTTGGCCTCCCAAAGCTCTGATATTATAGATGTAAGCCACTGTGCCTGGCCTAGAATTTAAATCATGATCGAACAAGTAACCATATGCAGCCACTGAGGTTAAGAAATAGAACATTACCACCATTGTGAAAGTCAGTGTGGTGATTCCTCAGGGATCTAGAACTGGAAATACCATCTGATCCAGCCATCCCATTACTGGGTATATACCCAAAGGAGTATAAATCATGCTACTATAAAGACACATGCACACATATGTTTATTGCAGCACTATTCACAATAGCAAAGACTTGGAACCAACCCAAATGTCCAACAATGATAGACTGGATTAAGAAAATGTGGCACGTAGACACCGTGGAATACTATGCAGCCATAAAAAATGATGAGTTCATGTCCTTTGTAGGGACATGGATGAAGCTGTAAATCATCATTCTCAGTAAACTATCGCAAGGACAAAAAACCAAACACCGCATGTTCTCACTCATAGGTGGGAATTGAACAGTGAGAACACTTGGACACAGGAAGGGGAACATCACACCCCGGGGCCTGTTGTGGGGTGGGGGGAGCGGGGAGGGATAGCATTGGGAGATATACCTAATGTAAATGACGAGTTAATGGGTGCAGCACACCAACATGGCACATGTATACATATGTAACTAACCTGCACGTTGTGCACATGTACCCTAAAACTTAAAGTATAATAATAAAAAAATAATAATAACATTACCCACACCCCAGAAACCATCCTTAAATGCTCTATTAGACATTATTTTTCCAAATTCCCCAAAGGTCACTACTACTATCCTAACTTCTACTAAAATGATTGATTTTGCCTATTTTTATTTTTATGTAAATAAAATCATACAGAAAGAAAAAGCAAAAAAGAAACAGAACATTACCATATTTTAGAGGCCCCTTGTAGCCTCTGCCCTCTTCTGCAGAGGTAACCACTATCCTGTTTTTTTATTTGTTTGTTTGAGACAGAGTTTCGCTCTTGTTGCCCAGGCTGGAGTGCAATGGCGTGATCTCAGCTCACCACAACCTCTGCCTCCTGGCTTCAAGCGATTCTCCTGCCTCAGCCTCCTGAGTAGCTGGGATTATAGGCATGCGCCACCACGCCTGGTAATTTTGTATTTGTAGTGGAGATGGGATTTCTCCGTGTTGGTCAGGCTGGTCTCATCGACCTCGGGTGACCCGCCTACCTAGGCCTCCCAAAGTGCTGGGATTATAGGCATGAGCCACCACGCCCAGCTGCATTCTGTACTCTATAAAGTTCAAAATTTTCCAAATATTGTTTACCTTGTCTCATTTTGCACCTTACAGAATATGGAATCACATGGGATTTCCTTCTCTGACTTGCTTCCTCCATTCATCATTGAGTGTTTTTTCCATATTGACATAGGTAGCTGTTGTTCCTTAACTTTTAAAGTTTTACCATATTTTATTTTATGAATGTGCCATAATTTGCCCCTTCTAGGTTGATGGCCTCCTGGATTGCCATCTTTTGAACTGATTAAATTTTCCTGTTTGTGTTTCTCATTCTCTTTCTTCTGTTTGTTTGGAAGCTATGCTGTATTCTTTTAGTAGATCTTTAGCTGTCTTAACATGCATACTTAGTCTATTATACAGGCTAAAATTAAACAGTATTTTTATCCTGCTCCTAAACAAATACAAAGACCTCAGAACTCTAAATCAGATAAAATTCTTCATAATTTATCGTATTTTCTTGTCGTTTAGTGTTAGCTACTTTTCCACCTACAAATTAGGCATTCTAGTTGTTTTACATAGTCAACAATTTAGCTTTACTCACAACCCACATAGTTGCCTGATGTCTTTCTTTGCTCATTGTTCCTTCTTACACCTCACACCTATTTTTGTCAGGAAATCTTTTTCTTCCTCATTCTTGAAAGATAATTATACAAGTTATAGAATTCTAAGTTGGCAGTTATTTTTGTCTCAGTGCATTTGAAAGTATCATTCTTCTATCTTACTGGTCTCCATGGTTGTTGTCGATGTTGGCAGTCAAAATTGCAGATTGCCATTCTTTTTTTAAATTTAGCTACTTTAGCTTTAAAAATTTTTTGTCTTTGTATACAGCAACTTCATTATGATATGTCTAGCTAAGGTTTTCTTTTTATTTATCCTTGGGTTTGGTTGAGATTCTTAGATCTAATTACTACTCTTTCAACAAATAATGGAAAATTATCAGCCATTATCTCTTAAAACATTGGGAATATTGTCTTTCCCATTTTATTTCATCTACTTCTAAAACTCTAATTAAATGTGTGTTAGATCCTTAGACTCTATCTTCCATGTCTTTTAAACTGATAATTTTCAACTCTGGGTTCCTGGGCTGCATTTTAGTTATTTATATAACTTCAATTTTATTAATTCTTTTTTTTAGCTGTTTAATCTATCATTGGATTTTGAATTTCAATTCTCTTACATTTCTAGAAATTCTTGAACTTTTCCAGATCTACTGTGTTCTTTATGGCCTACATAGACTCAGACCCAACCCAAATGAGAGAATACGTGGGGCTATAAATTGAAAGGGACATCTTTTCACCCTCCACTCATTGCCAAGATTGAGATACTCAAGTTAATTTGCTGCTCCCTCTGGACACTGAGTTAATTTCTTGTCCATCCTCACATTGAAGGGATGGCCTTTTAAGATCCCAGCTTTACATGGGTGGTTTCCTGTTAGACTTTCACCTTAAATGGGCCCTTTGCTTTGTCTCCCACCACCCTGTACCTAGATGAAAGCTTGACAAAGGATTTGGGTAGATATTTCTCCAAAGATATACAGACAGCCAATAAGCACATGAAAAGATGCTAAACATCATTAGTCTTTAGAGAAATACAATCCAAAATCACAATGAGATACCATTTCACACCTATAAGGATGGGTATAATTAAAAAGACAGTAACAAGTATTGGCAAGGGTGTGGAGAAATTGGAACAAATGTGTGTGTGTGTGTGTGTGTACGTGCCCAGGCTGGTCTCAAACTCCTGGGCTCAAGTGATTCGCCCATCTCAGCCTCCTAAAGTGCTGGGATTATAGATGTGAGCCACCATGCCCAGCTAAAACATTTTTGAGCTGAGCTGGCATGAAAAGAAAGTATCCCAAGATATGTGTATGTATGTGTACACACACACACACACACACACATATATATACATACACACACATGCTTTCTCAAGGTCATAAATGTTCATCGCAGCATTATTCATAATAGCCAAAAGGTAGAAACAAGTCAATTGCCCACTAACTGATGAATGAATGGATAAACAGAATACCCGTACAATGGAAACTTATTTGGCAATAAAAAGAAATAAAATATTGATACATGCTATAGTATTGCTGACCCTTGAAAACATTATGCTAAGTGAAAGAAGTCAGACACAAAAGGCCATGTATTGTCAAATTCCATTTATGGGAAATGTCCAGAATAGGCACATGCATGGAAACAGCAAGTAGGTGAGTGTGTTAGTGCGTGCTGGGAGAGGGAGGAATGGAGAGCTATTGCTGATAGATATGGAGTTTCTTTTGGGGATGATAAAAATGTTCTGAAATCAGATAGTTGTGGTAGTTACATACCTCTTTGAATAGTCTAAAAATTACTGAATTCTACACTTTAAATGGTGAATTTTATGATGTATGCATCATATCTTGAAGTGGTTTAAAAAAAAGATGGAAGCTTAAGAGTCCTCAAGGTTTAACAAACTCTCAGGGTGGAAACTGGTTTTGGCATTTGATGACTCCCAGGATTCTTGTTTTATTTAATTTTTGGCTTCTTGGGATATTTTCTTTTCATGCCAGCTCAGCAACATGTTTAAAAATGTTTTAGCTGGGCACGGTGGCTCACATCTGTAATCCCAACACTTTGGGAGGCTGAGATAGGCGAATCACTTGAGCCTAGGAGTTTGAGACCAGCCTGGGCAACATGGCGAGACCCGGTCTCTACAAAAATTACAGAAATTAGCCAGGCATGGTGGTGCATGCCTGCGGTCCCAGCTACTTGGGAAGCTGAAGTGGGAGGATTGCTTGAGCCCAGGAGGTTAAGGCTGCAGTGAGTAGTGATCATGCCACTGCACTCCAGCCTGGGTGACAGGGTGAGACCCTGTCTCAAAAAAAAAAACTTCATGTCTTACCCATACTTGTTTCATTTGGGAGGATACCCAGTCTGTCACAGTGCTAGAAATTGAAGTCAGAATTCCTTTAATTTTTTTATTTTAAAAAAGTTCAAGGCGCTAAGAAAAGTTGTAAGGACAGTATAGTGACCTTCCTCATACTTTCACTGTAATTTCTCAAATGTAAATATCCTGCTTCATCCTTCCTCCTTCCTGTCTGTCTGCTTCATATTTTGTGGAACCAATTGAGTAGGTTGCAGACATCACGCTCCTAAATACCCTAGCTATTCCAGCATGCATCTCTAAAGGACAAAAATATTCTCCTGCATAACCACAGTGTAACTATCATTCTCAAATTTTACCAAATTGTCCTAATAATGTTCCTTATATTCTTTTTCCCTGTCCAAGATAGAGCACAAGATCACATATTACATATAGTCATCATGTCTCTTTAGTGTCCTTTAGTCTAGAATACTCAGTCTTTGTCTTTCATGACCTTGACAATTTTGAAGAATCCAAGTGATCTGTTTGGGGAATGCTCTGCAAATTATGTGTGTGTGGTGTTTCCTCATGAGTAGATTCGGGTTATGTGTTGTTGGCAGAAATCCCACTGAACTGATGTTTGTCCTTCTTAGTGCCATACATCAAGGGTCTCGGGATGTCAGTGTATATTGTGATTAGTGAATAAAACTATAATCACTTTTCTTTTTTAAAAGACAGAGTCTCACTCAGTCGCCCTGGCTTGAATGCAGTGGTGCAATCATGTCTCACTGCAGCCTCAACCTCCCAAGGCTCAAGCAATCCTCCCACCTCAGCCTCCCAAGTAGCTGGGACTACAGGTGTGCACCACCACACCTGGCTAACTTGGGTGTTTTTTTTTTTTTTTTGTGGAGACAGGGTTTTGCCATGTTACTCAGGCTGGTCTCGAACTCCTGAGCTCAAGCAGTCTACCCATCTTGGCCTCCCAAAGTGCTGCTTTTCTGCAAGCTAAATGTGATCTTTTTCTGAGCAGAATGACACAGAATTTGGAGACAAACAGACTTGGCTTTGAGTCTTGGCCCTGCTGCTATTAGCTCTGTGATCTTAAGTGAAATATTTAACATGTTAAAGCATCTGTAAAATATGTCTAATAATACCCACTTCTTAAGATTATTGAAAGAATCAGATGCAAATTCATGTAAATTGTTTAGCACTGGCGCATTGTAAGAACTCATAACTCTTGTTCTGGGGGAGATGATAGTATCCAAATGGCATGGGGGCCGCTCCGTCCCTCAAAGGTATTGGTGAAATCGCTGAGAATCTGTGTGAGGAGCACAAAGGCCCCCCATGTACTTCCTTTTTTTTTTTTTTTTTTTTTTTTTTGGAGACAGAGTCTTGCTGTGTCACCCAGGCTGGAGTGCGATAGTGTGACCACAGCTCACTGCAACCTCCACCTCCAGGGCTCAAGCAATTCTCATGCCTCAGCCTCCAGAGTAACTGGGATTACAGGTGTGCATCACCATGCCTGGCTAATTTTTGTATTTTTAGGAGAGATGGGGTTTTGCTATGTTGGCCAGGCTGGTCTTGAACTCCTGGCCTCAAGTGATCTGCCTGACTCGGCCTCCCAAAGTGCTGGGATCACAGGCGTGAGTTACCGCTCCTATGTACTTCAGTTAATTCCCAAAGAGCCCGTATTCTCTTGCCCTTTTCTGCCTTCTCACCCACCTCCTTTATCCTTTGCTGTCATCCATCTCTGGTGTCCGTAAGAAGCTCACTGGTCCCAGTGGTAGGTCGGTTTTAGATGTTGACCAATGACGGGTACAGAGGCTCTTAGAGAATGCAGACTGACCTCCTATTCCATTCTTCTCCCCTTCTGTTTTATCTCCCTTCCCTCCTGGGTTACTCATCCTCCTCCTCTCCAAATCCTTCTCCTTCTGTTGTTCAGGGAAACTCTCTCCAGCTCCTACCTCCAAACTGTGTATCTTAATTCAGTGAGGGTGTGCAGAGAAAAGACTTCTCACCAAACCAGAAGCAGCTCCCTAGAGGGCAGTGGGCCTTATAAACAGGAACTTCTTTTCCTGTAACATGATTGTTTTTATTCTCATTGTGCAACAGCAATGCCGTGGATATTTCCTTGATGTTTATTTTGACTTGAGAGGATAGCAAGTGGTTTGAACTTGTATGAGAAATACCTTCATGCTGGCACTGCTTGGCTGGCAATTAGAGTAATTGCCTGTGGCTAACCATGGACCTTTGCATGGGTGCTTTATCTGAATCCAGAGGAGAAAGCTGGGCTCAGCTGAAATTGCGCCACACAAGATCTTTGTTCTTTGGAGGGGAGTATTAGCTGGGGCCCCAGGCAATGCTGATGCCACTTTGGTTGTTTTCTTGTAACCCGTGTCGTCAGTGGTTCCCACAAGATGAGCTTTGGACGTTGCACCTTCTGTGTCTTCCTTTATGCCACCTCCCACTCCTCCTTCATGAAGCTGTTTGTCTGGATGAACTTGTTTGGTGAGGCTGCCAGACCTTCCATATCAAACTGAGGGATGCCTTTTTCACCTGCTGTTTTCTTGCTTCATGATTCTAATATCTAGCCCTGTCTCCTGAGAAATTTTTTTTTTTTTGAGATGGGGTCTCACTCTGTCGCCCAGGCTAGAGTGCAGCGGCACAATCATAGTGCCCTGCATCCTTGAACTTGGCTCAAGGAATCCTCTTGCCTCGACCTCCCGATAAGCTGGGACTACAGGCACATCCCGCCATCTCCGGCTAAGTTACTATTTTTTTTGTAGAGATTGGGGTCTCACCATGTTGCCCAGGCCAGTCTTGAGCTCCTGGGCTCAAGTAATCCTCCCACCTCAGCCTTCCACGTAGCTGGAGCTACAGGTATGCTCCAACACACCCAGCCCTGAGAAATTATTTAGTCTTGAAAAAGAGAGAAAGGGAGAAGAGAAAGGAACAGAGTTTAATCCTGATAAAGGCTACTGGTGTCCAGGGAGGCCCTACATGGTGAGGCTGTGGGCAAGTAAGGCCCCACGGTGGTTGCTGCTGCTGACTTAGAGGTTTTGTCTGTCCATTTTCCAAGGATTCTCCCTTTGTCTTTCTTTCTTTTTTTATTTTCCTTTTTTTTTTTCTTTTTTTGTTGAGACAGAGTCTCACTATGTTACCCAGGCTAGACTCAAACTACTGGGCTCAGGTGATCCTCCTGCCTCAACCTCCCAAGTAGCTGGGATTACAGGTGTGTGCCACCACATCTGGCTTATTCTCCAGGGAATGGGACTGCATTTGAGGGTGATGAGAGTTTGCAGGAACTGTGTGGTGTTGTCCAAACTCAAAGGATTCTATTATCCGAAGTTATGTTACTTGTTCCAATGAAGTCTTTATTTTGGAGAGGCCTGTGGACCAGAAATGATACCGGGCCCCAGACCAGTTGTGTTGGCCTATACAGTGTTGAAAATCAGAATTAGTTGCCAGTATGTAAATATCAGATATTATAAGAAAATCTAGATTTCCATGATCTCTTGGAAAATTGGACACATGCACAATACTGAGCCCATAGTTCCTCATGGCAGTACTCCTTTGGAGCCCAGAAGTGGCTGCCCTCTGCATGTAAGAGTGTTGGTCAAGATGCATGTTTGACTGTTGTAACAAAGACCAAAACAAGTGGCTTAAACAAGGTAGAAACTTGTTTTTCTGTCATGACAGTCAAAGCACTAATTGCCCAGGGCAGACATGATAGCTCCGTGGTGTCAGAGAGGCTGCCCACTTCTGTCTTGGTTTTCCCTGTTCTCTGCAGTGGGTTCCATCTTCTGATCCAAGATACTGCTTCATTTCCCACCATCCTGTCTGCTCCAGCCTTCAGTAGGATGGAGAAGTAGAGGATCCCTTTCTTCAAGATCCAACCTGGAAGTTACATGTATCATTTCCTCTGGCATCCTGTTGGTCAGAATGTACAGCATGGCCACATCTGACTGCAGATGAAGCTGGGGAAATGTGGTCCTCATCTACGTGGCCATGTGAATAGTTAAAACCCACTTCTTACTAAAGGCAGAAGGTGAGAGCGGATGGTATGGACAAACTATATTCTGTGCTGTGAGGGGCCTTGCAGTCACCTATTTGCTGCTATTCTCAGCTCTCTCCAGTCTTCCCGTAATTGAGGTCAAGAGTCATTGTCATTTATTGCCTTGTAACTGATGTGTTTCACTCATTTATGTTACCTGCTTGGTCCCTGTAGGCATTTGAGTTTGCATTCTCAGCTGTGCCCTGATCATCTCTTTCAACACACCTCCATGCTTTTATATTTGTTGCCGCCTCTGTTTAGAATTACCTGGCCTCCTTTTCAGGCCTGGCAAACTCCTTCTCAGGATAACGCAGCCCCATGCTTCCCTTCCCAAATTGAGTTATCTCTGTTAACCATCCTAATACATAAGCTGCCAATTTTACATAATACCTTTTAGTTTACTTACCTTTATATACTTGATGCCCAGAACAGCACTGGGTACATAACAGACTAAGGGTCAGTCCCGTTTACTGAGTGTTCATTCAGTGAAAGACACTTCCTAGAACTTAAAAGCATTTTTAATATCTAACAGTGAAATAGTGTATTAGTCACAGCCTGTACAGCTGTAGATGATGGAAACTTGGCTAAATTGGCTTCCATGACAACAAAAAGGAGGAGCACTTACTGGCTCGTGTATCTGACAAGCTGAGCTATGTGTCAAGCCTCAGGTATGGCTGGAACCAGGAGTTCAATAGATAGCAGGACTCAGTCTCTCTTCTCAGTGTCTTGGCTGTGCTTTCTTCTGAATAAACTTCATTCTTAGAAAGAGTTTCTCTGCATGATGACAAAGATGCCACCCATGGTTCTGTATTTTTCTTATAGTTAGTGATTTTTTAAGAAACCATAAATCTATTTCTTCATAGTGGTAACCAAGCACTTCGTAGTGGCCACCAATCAGGAGGAAGTCCCTGATTGACCTAGCTCAGGTCACATGGCCATTCTCAGTCCAGTCAATGTGGCCAGGCATAAGTGAGGGGGGAGAATAGGGTCTGGAAGCAGGGAACCTAAGGCTGATTCACGCTGATTTCCTAGAATGGAATTAAAAGGAAAACCCCAACTTTCCATGCCCAAGTAACAAAAGGATCATAAGCTACTTCTTTTGCACCCCCACACACTTTTTCTTCGTGGCAGATGGAAAATGGAAAGTACTCTGATTGGTCCCCTCCTGCAACCAATCAGACTGGTCGTGGGCCTAGTCTTTATTTGCATAGGGGTATAACTTTGTAACTTCACTTCAGCCTTTGATTGGTTGCCTTCCGCAATCAATCAGACTGGTCATGGGCCACTACTTTATTTACATAGGCTGTAACCAAGTAACCAGTGAGAAACCTCTAGAAGGTATTTAAACCCCAGAAAATTCCATAACCAGCCTCCTTGAGCCCACTCCCACACTGTGGAGTGTGCTTTCGTTTCAAAAATCTGTAGTTTCATTGCTTCATTTGTGTGTTTTGTCCAATTCTTTGCTCAAAGTGCCAAGAACCTGGATGACTCACAGTCAAGACCCGTCACTGGTAACATAAGTACTCTGGCCATACCTGGGTCATCTGTCTACTTCTGGTACCTGGGGTGGAGTCGACCCTACTCAAATTACATTGAAGGAAAGGTAGGTCTCCAACACGAGAGAAAACAGGCAAAAAAAAAAAAAAAAAAAAAAAAAAAGTGACAATTATATTTGGAACTACCTTTGTCTCATTTTATAAATAAAGCAGCTGAGGGTGAGAGAGATTATAGTGACCTAAGGTCACAACCAGGAGGCGGCGGAAGTGGGATTCACACCAGATCTTCCTGACTCTAAATGGTAGACTGTTAATTCAGTGCACCCAACTATTTCTGAAGGGAGTTATCCTGGAACTCCCCATCTCCCATCTCTGCATGGGGACAATCCTGAGGTTTGATGCTCCTGTGTATGACTATTAGTATGTAGAGATACCTCGCAGGCCCACCATGGCAGGATTTTGTGTAGGAGCACATGTTTAGCTGTAAGCTCTGTTTTCCCTGGCATCTCTTTAGTGGCTACACTGTACCTGAAAATATTTCTCTTACCCATCAAAAGAACTCTTTACATTAATAAAAGTTGGAAGAGTCAGGCAGCTGGATTCGTCTCTTCTCTTGGAACGTTTTGATTAATTTAGCACATGCATTCTCATCAAGGGGTGGTGTTGCTTGCAAGGGAGCAAAAACTGGTTCTTGGGGGTAGGGAGGGAAATCTTACCTTTTTTAAATGAATAAAGTACATATATACATGTAGTATCTAAATAGACAGTTTATCTGTGATGTTAAAATTTCCTGGAGATAATATGCTGTGATGAATGCCATCTTGAAAACTGTAACATATCTTCCCTCCAGGTCTCATTCTTCAACAGTTGTCACCTTTTTTCTCTGCTCCACCTTGCAGCAAAACTTCTTGAATGAGTTGTCTTTATTTCCTAATTCCTCTCATCCCACCTGCTCCTGAACCCTCTCCAATCAGCCTTGTCACTAGTCTACCCAAACAGCTCTTACCAAGGGCACCAGTGATGTCTGTTTTGCCAAGCCAGATGGTCAACTTTCAGTGCTTATCATACTGAGCCTGAAGGCCACATTGACACAGTTGACCCCTCCCCTCAATCCTTTAAATATCTTATTTTCTTGGCTTCAAAGGTCACTGTCCTAATTTTTTTTTCTTATCTCACTGGATGTGTACCTCATCTTCTTTCCTGGTGCCTCCTTATCTCCCCAACTGTAAATACAAGAGTGCCAGGGCTCAGGCCTTAGAACATTCCTCTTTTCTGTCTACACTCATTCCTTCAGAATCATGGCTTTCAACTCTCTCTATAGGTCCTCATTTCTAGCCCCAGCCTAGACTTCTCCCCTGGATCCCAGATTTGTATCTGCCCACTCGCCATCTCTTCTGATATGTCTCATAGGCAACTCAGGCTAAGTATCAATTTTGGGTTAATACAGAGAACAGAGAAACATATTAAAAGAACCCATGTGGACACAGCAAAATCTAGATTGTGTGTACGGGACAAATGACCCAGTTTTTTCAAAAAATAAATTTTAAAGAAAAAGGAATAGAGGAGATGCCTATAGATTAAAAGAGATTTAAGAGATAAAAGTCAGTTGCAATATATCTACCATATTTGGATATTGATCCAAGCAACCATAAAATAATTATGAGATGATCAGGGTTATTTGAATATTGACTGGATATTGGATATTATCATTAATTATTTTTAGCTATGAGAATGGTGATTTGGCGATATTAGAAAAAAATTTTAAAAATATATACCCAGAATGTTATCAGTTCTTACCACCTGCAGTATTATCACCCTCAGCCAAACTAACATCCTCTCTTGTATTATTTTTATATTGCCTCTTAGCTGATTTCCCTGCCTATAACCGACCCCCTACACCAGTCTGCTCTCAGCACAACAGCCAGAGATATCCTGGTAAGATGTGTCATGATATTCCACTTCCCATTGCATTTGGAGTGAGAGAGCCAGTCTGTTCAGTTTCAGTCTGCAAGACCCCATGGGTTCCTCCCTCACCTCCCTGACCTTATATCCTGCGCTCCACTCCTGGGTGAGCTGCTCTGGCCCCCTTGCTGCTTTTGTGACACAGCAAGCATGCTCCAGCTCTAGGTGTTTGTATTTTCTCTTCTCCCTGCCTAGAACCCACTTTCTCCAGGTCTTATTTCAGCACCTCCTTTCCCTGAACATTCTATGTAATAAGTTAACCCTTATCTCCTTAGCCTGCCTAATATTTTTCCATAGCATTTGTTACCATCTGATGTATGTACTGTTTTTTGGTCTGATGCTTCCACTAGAACATGAGTTATGTGAGAGTAGAAACTGTATTTTTCATTGCTGTATCCCTAGTACTTAAATTGCACATAACAGGCACTAAATAAATGTTGAAAGAAAAATAGTTTTTCATACAGGGGGAGGAAATGTTTATAAATGCTTAGGGGGAGCATGATAATGAAAAAAGTTGAGAATCCCTGCTTTAGCCTTGGGAAGCATGTGGTCATCTTGTCCCTGCTATTACTGTTGTTACTGTATTTACATTTCTCTGTCTTTTCCGCCTTGGGATAGTCCGTTTTATCATGTTATAACGTGTCATACAGCAAAACTTTGTGAATTGGCTCTAATTGGTGGAAGAGCCATTTGAGTTTCTTCTCTTCAGACTGAGCGCTTGCTATCTGGCTTCTGTGCTGCAGTCGGGGAGCTCACATCACAGGCGCATGTAATGTGACCAGCACGTCCCCCGGGAGTTAGCTTCCTTCCCCATGCATGAGCTGGAGCCTGCGGAACAGGATGGCGACAGTTTACTGAGGTGCCATTGATCCCGGGACACGTCTAGGCATTTCAGGCCGGGCAGTTGACCGTCATATGGGTCTCTCCTACATAGCAGGATGTTTACTGTGTCTGCCTTTCAGGATTTATCTTGACGCAAAAAACAACTTGTTTTTTACATGCACACATACATCCCCTCCCCTCTGTCCCACCCTCCACACTTGGAGAACTAAGATGTCAGGAAGGCCCCGAGGAGGAATAAGCAAGAAATGAGGCAATCCAGGCAGGCACTCAGATGTGCTCGTAGTTTATGGCCAGAAAACAGGGCTCTAGGTGTGTTCAGATGACTGTGGTATCTTTTCTGAAACTCCATTTGTAAATATTTATAGCCCACTTCTTTCCAAAAAGGATTTGAAATAGCTTTATGAGTATACATAAACCCACACACAAATATACACTTAGGGCTGGGCACAGTGCCTCACGCCTGTAATCCCAGCAGTTTGGGGGAGCCGAGGTGGGCGGATCACCTGAGGTCAGGAGTTCGAGACCAGCCTGGCCAACATGGTGAAACCCTGTCTCTACTAAAAGTACAAAAAATCAGCTGGGCGTGGTGGCACATGCCTGTAGTCCCAGCTACTTGGGAGGCTGAGGCATGAGAATCACTTGAGCCCGGGAGGCAGAGGTTTCAGTGAGCAGAGATTGTGCCACTGCACTCCAGCCTGGGCAACAGAGCGAGACTCCGTCTCAAAAATAAACAACAATAACGAAAAAATATATACACTTAGATTTAACAAAACAAGAGTGGAAAACAAGAAACCTGGCCTGAAAGAACAGGAGGAAGCAGTGAGGGAGTCTTGAGAGTTAAGTCGGGATCTGCGAGGGGAATCACATGCAGCTGGATGCCCTCTGCCAGCCCAGTGCCCAGGGAAGCGGAGTGGGGCTGCCTCACCTTGTCCTCACCTTCTACCAGCCTTTGCATTATATCTCATAATTTTTTCCCTTTAGTCATCACATTGGGTTATCTATTGAAAAATCCGAGTAGCCAACTATATAGTATCATTTAAAAGTGTACATAGGACTTTGAGTAGACATTCTAGGTGATTGGTGCCTGTCTCCAGCACCAGCCTGTGATCACAGCTCACAGAGGGCATGAACTGTGTCTGTTCATCTTTGTACTCCAGTACCTGGAAGCCAGGAGGAACTCAATAAATATTTTACTGTATAAATGAATGGCTTTACAGTTCTTCTTACAAGAAAGGAAGAAGCCTGTCAGTTGTTTGAGGGAAAGGTTTTTGTTTTTGTTTTTTCCTGGTTCTATTTTGAGAGTTCTCTCATGTGGGCGATTATATTAGGAATTTTGAGTGGTGTCCTTGGTCTTGTTCTCAAGAAAATTGGGAGAAATGCAGACGCAGGATTCATGTGGCTTTCCTTGTAAGGGGGAAAACTGAAGTCCTGACTTTGATGAGCAGTTTAATGCAGAGTCTGAGAGGCCCCAGCGAAGGTGATCAAGGTACACACCTTTTCCTCATATGACCTGGTTCAAGAGCAAATGGAAATTCCTCAGGGAGGGTAGAGAACAGTTCCTAAATGTTACTGCTTTCAGGGCCACTTTGGGTACATGCTAGAGGTGGTTCAATTTGGGATTATGTAATATAGTAGTAAAAAGCAGGGACCTTGCATAGAATTATACACAAAAATATACCACAAAAAATAATAGTACAGCTGGGTGCAGTGGCTCACGCCTGTAATCTCAGCACTTTGGCAGGCCGAGGCGGATGGATCACTTGAGGCCAGGAGCTTGAGACCAGCCTGGGCAACATGGTGAAACCCCGTCTCTACTAAAAATACAAAAATCAACTGGGCATGTTGGCACACACCTGTAATTTAAGCTACTCAGAAGGCTGACACATGAAAATTGCTTGAACCTGGAAGGCAGGTTGTGGTGAGCCAAGATGACGCCACTACACTCCAGCCTGGGTGACAGAGCGAGATTCTATCTCAAAAAAAAAAAAAATTAAATTAATAATAATAGTAGTAGTACACGTAAAAATGGGTGAAATCTATGTGAGGTGTATTGCGCTCATTTTGGTTTCCTGGTTGTGATAAAGTACTGTAGTTACGTAAGGTGCCACTAATTAGATAAATTGGGTGATGGATGTATAACACCTCTCTGCACTGTTTATGAGTCTATAATTAAAAATTAAAAAGCAGGGCCTTGGCAACAGAGTTGTGTTGAATCCCCCATTACCCCAGCTGAGAGGTGACTTTTTTCTCCTGGCATTTAACGTAATTCTTAACTACCTATTTGCTCTGTGCCTTTCTCCCCCAGGAGAAAGCAGAAGCTGAGTCTGTTTTGTTCACTGCTAAATTCTCTGTGTCCTAGCACAGTGTGTGGCACCCGTGTTTTGAAGTCAGATGTTTGGATGAAAGAATAGTTGTGGACACAGGTGACTTAAATTCTCTCAGGCGGTCTGCAGTTAGGTCAATACCTCCCTGTCAGGACGATGGGAGAATTAAATGTGTATAATGTAGCTAAAGCTCAGGGCCTTCTGCAAGCAAACACTCAACTCCCGGAGGCGGCAGACTTTTCCTGTCAAGGGTCAGACAGTAGTGGCTTGGGCTTTGCAGAGCATGCAGTCTCTGTTGTAGCGGCCCACCTCTGCCACTGTAGCACAAACGCAGCCAGAGACAATCGGTACATGAATGAGTGTGGTGCATTTAAAAATGCAACTTAAAATCTTTTACATTGCAAATTAAAAATAATTTTTTTATGAACCTGAAATTTGAATTCTTTCCAACCATTTCAATATATAAAAATCTCTGTTAGCTTATAGGTGGTGGGCTAGATGTGGCCTCAGGTCCACAGTTTGTGCACTGTGATGGGCACTGTCACTTTTGGCAAGCTCCTTCTCCACACTGCTGGCCGCTGGGGTAAACGAAGAAGCTGTGGAAACTATATAATTTGGTGGCAAAGTTAATGTTCCCCACAAAACCAGATCTGTGCAATGAGTTTCTCTCTGGCCTGGGAGGAAGGCTGCTCCTGTGGCCCAGATAAACCCAGCCTGCATTTTGCATGGGAGGCTTTATAGGATTGGCACCATTTCCCATAGGAAGGCGTAACACACATGTTCTCAGCTCTAGGCAGCTTGCTGTAGAGCAGGGCTGTCCAATCTTTTGGCTTCCCTGGGCCACACTGAAAGAAGAAGAATGGTCTTGGGCCACATATAAAATACACTAACACTAACGGTAGCTGATGAGCTGAAAAAAAAGGGCGCAAAAAAACTCATGTTTTAAGAAAGCTTACAAATTTGTGTTGGGCTGCATTCGAAGCCATCCTGGGCTGTATGCAGCCCGAGGGCCGCAGGTTGGACAAGCTTGCTGTAGCGTGTTGTCCAGGTGCACTTGTCTGCCGGAAAGGGCAGATAGATGTGGGCTCCAGCCCTGCCTGATAGCCTCTCGGCTCTGAGCGTGGGCAGATCTCTCAGGCCCTCTGAAACTTGGTTTCTTCTGCTTTAAAGGTGGAATGGTGAGGTGCAGTGGCAGCCTATTTGTGGCTGCTTTGCTTAATTTGGGGTTAGCTAATAGCTGTTCCTTTTTTTGTCTAAAGTGGTTATACTGACCCAATCCATTACAAAGTTGCTTTGAGGACTAAAATGAAACAATTTAAGGTGTCTGGCACTTACCCATCATTTTTATTGGGCACCTTCTTAATAATGTTTGAATCTACATAAGGTAAGATCATCTACATTCTTTCAGACACACAGCCATTTACTTCTCTGAATTTGAAGTTTTTCTTCAATTTTTTGTCTTCATAAGAATTAAAATGTTACAGAGTCATAAATTTCATTTTCAAAGTTTTACCTAAAACCCTCAGATATTTTGCCCCTAAACAGGTTAAGGACCAATGTGATACTGCCCTCACTCTTAAAATCTTGAAATCCTTCAGCTGTTAATACCATTAAACTATTACTAGCTGATTTATTTTTGTAGTGTTCAAATAAATTTTAATATAGGTTGGGTGAAATCTAGAAAAGTTGTATATTTTGTCTTTATGTATAATAGGAATTACAAGGAAGTGCCAATTCAGAGTAAAGTTAAATGAAAACATGAAAGTTAGGGAAATAAGGCTTTATTAGAATACACAAATGCCTTCTGTGGTCGATTAGATTGTGAGAATCCAAATAAATATTTTAGAAAATTATTATTTGAATAAAAGTGCACATTATTTTATGTGTCCGCCATTATTTAATGTATTCCCTCACCCATATGGAGATGGCAGAAGAGATATTGATTCAGGCTTTGGTTGTGAGTGAAGGAGATAGGAAAATTATCTGGAGGCTGCTGGTAGGATTATAAGGAAAACCACTAAAGAGTCCGGAAATATGTTCATATGCCAGCTGCCCCTCACAAGACAGTATTCCGTGCTTGAAGTTTGGCAAGAGAGAGATGATCCGTTTATGGCTTTAAAAAAAAGTATTTACAAAATCTTAATTCACACGATACATTATATTTATTTGACATGTTTTATTACGGATCATAAAACTAAGGTTCTGGAAGATTAAGTCACTTGCCAGATATCAAATAGGTAGACCTGGAATCTGAACACAGTTGGCCTGACTTGCAATCCATGGTCTTTTGACAACATCTTTGTTTCTCTGTGTTCAGGACTCTGCTAACACAGGATTTTAGATGATGGGTCCTTGCTCTCAAGGAGCTTACAGCTTAATTGAGGAGCTGACTTTCATATATGAGAGTAAGTAGAAGAAAATACAGCTATCATTTCTTTATTTTTTAGAGACAGGGACTTACTCTGTCACTCAGGGTAGAGTTCAGTGACATGATCGCCCACCGTAACCTTGAACTGCTGAACTCAAGTGATCCTCCCACCTCAGCCTCCCAAGTAGCTGGCACTACAGGCACCCACCACACCCAGCTAGTTTTTTAAAAACTTTTTTGTAGAGATGGGGGTCTCACTGTGTTGAGTAGGCTATACAGCTGTCATTTTTTTTTTTGAAATGGAGTCTTGCTCTATCACCCAGGCTGCAGTGCAGTGGCACAATCTCAGCTCACTGCAACCTCCACCTTCCTGGTTCAAACAACTCCCCTGCCTCAGCCTCCTGAGTAGCTAGGACTACAGGTGCCCACCACCACGCCCAGCTAATTTTTTATATTTTTAATAGAGACGGCATTTCACCATGTTAGCCAGGGTGTTCTCGATCTCCTGACCTCGTGATATGCCCGCCTTGGCCTCCCAAAGTGTTGGGATTACAGGCGTGAGCCACTATATCTGGCCACAGCTGTCATTTCTAAAGCACCTTTTGGTTTCCAATGAGCTATCTCAGTTGAATTTCCTATAACTATGAATTAGCTGAGGTACATGCCATTAGCTCATTTTCATGGTGAGGAAACCATGAAAAGGCTCAAAAAGTTAGTGACTTGCCTAAGATTATACCAGTAAGTGACAAAGCCACCGTGTGGTACTTTGTGTCTTGCAGTTTCTTTTTTACCAGAAGTCACAAAATCAACTGCATACAGGGGCCAGGAAGGCAGAATATATGAGCAAAGCACGTTATAAGGCAACAGGGAGCAGTGGGTTTGTGATGAACCAGAGATTGAAACTTCCGTCTGAGGAGGTCACTGCTACTTGGCTACAGCTGATTGTGCCCATAAAGAAGTGAAAGCCCCAATGATAACGGATCTAATTTTTCAGAGATGCCCTAAATCTGAATTTTAATTTAAAATCTCCTGATTAACCTTCTCTTTAAAAATTCTCAAAACACTGAATTAACCAACACTATGTGTGCTAAACAAAACTGTCTTTTGGGCCTCAAGTTTGAGAATGAACTCTGCTGTATACTCTATGGCCTCTAAGACAAACTCTGATGACTTTTCCCCAAATGAGTAGGAAATCAGGAAGCTTCAGAGAGCCATGGTGTCAAAGAAGGCTTCCTGGAGGAGGTGGGATCAGAAAGGAGCCTTGAAGGATGGATAGTAGAAAAGAAAGGAGAGATCCTTCCAGGCTAGGAGAGGGGAGAGAATATACAGTAAGTATTGAGCACAATACCTGAAATATTACCTGAGGTAATAATATTAGCAGTGATGCCAGTATGCTAGTATATTAACAAGAAAGCCAGTCTAACTGAAATAGATGCATAGAAAATGTGGGACCAGCCACCCAAACCTCCAGCAAATACCATACTTAGTGATGAAACATTAGAAGCTTTCTTTTATAAAATCAGGAACATAAGGATCCTATTACCAGTTATATTCATTGTAGGCCCTGGAGGCCCTAACCAGTGTAGTAAGACAAGAATAAGAAATACAAGGATTGGGGAAAAAGGAGGCCAGTCATGATGGTGCACGCCTGTAATCCCAGCACTTTAGGAGGCCGAGGCAGGTAGATTGCTTGAGCTTAGAAGTTCAAGGTCAGCCTGGGCAGCATGGTGAAACCCCATCTCTACAAAATATACAAAAATTAGCCAGGTGTGGTGGTGCACACCTGTAGCCCCAGCTACTTGGGAGGATCACATGAGCCTGGTCAAGGCTGTAGTGAGCTGAGATTGTGCCATTGTATTTCAGCCTGGATGAAAGAGTGAGACCCTGTCTCAAAAAAAAAGGAAAGAAAAGAAAAGCAAGCAGTCATTATTCATAATCAGTATTATCTACGACAAAAGTCCAAGAGAATTTACAAAATAGTGTTCAGCATGATTGCTTAATATAAGTCATAATACAAAAGTCAATTCCACTTCTGTACACAAACAATAAACAGTTTGCAAATATTTCTAAAACTTTATATATTACCTTTATGGAGCAAACCTAGAAACTTCATTGAAAGATAAAGATCTAAATAAATGGGAAGCTGTACCATTTTCATGAATGGGAAGCATCAGTATTGTAAGATGTCAGTTCCTAAATAAACACATTCAATGTAATTATAATTCAAATCACAATTTTGTATGAGTATGGATAATGTACATGTATATTAAGCTGCTTCTAAAATGTGTTATATGTGAAACAGGTAGTCCAAGGCCAGCTTTGGAGGACTTTGGTGCTGGAACATGGAGTTTAGACCTGATCCAACCTGCTGCTGTTTCTCAGGCTAGGGCCAGTGTTTGTATTTTCAAGTATTAAAAACAAATTTTTCTGTTATTTTAACAATACAAGCAAACTCTGGAATTTAAAATTTGCCCAAGGGCTTCTGGGTGATTTCAGGCTAGACACTTGTGTTTGTGTTTGCAGCCACATTTATACTGAGTTACAATCATTTGTCATGGGCTAATGACAGAGGAACAAGGCAGACTGATTATATAAGCATCTGGTTAGACCAAGTGCAGGCCAACTAATCTCACAGCCCAGCAAAGGCTTGTAGCAGCTAGTGTGAAATGGTCGAAGAATTACGAGCCTGGCTCATTTTTGTATTTTTTCAAGACACGGGGTTTTGCCATGTTGCCCAGGCTGGTCTTGAACTCTGAATCTCAAGTGATCCACCCACCTCAGCCTCCCACAGTGCTGGGATTACAGGCGTGAACTGCTGTGCCTGGCCGATTTTATTTTCAAGATTTTACCACTAGCAATATGTAGGATAAACGGGAGATGAGAGGCAAAGGTGAGTTTGAGTAGAGAAGAAATTTTTTTTTTTTTTAAATACAGTCTCGTTCTCTCTCTCAGTCTGGAGTGCAGTGGCACAATCTTGGCTCACTGCAAGCTCTGCCCCCCGGGTTCACGCCATTCTCCTACCTCAGCCTCCTGAGTAGCTGGGACTACAGGTGCCCGCCACCACACCTGGCTAATTTTTTTGTTGTTATTGTATTTTTTTAGTAGAGACAGGGTTTCACCGTGTTAGCCGGGATGGTCTCGATCTCCTGACCTCGTGATCCGCCCGCCTTGGCCTCCCAAAGTGCTGGGATTACAGGCGTGAGCCACCGTGCCCAGCCGAGAAGAAAATTTATTGAAGGTCAATTGTTGACAAGTCATTAGACACTTACTCCCCTCAAAACAACCCCATGAGATAATTTCTCCCTTATATAAATGAGGAAGTTGAGCCTTAGAAATGTTAAGTAACTTATCCAAAGCTACATAGCTAGAAAGTGAAGCAGGTAGGTTGTCAGTTTAGACTGCATTCTACCAAGCTATAATACAGGGATGAGTAGTAGCCACTCTGGCATGGCCACAGGGGAATCCAGAAAAATGAATGAATCTGGAAACCTTATTTTTGAATTGCCTTTTTCCCACTAGAAAACCTGAGATACCCAGCACCTGCCTAGTGTATGGTCTGTTAAGCCTATGATCTAGGTACTGTATGGCTGGGTCCCAAGCCCTGCCTCCTTAAACCTAGTTCCTAGAATGTATGATTAGAGGGGGAGTCCTTTCCTGCCACTCTGTATAACTAGTTGTGACTAGTTTCATGGCCTGTATTACTGTTGTTTTTTATTACTTAGTGATTGCATATAGGATGTAAATATTTTCTTGGAAGTTGAAAAAATAAATTAGGTGAGATTATATCTACTTGAACTCTTCCTACAGATCTATAGCTCTCATCACCTTCTATCCGGATCAACCTTGTGGTTTGAGTTTTAACAACCTGGCCTGGAAACAGAATGTTTTGTGTTTCAAGGAGAGTTTATTGGAGAAAATGTTCAGAAGAATCCAGGTATTCATGAGCTTGAGTTTGTGTGTGGTAGAAATGTCTGCCTCCCACATTCAATCCATGCCACCTTGGATTGTCCCCACCTTCATCATGCAGGGCAGTTTGAAATCAGAGGAGATTGCGAAATTGGAGATTTCAAAGGGACCTTGAGCTCCTCGTATAGACGCCTCACAGATAAGACAGGGGCCAAGAGACAAGGACACTTTGTGAGTTTCTGGAAACCCAGCTGAGTCTTGATCTGAATCCTCTCCTGTTTCCCATATGTTGCAACTTTGTGTTTCTCTTTTCTCAATTAAACTCAATTTTCAAATAAGCATAGACTGCGTAATCCATCTACATGGTTCAAAAGTATGAAAAGCTGCGCACAGAAATCTTGCTGTCCCCCGCCTTCCTGCCATTAACCCTACCACTGACACATGACAACTTTAGGGTTCTTATTTCTCTTTCTTTGGATAAACAAAGGATACTGTTTATCCTTTAGGCCCGGGTTTCTCAACCCGCACTGTTGACATTTTGGGCTGGATAATTCTCTGCTGCAGGGGACTGTTGTGTGCACTGTGGGATGCTTAGCAGCATTCCTGACCTCTCCCTACTAGATGCCAGTAGTAGCAACCCATTGACCTGAGTCATGGTGATCAAAAATGTCTCCAGATGTTGCCAAATGCTCTGTGAAGGGCAAAATCACCTGTAGTTGAAAACCACTGCTTTATGCAAATAGAGGCAAATGCGAACATGCATTTTGATTTTCACCCTTTTCCTTGAGCAATCTATACACATAGCTTCTCTTCCTGACATGCATATATCCTGATAGACATATATCCATATCCTAATAGATAGATATATATCCATGTCCTGATAGACGTCTATCCATATCCTGATACATGTGTCCCAGAATATATGATGTGTGTATATATGTGCATATATGTGTGTGTGTATATATATATATATTTAACTTTTACATGTATAGATATCCTAGAGATCTCTGAATCAGTGGAGGCTGCCCTCACTTTGGCGGCTATGTAGCAGTCCATGGTGTGGAGGTGCCATCATTGATTGAACTTGTCCACTGTGGTTAATTGGGTACTTGTTTCCAATCTGTAGCTATTAAACTGTGCTCAGGCCGGGCGTGGTGGCTCATGCCTGTAATCCCCACACTTCGGGAGGCTGAGGTGGGCAGATCACTTGAGGTCAGGAGTTTGAGACCAACCTGGCCAACATGGCGAAACCCCATCTCTACTAAAAGTACAAAAATTAGCCAGGCATGGTGCCCACCTGTAATCCCAGCTACTTGGAAGGCTGAGATGGGAGAATTGCTTGAATCCGGGAGGCGGAGGTTGCAGTGAGCCAAGATTGTGCCACTGCATTCCAGCCTGGGCAACAGAGTGAGTGAGATTCTGTCTCAAGAAATAAATAGGCCAGGTGCGGTGACTCACATCTGTAATCCCAGCACTTTGGGAGGCCAAGGCAGGTGGATCACCTGAGGTCAGGAGTTCAAGACCAGCTTGTGCAACATGGAGAAACCTCGTCTCTACTAAAAATACAAAAATTAGCCAGGTGTAGTGGCACACACCTGTAGTCCCAGCTACTCGGGAGGCTGAGGCAGAAGAATCACTTGAACCAGGAGGTAGAGCTTGCTGTGAGCTGATATTGTGCCACTGCACTCTAGCCTGGGTGACAGAGGGAGACTCTGCCTCAATAAATAAACAAACTGTGCTCTGTGAGTAAGCCTGTTCATGTGTCATTCTTCTTTGTGCAGGTGTATCTGTTGTGCAGGTGTATTGGTTGTGCAGGTGTATCTGTAGGTTAGATCCCAGAACTGGGGTTGCAGGATCAAGGGTAAATACATCTCATTTTGGTGGCCACCTCCAGATTTCTCCTCCATGAGAGTCGTGCCCTTTGGTACTCTTATCAGCAGTGACTTGAGAGGCCAGTTTCTCCACAGCCTCACCAACAGGATTGTGAAACGTTTGAATTCTTGCCTATCCCATAGGTGAGAAGTGCCTCATGTTTCTTAACCTGAGTAACATTGATCCAGCCTTACATATCGTGAACAAGGAGCTAAGTGAACTCAGCCTAGTCTGCTTTTCCTGAATGGCAAGTGTCCTGTGCACATCTGTGTCCAGGTCTTTGTGCTTGCTGTCCCTCTGTCAGGAATGCTCTTCCATTTCACTTTAGACATTTTCACATCCTGTGAGGCTTCCAGATGCCTTCTTCTCTAAGAAACGTTTTCCGATTACGCTTTATGCTGCATTTTCGTCCTTCTCCACGTTCCCTCTGGCTTAGTGCTCCTGCCTTGTGTGGCTGCCAGTCACATAGCTGTTGCCCAGAGCCAGGTGGGAGTCTGCAGTCAGGCAGGTCTGGTTTTGAATTCCAGCCTTACCACTTACTATCTCTGGATCCTTGGTCAAATTTCTTCTTG
The DNA here is from genome assembly GCF_028858775.2 of Pan troglodytes. NCBI lineage: Eukaryota > Metazoa > Chordata > Mammalia > Primates > Hominidae > Pan > Pan troglodytes. The sequence goes on from NC_086015.1 coordinate 36,309,145, forward strand.
GAGCCTCAGTTTTCTCATCTATAAAATGGGAATGATACTTCTCTAGGAGAAGCCACATAAAGTATGCGGCAGCAGATAGGCATTTAATAAACATCAGCTCCTCGAGGGCAGATCCGTCTTCTTGTTTTCTGCCCTGCCTTCCATGTGCCCTTGCATGCAGTGAATAAAGATATTGTGTCTATTCTTTAAAACACAAAACTGTGGCCAGATGCGGTGGCTCACACCTGTAATCCCAGCACTTTGGGAGGCCGAGGCGAGCGGATCACTCGAGGCCAGGAATTTGAGACCAGCCAGGCCAACATGGTGAAACCCCATCTCTACTAAAACTACAAAAATTAGCTGGGTGTGGTGGTGCACACCTATAATCCCAGCTACTTGGGAGGTTGAGGCAGGAGAATCTCTTCAGCTTGGGAGGCGGAGGTTGCAGTGAGCTGATATCATGCCACTGCAATCCAGCCTGGGTGACAGAGCAAGACTCTGTCTCAAAAAATAAAACAAAATGAAACAACAAACTTTATAGGAAGTGAATGGTGATTTATTCAGCAATTATTTGAACACATATTTTGTTCCAGGCATAGATTTTAAAACTGAGGATTTAGGCTGGGCACGGTAGCTCATGCCTGTAATCCCAGCCCTTTGGGAGGCCAAGGCAAGTGGATCACCTGAGGTCAGGAGTTCGAGAACAGCCTGAGCAATGTGGTGAAACCCCATCTCTGTTAAAAATACAAAAATTAGCTGGGCATAATGTTGTACACCTGTAGTCTCAGCTACTCGGGAGGCTGAGACAGGAGAATTGTTTGAATCCAGGAGGCGGAGGTTGCAGTAAGCCAAGATTGCAACACTGTGTTCCAGCCTGGGCAATAAAGCAAGACTCCATCTCAAAAAAAAAAAAAAAAAAAAAAAAAAACAGCGGAAAGAGAAAATCCCTGTCTTTGTGGAGCTTGCATTCAATTAGGGTGATAGACACCCAATGAATAGAAGTAAATGATTCAGTAGTAAGCATAGATCCAACTATTGTATATCATTTTGTTAAGTTGAGGAACTCTAAGTTCCTTGGGGGCAGGAAGGATGACTGCCCTTCATGGAACCTCTTCAGAGCCTAGTATGATGGAGGAAACCCAAACCCACATCTATTAATGTCTCCCCTCTGCTTAAACCCCTAGCAGCTCCTCATGGCCTCCGGGCTATGGTTCAGACTCCTTTCCTGGACTGCAAGGCCCTGTGTGGTCCGGGGCCTGCCTTTCTATCTGGCTTTGTTTGTTGCCTGGATATCTATCCACCCTACGTTCCAGCTCCACTGGACCTCCAGTTCCTAAAATGCTCCATGCTGTCTCATCTCTGCTTTATTCTACCTGTTATTCCACTTCTCTGTAATGGTTTCCATGCCTAGCTCACCTGGCTAATATCTATATATCCTTTAAATCCTTTTGTTCTCTCTTGGATGTCACTGTCTTCAGGAAACCATCCTTGATTTTCCCACCTCTCAGTCTGTGTCATGTGCCCCTCCAGCTCTGTGCTCAGTAACAATCAGGACTTCTTTGCTTCAGCCTTTTATTTTTTATTTTTTTTTAAATAAAGATGAGGTCTCACTGTGTTGCCCAGGCTGGTCTTGAATTCCTGAGCTCAAGTGATCCTCCCACCTCGGCCTCCCAAAGTGCTGGGATTACAGGCATGAGCCACCACACCTGACCCAGACTTCTACAGCATTATAGGGTAATTGCTGGTTTACTTGTCTGAATCTCCCTAATTGTTCAGCCCCCTCCGGAGTAGGCTTGTCTCTCCCATCTGGTGGTATGTATCTGCAATGAGTACCTGGCACAATGAGTTATGGCTAGACAGATGGATAGTTGAAGCGTAGAATAGGAAGTGGATACATGTTCTGACTTGGCTCTCCTCACTGGGGCCAGCCCAGTCGGAACCTGTTTTCCTTTGCAGGAATCTTGTTTCCCTTTGCCACTCCCTTGAGGCAAGCCACAGGTCCTGCTTCTGGTCCATCACAGGTCTGATGACCCTGGAATGATCACTTACCATTCTGGGGCATTTATTAAATGACCCACTGGGGCTGCAGGATTGCTTAAGTGCAAGAGCTCTGTTGATGTATTCCACAGGAATGGCACCCCTTAGGGTTGTGTAATGTGCCCATGTTGCATTAGATGTTCCATCCAGATCTGAGGTTCCATGGGTGGGGGCCTCCTGCCTCTCTCACCCAGGTTTTCCTCGGGAAGAGCAGTGCCTAATTAAAACCACAAAGGGAAAAACCAGGGCGGCAGACTGTGTTATTGTGGCTGATGATGCTTGACATGGCCAGTAGAGGGCAGCAGAGCCGTCCACCATGACCTCCACATTTTCGTTATTGTAAATAAGGGATCCTGAGGATGCCTTCTCCACCCCCTCCCCATGTGTTTGCTCTCACAGGATGGTTGTTTTTCTGGAAGGTTTGTGGTCTAGCCATTGAACAGAGAGAAAAACATCCCCTTAGGATGTGTTGATGCAAAAAGATGATTTTAGAAAAATTGCCCTCTGGGTTCGAAGAAAGATTGTATCATTTCCTCACCTTGAATGTACACAGTCTAGGGATATCTAAACTCTATTTTTTAAATTTATTTATTTTTGAGATGGAGTTTCACTCTTGTTGCCCAGGCTGGAGTGCAGTGGTACAGTCTCGGCTCACTGCAACCTCCACCTCCTGGGTTCAAGCGATTCTCCTGCCTCAGCCTCCCAAGTAGCTGGGATTACAGGCGCCCGCCACTGCACCCAGCTAATTTTTGCGTTTTTAGCACAGGTGGGGTTTCACCATGTTAGCCAGGTTGGTCTCCAACTCCTGACCTCAGGTGATCCACCCACCTCTGCCTCCCGAAGTGTTGGGATTACAGGCGTGAGCCACCGTGCCTGGCCTGTATCTAAACTTTTGATGAGGCCATTCTTATCTGTGAACCAACATTTGTGACTAAAGCTCACCTTGGGGAATACAGTGGTAGCCTTGCACAGAGAATGCTGTGGCTAGCAGCAGCCCCGTCTGGGGTGGCGCAGACACTCCAGTCTGCTTTGTCTGTCTGAAATCCCAGCAGTGTCATCACAGCATCTTGTGCAAAACATTGATGGTGAAAGATAACAATTTCTTCTATTGCTCACCAGCCTCATTTGGAAAGTTAATTACCAGCTTGTGGAAGTTAAGGAAAGATAAAGTTCTTAAACTCAGGGGGATTTGGCATTTTAAAATACAGGTCTGTGGGTGGGAAAATAAGGTTTGTGTGTGGGAAGGATTTGGGAAAATGGGCTGAGTGTTAATTTAAGGACTTGAAGTGTTTATGAGGGAACCCTGGATAAGAATAACATTTTAAAAATTGGAGATGATGAGAAACTCAAGCACCAAGGTAAAGAAGTCTGGCTTGTGTTCTTCAACTGGTTTCATGGTCGTTAGCAGCAGCCATTGCTCAGAACTCCAACAAAAGCTCTCTAATCTCTTAACTAAAAACTTTTTTTTTTTTTTGGTGGGGGGTGGGGGGCAGTGGCTGGAGTCTCGTTCTGTTGCCGAGGCTGGAGTGCAGTGGCACAATCTGGGCTCACTGCAACCTCTGCCTCCCAGGCTCAAGCAATTCTATCTCAGCCTCCCCAGTAGCTGGGACTACAGGCTCCCACCACCATGCCCAGCTAATTTTTGTATTTTTGGTAGAGACAGGTTTTGCCATGTTGGCCAGGCTGGTCTCAAACTCCTGATCTCAAGCAATCCACCCGCATTGGCCTCCCTAAGTGCTGGGATTACAGGCGTGAGCCATCACGTCCAGCCCCTAATTAAAAACTCTATATAAATATTTGAGGATCTAAAATACAGAGATACTATAAACATACCACTTTTTTTCTTTTTACTTTCTGAAATCTTTCATTCTCTTTAAAAAATTTCAGAATGAGCACTCTTGGTCTCTTTCCAGGGCGATCCTTGCTAGATATTTTTCTTATATCCAGCTTCTGCTAATTAAATTGAAACAATCCTGTCTTCATATTTCACTTGCTCTCCTATCATTCAGCTCCTTATCAGATTGCTGCTTTTTAAGAAAAATTTTTTTGAGACAGGGTTTCACTCTGTCACCCAGGCTGGAGTGCAGTGGTGCGATCTCAGCTCACTGCAGCCTTCTCCTGAGCTCCAGCAATCCTCCCACCTCAGCTTCCCAAGCAGCTGGGACTAGGGGCATGCGCCACCACACCCAGCTAATATATATGTATACGTGTGTGTGTATATATATATACACATATATATGTGTGTGTATATATATATACACATATATATACACACATATATATACACATACACATACATATATACACACATACACACACACACATACACATACACATATATATATGTGTATGTGTGTGTGTGTATATATATATATATATGTATACATATATATATTTTTTTAGAGACAGGGGTCCAGGCTATGTTGCCCAGGCCGCTCTTGGACTTCTGGGCTCAAATGATCCTCCCACCTCAGCCTCCCAAACAGTTGGGATTATAGACACGAACCACTGTGCCCCGCTCAGATTGCTGCTTCAAATCCCTCTTGGGATCACACCTCAAAGAGTCCTGACGTATTTTCATAGAAAACAGCCCATGGGCCTAGAGCCTGTATTATCATACAGTGTAAGGTGAGAAAATTTCAAGGCACGATTTCCAAATGTTAATTTTTCTTTCTTCTACTCCTTCCTTTTGGAGAAGAATTTAAAAGGGACCATTGGTTTGAATCAATGAAAATATTGGCTTAGGTTACTCTGTATTTTGTAAACTTGTTGAAGTACTTGGTTTAACCATTGAAATGCCAAGATTCTATTTAGCTCAGCTGTCTCTACACCAGAGATCAACTTTCCTTTTATAGGAGTCATTGATTCAAGAGGAAAATATAATCTGGTATTAGGTCATTTTTAAGAAAAATTATTTTTTAATTTTTGTGGCTACATAGTAGGTGCTTATGTACCTGGGGTACATGAGATGTTTTGATGCAGGCATGCAGTGCGTAATAATCACATCTTGGAAAATGAGGTATCTATTCCCTCATGCATTTATCCTTTGAGTTACAAATGATTCAGTTATACTCTTCTTTATTTTTAAATTTATAATTAAATTATCATTGACGGTAGTCTTCAAGAAAAATGTACTTGAAACTTAGAAAAAAGTTCAAGAAGATGACTGAGTGCCCTTTTAATATCCTACTAGAACATTGTCTGACAAACCCAGCAAAGATCATCTGATAATCTAGGGGAAAATATAGCAATGTTTTTCTGCAGACTGCCAGATAGTAAATATTTTAGGCTTTGTAGGCCAAAATATGTACTGTCTGTAGCTACTTAACTCTGCCATCATAGTGTGAAAGCAACCACGGGTAATACATAACCGAATGGATACAGCCACTGTAGGTGCTGAAAAGGGATGATGCCTTTCTTCTCCATCATGAAAATCATGGCCAGCACCTCTATAACAAAAAGGTTAACAGACAAAAGCATAACACATTTCTTTGATCATAGTTTTGCGTGACACAGCAGTCTTCAGATCGAAGACCCAAAGATACAGGGGAAGCTATCCATTTTTATGCTTCAGTTTGATGATGAATGGATAGCTGTGTGGAACTGTGGTTGGACCAAAAGGGTGTGATCTAATGCTAATAGGCTGAGCGGGGGAACCCAGCAAGGGCTGTCTGTTCAGATTCTTCTTGGACTCTCTGCAGCATAATTTCCTTCCAGGTATGGGGCAGGACCCTTTCTGGAATGGGGGTCTTATGAACTACAACCAAACAAGGTCAGTCAGATTATTTCTTTGTGGCCAATTCTTACACAGAAAAGTAGGGGAAATTTTTAGATTTTATGGCTGGCTTTGGGGAAAAGGGTTTTGGTTTCCATGATCTCCATTGGGGAAGAGGGATTCTAATATCTGTGCTTGCCTTTTTGGGGGAAAGGGGGAATGAGGCTGAGAGGCAAGCAGGACAAGGTCAGAGAAAAACTGCTTCTGAGCCCTTACTTTAGGGTATTGTCTTCTGAGCCCTAACACTGTTCCAATAAAACTTTACTTAGAGACACTGAAATTTGGATTTCATAGCATTTTCATATTTCATTTTATGTTATAAAATATTCTTTTAGGCTGGGCACGGTGGTTCACGCCTGCAATCCCAGCACTTTGGGAGGCTGAGGTGGGTGGATCACCTGAGGTCGGGAGTTCAAGACCAGCCTGACCAACATGGAGAAACCCCATCTCTACTAAAAATACAAAAAATTGGCTGGGCGTGGTGGCACATGCCTGTAATCCCATTTACTTGGGAGGCTGAGGCAGGAGAATTGCTTGAACCTGGGAGGCGGAGGTTGTGGTGAGCCGAGATTTTGCCATTGCATTCTAGCCTGGGCAACAAGAGTGAAACTCCATCTCAAAAAAAAAAAATCTTTTAATTTTTTTCAACCATTTAAAAATACAAAAATCATCCTTCACTTGCAGGTCTTATAAAAACAAATGGCTGAGATTAATAAATTGCAAATGATTTTTGTCCAGTTAAGATGGGAAGGATTTCTTATGGCAGAAAAGGAGCATCAGGGGTACTGCTATATGCCAGGTAGGACATTAACCCGGTTTGTTTCTAAGTTTCCAGCCTTATCCCGGCATTCATCTTTCCACAGATTTTTTGCCCTACTTAGGTTTCTGTGCCATCCACCTTTGAGCCAGCTTTGTCATTCTGCTTAAGTTGACAAACTCATCAAGTTACAGAATCTTTGCCATATGCATACTCTATATGAGTCAAGAGCTGACCTTTTCAAAAAAAAATTATACTTTGACAGCCATATATATATATATATATATATATACATAAAGCAACATAAGACATTTTAAATAACAATATATAAATTTCTATCCTGTTGTTTTTAAAACTAGAAACAGGGCAATTAAATAATCATTCAATATATGGGCAAAAGGATTCCACCTTATCTTTCCCTCCTGCCAGTGGTGCAGAAAGTGGTCAAGGGAGAGTGGTGGATGAAGAGGGATAGGGGAGACACAGCCCTTGGGAGGGGTCCTCTGTCTACCTGGACTTGATCAAGCTGCAGTGTGACTCCTCCCGGCATCGGTGACATTGCACTGGGGATTCCTGAAATCTCATACAGTTTTCCATGAATGATTTTGGTTTCCATCCAGCAGTTCTTATCATTGATATGAAACAAACAAAAAAAAAAGAAAAATAGTATTTTTCAGAGGGCATTGGTGTGAAAAGGCAGGTGATGTCAGAGAACATTGGACTGAGTGTCAAGAGGTTTCCATTTCGAGTCTGGCTAACCAGCCATGTGACATCGGGTAAATCACAGTACTTTTGTTTTTGCATATGTCAAATGAAAAGCTTGAATTCATAGTCATTAATATTCTTTCTGGTGCTAAAATTTTTGCAACAAAAATAGAATAGACCCAAATTCCTTTTGGTGGAATTAAGAGTGATCACTGATTGCTGACTTTTTTTTTTTTTTTCTTAATAAGAATAGCATAGGCCGGACATGGTGGCTCATGCCTGTAATCCCAACGCTTTGGGAGGCCAAGGCAGGAGACCAACATGGGCAATTCCTGTCTCTACAAAAAAAAAATTTTTTTTAATTAGCTGGAATGTGGCACGTGTCATAACTACTTGGAGGTGGGGGCTAAGGTGGGAGGACTGCTTGAGCCCAGGAATTGGAGATGCCGTGAGCTATGATTGCACCACTGCACTCTAGCCTGGGTGACAAAGACCTTGTCTCAGAAACAAAACAAAATACCCCCACAAAATAACTACCTTGAAGTTAATTCTTTATTGGAACAATGCACAGTATTGGATAGAAAAGTACAAAATGCAATTTTCTGCCTCTGTATGCCGTTCAGTTTATGGTTGTTCCCAACATCTTAGGTCACTTTCGAGTTAGTTTTAAGTCTGAGAGCAAAGATTTCCTTGCCTAAGGGAGGATAAGATGAAACAAGGCTCCCAAAAGGCGATTGGCCCCCTGACAAAGCTGGAACAGTGGTGAGACAGATGGAAGTACAAGAGAAGGAATCAGAGGCCCTTTTGAATTTTAGAAGTAGACTTGTGAGTGCTAGGAATTCCCTGGATTTTTCAAGCCCAGAGAAGAAATTGGAGCAAATTTCACAAGGCGTGGGTTTTTCACCTATTTGAGGAGGTGAGGGATCTGTTGAGAAAAGAAGAAAGCTAAGGTCCCTCTCCTTGGAAACCTGTGCGCATACACACGAAGTGTATGAAGTACCTGTGCGCATACGCACCAAGTGTATGAAGTACCTGTGCGCATACGCACCAAGTGTATGAAGTACCTGTGCGCATACGCACCAAGTGTATGAAGTACCTGTGCGCATACGCACCAAGTGTATGAAGTACCTGTGCGCATACGCACCAAGTGTATGAAGTACCTGTGCGCATACGCACCAAGTGTATGAAGTACCTGTGCGCATACGCACGAAGTGTATGAAGTACCTGTGCGCATACGCACCAAGTGTATGAAGTACCTGTGCGCATACGCACCAAGTGTATGAAGTACCTGTGCGCATACACACCAAGTACCTGAAGTCTGTAACTTCAGGATCTTTTAAGACCCGTGGCATGAAGAGATTGGCTGAATTTGAACAAAGGAACCCTGGGGCATTAGATGTAGAACTTTGTTGTCTTTGGAGAGAGACCTGGTCTCACACTTAAATACCCAGGTGGCCCCATTTTGTTTTATTAAACCAATTTTGTCTCTCTGACCCCCAGCTCTTACAATCACATGCCCGATTGCACAGCTTTCTCCCTTCCAGCAAATCCTTTTTGATCACTATTACATAAACTCTAAATTGAATGTCCAAATTACAGGCGTCTAGGATCCATCCAAATGTAGGTTGCAAATAAGTAAGGTTTTAAAAAAAGATCTTTGTCTTCTTAAGTTGCTGATAGTTACTACTTGCTGGGAACTGTAGGCCTTTCCTGGCAAGATTTCTCAACATTCTCTTGAGAGCAGTTGTGTTAACAAGTTATGAAGATTACTTTAATGCTTTGCTTGGAATTCATTTCATATCTGCATAAATCTTCAAGGCCATTATCATATCAGTGAGATATTTCTAGTATTTTTGAGAACTCTGATGCATCAAAATGTCTGAGTTCAGCTCGTTCTTAATGTGGTGACAGGGTCAAATGTGTTGGATTAGATTCAGGTGTTTCGTTTTTGTTTTTATCTTATGCCTCCAAACACTTAAAAGTAAATTGGGTCGCTTATCTTCAGATTTGAGGCAGGAAATACTGTTTGGTTCTTATACTTTCTTCCCGTATGTTTCATTTCTGAAACATTCTGGCTTGTTTACACATTGATGGTAACCGAGCTTCCCCCCTCCCCCTCCCAACTGTAATTTTGAAAAATTTCAAATCTGCAGGAAAGTAGAACAATATAGACTCCTTCACTTATATTTGCCAGTTCACATTTTTTTACATCTGGTTTCTCTCGCTATGTGAATGTGTGTGATCTTATTTTTGTTGTGGTTGTTGTTAAACCACTGGGAAGTTGCAGGCCTGACATTTATTCCCTAGGTATTTCAGTATGTATTTACCAAAAATCATTAAATAACTATTAAATTATTTAAATTAATTGTAATACCTTCATCACACTCAAGGAATTTAGCATCAATTCACTAATATGTGATGCAGTCCATATTCAAATTTTCTACTTTGTCCCAAGAATGTCCTTTACTTCAGCCTTTTGTTTGAGGATCCAGTCAAGGATCAACAGATTTCTTTTAGTTGCCATGTTTCTTTAGTCACCTTTAATCTAGAAAAATCCTCAGCCTGTTAGACCATTTGGGTAAGAATACAGCCCAGGTGGTGCTGGCATGTATCTGGTTGTGATCGCATGATAATTGGTTGTACCAAAATCAGTGTTGCTAAGTTTGGTCACTTAGTTACAGTAGCATCTGCCAGGTCTTATAAAAGGGACCCTATTCTCATGTAAAAGTTTGGGTGTTGGCAGGGGGGTGAAAATGGGTGTCCTATTCTGAGACAAGGAGAATGAATTTTCCCCCAACAGCCTTGGCCTCTCTGATTGTAACATCCACTGATGTTCTTCTCAGCTGTACTTTGATTTGTTGTTGGAGATGGCATGGGGGAAAGGAAAAGTATAAAGGAAATGTATTCTAGCAGATCTTTGTAGAATCAATTCCATTGCTCCTTTATTTGTATAGTTACAAGAAATGAATGATGTGAGTGCTCTGTATTTTCTAGATTGTCATACTCAACCTATATGAACAAAAGAAGCTTAGTTTACTTCTGTCTCTCCATAGAGAAACCTCCAAGGCAAATATTTGTCTGGAGTTAGTAGCCTGCAATGATTACCGAAGGTCCAGATGAGGTTATTAAAATGCCTGGTGTTTGCCCTGGTGGCACACACAAGATAAATGAGGCAGAATTCTTTCAGCTTGGTTACATGTTGGTTTTTCATGTTCCAGTTAATAGTACAGAGTAGGAACATCTGCTTTAGCAGGCCCAGCTAGATAAACAGCTTCTGCAGTATAACAGAAATCAGCAGCCTATGCCATTGACTTAAGGAGACAGATTTAAACTTTGTAAATAAAAGGTTTGACTAAAGCTTATGAGGAGGAACATTTCTGCATAGATGAGAAAGCTCAAGTGAATTTTGTGTTTAATCTTTCCCCATAGGGTAGTGAACTAAAACATTAGTTTTGGGCTAGTGGCTGAGAACCATCTCTTTAAGACAGAAATATTTTGGCAATCTAAATCTCCCTTGGGCGGCATTAGGTAGAGAGTGATGTAATTCCTAATCTCAAACATTTTTGTTTCAAACATATTAAATGTTTCTACAAAGCCATCTTCAAGTTGTGGCTTTATGGACTCAAGCGGCTAAGGCAGTGGTTCTCAGTCAGGGTGCAGGTTTTTTTCCCTAGGGAACATTTGGTAATGACTGGAGGCTTTTTTTTTTTTTTTCAGACGGAGTCTCGCCCTGTCACCCAGGCTGGAGTGCAGTGGCGTGATCTCTGCTCACTGCAAGCTCAGCCTCCCGGGTTCACGCCATTCTCCTGCAACTGGAGACATTTTTGATTGTCACAACTAGGAGGGTGGTATTGGCATCAGGTACAAAATGTCACTGATGGCAAGGTTGGAAAAACTGCTTTACAGGATAGAAAGTTATTTTGCTGACAAATATGTGCAGTGTATGAGATACTGGGTGTTCCAAGAAAATGAAGTCCTGGACCCTGCCTTCAAAGCTGGTTATATCACAGCTGTTGACAATCACAAAACTATGGTAAATACACTTTCTTATTCATCTACGAGCCTTAATGATCTGAGAGAAGATGGCACAGCAGGCTATAAATAGGAGCCCCATTTGGGCTGGGACTTACCAGATGAGTAGGCATTAGTAAGTGTGGAGGGTTGAGAAATCCCAGTCTTCAGTTCATACAGCATCATCATTGTTCCATGGAGGCCTCTTATTGTTTCCTCATTTGTGCCTCCTTTCCTCCATGCCACTGGCAACCATATTCGTGGGTTAAACGTAATAGAAATCTTTAATTTTGCATGTTTTTAAAAAATAAAATGTGTATTGACTGTAGATAACTTATGTAGACGGAATTGTGTTAAGATATCTCATTCAGTTCTTTTCCAGTTAACCCTGTGCTATTAAAATCAATTCATGTTGCTACAGATCCACCTATTCTGTTGCTTTGAATTGCTTTCCTGGTACTCCTTGGAGTGTGTAGCAGTTAGTATGCTTTGTGATGAACCATCCCAAACTTAGTGACTTAAAACAATGGTCACTCCTTTTTCGTGAGTCTGTGGGGTTGGTTGAGTGGTTTGGCTGATTTGTGTCTGGGTCTGCTGATCTCAGCTGGTGTCACTCATTCATCTGTGATCTGCTGGAGACTGCATGATTTAAGAGGTCCATGGCACATTGTTGTCATCCTTCATCAGTTTGGCCTAAACTTGGTCACCTGATGGCAAGGCCAGGAATCCAAGGGAGGAGAATTGTGCAAGGCCTATACTTGGAACTTGAACACAGTCATTTCTGCCATATTCTGTTGGCTAAACCAAGGCATGAGTCCAATCCACAAATCCAGTCTGGATTCAAAGTGTGGGGAAATAGACTCCACCACTTGATGGGAGGAGCTGAAAAGCGACATTGCAAAGGGATGGTTATAGGGAGTTTAATTAGAGCCATTGATTAGTCAGAGTATGCATCCACCACCTTTTACCTATTCACTCTTCCAGTGATGGAAGCCAAAGTTGATTCCAACTCTGGATGCTGTGATAAATATCTTTGTACATGTCACCTTATGGAGCTGTTTGATAATTTGGAAGCTATATTCTCAGGAGTAAGATTGCTGAGGCAAATGGTTATATCTATCTGGAATGTCTATAGGAACAGCAGAAGATGAGACTGGGTACTTCCTTGTTGAGAAGTTGGGACTTGGTGCTAAGGTTTAGTGGGCAACCTTGAGTTTTAGGTAAGGTTAATGCATTTAGACTCAAGTTTTAGAGGGATTATCTTGGCAGTAGTGTGAGGGTTGGAAGAGAGGGGTACTACATGAGGTCCTTGGGTGCCTCATTGGAAGCTGACTTAGGCCAGCTGAGAACCTGAATTAAGGTCATAAAAATGGAGAGAAGAGGCCAGGCAAAGTATCTCATGCCTGTAATCCCAACACTTTGGGAGGCCGAGGTAGGTGGATCACGAGGACAGGAGTTTGAGACCAGCCTGGCCAACATGGTGAAATCCCGTCTCTACTAAAAATACAAAAATTAGCTGGGCATGGTTGTGGATGCCTGTAATCCCAGCTACTCGGGAGGCTGAGGCAAGAGAATCACTTGAAACCGGAAGGTAGAGGTTTTCAGTGAGCTGAGATCGCACCACTGCACTCCAGCCTGGCCGACAAGAGCGAAACTCCATCTTAAAAAAAAAAAAAGAGAAGGTAGAATCAACCTGACCTGGTGGCTGACTGGATGAGGGAAAAGCAGGAGTCTAGGATGACTTCCTGGTTTCTGTCTTGGGTAGGTGGGGAGATGGTGTTGGCATGAGTTGCTGGGAATGAGGGAGAAAGAACAGATCCTCGGGGAGATGATAAGTAAGGCCTTTTTGGGCAGCATTCAGTATAGGAGACTGTGGAGTGGCAAGGCAGAGATGGCCAGAGAGCATACTTGCATGTGTAGGTATGTAGCTTGAAGAGAAGTCGAGGTTAAAGATGAAGATGTGGGAATTTCCAGTCAATGGGAGGAGGTGAGTGCTAGGGGTGGGTTTGTCTAAGGCAATGGTTCTCAAACTTTAGCTGCATCAGAATCACCTGGAAGGTTGTTAAATCAGAGCTCCCCAGGCCCCACCCCCAGAGTTCCTGAGTCAGTAGATCTGGAGTGGAGCCATAGAATTTGCATTCTAACAAGCTTCCAGGTGATGTTGATGTTGCTGGTCTGGGACCACACTTTGAGAGCCAGTCTGGGGCAAAAGTACAAATGGAGAAGGCCCTGGCAGGCCATGTTCAAGGAGTGGGCAAAGGGAAATAAGTCAGCAAAGGCATTTAAGAGAGTTTAGGCTCTGAGAATCCAAGAGAATACTGAGATACCCAGTTAAGATCATTCCTTTTAGCGGCTCAATTCAAAAGGAGAAGAGAGCAGAAAATAGAAGACACCACAAGGTGTTGAGGATTTTTCCTTACCATTTAATTGTTATCATAAGAGACTTAAGCATCCTTTCAGGATGAAAGAGTCACACCTCCTTCACACTCTACTGACTCCTTGTCTCTAATTTAGCACAGGGAGGCGGAGACATTCAGACTAAATGGTCCTGCTTTCCACAGCATCAGAAAACACAGAAGCAGATTCATGTCCACATTGTGCGGGATGCTAGTGATATATTGTGAAGAAATAAAAAATCAAGCTACAGAAAAATATATTGAGTTGTCTTTATAGAGAAAAACAATTATGTGAAGTCCCCCTCCCTATGTCTGCATGGTTATGCTTAAAAGAAAACAGATTTGCAGGAGAGCTCTTGAGCACACAGCTAAGCATTTCCAGCCCGCAGTTTCTTCTCCAGAACTTAGCTACTTGGATGGGACAGTGGAGAGTGCACTAGAGTTGGAAAGGGCACTGGCATGAGGAGATCGGGGCTCTATCATCGTTCATGACTTCAGCATGACTTCACCTCTCTGTGTCTCAGTTTCTCCATCTGTAAAATGGGACTAATTATGGTACCTACCTCAGAATCATGATGAGGATTAAATAAGAATACATGGAAAGCCCTTAGAACACTGCAAGTTATGTTTGAGGTACTCAAAATAGACATAATCTGCTCTTAATGTATTTTAATATGGGTTGATAGACACAGTGACGCTTAGTGAATTTTAATATATATTATCCATTAGATCCTATGATGCAACTGTCACATGAAAATAAGGTGGTAACATCTCTAGGAACCTAAGTTTCAAAACTCAGAATTTGGGGTCACAGCAGCTCTACCAGTTAGAGATGCTCCTTCCTATGCTGGAAAGTCATCGTGGCAGCTCTGTATCAACCATGACCAAAAGGGACTGGCCCCTGTCTTCAGACACCCATCGTCCTTGAGGTTATGGCACTGTGAGGTTGGGAGAATCAGGAGGTTTGAAAGGTCATTGGATGTTTCTTAGTGAGAACTGGGTGTCCTGGGGAGTGCTGAGTCTGGGTCATATGTACGCATGTGTACCAAGTTGCTCATCTCCAGACAAGCATCCTTAACACACTCACTGCTGGTTCACAGAAATGGGTGGAGGGTGGTGGGGCAGAGCATTGCCTGGGCCTTTCTAGACTTGGTGCTGTGGGAAGACCAGCTGATTTGGGTTTAAACTTGGAAGGGCTCAAGCATGGCTGAGCTCTCAACCAATTTACCAATTTTTTTTTTTTTTTTTTTTTTTTCGAGACAGAGTCTTGCCCTGTCGCCCAGGCTGGAGTGCAGTGGTACAATCTCAGCTCACTGCAACCTCCACCTCCCGGGTTCAAGTGATTCTCATGTCTCAGCCTCCTGAGTAGCTGGGATTACAGGTGTGCACCACCACGCCTGGCTAATTTTTGTATTTTTAGTAGAGACAGTGTTTTGCCGTCTTGGCCAGGCTGGTCTCGATGTCCTGACCTCAGGTGATGCACCTGCCTCGGCTTCCCAAATGCTGTGATTGCAGGCATGAGCCACCATACCCAGCCAACCAATTTTTTTTCTTATGCCCCCGTGCTGGACTCTTGTGTCCATGTAGTGTTCCAGACTTATAGAACCTAGGTGTCTCACTTTTCCTCAAAGTCGGTCATGCTTTCAGTAACTTGGCTATTCTGATTGAGCCTGTGGTCCATCAGAAGTCCAGAACAGATGTTCATACCCTGTGCTAGCCCTGTCTGTGCTCTTGGGTTTATGATTTCCCAAGTCACAGTAGGGGATGGGAGCTTTATGCAGGGAGGCCCTCTCGTACTGCGGGCATCCTGAACTTTCGATGGGAATGTCTGTTCACTGCCCCCAGGCATCGGATGACTGAGTTCAGTCACCCTCAACCTTGCCTGGTCAGCCCTGCTTTCTGCAGGACCATTTGAGGTTCTCACAGCCAGTCTTTATTTTCACAGCTCAGTTTTTAGAAAACAGGAAGCAAATTAAGGACATCTCAAAATGAGACTAAGTGAACACAGGAGATCCATCCATTCTGATTTTTACTGTTCTCATGTGTAGAAAGGAGTAGTGGGGCTGTGGATGATTTTTTAAATTGTGGTTTTTTTTTTTCTGTAAATCGAATTTATCAAGGCTAAAGTGTGGCTTTGAAATTAGGTACTCAACTGTAGGGACAAATTTGGGAGATGGCTCTCCAAAGGAAGGTCCCATCAGATTCCAGCGTGGCAGAATTCTAGAGCAAAGGGATTTTGCTGGCACTGTCAGGCTTCAGCTTAAATTTACAGTTCAGCTGTGTTTTTGCTCCAAGAAAAAAATATACCTGAGCTGTAGATACACTGTCTGGAGATGCTTTAGAGATCTCCCATCCAGTAAATAACATCTTAATGGGAGGCCTTGTCCTTGCCAATGAGGGGTGCCAAAGGAAGAAATGAGTTCAAGTAAACTAGGCCGGACTTAAAAATAGCTGTTTACTACTTTCTCCTAGGGTTATTTTCCTGCAGCGCGAGGAAGAAATCATACTGCGAGGCTCAACACAGCAATCGTGTGTGCCATTTCCTCCCAGGAACCTGAGAATTTCTCTGCCAGGATTATCCTTATGGTCAGCTATGGGCTCATGCTTTTGAGTGGTGCCAGGTGCAACTCTGAATGTCTAAATAAACTAGGAAATACTCTGACTTGTTTTATAGGATTGGTTTGCATTTTCAGGTTATACAAGTATAAAGAATTGTGAATTGTAGAAAGTTGGAGGAAAACATAGAAATTTGGAAATACACAAAGTTGGAAAAAAATGTTAAACACCTATGCTGCTATAATCTTTGCTTTTCATTCTGGACATTTTTAGAGCATATGCTTAATATTTCAGTAATTAATGATGATTATGATAAAGACAAGGTAAACAATTGGACCTGTCTTTCAACAAGTGAATGAATAAACAGTTGTGGCATAGCCAACAATACTGCACAGCAATGTAAATTACTAATGTAAACGACCTGGATGAATTTTAGACATTGTGTTGAATCAGAAGCCAGACACAAAAGAGTATATACGGTATCGGGGATGGTCAGCAAACCACAGCCTACAGGCCAGACCCAGCCCATGACGTGTTTTTGTGTGACCCGCAAGCTAAGAATGACTTTTATATTTTTTAACGGTTGCGGAAAAAATTAAAACAAGAATACTGTTTTGCAGTTTGTAAAAAATTATATGCAATTCAAATTTCAGTGTCTACAAATAGTTTTATTGGAACACAGCCATTCACTTGTGAACTGTCTATAGCTGCCTTTGTGCTCCAAGGACAGAGTTGAATCATTGTGACAGAGACCGTATGGCTGCAAAGCTTAAAATATTTGCCATCTGGCAGGACTTCGCTCCTTCTGGAGGCTCTAGGAGAGAATTGGTTCCCTTGTCTCTCCAGCTGCCTTCCTGGGCTCATGGCTCCATTCCACTCTCCCGACTCGTTTTTCACCTTTGTGGACCCTTGTGACTATATCAGGCTCATCTCGTAATCCAGGAGAACTTCCTCACTTTAAGATTCTTAATCCCATGTGCAATGTCCTCTTTGCCATGTGAAACTCCTGTTTCCTATCTAGTATTCATAATCAGCCCACTTCTGTGGCCACATGTGTAGTTCTTTTTCCCCCCACACCAACCAATTCTCCACCAGCTGGATGTCCTATAAATCAATTCAATTCTGACACTAACTGGAGTTAGCACAGATCCCACAGGTTGAAGTCTCAGTCCCACCAGACTGCCCCTGCCCACTTCAAACGCCAATTGCAAGTAGTAGGTCCTGTTGACCTAAAGGAAGAAACTGAGGCAAATTAACACAGGTAGAGAATTGCTTTGGGATAAGTTGATGACTGCAGCCCGGGAAGCACTGGGAAGTCCTCTGGAGAACAAAAGAGAGGCTTCAGCTTTTAAAGAAAAAAGGATGACTCAGAGGAGGGGCGATTATAAAAATTGTTTTTCAAGAATTCTCCTTGGTTTACGGAAGTAACATTGATGAGTGATTGGCTATACTTTGTTGAACTACAGGGTATGGGTTATGGTATCCAGTGTATGGCATTGTTACGTTAATTTATAGCTATTTGTGGCGTCAGTCTAGAGCCCTCATAGCAAGCAACTCGGAGATGATTACTTAGTTCAAGGGCAGAGGGGTAAGATGTGACCCCTGAAATGAAATGTCTCATTTCAATGCCTCCCTAGGCTTGATAATTTAAAGGGGGCCCGCATCCCTCAGATAAAAAGTTTCTTTTCTTTCTCAGTCCCCAGGTAATCCCACAATTTCTGTCTGACTTAGCTACAAATTGGCAGTTCCTGTGACCCCCACCTCAGGTACAATCACTTGCTAGAACAGCTCACAGAACTCAGGAAACAATTTACTGTAAAGGATATTACAAAGGATACAGATGAACAGCCAGAAGCTGAGGTACCCAGGGCAAGGCATGTGGGCAGGGGCGTGGAGCAGGAGCTGTGTCCCCATGGAGTTGGGGGTCGCCACCCTCCTGGCATGTGAACATGTTCTTCCTCACCAACCTGGAAGCTCTGCAAACTCTGTCCTTTGAGGTTCTTATGGAGGCTGCATGACAGAAGCACGCTAGATTAAATCACTGGCCATTGGTGATCAATTCAATCTTCAGTCCCTCTTCCCTACCCAGAGGTTGGGATGTCGGGCTGAAGGTTCTAACCCTCTAATCACACCATTTGTGCCCCCTAGCAACCGCCCCCGATCCTGTGGTGGTTATCTAGTAGCTTTCCAGAAATCGCCTTATTAACATAAACTCAGATGTGGTTGAAAGGGGCTTGTTATTAAATAACAAGACTTTTTTTTCACCTTTATTGGTCCAGGGCTGTTCCAGGAACCAAGGACAAAAGACCAAATCTTATAATAAAAGATATTCCTATTGCTCTCATCACTTAGGAAATTATAAGGGTTTTAGAAGCTATAAGGCAAGAACTGTGGATGAAGACCAAAATGTATATCTTATTATGTCACAGTATCACACCATGTAAGGTAACATATTCATGGGTTCTGAGGATCAGGACATGAACATCTCTTGGAGGCCATTATTCTGCCTAGCACTGATGGAGACAGGAGGCAGCCAACTCCTGCCCCCGGTGAAACCCCACCTTAAGCCTAAAACAGCCTGAAAACTGAAAAACCAGACTGCTGGTCCCGAATGAAGCCCGCTCTTTCCCGACGGATTCTTTCTGAGTAATGTCCACCTGAGCACTAGGAGAACAGGGTGGCCTTGGAAAGTTCACGCTATTTGCAGCAGGGGGGAGCCTAGCATTTCGTATTCCTGTGTAGTGAGCTGGGATTCAGTCAGTGAGGTGGAGAGCCTGTTAGCAGGCTCTCCATCAGACTTTGCTGAATTGTTTTTCCTTTTTCCTTTTCACCCAGTAAATTCCACTCCTCACCGTTCTATGTGTCCACGAGCCTAATCTTTCCTGGTCGTGTGACAAGAACATGGTTTTTTTCTATAACAGCACAATGAGTCATTCTTCCTCCTACTCTTCCCTCTTCACCTGGTCTTTTAAAGCAGTGCTTTGCAAAGTGTATCAGTTACCTGTAACTTGCTAAACACGGATTCCAGAGCACTAAACCCCCAGAGATTCTGACCCAGTAGTTCTGGGATGGGTCCCAGATGTCTGCATTTTTAACAATTTCTCCAAGAGATTTGGATGCTGGGCCAGGCCTGGTGGCTCAAACCTGTAATCCCAGCACTTTGGGAGGCCAAGGTGGGCACCTTGCTTGAGCTCAGGAGTTTGAGACCAGCCTGGGCAACATGGCATAACCCCTTCTCTACTAAAAATACCAAAAAATTAGTCGGGCATAGTGGCATGAGCCTGTAGTTCCAGCTACACAGGAGGCTGAGGTGGGAGAATTGCTTGAGCCTGGGAGGTTGAGGCTACAGTGAGCCATGATCGTACCACTGCACTCAAGCCTGGGTGACAGAGCGAGACCCTGTCTCAGAAAAAAAGATCTGGATGCCAGTACTCTAAGCATCATAAAGGAAGATGACTCAGTCTCAGAGAAGCTGCCGAGGCTAGTTCCTGGAGAGGGTTCTACAGGATCTATTTCTCATTTTGGAGGCTGGTACAGCTGCAGTAGCAGCTACACCCTACAGAAGTAAAGCATCATTACTTTGTTCTCCATCAACCATTGGGCCCTCTGGAGAAAGGGGAGCAGTGTGAGTTAAGAAAAGGGCAACCTTGTTATTCTGTGGTTATATGACATGAGAGCAATGTTGGGTGTATCAGGGCTGCGGGGGCTGGTTGGGATACCAGAGGATTTGCTGAGGAGTGCTGGAAGCTCCTGACCAGTGGCTGCTCTGCAGAAATTGAGGGAGGGTTGATGCAAGTTCCTAGTTCAAGAGGAGCCAGCCCTTCAGACACCAGGGGTGTGAAGGCAGGTCCTACTGGGGAGAGGGTGGGTAGGCAGAGTAAGCCAGAAATTTTTTTTTTTTTTTTTTAAGACAGAGTCTCACTCTGTTGCCCAGGCTGAAGTACAGTGGCACCATCCCAGCTCACTGCGACCTCCGCTTCCCAGAGTCAATCAATTCTCATGCCTCAGCCTCCCAAGTAGCTAGGATTACAGGCGCATGCCACCACACCCAGCTAATTTTTGTGTTTTTGGTAAGACAGGGTTTTACTGTGTGGGTCAGGCGGGTCTCAAACTCCTGGGCAAGGGATCCACTTGTCTTGGCCTCCCAAAGTGCTTGGATTGCAGGCATGAGCCTCCACACCAGGGCTAGAAATGTTAATATGCCTTTCTTTCTTTCCATTATTGGTAAGGAAGGAAAATTTTCTAGGGTAGGCTCAGGGTGGGCGGGGGGTCCAACTGAGGCCTTGTTGATGGAGATATTGATAGCCTTTTACACAGATCTTTATTTTTTTTTTTTGCGTTCTAGTGAACATAGGTGAAAACTTAATAAGTGACAAAAAAATTCCCATCACAGTTGTCCCTGTTTCCCTGTTCATACTTCCTGACTTTTGAGTGCCCCAGTGAGCCTTTGGTCATTGGTTCAGTGGTGAACTAAGTGCTGTGGGGAAACAAAGGTAACTAAGCCACAGCCTCTGTTTTCTTCTTCTTCTTCTTTTTTTTTTTTTTTTTTGAGATGGAGTTTCACTCTGTCACCCAGGCTGGAGTGCAGTGGCACGATCTCGGCTCACCGCAACCTCTGCCTCCCAGGTTCAAGCGATTCTCCTGCCTCAGCCTCCCGAGTAGCTGGGATTACAGGCGCATACCACCACACCCAGCTAATTTTTGTATTTTTATTAGAGACGAGGTTTTACCATGTTGGCCAGGCTGGTCTCGAACTCCTCACCTCAAGTGATCCACCCACCTCAGCCTCCCAAAGTGCTGGGATTACAGGTGTGAGCTACCACGCCCAGCCCTGTTTTCAAAGACTTTGCAGTTCAAGGAAGACATGCGGACACTGAACCACAAAACGGGGCAGGATGAACCAGTTGCTAGAATAGAGGCATCACTGGCCAGGTGCTCAGCGAAGGCACCCACAGTGGGATCCCTGGAATGTTAAAGCAAAAGAGATTCCATGGCTGAGCAAGGTTGGAAGGCCAGGTTAATCACAGTTAATGTTGTACTATGTGACTCCATGCTTTAATATGACACATTGCCAAGAGATGGCTTGAGTCCAGCTTTTCCCAGATTTGACCATGAACCTTTGCTTCATAAAATATTTCTGAGAACATGCTTTGAAAAAGGTGACTTATGGAGCAGATGGCATATTTTTTGGTGGCTTGTGTAGTATTAAATACTAATTCCTAAACTATCTGGAGTTGACAACCTATACTTTATTTCTTTTAAGAAACCCAGATGCCTCTCATTCCCTCTCTTTTTAATGAATTGGATCCATTTTGAGAAACTCTTAGTACTCCTTGAAATAACTAGACATCCTCTGGAAAGTTACAAAAGAAAATTACCAAGATCTAAAATTTTACTTGATCTTTTCTGTGATTCCACCATTTTTTTTTTTTTTTTTTTTTTTTTTTTGAGATGGAGTCTCGCTCTGTCGCCCAGGCTGGAGTACAGTGGCGCGATCTCGGCTCACTGCAGCTCCGCCTCCCAGGATCACTCCAATTCTCCTGCCTCAGCCTCCCGAGTAGCTGGGACTACAGGCGCCCGCCACCAAGCCCGGCTAATTTTTTGTATTTTTAGTAGAGACGGGGTTTCACTGTGTTAGCCAGGATGGTCTTGATCTCCTGACCTCGTGATCCGCCTGCCTCAGCCTCCCAAAGTGCTGGGATTACAGGCGTGAGCCACCGCACCCGGCCGATTCCACCTTTTTACTTTCTCAAGTCCATTCACTAGTTAAGCAGATTCGATGAAGTTTTGGCCATTGTCTTAAAAAAAAAAAGTTCCCCTGAGAATAATTCTAACTTTCCCAGATCCTTGGTGTTTACACATTGTGTCCTGAGCCTTGACAGATGGGCAACTTTTTCAGAGCAGCTTAGTAAAAGGTTGACAGAAGGCATGACAAGAATGCAACCTTTATTGTTGAAAGGTTTGTGGCTAAATGTATAGAGCCTGATGGAGACGTTGAATCAATTGTTGAGCTCTATGCTACCTGAATATCAAATGAAAGCTGCACATAAAAGATCCTGCTTGTTTGGGGATTTTTTTTTTCCCCTAAAACAGCAGCAATTTTCACTGAAACTCCAGATTTATTCAGGGGAAATAATATTTGGGAGTGAGATGGGAAGGTCAGTTGAATGACTTGAGTTGAAAGCTAAATTTTTCAGTGAAGTTTTTAGAAACCAGTTATTACATGGCAGGATCAAATCCCTGACTGTTTGTAAGTCCAGACTTGAAAGTCAATTTGCCAATATGGTAGATATCTTCCTATGATAGGAGGTTGTTTTTGCATATAATTTATTCCTAAAAATGCAGGACAAGCCAGTGTTTGGAAACTGAACACTAGACTTACATATTACTCTAAGAGAACTGAGTATTGGAAGTGTCTTGGGATCTAAATTTCAAACGCTTCAGAGAGCTCTGCACAGATAGGCAGTCAAGGGAAAGGGTGAAGTGCATCTGAAATCTGCTTGTCACTTGCAAGCTGTGGGACCTGGGACAGGGACTTATATCTGTGCTGCTTTCCTCATTTGAAATCACAGTTGGTCATAGGATTGACCTCAGGGCCAGGCTAGGATTAAGTTTGTCAATACATGGAAAGGGCTCAGAGCTGCCTGGACCACAGGGACTTCTCGGTAAATGTTAGTTTATTTTTTATATAAATACTTAAAACATAGATTAAACAGTAAGTATGGACAATTGTGATTACTTTTCTAAAGTAAATTCCTCACATTTACCTTGGTCCATCTTACTTGAAATGACATTTAGTAGGAAAATAAACGTTAATGTTGGAAGAAAGACTTACTGCTAAAGGGAAGGAGGTAAACGGTCATAACTTTGGATTTTATATTTGAATTCACACATTGTTGGTGGGAAAATAAATTGGCCTAACCTTTATGAAAGTCAGTTTAACAACAGCCATCACAATAATGAATGCAGGTACCCTTTGACCTAGTACTTCTGTATAAACCTACCCTAAGGTGAACCTAAACACATACAAAGTGTCGTGTGTAAAGGTGATAGTATGCAGCACTGTTTGCAATAGGAGGAGACTGGAAACAACCAAAAATGTCCACCAATGGGAAACTAGTAGACACACTGTCATACTCAGGAATACCAACTATGTAGCAGTTTAAAAAGAAATAAGGGCCAGGTGTGGTTGGCTAATGCCTGTAATCCCAACACTTTGGAAAGCAGAGGCGGGTGGATCATGAGGTCAGGAGTTCAAGACCAGCCTGGCCAACATGGTGAAACCCCGTCTCTATTAAAAATATAAAAAATTAGCCGGGCATGGTTGTAGGCACCTGTAATTCCAGCTACTTGGGAGGCTGGGTCAGGAGAATCGCTTGAAACCAGAAGACAGAGGTTGCAGTGAGCCCAGGTCACGCCACTGCACTCCAGCCTGGGCAACAAGAACGAAACTCTGTCTCAAAAAAAGAATGCGTTCTAAGTTCTTAGAAAAGATCTCCCAAATGCAAATGTGTTAAATCAGGAAAGCAACCTGTGGGATGTCAGTGGGGATTAAGTATAACTTTGGAAAGGTACACAAGAAACTAAGAACATTGTCCACCTCTAGAGAGTAGGCAGGAAAAGCCATGGCAAGGAAGACCCCAAAGGGTGATTCCAGGGACAAAGAGATTTCTCCCTGTTTAACCTCTTATAGTTTTCCATTTTTTAACCAGGTCAGTGTGTTATCTATTTGAAGAATTAAAATAATTAGAAGGAATTCAACCCACCCTTCCTCCTCTTATAAAGATGTTTGCAGCAAGCTGTAGCCCTGTTAGCAGTGCTGAGACCCTGTGTTCTTTCTGTGTTTAGGTCTCAGGAATGGCTGGTTTTATTTTTATCTTATTGTGAGAAATGTGAAACTGTGCACAATAAAATCACGTCTGCCCACCACTTAGCTTTAGTCATTATTAATTTTTTTTTTTTTTTTTTTTTTTTGAGACAGAGTCTCACTCTGTCACCCAGCCTGGAGTGCGGTGGTGCGATCTTGGCTCACTGTAAGCTCCGCCTCCCAGGTTCACACCATTCTCCTGCCCCAGCCTCCCGAGTACCTGGGACTACAGGCTCTCGCCACCACGCCTGGCTAATTTTTTTGTATTTTTAGGAGAGACGGGGTTTCACCATGTTAGCCAGGATGGTCTCGATCTCCTGACCTCGTGATCCACCCGCCTCAGCCTCCCAAAGTGCTGGGATTACAGGCATGAGCCACCGTGCCCGGCTAGTCATTATTAATTTATGGTCAGTATTGTTTCATCTATGTCCTTACCTATTCTTCTTCCAGCAGGATTTTAAGTGAAATTCTAGATGGCATATCATTTCATCCATAAATATTTTCATATGTGGCCCTAAACAATAGGAATTTTCCTTAATTTTTTTGAAAATATTAAATTTATATATATGTGTGTGTGTGTATATATATATATATATATATATATGTATATATATATATATATTTTTTTTTTTTTTTTTTTTTGAGACAGAGTCTCACTCTTGTCGCCCAGGCTGGAGTGCAATGGCGCAATCTCAGCTCACTGCAACCTCTGCCTTTCGGGTTCAAGGGATTCTTCTGTCTCAGCCTCCCGAGTAGCTGGGCTTACAGGCACCCACCACCATGCCTGGCTAATTTTTGTATTTTTAGTAGAGACGGGGTTTCACCATATTGGCCAGGCTGGTCTCGAACTCCTGACCTCAGGTGATCCGCCCACCTCGGCCTCCCAAAGTGCTGGGATTACAGGCATGAGCCACCACATCTAGCCTTAAAATATAAATTTTTGAGTTAAGCTTAACTTCTCTCCTCCTCCTCCCCTCCCTCTCTCTCCCTATGCCCCCACAAAATCACAATACTATCATACTTGAAAATTTGCCGTGCTAGGTTATTTTTTAAAACACGAATCCTCAGTGCATACTTTTAAAGTTTTCTTCACTTCTGTCACTTCACCTTGCTTTTTAGATGCTCTCTAGAGAATTACTTCCAGCATTTCCTACATGTTAAGTGGTCCTTTTCAATTGAACAGTCCAGTGACTTTCATCCTGTGAACATGTAATTAATAATATTATCACTGGCATCAGCAGTTCCACTTTTCCATCTTCCACTCACTTTAATAGGCTAATAAAGGTAAAAGGCAGCAAAATATTCAGATATTTGTGCAAACTGGTGCTGCTGTGAAGACAGGCATGGCAGAACTGTCAAAACAGCCCTTGAGGAAACAACCCTTGGAAGTATTGGTTTGTCAGCTCATGTCAGGATGCTTAACATAAAAGTCTTTGGGGGTTGCAGTCAGTACTGTGCAAAAATTGAACTTGAAATTTGAGGCCCATGAGTATTTTCTTACATAGGGGTATGCTCTGCTCCATGCAGCTTTTAGGAGAGGCAGCACCAGGAAAAACTTGTGTTCCTTCCAACTAGAGACCTGATGATTCTATGATCTAAAAATCTAAATTGACCCCTTGCTGGGCCACTCCCTCAGCTCCTGAGCAAGCTTCCCTTGTGCATTTGAAAGCGTATTTGGTTTAAGAGAAATGAAAACATATGCTCACACAAAAACTGTACACAAGTATCTTTTGCAGCATTATTTACAATAGCCAAAATGTGGAAACAATCCAAATGCCCGTCAACTGATGAATCTATAAACAAAACGTGGCATACCAAACAGTGGAATATTGTTCAGTCATTAAAAAGATCGAAGCACTGTTACATGCCACAACGAGGAACCTTGACAACTTTAAGCTGTATGAAAGAAGCCAGACACAAAAGGCCACATCTCGCATGATTCAATTTATGTGAAATGTCCAGGATAGGCAAACCCATAGAGACCATAGATGAGTGGTTACCTTGGCCTGAGGGTGGTAGGGGTGGGAGAGAATGGGGAACAGCTGCTAATGCAGAAGAGATTTCCTTAGGGTGATAAAAATGCTCTAAAGTTGATTGTGATGATGGCTATGAATATACTAAAATCTATTGTGTACTTTAAGTGGTTGAATTTATGGTATATGAATTATCTCTCAATAAAGCTGTTATGTAACAAATAGGATTCATTTACACTGATGCCTCAAGATATGCCCAGAGGTCTCCACTGGCATTTATTTTTATCCTTTTTTTGGAGCTGGGGTGCAGTGCAGCACCGGGGTGGGGGATATGCTGGGTAATATAAGGGTGCAGGAAAAACTGGTGTCCTTTCATCTTTAAAACTCTGTGTAAACTTAGATTCTCTCCTCAAAAATCACCCATGAAACAGTGGTGACTTTGTTTGCCCCTATGATCTTATTTTACTTCCAGTTCTTCATTTGGAGTTACTTTAACAGATAACAAAGTAACTCCTTCCTTCTCTACCCACTCCCCTCAAACTAAATGTAAAGCATCTTTGTACTTCATAGGCAACAGTCGATGACTTTCCTTTTTCTGGAGTTTTCCAGGGTCAGGAATTGCTTTAGTCTTCAAAAAACAGTATTGGCTATCAGCTAAAGACAGGCCCTTTTATTGATAGGACGCATCAAGCAGACAGGGTTTAAAAATAACACCAAGTCAGCGGTGTGCTTTCCTGGGGTGAAGCGGCAGGGGGGCCAGCATTGTTTCCCAGAGAAACGTGACGCTGGTTAAACAACACTGGGGACTAACTAGATGAGGCTCGGGTCACATGTCAGCTTGTTCACTTGAAAAGCTGCTGAATGTAGAAAACCATGGTGGGAAGAGGGGCAGGAACGCATTCACCCGGGTGTGCACGTGCGACGGGGGCTTGGGTGTGCATGTGGACCCCTGGTGCCTCCGTGGAGCCTTGTGAGGAGGAGGGAGGGCAGGCCTGGCCTTTTCAGTGCCATGTTGTGCTGAGGAGGAGTGTGCCCTCCCGAGTGAGAGCCCCCACCCTAGGACCCCCCAAACTCCATTTGTTCTGAAGGGAAATTGCAACCACAATCTGCTAAATCAGGAGTTGGCAAACTACAGCCTGGGAACCAGATCATGCCTGCTGCCTGTTTTTAGATTTTCTTTTTTTAAAGACAGAGTCTTACTCCCATCCCCCAGGTTGGATTACAGTGGTGCAATCATGGCTCACTGCAGCCCTGACTTCCCGGGCTCAAGCAATCCTCCCACCTCAGCCTCCCAAGTGGCTGGGACAACAGGCACATGCCACCACACCTGGTAATTTTTTTCCATTTTTTGTAGAGACAGAGTCTCACTATGTTGCCCAGGTTTGTCTTAAAATCCTGGGTTCAAGTAATCCACCCGCCTTGGCCTCCCAAGGTGCTGGGAGTTACAGGCGTGAGCCATGGCATCTGGCACCTGATTTTGGAAGTTTTTGTTCAAACACAGCCATGCCCATTTGTTTATATGTTGGCCACTTTCGGGCCTCAACAGCAGAGATGGGTTAGCACCACTGTCTGTCCTGTGAAGCCTAAACTGTTCATTATCTGGCCCTGTCTAAGAGGAAGTTTGCTGACTTCAGTGCTAAATGATGGAATTCCCTTCCCATGGGCGTCCCTGAAGAGGACTTTATTGGTGGTACTTGGAATCTGAGTCTACTGTGTGTGTGAGGAAAACCACAGGTCCCAGAGCTGTACGCCTAGGGGTTCAAGAACCCAACTCAGTGTGCAGTCCAATTCAGATTATTCTGACATGGCACATTGGCTGTGTATTCATTAGATGGCTTGTTTTTGTTTTTTTTCCTCCCTGGAGTAGTCAAGAAGGTAATTATTTGGTCATCTTTCAAATATTCTTTAGTGGTGTGTTTATTAATTACAAGAGCATTTGGAGTCAGTGAGGAGCAGGCATGAGACTAATTTACATTTTGCTTCTAAAGGATGAAGTTGTATGACACCAAGTTTAATGTTTCCCGGTGAGAGTAATCTCCTCATGGACTGATAACCTAAGTAGCTTCCTGGCTGGCCTGCTTCTCATGCTGCCCTGGTAATGGATACCTGTTGAGTTATTTGTTCACAGTGTTTCTAGAAATTGTTAGTCCTTCTAACAGACTAACATGTACGGTGGCAGTGGGAAGGGCATGTTCACTTACTGTGATATCCTCCCACCCCTTCCCACCCCAGCCATGGCATAGATGGTTGGTCCAAAAATGGGTGCCTGGCCCAAGATGGGCCAATAGTGGCATAGTACTCCCTGGGAAATTAGACCTGAGACCGAGTTGCTGTAAGTCTGTCTCTGAGTGACCGGAGCTCTAACATTTACAATTTGGATTGCCTTTTTCTTTCATGTGGCTGGGATACAGAGTAATCCAGAGACAGAGAAAGCAGAGGGGGACATCTTGCATTCCCCATGACATCTTGGAAGATCTTGGTTCCTGCTTCTCCAGAGTAGGCATTTTGTGGCTTGGGCGGGGTGAGACCTCATGGGATGCTGTATAGGCTCTCTCCATAGACCCTGGCCCAGGTGTTAGTCCTGAGGCCTGGCCTTTCCTACAAGCAAGGAGGCAGTGAGGTCAGCCTAGCAGCTGGAGGACCAGGGATGCTGCAGCCAAGGGGAGATGATATTCAGATGCTTTGGTGGCAAGACTAGGAGTGAGTCCTTCCAATTGCACATCTGGCAGCTTTTGAGCTCCTGAGGCCAGCCTGGCTGGGGTCAGGAAGGATGGGGACAGCTGGACAGCTATTGAGGGCCTGTTCGGGTAGCTTTCTCCTAGCCACGCATCCGTCTAGCTTCCTGTCCCCAGTTCACTTCCTTGAGATGCCTTCATGGATTTCTGGGAGCAAGCAGCAGCAGTGAAACAACCGTTTTCACATTCTCCCCCAACTCACCATCTCTATCTTATGTAGTTTACAAAAACAAGCTTGTTTTACTCCATGTATAAAAAAATATTTTTTTCAAGTTAATGTGGGCATGGCCAGATTTTGGCTCTCATACTTTGTAACTTCTACCTATAAGGTAACCTTGTAACTGTTACCCCCAATAGTCTTTCCATATAAATAGTTACCTGTTGTTCTTGGACCAGAGACCGAATCATCACAAGCTTCCTTGGAGCTTATGAGATTCCCAGAGCAAAGCCCCTTTCCTGCTCAGGTTCACACAGAAGATGTCTGTGACCTTGAACTGCTGCATCTCCTTTGGCATTTTGAGCATAACTCTAGAGACGGCCAAAGATCTTATAAATGAGTAAAACCTCTGGAAGTCCAAAAAGCAGTTACAGATTCTGCCTCTACTTGCCTGCTTTGGGCAAGTTGCCAAAGCGTTTCTCCACTTTGAAAACGTGGATAAAATCAACACTATCAAGTTGTTGCAGAGATTAATGGTGATACTTAGGATGCCCATGCTAGGGACTCGAAGGATGTTAGCTGTTTCTCTTTTTCTCCCCTGCAAAATGATGCAGGCCAGGGCCAAAACGGACCAGTTCTGCTAGTTGCCAACAGCTCTGTAAAAAATTGGGTGGAAGAAGGAGTAAATGGCTTTGAATCTGTTAAAGTGAATTTGGGAGATTGATGGTAAACTTTGATATGCCAGCCCTCCTGTTTCTACAGCTAGTTGAGTCGGCTGAGCTTTGTTTTTCTATTTGAACCCCTTTGTTAATTTCCATGTCTTTCACAATTATCAGACTTTTAATTTCACTGGTGGTTTGCAACATGACCTATTACCCCATTTATTGAAGAACAACAAAGTAGAGGTCTGGTTGTGAAGTTGTATGCTTATAACATAAAAAAAAAACTTTTTCCAGTCTGGTAGCTGAATCTGGTGAGTTCGGAAAATCTGCTTCCATCCAAAAATGCTTTCAAGTTATTCCCAGAGAAAAAGGGTTCCCTGGGCCTTTCCTTCCAAAAGAGAACGCAGACTTGTTGTCAATATTATCAATACCTGTCTGTCAACATTTGAGAGGAAGGTTTTTTGTCTACAGTGCACAAGCTGCTGATTTTGTGTAATTATCTCAGGTTTATTGGCTTGTTTTGGGTATGTCCTTCCCTTACATAAAACTATGCCATGCTTCTCTAAGAGGGTGAAAAGGTAGCAGATGGTCCTTTTTTTTCTCATTTAGGGAATTATTACTGTTAAACTTGTCTAAGGACAAAGATGGCAGGGTCTTTTGGCAGCATCTCACCCAGGAAGGAGCTCAGTGATGTAGAGGAGGCAGAATTACCTACCAACCCCCTGCATCTGGCTGGGCCTGAGAATCAAACTGACATCAGACAGGTTAACAGGAGGGAAGTGTATAGATTTTTACACATATGTGGGAGCCCCCATAGGAAAACAAAGACCCAAGGAAATGGCAAAGCCCAAGTGCTTATATACTAGGTTGGACAAAAAGAGGCAATCGTGGAAAAGTAACATAAGGGGAGACCAAAGGAAGATCAGAGTTATGTTAAGAAGTTCTGTTTGCACAGAATTCTCTTGGCCTCAGCTCCCCACTTCTGGTGATAAGAATGTTCCCTTTCCTTCTGGTGCAGGGAGGGCATCTTTTTATCTCCTGCTTTCAGGAAGAAAAGGGGGCAGTCAGAGCACCCCTCTTGCACCTGTTGTTTTTCAAGTGTCTTTAGCTCAAATTAATCCTATGCCAAAGTGGCATATTTCAGGGTAGCATATTCTGCCATCCTTCAGTGAACTATTTAAAATTTCAGCTCATTTGGCAGCAGCACTTATTCCAGTTTTAGTGGGGGCATTGATTTATGACCATCCCCGGTGGGTCATTACATGCCTATTTAAATGGTGAAATAGACCAAGGGATGCTTCTGTGTAACTCAGTTACAGGGGGGAAAGTTCCAATAATAGAGATGCATTATTATTTGCATGCTTAAAAAGCCTCCACAATTGTCAGTGCAGATAAAAGGCCATGCTGAGCCATGAATAATCACTTGCTCCTAGAGTAGGGGAGGGGACTTCTCTTTTTTTAAGACTCAATGGAACAGAAACGTCACAGTAGGCATCTAAATTAACAACTCTTGTTTCTGTAAGCCTGGACTTTCTAAGCTTTTCAGCCAAACTATCTCACGCCTCTGAGAGTGAACTTACTCTCTCAGGGGTCTTAAGGCGAGGCCTGAAACTACCCAGGTTAAATTTTAGTTTGAAGTTTTGTCTTACTTTTTAAATTTTTGTGAGCTGTCTCCTCCCCTACAATATTTCTGGTTGTGATTTTCAATGAAAAGGTATTTATTTATTTCTCTGTGACAGTGCTTCTTCCCTACCTATCTCCCAAATTTTTGAATAAAACTGATTCCCCATAGTCCAGCAGATCTCCAAAATTAGTTGTGCACTGCAGTTTTCCTTCTCATCATTCATTAGTCACAAAGGAAGCCCAAAGGGGTGAGCAGCTAACTGAAATGCCAGTGGAGCTTTCGAACCCACCAAGGGGAGGGATATTCCTCTCCCAGGAGCAGTGCCGTCAGTGGCGTCAACCAGGATGGGGGCATTTATTAATGAGACTTGTGAAGCAGCCAGCTCAGGATGACTGGCATGAAACCTTCTCTCAGGAATGCAGGTCTGCTCCCAAGAGGGGGCAAAGGCAGCCAGGAAAGGTGCAGAACCCAGCCTGGCAGGGCCCTCCCCACTATACCACTCATCTGCTGGCCTTCTAGGCAACATTGCATTGAAGCAAATCCTGCTGACTCGTCACACTCGATCGCATGACTGGGTCTCCCCATACAGCCATTGGCAAAGGAGATCTTGAAGATGTGCCAACTCTGAAACACTGATGCCAGCACAGGTTTTCAAAAATGCCTCTAGTTCTATCACTGCCTGCTCAGTGAATAAAATCTGAACTCCTTAACCTGCCATTCTGAGCACTCCAGTGTGGCCCCAACCACCCTCTCCCTCTATGTCTCACATTACCATCCAAAGTGTTGCTAACTCTATGGCCTTTTACCCTGTCCTCAAAGCAGGTAGGTGCCAAATCCCAGCCTCATCCCGGCCTGGAGTACAACTGCTTACACTGAGGTCCTGACTTTTCTTTCTTTCTTTCTTTCTTTTTTGACAGAGTCTCGCTCTGTCGCCCAGGCTGGAGTGCAGTGGCATGATCTTGGCTCACTGCAACCTCTGCCTTCCAGGTTCAAGTGATTCTCTTGCCTCAGCCTCCCAAGTAGCTGGGACTACAGGTGCGTACCATCATGCCCAGCTAATTTTTGTATTTTTAGTAGAGACGGGGTTTCACCGTGTTGGCCAGGCTGGTCTCAAACTCCTGACCTCAAGTGATCCACCTACCTTGGCCTCCCAAAGTGCTAGGATTTCAGGTATGAGCCACCAGGCACAGTCAGTCTGGTCTTTTTGAGGCAGTGAGTTCTCTCTGAGCACCCAGAGTCATTTATTGGTTTCCCCGATAATCCAAGAATGAATCTCTCAACATGTCTTGATGGGATTCCACTTCCTGGACCTTTGCCACTGGCTGCATTTGCAGTGCTAGTTTTCTATTTATCTCCCTGGCCACACTGAAGATTCTTCAAGGGAAGGGGCTATGTCGTCTTTCTTGTATACACTGGCCTTGTGCATGGCTTCCTTAGTTGTCCTGGTGTCCAGTAACCTTAGTGACCCTCATTCAGCTGCTAGAAGAGTTAAAAAAAAAAAAAATGGAGTTTTTCACAAAGGTGCTGTAAACAGGTGTAATCCAGGAAAACTCAAGTTTACATGGAAACTAAATTAGAAAATGATTGTCCTTCCAAATAGGATTGTATGCATTCTCTTCTGAATAGTACTTCTCTGAGGCTTTTAAAATAAATTTTGATTTACAGCAACTTGATAACATCTTTTAGAAAAAAATCCCTTAAAATGTTGGGGCTCACCTAGGTTTAAAAATGTGGTTGTTCATGCATTTTTAAAAGATATTAGAAAGGCAATATTGATGGCTGTTAAATTTAAAAATAAAACATATTCCTACAACTCAATAATTCATCATCCTCCAAGGAGGATTTTATTTTTAAGGAATTGCCCTACTTTGATTGCCTGAAGGTTTTGATTCTTCTCCTCTTGGAATGAATTTGAATTTGAGACTCCCAAGCAAAATTGGATTTTTCTCAGTTGCAAAATACCAGATTCAGCATATAGGGCTTTCAGAGGGTAACTGGAGAGTTCCATTCCCATCTGCCAAATTGTATAAACTGTGCTGCATCCTCTCCTCGTATTTAATGTAGGTAGAAATTTCATTTTTTATGTGGCAGGTCAAAAAGATTGAAGTGTAGAATATAGTGAGAGGAGAAACTGCCTGCACCATCTTCAGTATTATGGCAGATTGGCCACCTTCTCCATGCAGATTCTTTTCGATTATAGTAATAGGTGAACTTATAATCAGTGAATATGAGAACCCATGAATACATATATACATTTGTATGCTATAAGGGTATGTGATTTTTGCAATCAAGAAAGCAATACTTGGCTGGGTGCAATGGCTCGTGCCTGTAATCCCAACATTTTGGGAGGCTGAGGCAGGAGGACTGCTTGAGCTCAGGGGTTTGAGACAAGCTTAGAAAACATAGTAGAACCTCATCTCTACAAAAAATTTAAAAATTAGCCTCATTTCTACAAAAAAAATTTTTAAGTGACGGCACAGTGGCCCATGCCTGTAATCCCAGCACTTTGGGATCCCAAGGCACGTGGATCACTTGAGGCAGGGTTTGCCAAGACTAGCCTGGCCAACATGGTAAAACCCCATCTCTACTAAAAATACAAAAAATTAGCCAGGTATGGTGGCACACACCTGTAATCCCAGCTACTCAGAAGACCGAGGCATGAGAATTGATTGAACCCAGGAGGTGGAGTGAGCTGAGATCACACCACTGCACTCCAGCCTGGGTGATGGAGTGAGACCCTGTCTCCAAAAAAAAAAAAAAAAGTAATCCCGGCTACTTGGGAGGCAGAGGTAGGAGAATCACTTGAGCTCAGGAGGTCAAGGCTGCAGTGAGCTCTGATCGTGCCGCTGCAGTGAGCTCTGATTGTGCCACTGCACTCCAGCCTTGGCAACAGAGCAGGACCAAAAAAGAAAAAAAAAAAAAAAAAAAGCAACACTTAGTTGGTTTTTTGAAAAGACTGACAGAATTGACAAACCCTTAGCTCAACTATGAAAAAACAAAAATAACAACTATCAGAAGTGAAAGAAAAGACATTGCTAAAAAAAGTCAAAGTATCATAAAAGACTACTATGAACAATTATATGCCAACAAATTGGATAATCTAGAAGAACAGATCAACTTCTAGAAACCTACAGCCTACCAAGACGGAATCATGAAAAATCTGAACAGACCCATAACTAGTAAAAAGATTGAATCAGTAACCAAAAACTTCCCAACAAAGAAAAGCCCAAGGCCAGATGGCTTCACTAGAAAATTCTACCAAATGTTTAAAGAAGAATTAACACCAGTCCTTGTAAAACTCTTACAAAAAATTGAAGAGAGAATGCTTTCAAACTTATTCTACAAGGCCATCATTACCTTGATACCAAAATGAGATAAAGATACTGTAAGTAAACAAAGATACTATACTACAAACCAATATCAATATTGATTCAAAAAAAAATTTTTTTTTTCCAATACAGAATCTAGCTCTGTCACCCAGGCTGGAGTGCAGTGGTGCAATCACTGCAACCTCCACTTCGCAGGTTTAAGCAATTCTCCTGCCTCAGCCTCCTGAGTAGCTGGGATTACGGGTGCCCACCACCAAGCCCGGCTAATTTTTGTATTTTTAGTAGAGGTGGAGTTTCACCATGTTGACCAGCCTGGTCTTGAACTCCTGACCTCAAGTGATCCACCCACCTCGGCTTCCCAAAGTGCTGGGATTACAGGAGTGAGCCACCATGCCTGGCCTGGTTAAAAAATTCTGAACAAAATACTAGTAAACCAAATTCAACGTAGTAAAAGGATTATATGTGTTCAACTGGGATTTATTTCTGAAATGCAAAGATGGTTCAACATGAAGACTGATGTAATACACCACATTAATGGAACAAAAGATAAAACCACATGATCATCTCAATTGATGCAGAAAAAGTACTTGGCAAAATTCAACACCGTTTCATGATAAAAACACTAAACACACTTGGAATAGAAGGAAATTACCTCAACATACTAAAGACCATATATGATAAGCCAACAGCTAATATCATATTCAGTGGTATAAAAAAGCTTTTTGTCTAAGACTAGGAGTAGGGCAAGGATGTCTACTCTGACCACCTCTATTCAACATAAGACCAGAAGTCCTATCCAGGCGAGAAAGAGAAATAAAAGACATCCAAATAGGAAAAGAGTGATTATCTATGTTAACCAATGATATGACCTAGTACGTAGGAAACACCAAAGATTCTTCCAAAAAAGCTGCTGAACTAATAAATTCAGCACAGTTGCAGGATACAAATTCAACACACAAAAAAATCAGTTGGCATTTCTCTGCACTAACAATGAGCAATCAAAAAAGGAAGTTAAGAAAATTCTATTTACAATAGAATCAAAAAGAATAAAACACTTAGGTAAAAGACGTTTACACTGAAAACTACAAAACACTGCTGAAAGAAATTAAAGGAGACATAAATAGAAAGACATTCTATGTTCATAGAGTGGAAGATATAATATTGTTAAAATGTTCATATTATCAAAGATGATTCACAGATTCAGTGCAATCCCAGTCAAAATCCCAGTGGCAATTTTTTTTTTTTTTTTTTTTTTTTGCAGAAATAGAAAAAAAATCCTAAAATTCCTGTGGAACCACAAAGGACCCCAGAGAGCCAAAACAGTAGTAAGAAAGAAGAATAAAGCCACAGGCCCCATGCTTCCTGATTTTAAAAGGTGATACAAGCTGGGCACAGTGGCATGCTACTTGGGAGGCTAAGGCAGGAGATTCTCTTGAGCTTAGGAGTTTTGGGCTGTAGTGAACTATAATCTCACCTATGAATAACCACTGCACTCCAGGCTGGGCAATATAATAAGGCCCTTTTAAAAAATATGTATATGTTTGTTTTATATGTATATAAAACAAAGCTACAGTAATCAAAATAGTATGGTACTAGCATAAAGACAGACATATAGACCAATGGAACAGAATAGAGAGCCCAGTAATATACACTCATATATGTAGTCAAATGATCTATGGACATTCCTAATTTATGATCAATATATGTCATTTATGGACAATAGATCACTTTCCAAATGGTCTATGGAAAAATGGACAAACATACCAAGACTACACAATGAGAAAGAAAGGACAGTCTCTTCAACAAATGGTTGGGAAAACTGGATATCCACATGCAAAAGAATAAAGATGAATCCTTACCTGACACCATGTATAAAAATTAACTAAAATAAATTATAGACCTAAATGTAAGACCTGAAACTCAAACTCCTAGAAGAAAATGAGAAAAGCTTCATGACATTGGATTTGGCAGTTATTTCTTGCGTATGACAACAAAAGCACAGATGACAAAAGCAACAGTAGACAAATAGGACTATACCAAACTTAAAACATCTACCCAGCAAAGGAAACAATCATTACAGAAAGGGAAAAGATACCTGCAAGCCATGTATCTGATAAGAGGTTAATATCCAGAATATATAAAGAACTCCTACAACTCAACAAGAACAACAATAAAAATCAAATGTAAACATGGGGAAAGGACTTGAGTAGACATTTCTCAGAAAAAGATATGCAAATGCCAACAAGCATATGGTAATATGAGCAATATTACTAGTCATTAGGAAAATGCAAACAAAACCATAATGAGCTATTACCTCACACCTGTTAGGATGGCCACTATCAAATAAACAGAAAATAACAAGTATTGACAAGAATGTGGTGAAATTGGGACCTTTGTGCCTTGTACATGGGAATGTAAAATGATGAGGCCACTCTGGAAAACAATATGGGGGGTCCTCAAAAAATTAAAAATAAAATGTACTATATGACCCAACAATCCCACTTCTGGATATAGATCCAAAAGAATTAAAGACAGGATCTTTGAATCTTAAATTCAGCTGATTAAAAAAAAAACAATGAACAAATAAACCATACAAAAAAAAAAGGATCTTGAGATATTTGCACACTCATGTTCATTGCAGCATTATTCACAATAACCAAGAGTTAGAAGCAACCTGAATGCACATCAACAGATTAATGGGTAAACAAAATGTGGGATATGCATACAATGGAGAACTATTCAGCCTAACAAAGGAAATTCTGTCATATGCTACACGTGGATAAACCTTGAGGACATCATGCTAAGTGAAATAAGCCAGTCATAGAAAGTCAAATACTGC
Source organism: Pan troglodytes (assembly GCF_028858775.2). NCBI lineage: Eukaryota > Metazoa > Chordata > Mammalia > Primates > Hominidae > Pan > Pan troglodytes. Next base: position 36,346,547 of record NC_086015.1, read on the forward strand.
ATGCTTTCACTTATATAAGGTATCTAAAGTAATCAAACTCTTAGAAAGTAGAATGAAAAGTAGAATGCCAAGGGATAAAGAGAGGGTGCAAGGGGGAGTTGCTATTCAGTGCGTCTACAGTTTCACTTTTACAAGATGAAAAAGTTCTAGAGATCTTCTGCACAGCAGTGTGCAGTCAACACTACTGTGTATTTAAAAATGATTAAGGTATTAAATGTTACGTTCTTTTGACCACATGCGCACACACACACACACACAAGTAAGTCATGAATAAAAAGGAAAAAAAAGCAACACCTTAATTTTGAGGCAACTGTAAAATAAATGAGAATTCAAGCAAATTTTGGGTGGAAAAGTTGAAATCCTACAGAAGCGTAGTACAATTAGAAAAGCAAGGCATTGTCCATATGGGGCTGGGTTAGGTGCAGCCCGTCGCAATGGACGCAGCACAGGATGTAAAGCTGAGGTGCTGGTTGCTAGTTCCACCTGCTGCAGACCTGCAGTGGGGACAGTTACCTCTGAGCATCAGTAGCCTCAGGCGTAGATAAGGAGGGTGACCTCTGCCATGTGAGACCCAGCTGGAAGAGAGAGGGGGCTTCTTAGCTGGGATAGAATCTCAAGCAAAATCACAGTGAGTTTTGATACCTGAGGAGTGGCAGAGAGGAGTCAGGAGGTGAGGGGTGGGGAGCTTGGAGAAGGGCACAGAAGGAGGCGATGGGAAAGGAGATCTGGCCTGTAGGGTAAAGGCCTCATGGGGAGGGTCTGAGAAACAAGGTTGCTGAGACATGAATTTGGGCTGATTAGAGAAGTGCCTTCTAATGCTGTCCTTAGCACACTCAGCCGCCTCGATCCTTCTTGAATCTGTATAAAGCAGCCAGTCTCTGAAAATAGAGACCACTCGATGGGGCCTCTGGGGGCCTTCTGTAAGAGGAGAGAGATGCTTAGTGAGACAGCCTTGGTCAGTGATTCTCAAACTCTGTTGGACTTGGGAAAAGAGTTAACTTCCCCACCCAGTTCATGGCACTGTACCCTCATTGGTCCTCAAAAGGCCCCCCTTGTTTGGTTTGTTGCCTTTTATCCTCATTTCTTACTGTTATCCTCTCCCCTTCTCCCATGGGCTACCGTTATTAATATGTGTTTGATGTATATGCTGTTTGTATGTATTCTTATAAAACAAGAAGGTTTGGAATGTGTGTGTTTTTAATGTACATAGATGGTAGCAGTCTAGAACAGCAGTTGGCAAACTGTAAAGGGCCAGAATAGTAAATATTTTAGACTTTATGGACCATATGGACTCTGTTGCAACTACTCCACTGTGTCATTGTAGCACAAAAGCAGCCAACGACATATGCAAATGAGTGAGCATGGCTGTGTTCTAATAAAACTTTATTTATGGACACTGAAATTTGAATGTCATGTAATTTTTATATGTCACAAAATATTCTTTTGATTTTTTCCAACTGTTTAAAACCCCTTGTAGCTTGTGGACCATACAAAAACACTGTGGCCAGATTTGGCTACTGGGTTGTGATTGTGTGATTCCTCATCTAGCTCCTTGCTGCTCAGTATGTTCTGTGGACCAACAGCACAGGTATCACCAGAAAGCTTGTTAGAAATGCAGATCTTAGGCCTCATCCCAGACCTGCTGGGTCAGCACCTGCATTTTAACAAGACCCCTGGTGATTGTGTATACACTGATGTTTGGGAAGCACTGGGCAATGTTTCATTTTTTTTATCCTTTCTCATTTAGCACTCTTCTAAAGACCGAACCATTTCGCTAGATCTAACCCATTGCTTGTAACTGCAGCACAGTATTTCCATATTCACTTTTCCACCAAAAAAAAAAAAAGGAAAAGAAAAGGTACCGAGACATTGGAAAGATTACTGGTTGCCAAGGGTTAGAAATGATGCAGGTGAAAGATGAATAGGCAGAGCACGGATGGTTTCAGGTGGTGAAAATACTGTGTGCTGGCTCTGATGATGGATACATGTCATTATACATTTGTCTAAACCCATAGAATGCCTACCACCATGAGTGAACCCTAATGTAAACTATGGGCTTTGGTCAATAATAATGTGTCATTAATTGGCTTATCAATTATATAAATTATAGGGGAGCTCAGGGAGGAGAGAAGGGGATATGTGGGAACTCTGCATGTTCCAATCAATTTTTCTTTTCTTTTCTTTTTTCTTCAAGACAGAGTGTCCCTCTGTCACCGAGGCTGGGGTGCAGTGGTGCAATCTCAGCTCACTGCAACCTCCGCCTCCCAGGTTCTAAGCGATTCTCCTGCCTAAGCCTCCGGAGTAGCTGGGATTACAGGCACGCACCACCATGCCCAGCTAATTTTGTATTTTCAGTAGAGATGGGGTTTCACCATCTTGGCCAGGCTGGTCTCAAAGTCCTGGCCTCAGGTGATCCACCCGCCTCTGCCTCCCAAAGTGCTGGGATTACAGGCATGAGCCACCACGCCTGGCCCAATCAGTTTTCTGTAAACCTAAAACTGCTCTAAAAAATAGTCTATTGGCCGAGCGTGGTGGCTCACGCCTGTAATCCCAGCACTTTGGGAGGCCCAGGCAGGCAGATCACGAGGTCAGGAGATGAAGACCATCCTGGCTAACATGGTGAAACCCCGTCTCTACTAAAAATACAAAAAATTAGCTGGGCGTGGTGGTGGGTGCCTGTAGTCCCAGATACTCGGGAGGCTGAGGCAAGAGAATGGTGTGAACCCAGGAGGCAGAGCTTGTAGTGAGCTGAGATCGCACCACTGCACTCCAGCCTGGGCGACAGAGCAAGACTCCATCTCAAAAAAAAAAGTGAAGGAGCATGTCCCAGAGGCTCCCCAACTCGGCACAATTTGAACTTTTTGAAGCCACCTCGTGTTTTCTCTTAAAAATACATTCAAATTTGTATTTGCCATATTCTTTTGCCTTAATGTGACAATCAATTTTAATTTCGTTATACTTAAAGTTCACCTCCCCTCCCACAGTTAAAAAAAAATTGTGTAAAGTGAAAGCTGCAGGAAGATGTGTTGTTGCTACCCTGTGACATCCCCCGCTCATGCCTGCCCTCCACTGCCTCAGTTGAAAACTGCAATCCTAGGCCAACTCCTACCTTCCAGAAGGTGAGGCCAAGGGTCTCCTGCTCTCTTGCTCCCCTAGCCCTGGGCCGTCTTGGTGAAGGAGGGAGGAAAGGGAGAAGCTGCTGGCACATTTGGGGGCTGGGTCTCTCAGTGTCTACCTGAGTGCCTCGGTGCCTACTATTGTTTCCTGAGTAATAGCATACCTTTGACATACTCTGCCCAAGTAGGGAGGCCTGGCCAGGGGCGAGAACTCTGTCCTGCCAGGCTCTTCTGTCAGAGATGGAAGGAAGGATCTGGCTTGGTCTCCAGGGGTACCAGTGGGTCTGCCAAGCTGACACCAGGCTGTGCCCTCCATCCCACTCCTTTCCTGGGAGAGCTGAGAGAGTATGAAGCCTTCCCGTACATGTCATCCTCTCTACCTTGAGCATATTTGTGCTCATCTCCTGACGGGTGTAGACAAAGAAGGACCACTGTGGCGTGTTGGAGTCAGGCGCACTAGGTGGTGAGTGGTGGAACTCTCTGGTAAGCTGTACATCTCCGGTCGGAAGCAGACCAGCTGGCCTGGGGAAAAGGCAGCATGGAAATGTGTGCAGGTAGACTCACCTCCACGGAGGGCTTGACATTCCTAAACTTGTTTTCAGGGGCCAGGTGGTCACCTCTCTCCATCTCTGCAGCCATGAGTTTACTGACCTTGGCCATTGGACCCTACTGATCCTGGTGCAGCTTGCAGCCGTGGGGGCAAAGGCTAATTAGGTAGAACAGATGTGTCGAAGGTCACCTGTTCGCATGTGTTTCCTGGACTGATCATTATGATTTAAGGCCCTCCCAAATTTTCTTCTGTTTGAAAGAAGGTCTGATAACCCGGGAATTTCAGAATTAGGAATGGACATGACAAAGGAATATAGATTCCTAAAGGGCATGTATGTCTGCCAGGGCCCTTTCAGTTTCATAAAAGCAAGGAGACTTGCAGGGCGGGAGATCAGAACTCTCCCTTGAAGATGAAGCGCACAGTCTTACTTCCTGCACTCAGAGGCAGCTAAACATCCGGAGGGCAAGTGGACCGAGGGAATGACAGACTCCAGAAAGCAGCCCTGACCAAGTGGGAGAGGCCCTCCAGGGCAGCGACTCTCAGCATGAGGGCATGGATTCTCACACCCGCCAGCACTGGGGCAAATGCTTGGCGTCTTTGGTGGAGGCAAGCATTTCATAATCCTCCTTGTTTGATTTTTATTTCATTTCTTTTGAGATTGACATTAAAGAGTAGCTGTGTGACTTTTGATACATGCACAGTTGTACAATTGCATCTGAACCTTTTTGTGTGATGTCCCTCCCTCCCCCACCTTCCTCCCTAGTGCCTAAAGGTAGAAGGACAGAGGTGGAGCTATCCCAAGTAAAGCCGGTTCTCAGGCTCTGTGCAGTCCCTTCAGGGGACCTGTGATAAAGTGGAGTCGGCACAAATCAAGGCTTGTATATGTAAGATTTTATCTTGACCTCAAACTGGGCTGTGGACCTGAGGCAGTGCTGGGAGGCTCTGTAGCAGAAAAGAGTCCTTAGACCTGGCTTTCAGCCAGGGCTCCAGCAGCTTTGCAGAACATGGTTTTGAACATAGCCTTTCACTGCTGTGAGCCTCAGTTTCCCTCTGTAAAATAAAGATAATCATATCTCCATCATACAACTGTTGTGTGGCTAAATGAGATGTGAGCGATGTAACTGGTGATATCCTATACAAATACTGATGGTGCTGGAGGTAAGACATTTATTGTCATTCAATAAACGTCTCTCTCCCACACAGAAATGGAAGAAGCTGTTTTTATAGGGACTCTTGCCTCTTCCTCACTACTCTCTCATCCTCTTTCCTGTAAGCCTTTATCTCAGTTCTGTTCCTTGGGAGATAGCATTCATTTTTTTCTTCTCCTCTTTGCCTTTTATTCCCCCATGCTTCACCAAAACAGAAGGAAATTGTCTGTTTTCTGTTGCTGTGATTGAATACCTGAGACTGGGTAATCTATTAAGGAAACCATTGTTTCTTCCAGTTTTGGAGGCAGGAAGTCCAAGGCCAAGGGGTCATAGCTGGTGAGGGCCTTCTTGCTGGTGGGGACTCTGCAGAGTTTTGAGGCGGTGCAGGGCATCACATTGCAAGGAGGCTCACGAGAGACAGCCAGACTGACTTTTAAAACAGTCTCCCTCTTGTGATAACAAACCTCCTCCCGAGATAACTCATGAATCCATGAATGGATTAATCCATTTGTGAGAGCAGAGCCCTCATGATCCAATCACCTCCCAAAGATCCCACCTCTCAACACTGCTGCATTTGAGGACCAAGTTTCCAACACATAAAGTTTGGGGGACACATTCAAACCACAGTGGAAACCAACATGTGAAATGGAAAAGTGTTGACAGAAGTAAGTAAATGTGGGAGCCAGGTTAGCATCTGACCACAGACAACACCATCCAGGCCTGCACGGACAGAGGTGGCCCTGGAATATCACCAAATCCAATCCCCTCACTCTAAGAGTCTTCTTTTCACACAGTTTGTTCAGTGTTCTTGAAGACTCTAAGCTGTTTGGCTGAGGCTGGCTGCAACTTTACTTAATGGTGACCCAGGACCATGATCCAAGTGTTTTTCTCTGATTCTGGGGGAAGATTTGTGTTCTTTGTGAGTCCTGAGAAGATCTTGGATTGGGTCATCAGCATCCAGTATTCCTTTTAAATCCCTGGTGTGTGGAGCAGCAGCTTATGAGAAAGAGGGAAGAAAATAGGGCTTCTTAAACTTGAGCTGCTTGGGAAGACACCTTGCTGGGCTCCTTCCCAGAAATGCTGATTCAGCAGGTCTGGGTGTGACCTAAAAGTCTGCATTTCTCACATGCTCCTGGGGGATACTGATCCTGCTGGCCTGGGACCAGACATCATTGGAGAATCCAAGGCTACAAGGCAGAGGTTGGCAAATTACAGTCCAGCAGCCAAGTCCAGCCAGAACACAGTTGCTCCCATTCATTTACATATTGTCTATGGCTGCTTTCATGCTACAGTGGCAGAACTGAGTAGTTGTGGCAGAGATCATGTGGCCCACAAAGCCAAAAATATTTACTATTTGGCCTTTTTTTTTTTTTTTTTTTTTTAATTGAGATGGAGTCTCACTCTGTCGCCAGGCTGGAATGCAGTGGTGCAATCTTGGCTCACTGCAACCTCCGCCTCCCAGGTTCAAATAATTCTCCTGCCTTAGCCTCCTGAGTAGCTAGGACTACAGGCGTGTGCCACCACGCCCAGCTAATTTTTGTATTTTTAGCAGAGACGGGGTTTCACCATGTTGGTTGGGATGGTCTCAATCTCTTGACCTTGTGATCTGCCCGCCTCGGCCTCCTAAAGTGCTGGGATTACAGGTGTAAGCCACCGTGCCCGGCCTGGCCTTTTACAGTAAAAGCATGCCAACCTCTGCTCTTGAGGTTCCTCAGCACCCTTAGCCCAGTAGTTCTAATTACAGGCATGGGACACCTCCCACTCCTTTCTTTCACTGACTGAGTACCCTAGGGCCACTACTGTTAAGAAACCAACTCTGCTAAGCATTAAATCATGTTCTCTGGAAGAAAAAACATGAGACTGATATCACTGCTTTTACCTCTATCTTTGCCGATCACAAAACACCTTAAGACCCTGCAGCAACCTAGGTGGTGCTGTACCCATCTTGTGAAGGTACAAACCAAGGCTCAGGAAAATAGTTATGTCTGTGGTCACACAGCAAATTAGTGACAAACCCAGGTCTCCCAGGCTTTGCACCTAACACACTACCTATTGTATATAAGGCAAAATTGGATGGTACTTTGTATATTGGTCATCTAATTCTGTGTAACAAATTACCCCTAAATGTAATAGCCTAAAGCAGCAGAAGACATTTGTTATCACTCACGGTGTCTTGTACATAAGGAATTCAGGATCAACGTGGCTGAGCAGTTCTGGCTCAGGTGTTTTCCTAAGGTTCCATCAGATGTCTGCCAGAGCTGCAGTCACTTAAAGTTTAACTGGGGCTGAAGAATCCACTTCCAAGGATTCAGCTTGGAGAATCAGCTTCACTCACGTGGCTGGCAAGTTGGTGCTGGCTATTGGTGGGAAACTTCATTTCTGTTCCATGTTGACCTCCCTGCAAGGCTGCTTGAGTGTCCTCACAATATGGATGCTATCTCCTTTTTATGACACAGCCTCCCAAGTCACATAGCATAATTTCTGCCACATTCTGTTCATCAAAAGCAAGTCAGTAAGTCCAGCTTACCTTCAAGAAGAGCATCAAAGAATTTGTGGGCATATCTTAAAGCCAGCCCAGTAGGTCGATTTCCATTCCATTGCCTGCTGGGAAAATCAGGTTCCTGTGGTGTTGTCACAGTGCTGGTCTTTAGTTGATCTTAGAACGTGAGACTAAAGTCCTAAGCAAGAATAAGGTAATTCACAAATTACTAGCAACATCTAGACCTCAAGTTTTGTTCTGTTCTGGAATAGAGTACCCAAAGGAATCTTATACAGTTGGACTTCAGAAAAGGTCAGAGAGGACCAGAAGGAGATGCCCATCTTCATGCTGTGTTTGAAAACAGAAAGACGACCACATGGTTTGAAATCCTCCCGGGCAATCCAGACATGCTTCTGCTAAGGGCCAGCTCTCCATTCCCAATTAAAAACTATCTTTCTAGCCCAGAGGCCAAGTGCCTTGTTGGAGAAAGCAGCAAGGCCTGAAGCCCTTCGGTTGTGCTGGTTGATGCTCCACACAGTTCCCCTATAAAGTATTAAACATACTTCAGTAAGAACTCTGCAGGGGTAGGCCGGGCGCGGTGGCTCATGCCTGTAATCCCAGCACTTTGGGAGGCCGAGGCGGGCGGATCATGAGGTCAGGAGATCAAGACCATCCTGGCTAACACAGTGAAACCTCGTCTCTACTAAAAATACAAAAAATTAGCCAGGTGAGGTGGCTGGTGCCTGTAGTCCCAGCTACTCGGGAGGCTGAGGCAGGAGAATGGCGTGAACCCGGGAGGCAGAGCTCGCAGTCAGCCAAGATCGCACCACTGCACTCCAGCCTGGGCGACAGACTGAGACTCCATCTCAAAAAATAAATAAATAAATAAAAAGAACTTTGCAGGGGTAGAAGGAGGAGGCTGTGAATTTGTGGATTGAATTTGCCCTTCCAAGTCTTTGTGTTAATTCATCCTTAGCCAGCTGATTGCATTTCTTGTCAGATCTGTTTCCAGGCAACATCTGGTACTAATGGGTGAGAGTCCAGTTTATTCTTCCATGCCCTGCCACCTCTGTGCAAGGCGTTGTAAGTGTAGGAACTCATCCAGACAGATAGTAAACTCTGATCTCTCTCCATTCAACAGGGTCGGGTTGTATCACCTTAGTCTTTCATAAGCAGTGTTTGGATACCCTCTAGTGGATAAGTGAAGATGGTCGCCATGCTTGCTAAACAGAAGGGCTCCGAACCTGGGATGAAAGTGGAGGTGACTGGCTTGAAGAGCCCCTGTGACTCTGGAAAGCAAATGTAGGGAGAGGTCAGTTTGAGGATAATGTAACTCCTTGATGCTCCAGGAAAGAGGTATACTCTTCCGTTGTATAATCTTCTCTGGCTTGATATATTTAATAACCTGATTTGGAAAACAGGTAACAAAAACATAAGTACACATATATGTGCATGTGTGTATATTTCCTAGTGCAGAGAGTGTGTGTGGTTGTAAACAGGAATTGGCAAACTTTTTCTATAAAGGGCCAGATAGTAAATATTTCAGGCTATGTAGCCAGGAGGCCACATATACTGTTGTAGTGTGAAAACAGCCATAGATAATACATTCATGAATAAGCATGGCTGTGTTCATTGACTATACAAAACAGACAGTGAGCCGCATGTGGCCGTGGGCCAAAGTTTGCCAACCCCTGGTGAAAAAGAAAGAACTGAATTGTGTTTGTCTCTTGCACTAGATGGCAAATTCCTCCTGTGCAGAGACCCAAGCCTCATTCACCTTTGTACCCTGGGCACTCAGTATTGTGCCTACCATGTGGCAGGTGCCCATAGCCTGTTTACTGACTCAATATGGCTCCTGTGTCAAACTCTGTAATATATCACCTTTCTTGCAAGATTTCTTGGAATTCATTGAATTAAGAGCAGCATGCTCTCTAACTTAGATGTTTAAGCCATCAGAGCAAATAGGATTAGTTGCCATCCTGTTTTCCATGTACTTGTCCTTAACCAAGATGCCATGTGAAAGACCAGCACTTCAAAAGGCCTTGTCGTGATCAGCCCTGTTCAGTCTGAAGATGGCACTACCTAGTGGCCCAACAGTGGTGGGCAGCTGCCGGGCATCTTGTTTTGCAGACGAGGGAGTGGATTTGCATAGAGGCTTCTGCTGCCTTTACTAGAATCTCCATGTGCCCAGAACCTTGCACGTGAGAAGGGACTGGCTGGTGGCATTCCAGGTAATGTCCTATCCCTAAGAACACAGCAGGAACCAGCTTCTGTGTCTCAAACACCAGCCTATTCCTCTAAGGCAGGCTTATGGTCTGCCAAACTGCTCTTTTTTTTAAGGTATTAATCACAATAGCAACTATCCTTTGTAGAGTATTGTCTTACGTGGATTTTAGAAAATATGTATTATCTCTACTTATTGATGAAGAAACTGAGGCACAGAAGAGTTAAATTACTTACGGCATGATGTTGATGTGTAGTACAGTTTAAAAACTTGAGGCCAGGCGTGGTGGCTCACACCTGTAATCCCAGCACTTTGGGAGGCCGAGGCAGGTGGATCACCTGAGGTCAGGAGTTCAAGACCAGCCTGGCCAACGTGGCGAAACCCCCTCTCTAATAAAAATTTAAAAATCAGCCAGGTGTGGTGTCATGTGCTTTTGATCCCAGCTACTCTGGAGGCTGAAGCAGAAGAATCACTTGAACCCAGGGGTCGGAGGTTGCAGTGAGCCAAGGTTGCCGCTGCACTCTAGCCTGGGCGACAGAGCAAGACTCTGTCTCGAAAAAAATAAATAAACTTGGACTAAGTTTTTTAACTCACTGTGCCTTGGTTTTCCTATCTATAAAATCATCACGATAAAACCTATTTTAAGGCTGGGCATGGTGGCTCACGCCTGTAATCCCAGCACTTTGGGAGGCCGAGGTGGGCGGATCACCTGAGGTCAGGAGTTTGAGACCAGCCTGGCCAACATGGGGAAACCCCGTCTCTACTGAAAACATAAAAATTAGCTGGGCGTGGTGGCATGCGCTTGTAATCCCAGCTACTCAGGAGGCTGAGGCAGGAGAATCGCTTGAACCCAGGAGGCGGAGGTTGCAGTGAGCCGAGATGGCACCATTGCAGTCCAGCGTAGGCAACAGAATAAGACTCCATCTCAAAAAAACCCAAAAAACAAAAACCTATTTTAGGGGGCTAGCTGTGTGGGTCAAATGAGGTAAGGTACAAGAAGTGTTTCCTTATTCCATAGTAGATATTATACTGTTACCAGGGGCTTGGGTACATAGGTCCTCGATAAATATTGGTTGAATAGATGAAAGCAATTTGCCTAGTCACACAGGTGATAAGAATTCAAAGCCCAGCTCTTCCTACCAGGCCAGATGGCCTTGATTATACCATTTAACCAAACAGGAACAGGGGCATGCTAACCATGGTATTGAGGTGGACCGTGTGGCATTCAGGTGTCCACACAGGGCAGGGAAGACAGAGCTTCAGGGTTACACATTCACAGTTCACTTAGCCTGACATCGTGTTGGCATTATTACTCATGAGAGAGCTCTCAAGCTCAGTCCATACATGCAGGGAGCTGGAAGTAGACTTCTTGGCTCCACACAAGTGTAAAAAGCTTCAGTTACAGAGAAAAGTAGGTTTTTTACCTGAGAAAGAGGAGAGCTGTTTCTCCTAAGAGCCATTGTAAACCCTGGCAATAATATTAGCATAGTAGTAATAATTGACACAGCACCTCGCAAGCACTGTTGTGCATACATTGATTAACTCATTGTGTCCTCCCACACCCTAGGAGGGAAGCCTCTGTATCCCCATTTTACAGTTGAGGAAACTGAAGCTCAGGTTAGTAACTTGCCCAAGGGCTAATGGAATTCAGGTAGACTGACTCCACAGTAAGGATTTTCCCCACTAAGCAAACTCTGCCTCTCAGTCTGCTATTACCATGTGCGGTAGTGTCACCTCAGCCAGAGAGGAAGGAGAAGGAAGGAACAGGGAATCAAACAATGAAGACTATGGGATAAATAAAAGTAGCACCAGATTGGAAGATGCCGCTGAACACTAGTTCTGCTTTGACCCCTGACTAGCTCCATGACCCTAGGCTGGTTGCTTCTGAGTGTGTCCTGGACTTCTCTTCATTTGTAAGCATCTCTTCATCTGTGAAATGAGTTAATCAATCCAACACTAACATTCTCTGGCCTTCAAACCACGATGGGATAAGTCTTGGCTTTAAGAAAAGGTGCCATCCTTGGAGACTGCTGTCTGATGCCAGGCCTCCTTTGCAAGTGGATTTCCACCTGCAAAGTCTTCATGTGTCAAATCAAGACCTGCAAAGACCCATGTCACCAGCTGGGGTGTCTGTCTCAGAGATTTGGCATTCCTCCCACCACCCAAATTTTGCCTGGCTAACTCTCATTCACCTATGTGTCTCTCACTTCCTCTGACCTTCCAGACTTGGTTGGGTCCTTGTGCTTTGCATTCTTGTATCACCATAGTTTCTTTTCATAGGATTTATTACAGCTTATAATTAAATGTCAACTGGGGGCAGAGACCATGTCTTTTTTTCCCCATCGTTGCACTGCCATTGAGACCTCAGGTGGTTTGTTTTTGTTTTTGTTTTTGAGACGAAATCTCACTCTTGTCACCCAGGCTGGAGTGCAATGGCGTGATCTCAAGTCACTGCAACCTCAGCTTCCCAGGTTCAAGTGATTCTCCTGCCTCAGCCTCTCAGGAAGCTGGGATTACAAGCATGTGCCACCACGCCTGGCTAATTTTTTGTATTTTTAGTAGAGACAGGGTTTCACCACGTTGGCCAGGCTGGTCTCAAACTCCTGACCTCGAGTGATCTGCCCTTCGCAGCCTCCCAAAGTGCTGGGATTACAGGCGTGAGCCACCTCGCCTGGCCAAGACCTGAGGTTTTTGAATGAATGAATGTTGCCACATATGTGCCATATTAAATGTACACCAGAAGTAGAACAGCAAGGTATGGCGATATTGGTTAGTTCTCTTCTGGCAGGCCACATAATAGCAAATCTGCAGTCACTATTTCCAATGCCACTTCATTGCAAGGAATTAGTATGATAAATGATTTAAAATCTAATGAGGTATTTCAGAGGTATGCTGAGATCTCACCAGAACAATGCAAATCCCCTGAGCTAAGCCAGCTGGGAACAGCTGGTGCTTTACTTCTAGGTTAGCCTAGTTAATTGTCAAAAGTTACCTGTTTTCAAGGCTAGAGTACATTTTCAATAATGGTGCTCCTGCCAGTCAAGACTAAAGTCAAAAATAAATCAGCCAACTTATGTCCTATAGCAATGTAGCATTTCCTGCCCCACCACTAGTGCCTAGAAAACCTGTGTCACAATAATACTCAGTAGGTATTTGAATAAATGAGACTTTTTAACACTGCCATCGGATAATTCCTCTGAGCAGCAGAATTGCTGTCACAAAGCTCATAGACACCACAGGGAGTCCTCAGGGACAAACTTATTGTCTTTCTGGATGATTTTAAAAATTGTGCCAGAATCAGTGGCTCATACCAGTAATCCCAGCACTTTGGAAGGCTGAGGCAGTAGGATCACTTGAGTCTAGGAGTTCGAAGTCAGCCCGGGCAACATAGTGAGACCCCGGCTCTACAAAAAATTTGAAACCTAGCTGGGCATGGTTGCATGCACCTGTAGTTCCAGCTATTTTGGAGGCTGAGGTGGGGGAATCGCTTGAGCCCAGGAGGTCGAGGCTGCAGTGAGCTGTAATTGCACCTCTGCACTCCAGCCTGAGTGACAGATCAAGACCCTGTCTCAAAAACAAAAAACCTGACATTTGTTTTCTTAGTCCATAGAATACTCGAATAAAGATGATGTGAGGGTAGGAGGGTACACACAAAGGACAGAGGAGGGAAGTTGAAATCAGCTCACTGAGAGCTGCAAGTGGTGAGTTGATTTTCAATTAAAAAAATTTCTTCAGGCTGGGCATGGTGGCTCATGCCTGTAATCCTGTAATAGGATTTGGGAGGCCGAGGTGGGCAGATCACTTGAGCCTAAGAGTTCAAGACCAGCCTGGGCAGCATGGCAAGACCTCGTTTCTACAAGTTAAAAAATTACCTGAGTGTGGTGGTGTAGTCTCACCTACTTACACTTGTAGTCCCAGCCACTCAGAAGGCTAAGGTAGGAAGATCACCTGAGCCCAGGGAGGTTGAGGCTGCAACGAGCAGTGATCAAGCCACTGCACTCCAGCCTGGACAACAAAATGAGACCAGTCTCAAAAAACAACAATTTTTTTTTCTTCATAGAAAAACACACATAATCTGGTACCATTCCAAATAGAAGCAAGCACTTTCCTTCTATAGCACAAGGCAGCAATTGAAATATTTGATGTTTGTGATGACGCTGGGTCATCAAAAGGTTTAGCTGTGTTAGTAATACTGTATTTAATTTTGAAAAGGAGGTACAGAAAATATATTTAATTGAGCTCATTAACTTATTGTTCATAGGAGAGGTTGGAAAAGAAACCTTAGGTCACTAAAAAGTAGAAACTTTTAGCTCCATAAAAGATATCCATCATCTATCAAAAACCAACAACACATATAAAAATGTAAAACATTAAAATGATAAAACAGAATAAAATAAGGATTGCCACCATCACTTGTGTTCTGGAAGACGGTTCTGGAGATTTAAGCCAATGCAATAATTCAGGAAAAAGAAACAGGTGAGATACATATTGGAAAGGACCAAAGCTGCTGTTACTGCAGATGGCTTAGCCAGAAAATTCTAGAAATCAGCCAGACACAGTGCCTCACACCTATAATCCCAGCACTTTGGGAGGCCAAGGTGGGCAGATCACCTGAGGTCAGGAGTTCGCAACCAGCCCAACCAACATGGTGAAACTCCGTCTCTACTAAAAATACAAAATTAGCTGGGCGTGGTGGCTCATGCCTGTAGTCCCACCTACTTGGGAGGCCGAGGCAGGAGAATTGCTTGAACCCAGGAGGTGGAGGTTGTAGTGAACCAAAATCATGCCATTGCATTCCAGCCTGGGCAACAAGAGTGAAACTCTGTCTCAAAAAAAGAAAAGAAAAGAAAATTCTAGAAATCAACTGACATCAGTAGGGTGGTCAAATACCTGTAGACCCAAAAGGCTTGTGAAAAACAGAAGTTCTTACTCCCATAACTCCCCATGTTTCTGCTCAGAGACAGCTACTCCGGCTTTACCTATATCTATAGTTATAAATAATATGTGAGCTGCCATCTTCTGATTCAATTCTACATGTTAACTAGTCACTTCTTGTTACCTTCTCTCTTAGCTTGGGCTGCCATAACAAAATACCATAGACTGGGTGGCTTAAACAACAGGAATTAATTTCTCATAATGCTGTAAACAAAGTCCAAGATTAAGGGGACAGCAGGGTAGGTGTCTGGTGAGGGCTCTCTCCTTTGGTTGCAGACAGCCACCTTCTTGCTGTGTCTTCACATGGCCTCACTCTGGTGCATATCAGTGGAGAAAGCATGAGAGGAAGCTCTCTGGTGTCCCTTTTTATAAGGGTACTAATCTCATCATGAGAGGTTTAGACTGCATCTAAACCTTATTACCTACCAAAGGCCCTACATCCTGATACCATCACACTGGGATTTAGGGGTTCAACATATGGATTTGGGAAGCACACATTTGGTCTGTGGCACCATCTACATGATTGAAGCTTTCTTTCTCCATGTTATAATTTTTTTTTTTCTTTTTTTGAGACAGGGTCTCACTCTGTCATCCAAGCTAGAATGCAGTGGCACAATCACAGCTCATTGCAGCCTCAACCTCCTGGGCTCAAGCAACCCTCCCACCTCAGGCTCCTGAGTAGCTGGGACTATAGGCATGCACCACCATGCCTGGCTTGCTTGCTTGCTTTTTTACTTAATGTAGAGACAGAGTCTTCCTATGTTGCCCAGGCTAGTCTTGAACTCCTGGGCTCAAGCAATCCTCCCGCCTCAGCCATCCAAAGTGCTGGGATTCCAAGGTATGAGCCACTGTGCTCAGCCTATTCGTTTATGATTTAAGTCAATAGTCTGTGTTTATTATCCTTACATAAATATTATTTAGAGCTGAGTGTTGTAGTGGACAATGATTTCTTTTGGTTTTTACTAAGGTTAATAATAGAGTGGGTTTGTTTTGTTTTGTTTTGTTTTGTTTTTTGTGGGTTTTTTTGCTTAGGTTTTTTTTTTTTTTTTTTTTTTTTTTTTTTGGCGTTAGTTCTCTTTATAGAGACTCTGTTTCTAGAAACAACTCGCCTGCAGCTGGCTGGCTGGACCAGCACACGCTGATGGGGCTGGACTATTTACAGGCCTATTGTGGGCTGTACTTTGGCCACCTACCGGCACAGCACTCAACTGTGACAATAAAATAAGTTAGGTCCAGCCGGGCAGGGCTTGGAGGGGACAGGGACGGGGGCTTTACACACAAGTGCTGGGGGGCTTGGGGCCTCAGTACTCTCGAGGGCCGGGCTTTGTAGCTAATTTTGTCTCACATTTTTTCCAATTGCCTCTCAGTGAAGTTTCCCACAAGGCCAATCACGTCACACAATCAGAGTTCCCATTTTTATCTTGGATGTATTTCTCCTGGGGCCCTCCCTTCACAGTCATCTGTGGAATTCCTTTTGCCTTTCTGTTGGGTTGAATTCCTTGTTTTCTTATCTTCCTTATTGTCCTCTTTCTTGCTTTCCTCCCACATTGTGATGGAGAAGTTCCCTAATAGCTTCAATCGATAAAAAGAAAGTAAAATGACATCAGTCATGGTGATGAGAGCCTTTAACGTGGCTTGGCTGTCTTTCGAGTCACTCTGTTCCAGTCTGGTTACCTTCTATGTCTGAGGCATCTGTCATGCTTGGATTTCCCTTCATCCTGGGGATGACCTTCACCTCTCTCTGTAGTTCTCTTGTTGGTTTATTCCATGTTGCCTTTTTTAAAGTTTATGCTCTCCTTTTGGTGAGTCATGTCCTTCAGTAGATTCCTAAGAAAGGGTGCATGGAAGGTAAATTTTTCAGATATTACATATCTGAAAAAAATATATTCTCCACTTACCCTTCATTGATAATTTTTGCCAAGTAATTTCTAGATCAAAAATAATTTTCTTTCAGTAATTTGAAATCATTGGTCATTGTCTTCTAACATTCTATTTACTTTTAGAAAAGATTAAAAACCATTCTTGTTTCTGCCTCTTTTATTAGGCAACCTGTTTGTTCTCTGGTGGTTTAAAGAACCTTCTCTTTGTACCTGATGATCTGAAACTTCATGATGTACCTTGATTTGGGTCTATTTCATCCACTGTGCTGGGTACTTAGAGGAGTCCTTTTATATAGAAATTCACATCCAGAAATTCTGAGTTTTCTTGAGTTATCTGATTTGAGTTTTCTTGAGTAGCTGATTTCTTTCCCTCCATTTTCTTCGCTCTCTCTTCCTGGAACTTTTTTTTTTTTTTTTTTTTTTTTGGAGACAAGATCTGACTCTGATCTCAGCTCACTACAGCCTTGACCTCCTAGGCTCAAGCAATCCTCCTACCTCAGCCTCCCAAGTAGCTAGGACTACAGGCACGTGCCATCACACCCAGCTAATTTTTGTATTTTTTTGGTAGAGATGGGGTTTTGCCGTGTTACCCAGGCTGGTTTTGAACTCCTGGGCTCAAGCAGTCCATCCACCTTGGCCTCCCAAAGTGCTGTGATTACAGACATGAGCCACCTCTTCTGGCCCCTGGAACCTACTAATCAGATGTTTGACCTTCTGAACCCATCCTCTAACTTTTTTACTTTATCTCACCTGTTTTTTTCTTTTCGTTGTTTTTATCTTTTCTAGGTTTTCTCGATTTTATCATGCAGCATTTCTATTGATTTTTAATTTCTACTATTCCATTTTTAATTTAAAAAACTTTTTGTTTTGAAGGACTATTTTTCTGTCCTTCTTGCAACCTCCTGTTTCTTTATCACTTTTGTAATATCTTTTCTCTCTAAGATACTGATGATTTTGGGGTGGGAAATGTTTTCTTCTACCCCTTCAAAGTTACTTTCTTCCAGTTTGTTTTTTGGTTTTTGCTCTCTGCCCTGTTATATAGGCTTTGCTTTCTTCATAGATCCAATAATCTTGGTTATCTGCCTATGCTTTAAGAGTGCAAAGCTCTCTGGATGCTCTGAGCATGTGGATGGGGCTTATGAACCTTGAACTTCATTGAAGATTGACCTGGCTGGGCTGTGTGTTGGGGAATCCCCAAAGTCAGTATCTTTATCTTTCTTCTTATGCTAATGAAGACCTGGCTGCCAGTATTCTTAGAACCAAGCAGAGGGAAAGGTTAGGGATTGGACAGATGAGGAAGTCTTCATACTGAATACTTAGTCATTTAAGCCCCTTGTTTCCACTATAATGTTCAGACCTTCAACTGTGCGCCTCAATCCAGAGACTATTTCGTTTTACCTTCTTTACAGTGTTTCTCAATCAGAAGTAATTTTGCCTCCCAGAGAACATTTGGCAATATCCAGAGACATTTTTGATTGCCACTAAGAGTGGGGAGGTGGAGCACAGCTGCTGGCATCAAGTAGGTAGAGGACAGGGAAGCTGCTATACACATCCTACAGTGTACAGTGCACAGGGCAGCACTCCAGATCAATAATTTTATTGGCCAGGCCAGGCCCGGTGGCTCACACCTGTAATCCCAGCACTTTAGGAGGCCAAGGCAGGCAGATCACTGGAGGTCAGGAGTTCGAGACCAGCCTGGCCAACATGGTGAAACCCCATCTCTACTAAAAATACAAAAATTAGCTGGGTGTGGTGGCGCACGCTTGTAATCCCAGCTACTCAGGAGGCTGAGGCAGGAGAATCACTTGAACCTGGGAGGCGGAGGTTGCAGTGAGCCAAGATCACAGCACTGTACTCTAGCCTGAGTGACAGAGCAAGACTTTGTCTCAAAAAAAAAGAATCTTATTGGCACAAAATGTCAATATGCCTGAGGTTGAGGAATCCTAATCTAGAGAATAAACTTTCACACTAATGACAGAAGTGGGGCAATCACCCAGCAGCTTGCAGTAGAGCAAAGGGTAAGGACTTAGCGACTTTCAAACAGCTTCCCACCAATCCTCCTTATTTTAGCCGCTCCTCTCCCACCCCCAACCTTTGCTTCCTGTCCTAGAGCTACCTGAGTCTTTTTAGACTTTGCAGTGAAGTTGGTTTGTTTCTTGACTTACCTGTTAACCACCTTAGAACTCAGCTTTCTTAGGGTCATTAAGTCAGTTATCCATTGTTCATATGTGTTCTAAGCTTTTTTTTTTTTTTTTGAGACAGAGTGTTGCTCTGTCACCCAGGCTGGAGTGCAACGGCATGATCTCAGCTCACTGCAACCTCCGCCTGCCAGGTTCAAGCAATTCTTCTGCCTCAGCCTCCCGAGTAGCTGGGATTACAGGTGCGTGCCACCAGGCCCAGCTAATTTTTTTTTTTTTTTTTTTTTGAGACGGAGTCTCGCTCTGTCACCCAGGCTGGAGTGCAGTGGTGTGATCTTGGCTCACTACAATCTCTGCCTCCCAGGTTCAAGTGATTCTTCTGTCTCAGCCTCCCGAGTAGCTGGGACTAGATAGAGGCACATGCCACCATGCCCAGGTAATTTTTGTATTTTTAGTAGAGACGGGGTTTCACCATATTGGCCAGGCTGGTCTCGAACTCCTGACCTCGTGATCCATCCGCCTCAGCCTCCCAAAGTGTTGGGAATACAGGCGTGAGCCACCACGTCAAGCCTAATTTTTGTATTTTTAGTAGAGGCGGGGTTTCACCATGTTAGCCAGGCTGGTCTCGAACTCCTGACCTCAAGTGATCCACCCGCCTCAGCCTCCCAAAGTGCTGGAATTACAGGTGTGAGCCACCGCACCTGGCTCTGTTCTAAGCTTCTAAAAATGTTACTGTTGTCTCTTTTCCTATTCAAACCATCCTCTTGAAAATTTTAGAAGGGTTTTTGGAGGGAGCAAAATTAGGTGTTCAGTCTGATATACTTTCCAATAATGCTAAAATACATGAAATACATGTTGAAGCTACAGTCATTGGCACTGACACAGCAGATGAACATGGGTGAATGGAATTGAATAAAGATTCCAGAAACTGCCACAATATATTGGAAGACACTGAAGACACTGATAAGTGATATTGGGTCAATTGTCTATCTGCTAGAAAAAAATAAAATTTGCCTTTCTTTACCCCATATATAGAACTCAATGCTAGTGGATTAAAGATATAAGCATATATACAAAACTACAAAAATACAGGAGAATGTTTTTATAATCTTCTGTTGAGAATGACCTTGCTAAGAAGGTAAAAATAAAAGAGTTAAAGAAAACCAATTATGTCAGCCAGGCATGGTGGTTCACACCTATAATCCCAGCACTTTGGGAGACCATGGCAGGAGGATCACTTGAGCCCAGGAGTTCGAGACCAGCCTGGGCAACATAGCGAGACCTCATCTCTACAAAGAAATGAAAATCAAAAAGTTAGCCAGATGTGGTGTATTCCTGTAATCCCAGCTACTCAGGAGGCTGAGATAGAAAGATCTCTTGAGCCCAAGAGGTAGAGGCTGCAGTGACTCTTGATCACACCACTGCACTCCAGCCTGGGCAACAGAGTGAGACCCTGTCTCAAAAAAAAAAAAAAATATGTAAAAACTTAAAACTTCCATAGACAAAAGACTCTATGACTTTGAAAAATAAAACTGGGTGGGGAAAATATTTGCCACATATATAGTTGGTTACCATCTCTCTTATGTAAAGATCTCTACAAATCAGAAAGTGACTTTTAAAAATCTATCAGGCCAGGCACAGTGGCTGGCCAGGTGCAGTGGCTCACACCTGTAATCCTAGTACTTTGGGAGGATGAGGTGAGCAGATCACTTGAGGTCAGGAATTCGAGACCAGCCCAGCCCACATGGTGAAACCCCGTCTATACTAAAAATACAAAAAATTAGCCGAGCATGGTGGTGCATTCCTGTAATTACAGCTACTCAGGAGGCTGCAGCATGAGAATCGCTTGAACCCGGGAGGCGGAGGTTGCAGTAAGCCAAGATCACACCACTGCACTCCAGCCTGGGTGATGGAGTGAGACTGTCTGAAAAAAACACACACACACACACTCACACACACACAAAAAAGAAAAGTATCAAGAAATAAGAGGAGAACTCTAAGTGGTTGATAAGCATTATAAGCATTCAAAAAAATGTTCTACTGTCCTCGACACTGATGAAGAAAAATGCAAATTAACGTAGAAACAAGATGCTATTCATCAGTGGTTCTTCATGTGTAGTCCCTGAGCCAGCAGCATCAGCATCACCTGAGAACTTGTTAGAAGTGCAGATTCTCAGGTCCATCCCAGACCTGAATCACAGGCAAGCGGTAGGCCTAGCCATTTGGTTCAACAAGCCCTCCAGGTGATTCTGATGGTCAAATTTGAGAAATCAGAGGAAAGAAGGAACTACCTTCGATACTGCAGATGACTCTCTCACAGTATTGAGCAACAGATGTCAGACATAAGACTGAATACTACAGGGTCCATTTATATGAAGATCAAAAGCAGAAACTAACCTAGGATGATAGAGATCAGGGCAATTGTCACCCTTAGAGGAGAGGAGTAACTAGAAATGGGGATAAGGTTTTCAGGTGCTGGCAGTGTTGTGTTTCTTGATTTGGATTCTGGTTACACAGGTTTGTTCAGTTAGTGAAACTTCCCCAAGCTGTTCACTTAGGATTTGTATACTTTTCTTTATACTGTATTTCAATACAGCAGTGAAAGTTAAAACATGGGTTCTGTTTTTTTTTTTTTTAATCAGGTTTTTAGCCATTTAAAACATAGAAATTTAGTCTGGTGAAGGTGCAAAAGCATGCATATACTGATAACAGAGTAAACTAAGGTTTTTTGTTTGTTTGTGTTTTTGAGACAGAGTCTCGCTCTGCACCCAGGCTCTGCGCCTATGCTGGAGTATAGTGGTGCAATCTCAGCTCACTGCAACCTCCACTTTCCCAGTTCAAGCTATTCTCCTGCCTCAGCCTCCCTAGTAGCTGGGATTACAGGCATGCACCACCATGCCCAGCTAATTTTTGTATTCTTAGTGGAGATGGGGTTTTACCATGTTAGCCAGGCTGGTCTCAAGCTCCTGGCCTCAAGTGATCCGCCTGCCTCAGCCGCCCAAAATGCTGGGATTATAGGCGTGAGCCACTGTGCCTGGTCAGTAAATTAGTACAAGCTTTTGCTGAACAATTTGGTAGTACCTCTAAAGCTTAAAATGTGTATTCTAGAAATTTTCCTCCTAGAAGTCTGTCCTGGAATTCAGGTATACAGAGGCATAGGTTATAAAAATGTTTCTGAGCATTTTTGTACAAACATAAAGAAGACAACCTAAATTTCTATCAATAGGGGATTGGTTACATGAATTATGGAAGACTGAGCAACTGTTAAAATTGGCAGAGATGCATATGTAGTAGTGTGGAAGGTTGTCCTCCATGGTATTACTGACTGAAAGAAGCAAGTTATAGACTCTGTGAACAGAGTGATCCATATTTATAAGGGAGAAAGAGAAAGATGTGCAGGCGGTGGTTATAAATGCAAGGAAAGAGGCCAGAAAGGGTAAATACAAAATTGTTTATGTTGGTTTTTCTTGAATTTTTATAACTGGCGGATAGGGAAGGGGGTTGTCATTTCTTTATATACTTCTGTGTTAATTTTTTTTTTTTTTTTTTTGAGACGGAGTCTCCCTCTGTCACCCAGGTTGGAGTGCAGTGGCACGATCTCGGCTCACTGCAGCCTCTGCCTCCTGGGTTCAAGCGATTCTCCTGCCTCAGCCTCCCGAGTAGCTGGGACTACAGGCAGGTACCACCACGCCCAGCTAATTTTTGTATTTTTAGTAGAGACGGGGTTTCACCATGTTGGCCAGGATGGTCTTGATCTCTTGACCTCATGATCCGCCCACCTCAGCCTCCCAAAGTGCTGGGATTTACAGGTGTGAGCCACCATGCCCGGCTCACTGTGTTAATTTTTTACCTGCATTTATCACTGAAATGTTTTAAAAGTCTTAGTTTTGCCATTAAAAAAAAAAGTCTTAGCCTAAAAAAAAAAAATGCTTATCAGGGAAAACAAACAGTATTTTTGTAGTCTAAGCAAATAAAGATTCAGGTTTATCTTAAACACAAAGCAAAAGATGAGTAACATTTTTGAAGAGTGGTTTTTATCAGTATTGGTTATAGTGGAGATAAAAGGTTTGCTTCTTGATATATTTCAGTTACCTAGGAAATTCACTTGGGTAGAACAATTCTTTTCTTGACAGAGACATTCTTTTTACTTTGTTTGCTTGTGAGGTCATGGGTCAAGTATTCCCGTTCTTTGAAAGACAGCTCAGTTAACAATATTGTGCCTTTGTGTAAAAGACAACCACAGCCAGCAAACTAGACAATGCAGCCCTGGACAGCAGGCTTCACTCGCGTTAATAATGAAAAACGTTTTTGCATTCAGAGCCAAGAACTGTGAGTTGAGCCTGTTTAGCTGGATACAGACTTGTGATGGAAACTCTTAAGCCCTTGTGATCACACAGAGAGACACTATCAACACATCTACAGTGCCTCTTCACTCACTGTTATGTTTCCTATGTGAATCATCCACAAAGGGCCGTTCTGACCCTATCTCAGTCAAGAAGCCTGAAATGTTTCAGACATTGCCATGCCGGATTACATCTATTACCAGTCTTACTGATCCAACAGAATGTCAAATACATGTGTATAGATTGCCTGTCAGAGTCAATTCAGGCCAAAAACCTCATTAGTGTGAGGCTTAGCACTTTCTGGAATTATATCCCATTTTGTGTATCTTCACTTTCAGTAAGTGTTGTTGCCACGGATGTAAACACAAAAGCACATCTCCATTAAGCATCTTGTCTCTGGAATTCATATACTAACATCTAGCAGATAAAAGAATGTTGATGCTCAACTCTAAAGAGCAGAAACAGCAACATTTAGAGTCTTAGCTGCTCCCTGGCACAGGCACCAAAACTGTACCAGGAAAGTGGCTTCTCTGGGGAAGCAGTTTAACATGTCCCTTGGAAACCTGTCTGATGGCTTCAAGATCTTCACAGGAAGTCTTCTTCTTAAAGAAGGGCCTGAAGTCTTCTCTCTTCAACATCCACTTCTTCTAATCCCTATTTGAAGGTCCCCAACTACCTCAGACTGAGTAGGTTGAAAATTCAACTCATGAACAACACTCCTTTAACCTGTTCCTCTTCCATTGTTCCAACAGAACAAGTCAAACCCTGATCTACTCCAGAAATCTCTCTAGATACCTGGGGATCATTCCATTGTATCCTCTCCCTTCTCCTCCCCCAACCCCAAATCTAATCCATTAAAGTCCCATCTGCTGAAATTTGTCTTGAATTTACTCACTTCTCGATATTCACTGCCACCATATTGGTCTTGAAGACTTCATATTCTTCCACTTGGATTATTGCACGCTCTCTAAATTTGTCTCCACACCACTGCTCCCCCTTTCCCCTCCACATGTCCATTCTCTACCTGCAGCCAGAGTGGCTTTATAAAAAAATCTAGCCTAATCTTAACATTCTCTTGCTTAAAACTCTCCCACTGCCCTTCGGATAAAGCACAAAATCCCTAGGCCTCCTGGGCTCATATCATCTGACCTTCCCCAGCTCTCTAACATTTTGCACCAATATCCTAACTTACTACACATTCTTACAGGTTCTAGAAGGTAGCAGAGCCCTTCCCACCTTCAGACCTTTGCCCACGCTGTGTCCTCTGCCTATAATGTTGCCTTCCTGCTTCTGTCTCGCAAGTGCTTTCAGCCTTCTGGTTATTCTTCAGCCTGGACTTCTCCGATGCTTCCTGTGCCTGCCAGCAAGGTCATTTCCCCCATCATAGACCCTTATCATACCGTTTACCTTCTTCATAACATTTGCCACAGTTGTAATCAGTCAGGTATTTCCCTCCACTAGACTTTAGTGCTCTACAAGCAGGATATGTACAATTTGTATACCACTGTCCTTGGGGCCTGATAGCAGGAAGCCCAGATACTGTAGGTGCTCCCGTGTTAAACAAATAAAGGAAATCTGTCTTCCGAGCCTCTTGATTAGAGTTACTTTAGTATTTTGATTCATATACCACAAAGAAAGCTAAACCAGAAATGAAATTCTTTGTCCTGAGTCACACAGCGAGCCAGGACTTGCAGGGCTAGAGCCCACCCTGGACTCCTGTTGCTGTGTCCTGGGCATGTGGTTCACATCTCAACTTTTTTGTGACTTAGGAATAAAGTCCACCTGGAAGGTGCTAGAATGTGAGTGCATACCTTGCTCTAGCCTTCCTTTGTCCAGGACTCAAGACACCTACAGTTTAGGTCAGTTTCCTTTTGCTTGATGAAGTCTTCCTTTAGTCAATGAGTAGTGTTACTTTGGCTTTGGGTATGGTCTTACTTGTCAGCAGTTGGATGACCATTGCTAGGGTAAATGCACAACGTGTGGTAAAATACTGAGTGTCCACATCTGGACTGGGCCGCTGTTCATTCTCTCTTCTGAAAGCTGTCTCAGACCACATGTTACTGGCCATCTGTGAGAAGAGCAGGGAATGCCCAGAGGTTCGTCCCTTGAAAGCAGATCAGCTCCAGGGACCACCTCCAAGTACACCTGCAGTCTTATTTCCTTGACAAGTATCAGCCTGGGAGCAAATTCCAGCCATGGATGTTGTTTCTCACCAAGTGGTGTTTTAAAACCCCTGATTAGTACTAATATTTAAAATCAAGATTATTATGTACAAGCTTGAGTTTCTGTGTTCTCCTGGGATGGAGAAGACCTGGCAAAACCAGCCCACAACTATCAGCTAGAGCTGAATTTTAAGAGAACCCCCTAAAACAAGATATTGTTGGTCCCTGCCTGGACTGCCATGGTTACCTTCCTGGCATTTGTAGGCACATGAGTTTGCAAACCCTGTAATATTTTTAAGTCATGGCAGGGGAAGGTGGGGTATATGCATGAAAGTTGTAATTGACTTAGCCAGGCATGGTGCTGCATGCCTGTAATCCTAGCTACTTGGGAGGCTAAGGAAGGAGAAACCCTTGAACCCGGGAGGTGGAGGTTGCAGTGAGCCAAGATTGCTCCATGGCACTCTAGCCTGGGCGACGGGAGCGAGACTCCATCGCAAATAAATAAATAAATAAGTTGTAATTGACATTCTGTATAATTATTTTTTTTCTTTGTCCCTCCTTCCTTCTTTTTCTTTATCTTCTACTGTCCCCTCCTCTCTCCACTGCTTCTACCACTTTACAGGTTCTGGGGCTGCTGGTATGGACGCTTATTGCTGGAACTGAGTACTTCCGGGTCCCCGCATTTGGCTGGGTCATGTTTGTAGCTGTATTTTACTGGGTCCTCACCGTCTTCTTCCTCATTATCTACATAACAATGACCTACACCAGGATTCCCCAGGTGCCCTGGACAACAGTGGTAAGGAAGCTGTGGGTGGTGGTCTTTTCCAGTGCCCACTTGGTAGATGGCATTAGTCCTCTACTAGTCAATCCAAGACTGTCTCTCTGCCCAGAAAAGGTGGGCCATACCATGGAGAACCCAATACAGCAGATAATCTCAACATCATCTAATTGCCTCTCAAGTGGCTTACACCTGGGTGTGAAACTGGGCACATTAGAAGGTCCAGAAATTCCTTTCAGGCAGAATTGCAAACCAATTCTCAGAAGACTGAATCAAGAAAAGCCAGGTTCTCTCCATTAGACTCTCATTTTATTATTTCCCTGTGAACAATGTCAACTGGAAATAAATATGTCAGGGCGCCAACCTCTGCAGATCATGCTTCCTGTAAACCTCTCCTGGGGCTGTGGCCTTAACCCTTTGTACATCACAGCTCTTATGATGTTGGAGCACATTGTGTATGGAGTTAGAATGCAAATGAAAATTGCTATTAGAAAACATAGGTGTTCTTATATATTTGAAAAGGAGAATTGTCAGGAATGACTGGATTCTCATCCTGGCTCTGGCACCATGCTGGATGCAGGATGGTGAACATGTGGTCCAGGGTAAATAGATAAGAAAATGAGTAGATACGAGACCCTGTGGCATACACTGCAGTGAAGCTGTGTAGAAAGTGTGATGGAGGCTGCCACCTCAGCTTAGGATGGCTGGGAGCTCTTCAGAGAGGAAGTGACATTTAGCTTCATCCTGGAGATCGAACACACACATCCTAAGTGGATTCACAGAGATGGAAAGTGGGTTCCCCTTGACTTAAGAGCATTGACAATCTGGTTGGCAAATTCAAAGTAGCTAAATGATTTACAAAAAAAATCCCAGTGGTACCACATGTGTTTATGTATAAAACAGAGCTCTCCAGTGATACTATTTTTTTGTCTGTTTTCAACCAATATGTGAGAAAAAATATTTAGTTCCAAATAACTGACTTATGAACCAAATTTGAAATATAGTCTATTTGTGGTTATAGACTAAGTTAAGTTGGCACACTTTCAGACAACACTATCATTGTTCAAAACGCACCTGGCTTTGTTCTTTCTGTGTTGCTAAGCTAAGTCCCCCAGGAAAACAAGTCTTACTTTATTTCACAAGGCAGATTGACTGACTCTTGACCATTTCCCCAAATCCAAAAGTAAGGACTCTTTATTAAGATTTTCAAGAAAGCGTTGCAAGTTTGAAAAGTAATTCCAAATAAGGTGCTTAATCACTGTCTAGGGTGGTGGAAACAGCCTTGTTAGAATTGGTGTTTTGCTGCCTCAGATGGGCATCAGGAGGGAAAGACTCGTTTAGATGCTGGATTCAAAAAAAGTTAGCACCTTGAAGTAATAGTAACTATAGGAACACAGGATGAGGGAATAATCAAAGTAGGTTGGAATTTAAGGAATGCCATTTTGGAGAAAGTTGTGTCCTAGGGTGGGTCTTGAAGAAAGTGACTGTGAACTTGGAAGAAGAGGAACTTGGACAGTGTAGTAGGGGAGCAAATTGTTGGGATGGAGGAACGGACAGTACCCTTATTTCCCCTTTTGCATGAGACTCAATTTCTAGTTATGTTATCTAGATGAGCAATTGGCATGCTGTCTCTGTAAAGGACCAGATAGTAAGTATTGTAGTCGTCTTGGGCCACACGCCTATGGCCCAGCCACTCAACTCTGCCTGCAGCATTGAGAGAAGCCATAGGCAATTTGTAAATGAATGAGCATGGCTGTGTTCCAGTAAAACTTTATTTACAAAAACTGGTGGTGGCCGGGCGTGGTGGCTCACGCCTGTAATCTTAGCATTTTGGGTAGACACCTGAGGTCAGGGGTTTGAGACCAGCCTGGCCAACATGGCGAAATCCCGTCTCTACTATAAATACAAAAATTAGCCTGGCGTAGTGGCACATGCCTGTAATCCCAGCTACTCAGGAGGCTGAGGCAGGAGAATCGCTTGAACCCAGGAGACGGAGGTTGTAATAAGCTGAGATCACGCCACTGCACTCCAGCTTGGGTGACAGAGTGAGACTCTGTCTCAAGACAAAACAAAACAAAACTAGTGGTGGGCCAGATTTGACCCACAGGCCATAGTTTACAGACCTCTTGTCTTGATCATATGTAGTCTTTCTCTTCTCCAAGCCTAAAACTCCTTCACTGATTTATTACATTAAAAATTTTAAAATATTGCCTTTAATGGGACTTTTAAAAAGAATATTAACAATGCCTTCTTCCGGCACCCCTGGTTTTAAAATGCTTTGATTTGCATTATCAGAATTTATTATCGTAAGCTGTGTCCCCATTTTATAGATAAGGAAACTGAGGTTTGGAGTCTTGTGACTTTGCACAGATTTACACACAGCAGGGGTCCACATCTCTTGAATTCCATCTGCATTTGTTTTCTGATCTCATCCTGCTCCAGGGCCCCTCTGCCTGAGCGGTAGGTAGGAACTACAACCAGACACCAGGAAACCAGGACTCCTAATCCCTTTAGAAGGGTTTAATCATTTATCCCCCTTAAGCAAGGCTGTCAGCCTCCAGGTCAGGGGTTGCACACTCACATATGTGAGGCACCAGTCAGGTTGTACAAGTGAGTAAACTCAGCATGGTATTGAACCTTGCCACCCAGACACACTTTCTTAGCCTCTTAAACAACTTGAGAATATTCTTCACTTCACAAATAAATAAGCTGGAAATGTGCTGCCAGGATTGCTAAATTTTCTATTTGTTTTCTAAGGCAATCTAGAAATCTGGGCTTTGGTGTGAACTCTCCCAATTTTAAAATGCTTACAGCCATATTCTTAGAATTCGTTTGCTGCTGGCAGAAGCTACAGGTCAAACCCCAAACAGACTTCTGGTTGGGGTTTATGTTTACTGTTACAACTAAATACACCTTTGTAACTTCTCAAAGCATTTGTGAGTTGGGTAGATGGTGTTAACCAAATATCCAGAGCGGAGACTGGAAAAAGTTTCCGTCTGTTAACAACTAAAGGCTCTGACTAAACTTCCATATTTTCCACTGCCCAGCAGAATCTCTTACAGAACAGCCTGTGGGGGATTCAGATGCCAGCCCAACTGTCGTGTCCCAGCACAAATCAGGAGCATAGCAAGTGTCAGGCTGGGACTTTGTGCTGAGGCAGCTGACAGGCTCCTGCTGCCGAGTTGGACTGCCTAAACTCTTGCTACTCAAAGTGTGGTCCCTGGACCAGCAGCATCACTGGGAGATTATTAGGAATACAGAATGTTAGGCCCTACTCTAATTCTGATTTGTACTGACTGAATCAGAAATTCTGTAGAGGGCTTCAGAATCTCCATTATGACAAGATTTCCAGATAATTCTTAGGCATCTAAAATGTGGGAAACACTGGTTTAAAAATAGTTGTAGATCCATAATCCCTGAGTCAAAACCTTTGGGTCAGATGTGAATTAAGAGTTTGTTTTGTTTCGTTTTGAGATGGAGTTTCACTCTTGTTGCCCAGGCTGGAGTGCAATGGCGCGATCTCAGCTCACTGCAACTTCCACCTCCCGGGTTCAAGTGATTCTCCTGCCTCAGCCTCCCGCGTAGCTGGGATTAAAGGCATGCGCCACCATGCCCAGCTAATTTTATATTTTTAGTAGAGACAGGGTTTCTCCGTGTTGGTCAGGCTGGTCTCAAACTCCCCAACTCAGGTGATCCACCCGCCTCGGTCTCCCAAAGTGCTGGGATTACAGGTGTGAGCCACAGCGCCCAGCCTAAGAGTTTTTTTTTTTTTTTTTTTTTTCAAATTTTGGAAAGGTAATAAGGTAATTTGGTGCATTTACAACAATATGTGACATGTACCCCTGAGTCTGGGGCTGTACTGTAATGAGACAAATTAATGTTTCTGCAACAACACGTGGATTTTCCTGCTAAGAGGGATAATGAAGACCACATTGCTACCATGTCAGCTCAGGTCAGCTTTTACTACCAAATGACTTTTGAATTTAGTCTTGCTTTTCAGAGCATTTAGGGAATCTAAGATTGCAGAGAAGGGATTGGTAGACTTGGTTTTAGTCCCCTGGGAACTTGTCTGGAAGACCACTGCAGAAACCAGAGTTTTATAATCTTGCGTGTAGTGCCTTCATTGATAAGGCATGAACTTTGCATTGGAATCTTATCTTAACAATAGCTCATTCCCTTAATGTGTCTGGGGAGGTAGAAAGTGACCTATATCCATTTTTAATATGCAGCAGAAACCACAGCTGGTTCCTACTAGCACCTCTGAGCTCCTGGGCTACAACTGTTATGATACCATTTATTCAGGGAGACTTGGATAGGTTTTCCAACAAATCTGATTTAAGCTAAAAGTTCAAAGCAATAAAATTTGTCTTCTTCATAGCACCAAGC
Source organism: Pan troglodytes (assembly GCF_028858775.2). NCBI lineage: Eukaryota > Metazoa > Chordata > Mammalia > Primates > Hominidae > Pan > Pan troglodytes. The sequence goes on from NC_086015.1 coordinate 36,376,686, forward strand.
ACTAGGGTCTACATGCATGTGTTTCCTGAGGATTCGTCCTCTGTAGCTCATCCCTGCTGACCTCACTGCAAGCCTTGTGAGCTCCAGAGAGCAGGGATATTTGTCTCCTTTTCCAGTTAAAGCAGCTACTATTTTTTTTTTCTTTTTTTTTTTTTTCTTTTTTTTTTGGAGATGGAGTCTTACTTTATTGCCCAGGCTGGAGTATAGTGGTGCAATCTCGGCTCACTACACCCTCCGCCTCCCGGGTTCAAACAATTCTCCTGCTTCAGCCTCCTGAGTATGTGGGATTACAGGCGCTCACCACCACGCCCAGTTAATTTTTGTATTTTTTTTAGTAGAGACGGGGTTTCACCGTGTTAGCCAGGCTGGTCTTGAACTCCTGACCTCAGGTAATCTGCCCGTCTTCGTCTCCCAAAGTGCTGGGATTACAGGCGAGAGCCACCACACCTGGCCGGCAGTTACTATTTCTTAAGTACATACTATGTGCTAGATGTCACACTGGGTCCTTTATATTTTACATCATTTCATTTAATCCTTACAGTAACTCTGCAAAGATAGAATGCATTATTTCCATTTTGCAGATGAAGAAACTGGGGCACTGAGAGGATGCTTGAGAGCCAGGAATGGGAGGCAGGTCTTCTAATACCAACCACAGTTGTGAACCTTGGAGTCTGTTTGGCTCCCAGTATACACAGATATTCCAGTTTCTCTTGCCCTTGGAAGTAGCCATTTCCACTGTGCCATCCTGAGCAGGAAGTGCCAGCCCAGATGTTGGGTCTTGGCAGTCTTTTCAGCATAGCAGCTCTAAAGAGTCCCATTTGTTATTGTAAATCTTCCAAAAGACCCTTCTTCTAATGATGGTGCCAGAACTAAGCACATGACTTATTGGCAGGGGCTGAGAGTCAGAAAATGGGACCTTCCTGTTGCTCTGTCTCCAGCCAGTCTGCCTGAACCTACAGGCCTAAGTCCCTGCTGTCACCTGGTGGGATCATGTTATAACCAGGATCCACTGAGTCTTCCTGTCTCCTCTTAACCAGTCAATCCAAATGCCTTAGCCTGACGGGCACAGTCAATTTCTAAATGACTGCCTCTGGCCTCTAGCTGATACAATCATTAAACAGGAATAAGAAAAGTAAGTTACTGTGTATACTTTATAGTTTACACAACTCTTTAACAATATGGTCTCCTTTGAGATGGGTGAGACTTGTATAGTTTTTCCCATTTTGTAAATTGAGTACAATCAGTTTGATGGTAGGTTTAATCCCTATAAGAGAGGTCCAAAACAGCATTGGTTTAAAACTTATTTCTCTCTCCTGTGATAGTCCAGAAGTAAGTCACCTGTTCTATAAGATCACCTGTGCCCCAGGTTCCTCCTTTCTTGTGACTCTGCCATCTTTCCCTAACAGTCGGCCTGTGGTCCAAGGTGGCAGCTTCAGCACCTGCCATCACATCTAGATTCCTAGTCATGGGGAGAGAAGGTAAAAAGTGGGCAGTGGAGGGTACTTCTTCCCTTTAAGGCACAGTGTTGACATTGTATATGTTACATCTGCTCACATTCTGTTAGCCTGAATGTGGTCACCTGACCACATCTCCTTCCAAAGGAGGCTGGAAGGTGGAATCTTTAGGTGGCCATGTGCTCAGCTGGAAACTCCGTTACCATATAATAAGAGAGAAACATAGCAGGAGACAGCCAGCAGCTCTGCCACAGACGAAGCAGCTGAAGAGGTTATTTCCCCAAAGCCACATAGCTGTGAGCGCTGCATTGGCCCATCTCCTGTATCCTGCAGCCCTTCTTCTAGTTGCTTATCATATCTTCCTTCTTTCTTTTTTGGTTGTGGATTCAAAATACAGCTTTTTAGATGAAACCTACATGGAGATTCCCAACAGACCTGATTCAGTGTGTCTGGGGTAGGGCCTGGGAACATGCTTTTCTGACAGATTTCCAGATAGTGCTGATACCACTCCTGCACTTTGAGTAGCACTGAGCTCCTTTACTAGCTGGTTGTAGACAAGGTGGGGAGGGAAAAGGGGATTCTTAGCCCGCATCAGCCTGTACCTTTTCCTCAGCCTTTGCCCAGACCCAATCTCTTCTGTCAAGCATGAGTGTCTCTTCCACCAATGTGTGGTAATAGGGACTAGAGAGCCAGAAAGGCAAGCCGCAGGTGAAGCGGACATCCCTACCACCCTTAAGAAATGGACTCTGGGCCAGGTGCAGTGGCTCATGCCTTGTAATCCCAGCACTTTAGGAGTCCAAGGCAGGAGGATCACTTGAGCCCAGGAGTTCAAGACCAGCCTGGGCAACATAGCAAGACCTGTCTCTACTAAAAATAAAAATTAGGCCGGGTGCAGTGGCTCACACCTGTAATCCCAGCACTTTGGGAGGCTGAGGCGGGTGGATCATGAAGTCAGGAGATCGAGACCATCTTGGCTAACCCAGTGAAACCCCATCTCTACTAAAAACACAAAAAATTAGCCAGGCGTGGTAGCATGCGCCTGTAGTCCCAGCTACTCAGGAGGCTGAGGCACGAGAATCGCTTGAACCTGAGAGGCAGAGGTTGCAGTGAGCCAAGATCACGCTACTGCAGTCAGCCTGGGTGACAGAGTAAGATTCTGTCTCAAAAGAAAAAAAAAAGACAGAAAAGAAATGGACTCTGATGGAAAAGATGTGTACAAGGCTGATTATACTAAGCAGAGGGATATTTAAATAAATGCTAAAAAGAGAGGCAGGTGAAGCTCCAGGGGAGCCATCCTTCCCAAATGTTCACTTAAATTTTCGGCGGTTTGGGTATGCCAGATGGTGAACCTAGGTAGCTATGTCTTTAAACTCTTGAGGACTCTTGAGGATATCAGATGCCTGAAAATCTTGCCTTCTTAGCTGTCTGAATAGATGTAACACCAGGGACAGGAGCTGCTCATTATCCCCCACTATCCATTTTCTTCTGTAGTAATAGAAGTTTCAGTTGAGCCTTGGCCACTCTGCCACTGGGTGGGCCCTGGGACTGAGTTCCAGCTGAGGGGATGTTCGCAGCAGTGATGTGTGAAGCACCATGGCCCTAAAGTGGGGCTGCTTTTTTTTCTTCTCCCCCTCCTCCCCTTCCTAGGAGCTGGGATTCTGCTGTGGTAGTGGGACACCTCCTGGGCCATGTGGAGAATGGTGAGACCCTGGAGATGGCCAAGTATTGTGGATGGAGCCTGTGTCCCTGTCACCCCGAGGCTGCCAGACCAGCTCTGGTTGCCTAAGCCTTAGATAGGAGTAAACTCTCTTTCCTAAGCCACCGTCTTGGGTCATGTCACCACAGCCAAATTTACTAACTGTATATTATCTCAGGGCTTCTTTCCATTATCTTGAGATCTGAGATTTATCTTAATATGTCCACAAGTACTATGCATAGCTGGGTAAAAATAAGCCGGTATTTGAGAAAAAAAAAAAAAGAAAGAAAGAGAACATTTTTATACCAAGGAGGGATTGACTTTCAGAAAAGAGTAGACTTCTCTCTCTTCCCTTCCTCCAAAAAAAGAAGCTGGAAACCTTCTGTTTTTTTGTATGTGTTTTTTGTTGTTGTTTGTTTGTTTTTGTTTTTGAGATGGAGTCTCACTCTGTCACCCAGGCTGGAGTGCAGTGGCGTGATCTCGGCTCACTGCAACCTCCCTCTCCCAGGTTCAAGTGATTCTCAAGCCTCAGCCTCCTGAGTAGCTGGGATTACAGGGCCCATCACCACATTTGCCTAATTTTTGTATTTTTAGTAGAGATGGGATTTCACCATGTTGGCCAGGCTGGTCTCGAACTCCTGACATCTCAGGTGATCTACTCGCCTCAGCCTCCCAGAGTGTTGGGATTACAGGTGTGAGCCACTGCACCCAGCGGAATTTTTAAATTACTATATTGTCCTTGTAGCTCTCTTTCACCGTGGTCCAGGGAACTGGCATTTCAGTTGGAGGAGCTATAAGATTTTTCAACTTGAATAGTCCCTGATCCAGGGCCTATTTCTCTATAGCAACAAGACCTCATGTTTCTATGAAACTCAGTAACATTCTAGAACCCTCTGAAGCTTCACATGTCCATCCTTCATTTCTGTAGCCCAGATTTCTTTTTTTAACCTTTATGACGATCCTGGTTTCTTTGCTCTTCTCTTTTCTTTCATCGCTCCACCTATTTTCACTACATTTCCTCCAACCCAGGCATTCCCCGGACATGTTTACTTTTGGGAGTGTTAAACAAGACTAGGGAAGTCACAAAGTTAGGCATTGTGAGATAGTGCCTGAGAGAGGCTTGTGATAACCTGGCAGAGCCCCCAGTGTGGGGGCGCACAGAGGGAGAATGCCCCTGCCTTCTACTCACGTCTCTACCAACCCTCTTCCCCTTCCCCATTTCTTTCCAAGGGAAATAGCAGTTTCTTGTTTCTTTAGAGTTCAGAAAAAATGGGCCATACTTACTGAGAGATGGGATCATTGCATGTTCACAGGTCGTAGACTCAGAGAGTCTTTCTTTCCCCATCTCCTCTCTGGCCCCCTCATCCACATGGGCTCGTGCACAAGGCCCAGGACGTCAGGGCAGTTCTGGCCAGGCTGAGCTTTCCCTGAATTCTCTTTCATTCATTCTCATTCTTTCCTTGTATAAAGAACTAGACATGCATGAGAGCCCTGAAACCCATCCTCAAAGATGTTCGTTGCAGTAGCATTTGTAATCCTTGAAAAATTAGCAACGCTGAAATGCCCATCAATAGGCTAAAAGTTAAATTATGAAGTATTAGTGGCAAGACAAGACTAAATGGCTTGGCAAGTACTAAATGTGCGTGACTCTATATTCTAAGAGGTGATATGGGGAAAAAATACCAGTAAGGGCTTTTGTGTTAATGCACAGATGTGTTTCTAGACCAAAAAGTAAACAAAAGAACACAACCAACATTCCTAATGAGTCATTTTGTGAGACCAGGGCTTCTTAGGGGACAGTTTCGGCAGCCTGACCCTGGGTCTGACTGTGATGAAGCCCTTATCTTAAAGGTTAAGTGCCCTGACCTGAAGACAGTGTGAGCACAGGTGGAGGTGGCGACAGGGACATACAACCTCTGCCACAATGCCAGGGCCTGCAGTGGGAAAATTCTATGTAGCTTTTTTTCTCTGAGAAGAAAGAGATTGCTTCCTCCCTTTCCCCTACCCCTTCCTCTGTCTCCAAGTTACTGACGGAAAGATGTTAGACCACAGAGGGCCCACTCCTGAGAGGCATCCCCCTTCCTCCCCAGTTGGTTTCTGCTCTGGTTTCACGTCACCCCCGCCCCTCCCCTGTGTTCAGGCAGGACCCAGCTTTGCATGGTTTCCTATGCATGGTTCAGAGCATGGTTTCTTAGAGTTTAGACATAACTGAAAACCAAATACCTACCGGGACTTACATATCTTCTCTAAAAATAGGAACAAATAAGGTGAAGCCAAGGGTGACATTAGTTCCCAAAGGGCTGTAACCGCCTTTTTAAGAACTTGCAGCTAGGACAGAGGAGCTCATTTAAATATCCCTCCCTGTTTGGAACGCGGGGTTAGGGAGTCAGCTGGGCCTGTTTTGGGGGACACTGTATTGCGCCTCTATGTCAGGGACACATGCAAGGGCTACAGCTGCGGCTGAGGGCCAGGGGCTGAGGCTGAGCCCACTGAGTGGGCGCCACTGCTGCCTGCCATCCTCAGACAGCCTCAGCTTGGCTGACGTCTGGATGAGATGAGGCTCAGGAGCAAACCGAAGAAGCAAAATGACTGAAGGGGCGGCATGCAGTCTCAGTGTCTCGTGGGGGCAGGGGTTGGCATCTGGTATGAGCTGCCGTAAAACCCTCTCCTCTCGCACTTAGAGCTGCCTTCCCACAGCCTTGTCCCCCACCCTCCCACAGGTGTCCACTTGGGCCCCTCCCCACACCAGAGGTATAGCCCTCATCACTTCTGAAGTCCAGAGGTGTGCAGACCCTCCCCTCTCCCTAAACACTCTGCCCCTGTGTCCCCCCAGGGCCTGTGCTTTAACGGCAGTGCCTTCGTCTTGTACCTCTCTGCCGCTGTTGTAGATGCATCTTCCGTCTCCCCTGAGAGGGACAGTCACAACTTCAACAGCTGGGCGGCCTCATCGGTGAGTAGCCCTCCATCCCCACATGATCCTCCTCTTCCCTCTCCAAGGCTTGCTTGGGATTGGGGAAGACAGAGTCATCTGCAGGAAAAAGCAGCGCTTGCAGTAGTGACAAATTAGCAATTGGCTTATTGATTTGAAAATATCTAAAACTGGCAGGGGGCAGGGGGCCCTCCTGGCCCGAAGTGGGAAAAGGCTGGGAGACTGCTTGAGTGAATGCCGAATGACTGGAACAAGATAAGTATTCAAGGGAGAAAAGCTGTTTAAAGCATGCTAAGAATAATTCTACTGCCTATAATTTATTAAGTGGGGGAAGGTTGCAGAAAATGAACAGAATATAATTCCATTTAGTTTTTTTTAAGTGAAAATATTTGTTTATGCATTGAGAATGCCTAGAAAAATATATACCAGTAGAGGTTCCTTCTAGAGACTGGGATCGGGAAATGAGGGGAGTGGGACAAGGAACTTCAATTTTTTTTTTTTTTTTTTTTTTTTTTAGAGAAGGGGTCTTGCTCCATCACCCAGGCTGGAGTGCAGTGGCATAATTATAGCTCACTGCAACCTGGAACTCCTCAGCTTGAGCCATCCTCCTACCTCAGCCTCCTGAATAGCTGGGACTAGAATCCTGCACCACCATGCCCAGCTAATGTTTTAACTTTTTTGTAGAGACTAAGTCTCACTATGTTGCACAGGCTGGTCTGGATTTCCTGGGCTCAAGTGAGCTTCCTGCCTTGGCCTCCCAAAGTGCTGGAATTACAGGCATGAGCCACCGCGCCTGACCTTACTTTTTAATTTATATACTTCTGTTTGCATTTTTAAACCATAAGTGTGTATTATTTTTCTAATTAAAAAAAACTGGTATTAAGAATCTCTCTGAGATTGGCCTTAAAATAGCCCATCTCCAAAAGAAGCCTATCGGGGGAAGGAGGGAGGCAGTTAGACAGAAATGCCAAAATGATTATGTCAAAGCTGATTGATGGTACATGGGGGTTCATCATATTCTTTACTTTTATTTCTGTTTGAAGATCTCTATTTAAAAGTAGATTGGTCGGGCACAGTGGCAATGCCTGTAATCCCAGCACTTTGGGAGGCCTAGGCGGGTGGATCACCTGAGGTCAGGAGTTCAAGGCCAGCCTGACCAACATGGTGAAACCCCATCTCTACTAAAAATACAAAAAAAAATGAGCCGGGGGTGGTGGCGGGCACCTGTAATCCCAGCTACTTGGGATGCTGAGGCAGGAGAATTGCTTGAACCCAGGAGGCAGAGGTTGCAGTGAGCCAAGATCACGCCATTGCACTCCAGCTTGGGCAACAAGAGCGAAACTCCGTCTCGAAAAAACAAAATAAAAGTAGAGCATATGGATGCCGGTGACATTAAAAATCACAGGCTTCGTCAAGACTGGGCTCAAGTTAACACGTAGCAAGAATGGACTAGAACTGGGTGGAGGCTGCCCCATTAATTAAGAAGGGCCTGCATTTTCCTCCTCCCTGTTCACACCTCACATACCATGTGGGCTCATTGCTTACTCTGGCCCACTCGACTCATTTATGTGAACTGACACTGTAGCAATCCGAGATTGTACCCCGGACCTAGATTGCCTGTGCTACATTAGAAATGATACTTTCCTCAGATGCACTGCCGCCGTATTCACTCCTAAGTGAACTCCCTGAGGTTATTTGAGCAAAACTACAGGCTTTCAGATGTTCTCCGAAATAAAAACAGCATAACCAGAAATCATTTGAGAAGGATAGTAATTGAACCAATAAAGTAGTTTTAGATGACAAAGCCTGGTATCAAGAAAAGGTAGTGAGTGGGTGATTCAATGGAGGTGAAATGATAACTTTTGCTAATTAGGATGTGCCCTAAACCCCACTTCTATTATGCTTTGTTTTCTCCAGTTCTTTGCCTTCCTGGTCACCATCTGCTACGCTGGAAATACATATTTCAGTTTTATAGCATGGAGATCCAGGACCATACAGTGATTTACCATTTTGATAATTAAAAGGAAAAAAAAAGGAAGACTCTCACTGTAAAAACAGCTGTAGGTATAATGTATATTCCCAGAGAATTGTATTTAACTAATTAATGTTTTTTATATTCTTAAATTTGCTCACAAATTGTGGTTTGTTACAATTAAACTGGATACTTATTTGCAAAGTGTTGTAGCTTATAATGAACTCTTAAGTATCTTATTAATGTATTAATGTCTTCATAGATCATATTTTCTTAGACAATGTTTAAATAGATAAATTGCTAATATTGAGAATGTGTCAAGTTTGTAAACCTAACTTTTAAGATGCCAGATTCTTTTTTGATTAAATGTTGCAAAATCCCAAGTAATGTGTTTGATTGGAGAAAGGAGACCTACCTGTTGAAGCCAGAGGCTAGGCTGTCAAGGCTGGTGGGAGGCTGGGAAGTCTCCCTCTTCACAGGGCTGCATCGTATGATATTGTCAGGTGACACTTATCCATAGTCTTAGGGCAAAGAGGCGGGAGATTCATCTCCCCAATTCTGGGGATCATAGATCAGTGTTCATGATTTTCATATGCTAACAGGTTGCCCCAGAAAGCATCTATTCAGACCTGGCCTTGGACATCAGTGATAAGCTCATGGGAAGTTATGCTACTAAGTGCAGTGACTGACGTGCTTGTGATATTTTTTCTAATATGCATTATTAAAAAATATATAACTATTAAAAGGATAAATATCTGAATATATTGAATATATCTTAAAATTATCTTGCTGGCTGGGCGCCGTGGCTCATGCCTTGTAATCCCAGCACTTTGGGAGGCCGATGCAGGCGGATCACGAGGTCAGGAGATCGAGACCAGCCTGGCTAACATGGTGAAACCCCGTCTCTACTACAAATACAAAAATTAGCTGGGCGTGGTGGCGGGTGCCTGTAATCCCAGCTACTTGGGAGGCTGAGGCAGGAGAATCACTTGAACCCAGGAGGCAGAGGTTGCAGTGAGCCAAGATCACACCACTGCACTCCAGCCTGCTGACAGAGCAAGACTGTGTCTCAAAAAAAAAAAAAAAAAATTGCTGACCACAGTAACATGTGTGCTATCTTTTGTGAAAACTACTGGGCCAGGCCAGGCACAGTGGCTCATGCCTATAATCCCAGCACTTTGGGAGCCTGAGTGAGGTGGGCAGATCACTTGAGGTCAGGAGTTCGAGATCAGCTTGCACAATATGGCAAAACTCCATCTGTACCAAAAATACAAAAAAATAAGCCAGGCATGGTGGTGCACCCCTGTGGTCCCAGCTACTTGGAAGGCTGAGATAGGAGGATCCCTTGGACCTGGGAGGAGGAGGCTGCAGCGAGCCGTGATCATGCCACTGCACTCCAGCCTGAGCAACAGAGTGGGGCCCTGTCTCAAAAAAAAAAAAAAACTAATAATAAGACACTGCTGGACCAAAAGGTTTCAATATTCCAAATCTCCAGTGCAAAAATATTATAACATCATTATTAGATATTATCAGTTAAGGAGAAGAACTCACATCAGCAAGACAATATGAACTTAGAGGAAGTGTTTTTAGATAGGATGGTTCTTGCTAGTACAGCAGTATATCTTGGATGATTTTTCAATATGAGCTTTTGAAAAACAAAAAACCACAGAAACGTTAGTGTAGTTGATGAGCGTGAACAAAGCTGAAGCTGTGCGCTCTGTTGATATGACTCCCATGGCCTCTGCCTCTTGATCTCTCACCTGTTTAGCAGTGCTGTTTTTTTCTGTTTGTGCTGGTTCTCTTTTTCTAATTCCATATCCAAGCTCTGATTACCCCTACATAGGAGAGTTGAGATTTCTTCAGTGTCTAGTCATACCCACCCCAGACCTTTGAAAGTACCAATGAAGAATGTTCTGGGGTTGTGGACTAGGCCCGCCCAAAGAGGTAGTGGGGAAGGGAGCTCCAAAAATGAGAGGTGAGTGTAGGGTATGGATGTGTGAGCAGGTGGTGTCGGGGGGCACACAAGGCCACTCTGTGCCCAAAATGTAGCAAGCCATGGAAGGCTGAACTTCCATAACACAGACCTGTAGGCAATTGGTGATGTGATCTTTGGGGAGCTGATTCCCAGTCATCACTGATTTTGCAGAAAAGCTGAAATAACTAGTCACAGTTGGCATGCTCTGCCCTTCCGTCCAGCTCTCCCTCTCACACTCACAAAAGCATGTGCACCTTCCACATACCCTGTGGGTTTTTCAAGTACTTTATGTTGCAAACAGCACTCCATAAAAGTCAGAAAAAACAGTAACCTACAGAGGCCTGCTTCTGGAAACAGAAAGAAGCCTGCTTTTATGCTCCACGCAAGCATGTGTGTGTCATTTCTATAATCACGGCCACATTTATAGAACGTAACTTCTGGGGTGAAAAGTGCCGTAAACCACACTTTGAAATGTCCTTCAAGTAGACTGTAATTTTAGTTCTTTCTTGAACTGGTAGCACCAAAGGCATCTGTTTCAAAAGAACAATGCCTAGTTTGTGTCCATGCAGGGGCACTTGCTGTCTTGTCTTTATTGGTGTTTCTTCAGAAGCATGATCCTTTATGTTACCCTGAGAGTTCACTAAAACAATAACAGCAAAAAGCATTTATTTTTCACTGAAAAGAAATTATTATTTCATCTTTTGAATACTGAGACTTCGTTCATGAATAAGCTTTAAGTGTAGGTTTTTAGACAACAAAATGATTCTCTGTTGTTCAGATTGGAGCTGTAAGTTGTGAATTGGGTTTGCTTTAAGTTTTTTCTCTTAAAAAAGAAGAGAAAACAAAGCCACACACAATACAGTCAACATAAAAATAGGTTTCTGGGGGCTTGAAAAATATTATTACAGGGATAGTGTACAAGGTACTTAAACTCATCTCTGCCATCTGCGCTTGCCATCTGCATTCACCTCTCAGCCATTCCAAAACCTTCATGTCCTCTTTGGTGGAGCAGAGTGAGTTTTTAACTTGATATATTTACCCACTCATGGCAAACCAATAAAATGCTTTAGGCAATTAATCTCTCTTTATTGCTATTTCCAACTTACTGCTCCCAAAAGATAAATATTTGGCCAACCTTTGAAAACTACAAGAAAATCTAGAGAAGAGGATGTTCGATATCAGTATTTATTTTTTATTTTTAAGTTGCTCCCTTCATAGGAAAATCCCTTCGGGGCATCAGCACACAAAAGATTATAAATACATGAAATATCTCTGTAATAGAAGGCAGACATTTAGAAATGCTAACTGAAGATGCAGCCCTGGGTAGAAAATCAACTTAAAGTCCATATTTTTGTTTTCTAGACAATTATTATTTTGAAAAGATGAGTTTTCACAGAAAAAAATTGGTTTTACTGAAATTTAATTGAAAAGATAAATTTTCACCAAAAAAAATCTGGACATATGATACATGCAAGCACATACGCGCGCACATACGCGCACACACACACAAGCGCACGCACTCTGAAAGGTGGCAGCCTGAGCGTTTGTTAACTTGGCTGCACATTAATGTTCTGCTGGCAACATCTGCTGCCAAATGCGAATCGTAAGCAGACAGCTGTGAAGGAAGGTAAGATAACTTCCAGTGTTGATGACGACCTAGAATAATGGGGAAGATTATAATGCATGTTGTTATAAGTTGGGGGGTATATAAACTTGGGGTTTTGGTATATGTAAAAGAAGATAGGGTTTGGGAGAAAGTGCTTGGCATCACAGAGTGATGACTTTTCAGAAACTTAGGAAGGTAAGTGGGAAGAAAAGTGCTGATTAAAAAGATATTCCATCTGGAAGATATGTTTTGAGAAAACTTTCCTATCTATGGCAGAATTGTTTTTGCTAGAATATTCAGAATAGCTAAATGAACCCAGGGCATAGGGAACCTTGTGGCTGCCTCCCCAGCATCTTTTCTTCCTCCTCATATTCTCAAACTGCCCTAGTCTTTATTCAGTATCCAGACCACCCTCTTATAGCCCCAGTGTTTTGTGAGAGGCCGACTCCATTAGGACTCTAGGAATGGAGCCTACGGCTCTGCCTCAGCTCATCAGCATGAGACCACCCTCCACCACAGTGATTGGTTCAGAGATGGTCATGTGACCCACGGCTTGCTTGGGAGTTCTGGGAAAGAGGCGTGCTGTGTACGTGTGTGTTACCTAATATACATTGACCCTTTATGCCAGGCACTGTACTAAAGGGCTTTCCATCTATTATCTCATTTAACTCTCAGAAGGGGAAGCCTGCGCAGTAGATACTAGATTATCCTCACTTTACAGAGGAGGAAACTGAGGTACAAAGAGGTTAAGCAATTTTATAAAATGTTATAAAAGTCATTTAGCTAGCAAGTGTGGAGAGCAAGCATATTAACTGCTGGTGTTAATGTATTATGTATTTAAAGCACCTGGCACACAGTTGGTGCTCAATAAATGATTTCCCTTCTTTTTTTAATGTTTTAATTGACAATAATTGCATGTATTTTGTGGGTATAATGTGATGTGGCTTTGGGGGGTTTTCTTACTTTTTATTTATTTATTTATATTTTTTGAGACAGGGTCTCACTCTGTTCCCAGAGTACAGTGGCACAATAATGGCTCACTGCAGCCTCAACCTCCAGGGCTCAAGCAATCCTCTCACCTCAGCCTAGCTGGGACCACTGAGACCACAGTCGTCTACTACCAACCACACCTGGTTAATTTTTTATTTTTTTCGTAGACATGAGGTGTCACTACATTGCCCAGGCTGGTCTCGAACTCCTGAGCTTAAACGATCTTTGTGCCTCAGCCTCCCAAAGTGCTGAGATTACAGGCATGAGCTGTGCCTGGCCACAATGTGCTGTTTTAATTTTTGTATACATTGTGGAATTATTAAATCCGTGCTTACTCTTTTTTTTTTCCTTCTTCTTCTTTTGAGACAGGGTCTCACTCTGTCACCCAGGCTGGAGTGCAGTGGCAGAATCACGGCTCACTGAAGCCTCGACCTCCCGGGACTCAGATGATCCTCCCACCTCAGCTTCCGGAGTAGCTGGGACTACAGGCATGTGTCACCACGCCTGGCTAATTTTCGTATTTTCTGTAGAAACAGGGTTTCGCTGGTCTCAACCTCTCAGGCTCAAGCGATCCACCTGCCTCTGCCTCCCAAAGCGCTAGGATTACAGATGAGAGCCACTGCCCCTGGCCTGCAGCTCTTTTGATGGAACTCTTAGAAGCAACAGTCCTCTCCTTGGGTGAGAAAATATGTAGCCAGGAAGTCGTTTGCAAAAATTTTGTGACCACAAGGGGGAGCCAGTCATAGGATAACAGTAACGAAGAGTTAGGTGGAAAGAAACTTCATCAATGATAGTATCATTGAACCATTGAATCAATTCAGCCCTGAATGCTACCAGGCTCTGACTTTGCAATTACATGAGCAATTCTGCCCGCTTAAACTAATTTCCATTACTTGCAACAACATGCATCATAACCATTACACAGGACATCCTGGCAAACACCTTTCAAGCAAGTCACCACAAGGGCCTGTATAGATGGTAGTGATGATGAGAGGAGCCAACTTTAGCACCAATGCTATTTAGCAGTAGAAGGGTAGAAAAAGGGAAATTTTGAAAGCCCATTTGACAGTGACTCGGGCCTTCCTAAAGTTATTGCTGAAGGTGGCAATAGCGTGGGAAAATCCTAGAAAAAGAAAGAGCTGGGAGGATGGGTACTCAAAGGAGTACCGCATGACCTGTCTTTGGCCATTGCAATAGGAAAGCTGAGCGTGGAGGAGGAACATGAACCATCTGGCCTCCAGCCATTTTAACTTAGGAGAATTCCACCGTGTTGTCGTAAAGGCAAATAGTCACTGGAGAGGTGGCTTCTCTCTCTCTAGGTAAGTTGAGCATTAAGTGCCAAAGAACGTTGAGAATGAGGACTAGACCTAAACTCTTGGCATTTAGGAAAAAGAACTTAGATATCACATATGGTGCAATTAAATCCACAATGAGATACTACTTCACACCCTCTAGAAGGGGTTAATTAAAAAAAAAAAAAATACCAGGTGTTGGCGAGGTTATGCAGCATCTGGAATTTTTATACATCGCTGGTGGGAGGGTAAAATGGTATAATTACTTATAAAGTTAAACAATACTTGTAACCCAGCAATTCCAGTCCTAGATATCCACCCATGAGAAATATATCCACAAAAAGATTGAGCAAGAATATGCATAGCAGCTGTATTCATAGTTGCCCCAAACTGGAAACAACCCAAATGGCTATCAAATGGTGAATGAATACATTGTGTATCTCTACAATGGAATACTGCTCAGCAATAAAAGGGAACAAACTACTGATATAGGCAACAATGTGGATGAATCACCAAAACGTTATGCTGAATAAAAGAAGCCAGACCAACAAAAATCATTTGATTCTATTTATATGAAACCCTAGAAAAGGCAAAACAAAGCTATAGTGAGAGGAAGCAGATCAGTGGTTGCCTGGAAATAGGGATGGAGCAGTTGGCTTACAAAGAGGCACACGGAGATGTTCTGAGGTGACAGGAATATTCTGCATCTTGATTGTGGTGGGGATTGCATGGGTGTATACATTTGTCAAAACTCACAAACTATTCACGTAAAATGGGTGTATTTTAATATACATTATAGCTTGATAAAATTGATTTTAAAAGAAAAAAAGTGGAATATTTAAAAATGTCCACTCTAGCCCTTCTCCCATCTGCCATGCTGTTGAATTGTTTATTACCTCCTATATCCCATCTGGTTTGTGATCTTTTGGAGAGTTGGGAAGGTGAGGTTTCATCCCCATCTTCCCTCTGGAGCTCAGCACAGTGCCTGGAATGTAGTATGTGTTCAATTAAATGTCTACTGCAGTGAAAAGACTGGGAAGTTAATGAAGAGTCCTAGAACACCGTGAAGGGTGAGTTAGAAGACAATAGAGGTAAACCAATAGAGAGGGCAAGCTTAAGAGAGGTCTGTGAAATGAGAGCTGTGGGGATGGGAGACTGCCAGGAGATGCAGGAGGCTACAGCTGGGTGATGAGGCCAGCAGGGACCTGGAAGTGAAGAGCTGAATCTGTGGATGCATCTATGTTACCCAGAAATGATTGTCAGAACAGTGCTTGATAAATAGCAGCTACCAGGTGGCTAATGAACTGGGTACCTGGGAAAACACACAACCAGTACATAGGTTTCTAGAACATAGAAATGACTGTTTATGAGCTGTGGGGCCTAATAACCTCCAACCATTTAATGATACGGTACTAGGTTTAGCCATGTGAAATGGTCACTATTAGACCCTGTCCTACAAAAATGGCAATTTCATACGATTCGACCTACAACTTTATACTTGAGTTTCACACATAATATCAGTTGATCCTCAAATCTTTGCCCTGGCCAAGCACGGTGGCTCACGTAAATCCCGGCACTTTGGGAGGCCGAGGCGGTTGGATTACCTGAGGTCTGGAGTTCGAGGCCAGCCTGGCCAACATGATGAAACCCTGTCTCTACTAAAAATACGAAAAATTAGCCAGGCATGGTGTTGGGTGCCTGTAATCCCAGCTACTCGGGAGGCTGAGGCAGAAGAATCTCTTGAACCTGGGAGGCGGAGGTTGCAGTAGGCCAAGATCGTGCCACTGCACTCCAGCCTGGGTAACACGGCAAGATTCCATCTCAAAAAAAAAAAAAAAAAAATCTTTGCCTTACATTAGGCAGATGTCCATCGCTCCATTTATCTCGTAGAGACAATGGAGGCTCCACTGAGTTGTCAATGACTTGCCCATGGTTACTTAGTTTGAATAGCTTGGGCTGGCACTGAGATTTTCTCACTCCGCCCCAACTCCTCCAGCCTAGTTTACTGAAAACATCTGGACTGTGAGGAAAGGAACCAGGTGAAAACTCTGCAAGGTGTGGGGATAAGGTAGTACATTTACAGAAATCTATTTGGCATTATATATGAAAAGCCGTATATATGTTTGTTCCCTTGATTTGGGGATGTATCTCTTAGGAGTTTAAGATTCATGCACAAAAATGTTAATCCTGTCTTTAATCCAGGGAAACAACTGGAGTCAGCCTAAAACCCTAACAGTAGGAGAAAAGCCGAAGTAAGTACTTACATCTACTCAATGAGCCTTTAGAAACTAATGTACTCCCAATATCCCCTCCCAAGATTATTCAGAATCAGAATCAGCTAACACCATTATTAATGACTCCACTTTGTATTTTTAACAGATACATTTCTCAAGCTGTGCTGAACCGTGGTTGCTAGATTGGTCATTAAATTGAAGATCAGTTAACATGTTGTCTTTCTAAAAATATGTAATGGAGAAAAGTTGTGCGCACAAAAATATCAGTGGCACTGAAAACTGTTTACAAGGAGTTTTTAGTAGAAAATGTTTATGGTGTAACTTTGAATTTACAAAAGGCAGAGCAAACTTGAGTAGTAAAGAGTGCAGGATCGCAAGGTGATTTTTTATTTTGTTTTTCTGTATTTCTCCCAATTTTCTCCAGTAAGCATCAAATACATTCATAATCTGGAAATAAATATTTTTAACTAAAAGACAAGATAAAACAGTAGTCTTAGTAGGTTGAAACAATCAGTATCCTATTTGTGGAAAAATTAAAATCTTCCAGCCTCTTTGCAAAGACAAACAAGCAGCCTGGGCAATTGCATGAGGACCACTGAGGGGACTGCACCTGTTGCCTTTGCCTTTTTTTCGGAAGGAAGTGTAGTCAGCTTTGGTCATCATTTATCTCATTTATGAAAAATTTCATGGATAAAGTAAGAAAGAGAGTCTGCCTGCCTGCAAATCACTCATTTACAAATTTTGAATAACAAGATTATTGTGAAAATTTACATCTGTATACTTACTTATAGTAGGAAAAAAAAAACTATGAGAATTTACATTTGTATTTCTAGCCTACATGGAGAGAAGTTCTTGCATTCACACTATTCTGCTGTCTTACACAATTCCAGAACATTCGTTCACCATACTTAGAGAAGGTATAACATGTAATAGTCTTCTGTGATTTCTTAAATAGCACTGGACTTTAACTTTTTAAAAATAAGGGGTAGCTGAGCATGATGGCATGTGCCTGTAGTCCCAGCAATTTGGGAGGCTGAGGCAAGAGGATTGCTTGAGTCCAGGAATTCGAGACCAGCCTGGGCAGCATAGCAAGACCCTGTCTCTATAAAAAATAATAATTACAACAGAAAAATTAGCCTAGTGCGGTAGCACACGCCTATAGTCTCAACTACTTGAGAGGCTGAGATGGGAGGATTGCTTGAGCCCAGGAGTTTGAGGCTGCAGTGAGCTCTGACCATGCCACTGCACTCCAGCCTGGGCAGCAGAGCAAGACCTTGTCTCTAAAAAATAAATAAAATTTAAAAAATAAAATAAGGGATGATGATCATTAATAACAGTGCTATAATCCAGCAAAGTCCCACCCCAAATGGCCTCATTCTTAATTCCTGTGTCTACTTTTCATAGATTTATAGGCTCTTTCCTCACTGTCCAGACTGACAGTACAGTCTGTCTTTTATGATCGTACATCTCCCCTCTGCAGCAGCCTAACCCCTTCTAATGAAGTGTTCTTAATTTTCACTAGACTCGTTGGAATGGTATATAAAATGAGAGCTGGCACAGGCTGAAGGGCAGCCTCTCCTACAAGTTAAGGGCATGATCCTTAATGCTTGAGCACTTAAACTTGGTCTTAACTAAATGTTTAAGTTTAGAGAGAAAATATTTGCAAAGTGCAAGTCTAATAAGGGGGTAAATATAATAAAATATATAAGGAACTCAAGAAAAAAACAACACAATTTTAAAATGGGCAAAGCACCCGAACAGACATTTCTCAAAAGAAGATATACAAATGGCCAACAGGTATATGAAAAAATGCTCAACATCACTAATCATCAAGGAAATGCAAATCAAAACCACAATTGGGTATCACCTCTCACTTACTAGAACAGCCATTCTCAAAAAAGATAAGCATTGGGAAGGATAAGGAGAAAAGGGAAACTTGCACGCTTGGTGGAAATGTAAATTAGTCCAGCCATTACGGAGAACAGTATGGAAGTTCCTCAAAAAGTTAAAAATAAAACAACCCTATGATCCAACAATCCCACTTCTAGGTATATACCCAAATGAAAATAACTCAGCATGTCAAAGAGGTATCTGCACTTTCATGTTCATTGCAGCATTATTCACAATAACCGAGAAGTGGAAGCAACCTAAATGTCCATCAACAGACAAAGGGATAAAGAAAATGTGGGCATACAATGGAATGCTGTTCGGCTTAAAAAAAGAAGGAAATCCTGTCATTTGCAACAACAAGGATGAACCTGGATGACATTATGCTAAGTGAAATGTCAGGCACCAGAAAGACAAATACTGCACGATCTCACTTATATGCGGAATCTAAAGAAGTCACACTCCATAGAAGCAGAATAGAATGGTGGTTGCCAGGGGCTGAGGGGAGGAGAGAGGAATGTTGGTCAAAGGGCACAAAGTTTCAGACAGACAGGGAAAAAAAAAGTTTAAGCCTTAGTTAAAAGGCTTTTATTTTTCTTGCTTGTTTCCTTTTTATTGTTACTATAACGTTTACAGTTTTTTAATATATTTACATTCAGAAATAAGGCAAAGAGGTATCCCCAAGTTTTAAGGATAAAAACAGTTTTTAATTTTTTAAGAAATGCTTTTGATATTTTGAGAATGATCAAGAGATTTGTCTTCTGAAAGAATTATTTATTGGTTCTGAATGCAAAACATAAATGGTATATTCGTTTGCTGGGGCTGCCATAACACAGTACCACAGACTGGGTGGCTTAATCAACAGAAATCTATTTTCTCACACTTCTGACTAGAAGCCCAAGATCAAGGTGTCGGTGGATTGAGTTTCTTCTGAGGCCTCGCTCCTTGGCTTGTAGATGGCCACCGTCTCACTGTGTCCTCACTTAGTCACCTTCTCACTGTGTCGCCTGTTCCTAATCTCCTCTTCTTACAAAGACACCAGTCATATTGAATTAGGGCACACCTTACCAACCTCATTCTAACTTAATTACCTATTTAAAGGCCCTGTCCCCAAATACAGTCATATTCCGAGGTACTGAAGGTTTGGACTTTAGCATATGAATTTGGTGGGGGGCCAGGGGAGGCATAATTCAGCCCATAATAAATAGCAATGCTTTTCTCTCCCCAGATACATGTATTTTCCCTCTGTCTCTGTCTGTCTCCCTGTCTCCCTGTCTCTCTGTCTCCACTTTTTTCCCTCCTTTCTCTGCTGGTAGCTTCATAAAGAAGTACCAGTTCTGGCAGAAAGCATTAGCACAAAGACTAATGATGCCCCACACTTGTGTGGTGTTTGATGGCCTTTCTCAACATTTCAAGCCCATTTCTGGGTGAACATTTCACAAATGCAATCACTGAGGTCCGGACAATGTCACTTGCAGGCAGACCAGCAACTGGAGTCCCACTTGCTTATTCCAGAGGTCAAGAAAAGCAAAACTGGCCGTAACGCAGACCTTCTCACTGCTTAAGGAATTAGGGGCTCCTCCCCTTGTCCCATCCTTTCTACAGGTACAGCCAAAAGCATGAGGAAGCAACCCGCCTGCAAGTTATAACCAATAGAGAGCACTCACAAAGCGGAATGTCCACAGGGAGGCCACAGTCTATCTACCTGGGGAGACATGGCAAATAATCACACAGGAAGTTATCAGAAAATAAGAGTCAACTGTCTAAAGCTTCACTGCCTGATCCACCAAATGTCACCATTCCCTCACTGGCCAATGTCAAACCTTCTCTTTTTGCCAATCATGTCGAAGCACACAAACATCAGTGCTGGTTGACAGTCAACTTTATGGTGGTTTTTCTAGAGATACATTGTGGGGAGATGGGGTAATGCAGGGACCACCTGTGCAATTCAGCACCAAATTATCTCTTGCCGGCTGGAACTAAGT
Source organism: Pan troglodytes (assembly GCF_028858775.2). Taxonomy (NCBI): domain Eukaryota; kingdom Metazoa; phylum Chordata; class Mammalia; order Primates; family Hominidae; genus Pan; species Pan troglodytes. The sequence continues at coordinate 36,396,706 of NC_086015.1, forward strand.
ACAAGTGGCCACAGCCAGGAAATAATTGTTAGCAAATTTTATTGTCCACCCGCAACTGTGCACAGAGCTCTGTTTTGGGAACCTGAGGGGATATTGGACAATGCACGTAAGCTGGGCGAGGGCTACGCAAAAGAGGGTGGGACTAAGCCAAGGGCAACCCAGAGGGGTGTTTTGTTTTGTTTTGTTTTTGCTAGATTCTTGCTCAAAGTGCTGTTTGCACTTGTCTGCCAATGCTCCCAACATGCCAGGTCCAACCACTTTCATCCCAGCCTATTTCAGAGGCCACTAACAGGCACCAAATACCTGAATAAGTATAATTTCATTTAGTCCTTAGCCCAGTGAGGTAAGCTACGTGAACCCCATTTTGCAGATGTGGAGACTGATGTGCAGAATGGCTCTGAGGCCCCTAAATTCCAATCCAGGTCTTCTAAATCTGAATCCAGTGCTCTTTCCACTTTTTTTCTTGAATTCCCAGATGTTTCCTCTAATTTATCCCCCCCCCCCTTTTTTTTTTTTTTTTTTTTTTGAGGTAGAGTCTTGCTCTGTCACCTAAGCTGGAGTGCAGTGGCGCGATCTCGGCTCACTGCAACCTCCGCCTCCCGGGTTCAAGCAATTCTCCTGTCTCAGCCTCCCGAGTACCTGGGATTACAGGTGCACACCACCACGCCCAGCTAATTTTTTATTTTTAGCAGAGGTGGGGTTTTGCCATGTTGGCCAGGCTGGTCTCGAACTCCTGACCTCAGGTGATTCACCTGCCTGGGCCTCCCAAAGTGCTGGGACTACAGGCATAAGCCACCACACCCAGCCTGTTCCCCACTTTTAAGTAGACGGTTATTCTGCTTGCTCAACAGATAATGCAGACTGAGCTTTCATGTTTAGAGTAAGAATTTAATAGAAGAGTGAAGTTGATCTTCCCTGTTTAATGACAGTCACAATTATTCGTGGGCTGCACAGCAATTAAGCATAACGAAGTACTAAACAGGTCTCCCCCTGTCTAATTTAAAAATTATAAAGCTCCACTACTGCATACCAGGCATTGTGATTGGTGCTGAGGATGTCAGGATGAAGGCCAAGAAGAGCCTGCACACTTTAGAAGACTTAGTATGTGCCAGGCACTGTGCTGAGGACTTTCCATGCCTTAATTTATTGAATCCTCACAGAAGGCTTTGCAGATTGTATTTTCCAAAGATGATCACAACAATATCATCACGCACCTTCCTAATCCAGTGGTGGAGTTTATTTCAGCATCCCCTTCAATGTGGGCAGGCCCTGACTAGTAGCATACAGAGGGAGTAAAGATGTTCAGTTCCAGGCGTAGTCCTTATCTGTCTTGGCAGCTTCTTCTTGCTTCCTGGAATACCTTTTCTGCAATGCTTCCTCTCAGAACCCAGCTGTCATGTTCTGAGAAGCCCAAGCCTTGTGGAGAGGCTGCATGTGGGCATTCCAGTGACAGCCCTCACTGAGCTCCCAGCCAACTGCCAGCATCAGCTGTCAGCCATGTGAGAGCCATCTTGGATGTCCAACCCAGCTGAGCCTTCAGATGACTGTATCCCCAGCTGCATTCTGACTACAACAGTATGAGACTCCAAATGAGAACCAACCAGCTGAGCCCAGTCAAATCACAGAGCCATGAGAGATAACAATAGATTATTTTAAGCCACAAACCTTTGGGTTGCTTTGATATGCAGCAGAAAATAATTGGATTAGCAAACATAGGTATGAGTTTTCATTCCCATTGGGACAGATGGGACAGGTTGACCCATCTGTCCCATCTGGGTTTAGAAATTTCCCAGCTTCACAGAGCTTGTAGGTGGCAGATTTAGGATTTAAACCCAAGGCAGCATGACCCTGACTGCCGAGTTTCCACACATGACTTCTTTCTATGAGCTCCCAGTCTCAAAAGAGTCAACTAAAGTGAGATATGTCACACACTTCCAGTGTGGGCAAAGGGCTGGGTGCATATACAGGAGTCAGGTAACTCAATCACATTTGCCATATTGTCTTGTCACCTATCTAGCCTCATGTAGCATCTCCCACTTCTTTGGACCTCATGCTTAAGCCTGCATGAACTTCATCCCCTCTAATCTGTCATGCCCGAGTACTTACCTGGAACTCTCTTCTCCACCCACCCAAGGCTGGTTAACACCTCTTTATCCTTCAGTATGCAGCTAAGATGGCCCCTCCTCCAGGAAGCCTTCCCTGACTTCCCCATCACATCCCTGACAGGGTAAGGTATCTCCCCATGGGCTCCCATAGTACCCCACTTTTATTCTATCATTAGCATTTTTCATACATATTGCCTGTTTTCTCAGTCTGGGCAAAGAACATGTACTCCTGTGCCTGACACAGGTCCTGGCACTTTGTCAGTGCTCAATAAATATTGCCATGGGGATTGCTCATCACTCAAAGAAGGCTTCTCAGAGGCCGTAACATTTTGGCTGGACTTTGTGAGACTGGCGGGCATTTGCCAGGTTAGCAGTTTTCAACCAGGGTCATATACGCATCGAAATCACCCATGCAACTCTTCCCAAACATGGATGTCCAGCCCCGCCTGAGCACACTGAATCAGAATCTCCAAGGCTGAGCCTGGGCAGGTATAGTTTTCATAGGTTTCACAGGTGATTGCAAATGACAGCATGGGATAAGGAAAGATAAGAAAGAGATCTCATTATCATCATCATACTCATCATCTTACTGTCAGCAACAGTTCTCAGCATTTGACATATCTTAACCCCTTTGATCCTCACAGTGTTCATTGTCTACATAAAGCACAAATCCTAAGGTGGGCATCCGCAGTCCTGTGGTATCTCTCCAGCCAAGGTCCCCAGCCCTTTTCCCCAAGTCCCCACACTCCAGCCACGCCAAAGGACTGGGAATTCCTGGAATCCGTGGTGCGGCTTCATGCCTCCTTTCTTGACATATGTCATTCCCTCTTTTGCCCACCCCATAAATTTTTAATCGCCCTTCAAGACCTAGTTCCAAGCACATATTCTTTTTTGAAACTTTCTCCTCCCAGTTCAAGACAAGCTGGTTACTCCCAGCTTTGGGCCATCCCTTACAGGGATGCTACAGCTCTGCATTAATCCCACAAATATAAACTGAGTACTACTTTGGGCCAGGCACTCTGCTAAATACTGGACACAAACAGGGAACCGTCTAACCCAGACCCCGACTCCTCCCAACAGAGATGACGGAGATGACGACCACAGCTTCCTCGGTTATCTGACTCTATTTCCCTGTATTGCTATGGTTACAAACTCCCTGGGGGAGGGAGTTCCTCTTCTGGGAAGTGTTCAGTCAGGCATGTGGAAGGCTCTCCGTAACATTTGCTGAGTGAGGGTTGTGAGCAAATAACAAGGTGAATCCTCCTCTCCTCCCTTCCTCTCTCAGTAAAACTTTTCCCCAGCAGCTCTCAAAATTCCTTGGATTACCTAAATCCAAGAAATCTTTTATTTCACCCTTAAAGATGGTCTTTGATGCTTATGGTTATGGAAATGGCAACCTACAGGAGTCCCTCAGCCCTCAGATAATGAAGCCTCATTGTTCGATACATAAGGACTTAGGAAAAATGATAAAATAGGTAACATTTACTACTATGAGCCAGATGCTACTCTAGACCGTTTCCATATGTCTTATCCCATTTAGATCTCGCAGTTACCCTGAGGGGTCATTTCTATTGTTGTTCCTCTTTACAGAGAAGGAAATGGAGGCTGAGAGAGGCTTGCCCAAGGTTGCACATCTAGCAAGTGATGGAACTAAGGGCCAAACCCAGGCAGTTTGGTTCCAGAGTCCTGCCTCTCAGCCACACAGCCAGGCAGCACAGAGACAAAGGTTTCAGGGTCCCACCTGGCGCTAAAGACCAGGTATCCTGGCTGGCCCCGCTGTGGTGAGTACATGCCGCTCTCCCTCTGCTGGGCCTCAGCCACTCTCTTCTGCTCTGCCTCTCCTTATTTCCTCTCATGGCCCATCCAGCCTCCTGGCTTCCACCTTCTCTCTATGTCCCAATTGCTAAACCCCTCTCAATGCCTCACATTCAAACTCCGCAGGACAGAGGATCATCAGTGGAGCTCTCACTCTTACTAGGCAAAGTTCCCTTATAAGGTCACTCCAAACACTACTGGCCAACCCACTGATGGGCTGCCCTTGGCTCAGGAGCCAGCCTGATGCAATAAATTTCCAATGGATATAAGGCAGCTGATTGGTGATTCTCAGAAGGACCTGAGAGTTTGACTGGTTTACGGAACCTAATAAACTTTTTAAAAATTCACTGGAGGCCGGGCGCGGTGGCTCACGCCTGTAATCCCAGCACTTTGGGAGGCCGAGGCGGATGGATCACGAGGTCAGGAGATTGAGACCATCCTGGCTAACACGGTGAAACCCCGTCTCTACTAAAAATTCAAAAAATTAGCTGGGCATGGTGTCGGGTGCCTGTAGTCCCAGCTACTCAGGAGGCTGAGGCAGGAGAATGGCATGAACCCAGGAGGCGGAGCTTGCAGTGAGGCGAGATCGCGCCACTGCACTCCAGCTTGGGCGACAGAGCGAGACTCCATCTCAAAAATAAATAAATAAATAAATAAACAAATAAATTCACTGGAAAAGGATTTTAAAGGCTGATATTGGAAGAGTTTCATGGATACCTGATGCCTTTGTCTGCCTGGCATAGCTCAGACTTCCTAACAAAATGCCATGGCCAGGTGGCTTAAACACCAGAAATTTATTTTCTCAGAGTTCTAGAGTCTGGGGAGTACAAGATCAAGGTGCTGATCGATTTGGTTCCTGTTGAGGGCTCTCTTCCTAGCTTGCAGAAGGCTACCTTCTCGTTGTATTCTCACATGGTGGAGAGAATGCCAGCAGGTTCTCTGGTGTCTTTTTTATAAGGACACCAATCCCCCCCTGAGGGCCCCACCCTCATGATCTCACCTAAGTCTAACTATTGCCCACAGGCCCCATCTCCAAATGTCATCACATTGGGCGTTAAGTCTTCAACTTTTAAATGATGGGGGGACACAAACATTCAGTCCATAACACTGCCTAATATTCACTCCGCTTTCTGATACTCACACCCTGGTTTTCCTTTTTGGAACCACCCCTTCCTCACTCAGTTCCTATGGTTCTACTGGGCTGAAGCTATCCCACCCCCAGCTTCATGGGTAGGTAGAACTTGACCTGGCCACCAAAAATGTTCCACTCCTCTGGCCATAGTAATTCGTTGAAAGATGGAACCATGACCCATATTTGGACTAATGAGAGATAGTGCCTATTATGGACTGAATTGTGTGTCCTCCCTGCCCCAAATACATAGGTGGCAGCCTTACCCCCAAGTGTGACTGTATTTGGAGATGGACTCTTTGGGGAGATAATATGGTTAAATGAGGTCATAAGAGTGGGGCCAGAATCCAATAGGACTGGTGTCCCTTTAGGAAGAGACACCAGAGATCTCTCTCTCTCTTTCCGTGTACACAGAGAAAAGGCCATGTGTGGACACAGCAAGAAGGTGGCCATCTAAAGTCATGAAGAGAGGCCTCACCAGAAACCAGCCCTGATGGCAACTGGATTTTGAACTTCTAGTCTCCAGAATTGTGAGAAGTGAATTCTTGTTGAGAAGCCACCCAGTATGTGATATTTTGTTATGGCAGCCTAAGACAGTACCAGAGCCACTGGAAAAGACAGGCTGAAATAACGAAGGCAGGATTATTGTGTAAGCCTGAGCTGTCAGAGCTCATGAGAGGGCCTGCCTGAAAAGCCAACACAGAGCAGAGTGAAGCCAGGAGATGGAGGTCCTGACTGTGCCTGAGGAGCACCTGGATCCAGCCATGCCTGAAGTGGGTGTATACCTCTGCATATCACAGTTACTCAAGCCAATGAATTATTTTGTTTTGCTTTTTATTAGTTTGTTTGTTTGTTTTTGAGACAAGGTCTCACTCTGTTGCCCAGGCTGGAGTGTAGTGGCACGATTATGGCTCACTGTAACATTGAACTCTTGGGCTCAAGTGATCTTCCCCCCGCTCAGCTTCTTAAGTTGCTTGGACTATACATCTGGCTAATTTTTTCATTTTTTGTAGAGATGGGGGGTCTCACTATGTTGCCCAGGCTGGTCACAAAATCCTGGCCTCAAATGATCCTCCTGCCTCGGCCTTCCAAAATATTGGGATTATAGGCATGAGCCATCGTGCCAAGCCTATTTTGTTTTTTGTTTTGTTTTGTTTTTAAAGACAGGGTCTTGCTATGTTGCCCAGGCTGGCCTGGAACTTCAGGGCTCAAGAAATCTTCCTACCTCAGTCTCCTGAGTAGCTGGGACTACAGGCATGCACCACTGCTCCCAGCTTGAATGAACTCTTCTTTTTGCTTGATTTTAGTTTGTCTTATCAAAAGCACTGTGACTAATACAGAGTCAACTCTAATTTTATTACTTTTTTCATTATATCTGATCAGATATAACATCATAAACACACTGGTGAAGAAGAGTTATAGTCAGAGTACCACTCGAATTGAAGCTTTAAACTGTCAATAAGCCACCTGCAATCCCTTGGTGTAGAGAAAAGGAGAACTTGGACATCTTGATTTCTCACCAGGTATTCAGAGGTCACCCACCTGGTTGGTTCCCTCTTAGAGTGTGACATCTTTAAAGTGGGCTATGAAGCCCTTTGCCTAAGACCTTGCTTTCCCAAGGGGCAGCTATTCACACCTAGCAGACAACACACTAGTGTAGACATCTCAGTGCACTTGGCAAGCCTCTGAAGCCTCTTCTTGTTAAGTCAGGCCAGCAATGGCCCTTGCACTGGCAAGCATCTTGCTCAAGCTCTTAAGTGATCATAATAAAGTGATTAACACAGAGTGCCCAGCACAGTGATTATTTCTGATTAGAGGTGGGTGGTGCATTAGTCAACACCAGGCAGAAAAGCCCAGCAATGTTTCTGAGCAGACTCAGGAAGTGATAGTTGTTCTCAAACTTGAGTATGCATCAGAATCACAGAGTGATGGTGAAGGGGGTGGGGAGTGAGGGTGGGGTTGGGAAGACTTGTTAAGACACACACTGCTGAGCCCTACCCCTAGAGTTTCTGATTCAGCAGGTCAGAGTGGGCCCCTAGAATCTGCATTTCTCACAAGTTCGCAGGTACTGCTGGTTGGGGGGCTATACACTGAAAATCACTGTTAGAAGACTGCTGAATTGGACAAAGGCCCCTCAAAGGAGAAATGATCCAGCAGTTGGTTTTTCTGCTTCCCTGAAACCCTCATCTCAACAAAGATGCCCTGTCATCTCCACTGTGGGTCCTGAAGCCTTAGACAAGTACAGAAGTGAAATGTACATCTACATAAAAAAATGATACATAGTACTAACTTCATGCCTGTGGGTATAGAGCCAGAAATGTCACAGCACGCCTGCATATCTATCACATTGTCACAGCAGCCCCTAGATGCAATTATTCCTGAATTACAGAGAAACAAATGGAGGTAACAGGCAGCTGTGACTGTTGTCTACAGAGAAGACACACGTGGAAGGCAATTTTTCTTGATCATGAAAATTGTCAAATGTACATAAAGGTGGAATAAATAGTGTAATAAATCCCCAAATGTTTCAACTGCAGTGGACTCTGGCAATGACAGTGGTCCTCAAATTTGAGTGTGCATCAGAATCAACTAAAAGACTTGCCAAAACAGAGATTGCATGGGTATCATCCACCAACAAGAATTATTAGGACTTTGCCACATCGAAAACTCTTCTGATGACAAGACAGCACTGGCAGGGAATAAACTCACAAAGGTAGTTTTATGTTTCGCTTTGTTTTGTTTTGTTCTTGAGGCAGGGTCTTGCTCTGTCACCCAGGCTGGAGTACAGTGTTGTAATCATGACTCACTGCAGCTTCAACCTCCCGGGCTCAAGCAATCCTCCCACCTCAGCCTCCTGAGTAGCTGGGACTACAGGCACGTGCCACCATGCCCAGTTAATTTTTGTGTTTTTTTGTAGAGATGGGGTTTCGCCATGTTGCCCTTGCTGGTGTCAAACTTGGGCTTGTGAGCTTGATTTTGGGATTACAGACATGAGCCACCGTGCCCAGCCAGATTTTTTGATGTTATCTCCAAGTGAATAAATGTAAGTATGGCCACAGGGACACTGCTCAAAAGGAACATGATAACATACCTCATTTTGGTAGTCCCGTTTGGGCCTGTCTTCATTTTTATGTTTTCTTCTTTTCCTTTTTCTTTTTTTTTTTTTTAAGAGACAGTGTCTCACTCTGTCACCCAGACAAGAGTGCGGTGGCAAGATCATAGCTCACTGCAATCTCGGACTCCTGGCCTCCAGGGATCTTCATGCCTTGACTTCCCAAAGTGCTGGGATTATAGGCGTGAGCCACCACGCCTGGCCGCTTCATTTTTAAAACAACCCAAAAGGGATACAGAATAGTATGTCACTTGGATAGCTGTTTGACAGCTTTTTCTTTTTCTTTTCTTTTTTTTTTTTTTTTTAATTGAGACAAGGTCTTGCTCTGTGGCCCAGGCTGGAGTGCAATGCCACTGTCATGACTCACTGCAGCCTCAACCTCCTGGGCTCCAAGGCTCCTCCAGCCTCAGCCTCCTGAACAGGCATGTGCCACAGCACCCAGCTAATTTATTTATTTATTTATTTTTATTTTTATTTTTATTTTGAGACAGAGTCTCGCTCTGTCGCCCAGGCTCGAATTCAGTGGCGCAAGCTCTGCTCACTGCAAGCTCCGCCTCCCGGGTTCACGCCATTCTCAGCATCCCGAGTAGCTGTGACTGCAGGCGCCCGCCACCACGCCCAGCTAATTTTTTGTATTTTTAGTAGAGACGGGGTTTCACCGTGTTAGCCAGAATGGTCTTGATCTCCTGACCTCGTGATCCGCCCGCCTCGGCTTTCCAAAGTGCTGGAATTACAGGCGTGAGCCACCGCGCCCGGCCCAGCTAATTTATTTTTATTTTTTGTTTTTTGTAGAAATGAGGTCTGGCCATGTTCCCCAGGCTGACAGCTTCTAACAGAAGCAAACATATGCTCCCCTTGTAACCAGTGCGTTCACTTGCAGATATTTGTCCCAGAGAAATGTGAGTTTGTATCCACCAAAAAAACGTGTACCCTAATAGTCACTATAGCCAGAAAAGAGACGAGGGAGGGGGGAAAGGCCGGAGGGAGGGAAGGAGGCAGGCAAGCAGGTAGGAAGGAAGCAAGCTTGGTGTCCATCAACTGGGTAAACGTTTAAAAAATACGGTATCTTTGCACAGTGGAGTACTACTCAGCAATAAAAAGGAAGGAACTGATATGAACTACTTATATTCCCAACAGGATGGATCTTCTAATTTGTTATGTTGAAGGAGAATATTCTGTATTACTTCAAGTTTATGAAGTCCAAGAACAGGCAAAATGAACCTACAGTGACAGAAAGCAGAATACACTGTAGTGGTTGCCTGAGGCTGGATAAGGATGGGGACAGGGAAGGAAGGTAGGTCAGGAAGGCCCACCACGGAACTTTCTGGGGTGATGGGCACGTTCTATTTGTTGATCTGGGCGACGGTTACACAGGTGTACACATACATAAAAATTAGTGGAGCTGAACACGTAAGGTCTGGGCATCACACTTTATGTAAGTTAAACTTCAGTAAAGTGCTCTCAGCACACATCCGCAGCCGCACCCACACAAAATCCCAGGAGGCTCAGTACCAGCTGTGGTCCGGGCCTTGCCCACCTCGGAGAGGCCACGACCCAAGGCATCCGGTTTCCTCTCGCTCCAGTCTAACTTCCGCGCATCTACGAGGGCCGGGACTGCCGCTACCTTTCTGGAAGGCGCCGGCCGGCCAGTCCCCGGAGGGATCCCGCCAGAGGCGGCTCCGCGTCTCCAGCAGCGGGGCAGGGACCCGGGCGCCCCGCCCTCGCCAGCGCCCGCCCCCGCCCGCCCCCGCCCGCCCCCGGCCCGCCCTCCGTATCTGGCCCCTGGGCAGCTGCCCGGGGAGGCGGCCAGCGAGCTGGGGCCGCGCAATGTCGCACGGAGCCGGGCTCGTCCGCACCACGTGCAGCAGCGGCAGCGCGCTCGGACCCGGGGCCGGCGCGGCCCAGCCCAGCGCGAGCCCCTTGGAGGGGCTGCTGGACCTCAGCTACCCCCGCACCCACGCGGCCCTGCTGAAAGTGGCGCAAATGGTAAGTGAGCGCGGGGCGCGAGGCCGAGGTTCTACAGGGCGTCCCGGGAAAGCAGGGGTCCGGGAGCGGACGCGCCGGGCGTCTGGACCCGGCCGGAGCCCAGGGAGCATCGCGCAGCGGGCGGGGGATCGCGTCGCTAAAGTTCGCAGCAGGCTTCCTCCGGGAAAGTTGCCGCCGCAGCCCCCGCGCTGGAGCTCAGTCCCCAGAGCTGCCCCGGCCCTTGCTCCCGCGGACCCAGGTCGCCAGGGTCGCAAGTTTCTCCGGCCACCCCCCTGCGAAGCCTGACCCGCCTACTGACTGAAACCACGGGCAAAGTTCCTTTTCGTCTTTCTTCCTCTTCTCTGGGCCGCGCCGCTTCGAACCCGAGCCGGGGGTGGAAGAGTCGCCCAGGCGGCGGCGCTGAGGCAGCGAAACCCGACCTCTTCCCCGTCCACGGCCTCCCCTTTCCTCCGAACCCAGCGCGGCAGGGCTTCCCTGCTCTGTGTGCAGTTTCGCTCGAAGGAGGAGGTCAGAGGGTCTTGCGTTCCATAGTGGGGAAAAAGAACTGGGACCGCTGAGACGGCCGTCCTGGTCCCCTGCGCCCTCAAGTTCCGAGGGAGGGCCCGGGTCTCAGGGGGCTCTGGAGGGCAGGTGGTCAGTTGGGAAAGGCCTGTTGTCAGGGGCTGGTACTCATGTAGGGGAGCCAGACTGTTGAATGGGAGTCACCCGTGGAGCCAGGCAGGATGAGTGTCTGGGCTTGGATTGTGACCAACTCAGCACAAGGGCCTTCTACCAGGGCAGACGTTGCCTGGCCGATTCTCTTGTTCCCCACTCTTTTCTTTTCTCCCCTCCCGTTTTTTTCTTCTTTAAAAGTTTGTAATCTGAAACAACTTTTCCGTTTGTATGATGTGTTTTGAAACTGGGTTGGGCTGTTTGTGAGTCTCCACCATTGTAATGTTTGCACCAAGAATGGTGGGGAAGGGAGCGGTAAGTTTCAAAAAGAGGTGTGGGGAAAGGAGTGTGGGGCTGGACAAGGTCACACACCCAGAAGCTGGGGCCTGCTAAGGTGGACTGGCCCCAGGGGGTTGGGCACAGGACGTCTGTGCATCTATAGCACTGCCATTCCAGACACTGAGTGTGCATGAGGTGGCCCTCATGTCTTGCTTGGGCCAGACCTAAAGAGAAGGGGCGCTGAGTTCCTGCCTCCCTAAGAACGGTGTCTAGATAGACCAAAAATTAGGAAGAGGCATTTCAGCAACGTACAGAAAAATCTGGTGCTGAGCATTGTTGGGTTTGAGCAGGGCATTTTTTGGCCCAGGCTAAGAGATTTGATCAGCCAAATAGAAGAGACCAGCCCATCTCACCATCCTTAAAAGATGGGCTGGGGTGAGACATATCCTACCTGAGCATTGGAAGGGATGAGTTTGGTAGACAGAGAATGGGATCAGAAGCCTCCATCTTGGCCCCTGAGTTTGCTGGACAAAGATATTATGGGATGAAAAGTCTCCTTGTTGGTCTATGAGTTTGGTACACAAACATAATGGAGATGAAACCTCGGCAACATAGCGAGACCCCATCTCTACAAAAAAAAATTTTAAAACCTTGTGTGGTTGGCATGGGCCTCTAGTCCCAGTTACTTGGGAGGCTGAGGTGAGAGGATTGATTGAGCTGAGAAGGTCAGTGAACTGTGCCACTGCACTAGTCTGCGTGACAGAGGGAGGCCTGTCTCAAAAAAAAAAAAAAAAAAAAAAGGTACAAAGAAAAGGTAATGGAGATGAGAAGCCTTCATGTGGTCCATGATTTTGATGAATAAAGATACTGGGAGATGAGAAATCTCCATCTCATCTTAAGCTCCTCAGCTAGCCTCTGGCCTGTGGTCCTTGGGCCAATTTGCAAGTGGCAAGAGTGGGGCCTGTTGTTCCAAAAAAGAGAACAAAGACTTGAATAATTTCTTTATCTGGTTGCTTATTCTCTATGTGCTCCTCTTAAAACCATGCTGAGGAGTCTTACACCTGCCCTGGAGGATTCCCCATCACTGCTGCAGGCTTGTTTGATCAGACCCTCTGGGAGCAAAGTTGCCCTTGCAGGATGGCTATATTAGTCCTAGTTAGGGCTATCTACTTGGGCCTCTTATCTAACTCCTCCCTATTTTCCCACTTCTCCTCTTTTCTAAGACTCTGCTTGGGCATTTGAGGTTCATTTGTCTTCTTTGCTGGAAAATGCTTGTTTAGCCAAGTTTTAACATTGGGGAAGGGCAGAAGCAGCTAAATTAATGCCACCCATTGGGCTTTCTTTCTATGGGTCTCTCATTTTGACCATCAATTTCTCAGTTTCATACTGAACAGGTTGACCCTTTTGTCCTCAGCTTCTCATGAAATGTTTTCATCATGATCTGATCAATAGATCTGCCAACACATTGTCTTAAGAAATCATTGCAAAGGCTGTTCCACTGGAGAATGACTTCCCTTGTCTTGGCCTCTTCTGGGTCCCCCATTACTAGAAAATGAGTTTCTGAGTGAATGTGTGTACTTGACATGTCATTTATACATGTGTAATTTTTATAATCCTCTGGCCATGATAATTCAGTTTTTTTGGTCTTCCTTTTTGGAGTAGAGACACAGTCACAGGTTTTGACTTTTGACTTTAAAGCACTCTTTTTTTTCTTTCTTTCTTGAGAGGGAGTCTTGCTGTGTCACCAGGCTGGAGTGCAGTGGCACGATCTCAGCTCACTGCAACCTCTGCCTCCCGAGTTCAATCAAATCTCCTGTCTCAGCCTCACAAGTAGCTGGGACTACAGGCACGGGCCACCACACCCAGCTAATTGTTGTATTTTTAGTAGAGATGGGGTTTCACCATGTTGGCCAGGATGGTCTCGATCTCTTGACCTCGTGATCCGCCCCCGCCTCTGCCTCCCAAAGCGCTGGTATTACAGGTGTGAGCTGCCGCGCCTGGCTAAATGACTTTTTTTTTTTTTTTTTTTTTTTTTTGAGCGAGACAGAGAGTGTCTTGCTCTGTCACCCAGGCTGGAGGACAGTGGTGTTATCATGGCTTACTGCAGCCTTAACCTCCTGGGCTCGGCGATTGTCCCACCTCAGCCTCCCGAGTAGCTGGGACTATAGGCACCCACCACGATGCCCAGCTAAATTTTGTATTTTTTGATACAGATGGGGTTTTGCTATGTTGCCCAGACTGGTCTTGAGCTTAGGGATTCAAGGGATCTGTCCACCTCGGCCTCCCCAAGTGCTGGGATTACAGGTGAGCCACTGTGCCTGCATGAGACTCTTTTTTTTAATAGCTATTTTTTTTTAGCCCTATTATTGTTCTTGATAATGTTCTAGTAATTACACACTATATACCATGTGTGTATAATCTCATTAAATGTTTCTAAGAATCCAGTGAAGTAACATGTTTGATAGATAAGGAAACGGGCTAAAGAGTTAAAGAGACACTAAAGTCACACAGCTCTTAGCAGTAGTGGTGGAACCGATCCAGGCCTAATGGCCTGATCTCCAAAACTCATAACTCTGGCAGAGTTGTTGCTTGTTAATAGTTCTAGGGATATAAAAGCCACAGTGAGATAACACTTCACACCCACGGAGATGACATCAATAGAAAACAACAAGTGATGAAGATGTGGAGGATGTGAAGAAATTGGAACTCTGATACAGTGCTGATGAGAATGCAAAATGGTACAGCCACTTTGGGAAACTGTGCAGTTTCTCAAAAATTACCATGTGACCCAGCAATTCTACTCCCAGCTCTACCCAAGAAAATGAAAACAGATGTCCACATGAAGACTTACACATTCATATGTGTTCATAACAGCATTATTCATAATAACCAGAAAATGAAAACAACACAGTTGCCCATCAAATGATGAATGTATAAACAGCAACTAAAACTAAGTGGTACATTCATACAATTGAATATTATTCAGTCATAAAAAGGGAGAATGAAGTACTGATGCGTGTAACCATATAGATAACCATGAAAACACTAAGCTGTGAAAAAAAGCCAACCACAAAAGACCACGTTATATGATTCCATTTATATGAAATGTCCAGAATAGGCAAATGCGTAGACATAAAAATAGATTAGTGGTTGCCTAGGTCAGGGAGCAGGGGTTGAAAGGAAATGGGACGTGACTGCTATAATGGGTATGGGGTTTCTTAAGGGGGTGATGAAAATGTTCAAAAAATCGGTGATGGTGCCGGGTGCGGTGGGTCATGCCTGTAATCCCAGCACTTTAGGAGGCCGAGGTGGGTGGATCACCTGAGGTCAGGAGTTCGAGACCAGCCTGGCCAATATGGTGAAGCCCTGTCTCTACTAAAAAATACAAAAATTAGCTGGATGTGGTGGCAGGTGCCTGTAATCCCAGCTACTGGGGAAGCTGAGGCAGCAGAATTCCTTGAATCCAGGAGGCAGAGGTTGCAGTGAGCTGAGATTGCGTGACTGTACTCTAACCTGGGTGACACAGCGAGACTCTGTCACAAAAACAACAACAACAACAAAATTGGTGATGGTGATGTTGCACAACTCTGTGAATATATTAAAAACCACTGAGATTTATACTTTAAATAAGTAGCTGGATGGTATGTAATTATGTAAATAGACCTGTGGATGAATGTGAGGGGGCAAGGAGCTCTGCATGCAGCCACTGGGTGTGGGGAGGCCACAGCTACACTTCAGGAAATCCCTGTGGTGTTCCCACCACATCCACTCCTAGAAGAAGGAGTGTCCCCTGCAGGAGTCACAAAAGCTGGGCTGAAGGGCATCCCCTGAGTGCCTGAAGGGTCTGAGCTGAAAGGGATGCCCTGGGGTCTGAAGGGGTCTAGATACCCTTGCTGTGGGATTAAGGAGACCCCAGGATGGGGCTTGTGGCCCTACCAACACGTCCTATCTCTTTGTTCATTCAGCAGACATTTATAACTGCCACATTCATCTCCATTTGTGCAGAATCAGATGACTGTGACAAAGTTCTTGCCCTCAAGTAATCTGTGGTTCAGCTTGTCATGGGAAGAGGGGTCTTGTCCCAGACCCCAAGAGACAGTTCTTGGATCTCGTGCAGAAAAAACTTCAGGGCAAGTTGTAGAGTATAGTGAAGTCAAAGTAGTTTACTAGACGCCACTCAATTACAGAGTAGAGACTCTTCAGAAAGCAAGAGGAGGAACGCACCCATTGCAAATACAATGCTTGCTTATATAGGTTATTAAAAATAGTGTACTTTATTACAAAAGCTTGCGATCAGCTTGTGACAAGCTATTAATATTGTTACTTTCCTATGTGATTATTGATTTTAGCAAGAACTTATGAGTGTACCATTATTTTAAAAGCAGAACCTATTCTTAAACTAAGAATACTTTTTCTTCTTGAAGAACTGGGACATTTCCGTAAGTTCTGGGTCTTTATTTAGTTAGTTAATATTATTAACTTGGGCCGGGTGTGGTGGCTCACGCCTGTAATCCCAGCACTTTGGGAGGCTGAGGTGGGTGGATCACGAGGTCAGGAGATTGAGACCATCCTGGCTAACATGGTGAAACCCCGTCTCTACTAAAAATACAAAATATTAGCCAGGCGTGGTGGCACACGCCTGTAGTCCCAGCTACTCGGGAGGCTGAGGCAGGGGAATCTCTCGAACCCAGGAGGCAGAGGTTGCGGTGAGCCGAGATCGCAGCATTGCACTCCAGCCTGGCAACAAAGTGAGACTCTGTCTCAAAAAAAAAAAAAAAAAAAATTATTAACTCATTCCCTCAACCATAAACATCTTGTGACCAAGAGTGCCCAACCCCCTGGGAATGTAATCCAGCAGATTTGGCTTTCTCTCGGCCTTTATTCAAGATGGAGTCACTCTGGTTAGGATGCCTCTGACAAGCTGAGGGGATGAACAAGTACCAAAATTGGCTGCTCAGGAAGATAAAAGTTCTGATAGTTGCCCACCTTATGGAAGAGGATCAGAGGGCAAAGGTGATATTTAAATTGTATCTTGACAGATGAGTGTAAGTTTTCAGGTTGGGAGTGGCTCATTTACCCCTTTGGTGCCTTTATTCAATATATGTTTAAGTTAGAGATAAGTGGTATGTTAGGGTTGGGAAGGAAAAAGATGTAGCAAGAAATGAGCCAGAATTGGGGTAATTATCTTAATCTTCCCACCCCAGACATTTAGAAATGGGTGCCATCTTATCCACTGAGCATCTGCTATGCTGTTAATCTTATGCTATGTGAAATACAGCTATTAACAAGATAGACTCTTTCTGCCTGTGCAGAAAAACAGACTGTGACATTTACATAACCATAACATGGACAGAGAATCAGAATGTATTTCACAAGCGGC
Organism: Pan troglodytes; assembly: GCF_028858775.2. NCBI lineage: Eukaryota > Metazoa > Chordata > Mammalia > Primates > Hominidae > Pan > Pan troglodytes. The sequence continues at coordinate 36,413,163 of NC_086015.1, forward strand.
AATGATGGAAATCTAAATGTCTTCTGGGAGGTTCATTTATTTATTTGGCAAATATTTGTTGATCACCTACTGTGATCAGCTAACTAGTAGGTGATCACGACTGTGTGCTAGGGAACCGTGGAAAGAAGACAGATGAGCCCCTGCCTCTTTATACTCAAATAGAGAAAATAAACATTAATCAAAATGGTTATGAATATGTAATTACAAACAGGTTTGAAATTATGAAGGAGAAGTACTCAGTGGTATAGAGCATATACTAGGGGGTGTGACCTTTTGGGGATTAGGAAGGGCGTTTCTGAGGAAGGGACATCTGATGTGAGCATGAGGAAATTGCATCACAAGCAGAAGAAAGAGCATTGGCTGGCACAGTGGCTCATGCCTGTAATCTCAGCAGTTTGGGAGGCTGAGGCGGGCGGATGGCTTGAGTCCAGGAGTTTGAGACCATCCTGGGCAACATGGTGAAACCCGGTCTCTATGAAAAAATACAAAAATTAGATGAGTGTGGTAGCACATGCCTGTAGTCCTAGCTACTCGGGAGGTTGAGATGGGAGGATCTCTTGGAGGTCTAGGCTGCAGTGAGTGGTGATCGCCACGGCACTCCATACAGCCTAGGTGACAGAACAAGACCCTGTCCTCCCATTCCCCCAAAAAAGAAAAGAAAGAGCACGGACCCTGGCTGTTAGTGGAGGGAGGAGTATCTCTAGGGCTGGAGGGGAGAGAACAGGGTGGGAGTATTGGGGATGAGACTGGAGGTATGCAGGGACCAGACTCCAGGGTCTGCCAAATCTTGGTGAATATATATATAGTCCTTAGTCTAAGAAAAATCAGCAAAGCATCATATCAACTCACCATTCATGAGGTGACTCTTAACTAGGGGCTGTACCGCCCCCTAGGGGTTATTTTGGAATTTTATGGAACCTTTTTTTTTTTTTTTGGTTGTCACAGGGATTAGGGTTATATTACATATATATCTTATTCATTTCAGAATAGTAATGCAAACTGGAATTTTGACAGTGCAATTTTGACAGTGCAAAATACTTTATATCCTAAAAGGATGTTTTGTCTGAAATAAGATTGAAGGAGCCTTCCCAGACTGGGTGCTGGTGGGGAGTACACTGAGGTTTCTTGGCAGGAGAGTGGGTCCTAGAGACCCTCTAAGAGGCCTGGGCAATTCCAGGCTTCACTTTGAGAATTCACAGGTTAGGTGCCAAGTGGAATTCAGCTGTGGGGGATGTCAGCCTCTGGTCTAGCTGTGAATAGACCTGTTAGCACAGAATAGCCCAGCATCATCCAGAAGGGCCCATCCCTTTATGTTCTGCTTTAGACGTGTATGGCGGAGGGCGAGGAGGGGGTCTAGTTTGGTTCCCAAGTGCAGTCTGCACACCCATGTCCTACTTCCTGGAAGTTGGAGAGTAAAAAGCAGCAAAGAACCTCACTGCCAAGATTCTTTGACCTCAGCCCATTCCTGACAAGAAACTACTGTCAGTGACCAAACAAATGCAAAAATAAAATATAATAAAATAAGTTATTGGCTTTATTCCTAACAAAAGTAATACTTGTTCATTGTGGAAACTTTGGGGAGCACAAGAAGAAAATAGACTCACCCACTCCCTCTTCCCCAAGATTAAAAAGTAAAACTAAAGTATTTTATAGTAGATACACATAATTTTGGTGGTGGTTTGTTTTTCTTTTTTAATTGAGACAGAGTCTCAGTTGCCCAGGTTGAAGTGCAGTGGTGCGGTTTCAGCTCACTGCAACCTCTGCCTCCCAGGACCAAGCGATTTTCCTGCCTTAGCCTCCCAAGTAGCTGGGATTACAGCCTTGTGCCACCACACCCGGCTAATTTTTGTATTTTTAGTAGAGATGGGGTTTCTCCATGTTGGCCAGGCTGGTCTCAAACCCCTGACCTCAGGTGATCCACCCGCCTTGGCCTCCCAAAGTGCTAGAATTACAGGCGTGAGCCACCTTGCCCAGCTGGTGGTGTTTTTCTTTAAACAAAACTAGGATGATTCTATACATATTTTGTAAATGCTTTTCTTTTTTTTTCTTCTTCTTCTTTTTTTTTTTTTTTTTTTTTTTTGAGGTGGAGTCTCACTCTGTTGCCCAGGCTGGAGTGCAGTGGCGCGGGCTCACTGCAACCTCCAACTCCCGGGTTCAAGCGATTCTCCTGCCTCAGCCTCCCGAGTAGCTGGGACTACAGATACGTGCCACCATGCCCAGCTAATTATTGTATTTTTAGTAGAGACGGGGTTTCACCGTGTTAGCCAGGATGGTCTTAACTCCTGACTTCGTGATCCACCTGCCTCGGCCTCCCAAAGTGCTGGGATTACAGGTGTGACCCACCATGCCTGGCTGTAAATGCTTTTCTTGCTGTTTGTTTAGTATGTGGTGCATTTTGTTCGTCTGCAGTTTGGTTTCTAACAGTGCTGTCATAGCCAGTCATGGAGGTACCGTGGTTGTGTGTACCATGGTACACTGTGGCTCTGGGAGCTTCCAGTTCTACCTGCATACAAAGGAGGCTGTGATGAACCTCCATGTAGAGAATCCTGGTGTACAAATCTGTAAATACTTCTTCAGGATAATTGGCACTGACCTTTTGCAGAGAGAGAAATGAAGTGCCTCTTGCCCTTCTCAGGTGGCTGGCATAAAACAATTCTCTAGACTTTTTAACATCTAGAAATTAATGAGTGCCCCTTTATCATCCAAGAGTTTCAAGGAGCCAAGTGTGATAGTAATAGTATTTAAGCTGTAATCGTATTTTTGGTGTCTGATGATTTAGAAAAGGAACAGTGACAGACAGACTAGAAAATTCAAAAATGCTTTTAAATGCTCTTGTATTTAAGTAATGGCCACAGTATCTGCATATATTTGAAGAATGGAAGTTCCACTCTTGGGGAAGGCCTTACCTATTCAGGCTGCAGAGCTTAAGGCTTTTGTAATCACCGGCAAGAATTCCCATTCAGGACACCTCAAATAACCACTTACAGCCCGACTGGGAATCACTGGCCGGAGTGAGGCGATAGGGATGGAAATACCAGCCCAAAGTCCTCCAGGCTGCAGGCAGCCAGGGCGTTAAGTGGGTAGAGGAGGGGTTCGGGGTCGGTGTGAGCCCCATAGGTTTTCTGGCACTGCAGGGGCCCTAGAGACCCCGGCCCCGCAAGCACGCCAGGACCCTGGAATCCTAGGGGATTCCCTGTGTGGGCCGGTGTATTTATTTAAATTCCCGTTGCAGCGAAGGCCGCCCTTCTGTCTTCCTGCCAGCCCTGGCGCTTCCTGTGCAGCGCCACTGGACAGCCATCTGTTTCCTCCCCTCTGCCATCTGCCTCGCGCCCGGCCCAGCGTGCTGCCCTGGAAGCCTGGCTCGGCCGCCGCCCGCACACGCTGGCCTTCTTTGTTACTACTTTGGCTCAGTGGTTTCCTGGGCTCGCTGCTCATTCCCTGGCAGGGCTCGCGGCGTCCGCGGCGACTCCTGGGATCGGCAGGGGCCTGGCTTCCAGCCCAGCGCCGGCAGCAGCCCGGGGGCTGCGGAGCGGAAAGGGGGCTGGGACGCGGTCACTGCTCCAGCCACCCCGCGCTCCTGGGCGGAAATCGCGAGCGGAGCCCTTCTCAGCCTCCTGCAGAAAACGCGCCTCACCTGGCTTGTGTTTAAATCAGCAAGGGCAGTGACGCGGCTCTTCCTTTTCCTGGGGCAGTCACTCTCCTCCCTCTGCTGAGCCCGCTCTCTTTAGTTTACTTTAATCAGAGGTTTTGTTTGTTTATTTGTTTGTTTGGTTTTGGTTTTTTTGAGACGGAGTCTAAAAAGTCTTCAGTCTGTGGCCCAGACTGGAGTGCAGTGGTGCAATCTTGGCTCACTGCAGCCTCCTCCTCCCGGGTTAAAATGATTCTCCTACCTCAGCCTCCCAGGTGGCTGGGGCTACAGGCGCGCGCCACCACGCCCAGCTAATTTTTGTATTTTTAGTAGAGATGGGGTTTCTCCATGTTGGCCAAGGTGATCTCGAACTCCTGACCTCAAGTGATCCACCCGCCTTGGCCTCCCAAAGTGCTGGGATTACAGGCACCAGCCACTGTGCCTGGCCAGTTTACTTTAGATAGTTAGAAAGACCGATTGATAACCAGAGAGGCGGTAACCCGCAGTTTCCACTTACTACTCCCAAAGGGTTGCCCTGAAGCTTCAGAAAAAAGCTGTGTCATGCTCATTTGTTTTATTTTATTCTATTTTGTTTATTTTATTTTATTTTTCGAGACAGAGTCTCACTTTGTCGCCCAGGCTGGAGTGCAGTGGCATGATCTCGGCTCACTGTAACCTTCGCCTCCTGGGTTCAAGCAATTAATTCTCCTGCCTCAGCCTCCCAAGTAGCTGGGATTACAGGCTCCCGCTACTGCGCCCGGCTAACTTTTGTATTTTTACTAGAGACAGGTTTCACCATGTGGACAGGCTGGTATCGAACTCCTGACCTTGTGTTCCGCCCACCTTGGCCTCCCAAAGTGTTGGGATTACAGGCGTGAGCCACTACGGCCGGCCACTCATTTTTTTAAAGAGAAAAATGAAGATCCTTCTGAAATAAATGGGAAGGGGAAAAGGAGAAGTTAATTAAATGCTTTTGGGTACAGAGTGAAGTGGAGCCTTCTGGAAAGCAGAGAGAATTACTGTATCGTGACTTCTGAATACTTTGTCTCTTTTTCCTCTTCAGATTTCCTTATTCCCTGAGAAGCCAGCGTCAGCTCTCAACATTGTTTATGAAAAAATCTACACTTTAAACGTTTCCTCTTAAGTTATGAGAGTGGTACTTAACTAAATAATAGCACTTTGACCTCCTTAGGTGACAGCCACTAGGCTAGGTGGTTTTTGTTTTGTTTTGTTTTGCTTTTTGTTTTCTTGTTGTTTGTTTTTGAGACAGGGTCTCACTTTGCCACCCAGGCTGGAGTGCAGTGGTGCTATCTCTGCTCACTGCAGTCTTGACTTCCTGGGCTCAAGCGATCTTCCTGGCTCAGCCTCCCAAGTATTAACAATTGGGGCTACAGGTGCAGGCCACCACGCCTGTCTAATTTTTTGTAGAGACACGGTTTTGCCGTGTTGCTAAGGCTACTCTTGAACTCCTAGGCTCAAGCAATCAGCTCACCTCGGCCTCCCAAAGTGCTGGGATTGCAGGCATGAGCCATGGTGCCGGCCGGGCTAGGTGTTTTTTATATGCGTTACCTTGTTTAATCCTCACAACAATATTATGAGGTGGGTCGTATCATTATCCCCAACTCACCGAGGAAACTGAGGCACAGAGTCATAAATACTGAAGGTGGATTTGGGGCCAGGTGGTCCAAGTCCACCACTTGAGCTCTTAAAAGGACGATTTGGGGTCTTTTTTTCATGATAATTATGTTGTGTATATTTTCCTGTGTCATTAAACACTGAAAATGGTGTTGTGATCACTGCATTCAGTCCATTATTTGGTCGTACTATATAATTTGTTCATCTGGCTCTCCCTTGATGGGCAGGCTGTGGCAGATCTAGAAGGAGGTGCCATGAGACATAACAGCAGGTGCTAGTGATGACTTCATCCTTTGCCAGAGATGAATTCAGCTGGAGTGGGGAAAACTCCTCACTGGGGTATTGAGCGGACTAAGTATACGCCATATTTTAGGAAGCATTTTCACATTACCCAACATTATTATTATCTTCATTTTTATTTCTAAGTTCCTCCAGGAAGGACTGGGAAGAGAGAGAGGATCTAAAGTTTCAATTCCTGCTCTATTATGTCTGCTGATTTTACATGCAATTTCCCTTTGTTTAACCTTTTCTTTCTTTCTTTCTTTCTTTTTGGAGACAGAGTCTCACTCTGTTGCCTAGACTGGAGTGCAGTGGCTCAATCTCGGCCCACTGCAACCTCCACCTCCCAGGTTCAAGCAATTATCTTGCTTCAGCCTCCTGAGTAGCTGGGATTACAGGTGCATGCCACCATGCCCTGCTAATTTTTGTAATTTTGTAGATAACGGGGTTTCACCATGTTGGCCAGGCTGGGCTCGAACTCCTGACCTCAAGTAATCCCCCCTCCTTGGCCTCCCAAAGTGCTGGGATTACAGGTGTGAGCCACCGCGCCCAGCCTGTTTAACTCTTCTAATGACTCTGTGGAGTATTCAGTTTTTTCCTCCTTTTGGTTGAACAGAAGCTGAGAGGTTAAAAGTTAAATACATAGCTGTCCAAAGTTGAATACATCTGTTAAGTTGTGGAGCCAGCATTTGAACCCAGGTCCAGCAAGTCTTCTTTTTCCACCGTGGTGTGCTGTCTCTCCATGTATGGAAAGCAGTCTCCCACACTAGCCCACCATGGTACGCACACCTGAGGGTGACTCCCAGTCAGTCACATCCTGTGTAATTCCATCCTCTTGAGTGTGAGTGGAATCTCTGACTTGCTTCTAACCAATGGAATATGGCACAGGTGGCAGGATGTCATATGCCAAGGTGAAGGGATGTTGCAGAAGCAGTTAGAGTCCCAAAGGAGTTGATTCTGAGTTAAAAGATTTTCTCCAGGTGTGCCTGCCCTCATCAGGTAAAAGCCTTGAAAGAAGTACTGGGTCCTTCCCAAAGGGAGAGAGTCTCCTGCTGGCTCTGAAGAAGTAAACTGCCTTGTTGAGAGAGGGCCTGTGAGGGGCCATGTCACAAGCATCCAAGGGTCATGCCTAGAAGCCAGAGCAGCCCTCAGCTGACAGCCAGCAAGAAAACGGGCCTTCAGACCTATGGTTACAAGAAACTGAAAGCCACTAACAGCCATGTGAGCTCGGAAGAGGACCCCAAGCCTGGCCAACCTCTTGTTGCAGTCTTGTGAGACTCTGAACAGTGGACTTCTCCGCAGACTCCTGCTCCTTGGAAACTGTGAGATGATAAATGAATGCTGTGTTAAGGTGCCAAGTTTGTGGTAATTGGTTGTGCAGCAGTAGATAACTAATGCACTCACAAAAGCCTTTTTATCCTGCATCAAAGCTGGATCTCTGATGGCTGCTCCTTAGCAAGGGAAGATGGAGCAATAGCAGTGCAGGGGGCAGCAGGCGCAGTGGCCATGTTTATCACTGGGCTGTGGTCACATGTCATTAGATTCCTGTGGAGTAAATCCATGTGTTAAGTTATTGCTCTTGGCATCCTGTGGCCTGTTTTACATGCAGGAGCTCATTCATCATTACCATATCCCTATGAGATGTTAGTATTCCTACTTTACAGATGAGGAAACTGAGGCAGGGAGTTTAAATATCTTGTCTGAGCCAAGTGTGGTGGCGCGCACCTGTGGGCCTATCTACTCAAGAGGCTGAGGCATGAAGATTGCTTGAGCCCAGGAGCTCAAGACTGCAGTGACCTATGATCTATGCCACTGCACTTCAGCCTGGGTGACAGAGCAAGAACCCGTTTCTTGAATAATTAAATAAACAAATAAATATCTTGTAAGTTATACAAACTGACTCCATCTCCAAGCTGTCAGCCTCTTCTCCGTGGTGTTTTCTTGGAGCAAGTCCAAAGCAAAATCCTGATGCAAACAGTAACTATGGTTGTACATTGTTAAGTTGTATTTACTTTTTTGAATAGATAACGTTTACACGATCAAGATTCAGAATGTACCAAAAGTCCCCCAATTGTCAGTTTTCCTCTCTGGAAATATACAGGAGGCTACTGGTGATACCAGTTTCTTGTGTAACCTTTGGGAGTTATTTCACACTTCTGTGTGTGCCTCTCCTCCTGTGCCAGATAAGAGCATACCTACGCCCACTGCTCTATACTTTTATTACCTAACTTTCTGACTTGGAGGTAATTCCATATCCATTCAGAAGGTGTCCTCATTCTCCTCCTTTTTTATAGCTGCATTGTGTTCCAGAGAATGGATTTACTATATTTATTTAACTAGTCCCCTACTGACAGCCGTTTAGGGTATTTCTCCCTTTTGTTATCTAGCCGTGCTGTAATGGTTACTCTTCTACATATCATAGTCTTGTGTATGTACAAGAATATGAGAAGGAGCAACTCCTGGAAGTAGAGGACCTGCACCCAATGTTGCATGCTTTTCAACATTTTTTCATGTGTTCTGAAACTCAGCTTCTCAAACATCAACTTGTGATCTTCTCCCAGCGGGCTTTAGGGGTCTTCCATGTCTGCTGTCATGGAGAAGGACTCTACTTAGTGTTGAGACAGTGTTCAGAGTTCCACTGCTCTCATATCCCACTCAAATTTCTTTAGCATATTAGGAACCAGCGGAGTCTAAGTAGGGAACAAGAAGACCTGCTTAAGTAGCATTTTTCTTAGTGTTTCCCAAGGTTCGTTACAGGGAGTGTTCAAGTCAGCTTCCCTAAAAGCAGAACTAGTAGATATGGGGATTCTTGTGCAACTGGTTTATTGAGCGAGGAAAGTAAGCAAGGGTAGAAAGAGCAGGACAAAGACGAGTTTCAGAAGCCCAGCCTCAGCCTGATTCTATGGGGAACACTGGAGAGTGAACTGCATTGCACCACAAAGATTGCCCTATTTTGAGGCAAGGGAGCTGGGCTTTTGTACACCTTTCATTGCCACAGACCAGAAAGGAGGGTACATAAACTCCCAGGGATCTCTGAATCAGACAGCTCTAGTTGTCCAAGGGAAATCACTAGCAGAAGGCTGCAAGCATAATGAGTTAGCAGCAGCATCCGCAGTAGCTGGGGGATGGATGCACAGACCTGGTGAAAGGGAACCTGGGAATCTGAACAGGGCACCAAGGGAGTCCCTGCTGGTATTCCGTAGGAGCCATTTGAATTGTAGAATTGCCTCCCATCTATCTGGTGTTTGCCAAGGCTTTAAGCTGATGTACTTTGGGGACATACAAATCTGACCGCACCTTCCTTCCGCTTGCAAACCTGGCTTATTTGTTTTCTTGCCCAGGCATGCCCCTGGATCTGCCATGCCAGGCAGCTGCCTTACAGATCTCATAAGATTTTTGATGTTACTTTTTCCTGTCCACTGAAAGAGTTGTGTTATATTTTTCAACTCTCATTTGAAACAAGGGAAGGGAAAAAAATGTTTACTGAACAGAAAATAAAAGTTAATGGGAAGCAAAATTATTTCTGCAGCCTTTTACAGGAGAGTTACAAGAAATATCACAGTAACACAAATAACTCAACCACATCTTTTGTAACTCCTTGGAAAGCTGTAAGGCCACAACCACAGAAAAAGTTTCCTGCAGATCAGATATTTGATTTCTGGAGTGGGGGCCTTCGTGACACATACTGTTTTCACCTGGGAAAGGTGAAAGAGGCAACACAGACCCTTGTGTTGATAATGTGACATTGGTTTTTCAAGGGTTCCTCAGTGTCCCCATTATCAAGCAGTGCGTCTTGTTTTCTGGCTACCATGTTGAGCAGAGGAAAGAACTCTGTAGCATAACATGCATCCCCTGGGCCTGATGGGGGTCTGCGTGCTGACGGGAAGTCTACGAGGTTTGTGATGACATATATCCTGAATTTATGGATGTGATCACTACTGTAACTTATAGTTGCCTTACTGTAGTTTAAGGATAAAAGATTATTTTCTAGATGTAGTGTGTTGAGTGATGGCCCCTCAAAATATGTATCTTACTTCCTCAGAACCTGAGAATGTTCCCTTACTTGGAAAAACCGTCTTCTCACATGTAAGTAAGTTAAGGATCTTGAAATAAGGGGATCACCCTGGATTATATGGGTGGACCCTAAATCCAATGACAAGTGCCCTTGTAAGAGACACACAGAGAAGGTGATGGTGACGTGAAGGCCAGGCAGAGAGTGGCGATGCGTCAAGGAAGTCTCTCCCAGAGTCTCCGGAGGGAGCACTGTCCTGCTGATGCGTTGACTTCAGCCCAATGATAGCGATTTCAGACTTCTGACCTTGAGAACTGTGAGAGAACAGATTTCTGTTGTTCTAAGCCACCAAATCTGTGAGCTTGCTACAGTAGCCACAAGAAATGAATACAACCAATTAAATATTTTCCATTACAATCAGATTCTAAAAATCGTCAACATTGGAGACTGTAGACATTTAATATTTTCTCCTTTTAGAGGTGCTTTGCTCATTTCTAGGAATTAACTTTCGGAGAGGTGATGGCCACGCTGTCTGCCTCTCAGAATGGCAATGACATCTCATCCACTTCGAGTACATGTTTTTTCCTTGATAGCTTATTTAATGAGAGAAGCAGTCCTTGAATTTCTGCTGAGAAAAACGGAACAATAAAGACAGAAGAAAACATCAGAGAGTGGTTCTCAGATGGCAGGGTGGGGGCAAAAGATGGAAAGGACGTTCCAAAGAAGCATTGCTTCTAGCCTTCCACAGATGATGAATAAAGTATTCCCAGATTCCCCCAAACCATCAGAATGCCAAATAAATCTTACTGCATCCTAGTAGAATCTTTAAAGATGAGCTTCTGCAGCCCAAAAACATATGTATTAAAGTGGTCAAATTAGCATTGCTTAATCTAGTACTTGTGAATTGGTTGCTATCTTTTTAGTGTTTGTAGAAGTATCAGATGATTTAAGTCTCTTAATTATATATTTTTGTAACTTTTTTTTTTTTTTTTTTTTTTGAGACAAAGTCTCGCTCTGTCGCCAGGCTGGAGTGCAGTGGTGCAATCTTGGCTCACTGTAACTTCCACCTCCCGGGTTCAAGCGATTCTCTTGCCTCACCTCCTGAGTAGCTGGGACTACAGGCACGCGCCACCATGCCCAGCTAATTTTTTGTATTTTTAATAGAGGCAGGGTTTCTCCATGTTGGCCAGGATGGTCTCCATCTCTTTCCCTCATGATACGCCCGCCTGGGCCTCCCAAAGTGCTGGGATTACAGGCATGAGCCACTGTGCCCGGGCCGTAACTTTTTATTTATAAATAATCCCAGGTTTACAAAAACTTTTGAAGAACAGGACAAAGAACTCCCCATATCCCCTTGCCCCAGGTTCTCTGTTTGTTACCATTTTACATTTGTTTGATCGTTTTCCATTTGTATGCATGCTATTATTTTTTTCTTGGAACCATTTGAGAGTGAGTTGCAGACATCATGCTCTTTTGTCCATGAGTGCTTCAGCATGCATTTTGTAAGAAGAAAGACCCTTTCTTACATAATTGCAGTACAGTTACTTAAATCAGGAAATTAATGACACAAATGCTATTGACTTATCTACAAGCCTTACTCAGATTTTGCCATTGACCCACTAATGTCCTTGGGTCTAGGATCCCATCCCAGATCATAAGGTGTATTCAGTTGTCACATCTCTAATTTCCTTCAATCTGGAACAGGTTTTCAGTCTTTCTTGTTCTTCATGACGTCAACATTTGTGGAGAGTCCAGGACACAGCTGTCCCTTCATTGGATATTAAAGTCAGTTTGGTGGGACCCTCTGATTCTCAGCATTTTGTAGCTACACTGGAGGCAGAAGACAAAGAAAGAAAAGAAATCATGTTTGGCATAACTTGTCTCAATTTGAATGCTTTTGTTTTCACAAAAGTCCCTTTTGCAAATGTCTTATCTGAAGTTAATAGTTAATAGTTCAAGTTGAGCTTGGTGTCCTGTTCTTTTAAAAAGCCTTAGCTCAGATGTCACCTCCTTGGGATAGTGGCTAACTAGCAAGTCTTATTGTATGAATTTGATGTGAATCACCTCATTTAATCCTCACAATAGCCCTATCATTTAGGTACTCTTATTTTGCGTATTTTATAGTGAGGAAACAAAAACAAACCCAGGTCTAGGGTGCTCTGCTTCCCCTCTGGACTGCCCCCTCTCCTGCCTTAGGAGGGCCTTCCTCAGCCCCTCAGCTAAAGTAGTCCCCTGCACCACCCTGCTACCATCACTCTAGCCTGTTTCCCGGTTCTGATTTCATTACAGCACTTTGCCAGCCAGAATCCCTTTGTTCACTTAATTACCTGTTTATGGTAGATCTTCTCTACCAAGACCTGAGCTGCAGAGGGGCAGCCACCTTTCTGTTCAGGTCACCACGGAGTGTCCAGTTGGTAAGGTGGTGCCTGGAACACAGGAAATACTCATAATCTTTTTTCAAATGAACACATGCATATTTTCTTTGACAAAGCCTTTGGTAATAGCACTCCTTTCCAAAGAGTCAGCATGGATGAAGTGCTTGAGAGACTTGGGTCTTCTCCAGAAGAGGAAATAATGCTGTGTCAGACACCTGCTGAGGGAGGGGGCTGGGGTGTGGGCCCAGCAGTGGAAAGAGCCCTTCTGCCAGGCCCAGAACAGGCCATGGGGCCTGGGGCACATATCTTCAAGCCTGCAGGCCAAGAAGCTGGGAAAAGTCACAGAGAGGCTAGGATGCCTAGCAAAGAGAGGCTAGGATGCCTGTCCTGGAGCAGCCCACTCCCACCCCCCACAGTTTGCGATAGAGATGCAGTTTTCGTAGTAGCTGTTAGCCTGTTGTGACAGCACCTTTCTTTTTTCTTTAGTTGAGTTGACAGGTTTCGGCAGACTCACAATCAAAACAACAGAAGCAAACAGAGACAAGCAGAGGGATGACAGAAGTGTCTGTCAGCTCATCAAGCTCTCAGGGCAGGGTTTCTAATTTAAAGCAACACCAGGAAACACTGAATAGTGGGATTACTATATTGGATTAAAGGCTAAAAGAATCAAATGCCAGAAGTGGCAAGCTCAGTTTGTGATACCTTTCCTCACTCGAGTGTTAGCCATTTGGTGTGGCCCTTTGCCTGGCAGAGGCGCTACCTTAAGTCACTTCATCAGATGTTTATTGAATGGCTGCTGTGTCCCAGCTCTGTGTCAGCCGCAGGGGATACAGCTGTGAATGAGGCAGAGCCGGCTTCCCTGTCGCTGAAAATCAAGACCCTAAACAAGGATGGTATTTCATCACCTCGAAGGCACCATTGTTTTAGGCACTCCCTAAGAAACAAAGAAAAATAATAATTATGTGGTAACACAAATCTCTCTTATCGTTCAGGATTTTTGTCTTATGCTTATTGAAAGAACTCTTTTAGATTTAATTAAATATAGATTTTATATATTTTTGTGAATATATAAAAAGGAAAATAGGTGAAGAAAAATAAATTGGTTAAGATATCCCTAAAATTTTTTTACAGTCAGAGCCTTCCTCTTCTAAATCTTTTTATTTTTAGAATATTTCTACACAAGCTATTGTCCTCTATGCTATCAAGAGTGTGAGCCATGCAGCATTTCTCAGAAGAATCCATACAAAAACGAAAAGCCATCAGTGCTGGGTTTGTGCACTGGCTTTTGACTCCCACTTTGGGAATGATGCTAAGTGACCCCTGAGTCACTGTCCCATACCCTGGGGGTCAAGGTGCTCTACTCTTGTCTCTGAGATTTTCTTCCTCCTGCTGGCACCTATGACACACGTTTTGATGCTGGTGTGTCTGACCTTGCCTCATGCATAGGCAGTGATAACTACACAACTGTTTTTCCAGTGGCCATTGAAACACCCCGACTTGGCCAGGCGCAGTGGCTCACGCCTGTAATCCCAACACTTTGGGAGGCCGAGGCAGGCGGATCATTTGAGGTCAGGAGTTCGAACGAAGCTCCAGGCTGAGACCTAATGCACGGGAAGGGGCAAGGCAGGAGGGAAAGGTGGAAGGGTGTCCTGGAGAAGAGAACAGTCTCTGCAAAGTCCCAGAGTTGGGAGAAAAAGTACAGGGTTTGCAGTCTTCTTGGTCGGTTCATAAAGTAGGCTTTTTGCTAGTGGTGAAGTATGGAAGATCTGTTAGCCATAAAAATGTTAGTGGTTCCATTGGGCTTTGCCAACATCCCCACCATAGCTAACTGTCTCGTAGAAGCTGCTGGAGGAATTAATGATGCAGTGGGCATGTTAATATACCTAAATTAAAATATTCATTGCAGCCTGGGTGTGGTGGCTCACACCTGTAATCCCAGCACTTGGGAGGCCGAGGCAGACGGATCACCTGAGGTCAGGAGTTTGAGACCATCCTGGCCAACATGGTGAAACCCCATCTCTACCAAAAATGCAAAAATATTAGCCGGGTATGGTGGCGCACGCCTCTAGTCCCAGCTACTCAGGAGGCTGAGGCAGGAGAATTGCTTGAACCCAGGAGGCAGAGGTTGCAGCGAGCTGAGATCATGCCACTGCACTCCAGCCTGGGCAACAGATTGAGACTGACACACACACACACACACACACACACACACACTGCATCATTAATTCCTCCAGCAGTTTTTTTTTCATCTGGGTCTTAAGTTGAAGGGATTTTATAGACCTAGCATTTTCTTTTTTAAGTTTTTGAGATGTTTGTTACTACACAAATATGAATAGGGAAACATTAATATAATTAAATCTGAAAGTTATTTGAAACAACTAAATTCACCCATGCGCCCACCATTCCACAGTTTCTACAATGTTATATTTTGGCCCTTGTTTAAGAATATGTGTAAAGTTTGCAGGGCTGTTACCCTACTGACAATAATAGATTCTGCTTTGTTGCTTATTTTTCTATTACAAAATTTAATATTTGGTAATATCCCTGTTGCTATAAAAGCTTCATAATTGCACGTAATATGTACAATCATCTAAGTGGATATTTTTAAATGTATGTGACCACTCACTTTTAAACATGTAGGTTTGCTTTTGAGCTTTTAGCTACTATAAATGATATTACATTGAACATTTTCAGGGGTTGGCAAACTACAGCCCACAGACCAAATCTGGCCTGCCACCTGTTTTTGTAAATAAAGTTGTATTGGAACACAGCCAAACCCATTCATTCATGTATTACATATGGTCACTTTCACACTAGCACTGCAGAATGGAGTTGCAATAAAGATTGTGTGGCCCGCAAAGCCTAAAATATGTCCTATTTGGTCATTTACCAAAAAGAAATGGCCAATCCCTGTTTTACGGTATGCAGTAGAGTTTTCTCTTGACTTAGATTATTTTCCTTAAGATAAATTCTGAGAGATGGATATTTATTCACAGGATATATAACTTAGTTCGTTGATTTCAAAATAACCTCTATTTGTAACATGATTATGACCTTAAAGACAGTGACGTATCAGAACAAATGAATTAGCTGATTCATTGATACATTCATTTATTAACTAAGATTAGAGTGATTAGAAGATATTATTAACACACCTTTGGTCCATTTCATTTGTACTCAGAGGTAACTAATCTTCATCTCCATTATAACTCCTCTGATAGCACCCAGTTCTTTTCATTCACAATGTTTCTCATAGTTTTAAATTTTTTTATTAGTGCAACACTAGCTGCTGTAACAAATAACTCTCAAACGTTACTGGTTTGACACAATAGCTTTCTCCCTCAGCCATTTAGGAACCCCAGCATGGGGGTTCCTGGTCAGTAGGCAGCTTTTTTCCTATGTGGCTATTCAAGTTTGGGCCAAGATTTTTCTATTCTTTTTAAACTACTTTTTTGGGGAAAGAGCCCACTTAAACAGTTGCAGTGGCCATACTGGTGTGTGCCCAAATATCCCCTTTATTGCTGAGGCATTCATCCCCCGCAGGTTCCAAGAATGTGGCCTGCTGAGTCCCTCCCCGCAAATTGATGTCCACCAAAGGGACTCGCCTCACCCAAGATGATGCCTAACCTCTCCCTGGGGGCAGCCTGTATCCAGTGGTCAGTGGAGAGTCAGGAAGGCCTGGTCTGCTTGCTTCAACAGAGAAAACTGAAGAGCGGTCCTAGCTTCAGTGCTCCTCGGAGTATCAGCCAAGGCCTTTGTTATGACTGCTCAAATCCTCCCTCCACCTGGTCCTGTCTTGCTTACTCTCCCACTGTAATCTCTTGGAGAGCACTCCCCAGTTAACTTTTTGCATGCAAATCTCTTTCTCACAGTCTATTTCCAGAGAATTCCACCACCCCAGGACCAGATGACCAAGCTGCATTTTCTTGGTTCAGTTTTCATTCTTCACTTTCCACTGACTTTGAAAGTTTGCACCTTCTTTACCGCTGTATTTCAGCACTGCGTTCACAGCTTCTGTTTGGTGCAAGTCTCTGCTCGTCCCCTCATCTTTGACATTTCTTACTAAGGCTCCTTTTATTGCCTCATTACTTTAGGAAGAGGTGAAGTACAAATTACCAAGATAATAAATATTCAAATTGCACAGACCATCTGCCCCTGAACAGATGTCCACTCTAAGTCAATGTCAATCTCCATCCCTGGGGCAAGGGGAGAGGTGAAGAAACTTTACCATTGAAGCTTCATGGGAGGAAAAGGGATGCTGGGGAAGTGTGGCTTCTCTTGAGTTTCTGATTCATACACAGGAAGAGATTCCTTCCAGAAAATTCAGCTAAGGAAGAGGAAATGATAACCCAAGAATGTTATGATATGGAGCCTGCCAATTCTTTACGACAACGGAAGTGCTGCAGGGACCCAGTGAGAGTTTTACTTTTGCATTTAGTTCTTGTGGGCAGAACATGTGATGCATGCCAGGAACTGTGCGTAGTGCTTTTCAGGTATTGGAAGAGCTAACTCTCTTAAGTGGGGTACTATTTGTCACCCCCACTTTCCAGGTGGAAAACAGGCCCTGGGAGGTTACATAGCCTTTCCAGGTTACACAGCTAAGAGGCAATGGGAATTTGACCCCAGAACTGTTTGACTCCAAAGCAAGCTCTTAATCTGTATTGTCTTGCCCCTCTTCTGTAGAGGCCAAGGTTGTCCACAGTCTAGCCCAGGGACCAGCCAAAGTACTTTAGCTGGGGATGGAAGTAAACCTGTTCAAAATGCAGATTCCTGGGCCCCAGCTCAGACCCATTGGATTAAAAACTACTCTGGCTGACGAGATCACGCCACTGCACTCCAGCCTGGGTGACAGAGCAAGACTCTGTCTCAAAATAATAATAATAATAATAAAAACTCTGGCTGAGGGGCCCAGGGACCTGCATTTTAACACATCCCCTTGTGGATACACTCTCTAAAGGATGAGAATGTCAAGTAGTGACTTTCTCACTGCCATACAGATCACAGGCCACCTTCATAACTTCCCTTGCCTTGTGTCAAGCAAACCAGCAGGGACCTGAGACCATCAGCACCTTTGTGACACCTGCAGATCATCTTCCACTGTCATGCTGCCTTTTCAGTAGGCCCTCCTGTTGGGATTAAGTACTTTCTTTCATGCTACTCTTCATCTCCTGATAAGGGAGGGAAACTGAGGCAGTGGAACTGCTGGATTCCTACTCCTCAGTGAAATCTTGGGTACATCACCTGCCTTCTCTATGCCTCAGTTCCCTCTTCCGTGAGATGGGGGTGATAATATTACCTGCTCAGGGTTACTGTGCAGATCTTCTCTGAAGTATTTAAGCTCTGAGTGAATGTTAGTTATTTTTTTATTACCTCCTTTCAGTAGTCTAGTGAGATCTTTAATCTTTTCTCCAGAAGTTAGCTGGGTCTGTTCTTGCTATTCCATATTCATAATATTTTCTACAAGGTCTTCATTTCCTTTTTCCCTTTGCACATCTCCAACTTGCCTCTGCAAATCTATGCTAGTCCCTTTGATAAGAATATTAGATTAGCACAGCTCTGTGTCTGCATGAGGAGAGAGCCCACTTGGTCTTTTTTCAAGGTATCTCAGACGTTTCATTTTGTATTTAGCTGTCATCTGTAGAGCATGTCATACATGCCAGGCTTGTGTTTTTGACTTAGCATAGACATCAAGGTGATGAAGAAAGAGTATTGGGTTGGCTCTTGGCTCTGCTGCCCACTACATGGGTAGGTAATCTTGGGTAAATCACGTCCCTTCTCTTGGTCTCAGTTTTCTCTTGTGAAGTAGGGGGAAAGTTTTTGAGATCAGCATTGTTCTAATTATGATATATATGTGCACATAAGTACTTTTTTGTGTTTTGTTTTGTTTTTGAGACAGAGTCTTGCTCTTGTAACCCAGGCTGGAGTGCAATGGTGCGATCTCTACTCAGTGCAGCCTCCACCTCCCAGGTTCAAGCAATTCTGCCTCAGCCTCCCGAGTAGCTGGGATTACAGACGTGCGCCACCATCCGGGCTAATTTTTTTTGTACTTTTAGTAGAGATGGGGTTTCACCATGTTGGCCAGGCTGGTCTCGAACTCCTGACCTCATGATCTGCCTGCCTTGGCCTCCCAAAGTGCTGGGATTACAGGCGTGAGCCACCACGCCCAACCATATGTACTTGTTAAGAATGAATTGCTGGGCAAGCTCAAAAAAGCCTGGGCTCTGGTGTAGATGAACTGTGAGTGTTGGGGGCTGTGGTATTGCTGGAAGGTTTTTCTTTTGGTATTAAGAAATTCCAGGGCAGAGAAAGTCAGAGAAAGTCATTTCTATGGAAATGAAGTGAACTTTTTACAAAGTGTACTAAGGGCTGGGACCTCTGAATTTCATCTCTTCACAATCTAACTGTCATTCCACAGCAGTGTCATTGTGCGGTTTCTCAGCAGATGTCTTTTTCTTTTAAGTTTTTTAAATAAGAGCTTTATTGAGATAGAATTCACATACTATAGAAATCATCTATTCAAAGTGACAATTCAGAAGTTTTTAGTCTCTTCACAGAGTGTGTACTGTCATCACCACAATCAATTTCAGAACACTTAGAACAGTTCTGTGGGTTTTGACAAATGCATAGAGTTATAGATCCATCACCACAGTGTGTACAGAACAGTTCCATCACCCTAAATTCCCTCATGCTGCCCCTTTGTAGTCAACCCTTTCCCCACCTTGTAACTCCTGGCAACCATTGATCTGTTTTCCATCCCTATAGTTTTGCTGTTTCCAGAATGTCGTATAAATGGAATAATATAACATGTAGCTTTGGGAGTGGCTTCTTTCACTTAGGAAAAGGGGTTTAAATTAATCCATGTTATCACATGGATAATAAAAATATTCTTTCTATTACTGAGTAGTGTTCCATTATATGGATATGTGTGTGTTCACCAGTTGAAGGACATCTGTTTCCAGATTTTGGCAATTATGAATAAAATTGCTATAAACATTCACTTACAGGTTTTTCTTGTGTGTATAAATGTCAGTTTCCATTTATCTAAAGTAAATACCTATCTGTAGTTTTGTTGGGTCATACGTTAAGTATATATTCAAATGTATAAGAAACTGCAAAGTTGTTTTTTACAGTGGCTATACCATTTTGCATTCCCACAGCAGTGTATGAGAGTTCTTGTTGTTTACCACACTTGCCAGCATTTGATATTATCAGTATTTTCTAGTTTGGGTTTTGCTTAATTTTAGCTATCCAAATAGGTATGTAATGATATCGTACTGTGGTTTGTTTTTTTTTTATTTGTTTATTTATTTTAGACAGGTTCTCACCTGGTGTCCAGGCTGTAGTGCAGTGGCATGATCTCAGCTCACTGCAACCTCCACCTTCTGGGTTCAAACAATCCTCCTATCTCAGCCTCCTGAGTAGCTGGGACTATAGGCGTGTAACACCACACCTAGCTAATTTTTGTATATTTTGTAGAGACCAGGTTTCCCTGTGTTGCTAAGGCTGGTCTTGAACTCCTGGGCTTAAGAGCTCCACCTGCCTCAGCCTCCCAAAGTGCTGGGATTACAGTTGTGAGCCACCGCGCCTGTCCTTATTGTGGTTTTAATTTCCATTTCCCTAAAGACTGTAATGTTGAACATCTTTTCATGTGCTTATTTGCCATCCACATAGCCTCTTTGGTGAAGTATCTATTCACATTTTTTGCCCATTTTTAAAAATAGGCTTGTTGGTTTTTTATTTTTAGGTTTTGAGTATTCTTTGTATATTCTGGATAAAGTTCTTTGTCAGAAATGTGATTTACAAAATGTTTCCACTGCTCTATATCTTGCCTTTTCTTTCTCTTAGTCTCTCGAAAGAGCAGGGCAAAAGTAAACTTTGATAAAGTCTAATTTATCAGTTTTTTTCCCTTATGGATTGTGTTTTCAGTATCTTATCTAAAAACTCTTTTCCTAATCCAAGTCACAAAGATTTTCTCCTATGTTTTCTTCCAGAGGTTTTACAGTTTTATATTTTAGGTCTGTGATCCGTTTTGAATTAATTTTTGCATAAGGGTTAAGTATGGGCCAAGGGTCGTTGTTTTATATATGGATATCAAGTTTTTCTAGCACTACTTGTTGACAAGGATATCCTTTCTCCACTGAATTACTTTACACTTCTCTCAAAAGACCAGCTGATTATATTCATATGGATCTATTTCTGGACTCTGTTTTGCTGCATTCATCTATTTGTCTAAGCTTTCACCAGTACCACACTGTCTTGATTACTGTAACTTAATAGTAAATCTTGAAATTGGATAGTGCTCTTTTGCAAAGTTGTTTTTGGTTATTCTCATTCCTTGCCCTTTTCATATGAATTTTAGAATCAGTTTTCCAATATTACAAAAATAACAATAATAAAGCCTATGACTGGGATTTGATTGAAATTGTGTTGAACCTGCA
Organism: Pan troglodytes; assembly: GCF_028858775.2. Lineage (NCBI taxonomy): Eukaryota > Metazoa > Chordata > Mammalia > Primates > Hominidae > Pan > Pan troglodytes. The sequence continues at coordinate 36,433,530 of NC_086015.1, forward strand.
TATCCATATGGGGAGAATTGGCTCATTAACAATATCATGTTGTTCAATCTATGAACACGGTGAGCCCTTCCAATTATTTAGGTCTTTGATTTCTTTCACCAGTGTTCTATCGTTTTCACCATATTGTAAAGTTAGATTTATACCTAATAAATATTTCCCTTTTTGCTGCTATTGTAAATAGTCCTCTCCTTTGTTTTTAATTTTTAACTTCAGTTGTTCATTGCTAAGATATTGAAATGCAGTTGATTTTTGTAAATTGATTTTGTATCTCATGACATTACTAAAGTTATTTATTAGTTCTAAGGAGGTTTTTAGTAGATTCTTTGGGATTTTCTACATAGATCATTATGTTGTCTACCAATGAAGCAGTTTTGTTTCTTCCTTTTCAATCCATATGCCTCTATTTCTTTTTCTTACCTTATTGCAACTTCCAGCAGTATAAGAATGTGAGAAAAGACATCTTTTCCTTGTTCCCTATGTTGGGGGAAAGCATGCAGTATCTCACCAAGTATCATGTTAGCTGTGGGTTGGTTTGTAGATGCCCTTTCTCAGTTAAGGAAGTTCCCTCCTATCCTTGCTTGCTGAAAGTTTTGTTTTGTTTTGTTTTGTTTTGTTTAATCATGACTGGATATTGAATTTTGTCAAATGCCACTTTTTCTGTCTCAGTTGATACAAATATATGGCTTTTCTTGTTTTGTCTGTTCATAAGGCATATACATTTGAAACATTTGGAAGTACTGAACTGCTCATGCATTCCTGTGATAAACCTTAGCTGTGGTACATTTATATTTCTTATATATGTTGGATATGATATGCTAATATTTTATGGAGGGTTTTTGATAGCCTGGAGTTTCTCTGTAAGCTTGTTAATGACTCAACCCACTTTGCGTCCTTCCTTTTGAGATATTCATGTATTCATGGTCTAGTGTGGGTTATTCTGAATCCTGGTCTCTCTTTCCTCTCTGTGTGGTTGGTGTTCTTTTGGGTTTATCTGCTTCTCCTTTTTGCCTACATGTTAGAAAAACTTGAAGTTATGCAGCTTAATTCAGGAACAGGATGTAGGAAGAAGTATTTGAGTCCAGTAGCTAGATTCAAATTGATTTGCGTCACATTACTGAGGTCCTACCAAGTGCTGGGTCCCTGTTGTCACCTTAGAAGAACAGTTTATTTGTGTTTATCTGAGCAGTCTAGTTCTCCATTAGCAGGCACATGAGAGGAGGTATTGTTGAGGATGAACCTTTGGTCCATGTCTCTTTGTGGCCTCCCTGTTTCCTCCAGATGCATCCAGATCAGGGCAGAAGCAGAGCCTGCTTCATGGGGACTGAAAGGCCTTCTTTGTCTTTCCACCAGGAGGCTTTTGCAGTGGCAAGGAGGCCTGAGAATGACCCCGCAGGCCGGGTGAGGGGAAATGTAGGGAGTGGCCAGGTTCCAGCCTAACAGGTTATTTTTAAAAAGTGAAGCCCAATGAGGTGGGGAACTTTCTGAAGGGAGGTCTTTGTTTTCACTTGGCACTCAGGTGACTCAAAAGTGAGAGAGCAAAGGAGAATGCAGGCAGCAGGGGAGGGCTGACTCTACGCCAGCTTCTGAAATGACTTCAGCTGTACTTGGGCCTGCAGGTCACAATGATCATGGCTTTGAACTGGGGACACGGTTGAAAAGGCTGGAAGAGGAAGAAAGGGGCAAGGTGTCCACGCCATAGTCCCACTGTCTGCCTGACTGAAGGGCGGTTTACCACAGCTGGCTTTTTGTTCCCTAAAAAATGCAGCGGCCAGAGAGCAGGTGGGAGAGGCCCTCTCTGGGGAGTTGCTCCTCAGAACTGGGTCTGGGGGCAGGAGACGGGGCCAGCTAATGGCCTGCAGAAGTGGCAAGGCCTGCTGCCTGCTTGCTTGACTCAGCGGTTTAGTATGTGGAAGAATTTGCACAGACGGAATCGCTTGAGCATATTGTCAACAATCTGAGGCAGCCAAGCCAGCCGGGGAAGTTTTTTTTGTTGGTCTCACCGGCTGTCTGGACCCTCCCACTGGAGGCAATCCTGCTCCCCACCTCACCATGCAGCCTGGGTCCCTGGAGGCTCCCTGGGACATTCCTGCCACCTGCTGCCCTCCTTTCCCACCCAGCTCCTCTCCCTTTTCTTCTGGCCACTATTCTGATTTCAGTCCCCATTACCTTGCTAGAACTGACACAGCCTCCTACAAACTGACTTCTGTGTCTTTTCTCTCCCATCTCCAGTCCACCTGCTACTAGATTCATTTTCCTGAAGAACAATTCTGCTGTGGCTCTTCTCTGCTCAATAACCTTCACTGGCTCCCCATCGCCCACCTAGCATATCTACTTCCTCAGCCTGGAATCTGATCCCCACCCCATCCCGCCAGCTTTGCTTCCCATCACACCTCTTCACATACCTGTGCAGTTTGCCTAACATGGACAACAACCCTCTTGTTCCCAAATATACTCTTGTGCTTTCCCACCCCTATGCCTTCTGTGGCTGTGTTCCCACTGCCAGAAGCCTCTGATTCCCCTTCTCTGTGTGTTGGAATGCTTTTGTGGAGTCCACACCAGGGCCACGTCTGCTCTTCATAGGGGACATGCCTGACCTTCTCCTTCCTCTATTCCTCACAAATTGTAGCTCTCTGGTGGTATTTATCCCATTTTGTTGCCATTACTTGTGTCTGGATCTTAAGCTCCTTACCCTTTAGGACAGGGTCCGTGTCTAAGCTGTCCTCATATCTTGCTTATCTCCTGGTGACAACACACTGCACTTAGCGGAATCATCATTTTTGTGCTACTTTGTGCCAAGACCTCAAACATTATCCTATTTGTTCCTCCCAAGAAACTTCTGAAAGAAGTTTTAATACCTAACATTTGTTGAGCATTTACTGGAGGAGTACCAGGCTGTTCTAAATATTTTGCCTGAATTAGTTCATTTAATCCTTGTATTAACTCATTAACTCTTTGTAGTATATTTGATTATTATCCCTCATGCCAAAGATGAGGAAACTGAGGCCCAACGGGGTGAACTAGCCCCTATTGGCTGTGTTGAATGACTGACCTGTGGGGGTTGCTAGCCATGCTTCATTGCTCCTGTTTGGCCTTCCTTCCTCTGATGGAAGGCAAGCCTTTGGCTAACACTTATGCTTCCTTCCCCAGGCCCCACAGGGCACAACGTGATGATCACACGTTCTCAACAATAGTGATTTTTCATCCGTGACACGTGCTTACAAATCCCTTAATGGCTTTTGTATTCTTGCTTTGTCGTTTTTTATCCCAGACTAATTTCTTCTTCCCCAGGCTGGCACTTATTTGGCATTGTGCTGCCTGGGGTTTTAATCAAGGCGGCCTACACCCACATTGTGAAACTCAGCAGGCACTCACTTCTGGCACGGGCCCAGGGCTGGGTGCCAGGCCTCCTGCTGGGACTGGCCCCACAGCTTCTCCAAATATTTATTTCCCCAGGATAGTGGCCAAAGTACTCAGCAGCAGAACTATTTCTTCTGTGTCAAGGTTCCTTAGGATTATCTTTGGCAAAATGGCAACCAGTGCCGTCTCGTAGCCCTAATGCCAAGCACAGAGCTGGACGTGTATTTGGCCATCAATAGATAATCCTTGAATGAATAACTTCATTCTCCTTTCCTTTTTAAAAGCTAGGGTTGCCTGACTGGGAAACCAGGAAAATTCTGAAAACAGATGTATCAGTTAGCTTTTGCTGGATAACAAATACAGACACTTCTCAACTTATGGTGATGTTACTCCTGAGAAATCCATTGCAAGTTGAAAGTACTGTTAAGTCAAAAATGCATTTAATACCCTCAACCTACCAAACATTATAGCTTAGCCTGGCCCACCTGAAACATGCCCAGAACACTTACATTAGCCTACAGTTTGGCAAAATCATTTAATACAAAGCCTATTTGGTAATAAAGTGTTGAATAACCCAAGTAATTTATTGATATTCTACTGAATGTATATCACTTCCATACCATTGTAAAGTTGAAAAATCATAAGTTGAACTATCCTAAGTCCAGCCATCATAACTGTAGGCACAAAACCTCAGTGGCATACAGCAATAAAAGTTCATTGCTGACATGACTGAGGTCAGCTGGGGATTGGCTCTGCTCATTATAAATTAGGCTTGCTTCTGTGGCTGGGGGTTGGCTGCTGTCATCTGATCTGGGCTGGCTTCTGCTGGGGTAACTGCAGTGACAGCACTGTCCACGTGCCTCTCATCCTTCTGAGGCCAGCAGGCTAGTAGCTCGAGTAGAGAAAAGTGGTCAGATAATTGCATTGTCACAAAGCACACATTGGGTGGTATGAGCACACCAAACTCAAAAGGACCTACCTCTGCTGTGGCACTGAAGAGTGGCCACATTTCATTTTAAGAAAAATCAATATGTGGATATATTTGCTGGTAGAACTCTCTTTTCAAATGGAATCTTACAGAGAACATGAGTAAATGATTCTTATAAGCTGCTCAGGGGTAGGGGCCGAGAGGAGGGTGGAGGCAGAAGTTGTGTGTCTTCCTACTGCTCCTTCTCAGTTTCTGTGGCTACTGGGAAGCCAAAACCAAGAGCTCTCCAAAGTGTCTCTGTCTCTGACATTCTTCATTGACCTGAAGCACAGCGTGGAGCCCCCAGGCCCAGCAGTTAGCCCCGTCAGAGCCTCTAGCCTGCAGAGGATTCAGAATGAGCAGAACTGCAGTGATGTAATATGGAGGTGGGGGTTTATCAAGCTATTCTCAAGGTTTGGCCACCAGGGTGGTTTCATTCTATAATATTCAGTAACAAGCTTCTCAGAGGTGACAGCTGCCTTTTAGCTGAGCCATCCTAAGAGTATCTGCTGAGGACACATTTTTAAGCCAGCCCCCCAGGTGCAGGTCACAGATGGTGTCTCTTTCACCTGTGCCCGTCACTGTCCTCTGGATAGATTTCAGCTTCCCTGTGCAAAGAATCAAAACATGAAACCCAGAACAGTGCATATGTTACTTTCAATAGAGGCCAGATAGGACCTTTTTCTCTTTAAGTGCTTGTTCCATAACGGATTACTCAAAAATTTAATGGTGTAAAACAACCACTTATTCTTACAAATTCTGCAGGTCGGGAATCCAGACAGGGCGCAGTGGAGAAGGCTTATCTCTACTCCACAATGCCTGAGGCCTCAGCTGGGAAGACTTGAAAGCTGGGGCCAGAGTCATCTGAAGGCTTACTGTCTCACATTGCAGTTGATGCTGGCTGGCGGCCTTATGGGCTGTAACACCTACACATGGCCTCTCCAGTGCTCTAAGCCTCTCATAACATGGTGCCAGGGTTCCTAGGGCGAGCAGCCTGAGAGTGCGGACCAGAAAGAACTGGTATCGTAGGCTGCGACCTCACCTTGCAGATCACGTCGTGTCACTTCCATCACATTACAGGCGGCCACCAAGCCCTGCCCAGCTTCAAGGGGAGAGGAAACAGATTCTACTTCTTGATGGGGAGTGGCAAGGTTCTGCAAGAGCATATGAGACTAAAAGTATCGCTGTGGCCATTTTCGGAAAACACAGCCACAGTACATGAACACAGTGTTGGGTGTTCTTTTATACCCCATTACCAAGGCCAAAGGATTCAGAATATCTGGTTGCAGGGAGCTTGTTTAAGCCTCTTGCCCCCTCTCCCAGACCACTGAGCCCTTGGGGAAAGGTGTTTTTTTTTTTTTTTTTGCGGCTGGGGGGATACATGGTCTCACTCTGTCGCCCAGGCTGGAGTGCAGTGGCGTGATCATGGCTCACTGCAGTGTCAACCTCCCAGGCCTCCAGCAATCCTCCCAGCCTCGGCCTTCCGAGTAGCTGGACCACAGGTGTGCGCCACTGCACCCAGCTAACTTTTCAATTTTTTGTAGAGACGGGGTTTTGCCGTGTTGCCCAGGCTGGTCTCAAAGTCCTGAGCTCAAAAGATCTGTCCACCTCGGCCTCCCAAAGTGCAGGGATTATAGGCATGAGCCACTGTCCTGGGAAACCTTTATAGTTAGAGCTTTGCTGAAAACAGAGGCCAGAGGCAAAAAACATAGAAAAAACATAGAAGAGGCAGGAAGCAGTGTCAGTGGTTAAGAAGCAGACCTTGCAGCCAGATGGAAAGGACTGAATCCCAGCTCTGTGCAGACAGCTCTGTGGTCTAGAGCAGGTGCCTCTCTGTGCCTCAGTGTCCTCATCTGTAGAATGAGGGGCATAATAGGGTTGTCATAATAATTTGACAGCCCTATGCCTGGCACATAAGTGCGTAATGAGTATTAGCCATTTATGAAAATAATTATCATTATTGGTATTATTTCGGCTCCTTATAAAAAAAGCTTATGTCTCAGCAAGGGCTGTAGATCCTGCCCCACTCCTGCCAGTCCTGGAGAAGATTTCTTGGCAGTCACACCCTTTTATTTTGTTATTGACCTCATCAGGGAGCCTGTGGGAAACATGAGCTCCTAATCCCAGTAAGACCCTAGCTGTATATAGGGATTTCATCTGTCTGATTTTATCTAGTTACCCAGGTCTTAGAATCTTGACTTTCCAGGAAAAAAAAAAAAAAAAAAAAAAAAGAGCATTTAATGTATTTTCTAAATTTTTCCCATTTGTAAATTAACATGCTCTGTTTCCTCAATTCTAAGCTCCCACCAACCTTAAGACCATTGATTTTTATAACTTGTTCGGTTGGTGGGGGAAGAGTGCCAATCTGTTGTATATATAGTACATTCCAGTCTCAACAACATTAAAATGTAGAATGGTACAAATTGGAATTAAGGAAACACATTGAGTTCACTAGAATTTAGAAGTCTAGACAAACACCTTAGAACTCCTTATAATTAGGTTGGGTGTGTAATTTTAACAGGATATTTTTGAGCAGGAAAGGACACCGGTCGGCACCTGGTCACAAGCATAAAACTGGGATTTGGCTGGGTGTGGTGGCTCACGCCTGTAATCCTAGCAGTTTGGGAGGCCGAGGTGGGCGGATCACCTGAAGTTGGGAGTTTGAGAGCAGCCTGACCAACATGGAGAAACCCCATCTCTACTAAAAATATGAAATTAGCCAGGCATGGTGGCGCACGCCTATAATCCCAGCTACTTGGGAGGCTGAGGCAGGAGAATCGCTTGAACCTGGGAGGCAGAGTTTGCGGTGAGCCAAGATCGCACCATTGCACTCCAGCCTGGGCAACAGGAGTGAAACTCCGTCTCAAAAAAAACAAAAAAACAAAACAAAAACTGGGATTTGCCTGAGCAAACTAGAATATCTGCTCCCCTAACCTAAAACCCTGAGTTAAAACTAGAGGTAACCACAGTTAACACACCAGGCACTTGGCTTCCATTTTCTTCTCTCAGTGGTTATATTTTCACACCATGAGTCTTTCTTAACCTTTTTAATATTTATGTCATGAATATTTTCCCATGTTATGAAAGCAAGATTATTTAAAGCTACATTTTTCATAATTACAAAATAGTAATATTTTTAATACAGAATTTTAAAAAACACAGAAAAAGCATGAAAGGGAAATAATCACCCATAATGCCATGACCCCCAAAGAGTCACAGTTGACATTTTGTCTGTAGTATTTTTCTTCAAATATATTATCTGTGGTTTTATTAGGGTGGCGGAAGGGGTGGAGTTACAACTTCTATGCCTGATTTTTTTTTCTTTGCTAGGTGAACATTTTTGTTAATGGCTACATAGTATTTTGTCATAAGGCTAAACTATAATTTATCTAATTAACAAGTACTATTTGATATCTACAGGTTTTGTAATTTTTCCACTTTTATAACACTGTCATGACTTGTAAATAAATCTTGGCCGATATGCATGAGTGTTTTAAAATTATTAGAGGTGAAGTTATTGGTTCAAAGGATATGCATTTTTTTTAGATTATTTGATAATTTAATGCTAAGTCCAGAGGTGCCTTTTAGACCCAAGCTCAACCATCAACCCTTAAATGTTAGTAGTTATTTCACTACTTATTATATACTTTATGATGTGCTATATTATATACTTACTTTGTGTCAAGCACAGTGCTTTATATGTATTGACTGATTTTACCCTCATAACTTCCTAATAGAGTATATGATCACTTCTATTATATAGGTGAAGAAATTGAGACATGATAAAGTTAAGGCCACACCACTAGAAAATGGCACCAGCCATTGAACTGAGTGGAAATACAACTGGGTTTACACAGAAATGAACTCAGGGCATGGCTGGAGGGACCACTCCCTGGCTGCTATTTATGAAAGGTTACTGACTTCTCCAGACTAGCTGAGTAGCCATTCCTAGAAGCCCAATACTTAATCTAAGGAGGGACAAAGGTCTGGTCCCACTGAGCAGGACAAACACGTAGTGAGTTCTTTTATTGAGTGGCTGCCTTGTGAGATCCAAAGAAACCCAAACCCTGCCTGGATCTGAAGGAAGTTTCTTCTCATGAAGCGCATGAGAATGAGACTGGAAGGAGCTGTGGCAGATGCTAGAGAAAGGGTGGGCGGGAGAGGTGCCCTCGGTATGGGGACCAGGAGGGCAGAGAGTGCTTCTTAGACAGTCTGGGACTGTATAATACCATAGCCACTAGCTACATGAGGGCTATATAGATTTAGATTAATGAAAATCAAATTAAGAATTCAGTTCTTTGGTCACACTAGCCCATTATAAAGGCTTAGTAGTCACAGGAGGCCATGGGCTGCCATATTGGACAGCACAGGTAGAGAACATTTCCATCATCACAGAAAGTTCTATTGGAAATCTGATCTAGAAGCAGGAGTTTGGCAGGGGGCAGATTAAAGGATAGAGAATGACCTGTAGTCTACTTCAATTTGGACATGGGTCACGCATGGGAAAGTAGAAGCAGACGTTGGAAAGGGAGTTTGGGGCTATTCCTTGGCATGATCTGTGAGCTTCATTTTGTGTGGACTTTGTATTAGACCTCTGTAGTGTTTAGAATAGGAAGTCTCATTAGATCAAAATCTTAAGTGTCTATCATGCCCATAGCCTCTTCTGAGGAAGCTATGCCAGTATGTGGCATCACCTAACCCTGGGCCAAACTGGCTAGGGCAGAGACTGCATTATCCATAGTCTGGACACAAGGAAGGTCTGAGGCCCATGAAGTGATGGGTAAATACGGTCCTTCCTGTGGAGAGTGTGCTGTGAGAGGGGCTTGGTCCCAGAATACATGGCAGGGACACACAGGAGCAGGAGAGAAGGATGCCCGCTTGTGGCTATACCCTGAGCAGTGAGGAAGGCCCACCACCTCTCTCCAAAGCCTGCCTGAGAGGTGCTGAGAGGGCTCCCCAGGCCCTTTGCAACAAACCCCATTGCCAGAGGTGGCCAGAGTGCAGCCTCAGTCCTCCCTGCAGCCTCAGAGTCCGACTCCTGGAGCCACCTGCCTGACCTTGAATTTTTCCTTCATTTCCTCATCTCAGTACTAACCAGATCGGGGTACCTCATGGAGGAGAAATGTAAAATAAACAGGAGTTTCAATGAACTGCCAATTAGGAAGGGGTTTAAGTGTCTGCTGAGCCTCTAGAGAGCAGGAAGTCAAGGGTGTCTGTGAGATTCAGGCAGGAGAGAGGTTTAGAAAGGAGTGAAGCTGAGGTGTTGTGGGGCGGCTTCCCTGCTGGGGGCTAAGCCGGCCTGGGCTTTGGCTGTAAGGAGTCAGTCTCATCTTAGTGTGAGCCCTTTTGCTCCTTTTTCTGCTTACATAACATCTTTGTTTGGCTTGTAAAATTATACCATGCCAGACATATTTCCAGACACCTCAGGCTCTTTTCTCTACCAAGTTGATCCAAGCAGCTTGGTTGTTTTTCCAGCCAATCCTGATCGTCATTGCTCCAGAAGGTTTCTTCTATTCTTCACAGAGACTTAGATGAGCTGTGTTCAGCCCACCTTGCACCTGAGAGTCGTGGAAAGCCGCAGATAACAGCTGCCCACCTGTGGCCCACCTGGCCCCACTCAGACACCAGCCAGGGTTTGCTTGACTGCACCAGACCTGCTCCCACCAAGGCTCTGCGCTGGTATTTGCACTGGTGACTTTTGTGAACGTAGAGCCTCATTGTTTGGTCTGGCTGTGGTCAGAATGTGAACTATTGCACTTTCATTCAGTTTATCGAAAGGAACCAAAAATCGTTGTCTACTCTTGAGTGAAGCCCCATTGTGTATCACACTGCTCGAATTGCTTATTAAACAGAATTATTATTTTATAGTTTTAAAAATAAAAAGAATAATTTCACAACTTCCTCTCATGCCTTTATGGGAAGAGTGATGACTGCAAATCTGAATCCTTTTTTCCCCCTCCCCTCTTTTGTCTTAATGACTGTTAATTCTTTCTCTAAGCTTATTGAGCAGTGTATTTTTTTTTTTTTTTTTGAGATAGGGTTTCACTCTGTCACCCTGGTTGGAGTGCAGTGGCATGATCTCGGCTCACTGAAACCTCCACCTCCTGGGTTCAAGTGATCCTCCCACCTCAGCCTCCCGAGTAGCTGGGACTACAGGCATGCGTCACCATACCTAGCTAATTTTTATGTTTTGGTAGAGACAGGGTTTCACCATGTTGACTAGGCTGGTCTCAAACTCCTGACCAAGTGATCCACCTGCCTTGGCCTCCCAAAGTGCTGGCATTACAGGCGTGAGCCATCACGGCTGGCTGGAGTAGTGAATTTTTTTTTTTTTTTTTTTTTTGAGATGGAGTCTCGCTCTGTCGCCCAAGCTGGAGTGCAGTGGCGCGATCTTGGCTCACTGCAAGCTCCGCCTCCCGGGTTGACGCCATTCTCCTGCCTCAGCCTCCCGAGTAGCTGGGACTACAGGCGCCCGCCACCACACCCGGCTAATTTCTGTATTTTTAGTAGAGACAGGGTTTCACTGTGTTAGCCAGGAAGGTCTTGATCTCCTGACCTTGTGATCCACCCGCCTCAGCCTCCCAAAGTGCTGGGATTGCAGGCATGAGCCACTGCGCCCAGCCGAGCAGTGTATTTTTTAAAAAATGTTTTATGGAAAATTTCAGCTATGCACAAAAGTAGAGAGAATAGCACAGTGAATACTTGTGTACCTGTCACCTGACTGCAACAATCACCAACTCATGGTCAGTCCTTGTGGAGCTGTGGTTCCACTGACATGTTATTGTTTAACAGCTTTATTGAGATACAACTTAATATCAAAAGAGTCATTCTTTTTAAGTGTGTGCAATTCGGTGATTTTTAGTAAACTGACAGAGCTGTGCAGCCATCACTGTAATCCAATTTTTGACATTTCTGTCACCACCCCCCCAAAAGATCCCTCGTACTTGTTTGCTCCCATATTGTTGTGAAGCAGATCCTGCGCTGTTTCATCTCATCTGCAATCATTACATAATGTGTATAAATTGCTGGCCAGCGTGTCTGCTTGTCATGGCGGTGCCTGCTCAGGCCGTCCGCATTCCGCTTATGCCTTTATAAAATCACATGTGTTCAGGGCTGCTCCCTATTACAAACCCCAGAGAGCCTGCACTGAGCCTGCTGGCCATTTTTACTGTTGAGAATTCGATTCAACCCCAGATTCAGTTCTACATGACTTATTGACAGCCTACTATGTGCTGGGCACTAGGGACACAACAGTGAATCCATGTAGTCTCTGCTGTGTGCACTTAAGGTCAGACTGTACACACAGTTGATGATGCAGTGGGTCAGAGGCAGCCTTGATGGGATGTGCGCTTAGTAGGCTGCTTGTCTCCAACTGAAGCATCATTCTGGCCTGATCTACATCTGAATGTGTGTGTGTGTGTGTGTGTGTGTGTGTGTGAGACACAGCTCTCCTGATGACCCTTTGCTTCTGAGTGTAAAGCCCCTACTTGTTTCAGGATGGACAGGAGAGAGTGAACGTGCTGCTGTCATCCCACGTGTTAGAGATAAGACTTTGCACCAGGGTGATGGTTTTGTGTTTCTTTACTCACCTCTCCTCTAGACAGTACGTGGAGAGGGAGTAAGAACATGGCCTAGCACAATGCCTGGGCCATAAAAGGATATAAAATTGCATTTGTTCATTCATTCACTTATTCAGCAAATATCTATGGAGAACCAATATACCATTCAAGGTTTCTGGCATGGGAAAACAACAGTGAACACAACAGATCATCATGGAACTTATGTTCAGGGGTGACAGACAGTAAGCAGACAGGTAAAATATATAACTTCCTGGGCAGTGATAAGGGCTTTGAAGCAGAATGATTGAATTGAGTGGCATCTACAAATGAGAAAATGTCTTTTTAAGAGGCAGAGGATAAAACTATATGTACAGTATGATCCCGTTTTTGAAAAGAGGAAATAGTACATATGTGCTTGAAACATACAAACATGGAAAGAAATACCTCGAAATGCGAGGGGAGGTGGTTATCTCTGAGGAGTAGCATTATGGGTAATTTTTGTTTTCTTAAATAGACACCTGCCTGAATTAATTTCTATAATGAGCAAGTATTGATTCTATAATTAGAGTAACACTTTTTTTTTTAAGCAAGAGACTTGACATGAGCAACATATCTAATGGGCTGAGCCTGGTGAGTTGGAGTCCCAGAGCCCTGCTGGCCAGTGTAAGGGAATCTGAGGCAGTGTTAAACTGTGGTCTTGCCTTCTGTCACCCAGCTCTCAGTGCTCACTCCCAGGTAGGACCAGACAGAATTTAGGCCCTCGACTGAAAACAGAGGCCAGAAGCTGGGACAGGGGGCTCTGTATACAAGCAAGTGCAGCCTGCAATGGAGCAGCATAGTGGTTAGGAACAAGGACTCTGCAGCTGCAGGCCAGGGTCCCAGGCCTGGCTCCTTAACCTGGCTGTGTGACTTTGAGCAAGTTACTTGACCTTCTATGCCTCAGTTTCCACATAAAAAGATGATAGTAGTACTTACCTCCTAGGACTGTTGTGATGAACTTAGTTAAAAATTTCAGCCCGGGCACAGTGGCTCACGCCTGTAATCCCAACACTTTGGGAGACCGAGGTGAGCAAATAACTTGAGGCCAGGAGTTCAAGACCAGCCCGGTCAACATTGCTGACTTCAGAGGAGACACCTCCTACCCTGGGGTTGGGTACAAGCTCAAACCACCGAGTTGTTTCAGCCCAAGCTCGCTTCTTGAGGCCTCCCTCTGGGATATGCTCCCTCTTCTGAGCCTTGGATTCAGATAGACCTGGATTTGCTTCTTGGTTCCACCGTTTGCCGTCTAGGTGATCTTCCTTGGGCAAGTGACCTGCCCTTGGTTCTCACTTTCTTTAGATCTGTGAATTGGGCAGAGTGCCACCTGGCCACAGTTGTGAGGATTAAATGTACCAGCATTGCACTGCCTGGTACCTAGTGGGTATTCAGTAGATGGTTGCCACTCCACTTGCCTCGTCCCACCACAGGCTTCCCAAATCACTTCCTGGCCTTCCATACCTTCTGCCCTGCCTCAGCGAGTGCTTCCTTCACCCCTGGGGGTTCCCATGGCCCTGACCCCCAGACATCTTCCCCACCCATTCCTCTCTATGCTGTTCACTTTTGGTGACCACATGTCAATAACCAGTGGTGAGGCTGGGGTACCCTTTGGAGCCACAGCCTCTATGGTGCGGGACATCATTGCTGTGGCAACAAGAGGCAGCAGCCCTGAAGAGGTGCCTGCTGAGCCGGGCTGCCTGGGTCCCAGCTCTGGCTCCGGATGCACTAGTTGTAGGATCAGCTCAAATCACTCAATGTCTCTGTGTCTCACCTTCCTTTTTGTACAGTGAGGAGAGTAATAGTGCCTACCTTGTAAGCTTGTGAGGATAAGATGGCCACACAGATGCAAGGCACATAGAGCTTGGTGCACGGTGAGCGTACAATCAGGGTTAGTGATTACTTTTGCTCTTCTTGGCATCCTAGGATTTGTGCTGATAGCCATAGCAGATACCCTTCTCTTTGGGGTTCAACCCTCAATGCCCTGTGCCATCCCCACATTGTGTCAGCTGCCCTTGGTCCCCTCTGATGACCTACTCCTCCAGGGATTTTCTTGTGGAGATGACCGTCCACAGCCCCGTCCTTTCGCTCCCATGCCTATCTAAAGAATTATGTCCTCCTGTAGTGATGACAAGAGTGAGCAGCAGAAAATGCTCTTTTTGCAGTCTTGAAATTTAGTCAGCCCCAAAAGAAACCAGGAAATTGCGTCAGACACTGAAAGAGAAACAAGCTAGAGAAAAACCATTGCTTGTTGCAAACCAAAATTTGTGATTTCAGTTCAGTTCAGCACAAGCACCAAACCACCAGGTTTGCTACACAATAAGTGTCAATTTTGCTTCTTGCCCTTTTGGATGCAGTGACATTTTTGACAAGTTGAGCTTTCTAGCCCGAACTTTCTAAATGTGATCCTGATGACCTTTGCCAGTGAAGTACGGTGGTGACTCAGTGATGTGATTGTGGTACAGACCATCGGTCTGGGCTGCACCTGTTGTGAGAAATCGGTTGGGGATGAAAAGAACATGGCCTGGCTTGAATAACAAGCAGAGAATGTTCTGGCCCCATCACGAGCCAAGAATCTGGAACCTGAATCCCTACATCACAGCCACACCCTGGTAGTCTGCCTGGAGAGCCTGAATGGCACCCTCCGGGGGCATTTGATGAGTACATTCTACCAAGTGTAAAGATGTTCTGAGGGCAGCCTCCAAAAGTCACCTCTTCTCCTGGTCACAAGGGACCTTGTGCTGAGTCCCTAATTGATGTTTGGCAAAAACACAGCATGGTTCTCTCCTAAAGGCCTACAGACCAGTGAAGGAAGGAGATGGGCTTTTTAAATGCAAGAGTGTCATGGAGCTGTCACAGAGGATGGCAGGATGAGCCCAGGAACCATTCATTCACCCAGTGTTGAATTGAGCACCTACTATGTGCAGGGCACATAAAGGATACAAGTGAAACCAACAGAGTCCCGCACTCGTGGAGCTTGCATTCTAGGTGGGGAGGTTAGCAGTAAACAAGTTAACCAACAAACATAGATACAGTACAGGTTGCAAAGGTACCCTAAGAGAATATTCGGGACCTTCCTGAGGGGCAGGGTGTGAGGAACTCTAGGAACCCATGTGTTTAGAGAAACAGAGGTAGCTGGGATCAGAACCTGCAGCTCCATTGGGCCTCATTAGAGGATGCTGAACTGACTCAAGAGTATGGGACTATCGAAGGGTTTTATGTTAAGACTTTAAGGTGTTTTAAAGTTGATGATGATTGCTGTGTGGACGGTGGATTGGAAGTGAGCTGATAGAAGTTTTTATTAAAGGTGGCATTTCAAGCAATGGGGAAAAAGTGAGCTGTCCAGAAGATAGGTTAATACAATCGATTGACTGATTGGATACAATCAGAACCCTACTATTTGCCCTAGTTCATGCCATCTACAAAAATAAATCCCAGGCTGGGCGCAGTGGCTCACACCTATAATTCCAGCATTTTGGGAGGCCGAGGCGGGTGAATCACCTGAGGTCAGGAGTTTGAGATCAGCCTGGCCAACGTGGTGAAATCCTATCTCTACTAAAATACAAAAAAAATAGCTGGGCCTGGTGGTGGGTGCCTGTAATCCGAGCTACTTGGGAGGCTGAGGTGGGAGAATTACTTGAACCTGGGAGGCAGAGGTTGCAGTGAGCCGAGATCACGCCATTAAACTCCAGCCTGGGCAACAAGAGTGAAGCTCCGTCTCAAAAAATAATAACAATAATAATACAAAAATAAATCCCAGATGACTAAAGAACTAAAAATTGTATGTATATTTTTAAAGGAAGCAAATATTTATTTTTAATGTAGGGGACTATTTTACTTATTTATGAATTAGGTTCTCACTTCGTCACCCAGGCTGGAGTGCAGTGGCCCAATCACAGCTTACTGCAACCTCTAACTCCTAGGCTCAGGTGATCCTCCGGCCTCGGCCTCCTGAGTAGCTGGGACTACAGGTGCATACCACCATGCCTGGCCAATTTTTAAAATTTTTTTTTTTTGTAGAGATGCGGGTCTCACTATGTTGCCCAGGCTGGTCTCGAACCCTTGGCTTCAAGTAATCCTCCTGCCTGTCTTGGCCTCCCAAAGCACTGAGATTACACCTACTGCCTCTTTTCTTTTTTTTTTTTTTTAAGTAATTTTGAGATAGAAAACAAGACACAAAACCCAGAAACTATAAAAAATGATGCATAGATTTGACTGTATAAAAACTTTTAACTTTAGTCAAACAAAAGACTAAAAATAAAGGCAAATGAGAGATGGAGAGAATATATTTGCAATGTCTATAAGAGACTAAGTAAGTTAGTATTTAGAATATAAAGAGTTCTTTGAATCCATAATAAAAATGGAAGCAATAGAAAATTAGGCCAAGAACGTGAAAAGGCAGTAGCCAATAAACATATGAAAAGATATCCAATCCACTAGTAATTAAGGAAATGAAAATTTAAATAGTACGATACTATTTCCATTCTTTTTAAATACTGTTAATCTGTGTTGGCAAGATTCCCTGTGGAGGGAGACAGGTATCTCTTTTGGATAACATTTTGGTAATAAACAACAAAATCTTAAACGTGCATATGCTTTCACTCAGTAATTTCACTTCTAGGAGTCTATCAGAAATATTCATACAGAGACCAGGCATGGTGGCTCACGCCTGTAATCTCAACACTTTGGGAGGCCGAGGCGGGCGGATCACGAGGTCAGGAGATCGAGACCATCCTGGCCAACACGGTGAAACCCCATCTCTACTACAAATACAAAAAAATTAGCCGGGCATGGTGGTGCATGCTTGTAGTCCCAGCTACACGGGAGGCTGAGGCAGGAGAATGGTGTGAACCCGGCAGGCAGAGCTTGCAGTGAGCGGAGCTTGTGCCACTGCACTCCAGCCTGGGCGACTGGGAGAGACTCCATCTCAAAAGAAAAAAGAAAGAAATATTCATACAGATACAAAGAAGTACATCTAATTCTTTGCAGGGTTGTTTGTATTAATGAAAAACTGGAGATGTGCTAAATGCCCACCAATAAAAGATTAAGTAGGTCATTCTCCACCAGAGGCAATTTTGCCCCCCAGGGGACCTACAGCAATGTCTGGAGACATTTTTGGTTGTTGTAAGTGGGCAGTGGGTAAAGGCTGGCATCTCGTAGGTAAAGGCCAGGATGCTGTGATAAGACCACCTATAGGACAGCCACCTACAACAAAGAATTATCCAGCCCCGAATGTCAGTAATGCCAAGGTTGAGAAACCCTGGGTTAAATAAAGCCACTGCCATACTGGGAAATACTATATAGCCAATGAAAAGAAAAAGGTAAAATTATATTTGTATGACATTAAAGATCTCTAAGATGTATCATTTTAAAACTGCTTTTTTGAAACTTAATATGTGGTTCTTACAATATAAGAAAACAAAACAAGTGGATTTTAAAACTACTAAATATCACTTGCCCTCCCCAGAGGCAAGTGCTGTTACCAGCTTCTTATGTGTCCTTCCAGAATTACCCCCAGCATGGACAAACATAGAATCTGGTTTTCGGTATGCTGCAAACAGGTGACTCTGCTGTGAAGTTACATTCAGAAACCAGTGGTGCATCATTGAGCTGCCCAAGGCCTGGAGCTCAGGACCCCGGACATATTTCCTAGATTATTCTCCCTCCCTTGGGTTTCTATGGCATTTTCATTTATAGATACAAAACAAAACTGTGTGCTGGGGGGAACAGGAGCATGGGCAGGACTCTGGAGCAAGATTCTGATGTTGGTGAGTGAGACAGGACCTAGAGGAAGCCATGGGGCAGGTTTCTCAGCCAGTGGGTGTCAATGAGATTGCATAAAGGCTATTAGATGATGATGACTTTAACAGGGAGGCACGGGTGAATCTCCTTACACTCAGTGCAAAATTCAGCCAAAGTTGGGAGCATACCACGTTCCTCTTCCTGTCTGCCACTGCCAAGCAGTCATTTATGGGCCCACTAACATTTACAAATGCAGGCTCCAGGCACTGCATCCTTATCCGCATCTCTGACTTTCTGAACAAGCCTGGCTTTCATCTCCTGGGGATTTCCTGGAAAGCCTCTTAGAGTTGGGTCTGAGGCTTTTGATGTTAGCTTTCATCAGTTACTTCTCCTGCTCCTGCTTTCTCTCACTGAAGTATCATTCCAAGGTCAGATGCAGGGACAGTGGGGTTGGGTGACCTACCAGCATCCAGTCCAGGGCTTCCAAAAGGAAAGGTGTCTGGTGCCATCTTTAGCCAGACACAGGCACACTCAGTGGACCAGATTTGGCAGAGGCACGAGGGCTCAGGTCTGCTGAGGAAATGTTCCCAAGCATGGGTGGCAGGAGACAGGGTCCTGAGACCACCAGACACCTCCCCAGCCCAATCAGAAGCAGACGTCTCTTGAAAACTGCCTCTTGAGTTTTCTATAGAGATTTTTCATCGTAGACCTCAAAATCTCCTTTCTTTCTGGAAGGATGCTCAGCCAGGCTGAGAACCTGGGCAAACTTTCTGGTACCTGGCTGGTTGTGGGTGTACACTCAAGCTGCAACCAGACTAGTTTGGTTCCAGAGTCCTCAGGGGACCATCACTTTTCTCAGATCATGTCAGCTTCCTTCATCTCTTGTGAAATTTAAACCCTCTGCTCCTTCCAAAAAATCATGTCTTCTTTCTAGTAAGAATTCTGACAGAATGGAGTCAGAAAGGACACAGGTTCCAGGGAGTGATGTTTCTTATCTGGAATTCTAATTCCAGTGATTCTGTGGTATCATGGCTGGTCTGTGGGACCCTTGCTTTGAGTTGAGGGCTCTTGCAGTGTTACTTTTAAACCCCTGGACATGGCTGGGCACCGTGGCTCACACCTGTAATCCCAGCACTTTGGGAGGCTGAGACGGGTGGATCACTTGAGGTCAAGAGTTCGAGACCAGCCTGACCAATATGGTGAAACCCTGTCTCTATTAAAAATATAAAAATTAGCCGGCCGTGGTGGTGCACACCTGTAGTCCCAGCTACTCAGGAAGCTGAGGCAGGAGAATCGCTTGAACCCAGAAGGCAGAGGTTGCAGTGAGTGGAGATAGCGCCACTGCACTCCAGCCTGGGTGACAGAGCGAGACTCTTTCTCAAAAGAAAAAAATAGGCCGGGCGCGGTGGCTCACGCCTGTACTCTCGACACTTTGGGAGGCCAAGGCATGCAGATCGCAAGGTCAGGAGATCGAGACTCTCCTGGCCAACATGGTGAAACCCTGTCTCTACTAAAAATACAAAAATTAGCTGGGCATGGTGGCGCATACATGTAATCCCAGCTACTTGTGAGGCTGAGGTAGGAGAATCCCTTGAACCAGGGAGGTGGAGGTTGCAGTGAGCTGAGATGTTGCCACTGCACTCCTGCCTAGCGACAGAGTGAGACTCCATCTCAAAAAAATAAAATAAATAAAATAAACCCCTGGACATTTATGTTAGATATTTTATTTTTATGACAGTTCAATATAAAAGAACAAACCGTTACGAGAGGAGCTAGAAGGCACCTTAAG
This sequence comes from Pan troglodytes, assembly GCF_028858775.2. Taxonomy (NCBI): domain Eukaryota; kingdom Metazoa; phylum Chordata; class Mammalia; order Primates; family Hominidae; genus Pan; species Pan troglodytes. The sequence goes on from NC_086015.1 coordinate 36,452,977, forward strand.
AGGCAAAGTGAACCCTTTGGACAGCATCACTTTGAAGTTACTCTACACAGAAACATCTGTCTTCCAGGAGCCTCCCAGCTGCTTCACTCCGTCCTGAAGTCAGAACCCCTACCTCCAGTCCTCTCTGAATTCAGGCGTGTTTGTGCATTTGCTTTTCTAACTGGGAACATGAAGACACCTGAGAGGGTTGGAGCTGGCGGGAGGAGGGCAGGGATAAACACCCCAGCGCCTTTTCCCCACTATTGTCTTGTTCTTTCTTCTACTTCACCTTTGCTTTTTTTTTTAACTTGTATATTAAGTTCAGGGGTACTTGTGTAGGTTTCTTATATGGTAAACTTGTGTCATGGGAGGGGGTTGTTGTACAGATTATTTTGTCACCCAGGAATTAAGCTTCTAAATAATTCAGGGGGCCCCAGCATTTGCAGAAGTTACCTACTGGCTTTAGAAGAATTTCTGAAAAGTTTGATGTCAGTCAAATCTTTTTTTTTTTTAACTTAATATGCTGGCTAAGATGCTGGCTATTTAAAGTTGGAATGAATGAATCCCTGGGCAAAAAGGAAGCTTTTAGGAGCACGCATAAGCACACACCATACTCTGGCTAAATTAGATTTTCTAAAATTGGGCTTTCCTAAAGAAAGTCATATGGTAGATGGCCATAGGCCCAGTGAACCGAATTCAGAAAGTGTTATTTCATGAGCAAGTTTCCCAGAAAGGTTCGAGATGTTTCTGATAGAGCAGGAATGTACTTCCTACTACACAGTACTCAGCCCTGGAAGCTCAGAGCAGGAAGACCTGACCTGCACAGGCCCCTTTTGTTGGCTGGGAAACTTCCACATCCCTGTGTCACCATGAAAAAGAGCTAACTTTGTCTTCAACGACGAGTTGGAAAATTATTTTAATCTCTGCATTAAACTAGATGCAAAATTGCCTCTCTACCTAGGAATCACGCTGCATAATCCCACATTATCTGCATTTTCAGTCATGCCTTGAATAATGATACTTGAGTTCTTGAGGAGGTCATTGTGGGGCTGGGAAGACCCCTAGACTTCCCCATGTAGATGTGGCCTGGAAGTAAGACTAACGTAGCAGCAAAGCCCTGGCGATCATGCACACTCCTGAGTAAGGCAGAGGTGTGAATCATTATATCACCATGGCTGGCTAGCTTCAGAGGAACCGAAAAAATGAAAACACTTGCGTTGCTCATTAGCAAAGGGAAATACACAAATGTTGAGGGACTCTTTGTGTCACAGCCACACTCTTCTGTTTCGATCTGGTAAGCAGAGCACTCTCCATACCTGCTTCAAGCTTCCAGCTGAGAGTTCTCTTTTAGCTGTTGTACCTATTGCTGAGGATCTTGATAGTGGGCTAGCAACAAGGGGCTTTAGAAAATAAGAGCATTTCAGCATCAACTGTTTTAACTGGAGTTAGATCCATTTTGTGATTTGATTTGATTTTTATTTTTTTAGAGACAGACTCTCACTCTGTCTTGCAGGCTGGAGTGCAGTGACGTGATAATAGCTCACTGCAACCTCAACCTCCTAGGCTCAATTGATCCTCCCACCTCAGCCTCCCAAGTTGCTGAGACCACAGGTGCATGCCACCACGCCCAGCTAGTTTTTGTATTTTTTGTAGAGACAGGGTCTTGCTTGTTGCCCAGGCTGGTCTCAAACTCCTGGCTTCAGGTGATCCACCCGCTTTGGCCTCCCAAAGTGCTGGGATTGCAGGCGTGAGCCTGGGATGCCAGGCGTGCACCAGGCCCCATTTTGTGATTTAATTCTCATTGTAGACTGACATTTTCTATAGCAGAATTTTTCAACAGTAGTACTGTAGTTGAGGGGCCACATTTGGGGCTGGAGATGGGTAATTCTTTACTATGGGAGCTCTCCTATTTATTGCAGGGTGCTTAGCAGCACCCTGGGCCTCTACCCACTAAATGCCAGTAGCAACCCCCATCCCCGCAAATTGTGTAAACCAAAAATATATACACACATTGCCAAATGTCCCATAGGACACAAAATCATATACCCATACGCTAACACACCCATATACTAACACACACACACACACACACACACACACACACTTTAAGACTCGCTGCTCTGGCCAGGCGCGGTGGCTCACACCTATAATCACAGCACTTTGGGGAGCTGCGGCAGGCAGATCACTTGAGTTCAGGAGTTTAAGACCAGTCTGGCCAACATGGTGGAACCCCCTCTCTACTAAAAATGCAAAAATTAGCTGGGCATGGTGGTGCATACCTGTAGTCCCAGCTACTCTGGAGGCTGAGGCAAAAGAATCGCTTGAATCTCGTAGGCAGAGTTGCAGTGAGCCAAGATCATGCTACTGCACTCCAGCCTGGGCAACAGAGTGAGACTCCATCTCAAAAAAAAAGAATCACTCCTTCATAGGAGAGAGGCAGTGTATAAAATAATCTTTTTCCTAAATTGGTTGTGCATTTTAAATAGATTCCTGGCTGGAAACAATGGCTTACGTCCATAATCCCAGCACTTTGGGAGGCCAAGGCAGGGGGATTGCTTGAGCTCAGGAGTTTGAAACCAGCCTGGGCCACATGGCAAAACCCCGTCTCTACTACAAATATGAAAATTAGCCAGGCATGATGGCACACGCCTGTAATCCTAGCTACTTGAGAAGCTAAGGTGGGAGGATGACTTGAGCCCAGGAGGCAGAGGTTGCAGTGAGCTGAGATTGGTTCACTGCACTCCTGCCTGGGGAACAGAGCCAGACTCTATCTCAGAAAAACAAAAACTAAATAACTAAATAAATAAGTAGATTCTAAGATTTTACACACATTGAACCCTGTGTGTTACTGGTTTGTTCCCTACATGGAGTAGACAGGTTTTCTCTTTGGCCTTCACAGAAGCTCAGACTGTTCCTCATTCTACTTTCTTGTACTCATGCATTGCTAGTAGTTTTCATCTGGTTATTAATTCAGTAGCAGGCCGTTAAGCATGTTCACTCGTGCTGCGATATTTCTTAGTGAGCTCTCACCACATGCCCTGATGGTGAGCAGCCTCACCTCTTAAACAGGATTCCTGCATGGTTGAGAACCCGTCCACCTTTCTCGGCTTGTTATGATCAGAGCTTACACTTTTGGGAGGTAGAACTGCATCTGACATGGAGGAACATGGTCCTTAGAGTCAGACAGACCTGGATTCAAATCCCACTTCTGCTTACAAGCCAGATAGCCTTGGACTGATGATTGAACCTGCATGCCTCAGTTTCCCCTTATGAACATGGGGATGATTTTGTCTACCTGGCAGGGTTCTGCATGGCCTTAGCGAGATCACGTATGTCAGACATCAGTAAATGGTAACTTGTTATCTGTCAGTTGATAGCTGTAAGGTATGAATGACCATCTTTGTAGGTCAAAAACCATCAAATATTGGCAACTTCATACAATTGGGCCTAATATGTAAACCCCAGGTCACCATCACGCTGTCCTCTTTGCTCTGTGGATATCCAGCAGATGAAAGGGATGGTTCTGCTTTGTTATTTTCTTGTTTTCCTGCTTCTTCTGAGGGGGCTTCCCGCCAGCACAATCTAACAAACTTCAGAGAGGACGAAGTCAGTCTCTGCCGTCATCAGTGTTCACAGACAGTAGTTTCAAAGTGTGTACCACATGAAGTTGCAGTCTTCCAACCTTCCAGCCAGTGTGTATGGAAATAACCTGAATTGTATTAATAGCAGTTCTTCAATGTGGGCCTGCCGGGGGATGCTTGGTTGTTTTCCGTTGTTTGTTCCCTGGGTGCCCGTCTTGGGCAAACATTTCTCTGATGTCTCTATTTATGTGGCAGGTCACCCTGCTGATTGCCTTCATCTGCGTGCGGAGCTCCCTGTGGACCAACTACAGCGCCTACAGCTACTTTGAAGTGGTCACCATTTGCGACTTGATAATGATCCTCGCCTTTTACCTGGTCCACCTCTTCCGCTTCTACCGCGTGCTCACCTGTATCAGCTGGCCCCTGTCGGTAAGAGAGTGGTCTGGCCCTGTCCTCCGCATGCACAAGTCAGGATGTTAGCTAGAGTACTGAGACCTGACAGAGTTTTTCCCGTCTGCCCATCTCACCTCTTTAACCATTCTTTGCTGCCTCTGCCCTGAATTTCCTATTGTTTGGTGGACATCTCTGCTTGATGTCCTGCTGGGTTTTAAAACTCACTTTCCAGCTACAAGAAGGCTGTGGCTGGCCGGGCGCGGTGGCTCACGCTGGTAATCCCAGCACTTTGGGAGGCTGAGGCGGGCGGATCACGAGGTCAGGAGTTCGAGACCACGGTGAAACCCCGTCTCTACTAAAAAATACAAAAAATCAGCCGGGCGTGGTGGCGGGTGCCTGTAGTCCCAGCTACTCAGAGAGGCTGAGGCAGGAGAATGGCATGAACCCGGGAGGCAGAGCTTGCAGTGAGCCGAGATCGAGCCACTGTACTCCAGCCTGGGTGACAGAGTGAGACTCTGTCTCAAAAAAAAAAAAAAAAAAAAAAAGAAGGCTGTGGCTATTGCCCCATGCTTACTTTCTCAAGCAACAGAGAATGTGTGTGTGTGTATGAATTGGGAAAAGGAACAGGAAGGAAATTGTAGGTGAAGATGATGGGTATTGATGCTGTTGTGAGGATTGAATGATAGGATTTTCTGGCTAAAAGAGACTAGTGGGGGCTGAGGAGACAGTCAGAAGTTGCCAGACTTTTTCTTCCCACTGTATTATTTTTTAAAGCTTCATTGAGATGCAGTTCATATGCCGTATTGTTCACCCATTTCAAGGGTACAATTCAGTGGAGTTTAGTATATTTCCAGAGTTGTCCAACAATTACTACAGTCAACTTGAGAACATTTTCATCATTTCAGAAAGAAATTCCATACCTTTTAGCTGTCACCTCCCTACCACTCATCCCTCCAGTCCTAAGCAATCACTAATCTTCTGTCTCTAAAATTTTTCTACTCTGAACATTTCATGTAAATGGAATTGTATATGTGGTCTTTTGTAACTGGCATCTTTCACTTAGCTGAATGTTTTCATGGTTCATCCATGTTGTAGCAGGTATCAGTATTTCTTTCCTTTTTTTTCTTTTTAGAGACAGGGTCTCACTCTGTCACCCAGGCTAGAGTGCAGTGATGTGATCGCGACTCACTGCGGCCTCAACCTCCCAGGCTCAGGTGATCTTCCCACCTCAGCCTCCCGAGTAGCTGAGACTACAGGTGCATGCCACCACACCTGGATAATTTTTGTGTGTTTTTTTTTTACAGAGATGAGGTTTCACTGTGTTGCCCAGGCTGGTTTCAAACTCCTGGCCTTAAGCAATCCTCCCACTTTGGCCTCCCAAAGTGCTGGGATTACAGGCATGAGCCACCATGCCAGCCTTTTTATAACCAAATATTATTCCATTGTATGGATAGACCAGACTGCATTTTGTTTTTCATTCATCTTCAGTGGACCTTTGGGTTGTTTTTACCTTTTGGCTATTACGAATAATGCTGCTATGAGCATTCATATACAAGTTTTTTGTGTGGACATATTTTCATTTTTCTCTGGTATGTATCTAGGAGGGGAATTACTGAGTCATATGGTCACTTTGTGTTTAATTGTTTGAGGAACTGCCAGACTGTATGCCAAAGTGGCTCACTGTTTTACATTCCCACCAGGAGTGTATGAAGGTTCCAATTTCACAACATCTTTGCCAACACTTATTATCTGACTTTCTGATTCCAGCCATTCTAGTGAGTGTAAAGTGTTATTTCCTGTGGTTTTGATTTTCATTTCTCCAGTGACTAATGATGTTAATCATCTTTTCATGTGCTTTTGGCCATTTGTATATTTTCTTTGAAGAAATGTCTATTCGAGTCCTTTGCCTATTTTTTAATTAGGTTATTTGTCTTTTCATTATTGAGTTGTGAGAATTCCTTCTATAGTCTGGATAAAAGTCCCTTATCAGCTATATGACTTGAAAATATTTTCTCTGTTGTTTTTCACTTTTTTGATGGTGTCCTTTAAAGCACAAGCTTTTAATTTTGATAAATTTAGTTTATTTATTTTTTTTCTTTTTTAGCTCACGCTTTTCTTATAAATAAGAAGCCATTGCCAAATTCAGATTGTGAAAATTTACTTCTTTTTTTTTTTTTTTTTTTTTGAGATGGAGTCTCGCTCTGTCGCCCAGGCTGGAGTGCAGTGGCGCGATCTCGGCTCACTGCAAGCTCCGCCTCCCGGGTTCACGCCATTCTCCTGCCTCAGCCTCCCGAGTAGCTGGGACTACAGGCGCCCGCCACCACGCCCGGCTAATTTTTTGTATTTTTAGTAGAGATGGGGTTTCACCATGTTAGCCAGGATGGTCTCGATCTCCTGACCTCGTGATCCGCCCACCTCGGCCTCCCAAAGTGCTGGGATTACAGGCGTGAGCCACCGCGCCCGGCCGAAAATTTACTTCTATGTTTTCTTCCAAGAGTTTTATAGTTTTAATTTATACATTTACGTATTTGATCCATTTTGAGTTAATGTTTTTTGCATAGGGTGTGAGGTAAGGGTTCAATTTCATTCTATTGCATGTAGATATCCAATTATCCCAGCATCGTATGTTGAAAAGACTATTCTTTCCCCCATTGAATGGCATTGGCACCCTTGTTGAAATCAGTTGACCATTAAATACATGGATTTAGTTCTGGACTCTCAATTCTATTCCATTGATCTATACGTCTGTCGTTATGCCATTATCGCACTATTTTGATTACTGTAGCCTTGTAGTAAGTTGTAAAACTAGCAAGTATGCAGCCTCCCAATTATTCTTCTTTTTTAGGATTGATTTGGATCGTTACAATTCCATGTGAATTTTAGAATCGGGTTTTCAATTTCTACAAAAATCAGCTGGGATTATAATAGGAATTATGTTGAATCCATAGATCAATTTGGAGAATATTGCTATCCTAATAATATTAAGTCTTATCCATGAACATGGGAAGTTTTTCCATTTTTTTAGATAATCTGTTATTTCTTTCAATGTTTTGTAGTTTTCAGAGTAAAAGTGTTTTTTGTTTGTTGCTTTGTTTGAAACAGGTTCTTGCTCTGTTACCCAGGCTGGAGTGCAGTGGCAAGATCATAGCTCCCTGCATCCTCAAACTCCTGGGCTCAAGCAATCCTCTTGCCTCAGCCTCCCAAAATGCTGGGACTACAGGCATGAGCCACTGTGCCTGGCCTGAACTTTTTAAATTAAATTTGTGTCTGAGCATTTTATTCTTTTTGATGCTATTTTAAATCAATTTTTTTCTTAATTTTATTTCCAGATTGTTCATTGCAAGTGCATAGGAATCCAATTACTTTTTGCATATTGATTTGTGTTGTCAACTGTGCTGAACTACTTAGTAGTTCTAATATATTTTTCTAATATATTTTTAGTGGATTCCATAGGATATTCTGTAAACATGATCTGCAAATAGAGATATTTTTACTTCTTCCTTTATAATCTGGATGCCATTTATTTCATTGTCTTGCCTTATTGCAAGAAATTAGTTGACTAAATTAGACAAATATTGAATAGAAATGGCAGAGCAGCCATCATTATCTTTTTCCTGATGTTAGGAGGCAAGCATTCCTTCTTTCATCATTAAATATAACATTGGGTGTGAGTGTTTTGTAGAAGCCCTTTATCAAGTTGAAGAAGTTCCCTTCTAGCGTTACTTTGTTGAGTGTTTTTATCATAAAAGAGTATGAGATTTTGTCAACTGCTTTTTCCATATCTACTGAGGTGATGAGTTTTTCTCCCATTATTAGTATGGTGTCTTACATTGTTTTTTGTTTTTTTTGTTTTGTTTTTTTAGACAGGATCTTGGTCTGTCATCCAGGCTGGAGTGCAGTGGTATAATTATGGCTCACTGCAGCCTTTATTTCTCAGGCTCAAGCGATCCTCCCACCTCAGCCTCTTGAGTAGCTGGGACCACAAGTGTGCACCACCATGCCTGGCTAATTTTTTTTTTGTTTTTGGTAGAGATAAGGTCTCCCTATGTTGCCCAGGCTGGTCTTGAACTCTTGGGCTCAAGTGATCCTCCTTCCTCGGCCTCTGAAAGTGTGGCGATTACAGGCATGAGCCCCCACACCTGGCCTGGTTTGTTTGTATATGTTGGGCCAACCTTGCATTCCTGGGGTAAATTCCATTTGGCCATAATGTATAACCCATTTTATATGCTGGTATATTCAGTTTGCTAATATTTTGTTGAGGATTTTTTGCATCTGTATTTAAAAGAGATATTGTTGGTCTGTAGTTCTCTTTTTTTCTGATGTCCATCTGGTTCTGGTATCAAGTTAATACTGGCCTCACAGAATAATTTAGGAAATATTCCCTCCTTTTTTATCTTTTGAAAGAGTTTGTGCAGAATTGGTATTAATTATTCCTTAACTATTTGGTAGAATTTAGCAGTGACACCATCTGGGTCTCAGCTTTTCTTGTGGGTAATTTTTTTTATTGTTAATTCGAACTCTAATTTTACCATCTTTTCAGATTGTATCATTTATTCTGGAGTCAATTTTAGTAGTATATATGTCTAGGAATTTGTCCATTTCATCTAAGTCATTGAATTTATTGGCATGCAATTGTTTATTGTATTTCTTACATTCTTTTTATTTCTGTAAGTGCAGTAGTAATGTTTCCTCTTTCGTTTGCATCTTCTCTCTCTCTTTCTCTTTGATCAATCTAGCTGAAGATTTGTCAATCTGGTTGATCTTTTCAAGAACCAGTTTTTGGTTTCATTGATTTTTTTATTGTTTTCCTATTATCTTAATAAATTTTGCTTTAATCTTTATTATTTTCTTTCCTCTTCTTGCCTTAGGTTTAGTTTGATCTTCTTTTCCTAGTGTCTTAATGTATAATATAGTTTGGATATCTGTCCCCTCCAAATCTCATGTTAAAATTTGATTCCCAGTGTTGGAGGTGGGGCCTAGTGGGAGGTGTTTGGATCATGGGGGCAGATCCCTTGTGAATGACTTGGTGCTGTTCTAGTGGTAATAAGTGAGTTCTTGCTCTGTTAGTTCCCATGAGAACTGATTATTAAAGAGAGGCTGGCACCTTCCTCCCCTCTCTCTTGCTTCCTTCCTCTTGGCTGTGTGATGCCTGCTCACCTTCACCTTTGCTTCAGAAAGTAGAAGCTCCCTGAAGCCCTCACCAGAAGCAGATACAGGTGCCATGCTTCTTGTACAGCCTACAGAACCATGAGGCAAATAAACCTCTTTTCTTTATTTATTGCCCAGCCATGGGTATTCCTTTATTAAAACAACACAAAACAGACTAAGATGATGTGGAAGGTCATCATCTAATTTGAGACCTTCCTTCTCCTTTAATATTGGCATTTACAGCTATAAATCTCCCTCTGATAACTGTTTTACTTGTATTCCATAATTTTGGTATATTGTGTCTTCATTTTCATACATCTCCAGGTATTTTCTAATTTCTCTTATGATTTTTTTTCTTTGATCCATTCATTATTTAGGAATATGTTGTTTAATCTCTATATATTTCCCTGATTTCCCTCTGCTCTTGATGTCTAATTTGATTCCATTGTGTTCAGAGAACATATTTTGTAGTCCTTCTTACCTTTATTGAAGTTTGTTTTATGGTCTGATATATCGTCTATCCTGGACAATGTTCTGTGTACATCTGAGAAGAATGTACTTTTATACATTGTATATTTGTATATTATACTTTTGCTGGATAGAGTTTTTATAGAGGATTTTTAGGTCTAGTCAGTTTATGGTGTTGTTTGAATCTTCTATTTCCTTGTTGACCTTCTACCTGGTTGTTCTATACATTGCTGAAAGTAGGGATATTGAATTCTCCAACTATTATTTTTGAATTGTCTGTTTTTCTCCTTCATTTTTTTCATTTTTCACTTCATGTGTTTTGGCTCTTTTATTAGGTGCATATATGTTTATAATTGTTATATCTTACTTACGAATTCAGCTTTTCATTGTTATAAAATGTCCCTCTTTATTTCTAGTAACTTTTTTTTGTGTTTGATTCTATTTTGTCTGATGCAGTGTAGACACCCTGGCTTTCTTTTGGTTGTTGTTTGCATGCCATTTCCTTATCTTTGAATATAAAGTCTCTCTCCCATAGACAGCACATACTGTAGTTATTTCTTGTTTTGCTTTGGTTTTTTAATCCAATCTGACCACCTCTGCATCTTGATTAGATTGTTTAATTGTTCACACTTAACATTATTACCCACTGTTATTTTGAGAGAAATTTCTTTTGTGTTTCTAAGTTCTAAGGCCCCTTTCAAAGTTATGGCATTTTTTTTCTGCTTCTTTTGAGAACAAATTCCTCTGGGGCTTACCTGATGCAGATACTGAACAAGCAAAGGAGAGAACAAAAGCTCAGGGACAAGCACAAGAGTGGGCTGCATGAGGAGTGAAAGTTGGAAGGACAGACTCAGCCACACATTTTTGGCTGAGATACTATTTAAGTACTTCCGGTTAGGATTCTCTCAAGTTGGTTTTCTCTGCCCCATGTCATCCTCCTCTGTCTTAATAGTTGAGAATCTTGGAGGTGGGGAACTTGCAGTTACTCATCTGTTCTTCAGTTAAAATCTCTGTGATCTATCTTGTGATATTCCTTTCTAGTCACTAAGGGAGAAACCAGGGTCTTTGATTTTACATGGCTTTGAGAGGAGCTACAGCTTTAAATTGGAATGCTTTTCCAAAAGTTAATAGCTGCCTGCCCTAAGGGGCAGAACTTCATGAAGGAATGATTTCTAAATTCTCATTGAAGACAACTGAAAATGGATGCACCCTGGATTCAGAGCAAGCACTGGAAGTGGCCCCCAGCCTCAGTTCTTCTCGGATCTGATGTTTAATGGGGAAGAGAAAGGGTGAGATGGAAGCTTTCCCTCGCCACTGAAAGGCCCGTCTCATCCAGGGCCTGCAAGGATGCTGATTAATCATGATGAGTGAGTGGGGTGGAAATGCATGGCCCATGGGCCAAGGCGAGAAGCAAAGGTGGAACCAGTCCTGCCAGTGGATTCATTGGCAGAGCTTGGCCGGGAGGGCACTCTTCTGGAGAAAAGAGAAGAGGGAATGACAGAAAAAAAAAAAAAAGGCAGGAAGGCTCAGGAATGAGAAAGCCAGCTGCCACCACACATCCACAGGCACTTCACAGAAGTGCCACTGATCTCATTCTAGAGTCTGAGTCTGACGGGGGACCCTGGGAATGAATACCTCTCAAGTCCACACTTGGGGCCATTCACAGAGTGGGCTGACACTCCCATCAGTCACACAAGACCAGCACATTGTTAGCCCAGAACTTTCTCCGAAGCAGAAGAGAAAGGCAAATATCTCTTTAAGGTACTTTGCTTCTCCGAGCTGGAGCTTTGTTTAAACTCTCCAGCCGGGAAGTTGCAAGAAGCTCGTTTGCTTTTTAGTAGCTTTAGCCAGAGGTTAAGGCACTGTCCACAGATTGCTCTCAGGAGTAGAGGCGTCCTTAGTGGCTATCTCTGCTCACACCAGAAGCTTCCTTTCTCTCTGTCCTCTTCCCTTCCTGCCTGCCCGGCATCACTTCTGTCTTGCTTGGCCTCTTCCTGGTCAGCCCCCATGTTGGCTGCCTGCGAGCGGCTCTGCTCATCCCATTTGCGTGTTGCAAGGGAGAAGAGGAAGCGTCACTCTCTCCCTTTCTTTTCATCTCTTCTGATGTCCAGTTGCTCTTCCCGGACCAGAAATGGACTGCCCTACCCACTTATTTGCTTTGTTTCTGCCCCCAGGAACTTCTGCACTATTTAATCGGTACCCTGCTCCTCCTCATCGCCTCCATTGTGGCAGCTTCCAAGAGTTACAACCAGAGCGGACTGGTAGCCGGAGCGGTGAGGATGTTTTGGGGAGCCTTTAGGAATGAATTCTTATTTAAAATGCTCATTTTCTTCCTGATGGGGGAAGAGAAGGGCTTGGTTTCTGGGGCATTCCTTTCATAGAATCAATACCTACCTTGATCCAGCCATCAGCTCTCTCCAAAGAGCCTTAAGCAGAGGCGTACAGTCCCAGAAGGTGGATTGTCAGGGCTGCCAGCAAATTCACAGAGCCCCAGCAGCCCAGGCCTCTCTCTCTTACAGGCACTACTGAAATCAGGGGGCCAGGCGGGTTTTAATTCACACACCCACTCTGATCATTTGCTCGTTGGCTGCCTCAGCACTATGCAGAGACAGATGCTGGGGCCTCTTTTGGGCCCAGTGGGAAATGTACTGTGATCAATTAGAGATACATGCCATGAGCCTGAGCTTTGCCATTCCTGATTTTTAACAGTATTCAGGCCAGGAAATAATACTCCTGTATCTTTCAGAGGCAAAAATTGATCCATCTGATAGCCATAAATAGAACTAGATGGAAATATACAAAAATACAGTCCTGTGAGATATATACATACATATATATGTATATACATACAGATGTATATACTATTTTTTTAAAGATTCATAGATTCCTGTCATCTGATTTCTGATTTAGCTAACTATTTATAGTTCAGTGGCCTGTGGGCCAACACTGATTTGCTTCACTGATGAGCAGACAAGATTTTAAAAATGAGTTTTGAGAAAAGCTCTCTCAAGCCAGATGTGGTAGCTAGCATGCACCTGTAGTCCCAGGCACTCGGCAGGAATGCTTGTGCCCAGGAGTTCGGTCTGGCCTGGGCAACGTACTGAGACCCTGTGTCTTAAAAAAAGAAAAAGAGAAAAAGAAAAGCTCTCTCTGTATGTGACATTCGTTGTCTTTCACTTACATATATTACCAAAATTTTCCAGACTTTGGCCTGGGAGTGGGTTGGCTCCTGGAATTCCACTGAGGGATGGAGTCTCTCCTCTGAAGGTCAGCATGGGGGCAGAAGGTCACTGTAGACGGTGGCCAAACCTCCCAACACTGATGCTCCACATGGCGCTCCCACAGCCCACCATCACACCCCTCTGCCCCCTCTCTCTGCTGTCTCTGAAGAGAGGGATGGTTGCCCCCTGAAGCTTAACACCTGCCCAGCTACAGTGCAGGGTACTGGAAGAGGCACACAGGAGACCTGTGCCCACTGTGTTTCCGGGCCCACTTGAGGAGATTCCCACTGTGTTTGGTAATTCAGGTTGCACAAAGCTGTTTAGCCCTGGAATCTCTATATAGCTAACATTCATCATATGCTGTATGTGTGCCTAGGACCAAACCTGGGCTATGAGGAAGTTAGAAGAAATTTTTAAAATATGGTCCCTGCTTATAAGAAAGTGGTCGTCTAGCTTAGGAGACAAGACACATGAAACAATTAGCAAACAAGGCGTTGTAGTCTAGAATAGCATTCTGTAGCGATATAATAAACTGTTCAATTATGCAGTGCAGACAGTTGGGGACCGGGATGGTATATAACGTGCTAATTGTGCAGAACAGACAATGAGAGGCCGGGACAGGCTCTAATAGGCTAATTATGTGCTGTAGACAATTGGTACAAAAGGAGCCCAGGAAAAGAAACCCGGGGAAGAAGTGGATGTGGGCTGGTGGGGGCAGCTGTTTATGTAAAGCAGCATCTGGGCTTGAAAAGAAAACCAAACCTTGTTGAAAATCCTACCCTTAGCTGCCCCTGCACCATTCTCACCGGACACCAGTGGCGGTGTAGTGAAGTGGAGGCCTTTGTGTGGGTCTGAGAACACCTAGGCACCCGGTACTGCAGAGTGCGGACTCTGGAGCCAGGCTCCCTGGGCTCCCATCCCATATCTGGCCCTTGCTGGCTCTGTGGCCTTTGGCAAAACAGTTGACCGCCTGTACCTCTGTTTCTTTAGCTGTGAAATGGAGGAGCAGGGTGGGTAATCCTAGCACCCACCCAGCAGAGTTGTGAGGGTTAAAGGAATCAATACACCCACAGGGCCTCGCACCCTGGTAGGGATGTAGTAAAGTGGTCAGTAAGTTTTCACCACTGCAGCTGCCGGTGTTGTTCACAAGCAAGGAAAATGGCTGCAGGCTTCAAAGCCCAGAGATTCCAGAAGAAGCTACTGCCTCTTCCTCGACCATTTGATGAGCCTCCCACAGGCACTCTTCGTCTCCCAGCACCCGAATCTCATCTACAAGTGAGGGGGCTGGGCTAGGTCAGCCTTCCTCACACTTGAGCGCTGGATGACCCTGAGAAAGGGAAAGGGTGCTGCCTTGACTTAGTTGAGTCTAATATTGTTTAATATGTACAAACGTAAACCTAGATGTAAAGGCCTCGGCTTCTGGCTCTAATACGGCTATGAAGCCAGAATGGAACAGAAAGTCATTACAAATGAAATGCAAACAACGCCACTACACCACAAATCATGGGAACGTTCAGATTTTTTTAACCCAAATTAAAATTTCATCCTTTTCTTCTCTTTTGGTCCAGGATAATCAAAGTCCATTGGCTTAGCCCCAGCTTGCTTGTAAATGTAAACCCAGACCAGGCACTGAAGCTGCCAAGAGTGAAGACCGAGAGGCCTGGCTGCCAGCCCTGACCTGGCCCAACCTGGGGGACTGGGGCCAGTGGCTGGGCCTCGCGGGGCTTCCTCTCTGCACCTGATCCAGGATGAGGTGGTTGGGTTAGATGACTCTCCAAGCTCCTTTCTGGCCAGAGACATGAAGGGAACAAGCACAGAGATGAGAAGCAGACAGGATTGCCCGAGTAATTAGCCCTATGGCCTGTGAACTTCCTCTCCCCTCTCTCCACTGCAGATCTTTGGTTTCATGGCCACCTTCCTCTGCATGGCAAGCATATGGCTGTCCTATAAGATCTCGTGTGTAACCCAGTCCACAGGTGAGTTCTGGTTATCTGTGCACAGAGGATCTCTCAGGAACAGGGGGGGACGGCTTGTTCTTGACTTCAGCCATAGGGACAAACCCTGCTGTTGAGAAGGCTGTGTTCCAAGGGGACTTTAGAAGTAGTATTAGAGCACAGGGGCCAGCAAAGGGGAAGATGTGACCCCAGAATCTCCCCTCACATTCCCATCTCCACACATCCAAGGATGCCCTAACATTTCAGCCTCGGGTGGCCAAGCTTTTTTCTCTTTCTTGCTTGCTTGCTTTCTTTTTCTTTACTTTTCTTTTCTTTTTTTTTTTTTTGAGATTGGGTTTTGCCCTGTTGTCCAGGCTGGTGCAGTGGTACGATCAGAGCTCACTGCAGCCTCCGCCTCCCAGGCTCAAGTGATCCTCCAACCTCAGCCTCCTGAGTACCTGGGACTACAGGTGTGCACCACCATGCCTAATTTCAATTTTTTTTTTTTTTTTTTTTTTTCAGAGGTGGAGTCTCACCATGTTGCCCAGGCTGGTCTCAAACTCCTGGGCTCAAGCAGTCCTCCCACCTCAGCCTCTGAAAGTGCTGGGATTATAGACATGAACCACCGCACCCAGCCAGCTTTTTCTTAAGTTTCCTAATGACAAAAATAAAATGTAGGTTTTTAGAAAATACAGATAAAAAATATGTTTAATAGAAACCGTCTGAACCAGGGACAGTGGTGTGTACCCATAGTACCAGCTACTCAGGTGGCTGAGGCAAGAGGATCACCTGAGCCCAGGAGTTTGAGACCAATCTGAGCAACATAGTCAGACTCCGTCTCTTAAAAAATAAAATAAAATAAGAAAAAGCCATCTGTCATCACACTACCCAGAAGTAGCACTGAGTATCCTTTCGATATTTTCTCTCTGAAAATATATATATCTGTTGCTTTTATTAAAAGGATCAAACTTCATGTGCTGTTTCATAATCTGTTTTTTCTCCTACTTAGTCACTGACCAAACATTTTCCCAACATCATTAGGAATTCTTAGCGACTCCGTGGGTTGCAGCATTAAGTCCATCGCATGACTGTGCAGTTTATTTAACTTGCCTCCTATTTGAGGGCATTACTCATGGAATCCTACACTGAGCCCATGTAGTGTAGGATTCCACTAATAAGAATCGTCTAGAACAGGCAGATTCATAGAGACACAAGGTAGACCCATGGCGGCCTGGGGCTGCGGGGAGAGGACTCAGGTGCGACTGCTAATGAGGATGAGGCTTCTTTTTGAGGTGATGAAAAGGCTCTAAAATTGTGGTTGCACAGTCCTGTGAATATACTGAAAAACACTTTAGATGGGAGAATTGTATGGTATGTGAATTATTAAAATATCCCAGTAAAGCTGTTTAAGAAAAAAAGAATGATTTTTAAACGTAGAGAATATAGGGGAAAAGAGAAGTTAATAGGTAGTGTCTAACAGGATAAATCTATAAATATTGGTATAAATTGGTTTTTTAAATTATGGAAGAATCACCAAAAGAAATGGCTAAAAGGCTTGGGAGGTTGCTGCTGAGGAGTAAGACTGAGGTCGGGGGAGTGCGGATGGGAGTCACCTCTGCACTACCAAAGTTTTTTCCTTGTTTGGAAATGTATTTTTAAAAAATGGAATAATCTCAGTGAAAGTCGGCACTGGGTGGAGGACACAGGTGCCCCCCTGAGCAGAACTTGGAGTCAAACCTGTGGAGTGTGGCTTGTGGGTGGGCCACATCCCTGGCAAGCTGTCCTGACTGCCATTTCCTTCCCAAGATGCAGCCGTCTGATGAGGCCACAACCCCTAAGCCCCTCAGGAGCTTTGCAGAGAGGAGGACGTGTACTCCAGGCGAGGCCTCTGGACCTGTGTTCCTGTGCCAAAGTCCTGTCAGGCTGGTGGGCACCAGGAAAGGCCTGCACCCTCTTCCTGCTCTCCCAGGAAGCCAGCTCCCTGAGCTCCTGAGCCAGCCGGAAACTCTTCCTCCAGCCTTCCAGGGAGAACATCCCTCCCATTCTGGGAAAGGGAAAGCAGCCTCCAGGGAAATCTGTTTTCTGCCTTCCTGCTTCTAGAACCACCTCAGGTACTGATGAACCCCACTTAGCACAGCTGAAGGGGTTTGTGAATACTCCTGCCTAAATCCCTTCTACTTCACTCCTCAGGGGAGTGAAGCGCCTTAAGAAACAAAGCCCTCTCCTAATTTATCTAGCTTGTCAGTCCGGTCTTAGAGATACCCTCTTTCCTGAAGTGAGGTGTGCCTGTAGGAACACTATGTGGTCAGCCTGTCCCCAAGGAGATCTTGTGTCTCCTCTCCATCTCTGCCTTTGTTACCAGTGTGCATGTGTTTGTGTGTTTTTTAATAAAATATTGACTCGGCCAGTTGCACAAGGATTTCTTATTGAACCAGATGAAGGCTGTAAAACCTGGCCTGAAACAGTTTCCATTCGAGCTTGTGTCTGGCCCATGGCCCTCCACCCGTGGTCTGTGTGTGCCCCTTGCTGAACTGCTGGACTTCAGGTTTTCTCTCCATCTTGGGGGATAGTATAGCAAGGCAGAGTTTTAGGTAAACATGTGCAGGTTCTCATTTATATTCACGTCCTCCTTCTCCTGCAACACCAGTCTTCTTATTTTGGAAGGAGCTTTAGAGCAAGCTAAGGGTTGTGTTTACCCTATGATGATTAATGGTCTTGGCCTAAATGTGCTGTTTCCCTGATCTTGAGCTGCTCAGTTGGCTAGAAAAAGGAGGGATGGAACAATGTTTGAGCAACCCCATGTGCAAGGACCTACATTCACAACCACATCTAATAGCGATGGTAGTGACTGCAAGGGGGCAGGTTATAGGACCACATTTTTAGAAATGAAATCGGGACTCCATCCCAAGGCACAGGGCAAGCCAGTGAGGAGCTGGGCTCAGGATCTAGGTCTGCCTGACTCCCAGCCCCATCCTTGCCTCTGCTGAGTGTTGCCGGAAATGGAAGCAGCCCCTGTGGGCTTTGAGCTGGAGCTCTGGGGCTACTCTTGTGGCTGCTGGCCAGCTCGGGGCATCGGGTTCTGTCTGGGATGATCTAAGGAAGCAGCACCCGTGGTGTATCTGGAGCCGAGTGCTGCTGATGGGAGGGGATCCTGTGTACCAGCTGGGCTGGAGCGGGAACACGGCTGAGCTGACCCTGGCACAGTCGGCTCCTCCAGGGCAATGGAATGGAGGAGTCTCCGCTGAGGAGGGCGCGGTCCAGGTGAGGCATTGGGTCTGGGAGCCCCCTGCCTGTGTAGTGACAATGCAGGCCTCGCCAAGCAACGAGGATCCGGGTTTGACCATTTGAGCCTCCCCCTAGGGGGGCAAAGGTGCGTGGAGGACAGTTGGAGGAATAGTAGCAGGAGCCAGAGTCTGCTCAGTGAGGAAGGAAAGCAAAACGCAGAGCCAAGTGAGGCCTCCACAGACAGCGAGCGGCGGACCATGCAGCCAGTGGCTTGGCTGAGGGGTGGCTGTTTGAGACCACAGGGCCTTTTTAGAAACTGGGGTTTCTGTGACCTCCCAAAAACTGTCTGGTAAAACCATCCCTTCTAAATGGCCACATCTCCAGCACCAGGGAGTAAATGTTTAAGCAAAGAGCTAAGGATGGTGGAAAGACAGTCAGGCCGGGAGCCGCAGACGTGGGGTTAAGCCCAGCTCTGCCATTGACTAGCCCCCGACTTGGCACGGGTCATCTTGCTGAACCTTAGTTCCCCCTTTGTATAACGGAGAGAATAAGCCCATCCTGGCCTGTCTGTGACCTTCTTGGAATTCAGTAACAGAGCAGCGTGCTTACCTTATCGTTATCTTTCTAATCTTAATCCCCAGAGAGGTACCAGAATGACAGGAAATGAGCAGGTTAATGTTGCAAAAGTGATCGAATCACCTGGGTGCAAGGGAGCTGGAGAACATAATTTACTTTTAGTTTCCTGGAACTTAAATTTTGTTAAAGTCAAGACTGGAAGCTGAGGGCAGTTTTCAGCCGGGCGCTGGGACCCGTGGTGGACAGAGGGCATGATGAAACACCTGTAGGGAACTGGGTGGGTGAACGCATCCCCAGCAGCCGGCTCTGAGCTGAGTCGTGGGGGTCCTCCCTGCCAGAGGCCCACTAACCTCGTCTAACCTGGCGAAGGGGACACTGGCTTTTCACTTTTGAAGTATGACAATGACCTTCAGATCCTCTGCTCCTCCAGCTCTTTTAGCCCCAGTGGCGCCCCAGCCACTCAGGGACGTTCTAGAAGCAGGGCCAGCACCTTTGAGCCCCAGTCATCTTGGCAACCTCTGCAAACAGCTGGCTCTCCATTGGCAATTGAGGATGCTGTTGACAGTAGGGAGAAGGAGACCCTCTGGTTTCCCTATGGTGACTCACTCCTCCTGGACACAGCTTCAACCCTAGGGAGTGAATATCTAAGCCGGGGGGCAGTGCCATTCAGCTGCCCCACGGAGGACCAGCCTCTAAACCCAGGCATTAGCTCATCACAGTGCAGCATGGCCTGGGGAAGCCGACCAGCCTTCCTCCAAGAAATTGAGATGCAATAGGTCTGAAATGGGAGCCAGGAATTCCTAAGCCTTGTCCACAAAGTGGATATCACCTGGCAGCTGCTTAGAATTGCAGGATCCCAGCCCCACAAAGACCAACTAAAATAGAATCATCTGCATCATAACCGAGTCCCAGTGGTGTGTGTGCATTGCAATATTTGTGAGACACTGTTGGAATCAAAGATGCTGTAAAGTGGGTGCAACTCTGAGGCTGATTTCACCAAAGGGGGAAGGAGACGAGAAATGGTGTCAGTTGGCGGGTTTCTGAAGTAAACCCTACTTCTCACTGGACCCACAGCTGCATTGGAAGAAAGATTCCTTTTAAGAAGTAGTTAATGGGCCAGGCGCAGTGGCTCATGCCTGTAATCGTAGCACTTTGCGAGGCCTAGGTAGGTGGATCACCTGAGGTCAGGAGTTCCAGACCAGCCTGGCCAACATGGCGAAACCTCGTCTCTACTAAATACAAAAAATTAGCTGGGCGTGGTGGCATATGCCTGTAATCCCAGCTACTTGGGAGGCTGAGGCAGAAGAATCACTTGAACCCGGGAGGCAGAGGTTGCAGTGAGCTGAGATTGCGGCGCCATCGCACTCCAGCCTGGGCAACAAGAGCAAAACTCCATCTCAGAAAAAAAAAAAAAAAAAAAAAAAGAAGAAGAAGTAGCTAATGGATGATGGATGCTGGGCTTAATACCTAGGTGATGGGTTGATCTGTGCAGCAAACCACCATGGCACACGTTTACCTATGTAACACATGTTTACCTATGTGCATCCTTCACATGTACCCCGGAACTTAAAATAAAAGTTGATTAAAAAAATTAAAAAAGCATCTCCACTGCCTCCTGTCTTGGCATTTTCGAATTCCTGACCCTTCCCATATTCTGGCTTCAGCCCTCAGAGACCCTTGCCCCTCTGGGCACTGTGGGGACCCAGAGGCAGAGCAGAGGGTGTGGGGAGCCGCATAGTCCCTGGATCCTGGGAGCTTTCGAGGAAGGCTGGCCAGAGCTCTGGGGCCTGGGGTGAGGCACATACAGCCACACTCTAGCCCCAGGGAACAGGTGAGAAAATAACGTGCTCCACTCCCCTCCCACTGAGGCCAGATATCGCAGAACTTTGTGAACTAGGAAGAGGGAGCTCACTGGAAGGAGGGTGACTGTACTCCTGCTGCCCCAGGGAGGAGCAGCTGCGGAAATGAAGGGGCTGCTTCATGCTACCTGGGGGAACCCCTGAGTTTCTGTGCCCCACTGGAGGTAAGAAGAGTAGAGTTTGAAGAAGATACTGATCTCGAGATTTCCGTGTTTTGTACTGTTTGTACAATACGTAAAGCACTACTCAAAAGCAATACAGACAGCCTTAAAGAGGAAGGAAGTTCTGCCACATGGTACGATACAGATGAAACCTGAGGACATTATGCCAAGTGAAATAAGCCAGACATGGACAGACAGATTCTGCATGATTCCACTTATAGGAGGTACGTAGGGTGGTCAAAATCACAGAGACAAAATCTAGAAGGGCGGTTGCCAGGGGCCAGGGGGAGGGGGAATGGGAGTTATTATTTAATGGGTACAGTTTCAGTTTGGGAAGATGAAAAATTCTGGAGATGGATGGCCATGGTGGTTCTGCAACAGTATGAATGAATGCACTTAATGCTACTGAACTGTACATCTAAAAATAGTTAAGATGGTCAATTTTATTTATTTTACCATAATTTTTTTTTTCTTGAGACGGAGTCTTGCTCCGTCGCCCAGGCTGGAGTGCAGTGGCGCGATCTCGGCTCACTGCAAGCTTTGCCTCCCAGGTTCAAGCCATTCTCCTGCCTCAGCCTCCTGAGTAGCTGGGACTACAGGCACCTGCCACCACGCCCAACTAATTTTTTTTGTATTTTTAGTAGAGACGGGGTTTCACCATGTTAGCCAGGATGGTCTCGATCTCCTGACCTCGTGATCCATGCGCCTTGGCCTCCCAAAGTGCTGGGATTACAGGCGTGAGCCACCGCGCCCGGCCACCATAATTTTTTAAAAAGCAATTCAGGGCCAGGTTCAGCAGTTCATGCCTATAATCTCAGCACTTTGCGGGGCTGAGGCAGGCAGATCACCTGAGGTCGGGAGTTCAAGACCAGCCTGGCCAACATGGTGAAACCCCATCTGTACTAAAAACACAAAAATTAACTGGGCATGGTGGCGCACGCCTGTAGTCCCAGCTACTCAGGAGGCTGAGGCACGAGAATTCCTTGACCCTGGGAGGTGGAGGTTGCAGTAAGCCAAGATCGCAGCACCACACTCCAGCCTGGACAACAGAGCAAGATTCTGTCTAAAAAAAAAAAAAAGAAAAAAGAAAAAAGAAAGAAAAAGCCAATTCAGGACCTATGTCTAGGCACCTCAGTAGCTGAAAGAGCAAAAATTACACCAACCCAAAATGGCAACCCCACAGCCCAACAGTGGCCACCCCATGTTCTAACAGCTAAGCATTACGGGTCCTGGAGAACACAGCTGTAGGGTGCGTTTGTCTTCTCTAATCCAGGCTCTCTGGGAGCTGTTCAACCCAGGGGCCTTGTGGAACCCAAACTGTGTACCCACCACCCCTGCTCCCAGAGCAGTTACAGCCAGGTGGGTCCAAGCAAAGATGTGAGAGAAGGGAAGGATGCACCCATGGGGGACGAGCAGGGAGCCAGGGGAGCCATCCTGGCAACCTGAGGCCCCAGGAAAGGGTATTGGCACTGGTGGCCACAAGGGGCACTGGGAGATGAGGCCGATGGCCGTCTGCTCACATCCCCCACCGCAAGCAGCCAGTTCCCTGGCCTTGCTCTTGGGGAGGGAGGGAGGAAGGCTGAGGGGGGTGCCATCCCTTGGGCATGCCTCTGCCAGGTTTTCTCATTACCCACAAGAGTGGCAGAAAACTGTTGCTCAGCCAGGCTCTGGAAGACTACAGCATCTGTGGGGTTTTCTGTAATAGGGAGGCCCGTGGCAATAGAACCCCCAATCTTTGAGGACAGTGTAGCGGGGAGACCGGAGGAGAAAGCTAAGTGGAAGGGAGATTAGTGATGGAGCCCAGTGTGAGCCCAGGCCTGGCTGTCTTCTGGGCGTGGCCTGGGACCACCCCACTGCGGGCTGCTGGGATGACAGGGCAGGGCCAGAACTGGATGTCTGCAGACAGACCCAGAGGGAGAACAAGTGTGTTCCTGCAGCAGGCCCCCTTAACCCCGGCCTGAGGCACCCCCTGTGCCACTGCCCTGTGCTGAGCTCAGCCTGGCTTCCAGCCAGGCCACTGAAGAGGCCCCAGGTAGGGGAAGACAGACCCAGAGCTGGCCCATTCTCTGGGCCACCCACCTGCAAGCCTCTACACTAGCATGAAAAGCAAACTTCTGTTGCCATGGAAACACAGCAGGTCTTTGGGGCCCCTCCTCAGCAACCACCACTTCCCTCCTTTGTGGCAGTTTCTGAACTGCATCCTGTGAACTCTCAGAGGTGCTTCAGACTCACAGATACCCGATTTTATGAGTAAAATATATGCAAACACTTAAAACACTCTCCAGCCTTCAATAGCAAACATGGACACTGGGAGCCCCTTGGCCTCCATGCCGTCTGCCCAGGGTAACTCAGCTCGTGCAGCTGCCGTCAGTGCAAGGCCACCCAGAGTGTGAAGCAAGCTGCTAAAAACCCCACCACCACCTCACTGGGCAAGCCTGGGCTCCTCCATCCTGCGCAACCCAGATGCAGCAGCAGAACGAATCTGACCGTGAAGCTGCAGCTGCAGTTATCGCCTTACTTATCCAAATTGTGGGCTTTCCAAATTAATCCCATTGTTCCTATGCACTGACTTTATAATAAGTAAATGTTATCAATGTAAATTAGTCATTGATATTCATACCATATTTCCCATTTGACATAATGGAGTTTCATGCATAATTTAGATTGAAAAGGGGGATTTCTCTGCTGAAAAAAAAGTGTGGAAACTTTCATGAGTGTCCGTGTGAAGAGACCACCAAACAGGCTTTGTGTGAGCAATAAAGCTTTTAATCACCTGAGTGCAGGCGGGCTGAGTCCGAAAAGAGTCAGCAAAGGGAGATAGGGGTGGGGCCGTTTTATAAGATTTGGGTAGGTAAAGGAAAATTACAGTCAAAGGGGGGTTGTTCTCTGGCGGGCAGGAGTGGGGGTCATAAGGTGCTCAGTAGGGGAGCTTTTGAGCCAGGATGAGCCAGGAGAAGGAATTTCTCAAGATAATGTCATCAGTTAAGGCAGGAACAGGCCATTTTCACTTCTTTTGTGGTGGAATGTCATCAGTTAAGGCAGGAACCGGTCATCTGGGATATGATGGCTTAGCTTGGGCTCAGAGGCCTGACATTCCTGTCTTCTTATATTAATAAGAAAAATAAAACGAAATAGTGGTAAAGTGTTGGCACGGCGAAAATTTTGGGGGATGGTATGGAGAGATAATGGGCTGCTTCGAGCGGGATTAGGGGTGGTGTGGGAACCTAGAGTGGGAGAGATTAAGCTGAAGGAAGATTTTGTGGTAAGGGGTGATATTGTGGGACTGTTAGAAGAAACATTTGTCATTTAGAATTATTGGTGATGGCCTGGATACGGTTTTGTATGAATTGGAAAACTAAACAGAATAAGAGAAGGAGAAAAACAGGTATTAAAGGTCTAAGAATTGGGAGGACCTAGGACATTTAATTAGAGAGTGCCTAAAGAGATTCAGCATAGTCCTGCCAGCAAAGATTATTTATTTACTTTAAGAGTTAAGAGTGGCAGTTTGGGGATAGCACCAGGAGATATCAGCTGTGATGGCTTGGAGAAACAGTGTAAACTGGCAGTGTAAACAAGAGCAGGGCATGTATGAGTAGTTGAGAACAGTGAATAGGAGTATGACTAGACAGAAGATAGTAGGGATGACAAGTTTTTTGGGGCACAGTCTAAGTTGGTCTGGTGTCTGGAATGAGACTGGGGCCTAATAAAAAGGAGCATCTAAACAGGAGCTTAAATGGGCTGTACTTTGTAGCATTCCGAGGACAGGCCTGAATTCTGAGAAGGGAAAGTGGTAAAAGTATGGTCTAGTCTTTTTTAAGTTGGTGGCTGAGCTTGGTGAGGTGTGTTTTTAAAAGACCATTAGTCCGTTTACCTTTCCTGAAGACTGAGGACTGTAAGGGAGATAAAGGTTTCACTGAATACTAAAAGCCTGAAAAAATGCTTGGCTGATTTGACTAATAAAGGCCGGTCTGCTGTCAGACTGTATAGAGGTGGGAAGGCTAAACCAAGGAATTATGTCTGACAGAAGGGAAGAAATGACCGCAGTGGCCTTCTCAGACCTTGTAGGAAAGGCCTCTACATATCCAGTGAAAGTGTCTACCTAGACTAAGAGATACTTTCGTTTTCTGACTCGGGGCATGTGAGTAAAGTCAATTTGCCAGTCCTGGGCAGGGACAAATCCTTGAGCTTGATGTGTAGGAAAGGGAGGGGGCCTGAACAATCCCTGAGGGGTAGTAGAATAGCAGATGGAACACTGAGAAGTGGTCTCCTTGAGGATAGATTTCCAGGATGGAAAGGAAATGAGAGGTTCTAAGAGACGGGCTAGCGGCTTGTAACCTACATGGAAGAGGTTATGAAATGACGACAGAATAGAATGGGCCTGTGAGGCTGGAAGGAGATCTTTTCCTTGGTCTAAGAACTATTTGCCTTGTGTGCGAAGAGACTGATAGGTGGAAGTTTCAGCAGGGGAGTAGGTGGGAGTGACTGAGGTGAAGGAGAAAAACTGAAAGTGAGGGATATAAGTTGGAATGCTAGCTGCTTTTTTAGCTATCTTCTCAGCATAAGCATTGTCCTGAGCGATGGGATCTGATGCCCTTTGATGGCCTTTGCAGTGAATGACTCTAGCTTCCTTTGGAAGTAAAGCAGCTTTGAGAAGCGTTTTTATTAAAGAGGCATTAATGATAGAGGACATTTGTGTAGTGAGGAAACCTCTTGCATGGAGGTGCAGGATATGGAAGGCATATTTAGAGTCAGTATAAATATTGACGTTTAGTCCTTTTGCAGGAGTGTGGGCTTGACTTAAGGCAATGAGTTCAGCTTGCTGAGAGGTAGTGGAGGGGGAAAGAGCGGTAGCCTCAATGATAGATGTGGAAGATACTATAGCATAGCCTGCCTTTGCTGGTGAGTGGCGATTAGGCTTGGTGGAACTGCCATCAATAAACTAAGTGTGTTCAGGGTGAGGAACATGAAAGAAAGAAATGTGGGGAAATGGGGTGAACGTCAGGTGGATCAGAGAGAGGCAGTCATGAGGGTCAGGTGTGGTATCCGGAATAATGTGGGAGACTCAACAAAGAGTGAGTACAGCTGAAGGAGCCGGGAAGCAGAAAGTATATGTGTCAGGTGTGAGGAAGAAAATAGATTTTGGAAGTTATGAGAACTGTAGAGAGTGAGTTGAGCATAGTTTGTGATTTTAAGGGCCTCTAAAAGTATTAGGGCAGTGGTAGCCGCCATACACAGACTTGAGGGCTAGGCTAAAACAGTAAGGTCAAATTGTTTGGATAAAAAGGCTACAGGGTGCGGTCCTGATCCTTGTGTAAGAATTCTGACCGCACTAACCATGCCTAGGAAGGAAAGGAGTTGTTGTTTCGTAAGGGATTGAGGTTTGGGAGATTAGTCAGATACGATCAGCAGGGAGAGCACGTGTGTTTTTATGAGAATTATGCCGAGATAGGTAACAGATGAGGATGAAATTTGGGCTTGACTGAAGTAATGGGACCTGTCTGTGAAGCCTTGCAGCAGTACAGCCCAGGTGATTTGCTGAGCCTAATGGGTGTCAGGGTCAGTCTAAGTGAAAGCAAAGAGAGGCTGGGATGAAGGGTGCAAAGGAATAGTAAAGAAAGCGTGTTTGAGATCCAGAACAGAATAATGGGTAGTAGAGGGAGATATTGAGGATAGGAGAGTATATGGGTTTGGCACCACAGGGTGGATAGGCAAAACAATTTGGTTGATAAGGCTCAGATCCTGAACTAACCTGTAAGGCTTGTCTGGTTTTAGGACAGGTAAAATGGGGGAATTGTAAGTAGAGTTTATAGGCTTTAAAAGGCCATGCTGTAGCAGGCGAGTGATAACAGGCTTTAATCTTTTTAAAGCATGCTATGGGATATTGGCATTGAGCGGGGTAAGGGTGATTAGGTTTTAATGAGATGGTAAGGGGTGCATGATCGGTCACCAAGGAGGGAGTAGAGGTATATTATACTTGTGGGTTAAGGTGGGGGGATACGAGAGGAGGACGCAAAGGAGGCTTTGGATTGGGAAGAAGGGCGGCAATGAGATGTAGCCTTAGTCCAGGAATAGTCAGGGAAGCAGATAGTTTAGTTAAAGTGTCTCGGCCTAATAAGGGAACTGGGCAGGTGGGGATAACTAAAAAGGGGTGCTTAAAAGAGTATTGTCTAAGTTGGCACCAGAGTTGGGGAGTTTTAAGAGGTTTAGAAGCTTGACTGTCAATACCTACAACAGTTATGGAGGCAAGGGAAACAGGCCCTTGAAAAGAAGGTAATGTGGAGTGGGTAGCCTCCGTATTGATTAAGAAGGGGACGGACTTACTCTCCACTGTGAGAGTTACTTAGAGCATCTGTGATGGTCCTGTAAGCTTCTGAGGCAATCAGGCGGTGTCAGTCTTCAGCTGCTAAGCCGAGAAGATCTGGGAAGGAGTCAGTCAGAGAGCCTTGAGCCAGAGTTCCAGGGGCTCTGGGAGTGGCTGCCAGGTGAGTTGAACAGTCCGATTTCCAGTGGGGTCCTGCACAGATGGGACACGGCTTAGGAGGAATCCTGGGCTGTGGGCATTCCTTGGCCTGGTGGCCAGATTTCTGGCACTCGTAGCAAGCTCCTGGGGGAGGCAGTTCTGGAGGAACGCCTGGCCACTGCGGTTCAGGCGTTTGGAAGTTCTTGTGTGCTGGAGATGTGGCTGGAGTTTGTCTCACAGTGGAGGCAAGGAATTGCAACTCGGAAATATCTTGCTACTTGGCTGCCTCTACTCTATTGTTGTACACCTTGAAGGCAAGGTTAAGTAAGTCCTGTTGTGGGGTTGGAGGGCCGGAATTTAATTTTTGGAGTTTTATTTAATGTCGGGAGCAGATTGGGTAATACAATGTATATTGAGAATAAGGCGGCCTTTTGACCTTTTAGGGTCTAGGGCTGTCAAGCGTCTCAGGGTTGCTGCCAAATGAGCCATGAACTGGGCTGGATTTTTATATTTGATGAAAAAGAGCCTAAACGCTCTCTGATTTGGGATAAAGAAAAAGGAGCATTAACCTTGACTATGCCTTTAGCTCCAGCCACCTTTTTAAGAGTAAATTGCTGGGCAGGTGGGGGAGGGGTAGTCACGGAACGAAACTATAAGCTGGACTGGGTGTGAGGAGGGGAGGTGATAAAAGGATTATATAGGGTGGAGGAGTGGAGGCTGAGGAAGAATTGAGACCTCGCTCAGCCTGGTGAGGAGGGGAGAGGTCAGATGGGTCCGTAGAAAAGGAAGATTAGACAGACTCAGCAACGCTTGGGGTTGGGACTGAGGGGACAGGTGGGAGGGAAAGAAGGAAGATTTGGGACGAGTCACATTGGGAACAGAGACTAGGGAGGGACCGATGTGTAAAAGAATGCCTGGACATCAGGTACTTCAGACCGTTTGCCTATTTTACGACAAGAATTATTTAGATCTTGTAGGACGGAAAAATTGAAAGTGCCGTTTTCCGGCTATTTGGAACTACTGTTGAGTTTGTACTGGGGTCAAGCGGCATTGCAGAAGAAAATAAGGCATTTAGGTTTTAGGTCAGGAGTGAGTTGAAGAGGTTTTAAGTTCTTAAGAACACGGGCTAAGGGAGAAGAAGGAGGAATGGAAGGTGGAAGCTTGCCCATAGTGAAGGAGGCAAGCCCAGAGAAAAGAGAGTAGAGACACGGAGAAGGGGTGGGGGATTCTTACCCTCCAGAAAAGTGGAAAAGGGGTCAGGGCACGGAAAAAAGGGATGGGGCACAGAGATAAGAGGTTGGGGTTCTTGTCCCTCCTCCAGAAAAGTGGGACTTGCCGCAAAGGGTGAAGGACCAAGGCAGGCGTCCCTGAGTGGTGTGACACCTCTGAAACGTGGGTGAATAATCAGGCGTCCCTGCAATGATTAAACACCAAGGGAAGGCTGCCTTCCCAGTCCATGACCGGCGCCAGAGTTTTAGGTCCACAGATAAAACGTGTCTCCTTTGTCTCTACCAGAAAATGAAAGGAATTGAAATTAAGAGAAGGCAGAGATTGAAGTGTGGCGTTAAGATTGAAAGGAGAAAGAGGTTGAGGAATAGTGAGGGAGGTTGGAGAAGAGAGTAAAAAGAGGCCGCTTACCTGATTTAAAATTGGTGAGATGTTCCTTGGGCTGGTGGGTCTGAGGACCTGAGGTCATAGGTGGATCTTTTTCACGGAGCAAAGAGCAGGACAGGGGATTGATCTCCCAAGGGAGGTCCCCTGATCCGAGTCACAGCACCAAATTTCATGTGCGTCCGTGTGAAGAGACCACCAAACAGGCTTTGTGTGAGCAATAAAGCTTTTAATCACCTGAGTGCAGGCGGGCTGAGTCTGAAAAGAGTCAGCAAAGGGAGATAGGGGTGGGGCCGTTTTATAAGATTTGGGTAGGTAAAGGAAAATTACAGTCAAAGGGGAGTTCTCTGGCGGGCAGGAGTGGGGGGTCACAAGGTGCTCAATAGGGGAGCTTTTGAGCCAGGATGAGCCAGGAGAAGGAATTTCTCAAGATAATATCATCAGTTAAGGCAGGAACAGGCCATTTTCACTTCTTTTGTGGTGGAATGTCATCAGTTAAGGCAGGAACCGGCCATCTGGATGTGTACGTGCAGGTCACAGGGGATATGATGGCTTAGCTTGGGCTTAGAGGCCTGACAGAAACCACTGACATAAAGGGAGATGCCAGGAACCACTGGGCACCAGGTGGATGGAAAGGGCCCAGGTTGGATGAGGACTGGGGAGACAACCGGTGGACTGTTTGGGTTTTATTGCCATATTCTATGTACATAAAAAACAACATAGGCCGGGTGCAGTGGCTCACGCCTGTAATCTCAGCACTTTGGGAGGCTGAAGCGGGCAGATCACCTGAGGTCGGGAGTTCAAGACCTCAAGACCAGCCTGACATGGTGAAACCCTGTCTCTACTAAAAATACAAAATTAGCTGGGCGTGGTAGCGCATGCCTGTAATCCCAGCTACTCGGGAGGCTGAGGCAGGAGAATCACTTGAACCCGGGAGGCGGAGAGGTTGTGGTGAGGCGAGATTGCACCATTGCACTCCAGCCTGGGCAACAAGAGCGAAACTCCTTCTCAAAAAAATAAAATAAAAATAAAAATAAAATAAAAAATATTCCACGTAGAGTTATGCAAAAAAGGAAATGTTACCACAGCATGAAGTGTGCCGCTTGGCTCAGTTGTGAATAGTGATAACAGCCAGAATAATGGTCACGCGGAATACTGATTTGACCGAAACTGTGACAAACCTCGTCAGCCTGGCAGGGGTGCGTGTGGAGCGAGCCGCTGGCCAAGTGCTGCCAGATGCCCCAAGTGACCCAGAGAAATGGTCATCTGGATTTCCACGCTAAACATTTCCCGATTTTTAAATGCTGCCAAGTATCTTTTCAAAGATACACTTCAGGCCAAACACACCTGCTGGGGGCTAGCTGAAGCAGCCGTCCCGTTTGCGATTCTGCCCGGGAGGGCCCTCAAGCGCTTGCCCCAGGGTCTCGGCAGTTCTCCGGGAAGTCGGGGCCCCGCCGGTCTGGCAGATGCTTCCTAGCTAACCCAGGGGCAGCGCGCTGGGCGGAGGCCCTCCCTGGGGAGCCCCCGGGGTCCCCGGCCAACAGCTGTGCCTGCTGCCACACCTCCCAGCTGGACACAGCTCTCCTGTAGCGAAAACAAAACCCACCGCGCAGGTGGCTGCAGGAGCCCCCGCGCAACGCGCCCGCTCCTGGCCGCGCACGCCCCCTGGCGGCCATCGGGAAGCATCGCCGCCGCGTTCCTTGGGGAGAGCCACGCCTCTGGGAAAGCTAAGAACTGTTCACATTAGAAGCATCCACTTGCACAGTTTTTTTGTTGCTGTTTTTGGGGGGATTTTGTTGTTGTTGTTTTGTGGGTTTCTTTTTCTTTTTGAGACAGAGCCTAACTCTGTCACCCAGGCTGGAGTCTGGCGGCACGATCTCGGCTCACTGCAACCTCCAACTCCCAGGTTCAAGCAATTCTCTTGCCTCAGCCTACCCAGTAGCTGGGATTACAGGCGCCCACCGTCACGCCCGGCTAATTTTTGTATTTTAGTAGAGACGGGGTTTCACCATGTTGGTCAGGCTGGTCTCAAACTCCTGACCTCATGATCCGCCCACCTCGGCCTCTCAAAGTGCTAGGATTACAGGCGTGAGCCACCGCGCCCGGCCTGCACGTTTTATTTGAACCTCAGGTACACAGATTAATCATCATCCTGAGTTCATAACACTCTTACCCTCTAATCATGGTCCATGCATGGCCTCCTTCCTCCCTCCTTCCCTATTTTTTGTTTGTAGTCAGCACTGAAGCTAGCCGTGACAACCTACATTCAACTGTAACAATATGCTTCTTCAGTTCATCACCCTCCCATCTTTTTCCTCCCAAGGTAACCTCCCAAATCCCCCACTGATCACGGGCTTGCATTTCTTGTAATCTTGGTAGTTTATAATTAAATGGAAAAGATACCACACTGTATGTAATCTTTCAGGACTTTATTCACTTACCATTATGCAACATGTTACATCCTCTTGGCCTCACCTATCCCTTGATCCAGCCACCACTGCAGTGCTAGCCCTGCAAGGCCTACGACCATGTCATGCCAGCATAACCTGATAGCTGTGATTTGGGCCTTCAACTGTCACCTTGGCGCTTTCCTGTGGACACTGCCATGGGACCTGCTCAGCGGCCACACAGTGCAACTTGCAAGTGCTGCGGGGGAATTCACTCCCTGTGAGGTAACACTGACCAACGGGACACAGGAACCAGTGCGTGCATTCTTCCTCCTTCTCTCCTGGACCAGACCACCCTGAGGCACATTTTACACAGCTTCTCAGAGGACAGTCCTGTGGGATTGAGCAACCAATCACACAGTGGTGGCTAACTCAGTAATATCCTCATATTGGCTCACTCTCCTTCCCTGGTTCAGTCATGATGATGGCTCAGCGGGCCACGTGGATACAAGCTGAAAATGTGTGCTGGCTGCACTAATAGTGTTATTTCAGGGGTAGCCTTGAAAGACAGCAGTGAAAGGAAACACTCCCAATGGGCAAAGCTCTGGGCAGTGCATCTGATCATCCGCTGGAAAGAAAATATACAGACTCAGGGAGTGGTGAACGGCTTGGCTGATTGGCCAGGGGACTGGAAAGAGAAAGACCGCAAGGCCCCAGAGGGATGAGTGAGACAAAACGAGTCTTCAGCCACTAAACTTCTCAAACAAGCAAGTCATTTGAACAAGCGGTGGATTTCTTACAAAATGCAAACCCTGAGTAATGAGGCCACTGCATATCAGAAAAAAAGCCCAGAAAAAAACCTGCATAATACATGTTATGACTGAAAGCCAGGTATGGATGGAATGAAAGGGACAGGCAGAGCTGGACTAGCTAGGGGGCTGTAAGGGTGCTCAGAACAGCAGATGACCTGATACAAAACCTGGAGTGGATGTCACAGTTCCTGTGGAGCAAAGATCTAAGTCTGAGCTGGTACAACTCAGTCTGGGGCAAACGACAGCAGAGGGACAAGACTTAGATATGGGGTTGCATCCCCAGATTCATTCCTACCCAGGAGGAAGTCCCAAATATTCCTAAACTTACTACATACTTGCTGTGGTTTTGTGAGGTGGTGTGTTGTGTGTGTGTGTGTTTGCCTGGATTGTGCTTCTCTTTTGCAAGAACCTGTTCACTGGATCCATTTATTGTGATCCCTGTTGGTGACTCATATCAGGAGCAGTCAGATGCATGCCCAAGAATGGTGTTTACTCATAAAGCTTGCCAAGCATAACATTTGAAACAATGCCTCTTTCTGGGAGAAGAAAAAGTATTTGGTCTTCTCACACAGGTTTTATACCAACAGAGGTGCTATACAGAGCTTTCTTTTTTTGAGATGGAGTTCCGCTTTTATTGCCCAGCTGGAGTGCAATGGCGTGATCTCAGCTCACCACAACTTCCGCCTCCCAGGTTCAAGCGATTCTCCTGCCTCAGCCTCCCGAATAGCTGGGATTACAGACGTGAGCCACCACACCTGGCTAATTTTTTTGTATTTTTACTAGAGACAGGGTTTCTCCATGTTGGTCAGGCTGGTCTTGAACTACTGACCTCAGGTGACCCACCTGCTTCAGCGTCCCAAAGGAGCCACCGTGCCCAGCCTATACAGAGCTTTCTTTAGCTGAACATCCCTGTCTGTCGAATGGATGCTGGGAACTCTACTGTGGATTAGGGAAGCTTCAAAAAGAGTGTGGCCACCTTTTGTTTCAATTGTGCTGACATAATAAAAATGAATGAATGTTTTGCTGCCATCCTACCTGGTACTTGGTTTGCAACCTAGGGTATTGCTAATGCATTATTTTAGATCTCCCTGTGGGGAATGTCAGTTTGCTTTCACGAGCACAGCATATAGCACACTTTTATTGCCCTGAATTTCCCAGTGATATGGCATCAGTGGGTTGGACAAACCCAGCACAGTGTGAACTGCTGGTGTATGGGCAGGCATTTCCATCATGTCTGCACAAAGAAGACTGCTTTCAGGGCGTTACATGCCACCGAAGCACCACTGACGAAAGACAGGTGGGCCCTGAGCAAGGACAAAACCCAGGCGCTCTGCCTTTCAAGTGGCCATCTTGGGGGCTGTGTCACAGCTCAAATAGATATTTCACAATTAAATAAGGAAAACTTTGTAATAGCCACCAACTACAAAAGAAGAAGAAGAAGAGGAGGAGGAGGAAGAGGAAGAAGAAGAAGAAGATAGAAGGAGAAGGAGGAGAGGAGGGGGAGGGGGAGGGGGAGGGGGAGGAGAAAAGAAGAAAGAAGAAGAAGAAGAAGAAGAAAAGTGGCCCTACAGCAAAATTGGCCGCTGGATGGTACATCCCAAACCTAAGAATATTCCTACAGCTTCCATCCCCCAAGTCATCAGACATGTGGCCACATTTGCCCAAGAGCCTGAACAACAAAGAACCTAAGAATCAGCCCAGACAGCAGTAACAGAAGCCTTGCCCTAGAGCCTTTATTTCCTTCGGGTCAAGGAACTACAGGGGTCTGGGATGAACTGCACAGTTGATTAGAGCCTTTGGCAAACCAGACTTCTCTGGTTCTTCTTCTAGACTTTGACCTTTTGAACTTGAGGACTTCCTCCTGCTGCTGAGAAACAACGGCCAGCATCACTGAGCCCTGCCTACGCAAAACAGTCTTCAACTTGACATTCTCATCCTGCAATTCTGAACTAAGTTTCACAAATGGGTGGGACAAGCTCCAGAACATCCCATCACGAGAAGAAAATGGATCTTCCAATTAAGGGCCAAACCCAGCTCCTCAGCCTTTAGCCATCTTCAGGGTGGGCCAAACAGGTGGTGGCC
Organism: Pan troglodytes; assembly: GCF_028858775.2. NCBI lineage: Eukaryota > Metazoa > Chordata > Mammalia > Primates > Hominidae > Pan > Pan troglodytes. Next base: position 36,486,874 of record NC_086015.1, read on the forward strand.
CACCCAGGAGACAGAAATAGTGTCTTTCCTACTGTTTTACCAAAACTGCTGGTTTTATGAAGATGCCACCTATGAAATAGGCCACCTGACAAGAAGGCATCACTGAAGAAAGAGCCCACCCACCTCTGAGCAAGCAGGGCCTTTGGAATGCTACAGCCATCCAGTGATGGCGCAAGGGTGATGGCCCACAGCTGTGGGCACTCTGTGCAATGGGCTGAACTCCAGAAGGGATTTCTGGCCACAGAGAGTACTGCCCTAAGATTAAACATGCCACATGGGCTGTCACGAATGGCCCATCTGTATGGTCAGATCTTTGGGCCAACCAGGACTGGACCAGAAAAGACATACCGTATATTGGATGGCCCCTACCTTGGGGACATGTTAACTATTTAATTACAAACTCAGTATCTATCTATATGGTTATATGAAGCAAACACATCTAGTGAAAAGCATTTAAAGTGAAAAAGTCAGTCAAACATATGTGGCCATCACCTCCACTACAGACCAATCAACTTGTGCTCAAATCCACCATATGCATGGAACCACCATAAAGGATTGAGATGCCCAGTGATCAATTATGGAGGCCATTGTTTTTTGTTTGTTTTTTTGAGACGGAGTCTCGCTTTGTCACCCAGGCTGGAGTGCAGTGGTGCAACCTCAGCTCACTGCAAGGTCCGCCTCCCGGGGTCATGCCATTCTCCTGCCTCAGCCTCCTGAGTAACCGGACTACAGGCGCCCGTACCACACCCGGCTAATTTTTTGGTTTTTTTTGTTTGTTTGTTTGTTTTTAGTAGAGACAGGGTTACACCGTGTTCACCAGGATGGTCTTGATCTCCTGACCTCGTGATCTGCCCACCTCGGCCTCCCAAAGTGCTGGGCTTACAGGCGTAAGCCACCGCGCCCGGCCAGAGGCCATGTTTAACTGCAAAGACTGTATTATTTGCCAGCTATACCAGACCCTTCAATGCTGACTTCCACAGGGACAGCTGGTCCACCTTCATCTACTTACAAGCTGCACAAGCTGATGATAATCACCTCTGCTTACCCGAGCTCCCTTCAATGGATAAATAAATGAATGGTTCATTTTGTTCAGATCTCTGTGGATAGACTAAAACTTGGATACTCTGTATCAGGTGTTCTATGGCCACCTTCCTCTGCCTGCTATGTACTTATGATAACAAAATGGCAACTCGTGGGTCCAGAAAAAGGACAACTTGAGTCATCCCTAAGACAGGATGACAGATCCCAACTGATCTGGTATAAATGTCTTGACCCTAGAAGTGCATGGAGGCCAAGGGGAAGTGAATCACTCTCTCTTTTTCTATTACAGGCATGAACAACAGTCCCAAATGTCCTTCTACGACTCTTCTAGTTCTCATGTTGTTAAATATGTCACCCCTGGCCCAGCCCAGCTGTAGAACCCCAAGGGTCAGGGGTTAAGACAAATTTGGATGGCATGGAGGTTTGTTTCCTCCCTCATTTTAGTAGCTTGTTGGAGAGATGGCTCAAAAGGTCCAAATCAGCGCAGTGGACTAACATACTGAGTCTAGCCCCTGAACCTTTGAAGAGCCCTTTTTTGAATAAGGCCACTTACTACTCTAACAGGGACTTTCATTCTTATAAAATTGCATAATCACTGTTGCCCCCTCCAACTTCCCTATAAACATGTAGAGCACCATGGGGCAGGTCCCTCTCTGCATGTAGTCTCTTTATGTCCAGCATAAATTGTGGGATAATGAAAGCTTGGGGAACTGTGCGTACTCAACATTTTTTTTTTTTTTTTTTTTTTTTTTTTTTTTTTGAGACAAGGTCTCACACCGTCACCCAGGCTGGAGTGCAGTGGCGTGATCTCGGCTCATTGCAGCCTCAAACTCCCAGGCTCAGGTGATCCTCCCACCTCAGTCTCCCAAGTAGCAAGGTCTATAGGCGCATGCCACCATACCTGGCTAATTTTTAAACATTTTTTTGTAGAGACAGGGTTTTGCCATGCTGCCTAGGCTGCATACTCAACTTCTAATCTGCTCCTTTCCCCCAGCATGTTAATTTTATCTGTACCGCGAAGCACGGTGTCATATTAAGCTAGACAGCTTTCCCTGTCGTAGAGAATTTCTGTATTTCACCGTGTGAACATATTCCCTTGTTCAGTAAAAATATTCTTTAATCAGAGAATGCTCATTGATGGCAGGAGCGACTGCTCTTGATTTTGAGGGCACAAGTTCAAGGAAATAGACAGATGGGTGGGATATAAGGAATAAGTGCCTGCTGAAGAATGGCCCCATCCTCCATCCCTCCCTTTACCATGCCCTTCGCCCCCTCACTCTGTAGTACCTCCTCCGTCTGACCCTGGGCTTGGGAATGCTAATGAATGTGATAAAAGTAGCTAGTTTTTTGTATCTTTGATAGAGATGGGGTTTCGCCATATTGCCCAGGCTGGTCTCAAACTCCTGACTTCAAGTGATCTGCCCACCTTGGCCTCCCAAAGTGCTGGGATTACAGGCGTGAGTCACCGTGCCTGGACCCAAGGGTGATTTAAAACTTCAGGGTCTCCATCCATGCCACCTACCCACAGAGGCTGGCTTTATTAACAGCTGGTTTCTTTCTCTGTTGCCCACATAAACCTGAGATTTAACTTGACTTAAGAGGATTCCAAGGGGAAAGCAATGGGTTGACATGGGTTTGTCCAGTGCCAACAGCAGGTCCCATTCTGCTTCTAGTGGAACAATCTTTCTGGGCATTAAATGCTCTGACTTCAGATGAGAGAAGGAGGGCAACAGGTGGCTAGGCAAGGTATCCAGAGGCTATACCACGTGCAGAGGTGATTAAGTACCTGAGGATCAAATAAAAAGGGCTCAGCCACTGGAAACCTAGAGTCACACTCCCAAATGACAAAATGGAACCAATATGAGGAGGAAGACTCCGTAAATCCAACAAACAGGAGAATTAGCACCAAAAGAACTTAAGATCTTAACAGAATGGTTTCAAAGAATATGTAGTATATGAAGTCAAAAGCTCAATGGACTTGCTAAATAGCAAATTAGTTAAAATTCAATGAATAAGTTAAAAACAGCTTAAGAAAAGAATTAGCGTTTGAGGCTGCCATGAGCCTCAAACATCCAGCCTTTTATCTCTCTGTAGCATAAAGAGAGAAAAAAAGTAGAAAAAATTATAGGAAGGTTAAATATTAGAGGACTGAATGAGAAAGTCCCACATACATCTCATAAGGAATCTAGAACAAGACAGAAAATAAGAAAACTAATTTCAAAGTGAAAATAGATGAGAATTTTCCAGAAATTCAATTTCATTCCTCAAATTAAAGAAGCACAACACATCCCCAGCAAGTTAAATAAAAATAAATCCACAGACATCTCCAGTGAAACTCAATACCAAATTCAAAGATACAATCTTAAAAGAACCAAAGATTACCTAGTATGAATGCAGACTGACATCATGTTTTTTGCAACATCAGGGGCCAGATGACAATGGAATAAAGTAGTATCTTTGAAGTAATGAGAAAAAATATCAATCTAGAATTCTATACCCACCTTAGCTATTTTTAAGAGTAAGGGTAAAATAAAATTTCACTCTTGCAGAAAGGACACCCAACTCTAGAGTTAGAAAACAGTAACCAAAAATAAGGTGGGACTCAAAGACTAAAATATGTTGGTAAATCTAAATAAGCAATGACTGCATAAAACAACATTAATAGTTAATTTAGGAAGTTGTTAAGATAAATGTAAAATACTAGGCAATAACAACATAGTACATGAGAAGAATTGATAGCCATTAATTCTTTTTTTTTTTTTTTTTGAGATGGAGTCTCGCTCTATCGCCCAGGCTGGAGTGCAGTGGCACTATCTCGGCTCACTGCAAGCTCCACCTCCCGGGTTCATGCCATTCTCCTGGATGACCATTAATTCTAATGTCTCTTAGTATCATTGAGGACATGAGTAGGAGTTCTGATTAATATTACAAATCTTTATGAAATCAAATATGCATGCTAAAAATTTGATGCATATTCCTAGATTCTGAGGAATTCTAGCAAAGTGGCAGGAATGACAGAATTATAAAGTTGCTATTTTGCAACTGCTAACAAAGTAACTGATTTAGGCAAAGATCAATGGATGAAACTTTTTAGCTAAAAAATTGATGGGAAACTTCACAGTGAGTGGGGAACACATGGTCAGTGCCTGAACCCACTAAGTGTGCACTGAATGTGGTATTACCAGAGAATACAGCACCACCTACAAAAAAAAAAAAAAAAAGTTTAATCTGAATTTAAGCATGCCTTTAGGGCTTTCAGTTTACAGAAAATACTGGAAATAAAGGAATAAGTTAACATAACAGAAATTAATAAATCCAAAATGTGAGATATCTGACAGAAATCCACAGACAAACTAGTAGAGGTGTGTAGAGTATTAGGAATGCAATTCATTTTTGATTATTGATCTTATATTCAGCAAACTTGCTGACGTATTCTGTTACTTCTACTAGTAATATGCTAGTATGCATATCAGAATATGTAATTTGCTAATCAGAATATGTAATTTCTTATAAATATCCCATTCTGGGTAACTATAAAAATAAGTATCTAGGATAAATCTGACTAAAGATATGTAAGACCTTTATGAAAACAAAAGAAAATTACTGAAAAACAATAAAAGACCTAAATCAATGGAGATTCTATGTTCATGAATATGAAGTTCAACCAGTAAGATGCCATTTCCCCCAAAAGTAATCTTCCAATTCAATGCAATTCCAAGAAAAAAGCAAGAGATAGGTGAGGTCTATCGCTACAAAAAATTTTTAAAAGGTGGCCAGGTATGGTGGTGTGTACCAGTAGTCCCAGCTACTTGGGAGACTGAGGTGGGAGGATCACTTGAGCCCAGGAGTTGAAGGCTGCAGTGATGCAGTGAGCCAGAGCACACCACTGCACTCCAGCATGGGCAATAGAGTAAGACCCTGTTGAGAGGGAGGGGAGGGAGAGAGGGGGCAAGGGAGACATGGAGGGAGGGAGAGAGGGAGGAAGGAAGGAAAGGACAGAGGGAGGGAGGGAAGGAGGGAAGGAAGGACAAATTTGGAGGTTGGTACATAAACCAAGGAAATAGAACAGAGAACCCAGAAATAAATCCATGCATTTACTGCCAACTGGTATTTGAGAAAGGTACCAAGAACATACGTTGGGGAAAAGACAATCTCTTAAATAAATGGTGCTGGTTAATGGTAACTTGGGAAATGAATATAGTGCTGGGAAAACTGGATATCCATATGCAGAAAAATGAAATAGACCCCTCTCTCTCACCATATATGAAAATCAACTCAAAATGGATCGTAGACCTAAAAGATCTGAAACTACAAGAAGAAAACGGGAAATGCTTCATGAAATTGGACTGGGCAAGGATTTTTTTAATAAGACCTCAAAAGCACAGGCAATGAAAGCAAAAATAGACAGATGGAATTACATTAAACCAAAAGGCTGTGGCCCAGCAAAGGAAACAATCAATAGAGTGAAGAGACAATCTATAGAATGGGAGAAAAGTATTTGCAAACTATCCATCTGACAAGATGTTAATATCCGGAATATACAAGAAACTCAAACAGCTCAATAGCCTCCCCCGCCAAAAAAAAAACCTAATGCCCAAAACACCTAAATAGACATTTCTCAAAGAAAAGACATACAAATGGCCAACAGAAACATGAAAAAAATGTTCAATATCACCATTCATCAGAGAAATGCAAATCAAACCACAATGAACTATGAGCTCATTGGCAACTATTAAAAAGACAAAAAATAGGGCCAGGCGCCAATGGCTCACGCCGGTAATCCCAGCATTTTGGGAGGCCAAGGCAGGTGGATCACAAGGTCAAGAGATCGAGATCATCCTGGCCAACATTGTGAAACCCCATCTCTACTAAAAATACAAAAATTAGCTGGGCGTGGTGGCGCATGCCTGTAGTCCCAGCTACTTGGGAGGCTGAGGCAGGAGAATCGCTTGAACCTGGGAGGCGGAGGTTGCAGTGAGCCAAGATCATGCCACTGCACTCCAGCCTGGGCGACAGTGTGAGACTCTGTCTCAAAAAAAAAAAAAAAAAAGACAAAAAATATCAAATGTTAGCAAGGATTTAGAGAAAGGGAAACTCTTATGCACTGTGGGTGGAAATGTAAATTAGTACAGCCATTATGAAAAACAGTATGGAGGTTCCTCAAAAATTAAAAACAGAACTACCATATGATCCAGCAGTCTAATTACTGAGAATACATTCAATGGTGGTGAAATCAGTATGTCAAAGAGCTATCTGCACTCCCATATTTATTGCAGTGCTATTCACAATAGCCAAGATACAAAATCAATCCAAATGTCCATCTACAGATGACTGGATAAAGAAAACGTGGCATGTGTGTACAGAAATACACGATGGAATATTGTTCAATCATAAAACAATGAAATCCTGCTTTTTTTGGCAGCAACATGGATGAACCTGGAGGACATTATGTTAGAAGTGAAATAAGCCAGGCACAGAAAGACAAACACCACATGATCTCATTCATCTGTGGAATCTAAAAAAGTTGATTTCACAGAATGAGAGAGTAGAATAATGGTTACCAGTGTCTGGGGAGGGTAGTGAGTTTGCAGGAGTGGGGACTGGGAGAGGTTGGCCAATGGATACAAAGTTACAGTTAGGAAGAATAAATTCTGGTGTTCTATTATACAGCAGAGTGACTGTAGAAATGAATAATGTAGGCGGGCCAGTGGTGGCTCACCCTTGTAATTCCAACATTTTGGGAGGATCGCTTGAGCCCAGCAATTCAAGACCAGCTGGGGCAACATGGCAAAACTCGTCTCTACAAAAACTACAAAAATTAGCTACTCGGGGGCACTGAGGTGGGAGGAACGCTTGAACCCAGACGGTCAAGGCTGCACTGTGCTCCAGCCTGGGCGACAAAACCCTGTCTCAAACAACAACAATGTAGTGTATATTTCAAGATAGCTAGAAGACTTTGAATGTTATCACTACTAAGAAATAATAAATGTTTAAAGTGATGGATATGACAAACCCTGATTTGATACAATGTACACATATATTGAAACATCATACTGTACTCCATAAATATGTATAATTGTCAATTATAAATAATTAATTTAAAAAAGGAATATTCTATACTTCCTAAAATGTTTAAAGGTTTACATCTTATATTTAGTACTTGATGCTACTTTGGTTTTGATGTATTGTGTGAATGCCTCACACCATCTAGTTTATTGTTTCAATGGGTGGCCCCTTCTCTGACATACAATGTTGCTTCTGTTTAAGTGGATATATATGTATAGGTCTGTTGCTGGCTTTCTTGGGCTATTTTTTATTACCTATGCTAATAACACAGACTTGATCAAACCTTAATTTCTGATAGTGCAATTTCAAAATTGTTTTATGCTTGGCTTTTTTTTTTTTTTTTAAGATGGGGTCTGTGTCACCCACTCTGGAGTGCAGTGGCACAATCACAGCTCATTTCAGCCTCACACTCCTGGGAGAAAATGCTGTTAGGATCCTCTAGCGATCCTCCCACTTTAGCCTCCTGAGCGGATTGGACCACAGGTGCAGGCCACTGCGCCTGGCTAATTTCAGATCTGTTCTTTTTCCTCAAGATTGCTTTGGCAATCCAGAGTCTTTTGCACTTCCATATGAATTTTCAGATTATTTTTTCTATTTCTGAGAAATAAAGGTCAACAAACAAGTGAAAAGACAATCAGGTTCACCAGAAACAGGAAGAATACAAAAAAAAAAAAAAAAAAGAGGCACCATTTCAGTACCAGAAGAGCAAAAATGTTAAGTTAAACTAATATTAAGTGCATTACAAGAGTGGGGAAACCAGCACCTCATTCACTGCTGAGGGAAATATAAACTGGGTCTACCCTTTGGAGATCCATCTGGAAATATTTAGCCATGCTGAAATCATAACGTACCTTCTGACCCACCAGACAATTTAACTTCTAAGTAGTTACCCACCATGTAAATTCTCACATGTGCACAAGAAGAGATGATTCAAATACATTTGTTCCCTGTAATGTTAAGATGGTCAAAAGTTGAAAATGCTGTTAGAATTTTACTATCAGTAGGAGAATAAGTAAATTGTGACATATTCATACAATGAAATACCAAACAGCATTTAAAATGAATGAACCAGAGTTACAACCTTGAAGCAAATATGGCAAAATGTTATAATCTATTAAAGGTGAGTAGAGTCTACAACAGGTATTATCCTCTGTGCTTCCAGTACTTGAAATATTTCAGGCCAGGCACGGTGGCTCATGCCTGTAATCCCAGCACTTTGGGAGGCCAAGGCAGGTGGATCACCTGAGATCAGGAGTTTGAGACCAGCCTGACCAACATGGTGAAACCGCATCTCTACTAAAAACACAAAAAAATTAGCAGGGTGTGGTGGCGTGCGCCTGTAATCCCAGCTACTCAGGAGGCTGAAGCAGGAGAATCGCTTGAACCCGGGAGGCAGAGGTTGCAGTGAGCCAAGATGGCGCCACTGCACTCCAGCCTGAAGGACAGAGCAAGACTCTGTCTCCAAAACAAACAAATTAAAAAATTTTTAAAAGTAGCTAAATATAAAAATGTTGGGGAAAAGACAATACTTCTCCCCCCACCCTTTCTTTTTTTTTTTTTTTGAGATGGAGTTTTGCGCTTGTTTCCCAGGCTGGAGTGCAATGGCGTGACCTCGGCTCACTGCAACCTCCGCCTCTGGGGTTTGAGCGATTCTCCTGCCTCAGCCTCCAAAGTAGCTGGGGTTACAGTCATGTGCCACCACACCCAGCTAAATTTTGTATTTTTACTAGAGATGGGGTTTCACCACGTTGGCCTGGCTGGTTTCGAACTCCTGACCTTAGCTGATCCACCTGCCTTGGCCTCCCAAAGTGCTGGGATTACAGGAGTGAGCCACTGCGCCCAGCCTCCCCCTTTATTATATCAATTTCTAGGACACACATTACTGTACTTGTAGAAAAATTTGGCCACTGAATTCACCAATGTACCCAGATGTCTTAGGAAATAAGTAAGTTTTTCTTACTGTTTAAGACACATTTAATTAGATTTTCTGCTTCTTGCAGCTTATTGCATATTGATACAATGCTCTTTATCAAAACAAAAGTCTAAACTCTGAAGAATGTACAAATTCCAGTGAGTTCTTGATGACTATAAAGACCCTGTTATTCTCACACAGGGTGGAGGCAGGAATTTCGCAAACTACACAAATAGCTGTAGTTTTACCAGCACCACCCTAGTTTTGCTTCACACTTTCCCAATCATTGAACAGTTCCTAAGAGAATGTGCCTATTTTGTTTTTAGCATTGTTAGCCACATCTAGAAATGTGACAAGGAGTCTAAATTGCTTCTTTGGAAGTATTTAAAGGCATTTGTAAGTCTTCCTCTGTGGTTCCCTAAAAATGTTGTTTAAATGTGTATTCTAACTTTCCAACAAGAGGGACAGCTTATGGATGGGAAATGGATTTGTTTCTTTTCTATCCTAGATATATCTAAAATCTAGTATTCTATATAGGCATTCAACAAGATTGTGCAGCCAACTCCCACAACTACAGAGACAGCTTTCCATTTAAACATCACACTTCTGTAATAAACACAAAGGTAAGAACGTTATAATTAAATGGATTTATTTAAAAAGACTATAAAATCTGACATCAAGAGAGATAAAAAAAAAAAAGACCCATAAGATTTAAATTGACAAATATAAAATGATTGGCTACAAACAATGTAAAAATACACTTCCCAGCCCCCAAACAAAACACAAGTATAGTAATTATAAAATTTTTGTACTGAGTTCATTTCTCTTATAATTCTTGAGAACCATTCTAAGCAATCTATTTGTATAAAATATAAAATTTATCATAACTGTTAATTTAAAAATTATTTTAAATTTGAGTTTATTGAATTTGCCATTTTTTGTACATAACAGTGGTTTCTGGTCCCAAGTTCCCCTTGAACTTATTTACTACAATGGTCTTTTTACTCCCATTTCCTTCTACAATAGAAAAGAAAGGCTAACCATTCATGGGTCCCATAAAAAACAATGTGAAGGAAGGTTCTAAGAGTGACCAAATATACCAGTGAACATACATACTATCTTTCTGAAAAAGAAAGAATTAAGTGACCAACTAAGAGATCCACTTTTGCACCAATGAAACACATGGAGGTGAAACCTCAGAACAAGCGGAACTTAAGCTCAATGACAGTATGTTTTATATGACAGGCCAGCTGAGAATGTATCTGTCAATCCTGACTAAGCCCAATGCATGGGTGGTGACCCTGAGGTAGCCCAGATGATATGCTCTGAATTTTAGATAGGTCTAGATGACATTAAAAATCACAATGGTACGGTCTGATGTGAAACTTTAGTCTACCTACCATATATTCGTTTTCTGAATCAGTCCTTATTCATAATTAGACCCAAAACCCAGCTATTTCTCCTCTCTTAGATGACATGCCCAATAAAAACAGCATCCATGATTGGTTTCATTATCTCCCAATTAAGTAGTGGTGACACCACCACTAACACTAGTATCCAGACTCTGATACAAATCCTAAAGGTATTGAGTCAGTAAGAAAGACAGAGCAGAAGCTATGTCGGGCCATACTGACCAATTTCTGAGAACCACATTAGCCACATTCATGCAATTAAAACCCATCTAAGACACAAAAATGGCAGATGAGGAAAAAAAAAAGGATGAGGTCATTAAACTTTATCACTGGAAACATGATTCCACTGTTTCAAATAGGAAACCTACCCTGGGAGACTTCCACCAAAGTGCAGAAGGACCTGATGTACGGGCTCATCATCTTAACACTAGAGTCCCAAGTCAAAACTCTAGGAGGAGGATAAGAAAGGTCTAGTCTGTGAACCACCTGGACAGAAAGGTCATATCCCAAGTGCCCTGCCTATCTGTGACAGCTGCTAGCCAACAGACAATTCTGGTTATGAAGTTATCTCTTGAGAATGGCTTGATTCTCTTATGCCACCAACAGTATTAGTCTGGGCAGGGTTCCCTGGATATTTACTATTTTTTTTTTTTTTTTTTTTTGCCAAAGACAAACTAGAGCAATGCCTATGTAAGAACAAGGACTCTCAAGATCCTGCTACACAGTATTCACAATCAAAAGGGCCCAAGATTCAGGACCACCTAAAGACAACTGACAAAAACTGTCAGAGCCAGAGGCCAACCTCTGCTAGATGAAGCAGCAGCACATGACTCCATTTCTATCTGATAAGGAGACAGAGAAGAGGCATCTCGAACAGATGAAAAACCAAAGGCTGGGGCCCTAAAAAAAACAGATTGGCTTCAAAGAAAACACTAAGAAAGACCCACAGAGCTGTATTCATTTTAGTAAAAATAATCATATGCCAACAGGGGAATTGAACCACTTTCTAAATCATAGTATGAACTCATCTCTTCAGATACTTGGTAAGTGGTCAAAGCTTGTTTTTATAATTACTTTCACTGTCTTGGGCAAAAAGTCTTTCTTATCTTTGGTCCTTAGGTGTGGTATCAGTTTCTTCCATTTTTTTATGTGTTACAAAACAATCTTTTTTTTACTTGACATCAACCAAGGTGCAGTATAAACACGAAGTTGCTGATATTGTTGCTTTTATACACATAAAATACCAACATCTCCCATACATTTTATAGGCTATACGAAGGTCTCAAAGAATTAATAACCGTTATCCAAAAATATAACATTTAAGGCTGAGTGAAATACAGTAAAGCCTGGTTGTTAAGGAAAAAAACCTAGACCAACATTTTAAATATTGGTTTCTTAAATATGTTAAATTCCCATTAACAGAACATAATCTAAGCATCAAAACAAACAGCTAAGCAAATTAATTTAAAAATAAAACAATTTCTAAGTAGATGAATATAATCACGATGTTTATACAGCTATAAAGCATAATTTGGAAGCTAAGCCTAGTAAAAGAATGACCTGTAACAGAATGACAGAATCATTTATCAACCGTTGAGCTGTGTGATTTAAAAACAATTGTTTTCTCCTCCTCCCACCAAAATCTCCATTTGAGATAAGTTTCAATTATTATTTAAAAAAAAATTTTTTTTTAACTTATCTGGCCTACTTTGTGGTGACTGACACAATATTGATAAAACTGCCTTCTTGACCTTCCCTTTGCTCTCCAAAAGAAGTGGTTTAAACAATTAACAAATTTTACAAGAGCTTCTGCCAGGGCTCAGGCACCACAATGCAGGGTCACTACCTTAGGTAACATCTGCTCCCCAGAGTCTTTAGGCATTAAGTGGCTCAGTGAGGGCTTCAGCCCTAGTGGTATTTTCAGATTTTCTCAGCTGGGACTCCTGTCGTTTTTCATACAGCATAGTGACAAAGTCAAGTAGGAACATAAAACTTGCTATAAATCCAAACACCTGAGGAAAAAAAGGAGGAAAGGTTATATGAGAATTTTGGAATATAATCTTACATTTCCTACTTGGCTTGGAGAATGTTTCATATAAACAAGATGTTCATGAATTTTATCTTATACACGACTACTCTTTAATGGTAAAAAAATTTTTTTTAAGTCATCAAAAAATGAAAAGAAGTTATAAAAGAAAAACTTCCAGAATAATGGCTATTAGTCAAAGTCTCACAAAATATTAATGTTCTGCCTTATGTGTGCATGTTTATATGTGGAGGGCTAATATATGAAAAGTAGGGTTAACAGATAAACATTAAATCCTATAAAATGATACAAAACAAAAATATTTGCATGGTTAGATTGACCCACAGATGCTATAAGGAAAATACATGACTAGGCAACTCAGCCTAGGTGAAAATGAAAAAAGTTATTAATATCAAAACAGAAATTCCATTTTGAAGACACTATTAGGTTAAATTACTTAAATAATGTTCCAGTTGTCACAATGCAATGACACAGTGACATGACGCCACTACCTACTTCCTCTTCCTTAAATCACTTCCTCAACTGTTCTCTTCTAAAATACGATCATACGTTCTGAGAATTCTATCAAGAGACAGAAGACCATGCGTCTGCTTCAAATTTAGCTTCTCCACTAGCAAAACCCTTAAGGATATGGGGGCCAGATAAGTTCTCTGTAAAAAAGAGAAAATTGATGTAGGTGATGGCTAAAGTCTCTTCCAAATCTAATACTCCCTATCTCCACGATTTTTATTAATAACATTCTCTTACAGTCTGTTGCAGTCTCCTGACCTCTCCTCCCCACTCTAAAGAATAAGCATTCCACCTCATTTTACCACAAAGTAAACTGAGCTCCAAGTTCATTAAGTCCCCCAGATATCCCCAACATATCCAATCTAAATTTAATTATCAATGCTTCCCACCCTCCCATCCCCCGCCACAAAAGCCAACTCTTTTTCCCTCTGGAATCTTTATTTTTGACTTGATGGCATTTATCCCCTTATTTTCCTGGCAACCTTCTTAAATACATCAAACTCAGACCAAATGTCACCCTTGTTTTTGAAGCTGTCTCTGATCACCACAAGTCGTCATCTAGCTCTTTTGTTCACACACTTCTGAATTAAAAAAAAAAAAAAAAAAGAACTTTCTCATGCATTTAAGTCTATAAAACTTTTCATAATTTAAATATAGTTACAAAAGGTAATTTCCAGCATATTATAAATATCGGCTTTTTAAACTACCTGTCACTATTAAATATATCCAATGAAATATAAATACTGGGACAGTCTAATTAAAATATAAAAATTTTTTTTATAGCTGTAAATTTTTTCCCTGGAACTCAATTTTTCCTCAACTTCATTTCACTTTCCCCACAGAATTTTATAGTAATGTATTTTTATACAAATAAGTAGCCAGAGCTTTTTAAAGTTAAAAATGATTTTAAAAACTCATTATTTTATTGATCACCATCTCATACTCCTCTGCAACAAAAATGTTTCTAAACTGAAATTAACCATAAAGCCCTATTAAAACTTTGATTTTTCTCTTCTATTGGTTCATGTACCCATGAATAAATATTGCTTATTGCTAGAATGAATCAAGATTCAGTGTTTATTTGTATGTTTTGTTTTTACACGTGTAAGTGCTAAGAAACTGTTGTTATATGAATAGATAAATATAGCCATGCAATTCTCTGAACTCCTTTTGAGTTTTCTATCATAAAATGCAATTTTAATGATGTATTAGCTGACAACTCTATTAATTACAACTTCAATTTTGTTTTTGGTTTTTGAGATGGAGTCTCACTCTGTCACTTACACTGGAGTGCAGTGGCACAATCTTGGCTCACTGCAACCTCCGCCTCCTCGGTTCAAGCGATTTTCCTGCCTCAGCCTCTCGAGTAGCTGGGACTACAGGCGCCTGCCACCATGCCCAGCTAAGTTTTGTATTTTTAGTAGAGACAAGGTTTCACTATATTGGCCAAGCTGGTCTCAAACTTCTGACCTCCTGATCCGCCCACCTTGGCCTCCCAAAGTGCTGGGATTACAGGCGTTGACCCACCACCCACCACGCCCGGCCTAACTTCAATTTTGTTAAAAACAAAGTATTAATTGGAAACCAGCTGACTTGCAAGATGATTTGTTGTCCAGTTGCTAGTCATTCAAGTTCACAGCACTGCTACCAGTCCAAGGCCATGATCCTTAATTTACAATTCCGAAACCCAAAGAACTACATTAACGCAAGGTTTTCATGATTCACTTGGCTCAAAATTGACACGAAGTAAGCCTATTTACATGGAGTAAGACTACTTACAGTCTTTTCTTATCCCTTTTACTATAAATATTCATATGTTTTACTTCAGATATACCAATGTTAGATTACAGGGTACTGTCCCAGGCCCTCAAGTGGTGTTGTGTAATATAGCATATGTACAGCACTACCTTTCTAAAATCCAGAATATTCTGAATCCAAAAGAAAAAAATTCTGGCCCCAAGAATTTCAGAGAAAAATTGGATCTTTATTTTCAACTGTCTCTTTGTTGTACTCAAGGGTTTTTCTGTTTTACAATTCAGGGTAATCCACCATAATAAGTGATATGGCTTGGGTTTGTGTCCCCACCCAATTCTTATGTCAAATTATAATCCCCAATGTTGGGGGTGGAGCCTAGCTGGAAGTGACAGGATCATGGGGCAGATTCCCCCTTTGGTGCTGTTCTTGTAATAGTGAGTTACTGCAAGATCTGCTTGTTTAAAAGTGTGTAGCACCTCCCCACTCTCTCTATTCCTCCTGCTCTGGCCATGTAAGATGTGCCTGCTTCCGCCTCGCCTTCTGCCATGACTGTAAATTTCCTGAGGCCTCCCTTGCTATGCTTCCTATAGAGCTGTCAGAACCATGAGGCAATTAAACCTCTTTTCTTTATAAGTTACCCAGTGTCAGGTATTTCTATATAGCAGTGCGAGAAGGAACTAATCCAGCAAGATTCAGGACAAGCAAGTTTTTTTTCTTTTTGAGGGGCAAGGTGGGTGGCGACTGGGAATGGGAAGGTGGAAAAGAGCTGGTGAGACTCCTTCACCAGAGATAAATTCTCAGACATATAAGTTTTAAAAAAGATTACATATGGAGGTTTAAAAGCTGGAAATTAATTTCCTCAACACTATCTCTGCCTCATACTCCTTGAGAAGTCTGATGAAACTTTAAGGATATGTATAACCCACTGAAAACTGCTGTCTAGACCAACTTTTTTTTCTTTTATTTTTTTTTTTCTTCTTGTAGAGATGAGGTCTCACTATGTTGCTTGCCCAGGCTGGTCTTGAACTCCTGGCTTCAAGTGATTCTCTCACCTTGGCCTCCCAAAGTGCTGGGATTACAAGCCTGAGCCACGGCACCCAGTCTCAGAACAACTGCTATTGGTTCATTTAACAAACTCCATTACAACTTTACTTTTCCGTCTCCTTTTCTAGACTGAGTCTCTGAATCATTTCTCCCATATATTCTCCATACCTAGAAAACACCTGGCGTGTAGGTGTGCATTTATTGAACTGAAAGTGGAGAAATATAAAATAATAAAGTCAATTTTACCACTTCCATTAGCAATAACACACTGATATGTGGAGTAAGTGGATTTTTTTTTAAACGAAATTCAGTCAAATTCTATAGGCTCTAGGTTTTAAAGGCTATCATATTGATTTGCTTGTAGGTCTTCTATTCAAAATTACACTAAAAAGTAAGTTAAAGAAAAACAACTCTAACATGCCGTATAACTTGTCAAGTACTCTCCAAATTCCATATTTCTAAGGAAACAAAAATAAGCAATGTTAAAAATACAAGGTACTTACAATTGCAGCAATCTCAGCTGAAGTCCTGTCATGTGTGGAAACAAAAATGATGGATGCCAACAAAAACACACATCCTGTTCCCAAAGTAATATAAAAATCCTATGCATACATACAAAACACAAAAGGAATACAATACAGTTAGATTCATGGAAATGAACTTTTTCAACTTTAAAAAGCTCTGGCTGCTTACTTGTTTTTCTTGATACAACCCAAACTTACATACCCAAACTTCTAACTTTTCAATAAGCCTGGCATTCAATAAATACTCTGTAAAAAAACAGTATCCACACTGGGCTGGGCATATTGAGAGAACACATTAGAAGATAATCTTTTAAACAATCCCCTATGCCAGGAGAGGTGGCATGAGCCTGTAGTCCCAGCTAACTGGGATGTTTTTTATTATCCAGTCTCAAAAAAAAAAAAAAAGTCCCGGAAAAGATCTCGTGTGTATGTGTGCAAGTGTTTGTGTGTGTCCTCTTTTTCTCTGGGACATATTAAAATTATCTAAGCCAAAGCATTTATTACAATTCCATCTTACTTCCAGCAAAAAAGCATTTTTCTTTCCTTTCAAAGTATTTTATGGTAGGATGACATCTCTGAGAGCACTCCAATGCTTTGAAAGCACTTTCTAAAAGAAAGAATTTTAAAAACTACCCATTATTAAATAGAAGTATGCCAATAGTGTGTTTTTTAGACACTTAAGCTTTCTGGAATAACACATTGCCTTCAACTGTTCCAAGTGGGTAATCTACAGTGAGCTTATACGATGAGCTTATCTACTACATAAAAGCTTCCATATCTTATCATAATGCAGCTTACAATCATGAGATGTTTCATGTGTTTCCAAGTGCTTTCTCAGGCATTACCTCACAAGGCTCTCATATGCCAACTGAAAACAGTAATGACATATATACTTGATTCAGAAAGGGAAACTTGGTAAAATGATAGCCACTCCAAAGGGTTTTAAGTCTGATACTTTTTGAGTTTTCTGAACTGCAAACTCCACTAAACCTAATATCAATAAAACTGGCCAGGCACGGTGGCTCACGCCTGTAATCTCAGCACTTTGGGAGGCCGAGACGGGCGGATCACGAGGTCAGGAGTTCGAGACCAGCCTGACCAACATGGTGAAACCCTGTCTCTACTAAAAATACAAAAAAAATTAGCTGGGCGTGGTGATGGGTGCCTGTAGTCCCAGCTATTCTGGAGGCTGAGGCAGGAGAATCACTTGAACCCAGAAGGCAGAGGTTGCAGTGAGCCAAGGTCACACCACTGCACTCCAGCCTGGGCGACAGAGCGAGACTCCATCTCAAAAAAAAAAAAAAAAAAATCAATAAAACTATTTAACACAGAATTCCTAAATTGTCAGTCATTCACTTAACATTTATATAAAATGTAAGAGGTTTTCTCGCCGGGCACGGTGGTTCACGCCTGTAATCCCAGCACTTTGGGAGGCCAAGACAGGTGGATCACCTGAGGTCAGGAGTTCGAGAACACCATGGCCAACATGGTGAAACCCTATCTCTATTAAAAATACAAAAATTAGCTGGGTGTGGTGGCAGGCACCTGTGATCCCAGCTACTTGGGAGGCTGAGGCAGGAGAATCGCTTAAACCCACGAGGCAGGGTTGCAGTGAGCCAAGATCGTGCCATTGCACTCCAGCCTGGGTGAGAAGAACGAAACTCTGTCTCAAGAAAGAAAAAAAAAAAAAAAGAGGTTTTCTCTGCTTCTAAAAGGTGTTTCCCTGTAGTACTTTATTTTTTAATCCCTTTGATTATTTCAAATTTATTACATATAAATATAAAATTCTATTTACTAATATTTGGAATACATTCAAGTTAATTGAAACAAGACAATCATTTTTAGACCATAATGTAGTGTTCAATAAACGGGTTCTAGAGCCAGTCTACCTGAGTTCAAATCTGAGCTATACCACTAATAAATGTAAACGTCCCAAAAATGTTGGCTACTGTTGTTCTTAATAGACTCCGACTGCAATAGCATGGGATAGAAGACATTCTCTCTTAAAAAATATTATTCCTTTGGGAGGCTGAGGTGGGCGGATCACCTGAGGTCAGGAGTTTGAGACCAGCCTGGCCAATATGGCGAAACCCCATCTCTACTAAAAGTACAAAAATTAGCTGGGTGTGGTGCCACACGCCTGTAATCCCAGCTATTCGGGAGGCTGAAGCAGGAGAATCGTTTGAACCCGGGAGGTGGAAGATGCAGTGAGCTGCTATTGCGCCACTGCACTCCAGCCTGGGTAACACAGCAAGACTTCTTCTCAAAAAAAAAAAAAAAAAAAAAAAAAAAGTTGTTATTCTTTAGGCACCACCAGTACCACACACTCAAAACACATTCCTCTAAAACAGAAAACCTCTCTTGCATGAAAAAATATTTAAAACCTAAGTGTATTAATATGCAGACAGTAAAAAGTGATTTTTAAACCCTGCAAACAAACATGAAATCCTTATATTAGGTAAAAAGTAGAATATATGTTCTATGATTACAAATATTTTAAATTTTAAAACTATGAATGGAATAAAAAGACTTGAATACAGCAAAATAATACAAAAGCTATTTTAGGATGGACTAATTTTTCTTTTTTCTCAGTATTTTTAAACCAGTATTTACTCTAAAATGACTTTTTAAATGCTCAAGTTTGATATAATAAATGTTTTACTTTTTTTACGTTACACCATTATACTACACTGGACAATATTATAATACCATTTCTTGTCAAAATGATTAGTGTGCTTTAAACACTACAGATGCAGCATTAAAATAAAAACTAAACATTTCTAAAAATATTTTTACGGTGATATTGTTTCACACTGTTAAGAAATGACAAAATGATTTCAATCTTTAATTTTTTTAATATAAATTTTTCCAGCCAGAATTTGGAATATATACTTTTTTTTTTTTACACATTCAAACTATAAATCAACCAGCTCAGACACCTGAGAACTTATCCCTTGTCCAAATCTTATGGCATATTAATCTGTAAAAAAGAAAAATGTCCAAAGACTACAAATATAATTAACAAAAATTCTAAGGATTATCTGTATCCTCTTAATATATATTTCATAAAACAAATGAGTCCTGTTGTCATTGTCATAGAAATTCCTATAGTGATGGCATTAGCCATAACAGCACCTCAAGATGGTAGGGCATTGGTTCTAACAGGATTCTGCTCCTAGCAAACTAACACAGGAACAAATGCATTCTTAATTCACTTATAGACAACTTTTCATAATACCATTAAAGCAAAATATAGGAAGAATTACATGTTGTTTTATTTTCCCCAATCACTGAAGCTTTAAGCTTTAAATGTTGTTTTATTTTAAAGCTCCAGAAATATTTCACATTAGTTCATTACTCTATCTCCAATGTCTAGCATATAAATGCCTGGCATATAATAAAGGCACACAATTAATAATTGTAGAACCAATGAGTGACACTCAAAAGTGAGAAATCAGAAGTGACAAAATCCTAGGCTTTTTTAAGTCTAATGTGAATTACATTAAACCACCAATAACTGTAAACTATTGGCAGTGTCTGTCACTCTCATTCTAATCTCACTTTCCCTCTCTATCATCCCCTTGGTAGGAAAAAATGAGGTGCTTAGAAGCAGAGCGAGTTGGAACAAGGGATACTGTCTTTTCACGTTGCTGAGTTTTGAAAACATTACTGCTTTGAACAATAAAATTATGCCAGATTACAAAACAGCTATTAATATAGGGATGATATTTTCTCATGCTTACCGATGATTTTACTTTTGTGGTATCAACTCTCTCATAAAATGGAGTGCAATACACAATCAGTATAAGGAGACTCAGAAGAAAGGCACTGCAGCTTACAAACTCAAAAAAATAAAGTCCTCCACATAAAGTACATTGTGATACAACTTCTTCACAGATGAAGGCCAGCAGAGACAGCAACTACAAATGAAGCAAAACATTTTACTTAAGTGTTTTTTCAGATAATCTACAGTATTTAGAAAGCTGTTTCTGAATAATACGTTTACTCAAATATTTACAATGAGGAGACTATGGCAAACAAGATTAATGAATAAACCTTATCTACACAGAACTTACAGTTTGGCCGCCTTGAAGGAAATACAGGTAAATAAAGAATTAATTAGCCTATCGTGTACTAATGCCAGCAAAGGGGAAATATATAATATTGTTATAAAAGCACACAGGAGAGACGCTCAACTTCGGGGTCAGGAAAGGCTTCCTGAAGGAGAAAGCTGAGACCTGAAGAACAGAGTCAGTTTGGGGTATGAAAGATTAAGGAAAGAAATTCCCAGCAGAGAAGCAGTATATAGAAAGGCCAGAAATGAGAGAGCATGGCACCTGCCCCCTGACCCAACATACAGACAACACACACCCCGACCTCCAACTTAACTGTCAAAGTGAGTCAAATCAACATGGCTTAAGTATACAGTTTAAGGGAAGAGAATGGCAGCACAAAAATTAGTATATGAGGCTAGAGAGGTAAGCTGAGGCCAGATCTAAATGTCCTCGTTAAGTAAGAGTCTGGATTTTAAAGTAAAGGTTGACAATGATCAGGTGTATGCTTTCAGTAGTTCTCACTGGCTACAATATGGAGAAGGGACCAGAAGTAAGGCAAACCTTGGGGCGGACATCCAACTGGGAAGCTGATGTAGGAAATCAGGGCAAATAATAGCGACTAGGGAGCAGCAATAGAGAAGAGTGGCAATCACTGAGAGATGCAGCAGAAGCTCTTATCAGACAAGATGCAAAAGCTCATATCAGACAAGATGCATACAAATAATATGGAACACAAGATAACACATGTGTATCTTAAACATTTTAACTTAAAAACGCACATTTATTAACAATCTGCTGAAGTATTTTCTTTATGGGTCTACTGACGAATTCCACATGTTTTCTGCATTAATCACTTTCATCATCTATGGACTACTACTTCCAGACTGATGTTATCTGAAGTGAAGTGAGATCTTAAACACCTGAGAAACAGAGTTCAGAATCTTTCTAGAGTCAGACTATTTTACCAGCCTTTTACAGTTGCCTTGCTCTTCCTTAATTCCATGGCAGATAAATCTTGTAGTAACTTATCTTTCAGTCTTTCCAAAGCATTCAATTTAGTTTTAAAGAAACAATTCATTTTAACACTCAGTTTCAGCTTTGTAATATTTAACTGTATGGCCATAAAAGTATAGTTAGCATAAACCAGTATGGGAACAACACAACTCAACTGATGACAGAAGCAAGAGTTCTAGAGTGCTAATGAGATGCCTACTGGCCATGGCAGGCTGTGGGTGACTGGTGTGAGGTCAGGATGCTTGGTATGGTGAGTGGAGAATGTTAACTCTGGTTAAATTGGCAACTCAATTACACACAAGTGGGTTTTAACTACTTCCAACTGCCGTATATGTGGTACTAACATACTGGTCCTCACTGAAAAAAGAGTCAGGTTTTTTTCTTTTTAAAAGGCAAGGGTGCTAGGGAGAGAATAAATTCAGTTTTAAATATGCTGTGATTCAGGAGGTCTGTGGAAGAGTTTGGTGAAGATGTAGTTGGAAAGCAAATGAATATATGGTCTGGAGCTCAAAGGAGAGGTCTAAGATGCAGATAAAGATGTGGGAGCTGGCAGAGTGGGAGGGTGAGATGACTCAAATGAGGAAAGATAGCCTTATGTGGAAATCTGAGGAATCTGAAGATTTACGGGATATGCAGAGGGGAAGAAACCAGCAAAGGACAACTAGCAGCAGCAATCAAAGGGGTAGTAAACAAGAAAAAAGTATTTACACACACATGCACAAACACACAAGTAATCAAGAGTGCTAAATGCTACTTAAAGGTCAAGTAAGAACAACACTGAAACACCTACCTTAGACTGAGCTATAAGAAGGTTGCCAGTGACATTAGCAAGAAAAGTTCCAGGGTAGTCAGGGAGAGAAGCTCGATTACAATACTGTATATTGGGAAGTAAGGGGAGGGTAAGGCAGTGAAAGAGAGACAGCATAGGCAATAAGTGTGGCTGGGAAAGAATGGCCAGATAGGGCAGTAGTGGATGAGGTCAAAGAGAAGGGAATTTCAACATGGGAGAACTGAGCATGTTTAAATACTTAGGCAGAAACCAGTAAGATGGGTGGGTCTAAAGACATAGGTAGAAAAATGGCTCTCTAAAGATAGGATTCAGGGCTCAGGTTTGGGGCTAACTCTTCTCTAGAAATAGAAGGGAAGAGAGTGAAGAAGAGTATTTTGCTTGGGCAGTGTGTGTGGGTTTTGTGGAAGCTGAGGGAATTTCCTGCTGAGGGCCGAAACCATCAAAATGACTGATGACCTAAGTCAGAGGCTAAAGGGAATTCCCTTCTCACTCCAGTCAGGCCAGTAGAAGCAACCAGACAGGTTAATGGCAACAAGATTGCTACCAAAATCAACAGATACATTTCATAGTAATAGTAAATATCTTATCCTACAAAACATTTTCATTAAAAAGGGACAAACAACAGTTCAGCGGTTTCTTTAAAAACTAAGCATATATCTACCATATGACCCAGAAATAGAACTCTTGGGCAACTATCTCAGAGAAATGAAAACTTAACATTTGTACAAAAACCGGTACGTGAATGTTTATAACAATTTTATTCATAGTAGCCCCAAACTAGAAACATTCCAGATGTCCAATGGTTAAAACAAACTGTGGTACATCCATACCATGGAATATTAGCAATAAAAAGGAGCAAACTTGATATATGTAATGTCCTAGATGAATCTCCAGAGAATTATTCAAAGTAAAAAAAAAAATCCAATCTCAAAAGGTTACATATTGCATGATTCCATTCATAGCCTATTCTTAGAATAATAAAAATAATAATGATGGCTAACAAATTAGTGGCAGCCAAGAGAAAGGGGAAAGGTGTGGCTACAAAGGGGTAGCACAGGGAAGCCTCTGCTGATGGCACAGTTCTGTGTCTTGATTGTGGTGGTGATTATAGAAAGCTATCCACATGGTAAAATTACATAGAATTACACACACATGCACATACAAATGTGGGACCTCCCTGTACTTTTTTTTTTTTGCAATTTCCTGTGAATCTATAATAATTTCAAAATAAAAAGTTAAAAAATAGTAATTTAAATCTATACTGGTATCCAAACCTTTAAGGGATTTCCTCTCCCTTCTACTGGCTATACAAAATGTATACATCCCCACAACTGCAAAGAATTTATATAAAAGAAAAAAATAGTCTAATTGTAACATGAATGGTTACATTCTCTGATTTCCTGTAAGTTAGTGAAGCATGAAATAGCCCAGCATGTCCCAAACAACTTCCTTCAGACAGGTGTTAGGTAAGGCATTCCCAATCATTACACCACAGGATATAAAGTGACAACACCAAGATAAATCCCAGAGGGCCACTGTGTAAAGATACTTCCTTAGTCTCCTATAATCATACTTACAGGATGAGTTCTAACATGACTATAGTCTAATAAAATACTAAATATCTAACATTTCACTTGCCTTTTTCTTGCCTCTATGTTAAATCTTGTCCAAGTTTTAAAAGTTTCTCTCTGATAAATTTACAAAATATACCTCGGTTGTATAAAAGTCAATTAACTGAGAGAAGATACCAGCCTAAAACTCTAATTAGGGTCTGGGAATAGCTGAACCACTCATTTTACAATTAGACTATTAGGCACACTCATGTGTGAAGGCTATATGGCAATAAAAGGTTATCTGTAGGACAGACATAGGCTGCTTGTCTACTTTCAGTAAAAAAAGACAGGATCCAGCTTGTCCAGAAGCAGTCAGTCTCAAGTCATTATAAGTCCTATTCCAAACGTATTAACAGGTGGCATTCCTACTGACCTTACTGACCTATTGCCTCAGAGCAATAGCAGGAGGCAGGTTCTGCCTGGACATCTTAAGAGAATCAAGGAGTACAATATTAAGTATGGACATCTGGCAGGGCACAGTGGCTCACACCTGTAATCCCAGCACTCTGGGAGGCCAAGGCGGGCAGATCACTTGAGGCCTTCTGGCCAACCTGGTTCAAGACCAGCCTGGCCAACATGGCAAAACCCCATCTCTACTAAAAATAGAAAAATTAGCTGGGCATGGTGGCGCATGCCTGTAATCCCAGCTACTTGGGTGGCTGAAGCATGAGAATTGCTTGAACCCAGGAGGCGGAGATTCCAGTGAGCCAAGATGGCGCTACTACACTCCAGCCTGGGTGACAAAGCGAGACTATCTCAAAAAAAAAAAAAAAAAACGTGGACATTTACTAGCTCCCATCTCAAGTTAAAGGCCAACAAATTGGCACTACAAGCTATAGTCAATATGAAATTCTGTCGGCCAGATGCGATGGCTCACATCTGTAATCCCAGCACTTTAGGAAGCCAAGGCGGGAGGATTGCTTGGACTCAGGAGTTTCAGACCAGCCTGGGCAACATGGTGAAACCCCATCTCTACCAAAAAAAAAAAAGAAAAAAAATTCTCTGCCTACCCATCTCTGAGGCTACTAACCTTCCTTTGTAAGCTCCCACAGCATTACGCAATTGCTAGCTCAAAGTGTACTTGAACTAGCAACACTCCAACACTGTTCTACGTATAGGAAGATACAAATGATGGAGTAATAAGCTCAATGTACAAGAAACAATAATAACAATATATTTTATACCACATTAACTGAGCATTCATTATATGTAGGTTAGGAAATCTCAAGAAAATGTTCGAAGGAGCTGGAGAAGGATGAGTGGAAAAGCAGGACTCAAACCAGGCAGAGACACAAACAGAACCTGGATAGACACAGGACATTCTAATTCTAGGTGGAGGATGAAAAAGAACATATTCATAAGGGCAAGAATTTGCATAGTAAATCCAAAAATGATAATAAGGCAACTGACCTAACTGGATGGGGATGAAGAAAAAAATGGTTTAGGAGTTGGGTGTGGTTGTGTGATGATCATGCAAGGGAATATGGATGTTTAGATGAAGGCAGGAGGGAACACCTGCCTGGTTTAGTAGGTTAGAAAACAGGAGGAACAGAGGATTGGGTGGGGCCTAAAGGAATTCTACAGTTCCGAGTGTAGGAGGGAAAAGAGCAACTAACTTGCTTATCAGCAAGCCACAGGAAGTGTTTTTAAAAAAAGAAAACTCCTACACCGGGCGCGGTGGCTCACGCCTGTAATCCCAGCACTCTGGGAGGCCGAGGCGGGCGGATCACGAGGTCAGGAGATCAAGACCATCCTGGCTAACATGGTGAAACCCCGTCTCTACTAAAAATACAAAAAAAATTAGCCGGGCGTGGTGGCGGACGCCTGTAGTCCCAGCTACTCGGGAGGCTGAGGCAGGAGAATGGCGTAAACCCAGGAGGCGGAGCTTTCAGTGAGCCGAGATCGCACCACTGCACTCCAGCCTGGGCAACAGCGAGACTCTGTCTCAAAAAAAAAAAAAAAGAAAGAAAAAGAAAACTCCTTAAAAAGCAGCAAGTAAACATACTCCAAACTGTTACTCATACCGTGACACCTGGTAGTGTGAGGGGTGGGAAAGTGGTTTTATTTTAATATTTTTAGTTGATTTTTTTTTTTTTTTTTTTTGGTAAGCAGACACTTTCTTGTATTAAAAAGAAAAAAGTGTAAAAGTTGGCCGGGCGCGGTGGCTCACGCCTGTAATCCCAGCACTTTGGGAGGCCAAGGCGGGTGGATCACGAGGTCAGGAATTTGAGACCAGCCTGGCCAACATAATGAAACCCCGTCTCTATCAAAAATACAAAAATTAGCCGGGCATGGTGGTGCACGCCTGTAGTCCCAGCTACTCAGGAGGCTGAGGCAGGAGAATTGCTTGAACCTGGGAGGCAGAGGTTGCAATGAGCCGAGACTGCACCACTGCACTCCAGCTTGGGTGACAGAGCGAGGCTTCGTCTCAAAAAAAAAAAAAAAGTGTAAAAGCTGAAGGAACAATTTCGAGAAATGAGTGGTCACCAGCATTAAATGCCAAAGTGGTCAAAAATAGGAAGAGAGAAAAAATGTCACTGAATTAGCTAAGAAATTCATGGTAAATGTAACCCATAAGTAAAAAGGCTCAATTATTATTTTTTGCTAAACAGTTTTGTTCTTAATAGCATGAAGTCATCATACTAAGTATTGCTTACTGAATATTAAGCTAAGTACTTAACAACTGTATACCCAATGTAACTCCTTCTAATGACATAAAATTTTACCCAAATATAATTAAGGGAATTATCAAGCTTTTAATGTCAGGAGGGCCCTTAGCGGATATAGTCTCCCACTCCCACGTTTACAAAGATGGAATTAAGCTACTGACAGGTTAAGCCCCAAGTTAGCTCGGCACAGACAAGAACCCAAGTCTCTGACTCCCACTCTGTACTTCCTCTCTCCCCATGAAATACTGTTTGTTAAATTCCTTTTACGAGTATGTATGTTTGTGTAGGTCTTCCCTGTAAGACTGGCTTTTTGAAGTTAAACCCACAGTTCTGTATATTTCCTTTAATGTATTAAATCATACATTAAAAACAATTTGCTAGCATCAACAGATTTGGGAAGTCTCAGTGACTAAAATATGATCTTACAGTTCTGGTGATTTAAACACTGGATAATTACTATCCTGCCTCTATCTCTCCATTTCAGTTTCACTACCCCTTCTTTTTTTTTTTTTTTCTTTTTCTGAGATGGAGTCTCGCTCTGTTGCCAGGCTGGAGTGCAGTGGCACGATCTTGGCTCACTGCAATCTCCACCTCCTGCCTCAGCCTCCTGAGTAGCTGGGATTACAGGTGCACGCCACAATACCCAGCTAATTTTTGTATTTTTAGTAGAGACGGGGTTTCACCATGTTGGCCAGGATGGTCTCTATCTCCTGACCTTGTGATCCGCTCACCTCGGCCTCCCAAAGTGCTGGGATTACAGGCATGAGCCACCGCACCCGGCCTCAGTTTCACTACCTTTTCTGAAATTTCAAGTGTTCCTTAAAACGGTCATTATATTAAATACGAATTCTCCATTAATTTAACAGTCTACTACTTATATTTTATAAAAAGAACTTTTAAATGTTTGCCATTAATTATAAAGCTCCATCTACAAAATGATATGAATTATAAATTAATGAACTTTACTATTAAAAACTTTGTAGTTATAAGTAAAGTTCAAATTTAAAAATCCATTGGTCTGAAGAAACAGGCCAGGCCTCCCTTGCCTTAGGCAAATATTTACTCTTACAAAGGTTCAGATATAATTTGCTGACATTACGGGATCTTCCTCAAGGTAAAAACAGAACATTTCAATTTACTATACATCAGTTTTCATATTTAAATAATGAAAAGAGCATCAATATAAGAAATGCTTCCAAGTAATCTGTTTCTTGGTACTTATAGGGTAACATTATTTATAATGTAATATATTGAAAAATCACTGGTGATTTCTAAAACTGCTTGCCAGATGAGCGACTAGAATTCCAGTACTGTGCAGCTATCAGGATAGTCAACTGACAGCATGGACACAATGTGGAGCCTGTTGCACAGAAAATGACACACATTTAGGTCACTGCACCAGCGTATCAGCAAGCAATTAGGTTACCAAACGTCAATTCTCCCCTTAAAACAAAAACTCCCTCAAAAACATTCACAAAATAAAACATGAACATGTGGACAAATCTAAGGATAGTATAAACTGAAAAACTGCATAAATTTAGGACTCCAGTAACTCCTTACACTAAATTCTCAACTGAGTATTTCTTCTTAAGCTCTGGAAGGGTGGATGGTAGTTGGGGGATGCTTAGGGTTTTAACAAAGCTTAGGTCATATCTAAATGGTAGACACAGCTATGTTAACTTCAAGAGATAGAGAAGTTACGTTCTTTTCTCTCTAATCTCCTCTGTGTACAGGCTCCACTCTCTATCCCTTCAATATTCAATTCAGTTCTGTAATAGCAAACCCCATGGAGCCTCAGAGGTTTGAAAAAAAAAAAAAAACCTTAAGAGTGCAAAGAACCTCAGAGGTAATTCAATTCAACCTCCGAAGACTCTAATGTAAGAATTTCCTAAGTATATACACAATGTCTGGTTTTTAAGTTTTAGAGCAGGCTTTTCTTTTGTAGGATCTTTGAGATTCTGTTAAGATTTATGGGTCCAGAATAATATACTCAAACATATAAGTGTACAATATTTTGAATAAAATTTCACAGGGTTTGCAGGTCCCTTGTTAAAACACCTCCTCTTCTGATTATGGGTTTCTCCATTACAGTTGTTTCCTTACTGGAGCTCGCAATTCTGTTTAGTTTTTTAAAAAAATTAAACATTTAAAGTAAAACAACCAATCTATCTAAAGGAAGAATTTGAGTTAAGGCAAAGACCTTGCCTATAGCCCCAGGCTGGAAGACAACTTTTACTGACTTCATATGTAACCTTCTTGGGACTTGCTGGATAATTCCTGTAATATACTGTTACTGTGAAGAGATAAGACATTATCAAAACAAACAAAGCAGGAACAAAAAGACAACCATCAAAGTGAAAGGCAGTAATGAAAAAGTACTTTTAAATCTCCACATTAAAGAAAGCATTCCTGTAACATGACAATTTCCCCATAAACAAATAAATGGATTTCATAAAGAGATATTAGTTTTTATTTTTTCTCCATTTCTTCTTATGAATGATGGAGAACAAATAATAGTCTAACGATCTTTTAAGGCAAATTCATCTTCTCTGTGTCCAAGTATAACATTTACCACAAAAATTTCTGGTTGTGTTCCATGTTTTCTTCTATAACAGCAATAAGGAAGGAAACTGGTTATGTTCTATTCCAAAGATACGAAACTACAGTTTACTAAACTATAAGAAGGTAATCAGAAAATTTACTTTAGCTTTGCCACTTTTTATTAGAAAGAAAAAAATAAAGGCAACTGAAAACAGGAGATTTTGTGGGCAGCAAACCAATACAGATGATTTTTTTCGAGCAGCAAGAATGCTTCAGATGGGCTGGGCGCAGCGGCTTACGCCTGTAATCCCAGCACTTTGGGAGGCCCGGAGGGCGAAAATCACCTGAAGTCAGGAGTTTGAGACCAGGCTGGTCAACATGGCGAAACCCCGTCTCTATGAAAAAAAAAAAAAAAAAAAAATCAGCCGGGCATGGAGGTGCGTGCCTGTAGTCCCAACTACTCGGGAGGCGAGTGCGTGCCTGTAGTCCCAACTACTCGGCACGAGAATTGCCTGAACCCGGGAGGCGGAGGTTTCAGTCAGCCGAGATTGCGCCACTGCCCCCAGCCTTGGCGATAGAGCAAGACTCGGTCTCAAAAAAAAAAAAAGCTTCAGATGAATATTCTTTTCTGTTCTAAAGAGTTCTACTATTCACGTAGAAAATTTTAGCTTTACTGCAGAGAAATACAGCTAATACCTAAAAATCATCATGTGACAGCTGACAAGAGAAGAGCAGAGGGAAGAAGGAAGAAGGTAGAAGGAACAGCTTATGCAAAGGAACAGTGGCAGGAAGGAGCCCCTGATGCCTCGTAATAAATTAAAGGTGGCCAGTGTGGAACCACCTAGAGGGAGACTGGGAGAAAGATAAGGCCAGATCCTACTGGGTTCCATAGGCCACATTATCACTTGCTTTCAAATGATTTCCCAGTCATCAGCAGATGTGATCATTTTGATCGCTAAACAGCAGTGCCGATTTTCCGACTTCTGTTTTTCTATTCAATAAAAGTAGGTCACTAGAGTTCTAAGAATTTAACTTCGGGTCATTTGAGTTGTAAGAATTTAAGTTCTTTGCAAGGAAACCAATGAGCTAATTTTTACTTAGAACGGTTAAAAAACAAAACAAAGTAAGACAAAACTCATAAACATCATAAGCATTCGGATTTTTCCTAAACTGGTTCTATTGCAGAAATAGAACCTAAACTGGTTCTATTTTTCCTAAACTGGTTCAACCATCAGTGGTTGGAACAGTACATAGGAGCTCAACACGACTGTAAAGTGAATAATTTAAATCTCACAGATGCTTTGATGTTTTCACGAACAGGTTTATGGTACTTCAACTGCTTAAAATAAACTCAATAAAATGGAAAGATGCATACCATGTCCTAGTTCTGCTATCCGCACATACTTACAAAAAGCTGTCCTTTTGACTTTCCACTTAGAACCCATATTGCTCAATTTTGAAATAATTCTTTTCCAGTCAACATAAAACTTTTAGAAGACAATTTACCGGACACACATACACACACATCTCAATGCCACGCGTGGTATCGCAGGACTTTGTCCAGCAAGTTAAACTGCCCCCATGGGCTCGCAGCAGGAAAACCGCAAGAGCCAGAGAAAGATAAACAGCGCTTCACAGTCTAAATACAGACACTGTGGGCGATAATGCAGGGTAGCAGCAGAGAGAAGAGAGGAAAGTCGCCATAGAGGATGAGTGAAAGATGTTGAAGTGGCTGACTTGGGTCTCCGACGCATTTCCTGAGCCCGCCTAACAGGCTGGGTGGCCCCAGTTCGTGGGATCCCGATGGGGAGAGCCTTGGGACTGAGGGGCCGCCCGGCGGAAGGGCGGAGGGTAACGCCCCCTTCCCCAGGCTGAGAAGGAAGGAACTAGAGGTGTGGAAACCTCCTTTTACTGAACAACCAAGCTGAAACGAAGCAGCTCGGCGGCCTCCCAAGCCCGGGCCAGACGCCGCTCCCCAGCCCGGGCTCGCCCTCCCTGACCGCGGACTCACCAGCTGCAAGCCCTTGAGAACGCGCCGGAGCAATGGGAGCCGGCCCATGAAAAAGTAGGCAGCGAGGCCGCTCCGGGGGCCTCTGGCGGGGCCCGGGTCCTCCTCCGTAGTGGGGCTGTACACCGCTCCGTTCTCCATCGCCTCGGGCCGGGGAGCGCGGCGGCCGCAGCAACCGCGCCGCTGACTTCTCGGACTCCAGAAGTCCCCGGTAGCCGGGAGGCGGCCGTCACTTCCTGGGCCTTCTCCCCGGCTTCCGCCTGACTCCGCCCCTTCCCGCCCCCGCCCTTGGCCCGCCCCGCCCCCTCTCTCAGCAAATTTGCTTGTTAGCTGTTGGGATTCTTCCGACTTTCATCCAAGAATTGAGTTCTTTCTGTGAGCCTTTGATGGATTTCTCACCTCCCTCCATCTTTCATCCTCCTGACATTCATTCACTTAATATTTTTGCGTACTTTCGGTGTGCAGTGAACCCCGTTCTAGGTACTTGGGTGACAGCCAAGTACTACCCAAAATCACAGTATCCCTAGTAACAGAGACAGACAATAAACAAGAAAACAGATGAATAGCAATTTCAGATAGTGATAAGTGACGTGAAAATATGATACGAAAATAATGGATTCAGCATTTCTGGTGGCTTAATTTATTTTTTAAAAAAAGATGGAGGAGGAGGAGAAGAGGAAGGAGAAGGAAAAAAGGATGGAGAATTGGGTGCTCTACTTAAATGGCCACTACTAAACTGAGTGGTCAGGAAAGCCTCTCTGAGGACCATGATCTTTGAATTGAATGAGACTCAAAGTATGAGAAGCCAGGCTTGTAAAGTTCTGGGGAGAGCCTTTCACGCAAGTGCAAATGTCCCGAGGACCAAATGAGTTTGACTCAATCTGAAGCCCAAAGGCCTGTGTCGCTAGGAGTTAAGTACGGGAGGAAAGGAGATGTTGGAGATGTAGGCAAAGGCCAGATAATGTGCAGGCCTTGCAGACCAAGGGAAGAATTCGTATTTCATTTGAAGTACAATGAGTTTTCTGTAAGGACTTTCAGAATCGCTCCCTCCCGCGTCTCCCGAAATTCCATTTAGGCTCACTTTTCAAAATCATTTCCTTTTTCTCTTTCTTGGTCACCAACTGCTACAGTCACATATGTTAATTTTGTGTGAACTTGTCAAGGAATGTAATTATATTTTAGCAACTGAAGTTGATTGAGTTACAGGATGTTCACAATATAAAGTAGGTTCGACAGTATAAAGTCGGTTACATTCATTTTCAAATGAGAAAACTGAGGCCAAGAGGCTGAAATCATATCCAAGGTCAAACAGCCAGGAGCAGCTGGAATGCAGGCCTAAGCAGTCTGACTCGAAACCTTGCTGCTAAACACTAACCCAGAAAACGTCAGCTTCTAACTCATCTCTCCATTGGAGTCTCAAAACCCATGGAAGAGAGAAGGGGTTTCTGCTGCCATCAGCTGCTACATCTTCTCCGTGGCCCCAAACCTCCCTTTCTTCTTCCAGTAACAAACAAAAGCTCCCATTCAAATGAATAGAGACAAGTAGATACTGCCCTGCAGGGGCCACCTACAACCAGCCAGAACTACCCTTCTGTCTTTGATTACATGCATTCTGAATGTCCTCCCAAGGCCAAGATGCCATCAATTCTGTCCAACAAGGAAGGCCACTGTATTTTCACCAGGGCTACAAGGATTCATTGCCCCATTATTCTTCAAGTCACTATCATCCCAAATTGGACACTACTGATGTCTAAAATTTCCTTTGAAATTCATCCAAAATTAAGATGAGTTGATGACTAGAGAGATGGATAAAAGATTTGTGATAGGCCAGGCGCAGTGGCTCACGCCTGTAATTCCAGCACTTTGGGAGGCCGAGGCAGGTGGATCACCTGAAGTCAGGGGTTCGAAACCAGACTGACCAACATGGTGAAACCCCGTCTCTACTAAAAATACAAAAATTAGCCGGGCGTGGTGGCGTGTGCCTGTAATCCCAGCTACTCGGGAGGCTGAGGCAGGAGAATCGCTCAAACCCGGGAGGTGGAGGTGGCAGTGAGCTGAGATCGCGCTACGGCACTCCGGTCTGGGCAACAGAGTGAGACTCCGTCTCAAAAAAAAAAAAAAAGCAGGCCGGGCGCGGTAGCTCACGCCTGTAATCCCAACACTCTGGGAGGCCGAGGCAGACGGATCACGAGGTCAGGAAATCAAGACCATCCTGGCTAACACGGTGAAACTCCATCTCTACTAAAAATAGAAAAAATTAGCCGGGCGTGGTGGCGGGCGCCTGTAGTCCCAGCTACTCGGGAGGCTGAGGCAGGAGAATGGCGTGAACCTGGGAGGCGGAGCTTGCAGTGAGCCGAGATCACGCCATTGCAGTCCAGCCTGGGCGACAGACCAAGACTCTGTCTCAAAAAAAAAAAATCATTGTTAAAACAACAACAACAACAAAGATCTCTAATAAAGCAACTGCAGTAACATATTAATGGTAATATCTAGGTGAAGTATACGGGTGTCCACTGTACAATTATTTCAGCATTTCTGTATGTTTGAACATTTTCAAAATAAAGTATTGGGAGGAAGTTACAAAGAAACAAGGATACTTTGAGACAAGAGAGAAGATGAACAGACTTCGTCAACCCTCTTGGTTTGTTTAGGGCACACTTATGCAATTCTCTAGGGGTCTCTGCTTCTCTTTGCATTTTTAGAAGAAGACACAAATTTAGCCTGTGATTCATAAACTCCAACATGGCGAAGAATCATGTGTGAGATTAATTAAAAAGGAAGATTCATGGAGATCTAGCCCCAAAGATTCTGAATGTAGATGGGGCTTAGGAATATACTTTTGTAACAACCTCTTCATGTGAATCTGGGAAGAAATCCATCCACATAGAGAAACACTGTTTTATAATGTGATAAAAGTGAAAGCCATTGTGTAGTAGACAGTAGACGTGCCATATTTTCTTTGCTCTGATTGATTTGGGGGTGCCTGGGATTTAGAGACTAATATTTCACCCAGGTAAAGAAATGGGCATCCCTTACATTTTCTTCATAAATTGAAAGACCAAATAAAAATGTTAGTGCTTCATGAGCAAATACTTGTATAGGAAACTCTTTTGATGGGCATATTCACACAGAAAACTGTCACCCTCATTAATGAATAAAACAACTTGCAATAGTCAAATGGTGGGACTCACTATGTTGAAATGAGAAATCTTACGTATGGTGAAAAAAATACGACAAAAAGAAGAAAGGAAGATACACTAAATTTAGGTTTTAAAGAATATTCACTGTTCTCCTTTAAAATTAGATATTTAATTTTTTAAAAAAAGAAAGAAAAACATTCACAAGAAGAGAGAGAGATTGGGGAACATAATTTGATGGGACTTCAGCCATTCAAAAAATAATGTGGTAGTGTTGGAGGCTACTAGTGTGGTAGTGTTGCAAGACCTTGGTTCTTGTCTTCTTAGTTTAAAAGAATTTAAACAAGAGACATACAGCAAAAGAGATGCAGCATAATTTATTGCAAAAGAAAAAAAAATTTTGAAAGCTAAGTACAGAATAGACATCACACCCTGAGAGAGAGAGAGAATTCAGGGCAGGCTGCTCGTAAGGATGAGACAACGTTGATTATTGCTGGAGGTTATTGCTAATCATGTATTATTTGCATGATTATTCATAAGGAGGTGGGAAGAACTGTTACCGTTCGGTTCGTGCAAGAGTAATCGCGGTTTTGGCCATTACTTTAAATGCAAAAACCACAATTACTTTTGCACCAACCTAGTAGTAAGCATCTTCTGGTTGGTCCTCTGGCTGCACATGTGCAGTAGCTGTGCACCCATGTTCATCCCTCAGGTGTCCCATTAGCATCGTAAATCTCCACCCAGGGGCATGTTTTTTGCTATTATAATGAGCAAAAGGTCAGTTTGAGGACAGGTAAAATCAAAGTGCTCATGCTCTCTACAGAAGAAATTTCCTACTGAAGATAGCTTTGCTCGACTGAGTTCAATCACAATTCAAATGCTGAGGCTTATTGTGTTGACTGTTGGGGTCACCACGGTTGCTGCGTCCTGAGGATATGGGCACTTCCTTGACTGCCTATCCTGCCTCAGTACTACTTTTTCAGTTCAGAATTTAATTTTTTTCAGCAGTTCCTGCTAAACAATTTTTCACTGGCCCCTTATCGGTATTAGCACAGTTAGGCAATACTGTGGATACAAAGTTAGATTATAGACGCTATCCTACAATGATACCACAGTAATGTCCACAAAGAACTATGTTACAAAATAGAAAGAGATATGTGTTATAGAAGAGATACAAATTAAATATGTTGCTAATTCGGAGCAGAGAGAAATAACTTTCAGTTTAAAGGATCACTACAGTGGAGCTTCAAGATGGGGTTAAACTATACTTCGGTTTGGACATGCAGATACAGGGCAGAAAGTATTCAGGCAGTAGGGTGGTATGAAGGAAGGCAAAGAAAGTGTGCATAGGCACAGTGAATGAAGGGAGCAGGAAAGGACAGAGTAGTTAAGGAATATAAGCTCGAGATCAAATTTTGGAAGGCTTTGAAAATCAAGCTAAGGAACTGGGCCTTTCCATTATTGTTGGGTAATGAAGAACCCCCAACGAGTTTTAGGAAGGGGAGTGAAATGATCGGAGCTTTTCCTTGGGGATATTTTTCTAGTAGCCTTGAGCGCAGTAGTTACAGAGATCCAAGTAAGGGCTATTGTAAAAGTTCAGGAGAGAGGGAATAGAAGCTTAAACTCTGACGTTAATCATGGGGATGGCACCAAGAGAACCTTGGAAGTAAAACCAGTGAGATTTGACGACTGATTTGTTTAGAGAGTAAGAAAGGAACTGGAGCAGGTGCCAATATTTCAAGTCTGGGTAACGAGGAGATTGAGGGAGAATAATAACAGAGAGGTAATATAGGAGGCAGTAACCCTTATTGATGTCAAAGTACAAATTTCAAAAAATTAAAAAGATAACTTTCATACAAGCATATAGTAAGCCTGATTCAAAGATTTATCTAACTTATTAATAGGCTGGGCTCATGCCTGTAATCCAGGCAGGAAGATTCCTGTGTCCAGGAGTTCGAGACCAGACTGGACCCCATCTCTAAAAAAAAAAGAAAGAAAGAAAAAAGAAAAAAAAAATAGCTGAGTGTGGAGGCATATGCCTGTAGTCCCAGCTACTTGGGAGGCTGAGGTAGAAGGATCGCTTGAGCCTGGGAAGTTGAGGCTACAGTGAGCCTTGATTGTGCCATTGTGCCACTGCACTTCAGCCCAGGTGACAGAGTGAGACCTTGTCTTAAAAAAATAAAATAAAATATTGCCTTTCCAACTTGGACCCAACAGAATGGCTCCCGCAAAGAAGGGTGGCCAAAAGAAAAAGGGCCGTTCTGCTATCAACGAGGTGGTGACCCAAGAATACACCATCAACATTCACAAGCGCACCCATGGAGTGCGCTTCAAGAAGTGTGCCCCTTGGGCACTCAAAGACATTCGGAAATTTGCCATGAAGGAGATGGTAGCTCCAGACGTGTGCGTTGCTACCAGGCTCAACAAAGCTGTCCGGGCCAAAGGAATAAGGAATGTTTCATACCGAATCTGTGTGTGATTATCCAGAATAAGGATGAAGATTCACCAAATAAGCTCTATACTTTGGTTACCTATGTACTGGTTACCACTTTCAAAAATCTACAGACAGTCAATGTGGATGAGAACTAATTGCTGATGGTCAAATACATCAAAGTTATAAAATTGCAAAAAAGAATACCTAATTTATTAGTTAAGTAATCAGAAGAATGTAAAACTGGTTTATAGGAGGTTATGAGAGGTAGGTGTGTGTGTGTGTGTGTGTGTGTGTGTGTGTGTGTGTGTGTGTATTCAGTGAAAGAAAAAAAATAATGCTAGAATAAGATTGCTAGGTTAAATCCAAAACTGGTTTATGGTTTACCGGAAAATAAAATTGTTAGCTTTGTGATGAACTCTAACACAGAGAAATCATTTTTATCTCCCTCTAACAAAAATAATTTGCAATTTACCAATTTTCTATAATTAATACCTTAATTATGGAATCTGGGCCCAACTCAGTAATAAATACTAACTCAAAGAAAATTGTCTTTCCCTAGACGATCAGATGACCCTTAGGAGGGTTTTGTAGACAATGCTCTAGTCTAGGGGTCTGCAAACTTTTTCTTTAAAGAACCGGATAGTAACTATTTTAGGCTATGAGAGCCATATGGTCTCTGTCGCAACTACTCAACTCAACTGTTGTTGTAAAACAAAAGCAGCTGTGGATGATATAGTAACAAATGGGTATGGCTGTGTTCCAATACAACTTTTATAACAGCAGGCAATAGGCTGAGCGCAGTGGCTCACGCCTGTAATCCTAGAACTTTGGGAGGGCAAGGCAGGCGGATCACCTGAAGTCAGGAGTTCAAGAGCAGCCTGGCCAACATGGTGAAACCCCGTCTAAAATACAAAAATTAGCCGGGAATAATGGCAGGTGCCTGTAATCCCAGCTACTCAGGAGGCTGAGACAGGAGAATCGCTTGAACCCAGGAGATGGTGGTTGCAGTGAGCCGAGATCACGCCACTGCACTCCAGCCTAGGTGACACTGTCTCAAAAAAATAAAATTAAATTAAAAATTAAAATTAAAAAATAATAAAAGCGGGCAGTAGGCTGGATTTGGCCCACAAACCACAGTTTGCTAGCCCCTGCTCTAGTTCAGTAGTTCTCAAACTTAAGTGATCATGAGAATCCCCTGGAAGGCTTGTTAAACCACAGATTGCTGGATCCAACTTCCAGAGTTTCAGACTCAGTAGATCTTGGGTGGAACCTGAAAATTTGCACTCCTAACAAGTTCCCAGGTGATGATGCTGCTGCTGGTCTAGGGACCACACTTTGAGAACTACTGTGCTAGTATGACATTGAAAGGGCACTTGGTAATCCTTATTTCCAGGTTTTGGGTCATTTGTTCCAACAAAAGGAAGATGAAGAACTCAGATTAGGGCACACTGAGATTGAGGTGCCAGAGGGCATCAAGCGGAGTTTGTGGTAAATAGTTTCAAATTTGGATCTGGAGGCTGGGCGCGGTGGCTCACACCTGTAATGCGAGCACTTTAGGAGGCCAATATGGGCCAATCAGTTGAGGCTAGGAGTTCAAGACCAGCCCGGCCAACATGGTGAAACCCTGTCTCTACTAAAAATACAAAAATCAGTCGGGCGTAGTGGCGCATGACTGTAATCCCAGCTACTCGGGAGGCTGAGGCACCAGCTCTGTTTAAAAAAAAAAAGGATCTGGAGCATTGGAGGAAATAAAGCATTTGGGAAATACTCATAGAACTGAATAGTTACAGTCATAAAAGTGCTAAAGGGATGAACTTATAGGAAGAAGAGGATTTAGGCCAGAACTTTGGAAGAAGTAGGAAAGAAGGTGAAGAAGAGCCAAGGAAATAGAAGTGGTTAAAGAGCGGGAAGAGACAAGAGCAGTGATGTGAAGGCAAAGAAGAGTCTTAAATTGTATGAATATTTCCAAATTCCACAAAGTGTCCAAGAATGCCAGATAAGCAAGAACTTTGGATCAGAGATCTCCTAGGAGAGACAGCTTATCAAAGCTCCTCTCCCAACAAAACTAGACTAGAGAATAAGCAAGTAACATCATCAACCTCCACATTTTCTTTACACCAGCAGAGGGCCGCAAAGGCAAAGGAATGCTAAGGCTTCTGCACTCACCAGTGCAGGGTTAGTTCTTAGGTGTCATTAGGGGAAAAGATTGTGTGTCACTTAACCTCCTTGCTTCATCATTATTTGGGTATTTTAGTCCAGGACAGTTTGACCACGTGAGTGAGGGATGTGATAAAGAAAGGAAGGAGCTTCTGAGTGCCTGGGGAAGGGAAAGGGTGGGGTCCAATTTGGAATTTGGATTGCAGGGAGACCCTGTCACCCCCAGGCAGCCCTAACACAAAGTCTAACCTCATAATGAGTGCCATTGCAGGTCATACAATCAATCTTACAGGTTTTGTCTTCATTATTGATTAAATTTTATTTTTTGAAAATATGAAACGTTGATAAAGGTTTCAAAAGTAGAAACATACAAAAAGGTTCACTTAGAGAAATGTCACTCAGTCTCTATGCCTTCCACCTGATTCCCACCCACCCCTCCACTGTAAGTAACAAATTTTGTTAGTTTCTGGTTATCTTTCCTGTGTTTCTTTAGTGGAAAGGGACAGATACAGATGGGTATGTGTGTAACATATATATTAGTACTTTTTATTTTCATTTATCAATACATCCTAGAAGTTACTCTATATCAGTTCATAGAACTCAATTTCATTTGAAAAAAATTGTAGTTACTCCATCATGCAGCTATGTCACAGTTTATTTAGCCAGTTTCCTATCCATACGCATTTAGGTTGTTCCCACTATTTTGCAATTACAAATGGTGAATAAATCTGTGAATATTACTTTTGTATTGTGAATAATACTTTTGTATTACTTTTGTATCTTTAGGGTCAGTTCCTAGGCATGTGATTACTGAGTAGGCATATGCAATTTTGTTAAACTGCAAATTTCATTCACTAGAGGCTATACTATTTGGCACTCCCACGAGCAGTGAAGGAGTGCATGTATTTCTCCATTGCCTCTCCAACAGTGTGGTCAAGCCTTTGAATTTTTTTCATTCTGATAGGGAGAAATAATATTTCAGTGTAGTTTTTTTTTCTTTGTTTGAGACAGACTTTCCCTCTGTCACCCAGTCTGCAGTGCAATGGCATGATCTTGGCTCACTGCAACCTCTGCCTTCCCGGCTCAAGCAATTCTCCTGCCTCAGCCTCCTAAGTAGCTGGAACTACAGGCATGCACTACCACGCCCGACTAATTTTTGCATTTTTAGTACAGACAGGGTTTCACCATGTTGGCCAGGCTGGTCTCGAACTCCTGACCTGAACTGATCCACTAGCATTGACTTCCCAAAGTGCTGAGATCACAGGCATGAGCCACCGCGCCCGGCCTCAGTGTAGTTTTAATGTGTACTTCTCCCATGAGGAAAGCTGAACATATTTTCATATCAAGGGCCATTTTTATGTTATTTTTTATGTGTCTGTTCATGTCTTTTTTTTTTTTTTTTTTTTTTGAGACAGAATCTTGCTCTGTTGCCAGGTTGGAGTGTAGGGACGCAACCTCGGCTCACTGCAATCACTGCCTCCCAGGTTCAAGCGATTCTCCTGCCTCAGCCTCCCGAGTAGCTGGGACTACAGGCACGTGCCACCACACCCGGCTAATTTTTTTGTATTTTAGTAGAGATGGGGTTTCACCATGTTGGCCAGGGTGGTCTCAATCTCCTGACCTTGTGATCTGCCTGCCTCAGCCTCCCAAAGTGCTGGGATTACAGGCGTGAGCCACCACGCCCGGCCAAGACAGGGTTTTGCTTTGTCGCCCAGAGCTGGATGGAGTACAATGGCTTGATCTCAGCTTACTGCAACCTCCTACACCCGGGCTCAAGCCATCCTCCTGCCTCAGCCTCCTGAGTAGCTGGGACTATAGGCACGCACACCCAGCTAATTTTTGTATTTTTTTGTAGACCACCAGGGGTTCCTTACAGGGGTTCTGTAAAGTAGACTATTTTCAAAAGACTACTAAGAAGTCATTTGCCTTTTTCACTGAGGACATTTGTTTGCACTGCTAGTGGAGTAAAACTGCCAGCACCGTAGCACAAAACAAGGCAGTGGTGCCCAACTCTATTTGTAGTCATTGTATTCTTCACCACTACATGGGAAAAAATAAAGCTAGTTTCACTTAAAAAATTCCCTTGATGAACAAGTAAATGATTAATTTTGTTACATTGCAGTCATTTAGTACCAGTCCTTTTACAATTCTATATGATAAGATAGGAAGTACACCTATAGCATTTCTGCTGCATGCTGAGTGACAATGGCAGCTCTAGGAGAAGAACTTGTGCTATTGAGTTATAAGTAAGCAAAACTAGCCACTTTTTTCACCATCTTACTTGAAAGAACAGGTTTCCAGATTTAGGTATTTGGCAGACATTTTCTCAAAAATGAACAAAATAAGCCTGTCAATACAAGGAATACAACTGACAGCATTTGTTGCCATTCATAACATTTGAACTTTACAATAAAATTAGCATTTTGGAACACTTGTATGTACCAGTGAGCTTGATAGCTTCCCAACACTTAGACTTTTCTAGTGAGATTAGTAGTAATATTAACAAATGGGACTTTTTTTTTTTTTTTTTTTTGAGACAGAGTCTCCCTATGTTGCCCAGGCTGGTCTCAAACTCCTAGGCTCAAGTGGTCCTCGCATCTCAGCCTCCTGAGTAGCTGGGACTACAGGTGTGCACCACCATGTCAGGCTACAGTGTGATTTTTTTGAAGAAATGTCAATATTTGGAAGATCCTTTTTTGTGTGATTTTTTTAATGAAATATCAATACTTGGAAGATCCTTGAAACTCAGTAAACTGATATTTTCTAAAAGATCAATAAATTGATGTTACAAACTCACATGGGGTAACAATCTATTCAAAGTGTAGGATAGGACCAGGTGCGGTGGCTGACGCCTGTAATCCCAGCACTTTGTGAGGCCAAGGCAGGTGGATCACTTCAGTCCAGGAGTTAAAGACCAGCCTGGGCAACATTGTGAAACCCCATCTCTACAAAAAAATACAAAAAAAAAATTAGCTGGGTGTGACGATGCGCCCTGGAAGTCCCAGCAACTCTGGAGGCTGAGGTGGGAGGATCGCTTGAGCCTAGGAGGTGGAGGTTGCAGTGAGCTGAGATGGAGCCACTGCACTCCAGCCTGGGTGACAGAGCTGTCTCAAAAAAAAAAAAATTAAAATTAAAAAAAAAATTTTTAAAGAGTAGGATAGACCAATGGATTCCACACTACATTTAATCCTTAAAAAACTAACACTTGTCAAATTTTAGCCTCAAAAAAGAAAATTCACAATTATTTGGAAAAGCTATTAAAATATTCCTATCTTTTCCACCTACATATCTGTGAAGCTGGATTTTCTTTATAGAATTCAACCAAAACAACGTAACACATCAAATTGAATGCAGCAAATATGAGAATGCAGCTGTTCTTCTATCACGCAAGACATTAAAGAGATTTACAAAAATATAAAACAATGACATTATTTTCAATACTTTTTTTGTTTGTTTGGGGAAAGTTATATTCCATTAAAAATGTTATTTATGTTAACCCATAAAAATTATTTGTTATTTATAAGTGAACTAATATTTAAAATGTTTAAGTTTTATTCCAATATGGTAAATATAGATGAATATTACAAACATTTTCAAAAGCTCTTTGGGGTCCTTAACAAGTAGGAGTGCAAAGAAGTCCTGTGACCAAAAAATTTGAGAATTACTGTATTTAAGTTTTAGAAAATATTCCTAACCCAAGATAAGATGGAAAAGAGTTGTTACCAACTAATTCTAAAAAGACTGTGGTGATATAGTGTGACCAAATGTGTATATGTGTTTATAATTCTCTCCCTCTCTGTCTCTCTCTCTCTCTCGTGCTCTGCGTGTGTGTATCCCTAATTTCTCAAAGGATTTTGTGTGTGTCTATCTGCAATTTCTCAAAGTATGACTATTGCCATCTACTCTCTATCTTCAGCTGATTGAGAAATACGTTAAAAATTTTTTTAAGTCTAGCCAAGTAAAAATAGAGATATCTTTTAAAATATCCTTGAATTCCAAGCACCTCTTCACATTAATAACCACATATTTTAAATTATATGTATGGATTACAATTTGGTAAATCAGTAAAACCAAAAGTTGCTGGTGTTCGTTCCTGCCATGTCCCTGTTACTTAAAAGAATACAATGTCAGCTATTCCTGACATTTCCTGGTATAAGATGCCCAAGAAATTACTAGGCAATGAACATAAACACTTTTTCATTTTTCTTTTAAACATTGTTCCTATTTGACACAAGAATTGTCCAAATGTTTTAAATAATTCCTCATATAAGCCAATTTTGCTACCTGTTGGCTTAAACTATAATAGATGAAGTTTCTTAACATAATAGTCATGATTTTCCTCAACCAAACCACACCCCTATAATCAGTTTAGAATTATACTTCAGGACGTTTCCAAATAAGGTATTCATATGTCTTAGCCATTTACTAGGCTACGTGGCTCAAGAAAGAAGAGGTGAGAATTCTAGCAAATTATCCTATACTATACATAGCTTGAATTTCTCCCTAGGGTTTATTAAAGTTTAACCTATTATAATGAAATATTCACTCATTTTTCCTATAATTTTATAAAATGATAATGATCACAGGATAAGTCTTATACATTCAGCAGGAATTGGCTGGCATCATTTTCTACAATCTTATTTCAGCATGGGGAACATCTATTTAGTAAAAACATTAGTAACTGTTACATGAAGGAAGAACTCCCATATTCTGGGATTCTGCCAGTTTAAACAGCTAGTAATTTCTGTCTAAATGAAAGCCCCCAAGTGAGAAAACTATAGTGGATATTACCATTTGGTTCATTATTCAGTTCCATGAGGGGATTTATAAAGTGACATTTGATCATTCTACAGAAACAAATTTGACAGGTACTACAGCAATCTTATATGAACTCTTTACAAAGAACACAAACAGAATTGTTTTATGAGGTCAACATAATATTGATAAAAAACACTGACAAAAACATTAGGGGAAATGAAAATTACAGGTTAGGCTTTCTCAGGAGCATAATGCAAAATTCTAAAAAAAGTTAGCAAATCAAAATCAGGAATACAATACAACTAATATATTAAGATCAGCATAGGGGTTTTTCCAGGAATACAAAGTTGGCATAATTTTTTTTTTTTTTTTTTTTTTTGAGACGGAGTCTCGCTCTGTTGCCCAGGCTGGAGTGCAGTGGCACCATCTCAGCTCACTGCAACCTCCACCTCCCAGGTTCAAGTGATACCCCTGCCTCAGCCTTCTGAGTAGCTGGGACTACAGGCATCCGCCACCATGCCCGGCTAATTTTTGTATTTATAGTAGAGATGGGGTTTCACCGTGTTGGCCAGGATGGTCTCGATCTCCTGACCTCGTGATCTGCCTGTCTCGACCTCCCAAAGTGCTAGGATTACAGGCGTGAGCCACTGCGCCTGGCTGGCTTAATATTTTAAAAGGTAATGTAGGCCGGGAGCGGTGGCTCACGCCTGTAATCCCAACACTTTGGGAGACCGAGGCAGGCGGATCACGAGGTCAGAAGATCGAGACCATC
Organism: Pan troglodytes; assembly: GCF_028858775.2. Classification (NCBI taxonomy): domain Eukaryota; kingdom Metazoa; phylum Chordata; class Mammalia; order Primates; family Hominidae; genus Pan; species Pan troglodytes. The sequence goes on from NC_086015.1 coordinate 36,531,133, forward strand.
CTGGCTAACACGGTAAAACCCGGTCTTTACTAAAAATACAAAAAATTAGCCGGGCATGGGGGCGGGTGCCTGTGGTCCCAGCTGCCGGGAGGCTGAGGCAGGAGAATGGTGTGAACCCAGGAGGCGGAGCTTGCAGTGAGCCGAGATAGCAACACCGCCCTCCAGTCTGGGGGACAGAGGGAGACTCCATCTCAAAAAAAAAAAAAAAAAAAAAAAAAAAAAAAAAAAGGTAATGTACTCATACCACTAATAGAAAAAAAGAAAATAATCTCTATAGATGAAGACAGCATTTGATAAAATTAAACACCCATTCATGATAAAACTCATAGCATAAACTGACTAGAAAAAAAGCACTTCCAGGTGGGGCGCAGTGGCTCACGCCTGTAATCCCAGCACTTTGGGAAGCTGAAGTGGGCGGATCACCTGAGGTCGGGAGTTGGAGACCAGCCTGACCAACATGGAAAAACCTCGTCTCTACTAAAAATACAAAATTGGCCCGGTGTGGTGGCGCATGCCTGTAGTCCCAGCTACTCGGGAGGCCGAGGCAGGAGAATTGCTTGAACCCGGGAGGCGGAGGTTGCAGTGAGCCGAGATTGCGCCACTGCACTCCAGCCTGGGCAACAAGAGTGAAACTCCGTCTCAGACAAATAACAACAGAAAAAGAGCACTTCCTTTTTTTTTTTTTTTTTTTGCCAGGACCTGTTCTCATCTGAGAGTACTTACTTTTTTGATAGAGTCTCTACAGAAAGCACGCAGCAAATATACTTAATGGTGAAATATTGAAAGTTTTTACTCTGGGATGGGGAACAATTAAAGATGTTTCCTCTCACCAGTTCTATAATAATCTGTATTGAAGTATAGGTGTAATAAACAAGAAGACATTACAAAGGAAGAGATAAAAGTCATTATTTGCAGATTACATAACTACAGGTAGAAAAATCCAAAATAAATTACAGGCGAACCATTACATTAATAAATGAAGAGGTGGCCCGGTGTGGTGGCTCACGCCTGTAATCCCAGCACTTTGTTTGTTTGTTTGTTTTTGGAGATGGAGTCTCACTCTGTTGCCCAGGCTGGAGTGCAGTGCCGTGATCTCTCAGCTCACTGCAACTTCCTCCTCCTGGGTTCAAGCGATTCTCCTGCCTCAGCTTCCTGAGTAGCTAATCCCAGCACTTTGGGAGGCTGAGGCGGGTGGATCACTTGAGGTCAGGAGTTCAAGACCAGCCGGACCAACATGGCAAAACCCGGTCTCTACTAAAAATACAAAAATTAGCCACGCATGATGGCGGACACCTGTAATCCCAGCTACTCGCGAGGTTGAGGTGGGAGAATCACTTGAACCAGGTAAGTGGAGGTTGCAGTGAGCTGAGATTGCACCATTGCACTCCAGCCTGGGCGACACAGGTAGACTCCATCTCAAAAAAATAAAAATAAAATAAAATAAATGGAGGTAAAGTTGCTGGATGAAATCAACATGAAAACTGTATTTATATATATGAGCAACAAAGTAAAATGAAATCTTAGGCCGTGTGTGGTGGCTCACGCCTGTAATCCCAGCACTTTGGGAGGCCGAGGAGTGTGGATCACCTGAGGTCAGTAGTTCGAGACCAGCCTGGCCAACCTGGTGAAACTCGTCTCTACTAAAAATACAAAAATTAGCCAGGCATGGTGGCAGGCACCTGTAATCTCAGCTACTCGGGTGGCTGAGGCAGGAGAATTGCTTGAACCCAGGAGGCGGAGGTTGCAGTGAGCCGAGATTGCATCATTGCACTCCAGGCTGGGTGACAAGAGAGCCAAACTCTGTCTCAAAAAAAAAAAAAAAAAAGAAATCTTAGAAGGATCTTATTTTATAATACCATCAAAACCAAATACTCTCCCAAAAAGCAACGAAAAGGAGATACAAGAGTGCACACTGAAAACTACAAACATTGCTAAGAGAAACTGAAAAAAAAACCTATATATAATAAATGGAAGACTATTCTGTGCATAGTTTGGCGATGTTGTAAAGATAACAGTTATCAGCAGGGCGCAGTGGCTCACGCCTGTAATCCCAGCACTTTGGGAGGCTGAGGTGGACAGATCACAAGGTCAGGAGTTTGAGACCAGCCTGGTCAACATGGTGAAACCCCGTCTCTACTAAAAATACAAAAATTAGCTGGGCGTGGTGGCGGGCACCTGTAATCCCAGCTACTCGGGTGGCTGAGACAGGAGAATTGCTTGAATCCAGGAGGTGGAGGTTGCAATGAGTCGAGATCGCACCATTGTACTCCGGCCTGGGCGACAGGGCGAGACTCTGTCTCAAAAAAAAAAAAACAAAAACGAAGTAACATTTATCCCCAAATTGTTATCCTCAATGCAATCCCAATAAAAATGCCAGAATTTCTGTGGCAATTGACTAATTGGTTCAAAAGCCCAGAAATAGATGTTTGCATAAATAAACAGTCAAATTGTGACCAAGATAGCACTGCAGAATGGTAAAGAAAGGATGGTTTTTTTGGTTTTTTTTTTCTAACAGTGGCATTGGATTAAATGAACATTTGCATTTTAAGAATGAATGTTGTCCCCTATTTCACACTATGCATAGAAATCAATTCCAAGTGGATTGTAGAAATGTGAAACAATAAAGCTCATAGAAAAATGAAATCATAGAATATCTTTATGACTTTGGGGCTAGCAAAGGCCTTTTTTTTTTTTTTGAGACAGGATCTTGCTCTGTTGTCCTGGCTGCACTGCAGTGGTGTGAACATGGCTCACTGCAACCTCTGCTTCCTGGGCTCAAGTGATCCTCCTTGTAGCCTCCAGAGTAGCTGGGACTACAGGCTCATGCCACCATGCCCAGTTAATTTTTAAATTTTTGGTAGAGATGAGGTCTCACCAGGCTGGTCTCAAACTCCTTGGCTCAAGTTGGCTCAAGTGATCTTCCCACCTTGGCCTCCCAAAGTGCTGGGATTATGGTGTAAGCCACCATGCCCAGCTGGCAAAGACTTCTTAAAAACAGGTTATGAAAGCAATAACCATAAAGAAAAGCTGATAAATTGAGCTATATTAAAATCAGTAGCTTGTATTCATCAAAAGACACCAATAAGAGTGAAAAGGGAAACCACAGAGTAGAAAAAGATATTTGCAATACATACCTGACTGGAAACAGTATTCTGAATCTGTAAAGAATGAGACAAGGCTGGGTGTGGTGGCTCACGCCTGTAATTCCAACCCTTTGGGAGGCTGAAGTGGGCAGATCACCTGAGGTCAGGAGTTCGAGACCAGCATGGCCAACATGGTGAAACCTCATTTCTACTAATAATACAAAAATTAGCCAGGTGTGGTGGTGCATGCCTGCAATCCCAGCTACTCAGGAGGCTGAGGCACAAAAATCGCTTGAACCTGGGAAGTGGAGGTTGTAGTAAGCCGAGATCACACCACTGCACTCCAGCCTGGGCAACAGAGTGAGACTCTGTAAAAAAGAAAGAAAGAAAGAAAAAAGAGAGAGAGAGGGAGGGAGGGAGGGAGGGAGGGAGGGAGGAAGGAAGGAAGGAAGGAAGGAAGGAAGGAAGGAAGGAAAAAGAATGAGACGATAAGAAAAAGTCAGGCCAGGCGCAGTAGCTCACACCTGTAATCCCAGCACTTTGGGAGGCCGAGGCAGGTGGATCATCTGAGGTCAGGAGTTCAAGACCAGCCTGACCAACATGGAGAAACCCTGTCTCTACTAAAAATACAAAATAGCCTGGCATGGTGGTGCATGCCTGTAATCCCAGCTACTTGGGAGGCTGAAGCAGGAGAATCGCTTGAACCCAGGAGGCAGAGGTTGTGGTGAGCCGAAATCACGCCATTGCACTCCAGCCTGGGCAACAAGAGTGAAACTCCGTCTCAAAAAAATAAATAAATAAATAACTAAGAAAAAGTCATACAGTCGCCCCCTCCGCCTCCAAAAAGGACAAGACTCTTAAACAAGTACTTTACAAAAGAGGATATCCAAAGGCCAGTACACATTAAATATGCTTAACTTCATTAGTTATCAAGGAAACACAATTTAAACCACAAGATCCTACCATACATCTGCAGAATGTCTAAAACTGCAGACAGTCAATAGTTTGTGTAGACAAGGATGTGGAGCAACTGCAACTCTCATGTTGCTGGTAAGTCATGGAAATTCTTTTTTAAAAAATTATATATAATTCACATAAAATTCACTTTTTTTTTGAGATGGAGTCTCACTCTGTTGCCCAAGCTGGAGTGCAGTGGCATCTCAGCTCACTGCAACTTCCGCCTCCCGGGTTCAAGCGATTCTCCTGCTTCAGCCTCCCGAGTAGCTGGGACTACAGGCTCCCGCCACCACACCCAGCTAATTTTTTGTATTTTTAGTAGAGACGGGGTTTCACTGTGTTAGCCAGGATGGTCTCGATCTCCTGACCTCGTGATCCACCCACCTCAGCCTCCCAAAGTGCTGGGATTACAGGCATGAGCCACGGCGCCTGGCCCAAAATTCACCCTTTTGGAGTGTACAAGTCAGTAGTTTTTAGTGTATTCACAAGATTGTGCAACTACCACCACTATGTAATTCTAGAGTACTTTCCTTACCCCCCAAGTAAACCCCACTAGCAGCCACTCCTCATTTCCTCCTTCCTCTACCTTCTAGCAACCCACTAATCTACTTTCTGTCTCAGCAGATTTGCTGTTCTAGATATTTCACATAAATGAAATCACACAGTATGGATTTTTATGACTAGCTTCTTTGACTTAACATGTTTTCAGGGTTCATTCCTGTTGTAGCATACATCAACACTCCATTTCTTTTCATGGCTGAATAATATTTTATTGTATGGATATGTCATTTCATTTATCTGTCTGTCTGTTGATAGATGTTTGGGTTGCTTCTGCCTTTTGGCTATTATGAATAATGCTGCTGTAGACATTTGTATACAAGTTTCTGTGAGGACATATGTTCTCATTTGTGATTAGTATAAACCTTGACGTGGAATGGCTGGGTCATATGGTAACATTTAACCTTATGAAGAACCACTGAACTGTTTCCCAAAGCAGTTGCACCACTTTACATTCCCATCAGCAATGGATGGGGGTTCCAGTTTCTTCAAGTCCTCACCAACACTTATTATTTTAGCCATCCTAGTGGTTGTGAAGTGGTATCTTATTGTGGTTTTTATTTTCATGTTCCCAATAACTAAAGATGTTAAGTATCTTTTCATACGCTTATTTTGCATTTTTATAACTTCTTTGGAGAAGTGCCTCTTCAAATCCCTTGCCCATCTTTAAATTGGGCTATCTTGTTATTGAATTGTAAGAGTTCTTTATATATTCTGGATACTGGGCCTTTCTCAGATCTATGATTGCAAATATTTCCCCCCAAGAATGGGAATTCTTAAAACCACTTTGGAAAAACTTTGGCTTTATCTGCTAAGGTTGAAAACATATATAACCTGTGGACCCAATAATCCACTCCTGCATAAACACCCAACAGAAATGAAAACACATTTTCCATCAGACATATTCAACAGTGTTTACAACAGCATCATTCATAATAACAATTGAAAGACTGAAAATCACCCAGACATCCTGTGGTTAGGCTGAGTAACAGTGCCCCCAAAAATGTCCACATTCAAATCCCTGGAACCTGCAAATTTTACCTGACTTGGCAAAGAGACTTTGCAGATATGACTGAGGATCTTGAGGGGGGTAAATAAGATTTCCAGTTCAGCATGTAAGGAGTTTTGAGGTCATCACTTTGTCCTAAGTAGAGCTGTCAGGGTGCGGTGGCTCACACCTGTAATCCCAGCACTTTGGGAGGCCGAGGCGGGTGGATCACCTGAGGTCAGGAATTCAAGATCAGCCTGGTCAACATGGTGAAACCCCATCTCTACTAAATATACAAATATTAGCTGGGCATGTTGGCCGGTACCTGTAGTCCCAGCTGCTCGGGAGGCTGAGGCAGGAGAATCGCTTGAACCCGGGAGGCGGAGGTTGCAGTGAGCTAAGATCATGCCATTGCGCTCCAGCCTGGGCAACAAGAGCAAAATTTCGTCTGAAAAAAAAAAAAAAAGAAAAAGAAGTAGAGCTGTGGGAGAAATGGTCACAGGGCAAACGACTGCCTCCCAAATTGGAGACAGACAGGTGACACAGAATCACAACTTACCGGAGCAGAAATCACTGGGCATACGCCTCCATGGGAACCAGTACTGGGACAGAGGAATCTGAATTGTAATTGATGAATTGCCCAGAGGTTCAGTTTGGGTAAGTGTGTGAGTTAATAATTCTACAAAGACCCAGTCATTAGAGGGTCCCCACACTTTGTGAGTTTTACCTCTAGGAGCTCTCCCAGGTTTTCACTGTGAAGATTAGAGTGAAGATTTCACCATGAAGATCTCTCGTGCTTCTGGCAAGGGAGGGGGAAAGTAACCATTTTGAAATATGCCAGAGCATTCTGTTCTTAACAAGGCCTGTCCTCAAGAAAAATGATTCTGCCACAGCCTTACCTGTTGAGGTTTTATCAGAGCCAAATCAACCTGGTGGAAGGGAAACACCTAACTCCAGCCCCTTCTAGACATCCTGTCCCACTTAAAGGGGGTGGGGGTACTGAAAAGCACTTGTGAAGTTTACATCCCAGGGGCACAGGCTTGCTAAAACTGAGACCTTATCATACAAATATAGAAAGCTTCCTCTCCCCCCTATACCGCTAAAGGACTACTTACCAGAGTTCCTTTTACTGTACATCATATCCAGCTGTTAATAAAAAAGTGTGAAGCATACAAAAAACAGTTTGAAGACAGAGCAAGCATCAGAACCAGACTGGGATATAGCAGCGATGCTGGAATTATCAGACCATGAATTTAAAACAACTATGACTAATACGCTAAGGACTCTAGTGGAAAAAGTAGACAACATGCAAGAACAGATGGGTAATGTTAAGCAGAGAGGTGAAGTCTAAGAGCGTATCAAAAAGAAATGCTAGAGATTAAGAAAAAGCTAACAAAGAATGCCTTTGATGGGCTCACTAGCAGACTGGATTGAAGGAGAGAATCGCTAAGCTGAGGAAAGAATTGCTGAGCTGGAGGACACGTCAATAGCAACTTCCAAAACTGAAAAGCAAAGAGAAAACAGACACACACGCACACAAAGGAACAAAATGTGCAAGAACTGTGGGGCAACTCCAAACGATGTAACATGTAGATAATAGGCATACCAAGAGAAGAAAGGAACAAAATAAATATTTGAAGCAATGACTGAGAATTTCCCCAGATTAATGTTACACCAAACTACAGATCCATGAAGTTCAGGAAGCATTAAGAAAGATAAATGGGCTGGGTGCGGTGGCTCACACCTGTAATCCCAACACTTTGGGAGGTCGAGGCAAGAGGATTGCTTGAGCCCAGGAGTCTGAGACCAGCCTGAACAACACGGTGAAACCCTGTCTCCACGAACAATATAAAAATTAGCTGGGTGTGGTGGCGCATGCCTGTAGCCCCAGCTACTACGGAGGCTGAGCTGGGAGGATTGCTTGAGCCTGGGAGGCAGAGGTTGTAGTGAGCCCTGATTGAGTCACTGCACTCCAGCCTGAGCAACAGAGTGAGACCTTGTCTCAAAAAATAAAATAAAATTAATAAAATAATAAAATAAAATGAAAAATAAATGAAAAAAAAAACCCTACACCTAGGCATATCATATACAAATTACAGAAAATTAAAGAAAAAGTCTTGAAAGAAGCCAGAGGAAAAAAGATCCTCTAGAGGAGCAAACATAAGAAATTCATCTGATACCTTTTCAGAAACAATGCAAGCAAGAGAGTGCAGTGAAATATTTAAAGTGTGGAGGGAGAGTATACGGAATTATTCAGGGGGGGCCAATTTAATCACTTCAGTCCTTACAAGAGGGAGGCAGGGAGGTCAGAATGAAAGTGATGTGATGGATGCAGAGTTGAAGATACTAGGCTGCTGGCTTTGGAGAAGGGGCCAAGAGCCAAAGAATGCAGGCAGCTTCTAGATGCCAGAAAGACAACAGATACTTGGCCGGGCGCGGTGGCTCACGCCTGTAATCCCAGCACTTTTGGAGGCGGAGGAGGGCGGATCATGAGGTCAGGAGATCAAGACCATCCTGGCTAACATGGTGAAACCCTGTATCTACTAAAAATACAAAAAATTAGCCGGGCGTGCTGGCGGGCGCCTGTAGTCCCAGCTACTCGGGAGGCTGAGGCAGGAGAATGGCGTGAGCCTGGGAGGCGGAGCTTGCAGTAAGCCGAGATCGCGCCACTGCACTCGAGACTGGGCGACAGGACAAGACTCCGTCTCAAAAACAAAAAAAAAGACAACAGATACTCTTCTAGAGCCTCAAAAAAAAAGCCAGCTCTGCTGACACTTCACTTTAACCAGGTGAGGCTTATTTTGGAATTTTAACCTCCAGCATGGTAAAATAATAAATTTGTAAGGTTTTAAGCAACCAAATTTGTGGTAATTTCCTGCAGTAACAGGAAATTAATACATACCCATCTATAGCATAATAGATACTATATTTGCACAACGGAATAATATACTGCAGTAACTATTGATAAATGCAACAAAATGGATGAACCACAAACCTGATATTGAAAGATACCTGGCACTAAAATAACTCTGTAAGATTCAATTTTTATAAAGCTTAAAAATAAGCCAAACTTATCTGCATATTTGTAAGTTACGCAGTGGTTACTTGGTGGGTGGGGATACTGATTGAGGGGGCACACTCGAAGCTTCTGTAAGTGCTGGGTAATGTTCTGTTGCTTATTTTGGTGCTGGTTATATGTGGTCACTTTGTGATACTTCAAACCATACACTTGTACATTTTTTCTGTATTGTATACTTCAATAAAGTTTGCTTAAAAACAAAGTTTTAAAACAAATTTCCTTGCAAAAAATTGTACAAAAATAGGTTTCAGGTTTTGTTTTTTTTTTTTGAGATAGAGTCTCACTGTCACTGGGGCTGAAGTGCAGTGGTGGGATCTCGGCTCACTGCAACCTCGGCCTCCCAGCTTCAAGCGATTCTCCTGCCTCAGCCTCCCAAGCAGCTGGTATTACAGGCGCCCACCACTACACCCAGCTAATTTTTTGTATTTTTAGTAGAGACGGGGTTTCACCATGTTGGCCAGGCTGGTCTTGAACTGACCTCGTGATTCACCTGCCTCGGTCTCCCAAAGTGCTGGGATTACAGGCGTGAAGCTTTCAGATTTAAACATGATCTATGCAAGGTCTTAAGATTAAACTAAATCCCAGAGTGAACAATTACAGTAAACTGAAGTAACAACTCAATTAATTTCAAGGATTTTCTAGTACATATTCAATGTCTCACACACACAGAATGAGTTGGTTTATGCATGCAAACAAGGTAGCAGATATATCCAAGTACACCAAATACTGTCAGCAGTTTTCCTTTTTTCATCAGTTCCACTTACTTCATCGAGTACTGATTTAGAGAGAATCTACACCACCCTTTTTGCAGAACCCTTTCTGGACTAAAGATTTTATCACTGGCATTGTTTATCTCAAACATTTTATCAGATAAAATGTTTTCATAAATTTTTGTATGCCCATGAACACCATTTTATCCTCATATACATACACGTGTGTATTCATTTATCTCTTAGGTCAGAAAGCTTAATAATTATATTATTAATTAGGTCGAACATTTTAAATTAGTCAGCCCTCTGTATCCGTGGGTTCCATATCCATGGATTGAACCAATCACAGAAGGAAAATATTTGAAAAAAAAATTGCATCTAAACAGGCACTTTTTTTGTTATTTTCCTCTGAACAATACAGTATAAGTATATACATAGCATTTACAGTGAATTAGGTATTATCATCTAGAGATGATTTAAAGTAAACAGGAGGATGTGAATGTTATATGCAAATACTACACCATTTTATATCTGGGACTTGGGCATCTGTAGATTTTGGTACCTGAGGCAGGTCCTGGAACCAATCCCTCATGGATACCAAGGGATGACTGTACTAATGAATCTCATTTATTAGCTGACACATGTAAATTTAAACATAAGAGAATGCAACAAGTTATTTGAACCTGAATGCAGAGAATAAATACTTTATTAACTGATTACAGTTGAAAGTCACAAACAAAAAAGGGGGTATATTAAGGCAAAGCCATATATATATATATATATGTATAGACAAATCCAAAGAATGTTACTTCTTTACATTTTAATAACCTCTGCATTTTTCTTTTACACATTTAGGCAGTGTGCTTTCTTTTCTCCTCAGTTAAAGAAACACCTTGGCCAATATTTCTAAATCATATTTTGATGACAACTTACAGGATCAGTGATTGAGACAATGACTAGTGTATCAAACGCTATCTGATAGTTTTCTTAGCATATTCCGTGTGTGGTGGTACATTTATTGTGGTGTGCAAAATCTGACAACTGACGATTTTTCTCTGTCAGCAAAACAAATCTTTAAAAATGATTTTAATAGTTATAACTAAAATAAGCTTAGACTTCCAAGTCAGTCAAATGCCCAAACTGCATGTTTTCTGCCCTTCCCCAAATCCTTTTACATGTTTTAAATAGCCTTTAGAATATGATCGATCACATGGTTGTATTTCAGATCTAAAAGTTTTGAGATTTTCAAAATCAAAAATTACTTTCTTATGCAAAATGGCAATGCAAACAGCAATCCTACATAATGTAGAATAATTTTTCTTCTGTACGGCTCCTTCTAAAAAATGGGTAACCACACACACACACACACACACACATGACATAAATTTAGTCCATCTGAAGAAGCACTCCAGCTTTCTAATTCCACTTTTGAAGGAAAAGGCAGAGGCATGTTTACATTATCCCAGAAAACAGAATAAATGGCTTTATTTGGTATCTTCAAGAAGCTTCTCCTTCCGTAGGAGATGTAGGTGTTGTGGGAGAAACTGTAACTGGTTTTCGTGTAATTCTGTCTAGTTCCGCATGAACATCTAAGACAGGCTTCTGGCCTACATTGAAGAAAAAGAAAAAAAACAAGATTTAGATATAAGTGAAAGTATCATTTTCACCAATATCTCTTCATTTAAAAAGTCCTAACACTTTCATTAACTTTATTTAGCACACTAAGTTATATAAACAACGCTTAATTTAAAAATTTCAAGCTGGGTGTGGTGGCTCACGCCTGTAATCTCAGCACTTTGGGAGGCCAAGGTGGGAGGATCACTTCAAGTCAGGAGTTCGAGACCAGCCCGGCCAACATGGTGAAACCCTGCTGTAATCCCAGCTACTTGGGAGGCTGAGGCAGGAGAACTGCTTGAACCCGGCAGGTGGAGGTTGCAGTGAGCTGAGATCACACCACTGCACTCCAACCTAGACAACAGAGTGAGACTCTGTCTAAAAAATAAAAATAATATAAATTTCAAGAAAAAACAAATTCCCTCATTTTAAATTGTGGATCTGTTACCAAATGGAGGTATAACTGGCACCTATCATTTAATCTCATAAAGGTTTTTTTTTTTAAGGCATAGGACAATAAGAGCGGTAAAACAGAAAATAGCAACAAAAATTTAGCATCTAGAGAAGATGAATGAGTGGTAACAACAGATGACAATAAAAATGTGGCAAGGATATGGAGAAACGAACTTTCCTAACCTGCTGATGACAATTTAAAATGATACAGCATTTTGGAAAACATTTTGGCAGTTCTTCAAAACCTTTGTTTAAACCGAGTTACTACACAACCCAATAATTCCACTTAGGTATTTACCCAAGAGAATTACAAACAAATATCCACACAAAAATGGATGTTCAAAGCAGCATCATATTAATAATAGTCAAAAAGTAGATGAAACTCAGATGTCCATCACCCAGTAAACAGATAAATGAAATGTGGTATAGCCATATAATGAAATATTATTCAGCAATTAAAAAGGAATGAAGGCCAGGCATGGTGGCTCATGCCTGTAATCCCAGCACTTTGGGAGGCTGAGGTGGGCGGATCACTTGAGGCCAGGAATTCGAGACCAGCCTGGCCAACACAGTGAAACGCCGTCTCTACTAAAAATACAAAAATTAGCCAGGCACGGTGGCAGGTGCCTGTGATCCCAGCTACTCAGGAGGCTGGGGCAGGAGACTCACTTGAACCCTGGAGGCGGAGGCTGCAGTATCGTGCCACTGCACTCCAGCCTGGGCAACAGAACAAGACTCCGTCTCAAAAAAAAAAAAAAAAAAAAAAAAGACATGAAATATTGATACATATTACAACATGTATGACCTTCAAAAACATTTGTTAAAGCCATACATTGTATGACTCCATTTACATGAAATGTCCAGATAGACAAATCCACAGAGGAAAGAGAAAAGGTTCAAGGTTTCTTTTGGGGAGATAAAAATGTTCTAAAATCAGATTATGGTGATGGCCTGCCCAACTTAGCAAAGATACCAAAACCACAGAATTAGACACTTTACATGAGTGAACTTCATTATATCTCAACAAAGCTGTTATTTTAAACAAGTGACTTGCTCCCCATAAGCATACCTGACTTTTTGGTGGATGGTGGTAAACCACTGCTTCCACCTCCAGCCCCACCTGCAGGGCTACCACCACTCACACCAGGGCCTCCTGGAGAGCCAGTCTTTTTACTCAACAAACTGTTGAAGAAATTTGCCAGAACACCTTCACTTGTAGCTCCAGCTATAAAAAAATAAAAAAACAAAAAGCTTTAGCCAAAACATAAGATTCTTCCTTAAATTATTATTATAGTAATCACACATAGAAAATGAATAAACTTAAATTTTAAGAGTTTTATATTCCAAATTCAAGTCTAGTTTGATCTTCTGATGCTGAGTAATTTCTCTAATGAGTAAACTTTAAGTGTAAAATAATTATTTTAAAATTAGAATGTTATTTTTAAAAGGCCAAAGGTATTTTAAACAAAAAGATGTTATATACTAATATATATCTCCCTTTTGAAAAGGATTCTTTAAAAATAGAACTGTTGAGAAACTGCCTCAAGTATTAGGAAAAGTTACAGAATCCTATATGAAAACTGGTAGAAGTTCCCAGAGATAAATGGGCAAATGATAGCAATAAACAATTCACAGAAGAGAAACACAAATAGAAGGAAAACACTAGGGGAAAAACTCTTATTAGGTAGTATTTAAAGCATGTTAATTAGGTTGTGGTAAAATTGCAACACTCAATGTTGATGATAAGCAAAGTTGAATAATCATTTGAAAAAATATTATCCAAAGGCATAAAAACATAAACTCTTTGACCTACTAATCCCACTTATGGCAATTATTCCTACAGAAATAACTATTATGCATATAGTTTTTTTTTATGTTAATTGCAGATTACTTATTATAGTGTAAATGTGAATTTCTTCAATGATCTACCAGGAAATTGATTAAATATAACAAAACTTTTATCATGGAAATGATGATACATCACAAATACACTGTAAAATGGTTTACAATCTGGTTAACTATGAGATTATATATCCATAGAGACAAAGCCTAAAAGGTATTACACAAGAATGAAAATAGTTATGGCAAAAGGTGGAATTTTAGATAGATTTATTTCTCTTGTAAAATGTATTATCTTGTTATCTTCTAGAAAGAGATGTACCTTTCATGTTTGGATCAATTTTTTTTGACCCAGCAGGAATGGGTGACACGCTGGCAACATTAGATGATACAGATCTATTTGGTGTTCGTGGGGAGCCTCCTGGGACTCTTGGTGAGGCATCCTATGTAAAAATAGGAAAATACAATTATAAAAACCTGAAACTTTCATTTTCACAAAAGTTATTATTGTAAAAAGAAATTACTTTGCAACTATCCCCTGTTCTACTGGTACTTTTACACTGCAAGCCATTGACAAAATTGTTAGCAATCCTGTCCTCATTATTAGAGAATGCCAGACAGAGGCCCATCACATTTTAACATACAAATTTTTCCTCTCATAGAAAATAAAGAACATATTGAGTGATGATGTATGGTTAGAAGCTTGGGAGTCAGACTTGGTTTCCAATCTGGACTTGTATTCTACTAGCTTTATAATCTCAGGCAAGCCACAACGTCCTCCCTAAGGTTCCCATTTCCTCATCTGCAAAATGGGGCTAATAACAGTCCTGCCTCATAAGGCGGTTGTGAGAATTTGTAAAATGACATATAAATGGCTGAGTATTAACACACAACAAACGTTACAAATAGATCTTTACACTTTTAAAATCTCACAAATTACAGAATTCTGAATTCAAGTTTATATCAAAGCACACCCATATGAAATATGTACATAATTAATAAAAAAGAACTAAAATAATATGTACTGCATTTTAATCATTTTGTCAAAATTTGTAATACTGACCACAGGCCTTCCAGCTGCAGTTGGTGGTTGCTTTGCTAAAAGGGACTGAAAAAAAAAAAAAAAACCAAAAAAATCCTAGTTTAGACATTCATAGCATATACTGGTGTATTTTTAAAGAAAATACACACAAGAACAGTTTACTCATTAACCATACTAAGTCTGCTTCTGATATAATTTCATACCTGTAGCTTCATAAGAAACACCTGATCATCTTCTGCCATAATTTCCTTCTCATGTACAAACTGAAATGAGCAATGCACAAATGAGCAAATTTAATATATTACGCTAACACAATTAATAATTTATTCTCTAGATTGGACTAATTAAAAAACAGTTCAAGAATTTGAACATTACCTATACTATATTTATATTCACATGCGTGAACTGCCCTACCCAAGGCCTTCAGCAGAGGTGTCTAGTAACTAGCTACAGTTTTGGAAATATTCTATATCTGTGCTGTTCAATATGGCAGTCACTAGCCACCAGTGGCTATTGAGCACTTGAAATGTGGCTAGTGTGACTAAGGAACTGATTTTTAATTTTATCTAATTTTACATTTAAAAGGCATACGAGGCAAGTGGCTACCGTATTGAACAGCACAACCCTAGAGTCACAAGCATATTAATCATGCTTATAAAATTTGCTAAACAGCAGTTAGGGTGTTTTAAAAGGGCCAGTAATATCCTAGTTAAGTGAAATGCAACTTCTCCCTTGTTTCTCTGAAATAAAAATATAATGGCTCTTCTATGAGCTGAATAATTAGGAAAAGGAATTGCAAAAGTCTCCTGCTTCTATTCTTGCTGTATAACACATACCCAATCTATTTTCTTCCCAGGAGCCAGTGATTCTTCTAAAAGGTTAAGTCAGATTACATCACTCCTCTGCTCAACCTCTCAATCTCTTTCCATCTAACTCAGAATGAAACCTAAAGTCCTTACTGTAGCCTAATGATAAAGACCCACAGTAACTTAATTCTGCCTCTCATCAACTAGCTTAACCTTCCCCACAGCTCTTTCCTGCCTCTGTCTTCCTCATATATTTCTGCCTCAGGGCATGTACACTTTTAGTTCCCCCTGCCTTCAGCATTCTCCCCGCTTTATCAAAGACCTTCCCCCATCATTCATATACAGCATCCCTCACAGCCCAGTCCCCTTGCTCACTCTCCCTACATCCTGCTTTATTTCTGTAGCACTTATCACTACTTGACAGATGTCTATGTATTGGTGTACTATAGGTATCACTCTCCTTCCCATTTAGCACTTAGAACCTAAACAGGGCCTGAGGTGATGCTCAATAAAAGAATGTGAAATATTTTTGCTATTTTATTTTTATGCGTGCATTTCTTTTAATAGACATCCAAACCAAATACCACACCAACTGATTTTTCATTTGACCTTTTCTTATTACTAATAATAACCCACAAACAGAAGATGGATGCTTTATATTATGAGTGTTTGGATTCTGAAGACTCTTATATGCTAAATAAAAATTATTTTTTCTTGATATATATGTCAAGATTAAAGTCAGTCAGTGAGAACTACTACAAGTTGAGTATCCTTCATCCGAAATGCTTGCGACCAGAAGTGGAAGTGTTTCAGATTGCTGAATATTTGCATTAATACTTATCAGTTCAGCATCCGTAATCTGAAAATCCAAAATGTTTCAATAAGCATTTCCTTTTGAGAGTCATGTTGGAGCTCAAAGTGTTTCAGATTTTTGAGCATTTTGGATTTTCAGATTAGGGATAGTCAATTTATTTATGCAAATACTCATTTTTATAGAGCTTTCAGAAACATCTCTATCTATAGAACATTATACACTGCATGAAGTCAAGATATAGGAAAGCAGTGTATCTTCTGGGATCTGATTGGATAGATTGATATGTTAGAGTCGAGACTAAAACTGGGCCGGGTGCAGTGGCTCACACCTGTAATCCCAGCACTTTGGGAGGCCGAGGTGAGCGGATCATTTGAGGTCAGGAGTTCAAGACCAGCCTGGCCAACATGGTGAAACCCATCTCTACAAAAATACAAAAAAATTAGCTGGGCACGATGGTGGGTGCCTGTAATCCCAGCTACTCGGGAGGCTGAGGTGACAGAATCGCTTGAACCTGGGAGGCAGAGGTTGCAGTGAGCTGAGATCATGCCATTTTACTCCAGGCTGGGTAACACAGTGAGACTCCATCTCAAAAAAAAAAAAAAAAAAAAAAAAAAATATATATATATATATATATATATATATATATATATATATATATATTTATTTGAAAGTTCTTGGATAGCTGTGAGCTAATGTGGGTAACTAACTGGAGAGAAGATCCAAGACCTGCCTCAATAGATAGAACCAACAGAATTATTCTAGCAATGTTTTCTTGGCTCTTGGCCAAGCTCTAGGTTGGAAAGTTCACAGCTTCTACCTATTCAAACTCTGTAAGATCCACATATTCACTCATGCCAATCTGATTTCCAAAGCACTATATTAGAATGTGGATTCTGCACTAACAATTGCTAATATAAATATGCCAAGGGCGAAGATTTAATTAGCTGAATAGCTGATTTCTATTTTGCTAAAACAAATCCTTATGTAAACTGTACATTAGAAACACACCAAAATTATACTTAGAAACCCTCCAGATGGAAAAGAACATTTTTGCCTTTCTACATTCAATTTTAAAGTATGGACTTCCCCTCAGGTTAGTCTAAAGTCTAAATATTGAGATTATTTACTAAAATGGTTACCTTTCGAACAGGTGGTTTAGTTATGATGTCTTCAAAATTATCTTCTGCTTTTAATGTTTGAAAATTTTCATGTAATATTCCTATTTTCTTATCATTATCCCACCCTGCTGGACTGGAAAGAAATACATATGATAAATTCTCAAGCATTTATATAGTCATTCTTTCATTCAGTCCAAGATCATGTAAAAGGAATACTTTCATGAAGTCAATTTGAACAATTATGGAAAACGAATTAGCTTTTCATTATGATGTCCACGTTTTACTAATTTCTACTTAAAATGAAAGCCTGGGCAACATGCCAAAACACCATCTCTACAAAAAATAAAAAAGGAAAAAAATTAGCTGGGCATGCATGGTGGCATGCACCTGTAGTCCCAGCTACTTAGGAGGTTGAGACAGGAGAATCGCTTGAGCCTGGGAGGCAGGAGCTGAAGTGAGCCGAGATCGCACCATTGCATTCCAGGATGGGCAACAGGAGTGAGACCCTGTCTCAAAGAAGATTACCAATATTAAAAATGTCATTAGTGTTAACTTGGGGGAAGGGGGCAGTAATTATTACCTCCCAATTTTATACGGTTACCTTTTTTTTTTTTTTTTGAGACAGAGTCTTGCTTTGTTGCCCAGGTTGGAGTACAGTGGCTCAACCATGGCTCACTGCAGCCTCCGTCTCCCAGGCTCAAGTGATCCTCCCACCTCAGCCTCCCAAGTAGCTGAACCACAGGTGTGTACCACATCTGGCTGATTTTTAAATTACTGGTAGAGATGGGGTCTCACGATGTTGCTCAGGCTAGTCTTGGGCTCTTGGGCTCAAATAATCCTTCCACCTCAGTCTCCCAAAGTGCTGGGATTTTAGGCATGAGCCACTGCACCTGGACTATTCAGGTAACTTTCTTTTCTTTTTTTTTTTGAAATGGAGTCTCGATCTGTCACCTAAGCTGGAGTGAAGTGGTGCGATTTCGGTTCACTGCAACTTCTGCCTCCCAGGTTCAAGTAATTCTCGTGCCTCAGCCTCCCAAGTAGCTGGGACTACAGGTGTGCACCACCACACCCGGGCTAATTTTTGTATTTTTCATTAGAGAGGGGGTTTCGCCATGTTGGCCAGGCTTGTCTCGAACTCCTGACATCAGGTGATCTGCTCTTGGCCTCCCAAAGTGCTGGGATTAGAAGCGTGAGCCACCGTGCTCAGCCAGGTAACTTTTAAAAGCATGTCTAGATCTCATATTTGGTCATTTATGTATCATAATCAATTAAAGAATAAGCAGATACAATACACTAATATAGGCACCCAGTAGACAGTTTAGCTCAAAAACCTTTGAAAAAGGGCTCAGGCCAGCAGTAAATCTAAAAGGCAATAATAGATAAATCAAGACAGGTTATAAACAAAAAACAATCTAGGAACAGATAGAGTCTCACTTTCTCATCATGGAAGGTCTATTGGTCCCATCTCAAAACTGAAATAATGATTCACCATCAAATAGTAGCAATAATACATGATAAAATTATATATTTAAGAGTACACTTACATAAATACTGCATCCTTTTCCACAACAACAGCAGGAATCTTATAGGGAAATCCATATAGTTTCTGAACGATGTATTTATATACTAAGTCTATATTTTTGTTTTCTTTTACTGAAGTGTAAATAAGTGCTGCACCATCTGAATAATATGGTTAAAGAAAAATTCTGGACAAATGTCATGAGCAAATACCATAAAATTCTGTATTTTCAGCTTAACTTTTATTTCTATGCATTTTAGTTTCAGAAATAACTCCAAAGGTATATTATATGGTAATCAAGAACTTCAAAAGTAAAAAATACTACCTTCATATGGGCTACAATTAATAAAAGAATTTTTACATAATCAATTTAACTTAGGAAGGCAGAAGTCTCATTAAGACAAGAAGTAAAGGTAAATCTAGAAATACTGACACCATGACTACTTCTATATTTAAAGCACATGAAAGGACAATTTTTATGTTTTAACTTTCCTAAACTTCATAGAGGGGATATTATTTATCAACAGCTGTTTTGTTTGCCTTTTCAACAAAAATGGTGTGTTAACAGTGTCTCTTTGTAGTTTTTACAAAACCCAGGAATTAAAGACTTCAGGGATAAGGCTCAGGAGACTCACTGGAGAGAGCAAAAGAAACCCAATGTTGAAGGGTGAGCCAGCAGGTACCAATTAGGAAGCTTTCAGGAATAACCCAAGGCAAAAGCACATTTCATGACAAAACTTGAAATAACACAACCTCACATCAAGATGTATTAAAGCAGAGCCTAACTTTGACCTTTTATCCAAAAGACACAGTGGATGTAAATATTAAGACATCCATGGACAATGTGACCACTGACAGATGATGGATTCAGAGTGGCTATCAGAAATTCTATGACCACCCACATTCTAGCACTGGCCCTTGTTTCTCCAAGGGAGATGGTAACCTAGGCCAAGGGGGAAATGCTGGGAGTACAGTCTAACTTCTTAACTGGGATACTCATATTTTCTGGGACATGACCTGAGGCTTATAAACCTAAAAGCAGTATTGCTAAATACAACTTACTAAACTTACTTTGATACGAAACTTTAACATGGTAGAGACAAACATAATCTTAGGCAAAAGTTTAACTGTATTAACTTTGCATTAATGCTCTTCCCCAAAATGAAAACCAAATTATGATAATTTGGAAGATTTCTGTAACTGAAAAACTTACATTGCAATTAAAAATTTAATAAAATAAAGGTGATTTTGAACTGTCACTGTCACTGATAAATACATACCTCATTATCTTGAGATGACTTCTCACATTTTGTATTCTTTTAAAATCAACTGGCTCTAATTGTCTCTATTTTGGTAGAAAGCTTCCTTTCTGATTACATTTCTGTATTTACATTTTTAAGTATAGCATTAAATAAATGATTAAAGAGACTGTTTACTCTCAAATTTTCTAATCCCCAAAGATAACATAAAAAAGAGGCTACAGATACCTACACTACAATTACCCTCACTTTTTATTTTATTTTTGAAGACATTATGGTAGACTAGTACCCTTTAACTCAACCAACTCAGCCATTTGGTGACATGAGAAGAGAAAGGCCCATAAAGAGAAAGAACTGAAGAGAAAAGGGGAAAGGGAAACTATCAGTGTCAAGTGATCTTATTCAGCCTTTCTTTAAGTGGTCCTTAAATTAAATGCCCACTAATGAAAATGATTTATAATTTGTAGACACCATAAACGTGTGTATTACTCATTACTATCTATTCCTAATAATCATTTCATTATGTTTCAGACTCAAAAACTTTGGCTGGGGAATGCAACTGCAAAATATCTGATCCAAGAGGGTTGGTGAGTTTACTCTTCAGTGCATTCAAGGTGTAACTAAGTTTTCAACAGTAAAGTCTCTAAAAAGTACTCACTTTTAACCTTCATTTTCTCCCTATTTTAGCTGTAATTATTACTCACTGGCTCACCTAATCCTTGCAATCTAGATTAACAAGACTTTCTATGATAGATTTTCCAGGAAGGTTTCTAAAGTTTAGATGATTCTCCAGCCTCACTTTGGAATACTCCAATCCAATATGTCTAGATAGGCAGAGCCAGATTTTGAAACCACTGTTAGGCTATATGTGGAGAAGATGACAACACACTAAACAAATTAAAAATGAAAACACAAAAAACACAATACTGACCTTGTCCTACCACCCACCAATAAATACAGTTTTTTAATCAGATATGTTCATAACTACATACAGCTTACTAGACTTTTCCACATACAATTGGTAATTATTTTTCTTAAGCATACTTTAAACACAGCAAATCAAAGTAACATACTTCAATATTTGCTTTTCTATCTCAAAATATCCAAATATAAATACTTTGGGAACTAAAATGAAATTTCCAACCAGAGACAGAAGGAGAAATGTTTACAGAATTTCTCAAGTCCATCAATTTAATTCTTTTAACTTCAAAAAACAAAAACAGGTAAAGTGGTACACTGAATCAATAAATGTATTTAAAAGGATACACTGTAAACAAAACTTCCGAATATGTGACTGAATAAAATCAAAATGTTCATCTCTGTAGTCATGTTCTTTCTCCAATACACTAATGGCATCACACTGTTAAGTTAAAATAATTAAAAATAATACATTTAAAATAATCAAAACTAAATATAGTAATTTAAACAGTTGAATTCTAGATAGGGGAACATCATAAAAGTACCACTCTGATATGGTGAATGAACAGCAGGACACAGAATATCAAGTACCCTATGAACTTTTAGTTGGAGGGACTAATGGATAATTTTATCTTTTTAAAAAGCATTAACTTCAACGTTAATGTTAAATCTGGTCAGAACACCAAAGACAAAGTTTTAGTACCTAAGGGAAGGAAGAATAACAAGCCTAGCTTGTTCTAAGAAATCATCCTTGCTAACTCAACTACTTATAACCTGGAACAAAGTTTTAAAAAATCTAACATCTATTTTAGTTTTATAAAACACTTCTGCATATCCAGGGAGTCTCTACTTCTCACCATTTCTTCTTTGTTCCTGTGTTTATCTGATAATTCTCAAGTGACCTTAATTTCTTTTCTGGTGCTTTTATTCACTCTTATTACAATCTCACTAATAACAAAATAAGGAAACTACAACTGATTTTTGAAATGCCACCTGTACAATCAATGAGACAATTCTGAATTCTGCTTGCTACAGAAAAATGCTAAGAAAAATACAAAGAAGGCATGTTCAAACATCACGACATCCAAATAATTTCACCAAAACCCTTCTGAATTGCAGGTGTAAAATATAAAAATAAACATTTAATAATGGTCATTACACCTAATATTAGTTTGGGGTTAAATCTGCTATGTAATTTTTTTGTTACATATATATATAATTTATATATATAAAAAATTTATATATATATATAATTTATATATATATATAATTTATATATATATAATTTATATATATATATAAAATAGCAAAAAAAAAAAAAAAAACCTAACAGGGTGCAGTGGTATGTGCCTGTACTACTTTGGAAGGTGAGGCGGGAGGATTGAGCCTAGGAGTTCAAGACTACCTGGGCAACATAGCAAAACTCTCCACAAAAACGAAAATAAAAACATATATACGGCACAGAACAGAGTCTCATTATATAATTATGAGGAGCATTTCATTGCCCATTTTATCAAATACTGACAGTGATTTCAAATGATTAAAAATAATTATTATACTTTGACTTATTGACACTTTTGGAAAGGCATGGTGGTTTAGTATTAAATAAAAATATTTTAAGGCCAGGCGCAGTGGCTCACGCCTGTAATCCCAGCACTTTGGGAGGTCGAGGTGGGCAGATCACGAGGTCAGGAGATCGAGACCATCCTGGCTAACACGGTGAAACCCCGTCTCTACTAAAAATACAAAAAAATTAGCCGGCCATGGTGGCGGGCGCCTGTGGTCCCAGCTACTCGGGAGGCTGAGGCAGAAGAATGGCGTGCACCTAGGAGGCGGAGCTCGCTGTGAGCCAAGATTGCGCCACCGCACTCTAGCCTGGGTGACAGAGCAAGGCTCCATATCAAAAAAAAAAAAAAATTTTTTTTAACTGAAATCAGAGGATCTGGACTTAAGACAAGAAACTTAGAGAGACTAAGTTTCTAAGACTAAGAGAAATCTCCATTTCCGGAGTCTTTAAACTGATGGCGTTGAACCACCATACTTCTCTCCCTTTGGAAACACACATTTCTCCATACCCCTATACATTTTAAAAGTTCATAAACTGAAATACATCTGATAGTGTCTTAGATTTTATGAAATACAGTAGATGATCTATTCTGGTTTGAAAATGTTATGACTCTATGACTCATTTGATACTGATTCCGGACCCTTTAAGCTTAACATTTTTCTTTTGGAAAATAAGACTGCTTTTCATAAGGCAAGTAGTGCTGACGGAACCAATGGAACCAACTTCCAATAAACCAACAGCTCTTCACCAACCAAAACAAAATAAAAAACAAAGCACACAGAAGGATTTCAGTGTGAGATTTTAAGATAGTGTTTTACAGAAAAGGTGTATGTAACAACTAACTATACCAAAACCACCATTTGAAAGCAGATGGCAGACTTTAACTTAATTATTTTAAGTGCCGTCACTCCATTCCTTTGTTATGGATAATTTTTGTAGCAAAGTAAAACCTAAGCTAGGTTTTAGATTTTTTAATCAATTTTACTCCAACAATGAATAAATTCTATACCCTCCTTTAATTTTACATGTGCAAATTTTACATAATAAAAGGCATTAATTTCAGGTCTCAAAAGGACTTATGTTCTGTCATTTTCTTAACTATTCCATGACTTACGAACAGTAAAAACACACACTTAGGACCAAGTGGGGAGAACATGAAATTGATCTATTATTATTATTATTATTATTATTTTGAGATGGAGTCTCTGTCGCCCAGGCTGGAGTGCAGTGGCGCAATCTCAGCTCACTGCAAGCTCTGCCTCCCGGGTTCACGCCATTCTCCTGCCTCAGCCTCCCGAGTAGCTGGGACTACAGGCGCCCGCCACCATGCCTGGCTAATTTTTTGTATTTTTAGTAGAGATGGGGTTTCACCATGTTAGCCAGGATGGTCTCGATCTCCTGATCTCATGATCCGCCCACCTCGACCTCCCAAAATGCTGGGATTACAGGCGTGAGCCACCACGCCCAGCTGATCTATTAATTATTTTTATTTATGTATTTATTTATTTATTTAATTTTGAGACAGAGTCTCACTCTGTAGCCCAGGTTGGGGTGCAGTGGCGCGATCTCGGCTCACTGCAAGCTCCACCTCCCGAGTACATGCCATTCTCCCGCTTCAGCCTCCTGAGTAGCTGGGACTAAAGGCACCCGCCACCACGCCTGGCTAATTTTTTTGTATTTTTTTTTTGGTAGAGGAGGGGTTTCACCGTTTTAGCCAGGATGGTCTCGATCTCCTGACCTTGTGATCCACCTGCCTCAGCCTCCCAAAGTGCTGGGATTACAGGTGTGAGCCACCACGCCTAGCCTTCTATTAATTATTTTTAAAGGAAACTTAA
This sequence comes from Pan troglodytes, assembly GCF_028858775.2. NCBI lineage: Eukaryota > Metazoa > Chordata > Mammalia > Primates > Hominidae > Pan > Pan troglodytes. The sequence goes on from NC_086015.1 coordinate 36,555,292, forward strand.
TTTTATTACAAAATATATACAGTGAAATAACCAATAATATAATTTTGATAATAGTGGTCCTATCAGAACCTCTTTAAAAAACAGAAACCCTTGATGACTGCATGTCAACTTTATATAATGAGTGCTGCTACATGTTTAAAAGTCTACTTTAAGTATATAATCCTCTGATATTAGAGAATATATAAAAATTTAATGTTGAGGCTGGGTGCAGTGGCTCACACCTGCAATCCCAGCACTTTGGGCGGCCAAGGCGGGTGGGTCACCTGAGGTCAAGAGTTTGAGACCAGGCTGGCCAACATGGTGAAAGCCCGTCTCTACTAAAAATACAAAAAATTAGGTGGGAGTGGTGGTAGGTGCCTGTAATCCCAGCTACTAGGGAGGCTGAGGCAGGAGAATTGCTTTAACCCGGGAAGCGGAGGTTGCAGTGAGCCGAGATTGTTCCATTGTACTCCAGCCTGGGCAACAAGAGCAAAACTCCGTCTCAAAAAAAAAAAAAAAAAATTAATGTTGAAAAATAATTTTATAAAAACCAATAAACTATCATTTTACCTGTAATTATTTCTACTAAACTGATTGATCATACAACGAAGTTCAATTGGAATTATGAAAATGAAATTCAATCACAAGTATTTGAAATAACATTTTCTTTCAAAGAAACTATAATTAAGACCACAAAAGCAACATGTTAATATCATTAAATACTTTAAACTATTATTTGTTTGTTAACAAAAAATCATCTAGGAGAACTAATGTGTTAACTCCAAAAAACCTGGAAAACAAAACAGTTGTTCATCCTCAGTGAATATCAGTTGCAGAATCCCTAGGAAGCAAACTAACCTTTGTGCAAACTACTAGTACTGGAATGCCCAAGTTATGTGTAAGTGTATCCGCACCCAGAGGTAAAACTACACTGTCATCTTTGTCTTCTTGTGACGCAGTATTTCTTCTCTGGGGAGAAGCCGGGAAGTCTTCTCCTGGCTCTACATATTCTTGGAAGTCTCTAATCACTGAAAATCAAAGTAAACACAATTTAGAAATTGCTTTATTTCAGCAGGTAACTTTTCTTGCCATAATCTAAAGATAAAATTTACTCGAATTTATACTTAGTCTTGTGTAAGAGAAGAAACAAAAAGGGTTTGAGAAACCTATTTCAAAGAGAATATACAAACACTGGACCCACATTAATAATTAGGAGACAGAATACTACTACTGCATGGGATGGCTCTACAAAGTAGGGTTCTATCTAGACCTGGCTCAATTTATGCAAAATATTTTGGTCAAGTCACAATTAGTTTTGTCTCTCTACCTTCTCTAATTCACAAAGAGCACTGTATGGATAAAAGAAAAATAAATGTGGGAGAAAAAAATCCCATAACTTAAAAGATAGTCTAGATGATTTTCTAATACTAACTTCTTTCACTAAACCCTTCACTCAGGTCTCTCCTTTTTTACCTAGGCTCAATCTTGGGCCATGCTCATTCTGTAACTCTGGTACAACTTAATGAAATACTACCAGTGCTGATCAGTTTTTAGGAGTTATTTGCAAGGTTGTCAAAACTGTCACTAAAAAATATAAAGTAAATGTGAATGTATCAAGAGACTTGAAAATGTATGTTTAGACTCCGTAATTACTCCCCTAGGAATTCTCAAGGGCACAATCAGTGATGCACATACATGGGGATTTCCACGTAACTCTTTTCTTCATGTATAAAAGCAAAACAAATTTGGAAACAAACTGTCTATAGCATAGGATTAAAATAGTATATGAGAAAAAATTATACACAACCATAAGATGTCAAGTTTTCAAAGAATATTTAACGTTGTAGGAAATAGTAACATTAAAAGATACATAAATAAAAGAAGGCCAACGTATGATTCCAGCTTAGAAATAAAAATACTGGGAAAAATACACAAAAGTATTAGTTATTTATTTAGAGACAGGGTCTTGCTCTGTCACCCATGCTGGAGTGCAGCGGTGCAATCATGGCTCACTATAGCCCTGACCCAAGTGATTTTCTGGCTCAACCTCCCGAGTGAGTAGCTACAGGCATGTGCCACCACACCTGGCTAACTTTTTATTTTTGTAGAGATGGGGTCTCACTCTGTTGCCCAGGCTGGTCTCAAACTCTGGGCTCAAGCCATCCTCCCACCTCAGCATCCCAAAGTGTTGGGATAACAGAGGTGAGCCACTGTGACCGGCTATTTTCAATTTTTTTTTTTTTTTTGAGATGGAGGCTCACTGTGTCACCAGGCTGGAATGCAGTGGTGCAGTCTCACTCACTGCAACCCCCGCCTCCTGCATTCAAGTGATTCTCCTGCCTCAGCCTCCCAAGGGGCTGGGACTACAGGCGCCCACCACCACGCCTGGCTAATTTTTGTATTTTTAGAAGAGACGGGGTTTCATCATATCGGCCAGGCTAGTCTTGAATTCCTGACTTGTGATCCACCTGCCTTGGCCTCCCCAAGTGTTGGGATTACAGGCGTGAGCCACTGCGCCCAGCCCTATTTTCAATTTTCAAAAAACAAAGAATGTACATTATTACTTACTTAGAAAAAAAATGTGTGTTTTCTCTTAAAGTAATTATGAGCCAGATCTTTGGATCATGAAGACTGACTCATATGGAGGAAAACTGTTCTGAATTTACATGGGGTCAAGGAATAGGGAATCCCGAACAGCTGGGCACCGTTCCTCTAGAGACACAGGGGTCTGTATGTACCCTTAGCAGCCCTGGTGACTACCACTCTTAAGATCAGAGGCTGTAATCTAATAGTGGCTGTCAAATTTTATCATGCACCAGAATCACTTCAAAGGCTTGTTACATCACAGATTACTGTTTCCACCCTCAAGAGTTTCTAATTCAGTGGTCCAGGATGGGGAGTGAAAAATGTGTACTTTTGATATGTTCCCAGCTATACTGATACTGGTGCTGCTGGTCCAGGGAACCACAGTTCAACAACTACTACTCTAGGATAAATCTAGACTTAGGGAAGAACAATAACAACAAAAACTCCACAGGCAATAGTAAACAGAAAAAAAAAAATTAAAAGCATTTAGACATCTCTTTCAATGATTTACTACATACATTTTAAGTTTTTACTGTTTTCTTACACATAAATTCCAGCAAGCTGTCAATTTTTCTTTAAAAGTTACTGTCAGTGAATAATAACAAAGGAGTTCATCTATGTATTTCCTTTTTTTTTTTTTTTTGTTGAGACGGAGTCTTGCTCTGTCGCCCAGGCTGGAGTGCAGTGGCGCAATCTCAGCTCACTGCAATCTCAGCTCACTGCAATCTCCGCCTCCTGGGTTCAAGCAATTCCCTGCCTCAGCCTCCCAAGTAGCTGGGATTACAGGCACCCGCCACCATGCTGGGCTAATTTTTTTTTTTTTTTTTTTGTATTTTTAGTAGGGACAGGGTTTCACCATCTTGGCCAGGCTGCTTGAACTCCTAACCTCGTGATCCACCTGCTTCAGCCTCCCAAAGCGCTGGGATTACAGGCGTGAGCCACCACGCCTGGCCCACCTATGTATTTTCTTATGCAAAGCACAATATTGGCAAATGAAGAACTCTGAGTGACATTAAAAAATGTTACAGGCAGCCGGACGTGGTGGCTCATGCCTGTAATCCCAGCACTTTGGGAGTCTGAGCAAGGTGGATCGCTTGAGCTCAGGAGTTCAAGACCAGCCTGGGCAACATGGCAAAACCCTATGTCTACAAAAAATAAAAAAAATTAGCCAGGCATGGTGGTACGTGCCTGTACTACTCAGGAGGCTGAGATGGGAGGATGGCTTGAGCTGGGGGAGGCAGAGGTTGCAGTGAGCCAAGATTGTGCCACTGTACTTCAGCCTGGGCAACAGTGTGGGACCTTGACTCAAAAATAAATATAAAAAAAATAAAAAATGTTGCTGGCTTACAACCTGTTAGAAATGACTCATACAATTTTCATAATTCCCATAAAAATCTCCAATTCACATAGGCATGTACAAAATATGTACTTTATAAATCATAAAACCATTTTAATATCTTTGTATGTATACTGTCAACATCTTTCTAGGCACATTTCATTTTGACAAGGTCAGTAAGATTACGAATTAAAAAATGAAACTGCTGAAAATGAGCAGCTGAAGAAAGATTCAATCTTTTCACCCTGCAAAGCTACTTTCCAAAATGAACACACACAGCTTTTTGGCAAGGAGAAAAGGCATCTCTACTAAACAGTTTACCATTGTGTCTTATGTTTCTAATTTGAAACTATATTAAAACCTAGCACATCATCTAAAGAGAATTTTAAAAACAGTAGTTACAGGCTGGGCCGGTGGCTCACGTCTGTAATCCCAGCACTCTGGGAGGCTGAGTGGGGTGGATCATGAGGTCAGGAGTGCGAGACCAGCCTGGCCAATATGGTGAAACCCCGTCTCTACTAAAAATACAAAAATTAGCAGGGCATGGTGGCAGGCGCCCGTAATACCAGCTACTTGAACCCAGGAGGCAGAGGTTGCAGTGAGCCAAGATTGCGCCACTGCACTCCAGCCTGGGTGACAGAACAAGACTCTTGTCTCCAAAAAAAAAAAAAAAAGTACTTACAATATGCTTACTTCATTAAACCTTTTTTATAGTCAAAAATTCCTAATGATTAAAGTCAGCCAAGACATTTTGTATTTGAAACCTACATTACTGTTTCTAGACTACTTACACTTTTGTTCCATTTGTTTCATTTCTTCAGGAGGGATTTTCAGTTTGTCAACATGTTCTCTAACAACACTTGCCCATTTCTGTAAAGAATCCAAAGCAGTCCAAGGCTTTGACATGTCAACAACCAGCATAACTAGAGTATCCTTCAGAGATACGGCATCCAGTGAAAATTTAAGGAGGCCTTTGTGATATAGGTCTCCATCTAAGATCCAAACATTACATCTTGTTTGATCTATAACAGACAAAACAAAGTAACCAAGGCAACAAGATTAAGTCATTTCATCATCCAACTAACAGTACCACTTGGTATTTTAGTGCATCTCCACAGGAGATGTGCTATTGGCTTTGACAAAGTTCAACAATTTAGGCCATCTACCAATTTATTTAAAGGCCGAAAATGACTTAACTGCCAGTAAAGTTCAACTGTTTAGGCCATCTGCTAATTTATCTAAAGGCCTAAAATGACTTAACTGTAGCATCCTCTACTTCATATTTCTTAATCCAAAACCAGAGGATGCATAACTTGTTTATGTTTTTACCATCAGCACATAGAGATATGCATACTCAAGATATCATATACAAAAATGAGAAGGCAAGTGATCTACAGAAGAAAAAATAGCTGATAGATAAAAAAGCTGAGTAGATAATATTTTTATCAGAAAATTAGAAAGTGAAATGGGAGTCAACAAAACAATCACTATCTGAGGGAAGATGAACTGAAAAACTGAGATTCTTCAAGTACGGCAGGAAAGAAGTATCTGCACACCAGGATACCTTAAGATGCTTAAAAGTATCATATATGAATCCCAATCCCAAATTAATAAAAGTATGGCTAAACATAGCTATTTCTTGACCAGCATGACATCACAGAACTTCTAGTAAAAAATTACACACTAAAAAAAATCAAAGACTAATGTGAATGGCAGTGCACCTCAAAATAGACTTCAGAAATTTATGTTACAAATGACACTCACCATCCCTGTCTTCATCATGCACATTTAAGTACAAATATTCCAATCCTCTTCCTTTCTTATACTCCTCTATTCCCTGAATTTTTCTTATTAAGCTTGTTTTTCCAGCTCCATCTTCACCTAGATATGTAAAAAAAGGATAAATCTTATAAATTTTAACACCGATTATTTAAGGATGCTTTCTAGTACCAAGTGAAAAACCCAACTGGAACTAGCTTCAACCAAAAAGGCAATTTGATGAAATATAATGGAGCAGCTACAGTATCAAAGATGCAGACTTGGCTGGGCATGGTGGCTCACACCTGTAATCCCAGCACTTTGGGAGGCCGAGGCAGGCAGATCACTTGAGGTCAGGAGTTTGAGACCAGCCTGGCCAACATGGTGAAACCCCGTCTCTACTAAAAGTAGAAAAATTAGTCAGGCGTGGTGGTGCATGCCTGTAATCCCAGCTGCTCAGGAGGCTGAGGCAGAAGAATCTCTTGGACCTGGGAGGCGGAGGTTGCAGTGAGCCAAGATTGTGCCACTGTACTCCAGGCTGGGTAACAAAGCAAGACTCTGTCTGAAGAAAAAAAAAAGATAAAAAAGATGCAGACTCCATCATGACCAGGATTCTCTCTCCCAGTCTTGTTAAATCTTGTCCTATCCTATTGCAAATGACTTCCTCTATGGATAATTTTCAGGAGATGAGAAGGTAAAGTGAAACACCTTAGGTTTCAGGAATTTCCACTCTCATGTCATCCCAGTTTAATCTACAAGGAATAAAAGACTCTTACTCTTAGCTTTCAATCTGAAGAACCTCAGGTAAAGACTCTTAATTGGCCCAGTTTGAGTTATATGTCCACCTAAGGGCCAATCAAGGGGGAAGGATGGCACATCAATCAGTTCCCTGTACATCAGGACAGGGAACTGTGACCTTTAGCAGAACCATGAAGCCATAATAAATACGTAGCAGGAGAGATGGTGAGAAAATGGGGATAACAAGTTGGGCAAGAAAAAGTGTAGGGGGGATGTACAACAGACAAAAATTAAAAATAGACTTAAAAGTATTAATGACAGAAAATCACGTGATTTAAATTTGACACAAGTATTTTTTAAAAAGGTTTAAAACTAGCCTAACTAGGCCAGGCGCGGTGGCTCACGCCTGTAATCCTAGCACTTTGAGAGGCCAAGGCAGGGGGATCCCGAGGTCAGGAGTTCAGACCAGCCTGGCCAGCATGGTGAAACCCCATCTCTACTAAAAATACAAAAAATTAGCCGGGCACAGTGGCGCACATCTGTAATCCCAGCTACTCGGGAGGCTGAGGCAGGAGAACTGCTTGAATCCGGGAGGTAGAGGTTGCAGTGAGCCAAGATCGCGCCACTGCACTCCAGCCTGGGCAACAGAGTGAGGCTCTGTCTCAAAACAAAACAAAACAAAACTAGGCTAGCTGTTCAATGTTTTGGTGAGGGCTTTTTAATATTGTGAGTATTTAAATGCTACTTACATGTTACTGTTCATGGACTTACTAGAATCATAGTAATAGTATTTATAGATATAAAACTGGAGTTGCTTGAATCTAAGGACTTATTCCTGAAGATCTATGAGTTCTCTAAGAATTTAAAAATTGTCTTCATTTCCATGTTAAGCTAAAAAAAAAAATATGTCTTAAGTCTTTATATCTGAATGCTGCCACAAGATTGCAGTGCCCACCTCTGCAATGGTGTTTATAATCCTACTGGGGCCAAGGTGAAGCCAAGTGATGCAGACAGAACAGAAAAGAAAGTCAACACACAGGCACGCCAAATTCAAAGTATCCCAGAGCAGTCAATTCCATATTCAACTGCACCAGGCAGACTGGTTCTTTTTATGAAACATTTTCTAATACTTCACAGCAATAAGTGTAACCTTAAATAGGTAATAAAAAAGGTGACAGTAAGAAATCCAAAGGAAGTAAATACGTTAAAGAGATATCTGTACTCCCATGTTCATTGCGGCATTATTCACAATAGCCAAGATATGGTATCAACCTAATTGTCCATCAACTCCATCAACAAATGAATAGATAAGGAAAATCTGGTACGTGTATGTGTGTATATGTACATATGTACATAATAGTATTGCATTGTGGGTATGTGTATGTATAATATATATGTGTGTGTATATGTTACATGTATACACATACACACACATATATATTATACACACACATACTCGCAATGCAATACTATTTAGCCTCAAAGAAGGAAGGAATTTCCATCATATGCAACAATATGAATGAACCTGGAAGGTTCATCATTATGTTAAATCAGGGGTCCCCAACCCACCGGGCTGTGGACCGGTACCAGTCTATGGCCTGTCAGGAACGAGGCCACACAGCAGGAGGTGAGGCGACAGCATTACCGCTGAGCTCCACCTCCCGTCAGATCAGCAGTGCCGGCATTAGATTCTCATAGGAGCCCAAACCCTAATGTGAACTGCGCACGCCTGGGGATCAAGGCTGCATGCTCCTTAGGAGAATCTAACTAATGCCTGATGATCTGAGGTGAAAGAGTTTCATCCTGAAACGTCCCCACCCAGTCCATGGAAAAACTGTCTTCCATGAAGTTGGTTTCTGGTGCCCAAAAAGACTGGGGACTGCTGTGTTAAATAAAACAAGCCAGGCACCGAAAAGCAAACGCTCCATGATCTCACTCATACATGCAACCTTAAAAAGTTGATCTTACAGAAGTTGAGAACACAACAGTAGTTACCGGGGGACTGGGGCCATGGTAGGGAAGGCAACTGGGGAGAGAGATGTTGGTCAAAGGTTACAGAATTTCAGTTAGACAGGAGGAATACCTTCAAGAGACCTATTGTACAACTTGGTGACTACAGTTATTAACAATATGCTGTACTGAAAAATGCCAAGAGATTAAAGTGTTCTCACAACAATGACAACTATGTGAGGTAATACATATGTTAATTAGCTTGATTTAGCCATTCCATAATGCATATATATATTCTAAAACTTCATGTACTGTAAATATATACAATTTTACCTAATTTAAAAAAAGAATTTGACATTAAATTTGTATTTTTCAGTACTATTTTTACAATGTACCATTAAACTGGCCCATCAAAAAAAGACATTAGGTTTAAAAACAGTAATATCTATGATGACAATGATTCCCATAATGATCATGTTTAAAATGCTTAAAATGGAAATAACCAGTAAAAAATAAAATATAAAAATATTTCTTTTTATTACTAAACCCAACACTGGCATTTAATTTCAGCAAAACATCAGTTGTTATATTGATGTTCCTAATTTGAATTTTACCAAGTTCTATAGTTTCTATGGCATTTAATTTATAAGTACTTATAAATCAGTATAGTTTCTATGGCATTTAATTTATAAGTACATTTAATTTATAATTTTGGGGTTTGGAGTTATTTGGGAACTATAAGCCAAAAAAAATAAGTATATCTAGTTGCCTCAGCAGACACAAGCATTAGACTTTATATAATAAAAATAATTTAAGTCACCATGTGAAGAGATCTATGAATATCTTCCTTTAAAAGGAGCCTGAATCTGTTCTAGAACTAGGAAAAGAATCAAGATTTCTTAAGGTTTTTACTCTTATGACAGGCTACTTTCCTGAAAGAAATCCTCTAAGTTACAATGATATCAACTTGATTTGGATTATCCCACAAAAACAATGTTTTGCACTGTAAGTAAAAACCTAGTGCCCAGCCTTATAACAGAAGCTTACTGAACAACACAATGTTCAATAAGTATTTTGTAAAGCATACACAGATCCATAAAAATAAGCAGTAATTAGTTAAGTAAAACTACATATAATATGACCCAGGATTTATCTTATTTCTTTAATTCCCATTTTAAATGTTAGAAAATGAAAAGACACTACCTTGATTGAGCCATCCCACAATGTACACACATTTCAAAACATATTGTACACAATATACACAATTTTTGTCAGTTTTAAAAAAGTGAAAAGACACCTTCATAAGGGTAAAAACTTCAGATGAGTTTATTTCAACTTATTTCTTAAAATATTAATATTTCAACTTACTTAAATATAAAGGCTTCCAAATAAAAAATACGTAGCTGCAGAAAATCTCATGCATAAGCAAAAGAATAGAAATCATATTATCTAGAAATAATCATTGATAATTTGGTTATCTCTGATGGCGATATTATGAGTAATTTTTTCAATAACAAGCTTGTGTCTTCCTTTTAGTTTAACTAATCTCTAAAGGTTTAAGTTAGTAGATTCAGAACAGATTTTGAGCCTGAATTCATGACATCAAAAATACTATTGGCCGGGCACAGTGGCTCACGCCTGTAATCACAGCACTTTGGGAGGCCAAGGCGGGTGGATCACCTTAAGTCGGGAGTTAGAGGCCAGCCTGACCAACGTGGAGAAACCCCGTCTCTACTAAAAATACAAAATTAGCCAGGTGTGGTGGTGCATGACTATAATCCCAGTTACTCGGGAGGCTGAGGCAGGAGAATTGCTTGAACCCGGGAGGCGGAAGTTGCAGTGAGCTGAGATTGCGCCATTGCACTCCAGCCTAGGCAGCAAGAGCGAAACTCCGTCTCAAAACAAACAAACAAACAAACAAAACTGTCAATCTAACTATATAGGCTCCGATTTTAATTTCTTGCAGCCATCACTACAGCATGGTTGTTTCCTTTTTCTAAAGACTGAACAGGGTTCTCCTCCACTTATCATAACATCAGAGTTTATTCCTCTCTGTGAATGTTGTCAATCATTCGTTTCACTGGACGAATTAATAATTTTCTAACTATTAGAACTATCAGAATCACCTGCAGGATTTGTTATAAGGTATCAGAATCACCTGAGAAGTTTGTTAAAACACAGATTACTGGGACCCACCCCCTTAGTTTCTAATCCAGTAAATATTGAGTGGGGCCTAAGAATCTGCATTTCTAACAAGTTTCCAGAGATGCTGATACTGCTGGTACAGAAGCCACATTGAAAACCACTCCATGGCTGGATGTGGTGGCTCATGCCTGCAAACCCAGAACTTTGGGAGCCGAGGCAGGAGGATCACTTGAGCCCAGGAGTTCAAGAGCCTGGGTGATCAAGTGAGATCCCATCTCTATTTATAGTTTTTAAATTTGTAAAAAAAATTTTAACAGCAAATTAAAAAAAAAAAAAAAAGAAAACCACTGCATTAAACATTTATTAAACGAAGCCAAACACTAAGAATATGAAGATCCTTATATCAAAATTGTTGTCCTCTAAGAGCTCATAAATTGGAAGGGGATAACAAATACGAAACAGTTTCAAGATATTGTCATTACAACTACACCAGAGATATGCAACAAATCAGGAAGTCAGCCCAGAGGGAAGAGCCTGGTTTTACTTGGAAGTCAGAAGTCTTTGCAGAAAAGGTAACACTTTAGTCAAATCTTGTACAGTTAATGAACCATGGAGAGTCTGTCATTCCAGGAAGTAAGAACACATGAAAAAAGCACATACAGAGACCCAGAAGCAAAGAAGCGTCCTTCTAGGAAGGACAAATAATTTGAATGCATGCAATTTAGGATGTGAAGGGGAAAGGAAGCAAAAGGTGAAAACAAACAGTGGAGGCCAGATCATGAAAGGCATCTTATGCCAAGCTGAGAAGGTCAGACTATTCTGAAGATGAGGAACCACTGGCACAGTTTAGGTACTTTAGAAAGAGTGCTATGGAAAAGTGTGGAAGAATGACTGACAAGAGTAAGTTTAGGAGTAAAGAGACAAGACAATAGACTATTAATGGAGTCCTAGCAAAAAATGAGGTAGTTCTGAACTAAAGTATGGAGGCAGAGACAACTATACTCAAAGGCTGATTTGGTTGGGAGTTGGCAGAGAGAAGAGGCAGACAGAGAAGTCAGAGAAGACTGCCTGGCTATAACTTCAGAAACACCATCCTCTTTACCAGCTGCCTCTGAAGTGTTTGGTCCTAAGTCTTTTTTGCAGACTGCTCTTCTATCCCTACCCAACATTTGTTACCTAGGGTTCCTTCCTCAGTCCTCTGCTCTTCTCACTCTATATGTAATTCCCAGAGACTGCAAATCCACGACTTCAATTCCACCTAAAATCTGGTGACCCATAGACTTCCTTCAAGGCTCAGCTTCTCCCAAACTACTTACTAGTCATTACTACTGGATGTCCCATGAATACCTCACATTTCAATATGCACAAAGCATTATCATCATCTTGCCACTTCCCCCAAAACACTGACTTACATAATTAATATAAGATTCCAACCTCAAGGCCTTTATATCCACTATTCCCTCTACCTAGAACAAAGTTCCTTCAGATATCTGCATGTTGCCTAACCTCCTTTTTGCCTTCCCTTAAATATTACCTCCTCAGGTAGGCCTCCCTGACCACCTCATTCATTCATTCCTTCTTACAAACAAGTATTTACTATTCATTCATTCATTCATTTTAAAGACAGGTCTCACTCTGTTATCTTTCTTCATTCATTCACTCATTTTTAAAACAGGGTCTTCCTATGTTGTCCAGGATGGTCTCGAACTCCTGGCCTCAAGCATTCCTTCCGCTTAGTCTCCCAAGCACTGGGATTACAAGCATGAGTCACTGAGACCCCCACCTTTTCTTCCCCCATCTCATTTAGAATTACAACCTCCCAACATTCTTTATTTTTTTTTCCACTGAACATACTAAGATACTATGTATTTTACTTAGTCTCCTCCAAACTCAAAAGCAAACTCCAGAAAAATAGGCATTTCTATTTTGTTCACTGCTGCATCCCTAGTACCTAAAAAGCACATGTGACAAACGTGCCTATTATGTCTGCTCCTTTCACAGCAAAATGTATACTTTTGCTGTTGTTGTTGTTGTTGAGACGGAGTCTCCCTCTTTAGCCAGGCTGGAGTGCAGGGGTGCGATCTTGGCTCACTGCAACCTCCACCTCCCAGGTTCAAGTAATTCTCCTGCCTCAGCCTCCCGAGTAGCTGGGACTACAGGCACACGCCACCACGCCCAGCTAATTTTTTTATTTTTAGTAGAGAAGGAGTTTCACCATGTTGGCCAGGATCTCTTGACCTCGTGATCTGCCTGCCTCGGCCTCCCAAAGTGCTGGGATTACAGGCGTGAGCCACCACACCCGGCCTAAAATGTATACTTCTAAGCCTCCTACAGAGCAGCCACTGACACATCTTGTCTCAAACAACAAAAAGCTATCGGCGGGGCATGGACCTCAGCATTTTGGAAGGCCAAGGCAAGAGGATCACTTGAACCCAGGAGTTGAAGGCCAGTCTGGTCAAGATAGGGAGATCCTCTATCTACAAAAAAATAGAAAAATTGGCCAGGTGTGGTGGTGCACACCTGTGGTCCCAGCTACTCAGGAGGCTGAGGTGGGAGGACAGCTCAGGCATGGGAGAATCAAGGCTGCAGTAAGCTGTGATCATGCCACTGCACTCCAGCCCGGGAAGCAGAGTGAGACACTATCCCAAAAACAAAAACAAAAAACCCAAACCAAACCATAAAAAAGTGCTATCAATTCAGTTGCAGCCAAAAATTGATCCATGTTTCACAAATCCCTAAATGCAGGATACAAATTTCGTCCCCTTACCTACTTTGAGAGTATTTTAAAACTATATTGTATATTAATGAGTTTGAAATGCAAAGGCCTAAAAAACTAGGACACAAAAAGGATGAAGTCAACATGTTTCCATACAATAAATATTAAAGACTAGAATTATGTCCCTTCGCCCATACCTTAGTCAAATGGAGCCACTAGTGGTTCCCACTTCCCTCTCTACAGAAGCAGCAAGCAGCATACAGCAGTGAACACTTACAGAGTGCCTACCTGCAAGAGTATCCTGCCAACTGTAACTAACACAACAACTCTGAGGGGCGTGATTATCTCCCATTTGGCAGGTAGGATGCTGAGGCTCAGTTAAGTACCTTATCCAAGTTCACACAGGTAGGAAATGACAGAGCCAGGTCTGGATTCATAGGAATTTAATGCCAAGGCACATTATTCCTAATACTCAACAGTGCTGGTGTCTTTAGAGACCATTAAAGCAAGACTGTTTGAGAGCCATGGTGGCTCAGGGCTGCTGTCCTGGTGCACAAGGAGGCGAGGCTAGGCATTTGAGGCCAGCCTGGGCAACACAGAAACCTCTAATCTATGTAACAACAACAACAACAAAAAGACTGTTTATTATTTTTTGTATTATGACTCTCTGAAGAAAAAAGTTATCTCCACTTCCAAGAATCTCTACTATTTTCAGAAGAGAAAGAAAATGAATGCACTCTTCTTTGTGGACTTCCTCTGAGTGACAGGTGGATATGTTCCTAGTCTTGTGAATCTAACTTGAAGTACCAGAAATTTGTTTTACTATGCTGGTAATTTTTTCTCTGCTAGAATTTTAAATGATGACAGCTATTCCTCTTAACATTCAGTACTTTGTAGATGTGTTTTAAGTAAACTTTACAACATAAAATTTGAAAAAGGAAAGAGCATATGGTCAAATAAATGTAGTATGTTAAACATAGTAGTTTCAGATTATTTCCCCACCCTGTGATTTCAAAATTTCTCACTTCTTGTAACAAGTTAGAAATGGTCACACTGAGAATAAATAACATTTCATAAACACAGCATTTTGGGGCTACAAGGAACTGTAATAAATCCCCTCTTCTTACAAATGGGGAAACTGAGGCCAAGGCTACAGTCACAAAGATTGGTGGTAGCATAGAATAATCCATGCCTCCCAAGAGAATCCAAGTCAACCTCTGCAAGGGTACAACTCCCTTTAGCTCTTAAGGTAAACAGAATAAGGAAAAAACAAAAACTTATTCCCAAGAATATTCTGACCACCTCACACAGTGCTTTGGCAGGAAGAAGGTTCTTAAAATGTTTCAGGAAGCATTTTATTTATTGAAACAAAATCTTTCTGGGAGCAAAATTTCTATCAACCACTCTTCCTCCTCTCTCATTTATCAACTTTAATAACATCTGGTAATTTAAATTTTTGAATTTTTTTTTTTTTTTTGAGACAGACTCTCACTTTGTCACCCAGGATGGAGTGCAATGGCGCAATCTTGGCTCACTGCAACCTCCGCATCCCGGGTTAAAGCGATTCTCCTGCCTCAGACTCTCGAGTAGCTGGGACTACAGGCGCATGCCACCATGCCCGGCTAGTTTTTGTGTTTTAGTAGAGATGGGGTTTCACCATGTTGCCCAGGCTAGTCTCGAACTCCTGGCCTCAAGTGATCTGCCCGCCTCAGCCTCCCAAAGTGCTGCAATTATGGCATGAGCCACCTCATCAGACCCTGGTAATTGAAAATTGAACATTCATATTTTATAAACATTTTAAGCCCATTTCTTCTTTTCATACATCTTAAGCTTCAATTCAAAATCCTCTTAAGACCCCTCAGGGGATTATGCAGCTTTCACTTTCTTTACACCTAAATGCAGTCTGACATGATGTGTCTTGATGGCAAATGCAACATCTGAAAACAGATCTGTTTCATAAAAGGTCTGAAAAGCTAATGAAAACAAAGGTTCTGTAAACAAAATCCCACTTTTTATCTCCTATTTTCCAGGAATCTGATCTGAGGTATCTGCAAAGATGCAGTCTTGTTCTAGGGTTATACACATCTTCCAATCATATTGTTTGTTAAACTGTTTTTCTCTTTTCATGTCTTTAGGCACAAAACTTAACATTTGGCCTCCTCCCAGTTCTCTTCTCCTCACTCTATTAACACACCACTTATAAGTGAGCATTCACTAAGTATATACCACCCCCCAATCCATTCCCATCCTGCAGCTGAGTGATCTTCCTGAACCGATCTCATTATGCTACTCTCTCTCTTAAGACCCTTCATCAGGGCATTCTAGTTAATGATACACTTGCTTAAGTATTTAGAGGAAAAGTGTACTGATATCTGCAACTTACACTGAAATGCATTTTTTAAAAATGGGTAAGAGAGCAGGACACATGTGATAAAGCAAATGTAATTAAATGTTAATGGTAGAATCTAGGTTGAGATATATGCGTATTAACTGTAAAATCCCTTCAACTTTTCTGTATGTTTGGAATTTTCGTAAGATGTGAGAAAAAAAACCCGTCAGGGTCTTCCTGCTGTTCTTACAGGTAAAGGGCAAAATGTAAAGGTCAACATTCTTACAAAAGCTCCCTTACCTTTCCTGCCCATCTCTCACCATGTCCCCCACCAACATACTAGGCTCTAGACACACAATTTCTTTCAGGAACTTCTAGTCAGAGGCCTCGTTCTCTCCCAACTCTACACCTTCACATATGCCATCACTTCTCTCTGGAACACTCTTCCCTTCCCCTCACCTGGGAGAACGCTATCTTCTTCTGGTCTCTAGGAAGCTTTCTTTGACTCCACATGTTTGGTTAAGTGCCCTCTTTGTGCTCTCAATAGCACACTGCAGACTGAATAGCACACTGTACTGCAGAGGGTCATCTTAGACGTGTGTTTCTTCCAGCAGTCTATAAGTGTGTCAGGTATGTCCCCCGCATTCAACGAATACTCTTCAGGCAGGTTCTCCTAACAGTCAGCAAGACATAAAGTCTTTGCTTTTAAGGAGACTGCTTGCTTACCAAATAGAGAAACCATGTCCTATGTACAGATCTTTCACCAACCTTCATATTCTTTTTGTTGCTTTGTGGGTTTCCTTCTTGTTTCTCTGTTTTGTTTTGAGACAAGGTCTCATTCTGTCACCCAAGCTGGGGTACAGTGCACAATTATGGCTCACTGCAGCCTCAACCTCCTGGGCTCAAGCAATCCCCCCACCTCAGCTTAAGTAATCGGGACTACAGGGGTGTGCCACCATGCCTGGCTAATTTTTTAATTTTTTGTAGAGATGGGGTCTCCCTATGTTAACCAGGCTGGTCTTGAACTCAAGCAATCCTCCCACTTCAGTCTCCTAAAATGTTATGATAACAGTCATGAGCCAGGACATCTGGCCCAAACTTCGCTATTTCTTGATTCCAACCACAATCTCTATTTTCATAATATACTTCATCTGTAACTGCTTGTCCTGGCCATTTACCACAATCTATTAAAATCCTTCATTACTCATATATATAAAACTCAAATGTCCACCTCTCATCAATAACAGATCAATTAATAGTGTAAGCTCATAATACATTCCTCCTTCACTAAACTTAGGAAAACTTTTTCTAGCCATTGGACCAAGGGTTGGTCCTTAGTTGCCTTGCCACAACCAAGCTGGACAGTGTTTGAAGATACTAAAAACTCCATCATGAACCCTCTTCTCTTTATTCACCTATACAATTAGAAGGATAAAAAATGTTAAAGTTTAGGATGCCTGTCCTTTGACACTGATACGTTTAAAAATCATGGTTTGCTGGGCACAGTGGCTTAGGCCTGTAATCCCAACACTCTGGGAGGCTGAGGTGGGTGGATCACCTGAGGTCAGGAGTTTGAGACCAGCCTGGCCAACATGGCGAAACCCTATCTCTACTAAAAATACAAAAAAAAAATTAGCCAGGCATGGTGGCGGGCACTTTGTAATCCCAGCTACTCGGGAGGCTGAGGCAGGAGAAACACTTGAATCTAGGAGGCGGAGCCTGCAGTGAGTCGAGATCACACCACTGCACTCCAGCCTGGGCAACGAGAGCAAGACTCCGTCTCAAAAAAAGTAAATAAATAAAAATAAAATAAAAAAATAAATAAATAGAAGTAAAAATAAAAATAATGCTTAATGGCAAACAATTTTAAAAATTAAGTCACTAAATTATAAGTTATTGTTTGGAAAACACAACACACCTAATAGTTCCAGTAAAATAAAATAATTTACTTTATTCTACACAATTAATATACCTTTAAAGTGGCAAGTACAGAAAAGGGGTTTCAAACGATACTTGAAATAATCCAGCTACCTATCTTCAGTTCCTTGGCCTTCAGCTGGCAGTGAAACAGACACATCAGCTTTAAGACTGGCAGCCAAATAGTTAACGATCTGTAAACATACAATTAGGCAAGTAGAGAGTTCCTGTTCAAACAGACTGGATGAAAGCCCTTCCATAAAGAACCCTTTAGGTGATGATGCTAAAATTATTTTCTGAATATTTTATCTAAATTTGCATGTTTATATACTAAGTTTTCTTAAAGAGGGCATATTTAAAAAAACAAATCATTTCATTACAGCCTGAGCAACATGGCAAAACCCCATCTCTACAAAAAAATACAAAAATTAGGCGGGCATGGTGGCACACACCTGTAGCCCCAGCTACTCAGGAGGCTGAGGTGGGAGATCACCTGAGCCCAGGAGGCTGAGGCTGTAGTGAGCTGTGATTGCACCACTGCTCTCCAGCCTGGGCAACAGAGCAAGACCCTGTCTCAAACAGCAACAACAATTTCATAAAAGCAATACTATTAATTTTCATGTCTACATGCAGGTGCTAGAAAACTTCTTCTGTAAAGGACTAGACAGCAAATATTTTAAGCTTCTCAGGCCACATAGGTCTCTGTCACACATTTTTTGTTTTATTCCCCCAACTCTTTAAAAATGAAAAAAAAAAAAAAAAAGAAAATCTCAAATTCCACACACGGTCACCAAAACAGTACAGGGTGATACTGCTTTATCTCCCTGATAGATCTCTAACTCAACAATAGAATGTAATCTCCATCAACTTCATAATAACAATTAACAGGGGGCCGGGAGTGGTGGCTCACGCCTGTAATCCCAGCACTTTGGGAGGCCGAGGCGGGCCGATCATCTGAGGTTGGGAGTTCGAGACCAGCCTGACCAACATGGAGAAATCCCGTCTCTACTAAAAATACAAAATTAGCCGGGTGTGGTGGTGCATGCCTGTAATCCCAGCTACTCAGGAAGGCTGAGGCAGGAGAATCCCTTGAACCCAGGAGGCAGAGGCTGTGGTAAGCCAAGATCGCACCATTGCACTCTAGCCTGGGCAACAAGAGCAAAACTCCATCTCAAAAAAAAAATAATAATAATAACAATTAACAGATTAGAACTGTGAAGACTTAGAAATGTGATTTCTAACTGCAACACTGTCATTATTGATTGTGTAAACCTGTCAAATAATTCCATTTGTTCCCCAACTTCTAAATTGAGGAGAGTAAGATCAGACCATCTCTATAGTGATGGATTTAAAATGCTTTACTATTATCATCCATTACTACTACTTTTTTTTTTTTTTTTTTTAAAGACAGGGTCTATGGTGCCCAGGCTAGTCTTGAACTTCTGGGCTCCAGCAATCCTCCCACCTGAATTTCCCGAGTAACTTGCACTACAGGTGTGTGCCACTGTGCCCAGCTTCATCCATTACTTCTTGATCAGTAATACACTAGAAATAAAACTCATATATATATAGTTTTTTTGTGTGTGTGTGAGACAGGGCAACTCTGTTGCCCAGGCTGGAGTGCAGTGGCAAGATCTCAGCTCACTGCAGCCTCGATCTCCTAGGCTCAAGTGATCCTCCCACTTCAGCCTCCTGAGTAGCTGACACTACAGGTGCATCCACCATGCCTGGTTGATTTTTGTATTTTTTGTAGACCAAGATTTCACCATGCTGCCCAGGATGGTCTCAAAGTCCTGAGTTAAAGCGATCTGCCCACCCTGGCCTCCCAAAATGCTGAGATTATAGGCGTGTGCCACCATGCCCAGCCCAACTCCTTTGTAACTTATACAGCAGTTTAAAAAATATAACAATAAAAACAGGAATTGTGAAAAATGAGTAGTCAAAGCAAAACAATTAAGAACACATAATACTTTAATGATAATAGCTATCTTGAACACTTCCCAAGTACGCATGCCACTGTTTGACACGGTCCCCAGCATCAGGAACATCAGGAGACAGGGAATTCTAATGTGCTATATCCCTTCCTTATCCAATTGAGATATCAACATTGTAAAGCTGACATTTTTGATTTGGACTTATGTAACATAAATTATCCTATTTTATCTGAAAGCTCTGGTGACAAGAGCCATGAGGGGTCTTCACTGAACTACCTGTGGCGTACATCTTCTGCATGGCCTTCCACAGGTTATCTGGAGGACCCATGTAGGGTGAGGGACTTTAGGTGTGCTCCCCATCTCCTAGAGGGCATCTTCCTCCCTCACATTGGTAGGTAAGAGTAGGGAGAGACTATTAACAAAATGCAGGACACAAAGTGACTGTAAGTAAAAATTTATGCATGCCTATTCATGACTACATCCCTCCAACATGTCAAGGGGTGCCTGTAGAGCGAAAAGACAAACCCAATTTTGAATTCCAGCTGAAGGCCAGGCGTGGT
Source organism: Pan troglodytes (assembly GCF_028858775.2). Taxonomy (NCBI): domain Eukaryota; kingdom Metazoa; phylum Chordata; class Mammalia; order Primates; family Hominidae; genus Pan; species Pan troglodytes. Next base: position 36,575,240 of record NC_086015.1, read on the forward strand.
GGCTCACAGCTGTAATCCCAAAACTTATGGAGGCTGAGGCAGGCGGATCAACTGAGGTCAGGAGTTCAAGACCAGCCTGCCCAACAATGTGAAACCCCATCTCTACTAAAAATACAAAAATTAGCCAAGCCTGGTGGCACGCCTGTAGTCCCAGCTGCTCCGGAGGCTGAGGCAGGAGAATCACTTGAACCAGGGAGACGGAGGTTGCAGTGAGCCGAGATCGTGCCACTGCACTCCAGCCTGGGCAACAGAGTAAGACTCCGTCTCAAAAAATAAATAAATAAAATGAATTCCAGCTCAGTTGTGTAACCTAGGGCTTAAAACCCTTTCCTGTAAAATAGTAAACATGCTACATAATACGGCACCTAGCAGAACACCCAACACAAGTAACAGACACAATACATGATAGTTCCCAGCCCTGCAGCTGGCCAAAGCCCTACCTTTGGACTGATCACTCAGCAATTCACATTACATTAAAAAAAAACAGAACTTATCCTTAATCATTTTCCTTACTCCCACGGGCTGTCTAGATATGAATTAAAAATAACATTTAGTTGGCCGGGCACAGTGGCTCATGCCTGTAATCCCAGCACTTTGGGAGGATGAGGCGGGCAGATCACCTAAGGTCGGGAGTTCAAGACCAGCCTGACCAACATGGAGAAACCCCCGTCTACTAAAAATACAAAATTAGCCAGGCGTGGTGGCTCATGCCTGTAATCCCAGCTACTCAGGAGGCTGAGGCAGGATAATCGCTTGAACAAGGGAGGTGGAGGTTGCAGTGAGCCAAGATTGCACCACTGCACTCCAGCCTGGGCAACAAGAGCAAAACTCCGTCTCAAAAAAAAAAAAAAAAAAAAAAAAAAAAAAAAAAAACACCAAAGAAAACATTTAGTTTAATCCAATAAATATCTACCAAGATCAGTAAATGCTAAGCACAGTGGTTGATTACAATGGCTATTAATAGTTCCCATGCCCTAGGAGGTCGAAGTCACACTAAAGCAATGGTTCTTAATCAAATATGGTATGTATTCTACAATTAAATCACCTTTACATTAAGATGCAAATTTTTAACCTACTAGATAGCCGAAGATTAAAATGAATAATACTTAGTATTGGCAATGGTGCTAAACAAACAAGTATTCTCACATACTGATGGTAAAAATGTGGCCAGGCGTGGTGGCTCACACCTGTAATCCCAGCACTTTGGGAGGCTGAGGTAGGCAGATCATGAGGTCAGGAGATCGAGACCATCCTGGCTAACACAGCGAAACCCCGTCTCTACTAAAAAATACGAAAAATTAGCCAGGCATGGTGGCACACACCGGTAGTCCCAGCTACTCAGGAGGCTGAGGCAGGAGAATTGCTTGAACCCGGGAGGTGGAGGTTGTAGTGAGGCAAGATGGCACCACTGCACTCCAGCCTGGGTGACAGAGCGAGACTTCATCTCAAAAAAAAAAAAAAAAAAAAAAAGTAAAATAGTATAACTTTCCTAGAAGACTGACAATACTTATGTAGAAAGATTTAAAAGACCTAACAATTCCACTTCTGGGAACTTATCCCAAAGAAAATACTGGGCAAGTGGAAAATGAGGTATAACAATAACAATCTGTCTACCAATCCATTATAATTATGGTATAGCTATATATACTATTCAGTCAATAAACAAAGCCGTATCTATTAACATGAAAAAAAAAAAACCCGTGTTACACGAAGTGAACCATGGTACATGACATTAAAAAAAAATCTGATTGCAAACAAATAATATAAATCATGATTTATTTTTAAGAAAAAAATATTCACATAGAGAAAATGAACATGACCTGGTGTGTTAATAGACGCTCATACCTATAACCCTAGCACTTTGAGGCCAAGACCAGAGGATCATTTGAGCACAGGAGTTTGAGACCAGGCTAGGCAACATAGTGAGACTCCCATCTCTCCAAAAAATAATTAGCCAGGTATGGTGTCCTGTAGTCCCAGTTACTCAGGAGGCTGAGGCAGGAAAATCACTTGAGCCCAGGAATTGGAGGCTGCAGTAAGCTATGATTACACTACCGCACTCCAGCCTGGGGAACAGAGCAAGACTTTCTCTCTAAAAAATAAAAAATAAATAAATAAGAAAAAATGAACACTTACCTCTAGGTGGTAGGATCATGCATTATTTTCATGTTCTTTCTTTCCTTCTTTTGGGACAAGGTCCCGCTCTGTCACCCAGGCTGGAGTGCAGTGGTGTGATTACAGCTCACTACAACCTTGGACTCCCAGGCTCATATGAACCTTCTGCCTCAGCCTCCCAAGTAGCTGGGACAAAAGACATGTGCCACCACACCAGCTATTTAAAAAATTTTTTTTGTAGAGGCAGAGTCTTGCTGTATTACCCAGGCTGGTCTCAAGCCATGCCCCCACCCTGGCCTCCCAAAGTGCTAAGATTGCAGGCGGGAGCCACTGAGCATGGCTATTTTCACTTTATCTTCTTACCTTTTTTTAAATTTCTCTGGCAAGAAACATGCATCACTTTCATAATTTAAAATAGTGATTTCCAATTTTGAGAGGAAAGTGTTTTAGACATAATTTCTTTTGGTTCTTTTAATCCCATGATGCATGAAATAATCTCAGTTTACAGGTCAGGAGGTTCTAATTTGTCCACAACTCCACCGCTTCAAAAGGATAGGGAGGCTGACTCTAAGATCTTGTGGCTTTCGTCAGGACTCCTTCCGCCATACCTAAACTGCCTCGGCCCTTTTCTCTGCGTTTTAGGCCCTTTTCACAGGTTGTTCTCCTCCCCACCCTTCTTAGCAAAATTGTACTCAGATACCACCTTTTCCGCAAAATATTCCGTGACCTATTTAGCAATTATTTCATACCGACATACTTGGTCTTTACTACTTTGAGTCTCTTCCCCACAGGAGTTTATAAGCTCCTGGAGGGCAGGAGCTGAGTCTTAGTCATCCTGTTTACCCCAGATGATTCAGCAAAGCATTTTATACATGACATGTCTCTAATAAATGTTTGGTGAAAAAAAGAATAAAATGGTAATCTGTGGGGTCTTTCTAATAGCCACTGTCCTGATTTTACAAATAAAGCAAATAAGGCCCAAAAAGTTAGTCCATGGTCACTTACTTTTTTTTTTTTTTGAGATGGAGTCTTGCTCGGTCACCCAGGCTGGAGTGCGGTGGCACGATCTCGGCTCACTGCAACCTCCATCTCCTGAGTTCAAGCAATTCTCCCTGCCTCCACCTCTCGAGTGGCTGGGATTACAGGCACCCATCACCACACCTGGCTAATTTTTCTGTTTTTAGTAGAAATGGGGTTTCATCATGTTGGCCAGGCTGGTCTCGAACTCATGACTTGAACTTTGCCTGTCTTGGCCTCCCAAAGTGCTGGAATTACAGGCCTGAGCCACCACGCCTGGCCACTTAGACTTGTTAGTGACAGAGTCCCACGCTAAATTTTAGACTTTTCTTTTCCTATTTCAAGACTCCTGTTTTATATTTTCTAAGTGCTTTTACTGACATTCTCTCTCACATGGATTTCACACCAGCTGAATTACTGTTCTACCAGCCTGTATCTGTGATTTGCCAGTTCTGTTTTCTGCTTTTGACAGTAGCACTGTGGGAAATATTATATGAAGTCCTCTTAACAATTCTTAAACCTGTGCTCAAACTATACCTAACTGGAATAACAATGATACTTTAAGTAAAGACTGTTCATCATTTGTTCAACAGATATTCACTAGGCACCTATTATGTGCCACACACCATATCCCATTAACTAGAAATCTCTATTAACTGGCATTTGTGCTTACTGATAAAACTGACGCCAATAATCACCTAACACAGCCATGCGCTGTGGGTCATACCTATAACCCCAGTGATTCAGGAGACTGAGGTGGGAGGATCACTTTAGCCCAGGAGTTGGGGACCAGCCTGGGCAACATAGTAAATCCCTGTCTCTAGAAAAATATAACAAATTTTTAAAATTAGCCATCGTGGTGGGAATACAGTCCTGTATTCCCAGTTACTTGAGAGGCTGAGGCAGGAAGATCTCTTGAGCCCAGGAGTTTGAGACTGCAATAAGTTATGATCGTGCCAGTGTACTACAGCCTAGGCGACAGGGCAAGACCCCATCTCTAAACAAACAAACAAACAAACAAACAACAAACACAGAGGTTCACAAACTTCAGGCCACAGGCCAAAACTGGCTTGCTGCCTGTTTTTATAAACAAAGTTTTATTGAAACAAGGCTGTACCCATTCATTTACATATTATCCATGGCTGTTTTGGAACTACAACAGCAGAACTGAGTTGTTGCAACAGAGACCATATGACTTACAAAGCCTAAACTATTTACAATCTGGCCCTTAACAAAAGAGTTTGCTGATTCTATTATAAGATGCCACTATGCCATCTTACTCTCAAAACACTTTATATTTGGTGTATTTTTAGTAGTAGTAACATATAATAAACATGTAATAAATAATTTCATGCTAATTCTTTGAAAAAATTCAATATCATAAATATGGTAACAGTCTATTCCTTGCATCATATTCCCATAACCAGTCATGCCAGAAAACAGTATAACTCATGGAACCTTGATGATCTTTAATCCCAGCTCCTCACCAAATCAATAGTTTTAGACTGAACACTCTCATTATTTTTATAATCAGTCCTCACATAGAAAACCATACACTCCCTTGCCAGTTACAAGTTACTTCTCTTAACAGATCTCTGAATTCCACTGTGCATATCTTAAGGTTTCCTACAATAGCTCAAGCATAATAGTTTTATTCCTGAAGGGGGGAAAAAAGACTTTCACATATACTTATTGATGATGTTCAGCATTTTGTGGGACTTTTGGCTGCATATTACCGTGGACTAATACCTTCAGAGAACAATATAGCGACTTTACATTTCTTTCCTGGGTGGAATTAAATGGCCCACATCTATATTAATTAATTAAAACCCAATTTCAATATGCCTTAAAACATTTCTTTAAAAATATTCAATAACTCACAAGATTAAAATAAGAAAATTTATAAAATGTCAGATCAAATAAGGCTTTGGAGATCATTAAATTCAAATAGCCGGATTTACAGATGAGAAAGATGAGGCTTATATGACTTGACAAAGGACCAGCTAGTTTTCATTAATTCACACTGACAGCAAATCAAAAAGTTACACTGAAGTCCTATCTAAAAACCAGTCACTGTGCTTGGGACCAGGATTACATATGTACCTTTGTTGACAATGAATTCAATTAATCTAAATAAGTGATATTGCTTGCACTAAAAGATATACACTGAGAAGAATCAGATAAAATTCCTTAATAACTGCTAAGCATCCTCTTACTTACAAGGAAAGCTCTTTTCCTTTAGGGAGATTCTATAGATTAAGAGTACTAGCTCGGGGAGCTAGGCTGCACAATTTTTCTTTCTTTTTTTTTTTTTTTTTTTTTTTTTTTGAGACAGAGTTTCACTCGTCACCCAGGCTGGAGTGCAATGGCGCCATCTTGGCTCACTGCAACCTCTGCCTCCCTGGTTCAAGTGAGTCTCCTGCCTCAGCCTCCTGAGTAGCTGGGACTACAGGAGCCACCACTATGTCTGGCTAATTTTTGTATTTTTAGTAGAGACTGGGTTTCACCATATTGGCCAGGCTGGTCTCGAACTCTTGACCTCAGGTGATCCACCCCCTCAGCCTCCTAAAGTGCTAGGATTATAGGCAGGAGCCATGGGGCCGGCCTCAGGCTGCAAAATTTTGAATACTGATTTTACCTCCTGGCTATGTAACCCTAAGACAATTTACTTAACATTTCTGTTTCTGGCCGGGTGTGGTAGCTCACCCCTGTAATCCCAATACTTTGGGAGACTGAGGTGAGAGAAGGACTGCTTGAGCCCAGGAGTTCAAGACCAGCTTGGGCAACACGGTGAGACCTCATCTCTCCAAAAAGTACAAAAACTGGCTAGGAGTGGTGACACGCACCTGTCGTCCCAGCTACTTAGGAGGCTGAGGCAGGAGGATGGTTTGAGCCCAGGAGGCAGAGGTTGCAGTGAGCCGAGATTATGCCACTACGCTCCAGCCTGGGTGACAGAGTAAGACCCTGCCTCAAAAATAAAAATTCTGTGTCTGTTTCCTGATCTTTAAGGGGATAGAGTACATAAACAATCCTTACATGACTAGTACCTGTAAGTGCTCTATGTTAGGTATTATTATTATTATTTTCCTTAGGGAGTTTTCTTATCAAAACATGGGAAAGTAATCAATATGGAGAAACTGCCTTTAAAGGCAGCTATTAAAATACAAATATGCCCAGCGCGGTGGCTCACGCCTGTAATCCCGGCACTTTGGGAGGCCAAGGCAGGCAGATCACCTGAGGTCAGGAGTTCGAGACCAGCCTGACCAACACGGAGAAACTGTCTCTACTAAAAATACAAAATTAGCCAGGTGTGGTGGCATATGCCTGTAATCCCAGCTACGCAGGAGGCTGAGGCAGGAGAATCGCTTGAACCTAGGAGGCGGAGGTTGCAGTGAGCCGAAATCTTGCCATTACACTCTAGCCTGGGCAACAAGAGTGAAACTCCATCTCAAAAACAAACAAACAAACAAACAAAAAAACAAATATAATCAATTGTATTAAAAGTAATTAAATATAAAAGGTAAAAATGAAAATGCAGTTCTTAAAAAAACAATTTAGAGGTTAGAACCTACTTAAAATACATGTGCAAGAAGTCCTACCTTTATTAAAAACAAATCTTAATGAAATCCATTCTCAAAACCTTTCAAGAAAGAAGAGTTAATATCATAGACTTTTTGGATTTCATTAGAAGTCAGGCCTAGGCAGATTAAATGATTACTTAAACACAAGTGCCACTGCAACAGCTGCATCCCAGAATCCAATAAATATTTGGATTTTCCTTTAAAATAATTACCAGTACTTTTGTTCAAAGACAGGCTTTGAGTAGAAAGAGTTTTGTACCTGGCACTCTCTCCCTTGCAGGAACTTCTATCAAGTTAGAAATCCATGCCAGAGTCACAGAACAGGGCCCTTATGTTGTGTGACCTTGGAAAATCCACTTAACAGGTCTCTACAATTCATTACCCCATCTATAAATTGGTGCCCTGATCAGGGAGGAGAGAGGAGGTGAAATGAGATTTGTATGAAAATCCTTTGAGAATGGCTCTTACACATACACACGTTACTAGTCACGACCCTTTACTCCCATCAGGTAGTAGTAGGAGAGAGCATGTGGCAAGCTAAACTGCAATTTGTGTGTGTTGTGAGGGGAGTACTTAGGTCTATATCATTGTTCCTATTCTAGGTTGTTTCTGAAATGTAAAGCCTTGTCATAGGCTCAGATTTGGTTTTTTATTTTATTTATTATTATTATTATTATTTTGAGACAGGGTCTCACTCTGTTGCCCAGGCTGGAGTGCAACGGCGCAATCTCAGCTCACTGCAACTTCTGTCTCCAGGGCTCAAGTTGTCCCTCCACCTTAGCCTCCTGAGTAGCTGAGACTACAGGCATGCACCATCATACCCAGCTTTTTTTTTTTTTTTTTTGAGACAGAGTCTCGCTCGAGTGCAGTGGCATGATCTTGGCTCCCTGCAACCTCCGCCTCCCGGGCTCAAGCAATTCTCCTGCCTCAGCCTCCCGAGTAACTGGGATTACAGGTGTGTGCCACCATGCCCAGCTAATTTTTGTATTTGTAGTAGAGATGGGGTTTCACCATATTGGCCAGGCTGGTCTCTAACTCCTAACTTCAGGTGATCCGCTCACCTAGGCCTCCTAAAGTCTGGGATTACAGGCAGGAGCTGCCGTGCCAGGCCAATTTTTTTATTTTTTGTAGACATGGGGTTTCACCATACTACCCAGGCTGGTCTCCAACTCCTGAGCTCAAACGATCCACCCCTCGGCCTCCCAAAATGCTGGGATTACAGGCGTGGGCCACTGTGCCTGGCCTTAGATTTGTTTTTTTAAATAAGAGACTCCAGAGACCACTTGCATTCATGAAAGATGTATTAGGGCCGAGCATCCTCCTGCCTAGCACCTTCAAACTCATAACCAAGAAAACCACAATCCCTATTTGGTATTTCTTTCCTCCACCAGCACAGAGTGAATGCTGCCATATGTGACGGTGAAATGTCTGTAAGAAATCTTCAGGGGTATTTTAGAAAGTTAACTCTATTTTTGTAACCAGTATACAAATCAGTTATTAGCTCCTTCCAAAGCTGAAAAGGACTCTCTGATGAAAACCCCAATAGTACTGAAAGAAAAATATTAAATTTCAAGCTCATATTACCTGATATTAGATGGAACTTTATGAACTATTAAGTTCATAAAAAAGGAAATTTAATCTATTCTTGTATGGTGGAGTGAAGGAGGCTGGGACCTCTAAGAACACTCAGTCCCATGCACAGACCCAGTGTCAAAGGGGGGGTTAAAAAAAAAAATGGCACAACCTCAGTGCAAATTAGGTATACCAAAAAATGAACAAAACTGCCATTTTTGTTTTACCATAAACAGAATCATCTACACAATATCTAATGTGCAGAAATAACTAGAGAAAATGTATAAAATAAGAACAAAACTACTGAATCTTACCTTTACCATGGCAGTGTTTCCAAATATTTAATTAAAATAGAATCAATTTCAATGAGGTCATATGAGCTTAAATCCATTTTAGCTTAGAAATGAGTAGTAATTTGTTTAAATTAGTAAACTAAAAATATATTATACAATTTTTTTTTGCTTTTGGATCCTAATTTATTTTTGCCCTATTAATATCACTTATGTAGGCACTAATTCAATTTTTTAAAAAGTTCTGATCACAAATATTTTCTAATTCAGTTTAAGATAAATCCATGACAAAGTATCACTTGCAAATATTACCACGATACAAACATTAACTCATTTGATTCCCCCCACAACCCTAGAGGCAAGTATTATTATTTCTATAACAACCATTTTAAAGATGAAGAAACTGAGGTTTATAGATGTCAAGCAACTTGCTTAAGATCCTAGGGCTTATATGTGATAGGGCAGTGACTCAATCCAGGCTAATCTGCAGTAGGTGCTTTCAACCACATTAAAAACAAGGGTAAAAACTAATTTTTCAACTAGCTCCATGTAGCTTTAAAGAATATCAATGATCATATATTCTTGCTTGGCAGCAGTCTATTAAAAAAGTAATTTTTTCTATGTAAACATTCATATTTAACCACGCAGCCTATCAAGTAGTATTTGACTTCTTGTTTCCTGTTTTTAGATGGATATAACCAAAACAACAACAACAACAACAACAAAAAACTCTGGTATTGAGCCGACACCAAATACCAAAGTTTTTAAATTTAATCATCGTATAAGCCAAACTTCAGTTATCTCGCATGTAAAGAACTATATAGAGAAATTTCTCCTATAAATGATTCAGGAGCTAAGCCTAGAAAAATGCGAATCTGCGAACTATTCTCCCTCAGTCCTCTATCCCCACCCCCAGAGTCACTAAAGAAACAGAATACACAACTTCCAGAGAGCCGAGGAGATACAGAACAATCAGGAGAACTGACACTGGACCGTTTCTCCTTATTACATCCATTTGGCTGAAAAGACTTAACTAGAAAGTTGTGTTCTACTGCCCTTTACAAATTTCAGAATTATATGTGACAGTTAAGGTAGCTGCAACACGAGCACATTGTACCAGAGAACGCTGAATCAAGAACATTTATCGCCAGGTTTTAGTTCTCGCTTCTGTCAATTATACAAAGAGTCAGCTATTAAATATTAATGGCATGCCATTTGCGCTGCAGCTCTCGCAAAGAGCCTCCTGCTACCAATTTTTGTGATGAAAGAAAACCTGTCATTTTCTAGATAAACCCCAGGCCACGAGAATCCCTCAGATGAGCGATCGAATTCTGTCCTTCCCAGGGGAAGCTGTCAGGGCCACCCCCATATCCCGGGGAGGAGGAGGAGGAACCTGAGGGAGGGCGGGTCCCCGCAGGTCCCGGGTCAAGGGTCTCGTGTTCCCCTTCTCTCCCAGCCATCCGCGACAGGTCGGGAGGCGAGGCGGGGCGGGGCTGGGTCGGCTGTCCGCACAAAGAGAGCCAGCGAGCTAGCCCGCGGACCAGGTACCCCGGGCCGCTGGGGGCCGGGCGGGGCGGGGCGAGGCAGGGAACACTTACCCAGCAGTAGCACGTTCTTCCCCGCAGGGAGCTTGGAGCGCGAGCGGGTGGAGACCTCGCTGAGGATGCAGGACCTAACGGGAAGCAAGGCGTACGGTGAGGCCGGAGGCCGGAGCCGCAGCGCGGGAGGGACGGACCCGGCCTCGGCGCGCCGGGGATGGGGCTGCCGGGAACGCAGTGGCCGGGCCCGGCGCCGAGCTCCAGCGGGCACGGGATCCCGAGGCGTCCGCGCAAGGCCGGGGGAGCCAGCGGGGGCTGAGGGAGGGGTGGAGTCGTTACCAGAGGTTCTGCCCGTCCTCGTCGTCGCCTGCCGCGGCGCCACCGTTGCCCGACGCTATCTCGTTGCCCAAGGGGCCGCCAGTGTAAGTCGAGGATAATCCCGGCGGAGAAGAACCGAAGGAGCCGACTCGCCCGACGGCCGCCATCTTGGTCGGGAATCACACCACTCCCGGCAAGACTAAATGTGCGAGGCGGCTGAGGCGGTGGCGGTGGAGGCGGCGGGAACCCGGATATGGGCGTTCAGCGCACGGGAGCGGGGCGGGGCCTGCGGGGGCGGGGCCCCGGGCCGGGCCAGGACTGATGGAGCGAGCGAGAACGGACTGCGCGTGCGTGGCTGCCTGGCCGGCGCGGAGGGGCTGAGCGTCCGCGGGCGGGGGGGTGGGCCGCTATGCTGCAGCTGAAGCCCAGTGATCTGACAGTATCGAAGCGCTTTCCTTCCGCTCATCCGCGGCCCTGGGCTGCGGCAGGGGTTGGGTGTGTCAGGTGAAAAGTGCTCCCTCCCACCCTTCAGACAGGTCCCCAAACCCTGCGGCCTGCGCGGAATTCCTGCATTGTCATTGCCGGCCCACCCACTGTTCAGGCTGAGAGCGGTCCCCCGCCCAAACCGGCGCTTCGCCGGCGCCAAGATAGAAATGGGTCGCCCGGCTGGTAAAGAGACTGCCCTGCAACCCTGGGCTGGAGTATTGCTGTGGTCCTGGATTTCTGGACTTTATTTGCGTTCTCAAGTGGCGAAGTGTTCCTCAACCTGGACCCACATCAGAAGCAGGTTCTCCGAGCCCTTAAGCAGCGGCGTGACAAAGTAATTGTTTACCCTGGAAATAGACTGTTATTTTTTAAAAATTATTGTCAGGGCTTGCTTTAATGTTCTTGATGTTTTTGTATGAGATCCTCCATGTGAGATTTGAAAAGATCCACTATGCGGGTCATCTAACCGGTCACTAGACATTGATTCCACACTTACTACGTCGAGCACAGTTGACACTGGGAATACATGGATGGACTTATACTAGCCCTAAAATAACTCCTTTTCTATTAGAACTTTACTAGGTAAAGGTATTTGAATGTCTGAACTCCATGTTTAGAAGGAGTCATTGGTTTTAAGGCTCTGTCCTAGTACACCTGTAAGAGCATTTGCTTAAAATTGCCTGGCCTTTGTATATTATCTCTGTCACTTCATATTTGAAAATCACTTGCTAGAATATGGCCTGATCAATGCTGTTATGCTAGTGAGAAAATCCACAACTAAAGACTATTTGCTATATATTAGCATTACGGTTAGAAGTCTGGAAGCCTTTGGAGGCTGGCAAATCTGAGTTCAGGTCTAGCTCTTCGAGTTTACTGGCTGTGTAACCTTAGGCAATTTACTTAACCTCCGTGAGTCTCAGTTTCCTTATCTGTCAAATGAGGATAAAAGGACCTAGAGTTGTTATTAAGGTTAAACGGGATGATTCATGTAAAATGGCTTAGAATAACGACTGGCAAATCTTAAGCGCTTACCACATGTTAATTGTTATCAATGACTTTCTTTACCTTTCACACCATTAATACCTGACCAACCTCTAGAAGTGATGGGCCTAAAGAACTCTTGGAGCTAAAATTCTTTGTCACCTGTAATGCCAGCGCTTTGGGAGGCCAAGGCAGGCAGATTGCTTAAGCCCAGGAGTTCTTGATCAGCCTGGGCAACATGGCGAAACCCCGGCTCTAAAAAAATTAGCCAAGCGTGGTGGTGTGTGCCTATAGTCCCAGCTATTTAGGAGGCTGAGGTGGGAGGATCACCTGAGTCCAGGAGGTCGAGGCTGCAGTGAACTGCGATCATGCCACTGCAATCCAGCCTGGATGACAGAGCAAGACCCTGTCACTAAATAAATAAAGAAATAAATAAAATAAAACTTTTGATTTTGTTGTTTATATACTTAAGAAAGGAACCAGAACCCTCCCCAGTAGTCCTACACTTTCTGTGGCACAAAGCAGGATGGAGATCCCCAGGAGAAGCTGAGTCTTTATGTTACTGTTCTAAAGGAGAGCTGTATACTGCTCTTGGCCCCTCTGAAAGCCATTTTACTCTGTACTTTATTCTTTCAGTCATCTTCCTCAGAGCATTTTCCCCTCAATTTTGTTGTCAGTTCCATATCATATTTGCTTAGTCTGAGGAGTGTTTACTTTTATAATAGTGTCAGGCTTCAACACCTCATGACTTCCAGATGCTCAACTACCCACCTAAATTGAGGTCAAAGTTGTATTCCTTGTGGTTTTATAATATCCCTATCCAGCATTCTTCCATTAAGGTGGCTGACAAAAGTGGTCATTTATGAATGCCTCCTATGTGCCAGGCACTCTGTGTGTTGTATTTGCAATCCTCATACTTTGTAAGGGTCAGCAAAATTAAGTAACCTACCCCAGGTCACACAGATCCGGAGTTTATAGATAAGCTGAGATTTTTTACTGTCTAGTCTGTAAAATGACCTAGGCCAAACCATGTTAAAATAAATGTCCTCGTAATTTTAGATGCTATTCTGGTAAATACCTTCTGTGAAAACCTCTACGTTACAAAAATGGGGAAGCTATATATTATGAGGAAGTCTATAAAAGGAAATAATTCATCAGTCCCTTGGAATTTTTGTTGCATAAATGCTGTTTTATAATTGACCTGTTTTCTATACTATGATTGCTTTTTCTTTATTGCCCAATGTTTTCTTACATCTAAAATTAATAACCATCTTGTTTTTCTTTTTTCTTTCTTTTTTTTTTTTTTTTTTTGAGACGGAGTCTTGCTCCGTCGCCTAGGCTGGAGTGCATTGGTGCGATCTCGGCTCACTGCAACCTCCGCCTTCTGGGTTCAAGCAATTCTCCTGTCTCAGCCTCCCGAGTAGCTGGGACTACAGGTGCCTGCCAACACACCTGGCTAATTTTTGTATTTTTAGTAGAAACGGAGTTTCACCTTGTTGGTCAGGCTAGTCTCGAACTCCTGACCTCAGGTGATCCACCCGCCTTGGCCTCCCAAAGTGCTGGGATTACAGGCGTGAGCCACTGCGCCCGGCCAACCATCTTCTTTTTCATTTGCTTAGATTTCCATGTCTTTAATTCAGTTTCAAATTCCCGTCCCAGCTGTGTAAAACTCCTTGTTAGGTATTTTAACAATTTTACCTTCTTAAAGACACCTTTAAGAACCTTCTGGCCTGCTCCATTCTGAGTTGGTTGTTCTGAAACTGAATACACAGCTGTCATCCTGTGATCTTTCACCATTGTTCAGGAGATTCCCTTTGCCTCAATCTTGTGTCTTCTTGTTTTAGTGGAGAACTTCCCCCAATAGTTTTCTGATAAAAAGGCTCACTGGTAAGTCTTTGGACACCAGTGTATCCAGTCAAGGTCAACCAGAGGAAAAATGGCATTCTTAAGGGGGTGCTAGAGGAAAGCTTAATGAAGGGACTGTTTACAAAGGTGTGAACAGTGTGAAGAGATACGACTAGCAACAGCAGGAAGCCTTAGGCTTGAAAGGGATAGAGGAAGGAATGTTTACTAGAATCCAGAGAGAGATGCAGCTTATAGGAAAGGGTTGCCCACCAAGATTTATAGTCTTCAGTAAAGGAACACAGTATCCATCTCTTTCTTTCTGCCCCCTGGTCTCCCACCAGTGTCGCCCTTTGACCAAACCCAACCAGGAGCCAGAGGACAAGAGACCCAAGTGAAGCAATCCATGCAGGTCTACCTCCCTGAGCACAAAGTGGGAATAGAGAAGGATCTCAAGGGGCAAACAAGATATCTAGCACACCTCCTGTGTTTGAAAATGCATTTAATCTACCCTCACTTAATAATAGTTTGGTTAAGTATAGAATTCTTGAGTTACAAGCTATCTTCCCTTAGGTTTTTAAAGCCTTGGCCCCCTTATCTGTTAGATTCTAGTGTTACCATTGAGAAATCCAAAGCCATTCTGATTTCTAAATCTTTGTTATGTGTTCTTTTTTCTCCTTATTGGAATCCTTTGCAACTTCTACAAATTCCCACTAACACATCTATCCCCCTTCCATTATTTGCACTTTCATACTCTTCCCTCCTGCTAAGTATCGAAAGAATAATCCATACTCTTATACTAAAGCATTCTCTATGCACTAGAACCCATCTCCTATCCTCAACTCAATGACATTGTTCCAACAATTATTCCCTTTCTCTATATAATCATTTTTTATTTCCACTAGATTATTGCCATTAACATACAAACATACTATTGATTCTCTAATTTTAAAAAAAAGAAAGAAACATTTCCCTGAACCCCATTCCTTCACCAGCTACTACTACATATCGTTCCTTTTATTTGAGGGTCTCCCTCTGTCTCCCAGGCTGGAGTGCAGTGGTGCAATCTCGGCTCACTGCAACCACCGCCTCCCGGATTCAAGCTATTCTCCTGCCTCAGCCTTCTGGGTAGCTTGGATTACAGGTGCACACCACCACACCTGGCTAATTTTTGTATTAGAGACAGGGTTTCACCTGTTGGCCAGGCAGGTCTTGAACTCCTGATCACAAGAGATCTGCCCTCCTCAGCCTCCCAAAGTGCTGGGATTACAAGTGTGAGCTACCACGCCGGGCCTCTTTCCTTTCTTTGCCATCAAAACTCTTTAAAAGAATTGTCTCTCTATGCTATCTTAAATTCCTCTTCCCCCTTGCCCTTATGGCTCACTTCAATCAGGCTTTTACCCCTATGACTCTACAGAAACTGTTCTTACCCTTGTCAATGACCCCCTTATTGCTTAATACAATGGTACACTCTTTATCCTTGTCTTTGTTGACCTATCAACAACACAGGATACAGTTGCTCATTCCTTCTGGATATCCTTCATGTCGCTGCCAGGTCACCATGTTCTCTTTGTGTTTTTCCTCCCTTGGTAGCTGTTCCTTCCCAGTCTCCTTTTCTTTACTCATTTTTCTGACTGCTATGTGTTCAAGGACCCCAGGACTCAGTCTTTGTTCCTCTTCTCTCTCTACACTCACTCCCTTGGTGATGTCATCCAGTCTAACTACTTTAAATTCCATCTATATGATAAAGACTTCTAAATTTATTGCTCCAACCCAGAGCTCCATCTGGAACTCCAAGTTAATATAGCCAACTGCCTATTCCATATCTCCACTTCAATATCTAATAGATATCTCAAACTCAACATGCCCCAAACTGAACTTCTGTCCTATGGGAACAAAGTATCTTCTACCTATGGCTTTCCCCATTGGGTAGCAACTCCTTGTTTCTTTGTTGCTTAGGCCCAAAACCTGAGTCATGCTTGACTTCTCTATTTGTCTCACACCACACATTGAATCCATGAGGAATCCTGTTGTCTCTACCTTCAAAATTTACCCACAATCGAACTTCTTACCGCACTTCCCCTGATACCCTTTGACCTGAGCTATCATTTCTTGCCTAAATTCTGTAAAAGGCTCTTCAACATAACATCTAGAGTGATCCTTTAAGAATGTAAGTGAGACCACGTCACTTCTATGCTCAAAACCCAACAGTGGCTCCTCATTTCAGTCGGAGGAAAAGACAAAGATGTTACAATGACCCATAACGCCATGCAGGATCTAGCCCCACCGCCTCTCTGACTTTATCCGTTCCACTCTTCCCTTCAATTTCCCCCTTTCAGCCACATCAGCCCCACTGCTGTTTCTTGAATCTGTTGTGTGTCTCTTTGCTTTGAGGCCTTCGTTCTAGCTGTTCCTTCTGTTTTGAAGGAGGTGAGGAGCTGTCCATCCCAGTATCTTCCCCCAGGTAGCCAGTTGGCCAGCTCCCTCTTCTCCTGCAGTGAGTGTGCTCCATTCTCAACTTCTCAGTGAGGTCTATCCTGACCTCTCCATTTAACATTGCACTCTGGCCCTTCACCTCTGAAATTCCAGATTCTCCTTACCTTGCTGTCCTTTTTGTTCTCCATAGCACTTATTATCATCTAACATGGTATAGGATTTACTTGTTTAGTAGAACTCAAGCTCTGTGAGGGCAAGGATCTTTATCTTCTTCAGTAATGTATCCCAAGCACTTAGTACCTGGAACATAGCAGGCCTTCTGTAAAGATTTGCTGAAGATATGAATAAATGAATGAACCTACTTGTTACCAGTGTTCCAAAATTTCAGAATTGGGGGTGTGTGTGTGGGCACGTGTGCACATGCTTGTGTGTGTGTGTTTAAGAGAAGAAGATAAAAATTCTTCATTCCAACACCTGAAAGCAGGAGCTCTCTTTTATGATATTTTAACCATTAAATTAATTTATTTAGAGACAGGGTCTTTCTCTGTTGCTCAGGCTGGAGTACTGTGGGACAATCATGGCTCACTGTAATTTTGAGCCCTGGGGCTTAAGTGAACCTCCTGCCTCAATCTCCTGAGTAGCTAGGACTATACCTGTGTGCCACCATGTTCCAGCTCATTTTTTTTTTAGACAAGGTCACACTATCATCCAGGCTGGAATGCAGTGACCTGATCTCAGCTTACCGCAACCTCGACCTCCTGGACTCAAGTGATCCTCCCACCTCAGCCTCCTGAGTAACTGGGACTACAGGTGCAAGCCACCACGCCCAGCTAATTTTCAAAGTTTTTATAGAGACAGGGTTTTGCTTTGTTACCCAGGCTGATTTTTGTTTGTTTGTTTGTTTGTTTTGTTTTGTTTTGTTTTGGTAGAGAGAAGTTCTCACTATGTTACCCAGGCTTGTCTCAAACTCCTGGACTCAAGCCATCTTCCTGTCTTAGCCTCTCAAAGCACTGGGATTACAAACATGAGCCATCACACCCAGCCTTAACCATTTTAAAAATATAAATCACTTAAAAGTATATTACACACCCCACTCCTTTCCTATTTTCACAAGTTATATAAATATAGATTTATGTTTTCCTGAAGGCCCTTGGCTTCCTTAGGCTCATCAATAATACTACCGTGTTAAATCTGGGAAGTGCTTAGGTCCTACTGGGATTCCCCGGGTGTATCCCAGATGGCTCTGCCTTTTAGTTTGGTTTCTAATTCAGCTGAGACTCAGGGCTTGTAAGTGGGAAATGGAACACTAGCCAAAAGTGAGACAGCTCCTCCTCTCTCCAGCTTCCTGTCTCCCAAGAGCTACACGTCTCTCCTCTCTGCTTGCTTCTCTTCTCTCCTCTCTGTCGACCAGCGTCCTCTGCAAACTCATCGGCTTTCTCAAGGTCACATTGGGTATTTCTCTATCTCAAGAAAAGTGATCACTGGACAGACACAAGAGCTCTGCAGAAAACTAGTTTGACTGGGAGGGGAACTTTCCGTAGGTCTGGAGGCGGGTACTGCAGAACCACTTCCTCTTTCTTTTGGGGATGCCTCCTTCTCTGTTTGGGAACCAAAACAAGGCAGCTACCACTTGGGCTGCTTCCTATTATATCAGTTCCACAGGCTGCCACAAGCAGATTTTCAAATAAAACCTGCTTCGCCCATGGTGCCAAATGCTGGCAGTCACAGTTGATATAAATGCTGGCTGAAAAGCCAAAATCAAAAGAAAAAGGAAGTAAGCAAGATGAGTGGACCCTTAAAGTTTCACTCTGAGCAATTCAAATGATAGCGTTGAAAAGGACTTCAGAGTTTAAATAGTCCCATCCTCTACACAATATGTGAATCTTTTTTTTTGGTAACATTCCTGACATTTGAGACAAACTGATAATGCTAGAATTTGCAGAGTCCTTGCTAGCCGTCTCTCCCAGCAGACCCAACCAGGGATCCCATTAAAGACGAGCAAACACCCACGGTTGCTTATATTTGCTTTCCTTTGAGTCATGTTTTTCTCATTCTAAGTACCTCCTTAGAATGAATGAAATGATGGGTATCTAATTCATTTCACAGTCACCAGCCCCTCTAATTACAGACCTATCCTTCCTCTTGCTTCTCACCTAGGGATTTTTATCAAGTGGACCCTCACAGAACATCATATCTTAGTGAGAGGTGACAGCGTGCTGGCAGCCCTCGCTCGCTCTCGGCACCTCCTCTGCCTGGACTCCCACTTTGTCGGCACTTGAGGAGCCCTTCAGCCCACCGCTGCACTGTAGGAGCCCCCTTCTGGGCTGGCCAAGGCCGGAGCTGGCTCCCTCAGCTTGCAGGGAGGTATGGAGGGAGAGGCGCGAGCGGGAACCGGGGCTGCGCGCAGCGCTTGCAGGCCAGCTGGAGTTCCGGGTGGGCGTGGGCTTGGCGGGCCCCGCACTCGGAGCAGCCGGCCGGCCCTGCTGGCTGGGCAATGAGGGGCTTAGCACCTGGGCCAGCGGCTGCGGAGGGTGTGCTGGGTCCCCCAGCAGTGCCGGCCCACCGGCGCTGTGCTCGATTTCTCGCCGGGCCTTAGCTGCCTTCTCTCAGGGCAGGCCTCGGGACCTGCCGCCCACCATGCCTGAGCCTCCCCGACGAGCGCTGCCCCCTGCTCCCCGACGCCCAGTCCCATCGACCACCCAAGGGCTGAGGAGTGAAGGCGCAGGCGCAGGACTGGCAGGCAGCTCCACCTGCGGCCCCAGTGGGGGATCCACTGGGTGAAGCCAGCTGGGCTCCTGAGTCTGGTGGGGATTTGGAGAACCTTTATGTCTAGCTAAGGGATTGTAAATACACCAATTGGCACTCTGTATCTAGCTCAAAGTTTGTAAACACACCAATCAGCACCCTGTGTCTAGCTCAGGGTTTGTGAATGCACCAGTGGACACTCTGTATCTAGCTAATCTAGTGGGGGCCTGGAGAACTTTTGTATCTAGCTCGGGGATTGTAAATGCACCAATCAGCAGCCTGTCAAAACAGACCAATCAGCTCTCTGTAAAACAGACCAATCGGCTCTCTGTAAAATGGACCAATCAGCAGGATGTGGGTGGGGCCAGATAAGAGAATAAAAGCAGGCTGCCCAAGCCTGTAGTGGTAACCCACTCAGGTTTGCTTCCATACTGTGGAAGCTTTGTTTTTTCACTATTTGCAATAAATGTTGCTGTTGCTCACTCTTTGGGTGAATGCTGTGTTTATGAACTGTAACACTTACTGTGGAGGTCTACAGCTTCCTTTCTGAAGTCAGCGAGACCATGAACCCAGCAGGAGGAGGAAACTGTCTCAGCATCCGAATATCAGAATGAGCAAATCCACGTGTGCCGCCTTTAAGAACCGTAACACTCACTGTGAGGGTCCACGGCTTCTTTCTTGAAGTCAGTGAGACGAAGAACCTGTCAATTCCAGACACATCAGCACAGAGAGATGGAGAAATACCTAAGAGAAAGTAGAAATAGACTCTCTTAATGTGTTTGTTTTTTCATAGAAACCCCCGGAAAGTGCCCGGCGCAGTGGATGTCACCTGTAATTCCAGCAGTTTGGGAAGCAGAAGAGGGCAGATCACTTGTGGCCAGGAGTTCAAGGACAACTTAGCCAACACTGCGAAACCCCATTTCTACCAACAATACAAAAATTAGCCAGACATACTGGGGCATGCCTGTAATCTCAGCTACTCAGGAAGCTGAGGCAGGAGAATCGCTTGAGCCTGGCAGGTGGAGGCTGCAGTGAGTCAAGATCAAACCAGTGCACTCCAGCCTGGGCAACAAAGCGAGACTGCACCTTAAAAAAAAAAAAAAAAATGCTTTTATTTTTACGTCTAATGTGAAATCCCACCTTTCTTAAAAAAAAGTACTGGTAGGTGTATGTGTGCATGCAAGTATACTTTAGGACAAAATTTTACAAAGAAATATTTTTTTGTTTGGTTGTGGTTTGTGTTTTTGAGATGGAGTTTCACTCTTGTCATCCAGGCTGGAGTGCAACGGCTCGCTCTCGGCTAACTGCAAACTCCACCTCCCGAATTTAAGCAATTCTCCTGCTTCAACCTCCCAAATACGTGGGATTACAGGAGTGCATCACTGTGCCACCTAATTTTTTTGTATTTTTAGTAGAGACAGGGTTTCACCATGTTGGCCAGGTTGGTCTCGAACTTCTGACCTCAGGTGATATGCCCACCTCATCCTCCCAAAGTGCTGGGATTACAGGCGTGAGCCACCGTGCCTGTCGAAGAAATTGTTTTTCATTGGCTTAGAAATGTATCATTGAGAAATAACCGTCTCTGAATATATATTTTTTAATTCCAGGATAAGGTAATAGTAGAATTGCCTTTCATTTCAGACTGAACTTCTCACCACAATATCCATATTCATTCTTGGAAAATGGATGATGAATGGAAGGATAGTAACCTCTAAAATCAACTCATACAGCAGCTTGAGTGGGCAAATTATGTTAATGTTAAGTGAGATGCACAGGGAAAACAAAGACACTTGTCTTTTAGGCTGGAAGCATTCTTTAAGTGTTTTAATTATCTACTTACACATTTTTCAATACTAAACAGATAGGAATTTTAGGGTGCTTAGTTATCATTGTTTTAATCTATTCTTTGCCACTGAAAAGAGGAAAGAAAAAGGTCCACTGACTAATGTATTGTTAATTGCATATTTATTATACATATTTTTGGAGGATCTAATTTTCTCGTAATCAAATACTCCGAAGTTCAAGTCCATTACCTTTATTTAGTGATTTTAATACCACTTAGTTTTTAGATTTCCAGTGTTACACTCTACTGCCGTCTTTGCTTCCTAAAGGAAAAGATATTTAATAACTAATTTTATAGATTGAGATCTGCCAACACTAGGTCACAAAGGTAATTAAGTTTTTCTTCTTTGGAGGCTCTGCGTTAGGCAAAAAAGGGAAAAAATATAATTCTCTGGTATTTTTAGAAATGTGCTATCTTTTGTAGCTGTAGGTGATTTCATATTCATATCAATTTAGTCTACTTTAGTCTAGAGCTAATTATGACTTCTTGTTGCTTTTACCAAAAGTAAGCCTAGAATTATAGTCTATTATATTCTCCACCAACCAAAACATTATGTATGTTTCTTTTTTCCTCACACGGGAAAGTGAATGAAAGAGTTGCCCAGTGGGAATTTTTTATAAGCAAAATAAATCCATTCTTTTACACCATACGATGTTACAAAGTTGTTTATTTGAAGATATGTAAGGAGATTCTAAGGATCCTAAACTTTTTGCTACTGGGAACAAAAAGTTAAAGTTGCCTAGTAATGTGAAAGTGGAATCCAGAAGCACTTTGTCTTTTATGATCCTTCCTTAGTAAATCCCAGGAGTATTTTGAGGGGTCAGCTTCATCCTATATTCAGTTCACCTATTGGTAAATGAGGACTATCCAGATAAACTACTGGAATTTTCACTCTGATATATACATATATATGTAAAATTTTCATCCTGATATACATATATAAAAATATATATCAATATAATATAGATATAATATGTATGTAAAAATATATCAATATAATATATAGATATATATTAATATATTTATCTGAAATACATACAAATAGATGTAAATATCTATCTCTATATAGATATATAGAGATAGATAGATAGATTTTTTTTTGAGACAGAGTTTTGCTCTCATTGTCCAGGCTGGAGTGCAGCGGTGCAATCTTGGCTCACTGTAGCCTCCACCTCCCAGGTTCAAGTGATTCTCCTGCCTCAGCCTCCCTAGTAGCTGGGATTACAGGCTTCCACCACCACGCCCGGCTAATTTTTGTATTTTTAGTAGATACAGGGTTTCATCATGTTGGCCAGGCTGGTCTCGAACTCCTGACCTCAGGCGATCTGCCAGCCTCAGCCCCCCAAAGTGCTGGGATTACAGGCGTGAGCCACTGTGCCCGGCCCACCAAAGGTAAGTCTTGAATCAAATTATGTTAATGTTAAATTGAGGAACATGGCAGTTAATTTGCATTATTTAGATGATACAGAATGTTTGCATTTAATGTTTGTGGTAAGGGTAATGGCTTATACAGTCCATGCTCCACAATCAGATGAAGGTGAGTTCAAATTTAGACTCCTGCCACTTACTAGCTCTGTGTCATTGGAGCTGCTTAAATGCTAAAGCGTGTTTCCTCAACTCTAATACAGTTCTTCTGAGGAATAAACAACCACACAAATCTGACACATAGCGGGAACTCAATAGATGTTAGCAGAAATGTTTACTGTTATTTTTATTTGAGATAAATGTATAAGGCTATTTTTTAGTGCACAGTTTATCAATTTTAAATGGTTTAAATGTGCACACAGATACCCTGGGATCCTCATTAAAATGCAGATTCGGGCTGGGTGTGGTGGCTCATGCCTGTAATCCCAGCACTTTGGGAGGCTGAGGTGGGTGGATCACTTGAGGCCAGGAGTTGGAGACCAGCCTGGCCAACATAGCGAAATCCCATCTCTACTAAAAATACACAAATTAGCCCAGCATAGTGGCACACACCTGTAGTCCTTGCTACTCAGGAGGCTGAGGCAAGAATCGCTTGAACCTAGGATGGGGAGGTTGGTTGCAGTGAGCCAAGATCCTGCCACTGCACTCCAGTTTTTTAAGACAGCAAGACTCTGTCTTAAAAAAACAAAACAAACAAACAAAAAAAGTGCAGATTCTGATTCAGTTGGACTGGGGTGGGGTCTGAGGTTCTTCATCTCTAACAGGCCTCCAGGTGGACATTCATATCACTGAATGCAGAACACGGTTACACAATAGAAAGAACATAAGCTTTGGATTTATCCTTCTATGAACTGGAATCCCAGTGAGCTATATGACCTTGTCAAGGTCAAACTTCCTTCTCTCCAAGAGGGAGATAATAATATCTATTTCTATTTAAATCAATTTTCATCAAATAAAAAATAGTATACTAAAATAGTACCTGGCATACTGTAGGTGCTTAACAAATATAAGTTCAGGCCGGGCGCGGTGGCCCACACCTGTAATCCCAGCCCTTTGGGAGGCCAAGGCGAGTGGATCATCTGAGGTCAGGAGTTCCAGACCAGCCTGGCCAACATGGTGAAACCCCGTCTCTACTAAAAATACAGAAAAAATTAACTGGGTGTGGTGGCCGGCACCTGTAATCCCAACTACTAGGGAGACTGAGGCAGGAGAATCGCTTGAACCCAGGAGGTGGAGGTTGTAATGAGCCGAGATCGCACCACTGCACTCCAGCCTGGGTGACAGAGTGAGACTCCATCTCAAAAAATATATGTGTGTGTGTGTGTGTGTGTGTGTGTGTTCAGTTTTTCTATAAGAAATGCTTTATTGGTCTGTCCACTACGGGGTTGTGCTAGTTTCCCTTCCTAAAAGAATGGAAAATTCCAATTTCCTTTGAAAACTTCTTAGAATTCTAACTTGATGAAATCAACATCAACATTGGTTTAAAAGTTTGTCATTGCATAGCAAGCAAATCATTTCATACCAGATGGCGTGCAAACAGACTGGGAAAATGCCCCAGGCAAGCAATGGGACTCGGAGTCAGAGGGATTTCTGCAGGAATGGATAACTGAGAAAAGGGGCTAATTCTGAAGCTTTTTATTTTACTATTATTTTCTTCTACCCTTTTTATTATGGAAAATTTCAAACATAAAAGTACAGAGGGTGATATAGTGAACCCCACATACCCATCATTCAGCTTTGGTAGTTATCAGCACAGGGCCAATCTTTAGTTTGCCTTCCTCCCTCTTCCTCCATCTCTGAATTATTTTAAAGCAAATTCAAGACATAGTATTTGATCTATAAATATTGCAATGCATATCTTTAAAAAAACAAGGACTCTTGGCCGGGTGCAGTGGCTCAGGCCAGCACTTTGGGAGGCTGAGGTGGGTGGATCACGAGGTCAGGAGTTTGAGACCAGCCTGACCAACACTGTGAAACCCTGTCTCTACTAAAAATACAAAAATTAGCTGGGCATGGTGGCACATGCCTATAATCCCACCTACTCTGGAGGCTAAGGCAGGAGAATCACTTGAGCCCAGGAGGAGAGGTTGCAGTGAGCCGAGATTGCACCACTGCACTCCAGCCTGGGCGACAGAGCAAGACTCTGTCTCAAAAAAGAAGTAAAGAAGTAAATAAATAAAATTTTAAAAAAGGACTCTTCCTTTAAAAAACATAACCATAATACTGGTATAATAATTCATTCAAAAATAACATTGAATTTATAGTATATATTTTAATTATCATCCAATTTTATTAGGCAATGAGATAACTATTAAAGTAGAATTCAAAATAACCCAACACTTAAGAACAAGGTAAATACACTTGTTCCCTGAACATTGCTGTTATCAAGGAGGGCAGAACAGTCATTGTCTTATCAGCAGCAATGACATTCATGGCATCCCTCCTCTCACTGCTCCAGCTGGTTCCTAACTGGTCTGCCAACTCTAGGTCTCGATTACATCCTTAAAATTGTCCCTTGCATTCTGAGCCCTCCCAGCTTAATTATCTCTGACAGAAATAAACTGCCTTTAACTTTTGCCAGGAGCAGGGCACCCCTGGCAAGCTGATCTGAACTCTAGGCTCTCCAAAAGTGCTTAGAGTTCTAGGATCTCATAAAATACTAGAGCTGGAAGGGACTTCACAGTTCAGCTACTAGAAAAAAACCAAGGGGCAAGAGTGTTCAATAGCTTGCTTTGCCTCATAATTACCCAAAAGCTTCTCAAAATAAAGGCAAAGTATTATGTGTCTAAACTGACCTTTCTGTGTGGTAAAATTTCAAGGAATTTCTTCTATTATTTTACAATATTTGGTTATCCTTTCTTGAGTTAGCTCATTGAAATCCTTCTTGAACCCACGTAAAATTTCCATTCCAATTTTTATTTTATTGATTGATTGATTGACTGATTGAGACAGGGTTTTGCTGTATTGCTCAGGCCAGAGTGCAGTGGTGCGATCTTGGCTCACTGCAACCTCTGCCTCCTGGGCTCAAGCCATGCTCCTACCTCAGCCTCCCAAATAGCTGAGACTACAGGCACGCACCACCACGCCCGGCCAATTTATGTATTTTTAGTAGAGACAGGGTTTTACCATGTTGCCCAGGCTGGTCTCAAACTCCTGAGCTCAAGCTATCCACCCCTCAGCCTCCCAGAGTGCTGGGATTACAGTTATGACCCACTGTGTCCCGCCTCAATTTTTATTTATAAACTATTTCACATATACAACTACTAAAAATAAGGTAATATACACCTATTAATATATTAATACACACATTATACAAAATAAATATAATATCACCATAGAAAATCTTTTCGTCTTGATTTGTTTTTAATTGAGGACACTAATCTGCCAGCTCTTAAAATTTTTTAAAGAAAGCTCATTCTACTCCCATTCTTTTCTAATCCCTTCTTCCTTGGAGATAGTCTTTATCTTAAAAATAGATGAATTTCATTCTCATGCAGATGTATGTTTATACATTCAATTGTTTTGCATGTTTTTAATTTTTACATGTAGGAGACACTGTACGTGCATTTTACAAATTGCCTTTTTCGCTCTATATTATGTTTTCAAGACTGAGCCATATGGATACAGAGGTGAATCATAGATCATTCATTGTAATTGCTATGTAGAATTCTACAGCATGAATAAACCGCAGTTTATTTAATCTACTCTCCTCCAATAGGAATAATTAGGTTGTTCTATTAGACAATTCTGTTACACTTATCACTAGGTACCCTGTACTTTTTGCAACTAGGCTAAATGGCATCTTTGCAAATACCACATACTTATAATTGTTGATCGCTGGTGCAACCAACATGCTATTGATGTTTGTATATTGATCTTGTATGTTTATTTTGCTGAACTATTTTATTCATTCCAATAGCTTATCTCTCAGTAGATTTTCTTGTGGGGGAATGGTGATCAACTTACTGAGCTCACCATTTTCTTAATATCTTTTATTATAATAAAATAGAGAAATTTGGATTTATTAGAATTCTAGGAGAAGGGGTGACTTGAAAGCTAGAGTAATACGGAAGCTGATGGAACTGTTCCTCTTGAAAGAAGCAGCCAGAGCTGGGGAACTGCTCACCGAAACCTTCATGTACAGAGAACATAAGGGCTTTTGAAATGGAGTAACATGAGGAACTAGCTGGGGGCCCCATGAGATGGCAGATGGCTGCATAATCTGTAATGTGACCCCCTCCTCTGTGTCTTAACATTTTTAGTAAAAATGGAAAATGGTCACATGCTTGGTCTCAATGATCTTTTCTCAGGAACTATAAAGAGATGTGGCTCTGTATATAATGTACATGATGCAGGGACCATAGAACTGCAATAGCCTTGTGACCACCAAGGCCAGGATCCAAACAAGCCTAAGAAAGTGGATTCTGAAATCTTGGAGAGGGACTGGAACTGCTCAGGCTTGGGAAATGGGATTCAAACCAAGTTTCCTAAACTTTAAGAGCAGGAAATCTCCCAAATGATATTTGGGTTTCCATCAACAGCCATCTGATTTGTATGCTTTCCATGTGGAATATACAATGTAAAAAGACAAGGTTCCGTTTTGTTTTGTTTTTTGGAGACAGTCTTGCTAGAGACTCTGCTGGAGTGCAGTGGCACAGTCATAGCTTCCTGTAGCCTCCAAATCCTAGGCCCAAGCAATCCTCCCACCTCAGCCTCCCAAGTAGCCAGTTTTACAGGCCCATGCCACCACATCTGGCTAATTTTTTTTTTTTTTTTTTGGTAGAGACAGGATCTTGCTTTGTTGCCCAGCTGGTCTTGAACTCCTGGCTTCAAGTGCTCCTTCTGCCTCAGCCTCCCAAAGTGTTGGGATTACAGGTGTGAGCCACTGTGCCTGCCCTTCACTATTTAAAAATATATATATTATTTCAAATTTTGACTTTGTTAATTCTTTGGCCTTCCATGAAATTATAGTGTTTGTAATCAGAGAAGTATGAAAAGAAGTATCATCTTCAAATTGCCTCCTCTGTGGTTTGTCATAAAGGCAAAATATTGTTACTAGATTCATATCCTGTGGGCCCTCTACACATTTAATGAATTATAGCCATATGTTATCTAAATGAATAATAATATATGTACCGGATAATTAATAAATGATAATGTAGATTAGTTTATCCTTTTAACCCACTGCTATCAAGGAGATGATAGTGTAATCCTAGCACTTTGGGAGGCTGAGGCAGGCAGATCGCTTGAGTCCAGGAGTTCGAGATTAGCCTGGGCAATGTGATGAAACCCCATCTCTACAAAAAGTACAAAAAATAGCCAGCTGTGGTGGTGCATGCCTGTAATCCCAACTACTTAGGAGGCTGAGGTGGGAGGATGGCTTGAGCCCAGGAGGTCGAGGCTGCAGTGAGCCGAGATTGTACCACTGCACTCCTGGGCGACAGAGTGAGATACTGTCTCAAAAATGAAACAAAACAAAAAAATCCAAAGTATTTCAAAGGTAATTATGTGCTGTTTTAAGACAAGAGCTGCTGTGCAGGCTGTGGCTTCTAAGTGAACTAATTCCTGTACTAATATGCAGGTCCCAGAAAAGCCAATGATTCATTTTGGTGTTAATGACTGGAAGTCAGGGCCAGATTTAACTGGGGACCAGGATTGCATCTTGATACAACTATCAAACCAGGGATACTTTTTCATTTTGGCCAAAACATTGCTGCAATATCCATGATTTGCTCAGAATTTACTGAGAATCATGATGATGTTTTAGAAGGAACATTCATTCTCATGGAGTTAAGGGACTTGGGGTGTATAGTCTAGGACTTGTACCTAATTAAGATCTTGGATAAATCATTTCACTTCTCTAGGCTTTGGAGTCTGAAGGATGAGGGGATAATGTGGATAATCTCTTGTGCCTTCTAGCTCTTCAGAAAAGAAAAAGTAAACCAGCTTGCAGCCAGTGTGTAACCTGCAACCATAAATAGACAGTTGCATGTATAAATATGCAATGTCTACATGGTGTGATTGAAAAAGTTTCTATGTGCCATGTCCCCAATATGTCCTGTCCACATAAACTCTGGCCTCATAATGTGAGTCTCTGCATAGAAGTAGAGCAGAGTAGCATGGTAGCAAGGAGACTGAAAGAATGCTACTTCTGAGCTGTGTATCTTTGGGTACATTACTTAATCTCTCTGGCTCTTAGTTTCCTCATCTATAGATGAATGAGTTGAATAGCTACTCATGGGGCTGTTGAGGATTAAGTAAACTGAGTATTTGAAAGGGCTTCATAAGATAACATAATACAAATATTAATTATTAACACTCATCCCTGTAGTGTGGGAAGTGATTTAAGATGTCAGAATTACAGTGAAATTCTGCATGCTTAATAATAAGAATAGAACAATAGCCTTCAAAAGAGATGAATATTCTACTTAGAACATTCAAAGACATAACGTCAACAAAGACCACTTAACTTCCTAACTCAGGAAATAGTTTATAAATAACTTGATTTTTAGAGATTGAACAATGGATTATTTGGATTATTCAGTCTTAAATTCGGTAGGCCTTTTGTTCTCCCTCTATCTCTTGCTAATTGTACATATTAAGGTTAGAAGAAAATGAAAACCAAGAAGGTGTGCTGCCTGAGAGGGAAACCAGTTGGCCACCAAGTGTTCCTCCCCAAGTGGCACCCTTATTGCCTTCCCCCCAGCACTTAGTCACCAGGTCATCTCTCAGGGACAGATTCACATTAGGAGTTCAGATGTGTAAACTAGAATTCTATTTTATTGATTTATGAGGAGACACCTTGCTGAGGAGCTGAACATCTGCATTATTTTTGCCAGTAAGTTGTAGACACACAAATAACAGTTATAGAAACAGAAAAGCCAAATTATGGTGGTTTAAACAAGACAGACAATTCTCTTTCCCATAAAGGAAGTCTGGGCATATGCAAGTCCAAACCGATATAGTAATTTCAATGTGTCATTGAAATATAAGCTTTTATTCTTCTGCTCTGTCATCTTCAATCTGTAACTTCCTTTCTCAAGGTCACTCCATGGTCCAAGATGACTGCTAGAAGCCACTCATGATGTCCATGTCCCAGGCAGCAATAAGGAGTAAAGAAGAAAGAAGGATATATCCCCTGAGTTTCAAGAGACTTTCCATTAGTCCCATAAATATTTCCACTTACACTTCATTGATGAAGAGCTAGTCTCATAGCCCCATCTAGCTACAAGGGCAGTTGGGAAGTGTAGTCTTTTAGCCAGGCACATTGTTACCCCAAATAAAGTGGAGGTTCTATTATTAAGAAGGGAATGAAAAGGATGTTGAGGTAGGCATTTCTGCTGCAGCTACCAAATTACAATCATAAGGTGGCTGAATGAGCAAAGAGTTAGATATGTGATTTAAAGACCACATTGTTAGGCTGAGCTTCTCAAACTTCAAACACAGTTTGGCTCAAACACAGCTAAGGCTGAACTTCTCAAACTTCAGTGTGCACACGAATCACCAGGGATCTTGCTAAAATGCAGATACTGGTTCAGAATATCAGAGGTTGGGACTGAGATTCTGCATTTCTAACAAGCTCCCAGATAATGCTGGTCTGTGGATCACATTTGGAGTAGAAGGACCTAAGGCATCATTCCCAACATTATTGGTATTTTCTCTAACAGTCAGAGGGAAGCAGGTAATGCAGCCAGAGTACTGCATGGGGAACCATGGGCTAGGGGTGCTTTGGGTGCCTGGAATTGGGGTAAGTGGACACTAGCTAAAGTTCAATGCTGCAACTTGCTCTAACTGAACCTACTATAGCACCTTTCCCTTTCACAGCATCTGCCCTACATGCATACTGACTGAAATTCCTTCAAGGAGTGAGTTAAGAAAGAGGGAGGAATGAGAAACAGGGGAAGGTAGCCACTCTGGGCATCATGATCTTTACTCAGAATTCAGTCTACTGTTTAAGAGAACAGACTTTGGTTACACTGAGGCAGGAATTTTACTTTTGCCCTGCCTTGAGAAGTGCCTTGGGTAGGATGTAAGGCCATCGAGATGGCTCCCAGACCCAAGATATCCACCTTCTACAACCCATGGAAAAAGCCAAAACTACAACACCAAATGTCTCTTGCTTTGCTTTGCTCCTACTTAGCCCAATAGACTTCTCCAGATCACAGAGGATAATTCTTTTTGATTATATGTGGGACTCCATCAACTGCCCATTCTTACTAGTTATGCCATTGCAAAAGGGCCACATAAGAGAGACATAGGTTACTACTATATTGTAAACTCCTGGAAGGTTTTTGTTTTTTTTGTTTGTTTGTTTTGTAAAGAAAAGCCAAAGAAGCTGGGCACAGTGTCTCACACCTGTAATCCCAGCACTTTGAGAGGCCAAGGTGGGCAGATCAATGTGAGCTCAGGAGTTTGAGACCAGCCTGGCCAAAATGGCGAAACTCCATCTCTACTAAAAATACAAAACTTAGTTGGGTGTGGTGGTGCATGCCTGTAGTCTCAGCTACTCTGGAGGACAATTGCTTGAACGCAGGAGGCAGAGGTTGTAGTGAGCCGAGATGACACCTGTAATCCCAGCACTTTGGGAGGCTGAGGCGGGTGGATCACCTGAGGTCAGGAGTTCAAGACCAGCCTGGCCAACATGGTGAAACCCCATCTCTACTAAAAATACAAAAATTAGCCGGGTGTGGTGGCAGGCACCTGTAATCCCAGCTACTCTGGAGACCAAGGCAGGAGAATCGCTTGAACCCGGGAAGCAGAAGTTGCAGTGAGCTGAGATTGCGCCATTGCACTCCAGCCTGAGGGACAAGAGCGAGACTTCGTCTCAAAAAAAAAAGCCAAAAGAATTATTTTAAATGCACTGTGTATTATAAGTATTTACTTTAAATACATTTATAATTTTAATGTATATACAAAATGCAGTGATTGAATATATATGAAGCCAAAAGACTAAATTTGAGGCCCTTTGTGACTGCAAGGCCAAGGCCAATGGCCCTCTTTACTCCTTATGATAAATTCGGGGCCAGACATTTCCTTGCTCCCTCCCCATTCCCAGTGTACTTGGGTGGGCTCTATGGCATGAGCTACTAATTGTCTGTCTAATATCCACCACTCTTATCTTCCTCTCTAAGCCAACTGCAACTTTATTTCAGGGGCAATGGGCCACTTAAAATACATAGTCTCCCAGTCTCCCTTATAGCTTGGTGTGGGCTGTGTGACCCATTCCTGGACAATAGGATTTGGACAAAAGTCCACTGGATGGGGCTTCAGCAAAATCATTATTTTAATAATAGAAAGGGACTGCTCATGTGACATGGATTTTTCTCTTCTGCCTTTCTGCTTTGAATAAAGGCATGATACCTGGAGGTACAATAGTTATTTTGTAATCATGAGGATGCAAGCCAAAGGCTAAGGATGAAAAAGCAGAAAAATGAAAACAATATGGATTCCTAATGGCATTGTGGATTTAGCATATTAGTCTTGAACTACTACCTCTGGATTTGTTATATGAGAAAAATAATTCCCTGTTTGGAACTTACTGTATGAGCTCCTCTTTTTCTTCTCCACTCTTGGCTCTTTTCCCCTCTCCCTTCCCCAGCATTGTTACACTGTAAAGTCAGGGCCAGTGAAAATGAATAGGGGTGTGAGAGAAAGAGATGCAAATTTATCGGGGGAACGCACCCCCAATATTTCAACCTAGGTTCTTTCTATTTTCCCTGTGTCAGCCAGTCTGAGAAATAAAGAGAAAGAGTACAAAGAGAGGAATTTTACAGCTGGGCCGCCAGGGGTGACATCACATATCAGTAGGTCCGTGATGTCCCTTGAGCCACAAAACCAGCAAGTTTTTATTAGGCATTTTAAAAGGGGAGGGGGTGCACAAACAGGGAGTAGGTCACAAAGACCACATGCTTCAAAGGGCAATAAAGATCACAAAGCAAAGGGCAAAATTAGAATATCTGATGAGGGTTTATGTCCCGCTGTGCACATACTGTCTTGATAAACATCTTTTTTTTTTTTTTTTTTTGAGATGGAGTCTTGCTCCGTCGCTCAGGCTGGAGTGCAGTGGCATGATCTTGGCTCACTGCAACCTCCGCCTCCTGGGTTCATGCCATTCTCCTGCCTCAGCCTCCTGAGTAGCTGGGACTACAGATGCCTGCCACCACACCTGGCCGAAGTGGGCAGATCACCTGAGGTTGGGAGTTCGAGACCAGCCTGACCAACATGGAGAAACCCCATCTCTACTAAAAATACAAAATTAGCTAGGCATGGTGGCATGTGCCTGTAATCCCAGCTACTTGTGAGGCTGAGGCAGGAGAATTGCTTGAACCTGGGAGGCAGAGGTTTCAGTGAGCTGAGATCGCACCATGGCACTGCAGCCTGGGCAACAAGAACGAAACTCTGTCTCAAAAAAAAAAAAAAAAAAAAATGCAGATTTTGAGTCCGTAGGTTCTTGGGAGAGGCAGTGCACCATGGACCCTGAATGCCCCTATATGTTCTTGCTCTGTATGACAAGAATGCAAGACTCTGGCTGCTTATTACCAGGACCAATTCTCAGGGTTGTTCTTGCAGAGAGTAATTTCATGGAATGAATTAATTTCCCTCAGCAGCTCCCCCTACCCTAAACAAAAAACAAAGAGCAGGCTTGCTTACTGCTCAATATAAAAACAGTGAATTCCCTAATCTCAGTGTGTCTCAGCTGTGACACAAACCCAGCATCATCTGGGCCTCTCCACATCTCCCCTACGAGACCTGGGAGACATGGGGAACTGATGAAAAACAATGTTATGCTCATGATGCCAGTTGTGATGTGAGTAACAAAATCCTTTATCTCTGACCCAGGGCTCGTGTGCTCTGTCAGCATCCATGAAATAGTAACAGGCTAACTTATTAACCTGGAATTAAGATAAAATATCGGATCCTTCATAGACACTGACATAGTTCTTGGGGTGGGACCTGAGATTCCACCTTTCTAACAAACCACCAGGTACTTCTGGTACTGCTCATCCAGGGACCACTTTTTGAGTAGTAATAGTTTTGAAACATTAAGCCCTGGATTTGCCACTAACGATATGGCCTTGAGCAAGCTACTTCACATTTCTGAGACTGAGTTTCCACACCTACAAACAGATGAGTTTGAAGATCTCTGCCCAAATTACCTCTATGATTCCAGGTCCCTGTTACCATCAACAAGTAATGCCTCTTCCCATTCCTTCATTCCTTCAACCAAAACATTTATATACCCATCATTTGCAAGACACCAGGAATAGAAGGTTGAGTGATAGATGGATGTGCTCAGAGTTGGGCAAACAATGGACAGTAAAAGCTACCCCATAGGGAGACATAAAGATGGTGCTAAGCAAGTCAATTGCCTCCTTAAACTGGTTGAGTGACCACATAATTTATTCCAAACCAAGGCACTTTTGAGAGTGAAAGAGGAGGTTATTAATAGCTACACCAGGATGACAGGCATAAACTGGGACAATCCTGGAGGCCCTATTCTTAGGGCACCACAAAGCCCTAGTTCCTTCCAGATTTTCTTTTTTCTTTTTAACTTTTGTTTGAGGGTACATGTGAAGATTTATTACATAGGTAAACATGTGTCATCAGTGTTTGTTGTGCAGATCATTTCGTCATTCAGGTATTAAGCCCAGTACCCAAGTTATATTTTCTCCCTCCATGCCCCCCAATCAAGTAGACCTCAGTGTCTGTTGTTTCCTTCTTTGTGTTCATATGTTACCATTTAACTTGCCCTCCCCTCCCGTCCCCTCCCCTCCCCTCTCCTCTCCTCCCCGCACCTCCCCTCCCCTCCCTCCCTTCCCTTCCTTTTCTGGTCAAAGACCTTTATTCTGGTCCTCATCGTGCAGTAAGCCACTTAAGCAGAACACTTTCTTCATCTCTGCTCCAAGCAGCAGCGGCTGCATCCAGGCCTGACTGGAAGACGGACACACGTTGTGGAAGATCTTGTAGGGAAAAGCCAACGGTTGAGATGGAGGCTTATACCGGTGTGAGTGAGGGTAGAACAGGAAGAGTATGTATGCAAGTGCCAAGACTGTTCTTCTCAACGCTGAAGCCTGCGGAGAGGGGCGAGCTGAAGGATGCAGATGAAGGCCGGGAACCTGCACTGCTGAGCAATCGACCTGAAGTACCTTCCAAAAAAGCAGATTCATCCACAGCTTCTGTTGCATTATCCAAATCTCTCCTCTGGAGGGTTTTCCTGTTTCCCTGTTGAGCACAGCAGTAGGCATCTTTTGCAATGGTCTCCACACACAGTTCCCCGGCTCAGGCCAGAATGACTGTTCTCTGTCCCGCCCGTGTCTCGTTGGGGTCAACCTTCGCCAAGGCCTTCGCTGGGCCCGAGGCAGCCTCGAGGGACGAACCCCAGGCACTCTCGTCGGGGCTTGGGGCTGTGGGACCTATGCCTCCCCACCAGGTTGCCCCTCCACTGCTTCCAGCTGCCCCTGAGTGCGCTGCCCGGCCACCTATTGTGTTCAGAAAAAGAAAGTTACCATTTTATCAGTTTATCTGTTTTTGTGTGTGCTTGTTTGTTTTTATTTTGTTTTGTTTTGTTTTTTAGACAGAGTCTCTCTCTGTGGCCCAGGCTGGAATGCAGTGGCGCAGTCTCTGCTCACGGTATTCTCCGCCTCTCGGGTTCAAGCGATTCTCCCACCTCAGCCTCCTTGAATACCTGGGGCCGCAAGTGCGTGCCACCACTGCCGGCTAATTTTTTTTTCTTTCTTTCTGTAAAGACGGGGAATCTCTCTGTATTGCCCAGGCTGGCCTCGAACTTCTGGCTTCAAGGGATCCGCCTGCCTCAGCCTCCCAAAGTGCTGGGATTACAGGCTTAATCCCACTGCAACTGGCCTGAATTAATTTTACTGTGTATATTTGAAGTTTATAGCATGATGTTATGGGATACATATATTAATAGTAAAATGGTTGCTTCAGTGAAGCAGATGAACATATCTGTCATCTCACAGATACTTCTGTTTTGTAACAAGAGCTGCCAAAATCTACTTGTTTAACAAAAATCCCTAATACAACACAATTTTATTAACTATATCCTCACATTATACATTAGCTCTCTAGACTTGTTCATCTTACATCCTTCCAGACCTTCAAATCCTCTCTTTGTCTTTCCCACTCTTCACCCATTTCTTTCCCTCCTGGCACAGGTCCTGAAATGTCCTATTGCGTTACCTCAAAAGCTAGTCACAGGAGAACAATGATTTGCTTTGGCAAGGCGAAGACAGTACCGAGTCATTGCATAATCTCCACTCACATTCGGAGTTTCTGAGCAGCTGCTCTGGAGGTGGATGAAAATAACCCATCATTTCAGTTTGTATAACCCATTCAGGTGAGAATACTATTTTTAAGGCACAATAATTTAAAAGCTCTTGCTGGCCTAGGGGGAAATATCTTCAACCCTTTAGAGAAATGAAGTGGGTTCTTGTCTTTTCTTTTCTGGCCAGTGTCCAGAAAGAGTTTTTTCTTTGTAGAGACATGAAATGATTCGCTGCTTACTTGCACTGAGGGTTTTAAAAACTGGTGCTAAAAATACCCAACTTAGAAAGTTTCAGACCATTGGAATTTAGGACACCTTCCAGCTTCATGGTCTTCATTTATCGAAATAAACTTAATGTCCCCTAATTTCACCTTGATTTTTTGGAGGTAAAAGTGATACCCTTTGAGTACTGTCAGATACATAAGGAATGAGGTTCTCTTAGTTTGTATTTCCCCAAAGCAGACCTTGAAACAAGGATCTGGGGGCAAATAGTTTATTCAAGACCAAAGTGAGAGAGTGGGTAGGGGAGACAAGGAAGGAAGGAAAGCTAATAAAGCATATATTAATAAGAATACTTCTGCTGTAGGCAAATTTTGTTCTTGTTGTTGTTCTTTTTGAGACTAAGTCTTGCTCTGTTGCCCAGGCTGGAGTGCAGTGGCACAATCTCGGCTCACTGCAACCTCTGCCCTCCCTGGTTCAAGTGATTCTCCTGCCTCAGCCTCCTGAGTACCTGGGATTACAGGCACGTGCCGCCATGCCCAGCTAATTTTTGAATTTTTAGTAGAGATGGTGTTTCGCCATGTCGGTCAGGCTGGTCTTGAACTCCACCTCAAGTGATCCGCCCACCTCAGCCTTCCAAAGTGCTGGGATTACAGGCATAAGCCACTGTGCCTGGCTGGCAAATGGGTTTTAATCCTGCTGAGTCTACTGGAACATGCCTCAAAAGTCTCCCACTGTGGGGTGAGAGAGTTGAGGTATTTATATTCCAATGCCCATCCCTTAGTGATTGAGAGCTGCTCCTGGAACATTAACTACCTGACACTTCTGAACTACTCTGAAGTGGACTGATCAACTCCTACTCCAAGGACAGGGAGTGTGCTAGAACAGAGAGACATAGGAAGTCCTCCAGGTAGGCAAAGAACATATGGGTGGGGCACTGACAGCATCTGCTACAAGGGTCAAATTTGGGTTCATCAATGAACCATGTATTCCTCACTTAAGACATATAGTATGGTCATTTGGAAAACCATTTTTGCCTTGCAAAGTCTGTTTGCCTTTAATAAAGTAGCAGAAAATCCAGCTGTATGTACTAGCTGTGGAGCAAGCACAATGTGGAATTAAAGCCCTCATCATTTGCAATTCCCATCCCCCAACTCCAGCGGCACTAAGAGTAAATGAGATCACCCTCTCTCTTTAGTGTCAGCACAAGTCTGGGCAGAAGATGACACCACTGACACTCAAAAACTGAGACAGCAGCATTTGCGAGATACAGGAAAGAATAGGGCTCCGACTCCATCATTATATCTAGACAATGCAAGTAGCAATGCTAATTACCTATGATAGCCATGACAATTAAATCCAGTGAGTAAAAGATGTCCAGAATAGTGCCTGGTGCCCATATTAGAACTCTCGCAGACAAATACGAAGGCCCAAATATGTACTGTTTTAATTCTTCTGAAAAGAAAAAACACTTGTTTTTTTTTTCCTGTTTATAAAAATAAGACATATTTCTGGTATTTGTAGAAAATGTAGAAAATACAGAAAAAGATAAAGGGGAAAACTAGAATTCCATCTTATGATCTTTGATAAACAAATATATATATAAAAGTTTAAATATATACATTTCAGCTCTTTTATAATATAATTGTATATTGGAACCAGTTGGATCTTTCTACATACAGCATATGGTTTTATTTCCTGGTTTTTTTTGTTTTTGTTTTTGTTTTTTGAGATGGAGTTTTGCGCTTGTCGCCCAGGCTGGAGTGCAGTGGCATGATCCTGGCTCCTGGCTCACTGCAACCTCTATCTCCTGGGTTCAAGCAATTCTCCTGCCTCAGCCCCTGCGAAGAGCTGGGGTTACAGGTATGCACCACTGCGCCCAGCTAATTTTTGTATTTTTAGTAGAGATGGGGTTTCACCATGTAGCCAGGTTGGTCTTGAACTCCTGACCTCAGGTGACCTGCCTGCCTCAGCCTTCGAAAGTGCTGGGATTACAAGCATGAGCCACCACATGCCTGGCCCATATCCTGTTTTTCATATGGTGTATAATAGGCTGTATAATTAATTCTGTATGCCACTGAACATTCTTTGAAATATTGCTATTGTCCGAATCATATTTAATCAGCTGGATGTTCCATAAATCATTTGGTGATTCTTCTGTGAATTTCCATTTACAGTAACTGTGGTGAACACTTTTGTACTGACCACTTGGCATCTGAGTATTTAGTTGGGATGTACTCTCAGATGTGAGATTACAGAGTCAAAAGGTAAGAAGGCCAAAAGTCTGGGACTGAGTTGTAAGGGACCATCTCCTACCAGTGGTCTTCAGTGGAAATCTGTGACATGATGACTCCCCTTGGCTGTGGAGCTGCAGGCCAGATCTGCCACCATATAGAATCAGAGACCTCAAGCTTGTAGAAACCCCGGAGATTATCTCCCCCCACACCCTCTTTGCTTTTCTGATAAAGGAACTGAATTTCAAAGAGGCTAAGTCATTTGCAATTTTTGGCTATTATCTACCATTTCTTTTGGACACACATGTAAGCCCTTGACAAGCCTCTCTGAGAGAGCACAAATGGACCAGACTTGGCCAGGCCATCAGACTCTGGTCTTGGGTTGTTTTTAGATATTAAATTACATCATGACACAGAAGATAGAAAGGCTAGACAGCTGGCTTCCCCGCCAGAAGGGAGGATATGCTCTTCCAGTTCTCAGGAGCCTGAAAGGGTACCTCCTTCATCAGCTGACTACACATAAGATAAACTATCTCTTCCTACACTTGGAAGAACCACGAGGTTTGGTGGACTGCCTTGGAGCAAAAATAAGCCTTCAGGAGAAACAGTCCACTGGGTCAGACTGAGTCAATAAAACCCACACTGGAAAGGGCAAAGTGCTTTTTTTTTTTTTTTTTGAGACGGAGTTTTGCTCTTGTTGCCCAGGCTGGAGTGCAAGGGCGCGATCTCGGCTCACCGCAACCTCCGCCTCCTGGGTTAAAGCGATTCTCCTGCCTCAGCCTCTGAGTAGCTGGGATTACAGGCATGCGCCACCACGCCTGGCTAAT
Source organism: Pan troglodytes (assembly GCF_028858775.2). NCBI lineage: Eukaryota > Metazoa > Chordata > Mammalia > Primates > Hominidae > Pan > Pan troglodytes. Next base: position 36,613,991 of record NC_086015.1, read on the forward strand.
TTTGCATTTTTAGTAGAGATGGGGTTTCTCTATGTTGGTCAGTCTGGTCTCGAACTCCTGACCCCAGGTGATTCACCCACCTCGGCCTCCCAAAGTGCTGGGATTACAGGCGTGAGCCACCACGCCTGGCCAAGGGCAAAGCGCTTTCATGAGATTGGCTAGTTCTTTCCTTATTTATTAAATGGGGATTTGGACTCTTAGATATAGGATGTATTTTGCAGACATTGTCACAGCCGTACTTATATTTCCAAAAACATCAACCACTTTCTACAGCAAGCACCTGAGAAGTTTTATCTAAGAGCTTTCTCTAACTTCAGGAGTCTGAAGTTAGAGAAGCCTTGGTCAGGCCCATCAGGCTCTCCTCTACCAATTCTTTCTGGCATCAGCCCCAACTCACATCCTTTGGTTCAGGTCTGCCTCTTGGGAAACCCAACTGAAGACGATCTAGCCCTTTGAGAGTAATTGCAGGAAACCCTGATAAGAGAAACCAGTTAGTGTAGCAGATAACCATTGTTACAGATGTTAGATTCAGCAGACAAGCACATTCAAACCACTACTCTAACTGTTTTCCATGTGTTCGAAAAACTAGAGGGAAGATTGACCATGTGAAGAAGACATGGAAGATATTTTAAAAGCCCAGTGGAATTTCTCCAGATGAAACAGAAAAAGGGAAGCAACTCAGAAAAAATGCAGGCAATGGCTGCGGTGGAGAAGGATCCCAGGCTGAGAGGCAGAAGCCAAATTATAATTGTTACAATTAGGGTCAGGTACATAAAACAGGAAGAAAAATTAGCAGTAGCTTAAACAAGAGAGGTTATTCCTCTCTCATGTAAAATAAATTTTACAGTGCAAAGCTGAAGGGGAGAGTAAGAAACAATAAAGGAACCAAAAAGATCACCAATAAAGGAACAAGATTTATACTAGCATCACATTATCATCATGAGAAGTCTTAGAAATTCTGTCTCCTCTTTCTACAGAAGAAAGATGTAGTATATCAGAAACAGTGAAACTTCCCAAAGAGAACTATGAAAAGAGACTCTAAGATACCAGCTATTTAAGCAGCCTAAACACATCCAGTTCACATTCAATCAAAACCTCAGTGAGCTCCCACAAGAATGCTTTCAAGAAGCACGGAATAAATTTTGAGCAACAGAAAATAATACACTTTGGGAGGCCACGGTAGGAGGACTGCTTGAGGCCAGGAGTTCAAGACCAGCCTGGGCAACATGACGAAACCCTGTTTCTACAAAAAATACAAAAATTAGCCATGTGTGGTGGCATACACCTGTAGCCCCAGCTACTAGGGAGGCTGAGGTGGGAGGATTGCTTAAGCCCAGGAGTTAGAGACCAGCCTGACCAACATAGTGAAACCCCGTCTCTTCTAAAAATACAAAAAATTAGCGGGGTGTGGTGGTGCATGCTGTAATCCCAGCCACTCAAGAGTCTGAAGTAGAAGAATCACTTGAACCCGGGAGGTGGAGGCTGCAGTGAGCTGAGATGGCACCACTGCACTCCAGCCTGCATGACAGAGCAAGACTCTGTCTTAAAAAAAAAAAAAAAAAAAAGTGGCCCAGCGCAATGGCTCACACCTGCAATCCCAGCACTTTGAGAGGCCAAGGCGGGCGGATCACAAGGTCAGGAGATCGAGACCATCCTGGCTAACACAGTGAAACCCCGTCTCTACTAAAAATACAAAAAAATTAGCCAGGCATGGTGGCAGGCACCTGTAGTCCCAGCTACTCAGGAGGCTAAGGCAGGAAAATGACGTGAACCCAGGAGGTGGAGCTTGCAGTGAGCCGAGATGGTGCCACTGCACTCCAGCCTGGGCTACAGAGCAAGACACCATCTCAAAAAAAAAAAAAAAAAAAGAATATTCAAGTGATTACATGATTACAGAGGTCATGACATTGATTGGCCCTGTTGTGAAGGAAATGTACTTCTGTCATCCCACTTGACTCAGCCAGGAGTAATATTTGCAAAATAATGTAAACTCTGTTTCTTGAATTTCAGCATTTAGGAATAACATGGATGGTTGAACCCATGGATACAGAGGGCCAACTGCACATACAATGAATGCTTGAAGTGCACTGATCTTCAGTGAACAGCTCACTGACTCTTTACAGGTGTGTATACTAGAGCAGCTATCACTCAGATGGAGACATAGAACATCACCAGCACCCCAAAACATTTCCTCATGCTCCTTCCCCATCAATCCACCTCTTCCTAGAAATAATCCCTATTCTAACTTCTATCACCATTGATCTGTTTTGCCTGTTCTTGATCTTCGATAAATCAAAAAGTATATTTTCTTGTGTTTGTCTTTTTTCACCAAATATAATGAAAATTATTTCTATTGCTGCTACCTCAGTAGTTTATTCTTTTTATTGCAGTGTGGTATTCCATCATATGACTAGTCTAGAAACTGGGTTTTACCATGTTGTCCATGCAGGTCTCAAACTCGTGAGCTCAAGCGATCTGCCCACCTCAGACTCCAAAGTGCTGAAATTATAGGCATGAGCCACCATGCCTGGTCAGCATTGGGGAGTTTCAAGAACTATTCCAGCAAAGGAGGGGAACTTCACCACCACTGCATGTCCTAGGCTTGGAAGTCAGGCAGCATTGCTTCTGCTGTGTTCTCTTTGTTACAAGTAAGTCACCAACACACCCAGATTCAAGGGTAAGGAAAATAAAATCTACCTTTTGGTAGGTGAGTGGCAGTATGCTAGATGAGCATGTGGGAGATCCTTTGCAGCCAATTTTGGAAAAATACACTCAACCATGCTGTCCCATACCCAGTTTTTTTTCTCCATCGTCCTTTTTCTTATTGGATATTATCTTATTTATTTATTTGTGTTTAGTGAACCACCTCCCTTTACTGGAATATATGCCCTGAAATGGCAAAAACTCTCTCTGTTATTCTCTACCCTCTCACCAGTACCTGAAGGTGCTTGTACATAGTAGGTAATAAACATGTTGACTAAAATAGTAAAAATTTTGACCAGGCACCATGACTCTCACCTGTAATCCCAGCATTTTGGGAGGCCAAGGCAGGTGGATCATCTGAGGTCAGGGGTTTGAGACCTGCCTGGCCAACATGACAAAACCCCGTCTCTACTAAAAATACAAAAATTAGCTGGGCATGGTGGCAGGTGCCTATAATCCCAGCTACTCAGGAGGCTGAGGCAAGAAAATCGCTTGAACCTGGGAGGCGGAGCTTGCAGTGAGCCGAGATCATACCATTGCACTCCAGCATGGGCAACAAGAGTGAAACTCCATCTCAAAAAAAAAAAAAAAAAAAAAAGTAAGAATTTTGTATCAGGGAACAAGTAGATGCCTCTGGTCAATAAACCAATTAATAGAACTACAAGAATATTTTTAGACATGTGGACCTAACCGCTCAAAGAACTAAAACCAGAATTAGTTTTAAGGAGTTGCCTGTAGGGTACAAGATGGGAAGAGGAAAGATAGGGCAGAGGGTTAGTGCCGTTCTGTGGCATGTGTACGTATGACAATTTGTTTTGTTTTGTTTTTGAGATAGGGTCTCGCTCTGTCTCTTAGGCTGGAGTGCAGTGGCACAATCTCGGCTCACTGCAACCTCTGCCTCCCGGGCTGAGGCAAGCGATCCTCCCACTTCAGCCTCCTTGAGTAGCTGGGACTTCAGGCACCTGCCACCACTGACAGCTAATTTTTTGTATCTTTTGTAGAGATGGGATCTTGCCACATTTGTAGAGATGGGGTCTTGCCATGTTGCCCTGGCTGGTCTTGAACTCTTGGACTCAAAGTGATCTGCCCACCTTGGCCTCCCAAATTCCCAAAGCTGCTGTCTCCTGCAGCTTAACACCCAACACCATGCCTGGCCCGTATGACAGTTTTTAAAATCCATGTACTTATATTTCTTAGATATTGAAAATTTGCTACCTGCACCTGCTGCGTTCCCACCCTCTGGAGACCTGGGAACCTGGCTGCAGCCTGGGAAGGCTGGAGAAGCAGATGGCAGCACCCACCAGCTCCTCTCCCTGTCCCACCTCTTCCCTGGGGAACCAGACCCTACCTGTGTGGTGGTGGGTGGGCTGATTGTCAAGACATGTGTCATATACATTTGTATCAAAAATAAAGAAGTGACTATGAAAAAAAAAAGAAAATTTGAAGAGATTAAATTTTTAAAAAGGTGATTGTACAAAATGTGGAAAAACTAGAAGAGAATACAAAGGAATAAAGTATTATTTGTAATCCTGCCACCTAGAAAGAACCACTGTAAACAGTTTGGTCTATTATCTTCTTGTCGAAATTAAAATAGACAGTTCTGTGTCTTGCCTTTCCCTTTTCCATTCATTAATTCTCTTTTTGATCTAGTGCTAAGAGTCATACTCATTAATTCTGTTATGAGGATTTGCACTGGGCCAGAAATGCTGCCTGACAAACGTATTTGACCTAAAGTTAAAAATTCTGTTAGTTCTTGTTTCTCCTGCTAGAGGACTGCATAATTATACCCTTTATCTTTTCCTCTCTCCACCCTTGCAGTCCACCCGCACAATCCTGCTTAACCGTCTCTTAACCCTGCTCTCTTCCCCTTGTTCAGGGACTGCTTGAGCCCATCATTATCTCGTTCTCCTCAGCCACAGGACAGCAGTGTGTGTCTTTTTAAGCTATGGCCACATAACAAACTACCCAAAACACAGTGGTTTAAAACAACAAGGATTGTACTATTTTTCAAAATTCTATGGGTCAGGAATTTGAACAGGGCACAGCTCCATCATATCTATTCCATATGCTGTCTGCTGCAGCTTAACGCCCAACACATCTGAAGTCTCAACTAGGATCACTGGAAAGACCAAAGACAAATGAGACCCCTTAAATTGAGGTCATGTGTCTGGGGCTTCGCTCACACTGTCATCTGAGTGCTGGTGTGTTCTCTCCAGCGGGGTAGTCTGCCTTCTTACAAGGCAGCTTGGGGCTCCCAAGAGCTTAGACCTTGAACTGTGATGGCATTCCATTGGCTAAAGCAAGTCACAGGCCCAGCCCAGAGTCGAGAGGAAGGAAGCACACAGGGTACAAACACCAGGAGGCGTGGGATGCTGGTGGCCACCAATATATCCGACTACCACGCATCAGATGGACTGGAATCCAGATCCGGTCTACAGGCTATATTGCCTTGGCTTGATTTCTTCACTTCTCTTAGCCACCATTTCCTTTCTTATCTGTAAAATAATTAGGATATCATTTCTCCCGGGCAGAATCATTGTGTGCATTCAATTATGCATTGTGCCTGGAACCTTCGCTGCATGAGATTTCATAGAAGAGACTCAAGCATTAGAAAGGGTAGACTGTAAACCTGATGGGACCATGAGAACATAAGCTCCTGGCAACCCGAAAAAAATCTTTGGGAGAGCTTCAGACTTCCAAGGAATCAGAAGTTGGAGGCAACGGTGTTTAAATCTCAAACAAAAAAATGATCCCAGTGAAAAAAATAGATAATATTATATGGTTGCAGGAGTGCAGAAGTTTTTCTTCTTTTTTTCTCCATCTTGACTTTTTTCTTCTCTTTAGCAATCTCTTGTGTCTATTTTAAGTTTACTCTTTTTCTTCTTATCTCTTACTGAATAATTTTCTCTGCCAAGTAACCTCTTGTTCTAGCTCAAAACCTGGAACCTCAAGAAGCCCTTCCCATGTTTATCCACCTTCTTCTCTGGAAGAGTCCCCATAACTGGTCCCCACCAAGGCTGGAAGAAAGCAGAGCTCACACCCCACAGGAGGTCACGAGAATTCTGCCTGGGCTCTTCCTCCTGGCCTCCTGCCTTGCCATGTCCACTCTGAGGCCCCTCCCCCCACACGGTTCGAGGCTCCCTCAAAGGGATGTGTAAGCAAGTGACCTTTAACCCAATTAGAATCCTCCTGCAATCTGTGCTAATCTTCTTAGGTGTTAATATTTAGCATTACCTTGTACTACCCAGGTGCCAGTCAGGGCAGCTGCCTGAAGTCTTATCAGCAAACCCTTTAAAAACGCTTCCTTGCTTTTCTTCCCCCTGCTTTGTTGATGAGGATTCTGGGGCTGGCAAGGGGTGGGTAGAAATGACTCTTCCTTTGAAAGTCAAAGACTTAATGAAGGGCACAGGAACTATTTCTCAGAGTCACTATCTGCTGCAGGATAATTAGCACTTTATTAAAGGCGCATATTTAATGTAACAGTGAGGAAGGTGATTGGTGCTTCTCAAGCTTGAAAGAGTGGATTCTGGTCCAGTAGGTCTGGGGTGGGTCCTGAGTTTCCAGATATCTAAGCTTCAGGAGACACTGCTCCTGGTGGAGGTGGTCTGGGAACCACATTTAGTGTACTAGTCAGGGTTCTCCAGAGAAACAGAACCAATAGGATACATACCTTTATGATATATACACACACAGATGTAGCACACATGGGAAGTCCTCAATGTCATCGACAGGTTTTAAGTGAAATGATGTATAACAAAACCAACTCTACCATAGGCTAGATGATACAAACAAGACTTAAATTTCTATGGCATATTTCTGGTCACAAAAACATCAGCGAACTTCTAAATAAACACTTATTAACATTGAAATAAATATGAGTTATTCATACATTTAAGAAAAATTAATAAAAATAAGTAGGATAATCATTTACCCAGTTTTTGGGGAATCATTGAGTGATGGTGATTATAGTGGCTGTGAAATAAAATCAAGAAATCAATGTTTGCAAAGTGAAAATTGTAAGGAGCACCTCCTGTGACCATAGGGCTCATAAACAATCACATATAGGGAGGGCTCAAAAAGTGCTTTTGTCCCACATTGTTTATTGTGGTGCATTTGTATGATTATCAGATACTTTACACATTTTTATTTTATAATAATTTGTATTTATCCATTCATTTTCCAACCTTCTTATTCAAGTACAGGGTTGCAGTGGCAGGAGCTTATCCCAGCAGTTCAGGGGCAAAGCAGGAACCAGCCCTGGACAAGACCCATTCCATTACAGGGCACACTCATGTGCACATGCACACTCAACAGGCTGTGACCATTTAGACACACCAATTCACCTAATGTGCACATCTTTGGGATTCAGGAGGAACTCAGAGTACTGGGGGAAACCCATGCAGACATGGGGAGAATGTGCAAACTCCACACAGACAGTGGCCCTGGCCAGGAATGAATTTTTTTTCTCTTCGACATTATAATGAAATGACTTTGAATGAAACGATGTTATTGGCTGGGTGCGGTGGCTCCCACCTGTTATCCTGGCACTTTGGGAGGCTGAGGCAGGAAAATTGCTTGAGGCCAGGAGTTTGAGACCAACCTGGGTAACATAGCAAGACCCTGTGTCTACAAAAAAAAATGTTTTTAATAGACAGATGTGGTAGATTGTGCTTGTAGTTCTAGCTACTTGGGAGGCTGAGAAGAGAGAGAGAGGGAAGGAAGGAGGAAGAAAAAAAGGAAGGAAGTAAGAGAGGGAGGGAGGGAGGGGCTGACTCTGGGCACACCTAGGAGTTAGCCCTGCTCTGGAAGGAGCAGCTCTGGTTCAATGAAAGATTATTTTCTTTTTTTGAGACAAAGTTTCTCTCTTGTTGCCCAGGCTGGAGTGTAATGGCGCCATCTCGGCTCACTGGAACCTCTATCTCCCAGGTTCATGGGATTCTCCTGCCTCAGCCTCTGGAGTAGCTGGGATTACAGGCACCTATCACCACGCCCAGATAATTTTTTGTATTTTTAATAGAGACAGGGTTTCACCATGTTGGCCAGGCTGGTCTCAAACTCCTGACCTCAGGCGATCCACCCGCCTCAGCCTCCCAAAATGCTGGGATTACAGGCATGAACCACTGCGCCCGGCCTCAGTGAAAGATTGTTTAACCTCACCAGTTGAATTATTTCCTGGGTGAAGCCCCAGTGATGGCACTTGCTTGCATCAATAGCACCCTTCTATCTCCCTGTCTCAGCCTAGGCACTTGCTTCCAAGCTGAAACTACCTGCTATATCTCTATATTTAAGAGATATAAGAAGTTTAATTTTTCCTTTGGATAAAGGCAATTAGCTAACACAAATGACAACCTCAATTACCAGGTGAATTTAGGATGAACTATGTGTAGGAAACAGTGCAACCAAATCAAATAAAGTGGGTTGCTCCAGGTCTTATAAATCAAAAGAGTGGGCTGGGCACGGTGGCTCACACCTGTAATCCCAGCACTTTGGGAGGCTGAGGCGGGCAGATCACCTGAGGTCAGTAGTTCGAGACCAGCCTCAACATGGAGAAACCCCATCTCTACTAAAACTACAAAATTAGCCAGGTATGGTGGTACATGCCTGTAATCCCAGCTACTCAGGAGGCTGAAGCAGGAGAATTGCTTGAACCTGGGGGGCGGAGGTTGCGGTGAGCCGAGATCGCCCCATTGCACTCCAGCCTGGGCAGCAAGAGCAAAACTCCGTCTCAAAAAAAAAAAAAAAAAAAAAAAAAATCAAAAGAGTGGTCATCCCTTTGCAGCAAGCCATTTCCCATAATACAGAGGTCGGGGGGTCAGGGCCCTTCTTTCCAGAATCACAGACTCTGGTAAAGTTCAACATTGTCAACATACAATTAGTGATTATGTTGTGAATTCTTGACCAATAAAACTGATAATTTAATTCCTAGTTAAAAGAAAAAAGAAGGAAGGGAGGAAGGAAGGGAGGGAGGAAGGAAGGAAGGAAGGAAGGAAGGAAGGAAGGAAGGAAGGAAAGAAGGAAGGAGAAAGAAGGAAAGGGCCAGGCACAGTGGCTCACACCTGTAATCCTAGCACTCTGGAAGGTCGAGGCAGGTGGATCACTTGAGGTCAGAAGTTCGAGACCAGCCTGGCCAACATGGTGAAACCCTATCTCTACTAAAAATACAAAAAGGAGCTGGGTGTGGTGGCACTCGCCTGCAGTCCCAGCTATTCGGGAGGCTGAGGCAGGAGAATTGCTTAAATGCAGAAGGCTGAGATCTTGCCACTGCACTCCAGCCTCCATCTCAAAAGAAAAAAATGAAGAGGAGAGAGGAGGGGAGGGGAGGGAGGAAGGAAGGAAGGAAGGAAGGAAGGGAAGGAAGGAAAGGAGGAAGAAGGGAAAGAGAAAGAGAAAGAAAGAAAGAGAAAGAAGAAAGGAAAGAAAGAACCGCTATTATTCAAGGACCTGCTGTATACTGCTGTGTGTGTATACACACACATACACACACACACTTAGCAAGGAAATGCTACTAAGTAGTAAGGAAGGGAAGGGATGGGCTATGGACATCTTTCTGCAGCTCTGAGAAGCAGCAAACAACTCTCCATTTTTCCAGACATCTCTTAGCAGCAAAGAGCTTGGGATTTTGAGTCAGACAAGGCTGAGGCTGTCTTCTACTCTGCTTTCTACTCCTTGTGGTCTTGGGCAAGTCATTTGAGCTGAGAGTCAGTTCCCTCATGTAAAAAATGGGGTGGGGATAACATCAATCTCTCTGAATTGTTCAGGGGATGTTGTGCCACAGTGAGTATGATGGCCTAGCAATGCCTGGCACATAGTGGGCCTCCACAAATGGTACCACGTCTTGCTATTGCAAGGATGGAATCCAGAAACCTAAGCAAGCACTCACTGTCTTCAGCTTTTCCATATTCAGAGTGAGGATGTGGCTTTGTTTTCACAGGTCGAGAGTTAATTAACAGCAGTGTTAGTGGGTGTGCTCCCATGTTCAGATGGATCTCTGCTTTGATGGGTACACTTCAGCCACCCTAGGGCAAAATGAAGTCATGCTTTGGAAGCGGGAAGAGAAGGCCTCCTTCTCATTAGCTGTCACACCCTCACATGTTTAAGTGTTTTTCATAGACTTTGTTTTCCATTATTAAGTGACACCCTTAGTAACAGACATCCTTGTCACAGATCCTTCTCAAATGGCAAAAAATGAGAACATTTCACAGTTCTTGTGAGTTCAAGTCCATTTTTTTCTCCTTAACTCACAAAAGCATTTTCTTTGCCTCCATGTGTTTTATTCCTAAGCTTCTGACTTTCCCAGACTTCCTACCTAAGCTGCCATACCTGTAAATCCTTTAAAGGACTTACTCTGTTTGTCTGAACTTTCAAATTACTTTAATATAACTACGGACTGTTCTGCTGATAAGCAGAAGATAGGACCAACTTATTTCTCTGGGTTTCTCCTGTTTTGACTCTTGCCATTTACTCTGACGTGTTATTTAAATTTTACTGATGATTCAACAGAAGCTGCCACCAGCAAAACCAGTTGTTTTGTGCCTGAGAACATCCTTCTGCTGGCCTAATTGTCTGTGATGACAACAACAACCTGATTTCTTTGGCTTTCTCTCTCAAGATGCTTGGGAAGAGTTGTAGCAACAGCATGTATGATTAATTCATTAACATATCTCCAAATTTCTTTCTCCTTACTTATAGGACTGGTTTATTATAGCAGTTTTAAAAAGACTAGATCTTGAGCACAGTCATCGTCTCTTCATTTAGCAAAATGAAGCAAAATTTAGCAAAACTCCTAAACTGCAATTGCTACGATTTCTAAATTAAGAGAACAAAATTGGGCAATGGGAGGTATAGAGTATAGAGTTGTCAAGAAAGAAAGGAAGTTAATGGAGCCAGGCTGAAGAGTGTGACTTGGGAAATCAAAGATGGTGCCCAAATGGTTTACTTCGCTAGCTGCGAAAGTGTATTAACCAACCTGATTTGCATTTCAGAGACCTCCTGAATTCAAGTTAAGGGTTTTTTGTTCTTGCTGTTTGTTTGTTTGTTTGCTATTTGAGACGGAGTTTCGCTCTTGTAGCCCAGGCTGGAGTGCAATGGCGTGAACTCGGCTCACCACAACCTCCACCTCCCGGGTTCAAGCGATTCTCCTGCCTCAGGCTCCCGAGTAGCTGGGATTATAGGCATGCGCCACCACGCCCGGCTAATTTTGTATTTCTAGTAGAGACGGGGTTTCTCCATGTTGGTCAGGCTGGTCTCAAACTCCTGACCTCAGGTGATCCGCCCGCCTCGGCCTCCCAAAGTGCTGGGATTACAGGCATGAGCCACCAAGGTTGTTTTTTTTAAGCCTTAAAGCAATTTAGCAGTAATTAGTATATAAAATGTTTTACATTTAAGAAACAAAGATAGGTCGTGAGATAGGTTAATTAATTGGGAGGAAATTTTGATGAAGAAAAAATATAAACAAAAGCAAGAGGAGTATAAATTTGTTTTTCCTCCAGAGACCACATACTCAAGCAATGTTGATGAAATTCAACACAATAGTAGAAGAAAGAGAAGAAATACTTTCACTGGATTCTTGGAGGCCCTTACTCTCGATTGAATGCTCCCAGGTGGTCCTTCAACTTCTTATTTTTAATGATCCCTTGGTATTAACTTGTTAAAAGGTTTAAGTGTTAATTGCTAATGTCTAATCATTTAACTTGTTTTCTTTAAGTTTTAAGTGTTTACACTAGTACTAAACAAGTATCTGGCTAGGATGTTAGGAAGAAGTTTCTGAACTGGGACAGAGTTTAGACTAGAATGATGACCCCCAAGCTTTCTCCTAACGTCAAGATTCAACAAAATCCTTGGTTCTAGAACAGTCTAGGGATTTTCCTCTCTCATAGCCCTTGGCATTTAGAGTACAACTCTGGGTATGCTGGGGTGTTCTCAGGTCCTTTTATTTTGCTGCCTCTAACCAAAGCTACTGGTCTTAGGCCAGAGGGGTGCTTTGCCAGTAATAATTCCTTTTCATGAAAGGAAGTGTTCACATTTCAACCCCATTATTGAGTGTAAGTTCTAAATCCTTCCCTGCTGTTCCTTGGAATTGTAATTTAACATAACTGGTGGCACCAGAACGCAGTAAAACACATGCTTCTACTTGCGAGATTATTATGTAAATGATGCAGTTTCATTATTGCCTTTCGGAGCCATCCTTCATGTACTAGTACCTATGTGAACTGTTTTTCAAAGGGTTCAATAGAGAAAAATGTTAGAATAGTTGTAATTAAATTAATTCTTTTTTACTTTAACTTTTATGATTTTTAGTGTGTTTATTACAGAGTAATTAGAAAGCATAGTAAAGAGAAAAATAACAGTAGCACTTTATGTGGAAGGCTGTTTTTGTTGTTATACTAGCAGAATTTGAGTTTCGTGGGTCCATGGCTGGGGGTGGCATCCTTTAACATTTTTCTCTAACTGGGATGCCTTCTTTTTTGAAGAATCTTATCCCTAGAAAAGTTTGTTTTATTGAGGAGGATTTCCATGAAAATTATACCTATTCTAGACTTTTTTAAAAGGCAATTCCAATAAGTAAACTAGAAATTAATAGGTTTTTGAAATTCAACTTCTGAAGATTTCAAAGTCCCTAATTCTGGTCCTGAAATCGAATCACTCTGGGAAAATACTCCTCCCACCCCAATTCTATTACACACTTTTTTGGTTTTTTGAGACCGAGTCTCACTCTGTGCCCAGACTGGAGTGCAGTGGCGCAATCTCAGCTCACTGCAACCTCTGCTTCCCGGATTCAAGCGATTCTCATGCCTCAGCCTCCTGAGTAGCTGGGACTACAGGCATGCGCCACCACACCACACTAATTTTTGTATTTTTAGTGTAGAGGGAGTTTCACCATGTTGGCCAGGCTGGTCTTGAATTCTTGACCTCAGGTGATCCACCCACCTTGGCCTCCCAAAGTGCTGGGACTACAGGCATTAAGCCACTGTGCCCGGCCTCTATTACACATTTTAAGGTTAAAATACATGTACATGAATCATTAAAAAGTTCAGAAAGATATAAAATGAAGCATAAGAGCCTTCCTTCCCCTTCACCTCCAGTTTTTCCCCCTAAAGGGACTTAAGTTTCTTCTCTATACTTCTAAAATATGGGGATCAGGATCAGATGAGGTCCCTAACCTCTTGGAACCTATACCCTTGTAGAGGAGCCCATTATTAATGAAATGATCAGACAATTACAACATTGCAATTGTAGCAAGTGCCTACCAAGGAAAGCTATTAGGTGCCATGAGAGCCTGTAGCTGGGGTACGTGCCCAGGAGATGGGAAGGCTGCAAAGGTTTCCAGAATGAAGTGACACTTGAGTTGAAAGGGGAGATAGGAATTAACTAGGTCAAGAGGACCGGGTGGAGATGGAGAGTATTTCAGGAAGAAAAACAGCATGTGCAAAGCCCTGTAGTGGGAGGATGGCTCATATGAAAGACTGACAGGCAGAGAGTGAACAGCACAAAGGGAGCATGGGAAAGATAAGGCCAAGAGGGAGACAGAGGCTAGACCATAAAAAGCGTTACAAACCATATGAAGAATGGTTTCCATCCTAAGAGCAAGAGTGTGACAGATTGGTGCCCATCTATTCTACCCTTTGGTGTGACTGCAGAGGCTGGAAAGCTAAAAACTACATTCACAAACACCTTGCAACTAGGGCACTGGAGGCGTCTAGATTCAGCCAATCAGATTCACTCACATGAGGCCTAGAAGGTGGAGATGAGGCAAGTCCATGCTTCACTGTTTCTGCAGTTTCTGCTGGTGAGCATGGTCCAGAGCATAGTTAGGAAGTGCTCTGGGGTCAAGGGGTCCAATGTTCTAAGAACATATGGGGGTGTTTTAAATTTATTTATTCATTTGGCCATTGCAGATCTAGGAGAGGCAGCATTACTCTGGAGCCAACAAGTATAGCAGTAGCAATGCCCTCATCCCTGGATAAGATCATGTGCTATGGAGCCCACAGTTCCAGTGGCAACTCCCAGTTTCTCCATTTGGGATGAAGATAACAGCTCCCTTAATAGTCCAGTTCTATTGTATTCTGAAAGTCATTCCTGGGGACCCAATTTGGAACCCACTCCCCTTAGTTCTCCCAACAGTTTCATAAGCACTTAATTCCCTGTATCAAACTCCTTTTTGCTGGGAAGAGTCATAGGTAAGTTGTCTGCAAACGAACCCTCACAGATAAAAATCAAAGCTAGTGTAACTTTTGAGGCAGGAGAGTGCTAAGATCAGATGACCTCAATATGGAAAGTTAGCCGGAGGGCTTTAGGGTGGGTATGTGAAGGCCAATTAGAAAGCTATTTGTTCAGGGCCGGGTGCGGTGACTCACACTTGTAATCACAGCATTTTGGGAGCCTGAGACAGGTGGATTACTTGAGATCAGGAGTTTGAGACCAGCCTGGCCAACATGGCAAAACCCTGTCTCTTCTAAAAATACAAAAATTAGCTGGGCACAGTGGCAGGTGCCTGTAATCCCAGTTACTCGGGAGGCTGAGGCAGGAGAATTGCTTGAACCTGGGAGGCGGAGGTTGCAGTGAGCCTGGATTGCGCCACTGCACTCCAGCCTGGCCGACAGAGTAAGACTCCATCTCAAAAAAAAAAAAAAAAAGGAAGAAAAAAGAAAGGAAAATGTTTTGTTTTGTTTTAATTTTCTTTTGTTTTCTTTTCTTTTTTTTTTTTTGAGATAGAGTTTTGCTTTGTCGCCCAGGCTGGAGTGCACTGGTGCAATCCCACTCACTGCAACCTCTATTTCCCAGGTTCAAGTGATTCTCCTGCCTCAGCCTCCAGATTAGCTGGGATTACAAGTGAGCACCACCACTCCTGGCTAATTTTTGTAGTTTTAGTAGAGATGGGGTTTCGCCATGTTTGCCAGGCTGGTTTTGAACCCCTGACTTCAAGTGATCTGCCTGCCTCTGTCTCCCAAAGTGCTGGGATTACAGGCATGAGCCACCGCGCCTGGCCTAATATTTTGTTTACTTAAGTGCAGTGACCTTGTTTCTAATCATAAGGCCGAGTTTCCCATGATTGGTGTTTTAAATGGAATATTGATGTTTATGTGGAATATTTTTCTTTCGCTCCCTGTGGATAAAACATCTTAATAACCATAGGATCAGAATCTGAAGCTGCTAGAAATCAACACCCTAAGCGTTCTTTCATCCATCCCCATTCTCAGCAGGATCCAGCAAGAACATCCCAAAGAAATGAAAACTTACTTGTTTTGAAGAGACACAGCAAAGATACTGTGGGGCAAGGGAGAACAAACCAACAGTAAAACATGTACTCCAAGCAAGAAAGAGGTTTCTGCTTATACTTTTAAAAAATCATAAAAGATGAATTCATTATTATCCCAAGACATCTTGAATCAGAAATTTGGGTACCTAATTATTCCATAAAATTAAAATGACAGCATCTTTGGAGAGACAGTTGCCTGGCAACTCAAACCAGGAGATTGTCTTTAGATCCTCTGCAATCATGTGTGTCTATTTTGGTTTTTGTGTTGAGCTCATTTCCTTCCCTACAATCCAAAACTGAACAATTTCTGGAGTAAAATTCCACTCAGAAAAAAGACTATTTTCTTTCAGAAGATATTTTTATTAGTAAGTGCAGCTGTCTGCATGCAGTTGAATCGCTCTATTTTCAGGGCTGGTGTGTGAACATATGAGAAAAGAAAAAATCCCAGCTGAGAGGAGGTTTCAGATGGAGTGTATGTTTTGAGACCAAAAGCCAGACACCAGCTTTCTAAGAGAAAAATCTGGTTCAGCATCTCACAAAAGATCAAAGTATAATTTAACCAGGTGAGAGGACCTTTGCAAACTCCTACCTCTTCATCGAAGCAAGGAGGGCTATCCAGGTAGGCTTTTCCTTTTCAAGATTAGAAGCCCTGAGTCTCCCATCTCCTGAATTAGTGATCTGGTTCCAGATTTTTTCATTCTGCATATAGACCAAAAAAAGTTAGATAACTGCATTATTTATGATTCTTTTTATTATAAGCAAGAGAACTCAAGTTGAGAGAACTTACACAAAAGAGAATTTACCAAAAGATTTGGGACACTCACAAAAGGCCCTCCAAATAACTTGGAAATGGGCAAGAACCACAGAAGGGTCCAGAAGAAGCCTGTGCTGAGATAAGTCAATTTCAACAGTCTATTCTGTCTTTGTATTACTCACTCAAAACTCATAATCCCAGCATAGAGTGTTGAATTGGCTGAGTTGAGATTACGTGTCTGGGCCTGCTGTACTAGGGCAATAAGAGGAAGAGTCCTGTGGGAGGAACACGCAGTAACTCCTTCAGCTTCTAGATGGAGGGGCGAGTATCTAGATTTACAGTCACAACAAGACTGTCCACAAAGAGGGAAAGGAAGCAGATTTCCCAAAAAAGAAATTCTGGGGCCAGGTGCAGTGGCTCACACCTGTAATCCCAGCACTTTGGGAGGCCAAGGTGGGCAGACCACGAGGTCAGGAGATCGAAACCATACTGGCCAACATGGTGAAACCCCATCTCTACTAAAAAAACACAAAAAATTGGCCGGGCATGGTGGCACGCCCCTGTAGTCCCAGTTACTCGGGAGGCTGAGGCAGGAGAATCGCTTGAACCCAGGAGGCAGAGGTTGCAGTAAGCCGAGATTGCGTCATTGAACTCTAGCCTGGCAACAGAGCAAGACTCTGCCTAAAAAAAGAAAAAAGAAACTCTGGTTCTATTAGGAAGAGGGAATGAAGGCCAAAAATATCAAATGTTCATCACTGTCTAAGTTGAGTTCCCAGAAGAAACCGAGGCAGGGATTCTTGTACTAGAGACATATTGAAGATGTACTTTCAGTAGAAACCTGTAAGAAGGTAAAGGATAGAGCAGGGGCAGAGGTGAAACAATGATAGGGTTTCAGCTGAAGTCTAATTTCAGCCTGATCCCATGGACGGTGTGAATTACATCACAGAGTCATCGTCTTTAAGGAAAGGGCTCAACATTTGTTTATCTCCCTGCCCCCATATCAGTCAGTCATTGGGTGCATGATGCCCTGATAGAAAATATAACCTCCCAAGTATTTCTAGAGAAAAGCGTACGTTTGTGCCATTAGCAGGCAATGCTTATAGTAGCTGGGGCTGGGAATGCCAGCACAGTAAAGGGGATGAGGGTGGTGCACTGACATTATTGACTACAATTATAATAATAAAGGCAAGGTACCTGAATTTAATTTGCTAAGTCCAGACTTCCCGTCTATGAACTGCCACATCCCATGATTACCATAGGACCCTGGGACTACCACTAATTCTGGGACAGAATAAAGGAAAGAGATGGATTATTTATTGTGCGGCTGTTTCATTGTGGAAAATGATGTAATTAACAAAGAAATGCCAATAGAGAGTATAAAGAGGTAAATTTTCTTTAACCATTTCTCATTTGCCCCAAGAACTCTGCACTGGCAGCAAGCTGCACTTTTTTTTTCCCCTAAATTATAAATGGGTTAAACAAAAAAAGATGTGGAAACTTACAGACATTTTCAATGAACAATGGCTAAAGGAGAGAGGGTTCTAGGAAGGAGGGCACCGAAAAAATTTAAACTAATATACTTTCTAATGCATTTGAAGAAATGAACCAGAAAAAAAATATTGAAAAACTCTTATAGACCTAATGGGCAATTTGGGAATAATTAGTGATACAGGCACAGAAAATAAAACAAACAAAAGGTTGTTAACTCTAGAAAAAAACCAAAAAGTTGTACAAGAAAGAAAATGTAACTACAATTAACAACACTTACCACATAAATAAGCAACATTACTCATTATATTATGATTAATATAAAATATATACATAAAGGGAAAGCCATTGAATAGAATTTGATCCTCGTCATCCATAATGGGAGGATATGCTGGGTATTTGCTTATTTGTTCTTAAATTCATTTCCTGCCTTTCCCCTTCCCAGGCTCATATTGCACAGGCTACTTCTGTAAACTATGCTTCCAAGATCTCGATGACTGTTTTGGCTGAGTTCAGCCAACAGGAAGTGGTAGCCAGGGATTGGAGGATGGCAGTGAAGGAGACACCAGGATATTTCTCCTTCCCACTCTTTCTGCCTTAGATAGAGCCCCTCTGGCTCTGGAGATAATAATGATTGTTTCCTGCAGCTGCTTAAGTTAAGGGTACCTCCGCTTCCCCTAATTATCCTTCCAGGTTTTCTAAGCCAGGGTTCTCAACCTCAACACTATTGACATTTTGGTCTGGATGGCTCTTTGTTTTGGGGGATTGTCCTGTGTATTATAAAATGAGTTGCAGCATTCCTTGAGAGACTCCATCCACTAGATACCAGTAGTCACCACCCAGCTGTGACAACAAAAATGTCTCCAGAAATTGCCAAATGTTCCCTAGGGGGCAAAATCACCCCTAATTAAGAACTAAAGGCTGGGCCGGGCGCAGTGGCTCACACCTGTAATCCCAGCACTTTGGGTGGCCGAGGTGGATGGATCACTTGAGCCAGGAGTTTGAGACCAGCCTGGCCAACATGGTGACCATGTTGAGATGTAACCCATCTCTACTAAAAATACAAAAATTAGCCAGGTGTGGTGGCGTGCACTTATAATCCCACCTGCTCAGGAGGCTGATGCAGGAGAATCGCCTGAACCTGGGAGGCAGAGGTTGCAGTGAGCCGAGCTCGTGCCACTGCACTCCAGCCTGGGCGACAGAGTAAGACTCTGTCTCAAAAAAAAAAAAAAAAAAAAAAAAAGAAGAGAAAAGAAAAGAAAAGAACTGAAGTTCCAACCCCTTTATAACTGTATTAAATTTTCTCTACTAAATTTGCTAAGGGTTTTAGTTTTCTGACTTGAAGCTGACTGATTCAGAAAGCTATAAACAATGTCTAAATTTGATCAATCAGAAATTAACACAATAAGCATATTATTTAGAAATATGCAACCAATAAAAGAATAAACAAATAAGAGTATTGAATGTAGTTGCTTCTAGAGTGTAGGACTGGAGAACAAAGGAGAGGTGATTTTGAACTTTTTAATATTTTGTTTTTTAAAATGTATGCATATATAGCTAATAAAAATAAAATACTGGGGCCGGGTGCGGTGGCTCACGCCTATAATACCAGCACTTTGGGAGCCCGAGGTGGGAGGATCACGAGATCGAGACCATCCTGGTTAACACGGTGAAACCCCGTCTCTACTAAAAATACTAAAAATTAGCCGGGTGTGGTGGCGGGCGCCTGGAGTCCCAGCTACTCGGAAGCTGAGGCAAGAGAATTGCGTGAACCTGGGAGGCGGAGCTTGCAGTAAGCGGAGATTTCGTCACTGCACTCCACCTGGAGCAAGACAGTGAGACTCCATCTCAAAAAAATAAATAAATAAAATAAAAAATAAAATACTGGGAAAAGAGAACATGAGCAATTCAGTATTCTAAGTAGAAAGCTCCAGGGAGAGGCTTAAAATTCTTATTCTCAAAAACTGATTAAAGAAGTGCTTATTCTGATCTTTTGTTTTTAATCTTACCTAAACCATATTCTCTTATATTTTACCCAGAGCCAAGTATGGCAGTCACCTAGCTTTTATAAATGAGTCATATTTATTTCTTTTCCAAGATATCTCCAGGCTGCCTCCTCCCAAATTGTTTTGGCTGCAGAACTGGCTTACCTGGTTGTAATCATGTAGTAGTCAGAGAAAACTACTAAAGGCACTATTGTAAATATTACAGGAACACTGAAATAACATTAGAGTCCCTGGATCTGTGTGGGTTGTGTCCCTCCAGAAAAGGTAGAGGGGAAGGTTTGCAGATGTTGCTTTACTGACTTGTGTCCATGTTTCTTATTTCAATAGCATGCCTTTCCCAAATCTCCATTCATCTCATCTCCCAAACACTGTGATTTCTACCATCAGCTCTGGTTTATCTTTGTCTCTCCCCATCATAGCAACTGAAACAAAGTTTTCAGATTGAATTCTTGATTTGCTTGATTGCCATGACTGTGTTCCAGTTATTTTGGAAATGCATCCGTCTGATATATGACCAACTAATAGAAGGCAGTTTTCAATCTTCTAAAACATAAAACGATGGAAATATATGTATGTGTGTGTATTTTTGTGTGAATAAATATATAAATACATATACCAATATGACATATATTATACATGCATCTATATATATTTTATATACTAAATACATACGTGTATGTTTTTGTATATACATTAATATTATCATATGCATTTATTTACATGGAAATACTTTTTGTTCTGACTAAAAAAGTAATAGATACTAATTATGGGAAAACTAGGTAATACAAAAAATATAAAGCAATAGATAAAAACTGGCTGGGCACGGTGGCTCACACCTGTAATCCTAGCACTTTGGGAGGCTGAGGCGGGTGGATCACCTGAGGTCAGGAGTTCGAGACCAGCCTGGCCGACATGGTGAAACCCCTGTCTCTACTAAAAATGCAAAAAAGATTAGCCAGGCGTGATGGCAGGCACCTGTAATCCCAGCTACTCGGGAGATGGAGGCAGGAGAATCGCTTGAACCTGGGAGGTGGAGGTGGCAGTGAGCCGAGGTCGCGCCGTTGCACTCCAGCCTGGGCTACAGGAGCAAGACTGAAAAAAAAAAAAAAGAAAGAAAAGAAAAAGAAGAGAAATAGATAAAAATCATGAATACTCCTAAAGTTCAGTAATAGCTACTGTATGAGTCAAAATTAATTTCAGCTACAATTACCCAGAAAAAATATCCAAAATAACATCAAATAAAGGATATTTCTCTAATATAAAATGTCTGGCCACTGGCTATCTAGTGCTTGTACAGTGGTTCCAAATCCATCATAATCCATCAACTTCCAGATCTTCACTCCATCATTCTTAAAACCCCCATCCTCATGGTCTAAGATATCTGCACTCCACCTGGGGCAAGACAGTGAGACTCCATCTCAAAAAAATAAATAAATAAAATAAAAAATAAAATACTGGGAAAAGAGAACATGAGCAATTCAGTATTCTAAGTAGAAAGCTCCAGGGAGAGGCTTAAAATTCTTATTCTCAAAAACTGATTAAAGAAGTGCTTTACACTTCTTTAATCAGTCATTACATGATGAAGTCATTACATTCACATTCCAAGTAGCAGATTGGTGAAAAGAGGCAAGCAAGGTACAAAGAACATGTCCTTTTAAAGTGGTTTTGTTTTTTACTTTTTTCTTTAACTTTAAAAAATATGTAGGCTGGGTACAGTGGCTCATGCCTGTAATCTCAGCACTTTAGGAGGCCAAAGCAGGAGGATCACTTGAGCCTGGGATTTCAAGACCAGCCTGGACAACATAGTGTGAACCTGTCTACAAAAAATTTAAAAATTAGCTGGGCCTGGCAAAGCACACCTGTGGTCCCAGCTACTTGAGAGGCTGAGATTGGGGGATTGCTTGAGCCCAGGAGGCTATAGGGAGCTGTGATCACACCAGTGCACGTCAGCCTGGGTGACAGACTGAGACCTTGTCTCTAAATAAATAAGTAAATAAATAAATAATAGAAATAGAGTCTAGCTATGTTTCCCAGGCTGATCTTAAACTCCTGGACTCACGTGATCCTCCCAGTTTAGCCTCCCAAAGTGCTGAGATTACAGGTGTGAGTCACCACATCTGTGATAAGGTGGTTTTCGAAGAAGCTGCCATGCAATATATTTTATAACTAATTGACCAAACTCAGTCACACAGCCACATAGCTGCCAGAAAAAAGGGAAATATAGAACATTTAGGTGGGCACTGGAGTGGGAACAACAGAATAAGGATCTCCAAAAATCTACTCCTCCATAACAGTAATAAAAACACTGAAAAAAATAGTCAAAATCAACTTTTTCAGAATACTGGATATTAATCAAAGGCTTGCAACAATCCAAAAAGCATTTCTTGAAGAAATTGGCTGAATCGTGGTTAAAAAAAAAAAAGTGAGCTTTGTGACATTTTAACTAGCCCTGTTTACAGATTCTCTCCCCACATGAAGAAATAAAGAAATACCACTGGTAATGGTAACTACATAAGTAAATACAAAAAACAGTATAAAGGTAATTTTTGTTTGAAATGTTCCTTTTCTCCTATCTGATTTAAAAGATAACTGCATAAAACAATACTTACAAATCTATGTCAATGGGTATATAATGTATAAAGATATAATTTTTATGTCAATAATAGAACAAAGGGGGAGGGAAGGAATGAGCCATATAGGGAAAAAGTTTGTCTATACTATTGAAATTAATCTGGTATTAATACAAACTAAATTGTTTTAAGTTTAGATGTTAATTGTAATCTCTAAGGCAATCACAAAATAACTCAAAGAATCCTAAAATAAATTAGAAGGGAATAAAAATGGTACAGTAAAACACATTTAACGATATAGGAAAAAATAGGAAAATGGCAATTATAAAGCCTCTTATTCATAATTACACTAAGTGTAAATGGTTTAAACACTCCAATTAAAGGCAGAGATTGGCAAAATTGATGAAAAACATGATCCAACTATATTGTGTTTACAAGTGACACACTTTATTTTTATTATTATTGTTATTGTTATTATTATTATTTTATTTCAATAGGTTTTTTTGGGGACAGGCAGTGTTTGGTTACATGAATAAGTTCTTTAGTGGTGATTTCTGAGATTTTGGTGCACCCATCACCTGAGCAGTGTACACTGTACCCAACATGTAGTCTTTTATCCCTCACTCCCTAACCCCCTTTCCCCCAAGTTCCCAACGTCTATTGTATCATTCCTATGCCTTTGCATCCTCATAGCTTAGCTACCACTTATGAGTGAGAACATATGATGTTTGGTTTTCCATTCCTGACTTACTTCACTTAGAATAATGGTCTCCAATTCCATCCAGGTTGCTGCAAATGCCATTATTTCATTCTACAAGAGACACACTTTAGGTTCAAGATATAAAGAGCTTAAAAGCAAAAGAATGGGAAAAGATATACCATGCAAAGAGTAACTAAAAGAGAGCTAAAATGGCTGTATTAATATAAGACAAAATGGACTTAAGACAAAAAATTGTTACTAAAGACAGAGGCCATTTTCTAATGATAAAAGAGTCAGTCCTCAAGAAAGTGTAACAGTTATAAACATATATTAACCTAATAACAGAGCCAAAAAGTAAATGAAACAAAAACTGACAGAATTAAAGGAAAAATAGACAATTCAACAATAAGAGTTGGAGACTTCAATACCTCACATTCAGTAATGGATAAAACAACTAGACAGAAGATCAACAAGAAAACAGAATGCTTAAATAATACTATAAACCAACTAGGTCTAATAGACATCTATAGAACACTCCACCCAACAACAACAGAATACACATTTTTCTCAAGTATATATAGGCCACTCTCTAGGACAGAACGTATATTAGGCCATAAAATGCATATCAAAATCTATCACTGTATTTTCTTTTTTTTAATAGAAGGGACTTTTATTATTTTTTCAGAGAATTCAGACAGCCATTGATTAAACAGAGCCATTTCTCAGCGCTCTTTTCTCTCCATTTAAGAAATTGGAATACAGCATGATGAGAATGATGATGCCAAAACAAGATTGCTGGCTCACATCATCTAGGGTACAAATACGCACTTACTTAATCACTTGACACTTCACTGAATGCAAAGCAATATTTAGCATCTTTGCCTTCGTTGTACACAGCTGAAGCGGGAGCCCAGGGAGGGGAACACTGCATGGTTTTCCTTGGTGGGGGAGGTGTGCACCCTGCAGACCTGTCGTGTTGGGGGAAGATCAGCCCATGTTCTGTCGGTTGCCATAGCCCCCAGGATGGGTGTCCTTCCAGTTATCCCACTCCCGAACTCTGTACAGTGTTCATCATCCTCTCCCTCCTTCACTTCTTGATACTTCTGTTGCTGAGCTGCTTTTCTGATTTCCTCTGGTGTTGCAGTGGCTATTCCCTGATCTGGCAATGCTCCATATTTCCGATGTTGTTCATACCAGTCACTCACTGTCATAGTTGCCAGACTTGGATAACTAGCTCCAAATAATTTGGCTTGGGCTGTGTTCCGCGTGAGAATGAAGGATTTCACTGGAGGCCTCTCCTGGAGAGATGAGTTAGAAGCTAATGACTGTCTTCAAGAGTCTCTCTCAGGATCTTTATTTCCTGGTCAATGCTCTCAATCTCTTCTAAGCTGGTATCAATCCACCTCTGAAGGTGAAGAAGATAATATTCACGAACATGCTCATCATCTGCTTGACCACTTTCCACAGCAGATTTCATTGCAGACAACCTATGGTCCAACTCCTTCTTCTGCTTGTATCTCTCTATTTTAGCCTGCCTTTGAGATGCCATAGCAACGAGGCTAGGATAAGCCATGGAGGAATTAGCAGTGTGATTTTCAGCTGAGTTGTTCTTGGTTTTGGGCAGCTCAAACTCTGCAACGTGATAGTAATGGCACTGAGTTAAGTAGTTAATAAAATGTTCTCGAGCCCGCTGCAAGACGCTTGCTAGGGTTGACTTGTTTCATGGTGAGGGCTCCTTGAAGTGCTGGCACCAACAGGTACTTCAGCTCGGTGAAAGCAATCTCTTCCAAATCTTCATTTCAATTGAACAAGTCGAGCTGCGATAACATTTCGGGAGACTTCTCAAGGAGGCCCAGGCCCTTGAACACCTTCTCCTGGACTATCTGGTAACCGGTGGTTTCAGCTGCTAATTCTACTTCGTCCAGAAGCTGTTTGCCTGTTTCGAGCAGCATGGGGAGCCGCGGCAACAGTAACTCATCTTCAGCAGCCATCTTGGGGAGGGAGGGTGTATTTTCTTTTTAAGAGAGACAGATCGCACTATTTTGCCCATGCTGGACTTAACCCCTGGGCTCAAGTGATTCTCCTTCCTCAGCATCCCAAATATCAAAAATGTTAAAATTTTAAATGGATTGAAATCATTCAAATTATCTTCTTCAATCACAATGGAATCAAATTAAATTCAATAACAGAAGGAAATCTGGAGAATTTGCAAGTATGTGAAAATGAAACAGTACACTCATAAATAACTAAAGGGTCAAAAGAGAAATCACTGGTGAAATTAGAAAATACTTTGAGTTGAATAAAAATGAAAACACAATATTCAAAAACTTATGGGATTCAGATAAAACAGTGCTAACAGGAAATTTATAGCTGTAAGTACTTACAATTTAAAAAAAAGAAAGATGTCAAAACAATTGCCAACCTTCCTTATCATGAAACTAAAATAAGAAGAGCAAATTAAACCCAAAGCAAGTAGGAGGAAGGAAATAATAAAGATTCAAGCAGAAATAAATGAAATACAGAACAGAAAAGTAATGGAGAAAATAAAATCAAAAGTTGGTTCTTTGAAAAGATCAACAAAATTGACAAATCTTTAGCTAGACTAGGAAAAAAGAGAGAAGATGCAGGTTTCTAAAATCAGGAATAAAAGAGGGAACATTACCACAGAGTTTACAGAAATAAAAAAGGTTATAAGGGACTACTATGAATAATTGTATGTTAACAAATTAGATAACCTAGAAATAGAAAATCTCAATAGAGTTATAACAAGTGAAGAAAATGAATTAGTAATCTAGGCATCAATGTGCCAAGATAATCAGGATTCTTAATGTTAAGGAAGAGGAAGATTGCAGGAGGCTACCATCAGTCTCTGCCACAACTACTGTTGACACTTAGGTTGACACTCCTAGAATAATATATATGTGTAATTTATCATGTAGACCATTTGGTGACTTAACCAATTTGGTTTATTGGAAATTTAAAATGTAACAGCATTTCAAAGGAAGAAAGCCTGAGTTATTCACTAAGTTTACTACCTTGCCAAATTGGCGATTTGTCCGTAAAGAAACAATTGGTTGTTTTTTCTTACTTCGTTTTCTAACAGGGTAATGTGAAAGCGTTCTCTGAGAGAGCTCATGTAATTCCACAGCTCCAGTTACTAACTGTACTAATTTCTCTAAAACTTTTTCTCTAGCCTAATGTTTTCTCTTAAGCTCCAGAGCCTTATACCCAGGGGCTTCCTGAACATCTCCGCTTGGATGTTTTGCACGTGCTTCCAACTCTAGATGTCTAAAACTAGACTCTCTGGGTGTGGCCTTTCTTTCAGTTTTTTTTCTTTCAAAAGATGTGATCTCACTATGTTGCCTAGGCTGGCTTTGAACTCCTGGGCTCACGCCATCTTCCCACCTCAGCCTTCTGAGTAGCTGGGACTAGGCATGTACCACTGTGTCCAGCTTGAGTGTGGCCTTTCTGATTAAAAGGTAGCATTTTTGGCTGGGCGCAGCGGCTCACATCTGAAATCCCAGCACTTTGGGAGGCAAAGGTGGATAGATCGCTTGAGCCTAAGAGTTTGAGACTAGCCTGGGCAACATGGTGAAACCCCATCTCTACAAAAAATAAAAATAAAAAATTAGCTGGGCATGGTGGCATGCGCCTATAGTCCCAGCCACTTGGGAAGCTGAGATGGGAGGATCGCTTGAGCCTGTGTGGATTTATCTAATCTGGATATTTCATATAAATGAAATTGTACAAAATGTGACATTTCGTGTCTGGTTTCTTTCACTTAGCATAATATTTTGGAGGCCATCCACATTGTAGCACACATGAGTATTTTGTTTCTTTTTATGGCTGAATAATATCCCATTGTATTTCATTCCATAATTTGTTTATTCTCCATTGATGGACAGTTAGACTTTTTCTACTTTTTGGCTATTGTGTATAGTGCTGCTATGAATGTGTACATGTACTTGTTTGAGTGCTCATCTTCAATTCGTTTGGTATATCCTTAGTAATGAAATTGTAGGGTCATATGGCTATTTTATGTTTAACTTTTTGAGGAACCGCCAGTTTTTTACTGTGACTGAACCATTTTGCATTCCTACCACAAATTACCTGTGTTCCAGTTTCTTTACATCCTTACCAACATTTGTCATTTTCTGTTTGTTTGTTTTTTAAATAACAGCCATCTTAATGTTTGTGAAATGGTTTCTCACTGTGTTTTTGATTTGCATTTTCCTGATGATTAGTGATGTTGAGCATCTTCTCCTGTGCTTATTGGCCATTTGTATATCTTCGTTTTTGTTTTACTTTATAATTCTTTATGCTTAAAATAATTTTTAATAGAGACAGGGTCTCACTATGTTGCCCAGGCTGGTTTTTCTTTTCTTTTCTTTTCTTTTTTTTTTTGAGACGCAGTCTTGCTCTGTCACCAGGCTGGAGTGCAGTGGCGTGGTCTTGGCTCACTGCAACCTCCCGCCTCCCATTCTCCTGCCTCAGCCTCCCGAGTAGCTGGGATTACAGGTGCCTGCCACCATGCCCAGCTGATTTTTGTATTTTTAGTAGAGATGGGGTTTTACCATGTTGGCCGGGATGGTCTCGAACTCCTGGCCTCAGGTGATCCGACCGCCTCGGCCTCCCAAAGTGCTGAGATTACAGGCGTGAGCCACTGCGCCTGGCCATCCCCCCCAGGCTGGTCTTGAACTCCTGGCCTCAAGCAGTCCTCCTGCCTTGGCCTCCCAAAATGTGGAGATTACTAGCATGAGCCACCACACCCAGCCTGTATATCTTCTTTGGAGAAATATCTATGTAATTCCTTTGCCTTTTAAAAAATCAGATTGTTTGTTTTCCTGTTCTTGACTTGCAGGAGTTCTTTATGCATTCTGGATATTAATCCCTTGTCAGATATATGATTTGCATATATATTCTCCCATATCATAGGTTATTTTTTCACTCTGTTGATAGTGTCCTTTGATGCATGAAAGTTTTTACTTCTGATGAGTTCAGTTTATCTATTTTTTCTTTGGTTTCCTGTGCACTTGGTGTCATATCCAATAAATCATTGCCAAATCCAGTGTCATGAAGTTTTTCCCTGTTTTTGTCTAAGAGTTTTATAGTGTTGCTCTTATGTTTAGAGCTTTGATCCATTTTGAGTTAATTTTTTTCTTTTCTAGACCTTTGATAATTAAGTTAATTTTTCTATATAAGAGTTCAACTTCATTCTTTTGCATATGGAGATCCTGTTTGCCTCTTCTACTCTTTCGTTTTTAGCTTTTTATATTTAATGCATGCTCATGTGGAAACAATTTTGAAGTTACTAATCCATTTTCCCATCCTCAGTTATTTTTTTTTTTGCAGCCTGAATAAAAGGCTGGATAACTGTCCCCAATTATTATTTTATAACAGCTTTATTGAGATATAATTCACATACCATACCATTCACGCATTTAGAATGTACAATTCAGTGATTCTTAGTGGCCCTATCATCACAATAATTTTAGAACATTTTTATCACCCCAAAAAGAAACTCATACCCTTTATAGCAGTCGCCCTGAGAGGTGACAGCATGCGCCCTCGCTCGCTCTCGGCGCCTCCTCGGTCTTGGCGCCCACTCTGGCCGCGTTTGAGGAGCCCTTCAGCCCACCGCTGCACTGTGGGAGCCCCTTTCTGGGCTGGCCAAGGCCGGAGCCGGCTCCTTCAGCATGCAGGGAGGTGTGGAGGGAGAGGCGCCAGCGGGAACCGAGGCGGCGCGCGGCGCTTGCGGGCCAGCTGGAGTTCCGGGTGGGCGTGGGCTTGGCGGGCCCCGCACTCGGAGTGGCCGGCCGGCCCTGCCGGCCCCGCGCAATGAGGGGCTTAGCACCTGGGCCAGCGGCTGCGGAGGGTGTGCTGGGTCCCCCAGTAGTGCCGGCCCACCGGCGCTGCACTGGATTTCTCGCCGGGCCTTAGCTGCCTTCCCTCGGGGCAGGGCTCGGGACCTGCAGCCCGCCATGCCTGAGCCTCCCCCCTCCCTCCGTGAGCTCTTGTGCTACCCGAGCGTCCCCGACGAGCGCCGCCCCCTGCTCCACAGCGCCCAGTCCCATCGACCACCCAAGGGCTGAGGAGTGCGGGTGCAGGGCACAGGACTGGCAGGCAGCTCCACCTGCCGCTCCTGTGAGGGATCCACTGGGTGAAGCCAGCTGGGCTCCTGAGTCTGGTGGGGACTTGGAGAACCTTTATGTCTAGCTAATGGATTGTAAATACACCAATTGGCACTGTGTATCTAGCTCAAGGTTTGTAAACACACCAATCAGCACCCTGTGTCTAGCTCAGGGTTTGTGAATGCACCAATTGACACTCTGTATCTAGCTACTCTGGTGGGGACTTGCAGAACCTTTATGTCTAGCTAAGGGATTGTGAATACACCAATCGGCACTCTGTATCTAGCTCAAGGTTTGTAAACACACCAATCAGCACCCTGTGTCTAGCTCAGGGTTTGTGAATGCACCAGTCGACACTCTGTATCTAGCTACTCTGGTGGGGACTTGGAGAACCTTTGTGTCAACACTCTGTATCTAGCTAATCTAGTGGGGACGTGGAGAACCTTTGTGTCTAGCTCAGGGATTGTAAACGCACCAATCAGCACCCTGTCAAAACAGACCACTCGGCTCTCTGTAAAATGGACCAATCAGCAGGATGTGAGTGGGGCCAGATAAGAGAATAAAAGCAGGCTGCCTGAGCCCGCAGTGGTAACCGGGTCAGGTTCTTTTCCATGGTGTGGAAGCTTTGTTCCTTTGCTCTTTGTAATAAATTTTGCTGCTGCTCACTGTTCCTTTGGGAGCTGTAGCATTCACCGCCAAAGTTTGCAGCTTTACTCCGGAGCCAGCGAGACCACGAAGCCGCCGGGAGGAATGAATAACTGCAGATGCGCCACCTTAAGAGCTGTAACACTCACCGGGAAGGTTCGCAGCTTCAGTTCTGAGCCAGCGAGACCACGAAGCCGCAGGGAAGAACCAACAATTCCAGACGCGCTGCCTTAAGAGCTGTAACACCGCGAAGGTCCGCAGCTGCACTCCTGAGCCAGCGAGCCACGAACCCCACCAGAAGGAAGAAACTCCAAACACATCTCCACATCAGAAGGAACAAACTCCGGACACGCCGCCTTTAAGAACTGTAACACTCACTACGAGGGTGCTCGGCTTCATTCTTGAAGTCTGTGAGACCAAGAACCCGCCATTTCCAGGCACAACGTCTCATTTTCTCCCAGCCATTCCAGACTTAGGCAACCACTAATCTACTTTCTGTTTCCAGAGATTTGCCTATTATCAATATTTCACAAAAGGATCATACAATATGTGGTGAGCTATTTTTATTCACTAACACTTAAGACCAAAATATGTGGGTTTTTTTCCCTAATACCAGCCAAATTCTCCAGTTCTCCAGACACCAACTGGGTGTCGAACAACTCAATTTAAATCTGACACACTTTCCACAGAATTAGTGTCACACCAAGTTAAGGACTCATTCATACAGGATCATCCCCACTTCAGTCACCAATTGCAAGTGCAAGGTTGCTACTTTTACTTCTGACCAGCTAGCTATAAATTGGGGATCTCATGAGACCCTACTCAGGCCTAGTGATTTACTAGAGTGTCTCACAAAACTCAGGGAAATGCTCTACTTGCCATTACCAGTTTATTACAAAGGATACAAGCTAGGAAAAGAGAAATGGAAGAGAAAAATAAGACAAGGTAGACGGGCAAGGGAAACAAAAGTTTCTATGTCTGCTCTGACATACCACCCTCCCAAGTACCTTGATGTGTTCACCTACTTGAAAACTCTTCAAACCCAACATTTAGGGGTTTTTATGGAGATTTCATTACTTATCCATGATTGATTAAATCACTGGTGATTGGTGATTAGCTCAATCTCCTGCCTCTCTCCTGTCCAAGGAGGTCAGGGGGTGGGAATGAAACATCCAACCCTCTAATCATGCCTCGTCTTCCTGGAGACCATCCCCCATTCTACAGTTATCTAGGAGTTACCAGCCACCAGTCATTTCATCAGCATGCAAAAGATACTCATTACTCCAGAGATACCAAGAGTTTTGGGAGCTTTGTGTCAGAAACTGGAGTCAAAGACCAAATATTTATTGTTTATTACATACATGTAGTTTTTTGTAACTGGCCTCTTTCACTTAGCATAATACTTTCAAGGTTTATTCAGGCTGTGATCAGTGGCTCACACCTGTAATCCCAGCACTTTGGGAGGCTGAGGCAGGCAGATCATCTGAGGCCAGGAGTTCAAGACCAGCCTGGCCAAATGGTGAAAACCTGTCTCTACTAAAACTACAAAAATTAGCTGGACGTGGTGGCAGGCGCCTGTAATCCCAGCTACTTGGGAGGCTGAGGCAGGAGAATCACTTGAACCTGGGAGGTGGAGGTTGCAGTGAGCCGAGAATGGCGTGAACCCAGGAGGCGGAGCTTGCAGTGAGTCAAGATTGCGCCACTGCACTCCAGCCTGAGTGACAGAGCAAGACTCCATCTCAAAAAAAAAAAAAAAAATTATATATGTATATATATATGGTTTGGTTTGGTTTGGTTTTGAGATGGAGTTTCACTCTTGTTGCCCAGGCTGGAGTGCACTGGTGCAATCTCGGCTCACTTCAACCTTCGCCTCCCGGGTTCAAGCCATTCTCCTGCCTCAGCCTCCCAAGTAGCTGGAATTACAGGCGCCCACCACCACACCCGGCCATGGTTTTCTTTTATTAATCTGCCTTTTGTTATAGGGGCCTCAGCCATGGACCTTTTGATGGGTAAGATATTATTATTTTTCTTTCCCACAATATACTCACTAAACGTCCAGCAGTGGAAATGGTGTGCATGTCATTTGTGATTTTGATGAAATATTATTGCATTAAATTTAGAAAAGCAGTTGACATACAGTAAAGAGTTAACTTGAGACAATGAATGTCATGGGATAATGCTTGATTTGGTAAAAGGTTTCATCTAAATAGTTCTCGTTGTCCCTTAGCATAGGGAATTTCTTACTCAAGCTAGTCTTGTTTAATAAATTTCCATTTTCCAGCATTTGATTAATCTTGACAGTTGGGGTGTAAGTGGTGATCCCAGCACTTTGGGAGGCCAAGGCAGGTGGATTGCTTGAGTCCAGGCGTTTGAGACCAGCCTGGGCAACATGGTGAAACCCCATCTTTATAAGAAATACAAAAAAACTGGGGCCGGACGCAGTGGCCCATGCCTGTAATCCCAGCACTTTGGGAGGCCAAGGAGGGAGGATCATCTGAGGTTAGGAGTTCAAGACCAGCTTGGCCAATACGGTGAAACCCCGTCTCTACTAAAAATACAAAAAATTAGCTGGGCGTGGGGGCGCACACCTGTAATTCCAGCTACTCGGGAGGCTGAGGCAAGAGAATCACTTAAACTAAGGAGGCAAGGTTGCAGTGAGCCAAGATCACACCACTGCACTCCAGCCTGGGTGACAGAACAAGACTCCATCTCAAAAAAAACCAAAAAACCCAAAACCAATTAGCTGAGCCTGGTGGCATGTACCTGTAGTAACAACTACTAGGGAGACTGAGGTAAGAGGATTGCTTGAGCCCAGGAGATCGAGGCTGTAGTGAGCCATGATTGTGCCACTGCACTCCAGTCTGGGTGACAGTGCTAGACCCTGTCTTTAAGAAAAAAACCCCCAAAAACTTAACAATTGGGGTTCTCCCTGGAAACACTGCAGCAAGATGCTACACCTTCCAGAAAGCATAAAAATAATTCTCTATTTATTTGTTGCCTGGCAACAATACTCTTTATTTTTATTCACAGGGAAATTTCAGAAATATTTGCTGATCAGTGCAACTGTGGCAAGGAAGGGGAAAAGTGAAAATAGCTCTCTTAAGATTCAAAAATTGATATGGCAGTTTAACCTTTTTCATTTTTACAGACCTAGGTGGTGCTCATGACCCTAAAGAGCAAAAAGCATATCAAATATAAAGGCAGAGTGAATATGATCAGAGAGGATCAAGGGTCTTTGGGATACACTACGTGAAAGTGTTGCAGTTCTCAGGAGGTACGGGTTCAGATTGCATTTATAAGGCTCAACAATAGGGCTCAGGCTAAATTTTATTTTATTGTCCATCCTGATTAGTCCCTGTGGTAGCAGTATTTTTGTTTCACAACTCCTTCTTCCTTCCCCAAGCTTGCTATGGTTTACTATAGATAAAGTATGCTTCTCCATCTAACTCACGTTGGGCATGGTCAATACAATGTGGGTGGATGTATCATATGCTATATCTGACCAGAGACTTTATATGAGTTTGTGAAATTTGGCATGACCTCCTGCATTTCTGCCTTTTGCTTTGAGGAGAGAATGCCCCAAGTAGCCATTGCCCGTTTAGCCTGGGTCCTGGAATGAGAAACACATAGGAGAGACCCAAACCTAAGCCCAAGTGAGCCTGGACAACCCACATGCAGTGCACAGACCAGTGAGTGAAAAATAAATATTTGTTCTTATGAATCACTGACATTTGGGAGTTATCTGTTGTGCAACACTATTGCATTAAATCTTGACTAATACAATCATTGAGAAACTAATTGTTCTCATCAGTGCCTATTGTGAACAATCAAACAGACTAGAATGTGCGCAATGGGTTTCAATCAGCTGTTCCCATTTTCCCAGGCATCAGTCAGATGGAGCAAAGTCTATGTAAGAGACCAACTGGCTTGTCTTGAGGATGCTGAGGGTGTTCTTAAAAGGGAAATTTGTGGGGGTTTTTAAAAGTCTGTGTTTATATACTAGACACAAATATTCCAGAAATATTATTGGTGGGAAAATCAAATTACAGAACATAATGAGAGTGACTTGTATGGACACTCTCATTCAGAAAAACATGCAATCTAGCAGCTTCAGAATTTCTATATAGGTGGGCTGGATGTGTACATAACAATCTCATTAGAAGGGAGTTGGGACAAACAAGGAGGCTTGACCTTGTATTTGCATAGCACCTTAATATAATTGAAAAATATCCCAATTGGCTATATCAAATAATTGGTTGGAGAGAAGCTGATGAAGATTATGTGGGAACTCTAAAACCCCACACTCACACATAATCCCCAGCTGAGACAGTGTTAGATTAAGTGTATCTATAAATATGTCAAGAGGGGACATAGAAATGTACATATCAAAATGTTAATCGAAATTATAAGTGAAAAGTGAAGTTTGGGGGAATCTTTACCGTCTTCTTTGTACTTATCTGTATTGTTGGAATCTTTTGCACTGAACATATATCATTTCCCCCAAAACAATGAAGCTATTTTCTACAGAGAAAAGGAATTCTACTGACCTCCCCTTTTTCCTTTATCTCAATTTAATCACCTAAATGGTGCCTAAAAATCCCTAAATTTTAGTTTTCCCCACTATGTCTTTTTTTTTTTTTGAGATGGAGTCTCTCTCTGTCACCCAGGCTGGAGTGCAGTAGTGTGATCTCAGGTCACTGCAACCTCCGCCTCCCGGGTTCAAGTGATTCTTCTGCCTCAGCCTCCCAAGTAGCTGGGACTACAGGCACATGCCACCACACCCAGCTAATTTTTTTTTTTTTTTTGTATTTTTAGCAGAGACAGGGTTTCACCATATTGGCCAGGCTGGTCTCGAACTCCGACCTTGTGATCTGCCTGCTTTGGCCTCTCAAAGTGCTGGGATTACAGGTGTGAGCCACCTTGTACGCCCCCCCACTATGTCTTACCTTTTTTTTTTTTAAGCTATCATCTTTTTCTCAAAACAACCAAATATAAAAGAAACAACACAAGGCATCTAAAAGAGCCCTGGTCTGATGGCTAAGATTCCAGTTCCAGCTCTCTATTTCTCTCGGGACCTCGGCCTCCGCATCTAAAAAGAGAAGGATTGAACTAATTAGAAGTTACAAACTCAGGTGCCTATAGGAACCAATGAGGAGCCAATGAGAGAAGCAAGTGGGGCTGTATTGCACGGGAGGATACCAGCCCAGCTAAAGGAGGAAGCCTTTATTCTGTACCACAGAAGAAGGCTGTGCTACAGGGTTTCAGGCCCAGGGTTGCAAGATCTTGCAATTTATTAAGTCTGGAAATCAAGTTTTTATATGAAATCTCCTGGTTTTTAAATGTTGGCAAGTAAAATTTTAAAATGTTTTGTGAATGCCGGGTACGGTGGCTCACACCTGTAATCCTAGCATTTTGGGAGGTGGAGGCAAGTGGATCACAAGGTCAGGAGATCGAGACCATTCTGGCCAACATGGTGAAACCCTGTCTCTACTAAAAATACAAAAATTAGCCAGGTGTGGTGGCGCGTTCCTGTAGTCCCAGCTACTCAGGAGGCTGAGGCAAGAGAATTGCTTGAACCCAGGAGGCGGAGGTTGTGGTGAGCCAAGATCGCGCCACTGCACTCCAGCCTGGGCGACAGAGCGAAATTCGGTCTCAAAAAAAAAAAAAAAGTTTTGTGAATTCCTTTCCGACCAAAAACCTCAGCTATGAATCCGTCTGGCAGCCAGTGAGTAACACTGGGTCAGATGACCTTCAGGCTCCTTGTGTCACTCTCCTGGAGCCCACCCAGGGGCAACCTAGTGACAGGAGACCTCACAGTTCCCAAGATAGCATTGTTAAAAAAAAAAAAAAAAAAACTATTTGTTTTGTTTTTTAATTAAACAGATCAAGTAAGAGATAATTTATTTGTATGTCAAAAAATTTATCTAACTAATGGGCTTGCTAAATGACCTCTGTGGCTCAATTAAAATGAATATACCAAAACATGATTTCTTCATAGCCATGGGGATCACGGGATTATGCAAAGCAAACATTCCAGGCACTGTTCTAATGTTTTAAAGTATTATTTTATTTAATCCTTACTCTAATCCTGTGAGTGAAATTTATTGCCATACCCAAGTCATCTAAGTTTTCTTTTATGTTATATTCTAGGAGTTTTAGAGTTTTGAAGTTTACATTTAGTTTTATGATCCATTTTAAGTTAGTTTTTGTGAAAAGTTTAATATCTGTTATCTAGATTTGGGTTTTGTTTGTTTGTTTTACATGTGGATGTCCAGTTTTTCCAGTACCATTTGTTGAAAAGACTATTTTTGGCCAGATGTGATGGCTCATGCCTGTAGTGCCAGCACTTTGGGAGGTTGAAGTGGGCGGATCACTTGAGGTCAGGATTTCGAGACTAGCCTGGCCAATATGGTGAAACCCCGTCTCTACTAAAAATACAGAAGTTAGCCAGGAGTGGCGGCTTGTGCTTATAGTCCCAGCTACTCAGGAGGCTGAGGCAGGAGAATCGCTTGAACCCAGGAGGTAAAGGTTGCAGTGAGTCGAGATCACACCACTGCACTCCAGCCTGGACAACAGAATGAGACTCTGTCTGAAAAAAAAAAAAAGAAAAGAAAAGACTTTTTTTTTGCTCCATTATATTGCCTTTGCTCCTTTGTCAAAGATCAATTGACTGTATTTATGTGGGTCTATTTCTGGGATCTCTGTTCTGTTTTATTGATCTTTTGTTTGTTTGTTTGTTTGTTTTTGAGACGGAGTCTCACTCTGTCACCCAGGCTGGAGTGCAGTGGTGTAATCTTGGCTCACTGCAAGCTCCCCCTCCCAGGTTCACGCCATTCTCCCGCCTCAGCCTCCCAAGTAGCTGGGACTACAGGCGCCTGCCACCATGCCCAGCTAATTTTGCTTTTGTATTTTTAGTAGAGACGAGGTTTCACTGTGTTAGCCAGGATAGTCTCGATCTCCTGACCTTGTGATCCACCCGCCTCAGCCTCCCAAAGTGCTATGGTTACAGGCGTGAGCCACCGTGCCTGGCCTTGATCTGTTTGTTCTTTCATCAATACCACATTGTCTTGATTACTACAGCTTTATATTAAGTCTTGAAGTCAGGTAGTGTCAGTTCTCCAGCTTTACTCTTCTTCAATATTGCATTGACTATTCTGGGTCTTATGCCTTTCCATGTAAACTTTAGAATCAGTTTGTTGATATCCACAAAATAACTTGCTGAGACTGGGATTGGGATTGCTTTGAATCTATAGATTAAGTTGGAAAGAATGACATCTTGACTCTATTGAGCCTTCCTATCCATGAACGTGGAATATCTCTCCATTTATTTAGTTCTTCTTTGATTTTGTTCATCAGAGTTTTCCAGTTTTCCTTGTATAGATTTAGTACACATTTTGTTAGATTTATACCTAAGTATTTCATTTTGGGGGGTGATAATGTAAATTATACTGTTTTTAATTTCAAATTCCACTTGTTCAGTGCTGGTGTATAGGTATATAGTTTCCTTTGTAATGTTTTTGGCTGCTTTGGTATTAGGGTTTAGTTAGGAAGTAGTATCCCCTTCTGCATCTATCCTCTGAAAGAGAAAGTAGATAATTAGTAGAATTTCTTCTATAGACATTTGGTAGAATTCACCAGTGAATCCATCTAGGTCTGGTGCTTTCTGTTTTGAAAAGTTATTAATTATTCACTCAATGTCTTTAATAGATACAGGCCTATTCAGATTGTCTGTTGCTTCTTGTGTGTTTTGGCAGTTTGTGTCTTTCAAGGAATTGATCCATTTCATCTAGGCTATCAAATCTGTGGGCATAAAGCTGTTGATAGTATTCTTTTATTATCCTTCTATTGCCCATCATATCTGTAGTGATGTCACCTCTGGAATTTCTGATATCAGTAATTTGTGTTCTCTCTTTTTTTCTTGGCCTAACTCATTGTTTCTTAAACCTATGTTAGTCAGATTTTTGTCCATACCACTTCCCAGAAACTGCCTTTGTCAAGGTCAACAATGACCTTCACTTGTCAATTCCAAAGGTCAGCTTTCAGTCTTTACCTTTCTTGACCTATTGGCAACACTGGACCCAGCTGATCACTCCCACTTCCTGGAAACACTGGCCTCACTTGGCTTCTATGACACCACAATTCCCCGATTTTCTTTCTGCCTCCTGTGGTTCTGTTCCTGGTCCTTTGCTGTTTCTTTCTAATCCCCACAGCCTCTTAATGTTAGAGGAGTTTAGGGCTCAGACCTTGGACGACCTCTCCTCTTTTCTAACCTCATTCTCATGGCAAACTCATCCAAATCTTATAGTTTTCAATATCACTATATGATGATGACTCTCAAAAGTATCTCTAGTACAGACATCCTCTCCCCTGAATTCCAGAACTGTGAACTCAGTGGTCTACTGAATATCTTTATTTAAGACAAATGGGGCATCTCAATCTTTTTTTTTTTTTTAAACAAGCTCGGGCAAATTTTATTAAAGGAAAATTTTGCATCGTTTACTTTTCACCAGTTTGTTCTGGCATGCTTCTAATGATGTCAGAGTCACCTGGATCAATGATAGCCAGTGTGCACACTCTGTAGTATTTTCCACATGCTGTGCCCAGTTCAATATTATTGCCACTGTAGTGATGGACACCAGTTTTGGCCAACATTGCATAGTACTCTATTTCGGATTTCCTCAAAGCTGAGCAGTTGTTAGCAAGAATGACCAATTTAGCTTTGCCTTGGCTTCAGAGTCTGCTTGTACCCCAGCACGT
Source organism: Pan troglodytes (assembly GCF_028858775.2). NCBI lineage: Eukaryota > Metazoa > Chordata > Mammalia > Primates > Hominidae > Pan > Pan troglodytes. Next base: position 36,652,001 of record NC_086015.1, read on the forward strand.
ACTTTCCACTTTTCATAACGAGTTAGAGCCTAGAGTTGATCGACTCCAGTGACTTTTTCATCTTCTTTGCGGCCACCATCTTCCTGCCTTAGGTGCGAGACGGCCCTCAACCAAGAGCAGCCGCTAAGATGGCCAGGAAGCAAGAAAAAAAAAAGGGCATCTCAATCTTAACAAGTTCAAACTGAGCTCCTAATATTCTACCTCAAACTTACTCCGTCTGCTCTCTTTCACATCTTGGTTCTTGGGTTGGCATCTTCCATGGCTCTTCTTTTTCTCTTATACCTCCCGCTCACCCATCTTAGTCTGTCAGCAAATTCTCCTGGCCCTACATTCAGAATATATCCAGGTATAACCATTTCTTATCACTTCTGCTATCATCTGGATCCAAACTCCTGTTACCTCCCACATGAATTATTTAATTAGCCTCCTTTCTTGTCTCACTACTTTTATACTTGCCTCTGAAAATCTATTCTCAACATAGCAGCCAGAAAAATTATGTTAAAATGGAAGTCAGGATGGGGTGATGGCTCACACCTGTAATCCCAACACTCTGGGAGGCTGAGACAGGAGGATCACTTGAGGCTAGAAGTTTGAGACCAGCCCGGGCAACATAACAAGACCCTGTATCTACAGAAATTTTAAAAATTAGCCTGGTGGTATGGTGCATGGCTATAGTCCCAGCTACTAAGGAGGCTAAGGTAAGAGGATCGCTTGAGCCCAGGAGTTTGAGGCTGCAGTGAGCCATGATTGTGCCACTGCACTCTAGCATGGGTGACAGAATGACACCCTGTCTCACAAAAATAAAATGGAGATCAGAGCATGTCACTCTTCTGCTCAAATCCCTGCAGTGGCTTTCCATTTCTGTCAGAGAGGAAGCTAAAGTTCTTATAGTGCCTGAGATGCTCTGTATAATGTGAATGCCCTTTACCTGTCTGATTCATTTACTACTCTCCTTCACACATATTTCTCTCCATTTATACAAATGGAATTTGTCCTTGTTTTGCCTCAAACTTGCCAGTATGGCTACATCTTAAGGGCCTTTGGAACATCCATCTATTTGAAGTGATTCTCCCCTGCCACCAGATATTCATATGGCTCATTCCCTTTTCTTCTTCAATTTTTGCTCAACTGTCACCTTCTTAAGGAGGTCTACCCTGCCCACCCCATTAAAACATAGTCCCTCCCCTCCTCCCCTGAACACTTTTTCCTTGCTTTACTCTTTTCCCATGGTGACTTATCCCCTCTATCATACCACAGAATTAGCATAGCTCTTATGTTTATTATTTACTGCCTATCTCCTGCCAGCTAGAAAGGCAAGCTCTTTGAAAGCAAGGATTTTGTCTATTCTGTTCTCTGAAGTATCCCCACCATCTAGAATAGTGCCTTCACAGTGAGAAGGACCTATATTAGGACTTTTGACATCATTGACATTGTTTGGAATTCTTTTATGTTAAAATTATGAGATTTAGTAAATGTAAAAATATAAAATACATTACACAATATATCACATCATATTTGTCACCCTGTCTGTGCATTTCTGTGTATATATAAAACTAAGAACCTAAAAATATTAGGTAGTCTGAAACTCTTTTGATCTCTGAGGGACTCTAAGTGAATATTTCAGAGTTGCTACATTTGAAGAAATCATATTTATTGATGTACATCTCTTAAGGAGGCAAATTAAGAATTCTTAGCTGGGTGTAGTGCTGCAAGCCTGTAGTCCTAGCTACTTAGGAGGCTGAGATGGGAGGATCGCTTGAGCCCAGGAGTTCAAGGCCAGCCTGAGCAGCATAGTGAGATCCTGCATCTTAACAACACCAAAAAAATTCTGTGAAAAATAATTGTTTTCTTTTTTTTTCGAGACAGAGTCTCACTCTGTCACCCAGGCTGGAGTACAGTGGCACGATCTTGGCTCACTGCAACCTGGGCCTCCCAGGTTCAAGTGATTTTCCTGCCTCAGCCTCCTTAGTAGCTGGGATTACAGGTATGCACCACCACATCGGGCTAATTTTTGTATTTTTAGTAAAGACAGGGTTTCACCATGTTGGCCAGGCTGGTCTCGAACTCTTGACCTCAAGTGATTCACTCACCTCGGCCTCCCAAAGTGCTGGGATTATAGGAGTGAGCCACCATGCCCAGCCAGTATATGCTGTTTTATTTATTTTATCCAGCATTTTATTTGTGAGATTCATCCATATTGTCCATAGTTGTAGGTAGTTAATTTTTATTGTATTATGGTATTCATCACATGAATATATCATGATTTATTTACCTATTCAACTGTTGATGAGTAGTGAGATCGTTTCCCGTTTAGGCTATTACAAATTGTGCTTTTATGAATATTCAAGTACATGTATATTATAGGTCAAACTGTGTCTTCCAAAAAGATATATGAAGTCCTAAACCTCTGGTCCATGTGAATGTGACCTTATCTGGAAATATCTTTGCAGATATCTGCAAAGTTAGATGAGGTCATATCCAATTTGGGGGACTCTAATCCAGTATGACTGATATCCTTATAGAAGAGGAGGAAAGAAACCAACATAGAGACACACCGGGAGAACTCCATGAGAAAACAAAGGGAGAGATTGGAGTGATGCTGTAAACCAAGGAAAGACAAAATTTGCCAGCCATCTCTGGAAGCCAGGATAAAGGCACGGAACAGATTCTTCCTCAGAGCCCTCAGAAGACCCAGTCCTACCAACAGGGTTGATTTGGGACCTCTAGCCTCCAGAACTGTGAGAGAACAGATTTCTGTTCTGTCAATACATTTCTAATTTGTGCTTTTTTACAGCAGCCTTAGGAAACAAATACAATGTCTTTTGGAGAACTTATGCTAAGCAGTTTTCCAAAGTGTTTGATCATTTGGAGCTGGGCACAGTAGTGCAGTCCTGTAGTCCCAGCTACTCAGGAGGTTGAGGTGGGAAGATCCCTTGAGCCCATGTGTTCAAGGCCAGCCTGGGCAAGAAAGTGAGACCCTGTCTCAAAAAAAAAATAAAGTGCTTGGTCATTTTATATTCACACTAGTTGTATATAAGACTTCTAGTTACTCCACGTCATCACTAGCACTTGGTATTGTCAATCTTTTTAGCCCTTCTAATGAATGTGTAGTAATATCACACTGTGGTTTTAATTTCTTTAATGACTAATGTTGTTGGACGTATTTTCATGTGCTTATTTGCCATCTATACATCTTTAGTAAAGAGCATTCAAATCTCTTGCCATTTTTAAAATTGGATAGGTTGTTTTATTATTGAGTTTTGAAAATTCTTTGTATATTCTGGGCACAAGTTCTTTATCAGATAAGTGTCTTATAAATGTTTTCTGCCAGGCTATAATTTGCCTTTTCCATCTCTTAACAATATCTTTCAAAGAGAAAAAGGTTTGACTTTTGAAGAACTCTGATTTACTAATTTTGTTATGGATTATGCTTTTGGTTTTGTATCTAAGAAATCTTTGCCTACCCCAGGCTCAAAATATTTTTTTCCCTAGCTGGACACAGTGGCTTATGCCTATAATTCAAATGCTTTAGGAGGCCAAGGTGGGAGGATTGCTTAAGGCCAGGAGTTCAAGACAAACCCGGGCAACATAGCAAGACCCCATCTCTAAAAAATAAAATAAAAAGATTAGCTGCATGTGGTGGCACCCATTTGTAGTCCCAGCTACTTGGGAGGCTGAGTCAGGAGGATTGCCTGAGCCCAGGAGTTTGAAGCTGCAGTGAGATATGATTACACTACTGCACTCAGCCTGGGCAACAGGGCAAGATTCTGTCTCTAAAATATATACATATTTTTTCCCTATGTTTTTCCTGTGAACTTTTAGTAGGGAAAAACTGTCAGTTTCTCAAAATCTGCTAGTTTCTCAAAATGTTTCCCAGTTATCTCAGAAAAAAAACACATTTCAACTGTATTATTTCTCTGCCTTGGCTGGGTGCAGTGACTCATGCCTGTAATCCCTGCACTTTGGTAGGCCAAGGCGGAGAGATCATTTGAGGTCAAGAGTTCGAGACCAGCCTGGCCAACATGGTGAAACCTCGTCTCAACTAAAAATACAAAAATTAGCCAGGCGTGGTGGCGGGCGCGTGTAATACCAGCTATTCGGGAGGCTGAGGCAGGAGAATCGCTTGAACCTGGGAGGCAGAGGTTGCAGTGAGCTGAGATCGCACCACTGCACTCCAGCCTGGGTGACAGAGCCAGACTCTGTCTCAAAAAAAAATAATAAACTGCATGTTTCTCTGTCTCAAGTTAAAAAGAAACAAAATAATTCAACCAAACATATCACAAATTCAATTAACTGATACAAGTAAGAATAAATTATGTTGACTGGAATTATCATTGTCATTTGAATCTCAGCAGGATATGAAATTAGCTCTTCTAGATAGAAGCAAGATTAGGACATCATTGTTGTAATGGTCATTTTAGTTTCAAAGGACAAAAACCCAGCAAAAATGAAGAGGTGGATTTCTGGCTTTGGACATATCTAGACTACAAACTATAGCATCTCTGCCTCACTCTCTATTGCTCAGTTGTGCTTTCTTCTGGCTTGTCTGTATTCTCAAGAAGACTCTGCCAAGTCATGACAAATATGGCACTTTCTGGCACCACAAAGCAAGGAGGGAAGAGGTGGTTGTTTAGTAAAATTTGCTAGAAAAAGTGGCCCACATTTTGGGGGAAAATAAAGCTGGATTCCTCCTTAATATCACATAGAAAGGTGATTTCCAATGGATTAAAGACCTAAATTTGAAGATAAATATATAAAGTTAAATAAGAAAATGTGGGAGACTTTATGTTGAGAAGGAATTCTTCAATGAAACTCAAAAGCGTAAGCCATAAGACAAAAATGTGATAAATTTGATCAACTCTTCGTATTCAGTGAAGACCACTGTGGAAGAGTTAACAAACAAGTAACAAGATAGGAGGAGACAGTCTTAATGTCTAAAACTGATAAGTGGCTAATATCTAGAATATATAAGAGATTCATACATCAACAAGAAAAAGACAGGAACCTCAGTAAATGAGTAATTAATAAACGACAAAACCAGTCTATAACAGGCATATGCTGGGATACTCAAGCTCATTAGGAATCAGAGAAATAAGAATGAAAGACCACTGAGATTTCACTTTACACCTCTGGCAAAAATTAGAAAGATGGATAATGCAACTGCTAGCTGGCACTGGGGATTTTTCAAGACCTCTTTTTTTAAAAAAAGGAATAAACTTACCCTGTGCCACAGAATTTATCCCTGGTTAAATATCCCAAAGGAATTTTGATACTGGCCCATATGAAGACAAAGGAAAGAGTATTATCATAGTCTAGTTTGTATTGATGGGAAACTGGATGCAGTCTGAGAGGTCACACTGGAGGAGTCAATAGGCAAAATACAGTGGAACACCATGCAGCTGTTAGAAAAAAGGGATTAAATAAATATGTAGCAACACGAACAAATCTTTAAAACAGTGCTGATGTACTTATCAGAATATCATTTATGTTAATTTAAAATACATGCATACAAATCAGCAGTACACATTTAGAAGGAAGATCTGTAAACAAAATGTGGATTTTAAATGCCTTGGAGTGTTTGCCAGCAGTGGGAAGAGGATGGAAAGGGAAACAGGAGTAACAAGAGGATCAAGAAATAAAACGCAAGAGGTCTTGTGTGGACTGTGATAATGATGTCATGAACAATGACATCACTAACTCAGCCCTCTACATCTGAGATTCAACAAAAGAGAAACGTAAGAATTGCACCGATCAGACAGATGAATTGAGAATATTTTTTTGTGAAGGAAATGGTTTAATTCCAGAAAGAAATTGAAGATGGACACAAACTCCTTGGTGCACTCTATTTCTCTTCCCTTAAATCTGGGCTCTGTGACTGCTTTACCAATAGAACTGTGGCTAAAGTGACTGTGTACTAATTCTGGGCCAGCAAAAGTTCTGGGCTTCTGCTTCCTCCCTCTTGGAATCCTCACTCTTAGGAAACTCCCTCTCAGAACCCAGAAACATGCTGTGAGAAGCCCAAGACACATGGAGAGGCCACGCGTAGACGTTTCATCAGAGCGGCCCAGCTGAGCTCCAGCCTGGAGCTGTGAGCCATGACAGCCAGCTAGGCTTTCCAGCCCAATTAAGCCCCAGGGCAACTACAGCCCCAGTTGATATCACAGGAGCAGGAGACCTACCAGCTGAGCCCAGTCAATCCACAGAATCATGAGGGTTTACACATGTTGTTTTAATCCACTATATCTTGGGAAATTTGTTACACAGTGACAGATGAACCATATAATTGCCACATCATTAAAGAATAATCAGAAGCATCCAAATCACAGTGATGCTCAGAGTGATCCCCAAACCACAAATCATTTCTTCAAAATTTACAAAAAGGAAAGGCAAAAAGCAAACCAATACTTTTTTTTATATATATATACTTTAAGTTTTAGGGTACATGTGCACAACGTGCAGGTTTGTTACATATGTATACATGTGCCATGCTGGTGTGCTGCACCCATTAACTCGTCATTTAGCATTAGGTATATCTCCTAATGCTATCCCTCCCCCCTCCCCCCACCCCACAACAGTCCCCAGAGTGTGATGTTTCCTTTCCTGTGTCCATGTGTTCTCATTGTTCAATTCCCATCTATGAGTAAGAACATGTGGTGTTTGGTTTTTTGTCCTTGCGATAGTTTACTGAGAATGATGATTTCCAATTTCATCCATGTCCCTACAAAGGACATGAACTCATCATTTTTTATGGCTGCATAGTATTAAAAAGCAAACCAATACTTTAAGAAGGGATGTGGTGATATTGCAAATCAATCAAACAGGATGAGATTTTACAGCTACAGAAGGGTGGAGGTTTAGTGGTCTGCCAGAAGTCCTACCCCTCCCAAATGGCCCAGAATGTTGGGGAGGCCACGAGGTCCGTTTCTTTCTCACTTTTCCTGTCCTTTCATACCTTGGTATTTCAGCCCAACTATTTGATCTGTAAACAAGGATTCTCTACTTTATTGCATGAGGTAATGTATATAAAAATACTTGATAAAATGTAAATACCTATAAAACAGTTATATATTTTTAAAATTTTAATCTATTTATTTATTTTGAGATTAGGTTATGAGACTGGCTAATTTTTGTATTTTTGGTAGAGGTGAGGTTTCATCGTGTTTTCCAGGCTAGTCTCAAACTCCTGAGCTCAAGCAATCTGCCTGCCTCAGCCTCCCAAAGTGCTGGGATTACAGGCATGAGCCACAGCACCTGAGCAAACAGTTATAATTTTAAAGCTTAATTAACAAAAAGCCCTTCCATTACTGTATCCTCAATTTCTAGGTATAAAGAATTTTAAAGGCTGGGCACAGTGGCTCACGCCTGTAATCCCAGCACTTTGGAAGGCCAAGGCAGATCACTTGAAGTCAGGGGTTCGAGACCAGCTTTGGCCAACATGGCAAAACTTTGTCTCTACTAAAAATGCAAAATTTAGCCAGGCATGGCTGCATGCATCTGTAATCCTAGCTACTGAGGAGGTTGAGGCAGCAGAATCGCTTCTGGAGGCGGAGGTTGCAGTGAGCTGAGATCATGCCACTGCACTCCAGCCTGGGTGACAGAATGAGACTCTGTCACCAAAAAAAAAAAAAAAAATTTACAAACTACAAACCACTGTATTCGGGTTGCTTTCATATTTAGTCTGCTGAATATTTGATCTGGACAATGTTATATGTATTTGGGACATCTATTTAAAATCAAGAGATTTCACACAAAAATTTAAATGTTTATTTTCTCCTGAAAAACTGGAAGACGTGACAACATGAAGTCCTTGCATTTTCTAATGTCAACAATGGATGTCTTACCCCAAGCTCCACTCACAAAAGCAGAAACTGAGACAAGGATATGTGTTCAGGAGTTTGTTTTGGGAAGAGATCTGGGGACAAGAGAGAAACAAGGAAGAAATGCCAGTGCAAGGATGTGTTGCAAGGTCACTGCTGTAGGCACCTGGAGCTCAATTCCACTGGGGACTCTAAGGAGCTGTGTAGGATGAGCCTCAGTTTTGTGCCTGAAAACAGAAGAGGGATTATTTATCTATCAGCTCCTATCTCCCCTTGGTCAACAGTTACACCATAAGGTGTTAACTCTCGAGCTTCCAGGTTCGCCAATGCAACCGCATGGCTGAACAGATTCTTGCAGCCATCCCATTCAGCAGCATGGCTTTCGGAAGCCCCAGGGGCAGAAAGCAAGAGATACACAGGGCAGCTGAGGCAAGATATTGTTAGTTTACACTTGTTCACAGCCAGTTTCTGCAGCAACTACTGGAAGAGATGGTCAAAAGCCGGGAACACAATGTGGAGGAGCGGAGCAGCAAGTGCCTCAGGTCGCCAAATTTAACAAATTAGGATGAGCTTGTTTTCATCTATGAGAATCCACTCAGAGCTGTTGATTTTTAAAACTTTTACTTACCATTTTCTTCTATTTTTTAGCACCATGGGCTCCTCTGCTCCTGCCCCAGTGTATACAAGTCTTCACGGAGAGGGCAGCAATGTGTTCTCTCTGCACAGAGGCTCTAGCTTGGACGAGCTCTATAAAGAGGTCAGTGACTTCCCAGGATGCCAACACTCTGCTTCTGTAAGTCAAGACATAAGTGCCTAATGACCAGCTAGGAGGATCTGACTCTTCTTAGGTTCTACTCCTGTTTTCTAGATGTTTTATTATTATTATTATACTTCAAGTTCTAGGGTACATGTGCACAACGTGCAGGTTTGTTACATATGTATACATGTGTCATGTTGGTGTGCTGCACCCATATATTTCTAGATGTTAAAAGGCAGCCTATTTATTAAAAGTATAAACTTGCCTGAGTTTGAATTGGCTCTACCTCTTACCGTGTCCTCTCTGTGCCTGAGATTTCTTATCTGTAAAACAGAAATTTAATATAACCTATGTTATATTAAATTAAATTATATTATATTAATATAATATTAAATTATATTATATTAATATAATATAATTTAAATTAAATTATATTATATTAATATAATATAATATTAAATTAAATTATATTATATTAATATAATATAATATTAAATTAAATTATATTAATATAATATAATATTAAATTATATTAAATATAATATAACCTATATTATATTAAATTATATTATAACATATGTTATATATAACCTATGTTATATTAAATTTAAATATAATTAAATTATATTAAATTAAATGTCATAGGCTTATGGTTAAGATTCAATGAGTTAAGCTGGACAGGGTGGCTTACACCTGTAATCCTAGTGACTCTGGAGGCTGAGGCAGGAGGATTGCTTGAGCCCAGGAGTTAGAGGCTGCAGTGAACTATGATCATGCCACTGCATTCCGGATGGGGAGACACCTGTCTGCTAGAAAAAAAAAATTCAATGAATTAATGTATGTTAAGTATTTAGAACAGTGCCTGGCACTGAGTAAGTAAGCCCTTGGTAAAAATCCCGTTCCGTGTTGTCCACATATGTGATCAACTCCAGCTGTCCTCTTTGGGTAGGAAGAAAAACTGGTATGCATCTAGTTATTGAGGGGTTAACAATGCCAGAACCCATTGCCTTTGTTAAATTCCCCACAGTGCAACACATAGAAAATACTATTGATGGGGCCTAGGACATGCCACCCTAAAATATGATGGTAGAAGACCAGAATATGCTATCCCGGATGTGCCCCTTTGGCATAAGGATTATTTTTGAGAAACTGCAGACACAGGAGAAGCTCAGAAAAGTTACCCTTTTGTAAGACAAACTGACATTTATGAAGGAAATCTCCATTTTTAAAGGTGTCTTTCTCTCTGCACCAGAAAGAGAAGGATAACTAAATCACTAGAGACTCTTATCGATGGAGAAATAATTGCCTTAAAATGTCCTAACAGGCAGGATGTGGTGGCTCACGCCTGTTATCCCAGCACTTTGGGAGGCTGAGATGGGCAAATGGCTTGAGCCCAGGAATTTGCTACCTGCCTGGGCAACATGGCAAAACCCCATTTCTACAAAAATTAGCTGGGCATGGTGGTGCATGCTTGTAGTCCCAGATGGTTGGATGGCTGAGGCGGGAGGATCACCTGAGCCTAGGAGGTAAAGGCTGCAGTGAGCTGAAATAGAGCCACTTCACTCCAGCACGGGCAACAGAGTGAGAGCCTGTCTTAAAAAGAAAAGAAAAAGTCATAACAAAACTTGCCCTTATTATCTAGAACTAGAAATACCATTTGACCCAGCAATCCCATTACTGGGTATATACCCAAAGGATTATAAATCATGCTGCTATAAAGACACATGCACACGTATGTTTATTGCAGCACTATTCACAATAGCAAAGACTTGGAACCAAGGCAAATGTCCAACAATGATAGACTGGATTAAGAAAATGTGGCACATATACACCATGGAATACTATGCAGCCATAAAAAATGATGAGTTCATGTCCTTTGTAGGGACATGGATGAAGCTGGAAACCATCATTCTCAGCAAACTATCGCAAGGACAAAAGCCAAACACCGCATGTTCTCACTCATAGGTGGGAATTGAACAATGAGAACACATGGACACAGGAAGGGGAACATCACACTCTGGGGCCTGTTGTGGGATGGGGGGAGGGGAGAGGGATAGCATTAGGAGATATACCTAATGTAAATGACGAGTTAATGGGTGCAGCACACTAACATGGCACATGTATACATATGTAACAAACCTGCATGTTGTGCACATGTACCCTAAAACTTAAAGTATAATAAAAAAAAATTGCCCTTATTAAGATGCTTTTCTTGATCATCTCTCCCTAACCAGGCTTTCCGCATACCCTTCTTCCTTTGTTTCAGGAAACATGGTGTTTAAGCCTGACCTCTAAGACAACTTTTTGAGATCTACTCTAGGAGATTTACTTATTTCTCTGGGTATCTCTCATATGTACAGGATATATACTGCTATTAAACTTCTGATTGCTTTTCTCTTGTTAATAAGGAGTAATTGGCTGGGCACAGTGGCTCATGCCTGTAATCCCAGCACTTTGGGAGGCCAAGGCGGGTGGATCACAAGGTCAGGAGATCGAGATCATCCTGGCCAACATGGTGAAACCCCATCTCTACCAAAAATACAAAAATTAGCTGGGCATGGTTGCGCACACCTGTAGTCCCAGCTACTCGAGAGGCTGAGGCAGGAGAATCACTTGAACCCAGGAGGCGGAGCCTGCAGTGAGCCAAGATCATACCACTGCACTCAGCCTGGTGACAGAGCAAGACTCTGTCTCAAAAAAAAAAAAAACTAGTAATTAATAATGCTCCTCTTTTTACAAATGGGGATACTAAAGTATCAGAGTGATACAAATAATGAAAGGTCACACCACTTGTTCCTGGAGGTGAGATTTAAGCCCAAGGGTTGGGTGCTATGGCCACTCCCTTAACTATTCTTCTAGAGCTGGTGTTCTCCTGCCTCCGCTCCTGTCCCTTCCAGGACCCAGCTCTCTAAAGCAGCTCAGGAGGGTGATCATGTCCTCAGGCCTTTTGCTTTTTAATTGGTAACATCTGGAGCTACAAATTCTTTCATGGCCCAAAATGAATGAGGCTACATTGGTAGAATTAATAGGCAGTGGTAAGATTTTAAGCTTGTGCACTCAGCCTGGCAATGTCAATAATCCTCCTTCTAAAAACATTGTCACTGCAATAACCCCAGCCCAGTTAAAACTGCTCAATGTAGGCTGGGCATGGTGGCTCATGCCTATCATCCCAGCAATTTCAGAGGCCGAGGTGGGCGGATCGCTTGACCTCAGGAGATCAAGAACAGCCTGGGCATCATAGTGAGACACCATCTCTACTAAAAATATGAAAAAATAGTCAGGCATGCATAAAAAAGGATGAGTTCATGTCCTTTGTTGGGACATAGATGAAGCTGGAAACCATCATTCTGAGCAAACTATTACAAGGACAGAAAACCAAACACCGCATGTTCTCACTCATAGGTGGGAATTGAACAATGGACACAGGGTGGGGAACATCACACACCAGGGCCTGTCGTGGGGTGGGGGGAGGGGGGAGATATAGCATTAGGAGATATACCTAATGTAAATGACGAGTTAATGGGTGCAGCACACCAACATGGCACATGTATACATATGTAACAAACCTGCACATTGTGCACATGTACCCTAGAACTTAAAAGTATAATAATAAAGAAAATAGGCATGGTGGTGTACACCTGTTGTCCCAGCTACTCAGGAGGCTGAGATGGGAGGATCGCTTGAGCACAGGGGGCAGAGGTTACAGTGAGCCGAGATCAAGACACTGCACTCCAACCTGGGTGACAGAGTGAGACCCTGTCTCAAAAAAAAAAAAAAAAAGACTGCTCAATGATAAGGACAATAGTAACAAACACTACAGAGTACTTACTAGGTGCCAATTCCACAACAAGTGTTTGACATGTCTCATTTAATCTGCTAAACAATGAGTTGAGTACTGCTGTTACCCCCCTGCCATGTTTCAGATGAGGAAACGGAGGCTTACAATGCTTAAATTAGGGTCACATGTAGCCAGGAAGCAATGCTGCTAAAATATCATCAAAGGAGCCCAATTGCTTCCTTCTGTAGTATTTTATTTCCAGAATGTCTCCTAAACCACTAGCTTTTCTATAAATCTGCACGCACCATCACCCGCACTACAATAAAAAAAATAATCAAATGATAATCTTAATAAAAGCATTGAAAACATTATTTTACATCTCCAAACCTGTGTTTGTTCCCATCTGTGTTTGAGTGGGTAGGAGAAAATTCTGGTTACCTCCTCATTAGTCAATCCTCCTCCACCAGACTGATTCAGCCCCATAAACAATGGATATAATTATACTGAACAATGGTGTGTTCATTTCCATGTCTAGACATAGAGTTTACATTTGAAAACAAAAGAGAACAGAAAAGAGAAAGCACCCTACTGGTTTGTTTGTTTTAAGGCAGAGTCTTGCTCTGTCGCCCAGGCTGGAGTGCAGTGGCAGGATCTCAGCTCACTGCAACCTCCACCTCCCAGGTTCAAGCAATTCTCCTGCCTCAGCCTCCTGAGTAGCTGAGATTACAGGTGCCTGCCACCACGCCTGGCTAATTTTTGTACTTTTAGTAGAGACAGCGTTTTGCCATTTTGGCCAGCTGGTCTTGAACTCCCAACCTCAGATCATCCACCCACCTTGGCCTCCCAAAATGTTGACATTACAGGCATGAGCCACCGTACCCGGCCCCTACTGTTTTTTAATTATCTGTTGCAAACTTTTTCTTAGCCTGGATGCTTCCCTTTTGATTAGGATATTCAGAGTATCAGGAATTTTCTTGAAAAACATTCTTATGTAAAGCTAGCGGTGTTAATTTAGGAGTAAAACACAAATACATTTAAACAGTCTCTAGTCTGAGTAGAAACAAGTCATTTTAAACCATAAAGGATTGAGAAAATCATGAATGCGTGAAAGTTTGATGAAGAATAAGTCATTTTCATAGTATCAAAGTATCCTCCCACAAATTACATGTTAATTGTCAAAAGAAAAATAGTAACATGACAGTGGCAAGACCTGGACAAGCTTCATCAAATAATCCAAGTTAACATCATCAATATTGGGACAAACTGACATCAGGAAAACTGATATGATGTGTCTCCAGAAATGATACACTAAAATGATACACTAAGAATGGCACATCATTTCTGCTCAAAAATGCATAACCTGAATCTAATCATGAAGAAATTTCAGATAAATTAAAATCAAGGAACATTGTACAAAACCAGCCTGTGTTCTTCGAAGGCGTCAGTGTCATGTACAACAAAGAAAAACTGAAGAACTATTTTCAGATTAAAGAAGAACAAAATACAATTTAATGGGTTTCAGTATGTTTACAGAGTTGTGCAGTCATCACCACTATCGAATTCCAGAACATTTTCATCACCCCCCAAAAAAGCCCATTCCTATTAACAGTCCTCCCTCCAGCCCCTGGCCATCACTGATCTTTCTATGTCTATGGATTTGCCTATTCTGGACGTTTCTTATAAACAGAATCACAATATGTGGCTTTGGAGGCTGGCTTCTTTCACTTAAGATGTTTTAAAGGCTAATCCATGTTGTCATGTGTATCAGTACTTCATTTCTTTTTATGGCTGAATATCATTACATTGTATGGATAGACCACATTTTGTGTATCTATCTGTCATTAGTTGATGAACATTTGGGTTGTTTTCACCTTTTGGCTACTATGAATAATGCTGCTATGAATATTTATGTATAAGTACTTGGGGGACTTTTTTTTCTGTTTTTTTTTTTTTTTGAGACAGCCTCACTCTGTCACCCAGGTTGAAGCGCAGTAGTGCAGTCTTGGCTCACTGCAACCTCTACCTCCCAGGTTCAAGTGATTCTCCTGCCTCAGCCTCCCAAGTAGTTGGGATTACAGGCATGCACCACCATGCCCGGCTAATTTTTTGCATTTTTAGTAGAGATGGTTTCACCATGTTGGCCAGGCTAATCTTGAACTCCTGGCCTCAAGTGATCCACCTGCCTCAGCATCCCAAAGTGCTGGGATTACAGGTGTGAGTCACCACACCCAGCCTCAAACGTATGTTTTCAATGCTCCTGGGTATATACCTAGGAGTAGAATTGCTAGGTCACATGGTAACTCTATGTTTAAGTTTTTGATGAACTTCCAAGCTGCTAGCAAAAGTGGTTGTACTATTTTACATTTCGACCAGGAAATATGTAAGGGTTCCAATTTCTCCACATCTTTGCCAACACTTGTTATTGTCCATCTTTTTTATTATAGCCATTCTAGTGAGTATGAAGCAGTATCTCATTGTGATTTTGATTTGCATTTCTCTAACAATTAATGGTGTTAAAGATCTTTTCATGTGCTTTTTGGCCATTTGTATGTCTTTAGGGAAATGTCTGTTTAGATCCTTTGTCAATTTTTAAATTGGGCTATCTTTTTACTGCAGAGTTGTAAGAGTTTTTAAGTATATTCTAGATACTAGACCCTATCAGATATATGATATTCCAAATATTTTCTCCCATTCTGTAGGTTGTCTTTTCATTTTTTTTGAGAGTGTCCTTTGATGTTCAATAGTTTTTAATTTTGATAAAGTCCATTTTATCTATTTTTTCTTTGGTTGCTGGCTGTACTTTAAGTATTATAGATAAGAAACTATTGCATGATCTGAGGTCACAAAGTTTTATGCCTATTTTCTTCTAAGGATTTTACAGTTTTAGCTCCTTGGGATTTTGAAAGCAAACATACTATATTTGGGTGTGCTGCTCCAACCCACTTAGCATAAAGGAACCAATTTTGAGTGATGTCCCAAAGCAATAAAAAACTCTGCAGCAAATCCCGGCTGTGGTACAAGCCACTGTGCCACTTGGGCCTTTGGACACATAACACTTTGAATGTTCTTTGGTTAAAAAAAAAGAAAATTTATTTTGTATTTATTTATTTATTTTTTGAGACAGAGTCTCGCTCTATCACCCAAGCTGGAGTGCAGTGGCATGATCTTGGCTCACTGCAAGCTCCGCCTCCTGGGTTCACGCCATTTTCCTGCCTCAGCCTCCCCAGTAGCTGGGACTACAGGTGCCCGCCACCTGGCCCGGCTAATTTTTTGTATTTTTAGTAGAGACAGGGTTTCACAGTGTTAGCCAGGATGGTCTTGATCTCCTGATCTCTTGATCCGCCCGCCTCAGCCTCCCACAGTGCTGGGATTACAGGCGTGAGCCACGGCGCCCAGCCAAAAAAAAAAAAATTTTTAAGGTATTAGACAAAGCCACTGGTGAGCCCCAGGAGGAGAATCTTAGCACACATATGTACAATTCTGGAGCAAAGTCATGCCCTCTTTTGCTGTTAATTATTCTCCTTTTGAGAAGCAGTTTCTGATTTACTACTAAGCCCTGCTAGAGACTGAATGTTTGACTATGGGAAGTCAAGCATAGCCATGTGCTTTATCATGATGTTTCAATCAATCATGAACCACATGTACAACAATGGTCCCATAAGATTATAATGGAGCTTAAAAATTCCTATTGCAAGGTTCAGCATAGTGGCTCATGCCTGTAATCCCAGCACTTTGGGAGGCCAAGACAGGAGCATCACTTGAGGCCAGGAGTTTAAGAACAGCCTGGACAACACAGTAAGACCCCATCTCTACCAAAGTAAAAATTTTAAAAAATCTAAAAATGAATTCCTATCACCTAGTGACATTGTAGCTGTTATAACATTGTAGCACAATACATTACTTGTGAATTTATGGTGATGCCGATGTAAACAAACCTGCACTGCCAGTTGTGTAAAAGTGTAGCACTTACAATTAGGTAAGCACATAATACTTCATAATGATAATAAATGACTTGCTACAGGTTTATGTATTTACTATACTATATTTTTAATCATGGTGTCTACTCTTTGTACTCATTAGAAAAGAAAAAGGAGTTAACTGTAAAACAACCTGAGGCAGGTCCTCCAGGAGGAATTCCAGAAGAAGGCATTGTTGTCATAGGAGATGACAGCTCTATGCACGTTATTGCCTCTGGAGAACTTCCAGTGGGAGAAAATATTGAGGGAGAAAATAATGACATTGATGACCCTGACCCTATGTGGACCTAGGAGAATATTTGTGTTTGTGTCTTAGTTTTTGGTTTTCTTTTTTTTTTTTTTAATTTTTTTTGAGGTGGGGTCTGGCTCTGTTGCCCAGGCTGGAGTGCAGTAGCACAATCTCAGCTCACTGCAACCTCTACCTTCCAGGCTCAAGCGATCCTCCCACCTCAGCCTCCTGAGTAGCTAGGACCACAGGCATGCACCACCATGCCCAGCTAATTTTTTGTATTTATAGTAGGGATGGGGTTTCACCATTTTGCCCAGGTGTGGTGGTGCATGTCTGTAATCCCAACTACTCAGGAGGCTGAGGCAGGAGAATCGCTTGAACCCAGGAAGGGGAGGTTGCAATGAGCTGAAATCGTGCCACTACACTCCAGCCTGGGCAACAAGAGCGAAACTTCACCTCAAAAAGAAAAAAAAAAAGTCTTTAAGTAATTTTGAGTTGATTTTGACTGAGCATGTTGGCTCATGCCTGTAATCCCGGCACTTTGTGGGGGCGGAGGTGGGTGGATCTCCTGAGCTCAAGTGATCCTCAGCCTCCCAAAGTGCTGGGATTACAGGCATGAGTCACTGTGCCCAGCCTTGTGTTTCTGTCTTAGCTTTTAACAAAAAATTTTAAAAAATAAAAAACAAAATACTTTTTCTTTTTTTTTTTTTTTGGATACGGCCTCACTCTGTCGCCTAGGCTGGAGTTCAGTGGCGCAATCACAGCTCACTGCAGCCTCAACCTCCTGGGCTCAAGCTATCATTTCACCTCAACCTCCTGAGTAGCAGGGACTACAGACACACACCATCATGCACAGCTAATGTTTATATTTTTCATAGAGACGAGGTTTCACCATGTTGCCCAGGCTGGTCTCAAACTCCTGAGCTCAAGAGATCCACCCAGCTTGGCCTCCCAAAGTGCTGAGATTACAGGCACACACCACTGCCCACTGTGCTTGGCCCAAAAATTTTAAAATAGAAAAAAACTTATACGATAAGGATATAAAGAAATAATATTTTTGTACAGCTGCACTATGTGTTTGTATTTTAAGCTAAGTGTTATTACAAGAGTTAAAAAGATTTCTTAAACTTTATGAGGTAAAAATATTATTGAAGAAAAAATATTTTTTATACATTTAGCATAGCCTAAGTATATAGTGTTTATAAAGCCTACAGTAGTGGCCGGGCGCGGTGGCTCATGTCTGTAATCCCAGCATTTTGGGAGGCCGAGGCGGGTGGATCACCTGAGGTCAGGAGTTCAAGACCAGCCTGCCCAACATGGCGAAACCCTGTCTCTACTAAAAGTATAAAATTAGCCAGGCGTGGTGGTGCATGTCTGTAATACCAACTACTCAGGAGGCTGAGGCAGGAGAATCGCTTGAACCCAGGAAGAGGAGGTTGCAGTGAGCTCAAATCGTGCCACTGCACTCCAGCCTGGCAACAAGAGCGAAACTTTATTTCAAAAAAAAAAAAAAAAGTCTTTAAGTAATTTTGAGTTGATTTTGGCTGGGCATGGTGGCTCATGCCTGTAATCCTGGCACTTTGGGGGGGCCGAGGCAGGTGGATCACCTGAGGTCAGGGGTTCGAGACCAGCCTGACCAATACGGTGAAACCCCGTCTCTACTAAGAATACAAAAATTAGCCGGGCATGGTGGCCCACACCTATAGTCCCAGCTACTCGGGAAGCTGAGACAGGAGAATTACTTGAACCTGGGAGGCGGAGGTTGCAGTGAGCTGAGATTGCACCTCTGCACTGCAGCCTGGATGACAAAGCAAGACTCCATCTCAAAAAAAAAAAAAAGAAGTGTATAGCACCTCCCCCTTTTCTCTCTCTCTCTCTCCTGCCAGCCATGCGAACATGTGCCTGCTTCCCCTTTGCCTTCTGCCGTGATTGTAGGTTTCCTGAGGCCTCTCCAAAAGCAGAAGCCTGTACAGCCTACAGAACTGTGAGTCAATTAAATGATTAAACCTCTTTTCTTTATAAATTACCCAGTCTCAGATACTCAGGTATGTCCTTTTTTTTTTTTTTTTTTTTTTTTTTTGAGACAGAGTTTCTCTCTTGTCACCCAGGCTGGAGTGCAATGGCACAATCTCAGCTTACTGCAACCTCTGCCTCCTGGGTTCAAGCAATTCTCCTGCCTCAGCCTCCCGAAGTAGCTGAGATTACAGGCACCCACAACGCCCAGCTAATTTTTTTGTAATTTTAGTTGAGAAGGGGTTTCACCATGTTGGCCAGGCTGGTCTTGAACTCCTGGCCTCAGGCGATCCACCCGCCTTGGCCTCCCAAAGTGTTGGGATTTCAGGCGTGAGCCACCACACCCAGCCATCTTTTCTTTGAGACAGAGTTTTGCTCTGTCGCCCAGGCTGGAGTGCTGTGGTGCAATCTCAGCTCACTGCAACCTCCACTTACCAGGTTCAAGCAATTCTCCTGCTTCGGCCTCCCGAGTAGCTGGGACTACAGGCACCTGCCACCATGCCTGGCTAATTTTTGTATTTTTAGTAGAGATGGGGTTTCACCATGTTGCCCAGGCTGGTCTTGAACTCCTGACCTTAAGTGATTCACCTGCCTCAGCCTCCCAAAGTGCTGGGATTACAGGCATGAGCCACCATACTTGGCCTCAGGTATGTCTTTATAGCAGTGTGAGAACAGACTAATACACCTGCCAAGCCATGAGGTGATGCATGTGCAGCAATCCATCATCAGGCGGTGGTGGTATATATGATACGGAATGAAGCATGCCTAGAACGCATAAGTAAGTCAGATAGGCACATGGCTCTGACTTGTTCAATATCTGCTCCTCCTTTGACACCTACTCTTGCTGCATTGCTGCCCCTCCATCAATCCACATCCATGGTCTTGTGTAGACTCTCCTATGACAAGCTTTGCCAAAAAGCTCACACCTGGCTTACAGATACGTCCATATAATGTATTGACTAATGGCTACTGGACAGTGCAAATATTGTATACTTTCATCATTGTAGAAAATTCTATTAGAAAGTGCTGACTCAATTTTGCTGATTGCATTCCTTCTGGTTTATTTAACGTGTTCTTCTGCCTTCCGAATTTTCTGTAGTTAGATCTAGAGGCTTAATCAACTTTCTTTTTGTTTTGTTTTATTTTGTTTTGTTTTGTCTATTTGCTTGCTTGATTGATTGATTTTTTGCAAGACTGCTTCATATTGTGTTCTTCAATTAGGAGGCACATAAAAACTTTATCTCTCATGATCAGCTATTGATGACCAATAATAGATCAATTACTCCATTAGAGATTTACATGTAGTTATATTCTGATTTTTTCATTTCTTCTTTGTGTATCAGCTGGACTACTTCTATAAAGAACACTTCCACTTCCCCTCATCTACTATTTGGTGACATAGAGGTACTGTACCAAATAGTGGCATTGGAAAGGCAGCATACATACCTGATTCTCTACTTTTATTTTCAAGCTTTCCAAATGAGTTATTTTCTACCATCCTGCAACAGTGACTAAATAATTTGTTTGAGCAGCACTATAAACTCATGAATTTACATTTATTTTATGTGTTTCAATCCATTGCATTTTTTTCTTTTCTTTTCTTTTTTTTTTTTTTTTTGAGACAAAGTCTCGCTCTGTCGCCCAGGCTGGAGTGCAGTGGCGCTATCTCAGCTCACTGCAAGGTCTGCCTCCCGGGTTCATGCCATTCTCCTGCCTCAGCCTCCTGAACAGCTGGGACTACAGGCGCCCGCCACCACACCCAGCTAATTTTTTGTATTTTTTTTAAATAGAGATGGGGTTTCACCGTGTTAGCCAGGATGGAACCATCCACTGCATTTTTTAACACTCAGATTATCTCACATTTGACCAGTGCAACCTCTTTAAGTTGATTTCTGAATACTTTTGACACCAACCTCTTTGATAGCTTCCTTGAAAGCTGCTTTGACGAGATGCTCCAGGCTTATCTTGCATATTTCATTTTCTATCCCAGACTTGGAAGCAGCCATTTTCCCCAAAGAGTCTTGATTTTCCCGGTGTGAAATGGTCTTTGAAAACCATCCTCTGGGTGCTTAGGGTGCTCATTTCTCTTTGGTTTATCACTGTTTCTAGACCTTTTCAATGGGCAGATCTGGGAAATGTAGAGAGAAGAAAAAGACGAACAACCTCATAGAAAAATGGACTAGAGATTTTAAAAGACACTTCACAAGAAAAACAAATGCAATGTACTTTAACCATATGAAAACATGCACAACCTTGTTCACAGTAACAGAAAGTTAAACTGATTCTGACAATTTCTCATCTCCCACACTGACAAAATCTAAAAGTTCGACAACAAACTCTCTTGGCAAGTTTGTGCAGAAACAGACACTCAAACATTGCTGGGGAAATGCAAACTAGTAAAGCCTATATGGAGGAATCTGTCTATATCTAGCACAGTTACATATGAATTCATTTTTTTAACCCAGGAATCTTATCTCTCAGACTCTATCTTAGAATACCCTGATGAAAATATGAAAAGGTATATGCACATAGCTACTCATTGCAGCACAAAAGATTGTGAAAACCATACAATGGCTATAACATAAGACATGATACATCTACACAATAGAATGCTATGCAGCTATAAAAAGGAATAAGGAAGAGTTGAAGATTTTTATAAGGGCTATGAAATGATGCCTAAGATAAACTGTTTTGTTTTGTTTTTTTGAGATGGAGTTTTACTCTTTTGCCCAGGCTGGAGTGAAACAGTGCGATCTCGGCTAACTGCAACCTCCGCCCCCACGAGTTCAAGCGGTTCTCCTGCCTCAGCCTTCCCAGTAGCTGGGATTATAGGCACCTGCCACCACGCCTGGCTAATTTTTGTATTTTTTGTAGAGATAGGGTTTTACCACGTTGGGCAGGCTGGTCTCAAACTCCTGACCTCAGGTGATCCACCCACCTCAGTCTCCCAAAGTGCTAGGATTATAGGCTTGAGCCACCGTGCCCAGCCAGATAAATTGTAACACACAAAAAAGACCTGTGGAGAAAAGCATATAGAATGCACAACATTATATCTATACAGATAGAAGGGTTCAAATATGCATGTACGTGTATATGTATATGTATGTAATCAATATATAGTCAAATCTAGAGAAACTCTAGGCTGTCTGCTTTGAGTCCTGGAACTAATGAGAAAGAGCAGTTCTCTGCTGAAGATGCCTTCTGCTAGCATGTGAACTTGAGGTTTGTGGGGGTTCATGTTGCCACTATGCGGAAAGAGATTGCCTGAGAATGAAGCCGACAGGGAAAAAGGCAAAGGTAAACAATGAAGAGGAATTCTCAACTACATTATCTGAGCAACTGAGTCTAGTCAGCTCCACCCCTGCACCTTTCAATCATGTGAGTCAATAAATTCCAATTTGCATTACAACCATAGATTCCTGAATGATAGTGTATTACAGGATATTGGAAAAGTCTTGGGCACCACTTCAAATCCTCTTCCAGAGGTGAGCTGGAGCTGGCTTCCACTAGCTTATAGGAGCCCATTGTGCACATCTTACCCCTTCTATTCAGTGACATCACATTGGCAGCTTGAAATCGACCACAGTGGGAATATGCATGTGAAGGAAATTGGCAAATGCTACAGATCAGGGCTTCCTCCCAATCTTTGGAAGCTGGTCGTTAAGCATTTACTCACACACTCCCACACTACTGTCTTGGACTCTTTTTGTTTAAGCCACTGCTACAGTGACCACTTACAGGCTTCAACCAATATCTCACCAAGCTTTTCATCTCCTGCCCTGACCCTCTCTAAACCAATTCAGCACTTACATGGAGCAACTTCTGATTAACAGGGGCAGGAACTGATCCATAACTGTTTCCCCTTCTCATCCTAACTTGGAAAGTTTTGCTGGGTTTTTGTTTTTTGTTTTTTGTTTTTCAGACAGGGTCTCACTCTGTTACCCAGGCTGGAGTGCACTGGGGCACCATCACAACTCACTGCAGCCTCAACTCCCTGGGTTCAAGTGATCCTCCCGTCTCAGCCTTTGAAGTACTGGGACTACAGGAATGTACCACCATGCCAGGCTAATTTTTAAATTTTTTGTAGGGACAGGGTCTGACTATGTTGCCCTGGCTGACCTTGAACTCCTGGCCTCAAACCATCCTCACGCCTCACCTCAGCTGGAAAAACATACTGTAGAAACACACTGAATTTCTGCAGTGTGTATACAAATTACTATCTACAGATGAATCTGAGGTTTATGATCAGAGAACAAGATACATAAGCAGTCAGTAATGCTGAAATGAATTTACAAGCCGACGTAAAATTGGCTTATTCCACAGAGAGAAGGAATTCAATTTTATTACCGCCTGTTAAAATGTATCTCTCTGTGGGCCGTGACTCTTTCTATTGACCTATTGTTTTTCATTTTCTAATTTTATCCATTAGCCAGCCTCCTTCTGACCTGGAGTCAGGGTGACAGTCTTGTTTGGTGACTGCTCCACATAGCTAACTTCAACCACTGTCTTTTATTTGCCAAATTCTGAATAAAGTCAGAGGCTTATATAGTTTCTGCAGTGTGTATACAAAGTACTATCTACAGATAAATCTGAGGTTTATGATCAGAGAACAAGATTTGTTTTGTTTCGTTTTGAGATGGAGTCTTGCTTTTGTCCTCCAGGCTGGAGTGCAGTGGCGCAATCTCGGCTCACTGCAACCTCCTCCTCCCTGGTTCAAGCGATTCTCGTGCCTCAGCCTCCAAGTAGCTGGGATTACAGGCACACACCACCACACCCAGCTAATTTTTCTATTTTTAGTAGAGACAGTGTTTCATCATGTTGGCCAGGCTGGTCTTGAACTCCTGACCTGAAGTGATCCATCTGCCTCAGCTTCCCAAAGTGCTGGGATTACAGGTGTGAGCCACTGCGCCCGGCCAAGATTTGTTGATAATCTCACAAACCAAAAGTAGATTAACACTAAGTATCTTTGTGCACCTTGTTGGTTTCTCACCTTCTGTTTTCTCTCAAAAGAGTTAAATAGGCTGGGTGCGGTGGCTCATGCCTGTAATCCCACCACTTTGGGAGGCTGAGGCGGGCAGATCATGAGGTCAGGAGATCAAGACCGTCCTGGCTAACACGGTGAAACCCCGTCTCTACTAAAAAATACACAAAAAATTAGGCGGGCGCGGTGGCAGGTGCCTGTAGGCTGAGGCAGGAGAATGATATGAACCCAGGAGGCGGAGCTTGCAGTGGGCCGAGATCGCACCACCGCACTCCAGCCTGGGTGACAGAGCGAGACTCCATCTCAAAAAAAAAAAAAAAAAAAAAAAGAGTTAAATGGAATACAAACCAGCAGGGAACTCCCACATCAGTTACCAGGGTTCTGCTATCTCTCACTAAAGCTAACAAGACTGTCAATCCCCCTCTCCCTAACCACTAGTTTGAAAATCCTCCCTACTTTATAATACTTTGCCAGGGGCTAAACCCTTCATAGAAGACAGGTGTAAGGTACAGAGACCTTGACCCATACTTCAGGCTGATAGGTGTTTCCAATCAAGAATGGTAGACGTCATTTCTGTATCTTGGCAAATGTGAATAATGCTGCAATGCACATGGAAGTGCAAATATCTCTTCAATGTTCAGATTTCTTTTATTTTTATTTATTTATTCTTTTGTTTATTTTTTGAGACAGAGTCTCACTCTGTCACCCAGGCTGGAGTACAATGGTATGATCATGGCTCATTGCAACCTCCACCTCCCAGGCTCAAGTGATTCTCCCTTCTCAGCCTCCCGAGCAGCTCGGATTACAAGTACACACCACCACACCCAGCTAATTTTTGTTTTTATTTTGTAGATAGGGTTTCACCATGTTGCCCAGACTGGTCTCAAACCCCTGGGCTCAAGCAATCCACCCACCTTGGCCTCCCAAAGTGCTGGGATTTGCAGGCGTGAGCCACTGCGTCCAGCAATGTACAGATTTCAATTCTTTTGTTTTATTTTTATTTTTATTTTTTTGAGACGGAATCTCACTCTGTTGCCCAGGTTGGAGTGGAGTGGTGTGATCTCAGCTCACCACAACCTCCACCTCCCAGGTTCAAGTGGTTCTCCTGCCTCAGCCTCCCAAGTAGCTGGGATTACAGGTGCCTGCCATACACCTGGCTAATTTTTGTATTTTTAGTTAAGACGGGTTTTCACCATGTTGGCCAGGCTGGTCTTGCACTCCCAACCTCAAGTGATCTGCCCGCCTCAGCCTCCCAAAGTGCTGGGATTGCAGGCGTGAGCCACCGTGCCAGGCCAATTCCTTTGGATATATACCCAGTAGTGAGATTTCTGGATCATATGATAATCCCATTTTTAGTTTTTTGAGGAACCTCCATACTGATTTCCATAGTTGCTGTACTAATTTACATTCTCACCAATAATATACAAGGGTTACCTTTTACTCCACCACTTGTTATTGTTCTTTTTTTTTTCTTTTTTAGGTAGGGTCTCCTTCTTCCACTCAGGCTGGAGTGTGGTGACGCAATCATCTCACTGCAACCGTACCTCCTGACCTCAAGGGATCCTCCTGCCTCAGCCTTCTGAGTAGCTGGGACTACAGGCACATGCCACTGCACCTAGCTAATTTTTAAATTTTTGTAGAGATGGAGTCTCACTCTGTTGCCTAGTCTGATCTTGAATTCCTGGGCTCAAGCGATCCTCCCACCTCAGCCTACCAAAGTGCTGGGATTACAGGCCTGAGCTACTACGCCTTGCCCTCTTTTGTCTTTTTGATAATAGCCATTCTCACAGATGTGGGTTGATATCTTACCATGGTTTTCATCAAGGGATAAATGGATACAGAAAACATGAGATATATTGCAGCCATAAAAAATAATGAGTTCATGTCCTTTGCAGGGATATGGATGAAGCTGGAAACCATCATACATCAGCAAACTAACACAGAAACAGAAAACCAAACACCGCATGTTGACACTCATAAGTGGGAGTTGAACAATGAGAACACATAGACACAGGGAGTGGAACATCACACACCGCGGGATCGGGGGCAAGGGGAGGGAGAGCATTAGGACAAATAACTAATGCATGCTGGGCTTAAAACCTAGATGATGAGTTGATAGGTGCAGCAAACCACCATGGCACATGTATACCTATGTAACAAAACTGCACATTCTGCACATGTATCCCAGAACTTAAAGTAAAATAAAATAAAAATAAAAAAATAGGCCAGGAGCGGTGGCACACACCTGTAATCCCAGCACTTTGGGAGGCCGATGGGGGTGGATCACCTGAGGTCAGAAGTTCATGACCAGCCTGACTAACGTGGTGAAACCCCGTCTCTACTAAATACAAAAAAATTAGACGGGCGTGGTGGCACATGCCTGTAATCCAAGCTACTTGGAAGGCTAAGACAGAAGAATTGCTTGTACCTGGGAGGCGGGGGTTGCGGTGAGCCAAGATCATGCCATTGCACTCCAGCCTGGGCAACAAGAGCAAACTCCATCTCAAAAAACAAATAAATAAATAGGTAAATAAATAAATAAGTAAAAATGTGAGATATATACACAATAAAATACTATTCGGCCCCCAAAAAAAGAAAAGAAAATTTTGTCATTTGTGGCAACTTGGATGAAGCTGGAGGACATTATGCTAAGTGCACTAAGCCAGGAACAGAAAAACAAATACCCCATGATCTCACTTGTATGTGGAGCTAATAGAAGTAGAGAGTCGAATGGTGATTACCAGGGGCTGAGGGGAGGGAGTGGAGAGGGAAATAACTGTTAATTGAAGGGCACAAAGGTTCAGTTTGGCAAGAAGAGTAAGTTCTAGTGAGCTACCCCACAGCATGGTGACTATAGTTAATAATAGTGGATTATGTCTTTCAAAATTGCTCAGTGAGGAGATTTTCAGTGTTCTTATCACAAAGAAATAAGTATGTGAGGTGACGGATATGTTAATTAGCCTGATTTAATCATTCTACAATGTATTCATGTATCATAACATCACAGTTTACCCCATAAATATATACAGTTATTATCAGTCAATTAAAAATGAAATATGGCCCGGCGTGGTGGCTCATACCTGTAATCCCAGCACTTTGGGAGGCCAAAGCAGGCAGATTGCTTGAGTCCAGGAGTTCGAGACCAGCCTGGGCAACATGGAACATGGTGAAACCCTGTCTCTACAAAAACAAACAAACAAAAATTAGCTGGACATGGAGGTGCATTCCTGTAATCCTAACTACTAGGGAAGCTGAAGTGGGAGGATGGCTTGAGCCTGGAAGGTTGAGGCTGCAGTGAGCTGTGAGCATGCCATTGCACTCCAGCCTGGGCAACAGAGTGAGGCTCTGTCTCAAAAAAAAAAAATAATAATAATAAAATAAAATATAAGGGACATGAAATAAAGCAAATTACCATGACAGGAAGTCAGGTAACAAGCCTTGCCAGTCTACAAGTGCTTTGGGACAAGATGTAGGGACAGCTGAGTGGGATTTCCCAGCATTTCCTGCAATTGAGCAAGGTTCAACTGCTTGCAAGGTTAATGAAATATGTCTAGTCACCAAAGGAAGTTAAACAGTAGCAAAGATCCAAAACAAAGTTACCTGCAGGACAAGATACCTAGGTTTATTTCCATTTGCATTATTTGCTATAAATAGTGAGGCCTTGGCCTCCTTGTACCACCCTAAGGAAAAGGACTACTGTTCTTTCTTTGGTTTTATTGATAAATGAAAGAGCAAAGGTGGAAGGTGTACCCACAGTCGGTAAAATTCTCAGACTGAACCAGCTGGACTGAGGAAGAGAAACAAGAGATGGTATGCATAGGGATATCTGGTAGTCCAGACAGAAGTAAGTGAGAGAAGAGATATTTCTTCTCTGAAATATATCAGAAAGATAGTGGCTAATCCATCACAGACACAACAAATACAGGTTGAGTGGAGGAACACAGACCCCAGTCAGTCTCACTATGTGGTTACTTATGTATGTAGTTAAGCTAAGTTATTTACATTCATGTTGGAACTGGACCTACAAGGTTTAAACCTGACAGTTTTGAGAGAGACATTATCAGACACTCAAAAAAAGAAACCTGTTTAAAAATGCCTACCCTGGCTGTAGAATAATTTGTGATATGATACCACCTAGTGGTCAATGGTAAATGTATGTTTTCAAGTTAAGCATGTACAAGCAAAGGCACAAAGATATTCAATACATATGTAAAATGCATGTCCACAAGGATCACTGTCCTTTATAACCTGATAGTCAAAGTTTTGAAAACCATTGTTTTTCATATATATTTTCCCCTTTTAAATTGTTTTCTCTACCTTTTCCTTAATGGTAGTTAGTATTCCGTGGTATGGAGTTGTCTTCATTTATTTAGCCAATCTTCCACAATGATCTTGTGAGATATTTTCCAATTTTTTGCTATTTCAAAGCATATTACAACCACCATCTTTTTACATGTAACTTGTCTTCCTTTGCATGATAACTGTGCAGACACATGTCAATAGAGGGCTCTGGCCGGGCCCGGTGGCTCACGCCTGTAATCCCACCATTTTGGGAGGCCAAGGTGGGTGGATCACCTGAGGCCAGGAGTTCGAGACCAGCCTCGCCAACATGGTGAAACTCCGTCACTGCTAATAAAACAAAAATTAGCCAGGAGTGGTGGTGCATGCCTGTAATCCCAGCTACTTTGGAGGCTGAGGCAGGAGAATTGCTTGAACCCAGGAGGCAGAGGTTGCAGTAAGTTTGCGCCATTGTACTCCAGCTTGGGTGACGAGCAAAACTCCACCTCCAAAAAAAAAACAAAAGTTCATTTCTTTCTTGTGCGGAAATAAAGTATAACACATACAATTATGTACAGCACATAACACTTGGTAATGATATTTAAAAATTATGTTACTAGGTTATATATTTACTATGCTGTACTTTTTTCATTATTTTAGAGTGTACTCCTTCTACTTATTACAAAAAAAGTTAACTGTAAAACAGCCTGAGGCAGGTTCCTCAGCAGGTATTCCAAAGGCAGGCACTGTTTTTGTTTGTTTGTTTGTTTGTTTTGAGACAGTCTCGCTCTTTCACCCAGGCTGGAGTGAAGTGGCACGATCTCAGCTCACTGCAACCTCCACCCCCTAGGTTCAAGCAACTCTCCTGCCTCAGCCTCCCAAGTAGCTGGGACTACAGGCATCGCCATCATGCCTAGCTAATTTTTGTATTTTTAGTAGAGACAAGGTTTTGCCATGTTGGCCAGACTGGTCTCGAACTCCTGACCTCAGGTGATCCACCTGCCTTGCCCTCCCAAAGTGCTAGGATTACAGGCGTGAGCCACTGCACCCAGCCAGGCATTGTTATTATAGGGTTAACTAAGGTTAATTTATCATTGAAGATAAATTTCTGGCCAGGTGCAGTGGCTCACACCTGTAATCCCAGCACTTTGGGAGGCCACGGTGGGAAGATCGCTTGAGCCCAGGAGTTTGAGACTGGCCTGGGCAACATAGTGAGACCCTATCTCTTTTTTTTTTAATTAAAAAATTAATAAATAGCCCAGGCGCGGTGGCTCACGCCTGTAATCCCAGCACTTTGGGAGGCCGAGGCGGGTGGATCACGAGGTCAGGAGATCGAGACCATCCTGGCTAACAAGGTGAAACCCTGTCTCTACTAAGAATACAAAAAATTAGCCGGGCATGGTGGTGGGCGCCTGTAGTCCCAGCTACTCAGGAGGCTTAGGCAGGAGAATGGTGTGAACCCAGGAGGCGGAGCTTGCAGTGAGCTGAGATTGCGCCACTGCACTCCAGCCTGGGCGACAGAGCGAGACTCCGTCTCAAAAAAAAAAAAAAAAAAATTAGTAAATAATGCTGGGTGTGTTGGCTCACGCCTGTAATCGTTTCACTTTGGGAAGCCAAGGCGGGTGGATCACCTGAGGTCAGGAGTTTGAGACCAGCCTGGCCAACACGGTGAAACCCCATCTCTACTAAAAATACAAAAATTAGCCGGGCGTGGTGGCATGTGCCTGTAATCCCAGCTACTCAGGATCCTGAGGCAGGAGAATCACTTGAACCTGGGAGGCGAAGGTTGCAGTGAGCTGAGATCGTGCCACTGCATTCCAGCCTGGGCAACAAGAGCAAAACTCTGTCTCCAAATAAATAAATATATAAATAATAAAGAGAAAAATTTGCTTTCTATAAAAGTAGTGTAGTTTAAGTGTACAGTGCTTATAAAGTCTACAGAAGTGTACAGCAATGTCGTGGGCTTTCACATTAACTCACCACTCACTCACTGACTCACTCGGAGTAACTTCAAGCCCTGCAAACTCCATTCATGGCAAGTGCCCTATAAGGGTGTACCATTTTTTATCTTTTATACTATCATTTACTGTGTCCTTTCTATGTTTAGGTACACAAATATTTACCATTGTATTACAATTGCCTACAGTATTCGGTAAAGTAACATGTTGTTCAGGTTTGTAGCCTGGGAGCAATTGGCTACACTATAGCCTAGGTGTGTAGTAGGATATACTATCCAGGTTTGTGTAAATACACTCTATGATGTTCACACAATGATGAAATCACCTTATGACACATTTCTCAGTAGGTATCCCTGTCCTTAAGCAATGCATGGCTGTATTTCTGTAATATCCTTTCCGAAAATGCATAACCTTATTCTAACCATGAGAAAACATCAAACAAACCCAAATTGAGGGGCGTTCTCCAAATTTCTCCAAACTGACCAGTAGTCTTCAAAAACTGTCAAGATCATTGGAAGCTAAAGAAAGACTGAGGACGTTAGAAGAGACTCAGAGCCTGGGCGGTATGGCAAGATTCTGTCTCTCAAAAAAAAAAAGGTTTGAAAAAATTAGCTCGACATGGTGGCATATGCCTATAATCCTAGCTACTAGAGAGGAGAAGGTAGGAGAATCACTTGAGCCCAGGAAGTCAAGGCTGCAGTAAGCTATGATTGTGTGACTGTACTCTAGTCTGGGTGACAGAGCAAGACCCTAACTCTAAAATAACAGCAACAAAAGACTAGGAGAAGGCTGGGCAACAAAGTGAGACCTCGTCTCTACAAAAAAACAAAAAAATGAGGTGAGTGTGGCGGTATGTGTGTACAGTCCTAGCTACTTGGGAGGACTATAAGTACACACCACCACACTCACCTCTTTTTTTTCTTCAGGAGGCTAAGGTGAGAGGATCCCTTGAGTCTGGGGGTAGAGGCAGCAGTAAGTCATGATCATGCCAGTACACTCCAGCTTAGGCTACAGAGTAAGGCACTGTCTCAAAAAAAAAAAAAAAAAAAAACCAAAACAAAACAAAACAAAAAGACTAAAGAGAAATAATAACTAAATGCTATGTGAATGTGAAATCCTGGAACAGAAAAAGGGCATCATTGGAAACACTGCTGAAATTTGGATAAGTTCTACGCTTTAAATAATAATACAGGCACACCTTGGAGATATTGCAGGTTTGGTTCCAGATCACTGCAATAAAGTATTGCAATAAACCAAACCACATAAATTTTTTGGTCCCCCAGTGCATATAAAAATTATGTTTATACTATAGCTTAAGTCTGTTAAGAGTGCAGGAGTGAGCATGCCACTGCACTCCAGCCTGGGTGACCAGCGAAACCTTGTCTCAAGAAAAAAAAAAAAAATACTTTATTGCTAAAAAATGCTAATAATCATTTGAGCCTTCAACACATTTGTAATTTTTTTGCTGTTAGAGGGTCTTGCCTCCATGTGGATGGCTGCTTACTGATCAGGGTGGTTGTTACTGAGGGTTGGAATGCCTGTGGCAATTTTTAAGGTAAGACAACAATGAAGTTTGTCACACCAATGGGCTCTTCCTTTCATGAAAGATTTCTCTGCAGCATGCGATGTTGTTTGATAGCATTTCACCCCACAGTAGAACTTCTTTCAAATATGCCACTTCTTTATTAACTAAATGTATGTAATATTCTAAATTATTTGTTGTCATTTCAACAGTGATCACTGGCCGGGTTACAGTGGCTCATATCTGTAATCCCAGCACTTTGCAGAAGCAGAGGCAATCAGATTGCTTGAGCTCAGGAGTTCAAGACCAGCCTGGGCAACACTGTGAAACCCTGTCTCTACAAAAAATACAAAAATTAGCCGGGCATGGTGGCATGTGCCTGTAATCCCAGCTACTCAGGAGGCTGAGGCAAGAGAATCACTTGAACCTGGGAGGTGGAGGTTGCAGTGAGTTGAGATCACACCACTGCACTCCAGCCTGGGCAACAGAGCAAGACTCCATCTCAAAACAAAACAAACAATGTTCACAGCATCTTCACCAGGAGTAGACTTTGTCTCAAGAAACCACGTTCTTTTTTTTTTTTTTTCTCCTCAAGACCGAGTTTTGCTCTGTCACCCAGGCTGGAGTGCAGTGGCGCAATCTCAGCTCGCTGCAACCCCCACCTCCTGGGTTCAGGTGATTCTCCTGCCTCAGCCTCCTGAGTAGCTGGGATTACAGGCGCCCACCACCATGCTGGGCTAATTTTTGTATTTTTAGTAGAGATAGGGTTTCGCCATTTTGGCCAGGCTGGTCTCGAACTACTGACATCAAGTGACCTGCCCACCTTGGCCTCCCAAAGTGCTGGTGTTACAGGCGTGAGCCACCACACCTGGCCAAGAAACCTCTTTCTTTACTCTTCCGTAAGAAACATCTCCTATCTATTCAAGTTTTATCATGAAGTTGCAGCAATTCAGTCACATGTTCAGGCTTTACTTCTAATTCTAGTTATCTTGCTATTTTCTACCACATCTGCAGTGACTTCTCACTGAAGTCTTAACTCCTCAATGTCTTCCATGAGGGTTGGAATCAACTTCTCCCAAACTCCTATGAATCCTGATATTCTGACCTCCTTCCATGAGTCATGAATGTTCTTTAATGGCATCTAGAATGGTGAATCTTTTCCAAAGGGTTTCAATTTACTTTCCCCGAATCCATCAGGGGAATCACTATTTATGGCAGCTATAGCCTTACAAAATGTATTCTTTAAATAATAAGACTTGAAAGTTGAAATCACTCGCTGATCCATGGGCTGTCTGAATGTTGTGTTAGCAGGTATGAAAACAACATTCATCTCCCTGTACATGTCTATCCGAGCTCTTGGGTGACAAGGTGCATTGTCAATGAGCACTAATATTTTGAAAACAATCTTTTGTCTGAGCAGCAGTTCTCAACAGTGGGCTTAAAATATTCAGTAAACCAAATGTGTAAACAGATATGCTGTCATCTAGGCTTTGTTGTTCCATTTGTAAAGTACAGACACAGTAGATTTAACAGAATTCTTAAGGGGCTTAGGATTTTCAGAATGGTAAATGACCATTGGCTTCAACTTAAGGTCACCAGCTGCATCAACCCCTAACAAGAGAGTCAACCTGTCCTTTGAAGCTTCAAAGCCAGACATTGACTTCTCCTCTCTAGCTATAAAAGTCCTAGATGGCATCCTGTTCCAATATAAAACTGCTTCATCTACATTGGATATTTGTTGTTTAGTGTAGCCATCTTCACCAATGATCTTAGATCTGGGTAACTTGCTGCAGCTTCTACAAAAGTACATGCTGCTTCACCTTGCACTTTTATGTTATGGAGATGACTTCTTTCCTTTACCTCATGAATCCACCTGTGCTAGCTTCAAACTCTTTCCTGAAGCTTCCTCACCTTTCTTAGTCTTCATAGAATTGAAGACAGTTAGAGCCTTGCTCTTGATTAGGCTTTGGCTTAAGGGAATATTGTGACTGGTTTGATCTACCCAGACCACTCAAACTTCCTACGTATCAGCAATAAAGCTATTTTGCTTTTTTAGCATTTGTGTGTTCACTGAAGTAGCACTTTTATTTATTTATTTGCTATTATTTTTTGAGACAGAATCTCGTTCTGTTGCCCGGGCTGATGTGCAGTGGTGTGATCATAGCTAACTGCAACCTCGAACTTCTGGGCTCAAGCGATCTTCCTGCCTCAGTACCTGGGACTACAGGCTCATGCCTGTACCTGAGTACAGGACTACAGGCTGTACTCAGTCCTAAGTACCTGGGACTACAGGCTCATGCCACCACACCTGGCTAATTTTTATTTTCTATTTTTTGTAGAGATAAGATCTCATTATATTGCCCAAGCTAGTCTTGAATTCCTGGGCTAAGTTATCCTCCTGCCTTGGCCTCCCAAAGCACTGAGATTACAGGTATGTGCCACCATGCTTGGCCTGGAGTACTACTTTTAATTTCTTTCAAGAACTTTTTCTTTGCAATCACAACTTGGCTAACTGCTGGGAGCAAGACGCCTGGCTTTCAGGCTGTCTTGGCCTTCAACAAGCCTTCCTCACTAAGCTTAATCATTCTCACTGCTTATGTTCAAAATTGTATGAAAGTTCTAGCTTTTGGTTTAAAGTGAGAGATGTGGGACTCTTCCTTTCACTTGAGCACTCAGAGGCCATTGCAGGGTTATTAATTGGCCTAATTTCAATATTGCTGTGTCTCAGGGGATAGGAAGGTCCAAAAAGAGGGAGAGAGAGAGCAGTCCCCACCTTTTTGGCACCAGGGACCAGTTTCATGGAGATAATTTTTCCATGGACTGGGGGATGGGGAAGTAGTTTCGGGATGATTCAAGCACATTACATTTATTGTGCACATTATTTCTATTATTACATTGTAATACGTAATGAAATATTTTTACAACTCACCATAACATACAATAGTGGGAGCCCTGAACTTGCTTTCCTGCAGCTAGATAGTCCCATCTGGGAGTGATGAGAGACAGTGACAGATCATCAGGCATTAGATTCTCGTAAGGAGCACACAACCTAGATCCCTCACATGTGCAGTTCACAACAGGGTTCACACACCTAAGAAAATCTAATGCCGCTGCTGATCTGACAGGAGGCGGAGCTCAGGAAGTAATGTGAGCAATGGGGAGTGGCTATAAATACGATACAGATGAAGCTTTGCTGGCTCACCTGCCTCTTACCTCCTGCTGTGCAGCCCGGTTCCTAACAGGCCATGGACTGGTACTAGTCTGTGACCCAGGTGTTGGGGAACCCTGATACAGGGGAATGGCCAATCCATGACGCAGTCAGAACACACGTATTGATCAATAACTTTGCTGTCCTATGTGGGCACAGTCCATGGCACCACAAAACAATTACATAGTAATATCAAACATCACTAAATACAGATCACCATAACAGATATAACAATAATGCTAAGGTTTGAAGTATTGTGAGAATTACCAAAACGTGACACCGTGACAAAAAGTGAGTACATGCTATTGGAAAAATGGTGCTGATAGACTTGTGTGATGCAGGGATGCCACAAACTTTCAACTTATTTTTTTAAAAAAAAACTATTTGCAAAGCACAATAAAGCAAAGTACAATAAAACAATGTATGCCTGTGTTATACCAAGATTAATTTCCTGGTTTTAATGACTCTACTATGGTTATATAAGAAGGTAGCATTAGATGAAGCTGATTGAAAGATATATGGGAATTCTCGGAACTTTTTTCTAAGTCTGAAATTAGATAAAAATAAAAGGTTTTTTGGTTTTGTTTGTTTTTCTGAGACAGGGTCACTCTGTCGCCTAGGCTGGAGTGCAGTGGCATAATCTCGGCTCACTGTAACCTCCACCACCTGGATTCAAGCAATTCTCCCACCTCAGCTTCCTGTGTAGCTGAGACTACAGGCACACACCACCAAGCCCACCTAATTTTTTTTTTTTTCGTATTTTAAGTAGAGATGGGGTTTCACCATGTTGGCCAGGCTGGTCTCCTACTCCTGACCTCCAGTGATCCACCTGCCTCGGCCTTCCAAAGTGCTGGGATTACAGGCATGAATCACCACATACGGCCAAAAATAATTCTTTTTTTTTTTAAGGTGGCCAGGGGCAGTGGCTGACGCTTGTAATCTCAGCACTTTGGAAGGCTGAGGCGGGCAGATCACGTGGTCAGTTGTTTTGAGACCAGCCTGGCCAACAACATAGTGACGCCCCGTCTCTACCAAAAAAATACAAAAATTATTTGGGCATGGTGGCAGGCGCCCATAAGCCCAGCTACTCGGGAGGCTGAGGCAGGAGAATCGCTTGAACCCGGGAAGCGGAGGTTGCAGTGAGCCAAGATTGTGCCACTGCACTCCAGCCTGGGTGACAGAGCGAGAATCCGTCCTAAAAAAAAAGGTGTGCATCTACAAATGTCAGTAGAGAATTTGGTGTAAAAATATTGAATACAGAATGTCAATATTAAAGCCAATAGTTATTTCATATTTTTTCAGTTTTTAAAAGTATTGTCTTATGTTTTAGTAAGAAAACATATCTGAACTCCCAAAATAAGGAAATGGAACTAAGAAATTAGCTAAAACCGCTGTCAACCTGGCGTGACAGTGGACACGCAGCTTTTTCCCTTCAGGAGCAGCAGTCTTTTCCCCTGAGGAGCTGGACACAGTGAGGAGCTTGACCTAGTGAGGGGAAGCAGGGAGAACAGACTATACTAAAATAATCTAGCCAGCCACCAAATAAACAAACAGAGGATAGGGGACAGTATACACAGTTACTACAATGTATTGTGTCCAGAATTGCTTCCTTCCGGTGGGTTCTTGGTCTCGCTGACTTCAAAAATGAAGCTGCGGACCCTCTCGGTGAGTGCTACAGTTCTTAAAGACGGTGTGTCCAGAGCTGGTTCCTTCAGACGTTCGGATGTGTCTGGAGTTTCCTCCTCCTGGTGGGTTCGTGGTCTCGCTAACTTCAGGAGTGAAGCTGCAGACCTTCGCTGTGAGTATTACAGCTCTTTAAAGGTGGCACGTCGGGAGTCGTTCCTTCCTCCGGGTGAGTTCATGGTCTCACTGACTTAAGGAGTGAAACTGCAGACCTTCACCCTGTTACAGCTCTCAAAGGTGGCAGGTCTGGAATGGTTGGTTTCTCCCACTGGGTTTGTGGTCTGGCTAGTTTCAACAGTAAAGCTGCAGACCTTCATGCTGAGTGCTACAGCTCATAAAGGTAGTGCAGACCCTAAGTGCAAGCAGCAGCAAGATTTATTAGGAAGAGCAAAAAAACAAACCTTCCCCAGCATCCACGGTGACCCCAGGGGGTTGCAGCCGCTGTGCGGGTGGCCTGCTTTTATTCCCTTATTTGGCCCCACCCACATCCTGCTGATTGGTCCACTTTACAGAGAGCTGATTGGTCCATTTTACAGAGTGCTGATTGGTCCGCTTTGACAGAGTGCTGATTGGTGCATTTACAAACCTTTAGCTAGACCCAGAGTGCTGATTGGTGCATTTACAATCCTTTAGCTAGACAGAAAAGTTCTCCAAGTCCCCACTCAACGCAGAAGCCCAGCTGGCTTAACATCTCAGTATTACTAAAATGTTACTGACAAAAACAATTATAGAACATACAAAGAAACAAGAAAGTGTGATTCACTCTAGAAAACAAACAACAAACAAAAAAATACAGGCAACAGATACTGCATGTGAGAGCAAGCAGACTTCAGATTTAACAAACAAATCCTTCAAAGTATAATACTTGTTACAGATATGTTGGAACAAACTAAAGGAAACCATGATTAAAGAAGTAAAGGGGCCAGGTATGGTGGCTCACGCCTGTAACACCAGCACTTTGGGAGGCCAAGGAGAGTGGATCATTTGAGATCAGGAGTTCAAGACAAGCCTGGCCAACACGGGGAAATACCGCCTCTACTAAAAATACAAAAATTAGCTGGGCGGTAGTGGCGTGCACCTGTAATCCCAGCTACTCAGGATACTGAGGCAGGAGAATCGCTTGAGCCTGGCAGGCCAAGGTTGCAATGAGCCAAGTTCACGCCACTGCACTCCTGCCTGGGCAGGCAACAGTGTGAGACTCTGTGTCAAAAATAAAAAAATAAAAATAAAAATAAATAAAAAGCCAAGAAGAAGAAGTAAAGGAGACTGGGCCCTGTGGCGCTTTCCTGTAATCCCAGCACTTTGGGAGTTCGAGGTGGATGGATCATTTGAGGTCAGAAGTTTGAGACCAGCCTGGCCAACATGGTGAAACCCCATCTCCACTAAAAATACAAAAAAAAAAAAAAAAAAAAAATAGCTGGGCATGGTGGCACACGCCTGTAATCCCAGCTACTTGGGAGGCTGAGGCAGGAGAATCGCTTGAACCTGTGAGAAGAAGGTTGCAGTGAGCCGAGATTGGGCCACTGCACTCCAGCCTAGGCGACAGAGCAAGATTCCGTCTCAAAAAAAAAAAAAGTAAAGGGATTGGGAGCAGTGGCTTACGCCCCTAATCCCAGCACTTTGGGAAGCTGAAGTGGGCGGATCACCTGAGGTTAGGAATTCGAGACCAGCCTGGGAAGCATGGCAAAACCTCGTCTGCACAAAAAAGTTAAAAATAAGCTGGACATGGTGGCACATGCATGTAATCCCAGCTACTCAGGAGGCTGAGGTGGGAGGATGCTTGGGCCTGGGAGATCGAGGCTGCAGTGAGCCATGACCATGCCACTGCGCTCTAAGATAAGTGGCAGAGAGAGATCCTGTCTCAAAAAAAAAAAAAAAAAAGGAGTTACAGACTGATAAGTCACACCTGTAATAGGTGCGAGCCACCGCACCTGGACTAACCTGCGTATTTGTCAATAAAATATCCCAAGTAAATGTGGCAAGCATTGAGCTTTGTTCAATCTGGGTGGTAAATAGACTTGTCATATTATATTCTGTACTTTTCAGTGTTTTGAAAAATCTCGTAATGATGATGATGATAAAAACATTATTCCTCAAATTCCCCATACTTATAGTTGAAATAATTTATTGGATTTATGTTTCAAAGAATAATAAAAGTATATCTAAAAAATATATTTTTTTCACAAGTAAATTTAAAATGTCCACAGGAGATGGCACCAATAGATCATTGAAAAACACTCTTCATTGGTAATTTGACACAGAATTACAAAATACAGATACAATAGTGAAAATCCCATTATACTATTAATACTTCTATTAACAATATATATATTTTTTGAGACGGAGTCTCGCTTAGGTAGCCAGGATGGAGTGCAATGGCGCGATCTCAGCTCACTGCAACCTCTGCCTCCCGAGTTCAAGCGATTCTCCTGCCTCAGCTTCCCGAGTAGCTAGGATCACAGGCACCTGCCACCACATCCTGCTAATTTTTGTAGAGATGGGGTTTCACCATCCTGGCCAGGCTGGTCTCGAACTCCCGACCTCAGGTGATCTGCCAGCCTCAGCCTCCAAAACTGCTGGGATTACAGGTGTGAGCCACCGCGCCCTGCCTTTTTTTTTTTTTTTTTTTTTTGAGACGGAGTCTCACTCTGTCGCCCAGGCTGGAGTGCAGTGGCATGATCTCAGCTCCCTGCAGCCTCCACCTCCCGGGTTCAAGCAATTCTCCTGCCTCAACCTCCAGAGTAGCTGGGATTACAGGCACCCGCCACCACGCCCGGCTAATTTTTGTATTTTTAGTAGAGACGGGGTTTCACCATGTTGGCCAGGCTGGTCTCGAACTTCTGACCTCGTGATCTGCCCGCCTCGGCCTTCCAAAGTGCTGGGATTACAGGCTTGAGCCACCATTCCCAGCCTATCAACAATATTTTGTATCTGTATAGAGATACAAAATATAGGGTGCTGTGACTCACACCTGTAATCCCAGTACTTTGGGAGGCCAAAGGCAGGCTGATAGCTTGAGCTCAGGAGTTTGAGATCAGCCTGGGCAACATAGTGAAACCCCACCTCTACCAAAAATGAAAAAAAAAAAAAAGTCAGGTGTGAGGCTGAAGTGGGAGGATCACTTGAGCCTGGGAAGTCAAGGCTGCAATGAGCCGAGATGGAGCCACTGCACTTCAGTCTGAGTGACAGACCGAGACCCTGTTTCAAAAAAAAAAAAGGAGGGGGAGGGGGCGGGGAAGGCGAGGCAACAAAAGAAAAGAAAAGAAAAATGATAAAACCACCAAATGCCACCAAACATTGTAAGACATCTCTACAAGAAATAAGCAAGCTCTGTCAGGAAGCCTTGGGATGAAAGAGGAGACTTATCTGTTAATATGTTTTTTCTAAGTCTTTTGCCAAAGAGTTATATCAGTGAGGATCTAGCCAGGAAAACAGAAACCACTGTAAGCATTTAAAAAACACTTCAATACTTTTTTTTTTAATTAAAAAAAAAAAAAGGAATTGAGCCGGACGCAGTGGCTCACGCCTGTAATCCCAGCACTTTGGGAGGCCAAGGCAGGTGAATCACGAGGTCAGGAGTTCAAGACCAGCCTGGCCAAGATGGTGAAACCCTGTCTCTACTAAAAATACAAAAATTAGCCGGGTGTGGTGGTGGGTGCCTGTAACCTTAGCTACTCAGGAGGCTGAGGCAGAGAATTGCTTGAACCCAGGAGGCAGAGGTTGCAGTGAGCAGAGGTTGCACCACTGCACTCCAGCCTGGGGGACAGAGTGAGACTCCATCTCAAAAAAAAAATTAAAAAATTAAAAATAAATTTAAAAAGGAGGAATCAAATAGTAGGAATTGGATGGAAGAGCTGAGAAACCAAGCAAAGGAGTAAAGCAACCCAGGCCTTAGCAACAGAAGAATACCACCACCACCCTCAGCTACAGGAGAAAGGGAAGGATGGAAGAGATGTTTCTGACATCCAAGGGCTGGGGTCACTGAACAAAGCCAGAACCATCATGGGACTGTTTGGGGATAAAGCCTTTGCCAGAAAGACTTCTGAGGCAGACATGGAAAGGGAGAAACACCTTGCCCTTCCTCTTGCCCCATAATCTCTCACTGATGCCTTCTGTTGACTGAATTTCACTGAAGCCAGATGACATGGGAGCCTGGGAAGCAGCCTAGAGGAGTGAGCCCTGTGATACAGAGCAGAGCAGAGCACAACAAGGACAAAATGTAGAGCCAAGGGCAAAGGAAATCCCTTTCATGAGTTATAACCTTATAAATTATGGCTGAACTTTTTTTTTTTTTTTTTTTTTTTTGAGACAGGTTCTCGATCTGTCACCCAGACTGGAATGAAATGGCAAGGATACTGCTCACTGCAGCCTTGACCTCCTGGGC
This sequence comes from Pan troglodytes, assembly GCF_028858775.2. Taxonomy (NCBI): domain Eukaryota; kingdom Metazoa; phylum Chordata; class Mammalia; order Primates; family Hominidae; genus Pan; species Pan troglodytes. The sequence continues at coordinate 36,692,586 of NC_086015.1, forward strand.
TCAAGTGATCCTCACACCTCAGCCTCCCAAAGTGTTGAGATTATAGGTGTGAGCCACCTCACCTGCCCCCACCTACCTTTAAAAACCCTTACTTGCAAGCCATCAAGAAGGTTGGATCTTAAGCATGAGCTGCCCAATTCTCCTTGCTTGGTGCCCTACAGATAAACACTCCTTTCTCCCACCACAAACCTTGGTGTGGGTATTTGGCCTTACTGTGCCAGGTGAAGGGACCCTAGTTCAGTTAGACAACATAAATATTTGCAGTGCATGTGTACTACCCAAGTACATGACTTCATTGACAAATACGTATAATCCCAGGGCTTTGGGAGGCCAAGGCAGGTCAAACAAAATTTACCAGACTTGGGTCCAACGGTTACTACCACACTTTAAGTTAGCAAATAGCTTTCCCTTGGAAGCTTGATTTGAACAGCCAGTGAAAGAGAAGCACAGCTGGGCCAGGGGCTTGATGTCCCTGGGTATGTTACTGCTTTGGAAAAAGGGGCAGAAATTTATGCTTTTGCACCTTTGTAGTACTTCTTGGTAACAGAGTGTTCCTGTAATGAATCAGTTGCAAAACCATTTGTAGTTTCCATCTAAATCTTGATTATGGGAGTAATAACACCTTGATTTAACCCTCAGGGACCTAGAAAGAGTCACATCTAGAGTCCAAGAACTCTTTTCAAGTTCTAGTTCTAATACTTACTAGCTGAGCAAGTTGATCTACTGATTTACTTTTCAGAAATCAAAAAAAGCCCCAGTTTCCTTATCTATAAAATGGGTATGAATATCCGTATCACAGGAATGTTAAGGATAAAAAGAGAAATAATTGTACAAACTCTGTATGAAACCATCAAAGGCCATACAAAAGTAAAGACTAACACCCCGATATAGTGAGGAATTATATTTTAAAGTTGTGTGCTTACAGATATCGTAGTGCTTACTATGCATCGGACACATATACAAATCAATGGAAATACAATATTGATAATATTTAAAGGCAGAATTTGGAGATTACAGTTAGGGTGGTGGCAAGGGGATTCATGCCAAGAGATTGTACCCGAAGTGTAATAGAAGATTTGAAAGATGTTAGTACAGTCTTTTTTTTTTTTTTTTGAGATGGAGTCTCGCTCTGTCGCCAGACTGGAGTGCAGTGGCACGATCTTGGCTCACTGCAACCTCTGCCTCCCAGGTTCAAGCGATTCTCCTGCCTCGGCCTCCCGAGTAGTTGGGACTACAGGTGCACGCCACCACGCCTAGCTAATTTTTGTATTTTTAGTAGAGACGGGGTTTCACCATGTTGGCCAGGATGGTCTCAATCTCTTGACCTCGTGATCCGCCTGCCTTGGCCTCCCAAAGTGCTAGTAGTACAGTCTTAGGCAGTCAAAAAAGTCTTCTTGGGAAAATGACACTCGTCCTTCCTTGGAAGGTGATGGCATTGGCTACACAAGAGTGTGTGGCCAGGCACAGTGGCTCACGCCTGTAATCTCAGCACTTTGGGAGGCCAAGGCAGGTGGATCACCTGAGGTCAGAAATTCGAGACCAGCCTGGGCACATGGTGAGACCCCATCTCCATTAAAAATACAAAAATTAGCCAGGCATGATGGTGCACGCCTGTAGTCCCAGCTACTCAGGAGGCTGAGGCAAGAGGATTGCTTGAACCCAGGAGGCAGAGGTTGCAGTGAGCTGAAATTGTGCCACTGCACTCTAGCCTGCATGACAGAGAGACTCAGTCTTAAAAAAAAAAAAAAGAGCATGTGGAGTGGAGGCTAAAGGGGATTATAGACAAATGCCATGGCAAATGCAAAAAAACAATATAGTGCCTCTGAGGAACCCCAGTAATATGGCCAAAGTGGGGAGTATGGAGACATGAAGCCAGAGGTCACAGCCAGATTGTGAAGGCCCTTAAAAGTCCTTGTAGGTCGGGCACAGTGGTTCACACCTATAATCCCAGCAATTTGGGAGCCCAAGGCGGGTGGATCACCTGATATTAGGAGTTCGAGACCAGCCTGAGCACCATGGGGAAACCCTGTCTCTATTAAAAGTACAAAAAAATAGCCAGATGTGGTGGCGGGCACCCGTAATCCCAGCTACTCCAGAGGCTGAGGCAGGAGAATCACTTGAACCAGGAGTTGGAAGTTACAGTGAGCTAAGATCTCGCCATTGCACTCCACCCTGGGCAAGAGCAAAACTCCGTCTCAAAAAAAAAAAAAAAAAAAAAGGCCTTTTAAGGAGTTTGGACTTGGTACTAAGAGCATTGAATTGTCTTAAATGGGTGTGGATATAATCCAATTCATATTTCTAAAAATCTTTGGCTAAATGGAAGGATTCTGGAGGAAAACAGACCAGATGAAAAGGTTGAAGTGGCGCTAGTCTCAGTTGGGATTTAGGCTTAGGAATGGAGTAGCAGTGAGAATGGGAAGATCCAGCCTATTTAAGAAGTAGAATGCACAGACCTTGGTTGGTTGAACTAGATGGGGAAATGAATTAGTAGATGTTTCAGTTACCTGTTGCTGCACAACAAAGCATCTTCAAACTCAGCAGTTTAAAAGAATAACATGGGCCAGGCGCGGTGGCTCACGCCTATAATCCCAGCACTTTGGGAGGCCGAGGCAGGCAGATCACGAGGTCAAGAGATTGAGACCATCCTGGCCAACATAGTGAAACCCCGTCTCCACTAAAAATACAAAAAATAAGCCGGGCGTGGTGGCGGGCGCCTGTAGTCCCAGCTACTTGGGAGGCTGAGGCAGGAGAATCACTTGAACCCAGGAGGCAGAGGTTGCAGTGAGCCTAAATGGGTCACTTAGAAAATTGATGTTTGGGCCAGGCGCAGTGGCTCACGCCTGTAATCCCAACACTTTGGGAGGCCAAGGCGGGTGGATCACCTGAGGTCAAGAGTTTGAGACCAGCCTGGCCAACATAGTGAAACCCCGTCTCTACTAAAAATACAAAAAATTAGCTGGACGTGGTGGTGGGCGCCTGTAATCCCAGCTACTTGGGAGGCTGAGGCAGGAGAATCACTTGAACCCAGGAGGCGTAGGTTGCAGTGAGCCGAGATTGAGCCAGTCCACTCCGGCCTGGGTGACAATAGTGAAACTTTGTCTCAAAAAAAAAAAAAAAAGTTCATGGAAAAATAGAATTAAAAAGATAAACTTCATTTCTTAACATAAGCTTCATTGAGTTCAAGACATTTATAAATGATGATACCAGATCACTTGAGGTAAGGAGTTTGAGACTAGCTTGGGCAACTTGGTGAAACCCTCTCTGTACTAAAAATACAAAAATTAGCCCAGTGCGGTGGCGCACGCCTGCAATCCCAGCTACTCAGGAGGCTGAGGCATGAGAATGGCTTGAACCTGGAAAGTGGAGGTTGCAGTGAGCTGAGATCATGCCCCTGCACTCCAGCCTGGGCAACAGAGGGAGACTCCATTAAAAAAAAAAAAATCTTAAAGGGCACCCATTTTTATTCAGCTAACAATGTAAAAAAGACATGCATTGACATGGTTAAATCCCCAGGCCCCTCAGTTCTTTAGTGATCTGCCTGCCTTAGCCTTAAGGTTAGAAAACAAAAAAGTCAGAAGAAGCCAAATCATGACTGTAAGGTGGATGCCTAATGATTTCCCACTGAAACTCTCAAAAAATTGCCCTTGTTTGATGAGAGGAATGAACAGGAGCATTGTTGTGGTGCAGAAACTCTCTCTAGTAAAGCTTTCCTGTGTGGTTTTGTTTCTTTTCTTTTCAGTTTTTTTGTTTTTTGTTTTGTTTTGTTTTGGGACAGAGTCTCACTCTGTCACCAGGCTGGAGTGCAGTGGTGTGATCTTGGCTCACTGCAATCTCTGCCGCCCTAGTTCAAGTGATTCTCCTGCCTCAACCTCCCAAGTAGCTGGGACTACAGGCACACGCCACCACACCCAGCTAATTTTTGTATTTTTTAGTAGAGACAGAGTTTCACCATGTTGGCCAGGATGGTCTTGCTCTCTTGACCTCGTGATCTGCCCACCTCAGCCTCCCAAAGTGGTGGGATTACAGGCGTGAGCCACCGCACCCGGAATTCTTTTCTTTTTTTCCTAAAACTTTGGCTAACTTTCTTAAAACACTCTCATAATAAGCAGATGTTATTATTCTTTGGCCCTCCAGAAAGTCAACAGGCAAAATGAGTTGAACATCCCCAGTAACTGTTGCCACGATCTTTGATCTTGATTGGTGTGCTTTTGCTTTGACTGGACCCCTCCAACCTCTTGGTAGCCATTGCTTTGATTATGCTTTGTCTACAAAATTGTACTGGTAAAGCCATGTTTCATCTTCTGTTACAATTCCTAGAAGAAATGCTTAAGAATTTTGATCCCATTTGTTTAAAATTTCCATTGAAACCTTTGCTTGTCTACAGTTGATCAGGGTGCAACTGTTTGAGTAACTATTTAATGGAAATTTTGCTCAACTTTAATTTTTTAGTCAGACTTGTGTAAGCTGAACCAATTGAGATGTCTATGGTATTGGCTATTTTTTCTGCTGTTAATCGTCTGTCTTACTCAATTAGGGCACAAACCAAGATAGATTTTTTTCCTTGAAAATTGATGTGGATGATCTGCCACTTTGCACTTTGTCTTCAACATTGTCTCATCCCTTCTTTTTTTTTTTTTTTTTTTTGAGATGGAATCTCACTGTGTCACCCAGGCTGGAGTTCAGTGGCACGATCTTGGCTCACTGCAGCTTCACCTCCTGGGTTCAAGTAATCCCCCTGCCTCAGCCTCCTGAGTAGCTAAGACTACAGGCACGCCCCACCACGCCTGGCTAATTTTTGTATTTTTTCAGTAGAGTCAAGGTTTCATCATTTTAGCCAGGCTGGTCTTGAACTCCTGACCTCAAGTGATCCACCCACCTCGGCCTCCCAAAGTGTTGGAATTACAGGCATGAGCCACTGCACCTGGCCATCTCATCCCTTCTTAAAACGAGTTATGCATTTGTAAACTACTGATTTGCGGGGGGCATTCTCTTTATAAACCTTTTATAAAGGATAAATTATTTCACCATTCTTCCATCCAAGCTTTACCAGAAATGTGGTGTTTGTTCTTGCTTCAATTTTAGCAGAATTCATATTGCTCTGAAAGGGGCTCTTTTCAAACTGATGTCTTATCTTTCTTAGTGCCTCAAACTGGATCCTATTTTGACATGTTATAATAAGTTAGTATGAATTTATTTTGGTGCAAAAAGAGTTTGAAATTCATGCATAGTTTTTTCATAATACATATTTTCCATGAACTTTTTGAAGACTCCACCTATACAATACATGATTATTATTATTATTGAGACAGGATATTGCTTTGTTGTCCAGGCTGGAGTGCAACCTCCACCTCCTAGGCTCAAGCAATCCTCCCACCTCAGCCTCCCGAGTAGCTGGGACGACAGGTGCCTGCCACCACACCTGGCTAATTTTTGTATTTTTTGTAGAGACAGGGTTTCGCTATGTTTCCCAGGCTGGTCTCAAACACCTAGGCTCAAGTGATCCACCTGCATCAGCTTCCCAAAGTGCTGAGATTACAGGTGTGAATCACCACACCCAACCTTACAATACATTATTATTAACTATAGTCACCATGCTATACATTGGGTTCGACTCCACCTCCTGATGGATGGGAGGAGCAGCATGTGCATATTGGGATGGTAAGAGTTGTCAACCAAGAAGCTAGATGTAAAAGGTCACATATTGTATGATTCTCTGGAGGCAGTCTTCCACAAGCAGTAAGAATCACATATAGGCCAGGCACTGTGGCTAACACCTATAATCCCAACATTTTGGGAGGCCGAGGTGGGTGTATCCCTTGAGTCCAGTAGTTTGAGAACAGCCTGGGAAAAATGGCAAAACCCGGTCTCTACCAAAAATACAAAAAATTAGGCCAGGCGAGGTGGCTCACGCCTGTAATCCCAGCGCTTTGAGAGGCTGAGGCGGGTGGTTCACCTGATGTCAGGAGTTCGAGACCAGCCTGGCCAATGTGGTGAACTAAAGAAACAAAAATTAGCCAAGCACGGTGGCTTGCGCCTGTAATCCCAGCTACTTGGGAGGCTGAGGCAGGAAGATTGCTTGAACCCGGGAGGTGGAGGTTGCAGTGAGCCAAGATCACATCACTGCACTCTAGCCTGGATGACAAGAGAGAAATTCCATCTCAAAATAAATAAATAAATAATAATAAAAATAAAAATAACAAAAATATAAAAAATTAGTCAGGCGTGGTGGCGTGCACCTGTAGTCCCAGCTACTTGGGAGGCTAAGGTGGGAGAATCACCTGAAACTGGGAGTTAGAGGCTGGAGTGAGCCATGATTACACCACTGCACTGCAGCCTGGGTAACAGAGTGAAACCTGTCTCAAAACACAGACACAAACAAACAAACCACATACAGTCTAAAGTACTGTGAATGGATAGTGGTATCATTATTAGCTGGAGGTAAAGTGACTCACCGTAGTTTATGACGGAGCAAAATCCTACTGAGCTTTTCTACCTCCCCACTCCTGAATTAGTTATCCATCATTGATGTCAGCCTGATTGTGAAAAAAGGGAGAGCTGCTGATATGGAAAGTAGAGGGAAGAGAGCCCAAATATCTTCAATATAATAGCAAATCCTAGAATCTAGAATGTAGTGGTTAAGATAATAGCCATTTACCAGTCTTGTGGCTTGGGAAAGTGGATTAACATCTGTGCCTCAGTTTCCCTATCTATGAAATGGGGGACAAGAACCAACATAGATGTGACCACATGTGAGAAAGTGAAAAGGGGACTAAGAAAATTAAAAAAAAAAAACAAAACAGTTCTGTTAGTAGAATGTTCCCAACTGGACATAAACAGCACTCACAGAATATGAACAATGTTCATAGACAGTTTCACCAAGATCGTGTTTTGGACAAGACAGAAACAAGGCCCTCAACAACCACACAAATGGGAAAACACCCCCTTCTTCTAATGTAAATGATCCCGCTTTTTTTTTTAACCAATGACAGCTCTAGCTTGCTTTGTTCCTCCTTCTGTTTAGATAAAACCAAGACTGAATTGCCTGTTTCCTGACAGCATCCAATTCAAATTTGGCCTCCTACTTTCCCAATCCCTCTAGAATAAGCCCAAATTCTATAAGAGATTCCTCCTAATTCCTTTTCATTAAGAGGCTCCCTACTACACTTCAGGTGTGCCTTTTTATTATTTTTTATTCTTTATTTTATTTATTTATTTATTTATTTATTTATTTTTGAGATAGACTTTTGCTCTTGTTGGCCAGGCTGCAGTGCAATGGCATGACCTCGGCTCACTGCAACCTCTGCCTCCCGGGTTCAAACAATTCTCCTGCCTCAGCCTGCCAAGTAGCTGGGATTACAGGCACCTGCCACAACGCCCGGCTAATTTTTGTATTTTTTTTTAGTAGAGACGGGGTTTCACCATGTTGGCCAGGCTGATCTCAAACTCCTGACCTCAGGTAATCTGCCTGCCTCGGCCTCCCAAAGTGCTGGGATTACAGGCATTAGCCACCGTGCCTGGCCAGGTATGCCTTTGCCCAGCCAGGTATGCCTTTTTATGGTGGGCACATATTCATCAAAAGTCATACTAGAGTAATCATATTGGCCCTATTCAAAATAGATAAAATATCCAAATGCCCAACAATAAAATGAATACATAAATTAAGGAATATTCACATAATGTAACATTATAATATATAACAATGAGAAACAAATACAACTTCATTCAACAATGTGAATGAATCTCATACTATCGAGCAAAAGAAGCTAGACCCTAAAAAATATATTGCATAATGTATATACATTAAGTTTAAAAGCAGGTGAAACCAATCCATAGTGTTAAATGTCAGCATAATGATTATCTTTGTGGAGAGATGGGAAGAGGCATGAGGGGAACTCCCAGGTATGTGTAAAGCTCTGCCCTTTCTCTGGGTGCTAGTTATATGTATGTGTTGAGTTGATGAAAAGTCAATAAACTGCACTTATGATTCATGCACTTTTCTTTGTGTATGTTAGCCTGAATTAAAAAGTTTAAGAAAAAACAAATACTTTTTTTTTTTTTGAGACAGAGTCTCACTCTGTTGCCCAGGCTGGAGTGCAGTGGGGCGATCTTGGCTCACTGCAATCTCCGCCTCCCGGATTCAAGGGATTCTCCTGCCTGAGCCTCCCAAGTAGCTGGGATTACAGGTGCACACCACCACGCCCAGCTAATTTTTGTATTTTTAGTAGAGACGGGGTTTCACCATGTTGGCCAGGCTGGTCACAAACTCCTGACCTCAAGTGATCCACTTGCCTTGGCCTCCCAAAGTGCTGGGATTGCAGATGTGAGCCACCACGCCCGGCTAAAAACAAATACTTTTTTAAAAGAAAGTTTAAAACAAAAGTTAAAAAAAAAAGAAAAAAACAGGTACAAACCTGAAAAATCTCCCAATTAAAAAAGCTGGGACAATTTTAGCAACAAAATAATGTAGTATTGGAATGTAACCATTATAAGATAAACATCCATGAGTCCATACTGATATAAATAGCTAAGTGAGGGAGAAGAGGCAAACTTCCCTTGGGGAAGATAACTTATGTACATACTCCCCACTGCAGGAGGTAGAGCTTAAATACCCCGCCTTCCCACCTTGAGTGTGGGTTGCATTTATTGACTTGGTTCCAAAGTAGTGTGGGAGGGTAGGAGGAGTAATTGCACAGTAGAGAAAACTGGCAAGCACTACCTTAGAGAGGTAATCAAGGTTAACATGATCAGTGATGTCATTTTGACAGCATGTACCCTTGATTCTATGTGATGAGAACAGCCAGTCACCTTGTGGTCTTCCTCCTAAACACCCAAAACCCCAGTCTAACCATGAGAAAAATATTGGCCAAACCCAAATTGAGGCACATTCCACCAAATATCTGAGGAGTAACTCTTCAAAACTGTCAAGGTCATCAAAAACAAGAAGAATCTGAGAAACTGCCACAGCCAAAAATAGCCTAAGACGACATAATGAATAAATGCAATACGGTGTCCTGGACAGGATCCTGGAACAACAACAAAAAAAGGACATTGAAAGAAAGCTGGTAAATGTGAATAAAATGTGTAGTTTAGTGAGTAATAGTGCGCCAATCAAACTGGTTTCTTAGATGTGATCTACGTAACATAGTAAAATAATTAAGATGTTCACAATAGGAGAAACTAGGTGAGGAGACAGGAACTCTAGGTGTCATCTTTGCAACTTTTCTGCACAACTACAACTATTCTAAAATAAAAGGCGTTTCTTTTTAAACGGGAATCCTCAACAGCGCCGCTCTCATGGGGTTGCAAGAAATCAATGAGATAGTACAGACCAAGTGCAGGGCTCAGTGCTTAGCACATAAATGTCAGATGTGGTTATTGTAATATTATGTAACATTGAGGGACAAAAGCTCTGACACCTCGGTGTTTTAATTAGAGTAAGCAAAGGACAGAGGCGCGTACGTCCCACCGCGTCAGCCCTGCGAACATCCAGAGGTTCCAGCCAGAGTACGTCCGGCCGGAGGCGGGGCGCGGAGGGGACGTCGGCGTGGGGCGGGGCCAGCAGCAGTTCCCACGCCGGCGCTCCAGGCGCGGCAGGCTGCCGCCCCCGGAAGTAGTGGGTACCGGGACGCCGTGAGGCGGAAGCTGTGTATGGCGGGAGGCTGTGGCGGTCCCTTGGTGGGGAAGCTGTTGCTGTTGCTAGACGACGGGAACTAGCTCTCGTCACTTCCTCAGCCCGCCGTCTGCCCACTCCTCTAGCCGGAACCTGGGGGCCCGGAGCCGGGGTAGGCACAGAGTTGTCCTCGGAGGTCCAGGACAGCGGCCAGCCCGGCGGCGGGAGTCAGGGCCACGCCACCTGCAGGGAAGAACCCGAGTCGAAGCGGGAAGATGGCTGCAGACAAGCCTGCAGGTAGGGCGCCAATGTCCCGAGCGACGAGACGGCGGGACGTGCGGGACCGGGCGGACCCTGAACTCGGAGGCGGCGGGGCCCGGGGTGGGGACTCCAGGGCGACTTGAATTTGGGCGTGCATTTCTTTACCCCATCCTCTGTCTCGGCTGTCGCTAACATGAGTCTTCGGGCCCCGGGTCCAATAGTTGTTTTACTCAAGTGCAGTATGAAGTCGCCACTGGCCGCCTTTGCCCTGCTCTTCAGAATAACTCCGGCCCAAAAAGCTTAAATGTATTTTGCCGCTTCGCAGAATTTTCCGCTTCTTCGTGGGAAAAGCAGACAAGAGAAAGTCACCCTGGAGCACACATCTGCCTATAATATCGCGTGGCTGAGGCTGGGATTCACCTGGGCTGTTTTGACCACATGTGGCTTCCTCTGGTCATTGACTCCTGTGAAATTAACTTTGTAAAAACCACTTTTTTTTTTTTCTTGATAGAGACGGGCGGGGGTCTCGCTATGGTGCCCAGGCTGATCTCGAACTTCTGGGCCCAAGCGATCCTTCCGCCTTGGCCTCTCAAAGTAAACCACTTATTTAAAAAGGCATAAAATCCCATTGTCTCTCTACAGTCTGTGCTCCTAAAATCTTGCATTTGGTACTTAATTGCTCTAGTTCCTCGAAATTACTTAATCTCAATGGTTTTCTTTATGGATTATTGCTCCCATTCCTAGAATCTTCCACATTAAGGAATATAAAATTATTTCCTGACCTTGTCCGGAATGTTTCCCGCAAGAAATTCATATTCTTTGTGGCATCCAGGTTTTATTGGAAAGAACTTAAGTGACAGGATTTAAAAGTGATGGAACTTAAAATTTTTACAGTGAATTTAATTTAAAATTAAAGAAAAACTCAGTGTGCTGTGGATTTTAGTAGGTTCTGATCACAATAACTGACAAATGAACTTCACTTGGAAATTAAGCCAATTCTATTTTAGGTACAGAGGAATAAAAATCATTAGAGGATCTCTTCAATAATCTAAGAAGAAAAACAACAGAATAAAGGCCTTGAGAGGGTATAAGGAATGTGCTGTGAAATTTTGGATAGGTTGTTCAGGGAAGGCCTCTGGTGAGATGATATTTGAGCAGAGATATGAAAGAAGTGGGGGAATGAGCCATAAGAAATGAGGAAAGGTGGATGAGGGAGAGACTATTAGACAGGAAAACGGCATGGCCTGTCCAAGGCTGGACCAGGGGACCAACATCTTCCTCCTTATTTTAGAATAGTGTCTGTGTTCCCCACATTTACCATTCCTACTTGCTCATACCATTGCGCTTGCCCGAAATCACCCTTTTAGACCTAAAGCCCATCCAGTTTTCAAATCCTCAGTCATAAAGTCTTCTACTTGTTCATTTATTCATTCGCAAAGATTGAGTGTTGAATAATGGATATGACACACTCCCTGCCTTTGAAGACCTGGTGTTCAGTCTGTTGGAGGAGACAGGCATATCCTAGCTGCACTCCTGTTTGGTAAGAGCTGTGTAATGTGTGTAGTTGAAGAATAAGGTCCACAGTGATTAGGGGACTGTTTTTTTCATTGGTTTAAGTTTATAGGCCATATTGAAGGAAACTTCCTGCTTTGATATAAGGTTAAATTTGAATAAAATAGATGGGTGTTTAGTGTAGCTCCTTTGAATCTCTGCTCATCTCCATCTCATCTGCTGTGTTTCTGGCCTTTATCTTTTAATATGATCTATGTCGCATTGAGTAGTCTTCTCACTGGTGTTTGTCTCTTGTCTCTTCCTATCCCATCCATTTTCCTCACTGTCGCCCCCCCCCCTTTTTTTATGTCCTAAGACAATTCATTGAATCCTGTCATTCCCCTTCCTATAAAGTTTCTAAGACTGTACATGCTTTGGGCATCAAGTCATCATTCTTTTTATTTAATTTTTATTGTATTTTCTTTCTCCTTTTAAGTCCTCACGGTTTTTTTGTTTTTTTTTTTTTTTGAGACGGAGTCTCGCTCTGTCGCCCAGGCTGGAGTGCAGTGGTGCGATATCGGCTCATTGCAAGCTCCGCCTCCCGGGTTCACGCCATTCTCCTGCCTCAGCCTCCCGAGTAGCTGGGACTACAGGCGCCCGCCACCATGCCCTGCTAATTTTTTTGTATTTTTTGGTAGAGACAGGGTTTCACCGTGTTAGCCAGGATGGTCTCCATTTCCTGACCTTGTGATCCGCCTGCCTCGCCCTCCCAAAGTGCTGGGATTACAGGCGTGAGCCACCGCGCCCTGCCGTCCTCACTCTAATGTGGTTTGTGAGCATCTTCAAAATCTATTTCCAGCTGGTTTTTCTGTATCAACCCACCCAGCTCTTCACATCATAAATTACTGTTGCAAAGCATTGTGTTTTTTGAGCTTTTGAGCCGTAGTGTCCTTTCTCTTCTCCGTCTGGTGAACACTATTCATTCAGTCTATCTTACATGCTGCTTCCTCTCTGAGCTCACGAGGTCAGGATATTTGTCACGGAGGGTCTTGTGTGTGTGTTCTTCATCAGGTAAGAAAAAAGGGTCATGAAAGGACTTAAGGTGAGTGATCTGATCACACTGACTGTTGTAGGTGGTGGATTTAAATGAAGTAAGACAGGAAGCCTAGAGACCACCTAAGATGAGTTAATGTTGTGATATTAATTTATTCAGTAAATATTCACCAATGGCCTGTTTTGCCAGGTACTACTTTAGGAACTGGGCAGGAACAAAACAAAGTCTCTGTTCTGGAGCTTATGTACTATGAAGGACAGATAAGCATGTAAATAAAATGAAAAATAAGATGATTTCAAGTTGTGATAGATACTCTGAAGAAGGCCGAGTGCGGTGGCTCACACCTGTAATCCCAGCATTTTGGGAGGCTGAGGGGGGTGGATCACCTGAGGTCAGGAGTTCAAAACCAGCCTGACCAACATGGTGAAACCCCATCTACTAAAAATACAAAAATTAGCCAGGCATGCTGGCGCACACCTGTAATCCCAGCTAGCCGGGAGGCTGAGGCAGGAGAATTGCTTGAACCTGGGAGGCAGAGGTTGCAGCAACCCGAGATCACACCACTGCACTCCAGGCTGGGTGACAGAGTGAGATTCCATCTCAAAAAAAAAAAAATAATACTCAGAAGAAAAAAATGAGTAAGAGAGGCTGTCTGCAGTTGCTCACACCTGTAATCCTAGCACTTTGGGTGGCTGAAGTGGGAGGATTGCCTGAGGCCAGGAGTTTGAGACCAGCCTGGGCAGCATAAGTGAAACCCTGACTCTAAAAAATAAAAAGCCAGATATCATGGTGTGTGCCTATAGTCTCAGCTCCTAGGGAGGCTGAGGTGGGAGGATTGCTTGTACCTAGGAGTTCAAGGCTGCAGTGAGCTTTGATCACGCCACTGTCCAGGCAACAGAATGAGACCCTCTCTCAAAAAAATAAAATAAAAGGCCGGACGTGGTGGCTCACGCCTGTAATCCCAGCACTTTGGGAGGCCGAGGTGGCAGATCACGAGGTCAGGAGATCGAGACCATCCTGGCTAACACAGTGATACCCCGTCTCTACTAAAAATACAAAAAAATTAGCAGGGCCTGCTGGCGGGCGCCTGTGGCTCCCACCTGTAATCCCAGGACTTTGGGAGGCTGAGGTGAGTGGATCACCTGAGGACAGGAGTTTGAGACCAGGCTGGCCAACATGTTGAAAACCTGTCTTGACTAAAAATACAAAAATTAGCTGGTCGTGGTGGCAGACGCCTGTATTCCCAGCTACTCGGGAGGCTGAAGCAAGAGAATCACTTGAACCCAGGTGGCAGAGGTTGCAGTGAGCCAAGATCGTGCCATTGCCCTCCAGCCTGGGCAACAAGAGCAAAACACCGTCTCAAAAAAAAAAAAAAAAAAGAAAAGAAAAAAAAGAATAGAGGATGACTGAAAGCCTTGTTTTTCAGATAGATTAGAGAAAGGCTTTCTTAGAGTTGACATTTAAACAGAAACCCTAAGGATAAAGAGCCAGCTGTGTTGGGAAGAATGATCCAGGTAAGAGGAGCAACAAATATGCAAATGTACAGAACCCTTGCTTGGAAAATGTCTAAAGAACATCAAGCAGACCCCTTGAATACAAGCTCCCCGAAGATAGAGACTTTTGTCTGTGTTAGTTGTGTTCTAGCTCTAGTCCCTAGAACAATATCTGACAAGAGACACTCAACACATAATTTAAGGCTGGGCATAGATGCTCACACCTGTGGGAGGCTGAGGTGGGAGAATCGCTTGAGGCCAGGAGTTCAAGACCAGCCTAGGCGACATAGCCAGACTTGTCTCCATAAAAAATAAAAAAAAATTAGCTAGGCATGGTGGCGTGACCCTAAAGTCCTAGCTACTCCAGAGTCTGAGATGAGAGGATGGCTTGAGCCCAGGAGTTGAAGGTTGCAGTGAGCTATAATTGTGCCACTGTACTGTAGCCTGGGTGACAGTGCGACCCTGTCTCAAACAGAAAACAAAAAAGCCAATACACATAATTTATAGCATAGGGAGCAAAGGCAGCATGGCAAGAGATAAAGTCACAGTTGTATCAGGAGTTGGTGTATGTTGGGCGTTACAGGCCATGGAGGGAGTTTGAATTCATTTTAACTAATGGGAAGAGAGTGGAAGTTTTCAATAAGGGCATGATGGTGTGATCTGATTTATATTTAACTGACCCAGGTAAGGAATGATAAGAGTAGGGGCTTTGAAATCAGATAGTTCAGGTTCATCCTAGCTGTCCTACTTGGTATTTGTGGGAAATTGGGCAAATTTCAAGAAGCCTTTTTTTTAAGCTTCAGCTTTCCTGCGTGTAGAATGAGAACGATGAAAGTATCTACCTCACAGGTATGGTAACAGGTTAAATGATATAATCTCAGGCTCTGAGTTTTTTGGTTTTTTTGTTTTGTTTTGTTTTGAGACAGGGTCTCACTCTTTCACCCATGTTGGTGTGCAGTGGCACCATCATAGCTCACTGCAGCCATGAACTCCTGGGCTTAAGCAATCCTCTTGCCTTAGCCTCTTGAGTAGTTAGGACTACGGGTGTGTACTACCGTATCCAGATAATTTTTTTTTTTTTTTTTTTTTGAGACAGAGTCTCGCTCTGTTGCCCAGGCTGGAGTGCAGTGGTGCGATCTCGGCTCACTGCAAGCTCCGCCTCCCGGGTTCACACCATTCTCCTGCCTCAGCCTCCCAAGTGGCTAGGACTACAGATGCATGCCACCATGCCCGGCTAGTTTTTTTGTATTTTTAGTAGAGAAGGGGTTTCACCATGTTGGCCAGGCTGGTCTCTAACTCCTGACCTCGTGATCCGCCCGCCTCGGCCTCCCAAAGTGCTGGGATTACAGGCATGAGCCACCGCGCCCGGCCTTATTTGGTATTTTTTCAACTTTTTATTATGAATGATTTCAAACACCTAAAAAATTTAAAAAATAAAATGAATATCTATATATCTACCCCCTAGTTCATTCAGCAATTGTTATATTTTACCATATTTGCTTCCTCTATCACTAGCTATGACTTTTTTTTTTTTTTTTTTTTTTGAGATGGGGTCTCACTCTGTTGCCCAGGCTGGACTGCAGTGGTACGATCTTTGCTCATTGCAACCTCCATCTCCCGAGTTCAAGCGATTCTCTTGCCTCAGCCTCCCGAGTAGCTGGGCTTGCAGGCACACGCTACCACAGCCAGCTATTTTTTTTTTTTTTTGAGATGGAATCTCACTCTGTTGCCCAGGCTGGAGTGCAGTGGTGCAATCTCGGCTCAGTGCAACCTCTGTCTCCTGGGTTCAAGTGATTCTCCTGCCTCAGCCTCCTGTGTAGCTGGGACTACAGGTGTGTGCCACCATGCCTGGCTAATTTTTTGTATTTTTAGTAGAGACGGGGTTTCACTGTGTTAGCCAGGATGGTCTCCATCTCCTGACCTCATGATCCACCCACCTCGACCTCCCAAAGTGCTGGGATTAACAGACGTGAGCCACTGTTCCTGGCCATGCCCAGCTAACTTTTGTATTTTTAGTAGAGACGTGGTTTGACCATGTTGGCCCGGCTGGTCTTGAACTCCTGAGCTTAAGTGATCTGCCCGCCTCGGCCTCCCAAAGTGCCGATGTGAGCCAACACACCCGGCTCTAGCTATGACTTTTAATGTTGAATCATTTCAAAATAGGTTATAAACATCATAACACTTCATCTCTAAATATTTCAACATGCGTTTCTTAAAAATAGGGACATTCACCTATGTAACCATGATGCCATTGTCATAGTATAGACAATTCATGTTTTAATATATTAAAAATTTCCTGCCAGCCAGGCATGGCGCCTCACGCCTGTAATCCCAGCACTTTGGGAGTCTGAGGTAGGAGGATCAGTTGAGTTCAGGAGTTAGAGACCAGCGTAGGTAACATGGTGAAACCCTGTCTCTACCAAAAATGTAAAAAATTAGTGGTGGCGCATGCCTGTAGTCCCACCTACAAGGGAGGGTGAGGTGGGAGGATCATTTGAGCCTGGGAGGCAGAGGTTGCAGTGAGCCAAGATAAACACCACTGCACTCCAACCTGGGTGACTCAGTGAGACCCTGTCACCAAAAAAAAAAAAAAAAAAAAAAAGCCAATTTCCCGCCAGGCATGGTGGTTCATACCTATAAATCCTAGCACTTTGGGAGGCCGAGGTGGGTGGATTGCTTGAACCTGGGAGTTCAAGACCAGCCTGGGCACCATGGTAAAACCCTGTCTCTACAAAAAATACAGAAAGTTAGCTGGGTGTGGTGGCATGTGCCTGTAGTCCCAGCTATGGCCATATTTTAAAAATTTATTTGTAGGCACAGGGTCCCAATATATTGCCCAGGCTGGTCTCAAACTCTTGGGCTGAAGGAATCCTCCCAGCGTGCTGGCATTACAGGTGTAAGCCACTGCACCCAGCTTTATCTCCTGTATTTTCTTAAACTCTAACTTATTTCTACAGGCTTGTTTAGATATAGGTTCAACATATTTTTGAGAAACTTTGTAGGTGATGTTATATACTTTATTTTCTGTATAAAGTACATAATGTCAGGTTATCCAGTATTAGTGATGCTAAATTTGATCAATTTGAGGTGCTGACAGGAACATCTTTTTCCATTTTCAGTTAGAGGTAATTTATGGAGTAATTGGCATTTCGTAAATATCCACTGTTGTTGATTCTTTCCTCAGTCAGTTGTATTATTGAGGGTTACAAAATGATTTTTACCTAGTTCTATTGTAGTTTCTACCTTTGTTAGTGAATGTTCTTCTTTAAAGAGTAGCTCTCCTGGGCTGGGTACAGTGACTCATGCCTGTAATCCCAGCACTTTGGGAGGCCAAGGTAGGCAGATCGCTTGAGCCCAGGAGTTCAAGAGCAGCCTGGGCAACATGAGAGCCTGTCTCTACAAAAAGATTGAAAAAACTTAGTTGGTGTGCTGCTGCGTGCCTGTAGTCCCAGCTACTTGGGAGGCTGAGGTAGGAGGTCACTGGAGCCCAGGAAGTCGAAGCTACAGTGAGCCGTGATCACACCACCGCACTCTAGCCTGGGCTACAAAGTGAGACCCTGTCTCAGAAACAACAACAACAAAAAAGAATAGCTTTCCCATATTGACTGTTAGTCTTCCCAGAAAGCCATGTTAAATGCTAAAAGCTTAATTCATTATTTTCAATTACCAGTTTTCAGAACAAGGAGTTGATGTGGTAGTGACCTATGTTTGATATTTAAAGTGGTTTTTTTTCTTTTTTAAATTTAATTAATTTTTTTGAGGCAGGCTCTCACTCTGTTGCCCAGGCTCGAGTACAGGGGCATGATCTTGGCTCACCGCAGCCTCGACCTCCCGGGTTCAAGTGATCCTCCCACCCCAACCTCCCAAGTAGCTGGGACTACAAGTACATGCCACCACACCTGGCCAGTTTTTCTGTTTTTCTGTAGAGACAGGGTTTTGCCATGTATCCCGGGCTGGTCGCAAACTCCTGGACTCAAGCAAGCCTCCTGCCTTGACTGCCCAAATTGCTGGGATTACAGGCGTGAGTAAGTGTTTTTAATATTAGAATTTAGAGTAATATATTGGTCTTTTTTTTTTTTTTCCAGACAGGGTCTCACTCTGTCACCCAGGCTGGAGTGTAGTGGCATGAACACTGCTCACTGCATCCTTGACTTCCCAGGCTCAAGCGATCCTCCCACCTCAACCTCCCAAGTAGCTGGGACTATAGGCATGCGCCACCACGCCTGGCTAACTTTTGTATTTTTTGTAGAGATGAGGTTTCGTCATGTTGCCCAGGCTAGTCTTGAACTCTTGAGCTCAAGCCATCCTCCCACCTTGACCTCCCAAAGTGCTGGGATTACAGGTATGAGCCACCATGCCCGGCACTTATATTAGTCTTATGATTTCAATTTAAAATGTATAATTGACTGAATATTGATTTATACTTGTGAATTTAAATTGAAACCTTATTGCAGTTATTTTATTTTGTGGACATTAGAGGTAAGAGTCACTATAAGTTTAATTTTTTAGGTATGTAAGTTATTCTCAGGAAATTTTTTTTTCTTGACACATGTTAAAATACAAAAATTTTGTCTTTTTAAGTCTAGCAATTATACTTAAAATTGAATATATTGTTGGGGTTTGGTGGGGGGGTTGCAATAGTTCTCACTTGATAAATTTTTTTTTTTTTAATTTAAAAAAAGTGTTTGGTACTTTACACTTTCAGAGAAACTTCTCCAGTAACAAACTGTAGAAATGATCCCTGAAAGTGTAGTCTTGGTAAAATTTTTTAAGTAGTTAACATTTTATGTTTGAAGATGTTATGTTGAAGGTGAACTTTGAAATGAGTTTAGACATTCATCACAGGCCTTTAAAATTAGACCTCCAAGTAGAATAAGTTGTCTAAGTTCAGTGTAAAAATTTGAGTAAAATCTAGGCTTTTTGAATTTGTAACTTTAATAAATTAAGTATTAATGTTTTAAAACTAGAGTAAATCTCAGTGTTTTCTATGCATAAAAACTCCTCCTCTTAGATGTGAAAACAAAATACTCATCAGCAGTGGCAATATTCTGCTTTGCCTAGCTTCCTTAAAGCATGCTGATATTGTTTTTTCTTTTTTCAGTTTTTTTTGTTTGTTTGTTTTTTGAGGCAGTCTTGCTCTGTTGCCTAGGCTGGAGTGCAGTGGCATGATCTCGGGTCACTGCAATCTCTGCCTCCTGGGTTCAAATGATTCTCCCGCCTCAGCCTCCTGAGTAGCTGGGATTATAGGTGCGCATTACCACGCCCAGCTAATTTTTGTATTTTTAGTAGAGATGGGGGTTTCACCATGTTGGTCGGAATGCTCTCAAACTCCCCACCTCGTGATCTGCCTGCCTTGGCCTCCCAAAGTGCTGAGATTATAGGTGTGAGTCACCGCGCCCAGCCTAACTTTTATATTTTTAGTAGAGATGGGATTTCACCATGTTGGCCAGGCTGGTCTCAAACTCCTGACCCCAGGTGATCCTCCTGCCCTGGCCTCCCAAAGTGCTGGGATTACAAGCCTGAGCCACCGTGCTGGCCATGCTGATATTATTGATTTGAATTTCTGTTTCTTTATTTCTGCACTACTGGGCAGGATGCTCAATTCTGTAACATTGCTTGTTACAAATGGCTTATTCTTTTGGCTGCGAAGTGTGTGCTTTCCCATTTCTCCAGCTCCTCTTGTCCAGTGGAGGGAATATGGTTTAGTGAATAAACCATTTGAGGTTTTGGTAAGTCAAGTATACTTGTTCAGATGATAGAAATCATATGTGAGGTATGTTAACCTAGCTGTATAGTGACATTAGTGGGCCTGAATTGTTTTTCTTCGAAGTGGCATCCTTCTTAAGATTTAAAACTTTCCTTCACAAGGGCATCATTGGTATTTTGTGACTGTGATTGTTGATTTCCTTAGGTCTTTTAACATCCCTTTTTTCTTTGGAAAAGTTTTCTTTTCTTGATATATCAGTGGAGCTGTATTTTGATGAGTGTAGCTTGTAGTCTCCACCAATCAGATTTGAATCATTAACATTCTGTATTGGAATGTGTCTGCGCTTTCAGTTAACTGATGATTTTCAGTTTTGAAAACGTGGTGCATTTCTTTTCTGCTTAGTTCAAACCTAAAGGCAATTGTTTGATTAGAAATGAAGTCTATTGGTGTAAAGACTGTCAAGGTTTGTGGGTCAAAGAGCTCTGTACGCATAGAAGGTCAGCCATGTTCATTAGGCCAGAGTAGAAGGAAAGTCAAGCTTATGGGTGAATGGTCGTATACTCTTTCAATTGGCAACGGAGACTACTTTTGGACAAATAAAGAAATGCTGTGGGATTATATGCAGACTCTGTCTGGTAAGAAGTCAGTAGTTATAAATAATAAATGTTTTTAAAACATTAAAAAAACTGATTACAAAAATGAATACCCATTTCTGGCAGAAAACTCGAGAAATGTACAAATATTTAACAGGGAAAATAAAAATAATCCTGTTGAAGTGTGTGTGTGTGTGTGTGTGTGTGTGTGTGTGTGTGTGTGTGTATTTGAAATGGGGTCTTGGCCGGGCGTGGTGGCTCATGCTGGTAATCCCAGCACTTTGGGAGGCCGAGGCAGGCGGATCACTTGAGATCAGGAGTTCAAGACCAACTTGGCTGACATGGTAAAACCCCGCCTCTACTAAAAATACAAAAATTAGCTGAGCATGGTGGCGGGCACCTATAATCCCAGCTACTCAGGAGGCTGAGGCAGGAGAATCACTTGAACCTGGGAAGCAGAGGTTGCGGTGAGCTGGGATTGTGCCTCTGCACTCCAGCCTGGGCAACAGAGTGAGACTCCGTCTCAAAAAAAAAAAAAGAAGAAGAAGAAGAAATGGGGTCTCACTGATTGCTCAGGCTGGTAGTCATATACTGGGCTCAAGCAATCTTCCCACCTAAGCCTCCTGAGTAGTGAAGTGTGTTTTTTTAAAAACAGAAAATTTTCATCCTGAAGTTAAAGAAGGTAGGTAAAATAATGGTTCGTTAACATGTAAAAGGTTATTTATTGAGCTCAGTTCTGTGAAACGTGTGTAGAAATGGGAATTTCAGAGGCTCTTGTCAGCCTTAGAGTCCAGCTTATCTATTTACTTACTTATTATTTATTTATTTTGAGATGGGGTCTCACTGTCACCCAAGCTGGAGTGCAGTGGCACAATCTCAGCTCACTGCAACCTCCACTTCCTGGGTTCAAGTGATCCTCCCTCCTCAGCCTCCCAAGTAGCAGGACTACGGGCATGTGCCACCACACCTGGCTAAGTTTTGTGTTTTTGGTAGAGATGGGGTTTCACCATGTTGTCCTGAGCTCAAGATCCACTCTCCTCAGCCTCCCGAAGTGCTGGGATTACAGGCGTGAGCCAGTGTGTCCAGCCCAGCTTATATATTTATCTTAAATTGGCTTCTCTCCTTTTCTGGAGAATTTTAGGAGACTTACATTTTCTTTTTCTTTTCTTTTTTTTTTTGAGATGGAGTCTCGCTCTGTCACCCAGACTGGAGTGCAGTGGCGTGATCTCGGCTCACTGCAGCCTCTGCCTTCCGGGTTCCAGTGATTCTCCTGCCACAGCCTCCCAAGTAGCTGAGATTGTAGGCATATGCCACCACGCCCAGCTAATTTTTGTATTTTTAGTAGAAACGGGTTTCACCATGTTGGCCAGGCTGGTCTGGAACTGCTGACCTCAGGTGATCTGCCCACCTTGGCCTCCCAAAGTGCTGAGATTATAGGCGTGAGCCACCATGTCCAGCCTGAGACTTCCATTTTCTGGGGTTGCTGACAGCAGTGGCCACATGAACTACTCTACTTTCAGTGGAGAATAGAAGCTCAAAATTTTCAACACCTGGGTGAGTTGTTGGGTTTTCCCCTTTGCCCTGTATTTCTAAGGTGCTCTTACAGTTGGTCCCAAAAGTCCCATTAAAGAATGTCATCTAATCTAGGGCATATTTTACTTATTTATTTTATTCATATCTTTTATTATTATTATTTTTGAGACAGGGTTTCACTCTGTCACCCAGGCTGGAGTGCAGTGGCATGGTCACGGCTCACTGCAGCCTCAACCTCCCAGGCTTCAGCGATTATCCCACCTCAGCTCCCCAAGTAGCTGGGACTACAGGCACATGCCACTATGCCTGGCTAATTAAAACAATTTTTAAAATAGAGACAGGGTCTTGTTTTGTTTCCCAGGCTGGTCTGGAACTCCTAGGCTCAAGCAGTCCTCCTGCCTTGGCCTGCCAAACTGCTGGGATTACAGGTGTGAGCCACTGCCCAGCCAAGGGGCATATTTTAGAAGAAGCTTTAGAGAAAACTCAATGGCAAACTAAGAATTTTTGGCATTTGGTTTAAATTATGCTTCTTTATGAGAGAAGACACATTTTTTAAAATGTTAGGTTTTCTAAAATCTTTAATAATAAAAGAAACATGAAAGATATTTATATTCTTTGTTAAAGTTTTATGGTGACAATATGTGGATTGAGGATTCTGTTTCAATCTAAACCTATAACTTGCTTTCTGAGGTCCTAAAGTCCTGTGTCACATTTTTACACGTTTTAAAATAATTGGTCCTTACCTCTTTTGTGCACCTGACAGTTCTGCAAAACACATGTATTGGATAAACAGTATGTTCTTGCAGTGAAACTCACTGTTATTGGCTTTCCAAAGAAAAAATTGTTTAACATTGTCCTTTGAAACTGGCAAACTTTATTCACTTAACTCTTAGCTTTTCCTCCTCCCTGTCGTATGCTAAAGTGGAAATAAAATACTACATGACCTGCTAACTTTAATTATCAGAAGTAACACTTTTTAATAAGCCCAAATACTGGAATGCCTTTTTTATACAGCAGATAAGTTCTTAGATGAGTTTTTTTAAGTACAAGTTATACAGTATTACGTTGTTATAAGTGGTGACTCTCAAAAGGGTGTTCAGTCTTCTGGGGGTTTCGTAGTGATCTAAAGAGCTGTTTCATAGTCAAGTCACATGAAATTGAATTTTACTGTTAATTTTTATGTTTAAATTACAGACATAAATATATTTTTAAAAATATAACTACAAGAATTTTTAGTTCTGGTGAAAGGAAAGTGGGGAAGGGAGCTATATTTATTTAGCATCTCCAATTAAAGACAGGCCAAAGGAAGACTGGACTGAAGATGTGACTGATTCTAAGACTTGTGCTCTTTTAATTATGTCATATTGCCTTCTTGGAAAAGGGAAGTTGGGAATCTTCACTGACTGCTGACATGTGCCAGGCTAGGACTTCCCAAAGTTAGTTCTGTTGACAACTGGTTCTTTTATTTTTAGTTTATTAAGATGGGGTCTTACTCTGCTGCCCAGGCTGGAGTGCTGTGGCACAATCTCAGCTCACTGCACACTCCACCTCCTGTGTTCAAGCAATCCTCCCACCTTCGCCTCGCTTGTAGCTGGGACTACAGATGCATGCCACCATGCCCAGCTAATTTTTGTATTTTTTGTAGAGACGGGGTTTCACCATGCTGCCCAGACTGGTCTTGAACTCCTGGGCTCAAGCGATCCACCCGCGTTGGCCTCCCAAAATGCTGGAACTACAGGTGTGAGCCACCACACCTGGCCAACAACTGGTTCTTTGAGATGCTCCTGGTGTCTAGGCAGTTATCAAAAAGTGCCCAGATCATAAGTGCACATACAGTTTGGTGAATAGTTTGCTGTGTATCCTTGTAGACTTTATACTTATTCAGAGGTACATATTTGTGTATATATTTTTATAAAACATGGGATTCAGTTGTACAAAGCAGTTTGCAATCTGTTTCTTTTATTTAACAAGATGTTGTAAATATTTTTCCACATCAAGTTATATAGACTTAATAACTGTTAATGTGCCATTGTATTCCTATACCATGATTTAGTTATCAAATCTCTTGAAGAATATTTATTTCTAGACATTTAGTATTATCGTTTTAATTTACAATTATTTAATAAATAATGAGGCTGAATTTCATTTCATGTTATTAAGCCATTCATATTTACTCTTCTTTCAGCAAGTTTCTGGTGTTTGAGGAACACTGTGAAGGACTGTGGCAGGGTTCTTGAAGATAAGGGAGTTTGTTTATCTAGGCAACTCCTGGAAGCCATTATAGAGGGAGTCACACTTCCCAGTATCCTGGAAGGGGGCTTGTGATGGATGAGGTGCGAAAGTGGAGGCTACTATGACAGATGCAACTCTAGGGCACCATACTGGGGGAGCATTCTACTAGCTCTAGCCCCAACTTGAGTCCATGTTGGCAGATCTATAGAAGGAGAGGGAAGAATGGAAAGGAGCCAGTAAGCAAAAGAACCCCATAACCAGTGTGATTCTTGACAACTTTCTGGAAAGTTGGTTGTAGGCACTCTTGAGGGGTAAACTTGGGGACAAGGTGGTCTACTATTTCTCGTGTGGGTATTTGTCTTCCATAGAAACCTTAACTGGATATGAGTGCTGCTTTAGGAACAAACATCAGTTTCTTTTTTTTTTTTTTTTTTGAGATGAAGTCTTGCTCTGTCACCCAGGCTGGAGTGCAGTGGCATGATCTCGGCTCACTGCAACCTCCGCCTCCCAGGTTCAAGTGATTCTTCTGCTCCAGCCTCCCAAGTAGCTGAGACTGCAGGCATGCACCACCATGCCCGGCTAATTTTTGTGTTTTTAGTAGAGATGGGGTTTTACCATGTTGTCCAGGCTGGTCTTGAACTCCTGACCTCAGGTGATCCGCCTGCCTCGGCCTCCCAAAGTGCTGGGATTACAGGCGTGAGCCACTGCGCCCAGCCTCAGTTTCTTTATAGAAGCATGTTTGGAGTTACTGAATCTGAGTTGGAAGGGATGCTAAAAACTATTTAATACAGACTCTCATTTTAGTAAATAGGGAAGCTGAAACTTGCCCCAGTTCCACTTTGTAGCATCTGTTTAATTTCAGAAGTGACATTAAAGTTTTAGTCTTATTTCAATTCTAAAAATTGTCTGTACGTCACTGTGCAACCTGCCTCCCGTCTGTATGTTGAAAATGATAGAATCTGCACTATTGTGCTACATATCAGGGGTTTACTCTGCCAGGTACATGCCAATTACTTCACATATATTCTTACTAAAGCCTTACAATAACTTGAAAAAGGGTTTTCTTATCCCCATTTTGCAGATAGGTTCAAGCTTTGGAGGTCTTTGAGTTTCAGTCTGAAGCAACAATTCTGTATGAAAAAAATTCCTGTATAAATAAGAAATTCAAATATTGTGAGACTTTGAAATTCTTTAAAGTCATACACAGTGACATTGCCATCACCTACCTATGTTTGCGGCCCATGACATCACATTTATGCAGTGGTCACATTTCCTTTTAATGATATTTCCATTAGTGGTGCATGGAGCTTTTGCTGGTGAGTAGAACCAAGAAACAGAATATTCTTTGGGAGATAGTAAAATATAAAAGGCATCTTTTAAAAACAAATGGCAAATTTTTGCAGAAAAGAAAACTTAACATTAAAAATGACTAAGCCAAGCGCAGTGGCTCACACCTGTAATCCTAGCACTTTGGGAGGCTGAGGCCAGCAGTCACCTGGGAGGTCAGAAGTTTGAGACCAGCCTGGCCAACATGGCAAAACCCCGTCTCTACTAAAAATAAAAAAATTAGCCAGGTGTGGCGGCAGGTGCCTGTAGTCCCAGCTACTCGGGAGGCTGAGCCAAGATTGTGCCACTGCAGTCCAACCTGGGTGACAGAGCAAGACTCCATCTAAATAAATAAATAAAATAAAAATAAAAAATAAATAAAAATGACTAATATTTACATTACCTATATAGTATTCTTGCCAGAAATGTTAAACTGCATGTAATGTTGAGGAAATAACCAGAAAAATTCAGAATGTAGGACATTCTAATTCTAATTAATTCTAATTGGCTTAGACTCTTTTGAAAAAAATAAAAAACCAAAAAACAATGACCTAATGATATCATGTAGCTCTGTGTCCCCAACCAAATCCCATGTTGAATTGTAAATCCCCAATGTTAGGGGAGGGACCTGGTGGGAGGTAACTGGATCATGGGGGTGGATTTCCCCCTTGCTGTACTGGTGATAGTGAGTGAGTTCTCACTAGATGTCGTTATTTAAAAGTGTGTAGCACCTCCCCCTTTGCTCTCTCCTCTGCTGACCATGTGAAGATCTGCTTGCTTCCTCTTTGCCTTCTGCCATGATTGTAAGTTTCCTGAGAACTCCCTATATGTGCTTTCTGTACAGCCTGTGGAACCATAAGCCAATTAAACCTCATTTCTTTATAAATTGCCCAGTCTCTGATAGTTTTTTTTGTTTGTTTGTTTTTTGACAGAGTCTCACTCTGTTGCTCAGGCTAGAGTGCAGTGGCGCAATCTCGGCTCACTGCAAGTTCTGCCTCCCGGGTTCACGCCATTCTCCTGCCTCAGCCTCCTGAGTAGCTGGGACTACAGGCGCCCGCCACCACGCCCAGCTAATTTTTTTATTTTTTATTTTTAGTAGAGATGGGGTTTCTCCATGTTAGCCAGTATGGCCTCGATCTCCTGACCTCGTGATCCACCCGCCTCGGCCTCCCAGAATGCTGGGATTACAGGCGTGAGCCACCGCACCTGGCCTTTTTTTTTTTTTTTTCTCAAGACAGTCTCACTCTGTCGCCCAGGCTGGAGTGAAGTGGCGTGATCTCAGCTCACTGCAACCTCTGCCTCCCAGGTTCAAGCAATTCTCGTGCCTCAGCCTCCCAAGTAGCTGGGATTATAGGCATGAGCCATCACGCCCAGCCAACAGTGACTCTTGAGAGAACTATAAAAAGTATTGAAGCATTTGTTAGAGTACTTAACACACTTTTGCTCTGAGTAGTTTTAGGTTTGGTTCAGCTGAGATTTTTACCTTTATTTTGGAATTCTATTTTCAAATTAAAACAAAAAGCAAAACATCTAATATTTAAAATAGCAAATTATAGAGGTAGGAGGTAGTTTTCCCAGCTAAACAGATTATTAACCTTTACTGTGAATTTATATGGACACTTAACATATTAAAGAAACTTTTTAAATGTGTTAATATTTTGGATTTCTGAGCCTATGAAAATATTCCTTGCCTGGAAATTAGCTGTAAGCCCTTATCAGTGTAGTTTTCTGATTGTTACTACTTTCCAACTAAATTATAAATCTCTTAAAGCCATCGTAGGTGTGTTTATATCTCCAGCACCTGCCATAGTTGCTTGAATATGTGGGACTGTATATTGCTGGGTGGCAGATCTAATATTTTTTAAAGAGCACAATATTCTCAGCTTGAATGTCCTCATCTACAGGGCTTGTGGTCTTTATTTAAGTGGGCAGGTTTTCATTGTGTTTCATCTTGGCCATAGGAACCTTTTCAAGCTTTCAGAGGAGTAGCTTCTTATTAGCTTATAACATTAATCAGTCATTGTTTTTTATTGTTTTTTTTTTTTTTGAGACGGAGTCCTACTCTGTCGCCCCGGCTGGAGTGCAGTGGCATTATCTTGGCTCACTGCAAGCTCCACCTCCCAGGTTCACGCCATTCTCCCGCCTCAGTCTCCCAAGTAGCTGGGACTACAGGCGCCCGCCACCAGGCCAAGCTAATTTTTTTTTTTTTTTTTTTGTATTTTTAGTAGTGACGGGGTTTCACCGTGTTAGCCAGGATGGTCTCGATCTCCTGACCTTGTGATGTGCCCGCCTTGGCCTCCCAAAGTGCTGGGATTACAGGCGTGAGCCACCGCGCCTGGCAACATTAATCAGTTATTGTTGAGAGAGCCCTAACTTTGGCCACTTTATTAGGAAGAACACAAGATGAAAACTAGGGACAAATTCACTATACAGTAGTCCCCCACCTTTTCCTCAGAAGATACATTCAGGGTCCTCCGGTGGATACTTGAAACCACAGATAGTACTGAACCTATGTACTGCTTTTTTTAATACGTACATAACTATGATAAAGTTTATAAATGAGGCACAGTAAGAGATTAACAACAACAGTAATAAAATAACAGTTATCTGAATGTGGTTTCTCTTTCTCAAATTATCTTACTGTACCCTACTCACCTTTCTTCCTGTGACCTATTGATCTGATAACCAAGATGGCTACTGTGTGTCCAAGGGGGAGGTATCTTATACAACATGGAATGCTGGACAAAGGAATGATTGACTTCCTGGATGGGACAGAGCGGGACACTGCAGGATGGCAAGAGATTTCATCATGTTACTCAGAACATTGCTGTTTAAAACTTAAGAACTGCTTATTTCTGGAATTTTCCATCTGATATTTTCATACTTGACCTTGGGTAACTGAAACTGCAGAAAGTGAAACTGGATAAGGAGGGACCACTGTACAACTTTTATTTCTAAAGAACTGTAATATTTGTGTGTTTGCAGATCAGGGAGCAGAGAAACATGAAGGCACAGGTCAGTCCTCTGGGATCACTGATCAAGAGAAGGAGTTATCCACCAATGCTTTCCAAGCTTTCACAGTAAGAAATGGCTTCTCTTAATCTGCTCAAGTTGTAGGGTTCTGTCAAGTATGAATCTTTTCATAGTGAATTTTTAAATTTACAATTTTTACTCTGTAATAATTCAAAAGTTAATTTAGAGATAAGTAGGTTTAATTTTAAAAATAAATGTTTTAGAGTTTAAATATGGTGAAAGGAATGGGAGTAATTGGAGCCATTCCCAAGTTTTTGTAAACATGTTTTAACTCATATACTGTTGTTTTTAAGTCTTTTAAATTTAGATTTGTAAGTATATGGGTCAGTCTTTTCATTTCACTAAGCTGTTCAATTCTTTTATTTATTTATTTATTTCTGAAAATATCAGATTCAAAAATTATTTTCTTGAAAGTACTTTAAAATGGAACCCCAAAACTTTATTGGCAGAATTTTAACTTTTTCTGACATTAAACAATATGAAAGAAAACCTTATTTGGTTATCAGGTTACGTGCATGTAAGCAGAAGAACTTGATGCTTGGGTATTTAAAATATATTTACTAGAAAATAAAATTTGGAGTGATTATATTACCTTTCTTGACTAGCCTCAGCCATTAATACCTTGCTAGCACTATATGTATATGCCAGTATATTTATCATATCAATATATGTGTCTTATATGTGTCAATGTCAAGGTTTTGAGTCTTAGGAAGTAAATATCCACAGTTTCTTAACTGACATGAATATTGCTTTAGTGACTTTGATTAGTATATGTAGGGAAACTACATCTTTCTTTTTAAGAACTTTTAAGATAAAGATGAATGAAATATATTTGGAATGATATACTGTATTTAAAGCTGGTATGTAATTTTGTGTGTGTGTGTGTGGTTTTTTTTTTTTTAGTCTGGAAATTATGATGCCTGTCTACAACACCTTGCCTGTCTACAAGATATAAACAAAGATGATTATAAAATAATTTTGAATACAGCAGTAGCTGAGTTTTTTAAAAGTAACCAAACAACAACAGATAATTTGAGACAAACACTTAACCAGCTGAAGAATCAGGTGATACACAAATGAATTTAACTATAAAAAATATTGTTCTGTTCTTTAATTTATGAAACACAAATAGTTAAGGAAAATAAATGTGATTTGTCTGGTATTTCTTGTCAGAAACATTTGTTAGCATTAATTTTATTTCTGTAAAATTATTATTCCAGGAGATAAAAGGTATGTTGTGGGATTATTTTAATTGGGGTTTTAATTAACTTGAACAGAATAGACTAATATACCAAATTTGAATGAGCTTTGGAGTTTTGAGAACTATATGAAGAAGCTTAGCTGTGGAGATATATCTTGTTTATAATTTAAAAAATATGATTAATCCTAATGTCAAGTCGTTTTAGCATTTGGATCAGGAGATGATTGATTAAATAGAAGATATTCTGCTTTGTATCTGGCTTGGGGCTTGAATTGGGGATTGGTCTGGTGATAATGGCAATGTTTCTTGAATCCTGGGGCTAGACTTTTGGTGTTCAAGAGGGCTGATAACAGTGATGGTGCTGATAGGATCAGCTAGCATATGTTAAGTGTTCACTGTGTGACAGGGCTCTGCCAAGAGCTTGTATGCAACTTCTCAGCTTGTTCTTCTCAGTAGCCCTATGAAATAGCTATATAATTTTTCTTATTTTAAAAGTGGGAAAGCCAAGGCACAGATAGCTGTGTAAATTGTCCAAAAACACAAAGTTTTTGAGTAGTAAGAGCTACATGAACTCAGTTGTATTTAACTCTATAGCCTGTAATTTTAGTTACTGCTTCATGCTGTTAGGGAGTCATGAGACCTTTCCTGTAATCATGAGTACCATGATACTCTATAGCATCACCCTAAAGTGTGACACAGGTAGAAGCAAGTTGTCCCTTCAGGCTCTCTATAATCCTTTATAGGCATAAAGTAATTTTTAAACCCCATTAAAATTCAAAAATGAGAATAATAGCTACCATTTATTGAATGCATACTGGGTGCCAAATTCTGTATTAAGTGCTTTTTATGCCTTATCTCATATAATCCTCACATTCAACTCTTGAGGCAGTAGGTGCTTATTATCTCAGTTTTAAAACCAGGATTTAGGAAGTCTAATTTAAATTTATACAACTAGGAAGGGGAAGAACGATTTAAACCAGGCCTTCTGACTCTTGAGCCTGTTCTCCTACCTGTCTCAGTCTTCATAAATTTATATGTCCTCACGTTTCCTCATTACTCCAGTATTATTACTGATGATTTTATCTAGTGTTCCAGAATCAAAAGAAAGATGATGCTTACTGATAATCTAGTACATGCACCCTATGGCCCCATAGACAGTTTCTTCGAGGACAAATTTGTTTGGTTTTTGAGAATAAGTTCAGCCTTTAAACTTTTTTTGAATAAGCAATTCCTGCAAACTTCCAGTTAGGCCAAAAAAACTCTGTGAAGTTCTTTCACTAGCTTTTATTGTTTATAAGGTTTGTTAGGGCCTTCCAACTCTTGAGTTTCCTAGAAGTGTTTGTACTTGTGGTTACTGACTTCTTTAAATCATACTTCTGTTCGCAGTCACATCGGGCACAGTGACACACCTTTTCAACCTATTCCATTTTAATTAGCAAACGTCTAATTTCACTTAATGCGTAGTTTTTCTTTTGGTTGGAGCAGTTACTAGACTATTTTGGTGAGTCATAGAATATGTGGCAAAGTTATTCGTGTGATAATTATTCAACCATTGCTGAATCCAAAACGCCATAGTTTATCTAAAAGCTTTTCTGGCTAAACTCTTCTTAACTCAGTCTCTCTCCATTACATAACTACAGAAAGAGTTGCCTTTGGAAATTGAGTTTTCACTGTTTGAAGATACTGTTTTTAATCTCTTTAAGATAGTGACTTGATAAGTGAAGATTATAAAAAGTTCCCAAACTCATTGAGATGCACATGTTGGTCAGCTAGGACCACTTGCTAACATTTGAACCATGTCAAGCTTAACCACGTGGGTGGTTGACGTCTGCTGAAGTCCAGTTACAAAATTTACAATTCATTGTGTGTAGTGAACCTTCAGGTTCCTTGCCATTAGTCAAACCAAGGCTGTTAAATCCATGTACTGTATATCAGAGTTCTATGGAAGTGTTGGTCTTAGAGTTAATTACTTAATATTGAACAATAATTTATTGCAATCTTCATAATGGCAAAGGTTAGTTTTAATACAAGTAGACTTCCAGTTTCATGTGTTACATGGAATTGTGCAATGGTTGTAAAGCTTGATTAAAATTTAAAAGCCCATTGCTACAGCTTACATAAGGGGGTATACAGTTTGACAATGCAAAGTGTCATGCTTTTTTTTTTTTCTTTTTTGTCAGTTACAGATGTTAGCCTTTAGTGAAGCCCATAAAAGCCTTTTCTAACCATCATGTGTGCAATAATATATTTTTGTTACTGAGTACTTTTTAAAAATCTATTCTTTTTTTACGGGAACGAAACCTGAAAATATACTTTCTAGCCCTATGGCCTTGGGCAAGATAATTAAGTTTTCTGTGCTGGTTTCCTTATGTATAAAGTGGAAATGAAATTATCTATGTCCTCGGCCAGGTGCGGTGGCTCATGCCTGTAATCCAAGCACTTTGGGAGGCCGAGGTGGGCAGATCGCCTGAGGTCAGGAGTTCAAGACCAGCCTGGCCAACATGGTGAAACCCCATCTCTACTAAAAATACAAAATTAGCCAGGTGTTGTGGTGCATGCCTGTAGTCCGAGCTACTCAGGAGGCTAAGGCAGGAGAATCACTTGAACCCTGGAGGTGGAGGTTACGCTGAGCTGAGTTCGTGCCACTGCACTCCAGCCTGGGTGACTCCATCTCAAAAAAAAAAAATTATCTATGACCTTGAGGTATGGTGAGGATTAACCTGTAAAAGTTTTAACATAGCAAGTCTGGCACATGGTAAATAGTTAACTATTTTTGTTTTGTTTGATACAGAGTCTCGCTGTGTTGTTCAGGCTAGAGTGCAGTGATGTGATCTTGGCTCACTGCAGCCTCTGCCTTTTGGATTTAAGCAAGTTTCCTCCCTCAGCCTCCCGAGTAGCTGGGACTACAGGCGCGTGCCACCACACCCAGCTAAATTTTTTTTTTGTATTTTGTATTTTTAGTAGAGACGGGGTTCACCATGTTGGCTAAGCTGGTCTCAAACTCCTGACCTCAAGTGGTCTGCCTGTCTCGGCCTCCCAAAGTGCTGGGATTACAGGCATGAGCTGCCACGCCCGGCCAGCTATTATTAATGTTTAAATTTTACCTTAGTTTTTACAAAATGAAATCAAACTATGAATACGACGTGACATTTTAATGGGAAAGGTCATTTTGAGTTTCTTGCACGCCTGGTGTAGCCTCTTGTAGGTTGTGAGGCTAGGAGATGGGAATCCTACTCAGAAGCGGTGTTACCAATTGAAACAGGGAAGATAGCTTCACAGTGACAAGGAAGATAATTGTCTAGCCATGTGCTGAGTACTTAATAAAGTCTCATGAAAACATTTTACCTAAAATTTTATTATGTGTGGCACAGAAGAATGAAAATAATTTTTAGTATGTGAGAGTAATTAAAATCTAAAGATACTGTTGAAAGTATGGAAAAATTCAGAATAAGAATGTTGGCCTATGTTCCTTTTTATTCATATGAATTCTTTCACTTTTGCTTTTTATTTCCTTAATGTTAAAATATAATCTCTGTTGATTGCTTTATAGGTCCACTCAGCTGTTGAAGAAATGGATGGATTAGATGATGTTGAAAACAGCATGTTGTACTATAATCAAGCAGTCATTCTTTATCATCTGCGGCAGTATACAGAAGCCATATCAGTTGGTGAAAAACTTTATCAGTTCATAGAGCCTTTTGGTATGTTATCTGTCAAGTCAAAAATTTCCCTATCTTCCCTATACTTGCAGAATTCTCTGGTACTTTTACCTAGATAACCTAAATCCGAGAAGTCCATGCCAGTATTCAAAGAAAAGCCGTATCAGCTTTGCTTAATGGTTAGAAAAGATAAAAATGTAATCCAGGTTTTCTTTGAGTGTCCCTTCCCAAATTTTGAAGATAACTGTTAAAAATGCTGTTGGAAAGTGCTGAAAACACTTAGTGATGTTTGTGGGGTTTTTGCTGTTTCAACACTATTTTAGTGTACCTGATCCTTTCTTACTTTAGTACATTAAGGAAGTAGCATTTTGGAATGTTAGGGGACAGTGAGGTATTTCATTTTTGCCTTTTGCCTTACTGAAATTTTTGGTGGTAATTATGGAGTAGGAAGTATAGAACAGAGTTAGTTTTTTGCTATCTTAATTAGCTTACTAACCTCAAGTAGGAGTAGCAAGAAAAGTAAGGGCAAAGGAAAAAAGAAGAGCAAAGGAGAAAGCTAGACCCAGGAAATGGTTGTTAGAGAAGGCTGTTGGTTTCTAGCCCACAAGCAGTCAAATTCCATTTGTGAGTTACATTTTTGTCTTTTTTTTTTCCATAATTGCTTTCTTTTACATTCAAAACACAAATGAGAATTCCTAATTTATCAGGAACGCCTGATTGCTCATGTGGTTACCACAGGACAAGTGGTGGGGTATGATAGCGCTCTGTGGTGCTTTGGGAAGAGGTAGAGTGTCCCCTTTTGCTGACAGCTGGTTGAACAGCTGATTACTATGGCTCCAGAGAGCCATTCTGAGGTGCTTCTCTTCTTTCCCTCAATCCTGAGAGCTTGGTAGCTGGACAGACTGGGCGGGAGAGACACCAGTGGTAAGGGATTATGTAATTAGTGACCAGGTCCTTCTGTATAGCTAGAAATCAGAGTTACACTTTTAGGACTGTATACATTTTTCTGTAAAGTTACTGTTATTGATGCTTCTTAGAATTTCAATATGGAGAAACTGCCTTTAAAGGCAGCTATTAAAATATAAATATGCCCAGCGCAGTGGCTCACGCCTGTAATCCCAGCACTTTGGGAGGTTGAGGTGAGCAGATCATCTGAGGTCAGGAGTTCGAGACCAGCCTGATCAACATGGGGAAACCCCGTCTCTACTAAAAATACAAAATTAGCCAGGTGTGGTGGCACATGCCTGTAATCTCAGCTACTCAGGAAGGCTGAGACAGGAGGATCACTTGAACCCGAGAGGCCGAGGTTGCAGTGAGCCAAGATTGCACCACAGCATTCCAGCCTGGGCAACAAGAGCAAAACTTGCTCTCAAAAAAAAAAAAAAAAAAGAGAATTTCCGGAATTCATGAAATCCTGTTAATCTGCACTGTGGCTGAACAGAATATATTAATAGTAATCAACTAGTCAGTATTCACATTCATTTTTCTTTTATGGCTTTTTTTTTTTTAAACTTTTACTGCTTGGATTTTTTTTAAAGCTGTTTTTTTAGAGAAGGTTTAGATTTACAGCAAAACCAAGTTTCCTCTTGTACAGAGATTTCCCGTGTGTCCTCTGCCCCAACACATCCATAGCCTCCCTCATTACCATTATCCCTCAACAGTGTGGTGCATTTGTTATAATTGATAAACCTACATTGATACATCATAATCATCCAAAGTTCATAGTTTACGTTAGGGTTCACTCTTGGTGTTGTATGTTCTATGTGTTTGGACAAATATATTCATTATAGTATCATACAGAGTATTTTTCACTGCCCTAAGAATTCTGTGTTGTACCTGTTCATTCCCTTTCTACCTATAACCACTGATCTTTTTACTGTCTCTATAGTTTTGCCTTTTCTACAGTGTCAAACTTGGAATCATAACTACTCAGCTTCTTTTTTCTTTTTTTTTTTTTTTTAGATGGGGTCTCTTTCTGTTGCCCAGGCTGGAGTGCAGTGGCGTGAACTCCACTCACTGCAACCTCCACCTGCCAGGCCCAAGCGATCCTCCCACCCCAACCTCTTCAATAGCTGGGATTACAGTCACGCGCCACCACACCCAGCTAATTTTTGTATTGTTTTGCAGAGACTGGGTTTCACTATGTTGCCTAGGCTGGTCTTGAACTCCTGGGCTCAAGCCCAGCACCTTGGCTTCCCAATGTGCTGGGATTACAGGTGTGAACCACCATGCCTAGCCAGTACTCAGATTCTTCATACAACATATGCTAATTGAGCACATGGTCCAGTACTGTGGGCCAGACACTGTTCTGGGTCTGGAGATAATGCAATGAATGAAATACAGAAACGCTTTACCCCCGTTAAGCTTCTATTCTAATAGGAGAGAAAGCAACATAATAAAAAAACAGCCATCCCTTGGTATTCAAGGGAGATTGGTTCTAGGACACCCCTCTTCAGATACCAAAATCTGCTGATACTTAAATCCCTTATATAAAATGGTGTAGTATTTACATACAGTCTCTGTGTATGTCCTGTACATTTTAAATAATCGCTAAATTACTTATAATACCTAATACACTGTAAATGCTATGAAAATGTTTTTATACCATATTGTTTAGGGAACAATGATGGGGAAAACGTCTGTACATATTCAGTGCAGATGCAACAACTTTTTTTTTTCTTCTAACATTTTCAATCTGAGGTTGGTTGAATCTGTGGGTGCAGGTCAGATACAGGGGGCTGGCTGTATACTTGAATGCTATGAAGTAAAGCTAAAATTGAGTGAGAATGTAGAGATTGACTGGGGATGTTTTAAGTAAGGTAATCAAGCAAGGCCTGGGATGAGATGGTATTTGAAACGAGACCTGAATAAAGAAAAGACATTATCCTTGCTACTGTTTAGAGGGAAAACATTCCCACTGGAGGTAATGGGATATGGAGAAGACTTGAGGTGAGAGGCTGTGTTTGGTGAGAGCAATAGCAGCAAGATCATTGTGACTGGAGCTAGGTAAGGAGGATAATAGGAAATAAAGTCAGAATTAGCCACGGGCAGAAGAGGTAAAGCCTAGGGCAGGGCTTACTGTCTTAGGTGCAGTGAGAAGCCCTTGGAGATATATGACCTTTGCACACCAGCTGTGTTAATTTCAGTTTTTTAAATGAATTCCACTCTTTAAAGGCTTTTGAAATTTTCTCTTCTAGACCTTATTTTTCCTTTTATCTTCTTTTTTGAAAGGAAAGATAGTTTTATGTCACACCAGGTTAACTTTCCTCTCTTCATTGGGTTCTTTTTCTTTTGAAGGTCCTGTCTCTTGGCAGTCTCAATTTTCTGATATACTCCAGCCCATACCTTGCTTCTTTTGCTTCTGTAATCAGATGTTTGTTTGTTTTTTTTTTTTTCCATCTCCATGACCTAGAAAAGAAATGTATTTCATGGAGTCATAGACTTTTTTAGTTAGAAGGAACCTCACAAGATCCCCTGGTCCACCCCTCTGCCTTCAGGCAGGTAAAATATTCTCCTCATTTTACAGGTCAGCCAGCTGAGGTCTGAAAAGTTAAATGATGTACAGAGACCACACATACCTAGTTAGTGGCTGAATAGGTGCAGATTGAGTATCCCTTATCCAAAATGCTTGGGACAAGAAGTGTTTCAGATTTGGGATTTTTTTTAACTTTGGAATATTTGCATTATACTTACTGGTTCAGTATTCCTAACCTGAGTTCCAAAATGCTACCATGAGCATTTTATTTGAGCATCATTGGTGCTCAACAAGTTTTGGATTTTGAGGCTGGACACAGTGGCTCACACCTGTAATCCTATCCTTTGTGAGGCCAAAGTGGGTGGATCACTTGAGCTCAGGAGCTTGAGACCAGCCTGGGCAACATAGTGAAACCCTGTCTCTATGAAAAAATTAGCCAGGCATGGTGACACATGTTTGTGGTCCCAGCTACTCAGGAGGCTAAGGTGAAAGGATCTCTTGAGCCTAGTAGGCAGAGGTTGCAGTAAGCCAAGATTGCAACACTGCACTCCAGCCTGGGTAACACAGTGAGATACCATCTCAGAAACAAAAAAAGTTTTGGATTTTGGAGGATTACAAATTTCAGATTTCAACATTTCAGGTTAGGAATGCACAACCTCTATTGGAATTCAGGTTTCTTTCCGCCTAAAGTAATATTCCTCATTACATGTGCTAGTGTTTAGTAGATATTTTCCTAAGGAAGATTTAATCACTGGAATTTCTGAAATGAGAGGCCTTGCAGTGCCTAGTAAAATGACATTGTTGGCATTGCAAGTTGCTTTCATTCATGGCTCTAGGTGATAGGCATTCATTTGAGTAAAGACTTATGCTTTGCCATTTAAAGCTTTGTATCCTTTTTTGGAGGGTGGTCTGAAATGTGTGCTTTACTGTAGGTTGTGACTATTCTTTTCTGTGTTTTTTTTCTCCCAGAAGAAAAATTTGCCCAAGCAGTGTGTTTTTTGCTTGTAGACCTGTATATATTAACCTACCAAGCTGAGAAAGCTTTGCATCTTCTTGCTGTCCTAGAAAAAATGATTTCACAGGGTAACAATAACAAAAATGGAAAGAATGAGGTGAGTCTTTAGAGGTGATCAGACTAAAATCTAAAATGTGATTAATTCTCTCTACTTGTTGGTTTACTGGATTAAAAAGAAAGCACTTAAAATATGATTAATGTTTGTGGTTATGAACTATTAACAGCTTAAAGATACAATTTTCATATTATAAGCTTTACCATTTTAAAGTGTAGAGTTTAGTGGTTTTGAGTGTACTCACATTTGTACAACCATTACTACTATCTAATTTCAAAATATTTTTATCACCCCAAAAAGAAACCCTGTACCATTTGCAGTCACTCCCCATTTCCCCCTTTCCTCAGCCCCAAGCAGCCGTTAATCTAATTACTGTCTCTGAATTTACTGTCTGGACATTACATATGAATGGAATCATAATATGCGGCTATTTGTCACTGGCTTTTTTTACTTAGTGTAATGCTTTCAAGCTTCATCCATATTTTAGCATATACTTATTTTTTTTTCATGTACTTCATGCCTTTTGTGGCTGAATAATATTCCATTCATTATATGAATATGCCACATTTTAAAAAATTCTTTATCAGTTGGTAGACATTTGGGTTCTTTTCTACTTTTTGGTTATTATATATAGTGCTTCTGTGACCAATCATGTACAAATTTTTGTGTGGATATATGTTTTCAGTTACCTTGGATATAATATTTAGGAGTAGAATCACTGGGTTATATGGTATCTTAACTCTATATTTAACCCTATACAAGACTGTTTTACAAAGTGGCTGCACTATTTTAAATTCCCACCGGCCACTTGTGAGGTTGTAATTTCTCCACATTGTTACCAACACTTGTTATTGTCTATCTTTAAAAAAAAATTAGCTATCTTAGGGGGTGTGAAGTGGTATCTTGTTACAGTTTTGATTTTTATTTTCCTAATGACTAAGGATGTACATTGAGCATCTTTTCATATATGAGCTATTATTTTTATAGAATTGAAAGATTGGAATTAAGACAATAGAATCCATAACCTGGATAAACACTATTGCTTTCATTAGGGAAAATGTCATCATTAAAGTTCTTCAAAAAAAAAAAAAAAAAATACATGGCTGGGCGTGGTAGCTCACACCTGTAATCCCAGCACTTTGAGAGTCCAAGGTGGGTGGATCACCTGAGGTCAGGAGTTAGAGACCAGCCTGGCC
The DNA here is from genome assembly GCF_028858775.2 of Pan troglodytes. Taxonomy (NCBI): domain Eukaryota; kingdom Metazoa; phylum Chordata; class Mammalia; order Primates; family Hominidae; genus Pan; species Pan troglodytes. The sequence continues at coordinate 36,731,520 of NC_086015.1, forward strand.
AACATGGTGAAACCCTGTCTTTACTAAAAATACAAAAAATAGCTGGGCATGGTGGCACACAACTGTAATTCCAACTACTCAGGAGGTTGAGGCACGAGAATCACTTGAAACTGGGAGGCGGAGATTGCAGTGAGCCAAGATTACGCCACTGCACTCCAGCCTGGGAGACAGAGCAAGACTCAAACTCAAAAATAAAAAAGCATACAGTTATGATGTTTAAGCTTCACCATGTTCTGGTGAGAGACTTGGTGCCCAGTATGAGTATATCCTGGGTCTCATGTTTTTCTTTTACTTGTGCTTCTGGTTATCAAGGGATGACCCTTCTTTCTTCCGTTTTCTGTCCCTTTGTTTTAAAAGGAGTATTTGCAGGAAACGTTGCCAATACCTTTTTGCCTGTGTACATTCTTGATGTTTAAAAAGAAAATAAATATCTGGCATTACTTTTTTCAATTTAAGTGTGTATTCATAAGGGATTTCAGTTGAATAACCTTAGCATTATACCGAAACATTGTGTAGTAAAATATTTATATTCAGTACTTGTAAAATTTGATTAAATATAATTTAATTTAGCAGATGCTTATGTGCTCTGCCAGGTTCTAAGGTACTCTGCTAGGTACTAAGGTGACAAAAACGTTGCAGTCCTTGCTTTCAAGGATCTCATGTCTAGGAAGAGATAAATTGGGCAACATCTGGTCGTGGACAAGGAGGAAAGAGGTGAAAGAGGTTAGGGAATGTTTCAAAGGAATTTGGATGTTTGTTTTGGGCCTTGGAAGATGGTTAATAGTTTGACAAGTCAGACAAGGAGGGGTAGAGCAGGATAACCAGCCTGGCAGAGAATATCACAAAAGGTATGAGCTTAATGGTGTGCTGGAGACCTTTCTGGTAATGAAATGAACAGTACCAGAGAAATGCAGAGGAGAGCAGTGGGAGATGATGTTGGCAATATGAGTGTGAGTGATAGCTTGAAGAACTTTGAATACTAGAAAGTTCAAATTTGATATGATTGGCAGTGTTCATAACAGAGAAAGTTTTAAGAAGTGGGTAGATCTGTTCTGGGTTTTAGAAAGATATTCTGAGTTTTGCTTAAAGTAATATTCATGCTTTTTAAAACAAGCCCAGGCTGGCCACAGTGGAGACCCCCGTCTCTATGAAAAATTAAAATTGTAAATAAATAAAACCAGCTCATCATTACGTTCGACTGTGAGCTTCTCATGAGTAGAGCTTCCTGTCACCCACTCTAGACTACTGAACCTCAGTCTCCAGGAGTGGGACCTGGGATTCTGCATTTTTTAAAGACAGGGTCTTGCTCTGCCACCTCAGGCTGGAGTATAGTAGCACAATCACGCCTCACTGCAGCCTTGATCTCCTGGGCTCAGGCAGTCTTCCCACCTCAGCTTCCTGAGTAGCTGGGACTACAGATACATGCCACCATGCCCAGCTAATTTTTGTATTTTTTGTAGAGATGCGATTTTGCCATGTTACTTAAGCTGGTCTCGAACTCCTGGGCTCAAGCGATCCGCCCGCCTCTGCCTTCCAAAGTTCTGGGATTACAGGCATGAACCACCATTTCCCACAAATTCTACATTTTGAAAATGCTCTCTAGGTAATTTAGACTAGCTCACTTGGAAATCACTGATTTAAATTATGGTCAAAAATATTTAATTTTGATAAACTTTGTTTCATCACCCTACAGACTGGTAATAACAACAACAAAGATGGATCTAATCATAAAGCTGAAAGTGGAGCTCTAATAGAAGCTGCAAAATCAAAGATACATCAGGTAGTATAAATTTTAAAGGGGGGCAATACATCACATATATTTAATTGTAGTTATGACAAATGAAGCAATGAGATAGATCATTGGAAGCAGTCAATAATTCAAGGTGCATATATTTGTCTTTTGAAGTATTGTAGTTTAGAAGCACATTTATCCTAAATACATTTTTCTTAAGAGGATAATATAATTTATTTAAATTGCTCTATAAATAAAGTTTGAGAGAAATGGCACGGGAATGTACTGCATGATAAAATCAACTGGAATTTTAAAAAGTCATTGTTAGCCATGTGCAGAAGAGGATTGATAGGATTTTTGCCCGGAACTTGAGTATTTAAGTTTTTTGTTTGTTTTTTGAGACGGAGCCTCACTCTGTCACCCAAGCTGCAGTGCAATGGTGCGATCTCGGCTCGCTGCAGCCTCTGCCTCCCAGTTTCAACCTCTGCCTCCCAGTTTCCTGCCTCAGCCTTCCTGAGTAGCTGGGATTACTAGTGTGCATCACCACACCCGGATAATTTTTTGTATTTTTAGTAGAGACAGGGTTTCATCATGTTGGCCAGGCTGGTCTCAAACTCCTGACCTCAGGTGATCCACCTGCCTCGGCCTCCAAAGTACTGGGATTACAGGCGTGAGCCACCACATCTGGCTAAGTTTTTATTCTACCGTGATTTTAGTATTTTGAAACATATTCGAAGAGTACAGTGAAAATAGCATATTTTCTAAAATTGTAAACTTGATTTAGCAAGTAATTAGTGTAACTATGTTGTAAATAGATTGGGTTTTCTTAACTAGAAAGTAAAACTGTATGTAAATCCACCATAGTTTTAACATACTAACATTTTCCCTTTGACAGTACAAAGTACGAGCTTATATCCAAATGAAGTCTCTGAAAGCATGTAAAAGGGAAATCAAGTCAGTCATGAATACAGCTGGAAATGTAAGTTTCTTCTGGACTTTTGTTTTTCAATTTGTGTCTTTCTTATTTAGACTATGGGTATTGTCAGGTTTAAATAATTTATCTTAGTCTTTTACATATACTGCCAGATATGAACCTTGCTATTTTAAAGTTGGGAAGTAGTAATAATACTGTGTCTATAGTTTAATTTTTTTTTTTTTTTACTTAAAATTACAACAAGCACTTTTCTATTTTATGTAACCTTCAAAACCACCATTTTAAATAACTGCCTATTTTTCTGTGACTGGTTTATCACAACTCACTTAAACATTTTGCTAATATTAGACATTTAGGTTATTTTAGAATTTTTTAGTATTATACTCAAAACATTTATGGCCAGGTGGTGACTCACCTGTAATCCCAGCACTTTAGGAGGCCAAGGTGGGCGGATCACCTGAGGTCAGGAGTTCAAGACCAGCCTGGTCAACATGATGAGACCCTGTCTCTACTAAAAATACAAAAATAAGCCGGGTGTGGTGGCGTGTGCCTGTAGTCCCAGCCACTAGGGAGGCTAAAGTGGGAGGATCACTTGAACCTGGGAAGCAGAAGTTGCAGTGAGCTGAGATCGTGTCATTGCACGCTAGCCTGGGCAACAGGGTGAGACCCTGTCAAAAAAAATTTTTTAAATAAAAAAAAATTTATTAAAAATCTAACAGTCAAATTGTAGCCAAAACCTGCCCCTTCCAAGTGACTTTTGGCTTGACAGTACCTTCGATTTAACTGAGATAGAATTACTTCTTCCTTCCACTCCCTCCACCCTAATCTTTCATTGATAATTTTTAAGACGGTGTAGGAAAGAAACAGAATTGTGAACAATCTTGATGCTTCTAGAAAAACTATAAATTTAGAAGTATAAAGTCATGAGAAAATATGGTTAAAAATCTCAGGCAGGATCCAGATTAGTCACTGAGTTAGTTAATATGCTAGTGATTTTTGAGAACAATTGTGGCCTAGACCTGAGCCTAAGAGGGAAAGGCCCAGTTAGCCAGCCACCCATTATCAAACTTTTTTTTTTTTTTTTTTTTTAATGATAAAAGACATAATTCCTAGCCAGGCGCAGTGGCTCACGCCTGTAATCCCAGCACTTTGGGAGGCTGAGGCGGGCGGATCACGAGGTCAGGAGATCGAGACCATCCTGGTTAACACAGTGAAACCCCATCTCTACTAAAAATACAAAAAATGAGCCGGGCGTGGTGGCGGGCGGCTGTAGTCCCAGCTACTCGGGAGGCTGAGGCAGGAGAATGATGTGAACCCGGGAGGCGGATCTTGCTGTGAGCTGAGACCGCGCCACTGCACTCCAGCCTGGGCGACAGAACAAGACTCATTCTCAAAAAAAAAAAAAAAAAAAAAAAAAGACATAATTCCTGCCTTAAAGGAGACCACAGTCATAGAGGAAAGACAATTGAAAATTAATAGTCATCCTAAATCGGCGAAAACTTCAGGAGGAATAGCTACCACTAAGAATAAGCACTGAAAGCCCTTGTTTCTTTAGTGACCAGAACTTTGGGGTGGGTGGGAGGCAGAGCAAAGGATAAACTAGGATTTAGAAGGAAAGCCTGCTGCTAAATTAAGTGAATAAATAGGCCAGGCGTGATGGCTCATGCCTGTAATTGCAGCACTTTGGAAGGCTGAGACAGGCAGATTACCTGAGGTCAGGAGTTTGAGACCAACCTTGCCAACATGGGGAAGCCCCATCTCTACTAAAAATAAAAAAATTAGGTCGGGCATGGTGGCTCACGCCTGTAATCCCCACACTTTGGGAGGCTGAGGCAGGCGGATCCCAAAGTCAGGAGTTCAAGACCAGCCTGACCAACATGGTGAAACCCCATCTCTACTAAAAATACAAAAATTAGCCAGGTGTGGTGGCATGCGCCTGTAATCCCAGCCACTGAGGAGGCTGAGGCAGGAGAATTGCTTGAACCCGGGAGGCGGAGGTTGCAGTGAGCCGAGATCACGCCACTGCACTCTAGCCTGGGCGACGGAGTGAGACTCCGTCTAAAAACAAAAACAAAAACAAAAATTTGCCTGGCATGGTGGCGCATGCCTGTAATCCCAGCTACTCAGGAGGCTGAGGCAGGAGAATTGTTTGAACCTAGGAGGCGGAGGTTGCAGTGATCCGAGATCATGCCACTGTACTCCAGCCTGGGTGACAGAGCAAGACTCCGTCTCAATCAATCAATCACTCAATCAGGATTCCAGGTGTCCTCCTAGATGGATGTTGAGTCTCCAGAGCTCTCTGCATGCTTTCGTACTCTAAACAGGTAGTACTATCTAGGGTCCTCCACCAGGAGGATTCTTAGGAGAAGTGAAAGGTGATCTACCATTCAAAACGTGATCTTTGGAACAGCAAGATTAGTGCTTGCAAATAAGGCATTCTGTTGAAAATTCTTCCATTTGTAGAATGGCACTTTTTTTTTCCTATTTGAAAAAGTATTTGATTATTTATATCTCTGTAGGTTCTAATGAAAGGTGCATTTGTATCCTAAAAAGTAAGAAAGATCACCAGTCTCTCTAATAACTATTAAAATGAAGGACATAGATTGTGTTGTCAAATTGGTTTTCAGTTAGTAGTGTAGTAGATGAACACAATCAGTTGATAATCTACAGACTGTATTCTTATACATATACCTATATTTATTTTTTCAGGTGGACCCTTAGTAATTCTTTTTACAAAGTGCTCTCTGACAAGTTTCAATTTTTTTGATTGTGAGAGCAATGAAAAATTTAAAGACTATATAGTTTTTTGTGACTGTGACTTAATTGATTCATTTATGGTTTTGAACACATGTCAGTACAACAGTATAATTAAGATCTTACGTTAGGCGTCTGAAAACAAATTATAAGTAACTTTCATATTTTCTCTACAGTCCGCACCCTCTCTCTTTCTTAAAAGCAATTTTGAGTACTTAAGAGGTAATTATCGAAAAGCCGTGAAGCTATTAAATAGTTCAAACATTGCTGAGCATCCAGGATTCATGAAAACAGGTAAAAGAAAATTGTGAAATTTTAACTTTTTTTTGCCTTGCTCTTCTACTCCTTCTTGCTTGTCCACCTCCCAACACCCAGTCTTTTGAGTGATTTATGCTAATTTTTTAATGAAAATGTTTTAATATTTCTGGTGCAAAAATTTCCCGGAATTCTTGTTTCTACTTTAGAAGAAACCTCATTACTTCTTGCTTTCACTTTGCTTTCTTTCTTTTTTTTACTTTTCCAGGTTGGATCGCTTTCCTCCCCTCCCCCACCTTCTTTTTTATTTTTATTTTATTTTATTTTATTTTTTTGGAAATAGGGTCTTGCTGAGTGCAGTGCCACAATCACAGCTCACTACAGCCTCAACCTCCTAGGCTCCAGTGATCCTCCCACCTCACCCTCCCAGGTAGCTGGGACTATAGGCATGCACCACCATGCCTGGCTTATTTATTGTAGAAACAAGGTCTCATTATGTTGCCCAAGCTGGTCTCAAACTCCTGGGCTCAAGTGATCCGCTGACCTCAGTCTCCCAAAGTGCTGGGATTACAGGCATGCACCACTGTGCCTGGCCCAGATAGCTTGTCTTTTTTCTTTAACCTGACTTGCCCTCCCTCCCTCCCTCCCTTCCTCCCTCCCTTCCTTCCTTCCCTCCTTCCTTCTTTCTTTTCCTTCTTTTCCTTCCTTCCTTCCTTCCCTCCCTTCTTCCCTTCCTTCCCTTCCCTCCCTTCCCTCCTTTCCTTCCCTTCCTTCTCTTCCCTTCCTTCTCTTCCCTTCCCTCCCTCTCTTCCCTCTCTTCCTTCCTTCCCTTCCTTCCCTTCCTTTCTTTTTTTTTTTTTTTTGACAGAGTCTTGCTCTGTTGCCCGAGCTGGAGTGCAGTGGCACCATCTTGGCTCACTACAGCCTCCATCTCCCTCCCGGGTTCAAGCAATTCTCCCACCTCAGCCTCCTGAGTAGCTGGGACTACAGGCACGCACCACCATGCTCAGCTAATTTTTGTATTTTTTGGTAGAGACAAGGTTTCCATGTTGCCTAGGCTGTATCGAACTCCTGACCTCAAGTGACCCACCCACCTCAGCATCTCAAAGTGCTGGGATTACAAGTGTGAGCCACCGCACCTGGCCCTTTCATTTGTTTTTGTAAGATCCTTGGACTTTTGCTTTGTGAAGTGAGACCTAATTTTTCTTTCATCTTTTTTTTTTTTTTTTTTTTTAGTGAATTACCATCTATACCAGAAAAGTGAGGCCTTTTAAGTAAATAATATGTTTTTACTTTTTTCTGCCATAAAGCCAGTTAATAATATAATTTTTTTCAGTAACTTGCCCAATTTTAATATGACTTCTTTAGATCATTACCTAGATCAAAAATCTTTCTATAATGCTAGGAAGATAAGTATTATTACATATTCTTTTTTTTTTTTTTGAGCCAGTGTCTCCCTCCGTCGCCCAGGCTGGAGTGCAGTGGCACGATCTCGGCTCACTGCAAGCTCTGCCTCCTGGGTTCGCGACATTCTCCTGCCTCAGCCTCCCGAGTAGCTGAGACTACAGGCGCCCGCCACTGCACCCGGCTAATTTTTTTGTATTTTTTTTTTTTAGTAGAGACAGGGTTTCACCGTGTTAGCCAGGATGGTCTCGATCTCCTGACCTCGTGATCCGCCCGCCTCGGCCTCCCAAAGTGCTGGGATTACAGGCGTGAGCCACCGTGCCCGGCCTATTACATATTCTTGCCTCTATTTAGACTAAAAAGTCTTACAAATCCTTTGATATTAATGATAATATGAAAGTAAAAATTGTGACTGTCATTTAGGTTTATATCATCAGTATTTGATGGGGCAGGAGAAGGAAAATCACTTATTCGAGAAATGAGGATAAACTATTGAAAATGTATGTTTTGCCTCAAGTTTAAAATGCAAACAATTAATATGTATTTTGGTATGTTTTGTCTTGTTTTTTTTGGATTCTATTCAGATACACGCACAGAATACACATGCAAACATACTGAGACCTTCCCCTATTTACCCTTTCAGTTCACAGGAGTGATGGAGGATGGAGAAAGGCACTTTTTCCTTATAATTCTCTTGTGGGTATTATTTCTGTTCTAAATACCCATTTCTAATTCTGCTCAATTTTAGTGTTTTGTTTTCATTGTCATAGTTTCTCCTCAGAGGTCCACTAACACACAACATGCAATGATCCCTCAAACTAAAAAGATAATATACTTTGAGAAAATTTTGCTTAGGATTTTCTTGATGTAGGTGTCAGTATTGACATTGTCAATCTTTAAAATGAAGGCAGGAGCTGGAAGTGGTGGCTCATGCCTGTAATCCTAATGCTTTGGGAGGCCAAGGCAGGAGGACCAGGAGTTCGAGGTTCTAGTGAATCATGATCATGCCACTGCACTCCAGCCTGGGCAACAGAACAAGGCCTTGTCTCTAAAAATAAATTAATAAATAAAGATGGCCAGGCGTGGTGGCTCACACCTATAATCAATCCCAGCACATTGGGAGACTGAGGCCGACGGATCACTTGAGGTCAGGAGTTCAAGACCAGGCTGGCCAACATGGAGAAACCCCGTCTCTACATAAAATACAAAAATTAGCCAGGCATGATGGCATGCGCCTGTATTCCCAGCTACTTAGGATCCCAAAGTGCTGGAATTGTAGGTGTGAGCCACCGAGCTCAGTCTAGTTTTTCTCTTTTAAATATTGTCATTGCCTAATTTAAAAATATGTCAGAAGATTACCTTTAGATTTTAAGTGCTAAACAATAAATATCCTGATTATTAATTTTGTCATTCTAGTCAGGCATTTTATGTCATTAAGGGCCATTGTTTTGGAATGTTTGGGTAGCTATTTAGAAAAACAACATTAAAGGCCGGGCGCGGTGGCTCACACCTGTAATCTCAGCACTTTGGGAGGCTGAGGCGGGCAGATCACAAGGCCAGGAGATAAAGACCATCCTGACTAACACGGTGAAACCCCGTCTCTACTAAAAATACAAAAAATTAGCCAGGTGTGGTGGCGGGCGCCTGTAGTCCCAGCTACTCAGGAGGCTGAGGCAGGAGAATGGCATGAACCCGGGAGGCAGAGGTTGCAGTGAGCTGAAATTGCGCCACTGCACTCCAGCCTGGGCGACAGAGTGAGACTCCGTCTCAAAAAAAAAACAAAAGAAAAGAGAATATTAAAGCTTAGATTACTTTCATTACGCCAAAATAAAATTCAGAGAGATGAAGGATTAACATTTAAAAATAAATAAAAGCAGTAAGATAAAACTTGGATGAATATTTTAATTTTGTGATGGAGAAGGCTTGAGTAAACATTTTCCAAAATCTAAGTACCATAGAATTTAGAAAACATGGCTAAATTTGATCACATTAAAATGTTAAACATTTTATGATTAAAAATGTAAACACACATACACATACTGAACCAAGTCACGAAACAAATGACAAACAGAGGTGGGCAGGAATATTTGAAACAGATGTGACAGAAGGTTTCTATAACATATAAAACAACTAGTAACCAACAGAAAAAACATCCGTAACCAAATAAAGCAATAGATCGGCCAGGAACGGTGCTCACACTTGTAATCTCAGCACTTTGGGAGGTCGAGGCAGGAGGATCACTTGATTCCAGGAGTTTGCGACCAGCCTGAGCAACACAGGGACCCTGTCTCTGCAAAAAAATAAAAAAATTAGCTGGGCATGGTGGCCCGTGCCTGTAGTCCCAGCTACTCAGGAGGCTGAGGCATGAGGATTGCTTGAGCCCAGGAGGTCGATGCTGCAGTGAGCCCTAATTATGCCACTGCACTGTAGGCTGGGCGATGGAATGAGACCCTGTCTCAGAGAAAGAAAAAAAATAATACGGGTGAAAGACAAGAGGCAACACAGGCTGAAAAATACAAATTCCCAAACATGAAAAGATGCTTAGCTGCAGTGGTATTTAAAGAAGTGTGAATTAAAATCAGTGGAGACTTACAGTTTAATAGACATACTCTGTTCTGTTCCTTATTATTTTTTTTTTTTTCTTTGAGACAGTCTCACTCTGTCACCCAGGCTGGAATGCAGTGGTGCGATCTCGGCTCACTGCAACCTCTGCCCTCTAGGGCCAAGCAATTCTCCTACCTCAGCCTCCCGAGTAACTGGGATTACAGGCGCCCTCCACTACGCCCGGCTAATTTTTTTTTTTTTTTTGAGACGGAGTCTCGCTCTGTCACTCAGGCTGGAGTGCGGTGGTGCGACCTCAGCTTACTGCAAGCTCTGCCTCCTGGGTTCCCACCATTCTCCTGCCTCAGCCTCCCGAGTAGCTGGGACTACACGCGCCCGCCACCACGCCCAGCTAATTTTTTGTATTTTTAGTAGAGACGGGGTTTCACCATGTTAGCGAGGATGGTCTCCATCTCCTGACCTCGTGATCCGCCCACCTCGGCCTCCCAAAGTGCTGGGATTACAGGCATGAGCCAATGCGCCCAGCCCAATGCCTGGCTAATTTTTGTGTTTTTAGTGGAGGTGGGGTTTCACCATGTTGGCCAGGCTAGTCTCGAACTCCTGACCTCAAGTGATCCACCCGCCTCAGCCTCCCAAAGTGCTGGGATTACAGGCGTGAGCCATCGTACCCAGCCTCACTCTGTTCTTTTCTATATATTCTTGCTATTCACTTAATATGCTTTGGTTGTTTCCATGCATACTTGCTTCCTTGTTTCTAATTTCTACATAATATTTCATTAGTGGATGCAATGCATATACATTATATTACTGATAAACACTTTTTGTCTTTTGCATTTTTGTATCATTTGTCTACAGTTACTAAAAATTAGCTGGGCATGGTGGCTCATGCCTGTAATCCCAGAACTTTGGGAAGCCAAGGTGAAAGGGTTGCTTGAGCCCAGGAGTTCGAAACCAGGGTAGGCAATATAGTGAGACCCTGTCTATTTTACAAAATTGTTTTAAAAAAGGAAAAAAAAAATCAACAAAATTAGACTAACAAAATAGGACTGGTTTTTTAAAAATAATTTGTATCACCTTTAATAAAAGAGATTTTAAAAGGAGTTTTAAAATTTTTCAGATATTTCCTAAATTTCAAATGCCTTGTGAACTGTTCTTTAGGGAGTAAGTGGAATGGTAACAGTGTTAACTCATGCAAGATGAGCCCAATTCTTGTCTGAGGGACATCAACATTAAAATTTTTCTGTGGACAAATTTATTTGCATTTTTTTCAGGTGAATGCTTGAGATGCATGTTCTGGAATAACCTTGGTTGCATCCATTTTGCCATGAGCAAGCACAATTTGGGAATATTCTACTTTAAAAAGGCTCTGCAAGAGAATGACAATGTCTGTGCACAGCTCAGTGCAGGTAGCACTGATCCAGGTAAGCCCAGTACTGGGGGACAGTTTGTATTTACTACTTCAGAAAAGCATGATTTAAAAAGCATGAATGTGGTTAAAATACCCACCATGTAGACTTACATATAGTTAACTCTGATCTTACCCAACAAGTTTGGCTCTGGGGATTTTTAGTAGATATTGCTACTTTGAATAGCAATAACAAGGTGTTAAGAGTAATTTTGAATTATCCAGAAATTTAAGTTGCATTCCATTTTTCATTGATTTGAAAATGAGTAATTCCCTGTGGTAATGTTATATACCAGAATGTTTGATTAGTCACAACATGACTGTGCCAAACTAGGTTTATTATAGTTTTGTTTTGTTTTGTTTTGTTTTGATACAGAGTCTAGCTCTATCACCCAGGCTGGAGTGCAATGGTGTGATTTCAGCTCATTTCAACTTCTGCCTCCTGGGCTCAAGTGACCCTCCCACTTCAGCCTCCTGAGTAGCTGGAACTACAGACACATGCCACTGTACCTGGCTAATTTTTGTGTTTTTTGTAAAGATTGGGTTTCACCATGTTGCCCAGGCTGGTCTGGAACTCCTGGCTTAAGTGATCCTCCCACCTCAGTCTTCCAAGGTGCTGGAATTACAAGCATAAGCCACTGTGCCCGGCTTGTTATAGATTCTTTGCAGAGTTTTACATGTGATACTACTGGCAGCATCTGACGGTCTTTAAGCAAATTCCTGACATTTATCCTTTAATATTCATTATCATATGGATCCTTGATCTGAAATGCCTAAAATCAAACAATTATTTAGCTTTTAAAAATAATAACCTATTTAGGCCAGGTGCGGTGGCTCACGCCTGTAATCCCAGCACTTAGGGAGGCCGAGGTGGGCAGATCACGAGGTCAGGAGATCGAGACCATCCTGGCTAACACAGTGAAACCCTGTCTCTACTAAAAATACAAAAAAAATTAGCCGAGCATGGTGGCAGGCGCCTGTAGCCCCAGCTACTTGGGAGACTGAAGCAGGATAATGGCATGTACCCAGGAGGCGGAGCTTGCCGTGAGCCGAGATCATGCCACTGCACTCCAGCCTGGGTGACAGAGCGAGACTCTGTCCAAAATAATAATAATAATAATAATAATAATAATAATAACCTATTTAATTGATGGCAAATGTATTATAAATCAAGGTAGACCGAAACATTGAATAGGTTTTATTGTCATGAACACATGACAATAAAATGGTTAACCAAGATGAATTTTTTTTTTTTTTTTTTTTTTTTTTTTTTTCTTCCTGAGACGAAGTCTCACTCTGTTGCCCAAGCTGGAGTGCAGTGGCGTGATCTTGGCTCACTGCATCCTCCACGTCCCAGGTTCAAGCAATTTTCCTGCCTCAGCCTCCCGAGTAGCTGGGACTACAGGCACATGCCACCATGCCCGGCTAATTTTTGTATTTTTAGTAGAGATGGGGTTTCACTATTTTGGCCAGTCTAGTTTTGAACTCCTGACTTCGTGATCTGCCCGCCTTGGCCTCCCAAAGTGCTGGGATTACAGGCGTGAGCCACTGTGCCCAGCTGAAAATTTTAAAAAGTGGAAACTTTATATAGACTCTAAAAATGTTGGCTAGGAAAGATGGCTCATGCCTGTAATCCCAACATTTAGGGGAGGCCAAGGTGGATCACTTGAGTCCAGGAGTTCAAGACCAGCCTGGGCAACATAGTGAGACCCCCCCCATCTCTACAAAAATAAAAATAAAAAATAAAAGAGAATAAAGTAAAAATGTAGAAAAGTAGTATAAGGTGCAAAGGAGTGAGAGCGGGTCCCATCTCTTATCTTTGCCTTCCTGGAACGTTGTTGCCTGAGGAGCTGGCAAATGAGAAGAGACATCTCTGGCTCTGCTAGCATAGACAACTGAGATGACTCTGGAGAATATTTGTGGGGTTGAGAATGGAGACCACCATTGGCGAGAGCTATTAAAACTCAGATCAGGATTATTGGTGTTAAACATGGTAGTGTCTAAGTACTTAATGGAGTAAATGTTTTCAAGGTTACTATTACTGTAAATCTAATGATGTATTCTTATCTAATTTTTATCACTAGGTAAAAAATTTTCAGGAAGACCCATGTGTACGTTACTAACCAATAAGAGATATGAGTTGCTGTATAACTGTGGAATTCAGCTTCTTCACATTGGAAGGCCTCTTGCTGCCTTCGAATGTCTGATTGAAGCTGTTCAGGTTTATCATGCAAATCCTCGCCTCTGGCTACGGCTGGCTGAATGCTGCATTGCTGCCAATAAGGGGGTGAGTGCTACTTGGGTATCTTTTTGAACCCTGTCTTCTCCCCACTTACTACATGGAATGGTTAAAAAAAAAAAAAAACCTTGGAAACATACATAAGACATTTCTCTTTTTATTTATTTATTTATTTATTTATTTATTTTTTGAGACGGAGTTTCTCTCTTATTGCCCAGGCTGGAGTGCAATGTTAACGATCTCGACTCACTGCAACCTCCACCTCCCGGGTTCAAGTGATTCTTCTGCCTCAGCCTCCCAAATAGCTGGGACTACATGCACATGCCACCACGCCCAGCTAATTTTGTATTTTTAGTAGAGACGAGGTTTCACCATGTTGCCCAGGCTGGTCTTGAACTCCCGACCTTATGTGATCTAGCCACCTCAGCCTCCCGAAGTGCTGGGATTACAGGCGTGAAATGTATAGTCTTCTCTTCTTAACCACTGGGGGAAAAAAATTAGTTTCAAAAAGTCATTTGTTGGCCGTGCGCAATGGCTCACGCCTGTAATCCAAGCACTTTAGGAGGCTGAGGCGGGTGGATCACTTGAGCTCAGGAGTCCAAGACCAGTCTGGACAACATAGTGAGACCTCCATCTCTACAAAAAATTACTGGGTGTGGCAGTGAGCGCCTGTAGTCCCAGCTATTCAAGAGGCTGAAGCGGGAAGATCGTTTGAGCCTGGGAGGTGGAGGTTGGAGTGAGACCAGATAGAGCCACTGCACTCCACCTTAGGCAACAGAGCGAGACCCTGTCTCAAAAAAATAAAAATAAAAATTTAAAAAGTCATTTGTTAACATTCTCATTCTTGGTAAGTAAGTATGGCAACATTAAAGAGTTGAAGCCAGTGAGAAAGTCATGTATGTTGGAACAGTGGTCTGCTAGCTGCTCCAGGGGTCAGGATACATGCATCTGCTGGCGTAAGAATAGTGTGTAGCCTGGTGATTAGAAAAGGTCTGATAACAGCCAGGCGCGGTGGTCACGCCTGTAATCCCAGCACTTTGGGAGGCCGAGGCGGGTGGATCACGAGGTCAGGAGATCGAGACCATCCTGGCTAACACAGCGAAACCCCCGTCTCTACTAAAAATGCGAAAAATTAGCCAGGCGTTGTGGGCCTGTAGTCCCAGCTACTTGGGAGGCTGAGGCAGGAGAATGGCGTGAACCCAGGAGGCGAGGCTTGCAGCTAGCCAAGATCGCGCCACTGCACTCCAGCCTGGGTGACAGAGAGACTCTGTCTCAAAAAAAAGTTCTGATAACATAATGTGGAAAGAGCTGCATTAAGCTGGATTTCCTTCAATGCCTGAGGGTTTTACTTTGGTTTCAGTAAATGATACAGAGTTTATGGATTACCAGGCTGTTTCTCTCTGACACATGATTGCCCGTGGTAGCTACGGGAATAGGCCAGTTTACATTGATTTCCATGCTTAGATAATCTCTAAATGGCAATTGGTGGAAGCCTTTTGAATTTCAATTTGGGAGGGATCAGTAGGAGATAGGGGAAAGACGGGTTGTATCAGAATTATCAGATATGTGTGTCTTCCATTTGCTACCCCACGCCCTGCCCTTGCTGTGCTTTTTGGGTGTGTATAGACATTGGGAAGGTATGGTACCTGGAGGTTTTTCCTTGCATGCCTACCATAGGTGATACAAGATGTTGAGGCTCTCCTCCCGCTGAACAGCAGTTTCTGAGAAGTACAAGAACTAAGGGGATTAAAGAAGTGTGTTTGCTAGTTTTCATACATGGTACTTAGGTAGTTTATGATTTGAGTATACCAACAGAGGAAGAGATGAGTGATTTGTCTTTGAAAGACTTTAATGATTTAATTATACTTTGCTTTTTAAAAGACAACTTTCTTATTGGTTAATTCTTAACTGATAAACAGTTCTAGGCAGAATTTATACTTCTTAAAGATAAAAGAAGCAAATAGAAATTGCTTATTCTCTTTAATCTGTTTATAAATTTAAGTGTTGGGGGCCTTTCTTTGGTATTTACTGGAAACCAGGGAGTTACCTTTTTCTGGGACTAGGGAAAGATTGTAAAGTTTAATATTTTCTTTTTAAATTAACTGGTTTTAGAAATAGTACTTTTAGGATTGTGTTCTACAGAAGCCATTAAGCTTACAAGGTCTCCTCCCCTCCCCCTAGAGGAGAAGGAGCGGGAGGGGAGGATAAGTATTTTCCATATTAATATGCTGCCAGTCCTGTTTTTTTTTCTAGAAAAGTTGTAAATTTGTAATTTTTAAAAAATGGTAAAGATGACTTTCGGTTGCCATAGCTTCATGAACACACACAATTTGTGCTGCTAATAGGAAACTTGCCACCAGTAATATCTTTGTCTGTGCTTTTCCTCCTCCTAAAAAAAACTTTAGGGTAACCTAAAAAACGGTAAAAACAAGCCCAAAACACTAATAAAATCAGAGGACAAATCCCAATACGAGTAATTGCAAACTCCAAATAAAATTTCATAAAATTTGTTTTATTTAGTCAGGACAGGAGGTATGCTGAACAAAGTAGTTTGTACCTTCAGAAATAAATTCATTTTGGATTTAAAAAAATTAACTTGTTTATGCTAAGGAGGACATTTTGTCCTGAATATCTGGTACATATTATTTCAGACTTGGCAGAGGCAAGGCTTATATTTACCTGGGCAGTGTATAAATATGGGAAAAGATCTGCTAAACAAAAATAGTCCCAATATTTTAATTATGTATGATCCTTTTACCTTAAAACTTATCTGGCACACTTTCTGCCTATCGGTGCTTGAAGGTATGGATTATTATTCTACGTTTTTTAGTTCCATTCCATCATGGGCCAGTTTGTTTTCATCTGTTGCATCTTCGTATCTAGCCATTTGGATCAGTTTTCATGGCCTTAGCAATAAGAAAAGAGAAGAGAATATGGATGAATCCATGTAAATTGATTACCACAACTAGGAAAAGAAGTCAGAACGGAAGTCCTCACAATAATGGTTTAAAATATCCACTTTTGCATTAATATTGCATGGCCTTCTCTATACACAATTAGTTTTGATCAGAGCAGTTTTATTGTATTTTTTAGCACTGCGTAGTATGTTCTTTATTAAAAGTCATATATGGAAGTGCAACTATAATAAGTTACATTCAGGAGCAATAAGTAACAGTACAGAAACATTTGTGTTTAGAGAAAAGACTTTTTGCAGGGCAGAGATTAGTTTTGCAAATTCATATTGATTGACTCCGGTTTGTTCTGGTATGTGAGAATTTGGATGTCATTATAAGATAACTACTTGGGATTCCATCTGCAGGTAAATTAGAGACTTGTTTTATTTTATTTTATTTTTGAGACAGAGTCTCACTCTTCACTCAGGCTTGAGTGCAGTGGCGTGATCATGGCTCACTGCAGTCTCGACCTCCCTGGTGTCAAGCAATCTTCCCTCCTCAGCTTCCCTAGTAGCTGGGACTATAGGCATGCATGACCGCACTTGGCTAATTTTTGTGTTTCTTTGTAGAGGTGGAGTTTCACCACATTGCCCACACTGGTCTCAAGTTCCTGGGCTCTAGCGATCCACCCGCCTCAGCCTCCCAAAGTTCTAGGATTACAGGTGTGAGCCACCTTGCCCAGCTTAGTTTTATTTTTTAGATTTGGCCTAGAGCAGTGGTTCGTGCCTGTATTCCCAGCACTTTGGGAGGCTGAGGCGGGTGGATCAGAAGGTCAGGAGATCAAGACCATCCTGGCTAACACGGTGAAACTCCATCTCTACTAAAAATACAAAAAATTAGCCAGGTTGTGGCACCCACCTGTAGTCCCAGCTACTCAGGAGGCTGAGGCAGGAGAATTGCTTGAACCTGGGAGGCGGAGGTTGCAGTGAGCCGAGATTGTGCCACTGCACTCCTGCCTGGGTGACAGAGCGATACTCCATCTCAAAAAAATAAATAAATAAAAGATTTTTTCTGGCTGGGCGCGGTAGCTCACACCTGTAATCTCAGTACTTTGGGAGGCCGAGGCGGGCGGATCACTTGAGGTCAGGAGTTTGAGACTAGCCTGGCCAATGTGGTGAAACCCCATCTCTACTAAAATACAAAAATTAGCCAGGTGTGGTGACAGGCGCCTGTAATCCTAGCTACTCGGGAGGCTGAGGCAAGAGAATCACTGGAACTCAGGAGGTGAAGGTTGCAGTGAGCCGAGACGACACCGCTGCACCCAAGCCTAAAGAAAAATTTTCCAGCCTCAGCAACTTGGCAAAACCCTGTCTCTAAAAAAAATAAATAGAAAAATTAGCCAGTCATGGTGGCACACACCTGTACCTGTAGTCCCAGCTACTTGGGAGGCTGAAGCAGGAGGATCACTTGAGCCCAGGAGGCTGAAGTTGCAGTGAGCCGAGATCATGCCACTGTACTCCATCCTGGGCAACAGAGCCAGACCTTGTCTTAAAAAAGAAAAAAAAGAAAGGAAAAAAAAAAAAGGTAGATACAGGGGGGTCTCACTATGTTGCCCAGGCTGGTCTCACACTCCTGATTTCAAGTGATCCTCCTGCCTTAGCTTCCCAAAGGGCTGGGATTACGGGCATGAACCACTGCACCCAACCAAATTAGAGACTTAGAATGAAGGGGGATCATAAATCAAATTATCACTGTGAGCTCTGTAGTGAGATAATACATCTTAATCAAATATCCTAAAGTACTATGTATGTGTAAGTAGCTTTTATTATTTTCAGTTTAATGTTTATTCATTTGGTTTGGGGATTTTAATTTCCTAGAAGGCAAGTATTGTGTCCATGTAAATTTTTACCATGTACAGCTTATTAAAGTTTATATATTGTTGACAATGTAATTAATACTTTGAATTAAGAAGGAAATGATCTGTGTTTAGGAAGTGGAGCTGCTTCCTTTTTCTTTTACACTATTTTGGGCTCTCTTATTTTCCTTACTCTGATGTCAAAGTACCTGTAACATGTAGCATGGTACTGGAGGTCTAGAATATTCTAAGTAAATGATTCTAAATAAATTATTGGGACATAATTGAATTGGATTTTGTTTGTAGAATTTTCTCCAATCTCATGTAAACAAAATGTAGCACATATCCCAGATTTTCAGCCTTATATACTTTTTCCACTAATACCAAACATGTTTCCATTATCACCAAAAAAAGTCCTCATTGACTTTAAGAACTTTCTTAAATTTAGAGTAATTGTGAGAGATATTCCCTCATTTTTTATACCACATCTTACAATTCCCTTAAATTTATTGGAAATTATTTGTATTTTGTAGACTTCTGAACAAGAAACTAAAGGCCTTCCCAGCAAAAAAGGAATTGTACAGTCTATTGTTGGTCAAGGCTATCATCGTAAAATAGTTTTGGCATCACAGTCTATACAGAATACTGTTTATAAGTAAGTATTTTGCAAAGAAAAAGTGTATATATATTTAATACTAGTTTACATAATGTTACTTATATATAAAAGTATGATTAGGATTTATCATTGCATAGGAGGAACCACTTTGTAACTAGATTTTATTGCTATTTCAACAAACAGACCCTCATGTATAGGTCCATAGTGAATGTTATCTAACATGATTTTGGTTTATTACATCCATGGGTGCTGCAATTATTGATGGCCTAGGAAACCCTACTCTGTTCAGTGTCATTATTAAGAATGTCCAGAAGAGGGCATCTTGGTATTTCCTTTTTATGTAGTTTTGGTTATCATTGATACTTTTCATTTAGGTATTTTCTTAGAGTCCCTAGGACTGAAAATACATGAAAGGGAATTCTTACTATTCAGAGAAAAAAGGTGTATTAAAACATAAAGCAACCAAAGCAGTATAGAAGCTGTCACATGTATAATCTTCATTTGACAATTTGGAATTGCCATTATTTGTAAAGTGGCAAACTTTGCAAATAATTAGCTGCCTTAATTTGTTTTTGTCAAAGAAGAAAATTGTTCTCTACCATTTAAAAGTTTTTCCACAGTTTAAAAAATATCTGATACACAATAATTTAGTCTTAATTTAGTTAAACTATAATGCAAGAATATTTTTTAAAACTATTATGATAAAGCATTTCAAAGTTTTAAAGCAATTTCAAAGTTGTTACTACTTTTCAAAATTTTATTTTTCTCTAGTAAAGATTCTGTTTGGGTATATCAAACCAACAGAAAGTTGTATAAAATGTCAATGAAATTATAAGACAAAAAGTAATGTTGGTGTTTCAAAGTGTATAGAGGCATTTTTGAAAGCAAGGATCAACCAAAGTAAGGCTCAAACGTGAAAATCTGTTTTCTTCCCTTTCATCCCATTCTTAGTATACCTCTCCTTGCCCTCATTACAGTTGCCCTTGTCTGCAGTTTCTCTAATATGTTAACATTAACATTGTGATATACATCAAATTATCTCTCCTCCTTGGTCTCATTCCTAGAGACACAGTGTATGTAATTTATATACTTGCAATCCATTATTTATACTATTTACAAACTATACTTAGGATTTGGGTTCTTTAGCATGCTTTTATAACTGCTTATATTAAAATTTCTACCTATCAAAAGGCATAACTTTCATTTATAATCGATTGGTTTTATTCCTCATAATAAAAGAGCCTTATTTTAAAATATTTTATCCGCTTAGCTAATTTGGTTTTGTTCTTTTAAGTGATGGGCAGTCTTCGGCCATTCCTGTAGCCAGTATGGAGTTTGCAGCCATATGTCTCAGAAATGCCTTGTTGCTGCTACCTGAAGAACAGCAAGATCCAAAGCAGGAAAATGGGGCTAAAAATAGTAATCAATTAGGTGGGAACACAGAGAGCAGCGAAAGCAGTGAAACTTGCAGGTATTCTAATCCTTGTGACCTCCCTTGGCAAAATCCTTTCAGGACTTCTTTAGTAAACCCTTTGTTCTTTAAGTAAATTCCTAAAATCTTCAACCTGAATTTCTGAAATTCTGTTTTGCGTAACAAGAAAGGAAAGTATTTATGTTTCTGAGTCTTTCTGGAAGAGAGAAATAAGGTGAAGGCTAAGTTAGGAGAGATCCTTGAAAAAGAAAAGTAGAAAGTAGCAGCTTTGGCCGGACGCAGTGGCTCATGCCTGCCTGTAAAAGGCTGAGGCAAGAGAATTGCATGAACCCAGGAGGCAGAGGTTGCAGCGAGCCGAGATTGTGCCACTGCACTCCAGCTTTGGCGACAGAGTGAGACTTCATCTCAAAAAAGAAAGTAGCAGCTTTTCATTGACAAGAGGGATATTTGTAAGAAGTCCTGTTGTCAGACAGCTTTAAAAAAAATTTGGCCAGGTGTGGGGGCTCACGCCTGTAATCCCAGCACTTTGGGAGGCCAAGATGGGTAGATCACTTGAGGTTAGGAGTTCAAGACCAGCCTGGCCAACATGGTGAAACCCCGTCTCTACTAAAAATACAAAAATTAGCTGGGCGTGGTGGTGGGCACCTATAATCCCCGCTACTGGGAAAGCTGAGGCAAGAGAATTACTTGAACCCGGGAGGCAGAGGTTGCAGTGAGCCACGATCATGCCACTGCACTCCATCCAGCCTGGTGACAGAATGAGACTCCATCTCAAAAAAACAGAAAATTTATTAAAATAAACACTTAACTCCTAAAGCTGCTTATTTCTTATTATCCTCTGTCTATCCTCTTAATATACTATAATCACTAACCTCCGGAATATTTTTGTATATTTCTGGTTTTCTAGTATAAATTCAAAATTATGCAAATCTAGGCAGGGTGCTGGAGGAGGCCAAGAGTTCAAGTCTAGTCTGGGCAGCATAGCAAGACCCCATCTCTTCAAAAAAATTAAAAATAAATAAATAAAAATTATGTGACTATAGAAATTGGGAGAACTTTTGGTAAGGACAAAACACATACCATTATATATAGGAAATTCAGCTTTTTTCTTTCTTTCTTTCTTTTCTTTTGTTTTCTTTTTGTTTTGTTTTTTGTTTGTTTGTTTGTTTTTGAGACAGAGTCTCCCTCTGTCACCCAGGCTGGAAAGCAGTGGCACGATCTCAACTCACTGCAACCTCCACCTCACAGGCTCAAGCGATTCTCCTGCCTCAACCCCCTAAATAGCTGGGATTATAGGCCCAGTGCCACTATGCCCGGCTAATTTTTGTATTTTTAGTAGAGACAGGGTTTTGCCATGTTGTCCAGGATGGTCTTGAACTCCTTACCTCAAGTGATCCGCCCTCCTCGGCCTCCCAAAGTGCTGAGATTGCAGGCATGAGCCACTACACCCAGCTGGAAATTCTGCTTTTTATACATGGCATCGTTAAACTTACATCTCCCATCCCAGCATTTTTTCTTGATTATAATAGCAATCAATACATATTTACTATAGAAAATTTGGGCCAGGCATGGTGGCTCACACCTGTAATCCCAGTGCTAAGGGAGACCAAGGCTGAAGGATTGCTTGAAGCTAGGAGTTCGAAGCTAGCCTGTCCAACATAATGAGACCCCATCTCTACAAGAAATAAAAAAATTAGTTGAGTGTGGTGCCAGGCACCATTAGTACCAGCTACTTGGGAGGCTGGTGTAGGAGGATCGCCTGAGCCCAGGAGTTTGAAGCTGCAGTGAGCTATGATCATGCCACACTGCACTCCAGCCTGGGCAACAGTCTCAAAAACCCAGTCTCAAGAAAAGGCAGGGGTTGAGGGGGTCAGGGTAATTAGAATAATGAGAAATGCGTGAAAATATTCAGTTATTTCCCTTTTGTAGTAAAGATATTGTTTTCAGTTAGAGATTTTTTAAAGCAGTATTGGAGGGGTGGGGGCAGTGGGGGAAGAAACTAATATACAATATAGCTTTAACATGTTAGTGTTACCAAATTACTAAGTATTTCCATTGTTTAACTCTTTTACACTTTTGTTGTAAAAAGTTACATGGGAGGCCGGGCAAGGTGAGACACCTCTGTAAATCTAGCACTTTGGGAGGCCAAGGCAGGCGGATCACCTGAGGTCAGGAGTTCGAGACCAGCCTTGCTAACATGGTGAAACCCCGTTTCTACTAAAAATACAAAAAATTAGCTGGGCGTGGTGGTGTGCGCCTGTAATCCCAGCTACTCGGGAGGCTGAGGCAGGAGAATCACTCAAACCTGGGAGGCAGAGGTTGCAGTGAGTTGAGATCGTGCAATTGCACTCCATCCTGAGCGACGAGCAAAACTCTGTCTCAAAAAAAAAGTTGGGAGTGAGGACAGGGAAACAAAATTTTACGTTTAATTATTTATTTGTTGCTCTTCATAATTAAGACTCTTACCTCTATTTTAGCAGTAAAAGCCATGATGGAGATAAATTCATTCCAGCTCCACCTTCTTCTCCATTGAGAAAACAGGAATTAGAAAACTTAAAGTGAGTATCTAAACAAAATTAGCATTGCATCTATTGAAATGAACATATTCATGGCTGGGCACAGTGGCTCATACCTCTAATCCCAGCACTTTGGGAGGCCGAGGCTGGTGGATCACTAGGTCAGGAGTTCGAGACCAGCCTGGCCAAGATAGTGAAACCCTGTCTGTACTAAAAATACAAAAATTAACCGGGCGTGGTGGCGGGAGCCTGTAATCCCAGTTACTTGGGAGGCTGAGGCAGGAGAATTGCTTGAACCCGGGAGGCGGAGGTTGCAGTGAGTGTGCCACTGCACTCTAGCCTGAGCAACTCTGTCTCAAAAAAAAAAAAGAACACATTCTTTTTTATCTTGTTGATACTGTTAATATGATGAATTACACTGATCAAATGTTAAACCAATCTTTCAATCTTGTGATAAACCCTACTTGGTCAGAATGTATTTTCTTTTGTATAAATTTTTAGATTTGATTTGTTAATACTTTGTTGGGAATAAGTGCTTCTATATCCGTGAGGAAGATTGGTCCATACTTTTCTTTCCTAGAAATGATTTTGTCAGATTTGGTTTCAGGATTATGCTGACCATATAAATGAGTTGAGAAGTGCTTCATCTTCCTCTGTTTTCTGCAAGAGTCTGTGTAAGATAGGTATTACTCATGGACACAAAGAGGGGAACAACGGGCGCTAAGGCCTCCTGGAGGGTGGAGGGTGGTAGAGGATCAGAAAAAATAACTATTGGGTACTAGGCTTAGTACCTGGGTGACAAAATAATCTGTACAACAAACCCCCATGACACAAGTTTACCATATAACAAACCTGCACATGTAGCCCTGAACTAATAAAAAGGACAGGTATTACTTCTTCCTTAAGTATTTGATAGAATGCACCAGTGAAACCATCTAGCCTAGGATTTTCTTTGCAGGAAGATTTTTGATAATGAATTCAACTTGTTCAACAACACTTTTTTCAGATTTTATATTTCTTTTTTTTTTTTTTTTTTTTTTTTGAGATGGATTCTCGCTCTGTCTCCCAGGCTGGAGTGCAGTGCGCGATCTCGGCTCACTGCAAGCTCCGCCTCCTGGGTTCACACCATTCTCCTGCCTTGGCCTCCTGAGTAGCTGGGACTACAGGCGCCTGCCACCACACAGGGCTAATTTTTTGTATTTTTAGTAGAGACAGGGTTTCACCTTGTTAGCCAGGATGGTCTCGATCTCCTGACCTCGTGATCCACCCACCTCGGCCTCCCAAAGTGCTGGGTTTACAGGCGTGAGCCACAGCATCCGGCCTGTATTTCATCTTATCTCAGTTTGGTTAAGTTTTATTTTTCAAGGAATTTTCTAAGTTGTCAAATTTATTGGCATAACATTGTTCATAATATTTTTTTTACCTTTTTAATGTCTGTAGAATCTGCAGTTATACCTCTATTTTCTTTCTTTCTTTTTTTTTTTGAGATGGAGTTTTACTCTCTGTCCCAGGCTGGAGTGCAGTGGTATGATCTCGGCTCACTGCAACCTCTGCCTACCAGTTTCAGGCGATTCTCCTGCCTCAGCTTCCCAAGAAGCTGGGATTACAGGTGCCTGCTAGCACGCCTGGCTAAATTTTTGTGTTTTTAGTAGAGACGGGGTTTTACCATGTTAGCCAGGCTGGTCTCGAACTCCTGACCTCAGGTGATCCACCCGCCTCAGCCTCCCAAAGTTTTGGGATTACAGGCATGAGCCACTGCGCCTGGCCAGTTTTCATTTGTGATATTTGTGGGATCTCTTGCTTTCTCTCCTTTCTTTCCTAAGCAATCCTGCTAGCAATTTACATATTGGATTGATGTTTTCAGAGAATAGACTTCTACTTCATTTTCTGTTTTCTTTTTTTTTTTTTTTTTGAGACGGAGTCTCGCTCTGTCGCCCAGGCTGGAGTGCAGTGGCGCGATCTCGGCTCACTGCAAGCTCCGCCTCCCGGGTTCACGCCATTCTCCTGCCTCAGCCTCCCGAGTAGCTGGGACTACAGGCGCCCGCTACCACGCCCGGCTAATTTTTTGTATTTTTAGTAGAGACGGGGTTTCACCGTGTTAGCCAGGATGGTCTCGATCTCCTGACCTCGTGATCCGCCCGCCTCGGCCTCCCAAAGTGCTGGGATTACAGGCGTGAGCCACCGCGCCCGGCCCATTTTCTGTTTTCTATTTCGTTTCTGCTCTTTATTTTATTCTTCTACTAACTCTGGTTTATTTTGCTCTTTTTTTAACTTCTTATGCTGGTCACTGATTTTTAGATGGTCCTTTTCTACACAGTTCCCTTTAAGCCTGCTGTGACTTCCTTCCACAAATAGTTATGTTTTATTTGTTTATTTCACTCCATGGTGTCTTTTTTTCAAAATTAAACTTCATTTAGAGACGATTGTAGATTCACGTAATAGTCTAAAAAGTAATACAGATGCCTGGGCAACATGGTGAGACCCTGTCTCTAAAAAAAAAATCAAAAAATTAGGCCAGGTGCAGTGGCTCACGCCTGTGATCCCAGCACATTGGTGGGCTGCAGAGGCAGGCAGATCAGCTGAGGTCAGGAGTTCGAGATCAGCCTAGCCAACATGGTGAAACCCCATCTCTCCTAAAAATACAAAAGTTGGCCAAGTGTGGTGGCGGGTGCCTGTAATTCCAGCTACTTGGGAGGCTGAGGCTGGAGAATCACTTGAGCCCAGGAGGCAGAAGTTGCAGTAAGCCAAGACTGTGCCGTTGCACTCCAGCCTGGGCAACAAGAGTGAAACTCCGTCTCAAAAGAAAAAAAGAAAGAAAAAAAGAAAAAAAATTATCTGGGCGTGATGTTGCATGCCTGTGGTTCCAGGTAGCTGGCAGGCTGAGGTGGGAGGATCACTTTAAGCCCTGGAGGTCATGGCTGCAGTAAGCTGTGATTGTACCACCAAACTCCAGCAAGGATGACAGATCGAGGCTCTGTCTCTAGAAATAAAGAATAATACAGAGACCTAATCTACCCTCTACCCAGTTTTCTCAAAGGCAACTTCTTACAGAACTTTAGTACATGCTGGGTGCGGTGGCTCATGCCTGTAATCCCAGCCCTTTGGGAGGCCGAGGTGGGCGGATCACGAGGTCAGGAGTTCAAGACCAGCCTGACCAATATGGTGAAATCCCATCTCTACTAAAAATACAAAAATTAGCTGGGTGTGGTGGCGTGTGCCTGCAGTCCCAGCTATTCGGGAGGCTGAAGCAGGGGAATCGCTTCAACCGGGGAGGCGGAGGGAGGTTGCAGTGAGCCAAGATCGTGCTATTGCCTAGGCAACAGACTCTGTTTCAAAACAAAAAAAGAACTTTAGTACAATATCACAGTCAAGATATTGACATTGATACAGTAAAGATACAGAACTTTTTTTGTTTTACAATATTTTCATTACATTCAATTTCTTAAAATTTTTTTAAAATTTTGTGGCCGGGCGCGGTGGCTCATGCCTGCAATCCCAGCACTTTGGGAGGCCGAGGCGGGCGGATCACAAGGTCAGGAGATCGAGACCATCCTAGCTAACACAGTGAAACCCTGTCTCTGTTAAAAATACAAAAAATTAGCCGGGCTTGGTGGCGGGCGCCTGTAGTCCCAGCTACGCGGGAGGCTGAGCCAGGAGAATGGCGTGAACCTGGGAGACGGAGCTTGCAATAAGCCGAGATCGCATCACTGCACTCCAGCCTGGACGACAGAGCGAGACTCCGTCTTAAAAAAAAAAAAAAAAAAAAAAAATTTGTGTAGGTGTGGGGTCTTGCTGTCCTGCCCAAGCTGATCTCAAACTTCTGGCCTCAAGCAATCCTCCCACCTTGGCCTCCCAAAGCACTGGGATTATAGTTGTGAGCCACCGTGCCTAACCCAGAACATTTTTATTACTACGAAAGATCCCTCATATTGCCCTCTTATAGCCATACGCACTTCCACTCCTGCTCCTGCCCCTTATTTAACCCTTGGTTACGACTAATCTCTTTTTAATTTCTATAATTTTGTCTTTCAAAAATGTTATATAAATGGAATCATACAGCATGTAACCTTTTGGGATTGATTTTTTTCATTCAGTATAATTCTTGGAAAATTCATTTAAGTTTGCTGAGTAAATCAATTGTTGTTCCTTTTTATTGGTGAGTATTATTCCATGGTATGATTGTACCTCAGTTTAATCATTCACCTTTTGTAGGACATCTAGCTTTATTCCAGTTTGGGGCTGTTACAAATAAAGCTGCTAGAAATATTCACAGGTATTTATGTGCACATAAATCTTTGTCTCTCAGGATGAACGTCCAACAGTGCTGCATAGTAGGGGAGTTACATGTCTAATATTTTAAGAAACTGCCAAGGCCAGGCGTGGTGGCTCACGTCTGTAATCCCAGCACTTAGGGCGGCTGAGGCGAGCGGATCACGAGGTCAGGAGTCCGAGACCAGCCTGGCCAACATAGTGAAACCCTGTCTATACTAAAAATACAAAAAATTAGCCAGGCATGGTGGCGTGCACCTGTAGTCCCAGCTACTCTGGAGGCTGAGGCAGGAGAATTGTTTGAACCCAGGAGGCAGAGGTTGTGGTGAGCCGAAATCGTGCCACTGCCCTCCAGCCTGAGCAACAGAGTGAGACTCTGTCTCAAAAAAAAAAAAAACAGAAGAAAAGAAACTGCCAAACTCTTTTAACAGAGTGACTATACCATTTTACATTCCCACCAGTGATGTATGAGTGATCCAGTTTCTTCACCACAATATTTATTTTCTTTTTTAAAAAAATTTATTTTTTCATCACATACTTGTTTTGATATTTGTGTGTGTTGTAGGTTTTTATTTTATTTTTTATTTTATTTTATTTTATTTTTTTGCCAGGCTGGGGTGCAATGGCATGACCTCGGCTCACTGCAACCTCCGCCTCCTGGGTTTAAGCAGTTCTCCTGCCTCAGCCTCCCGAGTAGCTAGGACTACAGATGTGTACCACCACGTCCGGCTAATTTTTGTATTTTTAGTAGAGACGGGGTTTCACCATGTTGGCCAGGATAGTCTCTTGACCTCGTGATCCACCCACCCCGGCCTCCCAAAGTGCTGGGATTACAGGCATCCCAGCACCTGGCCTGTTATAGGCACCTGGCCTGTTATAGGCACTTTTTACTTTACTCATTCTAATAGGGAAGTAAGATGTGTAGTGCTATCTCATTGTGATTTTTATTCGCATTTCTCTAATGAACTTCTTTTCATGTGGTATAGCTTTTTGTTTTGTTTTGGTGTGTTGTCATTGTTGCTGTTGTTCTGAGACAGTCTTGCTGTGTTGCCCAGGCTGGAGTGCAATGGAAGGAACTCAGCTCACTGCAACCTCCGCCTCCCAGGTGCAAGCGACTCTCATGCCTCAGCCTCCTGAGTAGCTGAGATTACAGGCATGTGCCACCACACCCGGCTAATTTTTGTATTTTTGGTAGAGATGGGGTGTCACCATATTGGTCAGGCCGGTCTCAAACTCCTGAGCTCAAGTGATCTGCCCGCCTCAGCCTCCCACAGTGCTGAGATTATAGGCGTGAGCCACCGCATCTGGCCTTTACCAGTAATTTTGTAGTCTGTAAACTGCTCTGTACCTTACTTTGTTCCCATATCAGCACAAACCTTTGTTTCACTCTTTCTCATGGGTGCCTAGAGTTGCATTTTGTGGATATGATCTAATTTATCTAACATTGCTTTTTATTGAGCTGTTTATAATGTTTTCAGCTTTTGCTGTTACAAATAATGCTGCAGTGAATATGGTTATACACATTTAAAGGGAATCCTTAATGAAGAAGACATTTGAAACAGTTTTTCAAACTTGATTTAATTTTTACAAGTTTACTTGAATGAATACTAATCTTTTTTTTTTTTTTTTTTGAGATAGATTTTTGCCCTTGTCCCCCAGGCTGGAGTGCAATGGTGTGTCTTGGCTCACTGCAACATCCGCCTCCTGAGTTCAAGCAGTTCTCCTGCCTCAGCCTCCCAAGTAGCTGGAATTACAGGCATACGCCACCATGCCCAGCTAATTTTTTATATTTTTAGTAGAGGTGGGGTTTCACCATGTTGGTCAGGCTAGTCTCGAACTCCTGACCGCAGGTGATCCATCCGCCTCAGCTTCCCAAAGTGCTGGCATTACAGGCATGAGCCACCCACCCAGCTTAATGAGTACTAATCTTAGGATTGCTCTATTTTTGTGTGCAATTTAAGAAGTATATTGTTTCTGCCAGGTGTGGTGGCTCACGCCTGTAATCCCAGCACTTTGGGAGGCCAAGGCAGGCAAATCGCCTGAGGTCAAGAGTTCGAGATCAGCCTGGCCACCATGGTGAAACCCTGTCTCTACTAAAAATACAAAAAAAAAAATTAGCTGGGCATGGTGGCACACACCTGCAGTCCCAGCTGCGCGAGAGGCTGAGGCAGGAGAATTGCTTGAACCCAGAAGGCAGAGGTTGCAGTGAGCCGAGATCGTGCCACTATACTCCAGCCTGGGAGACAGACTGAGACTCTGTCTCACATACACACACACACAAAAAGTAGTATATTGTCTTACAGTGGTTAAACATCTGCAGAGTTGTGTAATTTAACTTTACCTTCTGAGAATGTCATTAAAGAGAAGTGTACATACAGGATGGGATTCCTCTCAAAGAGTTTTGTACCTTTCGTGGGTACAGCTGTTTGCTTTCCATATGTCATAGTAGGAGGATTGATGATTTTCAAAGAAAATAATATTACTTCCATTTTTTGTGTGTGTGAAAAGGAGCATAGGGCTTCCATAGGGAATGCCGTCATCATAAAGTGAGGCAAGGGTGGATTCTGTAGTATATATATATTTTTTTCTTCTGGAGCAGATGGGAGGGAGAAAGGAAACAGTACAAGACGGAAGGAGCCTTAGGGTAGATTTATAAAAAGGACTGCTATGCCAGACAGTAGCAATGGTAATGTGGACACAAATGGTGAAGGGGAGGAGTCGTAAAAGAATTGTGTCGTAATTTTCAAAGCCATAAAGCTCACAATGCAGTTGGGTGTGTTAAAGGGCAATTCTGTGGCAGGAGCCAGCTGTCTTCTATCTAAGGAGCCTGAGCACTGTGTTTTAAGATTGTGAAATTCTTTGAGATTTCATCTATTTCTGACCTGAATTCTTTTAGATTATTGAAAATGTGACTAGTATATAGTTTAGCTTTTATGGACTATCATATTTGACCCCTTGTGTTCAATAATACCCAAGACACCAATGCAAAGCCCCATTTTCTGTTTCCAGCATAACTAATATGCAGTAAATTATCATGACTTTTCCAATGGCCACTTTTTATGATACGGGTTTATAGCCCCTTGAGTATTTTCGGTTTTTTTCATTTGTACATAAATTAAGGTAAGTCCAAAAAATTTCATTCTAACCAATTTACCAAGTATATTTTTAGAGGGCAGATAATAATTAAAGAAGTTGTGAGATTGTATATTAAATCAAGGTAGTTTTCAGAAAAATATTCTCACAATTGAAATTAAAATGTGGCCCCAAATTAGGATAACGTCTCAGAAATCAACTAACTAGTTTAACTGTTAAGGTTTGGATGAACTTAGAGATACTAATATAATGGATCAAGAAAGTTATATAGTCATCCTTTGGTATCCTTGAGGGATTGGTTCTAGGGCCCCCAACAGATACCACAATCCTCAGATATAAAATTCCTTATATAAAATGGTGTAGTAATTGCAGATAACCTGTGCACATCCTCTCATATACTTTACTTATTTTTATTTTATTTTATTTATTTTTTGAGACATAGTTTTGCTCTTGTCGCCCAGGCTGGAGTGCAGTGGCTCAATCTTGGCTCACTGCAACCTCCGCCTCCTGGGTTCAAGTGATTCTCCTGCTTCTGCCTTCCAAGTAGCTGGGATTACAGGCGTGTGCCACAATGCCTGGCTAATTTTTGTATTATTAGTAGAGACGGGGTTTCACCATGTTGGCCAGGCTGGTATTGAACTCCTGGCCTCAAGTGATCCACCCATCTTGGCCTCCCAAAGTGCTGGGATTACAGGCATGAGCCACTGCATCCAGCCTTCTCTCATATACTTTAAGTCATCTTTAGAGTACTTATAATACCTAGTGCACTATATATGCTATATAAACAGTTGTCATACTGTATTGGTTTTTAATTTTTAAAAAATTATTGTAGTTTTTTTATTATTATATTTTAGAATATTTTCTATTTATAGTTGGTTGAATCTACAGATTTGGAACCTGTGGATTCCAAGCACCAACTGTACACATAATGACACTTTTAGAAATTTGCTTCAGTTTCTGAACCACTCAATGCTGTATGAAGCCATAAGTTTTATTCAGTTAAGGAGACAACATACTCACACAAACATTCTGTGCCCTGGAATTAAATAAATGCTATGACTTTGAAATTTTAAGGTGATTCTGTTCCTAGATGTTTACCAAAGAGAAACAGAAACTTGTCCATAAAAGAATTTTATAGCAGCTTTACTCCTGGTAGACAAAACCTAGACATAGCCCAGGTATTCATCAGTAGAAGAATGGATAACTAAGTTGTATTACACTTGTATTTTGGAATACTAGTCAGCTATAAGGAAGAATCATTGAGGTCGGGCACAGTGGCTCATGCCTGTAATCCCGACGCTTTGGGAGGTCCAGGCAGGCAAATTGCTTGAGTCCAGGAATTTGAGACGAGTGTGGGCAACATGGTGAAACCCTGTCTGTACAAAAAATTGGCCAGGCATGGTGCTGCACACCTGTAGCTCCAGCTGCTCGGGAGGTTGAGGTGGGAGGATCACCTGAGCCCTGTAGGTTTGAGGCTGCAGTGAGCTGAGGTTGCACCAATGCACTCCAACCTGGGTGACAAAGTGAGACCCTGTCTCAAACCAAAACCAATTACTAATGCACAGGTTAACATGGATGAATCTCAAAACATTTTTCTGTTTCTTCTTTTCCTTCGCATAAGGTATCTACTGTGTGATTCCATTTATACCATTTATATGACAAACAAAACTTTATGACTAGACAAAACTAATTTATGTTGCTAGAAATCAGAACAGTGGTTGCGGGAATTGACTGGAAAGAAATATAAACGCATCAATTTAAGCAGCAGACCCCAGCCTTTTTGGCACCAGGGACCAGGATCATGGTAGACTATTTTTCTGTGGACAGGGTTGCAGGGGAGGTGGTTTCAGGATGATTCAAAAACATTACATTTATTGTGCACTGTATTTCTATTATTATTACATTGTAATATATAATGAAATAGTTATACAACTCACCATAATGTAGAATCAGTGGGAGCCCTGAGCTTGTTTTCCTACAACTAGATGGTCCCATGTGGGGGTGATGGGAGACAGTGACAGATCATCAGGCATTAGATTCTCATACGGAGCACACAACCTAGATTCCTTGCAGGCGCAGTTCACGATAAGATATGCACTCCTGCCGGGTGCAGTGGCTCTCGCCTGTAATCCCAGCACTTTGGGAGGCCGAGGTGGGCAGATCATGAGGTCAGGAGATTGAGACCATCCTGGCTAACATGGTGAAACCCCGTCTCTACTAAAAATACAAAAAAATTAGCCAGGCGTGGTGGCAGGCGCCTGTAGTCCCAGCTACTCGGGAGGCTGAGGCAGGAGAATGGTGTGTACCCAGGAGGCGGAGCTTGCAGTGAGCCAAGATTGCGCCACAGCACTCCAGCCTGGGCGACAGAGCGAGACTCCGTCTCAAAAAAAAAAAAAAAAGATATGCACTCCTATGAGAATCTAATGCTGCTGCTGATCTGACAGGAGGCAGAGCTCAGGCAGTAATGCAAGTCATGGGAGCAGCTGTAAATATAGATGAATATAGCTGTAAATATAGGTGTGGTGGCAGGCACCTGTAATCCCAGCTACACGGGGGGCTGAGGCAGGAGAATCACTTGAACCCGGGAGGCGGAGGTTGTGGTGAGCCGAGATTGTGCCACTGCACTCTAGCTTGGGCGACAGAGCAAGACTCTGTCTCAAAAAAATAAATATAATAGGCTTGGCAAGGTGGCTCACACCTGTAATCCCAACACTTTGGGAGGCCAAGGCAGGTGGATCACCTGAGGTCAAGAGTTCGAGATCAGCCTGGCCACCATGGTGAAACTCTGTCTCTACTAAAAATGCAAAAAAATTAAGCAGGTGTACTGGCGCATGCCTGTAATCCCAGCTATTAGGAGGCTGAAGCAGGAGAATCGCTTGAACCCAGGAGGTGGAGGTGGAGGTTGCAGTGAGCCCAGATGGTGCCATTGCACTCCAGCCTGGGCAACAAGAGTGAAACTCCGTCTCAATAAATAAATGAATTAATTAATTAATTAAATAAAAATAATTTTACGTGTTTCTTTTAATGTTATTTTTTAAACGTGTCTGTTAGAAAAATTTAAATTACATTTATGGCTTCAATTATATTTCTCCTTTTTTTTTTTTTGTCTTTTACAAAAAAATCTATACCACAAACTTTCACTACACCACACACAAACTTCTGGCCTCAAGCAATTCTCCCACGTCAGCCTCCTGGATAACTAAGACTACAGGCATGGGCTGGGCTCGGTGGCTCACGCCTGTAATCCCAGCACTTTGGGAGGCCGAGACGGGCAGATCACGAGGTCAAGAGATCGAGACCATCCTGGCCAACATGGTGAAACCCCGTCTCTACTAAAAATACAAAAATTAGCTGGGCGTACTGGCGCGCCCATGTAGTCCCAGCTCCTCGGGAGGCTGAGGCGGGAGAATTGCTTGAGTGCAGGAGGCAGGGGTTGCAGTGAACCGAGATTGTGCCACTGCACTCCAGCCCAGCGACAGAGCAAGACTCCGTCCCAACGCTCCCCCCACCTCCAAAAAAAAAGACTGCAGGCATGTACCGCCATGCCCAGCTACTTTTTTATTTTTTGTAGAGCCAGGGTCCCACTGTGTTAACCAATCTAGTCCTAACACTCCTGGGCTGAAGTGAAACTCCTAGGCTGAAGCAGTCTTCCCACCTTGGCCCCCCAAAGCATCGAAATTACAGGTGTGAGCCACTGCAGTTGGCTATGGCTCTAATTATATTTCTCTTGAACAGAGCTGCTCTAAGGTTTTAAGACAAGTGTGTTCGAATGTTTGTATGCTATAACATGACTTTTACGTGTGTGAATGTTGTTACTATGTCACAGTTTTTTTGTACCACAAATTTTAACTGAATTATTTCTCTTTAGAAAATTTTTTTTGTTAAAAGGCCTAATACCCAAAGGAATCTTAGAACACAGTTTCTTGGGCAGGATTGATATTTTGGCTATATTCTTTGATTTAGATGTGAATGTTTGCTGCATACATTTGGGAGACGATAGGTTTTTGAAATAACAATGATTGATCGCAATAGAATAATGTATTTTTCTTCTGATATGTTTTTTGGTATTTATTTATTTAGAGATGGAGTCTCACTCTGTGGCCCAGGCTGGAGTGCAGTAGCGCAGTCTTGGCTCACTGCAACTCCTGCCTTCCGGGTTCAAATTATTCTCCTGCCTCAGCCTCCCGAGTAGCTGGGATTACAGCTGCCCACCACACCCGACTAATTTTTGTATTTTTTGTAGAGACGGGGTTTCACCATTTTGGCCAGGCTGATCTCAAAAACACGTGACCTCAAGTGACCTGCCCACCTCTGCCTTCCGAAGTGCTGGGATTACAGGTGTGAGCCACCATGCCCGGCCTGTTTTTGTTTTTGTGGTTTTTTTGTTTTTGTTTTTTGAGAGGGAGTCTTGCTCTGCCGCCCAGGCTGGAGTGCAGTGGCACAGTCTTTGCTCACCCACCTCCGGGTTCAAGCAATTCTCCTGCCTCAGCCTCCCGAGTAGCTGGGATTACAGACGTGCATAACCACACCCAGCTAATTTTTGTATTTTTAGTAGAGATGGGGTTTCACCATCTTGGCCAGGCTGGTCTCGAACTCCTGACCTCAGGTGATCCACCTGCCTCGGCCTCCCAAAGTGCTGGGATTACAGGCATGAGCCAACGCATCCGGCCAAGAGTTCTTTATATGTCCTAGATACAACTATCAGATATATGACTTGTAGTTATTTTCTCACATTCTGAGGGTTGTCTTTTCACTTTTTTGAAGGTGCCCTTTGAAGCATAAACGTTTTTCATTTTGATGAAAGTTAATTCTTATTTTTGTTGTTGCTTGTGCTTTTCATGCCATTTCTAAGACTTCTTCACTAAATCCAAGATCATGAGGATTTACCATGTCTTCCTATAAGAATTCTAAGTTTTAGCACTTACATTTAGGTCTTTGATCCATGTTGAGTTAATTTTTTTTTTTTTTTTTTTTTGGAGACTGAGTTTTGCTCTTGTTGCCCAGGCCAGAGTGCAGTGGCATGATCTCGGCTCACCTCAACCTCCACCTCTTGGGTTCAAGTGATTCTCCTGCCTCAAGCCTCCCAAGTAGCTAGGATTATAGGAATGTGCCACCACACCTGGCTAATTTTGTATTTTCAGTAGAGACAGGATTTCCCCATGTTGGTCATGCTGGTCTCGAACACCCGACTTTCGGTGATCTGCCTGCCTCGGCCTCCCAAAGTGCTGGGATTATAGGCATGAGCCACCGTGGCCTGCCTTATTTTGAGTTGATTTTTATAGATGAGGAAAGATAAGGCTCAACTTCCTTTTTTTTGCATACTACGATCTTGTTAATAGTAGAGAAATATTGGGTGATGGGTGCACCAAAATTTCACACATCACCACTAAAGAACTTGTGTAACCAAATACCTGTTCCCCCACATACCTATGGAAATAAAATGAAGGAAGGAAGGAAAGGAGGGAAGGAGAAAGAAAGGAAATAACTGGGTGTGGTGGTTCATGCTTGTGATCCCAGCACTTTGAGAGGCTAAAGTGGGAGGATCCCTTGAGTCCAGGAGTTCAAGATCAGCTTGGCCTACATAGTGAGACCTTGTCTCTACAAAAAATTTAGTCTGGTCATGATGGCGCGCGCCTGTAGTCCTAGCTACTTGGGAGACTGAGGTGGGAGGATCGCTTGGGCCCAGAAGATAGAGGCTGCAGTGAGCCGAGATCACACCAGCCTGGACGACAAGAGCTAGACACTGTGTCAAAAAAGTAAGGCCTGGGCACAGTGACTCACACCTGTAATCCCAGCACTGTGGGAGGCCAAGGTGGGTGGATCACCTGAGGTCAGGAGTTCGAGACCAATCTGACCAATATGGTGAAACCCCATCTCTACTAAAAATATAAAAATTAGCCAGGTGCGGTGTTGTGTGCCTATAGTCTCAGCTACTCAGGAGGCTAAGACAGAATTGCTTGAACCCCGGAGGCCGAAGTTGCAGTGAGCCAAAATCGCACCACTGCACTCCACCCTGAGCAACAGAGCAAGACTCCATCTCAAAAACAAAAAAGAGTAAAGAAGTAATTTCATAGATTTAGTCATATAACAATATTTCTTTTTTTTTTTTTTTTTTGAGACAGAGTCTCACTCTGTTGCCCAGGCTGGAGTGCACTGGTGCGATCTTGGCTCCTGCAACCTCCGCCTCCTGGGTTCAAGCGATTCTCCCGTCTCAGCCTCCTGAGTAGCTGGGATTATAGACATGCACCACCAGGCCCGGCTAATTTTTGTATTTTTAGCAGAGACTGGGTTTCACCATGTTGATCAGGCTGGTCTCGAACTCCTGACCTCGTGATCTGCCTACCTCAGCCTCCCAGAGTGCTGGGATTACAGGCGTGAGCCACCGGGCCCAGCTATATAACAGTATTTCATTGTTGCATAGTGGTTTAATAACTGTCATGGGTATGAACTGACTCTTACATGTTGCTTATTATAGAACATCTTTGTTATTCGTTCTGAGATTGTGATATTAGCTGAACTTAATGGAGGCTATTCAAGAGTCTGATAAAGAGTGTAACAGAACTGAAAAAGGTAGGAAATAATGTTGGAGCCAACATGGGAAATGTCTGTACAAGAAATTAAAATCAAAGCATACAAAATTTCAATGAAAAAAAAATTTTTTTTTGAGACAGGGTCTTGCTCTGTCGCCCAGGCTAGAGTGCAGTGGCACAATCTTGGCTCACTGCAGCCTCTACTTCCCAGGTTCAAGCAGCCCTCCCACCTCTGCGTCCCAAGTAGCTGGGACTACAGATGTGCACCACCATGCTCTGCTAATTTTTAATTTTTTTTTTTCTTTGTAGAGACAGAGTCTCACTGTATCGCCCAGGCTGGTCTCAAACTGCTGAGCTCAAGCAATTCTCCCACATCAGCCTCCCAATGTGCTGAGATTATAAGCGTGAGCTACAGCACCTGGCCTGAAAATGAAATTTTAATTTAATTGGTCATTTCTAAAATGGGAGGCCGCAAAAGGGATAAAAGGAAATGTTTGGAGCAAATTTAATTAAGCCCAGTTATTCCACAAGTGTAAATTATAAAGCTTAATTAGTTCTTTCAGACTCTAATGTGACAGTCAGTGAATTATTTTCCATTCAGTTAAAAGGGACCTCCTGTGGTCCAGTGTTTATAAAAGAAGATGAATCAAACAAATGGTTGATAACATAAATATTATAGACAGTTTTAGTGTGCTTAAGAAACCATATTTCTTCTTTTGTTAGCCCAGTGGTGATATTGTAGCCCATAAGACATAACTAAAAGAGGATTATGGCTAATAATCTTTTGAATCTTATATTGCTTTTGCTAGAGATCCAGCCCCATTTCAGTCTTACGACTGAGTGTGGTCCTCCTGAAACTTGTTCATCTAACGAACTCTACCATAGAAGGATCCTACCTGTGTGACATTTCCTTCACACTATCAGCAATTTGTGTTCACGTTGGCATGATTCACATCTGCCTCCAAGGATCTCATTTAGATGAACTGGTGATCAGATTGATCACAAACCAGTGTTAAAATAATTCTTCAGGCCAGGTGGAATGGCTCACTGTAATCCCAGCACTTTGGAAGGCCGAGGCAGGTGGATCACCTGAGGTTGGGATTTCGGGACCAGCCTGACCAACATAGAGAAACCCCATCTCTACTAAAAATACAAAATTAGCCGGGAGTGGTGGTGCATGCCAGTAATCCCAGCTAGTCAAGAAGGCTGAGGCAGGAGAATCTTTTGAACCCAGGAGGCGGAGATTGTGGTGAGCCGAGATCACGCCGTTGTACTCCAGCCTGGGCAACAAGAGCAAAACTCCATCTCAAAAAAAAAAAAAAATTCTTCAGTGGTCTGCCACTCTGTGGAAACCCCACAGGGCCACTAATGTGGATAAATCATTTAACCCCTGTGGGCTGCCTTTTCCTTTTCTGTCAAATAAAGCAATTGGTTTAGGTGATCTTAAGGTCCCGTCCATGTGTAAAATGCCAAGTCTCTGTGACTTTATATTTTATTTGCTGCCCAGGATAAGACTGGGTTCTTTGGGATGCTAGATTTGATAAAGATAAAACTTTTTTAGCTTTTTGTGTTGGACTTCTATTTGTGTTGGATTTGGACTATGTTTGTCAATAAGATTCTTTTTGCACAGAACTGTTATTAGCAAAATGTTTACAGAAGATAAAATTAAAAACTAATTGAACAACTAAACTTCAACTTTAACAGTTGAAAGTTGGCTAAGTGTGGTGGCTCATGCCTGTAATCCCAGCACTTTGGGAGGCCGAGGTGGGCGGATCACCTGAGGTCGGGAGTTGGAGACCAGCCTGACCAACATGGAGAAACCCCTTCTCTACTAAAAATACAAAAATTGAGAAGTTTCCCCCTTGGGCAGTGGTGGAGGTGGTAACTACGATAGTAGCAGCTCCGGCGGCAGCAGCAGTGACTACGAGGATGGCGGCAGCTGCAGCAGGACCTGCAACTTCCCAGAGGTTTTTCCAGAGCTTCTTGGATACTCTAATCGACGAGGACCCCCAGGCGGCATTAGAGGAGCTGACTAAGGCTTTGGAACAGAAACCAAATGATGCATAATATTAGTGTCAAAGAGCTTATTGTCACATTCTTGTAATTACTGTGTTGCTGTTGCTGATGCAAAGAAGTCTCTCGAATTCAATCCAAATAATTCCACCACTATGTTGAGAAAAGGAACATGTGAATACTATGAAAAAAACTATGCTGCTGCCCTAGAAATTTTTACAGAAGGACAAAAATTAGATAGTGCAGATGCTAATTTCAGTGTCTGGATTAAAAGATGTCAAGAAGCTCAGAATGGCCCAGAATCTGATGTGTGGACTCATCAGTCAAAAATCAGGTATGACTGGTATCAAACAGAATCGCAAGTAGTCATTACACTTATGATCAAGAATGTTCAAAGAATGATGTAAATGTGGAATTTTCAGAAAAGGAATTGTCTGCTTTGGTTAAACTTCCTTCTGGAGAGGATTACAATTTGAAACTGGAACTTCATCCTATAATACCAGAACAGAGCACATTTAAAGTAGTTTCAACCAAGATTGAAATTAAACTGAAAAAGCCAGAGGCTGTGAGATGGGAAAAGCTAGAGGAGCAAGGAGATGTGCCTACACCAAAACAATTCATAGCAGGTGTAAAGCACCTACATCCATCATCATCTCCTTATACAAGAAATTGGGATAAATTAGTGGGTAAAATCAAAGAAGAAGAAAATAATGAAAAGTTGGAGGGAGATGCAGCTTTAAACAGATTATTTCAGCAGATCTATTCAGATGGTTCTGATGAAGTGAAATGTGCCATGAACAGATCCTTTATGGGAGTCTGATGGTACAGTTTTGAGTACCAGCTGGTCTGATATAGGTAAAAGGAAAGTTGAAATCAATCCTGATGATATGGAATGGAAAAAGTACTAAATAAATTAATTCGCTCTCACACACACACACACACACACAAAATATAAAAATTAGCTGGGCATGGAGGTGCATGCCTGTAATCCCAGCTACTGGGAAGGCCACCAAGGCAGGAGAATTGCTTGAACCCAGGAGGCGGAGGTTGCAGTGAGCCAAGATGATGCCATTGCACTCCAGCCTGGGCAACAAGAGCAAAAAACTCTGTCTCAAAAAAAAGTTGAAGGTTGACAAGTTTAACATTTTTTTGGATTATTGTAGACAAATTGGCATTAATATTTTTTTCTTTAGAAATTTTATTTATTGGCCAGATGCAGTGGCTCACTCCTGTAATCCCAGCACTTTGGGAGGCTGAGGTGGGAGGATCATGAGGTCAGGAGATCGAGACCATCCTGGCTAACACGGTGAAACCCCATCTCTACTAAAAATACAAAAAATTAGCTGGGCATGGTGGCGGGCACCTGTAGTCCCAGCTACTCGGGAGGCTGAGGCAGGAGAATGGCATGAACCCGGGAGGTGGAGCTTGCGGTGAGCCAAGATCGTGCCACTGCACTCCAGCCTGGGCGACAAAGCGAGACTCTGTCTCAAAAAAAAAAAAATATATATATATATATATATATATATATATTTTTTTTTTTTTTTTTACTTTTTTGTTTTTGTTTTTGTTTTTTGAGACGGAGTCTTGCTCTGTTTTCCAGGCTGGAGTGCAGTGGTGTGATCTCTGCTCACTGCAACCTCTGCCTCCTGGGTTCAAGCAATTCTTCTGCCTTGACCTCCTGAGTAGCTGGGACTACAGGGGCATGCACCACCACGCCCAGCTAATTTTTGTATTTTTGGTAGAGACGGGGTTTCGCCATGTTAGTCAGGCTGGTCTCAAACTCCTAATCTCAGGTGATCAGCCTGCCTCGGCCTCCCATAGTTCTGGGATTACAGGCATGAGCCACCGTGCCTGGCCTCTTTTGAAATTTAAAAATCTCAGCTACTCTGGGCATACTGCCTGTGGGGTAGCCCTGTTCTCCAAGGACCATTACAAAAAAAAAAAAAAAATAGATATTTAGTGTGTACTTTCCCATATTCAGTTTGTTGAAAGAAATTACATTAACCGGGCACGGTGGCTCACGACTGTAATCCCAGCACTTTGGGAGTCCAAGGCAGGCGGATCACCTGAGGTCAGGAGTTCGAGACCAGCCTGGCCAATATGGTGAAACCTCATCTCTACTAAAAATACAAAATTAGGTGGGTGTGGTGGTGCACGCCTGTAGTCCCAGCTACTCAGGAGGCTGAGACAGGAGAATCACTTGCAACCGGGAAGTGGAGGTTGTGGTGAGCAGAGATCATGCCATTGCACTCTAGCCTGGGTGACAAGAGCGAAACTCCGTATCAAAAAAAAAAAAGAAAGAAAAGAAATTACATTATTAGATTTTTTATTTTTATTTTCTTTTTTCTTTTTCTTTTTCTTTTTTTTTTTTTTTTTTGAGACGGAGTTTCGCTCTTGTTGCCCAGGCTGGAGTGCAATGGCATGATCTCAGCTCACTGCAACCTTTGCCTCCCAGGTTCAAGCAATTCTCCTGCCTCAGCCTCCCAAGTAGCTTGGATCACAGGCATGTGCCACCACGCCTGTGTAACTTTTTGTATCATTATTGGATTTTTTAAGCAAATTTTTCAAATGTTTGCTGTGAGGCTACTTTGTAAATTTATTTTCCTTTGACAAATGGTGACTGACTGGATTTACCCTCATTTTAGCCTTTTTAAATAAGGGTTAAACTATTTCAGATATTTGGTTTAGATTTCTTTAACTCACAGGATCTATGGCTTGACAAATTTTAATGCCTAGTCTTGCATAGCTTGTTGTAACTTGGTGCTTGAAGAAAATGTTTACTCCTTTCTTTTCCTTTCCTTTTTTTTTTTTTTTTTCTTCTTTTTTTACCTTCTTTTCCAAGGATTGGCATTCTGGGGACCTAGAGCTAGTTCCTTCAGCATGTGAAGGGGAGAGTGGGGTTTTGTCAGATCCTCCACAGGGGGGAAAAGCTAGTGTCTCTTCCCTTGAGATATAGTTCTTCCAGTCTGATGAACTGTCAGATCCACTGAGTGATTGGTAAAGCAGATTGGACAGTGACTCGAGGAAGTGGGGGTGGGGACAATATTTTAAGTAGTAACTATCAAAAGTAAAGTGATTCTCTGGGGGCTCAGTAGAGCCATGTGTGCTTCTAGCGTTAGCAGTCTGCAGGAATTGTGCAGAGTGCGGTGTTTTCTAAGAGGAAAAGGAGGATGAGTGTGAGAGTGATGAGAGGTGAGTTGGGATGGATTGTAACGCACCAAGAGAAGGGAGCATAAATGTTGGTTTGAGTTTCGGGCAATGAAACTTGCTTAATCCTGATGGCTCTTAATCAGAATGTCAGCCCTAAAGTTTCATATTCACAGTTGAGAACTTTTAATTGAATGATTATTTTTTATAGTCTTTTACCCTGTTTTGATTTAGAATTTGAAGAAAGCAGATTTTTATATTCTACGTAATTATAGTTTGGGCTTCCTGGGAAACAGAATCCTGCTGCAAATCTTACATGACTGATTTCTGGACCCAAAGTGGGTTTGACAGTGGGCTGGAGCAGTAATAGCCCACCTACTGTCGGGAGAGGCCAGGGCAGGCATTTCCCAGCAAGCCTGCCTGAAGTGGGTCTTGTCCTAGACTCTAGGACCTAGATCATGCAGGAAAAGTCCCGTTTGTGGGAGCTGGAAAAGAGTTGGCTTCATTAGCAAAGTGACCTACCAACAGGAAAGGTGGGGGTCTGGAGAAGCAGATTTAAAATGTTGAAAGCTGTGTTTCTTTAACAAATACTTATTAAGCACCTACTGCCTATGTGAGATATTGCTCTAGTCTGTGTAGGAAACCACAGATGTGTGCTTCTGCTTTTAAGAAGCTTATGTTTTACACTGACCTTTGGCAGAGTCACATATGAAAATGGATATTGGGCCGGGTGCAGTGGCTCACGCCTATAATCCCAGCACTTTGGGAGGCCGAGGCGGGCAGATCACAAGGTCAGGAGTTTGAGACCAGCCTGGCCAACATAGTGAAACCCCGTCTCTATAAAAAAATACAAAAAATTAGCTGGGCATGGTGGCGGGCGCCTGTAATCCCAGCTACTTGGGAGGCTGAGGCAGGAGAATAGCTTGAACCGAGGAGGCAGAAGTTGCAGTCAGCCGAGATTGCACCACTGCACTCCAGCCCAGGCAACAGAGCAAGACTCCGTCTCAAAAGAAAAAAAAAAAAAAAAAGATACTAAATTTTGTAACTGTCATTCACATAGGCCCTGAACTAATTTTTTTTTTTTTTTGTGACAGAGTTTCACTCTTGTTGCCCAGGCTGGAGCGCAATGGCGTGATCTCAGCTTACCGCAACCTCCACCTTCCAGGTTCAAGCGATTCTCCTGCCTCAGCCTCCCAAGTAGCTGGGATTACAGGCATGCGCCACCACACCCAGCCAATTTTGTATTTTTAGTAGAGATGGGGTTTCTCCATGTTGGTCAGGCTGGTCTCGAACTCCCAACCTCAGGTGATCAGCCTGTCTCAGCCTCCCAAAGTGCTGGGATTACAGGCATGAGCCACCGCACCCAGCCACTAATGGTCTTCTTGAGCCTCCGGAGACCGGACCTTTAATAGTCTTTTTTTGTTCATAAGTAGTACATATCTGATATGTTGTAGTTACTCAGTATACTTCTTGAATGAATGAATGTCATTGCCATTTTAAAATTAAAAATACAAATAAGCCAAAAGGAGAAATTAAGTCACCAGTCTTGCCACACAGACCTAACTACTAACATTCTTCTGAAGATGAGAGATAACTAGCCTCCTGCCTCTGGTCCCTGAGTCTTCCTTCATGGGGAGGGTTCATTGTAGGGACTGTGGCCATGGGACAACCTTGCTGGTAAAGCCAGCTGTTGAAGAGCCAGAAATATTGATAGTAGGCTTGCCAGGAAAATTCCTTTGAAAGTGGCACTACTTGCTTGCTCTCAAATTACTATCCTCTGTAATAAGGGTCAGATTTAAAATTACATACTCAGGGACAAAATATAAACTTGTGTTTGGATTAAACTTTTTCTACCTGTTTAAAAAGACATGTTAGAATACCTATGTTGTGTATGCCTAGAACTTAGAAAATTATAATGTACAAGAATCTTTTCTGTTGTGTTTTTTGTAAGTGGTCTTGTGAGTTAATAAAGAAACAATGTGATTGGATGGGAAGAACAGCGGATTGGGAGTCTACAATGTCAAATGTTAGACCTAACTAAT
Source organism: Pan troglodytes (assembly GCF_028858775.2). Classification (NCBI taxonomy): domain Eukaryota; kingdom Metazoa; phylum Chordata; class Mammalia; order Primates; family Hominidae; genus Pan; species Pan troglodytes. Next base: position 36,775,212 of record NC_086015.1, read on the forward strand.
CACACACTAAGCTAAAGACTATGTTTACTCACTTTGAGTCTCTGTTTCCACATCAGTTAAGCAAGGAACCACACTAGACAGTCTTTCAGCCGTCCCATGGTAGTATGAGGCATAAACCTCAATTTCGTTATGCTTCTCAAGGACCACTCTACTTTTCTGTGTTGTTAAGAGTTGAGGGGCTGCCTTTCTAAGATTCTAGGAACCAAATTCTAGGGTAGTTTTCTAAGATTCTAGGAACCAAAAGTTAGCAAGTGAAGAGGAAACAGAATACTTTTGAATTTGCCCAGCTGTGCTTTTTATAGGAAGAGCCATTTCTAGTCAGAGGATTTCAGAACATTTCAAAACTCTGTGGTGATATACTGGTTACATTCTTCCTTAGACTAAAATTACAACCTGAATGCACTTAATGATACATATGTGTATTGTAATTTGTAAACATAACTCAAAACCCTGTATCTGAGTGAGGTCATTTGTGGTTAGCCATTCAGACTTCATTTCTATTTGACAAGGGTTTATTTTAAGATTGCTTTGTGGAGCAGTTGTTTAACATTCAAGTGATCTATTAGTATTAAGTCTTTAACCAGACTTGTTTTAAATGAGCTGTCTGTGAAGTAGAAAACCAAATATTATAGAAACTTAGATTTCCAATCCAACTTAGCAAAATCAATGTAACTTAAATGTTGTCTTCACATATGTTTGTTTAACCTGTTTTTTTTCCTTCAGTATTCCTTTAGAAGAATAGTAACTGTGTGAATAAAACTTTTTAGTTACTCTTGATACTGTGGTTTAGCAAGAACTGTAGACTTAATTGGTTGAGAAAAGAACATTTAAAGTAAATGAATGCTTTAGTAAGTTAATTATTTCTTAGCATATCACAAATATATGTAGAAAGAATAAGATCTCATTCTATAGCTTTGTTCCTAGGTTATTAAAAGCAAACTTCTATGGAAGTTAGTTCTCATTAGGCTATATATATATATATATAGTGTGTGTGTGTATTTATCTATACATATATACATACATACATACATACATACATACAGGCTATGTATTGTAATCCATTGGTTATTTTGTTGGGGATGTGGGTCAATTGGATGAAAGCTAAAGATGACTTATGTAAATAGCCAAACTGTGTTTCAGAATTGTTTTATACATCAATCTAATTCTTACCATTAGTACTGTGGCTTCCTCTCCTCTTTCCTGGTGTCCAGATTGTCACAGCTAAAGGGCATTTCTTCCTATTTAGCAAATATAACCATTATCAATGATTAAAATGAGATTTTCGGCCCCTTCCCTTTTGTGTTATAGGTGCTCCATACTTGCTTGCAGTGCCTACGTGGCTCTGGCTTTGGGTGATAACCTCATGGCTTTGAATCATGCAGATAAACTTCTTCAGCAGCCCAAGCTGTCAGGATCTCTTAAGTAAGTGTGACTTGCCCTGTGTGTCCCTGGTTTCTTTAGTTTTGAGGTTTCTCCTTGGTTTGTGGTTTATGTTGCTTCTTTTGACTCCTCCAGTGGAATATATATTTGTAAGGAAAGCAACTGTTTAAAAGAACGTTTTTTAACCCATGCCTCGGCAGTGAAAATGTTTTCACTTGTGCTGTACTGAGCGTTAGGAGACAAAAACTTCGGACTCTAGTGTCCACTTCTAGGCTTCACTGCAGCACTTTAATTCTCCAAATAAGTCAAGTCCTCAGAGAGAAGACCTACAAAAAAAGGAGTTTGGTCAATGTGATAAATCTACTTTGAGGGACCAGGCGCGGTGGCTCACGCCTGTAATCCCAGCACTTTGGGAGGCCGAGGCAGGCAAATCACGAGGTCAGGAGTTCAAGACCAGCCTGGCCAACATGGTGAAACCCTGCCTCTACTAAAAATACAAAAAATTAGCTGGGCATAGTGGCGGGCACCTGTAATCCCAGCTACTCAGGAGGCTGAGGCAGGAGAATCGCTTGAACCCAGGAGTCAGAGGTTGCAGTGAGCCAAGATCGCACCACTGCACTCCAGCCTAGGCTACAGAGCAAGACTCTGTCTCAAAAAAAAAAAAAATAGACAAGAATTTGAAAAATCTTTCCAAGCTACTGTATCATTCCAGAATCAGCTAGTTTTAGTCAAACTGCAAATACTTCTTCATTAATATCATTGTCATTCTAAAATTTTCCAAAGCACATTATTTTTTCTTTTACCAAAATAGAGTAAAATACAGGCCAGATGTGGTGGCTCATGCCTGTAATCCCAGCACTTTGGGAGGCCGAGGTAGGCAGATCATTTGAGGTCGGGAGTCTGAGACCAGCCCAGCCAACGTGGTAAAACCCCATCTCTACTAAAAATACAAAAATTAGCCAGGCATGGTGGCAGGCATCCATAATTCCAGCTACTTGGGAAGTTGAAACAGGAGAATCACTTGAGCCTGGGGGGCGGACGTTGCGGTGAGCCACGGTTGCACCATTGCACTCCAGGCGGAGTGACACAGCCAGACTCCCTCTCAAAAAATAAAAATAAAATACAGCTTGAATTTTTGTATGGTGCTGATCCTGGAAATTTTATCAAAAGCCACGAGTATTCTGCACAACATTAGAACAGTTCTTTCATTCATTGTATAGGTGTATACTTACAAATGCCAAAATATAACTACTTACTCTTTGGCTTTTTAGTGATCCCCAAACATACCTAGTTTTTTTTTTTTTTTTTTTTTTTTTTTTTAAGTAATTAAGGCCAGGCGCTGTGGCTCACACCTGTAATCCCAGCACTTTGGGAGGCCTACGTGGGCAAATCATTTGAGGTCAGGAGTTGGAGACCAGCCCTGCCAATATGGTGAAACCCCATCTCTACTGAAAATATGAAAATTAGCCGGGCATGGGGGCACACTCCTGTAATCCCAGCTACTCGGGAGGCTGAGGCACGAGAATTGCTTGAGCCTGGGAGGCAGAAGCTGCAGTGAGCTAAGATTGTACCACTGCATTCCAAACTGGGTGACAGAGTGAGACTCCATCTCAAAAAAAAGTAATAAATCATTCAACTATATAAGAGACTTTGTCACAATTCAAATATAAGGGAGCTCCTGGTCTTCTGCAAGAAAATCTTGTCCAATATTCAGGCCTGGAGATGGGGAAGATCCTAATTTTCAGTTCAAGGCATTTGGGTTGCCTCTAAAGTACCTTCCATCCTTATCATTGCCCAACTCAAAATGCCAATGTTGGGAATTGCAGCTGATGCTGGTGTTCAGATTGTGGTGTATACGGCCATTATGAGAGAACTGGACTTTGTGTGTTTGTGTGTGACTGAGTCTGTCTGTGTCACCCACACTAGAGTGCAGTAGCACAATCTCAACTCACTGCAACCTCCACTGTCTGGGTTCAGGCGATTCTCCTGCCTCAGCCTCCTGAGTAGCTGGGATTACAGGAGCCCACCACCACACCCGGCTAATTTTTTTTCTTTTTCTGAGACAGTTTCACTCTGTTGCCCAGGCTGGAGTGCAGTGGCATGATCTCAGCTCACTGCAACCTCTGCCTCCCCAGTTCAAGGGATTCTCCTGCCTCAGCCTCCTGCGTAGCTGGGATTACAGGTGCACGCCACTATGCCCTACTAATTTCTTTTTTTTTTTTTTTTTTTCTTTTTTTGAAACGGAGTTTCACAGGCATGAGCCACCACACCTGGCTACTTTTTGTATTTGCTCTTATTGCCCAGGCTGGAGTGCAATGGCGTGATCTTGGCTCATCACAGCTTCCACCTCCCGGGTTCAAGCGATTCTCCTGCCTCAGCCTCCCAAGTAGCTGGGATTACAGGCATGCACCACCACGCCCGGCTAATTTTGTATTTTTAGTAGAGATGGGGTTTCTCCATGTTGGTCAGGCTGGTCTCGAACTCCCGACCTCAGGTGATCTGCCGTCTTGGCCTCCCAAAGTGCTGGGATTACAGGTGTGAGCCACCATGCTCAACCTGGAGAGTTTTAAAACTATAAAAGTTTAGTTTGTGTTGTTGTTGTTCTTGTGTAGAAAGTCATAAGATTTTGAGCAGATCAAAAGGTCCCCAGTTAAAAAAAAAAAAAAAAAAGCCGGGCATGGTGGCTCACGCCTGTAATACCAACGCTTTGGGAGGCCGAGACGGGCGGATCACGAGATCAGGAGATCGATCTTAATTTTTATTTTTTTCGAGATGGCGTCTCACTCTGTCATTCAGGCTGAGGTGCAGTGGCATGATCACTGCTCACTGCAGCCTCAGTCTCCCATGCTTAAGTGATTCTCCCACCTCAGCCTCCTGAGTAGCTGAGACTACAGGTGTATGCCACCACGCCCAGCTAATTTTTGTATTTTTTTTGTAGAGACAGGGTTTTGCCATGTTGCCCACACTGTTATCAAACTCCTGGACTCAGCAGTCCACCCACCTAGGCTTCTTGAAGTGTTGAGATTAAAGGCATGAGCCACTACACCCAGCCAGTTGATTCGTTTTACCTAAATAAATTTAGATTTCAATTTAAGGACATGAAATATGAGACCTATATCCAATGTATAATAACATAATATACCCAGCATTATTTTACATTGGGTATTTTTGTGATGTTGTACTTTTCAGTTTGGAATCTGTTTTTTCATTTTAGGTTTTTGGGACATTTATATGCTGCAGAAGCCCTCATCTCTCTCGACAGAATATCTGATGCCATTACTCACTTGAACCCGGAGAATGTCACTGATGTCTCCTTAGGGATCTCTTCAAATGAGCAGGACCAAGGTTAATGAGGACATCTTTGATCAGAACTGGTCACTGTTTCCATTTCCCTCCTGTCATAATTCAGGATGTGTGGAAATTTAGGCATGGTGGTAATGAGAAGAAAGTTTTAGGTTGGCTTTCCACATTTTTGTCTGTACTTACTTTGTAGCAGTTGTTTGCTAAGTAGACCTGAGAGTTAATGATCACATCATCTAAATTCTCACTTTTGAAAGGCTGGTACTGTTAGAATGGTTAATTTTGGTTCTGATACTATTTATTTGTTTTCCTTTGGAGTGATTCTAAAATCCATAGGGGAGTAAAAATATTGCATTCAAGAGTCAGTTTTAGTCCAGGCGTGGTGGCTCACGCCTGTAATCCCAGCACTTTGGGAGGCTGTAGCAGGAGGGTCACTTGAGCCCAAGAGTTCGAGACCAGCCTGGGCAACCTGGTGAGACCCTGTCTCTATTTTAAAAATAAGGAAAGAAAAAAAAGTTTGTTTTAAGTCATTGCTAAATTTCTAAATAATTGTCGGGTGCAGTGGCTCACACCTGTAATCCCAACACTTTGGGAGGCCGAGGCGGGTGGATCACCTGAGGTCAGGAGTTCAAGACCAGCCTGGCCAACATAGTGAAACCCCGTCTCTACCAAAAATACAAAATTAGTAGGGCGTGGTGGCGCAAGCCTGTAATCTCACCTACTCAGGAGGCTGAGACAGGAGAATCGCTTGCACCCGAGAGGTGGAGGTTGCAGTGAGCCAAGATCACGCCACTGCACTCCAGCCTGGGTGACAGAGCAAGACTCTGTCTGAAGAAAAAAAAAAAAAAATTAAATAATTAAAGCTATGTGACATTCATTTTACTCAAGATTAGTGCTCAGGTTTGAGATGGTGGTGGGTGGTAGCATTCTGGCATTTTTTAATGGAATCTCCACTACATGAAAAGTAAATAAATTGCTTTATATTAAATTTCCATTTCATAAAGAAAGTTAGGTTTTTAGAGAATATGCTCTCAGCTGGGCACAGTGGCTCACACCTGTAATCCCAGCACTTTGGGAGGCTGTGGTGGGTGGATCACCTGAGGTCAGGAGTTCAAGACCAGCCTGACCAACATGGTGAAACCCTGTCTCTACTAAAAATACAAAATTAGCCAGGCATGGTGGTATGCCCCTGTAATCCCAGCTACTCAGGAGGCTGAGGCCAGAGAATCACTTGAACTCAAGAGGCGGAGGTTGCAGTGAGTCGTGCCATTGCACTCCAGCCTGGGCGGCAACAAGAGCAAAAGTCCATCTCCAAAAAAAAACCAGCCTGACCAACATGGTGAAACCCCGTCTCTACTAAAAATACAAAAACTAGCCAGGGATGGTGGCACATGCCTGTAATCCCAGCTACTCAGGAGGCTGAGGCAGGAGAATCGCTTGAATCCAGGAGGCGGAGGTTGCAGTGAGCCGAGATCATGCCCCTGCACTCCAGCCTGGGCAACAGAGCGAGGCTCCATCTCAAAAAAAAAAAAAAAAAGAAAAGAAAATATGCCCTCTACCTTCTGAGCCCGAGGAGAAAAAAAAGAAAATATGCTCTGTTGTTCTGCCCCTCAGATTTATTTTCGTGTTTTTGTAGGATCAGACAAAGGTGAAAATGAAGCAATGGAATCCTGTAAGTAAGAAGTTTTGTGATACTTAAGTAGCCTGGCCTGCATCCCAAAAATTTAGATTCTAAATCTTCTGTGTTCGTTTTTCTGCCTGAGGAATACTGCTGTGCCAAGTGGCTCCTCAAGGCGATAGATTGGGTTGCTCCCTTGCTGTTGGCACGGCCTCTTCACCAGTGTCTACACTCTTTTTCCCCAGCTGGTAAGCGGGCCCCTCAGTGCTACCCCAGTTCCGTCAACTCTGCCAGGACTGTGATGCTGTTCAACCTTGGCAGCGCTTACTGCCTGAGGAGCGAATATGACAAAGCCCGAAAGTGTCTCCACCAGGTGAGTCCAGAGTGGGAGGAACTGAACCTTGTAAAGCAGCCAACACAAGTTTGAGGTTTATATTTTTTGTTACTTTGTTTGAGGCATCTGATCAGTTTGTTAAATATTGGAATATCACTTTCCCAGATATAAAAATATTCTTGCAAGGTAAACAACTAATCAGCATTGTAAATGAACCTAGACACTTAATGGAAAGTTCTTCTTGATGATTTTATTTAAAAAAAATTTTTTTTTTGCCAGGCACAGTGGCTCATGCCTCCCAGCACTTTGGGAGGCCGAGGCAGGCGGATCATGAGGTCAGGAGTTTGAGACCAGCCTGGCCAATATGGTGAAACCCCATCTCTACTAAAAATACAAAAATTAGCCAGGTTGGTGGCACGCACCTGTAGTCCCAGCTACTCAGGAGGCTGAAGCAGGAGAATCGCTTGAATCCGGGAGGCGGAGGTTGCAGTGAGCCAAGATTGTGCCACTGTACTCCAGCCTGGGCAACAGAGCGAGACTCCATCTCAAAAAAAAAAAAAGAATGTTTAAATTTCAAATCAGCAGAATAAAAAGCAACTTGGGGCCGGGCACAGTGGCTCACATCTGTAATCCCACACTCTGGGAGGCTGAGACAGGCAGATCACTTGAGTCCAGGGGTTTGAGACCAGCCTGGGCAACATAATGAGTCCCTGTCTCTACTAAAAATACCAAAAATTAGCCAGGCATGGTGGTGCATTCCTATAGTCCCAGATACTTAGGAGACAGAGGTAGGAGGATTACCTGAGCCTGGGAGGTTGAGGCTGTAGTCAGCCAAGATCATGCCACTGCACTCCAGCCTGGGCAACTGGAGTGAGACCCTGTCCCCCCCAAAAAAAAAGACAAAGAAGTAACTTGACAGTTTTAATTATTAAAATTCCAAAAGATGGAAAAACTGTCTAAAAGATCACTTATATAAATAATAGTGCATCTGTACAGTTGAAGACAATGCAGCTATAAACTCTAGGTACTAAAATGGAAAGATGTCCAAGACATACTAAATGAAAACAGCAAGGTGTGAAACAGTTTCTGTATAACCCTGTATACATGCATAAAAGATCTCTGAAAGGACACACCAAGAAACTGCAAACATTAGTTGTTGGGGTGGCAGGATGAATACTACATGGCTGGAGCAGTAGAATGGGAGACTTTTCACTGTATACTGTTATGCTTTTAATTTTTTTTTTTTTTTTTTGAGACGGAGTTTCGCTCTTGTTGCCCAGACTGGAGTGCAATGGCGCAATCTCGGCTCACTGCAACCTCCGCCTCCCGGGTTCAAGCACTTCTCCTGCCTCAGCCTCCCGAGTAGCTGGGATTACAGGCATGTACCACCACGCCCGGCTAATTTTGTATTTTTAGTAGAGACGGGGTTTCTCCATGTTGAGGCTGGTCTCGAACTCCTGGCCTCAGGTGATCCACCCGCCTCAGCCTCCCAAAGTGCTGGGATTACAGGTGTGAGCCACCGTGCCCAGGTGCTTTTAAATTTTGAATTGTGTAAATCTTTTTTCAAAATGTGAATTATAGGCCAGGCACGGTGGCTCATGCCTGTAATCCCAGCACTTTGGGAGGCCGAGGTGGGCGGATCATGAGGTCAGGAGATCAAGACCATCCTGGCTAACACGGTGAAACCCCGTCTCTACTAAAAATATAAAAAAATTAGCCAGGCGTGGTGGCATGTGCCTGTAGTCCCAGCTACTCGGGTGGCTGAGGCAGGAGAATGGCATGAACCCGGGAGGTGGAGCTTGCAGTGAGCCAAGATCGCGCCACTGCACTCCAGCCCGGGCAACAGAGCGGGACTTTGTCTCAAAAAAAAAAAAAAAAAAGTGAATTATAAATCCACCTTTCAGAAAGCCAATACTAGAGAAACTCCATACACACTAAAGAAAGCTACTGGCAATATATACTAAAATAAACCTCTGAATTCTACCACTGAAATGGTGCATCATGAAGCTTCAAGGAAGATTTTGATTGGATCTCTTTAGTAGGTCACCTGCCAATCCCTGGACCAATCATGGGCATTGAGCCATACCTGTAGTAGGGGACTGGGTACCACCATTGGCAGCCCCAGAGGAATCTCACAAAATTAGAAATAATTCCTCAAAAGGACATTCATCCAGCAAATATCTGTTGAGCACTTACTTCTGAGCTAAGCCATGGGAATAAGACTGCACATAAGCAGACATACTACAATCTTGCCCTTGCTTGTAGACCTTTGCAGTTAGGAGACACCTTCCTAAAAAGGGAATTGCATGGTCAGAGGATATGCAGGATTTTAAGACTTCTGATATAGAAAGTTTGTATCAAATGGTACATTCTCCAGCAGCAGATGAGAAGGCCCACATCCCCACATGCTTGCCACAGCAACTAAAGTTGATATTAAACCTCTTCTCAGGAGATAGGGTGGCTTTCAGCCGGGCGCAGTGGCTCACACCTGTAATCCCAACACTTTGGGAGGCCGAGGCAGGCAGATCACCTGAGGTCAGGAGTTCGAGACCAGCCTTACCAACATGGAGAAATCCTATCTCTACTAAAAATGCAAAAAGTAGCTGGGCATGGTGGCACATGCCTGTAACCCCAGATACTCGGGAGGCTGAGGCAGGATAATTGCTTGAACCCAGGAGGTGGAGGTTGTGGTGAGCCGAGATCGTGCCATTGCACTACAGCCTGGGCAACAAGAGCGAAACTCTGTCTCAAAAAAAAAAAAAAAAAAAAAGCCTATGTGGCTTTCACATAGGTTCCTGCTTATGTAAGCAGCCTTGTTGTGCCTAGAAGTGATGATGCTTTACCATGTGAAAAATAACTACAAATTCTATTTAGTCAACTTAGCGGCATCTGGTCAGCATTTCTGATCCCAAATCAGAAAAGTTAAGTGACAGGCTGTCCAGGGTAACATGTTTGATATTATCTAGGCATTGAGTATATGAGTTAAACCAGTAAGAGTTAAAATGTTTCACTCTTCTCAGTAGCAAGGCTAGGGTGTTGAGCAGCCCCTCTCAAAGTGCCCCCAGACCTCAGTCACTGCAGCAAACAGAGCTTTTGATCTAAAGTTACAGTGTGTACAGTCCAGCTGAGGTTCTCATACAGCAGGTGGCCATGGCTGCTGCCACGCTGGGAGAGACAGATGGGGTCAGGCCTGGTTTGGGGTCTGAAGGGGGTTTTGTTTTGGTCCCTTGGTTTTTAGGTTAATCCAATGGCTGGACCTTTGTTAATTGGGAGGCCCACCCTGCCTGGGAGGGAAGAACAGTGATGTGAAGAGTTGGAAAGGGCTCCGAGTAGATGTTTCCAAGGTTGCCTGCCCACCACTAACCATTCTGAACAGCCAGTAAGCAAAATGCCATTAAGTATCATAAAGATGTTGCCTTGAATTCTTGTATTTTAAAAAAAGCTTCAGACTGTGGTCATTGAAAAAAACAGTAAATAAAATGTGTTACTAGCCACTTGGATGGAAAACAGAGATTTTACTATCCACAAAATGGGCCCGGCACAGTGGCTCACGTCTGTAATCCCAGCACTTTGGGAGGCCAAGGCGGGTGGATCATCTGAGGTGAGGAGTTCAAGACTAGCCTGGACAACATGATGAAACCCCGTCTATACTAAAAATACAAGAAATTAGCTGGGCGTGGTGGCAGGAGCCTGTAATCCCAGCTACTTGGGAGGCTGAGGCAGGAGAATCGCTTGAACCCAGGAGGCGGAGGTTGCAGTGAGCCTAGATCGTGCAATTGCACTCCAGCCCGGGCAACAAGAGCAAAACTCCGTCTCAAAAAAAAAAAATCCACAAAATGGTATAAAGACGATCTTGCCTATACAGCTTGCCTAGAAAGCTAGGCTTAGATATATAAAATCTCATTTTCTGAAAAGAGTTGTTATACCTCAGTGTTGTGGCGAGAGCAATAAAAGCCTCCCCACCTCATTCATGAGGAACTTCTTAGAAGCACATGCTCTGGGCAACATGCCCCGCTAGTCTGAGATTTCTCCTAATGCTGCCAGAAAGCAACCTAGTACACGCTTCTGGTCTTCCCCAACATCTCCCACGTTCAAGCTGCTACCTTCAGTACCATTTCTCCCCATTTTCTACCTGTGAGATATCTACCCTGCAAGGACTAAAGCAGGCCTCCCTTACCCCAAAGCTCTGTTTGAAAGAAACTTCTTCCTTTCTCTCCATATTCACAGCACATTCACTGCCTTTCTCCCCGGCATTTACGTAACTGTGTTTGGATTATTGTTAGTTATTTGCATGCTTGTTTATTATCAGGGGAAGTCCCTGTCTTATCTCCATACCCACCTCTGTTCAATAAGTATTTGTAGAAGTCTATTATCTGATTAGATTAAGAGAAGAGGCAGAGCTGCCTGGAAGCAATGAGCAACTAAAACTAGATGGGGAAGTACAAGTTGATAATAAGGTGAGGAATATTTTGGCTGTAGCTCAAAGAGGCCCAGACTGAGGAAATAAACCTGTAATTTCAGCACTTCTGTCCAGAGCAGTCCAGGCTTCCTTCTTCAGGACTGGATCAGAGAGAAACTGCTGGCCGATGCTATGGCTCTTACTCAGATCTAAGGGCAGCATGTTGCCTAAACTAGTAAATTATTTTATTGGACTAAATTGAAGTGTGTTTCAGTCCTTAAGAATGGAGACATCAAACATGCTACGTGGTACGTTTTTTCTGTATTACTATAAGTTTGAATTATTATTCCTGACATTGACAACTTACAGTTTGTAATACTGAAGTGCTACTTAGGAAAACAAATGGGCATGCAGATTTTGATGTAATTGCAACTGTATGTGTCTGTTGTGAAAGCCACCAGCAGAATTGGATGGTTGACTGTAGTATCGGGGTGTCCAGTCACCCATCTCAAAACCCAGAGTATTACATGTCTAGCTTAATTGGTAGGTTTTAAGGCAAAAGGAACTGAGGCTCATCAGAGCAGAACAACAGGTAGTCCCTAGGAAGTCACGTGGGAATGAGCTTGAATAAGTTTGTTACCTTGTTGGTTGGCAGATGTACTTGGAGTGTGTATCTTAAGCTTTTGTTTTTTCACGGGTATCTTTCTGTTTTGAGCAAAGGCGGCTTCAATGATCCATCCTAAAGAGGTGCCCCCTGAGGCCATCTTGCTGGCAGTCTACCTTGAACTGCAGAATGGTGAGTAATTCTCTCTGTTTAGGACTTTATCCCTTGAAAGAGCCTGAGATTTTTTGGTTGGGAGACAGGGTCTCACTGTGTTGCCCAGGCTGGAGTGCAGTGGTACCATCAGAGCTCACTGCAGCCTCCAAAACTCCTAGGCTCAAGCAGCCTTCCCACCTCAGCCTTCCAGGTAGCTGGGACTACAGGTGCATGCCACTGAGCCCAACTAATTTTTTAAATTTTTTTTAGAGATGTGGTCTCGCTTTGTTGCCCAGGCTGCTCTCAAACTCATGGGCTCAAGCAATCCTCCCATCTTACCCTCTCTAGTAGCTGGGATGACAAGCATAAGCCACCATGCTCAGCCAAGGCTGAGATTTTTTTTTTTTTTTTTTTTTTTTTTTTTTTGAGACAGAGTCTTGCTCTGTAGCCCAGGCTGGAGTGCAGTGGCGCGATCTCGGCTCACTGCAAGTTCCGCCTCCCGGGTTCACGCCATTCTCCTGCCTCAGCCTCCTGAGTAGCTGGGACTACAGGCGCCCGCCACCACGCCCAGCTAATTTTGTGTACTTTTAGTAGAGACAGGGTTTCACCGTGTTGGCCACAATGGTCTCGATCTCCTGACCTCATGATCTGCCCACCTCGGCCTCCCAAAGTGCTTGGATTACAGGCGTGAGCCACCGCACCCGGCAAGGCTGAGATTTTTAATGTCTGTTTTTTCTCTTCAGAGTCAGAAATTTGCCTTCCTTGAAGATAGGTGACCCATCAAATTCTTTTTTTTTTTCTTTTTTGAGATGGAGTCTCGCTCTGTCACCCAGGCTGGAGTGCAGTGGCACTATCTCAGCTCACTGCAACCTCCGCCTCCCGGGTTCAAGGTTCAAGAGATTCTCCTGTCTCAGCCTCTCAAGTAGCTGGGATTACAGGCGCCCACCAACATGCCTGGTTAATTTTTGTATTTTTAGTAGAGACCGGGTTCACCACGTTGGCCAAGCTGGTCTTGAACTTCTGACCTCAGGTGATCTGCCTGCCTCGGCCTCTCAAAGTGCTGGGATTATAGGCGTGAGCCAGAGCGGACGACCCATCAAATTCTTCTACATAAAAATATAGTTAGGAGCTGGGCGCAGTGGCACATGCCTATAATCCCAGCACTTTGGGAGGCTGAGGTGGGCTGATCACCAGAGTTCAGGAGTTCAAGACCAGCCTGGGCAACATGGCAAAACCCCATCTCTACAAAAAATACAAAAATTAGCTGGGTGTGGTGGTGTGCGCCTGTAGTTCCAGCTACTGGGAAGGCTGAGATTGGAGGATCACTTGAGCCCTGGAGGTTGAGGCTGCAGTGAACTGAGATCATGCCAGAATAAGACCTTGTCTAAAAAAATAATAATAGGCCGGGCACAGTGGCTTACGCCTATAATCCCAGCACTTTGGGAGGCCGACACGGGTGGATCATTTGAGGTCAGGAGTTCGAAACCAGCCTAGCCAACACGGTGAAACCCCATCTTTACTGAAAATACAAAAATTAGCCAGGCGTGGTGGCGCATGCCTGTAATCCAGGTACTTAGGAGGCTGAAGCAGGAGAATCGCTTGAGCCTGGGAGGTGGGAGGTTGCAGTGAGCCGAGACACACCACTGCACTCCAATCTGGGCGACAGAGTGAAACCCTGTCTCAAATAATAATAATAATAAATACCTATATCTATCTAGATAGATAGATAGATAAATAGATAAATTGATAGATATAGTTAGGGAGTTTTTGGTATCCTACAAATACTCCTTACAAGTTAAGCTTATCTCCTTTTATCTGAGAAAATACAGAATCATAACTTCAGACACTTAATTATAATTAATCACTATTAATTAACCTTTCTCCTAGGCAGCTAAATGACTGAGAACATGAGTTAGAATGCAGTTGCTTTGAGTTATACACCATAGTATTTTGAACACATATTAACAAGTTTTACAGTAAGCCAGTTCTTGCTGAGAATTATTTATTCAAACATAAATTCAGGTCATGCCTCTAGGGCATATACGATCTCCAAGATGTATCTCACTAGAAGAAAGGCTGTTGGCTCTAAATATGAGATAGCATGAAGTAGAAAAGAGACATGAATGAGAGAGATTAGAAGGGACAGAAATAGGCCAGGTGCGGTGGCTCATGCATGTAATCCCAACACTTTGGGAGGCCGAGGCAGGCAGATCATGAGGTCAGGAGATCGAGACCATCCTGGCTAACATGGTGAAACCCTGTCTCTACTAAAAATACACAAAATTAGCTGGGCGTGTTGGCATACAGTTGTAGTTCCAGCTACTCAGCAGGCTGAGGCAGGAGAATTGCTTGAATCCGGAGGCGGAGGTTGCACTGAGCCGAGATCGTGCCACTGCACTCCAGTCTGAATGACAGAGCGAGACTCCGTCTCAAAAAAAAAGGGGACATAAATGAAGTCACAGCCAAGCATGGAGTCCTAGCTACTCTGGAGGCTGAGGCGGGAGGATTGCTTAAGGCCAAGAGTTCAAGGCTATAGTGTGCAGTATTGCTCCTGTGAACAGTCACTGCACTCCAGCCTGGGCAACATAGTGAGACCCTGTCTCTTTTTTAAAAAATAAAAAATTTAAAAAAGGCTGGGCACAGTAGCTCATGCCCGTAATCCCAGCTACTCTGGAGGCTGAGGCAGGAGAATTGCTTGAATCTGGGAGATGGAGGTTGCAGTGAGCCGTAATCGCCCCACTGCACTCTAGCCTGGGCCACAGAACAAGACTCTGTCTCAAAAAAAACCCAATGTTCTAAGGCATAACTCCTTGTTGACCTTGGGAACTCTTACAAGGCTCCCTTTTTTTTAATAGCTGAAGAAGGGGTCTTTAGTGCTTGGCACCCAGCGGGCCTTAGCCTCCTTAAAGATGTGATTAGGGTTAGTGCATTGCCCTAGATTGTTTCATTGTTTTTTGTTTGTCTTGAGACAGGGTCTCACTTTGTCACCCAGGCTGGAATGTAGTGGCGTGATCTTGGCTCACTGCAGCCTTGACCTCCGAGGTTCAAGCAGCCCTCCTGCCTCAGCCCCCCAAGTAGCTGGGACTACAGGCATGCACCACCATGCCCAGCTAATTTTTGTATTTTTTTGTAGAGACGGGGTTTCACCATGGTACCCAAGCTGGTCTCGAGCTCCTGAGCTCAGGCGATCTGCCCACCTTGGCCTCCCAAAGTACTAGGGTTACAGGCGTGAACCAACCCTCCCAGATGATCGTTTCTTTTATACAGCCCACCTATAACAAGTTCTCTACCTGGGCTATACCTTAGAATCACTGGGAAGCTTTTTAAAATTCCATTGCCTGGGCCATGCCCTACATCGCTTAAATCAGAATTTCTGGGGATAAGATGGAGGCTTTATGGGATTCCAGTATACAGCCAAGGCTGCAGATGACAGCTCTTCTAGATCATCTTTTACCTCCCCAGCAGGATTTTCATGTCTTGCTTTGCGTGTGGTAGTATTGTTCTGTGCTTTGTTTTTTAATGGGAAGTGTTTTTATAGGTAATACTCAGCTGGCCTTACAGATCATCAAAAGGAATCAGCTGCTCCCTGCAGTGAAAACACACTCTGAAGTGAGAAAGAAGCCAGTGTTTCAGCCTGTCCACCCGATCCAGCCCATCCAAATGCCGGCTTTCACCACTGTGCAGAGAAAGTGATACTTCACTTTTGGAAAACTGTTACCTGAGACCCAGGGGAGAATTTACTGGCCATTTTAGTTGTATCACAGCAGAATGAATAAAAGATGGTGAAGGCTGTTAATTTTGAGACAATTCTACCCCTGACTTTTGGCCAAAAGCTTACTTAAAATTAAGGATTTACTAAGTCATCATCAGCTGTTTTTCTTAATTTCAGCCAGACTATTAATTTTGAGCCATTATGTAATATATGCCATAGGCAATTAAAACATAATTTTATCAGAAGTCTTTTACACTTTTATTGACTATTAGATTATTTTAGCATCTGAGGTTTTGTGTTAACGTTCAAAAATTGACAAAGAACATCAGCAGTAGATAAAATAGCCAGTTCAGAAGCTGACCTGGGGGTGAAGGGGAGGGAAAGACAGTTGATGTGTTTTATGTCTAGTTATGACTGAAAAGACCAGAAAATGTGTTGAGAAATTAGGTTAAGAAGATACAACTGGGCCAGGCACAGTGGCTCATCCCTATAATCCCAGCACTTTGGGAGGCTGAGGTGGGCAGATCACTTGAGGTCAGGAGTTTGAGACCAGCCTGGCCAACATGGTGAAACCCCGTCTCTACTAAAAATACAAAAATTAGCCAAGCATGGTGGCACACACCTGTAGTCCCAGCTACTCAGGAGGCTGAGGCAGGAGAATCGCTTGAACCTAGGAGGTCGAGGTTGCGGTTAGCCGAGATTGCACCATTGCACTCCAGCCTGGGCGACAGAACAAGACTGCCTCAAAAAAAAAGACACAACTGATCTGTTAGGAATCATTTGCTTAAAAAGTGCAAATACAACAGGGTTCAGTGTACTGGCCTTGTTCACTCTCCTAGGTTCTGGAGTCTGCTGGCAGGCAGTTCAAGGTTCATTACTAACCCTTTTGCAAATGCAAACAAGAATTTAATAGCTTCTTCCCAAGAGACAGTTATGTGTTGTGGAATTGACGTTGACAAAATTTGCCAATAGGATGTATATACACTAACATTAAGTAGGGGGAAAAAAACAATACAAGTGGGTGCAGTGGCTCACATCTGTAATCCCAATGTTTTGGGAGACCAAGGCGGGAGGATCACTTGAGGAGTTCAAGACCAGCCTGGGCAACATAGCAAGACTCTGTCTCTGAAACATTTTTAAAAGCTGGACATGGTGGCCCATGCCAGTAGTCCTAACTATTCTGGAGGCTGAGGTGGGAGGATTGTTTGAGCCTAGGAATTCAAGGCTGCAGTGAGCTATGATGGCACCACTGCACTCCAGCCTGAGTGACAGAGTGAGACCCTGTCTCAAACAAACAAAAGACAATGTGGATTTGCTCTAGTAAATTGGGTGTCCCCCTAGTTAAGATGGTGTTTGGTAGATTCATCAAAGCTTGCCATTTAGGAATATCCCTTAACGTCACAATGCTTCACTTCCCTAGTTTGGAGACACATTAGCTGAATCTACATGTTACCTCAGTTTCAGAACTAGAGAGACAAGTGTGTGGATAAGCACTGATTTATCTGAAACTTTATCTGAATTATTCTTTTTTTTTTTCCTTTGAGACGGAGTCTTGCTCTGTCTCCCAGGCTGGAGTGCAGTGGCACAATCTCGGCTCACTGCAACCTCTGCCTCCCGAGTTCAAGTGATTCTCCTGCCTCACCCTCCTGAGTAGCTGGGATTTCAGGTGCCCGCCACCACGCCTGGCTAATTGTTGTATTTTTAGTGGAGATGGGGTTTCACCATGTTGGTCAGGCTGGTCTGGAACTCCTGACCTTGTGATCCGCCCGCCTCAGCCTCCCAAAGTGCTAGGATTACAGGTGTGAGCCACTGCACCTGGCCGTTTTTTTTTGTTTTTTTTGTTTTTTTTTTTTTTTTGAGACGGAGTTTTGCTCTTGTTGCCCAGGCTGAAGTACAACGGCACGATCTCGGCTCATCGCAACCTCTGCCTCCCAGATTCAAGCGATTCTCCTGCCTCAGCCTCCAGAGTAGCTGGGATTACAGGCATGCGCCACCATGTCTGGCTAATTTTGTATTTTTAGTAGAGATGGGGGTTTCTCCACGTTAGTCAGGCTGGTCTCAAACTCCGGACCTCAGGTGATCCGCCCGCCTCAGCCTCCCAACATGCTGGGATTACAGGCGTGAGCCATCGAGCCCAGCCTATCTGAATTATTCTGTTGCTGACAGGAAGCGGAACTCAGGTAATGATATATACTAGAACTGAATATTCGTGACTGAGATAGGCATTGCCAACAGACTCAAAGAAGGGGAGAATATCCTCCTCTTTTTAAACATGGATGGATGGATGTAGGGGCTCCATTGATCGAGTGCCACATTGTAGTTGTTTTGTACACAGAGTAGATTTTTACAGGTGGACACAGAAAGCAGAGATAGCCTAGCTTCCTTGGACCTCTTGAAGTCCCTTCTAAGTAGGACCATAGGACCCGTAATCTGCACTGCTGTTGGTTTAAGTCTGCCGTCTCTGCTTTCCCATACTCCAGACCGACAGCAGTACTGTGAGACCCACTCAAATGAGCAGAATTGCTTTGCCTGGGAATTTTCTGGAGAGTGAGTCCACAGACTTCATAAATCGCTAGGAACTCACATAGTCATGGTAGTATGAAGGGGAAAAGCCCTATAATTGTACTTCAAAAAAACACATCTTTAGAGAAATCAAGAAATTAGAACTTTCTCTGCATGCTGGTTTGTTTATGGGAAAGCAGGCAATACCTAGTAAGGGTAGGGCAGGTCCTATATTAAATAAGACTATATTTGGCTGCAAGTAGCAAAAAATAGGTCTGTGACTTAAACAAAGATTATTTTTCTCTCACTTGAGAAGGGGATATGAAGGCAGCTGCTGGCCTGGGTTCTAGTGTCCCGTGATGCCATCCAGGACTCAGCTCTGTTTTTCCATGCCACTGTCCTCAGCATTTGGGCATTTGTTTCCATAGTCACAAGATATTCCAGTATCACGTCAACATTGAAGGCAAGAAAAATAGGGCAAAAACTAGCTAATCTTGATGGGAGACTATCTGGAACAAAACTTTCTTAGAAACCTCAGCAGCCTTGAGCTTAACATCTCTTTTGTCACATCATGTCATGGAGCCATCCTAAGCTGCAGGGAAGCCTGGCAAAGATGTCATAACCATGCCTGCTGCAGTTGCTGGCATAGCCCTGCACATCCTAAGGGAGGCCAATTCAGTGTTTTCAGATTAATGTTCCAGCAGCTCAGCTTTTCCTTCCACTGCCTACTGTCAGCAGAGCCCAGCAAATTAAATATAAGTTCTTCACCTCTGTGTCTGGACTCATACTGGTTCCCATAGCCAGGAAGGCTTCTTCCCACCTATTTTTCCTGCCCCATTTTGTTAAAGCCACCTCTGCTAACTGAGGTAACTCTGTCAGAGGGGTTTGAACCAGAGCAACTCCATCTTAAATGGGAGCTGGGTAAAATAAGGCTGAAAGCTACTGGGCTGCATTCCCATGTGGTTAAGGCTTAAGGCATTCTAAGTCACAGGATGAGATAGGGCAGCACAAGATACAGGTCATAAAGACCTTGCTGATAAAACAGGTTGCAGTAAAGAAGCCAGCTAAGACCCACCAAAACCAAGATGGTGATGAGAGTGACATCCTCACTGCTACACTCCCACCAGCGCCATAACAGTTTACAAATGCCATGGCAACATTGGGAAGTTACTCTATATGGTCTAAAAAGGGGAAACATGAATAATCCACCCATTGTTTAGCACATCATCAAGAAATAACCATAAAAATGGGCAACCAGCAGCCCTCAGGGCTGTTCTGCCTGTGTAGTAGCCATTCTTTATTCCTTTACTTTCTTAATAAACTTGCTTTCACTTTACAGACTTACGCTGAAGTCTTTCTGAATTCTCTTGGAGTCTAGATCGGGACCCCTTTCTAGTAACAACCCTATCTATACAAAAAGGCTTTTGGCCAGGTTTGGTGGTTTACGCCTGTGATCCCAGCACTCTGGGAGGCCAAGGCGGGTGGATCATTTGAAGTCAGGAGTTCGAGACCAACCTGGCTAATATGGCGAAATCCCCGTCTCTACTAAAATATAAAAATTAACTGGGCGTGGTGGCAGGTGCCTGTAATCCCAGCTACTCGGGAGGCTGAGGCAGGAGAAGCACTTGAACCTGGTAGGTGGAGGTTCCAGTGAGCCAGGATCGTGCCACTACACTCCAGCCTGGGTGACAGGGCAAGACTCTTGTCTAAAAAAAAAAAAAAAAAGGATTTAAATGTCACTTACTAAAGTTTTTCCTGGTTGTTCCCAGTTTCTTCCCCCTTTGTATCTTCCCTGGTAAATACAGTTTCTTCTATGGTATATGGTTTTCTGGAATTTAGCAGATATGAGAACCATAGGCATCAGTCTCAAAATATGGCAACTTATTTGCTGGGGTTTACGTTTTTAGGTTTTTGGGTTTTGTTGTTGTTGTTGTTCTATGGTCTTGCTTTGTTGCCCAGGCAAATGTTGCAGTGGCTCTATCAAGGCTCAGTGCAACCTGGACCTCCTGGGCTCAAGTGGTCCTCCCACCTCAGCCTCCCGAGTAGCTGGGACTACAGGCAAGAGCCACCATGCCCAGTTTTGTATTTTTTGTAGAAGCGGGTTTTCGCTATGTTGCCCAGGCTGATCTCAAACTCCTGAGCTCAAGCTATCCACCTGCCTCAGCCCCCCAAAGTGCTGGGATTACAGGCATCAGCCACCGTGCCTGGCCTTTGCTGGGGTTTTGAATTCTGAGAGCCATTAGGTCTATTCAAGCTCTACCACTCATTCAGCTGCATCATCTACAATACGGGACAAAATCGACCTCATGAATTTCTTCATGGACCCAGGAGGATGTTGTTGCAAGTGTCTCCCAAACCACATGGCATGAACCCTCAGAACAGCTGTAGTAGTCTTCCCTTGTGCCCTCCGGCCCTTAACCCATAATTTGGCCTCCTGCAGAGCTCTGTTAAAGCCATGCCCTTGACTGGAACATAGGCCGGCAACCTTGCATGGCCTTACCCAATGCACTGCCATCTGCCTGCATGTGGATACTATGCACCCTCCGCCTCCTCTTTCATATCAGAGTGTCACCTCTCATAGTCCCTTTCTGACTAGTTTTCTGACAGCTCTGCCCTTACTCAATCTAAGTGACTTTGAGCAAATGACTTCATCTCTCTTGAGGTTTTTTGACCAGTTTGTAAAATGCTTTTCTTCAGGACCTAGTGTGAGGATTAAAATGAGATGATGCATGCAAAGTGTGCCTGGTGGACACTTAATACAGGTGAGTTCACTTATCCCTCTTGTTACCGAAAGGGCCTGCTCAGCCCAGTCTCCCTCTGTACTTCCTTCATCTCAGTGCTACCTCTGAGTCTCTCTCATTCCTCCCTGTTCTTGGAAGCCACCTGGAGAAAAGTGACTGATGACATCATGGACCCTCTAGCCAGACTGGCTTCAAATCTTGGTTCTCTCTCTGGAACAATTTTGATATGAAACAAGTTGCTTTGCTTCTTTGTGCCTGAGTTTCTTCATCTGTAAAATGGGGATACTAATTCATAGGATTAGAATGATGTTTATGGGTGCGGCCATTGTACCATTGCTGAATGTGCCTTGAACTCCCAAATGTTTGAAAGGGAACACCATAATTTTCACTGTATCATGTAAAAGTGATATCAAAGCAAAGATTATATAACAGCACTGAGGCTGGACAGTGGGGAATGGAGGGGGACTCCTTGAGATAAATTACCACCTCCTTCACTTTTTTTTCTTGAGACGGAGTCTCACTATGTTGTCCAGGCTGGCCTCAGACTCCTGGGTTCAAATGATCTTCCCACCTCAGTTTCCCTAGTAGCTGGGACTACAAGTGCAAACCACTGCACCCAGTCCTCCTTCACTTTTGATTTGCTCAACACCTAGTGGCATCCTGTGTTCTCATCCTATTCTTTCCTGCCTTGCCCAGGACCTCATCTTGTGATGACAAGAGGTACCCGGTCTCCTTGCCTCAGATTCCTTCTCCCACCCTTTCTTCCTCACCACAGCCTGTAACTTCCTATAGCACAGCTCTGGCTCCTGCCTAGGGGTTGCTTCAGGGATACCTGAAGTTCTCTTTCTGCCCTTCCTACTTAGCCTTTTTCTTTTTTTAAAGCAGAGACAGTGTCTCACTATGTTGCCCAGGCTGGTCTCAAACTCGTGGCCTCAAGTGATCCTCCCACCTCCCAAAGTGCTGGAATTACAGGCATGAGCCACCACACCCAGTTTAGCTACTATTAATCCCTCCCTTATGCCCCATTTGTTCCACCACTGGATTCTCTGCCATCCCCTAAAAGGAGTCACCATTTCCTACCCTCAGAGCTTTGCTTCAGTCTCTTCTGCTGCCTAAAATTTTCTCCCTTCCAGTTTTAATGTGTCAACATCCTAGGCATCCCACACTGCCTCTCCATAGCCCTATCCTCCTCCAAGGGATTTCCTCTTATGCCCCCACTCTTCATTTCACACATGCTTACTGAGGGCATGCTCTGGTCCCAGAAGCTTTTTTGTTTCAGCCCCATAGTAACTAGGCAAATCTGCAAGCGCATGTCTTTCATGACGTGTTCTTCGTTGACCATTTTCTTTCCCCTACTGGATTGTAAGTACCTTTGAAGACAGGCTGTGCATTATACAGTGTGTGGATTGTTCTAGGTGAACAATAAAGTCTGCTAAACAGAATTTTTGGTGACATGTCCTTTCTAGGCCTGGCAACGACACCCAGGGCCTACTTCTTTCAAGGTGGTGAAGGCCTATTAACATAAGCCCAAGATTCACAGGGCCTCAGCATCCTTGACCTCTGCGCCTTTATGGAGTGAGAGTTAAATAGTAGCCCAGGACGGGTGGGTTAGTTACTGGTCAAAGTCAATCCTCCAAGTCAACTTGGCCTGGACTAAAAAAAAACCAAACTAAAAAAGTAACCAAACCCATGCAGAAAACTTGCAATTTAAAAATTCATCTTCCCTTTCTTCCTAGAAAGGACTGGGCAGAAATGCAGGCTCCAGGGTGGGAGTGGGGCTGCGACGGGAGGAGGCAGCGAAGTTCATTAGCCCCCTCATTTGGGGCAATAGGAATCCGTGTGGTGACAAACAATTGTCCTGGAGGATTTAGGGGGATTTGGCCAAGTGTCCCTGTGGGCCCCCAGCCTCCTCCTAATCCCGTCCACATTTCAGACTACTTAGGATCGCATTAAATGTCAAAGCCGGCGTTTAGGGAAATATCTACATTTCGTATGCATCGCTCAGATGAAAAGAAAAGCTGAAACGAACCTCGGAGCTTTTGGCGCGAGAGGCGCTCTGTGTGGTCCCGAGTGTGAATGGGAAGAGGGGGGCGGCGCCCCGGGGGCCTCCCCGCCCAGGAATGCAGGCCTTTCACATGTAGAAAATGCTAATGCTTTGTTCCTGCCTCGGCCTCCCGGAGGCGCAGAGGCGCCCGGCCGGATTGTCCCGGCGCATTTGCATGTGAGCGGCCCCAGATCCCCGTCCCCACCCGCGGCCCTCCCCCACCCCAGCACGGCTGGCCGGGGACTTCTGTCCTCGGGCCGGGGCCGCCTTCAAACGTCCTCTGCCGTCATTTATTTCATCCCGGTTAAAGCCGCAAATAGCTACTTTCTGAATGGATAGCCTTTCCCCTGGGGCGCCGGGCAGGTGAACATTTTTTACTCCATACTTGGGACACTTGACACAGAGAGTTGTATCTGGAACAACCTCTGTTCCAGCGAGGAAGGGCACGGCGTTGGCTGAGCCATGCCCCACTACAGCGTCACATTTATGTCCTGTGGCGAACACGCTGTGTTTGGCGTGACACTGGGGGTTCCAAACTACCCATTACGTGGTTCGTCTTCAGTGGCATCCAAGCGACCGCAGGTGGCGGGGCCGAAGGGGTAAGGGTATTTCATGCACGTTTTACGGAAGAAGACACAACCCAGAGTTGAGGGGCCACCGGGGTCCCTCTCTTGAGCACAGGCGCCCGGAGCGCAAATGCGCGGACTGACCCAGCGGCCGGCGCGGCGGCGCCGGGCGGACTTAATCGCGGGCGCAGCGCGAGGCTCGGGACCCAGAGCACCACCTACCGGCGGCACGGTCGGCGCAGCAGGCCCCAGAAGGGCGGGGGACGCTGTCAAGCCCAGGGGCACTTCGGCTAGGAGCCCCACCCGCCCTCCAGCTGACCCTCAGCTGTGGCCCACATCCGGGGCCCAGAGCGCGGCGGAAACGCTGGAAGCCCGGCCGGCAGGTACCCGCACCTCTCCTTCTGCCACCGCGGAGCTTGCTTCATTAACTCCGTTTCATGTGACTTATTTTATTTCTTTTATTTTTATTTATTTCATTTTATTTTATTTCACTTATTTCACTTCAATATTTTATTTGGTTTATGGTTTTACTTCATTAATTTTACTTCATTAATTCTGTTTTCCCCATTATTTAATTTTATTCTGTCTCAGTATTTAATTATTTGTTTCACTACTTTATTTGTGAGTGAAGGGAAAGGGCGGATACCTTTTTTGTCTTATTTTTCGTTGTTGTTATTGTTGTTGTTGTTGTTTTTTGAGACAGAGAGAGTCTCGCTTTGTCGCCCAGGCTGGAGTGCAGTGGCGCGATCTTGGCTCACTGCAACCTCTGCCTCCTGGGTTCAAGCGATTCTCCTGCCTCAGCCTCCTGAGTAGCTGGGATTACAGTCGTGCGCCACTACACCTAGCTAATTTTTGTGTTTTTAGTGGAGACGGAGTTTCCACCATGTTGGCCAGGCTAGTCTCGAACTCCTGACCTCAGGTGACCAGCCCTCCTCGGCCTCCCAAAGTGCTGGGATTACAGGCCTAAACCACTGCGCCCTGCCGGCCTCAATCATATTTTTTTAAACCCCTTCCAGCTGCCTGCTCTAGGCAAGATAACTTGCCCAGTGTACAGGGCAGAAAAGAGGAGATGACCACATAGTCCTAGGCTCAAGAGCCCCAAGCCAAACTGACAAACAACAAAGACCCAATAATTCAAACCAGGCTCCATGGAGGAGGTGTCATTTCAGGTGGGCAGATACAAAGGGATAGGAAGCTGCTTCACGTGCCTGGATAATAGGGGCCGTGCCTGGATAATAGGGGCCATGTTCCATATCAATACAAGGAAGGAAGAGTTCCCTCACACTGTGGAGAGTCTCTTGTGCTGGAGCGAGCTGTCTGCAATTTGAGTTAGGCCAGGAAAGTCTGAGGCCTGGGCCCTGATGGTTCTGTGGTTTCCATGGGAGGGCCTTCAAGGTTGTGACATCCGCTCCCCATACAGTATGATGTGTGTTATGTATTATTTTGAGGATAGGGGAAGATGATTCCCTATTTATTTGCTATCAGTTCTCTGGAAAGCACAATGAATTGCATTTCTGAATATTCACCTTATTTTCCCCCAATCTTTAATTTTGAAAAATATTAAGTATGTAGAAAAGATGGATGGCCGGGCCCGGTGGCTCACACCTGTAATCCCAACACTTTGGGAGGCCGAGGTTGGCGAATCACCTGAGATCAGGAGTTCAAGACCAGCCTGGCCAACATGGCGAAACCTCATCTCTACAAAAATACAAAAAGTAGCTGGGCATGATGGTGGGTGCCTGTAATCCCAGCCGCTCAGGAGTCTGAGACAGGAGAATTCCTTGAACCCCAGAGGCAGAGGTTGCAGTTAGCCGAGATCACACATTTGCACTCCAGCCTGGGTGACTGAGCAAGAATCTGTCTCAAAAAAAAAGGATGGAAAACTTATGAAACTTAATGAAACTCTTTATGTCCTAGATCCACCAACTGATTCTTTGCCAGCATTTACTTTAGCATGCTTCCTCTCTCTCTCTCTCTCTCACACACACACAAACACACACACACACAAACCTGTATGTATGCATCTATCTATCTTTTTTTACTGAATTTTTTTTTTTTTTTTTTTGGAGACGGGTCTCCTTCTGTCACCCATGCTGGAGTGCGGTGGACGATCTCAGCTCTCTGCAACCTCTGCCTCCTGACTTCAAGTGATTCTCCTGCCTCAGCCTCCTGAGTAGCTGGGACTACAGGCATGTGCCACCACGGCAGGCTAATTTTTTTTTTTTTTTTTGACGGAGTTTCATTTTTGTTGCCCAAGCTGGAGTGCAATGGCGCAATCTCGGCTCACTGCAACCTCCACCTCCAGGGTTCAAACGATTCTCCTGCCTCAGTCTCCCGAGTAGCTGGGATTACAGGCGCGCACCACCACTCCTGGCTAATTTTTGTATTTTTGGTAGAGATGGGGTTTCACCATGTTGACCAGGGTGGTCTCGAACTCCTGACCTCAGGTGATCCGCCTGCCTCAGCCTCCCAAAGTGCTGGGATTACAGGCGTGAGCCACCATGCCTGGCCTAATTTTTGTTTTTTTTGTTGTTGTTCATTTTTTTTAGAGACAGAGTCTCCCTCTGTCGCCCAGGCTGGAAGTACAGTGGTGCGATCTCAGCTCAATGCAACCTCCACCTCCCGGGCTCAAGCAATTCTCCTGCCTCAGCCTCCCGACTAGCTGGGACTGCAGGCACACACTGCCACGCCCAGCTAATTTTTTGTATTTTAGTAGAGACTGGGTTTCACCATGTTGCCCAGGCTGGTGTGGAACTCCTGAGCTCAGGCAATTCACTTGCCTCAGTCTCCCAAAGTCATGCTGGGATGACAGGCATGAGCCACCGTGCCCGGCCTTAATTTTGTATTTTTAGTAGAGACCAGGTTTCACCATGTTGGCCAGGCTGGTCTCGAACCCCTAACCTCAGGTGATCCACCCGCCTCAGCCTCCCAAAGGCCTTAAGCCTCCCAGAGTGCTGGGATTACAGGCATCAGCCACCACCTCGGCCTACTGAACTTTTTTTTTTTTCTTTTTTTTTTGAGACGGAGTTTTGCTTTCGTTGCCCAGGCTGGAGTGCAATAGCACGATCTTGGCTCACTGCAACCTCTGCCTCCCAGGTTCAAGCGATTCTCCTGCCTCAGCCTCCCAAGTGTCTGGGATTACAGGCATGTGACACCACGCCTGGCTAGTTTTGTAGTTTTAGTAGAGACAGGGTTTCTCCATCTTGGCCAGGCTGATCTTGAACCCTGACCTCAGATGATCCACCTGTCTCGGCCTTCCAAAGTGCTGGGATTACAGGCGCACCACCGCCCCCAGCCCCTGCTGAACTTTTTTTGTTTTGTTTGTTTTGTTTTGTTTTTTTTGAGACGGAGTCTGGTTCTGTTGCCCAGGCTCGAGTGCAGTGGCACAATCTCGGCTCACTGCAACCTCCACCTCCCAGGTTCAAGTGATTCTCCTGCCTCAGCTTCCTGAGTAGCTGGGATTACAGGCGCCCTGCCTCAGCTTCCCAAGTAGCTGGGATTACAGGCACCCGCCACAATGCGCGGCTAATTTTTGTATTTTTAGTACAGACGGGGTTTCACCATGCTGGCCAGGCTGGTCTTGAACTCCTGACCTCAGGCGATCAGCCTGCCTCAGCCTCCCAAAGTCCTGGGATTACAGGCGTGAGCAAACACTTTGGGAGACTGAGGCAGGTGGATCACCTGAGGTCAGGAGTTGGAGACTAGCCCAGCCAACAGGGTGAAACCCCATCTCTACTAAAAATACAAAAAGCCGGGTGAGGTGGCCGGCTCCTATAATCACAGCTACTTGGGAGGCTGAGGCAGGAGAATCGCTATAACCCAGGCGGCAGAGGTTGCAGTGAGCCCAGATCGCACAACTGCACTCCAGCCTGGGCGACACACAGCGACACTCCCTCTCAAAAAAAAAAAAAAAAATTGAGGCCAGGCATAATGGCTCACGCCTGTAATCTCAGCATTTTGGGAGGCTTAGATGGGCAGATCACTTGAGCTCAAGAGTTCAAGTCCAGCCTGGGAAACATGGTGAAACTCTGTCTCTACCAAAAATATAAAAATAAAATAAAATTAGCCAGGCATGGTGGCGCTCGCCTGTACTCCCAGGTACTCAGGAGACTGAAGTGGGAGGATCACTTGAACCCAGGAGGCAGAAGTTTCAGGGAATCGAGATGGTGCCACTATACTCCAGCCTGGTGAAGAGAGGGAGACCCTGTCTTAAGAAAAAAAAAAGCCTTGTCACAAGATAGCGCGGAAAGCGAAGAAGGAAGTTCCTGTCCCTCCTAAAGCCGAAGCCAAAGCGAAGTCTTTAAAGGCCAAGAAGGCAGTGTTGAAAGGTGTCCACAGCCACAAAAAAAAGAAGATCCGCACGTCACCCACCTTACAGCGGCCCAAGACACCGCGACTCCGGAGACAGCCCAAATATCCTCGGAAGAGCGCTCCTAGGAGAAACAAGCTTGACCACTATGCTATCATCAAGTTTCTGCTGACCACTGAGTCTGCCATGAAGAAGATAGAAGACAATAACACACTTGTGTTCATTGTGGATGTTAAAGCCAACAAGCACCAGATTAAACAGGCTGTGAAGAAGCTCTATGACATTGATGTGGCCAAGGTCAACACCCTGATTCGGCCTGATGGAGAGAAGAAGGTGTATGTTTGACTGGCTCCTGATTACGATGCTTTGGATGTTGCCAACAAAATTGGGATCATCTAAACTGAGTCCAGTTGCCTAATTCTAAATATATATATATATATATCTTTTCAGCATTAAAAAAAAAAAAAGCCGGGCCCGGTGGCTCACGCCTGTAATCCCAGCACTTTGGGAGGCCAAGGTGGGCAGATGACGAGGTCAGGAGATTGAGACCATCCTGGCTAACACAGTGAAACCCCGTCTCTACTAAAAATACAAAAAAATTAGCCGGGCGTGGTGGCGGGTGCGTGTAGTCCCAGCTACTCGGGAGGCTGAGGCGGGAGAATGGCGAGAACCCGGGAGGCGGAGCTTGCGGCGAGGCCACTGCATTCCAGCCTGGGCAAGAGCAAGACTCCGCAAAAAAAGACTAATATCAAAATCCCCCTTCTAGGAAATTACAAACATTTTCATTTCTCTTAGATACCAAATGGAATGCCTTCCTGATGATTTGCTGTTGTATATCTTCGCTAGTTCTGAAGGCCACAAGTCAAGATCAAGGTGCCAGCATGGTCAGGTTCTAACGGGGCTCTCTTCCTGGCTTATAGATGGCTGCCTTCTCCCTGTGTCCTCACTTAGCCAGGAGAGAGGGCCAGGAGGACTGGTTTCTTTCTTTTCTTTTCTTTTCTTTTTTTGAGACAGGGTCTCACTCTGTCGCCCAGGCTGGAGGGCATTGGCACGATCTCGGCTCACTGCAACCTCCGCATCCTGAGTTCAAGCGATTCTCCTGTCTCAGCCTCCCGAGTAGCTGGGATTACAGGCGTGCATCACCACGCCCAATTTTTTTTTTTTTTTTTTTTTTTTTTTTTTTTTTGTATTTTTAGTAGAGACGAGGTTTCACCACATTACCCAGGATGGTCTTGATCTCCTGACCTCATGATCCGCCCGCCTCAGCCTCCCAAAGTGCTGGAATTACAGGCATGAGCCACCGCGCCCGGCCGCTCACCCAACTAATTTTTGTATTCTTAGTAGAGACTAGGTTTCACCATGTTGGCCAGGCTGGTCTCAAACTCCTGGACTCGAGTGATCCACCCACCTTGGCCTCCCAAAGTGCTGGGATTACAGGTGTGAGCCACTGCGCCCAGCTGGTTTCTTTCAAAGTTTGCTCTTGCAAACTCTTGCCGGGCGTGGCGGTGGGCGCCTGTAGTCCCAGCTACTCGGGAGGCTGAGGCAGAATGGCGTGAACCCGGGAGGCAGAGCTTGCAGTGAGCCAAGATCGCGCCACTGCACTGCAGCCTGGGCGGCAGAGCGAGACTCCGTCTCAAAAAAAAAAAAGTTTGCTCTTGCTTTTCTGTGTATTTAGCTCCCAGCACTCCTATCCCCACACTGCTTCCAAAACAATCCAATAAGGAAACCACAACGACATCCAAATTTCCCTTTGTAAAAATGGCATGTTTTCTAGGTTGAGAAACTCCGATTTCCATTTAATCGTTGTGACTTTCATTAGCGCTGAACACCAGAAAGGGAGGAATCTGGGAGATTTGGGAGATGGCTGCAGATGCAGGCAATGGCCAAAACACTGGTTAGAGGAGCCCTGTTAGGATGAGGAGATGCAGCACAGTGTTGAGAAGTGGTTAGTGTGGCTGCTCTTGCTTGACTCACATCTGGTGAAATGCAGGGTGGACAGCAGTCCTGAGGTGGGGATTAATCCATCATCATCTGGTGGGGGCAGGTTTTTAAGGTCCTCTATCTCAGATAGGGTTTAATGGCAGGGCGGGAAAGGAGCATAGATGGGAGAGGTTGTAAACAAAGAAGTCTTCCGCCAGGCGCGGTGGCTCACGTCTGTAATCCCAGCACTTTGGGAGGCCGAGGTGGGCGGATCACTTGAGGTCAGGAGTTCAAGACCAGCCTTGCCAACATGGTGAAACCCCATCTCTACTAAAAATACAAAAATTAGCCAGGCATGGTGGTGCGTGCCTGTAGTCCCGGCTACTCAGGAGGCAGAGGTGAGAGAATTACTTGAACCTGGGAGGCAGAGGTTGCAGTTAGCCGAGATCGCACCATTGCACTCCATCCTGGGCGACAGAGTGAGACTCTGTCTCAGAAAAAAGAAAGAAAAGAAAAAAAGAAAGACGCCTTCTTCCCGTGCCACACTAAGTGGTTGGGTCAAGGAGCCTACTTGGACAAGATTCCTGCTGTCCCCCTGAGAAGAGCAACACTAGCCACAGGCCCAGCGATGACACCACCAGGCATGTGAGTCCTGAGTCCCACCAACACAGGCTCCTATCACTCAAGTCAGGCAAAAGGTGGGTTCTTTTCCACGGACTTTGGATTTTCACTTTGCTGCTTTCTAATTTCTTTGTGATGCATCCACTTGTATGCTTCCTCCTCCTCCCCCTGGATAGCACTTCAAGGAAGGTGGGAAACATATACTGGGAACCAAACTACTGAGGTCCAATTCCCAGCCCTACTACTTCCTGTGTGACCTAGAGCAAGTTACTTTACCTCTCTGTGCTGCAGTTTCCTTTTTTTTGAGACAGAGTCTTGCTGTCTCCCAGGCTGGAGTGCAGTGGTGCTTGCTATCCTGGCCCACTGCAACCTCCACCTCCCGGGTTCAAGCAATTCTCATGCCTCAGCCTCCCGAGCAGCTGGGATTACAGGCATGCACCACCACACCCAGCTAATTTTTGTATTTTTAGTAGAGATGGGTTTCGCCATGTTGCCCAGGGTGGTCTCGAACTCCTCAGCTCAGGCAATCTGCCTGCCTCAGCCTCCCAAAGTGCTGGGATTATAAGCGTGAGCCACTGCATCCAGCCAATTTCCTTATTTGTAAAATAGGATGATAATGATACAGACCTCATAGACCTGTTAATGAAGCTTAAATGAGGTTGTATTTGTAAAGCTCAAGAAACAGTCAGTCCCTAGTATTATACTAGATCACTGAAAGTTACATAAATTAAGTAAATGCAGAAGCTACCATCGATGCCCTGTAGAGCTCCTGTATCCGGACCTCCCTTGCAGACTTGGAAGGGAAGCAGGATGGGTTCATGGAAAAGTCTTGGACGTTGGGATTAGACACTCCTGGATTCAAATCCCAGCTCTGCTACTCCCTGGCTATGTGAGCATGTGTAAGCTTCTTGGCCTCTGAACCTCAGTCTCAACACCTGTAAAATGAAAATAATGCTCACTTTGCAGGGCAGTGGTAAGGAAAAGAGCTTCCTTAGCTAAGGCTACACAGTAAACGGCCTCTGCTGTTGTCAGAGTGGTTCCTGAGGTTTTCTGCTTTTTGCCTATGAAAATCCAGTCCACTAGAGATGGCAGCTGCCACAGGTGTAGGAGTGGATAAGAGGGGAACTTCCCTGGCCTATCCTTTCCCTGGATCCCCTGAAGTTTCCAGGCCTTCTTTCCCAGAATAGGGGAAAAAATAGGCTTTTTCTTCCTTCTGGCTTTTCATAAGAGCAGTGTGGCCGAGTGTGGTGGCTCACGCCTGTAATCCCAGCACTGTGGCAGGCCGAGGCGGGCGGATCACAAGATCAAGACATTGGCTGGGCACAGTGGCTCACGCCTGTAATCCCAGCACTTTGGGAGGCCGAGGTGGGTGGATCACCTGAGGTCAGGAGTTCGAAACCAGCCTGACCAACATGGAGAAACCCCATCTCTACTAAAAATACAAAATTAGCTGGGTATGGTGGTGCATGCCTGTAATCCCAGCTACTCGGAAGGCTGAGGCAGGAGAATCACTTGAGCCCGGGAGGCAGAGGTTGCAGTGAGCCGAGATTGTGCCACTGCACTCCAGCCTGGGAAACAAGAGCAAAACTCCATCTCAAAAAAAAAAAAAAGATCAAGATATTGAGACCAGCCGGGTGCAGTGGCTCATGCCTGTAATCCCAGCACTTTGGGAGGCCGAGGCGGGCGAATCACAAGGTCAGGAGATCGAGACCATCCTGGCTAACACAGTGAAACCCCCGTCTCTACTGAAAATATAAAAAATTAGCCGGGCGTGGTGGTGGGCACCTGTAGTTCCAGCTACTCGGGAGGCTGAGGCAGAAGAATGGCGTGAACCCAGGAGGCGGAGCTTGCAGTGAGCCAAGATCACGCCACTGCACTCCAGCCTGGGCGACAGAGCGAGACTCCATCTCAAAAAAAAAAAAGAGATTGAGACCATCCTGGCCAACATGGTGAAACCTCATCTCTACTAAAAATACAAAAATTAGCTGGGTGTGGAGGCAGGTGCCTGTAGTCCCACCTATTCTGGAAGCTGAGGCAGGAAAATTGCTTGATACCGGGAGGCGGAGGTTGCTGTGAGCCGAGATCGCACCACTGCACTCCAGCCTGGTGACAGAGCAAGACTCTGTCTCAAAAAAAAAAAAAAGAACAGTGTGAAAAACTTTGAAAATCACAGGATTTTGTGATCAAAAACCTGAAGTCACATGCAGCCCCTCATTTGGCCTGTAAGCCCCTCACAGGCCCCAAAATTGGGGCAGCTGTTGTGGAGCCCAGTATTGCTATGACAATTGCCCCTTCAACTTAGAGTCTGATGCTCTATAGAACTCTGAGTATGGGTTTTATCTGTCTGTCTGTCTATCTATCTGTCTATCATCTATCATTTTTTACTACAATCCAGGCTAGACTAATCATTAAAATAGAGAACAGGATTCTTGGAGGAGATGACAAGCTGTGGTCCCTCCTTCACTGATTCCTGCAGTAAAATTCATAGAACAAAAGGATTCAAGGCTGGGCGAGGTGGCTCACGCCTGTAATCCCAGCACTTTGGGAGGCTGAGGCGGGTGGATCACTTGAGGTCAGAAGTTTGAGACCAGCCTGGCCAACATGGAGAAACCCCATCTCTACTAAAAATACAAAAATTAGCTGGGCATGGTGGCGGGCAACTGTAATCCCAGCTACTCGGGAGGCTGAGGCAAGACAATCACTTGAATCCAGGAGGCGGAGGTTGCAGTGAGCTGACATCCCGCCATTGCACTCCAGCCTGGGCGACAAAAGCGAAACTCCATCTCGAAAAAACAAAAAGCACTTTGGGAGGCCAAGGCGGGCAGATCACCTGAGGTCGGGAGTTCAAGACCAGCCTGACCAACATGGAGAAGCCCCGTCTCTACTAAAAATAAAAATACAAAATTAGCCGGACGTGGTGGTGCATCCTGTAATCCCAGCTACTCAGGAGACTGAGGCAGGAGAATTGCTTGAACCTGGGAGGCAGAAGTTGCAGTGAGCCGAGATCATGCCATTGCACTCCAGCCTGGGCAACAAGAGCAAAACTCCCTGTGGAAAAAAAAAGGATTCAGCAGAAACAGATAAACATGGTGAAATTGAGGCCAAAATTCAAGAGATTAGGCCTAGACTTTTTTTTTCTTTTGAAAATTCTAACCAGGTTTGGCTGTTCATGAAAACTTTTAATAGCTGAGTTTTTTCTGTGTTTTGTTTTAAGTGGGAGTGAAGTTCTGAAAGGGTCAGGAACAAATGGAAGAAAATGGAGCTAACGGGGGACTTGGGGCACGGTGAACTGTTCTTAGGCCCACTGAGTCAAAGGCACAAGAATCAAACGGGAGAGAGTCAGGAGCTCAAGCCAGACAAAGCCAAAGTGGTAGATTTCCTTTCTTAGGCCAACTAGGTTTTCCTTTGCTGGGAAGGAAGAGTGGCTTTTAAATTTTTGATCTAAAATAGAGGTGAGTTTAGGGTGCCGTACAGCTGCATTTTTCACCCCTCAGAATCCCTTCTGCTTGAAAAAGGTCTTAATGAGGTCTAGTGGCCCTAACTCGACCTGCTTGGTCAGTGTTTGTTTCTTTAGAGAGTGATCCTGCTGAATTAAAATTCAATTAATCCAACTTTAAGGGCAAGAAAAACTATTTGTGAAAAATCATTAAACAGCACATAAAATCCTTTGAGGAAGACTGAATACTAGGAGAAGTACAGCCTGGCTTTTGTTAAGGTACTTTGGGCCCAATGAGTTAACTTTTTCAAGGAATTTTAACAAGATAGTGGTCAAAGTGGAATTTGTTCGTGTAGTTTATTTAAGGTTTTACAAGGCCCTGCAAAGAGTCCCTCCCCTAAGTCTGGAGGAGAAGAGAGTTTGTAAAAATGTGGTGAGAGGTAAAATCTTAGGGGGGCATTTTTAGACCTGGGAGGAAACAAAACTGGCCTAGATGCTTCAAAAATATCAGGGTCCTGGCCGGGTGCTTAAACACTTTATGGCAGGGCGCGGTGGCTCACGCCTGTAATCCCAGCACTTTGGGAGGCCGAGGCGGGTTGATCTTCTGAGGTCAGAAGTTCGAAACCAGCCTGGCCAACATGGCAACCCCCGTCTCTACTAAAAATACAAAAATTAGCTGGGCGTGATGGCACACACCTGTAATCCCAGCTACTCGGAAGGCTGAGGCAGGAGAAACACTTAGAACCCAGGAGGTAGAGGTTGCAGTGAGCCCAGATCGTGCCATTGCACTCCAGCCTGGGTGACAGAGCAAGACTCCATCTAAAAAAAAAAAAAAGCCAGGGTCCTTAAAGACAAAGGAAGGCCAGAGAACTGCCACAGATGAAAGGAAACTGGGCTGGGCACAGTGGCTCACGCCTGTAATCCCAGCACTTTGGGAGGCCAAGGCAGGTGAATCATGAGGTCAGGAGTTCAAGACCAGCCTAGCCAACATGGTGAAACCCCATCTCTACTAAAAATACAAAAAAATTAGCCAGCCCTGGTGGCCGGCACCTGTAATCCCAGCTACTCAGGAGGCTGAGGCCAAGAATTGCTTGAACCTGGGAGGCAGAGGTTGCAGTGAGCCAAGATTGCACCACTGCACCCCAGCCTGTGTGACAGAGCGAGACTTCGTCTCAAAACAAAAAACAAACAAAAAGGAAACTGAGGAGACTTGACAACTGAATGTAGCATGTGATCATGGATTGGATCCTGGGAAGGGAGAAACAAATTTGCCCAGAAAGGACAGATTTGGGACAACTGGTGAAACATGAATCCAGTCTATGGATTAGATAATGGTATTATATCAACATTTAATTTCCTGACTTTGAGAACTGTACTTTTGTTGTGTAAGATAATGACCATGGTCTTAGGAAATGCACAAGGAAGTGATTAGACATAGAGGGGCATCACCAGGAGCTCTGGTTCACGCCTGTAATCCCAGCATTTTGGGAGGCTGAGGTGGGCGGATCACATGAGGTCATGAGTTCGAGAAATAGAAGGGCATCATATCCACAACTTTACTCCCAGATGGTTCAAGAAAAATATTATACGTGTGTATAGATATATATACTCCACTTATAATAGACACATATGTACATATCCCAACATATACATACCGTGTACATGTAATACATGTATATAATATATAGATATAGTAATATATATGTAAATATATGGGAGAGAAGAAGTGATAATGCAAATTGGGCAAAGTGTTAATATTTGGGGACTCTAGGTTAAGGATATATCGGAGTTCTTTGTACTATTACAATTTTTCTCTAAATTTGAAATTATTTCAAAATACAAGGTAAGCTAATATAAAAATAAGTAAAACTAAATAAATTTAAGAAGAGATAAAAGCTTTAAAAAAGAGCCAGGCATGGTGGCTCATGCCTGTAATCCCAGCACTTCCAGAGGCTGAGGCAGGAGGATCATTTGAGGCCAGGAGTTCAAGACCAGCTTGGTCAATATAGTGAGACCTCATCTCTATTAAATAAATAAACAAACAGGCTGGGGGAGTGCCTCGCCGCCTGTAATCCCAGCACATTGGGAGGGCGAGGTGGGCAGATCACAAGGTCAGGAGATTGAGACTATCCTGGCTAAGACGGTGAAACCCCATCTCTATTAAAAATACACAAAATTAGCTGGGCATTGTGGCAGGCGCCTGTAGTCCCAGCTACTCAGGAGGCTGAGGCAGAAGAATTGCTTGAACCAGGGAGGCGGAGGTTGCAGTGAGCTGAGATCGTGCCACTGCACTCCAGCCTGGGTGACAGAGTGAGATTCCATCTCAAAAAAATAAATGAATAAATAAATAATAAATAAATAAATGAAAAGAAACCTTAAAAGAAAAAAAAAGAAACAAAAAGGAGGTAGATAAGGAAAGAAACAATCTGTGACTTTTTTTATTTCCTCTTGCCCCATAATATATCAAGACAGGTGCTAACAGGCTACACAAGAATTAAGAATCACCCCAAAGGGGTTTGTAACCAAACTCGGAAGACCTAAGGCACTTGCAGTAATTGAAAACCTGTGGTCATCCATGTATCCAGGAGCCATCATTCAACAAAGAGTTACTAAAGACCTTTGGTGCCCAGGCCAGAGTTTGTGACTTAGCTCCTGCCTCCAAGGAGCTGGCAGTTTTATGCAAGAGACCAACACACACAAAATTATTGCAGTGTCCACAAGAATTGTGACGGTAGCATGAATGTGGGAGTGTGCATCTCAGTCTGGGGAGGGAACCTGCCGGAAACAACTTACTTCTCAGAAGATGTGACACTGAAAGCAGGTTTTGAAGGCTGAGTAGGAGTCAGAGAAGGGAGTTGTGAGCCTTGGTAGAGGAGACAGTCTGCAAAGCACAGAGATAGGAGACAGTATGCAACAGCCAAGTAACAAAGGCACATTAAGCAAAGTGGGTGCTGAAAAGCATCAGGCAGGCAGGCTGGACAGGCGAGTCATGGCTGAAAGGCTTAGAGGAGGCTAGAGTTTCTGAGCTAGGATTTGAAGAAGGAGACTGCCAAGGATTCGTGAAAACCACGTATTATAGACAAACAGAGGGAATGAGCACACAGGTCAGGAATGAGCAAATCCCAAGGCTAAGGGGACGGTAAACACTCTGGAGCCTGGGAGTCTGCACAAGGTGGGGTTGTGCAAGGTGTTTGCTTCTCACCTGAGCCTGCAGGCTTTCACATGAGGCCTCAGCCTATAGTCCCATGGTCAGGGTCAACCCAGGAAAACAGAAATGACTATACATATTTGTAACAGAGAAATTTAGTGGGGGGATTTTGTTGGACAGGTGAGGGAATTAAGAGGTCAGCTAGAGCAGGAAGCCGCTGCCACTCCTAGGCTGGAGGGTCAAGGGACGAAGTGATGTTACCTGAACCCAAGGGTTGAGGACACCTGCTGGAAGCTGAAGCCACAACAGGCCTGGAACTGGAGCCATGGAAGAGATGCAGCCACTACTGAAGGCGGGAGTTGCTACCCAAGGCAGAGGGAGGAGAGAATACCCTGGCTTTTCCCTTCTCATCCTCTTGTCAACTGCCAACCTCCTATTGGCTAAACCCAGCCAAAGCCAACTGACATAGGAACTGAGGGAGTATAACTGAGGATAAGCCTCGCCGTGATCTAGGACAGAGCAGTGGAAGGGCTGGGAATGGATCTGAGGGCACCCAGACCCAGAAGCAGTCCATATGGGAGCTGTTTTCAGTCCCGCACATAAATTGGGCAGTCTTTTCTGTTCATGTATCAGCACTGACTCATTCAATCCCCCAGTGTTCTTCGGCTCAGGAAATGGTACCATCATACATCCAGGTGCTCAGGTAAAAACTCTGGAGTCAACCCCACTCTCACCTTTTGACTTCTGTCTTTCATCCAACCCATCAACAAATCCTAAGGGCCCACTTTATTTTGTTTTTTGGTTTTTGGTTTTTGTTGTTGTTTTGAGATGGCGCCTCGCTCTGTTGCCAGGCTGGAGTGCAGTGGCTTGTAAAATGGAGAAATCAAAAGTGACATTTTCTTGCTATTTAGAACCATTATCGAGTTTGTACTGGGGCCAAGCAGTGTTGCAGAAGAAAATAAGACGCTTAGGTTTTAGGTCAGGTGAGAGTTGAAGAGGTTTTAAGTTTTTGAGAACACAGGCTAAGGGAGAAGAAGGAGGAATGGAGGGTGGAAGGTTGCCCATAGTGAAGGAGGCAAGTCCACAGAAAAGAGAGGGTAGAGACACAGAGAAGGGGGGTTAGTGAGCAGCCCTGGGCTGCAATGTGGGTGAGCAGCCAACACAGGCATCCCCACCATTGACTTGCCACCAAGAGAATGTGGGTGAATGACCAAGGCAGGCGTCCCCGTGGTAATCAGACACCAATACAGTGTGGGTGAATAATCAGGCAGGGGTCCCCGCAGTGATTAAACACCAAGGGAAAACTGTCTTCCCGAGTCCGTGACTGGCGCCGGAGTTTTGGGTCCACAGATAAAATGTGTCTCCCTTGTCTCTACTACAGAGGAAAAAGAACTGGAATTGGAAGGACAGGGAGACTGAAGGGTAGCAACAGAGGCTGGAGAAGAGAGTGAAAAGACCGCTTACCCGATTTGAAATTGGTGAGATGTTCCTTGGGCTGGTTGGTCTGAGGACCCGAGGTAGATCTCCTCACGGAGTGAGGGTGAGGACAGGGGACTGGTCTCCCGAAGGAGTCCTCCTGTCCCAGGTCTTCAGCACCAAATGTCACACGTGTCCATATGAAGAGACCACCAAACAGGCTTTGTGTGAACAACAAGGCTACTTATTTCACCTGGGTGCAGGCGAGCTGAGTCTGGAAAGACTCAGCCAAGGAAGATAGGGGTGGGGCCATTTTATAGGATTTGGGTGGGTAGTGGAAAATTACAGTCAAAGGGGGTTTTTCTCTTACGGGCAGGGGCAGGGGTCACACGGTGCTCAGTGGGGGAGGTTCTGAGCCAGGAGAAGGAATTTCACAAGGTTAATCCCTCAGTTAAGGTGGGGCAGGAATAAGTCACAATGGTGGAATGTCATCAGTTAAGGCAAGAACCGGCCATTTTCACTTCTTTTGTGATTCTTCACTTGCTTCAGGCCATCTGGACAAATACACGCAGGCTTGGGCTCAGAGGCCTGACACAAGCGAGTCTCCTGCCTCAGCCTCCCCAGTAGCTGAAATTACAGGGATGCACCACCATGCCCAGCTAATTTTTGTATTGTTATTTTTTATTTTTCTATTTTTTTGAGACCGAGTTTTGCTCTTGTTGCCCAGGCTGGAGTGCAGCAGCGCGATCTCAACTCACTACAACCTCCGCCTCCCAGGTTCAAGCTACTCAGCCTTCCTGATCTGCCTGCCTCGGGCCTCCCAAAGTGCTGGGATTACAGGCGTAAACCACGGTGCCCAGCCAATTTTTGTATTTTTAGTAGAGACAAGGTTTCACCATGTTGGCCAGGATTGTCTCAATCTCCTGACCTCATGATCCACCCGCCTCGGCCTCCCAAAGTGCTGGGATTACAAGCATGAGCCACAGAGCCCCGCAAGGGCTCTACTTTAAAACCATTGTGTATTTCATCAGTCTGAAAAGGCACATTTTTCTTTTTCTTTTTCTTTTTTTTTTTTGAGATGGAGTCTCACTCTGTCGCCCAGGCTGGAGTGCAGTGGCGCGATCTCAGCTCACTGCAAGCTCCGCCTCCCGGGTTCACACCATTCTCCTGCCTCAGCCTCCCAAGTAGCCGGGATTACAGGCACCCACCACCACGCCCAGCAAATTTTGTGTATTTTTAGTAGAGACGGGGGTTTCACCATGTTAGCCAGGATGGTCTCAATCTCCTGACCTTGTGATCCACCCGCCTCGGCCTCCCAAAGTGCTGGGATTACAGGCG
The DNA here is from genome assembly GCF_028858775.2 of Pan troglodytes. NCBI lineage: Eukaryota > Metazoa > Chordata > Mammalia > Primates > Hominidae > Pan > Pan troglodytes. Next base: position 36,814,753 of record NC_086015.1, read on the forward strand.
TGAGCCACTGCGCCCAGCGAAGAGGCACATTTTTCACTTGACATTTCTGAAGCTGGGATGAAGTTTTCAGAGCATTAAACTAGTGGAGTTTTTCCTTGTGTGGTGGTAATAATGGTATATGCTTCAATTATTTATTGCTGCTTAACAAACCACTTGAGAACTGAGCTGCATAAAACAATCACCATTTTACCTTGCTCACAGATTTTGTGGGTCTGGAATTGAGAGAAGGCACAGCAAGAAATATTTGTCTCAGCTTCACAATGCCTGGAGTCTTAGCTGATAGCTGGGATGACTAAGGGCTGGAGGCTAGAGTCATCTGGAGAGGAGTCACTGACATGTCTGGCTCCTTGGTTGGGATGACATGAATAGCTGGGGGCTCACTGGCTGGCTGGCTATCTGTCTATCATCTATTGTTATATATTCTCGGAACTTCTCCATGTGGACTCTCCACATGGCCTCTCTATTATGGCAGCTCATGGTTCTGAAGGCCAGTGTCCCAGCTTCTTATTCTGATTGGACTGCTATAATAAAGTACCATAGACTAAGTAGCTGTAAACAACAGTTTACCTTTCTGAAGGCTAGGAAATTGAAGATAAGGTACCAGTAGATTTGGTTTCTGGTAAGGGCCTGTTTCTTCATAGAGGGCATCTTCTCACTGGGCGTGGGGGCTCACGCATGTAATCCCAGCACTTTGGGAGGCTGAGGTGGGTGGATCACGAGGTCCGGAGTTTGAGACCAGCCTGACCAACATGGTGAAACCCCGTCTCTATTAAAAAATCCAAAAATTAGCTGGGTGTGGCGGCACGCGCCTGTAATCCCAGCTACTCAGGAGGCTGAGGCAGGAGAATCACTTGAACCCGGGAGGCAGAGGTTGCAGTGAGCCAAGATTGCGCGCCATTGCACTCCAGCCTGGGCGACAGAGTGAGACTCCAACTCAAAAAAAAAAAAAAAAAAAGAAGGCATGTTTTCATTGTAACCTCACAGGGTAGAAGGGGTGAGGGATCTCCCTGGGGTCTCTTATAAAGGCACTCATTCATCATGAGGGCTCCATTCTGATGACCCATCACCTCCCAAAGGCCCCACCTCCTACCTCCTAATACCATCACCTTGGGGGTTAGGATTTCAACATATGAATTTTGTGGAGACACACAAACATTCAGATCATAGCGCCCAGTGAGCAAGACAAAAGTTTGCCTCCGAAGTCACATCGCATCACTTCCACTGTACTCTGCTGCTTGAAGCAGTCATAAGCCTACCCAAATTTTAGGGGAAGGCACACAGACCCCTGACCTCTCCATAAGAAGAGTGTCAAAGAATTTGGGGCTATGTTTTAGAACTGCCACAGCGTATCTTAAAATTAGTGGAGTCTTTGAGTCCACAAAATACGTTATCTTGAATTTGAGCACCCCTCACAACCTCTACTGCTAACACCCTGGTCCAAGCTATAATTACCATCCATCTGCCTCAGTGATTCCACTCCATCCCTCCTAGGCACCCTCACCATCTATTCTCTACACAGTAGCCAGAGTGATCCTTATAAAACATAAATCATGGCTGGACATGGTAGCTCATGCCTGTAATCCTACCACTTTGGGAAACCGAGGCAGATGGATCACTTGAGATCAGGAGTTCAAGACCAGCCTGTGCAACATGGTGAAACCGTGTCTCTACTAAAAATACAAAAATTAGCTGGGCATGGTGATTCATGCCTGTAGTCTCAGCTACTTGGCGGGGCTGAAGCAGGAGGATTGCTTGAACCTGGGAGGTGGAGGCTGCAGTGAATTGTGCCACTGCACTCCAGCCTGGAGGACAAAGTGAGACCCTGTCTCAAAAAAACAACAATAAAAACCCACAAACAGGCCGGGTGTGGTGGCTTATGCCTGTAATCCCAGCACTTTGGGAGGCCGAGGCAGGCAGATCACCTGAGGTCAGGAGTTTAAGACCAGCCTGGCCAACATGGTGAAACCCTGTCTCTACTAAAAATATAAAAATTAGCCGGGCGTGGTGGCGGGCACCTGTAATCCCAGCTACTCGGGAGGCTGAGGCAGGAGAATCGCTTGAACTCAAGAGGCGGAGGTTGCGGTAAGCCAAGATCATGCCATTGCACTCCAGCCTAGGCGATAAGAGCAAGACTCCATCTCAAAAAAAGAAAAACACCCACAACAAACAAAAACACTTAAATGATATCATAGACTGCCTTGATCTTAATCTTCTATTGGCTTATCACCCAGAAGAAAATCCAAAGTTCTAACTTGGACTTATAAGGCCCTATATAATCAAACCCCTGACTTTATATCTGACCTTACTTCCTGCCAGTTTACCCCTCTGTTCATTCCATTCTTTCACTGGCAACATTGCTGTTTCTCAAAGGAATCTATCATATTCACACCTCAGGGTGTTTTAATTTGTGGCTCCCTCTTTCTGTTACTCTTCTCCCCTAGATATCTACATAGATATCTTTCACCTTATTCTGGTTTCTACTCAGATGTCATCTCTTCAGATAGGCCTTCCTTAACCTCTCCATCCAAAAATAGCACACTCAACTCTATCACTGTCCCCACACCCAGCATGGCTTTGCTGTGCTTTGCTTTACAGCGTTGATCACAAAAGGCTAATCTGCTCCACATTCATTTACATGTGCATTGTCTGTCTCCACCTTCAAGGCAGGGACTGTTTTGTTCACTGCTGCTTTCCCAAAGCCTGGTATATGGTAGGTGCTCAATAAATACTCATTGAATGAATTCACTTATTGCCTCATTTCCTCACTGTGTAACCTCGGGCAAATAACTTCTCTGGGCATTTGGCAAGCAGGCTGGTGGATGGCTGTTCCTGCAGGGTCTCACTCACATAGTTGTTAGTTGGCCAGCTGTCTGTGGGGAGACGCAGGTAACTGAGCCACATGTCTTTCATCCTCCAGCAAAGTAGCCCAGGTGATCACATAGTTTGAATAGCAGCAAGAAGGCAAGCTCCTCCTTCTCTTCTGCTTGTGTCATGTTTGCTATTGTTCCATTGGCCAAAGCACGTCATGTGGCCCTTCCCAGAGTCATGGTGAGAGGGCACAGTCAAAAGGCAAGCATACAGGGAGGCGTGCACAAATCGGGGGCCACAATTACAACAGTCTACCCCAACAGGTAATTTCAGAAGAGAGGACTAGCTTAAGTGCAGCAAAGTTGGGAGGTGGCAAGGAGGAAAAATAACTTCTGACCCAGCATTCTGGAAAAGAAGTGGACTTTGAGTTAGTTTTGTTTTGTTTTGTTTTGTTTTTTGAGACGAAGTCTCGCTCTTGTCCCCTAGGCTGGAGTGCAATGGCGCGATCTTGGCTCACTGCAACCTCCGCCTCCCGGGTTCAAGCGATTCTCCTGCCTCAGCCTCCCGAGTAGCTGGGATTACAGGCGTGCACCACCACACTCAGCTAATTTTTGTATTTTTAGTAGAGACAGGGTTTCACCATGTTGGCCAGGCTGGTCTTGAACTCCTGACCTAAAGTGATCCACCCACCTTGGCCTCCCAAAGTGTTGGGATTACAGGCGTGAGCCACCACTCCCAGCCAGGTTTTTTTGGTTTTTGTTTTTCAGACAGAGTCTTGCTTTGTTGCCCAGGCTGAAGTGCTGTGGCATGATCAAGTCTCACTGTAGCCTCAACTTCTCGGGCTCAAGTGATCCTCTCACCTCAGCCCCCTACTAGCTGAGACTATACATGTGGGCCACCATGCCCAGCTAATTTTTTGTGTTTTTTTGTAGAGATGGAGTTTCACCATGTTTCCCAGGCTGGTCTTGAACTCCTGGCCTCAAGTGATCCCCCCACCTCAACCTCCCAAAGTGGTGGGATTACAGGCGTGACCCACCATGCCCAGCAATTTTTGTATTTTTTGTAGAGAGGGGGCTTTGCCATGTTGCCCATGTTAGTCCCATACTCCTGGGCTCAAGTGATCTGCCCTCCTCGGCCCCCCAAAGTACTGGGCTACAGGCATGAGCCACCATTACAGCCTAACATCTGTTATTTTATTTATTTATTTATTTATTTTTGAGACCGAGTCTCCCTCTGTCACCCAGGCTGGAGTGCAGTGGCGTGATCTCAGCTCACTGCAAGCTCCACTTCCCGGGTTCATGGCATTCTCCTGCCTCAGCCTTCTGAGTAGCTGGGCACCCACCACCACGTCTGGCTAATTTTTTGTATTTTTAGTAGAGACAGGGTTTCACCGTGTTAGCCAGGATGGTCTCGATTTCCTGACCTCATGATCCGTCCACCTCGGCCTCTCAAAGTGCTGGGATTACAGGCGTGAGCCACCGTGCCTGGCCCTATTTTTTTACTTTTTAATAGTAGCCATTTTGATTGATGTGAGATGGTATCACACTATGGCTTTGATTTGCATTTCTCTAATGATTAGTGATGTTGAACATTTTTTAATGCTTGCTTGCCATATATATGTCTTCTTTTGAGAACTGTCTGTTCATGTCCTTTGTCAATTTTTTAATGGGGTTGTTTGTGTTTTGCTTGTTGATTTGTTTCGGTTCCTTATAGGTTCTGGATATTAGATCTTTGTCAGATGCATAGTTTGCAAATATTTTCTTCCATTCTGTAGATTATCTGTTTACTGTGTGATAGTTTGTTCTGTGTGCAGAAGCTCTTTGGTCTAATTAGGTCCCACTTGTCAACTTTTGTTTTTGTTGCAATTGCTTTTGGAGTCTTTGGCATGAAATCTTTACCAAGGCCTGTGTTCACAATGGTATTTCCTAGGTTTTCTTCTAGGGTGTTTATAGTTTTGGGTTTTACATTTAAGTCTTTAATCCATCTTGAGTTGAGAAGGAAGGGATCCATTTTCACTCATGCATATGGCTAAGCAGTTATCCCAGCACTATTTATTGAATGGGGAGTCCTTTCCTATTGCTTGTTATTATCAACTTTGTCGAAGATCAGATAGTTGTAGATGTGCAGCTTTATTTCTGGGTTTTCTATTCTGTTCCAATGGTCTACGTGTCTGTTTTTGTACCAGTACGACACTGTTTTGGTTACTGTAACCTTGTAGTACTGTTTGAAGCAGGGTAGTATGATGCCTCTGGCTTTGTTTTAAAAGTACTATCTCATTTAATTTTGAGCACTAGGTTCCCTTTTCATCTCTTTTTTTTCTTTTTCATTTTTGAGATGAAGTCTTGCTCTGTTGCCCAGGCTGGAGTGCAGTGGTGCAATTTTGGCTCACTGCCACCTCTGCCTCCTGCGTTCAAGTGATTCCCCTGCCTCAGCCTCCCAAGTAGCTGGGATTACAGATGTACACCACCATGCCCAGCTAATTTTTGTATTTTTAGTAGAGATGGGGTTTCACCATGTTGGCCAGGCTGTTCTCAAACTCCTGACCTCAAGTGATCTGCCTGCCTCAGCCTCCCAAACCTGGGATTACAGGTGTGAGCCACTGCTCCTGGCCACAATCTTGAGCAACAAGAACAAACCTGGAAGCATCACACTACCTGATTTCAAAATACACTGCAAAACTATAGTAATTAAAACAGCATGGTATTGGCATACAACAGATACACAGATCAATGGAACACAATATAAAGCCCAGATATAGATCCATGTATTTATGCTCAATTAATCTGCAACAAAGGTGCCAAGATCACACAATGGGAAAAGGACAGTCTCTTCAATAAATTGTGTTGGGAAAAGTGAATGTTTACAGGCAGAAGAATGAGATTGGACCTTTACAGCACACACAAAAATCAACTAAAAGTGGATTAAAGACTTAAAATATAAAACCAAAAACTGCAAAACTACTAAGAAGAAACAGGGAAAAAGCTTATTCACATTGGTCTGGACAATGATTTTTTTGGGTATAACCCCAAAACCACAGGCAACAAAAGCAAAAATAGACAAATGGGATTGCATCAAACTAAAAAGCTTCTGCACAGCAAAGGAAACCAATAACAGAGTTGAAGGGAACCTATAGCATGGGAGAAAATATTTGCAAACCACACATCTGATAAGAGTTAATATCTAAGATATATAAGGAATTGAAGTAGTTTGACAGCAAGAAAACAAATAACCCAATCAAAAAATGAGCAAAGAGGCCAGCCATGGTGGCTCACGCCTGTAATCTCAGCATTTTCAGAGGCGGAGGTGGATGGATCACCTGAGGTCAGGAGTTTGAAACCAGCCTGACCAACATGGTGAAACCCTGTTTCTACTAAACATACAAAAGTAGCTGGACGTGGTGGCACATGCCTGTAATCCCAACTACTCAGGAGGCTGAGGCAGGAGAATCATTTGAACCCAGGAGGTGGAGGTTGCAGTGAGCCAAGATTGCACCATTGCACTCTAGCCTGGGCAACAAGAGTGAAACTCCATCTCAAAACAAGAAAGAAAAAAAAAAGGCAAACAGCCAGGTGCAGTGGTGTCTACCTGTAGTCCCTCCTACTTAGGAAGCTGAGATGAGAGGATTGCTTGAGCCCACGAGTTTGAGGCTAGCCCAGGCAACATAGCGAGACCTCATCTCTAAAAAAATAAAAATAAAAAATTTAACGGGCAAAGGACCCAAACAGATATACCTCAAAAGAAGATATATAAATGGCCAATAGGTGTATGAAAAAATATTCAACATTGGCCGGGCATGGTGGCTCACGCCTGTAGTCCCAGCACTTTGGGAGGCCAAGGTAGGTGGATCATGAAGTCAAGAGATAGAGACCATCCTGGCCAACATGGTGAAACCCCGTCTCTACTAAAAATACAAAAATTAGCTGGGCGTGGTGGCACATGCCTGTAGTCCCAGCTACTCTGGAGGCTGAGGCAGGAGAATTGCTTGAACCCGAGAGGTGGAGTTTGCAGTTAGCCGAGACTATGCCACTGCAGTCCAGCCTGGCGAGAGAGCAAGACTCCATCTTAAAAAAAAAAAAAGAAAAATACATCACCACTCATCAGGGAAATGCAAATCAAAAGCACAGTAAGATATCACTCACACTTGTTAAAATGGCTATGATCAAAGAGACAAAAGATAACAACATGTGGAGAAATGGGAACGCTTGTACACTGTTGGAGGGATTATGAGTTGGTAGAGCTGTTATGGAAAACAGTTATGGTGGTTCCTTGAAAAATTAAAAATAGAACCACAAGCTGGGCATGGTGGCTCATAGCTGTAATCCCAGCATTTTGGGAGGCCAAGGCAGAAGGATTGCTTGAGTCCAGGAGTTTGTGACCAGCCTGGGAATCATAGTGAGACCCTATCTCTACAAAAAATAAAAAATCAGCAAGGCCTGGTGGCCGCACCTGTAGTCCTAGCTCCTCGGGAGGCTGAAGTAGAAGGATTGCTCGAGCCTGGGAGTTCAAGGCTGCATGCAGTGAGCTATGTTTCAGCCACCACACCAGCCTGGGTGACAGAGTGAGACCCATCTCAAAAAAACAAAAGAACTACCATATGATCCAGTAATCCCACTTCTGGGTATATATCCATAGAAAATGAAATCAGTATGTTGAAGCGGCATCTGCACTTCCATGTTCATTGCAGCATTATTCACAATAGCCAAGATATGAAATCAACCTAAGTGTTTGTGGAAGGATAAATGAATTTTAAAAATGTGGTGTATCCAGAGAATGGAATACCATGGAGCCTCAAAAAGGAAGGAAATGTGGTCATTTGGAACAACACGGATGAAGTTGGAGGACATTATGCTAAGTGCAATAAACCATAATAAGTGAAATAAGCCATTATGTTAGGTGAAAATAAAAAGACAAATATTGCATGATAAAGATATCACTTATATGTGGAACCTTAAAAAGCTGAACTCATAGAAGCAGAGTGTAGAATGATAGCGGCTAGGGACTGGTGGGTGGAGGAAATGCGGAGACTGGTCAGTTATTATTATAGAGCTGTTTTACTCATACAAGATGAGTAAGTTCTGGAGATCTAACATATGGCAAGTATAGTTAATAATACTGTATTGTATAGTTGAAATTTGCTAAGATAGTAGTTTTTTTAGGGGGGATGGGGGATGGACTGAGTCTCGCTCTGTCACCAGGCTGGAGTGCAGTGGCACAATCTTGGCTCACTGCAACCTCCACCTCCCGTGGTTCAAGCAATCCTCCTGCCTCAGCCTCCTAAGTAGCTGCGACTACAGGCATGCGCCACCACACCCAGCTAATTTTTTGTATTTTTAGTAGAGACGGGGTTTCACCATCTTGGCCAGGATAGTTTCGATCTCTTGACCTCGTGATCTGCCCACCTTGGCCTCCAAAACTGTTGGGATTACAGGCATGAGCCACTGCGCCCGGCCGAGAGTAAATCTGCTTTTTTTTTTGTGACGGAGTCTCACTCTGTCGCCCAGGCTGGAGTGCAGTGGTGTGATCTCGGCTCACTGCAAGCTCCACCTCTGGGGTTCTCGCCATTCTTCTGCCTCAGCCTCCCAAGTAGCTGGGACTACAGGCGCCCGCCACCACGCCCGGCTAATTTTTTCTATTTTTAGTTAGTAGAGATGGGGTTTCACCATGTTAGCCAGAATAGTCTCGATCTCCTGACCTCGTGATCCACCCGTCTCAGCCTCCCAAAGTGCTGGGATTACAGGCGTGAGCCACCACGCCCAGCCCTGAGAGTAGATCTTAAATGTTCTCACACACACAAAAAGCAAAAAGTTAACTATGTGAAGTGATTAATATGTTCATTAGCTTGATGTGGTGATTATCTTTTTTTTTTTCTTTTTTTGAGACAGGGTCTCACTTTGTCACACAGATTGAAATGCAGTGGTGCAAACCCTGCTCACTGCAGCCTCAACCTCCCAGGCTCCACCAATCCTCCTGCCTCAGCCTCCCAAGTAGCTGGGACTACAGGTGCATGCCACCATGCCCAGCTAATTTTTTTTTTTTTTGAGATGGATTCTTGCTCTGTCGCTCAGGCTGGAGTGCAGTGGTGCGGGTTCACACCATTCTCCTGCCTCAGCCTCCTGAGTAGCTGGGACTACAGGCGCCCACCACCACATCTGGCTAATTTTTTGTATTTTTAGTAGAGACGGGGTTTCATCGTGTTAGCCAGGATGGTCTCAATCTCCTGACCTCGTGATCCGCCCGCATTGGCCTCCCAAAGCTCGGCTAATTTTTGTATTTTTTGTAGAAACAGGATTTTGCCATGTTGCCAAGGCTGGTCTTAAACTCCCAGGCTGAAGCAATCCACCTGCCTCAGCCTCCCAAAATGCTGGGATTACAGACATGAGCCACCGTGACCAACAGATGTGGTAATTATCTTACAACGTATAGGTATATCAAAATGTTGTGTTGTTAGTCAGGGATGGTGGTGTACACCTATAGTCGCAGCTACTCCAGGGAGGTAGAGGCTGCAGTGAGCTATGATTGTGCCACTGTACTCCAGGTTGGGCAACAGAGGGACACCTTATCTCTTTCTTTCTTTCTTTCTTTCTTTCTTTTTTTTTTTTTTTTGACAGAGTCTCCCTCTGTCGCCCAGGCTGGAGTGCAGTGGGCACTTGGCTCACTGCAACCTCCATGTCCCGGGTTCAAGTGATTCTCCTGTCTCAGCCTCCTGAGTAGCTGGGACCATAGGCTTGTGCCACCATACTTGGCTAATTTTTGTATTTTTAGTAGAGATGGGGTTTTGCCACGTTGGCCAGGCTGGTCTTCAACTCCTGACCCCAGGTGATCTGCCCGTCTCAGCCTCCCAAAGTGCTGGGATTACAAACACAAGCCACCGACATGCCCACCCTGGGAGACCCTATCTCTAAGAAGAAGAAAAAAATTGTCTGTATTATTCACAATATGACTTTTTTTTTGAGATGGAGTCTCGCTTTATCACCCATGCTGGAGTGCAGTGGCGCTATCTTGGCTCACTGCAACCTCCACCTCCCAGGTTCAAGCAATTCTCCCACCTTAGCCCCCAGAGTAACTGGGACTATAGGCATGCACCACAATGCCTGGTTAATTTTTGTATTTTTAGTAGAGATGGGGTTTCACCATGTTGGCCAGGATGGTGTCGAACTCCTGACCTCAGGTGATCTGCCTAGGCCTGGCATTACAGGCATGAGCCACTGTGCCTGGCTTGTTTTTGTTTTTTCTTTGAGACAGTGTCTTGTTCTGTTGCCCAGGCTGGAGTGCAGTGGCACAATCACAGCTCACTGCAGCCTCGACCTCCCAGGCTCAAGTGATCCTCCCGCCTCAGCCACATGAGTGGCTAGTAATATACTATTGGCATGTGCCACCACACTTAATATTTTTGTTTTTTTGTAGGGACGGAGTAGTGCCATGTTGCCCAGGCTGGTCTCAAACTCCTGGCCTCAAGAGATCCTCCTGCCTTGGCCTCCCAAAGTGCTGAGATTACAGGCTTAAGACATTGTGCACTCATATACACTTTATTTATCAATTACACCTCAGTAACCCTTGAAAACACTTTTAATTTAAAAATAGTCGGGTGCGGTGGCTCATGCCTGTATCTCAGCACTTTGGGAGGCCAAGGTGGATGAATCAGGCCAGGAGTTCAAGACCAGCGTGGCCAACATGGCAAAATCCATCTCTATTAAAAATACAAAAATTACTCGGGCGTGGTGGTGCATGCCTATAATCCCAGCTACTTGGGAGGCTGAGGCATGAGAATCTCTTAAGCCCGGGAGGCAGAAGTTGCAGTGAGCTGAGATCACGTCACTGCACTCCAGCCCAGATGACGGAGCAAGACTCTGTCTCAAAAAAAGAAAAAAAGGTCAGGCGTGGTGTCTCACGCCTGTAATCCCAGCACTTTGAGAGGCCAAGGCGGGTGGATCACCTGAGGTCAGGAGTTTGAAACCAGCCTGGCCAACGTGGTGAAACCCTGTCTCTACTAAAAATACAAAAAATTAGCCGGGCATGGTGGTGAGCACCTGCAATCCCAGCTACTCAGGAGGCTGAGGCAGGAGAATCGCTTGAGCCCAGGAGGTGGAGGCTGCAGTGAGCCAAGATGGCACCAGCCTGGGAAATAGAGCGAGACTGGGTCTCAAAATAAAAAAAGAAAAAAGAAAAAAAAAGTCTCCCCTCAATTTTTTTTTGAGGCAGAGTCTCACTCCGTTGCCCAGGCTGGAGTGCAGTGGCACTCTCTCGGCTCACTGCAGCCTCCACCTCCCGGGTTCAAGCGATTCTCCTGCCTCAGCCTCCTGAGTAGCTAGGACTGCAGGTGCACGCCACCATGATTGGCTAATTTTTTTATTTTTAGTAGAGACCATGTTGGCCAGGATGGTCTCAATCTCCTGACCTCATGATCCACCTGCATCAGCCTCCCAAAATGCTGGGATTACAGGCGTGAGCCACTGTGCCCGGCCTTAAAATTTTTTTCTGGCTGGGCACGGTGGCTCACACCTGTAATCCCAGCACTTCGGGAGGCCGAGGCAGGTGGATCACCTGAGGTCAGGAGTTCGAGACAAGCTGGCTAACACAGTTAAACCCAGTCTCTACTGAAAATACAAAAAATTAGCCGGGCATGGTGGCAGGCGCCTGTAGTCCCAGCTACTCGGGAGGCTGAGGCAGGAGAATGGTGTGAACCCGGGAGACGGAGCTTGCAGTGAGCCAAGATCGTGCCACTGCACTCCAGCCTAGGTGACAGAGCGAGACTCTGTATCAAAAAAAAAAAATTTTTTGTCTTTAATTTAAAATTTTTGTAGAGATGAGGGTCTTGCTGTGTTGCTCAGGCTGGTGTCAAACTCCTGGGCACATGCAATCCTCCTTCTTTTGCCTCCCAAAGTGCTGGGATTACAGGCGTGAGCCACCGTGCCCGGCCAGGAAGGTCAGACTTCTTACGTCGTGGCTCAGGCTATGAGAGACCAAGGTGGAAGCTGCCAATTCTCTTAAAGTTTAGGCCTGGACCTGGCATAGCATTACTTCTGCCATGCTTTATTAATCAAAGTAGTCATGTTCTGGGAGGAGGGAAAAGGCTGAGTTGGAACCGCCAGGCAGAAGCTATATTGGGAGCTATGATGGCACCAGTGCACTCCAGCCTGGACAACACAGTGAGACCCTGTTATCTAATAATAATAATAATAATAATAATAATGCAAAATAAAAATGGGAGCCATAATGGGTCCTAAGCAGTTGAGTCTGGGTATATGATGGTTGCGGATGGGCCTCGTGTGGAAGAGTGATGGAAATAATACTGGGTCGGGCATGGTGGCTCATGCCTGTAATCTCAGCACTTTGGGAGGCCGAGGTGGTTGAATCACCTGAGATCAGGAATTCGAGACCTGCCTGGCCAACATGGTGAAACCTCGTCTCTACTAAAAATACAAAAATTAGCTGGTGTGGTGGTGCATGCCTGTAATCTCAGCTACTCGGGAGGTTGAGGCAGGAGAATCACCTGAACCTGGGAGGTGGAGGTTGTAGCAAGCCGAGATCGTGCCACTGTACTCCAGCCTGGTGACAGAGCAAGACTCTGTCTCAAAATAAAATAAAATAAAATAAAATAAAATTTAAAAACACAAAAAAAGGAAGTAATACTGGACAGGGAGTTATGAGAGACTAGAGAGGTCTTCGGCTGTCAGGTTAAGCAGTTGAGTTAACTTTTCTAGGTAAGAGGGAGCCCTTGAATTCTACAGCAGGTGAATTCAAAGAATGAGTGAAGGAGAGGACTAGGCCAAACAAGGATGAATAAATGGCGTAAAAATTTTCAGCTACAAAATCAGGCAGCATTTGGAGTAAGAAGCTGGTCAGGCTTAACAGCATGTATTGATTTATATATCTTTTGATTTTTCTGCTTTATTTATTTATTTGAGACAAGGTCTCGCCCTGTAATTCAGGTGGGGGTGCAGTGGCAGGATCTCGGCTCACTGCAACCTCAACCTCCCGGGTTCAAGTGATTCTCCTACCTCAGCCTCCCAAGTATCTGGGATTACAGGCGTGCGCCACCATGCCTGGCTAATTTTTGTATTTTTAGTAGAGATAGGGTTTCACCATGTTGGCCAGGCTGGTCTCGAACTCCTGACCTCAGGTGATCTGCCTGCCTCGGTGAGGCACCACGCCTAGCCCTGGATAATTTTTTGTATTTTTTGTAGAGATGGGTTTTCGCCATGTTGCCCAGGCTGGTCTCAAACTCCTGGGCCCAAGCAATCTGCCCTCCTTGGTCTCTCAAAGTGCTGGAATCACAGGCATAAGCCACTATGTCCAGCCTATATTTTAAAAACAACTTTCATTGTTTTTAACCCTTATTATGAAAGACACAAATTTCATTTTCAAAAATCTGGAATGACAGTTTAGCTTTAAAATGGTTGGCAGCAGGCAGCCACTTTGGGGTCTTGAGCTGGGAATGACAAGAGGCAAGACTACAACTTTCTATTATGGAGGGGAAGGAGGATGTGGTTTGTTGTGTGAGATGTTGAGGTCCAGGGGAGAGTAGTGATTAGACAATGACAAACTTAAGTGTCGGCAGGCAGTTTGCAAACCACTCTGCTGAATACCAATTATTACACTTTTTTTTGGTCTTTTTTTCCCCCCGCTTTTTGTGGAGAATGAGGTCTTGCTATATTGCCCAGGCAGGTCTCTAACTCCTGGGCTCAAGCTATCCTCCCCCCTCTGCCTCCATAAGAGCTGGGATTATAGGTGTGAGCCACTGCACCCGGTGAATACCAATGATTAAAAAACAGTGAACGGCTGGGCACGGTGGCTCATCCCTGTAATCCCAGCACTTTGGGAGGCCGAGGCGGGCGGATCACAAGGTCAGAAGATTGAGACCATCCTGGCTAAGACGGTGAAACCCTGTCTCTACTAAAAAATACAAAAAAAATTAGCCGGCCATGGTGGCGGGCGCCTGTAGTCCCAGCTACTCGGGAGGCTGAGGCAGGAGAATGGCGTGAACCCGGGAGGTGGAGCTTGCAGTGAGCATACATCGCACCACTGCACTCCAGCCTGGGCGACAGAGCAAGACTCCGTCTCAAAAAAAAAAAAAAAAAGCAGTGAACATGGAGCCCGGCGCCATGGCTCACGCCTGTAATCCCAGCACTTTGAGAGGCCGAGGCAGGTGGATCATGAGGTCAGGAGCTCGAGACCAGCCTGGCCAGCATGGTGAAACCCTGTCTCTATTAAAAATACAAAAAAATTAGCCGGGCATGGTGGCACGCTCCTGTAGTCCTAGCTACTTGAGAGGCTAAGGCAGGAGAATTGCTTGAACCTGGGAGGTAGAGGTTGCAATGAGCAAAAATCACGCCACTGCACTCCAGCCTGGGCAACAGGGTGATACTCCATCTCAAAAAAATAAAAATAAAAACAAAAAACAAACAAAACAAAAAAAAGTGAACATTTATAGCTTGGTACTATACTAAGCACTGTACATTTAGTAACTCATTTAACCCTGATAGTCAGGTACCTGTATCATTCCCATCACATGGATTAAAAATTTGAGGCACCGAAGGGTTAAGCAACTTGTCCAAAGCTCCAGTTAAGCGTGGTGGAGCTCTCAAGTCTGTAGTCCCAGTACTTTGGGTGGCTGAGGCAGCAGGATTGCTTGAGGCCAGGAGTTTGAGACCAGCCTGGGCAACACAGTAAGACCTTGTCTCTAAAAAAAAGAAAAAAGGAAAAAAAAGAAAAAAAGAGTAGTGGAGCTGAAGTGTTAGTTTAGCTGAGTTCTGTAGTTAACCACCAAAGCTAGATATTTACTTTTACCTTTTATATGTGCAATTCAAGTTTCTCTATTCTAATTTATAAAGTTCTAGGTGACTAGAGCTCCCATGATATCATCTGACATGTTGCTGTTCTGGACTCAGGGTTGTTGAAAGCAGCTGACACACTCTGTTAATGATTCCAAGGCCAGAGTCAGGCTGCAGTGAAGAGTTGGCCTGGTGTGTAAGAACTCCATCCCCCCTAACCGGCAGGATGCAGGCAATGATTCAGTAGGTTAGGCTGGTTCCCCCCATCCCATCCCCTCACCCCCTGCCATAGTTCAAAATAGTAATTATGATGTAATGTTTAATGTTTAAAAAAATACTCTGGTGATTTATGGACTTAAAAACTATCTGAATGCACCCTGAGGATGATGGTGAAAGGTGCAATTTTGACATCAAAACAAGTGGGTGCATCTAATATTTAATTAAAGGATCAGATGAAGAAAGCAGATGCGAAGTCGCTCAGATGGAAATGTGGCCTAACCCCCAACCCAAGGTCTGAGAGAGTGACAGAAGCTAGTGTCACCTTTGAATACAAAACATGGCTACAGATGAATTCAAGAAAGAATGAAAATTTATTGCTTATATAATTTTAGGGCTAGTTTCTTTTTTTTCTTTCTTTCTTTTTTTTTTACGAGGCGGAGTCTTGCTCTGTCACACAGGCTGGAGTTCAGTGGCAGGATCTCAGCTCACTGCAACCTCCGGCTCCTGGGTTCAAGCAATTCTCCTGCCTCAGCCTCCCGAATAGCTGGGATTACAGGCGCCTGCCACCACACACGGCTAGTTTTTTGTACCTTTAGTTTCTTTTTAGTTAATTATTAAAATACAAGATGATTTATTTTCAGGATTCTTGAAGGCATATAGACTCCCTTTCAAATGTAAATGAGTGGAGGAAAAACTGGAAGCCTGCGTCCTCCTCCTTTGCTAACAAAGGGTGTTTATTAGCTAGGATGGCAATGAAAAATTTAATACAACGTAGTTTATAGCAGTGGACTGTGTCTTTGGCTCCTCATCTGGATGTGTAGCTCCGGCTCCTCATGGATAAGCTGTATAAAGCCTTATTAGATTCAAATACTAACCGTCGCTATGCCATATTAAAAAAAATCATTATAGCTATAAGCTGTATTTCTTATATAAGTGGGGTTAAATTGGTTGACTTAAAGATTTCCCCCTTTCCTACCGGTGCTAAAAAATTGTCTTAACCAAAATTAGGAATGTGCTAATTTAACAATTTACACTACAGGCCTGCTTCCTGGCAATGTGCTGTCAATTCAAGAAAAGAAAGAAGGAAAGCTACTTCACGATGAGAAATCAAACCTCACCCCCACTTCTCGCTCTCTCTTTTCTTCCTTTTTTTTTTTTTTTTTTCCTCTGAGCAATGGTCCCCAGGAAACAAACCCACAAACCGCTGTCAAGTTTGATTCCTCTTTCTGGAGTTACAGCCTTCCTGCTCCTCCGTGATGGCTCAGCTGAAGTACCACCTCTGCTACTCGTTTTCAAAATACATGTTGAGTCTTAGGACCAGGAGGACGATTGAGGTTTTTTTTCCTTGTCATCTTTCTTTTCTTTTTCTTTCTTTCTTTTTTTGGTGGTGGGTGGGGCCAAACTAAGAGGGAGACAGCAGGTCTGGGCCATCCCTCTTCTGACCCTCTGGGGCCATCTTCCTTCTGGCAATTCTCTTCCCCCATCTGTTTTCCTCTTGTTTTTGTTTTTTAAAAAAGAAGGAAAAACAATCAAAGAAAGGAAAAGAAACGAAACAAAACAAAATTACATGAAACATCTCTATGGCAAGGCCAGTATGGTAGAAAATTATGGTAAAAAATTATAGGAGTGCATTGATTCATATGAGCATTTCATGTTTCTACACAGATCTCAAATTATGGAAGAAATACATTGTTTAGGCAAGAGATGGTGGCATGAGAAGCTTCCTCTTTAATTTTTAAATTATACAAAGTTTGCTTCTTCGTTTGGCAAAGGAGGGGCTCTGTTTTGGTCTTATTTGATCAATAATTTTTCACTCCTCACACATTTCAGAAAATGTTCACTGATGTTCATTTTGCTCCAGGTGCTAAGGAGGGAGCTCTGGGGGCAGCTGAGGGCTTACGCATTCCTGGTGGGGCTGCCAGGCTCTTCCTCAGCCTAGGAAACGCTCCCATCTCAGGACAGCACCCTGGCCCCCAAGACGGCTTCATCCTTTTGGAGAGGTACTTCTGCAGCTTCCTAGGGCCATCAGCACATGTGTCCAGCTGGGTTGATTTAAGGGCTTTTTCCAGGGTGATTTTCCCATGGATTCCAATGAGCAAAACCAGAGGAGCTGGGGAGGTCCATGTAGTGTATTTTTAAATTTCTCCATCTTTATGATCCAGGCATAGTTATGCAGGTTGGACACCGAGGTGTTTTTTTAAATTGCTTATCGAAGTATAATTTAAACAGTGAAATCGTGCACAGATCTTAAATGGCATTTATAAGTTTTGACAAATGTATATACACGGCAATCTATTTTTATTTCACCACCCCAGAAGGTTCCTTCATGCCCTTTCCCAGTCAATACCTCCTCATCCCCAAGGGTACTTTTCCTCTCCCCATAGCTTAGTTCTCTCTGTTCTAGAATTTCCTGGAAACGGAATCACACAGTATGAACTCTTTTGTGTTTGGCTTCTCTCTCCCAACACGATGTTTTTGAGTCATCAGGTTGTTGCCTGTACCAGGTTAAATAGGATATCACTAACAGCGAGATAGTGTTAAGAAGGGGACAATTTTTACCCCGTTGGCCTCCAGGCCAGATACTACCTATACCCTGGTAAGTGGCCCTCCTTGCCCTTCCAAGTGAGTCTCTCTCCAGGGCCATGCAAGTTCCTCTCCCAGAACGGCTCAGGCGGCCTCGGGCACCACCCAGATGGCTGCGGGGCCATCACCAGGTCGCCTCCCCAGAACAGCTGCCCCCTGCTTCCCCCCAGCCCCATTAAAACTCAAAAGGGAACTCTGGCCCCTCTGCCGATCAGAATTCAGACTCGCTTAATTCCATGCATCCAACTGCACACAACCGTGTGATGTTTTGGTGATCAGATATGCAGAGTTCTTTAAAAAACGTAAAAAGAAAAAAAGAAAAGGTGGGTAAAAACCGAGATCTCCCGGGCAGTGGATATGTCTCGGTTGAGCCAGGGATTCAGAATGAAATCTTTTCTTTTCTTTTTTAAATAAACGGAAGAGTCGTTCTCTGCTCCTCGCTCAGAAGGTTTCAAAGGTCGTCACACTGAAGCCCGGGGGCGTTCATCTCCCCAGCGGCCGGGAGAAGGGAGGAGGTTGGAGGGAGGAGGGAGGGAGCACACAAAAGCGGGCCGTGCTGAGAGGGCTAATGTTTCCTGTTTGCCTGGAGCCCCCTCCCCTGCCTCCCCTCCCCCAGCCCCCTCCCAGCACTCGGGCGGAAGTGAGTTTGCTCCTTTGGAGATTAAAAGGATTCCGAATTCCGATCAGTCCCAATAACCGGCGTAGTGAAGAGAAGAGGAGGAGGAGGAGGAGGCAGAGGCGGCAAAGCAGAGAAAGAGGGGGCGCGCGCGCGCGCGCACGCAACCCGAACTGGGGGAGTTGTGCAAAGCCCCAGGAGGCCGGGGCACGGCGGGAGCAAAGCTCGGTAGGCGCAGCGCGGCCGAGGCCACCCGCGTCCGGATCGGCGACTCCTTTCAGAAAGAAGATGACGCGGGCGCGAGCCGGCGGCGTTGGCCACGCGGCTCCCGAGCTCGCCGCGCGGGGCTGTTGCCGGTTCCACTGATTCCAGCGCGCCCGAGAGGAGCCTCCATCCCCGAGGCTCGGGATCGGAGGGGGGACCAAGGCGAGGGCGAAATGGCCCGATGACAAAGGAAATGTGATCCCCCTTCTCTGCCAAGGTTTCAGAGAGGACGGACGTGAGGAGGAGGAGGGGCGCAGGGCGCGCGCGGAGCTCGGATAGCATTGCACGACGGCCCGCGCGGAGCGGGTACATCTAATATCTTCCTGCCGATGAATAATTCAGGGCGGCCCGCGGGGACCTGCGGCCCCGCGCGCTAAGCCGAAGGGGAAGGAGCGTGCGTGAGGCGCCCAGGCCAGGCGAGGCGGGGGCACGAAGGCTCCGGGCCGCGTGGGGCGCGCGTGCGTGTTAAGCGCGGGCAGCCGCGGCCCGGCTGGGCAGGCGCGCGGGAGACTCGAGGCGCGTGGGACGCGCGTGCGTACTGCACGCGTGCGGCCGCGGCTGGGCCACCACGAGCTGCAGCTGCTGCGGGGCCCACCGCCCTGCAGAGGAGGCCGTGCCTGGCTGTGCGCAAGCCCCAAGCGCAGCACGCCGGGCCACCCAGGAGCCCCTGGCCGCCGCGTCATGCGGCGGGGCAGCCGACGTCGCGCGGGGAGACACCGGCTTGGCGACGCGCCGCTCCCGCCTTTACTAGTTTGGGGCTCCTTCCCCTCCCAAGAACAGACTAAATCCGTTTAAAGAAAAGCAACGCACCAAATACTCGTGGAACCAAATTCTGCTCTCGCCAGGACTGGGACTGCACAGCGAACTCTCCTTTTGGGAACTCCTTTCGGCTATTGCGAAGGGAAGCCTCAGCTACTCCAGGGAGTCTTCCGACCTCCCTGCCCCCGCTCGCCCCTCGCCTGTCGGGGCTTGTTCCGGCGTTCCCTCTTCGGAAGGCACGCGGCCCCCAAGTTATCCGGAGGAATCTGTGTCGCCGCTGGATAGTGGCATTTAATGCCTGCAGTGTCGGGGGTGGCAGCGCTCGGGCCGGACGTGGCGAGGCCAAACGGGCAGCGCTGCTCTGGTGCCGGCTCCCGGATTGCAGGCCTAATCGATGCATTTTTCTGTGTGAGTCGGTGACTCCCCCACCCACCTCGTCCGCTCTCTCCTCCTCCTCCTCCTCTTCCTCTCTGGTCTCCTCCCTCCTCCGGGCTGGGTTGCAAATGGCTTCGTTCCCCGAGACCGATTTCCAGATCTGCTTGCTGTGTAAGGAGATGTGCGGCTCGCCGGCGCCGCTCTCCTCCAACTCGTCCGCGTCGTCGTCCTCCTCGCAGACGTCCACGTCGTCGGGGGGCGGCGGCGGGGGCCCTGGGGCGGCGGCGCGCCGCCTACACGTCCTGCCCTGCCTGCACGCCTTCTGCCGCCCCTGCCTCGAGGCGCACCGGCTGCCGGCGGCGGGCGGCGGCGCGGCGGGAGAGCCGCTCAAGCTGCGCTGCCCCGTGTGCGACCAGAAAGTAGTGCTAGCCGAGGCGGCGGGTATGGACGCGCTGCCTTCGTCCGCCTTCCTGCTTAGCAACCTGCTCGACGCGGTGGTGGCCACTGCCGACGAGCCGCCGCCCAAGAACGGGCGCGCCGGCGCTCCGGCGGGAGCGGGCGGCCACAGCAACCACCGGCACCACGCTCACCACGCGCACCCGCGCGCGTCCGCCTCCGCGCCGCCACTCCCGCAGGCGCCGCAGCCGCCCGCGCCTTCCCGCTCGGCACCCGGCGGCCCTGCCGCTTCCCCGTCGGCGCTGCTGCTCCGCCGGCCTCACGGCTGCAGCTCGTGCGATGAGGGCAACGCAGCTTCTTCGCGCTGCCTCGACTGCCAGGAGCACCTGTGCGACAACTGCGTCCGAGCGCACCAGCGCGTGCGCCTCACCAAGGACCACTACATCGAGCGCGGCCCGCCGGGTCCCGGTGCCGCAGCAGCGGCGCAGCAGCTCGGGCTCGGGCCGCCCTTTCCCGGCCCGCCCTTCTCCATCCTCTCAGTGTTTCCCGAGCGCCTCGGCTTCTGCCAGCACCACGACGACGAGGTGAGTGCGTGGGGGCGTGTGTTTGTGTCCATCGGATAACTGCGTGTGTGCTCAACAGCGTTTCCCGGCCGGTCCCACAGCGAGGGGAGGAGGCCCTCTCCGGATTTGGTTTGTATTTCCTTTGGCTACGTGGCAGTCCTTGCTACCAAAGTAGATCATGACCTGGGAAGTATGTGGAAGTGGATTCTGTGTACGTGTCGCGAGGGGCTCCGAAAAATCCCATAGCGTGGGGTCCTCCCTTTTCTGATTTTAATTTCTGTGTGGCAAAACGCGGCAATCGTCTTGAGTTAGGCGTGAGTTGGGAAGAGATAGGTGTGTGTGTTTGTGTAGACGTGGCCTGCTCTTGTGGGCACACCAGAGGCCTCCCAACGTGCTGAGAAGGCGCTCCTTTATTTTCAGATTTTTGTTTGGAAAACTCATAGATTGTTGCCTTTAAAATGGGGCGTGAGCCCGGAAGAGATGGTTGTGTGGGTGAGTGCGTGGAGTTTGTGTGCCTCCGTAGACCTGGTTTCCACGTGCGCACTTGTGAGGGGAAGACTGGTTTTTTTGTTGTTGGGACAGCATGGCAGTCCTTGCCTCCTTACGTTGGGTAAGAGTGGGAGCGTCTGTGGATCTTTGAGGGCCAAGGGCCCCCAGTCTTAAGCCCTTCTCTCTCTGCGGCTGCTTCCTATATTGTTTAAAATGCGTGTTCTGGCCCCTGAATTCTCCTAGCGTGAAATCGCCGTTCGTGGGCCCACGGCTGCACCCCGAGATAGAAGCGGAATAAAGGGACGACGTTACCTTCACCAGCCTGAGTCTCTTGGGCCGCGCCCGCCTGCCCCGACTCCAAGCCCTACAGGAACCGGTTTCCCTGGTTAGGAGGTATCCACCCGGCTCAACCAGGGGCTCGACTTCCTTGGAAAAGACCAAGGCAGCCGTACGCTGCTGGAACGCCGGAGTGCAAAGGCTTTTAGGGCTACATTGCAACCCTCGGGCTCGATTTCGCCCTTTGGGCTGTCGAGTAAACATTTGCTTTTCACACAGTGTGACCCCTTTCTCCTTTCCACTTTGGTATTATGCGAGTGTCGTCTTCTCCCCCGAACCCAATGAAGGCAGGCCAAAAGTCTTGAGAAGCGGGCTCTTGCCGAGGGGGTCGGTAACTTAGGCGATCTACCTGTAGACCGGTGAGAGAGGGTGTGGGTGAAAGTCTTGACTTAGAGCGTAAGCTGGAGACTGCAGAGGCTTTAAAAGCCATAGTGGGGGTCGTGGCCTGTGTGAGCTGGAGAGTGGGTACCGAGCACCGCAAAGGTGAGCCCAGCGCCGCTGCCTTTTCCACTCCTAACCTGTTATTTGGGGAGGAGGGCGGAGCTATTGCCTGATGGCCTTTAGCTGGCTTCTCCTGTTGGAAAAAAGTTGAAATTCTAATCTACTTGTTGTAGGCATCTCCTTTTAAAAGGTTTCTTCTAGGTAAGAAGCTAGGGGGCAGTTATCTTTGTTTTCCGTTTTTAAACTTTGAATGGACTCCTAGTTTTAATATACTGTGGGTTCATGTTCTTTCATCACTTTTAGAAAAATGAGTGATTGAGGTAAATACCGATCCAAATCCCAGGAACAGAAAAATGGAGCCAATTCACTTGCAGTTTGGGATCAAATGCAGGGTGAGCAGAATGGGGTTGAATCCAGGAGTTTCCCCTTCTGAGAGGTGCTTTTAGTTTAAATGTCAGTTTATATTTCCAGTTAAAGATACACCTATATTTTATTTGGGCTGAAACAGTAGATGCTCAGTGTTGGCAGACTTGTAAAAGATTTATTCACTTTTAAAATTAGAAAACCCTTCAAACTGCATTGGGGAGTGTGAATTGAGAAGTGAAGCTCTCCACTCACCCTGGGAGGTTACTCGGAAGCTCTTCAAATTCACTTTTTAGCATGTGCAATGTCAGGTTGAAGTAACTAATAATCCTTAACATAAAATTTGCTCAGTTTTGAGCAAGATTCTGCTTGCTCTCTTTAGCTTTTCATTAAAAACATTTCGGAAATTGTTTGGCCTTTTTATTCATTCCTGGATTTAGAACGCTAGAAATTTGAGATTAAAGGTGACAAACCAGTGTTCTGAGTAGAAGACTAAAGTGTTAGGAGAGACAGCACTAACAGGTAGTGAGGTTCATAAACGGTTCCACCTACAGCTTAAATAATTCCTTTTCTTTTGATCACGTTAACAGTTTGAGAATATTGTTCCTTTAAAAAGTCATCCCTCTCTGGCTGGGAAGGAGCTTTAGGACATTTTTGGAGGATGATAGACTGACCCATATCCGGACTGCGATACACTGAATGCCTAAATCCACACATTTTAATGTGTATACTGTCTACCTCAATTTTTAAGATGAGCTCCTTAACTGAGTTGCTTCCCTTGTCCACAGTCTCCGTTAAATAATTCAGAGTAGCACCTTTTCCTTATAGTGACTCAGGCCACCTGACCTTGGGAAGGAGGCCCAAACACCCTACCCCAGCCTGCAGGGTCTCTCGCCCAGGGGGACTTTCTTCCTTAAGCATCCCCTTGTAAATGCCTTCTTAGGATTGGCAAGTAAGGTATCTCGTCTGAGCAATTGGCTTTAAACCGTAATGATGATAACCTGGAAATCTTTGGGTTTTCCAACGAAATAATGAGACTTGCTTGCTGCTACTCTTTTATTTTGGCTTATTTCAACAACATAGTTGGGGCTTTTCACTAGTTCTGTGCCTCCAGAGTCCGAAAGGCCTGCAGGCTCCGTGGCCCAGCCAGCATCCGGGCGGGGAATCCAAGGCGAGAATCCGAGGTCGCCGTCCCCGGAACAGCTGGCCGCGGGCCCGCTGCGTGCCGCGGGTCCTGGGAGAGGCGGGCGCGCAGGTAGAGTCGCCGCGGGCCTGCGCTGCCGCCCGGCCAGCCCGGAGCCTGCCTCGGCTCTGGGGACGTGGCCTGGCCGGCGGCTGCTCTTCTCCCCGCAGGCACCCGCTGGGGTATTCACGGCCGCTCTGGTCATGGAGTAGGGTCTTCGCTTGAGTTTTGGGGGAAGAGTTTCACAACTAGGGAGTTGTGAGCGCTGCTCCAGCTGCTCACAAGTGGCCCTTTAGTGTTGTTTTGCTTTTGGCACATAGAACGTGAGCCCTTTGCAGCCTTGGAGGCGACACCGGCAGCAGAAATGCTGGGTGTGTTGTGTGCCTAAGCTGGGCGTCAGGATTCTGTGAATGGCGGGAAGTTGAGCAGGGTTTGAACCCAGGAAAGCCTCTGTCACTAGCGGTGAGGGGCA
Organism: Pan troglodytes; assembly: GCF_028858775.2. Classification (NCBI taxonomy): domain Eukaryota; kingdom Metazoa; phylum Chordata; class Mammalia; order Primates; family Hominidae; genus Pan; species Pan troglodytes. The sequence continues at coordinate 36,838,391 of NC_086015.1, forward strand.
GTGGGGGTGACATTGTTGCCACCTGGAAAACATTGTAGCCCGCCCCACCCGAGGATGGCAATATTGTTCCCAGTTAGGCAGGTCTGGGGGTGGCGTTTTCTGGAGTCTGGTTGGAAAAAGGGGTGCAGGTGTTGGTAGAATCCATGCGGTCCCTGTGTTGGGCTTTAAAATGCCTCCTGAAGAGAAAAGTTCTAGAATTCCAACTTGATTTGACCCTGAACATTGAGCACTCCTGGGACTGTCTCCTGGCAGGAAACTTAAAGTGGCTTCAGACACTTGGAACAAGGAGGTTTGCTGCCTAAAATAATCGGTTGCTGTGTGAATTTGTTTTGTATATTTTAAGTCATATTGTAAATGGGACTGTACCTGTATTCAGCACCAGTGTATATTATTCTCTGTTCCCAAAGTCTAAGTTTTTTCAGGTCTGCATATACTCAGTGTATGCATGCTTATTTTTAAATTATATTCATGTTCTTGCATAAATTATAAAATCCATACCAAAATATTTTTAAAAGCATAATACAAATTTCCCACTTACACTGCATATCGAAGTAATTCTCTTTTTAAAGGTGTGAAATGTAGGTATAGCTAAAGAACCACTTTCCTATCTTTTCCGTCTTTAGAGGCGATCAGATGTAACTAAGTTGGTGAAATTTATGATAAACTTTGAGAATTTCTACAAGAAATTGGGATTTTAATTGGAATCCGATTGATTCATATTAATTTCAACAAATTTTTTAAAAAAATTTTTTTAAAGTAAGGACAAGGAGAGAAAGTGAACAGAAATGGGTATTCTAGTATTTCTGTTACCTGCCTTCAACCTGCTCTACACTAGTCCTCTGAGTGCAGACATCTCACCTACTGGCTGGAAAACCAAACCTAACTGCCTTGAAAATAATTACAGAGGTTGCTGCTTTGAATCCAGTTCAGCAGGTAGACATTAGGAAGCCTATTGAATTCAGAAAATGCTTGATAAAAATATATGGGAGGGAAATGTTCATTATTGATATGTTAATTGCTTAGCCTTTGTGGGCTTAAGGTAGTTCCATTAAAGTGCATAGGAATGGATTTTTCAACATGGACCCTCAGGAAGTGGGCCACAGCTAGTTTGGCAAGCCTGTGCTGATGAGGTTGCCTTGAAGGCACAACCTGTCATAAACTGTGCTAGTAGTATGGAGGCTGTTGTGGTAACAGCACTGTCTGGGAAACCTTTTGTGATTATTTTTTCAGTTTCCTTCCTTTACAAAGATAAACTATAGTGGTTTTAGTGGTTTGGGGATTGCATAGATTTGATACAAGATTTTTATTTCCTATTCTAGGAATATACATTTTGGAAGACAAGATATTTGGGGAAAAAACGTTACTTTTTCTAGACTTCCACTTCTTCATTTGACAACAGTATTTGTTCTTTATCATTGACATTGTTTTCAAAGTGAAATAGTTGTACTTGAAATGGGGAAACCCAGGAGGCGGAGGTTGCAGTGAGCCGAGGTTATGCCATTGCACTCCAGCCTGGGTGACGGAGCGAGACTATCTAAAAAGATACAGGGAAATCTTCCTAAAAGTGTTTGAAGAGGGTCAGGCGTGAGCCACCGCGCCTTTGGGAGGCCGAGGCGGGCGGATCACGAGGTCAAGAGATCGAGACCATCCTGGCCAACATGGTGAAACCCTGTCTCTACTAAAAATACAACAAAAATTAGCCAGGCGTGGTGGCGCGTGCCTGTAGTCCCAGCTACCCGGGAGGCTGAGGCAGGAGCATTGCTTGAACTGGGGAGGCGGAGGCCGCAGTGATCCGAGATTGTGCCGCTGCACTCCAACCTGGGCAACAGAGTGAGACTCGTCTCAAAAAAAGAAAAAAAAAAGTGTTTGAAGATTGGGTAAAAATTGCCATTTCCCATCTAGTTCTTCCTCCCATTGTATTATAGCTACTTACTTAATACTTTTATTTAGTCCTTTTGTTTTTTTCTGAGATGGAGTTTCACTCTTGTTATCCAGGCTGGAGTGCGGTGGTGCAGTCTTGGCTCACTACAACCTCCACCTCACGGGTTCAAGTGATTCTCCTGCTTCAGCCTCCCAAGTAACAGGGATTACAGGCGCTCGTCACCTTGTCCGGCTAATTTTTTTTTTCTTTTTTTTTTTTTTTTAAGTAGAGACGGGGTTTCACCATATTGGCCAGGCTTGTCTCTAACTCCTGACCTCAGGTGATCCACCTGCCTCGGCCTCCCAAAGGGCTGGGATTGATTACAGGCAAGAGCCACCGCGCCTGGCCCTAGTCCTTTTCTTAAGGCTGAGTCTCACTCTTCCCAGGCTGGAGTGCAGTTGTACAGCTCCTTAAAGCCTTGACTTCTCAGGCTTAAGAGATCCTCCTGCCTGTGTCTCTCAAGTAGCTGGGACTACAGGCTCTAGCCATCACACCTGGCTAATTTTTGTAATTTTTGTGGAGATGGCGTTTCGCCATGTTGCCCAGGCTGGTCTCAAACTCCCAAGGTCAAGCAACCTGCCTACCTAGGCCTCCCAAAATGCTGGGATTTCAGGCATGAGCCACCTCGCTGAGCTAGATAGTCCTTTTCTTTTCTTTTTTTCTTGAGATGGAGTCTCGCTGTGTCACCCAGGCTGGAGTTCAGTGGCACGATCTTGGCTCACTGCAACCTCCGCCTCCCTGGTTCAAGCAATTCTTCTGCCTCAGCCTCCCAAGTAGCTGGGACTACAGTCATGTGCCACCATGCCCGGCTAATTTTTGTATTTTTAGTGGAGACGGTGTTTCACCATGTTGGCCAGGCTGGTCTTGAGCTCCTGACCTCAAGGTGATCTGCCTAACTCGACCTCCCAAAGTGCTGGGATTCAGGTGTGAGCCACTGTGCCTGGCCCTTAGGTAGTCCTTTTCTAGAAGGATCTCAGGAGGCTTAAATGTCTAGTTTCCTCAAGTACTACTTAATATGGATGCAACTTTCTCCTCACATGTAAAATTATGAGCATAATTGGGCTTTATGTCTTTTCACTGAAAAAAGGAACTAATAATCGTGCATATATAGTAAGGAAGTTAGCTCTTGTGGAGGCTGTCAATGAAGTTAAATGGCTAAAACGCTTTTTTTAAAGTGGTTTGCCAGGGTAAAACGTGTTTATAAATTTTTCTGGTTCAAGATAAATTTTCATTAAATAATTCGGTAGCTCTAAAATTTAACCCCCTCTGAGTTATTTCTGGTGCTAAAAGTCATTTCTCCATCCAGTTCTCTACACAGGGCAAGGTTTATTTTGTCTGTATTCATTCTTAGCAAATAAAGGACCATTTCAGTGTCATTTTTGACACAGGCAAAAGGGTGAGATGAATTCTATACTATGCAGGCAGTTTCAAAATACTGCTTCCCCCCTTCTCCCACTCCCACCTATAAAACTAATAAAGGTTAAAGGCCTGGCTCACTAAGGCTGTTTTTGCTATCTCTAACATTTTGGAAGCGAGCAAGAGAAAGATAATGATAAAGAATTACAGTTGCCTTAAGGGAGCAAGATGCCACCCATTGAAGCCTACTCTGTTACCGCTTTTCTTCTTGACCTTTCAAGCATTGTGGCTTGCAAGAGTAAGCTTGATCCATCTTTCCTCTAAAGCTGATGTGACCTCCTGCTTGTTCAATACTAAATTATTCCCCTCCTTTTGAGGTTTTGTCTATACTCACAAACTGAGTTGACTGAAACCAGATTGACTGTTTTGATTGACAAGACTCTGACTTGTCAACCTAAAAAGTGGGAGGAGTAGGGGGCCTAGTGGTGTCCCTTTACATTTGAAACTGTTTGACTTAAACGACATTCCAAAGTAAATCTTTGCCTCTCCCATGCCATCTCTTGCCTTCCTCATGCTGTAGATAAATGCAGTTTGCTTACAACTGGCTTTGAGGGTGGTAGAATGAAATGAAATGGGGGAAGATCCCACTCAACTCCCATCCAGGCAGGGTGCGGTGGCTCACGCCTGCAATCCCAGCACTTTGGGAGGCTGACGTGGGCAGATCACATAAGGCCCAGAGTTCGAGACCAGCCTACCAACATGGTGAAATCCCATCTCTACTCAAAATACAAAAATTAGCCAGAGGAATCCCAGCTACTGAGGCTGAGGCAGGAGAATCACTTGAGCGTGGGAGGCGGAGGTTGCAGTGGGCCAGGATCATGCTATTGCACTCCAGTCTGGGCAATAGAACAAGACTATGTCTCACAAACAAACTCCCATCCAAACCTGAGTTTTAGAGATACTCATATTAGACTTAGGCTAATAGTTTTTTTTGTCATTCTTACTGTAGATTTTCTACTAATCCTAGATGGTTCCTAACCAGAAGTTTAATTCCCATCAGGTGAGTTCTTTTTTTTTTTTTTTTTTTGAGAGGGAGCTCTGTCACCCAGGCTGGAGTGTAGTGGCACCATGTTGGTCAGGCTGGTCTCAAACTCCTGACCTCAAATGGTCCACCCACCTTGGCCTCCCAAAGTGCTGGGATTACAGGTGTGAGCCACCACACCCGGTCAGGTGAGTTTTGTTTTTTGTTTGTTTGTTTTTTTGAGACGGGGTCTTGCTGTATCCTGTCCCTGAGGCTGGAGTGCAGTGGTGCGATCTCAGCTCACTGCAAGCTCTGCCTCCTGGGTTCACGCCATCCTCCTGCCTCAGCCTTCCCAGTAGCTGGGACTACAGGTGCCCGCCACCATGCCCGGCTAATTGTTTTTGTATTTTTAGTAGAGACGGGGTTTCACTGTGTTAGCCAGGATGGTCTTGATCTCCTGACCTTGTGATCCACCCGCCTTGGCCTCCCAAAGTGCTGGTATTAACAGGCGTGAGCCACCGCGCCCAGGCTATGAGTTTGTTTTTAGTGAAGCTATAAATTATCAGTTGGCACAAAAAATTAGCAGCCAGTTGTATTTCACTCAAAAACAATTTTCCACACAGAAGTAGTAGTCTTTAGCAATAAAAATACTGTTTTCAGTAATTATGTTAGCATATTGAAGTTGTGATTATTGGGAATGAGGTCCTTTGTCATGAAGGGTAGGGGGATAATTCTTCTTTTGTTTTTGTTTTTTTTTTTTTTGGTGGAGTCTCACTCTGTTGCCTAGGCTGGAGTGTAATGGTGTGATCTCGGCTCCTTGTACCTTCTGCCTCCTGGGTTCAAGCGATTCTCCTGCCTCGTCTCACGAGTAGCTGGGATCACAGGCATGCACCACCATGCCTGGCTAATTTTGTATTTTTAGTAGAGATGGGGTTTTGCCATATTGGCCAGGCTGGTCTCGAACTCCTGACCTCAGGTGATCTGCCGCCTCAGCCTCCCAAAGTGCCGGGATTACAGGCGTGAGCCACCGCGCCTTGCAAGGGGGGATAATTCTTGATTGTGATCATTTATCTATAAGAGCTTCTGCAGAATAGCACATTTTGTCAACATTAATAGGTTTTAAAGCAGAGCAGTGGGCACAAAAAAGAATAAAGTGGGTGCAGATCAGTTGTGTAGACTGAGGACATACCCTCCTGGTTCTGACACCCTGTGAATTCCAGGGGCCCTTGAATGGACTTTGGAGCCTGAGTGGTCAGTCAGGTCAGGCGCCTCTGAGAATGAGAGCCTTTGTAAACATCTGTTGGCTGCTGCATCCTGTAGCTGTTACTTCTGGAAAGTTTGGCCAGTCATTTTCTTCTCGTCTTAACCTTTTGCAGTTAAAATGTTTTTCTTGAAATGCCAGTGGATTTGGGGAAGTCGTTTCATACTCTTTTGGGACTAATTGGGATAATTATTAAAATGCTGTTGTATAAAAAATCTGCACTGAAGTTTTGCTGCTAAATATAGATTGGATGACTACTTAAGCACTGGTGTTTTAGAAATGAGAATTGTGAATGAGTGGCATCGGCAGCCATTATTACCATGTATTGGACACTTAAAGGAATTCAGGAGTTTAGATCATATATCTCCACATTTTGGTCTGTGCCCTCAGCTCAGTGTCAAAGGGAGATATTTCCATTACTTAGGATTATCAATAGATTTGTACTGAAAATGATTCCAGAAATGTTGTAGATAAGCATTGAGCAGGAGAGTAGAAAGTTTAGGTAACAGTTGGATTTGTAAGACTCCTGATAGGCAGTCTTAATCAAGTGTCTATTTAATTATTTGGCTTTGCTTGAGCACTCTGATTCTAGGTTAGATTCTGCTTTGCCTCAGTTTTTGCATCTGTAAAATGAGGGTAACTCTTTGCAGTGTTGTAAGGAGTAGAGCTGAAATATAAAGTCTTATAGCACAGTGCCCTACAATTGAAGGCAATTGTAAACTTTTTTTTTTTTTTTTTTTTTTTTTTTTTTTTGAGATGGAGTCTTGCTCTGTCACCCAGGCTGGAGTGCAGTGGTGCAATCACAGCTTACTGCTGTCTCAACCTTCCCGGCTCAAGTGATCCTCCCACCTCTGCCTTCCGAGAAGGTGCATGCCACGATGCCCGGCTAATTAAAAAAAATTCTTTTTGTAGAGACTGGGTTGCACCATGTTGCCCAGGCTTGTCTCTGACTCTTGGGCTCAAGCCACCCTCCTGCCTGTCCTCCCAAAGTGCTGGGATTACAGGCGTGAGCCACCTCATCTGGCCCCAATTTACATTTTATATGACATGTTTGAAAACCACTAATTTTTCTTATAATTTTTTTGTAGAGACAGGGTTCTCACTTTGTTGCCCAGTTCACTGGTCTTGAACTCTTGGCCTCAAGTGATAGCAATCCTCCTATGTCAGTCTCCTAGAGTACTGGGGTTACAGGCATGAGCCACTGTCCCCCACTAGAAAACACTAATTTTTTTTTTTTGACACAGACTTTCCCTCTGTCGCCCAGGCTGGAGTGCAGTGATGTGATCTTGGCTCACTGCAACCTCCGCTTCCCAGGTTCAAGCAATTCTTCTGCCTCAGCCTCCTGAGTAGCTGGGACTACAGGCGTGCACCACCATGCCTGGATAATTTTCTTTTTTTCTTTTTTTGAGATGGAGTTTTGCTCTTGTTGCCCAGGCTGGAGTGGAATGGCACGATCTCGGCTCACTGCAACCTCCGCCTCTCAGGTTCAAGTGATTCTCTTGCCTCAGCCTCCCGAGTAGCTGGGATTACAGGCATGAGCCACCACGCCCAACTAATTTTGTATTTTCAGTAGAGACAGGGTTTCTCTGTGTTGGTCAGGCTGGTCTCAAACTCCAACCTCAGTTGATCTGCCTGTCTCCCAAAGTGCTGGGATTACAGGCGTGAGCCACGACGCCCTGCCGTCACCACTAATCTTTAAAGCCAAGGTATTGTGTGGGGGCTGGGGAGAGGAAGGGAAACTGTGGCATATCAAGGAAGCAGATCAACTTGCTCAATGGAACAGTCTAATCTCAGCAACTAGAATATTTAGTAAGCATTAATGTCATGGTATTGTGTGTGGGGGTGTGTGTGTGTGTGTTTGTGTGTGCGTGTGTGTGTGTGCATTGGAGGAGGCATCTGAAGAGGAATCAAATCACAAGAAAGGCCTTAAGTCTTCATAGAAGAAGCTTCTCCATTACAAATGGGAATGCTGAGGCCTGGTTATGAAATGACTTCATCAGAAACTGTCCTGACTCCTAGTCTAGCACTCTTTCCACATTGCTATTTATGTGACAGTAACATGTGTTATTGACAAGTGTAGCGTTTTGAAATTAACCCTTAAAAATCTGCTTAATACTAAATTTACTGCCTGAATTTTTTTTTTTTTTTTTCCGAGATGGCGTCTTGCTCTGTCGCCCAGGCTGGAGTACAGTTGGCATTATCTTGGCTCACTGCAACCTCTGCCTCCTGGGTTCCAGCATTCTCCTGCCTCCCCGGGTATATGGGACTATAGGTACATGCCACCATGCCCGGGTAATTTTGTATTTTTAGTAGAGATGGGGTTTCACCATGTTAGCCAGGCTGTCTTGAACTCCTGACCTCAGGTGATCCGCCTGTCTTGGCCTCCCAAAATGCTGGGATTACAGGTGTGAGCCACCGTGTCCAGCCTCTAAATGTTTTTGTTTTTTGTATTTTATCTTCCTGCTTTGACCTTTTCTAAGTCATTAAGGAGAATGTTAAAAAGCATAAATGGGCTCTGGTCTCTTAGCCAAAAACTGAGTATAACCATCTTGCAAAAAACTGCCTGTCATTCCAAAATTAATTTAATAGTAAGTATTACCAGAACGATAATTTAGCAAGGGAGAAAGCTTTGAGTTTTGTTAATCTCTTGAAATGATAACTCCATCTCACAGTATGAGGGTGAGGTGCATCCTCTGGGCATATTCTATTCCAGATTGCCGGGAATGGAGCTCATCTCCTGCTCCTGTCCCCATACCCTCTCACCCTGGCCCCAACACCTCAGAGCAATTTGGCATTGATGGATTGGGGATTTTTACACTGAGTCTGGCCTCTGTCGATATCAGTGGATTTAAGGACCAATTCCAGCTTTTGCCTGATTGTCAACTTCCAATGAGTTATGCAAGTTGGGTTTGACCCTCAGAAGATGCCCAAAGTCTGCCTTCATTCCTTTGCAGAAACAAAGGACACTTCTTAGTTTTCAAGCCATAGAATGCCTCCCCCTGCCCCAAATGTTGAGGGGTTTTTTTGTTTGTTTTGATGTTTGTTTGTTTTTTTGCTGGAACTGGAGTGCAGTGGTGCAATCTAGGCTCACTGCAACCTCTACCTCCTGGGTTCAAGCGATTCTCGTGCCTCAGCCTCCCCAGTAGCTGGGATTACAGGCGCCCGCCACCACGCCTGGCTAATTGTGATATTTTTTAGCAGAGACTAGGTTTCACCATGTTGGCCAGGCTGGTCTCAGGTAATCCGCCTACCTCGGCCTCCCAAAGTGTTGGGATTACAGGCGTGAGCCACTGTGCCTGCCTGCAAGTGTTGAGTTTTGATGGATTTTTCCCCACGTTATATAGATGGGGGTGGGGGACCGTGGGGGATTTTGGAGATGAGTGTAAAAATGCTCTCAGCTTCTTGGTATAGGTAAGACCATGAGCTACAGAGTAACAACTGGATTTAAGTCCTAGTGTTGCCCTATGTGACCTTGGACAAGTCACTTAACTGACTTGATTTCTGACCTTTAAGATGGGAGTGATAGAGGTGGCTACATCTCCCAGACCTATTTGTGGGGAGCTCTTTCACATGAAGGTGCTTTGAAAGAGCTAGAAAAATTTATATTGTAATGTATGTGCCCATAACTGTAAATAATCATGAAAAAATTTGGCTTCAACTTTTCCTGCAAGTTGCAGCCAAACAGCTAGTTTCTTTTCATGAAATTAAATAATGTTGCTTATCTTCCTTTTTTTTTTTTTTTTGAGACAGAGTCTCGCTGGGATGCCCAGGCTGGAGTACAATGGCGCGATCTCGGCTCTCTGCAACCTCCGACTCGGGTTCAAGTGGTTCTCTTGCCTCAGCCTCCAAAGTGGCTGGGACTACAGGCGCGTGCCACCATGCCTGGCTAATTTTTGTATTTTTAGTAGAGATGGGGTTTTACCATGTTGGCCAGGCTGGTCTTGAACTCCTGACCTCAAGTGATCTGCCCTCCTTGGCCTCCCGAAGTTCTTGGGATTACAGGCATGAGCCATTGCACCCAGCTGTTATCTTCCTTAAAAGATATATTTTGGTTGATGGCCAAGCAGTATTTGATGCCATGAAATAACTTGGGCAGTTCCTCATTGCTGACAGAACTTGATGTGTTAAAATTTGCCATCAAAATATTTGAATGCCTGTTTCTGCTCAGTGTGAATTGTGGTCTTTGCTAAAGATGTATAAGAGCAGTCTACATCCTGTTCCTTGCTTTAGTCTTGTGGTTTGACTGTTTGGGAATATAAAACTGAAAAGGAAAAGGTGAATTGTGGTGGGGGGGATTCTCTACTTCCCTATATGGCCACTTTATATGTGGTCTTATTTAAATTACTAGATGAAATTTAAACACTAAAGTTGGCCATGCACAGTGGCTCATGCCTGTAATCCCAGCACTCTGGGAAGCTGAGACAGGAGGATGGCTTGAAACTGGGAATTTCGAGACCTGCCTGGGCAACAAAGCAAGACCCTGTCCCTACAAATTAGCCGAGCACAGTAGTTGTGCCCCTGTAGTCCCAGCTACTGGAGGAGTGGAGAGGGCCTGAGGTGGGAGGATCACTTGAGCCCAGGAGATCAAGGCTGCAGTGAGCTATGATCATGCCATTGCACTTCAGCCTGGGCAACAGAGTGAGATCCTGTCTGCTAAAGTTAATGGAATCCAAATAAGTTCAGATGGGGAGATGAGTTTGAGGCTGAATGAACAGTAATCTTGGGGAATAGTCAAGTGTGGTGGCACACATAGGTGTTCCCAGTTACTCAAGAGGTAGAAGGATTGCTTGAGCCTGGGAGGTGGAGGTTGTAGTGAGCTGAGATCATACCACTGCATTCCAGCCTGGGTTCCAAAGTGAGACCCCGTCTCAATAAAAAATATTATAATAAAGATTTTAAAATTAGACCTTTTACCTAATTTTTTCTACTTCTTTCAACATCTGTAAGGAAGAGATAAGGGTACCCTCCTCTTCCTCCCTTCCTGGGGGTGGACGATTGATAACATTGAAGAAATAATTGGTGTATCAGGGGCCAGAGCCACATTAATTAATAGGTAATATAAAGAATTATTGACTGGGCTGGGCGTGGTGGCTCACGCCTTAATCCCAGCACTTTGGAGGCCGAGGCAGGTGGATCACCTGAGGTCAGGAGTTCTAGACCAGCCTGGCCAACACATGGGGAAACCCCGTCTCTACTAAAAATACAAAAACTAACCAGGCTTAGTGTTACGAACCTGTCATCCCAGCTACTCGGGAGGCTGAGGCAGGAGAATTACTTGAACCCGGGAGGTGGAGGTTGCAGCAAGCTGAGATTGCACCACTGCACCATTGCACTCCAGCCTCGGTGACAAGAATGAAACTCTGTCTTTTAAAAAAAAAAAAAAAAAAAAAGAGGCAGCTGTTTTTGTTCCCAAACCTGTTGATTGTAATTAACCCAGCTCAAGTAAAGATGAAATTAGGAGTGCAGAATATCGTAATTTCTATGAAAACTGACTGGAATTTCTATGAAAACTGATTTGATAAAGTAACCTCTGGGGAAACAGCAGAAAACAAAATAGTCCCACATCCCTCAGGCCCTTGTAGACTTCACATTGGGATAATAAGATGATTCCCTGCCTTTACTGTGTCCTTAATCTGCTTCTGACTGGAGTGGAGGCTGCTGCTGTTGCACAGAGGGAGCATCTGTGGATGGCTGGTTTGGAACCCCCCGGCTATCTCCCCGGTGTGAAGTAAGACATTCAGTGTGTGATGGTTATAATCTTAAGAGTGAGAGGGGGAGGTTGAGTACAGGCTGCAGGAGTACTGAGAATGCTTTTTTATTTATTTATTTATTTATTTTATTTTATTTTTGGCTCAGGCTAAAAAGTGCAGTGGGAAGAATGACCTGACTTTTTTGTTTGAGAATCAAATGATATATTTTCTGCAGTATGCCCTGTTTATAAGTGAAGACATTTATGTAGAAATTTAAAGTGAAGGAATTCATATGCAGACAGTGCTGCATGGGGGCTAATGGGAGCACCTGCTATGCCCCACCCCCATCCTTGACCATTGGGGAAAAAAAATGGGTTTTTGTTTGTTTTTTAATTCTTCATTTTCCTAAAACAACAGGTTTTTACTTCCTTTGTTTCTGTTAGCTTGAAAAGAGCCTTCAGGGATTTAAAGGAATATTCCAAGAGGAAAATTCGTTTTTCCTATTTAATTTAATTTTTAAAACCACATAGGTGCTGGAAATACAAAGAAAAACCACAGCTCTGTTCAGCTGTGGACTGACCCAAATATTTGGAGCTTTGGGGCTCAGAGTTACCTCCATGTGTATGGATGAAGTAAGGTTTAAGTGTCTCCACTTTTAAACTGAAGTTTGGTAGGTGAAACCGAGTGATGGTGTTTGTTACGGTGATAAATGGAAACCATTTTAAGAAAGGATAGCAAATCCTGTCATAGCAGGAGATAGTGATTAAGTCTAGATGATGTTTGGGACTTGACACAACAGCTACAAATTTCATGTTAAGCCTGTTGTGCAATAAATCCAGACTTGCCTTGATTGAGATCCTACAGCTAAAGTTGTTATCTGTCTTCATCTGCAGCTTTATTGTTGGTTTATTTAAGTAGATTTTGTGTTAATTAAATACACAAATGTTAACATACACAGGCATACAATGAAAGGCATTAAATATACCAGGGCTTCCTAGATCGGGGGAGTTTTACTTCTAGTATAGCCAGTTTTAAAGTTGGAAAACGAACATTTCGTTTTCTTATAAAAGGAGGGATGGTGGGAGGCCGAGGCAGGTGGATCACAAGGTCAAGAGATCGAGACCATCCTGGCCAACATGGTGAAACCCCGTCTCTACTAAAAATACAAAAATTAGCTAGGCGCGGTGGCGGGCGCCTGTAGTCCCAGCTACCCCGGATACCGAGGCAGGAGAATCGCCTGAACCTGGGAGGTGGAGGTTGCAGTGAGCCGAGATCGCACAGCTGCACTCCAGCCTGGTGACAGAGCGAGACTCCATCTCAAAAAAAAAAAGGGATGGTGTTCACATTTGGCGTTTTGAGCATTCATTTTGTCTAGGGTCTACTACATAATCTGAGCACTTAATTTGTCTGAATTTAATGACAGTTCATTCTATCAGTTCCTCTTTGTCCTAGCCCCATAGAACTTAATTTTTCCAGATTTTTTTGTTTGCCTGTTGAGATGTAAAACCAATTGTCTTCCCCATCAAAAAAGGTATGTAAAACATCAAATGGAATAAAATTTAAAAGTCACGTGCAAGATGAAATTATGAAGATGAGAAGGAGGTGATGTTAAGCTCTGGTTTGAGAAAAGAGGTTGAGTTTCAGGCTCTGCTGGGTTCCCGTTATTGGCATGTTAAGGACATCTGGACAAATCACAGTTTTTGCATGTGTAACATGATGGGGGGAGTGGGGGCAGAATGTCCAAGGTGTAACAGTTCTGTAGCTTCAGCAGGTTAAGAAACATTCTCATTTTAATTTCTTGACTTTACACCTATTTGTAAATGTTATCACTGTGAGAGGGTCCTCTCCCCCTCTAAATGGTAAAAGCAGACCGGTTGGCTCACTGTGAACAGAAAAGGGGAACCCGGATCAATGAATGCTTAATCAAAAGTATGTTAACACTTGATGGGAGTGAAAAAGGGAGGGAAGGGGTTACAATTTTGTTTTAAATGTGTGTTTAAAAGATAACATTTAAGGGTTTTGGGAAAATAACGTTTTGTTTAGAATTCACAACACTTGTCATTTTAGGTTGTAATTTTTCTGGGTATGTCTATGCCTTTGAGTATAATATTTGGTGTTTTTCATTTCTCCTTCCTTCACCATCCTTGGTCAGCTCATAATTGCTGGATGAATAGAAAACTGAGATTTTTCTTGGGGATATCTTTTATCCTAGGAAGTAACTTTAGTTAACTCTAATCCTGATTTAATTATAAGTGATATATAAACCTATTTTGTTTGGATTATCTGTAAATTTTATTTTTAAAATGTACCCCTGTCCCACTTCTTTCCAAAGTTGTGGTGTACCAGGTTCGTGGGGCTCCTTTCAAGCAACCATTTACATACACAAGCATATAGAGGTTAGTCTTAAAAAACATGTGTAGGTGCTACCCTGTACTGACTTGCTGGTCATTACTTGCTCTAAACTTGGCCTTTATGGTGTGAAATTTATTTTGCCTTTTTCTGCTTCTGATTGCCTCTTTTATTTGGCTGTTGCCAGCAATGCACATCCTTGTGTCCCTGTAACCCTCTCTTATAGAAGGGAGATCCTCCCCTCCCCCAACAGCTCCCCCAGCAAGGAGATCTCTAGAACCCTGGAGAGGCACGTTTGAGACGTTAATAGATCCCGCACTTTGCTCCGGAGAGCTTGCCTTCCACCAGCCGCATTTCCTCCCTCCCCACCCCTCCCTTATTGCCATCAATCTAATGAAAAAAATGGCTGGTCCTGTTGTTTTACTCTTCATTTGTGCAATTGCTATGAGGTGTGCGTGAGCTTTTCATATGTTTACTGGCCATTTGAGTTTTCCTCCTGAATTCCCTGCTCCTGTTCCTGGGCTGATATCTTGGGTTAAAAAAATTCAATTTGTAGGCATTTTGGATAAATACTGATTACTAGTTGTGTGTTACAAAGGGTTTTTCTGAGGCCATAGTTTGCCTCCATTTAGTTTAACGTGGTATACATTTTAAATTTTTAGTGTGATAGATGTTTACTTCCTCTACATTTTGTGTCTTTAGGTCCCACCTTAGAATATAGTCTTGGTATATCATATAAGGTGGATCTAATTTTATTTAGAACAAATAACGAGCCTAATGTTCTGTCTGTTAGTGAATGGTTTCTTGTCCTTTTTTTCTTTGTACCTTAGCTTTCAGGGAAGCCATTCTGAAAATAGCTGTTGGCTGTGGGTGAAGAGCAGGTATATGAAGGCCCTTAACTTGTGAATGCCAGCTGGCTTGCAATCAGTTGAGTGTTCATGCTTCGTGGCCATATACTGGTAGCTATTATACTGGTAGCTATTAAGGAAATAGTCTCTGCAGACGTTCAGTTATTCACAGCAGGCAAGTGATGATGCTTATATTGGTCTAGGTCTTGTTACAAACGACCCATTCCTTCAGCATGTACCTATTCCTGGGCTGGGTCTTTCTATACAGAATTGCTATCTTATAGGTGCCTTTTCCCCCCAGTTTTTATCTTCATTGGATTTTTAAATTGCAAAAGAAATAAGTAGTCACTATAACACAGGCAAACTTGAAGTAGATTAAGAAAAAAACAACAACTTGCCAGTTTCACTCCCCAAATGTAATCATTGTTAACAGCGTGGATAATATAATTGTTCTTATTTCCTAAGCATATGCAACGCCATCTTTATGACTGTCTGTAATTTAGTCGTGTAAACATTGATATAAAGGTGTTTTGAAATATATATTGCATTTTGTACTGTCTGTAATATGTCTGTGTCACCACCACCACAATCAAGATAGGACATTTCCACCAGCCCAGAAAGTTCCTTTACTGCGTTGCCTTTTAGTACAAATCTGTGAAGAATTTGGCCTGCTTTTCTGGTCATGGGTCTCAAAAGGATTTATGAAAAGTATAGTTTTAGGGGCTGTGGATATGGTCAAATCTCTAATGATGGAAAGTTGCAATGTCTTGATGTCCTGGCTTACTACTGATCTGAGGATAGTTGTAAAACTTACTAACGTCGCCGGGCGTGGTGGCTCACGCCTGTAATCCCAGCACTTTGGGAAGCCAGGGTGGACGAATCACGAGGTCAGGAGATCCAGACCATCCTGGCTAACTTGGTGAAACCCCCTCCCTACTAAAAATACAAAAAATTAGCCGGACGTGGTGGCACGCACCTGTAGTCCCAGCTACTCGGAAGCTGAGGCAGGAGAATGGTGTGAACCCAGGAGGCGGAGGCTTCAGTGAGCCGACATTGTACCACTGCACTCCAGCCTGGGCGACAGAGCGAGACTCCATCTCAAAAAAAAAAAAAAAAACCTCCTGAAGTCTTTACCTCTATGGCATTTAGCTTCTGAGAAGGCCCAGATTCTATCTCTTCTGTGTTTAAGACATTTGCTGTTTCAGGGCCACAATGCAAATGGCCAGGGCACATTGTTTTCCTCTGAGCAGATGCCTGCTGGGAGGCAAATTCCTCAAGGATTGCTTGGAAAATGTGGATGTGAATTTTGCTCAATCAACACACTTTTCATTGAGCATCTGCCATGTGCCTGGCTCTCCGGGTGTTTGAGGACACAAAGCAATAAACAGGGCTTGCCTTCTGGAGACCCTTACATCACTATAAAGGGAAGTAGAATTACCGGGGATTTGCGGTACCGTGGATAATGATGTACATGTAGAAGTACTAAATTATTTTGGATTAGGTACTATATGCTTATTATTATTATTATTATATTTTTTTGCGACGGAGTTTCACTATCGTTGCCCAGGCTGGAGTGCAGTGGTGTGATCTCCGGTTCACCGCAACCTCCTCCTCCCAGGTTCAAGTGATTCTCCTGCCTCAGCCTCCCTAGTAGCTGGGATTAGAGGCTTGTGCCACCATGCCCAGCTAATTTTATATTTTTAGTAGAGACGGGGTTTCTCCATGTTGGTCAGGCTGGTCTCGAACTCCTGACTCAAGTGATCCGCCCGCCTCTGCCTCCCAAAGTGCAGAGATTACAGGCGTGAGCCACTGCACCTGGCCTTTTTTTTTTTTTTTTTTTTAAATCAAGCATTTAAGGGGCATGCAGTGGAGAAGTGAAGTCCTAACGCAGAATGCCAGTTTCTGTGTATTCTCCCAGAGGCAGTTGATATAGGGGAGCTCTTTGGTCCTTGGAGGAAGGTTGCTTGTAGAGGCTAGTGAACACTTAGGAGAAAGTTCATAGCTTTTCAGGCCTGCTGGTCAATTGGATGTGACAGATTGGTGGTTTCCATTCCTGAAGACTCTCCCTCTTAGGAAAAATGTGGATTTTGAGCTCCTTTTTTTTTTTCTTTGTTGAGACGAGGTCTCGCTCTGTCACCCAAGTTGGAGTGCAGTGTTGCGATCTCAGCTCACAGCAACCTCCTCCTCCCGAGTTCAAGTGATTCTCCTGCGTCAGCCTCCTGAGTAGCTGAGATGACAGGTGCATGGCACCACGCCTGGCTAATTTTTGTATTTTTAATAGAGTCGGGGTTTCACCATGTTGTCTAGGCTGGTCTCGAACTCCTGACCTCAGGTGATCTGTCCGCCTTGGCATTTCTGAGCCGCCATGCCCAGCCTTGAGCCTCCTTAATCAGAAATCTAAACTTACAAGGACATTTCACTTCAGGGGTGTGAGTGGAGGGTGTTTCTTGTCATGGACCAGCTATTATACATGCCATTCAGAACCATCTTTCATGGATGATAAGGTCCTGTGTGAAAGTGACATGAGTTTTTTTTGAGACAAGAGTCTCATTTGGTCACCAAGGCTGGAGTGCAGTGGCACCATCTCGGCTCACTGCAACCTCTGCCTCCCGGGTTCAAGTGATTCTCTTGCCTCAGCCTCTTGAGTAGCTGGGATTACAGGTGCGTGCCACCACGCCTGGCTAATTTTTGTATTTTTAGTTAGAGACAGGGTTTCACCATGTTGGTCAGGCTGGTCTTGAACTCCTGACCTCGTGATCCACCCGCCTTGGCCTCCCAAAGTGCTGGGATTACAGCGTGAGCCACAGCCCCCAGAAGACGTGATGTTACCAAGGAGGGACATCTGACCCCTCAAGCCCCAGAACTTACAGTAGGCTTTAGGCTGTTTCCTCTGTGCGTAATTGTTGAGTCTTCACTGTAGAAAGTCGAATTGATTATTGAGCTTTTTTTGGGGTGGGGGTGGGGGTGGGGTCCCTTATCACTTTTATCACTCGGCACTAGCAGGGTTCAGAATTGGTTTCTCATGTCTAATTCTTCCCTCATACGTGGATCTGCTGGCAAGTCAGAGGTTGCTGGGCTGGAATTGGGTAAGGGCATTGAAGGTGGGGGTGCTGCCCGGGGAAGAAGGTAGAAGAGCCACTTGCAGTGGTCCCAGAAGAAAGACCTGAGTGCTTTTGAGGAGCTGGGTGTTTGAAAAACTGGGAAGCACTTTGCTGAGGACTCTACTGGCGATTAGAACTGTATCTACAAAGCAAATGTTCAACCAGTGTTTACAGAGTTAATTCAAACGCTCCAGTTTAAAAACTTGCCACCTCTGCCCTTCAGAGCAAGAGAGAACCTTGCTGTTTTGTAAGTCTGCCTCAAAATGTCTTTCCCAAGGCCTCTGCAAGCCTCCTCCAAAACAGGAGTTGTTCATCTCCTACTCATCTGAAGATGTACCCACTGTATTGTCAGTGGAAGAGTGCACCAGCACAGGGTGGGAGAAAAGTTTGCATTCACCAATTCCTTTTCCCCACCCCCCTTCCCTTCCAAAGGTCCTTTTTGCTGGGGTTCTCTGATTGGAATCTCCCTAGAATCATCTCATGTTGATGTAGGCACTCTTTTAAATAGGCCAACAAACCCCGCATTCTGTGCTTTGAAGGACAGTAAAATGTTTGCACTGGTTACAGTAAAAGCCAGTACATAGCATGAATACAAAGACCCTCGAGATAAAGTTAATGATTAAATTCAGAGGTTTTGGCCTGTTTCCTATAGAGATTGCTCTCTCCTGAACTTTACTCCATTATGTTTAGAGACAAAGCCCCGAAATTGCCTTCTGTGTTTATAAGGTCCAATTGTAATCTGTGCTGGAGACTTTCCCTTGAGTTTTCTCCATTCCTCCGACAGGGCATGCAGTGGGGGTAGGCTTCCTTAGGGCCCCTTGCTGGGGCTGCTTTCTTCTGTCCAGTTTTGTTTGGATACCACCGCCAACCCACATGCTTGGGGCAGGAGGAATTCCTCCCTGGGCTCTTTGTTCAGCAGGAATGGCTGCCTCCTGGAATGTTGATCACCTTGGCCCAAGTGGCTAACACTGGTGAAGCCTTGCGACTCTGCTGCTGGGGAGCTTTCAGGGCTCAGCTGGGGGTGCAAGGGGGCATGCTTCTGGCCCTGAGTGGTGGCCTCCCTTCTCAGTCACCCCGGGCTGGTCTAAGTGAGCCAGCTTTTATCTTATCCACAAACTAAAGATTCTATCCCTTCCTCATTTAAAAAAGCCTGGCTGGGCGCAGTGGCTCACGCCTGTAATCCCAGCACTTTGGGAGGCCGAGGCGTGTGGACCATGAGGTCAGGAGATCGAGACCATCCTGGCTAACCTGGTGAAACCCCGTCTGTACTAAAAAACAAAAAATTAGCCGGGCGTGGTGGCGGTCGCCTGTAGTCCTAGCTACTCAGGAAGCTGAGGCAGGAGAATGGCGTAAACCCGGGAGGCGGAGCTTGCAGTGAGCTGAGATCGCGCCACTGCACTCCAGCCTGGGCGACAGAGCGAGACTCTATCTCAAAAAACAAAACAAAACAAAACAAAAAACAAACCCAAGGAGCCAGGCACAGGGGAAATGTGTGCCCTGATTGTATTGATAGTACCCTGAGTGTGATATTATACTATTGTTTTGAGAGATGTTACCATTAGGAGAAACTGCGTAAAGAATACTAGGTATCGTTACCTAGTGAGGTGGCTCACGCCTCTAATCCCCGCACTTTGGGAGGCCAAGGTGGGTGGATCACTTGAGCTCAGGAGACCAGCCTGGGCAACATGGCAAAACCCTGTCTCTACAAAAAAAATACAAAAGTTAGCTGGGCGTGGTGGTGTGTGCAGTGAAGCAAGATTACGCCACTGTACTTCACTGCACTCCAGCCTGGGCCACGAGTGAGGCCCACCCCCACCCTCCACCCCCCACCCCCCAAAAGAAAAAGCCCCAGAGGCAGGGATTGGTTACTGAGTTTAGTGCCGTACATTCTTTGGCTTAACATGGTGGCTTCTCTACTGATGAAGCGTTCTAAAGTTTATTGTTTCCTTTTTCAAGAGGTTTATGGGACTTCACCTAACTTGGACCCCCAGGACTTACCAGGAAGCTTCCTTTTTAATTTATTTTAATATTTACTTTTATTTTAAAAATTTCTGTAGAGACAGGAGTCTTGCCATGTTGCCCAGGCTAGTCTGAAACTTCTGTACTCAAGTGATCCTCGGCCTCCCAAAATGCATGTGCCACAGTGCTCAGCCAGGGTGCAGTTCTTGGAACTCACGCCATACACCTAGGAACAACTCCACTCGCTTCTGAGCACCTGTCTCTACTTGCTTTGCTCTAGCACCATAAAGATTGCCCCTGTAATTTCAGCAGGGATTTCCCCACAGCTCAGCAGAGAGAGAAGAGAGGAGAGAAAGGAAACTCTCAGTGCTGGTCCTCATATGCTCAGGAGGGGAATTTGCAGATTCCATCACTGTCTAGATTTACTGCTGGGAAAACATTGTCCATTTTGAAAACTGTTAGTTTGATAATGGCATAATTATTTATTGTTGGTCATTTTGCTGTGACTCCCAGGAAGCTCAGAGCCAAACCATGGTCTCAATCCAGGAAGTCCCATCCGCATGCTGCTCTCCTTTCATGACTCAAGCTTGCTTGTGTTTGTCTTCTTTGTAAGCTGCTTTTCTTAGATTTGGGTGAGAGTTCCTGAAAAAAATTTCAGTAAAAATTGAGTGTGATGGGGTTGTAAATTGTCCAGGATAGACAGGTTTTGATCCAAGAAATCAGACTGCTGAGTTAGGTAAAAGAATTAAGCCATTGTACCAGCATAGCACTTGTCAAATACGCATATAATCCCCATGTATGCTCTGTCCCTTCCTGGATAGAGTCCAGACCCGTGCCAAGGGGCGGGTGCAGAGTCTTGCCAGCATGTGCCTCACAGAGAAGTCGGGGCAGTGAGGACTACAAAGCTCTCCTCTGTAAAAATCAAAGTGATTTGAGAAACCCCAGGGTTATTCATGTCCCCTTATACAGGCCTTAGCCAGGTGTAGGCTCTTCTGATCCCCATCTCCCCACCCCCACCCAAGAACCCTCTGTTCTGCAATTTGGTACATCTTGAAACCCCTTCTTGAGAGGTGAGAGGAAGTGGTTAATCCCCACTTCCTTCCCTGGGAGTTTTATGGGCCTCTGGGAGCCTGCCTTACTCTGGCCTTAATGGTCATAAATGACCCTCTCTCAGGGCAGGGCCAAGCCCCTATGAGTCTTAGGTGCTTAATAAATGCTTTTTGATGGTGATTCCCTTGGTCTTCTGTAATTGGAGGGCGGGGGTGGGACTATTTATAGGATTATCGGGGTGTTGGCCACAGCCCCTCCAGCTGGGTATAGGCCTGGAACATTGTGATTGGGCAAGGGCTTCGAGGGTGCTGGGACTAGGTTTGACTGAATTGGTCAAGTCATGCCTTTGTTGAGAAATACAAGAGGGGCAGGGCCTCGTCCTCCAAGGGAGCCCGCTGCTTCCTGCTACTCTCACCCCCCAAGATCTGGCCTGCATGGTAGCAGGGGGTGGGAGAAATGTGAAGGTAATGGTAATTGAGGGTTGATCTTGATTTGTACCTCAGGACACTCCCCCCAACTCACCAGGATCCCTTTTCTCATCCACCAGAGTTTTAAGGCATAGCAGTAACTCCCCAGTAAGCTTATTTCTTGGTTTGCCCAGCTCTTGGGACAGGCTTACCCAGGGGCCTTGAAGTAAGGGATACTGGGATCTGTGAAAATGGAGTGGATGGCCCAGTTGTGCTTAGCACATTTAATCTTTATTAGTGGCAAAAGAGCTCTGGGAAGGAAATCTGGGCAGGCATCACCTCTCCTGCTAGCAGGTCCCCCTCCCTTTCCCTGCCAGCTAATCCCCGTGCCTCCCATTCTGCAGGGTTTTAATTAACTGTGTTTAATCTTCCCCGGGAAGCAGGCTTAATGCCCGCCTGCGTGCTTATCCCGTTACCCGCTGGGTTTTCTGTTCCAGCCCAGCCAAGGACAAGTAACATTCTGGAGGAGTCTTCGCCCAAGGGCCATTAGCTGAGGGAACCTCCCTGAGCTCCTTTCCTGTCGTGCTGCTTTCTGGGAAGGTGCAGAGCCGGCCCAGAAAGCAAACCAGGGTGTGGGCAAGGGTTAATCTGGGCCCTGCCCGCCCACCCTGCCTTTGTGGAGGAGCTCCATAAATCCTGCTGGATTTAATGTTATGCAAATAACTCCAGATAAATGCACTTTTTTCTGGTTAGAGTCTCAAGATGTTTTAATGTGAACTATAGAGAAAATAAGTGTCCTAAAAACTATGAGAGCCGAAGTGTATTTTACGGGAAATTATCTGTAGTGACTGCCCACTATGTGCTTGTCATTATTTTGTGTGGTTGTGTAAATCAGCCCTTCCCTGGTTAACAATGACCTGGGAGTTGGTTAGCCCTGGGGCTCCCTACCCCATGGAGATTCTGATTCTCTAAAACTGGGGTGGGGCTCAAATTTGCATCTTTAACAAGTACCTCTGGGGATTCTAATGCTGGTGGCCCCTTTGAGAAACAGATTTAAATGTTGCCCTAGAAGGAAGAGGGGATTTTAGGTCACAACAGAGTTCCCAGCACACTGTTTTGTTTTGTGAATTGGCATTTTACCCAATTGTCAGTCATAACTTCACTTTTATTCCCTTTCCCTGAGACTGGGTCTCCGCCTGTCACTCAGGCTAGAGTGCAGTGGCGTGATCACAGCTCACAGGAGCCTCGGCCTCCCAGACTCAAGCAATCCTTCTGCCTCAGCCTCTGGCGTAGCTAGGAGTACAGGCACTCTCCACCATGCCTAGCTAACTTTAAAAAATTTTGTAGAGAGCATCTCACCAGTGACCCACCGAGCCTGGCCAATCATAACTTTTCTATTTCATTTTAAATGATATCTCCTGAGTTGTAAATTGGTAGACCTGTATTATTATCAGATGCCCTGGTGGGTTTAAGCAGCCTTTGATAATAATGAAGCTTTAACTTAGCTGATGAAGTCGGTTAACCAACTTCAAGCCATAACAATTCCTAGAATATTGAATCAACTTTTAGCCACCCCCCTCCTCTGAGCCACCTTGAAAAGATAGCCAGTGGAGACATTGTATTTCTAAGAAGCCATTCCGTACTTCCAAAGTTCCCCAATTTTAATGACATTGGGATGGAAATTCAAATTAAGACAAGGTAATGAAGACTGAGTTTTTGGGCTGAATTTGAGCGAAACTCCCCAAAGTTGTTTCATGTGGGACTCTGCCTTCAACACAAACAAGGACAGCTAGAACTAGGTGAGGCTGTGCATCTGAGGGCCTTGCCAGGTCTTCCCTTCTGGTTTCACCTTTAGTTGGCATCTCTCTCTAAATGGAGCTGAACAGGAGCCACCTGGAGGCTTTCCAGGTACCTGTCTGGATTGTATAAAAACAGCTGATGCTGTGCTGCGGAGGGGAGTACAGTAATTTTCAGACAGAGCTGAAATGTTTGTGGCTGTGTCTCCCAGACCATGCCAGGGCTTCCATTTCACTCCCAGGGTTAATTGGGTGAAAATGTGGGAGACACATGGCTGAAACCCACAGAAAGCTTGCAAAGATGTAGGAATCCCCAGGAGCCAGGGCAAAAAGGATGAAAGAGAATGAAGGTGTTTAGTATATTCAGGAGTCCCCACTGTCCCTCATCTGGCTGAGCAGCTCCTGCCACCACACCATGAACAGTCTTGCTGCCACCTCGCTTGGCAGCCCTCCTTCCCTCTAGCGGGTTTGCAAGGAGTCTTCAGTTTGGGGGTTACTCTGGGGGTTACTCACAGGTACAAACCCTTTCTTTAACTCAGTGGTCACTAGGTAAATGAGATCATATGATAAGCCAGTTGTATGTATTGTTAATGACAATATACCCTGTGAGAGAGCAAAGGGCCTTGGGATCTTTCATGAGGTGGTTACTGGGTCAAATTGCCATGCGACCTAGGCCAAGTTTGGATCCTTTTTTTTTTTTTTTTTTTGAAACAGAGTCTCTCTGTCACCCAGGCTGGAGTGCAGTGGAGTGATCTCAGCTCACTGCAACCTCTGCAACCTCCGCCTCCCGGGTTCAAGTGATTCTCCTGTCTCAGCCTCCCGAGTAGCTGGGATTACAGGCACCTGCCACCAAGCCTGGCTAATTTTTGTATTTTTAGTAGAGACAGGGTTTCGCCATGTTGGCCAGGCTGGTCTCGATCTCCTGACCTTAGGGGATCCGCCCGGCAGTTTGCATCCTTTTAAAAAACAGAGTTGGAGACTATGGCTCACTAGCTTGTGCATTTATTTATTATGTTTTTGGATGGGAAACTAACTTGGTAAGCCACTTTTTTTTTTTTTTTTTTTTTTTTTTGAGATGGAGTCTCGCTCTGTCGCCCAGGCTGGAGTGCAGTGGCGTGATCTTGGCTCGCTGCAAGCTCCGCCTCCCGGGTTCACAGGATTCTCCTGCCTCAGCCTCCTGAGTAGCTGGGACTACAGGCGCCTACCACCATGCCTGGCTAATTTTTTGTATTTTTAGTAGAGACAGGGTTTCACCGTGTTAGCCAGGATGGTCTCGATCTCCTGACCTCGTGATCCACCCGCCTCAGCCTCCCAAAGTGCTGGGATTACAGGCGTGAGCCACTATGCCTGGCCACCACTTCCTATTTTTAAATTGGCATAATAACTGTATATGTTTAGGGGATACAATGTGATGTTTGGTATATACATACATTGTGGAATGATTATATTAAGGTAATTAACTTAGATACTTATGTTTTTTGTAATGATAATGTTTAAAATATTTAAAATCTGTTCTCAATACATCATTAACAACTGTGGTCACCATGCTGTGCATTAGCTCTTGAAAACTTAAGTCTTCCTGTCTAACTGAAACTTTTAACCGACATCTCCCCTTGCCCCTCCCCTGCACCCACCCCTGTCCCCACCCCCCCGCTCCAACCCCAGCCTCTGATATTCTACTCTCTACTTCTACTCTAGTTCTCTTCTCTCTACTTCTATGAGATTAGCTTTTTTAGATTCCATATATAAGTGACATCATGTGGTGTCTGTCTTTCTGTGCCTGGCTTGTTTCACTTAGCATAATAACCTCCAGTTTCATCCCAGTTGTTGCAAATGACAGGATTTCCTTCCTTTTAAAGGCTGAATAGTATTCACCCATGCATATATGGCACATTTTGCTGCTTGTAAACAATGCTGCAGTGAATATGAGAGGACAGATAGCTCTTTGACATACTGATTTCAGTTATTTGGGGTATATACCCAGAAGTGGGATTGCTGGATCATGTGGAAGTTCTGTTTTTGTTTCGTTTTGTTTGAGTTTCTGTCACCCAGGCTGGAGTGCGGTGGCACCATCTCTGCAACCTCCGCCTCCCAGGTTCAAGCGATTCTCCTGCCTTATGCTCTGGAGCAGCTTGGACTACAGGCTCTCGCCGCCAGGTCCAGCAAATTTTTTTTTTTTTTTTTTGAGACTGAGTTTTGTTCTTGTTGCCCAGGCTGGAGTGCAATGGCGCAATCTCAGCACACTGCAGCCTCCGCCTCCCGGGTCCAAGTGATTCTCCTGCCTCCACCTCCCGAGTAGCTGGGATTACAGGCACGTGCCACCATGTCCCGCTAATTTTGTATTTTTAGTAGAGAGAGGTTTCTCCACGTTGGTCAGGCTGGTCTCAAACTCCCGACTTCAGGTGATCCGCCTGCCTTGGCCTCCCAAAGTGCCGGGATTACAGGTGTGAGCCACCGCACCCAGCCAGGGTAGTGCTGCTTTTAACTTTTTGAGGAACCTCTGTGCTCTTGGCTCCATAATGGCTGTACTAACTTTAAGGTTGTGCATTTTAAATGAGTTGATACAGGGAAGCATCCAGGCCAGTGCCTGACTTACTGTATCCTTACATTTGGCAAGTACACATTGACTATCTGTTTTGAGCTCAGCTTTGTGCTCAGTTAAATGCAGACCCTTCCATATGTGACAAATGAATGTGCTGACAACCAGAGATTCGCCTGGAGTTGGCCTCCTCCCACATTTGCCTCTGAGTCTTGGCTTAGCTGGCTCTCAATATGGGGCTCTGTTCTTTTGTTTTGTTTTGGGAGTGTAATGTTTTGTATATTTATGGGCTCAACCAACTGTGGATTGAAAATATTAGAAATAAGGCAATAAAAATTTCAAATGCAGTATAGTTATTGACATAATATTTACATTGTACTAGGTATTCATAACCAATCTAGAAATGATTTAAAGTATATGGGAGGATGTTCATGGGTTGTCTGCAAATACTACACCATTTATATAAGGAACTTGAGTATCCTTGGATTTTGGTATCCAAGGGGGTCCTGGACACGCAGTCTCCCACAGATAACGAGAGACGACTGTACTTTATACAAGCGTGGCAAAGAGCCACTTAATACTGTGTGACCTCATGTGAGTTAATCTCTTTGCCTTAGATTTTTAATTTGTTAAATAGAAATGATAGGTAGATACTTATGCTATACTGTGCGCATGATGAAATGCACAGATCTGAATACATGGTGAGTTTTGACAGTTGTGCACCCCAGGGTAGTGTGCATTTCTTTCTGCCCTCTTAGTTCTACAGGTCAGAGGAATCCTGCCAAGGGAGTTTTGCAAGGTCTGGCCCATAAACTCTTATCTTGTCTGCAGAAGTCAGCTGGTCTTGTCACTTCTTTCCCTGATAACCACCCCTCTTCCCTGGAGGGGGGTGGGGGCCTGAATCATCAAGGCATGAAGCTGTTGTGGAAGGTTCCCTCCGAAGAAATAAGGGGATTGTCTTTGCTAATTCTCTGCTATCTCTTTATCTCATATTTCTTAATACTGTTTTCTTTTTATAGTTCTTTTTGGGAAACGAGGCTCAAAAATACCCCTAGTTTTGTCTATGATTAGGGTCCTGAGGTTATTTTTCCCTTGAGCCAGGCAGTTTTAAAATGCCTGATGCCTCTTCATTTTTGCCCTTTAAAACACCAGCCTTGGCCAGCTGAATGAAACCTGGGGCAGTGGCCAGGCTGTGGACCCAGTGGAGTCTGGGGATGGCGGGAATCACCTTGGTTAGCTGAGACTTGAGGTCACAGGAAAACCAGAAAGCTGAGCTTTCATGTGGTAGTGTCATGGAGCAGTGGAAACTTGTGGATTTCAGAGCCCTGCCAGACACATCCCTAAGCCCCTAAACCCCAATCCCTCACCCCTATTCAATGAGTTCCCTGAAGCTCTGGGGGTCTAGGGTTGGAGAGAGGTTAAGATGATATTTAAATTTTTTCAAACACTCTTATTTTAGGAAATGGGAAAACATGGGATCCTGGCCCTGGGCAGTCAGGGGAGCCTTAAGCTGGGGGTACTAAGTGGACAGGGGACTTAAGGGCATGATAACTGCAAGTGAATTTAAAAAGCTGTTATGTTGGAAAATAAGCCCCTCAGTTTGGATGGATAAGGTCAGAAGGAACCCAGTCTTGTGGAGCTACTACTTGGTAGTTAAACATTGTTTCATGGTGAAGGTAGAGCGAGTTCATTTACCTGCCTTAGATTAGAAACGCTGGCACTGCAGTTTCCCCCAGGACTAATTTTTAAACAGTGTGGTTAGAGGAAGGATCTTGCATAGGGCCTGGAGTTTTTTTGTTTTTTTTTTTCTTTTGAGACAGAGCCTTGCTCTGTTACCCAGGCTGGAATGTAATGGTGCGATCTTGAGCTCACTGCAACCTCGGCCTCCAGGCTTCAAGCAGTTCTCCTGCCTCAGCTTCCCCAGTAGCTGGGATTACAGGCGTGCACCACCACGTCCAGCTAATTTTTGTATGTTTAGTAGAGATGGAGTTTTGCCATGTTGGCTGGGCTGGTCTCGAACTCCTGGCCTCAAGTGATCCACCCGCCTCAGCCTCCCAAAGTGCTGGGATTACAGGCGTGAGCCTGGCCTAGGGCCTGGAGTTCTAATCCTTATTTCTTAATTAAACTGTGGCTGTTTTACCAGGTAAACAAGCCTCCTTCCCCTTCCACTTTTTTTGTCTGGTGGGGTAAGAGTTGGGTGCATTGGCTATGGATTCTTAACTTTTTTGTCAAGAACCCCTTTAAGAATCTGACCTGTGTACTTTCTCTCCAGAAAGAACTGCACGCTCAAAATTTTGCACACTAATTGAGGGGTTGCCAGGCCCTGAGATTGTCACAAGTTGTGCACACAAATTGAAGGTAGCTCCTATCTAGCTCCTAAGATGGTGTGGCTCAAAGCGTTCTTGGGGTATGTCTTCAGTGTCTTTCAAAGCAAGATAGTCATCTGTTAATTATGTATTGCCAAAAATGAAACAAAACCCCACGCATCTGGATGGTTTCAGAATTTAGGCCCTGTGGCATGGAGGTTCGTTGTCTTCCAGTCTCCCTCCGTTCCGTGCCTCTTTTCCAAAGGCAGGTAATGGGACAGAAAGGTGTTGAGGCATCTGAGTTTAAAATACTAATCCTGTGGCAAATCTAGGGTTTTCTATAGGAGGATGTGGTGGTTAGCGGGTGAAGTTTGCATTGCTAATTGGGAATACAGATTTTTTTTTTGTGCAATTCTCTAAAAGCAAGCATTAGGGAGGGTGAAAAGCTAAGAGGAAATTGTTTCCCAAAGGATTTTTGCAAAAGGCATTTCCCTTCCCCCTCCTCTTGTGTTTGACCTATTTATGTACTTTCAGAGTGTTGATGTCATAGTATTTCAAAGGGATATTGTATGTCTTGACTGGTAACTGCTTTTAAATAGGCCCAAAATACTCCGTCCTCCATTAATGATCAGCATGGCTCCCGCCAGGAATGGAAATTGTCAGATTGTCATAGAATGTTTTAGTCATCCTGATGACTAGAGTCATTCTCTCTCCTGCTTAATTCTCGACCTTCTTTTGCAACCACTGGAACATAACAGCAAATAAAAATAACCTTTAAGGAAGACTAGCTTGTGTAGATGAACATTCTTTGAATTTTAAGCTGAAATACTGAGTGCAGGATGGAGAGAACGCTGCTAAGCAGGATATCTTGACCGGCTTGTTAGTGAGGGTTTTGTAGGGGGACCATTCGCTGCCCTATCCGCCTGTTTCTCTTGTGGGATTAATCATTTCCTTTTGACCTTGTGCTCTGCCCCTAACATGTTGCATTGATCAGATCCCGAAATCTCAAGTCATTCTCCACCCCCACCACCCACCTCATTCTAATGAGACATCCTGAGGTGCAGGTTGGGGAGGGGTTTAAATAGAAAAGGTGTTCTCTATCAAAATACACAAAATGAAAAACAAATCATTATTTTTCAAAACAAGCCTCTCCACTTTCCTGTTTTGTTTTCTTATGGTTCTGTCAAGCTTTTTAGAAAGCTCCGCTTTCTCACTGTGACTATGGAAATGTTACTGGTTCAGCTTACACATTTTAAAACCTTGTGTTTCTCGGGCTGTGGGGAAAAAAGTTTGTTCTTTTTGATAAGCCTTAACGTCTCAATTTCCTCCTCACTCTCACTTTTTAGAAAATTTCTTAAGTAGATGGTGAAATTTGAATTTCAGGCTACAATTAGTAAAAGAACTGAATACAGTAAAAGAACTGAATACTCTATTAGAGTGGAATACAATGAACAAATGGCCAAGCCAATGAGGAGGATAAGGAGAATGTGCAGAATTCACTGATTGGTATATTTCTCTCCTTAACTGAATCCACCCAGCTAAGTTCTTTGAAGACTTAGCGTTGTCCTCCTCACCTTTAATTAATGAAAGTGAACTGGCAAACTGGAAACTTTGTTTTTTGTTTTTGTTTTTGTTTTTGAGACAGTCTTGCTCTGTCGCCAAGGCTGTAGTTACAGTGGTGTGATCTCAGCTCACTGCTACCTTCGCCTCCCAGGTTCAAGCGATTCTCCTGCCTCAGCCTCCCGAGTAGCTGGGATTACAGGTGCCCGCCACTACGCCTGGCTAATTGTTGTATTTTTAGTAGAGATGGGGCTTCACCATGTTGGCCAGGCTGGTCTCTAACTCCTAATCTCAGGTGGTCTGCCTGCCTTGGCCTCCCAAAGTGCTGGGTTTACAGGTTTGAGCCACCACGCCCTGCCTGAACTGGCAACTTTGAAAGGGTTGGGGCAGTTCTACTGTGTGACATTAATCTTGGGAAACTTAATTATTTCAAACTTAAATTTCAGGGTGGCAAAACAGGTCTGAAGAGTATCAAAATTGCAAAAGAGAGAAAGGAAAGCTGATGTTATCACTTAGGCATAGCAACAGCTTTCTTTTGTAGGGTAGGCAGGAAAGGAATTTTCTGTTCACTTCCCACTTGGGAACAACTATTCAGGAGAGAGAAGTACCCAAAACCCTCTGGAGTGTGCCCGAGGGGTCCTGTGGGAACAAAGGCTCTGTACTGGACCTGCTGCCAGCTTGGACCAGGCTGTTTTATGGTCGGTCCTCGGCCTTGGACCAAACTGGTCACAGATTCCCTGGGGGGTAGCCTTTTGGATTGTGGGGCCATGAATGAAATTGGGGACAGGGACAGTGTCACGGCCTAAACTGGAGCGCCGGAGGCACATCCTGGAGAAGGACATTGAGGGCTGTGTTCCTTTCTCTGACCAGAGGGAGGGTGGGGGTTGGGAGGCAGATAAATAGGTTTCTCCAGCTTCTCCATATGTCCACTACTGGGTTTATGCCTGAGGGTGTTGTGTAGAAATTTGAAGTATTGGGAAGCAAAACAGTGGTTCAAACAAATGCAGTGATAGGAGAGTGGGGCTCTCAGATGTGAGAACTTAGAAACGGACCCAAAGCAAGACAAGAGCATTTTGCCAGAGAGGTCTTCTTGTGCTGGGCTTATTTTAGGGAGCTATGGGAATGTGCTATTAAAGTCAGGCTTGTTAAACCCAGCAGGCATTTATTCTTGACCTGTAGGGGATAGGGAGCCATTGAGGGTTCTTGAGTTTGGAAGTAATGAAAAAAAGGAAGCAGCTGAATTTAGCAGTGGTTGATGGCACACAGGTAGAATTGCCTCTGCCTGAGGATTACAGAACTCTAACTGGGTAGAGGAAGGTTTATATTTGTACACTGTCTTTTAAAAACAAAAACAAAAACAAACTTTATCTGGTATTTAGTATAAGCAATAATGAAACATGTAGCTTTGTCTTGGAAAATATTTTAGGAACATGAAGAGAATAGCAAAAGGTATTTGCAATTAAATTTAAGTAGCTACACAAACACACCCCAGTTTGGTGTGAATAAAAAGTATGAAATTTTGTTCTATGACATACAAACACTTGACAGGGACCCCCTCACTATAGATTTGGTTACCAAGGAATACTTGTATCCATTTTTCTTCTTTTTCACAAATAGTAAATATATGTATACATTACTGTGTTCTGTATTTTTTCCATAATAATGTATCTTGGAGATTATTTCTCTCTCTCTCTCTCTCTCTTTTTTTTTTTTTTTTTTTTGAGACAGTCTCACTCTGTCACCCAGGCTGTACTGCAGTGGCACCATCTCAGCTCACTGCAACCTCTGCCTCCTGGGTTCAAGCGATTCTCCTGCCTCAGCCTCCCGAGTAGCTGGGATTACAGGTGCATGCTACCACACCCAGCTAATTTGTTTGTATTTTTAGTTGAGATGGGGTTTCACCATGTTGGCCAGGATGGTCTCCATCTCCTGACCTCGTGATCCGCCCACCTGAGCCTCCCAAAGTGCTGGGATTACAGGCATGAGCCACCACACCCGGCCAGAATATCTCATTCTTTTTAATGGTTGCCCTGGAATCAATTTATTTCACCATTATTAACTAGTACTCTATTAATGGACATTTAGTTTGCTTCCAGTCTCATGTGGTGCTATAAATCACCTATTTTTAAGGAAGTGCTTCATTCCTGCCTGGATGAACATCTAAAGATTGTCTTGTAGCTTGCAAGTGTTTTTACTAGAGAAGGGACACCCTTTTTCCTGAGGAGAAATGGAAGTTAAAAGTTTGTGCTGAGATAGCCCGTGGTAAGTTTGTCAAGTCTGGAGTTTGGTTTTGTCAAAAGTTTGTGGGAGGCCTGGTGCGGTGGCTCACGCCTGTGATCCCAGCACTTTGGGAGGCCAAGGCAGGCAGATCACTTGAGGCCAGGAGTTTAAGACCAGTCTGACCAACAGAGTGAAACCCCATCTCGACTAAAAATACAAAAATTAACCAGGCATGGCGTGTGCCTGTAGACCCAGCTACTCAGGAGGCTGAGGCAGGAGAATCGTTTGAACTCAAGAGGCGGGGGTTGCAATGAGCTGAGACCACGCCACTGCACTCCAGCCTGGGTGACAGAGCGAGACTCCCATCTCAAAAAAAAAAAAAAAAGGAAAGAAAAGTCTTGGTGTTGGCCCCTTTGGGCGGTCTTGGCTCACAGCAACCTCTGCCTCCTGGGTTCAAGTAATTCTCATGCCTGAGCCTCCCAAGTATCTGGAATGACAGGCATGTGCCACCATGCCTGGCTAATTTTTTAAATTTTTTTGTAGAGACTTAGAGGTCTCACTCTATTGACCAGGGTGGTCTCAAACTCCTTGACTCAAGTGATCTGCTCATCTCGGCTTCCCAGAGTGCTGGGATTACACACGTAAGCCACTGCGCGCCTGGCCTACATTCCCATTTTAATAGTTTTGTTCTCTAGCACATTCTTAGAGATAGTTATTTCTGGAGAGGCACCTCATTCATGGACATATACATGTAAAGATGCTTCTGGACATTGCTTAGGCTGTTCAGGCTCTGAGAGGTTGTGACCAGCTCATGGAAACCTGAGTTTTCCTCTGGCTCTCTGTGGCTACCCACCTGACCAAGGCTCTGGAATGGAATCCATGAATGAGATTTTGATGGAATTAGCTGTGTGCAGAACTGGAAGGAACCTTAGTTTGAATATCGTCTTCATTCCCTAGGCCTTACTCAAGGAGGAAACAAGGCATCATCTGGCTAAATCTTCCTAGCCCTCAGCTCCAACTCCTCACAAAGTTGTTTTATGTTCTTTAATAGATGAGAATGGTGTTTTGATTATCATTTTCTGGCCACAGCTTGATGCTGGTGGGATACAGTGCTAACCACCCACTTAAATAGAGCTATTGCATAAGCCGTTATTTCCTTCCTTCTGTTTGTTCAAATGGGTATTGAGCATCCATGTGCCAGACACTTAGATGCTTGGAATGAAGCAGTGAACAAGACGGAAAAGTCAGTTCCAGCCTCCGTTGTACAGTGATCTCCCTTACCCACGGTCAGCCACAGTTGGAAAAGAGGTGAGTGCAGCACACAGTATTTTGGGAGAGAGAGATACCACATTCATATAACACAGTATGTTGTTACACAATACATTGTTATAATTGTTCTATTTTAATATTGGTGGTTGTTACTCTTCTTACTGTGCCTAATTTATAAATTACATTTTATCATAAGTATATATGTATAGTGAAAAACATAGTATATATAGGGTTTGGTACTATCCGTGCTTTCAGGCATCCACTGGGGGTCTTGGACGTATCCCCCAAGGATAAGAGGGAACTACTGTACTTAAATTCAAATGAACGTGACTAGATACACACTTTCAGGGATTGAAAAGGGCTCTGAGGAAAATTAAGTCGGGTAAGGGGGTGGAAGTGAGGGGTACCAGTGTTGTGTTTAGTAGTGGGGAAAGTGTCTAGGGAGGTAGGTATGGGGCCACTGTGGGGTGGGGGAGGGCATGGCTTTCAGGCAGAGGGAATAGCAGGGAGTCCAGGATGGCCCAGCCAAACGCTGTGGGCACAGTGACCCCCAGGAGTGAAGTGGGGGAGCCTCTGGAGGGTTTTAAAGAGGGGTGTGGCGTGATATGTCTCTGACCTGTCTCTAGCCCTCCTCTTTTGCTGCTACATGGGGAACACACTAGGGCAGGAAGGAGACAGATCCTCAGCCTGTCGGTTCTCTGGAAAGTATCTGGGAGAAGCAGTGTTCCCTAGAGGGACATGTCCCAGAATGAAGGTTCATCTTCAGGGATGGTGGTTTTGGGGATCACAGCAGGAGGGAGACCCTGGCTGAGAGAGAGGAGGAAGGATCTCAGAGAGACCCCAGTGTAAGCTGACATGTGGTTTAAGTGGTGAGGGAGGGGATGCCCTATGTGGTACACAGGGCTAATGAGCTGCTTCTGTATTGTTTATAAAACAACCCACAGTTCAGAGGGACAGCATACAGGAGAGATGCCCCAAGATGGGTAGCTGGCCTCTCCTACAGGCACCATCTGAGCAGAGCCTGGATTGGAGTTCATTGTTGGCGCTGACTTAGGCAGAGCTAGAAGGTACCTAGTTTTCTCTAATAGTTTTATTTATTTATTTATTTATTTTTGCTTTTTTGTTTGTTTGAGACGGAGTCTCGCTCTGTCACTCAGGCTGGAGTGCAGTGGCACAATCTGGGCTCACTGCAAGCTCCGCCTCCTGGGTTCACACCATTCTCCTGCCTCAGCCTCCGGAGTAGCTGGGACTACAGGTGCCCGCCACCACGCCCGGCTGATTTTTTGTATTTTTAGTGGAGACGGGGGTTTCACCATGTTAGCCAGGATGGTCTCGATCTCCTGACCTCGTGATCCGCCTGCCTCGGCCTCCCAAAGTGCTGGGATTACAGGCGTGAGCCACCGCACCTGGCCCTCTAATAGTTTTCTTTACCTGGAACTTTCACCGCTCCCCTGCCCGCCCATCCCTACTTGCACTTTAAGACTTGACTTCTCCTCCTCCAGGAAGTTCTCTGAGATTACATCTCAGCTGGCCTTATTCAGTTGTCCCTTCTTTTAGACTGATAGCACTTTGAGGGCAAGGACATCATAGTGCCAAGCATGAGGCAATAAGGAAATGTACTGGATGTTAAAAATAGGACCTCTGTTGGTGGAAGGTGAAAGGGGTGAAAGGCTGTTTTGACTGGACATGAATAAGAGTGGAGTCACTGGCCTCCTGCAGAGGAATTTGGGACATGTAGGGTCAGAGGTCATCATTCAGCATGCTTTCTCCCAATCTTATTTATGAAATCTCTCAACGTTCTTTTCAACGAGCAAACAAAGTAACCTGGAGAACCCGGGGCAGGAGTGCCTTCTTGGCTCATTGTCAGTCCTGCCTTGCAAACACTGTGATTTAACTTGCCTTGCCACTTACCAGGCTGGAACCCTTACGGGCTCATGACCACGCCTTTTCTTTCTGGAACTGCCACGGACATTTTTGGGTTTCATGTACTCTCTCTTAGGATGAATTCACCACCACCACCCCGAGAGGAAATGTAGTATCCCCATTTATGGGTGAAAACAGCTCAGTGAGCCAGCTTATCCAAAATTGCTGGAGAAGGACCACTCAACATTTGAACCCGGGTTTTCTGACTCCACAACACAAATTGGCCCAAAGTTGTGTCCTGGCCTCCTTCCACGTGGCTGGAACAATCACTCTGGCCCCTCAAGGTCACCCAACTGCCATGTACACACTTCTCCTCAGGAGCTTTCCCTGGGTCCCCTGTTCCCTCTGTTTTACTTCGAATTCTTCCTCTGCACTTTGGTCAGGAATAGCATGCTTCTTTGCTCAAGCTGTTCCTTTTAACTGGCAGATTTGTAAATCTTCCACCTCAGTCCTCCTGGGTCTGTCCCATTCTCCCTGAGAAGCTATTTCTGATTTACCTGCTTAGCACAAGGGCATGCTACTGCAGTGTCTCCTAGGCAGTGGCTGAAGTTCTTGTTGGAGTCATTCTGTGCAAAATTTCTAGCCATTTTTAGCAAGCAATTTTTTTCTAACTGGCCTCATGTGCAATTAATTCACCCTTGAACAATGTGGGGGGTTAGGGGCGCTGATGCCCTGTACAGTCAAATTTGTGTGTAGACTCCCCAAAACCTATATAGTATGCTGTTGACTAGAATTCTTACAGATAATATAAAGTCAATTAATACATGTATTATGTATTATTTGTATGTTACATGTATTATGTGCTGCTATATTCTTCAATAAAGTAAGATAGAAAAAAATGTTACTAAGAAAATAATAATGGCCAGGTGCAGTGGCTCATGCCTGTAATCCCAGCACTTCAGGAGGCCGACGCAGGCGGATCACTTGAGGTCAGGAGTTCAAGACCAGCTTGGCCAACATGGCGAAACCGTGTCTGTACTAAAAACACAAAAATTAGCCGGGTGTGGTAGTGGGTGCCTGTGATCTCAGCTACTCTGGAGGCTGAGGCATGAGAATCGCTTGAACCCGGGAGGCGGAGGCTGCAGCAAGCCGAGATTGCGCCACTGCACTCTAGCCTGGGTGATAGAGTGAGACTCAGTCTCGGGGTGAGGGGCGGGACACAAAAAGAAGAAGAAAACGTGTTTACTATTTAAGTGGAAGTAGATCATTATAAGGTCTTCATGCTCCTTGTCTTTTGAGTAGGCTGAGGAGGAAGAGAGAGAGGAGGGTTTAGTCTTGCTGTCTTAGGGGTGGCAGAGGTAGAAGAAAATCCATGTATAAGTGGACCCTTGTGCTTCAAACCCGTGTTGTTCAAGGGTCAACTGTATTTTGGTTAATTCCTCATTTGTCTTACTGATCCTCTCTAGCAGGGGTATGTTTTCCAAATCAGGCCATGTGTGAGAGTGAAAGGGGGTGCTGTTAACAGTTAAGCCTAGACATCGTGAGCAGACCTGCCCAGACTGACGATCGAACAGCTCTGGAAATAGAAGCTTCTCAAGTTGTTTTTTCTTTCAAGGCTTTTAGCACAGTCTTAAATCCGATGTAAATAGTTTAAAAATTAGCAGTGAACACAGCACACTTGACTATGAGGCCAGGATACTGTGGCCTCATAGTCTCTGAGTCTGAGTACAGACCAACTTTAAGAGCTGTCTCTAAAACAGATGGAGTTGGAGGCCCAGGAGGAAGTTCTGGGAGAGCCGGGAGGCCCAGCTGAACAGCCTGAGCCTCCCTGGCCACCTCTTCTTGGGGAAGAGTTTTAGATGCAGTGGGATGAGTATTGTGGAAAGACTAAGGAAAGCCACGTAGGGCCTCAGAACAACTTCGGGGAAGGACAGAGCCAAATATTTAGGTTTCTCGTGCCATGTGTATCACCTTTTCCTGACTTTAAGTGATAGACAAAGTAAGGGTGACTTTTTCAGGGCCAGATGGAGCAAGACAGGAATTTCAGGACCCAAGTAAAGACTAATGTGAGGGCTTAGAAAAGTCTCCTGAAAACTTCGATTATGTAACTGAAACCACCTGATTGTTTCACCAGCTAAGAGCTTGTGAATTTTCTTTTTCCCACCATAGCAGGTCTGGCTTCTCCCATCTTTGTGAAGTTTACCCTTGTGTATCTGATGGGGTGGATGGTGAGGCTCTGCCCCTCACCACTTTTATAGGGCAGAAGTGTGGGGGGTTCTCCTGGCTTCGTGACCTGCTGAGTCTGGGCAGTGGGTGCCTGTTTCCTGTTTCACAAGTTCTGTCAAACAGCACGCTTGAGCATCCAACAAGCTTCATTTGTTGGAATGAGGTAGGATTTCTGATTAACATTCATACCTGAGACTTGAATTTATTTTTCATTACCATCATTTGCAAAAAGAGGAAAAACATGATGAGTGGAACTGCGATTTTAGGGTTTTCTTTTTTCTTTTGGAGACAGTGTCTCGCTTTATTGCCTGGGTGGAGTGCAGTGGCGTGATGTCGGCTCACTGCAACCTTTGTCTCCTGGGTTCAAACGATTCTCCTGCCTCAGCTTCCCAAGAAGCTGGGATTACAGGCACACATCAACATGCCTGGCTAATTGTGTTTTTTTAGTAGAGATGGGGTTTCACCCTTGGCCAGGCTGGTTCTTGAACTCCTGACTTCAGGTGATCTGCCTGCCTTGGCCTGCCAAAGTGTTGAGATTACAGGCGTGAGCCACTGTGCCTGGCCAACTTTGGGGTTCTGAAGAGGGGTTTGATTCCAGTGGTTTTGCATACAGTTTCCCCAAATGTTGGTCTTTTTTCTGATTGTATCTTATTACCATTTAGTTGACATTTCCCTTCCCGGAATGCTGCTGGCCTGGGTGCCTGGGTTCCCTGGCTTTCCAGGGGTCATTTCACTTGGTCTTTGCTTACATCCTGCTGTAATGACTGCTTCTTTGTAGTGGACTGTGCACACTGGTGGGAAGAGGGATGGGGGGAAGCCAAGGGACTGGGACTTTATTTCTGTCCTTAGTGAAGCCCAGTAACATGGTTCCTGGTTTGGCAGCTGAATTGATCTTTTTGCAGTGGGTGGGTTTATCCCCATGTGATTCCTGCATGGGCTGGGCCCTTCTTCCTCAGGTCACACCACCTAAGGAATCCAGCTTTCCTGCCACCCAGTTCTGTTCCCTGTTGGGCCAGTTTCTTCTGGTTTGCGTAGGCCCTTTGGCCCACCCTTTGTTGTGCTTTCTCTTTCTCCCTCCCCTCTCCTCCTGTTCTCTCCTCCCCTCCTCTCTCCCCTTCCCTCTCCTCCCCTCCCCTCCCCTCTTCCCTCCCCTCTGCCCTCCCCTCTCCTCCCCTCCCCTCTCTGATGGAGTTTCACTCTTGTCAACCAGGCTAGAGTGCAGTGGTGCGATCTCGACTCACTGCAACCTCCACTTCCCAGGTTCAAGCAATTCTCCTGCCTCAGCCTCCCAAGTAGTTGGGATTACAGGTGCCCACCACCATGCCCAGCTATATTTTGTAGTTTTAATAGATACAGGGTTTCGCTGTGGCCAGGCTGGTCTCGAACTCCTGACCTCAGGTGATCCACCTGCCTCGGACTCCCAAAGTGCTGGGATTACAGGCGTGAGCTACCGCACCTCACCCCTCACACCTTTAAAAAGGCCTTTAAATTTGAGGTATTTTGCCTTTTATGCCTCATTTCAGTTGCCCTACTCTCCTCATTGCTCTACCCAGGACCCTCTAGATTATTGATGGTTGGTAAGAGAAGATCACCATTGCTCTCTACAGTTTGGAGTTTCTCTTGGGGAGGTGGGATGACTCTTAACCTGCCCAGTAACTGCCTAGATCACAGCCATGGGGCCCACCTTCCTCAGGTTACTCCCCTGTGTGGGGGACAGATAGGTAGCTTCCATCTCAGAAGCTCCTAAAGCAGGCTGCCTGGCCTGGCCTGGGCTCTGCGTGGCTGGCCTGTTGCCTCTTTGACATTTGTAGAGGTGTCTGCAGGGTAGGTTTCCTACTTTTGGAGTAGAGGCTACAAACACTAACTTGAAAAGGGTTTTTAAAAATAAATCATGGGGCTGGGCGCGGTGGCTCATGCCTGTAATCCCAGCACTTTGGGAGGCCGAGGCAGGCAGATCGCTTGAGTGCAGGAGTTTGAGACCAGCCTGGCCAACATGCTGAAACCCCATCTCTACTAAAAATTCAAAAATTAGCCAGGTGTTGTGGCACGTGCCTGTAGTCCCAGCTACTCTGGAGGCTGAGGCAGGAGAATCGCTTGAACCCGGGAGGCAGAGGTTGCAGTGAGTTGAGATCGTGTCATTGCACTCCAGCCAGAGCAAGACTGTCTCAATAAAATAAAATAAATAAATAATCTTTTTTTTTTCTTGAGATGGAGTCTCACTCTGTTGCCCAGGCTAGAGTGCAGTGGCATGATCTTGGCTCACTGCAACCTCCGCCTCCAGGTTCAAGCAATTCTCCTGCCTCAGCCTCCTGAGTAGCTGGGATTACAGACATGCTTCACAATGTTGGCCAGGCTGGTCTCGAACTCCTGGCCTCAGGTGATCCACCTACCTTGGCCTCCCAAAGTGCTGGGATTACAGGCATGAGCCGCCGTGCCCAGCCAATAAATAAATAAATTGTTGGCCAGGCGCGGTGCCTCACGCCTGTAATCCAAACACTTTGGCAGGCCAAGGTGGGAGGAACACTCCGGAGTTCAAGACCAGCCTGGGCAACAAAGTGAGTTCCTGTCTCTACAAAAAAATAAAAATCATTTTCTTTATAAGACTAAGCGTCCCCCTTTCCCCTGCTTTTGCACTGAAGATGTTTGCTCTGCTCTCGCTCATTTTGCCTTTTACTTACAGAGAAAGATGTCAAGAAAGGCTCTTGTAATTGCTGGAATGTCGGGGGGAAGATGAGGTACTGGGAGAGTGTGTCTGGCTTCTCTCTTTAATACTCTCCTTGACAGGTGCAGTTTTGGGGAATGCCATAGAAGAGCCCAGACTTGGGACTTGGAGACAAATCTCCGTAATTCACAGACATGCCCCAGCACCCACTCTTCCACATCCCCACACCCCACCTGAGCCTCGGCAATCCCAGTGCAGCACGGGTACTTCTTGGCATTCAGAGAATTCACAGAGGCCACGTGTGTGCTATCCACTGCTTCCCAGGATTGGTCACTTCCTAATTTAAAATAATTACTACCTGTGAACAACTCTGTATTAAAACAAAATTTCTATAGTAATATCTTAACTGCTTGATTTTTGGGGGGGAGGGGGAGCAGGTGGGAGGCATTGCCTAGAAAGGTAACTGGCTCTAAGCCTTATCAACCAATAGGACAGCGTAACCTTGATCCACTAACCTAATCAAGACAGAAAGCAACTAAGTAATGCAGGGGACAAGGACACAAGATGATGGAACTTGCAGAGAGGAGGGAAATGCTCGGTTGTGTTAAAGGTAGAAAATGTGACTAGTAATATTTACTAACAGTTTTTATTACTAGTGTATTCTCATCTGAGTCTGTATTTCTGCTTCTCTTCTCAGGACAGTTTCACCCAGGTGATGAGTGCCTTCCCTTGCTTTAAAAAATTCTGCCTTTCTACACCATCTCAGCCACATGGGCGATTGAAACCTACTTGGCTTCT
Organism: Pan troglodytes; assembly: GCF_028858775.2. NCBI lineage: Eukaryota > Metazoa > Chordata > Mammalia > Primates > Hominidae > Pan > Pan troglodytes. Next base: position 36,878,593 of record NC_086015.1, read on the forward strand.
TTAGGAACTGAAAGGGTTTCAGGTGTACACTGTTGCCCGCTGTTTAAGAGGCGAGGACTGAGTTACATGGCCACCTACAGAGTTTGACCATTTTTTAAATGTCAGCCCCAGAGTACCACTGACTCTTGTCCATAGCACAACAGATTAAAACCTTGCCTTGCTTTTGCAACCTTGGAGGCAGCCGGAATACTTGTGTGTCTACGTCCAAATCTGTCTTTCGTGTCCAGTTTAAAAATATATAATTTACATGGGCAGTGATCTCAGTGTTGGAACAAATCTCTTTTATTTGCTGCTGGAAGCTGCATGGGCCACTCATTAATACATCAGAGGTCAGATGCATGCCGGGGCGGCAGCTGGGACACTAATGATTTCATATGGCTTTGTATGACCGCTGGCCGCCTGTGGTGCTGTAAATCGGGACTCAAGGTTCTAATTTTTTCAAAACCTCCAGGGAGGTTGCCTCTTGCGAGATAGAACTTAAGATAATATTTATAGTAGAGGGCAGAGGAAAAATAATACCTAATGGGAACATTGTGGAAAAAATGGTAGCAACCTATTAGAAGTAAATTATGTGGGGCCATTGGAGTTAACTCATTTATGGGCTCCATGAGTATTTTATTAGGTCCTTAGCTATGAAGAGTGCTGCGCTGTGGCCAAGCTCCAAGCATCACCCCCTCAACAACTTAGGTTGTCAGTGGAAGGATTCTCCCCTCACTTTTGGGAGGGAGGAGTATTAATTGAACCTTTTTTTTTTTTTTTGGAGCTGGTCTTGCTGTGTCTGGCTTGAGCCAGGCTGAGTGCAGTGGTGCATACATGGCTCACAGCAGCCTCGAACTCTTGGGCTCATCAAGCCATCCTTCTGCCTCAGCTGTGACTATAGGCATGCCCCACCATGCTTGGTTAATTTTTAATTTTTTTGTAGAGACAGGGTCTTTGTTGGCCGGGCTAAGTGTACATTTTGAGTTTTGATGATTTATATATACCTGTGTAATCAATCCTCCCATCAAGATACAGATTTTCTCTAATTCCAGAAGGATTCCCTTGGGGTCCCTCTAGTTCACCCTCGTTCTTACCTGCAACTACTGTTGTTTTCTTCCACGTTGAGTTTTATCTTCATATATTAATAAATGGAGTTATGCAATATATTCTCTTGATTTTGGCTTTTTCACCAGTCTTAGTGCCTTTAAGCTTCTTGTATGTAGGTATATTTATTTATTTGTTTTTGTTTTTTTGAGACGGAGTCTCCCTCTGTCACCCAGGCTAGAGTGCAGTGATGAGATCTTGGCTCACTGCAGCCTCTGCCTCCCGGGTTCAAGCAATTCTCCTGCCTCAGCTTCCTGAGTAGCTGGAACCACAGGTGCCCACCACCAGGCCTGGCTAACTTTTGTATTTTTAGTAGAGATGGGGTTTCACTATGTTGGCCAGGCTGGTCTCAAACTCCTGACTAAAAATGATCCACCCGCCTCGGCCTCTCAAAGTGCTGGGATTACAGGCATGAGCCACCACGCCTGAACTTCTTGTGTGTAGTTACTGACAAACATCCTATTGTGTGTATGTACCACGGTGTATGTTGATGTGGAAGTTTTGTTTTTACTTTTAAACATCCAAGACTGATTGATTGAGGCAGGGTTTCTGTTGCCCAAGCTGGAGTGCAGTGGAATGATCATAACTTGCTGTAACTTTGATGTAACTTTGAACTCCTTGGGCTCAAGCCATCCTCCCACCTCAGCCTTCTGAGTAGCTATCAAGTTTTTATTTGTTCAAAACTATGTTTGGGAGGCAGTAATCCCAAACACAACTCTGGCATTTTCTAAGCTGTCACTGAGTATTGTGTAGTGTAACTTGGATCTGTTAGAGGACACCCCAAGCACAGGTGTGGCACTCTTAGGAAGATGCCCTTTTATTGCAGAGCCTTCAGGAAATGTGTGAGAGACTGAAGGTGGTGGGCTGGTGGGCCATGAGTTTGCCTCAAGCTGTGTGGGGTGGGTGAAGGTGCCAAAAAGCAGATTCTGATCTGGGAGTCAAGTAAGTCCAAAGGGCCTAGGGAGCTGGTGCCCGCTGGGTTCGCCAGAGGCAGAGTGTGGAGGACGTGTTGTTTATTTGAGATCCCCTGCTTTGAAAGGCAGGATGCAGGATGTCAACAGGGTCCTGACACCCCAGTGCCCCCAGGGGCAGAGCACGAGTGTCTGCCGTCTGCCCTCAGGGCTCAGGCTCAGGTCCGGTGTAGGGTGGATAGTCTGGGTAAAGGAAATGTCAGGCATAGCTACATTCCCCAGTATGCATCCCTCTTCCCCCACTTGGCATGTGTGTTGTCCCCCAGTTGGTATTTTGCAACATCATGATTATACTTTTAAAAATTAAGTGTTGTGTGTGTGTGTGTGTGTATGTGTGTCTTCACAAAGGCCTGGAGAAGTGCTAATTTTAGCTCAACATGGGGGGTGCCTGTCATTTTCCCTGCCAGAATCCCCTCCTCTCCTTTTACCTCGACCTCTGCCCCTTATGGTTCACCTGGAGGATTGCTCCTGCCCTGTAAAACTCACTGTAGCAGGGCCAGGCGCAGTGGCTCACGCCTGTAATCCCAGCACTTTAGGAGGCCGAGGCAGTCGGATCATGAGGTCAGGAGATTGAGACCATCCTGGCTAACACGATGAAACCCCGTCTCTACTAAAAATACAAAAAATTAGCTGGGTGTGGTGGCACGCGCCTGTAGTCCCAGCTCCTCAGGAGGCTGCGGCAGGAGAATCACTTGAACTCGGGGGTTGGAGGTTGCAGTTAGCTGAGATCACACCACTGCAGTCCAGCGTAGGGGACAGAGCAAGATTCCATCTCAAAAAAACAAAAAGCAAGCAAACAAAAACAAACCAAAAAACCCACTGCTGCAGCCTGTGGAGGGTCAGAATCACGGAAAACTACATGCACGAGTTATACCACCGTTTCTCAGGCCACACTTGATGGCTGTGTGGGTTGGGCGGCAGCAAGAGACATTCATGAAACTACTTTGTCTGACTCTGCCAAAACTGGTTGAAGGCGTTTGCTGTGCTGCCCAGGGCATTGTTCTTATCTGGGTTTTCATCTTCCTTAAGAGAGTCATTGCTGGGGGAAAATGATTTTCTTCCAGGATGAACTCATTTTCACACTTTTAATAGTTCTGATAGTTCCTGTGAGCCAAAAATGAGGCTGTTTCTCTTTTTATCAAGTCAGCAAGTAAGCTCAGCCAAATTCCAGCATTCAACTCTGTAAACAGAATTTAGTCACTTTCACTATCTGGACCTTTTAATTTGCCCCCCCGCCCCCCGGCCTCGCCTTTTTTTTTTTTTTTTTTTTTTTTAAGACAGAGTCTGACTTGTTCTGTCACCCAGGCTGGAGGCAGTGGAGATTTTGGCTCACTGCAACCTCTGCCTCCTGGGCTCAAGCGATTCTCCTGCCTCAGCCTCCTGAGTAGTTGAGATTACTGATGCCCATCACTACGCCTGGCTAATTTTTGTGTATTTAGAGGAGATGGGTTTTGCCATGTTGGCCAGGCTGGTCTCAAACTCCTGACCTCCAGTGATCTGCCTGCCTCAGCCTCCCAAAGTGCTGGGATTACAGGCGTGAGCCACCATGTACAACATGACTTACTTTTAAAACATGATGCTTACAGGATTTTTTTTTTTTTTGAGATGGATTACAGGCATGCGTCTGTACTAGGATTACAGGCGTGAACCACCGCACCAGGCCTTTTTGTTTGGTTGTTTATTTGTTCTGTTTTGAGATGGAGTCTTGCTCTGTCTCCTGGGCTGGAGTGCAGTGGCGTGATCTCGCCTCACTGCAATCTCTGCCCCCTGGGTTCAATCTATTCTGCCTCAGCCTCCCGAGTAGCTAGGATTACAGGGCCTGCCCCCACACTAATTTTTGTATTTTTAGTAGAGGCAGGGTTTCACTATGTTGGCCAGGCTAGTCAACAAGTGATCCGCCCTCTTCGGCCTCCCAAAGTTCTGGGATTACAGGCGTGAGCCACCACGCCTGATCAATGCTTTGTGTTTTGTGTGTTATTAGTAAGAGCTGTGTGTTCAGGAGAAACACCTAGACATGGTGGTGTGCTACTGGAGTATGTTGAGGCTCCGAGACTTTGGACAGGGCCGTGTCGATGGAAAATAATTCAGGGACTTGTGAAGCTGGACCACTTCACCAAGGGCCTGTGTGATTGTGGGGCCTGGTCCCACAAGCAGAGGAGCAGGTGATAGAAGGAACCTACACAGCGTTTTGGAAGCCTTGTAGAATGGGGCATTGGGGGAGCAGGGGCTTGCTAGGTGTGGTTGGTTGGCTGCTGTTGGAGAGGAGTAATGGCAACTTTTTGGGGAGCAGCAGTCAGTGGTAGTGAAGAATTTTTAAAGAAAATTAGGGAAGAAGGGAGCATGGTGTGGTTTTTGGAGTCACATAAAAACTTAAAGTGAACAAGTGCTAACAGATGACATTTTATGTTTGTCAAACTATACCTCTCCCCGGGTACCAGCAGTTGCGATGAGTTCAGATGCAGAGATAACGGCATCCCTCTCTGATTTCAAGTTTTCCTTTCAAATTGTCTTGTCCATGGAGCCCAAACATTTAAATTTGAGATGAGTAGATGCCTCTGACCCCACTTTAGATTGTTCTTGGACACTCCCACTTTTACCACCCCCCCCCCTCCTTTTTTTTTTAGATCTTCACATGTTATATTGCTTATTTAGCCTGGGAATGAATCTTGTTCAGCCAGACAATATTACATGTGTACGTTTAATACTGTGCATTTACATAATACATATAATGGGACTGCAAAAGAACATTAGTTTTGCAGTGAAATACATAAACATTTACTAAATGACATAGGTAAAAATGATTAATCATTTTCACACCAGTTTCAGTTTTTAAAATTATTGACAAAAATTTGTGTGTGTGTGTGTGTGTATGTGTGTATATATACATACATATTTTTGAGACAGGGTCTCGGGCTCTGTGGCCTAGGCTGGAGTGCAGAGGTGCGATCATAGCTCACTATAGCCTTCATCTCCTGTGCTCAAGTGATCCTTTTGTCTTGGCCTCCCAAAGTGCTGGTATTGTAGACCTAAACCAGCATCCCCAGCCAGAATCTTACATATTTATTGTGTACAACATGTTTTGAAGTCTGTATGCATTGTAGAGTATGTATATTGAGCTAATTAACATGCATTGCCTCACATACTTATTTTTTTGTGGTGAGAACACATAAAAATGTACTCAGTGATTGTCAAAAATACTATAATAACTATAGTACCTTGTTGCACATCAGTTTTGCTGCCAAATAGTATATGGAACAACTTTTGTTTTCCAGAGCATCGTTTTGGATGTTGGAGTTGCAGAAAGGGGATTGTGGGCCTCAGGGTGTGTGTGTTAATTGCTTGTGTGTGGTGTGTGTGTTTTAATTCCTAACACCCCTTTTTTAATTGCCTGAGATTCCTTCAATTTCTAGAGATACCATGAAGCAGCCCCGCTTAATCTTATTTAACAGACGCTGCTGAGACTGCCAGAACGCAACACAACAAGACTTTTTCTTTCCTTGGACTGCTCCTCTTCTAGGCCCCTTTTCAATGTTGGCACCCATCAAAGCCTTCCACCCAAGCAGGAGTAGATCTTAACTCCAGTTCCAACTGTGAACTGTGTCCATACTGACTGCCTCTCCTGGCATCCCCTGCTGGCCTTTTGTTTTTGGTTGTGTTGAGAACAGAAACTGCTACTTTGCCCTTCACATGGGTGAAGGTGGACCTGACTGAAAAGAATTTGGGAATTCTTACTATCCAAGCTTGCAAGTAGGTTTCCCCCAATAACCATTATATCAAGTGATGTAACAATTGAATATATTACCAAACTGAAAACTAGGAATTCTGTAAAGAACAAGGATGTTAACTGTGGCACTGCTTGCGATTTTTCAAAAATCAGGAAACAGTTTTACAATTTTATTAGCCTATACTCATTAAGTTGTGGTACATTCATATAGCAACATACCATGCAGCCATTCGGAAAGCCAGGCATCTCTGCACGGAGTGACCCAGAACATTCTCCAAGTTAATATAGTTAAGAGAAACTTTGTTTTGTCTTAAAAAATTAAGTTACGCCTAGAATAAAGCTTTTTTTTTTTCATGGTTAAAGTGGAGACAATTGAGTGAGACATTAGGGATTTTTTTTTAAAAAAACTGTTTGCTTGTATTACTTTCTGCATTTGAACAAATACTTGTTACCTAGCCAAATAAAAAGTGTTTTGGAAACACTCCCTCCCCATACTCCCACCAAAGAAAGGATAATGTGTCTGCAGCGGGGCTCTGTTGTCTTGAACTGGTGAGGACTATGCCTGAACTGGGTCCCTATTCCTTTCTTATATTTATCCAGGCCATAGTTGTGGGGCAGCACGTGGCCAGGGCTACAGGAGAGGCTTCTGCTGAGGGTTTGGGCTGCAGGTTTGAGCACAAGCACTCAGTCTATCTCAGTCAAGTAAAGCGTTGTTTTAATATTACTTAATAGACTTATTTCATGGCTAGATTTTACCTCCTTGAACTTGGCTTACCATTTTTAAAACGAATCTTGTGTTGTCCCACGTGAGAACCTGCAGAGTAGCACACACAGGTAAGGCTTCTTCTGGGCCTCATTTGCTTCTGGAACCGGTTGTTGCCTCCACTTTACTTCTGTAGTGGGAAACTCAGAAACCCTCTTGGGTGGGTGGAGATCTAGCCAGGTGTCAGCGGTTCAGCCTTGGTTTGTGGGAGCCCAAGTAAATGTCCTCAGTCATTTTAAGGGATACCAAACTAATCTTTAAAAAGTTTACAGCAGTTTATGTATTTTAGTTGAGACATTTCGATGAACTTAAATGGCGATCTGGGCCTTCCTCTATCCTTTCAGCTTACATTCTTCACTGATAGGGGTAGTTGTGTTTTAAACCTGAAGCTCATTCTTTCAGATGTCTCTTGGTGTGTGTGTTCCTTGTTGGGCCACAGATAGTGTAAAATCTAGATTCCAGAAGCCTGGGTGCATGTGCATTTGCATGTGCACACATGCGTGCACACACGTTCATTAACAAAGCATTTTATTTAAACACTGGCTAAGGTACAAACATGCCTACTTTGTATTTTTATTTATTTATTTTCCTTTAACCTCCCTCCCCCATTCCTCCCTGCCTAGTCTCCCGCCCGTTCCTTTCCTGCTGGGCTCACATTCCTAGGTCTTTGTCTCTGCCTGGTATTCTAGATTTTGGGAGAGGAAGGCAATGGGTGGGACGTTCTGGAAGCTGGGGGCAGGGAAGAGGGTGGTCACTTGCAGGGTCAGAGGTCAAGCCTCCTCCATTTAGCTGGGGCAGCCGGATTGTCGCCAGGCCCGAGGGGGCGTGTCTGTGCATCTGCCCGGGAAGCCCCAAACAGGCCCTGGAATTCCTGCTGCTAGACGACCTGTTCTTCCCAGTCCCTTCCCCCCTTTCCCGGGAGCCGCTGTTCATGGCTACTCCCACATTTCTGGCTATAGGACCCTCCACACAGCTCCGGTTTATTTCCTTAAAAATAATTTTACACCTGTTGCAGAGAGAATTACATCCATGCACATCCTTACCTATCGATTGTTTTAACAGCTCTAAAATTGTGGTTTTTCAGTTTCAAATTGTGGTTAGATGAGACATGGAGCTTCTAAATGAAGCATGAAATCCTACCAAAGTTCTGCTCCAACTTTTAGCTGGAAGGTTTATAAAAGTGGATTTCATTTTATAGTTTTTGGACAATGCATTCTTTTAAAAATTCATTGTTTACTAATAACGAGCACATTGAGGCCATTCTTTTACTCACTGGTAGCTTTTTATTATCAACCATTTGGGTGCTCCCTGCCCCCATCTCTGTTGCAGGCGGCCTGGAGCTGTAAAAGCACTGGCTCTTCTGAAACCACAGTGTGTTCTGGGTACTTAGAACTGCATCGATCCTGTGTAAAATGATACCAAGCAGGGATTGCATTCAGAGACGCCTTTCATTTGTATATCTGGGCTCTCAAGGCTGGTCACAGGAGGGCTCTGGTGTCGGCTCAGGGCACCCTGCCTTTCGCTGCCATACCGGCCACTACCTGTTCTGACCAGGATTTTTTTCTGGCCACTGCATCTGCAGAATCTTTTAAAACCTACCATTCATGGGGGGATTGCAAATGTCCAGCATCATCCAGGTTCTGTATTTTGAGGTTGATCTAAACCTAAGAAAAATCACCTTAATTCTTTATAGTTACATAGTTGGAGTCTGGAGTGGGCACCCTGGCTCAACCCAGAACTTACTACTTGTTCTGTTGTTGTTGTTTGTTTTGCACTCTTAGCCCGTGTTGCCTAGGCTAAATTCAGTGCCATGGTCACGGCTCACTGCAGCCTCAACTTCTTAGGCTCAAGGGATCCTCCCACCTCAGGCTCCTGAGTATAAGCATGAGCCACCAAGCCCAGCAGTTTTTTTTTTTTTTTTTTGGTAGTTTGGGCCCAAGTGTTCCTCTAGCCTCAGCTTCTCAAGGAGCTTGGACTACAGGCATGAGCTGCCACATCCAGCTACTAGAACTTAATTTTGAAGCTCTTTAGTTTCTGTTGTCAAGTCTCTATTAGATAGACTTTCTGGGGTGGAAGGGGGTCTTCCGGAGGTACCCAGTCAGGCCCCTTTTGTTTCACAGATGAGACTGAAGCCCAGACAGGTCAAGAGAGGTGATTGGACAGATGGTTCCATAGCCAGGTAGTGCCAGTACTCACTAGCCATGGAGATGAGAGCAATCTAGGTAGTTACAATTTGCAAGAGCCCCTTAGTCCGAAGGAAGCAGGAGAGTGCCATTCAGTCCACACAGCTGTCTTGAGAAGAGGGAAAGAACGGATGCGTTCTCAAGGTTGCTTAGCTGTTAGAAGCAGGGAGGCCACCCGAAGGTTTAGTGGCATGTTTTATTCACATGTAAAAGAAACTTTCTGATGGAAGGTTTTTCACACTTCACATCAGCATAGGAGTGATCCCTTCATTCCCATGACAAATGGAGAGAGCAAAGGAAAGGAATGTAGTTCAAACTGGTAGAATTGCTTTAGCACCACGTCGTAGAAAGGGATCGGCCTGGAATTTTTCCTGAATTTATCCAGCTCAGCATCTTTTGATTAGTATTTATACTTGAGAATTTTAGATTTAAAAGATTGTTAGGATTAGATAATCTCTGAAGGATAGATCAGCTTTAAAAGCAACTGATTTAAAGGAGGCAAGTTGCTGCTACCTGGTTTCAGTCTGCCACCATTGCTGGCAAAGCACTGCAGTGATCAAAATTGGTAGGAAAGTTAAAAACCTTACCACATTTCCCTTGTATAAAGTAGGATCTGGGCCGGGTGCGTTGGCTCACGCCTGTAATCCCAGCACTTTGGGAGGCCAAGGTGGGTGGATCCACGAGGTCAGAAGATCGAGACCATCCTGGCTAACAGGGTGAAACCTCATCTCTACTAAAAATGGGCGTGGTGGCAGCCACCTTTAGTCCCAGCTACTCCCAGGGAGGCTAAGGCAGGAGAATGGCGTGAACTCGGGAGGCGGAGCTTGCAGTGAGCCGAGATCGCGTCGCCACTGCACTCCAGCCTGGGTGACAAGAGCAAGACTCTGTCTCAAAAACAAACAAATAAAGTAGGATCCATAAAACCTCCTGGTTATAGCAGAACTGTTACTTTACAAAAGTAAAAACACAATATCCTAAATCTTTCCTTTTTCCTGTTTCTGAATCGTAAAGTTTCTAGAGAACCAGTTTAACCCATCCTAGATTACACACTTCCCTATTAACTCAATTAGCCCTGAGTGGAGTAACTTCTGTGTGCTTGAGTGAACCATTTAGGGGGAGCATTTTTCTAGTGGACACACTTTATGTGAAGATTTTGGTTGTTAATAAAATAAAGAACTTGGAGAAGGAAAGAAACAGCAGTCTCCCTCTGTTTGCCCCCAGCCCTCTCTCTTTGGAGCTCTCCGCCTAAGAAAACCTTCTGGGCCACTTCCAAGCCTTCTCCCCATCTCTGTCTCCCACAACACTCTGCCTTGCTTCTCACCAGAATGAGCTTCTATTCAGTCTGCGCAGAATCGCCTGGAATCTCGCATCCTGGATCTCCACCATACCTAGCAAGGTGCTTTGTACTGGTGATGAGAGAGCTGGTGTCATACCTGTGTTGGAACCAGCTCTGCAGAAGGCTCATGCTGGCTTCCCTGCTGTGTCTTTGCTAACACTGTGGCCTTGAGCACTCCCCAACTCCTGTCCTCACCTGGAGATGAAGTGTGGGTGTTGTATTTGTTGTATTTGTATACTGCTTCCCTGCCTGTTGCATGTTAGCTAGCTTCCCCTCATGCCCAGGTGTACCAGAGGCAAATTTAAGCTCTGCTCTTGAAAGCAATCCAGCAAACATTTACAGAGTGGCGCTAAGTGCCCTGCTCTGTGGAGAGATACAGTAATGAGACTGGCCCAGTTTCTGTGCCAAGGAGTTTTCTCTCTTGAGAGCTCCTTGTTTATTAGCAGGTAAAGGTTGTGCCAGCCCTTCTCTCTCTTCCTCCCTCCCTCCCTCCCAGCGTGCTGGGCCCCAGGGAAGTGTAGAACATCACATAAAGCAGTTCTGTCAGCACTGGCTGCCTCCCAGGTTCAACTCCTTGGAATAACTTGGCATGAAGAAGAAAGGCAAGGAGCTGGCTGACCTTACCACTAGCTTTTTGCCTTCGTTCCAGAATCTTAAGCCTGTAGCTTGCTTGAGTGCCTGGGAGAACCATGCTTTGCACTTTGCACTGCTACCTGTGGTATGAGGATGGTTGTTACTGGCTCTTAACCTTGCTTCACACATCTAGGCTAGAGCAGCAAAGGAAACTTTTCTGGTACATTCTTACATCCAGGCCACTAATATCAGACTAGGTAACACAGTCTTAACAACTTTTCTGGATAATGAAGCTAAGATTCAGGGCAAACTCTCATGCCAGGAGGTTTGTTTTGTTTGGTTTCTGCCTTCGAAGTGTCTCTGTTACAGTTCTGAATGAGACTAGAGTGGGATATGGCATTCAGTTGTGTTCCCCCCTCCATTCCCCCTTAATTTGGGGCAGAGAGAGTGGGAGAAAAAAGGAAGCAGATATTTTTAGTTATGTTTGCAGTTACGCCACTGCTGCCTCTCCCTTTGGGGTGTGCTTGCTCATTGGGGAAGCTGGTGGTTCGGTTGTGGGAGCCAGGGCCCTCCAGTTGCTGTCTTCCCTCCTCCTCCCGTCCTGCATCTCCATTTATGCCTGTACCCTCTCTTGTCCCCAGGTGCTGCACCTGTACTGTGACACTTGCTCTGTACCCATCTGTCGTGAGTGCACAATGGGCCGGCATGGGGGCCACAGCTTCATCTACCTCCAGGAGGCACTGCAGGACTCACGGGCACTCACCATCCAGCTGCTGGCAGATGCCCAGCAGGGACGACAGGCAATCCAGGTGAGCCTTCCCTGCCCTTCTGCAGTTCCCACGTGAATCGAGCCCCCCTTTCTGTCGAGTGGCATGGACAGACAATTGGGCAGATTCCAGTGTGGGGGGTGGAATAGTGACCCAAATGAGCTCAGGTGACATCCCTGCAGCAGCGGTCCCTTTAGGGGTTCTGGCAGTCTCGTGAAGATGTCAGGGATGTCGCCAAAGTTACTGGTCAGATTTCTAAGCACCTAGCCTGGGCCCCAGCATACCACCTGCACGTGTCCCACCCAGCCACCTCCCGAAATCAAAGTGGACATTGGCACTTTCCAGCCAGGACTGCAGAAAGGCTGGGTGCTTAATGCTTATTATTATTATTATTATTATTATTATTATTATTACTACCACTACCACTACTACTACTACTGCTACTACTAGTACATATTTTTTGAGATGAGTCTTGCCCTGTCACCCAGGCTGGAGTGCAGTTGTGTGATCTCGGCTAACCACAACCTCCACCTCCCGGATTCAAGTGATTCTCCTCCCTCAGCCTCTCAAGTAGCTAGGATTACAGGCATGCACCACTGCACCTGGCTAATTTTTTTTTTTGAGACGGAGTCTCACTCTGTTGCCCAGGCTGGAGTGCAGTGGCACGATCTCGGCTCACTGCAAGCTCTGCCTCCCAGGTTCACGCCATTCTCCTGCCTCAGCCTCCCGAGTAGCTGGGACTACAGGCGCCCACCACCACGCCCGGCTAATTTTTTGTATTTTTAGTAGAGATTGGGTTTCACCACATTGGCCAGGCTGGTTTTGAACTCCTGAGCTCAGGTGATCCACCTGCCTCAGCCTCCCAAAGTACTGGGAGCTACTGAGCCCAGCCAATGCCTTTTATTTCTTTTTGTTTTTGAGACAAGAGTCTCACTCTGTCACCCAGGCTGGAGTGTAGTGGCAGGATATCAGCTCAGTGCAACCTCCGCCTCTCAGGTTCAAGTGATTCTGCTGCCTCAGCCTCCCAAGTAGCTGGGATTACAGGCGCCCGCTGCCATTCCCAGCTAATTTTTCTATTTTTAGTAGAGACGGGGTTTCACCTTGCTGGCCAGGTTGGTCTCGAACTCCTGACCTCAGGTGATCCACCTGCCTCGGCCTCCCAAAATGCTGGGATTACAGGCGTGAGCCACCATGCCCGGCCTAATGCTTTTTAGACAGAGACCTTTGTGATACAGATTTACTTATTTATATGTGAGAAATTAGTGAGCAGGAGAATGTTATGTGAGGTTCGGTGTCTTCAGTCCTTTCCTGGATGGTGAATACCCTGTAATTGAAACTTGTTTCTGTTGAATTCCTATCAACAGCTAGGGAGGGGCATGTGTAACTTTGATAATTGGCAGGGTTCTCTCACATAGGTGATAGTGTGCCTGAATTTCTATTAAATCTTGTCTGATCCAGGTGACAAGGTTTTAGGAAATCAGAAAATTGTGACTTTTCCCTGTGTTATAGGATACTTTGAAAGTCAAGAAAAGTTGTTCACCCTCTAGGAGAAATTACGTAGGAACCATTCTAGAATATTTATATAAGTGAATTATTTTAAAAGTAAGATTCTGGCCAGGTTCAGTGGCTCATGCCTGTGTAATCCTAGCACTTTGGGAGGCCGAGGTGGTGGATCACTTGAGCTCAAGAGTTTGAGACCAGCCTGGGCAACATGGGGAAACCCTACAAAAAGTACCAGAATTAGCCGGGTGTGGTGTGACACTCGCCTGTAATCCCAGCTACTTGTGGGGCTGAGGTGGAAGGGTCACTTGAGCCCCAAAGGTGGAGGTTGCAGTGAGCCAAGATTATGCCAGTGCACTCCAGCCTGGGCAACAGTTAAGACTCTGTTTCAAAAAAAATCCGTTTTGAAAGTGCTAAAGAATTGAGATCATGCGTCTTAACAGAAGAGGGAGGATTTGATTTAATAAGTTTCTCAGCCGCTATCACATTCCCATGCATGATACTGAAACAATCTTTTCTGATGAGTCAGATTTTATGATGTTCAGATCATAAAATTGGAAGTTTGAGAGACTTTCTTGAATGACTAATCCTGTCATTGTTACGCCAGTATTGCTCATTGTCTTTAAAATGCCTTGAGTGTCTCTGTGTTGCTCTTCTCCTTTGTCAGTGTCTTCACCTGTGCGTCATTCTGTTGTATATCAGTGCATCTGTCCCTGCGGATGAAGTGGTTTGTGTCTTTCATTTTATGCCACGACAGTTGGGACCTTGACAAATCCTTACCCTGCTGGCGTCTCCTCGACACCGGTGCCCTCGACACTGTGGCATCGCCTGAGGAACTTAACCACTGGTGTCAGCAGGGCACGGTTGCTCAAACCTGTAATCCCAGCACTTTGGGAGGCCGAGGTGGGTAGATCACCTGAGGTCAGGAGTTCGAGACCAGCCTGGCCAACATGGTGAAACCCCGTCTCTACTAAAAATATAAAAATTAGCCAGGCATGGTGGCAGGCACCTGTAATGCCAGGTACTCAGGAGGCTGAGGGAGGAGAATTGCTTGAATGCAGGAGGCAGAGGTTGCCGTGAGCCGAGATCGTGCCACTGCACTCCAGCCTGGACGACCGAATGAGACTCCATCTCAAACAAACAAACAAACAAACAAAAAGAGCCACTGGTGTCTAGGTCTGAACTCCTAGATTGTGATATGATTTTATTAACCTCTTACTCTCTTAAGAGATTGAAAACAGTTGGAGCATTATTGAGAGAATGCTGGTGCTCTCTGTGCTTAGTGGGAAAAGCCACCATGGGGGAGAAAAAATGAGTTGTAACAATTTGCTGGAGGCTTATTAAGGAGAGCACCAACAAATCATGAGTGGTTAACATGGTGAAATCTCAGAGAAATGGAAATTCTGTGGGGAGAAAAGAGTGTGGGGAAAATAAATATAGTCAGCTGTGTAAGTGGTGAGAACCTAGGCATAAATCCTAGAGGTATGATTCAAATGTTAGTTCAAAGTGTGTGCCCAACATTAATCTGAATACTAGATCATGGGGCATTTTGGGTAGAGGCATTTTAGGTCTGTTAATCTATAAGGCCACAGCCAGGTACACTACATAGATTGTGATTTCCTAGAAAGTTTTTGTTTAACCATAACTTGTGTGTGTTTAGCATCCTTAAGTCTTGCTCTATCGCCCAGGCTGGAGTGCAATGGTGCAGTCTTGGCTTACTGCAACCTTTGCCTCCCAGTTTCAAGTGATTCTCCTGCCTCAGCCTCCCGAGTAGCTGGGGTTACAGGAGCCTGCCACCACTCCCAACTAATTTTTGTCTTTTTAGTAGAGACGGTGTTTCACCATGTTGGTCAGGCTGGTCTCGAACTCTTGACCTCAGATGATCCACCTGCCTCGGCTTTTCAAAGTGTTGGGATATCAGGCGTGAGCCACCGCGCCTGGCCATTATTTTTTTTAAGAGACAGGATCTCTCTCAAACTCCTGGGCTTTTAGGCAATCCATCCCCTTTCTTTGGCCTCCCACGTAGCTAGGACTACAGGTATGCTCCACCACACCCAGCTAATTTTTGTATTTTTTGTAGAGATGGGGCTCGCTTTGTTGTCTAGGCTGATCTCACTCAAACTCCTGGCTTCATGCGATCTTTCACCTTGGCCTCCCAAGGCGCTGAGATTAAAGGCATCAGCTACCTTGCCCAGCCTGACAATTTCTTAAAATGTGACACAAGTCTTCATCCCTTCAAATTTTCTCATGAGATGGCAACAATTCAGTCACATCTTCAGGCTCCACTTCTAATTCTAGTTCTCTTTGTATTTTCACCACATCTGCAGTGACTTCCTCCACTACTTCTTTCTGCTACAAGAAGTTGATCCCAACCCTAATCGATGACCTTGAGTTCACCCATTAGGGTTGGGATCAGCTTCTTCAAACATCCTATTAATGTTGATATTTTGACCTCTACCTATGAATCACGAATGCTCTTTTATAGTATCTCCAGTTTTAGTATATGTGCTGCCAAAGTGAGTACCACACATGTTCTTAATGGCACCTGGAATGGTAAATTTTTTGCAGAAGGATTACAAATGAGTTTGTCCAGATCCATCAGAGGAATCACTATCTGTAGTAGCTATCGCCTTACGAAGTTTATTTGTTAAATAATAAGACTTGAAAGTTGAAACTACTTCTTGATGCGCGGGCTGTAGAATGGATGTTGTGTTACCAGACATGAAAACAACTTTCGTGTCCTTGTGCATCTCTAGCAGAGTCTTCTGGGTGACCAGGTGCATTGTCAATCAGCAGTAATATTTTGAAGGGAATCTTTTTTTCTGAGCGGTAGGTCTGAACAGTGGGTTTAAAATATTCCGTAAACCGGCCTGGCATGGTGGCGCAAGCCTGTAATCCCAGCACTTTGGGAGCCCGAGGCGGGTGGATCACCTGGGATGAGGAGTTTGAGACCAGCCTGACTAACATAGAGAAACAGAAACCCCTTCTCTACTAAATACAAAAAATTAGCCGGTCATGGTGGCATATGCCTGTAATCCCAGCTACTTGGGAGGCTGAAGCAGGAGAATTGCTGGAACCCAAGAGGCGGAGGTTGCAGTGAGCTGAGATTGCACCATTGCACTCCATCCTGGGCAACAAGAGCGAAACCCTGTCTCAAAAAAATAAATGAATAAATAAATAAAAAATTTAAAAATTCCGCAAACCATGCTACAAACAGACATGCTGTCATCCAGGCTTTGTTTTTCCATTTGTAGAGCACAGGCACGGTAGATTTAGCATAATGCTTAAGGGGCCTAGGGTTGTCAGGATGGACAATGACTGTTGGCTTCAACTTAGTCACCAGCTACATTAGTCCCTACCAAGAGAGTCAGCCCGTCCATTGAAGCTTTGAAGCCAGGCATTGACTTCTGTAGCTATGAAAGTCCTAGATGGCATCTTCTTCCAATATAAGACTATGTCTTTCCAATATCAGGCTGTCTCCTTCTAATAAAAGGATGTCTTGAAAGTCTGTTGTTTAGCTGTCTTCATCAATTACCTTAGCTTGTTCTTCTGGGTAACTTGCTGCAGCTTCTATATCAGACTTGCTGTGTCACCTTACACATATATGTTTTGGAGATAACTTGTTTTCTTAAACCGTATCACTCATCCTCTGTTAGCTTCAAACTTCCGCAGCTTCCTCATCTCTCACCCTTCATAGCATTGAAGAGTTAGGTCCCTGCTCAGGCAGGATTAGACTTTGGCTTAAGGAGATGTTATGGCTGGTTTGATCTTTTCTCCAGATCATTAAACTTTCTTCATATCAGCAATAAGTCTGTTTTGCCTCATTGCTGTTTAAGTGTTCACTGGAGTGAACTTCTAATTTATTTCAAGAACTTTACTTTGCAATCACAGCTTTGACTGTTTGGTGTAAGAGGCCTAGCTTTCAGCCTGTCTGTAGCTTTCTACTTGCTTTCTTTACTGAGCTTCATCATTTTAGATTTGTAGGACCTTTTCTTTCACTTGAACACTTAGAGGCCATTGTAGGGTTACTAAG
Organism: Pan troglodytes; assembly: GCF_028858775.2. NCBI lineage: Eukaryota > Metazoa > Chordata > Mammalia > Primates > Hominidae > Pan > Pan troglodytes. The sequence continues at coordinate 36,895,526 of NC_086015.1, forward strand.
TGGCCTGATTAACACCAAAGATCACTTGTCACAGATCAGCACACCAGATAAAATAATAATGAAAAGTTTGAAATACTGCAAAAATTATCAAAGTGTGACACAGAGACAGTATGAGCTTTTGGAAAAATGACACCAGTAGATTTGGTTGATGCAGTATTGCCACAAATCTTCAGTTTCTTAAAAAAAAAAAAAAACTGGCTGAGTACTGTAGCTCAAAACTGTAACATCAGCACTTTGGGAGGCTGAGGCGGGAGGATCACTTGAGCTCAGGAATTCTATACCAGCCTGAGCAACATAGTGAGATCTTGTCTGTACAAAAAATGAAGGTTAGCCAGACCTCATGTTGCGTGTCTGTAGTCCCAGCTACTCGGGAGGATTGCTTGAGGCCTGGAGGTTGAGGTTGCAGTGAGCCAAGATTACACCACTGCACTCCAGCCTGGGCGACAGAGCAAGACTCTGTCTCAAAAAAGAAAATGTGGGTTTTTCTTTTATTTTCTTTTTTATCTATGAAGTGCAATAAAATGAGGTATGGCTATAGTTTGTGATTATATTATTATTTTTATTTTTGAGACAGTCTGGCTGTGTCGCCCAGGCTGGAACGCAGTGACAGATCTTGGCTCACTGCAACCTCTGCCTCCCTGGTTCAAGTGAGGAGCTGGGATTACCGGCCTGTACCACCACGCCTGGCTAATTTTTGTGTTTTTAGTAGAGATGGGGTTTCACCATGTTGCCCACGCTGGTCTTCTCAAACTCATGGTGTCAAGTGATCTATCCGCTTCCACCTCCCAAAATGCTGGGATTACAGGCTTGAGCCACTGCACCCAGCCTCATCCATTTATTTTTAAGATCAGTTTGTGTGATTGTTGTAACCATCTAATAAATCATTTCCAGATGAGGAGGATATGTATACTGAAAGTATATTTCCCCATTGAATGTCTGGTATTAAATTGCAGATGTCAGATGTTCCGTTAACTGTGAATCAGAGTTCCTAACTTATGACTTTAAAGAGACTCACAACTTGTCCTGAGAGTCTTGGTTCTGGAAAGAGCTCCAGATACAAATCCTTGAGTTAATTCTGGATTGTCCTATAAAGAGAATCTACCCTAGTGAGTGTCTAGAGTTGGCCATAACAAGAAGAGCATGGAAGATGTAGCACCTCATCACTGTTGTAGGGCATTTAAGGGGCAACCACTCATTTTTATTGCTTTTTTGAACATTCTGTTACTTTCACTTTGCTGCTTTTCTTGAATATATGACATTTTGGTCATGTATGTTATTAGAGGATTCCACAAGGTAAACTGATTTGCTGGGGATAGCGATAAACAGGATCAGGAATAGTTGGTTTCTACATAAGAAAGTTTTGATTCTTCAATTACTATATTTCATCACATTTAAGATGCCATTAATTGTAAGGTGTACATCTATTTTACATACAACTAACAAAGGAAGAAACCCACGGACAATTTAAGATGAATTATAGATTCAGAGAAAGATGTGATGAAAATTTTATATGTGTGTGTGTGTGTGTGTGTGTGTGTATATATATATATATTTTTTTTTTTTTTTTTTTTTGAGGTGGAGTCTCACTCTGTTGCCCAGGCTGGAGTTCAGTGCCACGATTTTGGCTCACTGCAACATCTGCCTCCCGGGTTCAAGTGATTCTCCTGCCTCAGCCTCCTGAGTAGTTGGGATTACAGGTACCCGTCACCACACCTGGCTAATTTTGGTATCTTCAGTAGAGACGGGGTTTCACCATGTTGGCCAGGCTAGTCTCAACTCCTGACCTCAGGCAGTCCACCTGCCTCAGCCTCCCAAGAGTGTTGGGATTACAGGCATGAGCCACTGCGCCTGGCCAAAAATTACATTTTAGAGTGGACCACAGTAGCTCCGCATACCCAGTATGGTCGCCTACAAGTGTATGGGTGATGATTACATTCTCTTACCTTCTGACCGTTGGGCTCTTTAAATACCACTGTTCTCCACAGTTGGCATCACTGATTGACATCTATATTCTTTCCCTTGAGAGCCAGATTTGGCCCAAGTCTCCACCATGCTGACTGACTGCCACTCAGTAGTCAGCTGGAAAGTGCACTGATTTGCCAGTCCAAATGTAGACCCTCAACTTTTAAATGTTTAATTAGATCTGTTAACATCCCAAAGATGGTTAAATTTTCTCTCAAGCACCATGCTTGCTGGGTGATTTCTCTTTTCTTACTGTGAAATGTATATATCTGTTTTGGAAGTTTACCCAGCCTTTCTACATTGTCATTTTCCCCAACCTATCTGCCCTGTATGTCCTTCAGATGCCCTGCTGTTAGAGATTGGGAGCTAGTTCAATAAGTCCTGGTCTGCACATCTTGGAATGCCATGCTTGGCTGGGTCGTGCGTAATTTGGAAGGGAAAGACCTATTTTTCCACTATGCATTGGGTAGGGCTTTTGTGACTCTCAGCCCAAGGAATATCTTTGCATGCTTGCTGATTATTAAAATTGCAACAAAAGCTTTGAATCCCCCTTTGAACCTGTTTGAAAAATGGAAGAAACAATTTTTGTCATAAAATGTGAGTTCCAGACATGAGGGATAAGCGATAAGCCTGGCTAGGAGACTAGGGGAAGAGGTGAGTAGGGTAGTACACCCATTCTTATGCAAAGGGAGTGGTGTTTTTGTTTTTTTATTTTTTGAGACAGAGTTTTGCTCTTGTAGCCCAGGCTGGGTCTTTTTTTTTTCTTCTAACATATGATAGAATTTAGATGTAAAAAAATCAATTTGGCAAGTAGTATGACATTAATATTAATAGAAAGCAGTTTGCCACCTCTGCTTTCTATTGAGGAAGGATTAAGAAATGTTACAGACATAGGTTTGGTTGCCTTGGTGAAATATTAGCTTGGACACCAGTTGTGCTAATAATAACCAACACATCTAAAAATATAGAGGGTGCCGGTTACTAAGTTCTACTCTTTGGGCTCTAACCCTGTCACACTCTTGCCATGTGACACTGGGGCTGTGACTCTTCAAACTACATGTATGGGAAAAGGACTTCTTCCCTTTTTCTTCCAATTCATATTAATTATATTATTATCATATTATATATTTGTTTTGAGACAGAGTCTTGCTCTGTCACCCAGGCTGGGGGGCGCGGTGCGGTGGTGCAGTCACAGCTTGCTGCAGCTTCGATCTCCCAAGACTCAAGCAATCCTTCCAGCTCAGCCTCCCAAGTAGATGGGACTATACACAAGCGCCACCATGCCTGGCCAATTTTTTTTTTTTGTAGAGACGGGGTCTCACTCTTGGCCAGGCTGATCTCAAACTCGTGGGCTTAAGCTATCCTCCTGCCTCTGCCTCCCAAAGTGCTGGGATTACAGGTGTGAGCCACCATACCCGGCCCCAATTCTTAATAGCAATTCTTTTTCACCCTGACAGCAGAAGTTGGTTTCAATTTCAGATCTTGCCACTCCCAGAATTAGCTGGATGTAACCTCGCCATCTTATTCTGGGTTCTTGTAACCACAGCTTTCTTTCCTTTGTTCTCTCAGACAAAGCAGAAGAAGCTGCTTCTGCAGGTACTCTCTGCCTCAGTGTGTTCTTTGCCCCAGCAGTTCTCCCATACCTGTTTAACCTTTTCCCTGTGCTAAATTCTGTTTAAATGTCTAGGGAGCTCTCTTGCTCTCTCTCGCTTTCTCTCTTTTTCCCTGGATGAATCCTGACAGCGTGAGATACTAAAAATGTATCAATGCTATTATGATACCTGCTTATATGCATGCTCATTTGCTTGGCCATTCTGATTTTTTAACTTTTAGGTAATGTGGATGTAATATCTGTCTGCTTCACTTTATTGGCTTCTGTATTAGTTTATCGGGTCTGTTGTAACAATTTACCATAAACTGGATTACTTAAAACAGCAGGCCAGAAGGCCAAGATCAAGGTGTCGGGACCATGCTCCCTCTGAAGGCCCTCAGGAAGACTCATTGCTTTCCTCATCCTGGCTTTTGGCAGTTGCCAGCATCCTTGGCTTGTACCTGCATCAGTTTCCGTTTCTGCTTTGGTCTTCACGTGGCTTTGTTCTCTGTATCTGTGTCTGCACATGACCCTCTGTGAACATCAGTTTTGGGATTTAAGATTCAACTTAATCTACTATAACCTCATCTTAGCTAATTATATCTACAAAGACCCTATTTCCACACAAGGTCACATCCTGGCCCACATTTAGTTGAGCCTGATGTTTGGAGGGACAATATTTAACCCAACACAGCTACCTAGTGCTTTGGTAAACATGGTTATGGCTAGAGATGTGCAAATATAAAATTTATAGATTGTTCTGCTAATTGTTCTGCTAAATCCCAGGTGGCTTAAGTATCATGGGCTTTGTACTTAGCTCCTACTTTGATAGGTAATGGTACTTGAGACAGGATTGTAAAGGTGGAGCAGAAACATTACAGAAATGTGCTGTTCCCTTCCAGCTTCAGAAGGGAAGTGGCATCAGAACTGGGTTTGGAAATTTAGGGTGAAGCATTCCAGGCTGTGGATATCCTGTGAGCCCTCTGGATCTACCCAGTTCCCCTGTGAATCAGCTCAGTGGATCCTTAGGTCACACAGGATCCTCTTAGGCAGAGAATGCAGTGTGGCACCTAACCACTGGAGTCATGGGTGGTGTGCTTTTTTGTTTTGTTTTGTTTTGTTTAAATAGAGACCAGGTTTCACCATGTTGGCCAGGCTGGTCTTAAACTCCTGAGCCCAAGTGATTTGCCTGCCTCGGCCTCCCAAAGTGCTGGGATTACAGGCATTAGCCTCTGTGCCTGGCCTCCATGGGTGTTTTTGGGGCTGCACCTTTGAGCGTGTCTTGCATGCCATGAATGTGTCAGCTGTCATCCAGAGCAAGTCAAACTGTTGGGCAGGAAGAATATTCATAAAAATAAGGTAGATCATGTATTGTATGATGATGCCATCTATATGAAATAAACAGAACAGGCCAGGCGCAGTGGCTCATGCCTATAATGCCAGCACTTTGGGAGGTCTAGGTGGGCAGATCACTTGAGCCCAGGAGTTCGAGACCAGCCTAGGCAACGTGACAAGATTCCCCCATCTCTATTTGAAAAAAAAAAAAAGAAAGAAAAAGAAATGCCCAGGACAGACAGATCTGTAGAGAGACAGTAGATTAGTGATCGCCATGGGGTAGAAGGAGGGAAGTGGAAATGAATCCTTAATGGTAATGGCCTTTGCTTTTTGGGTGGTGAAAATGTTCTGTAGCTAGATAGTGGTGGTGATTATACAACACTGAACATACTAAGTGTGACTAATGGTAAATTTTATGATAGGAGCTAAGTGGCCTGACGAGACACAATGGCTGAACTTTTGTCCCAGGTGTTTTATCAGCTGAGAACTATTAATAACAGTGTTTTACTCTGTGCCAGGTGCTGAGCTCAGCTCTACCCATGCATTTCCCTCACATCTACACTTTACCAAGGTTGGAGAGGACCAGGAGCTTGTCCAAGGCCTTACAACTAGTAGGAGGCCCTAAACTAACCCAGGATTGGAACCTGGGTTACCTGACTCCAGGGATGACTGGCCTGGTTTGCTCCGGACTGTCCCAGTTTTAGCATTGAAAGTCCCACATCCCAGAAACCCCTCAGTACAGAGCAAACTGGATGATTGGTCACTCTGATTCCTAAGCCCATACCAGGCTCCAGTTTGGGCTTCCCTGACACCCTCCTGATGACACCCTCCTGATTGAATCACCTACCCTGAAACCTGTTGTACCAAGAGCAATCACTTTGGAGTCCCTGATTTAATAGCTCGGTATCTCAAAGAAATCCTTGTGGCTTTTCAAGACACACCATGTAATATTAATGATAACACCATGCCTTCTGTCTGGATTAATTTTTTATGAACAATAATACGTCTGATTAAACTGGCTGATTTACTACGGCTGGTACAGGGTGGCGTGTGTGGTGACGTGTAGATGGTCTCTGACCACGGGGCACAGCTTCTTAGGTAGATCGGGGGATATTCCCAGTGTGCACTTGGTGTTCGTTCTGCCTGGGGTGAGCTGTGTTGCCAGTGCCTTGACAAAAGCAGGATGGATTAGCCACTACCCTGTCGCACACCCTCACGTAAGGGATGTTCCTGGCCTGCGGGGTTTCGCCTAGGCAGAGGGTGAGGCCAGGAAGTCTGGGGAAGTTGCTTGTGTGGCTGGAGTTGTACATTTTACATCTGATCCTCATTCCCAGTTTTCATCTGTCACCCAGCTACCCTGGTTTTGCTGTGTCAGAGTATCTCTTAATAGTTCTGACATTCACTGTGTAGGTGCTATTTCTCATGCAAAGAAATCCAGCTCTTGCCAGCAACTCCTTTAGTTACATGTCAAACAGATGCCAGTCTCTCCCTAAGTGCCTGTTTTCCTTCCAAGGGAGTGAATCAAGTGGTCTGGGAACCCAGGGTGTCAGCTTTTCAAGTCTGACAGAGCAGATTCAAATGTTTTGTATAAGGAATGACAGTCCTTCTAATGCCTCGAAGTTGTTTCTTTTTGGTTTTCCAGCTGAGCATCGAGCAGGCCCAGACGGTGGCGGAACAGGTGGAGATGAAGGCGAAGGTTGTGCAGTCGGAGGTCAAAGCCGTGACTGCGAGGCATAAGAAAGCCCTGGAGGAACGCGAGTGTGAGCTGCTGTGGAAGGTAACAGGGAGAGCTCCCCCACCCAGGCTGTGCCCACTCGGCTTCCATGAACCTCAGCAGCACTCTACGGGACTCTTTACAGATCCAGGAGCCAAGCTCTAAGTTTAAAACACTTCGTAATTTTCCAGAAAGCCTGTTAGCAGAAAGATGCAGGGGGTCCCTGGAACATTGTGGGTGCTGTCTGCGGTAAAACAACAAGAAGCCTTTTCAGAAGTACGTGGGTAACCAAGACTGGAAGCGGTCTCCAGTTTTATATTGCATTCACTCAAAAGGAGGCTAAAGAAGGGAGCATAGTCGAAACTGTTGTTAAGAAAGGCAGGCTGGTAGGAAACATCCCTATTTTTGGTGACCTGGCTGGTTGCACTTCCTGACCTCTTGTGGAAAACCAGTTTTCCTCTTCGGAGGGCAGTGAGTGTGTGTCCTTTCTTCCTGTTGGAGCAGGAAAGAGTGCCGAGCACACTAGTGTGCTGTTTAGATAAAAATCAGCTAGAAAGACTACTTGCCCCACCCAAGCCAGCATTCCAACTGTTCCTTTTCTGATTTTATGTCCCCACTCAGAAAGGAGGAGAGTTAGGTCTATGAAAGGGCCAGTACTCCATGCCAATTCTTTAACTATAATTACGTTCTCTGAACACACGAAAAAGACTAGAGCTGATTTATAAGGGTATCCTTGTGGAGTGTGCCTGTTTCCATCTCCAAACAATATGATGATGGTGGGGATGGCACCTCAGTTTCTGCAAGTGAACTTTGCTAACTACTGGGCCCTACGATGTTCTGCATGGCGTCCCTGGATTTTGCATTGCATTTTCCATGTAGTTAACTTCACAACTGGATGGATGCTTTCTGCCTCTTCTGACCTCTTAAGGAATATGGCTCAATTGCTTTCTGACAAGAGACTTTGGAGGTGTTAGTCCAAGATTTTTAATTCAGCATATTTTTTGAGCACCTTTGTGGGCATGACATCGTTTTCAGACACTCAGATGTCCCCATGGGTCTGCCAGTGTCATGCCACCCACGAATGTTAATTATAACTGAGGGGCCCATTTCTTGCAACCTGAGAGCTTTGTAGTGAACTCTGCCACAAACTCGCTCTTCTGGATTTCCTGATGAAAAAGGCCTTTGTGTGTGGGGGTTTCTGCCGCTTTCACCTTAGTTACCCTCCCTCCTGTGAGGCTGACCTACTGTCCTCTCTAAAGGCAGTTCTGTTTCAGAAGAAATAGCAAGTTTTTACTCTTGGGAGAAGCCTATTTGAAAGAAGAGTCCATCCCTTCTTCATTGTAGTAAGCAGTTTCTGCTTGCCCAAAAATTCATCCTCAGAGCATTCCAAAATAAGCTTCCTTATTTTGGATACTTTTGCTATAGAACCTTGCTCCAAATCCTGTGGGGTCCCTCTCTCTTTGACTAATTACTGACTTTTTTTTTTTTTTTTTTTTTTCCTGTTCCTTCCCAGCAAATCCCTCTTACTTTGCCTGTCTCTGTCTGGGCATCTCTTTGTTACAAGTTTTGTTTTCCTGCATCTCTGGTTACTTTAAGATATATAAGTGCAAGGATTAAGACAACCCTGTTGTAAATATCCAGATGCCTCTCTTCATTCTTGGGCCTTATGTATTTCCAGTGGACTTGGCTACCTCATGGGGTTAGCTGCATATATATAGTTCATGGGTAAGAACCAAAGGTGGAGGTTTGGCCTAATGGGCAAATATTCTTTAATCTGTCCCCACGTGGGCCTCTCCATACACATGTATCCTGGTTCACTGAACAGATGAAAAAGCAGGAATGCACGAAATCATATAATCACCCCTCCCACCCTAAAGGGAAAGTCAGGTTGAAATCCAGCTCTTTCAACAGTGGACGCTTATTCTGAAATAGCCTTCTATGGCTTTCAGATCTGTAGAACAACTCAAGTCATGGTCCTCTGTGAAAACTATTTGGATAAGTTCATTCCCTTCACAGGGGGACATTGCTTAGAATTAGAGAACTTTTAAAGAATAGAGAAACTAATGTTTCATTGGTAAAACAAAATTCCATATTTCTAAATAGCATGGTTTGAGAACCTCAAGCAGGAATTATTTTGGCAGGTTAGAATCCATGTCCATATATATTATAGCATTTTAGATTTAAAGGGCTCTTTTGGAAATAATACAGACATGCCAAAAGCGTGCTATGTTAAAATTTGGGGTACAGGGCTTCTCAGGTTCCCAGTTGGGTTTTTAAAACCATTCTTAAAATACAGAAGTAAAGAGAAACTGGCCCAAGCACAGTGACTCACGCCCATAATGCCAACACTTTGGGAGGCTGAGGTAGGAAGATTGCTTGAGTCCAGGATTTTGAGGCCACCCGTGGCAACATTAAGACCCCATCTCTACCAAAAAAAAAAAATGGTGCCCTGTGGTGGTGGTCTCCTTTAATACACATTTCCCAAGCTAATCCTTTTGAGGTTTGTTGTTGTTGTTGTTGTTGTTTTGAGACGGAGTTTCGCTCTGGACTGCAGTGGCACGATCTCGGCTCACTGCAACCTCCGTCTCCTGGGTTCAAGCGATTCTCCTGCCTCAGCCTCCCAAGTAGCTGGGATTACAGGCACCTGCCACCACGCTCGGCTAGTTTTGTATTTTTAGTACAGAGAAGGTCTCACTATGTTGGCCAGACTGGTTTTGAACTCCTGACCTCAGGTGGTCCACCCATCTTGGCCTCCCAAAGCATGAGCCACTGTGCTGGGCCCCAAACTAATTCTTTAAGAATATGAATCTGTCATGTCACTCCCCTACTGAAAGCTGTGGTTGTGAAATGCTGAGCCTGTGCCCACAGCAGGACCTTTGCTGTTTCCTTTGCTGAGATAGCTCTCCCTATGGCCTTTTGCCTAGTCTCAACCTGTAGGTCTGAACTTGTGAAAGGCACTGTCCCTCAGTGCTCTTTGTCTGTATCAGGGCCCCTAGACACTGTCTTTCACATCCTTTTTCTACTTTTTAACACCTATCACTATCTGACATGATCCTTATTTCTTCGTTTGCTTTTCTAAACTACAACTCTGTGTGAGCAAGGACCATATTTTATATTTTCTGTGGGTTACTGCAGTACCTCCAATGCCTGGCAAAGTGTAGGTGCTCAGTAAACTCCTTTGTCAAATGGCTGTTTTTGGTTTTGGTGGTGGGATCTTGCTATTTTTTTAAGGTGGGATCTTGCTGTATCACCCAGGCTGGAGTGCAGTGGTTATTCACAGATACAGTCATGGCACGCTACAGACTCAGCCTCCTAGGCTCAAGTGATTCTTCCACCTCAGCTTCCCGAGTAGCTGGGACTACAGGTGCACAGCACTGTGCCCAGCTCTAGATGGCTGTTTTTAACTTTTATTTTTTTTAATTTATAGCTTACAGAAAAGTTGCAGTAATAATAGTAACTCCATATATTCCTTCTCCAGATTTACTGATTATGTACGTTTTGTCCCAATTATTATTATTATTATGATTATTATTATTATTATTATTATTTTGAGACGGAGTCTCGCCCTGTTGCCTAGGTTGGAGTGCAATGGTGTGATCTCTACTCACTGCAACCTCCGCCTCTCGGGTTCAAGCGATTCTCCCCACATCAGCTTCCCAAATAGCTGGGATTACAGGCACCTGTTACCACACTTGGTTAATTTTTGTTATTTTTAGTAGAGACAGGGTTTTGCCATGTTGGCCAGACTGGTCTCGAACTCCTGACCTCAGGTGATCTGCCTGCTTCGTCCTCCCAAAGTGCTGGGATTACAGGCATGAGGCGTGCGTGTATGTGTGTGTGTGTGTATGTATGTATGTATGTATGTGTATATATGTTTGTGATCTGAGAGTGAGTTGGCATATTGGAAACACAATGCCTTTACCCCTAATCACATTACAATTACAGAAATCAGGAAGTTTGATTTTGATACAGTACTAGCATCTACTCCTCAGTCCATAATCAAGGTTCAACAATTGTCCCAACAGTGCTTTTCATAGCTAGCCACTCCCTCCAGTCCAGAGTCACTAATTACATATAGTTGTCCTGTTTCTAGTAACTATCCTCTGTAACCCAGAACAGTTTCTTCAGGTTTTTTGGTCCATTTTGATTTTGCTGCTTTTGAAGAAAGACAGATGTCTTTTGTAGACCATCCCACAATACGTGTTTGTCTGATGCTTCCTTGTGATTAGTTGTGGCTTATGTGGTATTTTCTGTGCTTGGCTCTAAGCCTCTGTGTCTTTCTCCACTCTTGCTTTTCCTTCCAGGTAGAAAAGATCCGCCAGGTGAAAGCCAAGTCTCTGTACCTGCAGGTGGAGAAGCTGCGGCAAAACCTCAACAAGCTTGAGAGCACCATCAGTGCCGTGCAGCAGGTCCTGGAGGAGGGTAGAGCGCTAGACATCCTACTGGCCCGAGACCGGATGCTGGCCCAGGTGCAGGAGCTGAAGACCGTGCGGAGCCTCCTGCAGCCCCAGGAAGACGACCGAGTCATGTTCACACCCCCCGATCAGGCACTGTACCTTGCCATCAAGTCTTTTGGCTTTGTTAGCAGCGGGGCCTTTGCCCCACTCACCAAGGCCACGGGCGATGGCCTCAAGCGCGCCCTCCAGGGTAAGGTGGCCTCCTTCACAGTCATTGGTTATGACCACGATGGTGAGCCCCGCCTCTCAGGAGGCGACCTGATGTCGGCTGTGGTCCTGGGCCCTGATGGCAACCTGTTTGGTGCAGAGGTGAGTGATCAGCAGAATGGGACATACGTGGTGAGTTACCGACCCCAGCTGGAGGGTGAGCACCTGGTATCTGTGACACTGTGCAACCAGCACATTGAGAACAGCCCTTTCAAGGTGGTGGTCAAGTCAGGCCGCAGCTACGTGGGCATTGGGCTCCCGGGCCTGAGCTTCGGCAGTGAGGGTGACAGCGATGGCAAGCTCTGCCGCCCTTGGGGTGTGAGTGTAGACAAGGAGGGCTACATCATTGTCGCCGACCGCAGCAACAACCGCATCCAGGTGTTCAAGCCCTGCGGCGCCTTCCACCACAAATTCGGCACCCTGGGCTCCCGGCCTGGGCAGTTCGACCGACCAGCCGGCGTGGCCTGTGACGCCTCACGCAGGATCGTGGTGGCTGACAAGGACAATCATCGCATCCAGATCTTCACGTTCGAGGGCCAGTTCCTCCTCAAGTTTGGTGAGAAAGGAACCAAGAATGGGCAGTTCAACTACCCTTGGGATGTGGCGGTGAATTCTGAGGGCAAGATCCTGGTCTCAGACACGAGGAACCACCGGATCCAGCTGTTTGGGCCTGATGGTGTCTTCCTAAATAAGTATGGCTTCGAGGGGGCTCTCTGGAAGCACTTTGACTCCCCACGGGGTGTGGCCTTCAACCATGAGGGCCACTTGGTGGTCACTGACTTCAACAACCACCGGCTCCTGGTTATTCACCCCGACTGCCAGTCGGCACGCTTTCTGGGCTCGGAGGGCACAGGCAATGGGCAGTTCCTGCGCCCACAAGGGGTAGCTGTGGACCAGGAAGGGCGCATCATTGTGGCGGATTCCAGGAACCATCGGGTACAGATGTTTGAATCCAATGGCAGCTTCCTGTGCAAGTTTGGTGCTCAAGGCAGCGGCTTTGGGCAGATGGACCGCCCTTCCGGCATCGCCATCACCCCCGACGGAATGATCGTTGTGGTGGACTTTGGCAACAATCGAATCCTCGTCTTCTAATTGCATTTCCTAGGTTTCTGTGTTTGGGGTGTGTGTACGTGTCTCTCTCTCTCTCTCTCTTTCTCTCTCTCTCTTTTTGAATTTCAAAGAAGAAACAGTCTCAGGGAAATTTCTTTTTTCTTTTTCTTTTTTTAAAGAGAACAAGAAAAGTACAACATTGCTTAAGTCCTACCTCATCTTTATTTTTTTACAGATGAATGTACTTATCTTTTCTGCAGGGATTGAGCCTGTGAAGTGATAATTTCTATCTACCTCATAAATCTTTACATTTCCTTCTGCAACAGGCCCTCTTCCCCTCCTCAGTGGAGTTTGCATTTCCCTCTTCCCCTGCGTGGGGCATGATATGCACAAGCCTGGCATCTGTATGGCTGGGAGGGCACTGGATGTGTGTGGTGGGGTGTATTCTGTAGATTGAGCCAAGGAAACACAAAAAAAAACTACTAAGTAAAAAAACAAAAAACTATAAAACATGGAAAAAATAGGATTTGAAATGCATAATTATAGAATACCTGTGTTCTTGAGAATACTGTTTATATGGGGTTTAGATTATGTTGTGTTGTTTTGATCTTTTTGGAAAATCTTCTCTTTTTAAATGCTGCAACAGAGAAATTTCCTCTGTTCTCTGTTTATACCTCAGTGTGTTTAACATCCTCTTCTGCATCGTTTCTTGATCTTAGACGTTGTGGCTGTGGCTTGCTAGCCAAGAAAAGCAGACCCTTCATATTTTAGGGTATATAATCTTTGTTTCTTTTAAGGGAGGGTGTGTGCGTGTTTGTTTCAAAGCCATCTTGCACCCAAGTAGTAAAGCTGAAAATGACACACTGCCTCCCAAAGAACCTCTCCTTTTCACACTTTGGTTTCTTAAAAAAGTATATAGATGGTAGCTCAGGATTTTTGATTAAACGTATTCTCAAAAGTTATGCTTTCTTATTTTGCTGTTAGGTTATAAAGGGTTAAATGGAAGGAAAAAGGAAATTAACCTCGTTCTCAGAGAGAAGGTTTTGAGGCATGGGCTGACGTGGACATGAATGTGGGTGGACATGCGTGTGCTGAGGGAGTCAGGGAGCACATTAAAGAACAAGGCACCCCCAAACTATAGGAACTCCACAGAAAGGGCAGGGTCCGCCCTGACCCGCGAGTGCATGTTGTTCTGTAGTGCTAGGGGTTTCTTTTCCTAAGAAGAGTAGGCAAAGGAAAGAACTTTTATTTTACAAGCACAATTTTTTCCTGCTTTGAAAGTTCAGGGAAATAGAAGGTTTGAAAGTCAAATTAATACCAACAGCCCAGTCCCACACCCTCTGCTTGGGTCACTTTTTATAGGATTGTTTGCACCCAGGCCATGCTTTAGGACCTCATGGTTAACATGAATCCCCCCACCCCCCCTCCCCCCAAGGCCTTTGACCATAAAGGATCTAGAAACCAAATTGTCCCAACCTGAAATGTAGGATGTAATGTCTTTTCTTAAACCTGTAACTCGGTACCAAAGAATGAAAATTTAAGGCTCCCACTGCAGAACTGTGGGGTAGAATCTGTGTCACTTTACAGGATTGGTTGGTTGTAAGCTGGACTTGGGTACAAAACTTGTGCTTCTGGGCATTGTCTGTCTTTCAAGTGCAAAGCAGATGTAGCTGATACCCTGCTTGTCAGAACCCAGTGGGTTCCTGCATTGCCCCAGATACTGAAATAAGAACCAAATTCTGGAGGAGCCCTCCTCAGGGAAAAGAGGGACTCTCAAACAAACGTCAGTGACTTACAAGGGAGACCTCTTGTTTAAAGACTTATGGATCAACTTCTGTTCCTCTGTTTAAGAGAAATTTCTATTGCAAAATGGGTATCGTTTTAAATGAGCAGAACAGATTAACAAATGGAGCAATTTGTTTCTGTTATCCCAATAGAAAAGGAGATGATGGGGACAATGTGACAAGTCAATCAAGTTGCTTTTCCCGTACACCTCTTTTGGACACCTCTTTTGGACATTTAATTTACTACTACTACAAGCTACTCTGTCTCTTCCCATTGCTTTAATTCTAGGGTTTCTGAGTGACCAAAATGGGAAGGAAAAAAAAAACCTCATCTCACAGAGGAGAACTGCATGCAATAAAAGATTCAAAAGTTGGAAAGTAGCTTCAAACTGCTGCTGGCTCCCAGCTGCTGTTACAGGGTGGGAAGGTATTAGGAAATGTTGTTTGTTAGAAGCTCCTTTTACTGTAGAATTTAATAGTGAATCCTTCCCCAATGCCTATTCAGTTGCCTTTTGGCCGTTAAGCTCTAAGTTCTTTGGTAAAGAGTTAATATAATTAAACATTTTTACTGTTTTCTATTTTGGAGTAACTTGGTGCTGATCTTCCTTCCCTTTCCCCAGCTGCCCAACAAGCCACCCTTTAAACACCAAAGACAACTGGTTTTAAATGCTTGAAAAAAATTTTATTGAGGAGATGGATCTTGATTAAAATCTTTTCATGATCATTTTCATTCTGCTCTTTTCTTTCTAATTTCCCCAGATGTAGGAAAATTTTGGGACCTGAATGAGAAATGTTCTTGGTGCATAACAGTAACTGGAGCTCCTTATTTGACATTTTACTGTGGATGTGATCGAAAAGCCAAGATTTTCGCTCCATGGCTGAAATTATCAGGTCTTAATTTACAGACTTGTAAATTTGCAGGCTTAGAGCAACTAGAACTATCCCCTGAAATATGTGTGTAGGTCAGAGATACTACCTCTTTGTCCTCAGTGGTGGTATATCTATCTCCTTACCTTTCTGTACCCAAAATGGTGCACGACTGGTATTTGAGAAACATGGTCACATTTGGAAAGCTTTTGTTTTTAAAACATTGGCGGTTTTTCCTGCCCGCGGTTGACTCCTGACCCATAGGGATTGGTGCGAAGCACTTTGGAGAGTGTTTATTGTATGATGTGAAATGTTCTAAATCAAGGAAAGATGATAAAAGCCAACATTTGGCAGTCCCTAGTGTGAAACTGTGAAAAGTACCTGTGTTTAAATGCATAATCTCCTGCCCGGGTAATGCCAGGTAGCCAGGAGTTGGGTCAAAGAAGGGAGTCTTCATCCTGATGGAAAAAATAAGGTCCTGGGTATTATGAGGTAGGAGAATAAAAAGGTTTCTGGGGAGTAAGTGTGACAATTACTAGTCCCCATGGAGGTCTGATCTGGTCAGGTGGCAAGGGTTGGGTGGGGTATGATGTAAGCTCAGTTTATGTGTGGAGATGCCCATTGGGTTTGGATATATAGGTTTGAGTATTGAGATGTTTAAAGGACATCTAACCCATAGGTAAAAACTACTTTTGCTTGACACTGACTTAGCATTTCAAAAGTGTTATTTTTGGTCCCAAGATCTAATGCTGTCTCAGAACATGTGCCCTGTTGTGGCTGCAAGTGGCACTCAAGTTGACTAGAGCACAGTGACCTGGGCTGTACCCCAAGTGCACTAACTCCTCAATGCCCTTTTAAGTCTAACTTATTTGGGAAACACATAACAAAGGGTACCATAAACCGAATCCAAATTACGTGTTGGGCCAAAAATGTTGCCAGAACTGAGGCACTTTGTGATGGAGTTGCAAGAGATAGCTTGAGATCGGCTCAGTCTGATTTATTCTAGTTAAGCCAAAGCTTAATTATTTGAGGAGGAAAGTCTTTTAGGCTTGAAGCAGCAAAATACTGTTTATATATGCGTTACCTTCCTCGTTGGAAGATTCTAAGATTGCTCTGTTCTGGTAGGTGGTGAAAGATATGCCAAAGTTTTAGGCTTGTTTTTCTGATCTTATTTTTTTAATCCAGTGGTGCCAAAAAGTATTTAGGGTATGTTTAAGGTATATTTAAAACATCACTCTGAATGAGTTTCCAACAGTCTGGGGCTGTATAAAAGTCACACTCTTGTACTTGTAGGTGATGGTGTCACAGGGCCAGGGCCTCCAGAGCTCTACGGCTTTCTCTGGTTTTCTATAGGGCCAAGGGCACAGGACGCAGCATTCCAGACCACACTGACTGCTTTTGCTGAGTTTCTACCTCACTTGTGGCAAGTCATCTACCTCATGTTAGCATCTGACAGGTCTCAAAAAGAATAGTATTAATCCAATGGGCAGTGGGTGGGAGTGGGAAGCTACCTCTAAAAGAAATGTTACCATAAATCTACAACTGATTTCTCCCAGGAGAAATGTTCTACTTACCTTGAAAGAGAAATGTCAGGCAAATGTAGTCATAAATCCAAGTAGTTCTTAGCAATCTGGCTTTTCCCCCTCAAAAAGAATTATGCATACCATTACTGTTGTTCAGTATTATGAAACTACTGGTTAATCTGACCTATTGGAGGACTTAACTACAAATAAAGACCTTTAGGTCTCTTTCTCTTCAAGAGAAAAATATTTTATCTGTATTTCGAATGTCTGCAAATAATACCCTTTGGGAGCAATTCTAAAGGTCTAGATCTTGGAAACATCAAATATTTGAAGGGAATGAGAATCCTCTTGACTTCATGATTGTATTTGTAGCTCTCTGGACCCGGCAGGACGTTCATCACCATGATGTTGGAACAATCACTGTTTTGACTGAGCAGTGACTGTTGAAGTGTGTATTGCTCTTTTGTTTTGTTTTGATTTTTTTCTACCAAAGGTAACATGTTGACGGGTTTTTTTTTCCTTGTTTATTAAATACTTGATAAAGTTGAGAAGCACATTACCAGGATATACTGTATTGACCCTCCCACCTCTCTGCTGCCCTAATTTTTGGTTGTTTGGAAGAGAGGAGGGTCCTAAGACCACTGTCATTATCATGAGGGGCTTATAAATGTCATGGTGAAGAAATACCTCAATGATGTCTATTTTTAAAACTGATCTTACGGGTTAACAAGCCAGCCTGGTGGGATATTTTCCATCATCATTTAACCAATAATGGTTCTAAAAGTTTTGTGTATCCACATGGTCTTAGACCTCCTTTTAATGATTGTATTAACTTACAAGCTCAGGTAGTATTTTTCTTAAGACTCTATCTCAGAGCACACTGACTGAATGTTGATGTGTGTAGCAAAGTGTTTACTTTCTTTAAATAACCAGCTCTGTAACTCTGTAAGTTCTTTGTGTTTCTAGCAGTCTGTGTAGTTGTCTTTCTTCGGAGGAAGATTTTTCACATTTCTGGGGTTTTCTTGCTTTTAGGGTGGTAAGATTCCTTTCTTTTTTTCCCTTTTCTCCTAAAATCGATGCAGGTAAGGGTGGGTGGGTAAGGGGTGTTGTTTTTTAACTAGCATGTTAGTTATACTTGGGTGGGTGGGAGGGTTGTTAAACTGAATCTTGCTTAATACTGTCCATTAGCTCTCATGCCGGGTCAGCAAAATGCTTTAATTTTTAACTGTAGAACATGTGACTCGGTTGAGTCTTTTTGTCTTTTTTTTTTTTTTAAATAAACAGAATTGGGGGAATTAATGTGGGCAAGTTGCCTTATGTTAGAATGACTAAGTTAAACCTCTTAATTTGTATTTGTCCAAGGCAGACATGATATAAGGAATATGCACTACCGTAGTAACTCCCCTGGCCGCAGAAACCACACTGCAAGCCTGTCCGGGGTGGGGTGCTGACTGCCATTTGCCACTTTTAAATGGGCATTGCCGTGGTAATGTGAATCCCATCAATGCAGTAGATGGGTGGGGAAATGAAGATTTCCCCTGAAACCTTTAGGCAAAAGTGAGTTTTTGTTTGGTTGATTTTGTTTTTTTTTCCCCCCTCCTCTTTTGGCTTTCACATTTTAAATCTTAAATGTTACTATTGCAGGCCGCAGGCATGACAGGCAATGAGCAGGTGAAGAACCAATGGAAAAGTGTTCAAAAACTCCTGTGTTAGCTAACAGGCTTCTGAATGTATCACTGTGGTCCACAGAGAAGGCTGGAGGAGGTAGCAAGGAGATGCTGTATCAGCTACTACAGCCTTAAAACAAAGTTGGTGTCTCTTTGGACTTTAAAATTGTTCCTATGCAGCTTATTTTATTTTTGTTTAATCAAATAAACGAGGGTTTTTCCATGGCTACAGTGTGTCTGTGTGATCCTTTAATCCATAGTAAATAAGGGTATGTGCACTGTACTGGATGGAAAGGGAGTCCCTGAGGTAGACAGTCCAGGAGCTGCACTGTGACTGGTGGGCCAGATTGGGCCCATGCGGTGCCTTCAAAAAAAAAGGTGATGGGAGCATTTTTAAATAGAGGAAATGTTAAAGAGCCTAAAAGTTATGGATTGTCACAAAATTTCAAACCTGGAAGCCCTGTATGTATCTTCTCCCAAGGAGCTGAGTAGCACATGTCCCTCTAGAGGCAAATATGTGACTTCCCAGCTGCCACCGCCCTGTCCCCCTTTCTCTGGAAGGTCTTGGCCTTATCACCTCTGTCTGAGTAGGGGTACCTGGGAACCATTTGGGGTCTAAACTGTGGCTCCAGGAGATGTGAGCAACTCATCCAACTGGCTTCTCCCTCAGTGGGGGGATACCGTAGATGCTGGGTGGATAAAGACTGTTAATCGTGAGCTTAATGTGTTCAGAACTTTATTTGGGATTTCATTTTTCACTGGACTTCATTTTCCCAACTTTGCTCACCTATTTTCCTTCGAGTCATACAGCCTCAGGCTTGACTTTTGAATGCAGTATCTGACAAACCGGAGAAACCAGCACCCTAGGTTCTACTTTTCCTGATGTTTTTTCCTGTCCTGTGTCCCTTTCCTGCTGTGAGACGTTTACACAGGTTCTAATGGTGTTGGGTCTTCACTACAGTACAGGAAACACCCTCTTAAAGTGCAGACCCTCAGTACCTGACTTGGGAACCTCTGCTCTTTCCTTCACTCCTTCCCATGTTGGTGTTGATACCTTCAGCTTCAAAATTAACACATCCTGATTAGCAGTTTCAAAAAGACCCTGAAGTGTAAATGGACTCTGAATTCTTGTCTCCATTCTTCCTCTTCCCATCTTCCATCTTTTTTGGGAAAGTCCTCTCACTTTCCCTTTTACCCATAGCTGGACACAAGGGAAGGCTTTTTTGTTGAATATAAAAGTTGGGTAGATGCACTTTTTCTTTTAAGAAAGGAAAGGAATCTTTTCTCTTTAATCTGTAAAAAAATACCTAAGAGAAGCTAATACAAGGAGGCAGGACCCATTTCTGAAGGAAGTGCAGGGAAGGGAAGCATACAAAGAACACCTGATCTTCAGTCTCCCTGATTTTCACAGCCTCTTTGACAGGGTGAAATGACCCTTGAAAGGGCTTAGAATGCCTATACCTCTTTGTAGCAGGCCATTAGGCTGCCTTTCTTAAAGGTTAACAGCCAATAATACAGTAGTGAGTATTGGCAAGGATGTGGAGTAATTGGAACCCTCGTATATGGCTGGCGGGATTGTGAAACGGTACAGACACTTGTTGAACACATCTTGACAGTTCATCATAGTGTTAGACATAGAACCCAGCAATGTCAATCTTAAGCACATATCCAAGAGGATTGATGACATGTCCACACAAAAACTAGTACATGAATGTTCATAGCAACATGATTCATAATAGCCCCAAATGCAGGCAACCCAAATTTCCCTCAACTGAAAACTGGATAAACAGCCATAAAAAGGAATGAGGTACTAATGCATGTTATGACATGGGTGAACCTTGAAGTGTTAAGTGAAAGAAGTCAGGCACGTAACTGCACATACATGAATTGTCCAGAACAGGCAAATAGGTACAAACAGATTTGTGGTTGCCAGGGCCTTGGAGGTTGAGAGGAATTGGCAGTTTTCTTTGTGAAACTCCATAGCAGCCATGGATATTGAAAGTGCTCTGGAATTGGATAGTGGTTGTCGTTTCACAACTGGTGAAAATACTGGAGATCACTGAACTTTACATATTAAATGTAAAGTGCATAGGTTATGAGAAGGCACAGCAACAAATCAAATTTATATCTGACTGCATTAAAAACTTCCGTTCGGCCAGGTGTGGTGGCTCACACCTGTAACGCCAGCACTGTGGGAGGCCAAGGCGGGCAGATCACGAGATCAGGAGTTCAAGACTAGCCTGGCCAACATGGGGAAACCCCGTCTCTACTGAAAATACAAAAATGAGCCAGGCGTGGTGGTGGGCACCTGTAAACCCAGCAACTTGGGAGGCTGAGGCAGGAGAATTGCTTCAACCCAGAGGCAGAGGTTGCAGTGAGCTGGGATCACGCCACTGCACCCCAACCTGGGCAGCAGAGCAAGACTCTGTCTCAGGGAAAAACAAAACAAAAAATTTCCGTTCAGTGAAGAGGTTTGATTTTCTTTTCTGACCTCCATACAACTAGTGTGAGCAGCAGTGCAGTTGACCTTGAAAAACACGGGTTCCGCATGCGCAAACAGGGACGGAAAACATTTGTGGGATGTGAAACTGACCTATGTGGAGGGCTGAATTTGTATCCACGGGTTCCACAGACCATATGGAATACTTGTGTTCCACAGACGAGTGGCTGCGTGGAGTATGTGCGGGTTCCACGGAGCGGCCGAATGGAGCATGCGCTCCACTGGTAGCTGCGGGCGGTCCTGAAAGCAATCTCCCGTGGTGCCGAGGGATGGCTGTATTTCACTGCATCTAAGTGAACTGTTAGATCTCTCTTCACCTCCCATGACCACAGGCAGTATCCTAGTATTCCTGATGGCAGGAAGTGTCATCAGCCTGGATCTGGGAGAGGCTGACACAAGAGCAGCACGCCAGGCAAACAGGAATGCACATGTGATAAAAATGTATACACTGGTTGTGTGTTTATGTTTTAAAAATCAGTTCAATGAAGTACAGTAGGGAAATTGTCAATAATTTATTGTAAATTTCAAAATAAAAGATTTGTATTGTTCCTAGCACAAAGATAAATATTTGAGGCGATGGATATCCGAAGTACACTGATTTGATAATCACATGTTATACAAGTTTCAAAACTCATATGGACCCCCAAAATATGTCCAACTACTATATATCAATTTTTAAATTACAAAAATTGAAACTTGAAAAACAACAATATTAAAGAAGCGAAAGCATAAGCCTCAGAATGGGAGAATATAAAGGTATAACTAATAAAGGATTGCCATCCAGAATATTTAAAGAACTACAATAAGGAAAACATACCCCAATTAAAAACAACGAGGCAAAGGGTGGGGTTAAGTTATTTACCGAGCTCAAATGTCCTAGAACTCAGGGAAATACAGACCAAAGCAACAATAAGATACAATGTTATACTCATCCTTTGTATAGAAATAGGAAAGTCTAATTATAGCAACTGTTGGTGAGAAATGGGAACTGTCCTACACAGCTGGTGGGAGTGAAAAGGAGTACAACCTGTTTGCAGGGGAATTTGTCAATACCTAGTAAAGATGAAGATGTACACATACACACGGATCCAGTAATTTCACCTCCAAAATATGCTGTGGAGAAATTCTAGCACAAACAACAGCATAAGAAGACTTAAAACAGTCGCTGCCTGGTTGTCTGGAGTAGGTAATGCCAAGTATCTTGTCAGTGGGGAGATAGAAGAGTACATTTGATATATTTATTCAGTGCAAGTTAAAGTGAATGGGGACGCTACATGTGTGTAGGTACATCTAAAAATCATTGGGTGAAAAGTTCTAGTATGATTTTACAGTATACCTTTTACATAACATTTGAAAAAAAGTACAAAACGACTACATATTTGCTATAGATTTGACTTGTTCGACGAGCATTAAGTGGCTAGGTGGATGGCATGTGGTGGGACTTCTTGCTAGAAGAGGAAGCTATAAAAGTGAGCCCAACCAATTTCTTTATGGTTACTAAAAATGCAGGTTGAGCAAGTAGATTAAGAAAGCCTCAGAACTTTGTTTTCCCTCTTCCTCCCTTTATGACTTGCTCATAAAACATGACAATAGGAGACAAATATGAAAACAATGAGGACAGAAATCTGTGTTTCTAGAAAGAATGGAATGGGTATAAAATGGGTATGAAGCAGTAAGAAATTGCCTTTCCAGGACAGACAAGCAACTGCCCCCACCTCACCCCCACCAACACTTCCTTTTCCTCAAGACATGTTGAATGTTTTGTTTTCTCTACCTTTAACAACCATCTTTGTCCCTAAGTATGTAGCAATAGACTTAAAAAATGCATTTCAGGCCGGGAATCTGGCCGGGCGTGGTGGCTCACACCTGTAATCCCAGCACTTTGGGAGACTCAGGTGGGTAGATCACCTGAGGTCAGGAGTTCAAGACCAGCTTGACCAACATGGTGAAACCCTGTCTCTACTAAAAATACAAAAAAATTACCTAGGTGTGGTGGCTGGCACATGCCTGTAATCCCAGCTACTCAGGAGGCTGAGGCAGGAGAATCGCTTGAACCTGGAAGGCAGAGGTTGCAGTGAGCCTAGATGGCGCCACTGGACTCCAGCCTGGGTGACAGAGTGAGACAACGTCTGAAAAAAAAAAAAAAAAAAAAAGACTTTCATGTTTCCCAAGCAACAATCCAAATTTTTAAAATTTAATTGATGAGCACTAGAATAAAACACTGGAAGCATATACTTTGGTGGAATATTCAGACAATTCAACTTTTAGAGACTAGCATTTTTTTGGTCTAGGTATACTTTACACACAATAAATTTCACACATTTTAGAACACAGTTCTGTGAATTTTGACAAAAACACAATCACATAACCAACACAACAAGCACCATCAGGGCAGAAAAGCCAACTTGGCTTCCTAAAGGAGACAGAAACGACTGTCTCGTTAGTTTCATGGTCATTATCCATGAGATTGTAATACATGCTTAACCTGTCAAAATGAGAGGTGACAGCGTGCTGGCAGTCCTCAGAGCCCTCGCTTGCTCTCGGCGCCTCCTCTGCCTGGGTTCCCACTTTGTCGGCACTTGAGGAGCCCTTCGGCCCGCCGCTGCACTGTGGGAGCCCCTTTCTGGGCTGGCTAAGGCCAGAGCCGGCTCCCTCAGCTTGCAAGGAGGTGTGGAGGGAGAGGCGCGAGCAGGAACCGGGGCTGCGCGTAGCGCTTGCCGGCCAGCTGGAGTTCTGGGTGGGCGTGGGCTTGGCGGGCCCCGCCCTCGGAGCGGCCCGCCGGCCCTGCCGGCCCCGGGCAGTGAGGGGCTTAGCACCCGGGCCAGCGGCTGCGGAGGGTGTACTGGGTCCCCCAGCAGTGCCAGCCCACAGGCGCTGCGCTCAATTTCTCGCCGGGCCTTAGCTGCTTTCCCACGGGGCAGGCCTCGGGACTGCAGCCCGCCATGCCTGAGCCTTCCCCCGCCTCCATGGGTTCCTGTGCAGCCCGAGCCTCCCCGAAGAATGCCGCCCCCTGCTCCAGGGCGCCCAGTCCCATTGACCGCCCAAGGGCTGAGGAGTGCGAGCGCATGGCGCGGGACTGGCAGGCAGCTCCACCTGCAGCCCCCCTGCGGGATCCACTGGGTGAAGCCAGCTGGGCTCCTGAGTCTGGTGGGGACGTGGAAAGTCTTTATATCGAGCTCAGGGATTGTAAACACACCAATCAGCACCCTGTGTTTAGCTCAAGGTTTGTGAATGCACCAATCGGCACTCTGTATCTAGCTGCCCTGGTGGGGATGTGGAGAACCTTTATGTCTAGCTCAGGGATTGTAAATACACCAATCAGCACCCTGTGTTTAGCTCAAGGTTTGTGAGTGCACCAATCGACACTCTGTATCTAGCTGCTCTGGTGGGGCCTTGGAGAACCTTTATGTCTAGCTCAGGGATTGTAAATACACCAATCAGCACCCTGTGAGTGCACCAATCGACACTCTGTATCTAGCTGCTCTGGTGGGGCCTTGGAGAACCTTTATGTCTAACTCAGGGATTGTAAATACACCAATTGGCACTCTGTATCTAGCTCAAGGTTTGTAAACACACCAATCAGCACCCTGTGTTTAGCTCAAGGTTTGTGAATGCACCAATCGACACTCTGTATCTAGCTGCTCTGGTGGGGCCTTGGAGAACCCGTGTGTGGAAACTCTGTATCTAACTAATCTGATGGGGATGTGGAGAACCTTTGTATCTAGCTCAGGGATTGTAAACGCACCAATCAGTGCCCTGACAAAACAGGCCACTCGGCTCTACCAATCAGCAGGATGTGGGTGGGGCCAGATAAGAGAATAAAAGCAGGCTGCCTGAGCCAGCACTGGCAACCTGCTTGGGTCACCTTCCACCGTGTGGAAGCTTTGTTCTTTGCAATAAATATTGCTACTGCTTGCTTTTTGGGTCCACGCTATTTTTATGAGATGTAATACTCACTGTGAAAACCTGCAACTTCACTCCTGAGCCCAGCAAGACTACGAGCCCCCCAGAAGGAACGAACAAGTCCAGACGCGGTGCCTTAAGAGCTGTAACGCTCACCGCAAAGGTCTGCAGCTTCACTCCTGAACCAGTGAGACCACAAACCCACCAGAAAGAACAAACTCCAAACACATCTAAATATCAGAAAGGACAGACTCCAGACTCACCATCTTAAGAGCCGTAACACTCACCGCGAGGGTCTGCGGCTTCATTGTTGAAGTCAGTGAGACCAAGAACCCGCTGATTCCGGACACAAGAATGTTATCATTTTTATAAGATGATTGGTCTTTATTGTTCAAGTATCATTGTCAATAAAACAAAGTGTTCCAGATTTAAAAAGACCGAAGAGAGAAAAAAAGACGAAAAGGACGTGGCAACCAGTGCAATACTGTACATAGTCTTGCTAAAAGAACCATTTATGGCCGGGCGCGGAGGCTCATGCCTGTAATCCCAGCACTTTGGGAGGCCGAGGTGGGTGGATCACGAGGTCAGGAGGTTGAGACCAATCTGATTAACACGGTGAAACCCCGTCTCTACTAAAAACACAAAAAATTAGCCGGGCGTAGCGAGCGCCTCTAGTCCCAGCTGCTTGGGAGGCTGAGGCAGGAGAATGGCGTGAACCCGGCAGGCGAGGCTTGCAGTGAGCTGAGATGGTGCCACTGCACTCCATCGAGCCTGGGCGACAGAGCAAGACTGCGTCTCAAAAAAAAAAAAAAAAAAAAAAAAATTTACAAACTGGAAAATGATCAGTAGATTAGATATGTGTTGTGTCAATATTAAATTTCCTAAATTTCATGTATTTAATGGTTATGTAAGATATCTTTTTATGAAGATTTAAAAGAGCATGATGAATGCATCCTACTCTCAAATGATGCAGAAAAAAAGAGTATATATAGATACACAGGAAGAGAGAAGGAAGGAGAGAGAAAAGACAGTGATGAAGCATATATGGCAAAATGTTTAAAACTGGTAAATCGGGATAAGTGGGATATTGAAATCCTTTATACTATTTCTGCAAC
This sequence comes from Pan troglodytes, assembly GCF_028858775.2. Lineage (NCBI taxonomy): Eukaryota > Metazoa > Chordata > Mammalia > Primates > Hominidae > Pan > Pan troglodytes. The sequence continues at coordinate 36,921,201 of NC_086015.1, forward strand.
TCTTCTATAATTTTTAAATTATTTTAAAATTAACCTTTTTTTTTTTTTTTTCTTGAGACGCAGTCTTGCTCTGTTGCTCAGGCTGGAGTGCAGTGGTGTGATCTCTGCTCACTGCAACCTCCGCCTCCCGGGTTCAAGTGATTCTCCTTCCTCAGCCTCCCAAGTAGCTGGGATTAAAGGTGCCCACCACCACGCCCAGCTAACTTTTGTATATTTAGTAGAGACAGGATCACGATGTTGGCCAGGCTGGTCTCAAAGTCCTGACCTCGTTATCCACTGCCTTGGCCTCCCAAAGTGCTGGGATTACAGGCATGAGCCACCAGCCCGGCCTAATAAACCTTTTCTTAAAAAGAAAATTTAATGCTAACTAGTACTTTTAAAAAAAGTTTTTCTGTTTTTTGTGTGTGTGTTTTTTGTTTGTTTGTTTTTTTGAGATGGAGTTTCACTCTTGTTTTCCAGGCTGGAGTGTAGTAGCGTGATCTTGGCTCACTGCAACCTCTGCCTCCCGGGTTGAAGCCATTCTCCTGCCTCAGCCTCCCGAGTAGCTGGGATTACAAGCGCCCGCCACCATGCCTGGCTAATTTTTCTAATTTCCTTTTTTAGTAGAGACAGGTTTTCACCATGTTGACCAGGCTGGTCTCGAACTGACCTCAGGTGATCCACCTGCCTCAACCTCCCAAAGTGCTGGGATTACAGATGTGAGCCACCACGCCTGGCCCTAACTGGTACTTATATACTCATCAGTGCCAGTTCCTTAGAACACTAACACCGTTAATCAGCGTTCTTTGACTTAGATATCTTTGTTGAGTGTATTTTAATATTCTCTATGTTTTTAGAACCCACATAACATTACAATTGTTTTATACAGTCAATATCCATTTAGGTCAACCCACATATCATTACAATTGTTTTATACAGTCAATATCCATTTAGGTCAACCCACATATTTACCCCATTCTTTTTTCTTCATGCCTTCCTGCAACTTTGAGCTGCCTTTTGGGATCATTTCTTTCTGCCTGAAGAATACTCTTCGTTATTTTCTTTAGCAAGCTCCATTGATGATGAATCTTCTCATTTTTCCATGTCTGAAAATGCCTGTATTTCACCTTTAATCTTGTAGACATTTTAGCTGGACATATAATTCTAGGTTGAAATTTATTTTCTTTCAGCCTTTTTTAAAATTAAATTTTCGGTCAGGCTTGGTGGCTAATGCCTGTAATCCCAACACTTTAGGAGGCCAAGGCGGGTGGATCACCTGAGGTCAGGAGTTTGAGACCAGCCTGGCCAACATGGCGAAACCCCATCTCTACTAACCATACAAAACTTAGCCGGGTGTAGTGCTGTGCTCCTGTGATCCCAGCTAATCGGGAAGCTGAGATAGGAGAATCGCTTGAACCAGGGAGGCAGAGGTTGCAGTGAGCTGAGATCGCACCAGTGTACTCCAGCCTGTGCAACAGAGTGAGACTCCATCTCAAAAAAAAAAATTAAATTTTTATTGTGGTAAAATATACATAATAGGCTGGGTGTGGTGGCTCACGCCTGTAATCCCAGCACTTTGGGAGGCTGAGGCAGGCGGATCACCTGAGGTCGGGAGTTGGAGACCAGTCTGACCAATATGGAGAAACCCCATCTCTACTAAAACTACAACATTAGCCAGGCATGGTGGCGCAGGCCTGTAATCCCAGCTACTCATGAGGCTGAGGCAGGAGAATTGCCTGAACCTGGGAGGTGGAGGTTGCGGTGAGCTGAGTTGGTGCCATTGCACTCCAGCCTGGGCAAGAAAAGCGAGATTCCATCTCAAAAAAAATAATTATATATATATATATATAAAATAAACTTACCATTTTAGGCATTTTAATATGTACAATTTAGTGACATTAAGCAGATTTGCAATGTTGTGCAACCATTGCCACAATCTTTCAGCGTTTTGAAAACAGGTTTTCTTCAGGCTCCTGTTGTTTCTGTCGAGAAGTCTGTTGTCAACTTCAGTATGGCCCCTTTGAGCGTAATTTGTCTTTTTGTAATAGGCTCTGTTCCTTTTATGATCTTTGTTGTTTTTGTTTTTGTTTTGGAGACAGAGTTTCGCTCTTGTTGCTCAGGCTGGAGTGCAGTGGCGTGATCTCGGCTCACTGCAACCTCCACCTCCCAGGTTCAAGCGATTCTCCTGCCTCAGCCTTCCAAGTAGCTGGGATTACAGGCACCTGCCACCATACCCTGCTAAATTTTTTATATTTTTAGTAAAGATGGGGTTTCACCATGTTGGCCAGCCTGGCTAGGCTGGTCTTGAACTCCTGAACTCAGGTGATCCTCTGGCCTCAGCCTCCCAAAGTGCTGGGATTACAGGCATGAGCCACCACGACGAGCCTTATGATCTTCTTTGGTTTTTAGATGGGCTTACTTGTTGATTTCTTTTTATTTATCCTGCTTTGGATTCTTAGTATTGTTTAATTTGGCTTGACATATTTCATCAGTTTTGGAAAGTTTTGGTCAGTTTCTTTTCAAATGTTTCTTCTATCTTATTTTGTTTTTGTTTTTGTTTTTTGAGATGGAGTCTCACTGTGTCACCCAGGCTGGAGTGCGGTCGCCCGATCTTGGCTCACTGCAACCTCCAACTCCCGGGTTCAAACGATTATCCTGCCTCAGCCTCCCGAGTAGCTGGGATTACAGGTGCCCGCCACCACACCCGGCTAATTTTTGTATTTTTAGTAGAGATGGGGTTTCACCATGTTGGCCAGGCTGGTCTCGAACTCCTAACCTCAGGTGATCTGCCCACCTCGGCCTTCCAAAGTGCTGGGATTACAGACGTGAGCCACCGTGCCTGGCCTCCTATTTTCACTTCTCATAAATCATTTTTGTCTCACTGAATTTTCCATCTTTTCCAAAATTTACTTTTTTTGAGTCAGTCTTGCTCCATCATCCAGCCTGGAATGCAGTGGCATGATCATAGCTCACTCCAGCCTCAACCTTCTGAGCTCAAGCAATACTCTGCCTCAGCCTCCCCAGAATAGCTGGGACTATATGCACATGCCACCATGCCCTACTAATTTTTTAATTTGTTGGTAGAGATGGGGTCTTGCCATATTTTCCAGGCTGGTGTTGAACTCCTGGGCTCAAGGGATTCCTCCCACCTCAGCCTCCCAAAGTGCTGGAATTACAGGCATGAGCTACCATGCCCAGCCCAAAATGTACTTTTGAATTTTCACATTTTTTATTTTTCTGAGCTTTATTCTTGGATTTTTTTTTTTTTTTTCTTCGAGACAAGACCTCACTCTATTGCCCAGGCTGGACTACAGGGTCACAATCATTGCTCAACCTCCCAGGCTCAAGTGATCCTCCCACCTTTCAGCCTCCCAAGTAGCTGGGACTACAGGTTTGTGCCACCATGCCCAGGTAATTATTGTCTTTTTTTGTGGAGAAGAGGTTTTGCCATGTTGCCCAGGCTGGTCTCAAACTCTTGGCCTCAAGTGATCTACCTGCCTTGGCCTCCCAGAGTGCTGGGATTACAGGTGTGAGCCACCACACCTGGCCAATTCTTGGGTTTTTGTTTTTTTTTTTTTTTTTTTTTTTAGATGGAGTCTCGTTCCATTGCCTAGGCTGGAGTGCAGTGGCGCAATCTCTGCTCACTGCAAGCTCCACCTCCCGGGTTCACGCCATTCTCTTGCCTCAACCTCCCGAGTAGCTGGGACTATAGGCGCCTGCCACCATGCCCGGCTAATTTTCTGTATTTTTTAGTAGAAATGGGGTTTCACCGTGTTAGCCAGGATGGTCTTGATCTCCTGACCTTGCGATCTGCCCGCTTCGGCCTCCCAAAGTTCTGGGATTACAGGTGTGAGCCACCACACCCAGCCAATTATTGGATTTTTTAAACCTATGTTCCAGTTCACAAAAATCTCTCTTCATTTGTGTCTAATCTGCTGTTAAACCCATCCCTTCAGTTTTTAATTTTGATTTTTATATTTTTCAGTTATTGAAAGTTTAGTCTACTGAATGTGGCTTTTGTTGCAAAGAAAAGAATAAAAAAATTAAAAATAAATAAAAAAGGAAGTTTAATCTGTTATATCCTCTTTCAGGTTCAAGTTCTCTGAAATTCTAAATTGTGTCTCTGATCTCTTTAAATGTATTAGGTGTAGTTATGTAAAAGTGTTTGATAATTTTTGTTTGTTTCTTTGTTTGTTTGTTTGTTTTTGAGACGGAGTCTTGCTCTGTTGCCAAAGCTGGTGCATTCTCGGCTCACTGCACGTCTGCCTCCCAGGTTCAAGCGATTCTTCTGCCTCAGCCTCCAGAGTAGTTGGGACTACAGGCATGTGCCACCATGACTGGCTAATTTTTGTATTTTTAGTAGAGACGGGGTTTCACCATGTTGGCCAGGCTGGTCTCGAACTTCTGACCTCGTGATCTGCCCGCCTCAGCCTCCCAAAGTGCTGAGATTACAGGCCTGAGCCATCGTGCCCGGCCCGATAATTGTTGTTGTTATTGTTGGTGATGCTGAAGTGTTCTTTCTTGCCTATTTCTTTGTGTGCATGGTCACTTTTTTTTTTTTGAGACACAGTTTCACTCTGTCACTCAGGCTGGAGTTCCCCAGAGGCGCAATCTTGGCTCCCTGCAACCTCTGCCTCCTTGGTTCAAGCCATTCTTGTGCCTCAGCCTCCCAAGTAGCTGGGACTACAGGTGTGCACCACCATGCCCGGTTAATTTTTGTATTTTTAGTAGAGACCAGGTTTCTCCATGCTAGCCAGGCTGGTCTTGAACTTCTGACCTCAAGTAATCCACCCGCCTCGGCCTCCCAAAGTGCTGGGATCACAGGTGTGAGCCACTGCGCCGGCCCTATTTCTTTGTGTGCTTGGTCACTTTGATTGTGTTAGATATTGTATTTCAAAACCTGTTTGGAGGCATTGTTTGAATCATAGAATAGTGTCATCTTTCTCTAGACTAGGCTGGAGAGTCAGAAAGTCTCACCAGACACCTTGGGCACTAACAGTGGGGATCACCAGTTTTTGGGGCTTGAGATGATTTGGAGCTGGCTTCAGATCCATGAGACCTGGTCTACTTTAATGCTACAGGGCAGCTCTTCAGAGTGCAAACTCAAAGTTAAGGGTGTTTACCAGGCATACCTTCCTCTGGAGGCCCCGGACTCTGACTTTTGTCCTTTTAGCCGTACAGGTAGTCAAAAGAGCAAAAAGCCTGTTGGCTACCTCTTGAATAATTGACAAAGCTCCCAAAGAGCTGAGTTAAACTTCTGGATTCCTGTTTTTTCTAAGTTCTAATAATTCTTCAGTAGTTAACTCACTGAGGCCTTCAGTGGGATGTTTTCAGTATTTTTTCAGCTTTTTTAGTTGTTCTAAGAAGATTGTCAGTTGTTCCACTAGGGGGAAAAGAAAGGAGAGAAAAAAATTTAAAGTTCATGATAAAGAAACAAAGAGAGGTCTACATGAGCCCCTGGACATCCAGTGCAGGTAGCATGAACTCTGCATGCACCAAGCACCTGCCTTCCATTCCAGGAGCATAGGCTATTGACTGTGGCTAATATGGCCAGGCGTGGTGGCACATGCCTGTAATCCCAGCTAATTGGGAGGCTGAAGCTTGAACCTGGGAGGTGGAGGTTGCAGTGAGCCAAGATCATGCCATTGCACTCCAGCCTGGGCAACAAGAGCGAAACTCCATCTTAAAAAAAAAAAAGTGTTTAATAAAATTTATTTCTTGAAGCTTATTTTTGTCTGTTCATTGGGATATTGTTTCCCAGAGCTCTTTTCTGGACCACTCTCACTGAGGAGTCTCCTCAGTAGTTCTGCCTTTGATGCTATTGTCCTTTTTCATATAAATCTATGGGCTTAATTTTCTCATTATTTCATTTGATATGATTTGATATGATTTGATATCATTTGATATGATTTGATATGATTTCATAGTGCCCTCTCAATAACAAATGTTTCTTGCATTCAGGGTGAAGGGTGAATATTAGATGGTGTGGGAGGTAAACTGCATTCATAGACATAAGCAAAGCCAGATGGTCCATTTGGAGACTGAACTTGTGGCTGACCTCTAGCAGTTTCACACACAAGCTGGGGCCATGTTCCTACTTGCAAAATGATTTGTGGTGTGTTGGTTCATTCCTTCTAAATCTTCATATTTATGAAGAGTGGTAAGTTAGTTTGGGCATTATCTAGGACATTCTGATCATTAGATTTTCCAGTAATGGAAGATCGGAAAAAAGTTCACCAGAGTCCATTTTGCTAAGTCTCTTTCTGACAATTTAAAACAAATCACCGTCTTCTCAGTTAACTTACCATTTCCAGTGTTGATCTTTCTTTTTTCTCTCAACGAGACTGTGGTTTTTTGTTGTTGTTGTTAACATTTTTATACCTTAAAAAAGAATGAGACAGGGTCTTGCTATATTGCCCAGGCTGGTCTCAAACTCTTGGTCTCAAGTAATTTTCCTACCTCAGCCTCCCAAAGTGCTGAGATTACAAGTGTGACCCACCACACCCAGCCCTTTTTCTTTTCTTTTCTTTTCTTTTTCTTTTTTTTTTTTTTTTTTTTTTTTTTTTTTGACAGAGGGTCTCACTCGGTTGCCCAGGCTGGAGTGCAGTGGCACAATCATGGCTCACTGCAGCCTCGGCCTCCTGAGCTCAAGCAATCCTCCCGCCTCAGCCTCCCAAGTAGACGGGACTACAGGCATGTGCCATTATGCCCAAATAATTTCTTTTTTTAATTTTTGTATATGTGCTGCCAAGGTGAGCACTCTTTTTTAAGTTTTTCTAGATACAGGGTCTTGCTATGTTGCCCAGGCTGGTCTTGAACTTTGGCCTCAAGTAATCCTCCTGCCTCAGCCTCCCAAAGTGCTGAAATCACAGGCATGAGCCACCATTTCCAGCAGTTTTGTTTTTTGAAAGCAGGGTTATGGCTTATATTTATTCTTGATTCTCTATACTTAGCCTAGTGGCAGAATGAAGGCTGTCCTGGAAGAAGTGAGGAGGTTGGGAAAGGAACTCTTTTGTAGGGAGGAAGAAGACATATGGAGTGGAGTTTGGGCTGGGTTTGGAACCTGATACTTTCTGCAATATTGACAAATGTGAATAAGACCTTTTTAGTCAAAAGTCATACAGACACATGGTTTGGCTGGGTAGTCACATGCTTTTGCCTGTTGAGTTTTGTGACGTGAATGTGTTTTCTGCTGAACCAACCCCTTGGGGCCTGCTAAAACAGGTGGCTCAAAAACAACTTTGTTTTCTTGGGTGGAGTAATTTCCTGGTGTTTTTCTCAAAAGTTGTCAACTTTTATTTTAGTGATGGAGGCTAATCTTGACAACTTTTATGGTCAGGCATTCTCAATATGTTTTAAAATGGGTTTCAGGCAAGGTGTGGTGGCTCATGCATGTAATCTCAGCACTTTGGGAGGCTGAGGCGGGAGCATCACTTGAGGCCAGGATTTTGAGACCAGCATGGGTAACATAGCAAGACCCCATCTCTTCAAAAAAATGAAAAAATTAGCTGGGTGTGGTGGAACAAGCCTCTAGTTCTAGCTACTCAGGGGGCTGAGATGGGAAGATTGCCTGTGCCAGGAAGTCCAGGATACAGTGGGCTGTGATAGTGCTACTGTACTCCAGCTGGGTGACAGAGTGAGACCTTGCTTACAAAAAATTTAAAAACAATTTTGTTTTGAGATGGAGTCTTGCTCTGTTGCCCAGTCTGGAGTGCAGTGGCGTGATCTTGGCTCACTGCAACCTCTGCCTCCCGGGTTCAAACAATTCTCCTGTGTCAGCTGCCCGAGTAGCTGGGACTACAGGCCCATCTACTTTTTGTACTTTTAGTAGAGACGGGTTTCACCATATTGGCCAGGCTGCTCTCAAACTCCTGACCTCTCGGCCTCCCAAAGTGCTGTGATTACAGGCGTGAGCCACCGTGACTGGCCAAAACAATTTTTAAATTAAAAAAAATGAGGCCAGGCACGGTGGCTCATGCCTGTAATCCTAGCACTGTGGGAGGCCGAGGCGGGTGGAACACCTGAGGTTAGGAGTTTGAGACCAGCCTTACCAACATGGAGAAACCCCATCTCTACTAAAAATACAAAATTAGCCAGGCGTGGTGGCAAATGCCTGTAATCCCAGCTACTCCGGAGGCTGAGGCAGGAGAATTGCTTGAACCCAGGAAGCAGAGGTTGCAGTGAGCCGAGATCACGCCACTGCACTCCAGCCTGGGCAACAAGAGCAAAACCCCGTCTCGGAAAAAAAAAAAGAAAAAGAAATGGCTTTCATATACAAGATCCAGTTTCTGTTTCTGGTAGTAAGTGCTATTCTTGCTACAGAAGGCTAAAGACAAGCCAGGCGCAGTGGCTCATGCCTGTAATCCCAGCACTTTGGGAGGCCGAGGCAGGAGTTCAAGACCAGCCTGGCCAACATGACGAAACCCCGTCTCTACTAAAAATACAAAAATTAGCTAGGCGTGGTGGCACGTGCCTGTAATCACAGCTACTCAGGAGGCTGAGGTAGGAGAATCGCTTGAACCTGGAAGGCGGAGGTTGCAGTGAGCCTAGATGGCGCCACTGGACTCCAGCCTGGGTGACAGAGTGAGACTCCATCTCAAAAAAAAAAAAAAAAAAAAGGCTAAAGACAGTATTTTCTTTGGACTGAATTAACTGGCACTAATCTGAAAATTTTAACTTTTTACACTATGTCCTAGCCAGAGTGAGAACCTATTGTACAGGGAGATTTCAACAGCAGCATGGACCACCTTTTGCCAGATGAGGCACTGGTTATCTGTGTGGGGCTGGCACTGGGATGAGTACTTAGTGAGAATGGGGTAGGGTGGGGTGGAGACTGAAACACGGCCTCTAATCTGGACTCAGCAATCTCCTTTTGAGGTTTGGCAACTCGGTTTAGGAATGTGCCCACAACTTTAAGGTTTGTGATGGGAATGAGAAGAGAAGGGTTGAGGGACCCACCCAGAATACAGTGTTCCACGTCCCTCATGCAAAGAAGGGCTGGGCAGGTGCCAGCATGTCAAGGTTCCCAGCCAATTCTGGCAGATTCTCTGAGAGACAAGCTCTGTCGTGATTCCAGCACCACCCATTATTGCTACATCTTCCACACAACATGTCTCCTGAAAACATCTCCCTCCAGGACATTGTTCCAAAAGCAAGGCCAAGACGCAGGCAGAAGTCCACTTCTGAGGAATGAGAATGCATGCTGGAGACAGAGCAATACCCCGGTGTGTGCCTCTTGTGAGTGGGGCAATTTGCCCAGTTGAGAAACAGGCCAATTAACCACCCTTGGTATTTGAACAGCCATTCCTTACTCATCTGGGTTCTTTTCTGCTTTAAGTATTTTTATTCTTGATCGTGCCAGACAGGCATGTGTGTTTGCACCTAAAAGGTCATTTTTATATTTGTCAGTTCTCCAGGAAACCTCTGCCGCTACCAAATTCAACATGCTGTCAAACTGAACCGATCTCCTCTCTTCCTACCACTGGCTTCCCTTTGCCACCTCCTCATTCCTTCCAGGGAGGGCTTCCTCCACTCTCAGACTAGAGGCTTTGGCAATGCTCCTTTACTTATTCATTAGTTCATTTGATATTCAAATACATATTCAAATACTTATTGAACATTTCTTTTTTTTTTTTTTTGAGACAGAATCTTGCGCTATCACCCCGGCTGGAGTGCGGTGGCACGATCTCAGCTCACTGCAACCTCTGCCTCCTGGGTTCAAGCAATTCTTCTGCTTCAGCCTCCCAAGTAGCTAGAACTACAGGCATGTGCCACCATGCCTGGCTAGCTTTTGTATTTTTAGTAGAGACGGGGTTTCACCGTATTGGCCAAGCTGGTCTCGAACTCCTGACCTCATGATCTGCCTGCCTCGGCCTCCCAAAGTGCTGGGATTACAGGCATGAGCGACCTCGCCCAGAGAACATTTCTTTTTCTTTCTCTTTTTTTTTTTTTTGAGACAGAGTTTCACTCTGTTGCCCAGGCTGGAGTACAATGACGGGATCTCGGCTCACCTCCACCTCCCCAGTTCAAGCAATTCTCCTGCCTCAGCCTCCTGAGTAGCTGGGATTACAGGCATGTGCCACCATGCCCAGCTAATTTTGTATTTTTAGTCAAGACGGGTTTTCTCCATTTTGGTCAGGCTGGTCTCGAACTCCCGACCTCAGGTGATTCGCCCACCTTGGCCTCCCAAAGTGCTGGGATAACAGGCATGAGCCACTGTGCCCGGCCTCTTTCTCATTTTTATTGGCAGTTATCACTAGCTTGAATTATCTTGTTTATTGATTTATCTTTTTTTTTTTTTTTTGAGACAGAGTCTCACTCTGCCCAGGCTGGAGTGCAGTGGTACAATCTCTGCTCACTGCAACCTCTGCCTCCCGGGTTCAAGCAATTCTCCTGCCTCAGCCTCCCGAGTAGCTGGGATTACAGACACTTGCTGCCACGCCTGGCTAATTTTGTATTTTTAGTAGAGACAGGGTTTCACCATGTTGGCCAGGCTGGTCTTGAACTCCTGACCTCAAGTGATCCACACACCTCGGCCTCCCTGTAACCTGGGGTTACAGGTGTGAGCCACCTCGCCTGGCTTATCGTTTTTTACCTCTTCCTCATTGAGCTCATTCACTGCTGTATTCACATTGCCTAAAACAGTGTCCAGTATGGAATAAATGCTCGATACGTATTTGAAGAATAAATGAACAAATCTATGTAAGATATTTGTAATTTAGTAAGCAATACAAATTTAACAAATTATGCTTTTATTTATTTATTTTATTTTTAAATTTTATGTATTTATTTTTTGAGACAGAGTTTTGCTCTTATTGCCCAGGCTGGAGTTCAATGGCGCCATCTCAGCTCACTGCAACCTCTGCTTCCTGGGGTCAAGAGATTTTCCTGCCTCAGCCTCCTGAGTAGCTGAGATTACAGGCACCTGCCACCATGCCCAGATAATTTTCTTGTATTTTTAGTAGAGACAGAGTTTCACCATGTTGGCCAGGCTGGTCTCGAACTCCTGACCTCGTGATCCACCCCCTTTGGCCTCCCAAAGTGCTGGGATTACAGGCGTGAGCCACCGCGCCCGGCCTTAAAAGTGTTTTTATCAGGAAGTGTTCCCAGAAAAACAGTTTAAGGAAGTAGTGACATAAGAAAAGAAGGAGAGGCCAGACACCGTAACTCACACCTGTAATCCCAGCACGTTGGGAGGCTGAGGCTGGGATAATTTGAACCCAGGAGTTTGATACTAGCTTGGGCAACATAATGAGACCCCATCTCTACAAAAAAAAATTTTTTTAATTGGCTGGTCATGGTGGCACACGCCTGTAGTCCCAGCATTCGAGAGGCTGGGTGGGGAGGATCACTTGAGCCCAGGAGGGAGGAGGGAGTCTGCAATGACCTGTGATTGCGCCACTGCACTCCAGCCTGGGTGACAGAGCGAGACCCTGTCTCAAAAAAAAAAAAAAAAAAAAAAGAAGAAGAAAAAGTTACTTTCTTTTTTTTTTGAGACAGAGTCTCGCTCTGTCGCCCAGGCTGGAGTGCAGTGGCGCAATCTCGGCTCACTGCAAGCTCTGCCTCCCGGGTTCACGCCATTCTCCTGCCTCAGCCTCCCGAGTAGTTGGGACTACAGGTGCCCGCCACCATGCCTGGCTAATTTTTTGCATGAAAAGTTACTTTCATATAAATTTCTCATTACCTTTCAAGATAAATTACCACTGCTAAGCAAAGGCAGAGAAAATCCAGGCCTAAGACTCCAATTCTCCAGACCCAGGGTTGGGGTTGCAAAGGAAAAATGGCTCTGGATTGGGAGAGATTCTGGAAGAAGTGGGATGAGCTCATTACATGGGGGAGGTGTGGGTGAGGAGGAACCCAGTTCATTTGGGACCAGAGTCCTGCAAAGACAAACGGGTTCTAAGAGAAGGGAAGGGGCCCTGGAGCTCATTTTGGTGGTTTTGTTTTATGGGGTTTTGTTTTGTTTATAAGGGGGCTGGGATGAGTGAAACGTTGGAAGACTGGTTCTATTGCAGGTGCAGGAGGCCAAGGTGAGGGATGAACTCACAGCGGCCAGTGTCTCGATGAGGGGAATGTGGTGGTGCATGAAAACTCAGAGATGCTAGCAAGTGCGGAGCCCAAAGGGATGTTACAGCTCTTGCTAGGGGAGTCCTGAGGTCTGAGCCCCCAGAAAAGTCGCAGCTCTTCACCCCTGTAGCTTGGCAACTGGAAGCATGTTACAGTTCTCTTTCTCTCATAGTCCAGTGAGCAGGGTGCTACAGCTGTTTCATTTCTGCCACTTGCAGCTTGGTGAGTTCCAGGTTCTTGTCTCTCGACCAAGAGTAATAAAGTGCACAGACACCAGAAAGTAAGACAGAGAAGAATTTTATTGAGTAACAGAAGGAAAACTCTCAACTGCAAGAGGGGACCCTCAAAGCAGGTTGCTGTCTTTGAGGCTGAGTCTGGGGTTTTTATGGGCTTAAAATGGGAAAGTGCATGCTGATTGGTCCATGGGTGGGCTTGGAAAAAGCACCATTTGATTGGTTAAAAGGCATCATCCAGGCCGGGCACAGTGGCTCATGCCTGTAATCCCAGTACTTTGGGAGGCCAAGGCAGGTGGATCACCTGAGGTTGGGAGTTCGAGACCAGCCTGACCAACATGGAGAAACCCCATCTCTACTAAAAATACAAAATTAGCCAGGCGTGGTGGCACATGCCTGTAATCCCAGCTACCTGGGAGGCTGAGGCAGGAGAATTGATTGAACCTGGGAGGTGGAGGTTGCAGTGAGCCAAGATTGCACCATTGCACTCTAGCCTGAGCAACAAGAGTGAAACTGTCTCAAAAAAATAAAAAGGAATCGTCCAGGTGGAACCAATCAAGAGAGAGGGTAAGATGAGGATACAAGTTCTCACTCTGGTCTTGGTCTCTATCTGGAACTGGTACCTTGGTTTCAGGCTTTAAACTGTCTTTGGCTTGAAGGTTGGGTTTCACCAGGGACCCATCTCTGTCTGCCTAAAAATTTATCTGTCTCCTGTTGCTATCATTTTTACCCTAGACCAAAAGCAAGATGGCAGCAACAGATCATCGCACCTCTGCAGTCTGTCTGCTAGTGGCTACAGCCACCTCCTACTTCCACAGATCCCACTCAAGGATTCTCAAAGCTGCAGGAATAAGATTTCTTTCCAGCTCCCTTCCTGGTCGTGGTTCCTCATGTCAGCTTCTTGAAGGCTGGGGTAACTATTTTCCTGTAGTAAAATTTCCTGTGATAGTCTTTCCTTTATTGCCTCTCTTATGTATAAAATGGCAGTATTAAAATTCCTTATACTGAATGTACTGTCAATTTTCAAAGTTATTTACATGGTAAAATAAAAATATATTCTTTAAATATGCAAATCTGTATTTGTATATTTTGTGCTTCCACTTGTATAATAAGGAAAGGATAGACCCTTGCCTTAAGAAAGGAAGAAGCGGGCAGATGCAGTGGCTCACTCCTGTAATCCCATCACTTTGGGAAGCCAAAGCGGGCAGATCACCTGAGCTGGGAGTTCGAGACCAGGCTGACCAACATGGCGAAACCCCGTCTCTACTAAAAACACAAATTAGCCAGGCATGGTGGCACATGCCTGTAATCCCAGGTACTGGGGAGCCTGAGGTTGGAGAATCACTTGAAGCCAGGAGGCAGAGGTTGCAGTGAGCCGAGATCCCACCATTGCACTCCAGCCTGGGCAACAAGAGAAAAACTCCGTCTCAAAAAAAAAAAAAAGAAAAGAAAAGAAAAAAAAAAAGAAAGGAAGAAGAATCTTAGCCAGGCTGACTGAAAAGTAGAAAGTCAGGGTTGGAGAAAATTGGTTATTCCAGAGACAGGATTTGGAGATTTGAATGTATGTTGGGTGGTAGCCCTTTGGGGCCAGGGAGGAGGGGCGTGTGCCGAGATCGTGTCCCGAAAAATAATAACTCTTGGGTAATGGAGTATATTGGTGTCATAACATGGAAGGGACCACTTTTCTTTGGACTCTAGGCACTGTTTCATGGAGACTCTGCTTCTCACCAACAGTCTTCAATAGTTATTTTAAAATGATGGTACCCAGGGTCAAACTACTGCATTTTCACCAATGGGGCTATAGTCTGGGGAGCAGGACAATATTTGGGAGCTTCATTTCTGGAACAAAGTCACTGAGATTGGCAGCCAGAATTGAGGAATGGTTCAACAAATAGACTCATAAATCAAATAGCTACATATGTTTCTCCTGAATAGGTACAGCAAAGATTAAGAGGCAGGAGTGTTTCCCTAGCCCAGCTCTAATTTCCTAATCTTGGTAATCTTTTTTTTTTTTTTAAGACAGAGTCTTGCTCTGTCGCCCAGGCTGGAGTGCAGTGTCGTGATCTCGGCTCACTGCAACCTCCGCCTCCCAGGTTCAAGCGATTCTCCTGCCTAAGCCTCCTGAGTAGCTGGGATTACAGGCATGCACCACCATGCCCAGCTAATATTTGTATTTTTAGTAGAGATGGGGTTTCATCATGTTGGTCAGGCTGGTCTCAAACTCCTGACCTTGTGATCCGCCTGCCTCAGGCTTTCAAAGTGCTGGGATTACAGTCATGAGCCACCGCGCCCAGCTGGCAATCTTTATTTGGAGAATTTGAGGAAGAGATCAGTGCTCTTCTTAGTCGTATCAACCGTATACCGCTTCCATACTCTTCTTAACAATAGCAAGGGCAGTGGGATGCGGAGCTCTCCTGCTGAAGGGGCTGCTGGGAACAGAAGTAGGTATAGGTCCTGCCAGGAAGCACAGGAAAGATGAGGGTCCAGGTAGTGCTTTCCCTCACTGCCGGCCTGTCCTAGTGCCAGAGGCAACAGTGTGCTTCTGGGGAGAGGCACATTCATATATTCATTTAGCATTAACTGCTTAATTGATTGGTAGATTCATTCATATCATTTATTCTTGAACTTACGTCTTTGGGCAGTAAGAACTGTATTCTTGTTAGCATTCTTTCATATTCCCATTTCTTCTACCTTAATGTATCATCAGCAATTATTTGTCATTAGGCATTCAAGTGATGTTGCGTACTCATTCATTCTAATTTTCTGCCTCCATTTACTCAAATTTCATTTACTTATTTATTTCAACTTCAAATTTCCTTTTTTATATTTCATAACTTCACTCAAATGTATTCATTTGTTCATTCAAATTAAATTTAATTATTTTAAATAAATGATTCAAAGGAGAAATAGTCAAATCTCTTCATTTTTTTTTTTTTTGCATTGTGATGTGCAAAAGAAAAGAGGCAAGAAAGAAAGGCAGAAAGTGCTTCTATGGTAGATCAGATTGATCTATCACCTATCTATCTACCTATCTTCTATCTATCTATCATCTATCTATCTATATCTATTATCTATCATCTATCTCTCTATCTGCCATCTACTCATTCCTCCGTCCAATCTATCAATTCCCAATTCCATCCACCCAGTTCCCACCTGAGACAAAGTTCCAGAGTTCTATGTTTTGTTATCCCCATTCTTTGAAGACCAGTTGCCCCAAATCAAAAAGGTTCCTGGAAACTGGAGCTGCTCTCATGTGTTACTCAGTAGCACGTTTCCCTGTTTTGAGTGTCCTAGATTAGATTTAAGTGTCCCTGAGTCAGCAAGTCTTCTGCATGGTCCCGGAGGCAAGAGGACCAAGCATGGGAAGAGGACCAAGAACTGCACCATATTTCTTTCCACCCTCAGACTTGCCCCAGATTTTGGTTCCAGGCTCATCCCAGAAGAGTTTCACTTATATGGGTAAAGTATATCTGAATTATGCAAGTAGCCCTGGTGTCTCTGGCTAGTGGGAGTCAGAATGTTTGCGGCCAGGACAGTGTCTACTTCTGTAGGCCTAGAGGAAAACAGCTCATTTTTCCCTGACACAAATTCAGGATCCATGAGATAGGGATCCCAGATGCCTGAAGCCATCCATCTACTAGGGATGAGGTGGTTCAGACCCAAGTAGTCACAGGGATCCCCCATGGAAAACAGTCAAAGTATACCTGCCATGACAAAGAGTGACCTCTGAATAAAATGCTCCCAGTGACTTCTGATGAGGAACCATTGGATTCTATTTTATTTATTTATTTATTTTTGAGACAGACTCTCGCTCTGTCATCCAGGCTGGAGTGCAGTGGCACAATCTCGGCTCACTGCAACCTCCGCCTACCAGGTTCAAGCAATCCTCCTGCCTCAGCCTCCAGAGTAGCTGGGATTACAGGCGCCCTCCACCACGCCTGGCTAATTTTCGTATTTTTAGTAGAGATGGGGTTTCACTATATTGGTCAGGCTGGCTTTGAACGCCTGACCTCAGGTGATCCACCCACCTTGGCTTCCCAAAGTGCTGGGATTACAGGTGTGAGCCATCGCGCCCGGCCGTGGATTCTACTAATAGGGAGCTCAGACCCACATAAAGCTATGGGTTAAAATTGGAGTCAGACCTTGTATTTGACCATGTTTTCTTAAATATGACATCAAAAGCTGAGACAACAAAAGATAAATTAGATAATTTGGACTTCCTTAAAGTTTAAAATTTTTGTGCATTAAAGGACACTATTGGCCAGGCACAGTAGTTCAAAGTGTAACCATTTTGGGATTGGGTGGGATGTGGTGGCTCACACCTGTAATCCCAGTACTTTGGGAGGCTGAGGCGGGAGGCTTGCTTGAACTCAGAAGTTTGAGACTAGCCTGGCCAACATGGCAAAACCCTATCTCTATAAAAATATAAAAATTAGCTGGGTGTGGTGATGCATACCTGTACTTGAGCTACTCAGGAGGCTAAGGTGGGAGGATCACCTGAGCCCAAGTGTTCGAGACTACAGTGAGCCAAGATCACACCACTGCACTCCAGCCTGGGTGACAGAGCAGGTCCATGTCTCAGAAAACAAACAAACAAACAAACACCAGGAAAAGCTCAGTTATCTAGGACTCAACCAGAATCCTTGGCTTCTTTAGTTTCCTTATAAAACAAACAAAAAACCAAAGTGCAAACCCAGCACTTTAGGAGGCTGAGGCAGGAGGATTGCTTGAGGCCAGGAGTTGGAGACCAGCCTGGGCAACATAGTAAGATACCTCTACAAAATATAGACATATATATTAGCTGGGCTCTGACAGACTGCACCTCCATGTGCCACTCAGACATGCCCCCCGCTGCTCCCTCATGAGCAAAGGCTGGAGAAGCCTTCCGGCCACTAACTGCCGGCCGCCGTGTTGTATCCTATGCTCTCCTTTTTGGGCCGTCACAGGGTTTTGGAGGTGGTGGTGGAGGTGGTGGAGGTTGGGGTCCAGACATGTTGGTGTCAGTAGGAGGGCCAGGCCACACGTGTCCCAGATTACTGGGGGGTACATTGAGGGGTGGGCTGTGGGGTGAACAGGATTCATCCCTGAAAATAATCTGCCTCAGGGCACAGAAATCCCCACCTGGCCAGAGACCTGGGCCATTTCCTCCCACCAGTGATTCTCTAACTGTAATATGGGGACAGCCTGGGTAGGATGAGGCTGTCGGGGTTGGGTCTCTCCTGAGGTTGGAGGGATGTGGCCAGAAGGATTAAGATGATTAACCAAGTATCCATCCCATTGCAGTAACTGAATTTGCCCTTCAGTGAACACTTTGGCCTCCTCTTGATCTCACAATGATATATTTTTCATAATACAAAAATAATGCATATTTCATCCTTCAGACTTTGAAAAAAATACTTGTATGTTAACTTCTATTCCTTGGATGCATAGAAGAAATTAAGTGGTGTCCCCTGTTGTCACCTGATTAGGAGGAATTGTTGGGATTAAGCTCCAAGAAAGAGTGCTGCAGACTGGCTAAGCCGATGTTGGTGTGCTTGGAGGGAAAGGAAGACTGGCCTTTGTGGCAGAAGAAAGCCATCAAGGGCTCAAAAGAAAATAGGGACATGGGGGCCGGGCGCGTGGCTCACGCCTGTAATCCCAGCACTTTGGGAGGCTGAGGCGGGGGGATCACGAGGTCAGGAGATCGAGACCATCCTGGCTACACAGTGAAACCCCATCTCTACTAAAAATACAAAAAAAAAAAAAAATAGCCGGTGTGGCGGCATGTGCCTGTAGTCCCAGCTGCTGGGGAGGCTGAGGCAGGAGAATGGTGTGAGCCTGGGAGGCGGAGCTTGCAGTGAGCCGAGATCGCGCCACTGCACTCCAGCCTGGGTGACAGAGCGAGACTCCGTCTCAAAAAAAATAAATAAATTAATTAATTAAATAAAATAAAATAGGGACATGGCAGTTGACCTCGCTAAAGGGCTACCTACTAGATGAAATCTTAGGCTCTTTTGCATTACAGTGTTGGGACATAGCACTAACATTCAATGTGAAAAAAGAGGAGTGATGAGATTTGTTATTCTTTCAGCATTACACATAAGTTTTTCTTGTTTCGAGGAATGCTGATGCCAATGATGACTTCATGTCTAATTTCAATTACCATTAGTATCTCACCCTGGTTGACTACATTGAACTTTACTATCCTCAGACAAGGTGCCCAATCTTTCTCCACTCCTTGCCTCTGACCTCACCGTTCTGTTTGCCTTGGCATCAGTCCTTACTTGATTCTTTCTTCATCTGGCAAATATGGCTGGCAAACAGCAGCTGTCCTCAGAAGCCTTTCTTCGTTCCAACAAACAGAAATAGGTGTGATTTCTGTTATTTTATAGAATTGTGGTCAAATCTCACTTATTCAATATTACACTTAATTAAAATTATCTCATTTTACTGTAGAATTCTGTTCAATACATTTTACACTTTATTATAATTAAATTCCTCACATCTTTATGTCCTTCCCTGGACTATGAATTGGTGCCCTGAGAATCTAGACACCTTATATTCACCTTAAAATCCCATCATCCAGTAGGGTGTTGGATATGTAGGAGATGTTCAGGAAATCTTGTCAAATAATTGAATGAATTTCATGTAGCCACAGAAAAGTTCTGTTTTGGAAAATAAATTGAAACAATATTTTAGCAGGGCAATTTGACAATATATATTTCAAATTTAAACTGTTCACATCCTTTGACCAAGAGATTTCCTCCTGGGAATTTGAGCTATGAACAATCCTCCTACATGAAAATTCATTCAACCTGGCTGCTTTAGCTTAATTTATATGGTTGTGATCATATAGTAGAGGTATGCCATGCTTTCTTACATTTGATATTCAACCATTTTCATTTACCACTTCATAGTCTTCATGCACATAATTTTTGTGACAATGTAAATGGTTCATATGGTGTCTGTTTCTTGGTTTGCTTAGCTGTTCTCATATTGTGGAATTGCATTTGTTATTCTTTCAGCATTACACTTATATTATCCAGTGATCACCTTTACATATAAAGGTTTTTGTGTTGTTAGGAAGACAAAGCGCATGTTGGATTGCCCAATTATTTCTTGAGTCTTTTTTTTTATTTTTTTGAGACAGAGTCTCACTCTGTTGCCCAGGCTGAAGTGCAATGGCATGATCTCTGCTCATCACAACCTCCACCTCCCAGGTTCAAGCGATTCTCCTGCCTCAGCCTCCCGAGTAGCTGGAACTACAGGTGCGCACCACTGTGCCTGGCTAATTTTTGTACTTTTAGTAGAGACAGGGTTTCACTATGTTGGCCAGGCTGGTCTCGAACTCCTGACCTTGTGATCTGCCCACCTCAGCCTCCCAAAGTGCTGGGATTACAGGCGTGAGACACCGCACCCAGACTTTTTCCTTCAACTTTTAAGTTCTGGGGTACATGTGCAGGATGTGCAGGTTTGTTACATAGGTAAGGTGTGCCATGGTGGTTTGCTGCACAGATCAACCTATCATCTAAGTATTAAGCCCAGCATCCATTAGCTATTCTTCCTGCTGCTCTCCCTCCCGCTCCCCACCCTGACAGGTCCCAGTGTGTGCTGTTCCCCACAATGTGTCCAGGTGTTCTCATCGTCCAGCTCCCACTTATAAGTGAGAACATGTGGTGTTTGGTTTTCTGTTCCCATGTTAGTTTGTCGAGGATAATGGCTCCATCCATGTTCCTACGAAGGACATGATCTCGTTCCTTTTTATGGTTGCACATTTCTTGACTCTTGATATATATCATCTTTGTGGTTTTCATTCTCTTTTAAAGTATTTGTGAATATGATGAGGTAAAAAAGTATCTCAGATTTTGTTTCGCATTTTATTGTTTGTTAGAAAGATTGAGCTTTATTTCACTATCATTTATTACTAATTGCATTTCCTACCTGAGGAACTGTATTTTCTTACATACCTTTCACACACATGACACTAACATTTTTCTTGTTTTTTTTTTTTTTGAAACTGAGTTTTGCTCTTGTTGCCCAGGCTGGAGTGCAATGGGGGCAATCTCAGGTCACTGCAACCTCTGCCTCCCAGATTCAAGCAATTCTCCTGCCCAGCCACTCAAGTAGCTGGGATACAGGTATGTGCCACCATGCCCAGCTAATTTTGTATTTTTAGTAGAGACGGGGTTTCACTATGTTGGTCAGGCTGGTCTCAAACTCCTGACCTCAGGTAATCCACCCATCTCAGCCTCCCAAAGTGCTGTGATTACAGGCATGAACCACCGTGCCCAGGCTCTTATTTCATATAAGCTAATTTGTGCAAGATATTCATTTAGCAAATAATTTTGAGCTCTTCCCAGGTGTGGGACATTGCTTTAGCTGCTAGGGATAGTTAACAAACAAGCAAAAATCTTTGCATTCATAGGATTTAAATCCTAATGTGTGAGACAGATAAGTAAAACAGGATTTCAGTATTTTAGGTAGTGAGAACTACTTTTCAGTTAATAGTTTGATTCTCTGTGATTTTTTTCTTCTATTTAAAAAATCATGTTCTATCTTTTTAGAGTTTTTTCTTAAACTTTAACCTACAAAACTTAAAGTCATAAGACTTTAATGTGGAACCCTTTAGTTCTGATCAATCTTCTGTTTGTTCTGCATTTTATTATTGAACAATATTTAATTCTACCTCATGTTTATGTACTTTCCAAGTAATACAATATATTCATTTTATTTAGTTTTAGTTTAGAAATACTCACATATTTACTAATATTTTGCTTCATTCTTGCATCTCATACCTTCCAGGATCATTTGTGGTATTCATCACTAAGCCTTGATGTTTCATAAATAAAATTCAAAACGCTTTTTTTTAAGTAGAAAAAATGCATTAACTGAGAATCCTTAAGACTATAAAGATGCTGAATTCTAATAGATAAGAATTTTTTCTTTGTTAAGCTCTTCCTCAGTGCCCTGATATTTAATAAGGAAAAAGGGGGAAAAAAAGACTGAACAGTAACATTTTAAAAAGATACCTGGCCGGGTGCGGTGTCTCACGCCTGTAATCCCAGCACTTTGGGAGGCTGAGGCAGGCGGATCACCTGAGGTCGGGAGTTCGAGACCAGCCTGACCAACATGGAGAAACCCCGTCTCTACTAAAATACAAAATTAGCCGGGCGTAGTGGCACATGCCTGTAATCCCAGCTACTCAGGAGGCTAAGGCAGGAGAATCACTTGAAACCTGGAGGCGGAGGTTGCGGTGAGCCGAGATGGCGCCATTGCAATCCAGCCTGGGCAACAAGAGTGAAACTCTGTCTCGAAAGAAAAAAAAAAAGATGCCAGGTGTGGTGGCTCACGCCTGTAATCCCAGCACTTTGGTAGGCTGAGGTGAGAGGATCACTTGAGCCCAGGAGGTCGAGGCTGTAGTGAGCTGTGATCGCAGCACTGCACTCTAGACTGGGGGACAGTGGGACCCTCAGTAAAGAAAATAAAAAATAAAAAAGATGGGCTTTATTAAACTCTATACACGATTTTTTGGGTAAATGCTTTAATATTTATTTTTCCTTTTTTTTTTTTGAGATGGATTCTTGCTCAGTTGCCCAGGCTGGAGTGCAGTGGCGTGATCTTGGCTCACTGAAACCTCCACCTCCCAGGTTCAAGTGATTCTCATACCTCAGCCTCCTGAGTAGCTGGGATTACAGGCATGTGCCACCACACCCAGGTAATTTTTGTATTTTTAGTAGAGATGGGATTTCACTATGTTGGCCAGGTTGGTCTCAAACCCCTGATCTCAAGTGGTCCACCCATCTTGGACCTCCCAAAGTGCTGGGATTACAGGCATGAGCCACCACACCTGGCCAAATGCTTTAATTTAATAGTAATTCCAGTTGGTAGAACATTTAAATTTTTTCAGCTTAATAAAATGACAGAATTGCTATACCAAGGTTATTGCTGTTCTTAGTAATCTGGATGACAAAATAAGAAGTCATTTTGGGCTAGAGCACTTCTGCATACAGTATGGTCCCTCAGTATCCAGTAGGGGATTAGTTCCAGGACCCCCCCTTGTTACCAAAATTCGAGGAGGCTCAGGTTCCTTATATAAAATGGTTAGTATCTGTATATAACCTATGCACATCCTCCAATATGCATAAGTCATCTCTAGATTACTTATTTTACCTAATACAGTGCAAGTGCTATTTTAATAGTTGTTATACCGAATTGTTTTTATTTGTATTATTTTTATTGTTGTATTGTTATTTATTATTTATTTATTTTTATTTCAATAACTTTTGGGGTACAAATGGTTTTTGGTTTATTTCAATAACTTTTGGGTTACAAATGGTTTTTGGTTACATGGATGAATTCTACAATGGCGAATTCTGAGATTTTAGGGCACCCATCACCCAAACAGTGTACATGGTACCTGATATGTAGTATTTTATCCCGCACCCTGCTCCCAACCTCCCCACCCCAAGTCCCCAAATTCCATTATATCACTCTATCTCTTTGCGTCCTCATAGCCTAGCTCTTACTTATAAGTCAGAACATACGGTATTTGGTTTTTCATTCCTGAGTTGCTTCACTTAGAATAATGGCCTCCAGCTCCATCCAAGTTGGCTCACAAGACATCATTTTATTCCTTTTTGTGGCTGAGTAGTATTCCATGGTGTATACATACCACATTTTCTTTATCCCCTCTTTAGTTGATGGGCACTTATGTTGGTTATCTTTGCATTTGCAAATTGTGCCACTATAAATGTGTGTCTGCGTGTGTCTTTTTCATAGAATGACTTTTTTTCCTCTGGGTAGATCCCCAGTGCTGGAATTGCTGGATCAAATGGTAGATCCTGCTTTTAGTTTTTTAAAGGAATCTCCATACTATTTTCCTTTGAGGTCGTATTAATTTATATTCTTACTAGCAGTGTAAATGTGTTCCCTCTTCACCACCTCCATGCCAACATCTATTGTTTTTTGACTTTTAATTATGGCCATTCTTGTAGGAGTAAGGTGGTATCTCATTACGGTTTTAATTTGCATTTCCCTAATGATTAGTGATGTTGAGCATTTTTTCATATGTTTGTTGGCTGTATATCTTCTTTTGAGAAATGACTGTTCATGGTCTTTGCCCACTTTTTGATGGGATTATTTGTTTTTTTCCTTGTTGATTTGTTTGAGTTCCTTGTAGATTCTGGATACGAATCCTTTGTCAGATACATAGTTTGCAAATATTTTCTACCACTCTGTGGGTTGTCTGTTTACTCTGTTAATTATTTCTTTTGTTGTGTAGAAGCTCTTTAGTTTAGTTAGGTCCTGATATGGTTTGGCTATGTTCCCACCCAAATCTCATCTTGAATTCCCACATGTTGTAGGAGGGACCCAGTGGGAGATAATTGAATCATGGGGGGCAAGTCTTTCCCATGCTGTTCTCAGGATAGTGAATAAGTCTCATGAGATCTGACTTTTTTTTTTTTTTTAGACAGAGTCTCACTCTGTTGCCAGGCTGGAGTACAGTGCCACGATCTCAGCTCACTGCAACCTCTGCCTCCTGGTTTCAAGCGATTCTCCTGCCTCAGCCTCCAGAGTAGCTGGAACTTCAGGCGCACAC
Organism: Pan troglodytes; assembly: GCF_028858775.2. NCBI lineage: Eukaryota > Metazoa > Chordata > Mammalia > Primates > Hominidae > Pan > Pan troglodytes. Next base: position 36,945,057 of record NC_086015.1, read on the forward strand.
CACCCCCACCAGCTAATTTTTGTATTTTTAGTAGAGATGGGGTTTCACCATGTTGGCCAGTATTGTCTCGATCTCTTGACCTTTGGGAGGCTGTTCGCCTCGGCCTCCCAAAGTGCTGGGACTACAGGTGTGAGCCACTGCATATGGCGAGATCTGATCTCTCTCTTATCCCTGCTACCATCCACGTAAGACATGACTTGCTCCTCCTTGCCTTCTGTCATGATTGTGAGGCTTCCCCAGCCATGTGTAACTATAAGTCCAATTAAACCTCTTTCTTTTTTTTTTCTTTTTGAGATGGAGTCTCACTGTGTCACCCAGGCTGGAGTGCAGTGGTGCGATCTAGGCTCACTGCAAGCTCCGCCTCCTGGGTTCATGCCATTCTCCTGCCTCAGCCTCCCAAGTAGCTGGGACTACAGGCACCCGCCAGCATGCCTGGCTGATTTTTTTTTTTTTTTTTTTTTTTTGTATTTTTAGTGGAGACAGGGTTTCACCATGTTAGCCAGGATGGTCTCAATCTCCTGACCTCGTGATCCACCCACCTCGGCCTCCCAAAGTCCTGGGATCACAGGCATGAGCCACTGCACCCAGCCACCTCTTTCTTTTGTAAATTGCCCTGTCTCAGGTATGTCTTTATCAGCAGCCTGTACTAATAGACTAATACAGTAAATTGGTACCAGTAGAGTGGGGTGTTGCTGAGTAGATACCCAAAAATGTGGAAATGACTTTGGAACTGGGTAACAGGCAGAGATTGGAACAGTTTGGAGGACTCAGAAGAGAGGAAAATGTGGGAATGTTTGGAACTCCCCAAAGACTTGTTGAATGACTTTGACCAAAATGCTGATAATGATGTGGACAATGAAATCCAGGCTAAGGTGGTCTCAGATGGAGATGAGGAAATTTTGGGAACTGGAGCAAAGGTGACTCTTGTTATGTTTTAGCAAAGAGACTGGCAATATTTTGCCTCTGCCCTAGAGATTTGTGGAACTTTGAACTTGAGAGAGATGATTGAGGGTATCTGGCAGAAGAAATTTCTAAGCAGCAAGGCATACAAGAGGTGACTTGGGTGCTGTTAAAGGCATTCAGTTTTATAAGGGAAACAGAGCATAAAAGTTCAGAAAATTTGCAGTCTGACAATCCGATAGAAAAGAAAATCCCATATACTGCGAAGAAACTCAAGGCTGCAGAAATTTGCATAAGTAACGAGGAACCAAATGTTAATCCCCAAGACAATGGGGAAAATGTCTCCAGGGCATGTCAGAGGTCTTCATGGCAGTCCCTCCCATCAGAGGCCCAGAGGCGTAGGAGGAAAGGATGGTTTTGTGGGCTGGGCCTAAGGTCCCTGTGCTGTGTGCAGCCTAGGGACTTGGTGCCCTATGTCCCAGCCATTCCAGCTGTGGCTGAAAGGGGCCAATGTGGATCTCAGGCCATGGCTTTAGAGGGTATAAGCCCCACCCTTGGCAACCTCCATGTGGTGTTGAGTGCACAGAAGTCAAGAACTGAGGTTTGGGAACCTCTGCCTAGATTTCAGAAAATGTATGGAAATGCCTGTATGTCCATGCAGAAGTTTGCTGCAGGGGTGGGCCTCTCATGGAGAACCTCTGCTAGGGCAGTGTGGAAGGGAAATGTGGGGTCAGAGTCCCCACACGGAATCCCTACTGGGGTACCACCTAGTGGAGCTGTGAGAAGAGGGCCACCAGTCCCCAGGGTCCTCCAGACCCCAGAATGGTAGATCCACTGACAGCTTGCACCATGCGCCTGGAAAAGCCACAGACACTCAACGCCAACCCAGGAAAGCAGCTGGGAGACAGGCTGTACCCTGCAGAGTCACAGGGGCAGAGCTGCTAAAGACCATGGGAAACCACATCTTGCATCAGCATGACCTGGATGTGAGACACGGTGACAAGGGAGATCATTTTGGAGATTTAAGATTTGACTGCCCCACTGGATTTTGGACTTGCATGGGACCTGTAGCCCCTTTGTTTTGCCCAACTTCTCCCATTTGGAATGGCTGTATTTACCCAATGCCTGTACCTTGACTGTATCTAGGAAGTAACTAACCTGCTTTTGATTTTACAAGCTCATAGGTGGAAGGGACTTGCCTTGTCTCGGATGAGACTTTGGACTGTGGATTGTTGAGTTAATGCTGAAATGAGTTAAGATTTGGGGGACTATTGGGAAGGCATGATTGGTTTTGAAATGTGAGGAGATGAGACTTGGGAGGGGCCAGGGGCAGGATGATATGGTTTGGCTGTGTCCCCACTCAAATCTCATCTTGAATTCCCGTGGGAGATAATTGAATCATGGTGGCAAGTCTTTCCTGTGCTGTTCTCATGACAGTGAATAAGTGTCATGAGATCTGATGGTTTTAAAAAGAGGAGTTCCCCTGCACAAGCTCTCTCTTTTTGCCTGCTGTCATTCATGTAAGACGTGACTTGCTCCTCCTTGCCTTCAGCCATAATCGTTAGGCTTCCCCAGCCATGTGGAACTGTAAGTCCAATTAAACCTCTTTCTTTTGTAAATTGCTCTATCTTAGGTATGTCTTTATCAGCAGTGTGAAAACGGATTAATATAGGTCCCATTTATTTATTTTTGGTTTTGTCACATTTGCTTTTGGGGTGTTAGTCATGAATTCTTTGCCTAGGCCAATGTCCAGAAAAGTTTTCCAATGTTATATTCCAGAATTTTTATGGTTTCAGGTCTTAGATTTAAGTCTTTATACATCTTGAGTTGATTTTTGTATAGGGCGAGAGATGGAGATCCAGTTTCACTCTTTTTTTTTTTTTTTTTTTTTTTTTGGAGACGCAGTCTCACTCTGTTGCCCAGGCTGGAGTGCAGTGGCACGATCTCAGCTCACTGCAACCTCCACCCTCCAAGTTCAAGCGATTTTCCTGCCTCAGACTCCCAAATAGCTGAGATTACAAGCACCTGCCACTGCGCCCGGCTGATTTTTTGTATTTTTTTAGTAGAACTGGGATTTCACCATCTTGGCCAGGCTGGTCTTGAACTCCTGACCTCACGATCCACCCACCTCAGCCTCCCAAAGTGCTAGGATTACAGGTGTGAGCAACCGCGCCTGGCCTCCAGTTTCAGTCTTTTATATGTGGCTTGTCAGTTTTCCCAGCACCATTATTTATTTATTTATTTTTGAGATGGAGTCTTGCTCTGTCACCCAGGCTAGAGTGCAGTGGCGCGATCTCGGTTCACTGCAACCTCTGCCTCCCGGGTTCAAGCAATTCTCCTGCCTCAGCCTCCCAAGTAGCTGGGATTACAGGTGCCCACCACCATACCTGGCTAAGTTTTGTATTTTTAGTAGAGACAGGGTTTCACCATGTTGGCTAGGCTGGTCTCAAACTCCTGACCTTGTGGTCTGCCCACCTCGGCCTGTAATCAAAGTGCTGGGGTTACAGGCATGAGTCACCATGCCTGGCCTTCCAGCACCATTTATTGAATAGGGTATCCTTTCTCCAATTTATGTTTTTGTATGGTTTGTTGAAGATCAGTTGGCTGTAAGTATCTGGTTTTATTTCTGGGTTCTCTATTCTGTTCCATTGGTCTAAGTGCCTATTTTTATACTAGTCCCAGTAGTACTGGTACTACAGTACTGTAGTCTACAGTCTTGTAGTATAATTTGAAGTCCAGTAATGTGATGCCTCCACATTTGTTCTTTTTGCTTAGGATTGCTTTGGCTATGCAGGCTCTTCTTTGGTTTCATGCGAACTTTAGGGTTGTTTTTCTAGTTCTGTGAGAAATGATGATGATATTTTGTTAGGAATAGCATAAAATCTGTAGTTTGCTTTGGGTAGTATGGTCATTTTCACAATATTACCTTCCCATCCATGAGCATGGCATATGTTTCCATTTTTTTGTGTGTCATCTATGATTTCTTTCAGCGTGTTTTGTAGTTTTCCTTGTAGAGATCTTTCACCTCCCTTGATTAAGTACACTCCTAGGGTATTGTTTTTTTGGGGTTTTTTTTTTGTTTTTTTTTTTTCAGTTGTTATAAAAGGGATTGAATTCTTGATTTGATTCTCAGTTTGGTCATCGTTGGCATACAGTAGTGCTACTGATTTGTGTACATTAATTTTGTAAACTGAGACTTTATTGAATTTATTAGATCTAGGAGCCTTTTGCATAAGTCTTTAGGGTTTTCGAGGTATACAGTCCTATCATCATCAAGCAATCCTCCCACCTCAGCCTCCCAAAGCAATCCTCACATTTCGGCCTCCCAAAGTGTTGGGATTACAGGCGTGAGCCACTGCACCTAGCTTATTTTTAATTTGTAAATTTTTTTCTCAAATATTTTCCATTCTTTCTTGGTTGAATTTGAGGATGCAGAACCTGCAGCTGTGATGTCCTGACTGCGCTGAAATATGATGGTTGTCTCAAGAAAAAGTTATTGGGGCCTGGTGCAGTGGCTCACACCTGTAATCTCACCACTTTGGGAGGACAAAGTGGGAGGACTGCTTGAGGCCAGGAGTTTAAGACCAGCCTGGGCAACTTAGTGAGACCCTATCTCTACCAAAAATAAAAGAAATTAGCTGTGCATGGTGGCATGTGCCTGTAGTCCCAGCTACTTGGGAGTCAAAGGTTGGGGAATTGCCTGAGCCTGGGAGGTCAAGGCTGCAACAAGCCATGAAAGAAAGCACCACTGCACTCCAGCCTGGGTGACAGAGCAAGACTCTGAAAAAAAAAGAAAGAAAGAAAAGAAAGGAAGGAAGGAAGGAAGAAAGGAAGAAAGGGAGAAAGAAAAAGTTCTTGGATAGGCTGGGCACGGTGGCTCACGCCTGTAATCCCAGCACTTTGGGAGGCCGAGGCGGGCGGATCACGAGGTCAAGAGTTCGAGACCAGCCTGACCAACATAGTGAAACCCTGTCTCTGCTAAAAATACAAAAATTAGCTGGGCGTAGTGGCGCGTGCCTGTAATCCCAGCTACTTGGGAGGCTGGGGCAGGAGAATCGCTTGAACTTGGGAGGTGGAGGTTGGTTGCAGTGAGCCAAGATCGCACTACTGCATTCCAGCCTGGGCGACAGAGCGAGACTCTTGTCTCAAAAAAAAAAAAAAGAAAAAAGAAAAGAAAAAGTTCTTGGATAATTTAAGTTGTGAGCTGAAGTAGCATTTATTTTGTGGAATTCTTTTATATAGTTAAAAATATTTTCTGAAATGAAATGTTGTCTGTGAGTTTTAAAGGCAAAATTGTAAATTTATCATGAAATCAATTTTCTAAATAGTGGTCAATATAAATTGGAAAATGCTGCTGTACCTGCTGCCATCTGCTGGCAGGTTTCATTTCCCTAAAACAGCAATTTTCAAAGTGTGGTCTATGGATCCTGGGGGGAATGGGGGGAAAGAGGTCCCTGAGATCCCTTCCTGAGTATCCATGATATCAAAACTGTATTCCTAATAATACTATAACTTTATCTTTTTCACTCTGTTGATATTTGCTCTGATGGCGGGCAAAACCACTGAGGATCTTTGGACAAATCAAGGCACAACCACCAAACTGAACTTAAAAATGTACTTTCTTCACTGCTGTGCACTCCCAGAACCAGTTTCACTTAATAATGTCCTTGCAGGGCCAGGTGCGGTGGCTCTATAATACCAGAACTTCGGGAGGCCGAGGCGGGAGAATCACTTGAGACCAGGAGTTCAAGACCAGCCTGGTCAACCTAGCAAGACCCCATCTCTATAAAAAATAAATTTAAAAAAATTAGCTGGGTGTGGTGGCACGCACCTGTAGTCCTTAGCTATTTGGGAGGTTGAGGCAGGAGGATCTTTTGAGCCCAGGAGTTCAAGGTTACAGTGAGCTATGATTGTGCCACTGCACTTCAGCCTGGGTGACAGAGCAAGACTTTGTCTGTAATAATAATAATGATAATATGCCGGGAGCGGTGGCTCACGCCTGTAATCCCAGCACTTTGGGAGGCCGAGGTGGGCGGATCACGAGGTCTGAAGATCGAGACCATCCTGGCTAACACGGTGAAACCCCTCTCTACTAAAAAATACAAAGCATTAGACGGGCGTGGTGGCGGGCGCCTGTAGTCCCAGCTACTCGGGAGACTGAGGCAGGAGAATGGCGTGAACCCAGGAGGCGGAGCTTGCAGTGAGCCAAGATCGCGCCACTGCACTCCAGCGACAGAGCAAGACTCCATCTCAAAAAAATACATATATATAATAATAATGATAATAATCTCTTTGATAAAGTAGGAAAAAGTAATTTTTTTATCTCTACCCTTGAATTCACATGGAACTCCATTTTGCTTGAAAAAATGACAAACCATATATGATTCTTCTTTTTTTTTCTTTTTTTGATATAGGGTCTGGCTCTGTCACCCAGGCTGGAATACAGTGGTGGGATCTTGGCTTACTGCAGCCTCTGCCTCCAGGGCTCAAGTGATCCTCCTTCTTCAGCCTCCTGAGTAGCTGGGACTACAGGCATGCACCATGACGCCTGGCTAATTTTTGTATTTTTTGTAGAGATGGAGTTTTCCCATGTTGTCCAGGCTGGCCTTGAACTCCTGGGCTCAAGCAATCCACCTGCCTTGGCCTCTCAAAATGTTGGGATTACAAGCATGAGCCACTGCACCGGGCCCCTTTATGATTCTTTAAACAAGGTGTTTGGTAGATATTTTATTGAAAATAAATAAAATAAGCTTGTCATTTCAAGTGAAACAACTGATAATGTTTGTCGCCAATGGTAAAATTTGAGCTTTCAAGCAAAAATTATACTTTAAGAAAATTTGTATTTGTTATCATGAATATGACCACTTGCCAGGAAGAATTTTCTGATGAGATCAGTGTGACATTACTGAATCCCATACGGTAGGCAGAATAATGGCCCCCAAGGGTGTCCATGTTCTAATCCCCAGAACCAGTGAATGTGTTTCTCTACATTCCAAAGGAACCTGGGTTAGGTGTAATAACAAGGGTCCTTGTAAAAAGAAGGCATGAGTTAAGAGAGGAGAGAAGATGCTACATTGCTGGCTTTAAAGACGGAGGAAGAGGACATGAACCAAGGAATGTAGGTGGCCACTGGAAGCTGGAAAAGACAAGGAAACAGATTCTTCCCTAGATCCTCTAGAAGGAACCAGCCCTACTAACACCCAGAGAAACTGATTTCTGATTTCTGCCTGCCAGACTGTAAGATGGTAAATTAACGTTCTTTAAGCCACTGAATTTTGTAGTGGTTGTTTGTTACAACAGTAACAAAAAACTCTTACAGTGAGGTTTTGATATTGCATAATGAAATGTGAAAAATTTCACATTTTTCTTAAATCTCACAATTCAACTTGACTGAACCTTAACCAAATTGATCCCACTTCTCAATTATATGCAAGTAGGATCATTTACCAGCACTCAGTAATTAATGACATATCTCTTTTCCTTTTTTTAGTAAAACCAGGAGACCCAAAGAAATACATCTTGGAATTTTTAACAATGTGTTCATGTCTCATACAGGAAATGAGCCTGGATCCTAAAACGATGGTAGATGATGGGTTTTATAATTGAGACAAACTGTTGTGCCATGGATATATTTTATTACATGAACTGATTACATCTGCTTGTTGTGTGTTGTAAATATTGTTCACATAAGTGATTTTGGTTCTCAAAGGTATGTGTATACTTAGGCACACACATAGAAACACACTGTGGTTTGATGAGATGTTCCTGTTATCATTTTTGTGATATTTTGTTATATAAAGTTATAAATATTTTCAGAGAAAGAAAAAGTTATTTTGTTTAAGTATCATTAATATTACATGAACAAAATACATATTTTTTGAGACGAAGTCTTGCTCTGTTGCCCAGGCTGGGGTGCAATGGCACGATCTCGGCTCAATGCAACCTCTGCCTCCTGGGTTCAAGTGATTCTCCTGCCTTAGCCTCCTGAGTAGCTGGGATTACAGTCATGTGCCACCATGCCCGGCTAATTTTTTTATTTTTAGTGCAGATGAGGTTTTACCATGTTGGCCAGGCTGGTCTCCAACTCCTGACCTCAGGTGATCCACCCACCTTGGCCACCCAAAGTGCTGGGATTACAGGCGTGAGCCACTGCACCTGGCCTTTGAAAATATTTTGAATCAAAATAAATTAAGTTTCAGCCAGGCACATGGCTCATTACTGTAATTCCAGAACTTTGGGAGGCCAAGGCAGGAGGATTACTTGAGCCCAGGAAGTTTGAGTTTGCAATGAGCTGTGATTGCACCACTGTACTCCAGCCTGGGTGACACAGATACTCTCTCTAAAAAAGCTTTTTAAAAACTAAATTTCACATTAAGTATCAGTTATCTTGGAATGTTCTTTGGAATGTCCAAATGTCCAAATGCAGTGAGAGAACCACAGTGACAATGTTCAGCCATTCATATTTCATTTCCCTCTCCACACTGACATCTGGCACTTAGGAAGGCTTAGTACATCCCAGCCCTTAACCCTGTGGTGCTAATATTGAAGCAGGGTCAGTGGCTGAGTGTTGATGTGGGAGTGTCCAGGAAATGACAGGGGCTAAAGGAGGCTGGGGGAGAGGGACGAGGGGAGGAAAAGGATATCTACTCCCAAGGGATGGGAGAGACAGTATTTGACACCCGAGGAGTCTGAGGAAGGAGTAATCCTAAGGGGCTGGCCCTGGGTTTCTTCTACTGTTTCTAAACAGGCTCACTTTTCTTTGTTGAAAGCCTGGGTTTTGCAGTTTATGGCCCCACTATTTGGCTCAACATGGTGCTATTATTTTCTTTTTCTTTTTTTTTCTTTTTTGAGACAGGGTCTCACTCTGTCACACAGGCTGGAGTGCAGCGGCACGATCTCGGCTCACTGCAACCTCCACCTCCCGAGTCCAAGCGATTCTTATACCTCAGCCTCCCTAGTAGCTAGGACTACAGGCATGCCACCACGCCCGGCTAATTTTTTGTATTTTTAATAGAGATGGAGTTTCACCATGTTGGCCAGGCTGGTCTCATACTCCTGACCTCAAATGATCTGGCCGCCTCGGCCTCCCAAAGTGCTGGGATTACAGGCATGAGCCACCACAGCGAGCCAGTGCTATTATTTTCTGACAGTTTTTCCTTCTCTTTTTACGCTAGACCAAAAAAACATGGCAGCAACAGATCATGGTGCGCCTCCGCAGTCTCTGCCAGTTGCCACAGCCACCTCCTGCCTCCACAGGTCCCACCCAAGGATTCTCAGAGGTGCAGGAATGAGATTTCTTTCCAGCTCCCTTCCTGGTGGTGGCTCCTCATGTCACACAGAAATAGTTACCACCACGCTGTGGGAACTATTTCTCTATAGTAAAATTCCTTGTGGTATTTTCTTTTCCCTATTATCCTTTCGTATACAACATGACAGTATTAAAATTGTTTATATTCTTCAAATATAAGCACCTGTGTTTATATATGTTGTGTTTCCAATCGTGTTTAACAGAGAAGGGATGAATTCTTAGGTCAGGAGGGAGAAAGAATCTCATCCAGGGCTGACTGAAAAGTAGGAGGAAACTGGTTATTCCAGAGACAGGATTTGATGGTTTGTATACAGGTAGGTGGGTAGGTGGTTGTTGGTGCAGAGAATATATCCTAAAGAATTGCATCCTTGGGTGATGAGACATTTTGGTATTAGTGATTATGGAAGAGGCAGCTCTCTTCTGGCCTTTAACATACTCGTTTTTTGTTTTTTGTTTTTGAGACAGAGTTTCACTCTTGTTGCCCAGGCTGGAGTGCAACGGTGTGATCTCAGCTCACTGCAACCTCCACCTTCCGAGTTCAAGTGATTCTCCTACCTCAGCCTCAGGAAAGTAGCTAAAATTACAGGCGCCCGCCACCACTCCCAGCTAATTTTTGTATTTTTAGTAAAGACGGGTTCACCATGTTGGCAGGGCTAGTCTCAAACTCCTGATCTCAGGTGTTCCACCCGCCCGTCTCCCAAAGTGCTGGGATTACAGGAATGAGCCACCGTGCCTGGCCCGTACTTATTTATTAATATAAACAAATTAATAATCATCATAATAATCAGACTTATAATTTAGTTATATATTTATGTTTCCCAAAGGGCTAATTTTACACAATGAGGCTTCAGTCTGGGGAGTAGGACATTATTTGGGGCTTAAAAAAAGAAAAAAAGATGGTCAATCTATCTCTGGAATACTGAAGTTCATTTCTGGATACTTTATTCTGTATCCATGGTTTTATCCCTGCACCAATACCACCAATACCAATCAGGTTGTTAGTTTTTGTTATTGTTTTTGAGTTGTAGAAGTTCTTTATCTATTTTGAATATTAACCCCTTGTTGGATATATGATTTGCAAATATTTTCTCCCATAGCATCCAACCCCTTGAAACTCTGTCTCAAAAAAACAAAACAAAACACACACACACACACACACACACACACACGAGTATGTGAAAGCCCAGAAGAGAGCTGCCTCTTACATAGTCACTAATACTGAGAGGTGACAGCGTGCTGGCAGTCCTCAGAGCCCTCGCTTGCTCTCGGCGCCTCCTCTGCCTGGGTTCCCACTTTGCCGGCACTTGAGGAGCCCTTCGGCCCGCCGCTGCACTGTGGGAGCCCCATTCTGCGCTGGCCAAGGCCAGAGCCGGCTCCCTCAGCTTGCAAGGAGGTGTGGAGGGAGAGGCGCGAGCAGGAACCAGGGCTGCGAGCAGCGCTTGCGGGCCAGCTGGAGTTCTGGGTGGGCGTGGGCTTGGCTGACCCCGCACTTGGAGAAGCCCGCCGGCCCTGTCAGCCCCGGGCAGTGAGGGGCTTAGCACCCGGGCCAGCGGCTGCGGAGGGTGTACTGGGTCCCCCAGCAGTGCCAGCCCACAGGCGCTGCGCTCAATTTCTCGCTGGGCCTTAGCTGCCTTCCCACGGGGCAGGCCTCGGGACTGCAGCCCGCCATGCCTGAGCCTTCCCCCGCCTCCGTGGGTTCCTGTGCAGCCTGAGCCTCCCCGACGAATGCCGCCCCCTGCTCCAGGGCGGCCAGTCCCATTGACCGCCCAAGGGCTGAGGAGTGCGAGCGCATGGGGCGGGACTGGCAGACAGCTCCACCTGCAGCCCCAGTGCGGGATCCACTGGGTGAAGACAGCTGGGTTCCTGAGTCTGGTAGGGACGTGGAGTCTTTATATCTAGCTCAGGGATTGTAAGCACACCAATCAGCACCCTGTGTTTAGCTCAAGGTTTGTGAATGCACCAATGGACACTCTGTATCTAGCTGCTCTGGTGGGGACGTGGAGAACCTTTATGTCTAGCTCAGGGATTGTAAATACACCAATCGGCACTGTGTATCTAGCTCAAGGTTTGTAAACACACCAATCAGCACCCTGTGTTTAGCTCAAGGTTTGTGAATGCACCAATCGACACTCTGTATCTAGCTGCTCTGGTGGGGCCTTGGAGAACCTGTGTGTCCAAATTCTGTATCTAACTAATCTGATGGGGACATGGAGAACGTTTGTATCTAGCTCAGGGATTGTAAACGCACCAATCAGCGCCCTGACAAAACAGGCCACTCGGCTCTACCAATCAGCAGGATGTGGGTGGGGCCAGATAAGAGAATAAAAGCAGGCTGCCGGACCAGCATTGGCAACCCGCTGGGGTCGCCTTCCACAGTGTGGAAGCTTTGTTCTTTTGCTCTTTACAATAAATCTTGCTACTGCTCGCTCTTTGGGTCCATTGCTTTTATGAGCTGTAACACTCACTGTGAAGATCTGCAGTTTCACTCCTGAGCCTAGCGAGACCATGAGCCCACCGGGAGGAACGAACAACCCCAGACGCGCTGGTTTAACAGCTGTAACACTTAACGAAGAAAGTCGGCAGCTTCACTCCTGAGCCAGCGGAGACCCCGACCACATCTGAACATAAGAAGGGACAAACTCCAGGCGCGCCACCTTAAGAGTTGTAACACTCACCGCGAGGGTCCGCGATTTCATTCTTGAAGTCGGTGAGACCAAGAACCCACAAATTCCAGATACAATACCAAAATGTCTGATCACCCAAGAATGCAATTCTTTAGGATATATTTTCTGTGCCAACAACCACCAATACCAATCAGGTTGTTTGTTTTTGTTGTTTTTTTTTTTAAGTTGAAGTTCTTTATTTTGAATATTAACCCCTTGTTTGATAAATAATTTGCAAATATTTTCTCCCATTCTGTGGGTTGTGTTGTCTTTTCACCTTTTTTTTTTTTTTTTTTTTTTTTGAGATGGAGTCTTGCTCTGTCGCCTAGGCTGCAGTGCAGTGGTGCGATCTTGGCTCACTGCAAGCTCCGCCTCCCGGATTCACACCATTCTTTTGCCTCAGCCTCCTGCGTAGCTGGGACTATAGGCGCCTGCCACCACGCCTGGCTAATTTTTTGTATCTTTGGTAGAGACCGGGTTTCACTGTGTTAGCCAGGATCGTCTCGATCTCTTGACCTCGTGATCTGACTGCCTTGGCCTCCCAAAGTGCTGGGATTACAGGCATGAGCTGCCTTTTTTAAATTTTTTTTTTAAAGGCAGTGTCTGTCACCCAGGCTGGAGTGCAGTGGCACAGTCTTAGCTCACTGCAACCTCCACTTCTTCAGTTCAAGTGATCCTCCCACCTCAGCCTCCCGAGTAGCTAGGATTACAGGTGTGCACAACCACACCAGCTCAATTTTTTTTATTTTTAATAGAGACGGGGTTTTACCACGTTGGCCATGCTGGTCTTGAACTCCTGACCTCAAATGATCTGCCTGCCTCAGCCTCCCAAAGTGCTGGGATTACTGGTGTGAGCCATTGTTCCCCACCTTCACTCTTTTGATGGTGCCCTTTGATGCATAGAAGTTTTAAATTTTGATGTAGTCCAATTAACCTATTTTTACTTTTATTAGCTGTACTTTTGGTACAAGAAATCACTGCCAAATCCATTGTCATGAAGTTTTTCCTCTATATTTCCCTCTAAGAATTTTATAGTTTTAGCTATTACATTTAGGTCTTTGACCCATTTTGAGTTAATTTTTATATATGATGTAAGGTTAAGGTCTAATTTTATTCTTTTGCATGTGAGTGTACAGTTTTCCTAGCATCATTTATTGAAAAGATATGCTTTCTCTATTGAATGGTCTGGCAACTTTCTCAAAAATAATTTGACCATGTCTCCCAGAGAATGTGCTAAGGGACACCATTATTATACAATGGGTATGAGACAGAGTAAAGGCAATGCAGAAAAAAATTAATTTAACCATACATATGAAGGTCTATTTCTGGGTTCTCTCTTCTATTCCATTGGTCTATGTGTCTGTCTTTGTGCCAGCACCACATTGTTTTGCTTACTGTGGCTTTGTAATAAGTTTTTTTTTTTTTTTTTTTTTTGAGACAGAGTGTTGCTCTGTCTCCCAGGCTGGAGTGCAGTGGCACAATCTCGGCTCACTGCAACCTCTGCCTCCCGGGTTCAAGTGATTCTCCTGCCTCAGCCTCCTGAATAGCTGAGATTACAGGCGCCTGCCACCACACCCAGCTAATTTTTGTATTTTTTAGTAGAGACAGGGTTTCGCCATGTTGGCCAGGCTGGTCTCGATCTCCTAACTTCAGGTTATCCACCCACCTTAGCCTCCCAAAGTGCTGGGATTACAGGCGTGAGTCACCATGCCCGGCTGTAGTAAGTTTTGAAACAGGGAAGTGTTTAACTTTGTTCTTTTCCAAAATTGTTTTGGCTATACAGGGTCCCTTGAGATTTCATATGGAATTTTAGGATGGATTTTTCTATTTCTGCAAAAAAAAAAAAAGCCATTGAGATTTTCATAGATATGGCATTTAATCTGTAGATTGCTTTGGATAGTATCGACTTCTTAACAATATTAAGTCTTCTAATACGTGAACACAGGATGTCTTTCCATTTATTTGTCTGGTCTTTAATTTCTTTCAACAAAGTTTTGTAGTTTTCAGTGTATATGTCTTTTACCTCCTTGGTTAAGTTTATTTCTAAGTATTTTATTCTTTTGATGCCATTGTAAATGGAATTTTAAAAAATTCCCTTTTCAGATTGTTCATTGTTAGTGTATAAAATGCAACTGGGAGGCTGAGGCAGGAGAATCACTTGAACTCAGGAGGCGGAGGTTGCGGTGAGCCGAGAGCACGCCATTGCACTCCAGCCTGGGCGACAAGAGCGAAACTCCATTAAAAAAAAACAAAAGTTCCCTTCTTTTAATGAGCTAAGGATTTGCTTCTTTTCCCCCCTCAAAATCATGAATATTTTTATTTATTCATATTTTTAAGACAGCGTCTTGCTGTCACCCACGCTGGAGTGCAGTGACACAATCATGGCTCACTGCAGCCTTGACTTCCCAGACTCAAGCGACCCTCCTGCCTCAGCCTACCAACTAGCTGGGACTACAGGTGCGCACCACTACTTCTGGCTAATTTTTGTAATTTTTTTTTTTTTTGAGAGATGGGGTTTCACCATGTTGCCCAGGCTGGTCTTGAACTCCTGGGCTCAAGTGATCTGCCTGCCACAAGTGCTGAGATTACAGGTGTGAGCCACTGTGCCTTGCCGTTTTTTTTTTAATTGACAAAAATTATATATATGGTGTACAATATGATGCTTTGAAATATATATACATTGTGGAATGGCTAAAGCAAGCTAATTAACATATACATTACCTCATATATATTATATATATATATTCTTTGGTGAGAACACTTAAATGTACTCTCTTAATTTTCAAGTATATAATATATGGTTATTAACTATAGTCACCATGTTGTACAATAGATCTCTTGAATTTCTGCCTGCTGGTCTAACTGAAATTTTGTATCTTTTGACCCACATCTCCCTAACCCAGCACCCCCAACCCCTGCTATCATTCTACTCTCTGCTTCTGTAAGTTCTTCTTTTTCAGATTTCACATATAAATAAGATCACGTGGGATTTCTGTGCCTGGCTTATTTCACTTAACATAATATGTCCTCCAGGTTCACCTATGTTGTCACAAATGACAGGTTTTGTTTTTCTTATTCAATGCTTTTTCTGAGACATAGGGCTTTTCTCTCTTACTCTGCTAATATGGTGATTTGCATTAATAGATTCTCTAATATTAACTTTGCATTTCTGAAATGAAGTTTATCATTATGTATTTTTTCAACTATAGTGAATTTGGTGTGTTAATATTTTGTGTAGGAAATTTGCATTAATATATTCAAGTGAAATTCAGTAATTTTTTCTTTGGTTTTGTTATCAATGTTATATTAACTCTATCAAATGAGTTTATTTTTATTTATTTATTTGGAGGCAGAGTCGCAAAGTCTCGCTCTGTCACCCAGACTGGGGTGCATTAGCGTGATCTTGGCTCACTGCAACCTGCGCCTCTTGGGTTCAAGCAATTCTTGTGCCTCAGCCTCTCAATTACCTGGAATTACAGGTGTGTGCCACCACATCCAGGTAATTTTTGTATTTTTAGTAGAGATGGGGTTTCGCCATGTTGGCCAGGCTGGTCTCAAACTCCTGACCTCAAGTGATCTGCCCGCCTCAGCCTCCCAAAGTGCTGGGATTACAGGCTCAAACCACCGCGCCTGGCAATCAGAGTTTAGAGTGTTATTTTTTGTATTTCTGGGGGAAAAATATGCATGAGATTAGAATTTTACAGAAATTCCCCCTTATTGCTTTCCTCAGTTTCAGGTAGATGAGGTCAACTATGGTCCAAAAATATTAAATTGAAAATTCCAGGCTGGGTGCATGGCTCACGCCTGTTATCTCAGCACTTTGGGAGGCCAAGGCAGGCGGATCACCTGAGGTCAGGAGTTCGAGACCAGCCTGAGCAACATGGTGAAACCCCGTATCTACTAAAAAATACAAAAATTAACTGGGCATGGTGGCGGGCGCCTGTAATCCCAGCTACTAAGGAGGCTGAGGCAGGAGAATCCCTTGAACCCGGGAGGCAGAGGTCTCATTGAGCCGAGATAGTGCCATTGCACTCCAGCCTGGGTAACAGAGCAAGACTCTGTCTCAAAAAAAAAAAGAAAAGAAAAGAAAAGAAAATTCCAGAAATAAACAATTCTTTAAGTTTTAAGTAGCATGCCATTCTGAGTAGCATGTTGGAATCTTAGTCAACCCACAGGAGATGTGAATCATCCCTTTGTCCGGCATATCCATACTGCATATGTTACCTGCCCATTAATCATGGAGTAGTCATCTGAGTTACCTGATGAAAAAATATAGTATATACATAGGGTTTGGCACTATCTGTGGTTTCAGGTGCCCACTAGGGGTCTTGGAACATATCTCCCAAGGATAAGGGAGGATTGCTATATGTACCTTGAATGTTTGATAGAATTTGCCTGTAAAATCATCTTTTGTTAGTTTGATTTTGTGCAATGCATTTAAACTACTGATAAGTGGTTTCTTTCCTTTTCTTTCTTTCTTTTTTTTTTTTTTTTTCTGACCCAAGGTCTCACTTTGTCACCCAGGCTGGAGTGCAGTGGCATGATCATGGCTCACTGCAGCCTCAATCACCTGGGCTCAAGCAGTCCTCCCCTCTCAGCCCCCGAACTAGCTGGGACTGCAGGTGAACACTACCACGTCTGGCTAATTTTTTTGTATTTTTTGTAGAAACGGGGTTTGGCCATGTTGCCGATGGTGGTCTCAAACTCCTGAGCTCGAGCAATCCGCCCTCCTCGGCCTGCTTTGGCCTCCCAAAGTGCTGGGATTACAGTTGTGAGCCACCGTGCTCAGCTGATTAAATTTTTTAAATGGTCAGCCAGGCGCAGTGGCTTACACCTGTAATCCCAGCACTTTGGGAGGCGGAGGCGGGCAGATCACCTGAGGTCGGGAGTTCGAGACCAGCCTGACCAACACGGAGACACCCCGTCTCTACTAAAAATACAAAATTAGCCAGGCATGGTGGTGCATACTTGTAATCCCAGCTACTCGGGAGGCTGAGGCAGGAGAATCACTTGAACTCGGGAGGGCAGAGGTTGCAGTGAGCCAAGATCACGCCTTTGCACTCCAGCCTTGGCAAAAAGAGCGAAACTCCATCTCAAAAAAAAAAAAAAGTTTAAAGTCAGGTTTTATATTTATATATATATTTATATATATATTTATATATATATTTATATATATTTATATATATTTATATATATTTATATATATTTATATATATATTTCTATATATTTCTATATATTTCTATATATATTTCTATATATTTCTATATATATTTCTATATATATTTCTATATAGTTCTATATATGTTTATATATATTTCTATATATATTTATATATACATATATTTATATATATTTACATATATATTTGCATATATTTATATGATTGCATATATTTACATAAATATATATTTGCATATATTTATATAAATATATGTTTGCATATATTTATATAAATATATATGTTTATGTATATTTATATAAATATATATGTTTACGTATATTTATATATATATGTTTACGTATATTTTTATATTTATATAAATATTTATTTATATATTTACATAAATATATATTTATATATATTTTATATATTTATTTATATATATTAATATATATTTATATAGATATATAAATACATATCTATATAAATATATATATTTATATAAATATATTTACATAAATATATATTTATATAAATATATTTACATATATTTACATAAATATATGAATATATATTTATATAAATATATAAATATATGAATATATATTTATAGAAATATATAAATATACATATTTATATATGTACATTTATATAAATATATCAATGTATATATTTTTATATATTTATATATTTATATATATTTTTATATATTTATACATATTTATATAAATTTATATATTTTTATATATATGAATTTATATATTTATATAAATTTATATAAATTTGTATATTTATATAAATTTATATAAATTTATATGTTTACTTATATTTATATATTTACTTATCTTTATATATTTATATAAATTTATATATTTATATAAATTTATATATTTATATAAATTTAGATATTTATATAAATTTATGTATTTATATAAATTTATATGTATAAATTTATGTATTTATATAAATTTATATATATTTATATATGAATTTATATATTTATATATATTTATATTTATATCTATATTTATCTATATCTATATATTTATCTATATTTATATATTTATATTTGTACATATTTACATACATATTTATACAGGTGTACATATAAATATGTACATATTTATACAAGTGTACATATAAATATGTACATATTTATACAGGTGTACATATAAATATGTACATATTTATACAGGTGTACATATTTATATACATACATAAATATAAATATATATTTATAAATATATAAATATATAAATTTTTATGTATTATATATGATATATATCATTTATTATATATTATATATGATATATATCATTTATTATATATTAGATATGATATATATCATTTATATATGATATATGATATATATCATTTATTATATATGATATATGGTATATATCATTTATTATATATGATATATGATATATATTATTTATTATATATGATATACGATATATATTATTTATTGTATATGATATACGATATATATTATTGTATATATTTTATTTATTATATATGATATATTTTATTTATTATATATTATATATGATATATATAGTATATAATATACACAACATATATAGTATATAATATGTTATACATTATATAATACATAATATATTATGCATTATATAATATATTATATGTTATGTATTATATATATGTGACATATCATGTTATGTAATATATAATATATCATGTTATATAATATATAATATATCATGGTATATAATATATACTATATCATGGTATATAATATATACTATATCATGGTATATAGTATATACTCTATCATGGTATATAATATATACTCTATCATGGTATATAGTATATACCATGGTATATACCATGATAGAGTATATATTATATACCATGATAGAGTATATATTATATAACATGATATAGTATATATTATATAACATGATATATTATATAATATATACCATGCTATATATTATAGTATATGCTATATATTATAGTATATGCTATATATTATAGTATATGATATATTATGTATTATAGTATATGGTATATAAATATATTTATATTACAATACAATATAATATAATAATATTTATAAATAATAATAAAATAATTATAAATAATATTTAATAATATAAATAATATGTAATATATATTATACAATATATAACATATATTATACAATATATAATATTTTATACATAATATATAATATATAATATATATAATTATATATAATATTATATATTGTATATTTTATATTATATGTAATATATATTATATTACATATTTTATAATATAATATATAATATATAGTATATAATTAATATGTATAATATATAAATGATATTAATGATATTTATATATTAATACATATATTTATATTTATATTTTTTATATATGAAATATATTTATATATGTTTTATATATATATTTGAGCAAATTTTGCTAGGATATATTTTTCTAGGAATGTATCCATTTTATTTGTTTTAAAATACATTGTAATAAAGTTGTACATGACATTCCTCTACTCTCTAGTTTTTGTTTTGTGTTTTGAGACAGAGTTTGCTCTTATCACCAAGGCTGGAGTGCAGTGGCAAGATCTCCGCTCACTGCAACCTCCGCCTCCCAGGTTCAAGCGATTCTCTTGCCTCAGCCTCTTGAGTAGATGGGATTACAGGTGCCTGCGACCATGCGCAGCTAATTTTTGTATTTTTAGTAGAGATGGGGTTTCACCATGTGGGTCAGGCTGGCCTCGAACTCCTGACCTCAGGTGATCCAGCCGCCTTGGCTCCCAAAAGTGGTGGGATTACAGACGTGACCCACCGCGCCCGGCCTAGTTTTTGTTTCTAATCACTAGTCTGTATTCGCAGTTTTAAGTTTCTTTTTTTCTCTCTTCTGCTGCTTTGCCTATCTTCCTGGAGGTATGCCAATTACATTAGTGTTTCCAAGTACTTTAATGGGCTTATTTTACTTTTGATTTCTGTTCTTATATTTGTCATTTTTTTTTTTTTCATTTTCTTTTCTTTTCTTTTTATTTTTTGAGATGGAGTTTCGCTCTTGTTGCACAGGCTGGAGTGCAATGGCGTGATCTTGGCTCACCGCAACCTCTGCCTCCTGGCTTAAAGTGATTCTCCTGCCTCAGCCTCCTGAGTGGCTGAGATTACAGGCATGCGCCACCATGCCTGGCTAATTTTGTATTTTTAGTAGAGACGGGGTTTCTCTATGTTGGTCAGGCTGGTCTCAAACTCCCGACCTCAGGTGATCTGCCTGCCTCAGACTCCCAAAGTGCTGGGATTACAGGCGTAATCTGTGCCCGAACTCTTTTTTTTTTTTTTCCTTTTAAAGAGATGGAATCTCGCTATGTTGCCCCGGAACTCTTGGCCTCAAGCGATCCTCCCATGCCTCAGTCTCCTGAGTAGCTGGAATTACAGTATGAGCCACCACGCCCAGCTGCTCTTACATTTATTGTTTTCTTCCTTATACCTCCTTTTAATTTATTCTGCTCTTCTTTTTCCTACTGCTTCCTTTTCTTTCTTTCTTTTTTTTTAAACTTATTTATTATTTTTTTCTTTGGAAATTTTCTAGAAAATTACTGATTCTTTTTCTAGTTAAACAAATCTTATTAATTTTTAGTCTTTCTTCTCTTAAACATAAACATTTAAACATTCTCTTAAGTATAAACATTTAAGGCCAGGCATGGTGGCTCACGCCTGTAATCCCAGCATTTTGGGAGGCTGAGGGGAGTGGATCACTTGAGGTCAGGAGTTTGAGACCAGCCTGACCAACATGTTGAAACCCTGTGTCTACTAAAAATACAAAAATTAGCAGGGCGTGGTGTTGCTGGCCTGTAGTCCCAGCTACTCTGGAGGCTGAGACAGGAGAATCACTTGAACCCAGGAGGTGGAGGTTGCAGTGAGCCGAGATGGTGCCACTGCACTCCAGCCTGGGTGACAGAGCAAGACTCCGTCTCAAAGCAAGCAAGCAAACAAACAAACCAAAAAAACCATTTAAAGTCTTAATTTTTCTATGACCCAATTTAGCTACCCACCACAACATTGATGAGTGATATTTTATTTTTATTCACTTATATGTGTTTTCTGTTTTCCATTGTTGTATCTTCTTTGACATTCAGGTCACATGAAAATGTGTTGTCTAATTTCCAAATGTGTAGGAATTTTTAGTTATCTTTTAAAAAATTAACTAGTAATTTAGTTGTTTGCAGTCTTCTGTTTCCTTACCAAAGTTTTGTCTGTTTATTCGGACCTCCTCTGTAATATAGTTGTTGGTTTTTAAATGCTGTCTTGAACCAGTTTTAAGGCGCTGGCTAAAGGCCAGTCAGTTCCCCTTTTTGAACAGCTAAGTTCACACCCCATTCACTTCTCTTATCAGACCCTCATACTCAGGGGCCACTATGCATTAGCCCTAATTGCCCTGAGGCCAGGTACCAGGCACTAGGGACAGCCCCTTTGCTCTGAACACACAAAATTATTCAAAATAGCCAATGGGCAGAAAGCCCTTGAAACCTAAGTAACCTCACATGCTTGCCACACATAAACTGCTAAGTAACCTCACATGCTTGCCATACATAAACTGCCCCTACAGCTCCGGCTCATTGTTACCTTGTCCCTGTTACTCCTGGTGTGGCCCTGCCTGGCAGGCTTCTCTCATTTTGAGCTGTAAATAACAGGTTTGAAGGCCTAATCACCATAGCTCCGCAGCTGAGTCCTGTGGTGCTCCTCTTGAAGGCACAATTTCAGATATGCTGGTCCCTGTGGGTTGGTATGGTGCCAGAGCCTGGGCAATGTACCTTGAGGTCTTTGACCTTGAAATAAGGCTTGATGCACCAGGGGGCGCTGTAGTCTCATGTTCCAGCTTTCCTTCGTGTTGGAAGCATGCGCTGTACTGTGTACCAACATGGATTGGGGTAGGCTTTGCAGTCTTTTTTGTTGGCCTGCTCCTCTCTGCTTAGGTTTCAGAAACGAAGCCTAATGGAACATGTGTCCATGAAAATGTCAGGAGTGTGAGTGTAGCCCTGACAGTGTTCCTCACTGGCTGGGTTGCCTTGAGCATACCACCTCCCCTCTCTGGGTTCCTACTTCTCCATCTATGAAATGGGCATTAATAAAACAATGATTCTGGCTGGGAGTGGTGACTCACGCCTGTAACCTCAGCAGTTTGGGAGGCCGAGGCGGGTGGACACCTGAGGTCAGGAGTTCGAGACCAGCCTGAACAAAATGGTGAAACCCCATCTCTACTAAAAATACAAAAAAATTAGCCAGGTGTGGTGGCAGGCGCCTGTAATCCCAGCTACTTGGGAGGCTGAGGCAGGAGAATCCCTTGAACTGGGGAGGTGGATGTTGCAGTGAGGCAAGGTTGTGCCACTGCACTCCAGGCTGGGCAACAAAAGCGAAACTCCGTCTTGGGGGGAGAAAAAGACTCTTTTTTGGGGGCTGAGGTCCTTTTTTTTGGATGTTTAATTTTGAAACCCTTACTGAAGGGACACCTACTTAGTGTTTCTCCGGGACAGTAATGTTGTTACTTTGCCAACCTGAAGACTGACTGTCTCCAGGGCAGTAACCTCTGCAACTTGGAAACCTGAAACCTGTTTTTTTACCTGAATCCTGACTTGGAAATTGAATGTGGCCCAAAAAGTCTAAATCCAAATATTTCCTGGGATCCCAGCAATGGCCAAGGGCATGCTCTGGGCTAGGCTATTTCAAGAGAGGAAGCTATTCCTGTGTATAGTATTTATCCTACTCATTTCTAATCACTGCTGGTGCGTTGTTGAACACCTGTATATACCAGCCACTATGCTAAGTGCTTTACAAATATTAGCTCATTTAATTCCCTCACAATCCTCAAGTATTATCATCCCTTTTTACAGATAAGAAAATTTAGGTTTACACAGCTAGTAAGTGGTGGTACTGAGATCCAAACTCAGACTCAAAGCAAGTCCTCTTGACCAATGGGGCTACTAGAGCTCACACTCTGCCTCACTCATGGGACCAGGATGCGTGTCTCATGGCCAGGTTCACTCAAGGGAGGACTAACTGGCTCTCCAGGGATCATCTATAGACCCATATGGATCAATGCCCATTTATGATGATTTGGACCTCTAGATAGCATATGTTCTAGAACCTTAACACTGCCCCCACCCAGGGCAGAGCCCATGGAGATGTAGGCGTTGTGCTCAGATGAACTTGCCCAGGCCCCTGCCGCAGCATGTGCTTTCCTGCCTTTCACACTTCGCCCCCGGCCAGCTCTCTAACTTGTACCTCAAAGTCTATAATTTAATGGCAGAAACTTCTTCAGGCCCCATGTTTCTGGAAATATGTTCATTTTATAAATTACTCTGTATAATGGGCATAGATTGGCTGGTCAGATACACGTGGGACATTTTCATTGCAAATCCTCCTTCCAGAGGCTCAGGATGATATCAGCATTGGAAGGCCCCAAGGAAGCATTGCAGGATGGAACTGTGTTTAACCTGAACCCAAGCCCAGCACTCCCTAGACCTACCTGACCACCCATCCCCATTTCTCTTTTGCAGGCTATCCATGAATCTGGTTCCACAGTTTATACTCTGGGGAACATTGCTCTAGCTCATTGCTCTAGCTCAGGATTTCTCAACCTCAGCACCATTGATCTTCTTGGTCAGACAACTCTTTGCTGTGGTGGGCTGTCCTGTGCATTGTAGGACTTTAGCAGCGTTCCTGGACTCTACCCATTAGAAACCAGTAGCAGGCTGGGCGCGGTGGCTCATGCCTGTAATCCTAGCACTTTGGGAGGCTGAGGCAGGCAGTTCACCTGAGGACAGGAGTTCAAGACCATCCTGGCCAACATGGTGAAACCCCCGTCTCTACTGAAATACAAAAAATTAGCCGGAAATGGTGGCACGTGCCTGTAGTCCCAGCTACTTGGGAGGCTGAGGCAGGGGAGTTGCTTGAACCCGGGAGGCGGAGGTTGCAGTGAGCTGAGATCATGCCACTGCACTCCAGCCTGGTGACAGAGCAAGACTCCTTCTCAAAAAAAAAAAAAAAAAAAAGCCAGTAGTAACTCCCTCCCACCCCAAGCTAAAATGTCTCCAGATATTGCTGTATGCCTCAAGGAGGCAAGGAGCCTGAGTTGAGTGCCTCTACTCTCTACTCTAACTCGTGCATTCTCAGTAGAGGCAATATTGCCCCCAAGATAAAACTTGGCTCTTGGAGGGAGAAAAATTTCATACTCATTTTATGTATAAAGCACAGATATACATACACTGTATAAATAGATATACGGTATGTTTGTAGCATTAAAATTTTATGAGGGAGTGTTAGGAAAAAAAGTCTCAAAAGACTCCTTGGGGCAAGTGATAATGAAAAAAAAGAAGGGGTTCCCTAACACCATTCTAGCTCAGTGTTTTAATTTCTATTTATGCCAATTCCTTAGAAAGAATGATCTTTATGGCTCTTTTAAGCTGAACCAAAGAGCTAAGCAACAGTTGAAACACAGGGAAAGCATCTGGAAGTTGCCAAAAAGCTGAGGCTATGAGAGACTTAGGGCTCATGTCAGCCCCTCGCTTATGACTGCTACCCACATCCAAAGTGAAGATCAAGACCTCAGCCAAGACCACTGCCAATGAAGCTCCGCAATCCCCAAGCAGAAGGCGCTTGGGTGAGGGGTCTTCCTGACGCAAAAGGACTTGAAGCTATGTTGCCAGGCCACTTCACACTGGTTTGAGGCCATGTCAACTATTGAATCAAAGAATGTGGTTGGCTGATGCCTTCCAAGTCACTCACAGACACATACATTTGGACAAATTTTTCTCTTCTCTCTTCTTGAATATCCTTTTTCTTGACTATCTCTGGCCTTCCTTCTCACCCTGGCCTCTCAGATCCCAGTTGTCAGGAGAACATTGCACATCTTGATTGCTGGCCCCTGCATATCCATGATGAGAAACTAGCAAACAGGTTGCTGATCCAAAATGTAGAGATCATTGCTACCGCATATGGCCAGTTAAATGGAATTTTTTTTTTTTTAAACTAAAAAGCCAAAAAGCAGTGGCTGATTCCTGTAATCCCAGTGCTTTAGGAAGCTGAGGTGGGAGGATTGCTTGAGGCCAGTAGTTCAAGATGAGCCTGGGCAATATAGCAAGACCCCTATCTCCACAAAAAATAAAATTAGTCAGTCATGGTGGCTTGCACCTCTAGTCTCAGCTACTTGGGAGACTAAGGCAGGAGGATCACTTGAGCCCAGGAGTTCAAGGTTACGGTGAGCTATGATTGCACCACTGAACACCAGTCTGGGTGACAGAGTGAGACCCTGTTTCTTTAAAAAAATCTCTTTTTTAAAAACCAACAAATACATTTTTGTATTTTAAAAAAAACTAAAAATCTTTTTTAAAAAGAAACTGACTTCATTTTTTTTCTTAATCTTTTTTTGGCACATCTTCTTGGCCTTCGGTCTTGGGAAATGACTAAGAATCATTTTCTGCTTCCTACTTCTATCAAAAAACCCCACTTGAACTTAGTACAGTTGGGTGAGGGAGATAACTCGTGCTCACAGGAAGCCACGCACCCTTGAAAGGCACCGGTCCTTCTTAGCATCGTGCTTCCTGAGCAAGCCTGGCATTGCCTCACAGACCTTCCTCAGAGCCGCTTTCAGAAAAGCAAGGTAAGCAGGGACGGGGACATTCCCAGGGTCTTCGGTCGCACACTGCTTTCTAGACCTGGCTGAGATGCTCAGGCCCCTCACGAGTCTAGGGCTTACACTTGGCACCTACCTTGCAGCCCACACACCTTCTACCTGTCCCCACACCCTCTGAGCCCTCATCTGATGGGCACTAATTTATGCAGGACTCTCTTTCTGCACACATCTGGCCTGAGTCCACATGCCCCAAATAAATAGATCATTTTCATAAAAAATATACACTTGTCTGCTTCTTGCTTCTAGCAAGACTCCCAGGCAAGAAATACCACACACGCAAGGCCTACAGAATAATTCCAGACACTTACCAGCTGTGTCTCCTGGCTTTTTGTTCTCCTGATAATTTCCTAACTCCTCAGCCTTGTTTATGCCTTTCATTTTCACTGGTAAAATGGTGGAGAAAGACTAGAATTGTTAGTCATTCAACAAAGTTTTTTGGAGACTCTGTGATGTAACAGGTGTTCAGTATCTATTTGCATGAGTAAACCAAAATCTTTTTTCTTTCTTTTTTTCTTTATCTTTTCTTTCCTTTTTATTTTTTATTTTTTTTTGAGACAGGATTTCACTCTGCTGCCCAGGTTGAAGTGCAATGGTGCCATCATAGCTCACTGCGCCTTGAACTCCTGGGCTCAAGGGATCCTCCTGCCTCAGCCTCCTGAGTAGCTGGTACTATCAGCACGTACCACCACACCCAGCTAACTTTTAAAACAATTTTTTGTAGAGACAGGGTCTCCTTATGTTGCTCACGCTGGCATGGAGCTCCTTGGCTCAAGTGATCCTCCCTCCTCGGCCTCCCGACTTGCTGGGATTATAGGCGTGGGCCACTGCACACCTGGCTTCAAAAGCCCTTTCTTGAGAAACACAGTTTGGGCATTGGGTGTGTGGTGGTGGGGGTGTGGGGAGAGATCGAATGTGAATTTACTGACGAATGTGAAAAGGAGTTTAACAAGGAATGTGAGGGTCCCACAAAAGCCTCAAGAAGGAAGCAAGGGAGTGGCCTTGAGTCGGAAAGCCCTTCAGCCCTGAATTGCTCTGATACACATGTCAGCATGTGATTAATTTTAAGAAGATTTCAACCTCTTTATCTGCCAATTTAGATAGGAAGTGAAGGTGGTTGGGGAGGTAGAGGTTTTATTTCTGGCTGCGATGTGTGTTTTCTAGATCCATCAGGTGAATTCCCACTCTAATAGGATTCTGTGCGTAGAATTGATTTTTACGTGCAGTTTGATGATGATCATGATCATATAAAACACACCCAATTGAGAATTGTTCAACTGATTTTGCCATCCCTGAAAGTGATTTCAGTAACCCCAGACTATGAAATATCTTTTTGAAACACATCCTCGAAGAACACCTGCTTGAAAGGGGGTTTTATGATCCTCACTTACAAATGAGAGAACTGAAGCTCCTGGCAGAGAGGTAAGAAAATTAGTGAGTGCCCAAGCTGGAATCTGAAACAAATCTTTCTGCCTCCAAAGCCCAAAATTATTTCGTCTGGCTGCAGGGCCCTGTGAGTAATCGAGCCCTTCATCTTGGGAAAGGCATATACAGACCTGGAGCAAAACAGTACGCAGCCATGCTCTGCATTTAGCAACACTTTGGTTTATTTTTGTTCTCACAGAAATCTCCTTTGCTCTTCCCCTCATTAGCTGCTTCTGGTTGGGCCCAGACCTGCCTTGAGGAGCCTGTAGAGTTAAAAAATGAACCCCACGGATATAGCAGACACCACCCTCGATGAAAGCATATACAGCAATTACTATCTGTATGAAAGTATCCCCAAGCCTTGCACCAAAGAAGGCATCAAGGCATTTGGGGAGCTCTTCCTGCCCCCACTGTATTCCTTGGTTTTTGTATTTGGTCTGCTTGGAAATTCTGTGGTGGTTCTGGTCCTGTTCAAATACAAGCGGCTCAGGTCCATGACTGACGTGTACCTGCTCAACCTTGCCATCTCGGATCTGCTCTTCGTGTTTTCCCTCCCTTTTTGGGGCTACTATGCAGCAGACCAGTGGGTTTTTGGGCTAGGTCTGTGCAAGATGATTTCCTGGATGTACTTGGTGGGCTTTTACAGTGGCATATTCTTTGTCATGCTCATGAGCATTGATAGATACCTGGCAATTGTGCACGCGGTGTTTTCCTTGAGGGCAAGGACCTTGACTTATGGGGTCATCACCAGTTTGGCTACATGGTCAGTGGCTGTGTTCGCCTCCCTTCCTGGCTTTCTGTTCAGCACTTGTTATACTGAGCGCAACCATACCTACTGCAAAACCAAGTACTCTCTCAACTCCACGACGTGGAAGGTTCTCAGCTCCCTGGAAATCAACATTCTCGGATTGGTGATCCCCTTAGGGATCATGCTGTTTTGCTACTCCATGATCATCAGGACCTTGCAGCATTGTAAAAATGAGAAGAAGAACAAGGCGGTGAAGATGATCTTTGCCGTGGTGGTCCTCTTCCTTGGGTTCTGGACACCTTACAACATAGTGCTCTTCCTAGAGACCCTGGTGGAGCTAGAAGTCCTTCAGGACTGCACCTTTGAAAGATACTTGGACTATGCCATCCAGGCCACAGAAACTCTGGCTTTTGTTCACTGCTGCCTTAATCCCATCATCTACTTTTTTCTGGGGGAGAAATTTCGCAAGTACATCCTACAGCTCTTCAAAACCTGCAGGGGCCTTTTTGTGCTCTGCCAATACTGTGGGCTCCTCCAAATTTACTCTGCTGACACCCCCAGCTCATCTTACACGCAGTCCACCATGGATCATGATCTCCATGATGCTCTGTAGAAAAATGAAACGGTGAAATGCAGAGTCAATGAACTTTCCACATTCAGAGCTTACTTAAAATTGTATTTTAGTAAGAGATTCCTGAGCCAGTGTCAGGAGGAAGGCTTACACCCACAGTGGAAACACGGCTTCTCATCCTGCAGGCAGCTTTTTCTCTCCCACTAGACAAGTCCAGCCTGGCAAGGGTTCACCTGGGCTGAGGCATCCTTCCTCACACCAGGCTTGCCTGCAGGCATGAGTCAGTCTGATGAGAACTCTGAGCAGTGCTTGAATGAAGTTGTAGGTAATATTGCAAGGCAAAGACTATTCCCTTCTAACCTGAACTGATGGGTTTCTCCAGAGGGAATTGCAGAGCATTGGCTGATGGAGTAAATCGCTACCTTTTGCTGTGGCAAATGGGCCCTCCAATTAATTTCTTGCTTTTGCGGAACAATATAGATAACTGTTTTTCTAATAACATATCTCAGGCAAAGTATATTCCATTGAGCCAGATGTATGAAGAAACAATTAGCGAAGTGATGAAACCAGATCTCAATTATTTATTGTAAAGGATTATCTGTTAATTGAAACCAAACTTTTTATACTGATATAAGGATAAGGATATGAAGACATTAGCCAAGGTCTGCTTTCCAAACATGAACTACAAGGCATTCAAAATCCAAACATATTTCTGAAAATTCAAACACAGTTTCTCACTTGTTTGTGGACATGTTTTGTTCTAATTTTAACAGAGGAATATTAAAAAATTTTAAATAGGCCGGGCACGGTGGCCTGTAATCCCAGCACTGTGGGAGGCCGAGGTGGGCGGATCACCTGAGGTCAGGAGTTCGAGACCAGCCTGGCCAACATGGAGAAACCCTGTCTCTACTAAAAAATACAAAATTAGCCAGGTGTGGTGGCGCATGCCTGTAATCCCAGCTACTCAGGAGGCTGAGGCAGGAGAATCACTTGAATCCGGGAGGTGGAGGTTTCGGTGAGCCGAGATCCCGCCATTGTACTCCAACCTGGGCAAAAAGAGTGAAACTCTGTCTCAAAAAAAAATAAAATAAATAATACATAGGCCAAGAATACATTTATTTGAGGTCATTTACTTGTTTTTGTTTTTTTTTGAGATGGAGTCTCGCTCTGTCACCCAGTCTGGAGTGCAGTGGCGCGATCTCGGCTCACTGCAAGCTCTGCCTCACGGGTTCGCACCATTCTCCTGACTCAGCCTCCCGAGTAGCTGGGACTACAGGCACCTGCCACCATGCCTGGCTAATTTTTTGTATTTTCAGTAGAGACGGGGTTTCACCATGTTAGCAAGGATGGTTTTAATCTCCTGACCTGGTGATCCACCCGCCTCGGCCTCCCAAAGTGCTGGGATTACAGGCGTGAGCCATCACGCCCGGCCACTTGTTTATTTTTTATTTTATTTTATTTTATTTTATTTTTGAGATGGAGTCTCACTCTGTCACCCAAGCTGGAGTGCAGTGGTACTCGGTTCACTGCAACGTCCGCCTCCCAGGTTCAAGCGATTCTCCTGCCTCAGCTTCTCAAGCAGCTGGGATTAGAGGTGTGTGCCACTACGCCAGGCTAATTTTTGCATTTTTAGTAGAGATGGGGTTTCACCATATTGGCCAGGCTAGTCTTGAACTCCTGACCTCAGGTGATCTGCCTGCTTCAGCCTCCCAAAGTGCTGGGATTACAGGCGTGAGCCACCTCGCCCAGCCAAGGTCTTTTACTTGTTTATAAACAATCTCTTCATAATTAAAATTAAGGATTAATAAAGTATGACAATACCTCCTTAATCATTTTGAAGTGCCTGCTATCAATTGAAATAAAAACAATCAACTAAAAGTTATTGTTGACATTGTATAAATATGGTTGTTAAAAAATTATGAAATTGTGAAAAGTGTCATCTTCTCTTAAAACCTTGGCCCTAGTTTTTTGTTTTTGTTTTTGAGACAGAGTTTTGCTCTTGTCGCCCAGGCTGGAGTGCAATGGCACGATCTTGGCTCACCGCAACTCCGCCTCCTGGGTTCAAGTGATTCTCCTGCTTCAGCCTCCCAAGTAGCTGGGATTACAGGCGCCTGCCACTACGCCCAGCTAATTTTTTGTATTTTTAGTAGAGACAGAGTTTCACCATGTTGGCTAGGCTGATCTTGAACTCCTGACCTCAGGTGATCCACCCACCTTGACCTCCCAAAGTGCTGGGATTACAGGCGTGAGCCACTGGGCCCAGCCACTGGCCTTAGTTTTTAACTTTTGGGTGACTAAAAAGTTTGGTCAGTCATTTCTTACAAGTGATTTAAATCATTTAATTAATCCTTTCATACTATTAAGATAAATTGCTATCTCTGTCCTTACAGCCTTAATTAAGCAAAGACTCCAACAAAATCTGGGAGACCTCCAATTCTTCCCAAAACAAAAACTTATCTTGCAAGCTGTCAACTGAGTTAACCAGTTACAAATGCTTCTGTTATGTTTATACATTCTTGCATGCTCTACATTTATAAAGAATGCATTTCCAGAAAATTCATTTTCAGTAAAGTGATTTTAAAGAGGGAAAGTTGATGCTGTCTTTATAGAAAATAAAATAAAATAAAATAAACTTGTGTATAGCCCCAGGGAGCGTTTTTTCCTGATCTTGTTTGTGTTAGATCTCCTGACCAGTGGATGAGAATCAGAGCTGCTGCTGTGCCATTGCTTCACCACATGCTGTACATGTGAACTCGCCCAAGGGGAGGAATCAAAGCGTTCACTGTTGCCATCTCCACTTCGGGTTGTGTGTTGCTATCTTGCCGTAGGGGACTTGGAGACGAGAGCGAATAAGTTACGGGGTGGGCGTGGTGGCTCATGCCTGCAATCCCAGCACTTTGGGAGGCCAAGGTGGGCCAGTCACTTGAGGTCAGGAGTTCGAGACCTGCCTGGCCAACATAGTGAAACCCCATCTGTACCAAAAGTACAAAAATTAGCCAGTGTGCCTGCAATCCCAGATACTTTGGAGGCCGAGGCATGACAATCGCTTGAACCTGGGAGGCGGAGGTTGCAGTGAGCTGAGATCATGCCACTGCACTTCAGCCTGGGTGCAGAGTGAGTGAGACTCTGTCTCAAAAAAAAAAAAAAAAAAAAGAAGTTAGGGATGGGCCAATTCCTAGGCAGTCTTTGCTTAGACAACTTCTGTGAGGTGGGCTATGATCTGCCAAATCCTAGCTCTGCATTCCTTTGTTAGTTTGAGCATGCTACTTTTCTCTCTTAGCCTCAGTTTTCTCTTCTGTAAAACATGCTTCAGAGGGATTGAAAAAAAAAAAAAAGATGATGAATACAAAGCACCTATGTTCCTGGGTCATAGATAAAGGAAAGTTTTGGATATGCCCAATCAGCGGCTGCCTCTCTTTTCCTGGTAGAGCTGTTTATTTTATTCATTTAATCATAGTGAGATAGAAACTTTAGGGCACCAAAAGACAATGGCTGGTCAAAGGGGCTTTACTGCCCCTTCATTTCCATCATAGGCTGTACCAAGCAATGGTGAGGTGCAATCCAAGTTACTTCCATATCTCTGCCTCAGGATGGGTCTTTCATTTCCTCAAAGTCAGTCAGAGCTCCCCTTATTCCAAAGTTGGAGAGAATATTCCCTCAGGACAGGAATGTAGAACCTCTGGTGACATCCAAACAAAACCCTCTTAGAATACCCAAAAGAAAGTTTCTTCCCATTAAGCAAAAGAACCATAGAAAGAAAGCCAGCATGATTTCTACTTTTTAAAATATTTATTTATTTATTTATTTATTTATTTATTTATTTATTTATTGAGATGGAGTCTTGCTCTGTCGCCCTGGCTGGAGTGCCATGGTGTGATCTCGGCTCACTGCAACTTCCGCCTTTAAGGTTCAAGCGATTTTCCTGCCTCAGCCTCCCGAGTAGCTGGGATTACAGGCATGCACCACCACACCTGGCTAATTTTTGTATTTTTAGTAGAGACAGGCTTTCACCATGTTGGCCAGGCTGGTCTCGAACTCCTGACTTCAGGTGATCCGCCTGCCTCAGCCTCCCAAAGTACTGGGATTATAGGTGTGAGCCACTGCACCCAACAAGCCAGCATGATTTCTAAACAAAGATGGGTTTAACTGTAAATTTTCAGACATTAGACTCATGTCTTTCTTGTTGCAACATACCTAGCCTAGGTGTAATTTGCTCAGGAACAATAGAAGTGGGTTTGCTTTTGGGGTGATGTAAATGTTTTGGAACGAGTTGGAAGGGTGGGTTGCACAATATTGTGAATATACTAAATGCTATTTAATTGTACATTTAAAAATGGTTCATTTTATATTATGTGAATTTTACCTCAACAACAATAACAACAAGAGTAATAGGAACTAGTCCAGGCAATATCTGCCCCACAGTAGGTTCTCAAATTCTATTGAATAAGTAAATTAATTTCATCTGCTTCTCATGAGAAGGAATAATACAGGGTGAAGCCAAAGGGTCTTTAGACCTTTAGGGAGATTATTTGCAAGGAACTCTCCTAACAATTTGGAACGATTTCTATTGAAATAGTTGCCTATTTTGTGCCAAGCAGAATGCTAGTTTATGGAAATAATAAAGAGATAAAGAAGTAAGTTCTGCCACTCATGGAATTCACAATCTGATAAAGGAAACACAAACGCAGGATTAACTAGACTGCAAGCAAGACAAGTATGATAATAGAGCCACAAGAAAGATTCTTTGGGACTCCAGAGGAAGGAGAAATTGATTAAATTTTAAATTCTCATAATACGATTAGCTTTTGAAGTAGACCTTGTGGGAGAGGCATGATTTTGATGAAGGGAAGGGAGAAAGGACTCCCCAGCCTGATGAAATAGCATCTGAAAAGGCACAGCGGTGTTAAGAGAGCACTGTGTGGTCAGGGGGTAGTAGTAGGGTTTTCTTGTAGTTAAAGTGCATGGGAGTGGGGCAGTGGAGCAAAGTAGGGAAAGGTGAGACCAAAGAAAAGTACAGACCTAAGAGGCAGCAGCCTTGAGTTATGGACTGAGTCAGCTGCCATCCTGCTCTGGGCTTGAGACTGTCAGGGGGTTAAGGGGCGCTGTCCACACACCCACCAGTTCAGGACTGAAGCACTCTCTACTAGTCATCAGGAATGTTGGCCCTGATAGCTCTCAGCTGGTCTCCCTTCAGGAATCGTCCTCCCTGGGGGCAGCTCATATTCAGTGACTGGATAATGAGGAGATACAAGCACTTGCCCCTTGCCTAGATTTGGGATAACTCTGAAGGGCCATTGCTACTCCAGAGCTCCCATAAGATTAGCTGAGGCCTCTGTTGCAACTGTGTTGCAGTTCAACTTTTCCCACTGTCCAATCTGCGTTCTTTCTTTCTTTTTTTTGAGATAGAGTTTTGCTCTTGTTGCCCAGGCTGGAGTGCAGTGGTGTGATCTTGGCTCACTGCAACCTCTGCCTCCTGGGTTCAAGCGATTCTCCTGTATCAGCCTCCTGAGTAGCTGGGATTACAGGTGCCCGCCACTAAGCCTGGCTAATTTTTTTGTATTTTTTAGTAGAGATGGGGTTTCACCATGTTGGCCAGGCTGGTCTCAAACTTCTGACCTCAGGTGGTCTGCCCACCTTGGCCTCCCAAAGTGCTGGGATTACAGGCGTGAGCCACCACACCCGGCCCCAGTCTGCTTTGTTTATGCCCTTACAGGTGTGGTTTCCAAGAGGACTCCCTACTAAATCTCCTGCATGCTAATCTCAAGAGCCTCAGAGCAAGCTTCCAGAATCCCAATCTAAAACAAGGACTTTCTGATCAAACTGGGGACAAGTGAGCACCTAACGTAAATGGAAACTGACCTAGGAGCGGGAAAATGAGGAGACATAATCTTTGCATCAGGGATGTGCTTCATTAATTGCCTTCCAACCATCAACCTCACTTAACAGTTGGCTCCTCTATTTTCCTTTAGTCAGTCTCACTTTGGCCCCATAATTTGCGTGTCTCAAGCCCTGAGGCATCTTTCCCTATACACCTTATTCCTGTTATCGTTACAGCCCATCTCTACCCTTGGTCATGCCACAACCACCTGTCATTCTATATCCTGTACCCTACATCCAGTCAGAGATTGTCCACTCCATCTCCAGCCTTTCTTGACTCAAATGAACCAGACATAAACTCCACCCACTTTTTGTGGTCATAATACTTGACCGCTTGAAAGCTTACAATAGCTCCAAATTCCCCTTTCAGAAAATCAGAAATCCAAGTGCTTTTATATATTGACACTCATTTTACCCTCTTCTTAAAGTAGATAAGGTTGATTTTATTACTCCAAGAAATTGAGGTTCAGGAGAAACAATATTTTAATCATGAGTTAGACTCACTCTACCAAAAATACCCACCACCTAACTGCCTAGTAAAATTGCTAGCACAAAACTCAATTGTTTTTTACTGAATGAGTGGATTTCCTTATCTCTTAATCAAGTACTCTACACTGGCAATTCAAGTTTCTATTTAACTACACAAAGTTCACTAGTCCTGTCTTCAAAATCCCCGTTGTGTTTCTAATAAGACTTTATGTGACCAAGTTCAAAGATTGACTGAATTGTTCCAGAAATACTGGTGGGCTTTAGGTCAAAAATTACTTTATTAAGACTTTTCATAGTGAACATAACTGCCAAAGTCTGCATTTTCACCTTTTCTGAGAAATTGTGAAACAGCAGCAAGAAGAATGAATTTTAAAACCCCCAAACTCCATTTGCACCAGACTTGGAGACAGAGATCCTTTTCAGACTCCAAAATACCTGGATGGTCTGCCCAAAGCAGCTGAGATCAGGTGAAACCTGTGTGGGAAAGGGTGAAGTGCAGGGTGGTAAGAGATGGAGCAGGGACAGACGTCAGCAACACGCCAAAGGCATTTCCTGAGCAGAGGGTGCACAGTGCGGTGCAGGAAGAGAGGTGATCAACACTTGGGTCAGAAGTTCTCCTGGCCCCAGTTTGGTTCCGAGAAGCAGAGGAGGCAGGTTTGCCAAATTTCAAATTTGCAGGAGGCAGGCAGTCTGTCTCTGTGGCAGCAGAAAAGAAGAGAGCCATCAGGTTGTGAAGACAGCTAGCCTGGAAAACTGCTGCCATCGCCTTCGTCCTAGGCAGAAACACAAACATAAGCACAAACATAAGCACATTAAACAATGCAAAGACAAATACTAAGAAAAATGACACCATTGACTGTAATCTGGAGAGGAATACTAGAGAAACATAGGAAAATACAGAAAAGATTTCATTATCATGATAAAATATGTCTATCTCAGCTGAAAAGGCATCATGGGCCACTCCAGAGGCATTCCAGCTAGCTAAAAATAGGAAGGAACGCCTGTGATCACCACTTCTATATAACATTGCCCTGGAGGTACCAGCTCCACAAGATAAGGGGAATAAAGTAGAGGTATAGAAATTGGCAGTGGCTCATGCCTGTAATCCTGGTACTTTGGGAGGCCAAGGCAGGCGGATCACTGGAGGTCAGGGGTTTGAGACCAGCCTGGCCAACATGGTGAAACCCCGTCTACTAAAAATACAAAAATTAGCTGGGCATGGTGGTGCATGCGGGTAGTCCCAGCTACTTAGGAGGCCAAGGTAGGAGAATCGCTGAAACCCGGGAGGCAGAGGTTGCAATGAGCTGAGGTCACGTCATTGCACTTCAGCCTGGGCGACAGAGTGAGACTACATATTAAAAAAAAAAACAGAGAGTCTGAGAAGCTGTCACAGCCAAGGGGAGCCTAAGGAGACAACTACATGTCATTAGTTCTGGATCAGAAAAAGGACATTAGCTAAACATTAAGGAAACATGTCCAAAAAGAATGGACGTTAGTTAATATTAATGTATCAGTATTGGTTCAGTAAGTATAGCAAATGTAGCTGTCTAATGTATGGTGTTAATAACAGGGGAAATGTGATGTGCAGTAAATGGGAACGTTCTGTGCCATGTTCACCAGTTTTTTGGAAATCTAAAACCATTCTAAAATACAAGTTTATTTAAAAAATTGGAAAGGGGAAGGGAAAATATTTTTAGTTCCAATAATACTGTTGAATAATTGGAACACCCAAGAGAATTACCTGAAAAACTATTATTAACAATAAGATAATTATGCAAGTTAATAAGGGAAGATGTTAATACATCAAACTCAATTACATTTATATTTACAAATAACAATCAGAAGATGTGGGATAACAGACCCACATTATGAAAGAGAATAGAAATAAATAATTAAAATATATATAATCTATACATAGTATGAAATAGATAGAAAATATATGGGAACAACTTAGTCTAAAACACTATTACAGCACTAGGCCAGAAAAGGCCTTATACAAGCAAGCTCAATGGTATAAAAAACACCAGTTCTTTTCAGTTAAATTATTAAATACAATGTTAT
The DNA here is from genome assembly GCF_028858775.2 of Pan troglodytes. Taxonomy (NCBI): domain Eukaryota; kingdom Metazoa; phylum Chordata; class Mammalia; order Primates; family Hominidae; genus Pan; species Pan troglodytes. The sequence continues at coordinate 36,981,931 of NC_086015.1, forward strand.
TCTTCAAGACATATTAATAGTCTTTTATAAATTACATACACCGATTTGAAAGCTTACATAAGAATGAACAACAACAAAAAATAGCCAGGACCACTCTGAAAAAGAAGAGCAATGAGGATATGCATATTATAAATTAATATGTATGTTAAATTAATTAGCTAATTAAAATATACAGCAATGTTGCAGAAGGTCAAATGAAACAGAATGGGAAATCTAGTTTAGTATGAGATCAAAATACACATGAGAATTTAGGGCATATTAAAGATGGCAACTTAAATCAAAGGAGGAATACAATAAACTATTTATTCAGAAGTGGGCCAAATGTATTGGCATCTGGAAAAAAAATTAAGCTTGATTCATATGTCACACTATACATGGTTAAATTCCAAACAGAAAAAAATATTTAAATGTAAAAATTGGAAAAATAGAAGTTCTAAAAGAAAACATGGGACAATTTCTTCACAATTTGTGCAGCAGGCAAAGCCTTTCTAAAAATAACTCAAAATTCAGAAGCCATGAAGGAAAAGATTAATAAATTCAACTATGTGAATTAAAAATATGCATGACAAAAACATCCCCAAAGAAAAAGTCAAAAGACAAATGACAAACAGGGTCATCTGGTTGCAGTTAAATGCAATTGAACTTTTTTCAAATTACCAAGTGGCACATGGATGTTTGTTACATTATTCTTGGTACTTTTCTATATGGTTGAAATGCTTAATAATAAGTAAATTAACATATACTCATACTATGAAATATGGTGCCATTAAAAAGAATAACTTTCAGCTATATACCTATACCATTCACAAATGTCCATAATATCTTAAGTGCATTTTGAAAACCTGGAAGTATAAACCCCAAACTGTTAGCCATTTTATAGAGGAAAAAATTATGCTTTGTATGTTCTAGGCTTCTTTATTTCTTTAAGCAAACATGCATTACTTTCATAATCTGCCAAAGCAATAGCAATATTTCCATTTTAGGAAAAAAAGGAGAACTTTATGATGATGGAGAACTGACTAAAATAAGCCACACAGAGATACTCTAGAACATAGGGCTCCCAGGTGACTTGAGCATGCGGATGTCATCCTGATGTAACACCTGCCCACAGAGATGTGCAGTGCTTTGAAGAAGATGCTGACGTCAGTCCTGGGGATGAATAACTGAGTTTATGGTATGAGATAGGTACAAGATAGCATGCTGGAGCCTGCAGAATGTTTGAATTCTTTTGATCATGCTTGATATAAACAGACTATCATTGGAGGCGAGCAGGCAGGAAAAAGCTCTGCGCCGAGACTAGACTGTACAACCACCTCGCCATGGTTACCTTGGTTAGGGAGCTTCCTCCTAATTGTTTTGATGTCACAAGAAAAATGTCACACACAAATAAAGTGAACGATGGTTCACATGGAGCATTGTGTGGTCTAGTTGGGCTCCTCTTCACGGAATGACCAGGGAAGAATTTGAGGGAGTTCGTGCAGTGGACAAAGGGTAAATATATGAGGGAATGGATTTGAGTTGTAAATACAAGAGTTATTTCTAATCTGAGTCCTTAAGAACTTCTTGAGGGTTACAGATCTGTTCATTCTATTACTAGAAAGACTTCCAATTAAGGTGCAGTAAAAAGTTCACAGTTTGGGGATCTTCCTGTTTTCCAAAACTAATTGAAATGTGATAGAAAATATATAAGAACAGAAGTCTGATTGATGTCTAGGTACAAATGCCACTTTGAAAAACTGTTAGACAACTCTGTGTAAAGTTGAACATATACCTATTTTATGATCCAATAATTCTACACCTAGGTATTGATCCAAGAGAAATGAAAACTTTGGTCCATAAAACGACTTGTTCAAGAATGTTGGTAACATCACACTTGATATGATTTGGCTGTGTCCCCACCCAAATCTCATCTTGAATTGTAGCTCCCACAATCCCAACGTGTCATGGGAGGGACCCAGTGGGAGGTACTTTGAATCATGAGGTTAGGTTTTTCCCATGCTGTTCTTGTGATAGTGAATAAGTCTCATGAGACCTGATGGTTTTATGAAGGGCAGTTCCCCGCACACACTCTCTTGCCTGCTGTCATGTAAGATGTGCCTTTGCTCCTTTTTCACCTTCCACCATGATTGTGAGGCCTCCCTAGCCATGTGGAACTGAGTCTGTGAAACCTCTTTCCTTTATAAATTACCCAGTCTCAGGTACATCCTTATTAGCAGCATGAGAACAGACTAATACAGTAAATTGGTACCAGGTAGTGGAGCACTGCTGTAAAGATACCTGAAAATGTGGAAGCGACTTTGGAACTGGGTAACAGGCAGAGGCTGGAACAGTTTGGAGGGCTCAGAAGAAGACAGGAAGATGTGGGAAAGTTTGGAACTTCCTGGAGACTTGTTGAATGGCTTAGATCAAAATGCTGATAGTGATATGGACAATAAAGCCCAGATTGAGGTGGTCTCAGATGGAAATAAGGAAGTTCTTGGGGACTGGAGCAAAGGTGACTCTTGTTATACTTTAGCAAAGAGACTGGTGGCATTTTGCTCCTGGCCTAGAGATCTATGGAACATTGAACTTGAGAGAGATAATTTAGGGTATCTGGTGGAAGAAATTTCCAAGCAGCAAAGTGTTCAAGAGGAAGCAGAGAATAAAAATTTGGAAAATTTGCCGACTGATGATTTAATAGAAAAGAAAAAAAAAAACATTTTCTGGGAAGAACTCCAAGCCTGCTGCAGAAATTTGCTAAGTAACAAGAAGCTGAATATTCTTCACTAAGATAATGTGGAAAATGTCTTCAGGGGATATCAGAGACCTTTGTGTCAGCCCCTGCCATTACAGGCCTGGAGGCCTAGGAGGGAAAAATGGTTTCCTGGGCCAGGTCCAGGGCCACCCTGCAGTGTACAGCTTAAGGACTTGGTGCCCTGTGTCCCAGCCACTCCAGCCATGGCTAAAAGGGGCCAAGGTATAGCTGGGGCTGTGGCTTCAGAGAGTGCAAGCCCCAATCCTTGGCCGGTTCCATGTTGTGTTGAGACTGCAGGTGCAAAGAAGTCAAGAATTGAGATTTGGGAACCTCTGCCTAGATTTCAGAAGATGTATGGAAATGCTGGGATGTCCAGGCAGAAGTTTGCTGCAGTGGTGAGGCCCTCATGGAGAATCTCTGTAGTGCAGAAGGGAAGGTGGGGTTGGAGCCCCTACACAAAGTCCCCACTGCTGTATTGCCTAGTGGAGCTGTGAGAAGAGGGCCACTGTCCTCCAGACCCTAGAATGGTAGATCCACCAACAGCTTGCACTGTGTACCTGAAAAAACTGCAGACAGTGTCAGCCCGTTAAACCAGCTGGGAGGGGGCTATACCCTGCAAAGCCACAGGGGCGGAGCTTCCCAAGGCTGTAGGAGCCCATCTCTTGCATCACCATGACCTGGATGTGAGACATGGAGTTAAAGGAGATCATTTTGGAACTTTAAGGTTTACTGACTGCCCTATTGGGTTTTGGACTTGCATGGAGCCTGTAGCCCCTTTGTTTTGGCCGATTTCTCCCATTTGGAACAGCTGTATTTACCCAATGCCTGTAACCCCATTGTATCTAGGAAGTAACTAACTTGCTTCTGATTTTACAGGCCCATAGGTAAGAAGGGAGTTGCCTTGTTTCAGATGAGACTTTGGACTTGGACTTTTGCATTAATGATGGAATGAGTTAAGACTTTAGGGGACTGTTGAAAAGGCATGATTGGCTTTGAAATGGAAGGACATGAGATTTGGGAGGGGCTGGGGCAGAATGATATGGTTTGGCTGTGTCCCCACCCAAATCTCATCTTGAATTGTAGCTCCCATAATCCCCATGTGTCTTGGGAGGGACCCGGTGGGAGGTAATTTAATCATGGCGGTGGGTTTTCCCATGTTGTTCTCATGATAGTGAATAAGTCTCGCAAGATCTGATGGTTTTATAAAGGACAGTTCCCCTGCATACGCTGTCTTGCCTGCTGCCATGTAAGACGTGCCTTTGCTCCTCCTTGCCTTCTGCCATGATTGTGAGGCCTCCCCAGCCATGTGGAACTGTGAGTCCATTAGACTTCTTTCCTTTATAAATTACCCAGTCTCTGGTATGTCCTTATTAGCAGCATGAGAATGAACTAATACAATATTTAATGGTGCAAGATGGACTGCTTTCTCCCCAGGATCAGGAACAAGACTAGGATGTCTGCTCTTCCATTTGTATTCATATTGTATTGGAAGTTCTCATCAGGACAAAAATCAGCAAGAAAAAGAAATAAAAGGGATATAGATTGAAAAGGAAGAAGCAAAATTATCTTTTTGTAGATGATGTGATCTTATATGCAGAAAATTCTAAGAAATCCACTATAAAACTATTAGAGCTAATAAGTGAGTTCAGCAGGTTGCAGGATACCAGATCAACATACAAAAAACAATTGCTTCTACTTTGGGAGGCCAAGACAGGAAGATCACCTGAGGTCAGGAGTTAGAGACCAGCCTGGCCAACATGGTGAAACCTCGTCTCTACTAAAAATACAAAAATTAGCCGGGCATGGTGGTGTGTGCCTATAATCCCAGCTACTAGGGAGGCTGAGGCAGGAGAGTTGCTTGAACCTGGGAGGTGGAGGTTCAAGATGGTATGTGAATTATATATCTCCCTCTACCCACAAAATGCTTAAAAGGTAACTTAACCCTTTGATTGGGGCTCAGTCCTTTGGATGTTAATCTGACTGGGCTGGTGCACCTAAATAATTAATAAATATTCTCCTGAACCCCATCGGTCTCTCTGATTCCTTAAAATCCTGCTACATTTCTGGGAGCTCGCCCACGAATGGAGACAACAGATTTACTGTCTCCTTTGTCTGCGGGACTAGAGCCTCAGGGCCAGGGGAGACCTGGCATCCAAGGTGCACCACGGGGGAGTTTCACCTGGATGGAAACCAGCTCTCCCTGCATCCCAGCACCCTGCCTGGTAGCGGAACGGAACCGGGGGTGGGGCTGCAGGACAATACCAGCTCTTCAGGAACCACGGTAAGGAGCAAGGGCCCAAGGCAGGGAAGCCTGTCCCATAAGGACAAAGGGGAGCTTGATCACCTCCCGGGGAATGACCACTAATCCAACTCAGAGCGGCTGAGGGCGGCAGGAGTGGCTTTTCAATTTGGATGAACTTCGTGTCCCCACTAACAAAGTGAAAGTGGCTACCAAGGTGTACATTAACCGAGATCAGGAGGCAAAGAAGGAGGCTGATTGGAAGCTTAAGAAAGGTTAATTTACTAGCAGCAGCCCTTACGGGAAGAGAAGCTGGCTTTGCAAGGAGGCATGGACATGGGCGTGAATGCAGTCTTGGAAAAGGCTGGTCTGGACAGGAGTTTAAAAACCAGCCAAGGCCAGAGACAGATTAATGTGCATGGTGCAAAAGGAAAGGACATTGGAAGGATAAATGTCAAAAGAATAAGGAGAATGGTCAAGGCCATGGTATGAAAAAAACACTGGCCAAGGGCTACTGCACCCAGGAGAAACCCAAGACCCCCTGCACCTGCTGTGGAAGGCAGGGTATAAAGTGTCAAGAAAAAAAAAGCTCAAATCTGCTCTAAAAGTGTCCAGCATTTAAGCTTTTATATAAGCCAAGAGAAAAGATGGCTTAGTAGTGAACAAAAGCAGGCTGTTTGTGCACTTCCTACTCCAACCACCTGGTGTCAAATAAGAGAGTTCCTAAGGGCAGCAATGTTCTGCTGCATTTAGATCCCAAATTTCTTGCTCATGGCTAAGCCATTACACGAAGCCACAAAGAAGAGGAAAGAAGGAGCCCCTCCTCTAGGAGGCCAACCAGGAGAAGGCTTTTAAAGAAATCAAAGAAGCCTTGACTCAGGCCCCAGCTTTAGGACCGCCAGATCTAACTAACTAAGCTTTTCTTCTTGTATGTCCACAAATGAAAGGGAGGCCATAGAGGTTCTAACTCAAGCCATAAAGTCATGGCATCGCCCAGTGACATACTTATCCAGGCAATTAGATTCTATGGCACTTGGATGGCCTCCTTGTTTTAAAGCACTAGCTGCCACTGCCCTACTGGCATGGGCAGCTAATACACTGACTTTAAAAACTGTGAATACCCTAAACCTTAGCTCCTCATCAAGTCAGTCCCAGGAGGCCCCCTTCATTGCTGTGTGGATGTGGTAGATAGAGTGTTCTCAAGCCGGAGAGATTTGACACTTCGGCCCCTTGGAGACCCGGACATTGAATATTTTACTGATGGAAGCAGTTTCATACTAAAGGGAGTCCGTCGTGCTGGGTATGCAGTGGTGACTTTGGACTCAGTAGCAGAGGTGCAGTCTTTGCCTACAGAAACTTCTGCTTAGAAAGCAGAGCTAATAGCTCTGACAAGAGCTCTCTGGCTAGCAAAAGGCCAAAAGACAAATATTTACACAGATTCCAAATATGCTTCTGCCACTTTGCATGTTCATGAGGCTATTTATAAAGAAAAAAAGACTTTTAACTGCTGGAAGTAAAGAAATAAAGTAACAAGGAAGAAATTCTACAGCTCTTAAATGCTGTATGGGCCCCAAAAGAGGTGGCAGTGATGCACTGCAAGGGGCACCAAAAAGCAAGAACACTAAAGGCTAAAGAAAATAGAAAGGCAGACAAAGAGGCAAAGCAGGCTGCAATGACAACTCCACCTTCTAAAGAAGAAGCCTTAGCTATGCTTCTCCTCCTGGAGATTCCCCTCCCGGAGATCCCAAGCTACACTCCAAATGAAAAGGCTTGGTTTTCCCAGGAAAATAAGAACTACATTGAAGGAGGATGGTAAAAATTATCCAGTGGGAGGCTAGCCATACCTGAAATGGTGGCCCCCAGATCTGTAAAAGAGTTCCACCAAGGAACTCACATGGAAAAAACAGCACTAAAGACATCATTAAGGCATCATTTCCATGTGCCATGACTCACTGCTATTACTCGAGCCATTTGTAAACAAACAGTGTTTAACTTGCACTCAGAACAATCCACCACAAGGGCCTACTTGGCCCCCGGGAGTTCAGGAAACAGGAGCCATGCCCTGTGAAAATTTGCTTATGGACTTCACCGAATTGCCCTGAGAGGGAGGCTATCAGTACATGTTGGTGTTCATTTGCACCTTTTCAGGGTAGGTCATGGCCTTCCCCACCTGGACAGAGAAGGCACTAGAGGTGACCAAGGTGTTAAGAGACATTATTCCCAGATTTGGACTGCCTCTAACTCTAAGATCAGACAATGAACCAACATTTGTGGCTGAAATAGTTCAGGACTTAACTTGACTATTAAAAATAAAGTGGAAATTACATACAGCCTACAGGCTGCAGAGCTCAGGTAAAGTGGAGTGCATGAACCGAACACTCAAACGGCTGCTGAAGAAATTTTGTCAAGAAACTCACGGTGGAATCAAGGTCTTGCCCATGGTCCTCCTCCGAGTCAGGTGCACCCCCACCTAACAAACTGGGTATTTGCCCTGTGAGATTTTGTTCAGCCGGCCACCCCCCATTATAAGTCAGATTAAAGGTAATCTCTGTAAACTAGAAAAACTAACTTTAAAAAGGCAAATGCAGGCTTTAAGCATGGCCATGCAAAAGATGAATGGCTAGGTATGGAAAAGAATGCCTATAAGTCTAACAGACTTGTATAGTCTTTCAAACCTAGGGACTTTGTTTAGGTTGAAAAATGGAATTCAACCACTCTAGGACCCATATAGGATAGGCCCCATATTGTTATCATGTCTACTCTCACTGCTGTTAAAGTTGCAGGTGTCACACGTTGGATTCACCATAGCCGGCTGAAACCAGTGGCAGCAGTGACTCCCGATGACAACCAGTGGATTAGCCAGCAAGACCCAAATCGCCCCACCCGAATAATCCTACGGCGAAACCTAACCACCGGTAAGAAGGACAACTGCCCTGCTCTGACCACACTGGAGGCTAAGCTCTTACCCTAAGCTCTTACCCTATAAATTCTGGTTTGAGGTTCATATTAAATCGGAGAGAGAAAAAGAAAGAGAGCTTATAGCTCAAACCAAATAATCCCCTCCCTCCTATAAAGGGCCTATTTCCTTGTACTTTGATGCCTGCCATGCCATGTATGTTCATAACCATAAAAAACCAGAAGCAATCTGCAATGGTTTGACACAAGAGAGGCTTAGCAGCAACAGTCCTAAACATCTGTACGGAGAACCACAAATCAGATGCCCGGACTGTAACATTCAGTGGTCTACGCTAACACAGCTCCAACATTTATATTCAGGAAGGACTGCTCTACTAAGTAGTATGTCAACCAAACCAGATTGTAAGACAAGGACATGCAATCCTTTAGATATTACTATCTTAAAGCCAGAGCTACCTTTTTGGTCTATAGGACAGACAGCACTATTATGAGTTGATAGACAAGGAGCAGGCCTTGGAGTTCCACTACTAATTGTCAAAAAGACTAGAAGGACTCAAATGCATCCAACCCTGCAATTCCGGGTCCATAAGTCATTCTATGAGCATTTTAATCAGCCAGTGCCCGAGCTTCCTCCATCAACCAAAAACGTATTTGCTCAGCTAGCTGAAAACATAGCTGGCAGCTTAGGAATTTCCTCATGCTATGTACGTGGAGGAACTAATATGGGGAACCAGTGGCCGTGGGAGGCAAAGGAATTAATGCCACAAGATAACTTCACTTCGCCTAACCCTGCCAGTAAACCAAAAGCCTCAGCCAGTGTTTGGTTGTTAAAAGCCTCCATAATTGGAAAGTACTATATCGCCTGATGGGGAAAGGCTTTCACAGAGGCAGTAGGAGAAACAACCTGCCTAGGGCAACAGTATTATGATGAGACTAAAAACAAAACTCTATGGAGAAACGCCCAGAACGACTCCTACTTACCAGATCCAAACCCTTTCTCTTGATTCTCTACTCTAAGCCACTCTTGGCATCAGCTAGAGGCTCCAACTGCTTGGAAGGAACCCTCTGGCCTATATTGGATCTGTGGAACACGGGCATATTGGCAGCTGCTGGCTAAACAGACAGGAGCATGTGTGTTAAAAACAATCAAGCCATCCTTCTTTCTAATTCCTCGAAGGCAAGAGGAACTCTTAAGATATCCAGTTTATGATAAAAATAAAACTAGAAGAAGCATAACCACAAAATAGACACAAATATCAAAAAGAATATGGACATAGGAAACTGAAAAAATAATGAATGGCCTCCTGAAAGAATCATTAAATACTATGGGCCAGCTACCTGGGTGCAAGACAGGTCATGGGGGTACCGTACCCCCATCTATATGCTCAACCACATCATAAGGTTGCAGGCAGTCCTTGAAATCATAACCAATGAAACATCAAAGGCACTAGATTTATTGGCAATCCAAGCAACACAAATGAGGAATGTTATATATCAAAATAGGCTGGCTTTAGATTACCTCTTAGCCTCGGAAGGAGGAGTATGTGGAAAATTTAATTTAACCAACTGTTGCCTAGAAATCGATGATAATGGCCGAGCTGTCATGGAAATCACAGCTAGAATGTGCAAGTTAGCCCATGTTCCAGTTCAGACTTGGTCCAGGTGGTCCCCAGACTCCTTGTATGAAGGATGGTTCTCAGCCTTTGGAGGATTCAAAACCCTCATTAGTGGGTTCTTGCTTATTCTTGTCATCTCCTTCATCCTCCCTTGCCTTTTACCCCTGTTTATTAGTAGTATTCAGTCAACTATGGAGGCAATAGTAGCCTGACACACTACCGTGCAGTTGATGACATTAACCAGATATCAGCCACTGCTGTTTAGAAGAAGCAGCTCAGCTCCAAGAGGAGGTGGCAAATAATGGTGCTTTCTATTAACACCTCTGTTATAAAAAGCACCAAAGAGGGGAACAGAACAGGAATTAAGAGAAATTAAAGAGTGTGTAAGCAGAAACTCAGTTGTATGTAAGAAAACCCAATTCCCCTAAGAAAGAGAAAGAGCTGGAGTCCTTAAAAACCACCTGTTTTTCTGTGGCTAGTAAGCCTTATCTCTCCTCCCTTACCAGGCATTGTGAAGACCCTGTTTCCCTGGCTGTGCAGCTGCAAGGTCACTAGACAGATAAACTCAAGTCACAAAACATGTTTTTCCTTGAAAAGTAAGAAATGATGTAATGCATGTCTCAATTGAATAACTGTCTTTGTTTCTTACTTCTGTAGTATGCTTCCCCCTGCACAGATCTCCCCTCACCCACGAAATGCTTAAAAGGTAACTTAACTCTTTGTTCGGGGCTCAGTCCTTTGGATGTTAATCCAACTGGGCTGGTGCACATAAATAATTAAGAAATATCCTCTTGAACCCCATCAGTCTCTCTGATTCCTTAAAATCCCGCTATAATAGAGTGCAAGGGAACACTCTGGATGATGGAAATTCTCTATCTTATTGGATGTGGGTGACCTGTGTGTGTGTGTATATATATCTATTTGGTTAGTGCAAACATAATTGCATTTTTTTTTTTTGAGAAGGAGTCTCACTTTGTTGCCCAGGCTGGTGTGCAGTGGTGCAATCTTGGCTCACTGCAACCTCCACCTCCTGGGTTCAAGCAATTCTCATGCCTCAGCCTCCCCAGTAGCTAGGATTACAGGTGCATGCTTGCATGCTACCACATCCAGCTAATTTTTGTATTTTTTAGTAGAGACGGGGTTTTGCCACATTCGAGACCAGGCCGGTCTTGAACTCCTGACCTCAAGTGATCTGCCCGCCTTGGCCTCCCAAAGTGCTGGGATTACAGGCATGAGCCACCACGCCTGGCCTAACTGCGGTTTTGGCCATTACTTTCAATGGCCAAAACCACAATTATGTTTGCACCAACCTAATATAAATTTATCAAAACTCATTGTACTATACACTTAAAAGTCTACATGTTTTATGGTATGTAAATTGTACATCAATGAAAAATAAATACTATTTCAAACAAACAAACAAATAGGATTAAGCATCTTTGAGGACAAGAATTAGGGAATAGAAGCAAAGTGTTGAGCAAAGCTGAGATTGTAAGTCCTCTGGGTTTTGGCACTTGAAGCAAGCAGCAGCTGCCAGGAGCTCAGATCCTGTAGGGTAACTCTGCTCCATCTAATATGGGGAGGGGGGCTGCAGTCAGAGGCTAGGGCAAGGCAGAGCTACTCCTCATCTGCAAAGAGACAAAGAAACTGCTGGTTGGCAGCTGTAGGCCTTGTTAGGCTGGAGGATAAACACAAACTCATGACTAAGATTTGAAGCAACCCCTAAGCTCCCTGCTCAACAACTAGAACTGTGGTATGCGCAAACCATTACAGGATGTGAGATTCAAACCACTAACAGAAGACCTGATTTTGGATTGCAACTCTAGGCTGCTAACTGGAAGGAGTCTTAGACTGGGTTCCTGAGAAGCAGAACCTGAGGCAGGGATTCTAGTGCCAGTGATTTATTGGAGATGCTTCCTGGAGAGGGGGAGGGAGGGAAAGAAATAGGACCAGGAAGGGGAAGAAGCTAAATAAGAATGTGCTCTGTATTAGGGTTCTCCAGAGAATCAGAACTAATAGGATATATATCTATATCCACATCTATATCTATATCATTAATCTATCTGTATCTATATCCATATCTATAGCTGTGTCTCTATTATCTATCTATATCCATAAATTTATAAGTATCATAAAAAATTTGTTTACATGATTATGGAATCTGAAATGTCCCAAGGTCTGCAGTTGCCAAGCTGGAGATCCAGGAGAGCTGAGGATGTGGTTCCAGCCTCAGTCCAAAGGCCTAAGGACCAGTAGAGCCTATGGTGTAAGTCCAAAAGCTGGCCATCTTGAGACCCTAAAAGAGTTGATGTTTCCATTAAGAGTCTGAAGGCAGGAAAAGACTGATGTCCCAGCTCAAGTCAGTCAGGAAGGAGGAGTCCCCTCTTACTTATGAAAGGGTCTATTCAGACCCTCAATTAATTGGATGAGACCCACCCACATTAGGGTGGGTGATCTGCTTCACTCAATTTACCAATTCAAATGTTAGTGCCATCCAGATACACACACACAGACACACCCAGAATGCTGTATGACCAAATGTCTGGGCACCCTGTAACCTAGTCAAGTTGGCACATAAAATTAACCATCACGAGTTCCCTGCTGGAGTCTAGCCCTAGCTTGATCTCATGGAGGTTTTGGAGCATGAATTATGTGACAGAATGAATCCCACTTTGAGGCAAAGGGTGTCAACTCTTTATTTTTATTTTTGAGACGGGGTCTCACTCTGTCACTCAGGCTGGAGTGCAGTGGCATGATCATGGCTTACTGCAGCCTCAACCTCCCAAGCTCAAGTGATCCTCCCACCTCAGCCTCCTGAGTAGCTGAGACTACAGGCATACACCACCATGCCCATATAATTTTTAAATTTTAATTTGCAGAGATGGGGTCTCACTATGTTGCCCAGGCTGGTTTCAAAGTCCTGGGCTCAAATGATCCTCCCACCTTGACCTCCCAAAGTGCTGGGATTACAGGGGCATGAGGTACTGCCCCTGGCTGGGTCTGGCCTTTTTTATCCATATGTCAATGAGGCATCTTCCCATTAAACAAATAGTTCTCTGGGGAAAGGGAGCAATCAACCCTCACAGCAGTTAGGGGAGTTGTGCACAAGCAGATATAGGTTTTTTTGGTAGGACATCAACAATACCCAGTACAGGGGCAACTTCAAAATTTCTATACAAAGATGGATTAGTAGAAAAGGAGAGAAAGAGGGAAATAGAGAGAGACTGCGAGAGAAAGAGCAACAAATATTTACAAACAAATAGAAAATCTCTCATTTAAAATGAGTGCGCACACCACAGTTCCATAGCCCAAGGAAGAAATATAATTCTAAAACAATGAATGAGATCAACAATCCAAACAGCAGCTCACCTGAGATGAAATCACCGTAATAGGATAGTGTGGAAAGTACTTTTAAATAAATATGCTGATCTATCTGGAGGAGAATAAAGTAACACCCACTAAGAAAGAACAAAAGACTGTAAAACATTTGCTGACACCAGGGAGGTGGCTCCTGCCCAATAGTGTTAGGAGAGAGAAACATGGGTGTCAACAGTAAACTTCCTTCTAGAACTGAACTTCATTTTTATTTTCAGACCTCATTTCCCCCAGAAGGCAGGGGCTTAATCTCAGTCAATTCAGCATTTCACCCATCTCCCCTTTCCTCAGTAATATCTGGTGTTGCAATTTTGCGAGTGTGACTCTGGTCTTTGTGATTTGCTGATGTCAGCTCCTCCCTGTAACTGCATCCTGTCTGGGCCTCAACCATCCATCCATGAAGTCACCTGCTAAGCTGATCCATTCCCACATACTGGGCCATGTCTCACTCAGATTCCTTGGCACTCCTTTTGGGACATGGGAAATGCTCCATTTTCTCTTGCTCTTCTCTGTAGCCTCAGAAGACTTATTGGAGCTATCGAGGGCCTTTTCTGCTTCCTGCTGCTGAAGCTGGTGTGGGAAACCATCCTACTCTTTCCCCTCCATGGCTGGTTCATGAGAACTCTTGCAGGCTGCCTTGGTCCACATGCAGACACAACCCACACTGTGTTGCGTCTGCCCTTGCACTGTGATGGGGAACTCAGGGATCTTGCTTCCTCCCCAAGCTTGACATTGGAAACGTGGCCCCGAAGCCTTATTTTCTCACATCCCAAAACCTGAGTGGGGATTTTATTGTGCTTCCTTATCCCAAGGGCTTGGCCATGGGAGGCAGCAGTGCCGGGACTCTTCTCCGGGAAGCTCCCAACTCTTCTGCTTCCTTTCTGACTCCTCTCTCCCTCCCCCTTAGCCGGTGGAAGCTTCATGCTTCTTAGGGCCCCTTCCTCAGAAGCTGGATGTGGAGAAGAAAGGCAAGGATGTGTCATTTCAGGAATATAGATGGGACAGGTTTAATTTTAAAATTATTAGAAATTCAGAGGTGGGGGTGGACAAAGAAGAGAAGAGTGAAGACAAAAGGATGATCAAGAAAATGGATGGTGGTAGAATATCTTTTACACACAGGGATATTTAATAGTCAATATATTGAGCTTGTGCTGTGACACTGTAGACCGCACCTCCTCCTCCATCTCTTTAATGCTTCTGTAAAGTTTTTACACATTAAAGAGGCCTGATGTGGATAAGCTTTTTGTGAAATTCAAGGGACTCTGTTTCACATTTGAGTCAAGATACTGCTCAAGAATGTGTAGGATGGTGAGATCGTTCATGAACTGAATGGATTCAGTGGAGGCAGAGGCAGAATGTCTAGACTGAGGAAACCATGAGAAAGTGAGCCTTCCAGGGGTTCACAGAAATTTTGGGAAGGTTTTAAAGACAAACCTTATCTAGATTTTTTTTTTTTTTTGAGACAGAGTCTTGCTCTGTGGCCCAGGCTGGAGTGCAGTGGCGCAATCTTGGCTCACTGCAATCTCCACTTCCAGGTTCAAGCAATTCTCTTACCTCAGCCTCCCTAGTAGCTGGGATTACAGGCGCCCACCACCACACCTGGCTAGTTTTTGTATTTTTAGTAGAGATGAGGTTTCTCACCATGTCGGCCAGGCTGGTCTCAAACTCCTGACCTCAAGTGATCCACCTGCCTCAGCCTCCCAAAGTGCTGGGATTACAGGCGTGAGCCACTGTGCCTGGCCAAATCTTATCTAGATTTTTAAAGCGAAGGGGCACCTCAGCTGACATCTGTGTTAGACATGCTGAAAGGAAACATGTAGACTCCCTCTCAGTCTGTGAATGGAGTCATGGAAGCCTTGACTGAGGACCTACTATGGGCTAGATGTGCTGTCCTTGGTACCATGAATATGAGAATTAAAATCCTATGCCACTTGTCATGAAGGCTCCCTCAGTCAGTGGTAAACAAAGAACTATAATATTGTAAGCTAAGCGCCATAGAGAGGGATATCATCCGAGAAGATTGACAGCCTCTGCACTGACACCGTTCAGGGGAAACTAGCTCTTGGGAGGCATGGGAGAGTTTACTATCTGTTCTATTCATGTCCTCTTCTGCCCCGAAAGCCCATAGAATTTTTTGCCAACATGGTCCTAATCCTTATGTCTGAATTTCTGACACAGTGCCATGGATATTTACACGCCCTTAACCTAATTAAAGCAGGGGCATTTCTCTTCTCTTTTGGTTATTGTTATTATCGCTAACCATTGTTTAGTGATCACGGGACTATACACCGCAGAAGGTACGTGATGGCCACGTTATGATACTGTGGTTAAGCTGATGGGAGAGTAGAGGTAAAGTATGAAGAACAGGTGTCACCAAAACAGGAAAATGCCCATTATCTCAAAAACGTTTCGGTGAGAGAACTGTCTTAACGTCCACAGTTGGGGTGAAAAACAACAGGCTCCTTTTGGAGGGGGGCATTTGCCATAAACAAACTGATTGTGAGATTCTTAGCACGTTCGGCATGAAGATAAAAGAGTTAGGAGACATTTTCTTTAAGTGAGAGTTGCGAAGAACAATCCATCCTCACCCTTTCCCACAGAAACAGCATCAAAATTAAAAAACAAAAAAAACCAAATTTCTCGTTTCAATTGTTGAAGAGGGAGAGAAGCTCTTACATCGTGGACTCCTGTAGCAGAGGGATTCATGGGACTCTGATACAATAGGAGTTTTGTAACAGACGGCAAAAAGTCCAAGCCTGCTTTCTTCCCTTTTCTTCAATGGATGAACAAACCCAAGGCAGAATAATCTTTGCAACAACTCGGCAGAGAGAGGCAGCAGTGCCTGATGGAGGCCTTGCTTGGCCAACGGAAGTAACATTACATGTGATAGATCTGAGATGGTGGTGAGAGGGAAGGGAAAGGAGAAGAGGGAAGAAAGAAGTAGAAGAGAGAAGGCTAGCCTTGAACCCTGGTTTTCTTTTTTTTCTTTCTTTCTTTCTTTTTTTTTTTTTTTTGAGACAGAGTCTCTCTGTCGCCCAGGCTGGAGTGCAGCGACATGATCTTGGCTCACTGCAACCTCCACGTCTCGGTTCAGGTGATTCTCCTGCCTCAGCTTCCTGAGTAGCTGGGATTACAGGGGCCCACCACCACACCCGGCTAATTTTTTTTTTTTTTTTTTTTTGTATTTTTAGTAGAGACAATATTTCTTTCTTTCTTTCTTTTTTTTTTTCTGAGATGGAGTTTCGCTCTTGAAGCCCAGGCTGGAGGGCAATGGCGCAATCTCAATTCACCGCAACCACCGCCTCCTGGGTTCAAGCGATTCACCTGCCTCAGCCTCCCGAGTAGCTGGGATTACAGGCATGTGCCACCATGCCCGGCTAATTTTGTATTTTTAGTAGAGATGGGGTTTCTCCACGTTGGTCAGCCTAGTCTCGAACTCCCAACCTCAGGTGATCCACCTGCCCCGGTCTCCCAAAGTGCTGGGATTACAGTCACAGTCATTGTTTCAGAGGGTGGATACAGACTTTCCTAATAAAGAAAGATTTCTTTAGCTCTTAGGCTAAAACACTTACAGAGGTGAGGAAACGCTTTTCATCCCTGAGTTTATCAACTTATTAGTCCTTGAAAATAAAAAACTGTTGACTTTGTTGATGTTCTTTATTGAATACGTATTTTTCTATTTCATTAATTTCTGCTTTTACATGTATTACATGTATTTCTTTCTTCCACATTAAAAAAATTCTTTTGGTGTTTTTTCTTTTTTTTTCATAAGAAAGGGTAGAATTTTATTGTCAAAAAGGCACACTTGGCCGGGAGTGGCAGCTTACACCTGTAATCCCAGCACTTTGGGAGGCCAAGATGGGAGGATTTCTTGCGAATAAGACTTTGAAACCAGCCTGAGCAACACAGTGAGACTCTGTCTCTACAAAAAATAAAAAATTAGCTGGGCATGGTGGCATGTGCCTGTTGTCCCTGCTACTTAGGAGGCTGAAGTGGGAGGATGGCTGGAGCCCAGGGGGTCAAGGCTGCAGTGAGTTGTGATGGTGCCACTGCACTCCAGCCTGGGTGACAGAGTGAGACCCTGTCTCAAAAAAAAAAAAAGAAAAAAAGAAAAAAAAGAAAAGGAAGCTTTTAAGAGATTAAATTTTTTCTCTGAAAAAAATTAATTAAAAATTTTAATTGACACATAATTGTACATATTTATGGGTACAATGTGATGTTTCAATATATGCATATTTTGTGTAATGATCAAATCAGTATAATTAGCATATCCATCACCTCAACATTTATCTTTTTTTAGTGAAAACTCAAAATCCTTTCTTCTAGCTATTTTGAAATATTCAATACATTATTGTTAACTATAGTCACCCTACTGTGCAATAAGGACATTAGCACTATTCCTCCTAAATAATTTTAACTTCGAAACTGTTAATTAGCTCTTTCCATTCCCTCCTTTCTTAAATTTTTTTAAAAATACAAGATCTTGCTATGTTGTTCAGGCTTGCCTGGAATTCCTGGCCTCAAGTAATCCTTGCATCTTGGCTTCCTGAGTAGCTGGAATTACAGGCATGAGCCACCACACTGGGCCCTCCTTACTTCTTGAAGATGTTTTGCTCATTAAATTTCAGCCTTTTGTCTTTAATAAACACATTTAAGGCTATAACTTTCCCTCTAAATATAGTGTTAGCTGTATCTCACGAGTTTTGATATGTAATGCTTTCTATATTCCTCAGCTCAAACTATATCCTAAAATCCTTAATTTAAAACCATCAGCTTTGGGAGGCCAAGGTGGGTGGATCACAAGGTTAGGAGTTTGAGACCAGCCTGGCCAGCGTGGTGAACCCCTGTCTCTACTAAAAATACAAAAATTAGCCAGGCATGGTGGCGTGTGCCTGTAATCCCAGCTACTTGGGAGGCCAAGGTAGGAGAATTGCTTGAACCCAGGAGGTGGAGGTTGCAGTGAGCCAAGATCACGCCACTGCACTCCAGACTGGGCCACAGAGTGAGACTCCCTCTCAAAAACAAACAAACAAACAAAAAAACCATCAGGGCTAGGCGCAGTGGCTCACGCCCCTAATCCCAGCACTTTGGGAGGCTGAGGCAAGTGGATCACTTGAGGTCAGAAGTTCGAGACCAGCCTGGGCAACATGGTGAAATCCCATCTCTACTAAAAATACAAAAATTAGCTGGGCATGCTGGTACACACCTGTAATCCTAGCTACCTGGGAGGCTAAGGAAGGAGAATTACATGAACCCAGGAGGCAGAGGTTGCAGTAAGCTGAGATCGTGCAACTGCACTCCAGCCTGGGCAACAAAGCGAGACTCCGTCTCAAAAAAAAAAAAAAAAAAAAATCTGGGCCCAGCGTGGTGGCTCACTACTGTAATCCAACACTTTGGGAGGCAGAGATGGGCGGATCATGAGGTCAGGAGTCTGACACCAGCCTAGCCAACACAGTGAAACCCCATCTCTACTAAAAATACAAAAATTAGCTGAGTGTGGTGGCATACACCTGTAGTCCCAGCTACTCGGGAGGCTGAGGCCGAATCACTTGAACCTGGGAGGTGGAGGTTGCAGTGAGCCGAGACCGCACCATTGCACTCCAGCCTGGGTGACAGAGTGAGACTCCATCTCAAAAAAAAAAAAAAAAAGAAAGAAAAAGAAAAAGAAAAAAAGCAAAGGTCTTCTGTATCTCTTTTTACGTTGGATATTTTGCCCGATACTGACCGGGCACGGTGGCTCACATCTGTAACCCCAGCACTTTGGGAGGCCGATATGGGTAGATCACTTGAGACCAGGAATTCAAGACCAGCCTGGCCAACATGAGGAAACCCCGTTTCAACTAAAAATACAAAAATTAGCCAGGCGTCATGGCGCATGTGTGTAATCCCAGCTACTCGGGAAGCTGAGGCAGAGAATCTCTTGAACCTGGGAAGCGGAGGCTGCAGTGAGCTGAGATTGCACCACTGCACTCCAGCCTGGGAGACAGAGCGAGACTCCATCTCAAAAAAAAAAAAGAAAAGATATTTTGCCTGATACTAACAAAGTTACGTCAGTTTGTTTTTTGGTTTGTATTTGCATGGTATACTTGTTTCCATCTTTTTACTTTCAACCTCTTGGTATTCATATGTTTTCAACTTGATTTCTAGTAGACAACACATAGTTTATTAAGGACATAGTCTGACAATCTTGGTCTTTTAACTGTTGCATATACCCTATTTTGTATTAATGTGGCTTCTGATAGTCCTGTATACATCTTATTTCAGCCGGGTACGGTGGCTTACGCCTGTAATCTCAGCACTTTGGGAGGCTGAGGTGGGTGGATCAACTGAGGTTGGGAGTTTGAGACCAGCTTGACCAACATGGAGAAACCCCGTCTCTACTAAACATACAAAATTAGCCAGGCATGGTGGCGCATGCCTGTAATCACAGCTACTTGGGAGGCTGAGGCAGGACAATCTCTTGAACCCGGGAGGTGGAGGTTGTGGTGAGCCGAGATGGGACCATTGCACTCCAGCCTGGGCAACAAGAGCAAAACTCCGTCTCCAAAAAAAAAAAAAAAAAAAAAAAAAAAAACTTATTTCATAGATTATATTTATACTACCTGTTGCAGGTTTCTTTTTCTCTCATTCCTTGCCTTTTTGGGGGAGTATATTTAATTTTCAAAGTTTAAAATTAACCAATTACCTTTGCCCTTATTACAGACATTACCAAAACCAAAACCAAAACAAAACAAAAACAAACAACAACAAAAAAAACCACAAAGACAAACAACAAAAGTAGAAATTTTAACTCTATTTCTATTGTTCCTGTCTTATAATTCTTGTTTTTACAAGTTGTAATTTATGCAATTACAATGTTATATTGTAATTAAATCTTATGAGGTCCAATAACCATTTTTACTGCATGTCATGAATTTAATATTTGTTTACATTTATACACAGGTTTACCACTCTGTTTGCTTTTCAATCTTTTTTATATCCTAGAACTTTCTAGAATCATCTTCTTTCTGACTGAGGTACATACTTTAGTGTACCCTTCAGTGAGAGTCTCTGTTTATGTTTATCATAAAATGTCTTTATTTTGCCAACATTCTTGAGGGAGAATTTTCACTGGATATGGAATTCTAGGTCAGCATTTGTTTCCTTTCAGTATATTGAATATATCATTGTATTATCTTTGGTCTTCTGCTTTTACCCTTGAGAAATCCTCTTTGAGTCTACTGCCACTCCCTTGAAGTGGCAGTAGACTATCCTCTGGCTGCTTTTAAGATGCTTCTATTTGTTGCTGGTGTTCTTCAATTTTACTTTGACATGTCTAGGTGTGAACTTCAGTTTAAATATTCGGTATTTGTTGGGCTTCTTGAATCTATGGACTGGTGTCTTAAACACTGATTCTAGAAAATCCTCATCCATTATTTCTTCAAATACTACCTCTACTTCATCTTATCTTCTCCTTCTGGAATTCAGATTAAGCACATGTTTAATCATTTCACTTTATCCTCTGGGTCTCTAAACCTTTCTCTCATGTTTTCCTTTTTGTTTGTTTTCTATGCTACATTCTATATCATTTCTTCTGATCTACATTCCACTTACTGATTGTCTCTTCTACTGTGTCTAACCAATTCCCAAACCCATATGTTGTGTTTTAAAATTTGGTTATTTTATTTTGCAGTTTCAAAAGTGCTATTTTGTTCTTTTGCAAATCTATGATGCTTCCTTGTAGTTTTCTCTTCCTGTAGATATTTTCAAGGTTGTTTTATTTAAGTATTGTAGGAATGTTTATTTTAAAATATGTCTCATAATTTCAATATCTGAGGCCTATGTGGATTTGTTTCTATGGTCTTATGTTGCTTTGTTGCATTGTGCCTTTGATTATATTTGGCTGGGGCTACCCTTTGACCTTGAAAATAATAATAATAATAATTCTTATTGTTTTTGAGATAGGGTCTCACTCTGTTGCCCAGGCTGGAATGCAGTGGTGCAATCATGGCTCACTACAGCCTTGACCCCCTGAGTTCAAGTAATCCTCCCACCTCAGCCCCCTGAGTAGCTGGGACTACAGATGCACCACTACCAAGCCCAGCTAATTTTAAAATTTTTTTTTTTGTAGAGACAGGGTCTCCCTGTGTTGCCCAGGCTGGTCTTGAACTCCATGGCTGAAGTAATCCTCCCACCTCAGCCTCCCAAAGTGCTGGGATTACAGGCCTGAGCTGTCACTCCTAGCCTGACGTTGAATATTATTTGAGAGGATTTCCCAAGTTTAGGATAAATATACCCTTATTCCAAGATAATTTTGAGTTTGCTTCTGTCAGATATGTAGCTGCAATATTAGTTCTGTATAATGCTCTAATTAATCACCTTAAGTTTATTGGACTAATCTTGTGACACAAATTTAGAACATAAATCCACACTAGGGCTAGCCTGTGCTTACAACCTATCAGGGATGGGTTGTTAGTTATTCCTGCCTTGCTCAGCATCAAGGTACTTGTCCCTACACCCCCCTGAGAATTCAGAGGGGTTCCTCTGAGGGGAATTCAAGGGCGTTGCTCAGGGGGGAATTCAAGGGGTTTGCTTTCCATCTGTTATACTCCTACCCTGACAAGTGCATCCCCCAGCTACAGCCACTCAGCTTAATGTGGGTCAGTTTCCTATTAGACTTCTCAACTTTGGTAAACCCTTCCAAACAGAGTTTTTAGTTTCATACTTATTTTGCTTTGGATAATAAAATGCAAAAGTGGCTGGTTGTGGTGGGTCATGCCTATAATACCAGCACGTTGTGGGGCTGAGGCAGGAGGATCACCTGAGCCCAGAAATTTGACACCAGCCTGGGCAACATAGTGAGACCAAGTTTCCATTAAAAAATTTAAAAATTAGCCTGGTGTTGCCAGGCACGGTGGCTCACGCCTGTAATCCCAGCACTTTGGGAGGCTGAGGCAGGTGGATCATGAGGTCAGGAGTTTGAGACCATCCTGGCTAACATAGTGAAATCCTGGCTAACACAGTGAAACCCCGTCTCTACTAAAAATACAAAAATTAGCTGGGTGTGGTGGCACGTGCCTGTAGTCCCAGCTTCTCAGGAGGCTGAGGCAGGAGAATCACTTTAACCTGGGAGGCGGAGGTTGTGGTGAGCTGAGATCGCGCCACTGCACTCCAGCCTAGGTGACAGAGCGAGACTCTGTCTCAAAAAAAAAAAAAAAAAAATTAGCCTGGTGTAGTGGCCTGCATCTGTGGTCCCAGCTATTTGGGAGGCTGAGGCAGGAGAACTGCTTGAGCCCAGGAGGTTGAGGCTGCAGTGAGCTGTGTTCATGCCACTGCACTCCAGCCTGGGTGACGGAGTGAAACTCTGTCTCAAAAAAAAAAAAAAAAAAGCAGAAGTGTCTCTGAATGATTTATTTATCTCTTTCTTACTATTCCATCAGCTTTTTAATGCTGTACGATGGAGGATTTGTCAGTTTTTTTGTGTCTGTATAAATTTTCTTCATATATTTTATTTTATGCATCTGCATGTTTAGAATTGTTGTAACTTTATATTTTTATTATTATTATTTTTTGAGATGGAGTCTCGCTCTGTCGCCCAGGCTGGAGTGTAGTGGTGCAATCTCAACTCATTGCAACCTCTGCCTCCCGGGTTCAAGCGATTCTCCTGCCTTAGCCTCCCAAGTAGCTGGGATTACAGGTGCCTGTCACCACTCCCAGCTAATTTTTTGGACTTTTAGTAGAGACAGGGTGTCACCATGTGGGTCAGGCTGGTCTCGAACTCCTGACCTCAAGTGATCTGCCCGCTTTGGCCTCCCAAAGGGCTAGGATTACAGGTGTTAGCTACTATGCCCGGCCTATGTTTTTAATTTTATGATGTACCTTTATATATATTTTATTTTATGCATATGTGTGTTTAGTATTGATGCGTCTTCTTGATAAATTGGAATTCTATCACTTTTGTGATAACTCTGTCTATATATATTTTTTGAGATGGAGTCTCACTCTGTTACGCAGATTTCAGTGCAGTGGCATGATTTCAGCTCACTGCAACCTCCACCTCCCGGCTTCAAGCGATTGTCATACCTCAGCCTCCCAAGTAGCTGGGCTGGGACTACAGGCATGCAACACCATGTCTGGCTAATTTTTATATTTTTTATTAGAGACAGGGTTTCCCCATGTTGGCCAGGCTGGTCTTGAACTCCTGACCTCAGGTGATCCAGCTGCCTTTTCCTCCCAAAATGCTGGGATTACAGGTGTGAGCCACCGCACCTGGACAACTCTCTATTTTTAATGATGCTTTAAAAATTAAACGTGTTTGTTTTTCTGTTATCACTTGCAAGTGGAGCTTTAAGTTAGTGTGTGATTTTCCATGTTCCCTTTTGCCTGCTTTGGCAATTATGGAAGCAGCGCCTCAGGCGGTAGCTGCTCTGTTGGCTGCTCCTGCTCATCGTTCAGGTCTCAGTTTGGAGACCTGTAGCAGATGCTGCTGATGCCCATCCAAATTTCCTTTATGGATTGGGTCCCAGAATGAAAACACTGGGCAATAGAGACCAAAGGACATGTAGTAAGGATAAGAAATAAATCTTTTTGTTGTAAGCTATTAAGGTTTGGGTGTTGCTTGTTATGTAACATAACTTAGCTTATATTGACTAACACAGAAATATTGGGCAAATACTTCAAAAATATTTTCCTTCTTACACAATCATACAAGACCCTTCACATTGAGCTCCCTGATATTATTGCAGCCCCATGTGTTCTCAACACTGCCCATCCCCGTCACCTATGTCGCCGTGAATGGTCTTTCTCTCTCTTAGTTCTGGCCATCTACATAGACTGTTTCTCTCTT
The DNA here is from genome assembly GCF_028858775.2 of Pan troglodytes. Lineage (NCBI taxonomy): Eukaryota > Metazoa > Chordata > Mammalia > Primates > Hominidae > Pan > Pan troglodytes. The sequence goes on from NC_086015.1 coordinate 37,005,636, forward strand.
TTTTTTTTTGAGATGGAGTCTCGCTCTGTCTCCCAGGCTGGAGTACAGTGGCATGATCTCGGCTCACTGCAACCTCTGCCTCCCGGGTTCACGTGACACTCCTGCCTCAGCCTCCCAAGTAGCTGGGATTACAGGTGTGTGCCACCACACCCAGCTAATTTTCGTGTTTTTAGTAGAGACAGGGTTTCACCATGTTGGTCAGGCTGGTCATGAACTCCTGGCCTCAGATGATCCGCTCGCCTTCGCCTCCCAAACTGCTGGGATTACAGCCATGAGCCACTGCTGCAATAGACTGTTTCTTTAACCTGGAATACTCTTCCCCTACTGTTCACCTGACCAACTATTGCTCATCACTCAAGTCTCAGTTTAGAGACTGACAGCAGATGCTGATGATGCCCACCCAACTTTCCTTTATGGACTGGTGTACCCAGTCCCCAGCTACCGTGAGCGTTGGCTGCTAACAGCTCACAGATGCCCTCTTCTCTTTTTTTATGGCCAATTCCCTACTACCTCCCCACAGTACAACTAGTCCTCCCCTCCCACCAGTGGCAGCCTGCAGCCAATGGCTGGCTGACACGGATGGAAGGTTAAAAGACTGGCCCTCTTGACTCAAGGTGCATCCAATTTTGTGGTGAAATTAATGTGTGTGAGTTTCTCTGGAACTAGCAGCCTGATCTGACCTAGGCTAGATACATGAGGGAGCCAAGCCAACATCAGCGGAGCCTGTTCCAGACCAGAAGAACCATACAACAGAATCATGAACTAAACGGTTGGTTTAAGCTGAAAGTAGTCTCCTTGCTTACCTTTACTCTCTTGCCCTGCACCCTTCCCTCACTTCCTTCCTCCTTAGAGCATCCCCTCTGTAAACCACGTGCACACAAAGCCCTGTCTTTGGCTCTGCAGTAAGACAGAATGCCTGGCTGCCCAGGCCTGGATTGTGAACCCCTCTTCTGCTGCTCTGCCACTCTGTACTGTCTCTCACTATGGTGCCCATGAGACTGCATTGAACTGTCTATTTACTTATCTCTTCTACTAACTAAACCTTTTGAAGGCATAGGTCATGTTTTTATTATTATTGCTATTGATAGTATCTCAATACTCTTTTAAAAAGAGACTGAGAGATGGGGTGATAAAGTGGTTATCATTTTATTCTCAATGCCCAGCATGTATTAGGTACACCTTAATAGTTGAATGAATGAATGAGTGAAAGTTGTCCTGGATTTAACAAAGAGATGCAGGCTACAAGCATTTTTGCAGAGAATATTGGAGCTTAATAACATTTCCATAAAGAATGGATCTTGGAGGCTGGGTACGGTGGCTCATGCCTGTAATCCCAGGATTTTGGGAAGCTGAGGCAGGTGAATCATTTGAGGTCAGGAGTTTGAGACCACCTGACTAACATGGTGAAACCCCATCTGTACTAAAAAATACAACACAATTAGCTGAGTGTGGTGGTGCATGCCTGAGTCCCAGCTACTTGAGAGGCTAAGGCAGGAGAATTGCTTGAACCCAGGAGGCAGAGGTTGCAGTGAGCCAAGATTACATCATTGCACTACAGCCTGGGTGACAGAGCAAGACTCCATCTCAAAAAAAAAAAAAAAGGATCTTAGAGACTTTTAAGGTGCAAAGACCAAGGACTTAAGTGATAGGCTCACTGAAATGAGGAAGGGGAAATTTCAGTGTATAAAAAACATGGGAGCAGAAAATGGCAAAATTGGTCACTAAGAGAAAGAGGAAGAGTTGGGACCAACGTGTTGTTGAAGTGTCCTGCTCAGTGAGGAGGGACTGAAAGTTCAGTTCACACCTGCTGTATGGTATTCACATTCTACATATGTTACTATTCAGATAACATGGGCACTGAGGTTTTATATCAGAGTGAAGAGTTGGCTGCTTTAAAAGCATTGCTCTATCTGAATTCTTGAGATGGGTGGCTCCTTCCTAGCTATTAAGAGGCAAAATTCTGGTGCCCAGAGTGGAAAGAAAACCAGACAGTTAATCTCCGTCTTTTTTCTCTGTCCTCCACTTCTGTCTCCTGAACAATCAGAATTCCATCTTTTACCAGGTTGGCTTTTGTAGAGTTTGCAGTGAACTGAGATGAATCTGCAGTGACTTCAGGACAGGATCTGGAATATATATTTCAACAATATCTTCCTGTTATCAGCCTATCAGGCAATCACAGAAGCTTTTAATAGAAAGCTAGATAAAACTAGTCCTCCACCTAACAACTGTTTTTTCCTGTTTTTTTTTCTACAAGCTCTTTTTCTCTTGTAGATATTTAGTACTGCAAAAATCCCATCTAGTGGAAGCCCTTGGCATGGTAAGGTTTGGTTCCAGGTAATCACAATTTTAGGGTACAAAACCATGAAAGACTTATCAAGATCACTGGGGTGGGGGTGGGGTGCTGGCAGCAGCACAGTGACCTCTGGTCCACTACAAATAAACTCTTCAGAGAGTTTCTTGAGTATTTTACCATATTTGTCCTTTGGACTTTGCAAATGGCTTCTTGATATCTGCCGATCATGGCAGACAGTGGACAGATGAACCCAGTTGCCCACCAGGGAAGTTGTGATGTTCTTAGCATCAGAAGGCCTCAGGTTGATGTCAGTCTGTGGTGCTTCTCTGCCCTCTCTCATGTCTCCTCAGCCCGTTTCACCTCAAGGAAGAGCTCCCCTCCAGAGAAAAACCGAGAGTCATCATTTGCCTGCTCAACTATGAATAAAGTTCCACGTACCTTCTCTCTGCTCACTTCTTTCAGAGGCACTTCCGGCTCACGAAACTCTTCAGCGAAGTTCCTGGGGAATTTGCTGAGTGTCAAAACATGAATTAAACCAGAAGAGATATGATAGTGGGTTTTGTCTGAGAGGGATGCCCAGCCTTGTGAATAAGTCATCTTCCAGTGTGGAGGATTGCTTGCTCCCTGACCTGTGCCCACTGGGGACCCACATATACCGGGCATTCTGCTCACCAGAGACACACACAAGACTCATGGGTCAATCACCAAAACCTGGGGCCACAGCTCAGACCTGATCTGTCATGTCAGACAAGGCTGAAATATTGTTCTTCTGTGTTGTGAGTTTTCTCAAATACAATACAAAACTTTCTCCTTGCAGCTCAATCAAGGCAATCTGCATAGTAAGAAGAGTGTGGGATTTGGAGGCAAGAGACTTGGGTGTGAGTTTCAGGCCCCTGATTTTGTGTAAATCACAATTCTTCCTACCTCTTGATTTTCCTAAACTGTAAACTGAGCTGCATGCCACCCGCCCTATTTCTTCAAAATGTTCTTATAAAGACTGAATGAAATACTGTATGCAAAAATAACACATTAAAACCACTTTATGAATGTTATTATTCTTATTAAGCACCATCAAAGTTGAAGACATGAACCTAGAAACTTCAGAGGACAAAAGATATGTGAAAATAGCCAATTTTTCAGGATACTACCATCTGGTTGGAGATAGCTCTGATCCCTGCATCTCTCCTGCCTCATCTCTGTTCATTCCAACCCCAGTCAGATTGAGGTACATGCCACCAATTTCTGGAATTCTCCGTCGTCTCTCCAGACCCTGGATCTCTGCAGATGCTGCCTCCCTCTGAGAAGCACTTTCTGCTCTACTCATGCCTATCTTTTCTCCTTCTTCTCTTATTCTTCACCTGGCTCAACTCCAGGAAGCCTGCCCTGACCAGTCTCTGTTCCACATCAAGTCTAAGACTGGATTCAGCATGCTCACAGCACTCTGATCTCATCGCTGTCATTGTCTACCCCTCACAATGCTACATGGTTCATTAATAGATCTGTGCGCTCCCTGAGGGGCAAGAAATGTGTCCTACACAGTGGCATGGGGTTTAGAGTAAGTACTGAATGAATGTCTATTGGGTAAATGAAAAAAACAAAACAAAACAAACCCACCTACTAAAATAGTTAAATGCTGAGGGGCTTATCCATCACACTAGAAGGATACACCCTGAAACCTTGGGGACTCCTCACTGGGCACTTCTTGGGACACTTCCTGATTTCAAAGTCCCCAGAAAAGAGGTCAGGTGGTCCACGACAGCCAAAGCACTCTGGTAAAAAGATCCTATTGCAGTCGGGCGTGGTGGCTCACGCCTGTAATCCCAGCACTTTGGAAGGCCAAGGCGGGCAGATCACGAGGTCAGGAGATCAAGACCATCCTGGCTAACACGGTGAAACCCCGTCTCTACTAAAAAATACAAAAAATTAGCTGGGCGTGGTGGCGGGCGCCTGTAGTCCCAGCTACTCGGGAGGCTGAGGCAGGAGAATGGCGTGAACCCGGGAGGTGGAGCTTGCAGTGAGCAGAGATCACGCCACTGCACTCCAGCCTGGGCGACAGAGTGAGACTCTGTCTAAAAATAATAATAATAATAATAATAATAATCGTATTGCTTAGTAAAAATTAAAGAAAGTTGAAGTAAATTGGACAGACTGCACCTCTTGATCAGAAATCATATCAAAAGATTTCACCCAAAGAAACAGAAACCACACTGAGCTTTGTGTGCAGTGCCCATCATCTCATACCTCCATAAACTCTGACTGGTGGGGGGTTCACACAGTGGATTTCCTGCCTGTGTCCAGTTAATTCCCTTCAGTTAATATCTGGTGAGACCACTGGGGGCCTGGCAATTTGCAAAAGAGACAAAGGGATCCAATTCACTAAACACAGGCTAAATGAACCACTTAGCCAATGGCCTCCTGCTCCTTACCAGTGGGGCCTTGGACCTCAATTCATGCTTGCTGGGCTTTCAGACCTTTAGTGGAATGGACGGAAATACACAAATTGGAGTGTGCTACAACATAGCACTGGGTGCACATGTGATGATTTCTTACAAATGGCCACACATTCTTTGTCATTTCTCCCATCCAAGGATGGGGATCTGTGTTTCCTCCCCTTGAATCTGGGTTATGACTACTTTGACCAGTAGAGTACAGTGGACTGATGCTATGTGACTTCTGCATCTAGGCCTTAAACGGCCATGCAGCTTCCACCGGCTTCTGTTGCAATGTTCACTCTCTGGAAGCTCCCTTCTGGAACATGCCATCAGAACCCAGCTACTGTGTTATAAGAAGCCCGAGTCACATGGAAAGACCACTTGTAGATGCTCTGTTGACTGTCCTAAGTGGCCTTAAACTTCAAGTCATCCTGGCCCAAATAGCAGGCAAGTGAGTGAAGGAATTGCCAGATGGTTCTGGTACCCAGCAGAAGCCCCAGCGTCACAGAACAAAGACAAGCCATCCTTGCTGGGCTGTCCAAATTCCTGATCCATAGAATCGTGTGCATAACAAAATAGTTGCTTCATGCCACTTAAGCAGACTTACTGGTTTATTATGCAGCAACAGACAACAGCACACATGGCAACCCATGATGATGAGAAATGCCCTGTGGGCAAGGAATTCAATATGTTGGCACTGGAAAGTTGCTTACGTTTTGAGAACAAGCCAACAGAATCTTCAAGGAATCAGAGCACTGAAGAAGTCCACACCGGGGCCTTTAAGTCCAAACCCTGGATGTCGAGTCTTTTCCATAGGCTCACGCTGCCCTCCAGCAGTCTCTGGTTAATGCTGGAGAGGTTTGGTGAATGATGCCCCTTCACCTTTTCTACAGGAGCTCTTCCTCCCCTTTGGGTCTGGTCTGTGTCATGTTTTATACTAGACTGTCTCCTTCACCTTTGTGTCCTCAGCCAAGCACAGTGGCTGGTCAGGAGGAGAACCAGGTTGTTGAACTGAACACAAAGGGATGCAGGGAAAGGATGGAGCATCCTAGGTGTCATTTCTTCCCTCTTGTCCCCCAGGTTTCCAGATGATCAGTTACCTGCTTCTGTGGTGGAATATGATAGGAAAGACTCAAACTAGCATTTAGTAAGCAGCTACTACATGGCAAATGCTACACAAGGTACTTTTATGATGACTTCATTTAATTTTAAAACCCCACAAGGTGGCCACCACATTTAGGAGAATAAGAAATTTAGACTTACACGATTCCCTTGCCCGAGACCATGCTGATGGAAAGTGATGGAGCAGGAACGTGACCCTGGGTTTCTGTCCTCAAAGCCTGTCCTGTTGTATCTTAGGAGACAGTGCTGCTGGTTTGGGAGTTTGGAGGAATGAAGCTGGTGGGAGGCCTGCTCACACGTGGGAAAGCCCCTTGTGGTGCAAACAGAGCAACTGTCTGGTGAGGAATCAGTTCAGAATCTTCACCGGGCATTCACAGACAACCAGAAAGCTGCTGGGCATCCACTTCTAACAAAGGTCAGGGCCAGTGGGCTGAAGGGCAAGGGACACCTGGGGAAGTATTGCTCAGTCAGACCAAGAGCAGGGGCTAGGCCAAAACCCAGAAACCACCTGGCCCCACTGTCTGGACATCGGGGCGATTTTCCTTGCAGCCCATGTGCTGATGGTCCACACCAGCTGTGTGTGCTACCACAGACCAGTCAGGATCCCTCAGACTGACTAAAAAGGTGATTTCAGAAAATGACTTCTTTTTCATAAAGGAGAGAAATAAAGACCACATGAGATCATTTCCTATTTGTGTCATTTGACAGAAGACATATTTCTTGTTGGGGAAACAATGAAAAAAAACCCCACCTCGGATTAGCACTAAACAATTTCATTCTGAATAAACTGGATTTGCTGAGAAACAAAGATAAACAGACTGACAATGACAGATAAAGAAAGTAGGTAGTGTAAGGTGGAGAAGGGAAGAGAGAGGACAGGAGGGATGATAAATCTGCAAATTCTAAGTGTGATTCTTTCTTTTTTGAGACAGGGTCTGGCCCTGCCACCCAGGCTAGAGTGCAGTGGTGTGATCTCAGCTCACTGCAACCTCTGCCTCCCGGGCTCAAGTGATCCTTCTACCTCAGCCTCTTGAGTAGCTAGGACTACAGGTATGCACCACCACATCCAGCTATTTTTTTTTTTTTTTTTTTTGAGATGGTGTCTCACTCTTGTCACCCGGGCTGGAGTACAGTGGCGCAATCTCGGCTCACTGCAGCCTCCGCCTCCCGCTTTCAGGCGATTCCCCTGCCTCAGCCTCCTGAGTAGCTGGGATTACAGGTGCCTGCCACCATGCCCGGCTAATTTTTGTATTTTTTAGTAGAGATGGGGTTTCACCATGTTGGCCAGGCTGGTCTCGAACTCCTGACCTCAGGTGATCCACCTGCCTCAGCCCAAAGTGCTTGGATTGCAGGTGTGAGTCACCGCACCTGGCCTAATTTTTGTATTTTTAGTAGAGATGAGGTCTTGCCATATTGCCCAGCCTAGTCTCGAATTCCTGGGCTCAAGCCATCCACCCACCTTGGCCTCCCAAAGTGCTGGGATTACAGGTCTAAGGGTAATTCTGCCTCCTCTTCATTATTCACTATCTTCAAAAAAGATATTCTGAAATTGTTTAACAGTTCCTTAAACAGTTCAATATAAATTACTATATGACTAAACAATCCCTCTCATGGGTATCTATCCAAGAGAAATGAAAACGGATGACTACACAAATAACTGTATATGGATGTTCATATCAGCATTCTTCATAATAGTCAAAACTGGAAACCATTCAAGTGCCCATCAGCTGGCAAATGGATAAACAAAATGTGGTACATCCATACAATGGAATGCGACTCAGCAACACACAGGAACACATTCCTGAACATGCTACAACATGGAACAAACCTCACGGTATGCTGAGAGAGATCAGACACAAATGACTGTATATTGTGAGGCCGGGCACAGTGGCTGAAAGATAAATTTAATATAAAAGGTTTAGATAGTAGGTAATAAAAGTACTCCCCTTATTATTTTCCAAAGGTAGCATCCATAGAGAGAATTACATTTTCAATCAATTCGTGGACAGATCTGAAATAAGGTTATTGAGAGAAATCAAGAATGACTGAAGGCACATCTTATTTTAGGAAGAACATTGTAGCAGGCAAAATGTGTGCCCATGAGAGGCAGTATAGAGTTGGATGGGTTGAGGGGAGTCCAGAGTCCAGGTGGCACTATCTATGTATTAAGATTCTGTTTTCTGGCCGGGCGCAGTGGCTCATGCCTGTAATCCTGGCGATTTGGGAGGCCCAGGTGGGTGGATAACCTGAGGTCAGGAGTTTGAGACCAGCCTGACCAACACGGCAAAACTCCGTCTCTGCTAAAAATACAAAAATTAGCTGGGCATGGTGATGCACGCCTGTAATCCCAGCTACTCTGGAGGCTGAGGCAGGAGAATCGCTTGAACCCAGGAGGCAAAGGTTGCAGTGAGCCAAGATCATGCCACTGCACTCCAGCCTGGGCGACAGAGCAAGACTCTGTTTCAAAAAAAAAAAAAGATTCTGTTTTCCAAAAACTTCCTGGGTAAGGGGTGGCAGAGTGCTGTAGGTGGGAAAACCCATCCAAATTCCCTCACATTGATAAGACAAAACACTCTGGCTTTGGAGGGAGGTAGGCCAGGTTTGAAATCAACTCTGCCTCTTGCCAAAGTTTTAAATATTTTCAATTGTAAAATGGACTTGTTGCTATTTGACCTTACAGTGTAGTTCTGAAGACTGAATGAGTGAAATATAAGGCAAGTGTACACGCTGATGAGGCAACCACACTCCACTGCTCGTGCCTTCTGGAGATTCTCTGCTTGTCTCTAGGGCAGGGGAACTGCAATTCACCAATGTACATATGCTTTAAAAGGAGTCATTTCACATTTCTTTCCAAAGCTTATCACTGTTTGGCCATGGTTCTTGAGTATCATTTTATGTTTTTGGTAACTGTGCAGTGGAGGAGTAATGAAATGAGGGTATGGGTCCGTGTAGCACCTCCTTCGCCCTGTGATCTGCCCGAACATCAAATGGTGCAGAACATCTAGAAAAAGGTACTATGGAAAAACGTCCTTAACTAAGTTCCAGTGTTTGTTTCGGCTCATCTATGCCACCTGCAGCTGGCTCAACCTGTGTTTAAAGACTCACTGTTCAATCTCAGATATTTATTAGTTGTGCCTATGACAGAGGGAAAAATATACCACCAAGAAAACATTACAGATTGACATAAAAAAAACTTTCCTTTCTCCCTCCTTAAAAACAAAACAAAACAAAACAAAACAAAACTACAGGGCCAGGTGCAGTGGTTCATAACTGTAATCCCAGAACTTTGGGAGGTCAAGGTAGGAAGATCACTTGAAGCCAGGAATTCAAGGCTGCAATGAGCTACGATCATGCCATTGCACTTCAGCCTGGGCAACAGAGCAAGACCCAGCCTCAAAAAAAAAAAAAAAAATTACATATTCCCAGTATATAATTAAAAATACAGATAAGAAAAAGCAAGCAATCTCTCAAATACTTAGCATCCAGATATAAGTATATGAACATTTTAAAGTTATTCCTTTCTTGTGCAACACAAGCATGTATTAATATTTATGTATGCAATGTGTACCCGGACACTAGAGCCAGACTACCTGGGCTCAAACCCTGTCTCGCCACATACATCTGTGAGATCTGGTAAACCGGCAGGATGACAGTATATTCCTCAGTGTTCTTGTGAGGGGCAAGTGAGTTAAACATAAACTCAGAACTGTGCATGGTGTAGAACAAGTCCTCAACAAATGAGAGCTACTGCTCCACGTCAGGACAGGAATATCAGAAACACCACGTCCTTTCCTATCTGTGCACATACACAGCACACACACACGTGCATGCCTGACTACTGACATGTGTATAGGCCTGTACTGTGTGAATATGTGAAGTTCTTATGTTGAAACACACAAAACGGGATCCAATTTAAGGTAATGTTTTTTCATGTATCAAAAAATTTGCATATAAGTATAGATCTCTCACCATTTTAGTGGCTAAAATACTATGCTTCTATATAGATATACCATACTATGTACACTGTGCAACTGTTAATCATTTAGATTGTTTGCATAATTGTTTTGAGCTGTATTTATAGGTTATCTAGTCCAAAAGCAAGTCAAATAACGATCAGAAAAGCAGCAGTCCACAGATCAAACCAAGACTATTTTCCATCCTTTTGAACTTCAAGTTAGTGAAGTGGTTTATTCAGCCCACTCAAGTCTAGTTATGATTTAAGTCAGACCATATAATTCAATACCTGCACATTAAAAACAGTGACATCATCATTTGAGTACAAATTTTATTTAACAAAAAGGTAACATGATTCTTCCAAGATAAAAATCACTACCACCTTTAAAGCTTCCATTCCAGCCCTGCAGATATGTATGCACGTTACTGTGCTGTCAGCCCCTCACACATTCCAGGTGGTCCCTGAAGGTGGGGCTTTGGCACTGCAGGGATGCAGGGAAACCTCAGGTGAAAATGCACATCCTAAATTCCTTTTCCATTTCCACAATCCAATCAGTGAAATGTGGCATGACAGGGAGGATCTGTGAGGTATGTTCAGGGTAGAATCCCTCAAAGACACAGGCTTTCATCATCATACATGGTCCAGCCATGAATCTTTGTTTTTTTGCGGGGGTGGGGGCATGAGTCTTTTTTCAACAGGTTTGGAGGGATGATCGTAGGTCACAGATGAGCCAATAACTGGCCTGTCCACGAACGTCACAGCACATAGTTCTGGATCATCACTGCTGCAGGGTGCCCGCTCCAGTTCCAGCACGGTGATGGTGTTTGGGGCCGAGGTCATCAGGATGTGCTGGGGCACAAACAAGGTCAACTGAGGGCCCCGGGCTGGCCAATAGCGGCCAAGGTTAAAGCCATTAATCCAGACCTGGCCCTGGAGAGAGAGAGACAGAGAACCATCAACCCCAGATGCACCGAAAGCCCTGAGGAAGGTGGGGGCCCTGATGTAGGGCAGGCCAGCAGCAATGGAGGAAAGAAATGCCCCCAGAAAGGTGAGGCTGACAGCCAGGCCCATGCCAGCCTTGGTTTTAGCTTCTTGCTGGGATAACCGGCCAAGGTGGGAAGAAGGTGGATGCCCCCATCCACCTTCTTTGGGGCAACAAAAACTTGCCCCAAAGACCCACTCCTGCTTCAGGAAAATACAGGTTTGGTCCCTCTGACGGGCTTCAGTGGCCACAGATGTTGGTACCAGAGAGCAGTGTGGAAATTTCTGAATTTCATCCTGGTTCCCAGGTGCTGCCCGTACCCACACACCAGCCTCTCCCTGACTTTTCTGTACACAGAAGACAACTGCTGAACTGCTTCCTTAAATAGATCTTTTCCTTCTTTGTTCTCCTTTCCCAGAGGCAGGTCTTGACCTCACTATCTGCTGTACACCTGGTGAACACAGGGAACAGAGGACTCCAGGGCCTGCATCCTGAGGTCAGACAGGTACCAGGAGTGGTCCCCAAAACAACCCCTCAAGAGGGATAGGGGGTTTGGGGTGAGGGAGAGGAAGAGGCTCATCCAGTTGGGTGTCTATATTACTGCTATGTTCTAAGGACTCTTACAGGCACCCTCAGAGTTAGGGTGTGGACTCCATGTTTGGTTCAGGAGCAGAGGTGATGCTATAGGTTGCATAAACAATTTCTGTGAGTAGGGGAAGCTGCTTCCCATAACAGAACTGAGAGTGGAGGATAAACTCCTAAAAAACAGGGACCGTGTTTAGGTCTGTCTACACAGCCTCTCTGTACGTGCTAAAATTTGCTCAAAGGGGCTGAGTGCAGTGGCTCACGCCTGTAATCCCAGAACTTTGGGAGGCCAAGGCAGGCAGATCACCTGAGGTCAGGAGTTCGAGACCAGCCTGGCCAACATGGTGAAACCCCGTCTCTACTAAAAATACAAAAATTAGCCAGGTGTGGTGGCGCATGCCTGTAATCCCAGTTACTCAGGAGGCTGAGGCAAGAGAATCACTTGAACCCGGGGAGGCAGAGGTTGCAGTGAGCTGAGATTGCGCCACTGCACTCTAGCCTTGCGCAGTGACAGAGCAAGACTCCGTCTCAAAAAAAAAAAAAAAAAAAAAAAAGATTTGCTCAAAGCTCAAAGGCTAGGATCAACAGCTGGCTGAATAGATGGACCATTCTATTACAAAGAAAGAAAGTGAAGATGGGGAGATCACATACACGCAAAAGAAAGAGAAAATCTGGGAGAAGAAAGGAAAACATAAAGGGAGAAGGAAGAGGAAAGAGGAATGGAAGAAGGGAGGGAGGCAGGAAAGAAACTGTGACCTACAATGGCCCAGATATCCTAGGAGACAGCCTGGAGGAGGCCCAGCCATGGCTGACACCTGCTGAGCCCTAATCCTCATCACGTTCTGCAACACAACTCTGCTGCTCACCCCAGGGCTCCTCAGTCTTCTTACGTTTGGGTATTTTTCAGCCTCCAAGTGTCCGCTTTACTTTAGATCCTTCTGAATTTCCTACCTGGGTTCGTATCTGTGTCCTGCCACTTACTAGCTGTCTGACCTTGGGCAGGTCTCAACACAATTTTTCATACCAGTCATTGGGGACAATGATGATGAAGGAACAGTGTGTGGCCTGTAAGCGGTAGCACTCCTTACATGATTAAAGTGAAAAGATGTTGGTGTTCCCATGCCTACAAAAGAAGGGGGTCCGTGATTAAAAACCACCTGTCTGTTGGATTAAGTCATTTAGAAAGAGGACGACAGTTTCACAGTTCTCAGAACTATTTCACTCTTGTTTTTACCCTGGGATATGTTATCTCATTCCATCCTAAAAGGTATATACAATGACAGCTTTAGCAGGTTTTTATCAGCTTAAAATCTGCTGGTGCCTTGTTTTTGCAGTATTAGAGAACAGTAGCACTTTACTTTTGCGGTCAAGGGGGAAGACAGAGAAGTGGGAGGGCATTACGAGCAGCAGCCAAGGAATGGCACGCACCACACAGGCTTCATGCTATGGTCAGGACACAGGCCAAGCCAACTCCTGACCAAATCGCAGGTGAACAAAGTGGAGGTTTGGTCCTTTCTCAAACCTCAAGTTCCATTTCATAAGCATCCAAGAGATGGGCCCTCACATGCCGGGTGGACTGTGCACCTGGTAGGTAAGCTGGGAATTGTTTTCCCTGGATCCCCTTCCCTGGATGGTTCTGGGTTAGCGGTGGTCAGAAGAGGCCCTTGCTTGAGATTGGGAGGGTGGAGAGAAGCAGCAGCCATTGCTCTGGGGAGGTTATCGTGCAGTGGTGCAATCCTGGCTCGCTACAGCCTCCGCCTCCACCTCCCAAGTTCAAGAGCTTCTTGTTCCTCCGCCTTCTGAGTAGCTGGGAATACAGGCGTGCACCACCATGCCCAGCTAATTTTTGTATTTTTGGTAGAGATGGGGTTTTGCCATGTTGCCCAGGCTGGTCTCCAACTCCTGGCCTCAAGAGATCCGCCCACCTCGGCCTCCCAAAGTGTTGGGATTACAGGCGTGAGCCACCATGCCTGGCCTTTTTCTTTTTCTTTTTTCCTTTTTGAGGCAAGATCTCACTCCAGACACCCAGGCTAGAATGCAGTGGCACCATCACGACTCACTGTAGCGTCAACCTCCCACCTTAGCCTCCCACATAGCTGGGACTACGGGCATGCCCCACCATGCCTGGCTAATTTTTGTATTTTTTTAGAGATGAGGTTTCGCCATGTTGCCCAGGCTGGTCTCAAACTCCTGGTCTCAGGTGATCCTCCCCCATCAGCCTCCCAAAGTGCTGGGATTACAGGCATGAGCCACCTCGCCTGGCCATGCACATGTTTCTTACAGGAGGGGAATGCTAGGAATGGAATTGCTGGGTCATGGGATATGCATGTGTCCAACTTTAGTGATACTATAAAGAGTAGCTATTTTTTAAAAAAGTGTGAAGGAGGAATTGAATTTTCACATTTAATTAATTTAAACTTAACCATATGTGGTTAAAAATGAACATTCTTGTAAAGAATATTATACAAGGCCAGGTGTGGTGGCCCATGCCTGTAATCCCAGTACTTTGGGAAGCCAAGGCGGGCAAATCACTTGGGGTCAGGAGTTCGAGACTAGCCTGGTCAATATGGTGAAACCCTGTCTCTACTAAAAATACAAAAATTAGCCAGGCATGGTGGTGGGTGCCTGTAATCCCAGCTACTCGGGAGGCTGAGGCAGGGGAATCGCTTGAACCTGGAAGGTGGAGGTTGCAGTGAGCTGAGACTGCACCACTGCACTCCAGCCTAGGTGATAGAGCAAGACTCAGTTAAAAAAAACAACAACAAAACAAACAGAAAAAACCCAACAATATTATACAAGAAGCTACTGCACTGGACTACAGAGCTAAGGTATGGTGAGATCCTAGTGACTTCATTATTAGACCATCAGTCTTCCATTTCTCTCTATCCTCACAGCCTGACTTCCAGAGCAAGTCATAAATCAATGTTGTCTTAGACTGCTGCAGCCTCCTCACAGTCTCTTGACTTTATTAACTCTAGAATCTAGGCTCTGCATAGCTGCCAAAGTGAAAATAGGATTCTTTTCACACATTCCTGTTTCGAACCTCCTTCCTGTGGTCCACAGCCCATATCTTCCTCCTTTCCTCCTTGTGTCTGCCGCACTCCCCCTTGCTCACTCCACTCTCCACTACTTTTCGTTCTTTCCTTCTCTTTCTTCTCCTTCTTGTTCTTCCTTTCTCTCTTCTCTTCTCTTCTCCTCTCCTCTTCTCCTTCTCCTTCTTCTCTTCTCCTCCTTCCTCTCTTCTCTCTTCTCTCTCTCTCTCTCACTCTCACATCTTGCTACATTGCCAAGGTTGGACTCCAGTCGCTATTCACAGGCACAATACAGCCTCAAACTCCTGCCCTCAAGCGATCCTCCAGCCTCAGCTTCCCGAGAAGCTGGATCTTCAGATGTGCATCACCACACACAGCTCCCCAATTACTTTCAGTTAGTTTTGCTTGGGCATCAGCTCGTCCCCACATGCAAACACTACTCACCTCAACCCGAAGCCTTCTCATCACGCAGGCAGGGCCACGACCCTCCTCCTTAATGCTGGGCTTTCCATTCCAAGTCACTCACTATCCATTCATTTTTTCTTTTTCTTCTAGTTATTATCATGATTTGAAATTCATATCTTTTGTTTGATGACTAGTTTATGAGCTATTTCCAGCTATAACACAGGCTCTAGGAAGGGAAAGTCTTTGTCCATTTTGTTTGAGGCGAGATTCTCCGCACGCAGGAGAGTGATATTCAATATACACTTAGTAGCACTCATGGCTGCTGCTACTTGTTGATAATTCTGCCAAGAAAAGATTCGTTGAAGAGGTGACATGAAGCCCTTCTGAAAGAATTCTTCACGTTCCTCTGCTCCCAGTTTAAGAGTTTTAAAGAATATTGTTCACTAAAAGAAAAACATTTGCCTTCCCTCCTTGATTAGAACCAATGAAAAACACTTTAATATAATTTACCTTTAAAAATTCTATTTAAAAAATATATACATTGATTTTTATTTCTCTTAAAAAGTTATGCTTTTGCAATTATTTTTGGTGGGGAGGTATGCACGTGTTGCTGAATATGATCTAAAAGTAGATACACTCTTAATGAAGTCAGCCCCATGGGGACCAAGCAGTGGTTTCTGGGGCTTCCTAAGGCAGTCTCAGTTAAAACAGTTCCATGACAAAGTGACTTTCTCTGACCACGGCTTGACCCTGGCAGACTCTCCACCCTTTGCTGTAATCACTAAGGCAATAATAATAGTTTCATAAATGTGAGGTTCCTGGAAATGCCTGACCTACTTTTTTGTTGATCAGACAGATACATGTGTTTGTCTGTCTGTTTTAAACTATCTGGATAAATGGAATTTAAAACAAAAGTCTCCCTCCCTTCCTCCCTCCCTCCCTCCCTTCCTTCCTTCCTTCCATCCTTCCTTCCTTCCTTATGAGGCAGGGTCTCACGCTGTCATTCAGACTAGACTGCAGCCGCACTATCATAGTCCATTGCAGCCTCGAATTCTTGGGCTTAAGCGATCCTCCTGTGTCAGCCTCTCGAGTAGCTGGGACTATAGGTGTGAAACTATCGGGGGGAGGTATGCACGTGTTGTTGTTAGCCATCATGGCCAGCTAACTTAAAAACTATTTTTAAAAATAGACATAGAATCTCACTATGTTGCCTAGGCTTGTCTCAAACTCCTGGCCTCAAGTGATCCTCCTGCTTTCACCTCCCAAAATGTTGGGATTACAGGTGTGAGCCTCTGTGCCTGGTCTCACTACTGTTTTAAGTTGTAGTTTAAAATTTTCCAAAATTTTTTGGGAGCTCCTTTAAAAGCAACAATAAGCTCAGGGTGAATGCTGCCTTTGTCACACTCTGAAAGAAAACATTTAGACACTTGCAGGACTTAAAATGGGAAAGACAAAGGTCCAGTTCCCAAGGTTAAAGGCTCTCACACACCGAACTCATGAATCACTGTGATGCTTACCTGGGAGAAAGAGAAGAAAAAGAGGAGAATTGAAAAGAAAAAAAGGTAAAAGCCTCTTACAAGGCTTGCTTAGAAATAAGAGGTTAAATAGATCTCAATGAAATACACAGAAGATTAATTCTCCCCTTCCTTCAGAACCCCAAAAGGCTCTGCAGCTGACGCAAATCACACTTTTTTGCTTCCTCCTCAGTCTTAAAGTAATAAAGTTAAATAACTTTATGGTTTCTCCATATTTTGGGACAGGTCCAAATAGAACTGAAGCCATCAAATGCATAAAATAACAGCATAAAAGATAAATCACTTCTCATCAAATCCCAAATAAAAATTCTTTTTCCTTCTCAACTTCCAACAGTTCCACCATAGCTAGACCTTTTTAATACAATAGCTTACCTAACAACAGTCGTCAAACCACCTCACGTATCTGGAACCAAGCTAGGAACTGATAAGCAAAAACTACTGCCTCATGTCATATTTGTTATAAAGTTCACAACCTAAAAATTGAAGAAGACCTTCTTTCACTTCTAGCCTATTTACCCATTTACAAAAGTTCTAACAAGTTTTGTTGCTAAATTAACATAATATTTGTTGAGAGTAGTCTGATGGTCTAGTTTCAAAGTTCACGGGACTTGTGCAACTGAAAACAGTGAATTAGACGGAAATAGTAGGTCTTGTAGGAGGTAAGCATAACTGCAAATTAGACAAAAAAGAAGTTTAACAAGCACATCAAATTTAGGATGAAAGTAGGGTCCAATAGTGTTAAGACCTGTGGGATATTGAAAAGATGGCCCCAATTATTAGTGGGTCCCTCTATCAAGAAGTGGAATCTGTCTGGGCATGGTGGCTCACTCCTGTAATCCCAGCACTTTGGGAGGCCAAGGTGGGTGGATCACCTGAGGTCAGGAGTTCCAGACCAGCCTGGCCTACATGGTGAAACCCCATCTCTATTAAAAATACAAAAATCAGCCAGGTATGGTGGTGTGCACCTGTAATCCCAGCTACTCAGGAGGCTGAGGCAGGAGAATCGCTTGAACCTGGGAGGCGGAGGTTGCAATGAGCTGAGATCATGTCGCTGCACTCCAGCTTGGGCAACAGAGTGAGACTCCATTTCAAAAAAAAAAAAGGGGGTAGAACATGTTTCTCCATTCCTTGGATCTGGCTGGTCTAGTGACATATTTTGGCCAAACAACGTGGAAGAAGCGACATGTGAATCCTGACTTTGGCCTTAAGGAGCCTTGCACATTTGCATTCTTTCTTTGAACCCTGCTCAGTCGTGTGAACCCTGCTAGTCATGTGAACAAGCCTAGGCTAGCTTGCTGGATGATGAAAGAGAGATGGTCTCATCTTCTCTGTTGCCTCAGCTGACAGATGGCTAACACCCAGGTGGTCATGCCCAGCTGAGACCAGCAAAACCACCACTTGGTCTGCCAATACTCAAAATCGTGAACTAAATAAACTGTTGTCGTTTTAATCCACTAAGTTTTGGGTGGCTCGTTATGCAGCAGAAGCTAACTGATACACATCTCCATGGTCAGAAGGTGCCTAAGCATGCTACTTTTCAGGAAAGTGAGTGACGTTTAAAAACTCAATTTAAAAATAGTAGAGCCATCCACTACTTAGTCAGTTCCACTTTCACTGATCAATCACCAAATCCCACTGGGGCTTCCTCAGCCATGTCTGTGCCTTTCTCAGGATTGCTGAGAACAGCTGGGTGAGAAGATACCTGTGAGCACTCAGTACCGTAGCCAGCACATGGTAAGCTCTCAGATGTGGCTGGTACTATTACTATTTCCTGAAGCTGGACCGCCCTCCCTCCCTACTGCCACACTCAAGTCCAGCTCTGTTCCTTCTCTCTGGACCACTTCTCCAGCAGAAGAGTAGCTTTCAGGGGTAACAGAGAGAGAGTTCTGTTTTATACCTATCAGGCTGGAGGTGCCTATGAGACCCCCAAAGGTGGGCTCCAGAGCCTTGTAAGAGCTGAGCTGGAAAAGGAAATGTAAGCATGTCCAGCACATCTGTGAGGACAATCCCCAAAAGTGTAAGAAGAGAGCCCAGGACCAAGTCCTGAGGACTGCAACATAGAAGCTGACAGAGAAGCCTGAGAAGGAGCAAAGAGAGGGAAGAAAACCAGGAGAAGTTTGGGCACGCAAGTCAGGAGAAGCAATCCCCCCACCTTTCACCAAGTAGCTGGGACTGCAGGTGCCATCATGCCCTTGTAACTATCCTATAGTTATCTAGGGGCTCCATCCTAAGTCGCCTCATTAGCATAAACCCAGGTGGGATTGAAAGAGGCTAGTTACGAATAACAAAAGACACTCCTACCACTCAGAAAATTCCAAGGGTTTTAGGGCCCTGGAACCAGGGACAAAGACCAAATATATTTCTTACTATACTATTCCCTTGAAAAATATCAATCCCTCTGCACAAAATATCCTTCCCACTAGGAAGACCAGACCTTTCCCAGCAATCTTAAGCACTTATAATTTCTTCCTCTCCAAGGCCCAACTGCATGGTTTACATATCTCTTACAGACTCTTATAATCCTCTTGGGCTCTTTCTATACCTCTGTCTCTCCAAATGGATTGAGACCAAGTGACTAACACTGATAAGGTTTTAAAAGTTTTACATACTCTTTTCTGGCATAATCATGTCTCAGTGCAGCCTTGATTTGCTGGGCTCAAGCAATCCTCCCATCTCCCACCAAGTAGCTGGGACTACAGGTGCATGCCACCAAGCCCAGCTAATTCAAAAATTTTTTTTGTAGAGATGAGGTCTTATTAAGTTGCCTAGGCTGGTCTCAAACCCCTGAGCTCAAGTGATCCTACCACCTCGGTCTCCCAAAGGGCTAGGATTACAGGTGTGAGCCATCGCGTCGGCCAGGAAATTTCAAAAGCAAGATGCAACAAACAGTTAAAAGAAGGAATTTCTTTCAACCGTTTATTATACATTGTTTTATTTCATAGTTATTTTACATCTTGAAGGTGGGACAATTTATCTTTAAAATACAGAATTACTTTTCATCAGTATTCTATTTTGATTCTTGACTCTTCAAAGCATAATTTTGGTTAAGGAAAAATGGACACTAGCCCACTCACTACCATGCTCTGTCATGCACCTAAACCTACCACAAAATGTTAAAGGCTGGAAGGCTGCATAGGATATTGACAGGAGACTTATCCACACCCAGCTTAAAGAGAGATAAATAGCACAAGCACTGCTGCAGTGGCAGAACATGACATTTCAGGTTTGGCATATAGCAGGGGTCCCCAAACCCCAGGCCACAGACTGGTCCGCGGCCTGTTAGGAACCGGGCCGCACAGTGAGAGGTGAGCGAGCATTACTGCCTGAGCGCCACCTCCTGTCAGATCGGCAGCAGCATCAGATTCTCATAGGAGCAGGAACCCTATTGCGAACTGCGCACGCGAGGGATATAGGCTGTGCACTCCTTATGAGAATCTAACTAATGCCTGATGATCTGAGGTGGAACAGTTTCATCCCAAAACCATTCCCACCCCCCCACCCCTGACCACACAGTCCATGGAAACAGTGTCTTCCACGAAACTAGTCCCTGATACCAACAAGGTTGGGGACCACTGGCATACAGGACATATTGTGGAAAGCACTGGAGAAGAACGCTTCCTATCTAATGGACTTTCCAGTCAGATAAGAACTCAGTGAGGTCAAAGCATTGCCCTGTGTCTGCTGGACAGAGCAGAACATGCCTGACCCCTTTCTACTGAAGTCTCAGTTGATATTCATTCACATCTGGCATTAACCAGAAAGCCACATCCGACTCAAGTAAAGCCAGTGTAAACAAAAGTGATTTTTTAATCTTATGAATCGCCCTTATCAGTGACTTTGCTCTCTAAATCAAGGTAGTTTCTTTACAGTAAAATGAATAGGAAGAGCATAGAGTCCTGTGCCAGGGCCTTTGACAAGGGCCTCTCCTGATGAAGGATGTGGGGGTTAGTGCACAGCCTTAGAAACAGCTGGGGCTTCAGGGATCATTTTGTCCAACCCCACACCGCAACTGCCAGCTCCCTGCATTCAAACCATGTGCTAACGTGCTCATTCTTTCAAATGTCAGAGCTTAGCACTCAGTGTGGGAGTGGGATCTGCCTGTTCTGAGGTGGCTGATCATTTAGAAGCCCCAGAGCTGGCCTGGGACTGTCCCCAGCAGCAGGGACCACTGTGCACCAGAAAACAGAAACCACATTGGTTCTGTGTTAGGTAGGATGTGTGTGTACCCTTGGACCTTCACACGCATTCAGTCCAAAGTCCACAAACTTCTTGGATGGGCCTTGTGTGTGGCACTTTATTGACATAGAATTCATATACCATACAATTCAGCAGTCTTTAGTATACTACAGAGCTGCACAACCATTACCAAAGTCAATTATAGAACATTTCATCACTCCGTTAAGAAGCCCTGTACCCTTTAACATTCTCTTCCCATCCAACCAACACTGTCTTTTCCCTGCTCTAGGCAATCACAGATCTTCCTGTCTATGTGAATTTGCCTGTTCCGGACATTTCATGTAAATGGAATCATGCAACATACAGTCCTTTGTGACTGGCATCTTTCATTAGCCTAATGTTTTCAAAATTCTTCCATGTTGTAACATGTATCAATACTTCATTTCTTTTTATTGCTGAATCATATTCCATTGTATGGATGTACTACATTTCGTTTATTCATTCCTCAGCTGATGGACATTTGGGCTGTTTCCACCTTTGGCAATTATGGATAATGGTGCAATGAACAGTTGTGTACAAGTGTTTGAGTGGACATATGGATTAGACAGGCTTTTGGGGGTCTGAACCCTTTGACACATTCACAAATACTGTGTGGAGATGTACTTTCAAGCCTGGAGATGCAGAGCATTCATCAGACTGACCAAATAAATAAAGAGCCCCAGCCTAGATAATGAGTATGAGTTCCTCACCGGTTCTCAATGCTGCCTGCTTTTTCACATGGGCCTTCAAGACACGGCTGGGGCTCAGGTAGATGTGCCACTGAGCACTTCTGTACCTCGTACAAGTTACTTAGCTATCTAAGCCTCCAGCTACTCATCTGCAAACTGGAGATAATGATCCATCTACCACAGGTGCCTCTTTCGATGGCTACGGAGATAGTGTCTATAAAGCGTTGAGCAGAACGCCTGGGTCAGTAACTCTTGCGTGTGACACCTTTAAGACTTGGCCAAGATGAACCTCCCTCTGACCTCCAACACATCTCACACTTTTCCATTGGTCTCTACTGCATTAGGAGGGGAGAAAAAGAGGGATCGAGGGAACAAGAACTTGCTAGCTAAAGGGGGAAGATCCAGGGAGGGCTTTCTTTGTGTTTAGGTCCTAGAGCTCCTAGTTACCACTTTTTGGCTGAAAAATGGGACTCGGCAGAAAGATGGAGAGCCTGACAAAATGCAGGTAGAGGAAATATGAGAACAGGGTCTTGCCCTGAAGGAAGAAGGTGGGGAGGAGATTCAGAATTCAGACTTCCTCCTAGATACCACTGGGCAGGAAATGAGGTGGGAGGCAGAGAGATAAGTCTGACAGGAAGCTGAGGGAACAAAGGAGTTACACCTGATAGCAGTCAAGGAGGATGAGGTCTTCAGTGGAGAGGGTGGAGAGTCAGGTGGCTTAAGGAGGGTGGTGAAGGTTGAAAAGGCCAATGGGGGAAAGGAGCAGAGAGAGACCAAGGACTGCTGGGCAAATCTGAGGGCTTCTGGAGGCTGGCAACAATGAGGGGATGGTAGCCACGATGAATGCGCTGAGAAGTCCCTTAGCTGTGCTCAGTGACTGGTGAACCAGCAGAGACACCAGTAGTGGATCCATTCTACATGGAGGAGGAATGAAGGAGGCAGAGTAGAAGGCCAAAGGGGCAAGGGGGCAGGTGGACTGATGACTCTTAAAAAAAGATCGTGGTGGCCAGGCGCAGTGGTTCATGCCTGTAATCCCAGCACTCTGGGAGGCCGAGGCGGGCAGATCACCTGACGTCGGGAGTTTGAGACTGGCCTGACCAACATGGAGAAACCACGTCTCTACTAAAAATACAAAATTAGCCAGGCGTGGTGGTGCATGCCTGTAATCCCAGCTACATGGGAGGCTGAGGCAGGAGAATCGCTTGAACCTGGGAGGCGGAGGTTGCAGTGAGCCAAGATTGTGCCACTGTACTCCAGCCTGGGCAACAAGAACGAAACTCCATCTTAAAAAATAAATAAATAAATAAATAAATAAATAAATAAATAAATAAAAAAGATTGTGGTAAGGCCTAGGCTTGGTAGAGGAAGAACTGCAGCCTTAATGGTGGAATGTTTCAGGTCATTAATAAGATTTAAGGCCGGGTGCAGTGGTTCATGCCTGTAATCCCAGCACTTTGGGAGGCCAAGGCAGGCAGACCATGAGGTCAGGAGTTCAAGACCAGCCTGGCCAACACGGTGAAACCCCATCTCTACTAAAAACACAAAAATCAGCCAAGTGTGGTGGGGGGTGCCTGTAATCCCAGCTACTCGAGAGGCTGAGACAGGAGGATCACTTGAACCCAGGAGGCGGAGGTTGCAGTGAGCCGAGATTGTGCCATTGCACTCCAGCCTGGGTGACAAGAGCAAGACTCTGTCTCAAAAAAATAAAAAAAAAAAGATTTAAGAGCAAGGTTGGTAGGCATGAGAGTTTGGTGCATAGAAACATGCAGCCAGAGAGAGGATATTAAAGCCTAAAATTCCAAAGGTATGTTCAGCAAGATATATGCCTGTGCTGGGCCATAAAACAAGTCTAAATACATTTAAGAAGACTGTGCAGCCATCATTCAAGTTAGTTTCAGAGCATATCCATCAGCTCCAAAAGAAACCCCATGCCCACTTAACAGTCACTCTCCATTCCCACCCTCAGCCCTAGGCAACCAGTAAACTACTGTCTCTATGGATTTGCCTTTTCTGAACATTTCATATAAATGGAGTCATACAATACATAGCCTTTTAGTTTTGGCTTCTTTTACTTAGCATAATATTTTTCCAATTCATCTGGATTGTGGCATGTTATCAGTACTCCATTCCTTTTTATTGAGGAATCGTATGGATATATATGCTTTCTCCACTTGTCAGGTGATAGACATCTGAATTAATTCCAACTTACAGTTATTATAATACTGCTATAAACACTTGCATGTAAGTTTTTATGTGAACATGTTTTCCTTTCTCTTGTGTATATACCTAGGAGTGGAATTGCTGGGTTCTATGGTAATCTATGTTTAGCCCTTGAAGAAACTGCCAAACTATGCTCCCAAATGTACCTTCTTATCTTTCTACCAGCAATGTGGGAAGATTCCCTTTCCCCCATGTCCTTTCCAACATTGCCTATTGTCCTTCTTACTATTTAGCCATCCTGGTGAGTGTGAAGTAGTATTTCATTTTGGTTTTGACTTGCATTTCCCAAATGATTAATAATGTTGAACATTAATCAGCCACTAATTTTAGTTTATAATAGACATTTTACCAAAGAAGGTATACAAATGCAAATGTACTTAGCCATCTTATGCCTTCTTTGGTAAAATGTCTATTCAAGTTCTTTGCTCATTTTGTGACTGGGCTGTTTGTCTATTATTGAATTGTAAGAATTCTTTACATATTCTAGATATAAGTCCTTTGTTAGATATATGATTTGAAAATTATTTTTCTCCCAGTTTGTGGCTTGGATTCTCATTTTCCTAATAATGCTTTTTGAAGAACAAATATTTTTAATTCTGATAAAGTCCAATTTATCAATTTTTGTTCTTTAAGGATAATGCCTTAGGTGTCAAATCTAAGAAGTCTTTGCCTAACCCAAGATCATGGAGATTTCTCTCCCTAGAGAGAAATTTTAGAAGTTTTATAGAGGAATTAAGTTACAAATTAATAATTACAAGATATTTTTACAAACCCAAAATATGTGGAAATTAAACAGCATACTTTTTTTGTTTGTTTGTTTTTGTTTTGTTTTTGAGACACAGTCTTGCTTTGTCACCCAGGCTGGAGTGCAGTGGCATGCTCTTGGCTCACTGCAGCCTCTGCCTTCCAGGTTCGAGAGATTCTCCCACCTCAGTCTCCCAAGTAGCTGAGATTACAGTTACTCACCACCACGCCTGGCTAATTTTTGTATTTTTACTAGAAATGGGGTTCTGCCATGTTGCCCAGGCTGGTCTTGAACTCCTGGCCTCAGGTGATCCACCCGTCTCGGCCTCCCAAAGTGCTGGGATTTACAGGCATGAGCCACCACGCCCAGTAAAACATACTTTTTAATAATCTATGGTTCAAAGAAGAAATCATATGGGAAAGTAGAAAATATTTCTAACTGGCTGTGGTGGCTCACACTTGTAATCCTAGCACTTTTCGAGGCCAAGTTCACATAAAAACTTACATGCAAGTGTTTACAGCAGTATTATAATAACTATAATAACTATAAGTTGGAATGAATTCAGATGTCTATCCTAGCACTTTTCGAGACTTCATTTGAGGTCAGGAGTCCGAGATCAGCCTGGCCAACATGATGAAACCCCGTCTCCAATAAAAATAAAAAAAAACAAAAAATAAAAAATAAAATAAAAATAATAAAAAAAATTAGCCAGGAGTGGTGGTGTGTGCCTGTAGTCCCTGCTACTCTGGAGGCTGAGGCAGGAGAATTGCTTGCGCCCGGGAGGCGGAGGTTGCAGTGAGCAGAGATCACACCACTGTACTCCAGCCTAGGTGACAGAGTCCATCTCCAAAAAAAAAAAAAAAAAAGAAAATATTTCAAGCAGAATAATGAAAATACATTTCAATAAATTTTAAACAAGCAACACATAAATAAATAAAAGGGCATTTTATTAAACACACACCATGTACATCTTTTGCCTTCTCCTCCTCCAGCTATTAACATAATTTTCTCCTCTTCTTCAGAATTAAATTTCTCAAAAAGAATGTTTATATTCAAGTATTCCTGTTCGTATTCCTTACCCTGGTCTTCTCTATAGAATGCAATCTGGCTGGGAGATGCTTCACTCCACTGGAACAAGGCTTACTGATTCCCAAGGGCCTCCTTGCTTCTAAAACCACCGAAGTGCTTCTGTCTTTATCTTATTTGTCCTCTTGGCAGCATAAATGCTGGTTTTCTTCCTACTTGTTTGGTCTCTCCTCTTCACTCTTCATCATGTTTTTGTCCCTCAAACATCAGCCTTAGGTCCTCTTTTCTTCCCTCTGCATCCTCTCTCCTTGAGAGACCTCATCCAGCCCATGTTTTCAACAATAATCTATACAACAATGATCTTCTACATACATTCCTGGCCCAGATCCCTGCCCTGAATTCCCAGCCTATAGATCCAACAACCCTCCTCCAATACTGTCTTTCCCAGCCATTCTCCAAGGCCTCTGCTATGGTCTGAATGTTTGTGTCCACCCAAAACTCATCTGTTAAAATTCTAGCCCCCATGTGATGGGTTAGGAGGTGGGGCCCCCTTTGGGAGGTGATTAGGTCATGAAGGTGGAGCCCTCATGAATGAAATTAGTGTCCTCATAAAAGAGAGCTCCTTTGCCCCTTCAGCCATGTAAGGACATAGAGGGTGCTATCTATGATGAAGTAGACTCTCACCAGACAGCAAATCTACTGGTGCCCTGATCTTGAAGACTTCCTAGCCTCCAGAACTGTGAGAAATAAATGCCTGTTGTTTATAAGCCACCCAGCTTATGGTATTTTGTTATAGCAGCCCAAATAGACTAAGGCAGCTTTTCAAACACAATTGGTCTAAATTCAAACTCATGACCCCCCTTTCTAAGCCTAAGTCCCCTTATGAAGCTGCTTCTTTCAGCAAATGGTACCATTCTGCCCAGCTGCAAGCTTGAGACCTGAGTCATCCGAGACATATCCCTCTCCCCAAACCCTCCTGTCCAATCCATTGTCACAATTTATTGATCCAACTTCGAACATCTCTCAAATAGTTGATGTCATCTCCATCTTAGATACCACCATCCCAGTTTCTCAATGAGACTATGGTCCAGCCTCCTAGATGGTTTCCTCGAATCCATAAGTGTCCTTACCCAAACCATTCTGCACAATGGGGTCAGAGGAGCTTGTCAGATCACAGTCTTATCATGTCACTCTCCTGCTTCAATGGCTCTCAACACAAAGACAAAACTTTAACGTGGCCTATAAGGCCTGTCCCAATCTAGTCTCTACCTACTTTCCACACTTGACATTTTCCCCTCCAACCCCACGGCCTTTGCACAAGCTGTTACCTCTCCCAGGAACATGCTTTCTTCTCTTCTTGCCATGCTAATTCTTACTCATCCTTCATATCTCTGACAAGCATCACTATCTTAGGGAAGGCTTCCCTGACCTCCCTGACAAGGCAAAATGCACCAATTATTATCAACCCCATAGCCCTTCTTAGCATCCATCACAGCTATGGTTTTACTTTTTAATATGAGTCTGCCTCCCCCACTAGACTGAAAGTTCCATGAGGGAAAGGACCATGTTTGGTTTTATTCATGATTGTATCCTTAGTGCCCGGCACACACCTTGGGCACATAGTGGCCACAGAATGAGAAGTGTGTTGAATGAGTGATGGTAAGGTGATCTAGGATGAAAACAGGGCATGAGGGAGAGGAGAAGGCGGTGAAGGAAGATATGCCAATGTCTTCAAACGACAAGGCGGAGTGACTGGGAAGTGAAATGGATGAGGAAGAGTGGAGAAGCAGACAGCTTATGATAGAAGCCCCAGGGGTGTGGGGCTGGATGCAGGTGGGGATATTCTGGGAGCACTGGGCTTGGCATAAATGAAAACCAGACAGACTCTCCCAGAGGGATCCACCTCTTTGTCTTGACTGGATTGTCCTCAAGATAAAGAGAAAGCACCCCTATAATCAGCATCAAAAGGGGTCATGATTCTTCTTGGAGGAGGCAGGATGGTCATTCACTACAGGAAGCCAATGACAAGGGGGCAGATGGCAGCACCTCCGAGCTGGCCACTGAATCCCTGAAGATCTGCCACAATCCTCCTCCTGAAGAATGTCCGAAACGCCACACTCAAAACCATCACACGATATCTCACTAACAGCTCTTTGTGATTCTTTCTCAGACACTAACAACCAAAAGTTTAGGCCTGAATTCAAACCCTTCCCATGAAGACACGTACCTTGGTCCATCCAGGAAACTGGATAAAGGTGTCCTGGGGCAAGTCTGGGATCCCACTGGGAATGGAGAAGTTCCCCATATAAAAGGCCGGGAGCGTGTAGTTGGATGAGTTGTGGGCCCAGGCTTCATCATGGTGGCCACTGTCACAGTGTCCCCAGCCCCCCAGGTGGCTGCGCACTGCATCCTCAGTGTCCAGTGGAAAGATCGTCCAGTCCGTGAGGATATTGGAACTGAGAGTCAGGTTAGAAACCAAACCCTGCAAAGCAGAAACAGAGCACAGTGAGCTGGGGAGGGAAGGAAAAAGGCTTCACATGTCTCTGCATTCCAGGGAAATGGGAAAAGCAAACCGGGATACAAAACACCAACAGGAAATGAACCTCGAAATATGTGTACATCGAAGTAACACAGATCTAACTGGAGGTTGAATTACAAATCCTTGGGAAGAGATATATTCCCCAAACTATAGCTTTCTCCTTTGCAGGTCATGATGTCTCTATAAAAGGCCCAGAGTTTCTGCTTCTACAGAAAGGGCATTGAGTTGCTAGAGTGATTGATCCCAAATTCCCAAATTTTCAGAGTTTGGCTGAGAGCCACTGCTAGAATAGAGAAAGATGGGCACCAAGAAAGATGGGCCAGGCGCAGTGGCTCATGCCTGTAATCCCAGCACTTTGAGAGGCCAAGGCAGGCAGATCACTTGAGGTTAGGAGTTCAAGACCAACCTGGCCAACATGATGAAACCCCATCTTTACTAAAAATACAAAAGTTAGCTGGGTGTGGTGGCAGGTGCCTGTAATCCCAGATACTCAGGAGGCTGAGGCATGAGAATCGCTTGAACCTGACAGGTGGAGGTTGCAGTGAGCTGAGATTGCGCCACTGTACTCCAGCCTGGGTGTCAGAGCGACACTCCATCTCAAAACAAAAAGGGATCCAGTCTCTACAAAACATACAGAAATTGGCCTAGTGTGGGGGCATGCACGTATAGTCCCAACTACTTGGGAGGCTGAGAAGGGAGGATTGCTTGAGCCCAGGAGACAGAGGTTGCAGTAAGCCGAGATTGTGCCACTGCGCTCCAGGCTGGGTGACAGCAAGATCCTGTCTCAAGATGGAATCTGGGGACAGAAGGAATGAGTGAGTGTGGGATACAAAGGAATAGTCATTCCACTGCGGATGGAGCAGGTATGACGGATGCAGCCAGGAGCAAATATTGGCCTTGAGCACCTCAGCCATTGTCACAGGGAGGACGACACCCGAGTCACTCACCTGTTATGAGGGCCAAGTGAGATAACATACATGAGAATACTGTGATACCTTAAGAGGATAGGAAGGTAATGATGACGATGGCAAACCTCAGACCTGAATTCAGAAGCTGCTCTATTTGTTCCACACAGGCCAGGGCTGGGCTGTCAAGGCTCAGCTAACTTCCCCTTCCCTGGCTTGTATGTAGGGAACTTCCCCATTCCCAGTGGAATCCCAGATACCAAGTCTCGATTGCCCATTTAATAATTTGATAAATATTAACCAGGTGGCTGTATGTCAGGCTCTTTGACAGGTACTGGGGACCCAGAGACTACACAACAGAGTCAAGTCACTCCCATGGGTCAGTGTGGCCTGTGAGAGCCAGGCAGGAGGCCATGAAGTCCACCCTGAGCACAAGAACTACGAGAGAGACATTTATACTGGAGGCAAAGGTGGCCTGCACACAGCTATTCCCTAAGTTCCCTAAGATGTAATTGCCTGATCTCAAGAGGGTCAGGAAATAGCCCCAGACACCTGTCCTGCCCTAGCCTGGGTGGTGCCATTGTTCCCTTGATAAGGCATTCTCTCCTCTCGCGGAGGTTGAGCTCCCTGAGAGAAGCCTGTCTCTTGACACCTTTGCATTCCCCAAAGCACCTGGTGGGGCATCTCGCGGAGTGGGAGCTTAACAAATGCTTGCTGAATAATGCTCTAAAAATATGTGTTAGAAAAACTTATTTGGGCTACACATCTGGACACAGGAGTAATCAACAGAGGTGAGAGCCAGTGCCCCAAGGGAAGAGGCTTCCTACAGGTGAAGAGTTTGCCACGGACTAACCATCCAAACCCATAAAACAGGGCAGAACAGAGGCTCAGCTGGCTTTACTGGCAAAGGAGTGCCTTCAGTGAGCTTGGTGGTCTTTTAAAGCAGAGGAAAAGCATGGTGGAGGGGCTTCCTCCTTCTGTTTCTTTCTATAGGATGACCAAACTCAAACACAGGGGAAAGGTTCTGTTTGCAAAGCTCAACTTTCTCATCACCTACAGAGGAAAACAGCTCTTCAAAATAGCTCAACTACTTCTTTTTTTTGAGACAAGGTCTCACTTTGTCACCCAGACTAGAGTGCAGTGGCATGATCATAGGTCATTTTAATCTCCAACTTCTGGACTCAAGCAATTCTCCTGCCTCAGCCTCCTGAGTAGCTGAGACCACAGGTACACGTCACCACACCTGGCTAAGTTTTTAATTCTTTGTAGAGGTCTCACTATTTTACCCAGGCTGGTCTTGAACTCCTGGCCTCAAGTGATCCTCCTGCCTTGGCTTCCCAAAGTGCTGAGATTACAGGTGTGAGCCACTGTACTGGGCTTCAACTTCTAAGTTGTCACCCCTTAAACCTTAGTCTTGACAGTGTGGTTTGTCCTACCTTAAAATCGTTGATATATGCGCCATAGTTCACACGTCCCATGTTCTCTACCAGAAGGTCCAGCGTGGCTCCAGCTTTCCCTGTTATGTTCAGAGTGATCACACTGTTTCGCTCAAGGACTCCCTGGGGGATCTGTGGGGTTCAAGACCAAATGACAATTGAATTGAGGGTAAGAAGGTCAGCAAGGAGAGGCAGCATGCTCAGTTAATTTAGCACTCATTTTCTTGCCTTGAAGTGTCACCAGACTTGGAAAGAAATGCTTTGATAGCATCTTAGCCCAAGTTACCGGCCAGGTCGGAAAGATCCCCCAGTCACTGCTTCCTAAACAGGAAAACTGCCAGACACAGCTCAGAGCACGGAACGGTCTAAGCTGGTTTCCTTTGCCCTGGAATGTTTTACTGCCAACTACTTTTAGTGGAAAATTCCAGGGGAGGATTCTTACTAGAGGAGCTGCTTCGTGTTCTGACAGCACAAAAGTCACTCACAAAAAATTGCTTCTGAACAACATGGAGAGATAAGACAAAATCAGACAAAAGAGATAAAATCAGAGAAGTTAGGTGGAGTATTCTCACCTCAAAATACTTGACATGATGCATTAACCACGAAAATTATACAACAGAATGAGGAAAAACAACAGGTATTTTATCAACAACATATTCCTAACTTTTTAAAAGGTTAGACTTTAAAAATTGACCTTACAATGATCATAATTCACTAAGACAACACCCAAGTTAGAAGCGAAGAAACAGTCACCATCAATAGAGCAGAATGTCTTAGTAAACTGCTCCCACTGAAATGAAAGCTGTTGATTACAAGAGAATGGGAAATATTTTAAAATCTTCTGAACAAATTTTCTTGGTGAAGAAAATCTTTTCCTGTGTTCCTTCCTGTGACCATTTCGGTGAGAGGACTGGAAGTCCTGAAATGCATCTGCTTTTGTTATGAAACACGGTTCTTTGTGCATTTCAGTAATAGTTGTCATGAGCAGTCCTTCAGAATATAATTTCTCATGCAGGATAAAGGCACGAAGTTCAACAAACTTTGTACAGTGGCAGGTACAAAATTGAATTGGAAATGGACCCCACCCTTAAGGAGCAAAGAAAGCACAGGCAACATCAGTCACAGAAGGGCGGCCTTGGCTGGGGAGACCCCGAAGGCTTCTGAGAGGGTGTGGCATCAAGCACAGCCCTCTGGGTTAAGATGGTGGGTAGGGTGGATTTCAGCAACTGGCACATGCATGAGGCCTCACAGCAACCAAGAGGCACAGCTAAGGGTCACCAAGAAGAGGGGTGGAGCCCAGCGTGGTGGCTCATGCCTGTAATCCCAGCAATTTGGGAGCCTGAGGCAGGAGGATCACTTGAGCTCAGGAGTTCAAGACCAGCCTGGGCAACATAGTGGGACCCTGTCTCTACAAAAAAATCAAAACATTAGCCAGGCATGGTGGTGCACCCCTG
Organism: Pan troglodytes; assembly: GCF_028858775.2. NCBI lineage: Eukaryota > Metazoa > Chordata > Mammalia > Primates > Hominidae > Pan > Pan troglodytes. The sequence goes on from NC_086015.1 coordinate 37,037,206, forward strand.
TAGTCTCAGCTACTTGGGAGGCCGAGGTAGCAGGATCACTTGAGCCTGGGAGGTTGAGGCTGCAGTGAGGTGTGATCGCACCACTGCACTCCAGGCTGGGCAACAGAGCAAAACCCTGTCTCAAAAAAAAAAAAAAAAAAAAAAAAAGATGATGGGTAGAGCCTGAGGTTGAAAAGGTGAGCAAAGACCCCAAATGCTGTGTTAACAAGTGCAGGCTGCTCATCCCCACCCTCACTGGGACAAAACGCACAGTTCAGAGACGATTCTTACCCCATCCACAGCAACATATGCTCGATCGTGGACTCCATTGAGGGGTGAAGAGAGAGGTGCTGGGTTGCTGCAATCTTGAGGAAGTGTTGTCCGGTACAGCACAAACCCATAATGCTGGTTAGAAAAGGATTTAAGAAAAATACATCACTATTGCCATTCATTTAGAGAACTTGGTTACCCTAGACATGTATGAAAGCGATGTTTCGCAAGCCATAAGGAATGAAAATCTTCCTCCACCTCCCGAAAAAATTAAATTTGAAAAAGGAAACTGGTTTACATTTTTAGGTCATCGAATATCTATCATAATAGTAAACTGCAAGGAACCATGAACAGTGTCTTATCAAGCAACCCTTTCCCATAAGAGGAACCTGGACCCTGAATGGGTTAAGTCACTTGCCCAGGGTCATACAGGGGATTATATCATACATAGCAAAAGTTATGGATGTTAGTTCCAAAAACAAAACTAAGTAAAACCAACAAAAAAACAAGGCAAACAAACAGCAAAGCCAAGAGATGAAGTTCTGCTCAGCAAAACTGTCTCCAAGTTCATGGGCTAAATCTCCTTTAACATACAAAACAAAAGGCAATGAGCTGGGTGCAGTGGCATGCACCTGTAGTCTCAGCTACTTGGGGAGGATCTCTTGAGCCCAGGAGTTTGAGGCTAGTCCGGGCAACATAGCAAGACCTCATCTCTAATAATAATAATAATAACAACAAAGTCCATCAGAACTGTTTTAAGTGGAGGAACGGGGGAAAGAAACAGTTAAGAGACTAGATTGTAACCAACCACTAAGTCAGAAAATATTTTTAGATGCTGACATCCCTGGTCCAAAAGGAAAGCCTCAAACAATCAGCCTCAGCAGTAACGGAATTATTCACAGATTATAGTTATTGACATAATAATCCACAGAATTATAGTTATTGACTTTGCTTATTTACTTCCTGCTGTGGACATTATTAGCAGGGCTGAGCTGGGACATAAATCCAGTTATGGAAGAGAATGCAAATAGAGATCCAGCATGGAACAGAGAAAAGGTTCCCTACTTCTAGGGCCCAGAAAGAAAGAAAGTAAACTTCAGGCAAGTGGAAAGGTGACTGGGAGGAGCTGAGGAGAGCATTAATCCACCTTCCTGTGTTGCAGGAATGAGCTGAGCACAAGAAATGCTGCTAAGACCACACAAACCTTCTAGCGCAAGAACACCTCCCGCCCAGACTCCACTTCTCCATCTCCTTCTGGTTCATTTATTTACTTATTTTGAAAACTAGCTAAAGTGGTAAGTTTCCTCAAGGGCTGAGGAAAGCTTTGTCAAGGGCTTCCAGAAGGAGGGGTAGAAGCTGTGATGCTCCCCAGGCAGGTGTGGCTGAGGCTCAGGGGATCCCTGCAGAGACAGTAGGCTGAGCCCCACTCCCTGAAGTCTGTGCCCTTTGGGGTTTTTTGCTGGAAATAGATATTCTGTGGACTTGCCCCAGATCTGAAAGAGCCAGGGCCCAGGAAGCCCCACCCAATCTGAGAGCACTACCTTGGCCAAAGATCAGAAAGCAGAAGGGGTCTGAGAAAGAACAATGGCTGCACGTGTTCATATAGTAACCTGGAACTCCCTCCCCAGGCAACACGTGCTCTGGGATCATTGTCTGAAGTGCTCAACAGCTCTGCTAAGTGCAGGTAAGTTCCATTTATAGATGTGGGTGCTAGGACTGCAGAGTACCCTATACAACGTTCATGAAACAATGAATGTGTGTGTGGTGGGGGGACTTAATTATTCATTTTATTGCAAAATAGAATTGTTGGAATAAAATCACAGGTGTAAAAACAGGAACTGACAGCAAACTTCACTAAACTAAGATTAGATATGCTGTTATTATTTTGCCTTACTGTTCAGACTCCTTCCAGAAGGTGGTTGCCACAGAAAACCAGAAAGGAGGACGTGGATAACCTTCCATTTCAAAACATGGGGCTGAGATCCTAAGTGATGAAGCTTAACATTGCAGTTAAGGGACAAGCTGGTCTCACGGGCATCCTGCTATCATTCCCTGAGAAGGACATATCACCTTTGTTGTGTTCATGTCCAAAATGTCATACTGAATCTAATTAGTGAGGCAAAGTCTACAAACACCCCGACCTTTTCAAAAATGTCCATGTCATGAGAGAGAGACTTAGGAACAGTTTCAGACGGAAGAAGACTAAGGAGAATATAATTAAAGGCAATGTGTGATTATGGATTGGAAACTGGATTGAGAAAAGATTAAGCTGTAAAGGACGTTATTGCAATGACCAGGGACACTTGACTATAGAATTTATATTAGATAATAGGATTGCCTCAATATTAAATTTCTCATGTGTGATCAGTGTATTGTGGTTCTGCAGGATAATGTTCTTTTTCTTAAAAGATGTATGCTGTGGAGTGACATGGTGCTGATAACTCAAATGGTTAGAAAAAGAAAAGCAGTTGACTACATACACAGAGAGAAAAAGGCAATTAAAGCACTGTTAACAATTGGTGAATCTAGGTAAAAAGCATATGGGTGTTTATTGTACTATTCTTGCAACTTTTTTTGGATTTAAAATTTTCCAAAACAAAATGCTGGGAAAAACTTTAAAAAAATAAAGATGAGGCAGTGTCTGGAGATCAAACACATACACATATACAAACACTGAAAAAAAAAAAAGATGTGCTCTGTTCTGTTCAAAAGCAGGAAAAAGAATCTCAAAGAACCTAGTCTATCAAAAAACACAGTCCTTATGCCATTGAACTAAGAACAGACAAATAATTAAACTGTCTGTTTTGAGTATTAAAACAGTGATCTTCCACTGATGCCTAGTAATAAAGATTAATTAGATTGGTCAGTGAACTCAATTTATAACTTGTACAGAATTATGTTGAAGCAGGTTGGGCTACCTCCTGTATGAGTGAGAAGAAGTGGGGCAAAAAATATAGGCATGATCAGCCCACCATGCAGCACTTCAAGCTAAAGAGAGCCTGGAAATTCATGGTTCATTTACCTGGGATCTGATGCATTTGCTTACCATTTTGGCCCCTGAATTCAGAATGGGCACTGCAAGGCAGTGCAGAAAGCACACTTTTGCAAGTAGAAAAAAGGCGAGGCATTACCTTTGAAGGCCTACCTGTTTCACCTGGATAAATGTCAAGGGATAAAGGCTTTTGATGGGCCCAGAGGGACACAGAATGTCCAGAGCTGCTCCCACTGTCTTTAACTGAAAAGAAACAAAAGCAGCATTCACACACTGCACCCCTCACTGGTCATCAGGTTACAGAGTCATTCCCTAATTATCAAAGACATCAGTGGGTTTGACCAAACCCCTAAATAAACCTAAATCATTCAAATTCCACTCAGTATTGCTTCCCAGTCTCCTTCAGTCCTCTCCATCTACTCCCTAACTCCTGATGAAAACTATGAATGATAGTAGTCTTAAAAAGGTTTCAAACATACCTATTCGGAAGTCCAACCTGCTCAGAGACCTATAAAAGACTCCTAAAATGAATGAAAACGAAGGCTCAGATGCTGCCTCCTTATAAACCCTCTCTGAACACCCCCGAGTAAAACAACTAAGAAGTAAAAGTAGTAACCAGAGGCCAATTACATTCAACTAAGATTAGACATGCTATTATTATATCACCTTAATATTTAATACTTCCTAGTTACTTCACCATCCTCTGAACTTGTGTGTGGCATATCTTCCATGCCTGTATCACTTTTCAGTTGCTCATCTTTGTCTTCCTCACCAGACTGTCAGCTCCTTAAGGATAAGATATGTTCCATTCTCAGCCCCAATGCCCAGAACATAGTAAATGCCTGGTAAGTATTTATTATATTCAATGCAAAGGATTGTGTATTCTTGCAACCCAGGATACTTATTCTGATGCAATAACAACAATAATAATAACAGCTACCAGTCATTGCCTGTCTACACACTCCAGATGAGATACAGCGTTTTACATGCACTAGCTCACTGAATACTCACAGCTACCCTGTGAGGCAGGTACTACTGTCCCTGTGTTGTGGAGACTCACAGAAGTCCACTTGAGTAATGACAAAGCCAGGATTTGTAGTTAGATTTGGCTCCAAACCCCAGGATTTTCCATGACTATAATACTGGTTAGGATTTCTTTTTTTTTTTTTTTTTTTTTTTGAGAGAGTCTCACTCTGTCACCCAGGCTGGTAGGCTGGAGTGCAGTGGCGTAATCTTGGCTCACTGTAACCTCCTCCTCCCAGGTTCAAGTGATTCTCCTGCCTCAACCTCCTGAGCAAGCATGTGTCACCATGCCTGGCTAATTTTTGAATTTTTAGTAGAGACGGGGTTTCACCATGTTGGCCAGGCTGGTCTTGAACTCCTGACCTCGGGTGATCCTCCCGCCTCGGCCTCCCAAAGTACTGGGATTACAGGCGTGAGCCACCATGCCCAGCCCAGTTAGGAATTTCATAAACACTTCCCATGGTTACCTTGCTGATGTGCAGCATCAAGGAAAAAAATCTGATTTACAATTTCATCAAGCCAGCTACTCATATGGGTGTTTTCCCACCTGAACACTAAGAAATTCAACTCACGGTAAAAACTTATTTTCTATATAACTGTGTTCTACATAAACTTAATTCAGTTATATGCTGATTTGCTATCTTCAACTGTATATATTTATTTAAAAATAAAAAGTCATTTCTGCTCACACAATTTTCCTTCACGGTAAACAGAATGTGCTTTTGGTAATAAGCTAGCTTGGTTTTAGCAATGTTGTTGTTTTGAACATTTGGAGCTATTTTCTGTTGCATAAAAATAGATTTGTCATGGCTCTGAAACAAACAAACCAAAGTTTTCCTTAAGTAGCTGTAGCAATGAACAAGTAGAAGGTGCTCCCTTTACAAGAGTGACTGAAGACTGATTAATCTAAAGAAAGATCCTTATCAGACAGAAAGACCACATTCTTTGTAGAATGTAGCACAGGTATCTGACACTAGGTGGAAAATGTTATAAGAACTCAACCAACCAACCATGTCAAAGGGCTTCTTGGATGGAAAAATTACATAATCATGTTTGGCATTTTGCTTGAAGATAAAAACTTATGATACTATTTTAGGATATCGAGATTCTTAAGAAATAGGTAACGGTTCTTTTTTTTTTTTTTCTTGTGAGTTAATACATGTAGGAGTTAGGGATTATAAAAGGGGAAAACCTGAAGACACAGATGGTCAAAACAAATTGACTTTGGCTATGTCACTCCTCTGACTATTAAGTAAAACCTCTCTTCTTTTTCGCTTTTCCTAGAATACATTGCCCTTAACTCCTATTTATGATTGATTTCTAGCTTTTCCCCCAGTGTCCCCATTTAACGTATAAACCACAGACCATAAAAATTAGGACATGACTTTGAGATGGAGGGAAGTATATAATTTAGGGCAGAGATCTATCAAAATGCTTGTGATTTTGGGGAACTCCTAAAAAAGGTAAATACGACAAAGAGCCTTGGCAGCCATAACAATGAGGTGGCATGTTATTTCCACAAAGGCACTTGACACTGTTTAAACCACTGATAAAGGAACCAAGATGACCCAAATGATCCAAGAATGCCTACTACTCCCACCCATGTCTCATCTGCTCATCCTGTCAACAGGCATGAGTATCTTCTCACCTCTCTCTCCCCATTTTCCCAGAAACATCATTTACCCCATTAGGCTTGCAGAAAACAAATTCGCAGAAAAATAACGAACCAATTCCTCCAGCACAGCACTTTCACTCACTGCTACTAAATTCCACTTTCTCACTCCCATCTCTCACTTTCAAAGTTTCTGTTATCTTTTTTTCTTACCTTTTCCAAAGTGACCTTTCCATATGCAAACTTCGGTGTAGATGGAGGGATAGGACCTTCTGGTACTTTTTCAAACTATAAACCAGAGTAGAAAAAGAGAGAAAAGAAAAAAAGTTGGTAAACCTTCAGAAACATATTCATAAAATGTATTATTTGAAAGCAAGGTCAAAGACTCAACAGTGCCACTGCTTTTTTGGAAAATCAAAGGAACTAGAGACTTCTTCCAAAGCAGGATCTGGTAAATTTTTTACCTCTAAGTGTATGTCTGTGTTTTAAGCTTCAGGAATATCCAAATAATTATAAACCGAAAGACCTCAAAACAAAAGAGCAAAAACAAGTAGAGAGAATGAGGGTAAACAGCAGAAGGCTAGGGAGTGGGAGGAAAAAAGGAAACAGGTAAGTGACAGACTCTGAAGGGAGATAGCCTATCATAGGAAAAATATTAATCTTATTGCTAAAGTTCTGTATCAGTGTTAAATTTACTGTGGTTACAAGAGAGAATACTTCTCCATATTGTTATGAAACATATAACGAAGTATTTAAAGGTAAAGGCCGTGATGTATGCAATCCTCCAATGATTTAGAAAACACACACACAGACAGAGAGAGAGAAGAAACAAGTCTATGCACGAGTGATGAAGCATGTAGAGTAAAATGTTGACACAGATGAGTCCGGGTGGAGAATATACAAATGCTCTTTTTTTTTTTTTTTTGAGACGAAGTCTCACTCTTGTTGCCCAGGCTGGAGTGCAATGGCACGATCTCAGCTCACCGCAACCTCTGCCTCCCGGGTTCAAGTGATTCTCCTGCTTCAGCCTCCCGAGTAGCTGGGACTACAAGCATGCACCACCACACCTGGCTAATTTTGTATTTTTAGTAGAGATAGGGTTTCTCCATGTTGGTCAGGCTGGTCTCGAACTCCTGATCTCAGGTGATCCGCCCGCCTCGGCCTCCCCAAGTGCTCGGATTACAGGCGTGAGCCAGCGCACCTGGCCACAAATCCTCTTTTTTTAAACTACTTTTATTCTTGTAACTTTTTTGAAAGTCTGAAACTATTTTTCAAAATAAATCCTTATTAAATGTTAAATATTATATCTGGACATATACACATGCACACACATATATGTGCATGTATGTATACAATTATGGAGTAAGAAGATCTGGGAGAAAGTCCCACGTCTTAGAAATGTCTGTAGCCATCCGGCTTTTCAAGTAGAGTGTACTGTGAGCTCTCAAGATCCTTCTATTTCTTTCTTTCCTTCTTTTTTTTTTTTTGGTTTCCCTTTCTAAAAGTCACAATGCTGGCAGCATCGCCTCTTTGTAGCCCGGAGCAGCTGCTGCCATCACGCTGGCTGTGGCGGAAGGAGGTCGTGGGCAGTGGCGGTGGGAGCAGCTGCAGGGCCAGTAGTGGCGGCGGAGAGGACCCCTGTGCCCCATGTCCCCGAGGCAGCTGACTGTGCCATCCCCAGCCTCACGGGGCCAGGCAGGACCCACTCCCAGGCCCGGAGCCTCTGCCGCTGTTGACCCTGGCCCCGCGTCACTGCTCTTGCCTTGCTGCTGCTGTGGAAAGGGTGCAGCAGGAAGGAGGTGGTCAGTCCCTGAAGCCCGTCATGATGGGACTGGGCCGAGTCACCCGCTGGTGGGGGAGCAGCGTGGTTGGGCACGGAGGGGCGGACAGAGAAGGGCCCCGAGGTAGAGCTGTGCCCGGGGCAGTGCCACGATCCATGGAGCCAAGCAGGAGCTGGGCGTGGCTGCAGCTACCAAGCTGCAGCTGCAGACGGAAACATCTCTGCACTCTTGGGGATCCAGGAAGGTCCCCATCCCCCAAAAGGCTAAGAGGTGTCTGCTCCCGCTGCCTAGCCTCTCTCTTCTCCCAGCGCCACTCCGACCTCGGAGCAAGGATGGGGCTGAGCCCACGTGCTGTCGCACGCTGGCTGGGTGTGCAAACGTTCAGGGTAGCACTGACATGCCAGCCCCCTGTCACCTCAGCCCCCTCTGGACTTTGGGCACCGATGAGCACAGGAGGGAGGCCGAGGGGGTGCTGAGGGCAGCTCAGCACTGGCCTGTAGGCGTCCCTTGGCACAAACAGCCTGGGCGCCATGAATGGTGGCAGAAGGTAGACAGGCTCCTGGGTGGAAGGGGGCGAGTCCCTGGTGAAGCCCCACCTTCAAGCTGGGGAGGGCCCGAAGCCTGGGGTTCGGGCCACTAGTCTCATGGACCAGAGGGGTAACTTGTGGTGCTTTTCCCTGGGCCTGCCAATGGCTGCCATGGTCCAAGCAGCACCTCCTCCCCACTGAAGCCCATAACAACTGCTGGCTCAGCAAGACTAGAAGATGGAGAGACAAGGGGAGACAATCAGCTGCAGAGAGAAGCTATCCTCTCTGCTGAGAGGATGGAGGGAGGATGGGACAATCTACCCACAGAGAGGCACTACCCTCTCTGCTGAGAGCTGAACACTCGTTGGGACACCCTGGCTATGGAGACAAGCTATCCACTGTGGGCCTCCTCTGAGCTGTTTTATCGCTCAATAAAGCTACTCTTCATCTTGCTCACCCTCCACTTGTCTGTATACCTCATTCTTCCTGGATGTAGGACAAGAACTCAAGATCCGCTGAATGGTGAGGCTAAAAGAGCTGTAACACAAATAGGGCTGAAACATGCCCCTTGCTCACCACGTTGTGGGGGAAAAGGAGAGAAGAGCTATGGTCCTTTGGGGAGCCCAGACCTGGGAGCTACCCGAGCTGGGGCTGTGACTCCCTCTTTGGGGCCCTGTGGTTCCTGGCATCTCCAAGCTTCTGGGCACTATTGCATACCCTGATGCCAGCCAGAGAATCTGTCTGCAGTGCGCCTGGTCCAGCTGCAGCCTTGCAGAGAGCTGGCGCCTGTGCGGGCACCTGGAGCTGCTCACCCTGCAGCAGCAGCAGTCAGCGTGTCTGACCGTGCACAGTGGCTCAACCCCACGCTTGCTCACACACCCCTTGCCGCTCTATGCCTGACTTGCCCTTGGCAGGTATGGGATCCAGGCAGGAAGCATGAACCGAGTGCAGCCTGCCAGGCCGAGTGGGCAGAACGAACGCAGTGGGCCCGAGCAAAACTCGGGCAAAGGCGCCACAGGCCACAGAGGTTTCCAGCCAGAAAAGTGACACCCGGCTCACGCCTATATTCCCAGCACTTTGGGAGGCTGAGGCAGGCAGATCACTTGAGGTCAGGAGTTCAAGACCAGCCTGGCCAACATGGTGAAACCCCATCTCTACTAAAAATACAAAATTAGCCAGGCATGGTGGCACATGCCTGTAGTCTCAGCTACTTGGGAGGCTGAGACATGAAAATCGCTTGAACCTGAGAGGCGGAGGTTGCAGTGAGCTGAGATTGCACCACTGCACTCCAGCCTGGGTGACAGAGTGAGATTCTATCTCAAAAAATAAAATATAAAATAAAATAAAATAAATAAAAAGAGGAGGACAAAAGACTGTTATAGTGAAAAGCAACAGTCCCCTGCCTCACTTTTCTCTTAGTTGTCTTTCAGAGGAAGCCATTTAAAAATTATCATTTTTTATTATTTTGTTTTGAGATAGGCTGTTGCCCAGGCTGAAGTACAGTGGCACAATCACGGCTCACTGCAGCCTCAACCTCCTGAGTTCCAGTGATCCTCCTGTCTCAGCCTCCTGAGTAGCTGGGACTATAGGCATGCACCACCATGACCTGCTAATTTTTATTTTTATTTTTGTAGAAATGGGGTCTCACTATGTTGCCTAGCCTGGTCTCGAACTCCTGAACTCAAGCGATCCTCCCACCTTGGCCTACCAAAGTGCTGGAATTACAGGTGTGAGCTACCACGCCCAGCACATTTTAAGATTATTTAATTGTTCCTATTTTTGCTTCTTCTGGTCTCTAAGTAATATATGTGTACTGCTTTTTCTTATCATTGATTTCTTTAACACATGAGAGTACAGCCCAGAAGATAAAGAAAGTTTATCTTCCTTTCTTGCTATTATGGTTATATCACCATTTTCAGCTTCTCTCCTAGTTATCTTTGTACCTTTAAAATAATATCCTTATATCTTTATTTATTAGTTCCATCAATTAGCATATTACCCTATGTCGCCTCTTTTTTTTCGTTTTGTTTTTTTGAGATGGAGTCTCGCTCTGTCACCCAGGCTGGAGTGCAGTGGCGTGATCTCCACTCCCTACAACCTCCACCTCCCGGGTTCAAGTGATTCTCATGCCTCAGCCTCTTGAATAGCTGGGATTACAGGTGCACGCCACCATGCCCGGCTAATTTTTGTATTTTTAGTAGAGACAGGGTTTTGCCATGTTGGCCAGGCTGGTCTCGAACTCCTGGCCTCAACTGATCTGCCCACCTCGGCCTCCCAAAGTGCTGGGATTATAGGCATGAGCCACAATGCCTGGTCATCTGTCACCTCTTTATTCTCAATGTCCTAAAATTTCCCAGTGATACATCTGATTATGTATCTTCTTTGCATTCATTATGTCGACAACTCAGAGATCCCTTTCAATTTTGAAAAAATTCTGTATTACTTCTTTGACATTTTTTCTCCAATTTTTTCCTTCTTATCGGTAACAAGTTGGACATCCTAGATTGTTCCTCATTATCTCTTATCTTTTCTGATTTCCATCTCTGTATTCTGGTCCTAGTTTCTAGGAGATTATTCTTAATATCCAAGAACTCCTGTTCTCTAGTAGCATCGTTTTTAAAGTATCCCATTCTTACTTTATGGATGTAATATACCTCTGAAAGATAAACTTGATGGATTTTGTTTTTTTTTACTTAAGATATCTCCTGTCCCCTGAATTCTTTGTTGCCTCTACAGTCACTTTTCTGTTTATTTCATCTTGGTCTTTCTCTTTCCTGTTGCAGGTTTTATGGTTGCCCTCAGTGTCTGGCCATGCTTAGTTGTTCATTCCTATTTAATGGTAAGGCAAATGAATGCCCCAGCATCTGCATAATCGTCCTCTCTCTAACAGTCCTGCTCTGTGTACAGGAGCAGGGCTTGTCCTCTGGGTTTTAGTTTTTGTTTTTTTGAGACGGAGTTTTGCTCTTGTCGCCCAGGTTGGAGTACAGTAGAACGATCTCAGCTCACTGCAACTTCCATTTCCCGGGTTCAAGTGATTCTCCTGCCTCAGCTTCCTGAGTAGTTGGGAATACAGGTGCCCACCACCACACCCAGCTAATTTTTTTGTATTTTTAGTAGAGACAGGGTTTCACCATGTTGGCCAGGCTGGTCTTGAACTCCTGACCTCAGGTGATCCGCCTGCCTCAGCCTCCCAAAGTGCTGGGATTACAGGCACGAGCCACCGCGCCCAGCTCTGGGGGTTTTGTTTTAGGGTGCTTTGACAGAATCAGATGTAATGTGGAGGATCTTTAATATGTTTACATTTTTTAATGTTTTAAGGAAAACCCTCTCTGATTTTCTGACTAGTAGAAAGATGCCTCCCTGATGGACGGTCTGTGTTTGAGACTGAGGTGAAGAAGCAGAGGACCTAACAGAAAATATATAAGGTTTAATTAATCTTCTCACTGCCAGCTCCATTTCATTCCTATCCTTTGCCACTCGTGTATTTCCAGGACCTGGGTCTCCATGGTTCTTTGAGACCAGTCTACTACCTGCTCTCTGTTTCTGTAACTCTATTCCACACTCACTAGGGACTGAGATTTCCTTATCCTACATCATCAGCCACCACAGATCTTTCAAAATCTGTCATGCATGAACAACTCCCCTTTTACCATCTCCAGTTTTAAAAAGATTCCCATTTTTTGAAAGAAGTAACATTTCGGAAGGGAGAAGAGATAAGAAGGTGGTCAGTCGGCCATCTTGCTCTGGAAAGTGCTTTGTACCCACAATATGAATCTATATCTCTGTGAAAGTTTTAAAACATAATATTAAAAGAAATAAATGTGAGATAAAAGAGTTACTATTTATCTTGGAAAGTGAAAAATGTTGTAAGATCTCTTTCCCCGCTTTCCCTGAAGTCTAGACCACACTCCTCCACTAGCCGTTTACTCATCCCTTCCTCTTTCACTCCCCATTCTGGCCAATAAAAGCAGAAAACAGAAATTCACAAAGAGGGACCTGAGAGCAGTATGATCTGTTTCCTGAGGTTCCCTACTTACCTGCACATATTAGTGACCATGTCATATATCTCTTAAAGTTCAAGGCGGATTCCAATTTAACTAGGACTGCAATGTTTTCTACCACACTGGAAGAAAAAGTCATTGTATGGACATACTTGCTCAACCTACACTCAGCTCACTTTGATGCAGTGCTTAGGTGCCTGTACTGTCATCTCATGTACTACTTTCAAAGGCTCTCATACCTAGTTATTATATTTCCTCTTTAGAGATAAGACTGAGAAACTGGCTCAAGATTATAATGGGAACAAGGGAGGGAGCTGGTACTGTGGCTCCAAGTCTAGCGCTGTTCCCACTGCTCTGCCCTGCCTCCTTATTGTTGTAACAACAGAATAGAAAGTATTAGGCCCAGCGTGGTGGCTCACGCCTGTAATCCCAGCACTTTGGGAGGCTGAGGTGGGTGGATCAACTGAGGTCAGGAGTTCAAGACTAGCCTGGCCAACATGGCAGAACCCTGTCTCTACTAAAAATACAAACAAATTAGCCAAGCATGGTGGCATGCTCCTGTAGTTCCAGCTACTCAGGAGGCTGAGGCAGGAGAATTGCTTGAACCCAGGAGGTGGAGGTTGCAGTGAGCTGAGATCGTGCTACTGCACTCCAGCCTGGGTGACAGAGCAAGACTTTGTCTCAAAAAAAGAAAAAAAAAGAAAGTTTATTCACCCACAATTCCAAAAACAAAACAAAACAACCCCCAAAGCCAGCACAAAACCTTTTCTCTTCCAGTGTCCCTCCTAGACCCATTCCTTATGCATACATATAACATAAACTTAAGAGATAATTTTGTAATTTGCTACTGCCACTTACTAAAAGTACTTTTGACATGGTTATATATTGAAAACAATTTTACTTATTGCATATTACAGCGTTTTGTGTGGATATGACAGAATTTACATAATCCTCCTTCCTACGTTAGGGGTTGAATTATTTCCAATTTTGATATCATAAATATCAAAATTTATAAGTTCCAACAAACAACATGTCTATAGCATTATCCTTTTAAATTTTTATTTTTTAAAAGTAACGCTCTGAGTGTGGGGTGACTAGGTCAAAGGATATGAGTATTTTGTAAGACTCTTAAAATAGTGTATACTCACATTTTCATCAAGTATCCATACTTGTTTATGTCATTTACCCAAAAAAAATTTTTTTTTTTTTGATATGGAGTTTCGCTCTTGTTGCCCAGGCTGGAGTGCAATGGCACAATCTCGGCTCACTGCAACCTCCACCTCCCAGGTTCCAGCGATTCTCCTGCCTCAGCCTCCCGAGTAGCTGGGATTACAGGCATGCGCCACCACGCCTGGCTAATTTTTTGTATTTTTAGTAGAAACGGGTTTTCTCCATGTTGGTCAGGCTGGTCTCAAACTCCCGACCTCAGGTGATCCGCCCGCCTCGGCCTAAGTGCTGGGATTACAGGCGTGAGCCACTGCGCCTGGTCGTCATTTACCCAATTTTCTATGTAGATCTTGATATTCTGACCAGTGATATTAGCTCATTATAATACAGACATTAAGCTTTCATCTGTCTATCCCGTTTACTACAATTTTCTAACTTTTCATTTTAATATTGATGATTTTCATTGATACTAGTTTGATTATCATATAGCAAAATCCTCATCTTTACCTTAGCTAATTAATGTTTCAGAAAAGAAATGAACAAATATACCAAAATGCTATACTTCTAAACCATTATTTTTCCATAATAATTTGTGCTTTAATCATACTTTTCAGAGCAATCAGAAATGTTGCTTCTCATACTTAACCGGACAAATTCAACACGGGAAGCTGCTCTTTTCCCTGTGGAATCCACTAGATTCAATGGTGACCAGCTTTTCCTTCACCAAGACCTCTAATGTTTTCATACATTCATCCAACAAACTCTTATTAAGAAAGTACTCTGTGTCAGGTCCTATGCTTGGTACTAGACTTATAAACAGCTCCTATTCCAGAGAGTGAGAAATGTGTATAAATCAGTTATATTAACACACCACAAAAAGTAGTATTTTCAATAGTAAAGACACGGAATCAACCTAAATGACAATCAATGGTAGACTGGATAAAGAAAATGTGGCATATATACACCATGGAATACTATGCAGCCATAAAAAAGAAACAAGATCATGTCCTTTGCAGCAACATGGATGGAGCTGGAGGCCATTATCCTAAGCAAACTAATGCAGGAACAGAAAACCAAATACTGCACATTCTCACTTATAAGTGGGAGCTAAATGATGAGAACACATGGACACAAAGAGGGGAACAGACATCAGGGCCTACTTGAGGGTGGTAGGTAGGAGGAGGCAGAGGATCAAAGAATGACCTATCAGGTACTATGCTTATTACCTGGGTGACAAAATAATCTGTATACCAAACCCCTGTGACACACAGTTAACCTACACAACAATCTTGCACACGTACCCATGAACCTAAAAGTTAAGGAAAAAAAAAAAAAAGAAAAGTAATGTTTAAAAGATTTCTACAACATAAGTGATAGAAAACAAAATGTGACTAACTTGGCTGACAAGTGGGTCAAAGAAGACTCTGCAGATAAGGTAACTGAGGTGTGTCTTCATTTCCAGGTGAATAAAGGCAGAGGGTGCAGAGACCAGGAGGTATAAACAGTGCTGTTTCATTCATGGAATTGTATATAGCTCCAACTTAAGGCCAGGAAGTCACATCTAAGAAGGGAGAATTGAAAGATGAGGCTGGAAAAATATAGGGGCCAAGTCATGGAAGGTATCCTGACCACATCAGTGTTTTAGATACTACACTTGATCTTAGCCAAAAGACTGAGAAGCGATCACATCAGTGTTTTAGAGAAATCACTCTGGAAGAGGGACTAGAAAAGCCAACTCTACAGGAAACGAAGAGACCAGTACTACAAGAGAGCAGGTGACACTTTAAAAGACTATTTAACAGTTGCTAAGTAATATTCCCTTTCTCATCTGTAACCATCAGACATAAAACACTGGTTTTCACCAGCACTATACATCAGCAAGAGACAGCTGTGTCTGCGTATCAAGCCAATGTCATTCCAGTCATAAACAGAGCAGGATGATCAATCAGCCAGTGTAGACAAATCCTGGATCAAATTTCAAACTTCATTAAGCTTTTGAAGTACAGAAAAAATCACTGCGGCTGTTCTCCCATCCCCTCTTCACCACTCAGCCCAGTTACTACCTTTGGGAATCCCAGAATCCACTCCAATTATCAAGGTCCTCACTACCACTTGATTAATTTCTACAGTGACCCATTTCCAAAAAATCAGCGGAACTCTTATGTTGATGGAATCCCTATAAAGAACAGAAATAAAACTCTTAAAATGGGTCTTAAGTTGATTTGACAGCATACAAAAATAAACTCACCACTGCCCCTCTCAGGAATCAGTAGGGAAGAGGAGGTCGCTGCCCTATATTTTTATGGTTCATCCTCGAGGTCAAAGTGTTAACCATGTTTGGTTGAGTTTTACCCACACCAAAGCAAATACCTTTTAAAATGCAAATGTCATGAGCTTTGCCATGCCTTGAAGATTCACATGAAGACAACCGCCTGGGGGCCTTCACCACTGAGCACAGGCTTATGCAGCCTGCTGGGAGATTATCCCCAGGAGTCCATGTCAGTGAAATATATTGCCCGTCACCACCTAATGTGTTCTTGAAATGGATTAAAGAGGAGACATATTCCACTTTTTGAGTCTTTGATGAAGGAAGGAGGCAGGTAGAGCTATATACAGGGGATATCTACCATCCAATTTCCTTTACTTGATGCAAGCAAATATTTTGAAGATCATTTAACAAATCAGCTAATGGAATGTCTACAAAGTCTCATAAGAAAGAGCCCACTGGCTGGGTGCGGTGGCTCACACCTGTAATCCCAGCACTTTGGGAGGCCAAGGCGGGTGGATCACTTGAGGTCAGGAGTTTGAGACCAGCCTGGCCAACATGGTGAAACTCCGTCTCTACTAAAAATACAAAAATTAGCCACATGCATTGGTGTGCGCTTGTAATCCCAGCTACTCGGGAGGCTGAGGCAAGAGAATCACTTGAACCAGGGAGATGGAAGTTGCCTGGGTGACAGAGCAAGGCTCTGTCTCAAAAAAAAAAAAAAAAAAAAAAAAAAAATATATATATATATATATATATATATCTCCACTAAATCTTGTAGTTAATTTCTCTTTCAAACCAGAAATATCAAAAAAAGAGGGAAAATATGACATGTTAAGCTGCAATCTATCATAAGCTATTGAATTACATTCATTTCTTTTTTTGTTTTGTTTTGTTTTTGAGACAGAGTTTTGCTCTTGTCACCCAGGCTGGAGTGCAATGGCATGATCTCGGCTCACTGCAACCTCTGCCTCCTGGGTTCAAGCGATTCTCCTGCCTCAGCCACCAGAGTAGCTGGGACTACAGGCATACGCCATCATGCTCACCTAATTTTTTAATTTTTAGTAGAGATGGAGTTTCACCATGTTGGCCAGGCTGATCTCGAACTCCTGACCTCAGGTGATCCACCCACCTCGGCCTCCCAAAGTGCTGGGATTACACACGTGAGCCACTGAGCCTGGCAATTTCTAAAGACTCTGTCTCCTTTGTGGGTTCTCTTACTCTGCCCAGTTGTTAAAGCTTGGGATCCCCTGGGTTTGTCTTTTGCTTGGCCCATTGCCCTCCTCAGTCAGCTCCCCATGTGCAGTCTCAACCTCTCCCTGGACTTCAGCTTCCATTTGCACTGATCGCCCCAGAATCTGCGCCAGCCTTTCCGACTTCTCCCTGGAGTGTCTTACTATTAAGTGTTGGTGCTTATGGAGAAATCTGTCTACCTGGATGTTCCTGGAAATATTGAGCTGAATAAGCCCAGAATTGAACTTGCTTCCCCTGTCCCTGCCAGGGCCTCCTCTGCAATCCTCTATCTCAGGTGCCGATCCCAGTACCCACCTAGTTATCTAACTAAGGTTTTAACCTGGAAAAATCAACAACTCCTCATTCTTTCTCACATCTGTGTTCAGTCAATCACCAAATCCTATCAATTTTACCTCCTGAACACTTTTCTTTCCTAATTTAAATTTTTTAATTTTCTCGTGGAGACAGTCTCACTATGTTGCCCAAGCTGGCCTTGATTTCCTGGCCTCAAGAGAACCTCCCACCTTGGCCTCCCAAAGTGCTGGGGTTACAGGCAAGAGCCACTGTGCCCAGCCCTAAATGTTTTTCAAATTGATTTCTTCCTCTCCACTCCCTGATGCCCCTGCCATCATCTCATTCCTAGGCTACCATGGCAGCTGCATCCAGAAGTGCCCCAAGGGAGGAATCCCACCAGCATGTTCATAGTGTCATATGTTTTTGTAAAACTTGCAAAAGTAATATAATTTGACCATAACAAGCTAAGATCCTTGTCTCTTTCTGTTCCAGCTTCCCTGTGTCAAATGTCCTCTTCCTTTGGGAGGTTTTACAGGTTGCTATAGGCATTTTGGGGACCCAAGTAAAAATCAGTTAAAGTAGGGATTTACTTTACATGGGTACAGTAGGATATATTGATATGATTCCTGGTTACTTCCATGAGTAGGTAAGTTATGAATAATGGATCATCCCTTCACCCAATGTGCTGACTCACTTAGCATCATAGTGCAATACAATTATGCCTAAAGGCACCCAGCCCCGGAAGTACATGGGTTGTGGAGAAGCAAGGTTTGAAATGTATGGGGCCAGAACCTGTCTGTGAAAATTTCTTCCAAAAATTACAGCTCATATATGAACAAACTGGAGAGATAGTTCCCCAATTTTGATTACAATCTTAAACATTTATATAATATTATCAGTAATAAAATGTGAAGCTTTTGTTTTTCTAAACTATCAATACTAAACAAATTTCAATCAGCCAGGCTAAAAAGAAAGATTTCTATTCTCTCTAGAGGAAAAGATTACAAACATTGTGGCCATCTGAAGAGGCAAACATTGTTGCTAAAAAAGGTGATAAGAGGCTAGGCGGGGTGGCTCACGCCTGTAATCCCAACACTTTGGGAGGCCCAGGCAGGTGGATCACTTGAGGTCAAGAGTTCCAGACCAGCCTGGTCAACATGGTGAAACCCCGTCTCTACTAAAAATACAAAATTAGCTAGGTGTGGTGGCGTGCACCTGTAATCCCAGTCACTCAGGAGGCTGAGGCAGGAGAATCGCTTGAACCTGGGAGGCAGAGGTTGCAGTGAGCCAATATCGTGCCACTGCACTCCAGCCTGGGTGACAGAGCGAGACTGTCTCAAAAAAAAAAAAAAAAAAAAAAAGGTGGTAAGGAATGGGGAGGCACCACCAGGAGCTGCCACGTCCCTAGAGCAGTCATGCTGCAATTGTGGTGTCTGTAATTAACACTGTGGATACCTCCCATAAGGATATGATTCATGATGCCCAGATGGACTACTATGGCACCCGCCTGGCAACCTGCTCATCAGAAAAATCCGTCAAAATCTTCAAAGTGCACAACAGAGGGCAGATCCTCATTGCCAACCTCAGAAGTCATGAGAGTCCTATGTGGCAAGTGGCCTGGGCTCACCCCACATATGGCAATATCCTGGCATTGTGCTCCTATGATTGGAAAGTCATTATCTGGAAAGAGGAAAACGGCACCTGGGAGAAGACCCACGACCCCTCAGGATATGACTCCTCAGTGAACTCTGTATGCTAGGTCCCCCATGACTACGGCCTGATCCTGGCCTGTGGGAGCTCAGATGGGGCCATCTTCCTGCTGACTTATACAGGGGAAGGCCAATGGGAAGTGAAGAAGATCAACAACGCTTACACCATTGGCTGCAATGCCGTCAGCTAGGCCCCTGCTGTTGTACCTGGAAGCCTCATAGACCAGCTGTTCAGGCAGAAACCCAATTACATCAAGAAGTTTCCATCAGGTGGCTGTGACAACCTCTTCAAGGATGGCCAGTGGAAGGAGAGCAGAAGCTGGAAGCACAGTGACTGGGTTTGAGATGTGGCCTGGGCCCCCTCCATCAGCCTGCCCACCAGCACCATCGCCAGCTGCTCCTGGGATGGTCGTGTGTTCATTTGGACCTGTGATGATGCCTTGGGAAATACATGGTCTCCCAAATTGCTGCACAAGTTCAATGATGTCATGTAGCATGCGGGCAGGTCCATCACAGCCAACATATTGGCCATCTCTGGTGGAGACAATAAGGTGACCCTGAGGAAGCAGTTGGTTGATGGGCAGTGGGTGTGTATCAGTGATGTCAACAAGGGCCAGGGCTCTGTGTCAGCTTCAGTCATAGAGGGCCAGCATAACAAGCAGTGACAAGACAGGCAGAGCCTCCCACCTGCCAGCTCCAGGACTGACTGATCATCTAATCTGCCTTAACATGATCAGAGATGGTTTGTAATCTACTGTCCAGCTGAAAGCATTCATGTTATGAGGCAGAAACTACAAATGATGTTCAAATCTATTATTTTAAAAATTTTTAGCCATTTTTAGGTAACTTTGGGTTCAGGCATTATTTGGGAGGTTTTGTTTCCAAAGTCACTAAATAAAGTCATATTGCTTATTTAAAAAAATAAAAAAACAAAAGGTAAGGAATGAAGAATGGTAGAAGTTTCAAGCAGTTAATAAAACCAAATGATGTTTTTAAAAAAATGTTGTAGGCTGGGCGCAGTTGCCCATGCCTGTAATGCCAGCACTCTAGGAGGCCAAGGTGGGAGGATTGCTTGAGGTCAGGAGTTCGAGAGCAGCCCGGGCAACATAGGGAGACTCCGTCGCTACAAAAAAATTAAAAATTAGACAGGTGTGGTGGCGCACACCTGTAGTTCTAACTGCTCAGGAGGCTGAGGCAGGAGGACCGCTTGAGTCCAGGGGTTTGAAGCTGCAGTGAGCTATGATTGCACCACTGCACTCCACCCTGGGCAACAGAACAAGACACTGTCTCAAAAAAAAAGGTGATATTTGTGATTAATCATTTAATCTTTTTGTTATGGACTGAACATTTGTGTCCTCCCAAAACTCATATGTTGAAATTCTAATTCTTAAGGTGATGGTATTATGTGGTAAGGACTTTGAGATGGGGTTAGTGCCTTAAATGAGATCCCAGAGAGCTCTTTAGCCCCCTTTTTGTAATTAAGGATACAATTAGAAGTCAGTGCTCTGCAATGTGGAAGAGGACCCTCACCAGAACCTAACCATGCCGGCATTTTCACCCTCAGAACCATAAGTACCACCCAGTCTATGGTACTTTGTTATTGTAGCTCAAACTGACTAAGACACTTGGAATTTGTAATGATTTCTTGATTCATTCTAACTACACATTCCTTTTTGTTGCCTCATCCAATAACCACTTTGAAATGCATAGCCGATTATATCATTTTCTTCTTTAAACTACTTCAAAGGCACCATTACCTATAATTCAGGCTCCTTAACTTGGTGTATTCAATAGCATTTATTTTCTTGGTGAAGTAGGAGACAGTGTCACCTGTACATTAGGATAAAGTGTAAGGGTGATGGTTTATACCATACAGTGAGAAGAAGGAATGACAAAGGGCAAAAAGAGAACTAGAGATCATGAAAGATCCAAATCAGATTGGAAGTAAGATCCCTTCCTGGCCAGTCAATACTGAAGTTTAAAATTCTTCTGCCTGGCTCTGGTTCCAGAGTGTGACAGTCAGAATGGTCCCAGCAGTGGTTCATAGAGCAGGGCCTCTTAAACAGCTGCATACAGAAGGATTGAGGGTGATGGTGTAAGATTATCCCAGCCATCGATCAGAAGAGCAAGGGAAGGTCAAGAAAAGTGTGTGGAGTTTCAGGGATAGGGGATGGCAGGAAGAAGTAGCTAGAAGTATGAGAGAATAAAAATGTGCTGTTATAATGAGGCCAAAAGTAAAGTGATATTTTATGCAATAAAGCTTATGTAAATATGTGTTTTAAAACTTAATTTGATTTTTTCCACATTAGGAAAGTTCACTATTTCAGAAAGAAAATAATTCTAAAAATAAGCCTAACAGCAACTCCACTTCTAGGTATGTCCCTAGAGGAATGACAAGCAGAGACTTATCCATATTGATATTTGTACTCTGATGTTCAATGCAGCATTATTCAAATAGCCAAAAGATGGAAACAACTGAAATGGTCATCACCAGATGAACAAAATGAATAGGTAATTAAAATATCATATATGCATACAATGGAATATTAAGCCATAAAAAGAAATGAAATTCTGACACGTTACAACACGAACCTTGAAAACATTGTGCTAAGTGAAATAAGCCAGATACAAAGGGACCAATATTTTATGATGCCACTTATATGAAATATCTAGAATAGGCAAATTCACAGAGACAGAAAGTAGACTAGGAGCTACTAGAAGCTGAGGAGAGGGTGACTGGGGAGCTATTGCTTCATGGTTACAGAGTTTCTGTCTGGAAGGAAGAAAAAGTTTTGAAAATAGATAATGGTGATGGCTGTATAACATTGTGAATATAACTAATGGCACTGAATTTACATTTAAATATGGTTAAAATGGCAAATTTTGTTTTATATATATTTTACCACAATTAATTTTTTTTTTTTTTTGAGACAGAGTCTTGCTCTGTCGCCCAGGCTGGAGTGCAGTGGTGTGATCTCGGGTCCCTGCAACCTCTGACTCCCATATTCAAGCGATTCTCCTGCCCCAGTCTCCCGAGTAGCTGGAATTACAGGTATGCGCCACCATGCCAGCCTAATTTTTGTATTTTTAGTGGAGATGGGATTTCACCATTTTGGCCAGGCTGGTCTCGAACTCCTGACCTTAGGTGATCTGCCTGCCTCGGCCTCCCAAAGTGCTGGGATTACAGGCATGAGCCACCACACCTGGCCTAAAAAATTAATAATATAACAAAAAACATTGAATGGTGTACTTTGAATGGGAGAAATGTATGTGAATTATACCTCAACAAATCTGTTTAGAAAATAAATAAACCTGAAGTGGATTGTGAAATGAAGCAATAGTCTATAAAAGAAACAAGTCCACAGGCATTATAATCAAATCAAGTAAATCAGTAGTCCTGGCTGATAGAAGACACCCAAACTAAACATGGAACAGTAACTCTTACCTAGAAAAAACTACAGTGCTCATGTCACACTCTCTGTAACAGGATACCCTTTGGGTCTGGACACCACATAAAAACGAATAGAATGGCAGAGTAATACTTCCTCCTTGATTTTCTTGGGAGCAATTGAGCAATGGTGATTACTGCAGCTACTAAAGGGAACTGTCAACAGAGGCTTTGAGCATAAGTGGGCACAAGTTTCCAGAGGAATATTTAACTCTAGTTTGAAATTTTACAATGACATAAGTGAAGAAAAACAGTAATAAAAATAACTGCTATGTATTATTCTCTGAGAAGACATGCTAACCATATTGCACAGATGTGGAAGGAGGGTACCTCGCCCACTGAGTACTGGAGTCAACACTCAAGTTTTGTTCTGTCTCTCTCCAAAGCTTCTCCAATCTGTGACTCTACCTCTCACACAATACTGGGCGACTTATCAAAAAAAAAAAAAAAAAAAAGGCTCAGATTGGTGAGAGAGGTAACAAATTGCATATCTGCCATATCTTTAAAACTTGCCTAAAGGTGATTTCATTCTATTTGGAGAAACTCTGGAGTAAGAGGGATGCTTAAAGAGAAAAATTCAAATTTATCTCTTCTGTGAGCCCCTCCAACACAGGACCATGGTAGACTTATCACTCACCTCTAGCATTTAACACAGAAATTGTAAGACTGGTGTTGAATGTTTGTATAATGATTAAGTGAATGATCGACAAATCTCAGAAAAATAATTTGTGAAAGGTTTTCCCTGTGCTCTGAAGGTTAACACCTTTGTGGATAGCAAATTCTGGAGAATCTCTTAGGGAGTAAGTAAATCTCTGAAACTAGGTTTTTGTTGACAAATCTTCCTGTGGAAAACATCTAGAACAATTGTACAAGATGTTTTAAAATATCTTTTTGAAAGCATCAGAAAGCTACCAAAGCAGAAAGGAATTAAGTGGTTACAATTCCAAAAAAATGGAAAATGCCATGATGCAAGTCTGATATTTGTTACTAGTTTTCCCATCAAGGTATCTGTCAATTCACAAGGGCCAACTGAGAGGCTAGAAGCCGAACACAACTTCTGGGAGTCTTCTAGGGCTGAGAAGATAAAAATTGGACTTCAGAGATCATAATGGAGAAAGAACCCTGGTAAATACTTCAAGCTCTCAGTTGAGACCCCTAAGAAAGTGAACCAGAAGCGGACCAACCCTCAAGAAGACAGAAGCCCACTTTCAAATTAGCTTAATCCCTGATTGCATGAAGATGATCTCTGTCTACTCTAACTGCCTGGTAGAAGTAAAAGTAAATCTCTTTTGGAAGAAAAAACATATATAACCCAAATTATCTCTTTCTTTTTTGTTTTATTGACCTCTAGATGAGAAAAAAACCCAACATATAGGAGACAACACTATCTGATCAAAAACGAATAGAAAAAAAAGCCAGGGCCGGGCGTAATGGCTCATACCTGTAAGCCCAGCACTTTGGGAGGCTGAAGTGGGCAGATCATGAGGTCAGGAGTTTGAGACCAGCCTGACCAACATGGTGAAACCCCATCTCTACTAAAAATATGAAAATTAGCCAGGTGTGGTGGTGCACACCTATAATCCCAGCTACTCAGGAGGCTGAGGCAGAAGAATCACTTAAACCCAGGAGGCGGAGGTTGCGGTGAGCTGAGATCACACCACTGCACTCCAGCCTGGGCAACAGAGCAAGACTCTGTCTCAAAAAAAAAAAAAAAAAAGGAAAAAAAAGCCATTGAAACAGACCCATAAGACATCACGGTATTGGAATAATCTGAAAAAAGCTTAAAATTATGCCAATAAACATACAACAAAACAAGATGAGGAATTTCAGCAGAGAACTGGAAACAATTTTTAAAATCTAATGGAAGCTCTAGAACTGACAAACACAATCATTGAAATTGAGTCTCTAATATGGGTTTCACTCAGACAGTTGAAAAGGGGATTGATAAACTAGAAGATAGGTCAGAATAAAATCTAAACTAAAATATGTTCGGGGGAAAGGATAGAAACAATGGAAGCGCTTAGGAGACACACAGAACACAGGAAAAAACGTCTAACACACATATCACTGGTGTTCTGAAAGGCAAGGTGGGAGAATGAAGTAAACATAACGTCGGATGAGACAACAGCCAAGAATGTTCTGAAATCCACAAAAGAAATAATGCCATAGATTTAGGAAGCTCAAACACCCTCAAACAAGATGTATATAAAGAAAACTATGCATAGGTATACCATAGGAAAATTCCTAAAAATCAAAGATGAAAAGGAAATCTTAAAAGCACTAGAGAAAAAAAGACCTATACCATCAAAGGAAAACCAGTGACAGGTGATTTTTCAAAAGAAATGATGGAGGTCATACATACAAATATGGAATGGTATTTTGCAAATGCTGATTTTTAAGACTGCATAAACTGATAGAAATAAAAAATAGCCCTAGGAGTAGCTTAGACATAACATCTATCTAAGCTGTTCCTAGATCGTTTACCCTCAGAAACTGTGATATAATAAATATTTGTTATGTTGAGCGACTAGGTTTAGGGGTGCTTTGTTACATGGCAATAGGTAGGGAGAAAATAAATCTCCTTTGAAAATTCATATGCACAGTCAGCCCTCTGATATATTTTGTAGCTAAAATTCACACTGCTTCTGTAGTACAAAAAAAATCCCTCAATTTAAGATTTTAATTTAAGGCGTAATGTTCCCTGGTACCTGCCAGAAGCAAATGCTAATTCTCTCTGGAAGAACCCACATTCACCCCAAATCTCAAATAATTCCTAAAGATAAAAGTTCCATGAGTGAGCCCAGGAGTTCAATACCAGCCTAGGCAACATAGTGAGACCCTGGCTCTACGGAAAAAAAAAATAAAAAATAAATTAGCTAGGCATGGTGGCACATGCCTGTAGTCCCAGCTCCTCAGGAGGCTGTGGCAGGAGAATCACTTGAGCCCGGGAGGTTGAGGTTGCAGTGAGCCAGGACTGCACCACTGCACTCAGCCTGGGCGACAGAGTGAAACCCTGTCTCTAAGAACAATGACAACAACAACAACAACAAAAAGTTCCAAGAAATTAAGCTCAGTCAAAATCACAACACACACACAGAAACAAGACATCATGAACAAGAGGTCACAGAAACAACAAAAGGCAGAATGAGACAAAGAAAGACTCTGCATACTGAAATGATCAAATAGAGATATATAACAGAAGTATCTCTAGTATGTTTAAAGAAATAAAAGAAGAACATGTATACATAAGGAAAAAGCAAGAGAATTTAAAAATGGCTGAGTAAAATTCGAACTGCTAATGTGAACTTATAGAATGAAAAATATAATTTAATAATTCAATGGAAAGGTTTTAATCTTAGAATTTATAGCTGCTAAAGAGAAAGCAACAATTGAAGAACATATTTCAAGACAATCAGAATGCTGCACAGAGAAAAAGAGATTACGAGCTGTGAAGGCTAGAATCAGAAGGTCTAACAAATTATCTAATAGAAACAAATATTTGAAGACATAATGGCATAAACTTTTTAGGACTGGTGAAAAAAGATACCACGCCACAAGTTCCAAAACTACCAAGCGGGATAAACGAAAAGAAAATCACACTTAGATCAATCACAGAGAAACTATACAGCATCAAATATAAAGAGAAAATCTCAGAAGCTGTCCAAGAGGAAAGACAGATTATCTTCAAGAGAGTGACAGAGTACAGTAAACTGACTTCTCAGCAACAACAATAAAAGCCCAAAGTCAGTATGCTGAGAGAAAACTATCAGTCTAGAAAAACTACAATTTGAGGCCGGGCATGGTGGCTCACACCTGTAATCCCAGCACTTCGGGAGGCTGAGGCAGATGGATCATCTGAGGTCAGAAGTTCAAGACCAGCCTGGTCAACATGGTGAAACCCCATCTCTACTAAAAATACAAAAATTAGCCAGGTGTGGTGATGCACGCCTGTAATCCCAGCTGCTTGGGAGGCTGAGGCAGGAGAATCACTTGAAGCTGGGAGGCAGAGGTTGCAGTGAGCCAAGATCTCACCACTGCACTCATTCTGGACAACAGAGTGAGACCCTGTCTTCAAAAAAAAAAAAAAAAAAAAAGAAAGAAAAGAAAAACTGCATTTTGAAAATGAGGGTGAAAAAAAAATTTTCAGACAAAGAAGAATTAATATAACTTGCTTACTAAATGAAATTCTAAAGAATATACTTCAGGCAGAAGAAGCAATAAAAGATAAAGAAAAGTGTGGTCCTGGGACAAAGGTACCAGACCTTTGTCTCAAGCTGTGCATTCATATATCCACTGCCTACTCTACATCTCCACTAGGACATATACTAGACAAGTCTAACTTTGCACAGCCAGAACTGAACTCCTGATCTTCTCCCCACATAAATGGTAACTCTGTCCTTCAAGTTGCCATTTAAAACACTTTAGAGTCACCCGACTCTCCTCTCTTTCATACTCCCCATCTGAAAATTATATTAGCACTAGTTTCATAATATATTCTGAAACTGCCTAGTTCCTACTACCTTCATAAGCCACAATCACCTCTCACTGAGATGGCTGCAAAAACTTTCTAACTGGTCTTCCCACTCTACCCTTGCTGCACCTCCCAGGGTCTAATCTCAACACAGCAGCTGGAATCTGCTTTAACAGAATGCTTTAACAACAGCTCTGCTCAACTCCTCAATGGATTCCCATTACATTCAGAGTAAAAGCCAAAGTCTTATGACGGCCTGTAATGCTCCATGTGATCTGTTCCCCATCTATCTCCCTGACCTCATCTCCTACTTCTTTTTTTTTTTTTTTTTTCGAGTCTCGCTCTGTCGCCCAGGCTGGAGTGCAGTGGCGTGATCTCGGCTCACTGCAAGCTCCACCTCCCGGGTTCACGCCATTCTTCTGCCTCAGCCTCCGGAGTAGCTGGGACTACAGGCGCCCGCCACTATGCCCGGCTAATTTTTTGTATTTTTAGTAGAGACGGGGTTTCACCGTGTTAGCCAGGATGGTCTCGATCTCCTGACCTCGTGATCCGCCCGCCTCGGCCTCCCAAAGTACTTGGATTACAGGCGTGAGCCACCGCGCATAGCCTCTCCTACTTCTTACTCCTTCATTTACTGGGCTCCAGCCACACTGGCCTCCTTGCTAGTCTTTAAAAATGCCATATACCTTCCCAAGTTCTCACTGGCTGCATTCTGCCTGGAATGCTCTTGTCCAGGCGGAGATATGCCACATGGCTCTCTCACCACCTTAAAATTTTTGTTTGAGCTCCACCTTTTCAGGAAAGCCTATATCCACCAAGCAGCTAAAACTGCAACCTGGCGCATGCAGAGTACTTGATGAATGTTTGTTAAATCATTTGCCAATAAATGAACTATGTGGGTCAAGTGAAATACTATCTGAAGCCATTATAGTAATGCCCCATGGGTTTTATTTTTTAAGGAGAGAACTAAAATACATGAAAACTAAACCCAGAGAATTAAAATACATGACAATAATAACATACAAGTCAAGAGGGCTGTAATTGGAGTTACAGTAAGTTAAAGAGGGATGCAATATGGAGAAAGTAAAGATATTGATTAATTTTAAACTATTACAAGACAGCCAGACACAGGAGTGTATATTGTAGGAACTTGCTGCCTAAAAACGAGCAAAAGGAATCTCTGGTGATAGAGGTGAGGACAGCTGTGAGCTCGGGAATGGGTATGTGTGTCAATGACTAGAGAGGGACATTAGAGGGGCTTCCGGGGAGCTATGTGTTGGTCACAGGGCTGCGCTCCCGTTGCCTAAATTCACTGAACTGTGTACTACGAGTTGTTCTTTTCTGGGGGTATAGATGTCACACTTAAATGGTAAGCACTAAAAAAATTAGAATGCAGTGAATAACTTCCAAAGTAGAAG
This sequence comes from Pan troglodytes, assembly GCF_028858775.2. NCBI lineage: Eukaryota > Metazoa > Chordata > Mammalia > Primates > Hominidae > Pan > Pan troglodytes. The sequence continues at coordinate 37,065,397 of NC_086015.1, forward strand.
AGGGGGGAAAGAAATAAGAGGAAAAAACAAAACAAAACAAAAAACCTCAATCTAAAAGAAAGCAATAAAGGGAAAGAAAAAGCCAAAAAGGTAAACGAATAGAAATTATAAAATAAGATAATTGAAATTAATCTATGTATATCAAGAAGTACAATGAATGAGAATGTATAAATATATCAGTTAAAAGACAAGAAATTTCAAACTAGATATTTTAAAAATTCGATTATATCCTATTTATAAGGGACACATGTAAAGAGAACAAAGGATATAAAAAGGATGAAATTAAAGCATTGGGAAAGATACCTCAGAAAAATACCAAGCAAAAGTATGCAGGTAAATGGTGTTAATGAATAACAGACCAAAAAAAAAAAAAAAAAGGCTTCCAGGCAAAAAGCCTTATTAGAAATAGAGGGTTATATAATCCCTTTACTATTAAGTACTGAAGGATGTAATTCTCAATTTGCCCACCTAATAACATCACCTCAGAACTGGCAGAGCTACAAGGGGAAATACATGAGGACAACTCTCACTAAATAGTAGACTGAACTGACAAAAAATTAGGAAGCAGATCAAAGATATCAATGGCACCATTAATAAACTTAATCTGATGAACATGTATGTAGAATATAGTCAACAACTGTAAAATATACTTTCTTTTTATGCGCACATTGACCATTAATATTGGTGTATGTCAGGCTCTAAGACTAGGCTCAGCAGCTTTCAAGGGATTGGTATCACAGACTATATTCTCTAACCAGAATGCAAAAAGACTAGAAATCGAAAAAACAGGAAAGTACTTATTTCCAGTAATTTAAAAAACACATATCAATGGTGAAGAGAAATCAAAATAGATATGTTTAGAAGCAAACAGTAAGAAATAGATTGCACATCAAAACTTACGAGATAAAGCCACAGCAGTACTTGAAGGAAATTTATAACCTTAAATATTTATATTAGAAAAGAAGAAAGGCTGCATTAAAAAGCTAAGCTTCAAATAAAGGAAGGAAATAATAAAGATAGGAACAGAAAGCTTCAAAACAGAACAAACATACAAGGGAGAGCTTGGGAGACATTACTATAAATTCTGTGGAGATTAAACCCATAATAAAGGAATAACATAAGCAACATTTTAACAATACATTTGAAAATTTAGATGAAATGGACAAATTATAAGTGTGGTAAGCCTAGATTGTATTTTTTATATTTAAAAAATTTGTAATATTCATTTTAACACATGCTTAAAATTAAAACGACATCATACTTAAAACAAAAAAAACCATACCATTTATAGGCAGAAAACCTTTGTTTTTTTAACTTCAAAACTCAGGTGACTGAGCATAAAAACTGTGGGTTTTTTCTTTTAACCCACAGCAGAGACAGGAAACCCCACCTAGGTGCATTAGGTGCCTCAAAAGGGTACAACGCTAGCAGGACTAAGCAGTTCAGATGCAGTCCAGAAACAGCAATCACTTGCTCCAAATAGAAAAATGAAGCTTCACTGACAGCTGACATCTGCACCATGCTTCACAGTATCTGAAGATTTTTTTTCCTATGTACATCAGCTATTTAAGTAGACACACATTTTCTTACATTTAAGATAAATAATAGTTAACGGCTACCACTTATTAGACATATATGTGTCAGGAACTGTCCTGGATGGCTTACATACGTTCTTTTCAAGCTTTACAGCACAACCAGATGCTGTAATCCCAGTTTTACAAATTAACAATCAGTAGACTGATTTGCTCATAGACTCACTCTTTTTTTTTTTTTAGGTAAATAAATAATTATTGTTCATTTATTTGACTATGAAAGAAGAAAACAAACATTTATTGAGTGCCATTTATTTTTAAACTGTACAAGTCTGTGAGGCAAGTACGGCTACCTCTACTTTTATATAAAGGGAATTTACACAATTGGCTTAAGGTTGAAGAAATAGTGTCCAGGTTCAAAATCTGGTGTTCCTCATTCTGAAATCACGTAGTCTGTATATTGGGCCACACATAAAAAGGAAAATAGTTTATCTTCTTCTCTCTTGCAAATAAGGACGGAGTTATTTTCTAGTGAGAAATAATTCTTATACACTTTGGTTACTGGAAACTTACTTTTTTCAGATGATGCATTAAATAAAGAAACCAGAGCTTAGCTTTACCTCTTTTGATATTGAAGTACATTAGCTGTGTCCCAAGGATAGGGGCTCCCATATATCCATGCTGCCTTAATCGGGGCTATAGTCTCAAGAGGATCTGTGCATTCTCTCCCATCACCCTACCTCTCACCTGAACTTTTGGAAAGATAATCTGGCCTGGAAGGAGAAGAAAATGGAGACAGAAATTTCCCCGGGTGAATTCTCACCATATAAGAAGTGAATTTGTAAGTAGCATTTAACACTGTATTATATATTGCAGTTTTTAAATAAATGTCTTATATCTCCTACTCTCCTATAAGCATCTGCTCATAGACTCACTCTTAACCACGTGGGTACAAGATGCAAACCCAAGTCTAGCTGATGCCTCCCTTCGTCCATCCTTTTAAACAGGAGGGCTCCAGGCAGGAAGTTGTCCACAGAGCCACAGTGAGTTCAAAAGAGGCTCTGTCCAAGATCAGCCCACCACAGCTCATACAAAGCACCCACCTTCTGGATGATGTTTCGCAGAGCAAAATACTTCTCAGTGAGGTCCCCAGCCTCACTCAGTGGGGCATCATAGTCGTAGCTGGTGGGCTGTGCTGCATAGGGTGAGTTGGCCCCTAGAAGACAAAAATGTGCCACTAGTTATTACTGATGGTGCAGCTCTGGGACAAGTTCTTTGGGATCCATGAGCTCAGCACTGTAGAGAGAGAAAACTAGAAGACACATTAAAACCAGTTGTTGGGAGACACAGACGTGACCCTCAGGATGCAACGTTTAGAGGAAGGAATTTCTTTCTACAGGTAGCACTTACCAGGCACCTTAGAGTTTACCAAGAACTCTTTCCATCCACTCTCTACAGAAGCTCACAGCTGTGATTCTAGCAGGTATCACCCCCACTGGACAAGCAGGGAATCTGAAGCTCCCCACAAAAATCTGCTAACACCTCACAAGCAGTAATGGCAGGGCTTATGATATGACCCCCATCTCTGACTGTTAATCCTGTCAACTCTGAACTTTTTCATGTCCTCAAGCTGTGGCTGAGAAAAGCTCAGTGGTGAAGACACAGATGACTAGGCCATGGATCAGCAGAAAACCCAGGGCTTATTAAACCAAACGCAGCAGGAGATGACAGCAGACCCACATCAGCCACAGAGGTTCAAACGTAATCCGAGGGCCTTTGTTGCATCTACAAAGACTATCGATGGGGCTGTGGTGCACCTCTTGGATCCCCCTTTAGAACCAGGGCACTCACTCATTCTCCCAGCGGCTAGGGCTGTTGTCTGCTGACATTTCTCAGATGTGTCCGTCTCTGGGTGCTGGCCTGTGCTGAGCTGCCTCACCCAAGGTTACAACCCTCAGGGATAGCCCACATCCGACAACTGACCAATGTGCCTCGAACAGCCAACCCAGCTGCAGAGCTCCCTCTAAGATTGGTTGAGGCCACTTGTGAAGCTGCATCATAGCCCCACTTCTCCCTCTCTATCCTACAGGCATTGCTCCAGAGAGCACAATTAATAAGCTTTCTACCAGGTACTCTCAGAGTCTGTTTCCCTGGGAACTTGACCTACAACAAAGACCAATGGATAATGCCAATACTGAGTATACAAAAGGACTAGAAAAACAAATGCCCCTGCAGTTACTGTGCAAGGGGCGGGGTCTAGACCAGAGGATCCCGACCTTGTCAGGGATGATGTTCACAGGTATGAGGTTGTCTGCAACATTGGGTGGTACTTCAAAAACTTACCCATGCTTAAGTGTCACATGGAGAGCTTGTTAAAACAGATTCCTAAGCCCCATCCCAGAGATTCTAATTCAGCAGGTCTGGAGTGGGGCCTGAAACTGCATTTCTAACAGGTGTCCAGGTGACACTGATGCTGCCATCCATAGACCAGCAAGGCTTTGTGCCTTCCTCCTCTACTTCAGAGCATATTGCAATGCAAGTGTGTGAGAATGAAGTTATTTTAGGAATAGTCTTTTGTCCAACCTAATTTGTACATCAATGAGGCACAAAACATGATAGTTTACCTAGGATTAGTAATAAATTCCTTGGATGCAGCTCACCAATGATGGAGCCACCTTGGGTGACCTACTGGTTGTGGAGGTGACAGATGAGCAAGGCTGAGGATCAGATCAAGCAGGTCAGCTCCAAAGACTTTTTCATTAGTTCTCTGCACAGAATCTAAACTTTGAAAGATCTGGACCACTCAACCAACTGAATTGATCTAGTCATACCATTTCCCCCATTTCTTATTAATCAGAGACAACTCACAGCCAACAGGTCTGCCTGCCTTAAGGGATTCATAGGTTAAAACACATCCCTTCCTGTGAGACACAAAGAAAAAAAAAAAACCCACATCCGCTGCTGCAAGGAACTCACCTTCTTTGTGGCCCTCGTCTGCTTCTAATGTGGTAGTCACCCATGCTGTGCTGTGTTTCTTATTTGTTATGTCTCTCTCCACGCTACACTGCTTGCACCTCAGGGGCAGAGACTGTGCCTCACTTGCCCTTGAGTCCTTAGCCAGAGCCCAGCATGGAAGGGGTTGCCAGGTTGAGTTGGGAAAGTGTGACCTCTAGAAGCACACTTTACAGGCCGAGGGAGCCCAGGCTGGGAAGCTGTCCAGTGGGTTTAAGGATGGATTGGAAGACTAAGTATTTGTTCTAGTTCTACTGGCAGAATCTTACTTTGGGTGTTTTTAGACCACCAAAGGGCAGCATCGCAGAGAAATGGTGCAGATTCAAGCCTCCTCTGGCCACTTAAGAGGGTGTGAGGTGGGAAGGTGAAAGAAATGGTGAGACTTTGCATTCATCAACATTCCACATTGTGTGAGAAGTACAGGAGCGCCTGGACCCTGTAGGCAGCCATCACACAGCTGTGGACACACACAGGTGTGGAGGAAGGAGACACACACCTGCACAGGCAGGTGCATGTTCCTGTGGGTGGGATGGGCAGTGAACTCCCCACTCCTGATTCCTTTCTCTCCCTGCTCTCCTCTAGGAAGCTGGCCTGAAGAACAGCTGCTAAGTACAGACTGGCCTTCTCTCACTTCCTCAAAGAGACAGGGCAAAAAGCAGCTTCAGGGAGGCTTGGCAGAACACAGTGGGGTGGGTGTGGGGGCTGGCTCAGGGGCTCCAGGGTGCAAAGGGTGATCCAAAGGGCAGTGACTCTGGCTCACCACCACCTGAGTTCCAGTCCAAGCTCCACCCCTTGCCAGCTGAACAGAAAACGTGTGGACTTTTTTTTGTATTCAGCTATTCTTATCTGTAAAGTGGTGTTGATAATCTCTAATTAAGATGAGGCTAATATGCAGGCTAAATAAGGCAACAGAGGAAGAAAGGGGAATTCTATGGATTATGGCAGAGGGAGGGGCAGGAGAGAGGATTAAGGACAACATTTATGTTCTGACAGTTTCTATAATGTCCAATTTTTTTTTAAAGATGAATGTGTTATTTTAAGTATAACAGTAAGATTTTTAAAAAATTGTGTCATGAACCATAAAGTTCCAAAAACGATGCCTTTTTTCCTGGATTGGATGATTGGTCTCGATCCCATCAATGGCAGCTAGGGGGAATCCCCATCTACTAAGTGAAAAAGGCACCCACCAGGTCTCAACTGTTTCTCATAAGACGAACACAGAGGGATTATCTAAAATATCAGTGACCAACCTTGGCACACTATTATCTTTTCTTTTTTTTAAATTTAATTTAAGTTCCGGGATATATGTGCAGGACGTGTAGGTTTGTTACATAGGTAAACGTGTGCCATGGTGGTTTGCCACACCTATCAACTGGTCACTTAGGTATTTATTTTATTTTATTTTTGAGACAAAGTCTCGCCCTGTCACCCAGGCTGGAGTGCAATGGCGCAATCTCAGCTCACTGCAACCTCCACCACCTGGGTTCAAGTGATTCTCCTGCCTCAGTCTCCCGAGTAGCTGGGATTACAGGTGAGCGCCACCACAACCAGCTAATTTTTTGTATCTTTAGTAGAGACAAGGTTTCACCATGTTGGCCAGGCTGGTCTCAAACTCCTGACCTCGTGATCCACGCACCTCAGCCTCCCAAAGTGCCGGGATTACAGGCGTGAGCCACCGCACCCAGCCTGGTCACCTAGGTATTAAGCCCTGCATGCATTAGCTATTCATCCTGATGCTCTCCCTCCCCTCACCCACCCAGACACGCCCCAGGCACACTATTATCTTATATGCAGTGACATTTGAGTTTTGCAATATCTTCATTTCTTGGCTCTACTAATAGTATTAAAATTGATAATGCTTGTAAGCGATGTCTTCTCCTAGCCCATCTCAGCCTGCAAAAAAGATAGCAGTTCAAAGGAGAAACTTCATTAAGAGCTGACAGTATCCAATTTCAGATCCTGAGAGATTTAGGCCCAAACTAAGCCTTCAAAACTCAACAGCTGGGCATCCTCCATGATTCAGAGAGAAAAATGCAAATAAAGAGACAGGTAGGAAATGAAGCTTAGTGAAAAGCCAGTACAGCATCATTTGTCTTTGCAAAAAAACAACAAAAATCAAAGACGTTACAGAAAAATTTTGTCATAATTTTTCCTACACAAAAAAATACAGAAATGTAAAGTGGTGTGGCCTTTTTGGGAAACACTATGGCAGTTCCTGAAACTCTAAACATAGAGTTACCATATGACACAGCCGTTCCACTTCTTGGTATACACCCAAAGGAACTGAAACAGGAATTCAAACAAATCCTTGTACATCAATGTTCAAAGCAACACTATAACCAAAATGTGGAAATAACCCAAATGTCCATCAACCAATGAATGGATAAATAAAATACTGTACATCCACACAAGGCAATACTATTCAGCAAAAAAAAGGAATGAAGCACTAGTACGTGCAACAACGTGGACGAGCGTTGAACACATTGGGCTAAATGAAAGAAGTCATACAGGTGTATATATGTGGTTCATTTATACGAAATGTTCAGAATTGGCAAACCCACAGGGACAGAAAGTATATTATTTCCAGGGGCTGAGAGGAGGGAGAGTGTGGAATGAATGCTAATGGGTATGGAGTTTCTTTTTGGGGTGATAAAATGTTTCTGAATTAGATAATGGTAATGGTTACACAACTTTGTGAATACAGTAAATACCACTGCATCATATACTTAAAAATTGTAAATTTTATGGTTTGTGAATTATACCTCAACAAAACAAAACGTTAAAAGAAAGAGACCACAGTAGAATATTTGAACAAATAAGCTACAGTTATAGACTGTGACTGAAGCCTGCCCAACTAGCCTGGTTTAAAACAGTAAGGCTTCTAAATGCTCACATTTATTTCCCTTAAAAATTATTTTGTCCAGGCGCAGTGGCTCACGCCTGTAATCCCAGAACTTTGGGAGGCCGAGGCAGGTGGATCACGAGGTCAGGAGATCGAGACCACCCTGGCTAACATGGTGAAACCCCGTCTCTACTAAAAATACAAAAACAAAAATTAGCTGGGCGTGGTGGCGGGTGCCTGTAGTCCCAGCTACTCTGGAGGCTGCGGTGGGAGAATGATGTGAACCCGGGAGGCAGAGCTTGCAGTGAGTCAAGATTTGCACCACTGCACTCCAGCCTGGGCGACAGAGCGAGACTCCGTCTCAAAAAAAAAAAAAAAAAAAAAGTAAGAAATATTATTTTTTAAAATTACATAGGTAATCCTTATATGTTAGAAAATTTAGGGCCAGGCATGGTGGCTCACGCCTGTAATCCTAGCATTTTGGGAGGCCAAAGTGGGAGGATCACTTGAAGTCAAGAGTTCAAGACCAGCCTGGCCAACATGGTGAAACCCCGTCTCTACTAAAAATGCAAAAACTTAGCCAGGCATGGTGGTGCATGCCTGTAATCCCATAATCCCAGCTACTTGGAGGCTGAGGCAGGAGGATCCCTTGAACCTGGGAGGTGGAGGCTGCAGTGAGTTGAGATTGTACCACCGCACTCCAGCCTGGGTGACAGAGTGAGACTGTCTACAAAAAAAAAAAGAAAAAGAAAAAGAAAAAAAAAGAAAATTTAGGAGAGGATAAACAAAAAAAGAAAATAAAATTGTCTGTGGGCACACCCCTCCCCAAATTAATCAACAGAAACATTCTAGCATAAGTTTCTACAGATATTAAAGTGCTCTTACCATTCCAATAGGCAAAATTGGTCCCACCTATAAACATGTACCTACAAGGAAACAAAAGAACACGGTACTTCACTGTGAGCCCATGGCTACTGAGGGCACCCTCCCCTCAGGCAATGAACACTCACAAGTTCACACTCGCCCCACGGGCAAGTATATCATAGAGGGAGGAAGCCACTGCTTCGGTCTTGATTGTGGAGTGAGGTTGGCCCCAGTGATCTAGCCAGCCAGTATAGAATTCAGAATTGATCTAAAACAAAAAAAGAACGTAGCCCTTAGGATAGACTTATGACCTTCCAATGCCAGGGCTTCCCTGCAATGCCCCATCTATGACAGGTGTAAAGGGGGTTGACATGCTGACATGCACTGCTTAACCCAGAGCCACCCCCCAATGAGCACTTCCAATACCAGCAATGCCTGTGTTCAGTCCTCAAGTTCTAACCTAAAGTAGATCTCATCTTATACAATGCAAGTATTCCTGAAAAGTGGTGCCTACATTAAAATTTAGATAGCTGATTCCCTGTTTAAACACAGTAGGAAAGTCTTGTTGGGCAAAGAAACTAGGTAGCAAAATATTTTTATAGAATAACAGCTCCAGGCCGGGCGCAGTGGCTCATGCCTGTAATCTCAGTACTTTGGGAGGCCAAGGTGGGCGGATCACAAGGTCTAGAGATTGAGACCCTCCTGGCCAACATGGTGAAACCCCATCTCAACTAAAAATACAAACATTAGCTGGGCGTCATGGTGCGCCCCTGTAGTCCCAGCTATCAGGAGGCTGAGGCAGGAGAATCGCTTGAACCCGGGAGGTGGAGAATGCTGAGATCGCGCCACTGTACTACAGTCTGGCAACATACTGAGACTCCATTTAAAAATAAATAAATAAATAAATAAATAACAGCTCCAAATTCAACCTTTGTATGAATCCGGATTTTCAGATCTCAGGTTGATTTATAACAAGGAAGACTTGTCCCAGTATTCTGCAAAGCAGGCCTCACACACTTCATGTTTTTCTTGGGCATTGCCCTGCCAAGCCTTGGTCTAGAGAACAAAAAAGAAGTCTGGACCTTCTTGTGGGGACTTCTTGTTTTAGGTTCCAGGAAATAGCTCCACCCAAAGTCTATGAATGCAGGGTCTGCATTGCTCACTAAGCAGCGACTAGACTCAGAAAAGGCTGTTTTATAAATCAGGCTTGTACACAGGTGGGGCAGTCTGACCTAGTGCAGAGAAGGCACAGGATATTAACCCCTTAAACTGGGCTGAGTGACGACGAGAATAGCAACTTCAGCCAAAGACGGGAAGAACGGAGAGAGAAGGATTGATAGATTGTTGACACCCACCTGCAGCTTGCCAACCATCCCGGCCTAGCCACACACTGGCTATATGACCCTGGCAAGTGATATAGGTTCCCTGAGCCTCAATAAAAATGGAGACAATAAGACCACTTATGAGAGTTGCCCTGAGGACCAGATGAGACCAGGATGCAGGAGCACAGAACCTGATGTGTAACAGGCCATTCATGTTGGTCCCCAGTCTGTTCCACCCCAGTGCAGGAGCTCAATTTCAAATAGAAACATTGTTTCTGCTGTCATTCACATGTCCAGAATGGCTATGACTCCAGAATCCCATTAGCTGCTGACTCCAGAGCCAAAAACATCAAGGGCCTACTGCCCAGTTTCAGCAGCATGTAACTTTTCTCTCTTAACAGCTGCAAACACACACCTCACCCTCGATTCTTACCAAGGGTCCTTTGGGCTCACACTTCCTCTGGCTTAGGAAAGCATCTGTGATGTTGCTGCCTGAAAATTGTAAGAGGGAGAAGGTAGGTCAGTCGTGGAAATGACAAGAAGTTAAATAACAAGAGCCCTTCATGGGACTCGGGCCTGAAACCCTGCTACAGTCAGAATGTTGGTATCCCCCCAAAATTCTCATGTTGGAACTTAACACCCAAGATGATAGTATTAACAGGTGAGGCCACGGGAAGTGATTAAGTCATAAGGGCTCCACCTTCATGAATGGGATTAGTGCCCCTATAAAAACAGACTCCAGCCTGGCATGGTGGAGACCACCTGGCCAACGTGGTGAAACCCCATCTCTACTAAAAATATAAAAATTAGCCAGGCATGGTGGCACACACTTGTAATCCCAGCTACTCAGGAGGCTGAGGCAGGAGAATTGCTTGAACCCGGGAGGTGCAGGTTGCAGTGAGCCGAGATCATGCCACTGCACTCCAGCCTGGGCAACAGAGTGAGACTCCATCTCAAAAATATTTTTTTAATTAAAAATAAATAAAAATAAATAAATAAATAAATAAAAAGAGGCTCAACGGAGCTTCCTGACCACGTGAGGGCACAGCAAGAAGGCATGGCACCATTTTTGAAGCAGAGAGCAAGCCCTTGCCAGACACTGAATCTGTTGGCATCTTAATTTTGGACTTCACCACCTCTAGAACTGTGAGCAATAAATTTCTTTTGTTTATAAATTACCCAGTCTAAGATATTTTGTTATAGCAGCCCACACTGACTAAGACAGGCCCCTTTCCCTTCCCACACCCCATGGGCCTGGAATACTTCCAAGCTAGCTTCTGATTGGACCCATTTGAGGATGTGTGTGGACCAGAGAACATTGCTTCCTCTCTGAGGAGGTCCCCGTGGCCTTTCCTGTCTGCACAAGAGTTCCCTTCACAGGCCTGTCTTCTTTATCTGTGTTTCCCCAGGGCCTGGACCCATATCTTGTGGGCTTATCTCTTCACAAGAACATCTGGTTGACCTGGATGCACCCCACAGGATGAGCCTGGTTTGAAGATACTTACAGCCTCAATAACACCATACACATGATACTACCACAAATATTTGCCAGTTAATTAAGAAATCAAAGGGATGTGGGGGCTCTAATTGTGTTTACCCCTGAATAATGGAATATACTCTGGATTCTAATTTGCACATCAGCCATTCCAAACCACTTGCTCTCAAGTTTTCCTCATGAAATGTCCCATTAGGGGTGTCTTGTCTTGCCTCTCGTGTCTTCTATTTTCCCTTCCTCCTCTAAAACAAAAAAGAATTTCTCCACAGAGAAGGAATGGGCTGCCAAACACTGGGGAAAGAGGAAGCATGAGCAGTGTCCACACCAACCCGAGCAGAGAATGCCCTGGCCCCACACTTCACAACCCAGTTCCCACAGCAGGTATCCCAGGGTGGACGTGGCCCCAGCCAAGACCCTCTGATAACCACTTGCTCTGAGATGGGCCTTTGGCTTCTCTGTAAGGCCAGCTTTCAGGACAGAATATGCTGATCGAGAAAGAGCAGAATCTCATTGGCTGTCTTTCTCACTATTAAGCATTAGGTGGCATTCAGCTCTTTAAACACTGTTCTCATGAGATGCATCGGGCAATGCCCCTCTCCCACACAAAGCAATGAAGCTGGCAAAAGCCTCAGACTGGAGGGCCCGTCTGCCCCAGGCACCCTGGCCTTGTGGTTGTCTATTCTCCAACCCCTAGCAGTGACAGTCACACTGTCACCTCACATACAAATTATGCTTAAAACACAATCATAATCACCTTCAATTTGTTCCTCCCAACAGAAAAATGCCGTGCTTTTTCATCGCTGTGATGAGAAGCCTGGACAAAGCAGGAGGAAACCGGCATGTCACTTCCTCTGCAGCGCTTTGTATTATGTTGGTGCAAAAGTAATTGTGGTTTTTGTCATGGTTTTCTTTTTTTTTTTTTTTTTTTTTTTTGAGATGGAGTTTCGCTCTGTTGCCGAGGCTGGAGTGTAGTGGCGCGATCTCAGCTCACTGCAACCTCCGGCTCCCGGGTTCAAGCAATTCTCCTGCCTCAGCCTCCTGAGGAGCTGGGATTACAGAAGTGCGCCACCACGATTTTTGTACCAGCTAATTTTTGTATCTTTAGTGGAGATGGGGTTTCACCATGTTGGCCAGGCTGGTCTCAACTCCTGAACTCATGATACGCCTGCCTTGGCCTCCCAAACTGCTGGGATTACAGGTAGGAGGCACTGCGCTGGGCCCGTTTTTTTTTTTTTAAAAGGCAAAAACTGCAATCACTTTTGCACCAACCTAACCAACCTAACGGATGAGTCCTTTTATCACCAAATGCTCTCGAAACACTCTATTCACTTAAGGTCAGTTCTTTTCTGTTCTTCTCTTTTTTGATAAGGTAGAAGAACCTCTTAAAAAATGTGACTACAGACCGGGCGCGGTGGCTCACGCCTGTAATCCCAACACTTTGGGAGGCCGAGGCAGGCAGATCATGTGAGGTCAGGAGTTTGAAACCAGCCTGGCCAACATGGTGAAACCCTGTCTCTACTAAAAATACAAAAATTAGCCAGGCGTGGTGGCAGGTGCCTGTAATCCCAGCTACTTGGGAGGCTGAGGTAGGAGAATGCTTGAACCCGGGAGGCAGAGGTTGCAGTGAGCCAGGATCATGTCATTGCACTCCAGCCTGGGCAACAAGAGCGAAACTCCACCTAAAAAAAAAAAAAAAAAAAAAAGCAACACCAGGCTAATTTCCTCATTTCAGTCTTCTGTACATCCCTCTCAAGAGAGGCAAACATTGGCTGTGCAATGCGCATGAAGTGCCTTTTACCTCAGAGGGGAGAACATCAGGGTCTTTATGCTACTCAAGGAACTCGTCTTTTTTGTGTGTGTGTGTATCTTTTTTTTTTTTGAGACAGGGTCTTGCTCTGTTGCCCAGGTTGGGGTGCAGTGGCACAATCACAGCTCACCGCAGCCTTGAACTCGTGGGCTCAAGTGATCTTCCCACCTCATCCTCCCTAGTAGCTAGGACTACAGGTACTTGCCACCATGCCTAGCCTGTAACTTTTTATTCTGCAGTGATTTCAAACTTACAGAATGTTGTAAGAATAGTACAAAAAAACTCTCCTATTCCCTTCACCTAGATTTCCCAATTGTTAGCATTTTACTAGATATACACGATCAGTTTCTCTATAAAAATATACATTTTTCTGAGCCATCTGAGAATAAATTGCAGATGTGGTGGCCCTTTATCCCTAAATACTTCAGTGTTCATTCTCTCAGAACAAAGGCATTCTTTAAATAAACACAATATACTTCTAAAAATCAGGAAATTACACTGATACAACACTCTTATCTAATCTACAGACTTTATTCAAAGATTGCAGTTTCTCAATAATGTCTTTCATAGCCACACACACAAAAAAAGTCCAGTCAGACATTTAGCTGTTGATATGGTTTGGATCTGTGTCAGATCTGTGTCCCCACCAAATCTCATGTCGAACTATAATCCCCAGTGTTGGAGGTAGGGCCTGGTGGCAGGCGACTGGATCATGGGGGCAAAGTGCTTGTGAATGGGTTAGCACCATTCCCTCAGTGCTATTCTCCTGATAGTGAGTGAATGAGTTATGAGATCTGGTTGTTTAAAAGTGTGTAGCACTTCCCTTCCTATCTCTTCCTCCTGCTCTGTCCATGTAAGACGTGCCTGCTTTCCCTTTGCCTTCTGCCATGATTTTAAGTTTCCTAAGGCCTCCCCAGAAGCTTTTGCCACCAGGCTTCCTATACAGCCTGTGAGTCAATTAAACCTCTTTTCTTTGTAAATTACCCAGTCTCTGGTATTTATTTAGGGCAGTGCAAGAATGGACGAACACAGCTGTCATATCCTTTATGAAAGCCGCTCTCCTAAATGAAGTCTCTCTTAATATTACTTATGGCCAGAAGCATCCTAACCACATTGCCCACCCATCTGTAACTTTCACTTGCAGCATCTCCACAGTTTACACAGCACTGTGTAAGGAATCTGGCATAGCCTTTGCAGCATCTGCCAAACCACCTCCAGCCCTGACAGTTCAGTGTTCTAAGTTATGCAGAAAGATAACAAAGCATAAGGTAAGTTCCCAGCCAGTGGCTGACCTCAATGTTGGCTAAAGCCAAGGCATAACCCCGAGTGTCCTGCCAAGGTGGGAGGACAGGGAGGGCAGAAAGAGCAGAGAAGCGCACCCCAGACACAGCCTAAAAGGTGACTGCCTCAAGGTAGAGCTTCTCACAGCTGGAGCTGCCCACCTGCTTCTTCATCTTGGGTGGGCCAGCCTAGCCCCTGAGACAGCAGTACTCCATGTTCCAGGCTAGCTCCACCAGTGCTGAAAATGCAGCTACCCTGGAAGCTCTTGGCCTACAGATAACCCTCTGTTACTGAGGGGTGCAAGTATTCTATTCTACCTGTTCCTTGAAAAATGAAAACATGAAAAATCTCAATCTGCCCATGACACTTAAAACAACAGCTGCCCAGAGCAACTGACTGAGTAAAAAGCTGATTTTAAGCTGCAATTTCTGTTACTACAAACACCAACCTGTTCCAAAGTCCACCGTGGTGTAGAGGCCCTGCAGGGCCCCACATTTCAGGAATGTTTTATGTGCTCCATCAGTGGTAAACAGAACCACATCATCCCCCAGATGGTGGCGAAAGCGCTTCTGCAGGAAGCGCAGGTAGTCAAAATCACAGGCAAAGTAGCTGCCATATTCATTTTCAACCTGTGAGTGAAAAAAGAGCAGGGAAAAATGAGGAGATCCTAATGTAGCCACCCTAATGCAAGCTTTTGTGTGGAAAAATATCTGAGCATCTGCTAAGATGACAAGGCTTAATGACTGCCGGAAAAATTTCCTTCACTCAGACCTCAAAACTGACTAAAAGAGAAAACACCAACAATTCACCATAAAAGTTTACCTCCTATTAACCCTCTCCCACCACTGAGAAATAAGAAAAACAAAAAAACACCAAACTGATGTTCAAATTGTAGTGGTATTCTTCCCTAGAATAGAAAGTAGATACTTTAAACATCACATAAATAATACCTTCCCATGGTAGAAATGCTAGAAAAATGAAAAGAAAACAGGAAAAGTATCCATTAATTCCACTGCCCAGAGATAATCACTGCAAGCATTTTAGTATACAGCCGTCTAGATTTACACAGACCCACACACTCCCCAAATATACACAAATAATATACAGCAGTGTTTTCTTTCCTCAAAACTGGCATCATATTATATGCACCAGTTGTAATTGTGTTTTCCCTTAATATACTATGCAAAATCTCCATGGCAATAAGAAGGGTGAATGCCAGGGACAGACACAGCATGTTTATTTGACCTGCTGTCACACACACACCGGTGTTCAGTTTGTGCTCAATAACATCGGTGGTTCTCAACCAGGAGCTCTTTAGCCCCACAGGGGACATGTGGCTATGTCTGGAAATGTTTGAGGTTGTCATACCTCGGCGGACATGCTTATGGCATCCAGTGGGTAGAGGCCCAGGGATGCTGCCAGACATCCCACAGTGCACAGGGAAGCCCCACAATGAAGAATTATCAGGTGCAACATGGCAATAGTGCTGAGGGTGGGGTCCCTGCTCTGAAGCATGCATTCCCAGTGAGGTGGGTAGCATCCCCAAGGGGGTAAAAATTGATGCTTTGGGGATAAAAAAAATTATTCCTTATTTATATAAAACATATACACACACACACACACACACACACAGAGCAAATAAACCAATATACAATATCTCAGGTAATAAAATTTCATGGTGGAGAGGAGAAGGCAATTAGAAAAAAAGTTTAAAAGGGATCCTTGGGGGCAATGATGAAAAAATCAGGTTAAGAAACATTGCTCTCAAGCAATAAAACAAATGAACTTCGGCTCTACCCAATACACCAAAGAATCAGGAATATAATGTGAAGTGAAAGCAGCATGACACAGTACAATCCCCTTTAGAGAAAATTCAAAACAATCAAAACCAAACTATAAAGTCTGAGTACACACATAGGTGGTAAAAGTATAAAGAAAAGCAGAAAACTGATGGTCATAGGCGTCAGGACAGTGGGACGAAATGGTGTATGATCAACAAGGACACCTGGGAAGCTTCTAGGGCACTGGCCACGTGCTGTCTCCTGACCTTGGTTGGTGTTTATGTGGGTGTTCACACCATAGTGATTCATCATACTGCGCATTTACATATGTATGCTATATTTCATTTATAAAAAATTAAAAAATACCCAACCATAACATTTTAACATGCACATAATACAAAAATATTTGTGATCCTGGGAATACATGATCTTTAAACGTAAGCACAAGAAACTGTGAGTCCCAGAAAAGAGGTGCTTAGCCTGAGTGCCTGGGAGAGATTGGTTAGGGAAGGTTCCTTGGAGGGACAGCCCAAGGTAGCTCTAGAAGAAAAGGCTCTGAACTTGGGAAGGGAATGGGTAGAGGATATTCCCACATATTTGACATCACCAACAGCTCAATTTCATCCACGTGCAGAGTTGGAGAGTGGGAGAAGAATGGTGAGTGACTAAAATGAATTAAATGCTGCCGTCATTATCTGCACAGTCCTGCCTCCCACATGGTTTCATGAATGATCCTTCTCTCAGAGAGGATCCCTCTGGCAATACTTTCAGATTTGGGGTTCAAGAAGTAAAACAGACTGTAGCACGC
Organism: Pan troglodytes; assembly: GCF_028858775.2. NCBI lineage: Eukaryota > Metazoa > Chordata > Mammalia > Primates > Hominidae > Pan > Pan troglodytes. The sequence goes on from NC_086015.1 coordinate 37,082,141, forward strand.
ATGCCCAGGACAGAGACTTCACTGGTCATGAAACCATCCTGGAAGAGGAAGTATTTGCTGCTTACAAGAGTAGAAAACTCCCATTGATGAGTTCCATGAAAGTTCCTTTTGCAATAATTTAGATAAATGCTAAGAAAAGCTTTGTAAATACTGGCAAAGTTCTTTTCTCCTCCTTTATAAGTGCTACTTACATGACTGTGTCTCCTTTTTATCATCTGGCTGTCAAGAAATTCAGAGCTAAAGATCTTAAAAGTTAGCTCCAGCAACTAAATGGTCTCACAGCCTCTGTACCTCATGTTCTCTTTCGCCCACCCCCATGCCCCAACCCAACCTTGGTTTTCTTATCATCTTGCTTTTCCAGGTCTTATGTATCCATTATCCTCATTGTATCATATACTCTAAAATAAACAGGCTTGTAAAAAATGCGTACACATAATTTGGTTAGGTTTTGAGAGAGCGAGAAAAGCACAGTTGCGAGGCAGCTTAGAGTTCTAGTCACGGGCACGGCTGGCAAAGGCCCAACTGTCTACATGCAAATCTGAGCTCTGCCACTTCCTACCCATGGGACTCCACCTGTAAAGTGTACCTAACTCGATGGGTTATCATGAGGATTAACTGAGTCAATACATGACTAGAACTTTGCACAGATCTGGCATCTAGTAAGTGCTCAAAATGTTAGCAGCTAAGACTCTACTCAAGTTCTATGTTACTACCAATTAGGAAAAAAAAAGGTGGGTGAAGGCTGGGGGTAGGTGAGACACACAAATGAAAAGGCTTGAAAAACCCATAGAAAAAGTCATGGCTAGGTTCAGAGGAACACTGATGTTTCTAGAGCAGGAGTCAACAAACTTTTTAAATAAAACACCAGGCTGGGCGTGGTGGCTCACGCCTGTAATCCTAGTACTTTGGGAGGCTGAGGCGGGTGGATCACTCGAGGTCAGGAGTTTGAAACCAGCCTGGCCAACATGGTGAAACCCCATCTCTACTAAAAATACAAAAAAAAATTAGCCAGGCATGATGGCAGGTGCCTGTAATCCCAGCTATTTGAGAGGCTCAGGTGCGAGAATTGCTTGAACCCGGGAGGCAGAGGTTGCCATGAGCAGAGATTGCGCCACTGGATTCCAGCCTGGATGACAGAGAAAACAAACAAACAAAAAACCACCAGAGAGTAAATATTTTAGGTGTTGCAGCCATAGAGGTCTCCATCTCAACTACTCAACTCTGCCACTATAGTACAAAAGCGGCCACAGACGATATATAAACAGTGTGGCGATTCCAATATACTTTTACTTACAAAAAAATGTAGGTGGCAGCCATAATTTGCAGGTCTTTGTTTTAGAGTAACTGTCTCCATTCTGTAAGCTCCTTAAGCACCAGAGACTTTTAAAGATGTTGATCTTCCAAACAGTCATAAATAGGCTTATTACCTCATGATGAATGCCCTGTTAATTGGATGAAGTTAAGTTGTGGGAGGAAGGTCGTCCACTCCTAATTATTTTCACCTTGGATATTATCAATGGCTTTAGCTTTTTCAGGTAGAAACTGAGATAAACATCCACATATGCAAACCATCATAGGTGGCACTGGCTCAGCTAATCCCCCCAAAAGAGAAACATCTGCATATCTGACTGAATCATGACGATGAATAAAAGCACAGACCTGGCTTCCTGTATCTGTAACACAACAGTGTTGAGGGCCCTAAATGTTCTCAGACAGGGATTTGAGCCTTCTGGTCTGACTCATTTTTACCCTGGCTGCAAACACGTAGCTCCTCCCTGGCCATCTCAAACTCTGAGCACTGAGAGAGAAAACCAGCATCAAGAATTGAGGAAAGCCACCATTTTCTACCCTTCAACATGAATTAAGACAGAGACAGAAATCAGCTTTTACAGAAATCTTTATTTTTTTTGAGACAGAGTCTCACTTTTTTGCCCAGGCTGGAGTGCAGTGAGTGGTGTGATCACGGCTCACCGCAGCCCCAACCTCCCAGGCTCAAGTGATCCTCCTGCCTCTGCCCCCTGAATGGCTGGGAACACGGGTGCATGGCAGCATACTCAGCTAATTTTTAAATTTTTTGTAGAGATGGAGTTTCACTATGTTGCCCAGGCTGGTCTTGAACTCCTGGGCTCAAGAGATCCTCCTGCCTCAGCCTCCCAAAGTGCTGGGATTACGGGCATTGAGCCATCAGCCTTGGCCCTTTTACAGAAATCTTCACACACAGAAATACTGTTTACAGGCCTGGCACAGTGGCTCATGGCTTTCATCCCAGCACTTTGGGAAGCTGAGGTGGGCGGATCATGAGGTCAAGAGATTGAGACCATCCTGACCAACATGGTGAAACCTCATCTCTACTAAAAATACACAAAATTAGCTGGCATGGTTGCCTGCACCTGTAGTCCCAGCTACTCAGGAGGCTGAGGCAGGAGGATCACTTGAACCCAGGAGGTGGAGGTTGCAGTGAGCCGAGATCTTATCACTGCACTCAGCCTGGTGACAGAGCGAGACCCTGCCTCAAAAAACAAAAACAATAACAACAACGAAAAGAATTACTGTCTACAAATCCCCCGGTTCCTTCTTATCAAAGCAATCAGCTTCCATTCCATTCCAGAGCCGTTCGGTGGGTATGTGATGTGCACAAATGCATGATGTGCCCTCATGGCTACCAGGCAGAGGCGTGGAAGGCCAGGAGACTAGAGACACAGTGTGTCAGGGATGAAACTGCTCCCACATGTGCTTCACAAAAGGAGGTGCCAGTGATGGTTCTGAAAGTCCTACAGAAGCCAATATGTCAACTGGGATGGCTTCCAGACAAAAGGAACACGTATAGGAACTGTGTGTCAGAAGGTAAGTAGGACAACCATGAAAGATGATGAAAGAATTTTGAACGATATGAAAAAATGCTCATGACAAAGAATGAAGCAAAAAAAGCCACACAGAAAATAGGTCACACAGAATGAACTTACTCTGTAAGAAAGCAGAAAAAAAAGGCATAAAAAATATTCAAGGAAACTCCCAAAATGTGAAGAGCTTTGCTATGGCTCCTGAGGTTTGAGTAACAATTATGTTTTTTCTGCTTTCTTATGTCTATACTTGTTTATTTTGTAAACAAGGGGCAAAAATGATTAGTGGGATTCAAGCATGTGGAGATGGGAAGCGGAGAGGAGGAGGAGGAGGGGGGGAGAGTCACCTGGCAGGACCCAGGGTCAAGTTAAAGTCATCTGAGGTTGCTAGGGATGGACACAAGAAGAAATATCTCCACACAGTCAACTTCATTCTCCTTTGCAGAATTAATACTTGATTATACTTTTCGTGGCATTTCCAAAACCAAAAGGGGCAGAAAAGTTGTGAGCAGAAATTGAAAGTGATTCAAGGAGAGGCAGAGACTGAAAAAAAGAGGGCATCAAAAGAGGGTTTGCACCTGAGGCCAGAAGAAAGGAAGACGACACAGCCATGCAGAGCAAAGACGCACCCAAGTTTCAGACTTGGTATCTTCATGTAGGAAAATGTGGTTCCTATTAGCTTAACCAGTACAGACTCAAGATGGTAAAAACTAGGGGCACGTGGGGTGACTCACACATCCCTCTGTGAGCAGCAACCTGGCCTCTCTCAAGAAGACATCTCCTCCCACCACAAAGCCTCAGAACGGACACCCTGGCCAGTGCAGCCCTCTCAGCACCTCTGTCCACCTACACCTGAAAGGCAAGGCAGTGCCCATGCTCCCACCCTACTATGATCCATCCCCACAAGCTGCCTATAGTACTGTTCATAAGAAGGAAGCCTGGCCCACACCCCCCTAGGGAGTGCCACTTTGCATCCCTGGGATGTCCAGGATGCAGCCACTTTTACATAACTTTACTCTTTTCCATAAAAGCATCCTTGGTCATAGCCAGGCACGGTGGCTCACGCCTGTAATCCCAGCACTTTGGGAGGCTGAGGTGGGTGAATCACCTGAGGTCAGGAGTTTGAGACCAGCCTGGTCAACATGGTGAAACCCTGTCTCTACTAAAAATACAAAAACATAGCCAGGCATCGTGGTGCACGCCTGTAATGCCAGCTACTTGGGAGGCTGACACAGGAGGGTCGCCTGAACCTGGGAGGCAGAGGTTGCAGTGAGCCGAGATTGTGCCACTGCATTCCAGCCTGGGCGACAGAGCGAGACTCTGTCTCCTAAAAAAAAAAAAAAAGAAACCTTTACTCTTTTCCATAAGAGCATCCTTGGTCATAGCCAGGCACGGTGGCTCACGCCTGTAATCCCAGCACTTTGGAAGGCCAAGGTGGGCAGATCACCTGAGGTCAGGAGTTTGAGACCAGCCTGGCCAACATGGCGAAACCCCGTCTCTACTAAAAATACAAAAATTAGCCAGGCATGGTGGCATGCGCCTGTAATCCCAGCTACATGGGAGGCTGAGGTGGGAGAATTGCCTGAACTCAGAAGGCAGAGGTTGCAGTAAGCCGAGATTGCCCCACTGCACTCCAGCCTGGGCAACGGAATGAGACTCTCTCTCAAAAAAAAAAAAAAAAAAAGAGCATCCATGGCATCCTTGGTCAATGTCCAATGAACATGGTTTTATGTTTCACCTAAGTAATTTTACCAACACCAAAAACTGTTAAAGTTCAATGTACCCCACAGTATATTAGTCCTTGCAGAGCCAAGAACACATAGAAGAAGGAGAATGGGGCAGGAAGCAAGAGAGGAAACATAACAGCCAGCCCCAATCGACCACATCCTTTTCCATTCCAGGGTTATCTGACTGTCAAGGCAGTGCCGATACCAAAGTGTTTCAGTCCACACTGCATGCCTGCTGCCAGAAAACAATACTGCAGGAGAAACAGAGAGACAAACTCTGGGATCCACAGAATTAGGGTGCTATCCTAATTCTGCCACCTGCTGGCTGGGTGACCTTGGCCAAGTCACTTAACCTTTTCAAACTTCCTCACTGAAAAAAGAAGGTGGTTGGAAGAATTGAATAGCATTTACAAGGCACCCAGCACAAAGCCTGCCACATAGCAGGCATTCAAAAATGGCAATGCCTTCCCAAATGCAATTGAACTAAAAGCACTATCTGTGGCATTACCTCTTAAAGAAACAGACCTATGAGGCTCATGTCTGCATCACTTCTATCATTTATGTAATGTAGATGGATGGGAACCCCTCCCCCAATCCATCCATGCTCAACTCCAGGGTTACCTGCACTGTTATAACTGGCCCTCCATTCTGATAGAGGAGAGGCTTCATCTTGGGCAGAAGGACTCCCAACCACTTGTCCACAGCTGCCAGGTAATCTGGAAAACAAGAAAAGTTTAACACAAGCTTGTCCAACCCCAGCCTGTAAGCCACATGCAGCCCAGGATGGCTTTGAATGTGGCTCAACACAAATTCGTAAACTTTTTAAAAACATTCTGAGTTTTCTGGCTGGGTGCGGTGGCTCATGCCTGTAATCCCAGCACTTTGGGAGGCTGAGGCAGGCAGATCACCAGATGTCGGGAGTTCGAGACCAGCCTGACCAACGTGGAGAAACCCCATCTCTACTAAAAATGCAAAATTAGCCAGGCGTGGTGGCGCATGCTTGTAATCCCAGCTACTTGGGAGGCTGAGGCAGAAGAATTGCTTGAAGCCGGGGGGTGGAGGTTGTGGTGAGCCAAGATCGCACCATTGCACTCCAGCCTGGGCAACAAGAGTGAAACTCTGTCTCAAAAAAAAAAAAAAAATAATAATAATAATGATTTAGTACAAAGAGACACCAGTGCAGCCTTATTACACCAGGGCTGGCAGCAGAGATCAGGATATACAGGACTCGACAAGTACCTTCTGAAGTAAAAGTCTCATAAAAGTTGTCCTGCATGTAGTTGTCTCCTCAGCTGAGCTCCTCAGGGGACGAGGACCAGTGTGCCTGTATCCATCTGCTATGGTTGGAATGTTTGTCCCTCTGAAACTCATGTTGAAATCGAATCCCCGATGTGGTAGTATTGAGAGGTGGGGCCTTTAAGAGGTGTTGAGTCATGAGGGCTCAGCCCTCATAAGTAGATCCATCCACTCATGGATTAATAGATTCATAGGTTAATGGATTCATGGGTCATCATGGGAATGGGTCTGGTGGCTTTATAAGAAGAGGGAGAGAGATCTGAGCTAGGACACTCAGCCCCCTCACCATGTGATGCCCTGTGCCCCCTCAGGACTCTGCAGAGTCCCCACCAGCAAGAAGGCCCTCACCAGATACAGCCCCTCCACCTTGAACTTCTTGGCCTCCATAACTGTAGGAAATAAATGCTTTTCTTTATAAATTACTCAGTTTCAGGTATTCTGTTACAAGCAACAGAAAATGGACTAAGACCATCCTTGCCATAGGACACAAAGCCTGGAGCATAGAACATATCCAAGCAATGTTTGCTGAATGAAGAAAAGAGTGACTGAACAGTGTATCCTCTTCTCAGTCACAGGAAGGCTTTTTTTCTGTATAAAATGAAGTTCTAATAAATTATATATTTATATTGTCAAATAGGAATAATAAATGTACATGCCACATAAAGTTGGCATAAAGATTAAATGAGTTATCACAGTGAAAACACCAATAATATGCTAAGCGTGCAAAACATGAAGTTACTGGAGTAAGACAAAGAAAAAAACTATCATTTACACATTGCTCTATAAAAGTGGCCAGAATATAGAAGGCATTGCAGCTACCAAGCAATCCAATGACACCATCCCAGAAACTGTCATTTTGTTTTTATTTCTTTTTTTTTTTTTTTTTTTTTTTGAGACAGAGTTTCGCTCTTGTTGCCCAGGCAGGAATGCAATGGCGCAATCTGGGCTCACTGCAACCTCTGCCTCCCAGCTTCAAGCAAGTCTCCTGCCTCAGCCTCCCGAGTAGCTGGGATTACAGGCATGCACCACCACACCCAGCTAATTGCGTATTTTTTAGTAGAGACAGGGTTTCTTCATGTTGGTCAGGCTGGTCTCGAACTCCTGACCTCAGGTGATCCGCCCACCTCAGCCTCCCAAAGTGCTGGGATTACAGGCATGAGCCACTACACCCGACCTTATTTCTTTTTTTGAGACAAAGTCCCTCTCTGTTGCCCAGGATGGAGTGCAGTGGTACAATCATGGCTCACTGCAGTCTCAACCTCCCAGGCTCAAGCAATCCTCCCACCTCAGCCTCCCGGACTACAGGCATGTGCCAGCACACCTGGCTAATTTTTAAATTTTTTATAGAGATACGGTCTCGCTATGTTACCTAGGCTGGTATCAAACTCCTGGGCTCAAGCACTCCCTCCACTTTGGCCTCCCAAAGTGCTGAGATTACAAGTGTGAGTCACCATGCCTGACTTGTCATTTTGATTAGCGAGGTGCTATCATTGGCTGTGGAATATGCTAAGTAAATAGGAAGAGAAAGCATTGAAGTCAGTTGGTCAACCGCAAACAGGGTTCAATGCCAATTCAAAGAATTACCAGTTTATCAGTAAGATCTGGTTAAGTAGTTCAAAGCCTAATTTCCTAGAGGTTTAGTTTGTTGCTATGCACTGGTCAGTGATAAACACTCAGACTTTCACTAAACTTTCAAAAGTACTTGTGCAGAGGTACCACAGCCTTCAAAATACCTCCCCCTTTTGATATAAATTGTTGAAGCTTTTTTGTTTGTTTGTTTTGAGACAGAGTCACGCTTTGTCACCCAGGCTATAGTGCATTGATCCGATCTCAGTTCACTGCAACTTCCACCTCCGGGGTTCAAGCAATCCTCCTGCCTCAGCCTCCTGAGTAGCTGGGATTACAGGCGCCCACCACCATGCCCAGCTAATTTTTTGTGTTTTTAGTAGGGGTGAGGTTTTGCCATTTTGGCCAGCCTGGTCTCGAACTCCCAACCTCAGGTAATCCACCCGCCTCAGCCTCCCAAAGTGTCAGGATTACAGGCGTGAGCCACCGCACCTAGGCTGAAGCTTTTATAAATCTTCTCAAGACATCTGTAACAACCTACCTGGGTCGGAGGAGCGGAGAAGAATAGACTCTTTCTCTAGCAGCCAAGCAGGTAATCCTCCCTAGTTCAGGGAAAACAAGCCGTTATAATGTCCGTTCCGTGAAGGGTGCTCAGAGGAGATAGAAATTACTATTAGTAGTTATGGAAAAGAATAAAAGCTTCAAGGGACAAGGGGTATTTGAGCTGGGCTTTTTGGTTTATAACTTGCAGAGAAATTAGAAATTGGAATGTAGGACAATTAAGATCACTCTGCATGAATGCAATGTTTTAAGGACCAAAGCCCTTTTCATAAAGATTTTTCAATTTAATTTCACAAATACCCTGTGACGTAGATAGAGAAGACAACATTAACTGCTTCTTACAGATGAGCAAGCTGAGTTATGTGAGTGACCACCAAGAGGAGAGCCCATGCCCTGACCCTGGCCTGTTTCTCTCTGCCTGGGCACCTTGCCAAGGTAAAAGACACCTGTGCTGGGTGCAGTCCCAGGCCCCATGCTCTCTGGAATGCAGGTCTGCTTTAATTCTCTTTGCCCCAGAGCTGCTGCCTGCCAGCTCACACACACCAGGTAGAGCCCAGTCTAGCCACACTCACCATTTCCCACTCTGCACAGATGTAGGGCCCGGGCCTCAGGATAACCAGCAGTCCCAGCTCATGAGCCAGCCGAAGAAAATATTCCACATCATGGTCCTCAGAAAACTGGTACTGTCCTGGCCAGGGCTCATGAAAGTTCCAGGGCACATACCTGCCAAGACACACACAGCCCCTTCCTGGATACTTGGCAGAGTCAAGAAGAAGGAAGGGTGGGGAAAGGGCCTCATTAGGACTATTGCTAACACATGGATAAGAGGGAGAAGGCGCTTTGAAAGAAAAATTATCCAAGGCTGGGCACAGTGGCTCAGGCCTCTAATCCCAGCACTCTGGGAAGCCACGGTGGGTGGATGGCTTGAGCCCAGGAGTTTGACCCTAGCCTGGAAAACATGGTGAAACCCTGTCTCTACAAAAAACACAAAAAAATTAGCCAGGGTGTATGCCTGTGGTCCCAGTTACCCTGGAGGCTTGAGGTGGAGGTTTGCTTAAGCTAGGGAGGTTGAAGCTGCAGTGAGCTGTGATTGTGCCACTGCACTCCAGACTGGATGACAGAGTGAGACCCTGTGTCAAAATACAGAAAGAAAAGAAAAGAAAAATTATCCAGAATTTGGATATAAGGCAAAAGGGTGACTGCATTTCCTTTCCATGTTATAATGGAGGACTGTCCAATGGGCCCACTAAGGCTTCCTTCATTCTCCAGGGGAGATATTTTGTTTGACTTACTATTTACTATTGATTAAGGGAAGAACTTTGAAGTTACAGATTAATTTGTAGATTATTGCCTGGGAGAGAAACAAATGATTGTCATACAGAGAAGACAACTCTAAAGGTTACTTTTTCATTCATTGCCCTTTATGATACTAACCAGTTTTATCTCTAAAGATAACTTTATTTGAACATGACTTTCTTGACTGACTGTAAACCTCCCTTCCTCAAATTCTCCTTTGAATTAGCTTTACCATCTAGCTAGTTTCCTCAGTAATAAGTTAAATAAATTTTTAAAAACTTTTATTTTAGGTTCAGGGGTACATGTGCAGGTTTGTTATACAGGTAAATCGCATGTCATGGGGGTTTGGTGTACAGATTATTTAGTCACCCAGATAATCTGCCTAGTACACGATAGGGGTATTCACCCTCCTCCCACCCTCCACCCTCAAGTAGGCCCCATTGTCTGTTGTTCCCTTCTTTGTGTCCATATGTACTCGATGTTTAGCTACCACTTATAAGTGAGAACATGTGGTATTTGGTTTTCTGTCCCTGTGTTTGCTCAGGATAATAGCCTCCAGCTGCATCCAGTTTGCTGTAAAGGACATGATCTCATTCTTTTTTGTGATTTTTGTAGTATTCCATGGTGTATATGTACCACATTTTCTTTCTCCAGTTAAATAAATTTCTGACATATGTCCATTATATACTTGTTTGTAAGTCAGGTTTTTAGCTTTTTATAATTATATTTTGCATAAATAATTGAATTGAGGTGCTCTGTGGAAGGGGAAAGAGCTCAAAAATCCAGTATCCTACATAAATTTCTAAACTGTCTATAGAGAAAGATATGGTGTAGAACCATAAACCACAGGACACATAGACCTTCCCGTTTGGCAGCCTCTTGGGAGGGGCCTTGTTATGAATTTTTACAGCAGCTCCCCAAGCTAGTCAGACTTCATGGGGACACTTCTTAAAATCAACAACAACAACAGAAAACTCCAGAGTTATATCAGCACTAATTCCTATTACATAAAAATTATAGCTGGGCACAGTAGCTCTCTTCTGTAATCCCTGCACTCTGGGAGGCCAAAGCAGTAGGATCGCTTGAGTCCAGGAGTTGAAGACCACCATGGGAAACATAGTGAGACCTCATCTCTAAAAACAAACCAAAACAAAAAAATTAGCTGGTGTGGTAGCAGTGCCTGTAATCCCAACTACTCAGGAGGCTGAGGCGGGAGGATCACCTGAGCCCACTTTAAGGTTTCAGTGAACTATGATTGAGCCACTACATTCCAGCCAGGTGACAGAGCAAGACCCCAGCTCTAAAAAATTGTTTTAATAAATAAAAATAAAAATTATATATGCCCATGTAAGGCTTAGGAAAAATACGAATATTTTGCTGAAAAGTAGTAAGAGACATATTTATTTTTTGAAGAAATAATTTTTAGTACGTGTAGGAAAAACTCCAAGCCCTAGATCCTCTGACAAAAGATTTTGTCAGGAATCATGTGGCAGGAGGTAAAATGACAAAACCTTCTACCAGCTCCTCTGTCTACCTACAGACAGCATGGGATACAAAGTTAAATATGGAGCCATCCATTACCATCACAAAGCTCTCTTTGAAGACCCTGGGTTGTGTCATTTTGCGTGTGTGTGATCCCATGATTTCAGGGTTCCCTGGAACAGTCTTGGTCTTCCAGAACTCATTGTCGGAATTATAAACAGGTGAACTTGGGTTCACTCTGCCAGTGGCCTTAGAACCAGAATAATGAGTGCGTTCTCCCTAACTATCTATCTTCGGAATCTGCCTCTGGGTTTTCTCACTCTTCATCTTTGAGAAGTTATCAGCAATCCACATCGGCACTGCAAAAGCCAGAGCAGCCAGCCACACCAACTTTCTTGCCTGTTAGTTAGTTACTTTGCAATAGCAAAAGAGATGCAGAGAGATAGCTATTGGGATAATTCTATACCCTGAAGTTATACAATTACCGCAGCAGAACCACAAAGCCAAACTGGGTTTCAGAAATCTACCTAAGCACAAGGCTTATTCTGTTATTGGGGCTCAGAAAACAATACCCCAAAGTATGGCACCTTGGCATGCTAAGTACTTTGAACTAAAGGAGATTGGAAGGCCTTAGAAGCAAATCTTCTTTCTCTGACCTTCTCCTGCTCTTCTGTTGCCCACCCCCCCTTCTCCCCTGAAGCAAGTCAAACCAGAATTCATCTTCCCCAGTGTGGGTCATAGAAATTAGAACCCCTCTCTCCTAAAGCAAGCCAGAAAACCTAGAAAGGTCACTTCTCCCTTCTCCCTTCTAGACCCTCATTGCAGAGGGGTCCTGCTCCATACCCAGAAGGAAGGAATGCCACCCAGAAAGGCCAAGAAGAATCTGTTGAGGCAGGCCTTGAGGGTTTCCCACTTCAGTCTACTACCATTAGGTCAGAACCTTTCATGGAATCTAAGTGTAAAAAGTTTTCCTTGGGTCTTCTTTTCTGAAGACTCTCATGTCAGATAAAACTTACATATCTGTTATGCTTTTCTCCTGTTAACCTAGCTTTTTGTATGCCTACAGCCATACCTGTGCTCAGCTGCCTGCAAGCCTTCCCTTCCCTTCAAATACTAGCTGAATCTCTGACCAAAGATATGGCCTTGGGCAAATTTCAGTTTCACCAGCTATAAACAGGAACAATAATACCTATCTCGAGGAAATGGAATCATTAGTATAAAGTGCCCTGTATCTGGTAAGTGCTCGATCATTGTTACTTCTGTTTGCTTCCCCCATCCTTTGCCTTTTTAAGCTATTTATTTAATGATTTCTGATGATTAAAATTGAAGATTGGAAGAAGTAGTTAATTATTTGAAAAAGGGCCAGTCCGGCTCATGACAAGCCCCTCCCAGAACATCACACTGGACCATTTCCCATTTCTGAGCAATAAAATAGCCACCCTGAGAAATACAGTTGTATCCTCTCTCCAGAGTGGGTGTTCAGGCCTAGGTGAGAGCCACATGCCCTCCTACTTACGTCTGGATGGCGTTCAGCCCAGCCATCTTCATCTTCAGCAGCCGGTCCTTCCAGTAGAAGCGGGGCACACGGGAGTAGTGAATGCTTCCTGAGATGTAGCGAAATGGCTGGCCATCCTTGAGGAAGCAGTCCCGGCTATAGTCAATTTCAAACATCCTCTGGGTGGCATTCTACAGAGCAAGGATGGAGTCACATGAGAACTTCCACCTTCTGCATTTCAGAAGCCGATCCTTTGACAGTAGCAAGTGACTCTCTGCCTATTTAATTTGTATAATGTGCTGATGGACTTAATGCTTGTTTTCTGAGCTATCATACAAACCATTGCTAAGCCAGGTCCACCAGGGGTACTCAGGTAAGAGAAATCATCGAAGAGGATCCACATGCAGGATTCCATAAGGCTTAGCTTCTAGAGGCCAGCACTGAGCTGACAATCAGTGGCTGAGATGATATTCCACTGGGCTGTTCATGGGGCTGGGGAACATCACAGACACACACGCATGCACACACACCGTTGTTGCTGTGACCTGCCTGAGAACTGGATGCACCTCAATAACAATGTCACTGGGATAACCAAGACCCATTAAGAAAATTCTAAGTGTAAAATACAGGGCAAAAAGCAATGGATTAAAACTCCAGAGCCTGACGCCCCATCCTAGATATTGCTCTGAATCCCACAGTGACCTGGATAAGTCCCATCTCTAACCCTACCTCTCTTCATCCATAACTATCCAGGGTATTAGACTAAAAGAACTTTAAGGCATTTAAGGCAATATTTTTTTTTTTTTTTTTTTTTGAGACGGAGTCTCGCTCTGTCGCCCAGGCTGGAGTGCAGTGGCGCGATCTCGGCTCACTGCAAGCTCCGCCTCCCGGGTTCACGCCATTCTCCTGCCTCAGCCTCCCGAGTAGCTGGGACTACAGGCGCCCGCTACCACGCCCGGCTAATTTTTTGTATTTTTAGTAGAGACGGGGTTTCACCGTGTTAGCCAGGATGGTCTCGATCTCCTGACCTCGTGATCCGCCCGCCTCGGCCTCCCAAAGTGCTGGGATTACAGAAGGCAATATTTTTAAAATTGTGGGCCGTGACCTGATTTGTGAATAATAAACTCATTTTTGGTGGCAATAAGCATCTTTTAAAAATGAAAGAATTGTCCAGGCATGATGGCTCACACCTGTAATCCCAGAACTTTGGGAGGCCAAGGCAGGTGGATCACCTGAGGTCAGGAGTTCAAGAGCAGCCTGGCCAACATGGTGAAACCCCATCTCTACCAAAAATACAAAAATTAGCCGGGCATGGTGGTGCACGTCTGTAATCCCAGCTACTTGGGAGGCTGAGACACAAAAATCGCTTGAACCCGGGAAGCGGAGGTTGCAGTGAGCTGAGATCACACCACTGCTCTCCAGCCTGGGCGACAGAGCGAGACTCTGTCTCAAAAAAATAATAAAATAAATAAAAATAAAAATCAAAGAATAGCAGGCACCGTTGCTTATGCCTATAATCCTAGCACTTTGAGAGGCCAAGGTTGGAGGATCACTTGAGCTAAGGAGTTCGAGACCAGCCTAGGCAATTCAGCGAGGCCTCGTCTCTACAAAAAAACAAACAAACAAACAAAAATGAAGCAGGCTTGGTGGCACACGCCTATGGTCCCAGCTACTTGGGAGGCTGAGGTGGGAGGACTGCTTGAGCCCAGAAGGTTGAGAGTGCAGTGAACCGTGTTCATGCCACTGCACTGCAGCCTGGGTGACAGAGCAAGACATTGTCTCAAAAAAAAAAAAAAAAAAAAAAGGCAAGAAAGAAAATAGAGGCTGGGTGCGGTGGCTCACGCCTGTAATCCCTGCACTTTGGGAGGCTGAGGCAGGTGGATCACGAGGTCAGGAGATCGAGAGCATCCTGGCCAACATGGTGAAACCCCGTCTCTACCAAAAAAAAAAAAAAAAAAAATAGCTACTCAGGAGACTGGGGCAGGAGCATCGCTGGAACCGGAGAGGTGGAGGTTGCGGTGAGCCGAGATCATGCCACTGTACTCCAGCCCGGTGACAGAGCGAGACTCCATCAAAAGAAAGAAAGAGAAAGAGTATATTACACATAGTAAAGTATTACTTTATAAAACTTTTGTTATATATACATATGTGGAGTTGTATATGTATGCATGTATATTTGGTTGCAATGTAAGATTTATTTCTATCAAGCACGATTTTAAGAAACACTGTTTTGGGGTCACTTCAGGAGCCAAAATGTTAGGATTTTGAAAGGCAAGACCTCAACGGGTGGTGGGGGTGGGGGTTCAACTGTTAAGCCGAGTGGAACACTGCCCTCTGGTGGATAAGGCAGCAACAGGCCACAGGTGCCAAGAGAACCAGGGTTTTAAGAAGCCAACTAACTAGTGCTTTCCATTATGGGTCAGATTCCTTGTGCATCTTTAGGCTTTCAAAGGTCACAATACTAGCTCTAGTCACAGTAGCATCATAGTCCATGGTGGCTTTGGGGGTTGCCCTTGAAGCTGTATTTGGAAGCAACTGTGGCAGCATGAGTCCTAGATCACACATGCCTGAAATCCAACTGGGGAGCGGAAGTTAAACAACTCAGAGAAGAATTCATAGGGGCAAATGGAGAGCTTTACTGTAAGTGAATTACATCTCAATAAAGCTAAATAAACAAAAACAACTAAGAATCATTTTTAAAAGGGCAAGTGGCAATTTAACATCACTTTATTCTTCTAGTAAATAAGGCTTTAATTTCTGTTCAAAGGAAAAGTCTCCTAAACTCACAAAAATAGAAAAATTATTTCTTACACCAGGTGTCTCAACGGATGCTCTTGAAAACATTCTCATAGTATATACATGGCTAAGTGTCAAATAAGTGTTCCTCACAAGTTTCCTAAGTTCAAAGGTGGCCCATGAGGTGGGAACATTCATTAGACAGGTAGAAAGGAGACCAAGCAACTTCTGGCAGAATTCGGAAAAGGGTACAGCTGTTTGAAATCCACCTGTCTAAGTGAAAAAGTTCAGAGGAGCAGGAGATAAGGCTGGGAAAAAATGATGGTGGGAGACAATGGAATCTGCCCTTTGTCCCATACATGGTGGGACACTGTCTCTACCCTCCAATGACCTCAAAGTCTAGTCTAAATATCTCCCTACCATCCATTTACAAATATAGTATTACCAAGCACCTCCTACATGCTGAGTAATCACAGACAAGAACCACACAGATGTGGCCACAACCCATATGAAGCTTCCATCTAGCCTAGAAGAAACCCAAGGGTTAACACAGTGAGGTCGAGGTGGTAAAGTAAGGGTTAGAGCAGAATGCTGCAGCAGAAATAAATGGCAGGGAACCCAGGCATGGCGGGGTTGAGGGAAGGGGCAAGGGCAAGTTTCTCAAAGGAAGAAACACCCCAAACTGTGTTTCTCAATCTTGGCTGCACAGCAAAATCATCTACGCAAGCTTTTAAAAATAGCAAAGTTCTTTGGGAGGCCAAGGCAGGTGGATCACGAGGTCGGGAGATCGAGACCATCCTGGCTAACACAGTGAAACCCCCTCTACTAAAAATAAAAAAAAAAAATTAGCCGGGCGTGGTGGTAGGTGCCTGTAGTCCCAGCTACACAGGAGGCTGAGGCAGGAGAATGGTGTGAACCTGGGAGGTGGAGCTTGCAGTGAGCCGAGATCGTGCCACTGCACTCCAGCCTGGGCGACAGTGCGAGACTCTGTCTCAAAAAAAAAAAAAAAAAAAAAAAAAAGCAAAGTTGACCTCACCCCCAGACATTCATGTTTTAATTGGCCTTGGGAGGAACCCAGACATTGGAATTTCTTAAAGCTGCCTAGATGATGTAATGTGCAGCCAAGGTTGAGAACCACTGGCCTGAGCCAAGGCCTAGGATGAAGCGAAGTTAGCCATGGGGGAAGGTGACACAGATGGAGAAAACTGCGTGTGAGGCCTGGGGGAGGGAGGGCAGGACTACAGGCCAGGAGCCACAGAGCCTCAATATAGTTGAAACATGGCAGCTGCTGAGGCAGAGGAGGAGGCCAGGGCCAGATCGAATGAGCCCTGAAGTCCAGATTCAAGGGCCCGGATTTTATGCTGAGAGCCATGGAGAGCAACTGAAATGAAAGAATGATAGGACCAGATATGTGTTTTCAAATGTTTGGCTTTTTCCTGAACGGGCAAAAAAGGCAGAAGAGATGTGGCTATGGCCCACGGTGGTGACAATGAGGTGGGCAGGAGGCAGAAGGAGGACATTCCAGGATGGTGGCCAGTTAGATGTGAGGCACAGGCGCGAACCTGAAGAGGCTCCCACTGTTCTTGGGGAGAAATCTGAGTGTCAAAATGAGAGACAGAGAGAGCAAGCGTGTGAGAGACTTAAGAGATATATCAATTTAAAAAATATGACTACGTGTATATTAACACCTATCAGTTCATCGTAATACACAGGGAGAAAAAATTCATTGGTCACTTTTGGAGACTGCTAGAGTACCAACTCATTACTATGAAAAGTGATAAATACAGAGAAAGAGGCAAGCAGTTTACTTCCCCTTCACATAAAAACTGTATTTCAGGGTTATCAAAACATTGACAATGGAAAATTCTCCACTGGATCCCAGTTAATTAAATACAGAAGGGCCCGGACACAATGGCTCATGCCTGTAATCCCAGCAATTTGGGAGGCCAAGGCAGGAGAATTGCTAGAGCCCAGGAGTTCAAGACCAGTCTGGGGAACATGGTGAGACCCTGTCTCTCTAAAAAAAAAAATTAAAATTAGTGTCTCCCTCATCCACTGCTGCCGCCTCCTCCTTCTCCCACTCCTGTTGCTGCTTGCGTGCTCATTCGGTGCAGTCTTGGTACCTCTTTTGTGAAGCGGCAGCTGAGACTTAGGCGCTTGCCGTGGCAGATGAAAAGCCCAAGGAAGGAATCAAGACTGAGAACAAAGATCATATTAATTTGAAGGTGGCAGGGCAGGAGGGTTCTGTGGTGCAGTTTAGGATTAAGAGGCATACACCACTTAGTAAACTAATGAAAGCCTGTTGTGAACGATAGGGATGGTCAATGAGACAGATCAGATTCCAATTTGACAGGCAACCAATCAATGAAAGAGACACACCTGCTCAGTTGGAAATGGAGGATGAAGATACAACCGATGTGTTCCAACAGCAGACAGGGGGTGTCTACTAAAAAGGGAACCTCCCACTTCACTCCAGAACTCTGTTCTTTACAGACCAAGATCACACTCTCAATTAGAAAACTGCAATTTGGTTCTACCACATCCTGACTACTACAGTACAGTTTTCTCTATTCTTTCATTTCCCCCTTCCCCATTCCTTTATTGTACATAAAGTAACTGGTAAATGTGCACAAGTATATTGCTTTTTTTTTTTTAACTAAACAGCCAATGGTACGTTTTGATTGATATCAAGTGGAGATGAGATGGGGAAAAATACCGATTCTGTAAAAATACTCCCTTTTCTTCATTAGTGGCATGCTCATTCAGCTCTTATCTTTATATTTCAGTAAGTTATTTTGCTGTTTTAACAAAAAAAAACATAAAAATCCTTGCATACTTTATTCAATTGTAGAATGTTAATGTTTTTCATTTATCATTGTAAAACCAAGGACAATTTTATAACTTTGTTGTACATAGTTGTTAAATGTAGGGCAATTTGTCTTTAAGTAGGGATAAATTAGTCTAAAAAAAAAAAGGAATCCTAGATAGTTTTTCCTTCAAGTCAAGAAGCTTGTTGTTTAAACTTCTTGTTTAAAATAAATAAACAAGCAAAATTAGCCGGTGTGGTGGCAGGCACCGGTAGTCTTAGCTACTCAGGAGGTTGAGGCAGGAAGATTGCTCGAGCCCAGGAGGTCAAGGCGATGGTGAGATGTGATAGGGCCACTGCAGTCCAGCCTGGGTGACAGAGAGGGACCCTGTCTCAAAATAACAATAAATGCAGAAGGAATAAAAGCATCTGAAAAACACCTTTTCCCCAACACTTAGTGAAATGGATTTAAGCTATAATCATCAATAGATGCTAAAACCATTAGAAACACTGATGGAAATTGTGTGAAGGATTGGGCATATTTTTTGTGCTCCATCTGCTCAATTTCAGCCTCAATAAAAGTGGAATAGCCAGACATTATGTCTCTCATGTTATGATTTAACACGAAGTACAGTCTCATCTAGAAAGTAGTCCTCATTATTGAATCAAAATCACAATTGAACCCGAATCTAATAATACCATAAGGAAGCAATAAGCCAAATCCAAAATGTGGGACATTTTAAAAGTCCAATGATTCAGTTGTTCCAACAAATCAATGGTATTAAAAGAAAGAAAGGGAGTATTATTTGGAAATGAAAGAACTTCAGAGGAATAATGGCCTAATGATTGCATTAGATCATTATATGTGATATGATATGTGTAATAAGGTATGATACAATATTCGTAATATGAAATGATACGATATTCATTAGGTCAGTGTGAACCTGGTTTGGATCCTAATTCTTTTATTTTTATTACTTTTTATTTACTATTATAATTTTTAAAGATTTTTTGGATACAGGGTCTTGCTCCGTCACCCAGGCTGGAGTGCAATGGCTCAATCATATCTCATGGCAGTCTTGAACTCCTGGGTTCAAGCGATTCTCCTGCCTCAGCAAACTATGGCATATGTATATGATAGACTACTACTCAGCAATAAAAAAGAACAAACTACTGGTATTTGTAATAATGTAGATAAATCTCAAAAATGTTGAGAGAAAGAAGCCTTACACAATTGGGTTCATACTGCATGAACCTATTTATATGAAGTCCTGGGAAAGGCAAATCTAATCTATGGTGGAAGAAAAAATCAGAACAGTTAATTCTGGGAGAGTAGAGGTAGGTATTGCCTGGGAAGGGACGTGAGGGAACTTTCTGGGGTAATGGTAATATTCCATAGCTAGATAAGGGTTTTGGATTATGCAGGTGTAGGCATTTGTTAAAACTCATCAAATGGTACGTTTAAGATATGTGCATTTCATTGTATGTAAATTTTACCTTGGGAGAAAAAGGGGCTACTAACAAACGCTGACTGCTAGTTAATGATATGCCTACTGAAGTATTTATTTTAGCAAGAGGAGGGCATTGATATCTGCAACTTATTTTGAAATACATCCAAAAAATAAGATGAATTGATAGATGGAGGAATGGACTGATAGTAATATGTTAATGGTATAATCTTTCAACCCTCTCTGAAAAATTTTCCTAGCAAAATGTTGACACAAATAAAAATGCAGACTGATAAAATGAATTATGGTTTATATTGTATGTGTATTGTACATGCATGTTTGTATATATACAAATACACATACATGATCAAACGTTACGCAGCTCTGGAGAGTATGTAGCCCTTGCCATTGTGAAATGATCTCCGATGGATATCCCAGCACTTTGGGAGGGATATAGGGTGAAAAGAGAAGGCAGAGGAGAGAGTTTTTTGTTTTTGAGTCAGGGTCTTTCTTGCTCAGTTGCTCTGGCTGGAGTGCAGCAGCATGATCATGGCTCACTGCAGCCTTGACCTCCTGGGCTCAAGCGATCCTCCCACCTCTGTTCCCAAGTAGATGGGACCACAGGGGTGCGCCACCATGCTCAGTTAATAATTTTCAAATTTTCTGTAGAGATAGGATCTCACTATGTTGCCCAGGCTGGTCTCCAACTGCTGGCCTCAAGCAATCCTCCCACCTCACGATCGCAAAGTTCTGGGATTACTGGCGTGAGCCACTGTGCCCAGCCTGAAAACTGTTTTTTTTGTTGTTGTTTGTTTGTTTGTTTTTTGAGATGGAGTTTCACTCTTGTGGCCCAGGCTGGAGTGCAATGGCACAGTTTCAGCTCACTGCAACCTCCGCCTCCCCAGTTCAAGCAATTCTCCTGCCTCAGCCTCCTGCCCCCACACCCGGCTAATTTTTGTATTTTTAGTAGAGACGGGGTTTCACCACGTTGGCCAGGCTGGTTTGGATCTCCTGACCTCAGGTAATCCGCCGCCTTGGCTTCCCAAAGTGCTGGGATTACAGACGTGAGCCACCGCGCCTGGTCTTTAAAAGTTTTTAAAAACATGCCTACATCAGCTGTAGCTCTGTGAATGGTCTTGTGCAAGCTCAGTATGCTTTGTGCTGATTGTCTCAACTCACACTCAGATCTCATGTCTTTTTGCCTTCCTGCCCCAACACTGGGGGAACGGGTTCAGCCCAGAAGTCCAGGAGCACCAGGCAGTCCATGCCCCTGAGGGCAACCTTCAGCCAATGAGGGACAAAGAGGGTGGAGAACTGCATTCTCTTGTTTTTTAGGCAAATAATTCTGGAGACACTTTGTGCACTTTTCAGGAGGTCTCAGAAGAATCATGTCCCGGTTCCCAGAGTGATAACTACAATATGCATTCTGACCCAGGCTGTCCCTTCTTTCCACCTGTCCCTTGCTCCTATGCTCTTGGATCACTTCTCAAACCACTTGCACCCAATGTTCTGCTTCTAGAGGGACCCAAAGTACGACCTTGGTACCAGGAGTGGCCTCAACAGCAGATCATCAGGATGTGAGTCTGCACCTTGTTGTCTCATGAATGTCAAATAGCAAGAACCTTATAGCTGGTGCTAAGTGGGGTGGTAACGCCTCAAAGACAAATACCAAGGCCCTCAACTCTGTGGGACTGGGAGGAGGCACGGAGAGAGGGGGAGCAGTTGGTATCTGCACTGGCTCCACCCCTGGAGCGGGGCAGAGGTGGGGGTCACTGGTCATTGAAAGGAGTGTGAGGTTAGCTGGCTTTTATTAACAGATTTGGAAGCTTTGAAGACAGTGACAGTTTGATGGGCTCAGGTGAGCCATCCACTCAGGGCATCCTATGAATATCAGAGGCTTCTGTGGCAATGTTTAAAGAGACTCACATCTCAGGCCAGAAAAGTAAGACCTAACTATGGGGGTCACTGGGAATGGATCTTGAGGGGGGAAATCCCAGGCCGGATATGGGGAAGTTACTGGTAGGGTGTATTCTCCCATGACCTATATTCTATTGGTAACAGCCCAGTCCCTATGCTGTTGGGAGGATCCTTGGAACCTAGACATGACGCTGGTCTACAGGAAATGAGGTGAGGATGCCAGGACTGCCTTGGCATCCTGAGAAAGGTATGGAATGGCTCAAGAGGTGGGAATGTAAAAAGGGTGACCAGAGACCCCACTACCTGGCTCTATTCCCCAGGAGAGCCCAGAGAACTCTCCCTTCAGGAAGGAAGGCACTGGTGAGGAGGGCCCTGGCATACTTGGGAAGCCCCCCCAGTGGGGCCATCCTCTGCAGGCAAGGGGCGCCCTAGTGTCGCTGGGGATGATGAGGTTCTGGCATAACCAGCATGGGACCGCTTAACCATCAGAAGCAGGAAGGCACAATTACCACAACAACCAGCAAGGTCACAGTGGCAACCAGGGTGTGCTGACCTGTGGACCAGGAGTGACCTTATGCAGTGGCTCATAAGCCACACGTTTCTGTGGGGTGAGTTGGCCAGGCAATCAGCAAGAGTACTGCTTGACATGTTTAAAAACTTGTGAGCAAAAGGCTGATGTCAACAACTGCATGGAAAATTGAGATTCCTTCATCCAATTCCCAGCTTTGAGCCAGTTCTCTAACATACAGTCAACAAAATTTGACGGAAGGTTGGATGGATCCCCTTGAGGAAGGATCCTGCATTACCACCCCAAGTCCACACAGTAAATATTCCTCCAATCCTTCCCAACAAGACTCAGGGTAACTGTGTCCTAAGAAAAGGGGCACCCCAAGGCCACCACCTTCTGAGGACTATTGGATACAGTCTGAACTGACATGGTAGCACCAGGGAACCTGAAATGCCATCACTCTCCCTTATCACTCTTAGGGAGGCCAGGGATAATGGGAGCCTTGGCCCCAGTCCTTTTCACAGAGAGTCCAACAAATCAGAGGATCCATCACACGGTTATTTCCGTGGCTATGAGTTCAAAGTGGGATGGTTTTACATAATGGCCTGCAGAACCCTCATCATGAGTAGGAGCCATCATGGATCAAGTGGAAGCTCTGGAACTGCCCACTCCCCACTCCCACTCAAGATAAATCTGAAGCAAGACCACAATCCTCTGGGAATTGTAGCTATTAGTGCCCCCTCCACAAAGACTTAAAGATCATTTCCATCATGTTCATTCAAATTGCCCGTGAGCCTCTGCCAGAAAAAACAGATCACGGTACATGATGGTGGCCACTTAATTGACCGAGTAGTAGCTCCAAAAGCAGCTACCACGTAGGTATGGGATTACCACTGGGACAGAACAACACAGCCTCTGATATTTGGTTTGCTATTAACGTTCTAATCTTTTCAAATCCTACTGATAAAAAGGATTGAAAACAGTTCGTGAGTGGGCAGGACAGCAGTATATTCTCCCTCTTGCCCGGGGCTGTGTCCACTGCCCTGCTGTATCACACGAGACCTGGACTGTCTGTGCATTCATGGACTGTCATGGTCTGAGAGATAAACACCACCATGTTATTTGAACCAGGAGAGCAGGGGACATGTCTCTGAAACAAAAACCTAGAAAAGCCACAGAGAGGAGATCAAGATGGACAGCTGCAGAAGCAGTATCACTTAAAAGACAGTTCATCATTGTTGACTGTCACAGCCAAAGTAAACAGGGACAGTCCACTTCATGGACCCAAGATGACCCCTCTCAAAAGTTACAGACCTAAAAAAAAGACCCAGCTTCCTTTGAGCTTCCTCTGAGCTGTGGCACTACTGACAGAAGGCGATCAAAAAAAGTGGGAATAGGCCAGGTACAGTGGCTCACGCCTGTAATCCCAGCACTTTGGGAGGCTGAGGCAGGTGGATCACCTGAGGTCAGGAGTTCGAGACCAGCCTGACCAACATGGCAAAACCTCATCTATACTAAAAATACAAAAATTAGCTGGGTGTGGTGGCATATGCCTGTAATCCCAGCTACTTGGAGGCTGAGGCAGAAGAATCCCTTGAACCTGGGAGGCAGAGGTTGCAGTGAGCCAAGATCGCGCCACTGCACTCTAGCCTGGGCAACAAGACTGAAACTCCGTCTCAAAAAAAAAAAAAAAAAAAAAAAAAAGTGGGAAGAGGAGGAAGAAAGGAAAAAGGAGACAGAGAGAGAGAAAACTGCCTTCAGAGTGTATTCCCCCCAAATGCAAATAATGCAAGATTTGACCTGTGTGCAAATTCTACCCTTCTAAATGAATTGGCGCAGGAATGCAATACTGAAGAGACATACTTTTATTTCATACTTGCAGGAGTATGGTAGCATCAGTATTTAGTGCATGAGGTCACAGAAAACTTATAAAAAGCAATTCCGAACAAACCAAAATTCATAACTTCTCAAGGCTCCCCGTTAACGCATCCAATACTGGAGGGAAAAAACCCAGCAGTACAAACAAAACACCAAATACGTATCAGGAACCTAATACTGGCCAATGTAATTTTTTAAAAAGTTATTTATTCAGTTTAGATTATTTCAGTAATAAATAAGCATCTCTTTTTTTAAAAAAATTAAACATAACACAATATTGACATCATCAGGTAATGTGAACATCCCCCAAGTTCCCTAATCCTCAGGACTAAAAGTAATTATATTTGCATTACTTGTGCACATTCCTTGACTACAGAAATAAAAGAAGCTCAGTGACATCACAGATTATGGGTCATGCTGATTATTTGAAGATGATCTGTCTTCAGGTCCTTCAGTATAACTCTGGTAAGCACCTACTCAGCAGATCTTAATCCCCAGCATCCTACACACCCCTACAACTCACCCCAGAGACTCAAGGGCCTGGGGAATTCCTGACACGAGCTGTTCAGCTCCAGGATGCCAGAGACCCAATCCTCTTAGCCTGCAAGCACCCTGAGGCTGAGGGAACATGGATAGAGGCAAGAGGAGAGGGAAGGGGATGGAAGGGTATTTGCATAACATGGGCTTCTCAGACCCTTCAGTTCATAGAACAAAGAGAAACAGAAGAAATATTTCAGGTGACTATGGGTCAAACCCTGATTACATCAGAACTAAGAGCCTTCCAAATACCACATGTCAT
Organism: Pan troglodytes; assembly: GCF_028858775.2. Classification (NCBI taxonomy): domain Eukaryota; kingdom Metazoa; phylum Chordata; class Mammalia; order Primates; family Hominidae; genus Pan; species Pan troglodytes. The sequence goes on from NC_086015.1 coordinate 37,106,496, forward strand.
GGAAGCACCATTCCATCAAATAGGCTGGAGAAGGAAAACAGGTGCAGGCAATGGTGATAATCTATATGGAGATGGCAGAATCTGTGGATAATCTGCTCTAGCTTATGCATTCGACTTTTATTAACTTTATGTTTTCATGCCTGCCTTGTGCCAAAAACATTTTTGTTCAGCATTCCAAAAGACTGGATAAAGAAGGCAAATCGCAATGGAAGAGGAGAAGCGAGCACAGCTTTGGACTGATTCCCAATCCTCAGGGACTCTGGACATGCACAGATTTAAATGTGCCCCCTCATCTCAGAGAAAAGGTAAATGTGCAGTTTAAAAAAATAAAAATTAAATTAAAAAATATGTAATTTCTTTAAAATTAAAAACATACAGACCTAACTTTCCACACTACATTGATCATATTTGGCCTAAGGATAAAAATACAGCTTAAACTGCATTCAGGGAAAAAAACAAAAGCAAACTGCATTCAGTAGACTTCATCTTAATAACCACATTGACATTACTATTTTGGTTCCATTACATATGTAGTAGGATAAAAGAAGTAAGTCACTACATTAGGTTACTAAGAACCAAATTTTTCAGTGTAAAAGAGAAACAGGCTGGGTGCAGTGGCTCATGCCTGTAATCCCAGCACTTTGGGAGGCTGAGGCGGGTGGATGGCTTGACCCCAGAAGTTCCAGCCTGGACAACAAAATGAGATCTCATCCCTATAAAAAATAAACAAAAGTTAGCTGGGTATGGTGGCACATGCCTGTGGTCCCAACTACTTGGGAGGCTGAGGTGGGAGGATTGCTTGAGCCCAGAATGGTTCAGGCTGCAGTGAGTAGTGATGGTGCCACTGCAGTCCAATCAGAGTGACAGAGCAAGAGTCTGTTTCAAAAAAAAGAGAGAGAGAGAAACAAACATAAAATCAAACAAAATTAAGAGCCCCATAATCAGGAGATACAGGAAAATCTCTGTACCTTCCACTCAATTTTGCTATAAGGCTAAAACTACTCTAAAAAATACAGTCCATTAAAAAACAATAAAATCCATAATCTCTTATTTGAATTGTATATACTAGTATACACTTATGATTTTTTTTCTCTCTAAAAAAGTATTGCATTTCCTAGCAATACCCAAAGACACAGTTTGGAAATGATATCAGCGGGTAGCAATCTAATCTAAGCAATCTAACCCATATAGCGCCTAAATTGTGATCTGCAAACATTTCCCACTAAAAGTAACCAAAGCTGCTTCTTCAAGAAATTAGTTAATCCAAGTCTGTGGCATAAGATGTACAAAACAGGGCTAGATTAAAAAAAAAAACAAACTATTAGGGTCTCATCAAAATGACAAGATGACAGGGCTCCAACCAGCTCAAGTGCAGTGGTTCACACCTGTAATCCCAGCATTTTGGGAGGCTGATTACAGGTTCACACCTGTAATCCCAGCATTTTGGGAGGCTGAGGACTGCTTGAGGCCAGGAGTTTGAGACCAGCCTGGGCAACAAAGAGAGACTCTGTCTCTACTAAAAAAAAAAAAAAAAGAGCCAGGAGTGGTGGTGGTGGTGCATGCCTGTAGTCCTAGCTACCTGGAGGCCAAAGTGAGTGTATCGCTTAAGCCCAGGAAATTGAGAGTGTAGTGAGTTACAGTCACACCACTGCACTCCAGCCTGAACAACAGAGCAAGACTAAGACTCTAAAAAGTAAAAAATGAAAAATGAAAAGGTCCCAACTGGCCAAAGATGGGCTATTTTGAGTATTAAAAGATGTAACACTTTGATGAACTAAAAAACATCAAATATATAAAATATCTAAATATCTAAATTCCTAACAATATTTCACCCACCCAGAAGAAAAGCTTATTGGTCATTCTTGGAGGTTGCTGTGGTATCAGATCATTATGCTATAAACTAAGGAATCAAGTGAAAGAATCTGGTATCTGTCTTGCCTTTGTTATAGGCTTTTTCAGAGTAACCACACAATTGATGAGGAGAGTTCTTTGTAAAGGATCCATAGCCAGTAAATGCAGGAAAAAAAGGGTAGAATTTTACAAATCACTATTTTGCAATCTTTAGTGAAATAATGACATTAGGCAACAATCACCAATGACTGCTGAAACATTAAATGGAAAGATAATGCGGAATTTTCTAGTGGAGGGATCAAGCTGACAACACCTGGACCAACAGGTCAATCTTAATATCAGTGAAGCAATGAATTCTTCCTACCCAAAAAGCGAAAAAGTTGAACCTGAATCCATCCAGCCTCTAGCTCTAACCTTTAGAGAGCTTTAGCTCTATGAGCTCACAGAAAATATGAACATGTTAAATGACACCAAAATCTAAAATGTATAAAATTTTAAGACATATGACCCAGATAACTTGAACAAATAAATGACAAAAAATAAGGAAAAGGGGATGTTATAGACTTAAGGAGACTGAAGAAATACACCACAGGCAAAATATAGACCTATTTTTAGATCCTGTTTCAAACAAAATAACTATAAAAAGACAATTCCATAAGAAGAAAAAAATAAACCCAAAGCTAGCAAAAGGAAATAAAATATTAGAGCAGAAATAAACAAAAGAGAATAGAAAGATAGTAGGAAAAAAAACAGTTGGTTTTTGAAAAAAAAATCAACAAAATTGAGAAACTTAACTAGATTTAAAAAAAGAAGATATAAATAAATCAGAAATGAAGAGGGGACATTATAACTGATGACACAGAAATAAAGGATTGTAAGAGAATAGCATGAACAACTGTATGCTAACAAATTGGATAACCTAGAAGATATGGATAAATTTCTAGGCACACCCAGCCCACCAAGACCGAATCATGAAGAAACAGAAAATCTATACAGACCAATAGCTATTAAAAAGATTGAATCAATCATCAAAAACCTCAAAGAGGCCAGGTACGGTGGCTCCCGCCTGTAATCCCAGCACTTTGGGAGGGGAAAGCGGCCAGATCACTTGAGGTCAAGAGTTTGAGACCAGCCTGGCCAACATGGTGAAACCCCGTCTCTACTAAAAATACAAAAATTAGCCGGGTGTGGTGGCGCGTGCCTGTGGTCCTGGCTACTTGGGAGGCTGAGGAAGGAGAATCGCTTGAACCTGGGAGGTGGAGGTTGCAGTGACCCAAGATCATGCCTCTGCACTCCAGCCTCGGCGACAGAGCAAGACCATGTCTCAGCATGTGCACGCACGCACGCACACACATACACACACACACACACACTCAAAGAAAAACCTAGAACCAGATGGCTTCACTGGAGAATTCTACCAAACATTTAAAGAAGAATTAATACCAATCCTCCTGAAACTCTTACAAAAGTTGAAGAGGAGGAACATTTCAAAATTTATTCTATGAGACCAATATTATTCTAATACCAAAGCCAGACAAATACACTACAAGAAAACTACAGAACAATAATATTCCTGGTGAATATTGATGCAAAAATCCTCAACAAAATACTAGTGAACTGAATTCAACAGTACATTAAAAGGATTATATACTATGATCAAGTGGGATTTATTCCTAAAATGCAAGAATGGTTTAACATATAAAAATCAATCAATATAATACACCAGATTAAGAGATTGAAGGGCAAAAACCACATGATAATCTAAATTGAGGCAGAGAAAGCATGACAAGATTCAACACCCTTTCATGATTAAAAAAACCAACAACTCAACAAATGCAAAATAGAAGAAAACTACCTCCACATCATAAAGCCCACATGTGAAAAGCCCATAGCTAACATCATATTCAATAGTGAAAGACTGCAAGCTTTTCCTCTAAGATCAGGAACAAGGCAAGATGTCTGTTTTTGCCACTTGTACTCAACATAGTTTTGGAAGTCCTAGTCAGAGCAACTAGGCAAGAAAGAAATAAAAGGCATTCAAATTAGAAAGGAGAAGTAAAATGATCTATTCACAGATGATATAATCTTAGATGTAGGAAACCCTAAAGACTACACACACACACACACACACACACACACACACACACACACACAGTTAGAACTAATAAATGAATTCAGCAAAGTTGCAGGATACAAAAAGCAACACACCAAAATCAGTTGCTTCTCTATACACTAAAAATGAACAATCCTAAATGGAATTTCAAAAAATTCCATACATAAAAGCATCAAAAAGAATAAAATACTTAGAAATAGGCCTAACTAAGGTGAAAGACTACACTGAAAACTACAAAACACTGTTAAAAAGAAATTAAAGAAGACACAAAAAAATGGAAAAAACATCCTGTGTTCATGGACTGGAAGGTTCATATTGTTAAGATGTTCATACTACCCAAAGTGATTCACAGATTCAACACAATCCCTATAAAAATCCCAATAGCATTTCTTGCAGAAATAGAAAAATTTATCCTAAAATTCATATGGAATCTCAACAGACACCAAATAGACAAAAGTCTTGAAAAAGAAGAGCAAAGTTGAAAGACTCATATCTCCTGATTTCAAAACATATTGCAAAGCTATGGTAATCAGAATAGCATGGTAATGACATAAAGACAGACAAATAGAGCAATGAGAGAGAATAGAACACCAAGAAACAAACTCTTGTGTATATGGTCAAATGATTTTCAACAAAGATGCCAAGACCTCTTGATGTTAGAAAAGGACAATTGCTTCAGAAAACAGTGCTGGGAAAACTGGATATTCACAGGCAAGAGAATGAAGTTGAACCTTTATCTTATACCATACACAAAAATTAATTCAATATGGGTTAAAGACCTAAACGTAAGACCCAAAACTATAACACTCCTAGAAGAAAACATGGGAAAAAAAGCTACATGATATTGAACTTGGCAATGATTTCTTGGATATGATGCCAAAATAAAAGCAAAAATAGAGAAATGGGCCTGCATTAAACTTTACAACTCTGTGCATCAAAGGTCACAATCAGTGAAAAGGCAATGTACAGAACTGAAGAAAATATCTGCAAATTACGTATCTGATAAGGGGTTAATGTCCAGAATATATAAAGAACTCCTACATCTCCACAACAATAAATTAAATAACCTGATTTTAAAATAGGCAAAGGACTTGAATAGACATTTCTCCAAAGAAGGTATACAGGTGGCCAACAAGCCCATGAAAACATGCTCAACATGGATAAACAAAATGTGGCATGAAAATACAACAGAATATTACTGTAGTCCAGCCTTAAAAAGGATAGAAATCCAGTCACGTGCCACAACCTTAAGGTCATTATACTAACTGAAATAAGCCCGCCACAAAAAGACAAAAACTGCATGATTTCATTTATACGAGGTATCTAAAGCAGTCAAATTCATAGAAACAGAAAGTAGAATTGTGGTCACCAGGGGCTGGAGGAAGGGGGAAATGGAGCCTTGTTGCTCAATGGGTATATAGATTTGCAAGATAAAAAAGTTCTACAGATCAATTAGATCAATTTCACAACAATGTGAATGTACCTAACACTGTTGAACTATTCACTTAAAAATGGTTAAGATCAACAACAACAAAAAGAACAAAAAAAATGGTTAAGATAGTAATTTTTTTGCCACAATAAAAAATATAGTTGAGATAATCAGGAAAAACTAAACACTAACTCTTCACACAGTTAATTGCATTTGAATTCTGTACTCGTTTGTGACAGATACAGCTACTTAATACTCAGACAGTGGAAAGAACACTTCTTTAAAGAGGTCAAAAGTCTGGCTACTAGCCCCAAATCTCCTAACTAGCTATTAGATGATATTCAAGAATCACTGTTAATTTCATTGGATATGATAATGACACTATAGCTATGCTTTTTGAAAAAGGATTCATACTGAAGTAATTTTGGGGTAACATTATGTTTTCTATGATTTACCTTAATATACTCCAGCCAAAAAATAAAGAGTATGGGTGGGGCAGGGGTAGCTGAGAAAGGATGGCAGAATGGTCTCGTCATGCTTGTTAAAGCTGGGAGAGAGGTACATGTACGTAAAGTTTAAAACAAACCAAACAAAACACGAGGGGAAGAAAAGCATGGATGGGTATTTGGAAGGAATGGCAGCAGGATCAATTTATTGAGATTTTGTGACAGCATCATATACTACAGACACTATTGCTAATTTTCAAAAAGCATTGCATTTCAATTTGCATCTAACAGATTAAAAATAAAGAAACAAATGAAATTGAAAGAATGATCAAGCTTCAAGTAACGTTTCTCACCACCTCCCCCAGCCACAAACAAACAAAATGGTCAATGGTTTAAGAATGTTGAACAGAGGGACTAAAGGTGTCATGGAGACCTGCCCACCAGGGCCAGAATCTGGACAGTGATGGAGAAATTTCTGCTGCAAAAATGTCCGCCGCGTCAGGGAATACAAACCACATACGAGAGGGTGTTGATGTTGTTTCTCAGATACATAGGATGAACCTGTTTTCTTTCTGCTAATAGAAAGCAATCAGTCAAGCAAGGACTTCAGAGTGGATGAGGGGTACATAAGACCACACAATGATGGCATTCAAGAGAAAGAAAAGAGGTAAGGATGCAAAATTTAAAAAAAAAATAGGACTTAATGAAAGCTAATTTCATCAAGCCCAGGTCACTGATGGAAAGATGTAAAATCAAGAAACCAGTGAAATAACACGTAACAGGTGAGTCAAACATTACCAGTCGCATCAAACAGTGGAAGTGAAATGGCACCATCTAGCCCACCTGGTGAAATCCAAAGCGAGAACTTAAAGGGAGTAAGGATGATTCACAAAATGCGGTCGGGACACAAGAAAAGTGAGTTTGGAAGGACACTGAAGACAGAAAAAAGAATAAGGAAACCACCAAAATTTCAACTCAAAGATACATTTTAAACTGCATGGGATGGCCCACTGTCAATATCGTGGCTGCCTGGGAACAAAAAGGGTGGTCTCCAGATCCCCCAGAACCCCACTATACACCAGGAGGACAAGGAGGAAAGGAAGAAACCCCCTTTGCCTGCCAGAATGCGCACGAGGGGAGGAAGGCAAACCCCTAGCAGTTGCTGCTTTGACACATCACCTGCCCCAGCAGCAGGCGGCTCGCTACCCACTCACATTCCCCAGGACTGGCTGCTCCATGAATCCTCTGGGCACCTGTGCCCAACAGACTTCCTTAGCAAGCTCCACTGGAACGTTGAAAAATTAACATTGAGTGTTTACTGTGCACGCTGTGCCATGTGGAACTCATGCACAAGGCTTGATGGATCCCTCCTGACAAAACAATCTTGAGGTAGATACGATAATTATCCCCATTTTAGGGTTGATGGAAACCAAGGCTGAGTGAGGGAAAGTCACCCACCCAACGCTGCCCTACGAGTGAGCAGCAGGGTTAGCCTCTCCAGTCAGAGCGAGTGTCTTCACTCCCCATGGGAAGAAGACTTTCCATCACAAGCCTAAATCACCCAGCAGGAAACCAGCCCAGCCCTGTCTTCTCAGTGAGGCCTTTTCTAACACGGGTGCTTATCTCCATCTCAGGATCAAAGGATCTGTTGCTTCTGGCAAAAGGGCCAGGCCAACAGGATCACTCGGACATCATAATCCCTGCCTGGTTTTTCTATGGGTCTAGAAGCCAGCAGGGATGGCCCTATCATTTCGTGGCCAGAGCCCAAGGGCAGCTTTTATAGGGTCAGGCAAGTGGGTTGGAAGCCACCTAGCAGGAAGAACAGTCTCTGCATTCCACAGCCAGGCCCACGGAGAGGAGTCTGCAGGCCCTGCCAGAGGCACACAGCACTGCCACTCCCATGCAGGCCTCATCTCTCCCACTGACAGAGTGAACCCAGCTGCTCACAGAAAAATCGAACTCAAACCTGGGGTCGGAGGTAGAGGGTTCCAGTTTCCTGACTCTTCTTCAAATGTAAGACATCCTACACTGAAACTAGCTGACTCCCTTCCAGGCTCCGGTCCATGTAGGCATGGGTAAGGTGAAATCAGCCTCAAGCAAACCACTTTGAAAGAGCATGAGGTCCTAGGCCCTTGTTCGTTCTCTTTGCAGTGTGAATTGGTGAACTGCATTTGAATCCTGCACTCACCTGCAACAGATGCAGCTACTTAATGACCACACGGTGGAAAAGCACCGCTTTTACTGGGAGGTACAAGACCTGGTTTCTAGCCCCAAATCTACACATCTTGTCATACTGCCTGTGCCCTATCTCTCTTTGCCTTGGTTTCCTTATCTCCAAATAGGGAAAAGCAGCCTGTCCCCAATGAGCTCCCCGAAGGGTTGTATAAAATGAGACAACGGAGGCAAAGCCCTCTGAATTCCTAAGCAGCCATGTTCTCACCATCACCGACCATGGCGCCCACCGTTCTTCTCCCCTGACTTTGCCCCCAAAGGCCCAGGAGCACAGACAGTTAAATAGCATCCCTCAAGGCCTGGAACAGGAGGAGCTTTGCATTCCAGTAGATTTTGCTGATGCCCTCAATAGAGGTGATCCTGATAGAATCAGAGGAAAAGAAAATATTCTTCTCTAGCAGCCAGAGGGCCCTTCCATCTTGCCTGTTCTCCCAAATTGCCTGGCAACACTACCCCTTCCCCAGAAAGGCTCTGGATCAATGATTCTGGAAACCACTTAAGTCCTAAAGACAATTTTAAAACACCAGGAGAAAAATGCTCCTGCTCCTCCCCGGCCCCACCTTCTAGAGGTATTCCTTTCTAGCAACCCCGAGGGGAGGTTCATCCCTGGGAGCTCTGCAGGAGAAGGTCCCCATTCCACACCATCTGGAAAATAGAGGGGAGTGCTCATATGTGTGACCTTAGTGATCTCACAAGTGCATCAAAAAAAGCAACTGGCCAAGGAAACAGTTAAACCAGCCTGAACATGCCAGGCAGGCCCACCATAAGTCACTGTTTGAGTCAGGCTTGTGACCAAGGGTGTGTAGGCAAGGATGAGTGGGCAAGGCTGGAGGGGAAAAGCAGGCAAACCACTCTGAAGCAGGACGGAGGGTCGAGGACAAGGGCAGGGCAGAGGCGCACAGGGCAGGGCCAGTTCAGGGAGACCGCTGCAGGATGAGCTCTGTGATCTCGGCCCTGCTACCCAGCCTCATGGGTATCCCGTAGTAGGCTGTGCCTGGGCTGACATACACGAATGTAGCCTGGGCCACCTGGTAGAGACCAGCAAAGAAGGGATTCAGGAGATAGGCTGCTACGTTCAAGGGGAAGATCTGCCCAGCATGTGTGTGCCCAGAAAGGATCAGGTTAATATCTGGCCGAGCCTGGAGAGCTCTCTTGGCAGCCAGGGGCTGGTGAGCTAGCAAGATGATTGTGTGGTCTGGGCTGCAGCCCTCCAGGGCCTTGTCAAGATCCATGCCATGGCCAGAGTAGTGCAGGATGTCTGCTTCAATATCGTCCACCCCAGCCAAGCAGATCCAGTCCTCATCCTCACTCCCACCGCCACTGCCACCACCACCACGTTGGGCCCGTGTGGCGGAAATCTTCACATTCTCATTATGAAGAGGCTGGACATGCAGGGATTCCAGAAGTGCAAACCAGTTGCTGACATCTGACGTGTAGTACTCATGATTGCCTGTAACGAAGTAGGCACCGAGACGTGAATGAAGCTGGCCCAGAGGAGCGACAGCCGTCCGCAGGACCGAGGCTTCTGAGTCGGAGAGGTCACCCACAATCACCGTGATGTCTGGTTCCAGCACATTCACCATCCTCACAAACATTTCCATCTTGGTCCTGCCCACTGTGGGGCCCAAGTGAATGTCTGAGAGGAGCACGATCTTGAGGTTGTTCATTGAGGCAGGCAGCTGATGGATGGGCACCTCCACAGTTTTCACAGCCGGGGGCTGTGCGGCATTCAGAATCCCGGCCACACTGAGCACAGCAGTCACTCCCACTGCCAGGGCAGGCCTGAGCACGAGCTTCCTTGTCTTGTCAAGGCTGCCCACGACCCTACCACTGCGCCAGGCCAAGAGCTGGTAGGCCTGCTCCATGCCGCTGAGGATGCAGAGGAAGAAGAGCATGATGATGTAAGCACCCAGGCAGGAGTAGGCGGCCAAGGAAAAGAGATAGGGCTCTTCGGCCACTAAAAAGAACATGGTAAAGAAACTGGAATGGGCCAGGGCCAGAAATGCCAGAACCACCACCTTCCAAAGCTGAAAACAGGTTGACTCTGCAGCTGGGGAGTGGCAGAGGTTGCTCACTGTGCTGCGCCAAATGTAGAGGGAGCCAATGAGCAAGAGCGAGTTGACAAACAGGGCAAGCTGCAAGCGAAGCAGCCAACGCCAGGCCCTGAGCTCAAGGCTCTCTGCCAGATACGAGCGGGAGGCGATCATGGACACGAAGACAGTGACAGCAGCCAGGGTGGCCTTCGCACCTAGGGACAGCTGCCTGAAGATGGCCATTTTCTCTGCTCCTAGTAGGCTCCCCCACCAGTTCTGTGCTGGTGGACTCTGGAAATGAGTTCCTTAGAAAGGACAGTAGCCAAGGAGAGGTTTCCAGGTCAACTCCGCCTGCAACCAGGAACCAGCATCAGCTTTGTGGGATATTAGAGCGTCCTTGTACCCATTCAAAACTCAAAGGCCACTTACATCTGCCCAACCCACCTTGAATCCAAGCCACTCAAATACCAGTCAGTTGCTAGCTATAGTTTATTATTCAAAAAGAAACTCACAGCATTGCGACATGATGGGCAGTTTTCATTTTCTTACCACATGTTCTATACGTTTAAAGTTTCTCTACAGTGAGCATGTACTTGTTTTATAAAAACATTCCAAATCAGCGGTATTCAAAGTGTGGTCTGGAGAGAGCCCTTCAGGGGTCCAATTAGTCAAAACTATTTTTATTATAATTCCAAGCCATTACTGCCTTTTCCATTCTCACTCTGTCCTGAAGGTGGAGTCTTCCAGAGGCTATGTGACATGTGATATGGCAACAGATTTAATGCAGAAATAAACATGAAAATTTGACTGTCTTCTATTAAGAGACATTGAAAGAGATTTGCAGAAATGTAAAATAGTGCAACTCTTCACCCTAAAATTTGGGGAGAAATACTATTGTTTTTCAAATATATATGTTTATTAATGTGTAATGATGTAGTGTTTCTTAATAAATAGTTTAAAATATTCTCTAGGGCTGGGCACAGTGGCTGACGCCTATAATGACAGCACTTTGGGAGGCCGAGGCAGGCAGATTACCTGAGGTCAGGAGTTCAAGACCAGCCTGGCCAACATGGTAAAACCCTGTCTCTACTAAAAATTCAAAAATTAGCCAGGCATGGTGGCGGATGCATGTAATCCCAGCTACTCGGGAGGCTGAGGCAGGAGAATCACTTGAACCTGGGAGGTGGAAGTTGTAGTGAGCCAAGATCGTGCCACTGCACTCCAGCCTGGGTGAAAGAGCGAGACTCTGTCTCAAAAAAAAAAAAAAAAAGGAATATTCTCTTAATTTCTAGGACAGCTAAAATTTAGTTAAAATTTGAGAACCGCTGGGTCACGAGGTCAGGAGATCGAGACCATCCTGGCTAACATGGTGAAACCCCGTCTCTACTAAAAATACACACACACACACAAAAATTAGTCCGGTGTGATGGCGGGCGCCTGTAGTCCCAGCTACTCGGGAGGCTGAGGCAGGAGAATGGCGTGAACCCTAAAGAAATGTAAACAAGGAGATAATGGAAAGCTAGACTGCTGGTATCTTTCTTTAGCTGTGGGCACAGAAGCCCAAGAGGGACACCTAGGCACCTGAAATGAGAATCCTGGGGTGATGCCAGCCTCGCTGTGTGGGCCTCAGGTATGGCAGCCACAGGGCATCCACCCTGACCCAATGACGCTGCACAAGACTGATGAGCTCACATCAGACAGATTGACCCTGTCCACCTGTTCCTGGTTCATAAATCCTTCTCTCTCTCCCTACCCCCACTCCCAGATACTGGTTAAGATCTGCCTTTCCCCTAGCCCCTTACCCTGCCACTGTTCTCCTGAACTGTGCCCCAGTTCCACCTTCCCCAGTGGTTCTCACAGCTGGCTAGCTCTGACTCCTAAGGTCCTACGGGCCTTCTGGACAAGAAAATTCTGTCTACATACTGCGGTAGGGGAACCATAGATGGGGTGAAGAGGGAGCAGCAAATAATCTGTGCTGACTTTTTCCCAAAATGAAAACATTTTCAGCAGCTGTTTTCCAAATACTTAAGATGTTCAATCTTGGTTGTAGATAAATGTACCACTGTTCTCTGCCCTAGGCACGTTATTGAAAGCGTTATTAAAGGGTGTAACTTACAAGTCAACGGTGTCAAATGCTACCAGCTCTTACTTAAAGCATACTGCAGGCTCAGCCCACCTACACCCTGGAGGAACCAAAGTTGGTCCGCGGAACGTGCAGAGGAGCAGCTTGCAACTACCCACTCTCCTTTCCGCAGGTGTGATGCAAACCTCCCCAGGCAGCGCTTCGGAGCCCCTCAGCCAGTCGCCTCAGCTCGGACGCAGCGAGTGAAGCTGTCCTTCCTCTCCCACCAACTGTGCACGCCCCGCGCCTCACCTATTCGCCTCGCCAGCCCTCCCCCGATCAACGATGGCATCCCCCGGCAGCCTGCCTATTCCCCCCCTCAACCTGGACCCCCAAACGCCGAAGGAAAAGGGTCTCACAAATACAAAGAAAAACCCAAGCCAAAGGGCAGGCGACGGGGAGTGGTGAGAAAGGAACAAGATGCACGAAGAGGGAGAGCACCCAGAGGGGAACTAACCCAATGTTCCCACTGCAGGGGCCTCTCCTGACCCCATTTTTCTCCTTCCGGAGCGCTCCGCAGAGCACGAACTGGGAAAGCGAGGGCGCCGCAAACCAGAGCCGGAGGCACCCTCTAACCCGCGCAACTTGGAATCCCCTCCCGGAAAGCCAACTTAGGAAATGTTTACACGCACCTCGTCTCAACACCTCGTTACAGATGGGGAAGTGGATCCAAGCGCAAAGGGCGGCCGGAGCGGAACGCACAAGCGACCTAGCTGCCTGGAAGGACGCGCGCCCCGCCCGGCCCGCCCCCGACGGGAAGGCCGGTCCACTGCCTGCGTTCCGCCGGCCGCAAGCCTGCTGGGGGGCACTTCGGGGCTCAGGCTCCCCGCCCTGCGGGACCGCGGGTGGCTGCGACCCCAGCCCGGTTCCCCGCCAGCCTGTCCCCTAGCAATGCCTCCCCGTACCCGGGTCCCGCAGACTTACGCGCAAGGCGCGCGTAGGGCCCAGAAGCAGCAGAGCCAGCAGCAGAGGGAGGATGCGAACCAGGAACCCCGGCATGACCACCAGCCTCCCGGCTCTGCAGTCGGCGCCCAGGCCGGCCGCTTCGCGTCACTTGACTAAGGACCCACGGCCTGGCACCGCCCCTCGTCGGCCCAGCAGCCAGCCCTTGCGCCTGCTCAGCCCCGCGCCCCGCCCCGCTGTGGCCGAGCCGGGCGGGTGGGGGCGGCTAGGAGGCTGCGCGCCGCCGCGTGACTCCAGGATAGTACTATCTGGGTTTTGCAGGCGTCTTCCCTCGGAAGGGACCCTTTGGAACTGCAGTCCGGAGGGCCTGCTTTCAGCAGCTTGATAACGCGCCTCGGGGATTGGACATGAATCATGGTCTCCCTGTTCCCTGGCTGCTTTGAGAGAGCAGAAGAGGGAAATTGTTAATCATTAAACCTAAACGCCCTAGATGGAATCCGCGTCTCATATACGGGCTCTTTGAATAACTCTAAGCCAGGGGTTAGCAAAATGTGGTCGGTCCCTGGAGCCACTGTATCAACTCACCTGGAACTTGTTAGAATGAAAATCCTGCTCACGCCTGTAATCCCAGCACTTTGGGAGGCCGAGGCGGGCGGATCGCCTGAGGTCAGGAGTTCCAGACCAGCCTGACCAGCATGATGAAACCCCGTCTCTACTAAAAATACAAAAATTAGCCGGGCGTGGTGGCAGGCGCCTGTAATCCCAGCTACTGAGGAGGCTGAGACAGGAGAATCGCTTGAACCCGGGAGGTGGAGGTTGCAGTAAACTGAGATCGAGCCATTGCGCTCCAGCCTGGGCAATAACAGCGAAATTCTGTATCAAAAAAAAAATTTTTTTTTAAATAACCTTAGTTTGTGCCTTGGTGTTCCAAAAAGCCTTTTTACATTGTATAACAAAGTAGCCAAAATTCTATTTGTTCACTCCTTTCTCCTTTCCTACTGGACATTTCCTTGAGAGATTGAGAAAGTATCAGAAAGGACATTTCATTGAGAGATTGAGAAAGTATCAGTTACTGGCTTTTCTTTCTTAGGTTTTTGTTTTTTGGTTTGGGGGTTGTTTTTTTGTTTTGTTTTTGTTTTTTTTTTGAGACAGGGTCTCACTCTGTCACCCAGGCTGGAGTGGGGCGCGATCACGGCTTACTGCAGCTTTGGCCTCCTGGGCTCAAGCAATTCTCCCGTCTCAGCCTACCAAGTGGCTGGGACTGCAGGCGTGCGCCACCACACCCGGCTAATTTTTGTATTTTTTGTGGAGACAGGGTCTCACCACGTTTCCCAGGCAGGTCTTGAAGTTCTGGGATCAAGCAATCTACCTGCCTGGACCTCCCAAAATGCTGGAATTACAGACATGAGCCACCGTGCCTGGCTTCTTTTCATGCCTGGAGTACCAATTCCGTGTCCTTGCACTGTGAAGTCCTTTCCAAGCTCTGCAATTCTAGTTCAGTATTAAAGAACAAGGGCTCTGGAGGAAGTACACTTGAGTTGGAATTCCAGCTCTGCCACTTACTGTCTGTGTAACTGTGGGCAAATTACTTAACCTCTCTGAGCTTAGTTTCTTTGTTGGTCAAGCAGGGCTAATAATATCAAATTCACTGGATAATTGGGGAAATTACCAGAGATGATGACGATAAGAAGCTTGGTATATACAGGATGTTAGTGGGACAGTTGATGAAATCAGAATTAGACTTGTAGGTTAGATTAGTACCATGCATCAATGTTAATTTCCTTTTTGGGGGAGTGAGGGGACAGAGTTTCAGTCTGTCACCCAGGCTGGAGTGCAGTGGCACAATCTCGGCTCACTGCAACCTCCGCCTCCTAGGTTCAAGTGATTCTCCCACCTCAGCCTCCAAAGTAGCTGGGATTACAGGCACCCACCACTAGGCTTGGCTAATTTTTGTATTTTTAGTAGAGATGGGGTATCACCATGTTAGCCAGGCTGGTCTGGAGCTCTTGACCTCAAGTGATTTGCCCACCTCGGCCTCCCAAAGTGCTGGGATTACAGGCATGAGCCACTGTGCCCGGCCGCATCAATGTTAACTTTCTGATTTTGATAATGGTACACGGTCTAAATATTAAATAATAGTTTTGTATTAGTGTATTGATTTGGGTAACGGTAATGGTAATTTTGGTAATGGTTATATAAAAGAACATCCTTGTTTTTTAGGAAACAAAAGGGCATCATCTTTGCAACTGATTCTCAAACAGTTCACAAAAAAAAAAAAAAAATGGAGAGAGAGAGAGAGAGGGAGAGAAATGGTATTCCAGGCATGAAAAGAACGTGAGAAAGAAAAGCAAATGTGGTAAAATGTTAACATTTGGAAAATCAATGAAGGAATTCTTTTTACTCTTTTTTTCAACTTTTTGTTTCTAAGCCTGAAATTATTGCAGAATGAAGTTTAAAAACAAAACAAAACAAAAATCCTTAACACATGGCAGATTCAACTTCTTCTACCTTCTTTCCTACTCTGTACACTCAAGGTTATCATATGCAATAGGTATTTTTAACTGAATTGAGGTAGAAAGGGTTTAGAGCAGGAGTTGGCAAACTAAGGGCAGAGGATCAAATCTGGCCTGCTGCCTGTTTTTCTTTTTCTTTTTTAAAATTCTTTTTACTAAGAATCGGCACAATTTGCTGCCAGTTTTTCTATGGCCTGCCACCTAAAAATGGTTTTTACATTTTTAAATGAATGAAAAAAAATCAAAAGAATAATATTTTATGGCATTTGAAAATGTTGTAAGTTTCCTGTGTCAGTGTCCATAAATAAAGTTTTGTGGGGTTGGTTTTTGTTTTTTTGTTTTGTTTTGTTTTTCTAGACACAGTCTTGCTCTGTCACCCAGGCTGGAGTGCAGTGGTGCAATCATAGCTCACAGCAGCCTTGAACTCCTGGGCTGAAGCAGTCGTCCCATGTCGGCCTCCTGAGTAGCTAAGTAGCTGGGACTACAGGCGAGTGCCACCATGCCTGAATAATTTTTTTTTCTAAAGACAAGATCTTGCCTTGTTGCCAGGGTTGGTCTTGAACTCCTGGCCTCAAGTAATCTGCCCACTTTGGCTGCCAAAGTGCCAAGATTACACATAAATAGTTTTCTTAGAACACAGCCACCTATAATCCTCTGCATATTGCATATGGTTGCTTTCACGCTGCAATGGTAGAATGGAGTAGTTGCAACACAGATCTTAGGACCTACAAAACTGAATATATTTATGTTCTAGCCCTTTACAGTATAAGCTTGCCAAAGGAATATAGATTGTAGATTGTTTCTGAGATTTTTAGTATTTGACTATGTTTGTAGTTGAAATAGCAATAGTAGTAATAGCCATTGTTGTGCTGAATGCTTTACCAGTATGTGTCACTATTCCTCCCAATCCGAGCTGCATGCTATTATCCACATTTCACAGATGAGAAAGCTGAGACCCAGAGGAGTTAAATGACTTGCCAGTAGCCACAGAGCTGGGGAGCAGTAGAGTCTCTAAAGTTACATTGCCTGACATTAGGGCCTGAGTTATTTTCACAAGGCTATGCTTCTGCTCATAGTGTACTGTTTGGTTCCCATTTAAATGCACAGACAGAGTGTGTTGGATGCAAAGCCCCCTGCATACTGGAGAATATGAAGGGACCATGAGAAGGCTGTCACCCTGCAGGCACTCATCTCTAAACATGGTACATGCTCTAATATAGACTAATACTTCTCCAAGTCTGATCCTTAGACCAGTGCTGTGCAATAAGTACAGAAATTCCGCCTAGGCACTTAGAAACTTGCAGCAATTTGAGAAAGTAAGTCTATCTGTTGAATCTAATAATGAACAAAATCATTATGCATCTATTTTTATTTCATTGTTCTAGTAATTTTTTATTTTTATTTTTTTAGACAGAGTTTCGCTTTTATTGCCCAGGCTGGAGTGCAATGGCACGATCTTGGCTCACTGCAACCTCTGCCTCCTGGATTCAAGCGATTCTCCTGCCTCAGCCTCCTGAGTAGCTGGGATTACAGGCATGTGCCACCATGCCCCGCTACTTTTATATTTTCAGTAGAGATGGGGTTTCTCCATGTTGGTCAGGCTGGTCTCAAACTCCCGACCTCAGGTGATCCGCCTCCCTCGGCCTCCCAAAGTGCTGGGATTACAGGCGTGAGCCACCACGCCTAGCCTCTAGTAGTTTTTGTTTGTTTGTTTTTGAGACAGAGTTTCACTTTATCGCCCAGACTGGAGCGCAGTGGCATGATCTTGGCTCACTGCAACCTCCACCTCCTGGGTTCTCGCAATTAAACCTCAGCCTCCTGAGTAGCTGGGACTACAGGCTCACACCACCATGCCAGGCTGATTTTTTCGTATTTTAGTAGGGATGGGGTTTCACCATGTTGCCCAGGCTGGTCTTGAGCTCCTGAGCTCAGGCAATCCACCCCCCTCAGCCTCCCAAAGTGCTAGGATAACAGGTGTGAGCAACCGCACCCGGCCTATTTTTCTAATAATTTATTTTTATTGAATTTTTATGAAAGGATCAATCCTTGATAGGCAGGAAAGAGCACTAATAACTAAAAAAAAAAAAAAAAAAAGGCCGGGCGTGGTGGCTCATGCCTGTAATCCCAGCACTTTGGGAGGCCGAGGTGGATGGATCACAAGGTCAGGAGTTCAAGACCAGCCTAGCCAAGATGGTGAAACCCTGTCTCTACTAAAAACTACAAAAATTAGCCGGGTGCAGGCCGGGTGCAGTGGCTCACGCATGTAATCCCAGCACTTTGGGAGGCCAAGATGGGTGGATCACTTGAGGTCAGGAGTTTGAGACCAGCCTGACCAACATGGTAAAACCCCATCTCTACTAAAAATACAAAATATTAGCCAGCTGTGGTGGCGGGCGCCCGTAATCCCAGCTACTCAGGAGGCTGAGGCAGGAGAATTGCTTGAAACTGGGAGGCAGAGGTTGCAGTGAACCGAGATTGCGCCACTGTACTCCAGCCTGGGCAACAGAGTGAGACTCAGTCTTAAAAAAAAAAAAAAAAAAACTAGCTGGGTGTGGTGGCAGGTGCCTGTAATCCCAGCTACTCGGGAAGCTGAGGCAGGAGAATCGCTTGAAGCCGGGCGGTAGAGGTTGCAGTGAGCCAAGATGGCGCTACTGCACTCCAGCCCGGGCGACAGAGCGAGACTCTGTCTCAAAAAAAAAAAAAAAAAAAAAAAACTTTAGGCAAATGGAATCATTCTCGATGGATCCCCCCTGCCCCCAGATTGAACTGTTATTTGTAGCTCTAATTCTTTCATTTTCCCTGCTGTAATATATTCTTCTATATGCATTTACTCT
This sequence comes from Pan troglodytes, assembly GCF_028858775.2. Taxonomy (NCBI): domain Eukaryota; kingdom Metazoa; phylum Chordata; class Mammalia; order Primates; family Hominidae; genus Pan; species Pan troglodytes. Next base: position 37,124,972 of record NC_086015.1, read on the forward strand.
CTTTTTTTTAAATCTACTCTTCTGTTTATGGACAGGTTATTCCTGCTTTCTGCCATTAAGAACAATGTTGCATTACCTTACTGTAGACACTTGTTAATTACAAAAGAAAACAAATGAAGTAGGGAAAACAGACATCACCTTAATAAAATGATCAAAATTAACACAGACAAGGGGTGGGCATTGTGTTATTTAGATTTTACACCTGAGACAGATGGCACATTGCTTCTGTGGCATTCTAGCCAAAGAGCTTAATCTGAATTTAGTCATGAGCTTAATCTGGATTTAGTCATGAGCTTAATCTGAATTTAGTCATGAGGAAACATCAGGAAAACCTCAAATGAGGAACTTTTTATAAAGTTAACCGGCCTGTGTTCTTTAAAAAAAAAAAAAAAAGGCCAGGCGCGGTGGCTCATGCCTGTAATCCCAGCACTTTAGGAGGCCGAGGCGGGTGGATCATGAGGTCAGGAGTTCGAGACCAGACTGACCAATACGGTGAAACCAGTCTCTACTAAAAATACAAAAATTAGCCTGGCATGGTGGCACGGGCCTGTAATCTTAGCTACTCAGGAGGCTGAGGCAGGAGAATCGCTTGAACCCTGGAGGTGGAGATTGCAGTGAGCTGAGATCATGCCATTGCACTCCAGCCTCTGCAGCAGAGCGAGACTCCATCTCAAAACAAAACAAAAAACAAAAAAAAGACTTTATTTTTTAGAGTGGTTTTAGATTCATAGCGAAACTGAGCGGAAACTACAGAGTTCAAATATACTCCATGACCCTACAACATGCGCAAGCTCCCCCACTGTCAATGTCTTGCACTAGAATGGTACATTTGAACCTACATCAACACATCGTTATCACCCAAAGTCCGGTTTACATTAGGGCTCACTCTTAGTGTTGTACATATTATGGATTTTAACAAATGTATAGCATATATCCACCATTATACTATCATATAGAATAGTTTCACTGCTCCAATAATCCTCTGTTCTCTACCCATTCATTCCTCCCTTTCCATAATTCTCAGCAACCACTGATCCTTTTACTGTCTCCATAGTTTTGCCTTTTCCAGAATGTCATTTGGCTGGAATCACACAGTATGTAGCCTTTTCAGATTGGCTTCTTTCAACCTAGTAATATGCACTTAAGACTTCTCCATGTCTTTTCATGGCTTGATAGCTCATTTCTTTTTGGCTTGGAATAAAATTCCATTGTGTGTATATACCACAGTTTATGTATCCACTTACCCACTGAAGGACATCTTGGTTGATTCCAAGTTATGGTAATTGTGAATAAAGTTGCTACAAACATCCATTCGCAGGTGTGTGCATAAGTTTTAACCCATTTGGGTAAATACCAAGAAGTGCAATTTCTGGATTGTATGAGTAGAGTATGCCTAGTTTTGTAAGAAACGGCCCAACTGTCTTCTAAACTGTATGTACCATTTTGCATTGCCACTATCAATGAATGAGAGTTCCTGTTGCTCCACATCCTTGTCAGCATGTGACATTGTCAGTGTTTTGGATTTTGTAGTGGTATCTCATTGCTGTTTTGGCCTATATTTTTCAAAAATGACAACGGCATGACAAGAAAAGCCGAGGAACCAGTTTAAAGGATATGAAATAGACTAGATGTAACAGTGATCATGGATGGACTGCATCCTAAGAGAAAAAAGTGCCATGAAAGACATAATTGGAACAGCTGACAAAACTGGAAATGGAACATGATTGAAGTCTTCTATCAGTATTAAATTTCCTAAATTTGATTGTCTGATAGTTTCATTCTTAGGACATACATACTGAAAGACTAAGGGGTTGGGCACGGTGGCTCACGCCTGTAATCCCAGCACTTTGGGAGGCAGAGGCGGGTAGATCACCTAAGGTCAGGAGTTCAAGAACAGCCTGGCCAACATGGCAAAACCTCATCTCTAGTAAAAAATAGAAAAATTAGCCAGGTATGGTGGCGTGTGCCTGTGATCCCAGCTACTCGGGAGGCTAAGGCAGGGAGAATTGCTTGAACCCGGGAGGCGGAGGTTGCAGTGAGCCGAGATCGCGCCACTGCACTCCAGCCTGGGTGACAGGGCGAGACTCTGTCTCAAAAAAAAAAAAAAGAAAAAAAAAGACTAAGGGACAGTGGGCCTGATATATGCAACCTATCTCAAATGAGTCAGAAAAAAATGTAAAGATAGAAATGTGGTATAACGTTAGCAACTTGTGAATCTTGATGAAGGGTATATAGGAATTTTTTGTACTGTTTTTGCAGCTTTCTTGTAAATTATTTCAAGATTTAAAAGTTTAAAGATTTTTTTAAAGTGCTGCCATTAACATTCCATCCATGTTTTTTGATGCACACGCGCAAGCTTCTCCAGCATATTCCACCGAATGGTGTTGCAGATTCATAAGGTGTGCACATCTTCAACCTGACTAGCTATACAGTTTACAAAGTGCTGACATCCTTATTAATTTTATTTTTGCACTGTCTTTTTCTCTCACTAAAATTTGAGGTTGGGCAGTGCTATTAAAAGTGCGGCCCTTGGGCCCGCAGCATTAGCCTCATCAGGGTGCTGGTTAAACACACAAATCGTCAGACCTCCACCCCAGACTTTCTGAATCAGAAACTCTGGGGGCACAGCCCAGGAATCTTCGTTTTCACAAACCTCCAAGCGAATATAAAGATCGCAGATTATATAGACCGTAGGGCCGAGGTATATAATCTATTAGGGCCGCGTCGGCCTTGCAGGCGGGTCTCCAAGTGAATGAGCGGCAGAGCCCCATCATGCGCATCAGCCTGCGTGAACCAGTGCGCAGCGCGCCTTCCCTGGGCACCCTCTCGGCGCTGGCAGCTGGCGCCCAGATCCCCCGGCTGGGTGGGGAGGGGCGGCCGGACGGGGCGGGCCGGAGGCTGGCGTCCCCGCCCCGAAAGCACTGGGCCCGCTGCGTCGCACCGTCCTCTTTCCTTTCCTTCTCCCTCCCCTTTTCCCTTCCTTCGTCCCTTCCTTCCTTCCTTTCTTTCGCCGGGCGCGATGGGGCCGGAGCGCCGGGGGGCCGCGGCGCTGCTAGCGCTGCTGTGCGTGGCCTGCGCGCTGCGCGCCGGGCGCGCCCAATACGAACGCTACAGCTTCCGCAGCTTCCCACGGGACGAGCTGATGCCGCTTGAGTCGGCCTACCGGCACGCGCTGGACAAGTACAGCGGCGAGCACTGGGCCGAGAGCGTGGGCTACCTGGAGATCAGCCTGCGGCTGCACCGCTTGCTGCGCGACAGCGAGGCCTTCTGCCACCGCAACTGCAGCGCCGCGCCGCAGCCCGAGCCCGCCGCCGGCCTCGCCAGCTATCCCGAGCTGCGCCTCTTCGGGGGCCTGCTGCGCCGCGCGCACTGCCTCAAGCGCTGCAAGCAGGGCCTGCCAGCCTTCCGCCAGTCCCAGCCCAGCCGCGAGGTGCTGGCGGACTTCCAGCGCCGCGAGCCCTACAAGTTCCTGCAGTTCGCTTACTTCAAGGCAAGTCCGCCTCGCCCCGTCCCAGGCCCCGGCCCCGCCCCTGACCCAGCCTCCAGGCCCTGGCCCCGCCCCTGCGCCCAGGGCCGCGTTGCCCCTCCAGTTCTAGACCTGGCTCCCTCCCATCCAGCCCCGCCAAAGGTCTCCTCCAAATCCTGCCTCCTTCTTCATCTCAACTAAAGATGAAAATGCCTTTCTTGAAGGGTAACTCTAAGGTAGAGAATACGTACACAGAACGCAGTACAGCGCCAGGCACCCAACAAAGTGCCTGATAAACGTTCTCTGTTATTTGAGGGCAGACGCCTCTTTTCTGTATATACCATTAAAGTCGCCTTTTTTCTCAAGTGATTGGTGACTTGCGATAATAAAGCAGAAGACCTGAGGAGCCGACAAGTACCGTTTATTTTTATTTTTTGTTGAGACAGGGTCTCACAGTCGCCCAGGCTGGAGTGCAGAGGCGCTATCATGGCTCACTGCAGCCTTGACCTCCTCAGGCTCAGGTGATCCTCCACCTCAGCCTCCTGAGTAGCTGGGATTATAGGCGCGCGCCACCACACCTAGCTAATTTTTTGGTATTTTTTGTAGAGACAGAGTTTCGCCACGTTGCCCAGGCTGATCTCGAACTCCCGAACTCAAGTGATCCTCCCACCTCGCCTCCCAGAGTTCTGGGATTACAGTCGTGAGCCATTGCACCCAGCTGACTAGTTCCTTTTAAAGAGGATGAAATTGAGGCCAGGGAAGGGCAGGGACTCCTTGCAAGGACACATCCCTGCTTAAAGGGGACCTCGTGCACCGTGAGTCATCAGGATTGGCCCTCTCCGCTGTTTCTCTCTTTCATCTAGAATTTAACACAGTTCACTGCCTCCTTTTAATGGCTGCTTAAGTTCTCTCTGTGATTGCTGGCTAAAAATAGCCACAAATTGCAGTTCTCTATCCTATGGGTTCTCACTCTGAGGACCCACAAGTTTTAAGAATGGTTAGATTCCCTGTCACTAGATAAAGAGGCTCTAGCTTGGTGGGTCTTCACAGGGTTTGGCTAAAAGAGCCCTCTCAAAGCCCAGTTTCTCCTTTCTCTGAGAAAGATTTTAAAAGGAATATATTGTGTTTTTTAAAATTACTACAAAAATAAATTCATGGCATATCCTAGACTCTTGAGGTAGAAGGTTTTTGTTTTTAAACTTTGTTTTCAGTTTCCGGACTGCAAGATCTGTTTTTTCAGATTTCCACCGAGACAGAGCCACGTGTATGTTGTATTTATATGAGCAATAAAATAACACAAAACCCCAAAGAGGGGAAAAGCTGGGTTACTTCTATACTTCTATGCTTAGTTACAGTTTTATTTAAAGTATCAGTTTTGTGAATGTTTGTTCTGGCAATTAAAAGAAAACAGTTTTAAAACAGAAGCAGGGAATGAGATTAATAAAATTCCAGAATGTTGAAAATGAGGGCTGGTTCATACGAAGCATCATTTTTTAAGCTAAAAATGACTTATCTAATTCTTTTTTTGTATAGCTTTTGGCAAATATGTTCTGAACCAAATTTAGGTCACATAATCAAGAGGAAATCATTTTATTTTTAAACCTAGAGAATACTAGAACCTCTGATTTCTTTAATATACAGATGAATTTGAACAAGTGATACAGGGAAGAGGGGAAGAACATTTTACTCAATGTGACCATAAGGCATGGGTTTTCTCCTTCATCATGGTGGCCCCAAAAGGTTAGGATGGTCATAGCTTCTCTTCAAAACCCTTTACAGGTCTTGTAACAATCACTTAGTTGAAAGTCAGTAAAATACTATCTATCTATCTATCTATCTGTTTTTTTTGAGACACAGTTTCACTTTGTCACCCAGACTGGAATGCAGTGGCACGATCTCAGCTCACTGCAACCTCTGCCTCCGGGGTGCAAGCAATTCTTGTATCTCAGCCTCCTGAGTAGCTGGGAATACGGGCATGTGTCACCACACCCAGCTAATTTTTGTATTTTTAGTAGAGATGGGGTTTTACCATGTTGGCCAGGCTGGTCTCGAACTTCTAACCTCAAGTGATCCACCTACCTTGGCCTCCCAAAATGCTGAGATTACAGTCTGGGATTTGAACCACCGTGCCCGGCCACCATCTTAACATTTTGAGATCTCTTATAGGGCAGGAAAAAGCTAAGAATTTTATTAATAAACGTGAATGTTACTTAATTGTTTCAATGGAAGATATAACTGAAAAAGTAATTTTTGGTGGAGATATTGTATGGTGTATTTTTTCTCAATGATGTTTATGGCCTGGCATAATGGCTCATGCCTATAATCCCAGCACTTTGGGATGCCAAGGTGGGAGGATCTCTTGAGTCCAAGAGTTCAAGACCAGCCTGGGCAATATAATGAGATCTCATCTGTACAAAAACATTAAAAAATTAGCTGGGTGTGGTGGCGTGCCCTTCTAGTTTCAGCTACTCAGGAGGCTGAGGCTGGAGGATCACTTGAGCCCAGAAAGTCAAGGCTGCAGTGAGCTATGATCTTACCACTGCACTCCAGCCTGGGTGACAGAACAAGACTCTTGTGTCAAAAAAAAGTGATGTTTACATCTTTAAACTCTGTTTATGGATAGAGAGGAAAAGATGGGTGGCAGACCCATACATTCTACCTGGCACCTGAAGGCTGGAGGTCGATATGAAGGTAGATAGTGCGCTGTGGCAGGACGTGGATAAATGTTACTCTGCTGTTCTGAGTTGCAGTTCTCTGTTTCAGTGATGAAGGAGAAATGCCTCAATTGATCACTGGAATAGCAATGGTGGGTTCCGACTGCCAGAGGGAGGCGAGGAGGTTTGGATGTGTGCTCTTGTAGAAAAGGGCTGTGCTACTGGTGTGCAGCCTCAAGTGCATCATAGGTTTCTCGTCACCAGCGTACTCTAGGTCCACGTCATTAGCTTTCTTTGGGTTCTCTCCACAATTACCATCTTCCACGAAAAACTCATTTTTCTCATAGGCCAAGCAAAAAGTAGTCCAGAGCACTTCATCAAATCCTTAATGACTGTTGAGCTCTGACCTGGACAGAGAACACTGACTCACAGGCACTCTTAACCCCAGGCCTTGCCTGGCTGTGGCCTCTATCTCCCCGGAACCACAGAGCCTGCCTCTGTGTCATGGCTGATTTAGGGTGGCTCATGCTGGTGGCTGTATCTCAGGAACCCAAGGCAAGGTGGTTCCCTCCATCCCTACCACCTTCTCCAAAATCTGCCTGGGGTCTGTCAGAGGTTTGGTAGCCAAGATGTGTTTCCATGTTCCAGCTGCAGAGCCTGAGTTGAAGTAAATAAAATCACTCTTTTCTCTTCAGGAAGAGATTCCGTTTTGTAAAACTCACATCCTAAGTTAGAAGCCTTAAAAATCCTACTCTGTGCCCCTCTTTCTATTCCTTTCTTTCTTTCTTTCTTTCTTGAGACGGAATCTCACTGTGTCACCCAGGCTGGAGTGCAGTGGTGCGATCCTGGCTCACTGCAACCTCCGCCCCCCGGGTTCAAGTGATTCTCCTGCCTCAGCCTCCCGAGTAGCTGGGATTACAAGCACCTGCCACTGCGCCTGGCTAATTTTTGTCTTTTTAGTAGAGATGGGGTTTCATCATCTTGGCCAGGCTGATCTTGGACTCCTAACCTCGTGATCCACCCACCTCGACCTCCTAAAGTGCTGGGATTACAGGCATGAGCCACTGCTCCCGGCCTCTGTGCCCCTCTTTCTAAGTGCTGTTCTGAGAATTAGTGACTCTAATTTCATTGGCAAATGCTTTAAAAGGCAGCATTCATACCCTCTCCCTTCCTTCCAGCTGAAGACTAGCCTTTTTCTGGCCAGGAGTGTGAAGCTTTCTGTAGGGCTGTTTTAAAGGCAGCCCTGCCAAAAGCCACTAATTGGCATTCCCAAAACATCAGCATTGACATCTGGGAGTCTGCCCTCATCACCACCCACCACTTCTCTGATGTGGCCACTGCCATTGTCTCAAAATGACTTGGTTCCAATTCTGGGGCAATTCGGTACAGATATATGCCATCCTATGACTCTTAGAAATCTAGGGTATACCAAATATTCCTTTATTTTCTCTGTCTAAACCGAATTCCCTAATTCCTGCCTTGGAGCGTCCCTCTGGATTGGCTGAGTCTCTGTGCACATGCACAGGTGCCTGCCCTTCTCCCTACCAGGTTGTGCCAAGAGTCCATCAGCATGGGGGGCCCTCTGGTTGGTGGTCATGAGTCCTCACAGGGAGGCCTCTGCATCCTTATTTGCCTGCCCTCCTGAGGCCCTGCCATAACATACCTGTTCTTCCTGAGGACTTCTGCCATCTTGAACACTGCCGATAAGTGCCAGCCCTGAAGCTCCGGGGCCCACAGCCCTGCTGCTCTCACAGATCCCAAGGGAAACTTTTTTCCTAGCCTGGGAGATTCCCTTTCTCCCTCTTCTTCTTCCAGGCCAGTCAGCTTCTTCCTGCAGCTCCTCTCCAATTTCTTTCTCCCCTCAAACCTGTCAGGCTCTTTTGTGAGTGCAGGCTTTTTTCAAGTGAATAATTTGCTGGTTCTGACCAGATATCTACCTCCCCTGAGGCAGTGAAACTCAGAATCATTGGCCCCTTCAATGGAGAGAAGACAGAGGGGAAAAGAGAGGAAAATGTGAATTAATTTTATTCTATTTTATGGTCATAATGTCATTATGTTCAAATCACAGATACTTATTGTGTCCTGCCTTGTCCTGAGGACTGTGTGAGGCACCAGGAATCCAGATAATGAATGACACACAGCTGGGTCCCCCGAGGATCATAGTCTGATGGGGGAGATAGACGTACCACTGAGATTGTAGGGTGGCGTAAAATGCGGGAAGGCAGAACCCAGAACTAGCCCAACAGAGAGGCTCTTAATTGAGGCCACTAGGAGACAGGGAGAACTTAACAGAATATATGGTCCATGCAGGTGGGGATTTTTTTTTTCCTGTTTTGCTTATTGTTATAGACCCACAACCTAGAAATGGTGCTCTTGTAATATGACGTTTATTGCTGCGTGAATGGATGAATAAGTGAGGAGGTGGTGGAGTCATTGAGAATGTTAGCAGAAGGTCTGTGGGGGATTTGGGAAAACAATATATTTGTCAAGGTTCCAGTGGAAAAGATATGGTGCAGTCATATTGGGTAATTGGAGGAAAGTTTAAGAAGGTGGTTATTTACAAAGGTGTGTGCAGTGCATGGGGAATCCACAAGAGATAGTGTTCTGCCACAGGGGTGATAGCAGTGGGATATGACCAACCCTAGGCCAAAAGGGGCAGGGGAGAGAGCAGTGATTGAAACCAGGAAGGAGGGAGACTCTATGGAGAGGGTCACCTTGAGAAGAACTGTGACCTTCAATTAAGGGACATAGCAGCCCAAGAGGACTGTGCAGGGAGGGAACCAGGAAATGAAATAACATGACCTTACTCTCTTCCCTTCCTCAGTCATCTACTGGGGCTCCTCATGGGTGAACCTCTTTGGAAGCCAGAGAGCGAGGGAGTCTGTTGTTATAGTCCACACAGGCCAGCCTCCTGGGGCATGTAGCCAGTGCAGAGTAGATTGGGAAAGGCAGACCGAGGCCATCCAGACAGTCGCTTTCAGGAAATCAGCACTTGTCTCACAGTGCCTGGACTTGGTCTTGAGGGGCCCTGGAAGTCACGGAACCTTTATCTGGAAAAGTTATAGCAACACAAAGTTTCCGAAGGACTAAGCAGATATTCTTGTTTTACAAAAATTACCACTTAGCATCCATGGAGTAGCTTTTATATTCTTTGTCCTTTTAGGCAAATAATCTCCCCAAAGCCATTGCCGCTGCTCACACCTTTCTACTGAAGCATCCTGATGACGAAATGATGAAGAGGAACATGGCATATTATAAGAGCCTGCCTGGGGCCGAGGACTACATTAAAGACCTGGAAACCAAGTCATATGAAGTATGTTCGGATTTTTATGTGGCAGTTAGTGGCAACCTGGACTGTTAAAGAAATGTCTCTCCATAAGCAGCTGCTGATAGCTAAGGACCTCTAGTGATTTTTGGTGACATTTGCTGAATATTATGACAATAGAAATGATTGACTTTTAGCACAAAGTGATCCATTTAATAATGACATTTTGTATGCCGTGATGATTTTGAAAGCCATGTTCCCTTTAAATGCTACATTTTAGAAATATGGTCATTTAATTATTTAGTTTTAAGAGGGTAGATTAAAGACATATCTTGGAAATCATCTAAAATGACCAGGAACACAAGAAATAAGAAACATAAATCTCCAGTTTTGATGAAATGAGAAGGCATATATTTTTATACACACATGCACACAAACACACCCTAAATATATTAAGGTAGAAAATGAAGACGAGTTAGGAAGGCTGATGTGACAGAGTAGAGGATACTTAAATCTGCACATCTATGAAGAAGAGTTTTGATGAGAATTAGTCATAAGAACAACAATAAGAAAGAACGATCTCGCCCTTTTGAGCACTCACTATTGTCAAGGTCTTCTGGAACTCAGGCACTGGGGGCCTGGGTTTCAAGCAAGGGCAGGGCATTGTTGAAAATGGGAATTTGGCCGAGCACAGTGGCTCATGCCTGTAATCCCAGCACTTTGGGAGGCCGAGGCGGATGGATCACCTGAGGTCAGGAGTTTGAGACCAGCCTGGCCAATATGGTGAAACCCCGTCTCTACTAAAAATACAAAAATTAGCTGGGCGTGGTAACTCAGCATGTCTGTAAACCCAGCTACTCGGGAGGCTGAGGCAGGAGAATCACTTCATCCCGGGAGACGGAGGTTGCAATGAGCTGAGATTGCGCCACTGCACTCCAGCCTGGGCGACAGAGCGAGACTCTGTCTCAAAAAAAAAAAAAAAAAAGAAAAGAAAAGAAAATGGGGATATGTGGAAAATATCCACTAGGAGCTATAGTTCCCAAGGCCTGACCACAGGGTTTTCTGTACAGTGATCAGATCTCAGGCTCACTTTTTGACTGCTAGGGAAAATGTATGTGTGGAAGTCTCTTTTTGGGGGTATCTGTCAGTTTTCCAGGGAAGACTTCACCAGCCTTCTGCAGGGCTGGTGGGGTGCGCATACTCCTCTGCTGGTGTCTGAGAACCAGTGTGGGGAGAGGGACAGGGTCACCCAGGTGAGTAGCAATACTTCACCTGCTTCCTGATTTTAGCCTCATGCCTCCACTTGGCCTCTGCTATGTCTGGTCCCTGACTCCTCAGCCTTTATGGGTAAAGTCTCTAGAATAAACTGCCACTCTCTGGTGAAGAGTGGCTTTGGGAGATGTGATCTCTTGGGTGGGTGGGTAAGTGCTGGGAGCGGACCCAGGGCCCCAACAGCCTGTTCAAACTTGCAGCCCTGCTTCTAGCTCCATGCCTTACCCCAGCCTCCTGTGGTCCCTCATGCCTGCGCATGCCAATGGGACATATAGCTTGCTTCCCCTCTGGCCCCTCCTTTGTGACTATTTCACTTCCTGCCTTTCCAAAAGTTGTTGAAATCTCATCTGCTGCTTGCTCCCTTCCCATTCTCCCATGAAAGCAATTTATGCCTTTCATAGTCTTCACTGTTGTTTTCATAGGGTTTGGGGAATGAAGCCGAGTGCGTGTGGTCAGTGCCCTGGGCTTATCTGGAATTCAACTAGTCCTGTTGGCCCTCACTGGAGCCCTTTTGGGGTGGCTGTGCTGCCCTCCTGTGTGATCAGCGGCCTCCTCTTTCTGCTTGGTCCTTCTTGCTGCTGCTGCTGCCCCGCTGCTTCTGCAGAACCAGCTGTCTGGAGATGGCTACTTATTGACCCATTCTTCAGGAAGGGCTCCTTCAGTTCTCAGCCTGTCTTATTTCCAGGGCATGTGGCCTGCCCAGGAGGTTTAAGAAAATCCACCCTCGGCCAGGCGCGGTGGCTCATGCCTGTAATCCCAGCACTTTGGGAGGCCGAGGTGGGTGGATCACGAGGTCAGGAGTTCAAGACCAGCTTGGGCAAGATGGTGAAACCCTGTCTCTACTAAAAATACAAAAAAATTAGCCAGGCGTGGTGGCAGGCACCTGTAATCCTAGCTACTCGGGAGACTGAGGCAGAGAGAATTGCCTGAACCCAGGAGGCGGAAGTTGCAGTGAGCTGAGATTGCACCACTGCATTCCAGCCTGGGCGACAGAGCAAGACTCTGCCTCAAAAAAAAAAAAAAAAAAAAAAAAAAAAGAAGAAGAAAATCCACTGTCTTTACCTGAGGCCTTAAGCTTGGTGAAAATTCTAGCTCTAAGGGGTGCTTTCAGATACCACCATTCCAGAGCAGCTGAGAACTCCAAATGGAGGGTCCCATGCTTATTCAGGGCCTGTCCTGGCCTCTGCAAGTTAGCAGGTTTTGTGTGTATCCAGGATCTCTACTTATTTCTTGGAGACCAAGCTACTTCCTTGGTCCTAGTTTATTTCTCTCTCTCTTTTTTTTTTTTGAGATGAAGTCTTGCCCTGTTGCCCAGGCTGGAGTGCAATGGCACGATCTCGGCTTACTGCAACCTCCACCTCCTGGGTTCAAATGATTCTCCTGCCTCAGCCTCCTGTTATTTCTCTTCTAATCGAGTCTAATCAACAATTAGCAGAAAGTCCTTGAAGTTTCCACTATCTGGCATGTGGTTGCCCTTCCTAGTAACTAGTGCTGATGCATGGTGGCACTTCTGTTTAACTGCATTGTTGGAGGAAGTGGGGTGACAGACACCTGCTGATATGGTTTGGATCTGTGTCTCCACCTAAATCTCATGTCCAGTTGTAATCCCCAGGGTTGGAGGTGGGGCCTGGTGGGAGGTGATTGGATCATGGGAGTGGATCCTTTATTAATGGTTTAGCACCATCCTCTCTGTGCCATTCTCATGATAGTGAGTGAGTTATCATGAGACCTGGTTGTTTAAAAGTGTGTAACACCTCCCCGCTCTCTTTCTTCCTTCTTCTCTGGCCATGTGAAGTGCTGGCTCCCCGTTTGCCTTCTGCCGTGATTATAAGTTTCCTGAGGCCTCCCCAGAAGCAGAAGCTGCTATGCTTCCTGTATAGCCTGCAGAACCATGAACCAATTAAACCTCTTTTATTTATAAATTACCCAGTCTCGGTTTTTTTTTTTTTTTTTGACAGAGTCTCGCTCTGTCACCCAGGCTGGAGTACAGTGGCATGATCTCAGCTTCCTAGGTTCAAGTGATTCTTGTGCCTCAGCCTCCTGAGTAGCTGGGACTACAGGCATGTGACTACACCTGGTAATTTCTATATTTTTAGTAGAGATGGGGTTTCCCTATATTGGCCATGCTAGAGGTATTTCTTTATAGCAATGTGAGAACAGACTAATATACCTGCTCTCAAACTTATATTTTTCTTTTCATTCCATTTTAAAAACCAGTTTTATTGAGGTACAATTTATATACAATATATTTATCAATTTTAAGTGTATAATGCAGTAAGTTTTGACAAATACATCCAGTCCTGTAACTGCCATCATAGTTACGACATAGAATATTTTCATCACCCCTGAACAATTTCCTCTTGTCCTTTTGTAGTCAAGTTTTTGCTGTAACCCCTGACTTCTGGCAGCCACTGATCTGATCTCTGTCATAGTTTTCCCATTTTCCTTAATTCAGATTATTATCAAGGGCCTGCTACTTTTTGAATTGAACTAAATAAGAAATGTACCCATCATAAGCAAAGTAGAAAACTCTAGATATAAAGTAACTCACTGATTGGCTTCTTCAAGGGCCAGTGTGGCTTCTTCAGAGCTAATGAGAGCGAGCTTGGTGGTGGTCTTGGTTCCCTTTGAGATTTCATGACTGTCTCCCTTCACGCCCAAGAGCGAGCTTCACTGGCTTCTCCATGCCTTTCAGAGCCTGTTCATCCGAGCAGTGCGGGCATACAACGGTGAGAACTGGAGAACATCCATCACAGACATGGAGCTGGCCCTTCCCGACTTCTTCAAAGCCTTTTACGAGTGTCTCGCAGCCTGCGAGGGTTCCAGGGAGATCAAGGACTTCAAGGATTTCTACCTTTCCATAGCAGGTTGGTGGTAGGTCAATAGGCTCACTACTCCCATGGAATAGTCTTCCTTAGATGTCTGGTTTCTGCCTGCATGCCTGCTAGATGCCTGGAGCGGCCTCTGAGGAATTTTTGAGCATACTTATTAACGGGTAACTGAGGGTAGTCACCACCTGCATAGATAAACCTTTGACTTGGCAGGGGCTTCTAGTGAAATCACTGAGAGAAGGTTCAAGCACAGGCCTGCCAAGGTAGAATTCTGTGTCTGCCCTGCTTGCTTACAGATTTCCTACAGTCATTTTGAAAAATAAAAATGGGCCCAGGAGCACCTCAGTGACTCACATTACTGAGATAAATTTGATGATGGCAATTTTCCAACACATACAAAGGTAGAATGAACCTTTAAGTGGCCATCACTAAGGTAGCTTTTTGAAATTTTCTTTTCTGATTATAAAACAATGTGTGCTCATTATAGGAAGTTTGGAAAACACAGAAAGGAAAAATGAAGAAAGGAAGAAAATGTAAAACTCTACACATAGGTAGCCCAGATTTCTCTATAGTGCCTAGAGATTTCCGAAGTGCATTACTGGGCAGCATCACTCCAGAAACTGGGAAATGGCTAAGGGAAGCTCTTTCCCAAAGTGGTTTGAGAACACTGATCCTAGAACTGTGCCTTCCTGAAAGCACTAGATAAGTAAAATCTGGACTGTACCTTTGGATAAAGGTATCATGTCTATGTACTTGTAAATAAGTCTGGGAATGGGCTGAGCACTGCGTCTCCCACTTGAAGAATCATTGTGCACTTTAATGGTTAAAGGCCCTTAGAAATCCTGCAGTAGAGAAGCTCTTTTAAAGTTATTGAATCCAGGGTTTTCGGTTTTGTTTTTTTTTTTTTTCAGTCACTTTTTATTCATTAATCTCTTTCTACAAAGTAGGTTTTTTTTTTTTTTTTTTTTTTTTTGCCTTAAGAAAACTTTTTGTTATGGAAAATTTCAAACATATACAAAAAACAGAGAGAAGAGTAGATAAACCACCATGTACCCATGACCCAACTTCACAATCGTCAACTCATGGCCACTTGAGCTTCGTCTAATTCCCACCTACTTTTCCTCTCATGTTATTTTGAAGCTGATTCCAAATGCCATATTATTTCATTTGTAATATTTCAGTATATACCTTTAGAAGGTAAGGACTCTTTGTTTTTTAAACGTAACACCAAACTATTACCCCTGTAAGAATTTTAACAATCATTCTTTGATCTCATCATTAAATACCTAAACAGTGTCCCAATCATTTCAGAAATGTCATAAATACATGTGTGTGCCTTTAATTTACCATTTGTTTGAATCAGGATCCAAATAAGGTCCATCCATTGCAATGGGTTATCTCTTGAAAATTTTTATTGTGGTAAAATATACGTAATATGAACTTTATCATTTTAGCCATTGTTCAATGTACACTCCAGTGGCATTGACTACATTCACATGATTGTGCAACCATCAGCACCATCCATCTCTAGAACTTTTTATGTTTCCCCAAATTGAAACTCTGTATGCGATAACTCCCCATATCCCCTTCCCCCCAGCCACTGGCAACAACCTTTCTACTTTCTGTCTTTGTGAATTTGACTACTCTAGATACATCACGTAAGTGGAGTCATACAGTATTTGCCTTTTTGTGACTGACTCATTTCACTTGGCATAATGTCCTCGTTTCATCCATATTGTGGCAAGTTGGTTATCTTTTATGGCTCGTTTAATCCATAGGTTCTTCCGCCATATCTTTTCCCCTTTGCTATTGAAGAACCTGCATTTTTTGTCCCGTAGAGATTCCCATGGTCTGGGTTTTGCTGACTGTATCCCCATGTTCCTCTGTCTTCTGTATTTCTTGTAAATCGGTAATCGGATGTAGAGGCTTGAACAGGCTCGGTTTGATTTTGTTTTGGGGTTTTAAATTTTGGTGGGAGTCAACTGCTTCATAGTTGATGCTGAGTTCTTTCATCAGGAGGCACATAATGTCTGTGGTCTCTCTCCATCTATCTTTGATATAGCTAAGATATATATGTATTGTAAATCAAAGAGTATCTGAGACAAGTCTCAATCAATTTAGACAGTTTATTTTGCCAAGTTAAGGATGTACTTGTGACACAGACTCAGGAGGTCCTAAAAACATATGCCCAAGGTACTCAGGGCACAGTTTGGTTTTATACATTTTAGGGAGACATGAGACATCAATCAATATATGTAAGATGTACATTGCTTCAGTCCAGAAAGGCAGGACAACCCAAAGTGGGAGGGGGTTTCCAGGTCATAGGTAGGTGAGAGACAAATGGTTGCATTCTTTTGAGTTTCTGATTAGCCTTTCACTGAATATGCAATTTGCAGGAATAGTCACTTATGCTTTAGTCTGGCTTAGTGAAACAACAGAGCAAAGGAAACAACCATATATACATTTGTTCCATGTGAGCAGAGGGATGACTTTGAGTTCTGCCTGTCCTTTGTCCACAAAAACTTCCTTGTGGGCAAATTATAAGAGAGATTTGTGGCTTTTTTTTTTTTAATTTTTGTAGCTATCTTATTTAAGAATAGGATGGGAAACACATTTGTCCTACATGGTTCCCAGCTTGACTTTTCCCTTTGGCTTAGTGATTTTGGGGTCCTGAGATTTATTTTCCTCTCACAGTATAGATATATAGATATTTAGAGTTTCTTTAGTTTTTATTTTTAAATAATTTCAAACTTGTAGAGAAGTCGGAAGAATCATACAAAGAACTCTCATGTACACCTTACCTAGATTCACCAATTTG
Organism: Pan troglodytes; assembly: GCF_028858775.2. Lineage (NCBI taxonomy): Eukaryota > Metazoa > Chordata > Mammalia > Primates > Hominidae > Pan > Pan troglodytes. Next base: position 37,141,278 of record NC_086015.1, read on the forward strand.
TAACATTGATTGTGCCACATTTACTTTATTGCTCTCTCCATACGTGCTGTGGGTATAATTATTATTGTTATTATTTTATTTATTTATTTATTTATTTTTGACATGGAGTTTCCCTCTTGTTGCCCAGGCTGGAGTGCAACGGCGCGATCTCAGCTCACTGCAACCTCTGCCCCTTAGGTTCAAGCGATCCTCCTGCCTCAGCCTCCCGAGTAGCTGGGATTACAGGCATGCACCAACACGTCTGGCTAATTTTTATATTTTTAGTAGAGACGGGGTTTCACCACGTTGGCCAGGCTGGTCTCGAACTCCTGACCTCAGGTGATCCACCCACCTCGGCCTCCCAAAGTGCTAGGAGTACAGGCGTGAGCCACCGCGCCCGGCCTATTATATTTTATTTTTGGGACTGAGTCTCGCTCTGTCGCCCAGGCTGGAGTGCAGTGGCGCGATCTTGGCTCACTGCAACCTCCGCCTGCCGGGTTGAAGCAATTCTCCTGCCTCACCCTCCTGAGTAGCTGGGACTACTGGCAGGCGCCACCACACCTGGCTAATTTTTTGTATTTTTAGTAGAGACAGCGTTTTGCTGTGTTGGCCAGGCTGGTTTCAAACTCCTGACCCCAAGTGATCCTCCCGCCTTGCCCTCCCAAAGTGCTGGGATTATAGGCTTGAGCCACCGCACCCAGCTCTGTATAATTATTTTTATTTCAGAACTATTTGGAAGTATGTTGCACATGCATTATTACTCTTTACCCCATAATACTTCAGTTTATTTCCTAAGAACAATAATACTATCTAAATATCCATAGTAATTAAATTCAGGAAACTTAATATACTAGATACAATGCTTGTATTCAATCTGTAGTTCATATTCTCTTTTTGTTAATTGTCACAATAATGTTCTTTCTAGCACCTTTTTTTTTCCTGGTACAGGTTCCAGTTCAGAATCATGCTTCCTATTTATTTGTCATCTTCCTTTAGAATTCTTTAATCTGGAACAATCCTTTGGCCTTCTTTGTCTTTTTATGCCAATGATATTTTTTTAAGAATATAGGCTAATTACTTTGTAAACATTCCTCAATTTGGGTTTCTATGATGTGTCTTCACAGTTACATTCAGGTTGTGTATTTTTGGCTGGACCACTATATAAATGTCCTCCTCAGGATATCACGTCAAGATATGTATGATGTTTGTTTGCACCCTTATTGTTGATGTTAATTTTTTGTTGGTGGTGGTAGTAAGTATGTAAGGCTTTTTTGTTGGTGATGGTAGTAAGTATGGAGGCGTGTTTTCAGAGTCAACCAAAGTGGAATTAATAGTTCAAAGAGTAAATGTTTCTGTAAATTAATTTTAGTGTTTTAAGGTATCATTTCGTACTTCCTACCAGCAATGTTTGAAAGTGCTTGTTCCTCCACAGTATTATAAAATGTGTGCAACCCTCCTGGAGTCTTTTGCTTCTAGCTGCATAAAGGGAGAAAAGGGAGGGAGCCAAGGATCATGTGGGAGATTTTAGGGATTAGGCCTGGAAGTAGCATTCCTTAATTGTTACTCTCAACATGTCATTGGCCACGACTAGTCATATGGCCCCAACCTAGCTGCATGGGAATTGTAGTCTTTGACTATATTTAGGTTCACCTTACTCTCTTTCAAAGGCTGTGTAGATTCTATTATTTTTATATACTGTAATTTATTAATCCTCATCCTATTAATTGGCATTTAGGTACTTACAAGTTTGTTTGTTTGTTTGTTTGTTGTTATAAACAGTGTTTATGTATGCCTATGTCTAAAGAAAATTTCCTAGAAGTAGACAGCTGGCTTGGAAAATATGTGTATTTTAACCTTTGATAAATTTTGCCAAATTGTTCTCCAAAAAGTTTGTTCCTGTTTTGCTTCCATCAACAGAATATGAGAGTGTAAGTTTCACTGTTCTCTTCTTAATACTACATTATGAATTTGTAAAACTTTTGCAATTTAGTAGTTTAAATTATTTTGGTGGTAATTGAATTTCTTAATTATAAAAGAGGTGTAGCGTCTCTCAATCTTTTTTAGACATTTTAATAATTTCTATTAATATCATTTGGCCATTTATATAGTGGATGTTCATCTTTTTCATATTGATTTGAAACAACTTTGTATATTAAAGATTTTCAGCTCCTTGTAGGTGTCGCAAATATTTTTCCTTTTCTTTTTCTTTTTGTTTTCTTTTTTTGAGACGGAGTCTTGCTCTGTCGCCCAGGCTGGAGTGCAGTGGCACGATCTCGGCTCACTGCAAGCTCCGTCTTCCGGGTTCACGCCATTCTCCTGCCTCAGCCTCCCGAGTAGCTGGGACCACAGGTGCCCGCCACCATGCCCGGCTAATTTTTTGTATTTTTAGTGAGACGGGGTTTCACCGTGTTAACCAGGATAGTCTCGATCTCCTGACCTCGTGATCCACCCACCTCAGCCTCCCAAAGTGCTGGGATTACAGGCGTGAGCCACCGCGCCTGGCCTGTAAATATTTTTCTTTTAACTTTTTCATTTGGGCAGGAGGCAGTAGCATATTAAGAAAGTAATGGATGCACTGCTCTGAAAATTTATATGTTTTGTTTCAGATCATTATGTAGAAGTTCTGGAATGCAAAATACAGTGTGAAGAGAACCTCACCCCAGTTATAGGAGGCTATCCGGTTGAGAAATTTGTGGCTACCATGTATCATTACTTGCAGTTTGCCTATTATAAGTGTAAGTAATCTTCTGTGACATCTTGGGTGAGGCACTTAGTCCTTCTAAGACTGTAAAATAGAGGTAATAACTCTTAGCTACGGTTGTTGAGAGTTCATCGAGGTCCACTGACAACCCTGGTGCTATGCTTTGCACAAAAAGGCAGCATGGCTTAGTGATTCAGGGCAGAGCCTGTAACCACACTGCCTGGGTTCGATTTCAGCCTTATCACTTACTAGCTTCTCTGTGCTTTAGTTTCCTCATTGTGAATAGAGATTGTAGTACTAACCTCATAGGATTGTCCTGAGGAGTAAATGAGTTAATAGATGTGAAATGTCTGGGGTATTCCCACACTGGCACATAGCAAACTGTGTGTTTGTTTTTGTTATCATTATTTCCCTTCCTCTTCATCACTAGCTTTACTTTTCAGACTGTTAGAGTTTATTTTCTTTTCTTTTTTCTTTCTTTTCTTTTCTTTTCTTTTTTTTTTTTTTTTTTTTTTTTTGAGACAGAGTCTTGCTCTGTTGCCCAGGCTGGAGTGCAGTGGTGTGATCTTGACTTACTGCAACCTCCGCCTCCCAGGTTCAAGTGATTCCCCTTCCTCAGCCTCCTGAGTAGCTGGGATTACAGGTGTGTGCCACCACGCCTAGCTAATTTTTTGTAGTTTTAGTAGAGATGTGGTTTCACTATCTTGGCCAGGCTGGTCTTGAACTCCTGACCTCAAGTGATCCACCCACTTCAGTCTCCCAAAGTGCTGGGATTACAGGTGTGAGCCACTGCGCCTGTCCTGTTAGTTTCATTCTAGTTGGTCCTCCCTTGATCTGAAATGGGAGTTTCTCAATCAGAACGTTCTAGTGGACAATGGGAAGCAAACATGGGAGAGAAGGAAGTTCAGGGTTAGACTTCAGAGCCTGCGTGTTTCGGCTTTTCCTCCTCTCCCTGTACCTGACTTTGCCAAGTGCCACTTGTTCAAGCAGTGTGTCCCTTGGCAGTTCAGTTCCAATCACAGAAGAATTATTAGGGACAGTGGCAGCAGGACTTCCTCTGCCCTAATGAAATGCCAGGGTCTAGCGGTGGCAGGTTTCTGGCTAGAATAGATCCCCTGGGTCGCCCCTTCACACTCAGGAGTGGCTGGTCTCAGGGTGCCTTGGGAAGAGTGAGAGAGGTGATCTTGGCTTTAGCCCTCCTTTCCCACTGTGGTAATTGTGTTGTTTTTTTTTGGGGGGGGGGTTTCCTCTTTATCTCACCTCCCATCCTCTTCAGAACACAGTAAGCCTTGCACCCTGAAGGTCAGAAAAAGAAAAAGAATATGTATTATATAAATATAAAAAGCCATAAGGTCTTCTAGCTCACTGAGCATGGCTTGGTTCTAAATGTATGAAGCTAGAACACTAGGAATTTAGAAGTGTTCTGGATGCATGCGGGCTCTGGCAGCTCCCTGGGCCTCTGAAATCCTCACATGCCCTGAAAATCGCCCTGCATATCAGAAACTGGCAAAGACTTATCAACACTGGTGGACTGAGGCCTCTAGCTATGCTTGCTGCTTCCCAGGAAATCTGCTTTCGGGGATCAACAGTATGAATAAAGTGTACTTCCTGAAATGAGCTTCCTGAAAATCTGCCCCGTTTTGAATTTTTTCTAGACCACCTACCATGCTACATTGCTTGAGGGCAGGTGGTGTTATTTATATTTGAAGAGTAAATGCCCCTAAGGGCTGGCTTTAAAGTAGTCATTACAGGAAACAGCCACTGGGTGGCACAATTTATTCATACCCAAGCTTTGGCTTCTCCGGCCAACCACAGCTTTAGCAAAGGTACTGTTGTGTAAATTAGAGTGGAATGTGCCAGAATACATACCAGGGGCTTGTGTCTCATCACCTCTTCCTCATCCTGCACTCCCAAGACAAATCCCAAGCCCTGCAAAATCCCTATGCTGAAGGTACTGTCACAGGTGGGCAACACCAAGCAGAGAGGCTGGAGGTGGGAGTTCCATCCTCAGGAGGTGGCAAAACTAGGCGACTTTCCAAATCCCCTCCAACCCAGAGGCTCCACCATCCTTTGGGTTTTCCAGGTCTGGTTTAGCTGTAGGGGAGCTAACCTAGATCTGGAGACTGTGGTCCCATCCAGATGGGATCCAGACACTCTAGGCCCCAGATGAGACACCTGTTTGCTGAGCACATCCTCCCTATCTCCCTCAGCCCCAGGACAATCCAGCTTTTTCCAGCTGCTTCCAGGGACCTGAGACCAGCTCGGGTCACCAGAGCTGGAAGTGGAACATAGGCATTTCTCCATAGGCATGTGCCTAACTAGAACTAAGTTTCAAGCCTGGCCTCCAGGCTGCCGTGGAGACCCCATCTGTGGCCTGCCCACCCAGGGCTGCCAGTCGGCCCCAGGCTCTCTGAAGAAGGACTGTGGAGAAGGGGCTTGTTCATATGGCCTTTTTGTTTAGAAGCAGAGAAATTATAGGGTGTGGTTTGCTGATTTCTTCATTTGTCTTTTCTTCCCAACCCTAGTGAACGACCTGAAGAATGCAGCCCCCTGTGCAGTCAGCTACCTGCTCTTTGATCAGAATGACAAGGTCATGCAGCAGAACCTGGTGTATTACCAGTACCACAGGGACACTTGGGGCCTCTCGGATGAGCACTTCCAGCCCAGACCTGTAAGTCTGGTGCACCACACCTTCCCTTTTCTCTTCATTCTTGCCTTCTGGAGACTACCTCGTGCCTTAAGAGAAAGGGTTATTTTGGAAATAAAGGGGCTGGGCGCGGTGACTCATGCCTGTAAACCCAGCACTTTGGGAGGCCGAGGCAGGCGGATCATGATGTCAGGAGTTCGAGACCAGCCTGGCCAACACGGTGAAACCCCATCTCTACTAAACGTACAAAAATTAGCCAGGCGTGGTGGCACATGGCTGTAGTCCCAGCTACTTGGGAGGCTGAGGCAGAAGAATCACTTGAACCCAGGAGGCAGAGGTTGCAGTGAGCCAAGATTGCGCCAAAAAAAAGGAAATCAAGGAAAAGTCATTTTTTTCTGTAGTTTTGTGCATGTGTGTGTTTTAACATTTTACTGCTTCATTCTGATTTCTGAATCTGTAAAAACTCTACAAATTTCAAACATTACAGAAATATTTTACTTTGAAAACAAAATTCTCTCATAATCCTACACCTTCTTTCTCTCTCGGAAAACAAAATTCTCTCGTAATCCTACACCTTCTCTCTCTCTTTTTTTTTTGAGACAGAGTCTTGCTCTGTCACCCAGGCTAGAGTGCAGTGGCGTGATCTTGGCACACTGCATCCTCTGCCTCCTGGGTTCAAGCGATTCTCTTGCCTTAGCCTCCCGAGTAGCTGGGATTACAGGCGTGCACCAACATATCACGCTAATTTTTGTAGTTTTAGTAGAGATGGGGTTTCGCTGGGCTAGTCTCGAACTCCTGGCTTCAGGTGATCTGCCCACCTCAGCCTTTCAAAGTGCTGGGATTACAGGCGTGAGCCACTGCGCCCAGCCTGTGCCATCTCTTTATCTCCTGCTTTAAAGGTATATATTTACTCATATATATAGTAAATATTTGTGTATTTTTATAAAAACAAGGTCATATTTACATAGTTTTACAACTTTTTGCAACTTTCTTTGTCTTTCTGACAATTTGTCGTGAATATTTCTCCATGTCACATCCATGTATCATCTTAATTATTATCCTTTAACAGCTCCCTGGTAGTCTCTTTTGTGGATGGACCATCATTTAATTCCCTTGATAGGCAAACTGACCACTTAGCATGTGTTGTCAGTGAACCCCATTCATTATATATTACTTTCAAAAGATTTTTTCTAATTGATCTTTGCTCTTGTATTTTCATTGGGATTTCTGTATGCCATCTTGATTTTCGTAAGTTTGTCTTCCACTGAGGGCTGGCCACTCTTTTTTAAAAATTGAGATATAATTTATATAGGATAGAATTCACCTTTTTAAAGTGTACAATTCAGTGGTTGTTAGTATATTCAGAGTTATACAGCCATTACCACTATCTAATTTTAAACATTTTCATCACCTTAGAAAAAACCCCATATCCTGTTCCTCCCTCCTCCCAGTTCTAAGATGAAAAGGTTGGTCCTATAAACTGTTCTCTGTTGTGTCTGAACAGGAAGCAGTTCAGTTCTTTAATGTGACCACACTCCAGAAGGAGCTGTATGACTTTGCTAAGGAAAATATAATGGATGATGATGAGGTAAGTTTTCATGCTTAGCACATGTCTGGTGGCTAAGAGAAAATATTACTCACATCTTTGCTAAAATCACTGGAAGGCTGAGTCCTCCCTGAAGTAAGAAACAGAGGGGACCTTGAGAAAGACAGTTCCTGTGGGTGTTTCAGTGACAGTCAGAATGCTGGTATGGGAAAGAGTGGCTTTCTAGGAAACCTAGGCAGGAGTGCCACATTTCCTGATAGTGAAACGGGTGTGGGGCCACGCTCCAGGAATTCACAGTGGTCATTCTTCATCTTTTCACTTTATATAAAAACTGAATTTTTAATTGCTCAGCACTCTGAAGAGACATGGATACTCGCACCCTAATTTTTCTGCTAGACTATTGCTATTATTATTTTTTCTAAATTGCATCTTTACTGTAAGCATTTTGTCATTCTCTAGAATTGCTTGAAATTCCTGATTCCACCTTACTCAGCTGACCCCTTTTCTGACCCCGACTCAACTGGTTATGGAGTGGTCATTTTGTGATGGGGCAGCCTGGTCACAGAAAAGCCATCATTAGCGGTAGTATTTAGAGTATTTGCTTGGAACAAACTGGAAAATGCTTACTGAGAAGGCTGGGGACTTGTCAGCTATTGGAGCTGGAAGAGAGCTGTGAGCTTGCTCTGGTCTGATCCTTCGCTTTATAGATGAGGAGCATGGGGCCAGCAAGTTTCCTGAGCCTCCAGGTCTGCTCTTCCTATACCCGTTTTAGGTGAAGTACCTCTGAATAAGACATCTTCATGGAATTTGTTTTCTGTCTACAAATATGTATGGGATGAACTCATCACTGGCATTAAACAACTGAGTCTCAGTTCTTTATCTATAAAATGGGAATAATAATACTGCCCTCCCAGGGTTGTGAGAATAAAATACTGTGTTGCATGTGGAAATGCTTTCTAAACTGGAAAGTGATGCAATGCCTATGTCTTGGGTTGGGTATCCTTGAAGCAGAGCCTGAGACAGGATCCCAAGATGCCACAGGGGCCATTCCCCCATTCCCTAAAGGAAGGAACACCGGCCAGATACCAACAAGATTGGCCACTGTGGTTTGCAAAGTATAGCAGAGGCTGGGTGTAGTGGCTCACACCTGTGATCTCAGCATTTGGGAGGCCAAAGCAGGTGATTGCTTGAGACCAGGAGTTCAAGACCAGCCTGGGCAACATGGTAAAACCTCGTCTCTACAAAAAATACAAAAAAATTAGCTGGGTATGGTGGAGTGCACCCGTAGTCCTAGCTACTTGGAAGGCTGAAGGAGTCTGGGGAGTTTGAGGCTGATATTGCGCCATTGCACTCCAGACTCGGCAATTGGAGGAAGACCCTGCCTCAAAAAAAAAAAAAAGGGAAAGTATAGAAAAATATATTTAGAAAAGGTAAGAGGAGTTGACTTCCCAGTTATCTAGAGGCAAGCTAATATGGATATTTTGGTATATATCTTTCCATTTTTTTATTATTAAAGAAAAAAATTTTATAGTTTTAAATTTGTTTTTGTACATATTTATTATAAACTCAGCTATAATAATGTCTCATGACTTTTTCACTTTATATTATTATGTGAGCAGTTTCTCTTGTTATATTTTTCTAAAACAGCTTTATTTAGATATTATTCACAAAAAATGAAATTCTCCTTTTTAAAGTATACAATTCAGTGGTACTTGTTATATCCACAAAATTTTGCATCCATCACTGTTACTTAACTTTAGAACATTTTTATCGCCCCCAAAAGAAACTCCATAGCTAAGTCACTTCCCATTTCTCCTCTGGGCCAACATTCCCACTCCTGCCTCCACCTCCAGCCCCTGGAAGACTCTAATCTACTTTCTGTTTCTGTGGATTTGCCTGTTGTGGACATTTCATATAAATGGAAATATAGGATATGTGGTCTTTTGTGACTGGCTTCTCTCACTGAGCATATGTTTTCAAAGTTCAGCCATGTTGAACATGTTGCCTGTAAAATTTCCTTTGTACTACCAAGTAATATTCTTCTTTTGGATGTACCGCATTCTGTTTATCCATTCTTCAGTTGATGGATGTTTGGGTTGGTTCCACTTTTTGGCTATTTTGAATAATGATGCTACAACCATTTGTGTACAAATTTTTGTTTGAACATAAGCTTTCCAGTTTTTTATACCTAGGAGTATATACATAGGTATTATGTTAGGCCATTTTTGCATCACTGTAAAGAAATACCTGGCTGGGTGTGGTGGTTCATGCCTGTAATCCCAGCACTTTGGGAGGCCAAGGCAGGAGGATTGCTTGAGCCCAAGACTAGCCTGAGTAACATAGTGAGACTCTGTCTCTACAGAAAATTTAAAAGTTGGCTGGGCATGGTGGCACAGGAAGTGTGGCAACGGCATCTGCTTGGCTTCTGGTGAGGTCTCAGGAAGCTTATGGTCATGGCAAAGGGGGAGCTGGCGTATGTCACATGGCAAGAGCATGCCACACTCTTTTAAACAACTAGATCTTGTGTGAACTCAGAGTGAGAACTCACTTATTATTATGAGGACAGCACCAAGACATTATTGAGGCATCCGCCCACCTGACCCAAATACCTTCCACCAGGCCCCACTTCCAACACTGGAGATTACATTTCAACATGAGATTTGGAGGGGACATATATCCAAACCATATCAGGTACATACCTAGGAATGGATTGCTGGGCCATATAGTAACGGTTTAACCTGTTGAGAAACTGCCAGACTGTTTTTCAAAGTGGCTGCACCATTTACATTCCCATCAGCAGTGTATGAGAGTTCCAACTTTGCAATATCTTCAACAAAACTTAATATTGTCTTTTTTATTAATAGCCATGCTAGTGGATGCAAGTAGTATTTCATTGTGGTTCTGACTTCCACTTTCTGTTGTTTTTCTTTTCTTTTTGAGACAAGAGTTTTGCTCTTGTTGCCCAGGCTGGAGTGCAATGGTGCGATCTCGGCTCACTGCAACCTCTGCCTCCCAGGTTCAAGTGATTCCCTGCCTCAGCCACCCTAGTAGCTGGGATTACAGGCATGCACCACCACACCCAGCTAATTTTTTGTATTGTTAGTTGAGTTGGGGGTTTCACTGTGTTGGCCAGGCTGGTCTCAAACTCCTGACCTCAGGCAATCCACCCGCCTCAGCCTCCCAAAATGCTGGGATTACAGGTGTGAGCTACTGTACCCAGCTTGACTTGCACCTTCTTAGTGACTATGTTGAGCATCCCTTCCTGATTGGCCATTTGTATATCTTTGAAGAAATGTCTATTCAAATCTTTTGTACACTTTAAAATTGTTACTTATCTTTTTATTATTGTGTTGTAGAAGTTCTTTAGATATTCTAGTTATAAGTTCCTTATCAGATATATGAATTGTAGATATTTTCTCACAATTTGTGGGTTGTCTTTTCAGTTTCTAAATGGTGTCTTGAAGCACAAGTTTTCAAATTTGATGAAATTCAATTTATCTGTTCTTTCTTTTGTTGCTTTTGTGTTGTGTGTCATATCTAAGAAACCATTGCCTAATCCAAGGTCACAAAGATTTACTCCTGATTTTTACTCCTATGATTTTTGTAGTTTTAACTCCTGCATTTAAATTTACAACCCATTTGAGTTAATTTTATGTATGATATTAGGAAGAGGTCTAGTTTCATTCTCTTGCATGTGAATAGCCAGTTGTTACAGCACTATTTGTTGAAAAGACTTTTTCACCATGGAATTGTCTTGGTACCCTTTGAAAGAAATCAGTTGACCATAAATGTGAGAGTTAATTTTCCAGACTCTCAGCTATACCACTCATCTTGATTTCTATCCTTAAAGTTAGTACTACACAGTCTTCATTACTATAGCTTTTTTTTTTAATTACGTGGACTTTCAACCAAGATTAGATTACTGTAGCTTTATACTATATTTTGAAATTTGAATTGTGAGTCCTCCAACATTGTTCTTCTTTTCCAAGATGATTTTGGCTATTTTGGGTCCTGTACATTTCCATATGAATTATAGGTTTAGCTTTTCAGTTTTTGCAAAAGGCAGCTGGGATTTTTTTATAGGAATTCCACTGAACACATAAATCTCTTTGGGTAGTATTGGCTTCTTAATATTGTCTTCTAATCCATGATCATGAGAAGTCTTTCCACTTATTTGGATTTTTTAAAAATTTATTTCACAGTGTTTTCTTATTTTATTACTCCTAAACATTCTATTCTTTTTTAAAAAATTAAAATAAATTCTTTCCAACCCCCAGTATTCAAGCATTTTATTCTTTTTGATGCTATTATAAATGAAATTGTTTTCTTATTTTCATTTTTGGGCATATTCTAAAAGAATAGAAATACAATAGATTTTGTGTATTGATTCTGCAAACTTGCTGAACTTATTTATTAGTTTGTATGTGTATGTGTATTATTTTTCTTGCATAATTGTTCTAGTTAAAACTTCTAGTACTATGTTGAATAGAAGCAGAGAGAGTGGGCCTGGCACAGGGGCTCATTCCTCTAATCCCAGCACTTTGGGAGGCTGAGGGAGGAGGATCACTTGAACCCAGGAGTTTGAGACCAGCCTGGGCAACGTAGCAAGACCCCATCTCTACAAAAAATAAAAAAATTAGGCCGGGTGTGGTGGCTCACACCTGTAATCCCAGCACTTTGGGAGGCTGAAGTGGGCAGATCACCTGAGGTCGAGAGTTTGAGACCAGCCTGGCCAATCGGTCGAAATCTTGCTTTACTAAAAATACAAAAAAATTAGCTGGGCGTGGTGGCACATGCCTGTAATCCCAGCTACTCAGGAGGCTGAGGCACGAGAATCGCTTGTACCCGGGAGGTGGAGATTGCAGTGAGCCAAGATCACACCACTGTACTCTAGCCTGGGTGGCACAGTGAGACACTGTCTAAAAAAAAAAAATTAGCTAAGTATGATGGTGCACATCTGTAATCCTAGCTACTCAGGAGGCTAAAGTGGGAGGATTGCTGGAGCTCAGGAGTGGGAGGGTACAGTGAACCATAAGCATGCCACTGCACACTAGGCTGGGTGACAGAGCAAGACCCTGTCTCTCTGGAAAAAAAAAAGAAATGGAGAGAGTGAACATCCTTGTCTTGTTCCCAATCTTAAAAGGAAAAAGCATACAGTCTTTCAGCATTAAATGTGAAAGTATGTTATTAGCTGGGGGTTTTTTGTAGGTGCCCTTTGTTAGGCTGAGGAAGTTCTATTTCTAATTCGTTGAATTTTTTTTTTTTTTTTTTTGAGACGGAGTTTCACTTTTGTTGCCTAGGCTGGAGTGCAGTGGTGTGATCTCTGCTCACTGCAACCTCCGCCTCCCAGGTTCAAGTGATTCTCCTGCCTCGCCCTCCCAAGTAGCTGGAATTACAGGCATGTGCCACCACACCCGGGTAATTTTTCTGTATTTAGTAGAGACGGGGTTTCACCATGTTGGCCAGTCTGGTCTCAAACTCCTGGCCTCAGGTGATCAACTTGCCTTGGCCTCCCAAAGTGCTGGGATTACAGGCGTGAGCCACGGCGCCCGGCCTGAATGTTTTTATCATGAATTTGTGTTGAATTTTGTCAAATGCTTTTTCTGCATCTATTGAGATGGTCACATGATTTTTGTTTCCCTTGTTAATATTCATTATAAAAATGACTTTTGTGACTAATATTACATGATATAGATAATTTTAAGAAATATAGCCTTTTTGTAGGCATTTAGTTTGCTTCCAACTTTTTGCTTTTACAAATAGCATAGCAGGGACTACATTGTTTACTTCTTCTCTAATCATTTCCTTAGAAAAAATTCCCAGTGGTGAAATTCCTGGTCTGAGGCTGTGAACATTTTCAAGACTTCTGATGTACAAGAACAACATATATAGAAAGCAAATCATAGATATTAGAACACGAAGAGATTTTTCACATGATTCAGTAAAGCTCTCTCATGTCACAGATAAGGAAACAAACTCAGAAAGACAGAGTGGCTTGCTCATAGTCACACAGAGGGTTAGTAATCATCTAATGAACACCCCAAGCTTATTGCAGGCTTTAAAATTCCTAGGATTCTTGGATTTGGCACTTTCAAGATAAAAGGACTTTGTTGAAGGTTCTGGAGTAGTTTGCTTATTAATTGAGGCTTTAGAATTGTGGAAGAACTAATCCATCTCTAAAGAATGAACCGTTTTCTTACTATATACCAAATTATGGCAAGTAATACTTTGAAATGAAAATATAACCAAAATCATCAAATTCTTAGTTAGTCCTTCCATTTTCCAAAGGACATAATACTACTTTGAAACAAAGCATCAGTACACTTTAGCTGCTGCTATGTGTGGCATTCTTCCTTATTATCTTTCTGGTGTTGAAATGTGTATAAGCACTCCTGAAAGTTTACGCACTGGTTCAAAATTTTGCAGAGGTTTATTACAGTTTCAGAAACTTTTTAAAACAGGCTGAAACGGATGCTTCAGGTTTCAAGTTCTGATGGTTGTTTGCTTCAGGAAAGTCCAAAAGAAATAGAATATAATTTGTTGGAAGGATGTATTGAGGGAGTGCTCTCAGGTAGGAACGGAATGAGGGTCAGGGGAAGGAGCTCAACAAATACATGGTCTCAGCTGGAGTCAAGCTTCGCCTGCTCCCATGGGGGACTCTGGAGCATGAATTGCACCACAGAGTTGTTCTTGCCTTTTGTAGTCCCCCTTATCAACCTGTCATTCGTTCTTTGTTGCCAGGAAGGGCTGGTGTGTAACCTCCCTGTCAAGACTGCTGTTTTCTTTGTTTTTGTTTTTGTTTTTGGCCAAAGGCAATTGCCCAGAGAAGGGGCAGCTGCTAGCCATTAGCAAGCAGCCCTCACAGGAGTTGGGGATGAGTGCACTGGGAAGGAGATCTGAGTGAGGCCCCAACAGTATTCACTACAACAGCCATGCAGGGGATGCATTTCTTTCGTCTGTGCTGCCTCGGGCAGTTATTACTAGTGAGCTAAAAGCAAACAATACCATCATCCCACAAGTCACAACAGACACACAGCAGGATATACTAACTCCCTAAGCAGAAGTCATAGCTATACACATAATCCCTCTACTATGCTGTGTTTTCCTTTTGGGGTCTAGAAAGCAACTGAAAAACAATTTTTCCAAGCTGTAGTGTCTACAATTTGAGTTTCTAATCTCAGGCATGACATAGTAGAAGTATTTGATGATAATATTAGGACCCCCCATTTGTGTCTCATGTACTTGATAGGTTTTCCAGTTATTCCCAAATGCTGCAAGATTTTTATAAATTTCTCTGTGTTAAAACATCAAAAGGAGCCAACAGGCTCTTGGCCTGGGATGGTGAGCTCAGTGAAGGAGGTCGAGTTTTAGCAGGGTTGGTGGGGCCAGTCTGTGTTGACTCTTATGGAAGGGGCCTCAGCCTTGGTCATTCACTCATTCTCTGCAGAAAAGAGAATGGGTGTCATCAGCTGGTGGTCCAGGAGGGTTATAGAAGAGAAGTCAATGTGGAGAAAGAAATTGGGAAGGGTGCTGGGCTGCTTCAAGTTGAAGTGTAAGGCTGATTGCAGAAGGAGGGAGCAGGTGAGCTCCTGGTACCGACACTGGGCAAGTGGATCCCACTATCCCTGTGTGTCTCTCCTGTAAGAGGAGTGATTGCTTCAGTCACACCAGCAGTATGTATGCAAGCACTCAATCATTCATCCTTCAACACATGTATTGAGCACCTTCTGTGTGCTGGACTCTGGGGAAGAAAAATCAACCCAGGCCCCTGGTCCTTGAGAAGTTTGTGTTCTGGTGGTCAAGGCAGAAAGGGAACAGATAGAAAATGTTCCTGTGGGAGACCTGCACACATGAGAGGGGAGGAAGGGGAGTAGGCAGAGGTGCACACAGGAGGGGCACTTAGTAGAGCTGTTCACAGGCTGGGCTGTCCGCCTCACACAGCATGTTGGCGGATCTCGCAGAGCACTTGATACCAAGTTCAAATGGAGTGGAAGCCGAGGTCCCCTCCACAGGGAGAAATCAGGTCCTCTGGGCCCCAGACCAGCAGAAAAAACCTGTTTCAGCCAAAGCAGACAGTGGTGATGGCCTCTCGGGATACTGTTTCTGCTCATCAGTACTTTTAAAAGTCCAATAGCCCATTTAATAAAGTTGTCCTGTTGTCTCTTACAGGGAGAAGTTGTGGAATATGTGGATGACCTCTTGGAACTGGAGGAGACCAGCTAGCCCACAGCAACCAAAGAGACTTCCCCTTGGCGTTCAGGAAACACAGATTCTTTGTCCTTTTCCCAACAGCCCAGGCTGTTGATACCTCAGAGCCTTCTCTTTACTCTCCAAAGTGAAAGGGAAGCCCCCGTCTCTCTAACTACATGTCACCAGGGGTGAGCCTGCCTTTCCCATCTTCACACCTGCCACCTCATGTTCACACCTATCTTTCTCACCTTTTTTTTGAGATGGAGTCTCGCTCTCTTGCCCAGGCTGGAGTGCAATGGCACGTTCTCAGCTCACTGCAACCTCCGCCTCTTGGGTTCAAGCAATTCTCCTGCCTCAGCCTCCCGAGTAACTGGGATTACAGGCATGTGCCACCATGCCTGGCTAATTTTGTATTTTTAGTAGAGATGGGGTTTTGCCATGTTGGCCAGGCTGGTCTCGAACTCTTGACTTCAGATGATCCATCTGCCTTGGCCTCCCACAGTGCTGGGATTACAGGCGTGAGCCACCATGCCCGGCCTCTTTCTCACGTTTATACCTGTCTTCTTATCCTCACATCTGTTTTCACACCTTCATCCCTGTCTTCCTCATGTTCACACTTGTCTTCCCCATGTTCATAGCTGCCTTTCTTACCATTTTGGTTTGAAGGGCAGTCTTCTCTGGCTTGTTTTTTTGTTTGTTGTTTTTCCCAGAAAATCAGTATTATTTTTTAAATAAGAAAAACATTCCTAGAAGATGATAATTGTGAAAACCTCCTTTGGCTTGTTTGCTTTCCCAGATTTTAGTCTCCTTTCTCCCCATCCGGGAAAGATGGTGGAAGACAAAGGCTAAATTTCTCCAGCCTCACAATGGTCTTCACTTGGTCTGACTTGTACCAATTCTAGCACCCACTGAAAAACAAGTTGAGTAGAGAGTGTAGAGTACAGAAATGTGGCTTTTGCCCCACTTTGCATCTCCAAAATTACAACGGTTGGCTGATCCCATTTGAGGACAATGCTTAGTTATAAGTCTCCAAGTTGGAAAAGGAAGAAAGCCAGAGCTGTCTAGTTTCATTCATTCTTTCAGTAAATATTTATTGAGTACCTACTGTGTGCTAGGCATTGACCTGGGAACTAGAGATACTTCACAGAATAACAGGGGAAAGTTCCCTGTGCTCATGGAGCTTACATTCTACAGGGAGAAAGCAATAGCCAATACATAGGAATAAATATATACAAGGTATCATGTAGTGATAATTGCTGTGGAGAAAAATAAAGCAGGGGAGGGAGTAAGAAATCCTGGAGATGAGGCTGCAGTTTTAAATGGGGCCTCACTGGGAATGTGACGTTGAGCAGAGACGTTAGGGAAGTGGATCCTGGACAAGGCATTCCAGGCAGAGGAACAGGATGTGCACTGCCCCAAAGTGAGAACTTGCTCTACGTGGTCAGGAAAGAGCAGGGAAACCAAGCAGAGTCGTGGGCAGGGGGAGAATGGAAGGAGAGGCGGCTGGGGAGGACAGGTGGTGGAGGGCCTTGGCTTCTGCTAAGTGAGATGGGAACCACTGGAGGGTTTGAACAGAGGAGTGCCTTGATTGATTTATATTTTGCAAGGGTCATTCTAGCTGCCATATTGTGAAAAACTTTAGTGGACAAGGGCAGAAGGAAGAGGGAAGACCTGTTAGGAAGCTACTGCAAGGTTCCAGGCTTGGGCCTGGGCCACAGCAACAGCAGTGGTCAAATATCTAGATTTATTTTGAAAAGAGCCAATAGGATTTGCTGAGAGTTTGAATGTGGAGTGTAAGAGAAGGAAGAGTTAATGATGACATTAATGTTTTTGGCCTGAATAGCAGGAAAGATGGAGTTACCAGTTACTGAAATAGGGAAGGATGGGCTGGGTAAGTAAGGAATTTGGTGCAAAGCAGGCTGTCTGTGGTTGGAATGGGAGGTTCTGGCTGCAAATCAAAGTGGAGAGTTTTCTCAGGTCAGGTCTGCAGCAGAGCTCGAGACAGGGATCTGAATGCACTTGGTTTATTGTTGGGGGTGCTCTCAGAAGGAACCTGTGAAAGCCTTTATCAGTCATTTATTGGCCGTGAGAAGTTCTCTGGGAGTGTGGGTACATTTGAAGGCAAGTGACTTCAGTTGAGGGCAAGTCTCTGGAAAAGAGGCTGTAGGCATCTGGCAGCTACCATGCATGGTAGTGTGTTGGGGGTGGGGGTCCTGGGCACTGGCTGTATGAAGGGATCTGGCAGGGCACCACAGCGCCCCCTACTGAACCATCAGCATGTCAGTGGCATTTAAAGCCATGCAGCTGGAGGGGCCATTGAGATTGTCTCTGAGTATTACTGAGAAGCAACAGAAAAGAGCCATGGATGGAGCCCTTGGGCTCTCTGGGAAATGGGAAATCAGCCAAAGGACTGAGAAGGAGTTACCTTAAGGTCAGAGAAAACCAAGAGAGTGTGGTGTTCTGGAAGCTGAGCTTTCTTTATTCAACCTCATTCCCTTCTCCAAATAAGCCACTTGTGTAGTTGGGCCCCTCCAGGGTTGAAGGCAAGAGGAGAAAGGCACAGCGTTTGGGAAACAAGACTTTTCCTGCAATAGCCTGGGAAGGAATAAAAGGATAGAGTGTTTGGGTTTTTGTGTAATGGTGGTTAATTGGGGTGGAACACTCACACGTTATGCTTTTTCTGGGCTTCCCTTATCCCCCAGAGCACTCTACCAACCTCGGGGAACTCGGACACATCCTTCTGTTTCTCCTTCAGCTCTATCCTGCTTCCCTCATCCCTTCTGACACCACGTCCTCACTCACCTGCACAAGAATCCCTGCATCAGGTTCTCCTTTGAGGGTACCCACCCAGGACAGTCCCCTACCACTTCTGTCTTGGGCTGAAGTTGCCCACGTCCACAAAATCTGTACTCCCAGCAGGGGTGTTTGGCCCGAGGAGTCAGTGTTATTACTGGTGGATGCACCGTGTCCACAGCAGCCCCCAATCCCAGCAATGCATCAGATCTTACGTGGCTTCCTGCTGGGGGAGATGGCCTTCACCCACGGGATGCCGGGTTCTCCTTTCTTTCCTCACCCCACCCTTTACTCCACCAGAGAAACTTCCTTTTGAACTCAGTGGGGAAGAGGGTGATGAGACAGGACTAGAAAGTAGTGGGGGACCCAGCGAGTGGACGCCCTGCTCCGGGATTCCTGAGTCTGTAAATAGTGTGCCCAGCAGCTGTGAACTCCCCTTATAGCCCCGGGCTGCAGTGTCCTTCCCAGCTGTGTGAGAAAATGAAAGCCGACGTCCACAGGGACCCAGGCAGGGTTGGGTGTTGTGACTCACTCCACCTCTGTGCCCTGCAGAGGTACTGTTGGGTCCTTGTCTTGTGAGCCTGGGGTGAGCTCTCTGTACATGTTGTTGTTCCACGTATGGGTTGAGTTGGCATGGTGGGGGGTCCTCGTTCACTCTCTGAAGTTGGCCTCCTTTCACTGGGGATTGAAAAGCACCTCCGCCCCTACCCTAGTGATGTCCCCTGAGGACCCGGGTGATAGTACAGTCAGTATTGTCAGTACTTTGCTTTGATTGAAGGCTGTAGAGCTGAGTTACCAAAATTTCTATTTCAAAGGAAACCAAACCTTAAAAAAAAAAGTGGGCTGGGTCTTCCAAACCTACCATGAAACCCTGGTGTGCAGGCTGCACTCAATGACCTCAACCCAACACCTCCCTGAGTGTGTTTCTTGGAAGAGCCTAGAAGATTCCTGGATGGAGACCCCATTGGTTCAGCCTCAGTCTGGCCCGTCTTGGAAAAAACAAACACATTTGTAAGCTTTGTGGGAGCTTCCAGGCCTGTTCTAAGATGCCTCGCTTGTCCTTTGACCCATCAGCATGGAGCTCAGTGGTTGCTGTTTGGTTCTGCAGGCTGGTGGGGAGGCCGCCCATCGTGGTGGGGCATCTGTCCAGCCCCATTGCCACTCAGGGCATCCAAACAGGAGGCACCCGCTGGGAAGGGTCTAAAGATACTCCTTGTGGCCACTGCTACTGTTCACACTTGACTTGTGGAGAAGCGAAGGGCTGAGGGGAGGTTTGTGTACACCCATGTATTTAAAAGTGACTGACTGACTGAAATGAGCACATACCGACATATGCAACATACTAATACCTTCCTGATTTTTGAGACTTTCTAATTACTACAACTAACCTGTTGTGCTCACCTCTGGAATTCAGAAAGAGAGCCACTGCGAGCACTGACCACAAGGGCTGCCTTAGGAAGGAAATGTGTGCTTTCAGGAGTTCTTATTAGGGGGATTTTAAGAGCACAAAAATTTTATTGAACCCACCTTAGTGGCAAACAGAAAATGATTTGTTAGATTGTCAGTTGGAAGGGGTTTATTATGACTGCTGGTGAAATAAACAGTGACCAGTTTCTGCCAACATTTATGGAAATAACGTTTCTAGGTTTTAAATGTGAGCCGTAAACTGAAGCTACTTCAGTTAAAAAAAAAAAATCAATACTTAAACTGTAGGGAAAAGGTGGATTGGTGCCAGAGAAAACATTATTTAATAGTGTCAGAACATGGAACTGCAACACAGTTTGTAGCAAGGCACTGAGAAAAACCCACAACTAATCCTTCATCGCAGCTGTCTGAACTCTTGATCATCTGCCATCCCCCAAACAGTGACTTCTTTTTTTCTGGTGACTCCAGGCCTGAATGACCTAGTGTGGAGAGTTTAAACTATGTACAAGGGAGGAAAGGAAAAAAGGAAAGGAACCTTAAGTAAGCCTCAGCCAAAGGTTTTATGCATTGGACTTCCTGTGCCTGCCCCCAGGGGCAAGACTGATCCCCATGCCTGTGCCCATGACATCTCCCTGAAAGAGAAGACACCATGACAGCCCGGCTTTGCCTTGACTGACCCACTGCTACCCCAGAAATAAGAATCAAGAGCAGCTATTGTTATCCTTAGAGTGTTTTCCGTCTAGGGCCGGCTCGTGAACAGCCACATATCCTTGCACCTGACACTGTCCCCACACAAATAGCTGGCTTTCGTTGCTTGTTGGATGAATGAGTGAGTTGGCTCTATATCCCCTTGGAGCTGGCAGGTAAGATATTAGTGCCTCATTTTACAAGAAGAGAATAGGAAGGAATTAAGCAATTTGGCCAACAGATACAAGATAGATTCCAGAGTTTTATCTCCCACTTTAGGGTGGCAGCCAGTAGGCCAAACTCCAAAGACCGTTGCTGATGTCTTTTTCTGCCTCCCCTCTTTGGGTTAGTGTGGTATGTACAAGCTCACTCTTGTTGAAAATTAGAAAATAGTTGAAAACAAAAGGTTTTTGTTTTTCTTTTTAAATCACATTAAATGTTTTACATTGCTTATTCTCTATTTTCTCTTCTATCCACTGGACAGGGATGTCTTCACCACATTCTAGAAGCTATGTTGTAATGAGCTCTGTTTTCTCAGGTCTGTGAAATTTCTGACATTCATCTAACAAAGTAGAAACTTCAAGCCGGGGACTCCTGGATCTCATGCAAGAGGAGTGGTCCTTGCTCGCCATGAGCCAAGAGCTGGCTGAGGTCCTGTCAGGCAGTAGAGGCTCATGCCTCTCCCCCGGAAGATTGTCTTTCAGAGGGGATCTGGAATCCCACTAGGAAAAACATTTGGAATCTGTTTCAAACAGGGACACAAAGCATCTTCAGGCACGACTGTCAACAGCAACTATGCTCCATGCATGCCACTAAAGGGCAGGCAGGAAAAAGAAGAGTAGAAGGAAGCAGGTGGAAAGAGTGAGGGACCAGCCAGCACAAAAAGAAGTCCACGTTATGGAGAGTTGATACAGCTGTCTGAAGAAGAGGTGGAGGACATGGAGGTCAGCCCAAGAATTCCAGAGGTTATGGTGAAAAAATCTGGACTGAGGAGGAGAGGAGGTGTAGGGAATAAGAGTTGAGTGTTGATGGATGTCTTAGGTCAGGATCCTTTGAAGCAAGGGAAGTGATGGGGTGCTCTCAAGAGAAGGGGTGTGAGAGAAGCAGGAAGGAGCCAGTAAGGATGTGTCTTCAGTTGGAGACTGACTTCAGCTTGATCTCATGGGAGCTCTGGAGCATGAATCATATCGGAGTTGGTCCCACCTTGAGGAAAGGAGGCCAGCCTTTTGCATTCCCATGACAGCTGGTCATTGGTTATAAGCTGCCCTAGCAGAGTATAAGGTGGTCTAACTTCATGGGTGAGGGAACTCTCAATAGGCCAAGGGCAATTCTCTGCGTTGGAAGGGTACACTTACGTGCTTATGAGCATTTTAACAGCCAACACTCAGGGCAGCTGGAAGACAGGTTCACCTATCTAGCAAAGGGGACCTGGGAGGGGCATCAACAATGTCCACAACATTGGAAGGCTTGGGAGGCATGGATCTGTGGTGGTCATGGATGTAAAAATGGACGTAAGGCAGATGGGATTGGTGCTGATGGCGTCTGAGCTGGATTTGCTAGCTGCCCTTCCGTATCTCTTCCAACATGCCCCTCCAACATGCCCGGTGTCCCAGAAGCCTGACCTCTATGGTTCCATTGCCTGGGCTTCTTCACCCTCTGATTTCCAGTTGCCACTGGGACATGCCAACAAGAGATGGCAGGGTGAGACAAGGTCTGGTTCCTTAAAATCTTTGCTTCCTCCAGGCCACAGTTGGACACTGGCTGCATTCTCTTTGAGGCCAGAGCCCTTGTCCTGCAGGGCCTTTCCTATTGCTGAGCTCTTGTTGGGTTCCATAACAGGTCCCCACCATCCCTTGATGGTTCCCCTAACTCTCCCCACACCTTTGTGAACAGTCCCTTCAGCTAACCCTCTAATTACTCCTTTGAGTGTCCTGTGAGTTAGGAGAAAGGGGATAATCAGTTCTCTCTTAGGCCAGTGCTTCTCAAGCTTTACCATTCATGCCCACCACCTGGGCATCCTGTTAGATGCAGATCCTGATTCAGCAGTCCTGGGGTGGGGCCTGAGATTCTGTACTTCTAACAAGCTCGCAGTGCCTGTGCTGCTGGGGCAGGAGCCACACTTTGAATAGCGAGGTCCTGGGTGTTTCGTTGCAATGAAGTAAGTGGTCTCTGGTTGGGGCAAGGAAGAGGGAAGTAGGGAGGGAGGGGGGACAAGAGTGCCACCAACTTCCCTAAAATCCTGCTGCAGGAGGTAACATAACTGAGAGTTAGGTTTAGAAAGGGCAGTCTTAGATCTTAGATATAGCAAGTATTAAGACATTATTTTCAAGATTACTAGAGATTTTTTTTTTTGGAATGGAGCCTTGCTCTGTCCCCCACGCTGGAGTGCAGTGGCATGATCTCAGCTCACTGCAACCTCTGCCTCCCGGGTTCAAGCAATTCTCCTGCCTGATCCTCCTGGGTAGCTGGTACCACAAGCATGCTATCACGCCCGGCTAATTTTTGTATTTTTAGTACAGAAAAGGTTTCACCATGTTGACCAGGCTGGTCTCAAACTCATGACCTCAAGTGATCTGCCTACCTCAGCCTCCCAAAGTGCTGGGATTACCAGTGTGAGCCACTGTGACCAGCGAGAATTTTTTTTTTTTTAAACCATGGTGCAGTAGCCTAGAAATAAAATACATTCAGCAACTGTTGGGGCAATAATTATTTATTTTAAATATCTCAGAAGCTTTGTGTTAATAGAAACCCCTCCCCCAATTTTCATGAGCATTAAACATTCACCATTCTCAAAGCATGCATGACATACAATTTAGATTTACATTGTTTTAATCATTCCCTTTCAACATGCATTTTTAGATTCTATAACATTAATTTAGAGGATACCACACCAATAAGAACTTAAAAACTGATGTGTTGGCTTTATTTCACAGTCCATGTCTACAAATAAAACATTTACCTGTATTAATAATTTGTAATAAATTTATTAATACACTGTATTAATATTGCCTATTTATTTGTTGGTATAAATCCAATGTTCTGGGTTATTCCACAATAATAGTTGCTAACACAGTCCCAATGCTGAGACAGAGGTTATTTTATATAGTTAAAAATAGAAAAGTTATCTTGCAGTAGATTAGGATCTAATTTATAAATATATACAGTCTCTGGCTTTTATTCTATTATGTTTTGCTTTGGCTACATGCAGAAAGCATTTTATTCCTATTGTTCTTGACTTCGTCTGATGCACAGGTATTCTAGTTGGTACCTTCAGGCTTTATTTTACCCAACTATGGGGAATAAGATCTTTGATTATGCTGCCTCTCTTTACAGCTACTTCGCCTATTACTTTTCCAAAGCTTGCTGAAAAGAGGTGGCAGGGTAGAAAACATGTTGCGAATGTTTTTTTTCCTTAGGTAAAACACCACCAACAATTTTTCAATCATAAAAAAGATCAGGATTTCCCTCTACCACACAAAAACACTTAGACTGCTATGGTGTCTCAAAATAAATGTGTTGCATTCGTCACCTTTTACCACTGATAACTATTTCTAAGAAGGTGATTCATATTAGAAAAATATAACATGTTTCATTTCTGTGCCAACATACAGGAGACTATTGCAGGTGGCATTTAGGCAGCTTCAAATGCCACCTCAGCTGCACACAGCCATGCCTGACTTCCACACAACACACACCGCATACTCATCTGTGCCTTTAGGGCTTCAGCTGGCCTCGAAGTTCACATTTGAGATTATTATAAACCAACAGGCTCTCAAACTTGAGTGCATATCAAAATCACCTGGAGGGCTTGTTATAAACAGAACTTGGCCCTACTCCCAGGGTTCCTGTTTCCTGAGTCCAGGGTGGGACTAGAGAATTTGCATCTCCAGCAAATTCCCAGGTGACGCTGATGCTACTGGTCTGAGGACCACACTTTGAGAACCACTGCCATAAACCATCCTCGCTGAGCCACCGTAAGATGATTTAGATGCTATGAAATGGGTTACCCAACAGACAGGATGGATTCTGTTTCCACAGAGCTCCCAGTTTCCACACTAGAGAACAGATCAGCACAGATCATTTCATATTCTTTCACAGATTCTTCTGCTTCTCCATCAAGTATGTGCCCATACTTGATATCCTGGTGTTCGGCCCTCTGAAAACATTTCTTTTTTTTTTTCTCCCGTGTCATTCTCTCTTACTGGAGTTCAGAGAAATGGTTAATCCTGAGAGAGGAAACCAAGGACTGAGTTTTGTTAGTCCTGGCAAAAATTCCAAGACATTCCTAGGCACAGACTGGTCAAGGACAACTAGGCCACTGCTTCTGAGGGGAAATGGTACTTACTGGTACAAAGCTAACTTTGTTTTTAAAAAATAATGGCAAATCCTTAACCATGAAAGATTGAAAATAAAATAAAATAAATGACAGGCTGTCCCACAGAATGGAGGGAACAGAGGGGGATGTGTGTTTCTTCACTCCTCACCTCCCCCAACAAAATGTCAGTCTTAAATTCTAATTTCAAGAAACAACGAAAAAAGAAACCTCAAAGCTTCTAGACTGTGTCCTGGCTCTTGGTTCATCTGCCCTCAGCAACATCACAACATTAAAAGGAAACAACCCATTATTCTTCCATATTCCTCTCCCAATAATTCAATATCCATGTCCTAGATAATACTGCTCTCATACACTTGGTTTATCATGACTATTTATAAAATTTCAGGGCATGAAGCTGGTGATTTTCTTTCTTCAAAAAGGTAATACTGTGATGTGGCTCACACCTGGAATCCTAGCACTTTGGGAGGCTAAGGAGGGCAGATCACTTGAGGTCAGGAGTTCTTGACCAGCCTGGCCAACATGGTGAAACTCCATCTCTACTAAAAATATAAAAAAATTAGCTGGGCATGGTGGTGCATGCCTGTAATCCCACCTACTTGGGAGGCTGAGGCAGGAGAATTGCTTGAACTTGGGAGGCGGAGGTTGCAGTGAGCTCAGATCGGGACACTGCACTCCAGCCTGGGCAACAGCATGAGCCTGTCTCCAAAAAAAAAAAAGATAATACTGTGATGAAGGAAGAGGCGATTTTTGACCTCACACTGGAAACAGGGCCCAAGCACAGGTCTGGGATTAGTGTAGTCAATTCCAGGGCAGATGGTGGAGGAGACATTGACATGAGTGATGATGCCACCAAAGCCTCCTTGCCCTCCCAGGTGCTCCAGAGACACTTCTCAGCCTATAAAACAAAGGGCTGAGGAAAAAATGATGAGCCCCAGTCCACCTGCGTCATGCTCTAGTGAATTATCGTGTGATGTGTCACAGTTATTTTCCTCCCAAGTGGCTTTGGGAGAACCCACTCCAAAGGTGCCTAGACCTTCTCCATCTCGATCTGCTGGTGGTAGTGCCGAGCCTGCCGCTGGCCAACATTCAGCTTGTACACGGAGCTCTTGTGCTGGCACTTGCGGTAGCCCCACACCATCCCCACACCTGCCAGGAGCAGCAGTAGGCACAGGACGGTGACAATGGTGGCGATCACAGGGCCTCTGCTGAGGCCAGGACATCCGTCCCCCACACACGACTCCAAGGTGGGATGAAGCTCCTCACTTGCACCTGGCCCGGGGCCTTCCTGTCCAAAGAAGTCTTCAGACAGCAGGTATGGGAAGCTATCCTGGATCTCAGGAACAGTGGTTTCTACTGGAGGCTGGGTGGTTGCCATGATCGTTAAGGGGATGTGGTTAGGTGTCTGCTTGACAGTGTTCACTGTTAATATCTCCAGGGTGGAGCTGGTGAGCTCATAGGGCACGGTGGCCATGGGAGATTCCTCTGTGATGAATCTCCAGGGTAGAGTTGACTGGTACTTCGTCAAGTCACCATCCCCAATGCCCTCAGTCTCGGAAGCATTCACGGGTCTGAGCGCCAAAGCTTCCACATCTAGCATTTGAGATGGAAGAACTGAACTATGGGTCATGCCCTCGCTTGGTGTGAGGGTGCTACTCTTGGGCTTCTTAACTTCCACAAGAATGGGCTGATCAGGAGTAACTAGGACATTTTCATCCAGTCCTACTGACCCATCCCCTCTGTCCCCATCTTCTTCCTCTTCTGCCTCTGTCTTCCTCCAAGCCCCATCTGTCACAGGGTAGCCATCTAACCAGGACTCATCACTGCTGCTCACGACTGGATCTCCTGCCTTGCTGTCATTCTTGCCCACAAATGGCCCTGAGGGACCATCAGTGTTGCCGTAGATCACCTTGGTTTCAGGTTCACCTGGGACCAATTTTACACCACTGTGGTTGTCTCCAGCAGAAAACTGCTTTTTGGTGTCATCATCCACCTCCTTTTCCAACCCAGGCTTGTGGAAAGCCTCAGCAGGAAACCAGAACAAGTGCTTCTGGAGCAGCCGTGATCCTGGTGAATCTGCGGGGACACTGCTCCCACCACCAGGCAAGCCTGTGGTTGGCACAAAGGCTTTATCCCAGGCTATGTTTTCTCTCCCCACAGAAATGGAGACCAGACGGTCCTGTTTTGGAGCCTCCTCAGAGGAGTCTCCCTGACCCCTGTCCTCGTCTGCCTCTGTCCGGGAATCCTCCATGAGCTCTCTGAATGACATAGATCTGTCATCAGGGAAGTTATCTTCATAGTCAATGTGTGCCTCAGCCTCATCTGGAAGAAAAGAGGGAAAATCCTCATTAGCTCCAAAGGCACAGAGCCAGTATAGAACACAAGAAAAGGAAATTAAAAGCATAAAGGCTGGGACAGAATAAATAATACTGTTATTATTCACAGATGATATGACTGTGTATCATAGATAAACCCAAATAATCTACATATGAATATTACAAGTAACTAAAATTAACATCTGAGCTTAGGCCGGGCATGGTGGCTCACACTTGTAATCCCAGCACTTTGGGAGGCCCAGGCAGGTGGATCACTTGAAGCCAGGAGTTCGAGACCAGCCTGGCCAACATGGCGAACGCCCATCTCTAATAAAATACAAAAAAATAGACAGGCATGGTGGCACATGCCTGTAATCCCAGCTACTCAGGAGGATGAGACATGAGAATCGCTTGAACCCGGAAGGCGGACGTTGCAGTGAGCCAAGATCGTACCACTGCACTCCAGCCTGGGTGATAGAGTGAGACTCAAAAACAACAACAACAAAAACAACAACAACAAAAAACGTGAGTTTATTAGGGATACTAGGTCTACAGTAAATATAAACATCAATTGTATTTCTAAATATTGTCAATAAACAGAAAATTAAAATTTAAAAGGATGCTATTTACAATAACATTAAAAAAACCAAACACATAGGAATAAATCTAACAAAAAGATGTTCAAGACTTCTACATGGAATGATATAAGACATTGCTAAGCAAAATTAAAGAAGACTTAAATGAATGGAGGAATAGACCATGATCATGTAGTAGAAGGCTCAAGATCATTAAGTTGGCAATTCTGTCCAAATTGATCTATACAGATCTAATACAATTCCAATAAAAATCTCAGACATTAACTGAATGTTAAAAGTTTATGGAAATGCAATGGATGGAAGTTTATGGAAATGCAATGTAAGAATAGACAAGGCGATATTGAAAAAGAAAAAGCCAGAAGACATATGCAAAACATTTCAAGATTTACTATAAAACTGCATTACCTTTTAAGGCTATGGTATTGGCACAAGGACAGATAACTGGATTACATTAAAATTAAGATCCTCTGTTCATTAAAAGCTACCACAAAGAGAGTTAAAATGCAAGGCAGAGTTAGAGAAGCTATCTGCAACACATATAACCTCCAAAGGGCTTGTATCCAGAATTTAAAAAGGACTCCCACAAATCTATACTAAGTAGATAGACAAACCATAGAAAAATTGGCAAGATACTTGACTTGGGACATCACCAGAAAGATATCAGATTAGTCATTAAACATGTGGAAAGATGCTCAACCTCACTAGTAAGAGAGAAATGTTAATTATAGTCATAATGAGATACCATTGCATAGCACCAGAATGGCTAAAATTAAACAGACCGACAATATCAAATGTTAACTAGGATATACAGCACTGTTAGTGGGAGTGTGAACTGGAGCAACCACGATGGAAAACTGGGCATCTCTACTAAAATTGAACATATGGATGCTCCATGACACAGCAATTCCACTCCTAAATATACACTTAACAGTAATGTGTGCATATGGGTACCAAAAGACACGCCTAAGAATGTTCATAATAGTAAAAAACTGGAAGCAATTCAAATGTCCATTAACTGGTACATCAGTTATGGTATACTCAATGCAAATCTGTACATCAATAAACATGAACCAACCACTGCTTCCCACAACAAAATAGATGAATTGCATGGCCATAACGTTGAGCCAGGCACAAAAGTGCACACTCTGTGTTGATTCTATTTATATAAAGTTTAAAAACAGGCAGAATTAATCTATGGATGTCAGAACTCAGGATAGTGGTTACACTTGGGTAGGAGAGAAGGGGTGATGACTGGGTATGGTACAAACAGGACTTCTAGGGTGCTGGCAATATTCGATTTCTTCACCTGTATCAAGGCCTAAATATCAGTGTTTATTCTTGATAATTCATTGGTTTGTTGCCTTATGATTTGTATGTATTTTATAATTAAGTTCAAAAATGCATCTTTTTTTTTTTTTTTTTTTTTGAGAGAGAGTCTCGCTCTGTCTCCTAGGCTGGAGTGCAATGATGCAATCTAGGCTCACTGCAACCTCCGCCTCCCGGGTTCAAGCGATTCTCCTGCCTCGGCCTCCTGAGTAGCTGGGATTACAGGTGCACACCACCACGCCCAGTAATTTTTGTATTTTCAGTAGAGACAGGGTTTCACCATGTTGGCCAGGCTGGTGTCAAATTCCTGACCTTGTGATCCGCCCATCTCGGCCTCCCAAAGTGCTGGGATTACAGGCATGAGTCACCGCGCCCGGCCCCCAAATGCATCTTTTAAAACACTGATTTGCTCTTTGTAAAACTTCCAAGTCATGAGATGATGCTGTAAAGTATTCTGAATTCAACTGAATAAGAAGCAGTAGAGCCCCACAACTAGGAGACCAGAATGTAAGGACAGCCCAACGAGAGGGGAATCAACTGGTCAGGAAAGCTCAAGAAGCTGGTGTCCTCAGAAGACAGCAGCAGCCCTTTGAGCTTCCCCTCTCTCAATGGTCTTTGAAAGCCAAGTCCTACTGGAAGATACACTTAAATTATTAAAACAGACTGCTTCTCCCACTTAACTTTCAACTTCGGAAGAACAAAATGCACAGAGCTCCAGAGCCAAGGTCTAGATGGAATGCTGAGGTGTCATGTGGTGCATTCCTGGGCTCTGAAACTAGATTAGTGGGTATCTGGCTTATTTCTAAAGGCTGTTAGAGAATAAGACTCTGTATCTTGCTTATTTAATGACTGACAGAGTTATAAATAAAAATTAACAATCTTTTCTGATCTGCTCCTGACACGTAAGCCCATTCACTTTACATGTGTCCTCAGTCAGAAAAGGGAAACAGTGGATGAAGAGCAAACATCACTGACAAATATCAAATGCATGTGTGTTTTATGCTTAGAAAAGGACAGCCCAATCACACCCCATTGGGTCCTGTTCATAAAACCTCCCACAAAAAACATATCAGATAGCTGGACCATTCTTATGAGCCTTGTAGAATTCACATACAGGCTCCCAGGGCTCAGTCAGGCCCTTCACATTCCCTGTTATATCCTCATTTCAAATCCTGCATCAACCCACTCCTTCATTCAACAGACCTCACTGAGTGCTGACTATGTGCTAGAGTTTGGGATCACTGGTGAACAGGATAAATACTCCCTCCCCCCTTAGAGCATACGGGACAGAATCTCATGGTCTTTCATCCTATAGGGTTGAACTTCAAAGATTTTGTGTGCATACATTTTCACCCAACATTCTGAATGAGCGTTAGGTTTTGCATTAAAGTACCGTCCTTCCTTCAAAAAACAACAAAATGAAATGAATGCCACTATGACAGAACTTTTCACTACAATTTACCCAAAACATACAGACAAGTCACACTGAGATTTAAGAAAGTCATGACTTATATCTTTGACCTCAGGATAAGGTGGTTAGATTGCTTGTGCACATGTGTGTACTTACTGGCTGTGGAAGACAGACTGCAATAATGGCCACAAATCTCCACTTTTCCCTGCATCAAGTCCTTTTGCAATGTGACTTTGCACCTCTTCCTATGAAAAGATGGGGCCCATTTTTTCATCTCTAGAATCTGGGCTGACCTTGTCCCTTGTTTTGACCTACTGAACGCAATGAAAGTGTTGCATGCTTTTGCTCTCTGCCTTGGAGCCCTGCCAGCTGCCATGTGAACAAACCTGGATGCTGAAGGATAAAAGACCCCATGAAGGAGAGGTAAACGTCCCAACTGAGGCCACCCTAGATTAGCCAGCTGTGGCCGACCACATTCACCTGAGTGAGCCCAGCCCAAACTGCTGACTCAAAGAACTGGAGCAGAATAAATTGTTGTTTCATGCCACTAAGTTTTTGGGGATGGTCTATTATGCAGAAAAAGCTAACTAACACACTAGCAATGAGCTGCTTGGGGGGCAGGCCCCAAGGCATTGTGTCCCTAAAGTAGAACAGTGCTTATCTACTATAGGTATTCTTATAGGTATTCTTGAGTGAGTGAAAGAATAAATGGTTCTGGAAGGAAAATGAGGAAAAGTCTGCAACAGCTCAGATCCCAAGCTTCTCTTCATCCCTACCTTAAAACTGTTCAGCACTGGGATCAGTTTCCAGGAGCACAGTCTCCCAAAACACAAGAGGACTATAGGCCCACTTCTAAATTACACGGAATGAATTACTTGTACCCATAGTCTCTCATAACACCCCGAAGACCCTCTGAAAAGATGCCATTGTTGAAGGACCAATTGAATACAAACACACACAGGTGTGCACCACATACGTGCACACAACACACACCCTCACACACTGGTGAGCAAATCGCTGCCACAGCCTGGCTGGTGAGAGCATCTCTTCTCATCCCAGCCTCTCCTTGGTGCCCACATCCCTATCAATTTCAAAGGGTAGCCTAGTAGAACTCCCTCCCCACTGCTAGTCGATTTCAAGCAGAATGGTGACCCCGCTCCATCAAAGCTTGCTCCTAATGCAAAGAAACTTGGCATTCCACATGTCTGACCAGTCATTTTTGCCCCAAATCTGCCCCAACCAATTTGTTCTTAATTAAAGAAAAGAACATATTCTGCGGTACTGCAGAAGAAATTATCTTTGTGAAACAATACACCTTTGCCAGTTGTCTCCTAGAGGTTCTGCTGTTGAGGATGAATATCCCTGTTCTCAGCCAGAACCCGGCCCCCTTTCAAGAGGGGGTAAGGTAGGAAGCAGTAACTCTCCAAGATCATTTTTCCTAAAGAAGCTTCCACCCACTCGAAAGCATAGGCCATCACTTCATGCACCAGCTATACCTTAAGGCCTCTTTCCACATGTCATTTTACTAGGGAATATTTTTTGTTGCCTCATTGCAGCCCCAAGACATCGAACCGTGAAGAACCCCAGATTCTATTTTATTCCATGGTATTTTTGTCATTTCCTGTTCTTGCTTGCACGAATCCGGAGAGTGCATTCATTTTCTTTCAGGTCATCAACTTTAGCTCACTGACTGTTGGGAGTAAACAAGCTGTTTGTGCTGAACTCAGTCAGCATGATGAAAGGGACCAACATTTGCACAGAGCTTTGCCAAAGGCAGTCCTAGGTGATGGGAAAGCCGGCAGGCTGTCGGTGTCAAGGTGGGTGGTGAGTCGAAGTGTTTCCTC
Organism: Pan troglodytes; assembly: GCF_028858775.2. Classification (NCBI taxonomy): domain Eukaryota; kingdom Metazoa; phylum Chordata; class Mammalia; order Primates; family Hominidae; genus Pan; species Pan troglodytes. Next base: position 37,173,071 of record NC_086015.1, read on the forward strand.
ACTGTCCTCATGGACCACCATCTTGTCACCTCTGCAGATACCAAGACTGATACTGTCCACGGGAAAGCAGAATTCTACCCAAATAACCAACAGCTAAAAAGAAGTGTGACTGTAGGGATACTCAAAATCTTCCAGCACCTCAGAGTATCTGTGGCCCTGACAAGTCTCGCTGTAACCTCTGCTCCGGCTTCTTCCCTGTCTCTTACACCCACACCCCATATTTCACTTCCATCTGCCCCAGTGCTCCCTGCCTTTTTGTTCTTGCTTTTGGCTGCCCGTCCCTCTGCTCTTCTTCCTCCTTCTTCTACCTCATCACTTATGTTCCAGACCACTTGAATATGTACTGGGGATACAGGCCAAAATTGCCTTATGAGCAGGGTGCATTACAGGCTACACTTGAAAATATCTAAGTGTTCCAGTTGAAACTGTATCGTATATTTTTCCCTCCCCCATAGCTACCAAAATGGGGAAACGCCACCAAACACACCCATACACACACACACACAAACACAAACATAAAACTGGGCTTACTGAATGTGAATTTCTAAAAATGAGGAAACTATACTAAACATCAGCAAAAACATTTTACCAACAGCAACCTCACGAAAAGGGAATAATATATTGCAATGAATTTCAGAAACTAGTTACCAAAGGGAGAAACAGAGGGTTCTAAAGAAGATTGGACAAGCGTGACCTGGCTTAGCTCCTAACCCACCCTCACCCTTCAGAAATGGTCCTGGGAGTCAGCAAATCCTAGAGAGACGCAAAGTGGATGGAGAGAACCAGACCAGTAACCAGGAGGGCTGCTTCTTCCTGACAGAATCTGAAATGGCAAGACTTCACATTGTGCAAGGGAAGGAAACTTTGATATAGAACATTTAAAACATTTCTGAGGAAAAAGCAGAACCCAGATTTTAAAAAATTGTTTTATGTTTTGCAGAGACAGCGTCTCACTATGTTGCCCAGGCTTGTCTTGAACTTCTGGTCTCAAGCAATCCTCCCACCTCAGTCTCCCACAGTGCTGAGATTACAAGCATGAGTCACCATGCCCAGTCACGCCCAGATATATTAAAAACAAACAAATAAACAAACAAGTAAAATATCTGAGGCAGGGGGATCATTTGAGGCCAGGAGTGAGACCAGCCTCAGCAACAAAGTGAGACTTCATCTCTTAAAAAAAAAAAAAAAATTGGGTGTGGTGGCACACACCTGTAGTCCTAGCTACTCGGCAGGCTGAGGCAGGAGGATCACTTGAGCCCAGGAGATTGAGGCTGCAGTGGGCCATGACGTGCCACTGCACTCCAGCCTGGGCAACATACTACTTCAGCTGACTTGTCCCCTTACGGCCACCATTCCCTCTTCTGGATTAAAGGACTGTTTCACAACACAAAACTTAATAAGAAAGTGAGTGCAATAAAACAAAGCTCAAAGGTAATGTGTAAAATAACAGAATGTTATGAAAAGGGTGGTTATGAACTTCAGGCATCAAATTCAGGACCAATGTAGCATCATGACAGAACTAAAATATCAGTTAGAAACTTCAAAGAACACAGCAGACTGAGAATTTTATAAAACCAGAAAAAAACGACAGAAGAGACATATTCAAGAATCACTACAAACCTCAAGCAGAATAAATTCACATAAATTGCCTACAGCCATACCAAATTAAAACTGCTAAAAACCAAAGACAGAAGAACATAAAAGCAACCTGTGAAAGCAAATATATAATGTTTGATAAAGCAACAATAAGATTGAGAGGTGACTTTTCAAAAGAAACAATAAAAGCCGGAAGACAATGTGATAAAATATTCAAAATGTTAGAAGAAAAGAACTGCCAATATGGAATTTCTTACTCTATGAAAATGTCATAGATGGAAGCTCAGAGATGCAGGAAGGAAAGAACAATGAAATAGTAAATATGGAGGCAGAGCCAAGTGAATGTTGACTGCATAAAACAACAACATATACACACACACATAATATTCATTCAGAACATTTGACAATAGCATAGAAGCTGGGAGGAGGTAAATGGAGTCAAAGTGTTTGATGGCTTTAAATTAGCCAGGAAATGGTGTAACTATTAATTAATATTAAACTTCTATATGTCAAGGGTGCCTGTTATAATTTCTAGAGTAACCACTGAAAGGAGAGTAAAAGACTATTCGAAGGTAATAGAAGGGGTAAACATAATAAGTAAAAAATGCTTAATTGCTTCAAAAGAAGGCAGGAAAGCAGAGAAAAAGGAATAAAGGACAAATAGGAAAGAGAGAAAACAAAAACGACAGTAATTTTAAAACCAAATCTACCGATGGTTAAATGTAAAATGGATTAATGCTACTATTAAAAGACAAAAGGTGTCAGCTTGTATAAAGAAACAGAACCCATGTACCTGGTATTTATAAGAGACACACTTTAAATATAAGTACACAGATGAGTTGAAAGTAAAAGAATTTAAAAAAGTCACGAAGAGGCTAACCAGCAAAAAAGACTTTAAGGCAAAAAATACTTAGTAGAGATAAAGAAGGCTCTTTCATAAAGATAAATGTTTCAATTCACCTGGAAGATATCAAATTTTAAAATTGTATATACTTAATAATATAGCCTCAAAATATAGGAATCTAACAGACATGAACTAAAAGAAGACACTGATAAATCCATGATCATAGTGAGATATTTTCAACATCTCTATCATTAATAATTATAACAAATAGAAAAAAGGTAAGAATATAGATTTGAACAACACATTTAATAAATATGACTTCTTTGAAATGCGTAGATGACATCCAACAACTATAGAATAAATGTTCTTTTCAAGTGCACATAGAATAATTTTTACAAAATAGACCATAAAAGAAGTATCAACAAACTTTAAAGGACTGAATCATACATACATTTTCTGGTCATAGCGAGATTAACTTAGACAAAAAATTACTTAAAAATTCCCCTATGTATAGAAATTAAACAAAACATGTCTAAATAACTCATGGGTCAAGGAAGAAATTACAGTGGAAATCAGAAAACATTCTAACTGAATGATAATGGAAATATGACATATCAAAACTTGTGGGAAACAGCAAAAGCTGAGCTCGGGGGAAGTTATACCTTTAAATATCTATGTGAGAAAAGAAGAAAGGCTGAAAAATCACATTGATTTCCCGAAGCTGGGTAAAGAAAATTAAGTTAAAAACAAATAAATAGAAGAAGGAAATTTTTAAAAGAGGAGAAATAAATAAAAAACAAACACACAATACAGAAAATCGACATAGTCAAAAGTTAATTCTTTGAAAAGACGAGTAACGTTGATAAACTCCTAGCAAGACTAATTAAGAAGAATTTAGAGAAGATGCAAATGAAAAACATTAGGAATAAAAAAGGCATCATCACAGATGTTTCAGGTATTAGAAAATACAATAGCAGGACTTCATGATAAAAATTTATATCCAGGAAGCTGGCTGGGCATGGTGGCTTGCGCCTGTAATCCCAGAACTTTGGGAGGCTGGGGTGGGTGGATCACCTGAGGTCAGGAGTTTGAGATCAGCCTGGCCAACACGGTGAAACCCTATCTCTACTAAAAATACAAAATTAGCAGGGCGTGGTGGCACATGCCTGTAATCTGAACCTGGGAGGCAGAGGCTGCGGTGACCTGAGATGGTGCCATTGCACTCCAGCCTGGGCAACGAGAGCAAAACTCCATCTCAAAAAAAAAAAAAAAAAAAAAATTATGTCCAGGAAACTAAAAATTCTGATGAAATAGAAAAATTTCTAGAGAAATACAACTTACCAAAAGTGACACAAGAGGAAATAGAAAAATTTTATATATCATTAACAAAACTGAATCTCTCCACATACACAAAACTCTAGGCACAGGTGGATTCACCAATGAATTCCATCAAATGTTTAAGAGGATAATTCCAATCTTATACAAACTCTTCCAGACAAAAGAGAAAGAGGAAATACTTCCCAATTTATTTTATATATACAGTGTAACCTTGGTACCAAAACCTGGCAAGGACATAATAAAAAGGAAATACTGCAGACCAATCTCACTGAACATAGATGCAAAAGTCCCATATAAAATGTTGGCAAACTGAATCCAGCAATAAGTTAATGTCGGTAAGCTGGGTTAAGCTTTAATATATTAAGTACATATTAAAAGTTAATATATTAAAAGAATAATACATTATACCTAGTTAGATTTATCCCAGGAATTTATCATTGGTTTGATATTTGAAAAAAAGGAGTTTTAGAAAAGCATCTGACAAAGTCAACAAGATAAAAACCCTTAGAAATTAGGAATATGAGGAAACTTCCTTAACCTGATTTTTAAAATACACCTTTTTCTTTCTTTTAAAAATATATAGGCTGGGCCAGGCGTGGTGGCTCATGCTTATAATCCCAGCACTTTGGGAGGCCAAGGTGAGTGGATCACTTGAGGTCAGGAGTTCTAGAGCAGCCTGCCAACATGGTGAAACCGTGTCTCTACTAAAAAACTATAAAAAATGGCCAGGTGCGGTGGCTCATGCCTGTAATCCCAGCACTTTGGGAGGCTGAGGTGGGCGGATCACGAGGTCAGGAGATCGAGACCATCCTGGCTAACACAGTGAAGCCCCATCTGTACTAAACAAAATACAAAAAATTAGCCGGGCATGGTGGCAAGCACCTGTAGTCCCAGCTACTTGGGAGGCTGAGGCAGGAGAATGGTGTGAACCCGGGAGGCGGAGCTTGCAGTGAGCCGAGATCGCACCACTGCACTCCAGCCTGGGTGACAGAGCAAGACTCCGTCTCAAAAAACAAAAACAAAAACAAAAAATTACCCGGGTGTGGTTGCAACTGCCTGTAATCCCAGCTGCTCAGGAGGCTGAGACAGGAGAATCACTTGAACCCAGGAGGTGGAGGTTGCAGTGAGCCAAGATCTTGCCACAGCACTCCAGCCTGGGCGACAGAGCAAGACTCTGTCTCAAAGAAAAAAAAAGATATATAGATACAAATATATAGTTTCCTTTATATAAAGCCAGTCACAAAAATAAACCTAATACAGTGTGATTCCACTTACATGAGGCTTTGATAGTAGTCACATTTATAGAAACAGAAAGTAGAATGGTGGTTACCAAGGGCTGAGGGAAAGGAGAAAAAGAAGAAGTTTTATTTAATGAGTATAAAGTTTCAGATTTACATGATGAAAAAGTTAGGGAGATCTGTTTCATAACAATGTGAATATTCTTAACACTACTTATCTGCACACTTGAAGATGGTTAAGATGGTAAATTTTATGTTATGTGGTTTTTATCACAATTTTTTTAAAAAGGGAAGGATTAATAAGTTATACTACATTAAAATTCTATTTATGAAGGATACTATGAAGAACATGAAAAGGCAACTTACCTAACAGAAGACATTTGCAACATAAATAACCTTGAAAGTTCTGGTATCCAGAATAATATAAAGGACTCCTACAAATAAATATAAAATAGACAGCCCAGTAGAAAAATGGGCAGGAGAATTGAATAGGCACTTCACAAGTGAGGTATTCTAATAGCCAGAAAACATATGAAAAGGTGCTTAACATCATTAATCAGGGAAACTCAAATTAAGTGGTATCACAACATACCCATCAATATGGCTAAAAATTTACAAGACTGACAATACCAATTGTTGGTGGGGAGGTAAGGCTCCCAGAACTCTTATACATTGCTCTTCAGAGCATAAATTGTTACAACCATTTGGGCATTATCTTGTTGGGTATTATCTACTAAAGTTGAACACACACACACATACACACACAGACGTATGATCCAGCAATTCAACTCTAAATTAGATAGACAAAATTCTAGAAAATGCAAAACTCTAGAGGAATACATGTAACATGGTCACCAAAAGACCTGTGCAAGAATGTCCTTATAATAGCCCCAAACATGAAACAATGAAAAATAATCCTAACAGTAGAATGGAATACTCCAAAGCAAAGAAAAAGAATGAACAGCTCACAGAGCAACATGTATGTGTCTCACAGACATAATGTTGGGCAAAGGAAGCCATACACAAGAGTACATAATGTATGCTTCCACTTAAATAAAATTCAAGTGAGGTGGGCGAATGTAATTTATGGTGTAAGTAGTGTGGATAGTGGTTACTGTAAGGGAGGCTGGGACTGAAAGGGAGCACCAGGAGTGTTTCTGGATGGCTGGTGATGGTCTGCTTCTTGACCTGGGTGCCGATTACATGGGTGAGTTTATGGTATGATAATTCACTGAACTCTATAATATTTGATTTTTGAAATGTTCTGTATTTATCTTACTCTTAAGTAAAAATATAAATAGACAATCAAAAGTGGACACCATGTACCACGAAAAACTGTCAACAGTATTTGGCTGCTGAATGCCAAGGATGAAGAAATAATTCAACTGATATTCAGGAAGAAAAGGCAAATCCTATGCAAGAACAAAATTAAATCAGGCTTGCCTAAAATTTCACCTCATCATGTTCAGCGGTAGAAGAAAAAAGAACAATGGCTATAATCTTTGAGGGACAGAAAATGTAATTCAACAATATTGTACTTTGTTAAGATGTCATTCAATTTTATATCAACAGTAGGCATTCATTCATCTTAAGATGTCTGTGCTATCTCAAGAACAATATACTGTGTGCCCAGGTGCAGTGGCTCATGCCTACAATCCTGGCACTTCGGGAGCCCGAGATAGGAGGATCACTTGAACCCAGGAGTTCAAGACTAGCCTGGACAACATAGTGAGACCCACTGCACTGCAGCCTGGTTGACAGAGTGAGACCCCCATCTCCAAAAAAAAAAAAAAAAAAAGGAAAGAAAAGGAAAACACACTGTGTAATATTGTGCATGTGTTACTTATGTTAAGCTGTAACCCAGCTGCTGCTGGTATTCCAATTAAGAATTCACTCTGGGACGGACAGTTAGCATTCCCACCAGAAAAAATCATCCTCCAGATGTGGCTAATACAAGTACTTCTTTATTTGTATCTTGACCAAAAACATTGCTTTGCTAATTAGTACCCTGAATATCTGAAACAGCTTTCTATTGGTAAAATTAGTGACCTATTAACTACCAATGACAAATATTAGAAATGGGCTTTCACTGGTAAAATGGAAGGTATATATGATATAGGGATTGGGTAAAGATACCTTAGAAACACTTCATGCTCTTATACGGATAGGGTAAAACCAATTTAGATCTTGATGGTGCTTGACACTTGAACCCTAAAAGGTCTCAGTTTGGGACTAATGTGTTACTCACCAGAATGCTGGGAACAGCATCCATCCAGAACAGAGTTCACTGCTGTCACCATGCACTGACCACACCACCCTGCTCTCGCCGCACAGCCTGCCCAACTCCCCACTAGCCCAGGAACTTCCTGAGAACAAGGGCATGTCCCCCCTGCCTTTGTATCCCCCTTGCCCACAGCATGGTGTATGGCATATAGTAGGCACTCCATAAATGTTTGCTGAATAAATAAATAAATAAATTAGTGAAGAGATGAATTAGTGGGTGTGAATTACAGTTTTTACAAAGCTTGATGCAGTCTGGAAGTCCAACAGCCAGGGCATCATTTGATTCATGAGAGAGGCAAAGAATGATAAATGACTTTTGAGTTCCAGTATTGGGGATAATCAATGTCTGCTAACTTCAACCTCCTGTGTTACCCATCCCATGAGCTTAAATATTGGTGGCTCATGCCTGTAATCCCAGCACTTTGGGAGGCCGAGGCAGGTGGATCACCTGAGGTCAGGAGTTCGAGACCAGCCTGGCCAACATGGCGAAACCCTGTCTCTACTAAAAGTACAAAAATTAGCTGAGCGTGGTGGTGCGTGCCTGTAATCCCAGGTACTCAGGACGCTGAGGCAGAAGAACAGCTTGAACCCGGGAGGCGGAGGGTGCAGTGAGCCGAGATCACACCACTGCACTCCAGCCTGGGCAACAAGAGCGAGACTCCATCTCAAAAAAATATATATATATAAATATATATATAAAACATAAAGTCAAAAGGCACCTGGAACACAGGCAGAAGATGAGTATGTTCTCCTCTCTCACTTTTTTGTGTGTGCAGGCAACACTGGCTTAGCATTTAATATTAGAGCAAGGATCTGGGAAAGGTCAGCTCACCCTGGCTGTGGCCTTGACCTGGACGCTTAGAGTCTGAGCTATGTGTGTTTGTTTGTGCACATGCATGCGTGTGTGTGTGTCTGTGTATGCATGGATGTGCATGTGATTGTGTGTGTATGTGTGTGTGTCTCTGTATGGGTGTCTAAGGTTCTGCCTCCAGAGCTCCCTGAGGCTACAGCAACCCTGGGCAGAAGCCCAGGGCCCCAAACTAAGCTCTTCCTGTCTCCCCAGGTTCGCAGGTCAAGGTCCTGACTTAAAAACAGGTTGTCAGTATATCACAGTTTCCCCAAAACCTCAAATGAAGACAAGAATGAGTGTTTACCATTAGCCTACTTATGAAGAAGTATCCAAAGCTTATTTTTCTCCCCATGGGGAACAGTAACATTTGTTATTCACCAGATTTCAACCAACAAGCACATTCTGCCCACAAGATGGAGAAGCCCAGCTCTCTGCCTGTGGAGGTACTGTATCTCTCACCTCCCCTCTGCTTTCCTGAGTCTGCACTCTGACTCAGATCATTCAGCCATCCTTCTAGCTCTGCCCTCACCCGACCCTCTCTGTGAAAACCTGTGCTAACACAACACGGGGCCTTCGGATTTTAGACAAACAAGTCTAGGAAATGTAAGCTTTGTGGCTTCTCCTGGCAAAATGCAGGTCATTCACTGTGCATTTATATTTAACTGCTACTTTTGGAAAACAGAAGAGCACAGAAAGTCATACGTCAGGACTCAAAAGTGCAGGCTGGCTTGTGCACTGCTTGTGTATTTTATCAGAGTGGGATGTGGCTGGGGGCTGCAGGAGACAGGCCAGAGCCCAGTATCTGGGGTTCTCCCAGGGCTGCTACTTTCCATCTTTTTTTACTTTGCTGCCTTTCTGGAAGCCCCACACGTACGCTCTTTTTTTTTCCCTCTGTTCTTGGCTACACAGCCTTTAAAAATAGTAATTTTAAAAAAGACAACCAGACAAGCCAGAAATAACCACTGGTTCAATAAACCTCTGAACAAATATGGCAATTTTTGTTCCTGACAAGGAAATTCTAAATTCAGTTTCAGTCTCATGCCTTCTTCTATGAAGGAAATTAAGTCTAAAAGATGGAGAAAAACAGAAATAGAAGTTAATTTAAGAAAACAAAATAATACCTGTAGAAATGAGAAAAGAGCAAAGGAACTTACTGAGGGGACAGCTAGTTTGCAAGTGAGCAGGTGTGCTGCCCCGAGGCCTCGTTCTCCTCCCCATCTCAGGGCCCTGGAGGCAGCACATAGCATGATGCAGATATCAGGACAGGATATGCCTGGTTTTATTTTTTATTTTTATTTTTTTGAGACAGAATCTCACTCCGTTGCCCAGGCTGGAGTGCAGTGGGGTGATCTTGGCTCACTGTATCCTCCGCCTCCTGGGTTCAAGTGATTTCCGTGCCTTAGCCTCCCAAGAAGCTGGGACTACAGGCATGTGCCACCACACCTGGCTAATTTTCGTATTTTTAGTACAGACAGGGTTTGGCCATGTTGGCCAGGCTGGTCTCAAACTCCTGGCCTCAAGTAATTGGCTTGCTTTGGCCTCCCAAAGTGCTGGGATTACAGGCATGAGCCACTGCACCCGGCCAGACATGCCTGGTTTTAAACCCCGGCTCTGCTTCTTTCTGGTGTCTGACACAGGCAAGTCACTGAACCTTCCTGTACCTCAGTGTTCCCATCTATAAATTGGTACTCGACATTTCTACGGAATTCCAGACTTGTGAAGATTAAATGAGATGAAGTGTGTAAAACTATGGTAGAAAGGGGCACAAGGAAACTTGGGAATGATGGAAGTGTTCTATATTTTAGTTATAATGGTGGTTTCATGAGTGTATACACCTGTGACAGTTCAGATAAATTTATACTTTTTTTTCTGGAACGAAGTTTCGCTCTTGCCGCCCAGGCTGGAGCACAATGGCGCAATCTCAGCTCACTGCAACCTCTGCCTCCTGGGTTCAAGTGATTCTCCTGCCTCAGCCTCCTGAGTAGCTGGGATTACAGGCGCCTGCCACCACGCCTGGCTAATTTTTGTATATTTAGTAGAGACGGTTTCACCATGTTGACCAGGCTGGTCTTGAACTTCTGACCTCAGGTGATCCACCCGCCTTGGCCTCCCAAAGTGCTGGGATTACAGGCATGAGCCACCACGCCTGGCCAAATTTATACTTTAAATGAGTACAGTTTATGGTATGCAAATTTAACCCAATAGAGTTGTTAAAAAAGCAGGCCCAAAAAACAACTCCCAGAAGAGAGACAGCATGGAGTGAGTGTTTGGTTTATAACAGCTTTGTTCTCAATGCCTAACTAGGCAATGTGTCTTGTTTCCATGGCTGTGTCAGATCAGGGAAGGGAAAAAGAAAAGCTGTACATTTGCTATTGGACTCAGAGGTGGCAAGGCTGGTGGAGGGAGGTCCAGCTTGGGGTCAAGCACTTTCCTGATACTGCAGCCCAGAAAGCAACAAACAGAACCAATGGAACTGAGGGTAGGGGTGGGCCTTTCTGAGCCTGTCTTCACACTTGGCGGCAGATAGCCCTGTGGCATCTTTTCTTTTCTTTCTTTCTTTTTTTTTTGAGACAGAGTCTCGCTCTATCACCCAGGCTGCAGTGCAGTGGCACGATCTCAGCTCACTGCAACCTCTGCCTCCCGGGTTCAAGCAATTCTCCTGCCTCAGCCTCCCGAGTAGCTGGGACTACAGGCGCAATGCCACTACGCCCAGCTAGTTTTTGTATTTTTAGTAGAGATGGGGTTTTTCCATGTTGGCCAGGGTGGTCTTGAACTCCTGACCTCAAGTAATCCTCCCTCCTCGGCCTCCCAAAGTGCTGGGATTACAGGCATGAGCCACCGCGCCTGGCCGCATCAGGACTTTTCTGTAATTAGGGCAACAACCAATTTTAGTTAGATTCTGAGTACATTAGAGAGGGCATGACAGACATTTCCTGCTACCAAACTGGGAATGGAAACCAAGAAGATGTGTGGATTTTGACAGGATTATGGAAGACTAAATGGCCAGAACCAGACCTGAACTCTAGGGACCAGAGCTAGAGAAGTACCAATACACAGAGGGGAGAAAATGGCAGTTAAATAAGTCCTCGCCCATTTCAGTGAACGGTCAAGACAGAAGTCCCTGTGCTTAAGTGAGAGACTGCATCCCCACCACTTAAGCCTGGAATGTTGCTTGTGAACACACAGCCTGGTCGGCGTGTGGCTGAGGGACCCTCCTACACCATCCACTCCCTCACCTTTTGCTACCCACCAGGTATGCGTGCCACACACTAGGAAGCTACCAGCTGCGTGGGTCTCTATCAAGTCTGAAAGCCACACTGGCCATGCCCTTCTGGAAAGGCCAGCTGCCGGTCTCCAGAATCTGGGAAGCCTGCTGGCAGAGATTAACTTCTCACCCAAGTAACAGACGGTTGAAGTCACAGGCTGTCGTTAGTTATTCATGGTAACAGGGGCTAGAGTTAATAATACACAAGGAAGCGAGCAGCCAGTGTCATGCACAAATCCCTTTAGATACCTTAGGTGAAAGGGCCTCAATGGTCTCATTGATCAGCATATAGGTGAAAGAGAATGAACATTTACTGACCCCCATACTATATTATAGGTCCTATTCTAAATGATATATTTGCAGGAACCTCATCTCTAAGGTATCTCTGTGATAACTGGTACCTATTTTTTAAATATGTGTACTATGGGCCAGGTGCAGTGGCTCACACCTGCAATCCCAGCACTTTGGGAGGCCGAGGTGGGTGGACTGCCTGGAGTCCTGCTCAGGAGTTCAAGACCAGCCTGGCCAACATGGCGAAACCCCATCTCTACTAAAAATACAAAATTAGCCAGGCGTGGTGGTGCATGCCTGTAATCCCAGCTACTCGGGAGGCTGAGGCAGGAGAACTGCTTGAACCCGGGAGGCAGAGGTTGCGGTGAGCCGAGATCATGCCACTGCACTCCAGCCTGGCGACAGAGCAAGACTCCTTCTTAAAAAAACAAAAAAGGGTATTATGGGCAAATTAAGGCTCAGGAAAGTCAAGAAAACGGTTTTCTCTTCTTCTCATCCTTTCTGTCATTGTTTAAATAAGCTCAAATCTCTTGTTGTAAGAAATTTTTTTTAAAAGCATCTTTAAAAGAAATCACCTTAAAAATAACAACAGCAAGCAAGCAAACAAAACAAACCCCTACAACCTCTTTGGACCTCTGATCTTCCAGCTCTATCCTTTGTGTCTTCCCTATTCCGCTTCATGCAGCAGCAGAAATTTGAACCTGAGTTGTCAGTCCTTGGCCTTCTTCCTCCCTGCATCTTATTCCTGTATGCACTGCAGCGTGGCTATGGTACATCCCCCACCCTCCACATACACACTGAAAACACAAGGCTGTCAGAACCTCCTTCACACAGTGAAGCCAATGCGTACATGTTAGCTTTCATTTACTTGTTTTCTATAGCCTCTGGGTTTACTGAGCACTTCCTCCACATCTGGAAACACACTTCCTGTAAAACGTCACCTTCTGTGACACCTCAATTTCCAGTCTCTATCTCATCATCTACTGCTTTTCTGTGTCTTTGAGGAACCCAGTTTACTAGAGTTTCCTTTAGGGTTGAGACAGTGTTTACTCAACTTGTATACACAGCACCTAGGATCCTGCCAAATGATGGGATGTGGAATGAATGAACGGATCAATGTCCAATCAGCCAGTACAATAAAGAGTGATTATCCAAACCCAGATGGATCCAATTCCAAAATCCTTGTTTGACCCACTCCCCCAAGTTGACTTTTCTCCAATTTGAAGCAATTCATCTGGTGAAGATACTCTTGTAAAACACACACACACACACACACACACACACACACACACACACTCTCTTCTTACAAGGAAGGACACAGATAGCTTAAATGTTAAACTCTCAGACACTGTAACAATCTGTATATCCAGCCCAAGCATATAAACCAGAATTCCTGCCCAGCAGCTTAAAGCTTTAACAACTGCATTGCAGTGGGAACATAAAGATCATTTTGGACCCGCAAAACCTGCATTTAGTGCTCATTCGACTAGGGCTAGCAAACAACCCATTTGGCTGTGGGTGTGGCTCATGAGATGGTGCAACTTCAGCACCTCATTGGAACATTAACAACTCAGGGTGGGTATGGGCCTGCTTCAAGGCGACATATTGGACCAACAGGAAGCTTGGTGCTTATGCTTGATTTTCTTGGGCAGGTGAATGATCAGAATTGGCAAGTAGCTCCCGCCTGGCACAAAGCAACAGGAACAGAAGAAAGATGAGGAAAGTTCTAGAAGATTGCTCAAACTGTGCTTTCAGCACTTGTCCCAGTCTGTAACTTGTTATTAGGTATGCAACAAGGCAAGTAGAAACACCCAGAAAGTTTTTAGAAACTTTTGCAACAATTTGACAGGGGAATTTTATGTCTATTTAATTTAACACAGATTGTGCTTATATTTGGAATCTATTTTATTTTATATTAATTCATTTTTATTGCATTTTACTAAAGTATTAATCAGCTAATGACTACAAAAAATGTGTAAGAGTTCACAAAGAATTTGAAAAGTAGTGAAATAGAAAACAACAAAACCAACTCATTAAAAGACACTGTGAGTGTGAAAAGATAAGCCACAGAATGAGAGAAAATACTTGCAACACATTAATTATGAATATTTCATGTAAAAATTATATAATATGTAAATGATCAAATTCAAATCAATCAGAAAAATGGGAAAAGTACCTGGACAGTTTACACAAAGAAATCCTAATGCCCTATTAACATGTGATAAGTGCTTGACCTCACTATTATCAGAGAAATGAATATTACAACTACAAATCACCACAGAGCTGTCACCAGACTGGCAGTCCTAAAGCTGATGAGGTGCTGAACGACAAGGACTCTCAGACACAGCTGATGGGAGAGCAGACTGGGCAAATACTTTAGAGAACACTTTGGCAGCATCAGCTGCAGCTGAACACACACACACTCCATGGGCAGTAATTCTACTGCTAGGAACCAACTGAAATGTGTTCACATGGGAACCAAAGGAGGCTAAGGACAATTATAGCAGCATAGTTTGTGACAGCCACAAAATGAAAATAAGCAAAATGTCCACCAACAGCTGATTGGATAAATAAATAGTTGTGTATTCACACTGTGGATAGTAAATAGCAGTGAAGACTATAGTAGCAGTGAAACCACAGCTTCAGGCAACAACATGAATGAATCTCACAGGTGTGACAGCACCCTAGGTCTCATCTGAGTTCTCTCATGGGATCTGCAGGACATTCCAGGGACAAACTGTCCTATAAGTTCAGTAACATCATGGTGCTGGAGTTATTTCCCTCTATAGAACCAAACTCTGCTTGGTACCCAGATGTCATGGGAGGTCAGGGAGGGGGTTCTTGAAAAAGTCTTGGAGTGAGAGGAGCACTGTGAGATCAGGGAACAATTCAGGGTCTAGCATGAGGTCCGAGGTATAGGAGTCACAAGCCAGGTCAGCCATGGGGCTGCCCCAGTCGCCTGCTGGCTGCTGCGTCCCTGTTGGGGTGGGGAGGCCAGGCCTGGCTGTGGCTGGACACAGCGATTTCTGCTGCTGGAGAAATTCCCAAGGGGCTGGGCAGCAGGGGTTAAGGAGGCTGCAGTAACCTGGGACTCCTAGAAATGTGATGTTGATGGAATGGGGACATCTGGAGAAATCAGATCAGGTTTGGGGAACTCAGTGTCCACTAGGACTCTTTTTAGTTTCAACTAACTATTCAGACTCCACAAGTCACTCCTGGCATTCAGAAGGCTCCAGGCCAGGGAGCAGAGCAAGGCCACTGGGAAGCAGCAAGCAAGTCTCATCCGTGGGAATAGCCCTTGCAGCAGTTCCATACAGCTGTCCTGGAGTTCGTCTCCTTGCTCCACCCCTCACCACCCCTGCTTTCCTCCCAAGATTGCTCAGGTGGATCAGAACTCATATGTGTAGTGTGGATCAATAGTGCTTGGAAGCCCCATGCCCCATAAGAGTCTGAATGTCTTGCAACAACCCACAGAATAGTTCTCAGGGTCCTCACAAAGGTCATGCTCAGATACAAGAATCACCACCCTCAGGGCAGCCCAGAGCTGGGCTTCCTAACATGTATTCATTATAGTCTTCCCAGCCCAGTTTACCCATTGGGGGTCATTT
This sequence comes from Pan troglodytes, assembly GCF_028858775.2. NCBI lineage: Eukaryota > Metazoa > Chordata > Mammalia > Primates > Hominidae > Pan > Pan troglodytes. The sequence continues at coordinate 37,188,384 of NC_086015.1, forward strand.
TCACCAGAAGCAATGCTGCTTTGTACCACAGCTGATGTTCCGACTTGACCAGGTTTCCAGGGAAATAAACTAGAAAGTTAACTCAAGGTTAACTGTGTACTTAGAGAAGAAGTGGGGATTTTAACTTGTTAACCCTTTACTCCCAGCATGGAAGATGAAGAGCTCAGTTGTGCATTTGAAATGCTACAGGAATCCCCAAGTGGAGATGTTGCTAGGTCCAGAGCTCAGGAGAAAGGTCTGAAAGCCTCTTTTCAAAGGCACCTTGGTGGAGAAGAGCCCACCACATGCAGCCAGCAGCAGTGGAGCCCTCAGCCAGCACTGCGTGGGCACGCGAAGGTGGCCCATCCCTGGGCTGCTTACCTTTCCCACAGGCCTGCACCAGGCCGTACCACTCTCCACAGCTGTTACATAGCAAGGTGAAGGCGGTCTCCCGGTGGCCCATGATGTGGCCCGGGGCACACACGTACAGCAGTTCATCCCCCATCTCCAAGCCGGTGCGGCCCTGCAGGATGGTGTGTGGGAACGAAGGCGGGTCTCCACACGGCTTCTCTGAGGAGAAGGAATCACAGTTAGCTTTTCCAAACTGTGCGGAACTTTTTCAGCCTATGAGAAAACAGACTTAAAACACAACTCTCCCCTGCCGCCCACCGTACCCTCAACTGTGATCACAGGGGCTGTTTCTTGGTCACCCTGGCAACTCCAAGGCCTGGCAGAATGCCTGGAATAGAAGAGGCACTCAAAAATACTTGTTGCGTGAATAAACGCCATACAAAGTGCTACAACTTTGCATTTTAAAGTTGCCAAACAATGTTACCTTCTAATGTTTCCTTGAAAGGAGGGTCTGGAGATACATACCTAGCAGTAAGCTCCTTTTTGCGGTATTTTATAAGTGAATAGGAACTCTGACAAAGGCTAAATGTTACAGACTACAGAGTACAGCAGAGGGTATCTTCCCCCCTTCCCCGCCCACAACCTCAACACCAACAGCAACACCGTTATCAGTTTGGTATATACAAAAATTACACACACACACACACACACTATATATATATACACACACACACACATATATAAATACATACATATTTCTTTTTTTAACATAAATGGGATTTATATCGTATGTATTATTGAGTACCCTGCTTTTAAAAAATTGATTATTTTTTAGGTTCACATCAAAGTTGAGCAGAAAGTACAGAGAGTTCCCCTATACCCCTGACCCTTCTACGCACACAGCTTCTCCCACTATTAGCATTCTGCACCAGAGTGGTCCATTTGTGACGACCGATGAAACTCCACTGATACCTCATTATCACCCAAAGTCCATAACTTACCTCAAGGTTACCATAATTTACTCAGTGTTGCACATTCTATGGGCTTTGACAAATGCACAGTGACACATATCCACCATTATTGTATCATACAGAATAGTTTCACTGCCCCAAAGTCCTCTGTGCTCTGCTTATTTATACCTTCCTTCTCCCTAAAGATTGCAACAGCTGATCCTTTTACTGTCTCCATAGTTTGCCTTTTCCAGAATTCACATAGTTGGAATCATAATATGTAGCCTTTTCAGATTGGCTTCTTTCACTTAGTAACATGCAATTAAAGCTCCTCCATGTCTTCTTATGGCTTGAGAGCTCATTTCTTTTTAGCACTGAATATTATTCCATTGTCTGGATGTATCACAGTTTATTTTTCTATTCACCTACTGAAGTACATCTTGGTTGCTTCCGAGTTTTGGCAACAATGAATAAAGCTGCTATACACATCCATTTACAGGTTTTTGTGTGAACATTAGTTTCTGGTTCATTTGGGTAAATACCAAAGAGCGTGACTGCTGGATAGTATGGGAAGAGTATGTTTAGTTTTGTAAGAACTACCAAACTGTCTTCCAAAATGGCTGTACCATTTTGCATTCCCACCAGCAATGAATGAGTGTTCCTGTTGCTCCACATCCTTGCTAGCATTTGTTGGTTTGTGTTCTGGATTGCAAATATTTTCCCAAGTCTGCGACCCATCTTATTCTCTAGACATTGTCTTTTGCAGAACAGAAGTTTTAAATTTTAATGAATCCCAGCTTATCAATTATTTCTTTCATGCATCATGCCTTTAGTCTAAGAAGTCATTGCCATACCCAAGGTCATTTAGGTTTTCTCCTATGATAACTTCTAGCAGTCTTACAGTTTTGGGTTTTACATTTAGGTCTATGGTCCATCTCGAGTTAATTTTTGTGAAGGGTGTAAGGTCTGCGTCTAGGTAATCGTTTTTGCATGTGGATGTCCAATTGTTCCAGCAGTTATGTAAAAGAGACTATCTTTGCTTCATCGTATTGCCTTTTCTCCTTAGTCAAAGATGAATCAACTGTATTTATGTGGGTCTATTTCTGGGCTCTCTACTCTGATCCATTGATATTTGTCAGCTCTTTCACCAATATCACACTATCTTGATTGCTGTAGCTTTATAGATGTCTTCAAGTCCAACAGGTTCAGCCCTTTGACTTTATTTTTCTCCTTCAATATTTAGTTGGTTACTCTGGGTCTATTACCTCTCCATATATAAACTACAGACTTTGTTTGTTAACCCATTTATGCCAGAGGTTGCAAATTTTTTTGTGTGAAAAATCAGACCTTGGTGATGACCTTGAGAAGTAGGATATAAATAACTCCCACAAGCTTAGCATTCCAACAATGGAACACGAGGCGTAAATGGGTTAATATCCGTAAAAGTAACTTGCTGAATTTTTTTATTGGGATGTGTTCAATCTATAGATCAAGTTGGGAAAAACTGACATCTTCACAATCCATGAACATGGACTATTTCTCCATTTATTTAGTTCTTCTTTGATATATTTCATCAGAGTTTTACAGTATTCTTCATCTAGATCTACAGATCTTGTACGTAATTTGTTAGATTTATACCTAAGAATTTCATTTTTTCTTGGGGTGCTAATATAAATGGTAACATGGTGTTTTTTGGCTTTTTTGTTTTTTTGAGATAGGGTCTCACTCTGTCGCCCAGGCTGGAGTGCAGTGGTGGGATCATGGCTCTCTGCAGCCTTGACCTCTTGGGTTTAAGTGATCCTCCCACCTTGGCCTTCCAAAGTCTTGGGATTATAGGCATGAGCCACTGCACCCAACTGGTAATGTGTTTTTAATTTAAAATTTCACTATTTAATTGCTGGTCCACAGGAAAGTGATTAACTTTTGTACGTTAACCTTGTATCCTGCAATCCTGCTATAATTGCTTTTTTTAAAAAAATTATACTTTAAGTTCTGGGATACATGTGCAGAACGTGCGGGTTTGTTACTATAACTGCTTATTTGTTCCAGCTTTTTGTTGTTGTTGATTCTTTCAGATTTTGTACATAGACAATCATGTTATCTGCAGACAAAGACAGTTTCAGTTGTTCCTTCGCAATCTATATTTTCTTTTCTTATTTTATTGTATTAGCTAGGATTTCCAGTACAATGCTGAAAAGCAGTGGTGAAAAGAGACATCTTGCCTTGTTTCTGATCTTAGTAAGAAAGCTTCAAATTTCTACCCTTAATCATGATGTTAGCTGTAGGTTTTTTTGTTTTTGTTTTTAGATGTTCTCTATTGAGCTGAAGAAGTTCCCCTCTATTCCTGGTTTGTTAGGAGTTTTTATCATGAATGGGTGTTGGATTTTGTCAAATGCCTTTTCTGCATCTATCAATATAATTATGTGATTTTTCTTCCATAACCTCTTGATGTGATGGACCATATTAATTTTGAAGACTAGCCTTGCACACCTGGGATAAATCCCACTTGGTTTTGGTGTACAAATCTTTGTATACATTGTTGAATTTTGTTTGCTAATATTTTGTTGAAGATATTTGCATCTATGTTCATGAGATACATTGGTCTGTAGTTTTTTGTTTTTTGTTTTTTTTTGAGACGGAGTCTTGCTGTCGCCCAGGTTGGAGGGCAGTGGCGTGATTTTGGCTCACTGCAGGCTCCGCCTCCCGGGATCATGCCATTTTCCTGCCTCAGCCTCCCGAGTAGCTGGGACTACAGGCGCCCACCACCACGCCCGGCTAATTTTTTGTATTTTTAGTAGAGACAGGGTTTCACCGTGTTAGCCAGGATGGTCTCAATCTTGTGACCTGCCAGCCTCGGCCTCCCAAAGTGCTGGGATTACAGGCGTGAGCCACCACGCCTGGCCCGGTCTGTAGTCTTTTTTGTAATGTCTTTGTTTGGTTTTGGTGTTAGGGTAATACTAGCCTCATAGAATGGCTTAGAAAGTATTCCTTCTGCTAACTTCTGGAAAAGATTGTAGAAAATTGGCATAATTTCTGCCACTAGTGAACCCTCTGGGCTTGATGCTTTCTTTGGAAGGTTGTAGAGGATTGGCATAATTTCTGCCTTAAATGTTTGGCAGAATCCACTAGTGAACCCTCTGGGCTTGGTGCTTTCTTTGGAAGGTTGTAGAGAATTGGCATAATTTCTGCCTTAAATGTTTGGCAGAATCCACTAGTGAACACTCTGGGCTTGGTGCTTTCTTTGGAAGGTAATTAGTTATTGATTCAACTTATTTATTTAATAGCTATAGGCCTGTTCAGATTGCCCATTTCTTCTCTACAATGGGACAATTTAATGTAGGTTATCAAATTTGTGGGCATAGAGTTGTTCATAATATTCCTTTATTATCCTTTTAATGTCCATAGGATCTGTAGTGATGTCCCCTCTTTAATTTTTTTTAAAAGCATAACCAATTGTTTAATCAGTTTTATGTGACCTATGAGCCTTCAGAAATCAATACCCGAAGAACCAGGGAAAACTGTTGATTTTTATGTTTAGATTCAAAGAAGAATGGACAGCTGTGTAGAAATGTGATTGGACAAAAGGGGTATGATCTACTGGTAATATACTAAAGGGGGAAACCCAGCAAGGTTTGTTTGTTGAGCTTCTTGTTGGCCTCTCTGTGTAGCATTATTTTCTCCTAGATATAGGCAGAACCTCTCTGGAATATAGGTCTTATGACCTATTACCAAACAAGGTAGGTCAAGTTATTTCTTTCAGGCTGGGTGCTACACAGAAAGGTGGGAGAAGGTTAGAATAGTATTTCCAAGTTTTACGGCTTGCTTTGGGGTTTCATTTTCAATATTAGTAATTTGCATCTTCTCTCATAGTCTGGCTAGAGGCTTATCCATTTTATTGCTCTTCTCAAAAAACCAACATTTTTTTCCATTGATTTTATGTTTGTAATTTTACTGATTTCTACTCTAATTTTTATTACACTCATGTGCCACATAACAACATTTTGGTCAAGGAGGAACTGAATATATGATGGTAGTCTCGTAAGATTATAATGGAGCTGAAAAATTTTTATCACCTAGTGATGTAGCCATTGTAAAATCATAGAGCAATGTATTATTTATGTGTTTGTGGTGATGCTGGTGTAAACAAACCTGTTGCACTGCCAACTGTATAAAAGTATAGCACATACAATTATGTACAGTACAAAATACTCAATAATGATACTAAATGACTATGTTACTGGTTTATATATTTACCATACTATACTTTAATCATTATTTTAGAGTGTACTACTACTTATTTTTTAAAAGTTAACTAAAGCAGCCTCAGGCAGGTCCTTCAAGAGATATTCCAGAGAAGGCATTGTTATAATAGGAGATGACAGCTCCATGTGTCTTACTGCCCCTGAAGACTTTCTACTGGGACAAGATGTGAAGGTGTCAAACAGTGATATTGGTGATCCTAACCCTGTGTAAGCCTAGGCTAATGTGCATGTTTGTGTCTTAGTTTTTAACAATAAAGTTTAAAAAGTTAAAAAAAAATTTTTTTGAGACATGGTCTTGCTCTGTCACTCACGTTGGAGTGCAGTGGCATGATCATGGCTCACTGTAATCTTGAACTCCTGGGCTCAAGTGATCCTCTTGCCCCAGTTTCCTGAATAGCTGGGACTATAGGCACATGCATCTGTGCCCAGCTAATTAAAAAAAATTTTTTTGGCCAGGTGCAGTGGCTCATGCCTGTAATCCCAACACTTTGGAAGGCTGAAGCAGATGGATCACTTAAGGTCAGGAGTCAAAGACCAGCCTGGCCAACATGGTGAAACCCTAAAATTACTTTTAAAATTTACTTTTTTAAAATACAAAAAAAATTATCCAGGCGTGGTGGTGCATGCCTGTAATTTCAGTTACTCGGGAGGCTGAGGCAGGAGAATAGCTTGAACCCAGAAGGCAGAGGTTGCAATGAGCCGAGGTTGTGCCACTGCTCTCCAGCCTCACTGACGGAGCGAGACTTTGCCTCAAAAAAAAAAAATTTTTTTTTTTTAGACATGGGGTCTTATTATGTTGCCCAGGTTGTTTTTTAACTCCTGGCCTCAAGAGATCCTCCTGCCTCAGGCCTTCCAAAGTGCTGGGGTTGCAGGCATGAGCCAGCACACCCAGCAAATAATAATAATAATAATAAATTTAAAAAATAAAAAAGTATAGAATAAGGATATAAAGAAAGAAAATACGTTTGTACAGTTGTACAATGTGTTTTTAAGCTCTGTTATTACGAAAAAGTCAACAAGTTTTAAAAAATTAAAAATTTATAAAGTTACAGTAAACTAAAGCTAATTTATTACTGATGAAAAAATATTTTCATAAATTTAGTGTAGTCTAAGTGTACAGTGTTTATAAAGTCTGCAGTAGTATACAGTAATGTCCTAGGCCTTCACATTCACTGAACATTCATTCACTGACTCAACCATGGCAACGTCCAGTGCTGCAAGCGCCATGCATGGTAAGTGCCCTATATAGATGTATCATTTTCATCTTTTTTTTTTTTTTTTTGCATTTGTTTGGTTTTTGTTTTGGGGGTGGGGAGATTTGAGATAAAATCTCACTCTGTTGCCCAGGCTGGAATGCTGTGACATGATCGTGGCTCACTGACCTCTTGGACTCTCAAGCAATCCTCCTGTGTAGCTGAGACCAAGAGCACGTGCCACCCTGCCTAGATATTTTTTTCCCCCTTTGGAGAGACAGGGTTTCCATATGTTGCCCAGGCTGGTCTCAAACTCTTGGGCTCAAATGATCCTCCCTTCTCAGCTTCCCAAAGTGCTGGGATCACAGGCATGAGTTACTGTGCCTGGTCCATTTTTTGTTTGTTTGTTTTACCTTTTATACTATATTTTTACTGTACCTTTTCTATGTTTAGATACACAAATACCTACCATTGTATTACAATTGCCTACAGTATTCAGTACAGTAACACACTGTACAGGTTTGTAGCCAAGGAACAACAGGCTGTACCATTAGTGTAGGTGCACAGTAGGCTATACCATCTAGGTTTTTGTAAGTACACTCTACGATGTTCACACAATGACAAAATCATCTACAATGCATATCTCAAAATGTATCCCTGCTGTTAGGCAATGAATACTGTATTTCTTTTCTTCTGTTTAATTTAGATTTAACTTGCTCTTCTTTTTTGAGTTTTCTAAAGTGGAGGCTAAGATTATTGATTTTAGATTTTTCTTTTTTTCTAATATATGTATTCACTGCTACAAGTTTGCCTCTAAGCACCGCTTCTCACAACTTTTGAAAAGTATTTTCATTCTCATGTGGTTAAAAATATTTTAAAATTCTCTTGAGATATCTTCTTTGACCCACGCATTATTTAAAAGTATGTTGTTTAATCTCCAAGGACTTTGGGATTTTCCAGCTATCATTCTGTTATTGTTTTCTACCTTAATTCCACTGTGGTCTGAGAGCAGACATCATATTCCTATTCTTTAAAATTTCTTAATTTGTGTTTTATGGCCCAGGATGTGGTTGATCCTAGCAAATGTTCCATGTGAGCCTGAGAAGAATGTGTAATCAGCTGCTGTTGGATAAAGTAGTCTAAATATGTCAATTATATCTAGTTAACTAAAGGGGCTGTCAAGTTCAACTATGTGCTTGCTGATCTGCCTGCCAGATCTGTCCATTTCTGAGAGAGGGGTGTTTAAATCTCCAACTACAACAGTGGATTCATCTATTTATCCTTGCAGTTCTGTCAGTTTTTCCTCATGTATTTTGGCATCCTGTTGTTAGGCACATATACATTAAAGATGGTTATGTCTTCTTAGAATATTGACCTCTTTACCATTATGTAATTCTTCTCTTTATCCCTGATAACTTTTCTTGATCTGAAGTCTGCTCTATCTAAAACAAGTATAGCTACTCCCACTTTATTTTGATTAGTGTTAGCATGGTATATCTTTCTCCATCCCTTTCCTTTTTGTTTTTTGAGACGGAGTCTTGGTCTGTCACCCAGGCTGGAGTGCAGTGGTGTGATCTCGGCTCACTGCAAGCTCTGCCTCCTGGGTTCATGCCATTCTCCTGCCTCAGCCTCCTGAGTAGCTGGGACTACAGGTGCCTGCCACTACACTCGGCTAATTTTTTGTATTTTTTTTTTTTTTTTAGTAGAGACAGGGTTTCACTGTGTTAGCCAGGATGGTCTCGATCTCCTGACCTTGTGATCCACCCGCCTTGGCCTCCCAAAGTGCTGGGATTACAGGCGTGAGCCACTGCACCCGGCTCCCTTTACTTTTTATCTATATGTGTCTTTATACTTACAGTGGGTTTCTTATAGACAACATATAGTTAGGTCTTGTTTTTTAACACACTCTGATAATACCTGTCTTTTAATTAGTGTATCTAGACCATTGATGTCTAAAGTGATCATTGATATAATTGGATAACCACTATAATTGTTATTGTTTGCTATTTGTTACCGTATTTTCCATTTCTATTTTTGTCTTCCATGTTTTTTAAGTCTTTTATGGTTTTAATTGAGCGTTTTATATAATTCCATTTTCTTTCCTTTCTTAGCATATCAATTATACTTGTTTTTTTATTTTTATTCTTTATCTTTTTTAGTTGTTGCCCTGGTGGTTGCAATACACATTTACAAGTCCAACTCCACTTTCAAATAACACTATACTATACTTCACAGGTAGTGCAAGTACCTCATAATAACAAAATATGCCTAATTCCTCCTGCCCCCTGTATCATTGGTGTCATTCAGTTCACTATTGAATTGCTGCTATTATTTTGTACAAACTATTATCTCTCTGATCACTAAGAATACAAAAAAATAAGTTTTTACTTTACCTTCACTTATTTATTCTCTGATGTTCTTCCTTTATTTACATAGGTCTGAGTTTCTGACCTATATCATTTCCCTGCTCCCTAAAGAACTTCTTTTAACATTTCTTGCAAGACAGGTCTACTGGCCACAAATTCTCTCATTTTTTGTTTGTTTGAGAAAGCCTTTATTTCTCTTTCACTTTTGAAGGACAATTTCTTAGGGCATACAATTTTAGGTTAATGGGGTTTTTTTTCCTCTTAACACTTTAAATATTTTATTACCCTCTTTTTTTTTTTTTTTTTTTTTTTTGAGATGGAGTCTCGCTCTATCTCCTTGGCTGGAGTGCAGTAGCGTGATCTCAGTTCACTGCAACCTCCACCTCCCGGGTTTAAGCGATTCTTCTGCCTCAGCCTACTGAGTAGCTGGGACTACAGGCACACACCACCACACCTGGCTACTTTTTTTGTATTTTTAGTAGAGATGGGGTTTCACCATGTTGGCCAGGCAGGTCTCAAACTCCTGACCTCAGGTGATCTGCCTGCCTCAGCCTCCCAAAGTGCTGGGATTAAAGGCATAAGCCACCACACCCGGCCTTACACTGTCTTCTTTCTTGCATGGTTTCAGAGGAGGAATTGCATATAATTCTTACTTTTGCTCGTCCATAGATAAGGTAGGGTTTTTTCCTCTAGATTCTTTCAAGATTTTAAATTTATCTTTAATTTTTTTGTAGTTTGTTAATGATATGCCAGGGTGTAGTTTTTTGGGTATTTATCCTACTTGGTGTACTCTGAGCTCCCCAGATCTGTGGTTGGTTGTCCGACATTAATTTGATGAAATTCTTGGTCATTACAGTTTCAAATATTGCTTCTGTTCCTTTCTTCCTTCTTCTGATACTTCCATTATGTGTATGTTATAATTTTTGCGGTATCCCATAGTTCTTGGATATTCTGTTCTCTTTTTTTGTCTTTTATTTCTCTTTGTTTTTCAGTTTTTGGAAGTTTCTATTGCCATATCTTCAACCGCAGATATTTTCTCCTCAGCTGTGTCCAGTCTACTGATGAGCCTATTTCTGTTACAGTGCTCTTGATCTCTCACATTTCTTTTTGATTCTTTCTTAGAATTGCCACCTCTCTGTTGCTATTACCCATCTGTTCTTGTATGTCATCTAATTCTCCCATTAATGCCCTGAGCATAGTTATCATAGCATTTTAAAATTCCTGGTCTGATAAATTCAATGTTCCTGCCCTATCTGAGTCTAGCTCTGATGCTTGTTTTCAGTCTTTTCAAACTGTATCTTTTGTCTTTGAGAATGCCTCGTAATTTTTGTTGAAAAGTGGACATGATGTTCTGAGCAAAAGCCACTGTGGTAAACAGGTCTTTGGGAATGTGCTGGGAAGCTGTGGAGGGGAGAGGGGGTGTTCTAGAGTCCTATGACTAGGTCTCAGTCTTTTGTCAGCCTGTGCCCCTGGACTGTGAACTTCATCAGTGCTTCTCATTTTTTCCCCTCCCATCTAGGTGAGAGAGGATGGCTACAGGGAGCTGGAGCTGGGAATTTCCCTCCCTCCAGTAGGTCAGGCTCTGAAAAAATATTTTGCTCCTGACCACAGGCCTTGTTAAGAAGAACAGAATATTCTGGGGTATTTCAAAATGGTTGTTTTTCCTCTCTGTTTGCTGGAAGCACAAGATTTTTCTCTGATATTTTCTGTAAGGACCTGATAGAGCTCCTGGAGGTAAAACTTCCAAAAGCATGGGGGCCCCTTGATGACTGGGTCCCCCTGGAGTTTTTAACTCACAAACTTGTCCACCCTGAGCTTCCAGCAATTCATCAATTACAGCTACGTCTTCCTACCCTGGCACTGGTTTCTTCCAATTGTTCTGCTTAGGTAACTTGTGATTATCTGTTTTTACCTGTGTCTCCAATTCTAGGGACAGCAGTTTGCCCTGTGACCTCACTTTGCTGATGGATCTAAGAAGAGCTGTGGATGTGTCAGTTTGTTCAGCTTTTCACTTGTTATGATGGAGCAGTAACTTCTAAACTCCTGACACGCTGGGCCAGAAACCAGAAGTCTTTTTCTTTTCTTCTTTAAATATTACAGCTCTTTCCACATTAATACTATAATCTACTTCAATCTTTGGTAGCACACATTATTTAATCATTAGACAGATATTTATGTTGGTTCCAACTTTTCACGATTATAAATCATGCTTCAATGAACAGTCTCAAATGCACATTTTTGTACCTATCTTATTTCTTTAGGATAAACCTCTAGAAGTGGAACTGCTGCATCAAAGTAATGTTACAATTTAAAAAAATTCAAATTCAAATTTCCTCTTCTAATTTTACAGGTTGTTTTCCTTTAGTCTTTAGGCAGTCAAGTTACCTAAGAAGCATATTGCTTAAAAGAAGATAGACTTTGGGAGGCCAAGGCGGGCGGATCATGAGGTCAGGAGATTGAGACCATCCTGGCTAACACGGTGAAACCCTGTCTCTACTAAAATACAAAAAATTAGCTGGGCGTGGTGGCGGGCGCCTGTAGTCCCAGCTACTCGGGAGGCTGAGGCAGGAGAATGGCGTGAACCCGGGAGGTGGAGCTTGCAGTGAGCCGAGATTGCGCCACTGCACTCCAGCCTGGGTGACAGAGCGAGACTGTGTCTCAAAAGAAAAAAAAAAGAAGATAGACTGAGAAATGATGAAAATATAAAATAATAAAAAATACGACTTGTGCTTTAAGCCACCCTGACTGGCCTCGCAGCTTGTAGTTTGGTAGCACTTTCTTTCTTTCTTTTTTTTTTTTTTTTTGAGACAGAGTCTCATTCTGTCGCCAGGCTGGATGGAGTGCAGTGGTGTGATCTTGGCTCACTGCAACCTCCGCCTCCCCGGTTCAAGCTATTCTCCTGCCTCAGCCTCCTGAGCAGCTGGGACTACAGGCGCTTGCCACCATGCCCAGCTAATTTTTGTATTTTTAGTACAGACAGGGTTTCACCATGTTGGCCAGGATGGTCTCGATCTCTTGACCTCGTGACCTGCCCGCCTCGGCCTCCCAAAGTCCTGGGATTACAGGTGTGAGCCACCACGCCTGGTCAGCACTTTCTTAAAGACGCTCATTGCTATGCATATCCTTTTATATGAGAGAGATTTTGAATGAAGAAGTGTGTGGCTGTACTTCAGGAAGACAGCACAGAGTGACACATTTTGACCAAAACTACCTTGACTCTCTGAGTCAAGGAGCCTAGGAGATCAAGTGCTTATTTCACCTATATGGCAATTCGGGACAAGCAGTTATCTGAAACCCTTGCCACAAATTCAGATGCACCCTCCGCAGGGTGAGTAGGGGAGAATCATGTAGGTGAAGAATGAACCAAAGTCATCCACCTCAGTTATGTCAGGCTGGACCAAACTCCAGCTGGTATCCCAAAGGCAAAAGGCCTGGACTTTCCACCTTCCTCAGCTGCCCATGACTCATGCTGGATGCCCCACTGTTTTCTTCCACCAGGATCTACTGGAAGGCTGTTCAGCAAACACTATGAAAGGACTGATTAATACTTTCAGTCTCACATAAATCTATCTAAGGAACACAGGGAAACTGTTTTGGAAGTAGAGAAGGAGGAACTTCAGGCTAAACTCAGATCCCACCAGACTCATAAGATCTTCTTCAGAATTAATTTTCAAAACGATATGTGCTAGAATCTGGCTCAGGAAAACCGCCATAATGCTGCTGAGAGTCTAGGTACATACACCATATGTTTCTGGATTTCCCGCAAACATTCAAGATAGGAAACACACTTCTGAGCTGGTGTGATTCAGAAGCTCCAGTACAACAGTGCTATGCGTTAACACAACCAAGTGCGTGCCAAAAACACCACTCATATCCAGGTGCAACTTGAATTAGTTCCTTTCACCAATCTTCTCATCTTGAACCTCACAAGGGAGCTATGGAAAACAGCCGGCTATATACCTGGACCCTCTTCTCCTCTCTAGGGAAACTTACATTTGGTAAGTGTACTAACAGTCTTTTTTTTTTTTTTAATTATACTTTAAGTTTTAGGGTGCATGTGCACAACATGCAGGTCTTTTACATATGTATACATGTGCCATGTTGGTGTGCTGCACCCATTAACTCGTCATTTAACGTTAGGTATATCTCCTAATGCTATCCTTCCCCCCTCCCCCCACCCCACAACAGGCCCCGGTGTGTGATGTTCCCCTTCCTGTGTCCATGTGTTCTCATTGTTCAATTCCCACCTATGAGTGAGAACATGCAGTGTTTGGTTTTTTGTCCTTGATACTGCTTCTCGATTATTCTGTAGATAGAAATTGTGGTTTGTGAACACCGATTTAGGACCTGGGTTTCAACCATTTCGACATCATGAGATATATCTATTATTTTTCCTTCCAAGAAAAGAAGATTTTATAAAAGATTCTGTCTATCAACCAAATGTTTATTCATAAGCACATTATTTCACTCATTTTTCAATTTAAAAGGGCACATTTGCCTGCCAATCAGAGCTTCCGATAACCAGTGTTTCCACAAAGAATTTAGAATTCATATGAAAGTTGATGCTTTTATTCTGATAAGTTGTTGACTTTCATCTTGACCTTTGAAATTTTAAAGAAGAGCCTGCAAAACTCAATTATTACTCTGCAAGACAAAAATGTAAAATTCTGAAACAAATGCCTGATCTTTCCTCCTTCCTTTTGGTGTTACCTAAGCTATGTGTCTTTAGGGCCCCCTGCTAGCTCCCTCCCACTCACTCCACAACACACAACCAGCATTGTCCTCCCCAAGAAGAGTTAGTTCTTACACTCCTCTACATCAGTGGTTCTCAAAGATGAACATGCATCAGAATCACCTGGAAGGTTTGTAAAAATACATCTGGCCCTCCTTTTGAGTTTCTGACTCTGTAGCTGAGGCCCCAAAATTTGTATTTCTTGAAAGTTCCTAGGTAATGTTGAGACTGCTGGTACAAGGACCACCCTTGGAGAACTGCTGCTGTAGATCAAAAACCTATCCTCAAAAACAGGCAAAACCTATATATGGTGATAAGAATTGGAATAGAGATGGGCCTCTGGCTCTGCTGTAGTAGGGAGGGGCAGAAGATTATTGGAAAAGGACTCCAGGGAACTTTCTGGGGTGAAGAAAATGTTCTATATCATGACTGGGTGTTGATTACACAGGTGTATACATTTGTCAAAACTTGTCAACTTTAGATCTGTGCATTTTGCTGATGTAAATTATACCTTAATGAACTAAGTTAATTTAAAAAATACCTCCCCTTAGAAAAATCTGTAATTTTTTCAGCATGAGGTATAAGTGGTTGAAAATTATTCACAACCTCTCCCAGTGGATACTTCATGCCTTAAGATAGTGATTTCCAACTTGTAGGGATTCTACCAGGGAAGCAATATAGTATTTGCAAGATGTAGGCAAGTTCATATGCAAATAAACCCTGCGTCAATCAACCAATAACTCTAAATCAATTACTAATACATGGAAATCTACATGATAGTACTCCTTGAGTTTCTCCTCCTAAAAACTTATTTAAAAAATATTCTAGCCGGCTGGGCGCGGTGGCTCACACCTGTAATCCCAGCACTTTGGGAGGCTGAGGTGGGTGGATCACGAGGTCAAGAGTTCAAGACCAGCCTGACCAATATGGTGAAACCCCGTCTGTACTAAAAATACAAAAATTACCTGGATGTGGCGGCGCACGCCTGTAGTCCCAGCTACTCGGGGACTGAGGCAGGAGAATCGCTTGAACCCGGGAGGCGGAGGTTGCAGTGAGCTGAGATCACGCTACTGCACTCCAGCCCGGTGGGTGGAGCGAGACTCTCCTTCTCAAAAAAAAAAAAAAAAAAAAATTCTAGAATGAAATGATATAATGTCCTGGATTTGCTTTAAAATATCTCAATTATATAAGAAAGCTTTAGGAAAAAAATCAAATTTTTCCTTTACCCTCACCAATGACAACCATTGTTTTTGTTTTGAGAAGTGTTAAATGTTCTGTATTTGATATTACACATAAATCACACTAAAATGCCTTTCAGTAAGTAAAAAGAACCATTTTAGATACAGGGAATTCTAATTAGATTGGCATAGTTAAGACCAAAAACATAAAGTACACATTGCTAGCTTATCTTCAGCCTTTGCCTTTAAGACGCAGATGAATACAAAACACAAGTGAGTCTTGCTTGGTTCTGAGACAATGAAGGAATTTCCCCAGTATTTAAATATATTCCCATAACCAGTTATATAAATCTATATATAAAACCAATCTCCAATAGATTTTAAGATGACATTCACCATCTTTGTGAAAAGTTGACCTTACTAGTGAAGTCCAGTCATATCTTTAAAAGGGGAATAGTGACAGCATTTACTGGATTGGAATTACTATTCAAATTCAAAAAACTGAACGTACTCATTTAACCACAAGCCAGTCTTAGTTAAATCAGGACTGCCCAACAAAAATATTCATCAGTCACTCATGATCTAAATTCTGGTATATGAGATTCATTAAATTATGGTACACATAAAAAAGTCATAAGACATTTCTGTTTTGTAATAAATAAGCAATGGCCAATTAGTACTCGTTAGCAGCTTTTTTGAGATAAGCTATCAAGTCTGCCCTTTCTGCCTCCTTCTTAATGCTGGCGAAGATCATTTTTGTTCCAGGGATATATTTTTAACATGGTTTTTACTCCTTCAGTTTTTCACACATACACACAAATACATATGCACAGCACTATGCTATAATACGATATAACCATTTTAGTTTGTAGCTTGTTAATTTAACATTATATTGTGAAATTTTCTCCTTATCAACAAATATTTGTATTTTAAAAATTTATTGTAAATGACTATATATTATTCCATTTGTATGGATTTACCATAATGGGCCCCCTAGGGTGGGACACTAACTTTGTTTCCATTTCTTCCTTACTAAATAATGAACATTGTAACATACCTTTATACTGAGGGAGTTCAGGAAATGCCACCCAAAAATATACAACTCTGTTTGGCATGCTGATTACTTCAAACTGAGGGCACTTGGGGGACAGAAGATGCAGGCAGAGGCTTTCTCTGGGCTTCCCTTGTCTGCCTAATGACAGATCCTCCAAAAGGAACTCAGTTGTCATGAATCCCCTCCCCAGGAATTTCATTAAGCAGAGAAGATTTACTCCTATCACAGCAGAGGACCTAGACAGACTTTGTTACACCCACTTTTCTGAGGGCTCATTCATCTCTCTCCAAAACCATTTAATCTCCCCTAAATTGTCTACATTCCCCCACCACAGCCCCTCAAATTCCGCTGTGAATATCCAAAGTCCAGTAAGATTTAGGAGCTTATATACCTTCTTCATAGAGCATATTATGTACCCTCTTCACGCTCTTCGTAGAGTATATATAAGCTCCTAAATCTTACTGGGTTTTGGGTATTCACTTGTCTTTCCTGTGATGCCCTGTGCATATAATAAATTAGTATACTTTTTTTTTTTTTTGAGATGGAGTCTCGCTCTGTCACCCAGGCTGGAGTGCAGTGGCGTGATCTCGGCTCACTACAAGCTCCACCTACTGGGTTTAAGCCATTCTCCAGCCTCAGCCTCCCAAGTAGCTGGGACTACAGGCGCCTGCCACCACGCCTGGCTAATTTTTTGTATTTTTTAGTAGAGACAAGGTTTCACCGTGTTAGCCAGGATGGTCTTGATCTCGTGACCTCATGATCCACCCGCCTCGGCCTCCCAAAGTGCTGGGATTACAGGCGTGAGCCACCGCACCCGGCCTAGTATACCTTTTTTTTCCTGTTGATCTGTCTGTTGTCAATGTTCATAGACTCAATTACTGAGCCCTCAGAGCATAGGAAAGTCTTCCTTCCCCTACACTACTAGCCATGCTAATATCCTTAGAATAAAATACTCAAAGTGGAACCGATGGATGAAAGGGAATATGTAGTTTTTAAGCTTCTGATAAGTTCTGCCAAGTTGAATATGAGTGTTTAAGAATTTACACTCAGGCTGGCTGGGTGCAGTGGCTCACTCCTGTAATCCCAGCACTTTGGGAGGCTGAGGCAGCAGGATTGCTTCAGGCCAGGAGTTTTGAGAGCAGCTTGGGCAATATAGCGAGATCCCATCTCAATTAAAAAATAAAAAATAGCCAGGCATGGTGGTGTGCGCCTGTAGTCCTAGCTACTCAGGCAGCTGAGGTGGGAGGATCTGTTGAGCCCAGGAGCTGTAGTGAGCTATGATCAAGCCACTATATTCTAGCCTGGGTGACAGAGTTAAGATCCTGTCTCTAAAAACCCAAAAGAATTTATATGCCTACAAGTGGCATATAAATTTGCTCGTTTCCCTTCAGAACACTGAGTGCTATCATTGTTTGTAAACTTTGACAATTTTACAGGCTGAAAAAGTGATTTCTTATATTAATGCGCATATCTTTTTTTTTTTCTTTGAGACAGAGCCTTGCTCTGTTGCCTGGACTAGAGTACAGTGGCATGATCTCAGCTTACTGCAACCTCCACATCCCAGGTTCAAGCGATTCTCCTGCCTCAGCCTTCCAAGTAGCTGGGACTACAGGCATGCGCCACCACACCCAGCTAATTTTTTTTTCTTTTTTTTTTTTTTGTATTTTTAGTAGAGACGGGGGTTTCACCAAGTTGGTCAGGCTGGTTTCGAACTCCTGACCTCAAATGATCAGCCCACCTTGGCCTCCCAAAGTGCTGGGATTACAGGCATGAGCCACCCCGCCCGGCCTAATGCACATATCTTTAATTGGCAAGAGAGTTGAATATTTATTGACCAATTGTATTGCTTCAAAATACTTCTCTATTGTGGTCTTTATCTTTTCCTTTCAATCTATAAGATATCTACATATATCAATACAATAATCCAGGCTAGGTGGCTTATGCCTGTAATTCCAGCACTCTGGGAGGCCAAGGCAGGTGGATCACCTGAGGTCAGGAGTTCAAGACTGGCCTGACCAACATGGCGAAATCCCGTCTCTACTAAAAATATAAAAAATTAGTCAGATGTGGTGGTGCGTGCCTGTAGTCCCAGCTACTTGGGAGGCTGAGCCACGAGAATCGCTTGAACCCAGAAGGTTAGAAGGTGGAGGTTGTGGTGGGCCAAAATTGCACCAATGCACTCCAGCCTGGGTGACAGAGTGAGACTCTGTCAAAAAATATATATATATAATCTAATAATTCATTGCCTTATTTTCCCATATTCATAACCAATTAGCCTAGTATTATCAAATAATCCATCCATCCTTTTCCCACTAATTTGAAGTTTCACCATTCTGACTATACACTTATGTATGTTGGGTCTATTTTGATGTTTCCAGTCTTTTGCACTGAAGTACTTGTCTGTTTGTGTCTCAGTGCCAAACAACCGTTTTTTGCATATGAGCCTCCTACATTATTGAAATAATGGCAATAAGTTGATAAGACTGAAGCAAGCAATGGGGGAGTTGCAAGCGATGAAGCTGCAGGGAGGCAGGCATGAGTTCATGAAGGGCCTCATAAGCCAGGTAAAAAGTCTGGAATTCGTCCAGAGGAGAACAAGGAACCACTAAGGAGTTTAACACAGAAAATAACATGATCCCCTTGGCGGTATAGAAACGACACTATTTGCATTGTAGACGATGCATTGAGGAAACATGCCTGGAGACTGGAGGACCAGTGAGGAGGCCATTTGAGCTGTCCAGGATAGCAGCACAGGAGCCAAATGAGGTGCAGAGGGCAGGAACTAGATGGATCTGGCAGATACTGAGAAGGGAAGTTTTTACAGAACATTTAACTAAAAGGTGTTAGGGGTGAGATGAGGATCAGGGCATAGGAAGCTGAGGGATATGAGTATAAGTTTGGGACTTGTGGATTTTGATGGGCCACAAGCAATGCCCATAGGTAGCTGCATATATGTAATTCAGGGCTTTAGGGGTCTGGGGAGGAGATTAGGCTTGAGAAATGATTTGAGATTAACGGGCATTTAGATGAAAACTGAAGCCTTTGAAGTGTTGAGTGAGTGAGGGGAGATGAGGGTGAAACCACCTTTGCAAAAAGTATGACAATGAGAAATGTCTACCATAGGAAAATTATGACAGTGAAAGAAATCTGATCTAACCGACTCCATCTTGCTTCTAACCTACAAACTGCCCTCGTTCATTCCTGGGTATAGGCCAAACTAACTTTGTGAAGAATTTATAGTGTAACATTGAAACAAAAACGATAATAGCCCCTCCCTGAAACAAACCCCCCCACCACTTGCCTGGGGACCAGACTGCCTTTGCAAAACTAACAAAGTGGCCACAAGATTAGAAATTATGGCCCAGGAGACATGCGGCCAGAGGCCTCAAGGTTCCTATTCTCCCCAGTCGCTCCTATGAATAATATCAGTATTGTAAAACCTAAGATTGGTGTTTGAGATATTTCTCAGACTCTGTATTCTGATGGACCAGCTGGTGCCATCCAGACCACTAAACTGGCTCATCTGGTCTTGTGGCACCGACCCAGGAACTGACAGAGCAAGAGGACAGCTTCAACTCCCTAGGATTCCATCCCTGACCCAATCAACCCGCACTTCTCATTCTCTTGCCCCCTACCCATCAAATTATCTTTTAAAAACCCTAGCCTCTGAATTTTCAGAGGCTGATTTGAGTAATAATAAAACTCTGGCCTCCCATTTAGCTGGCTCTACGGGTATTAAACTCTTTCTCTATTGCAATTCCTCTGTCTTAATAAATGGGCTCTATCTGAGCAGCAGGCAAGAGGAACCCACTGGTTGGTTGGTTACAAGGGGAGATGAGGGCCGAGGTCAGAGCCCAGAGGAAGTGAGCAGAGAAACAAGAGTTCACAAAGGACATCACTGTAGCCAGACATATACAAAGAAAACCTGGAGCAAGACAAGGCAGAACATGTTTCAAGGAAGTGTGTGGTCAAGTACTTAAAGCTTCAGAAACAACAAGCAAAGGGCAGGCTGAGAAATGGCCATGATATTTAGCCACAGAGAAACTACCAGTAGCCTTGGTGACAGTAGTTCCACTTAAGTGATAAGGCAGAAACCAGAAGGCAGTGGATGGAAGAATGAATGATGGAAGGTAAGATAATGGAGGCCATGAGTGCAGATGATTTTGAGGGCTATGAAAGGGAGGAGAGAGATGGGATGGTAGCTAAAAGGATACGGAGTAACAGCTTGATGAAAATATGAATTATTAGTAAATAATCACTTTCCTTTTTTCTTTGTTTAGCTCAGAGGCAAGAATAAATAATCACTTTCAGCTGGGCACGGTGGCTCACACCTGTAATCCCAGCACTTTGGGAGGCCGAGGTGGGTGGATCACCTGAGGTCACGAGTTCAAGACCAGCCTGGCCAACATGGCAAAACCCCGTCTCTACTAAAAATACAAAAATTAGCTGGGCCTGGTGGTGCACACCTGTAGTCCCAGCTACTCGGGAGGCTGAGGCAGGAGAATCGCTTGAACCCAGGAGGCAGAGGTTGCAGTGACCCGAGACTGTGCCACTGCACTCCAGCCTGGGGGACAGAGTGAGACTCTGTCTCAAAACAAACAAACGAAACAATAAATAATCACTTTCTAAACAGTTGCAAGTGGTTTTATTTGTTCTGAGTCCTTAAAATAATTCCCTCCTTTTTGAAATGCGAACTCTTTTCACTTGTCCTATAATTCTTCTCTGCTTGCTTAGTCCCCAATTAATCAGTGATGTGCTGATAAATATTAAATTAACAACCAGCTCTCTTGGGGAGGGGAGAAACTGCTGGGGGATGGAGGTGGGAATGGCTCTTGTGCAGGTAATTGACAAGGTCTGAGGCAGTGCACAATAGACAAGGTCTTAATGCAATTTCTGGCTCACAGTTCTAGATAAATTGAAACTAAAAAAAGAGCCTGAAGTAGTTGAAGATAAGTAAAAAGATATATGCATGAAGATGTTCAATCATGGTATTTATTATAGTGAAATCCATGGAATTACCAAAACGTCTAATAAGAGGAGAATGTTTAATTTATAGTACATTCATATAATGGATTATTATAGCCATTCTTTGAAGCATATTCAATGTCATGGGGAGATATAGATCTATATCCATATAAATGAAAAAAAAACCAGAATGCAATCTTATATGTTGTTCATATAATCCCAATTTAGTAAACTAAATAAAACATGTAGAGAACACAAAAGACTGATGCTAAAATACTTGTATTAGGGAAGACTGATTATGAGAGACCTTAATTTTCTTTATACTTTCCACTAAAATGACCACATATTCATATTTATAATAGAAAATCTATTATAATTGTAAAAATGGAGCTAATGACATTTATCTCTTAGGATTGTTACTAGAATTAAATGAACATATGCCTTTCCCAGTGCCTACCACATGCCTGACACTTAATAAGGTCCTGAATAAAAACCAGCTCCATTTCCCATATAAATAGTTGGAGACTGATGGTCTTTTGAATGGCCCTGAATGGATCTTCAAGTCATGATGGTAATTGAACACCCATTGTCCTTAAACCAAATAAAGCCAACCACACCATGGCTAAATTGGAATTGAATGCCACCTTGGGCCATGAAAGGGGGAAAAACAAAATGCTCATAAAAAGATAAAACCAGATATGAGCCTGTATTTGCCCACTATTGACATAGCAATAATGGTCAGTGATGGAGGCTTGGTTCAAGGTGAGAAGAAGCCAGCAGAGCTGGGAACACAGAGGATTACTGATGGATTCTTGGGGTTGGGCTACGGTCCATGAATGCAGCAAAGAATCAGTTTAATTTGCAGTGGTGATTTGCTGGAAGGTTCCCCTTTCCCTGACACACACAAAGGTTCCCCTTGCCCTAACACAGACAACAGCTGCGTCTCTGGATCTGTCAGGATATCTTTGTTTTAACAAAAAAGAACTTCTGTAGAGAGCAGGGGAAAGCACAGATCCACATGTAACTACTCTACCATTCTCACACTCTCTACTTTTGGTAAGCAGGGCTCCCTGGGAAAGTTTTCTTCTAAGTCAATAGGGTAGGCTGACCGTATAGTTTATCATCCATATAAGGACACTTTTGAAAATGAGTGGGATCCTGGTTAATAATTACCAGCACGAGAAAGAACTATCCTGAGCAAACTGGAAGGCAGGGCACCCTAACATGAGCATCGTACATTCCAACCCAAACGGCAGTGCCTGTGAAGGTAAGATATTCAAGAGTAAGAGGAAAGACTACATTGCCACGAATGGACCATCGAGGGCAATTCTGGTGAGGGCCCAGAAGGAAACGAGAGCTGTAGAGAAAGTCTTCATCTTCTCATACAATACCTAAATAACTCTGGACAGAATGTTGGTAGGAACATGGACAATAAAGGCCATTTTGATGAGGTCTCAGATGGAAATGAGGAACATGTTGGTGAACATCAGCAGAAAAGCAATGCTTGTTATAAAATGGCAAAGAACTTGGCTGAATTGTGTTTGTGTCCTAGGGTCTTATGGAAGGTAGAACTTGCAAGCCATGAAATTTAATATTTGGTTGAGGAAATCTCTAACCAAAGTTTGAAGGACTGGCCTGGCTCCTTTATTGTTGCTTACAGTAAAATTTGAGAAGAAATAAATGATTTAAAGATGGAATTGTTAAGCAAAAAGGAACCAGAACTAAAAAATTTGGAAAATTCTCAGCTTATCATTATTGAAAACAATGAGAAACCCTGTTTTGGAAAGAACAGCATAAAGGCCCTTTCTAAAAAGGCAAATAACAGACTGCTACTAAGTGACTCTTGCAGGTCCAGAGGCTGCTGTGGAATAGCATGTAGGCAGATATCTCCAAGTCCATGCTCAGAGGTCATGTGGACCCTCACTGGATCAGCAGAGGCTTAAGAATAAAGTTGTCCCTGAGTGCACCCAGCCCTAGGCACACATGTATGTGTCTGCAAGGCAGGGCTTTGAACTCCTCCTCACATTTACCACATGCCAGAAAACCAAACCACAAGTCCCTGACCACACAGACAGGTCCAGAGTACAGCCGCAGCTCTTCTGAGTAGCACAGAAGTGGAGAAGTCTGTCTGGGTTGTTGGTGCTCATGGCCCCAGGCCACAAAGACATCCCAGAGATATCTGCCTCTGGGGCCAAAAGACCCATTGGCAACATTTCTCTGGCTGCCCAGACACTTGGCATTCGTGGAAGCTGGCTGCTGGTGTATCAGGACTGGTCTAGCCCACATTTTTGGAGCAGAAGACCTCAGGTCTGAGAAAACAAGACCTGATGCCCACCTAGGCCTGGGTGTGTGGGTGGCAGGTGAGGGGGCATCACTGCTTACTGTGATGGGGATTATTTGGGCTACCCTCTGCAGCCATCTCAGGCCTACCCAACAGCTACTCAAGCCCCCAAGGATGTGCTGACCCAGCCCACTCTCCCAGAGCTCTAGTACAACGGCACAACCACAGCTATTCTCCCAAAGCCATTGGTATCTTTAGATTCCTAGCCCTTGCTACCCCTGTTCTTCCTGTCCGCAATGTCCTATCTTCTCTTCCCCACCTATTATCCCCTCAACTTATCCATCTCAAATGCCACTGCTTAGGAAGTCTCTCTAATAACCTTTCTCCTTTGTGTCATGGAAAAATATTCATCTCTTACCTATCGTGATACACCGTTAACTCCTTGAGAGAGGGGAGAAGTTATCTATCTATCTATCTATCTATCTATCTATCTATCTATCTATCATCTATCTATCATCTATCTGAAGCACCCACAAGTCTGAGCATTGGACTTTGCCTGACCCTGGACAAATAAATGAACACATAAATGACTGACAGCAGGTCCATGGTAATGAGCTCAGAGGCTTTCACACTTCCCTGGGAGACCCTGAACTAAGTGTTCTCCAACAGCTGTACCAACCAATGCAATTAATTGGTTCCAATCTGGTATCACAACTGGAAAATTTCCCCAAAGTTATTCCTGAGACACCAGGCCTTCTCCAGGCAGCCCTGGAAATTAGCTACTCTCAAAAATTCCTGATCACTCACCAAGACAGGGGAGCATCCAGCTCTCTTTTTGATGACATGAAGGAAGGGAATAATTTCACTCCTGTTTTTAAGGGCAATAGAGGCAATCATAAAGTATGCAAGGGAGGAGGAATGCAGCACTAAGAAGGTGAAGTGGGCTGGGGAGAGGGAAGCAAGGCCAGACCTGTCTTAGATGGGGAGAAACAGAAGCACACACTGAGTGGAGCCTTTCAGGGCAACAGAGGGTCAGAGGAAAATCAAAGCCTCCAGACCCCAAGCTGCAGACCCCACACACAAGCTGCCAAGAGAAGCAAAGCCAGAAGACCCAAGTGGAGGCAGCTTATTTCATCAGAATCCAGTTGGTTAAAAATAACTTCACTTATTAGTTTAAGTGAGATCACCACAGGGCTGGAAATTCACTGTCAGTGAAACAAAAATACTGAAAGGAAAATGAGAAAAGTCTACATTCACGATGAACTTTATAAAGAAACACAGGAGGAAGCTGCCTGAACATTCCACAGGCTCTGTTTTCCTTCTGGGCTCTTTATGAGGCACAGGTCTGCCATTTTTGGAATTAGCACTCTTCATTCTTCCAGTCTTGCCAAAGAGAAGCAGCTTAGCACCATGCAGCATCACTGGGAAAAAGGCAAGCTTTGGAGGAATACTGCACAGGAGCATCTGCTGAGCTGGACCTCACCTACACTCACGCGGGAACCTCACAGCACAGCCTGTTCTCCTCTGCTTCTGCCAAGGCGCTGCACCTTCCTTAAGCAAACAGATTTCCCTTGTTGACTGTGCTGTCAACAAAGACTCTACTGAGGAAAAGCAGCAACTCTGCTGAGAAGGGCGGAGGGCCTTGCAGGAGCCATTTACATGCTCTTTCTAAAGGAGAAAAGGCAGAGGGACAGGGATAGAACTCTCTCTGAGTAACTGTGGGAATCCATCCTGCTTTTCTGTTAAGCCCCAGGAGAACAGTCCTGTAGCCCTCATGCCATCTCTGCATGCATTCCTGCATCCTCTTCATGGCTCACCTGAAGCTTCCTCACCAATTAGGCCCTGCAGGACCAAGGCTCCTGTCTTCCCTGTAGCCTTTGCCCTGTGCAGCTCTTGCCCAGGCTAGGCTGGGGTGAGCTGCTCTGGGACGCAGGGCCCTGGAGCACTGTAACAGTGATGAACCACATATAATGCCTGCTCTTTTCAAATGGCATCCAGTCTTCACACACATGCCAACAGGTGTCATGGGAGCCTCGGCACATGCCTCATCTAAAGCATGCAGTTCTACTCAGCTCACACATGGGCATGAGCTCAGGGAGCCCAAAAGCTGAGACAACATAGATACTCTGCCTCTGGAACACATCCGGACAGTTTGCTGCTGACTTTTCTGGAGGCATGCCCTCGTTGTGCCCGGGTCTCCACACCCTCCAATTCCAACTGGCTCCCTCCAATCGGCACCCCCATGACTCAGTGTTATTTTGTTTCTTAGGTTTATTTCTGTCTGCTGCTGTTGTTGTTTTTGCTGTTTTTGGAGAAGTATGTAGACCATTTGTTGTTGCTGTTGTTGTTTGAGAGAGACATAGGGACCCACTCTGTTGCTCAGGCTGGAGTGCAGTGGCATGATCATAGCTCACTGCAGCCTCGAACTCCTGAATTCTAGAGATTCTCTCACCTCAGCCTCCAGAGTAGCTGGGAATACAGGGTGCGCCACCATGCCTGGCTAATTTTTTTATTTTTTGAAGAGATGGTTTTTAGGGACAAAGGGGCATCATATCTACAACTTACTCTCCAATGGTTCAAAAAAGAATTATAGATACACATATATACATATTTACATATGTATATATATGTATCTTGCTATGTTGCCCAGGCTGGTCTCAAACTTCTGGGCTCAAGTTATCCTCCAAAGTGTTGGGACTACAGGCATAAGCCACCATGCCCGGCCTGAGCTTTTTTGTTTGTTTGTTTGTTTGTTTTTTGAGACAGTCGTGTTCTGTCACCCAGGCTGGAGTGCAGTGGTGCGATCTCGGCTCACTGCAAGCTCCGCCTCCCAGGTTCACACCATTCTCCTGCCTCAGCCTCCCGAGCAGCTGGGACGACAGGTGCCCACCACCACACTCGGCTAATTTTTTTTGTATTTTTAGTAGAGACGGGGTTTCACCATGTTAGCCAGGATGGTCTCGATCTCCTGACCTCGTGATACACCCACCTCGGCCTCCCAAAGTGCTGGGATTACAGGCTTGAGCCACCGCACCCAGCCTGTTTTGTTTTGTTTTGTTTTGTTTTGTTTTGTTTTTGAGACAGTCTTGCTCTGTCGCCCAGGATGGAGTGCAGTGATGTGATCTTGGCTCACTGCAACCTCCACCTCCCAGGTTAAAGCGATTCTCATGCCTCAGCCTCCTGAGTGGCTAGGATTACAGGCATGCACCACTACATCTGGCTACAGCCTGAGCTTTTTGAGATTTTAAAATTTTATATAATTTCAAAGTTACATAAACATTATAAAAGCAAGGAACCCACCCTTTATGCAGGTTCACCAATGTGTTTTCATTTTCCCCTTTTTGCTTTATCATTCTCTTCTCTCTCTTCCTCTCTCCACACCTCTTCCTCTCTCCACACCACACACACACACGTGTGTGTATACATATATATATGAATATGTATATATGTGTATCTATAATTCTTTTTTGAACCATTGGAGAGTAAGTTGTACATATGATGTCCCTTTGTCCCTAAAAACCTTGGTGTGCATTTCTAAAAACAAGGATATTCTCTTACATAACTGCAGTAGTTATCCAAATTAGAAAATTTAAATGTTGATACAATACTATTATTTAATTCATAATCTGTATTCAAATTTCATCAATTATAGCTATTTTTTCCTAGTTCAGGATACAATCCAGGATCACGAATTGTATTTCATTGACAAATCTTTTTGGTCTTTCTTAATCTAGAACAGTTGCTTAGCCTTTTTTATTCTTGACATTTTTTAAAAAAGAGTAGGATGTTCTTCAATTTGAGTTTGGTTAATTTTTCCTTGTGATTAGATTCAGTTACACATTTTTGGAAGGAATATGCATAAAAATGAATCACTGAATCAATGTGTTCCTCTGAGTGCAATGTATCATACATATTGAGTTGCCCATGACTCAAATCTGGAGTCACTATCATGACATTGACTTTGGTGTCCTATAGGACATGAATGGATGTTCTCAACCTTTGGCTTCATGCACTACAGTTGTGGGCAAAAGGGGCACACACTTGCATACACATAACTTGCTCGATGGTCTGTGAGGTGGAAAGCCCAGGCTGGCCTGTTGGGTGAGGAGAAACACATGGCTTAGTTGCCCTTGTCACCCAAGCCAACGGCCAGCCAACTCCTAGAAGCAAGGGTACCTAGGTAACAGCAGCTGACCACAGACTTATGAATAAGTCCTACCAAGACTGGCAGAAAAGCAACCAAATTGGTGGTTCACAAAATTGTAAGCTAAATAAACAGTTGCTGTTTTAAGCCACTACATTTTGGGGTGATATGTTAGCTAGCAAAAGCTAACTGATATATCTTGTTTATTGGAGAAAGAAATAAGACTCAGAAGCCCTACATTATTTCTTTGATATTACTGAGGAAAAAAGGTTGTCCTGTTTTTCTTCTGTCTCTGTCCTGTCTCCCTCAGGGATATGACCCTCTGTTTATGTTTAGAATTTAAAAGATTATTTAAATTTACTAATATGGGCCAGGTGCAGTAATCCCAGCATGTTGGGAAGCCGAGGCAGGTGGATCACCTGAGGTTAGGAGTTCAAGACCAGCCTGGCCAATATGGTGAAACCACGTCTCTACTAAAAATACAAAAATTAGCCGGGCATGGTGGCGGGCGCCTGTAATCCTAGCTACTCAGGAGGCTGAGGCAGGAGAATCGCATGAACCCAGAAGGTGGAGGCTGCAGTGAGCCGAGATCACACCACTGCACTCCAGCCTGGGCGACAAGAGTAAGACTCCATCTCAAAATAAATAAATAAATAAAAATAAAAAATTTACTTGAGTGTGTGTGTGTGTGTGTGTGTGTGTGTGTGTGTGTGTGTATGTGTTTTAAGAAAAAAAATAAACCACAGATACTGCTCTCCCTGGATTTTTTGAAAACCAAGTCACATCTCTCAGTTGCTTGACTGGATCAATGATGGCAGAAGACTCTCCCAACATCCTTCCATAGAAACCAGCAGATGCAGAGCCCTTCCTAGAGAGGGACCCCAGAGCAGAAGGCTCTTAGGGTTCACCATGACTCTTACTTTTACCAACTCCTCTGATCCCTTTCCTGGAGATAAGGATTTGGTGCCTCTGGGATGCAGCAAGATGGTTTGTACTTTCAACAAGTTCTTCTGGTATTTCACATCATCAGGGGAGTTTGGGAAACACTGCATTACAGAAAGGGTTCTCAACCTGGGCTGTACATTAAAATCACAAGGGAGTTTTTAAAAACCCAGAATATTTAAATCAGAATCTTTAGCGCTGGCACTGAGGCATCAGTATTTTTTAATTACTCCCCCCACCCCTCCCCAATGAGTCCAGTGTGCAGCCAAGAAGAACCTGTGCTCGTTTCTATGACTGATTAGTAAGAAGCTTGCTTCTCCCTTCCCATTCACATGAATATTCCTTTTACAACCGCATGTGTTTCTGATAACAGAGGTGTACTTATCTGGTGCATACAAAATGCTGCCCTTGAGACTTCTTTATGATTTTCTCCTCACCACTCAGCTGATTTCCCAATAGGAATTTGAATTTTCCTTACTGTGAGCAGTTCCCTAAATCTTATAAATTTCCTTTTTGGGAAAAAGATATTATTTTCTTTTTAGTGTACTGTCCAATATGAAGACAGACTGGAGGGCAAGCTTTGAACATCAGCAGCTGTATCAGATGCTGCCAGGGCTCTGCCCACATTCTCTAGACACCTTTACCATTCCCATGCACAGGGACTCCTGGTAGGCACCTTTGCCTCTTTGTTGGAAGGTGGACTCAGGCTACTGGAACCTTTTGCCTGTGCACACACGAAAAAACAAAAGAACCCGGGAATTTATATCTCCTGAAGCAACCCTTCACACATGACTGACAGGTGTGGTATAACTACT
This sequence comes from Pan troglodytes, assembly GCF_028858775.2. Taxonomy (NCBI): domain Eukaryota; kingdom Metazoa; phylum Chordata; class Mammalia; order Primates; family Hominidae; genus Pan; species Pan troglodytes. The sequence continues at coordinate 37,217,596 of NC_086015.1, forward strand.
CCAGCTCCCTCACCCCAATCAGGAAAACTGTGGTTACATACATACACTATCTCCAGGGGTTTCCTGAGTGATTGAGCCAAAGTTACTCGGCACCTCACCACCACTGTGAATTTCACTTAATATTGCACCGATGCTTGACCCCCTTCCTTGTCTTGTCCACTTCCCCACCGCACTATTGGCTTTTCTTTGGAAGACTTCCTGATAAACCATGTCTAGTAAATCCTCACTTCAAGGTTTTCTTCTAGAGAAACCAACCTAATATAGCAATCCCCAAGAGCACACCCTCCAGCACCTTTAAGAAGACTCTGGCACTGACCTTCATCCTTAATACAAAGGGCACTGTATGTGCCACCAGGAACTGGGTTGCTCTCAATTCTCACATCGACAGCTCTCATGATTTGCTGTTCTCCACTTCCTTTGCTACACACAGTTGTTCTGAAATAGACAAAAAAGGCACTGAATGAGGAAAACTCTGGGTTGAAAATAATAAGGAATAATTCTCTTCTGCTGTCAGCTCCGAATCAGCAGAGATTTTTCTGATTCATGAGCTCTGTCTGAAAGCATAAATCTGGACACATTCTCTGCAAAAAAAAGGTCGAAATTCAGAAATACAGGTGATGCTTCAGTTGATGTTATAGGTATCAATTCGAGTTTCAAAGGCAATATATTGTTGATCTCTTCTAGATTATGTTGGTTTTTATTTCATAAAATTCTGCTCTTTTCTTTTTCTCTTATTTTGCTGTTCTTCAAATTTCTTTAGCTCTTTAGTTCATGAAACTTCAACTTTTTTCCTTTTCTAACAAACATTTAATGTTTTAGATTTCCTTCTAGGTATAGCTTTGGCAGCACCCCATGAGTTTGGGTATGTACATTTTTAATTAGTTCTAAATATATGATAATTTCCATTATAATTTTTTTCCCATAATTTATTTAAGGATATCTTTTCTAAACAGCAAATACTTGAATTTTTAAAAGTTCATCTCACAATCTCTGTTTTCTAATTGGAGCCTCTTGTCTACTAATACTTAATTTAATCATCAATCTAATTTAAATCTGCTTTTTATTAGTTCTGCCCATTCTCTCTTCCTTTCCTCTTCTTTCTTTTTTCCCACTTTGGGTTATCTGAATTCTTCTTCTTCTTTTTTGGGGCAGTATTCTCTTTTTTCTCTGTATTGATTTGGAAGTTAAATATCCTTTCTCTATTTTCTTCAGTGGTACCCAGAAGTTACAACTTCTTTGACTTATTGAAATGTATTATTACTTTTATCATCTTCCCTAATAATACAACTTGAAATACTTAAAACACTACATATGAATACACTTAAAATACTTCCCACTTATATAAATCGTTTTTTAGTATCCAGTGTTACTGTTACTGCTTCAATTACATAATTTCAATTGGTCCACATATTTACTCCTTCCATTTATTCTTTTTTGCCTCTCCAGTCTTCTTCATGCAATATTTTCCTCCCGCCTGAAGAGCACTTGTTAGTGTTTAAGTGCAGACTGGATGTAATGAATTCTCTCGCCTTTTGTCTGTCTGAAAATGTCTTTATTTCACCTTTATTATTGGGAGATATTTTTCACTGAGGATAAAATTCTAGGTTAGCAGTAATTTTCTTTCAGTACCTTCAAAATATCAAAAGTCTTTGGGCTTTCATTGTCAGTTTATTGTTGCTCCTTTAAAGACAATCTCAGCATTTTTAATTTATAAAAATATTCTTTTCTTCATATATGATTCTTACCAGTCTTACTATGATGTGCCTAGCTGTGAATTTCTTTGTATTTGTCTTACTTGAGCTTTGCAGGGATTCTTGAATCTGTGTCTGGAGGTTTTTCTTCAATTGTGGATCATTTTCATATTACTTTTATTCTATTTTCTTTTATGTTTCTCTTCTCCTTTTAGAATTCAAATCATATTACATCTTCTTTGTCTTTTACCCTTTGTTGTATAATTTTTCATCCTTTTTCCCTCTGTTATTTATTCTGGATATCTTCCTCTGAAATATTTTCCAGTTCACTAATCCTCTCTTTGGCTCTTTTTTTAAAAAGTCTTTCTCTCCTTTCCTTTCCTTTTCTTTCTTTCTTTCCTTCATTCCTTCCTTCCTTCCTCTTTCTCTCTCCTTCCTTCCTTCCTTTTCTTTTCTTTCTCTCTCTTCTTTCTTTCTTTTCTTTTTTTTTCTTTTCTTTTCTTTCTTTTTGCAACAAGGTCTCACTATGATGTCTAGACTGTATTTAAACTTTGAACTCCTTGGCTCAAGTGATCCTCCTGCCTCAGCCTCCCAAGTAGCTGGGACTATAGGCATGCACCACCATGCCCAGCCCTCTTTGGCTCTTTTTAATCAGCTATTAGGTCTATCCATTAAGTTCTTAATTTTAGTTACTGAATTTTTCATGTCTAGAGTTTCCATTTGGTTATTTTTACAGTTTCCACACTCTGCCAAAATTCTCCTTCTCATCTTTTATATCTTTGAACATGTCAAGGATAGTTATTTTAAAGTCTGCATCTACCAATCCTAATGTCTGGAGTTTCTATTACCTATTGTTTCTTCTGAATTTTATTCTACTTGCCTTGTCTCCTCATGCAACTAGTTATTTTATATTGTGTGACAAATCCTACATCGGCTAAATTGTTTGTTGAAATTAATTGAGGTCTAGGATACTATCTTCCTCAAAACATAATTTTTATTTGATTCTCCTAGACATCTGGAGCACTGGAAATTCAGGGTCATCTCAATCCAAATTCATGGCTATAGAGTATTTGAAGACGTGCTGCTTCTCCTAGGAGGGCCTGCGAACAGTTCACTGTACAGTGTACTGTGTCCAGCTTACCCTTAGGGCATAGCCCTGCAAGGTCCCAACCCAAAGCAAAACGGCTCACTGGGTCCCCTCCTACACAGAAGGTGAATTCAAATCTCCAACCTCCTAGTCCCACGTGGCTATTAAAACTGCTATTCAGCTTTTTAGCCACCCTTTATGGAATCTGCAAAGGTTTCCAGGAGACAAGTGGCCCAAAAGTCTGAATTCATCATTCTAGGCCTTTATCATTCTCTGGATTTATGTGTACACTCAACATAAATTCATAGAGATATAGGGCAGATGTGCTAGATGTCTACTATGCCATCAATTACAAGATGCACCACACATTTAATCATTGCTTTTCAGTGTGTGGTGAGGGAGTGGAGACCTGTGCAGGAAAGGCCCACAGTGAAATGTACATACTAATGGTCAGATGCTTGTTTCTAGAAAAATAAAATGAAAGGACATTGAATAGGAATGGTGAAAAGAGAATAATAAGTTTTAAAAAGTAAATTAAAAAGGGATAGAAAAACTATTTTAATATATTGTGTAGTAAATATAACAAGTATATTTTCTTTATTTTCTTTCTTTCATTATTTATTTTGAGACAGAGTCTAGCTCTGTTGCTCATGCTGGAGTGCAATGGTGCCATCTTGGCTCACTGCAACCTCTGTCTCCCTGGTTCAAGCGATTCTCCTGCCTCAGCCTCCTGAGTAGCTGGGACTACAGGCACACACCACCATGCCCAGCTAAGTTTTGTATTTTTTTATTTATTTTTATTTTTTTAGTAGAGACTGGGTTTCGCCATATTGGCCAGGCTGGTCTTGAACTCCCGACCACAACTAATCCGCCCGCCGTGGCCTCCCAAAATGCTAGGATTACAGGCATGAGCCACTGCACCCAGCTGTATGTTTTCTTTGTAAGGTAATATCATTTCAGCCTGCAGAGATCCACTAATATGTCTTAATACCTTATAGTAAACCTACAGAAGATGGACCTTTCTAATCATCCAGTCCTGGCATACAATGCTTGAGAGACCTAAGCCTAGTTGCAAGCGGTCTCTTCAGAATCTGTGAATACTCTGGTTATCTGATGAAATTTTATAGTAACAGGATTATGAAAAAATATTCCTACTTGACTACATTATGGAAATGCATGCACAGGGCATATTTTGTCTATTCAAGAGCATAGATATAAAATGTAAGGCAGAGAGGACCACAGTTCCAGATTCACCAAAAGGCTTTGGATGTAGCCTCAGTTGTCCCTTTATTCAGTTGCTGCTTCATACTTGGCACATTTGGAGACATGAGTCAGCATGGCTATGTTTTCTATGGCCACTCGCCAGCCAGACATCTTAGGATCATCATCTACCAAAGTAGTTCTTGGTGCCTTGTTTGCTTTCACATTTCCTGTGGCATGAAGGAAAAAGTGAAGTGGCTCCTGCCTTCTCTGAGCATGACTAAAGAAGTGTTTATTTCTGCTTTTGTTGCCTGTGTTTTTGAGATCTTATTAAAATATTTTCCCAGACCAATATCCTGAAGCATTCTTCCTATGTTTTCTTCTAGTAGTTTTATAGTTTTGGGTCTTACATTTAGTTCTATAATCTACTTTGAGTTGATTTTTATATGAGGTGAGAGGTGGGGGTCTAGTTTTATTCTTCTGCATACAGATATCCAGTTTTCCCAGCACCATTTATTGAAGATACTGTCCTTTCCCCAGTGAGTGTTCTAAGTTCTAGTGTTCTATACCACTGTAGGATGGCCATAGTTAACAATAACATATCATTTCAAACAGCTAGGAGGATATCGAATGTTCCCAGCAAAAAATAAATGATAAATATTTGAGATGACAGATATGCCAATTACCCTGATCTGATCACTCTCAATTATGTGTGTCAAAACATCACTATGCACCCCATGAATATGTACAATTATTATTTGTCAATTTAAAAAATAAAATTAGGTCAAGCATGGTGGCTCACACCTGTAAACCCAGCACTTTGGGAGGTGGAAGCCAGAGGACTGCCTGAGTCCAGGAGTTTGAGACCAGCGTGAGCAATAAGGCAAGACTTTGTTTCTACAAAAAAAACTAATAAATTAATAAAAATTTAAAACAAAGCAGGTTTCAGCACTATTAGAAAGATTTCTCCTAGCTGGCCATAACAATTACTTCTCTAAAGGATTCCACGGGTCAGGCACTCAAATAGCCACAGCAGGAATGGCTAGTCTTGCGTGTAATGTCTAGGGGCTGAGCTGGCAAGACTCATAGGCTGGCAATAACTCAATGGCTGGGGGCTAGAATCACCTAGAGGCATCTTCATTCACATTTTTGGCAGTTAATGCTAGCCACTGGCTAGGACATTGGTTAGGGCTGTTGGCAAGAGCCCCTAAAGGAGATACCTCCATGTGGTCTGGCATTCCTCACAGCACACCCATCTCAGCACAGTCAGACTCCTCATGGCATCTCAAGGCTGCAAAAGTGAGTGTCCCCAGAAATCTAGACAGATGCGGCATGGATTTTTCCAACCTAACTTCAGAAGTCACGTAATCTCACTTTTGCTGTATTCTATCAGTAGAGGCAAACACACCTATTGATGGCAGTGGTATGAAAAAATTTGTGGCCATATTTTAAAACCTCCATACCACGTTCCTATACATATACATGCAGATGAGTATCCACAGAAAAAAGGGATAAAGAATGTATACCAAACAATTAATAGTCATTATCTCTGAGGTGGAGAAGAAGAGAGAAACTTAACTTTGTACTTTATATATATATGCATTATTTGAAATTTTTACAATAAGCATGTATTCTTTTTATACTTAAAAAAAATTCAAGGCTAGGCAGGGTGGCTCATGCTCGTAATCCCAGCACTTTGGGAAGCCAAAGCAGGAGGAATGCTTGAGGTCAGAGTTCGAGACCAGCCTGGGCAACATAGCAGGCATTTTTTACCTCTATAAAAAAAAATTAGCCAGGTGTTATGGCACATGCCTGTAGTCTTAGCTGCAGGAGGCTGAGGCAGGAGAAACATTAGAGCCCAGGATGTTGAGGCTGCAGTGAGCTATAATCGTGCCACAGCACTCCAGCCTGGTCGACAGAGGGAGACCCTATGTCTAAAACAAAAAAAGAAAATTCAACATAACAAAGTAAGGGGATAAAAGAACTATGACAGAACTCCAGAAAAATGCTTTTGTAAGTAAACTCAAAACATGAACACACACCAGGCGTGGTGGCTTACACTTTGGGAGGCCGAGGCAGGTGGATCACCTGAGATAAGGAGTTCGAGATCAGCCTGGCCAATACGGTGAAACCCCATCTCTACTAAAAATACAAAAATTAGCTGGGCATGGTGGCACACGCCTGTAATCCCAGCTACTTGGGAGGCTGAGGCAGGAGAATTGCTTGAACCTGGGAGGTGGAGGTTGCAGTGAGCCTAGATTGCACCACTGCACTCCAACCTGGGCAACAGAGCTAGACTCCATCTCAAACAAAACAAAACAAAACAAAACAAAACATCAACACACTGGAAGCTACTGCCCACTGTACTCTGCCTGTACTGGTACCTCAACAGAACAATTACTGAGTCCTATATAAGCCTTGGTGGTGCAACTGGGGTGAGTTGGAAAAGGAGTGCTCGCCTAACTTACCCAAGAGTACCATCTGCTAGCCAGCCAGTGGTGCACACTGCAAAGGAGCAATCCTGTACCACTCTCCGCAGCTCGTCTGCAGATGCCAGGTGAGCGCCCCTGCTCTTGCAGGAAAGCCGAGCAGCCTCCAGTTGTAGGCCCTGAGAGCCATTCTGAGACTCCAGCACAAAGAGCTTTCCTGTGTGGGAACAAGAACAAACACATGTGGATTTCAGGATCCATGGGAAGTTAGTCTCAGCAAACATCCTCTGGCAGATGCCAGTTAGAACTGTAGTCCTTGCCTGAAGGCCCAAGTGCAGCAACTACCACATCCACATCCCTGGGACCAGGTGACGATAATTACACTAGCATTTTCGTCTTTTTTTTTTCTCTTGTCTTCTTCTTCTTCCCCCACCGCCCCAAAATTAACCATCGGCTCTGGCATGTCGATCTGGAAAAGCCCTTCAAATCTTTCTTTTAAAATGGTGTTTTACAAATATCATGTGTCAAGGCTCAGTGTCCTAGGCTTCCCTGAGTTAGGTCACTTGATGTCTAAGGCACTGATTTAGGCCTCAGCTCTGCTTTCTTCTGCCTCCCTCAGCCCTAGGATGACCCCCTATACAACAGGTTGCTTCCCTTCTCTCTGTCCCTTGCCTTAAGATATTACCAGGCCCCTTTCACAATAAATTCATTTGTGTCTGCTGTACTTCTGTCCTACTGCACAAGAAAACAGGGATGATGTCTGGTACACCTTGGCTTCCTATAGCACATTAATATATGGACATGTAGTGGGCCTCAAAGAATGTGTGATCAATGGGGGGATGGGAACCTGAATTCAAGCGAGGTGAAAGCCCAGGCTGAAGGCAAATGAGAATTTTAAGCAAGGAAACCACGGTACCGGAGGGAGCACTGAGGTCCCCAGGAGCCTCCTGGAGGAATGAAGCAATGCCTTGGGTGGCCCTATCAAGTTAAGCTAAAGGCAGGGGAGAAAACACCTACTTAGAATGAGACACTTTACTTCCACCTGTCACCAACTTTTTCATAATATATCAGTGATTGGACTAAGACACAACTAAGACACAAGTCATCTGCTTGCAAAAGACTAAGACACAAGTCATCTACTTGCAAAATTATTATAATAAATATAATAATTCCCCAGCTTTGGAACCAAAAGTTGTAATAAAAATACAAAAAAAAATTTAAATAAACACACCCATAGGTGAGTGGCACTCCTACATTTAACTACAAAAAGGTAGTATTAACAAAACTACAAGGAAAAACAAAAAAATCCACAATCCTTGAGGAAATTTTAAACTACTATCCCTCTCAGTAATTGTTAAAACAGAAAACAAAATTAGCACTCTTGATGTAAGAACCTATGTGCACTACTGCATACCAAACTACAGAATACACATTCATTTTAGGCACACACAGAACATTTGTAAAACCGATCAAATACTGAGCTATAAAGCAAATCTAAAAAAACCTCAAAAGACAAAAATCATACAAAGCATGCCTTTTAGACTACAACAAAGCTAAAATCACTTATTTTATATATGAAACACTTATATAGTGTTTACTATGGACTAGATGTTGTTCAAATTGCTTTACAAATACTCATTAAATTAATTCTTATGACAACTCTATGATATAGGTGGTATTATCATCCTCATTTTATAGTTAAGGTTTAGTATTAATGCTTGTCTGAGATCACACAGCAGAGATACAAAACCAGGCAGTAGGGCTCCGTTAGTGATTTTAATCACTTGGTTACACTGTCTCTCAATAACAAAGCAATAACTAGGAAAATCCCCTTGTGCATGGAAATTACAAAATATACTTCTAAATAAACTGTGTTCAAAGAAGAAATCCCAACTGAAATAAAACATGTCAACTCAAGGGCCAAAAACTTATGGAGAAACTAAAGTAGTTTAAGAGAAATTTATAGCCTCAGACCTCACATTATTAATACCAAAAAAGTATGGTTGAGAATCAATGATCTAAGTTTCTAGCTCAAAAAACTAACACAAAAGTCCCACAAAATCAAATCTTCTAACGTAGAAGGAGGAAATAATACAGATAGAGCAGAAATCAATAAAACGGAAAGCAGACACACAATCAAGAAAATAAAGCCAAAAGTTGCTTTTTTCAAAAGAATAATAAAATGGATAAACCCCAACTAAGACTGATCAAGACAAAAAAAGAGAAAACACAAAGTACCAATATCAAGAATGAAAGGGAACATCACTACAGATCCCGTGGACCCTGAAATGATAATTAGAGATTATTACATTGTATATGCCACATTAGACAATCTAAATGAAGTGGGGGGAAAACTTTAAAAAACAAAACTTAGCAACATTGACACAAAATTAATTTTAAAATCTGGATACTTCTTTATCTACCAAACAAATTAAATTCATTATTTAAAATCTTCCTACAAGAAAACCTTCAGACACAGATGATCTCACACCAAAACAAACAACAAAAGCCCTCACCCGCAGAAACCCTTTCAGAGTTAAAGAAGGAGCAACTTTACAATTTGGTTTAGGAACCATCATACGTTTGATATCAACACTTGGCAAAGATATTATAAAAAATGAAAATTACAGGCTAATATGTTTCATGAACATAGATTCAATAATCCCAAACCAGCTTCCCTCACTCCAGGCTCAGTTCTAGGTCTTCTCGCTGTAAAATTTTTCCTTAGGATTCTGCCCACGCACATGATTTCAAAGACCAACCTTATACAGATGACACGTTTTTAGAAATAGTTTCTCTCCAAATCTATCTCTTCAAATATCTGTAATTCATCATACTTAAGCTGAACATTTCTTCTTCTTCCTCCCATCACCATAGCACACAAATAACTAAATGTAGGAACTGGTGGCAGCTAAGAATTTAGTACCAAAAAGAATCCTTTGATAATATAGCTTATAACTCTTCCTGGTTCTAGTATAAAAGTTGGAGCTCAGAAAATTGAGTTTACTATAAGGAAGTATACCTATAATTGTCCATTGAGGAAGTGGGGAAAGAAAAGGAAGGAGAATGAAGAAAAGGAATCATTTCTGGCAAGCAGTAACAAAGAATCATGTGCTCTGGTGTTGTCCTTACTTTCTCTTTGACCAGTGACATTTCTGCCTTTAATTTTCTATGACCCGTATCAAGCTAGACAGGCACAAAATATCGATCCTTATCCACATGGCATTCCACTTAAACAGTTATAATGAGATGAAACTCTAAAACCTTATGGATTGCAAAAATATTTATTTAAAAGGAATTAAAGTTGGCACAATATATCTTGTTCAAAGATTAATATTAGCTCCAATTTATTCTACTTGCATTCTTTAAAATCAGCTTAATTTTCATGGCTCAATGTCAGTCAAAAAACACTACAGTGAAGAATTATCAGTAAACTGCTAATAGGTATGGGATTCTTTTGAGGAGTGATGGAAATGTTCTGGAATTAGATGCATGCAAACCATGGTTTTCACAACCTAATGAATATACTAAAACCCACTTAACTGTATATTTTAAAATGACAAATTTTATGTGAAATACATGTCAATTAAAAAAATTAGCAGTGGTTACTAACAGCCTTCAAAGTTAAAAATGTTTTGTCTCTAACACTCTCTCTGAGGATATGGAGAAATAAGACAGTCATCCTTAATTAGGAACGAAGAGCTTTTCAAGCCTGCACTTAAAACAGAGAGCACTAAAAACTCTACGACCTAGACGGTTTTTTCCTTGGCTTTCCCCTTTTCCTGACAACCATGCTTTTTTTTTTTTTCCCCATGTCTTCTAGTTTCACTCAATATCGTTGGCTAAACAAGAATCACATTTTAAAATATACAACGCATCCTAAATTGACGGAGGGCTTTTCTCTTTTATCAGTCTAATTCGTCCTAAGCTAGAACTCCCTCATGGGTGTGAGAACTGCTGGCTTTAAGCTTGCTTCCTTCAGATGCTCCTGTACCAAGTCAGCGGGATTTTGTTCTAATATGAAAACACAGCTGAATTAGCTTTTCAAAACGGAATGGATACAGAGCTCCAATCCTGCTCATTTTAGGGCAAGTATTACAAGCTAAATTCAGGCTGAAAAACCAAGCAAACGAACAAGAAGTGGATCAATTCTCAGAGAACCTGCCATAATCTGGCCCTTGCCCACTTCTCTACCTCATGTCTCAAGACGTCCCCTCGCCTCCAGGTACTTTGCTTTATCATTTGTCCCGTTTTTCCTGTCACTCAGAGACAGCCTTTGCACGTGCTATTCCCTCTGGCCAGGCCATTCTCTCTCTCTTAGCCTCGCTGATTCCCACTCATCTTTCACGTCTTCCCGGACCAAGCCAAAATATCCGAGGGAGTTTTCTAACCATCGGCGGTGTCCTCAGGGGCACATTAATAGACGTTGAGAAACTGAGGGACGGCGGAAAATCACCCCTTAGCAGAGGAGGTTCTAGGGCACCTTAGAGGTGATTTCATTCGAGCTTTCTTGGAGACCTTAGGAAAGCCAGCGGCGGGACTGCGGGACCTACGCGCTCGGCGCTAAGGGAGGGTCCAGGCACCAGGCGGGCGTTTGGGCGCACGGGCACGCGGAGACTTGGTGGGCCAGGAGAGGGATGCTGGGTCGCAGGACCGCGGCTCGTTCGTTCCTCTCAGGCTTGCGCTTGCCGCTTGCCGGGCCGGTCAGAGGGAGCAGCCCCGGCGAGCTACGCCCTCCCTGCCCGGACCCCACGCTCCACCCCCCGCCCCGCCGCCTCCCGCACACTCACCATCCGCCCGCACCGAAAGGCGCGGCAGACCGAGCAGGAGCAGCGCCGCCGCCCAGAGCCCGGGGAGGGGTCTGTGCCAACGGGCAGGCGGGCTGGGTCCCTCGGCAGTCATGGTCCGGGAGTGCGCGGGCCAGCGGGCTCGGGTGAGGGCTCTGGCTGCGCTTGGGGTTGCCCAGGCCACTGCCCAGCGTGCGCCACTCGGCTCTGCGCTCTGCGCTCGGCTCACGAATCGCAGGCTTCGCGCCGGGCGCGCCGAGAGGGAGGAGCGCGGAGAGCCGGGGGAGGCTCGGGACGCAGAGCCGGAGCGCCTGGGCCGCCGAACTCCCGGGGGTCTTCTCTGTGGCGCCGAGGAGGCGGCTGTAACCCGGCTCCGCCTTCGCGCTGGGCACCTGGAAACCTCGGTGCCAAAAGGGGCTGCGCTGGGCCGCGCGCTCTGCGGGTACAGCGGGGCGGAGGGCGAGGGCGCAGGGAGGCGGGGAGAGTAGCTAGCCGGCCGCAAGGAGCCCCCGCCCGTCTGGGGGACCCTTGGCGAGAGGGTGACGCAGTCTGACAGGCGGAGCCCCTCCGGCAGGGCCGTTAGACAACGAGTGTCTAACTCTGTCCTCGGCCTCTACTTTTCAACTGGCCTCCTCCCCCTCCCCACCAACACTCTTTTTTTTTTTTTTTTTAATGAAGAGAGGAAAATCTAAGTTACCTACCACCCTCACTCTAAGGTGTGAAACGCATGGAATAGCGAAATTCCTCTTTCCTAAAAGCGAAGTTTGAGAGTCACTGAGGAAAGGATATCTTCAGGAACGCTTCCTTCAGCACTTTTCCTGGTACGCTAGTATTTCTCAAGGAGCAGTAAGAGGGCTAGTGAGATTGTCACCATTATCACCCACCTCCCAAATCAGGGCTTTTTGACCTCGAAAGGGTCTGAGATTCGGACTCTATCGGTCTGGTCTGGGAATCTACACTCTAAGTTAAAGTGTCCCAATGGATTCTGCTGCAGGGGTCCCTGTTTGACTTGATTCCTTCTTCCTGCTCGCCCCTAGCCTGTCTCCCTACCACCAGCCCTGTTCAGTGAAAGAAGAACTTGCTTTCTTCATAGGTAGAGTAATAAAGATCAGTGTTGTTATAACTGAGGCATGCGCGGTGCTCTACAATTTGCAAATCCCTTTTATATTGATGTATGGGTCAACAAACATCTATATACATACATGCCTGTCCCTGTGCTAGACCCTGAGTGTGGCTGCAATCTGTCCTAAAAATGTTCACACTTAAATAAAATATACTTACAATTGAACAAGTGATTGGTGCTAAAGGGGCAGATGATTATCCTCATTTAATGAACCAGGACACAGACATTGAAATAATTTACTTTCTTTTCACAGTAAGAACTTGGATTTGAATCCACATCTGATTTACTACAGGTGTCATTTTTCAGCTTGCATTAATTGTCGAAATGTACCGAAAAGATTTCTTCTCTCCTTATTACTTTCCATCAACTACAAGGGCTACTATTAATGAGTAATTATTTTGGATAATTAAACTTTGCTTTCAAAATACAAATACTGGCCGGACACGGTGGCCCAGGCCTGTAATCCAAGCACTTTGGGAGGCGGAGGCCGACCAATCACCTGAGATCAGGAGTTGGAGACCAGCCTGGCCAACATGGTGAAATTTCCATCTTTACAAAAATACAAAAATTAGCCGGGCGTGGTAGCTGTTAATGCAGTGAGGTGTTAAATGCAGTGAGGCCTGACAAGTATAAATGAATTTACTTAGCTCCTTCCCTTTTTTTTTTTTTTGAGATGGAGTCTCGCTCCGTTGCCAGGCTGGAGTGCCGTGGAGCGATCTTGACTCACTGTAACCTCCGCCTCCCGGGTTCAAGCGATTCTCCTGCCTCAGCCTCCCGAGTAGTTGGGACTACAGGCGTGCGCCACCACGCCCAGCTAATTTTTGTATTTTTAGTAGAGACGGGGTTTCACCATGTTGGCCAGATGGTCTCGATCTCTTAACCTCGTGATCCGCCGGCCTCGGCCTCCCAAAGTGCTGGGATTACAGGCATGAGCCACCACGCCCGGCCAGCTCCTTCCCTTTTAACAGTTAGCTGGTAACCTAAGGAGTGAGACTTCACATGTCTGGACTGGAGGGGTCATTTTAAAGCCTGGTTAGTGCTGAGAACGGAGGGGAGGGATCAGAAGGTACCTGCCAAGAGCTACCAACTCACTCACTCAGCTTTGCCTAGGAGCATTTTTAAAACAGTCAATTGAATATTACTACTTAATTCTCCTAACATTTTCAAGATTATGTTTATTCACAATTGTCTTGGCCTGTCCTGATGTGAGGAGATGGCACGCTGTAAGGGTAATTGGTGTGGTTGCTTTAGAAAACCGGCTGTTCCATCTAAACATATACCTGCCTTAGGACCCAGAAATTCCTCTCCTAGGAGTATATCCAAAAGAATGAGAACCTATATTCACAAAAATATTTGTGCACAACTGTTCGTAGCAGCTTTATTTGCAATGATCAAAAACTAGAAGGAATTCGGATATCATCAACAGATGAATAGAAAAACAAACTGTCATATTCACACAATAGAATACTATTCGACAACAGGAATGAACTACTGAATGAACTACTCAACACGTGAAAGAATCTCAAGGATAGCATACAGAGTGAAAGAAGTCTTACACAAAACAATTCATACTGTGTAATTCCATTTATATGAAGTTCAAGACAGGACAAAACTAATCTGTGGTGAAAACAGTCAACACAGTGGTTGCCTTTGATAGAACGGGAACACAAGGGAGCATCTGAAGTGATGAAAATGTTCTATTCCTGATGGGGATGGTGGTCACATGAGTGTATATGTTTGTCAAACATCCCTAAACTGTACACTTGAAATCTTTGTATTTAATTGAATACTTATACTTCAGTAACAAATACTTTAAAAATCAGAATTTCAGTCCTTGCACTAAAAAATAAAGAAGGTTTAATAGAAGGCCAAGTGCAGTGGCTCACGCCTCTAATCCCAGCACTTTGGGAAGTGGGTGGATCACGAGGTCAGGAGATTGAGACCATCTTGGCTAACACAGTGAAACCCCATCTCTACTAAAAATACAAAAAATTAGCCAGGCGTGGTGGCACGTGCCTGTAGTCGCAGTTACTTGGGAGGCTGAGGCAGGAGAATTGCTTGACCTTGGGAGGCGGACATTGCAGTGAGCCAAGATTGTGCCACTGCACTCCAACCTGGGCGACAGAGCAAGACTCTGTCTTTAAAAAAAAAAAAAGTTTAATAGAAGAGAGTTTGATGAAAGGACCACATGCAGTGATGTGGACAGGACCGAGAGAACCAATAAGGGATGGTGAAACTCCTGGGTCTAGCAACAGCTGGAAGCTGTAGCCATGGTGAGGCCTGAAGGTGTGAGGGAAGGTTGAGGTGTTACCAAACCAGCAACAGCTGTGGCCATGAAAGAGGCCGCCTGAAAAAAAGGATACCCATAGGTAGAAAAATCAAGATGCTGCCACTGGTCTGGTAGGGAGGGAGTGAGGAAGAAAGACCCTGAACTCTCTCTCCTTCTATCCTTGATATTCCTCTTGATACCTTCTATTGGCTGAACCATTTAAAAGCTAAAGGGTAAAGAAGCACAGGTGCAGTGGTCCTTAGAAGTCACCCTGTTAGGGTGCAGGGTTGGACAAAGAAGGTTAAAGAGTGGATCTGGAATGGCAAATGGGAAACAACCAGCACAGCTCATCTACTATTTTCTTTCATTTGATTAAGAATAACTAGAAATAAAACAGGAGAAACACAAAATCCTGTCAGTCCTCTCTTGTATGACCTGGGAATAATGTCAACTCAGTCAAATTTCCACTTGGAGCTAAACTGTGATATTAACCATCAGTGGTTACGTTCACATAAATACAGTTTCACATAAACAGAAAAGGGGAGAAGTAAACAGTTGTCACAAAATATAGATTCTACTGTCCCCACTTCTGTAACTGGTCATGAGGCCTTATTTGACAATCATTCCAATGTTTCCCTCTACTCTCTGAGCATTTTGGCCTGCATGAATTTTTTTTTTTTAACCGATGAGAGGGGCCTAAAATTTCATTCCCGCCAAAGACTTATCTTTATTAGTTTGCCAGTGACCATAATTATTGGATATGGGAGTCCTCTGAGGTCTAGACATAGTCATCCCATTATGAAGCAGGAATCCAATTTCCCCTTGGTAATCAGGTAATCAGGATCAATCACCCAGTCAGTAAACTAACCTTCTTTTCTGCCTCTTGGTTCTTCAACATGAGGACCACAAAATTACAAGAGAAAAGTCTCAGCTTCCAATTTACAAGGAAGCATTTCTGTCATGGGCACCCAAACCTCCCAACTCACCAATCTTTTTTTTTCTTTCTTTTTTCATCCACCACTAAGAGTTGTATCCCAACTCACCAATCTAAAGGATGTGGGGATATTATGCAAAACTTTGATAGATGGGTTACTATATGTAATAGAGAGGTCCCACTTTGACCTTGGTCCTTAAACCAGTCTATTATGTCTATAAGAGAAATTACACCACATATTGGCTACTAGTTTAAGGCATATATTGTAACCGGAGTGAATGTCCCAAATTCCCGGGGTGCTGTCTTCTAGCTAGTACCTTAACTATGACTTATCTTTCTGTCAAGCCACATGCTTCTAGGTAAATATCATGAAATGAGTCTATTGCCCCACCGATTTCTACAAAATCAGTTTCTTGATTAGAGATAATGTAATGTGTGCTGCTATGGCCATGGGTGAGAAGACATTCTATATACATCTACATATAGTGGTTCTAGTAGAAGAAAGCCAGACAAAGAAGGCAAAGTCAGATTTAGGATAAGAATTTATTTCAACAAATACAGCAAGAAAATAAAAGAATTTATTCCAATAAGGACAAATAACTGCAGTCTCTGTGAAAAAAAAAAAATCCAATTTAAATAACCTTTCTCTACGTAGTCAACAGGAGAGGCTGGCTAGGGAATAATGCCATGTGAAGACTCACGGTGCACTCTCTCTCTCTCTCTCCCTCTTTCTCTCTCTCTCTCTCTACACACACACACACACACACACACACACACACACACACACACACTGTGCCCATCCCAAGAGAACCACACTGACATCCTTGCTATCAGTCTCCTAGTTCTGAACTTTTCAAGTCATTAACTGATGATTAGGCATTGTCCATAAATCAGTGAAGATCCATAAATGAAGCCATCTCTCCTTTCATGTAAACCAAAGCTCCACCCATTGGGAGGATTCTCTTTTGCTAGTTTTTACTTTTCAATAGAAAAATGTTACTCTAATAAAATATACATAGCATTTATTATTGTGACCATTTTAAGTATACAAATCAGTGGCCTTAAGAACATTTACATTGTTGTGAAACCATCACCACCGGCCACCTCCAAGTTTTTCATCATCTCAAACGGAAACTCTGTACCCGTTAAACAATAACTCCCTATTCCCTCCTCCCTCTAGCAGCTAGTAACCACTGTTCCACTTTCTGTCTCTATGAATTTGACTATTCTACGTACCTTATATATGTGGAATCACATAATATTTTTCTTTTCATGCCACTGTTGTTTTTAGTGCTATACCAGTGTGAGGCTAACTAGTGCTACCCCATAGACATCCAAGCATAAAGCAGGTTCAAGTTTTTTCTCTTCCATTAAGTAAAACTCCCCATGAGGCCATAGGTGTGGGTTGAGGGAAAGGCAGTAAAGCAGTGGAAGCAAGTGCCATAGGAGTCTAAGCCTCTTGCTCATGTAATTTACATGTTCATTCCGAGCCTACTCTTGTATGTACCATTTTCATTTGATAGTAGAATTCTGCTTTGTGATTCAAAATACCTCATTCATGAGACCAACTAAGGTGTCACACTCATGCGGTGTCTTGTGGTCAAGCAGTCAATCTCTACCAGGGCCAGTAGCAAGGTTGGAAGTGCTTATCGTATGGTGAATAATTGACTGTACACGAAAACTGTAGGAGTCTTCACTGCAATTTTTTTGGTTTGCACAAGTGCTTCATAAGGCATTTTTATCTGCCACAGTCACTTAAAGTATTGTACCTCTTGTAACATAAGGCCAAAGCAGCAAGGCAGCTTGTACTGCAACGTAGATAGTGCAGAGCTCCCTCTTGCTTTCAAAACTGTAAACCTTATGGGTTACCACATAGTAAATGGCTTCAGAAATATTGTATCTTTTTATGTGTGATAGTAGTACCTGGGTATCAATTTGTTTCTAGATACAACCCTGAGATAAGATAGTAAAAGCAGGCTGCTATCCTTGGTAGGAGAAAGCCAACCGTTTCTGTTTGCTGATTGAATTAAAAATAAAGCATTTAGACCAGGCACAGTGGCTCATGCCTGTAATCCCAACACTTTGGGAGGCCATGACAGGCAGATCACTTGAGGTCAGGAGTTTGAGACCAGCCTGGCCAACATGGTGAAACCCCTTCTCTACTAGAAATACAAAAAATTAGCTGGGTGTGGTGGCAGGCACCTGTAATTGCAGCTACTCGGAAGGCTGAGATGGAAGAATCTCTTGAACCTGGGAGGTGGAGGTTGCAGTGAGCCGAGATTGCTCCATGGCACTTCAGCCTGGGCGACAGAGTGAGACTCTGTCTCAAATATAAATAAATAAATAAATAAATAAATAAAATGAAGCATTTTCGGAGTCAATAGCTACATAATAAGTACCAGAGACAGTGTCGGTTTTTTCCAGTCATGACAATATATCTGGAAGAACAGTCACAATTGGAATCAATGATTGATTAAGTTGAAGATAAGCAAAGAATCTTTTCCGAACTCTTCTGGCTTTTGCTTTTGCAAACCCGAAACAAAACAATGAATAGCCAAATATCCTGGTTTATAGATCATGTTTACAGCTGTTGTCCCAGAATTCCATCCAATTTCATATTTGACCCAGATTTTTCATTGTTTTAAAAATATATTAACAGTAGAATTAGCATAAACCAGAATGGTAGTCCTCAATTTTGCACTTCTAGCTTCTGCATGTTCTCATCTAGTACTGCATGAGATACATGTGCAGTTGTACCTTGAAAACATGATTAAACATGAACAGTAATCAGAGACACATCTCATTTTCCCTGATCTGTTCCTGGTGTAATGTATCTAATTTCTCTCTTTCAAGGACAGTATGCAGAATGATTAACTACATAAATCAAGTGCACTCAGACACAAGTATCTAGGGACAGCTCGCTCTTTATGGTCTCCAGACATGGTGGAAGAATATTCAAAGTCTCTGCCAGCCACTCAGTTCATTAGGCAGTTTTCAGTAGCCTCTAGAAATGCTGTAGGCCAGTAGGAAATGTGAGACATTCTAGGTTAGGTTTCTGTAAAATATGTGCAGAAAATAGAGACTAATGAATCCTGCCCTGGAGCCATTAGTGTGTAGTTTGAATGCTCTTGCTACCTAGAATGATCATTTACCTTATGGTGTAAACCTACAACTATTTATTTACTTTATTGTTTGGTAACCTATTTATTTTGAAGTAAGTCCTTATGATACTAAGTTTAAGAATGGAAGTACATATTTAATGTAAAAGTATTCTATTTCCATTTTTAAGATAATTAATAATGAACATACACATTTCCCAAAATATTTGTCAACATTTACCATCCATCATGGGACTGAGGGACAACATGAACATCAGAATACATGAATCTACTGAAGGAGCTTCAGCAATCATTTCAAAAGTTGGCTATTTTTCTTTTAGAGATAGGGTGTCACTCTGTTGCCCAGGCTGGGGTGCAGTGGCACAATTATGGCTGACTGCAGCCTCAAACTCCTGGGCTCAAGTGATCCTCCCACCTCAGCCTCCCAAGTAGCTGGAACTACAGACATGTAGCATAGCTTTTTTTTTTTTTTTTTTTTTTTGTAGTGAGGGTCTTACTGTTATGTCCAGGCTGGTCTTGAACTTCTGGGCTCAAGTGATCCTCCCACCTCGGCCTCCCAAAATGCTGGGATTATGGGCGTGAGCCACTGTGCCTGGCCAACAGTTATATTAAGAGCACTGTGTGAAGGTAATATTTTAATAGGTGCAGTGCAGAAGATCCATTTACGTATCATTCTATCAAACATGACTTTTCAATTAGATCAAATGGCTATTCTTCTAAATTAATTTCATTCATTTTTTTTCTTGTGCACATATGTTGGTTCCATGAACAGTTAAATGATGCCAGTTTTACACAGTGTTTTCCGACACTTTAAACAGGAAATCAGTTAACTTCAGTAATGATTCGATTATTTCATCCAATACCCAAAATTAAGATAAATCTTTTTGAAGCTCATTCTGTCAAAGAAGAAACAACTGCTATTATTTAAAGACTATTTGAAATTCACCTCATTTTTTTTCTAGTGATTATACAAATACAAATTTTGATGGTAAAAGTAATATTCACACTAAGAACCCTCTGGATATTTCTTGAATTGTTGAATAAGTTATGATGCACACATAATTCATCATTTCAAACAAGTTATGATATTCGTCAGTTTTGGAAAATTATATTATATTACATATTTGATGATGTTTCCTCTCCCCTGTATTGTATTGTATTGTATTGCATTGTATTGTATTGTATTGTATTGTATTGTATTGTATTGTATTGTATTGTATTGTTTTGTGTTTATTTATTGAGACAGAGTCTCGCTCCATCACCCAGGCTAGAGTGCAGTGGCTCAATCTTGGCTCATTGCAACCTCCACCTCCCGAGTTCAAATGATTCTCATGCCTCAGCCTCCCAAGTAGCTGGGATTACAGGTGCATGCCACCATGTCCGGCTAATTTTTGTATTTTTAGTAGAGACGGGGTTTCACCACGTTGGCCAGGCTGGTCTCAAACTCCTGACCTCAGGTTATCTGCCTGCCTTGGCCTCCCAAAGTGCTGGGATTACAGACATGAGCCACCGTGCCTGTCCTACAATCTCTTGTATTTTAAAAAATTTCCTACTTTTAACATGTTGAACCTCCTGACATAGTTCTCTAATTGTCTTTTTTTCTCCCCAATTTTCCATCTCTGTCTTTCTGCTATACTTTCTAGGAGACTTTTTTCAACATTATTTTCTGATTCATCTATCGAGTTTTTCATTTCTGATATGAAATAATATTTTAGTTTCCAAGAAATATTTTTTTACACTCTGAACATTTCTATTTGTGATACAACCTCCGGTTCTACATTCTTGACTAGAGTGTCTTATCTCCATGAGGAAAGTAAGGTTATTGCTTTCAAACTTTTTATGCCCCTGCATGATTTCTTCTAGACTGCTCTTATTTCCTGTTTCTTTAGTTAGAATTTTATCTATCATATTATAGCTATTCCTTCTATACCTAGTGATCCTGCATTGTCTTCCCATCAATATATCAGGTCATTAAGGGATATGTGCTATAATGATACTTACACACAGGGAGCCATCTGAATCATGAGACATGCATGCCCATTTTACACTTAAATGAATACATAATTTACATGATTTTCCTAGAGCCTATGCCACATAAATCCATAGATTGAGGGTTTGTTTACCATAAGCAATCCTAGACAATCAGGTACATCCTTCTGAAAGCATTCCAGGGATAAACACTCTCCTGCTGGCAAATACTACTAGTTTGCTTACCAGGTCTGTCATTAACATGTTTACAAGGAAATTTGACTACATCACCTTCTTTCTTTTTTGATTGTGTCTCCCAAGCAATTAAGAAAATGAATTACAGAACTGTTCATTAACCAATTACTGCACTGTGTTTAAAATGTGCTGGGACCTCTGTGATCCCAGCACTTTTGGAGGCCGAGGTGGGTGGATCACCTGAGGTCAGCAGTTCGAAACCAGCCTGACCAACATGGTGAAATCCCGTCTCTACTAAAAATACAAAAATTAGGCTGGGTGCAGTGGCTCACACCTATAATCCCTCCACTTTGGGAGGCCGAGGCAGGTGGATCACCTGAGGTCAGGAGTTCAAGACCAGTGTGGCCAACATGGTGAAAACCCGTTGCTACTAAAAATAAAAAAATTAGTTGGGTATGGTGGCAGGTACCTGTAATCCCAGCTACTCAGGAGGCTGAGGAAGGAGAATCGCTTGAACCTGGGAGATGGAGGTTGCAGTGAGCCGAGATCACGCCACTGCACTCCAGCCTGGGCAACAAGAGTGAAACTTTGTCTAAAAAAAAATAGCTGGGCATGGTGGCAGGCACCTGTAATCCTAGCTACTCAGGAGGCTGAGGCAGGAGAATTGCTCAAACCTGGGAGGCGGAGCTTGCAGTGAGTGGAGATCATGCCATTGCACTGCAGCCTGGACAACAGAGCAAGACTCCGTCTCAAAAAAAAAAAAAAGAACTCTATGAGTGTAGTATTATTGTATTATTATCCCCATTTAACAAATAAGGATGTGAGACTCAGTGCTTACGGGTTCCCCAAAGTCATGATACCCGGTAAAATCTCAAATGTCCTAACCTCAAGTTTTCCTCCCCATTGTATTCCCGAAGATAAGGTCCCCTACCCAAATAACCCTTCTTATCATAGGGGCCAGGCACAGTCTCTATGTAACCCTATCTCTCCTAACCCTGAATAGCAGACTTCAGTTCTCTGTCAATCTGAGGAATTGTTCAAACAAGCCAATCACACCCTCCCTCAGGAACCAGGAGTCACCCCACTCTCTTGTTATTACAAAGCCTATGGCCCATAGCCCCGGCTTGTTCACTCTGTTCTCTGTTCCCAAATGCAACCTTTGTGTAGCCCTGCATAGCATGTGATGTCCTCCTCCCCTAGACTGTGACCATACGTGCCCAATAAATTGTTGTCAATCTCATCTCAGGTGTCACATGTTCAGCCATCCTTATAACCCTAGGGTGGAATCCCTTGCTCACTGATGGGGTGAAGTGAGGCAATCAAAACAATCAGCAAATCTGACTTCTTAGTCCATGTGCTTTGTATTACATTACACTGCTTCCCACAGCTAAAAATCATGCTCCCTTCACCATCTCCAAAATGTAGACTCAAGAGGAGACCCAGACATGAAGCTTGAGACTAGCGAGGAATGATACACCTGGGATATTGACTTTCACCTTGCCTGGGTTCTCAGCAAAATACATCTAGGATTTCTCTAGGGTTGTTACCAGTTACTTGTATCCAGCAAGAAGGCAGGCTCACAGCCAGAGTCTCTACAACCAGAAGAACCAGAAAAATGTCAAAAGGGACATTCCTAAATTACTTTGATGAGGCTGTTTCATTGGCAGTGGGCCCTTTCATGGGACTTGAAATCCAGGAGAGCTTCCCCCTCCCACTGGAAGTGCTGCCGGATTCCTTTTTCTCCATGCATGTCCATATATAGGTAAGGGGCATCTTTTACCTTCAATGGCATAATTGTTGTCTGTTTTTTCATCACATGACACTTGCTGTCACGTGATGATCACAAGGATGATGTGAGTGGTGTATTTATAGTAATGATGGGAAGCTAAGGGAGGCAGGGACCTTAAAAGGGGGAAGAAATTGGGGGTGGGAGAGAGCAAACAAGAGGGGACCTGGGGGAAGAGTGAAGAGCAAAAGAAGATGGCCAAGGAGAATGACAGACTGGCCAAAAAGAACTGTTAAGAATAGGGAAGACTCATACTCAGTTTTAATAATTGTTTACATTCACGTGACAAAGCTCATCACTTTTCTAAAGGCTTTGATAAAAGGCAGTTTCATAGGTAAAAGCCTTCAGTGAATTTGGCTTAAGCACTTTTGAATGGAAATAAAAAGTACTCCAAAATGAATTTTACATTTGGGTGAACATCATGGTGGAGACAAAGGAACAGCCATTTTCTGAAGAACCAGAAAAGAAGAGTAAGGAATTAGAAACTATAGGTGATTCCGATAACCCAAGTGTTTCAAAAATTTTCAGAAACTTTTGGGTAGACGTTGGACTTTTCGCAGGACTTAATAGATAATTGAGCTAACCATATTTCAGTCTTGCAAAACAGGAAGGCCTTATCTGACAATATGCAAATAACAAAACTTGAGTGTGTTTCAAGTGTCAGGGTAGTTACGCCGATGGCAGTGGTGGGGGTCCACTTCTTAAATAAAACCAGGTAGCAGGACATCTATTAGCTCACAATTATTAAACTAGTTTTTTTTTTTAAACACGTAGCAGGGGTTTCCTGTCACATGATGATCACAAGGATGATCATATCATCTTGTTATATAAGATTAAAATGTTTATCTTGTTTTTGTTGTTGTTGTTGTTGTTGTTTTGAGATGGAGTTTTGCTCTTGTTGCCCAGGCTGGAGTGCAGTGGTGTGATCTCAGCTCACTGCAACCTCTGCCTCCTGAGTTCAAGTGATTTTCCTGACTCAGCCTCCCCAGTAGCTGGGATTACAGGCGTGAGCCACCACGCCCAGCTCATTTTTTGTATTTTTAGTAGAGACAAGGTTTCACCATGTTGGTCAGGCTGGTCTCGAACTCCTGACCTCAGATGATCCACCCGCCTCGGCCTCCCAACATGCTGGGATTACAGGCATGAGCCACTGCGCCCAGTTGGAAATATGTTTATCTTTCTTAATTCAGTATTAGCATCATCTCTGGGAAGTCTTCTTTTGTGACTAAGCCCAGTCACTCCACTGATAACTATCTTCTTTGTGCCTCTACTCTGCCCTCAACAGTTGTCTATCTTAGTAACTGTGGCCCTAATGGAACTGTAGATCTGTCCCTCCCAATAGTCTGAATGTCCTTGCAGGCAGAGACTACATGTTTTCTGTGTTTTGAATCTCTAGTGCCTTGAGAAGTGCTTGGCTAACAGTAGGTCCTCGGTCTATGTTTGATGAATTAATCATACACCTGATCTGTCAGGTTAACTCATTAAACGACCCCAATGAGAGAGCAAGGATCTTGACAAGTCTGTCATTAAAATGAGGAACTTGCTAAGAGATCACATGGGTCTTAGCATCTTCTTTTTAGGACAATGACTCTGTCCTTCATGCTTTTCTATTCCTGTTGGCTACTCTAGTGCCTAGCACATAATAAATGTTTATTTGTGTAAGCTTTGCCAAATGGAAAGGTGAATAAATGAGGCTCAACAGCAACATATACCAGCCTGTGTAGAATTTCAAAAGCTGATGGATCTGTAGCAGTCTCACAAATCATCTGCTACCAGCCTGAAGCCCCTGAAGTAACTGAAAAATCACTGCACAATGTGGCATTTTCATGCAGGCTGCCTTCGGGGCTGTGGAGGTGGTGGCTGCTCCTGAGTAAACACAGGCTGCACTGAAGAGCCATTGTGGCCACTAGTAGTTCTTTTAAGTTCCCCTGGGGTCTGAAGTTGATTTGCAGCCAGAGCCAAGTCCCTGCCAAGCCCCCACACAACCTCCAATTTACCCTTCCCTTCTTTATCTTCTTTTTTTTTAATTAACTATAAGAAAAATATCCAGGGTGTAGCAGTTAGCAGTGGGCTGCCAATAGTAGAAAATTTTCTTTTGTTTACTCAGAGTGTTTGCACCTAATCTACTGAAAAACAGTAATGAGTCCTCAGAAAGCAATTCAGACGCCCTGGCCCCAAAGGAACACAGGCTTTGAACTTGGCGGGAAGGCATCCAGGGCGGCAAGAAGTGGGGCTGTAGCATCCCTCCTCAGCATGAGTCTCATTTCCAGGTGAGTGTTGTCCACAGGCTGCTTCTGTGCTGGCATTCCCAGGACCCTGGGAAGTCTCCAGTGCTCCAATCTCCCAAATATCTCCTGTTGGCCCTAGTTCGAATCCTGCTGCTTTCTTTGTTTCTTGTTGAAATACAAATGCCACTTGAGAAGGACAACCCTAGAAAAGAGTCAGATGAACTGAGTTTAATTCTGGCTTTTGCAACTTAACTTTTGGAATATGAATACAACAATTTACATCTCTGGGCCTCAGTTGCTTTTCCCATTCAACAGAGTTGATTATGCCATGTGACATATAGGATTTTTGAAGTTGGAATTACTTTGTAAATTAAAAAAAACTTTTTTACATAAAAGTATTATCTGTAATAATTTCTACATGCATGGTACCTCAGCACATTGCAACATTGTATCTCTCTATAAACCACTTGAGGGCAAGGACTGTGTTTCATTTTGTATTCACCGCAACTAGCTCAGTACAGGGGGAAGAATAGGTGCCAATAAAGGACAGGGGAATTGAGCAGGGCTAGTTTACAGCAGCAGGAAGTTTAAGTATACTCTAACCTTCTACCATGTCTAACATTAAGATCTTCACTTCTTTAAAGATAATCACTGAACTATGTCTTTTCACTCTGGGAAAGCAGGGTAAACTGACCATCTCCACTGAATTCCCTGTGGAACTCTGAGCCATTGAACACGATGAGTATTCTGGGAACTCTTCATCCCAGATCTTCCCCAGATAGTCCACAGGTTAATATAAGTTGAGTATCCCTTATTCAAACTGCTTGGTCCCAGATGTTTTAGAGTTCAGATCTTTTCAGATTTGGGAATATTCGCATTATACCAACTGAGCATCATAAATCTGAAGATCCAAAATCTGAAATGCTCCAATGAGCATTTCCTTTGAGCATCACGTCCACACTCAAAAAAGTTGTGAATTTTGGAACATTTCGAATTTTGGATTTTTGGATGTGGGATGCACAACCTGTGGACAGTCTTATTGTACTCTTTGGTAGAGATGTGCTTGTCAGGCTATGCACCAAATCTTTGTTTCCAGAAGAATACTTATCATATACAAGGGACATGGTGAGACAGCAGGAAAAACCTAATGATGTGACATGTTAAAATCACTCATGTGAGCCCATATGCTGATTTTGACTTTTTACTGAAGCTTAGCAAAGGCAGAGATTTTTAAACATTTCCTTTGAGCCTGGGCACGGTGGCTCACACTTGTAATCCCAGCAGGTGGGATTTGGGATGTCGAGGCAGGTGGATCACGTGAAGTCAGGAGGAGTTCAAGACCAGCTTGGCCAACATGGTGAAACCCTGTCTCTCTAAAAATACAAAAATTAGCTGGGCGTGATGGCGGGCGCCTAAAATCCCAGCTACTCAGGAGGCTGAGGCAGGAGAATTGCTTGAACTGAGGAGGTGGAGATTGCAGTGAGACAAGATGGCGCCACTGCAGTGCAGCCTGAGTGACAGAGCGAGACTCCATCTGAAAAAAGTTTAAAAAATAAAATAAAATTTACTTTGAGAAATAATGTAGGCTCAACCCTAGGGCCATCAGAAAACTGAATTCTACCATCATCTACTTATTGTTGGGTTAATCATTCCTTTGCCCTCCATTTCTTGTTTAGTAAAGCCCAGCAAGTGGAGAGATGACTTCCAAGGAGATTTCCATTATTCTGTGTGGGAAAGGCCACTTTCCTCATGCATAGCTGTTTTCTGTGTTTAGAATGCCTCCTGTTGGCCATGCTGAAGTTTCCACTCCCTCTCCCAAAATTGCTCAGAGCATGGGACCAAATCTGGACCATGCAAGACAGAGAGTTGGCACAGTATTATTTTGGGTCTGTCACACAAGTTCATCTGGAGAAGCAAAGAGACTTTAGCAGGAAGAGGACAGAAATTTGTATCAGCTGCCAACAGCTGAGAAAAGAGCTGCACAGGATCCCCAAACAAAGATGCATCCACAAGAGACAAGGGAGACCAAGCCAGTGAAGAGGAGAAGACTCATGCCAAGCAAAGTTATGCATTTTGTTTTAATTTTTTTTTCATTAAAACAATTTTTTTTTCTTTTTAGGAAAGGGGATACAGTATGTTGTCCAGGCTGGTCTCAAACTCCTGGCCTCAAGCAGTCCTCCTGCCTTGGCCTGCCAAAGTGCTGGGATTACAAGCTTGAACAACTGTGCCTAGCCCATATTTTGATTATTAAGTGTCTAGTGCCAATTTCTGAAACAAAACTGTGTTTGTAACTTAAAGTGGCAGTGAGACCATTACCCACTAAAGTGGAAAAAAGGCCGGGCGCAGTGGCTCACGCCTGTAATCCCAGCACTTTGGGAGGCCGAGGCGGGTGGATCACGAGGTCAGATCAAGACCATCCCAGCTAACACGGTGAAACCCCGTCTCTACTAAAAATATAAAAAAATTAGCCGGGCGTGGTGGCAGGCGCCTGTAGTCCCAGCTACTCAGGAGTCTGAGGCAGGAGAACGGCATGAACCCGGGAGGCGGAGCTTGCAGTAAGCCAAGATCGTGCAACTGCACTCCAGCCTGGGTGACAGAGCGAGACTCTGTCTCTAAACAAATAAATAAATAAAAATAAATAAAGTGGAGAAAAGCCATGGATCCACCGTAGGTTGGGGGACAGGGACAATTACTGTATTAAATAATATTCAGGCCAGGCATGGTGGCTCACGCCTGTACTCTCAGCACTTTGGGAGGCCAAAGCGGGTGGATCACCTGAGGTCAGGAGTTCGAGACCAGCCTGGCCAACGTGGTGAAACCCCGTTTCGACTAAAAATACAAAAATTAGCCGGGTGTGGTGGTGGGCACCTGTAATCCCAGTTACTCAGAAGGCTGAGGCAGGAGAATTGCTTGAACCTGGAAGGTGGAGTTTGCAGTGAGCCGAAATCGTGGCACTGCACTCCAGCCTGGGTGACGAGAGCGAGACTCCGTCTCAAAAAATAATAATAAAATAATAATAATATTCAAAGAAACAGTGGGAGGTAAAAATGAACTTCTGCCTTGATCACAATCCATGTATCACTCTTATTCAACATACCAACTTATATACCTTAAACATTTTTATATTCATTTCAAACCTCAGTTTATTGTCTGAATATATATATCAGACTGTGTAAAACTATTTTCCTCCTTTAATATTATGCACTGGAGTTTAAAACCACTCACTACTGAGTTAA
The DNA here is from genome assembly GCF_028858775.2 of Pan troglodytes. NCBI lineage: Eukaryota > Metazoa > Chordata > Mammalia > Primates > Hominidae > Pan > Pan troglodytes. The sequence goes on from NC_086015.1 coordinate 37,245,648, forward strand.
CAAATCAACAATAATTAGGTTAAGTCACCTATAAAATGTAAGATACACACATCTATAGAACTATACACATGACCGTTTTCCAGGCACTTGATTAGAATTGACTTGGTCTCAGATAGGTAATAAAGAAAAGGAGAGAAATATATTTTGTGTTTCTCCTCTGTTCCCTACAGTGGGTAACAAAATGCTTAACAGAGAAACACATGGGGTTTGCCACTCAGTATTACTATGATAAAGAGCAAATGGCTTAGCTCTCATTCATTCATTTTGTGCAATAAACATGTGATGGCCAAGTAAGAAGTCGAGAAGTAGTCTCAAGGAAGATTCAAGTTTTGAGGAGGTTGGCAGCCATAGCCTAGGGATGAAGCTAGGCTGGAATCCAGAGAAGTCCACCAGAGCACCTGGGAGGTATTGTAGGCATATAGCCCTGAGGACCCCACTGGAGATTGAACTGGGCTCTTTAATGCCTAATTAAACCCTGCAGAAGGGCATTGCTGCTCTGGGGAGACTTGAATTAGCTGCATCTTGGATTGCTAGGTCTGGTATCTGCTATCTTAGCCCCTGTTTACTTTTATGCCATCCATAAAACAATGGCTAAGCTTGCTTTAATTTATTGCAAAGGGTAGGAATAGCCTTGGGAGAATAATTAGAAGCCCACTGTTTTTCATTACATTATATTTTAAGACAGCATATTTTCCTGTCTAGTGACTTTTAAGAGGGCCCTGCCAAACAGTCTGTGTAAGAGTAAATGAGCAAATAAAAAGATTGCTTTGTAGCTATTTGGACTTGGTGTTTAAGGGACTTTATCTTCATTCACATGAAAAAATAAACAAACTCTAACTTCAGTTTCGCCAGGTTCCACAAAAATGTATAGTGTGTGCCTACAGAAGCAAAAGGGAGAAAAGGATGGAAAAAATGACTTAGTATTCAAGGGAAAGGATTCTGCTACCAATGAACAGGGGGCACTTTATGGATTGATTAGGCAATGATATTGACAAATTATTTGGAAAAATGGAGCAGCAGTAGGATCTTTTGAAATGCTGTAGGGGAAACATCTACTATAAACATAGCACGTTAAAAAATAATCCGAAAATGCCAAATAAATTGTCTGGCAAAATGATGTTCTTTTCCCCAAAGTTCTGTTCTTACTCCAAAATTCCCTTTTCACCTGTATAAAAACTTCAAACACCAACCCCGTCAAAGACCAGAAGCATCCACCACTGTAAGTTTGATGGGTAAAGTTGTGTTTTCAGGGTTTTTTTTTTTTTTTTTTTTTTTTGATGAGTCTGACTCTGTCACCCAGGCTGAAGTACTGGCACAATCATAGCTCACTGCAGCCTCAAACTCCTGGACTCAAGCAATCCTCCCACCTCAGCCTGCCAAGTAGCTGGGACTACAGGCGTGTGCTACCATGCTTAGCTTTTTTGTTGTTGTTGGTTATTTTTGTTTGTTTGTTTTTGGTTTTTTTTCTTTGTAGAGACAAAGTTTCACTGTGTTTCTCAGGCTGGTCCCAAACTCCTGGGCTCAAGCTGTCCTCCTGCCTCAGCCTCCCAAAGTGCTGGAATTATAAGCATGAGCCACCATGCTGGATCTAAAGTTCTTAAAAGAGTGAGATAGATCTATATGTTATAATTTAGAAGTCCAACACATATTGTTGAGAAAATAAAGAAGTTCACTGAGTATATATTATGATACTATTCATGTAAAAAACAAAATACACTCTAGATAATACTATATAGTATCTATATCTATCTATCTATCTATCTATTCACTATGTTAATAGCTCCTTGATGCCTTTAAGTAGATGTTTTCCAAACCCTTTTTATCCATTTTATACATATATAGCTATATAGATATCTAATATTATATACATCTTTTTTTTTTTGAGACAGGGTCTCACTCTGTTGCCCAGGCTAGAGGGCAGTGAAATGATCTCAGCTCACTGCAACCTCCACTTCCCAGGTTCAAGCAATTCTCCTGCCTCAGCCTCCTGAGTAACTGGGATTACAGGCGTGTGCCACCATACTTGGCTAATTTTTGTATTTTTAGTAGAGACAGGGTTTCACCATGTTGGCCTGGCTGGTCTTGAACTCCTGGCCTCAGGTGATCCACCTGCCTCAGCCTCCCAAAGCACGGGGATTACAAGTGTGAGCCACCACACCTGGTCAATATATCTAATAATTATCTACGAATAGCTATATCTATATGTGTGAAAATAGAAAAGGTTTCAGGGAATTTCTACTTCTGATAATGGTAGAAAGGCATCTACTTAAAGGCATCTATTTAAACGTGTCAAGGAGCTATTAACATAATGAATAATTATTAGGCTAGGATCCAAGGAAGGGAAGGGTTCAGAGAGATGATCCCAGTGTATAGGATCTCTTTTTCCTTTGGGGGTTATTTCACCATTTACAAGGGACTGCTGAGAGGACAAGAAACTGAAAGTTTCTTTTGATAGTCTTGTTAGGCTAAGAGAACAGGAAAATGACAAGGTTCAACCAAAAACGGGGGTTCCCTGGTAAAGCTCCCTTGCTTTTTGCTGGGGTTTCAATACTCCACAATAGTAATAAGTGCGTGCAAGAGTAGGCAAGTTTTTGCAGCGATTGCCACTCAGCTTTGAATTTGGCTTAAGGAAATCTCATATTATTTGCTCACGGATGTGAGAAAACATGAAACTCTTCTCTGAAGGAAAAATACATCATATTGAGCAAAGAATTATTCTACAAATAATCTGCATATACATATCTGGCCTACATTTAAAGCACAATGGGCAAATAGGAGATACAATAAAAAAATAAAAACCAGCAGAAAAAACAAATGATGAAAAGGAGACCTTCAGAGAAACCAGAAACTGTGGCTATCAGACAACATTTTAAAATAATTCTGTTCACTATGTTCAGAGAGATAAAAGGAATGACTGAGAAATATGACAGAGAACTAGCAACACTAAAGAACAAAATGTTATCCAGCCTTATATTCAGAAAAAAAAGAACAAAATGGAAAGTCTACAACTAAAAATTATAACTGAATTTAAAACACAATAGACATATGTATATATATATATATATATATATATATATATATATATATACTTTTTTTATTTTTGAGATAGTGTCTTACTCTGTCACCCAGGCAGGAGTGCCATGGTGCGATCTTGGCTCACTGCAACCTCGGCCTCCCAGGCTCAAGCAATCCTCCCACCTCAGCCTTTCAAGTAGCTGGGACTACAAACATGCACCACCACACCCAGCAAATTTTCTTTTTTGTATGTTTTTGTAGAGATAGGGTCTCACCATGTTGCCCAGGCTGGTCTTAAACTCCTGGCTCAAGTGATCCACCTGCTTTGGCCTCCCAAAGTGCTGGGATTACAGGTGTGAACCACCGCACCTGGCCAAACACAATGGATATTTTTAACAGTGGATTAAACATTGCTGAATAGAGATTTAATGAACTGAAATATCTGTTGGAAGAAAATAACTAGAATGTAGCATGAGATAAAAAGAAGAAGGTGGCCGGGCACAGTGGCTCACGCCTGTAATCCCAGCAGTTTGGGAGGCCAAGGCGGGTGGATCACGAGGTCAGGAGATCGAGACCATCGTGGCTAACACAGTGAAACCCCGTCTCTACTAAAAATGCAAAAAATTAGCTGGGCGTGGTGGCAGGCGCCTGTAGTCCCAGCTACTTGGGAGGCTGAGGCAGGAGAATGGCCTAAACCCAGGAGGTGCAGCTTGCAGTGAGCCGAGATCGTGCCACTGCACTCCAGCCTGGGCGACAGAGCAAGACTGTATCAAAAAAAAAAAAAAAAAAAAAAAAAAAAAAAGGAAGAAGGTATAAAGTAGAAAAGAAATAAGAGATATTGAGACTACAGTGTGATGATCTAATATATGACATTTTAATTTTCCAAAGGAGAGTAAGAATGAAACAAAAAAAAAATTTGACAAGATTATGGCTGAGGATTTTCCTCAATTGATAAAAGATATAAAGCCACAGATGCTAGAAGACATACAAAGCCAAAGAGGATAAATACAAAGAAAGCCATACCTAGGCACATTACAGTAAAACTTCTGAAATCCAAATATTACCAAAAAAAGTTAAATGCTAAAGAAAAAAGAGAGAGATTATCTTCAAAGGAGAAACAAAAGAACTTACAGCTAATTTCCCCCTAGAAACAATGAAAAGCCAAAGACAACAGAATGGTATATTTAAATTGCAGACAGAAAATGACTGCCAACCTAGAATTCTATGCCTAGTGAATACATCCTTCATGAGTGAAGGTGAAATGAGGACCTTTGGTTTTCAGACATTAAAAAAACTACAGAATTTAACACCAGTATAGCCACATTAAAAGAAATAACCAAAGTTATTCTTCTGGTAGAAGGAAAATGATCTAAGATGGAAGACTGGAGATACAGAAAGAAATGAAAATGAATAAAGTAGGTAAATACAGAGCATTATTGACTACATAAAACAATAATATCTTATGAAGTTTTACATGTTCAATAAAATGTGTGATAACAGCATACAAGTAGGAGAGAGGGAATGGAGTGAAGATATTCAAAGGGTTTGTATTATCTGGGAAAGGGGGAATGTATTGATCAGATTAGACTTTGAGGACCTCTGATGTTGACCAAGATGGAATATGCCCACTACAGTCTATCTACATGATATATCACCACAAAATACTTTGGACAGAATAGAAAAACCACCTGAAACCTAAATGTAGACAATAGTAGATGGAGATGGCCATTATTAACAGCAGGTGAATTGGAAATGTAAGTCAAAACTTAATTACCTGTTTTGTTTTTCTTCATTTCACCACTTTGATCTGAGGATAAGTAAAGCTGTAGAACCTCACAATGGACTTAGACAATAAAAACCCTTGAGAGAAATCTTCTATGGTAAACAGCCTTTACTATGACCCACAATGTTTTGTGCCTCTGGAATACATGCCATTGTGTAATCTCTTCCCCTTAAGTGTGGGCATTATTTAGTGACTTGCTTCTAATTAATAAAACATGGCAGAAGCGATGTGATGTCTCCTCTTAAATCAGATTGTAAAATGACTATGGCTTCTATTCTGAATGTCCTATTTCACTGTCTTTCTCATTCACTCTGAGATGAACTATCTGCCATGTTATAAGCTACCCTGTGAAGAGGTCAACCTGGCAAGAAACTGAGGAAAGCCTCTATCCAATAGCCAGCCAGGAATTTAGGCCCTCAGTCCAAAACCCTACTAGGAAGCAAGAGAGTTTAGAAGTGGATCTTCCCCCAAGCAAGCTTTCAGATGATACTGCAACCCTGGCCAAAAGCCTAATTGCAACCTCATGAGATCTTAAACCAGAGACACTCAACTAAGTTGTGCCCAGATTTCTGACCTACAGAAACGGTAAATGTTTGTTATTTGAAGCCAGTTTTGGAGACAATTTGCTATTACCAACAGATAATTAATACAATATGCAAAACCAGATGGTTAATTTCAGCAGAGAGATGGAAACTGTGAGAAAGAACCAAATGAAAATTCTAAGAATAGAAACCACAATAACAGAGAAAATAATCTATAAACTTGAAATAAATAGAAATTACCCAAGTGAAACAAAAAGGAAAATAAAATGAGGAAAAACAGCATCCAAGAACTCTGAGATAACATGATAACAATCTAGATAAATGGTCTAACATATGCATAATTATTATAATTATGCATGATATATGCATAATATCTCCTAGAAGGAAATAAGAGAACATGGCAAAAGAAACATTTGAGGAAATGATGGCTAAGAATTTTCCAAAATTAATGAGAGACACTAAACAGCAGATGCAATGAACTCAAAAAATACCAAACGGAATTAATACTCCCCACAAAACCCCAATAAAACAAAATACTCATCAGGACATATCACATTTAAACTGCTGAAAAACAAAGACAAAGAGAAAAATCTTGAAGTCAGCCAGAGATAAATGACATATTACTTGCAAAGAAAGATGGATAAGAATTAGAGCAGACTTCTTGTCAGAAATGAGACAAACACAAAGATAATAATGTGACAGCTTTAAAGTGCTGAAAGAAAACAATTCAACCTAGAAATCTAGAGTCAACAAAAATATTATTTCAAAAATAAAGGAGAAATAAATACTTCCTCACACAAACAAAAACAAGGGAAATTCATTGGTAGTAGATCTACTTTATAAGAAAATAACTTTCAGGCAGAAGAATAATAAGACAGAAGTCTTGATCTATATAAAGAAATGAAGCACATTGGAACTGGAATAAATAAAGATACATTTAGTTTTTCTTAGTTTTAATTGCTCTAAAAGGTAACTATGTAAAGCAAAATTACTAAGAATGTATTACCTATTTATAGCATATTTAAAAGTAAAATATATGGCAATATGACAATAATAGTGCACTAGATGGAAGGAATGAATTGGAAATATATAGCTACAAGTTCCTTGCACCACATATGATGTTGTGTAATATTATTCAAAGGTAGACTAGATTATTTAAAATGGATATTGTAGACCCTAGGGAAACCACCAAAACTTAAAAATAGGTATAAATCAAGATGGAATGACAAAAATGACAAATTTTCATGACCAAGAGAAGGCATGAAAAGAAGAAATAGTAAACAAAGAACAGATAGCCAACAGCTAACATGATGGTAGATTTTAATCCAATCACACCAATAATTATGTTAGATGAATAGTATAAACACACTGGCTAAAGGACAGAAATTTCCAGATGGACAAAAAGTCAAGAACCAATTTATATGTTGTCTATGAGAACTAAGTTTAAATATAAAAACATAGATAGGTTAAAAGTAAAAGGAGGGAGAAAGTCTTACCATGTAAACACTAGACAAACAAAAACACTGCAGTAGCTGTAAAGGCATACCTCAGAGATATTGCAGGTTCAGTTCCACACCACGGCAATAAAACATATATCACAATAAAGCAAGCCACATAAATTTTTACATTTCTCAGTGCATTTAAAAGTTATATTTACACTATACTGTAGTCTATTAGGTGTGCAATAGCATTGTCTAAAAAATGCACAGACTTCTATTAAAAATAATTTATTTCCTTCCCTAATCACCATGGAATGAAATAAAAAGAATTTATTGCTAAAAAATGCTAACAACATTCTGACCCTTCAGTGAGTTGTAATCATTTTGCTGATGGAGGGTCTTGCCTTGATGTTGATAGCTGCTGACTCAGGGTAGTTGTTGCTGAAGCTTATGGTGGCTGTGGCAATTTCTTAAAATAAGGCAACAATGAAGTTTGCCACATTGATTGACTTCCTTTCACAAAAGATATCTCTGTAACATGGAGTGATGTTTGATAGCATTTTATCCACTAGGACTTCTTTCAAAATTGAAGTCAATTCCCTCTGAAAACTGAAAATGAAATAACAGTGGAGAAAAATCAATAAAAACAAAAGCTGGTTATTTGAGATCAATAAAATTGATAAGCCTCTAGCAATATTGATGAGTAAGAAAAGAAGGAAGACAAATTACCAATAACAAGAATGAGAAAGGTGATATTACCACAATTTCCACAGCTGTTAAAAGGATAATAGGGCCAGGCATGGTGGCTTGCACCTAGAGTCCCAACATTTTGGGATGCCAAGGTGAGTGGATTGCTTGAGCCCAGGGACTGTAGACCAGCCTAAGCAACATGACAAAACCCTGTCTCTGTGGGGAAAAAAAATTAGTCAGATGGGGTGGCCTGAGCCTGTAGTCCCAGCTACTTGGGAGGCTAAGGTGGAATGATCACTTGAGACTAGGAGGTTGAGGCTGCAGTGAGCTCAGATCACACCACTGCACTCCAGCCTGGGTGACAAAATGAGAGCTTGTCTCAAAAAAAAAAAAAAGGTGGGGAGGATAATAAAACATTACAAACAACTTATTAAGTAATTCCAGCAAATCTGAGAACTTATATGAAATGGACAAATTCCTTGAAAGACATAAACTACCAAAGTTCACTCAAGAAGAAACAAATAATCTAAATAGCCCTATATCTAAGTTTAAAAATTGAACTTATAATTAAAAACCTTCCCACAAAGAAAATTCTTGGGCCAAATGTCTTCACTGTTGAAATGAATTAATTTCATGACACCAACCTTATCCTAACATTCAAACCAGAGAAAAACAGTACACAAAAGGAAAACTGCAAGTCCTTGTCAGTCATGAACATAGATGCAGAAATCCTCAATAACATAGCAAATTGAATCCAGCAATATATAAAAAGGATAATACACCATGACTAAGTGGAGTTCATCCAAGCAATTGATTCAACATTTGAAACCTTTTATTCAACTTTCAACATTTGAAAAATCAATGTAATTCACCATAATATCAGACTAAAGATGAAAAACCTCATGATAATCTCAACAGATGTATAAAAAGCATTGGACAAAATTCAAAATATATTCAGTATGAAATAAGACAAACAAAAAAGCCTCCCAGCAAATTAGAAATAAAAGAGAAGTTCCTTAACTTAATGGAGGGCATCTACTAAAAAACTACAGCTAACATTATGTGCAATGGTGAGATACAGAATGCTTTTTCCCTAAGACCCGGAAATCCTGCTCCTGGTTATTTACCCAAATGAGTTGAAAACTAATGTTCACACAAAAATCAGTGTTTGAATGTTTATAGCAATTTTATTCAAAATAGCCAAAAAATGTAAATAACCAAGATGTTCTCCTACAGGTGAATGAATACACAAACCATGTGATGTCCATGCAATGGAATACTACTTATTGATAAAAAGGAATGAACTATTGATTCATGTAACAACATGGATGAATCCTAAATGCACTTTGCTAAGTGAAAGATCCAAAAGGCTAAATATTGTATTATTCCATTTATATGACATTCTGAAAAATGTAAGACTACAGTGATAAAAAATAGGTCACTGGTTGCTAAGGCATGAGTGTGGAAGAAGAAATTGACTACAAAAAGGCAGAGCAAGGGAATCTGGGAAAAGATGAAACTGTTCTATATGGTACTGTGAGGGACACACAACCTTATGCACTTGCCAAAAACTCACAGAGTGTACACCACAAGGAGAATATTTTACTGTATGCAAATTTTTAAAAACCAAACACCAAGATGGAATTCAGAGTATGACAAATAAATCTAACTGTATTACATATGACATATATATTATGTATAATATAACCACACTGAAGAGGATGAGAAAGAAAGGCACTGCCCTAAGAAACTTTGGAAAACAGTGTTTTGAGTAGACATTGTAATGCCAGAGATAAAAATAACTATATAACCAATGTACTCTAGTTGGTAAACATGTTTCTTATAGGGATATGCATTCTGAAATTACATGTATACTATGGTTGAACAAATAAGTAAATATACTATAGATATACAAGAATAACAAAAATTCTCACTGCCAGAGAAAGAAGTTACAAAGGAGGAATGCAAGAATTAACCGTGGGTTGCTAGATTGGAATCCAAAACATCCATATGAACTCATGGTTATTTTAATACATGTTCAGAGAGGTAACACAGAAGACATGGGTTAGCATACATGTATCATACATTCTCTAGCTCTGTTTACTTAGAAGACCTAGAAGCAGTGCTATCCTAGCAGCAATGGATACACCTAAGGCCCAGATCTTCGTTTCTAAATACCATTCTCCAATACAAAGAACCTAGGTTCTTTGGAGAAGCAGTTGACCCTGGGGCTGAGTCAAGGAAGATATAGATGATCCTGGAGTGCCTTGGGGTGCCAGAATAAGGAAGTTCTGGGAAAAAAACAAGATGAGGGCACGTCCAACAGTTCCCAATGCTGGAACAATTTGAATAACAAAATTAAAACCATAGTTTTGGGTTATAACCCACTGAATAAAACAAATATCCATGAGACCCTTGTTGATATGAATAAGTGACTGAATACATAAATAAATTAGGGAAAAGGAACAATTCTTCTTTACAGAAGAACTTCAATAACACATTAAATTTAGAAAGAATGAAGGGAGTAAAAAAATCACAATTAGAATACCACAGTAATATTAGCTGCTGAAAGATCTGCCTATGAATGTGCTAATTAGTGGGCAAATGTTTAAGAAAAAACAGGATATTTACATACCCTCAAAGTATCTCCCCGTAAGTATTAATTAAAAAGGAAAATGTAACATTACAGTGGAGAAATCTGGCCAACACTACCTCAAACAAATGATCAATGTTAACATCACCAGTAAGATACTGGCATAATGTACTCCCTGATATCATGCACTAAGAGGGCACACCCCCTGTATGGTATTCTTCCCCCAAATCTATAGCCTTAAACTAATCATGATAAAGTATCAGACAAACACAACTTGAAGGACATTCTACAAAATACTTGATCAGTACTCCTCAAAGGCGTTCAGGTCATAAAAGACTGGAGAAGATTGAGGAACTGTCACAGTTTAGAGGAGACTAATGAGACATGACGCCTAAATACAACGTGAGATCCTAAATTTCATGTTGAAACAGGAAAGACATTAGTGGAAAACTGGTGAAATCTGAATAAAATGCAATTTAGGTAGTAATATTGTACCAGCGTTAATTTATTAGTTTTGATAATTGTATCATGGTTAACATGTTCGCATTAGGGGGACCTGAGTAAGGGATAAATTGGAACTCTCTGTCCTATCTTTGCAAGTATTTGGTAAGTGTAAATATTATTTCAATAATAAAAATGTACAACCATTATATAATATGAGCCATAAGCTGTGAGGGAAGAAACAATAAAAAATTTTGAAAATGCAAAACATCATTATAAAAACCCAAATAGATGAGTTGAATAAGATTGAACATGGACAAAGAATAATTAAGAACTAAACATCAAGCTGCAGGTATCTCTCAGGACATAGAGCAATAAGATAAAAAGATGGAAAATATGGGGTTGGGGTGAGAAATGTGCCGGATAGATCCAGCAGTTCCACTACATGTGTACTAGAAATCCCAGAAAAAAAATAATAGGGAAAGAAATGAAGATAAACTACTTGAAAAATAATGGCTGAGAATTTCCCAGAAATGAAGAAAGACACGTGTCTTCAAATTGATCGAAATCTTACCAAATGGCAGGAAGAATTAAAATAGTGATCACATCTAGACACATAGAGTAACATTTCAGATATCTATGAAACAGAGAAGAATCCTTATAACTACCAGAAAGACAAATGTGTACAAATGAATGAGAATCAGTTTGATATCAGACTTCCCATCCAGAAAATACCGATATAAAAATGTGAAAGTTGGCCAGGCGTAGTGGCTCATGCCTGTAATCCCAGCACTTTGGGAGGCTGAGGTGGGTGGATCATGAGGTCAGGAGATCGAGACCATCCTGGCTAACACGGTGAAACCCCGTCTCCACTAAAAATACAAAAGATTAGCCAGGCGTGGTGGTGGGCGCCTGTAAACCCAGCTACTCCGGAGGCTGAGGCAGGAGAATAGCGTGAACCCAAGCGGCAGAGCTTGCAGTGAGCCGAGATTACCCCACTGCACTCCAGCCTGGACGACAGAGAGAGACTCAGTCTCAAAAAAAAAAAAAAAAAAAAGTAAAAATCTCAGGTAAAATTTCTTAATGGGTCACTACTGACATTTGGATTAAACTAATTCTTCATGAGCAGGATTTCCCTGTGCATCACAGAATGTGTTAGCACCCATAACCCTGCCCACTAAAGGCTAATAGTGTGCCCCAGTCCTTATGACAACTCTCCCCTTCCCCTTCCTTCCTTCCTTCCTACCTTCCTTCCTTTCCTTCCTTCCTCCCTTCATTTTTTCTTTCCTTCTTTCCTTCCTTCCTCCCTCCCTCTCTTTTCTTTCTTTCTCTCTTCCTTTCTCTTTCTTTCTTTCTTTCTTTCTTTCTTTCTTTCTTTCTTTCTTTCTTTCCTTTCTTTCCTTCTCTCTCTCTCTTTCCTTCCCTTTCCCTTCTTTTCTTTCTTTCTTTCTTGCTTGCTTGCTTTCCTTTCTTTCCCTTCCTTCCTTCCTTCCTTCCCCTTCCTTCCTTCCTCTTTCTTTTCTTTCTTTCTTTCTCTTTCTTTCTTTCTTGTTTGTTTGGTTTTTTTTTTTTTTTTGAGACAGAGTCTCGCTCTGTCACCCAGGCTGGAGTGCAGTGGCACGACCTTGGCTCACTGCAATCTCTGCCTCCCAGGTTCAAGCAATTCTCCTGCCTCAGCCTCCCTAGCTGGGATTACAGGTGTGCACCACCATGCCCGGCTAATTTTTGTATTTTCAGTAGAGACAGGGTTTCACCATGTTGGCCAGGCTGGTCTCGAACTCCTGACCTCAAGTGATCCACCCACCTCGGCCTCTCAAAGTGCCAGGCTTACAGGCATGAGCCACCGCGCCCGGAATTTTTTTTTTTTTTTTTTTTTTCCCAGACAGGGTCTTCCTGTCTCCCAGGCTGGAGTGCAGTGGTGCAGTCAAGGTTCACTGTAGCCCTGACAGATGCATGCCATCATGCCTGGCTAATTTTTAAATTATTTTGTAGAGATGGGATCTCCCAATGTTGCCCAGGCTAGTCACAAACTCCAGGCCACAAAGGATCCTCCCGCCTTGGCCTCCCAAAGTGCTGGGATTACAGGTGTGAGCCACCATACCCACCCCCCTTCTCATTTCTAAACATCCTCTAGGGAAGCAATACCACCCAAGTGGAGGAACATTAGTCTTACAGAAAATAATTTTGGCCCTAGAATACTTTTAATATCCAGATGAGTTTATGATACTTCTTTGTGCCGGAAAATAAAGAGCTGATCAAAGAATGGTAGGGACGTATTAAAAGGACACAGGAAACTGTGGAGGGGCTCCCACTGGCCAAATCCAGGACAATTTTAACAGCAAAATAAATAATAACAATATTAAATTACAATCCATTGAATAAAATAAGAATTTGAGTCCATACTGATATAAATACATGAGTGCAGAAATGCATGTGGAGAAGGGAAAGCTCTTCCTTGCAGAAGAAAATGTATGAATAAGTGTAGAAGGAATAATGGAAATAGATAACCATCAATAGGCAAACATCATAGTGGTAGTTGATATGGGCAATGGTGGTCAATGTTTGCTAAGGTTGGTATATGGAGGTTTAATATTAACATACTATCAAAATATATTCCCACAATTTTTCAAATCCCCTATGAAGGGAAAAATGGTGACTTTACAGTGGGAACACTTTATAGAGCAGCCCTGGTTCTTGACCAATAGTCCAGGTTAACCTCACAAGTGATAGCACACATTGATATCATTACTTCCTGACGTGATACGCTGAGAAGCACAGCATCATTACTATGCTGTTCCTGCCAAGAGTACATGTCTGAATCTGGCCATAAGCAAACATCAGATGAATCCAAGTTACAGGTCACTCTACAGAATGAAAGGCGTCTGTTCTTTAAGTCCATCAAGGATATAAGGGACAGGGAAAGACTGAGGAATTGTTCTGCATTGAAGGAGCCTCAAGAGACATGACAACTATATTAGTTATGTATTGATGCATACAAATTATTCCAAAACTTATGGCTGAAAACAACTATCATTTATTTTGTATTTTTAAAAATATAGTTATTTATTTATTTTAATATTTATTTATTTATCTATTAATTAATTAATTTCTAGACTGGGTCTCACTCTGTTGCCCAGGCTGGAGAGCAGTGATGTGAACATGCTTCCCTGCAGCCTCGATTTTCTGGGCTCAGGTGATTCTTCCACCCCAAGCTCCCAGGTAGCTGGGACTAGAGGCATGCATGACCATGCTTAGCTAATTTTTTTGTATTTTTTGTGGAGATGGGATTTCATCATGTTGCTCAGGCTGGTCTCAAAACTCCTGGGCTCAAGCAGTCCTCCCACCTTGGCCTCCCAAAGTGCTGGGATTATAGGTGTGAGCTGCAGTGCCCAGCCCTAATTTAAATTTTAAATTTTTGTGAGTACATAGTAGGTGTATATGTTTATGGGATACATGAGATGTTTTGATACAGACATGCAATGTATAATAACCACATCACAGAAAATGGGGTATCCATCCTGTATTAGTTTGTTCTAGCATTATTATAAAGAAATACCTGCGACTGGGTGATTTATAAAGAAAAGAGGTTTAATTGGCTCACATTGCTGCAGGTTGTACAGGAAACATGATGCTGGCATCTGCTCAGCTTTTGGGGAGACCATAGGAAACTTAAAATCATGGTAGAAGACAAAGTGGAGAAGGTACCTCACATGGCCAGAGCAGAAGCAGAAAGAAAGAGTGGGGAGGTTCCACACACTTTTTTTTTTTTTTTTTTTTGAGACGGAGTGTCACTCTGTCACCCAGCCTGGAGTGCAGTGGTGCAATCTTGGCTCACTACAAGCTCCGGCTCCCGGGTTCATGCCATTCTTCTTCCTCAGCCTCCCGAGTAGTTGGGACTACAGGCACCCGCCACCATGCCCAGCTAATTTTTTGTATTTTTAGTAGGGACGGGGTTTCACCGTGTTAGCCAGGATGGTCTTGATCTCCTGACTTCATGATCCACCCACCTCAGCCTCCCAAAGTGCTGGGATTACAGGCATGAGCCTCCGCACCTGGCCCCACACACTTTTAAATGACCAGATCTCAGGAGCATTCACTCGCTGTCTCAAGGACAGTACCAAGAAAATGGTGCTAAGCCGTTCATGAGAAACCCACCCCCATGATCTAATCACCTCCCACCAGGCCCCACCTCCAACATTGGGGATTACATTTCAACATGAGATTTGGGCAGGGACACCTATCCAAACCATATCACATCCCCTCAAGCATTTATCTTTTGTGTTACAAACAATCCAATTACACTCTTTAAGTTATTTTAAAATGTACAATTAAATTATTATTGACTATTAGTCACCCTGTTGTGTTATCAAATACTAGGTCTTATTCATTCATTCTAACTATTCTTTTTGTACCCATTAACCATGCCCTCCTCACCCCCCACCCCACAATATCCTTCACTGCCTCTAGTAACTATCCTTCTGCTCTCTATCTCCATGGGTTCAATTTTTTTTTTTAATTTTTAGATCTCACACATAAGTAAGAAAATGCGATGTTTGTCTTTCTGTACCTGGCTTATTTCACTTAACATAGTGACCTCCAGTTCCATCCATGTTGATGCAAATGACTGAATCTCATTCTTTTTTTTGTGGCTGAATAGTACTCCATTGTGTATAAGTACCATATTTTCTTTATCCATTCATATGTTGATGGACACTAGGTCACCTCCAAATCTTGGCTATTGTGAACAGAGCTGCAACAAACATGGGAATGCAGATATCTCTTTGATATACTGATTTCAACAAGCATTTATTATCTCGCAGTTTCTGTGAGACAGGAATCCAAATGTGGCTTAGCTGGATGTTTCTGGCTTAAGGTCTCTTACAAAGCAGCAATCAAGTTGTTAGCTAAGGGCTATGGTCATCCCAAGGCCCAAATAAGGGAGGATTTACTTCCAAGCTCATTTATGTAGCTATGGACAGAACTAGGGACTGGAGACATCAATTCCTTATCACACAGGATTGATGGTTATCTATTCCTTTCCATAGGGCAACTCATCATGGCAGCTGCTTCCTTGAAAGTGAGCACAAGAGCAGGAGAGACTGCCCAAGGAAAAAGTCACTGTCTTTCTGTAACCAAATATCAGAAGTGATATCCCATCACTTCTGCTGTTTTCTATTTGTTAGAAGACAGTAAGTCCAGCCTATACTCAGTGGAAGAGTATAATACACAGGCCTGACCACAAGGAAGCAAGGATCATGAGAGCCACCTTAGAAACAGTCTGCTAAAGGAATGCAGTGTATTCCTGGAGCAGATAGGAAAAAAAAAAAAAAAGACATAGTTGAGACAGTTGGTGGAATTTGAATGGGGTCTGTGGATTGGATGGCAGTGTTGGATCAATGTTGATTTCCTGAGCTGGAGGACTGCTTCGTGGTAATAGAGGAGAATGTTCTTGTTTGGGGGAAGCTCTAATTAGTGTTTAGGGATAATGCAGCATCATGCCAGTAAAGTATTTTATAATTATATATCTATCTACCTCTCTACTGAGCAAAAGTGAAGCAAATGTGATAAAATGTTAACAATTAGGGAATCTAGGTTAAGGATATGTGGGAGTTCTTGTACTGTTCTTGCAACTTTTCTTTTACCATAACTTTCTGTGGGTTTGAAACCATTTCAAATATTTAGGAAAAATTCTAAAAAATAATATGAGTTAAGTAAGGGTTGAGGATAAAAGGAAGAAAAACTCATACTAGAGTTCTTGTTTTATTTGGTGGAAAGAGCGACTGATTAACTACTTTGACAGAAAAATGTTTGTGTGTTTACTTTGATATTTTAAGAGTAATTACTAAAAGTTTAGAAACAATGTGTATATCTTTCAAACAAGTAGAGGGAAAAATGAAAAACTTGTTCAATCAAACAGTAAGGAAGAAACAAGCAAAAAGACCCAAACAATAGTACCTGGAACCTATAAAATAAGTTTGCAGAAACAAGTTCAAATACAACAGTATTCATAATAAATGCGGACAGATTAAACTCATCAATTCATAGAGAGGGCATCTCATGTTGGAGATACAACATATTCCTATATAAATCACGTACATAATACATAAATGCATATGTATGAACAATTATCTATAAACTCATCTATTCAAAGACAGGGCATCTATCTATGCATGCATATATGTGAAAAATTGTTTATCTTTCTATCTATCTATCACCTAAAATCAACCTTCCAAAGGACACAAGCTAGAGCAAAACAACACAGAAGCTGGGCATGGTGGCTCATGCTTGTAGTCTCAGCTACTTGGGAGGTTGAGGCAGGAGTATTGATAGAGCCCAGGAGTTCAAGGCCAGCCTACATAACACGGTGAGACTCCCTTCTCTAAAACAAACAAAAACCTAGTGAAAGAAACACAGAAAAATTAATAACAAAGGAATAGAGAAAGATACACCAGATTAATAATAACGCAAGATATCTGGTAAAGTAATAAAGAGTAAATAGGATTCACGGTGAAAAATTCAGGACCAAGAGGGATATTTCATATTGATAAAATGACAAATTGTCAAGATGATATTTGTTAAGAATGTGTAGGAGCTAAAAACATATATATTTTTTAAAAGCTATTTTATTAAGATATAATTTACAAACCATGCATTTCACCCATTTAAAGTGCACAATTCAAGGGTTTTTAGTATATTCACAGATAGGTACAACCACCACCAGTCGGTTTTAAAATATTTTCATCACTCGGAAAGAAACCTCATACCCTTTAGTCATCATCACCCTACCAACCCATTCCTCCTCCAGCCCTAAACAACTATTTTCTATCTCTATAGATTTCTGAACTTTCATGTGAATGGAATCATATAATAATTGGGCTTCTGTAACTGGCTTCTTTCACTTAGCACAATGTTTTCAAGACTCATCCAAGTTCTAGCATGCATCAGTACTTCATTTCTTTTCTATGGCTGAACATTACGTTATGTGGATATACCACATTTTGTTTGTCTATTCATCTACTGATGGACATTTGGTTTGTTTCCTCCTTTTGGTTATTATGGATAGTGTTTCTATGAACACTCAGGTAAAAATTTTTGTATAATCATGTTTCCACTTTTCTTGGATATTTACTTACAAGAATTGCTGGGTTATATGGTAACTTTATGTTTAAGCATTTGAGAAACTGTCAAACTGTTTTCCACAGTGGCTGTACCATTTTTATATTCCCACCAGTAGTTTATGAGAGTTCCAATTTCTCCACATTGACACCAGCACTTGTTACTATCTGACCTTTTGATTCTAGTCCTCCTAGTGGGTGTGAAGTGGTATTTCACTGTGTGGTTTTTTGTTTGTTTGTTTGCTTGTTTTTTGTTTTGTTTTGAGACAGTCTCACTCTGTCACCCAGGCTGGAGTGCAGTGGCATGATCTCAGGTCACTGCAACCTCCGCCTCCTGGGTTCAAGTGATTCTCCTGCCTCAGTCCCCTGAGTAGCTGGGATTACAGCTGCCCACCATCATGCCTGGCTAATTTTTGTATTTTTAGTAGAGATGGGGTTTCACCATGTTGGCCAAGCTGGTCTCGAACTCTTCACCCTCAAGTGATCCACTTGCCTCAGCCTTCAAAAGTGCTGGGATTACAGGTGTGAGCCACTGCGCCTGGTCTTCATTGTGGTTTTGATTTGCCTTTTCCTGATTAATGATTCTAAGTATCTTTTCACGTTCTTATTGGCTATTTATATAGCTTTCTTAAAGAAATGTCTATTCAGAGCCTTTGCCTATTTTTAAGTTGAGGTATTTTTCCTTTTATTATTAAGTTGTAAATATTCTTTATACATTCTAGATACAAGTCCCTTATCAAATACATGATTTGCAAAAAATTTCTCCCATTCTGTGGGCTGTCTTTTCTCTTTCTCGATTGTGTCGTTTGAGACACAAAAGTTTTTCATTTTGATGAAGCCCCATTTATCCATTTTTTCTTTGGTTGCTTGTGCTTTTAGTGTCATATCTAAGAATTCTTTGTCAAATCCAAGGTGGCGAAGATTAATTTCTATATTTCCTTCTAAGAATCTTCTTTTTTTAGCTCTTACATTTAGGTCTTTGATCCATTTTGAGTTCATTTTTTTGCTTGGTGTAAGGTAAGAACTCAACTTTACTTTTGTTTTTGCATGTGGATATCTAGTTATCCCACCACATTTTGTTGAAAAGACTATTATTTTTCCTATTGAATGATCTTTACCTCCTTGCTGAAAATTGACCATAGATGTATGGGTTTATTTCTGGACTCTCAATTCTATTGCACGGACAATATAGCTTTAAATTTTATATAACACAAAAATTGACAAAGGATGCAAAAGAAATTGACAGCCACGGTGGAAGTTTAAAAAACACTTCTTGGCCAGATGCAGTAATCCTAGCACTTTGGGAAGTCAAGGTGGGAGGATTGCTTGAGGTTAGGGGTTCAGGACTAGCCTGGGCAACATGGCAAGAGCCCGTCTCTAAAAAAAATTTAAAAATTAGCTGGTGGTATGCACCTGTAGTCCTAGCAACTCAGCAGCCTGAGTTGGGAGGATCATTTGACCCCAGGTGTTTGAGGTTGCAGTGAGTTATGATCACAGCATTGTACAGATGGCAAATAAGCAAATGAAAAGATAAAGATAATATCATATATCATTAGAGAACTGCAAATTAGAACAATTATACACCACTATATACCTATTAGAATGGCTAAAATCCAAAACTTCTGGTGAGGCTATAGAGTAACAAGGATGCTCATCCATTGCTGGTGGGAGTGCAAAATGATACAGCCACTTTGGACGACAGTTTGGCAGTTTTTTAAAGAAAGCTAAATATATTCCTTCCATATGACCCAGCAATTGTGCTTCTTGGTATTTACACAAATGAGTTGAAAATGAACACAAAAACCTGCATACAAAGTTTATAGCAGCTTTATCTATAATTACCCAAACTTGGAAACAACCAATATGTCATTCAGTAGGTGAATGGATAAACAGGTACATCCACACAACAGATTATTATCAGCAATAAAAATAAAAGAGCTGTGAAACCATGAAAAGACATGGAAGAACCTTAAATGTATATTGGTAAGTGAGAGAAGCCAGTCTGAGAAGGCTCCATACTGTATGACTCCAACTACTACATTTTGGAAAAGGCAAAGGTATAAAGACAGTAAAAATGGCCGGATGTGGTGGCTCACGCCTGTAATCCCAGCACTTTGGGAGGCCAAGGCAGGCGGATCATGAGGTCGGGAGATCGAGACCACCCTGGCTAACACGGTGAAACCCCGTCTCTACTAAAAATACAAAAAATTAGCCGGGCGTGGTAGCGGGCGCCTGTAGTCCCAGCCACTTGGGAGGCTGAGGCAGGAGAATGGCGCGATCCCGGGAGGCGGAGCTTGCAGTGAGCCGAGATCGCGCCACTGCACTCCAGCCTGGGTGACAGAGCGAGACTCCGTCTCCAAAAAAAAAAAAAAAAAAAAAAAAAAACCCAGTAAAAAGTTCAGTAGGGGGCCGGGCGCGGTGGCTCACGCCTGTAATCCCAGCACCTTGGGAGCCCGAGGCGGGCGGATCACGAGGTCAAGAGATAGAGACCATCCTGGCCAACATGGTGAAACCTCGTCTCTACTAAAAATACCTGCTAACAAAAGTTAGCAGGTCGTGGTTGTGGGCGCCTGTAGTCCCAGATAGTCAGGAGGCTGAGGCAGGAGAATCACTTGAACCTGGGAGGCAGAGGTTGCAGTGAGCCAAGATCGCGCCACTGCACTCCAGCCTGGGCGACAGAGCGAGACTCCGTCTAAAAAAAAAAAGAAAGAAAGAAAGAAAGAAAAAGAAAAGATCAGCAGGTCAGTAGGGGTCAGAGATTGATGGGTGGTGGGGGAGGGAGGGGCACAAGGGATTTTCAGAGCATAAAACTATTCTGTATAATACTGTAATAGTAGATACATGACCTTGCACATTTGTCAAAACCCATTGTACAACACAGAATAAACCCTAATTAAACTATGGACCTTAGTTAATAATAATGCATCAGTGTTGATTCATCCGTTAACAAATGAACTACTATAATGCAAGATGTTAATAATAGGGGAAATTGTGTTTGGGTTGGAGAGATACGAAGTGTATATGAACTCTACTTTCTGCTCAATTTTTCTGTAAACTTAAAATAGCTCTAAAAAATAGTCTAGTAATTAAAACAAATAAAGGCAGAAATTAATCACATAGGAAAAATGGAATTGATTGGAACCATAAGATGGCTTTTTGAAAAAATTAATAAAATAATACAGATTAAGTCCTGATAATATTGATTAAGTGAAAAAGGGAGGACATGTAAAAGCATTTAAAACCTTGTAAGAGATAATTTTGCACTAATAAATTTGAAAATCCAGATGAAAATAATCATTTTCTATAAAGGTGGAAATTACAAAAATCAACTGAAGAAAGTATAGAAAACCTAAATAGACCCACTAACCACACAAGAAATGGAAATTTTTGTGTAATTTCCCAAATGTGTCCAATAATTTTACAAACAAGTTTTGTGAAAACTTTAGGGAAGAGAAAATTGCTATCTTACACAAAGTATTCCAGAGTACAGAAAATACAGAAAACTATTTCTGATAAAACATTCACTGTTTCTGTACACATACAATACTTTTGACAGCAAATAGGTGGATTTTTTCCCCCCACACCAAGCAATTTTGCAACTCTCCAGATCCGGACTGAGTGTCCTACAATTTAATCCCATTTCGTTGCTCAAAAGCTTTTATATGGCTTAATCCCCAGAATCCTACAACCCCTTTCTAGAGGCTAGCGGGTGGGGCTAAATGTTTCAACCCTCTAATTACTTGGGTGTTTTGGTGAACAGCTCCATCCTGAGGCTATTTAGAGGGCCTACCCTAAGTCACTCATTAGATTAACTCAGGTGTGATCAAAAGAGGCTACTTATGAATAACAAAAGACAATCTTATCAATTCCCAGGGTTTTAGAAGACTTGTGCCAGGTACTGGGAACACAGACCAAATATATTTCTTGTACCACACACTGAATCTATTTTGTGCAGTTGGGATAATCTTGTCACAAAAATAAGACATACAGAGTGCTATGGTCTGAATATTTGTGTACCCCCAAAATTCTTTGTTGAAACCTAATCCCCAAGGTGATGATATTAAGAGGTAGGGCCTTTGGGCGGTGATTAGATACTGAGAACAGATCACTCATGAATGGGATTAGCACCCTGGAAAAAGAGACTCCAGGCTGGCCCAGTGGCTCACGCCTGTTATCCCAGCATTTTGGGAGGCCTTAGCAGGTGAGTCACTTGAGCCCAGAAGTTCAAAACCAGCCTGGGCAACATAGTGAGACCCCCTCTCTATAAAAAATACAAAAATTAGCCATGTGTGGTAGTGCATGCCTATAGTCATTCCAGCTACTAGGGAAGCTAAAGAGAGAGAGAGAGAGAGACCCAGAGAGCCAGCTAGTACTGCTAGTACCTTCCACCATGTGAGGACACAGTGAAAAGCTGCCATCTATGAACCAGGAAATGGGCCCTCACCAGCCCCTGAACCTGCCAGCTATCTCAATCTTGGACTTCTTAGCCTCCAGAACCGTAGGAAATAAATTTCTGTTGTTAAGCTACCCATTCTATGGTATTTTGTTATAGCAGCCCAAATGAACTAAGATATATAAACAGAAAAAAAAAAGAACTAAAGCAGAAGGCAATGTCATTTCTATATATAGATGCAAAAATCCTAAATATTAACATTAGCAAATAAATTCCACCAGATTAATAAATCACTAATAATAAGCAAATTTTATCACAGAATGCAAAAATGATTGTCAGAAATATATTGATTCAAGTAATTTGCTCATTAACAAATTAAAGTCAAAAACCATATAATCTTTTCAATAGGGGTCAGAAAATAAAGAATCCTAAATTTCATACATTATTCATTATTTTTGTCTAAAGTTATTAAACTGAATATAAATAAATATTAATAAAAACTAAAAAATAACCCAAGCAACATAAATCATTATACTTACTGATAAAATTTTTAAACATCTATAATAAAAACAGGTACAGACAAGACTGATCTCCATCATTCCTAGGATTCAGAACTTTACTGGAGGTGCTGTCTCATGCAATTAAAGCAGAAAATGTAAGATATATAAGGATTGGAAATATACAGACAAAGTGTCTATTATTTGCAAATAAAATAATTATCTACCTAAAATTTTTGAACAAATCAACTGGCAGTTGGTACAAGTAATAAGAGTCCTATAGCATGCCTTCACAAATTATCAACATACAAAAATTAAGAGTTCTCTATCCAATATAACTAAATAGAACTTGTAATTTTTGTAATGACTACTGTCATTATAGTAACGAAATGTATTAAGTACCTAGAAATTAAACTCAACAAAAAAAAGTTTAAGGCCAGGCACAGTGGCTCATACCTGCAATCCTAGCAATCTGGGAGTCCAATATGGGAAGATTGCTTGAGCTTAGGAGTTCGAGACCAGCCTGGGAAATATGACGAGACGCCATCTTTACCAAAAACAAAACATAAAAAAAATTAGGTGGGTGTGGTGGCATGTGCCTGTGATCCCAGCTACTCAGGAAGCCAAGGTGGGAGGATCCCTTGAGCCCAGCAGGTTCATGCTGCAGTGAGCTGTGTTTGTGCCATTGCACTCTAGTTTGGGCAACAGATTGAGAACCTGTCTTAAAAAAAAAAAGAAAAAAAAGTTGGAGAAAAAGATAAAATTTTATTGAGCTAACTAAAATAAAACAAATAAATGGAGTGATAAACTGTATATATAGATGGGAAAATTCAATATTCTGCAAATGTCCATTCTCCCCCAATTTCATCTAAAATTTGATACTATCCAAGTCCAAATACTAATAGGATTTTGTTTAGAATGTGACAAAACTTTTGTAATATTTTTTATGGAATAGTAAATGTGCAAAAATAGTGAAGACACTTGTAAAAGATGAAGAAAATAAAAAAAATTCAATATATGTGTTACCACACTAAAACACTTCGTATGTCTAGAAATTTTAAAATATCATCAAAGAAAGAAGAAATCATAATGAAAATCAGAAAATATTTTACACTGAACAATTATGAAAAAATTACAAATAAAATTTTAGTAATAAAAACAAATAAATGGGCCGGGCCTGGTGACTCACGCCTGTAACCCCTGCGATTTGGGAGGCCAAGGTGGGTGGATCCCCTGAGGTCAGGAGTTTGAGACCAGCCTGGCCAACATGGTGAAACCCCATCTCTACTAAAAATACAAAAAATTAGCCAGGTGTGGTGGCGCATGCCTGTAATCCCAGCTACTCAGAAGGCTGAGACAGGAGAATCGCTTGAACCTGGGATGCGGAGGTTGCAGTGGGCCGAGATGGCACCACTGCACTCCAGCCTGGGCAACAAGAGTGAAACTCTGTCTCAAAACAAAAAAATAAATAAATAAAATAAATACATATATTTTTAAATTTGAGACAGGGTCTCCCTCTGTCACCCAGGCTGGAGTGCAGTGGCACAATTTCAGCTCACTGCAACCTCCGCCTCCCAGGCTCAAGCAATCCTCCCACCTCAGCCTCCCAAGTAGCTCGTACTGCAGGTACAAGCCATCACACCCAGTGAAGAATTTTTGTATTTTTTTGTAGAGATGCAGTTTCGCCATGTTGCCCAGGCTGGTCTTGAACTCCTGAGCTCAAGTGATTCACCGACCTCGGGCTCCCAAAGTACTAGGAATACAGGCACAAGTCACCGCCCCTGGCCAAAGAAATATTTAGATAGAAAATTACACCTTAAAAATAAAATCTGAAAGAAGAAATCTTGAAATTAAATAAGCTAAACATCCATCTCAAGATGTTATAAAAAGGTTGTAAAATAGAAAGCTAAGAGCAAAACTGAGTAAACAGAATATATGCAACAAATAACAAATTTGGTTTTTTGAAAAGACTAATAAAACCAGCAAACTCTAGGCAAGATTGATTAAGTAAAAAAGAACGAAGTTACAAATAACCAACCAATATCAGGAATAAAAGAAAGGATAACTGTGGATCTTATAGATTTTTAAGATAATTTGAGGATATTAGGAACTAGATATGACAAAAATTTGAAAATTTAGATGAAATGGAAAATTTATTATATTTTGTAACTTAACAAAAATGATTCAAGAAGAAATAGAACAGCCAAATAATTCCCAAGTGTCAATAAAATTGAATTAGATATTTATTCCCACAAAAACTCCATATCCAGATGGCTTTAATAGCAAATATTACCAAATATTTAAGAAAACATTCACAAATTATTCAATGGAGAAACAGAATACATCCACCAACTCGTTTTATGTCACGTCATCCTACTGTCTTCTGACCTCAATGGTTTTCAATGAGAAATCAACTGTTCATGTTACTGAAAATCTCTGTACATGATAAGTTGCTTCTCTCTTTCTTGCTGCTTTCAAAATTCTCTCCTCGTCTTCGGCTTTCAACAGTTTGATTATTATGTGTCTTAGTGGGATCTCTTTGAATTTATCCTACTTTGACTTTGTTGAACTTCCTGAATGGGTAGATTCAGGTTTTTCATAAATTCGGAAAGATTTGGCCATAATTTCTTCAAATATTCTTTCTTCCCTTTTTCTCTTTCTTCTTCCTCTGTGGATTCCATAATAAATATATTGATATGCTTGATAGTATCTTAGGGGGGCCTTAACTTCTGTCCAATGTTTTATTTGTAATTCTTTTTTAAATGTTTTTAAATTAATTTTTTTATTTCAATATTTTTTGGGGAACAATAGTTTTTGGGTGTTTGGTTACATGGATAAGTTGTTTAGTAGTAATTTCTGAGATTTTGGTGCATCCATCACCCGAGCAGTGTACACTGTACTCCGTGTGTAGTCTTCTGTCCCTCACCTCCCTCTCATCCTTTCCCTAGAGTCCCCAAAGTCCATTATATCATTCTTATGCCTTTGCATCCTTGTAGCTTAGCTCCCACTTATAAGTGAGAACATACGATGTTTGATTTTCGATTCCTGTGTTTACTTCACTTACAATAATGGTCTCCAGCTCCATCCAGGTTGCTGTGAATGCCATTATTTTGTTCCTTTATATGGCATATATATATATAGCATTTGGGTTGGTTCCATATTTTTACAATTGTGAATTGTGCTGCTATAAATGTGTGTGTGCAAATGCATTTTTCATATCATGACTTATTTTCCTCTGGGTAGACACCTAGTAGTGGGATTGCTGGATCAAATGGTAGTTCTAATTTTAGTTCTTTAAGGAATATCCACACTGTTTTCCATAGTAGTGTTACTAGTTTACATTCTCACCAGCAGTATAAAAGGGTTCCCTTTTCACCACCTCCATGACAACATCTATTATTTTTTTATTTTATAATTATGGCCATTCTTGCAGGAGTAAGGTGGTATCACATTGTGGTTTTAATTTCTGTTTCCCTGATAGTTATTGATGCTGAGCATTTTTTCATGTTTGTTTGCCATTTGTATATCTTTTGAGAATTCTCTCTTCATATCCTTAGCCTACATTTTGATGGGATTATTTGCTTTTTCTTGCTGATTTGTTTGAGTTCCTTTTAAATTCTAGACATTAGTCCTTTGTTGGATGCATAGTTTGTAAATATTTTCTCTCACTCTGTGTGTTGTCTGTTTGCTGATTGTTTGTTGTTGTTGTTGTTGTGCAGAAGCTTTTTAGTTTAATTAGGTCCTATCTATTTATCTTTGTTTTTGTTGCATTTGCTTTTGGGGTCTTGGTCATGAGCTGTTTGCCTAAGCCAATGTCTAGAAGAGTTTTTCTGATGTTATCTTCTAGAATTTTCATGGTTTCAGGTCTTAGATTTAAGTATTGGATCCATCTTGAGTTGATTTTTGTCTAAGGTAAGAGATGAGGATCCAGTTTCATTCTTGTACATGTGGCTTGCCAATTATTCTGGCACCACATTTTGAATAGGGTGTCTTTTCCCCAATTTATGTTTTTGTTTGCTTCATCAAAGATCAGTTGGTTGTAACTATCTGGCTTTATTTCTGGGTTCTATATTCTGTTCCATTGGTCTACATGCCTATTTTTATACCAGTACCATGCTGTTATGGTAAATATAGCCTTATAGTACAGTTTGAAGTTGGATAATGTGACGCCTCCAGATTTGTTCTTTTTGCTTAGTATTGCTTTGGCTATGCAGGCTCTTTTTTGGTTCCCTACGAATTTTAGGATTTTTTTTCTAGTACAGTGAAGAATGATGATGGTATTTAGATGGGAATTGCATTGAATCTATAGACTGCTTTTGACAATATGATCATTTTTACAATATTGATTCTACCCATCTAAGAGTGTGGGATGTGTTTCTATTTGTTTATCTGTTATTTCTTTCAACAGTGTTTTATAGTTTTCCTTGTAGAGATCTTTCACCTCCTTGGTTAGGTGTATTTCTAAGTTTTTTTTTTTTCTTTTTTGTCAGCTGTTGTAAAAGGGTTTGGGTTCTTGGCCGGGTGCAGTGGCTCAAGCCTGTAATCCCAGCACTTTTCCCAGCACGAGGCAGGAGGGATCACCTGAGGTCGGGAGTTCGAGACCAGCCCTACCAACATGGAGAAACCCCATCTCTACTAAAAATACAAAATTTGCCGGGCGTGGTGGTGCATGCCTGTAATCCCAGCTACTCGGGAGGCTGAGGCTGGAGAATCGCTTGAACCCAGGAGGCAGAGCTTGCGGTGAGCCGAGATCACGCCACTGCACTCCAGCCTGGGCAACAAGAGCGAAACTCCGTCTCAAACAAAACAAAACAAAACAACAAAACGAAAAACGGGGGTTTGAGTTCTTGATTTGATTCTCAGCTTGGTTGCTGTTGGTGTATAGCAGTGCTACTAATTTGTATACACTAATATTGTATTCTGAAACTTTATAGTATTCATTTATCAGATCTAGGAGCTTTTTGGATGAGTCTTTAGGGTTTTCTAGGTATAGGATCATATAATCAGTGAACAGCAACAGTTTAACTTCCTCTTTACTGATTTGGATGCCCTTTATTTCTTTCTCTTGTCTGATTGCTCTGGCTAGGACTTCCACTACTATGTTGAGTAGAAGTGGTGAAAGTGGGCATCCTTGTCTTGTTCCAATTCTCAGGGGGAATGCTTTTAACTTTTTCCCCGTTCAGTATACTGTTGGCTGTGGGTTTGTCATAGATGGCTTTTATTACCTTGAGGTATGTCCCTTCTGTGTTGATTTTGCTGAGGGTTTTAATCATAAAAGGATGCTGGATTTTGTCAAATGCTTTTTCTGCATCTACTGAGATGATCATATGATTTTTGTTTTTAATTCTGTTTATGTGACGTATCATAAATATTGACTTGCATATGTTGAACAATCCTTGCATCTCTGGGATGAAACCCACTTGATAAGACAGGCGTGGTGGCTCATGCCTGTAATCCCAGCACTTTGAAAGGCCAAGGCAGGTGGATTGCTTGAGGTCAGGAGTTTGAGACCAGCCTGGCCAACATGGTGAAACCCCGTCTCTACTAAAATACAAAAAATTAGCCGGGCATGGTGGCGGTGCCTGTAGTCCCAGCTACTAGGGACGCTGAAGCAGGAGACTTGATTGAATCCATGGGGTGGAGGTTGCAGTGAGCTGAGATTGCACCACTGCACTCCAGCCTGGGCGACAGAGCAAGACTCCATCTCAAAAAAATAAATAAATAAAAGAAAAAAAGAAAAAAGAAACCCATTTGCTCATGGTGTATTACCTTTTTGATATGTTGTTGAATTTGGTTAGCTAGTATTTTGTTGAGGATTTTTGCATCTATATTCATCAGAGATTTTGGTCTGTAATTTTCTTTTTCTTTTTTTTTGTTACGTCCTGTCCTGGTTTTGGTATTAGGGTGATACTGGCTTCATAGAATGATTTAGGGAGGATTCCCTCTTTCTCTGTTTTTCTGAATAGTTTCAGTAGAATTGGTACCAATTCTTCTTTGAATGTCTGATAGAATTCAGCTGTGGATCCATCTGGTCATGGACTTTTTTTGTTGACGATTTTTAAATTACTGTATCAATCTCACTACTTGTTATTGGTCTGTTCAAGAGTTTCTATTTCTTCCTGGTTTAATCTAAGAGGATTGTAGATTTCCAGGAATTTATCCATCTCCTCTAGGTTTTTTAGTCTGTGCATGTAAAGGTGTTCATAGTAGCCTTTAATGATTTTTTGCATTTCTGTGGTATTGGTTGCAAAATCTCCCATTTCATTTCTAACTGAGCTCATTTGGATATTCTCTCTTCTGGGTTAATTTAGCTAATGGCCCATCAATTTTGTTTATCTTCTCAAAGAACAAGTTTTTTGTTTCATTCGTCTTTTTTGTTTGTTTGTTTCAATTTCATTTAGTTATGCTCTGATCTTTGTTATTTCTTTGCTTCTGCCGGATTTGGGTTTGGTTCGTTCTTTTTTCTCTATTTCCTTGAGATATGACCTTAGATTGTCTATTTGTCCTCTTTCAGACTTTTGATATAGGCATTTAATGCTATGAATTTTCCTTTTAGCACTGCTCTTACTGTATTTCAGAGGTTTTGATAGGCTGTGTCACTATTATCTTTCCATTCAAAGAATGTTTTAATTTCCCTCTTGATTCCATTGTTGACCCAAAGATCATTCAGGAGCAGATTATTTAATTTGTATATTTGTATAGTTTTGAGGGTTCTTTAGGAGTTAATTTCCAATTTTATCCCACTGTGGTCTGAGAGGGTACTTGATATCATTTCAACTTTCTTAAATTTATTGAGACTTGTTTTGTGGCCTACCATATGGTCTCTCTTGGAGAGTGTTCCATGTGCTGATGAAAAGAATGTATATTCTGCAGTTGTTAGGTAGAATGTTCTGTAAATATCTGTTAAGTCCATTTGTTCTAAGGTATAGTTGAAGTCCATTGTTTCTTTGTTGACTTTCTGTCTTGATGGCCAGGGTAGTGCTGTCAGTAGAGTATTACAAGCCCCCCACTATTATTGTGTTGCTGTCTATCTCATTTCTTAGATCTAGTAGTAATCATTTAATAAATCTGGGAGCTCCAAAGTTAGGTGCATATATATTTAAGATTGTGATATATTCCTGTTGGACTAATCCTTTTATCATTATAAATGTCCCTCTACGTCTTTTAAAACTGTTGTTGCTTTAAAGTCTACTTTGTCTAATATAAGGATGGCTACTCCTGCTTTCTTTTGGTTTCCATCTACGTGGAATATCTTTTTCTACCCCTTTACCTTAAGTTTATGTGAGTGAGTCCTTATGTGTTAAGTGAGTCTCTTGAAGACAGCAGATACTTGGTTGATGGATTTTTATCCATTCTGTCATTCTGTATCTTTTGAGTGGAACATTTAGGCCATTTACATTCAACGTTAGTATTGAGATGTGAAGTACTGTTTCATCTATTGTGCTAGATACCTTGTTTCTTTTTTCATTGTGTTATACCTTGCTTTTTTTTTTCATTGTGTTATTGTTTTATATACTCTGTGAGATTTATGCTTTAAGGCAGTTATATTTTGGTGTATTCTGAGATTTTTGCTTCAAGATCTAGAATTCCTTTTAGCATTTCTTGTAGTGCTGGCTTGGTATTAGAGCATTCTCTCAGCATTTGTCTGAAAAAGACTTTATATCTCCTTCATTTATGAAGCTTAGTTTTGTTGGATACAAAGTTCTCAGCTGATAATTATTTTGTTTGAGGAAGCTAAAGATAGGACTCCACTCCCTTTTGGCTTGTTGGGTTTCTGCTGAGAAATCTGCTGTTAATCTGATAGGTTTTCCTTTATAGGTTACCTGATGCTTTTGCCTCACAGCTCCTAAGATTCTTTCCTCTATCTTGACTTTAGATAACCTGATGACTATGTGCCCAGGTGATGATCTTTTTGTCATGAATTTCCCAGGTGTATTTTGCACTTCTTGTATTTGGATGTCTAGATCTCTAGCAAGGCCAGGGAAGTTTTCCTTGATTATTTCCTCAAATTTGCTTTCCAAATTTGTAGATTTCTCTTATTCCTCAGGAACATCAATTATTCTTAGGCTTGGTCATTGTATTTGTCCATTTTCATGCTGCTGATAAAGACATAGCCAAGACTGGGAAGAAAAAGAGGTTTAATGGACTTACAGTTCCATGTGGCTGGAGAGGCCTCAGAATCATGGCTGGAGGTGAAAGGCACTTCTCACATGGTGGCAGCAAGAAAAAATGAGGAAGATGCAAAAGCAGAAACCCCTGATAAAACCATCAGATCTTGTGAGACTTATTTACTGCCATGAGAGAACAGTGTAGGGGAACCACCCCCGTGTTTCAAATTATCGCCCATCACGTTTCTCCCACAACACATGGGGATCATGGGAGTACAATTCAAGATGAGATTTGGGTGGGGACACAGAGCCAAACCATATCATTCCACCCCAAACCCCTCCAAATCTCATGTCCTCACATTTCAAAACCAATCATGCCTTCCCAACAGTCCCCCAAAGTCTTAACTCATTTCAGCATTAACCCAAAAGTCCACAGTACAAAGTCTCATCTGAGACAAGGCAAGTCCCTTCTGCATATGAGCCTGTAAAATCAAAAGCAAGCTAGTTACTTCCTAGATACAATGTGGGTACACATATTAGGTAAATACAGCTGCTCCAAATGGGAGAAATTGGCCAAAACAAAGGGTTTACAGGGCCCATGCAAGTCTGAAATCCAGAGGGGCAGTCTAATTCTAAAGCTCCAAAATGATCTCCTTTGACTCCATTTCTCACATCCAGGTCATGCTGATGCAAGAGGTAGTTTCCCATAGTCTTGGGCAGCTCCACCCCTGTGGCTTTGCAGGGTATAGCCCCCTTCCTGGCTGCTTTCATGGGCTGGCATTGAGTGTCTGCAGCTTTTCCAGGCACACGGTGTAAGCTGTCAGTGGATCTACCATTCTGGGGTCTGGAAGATGGTGACCCTCTTCTCACAGCTCCACTAGGTGGGTGCCCGAGTAGGGACTCTGTGTCAGGACTCTGACCCCACATTTCCCTTCTGCACTGCCCTAGCAGAGGTTCTCCATGAGGGCCCCACCCCTGCAGCAAACTTTTGCCTGGGCATCCAGGTGTTTCCATAAATTTTCTGAAATCTAGGTGGAGGTTCCTAAACCTCAATTCTTGACTTCTGTGCACCTGCAGGCTCAACACCACATGGAAGCTGCCAAGGTTTGGGGCTTGCAACCTCTGAAACCATGGGCCAAGCTGTACCTTGGCCCATTTTAGCAACAGTTGGAGCGGCTGGGACACAGGGCACCAAGTCCCTAGGCTGCACACAGCGTGGTGACTCAGGGCCCAGCCCACTAAACCATTTTTTCCTCCTAGGCTTCTGGGTCTGTGATGGGAGGGGCTGCGGTGAAGACCTATGGCATGCCCTGGAGACATTTTCCCCATTGTCTTGGGGATTAACAATTGGCTCCTTGTTACTTATGCAAATTTCTGCAGCCAGCTTGAATTTCTCCTCAAAAAATGGTTTTTTCTTTTCTACTGCATTGTCAGGTTGCAAATTTTCTGAACTGTTATGCTCTGTTTCCCTTTTAAAATGCAATGCTTTTAACAGCACCCGAGTCACCTCTTGAATGCTTTGCTGCTTAGAAGTTTCTTCCACCAGATACCTTGAATCATCTCTTTCAAGTTCGAAGTTACACACATCTCTAGGTCAGGGGCAAAATGCCATCAGCCTCTTTGCTAAAACATAACAAGAATCACCTTTGCTCCAGTTCCCAAGAAGTTCCTCATCTCCATCTGAGACCACCTCAGCCTGGATCCTATTGTTCATATCACTATCAGCATTTTTGTCAAAGCCGTTCAACACGTCTCTAGGAAGTTCCAAAATTTCCCACATTTTCCTCTTTTCTTCTGAGTCCTTCAACTGTTTCAGCCTCTGCCTGATACCCAGTCACATTTTTGGGTATCTTTTCACAACACCCAATTCCTGGTACCAACGTACTTTATTAGTCCATTTTCATGTGGCGAATAATGGCATACCCAAGACTGGGAAGAAAAAGAGTTTTAATTGGACTTACAGTTCTGCATGTCTCGGGAGGCCTTGGAATCATGGCTGGAGGTGAAAGGCCCCTCTTTCATGGCAGCTGCAAGAGAAAATGAGGAAGATGCAAAAGCGGAAACCCCTGATAAAGCCATCAGAGCTCATGAGTCTTATTCACTACCACGAGAGAACAGTATGGGAGAAACCACCTCCGTGATTCAAATTATCTCCCACCGGGTCCCTCCCATAACATGTGGGAATTCAAGATGAGCTTTGGGTGGGGACACAGAGCCAAACTGTATCAGTCATTTAACATAATCCTAACTTTCTTGGAGTCTTTGTTCAGTATTTTAAAATTCTTTTTTCTTTGTCTTTGTCTGATTGTGTTAATTCAAAAACCTTGGCTTCAAGCTCTGAAGTTCTTTCTTCTACATATTCTAGTCTATTATTGAAACTTTTCTGTGTATTTTGTATGTCTCTAAGTGTGTCTTTCATTTCAAGTAGTTGTGATTGTTTTTTCTTTATGATATTTATTTCTCTGGAAAATTTGTCATCCATATCCTGTATTTTCTTTTAATTTCTTTACGTTATTTTTTAACTTTCTCTGGTATCTCCCTGAGTAGCTGAATAATCAACCTTCTGAAACCTTTATCTGGCAATTCAGATTTCTTCTTGGTTTGAATCCATTGCTGGGGAGCTACTGTGATCTTTTGGACATGTTATAGAACCTTGTTTTGTTATATTACCAGAATTACTTCCCCGGTTCCTTCTCATTTGGGTAGACTATTTCAATGGAAAGATCTGGAACTCAAGGGCTGCTGTTCAGATTCTTTTGTCCCACAGGGTGATCCCTTGATGTGGTGCTCTCCCCCTTTCCCTAGGGATTGGGCTTCCTGAGAGTTGGACTGCAGTGATTGTTATTGCTCTTTTGGGTTTAGCCACCTAGTGAGGCTACCAGGCTCTGGGCTGGTGCTGGAGAATGTCTGCAAAGAGTCCTGTGATGTCATCCATTTTCAGGTCTCCCCACCTGAAATTCAGGTGTGGATACCAGCACCTGCTCTATTGGAGGTGGCAGAGGAGTGAAGTAAACTCTGTAATAGTCCTTGGTTATAGTTTTGTTTAGTGTGCTGGTTTTGTCGAATGCTGGTTATTCCAGCAGTGAAGTTGTCATGTGGACAGACTCAGGACCTCTGGTAGGCCAGGATGTTGCAGGCAGTGGAATTAGCTGTTGTTTTAGCTTTCCTTGGAGTAGGGTTATTCTGTCATGAGTTCTGTAATGGCTTGTGTTGGTTGACCTCCAGCCAGGAGGTGGCACTTTCAAGAGAGCACCAGCTGCAGTAGTAGAAGGGGGATTATAAGCGTGCCCTAAATTGGCCAGGATAAATATTTGGGTTTCTCAGGTGATGGGCAGGGACATAAAGCTCCCAAGAATTTGTGTCTTTTGTGTTCAGCAACCAGGGTGGGTAGAGAAAAAACATCAGGTGGGGGCAGGGTTAGGTGGGTTTGAGCTCAGTTTCTCCTTGGGCAGGGCTTGTTGCAGCCACTGTGGGAGATGGGTGATGGTTCTCAGGCCAATGGAGTTACGTTCCAAGGGAGAATATGGTTGCCCCTGTTGCGTAACACAAGTCACCAGGGAAGTGAGGGAAAGCCAGCAGTGACAGGCCTCACCCAAATCCCACATAGCCAACAAGGCCGGTCTCACTCCCACTGTGCCCTGCCAACAGTGCTGAGTTTACATCTAGGATCCCCAGGCATGTGCATGGGGCTCAGACCTTGCCCCAAACTACGAGCCTCCCTGCTGAGAAAGTAAGTATGGCTTTCAGGCCTTGCCCTTCCCCACCTGTCCACACAATTGGCTGTGGCTCCTGCAGCAATTC
The DNA here is from genome assembly GCF_028858775.2 of Pan troglodytes. NCBI lineage: Eukaryota > Metazoa > Chordata > Mammalia > Primates > Hominidae > Pan > Pan troglodytes. Next base: position 37,280,065 of record NC_086015.1, read on the forward strand.
CCATTTGCCCCCCAGATTCTGCTCAGGAAAATTTGTGCTCAGTCAAAATTATTTCAAATTTCAGTACTGGGTGTGGTGGCTCATGCCTGTAATCCCAGCACTTTGGGAGGCCAACGTGGTGTATCACCTGAGGTCAGGAGTTCGAGGCCAGCCTGGCCAACATGGTGAAACCCTGTCTCTACTAAAAATACAAAAATTAGCCAGGTGTGGTAGCACATGCCTGTAATCCAAGCTACTCAGGAGGCTGAGGCAGGATATCACTTGAACCCAGGAGGCGGAGGTTGTAGTGAGGCGAGATCACGGCACTGCACTCCGGCCTGGGCAACAAAGCAAGACTCCTTCTCAAAAAGAAAAAAATTACAAAATTTAGTTGGAAGCTTCTTTCACCCTACCTAGTGACCCCTACCTAGTTCCGCTGCATGCCTTCCCCAAGGACCCCTGTGAGGCAGAGTCAGGGATGGCTTACCTAGGCTTGAGCTGGGGACTGGGAGTACCTACAGGGCTCTTCTCATTGCTTCTTGTATTTTAATATTTTGCTCAGCTCCCTAAATCCATTCCAACTCTAGGTAAGGTTAAATTATTCTCCTGTGATCTGGATTTTCAGGTTCCCCAGTGAGGATGTGTGTTCCGAGGCAGGTTTTCCCCTCTCATACTTTGGGAACTCAGGTTTTTAGCTGTCTCACACAGTTTGCAGCCATGAGCCGCTTCTTCCACAGGATCTGTGAACTCTTTCGGTCTTCCTGGCACATTCCTGCTGTGGTTCTTGGAGCAAAAGTACACAGTGTGAGCTTCCACATGCTGTTCTGTCTGTCCAAGTAGGAGATGCACATTAGTCCTGTCTCCTATCTATCATGTTCTCATTCTTCTTTCTAGTCTTCAGATGAATAACTTCAATTGTTCGCTGATTTTCTTCTGCTTGCTCAATCTCTTGCTAAACCCCCATGGTGAAATTTTTTTTCAGCTATTGCAGTTTTCAGCTTCAGAATTTCTATTTGGTTTCTTTTTATAATTTCTACCTCTTTATTGCTATTCTCTATTTGTTCATATGTTGTTTTCTTGGTTTCCTGTTGTTCTTTTGTTCAGGATTTTCTTTAGTTATTTGAGCATATTTAAGATAGTGGATTTAAGTCTCTCTTTAGTAAGTTTAATGTCTGGGATTTTATAGGGATGGTGTTAGGTCCACGACTATGCCAAATGTCCACTCAGGGTCAGGTTCTGGCCCATGCTGAGGTCTGAGGGGAGTGGGTGGATGGGCATTTAGCTGAAAGAGCACTCGGGGGGCCGTAGGCAGGTGAATATTGTTTTATTCAGAAGCAGCTCTCAGCAACAGCTTTCTCATCAGCAGCTTACTTACACCAGCTTTCTCACACTGTCTATCTCAGCTCTCTGCTCTGGCTCTGCGGCCCCTGCCTTCCCCATGTCTGTAGGGGCACGGCCAGCTCTCCCTTGCTTTCAGGGTCAGCAGCTTAACTCTTTCTCTCTCTGGGCACCAGCGTGAGCCATGCCATGGCTCATCTGCAAGACGGACAGCTCTGGTTCTCCCTCTCTCTTTCTCTGGGCACCAGCACCATGTCAAGCCATGCCTGAGAGCCCTGTGCACAGTGTCAGCAAGGCAGTTATACCTTCTACAGACAGTTATACCTTCTACAGGCTTTGAGCCAAGTATGAACTTAACACAAACAGGTTATATAACAAGTGGAGGTGTGCGCCTATGCACCAATCCTGCTGTGTCATGCAGGCCTGGATGTCTGCCTCAGCCTATTCCTTGACTAAAGCACATCCACGTACCTTACAGATGGTTTCTGTGAATTTATTTTTTTCCCTTGTGAGTGGGCCATACTTTCCTGTTTCTTTGCATGCCTTGTAATTATTTTGCTGAGAACTGGACATTTTGAATATTATAATGTGGAACTCTGGAAATAAGACTCTACCCAAGGCTTTAATTTTCATTATTGAGGGCAGCCATCCACTTGTTTAATGAGTTTCCAAATTGTTTTTGCAAAGACTGTATTCCTTGTCAAGTGTGCTCACTGAACTCTCTGTTTTGTTATCTTAGCAGTTGACTAGTGACCTGAAAGAGATTTCCTTAAATACCTAGAGACAGAAAAAAAAGAAAAAGAAAAACACCCACAAAACCACAAGACCGTGCCTCTGGTCTTTGCATTCTGGCTGTAAGCTAGGACACTCCTTCAATGCTAAGCCAAGCTGATGGCAACCCTACCTTAGCCTTCACTTCTTGCTTGTGTGGAGTCCAAAGATCAGCCACAAGTGTAAGTCTAGGATCCTCTTAAGCCTTTTCTGATCATGCATCTGGGCCTGTGCATGTATACTATACTCCAGATTCCCCAGTATATGCTGTAGCCCTCCAAAGCTCTTATTCCCCCAAGAATCTTCCTCCTCATTCTCAGGTTTTTGGATCTGTCTGTTGCTTGCCTCATCCTCCATTTCTTGCCCCAGGCAGCAGTGGATAGTGTATGTCTTTAAATATTTCCATCAGATCCTGTGCAGGAAGCCCTCCAACCTGAGGAGGTAAAATTAAGGGTCAGCTTCCAGGTCAGTCTCTTACAGCAGGGGTCCCCAACCCCAAGGCTATGGACCAATACTGGTCAGTGGCCTGTTAGGAACTGGGCTTGGGCTGCATAGCAGGAGGTGAGTGGTCATTGAGTGAAACTTCATCTGTATTTACAGTCTTTCCGCATTGCTTGCATTACCACCTGAGTTCCGCCTCCTGTCAGATCAATGGCAGGATTAGATTCTCATAGGACCACAAACCCTACTGTGAACTGCACATGTAAGAGATCTAGGTTGTGCATTCCTTACGAGAATCTAATGCCTGATGATCTGTCACTGCCTCCCATCACCCCCATATGGGACTGTCTAGTTGCAGGAAAACAAGCTCAGGGCTTCCACTGATTCTACATCATGGTGAGTTGTATAATTAATTTTTATATATTACAGTGTAATGATAATAGAAACAAAATGCACAACAAACGTAATGTGCTTGGATCATCCTGAAACCATCCCCCATCCCAGTTCATGGAAAAATTGTCCACAAAACTGGTCCCTGGTGCCAAAAACGTTGGGAACTGCTGCCTTAGAGAATGCAGAAACCGGTCAAATGCATAACCAAAATGTTTTGAGAACAAGGTCATAGTGCTGAGCCTGGGACCAGCAAGCTGCATCAGAACCCAAGCCACCATCCATAAGACTACCACCAGGCTGGGGAGTAGAGGATGCTAGGTGGGCAAGCAAAATCCCCCATAATTCTTTCCTATCAAAATTCAGCTGCCTCTTTCTTTATTAAGCACTCCCTGGTGGACTTAAATATTTTATTAGACTCCAGAGTCTGAAATGTCGATTCTGTCATTTTTCCCCATTTAATGTTTGCTTCAGTAGAGGGACCAATTCTTGGCGCTCCCTATTCTGCTAATTCTGTGATGTCGCTTCCGTTACAACTACTTTAGAAAACAATTTGGAAACATAAATTTCTTCAGATTTATATAGTAAATCTGTAAACCAACAACTCTACTCTGTTGACATTCCGGAGCTGTGGTTCTCAAATGGGGCAATTTTGCCGCTCTGTGGACATTTGGAAATGCCTGGAGACATTTTTTGATTTTCACAACTGGGGTGCACCATTAGCATCTAGTGGGTAGAGATCATGGATGTTGTGAAACATCTTACAATACACAGGACTACCCTCTCCCTCCAGCCTCCAGCAACAAAGATTTATCCGGCCCTACATGTTAAAAGAGCTAAGATTGAGAAACCGTCATCCAGAGAAATGTGTCCATGTACACTAGGAGAATGCTCATAGCTTCATCATTTATAAGAGTCCTAAACGGGAAATGATCCAAATGCCTATCAACAGTAGAAGGGATAAATATATTCTTGTGTGCATTCAGTGAGATACTTTATAGCTATAAAAATGTAGTACAAACACTTATAAAGAACTACAAGAAAGTACTTGGCACAGTGGCATGCACCTGTAGTCTCAGCTACTGAGAAGGCTGAAGTGAAGGATCACTTGAGCCCAGGAGCTCGAGGCCAACCTGGGCAACATAGCCAGACATCGCTCTCCAAAAAAACAAAAATAAATGAATAAGGAAATGCAAGAAAATGATTTCCATAAATTTCACGACAGAGATCACCTATAGGGGAAAAGTTGAAGGGGGAATTCAGATTAGGAGAGTAGACATGAGGATCATCTGGGTTGCTGGTGATGTTCTATTTCTTGAACTGGGTGGTGTTTATATAAGGGTTCACTTTAACAAAATGTACATTTGTATTCTATTACTTGTATTTATATCTCATAATAAAAAGATAAAAATAAAGGCTGCCAGTAATTACAGTATTTATTTTCTATTATACTCCCTACTCTATCAAGTCATATTCTTATTCAGATCTTCAAACTGACCATAGTCCCAGCATAGATGTTCATTCATTCAATCATCGGTATTTACCGAACATCTACTATAAGTATTTACCGAACATCTACTATAAGTCAGGAACTGTTCTAAACACTAGGAATACACAATGGAACAAGATAGACATCTTGCATTCCAGAGCGGGGAGACAGGAAGTAATTAATAAACAAAAAGGTATAAAAGATAATTTTGAGGGGGGCTAAGTACTTTGAGAACAAGACAGAGTTAAATGAGGGAGGCTGACTGAAGTGAGAGTGACCGGAATGAGCTATTTTAGGTCAGTGAAGGCTTTTGTGAAGATGACAATTGAGGAGATAACTGACCTGTATCAAATGAAGGAAGGGCCTACATGAAGTTCTGCAGGAAGAATATTCCATATAAAGGAAGCAGATATTATTGAGGCTTTTAAGTACAAAAGTATTTGATGTGTTTGAGGAACCTCAGGAAATAAAAGTGTGGCTAGTGTGGCGTGAATGAGGGAAGAGTGACAGGAGATGGAGTTGGTGCAGTGGGCAAGGCCTCCATCGTGTACCATTTTGGTAGACCATGGAAAGCATTTGTATTTTTTTCTTTTTCTTTTTTCTTTTTTTTTGCACACAGAGTCTTGCTCTGTCACCCAGGTTGGAGTGCAGTGGCGCGATCTCCACTCACTGCAACCTCTGCCTCCCGTGTTCAAGTGATTCTTCTGCCTCAGCCTCCCAAGTAGCTGAGACTACAGGCTCCCGTCACCACACCTGGCTAATTTTTGTGTTTCTGGTAGAGATGGGGTTTCACCATGTCAGCCAGGCTGGTCTCGAATTTCTGACCTCAGGTGATCTTCCCACCTCGGCCTCCCAAAGTGCTGGGATTACAGGCGTGAGCCACCTTGCCCGGCCTGTATTTTTTTTTAAGTGCTATGAGAAGCCACTGAAAATGCTGCTATTGTGTAGGATGCAGGAGGGAAGACATGGGGTCATAGTCCACTTGTGCTGCTATAACAAAATACCACAGGACTGTGTAATTTATAAACAATAGAAATTTATTTTTCATAGTTCTGGAGGCTGGGAAGTCTAAGATCAATGTGCTGGCCGATTTGGTGTCTGGTGAGGGCTGCTCTGCTTCCAAGATGGTGTCTTGTTGCTGCATCCTCTGGAGGATTGCTGTGTCCTCACCTGGCAGAAGGGATGAAAAGGCAAAAAGGGGCTGAATTCACTCCCTCAAGCTCTCTTATAAGGGCATTAATCCCATTCATGAGGACAGAGCTCTCACGGCCTACTCCCCTCCTTGAGGTCCTCTTCCTAAAACTGTCACATTTTATATGTTTTCACATAAAGTTTGAAGGGGACACAAACATTCAAATCATAGCACATATGGAGATGAATTTGGGTGAGACAATAGTGGTTGTGAGGTGGAGATGTTGTAGAGTGGATAGATTGAGAAGGTGGAGTCAAGAATATGTGATAATGGACTGGAAGTGAGGTGTGAGGAAACAGCGGAATCAGGGACAATTCCTAGGTTTTTGTCTTAACAATCAAGGGGATAGTAGGGACTTTCGCTTTGAGAAGACTGGGGAGTAAGAAACTTGGATCAAGAGGTTAATTAGGGCCATATTACGTTGTGATGTCTATTAGGCACTCCGGGGGAGATGTCAGGTCAGCTGTTGAATATGATTCTTCTTCACAGATTTTTTTTTACACTTTAAAATTCTTTTTCTCTTTTTTGTAATTTTTTTTGTTGTTGTTTTTATTTTGTCATTTTTTTCTGCTTCTAACACACCAAAACTCACTCCTTCCTTCCTTCCTTCCTTCCTTCCTTCCTTCCCTCCCTCTCTATTTCTTTTTTTTCTTTTTTTTTTTTTTGAGACAGAGTCTCACTCTGTTGCCCAGGCTGGAGTGCAGTGGCACGATCTTGGCTCACTGCAAGCTTCACCTCCTGGGTTCACGCCATTCTCCTGGCTCAGCCTCCAAGTAGCTGGGACTACAGGCACCCGCCACCATGCCCGGCTAATTTTTTGTATTTTTAGTAGAGACGGGGTTTCACCCTGTTAGCCAGGATAGTCTCAATCTCCTGACCCCTTGATCCATGGGCCTCGGCCTCCCAAAGTGCTGGGATTACAGGCGTGAGCCACCGCGCCCGGCCTTTCTCACTCTTTCTTTCTTTCGAGTCAGGGTCTTGCTATGTTGCCCAGGCTGGTCTCAAACTCCTGGCCTCAAGCAATCCTCCTGCTTCAGCCTCCCAAAGTGCTGGGACTACAAGTGTCCCATCGCACTGGGTCCTTCTTCATAGAGTTAATGGACTAGATTTCAGGATATCTAGAGTTCCCTTCAACCATATTAAAAACATTCAACAAATTGCCAGTTGACTTAATGAATTAGACAACATGCATAGAATGCTATTCCATTAAGTGGTATGCAAAGATAATAATTTTTTTTTTTTTTTTTTTTGAGACGGAGTCTTGCTCTGTCGCCCAGGCTGGAGTGCAGTGGTGTGATCTCAGCTCACTGCAAGCTCCACCTCCCGGGTTCACGCCATTCTCCTGCCTCAGCCTGCCGAGTAGCTGGGACTACAGGCGTCCCCCACCACGCCTGGCTAATTTTTTGTATTTTTAGTAGAGATGGGGTTTCATCGTGTTAGCCAGGATGGTCTTGATCTCCTGACCTCGTGATCCGCCCGCCTCGGCCTCCCAAAGTGCTGGGACTACGGGCGTGAGCCACCGCGCCTGGCCCCAAGATAATCATTTTTAATCTAAAAAAGTAGATTATAAAACAGTTACCTATGGTTTGCCACCATTTTTAAGAACACAGTATATTATAACAACTCATTGGAAGCTTGAAGCAGATAGAATGGAATCTGAGCAGTAGTTACTTCAGGTGCTGGGGTGAGTGTCGTTTTATCCTTTTAAATTCTTGTTATTGGTAATTTAAAATGTTTTCAATAATCATGCATTACCTGTATAACGTTTTAAAAAAAAAAAATCCATGGTCTCTTTCAGCTGGGCAGTCTGCGGCTGGGTAATCTGTCAGGTGAGGGACATCAAGGTGATCAGACTCAGAGGATGGACCAGATACAAAGTGGGAGAGGCGAAGAGGCCCAGTTCCAGGGCCGGGGGCGAGGGGTGGGCGGTCCAAAGGGCACCGCCCCTGCGGGTCACGTGCTCGCCGACCACCAATGGCCGCCTCCGAGCCCACCTTGGGGACGGGGCGGGGCGCCTGGCTGGCGTCACCAGGACAACGGGCGTCGCCGGCGCCGTGTGACTTCGGGCTGTGGGCTCGCTCGCGGCTCTTCGGCCATGGTGAGTCTGGGACCCGCGTCTGCCTAGCTGCCCCGCCCCACCCCTACCGGGCTGGGTCCCCACGCCGCCGCCCGCTAGGGTCGGGCGGGCGGCGCAGGGGTCGTGGAGAGGCCGGGCCGCGGCCTGCGAGGCTGCTGGGCAGGGCAGGGCTGGGCGGGCCCGGGGAGGGGTAACCTGGGGGATTCAGAGCGCCCGCCTGCCGGGGGGCGACCGCGATGCAGCGTTTCCTGCCGCTGGAGTCGGGGTGACAGCCCGGACCCCCACCCAGTGGGCCGCCGGACGACGTGACGCTGTTTGGCCCGAGAGAGCCTGGGAAGCCACCCAAGGAGGGTGTGGTTAAAAAAAAAAATCTTGTATATGGATATCATATGTATTTATATTTACACTAAAGCAGTCTATATGCCTCCAGTTTTGTTTCTATGCAATTATGTGTAACTAATATAAGACATATGTCTTCCTTTCAAAATCAGCATTCTGATAGGTTTTTTAGCACGTGGAAATTAAAATTTTTGATTTTAGAGACCCCTCCCCTCCTTTCTAAAAAATAGAGGGCATTAAGCTGGAGGGTTTTTTTTTCTGAGTGCCGCACCCTCACTAAGGGATTTAATTAATTCATAATTAGTGCATTGTAAACGTCTTAAATCATTACCTTTGTTCAGTTAACTTCAGACGGCGTGGGCATAACACCTGGCCCCCTTTAAGCTCGTTTTAAAAACGTTACTCGGTTTCACTCGGCGGAGGTGCTGGCTTGAACAGACAAGTTCAGAGAATTGCCAACCGAAGGCATAATTCTCCAGAGGCCTTCACGGGGTGTAAGAGAAGAGAGGAGCTAGACTCCTTGCTTGGGGACACACCCTTGGTATAGAATACTTGAGGAGGTATGGCGGTAGGTGTAGGTAATAGGGAAATACTTAGTTTTGTTTTAACCATGAGTAATTAAGTGGAGATTTTCTCCTTATCTGCAGGAGTTTAGTGGAAGTGCTGATGAGCTGAGAATGCAGGGTGCTCCCCGAGTGCCAGCTGGCCTCATGGAGAAAAAACTATCATTAGGAATCCTGGCTGGCTCAGTTTTTTTCTTAATAACCAAGGAGAGGGATGGTGGTGGGAGGTGGATGGTGTCTCTCATTGACTCTGGAAAAGCAACTTCCAAATGTGTGGCATTATTGCTGGCAGGAGAAAAACATCACCCATAAATCACAGTACCATGTAATGCCTTTATTTTGTGTATGTTTCTTTTTAAATTGCGAATTGCTTTTTAAGTGACAAATTAATGGAGCTGGCAAGAGTTTCAGAAAGTGAATTTTATGAAGATATAAGTGTTTCAAATATTGCAGTAATTTACTGTAATATGTTATATGTGAGAAAAGTCCTAACAATTGTAGCAAGGAGAAAGAATATCCAGGAATTAATTTTTCACAGCTCTCTGAAGTCTCATATTCCTCCTGTCATCCATTTTCCTTTATTTTTACTTCTTCCACTTCTTTCGTTCTGACCCACAGCCCACCCTCATTCACTATTGTGAATTTTAGAGTTTTACTTTAAAATAAAAGCATTTACTGTAGTTTTGTATTAGTGGTTGCTTTGCTGAACTTAATAATGCTTTGCTTTTTGTTTGTCTTTAAGCATTAAGAATTTAACTCACAGGAGCTTAATTGATTGATAAGGTGCCCAGGCTTCCATGGAAGTGGGGAATGGTTGGTACAGGAGGGAGAGGGATGAAGCGGCTGCATATATATGTCATCCCCAAAACTGTATTCTTTTTTTTTTTTTTTTTTTTGAGACGGAGTCTTGCTCTGTCGCCCAGGCTGGAGTGCAGTGGTGCGATCTCGGCTCACTGCAAGCTCCGCCTCCCGGGTACACGCCATTCTCCTGCCTCAGCCTCCCGAGTAGCTGGGACTACAGGCGAGTGCCACCACGCCCAGCTAATTTTTGTATTTTTAGTAGAGATGGGGTTTCACCATGTTGGTCAGGATGGTCTCCGTCTCTTGACCTTGTGATCCTCCTGCCTTGGCCTCCCAAAGTGCTGGGATTGCAGGCTTGAGCCACCATGCCTGGCCCCCAGAACTGTGTTCTAAATCACATTACACTTCCTTAACTGCTTGAATCTAAACAAAACTTTAGCCGTTGATATAAATGACTTGGCACATTAATTTTGGAACTATTTCTCAATGAAAATTTCTTCAATTAAGTCATTTATTTCTACTCTATAATAATAATGACAGCTAATATTTATTGTGTACATATGTACATAGTTATTACTATAGAGGCAGTAGAAATTTTTCTAAGAGTCGTAAATGATCACAACAACCTTGTGATGAAGATACCTTTATCCTATTTTAGAGATGAGGAAATTGAGGCACAGAGAGGTAAAGTAACTTGCCTAGGTCACCCCACTGATAAATTGAGCCACTTTTAAAACCTGGCAGTTTCTCTCAACCTGTTTATGGATTGTACTGTAACGTATAGTGTATCTTTATATGTTTCCTCATATATATGTTAGGAAATTAGTTTTCTTTCTTATTAGGACTTAAGGTTTTTGAGCACTTATAAATGACTTGTGTTTTGTTGTTCCTGGCACTGGGTTAGATACTACGGAACAGGGTAGGCATGCTTAGCCTTCTCTCCCCTCTTTCTTCTTTCCTTCTTTCACAAAGTTGAAATGAGAAGGAATTAATAAAGACATGAATTAGATCAGCGTTCTTACTCACAGCTATACTAGCATTGAGTTTCTCCTGTCACATCAGTTCAGTTAAGGAATTGGCATCCGCTTTTTGTGTGAATCACAAAGACAAGTGTTTTACATAAAGCCTTTTGGATGTGGAGGATTTAACAGTGTTTTTAAAAAATGTATTCTCTGAGATTTTCCTAATTTTTAGATTTTAGTTTCATATTCTACAATTGTTATGAAAAGACTTCAAGGCTGGGCTCAGTGGCTCACGCCTGTAATCCCAGCACTTTGGGAGGCTGAGATGGGAGGATTGCTTCAGTCCCGGAGTTCAAGACCAGTCTGGGCAACATGGTGAGACCCATCTCTACTAAAAATTTGAAAAATTAGCCAGGCATGGTGGTGCACGCCTGTGGTCCTACCTATTTGGGCAGCTGAGGTGGAAGGATCCCTTGAGTCCAGGAGCTCAAGGCTGTGCTGAATTGTGTTCACACCACTGCCCTCCAGTCTGGGCAACAGAGCAAGGCCCCGTATCCAAAAAAAAAAAAAAAAAAAAAAAGAAAAGAAAAAAAGGCATCTAATAATTGTTTAAATTTTAATTCATATGGAACAAAATCTATTGGGATATATATGACTTGTCAAGTTTTTGTTATTGTTTAACACTTTATTGTGTAAAGCAGATTTAGTTTTTGGAAATAAATAATATTTTATCATATAATTTTCCAGTTTAATTTGTTCATTTCGACTTTCCTATTTTGACACTTCTCTTTCTGTATTTGTGGTCAAGACTTGTCACAGGTATTGGGAAGCAGAAGATGGAGAGAACACTGCAAAAATAGTTTGCCCATTAAAGTGATTTTTAAAATTTTTAATTTTTAAATTTTTTAATTATACTTTAAGTTCTAGGGTACATGTGCACAATGTGCTGGTTTGTTACATATGTATACATGGGCCATGTTGGTGTGCTGTACCCATTAACTTGTCATTTACATTAGGTATATCTCCTAATGCTATCCCTCCGCCCTCCCCCTACCCCTCAACAGGCCCCAGTGTGTGATGTTCCCCACCCTGTGTCCAGGTGTTCTCATTGTTCAATTCCCACCTATGAGTGAGAACATGCGGTGTTTGGTTTTCTGTCCTTGTGATAGTTTGCCCAGAATGATGGTTTCTGGCTTCATCCATGTCCTTGCAAAGGACATGAACTCATCCTTTTTTATGGCTGCATAGTATTCCATGGTGTATATGTGCCACATTTTCTTAATCCAGTCTATCATTGTTGGACATTTGGGTTGGTTCCAAGTCTTTGCTATTGTGAATAGTGCCGCGGTAAACATACGTGTGCATGTGTCTTTATAGCAGCATGATTTATAATCCTTTGGGTATATACCCAGTAATGGAATTGCTGGGTCAAATGGTATTTCTAGTTCTAGATCCTTGAGGAATCGCCGCACTGTCTTCCACAATGGTTGAACTAGTTTACAGTCCCACCAACAGTGTAAAAGTGTTCCTATTTCTCCACATCCTCTTCAGCACCTGTTGTTTCCTGACTTTTTAATGATCGCCATTCTAACTGGTGTGAGATGGTATCTCATTGTGGTTTTGATTTGCATTTCTCTGATGGCCAGTGATGATGAGCATTTTTTCATGTGTCTGTTGGCTGCATAAATGTCTTCTTTTGAGAAGTGTCTGTTCATATCCATTGCCCAGTTGTTGATGGGGTTGTTTGATTTTTTTCTTGTAAATTTATTTAAGTTATTTGTAGATTCTGGATATTAGCCCTTTGTCAGATGGGTAGATTGCAAAAATTTTCTCCCATTCTGTAGGTTGCCTGTTCACTCTGATTGTAGTTTCTTTTGCTGTGCAGAAGCTCTTTAGTTTAATTAGATCCCATTTGTCAATTTTGGCTTTTGTTGCCATTGCTTTTGGTGTTTTAGTCACGAAGTCCTTGCCCATGCCTGTGTCTTGAGTGGTATTGCCTAGGTTTTCTTCTAGGGTTTTTATGGTTTTAGGTCTTACATTTAAGTCTTTAATCCATCTCGAATTAATTTTTGTATAAGGTATAAGGAAGGGATCCAGTTTCAGCTTTCTATATATGGCTAGCCAGTTTTCCCAGCACCATTTATTAAATAGGGAATCCTTTCCCCATTTCTTATTTTTGTCAGGTTTGTCAAAGATCAGATGTTTGTAGATGTGTGGTGTTATTTCTGAGGGCTCTGTTCTGTTCCATTGGTGTATATATCTGTTTTGGTACCAGTACCATGCTGTTTTGGTTACTGTAGCCTTGTAGTATAGTTTGAAGTCAGGTAGCATGATGCCTCCAGCTTTGTTCTTTTGGCTTAGAATTGTCTTGGCAATGCAGGCTCTTTTTTGGTTCCATATAAACTTTAAAGTAGTTTTTTCCAATTCTGTGAAGAAAGTCATTGGTAGCTTGATGGGGATGGCATTGAATCTGTAAATTACCTTGGGCAGTATGGCCATTTTCACGATATTGATTCTTCCTATCCATGAGCATGGAATGTTCTTCCATTTGTTTGTGTCCTCTTTTATTTTGTTGAGCAGTGGTTTATAGTTCTCCTTTAAGAGGTCCTTCACATCCCTTGTAAGTTGGATTCCTAGGTATTTTATTCTCTTTGAAACAATTGCAAATGGGAGTTCACTCATGATTTGGCTCTCTGTTTGTCTGTTATTGGTGTATAGGAATGCTTGTGATTTTTGCACATTGATTTTGTATCCTGAGACTTTGCTGAAGTGGCTTATCAGCTTAAGGAGATTTTGGGCTGAGATAATGGGGTTTTCTAAATATACAATCATGTCATCTGCAAACAGGGACAATGTGACTTCCTCTTTTCCTAATTGAATACTCTTTATTTCCTTCTCCTGCCTGATTGCCCTGGCCAGAACTTTCAACACTATATTGAATAGGAGTGGTGAGAGAGGGCATCCCTGTCTTGTGCCAGTTTTCAAAGGGAATGCTTCCAGTTTTTGCCCATTCAGTATGATATTGACTGTGGGTTTGTCATAAATAGCTCTTATTATTTTGAGATATGTTCCATCATTACCTAGTTTATTGAGAGTTTTTAGCAAGAAGGGCTGTTGAATTTTGTCAAAGGCCTTTTCTGCATCTATTGAGATAATCATGTGGTTTTTGTCTTTGGTTCTGTTTATATGATGGATTACGTTTATTGATTTGTGTATGTTGAACCAACCTTGCATCCCAGGGATGAAGCCAACTTGATCGTGTTGGATAAGCTTTTTGATGTGCTGCTGGATTCAGTTTGCCAGTATTTTATTGAGGATTTTTGCATCGATGTTCATCAGGGATATTGGTCTAAAATTCTCTTTTTTTGTTGTGTCTCTGCCAGGCTTTGGTATCAGGATGATGTTGGCCTCATAAAATGAGTTAGGGAGGATACCCTCTTTTTCTGTTGATTGGAATAGTTTCAGAAGGAATGGTACGAGCTCCTCTTTGTACCTCTGGAAGAATTCGGCTGTGAATCTGTCTGGTCCTGGACTTTTTTTGGTTGGTAGGCTATTAATTATTGCCTCAATTTCAGAGCCTGTTATCAGTCTATTTAGGGATTCAACTTCTTCCTGGTTTAGTCTTAGGAGGGTATATGTGTCCAGGAATTTATCCATTTCTTCTGGATTTTCTAGTTTATTTGCATAGAGGTGTTTACAGTATTTTCTGATGGTAGTTTGTATTTCTGTGCAATCAGTGGTGATATTCCATTTATGATCTTTTATTGCATCTATTTGATTCTTCTCTCTTTTCTTCTTTATTAGTCTTGCTAGCAGTCTATCAATTTTGTTGATCTTTTCAAAAAACCGACTCCTGGATTCTTTGATTTTTTTGAAGGGTTTTTTGTGTCTCTATCTCCTGCAGTTCTGCTCTGATCTTAGTTATTTCTTGCCTTCGGCTAGCTTTTGAATGTGTTTGCTCTTTCTTCTCTAGTTCTTTTAATTGTGATGTTAGAGTGTCAATTTTAGATCTTTTCTGCTTTCTCTTGTGGGCATTTAGTGCTATAAATTTCCCTCTACACACTGCTTTAAATGTGTCCCAGAGATTCTGGTATGTTGTGTCTTTGCTCTCATTGGTTTCAAAGAACATCTTTATTTCTGCCTTCATTTTGTTATATACCCAGTAGTCATTCAGGAGCAGGTTGTTCAGTTTCCATGTAGAGCACTTTTGAGTGAGTTTCTTAATCCTGAGTTCTAGTTTGATTGCACTGTGGTCTGAGAGACAGTTTGTTATAATTTCTGTTCTTTTACATTTGCTGAGGAGTGCTTTACTTCCAACTATGTGGTCAATTTTGGAATAAGTGCAATGTGATGCTGAGAAGAATGCATATTCTGTTGATTTCGGGTGGAGAGTTCTGTAGATGTCTATTAGGTCCACTTGGTGCAGAGCTGAGTTCAATTCCTGGATATCCTTGTTAACTTTCTGTCTCATTGATCTGTCTAATGTTGACAGTGGGGTGTTAAAGTCTCCCATTATTATTGTGTGGGAGTCTAAGTCTCTTTCTAGGTCTCTAAAGGCTTGCTTTATGTATCTGGGTGCTCCTGTATTGGGTGCATATATATTTAGGATAGTTAGCTCTTGTTGTTGAATTGATCCGTTTACCATTATGTAATGGCCTTCTTTGTCTCTTTTGATCTT
This sequence comes from Pan troglodytes, assembly GCF_028858775.2. Taxonomy (NCBI): domain Eukaryota; kingdom Metazoa; phylum Chordata; class Mammalia; order Primates; family Hominidae; genus Pan; species Pan troglodytes. The sequence goes on from NC_086015.1 coordinate 37,295,085, forward strand.
TGTTGGTTTAAAGTCTGTTTTATCAAAGATAGAATTGCAACCCCTGCTTTTTTTGTTTTCCATTTGCTTGGTAGATCTTCCTCCATCCCTTTATTTTGAGCCTATGTGTGTCTCTGCATGTGATATGGGTCTCCTGAATACAGCACACTGTTGGGTCTTGACTATCCAATTTGCCCGTCTGTGTCTTTTAATTGGAGCATTTAGCCCATTTACATTTAAGGTTAATATTGTTATGTGTGAATTTGATTGTGTCATTATGATGTTAGCTGGTTATTTTGCTCGTTCGCTGATGCAGTTTCTTCCCAGCATTGATAGTCTTTGCAGTTTGGCATGTTTTTGCAGTGGCTGGTACTGGTTGTTCCTTTCCATGTTTAGCACTTCCTTCAGGAGCTCTTGTAAGGCAGGCCTGGTGGTGACAAAATCTCTCAGCATTTGTTTGTCTGTAAAGGATTTTATTTCTCCTTCACTTCTGAAGCTTAGTTTGGCTGGATATGAAATTCTGGGTTGAAAATTCTTTTCTTTAAAAATGTTGAATATTGGCCCCCACTCTCTTCTGGCTTGTAGATTTTCCGCCAAGAGATCCGCTGTTAGTCTGATGGGCTTCCCTTTGTGGGTAACCTGACCTTTCTCTCTGGCTGCCCTTAACATTTTTTCCTTCATTTCAACTTTGGTGAATCTGACAATTATGTGTCTTGGTATTGCTCTTCTCAAGGATTATCTTTGTGGCATTCTCTGTATTTCCTGAATTTGAATGTTGGCCTGCCTTGCTAGGTTGGGGATGTTCTCCTGGATAATATCCTGCAGAGTGTTTTCCAACTTGGTCCCATTCTCCCCATCACTTTCAGGTACACCAATCAGACGTATATTTGGTCTTTTCACATAGTCACATATTTCTTGGAGGCTTTGTTCATTTCTTTTTATTCTTTTTTCTCTAAACTTCTCTTCTCACTTCATTTCGTTCATTTGATCTTCCATCACTGATACCCTTTCTTCCACTTGATCAAATCGGCTACTGAAGCTTGTGCATGCATCACGTGGTTCTCATGCCATGGTTTTCAGCTCCATCAGGTCATTTAAGGTCTTCTCTACACTATTTATTCTAGTTTGCCATTCGTCTAATCTTTCTTCAAGGTTTTTAGCTTCTTTGCGATGGGTTCGAACATCCTCCTTTAGCTTGGAGAAGTTTGTTATTACCGATCATCTGAAGCCTTCTTCTCTCAAAGTCATTCTCCATCCAGCTTTGTTCTGTTGCTGGCAAGGAGCTGCGTTCCTTTGGAGGAGAAGAGGTGCTCTGATTTTTAGAATTTTCAGCTTTTCTGCTCTGGTTTCTCCCCATCTTTGTGGTTTTATCTACCTTTGGTCTTTGATGATGGTGATGTACAGATAGGGTTTTGGTGTGGATGTCCTTTCTGTTTGTTAATTTTCCTTCTAACAGTCAGGACCCTCAGCTGCAGGTCTGTTGGAGTTTGCTGGAGGTCCACTCCAGACCCTGTTTGCCTGGGTATCACCAGCGGAGGCATCAGAACAGCAAATATTGCGGAACGGCAAATGTTGCTGCCTGATCCTTCCTCTGGAAGCTTCGTCTCAGATGGGCACCCGGCTGTATGAGGTGTCAGTCGGCCTCTACTGGGAGATGTCTCCCAGTTAGGCTGCTCAGGGGTCAGGGACCCACTTGAGGAGGCAGTCTGTCTGTTCTCAGATCTCCAACTCTGTGCTCAGAGAACCACTACTCTCTTCAAAGCTGTCAGACAGGGACATTTAAGTCTGCAGAAGTTTCTGCTGCCTTTTGTTCAGTTGTGCCCTGCCCCCAGAGGTGGAGTCTACAGAGGCGGGCAGGCCTCCTTGAGCTGCAGTGGGCTCCGCCCAGTTCGAGCTTCCCGGCTGCTTTGTTTACCTACTCAAGCCTCAGCAATGGCGGGCCCCTCTCCTCCAGCTTCTCTCCTGCCTTGCAGTTCAATCTCAGACTGCTGTGTTAGCAATGAGCGAGGCTCCGTGGGCGTGGGACCCTCTGAGCCAGGCGCGGGATATAATTTCCTGGTGTGCCGTTTGCTAAGACCATTGGAAAAGCGCAGTATTAGAGTGGGAGTGTCCCGATTTTCCAGGTACCATTTGTCACGGCTTCCCTTGGCTAGGAGAGGGAACTCCCCGACCCCTTGCACTTTCCAGGTGAGGCAATGCCCCGCCCTGCACCATGGGCTGCACCCACGGTCCGACAAGCCCCAGTGAGATGAACCTGGTACCTCAGTTGGAAATGCAGAAATCACCCATCTTCTGCATCGCTCACGCTGGGAGCTATAGACTGGAGCTGTTCCCATTCCGCCATCTTGGAACCTCCAACCCTAAAGTGATTTTTTTTTTTAACTCAAGGTTTACAGACAGTTTTTTGTCATTATATGACACAGTTAAGAGAATTTATATGAGATCTATGTTAATAGATCAAGGAAAGTAGAGATTTCTCTATTAATTTTCTTTCTCTTGACAATATTCATCTCCCTTTTGTCTGCACTATTGTGGGGTAGGGAGTAATTTTTAGTAATTGTAACAGTAGCTTTCTTTTATAGAACCCATTCTCTGTATCCAGTTCTGGGCTGATCACATTTATTTTACTCAATTCTTCAATGTCGCTAAGAAATTGGCATTTGTTATTTAATTTTATTTATTTATTTATTAATTTTTTTGGAGACAGGGCCTCGTTCTGCCACTCAGGCTGGAGTGCAGTGGCTCAGCTCACTGCAACTTCGAACTCTTGGGCTCAAGCAGTCCTCCCACTTCATCCTCCCAAAGTGCTGGGATTACAGATGTGAGGCACTGCACCCAGCCTGAGTTTGACATTATTCCCATTTAATAGGGCTAAATTGAGTAGGCAGTTTGCCCAAGGTCATATAGTTAGTGAGTGGCAGAGCCAGGATTTGAACTCAACCAGTCTGTTTCCAAAGCCTGGGCTCTTAACCATTACATTATGGCTTCTTGCCAAACTAAAGATTGTGCCCAGTGCCTGGCACAAATGTACTAATTACACCAAGATTAAGAGTCTTAATGTCTTAACTGAGTCAGCAGTCTCTTTTAAATTTTATGACAAGCTGTTGTCATGTTGTCTAATGACATCCTGAAGGATTTACTGGGTTTTTTTTTGGTTTTCCAGTTCAGACAACCAAAGCTCAGATATGGACAGCTATGGGTTGGGTACACTTTTATTGCTGTTTTCTCTACCTCACTTTGAATCTCACTGCTATCCTGTGTAGTGTCTATATCAGCCACTTCCTCTTCCAGCACTAGGGTGGCCATGAGAGAGACAGGGATGGAGCAGGGAAGTCTAAGGAGACAGAACAGGGCATTTACTGGGAAGTTTTTAATAGAGTCAGAATCAAGGTTCAAACTCAGATTTCCCAGTTCTCAGTGCTGCCTCTACAGCTTCGTCTTTCCATTGATTTTTTTTGTTCTTTGGGTTTCTGTCCAACACATATTTATTGTGTGCTACTGTGTGCTAGTGACTGTTCTAGTCAGTGGATATCCAGCAGTGCGCGAACCGAGTATGGCTCTTCTCTCATGGAACTTATATTCTAGTGGCAGGGAGACAGATAATAAACAGATAAGGTGGTGAAAAGTACTTTGGAGAAAAATAAAGCTGGGTAGGAGAGAAAGAATTCTAGGGTAGGGTTGGAGAGTGAATGAGGGAAGGGATGTGTTGCTTTTAATGTAGAATAGAAGGGAAGGCCTCTCTGATAAGGTGACATTTGAGCAGAGGATATGCCATGGGAATGCCTGAAGAAAGACTGTGTCAAGAGAGGGCACTAGTCAAAGGTGCCGAGGCAAGAACATGCCTGGTGTGTTGGATGAACAGCAAGAAAACCAGTGGGGCTGGAGTGTAGTAAGAGAGGGGAGTGTGGTAGGAAGTAAGATCAAAGGGAGTCAAATCATGTAGGACTTTTAACCTATGTAAAGGATTTTGACTTTTCCTGTGATGGAAGGGGAAGGGATTGGTGGGGTTTATGTAGAGAAGTGGCATATATGACTTATATTTTATAAGAGAACCATTGTGGAGTAAAATTAGGGGAGAAGGGACAAAGCAGGGTGACTGTTGCATTTTTGTTGCAGTAATCCATAGGATTAGCTGATGGATTGGTTATGGAATATAAATGATTTTGATGATTTGAGCCTGAGCAAGAGGAAGAAGGAACTGCCATTTGCTGAGATGAAGACCATGGAAGGAGAAAGTTTGGAGTAGGGATGAAGAAAGCAGGAATTGGACTTCATTGACTCTTGAAGTGTTAGAGTTGGAAGAGACTTCGAGTTTATCTAGTACAGTCGTTTCCTTTTACAAGCTAGTAATACTAAATACTGAGAGGTTAAATGACTTTCCCAGAGTCAAACAGCCTATACTACCTGTTGTGCAGCATAAAGAGCCCTGGAGTTGTAGTCATGAGATGTTAAGTTCAAATTGTAGCTTTTTTGTTTCTTAGCTCTGAACCTTGGTCAAGTCATTTATTTTCTCCAAGTCTGTTTTTCTTCCATCAAAAGGGATAATAAAGACTTCCATTTCCTGTTACGATGTTGCAAGTTGCAACAGTTGACATTATTGCTCCCACTGTGGTAGTGAGAAAAGTCAGAGAAGGTGCAAAATCATAATTTTAAAAAACCTATCAGAGTTGACACAAAAAAATCTAAAGAAACAAAAATCTGGAAAGTAATAAGTGAGCCTTCTCAAGAGAAAAAAAAAAGAGATACATAGGTACTTTCATCTATGGTGGAACAGCAAGAGGAAGAATTTGCAATAGATAGTTAAAGAGAAGTCAACAGTTACTGACTGCACATAGGCTGGAGTGACAATTTGGAATCCTGAGGAGTTCCAGCTACAGTGCAGGACTACACCTACCTGCCAACTTTTCCCATGGGCCTTCACTTAGTACATTGGAATAGGAGTTCGGATGCTGGGGCAAGGGAAAGAGCTAAGAAGGATCCTGCTGAGGTGGGTGGATTCTGCTGAAGGTTGGGGGCAGGGCAGGAGAGTTAAGAGAAATCCCTGTAGTGCACCAGGGGGTTTATGAAGTCTAAGCCTGGGCGTGCAACAGGCTGGGGGCATGGCAAGACAGCTAAGAAATCTCTTTATGATTATCTAGGCTTTTACTGAGGACAAGCCAGCCTTTGAGAAGGCATAGTCAGGGTAACAGAGCAAAGAGAGATCTCCTCAAGGCACAGAAAGCAGAAGGTGCTAGTGGAGACCAAGGACAACACCCTAGCTGAAAGCTGGAATGTGAGGGGAGGGCAGAGAGGAGGGAAGATATCTCACAGTTAAGAAACCTTGCATAGGTTATGAAGCTCAGAGATCTGTGAAGCTTCAACAGTGCTCAGATTTTAGCTTCTCCTGAAGGTAAAGTTCTGATTTCACCCTGAAATTATTATAAGGCAATCATGGACTAACACTACAGTCTCAAACCCAGCTCAACTGTAGATTAAAAGGATTGAGCCTCCACTCCCAGTTTCCCAGCAACTTAATTGAAGAAGGAACTTTCCTTTATGGAGATAAATTTATGTTCTTTTATACGCAGTATCTGGCATGAAATAAATTATGAGATATACAAAGAAACAAGAAAATGTGATCCATGGTAGAGGGGAAGAAAGAGGCAACAGAAGCAGTCTCAGTGATGGCCCAGATGTTGAACAACATGGATAAACAGAGAAAATTTCAGCAGAAAGATGTAAAGTGTGAAAGATAAAGATGTAAACTATTTCTCCAAGTAGAAATGCTAGAAATGAAAAATATATTAGAAATGAAGAATTCATTTGATAGGCTTAATAGCAGACTGCACACAGCAGAAGAAAGCACCAGTAAACTTAGGGACAGATCAATAAAAATCAGCATTCAAGATCTGTGGGACAATACAAAATTGTCTAGTATATACCTGTAACTAGAGTTCAAGGAGTGGAGGAGGAGCAGGGACAGAAGTCTGAACTGAGGTACATCAGTTTCAACTTTCTGAAAATCAAAAATTTTTATAAAGGAAATCTTAAAAGGAGGTAGAAAAGAAAAATATATATAAAGGTGAACAGTAATATGAATAATTGACACCTTGTCAGAAACAATGCAGGTCAGAGGACAATGAAATAATTTTTTTTTTTTTTGAGACCCTCTCACTCTGTTGCTCAGGCTGGAATGCAGTGGTGTGAATATAGCCGACTATAGCCTTAATGTCCTGGGCTCAAGGAATTCTCCCACCTTAGCCTCCTGAATAGCTGGAACTACAGGTGCATGCCACCATGCCCGACTAATTTTTTAAATTTTCTGTAGAGACAGTGTCTTACTGTGTTACCCAGGCTGGTCTCAAACTCCTGAGCTAAGTGATCCTCCTGACTTACCTCCCAAAGTATTGGAATTACAGGCGTGAGCTACTGTGCCTGGCCTGGAAGAACTTTTTTAAAGTGCTGTATTTTTTCTTAAGCAAATCTGCTAACCTGGAATTCAATATTCAAAAGTGAAGGAGAAATAAAGATATTTTTGACAGAAGCAAAAACAATTTGTCTACATCAGACCTATATTACAATGTTAAAAGAAGTTAAGTTGAAGGGAAGTGATAATAAAGGAAGTTCAGATCTGAAGGAATGAATTACACCAGGAAGGGTAAATATATGGATAAATATAAGGGACCTTTTAAAATATGTTTCTTTAATACATACATTTATTTTAAAAATATGGACTATTTAAAGTAGAAATAATAACATATTATTTGGTATATAGTAGAAGTAGAAGTAAGCTATCCAACAGTAAGTGCACAACAAGCAGGGGAAGTCAAGTGAAATTAGACTGTGATAAGTTAAAGATGCACTCTATAATCACTAAAGCAAACATTGAAAAAAAATACAGAGAGGTATAGCTGTAAGATCAGTGAAGGAAACAGAATGAATATCACATTATGAAAAAAGTCAGGAAAGCAGAATAGAGGAACAAAGAAGAGAAGCAAATGGAAAATAAATATAAAGATGGCAGACTTAAAATCAACCATGTCAGTAATTACATTAAATGTAAAGACCATCATCTCCAATTAAAAGTTTGCAATTGTCAGGCTGGATAAAGTAGCGTGGTCCAACTATGTGCTGTCTTTATGAATCACTGTAAATATGAAACACAGATTGAAAAAGGGTGAAAAAGATATACCATGCAAAAAGCATAAGAAAGTTGATGTTGCTATATTAACAAAGTAGACTTTAAAACAAGGATCATTTCTAGAAAAAAGGATCATCTATAATAATCAATTTATTAAAAATACATAACAGGCCAAGCACAGTGGCTCATGCTTGTAATCACAGCACTTTGGAAGGCCGAGGCAGGTGGATCACTTGAGCTCAGGAGTTTGAGACCAGCCTGGCAAACATGGTGAAACCCCATCTCTACTAAAAATACAAAAATTAACTGGGTGTGGTGGTGCACACCTGTAATCCCAGCTTCTTGGGAGGCTGAGGTGGGAGGATCATTGAGCCTGGGAGGCAGAGGTTGCAGCGAGCCAAGATCATGCCACTGCACTCCAGCCTGGGTGACAGAGCAATCCTCTGTCTCAAACAAACAAACAAAACAAATTTGTGGGTACCTCACAACAAAGCTTCAAAATACATGAAACAAAAATTGGCAAAACCAAAGAGAGAAAGAGGCAAAACCACAATCATAGTTGAATATAACACCTCTATCACTAATTGACAGAACTTGTGAAGAAAAAAAAAGTCAGTAAGGATATAAAAGATTTGAACACCACTATCAACCAACTTGATCCTTGGCATTTATGAAGCAGTACACATCACTACAGAATTTGAAAAACAGCAAAATGGCAGATGTTAGTCCCTCCTTATTAGTAATTACTATAAGTACAAAAGGATTAAATTTACTAACTAAAATGTAGACACTGGCAGAATGGATAAAAAAAAAAACAAGCAAAAAACTTCCCACATGATCCAATTTTATGTTGTCTGCAAGAGACCCTTGTTACATCAAAAGACAGGTTAAAAGTGAGCTGGGTTGGCTATACTAATATCAGACAAAATAGACTAAGTTATAATAAAAATTGTTACATGAGACAAAGGTGATTATATGTTGATGAAAGGTTAATTCCTACAGGAACCATAACAATTATAAGCACATATGCACCAAACAACAGAGCCACAAATATATGCAGCAAAGTGACAAATGCAGGGAGAATTTTTTCTTCTTTTTTCTATTTTAGTGACGGAGGTCTGTCTATGTTGACCAGGCTGGTCTTGGACTCCTGGCCTCAAGCAGTCCTCCCACCTTGGCCCTCCAAAGTGCTGGGATTACAGGTGTGAGCCACTGCACCTAGCTGAGAAGTGGTTTTATAATAGTAATTGGAGACTTCACAGCTGTCATCATAGCTACCATGTGTTAAGCACTTACTATATGCCAAGACTGTCTTAGGCACTTTACGTTTATGGACTCATTTCATTCACAACTGCCCTTGTGGCAGGTTCTATCACTATCCCTATTTTGCTGAAGAGGAAACTATGGCATAGAAAAGTGGCAGGTTCCATTAATATCCCCATTTTGAGGAAGAGGAAACTATGGCATAGAAAAGTTAAATGACATGCCCAAGGTTTACAAAGGTGTAAGTGGAAGATCTTGGATTATAAGACTCTTTTGGGAAATTAGATTTGATCCTTAGAGGTTTCCTAGTCTCATTTCCCACTGAAGAAGGGATTCCTTTCTCTGACAATACTGGTTCTGTAGACTCTACAGGAGCAGTGAAGATGGGGGATCACTGCTTCAACAGCAAGACATTCTAGTATGGCCTATTCTAATTGCTAGAAAGTTTTTTTTTTTTCCTGTATTGGGGTGAAATCTCACAACTTTGATTCACTAGTCTTTGTAATAACAGAAAATAAGCCAATTGTTCTGACTGTTGAGATATGTGAAGGTTTTCATGTCATTCACCACTAACCCCAGCATCAGTTGGAGACTTCAGTACCATACTTTCAATAATAGAACATTTAGACAGCAGAATAAGGAAACGGAAGTCTTGAACAACACTATAAATCAATGAAACCTGACAGAGTTATGTAGAACACTTAACCCAATCACACCAGAATCGACATTCTTCTGAAGTGTACATGGAACATTCTTCAGGACAGACATATGTAAGACCACAAAACAAGTTCCAATAAATGTAAAAAGACTGAAATAATACTAAGTATCTTCTTGGATAACAATGGAATGAAGCTAGAAATCAATAATAGAAGGAAAACTGGAAAATTCACAAATATGTGAAAATAACACTTTATTTTTTTTTGAGACGGAGTCTTGCTCTGTTGCCTAGGCTGGAGTGCAGTAGCGTGGTCATAGCTCACTGTGGGCTCAATCTCCTGGGCTCAAGCTATCCTCCTGCCTTAGCCTCCTGGATAGCTGGGATTATAGGGACATGCCACCATGCCCTGCTGATTTTTAAATTTTTTTGTAGAGTCGGGTCTCACTATGTTGCCCAGGCTAGCCTTGAACTCCTGGTCTTAAGTGATCCTCCTGCCTTGGCCTCCGAAAGTGCTTGAGTAACAGGCATGAGCCACTGTGCCTGGCCCCAAATGAACACATTATTAATCAATAGGTGAAAGAAATAATGGTTATTTAAAAATACTTTGAGATGAATAGAAATGAAAATATATCATATGGGATGCAATGAAAGCAGTATACTTAGAGGGAACTTTATAAATGTAAATGCTTACATTAAAAAGAAGAAAGGCCAGGCACAGTGCCTCACACCTATAATCCCAGCACTTTTGGGGACTAAGGCAGAAGGATCAGTTGAGCCCAGGAGTTCAAGACCAGCCTGGGCAACATAGGGAGATCCTATCTCTACAAAAAATCGTTTTAAAAATTAGCTGGGTGTAGTGGCATGTACCTGTAGTCCCAGCTACTTGGGAAGCTGAGGTGGGAGGATTGCTTGAGCCAGGGAGGTTGAGACTGCATTGAGCTGTGATCATGCCACTGTACTCCAGTCTGACTGATAGAGTGAGACCCTGTTTCCAAAAAAAAAAAAAAAAGTCCAGTCAGTAACTTTGCACCTCAAGGAACTAGAAATATATTAGATAATTTAGCTATTTAACATAGTGCTCACTGGAACTTGGAATACAGTAGGCACTTACTAAATATTAGTCTCATATATCCAACACAAAGATTCATCATTGACACTACTTTGAAAATAAATGTAAGTTACTATTTATGGCACTATTTCCACGTCTGCAGTTTGTTTTGGTGGATTGTTTTTTTAATCCAGGTTTTAAAAATTGAGATATTCATCATATACTATAAATTTTGCTCACTTAAAAAGTACACTTCAGTGGGATTTAGTATATTCACCAACTTGTGTGACTGTTACAACTGTCTAATTCAAGAATTTTTTCATACCTTCAAAAGAAACCTCATATGCATTCACAGTCACTTTCCAGCCCTAGGCAACTACTAGTCTATTTTCTGTCTCCATGGATTTGCCTTTTCTGGACATTTAATGTAAATTGAAACATACAATATGTACCCTTTTTTGTCTGCTTTCAGTAGCATATTTTCAAGACTCATTCCTGTTGTAACATGTATCATTACTTAATTCCTTTTTATTGCTGACTGATATTCCACATTTTGGAATACCACATTTTGTTTATCCCTTCATCAGCTGATGGACATTTTGTAATTGTTTCCACTATTTGGCTATTAAGAGTAATGCTGCTATGAACATTCATGGACAAGTTTTTGTATGGACATATATTTTCATTTCTCTTTAGTCTTGACTTACAAGTGGAGTTGCTGGGTCATATGGTAACTCTTTTTAACCTTTGAGGAACTGCCAGATTGTTTTCCAAAGTGGCTATGCCATTTTACATTCCCACCAGCAGTGTATGAGAGTTCCAGTTTCTCCACATGTTCACCATTACTTATTAGTATCTTTTTTATTTTAGCCAATCCTATGGGTATGATGCATCTCACTGTGTTTTGACTTACCCTTGTCTTACCCTTATGTTGAACATCTTTTCATGTATGTATTGGCCATTTGCATATCTTCTTTGCAGAAATGTCTATTCACATCTTTTGCCCATTGTAAAATTGGTTTGTCTTTTATTGAGTTTCAGAAGTTCTTTATAGTTTGCATACAAGTGCCTGCTCAGATCTGTGATTTGCGGATATTGTCTCCAATCTCGTGGGTTTTTTTCCTACACTTTCTTGATGGTGCCCTTTGAAGTACAAAGGTCTTTTGTTTGTTTGTTTGTGTTTCTGAGACGAGACAGGGTCTTGCTTTGTAACCCAGGCTGGAGTGCAGTGGTGTGATCTTGGCTCACTGCAGCCTCTGCCTCCCAGGTTCAAGCTATTCTCCCACCTCAGCCTCCTGAGTAACTGGGCCTACAGGCATGCACCATCATGCCCTGCTAATTTTTGTACTTTTAGTAGAGATGGGGTTTCACCATGTTGGCCAGGCTGGTCTTGAACTCCCAACCTCAAGCTATCCACCTGCCTTGGCCTCCCCAAGTGCTAGGATTACAGGCATGAGCTGCCACGCCCAGCCAGGTCTTTTATTTTGATGAAGTCCGGTTTATCAATTTTTTTTGGATGTTTATGCTTTCAGTGTCATATCTAAGAAACCATCGCATAATCCAAGGCCACCAAGATTTATGCTTATGTTTTCTTCTAAGGGTTATAATTTTAGCTCTTATATTTATTTAAGTCGCTGAGCCATTTTGAATTTTTTTTTATATGAAGTGAGATAGGGGGTCCAAATTCATTGTTTTGCTTGTATATATCCAGTTGTACCAGTACCATTTCTTGAAAAGACTTCTTTCTCCATTTAAATCAGTGCTCATAAATTTAAGAGTTTATTTCTGGATTCTCTTTATTTTAGCCAATTTTATAATTTTATTTTAGATTATCTGTTCTGTTCCATTGATCTATATGTCTACCCTTATGCCAGTGAACACATTGCTTTAACTGCTGTAGCTTTGTAGTAAATTTCAAAATCTGGAAGTTTGCGTCCTTCAACTCTTGTTTTTCCTTTTCAAGATGATTTTAGTTAATCTGGGTCCCTTGCATTTTCATATGAATTTTTTGATCAGCCTTTCAATTTCTGTAAAAAAGGCAGCTGTAATTTTGAGAAAGATTGCATTAAATCTATAGATTAGTTTAGGAAGCGTTGCTAACATAACACTAGTAAATCTTTCAGTTCATGAACATGGATGTCTTTTGATTTATTTAAGCCTTCTTTAATTTTTCTCAACAATGTATTGTATAAGTTTTCAATATGGAAGTCTTATTCTTCCTTTGTTAAGTTTATCTCAAAGTTTTTTGTTCATTTTGATGCTGTTGTAAATAGGATTGTTTTCTGAAGTTTATTTTCAGGATGTTCATTGCTACTATGTGGAAATACAGTTTATTTTTATATAACTATATTGTATATTTATATGTTGTATCCTGCAGCCTTGCTGAACTCCTTGATTAGTTCTAATTGATTTTTGTGCATTTTTAGAATTTTCTATATGCAAGATCATGTCATCTGCAAATAGAGGTTGTTTTACTTCTTCCTTTCCAATCTGGATGTCTTTTTTATCTTTTGTCTAATTGCTTTGGCTAGAACCTCTAGTACAATGTAGTATCAAATGGCCATGTATTGCCATTTTTATGAAACAGTGATAGGACATAAAATATTTTATATTACTCAATATTAGAATATGGTGGCTGCATGAAATTAGTCACACCCTATTTGTAGGACAATAATTGGGGCTGTTCTGATCTAGTAGTATAAAAACAATTAATTTTTTCCACATTGATTAAAGAACATTTTCACAATTTCCTTTTTTTTTTTCTTTCCAGGTTTTCTCAAACAATGATGAAGGCCTTATTAACAAAAAGTTACCCAAAGAACTTCTGTTAAGGTAAGTGTAGATAAATTCTGGATGAAGAGTTTAGATCTGATTTAGTCATCAAGTTCCAAGACTATCTTCTTTCTCACTGTGAGTCCATAGCATAGAAAAACAGACAGAATTAGCCTAACTGACTTTTTGTTTTTGTTTTATAGAATGCTGTTCAGCTTGTTGTTAAATTTTACTTGGTCTAATCCAGAATGTACTAAGTATGTACATAGCATTGGTCTGGATTCTTTTTGTAATGTGGTAAGTATTGTAATAATCTTCAGTAGGTGCCATTGTTTTGTTTTCAGTAGATAATCGTGATGAAGTCAGTAATATGAGGAGAGATTATTGCAAGGTTGTGAGCTCCTGAAGTCATAAAGTTTTTGATGTTTTCAGACAAATGAGTTTTAAAATAAATGCAAAAAATAAGCACAGTTATGATATGTTCTTAGCACTTAAAATGCTGTCAACCCCAAGTATTGGTATGTTTTTATTCATATGAGAAGTATAAGTGACAGTAGTATAAAATAGGCTTTTTGTCTTTTGTTTCTGGCATCACTGAATATACAGTAAATGTTATTTTGGTTGTTGTTTTTACTAAGTAAAGCTATCAGCAAACATTTGTTGGCCTGGAGGCACTTCAGTTTTCTTTAGTATTATGCAGTCATCAAAAGAAATCTTATTTTAAGGCCAGGAGTGGTAGCTCATGTCTGTAATCCCAGCACTTTGGGAGGCTGAGGTGGGTAGATCACGTGAGGCTGGGAATTTGAGACCAGCCTGGCCAATGTGGTGAAACCCTGTCTCTACTAAAAATACGAAACAATTAGCCAGGCGTGGTGGTGCACGCCTGTAATCCCAGCTACTGGGGAGGCTGAGGCATAAGAATTGGGAGGCTGAGGCAGGAGAATCATTTGAAGCTAGGAGGCAGAGGTTGCAGTGAGCCTAGCCTGTGCTAACTGCACTCTAGCCTGGGTGACAGAGTCAGACTCTGTCTCAAAAAAAAAAAAAAAAAAAAAAAAAAAAAAAAGCTTATTTTTGTTTTAGATGTTGTTATATTTTAATTCTTTACGAGGAATTAATAGGTGTACACATGGTAATCCTTGATAGTCATTCCCCTAACTGTTTCTCTTATCACTGATACTCCACAAAACAACAGCAACAGAAACCAGATTTTGTGATCAAATAACTATAGGAAACAAACTGTAGTCCTATAGGGTTAACAAAACCTATAGGACTTCACAGGGCCTTAATAGGCTAATGTGCATGGCGATGATACAAGTTGGGTAATTGTGCCATTTCAAACTTACTGACAATGGAATCCTTTTATTTTTTTAATTTTATTTTTTATTTATTTATTTATTTTGGTGAGATGGAGATTTACTCTTGTTGCCCAGGCTGGAGTGCAATGGCATGATCTCGGCTCACCGCATCTTCCGCCTCCCAGGTTCAAGCGATTCTCCTGCCTCAGCCTCCTGAGTAGCTGGGATTACAGGCATGTGTCACCACGCCCAGCTGATTTTTGTATTTTTAGTAGAGATGGGGTTTTACTGTGTTGCCCAGGCTGATCTTGAACTCCTGATCTCAGGTAATCCGCCCGCCTCGGCCTCCCAAACTGTTGGGATTACAGGCGTGAGCCACTGCGCCCGGCCGGAATCCTTTTAATATTCCACAGAAAATTTGGGGGAAATGCTGACATACAATAAGAGATTGACCAGATGACTCCATTCCCTGGCTGTACTAAATCTCACTTTAACATTTGGGGAATGACTATGAGTTTTGTTTAAATATTGGGAATAATTATTTTCATCTCTTCCCAAGTTCACCATAGAACCACTTTGTAGATGCCACAGATTACTCACATTTGCTGTCATCAGGTTATTAAGACATTTTTCCTTCAGTTAGAAATGGGGTAAGGACTTAGCTTCTTTGTGGTAGTGATCACATTTCAGGGACTTCAGAGGGTGTTTCATTAGTCATCAGGTGTTGTTTGACACTGTTGTCATGAGCTCCTTCTCAGTTGATTAAAAAAACTGAGACAGGATTGTATGAAAAATATCAATTATATTTTCCAATAAGACAAATATTTGGATAAGAGAGAATGTTCTTTGGCATTTTTGACAAGTTTAAGGTAAGAAAGTGGTGACAAGAAAGAAATGTATGTTTGCCATATAAACCCAAAAGGCTTTGCTCAAGCACAGTAAGTTGTTAGAAGCAATACCGCTGTGTCCCGGTGGGCAGATTGTCACTATACTACTGCACAGATGCCATCCACATTGACTACAGTGTAGATGGTGCCCCCTAGGATTATGCAGTGCTTGCAGTCTGGGTCCGAACATTTCTCTAGAATGGGCATCAAGCTGTAATCTAAATATGGTATTCTTACCCTGGGGAATCATAAGCAGCTTCAGGCAGGCCCATGTTGGTCACTAAACACTAGGGTGTGATTAAACTCCACCCTTCTCATGCATACTTCTGCTGTGACTCAAGGCTACTAACTGAATGGTTTTTTCCTTCTGGTAGAGTTTGCTTTTATACTCCACTGAGCCATAGAACAGTTTCTGTCTGTTGATACCAAAAAAATAAAAAGGAATTATATCACTTTCTATGGTAGTGTGATTTCTAAACTGCAGTCTTGGAAACTTCAGTTCTTTTAAAGAACCATGATGGACTCAGCTGTTAGGAATTCTGGAGGTTGTCATCACTACTTATAGCTTTTGAATCATGCCATAAAGCTCATACATAGATCACTTTTCAGAAAGAATTGCCATTTGTGAGCAAATGTTAATGTCTCTTCATAGACTTATGTTCCCACTTGTATTCTTATTTCAGAGTCTGTAAGGGGAATTTAAAATATTGCCACTACAGATCTTCTCCAACTTGTGAGTCTCAAAATTAACTCTAGCCAACCATGTATTTTAATTTAAGAATTTTTTGCTGGCCTTTAAATCATTTCTGTCATTTTACTTTCAGACTTTCCATTCTCTGTGTAGCTTTCCCCCTTTTCCTAGAGATGCTTTTTTTTTTTTTTTTGAGACGGAGTCTCGCTCTGTTGCCCAGGCTGGAGTGCAATGGCGCAATCTTGGCTCACTGCAAGCTCCACCTCCCGGGTTCACGCCATTCTCCTGTCTCAGCCTCCTGTGTAGCTGGGACTACAGGTGCCCGCCACAACGCCCAGCTAATTTTTTTTTTTTTGTATTTTTAGTATAGACAGGGTTTCACCGTGGTCTCGATCTCCTGACCTTGTGATCTGCCCGCCTTGGCCTCCCAAAGTGCTGGGATTACAGGTGTAAGCCACTGCGCCCGGCCTTTCCTAGCTACCCTTTCTAAGAAAAATGTTGAAGAAGGGTTTGAACCAGATTTCCTAAGCATCCATCTTCATCATTAGTTAATTCCACAACATTGGGTGTAACAAAGCCCCCACCTCATGAAGCTTAAATCTTTATTATTTTCTGCTCAGTTAAATTATGTCTTCATTGTCTACCCTTGGCTTATATTTTTATTTCATATTGTAGACTTCTTTGGGACAGTGTAGTCTGTTGTTCCTAATCTTGTTGAATTCCTCTTCACCTTCAGTCTTACTTCCTCAATACATGTGAATTCTTTGACTTTGAGACAGACTTATTTGCTTTCAGTCCAGATCATTTTCTCTTCTGCCATTTTTGACTGCTTCTGTTACTGCCATCTTTAATTCTCAACTAGCTTCCAATACTGATCACATCAACCGAAGCTTCAGCTTCCCCTTTGGAACCATTAACAACCATAATCTGGAATAATATGCTGCTTTTCATCTCTCTGTTATCACTTTGAATCCACTCAGAAAAATCTATGTTTTCTTTTCATCTGATTTTATTGATAGTTTTAAGAATATATATTATTTACAGATTCCTTCTCTACTACCCATTTTTAGTTTGTTACTGAACAAGTTTTTACAGTTTTGCTTTTTAAAATCCAGCTCTTGCTCATAAATTAAGGCTACTGAAGTTTTTTCCCTACCCTTTGCTCTCACATAGCCCAACAAACAGCTTTTAGTATTATTATTCCTGGGGAGTCAGTCACATAATTTTTATAACAGTGGAAGTACTTAATTTGTTGCAACCATTATCTATTAGTGAGTTGGATTATCCTTGCATATATTTTTTCACATTGTTATTGTCCATATTACTGTTGGAATCAGACTTTCTGGGTTCAGATTTCAACTCTTCTTATTTATTAGTTGTGTGACCTTAGTTACTTAACTCTCTGGGCCTTAATTTGCCCATCTGTAAAATGGGAATAGTAATAGTTCTTACCTTATGGGGTTGTTGTTCTTAGAGTACCTGGCATGTAAGTATTAAATAAATGTTCGCTCTTATTGTATATTAATATCAATTTTTGGATGCCCGAATATTTAATAAATGCTATTTGACAATGCAGTCAGCTTTAATGCAAACAACTGATGAATCCAGCTCTTAATATGGATCTTAATATATGCTACTGCTAACAATATCTCAGTAAAGTACCTGATTATTAAGTAACTCTGTGAAGGCCCAATGCTTCATTTCATTAAACTGGACGAATTCAATCTCAATAGAAATTGCATACTACTATCTTATATGAAACTGACAATTACTATTGCTTAAGCAAATGTGTGGTGTTGTGACACCTGATTTACAACTGCAATTACCTTGCATTATAAAAAAAGATAGTCTCTCGGAGGGAACTCTTCCCTTTTTGAGAAAAAAAAATGTCTTCTGTGAATTGAATATTGACCTAAAACTCAGATTATAAATTATAATAGTAATTTGACTTTAAGTTTTAATTTCTATTATGGTTGCTTTCAGATGTTAGTGATGAAGTAAAAGCACATGTGGAACCCCTCATAGGAGACAGCAAGTGATACCTGCAGTAAACAGCTTAAAACATCCTGAGGAGACAAAGCTCTAGTTAGTCATAAATAATAATGAAAGAAAATTACTAGACACATTTAAAACATTAAATTACTATTATTGATGTAATTTTCTTTCCTTTTTAAATTTGTGTGGATACATGATAAAATTTATTGGCTTGATAAAGGAAGATTTCATTGCCCCAAATGAGGGATTTGAGCCTAATAATTCTGGGCAATATGAAATCAAAGACATAATTTCATATAATACGACAGTTTTAGTAGTTGAATTTGCTTGGGAAAATTATAAAATGACTAGCACATCATTTTCAAATTTTCCTTTTCTTAAATTTGTAAGCCAATCCCATGAGTGAAAATCATTATGGTTTTTGTTGGAATCATTAAGATATAGCCCAGTGCTTATCATAGGTCCTTGGCAAGCAGTGCAGTAAAGGGCTCATTCCTGCTATGGGTCTCATTGAGTAGGTCTTGTTGCCTGCTGGTTGGTTTCAGCACTCCATGGGCTTTTTTAAGGACTGCTGCCTCTATTTCCTGCTGTCTGTGGTGCCTGCTGCCTTATATACCAGGGCATCCTAACAGGTAAGATGCTCTTTTGGGGGTACATGCTGCAATTTCAAATTTAAGCATCTATGCAGATTTTCCCTCTTTGCCGAAGAGTTTTTTTAGGTTGGTTTGCTCGCTCTCGTGGTTGTTTTTTGACTTGTGTGTGGCAGTGTGGGACTGAATAAATGTGTATGTTGAAATCAAATGCAGAAGCTTAAAAGCCCTCATTTTCATTACCTCCCTAAACTGTTATGTACTGTTTTAAGGTTGGCACTAAGGTCCAAATTGGCAGAAGCAAATTTTCTTTAGTCTAGGTTGGGGTTATGCTTGTATATGAAAACTCTGAGGATGACTTTGGATTTTATATCTAGATTGAGATGCCATGAAACACCAATAGAGCTTTTCTGATAGGAAGGATAGAAACTAGATACATTTTGCCTCAGAGCCTTATCCCTAGCAAATTATATTAGAGATCTATTCATTTAAAAACTGTGAATTCAGTAACAGAAAAGATTGGTGAATTTGACTGTATGAATTGTGAAGTATGGTAAAATTATACCATACTAAAGATAAATAGTACAGTGGTGGATGAAATAATTAGATATACATTATAAGCAAGGGCATTATTCTTCAATATGCAAAGAAAATCAAAATTATTAAGATAAAGGTAGATTGATTTTATTAGAAATACAGTTTGAAGAGGCCACTAACAAAAGAAGAAATACAAATGGCTAATAAATGTATAAACAGATGCTCAACAAGGCCCATATTTAAATACAAATCAAAATAACAATAAGATATTACCCAAAAGTTTGATAATATTAGGTTTTGGCAAGGAGATACGAGATACTTTAGGTGGGAATATAAACTGTAGCAGCCATTCTGTAGGGCCACTGGAAAAAATTTTTAAAATGCTAAATGTATGTATTCACAAATTCCATTTCTAGAAATTTACTAACATATATTTGCAAAAGCACACTGAGGCATATATACAGGATGATTACTGCAGCATTTTAAAAACTTCAGTTATGCAGAATTGGATTACTCATAATTCTTGGTTAATGATACATTTTACCATTGATCCATGCATTGCCCTCTTTTATTCATTTTGTGGTATAAGGAATGTACATAAATGCTGCCCCTCCTCATTCCCCACCATAAAGGTAATATTATCAACAACTTTGTATTTATGATTTCTTGCTTCTTAAAACTTTTTATCTTAAATATATTTTGACTAAACAATATGTTTACTTTTGCTTGTTTATTAACTTCGTAAAAAAAGTATATGGTATATTCTTAGAAATGTTTTTCACTCAAAATTATGTTATGAAAGGTGATTCTTGTTGCTCTGATTGGCTGTTGCTCATTCATTTTTACTGCTGTATAATATTCTACTGTGTGAATGTACTAAAATTTTATTTTTTCCCCCTTTACTGAGTATTTTGGTTGTTTCCAGTGTTTTATCAGTAAGAGCAGTGCTGCTTTGGACATCCTCGTAGATGTCTCCTGGTGCACAAGTACACAATTTTCTCTGAAAGTAGAATTTCTGAGGGTTATAGGCTATACAGATATTTAACTTTATAAAGAAATATTAAATCATTTTTCCAAAGAGGTCTTACCAGTTTATGTTCATACAAAGAGTGGATAAGAGATTCAGTGCCAAACTGAATCTCTTTCCAACACTTAGTGTTGTCACATATCTTAATTTTTGCCAAAGAAGTGTAGAATGGCACCTTATTGTGCTTTTGTTTTGAATTTCCCTGGATTCTAGTAGTGTTGAGCATCTGTTCATATGTTTATTAGTCACACGTGTTTCCTCTTCAGTGAAACACGTATTTTTGTTTTTGGCCTATTTGGTTATCGGCTTATTGATCTGTAGTTCTTTATATTCTCAGTATAATCTTTGTACTGATATTAATGTTTAGCTGACAAATACTTTATCCCATCTTCTAACTTGTTTTTTTCACATTCTAAGGCATTTTTTAATGAATACCTTTTGTGAAGTCAAATGTATCAATCTTTTCTTTTATGCTTAGCGTTTTTTGTGCTTTCTTAAGGAACTTCCTCCTTACCCTGAAGACAAAGAGATAGTCACATGTATTTTCTTCTGAAAGCTTAAAAATTTTGTTTTTGATATTTCAGTTTTTAATCACTGTGGTACATATGTTTATATATAAGATAAGAATACATTTTTGTTTTCTTTTGCATATGGATTATCAATTTTTCCAGGTTCGTTTGTTGAATGATCCTTTCGTTTCTACATAGAAATGCCTTATCACCTCTGTCATATATTTATGAGTCTATTTCTAGTATTTAGTATTTTCTGTGTGTCAATACTACATATTTGGTAAGGCATCTGTATTTTTGAGTGACCAGGGCCCACAAATTTATTTCTCATACTATCTTTATCTGATTTTTTTGAATTAATATAAGCCTCAAAGAATTGAGTTGAGCAGTATTCACGTGTTTTTCTGTCCTCCGAAAGCATCTATTTGTCTTGGTTTAATTGTTCCTTGAAAGTCTGTTAGAACTATTAAATTATGTGAGGCTAGAATTTTCTTTTTGGGAAATTAATTATTACTTTAATTTGTTAGAAATGAATAGTATTTTTCAAGCTTTTTTTCTGTTTTTTCTTGAGTCACTTTTACTAATTTTATTTTTCTAGGAGTGTGTCCACTTTGAGTTTTACATTGGTAAAACTCTTGGTAGCTGTCTTTTTATTTTCTTTGTAAACTCTGCTGTATCTGTTGTAATGTTACTTTCTTCCTTAATATCGTTAGTTTATGCTCAAGTGTTCCCTCCTTGATTAATCTCACTAGAAGTTTACCTATTTCATTAGTCTTCAAAAACTAGCTTTTGGCTTTATTCTTTTCTATTGTTTCTTCGTTTCTATTTTAATAGTTTCCATTCATGTCTCTGTAAAAATTTTTTCTTTGCGTTTTATTCTGTTTTCTTTAGCTGCCTTCATAAGTTGGGCATTTAATTGCTTATTTTTTGAGCCTTAGACAATTAACTCAAAGCTCTTCTTTTGTTGCATTCTACAAATTTTGAACTGTAGTGTTTTTCTTATTCAGTTTCAAATATTTATCACGTACCACTTTTGCTTCTTTGACCCATACGTGTTTTTTTTAAAAAGCTTTATCATAAAATACAATATATAGTCAGAGAACTACACAAAACAAATATATGAAACAAATATCCTTGTAGACACCACCTAAGTCAATAAACTTTGCCAGTCACCAAAGAAGCACCTCTGTGTCCAAATCACAACTGCTTTTTTCCTCTTCTGAAGGAACCACTATCTTGACTTATAGCTATCACTATGTTTCATTTCTTTGTAGATTTATCACCTATATGTGCATCCTTAGACATTACAGCTAGTCTTGCCCATCTAAAAAAAATTGTAAATCTTTGAAGTCTCAGTTAATCTGCAGGTCCTCACTCCATATCTTTCTCTTCCATACATTTGTCTTTTGAAGAACTTGGGTTATTTGGCCTGTAGAAGTTCCCACAGTCTGGATGCTTATTGTGTCCTCACAGTGCAATTTCAAGTTTCTTCCATCCTTTATATTTCTTGGAAGATTGACAGTTGGATCCAGAGACTTTATCAGATTGATTCTACCCCTTTGGTAGGACTTTCTGTGGTGCTGTATTTGTTCATCAGGAGTCATACAATGTTTGGTTTTATCTTTTTTCAGATGCTAGTGTCGATGCTTATTGTCTACATCATTAATTTATTGGGGCTGCAAAGTGGTGATACTCTAATTCTTTTTCTTCCCACTTAGTGGAATACTTTTATAAAGAGGCACTTCAGTACTATTTGAGTGCCTAGTGTTATATTTTATATAGGAAAGGTGGGGAAAATGCTTGATTCTATCCTTTTATTTGCCAGTTTTAGAAATAATGAGATATATAAAGGTATGATGAGAAACAAAATATTTACATAGTTTCAAATAGTCTTTCCACTAGATAAATGTTAATTACAAAAGGAAAAATGCTAACTATAATAGGGCAGTCTGGCAGACACCACTTAAGCAAATGATCAAAGTTGGCATCACTGGTAACAATACAGATAGACATCATATGCCTGCTCATGCGACGTAGAGCACAATATCATATCTGTGGCATTCCTGACAAAAATTTATAACCCAAATCTAATCATGAGGAAGTATCAGATATACACACGAGGACATTCTACAAAGTAATTGGCCTATTTGCTTTTAAAAATATTGAAGTTATGACAGATAAAGGCTGAGGAAGTGTTCCAGATTAATGGGTACTGAAGAGAAGCCATGACAGCCAAATGCAGTATATGATCCTGAATTGGATCCTGGGTCAGATTTTTTTTTTCTTTTGCATTAGGACCATTAATGGGACAGTTGGCAGATTTTGAATAATATCTGTAGATTAGATAATAGTAATATATTACTGTTAATTTCCTTATTTTGATAATTATACTGCATTTGTAAAAGAATATTCTTGTTTGGGGGAAATATTTGAGAATTTAAGGGTAAACGGGCATCATGTCTACAACCTACTCTCAAACATTTCAGAGAAAATGAGAGATATATATATAATATATTAAATATGTAGAGAAAACGATAATGCAAATGCAGTATAATTTAGCTTCGGCAAATTTGGGTGAAGAATATGTAAAAATTATTTGTCATACTTTTGCAACTTTACTGTAAATCAGAAATTATTTAAAAATAAAAACTAGTTGGTTTCTCATCCTCTGAAGGTGACCACATAGATTTTTTTAAAAAGTTATAAATTTATGAATTTAAACATATTTGATAATTTTCAGTCCATTGAAATTACCTTTATTGAAAATCACATTGTCTTGTCTTTGGCTCCTGAGTCTATTTACATGATCTTAGTAGGGTTTGTTTGTTTTTAGTTTTTTGTTGTTATTTTTGTTTGTTTGTTTGTTGAGGCAGGGTTTTACTGTGTTACCCATGCTTGCCTTGAACTCCTCAGCTCAAGCAATATTCCTGCCATTGCCTCCTCAGTAGCTGGAACCACAGGCACCTGCCACTGCACCTGGCTTCTTGTAGCTTTTTCTGGTTTACTTCCTATCTAAGATAGGATATACCAGGCTCATCTCATATAGTCCCTATCCCAGACCTGGAATTAGCCATTTCTTTAGAAGTATTGGTTTCTTTCTATGGGAAAGGGTATTTCAAGATTATAGTCTGGTTGCTAGAGATATTCATGATGATTGGACTGGTTATTATTTCTAGGCATTTTCAGTACACTGAATTTATATCATATGAGAAACTCATAATTTCATACTTATATTGCTCATTCAAATTTAGGACTACAGGTATCACTTAATGTCATCAATCTTATGTCTCTATCTTCTTCCATCCACACTGATAGTCCTAGTTCTGGCACAGGAGATTGTAGAATTAGAATATCCTGTAAGTACTCATTTGCTTTATTCTACATTACACACATAACAGCCTCAGAATGACACTAACACAGTTGTCATCAACATGAGTACTAAAAACAGGCAATAATTTTTCTTCTTCCTATTTCTCTCAGCCCCCATTTTTTGAGATCTTTCTTCTTTTTTGATGTTGGTGTTTAATGCTATATTATAATATTATAATTCCCTCTCAGAACTGCTTTTGCTGCATCCTTAAAGTTTTGGTATGTTGTGTGTCCATTTTCATTTATTGCAAGATTTTTGATATTTTCCTCTTAATTTCTTCTTTGACCCATTGGTTGTACAGAAGCATGTTGTTTAATTTTAGAAATTCTTCTTTTTATTGGTTTCTAGTTTCATACCATTGTGATTAGAAAACATATTTGATGTGATTTCCAACTGCTTAAATTAGTCAAGACTTACTTGGTGGCCTAACATATGATCTATCCTGGAGAATGTTCTGTGTGTGCTTGAGAAGAAGGTGTATCCTGCTGCTGTTGGGTGGAATATTCAAAATATGTCTGTTAGGTCCTCTTGATCTCAAGTGTAGTTCAAGTACAATATTTCCTTATTGATTTTCTATCTAGATAATGTGCCATTGCTGAAAGTGGGATATCTACTATCTCTATCTACTATTTCTGTATTGCAGTCTTCTACCAGCTGCCATTTCTATATTGCAGTCTATGGCTCCCTTCAGATCTATTAATATTTGCTTTTATATATTTAGGTGCTCTGATGTTGAGTGCCTATATATTTACAATTGTTATATTCTATTGATGAATTGATCCCCTTTGTCATTATATAATCACTTTGTCTCTTTTTACAGTTTTTGACTTAAAGTCTATTTTATTTGATATAAGTATATAGCTACTCTGTCTCTCTTTTTGATTTCCATTTGCATGGAGTATCTTTTTCCATCTCTTTCAGTCTATGTGTATTCTTGCAGATAAAGTGGGTCTCTTGCAGATAGCATATAGTTGGGTCTTTAAAAAAAATACATTCAGCTACTTTATGTCTTCTGATTGGAGAATTTAACGCATTTACATTAAAGATAATTATTGCTAGGTAAGGGCTTAGTACTGCCCCTTTGTTAATTATCGTCTAGTTATTTCATAGATCCTTCATTCTTCTTTTTCACGCACTTGATATCTTCCTTTGTGATTATATGATTTTTCTGTAGTGGTATGCCTTCATTCCTTACATTTTATCTTTTGTGTATATACTATAAGCTTTTGCTTTGCAGCTACCACAAGGCTTACATAAAACATCTTACAGTTATAGCACGCTATTTTAAGCTGTTAACGACTTTAATCATATACAGGCCAGGCATAGTGGCTCACGCCTGTAATCCCAGCACTTTGGGAGACTAAGCGGGGAGGATCGCTTGAGGCCAGGAGTTTGACACCAGGCATGCCAACATAACAAGACCTTTTCTCTACAAAAAGGAAAAAAAAAGTCACATACAAAAACTCTACGTTGTTTCTTTCCTCCCCTTGACATTTTAGGTTTTTGATGTCATAATTTACATTTTTAAACATTGTGTATCACTTAAAAATTATTGTAGCTATATTTATTTTTAATAGTTTTATTTTATTTTATTTTATTTTTTTGGAGATGGAGTCTCGCTCTGTTGCCTAGGCTGGAGTGCAGTGGTGCGATCTCAGCTCACTGCAATCTCTGCCTCCTGGGTTCAAGCAATTCTCCTGCCTCAGCCTCCTGAGTAGCTGGGACTACAGGCGCACGCCACCACGCCTGGCTAATTTTTTGTATTTTAGTAGAGATGGGGTTTCACCATTGTTACCAAGGCTGGTCTCGAACTCCTGAACTCAGGTAATCTGCCCACCTCAGCCTCCCAAAGTGCTAGGATTACAGGCGTGAGCCACCATGCCCTGCTTCTTAATAGTTTTATATTTTAATCTTCATACTAAACATATGTGACTTATATATGCCATAATTATAGTGTTAGAGTATTCCAAATTTTACTATGTATTTTTACCGGTGAGTTATACTTTCATGTTTTTATCTTATTAACATATATTTTCTTTTATCTTTAAGAATTATCCTTAATTATTTTTTGTAAGGTAGGTCTGATGGTGATGAACTCCTGAAGCTTTTTTTCATTTGTCTGGAAAAGTCTGTCTCTCCTTCATTTCTGAAGGACAGCTTTGCTGGGTAAAGTATTCTTAGTAGGGAGGTTTTTTTAAAAAAAATTATATATTTAAAAAAACATTTGAGATGGAGTCTAGTTCTGTTGCCCAGGCTGGAGTGCAGTGGTGCAATCTTGGCTCAATGTAACCTCCGCCTCCTGGGTTCAAGTGATTCTCCTGCCGCAGCCTCTTGAGTAGCTGTGATTACAGGTGCACACCACCACTCCTGGCTAATTTTTCAGTATTTTTAGTAGAGACAGGGTTTCACCATGATGGCTAGGCTGGTCATGAACTCCTGACCTCAAGTGATCCACCCACCTCGGCCTCCCAAAGTGTTGGAATTACAGGCATGAGCCACCACACCCAGCCAAATTCTATATTTTGACTATGTCATCCTATTCTCTTGTAGATTGTAAGGTTTCTGCTAAGAAATTTGCTGATAAGTGTATTGAAGTTTCCTTGTATGTGATATGCTGCTTTCACAATCCTCTCTTTCTTTAATTTTTGACAGTCTGCCAATCCTGTGTTTTGGTGTAGTCTTATTTGGATTGAACCCGATTGGAGATTTTTGAGCTGCTTGTGTGTGAATATTCATATCTATTCCCAGACTTGGGAAGTTTTCTGTTATTTAGTTTTATAAGCTTTCTACTCGCCCCCACCTTTCTTTTTCTCTGCTCCTTTTGGGATCCACCCTCCTATAATGGGTATATATTACTTCACTTGTTGGTGCCTCATAATTCTGATAGGCTTTCTTCACTCTTTTTCATTTTTTTTCCTTTTTGTTCCTCTGAGTGATGAATTTTAAATGCCCTGTCTTTGGGCTCACTGATTCTTTATTCTGCTTGATCAAGTCTGCTGCTGAAGCTCTCCATAGAATTTTTCAGTTAAGTCATTGTGTTCTTAGCTACGGAATTTGTTTGGCTCTTTTTTTTTTGAGACGGAGTCTTGCTCTGTTCGCCCAGGCTGGAGTGCAGTGCCACTATTTCGGCTCACTGCAACCTCCGCCTCCCAGGTTCAAGCGATTCTCTGGCCTCAGCCTCCTGAGTAGCTGGGACTACAGGCGCATGCCACCATGCCCGGCTAATTTTTTGTATTTTAGTAGAGACGGGGTTTCACCGTGTTAGCCAGGATGGTCTCGATCTCCTGACCCCATGATCCCTCGCCTTGGCCTCCCAAAGTGCTGGGATTACAGGCATGCGCTACTGCATCCAGCCTGTTTGGTTCTTTTTATGGTTTCTATCTCTTTGTTGAACTAATTTTGTTTATGTATTGTTTTCCTGATTTCATTTAGTTGTCTTAATGTAGCTCAGTGAGCTATGCAATATAGATAGACAACTATTTTTTATTCTTTTTTTATTTTTATTTTGAGACAGGCTCTCACTTTGTCACCCAGACTGGAGTGCAATGGTGCAATCATAGCTCACTACAGCCTCGACTTCCTGAGCTCAAACCATCCACCTGCCCCAGCCTCCTAAGTAGATGGGACCACAGGAGCGTGCCACCACACCTGGCTAATTTTTAAATTTTTTTGTAGAGACAGGGTCTCATCATATTGCCCAGGCTGGTCTCCAACTCCTGGGCTCCAAGCAGTCCTCCTGCCTCAGCCTCCCAAAGTGTTGGGATTACATGCATGAGTTACTGCACCTGGCCTATTTCTAATTATTTGTCAGGCAGTTTGTAAATCTCCATGTTTAGGGCTGGTTACTGGTGCTTTATTTTGTTCCTTTGATGATGTTATGTTTTCCTGATTTTTGTGATTCTTGTGGCTGTGCATTGGTGTCTATGCATTTGAAGAAGTAGGGACTTACTTTGATCTTGGCAGAGTGGCTTTAGCAGGGAGAGCTTATCACCAGTCAGCCCATCCGGAGATTCTGGGAAGGCTATCTGGCTTCCAGCCCCCATTTCTTAATGGTTGTATTAAATCTACATTGTTAAAGCTTTTAGCTACTATATATTATACTCTCTCTTTAACGCTTATTTAACTTATTATTTATTTATTTTATTTATTTAACTTACTTAACATAAATTATTTATTATCCTAATAGCCAGACTGACTAGGAGGAAAAAGAGACAACATTTACCAATTTCAGTAATAAGAGAGGAGATATCACTGCAGTTATTGAAATGATAGGCCAGGAGTGGTGGCTCACGCCTGTAATCCTAGCACTTTGGGAGGCTGAGGCAGGTGGATTGCCTGAGCTCAGGAGTTTGAGACCAGCCTGGGCAACACAAGGAAACCCCGTCTCTACTGAAATGCAAAAAATTTGCTGGCATGGTGTTGTGCCTCTGTAGTCCCAGCTACTTGGGAGGCTGAGGCAGGAGAACTGCTTGAACCGGGAGGTGGAGGTTGCAGTGAGCCAAGATTGTGCCACTGCACTCAGCCTGGGTGTCAGAGTGAGACTCCGTCTCCAAGAAAAAAAAAAAAGATAAGACAATATTATAAACAACTTTATGCCAATAAATTTAAGAAGTTAGATGAAATAAACAAATTCCTTGAAAGTCACAAACTACCAAAACTCGCAAAGAAATAGATAATCTAAAGAATTCTTTTTTTTTTAAATTTTAAACTCCATCAAGTCCTGGTAAACTAAAGATTTCTATACATATTAAAGAAATTGAATTGGTGGTTGCATAACCTTTCCTTCCAAAAACATGCAAAACCAGATGGTTTCAATGGTGAATTCTGTCAAACATTAAAAAACAAAACAAACATCAGATTCTACATAAACTCTTCCAGAAATTTGTTTGTTTGTTTAGAGAATAGGGTCTCACTCTGTCACCCAGGCTGGAATGTAGTGGTGTGATCATGGCTTACTGCAACCTCAACCTCCTGGGCTCAAGCAATCCTCCTGACTCAGCCTTCCAAGCATCTGGGACTACAGATACATGCCACCATGCTCAGATAATTGTTTTTTTTTTTTGTAGTGGCAGGGTCTTATTATGTTGCCCAGGCTGGTCTCAAACTCCTGGCCTCAAGCCATCCTCCTGCCTTACCTCCTGAACTACTGGGGTTATAGACATGAACCACTGCATCCAGCCTCATTTAACTTATTCAGTACTCATTATGAGTCCATATTCAATTTCCATGTTGTCATTTTGTTTTGTGATTTTGATGCTTGTTCTCCAGAAGATATCTCAGGTGTTAATGGGAACAATATTCTCTGAGTTTTTATACATTGATAATAGTTTGTGCCTTTTATACTTGAAGGTCAATTTTGCTGGATATTAACTTGGTTCATATTTTCTTTTCCTGATTATCTTAATTATGCTATTCCATTTTCTTCTGGCATAAAGCTTTGCTGTTTAAAACTCTGATGATGATCCAATCTTTATTCCTTTATGTCTCTATATGCTTTTTATATTGTTTATATATCCTTGATATCCTCTTTAATTTTTTTTGCTTTTTACTTATTGTGAAATATTTAACTGATAAATAAAGATTGAATATATTCAAGGTATACATGACAACATGATGATTTAATATATGTATATATTCTATAATGATTACCACAATCAAAATGACACATCTGTCACCACTCATGCTGTACATTAGATCCTCAGAACTAATCTTATAACTGAAAGTTTGTACCCTTTGACCAACATCTCCCCATTTCCCCTGCTTTCCCAGCCCCTAGCAACCACTGTTCTACTCTCCTCTTCTATGAGTTCAGCTTTTTTACATGCCACATATAAGTGAGATCATAGAGTGTTTGTCTTTTCTATGTCTGACTTATTTCATAGTGTCCTACAGGTTCATCCATGTTGTCACAAATGGCAGGCAGGCTCTATTATGGCTAGAGAATATTCTATGGTATAGTTAAAATGTGGAATCTAAAACCATGGTAATGAACTTTTTGTATTCCGTTACATTGAACTCTACTTTTCTTGGTACTTTCAATGGATCTTTTTCCCATTTAAAGTTGATTTTGAAACATGTATCAGTCATTTGGATAATATGGTTCACTAAGTTATGCAAATATTCCCCTTGTTAATACATTTTATAATATTAAAATATCACATTCATTAATATCACCATTGATCTCATCAGAAAAGTCTTTAAGAATTGAGAAGCTAACAACTCGGAAGCCAATACAAGTTTTCCAAAATTCTAACTTTTTCTTAGAACTTGAATTTTATTATTGGTATAATTTTCCTTGAAGTGACATACTCAATTCATTAATTTTTAAAAAATGTCTGCCAAGTACCCTTGTCTGAATTACCATAATTTATGTCAGTTGTTCTTACATGTGAAAATGTGTTTCATGAAAAAAGTGGCTAGTTTAGCTTGCACTGCAAACAATTGCTTTTCCTTAAGACAAACATTTTAAGTTCTTCTTGAGACTTTTAAATTTGTCACACAGAAATTAAAAAGATGTGTGCTCAAAAGTCAAGATTCATTAGAATTACTATTTTGTTTCTGCTTAAAGTGAAATCAGCTTTTTTGTCCTCCCTCCCTTCCCTGTCTTTCATTCTTTCCTTTCTTTTCTTTTCTTTTTCTTTCTCCTTTCCTTTCCTTTTTTTCTTTCTTTTCTTTCCTTTCTTTCTTTTCTCTTATCTTTCTTTTCCTTTCTTTCCTTTCTCTCTTTCTCTGTTTCTCTCTTTCTCTTTCTCTCTCTCTCTCTTTCTTTCTTTCGCCATGGCAGTGAAGACTCTAAATATGATATGGTGTCACTTTCTTGATTAGTGCTAAGGTAGTTTTACCTGCCATTTCTTTTGTATTATCAATGCAAATGTCAGTTAAAAAAAAAAAAAAGATGTGCTTTTTCCAAAGTTGGAAAAGCAAGTAACATCTTAGTATTAACTGTGAAGATAGTTTTGGCCTTACAGACTCCCTAAGAGGGTCTACAGGACTGGAACACACTTTGGAGACTGCTGCCCTAAGGCATTGTCTTTTTTGTTTACTCACTTTGGTGTTCTTCTGTGGTTTTTATTTCAGAAAATTTTTCTTTCATTTATAATTCTATTCTTGAGTTCTGTTATGTCATCTTAAATTTTTCTAATTCTGATTTACACTGTTCTTTCATGTCGCTTATCATTTTCTTAAATTTAACTTATTTTGAAATAGTAGGTTACAGTTTTAATCTGTTTTGTGGACATATCTTTCTGGTATGTTTTAATCATAGGGATATTATTCTGCTCTTTTTTTTTTCTTTTAAAACTTTGCATGGGATTTGTGAAATTAGTTTTTCTTAATGGAGATGTAAGTGAGGAAAGCCTTTGGAATTTCATAAAGTTTCCTCTTAGTCATCGCCATTGTTGTTTAAGTGTTTAAGAAAGCAGCAGGTTGCTCTCATTTCCTGACTTTCTTCTCATCCCCAGCCTTTGACCTTTACATGGACTTTACTACTTCTTTGTTCTCTGTTTTGCTTACTTTTTTTTTTTTTTTGAGACAGGGTCTTACTCTATTGCCCAGGCTGGAGTGTAGTGACGTGATCTCAGCTCACTGCAACCTCTACTTCCTGGGTTCAAGTGATTCTCTTGCCTCAGCCTCCTGAGTAGCTGGAATAAAGGTGTGCCCCACTATGCCTGGGTAATTTTTGTGTTTTTAGTAGAGATGGGGTTTCACCTTGTTGGCCAGGCTGGTCTCAAACTCTTGGACCTCAAGTGATCCACCCACCTCAGCCTCCCAAAGTGCCGAGATTACAGGCATGAGCCACCACGCCTAGCCTCCTGCGTAATGTTTTTATTCCACCCTTAGCAGTTTCCTAAGTGTGGGATCCCATCCTAAAAGGTAGCTTTGGCAGTTGTTTTTGAGTTCATATGGCTCAGAATGCTTCAGCCCCTTTTAGAAATTAGTGTGGACCCCTCCACTCACATGCTATTTGATTAGTCAAAATTTCCTCCCAGTATCATCAGCTGCTGTTCTCACATTAGCTACCTGTGCTCTCTAGGGTATATTAGCTGTTTTGGGATTCTCCTGAGGTCAGAGGCCCCTTGGCTCCCTCCTGCATAGACACTGATAATAGTGGGTCCTGTGGCACTTGGCGGTTTGGCCCTCATCCACCTGTATTTTGAGGTTTGTGGGGATACTTTATCACTTAGGCTTTTTTCAACAGTCAAATGCATTACTTATTGAAGTATAATTTACAGACAATAAAATATGCCTTTTAAGGTAATCAATTCTATGAGTTGGGCAAACATTTTCAAACATATAACTATCACCACAGTCAGTGTATAGAATTTTCTCTGTTTTTCTTTTTTCTTCTTCTTTTTTTTGAGACAAGATCTCACTCTGTTGTCCAGGCTGAAGTACAGTGGCATGATCACAACTCACTTCAACCTTGAATTCCTGGGTTCAAGCGATCCTCCCACCCCAGACTCCCAAGTAGATATGACTACAGGTGCATGCTATCACGCCTGGCTAATTTTTAAAATTTGTACAGCAGGTCTCACTATGTTGCCCAGGCCGGTCTTGAACTCCTAGCCTTAAGCAATTCTCCTGGTTCAGCTTCCCAAAGCTATGGGATTATAGGCTTGAGCCACCATGCTCAGCCTAATATATGAATTTTTCATCACCCCCCAAAGTTCCCCAGTGCCCCTTTGTACCAGTTCCCCTTCCCCGCCTCTCGCACCGTGTTGGTGATTATTCTTTTCACAGAGAATGCACTTACACCTCAACCTCAAGAGAGAAAACCCAAATCCCATTCATTCACTGCATCCAATTCATAGCTCAGGGTCTGTGGGTGATATGCATTCCTCTCCATCAGATCTGGATGTGGTACTTAATGGTTTTGTTACTCTCCCTCAACTACTGTCTCTCACCCCATATTCAGGAGCAGGGACAGGATAACAACAATAAACAATAAAACTTGTAAAAAGGAAGAATGGAAGACACACATCATTGTTTTGTAGCAATGATGAGATTCTGCTAAACAGATATTATGAAGCCCGCCTTATCCTAGCAGTAGGGGTATGTTTCTATTCTATTCCATTCCATTCCCTATTTTGTTTACTGGAGGGGGCTCCCTTACCATTGGTCTTGGTGACTTTTAACTCCAGCCTCAGAAAGGTCTTACTTGCTCATTATTTTCCATGACTACATCTGAAGTGGATGTTAGGGAATATGCCCTTACTGGGGACTGTACATATTGAAAATCCCTAATCCAAAAATCAGAAATCTGAAATGCTCCAAAATCTGAAACTTTTTTGAGCACAGACATGAAACTCAAAGGAAATCATTGGAGCATTTTAGATTTCAGATTTTTGGATTAGGGATACTTAGCCCATACTTATTTCACAGCCATTTCTTACCTGTGTAGTTTTGGGAACCTTAGGATTAGTTGATAATCACAGCATGTTCTGGGCCAGGTTTCTGGTTTTTTTTTTTTTTGTTTTTTTGACAGAATTTAAGAACTTAGTAGTCTTCTAATTACCACGCTCTAAATTCATTCTTAGACTGTAGCCCCAGACGTCTTTTGTTTTGTTTTGTTTTGTTTCCTATTCCCCATGGCTGTTTCTCACTGGTATCTATCTTGAGACATCTGAAACATAGGTGTGGGATGAAGGAGAGCAACTTTAATCTGATCTTTGCTACAGGTCTTGGTTGTTCTGTTTAACAGAGATTTGCAGCTCAAAGTGCTTTTCAATCTTATTTTTACTATGTGGCATTTAGAAATAGTTGACTTTTCTAACAATCTGAGGCTCTAAGTTTCTCTTTTCTCTTCCCTTTTATTTCTGCTTGCAAACCAACTAGTTATTTATTGAGTACTCTTTCTTTTAATGCCTTGATAAATATAGGAAGGAGAAACCATTATTTGCTAACCTTTTGGCACTTCGTAATCTCTTCCCTAGATCTGCATTCTTTGTCTGCTGTCCAGATAATCATAAGCAATTATATTACATAACATGTCTTTATCTTGCCAGCTTCAGATGCATGTTTCCTGTGCTGTTACCCACTAGATGGACACACTAGACAGATGTCACATATTTTAGATTTTTGTTCAAAGTAGCACCTCACATCAAGATATCTGTTTCTAAATTAGTGTAGTTAGAGTAGGCTAATGTGGCATATACATCTAATTTTTTAAACATAACTGAAATTTACTTATTGCTCAACTAATAGAATTCGGTGTGTGAAAGGTCAGCAGGGCAATCCTCCTCTCTGTAGTTATTGAGGACCTTGTTGAAAGAAACCCTTCTGTCTTCAACCATGGCTTCCATTTATCCAGCTTAACTTTTCATGGCTAGATCTCAGTTACATGGCTGTACGTACCTGCAAGGGGGTTTGGGAAATGTAGTATAGGTGTGTTTCCCGAAGGAGAAGGGAATGTGGATTTGGTGAGCAGCTAGCAGTTTCTAACACGAACTTCATTATTTGTAAAGCACGAATCCCAGGCAAGATGGGAGTTTTCTAGATTTTCCTTTAGGTGTTTTAAGACGTCACAGTCCCGGGATATATCAAGACAGAATTATAATTTTGATCATCCCTTTTGTATCTTGTTCAAATTTTACAAACTAGGTACTGCAATGGTTCAGCACAAACTTCAAGTATGGGAGCCCCCTTGTGGGAGTGCCCATGGCAAGTTTATCTAACCTAAGGATGATTTTTTTTTTTAGTGAGGACTTATTGAAAATAATTTTTTATATATCTCTTTATTATTTTAACTATTATTGGAACCATTTGAATGTATTGCCTATTAAATAAATTAAAAAATAAAGTAATTCATCAAGTGGATGTATGATGTAATATACATGAAGTATCTATGAATTTTTAACTTTAAGAAATAATTATGGAAATTATTCCTGAAGACATTCCTTCATTTAACAGCTACTTCCTGAACACCACTGTGCTTAGAATGTTGAATTATTGAATTCTTACATATTTACTTCGATGAGCAATATCACAATCATGAAAACTGTATCATTGCCTGGGGAAATAGAATGTGTTTGTTGGAACTTAAGTGGTTCTCTTAAATGTAAGAAATAATACCTTTAGCATCTATACAGTTGATTATGTATTTTAATGTATGAGTTATTTCCAAAAGAAGGTATCATGTTAACCATGAATAACTTTTATTTTTTTAAAAAATTGAAATATCAAAGCATTTCTTTATTCATTTGATATTTGGTGCTTATTTTGGTTCACACACTTTTCTAGGGACACAAGAAGGAAATTAATGTCATTTAGGAAAATGTCACTTTATTTTTGTTTCATTTACCTAAATTCAGACATCCAAAAAATATGTAAGATATCTAAAGACAAAATCTCACAGAAGATGTGCAAGTCCTATATGGAGATAGTGATTCAGTGTTATTAACAGACATTAGAGGAAATATTAATAAGTTTCAAGAAATATATTCATGTATAGATAGGCCCAGTATTACAAATATACCCATTCTCCCTAGATCTATGGATTCAATGCAGTTCTAATCCAAATGCCATCTGGAATTTTGGGGGGGGGACATTTAAAAAACTGACTCTGAATGTATATGATCAAGTGATAGCCAAGATATTTTGAAGAAAAATAGATATAGGGACTGCTCTATAAGCCATCATAATTTATTATGAAGTTATAACAAGTAAAACAGTAAGGTATTTGGCATGGAATAGAGAACCAGAAACAGACCAATGCATGGGTACAGGATATAACACAGGGAAATGAGGGACAATATATGGTTCTGGGATAATTATTTATATGGGGAAAATAAATTGGATCCCTACCTCACACATACAAAAAAAATCATAATTGAATTAAAAACTTGCATGTGAAAGGAAAGACTTTAAAACATTTAGAAAAAGTATTGGAGGCTATGATCTTGGGGTAGGAAAGCATTTCTTTTTTTTTATTTTAGACGGAGTCTTGCTATGTCGCCCCGGCTGGAGTGGAGTGGCGCAATCTCAGCTCACTGCAACCTCTGCCTCCAGGTTCAGGCGATTCTCCTGCCTCAGTGTCCTGAGTAGCTGGGACTACAGGCGTGCACGACCATGCCTGGCTAATTTTTGTATTTTTAGTAGAGACGGGGTTTCACCATGTTGGTCAGGCTGATCTCGAACTCCTGACCTGGTAATCCACCTTCCCTGGCCTCCCAAAATGCTGGGATTACAGGCGTGAGCCACCACACCTGGCCAGGAAAGTATTTCTAAAACATGACACAAAAATTGTTTACCATGGAAGAAAAGATTGTTATATATTACTACATTAAAATTAAAAACTTTATTCATCAAAAAACACCCTGAAAATTGAAAGGAAAGCCACAAACTAAAAGATACTTGTAGTACATAAAACCAACATATTCTTAGTATCCAGAATTTATGGAATTTATAAAGAACTCTTACAAATCAATAAGAAAACGACAAACAATCTAACTAAAAAATGGGGCTGGGTGTGGTGGCTCACACCTGTAACCTTAGCACTTTGGGAGGCCGAGGCAGATGGATTGCTTGAGGTCAGGAGTTCAAGACCAGCCTGCCCAACATGGAAAAATCCCATCTCTACTAAAAATACAAAAATTAGCCAGGCATGGTGGCACATACCTGTAATCTCAGCTACTTGGGAAGCTGAGGCAGCAGAATCACTTGAACCCAGGAGATGGAGGTTGCAGTGAGCTGAGATTGCACCATTGCACTCCAGCCTGGGTGACAGAGCCTGACTCCATCTCAAAAAAAAAAAAAAAAGAAAAAAGAAAAAAAAGAAAAAGAAAAATGTGCAAAAAGCATTAACTAGTATTTTAAAGGAGAGGAAGCATAAATGGTGGAAAAAAATATGAAAAGATACTTCACATCATTAGTAATCACAGAATTTCAAAATAAAGATTACAAGTGACCATCTACTCTTGTGAGATTGGCAAAAATTAGGAAATGTGACATTATCCACAGTTGGAGAGGATGAAGATTCTTTTATACAGTTAATGTGTCACTTAACAATGGAGATACGTCCTCAGAAATGCCAGGATATGTTCTGAGAAATTTGTTGTTAGGCAATTTTGTCATTGTGTGAACATCGTAGAGTTGACTTACACAAAGCTAGATGGTATAGCCTATTGCATATCTAGGCTGTATGGTATAGCGTGTTGCTTCTAGGCTACACACCTGTATGACAAGTTACTGTACTGAATACTGTAGGCACTTGTAGCAGAATTGTATTTGTGTATCTAAACGTAGAAAAGGTACAGTAAAATTATTGTATCATAATCTCATGAAACAACCATTGTATATGTAGTCCATTATTGACTGAAATGTCATTATCCAGTGCATGACTGTACATTGCTGGTGGGAAGGTGGTCAGTACCACCACTTCAGAAAACAGTTTGTCACTGCCCTGTAAAATCAAACATTGGCATATTCTGTGACCTGAATTGCCACTTTTGAGTATACCCTTAGGAACCTGCAAATGTACACCTGGTGACTAGGTGATTTTTTTTTTTTTTTTTTTTTTTTTTTTGAGACTGAGCCTCACTCTGTCGCCTAGGCTGGAGTGCAGTGGCGCCATCTTGGCTCACTGCAAGCTCTGCCTCCCGGGTTCACAGCATTCTCCTGCTTCAGCCTCCCGAGTAGCTGGGACTACAGGTGCCTGCCACCATGCCTGGCTAATTCTTTTATATTTTTAGTACAGACAGGGTTTCACTGTGTTAGCCACAATGGTCTTGATCTCCTGATCTCGTGATCTGCCCACCTCGGCCTCCCAAAGTGCTGGGATTACAGGCGTGAGCTACGGCGCCTGGCCAACTAGGTGATGTTTATAAAAATATTTATAGCAGTGGTATTCATAATAACAAAAATCCTAGAAATAACCAAATGTTCATTGACTGGAATGTTGGAAAGCAGTGAGATATACTAGAGGTTTACACAGTTGCTTGGATAAATCTTAGTCTTCTAATGCTGAGTGAAAAAAAAAGTTGTGGAAGACATATACAGCATGTACCATTTTTATAAAGTTCAAAATCAAGCAAAACTACATGATGTGTCATTTAGGAATGTGTACCTTGTGATAAAACTATAAAGAATTAAAAACAGAAGTCATGAGCAGATATATTAGTGGAGACGTAGAGAAAGGGAATAAGGGAGAGACACAAAGTAGATGCAATTACTGGTAACATTTTGGTTAAGTTTGAGGGGTGATCATACTGTTTTATTATAAGGTGTCATATATTGTGTGTGTGTCAAAATGTATTTAATATTTGTTAAAAATTTGAAAGGTATGATGAAGTCTACTATGTTTTATTCTTTCCTTGATGTCTTCTGATTACTGTTTTTTGTTCTTGTGCCTCACAGTCTTGCTGTATCTCCCTTTGCTGTCTTTAGCAATAGGTGTCCCTAATGTTTTGTTTCTCTGTTTCTCATTCAGAATGATTCCCATTTGCTGTGTTCCAGCCTCTTGAATTGCTACCTTACTAAGTTCACTATTAATTCCTCAAATGACTTTTAATAAAATCTAAAGTTATTTTGTCCTTTATGGTAATTTGATTTGATCTTAACAATACGTTCTACCTAGTTTTTCTTTGCAAAAGTCTTTCTTTCTTAGGCTTGATATAGTTTCATAATGTTAACTTTGCAAATTTTTCCTCTCCAGCTTCATGGTACAGTTTTCTAACTGGAAAATTTCACATTTCTCATCTATCAGTTGACTTACAGTTTTAAAATGAACCAAATCTTCCTTTTTTTATTATTATACTTTAAGTTCTTGGATACATGTACAGAACATGCAGGTTTGTTACATAGGTATACACATGTCATGGTGGTTTGCTGCACCCATCAACCTGCCATCTACATTAGGTATTTCTCCAAATGATATCCCTCCCCTTCCCCCCGACGCCCAACAGGCCCCATTGTGTGATGTTCCCCTCCCTGTGTCCATGTGTTCTCATTGTTCAGCTCTCACTTAAGAGTGAGAACAGGCGGTGTTTGGTTTTCTGTTCCTGTGTTAGTTTGCTAAGAATAATGGTTTCCAGCTTCATCCATGTCCCTGTAAAGGATATTAATTCATCCTTTTTATGGCTGCATAGTATCCCATGGTATATATGTACCACATTTTCTTTATCCAGTCTATCATTGATGGGCGTTTGGGTTGGTTCCAAGTCTTTGCTATTGTGAATAGTGCTGCAATAAACATATGTGTGTATGTGTCTTTATAGTAGAATGATATAATCCTTTGGGTATATACCAAGTAATGGCATTGCTGGGTCAAATGATATTTCTGGTTCTAGGTCCTTGAGGAATCACCACACTGTCTTCCACAATGGTTGAACTAATTTACACTCCTACCAACAGTGTAAGAGCGTTCCTATTTCTCCACATCCTCTCCAGCATCTGTTGTTTCCTGACTTTTTAATGATCGCCATTCTAACTGGCATGAGATAGTATCTCATTGTGGTTTTGATTTGCATTTCTCTAGTGACCAGTGATGATGAGCTTTTTTTCATATGTTTGTTGGCCACATAAATGTCTTCTTTTGAGAAGTGTGTGTTCATATCCTTTGCCCACTTTTTGATGGGTTTTTTTTTCTTGTAAATTTGTTTAAGTTCCTTGTAGATTCTGGATATTAGCCCTTTGTCAGATGGGTAGATTGCAAAAATGTTCTCCCATTCTGTAGGTTGCCTGTTCACTCTGATGATAGCTTCTTTTGCTGTGCAGAAGCTTTTTAGTTTAATTAGATCCCATTTGTCAATTTTGGCTTTTGTTGGCATTGCTTTTGGTGTTTTAGTCATGAAGTCTTTGCCCATGCCTATGTCCTGAATGGTATTGCCTAGGTCTTCTTCTAGGGTATTTATGGTTTTAGGTCTTACCTTTAAGTCTTTAATCCATCTTGAGTTAATTTTAGTATAAGGTATAAGGAAGGGGTCCAGTTTCAGTTTTCTGCATATGGCTAGACAGTTTTCCCAACACCATTTGTTAAATAGGGAATCCTTTCCCCATTGCTTGTTTTTCTCAGGTTTGTCAAAGATCAGGTGGTTGTAGATATGTGGCATTATTTCTGAGGCCTCTGTTCTTTTCCATTGGTCTATATATCTGTTTTGGTACCAGTACCATGCTGTTTTGGTTACTGTAGCCTTGTAGTATAGTTTGAAGTCGGGTAGTGTGATGCCTCCAGCTTTGTTCTTTTTGCTTAGGAGTGTCTTGGCCATACGGGCTCTTTTTTGGTTCCATATGAAATTAAAAGCAGCTTTTTATAATTCTATGAAGAAAGTCAGTGGTGGCTTGATGGGGATAGCATTGAATCTATAAATTACTGTGGGCAGTATGGCCATTGTCACGATATTGATTCTTCCTATCCATGAGCATGGAATGTTTTTTCATTTGTTTGTGTCCTCTCTGATTTCCTTGAGCAGTAGTTTATAGTTCTCCACGAAGAGGTCCTTCACATCCCTTGTAAGTTGGATTCCTAGGTATTTTATTCTCTTTGTAGCAGTTGTGAATGGGAGTTCACTCATGATTTAGCTCTCTGTTTGTCTGTTGTTGGTGTATAGGAATGCTTGTGATTTTTGCACATTGATTTTTGTGTTGAAGTTGCCTATCAGCTTAAGGAGATTTTGGGCTGAGATGATAGGGTTTTCTAAATAAACAGTCATGTCATCTGCAAACAGAGACAATTTGAC
Organism: Pan troglodytes; assembly: GCF_028858775.2. Classification (NCBI taxonomy): domain Eukaryota; kingdom Metazoa; phylum Chordata; class Mammalia; order Primates; family Hominidae; genus Pan; species Pan troglodytes. The sequence continues at coordinate 37,335,499 of NC_086015.1, forward strand.
TTCCTCTCTTCCTATTTGAATACCCTTTATTTCTTTCTCTTGCCTGATTGCCCTGGCCAGAACTTCCAATACTGTGTTTAATAGGAGTGGTGAGAAAGGGCATCCTTGTCTTGTGCTGGTTTTCAAAGGGAATGCTTCCAGCTTTTGCCCATTCAGTATGATATTGGTTGTGTGTTTGTCATAAATAGCTCTTATTATTTTGAGGTACGTTCTATCATTACCTAGTTTACTTACAGTTTTTAGCATGAAGGGGTGCTGAATTTTGTTGAAGGCCTTTTCTGCATCTTTTGAGATAATCACGTGGTTTTTGTCATTGATGAACCAAATCTTTCTTCATTTAGGGATTCAATTATGTATTCTTTAAGATTGTACTAGCATTATAGATAAAGTGGATTAATCATTGTTTAAGCCTCTTGGATTTCCATTAAATCATTGGTCTTTGACTATACTCTTCTTGTTAAAATGTTTTTTTAAAAAAATTTAATCAGAAGTTAATTTGATTTATAGTGTGTTTTATTTTTGTAACTAATGTTCAATATTTATCATGAAACCTTTATTCATGAATTAGTAATAGAATAAATGGAACCCAGCCATAAAAATTTCTATTCTCTACCAAAAAATATAATGATTGCAAATTTTAAAAATGTGCTAGTTAATTTAGCTCTGACTTCCCCTTGAAAATATAGAGAGTCAAAACCAAAGTGAGATTGTGCATACATATCAGGCTAATTCTGCTATTCTGGTGTCATTTTTCTCTCTTTAAATATTTATTTATTAGATTCCTTTTAAATTCAAAGGCATGATAGTTTTAGCAAATCAAACAACAACAAAAGTACATAAGGAAAAATATAAATATCCCTTCAGCATCCCTTAGCTCTCACACTCTGAGATAACAAATGTAAATAGTGTCTATACTTCTTAGTTGAATTCTTTGAAGCTGCCCTTAAAGAAAATACCTCATAGAGGCCAGGTGCAGTGGCTCATGCCTGTAATCCCAGCACTTTGGGAGGCCGAGGTGGGTGGATCAAAAGATCAGGAGATTGAGACCATCCTGGCTAACATGGTGAAACCCCGTCTCAACTAAAAATACAAAAAAAATTAGCCAGGCGTGGTGGCAGGCACCTGTAGTCCCAGCTACTCGGGAGGCTGAGGCAGGAGAATAGCGTGAACCCAGGAGGCGGAGCTTGCAGTGAGCCGAGATCGCTCTACTACTGCACTCCAGCCTGGGCGACAGAGCGAGACTCCGTCTCAAAAAAAAAAAAAAAAAAAAAAAGAAAAGAAAAGAAAAGAAAATACCGCATAGAATTCAAGGTTTTTTCTTTTTCTTTTCAAATGATACTATTAAACTAATACAGTGAAACCTCCAATTTAACTTTTGCTTATATAACACATCAATATCTTTGATGTTCTGGTAAAATAATGGTTTTTTATTCAGCCATGCACCTTGGTATATGAGCACAGGCTTAATGGTCTTTTGAAAAAAAATTATCTTCCATATCCAAACATCAAAGACTCTAGATGTTTTCACAAAAGAATTGAGGCTGTAGTTTCATCTTTGGAGGTATTACTCTAAGTTAGGTAGTTCTTTCAAGAACCTAGGGCCTGGCATCACTTTTTGTTATCCTAGTGATCTAAAGACATAGAGAATGTGTGTAAATACAAAATAAAAATGCTGAAAGTTGTCACATTCTGAAGCTTTCTGCTACCCTTAACACTCAGTAATTCTAAGCAGAACAACTGATGTTCATGTAACAATTTAAAGGTCCCCAGACTTTTCTAAAGTCCTGTTAAGATTTTGCCTCCAGCTTGAGAGAAACTGCTGATAGTTCTGTTAATTCATGATGTGTACCATATATTCTGTCTAATGTTTACTAATGATTATTTTTAAAAAAGTTTCTGAATACACTGCAGCACTTTTATAATCATTGCTTGATACTCAAAACAGTCTTTTGTAAGGTAAAGCTGTTATAATCATCTTGATTTTATACATGAAAATCTGGAGGCTCAAAAGTTGAATGGCATAATCAAGATTCCACAGCTGGGAAGAACATGAAACTTGGAGTTTAAAGGGTCTGCATAGGTCTGAAACTTGAACCATAGCCTATTGACTTCAAATATCTTGTTCTTTCCTCTATACGTTATTGCTTCTTAAAAAAAAAAGTTTTGAAACTGTTTGTCCTATAATCCACCCCCAAAAATCCCTCATAGGTTTTATCTATTTACCTATAAAAGATAAGGCATATAATTTTTATTCTGTTCTGGAAAGCACAAACTTCCAGTTTTACAGATTATTCACCACTACAGGTCATGTGTCTAATCAAAAGTCAACTAGCTCAAGACTAAGAAAAAGAAGACCCAGATAAAATCAGAATAGAAAAAGAAGATATAGAAACCAAAACCACTGAAATACAAAGACTCATTAGAGACAATTATGAACAACTAAACACCAACAAATCAGAACACCTAGAAGAAATGGATAAATTTTGGGACATATACAATCTACTAAGATTGAACCATAAAGGCTTTTTCTCTAAGATCTAGATCAAAACAAGGATGCCTACTTTCACCATTTATATTCAGCATGATACTGGAAATCCTGGCCAGTGCAATAATTAGGCAAAAGAAAGAAAGGGCATCCAAATTGGAAAGGAAGAAGTCAAATTAGTCTTGTTCACAAACAACATGATCTTATATTTAGAAAAAGCTAAAGAATCTACCAAAAAAAAAAAAAAACTGTTAGAGCTGATTAACAAATTCACTAAAGTTGCAGGATACAAAGGCAGCATACAAAAGTCAGTAGCATTTATATATGCCAGTGGTGAGCAAGCTGAAAAAGACACTGAAAAAAGCAATCCCATTCATAATTGCTACAAAGAATAAAAATTACCTAGGAATCAATTTAACCAAAGAAATCAAAGATCTGTACAAGGAAAATCTAAAACATTGATGAAAGAAATTGAAGTGGACACCAAAAAATGGAAAGACATCCCATGCTCATGGATCAGAAGAATTAATATTGTCAAAATGACTACACTGCCCAAAGCAATTTATAGATTCAATGCAATTTCTATCAAAATATCAATGATATTCTTTACAGAAATAGAAAAAAATCCTAACATTTATATGGACCCACAAAAGACTCCAAATAGGCAAAACAATCCTGAGCAAAAAACAAAACTGGAGGCATTACACTACCTGACTTCACAATGTACTACAGAGCTATAGTAACCAAATCTGTATGGTGCTGGTATAGAAACAAACACATAGAGCGGTGGAACAGAATAGAGAACCTAGATATAGATCCCTGTACTTACAGCCAACTCATTTTTGACAAAGGCACCAAGAACATAAAATGGGGAAAGGACAGTTTCTTCAATAAATGGTGCTGGGGAAACTGGATAACCATATCCAGAAAAATGAAACTAGACCCCTGTCTCTCACCAGATACAAAACCCAAAATGGATTAAAGACTTTAACACCTGTAATTGTGAAACTTCTAGAAGAAAACATTGGGGAAACACTCCAGGACGTTGGTTTGGGCAAATTTGTGTGTGTGCATGTGTGTGTGTGTGTGTGTAAGACCTCAAAAATCACAGGCAACCAAAGCAAAAATAGACAATTGGGATTACATCAAGCTAAAACGATTCTTCACAACAAAGGAAACCATAACCAAAGTGAAGAGACAACCCACAGAATGGGAGTAAATGTTTGCAAACTATCCAGAATATATAAGGAACTCAAAACAATTCAGTAGCAAAACAAACAAAACAAAACAAACACCTACCTTCCCCCGACCCAGATAGTCCAATTACAGGCCAGAGATCTGAATAGACATCTCTCAAAAGAAGAAATATAAATGGCCAACAGGTATATGAAAAAATGTTTAACATCATTAATCACCAGAGAAATAGACACTAAAATCTCAATGAGGTATCACCTCACCCCAGTTAAAAGTGCTTTTATCAAAAAGATGATGGAGTAAAAGATGCTGACAAAGATGTAGAGAAAGAGGAACACTCGTACACTGTTGGTGGGAATGTAAATTAGTACATCCACTATGGAGAACAGTATGGAGGTTCCTAAAAAAATTTTAAAATAGAACTACCATGTGATCCAATAATTCCACCACTGGACATATATCCGAAAGAAAGAAAATTAATATATCAAAGAGATATTTACACTCCAATGTGTATTGCAGCATTATTCACAATAGCCAAAATATGGAATTAACCTAAGTGTCCATCAGTGGATGAATGGATAAAGAAAATATGTTATATATACATAATGGAATATTATTTAGCCATAAAAAATTGAAATCCTGTCGTTTGCAGCAAGATGGATGGAACCAGAGGTTGTTAAGTGAAATAAGCCAAGTACAGAAAGACAAATATTGCATGTTCTCACTCATATGTGAGAGCTAAAAAAGGTTGATGGGCATGGTGGCTCACGCTTGTAATCCCAGCACTTTGGGAGGACTGTTTGAGACCAGGAGTTTGAGATCAGCCTGGGCCACATAGCAAGATTCCATCTCTACAAAACTTTTTAAAAAATGAGCCAGGCATGGTGGCTACTTGGGAGGCTGAAGTGGGAGGATCAGTTAAGCAAGCCCAGGAGTTCAAGGTTGCAGTGAGCTGATAGTGACATCACACTCAAGCCTGGGTGACAGAGTGAGACCCTGTTTTTTGTTTGTTTGTTTAAGTTGATCTGGTCCAGTGTGGTGGCTCACACCTATAATCCCAGCACTTTGGGAGGCCAAGGCAGAAGGACCACTTGAGCACAGGAGTTTGAGACCAGGCTGGGCAACATGGCAAAACTCTGTCTCTAGAAAAAAATTTTAAATTAGCTAGCTGTGGTCTTGTATGCCTTTAGCCCCAGCTACTGAGGAGGCTGAGGTGGAAGGATCTCTTGGGCCGCAGAGGTTGAGGCTGCAGTGAGCTGTGATTGCACCAATCATAGTCCAAACTGGGTGATGGAGCAAGACACTGTCCAAAAAAAAAAAAAAAAATGCTGATCTAATGAAGATAGAAAGTAGACTGATGGTTAACAGTGGCTGGGAAGGGTACGGAGTTCTGGGGATGAAGAGAGATTGATTAATGGGTACAAATATACAGTTAGAAGAAATAATACCTGTTTTTTGATAGACCAGTGGAGTGACTATAGTTAACAATAATCTATTGTGTATTTAAAAATAACTGGAAGAAAATAATTCAAATGTTCCTAGCATAAAGAAAATATAAATATTTAAGGAGATGAATATCCCAAGTACCCTGACTTGATCTTTACACGTTATATGAATGTATTAAAATACGACATGTGGCGGGTGCAGTGACTCACACCTGTAATCCTAGCACTTTGAGAGGCCAAGCCAGGCAGCTTACTTAACGCCAGGAGTTTGAGACCAGCCTGGCCAGCATGGCAAAACCCTGTCTCTACTAAAAAATACAGAAATTAGCCAGGTGTAGTGGCGTGTGCCTGTAATCCGAGCTACTTGGGAGGCTGAGGCAGGAGTATCATTTGAACCTGGGAGGCGGAGGTTGCAGTGAGTCAAGATCATGCCACTACACTCCAGCCTGGGCAACAGAACGAGACTCTGTCACACACACACAAACACACACACACACACACAAATATATCTATATCATATAAAGTATATATTATAATATAAAATATTCTATGTTGTATATATATAATATATATCTTACATGTACCTGAAAATATGTACATCTGTTATGTATCAATAAAAGGTTTTTAAATACTTTAAATCAACTAGCTAATGCACCCGGTTTCGTTTGCTATAATAATGGAAGTACAGGGTAGTTGATATTCTAACCTATAGACCAGACTATGTACCATACTATTAATTGTCATAAAAGAAAAAAACACCTGAATTTAGGATTCTGTAACTTTGGAATGGGACTAGCATGAAAGCATAAGTAGAAAAAATGGTTACAATCAAGTAAAACAGAGAAGTAAATATGTTGTTTAAGAAAGTCATCTTAGGATACCTGTAACATTCCAGTTACAGGTATCCTAAGATTAGGCAAAGCAGATACCAGGCTGTCTGTAATGGCTAGTGGCCCTCACAGAGAAAGGAGATGAGGTCTTTGAGCCTGAGGAATTGGATATGTGACCACTACACCATGCAGGGACCCTGGAAAGGCTCCCTCCCCCTGTTCTTCTTAAACAGAGAAATCCCTGTTTCTTCTCAGGGCTCTGGGTGAAGCGGGGGAAGTTTGTCTTGAGAAATCTAGTGGTATTTATAGATGATTCAGAAATTCCAAGCTAAGAAATTAAATTAAAACTGATGCTAGAAGGATGAAACCTTTGGGAGAACTTGGCAGAATCAAATGTAAAACAACTTTATAGGGACATTTCACAAACTAAGATTCCTGAGCTTTCCACACCTCAATAATCGGATGAAAATGAGATCATGATAGTTCTTGTAAGTTACTTATGGAAATGATCCTTGTTAAGGGAGAGTAAGTGGATTAAATAACTATTAGATCAAGTTGAAAGGGAATTAGAAAGCTGAAAAACACAGATGAGGAATTTATACAAAATGCAGCATAGAGAGATGAAGATACAGAGATACAGAAAAGGTTAAGAGACCCAGATGATGGGATTAGATGATTTCTAAAGGAAATTATAGACAAAGAATAGAGAGAGAATGTGGGAAGGATAATATTTGAAACAATAGTGGCTGCAATTTTTTAGAATGGATTAAATATATAAATCACCAAATTGAAAAAGCATATCAGGTTCTGGAAAGGATTAATAAAAATAAATACCTAAATAAAAAAAACCTAGATACAATATAATAAAATAGAAGAACTCTAAAGACAAAGTCCTAAATTAATCTGCAAGGTGAATAAGATTACCCAAAAGGGTCGGCAATTAAACTGACAACAAATCTCTCATCAGCCAAAGTAGAAGTGGAATAGAAAAATATTTTCCATGTGCCAATGGAAATGTAAACCTAGAATTCTTTACTTTGCTAAATTATTCTAAAATGAAGATGAAATAAAAACCTTTTCCATAATGGTACAGCCACTGCAGAAAACAGTTTGGGAGTTCCTTGAAAAGTTAAACATATAATTACTATGTGGCCTAGAAATTCCACTTTTAGGTATATACCCCCAAAAACTGAAAACTCCAACAGTACTTGTACACAAATATGCATAGCAGTATTTTTCACAATAGCCAGAATGTGGGAATAATCCAAATGTCCATCAACGGATAAATGTATGAACTAATTGTGGTATAGTCATGCGTCACTTGACAGTGGAGCTGTATTTTGAGAAATGTGTCAGGTGATTTTGCAGTTGTGTGAACACTACAGAGTGCACTTATTCAGAGCTAAATAGTATGGCCTACTGTGCATGTAGGCTATATGGTAGCCTATTGCTCCTATGCTACAAATCTGTAAAAGCATGTTACTGTACTGAATACTATAAGTGATTGTAACACGGTGGTATTTGTGTATAGAAAAGATACAGGGAAAATGCAGTATTATAATCTAGGATCACCATCATATATGTGGTTGATCGTTGAGCAAAACATCGTTATGCAATGCATGATTGTATATAAGTACAGTGGGATATTATTCAGCCATAAAAAGGAAAGGACTACGGTTACATGTTACAATGTGGATTAACCTCAAAAACATTATATGAAGAAATGAAGCCAAACCCAAAAGGTCACATATTGCCTAATTACATTTACATGAACTATGCAGAGTAGATAAATCCATGGAGACAGAAAGCATATTGCTGATTGTCAGGGGCTGAGGGGAGTGGGGGATAGGGAGTGACTGCTTAATGGGTATAGTGTTTTCTTTTGGGGCAATGAAAATATTTTGAAATGTGGTTACACAACATTGTGAATGGATTAAATTGCACACTTTTTAAAAAAACAAAATGTAACCATTTGGGTAAAAATAAGTATTGATTGTTTAAAAGAGAAAATATTGATAATAACTATGTCGAGGATTTGATGAAACAAGATGGAGCCAAAATAGTCAACAATCTTAGTTGGATGATGGGAAGAGGGTGATTAAAATGAATTAAGGTTGTTGGATAGAGGTATTGATTAACTTTAGACTTTAGAAATATTAACATAAAATAGAACTTAAGATAATAGACATTATTACAAAGACTTCTGCTTCTACTTCAGAAGAACATGAAAGACTTTTGCTCCCATGATAATCATAAAAGTTACCAAGTTTTAAAATCATACTTGTTATAGGGCAAGTAAAGAGCAGCAGACAAGAGGAGGTCTGAAAAGTCTGAATTTCACAGAAAAATAAGGCCTTCATAAATGAGTAGAGAGCCACAGCAGCTTCATACCTAGGGGTGGGTGCCTGGTCATGGTACAAGTGGGTCTGACTTAAACACTAAATCACCCATGCCCTAGAGGCCCAAATGCAAAGAGGAATCATTTAGCCTAGAAATTCTTCCCCTTCCCCACCCCCCCAACCCATAGAGATTTCTCTAGAGAGAAATCGTCTAGTTCTTCACATTCTTGCAGAGATTGATTCAGTGTACTTGCCACATTTGAACCAAAAAGCAAACAAAAAGTATCGAAACTGCAGCTAAACCCTTCTATATCACTTACTAACAAGATTTTTTTTTTAATATAGTGGCTCAAGGGTTTGGGTATTGAGCCAAACACAGCTGATCTAAGTGTACTTTTAGCTGTGACCCAGCTCCAGCTCAACTCTAGAAGGATTACAAATGAGCAGACACTAACCTTAACTTCCGGACAGAGGGAAGGGCTTGTACTCTGGGAAATAACAAGCCAAAATAAAATTATACTACATTCTTAACTATTCTGTCTGGAATGTGTTCTAAAGTTATGAGCTACACAAATTAGCAGAAAAATGTGACCTATTAACAAGAGAAAATAGTCAATGTAGTCTGACGTTTTGGTGACCCAGTTTTGGAATTTAGTAGATGAGGGCCTTAAAACATCTGTGACAAATATGTTAAAGAATTTACAGGAAAGATGGATGTAAGGATTGAAGAGATGAGATATTTCAAGGGATTCATGGAAGTTCTAAAAGAATCAAATAGAATTTCTATAACTGAAAAATCTCAAATTTTAAAAATCATTGAATAGGCATTTCAGCAATTATTCACTACAGAAGAAAGGATTAGTGAACTTGAAGACAGGTTAACAGAAATTATTCAAACCGATGCACAAAGAGAAAAAAGATAGAAAAAATTAACACATCATCAGCAACGTGTAAGGAAATATTAAGAGGTCTAACATACATGTAATTGGAGGTGCAACAAAGAGAAGAGAAAGAATAGGGCATACAAGTGTTTGAACAAATAATGTCCCCCAAATTCCAAATCTGAAGACAGACAACCCACAGATTCAAGAAGCTCAGTGAGTAAATATGAAACACCTATGCACACTATTAAATTACTAGAAACCAACGATAAAGAGAAAGCTTAAGACGACAGAAGAAGGAAGGCTAAAAAAATTGGGGGGAGGCTGGGTGCAGTGGCTCACATCTGTAATCCCAGCACTTTGGGAAGCTGAGGCAGGTGAAATGTTTGAGCTCAGGAATTTAAGATCAGCCTGAGCAGCATAGTGAAACCCCATCTGTACCAAAAAATACCCCTCCCCCCACCAAAAAAATATGTATGTCGGGCATGGTGGTGCATACCTGTGGTCTCAGCTACCTGGGAGGCTGAGGCGGGAGAATCACTTGAGCCTGGGAAGCAGAGATTGCAGTGAGCTGAGATCACGCCACTGCACTCCAGCCTGGGCAACAGAGTGAGACCTTGTCTCAAATAATAATAATAAGAAGAAGAAGAATACTCACTGACCTTTAAGAAATAATTGAAAGCCAAATTATATATATATTCAAAATTCTCTTCTAAAAATAAAAGCTTTTTAGGTGAAAAAAAAAAACTGAGAGGATTCATCACTAACATTTCCACAACTAAGAAATACTAAAGGAAATTCTTTAGGTGAAGAGAAATGAAACCCAGATATGTAGGAAGGAATGAAGAACACCATAAATGCTAAGTATGTGATAAATATGAAATCCCTTTTACCTCTTTTTAAAAGTCCTTTAAAAGATAATTAACTGTTTAAAGCAAAGATCATAATGATGTATTGTTGTCAAGTAAAATATTTGACAGTAGCACACAAGATAGGAAAAACAGTGAGCCAAGATTGCACTACTGCACTCCAGCCTGGGAGACAGAACGAGACCCTGTCTCAAAAAATAAAAATTTAGAAAGACAGGAAAGGATTAGAGGAAAATACACTGTTATTCTGGTGATAGAAGCATAATATTATTTCAAGGTAGACTGCAAAAGGGATGTATTTCATGTAGAACAACCATAAAATATGCATAAATATTTAATTATTTCAAAAGAGGTCTGAAAAGGGGAACAAAGGAACAGAAAGTAGATGGGACAAATGGGAAACAAATAGCAAGATGTTAGATTTGAACCATATTCATGATTAAATGTAAATGAGTCTAACACTCCTATTAAAAGCCTGGATGACAGAGTGAGACCCTGTCTCAGAAGAAGCGGGCAGGGGAGATAATTTTATGCTATTCACACTAGCATAAAATTACCTAAGACTACATATAACTTTGTTAGATTTGCAAGTTTAAGACCTAAAAAATGTTGCTGGAGAGAAATTTCAATAACCTAAATAAATCAGGAGGTACGTCATGTTTATGGATTGGGAGCCTGAGTTACAGATTCAAAACAATTTTAATCATAACCCTAGCAGAGTTTTTTGTTTGGAAGTTGGTAAACTGTTTCTAAATGTTATATGGAAATAGAAATGTCCTAGAATAGCCAACACAATCACAAAGAACAAGAGCAAAGTTGAGGACTTACATGGCCATATGTAAAGGCATATTATAAAACTGCAGTAATCAACACAGAGTAGTATATTAGTGTGAGGAAAAATACATAATTTATTGGCACAAAAGATTCCAGAAACAGACCCCCATATAAGGATCACCTGATTTACCAAAGTACCCTTACATTTCTATGGGGAAAGGATGACCTTTCAGTAAAATGTGCTGGGTCAATTGAAAAAAAACATGGAAAAGAAAAACAAACCTTGATACCTACCTCAGAACATATGCAAAGAGTAATCTGAAATAGTTCATAGATATAAATGTGAAAGGTAAAACAGATTCTAGAAGAAAATACACAAGAATATCTTTATAATCTCAGGGTAAGCAAATATTTCGTCAACATGACATACTGTATCTTCATAACCATTTAAAATAATTGATAAATTGGACTTCACTGAAGTAGGAAATTGTTTATTAAAAAACAACTGAGCGCAGTGACTCATGCTTGTAATCCTGGCACTTTGGGAGACCGAGGTGGGTGGATCACGAGGCCAAGAGATCGAGACCATCCTGGCCAATATGGGGAAACTCCATCTCTACTAAAAATGTAAAAATTAGCTGGGTGTGGTGGCGTGCACTTGTAGTCCCAGCTACTCAGGAGGGTGAGGCAGGGGAATCGCTTGAACCCAGGAGGTAGAGGTTGCAGTGAGCCGAGATCCCGCCACTGCACTGCAGCTTGGCGACAGAGCTAGACTCTGTCTCAAAACAAACAAACAAACAACCTTGGCCTGGCGCAGTGGCTCACGTCTGTAATCCTAGCACTTTGGGAGGCCGAGGTGGGCGGATTGCCTGAGCTCAGGAGTTCGAGACCAGCCTGGGCAAAACGATGAAACCCCATCTCTATTAAAATACAAAAAATCAGCTGGACGTGGCGGCGTGTGCCTGTAGTCCCAGCTACTCGGGAGGCTGAGGCAGGAGGATCGCTTTGAACCCGGGAGGTGGAGGTTGCAGTGAGCCGAGATTGCGCCACTGCACTCCAGCCTGGGCGACAGAGCAAGACTCCATCTCAAAAACAAACAAACAAACAAAAAAACCTTAAGATAATGTGAAAGGACAGAGAAGACATCCTATCCAACAAAGTGCTCATATCCAAAAGATAAAAAGAACTACAAATCTATCAGAAAAAGAAACCCAATTTAAAAAAATGAGTGCTTCACAAAAACCCCCAAAATGGCCAATAATTATATGAATAGGTGCTCACAATCATCACTTGTAGCAGGGAAATACATTTTAAATAATACAATATCATTATATCCTTATTAGAAGGATGGTGTTAAGAAGACCAACAATACCAAGTATCCATAAAGGTGTGAAATAATTGAAACTCTTGTAAATTATTCATGGAAGGATAAATTGGCACAACTGTTATAGTTTAGAAAACTTTTAGCAATAACTACTAAATGGGAAGTTCTAGCCATAGCAATCAGGCAAAAGAAAGAAAGAAAAGGGATCCAGGTAGGAAGAAAGGAAGTCAAACTATCAGTCTTCTCAGATAATTTGATTCTATACCTAGAAAACCCCATAGTGTCTGCCCAAAGGCTCTTAGATCTGATAAACAACTTCAGCGAAGTTTCAGGATACCAACTTAATGTACAAAAGTCAGTAGCATTTCTATAGACCAATAACGTCCAAGCTGAGAGCCAAATCAAGAACGCAATACTGTTCACAATAGCCAGAAAAAGAATAAAATGCCTAGCAAAACAGCTAACTAGGGAAGTGAAAGATCTCTACAACGAGAATTGCAAAACACTGCTGAAAGAAATGAGAGATGACACAAACAAAAGGAAAAACATTTCATGCTCATGGATGGGAAGAATCAATATTGTTAAAATGGCCATACTGTCCAAAGCTATTTACAGATTCAATGTTATTCCTATCAAAATGCTAATGCCTTTTTTTTTCACAGAATTAGAAAAAAATATTCTAAAATTAATGTGGGGCCAGGCATGGTGGCTCACACCTGTAATCCTAGCCCTTTGGGAGGCCAAGGCAGGTAGATCGCTTGTGATCAGGAGTTCAAGACCAGCCTGGCCAACATGGTGAAACCCTATCTCTACTAAAAATACAAAAATTAGCTTGATGTGGTGGCAGGCACCTGTAATCTCAGCTACATGGGAGGCTGAGGCAGGAGAACCACTTGAAGGTGGGAGGTGAAGGTTGCAGTGAGCCGAGATCACGCCACTGCACTCCAGCCTGGGTGACAGAGTGAGACTTCATCTCAAAAAATAATAATAAAATAAATAAAATCCATATGGAATGAAAAAAAAAAGTCTGAGTAGCCAAAACTATCCTAAGCAAAAAGAACAAAACTGGAGGTATCACCCAAATGGACTTCAAACTATACTGCAAGGCTACAATAACGAAAACAGCATGGTACTGACACAAAAACAGACACTTAGACCAATGGAATAGGTTAGAGAACCCATAAATAGAGCTGCACACCTACAACCATGTGATCTTTGACAAAGCCGCCAATAACAAGCAATGGGGAAAGGATTCTCTATTCAATGAATGGTGCTGGGATAACTGGCTAGCCATATACATAAGATTGAAACTAGAATCCTTCCTTTTACTATATACAAAAATCAGCTCAAGGTGGGTTAAAGACTTAAATGTAAAACCTAAAAATATAAAATCCCTGAAGAAAACCTAGGAAATACTGTTCTGGACATAGGCCCTGGCAAAGGCTTCATGACGAAGGCTCCAAAAGCAATTGCAGCAAAACCAAAAATTGACCAGTGGGACCTACGTAAACTAAAGAGCTTCTGCACAGCAAAAGAAACTATCAACAGAGTAAACAGACACCCTACAGAATGGGAGAAAATATTTGCAAACTATGCACCTGACAAAGGCCTAATATCCAGAACCTATAAGGAACTTAAATAAATTCACAAACAAACAAACAAAAAAACCCTTTTAAAAAGTGGGCAAAGGACATGAACAGACACTTTTCAAAAGAAGACATACATGTGGCCAACAAGAATATGAAAAAAAGCTCAACATCATTAATCATTAGAGAAATGCAAATCAAAACCACAATGAGATACCATCTCACACCAGTCAGAACAGCTATTATTAAAATTCAAAAAACAGATGCTGATGAGGATGCAGAGAGAGGGGAATCCTTATACACTACTGGTGGGACTGTAAACTAGTTCAGCCACTGTAGAAGGCAGTTTGGAGATTTCTCAAACAACTTAGAACTACCATTCAGCATGGTTGCAGCTGGAGGCCATTATCCTAAGCAAACTAATGCAGGAACAGAGAACCAAATACTGCATTTTTTTAAATAAGTGAGAACTAAACATTGAGCATACGTGGACACAGAAAAGGAAACAGGAGACATGGAGGCCTTCTTGGGGTGGAGGGTAAGAGGAGGGTGAGGACTGAAAAACTACCTGTTGGATACTATGCTCATTACCTGGATGACAAAATAATTTGTACACCAAACTCCAGTGACACACAATTTACCCATGTAACAAACCTGCACATGTACCCCACCAAACCCAAAATGAAAGTTGGAAGGAAAAAAAACACTGCTAAAAGTAAATACTCTCCAACCCTTTAGTCTAGCAGTTTCTTCCTAGGTATATGTTCAGGTGAAATAAATGTATGTGTCTACCAAAAGATGTGCACAAGGATATTTATAGCAGTTTTGCTCATAATAGCTAAAAGTTAGAAACAACCTAAATGTCACTTAACCACAGCATGGAAAAATAAATTGTAGTATATTCATTAAGGGAACACTACAGAGCAAAAAGTACAAACTGCTGCATCATGCAACAGCATGGACAAATTTCACAGACAGTTAAAGGTGAAAAAGTAAAACCAAAGACGCATAGTGTTTGATTCCATTTATGTGAAGTGCAATATCAGTTGAAATTAATCTATGGTAATAAAATTCAGAGGTGTTTACCTCTGGGAGGGGATGTATTTTGTTTATCTCTGGGTGCATAAAAAGGCAAAACAGAATCTTTTGGTGTTGAATGTGTTCTATGTCGAGGGTGAGATAGTGGTATTATAAGTTTGTGTATGTATTTTTATACCTAGGATTTGTATACCTTAGTGGATGAATGTTATACTTTAATAAAAAATCATTTTTGTGGGGGCGTATTTTAGATCTGGCTACTGAACATGCAATATGACCATCCGATATCATTGTGCTGCCTTAGCATCCATATTATGGTCTTGAAATATTATTTTCCACAAAAAGAAACCAGGGCTTGGACAAAGGCTGATTGTAGGACTGAGGCAGAAAATGTATGAGATGGAACTAGAACACCTTATTGTAAAAGGCAGCCAAGTAAACTGAAAGAGTTATTTGAAAGGTACTCAGGAACCAACATGAAGAGCCTCCCCCTGGCCAAAATGGGTTATTTTGATTAAAAAAAAAAAAAAAAAGAAGGAAGTAGGCTGGGCGCTGTGGCTCATGTCTGTAATCCTACCACTTTGGGAGGCCAAGGCAGGCAGATCACTTGAGGTTAGAAGTTCGAGACCAGCCAGGCCAACATGGTGAAACCCCGTCTCTACTAAAAATACAAAAATTAGCTGGGTGTGGTGGCACATGCCTGTAATCCCAGATCCTAGGGAGACTGAGGCAGGAGATTCGCTTGAACCTGGGAGATGGAGGTTGCAGTGAGCCGAGATTGTGTGCCACTGCACTCCAGCCTAGGTGACCGAGTGAGATTCCTTCACCGCCCCCCCCAAAAAAAAAAAGAGGAAGTATTTAAATTGCCTATCTTATGCAAACTGTACTAGTAAGTAAAAGAACAGTGGATGAGACTTTTCTTTAGTGAGGAACTCCAAATGAAAGAAGAATGTTGAATTTAGAATGTCACCATTTTACAGCTCTTAATAAATTAATAGATCTAGGCACTGAGCTTTCAATGCTTCTTATTACAAAAGGAGAAGTAACCAAATATTATGTGCCTCCTGATGAAAAATACCATTTGTGAAGTAGTCTTGCTCAGACAAAAAAGTCAAACCTGAAATTGGTCAATTTTATAGATCCGACTACCAATTTGTAGAAAATACAGAGGCCAGAGGAATATTAAACAACATTAACATGGGTACAATTAATAAAATCCAGACTGTGAGAAACTACAGGATAATCTGATTTCTTCAACAAATAACTTGCATGGGGGAGAAAGAAGGGATGGAAGGAGGGTGCCTGCAGATTGAAAGATTTAAAAGGACAAATGAGAACGAGGAGCTATAATGTTTAGAGATGATAAATTGAATAATAAATACAGAAAAGAAAGTGAAGAGTATAAAGTGGCAGGATGGTGCCTACACTTAGAAGAAATGGAGGATAGTACTGTGATTAGAAAGGGACATGTGGGGCCCAGTATGGTGGCTCACGCCTGTAATCCTAGCACTTTGGGAGGCTGAGGCAGGCAGATCACCTGAGGTCAGGAGTTTGAGACCAACCTGGCCAACATGGTGAAACCCCATCTCTACTAAAAATACAAAAATTAGCCGATCATGGTGGTGGGTGCCTGTAATTCCAGCTACTGGAGAGGCTGAGGCAGGAGAATTGCTTGAACCCGGGAGGTGGAGGTTGCAGTGAATTGAGATGGCGCCACTGCTCTCCAGCCTAGGTGACAGAGCAAGACTCCGTCTCAGGAAAAAAAAAAAAAAAAAAAAGGACCGGTGAAGGCTCTGGGGCTCTGGGGTTGCTGACAAAGTTCTATTTCTTGACCAGGGTAGGTGTTATAATAAGATGTTTGCCTTATAAGTCATTGGTCTATACATTTCATTTTTCATTTATGCAGTTTTCCTTTTCTTTTTCTTTCTTTCTTTCTTTTTTTTTTTTTTTTTTTTGAGACGGAGTCTTGCTCTGTCTCCCAGGCTGGAGTGCAGTGGCACGATCTCGGCTCACTGCAAGCTCCGCCTTCCAGGTTCACGCCATTCTCCTGCCTCAGCCTCTGGAGTAGCTGGGACTACAGGTGCCTGCTACTACGCCCAGCTAATTTTTTGTATTTTTCAGTAGAGACGGGGTTTCACCGTGTTAGCCAGGATGGTCTTAATCTCCTGACCTCGTGAGCCTCCCGCCTCAGCCTCCCAAAGTGCTGGGATTACAGGTATAAGCCACTGTGCCCGGCCTATGCAGTTTTCTTTATATCCATTATATTGCTAATAGGAAGACTTAAAAAAATATATATATTAAACATTTAAAGCTTATGAATGATAAAGAAGAAAAAACATTAAGACTTGCTTTTAGTAGACTTGTTCTACTTTTTTCACTCTCATAAGTCATTTTTAACCAAAATTCCTCAATTATGAAAAAATAGAGTTTCTGATAATGTTAGCATTTGGTACTGTGTTTATTTTAAATACGGCCATTCTGAACCAACACTGTAAGCATTTTTTGCTTTTAGGTATTTATGACGAAGAGTGAATTTCTAACAATTCTTTTTAATACTTTGTTTCCCAACTTGAGGACCAAATGCAGAATAATAAAATTATTTTGATTTATTTACAGCCATTAGATTCTTGCAAAACAAATATAACTTCTTTTTTTTTTTTTTTTTTTTTTTGGAGACAGAGTCTCGCTCTGTCACCCAGGCTGGAGTGCAGTGGCGCGTTCTCGGCTCACTGCAAGCTCCGCCTCCCGGGTTCACGCCATTCTGCCTCAGCCTCCCGAGTAGCGTAGCTGGGACTACAGGCGCCCGCCACCGCGCCCAGCTGTTTTTTTTTTTTTTTTTTTTTTTTTTTTTTTTTTGGTATTTTTAGTAGAGACGGGGTTTCACCGTTTTAGCCAGGATGGTCTCCATCTCCTGACCTCGTGATCCGCCCACCTTGGCTTCCCAAAGTGCTAGGATTACAGGTGTGAGCCACCGTGCCCAGCCAACAAATATAACTTCTTAATATTTTCAGCCATCTGTTTTTTTTGCTTATATGCATGTTATAATTTATGATTTTGCAGGTACTCATGAATTAGTATAGTATTCAAAGCAATTATATATATATGATAGTTAAGGAACATTTTGTAATATTCATATGACACTTAAATCTATGTATATGTAGGTCTAGTTCTAACATGTAGCATAATACCAATATAATTTTGTGCAATAACAATTTAATTTCTCTTATGCTACTTTATTACTAAACTTGAACATATATGCAGACACTTTTGGTATACTTTCTAATCTTAAGTATTGTTTTTATAGAATTCAGTTGCTGTCCCCAACTGAAACTTCAGCCTAGTGAAGTTTCTCCAAATTTAGATTAATAAAAAACTTTAAAAACTACATGACTCAAGAAAAGTTGTCTAATTTGGCATTAATAATGATGGAACAAAAATTATGTAAAAACCTTAATTATAACAACATAATGAAGCAATAAAAATATTTTATTGATTAGAAATACAATATTTAGGAGTCTATGTATCTTTATTCTATTATTCAAATACTACAAACTCTTCAGTAGGACACCCAGTCATGTGTAATAATAATTATATTCAATCTTTAGTGTTTTGCCTACTTCCAATTATATAGTGTAATTTTCCAGTTTTTAAAAAATTTTGTCATCATGAAGATACATCTGTCAAGGAGGGAAGAAAGAGCATATTTAAGAGTTTGCTAGCTTGATTTTTATAACTTTAAAATATTTAAACCTGTGGTATGTGGGTCTTCATTTGTACTCTTGCCCTTGGGCCTGCAAATGTTATGGATAGTCTGTTACTTTTGTTACATAGTGTTTTCCAGACATACTAGCCAATGAAATTAGACAAGAAACAGAAATAAAAAATATATAAGCATTTATAAGGTATCATTAATTGAGACAATCTGTTCTACATAGCAGTATCAAAAGAATCAATAAATATGAGTATGGTAATATTATTGGATATACAATTAATATCTAACTATCAGTTTCAATTATTAGGAAAAAAATACAAAAAAAGATAACACTCATAATACAAAAAAAAAAGAAAAAAAGCTATAAAATACCCTGGAATAAACTGAACAAAAAATGTGACTTTTATGGAGAAAATTAAAATTTTCTGAAAGACTAAAAACAAAATGCAAATAAATATCAAAGTAAACCACATTCCTGGATGTAAAGACTCAACACTGTAAAAATGTAATTTCAGTCAAAATCTCGGGAGGAAGCTTTGGATAATTTAACAAATTGATTTTCATATTTGTGTATAGTAGTGAAGATGGCCATATAGCTAATACAGTTTTGAAGAAGATCAAATTGAGTGGACTTATCCTTTTGCATACTAACACTATAAATCTATAGTAATTATCATGATGCTATATTGGAACAATACAATGGAAAAGAATAAAGAGTATAGTAACAGATCTATTCACACATAGGTACTTAGTATAGGATTGAGATAAAATCATAAATCAATGTGTGAGTGTTCAAAAATAAATTCCAGATGGATTGAAAACCAAAAATGTGGTAAGTAAAATTATACACTATTAAAAGAAAAAGTAGTAAAACTGAAAATCAATTACTTGAGCATCAATTGGAAGGAAATAAATTAAAACTAAAGAAAGTGGTAGGAAAGAAAATTAAACCAAAATTAAGGAAATACAAAACAAACACAACAGAGAAAGTTAACAAAGCCCAAAAGTGGTCTTTTTAAAAGATTAATTGATAAATTCTTACTAAAACTGATTAAGAAAAGAAAGAAGGCACAAATAACTGATACCAGAAACAAAAGGGGGACATCACTATAACATCTACAGGATTACTAACACTGACACCAGAAGAAACCAAAGTCTGAAGATTCCTGTATCTGTTAAAGAAATTGAATCCACAAAGCAACCTCCATGCCCAGATGGCTTCACTTGGGAATCCTTTCAGATGTTAAGATAGAAACAATGAAAGTCTTATGTTAACTTTTCCCAGAAAACAGAAAAAGAACATTTACTATATTCATTTTCTATGTCTGCTTTAACAAATTGCCACAAACTGGATGACTTAAAACAACAGTTCTGGAGATCAGAGTCTGAATTCAAAGTGTGAGCATGGTTATGCCCCCTCTGAAGGCTCTAGGGGAGAATCCATTCTTTTTTTGGCTGTGTCACTCATCAGTCTGGGCCTCCGTGGTCACATTGCCTCCTTCTCTTCTCAAGATCCCTAACTTAATTACATTTGCACAACCCTTTTTCCAAATAAGGTAATATTCACAGGTTCTGTTGATTAGGTCACAAATACATCTTTTTTTGGTGGTAGTGGGGCACACATCATTCAACCTACTACATTTTCTAATTCATTTTATGAGACTAGGATAATTCTGGTATCAAAACCTACCAGGACATTATAAGAAAGGAAATATACAGACCAGACTTTCTTGTGAACATAATGCAGAAATCCTGAAGAATATACAGTAACATCAGTTAACTAGAACTGATAGACATTTATAGAATGCTTTATCCAACAACAACAAAATACACATTCCTCTTAAGGTTATATGGAACATTCACCAAGATAGACCACATTCTAAGTCATAAAACACTCAACTCATTTAAAAGAATAGCATACAAAATGTTCCTACAGACCACAGTGAGTTAAACTAGAAATCAATAACAGAAAGCCAAAAATTCCCAAAATATTTGGAGATTAAACAACACATTTCTAAATAATACATGGGTCAAAGAAAAGGTCTTAAGAGAAAAGCAAAAATATTTTTAAATGAAAATGAAAATACAACTTACCAAACTTTGTAGGAAGCAGTGCTTAGAGGGAGATTTACTGCATTGAATGAATACATTAGAAAAAATAAAGATCTAAGATCGAGAATCTGGCCAGGTGTGGTGGCTCATGCCTGTAATCCTAGCACTTTGGGAGGCCAAGGTGGGTGGATCACCTGAGGTCAGGAGTTTGAGACCAGCCTGGCCAACATGGTTGAAACCCTGTCTCTACTAAAAATACAAAATTAGCCAGGTGTGGTGACGTGTGCTTGTAATCCCAGCTACTTGGGAGGGTGAGGCAGGAGAATCGCTTAACCTGGGAGGCGAAGGTTGCAGTGAGCTGAGATCGTGCCATTGCACTCCAGTCTGGGCAACAAGAGTGAAACTCCATCTCACAAAAAAATAAAAAATAAAAATAAAATCAAGAATCTAAGCCTCCATTTTAGGAAATTAGAGGAAACAGGGCAATAGAAGTCTAAAGCAAGCTAAAGAAATGAAATAATGGGCTGAGGCAGGAGGATTGTGTGAGATCGTGAGTTCAAGACCAAGCAAACATAGTGAGACCCCATCTCTATCAAGAAAAAAAAAAATTAGCTGGGGATGGTGGCATGTGCCTGTAGTCCTAACTACTCAGGAGGATCCCTTGAGCCCAGGATTTCAAGGTTACAGTGAGCTATGATCACCCCACTGTACTCCATCCTGGGTGACATAGCGAGACCCCGTCTCTAAAAATAAATAAATAAGTAAATAAATAAGCTTTAAAAAATAAAAAGGAGTAGAAATTAAGGAAATTAATAACAATGGAGAAAATAAGTGAGACCAAAAGCCAGTTCTTTGAAATGTTCAGTAAAATTGCTAAACCTTTAGTCAGACTAACCAAGATAAAAGAAGAACTGAAGTACCAAGATCAGAAATGAAAGGGATTGTTGTTGCTGGTCACATGGGCATTAAAAGGATAATAAAGGAATATTATCAACAACTCTGTGTTCAGATTTAAAAAAAATTTTGTGGATACACAGTAAGCATATATATTTATGGGGTATATGAGATACTTTGATACAGGCATGCAGTGTATAATAATCATATCAGGGTAAATGGGGATATCCATCCCTTCAAGCATTTATCCTTTGTGTTACAAACCAATTATACTCTTGTATGTTTAAGTGTAGAATTTATTATTGACTATAGTCACTCTGTTGTGCTATCAAATACTAGGTCTTATTCGTTCTTTCTAACTACTTTTCTTACCCATTAACCATCCCTATGTCCCCTCCACATCCTCCTGCCCTCACCCTTCCCAGCCTCTAGTAACCATCCTTCTACTCTCTACCCCCATGAGTTCAATTGTTTTAATTTTTAGCCTCCACAAAGAAGTGAGAACATGTGAAGTTTGTCTGTCTGTGCCTGGCTTATTTCACTTGACATAATGACCCCCAGTTCCATTCATGTTGTTGTAAATGATAGGATCTCATTCTTTGTATGGCTGAATGTATATATGTTGGATGTTGGATGGATATATGTTGGATATGTATGGATGAATGTATCCATTGTACATATGTCCCACATTTTCTTAATCCATTCGTCTGCTGATGGACACTTAAGTTGCTTCCAAATCTTGGCTATTGTGAACAGTGCCACAACAAACATGGGAGTGCAGATATCTCTTCGATATACTGATTTACTTTCTTTTGGGTATATACCCAGCAGTGGAATTGCTGGATCATATGGGAGCTCTGTTTTTAGTTTTTTTGAGGAACCTCCAAACTGTTCTTCATAATAGTTGTATTAATTTACTTTCCCACCAACAGTGTGAGGGTTCCCTTTTCTCCACATCCTTGCCAGCATTTGTTATTGTCTGACTTTTGGATATAAGTCATTTTAACTGGGGTGAAATGATATCTCGTTGTATTTTGATTTGCATTTCTCTGATGAACAGTGATGTTGAGCACCGTTTCATATACCTGTTTGCCATTTGTGTCTTCTTTTGAGAAATGCCTATTCAGATCTTTGGCCCATTTTTAAATTGGATTGTTAGATTTTTTTTTCCTATAGGGTTGTTTGAGCTCCTTATATATTCTGGTTATTAATCCTTTGTCAGATGTGTAGTTTGCAAATATTTTTTCCCATCCTGTGGGTTTTCTCTTCACTTTGTTGATTGTATCCTTTGCTGTGCAGAAGCTTTTTAACTTGATGTGATCCCATTTGTCCATTTTTGCTTTAGTTGCCTGTGCTTGTGGGGCAAACTCAAGAAATGTTTGCCCAAAACAATGTCCTGGAGCATTTCCCCCAATGCTTTCATGTAATAGTTTCATAGTTAAAGGTCTTAGATTTAAGTCTTTAATCCATTTTAATTTGATTTTTGTATATGGTGAGAGATAGGGGTCTAGTTTCATTCTTCTGCATATGGATATCCAGTTTTCCCAACACCATTTATTGAAGAGACTGTCTTTTCTCCAGGATATGTTCTTGGGACCTTTGAGTTTATTATAGGTATATGGATTTGTTTCTGGCTTCTCTATTGTTCCATATGTGTCTGTTTCTATGGCAGTACCATGCTGTTTTGATTACTATAGCTCTGTAGTATAATTTGAAGTCAGGTAATGTGATTCCTCCAGTTTTGTTCTTTTTGCTCAGGATAGCTTTGGCTATATTCTGGGTCTTCTGTGATTCCATATAAATTTTAGGATTGTTTTTATTCTATTTTTGTGAAGATTGTCATTCATATTTTGATAGGGATTGCATTAAGTCTGTCATTTGCTTTGGGTAATATGGACATTTTAACAATATTGATTCTTACTTAAACCCAGGGGACAGAAGTTTCAGTGAACTGAGATCGCACCACTGCACTTCAGCGTGGGTGACAACAACAAAACAAAACAATTGATTCTTCTAACCCATGAACATGGAATATCAATATCTTTCTGTTTTTTGTGTGTGTGTTCTTTTTAATTTATTTCATTAGTGTTTTATATTTTTATTGTAGGGATCTTTCACTTCTTTGCTTGATTCCTTATTTAATGTTATTTAATTTTATTTGTGACTTGTAAATGGGATTACTTTTTAAATTTCTTTTTCATATTCTTCACTGTTGACATATAGAAATGCTACTGATTTTTGTATGTTGGCTTTGTATCCTGCAATTTTATTGAATTTGTTTATCAGTGCTAATCATTTTTTGGTGGAATGTTTAGGTTTTCCCAAATATAAGATCATATCATCATCAAACAAGGATAATGTGACTTCTTCCTTTCCAATTTGGATGCCCTTTATTTCTTTCCCTTATCTGTTGCTCTAGCTAGGACTTCCAGTATTATGTTGAATAACAGTGGTAAAAGTGGTCATCCTTGATCTTAGAGGAAAGGCTTTCAGTTTTTCTGCATTCAGTATGATACTAGCTGTGAGTCTGTTCTATGTGGTTTTTATTATGTTGAGGTATGTTCCTTCTACACCTAGTTTGTTGAGGGGTTTTATCCTGAAGTTAGGTTGAATTTTATCTGGTGCTTTTTCAGTATCAATTGAATTGATCATATGGTGTTTGTCCTTCATTCTGTTGATACGATGTATCACATTGATTGATTTGCATATGTTGAACCATCCTTGCATCCCTGGGATAACTCTCACGTGTTCATGATGAATGATCATTTTAATGTGTTGTTGAATTTGGTTTGTTAGTATTTTGTTGAGAATTTTTGCATCAATATTCATCAGAGATGTTGGCCTGTAGTTTTCTTTTTTTGGTCTTGTCTGGTTCTGGTATCAGGGTAATACTGGCCTTGTTGAATGAGTTTGGAAGTATTCCCTCTTCATCTGTTTTTTGAAATAGTTTGAGTGAGATTGGTATTAATTTTTCTTCAAATGTTTGGTAGAATTCAGCAGTGAAGCCATGAAGTCCTGAGCTTTTCTTTACTTTAGTGACTTTTTATTATGGCTTTGATCTCATGTTCACAAATTTGATAACTTAGATGGAAAGGACTAATTCCTTGAAAGACACAAACTACCAAAAACTCACACAAAGAGAAGTAAACTGAATAGGCATATATAATAAAGAAATGTAATTAATAGTTAATAACCTTCCAAAACAGAAAGCACCAGACCCGGATGGTGGTTTTACTGGTGAATTCTACCAAACATTTAAGAAAGAAATGATACCAGTTCTCTATAATATTGTCCGGGAAATGGAAGCAGAAGACTTCCCTAACTCATTCTGGGTGCCCAGTGTTACTATAATACCAAGACCATATAAAAATATTACAAAAAAGGAGAACTCAAGACCAACATTTTTCATAAAAATAGATGCAAAAATATTTAACAAAATATTAGTAAGTCAAATCCAGCAATGTATAAAATAATTATATCCCACAATAAAGCAGAATTTATTTCAAATATGCAAGGATATTTTCACTTTCAAAAGTCAGTGTAATCTGTTACATCAACAGACTAAAGAAAAAAATCATGTGGTCACATCAGAAAATGCAGAAAAAATATTTGGCAAATTGTGGCACCCACTCGTGATAAAAATACTTATCAGACTAGGAATAGAGAGGAACTTCCTGATTTGATAAAGAACATCTACACAAGACCTACAGCTAACATCATAATTTTTTTTTTTTTTTAAAGACAGAGTCCAGCTCTGTTGCCCAGGCTGGAGTGCAGTGGTGCAGTCTCTGCTCACTGCAACATCTGCCTCCCAGGTTCAGGTGATTCTCCTGCTTCAGCCTCCCCGGTAGCTGGGATTACAGGCCTGCGCCACCATGCCTGCCTAATTTTTTTGTATTTTTTAGTAGAGATGGGGTTTCAACATATTGGGCAGGCTAGTCTCAAACTCCTGACCTCAAGTTATCCACCCACTTTGGCCTCCCAAAGTGCTGGGATTACAGGTGTGAGCCACCGTGCCTGGCCAACATCATACTTAATGATGAGAAACTAGATGCTTTCTCCCTGAGATTGGGAAAGAAAAAGATGTCCCCTTTCACCACTCCTGTTAATCACAGTATTGGAAGTCCTAGCTAATGTAATAAGGCAAGAAAAGAAAAGATATACATTGGAAAGAGATAAAATTGGCTTTGTTTGCAGTTGACACGATTGCCCATGTCATGAAAACCCCAAAGAATTGACAAAAAAAAATAGTAATAATAAACCTCCTCCTGGGCCGGGCGTGGTAGCTCACGCCTGTAATCCCAACACTTTGGGAGGCTGAGGCACGTGGATCACCTGAGGTCAGGAGTTTGAGACCAGCCTGACCAACATGGTGAAACCCTGTCTCTACCAAAAAATACAAAAATTAGCCGGGCATGGTGATGGTAGCTGTAGTCCCAGCTACTCAGGAGGCTGAGGCAGGAGAATCGCTTGAACCGGGAGGCAGAGATTGCAATGAGCCAAGATTGTGCCACTGCAGTCCAGCCTGGGTAACAGAGCAAGATTCTGTCTCAAAAAAAATAAAATAAATAAACCTCCTCCTGTAACTAATTAGCAATTATAGTAAGGTTACAGGATCTAACATTAATATTACAAAAGTTAATTACTTTCCTATATACCTGCAATGAACTACTGGAATTTGAAATTTAAAATAATACTGTTTACATTAGCATCAAAAAAATGAAATACCTAAGTATAATTCTGAAGAAAATCTTGTAAGATCTATATGAGGAAAACTACAAAACTCCAGTATTCCAGTGAAAGAAATCAATGAATATCTTAATAAGTGAAGAGATATTACATATTCATGGATAGGAAGACTCAGTATTGCTAAAATGTTAACTTTTTTCAAGTTGATATATAGATTCACCAAAATCCAAATCAAAATTTTACTAAATTACTTTGTGAGCAACAGGAGCAACAAGAACTCTTATTCATTGTTGGTGAGGATTCAAAATGGTACTGCCAGTTTAGAATACAGCTTGGCAGTTTCTTACAAAGCTAACCATAAATGTATCATTTAGTCAAGCGGTCGTATATTTAAGTCACAAAACTGGTTTTGTGGATGTTCGTAAAACCTGCTTGGAAAAGCAAGCTAGGTGCAGTGGCTTGTGCCTATAATCCCAGCAACACAGGAGGCTGAAGCAAGAGGATCACTTGAGGCCAGGAGTTTGAGACTGTCCTGGGCAACATAGTGGGACCCCCATCACTTAAAAAAAAAAAAAAAAAGTTAATATGGAGAAGCCAAAGACTGAGAAGAACCAGCACAGTACTGAATAAGAAAAAAGTCAGAGGACTGACACTATTGGACTAATTTTAAGACTTAGAATAAAGCTCCAGTAATCGAGACATGTAGCATTGGTGAAAGAATAGATTAATGACCAATGAAACAGAATAGAGAGCCTAAAAGTAGAGCCACATAAATAGTCAACTGATCTTTGACAAAGGAGCAAAAGCAAGTCAATGGAGAAAGTATACATTTTTTTCAACAAATGGTGTTGGAAAAATTGGACATCTATATTTAAAAAGATGAAGGTAGACACAGACCTTTCACAAATATCAACTCAAAATGGATCATATACCTAAAAGTAAAACACAAAATTTCTAGAAGAAGTGTAGGAGAAAATCTAGGTGACCTTAGATTTGGCAATGAACTTTTAGATACAACACCAAAAGCACTACTCATGAAAGGAAAAGTGAGTAAATTGGACTTTATTAAAATTTAAAACATCTTCTCTGAGAAAGGCACTGTTAAGAGAATGAAAACCACAGACTGAGAGAAAATATTTGCCAAATGTATAATAAAGGACTTGTGTGCAATATATGTAAAGAACTTTTAAAACTCAGCAGTGAGAAAATCAGCTGGGCTCTGTGGCTCACGCCTGTAATCCCAACACTTTGGGAGGCCAAGGTGGGCAGATCACTTAAGGTCAGGAGTTCAAGACTAGCCTGGCCAAGTAAAACTCCGTCTCTACTAAAAATACAAAAATTAGCTGGGTGTGGTAGTGTGTGTCTGTAATCCCAGCTACTGAGGAGGCTGAGGCAGAGAATTGCTTGAATACGGGAGGCGGTGGTTGCAGTGAGCTGAGATCACACCACTGCACTCCAGCCTGGGCAACACAGTGAGACTCTGTCTCAAAACAAAACAAAACAAAACAAAACAAAAAACAAAACAAAAAAAACCCATCTCAATAGTGAGAAATAACTCAATTTTTTAAATGGGCAAAAAATCTGAACAGACATTTTACCAAAGAAGATATGCAGATGACAAGCATAAGAAAAGATGCTTAATATGATATGTCACTAGGGAATTGAAAATTAAGGCAATGAGATACCACTGTATACCTATTAGAATGGGTAAATCTCAAAAATCTAAATACAAAATGGTGGTAAGATGCAGAGCAACAGGAACAGTTATTCACTGTTAGTGAGGATTCAAAATGGTACAGCCAGTTTAGAATACAGCTTGGCAGTTTCTTGCAAAGCTAACCATAAATGTATCATTTAGTCAAGCAGTCACATACCTAAGTATTTATCCAAATGAGTAGAAAATTTATATCCACACAAAAACCTACACACAAATGTTTATAGCAGAATTATTCATAATCACCCCAAACTAGAAGCAACTAAGATGTCCTGCAATAGGCGAATGGATAAACAAACTGGTATATTCACACAATGAGATATTTTTCAGCAATAAAACACCGTAAGTTATCATGCCATGAGTAGACTTGGAGGAGCCATAAATGCATATTGCTAAGTAAAAGAAGCCAGTCTGAACGGTTACGTAGTGTTTGATTCCAATCATATGGCATCTGGAAAACACAAAACTATAGCGACATTAGAAAGATCAGTGGGGCTGGGCTCACGCCTGTAATCCCAGCACTTTGGGAGGCCAAGGCAGGAGAATTGCTTAAGGCCAGGAGTTCAAGACCAACCTGGACAACATAGACCCCATCTCTTCAAAAAAATTTTTTTTCTAATTAGTTGGGCATGGTGGTGTGGCTTTACTTTCCCCTGCTTGGGAGGCTGAGGCGGGATGATTGAGTGAGCCCAAGAGGTTGAGGCTGCAGTGAGCCATGATCATACAACCATACTCTAGCCTGGGTGACAGTATGAGACCATGTCTGGGAAGAAAAAAATCGGTAGTGGCCAAGGGTTCATGAGAAAGAGAGGAGGGATGAATAGGTGAAACATGTTGTTGACAGTAAACTATTCTATGTGATACTGTAATGGCAGCTACATGACATGCATTTGGCAAAACCTCTAGAACTAACTATATAATACAGAGTGAACTTTGTTGTAAACTATAGACCTTAGTTAATAATAATGTATCAATTTGGTTCATTAATTGTAACAAATGTACCACACTAATACAACATGTTAATGATAGGGGGAACTATGTGTGTCTGTTGGTGGGGGTGTATATAGTAACTCTCTATACTACTTGCTCTTATTTTAAATAAAAATTTTAGGCTGGGCCCAGTGGTTCACGCCTGTAATCCGAGCACTTTGGGAGGCCGAGGCGGGTGGATCACCTGAGGTCAGGAGTTCAAGACCAGCCTGACCAATATGGTGAAACCCCGTCTCTACTAAAAATACAAAAATTGGCCGGGTGTGGTGGTGGGCGCCTGTAATCCCAGCTACTCAGGAGGCTGAGACAGGAGAATTGCTTGAACCTGGAGGCAGAGGTTGCAGTGAGCCGAGATCACGCCACTACACTCCAGCCTGGGTGACAGAGCAAGACTCCATCTGGAAAAAAAAAAAATTAAAGGGGAGATAAACAAATGTGAAAGGTGTTAAAATTGTGCATGTGCCAAATGGAAATATTTTACAGTCTGTAACAAAGGAATTATAAAATAATTGAAAGGCAGGAAAAAAAAACCTATAGTAAACATCATAATTGAATAGTGGCAGCTTTTTCTCTGAGATGAGAATGAGACAAAGATGTATTTCATTACCAGTTGTATTTATCATTGTACTAGAGAAGATCATAGCCACTGTAATAAGCAAAAGAAATAGAAAGTATAATTATTGGAAAGGAGGAAAGTTAGTTCATTATTCACTGGTGAATTGATATTTTATGTGGAAAATCAGAATGAATGGACAAATTTAGAAATATTGTTGGGTACAGGGTCAGTATATGAAAATTAACATTATATACTGGCAGCAATTAAAGAATGACATTTAAAATATTCCTTTTTTTTGAGACAGGGTCTCCTTCTGTTGCCCAGGTGCATAGCTCACTGAAGGCTTGACCTCCCCGGGCTCTGTTAATCCTACCATCTCCACCTCCTGAGTAGCTGGGACTATGGGCATGCGTCACCACACCTGGCTAATTACTGTATTTTTTGTAGCAATGGGGTTTCACCATGTTGCCCATGCTGGTCTTGAATTCCTGGGCTCGGGTGATCCTCCTCCCTTAGCCTTCCAAAGTGCTGGGATTATAGGCATGAGCCACCACTCGCTGCCAAAAAATATTCCATTTTAATAAGAACGTCAAATAACCAGGAAAAACAATCTAAAGATGAGCAAGGTATCTATCTGGAAAACTACAAAAATTACTGTGAAAAATTAAAGAAATCCTAAATAAATTTTGAAATGGATCATGTTTCTGGATTGGAAGATTTAATATTGTAAAAATCTCAATTATTCCCAAATTTTCTACAAATTCAATGCAATCCCAGTAAAAATTTCAGAAAGTTTTCTTGTAGAAATTGATATGCTGATTCTGAAACTTAATAGGAAATTCCGAGGATCAAGAATAACTAAGATAATCTTGATGAAGAAGAACAAAGTTGAAGGACTTATGTTACCAGACATTGTGACTTATTATTAAAGCTTCATAATTAAAACAGCCTTAGTGGCACAAAGACAGACTAATGGAGCAGCATACAAAGTCCAAAAGTATATCCAATCCCTTACTCCCCTGTGATTATTTATAACCAGGGTGCTATTGCAGTGCTTGCCTTGTAAAGCTGAGGCTATCACATTTGAGATAAGGAAGCACTTTCTAGGAAAGAATGTTTTGAAGGGGTCAGAACTCAGTTTGCCACTCATGTCGCTATCTGCATTTCTATTGACAGTATCCCAGGCTGTGTAATTCAGGGCATTACTTTTACTCGTCGAAACTTGAGTCAGGAATTGGCTTTGGTGTCAGTGTGGTAGTTTGGAGTATCGCCACGCCTATTTGTGCAAATTCAACTACTTTCAGTTTAAAAGGTTGGGGAGAGATGGGAAATAATGTAAATACTTTAGGCAATCTATTTTTTCATTCAGTAATCATAAAACTAGGTATGAGATGAGATGAGAAATGTGAATTCCTGTTCCACCTGTTGGTTCCTATGTGTCTCAGCGTGTGAGCTCTTGCTTCACTTGTGAGTGAAGCATGAGTCCAGTTTGTTCCAAACAACATACTCACTAAACGAAAACTACTTCATTTATTATTATCAGTTAAGAAATAGCACTGTCGACCTAAATAAGGAAACTGAGGCAAAATTAATCTAGAGAGTTTATTTGGGGCAAGTTTGAGATTGCAGCTCAGGTAACACTGGGAAGTGATCCCGAGAATAAAGGAGTTGCTCGAGTTGTTTTGTTTTGTTTTGTTTTTTTGAGATGGAGTCTCACTCTGTCGCCAGGCTGGAGTGCAGTGGCGCGATCTCGGCTCACTGCAACCTCTGCCTCCTGGGTTCAAGCGATTCTCCTGCCTCAGCCTCCTAAGTAACTGGGACTACAGGTGCACACCACCACGCCCAGCTAATTTTTATATTTTTAGTAGAGATGGGGTTTCACTGTGTTGACCAGGATGATCTCAATCTCTTGACCTTGTGGTCCACCCGCCTCAGCCTCCCAAAGTGCTGAGATTACAGGTGTGAGCCACTGTGCCCATCCTGCTCGAGTTTCTAAAGAAAAAAGGATGAATCAGGAGAGGGGCAATTACAAAAGTTGTTTTTGGGAACTCTTACGGGTTTCCAGAAGTAGCATTGATTAGTGATTGATCGTACATTGTTGAACTATAGGGTAGGAGTTAGAGTATCAAGCATATGGTATTGTTAGGTTACTTTATAGCTACTTGTGTCAGTCACTCTAGAGCCCACATAGCGGCTCACATCTCTTAGATTAAAAGTTTCTTTTCTTTCTCAGGATCTAGCCCAATCCTGAGGGAAAAGCAGTTGTGTTAAGCTTTCCAAAGCAGTATATGTAGTGGTCATGGCTTGTGCTCTTGAACCAGACTACCTGGGTTCAAATCCTAGTTCAGTGTGCCCTGGGCAGGTTACTTAACCTCTATGCTCAGTGTCCTTATCTGTAAAATGGAGATAGTAATAGCACAACACCTCATAGCAGTGAACTAGCATATAAACCATGGTTGGCACATAGTTGGTGCATAATCAATGTTAACTATTTTTGTTATTGCCAGTATTGTTATTACTGAGACGTGATAAAGGTGGTATGCTCTTAAGGTATTTTCAAGGGAAACAGCTAACTCTTTTTTTACCTTTGGCTTATGCTTTTAGAACCCAATCCCTGCATGAAATATGATTCTACTGTACCAGGCTAGTTTCTCTGTTTGGTGTTTGTTTCTGTAGGGAGCTGACAATCAGATGTGGCTAGCTGTGGGATGGTCATATGTCACAGAACACAGCTATTAGGGGCAGGAGAGCCTTTGTGTTAGGCAAGGTAGATGTGTAGATATCCTAAAATACATTGAATATGTATGTGTAAGTACACATATTTTAGCCACCGGCATTTTTCTATGTACAAAGATCCACTGAATCTTTTAAAGTCAATGTAGCCCTTATTATGCTTCTATCCTTTGCTTTTCACTAGAAAATGATTGTAGCCTATATTGTAGGATGGCATCTATGCAGTCAGTATCCAATGGTACTGCATGTGGGTGCATTATTGTAGAGTACAACACTTTCATGTTTTATGATTCTACTCTTCTTCCCTGAGTCCGTGGATTTTTATCTCACCACCGATTGTTGCCTTTGAAGAATTTTGAGGAACATTATAGGTGGCTGTTCGCCATCTTACCACTCTCCCCCTTCCACACTCAGAGGCACAGACTCTCATATTTACTTTCCAGGACTCTGAAAACTGAGGCACTACTCTTGTTCCTGACTTCAACCCTGTCCACCCTTCTTCTCACAGAAAAGCTGCCCTTTGTTTTTAGCTGTCACTCTGCAGTGCTGAGGCGCACACGGCTGTTTGCTCACATACTATGAGCAGCAGCTCCTCTCCTTGACTGCCAGAATGTCGAGGCTTCACTCAGTCCCCTGCCATGCTGGCAGCTACTGCTTCCTCTAAGGCATTACTGATGCCAACCAAGATTTTGTTTGCTTCTGTCTGCTTTTCTTCCCCCCACCTCTTCCCGCCCCATCTTTCCTATGTTCTCTGGCTCCTTGGCTTTTGCTTAGGAAAAACTGATCACTTATAGACTTTGCCAACTAATGAGCTCCATCTTTCTGCCAGGCAAACAAATACTTCAAACCAAATGGGCTTTGTCATCAAGCTTTTTTTGACAGTGTTATTTGAGGCTCAGGCATCTGAGCCTGTTCAGTGCATCTACCACCAAAAGAGGGCTTATGCTAGAGAGTTGGTCTTCAAATAGAACCAGTTATGGTCTTTCCTGTGTCCATTACTTAGAACAAGGGAAATATAAGCTTAATGAGTTCTAAGGTAATTTGTATTGTGTGTCCAAAATAGCTTCTGAACATGCAAACACTTAATATTTCACTGTAGTGATGTAAAGTTATAGTGCACTTGTATATTTCAGATTGAGGAATCTTGAAAAAACTTATGTATCCAGGTGGCGGATTAGAGTTTATCTTTCAAGTTATAATTATCCTGAAATGTTAACACCATCTCGTTTTTGTGTTTTTTTCCTCTCTCTGTAGAATATTTTCCTTCTTGGATATAGTAACTTTGTGCCGATGTGCACAGATTTCCAAGGTAGAGTATTCACCACATTTTTTAATCAATAAATATCAAGTTTTATTAGAATGAGTTTTAGTTCAAATTACTGAAAATTAAAATTTTATTATCTTTTATACTTAATATAACATAATGGTATAATTGTGCATTTGATGATTAACTTAATATACATCAAAAATAGGAGTTTGGAAATAAAGGTTAATCAAGACTTTCTTTAATAGTCTCAATAAATGTGTTTCTTTCATCCCAATCCCTCTTCCTTTACCTCCCACCTTCCAGGCTTGGAACATCTTAGCCCTGGATGGAAGCAACTGGCAAAGAATAGATCTTTTTAACTTTCAAACAGATGTAGAGGTAAGTTAGCTTTGGTTTAGACAAAAAACTTTTTAAAAACATGAGTAGCTGTTCCCTCTTTCCTGCCTTTTTATTTTACTGCATTTAGATCTAACATTAAAGTGCTGAGGTAGAACAGAAAGAAGAAAAACTGGAAGGGATTTGCATACATCAAAACAAAACCCTGCTTGCATTTTAAATTGTATCAGTAACAGATTTTTTCCCCTTGTTTATGTTTATAGTCTGAATTTTACTACTCAGCTTTTTAAAGCCACACACCTGCATCATTATCACCTGGTTCAGTGCTTTAACCTTAGGAGACTTAACAAATACTTATTGATCTAGAAAATCCACCGAGAATTCTAATTCAGCATCAAAAGTGGAGAAATGGCAGAAGCAGAAGCCCAAGAATGAGGCTGGAGATCTAAAGTGTCACCCTAGCTCGGCCACTTAAGTCATATAATCTCTCAGTATTCTGTTTTATTATCTATAAAATAAAGTAATAATTAAGTCTTATACAATTATTATATACAGAATATATAAGATTCTGATATATTTATCTGTAAATATGTAAATATCTCCATTTAAGTGTGGTAAACCTGATGAAATGAGGAAAGTTTATGTTAAAACAACTTTGATATTCAATACTAAATTTCTAACCAAAAAGAAAGTTTAGGCAGGGAATAAAAAAAGAGCATTGTACTTAGGAATTGTCCGAAGTGCTGGTTTCAGGGTCTTGAGATTCTGAAGTTTATTTTCTACCTAATATAAAACCTAATTGATTTCCAGTTTAGCAAACTTACAGTAGTGGAAATGCATTTTAATTTAGTTACTCACATAGTATGTTTGCTATGTGTTTTTACCAAGATGTATATATTGGGTTTTTTTTGTTTGTTTTGGATAAGGAAATGAATGTGTTTAACAGTAGGATTGAGCTAAGCAATTTCCTTCTAGCTACTTAACCTGGCTTGACCTAGACAAACTAATGGTCTAGGTCAGTTGTGGAGACTCTTCACCTCCTTCTCTAGGTTACTTACTGCCTGAGAGTCTCTGGTTCTCATCTTAAACCAGTGGAGCACAATACTTACAGTAAGTGGGGCAGAGCAGAAGATTTCCCTTTATTAAATAAAGGGGGAAACCCCTTATTTCTGTCATATTGTGGTGCTCTGCTCTTGGAAGGGGGCAGGGACCTCAAGGATTCACGCCCATCCTGGAAAGATAAGCTCTAGTTCCTGGCTTAACACTGTAGTTTCTGAATTAGGTGTTCTTTAGTGCTTTTTTGAGACTTAACAGCAGTGATTACAATAGTACTCCACCTAAACATGCCAGCATTCCATGCCAGTGAATATAATTGCCCTTCAAACTGATCATACCTAACTCTTTGTTCACTATGTTTACTTAGTGATGATGTGGAGGACATTTAATTTCTAAAAATTGTAGTCATTTCTACTGACCACAAAGTAGAGTTATTGTTTTGAAAAAATTGAGCAAAATACTTTCTCTTTTTCTGTGGTTCTTCATGTCTCCTCAATTTTGATGACTTTTCCAACCATACAACTTTTTTGGAAAGCACATGAAGAACTTTTTTTTTTTTTTTTTTGAGACAGAGTCTCGCTCTGTCACCCAGGCTGGAGTGCAGTGGCGTGGTCTCGGCTCACTGCAAACTCCACCTCCTGGGTTCATGCGATTCTCCTGCCTCAGCCTCCCATGTAGCTGGGACTACAGGCGCCTGCCACCACGCCCGGCTAATTTTTTTTTTTTTTTTTTTGTATTTTTAGTAGAGACGGGGTTTCACCATGTTAGTCAGGATGGTCTCAATCTCCTGACCTCGTGATCCGCCCACCTCGGCCTCCCATGAACTTTTAAAGTCAGGCTGGGTGCAGTGGCCCACACCTGAAATCCCAACACTGTGGGAGGCCATGGTGGGCAGATCACTGGAGCCCAGGAGTTCAAGACCAGCTTGGGCAACATAGCAAAACTGCGTCTCTACAAAAAAATGAAAAAACAAAAGTTAGCCAGGCACAATGGCACATGCCTGTAGTCCTGGCTACTCAGGAGGCTGAGGTGGGAGGACCACCTGAGCCCAGGGGGCAGAGGTTGCAATGAGCTCTGATTGTGCCATTGCACTCTAGCCTGGGTGACAGAGTGAGGCCCTGTCTCAAAAAAAAAATTATTTTGATATTAAAAAGTACTACTATTTCAAGTAAATATCACTACCTTGTGCATTATTTGATTACAAGATTTTAGCTGACTGCTGACTTTCAGCTAACTGCCATATAAACACATCCCAGAAATACTTAAAAGTATATCCACCAAAGGGGAAGCCAGTTTATGGTTTACCAGTTATATAAAGAATTGCATGTGAAAACCTAAAATAGCTGGCACCAGAGTTTCAATCTAGTCATAACACTTAGCTTCCCTTTTGGGCTAGCCCCCTTGGTCCACCCTAGATTATGAACCAGTCTTGGGGTCTGCCATAGTCCTTAAACAAGACCCTTTGGAGGATGCTTGCCCTAGGAAGCATTTTATGGATAGTCTTAAAAATATGCACTTTGGGAAGGAAATGGTAACTTTTGGATATGGTTGAGAGAAAAGAGAAGTTGCCAAGGATCAGGATCAACACACTAATAATATTTGTTGTGTGCCTGACACTGTTGTAAGCACCATATTAAAGAAACTGAGGCAAAGAAAAGGTTGAGTAACTTACCCAAGGTCACTCACCTACTAAGAGGAGACTGTAGGTATCTTGAACAGTGGGTTGCATGACTGGCACATGAAGAAAAGGCAGAGTAAAGCATCTAGGTGACAAGTGCACACGGTACCTTCCTTCCTCATCACTCTTTCCTGAATACGTGTAGTTTACCTGAAGTTTGGGTTGGCATTTTCTGTGCCTTTAAAACTTGGACATTTTGTTGTCAGTGTCTTCATGGTTATTGAAGATTGTGCTAGGCCAAAAATGAGAAATAACTAAGTAATGTGTGAATCTAAAAGTGATAACTCCAGGGGTCTTTAGCCCATTTTAGGGCTTATTTTTCTCTAAAGCCCTTCATTCTAAAAGCATGCCTATAACATATTGTCTAGTAGATAAGACACAGAGTCATTGGCTTGAATATTGCACTGAAATGGATTTGCATTTTCCCCCTCTTAGTTGGAAACAGTGGAACAGAAAATTGTGTATGTAGTTTTGTATTCCAGTACAGGAACTTTGCCCCAAAAAAGGAGGACTAGAAAGTTTATATAAATGTTACTAACTTGATATTCCCCATCCTGTGTCCATGTGTTCTCATTGTTCAATTGCCTGTATACATATGTAACAAACCTGCACATTGTGCACATGTACCCTAAAACTTAAAGTATAATAATAATAAAATTTTAAAAAATGTTACTAACTTGAAATGGAGAACAGTATATTAGGTGCTCTATTTGTAGACATTGGTGTAGAGCTGTTTTTTTTTTCCTGTTTATTAGGTACTTAAATATATATCTTTGATTTCTAAGTCATAATCTTTTTCCCCCTGGTGACAAAGATTTATTTTACAGTTGTCTGGAATTTTGCTTCAAAAAATATTAATAATTATTAATGCAAGTAGTCTCAAGAAAGTATAAATAAATGCTAGCAGTATCAAACATTGGATTTTCAACATAAT
Source organism: Pan troglodytes (assembly GCF_028858775.2). Lineage (NCBI taxonomy): Eukaryota > Metazoa > Chordata > Mammalia > Primates > Hominidae > Pan > Pan troglodytes. The sequence goes on from NC_086015.1 coordinate 37,372,875, forward strand.
TAAGATGTTAGCTAGGTAACAATATGTATCCTGTGGGGTTTTTTGTTTGTTTGTTTTTATGAGACAGAGTCTTGCTCTGTCACCCAGGCTGGACTGCAGTGGCGTGATCTTGGCTCACTGCAACCTCTGTCTCCCAGGCTCAAGCGGTTCTCCTACCTCAGCCTCCCAAGTAGCTAGGACTACAGGCATGCCCCACCATGCTCTGCTGATTTTTGTATCTTTAGTAGAGAAAGGGTTTCACCATGTTGGCCAGGCTGGTCTCAAACTCCTGACCTCCAGTGAATCACCTTCCTCAGCTTCCCAAAGTGCAGGGATTACAGGCGTGAGCCACTGCACCTGGCCCCTGTGGTTTTGATGTATCCTGGTGAATTCATCATGCTTACAGTTCAGTGCCAAGATTGCTGTTTTATAAAATGAGGATAATATTATTCAAAACCAATCAAATTGTCCCTTTGAACTTTTCCTCCCTTGTGGAGGTAGAGGTTGTAGTTAGTATTTATAACTACCTTCTTCCACAATGCATTTCTGTATTCCTTTGCCTTCAGCAAGCACCTCAGCTGGTGATGGTTCTTTACCTGGTGGAATGACTCAGACCTTTATTCCTGAAGGTCTGGTCATTAATAGTCGTGCTTGGATTGGGTTGTTGTAGTTTGCTACTGACATAAATCACAGGGCATGGTAGTACTACAGGATGCCCTAAGGGATCTTCTGTATTCCACACATACTCTTTCTTACCTCCATTTTGGGAGTGTTCATGAAGTTTTTTGACTATTAAATGAGCCATAATAGGTACAAGAAATTGTTCCTCAAAAAGTGGAAGTAAACCAGGTGCCATGGCATGTTCCTGTAGTCCTAGCTACTCCGTAGGCTGAGGCAGGAGGATCACTTGAGCCCAGGAATTTGAGGCTGCAGTGAGCTATGACCACATCACTGTACTCCAATCTGGGCACCAAAGCGAGACCCCCCAACACCAGCCCTGTCTCTAAAGAAAAAAAGTGATTTGAAATAGAAAACATTTTTTAAAAAGTGGAGGTGCTTAATCATTGTTCATTGTTCATTTTCTTTTTGCTTCCTCTAATATCTCTGCCAGTATTCAACAAAAGTTCCTTTTTCAAAGCAAATGTGTTTAAGTAGAGGACAGCTAAGGAGGATGAGGGGGAGCTTTTGCAATATATTGTTATACTTTTGAAGTGGTAATGCTTAGCTCAAGTAGGATTTTCTTTTTAAAGCAGCATTGTCTTAGATCTCTGCTCAGTGGCTGGTATTCCCACAGCTAACCTCAAAAAGCCTTTTGGTTGGTGGAATAGCTGTGACCTGGCTAGGGAGGGCCTAACCCCAGGGCTAAGGCTTTCAAAAGGCAGTGTACAGGTTTTGGTTTTTGCATTTGTGTTTGTTTTTGTTTGTTGGTTGGTTTTAGAATACTTAATGCTTTAATTGGACCATTTTTCAGTGCTTGCAGCCCCTGTATGCATGAAGGATAGAACTGAGGTGTTACAGGAATGTTCCAAAATATTTTCTGTTACACTTGGAAAAATATATTCAGTTCCTAGATTTCAGGTTATTTTGCTGTTAGATAAGCAGCATGAAAAAACAGTATTTTTTCCTCCCGAACTTTCTTGATTAAAGGGTCGAGTGGTGGAAAATATCTCGAAGCGATGCGGTGGATTCCTGAGGAAGCTCAGCTTGCGAGGCTGCATTGGTGTTGGGGATTCCTCCTTGAAGTAAGTCAAATCCAGTGACTCACTGTCATGGCAGCTTGTAGCATTTTCATCAGCAAAAATAAACCAAGCCTATTACATGCTCTTCTTCTGTTAAAATTCTTTCTGTGGTAATTTGCATAGAGTAATGAGAGGACCAGGACTTTGGAATAGCAAACCTGGGTTGGAAACCGAGCTGTACTGTTGTTAGGGATGTGACCTTGGGACAAATTATTTCCCCTGGCCGAGTGTCAGTTCTCTCTTCTGCAAAGTCAGGGCAGCTATAGCTCCCACAGGACTGTCATAGGCATAACAAGAAATAACATGTGTGAAGTGCCTACCTCTTTTCTATTCCCTTCTTCACTTCGGCATCTTCCTAGTTTTCCTCTCATAATATTAGCTACCTTTATATATAAATTTTACTAATTGATAAAATAACTATTTCAAAAATTTCCGTGGCATAAGCTAGAATTTTGCTTACTCATAATGAGATGTGATTTTTACATTAATTTTATTACAGTTAGCAATATATCCTATCCAACCAAATATTTGCCCATCTCTTACTGGATAGCCATTATTTATTGGGGTTTTTTTTTTTTTTTTTTTTTGAGACCGAGTCTCACTCTGTCACTCAGGCTGGAGTGCAACGGCACAATCTCAACTCACTGCAACCTCTGCCTCCCAGGTTCAAGTGATTCTCCTGCCTCAGCCTCCTGAGTAGCTGGGATTACAGGCGTGCACCACCATGCCCAGCTAATTTTTGTATTTTTAGTAGAGATGGGATTTCACCATGTTGGCCACGCTGGTCTTGAACTCCTGAGCTCACCCATCTTGAACTCCCAAAGTGCTGGGATTACAGGTGTGAGCCACTGCACCCAGGCTATTGGGAATGTTATCAATGTTAAGGATGTGTGCTGGCCAGGCACAGTGGCTCATGCCTATAATCCCAGCTCTTTGGGAGGCTGAGGTGGAACGATCCCTTGAAGCCAGGAGTTTGAGACCAGTGTGGGCAGCAAAATGAGACTCTTCGACCAAAAAAACAAACAAACAAACAACAATTTGTGCTTTGAGGATTTCTGGAGACAGAGATGATTAAAACCTTCATGTCTTTATCCTCATGGCCTCTAGTATTGCTTATGAGTTTGGCTAAAATTAGGATATACCCCCCATAACCTTGGAATACACTTTGTGTTCTTGCAGACCTAAATATTACCACAATGTACAGCAATCACAGACTTCCAGTAAGAATGTGCAACATACAGTGAATGCAGACAGTAGAATTTATAATTCAAACATCTGCTATACCATTGCTAAAAAAAAATTGATTCACAACATCTTTTAAGTATAAAAACACTCACTTTAAATGTTATGGAACAAAATGATTTTCCTTAAATGAAGAAAATTCTTTAAATCATGAATTAGATTGGCTCTTTTAAACATGTTTAAACAACCCTCCATCACTCATATAAAGCACACTTGAATTGCCATGTATTATTTATTTTATATATTATTGGATCCTATTTGCTACAATTTTGTTAAAAAATTTTGCATTTGTGGTCATGAGGAATATTGTCTTATGATTTTATTTTCTTATAATGCTTTTGTCTGGTGTAGGTATCAAGGTAATACTGGCTTCATGGAGTGAATTGGGAAGTATTTCCTCCTATTCACATTTCTGGGGGTGTGTTCAGTGGCTGACATCTATAACCCCAGTGCTTTGGGAGGCCAAGGTGGGAGAATCACTTGAGCCCAGGATTTTGAGACCAGCCTGAGCAACACAGCAAGACCCCATCTCTAAAAAAAAATTAAGTAGCTGGGTGTGGTGGTGCATACCTGTAGTCCTAGCTATTTGGGAGGCTAAAGTGGGAAGATCACTTGAGCCCAGGAGTTCAAGGCTGCAGTGAGCTATGATCACACCACCATACTCAAAGCTGGGTGACAGAGTGAGACCCTATCTCTGAAAAATAAAAACAATTTGGCTGGGTGAGGTGGCTCATGCCTGTAATCCCAGCACTTTGGGAGACTGAGGCGGGCGGATCACGAGGTCAGGAGATTGAAACTATCCTGGCTAACATGGTGAAACCCTGTCTCTACTAAAAATACAAAAAATTAGCTGGGCGTGGTGGCAGGTGCCTGTAGTCCCAGCTACTCGGGAGGCTGAAGCAGGAGAATGGCCTGAACTCGGGAGGTGGAGCTTGGCAGTGAGCAAGCAACAGAAAGAGACTCCGTCTCAAAAATAAATAAATAATGAAATAAAAAAACAATTTAAAAAAATTCTGGGAGTGTTTATGTGCAATTTGTATTTTTTAAAAATGTTTTGTAGAATTCACTATTGAAGCCGTCTGCTCCTACATGTTTTTTGGGGGGAAGGTTTTTAATTACAAATTCAGTTTCTTTTTTTTTTTCTTTTTAGATGGAGTTTCACTCTTGTTGCCCAGGCTGGAGTGCAATGGCACAGTCTTGGCTCACTGCAACCTCAAAGGATTCTCTTGCCTCAGCCTCCCAAGTAGCTGAGATTACAGGCACCCACCACCATGCCTGGCTAATTTTATATTTTCAGTAGAGACGGGGGTTTCACCATGTTGGCCAGGCTAGTCTTGAAGTCCTGACCTCAGGTGATCTGCCTGCCTCGGCCTCCCAAAGTGCTGGGATTATAAGCGTGAGCCACCGCACCCGGCCTCAATTTCTTTAATATGTATAGAACTCTTCAGATTATTTCTTCATAAATGAGTTTTGGTAGTCTGTGTCTTTCAAGGAATTTGTCCATTTCACCTAAGTTCCTGGACTTATTAGCATTAAGTTGTTTATAATATCCTCTTATTTTAATATCTGTAAAATCTGCAGTGATATCCCCTCTCATTTCTGAAATTGGTAATTGTTGTCTTTTTTTTTTTTGGTCCTCGTCAGTCTGGCTATTAAGAGGTCTATCAATTTTATTGATATTCTCAAAGAACCAGCTTTTGTTTTCACCCATTTTTCATTGTTTTTCTGTTTTCTACTTCATTTATTTCCACTCTGATCTTTATTATTTCCTTCCTTTTGCTTACTTTGGGCTTCATTTGTTTTTGTTTTTGTTTTTTCTCTAAAGATGGAAGCTGAAGTCATTGATTTGAGACCTTTTTTTCTAGTATGGGAGTTTAATGACATAAACTAAGTCAATACTTTGGGGAAAATTTATGCCACAAATTCTTATATGCTATGTTTTCATTTTCATGCAAAATGCATTCTAATTCCCCTTTTGATTTCTTCCATGACCCATGGGTTGCTTAGAACAATATTATTTAGTTTCCAAATATTTGGACATTTTCCAGAAGAGCATGTTAATGATTCCTAATTCAATTCAGTTGTGATCACAGAACATAGTTATACCCTGAATCCTTTTAATTTTATTGAGACTTGTTTTGTGGCCAATAATATGGCCAGTCTTGGCAAGTGTCCCATGTGCACTTGAAGAGAATGTATATTCTGCTGTTAGATGAAGTGTGCTATAAATGCCAGTAGGTCAGGTTGGTTGATAGTGTTGAGCAGATCTTCTATATTCTTACTAATTTTCTGACTACTAATTTATCAACTAATAAGAGGAGTATTGAAATATCTGCCTATAATTTTGCATTTGTCTATTTCTCCTCACAGTCCTATCAGCTCTTGCTTCAATTATTTTGAAGCTCTGTTATTATGTATATAAACATTTAGAATTGCTATGTCTTTTTCATTGATTGTCCTTTTATTCCTGATAGTTTTCTTTACTATAAAATCTTCTTTGTCTGATATAGTCATTCCAGCTTGCTTTTGACTAGTGTTGGCATTATATATGTTTTTCCATCATTTTATTTTAATCTATTTGTATCTATATTTAAAGTTGATTTTTTATAGTTGGGTGTTGCTTTTTTTCCCTTTTTTTTAGATGGAGTCTTGCTCTGTCGCCCAGGCTGGAGTGCAGCTCACTGCAGCCTCTGCCTCCTGAGTTCAAGCCATTCTCCTTCTCAGCCTTCCGAGTAGCTGGGACCACAGGCGTGTGCCACCACACCCAGCTAATTTTTTATATTTTTAGTAGAGATGGGGTTTCACCTGTTAGCTAGGATGGTCTTGATCTCCTGACCTTGTGATCCGCCTTCCTCGGCCTCCCAAAGTGCTGGGATTACAGGCGTGAGCCACCGCGCCCAGCTGGGTGTTGCTTTTTATCCAATATGACAATCTTTGCTTTTTCATTTGTGTTAGACCATTTGCATTTAATGTGATTGTTATGGTTAGGTTTAAATCTACCCTCTTGCTGTTTGTTTTCTATTTGTCCCATACATCCTTTTTTCTCTTTTCCTCTTTTTCTTTCTTCTTTTAGATTTTTTTTTTTTGAGACAGGGTCTTGCTCTGTTGCCCAGGCTGCAGTGCAGTGGCACAATCTCGACTCACTGCAGCCTCTGCCTCCTGGGTTCAAGCGATTCTCGTGCCTCAGACTCCCAAGTAGCTGGGACTACAGGCATGGGCCACCTTGCCTGGATAAGTTGTATATTTTTAGTAGAGACAGGTTTTCACCATGTTGCCCAGGCTGGTCTTGAACTCCTGACCTCAAATGATCTGCCCACCTCAGCCTCCCGAAGTGCTGGGATTACAGGCATGAGCCACCATGCCTGGCCGAGATTAAGTGTTTTTTATGATTTCATTTTATATTCTTTTTTAGCTTCATTTCTATAGCTCTTCATATGTTTAGTTGTTGCTTTAGAGTTTATTGACTGCATCTTTGATTTAGTACAGTCTACCTTCATATTGTATTACATAACACTTCCATTTCTCCTCACTCGGTTGTGAGTGTGCTATTGTTGTCATACATTTTAATTCTACTTATATAAACTTCATAATAGATTTAGTATCTTTAACAGCCAATTATTTTAAAGAGATTTATTATTATCATTATTATCATTATTATTATTATTTTAGACAGTCTCACTCTGTCACCCAGGCTGGAGTGCAGTACGATGGTCTAGGCTCAGTGCAACGTCTGCCTCCCAGGTTCAAGTGATTCTTGTGCCTCAGCCTCCCAAGTAGCTGAGACTACAGGCATGTCACCCCGCCCGGCTAATTTTTGTACTTTTAGTAGAGACAGAGTTTTGCCCTGTTGGCCAGGCTGGTCTCAAACTCCTGGCCTCAAGTGATCTGCCTGCCTCAGCCTCCCAAAGTGTTGGGATTACAGGCATGAGCCACAGTGCCCGGCCTATTTTTAAGAGATTTAAATTTAAAAGTTGTATACACCCAAGTAGTTGCTATGTCCAGTCATTCCTTTCTGTAGACACATATTTTTATCTGGTATCATTTTCTTTCTGCATAAAGAAGTTTTTTTACATTTCTTTTACTGCAAGTCTGATTAATTCTTCCAGCTCTTCTATGTCTAAAAAAATCTGTTTTTTCCTTCACTTAAAAAAAATATTTTTGCTGGGCCAGGTGCAGTGGCTCACGCCTGTAATCCCAGCACTTTGGGAGGCTGAGGCGGGCGGATCATGAGGTCAGGAGATCGAGACCATCCTGGCTAACACGGTGAAACCCCGTCTCTACTAAAAATACAAAAAAAAAATTAGCCGGGCATGATGGCGGGCACCTGTAGTCCAAGCCACTTGGGAGGCTGAGGCAGGAGAATGGTGTGAACCCGGGAGGCGGAGCTTGCAGTGAGCCGAGATTGCACCACTGCACTCCAGCCTGGGTGACAGAGCGAGACTCCGTCTCAAAAAAAAAAAAAATTGCTGAGTCTAGAATTCTATAGTGACTATTTTTTGTTTTTTGTATTTTAAGGATGGTGCTCCTCTGTTTTCTTGCTTTTTCATTACCAGTGATAAATCTGCTGTCACCCTTACGTTTTATTCTCTGTACATAACATGGCTTTGTTTTCTGGCTGTTTTTAGGGTTTTCCTATCACTGGTTTCTCTCTCTCTCTCTTCCTCTCTCTGGAGTCTCACTCTGTCACCCAGGGTGGAGTGCAGTGGCACCACCTTGGCTCACTGTAACCTCCACCTCCTGAGCTCAAGTGATCCTCCCACCTCAGCCTCCCAAGTGGCTGGGACTACAGGCACACACTACCACGCATGGCTAATCTGTCACTGGTTTTGATCAATTTGGTTATTATATGCCTTGGTGTGTTTTTCTTCATGTTTCTTGCACTTGTGGTTCTTTGAGTTCCTTGGGTCTATGGGTTTATTGTTTTCATAAAGTTTGGGGAAAATTTTGGCAATTATTTCTTCAGTATTTTTTCCTTCTTCCTCTGTCTCTCTTATTTAGTGATTCCAATCGCATGTATATTAGGTTGTCCTACAGTTCATTCATGCTCTGTTCTTTTTCTGTTTCTGTTTCTGTTTCTGTTTCTGTATTTCGTTTTTGATAGTTGCTATTGCTATTGCTATTGCTATTGCTATGTCTTCAAGTTCACTAATCTTTTCTTCTGCCATATCTAATCTTTTGTTAATCTCATCCAGTAAAGTTTTATATCAGCCATTGTGGTTTTCATTTTTTTTTTGAGATGGAGTCTCGCTCTGTGGCCTAGGCTAGAGTGTAGTGGTGTGATCAAGGGTCACTGCCACCTCCACCTCCTGGGTTCAAGTGATTCTCCTGCCTCAGCCTCCCAAGCAGCTGGAACTACAGGCATGTGCCACCATACCAGCTAATTTTTTTTTTTTTTTTTTTTTTTAGTAGAGACAGGGTTTCACCATGTTGGCCAGGCTGATCTTGAACTTCTGACCTCAAGTGATCTGCTTGCCTCAGCTTCCCAAAGTGCTGGGATTACAGGCGTGAGCCACTGCATCTGGCCGGTTTTCATATCTAAAAGTTTAACTTGGATCTCTTTTATTTTTCCATGTGTCTACATAACATGTTTAATTGTTAGCTTCATAGAAATATATTCTAGGCAATAACATTATAACTTTTAATACCTTTGTTGTTTATGCTATTTGTGTCAGTTTAGAGTAGGTTTTGGTGGATTACCTTTTCTCTTTATTGTGGATATATTTTCCTCCTTCTATGAAAACATGATAATTTTTTGTTCAATGCCAGACATTTTGAATTTTACTTTGTTGGGTGCAGATATTTTTGTATTCCTATAAATACTCAGGTTTTGTTCTGGGATACAGTTGACTTAATTGGGAATAGTTCCTGTTAGGTCTTGTTTTTAAGATTTGTTAGGTTGTACCAAAGCAGTGTTTAGGGCTAATTATGCGCCACTCCTAAAGGAAGACTCTATCCAATGCCCCAAGAATTGTGGCATTTTTCACTCTTGGTTGGTAGAAATGGGCACTATTCCTTGCCCTCGGTGAGCTCTGGCTACTGTTTCCTTTAATGCTTTTTGTTCATTCTGATTCCCTGGCCTTGGGCTTTGGGTAGTTTCATCACATGCATACATTGATCAGTGTGGTACTGAATTCTTTTTGTTGTTGTTGTTGTTTTGGAGATAGAGTCTCACTATGTTGCCTAGGCTGGTCTCAAACTCTTGGGCTCAAGGGATCCTCCTGCTTTGGTCTCCCAAAGTGCTGGGATTACAGGCATGAGCCACCATGCCTGGCCTGTACTTAATTCTTGAGGGGCACCCTCCACAGATCTCTGGAGTTCTCTTTGTGACGTTCTCTCTACTCCAATGCTCTTGCCAGATAACTCCAGCTGCCTTGGTCTTCCTAGAATTTCAGCCCCATTTCTTCATCTCAGACAGTCCATCAGGCTTGGTTCCCCCTACCTGTACCAGGGCAGGTTGGAAGGAGCAAATCTCAAAGCTGTATTTCAGAATGATGGAGACGACCTGAGCTAGTCCTTGCTGAATATGTTAAGCAGTGACTGGTGAATAGGGCGTTTTAATGTGCTGCTTCTGGCCTTGCTACCAACCCACAGATCAATGAGGAAGTTCCTCTTCATGACTGAATGTCCTCACCAGTAAAATGAGTGGGTCTTGATACTGATTAACTGCTGTCTTCTATCAATCGCCAGAAATGGTTTCTCTGGAAAGGCTCTAGGGTAAGCAAGTGACAGCATGGCACAGTACTAGAAGATTTGCCCCCTTGGTTCAAATTGGTTTTTTTGTAGAGCGGAGGGAGCAGGGAGCTAGGCCTCTATTCTCATGATTCGGTGATGACTCACCAAGCTGTGGGTAAAGGAGATTGATAGGTAGTCTAGGACTCTGCTTCTCAAAACGTGGTCCCTAGACTAGCAGCACTGGCATCACCTGGGAGTTTCTTTGAACTGCAGACTGTCGAGCCCCATTCTAGATCTATCATCAGAATCTGCACTGTGACAAGAACCCTAGCTGATTCTTACGCGCTTTAATTAAGTTTGAGGAAGCGCTGTTCTAAGCGTGAATGGTTTCATATGCCCTCTAGTGGCTGTCCAGCAACTTGCAGGGAGCTTTAAAATGTTTTCTCATTTTAGGACCTTTGCACAGAACTGCCGAAACATTGAACATTTGAACCTCAATGGATGCACAAAAATCACTGACAGGTAAGTAATGAAGATTAATTGGTGACCAAATAGCCACGGGGAGAGAGAAGGGAGAGAAACGTGGTTGAAAATATCTTTAGTGCGTCTGCTCTTTTTCAGCACGTGTTATAGCCTTAGCAGATTCTGTTCCAAGCTGAAACATCTGGATCTGACCTCCTGTGTGTCTATTACAAACAGCTCCTTGAAGGGGATCAGGTAAGAGTGCCCACTGTTTGTGTCAAGAGAAATACCCAAAGCTATGAACATTCTGGAAACCTTCTTAATGGTCACATTGGATCCAGCAAGAAATAGGTGACTCCAAGAGGTCCCAGGCATGGTCTCCCCTTCTGAATTTCTTGTGATGTACTAAACTCAGAGTTGGTCATTAACTCTCTACAGGAGAGACTGCACATAAGTTTTTGTTTCTTGTTCTCTCAGTGAGGGCTGCCGAAACCTGGAGTACCTGAACCTCTCTTGGTGTGATCAGATCACGAAGGATGGCATCGAGGCACTGGTGCGAGGTTGTCGAGGCCTGAAAGCCCTGCTCCTGAGGGGCTGCACACAGGTACCAGAGGGTTGATACAGCTGTTTGTGTTATGTGTCAGGTGTGGGCACATCATCCAGAAAGGTGCTTTTGCATTTTTCTTGGTGTCCCACTGTTCCCTCACCTGGATTCCAGCTGTCTTTTGTTTTCTCTGTCCACTCAGTTAGAAGATGAAGCTCTGAAACACATTCAGAATTACTGCCATGAGCTTGTGAGCCTCAACTTGCAGTCCTGCTCAGTAAGTAGCGTGCCTTTCCTGAACACCGTTTGCTCTATCTTGTCTCCCAAAGCAGTCTGCCTCAGGCCTCCCTGCAGCCCCCTAGGCACCTGAGATGGGCTGTGTTGCCACACCCTGATTTTCATCCTGTGTCTTTATATAACCTACCAATTTGTCACAAGCTGGAAGAATAACAACAACAAAAAGGAATCATACTCAATATAAAGCCACTGACATCTCCCCTAAAAATAATATAGACTAGGTCTTGATTTTGTTGAATAGAGTATTAGGGACGCTATTGAGGAATGCAGTGAATTGGTCACTAAATAGTTTTAAGACATGAAGTGTCTTTTTTTTAACTTATAAATTGAGGATGATGACTCCTCTCACGTTGTTTCAGTGGATAAAATGAAATAACACATGCAAAAATGCTTTAAAGAATAAAACGCATAGGCAAGAGCAAGGTGGCATTTTCATCAGGACATTAGCCTATGAAAAACTATTGGTCCTTCTCCACTGCCATTGTAAATGTTGATAATTGAAGAGGATGCTTGCTACATCCTACCAGGTTTTCAAGGGGAACATAGATTTTGAGAAAGGTAAGGGAAAACCCTTGCATTCAGCTTTAAATGAATATATTATAAATCTTTAGAGTCCCTAGTGGTGGGGAAAAAAACCAGAAACTATCTTATGGACAAACGTTGACCATATGGGCCAGGACTACTCAAAAATAGGACCTTGACTTATGTGTAGCATAGCAGTGGCTGATGGCTTGAAGTATAATATAGATGTGCGTGTTTATTTCTATATGAAGTAGTCTGTTTAAGTGAACATATTATTTTGAATCTTCATGGCCAAATTCATAGAATTTAAGGTATTTATCAATAATTTTGTGATTTATTTAATTTTCCTATTGTCTAAAACATTTGATGAAATATGAATATGTGTATATTGTAAATATCTAAAGCATTAATCTGCAGAAATCCAATCAAATATTAATGTCAGTTAAACTAGGAAAGCCTCAAAAGTTCTTTAATCAGATTTTTAAATTATGAGTTTATAAATTTTATGAAAAAAATCTATATTTTGATGACTAGTGAGGGAGAAATGGAATTTTAAACTTTTATTCTCCATTTATATTATTTAAAATTTTTATTTTGTTTTTTCCTGGATGCATGTATCTTATCTAAATTGCTAAAATATTTTAAAGCTGTGCAGAGATAACACAAGTACCTGTCTACCCTTTACTTCTTATTTTGTTGAAGTTATTTGGATAAAATGCTAGTAATCAGCAACCAAAACTGAACAACAGCAGATACTTTTCTGCTGCTCCCGTTTTGGTATTGCTGGTGTCCTCTGACTTTTCTTTCTGTGCTGCTTTTCCTCAGCGTATCACGGATGAAGGTGTGGTGCAGATATGCAGGGGCTGTCACCGGCTACAGGCTCTCTGCCTTTCGGGTTGCAGCAACCTCACAGATGCCTCTCTTACAGCCCTGGGTTTGAACTGTCCGCGACTGCAGTGAGTACACTGCACTTTTTGCTTTGCAGCTCAGAGTTTGGCTGAGTTAACCAAGAGGGCTTCCTTCAGGAGAGGACAGGCTTGCCAGGTAGTGGTGCTGGAGGCAGTAGTTATGTTGTTGTTGGCTTTTGTTGGGTAAATTGGGGTGGGGCGTGTATAAATCCAGTTCATTGGAGGATGTACTGGGAGAGTATAAAATGTCTACCACCAGTGAATCCAAACTTTAATTTCTTAATGAATGTCACACAGTTTCCCACCTAATTTACCTCATCATGTTATTGCTTTAAGCACCCGAGTGAGCACATAGTGAGGAGAGTGATAGCCTCACATCCAAAGGACATGAGCTTCTCCTCCAGAACTGCTGCCAAATGGACAGAATGAGGGGAATATCACAATCACCTTCTTACTTAGCTTCTTCCCCAGTAGGAGAAAAAGTTTTTAACAAATAATAATTTAGGCCAGGCATGGTGGCTCATGCCTGTAATCCCAACACTTTGGGATGCTGAGGTGGGTGGGTCACCTGAGGTCAGGAATTCGAAACCAGCCTGGCCAACATGGTGACACCTCGTCTCTACTAAAAATACAAAAATTAGTCGGGTTGGTGGCAGGTGCCTGTAATTCCAGCTACTCGGAATGCTGAGGCAGGAGAATTGCTTGAACCCGCGAGGCGGAGGTTGCAGTGAGCCAAGATTGTGCCACTGCACTCTAGTCTAGGCGACAGAGTGAGACCCCATCTCAAAAAAAAAAAAACAAAAAAACCCAATAATTTGTATTCTTATCCTCAAGGTAATAGATTATCATTACCAGCTATGAATATTAAAATTTTAACAATAGTAACAATAGTTGACTTCAGAACCAGCAACCTTAAACTTTATCCAAGAGGCAGAAAAAAAGATACTTTTTAAAAATCTCTACTTCCCAATGAAACTGATCCATTCCCACGCTCACACCAGTTCTGTATCTTTTAAGAATTGTATATTTCTGCTTTTACCAATTTTTCTTACTGTTGTAGAGAAGGTACTATATCATTTAGATATTTCTGCTTAGTAGAAGGAATTTGGGTGATCAAAACTGGCCAGAAAGGAGGTCAAAATTATTGCTGTAAGGGAGTGTTTAACTTAGAAATGTTATTCATGCACCCATCCCTATTAAGCATGGGTAATTGAGAATTAACTTATTTTTCATTGTCCACAAATTTTTTAAATTTCCTTTAGGGTACCTGGGAGTTTCCATAAATGCAGTAAATCTCAAGATGATTTTGTTGAGAAAAGTTCATTTTAAATGTGTTTAAAAAGTGAACAAGGCTGGGCATGGTGGCTCATGCCTGTAATCCCAGCACTTTGGGAGGCCGAGGTGGGTGGATTACCTGAGGTCAGGAGTTTGAGACCAGCCTGGCCAAGATGATGAAATCCCGTTTCTACTAAAAGTACAAAAATTAGCTGGGCATGGTGGCGGGCACCTGTAGTCCCAGCTACTTGGGAGACTGAGACGGGAGAATCATTTGAACCTGGGAGGCGGAGGCTGCAGTGAGCCAAGATGCTCCACTGCACTCCAGCCTGGGTGACAGTATGAGACGCTGTTTGCAAAACAAAACAAAACAAAAACAAAAACAAAAAACAAATATTAGAATACTATTTAAAAACAACATGCTGGTAAAGCAGGAAGATTCTTGGATTTACTTTCCAAGTTTGGGATGGAACTTCAGGGCTTTGGGCAGGTCACATTCCCTAAGGGCTGTTAACAGAAGCAAAAGCATGTCAAAGAGCAGAAAAGACTCAAGTATGCATAATAAAATATGTGTTTCCATTATTAACTAGTTGGTACCTTTTTCTCCCCTGTACCCACTTTCTCCTCAGAATTTTGGAGGCTGCCCGATGCTCCCATTTGACTGACGCAGGTTTTACACTTTTAGCTCGGGTAAGGCATAGATTTAAAGAATACAACCAAACTCTTAATTCACCTCCCGAATTCAAAGTGACTTGGAGTGGTTTTGGGTGTGCAAAAGACTACCTTCAGAAAAGACAGGCACAAAGTAGAGTAGAACCCTTGGGGTGTGTATTGCAGTTTTTCCAGTTAGCCAGAAATCTAGGGAAGTCCTATAGAGGGTTCTGTAAAGAGTCTGAGCCTCACGCGTGGTCAAGTGGGACCAGCCTCCTCCTGGCAGGAGACTCCATTCCTCATTGGACCCCAACTTGGCCTCTCAGCAGCTCCCCCTAACTGGGCTGTACCCTGCCCTTTGTCCTGCAAACACTGACCACTGGGGGCCCCTCTGGACCTGCTGCCAGGAACCCATGTCCTCCTGGGGCTGCTGATACACTTGGCTACCTCCACCCAACCCCCACAGTGTGGCTTAGTGCCCCATCCCCATGCCCTCCCAGAGTCTAGGCTATGGCTAAAATTTACCTGCTGATGTCTGCGAGCCACTGGGAAGGTTGTAGACAACTCTCTTTACAAGTTGAGAGAAGGAAATGCAGCCAGAGGCAGCCCTATTCCCATTTCCAAAGCACTGTAACTCAAAAGGCAGCTGTTCAGAAGTGCTGGTTTACTGGGTAGCTTTAGGAAGAGGGCATACTTCTTAACAGAAGAGAACAAGGACACTGGGCCAATACTCAGAGGGATAGGGCAAGCCACCATTGTTGCTGTCACCACTGACTCACATGTGGGGTGTGTCTTGTGGACTCTTCCAGAATTGCCACGAATTGGAGAAGATGGATCTTGAAGAATGCATCCTGGTGAGTGGACTCCTGACAGCCCTGCAGGGCAGCCTGCTCCTTAGTCACTGCTGGCCAGTACAGCACAGCCAGAGACACTGACTCGCTATCATCCTGACCCTCCTTGATCAACCTCAGTGGCAGGACTTGGAAACCTGTGAAGGCCATGGCAGTGGATGCGTGAACTTTTGGCCATTCTCAGTCATCAGACAGAACTACAGAAGAGAAGTTCAGGATAGCTCTATAAAATAAGCTTGCATGTCCAGTGATGGGGTGACTCCAAAGAGGAGAATCCTGGGAACCCTCCTTGCCCACTCCCTCTTTGTCTCTTGCCCCAAGCCTCCTTGGGCTACCAGAAGAGAGACCAAAGAACAGTTTTGCATCTCTAGAAGTGGGCAGATTTTAGAGTGCTGGTGAAGAGAGGAGCTCCCAGCCCCAGTGTTGGAGATGAGTTTTTAATTCTTTTACGCCTTTTGATTGTCGTGTTCAGGAGAAGCCAGGATTAGGTATTAAGTTCTGGTGTAGAAGCCATACTGACACAGCATGTTTCTCTCCAGATAACCGACAGCACACTCATCCAGCTCTCCATTCACTGTCCTAAACTGCAAGCCCTGGTGAGTCTGAGTTTTTCTGACATTATTCACCTGTTAAAGATGAAAGAGCCCTCCCACCACAACAAGAAGCTGTTTGGGTTCTCTTTCTGTAAGGTATCATCTCTCTTGATTTCAAAAATCTATTAATTGGGCTAACTTGGGAGGCAAGGTATCTAAATATTTGATTACTGCTTTCATTGAATTTGCAATTTTAAGATTCCCAAAAGAGAAATGTCCAGATCCAGATGGTTTTGTTGGGGAACTCTACCAAACATTTAAGGAATGAACATCTTTTTTTTTTTTTTTTGAAACAGGGTCTCACTCTATCGCCTAGGGTGGAAAGCAGTGGCACAATCTGAGCTCGCTACAACCTCCACCTCCCAGGTTCAAGCAATTCTCCTCCTCAGCCTTGCGGGGGGATTACAAACATGCGCCACCACGCCTGGCTAATTGTTGTATTTTTAGTAGAGACGGGGTTTCACCATGTTGGCCAGGCTGGTCTCGAACTCCTGACCTCAGGTGATCTGCCTGCCTCGGCCTCCCAAAGTGCTGGGATTACAGGTGTGAGGTACCGCACCTGACCTGAATTAGCATCAATTCTATACACTCTGTTTTAGGAAATAAGACAGGAAAACATTTTACAACTCTTTTTTTATTTTGAGACAGAGTCTTGCTCTGTCACCCAGGCTGGACTACAGTGGCGCGACCTCGGCTCACTGCAACCTCTGCCTCCTTGGTTCAAGCTATTCTCCTGCCTCATCCTCCCGAGTAGCTGGGATTACAGGCGTGCACCACCACGCCCAGCAAATTTTTGTATTTTTAGTAGAGACGGGGTTTCACCATGTTGGCCTGGCTGGTCTCGAACTCCTGACCTCAAGTGATCCACCTGCCTTGGCCTCCCAAAACAACTTTTTTTTTTTTTTTTAATGAGGCCAGTAATACCCTGTTATCAAAACCAAACAAAAATTGTACCAAAAAAAACCCAAACCAAAACAAAACAAAAACACTACAGACTGATATTCCTCATAAACATAGAAGCAAGTATCTGTAACAAAATATTAGCAAATAGAATGTAGCAATATATAGAAATAATTATAATACCATGGCCAAGCAGGGTTTACTCCAGAGACACAAGTGTAGTTTAATATTTGAAAACTGACTGATGTAATCAACCATATTAACTAAAGAAGAAAAATTACATGATCACATCAACTAATGCAGAAAAAGAATTTCACAAAATTCAAGAGGGCTGGGCACGGTGGCTCACACCTCTAATCCCAGCACTTTGGGAGGCTGAGGTGGGCAGATCACAAGGTCAGGACATTGAGACCATCCTGGCCAAGATGGTGAAACCCCATCTCTACTACCAAAATTAGCTGGGCGTGGTGGCACACGCCTGTAGTCCCAGCTACTCTGGAGGCTGAGACGGGGGAACTGCTTGAACCTGGGAGGCGGAGGTTGCAGTGAGCCAAGGTCACACCACTGCACTCCAGTCTGGCGACAGAGTGAGACTCTGTCTCAAAAAAAAAAAAAAAAAAAAAAAATTCAAAAGAAAAAGTTACTTTAAAAAGTACCAGGCTGGCTGCGGTGGCTCATGCCTGTAATCCCCAGCACTTTGGGAGGCCGAGGCAGGCGGATTGCCTGAGGTTGGGAGTTCGAGACCAGCCTAACCAACATGGAGAAACCCTGTCTCTACTAAAAATACAAAAAATTAGCCAGGCATGGTGGCACATGCCTATAATCCCAGCTACTAGGGAGGCTGAGGCAGGAGAATTGCTTGAAACTGGGAGGGGGAGATTGCTGTGAGCTGAGATCTCGCCATTGCACTCCAGCCTGGGCAACAGGAGCAAAACTCCATTAAAAAAAAAAAAAAAAGTACCAGGAATATGAGAAAAATGCCCAGTTGCCATGTTCCCTACACAGGAATAACTATCACTGTGGCCAGTTTCTGTCCTTTTTGAGAAATTCTTTGTGCAATGAAAAGTGATTGTCTTTCTCTGTCCCTCTCCTCCCTGTGTCTTTCATGCACACACATCCACACCACATCCATGGGAGCAGAAGACACCTGCTGATGGCAATTAAAAGCAATTCCACCTCCCATTCTGCATCTTCTGCCCCACCATTCTAATAGGGCAGCCACAGGAGACGAAATCAGGCCAGGGAGATAATGGGCCCCAGATTTGTTTTGAACTGAGCTCACTCACAGCCCAGGGCCCTGATGCTAAAGGACTCCGGAGGCCGGTTTAGCATCAGAAATGCTTTGGTGGTAGCTCTGGTTTTCATTAGGTCCTTTGGGCCTTGGATACACTGAGGTTAAGGGTCCATCTCTCAAGAAATGCTGCTTTTGGTGGGGGTTGGGGGGACACAGAGAGGAGCCATGGAGTGTTTGGTCTTACATGTGAGAGTCCACCTCTGAGTCAGGAATGTGATATAAGCTGCTCGCTTCCAGAATGCATCACTCCTGCCAGGGATGAGTGACAGTGCATGACAGGAGAAAAGGCTTTAAGGCCAACCTGAGCTGGGTATAATTGGCAAGTCTCAACTTCTTTGAGCCACAATGCTGTCATCTGTAAAAAGGGAATAATGACACTTACTCTGCAGAATTGGCCCGAACCAGACAGCTTTGACTATTGACTACGTTGTTAGTGTTAATGTAGAAGGCCCCACTGCTGTGTGAACCATGTTGGCAGCGGATTTTCCTGTTAACTCAGAACAGGTCAAGCACCCTCTGATTTTCCTTAAATCAGTTTTTAAAAATTTCTATGAATACTTGAATATGCCAGTACATAAGTTTTTCAATTAATATAACAGTATCTCCTCAGTCTCATATGTTACTGCTAACTTCTTGATTTCTGAATTTCCCTATATTAAAACAATGGAGAAATTGACATTCATACACCACCTCCATCATCTTTCTCCAATCTGTGTTTGTAAATATACACGTATATACGTGTGAATCCATGTGTAAACAAAATGAAATTGGCTGGGCACGGTGGCTCACGCCTGTAATCTCAACACTTTGGGAGGCCAAGGCGGGTGGATCACCTGAGGTCGGGAGTTCGAGACCAGCCTGACCAACATGGAGAAACCCCGCCTCTACTAAAAATACAAAATTAGCCAGGCGTGGTGGCGCATGCATGACTGAGGCAGGAGAACCGCTTGAACCTGGGAGGTGGAGGTTGCGTTGAGCCGAGATTGCGCCATTGCACTCCAGCCTGGGCAACAAGAGTGAAACTCCATCTCAAAAATAAATAAATAAAAATTAAAAAAAAAAAGAAAATGAAATATATACATACACAGAGAGACACTTTTTTTCTCATTCCATTTTATTGTAAGTAATCAAACTTCTATTTTTTTATTTACCAATTTTAAACAGCCTCCTAAAGAACCAGTTTTCTGGCTTTACTCTTAATTCTAAAAGCTAAAAACCAATGAACAGCATTGATTACATAAATACTATTTGATGTAAACCATGTAGAGTGATTCGATTCATGAGAAAGGAAATATATTCCACATTGTTAAGATCAAGCTCAGAGAAGAATCTTTAAAGCATCAAGGTCCAACAGAATTCCTCTCCTCTAGCTTCCCTTCCCTCGAGGTGGTACTCTGCTGCCTAGTTACATAGCCAGTAGTTCTAGTTTCTAGCAGTAGTTTCTAGTTTGGGGCTGTTACAACCAGTACTGCAATGTCTTAGATTTTTTATTCTGCAGGAATACCTTACACCCATCCACTCAGGTCTCCTCTGCCAGGACTTGTCAAGTCCAAACTCTCAGACATTTCCTTGCTTCATAGACTGCAGTAGCCATTCACTTGCTCTAAACTGTATCCACTTTCGCACTAAAAAATTTGGCAGTCAGAGTGGTTTTTCAAATTTTAACTTTACTGAAGTAAAATATACATGTAGAAAAGTACATTTATCATTGGTGTATAGATCAATGCATTTCCATAAACTGAATACACCCCGATCAAAGGTCAACATTATCATGACCCCGGAAAGGCCCTTTCTGCTCCCTTTCAATCACTGATCCCCCAAAAGTCGTGACTTCCAAATAGCATATATTAGTTTTGCCTCTTTTTGTATTTTATTTAAATGATATGAATGGAATTATCATGTATACTCATCTGGTTTCCTTATCCATATTGTTACATGTAGTTGTATATTGTTCATTCTCACTGCTTTACAGAATGGGTACACTGTGATTTATTTATCCTTTCTCTACTTTTGAATATTTGAGTACTGCTTCTAGTTTGGGGCCATTACAGCCAGTATTCCTGTTTTTTGGTTAACACATGTATGCATTTCAGTCAGAAACATCGAAATAACCCCTGCAGCATATGAGACTTCCAATTGCTCCACATCCTCACCAACACTTATTTTCCATCTTTTTTGAAAAAACAATTGTAACATCACATTCTCCTTACAACTCCTCCCACTGACCTTGGAATCAGAACTAAATTTCTTTACATAACCTACACAACTCTGTGATCTGGCCCTTACCTCCCCAATTCCATCTGCATCTACATGCGTCCTCTTATTTCCCACCTATTGTATGTTGACCTTCTTCCTAAACAGTACTTGCCGTTCTCCTGCTACCCCTGGGCCTTGCACACAACAAACTCTTTGCTCTCTTTCCTAGGATTAGCTCCTAATCCTTCAAATATCAACTCGGTGGTCTGTTCCCCAGGACAAATCCTGCTATCATATGCTCTCAAAGCACCTCAGCTTCAGTTTAAAAGATTAGCATTATTTGATTTTATAGACTCTCCAGTCTGGGCTCTGCCAGTGCAGAGAAGTATACTTTTACTCATCATTGCACACGTGGGGGCTGGGACAGAGTTGGAACTCATTTATTTGAAGGAACAAATGAACAAATGGGACATTGATACAGTACTTTTGCCTCTCTAGTTTTTATGGTGGGGTGAATCTTACATTTGATATGCACTGGGGGAAACTGTCAGGTCTGAAACTGTTTTTGATATAGAGAACTTAAGAGAATTACATAAATGTCATTTGGCTATATAATATTCATCTGAATTTATCTTTTGCAACCGTTACTGTTTACCCAAGAGAAGTCAGTAATGTCAGATCACACTGTTCAAGGTCTATTTGATTATAACCTTCAAAGATGCTCAGTATATCTCTGGGTCTCAGCTATTTGTGCAATTTTCTAAATGAACAAGGACATTAGATGCATTGATTTCACTGGCATCCCCTCAAATGGAGAACTGGCCAATAAAACTGCTCTCAAGGGGGTAAACTGAAATTTCCCCTGAAGATTTTATTTCCATCTTTACACAATTAGAAGAGAGAAGCCACTCCCAGTGTAGCAAACCCATAACCAAAGGGCCCCAAGGCTTTGTGTTTGGTCCTCACTGCCTGATTAAATGTCTCAGTCTGTTTTGTGCTGCTACTACAGACTGGATAATTTGTAATGAACAGAAACTTCTCATAGTTCTGAAGGCTGGGAAGTCCAGGGGCTGGCATCTGCTGAGGGCATTCTTGCTGTGTCATCCCATTGCAGAAGGGCAAAAAGGCTAGCTTCCAGCTTTTTTTTAGAACTTGAGCCTTGGAATAAGGGTCCTGCAAACATTTACTCATGTCTTCCTGTTCCAGAGCCTGTCCCACTGTGAACTCATCACAGATGATGGGATCCTGCACCTGAGCAACAGTACCTGTGGCCATGAGAGGCTGCGGGTACTGGAGTTGGACAACTGCCTCCTCATCACTGATGTGGCCCTGGAACACCTAGAGAACTGCCGAGGCCTGGAGCGCCTCGAGCTGTACGACTGCCAGCAGGTTACCCGTGCAGGCATCAAGCGGATGCGGGTAGGTATGGGGCAGGGGAGTCAGTCACACCTGACATTTCTAAGCACCAAAGGAAAACATCAAGAATCAGACCGGGGCTAGGCACGCGGTGGCTCACGCCTGTAATCCCAACACTTTCAGAAGCCTAGGTGGGTGGACCACTTGAGGTCAGGAGTTCAAGACCAGTCTGGTCAAAATGGTGAAACCCCATTTCTACTAAAAATACAAAAATTAGCCAGGTGTGGTGGTGGGCGCCTGTAATCCCAGCTACTCGGGAGGCTGAGGCAGGAGAATCACCTGAACCTGGGAAGCAGAGGTTGCAGTGAGCCCAGACTGCACCACTGCACTTCAGCCTGGACCACAGAGTGAGACTCCATCTCAAAATAAATCGATCAATCAACACTCATTTCCTGTTATGCAATAGTTATGCAAACTGATCTGGTACAAGTGTCACCTTAAACTTCTTCAAAATATTCTTGCTTAGACTCCACCCTGGAAGATTCAACTTGAGTTGGGTCTGGGCTGGAGATTCCACAGTCTGGTGATCGTAGCCCTTATAAGAAAGCCTATGTTGGGTTGGGCGCGGTGGCTCACGACTCTAATCCCAGCACTTTGGGAGGCCGAGGCGGGCGGATCACAAGGTCAAGGGTTCGAGACCAGCTGACCAACATGGTGAAACCGTCTCTACTAAAAATATAAAAATTAGCTGGGTGCGTGCCTGTAATCCCAGCTAATTGGGAGGCTGAGGCAGGAGAATCGCTTGAACCTGGGAGGTGGAGGTTGCAGTGAGCTGAGATTGCGCCATTGCACTCCAGCCTGGGCGACAAGAGTGAAACTCTGTCTCAAAAAAAGAAAAAAGGCCTATGTTAAAGGCAAGCAATTTAAGGTCATTATGAGTGGGAGGTAGAACTCTCTTGGCTAATTTCCAGGTAAGAGGGCTTAACAGAATTTGGCTTTTCCCATATAGTTCACCTACACTGTTTTCTTGATTATGCTTTAAGTTTAGGCAACTGCATTTAACAGCCCCATCCAGGGTGCTACAGCTGTAGAGAACATTCAGTTAGTTTGTAAACAGGGCTGGTTACTACCCCTGGGTGGAAACGTATCAACATAAGTGTTTTCACTTATCCTTAGAAGGTACTAATGGGGGGCAGACGGTGGGGGGAGTAACAGGAGTAGCTCTAATCTATAGCATAAATTCTACTTGAACTAAGGTGAAGATTTTTAATAGAGGACTATAGGTTTTTCTAGAATTATGACTATAATCCTAAAAATAGTAATGTGTAAAGACTCCACTTTTTTCTTCATCCTTCCAGGCTCAGCTCCCTCATGTCAAAGTCCACGCCTACTTTGCTCCCGTCACCCCACCGACAGCAGTGGCAGGAAGTGGACAGCGACTGTGCAGGTGCTGTGTCATTCTCTGACAGCAGCTGCCTGGGCCCAAGGGGTGATGAGGCATCCTTTCCTCTAGAAGACCTGAGTCTTCCTGACCGACTCCACCATCACCCAATCTGTTGATTCTCCATTGGGAAAGGCATTTACAGGTAAAAGA
Source organism: Pan troglodytes (assembly GCF_028858775.2). Lineage (NCBI taxonomy): Eukaryota > Metazoa > Chordata > Mammalia > Primates > Hominidae > Pan > Pan troglodytes. Next base: position 37,395,950 of record NC_086015.1, read on the forward strand.
CTTCTGTATGGATTGCAGTTACTCTGGTGATAGTTTTCACCTTTATTCTGCTGTGAAACAATCAAATCAAAGCCTTGTGTCAGTTAACACGTGACAAGTGGTCTCAATGCAGCTAGGACCATGCCAGAAACCTGGATCTCTTAAGAGATTGGTACCTACCTAGGTACGAAAGTTCTACCCTTGGCATACTCAGCATTCCTCAAAAAGACCATCAGTGTTAGCACAAACTGAGCAGAAAAAATAAGCTGTTGATTTTCTACCTGATACTTAAGCCAGTGGCCTACTTTAATTCACAATTCCATTTTGATTAGCAGGACTTTTCCACTTTGAAGATAAAATAGCAACTTTATCAAAGTGACTGTACTGCAAATTCATAATGCCTGATAGTTTTATATATAGAGACTTATGTGGAAGGCATGTTAATAGGTTTCCATGAGACACCAAAGAAAAGAGGACTCTATACTGGGTGGAGCAGGGTCTTCACCTTTTTGTTTCTGTCAACTTGTCATATACACCTCCAGGGACCAAAAACAAAAGCAGCTTGGAGTCTGTGTTGCCTGACTGGAAAGTAGAAGCTCTGGTGTATGCTACAGCACATAACACATTTTTATTAAAGGAAAAAAGCTAATTATGTCCATGCCTCTCATAAAACTGGGGGGAACCTTAAAGAGAAAGAACTAAGGCTTAAGTTATCTGTAGTATAATCAATTAGAAGTAATGAATGGATGCATGTAAAATGGATGTGATTTTTTTTCAAGCTTATTTTGAAATCTTAAAAATCAGGTTACACCATAGCTACTCAAAAGTTTTACACACTTAAAACTCAGATCAGTAAGTGTTGGTACCTTTTAGACTCATAAAATTGAATAAACCATTGCAATGCTTTAAAAAAAATTAAGTCAGAGGGTTTTATTGCTATGATTTTATGGCAGACACATCCAAGCAAAACCATTTTCCAAATGCAGACTTTCCTGATGTTATCTGAAATCTGATAAAATGACCCTACTCTCTGCTGTGGTTCATTCTTGCTCCATGCTGTCCATATTTATGATCTTTATTAAGAACCTATCAATCAATCAATCATCACCACCTTCATTGTAAACTTAGGTGTTCATGGTGGCTGGCCCTTCCAAACAACCACTCCCCCAAACTGAAGGGCCAGAGCTCATGAGAAACTTAAAAGTGAAACGGCAAAAGCAAGATGTGTTCCCATGACTACCAATACCTTTATTAGGCAGTTTTAGAAGTATTTTTAAGGATATATTTATTATGTCAGCTGCATTCTAGGAAGAGAAGCAGATTATATATATATATAATCTCCCCATAAACGGACTTAGCACGATTATCATCAGAGTAAGCATTAAAGTCATTTTATTGCCTTATGATATATTCCAGTATTCCTTGGTCTAAAAATTGTGTGGATACCATAGCAGTTAGTTAAATATACATTTATACCCACTGTTGTGGAGGAGATGGGGGAGGAGGACTGATGCAGGAAGCAACTTCAATAAATGAGCATATAACAGACTTGCTTCAGTGATTATGAATTAGTTTCTATTAAAAAAAATTAACTTAAGGCCGGCCACGGTGGTTCATGCCTATAATCCCAGCACTTGGGGAGGCCAAGGCGGGTGGATCACCTGAGGTCAGGAGTTTGAGACCAGCCTGGCCAACACAGTAAAACCCCATCTCTACTGAAAATACAAAAATTAGCCAGGCGTGGTGCTGGGCACCTGTAATCTCAGCTACTCGGGAGGCTGAAGCAGGAGAAATGCTGGAACCCAGGAGGCGGAGGTGGCAGTGAGCCGAGATTGTGCCATTGCACTCCAGCCCAGGAGACAACAGTGAGACTCCATCATCATCATCTCAAAACAAACAAACAAACAAACAAACAAAATTAAACAACCAGAGCCTTCTATACATGATTGATTTCTTTTGAGCCAGGATACAACCTATCATCAGTCACAGCTATTGGACTTGATGCTCAATGATCCATGGCCTCATTTACAAAACAGGAGAACCTCTTGTAAGAAAATCAGGTTTGCAGGCCGGGCACGGTGGCTCACGCCTGTAATCCCAGCACTTTGGGAGGCAGAGGCGGGCGGATCAGGAGATCAAGACCATCCTGGCTAACACAGTGAAACCCCGTTTCTACTAAAAATACAAAAAAAATTAGCCGGGCGTAGTGGCGGGTGCCTGTAGTCCCAGCTACTCAGGAGGCTGAGGCAGAAGAATGGCGTGAACCCGGGAAGCAGAGCTTGCAGTGAGCTGAGATTGTGCCACTGCACTCCAGCCTGGGCGACAGAGCCAGACTCTGTCTCAAAAAAAAAAAAAAAAAAAAAAAGAAAATCAGGTTTGCTTCCTTTTAAAGTCTGGAATAGTTAGTTAGTTAATGGAATAACAACATATCCTCAGCTGCATCAGCTTCCAGAAAATAAATTGAAAAGGAAAAAACTATGAGCCTAACCTCTTACTACATTTAGACTGGCTCAGAATACACACAGGGAAACTCCTTGATTCTATGACACGAAGTGACAGTAGCAGGAACTGGGATTTTAAATGAGACACACATTTGCAAAACAATCAGAAAACATTTATTATACTGAAATGTGTACATCCTACTATTAAAAAAAAAAGTAACAAATTTGCTGGTGCCAAAATTTATTTAGCCTGTTTGTTTCACTGGGACAAACTCACGTTCAATGCCACTCAGTATAATTTCAAGTCTGATAAGCATCTAAGTATTTTTACCCCGCTTCTAAAACCTGATGAGGAATTCAAAATAAGCACACAGCATTAAATGACATTTATTGTTCCATAAATCTTGAGACCCAAAAAGGAATGCTAAATAGACAAGCAAAACTTTTCAAACAAACGAGATAAACTCGCTTCTTTCCCCAGTGACTGGTACAGAAAACATGTGGTCACACGAAAGCAAAGGGAAAAAGTCAGAAAGGAAAACTCTCTGCCTATAGGATCTATAGGAGTTACAGATATTTTCAAATCGATGATGAAAATAGATCGTGCTTCTTTGTAGCAAATAATTAATTAACCCCCTTTATGAATAAAACATAAAATGTCAAAGCTTTTACTCACTGAAGTAGTTTGTCTTCTGGGAGAGATTTCAAACTCAAAATTACTCATTTCCTATTTTTTGCCTGAACACAATGAGGATCAAATAGTACATTCAAATCAGGACACCTGGGTATATGGACAAAGATATCCTACAATTAAAATGGAATAGAAGTTAAAAAAAAAATTCAGTCCCCTACACCACAGGCCTCAAACATGCTTGCTGATGGATTCTGGGAAGGTTTTGGATGAAGGACGGAGATATGGGAGGAAAGTGAGAAAACAGTGGATTCCCTTTGAAAAGTATGCTAGCAGACAAGCATTTGGTTTTATGAAAGAGGCACTCTTATAGAGAAAGAAGCTAGTATGTGGTGTATAAAAGCCCCTAAATCATCACCAGAATGTCTATCCATGATTGTACTAAAGCTCAATATTTGAGAGGCTTAAGGGATTTGTATGATACATTTTAGTGTTTGATTGATAACATCTAGTGTTTCCACAAAAAAATTCATCTTGTTCATAATGAAGATCCCTTAACACCTAGTCAGAAGCTATCAACAATAATACTTTCTCCCCCTACTTGGGTCACCTATTTCCAATGTCTGGGGTAGGGCTTTAAAAATGTTTAATAGGATGGTGGGGGTGGGGGGTTAGGGTGGGGGTGGTCAGAGATGGAGGGAGAGAGGGAAGAAAACGAGAGAAAAACCACGAGTTTAAAAGGCAAGTAATCTCCAAAAATGAAAACCAGAAACTAAAATGCTAAAAATGGAAGCAGAAGCAAAAAAGTTTTTCAATAAATCTGTGACAAAGCCAAAACACAAAAGTCTTTGTACCTATTAGGATTTACACTGATCCTCTCACCAAGGTACTCCTGATAATGCAGTTTGCTTCAAGCCCATCTTCCTGGCTTGGATCTTCTCCAATCTGGCATGATCGTATCAAACATACACCCTCAGACATGATTTCTTCCAAGAAGGTGCCGAGCCTCTTACCTGACCACCAACGGCCACATCAGCACAACACAACTCTCCGCATACAGATTCACTGCTGGCCCCACAACAGCACTGTCCCCCATCTCCTCTCCAGGTCAGCATAAGGTTCAGGCAATAAAAGCCAAACTGGCACAGAAAGGTAAATGCCCACAGTAAGTTTCTACATTCATTTCCAAACCACATACAGTGTAAAAAGACAGCAAAGGCTGCTTCTAGGAACTGTATTTACTGGCCTCTGCCAGAGCAGCAGGCAGCTATGCCTGCACCGTGGCCTCCAGAGCTGGATGCATGCTGTGCCGATGTGCTCACTCTCATGAGGATGCTTGGCTATGGCAGTGACAGTGAGGAGATTCACCTCTCATACAGCTCATTAGAAAGGTCATCTTGTGTTTTCAATATGAAACATTTCATATGGTAAAATCCAATCCCAAGACTTCTTGGATTCAGTCTTCACACACTTTTAAGCGTGACTATTTGGTACTGAATACAGTTCAGTCTATATAAGACATCACTTCAAAATTATGTGGATGCCATCACTATTTTCAGCTGCAGAAAAAGGAAAGACAGTATTTCTTCAGTCAGGCTTAGGAAATTAAGCCTATTAAATGGAAAACTCCCTGCCAACTACAACCTCCCTTCCCAATTCAGAGGTTACCCTTAAATGATTCTAGAGAAACAAGCAGATTAACTTGCTCTAGCTCCTCTTCCCCCAAAAAACTTCATGTACACATTCCCTTTTTAGACATTCTGCGAAGCCTGGCCCACTATCTACGCCCCCATTCCAACACTGTCTGCCAGTTCTGGGGGTAGGGGGACATCTATCAAGACACACAATAATAGTGCTGTCCATAAGGGGAGCAAGAGCTAGAAGGAGAACAGGTGAAATATACTGTGTCAGGGCAGAGGACCTGAGGGAGTAAATGCAAATGTGTCATCTACCTTTTCCAGAAAAATTTCTGAGCTACTCACAGAGATTTCAAACATTTTAAAAATGTATCATTCCTTTTGCCTAGTGTTTCTCAGTAAATAGTGAGAAGCAATATAGGCATTCATAAAAAAATGATTTTTCTCATGACGACAAAGTTAAAAAAAAAAAACAAAACAGTAAATTGAGATTAGAGGGGAGATCCTATGATTTCTAATACCAAAAAATGTCTGCTGGTTTCACAAAACAAAACTATGCAATTATAGTATATGTCTTCTTTTTCAGACAATGCCAGTTATGCAAGGTAAAAACTGTACTGCTGTGAAAACAAAAGACTGAGCAGAAGGGTACTAGGCTAAAGATGTTTCTGAAAGAGTGAACCAGTTCAGAGTTAAAACTCAGCCTTGCAGGTAACCTGATGGCATACGCAACATGTGAGGCGCAAAATAAAATCAGTATTTCAGTAGTTTGGGGACACCTGACACACATGACATCTCCCTCTTCTAGGGGCAGCTTTTGTGCTAAGACCGGATTTGGATCTTAGCTCACCTGACTTTTAAAACAGTCTATGAATGTATGATCTCTTCTCAAATAATTTTACATTTAGGAATCCCTCCTCTTTAATGTTGGAGCCACCTAAGCCTGGTCCTGGCTCTTTTCATATTCTCTCCCTAAATGACCTTAACAACTTCTACAGCTTTGAGTCACTGTTGATATGCTGAAGGTTTCCAAATTTACATCTCAAGCCCAGGCCTCTTCTCTGAGCCCCAGACTGGTAATAGTCAACTGCCTACTTGACATTTCTACATATCCAAAATCAAACTCTTGGTTGATTTACCCCAACCATACTTACCTCTTCAATGAGATCACCATCTGCCCAGTTACTTTCCACAGAAAATAAGGTGTCAGAACTATTCCTCCCTCAAAAGTGGAGCCCACTGGGACCCTGTCTATAAACGTGTAAGATACCATCACCTTTCACCTGGATATCTCCTGCCTTGTTTTGCCACCTTCTCATCTGTCTCCACAGAGTTGTGAAAGTGAAAGAAAAATCTAGTCACATTACTACTCCTTTGTTTAAACAACTTCAGTGACAACCCAATGCATTTCAAGTAAATCCGAACTACCATCATCATCCGGTCCCCACATGCCAGACCCGGCCTCCTGCTTTGATTCGCCCTGATCCGCTCACCCTCACACACTGCATGGCACCTACATGGCCCACTGCCAGGCTTTCCAAGAAGCCAGGTGTTTTCTTTGCACACAGCCCCACGTTGCCTGGGGATGCTAATCCAATGGCCAGCTCCCGCTTCTTCTCATTCTTCAAGTCTCAGGATTAATAACACCTCCTCAGAGAAGCCTTGCCTTACAGTTTCATATTCCCCTCAACCCAGATCTCCCTTATCCAGAAGTACCCCACACTTTCCTGTTCCTTCGTGGAACTTAACATATTGGGAATTTTGTGTATCTCTTGGCCAATTTTGGTTTGCTTTCCCCAATAGGAGTTTCATGGATTCTGTTTTATTCAATAGATCCACTGAGCGACAGAAGCACGGTGTCTGACACAAAGTGCTCAGTAAGACGCTGGCTGAATGAACTGAGATTTTTTTTTCCAGTCATCTAGAAAGACTGACTCCTCTTCCTTATATGCTAATTTCTGTTACAACCACTAGAAATATTCTCATTTATCAAACTTTCTTCTTAAAATGAGTAAAGCAATCATTTTAAAGAATAAACACGAGAGGCACTAATTAGAGGCACACACCATCTCTCATGATTCCAGCATTTTAAGACACACACACATGCAAAGTACCTTTTACTGTGGAGAATAAAAAACAACTCTCATCTTGAAAATTCTGAACCATCTGGAAGGATAAAGTAAATGCGTAAGTACAATTAAGATCCAACTGTCGTTTCTTAAAATGATTTTAAAACAGTAAACATTCTTCTCAAACAAACACAGGACTCAATGGCCAAAACGATAATTCATGAAGGCAGTGTGAGGCAGCAAAGATGCACACGTGCTGCACTGCCTTGTGTTCACTATGCCTGTCCATAATGGTCCCTGAGAGACCTGGTCAGTCACCCATGTGACCCACAGGGGCACATTCCCTGCCGGCTCCAGTGGATGATGACTCGAACAAAAATTGCATAAAGTGCTCTTCTATTATTACTTGCCACCAATCACTAGGGGAAAAATTATATATCTTACATGTTTTTTTAAATTAGTCATCAAATAATAGACAAAAGGAAAACACATCCAGTGACTCACCTCATAAAAAGGGCCAAAGCCTGCCACTATCCCTAGAGTGCCCCAGTGATTGGCTGCATCCTAAAGGGCTGGGGGGAGGCTAAGCCAGTTTTCCTTGGCTTGTATTCCATATTATCACTAGGATGCCTGAAACTCTTGGTTATAAGTTCTTCCAAAGTGATTCCCAACTCTCTGAAAATGATTCTCATAAGTATTTTCAAAAGAGGTCACAGAATTTTTCTACAGTTCTACAATTACATGTATAAAAGTAAATACCAGTCTGAAAAGGAAAAACAAATGATTTGATTTACCTGATCACTAACAAGAATGTGAATACCAGTGGGACCCTGTCTGTAAACCTGATTAATTTGGTGGAGAGGGATATTAAACACCAGCGCAAGTTTTCGAGCAACTTCTGAGGCAATCATTTCTTCCAAGTAGATTGCATGATAAACTGAAATTAAAAAAAAAAAAAGAAAGAAAGAAAAGCATTTTAACAGTAATCTTTGATCTGTTTTCTGCCTGATCTGTAGGATCTGTACGAAGGTCACACCTTTCAAAGTACCAAAAAAGTAAAAAAACATTTTAAATGGGAATAAACTATTTCTTTCCCCCATCTTACTACCTTGAAATCTTGAACTGCCAATCTAAAACGTAAGAATACATTATTTATATCCACAAATATAATTTAATAAACATTAACAGAAATCCCTGGACAAAAAGATTTGAGGTTTGAATTTTTCTTCATATTTTTATTCAATGAATATAGTTTCATGTATTCAAAATTTAAAAACAGGAATTGGCTGCAAAGGGACATGGGGGATCTTCTTGAAATAATGGAACTCAAACTAAATTTTAACAATGGCTGCCAAACTCTCTAAATTGGCTAAAATACCATTATATACTTACAATGGGAGGACTTTATGGTATGTAAATTATGCCTGAAGAAAGCTGTTTTTAAAAATAATATATACTTCTATATACTTCATGTATTTCTAGCAATATACAAAAAGAACCCTAAAAGAGTCATAGTTCTTTTTGTTTATTTTTTTAAGACAGTGTCCTTTTTTGTTGCCCAGGCTGGAGTGCAGTGACACAATCACAGCTCACTGTAGCCTCTGCCTCCCAGGCTCAAGCAATCCTCCCACCTCAGCCTCCTAAGTAGCTGGGACTATGGTGGGGGCACACGCCACCATGCCTGGCTAATTATTATTATTATTATTATTATTATTATTATTATTATTATTATTTGTAGAGACAGGGTTTCACCATGTTGCCCAAGCTGTCTCAAACTCCTGGGCTCACGCAGTCTGCCCAGTTAGGCCTCCCAAAGTGCTGGGATTACAGCCGTGAGCCAGCACGCCCAGTTAAGCATTATAGTTTTTGATCCAGTAATCCTACTACTAGGAATTTATCCTAAGGAATAAAAGCTATCTGTATATGCCTCTCCCCCACAAAAAATTTTAAATAAAAGATACTATATGAAAAGCTAATATAAACAATGAAGTGTGATGCTTCCTTACAGAAAGCCCCAGCCACATTCCATCCAGTGTTCTGCATTTTTGCTACACAGAACTTATCAGCAGACATCTGCACAGTGCACATCTGTAGTGAGTCTCACTCTTGTACGTCCTGCTTAATTACTGATTAAAGCCAGACATGGATCAGGAATATCATTACTGAGAACTTTGCTTCCCCAAACAAGGGGTTTGTAAGTATAGAAACCCAGAATTTTCCATTACATAAAAGAAGCTGGAACTAAAATTACAGTAAGAATATAGAAATGATCTAGAGCAGGGGTCACCAAACCACAGCCCATATGGGCCAATTCCTGCCCTCCACTTGTTTTTTTTTTTTTTTAATAAAGTTTTACTGGAACAGCCTTATCTACAATTTACATATTGTCTATGGCTATTTTAGCACTACAATCATAGAGTTGAATGTGAGAGACCCTATGTATGATCTAAAGAGATGGAAATATTTACTACCTGACCTTTTACAGAAAAAGTTTGCTGATTATGGGAAAATATCCAATATTTCCCCATATCCCTCCACAAACACTCATGTTTGAGAATACACCTTCCAAAATATTATAATCTTGGCCATATCTAAGTGATGTATAAGCTCTTGATGATACATGGAGATCTCCTTTAAATTTTTATCCTTTAAGAATTTGTATACTTAATCTCAAAATTCAGAGCTTTTGAAGTCAAAATAATACCAAATAGAAAAGTTCACAGTAGTGATGCTATCCTTCCAATTTTTCAGTAAAATTCAAACCACAAAACATTTTTCAGAGCTCTACCTATTCTTAGGGCAAATAACTGCATCTCTGAATGCCATTAACACATCTTTTTTTTTTTTAAAGTTCTGAGCATGTTGCCTTTGTTCTACTTCAGAGTATGGAAAGAAGGAAATATTACCATATATCCATACAATAAATGAGAAAATATATGCCTTTTAAAATGCTTGCTTTTTTTAAGGGCCATATTTAGAGGTGAGAAGAGGGAGAGGCCAAGATTATCTCTGTCCTAATCCAGCACTATACCGTACAATTAAACGCTCAGGATGAGAAGCCCTCCCAAGATAACGTACTGGGTAGTATTATTTACAATGACATAAAAACACGGCACCAGACTCGCCACACAAGGTGCACAATGCTGGCCGAACACTTGTCAGTGACAAGTCCACACACTTAGGACTATTACATGCAGGCACTGTTGCACATATGTTATGCTTTAAGAGTTCTCCCCATACCTAGTCAGGAAAATTGAAAAAAAAAAAAAAAAGAAAAAAAAGAAAAAGGAAAGAAAAACCCTCCTGCTTTTTTGTTAAGCTGCCAGTGTTATATTCATCATTTCAGTAAATCTGACCAAAAAAAAAAAAAAAAAAAGCCAGAACTCAATGCATTCAAGCTAGTTTTTCCACTTGTTAGATATTTCCGGCCACATGAAAAACAGACCCATAGTGTGGCTGCAATAACTGAGAAAGAATGCCAGTTTCCTCTTCTCCCAAGGACTTGACCCTAGAGCTGCCACCTCTCATTGCTGTCAAGGCTCCCACATGAGCAACTTGGCATTCCTAACACAGCAAGAGTTCTCCAAAGCCTGCTCAATCGAGTCCTTTCCGTTTCTGTCTGACAGTCTCAGAAGTGACAGAATTGAGATGCCCTCAATACCTACCATAGGGTGCCCCACTGCCATTCTCGCTTGCACTGCTTGCAGCTTGCTGCTGCCCTTGCAGCACTGTGCTGCTTGGCTGCTCCCGGCAGACATAGATGGTTAAACGGGGTCTAACCGACCTGCAATCAGAAGATGCCACTGATGAGCCTGGGAGAGAAAGCTGCCTTACACATGTACAAATATGACAACTACAGGAATCTAAGTTCTATTTCCTTATGAGAACTTTATAATGTTATTTCGTTATACAAAGTAATTTACTAATAAAAATATAAAAACCACACACCTCACACCAACTATCACAGGTGGTCTAATATGATGATCCAGACTCTAAACCATTGAGATGGTCTGTCAGATGCTGGTAAATTTAAGTTTCAAGATTAAGTCAGCAAATTAAAAATCAGTAAGATTCAATTTTAATGGAATTCTCACACCACAAGTATAGAAAGAGCAATGATAGTAAATGGTTCTTACAAGCCAGCACAATTTACAGTTTCTGTCATTTTAATTCACAATTAGTTTACATTTTTAATAACTGTTTAGTAATAGTCATGACCTTGAAAACCATAGATTCTGTATAGCTCACCTAAATTAGAAGTTTTGTTTTCTTGGCAACAAACCCAGTCGTCTTCAAGAAATCAGTACTGCCCATGTGCATTTCTACCAGTCTTACAGTCTACCTCTGCCCTCATCAGTGCCTGCATCATATCTGGGCCTGCCCTGAAGGTGTACACAAAACAGTCTTCTTGTGAGCACAATGCTGCCAATGCTCGATGGCGCACACAGGCACACATGCCAACCTAGCGTGGAAACACATTCTGCCCAAATTCCCCACGCAAAGAAAGGTACATTCTTATTTCAAGCAAAACAGTTCACAGTATTTTACCTTGACTTCAGTGAATTATAGAGCCGAATTCCATCGGCTGCACCACAAATTTGAACTAAATCCTCCTTTGTCAGTTTTAATAAGTCGGCACCTAGAGAAGAGCAAAAATATTTTTCTCAAATAAATGGAAAAAGAACAGAACTGCTTTACAGGCATCTGTCTTCATGCAGTCCAATGTCCTTCAAAATAATCAGATATCCTGAATACACACATACACATGAACAATACAAGAAGACAAACAGACACCTGTCCTTCAGAGCCAAGGAAAATGCTGGCTTTTCCATGTCCTGTATCAAGAAGGAGCTTAGAAGTCCCGAGGCTGATGAATCAAATCAATGAGAGCAGGGCCTAAAGAACTCTTCCCGATATAGGATTTCACTCATCTACCTTATTTAGTGACTGGGTTGTGGCTATGTGAAGAAACATGATTCTAACCCACCCCACAGAAACAAACCCTGAGATCACCCGGGCCAGTCAATCTTTAATTTTAAAAAAAAGGAAATGGAAGTCCAGAGTTTGTGGGACTTGCCTAAAGTCTGTAAGAGTTGGTAGCCGAACTAGGACTGGGCCTCTTTATTCTGAAACGTGCAATGTAAAGTCAAACATGTTAAATTTTATAACATAAACAACTCTGTCACAGCAGCCAATTTTAACAGAAGAATGGCAGAGAATCACACATTATACCCTAAGATTTCCCCCAAGCACATCCTACTTACGATGTCATTTACAAGTGTAAATGTCTCTCTATACAGGTTTCCTATAGCACCACCTAGAGAAGCAGTGTTTGACACTTCAAAAAATTCTATCTGAACACTCCCTTCGCTTACCATACAAGAAAAAAAAACTTACATTTAAGTATAAAAAAGCCATACCTGAGTACATACACACCATGAACTACTATTCAGTATTTCAAGCATAAATGATATGGCATCTAGGATTTGCTTTGAAATACAACAGAAGGCAGGAGAGGAAATAGTGGAGAGCAAGATTGACCAAATGCTGGTAGTTTTTGAAGGTAGGAGATGGCTGCATGGGAGTTCATCATATTCTCTCTACTTTTTAATGTCTGAATGTATCCATAATCTTTTGTTTTATTCTCTAACAGCCAGGATACAGTTTATTGGGGGAATTAAGATGAACTTTGGGATGAAGGCTTGACTTCCATATGATAAATAGCCACTTACATATGTAGAAGATAATGGAGTCATCTTTCTATTTTTTAAAGGCTCAAATGCAATAGCCTACTAAATTTCTAGTCTGTAAAACAAATAAAGATCAGAGAAGCACATCTCCCATGAGACATGAGCATTAATAGAGTCATTTTATAGAGTCAGGTAAGCAAAGAGGCTCTCTTTCATCTCTCTACTAGGGCTTACTACATGCACCTCACAGTTGTGACCAGAGAGTACTGTGTATGTGTGTGCACACCCTTAACCCATACAGAGAACTGGACAGATAACTGCAATGTACAACCCTTCCTGAAATGTGAATGCCCACAAGGATCAGAGCAAGAAGACTCACTGTCCTCCTCACCATGCTACTGTCAGTGCTGTGACTCAGGAGATGTGCCCAAAGGGTACCATGGCTAGCTCCTCGCCCACTTTCTTGGAAGAAATCCCCAGGATAAGGAAAAGGCAGAAGGCCACGCCATGTGATCACTGCTCACAGCGAAAGGGATTAAAACTCACCAGATAGAAACATTGATTTGCCTGATGTAACAGGAGTAACGTGGGGCCTCCTTCAGTTCCAAATGTCGGCGCTTTTTCTATGTGCTATGCTTTTCATCTGCCTTCCATACAACAGTGCAAGACAAACCCCAGCTCCCCGACCCTGAAATTTTACAATTTCTAGTTTTTCACACATAAAAGGCTTTACTTAATCATATAAAAATGTAGTCCCCAGCTAGCAAATGACCTCCATCGGGAACTTTAAAGAGACAAAGAAGTACACGGGGAATAACTACTCATTGCACAAACATTACAATACGTGGCATAGTAAGAAACCATGTTCTTAGCAAAATCAAGCTTTTCTTCAGGCTGAGTGTGTGCACACACAAGTTCTGTCCTCTTAAAGGGATTCACAAAGTTGTGTTTTAATGGCCCTACTGCACTGCAGGTGAAGGAATGCTAACTACCACTTTACTGTGATCCAGCACTTCTCAGGATGTTTGGCCAGGCCATGTTACTAGGTGGTCATGTTGGAAAAAGAGTCCCAGAGCCAAATATATTTGGGAAATGCTACCTCTGCCCCACCTGTCATTATCTATTACTGTCCCTCTAAACAGGTTTCCTATAGCACTACCTGGAGAAGCAGTGCTTGATACCTTTTAAAATTCCTTCTTAACATTCCCTTAGCTTACTGTGCAAGAAAAAAAACTTACCCATAAGTATATAAAAACTGTAATTGAGTACACTCAGACTATGAAACACTACTTAGCAATAAAAAGGATTAAACTACTGATAAACACAACAACTTAGGTGGCCGTTATGCTAGTGAAAAAAAGCCAATCTCAAAAGGCTATATACTATATGATTGCATTTATATAACATTCTCAAAATGACAAAATTATAGACAGAATATAAAGTGGTTGCCAAGGATTAGGGATGGTGGGGGAAGGGTGTGGGTGTGACTCCAAAGGGGTAGCAGGAGGGAGATCCTTGTAGTGATGGCACAATTCTGTTATCTTAATTGTGGTGGTGGTTACAAATATCTATACCATAACATACATTGTGCCAATGTCAGTTTCCTGGTTTTGCTATTGTACTATAATTATGTGAGAAACGGAGTGAAGAGTACACCGAAACATCACTGTACTAGCTCTGTAACTTACTGTAAAACAAAAATTATTTCAAAATAAAGTTAAAATGAAAAAAATCATGTAAAACTATATACACCTACATACAAATGAGGTCACGTAAGTCTGGTAAAACTGCTGACTGAACCAATGTCAACTGCCTGGCTTCAATAGCATATAATAAAAATACAAGATATTCCTATTGGGGGATAGATATAAAGAACTTCTCTGTACATTTTTCTTTGCAACTTCCTATCCATAGTTATTTCAAAATTTTAAAAATACAAAGTTAATAAAAGCACAGAAACAAAAACAAAACATTCTCATGCACAGATACACACACACATACACATACCTGAAAAATTAGAGAACAGTCTTGTGTAGGAAGAGAATCTGTTTTTGAGCAGCCATTGCTGTGTTTCCTGGATCGTAGCTGAAGGCTGAATTTGCTATTAACAATGAAAATGAACATAAATAAAAGGAACCATTCAGACTTAGAACATTTAAACAAAACACAGAAAGCCTCGGAGTCTGAAGTAAAAAACACCCAAAAAGAGCATGAGTCTGACTCCAGCAACCCAAATGATGCAGGCCCTTGTCAGAAACTTAAACATGATACACAATGGGATGCTATTCAGCCATAAAAAAAGAGAAAAATCATGCCGCTGCTAATGAAATCGCCTTTTGCAGCAACATGGACAACATGAACATTTCATTGTCTTAAGTGAAATAAGCCAGGCACAGAAAGACTTATATTCTCACTTATATGTGGGAACTAAAAAAATTTGAACACATGAAGGTAGAGAGTGGAAAAATAGGTAACAGAGACCGGGAAGAATGGGTGAGGGATAAGAGAGGGGATGAGAAGAACTGGATTAAAGGGTGCAAACAAACATACAATAAAACAGAAGGAGTAAATTCAGTATTTCATAGCAGAGTAGGATGACTATACCTAAAAAAATGTACTCTACTCAGGTGATGGACACCCGAAATATCCTGACTCGATTACCACACATTACCATACATGTAACAAAACTTCTCACCTACTCCATACATTTGCACAAAAACCAAAACTTTAAAATGTAGGACCCTGAAAGCATCAGATAGTTTTAGGAGAAAGATACTTACTTCACCAGAGGCCTGTGAAGCTCCATCTCCCTGATGATTTGGGGAAGAAGAATTGCTGGGGAGAAAGGAGAAAGAAGGAAATGATGATTTTTATAATACATATATGTTTTAATCAAGGCATTAAAAGCTGTTGCATTGTAACTATGCAAATTTCAAGTAAGGCAACAGTGGGAGACAGCTATGAAAGTCTGCAACAAAATGCAAGCGCAACAGCTTAGGGTGTGGACGTGATGACGAAATTAAGACACAGAAGACTGTGTCTTAATTTGTGCCTTCTTCATCTGTACTAGTAAGAAATTCAAGTTTTGTGAAACAAAAGGGCTTCCCCAATTATCTTCAGGGATGCCAAGGAAAATGAAGGATACACATTAATTTTTAAAAGTTAGGGGAAAAAATATGAAACATCAAATTAGATAGTTGAAAATAATTGCAAAAAAAATGAGCTACAAGAAATAGTACAATGATCCTAAGCAAAAATATAAAATGATACTCCTTTAAGTAATACATATATCCAAGATTGATGAGGGTGAATTTCAAGAGAACAAAAGAAATTAACTTGTACCACTATCCTTGTGCTTCTAAGTAAAATGAAATGAAAAACAGCTCCACAGGGAATAGGGCTACCTTCTGGCTCTTGAGCACCGACTCCTTTCTTAGCCCCCGTGCCTCAATTGCTTAGATTTATTATCTTGATTATTTATATCCTTTCTACCCATAAGAACTTAAGCTCCTTCAGACGGGGGTCTGTCTGTTTGGGCACTAATGTATCAGAACACTTAGAACAGTGCTGGGAACACAATAAGTTCTCCAGTCTACCAGTGAGTACATAAACTTACAGCTCACCTTTAAAGCCATAAGCATTTTCTAAGATTATTCAGACCGGACTGACTAGGAAACTATTCTAAGCCCTCAGACATGGTAACCTACTGGTCCTCTGGTCACTCCTCTAAGTTTCTGAGTCCAAGGGTATTTTTCTACTCTTAAAGCATAATAGCCTACATGACAACAAGCTGCCTTCTCAGTTTATCCATCTCCTCAGGGGGAGAGCACATTTTTGCTTGCTTTCTCATCAGACCTTGTCAGCATGACCGGAGAACCTTTTTGTGATCTTAGCTTTCATAATTTTCCTCCCCAACAAGAAACTTCCTAAAAATAGGGAACTTCTGATGCGAACTACTCTGCATTAGTTCTGCAGCAAAGCCCTTGAATGGAAAGCCTCCATGGGGTACCGCTGTACCTTCAAGATGCCCCAAATGCATTCTCTTGCTCCCACCCTGAGCTTACTCTAGACTCTTGCCAGTCAAGGCTGGATAACGAATAAAGAGTCCACCATTTCCATTTCTAAAACCACAGCAAGTCTGTAGAAACCGAAAGGTCTTCCTTTAAAGATTTAATTAAAAAAATAGCATATCTATTGGGAGAGAAAAGAAATACTGCAGAAAATAACCCATTTGATATAAGCATTACAGACAAGTGAATGAACTTAGTAATAAACTCACTTTGTCCCTCTCTCTCTACCTATAGACACTGTTAATGTTGTCTTTAATCTTACAAAGAATATATCTTGGCTATGTCTTGAAAATGGCCCCTTGTCTACAATTACCATAGTTGTGACTATGTAAGGCACAAGGGGCTCGGAGTAAAAAAGGCTGGTAGGTGAAGAAAAGACAATGATTGTCCTCTGCCACCAAGATACAGGATACTTCCCCTTACTGTTTCCTTTAGGTACAATACAAACAAAAGGCTGCTGTACATGGAGAGATGGGGAAATGAAGGCACATGAGCATTAGTTAGCTGCAGGCACACGATCACACAAACTAGATACCTGTCTGGGACACTGCAAGTGCTCTGCTGTGGGGAGGTGAAAGTGGGCGCTGGGGAAGGGCTGTTATTCACATAGGCTGTGGGGGCATCGGGCCACGGAGAACACTAAGGACAGAAACAGAAATAAATTAGTGATATGCTTTTAAAATATGTGGAAGAAATATTTTTGTAATTCACTCACTAACCAAATGCAAGATTATAAAATGCGAGACAGCTGACATTTATCAAGCAACCTCACAGACACATGTCAAATTTACTTCTGTGTGGCAAAGAAAAGTTTTACCTGCTGTGTGCATCTAGACACTGATTAATCTTAGAGAAGACCTAAAGTGATGACAGCAGCAAAAATTTATAAAGGCATTTAAAATATATGCTTAAGTATAATTGCTTTGAAGAGCTTTCTCCTCCCTCTTTACCAGTATCCTCTTTATCAGTTTCCCAACAGGCACCTATCAAGATTTAAGAATGGCGAAGACAAGAAAGGATTTATAAGCAACATCTGACATCACATGGTGACCTGAAACATGGCTCTGACCTAGCTAGTGCTCCTTTTGCCCTCTTCCCTAATGAGCAGCCTCACCAGTACCCATTTGCTTCTCTGATACCTCTAAAGGTTAATAATCCTCAAGACAGACCAGACAGGCCCAGCATCAAAATACATCAACTGTGTACAGTACTACATCTATCTCTATCTATCTGTCTGTCTGTCTGTCTGTCTGTCTGGTCTGTCTGTCTATCTAATCTATCTGTCTGTCTATCTATCTATCTGTCTATCTATCTATCTTTCTTTCTTTCTTTCTTTTATATTTTCTGGAAGGGTTATGGTGAACTTTAATATTTTTCAGCTCCAGGCAAAATTCTGACTAGAAACAGAACAAAGACACGGAGATACAATATTACAATTAGGAGGTTGAAAAAGTCAGTCAAAAGCATACTAAGCATGCCAGAGTAATCTCAAATACAAGTCTTCAGACTTGAGATACAGACATCACATGGTGTGATTTCACTTTACAGGTATTCTTTCTAAAAACCAATGTATCTGAGGACTCAGTTTCAAGGGTCCCCTTTCATAATCATCCTTCTCTCATTTTACACAAGAAAAGCATCACATCTAACTATAGCCCTGGGGTTTAAGACTCTCCCAGGCTGGACACGGTGACTCATGCCCCTAATCCCAGTGCTTTGGGAGGCCAAGGCGGTAGCCCAGGATAGCTTGAGCCCAGGAGTTCAAGACCAGCCTGGGCAACACAGTGAGACCCTGTTTCTACCAAAAAATAAAAACAATAAAATAAATATAATGAGGCCGGGCACGGTGGCTCACGCCTGTAATCCCAGCACTCTGGGAGGCTGAGGCGGGTGGATCACGAGGTCAGGAGATTGAGACCATCCTGGCTAACATGGTGACACCCCGTCTCTACTAAAAATACAAAAACTTAGCTGGGCGTAGTGGCGTGTGCCTGTAATCCCAGCTACTCAGGAGGCTGAGGCAGGAGAATCGCTTGAACCTGGGAGGCGCGGGTTGCAGTGAGCCGAGATCGTGCCATTGTACTCCAGCCTGGGTGACAGAGCGAGATTCCATCTCAAAAAAAATGAAAATAGATAAGTAAATATAATGAAGACTCTCCCAAAGCCAAGCTAAAGATAATAGGATTTAAAAAAAAAAAAAATAGCCAGGTATGGTGGTGCACACCTGTAGTCACAGCTACTTGGGAGTCTGAGACAGGAGAACTGCTTGAATCTGGGAAGGGGAGGCTGCAGTGAGCCATGACTACACCACTGCACTCCAGCTTGGGTAACAGAGTGAGACCCCCATCTTGAAAAAAAGGAAAGAAAAAGTACATAACTCTAATGACTAAGTTTTTCTGTAAGTCAGGTGATTTTCAATTATTTGCTATCAAAATAATTCAGGAGGATGGACCTATTGTCAACTGACATATATTGAAATAATCTAGTAGATCACATAAAAATGTCCCTGGGATTTTTGACAGATGATTCAAAAGGACTTCCAGGACCTGAATGACACTACCGAAAGAAAAAACAAAATTTCTCATATCTATAAAATTCTAGAAGTTATATTCTATCCTGTCTCATCATTCAAGATGCATTTCCAATAATATTTCTATTTTTACATTTAATAAATATTCATCAAAATCTGTAGGATTTGTTGTTTTGATAAATTGGTACTAATAAGAAGTTTTAAATATCTTGACTGAGTTAAGAGGCTATGGTCACAGCAAATTTTAAAAATTAAATTTCAATTTATGTAAATTTGTTGTAAGGCAATTTTTTTAGGGTGATCATTTAAAAATTTCAGTTTCATCATTTGAAGCCTCGGGAATAAAAAATAAAAATAAGAAAAAAATTTTTAAAGATTTTCAGGCATAAAACTATGTCATATTAGGATAAAATTTAAGGGGAGTGAAATACAAACATGAGACCAAGAAGGAAGAACAGAGTAAAATCTTGGATTTAATGAATTTTTTGAATGAACAATAGCAGTGGTCAAACTGCCATGGCATTTAGATTCCATAGGATGCACTTCAAGAGTAATGTCACAGTTTTATCTTAAATTGTAAACGCAAATCACCACCACGCCAGAACATTGCCTCCTTTGCAGCTATTTAAATTTATGATGAAAAAACTTTATGATGAAAACTTTCAGATGTCTATCTGGAAAGGTGCAAGTATATCCTTTTTCAAAATTCTTTTGAGGCCAGGTATGGTGGCTCATGCCTATAATCCCAGCACTTTCGGAGGCCAAGGTGGGAGGATCATTCTGAGGCCAGGAGTTGGGGATCAGCCTGAGGAACACAGCGAGAACCTGTCTCAAGTGTCTTGGATCACTTGAGCCAAGGAGTTTGAGGTTGCAGTGAACTTTGATCACACTACTGCACTCCAGGCCCAGGTGACTGGGCAAGACACTGTCTCTAAAAAAATTTAAAAATTATTTTGAGTAGGTAAGTGTCAAGACCACTGGTGTAATGGAGCTAAGAAACTGTGAAGCACACTGAGGGCAGAAATTAAGTCTCACCAATGGCTACAGGGGCTTAAAACGCTTGTCTGACATCCATCAAAAGCAATGGATACATGGAAAATAATCTCAACTACCCAATTATGTATCCCCTTAAAAAAGAAAAATGATTGCAGACTTATTACTTCTATTATCAGTCAGCTTTCAAAAAAGAAATCTAATTTAGCTGGAGAGCTTTAAATAAACTTATTGCATGGCATAGCAACTTTGCTATAAATTACATTTTACACAACAATGCCCATTCTTTTAAAAATTAGGGCCTTTTAAGCCAGGTGTGATGGCACACACACACCTGTGGTCCAACTACTCAGAAGTCTGAGGCAGGAGGACTGCTTGAGGAGATTGAGGTCAGCCTTGGCAATACAGTGAAAGCCCATCTCAAAAAAATAAATAAATAAACAACTAAAAAACTAGACCCTTGTTTTTCTTTCCACCTTACAAAGTATCACCTCCTCAGTTTACACTGTTTGATGAACCCAAGACCCTGTGGGCTGACTAGCAAATCTAATCATGGGTATCACACACTGTCACCTCACCTCTACTATCTGAAAGATTTTCCTGCTACAACATCCCCCTGCACATATAAAACATAACACAGCATAACATACATGTATAAATAATGTAAACCATTTAATATTAAAAGTATCAAGTCTCTCTAAACTTTTGGTAATTATTGCCAGCCATTTGAAGAAATGAAGCCATCAAAAAGCTTCAAGTTAGCATGGCAGAGTAATGCCGAAACACCAAGTTTACCAAAACTCCATAAATACCCATTTTGCTTTTAGATATTTAGATTCTTCTAACATTCGAAAAGCAAGCAATGGTGCAGTGCCTATGCTCCTGAATTCATAACGGCGCTAGCAATGCCTGGCCTGGGCTCATAGTTATGGTTTCGGTACACTGTGAACACAGTCCCTCCCCAGGTAAAGAATGATCACCCATTTTAGGCTGTAGAAATTGGCAGTCATCATTTGAGCCAATCATATACAGCTCAGAGATGAAGACCAACAGACACACTAAGAGTTTTGTTGTACGGCATCTCCTGGTAACCAACAGTAGTGACTATTCAGTGTGGCACCATTTCATTCGGCATCTTTTCGACTCTAACAGTAAGTCTGGATATCCCTTTTTACTGAAAGCCAATTGTAACTAGCCAAAAACTCTATGAAATGTTGGCCTTCCTTTGTAGGAATTTGAAGAAACATATGAAATTCTGCAAACTTTCCTTTTTAAGTGACAATCTGTACCCTGCATTTTTAAAAACAGGTTTTCAAGATGAGCTCTAACCACCCCTAGAAGCATCTGAACAAAATCAAATACAGCCAGGGCAGTAAGCAATACATGAGGAAGATGTGAAATCCCAGGCCAGTGAACTGCTGACGTTTTGCATACTTTAGACTTGAGTTAAGAATCATTAAGAATTTACCAACAGGTTTCCCATCTTCAGATTACCTCTGGGCTATAATGAATTTCTTTTATTTAGGAATTACCAGAACCCACTTCTTTATTAGTTAAATGGTTTATAACAGGAGAGGAAAAGTGAGTTGCCAGAATCCCCCCCAAAGAAGTTTACTAAGAACCATTGGTGGGTCTTCAGCTGAGAAATCAGAAGAGGATAAAAACAAAATTGCTGGGGCGGGTGTTTTAGGAAAGAATATACAGCTGTTTTAACAATCTTTGATTCAAATTTATTTAAACAACAAAAAAAAAGCCCAGTTAAAGAAAATGTAACGTGTGCTTCCAGTGGCACTAGGATGAGTACAATTTCAGTTTCATTGCATAGAGAAGCATTAAAACATTTTTATTCGATACTATAATTGGAAATGAGTTTCTTGTGATAGTGCTTGTGACAGTAACATTCAAAGTCTACATTTAACCACAGTAAATGTGATATGTGTAAGAATGAAAAATCCTCTGGTACTTTAATAGTGCAAAGACTGCAACAGTGAATACAGCAGTCACGAATACATATGATGACAATTATTTTAAATGATTCTTTAATGTTCTGTGTTTATATTTACTGAAGGTATGTAGCTGATCTAAGTTTGCAAAGCAGGATCATCGTTTGTGGACTAATAGATGAAGAGTCATGTCATAAAATAAAGATTTGCTATACTTAACTGGACAAAGCACATATTCAACCAGATGCCCCCTGACTGCATATTGGGGGGGGCCCAGGTCTAGGTGTAGCAAGGTACACTACTTTGGCCTGAAGCATTAATTCACAATGCAACTGCCAAGAAGAAACATGAATCCCATCAGAGTTTGTTTTTTTCTACCAGTGCTGCCAAACAGGCTCTTAGAAGCATAGACAGACACACATTTTTATACTACATGCAGAAAAATGTAACAAAGAACTGCACGTGTTAATGTCAAGCTTGCTGCCATCATCTAACTGTCCACAAAATTTTATCAAGTATACACATGAGAAAGCAAGACCCTTTTCAGTTACACAAAAATAATAGCTAATTTACTAAAGAAAGTATTTTCAATTAATTTCAGTGCTCTTGAAGGAGGTGTGTGTGTGAAGGAGAGAGAGGGAGGGAAGGAGGAAGGGAAGGAGTCAGGGAGGGAATACATATCTCTGAGTGTCTTTTTTTCCCTCCAAAACCACCCAATATGGTCAACATTGTTTTTTGCTTTGTTTTAAAGTGTTAGATTTAGGAAATTTTCCTCAGTGAGGAACAAACAGAAGCAGGAAGTCTAAACAAAAGCAAATTAAATCAAGACATGGACATCAAAAACAATTTTGGCTTTACTTTGCGGTGGAAGTTGGTCCTATATCTAACACTGCACAAGGTTTCTTGCACAATGAAAAGAGAAGCAGAAGTCCCTTACACTGCCTCGCTTTGCCAGAGAATCACCGTAGTCTGCTGGCAAAGTCCGCTTGCTGGACTTTTTCTGCTCATGTTCAACTGCATCTTCAATTATAGGCTCAAGCCTCATCTGGACAAACACCAAAGATTGGGATCAATGTCTTTTCATTATACAAAGAAAGATCTAACACCCTGTTTCATGTCTCTTCAGTCCAATTAAACAAATGCATGACTAACAGGATTCAAAGTTAAAAAAAATGCAAAACCCCAGCAGTGACAAAAATTGGACTTTCTAGGCTCCAACTTAAGTCTCTTGCCAACTTCAAAGTTTTTAAGGTCTGTTTCTAAGACCTCATTGGGATTTCAGCATCTTCATTTAAGATCCCACCCAGGAAACAGTCTATCAAAATCCCCAAATTTAAATATTTTCCCCAGAAATTTCACAGAGAATAACATGTCAAACTGCCACCCAATCTTCCCCAACCCTTTTGTAGCAAAACTCATCTTAGAAATAGACTAATATGCAACCTTTGCTTCTCTTCCAAAACCTAATGCTGTACTACATTACCTCTGTGAGGATTGTGGTATCATAGGACGGCTGATACTTTTCTTTTTCATGAGCTGTTCTCTTCTCCATCTTCTCTCGGTCAGTTTTTTGTTTCCTGTCTGCACCTTTAGGCTTAAAAACAAAGTATACTATTTCATCTATCAGGCTGCAGACACACAGCTTTACAGGCAAAACTGAGCCTTAATTACAGAAAACCCGGGTTCTCTGTCTTACCTTAAAAACTTTGATTTGGCAGCTAGCTGAGTGTAGATGATCTGTGTATTCTCCATTTTCATTCTGCTTAAAGGTGTCAACCTGGATCCTAAAGGGCACTCCCTTTTCACCTCCGTGCTTCCGTGGAGTAAATTCTGTGCTGATGCAGTGTACCTATAAAACGATTCAGGCTGAAATGGATTCAAAGAACTTCCACTGGTTATTTTTCTATTTTGTTCCCTCTTGAGTGACCTGACACCACTATAAATTCAAGATCCTTTAAAATGAACTCATCACACATATTAGCCAAATTATCTATGAACCTAATTGTTTTTAAGATATGGCTTCCCTTTCACAAATCCAACTGAGCCTCTCCAGACTTTCTGAGCTCTTGCCCATCACAGTGCCTCTCCTCTAATGCAGGACTTGGCTCCAGTCAGGGGTACAACACTACAGTAGCTTCCTATGTATACTGCCCACCTCCACCTTGGACTGTCTGCTCATCTCAGACCCAGGGTACTAAGCCCTGTTCAATCCACAGCAATCTTCACCTCATTGTTTAGAGCTTCTGTTGTTTGCCCTCTATTGCCATCACCCCTATTCTACCCAGCCAACCATCTTACTGCTGTTCCTACAGATGCCAATTTGTGATACTTTGCCTGGGGAAATTTTACAGTCCAGAAAACCCACTACCCATCCTATTCTGTATCCATCTAAACTCTTTGGTCAACTCTTCAAAGTCCATTCAGGATCCAGAGGGCAATACTCATCTTCCACCACTCCTGCCCTGTCTCCTAATACCCACCCTGGATGACAGCCTTAGGGTTTCACACAGAGTTAACAGCAAGACCTTGGTCATTTCTGACTGCTGCACATCCCCCTCTTCTAATGACTCACTATTAAAACTGATCTCTGCAATATGACAACACAACCTGATATGTAAAGCCAGGTCTTGTATCACTTTGATTTACTACATAACTAGTTGCCTTATAGACAAACACCAACAGTATGAGTTTACATCAATATTCAACGGATATAAACCATGCCCCCAGGGATTAACTGATGGAGAATAATATTGGTAGAATACCAAAATGCAAAATACAAATGATTTTTTACAGTTCATGCAAAGCATAGCTTATGAAGGCTGGTCAGCAAGTAAGTGGTCTTCCTTTTCTATATATTACCTACCTGGTAGTTTAAATTCCACCACATACAAATTTGAACATTGTGGGTATTAGAATCACTATTTTTTTTAAACACAGAATAATGATATTATAGTTACTTTTTAAGACTCATCTCTTAGAGACATGATATTTATGGATGAAATGGTATGCCTGAAACTTGCTTTAAAGTACTCTTAACAGGCTGGGCACAGTGGCTCACACCTGTAATCCCAGCACTTTAGGAGGACAAGGCAGGTAGATCACTTGAGGTCAGGAGCTCAAGACCAGTCTGGCCAATACGGTGAAACCCCCATCTCTACTAAAAATACAAAAATCAGCCAGGCATTGTGGTGCACACCTGTAATCCCAGCTACTCAGGAGGCTGAGAGATGAGAAGAGCTTGAATCTGGGAGGCGGAGATTGCAGTGAGCCGAGATCATGCCACTGTATTCCAGCCTGGGTGACAGAATGAAACTCCATCTCAAAAAAAAAAAAAAGTGCTCCAAGAATAACTAAAAGGGGGCGGAAACTACTAAAAACTGCTAAAGCCAGGTGATGGTTACATGGACAATTAGTCATCATTATTATCCTATTTGTAGAGGTTTGAATTTTTCAGTATTAGAATGTTTTTAAAATAATGCTAGAAGGAATTTTAAAACCTCAATCTTTTTTCAATCGTATCCTTTTAAATAGCAGCTTGTGTTCAAGAGAAATACATCTCATGAAAAATAGACATTTTCATTATTGGGACTACTAGTGGTAAAAATAACATTTGAATAATGCTTTACATATCATAGAATGTCTTCATATATGTTAGTTTAAAATAGGGTGAACTTACTAGATTAAACCTAACTATGTATATAGAAAGACACTACAACATAGTTTATAAATAGACATTTAAAGGAAATGATACTGTATCAAAAATCCAATCCTACCATGACCTAAATAACTAGGTTAGTAAGCTTCTAATAATGTAAAAATCCAAACCTGAATGAAAGCAGAGGTGCGTTTTGCTGGGTCCCACAGAAATTCAACCGCATTTAACTGGCTTGGATTCGTCCTTGTGTCAATTATTCCCACAGACATTGGAATATCTATGTTTTAAAAAGAAGTTACATAAAAACATCCACTTTAAATAACTTTAAAAACTTACAACTTACTATATTATGTTCTAATGAAATAACTGTAACTGCTTTGAACTCTGTCTTTCAATGGTCTCCATGATCAACTTCTTCAACATCGAAACCCACCCTAAACGAATATCATCGTTTCCCCTACCATGGTTTGTATTTCATTTTTTTTAAGAATATGATAAGGCTGAGCGCGGTGGCTCACGTAATCCCAGCACTTTGGGAGGCCAAGGCAGGCGGATAACCCGAGGTCAGGAGTTTGAGACCAGCCTGGCGAACATGGTGAAACCCCGTCTCTACTAAAAATACAAAAATTAGCCAGACGCAGTGGCGCATGCCTGTAGTCCCAGCTACTCAAAAGGCTGAGGCACAAGAATCACTTGAACCCGGGAGGCGGAGGTTGCAGCGAGCCAAGATCGCGCCACTGCACTCCAGCCTGGGCAACAGAGCGAAACTCCGTCTCAAAAAAAAAAAAAAAAAAAAGATAGATGGTTTACAATTAAATGGTTTTAAAATCATAAAATTCCAGGTTCACATTAGTTTAGCACCAAAAAGCTACTTGACGTTTTAACTATAAAAGAACTCTCTCGGTTCTTTATAATACGAGGATGGGAAAAAAATAAAAAGAAAATAATGTATATACATACATACATATATATGTATGTGTGTGCGTATGTATATATAGAAAACAACTCTCAAGACACAAGATCCTAGAGAGGCATGGTGGCGCGCGCCTGCAATCCCAGCTACTTGGGAGGCTAAGGCAGGAAAATCACTTGAAGACGGGAGGTAGAGATTGCAGTGAGCCAAGATTGTGCCACTGCACTTATCCTGGGCGAGAGAGCAAGGCTCTGTCTCAAAAAAAAAAAAAGACACAAAATCCACAAACACCAAAACTTTCCCCACACAAGTAATTCATGATGCCAACACAACACATTACTGGCTATAGCTAAACAATACCCTCATCTCCATGGGTCTTTTGATCACTGCCTGTACCTAAATCAAGAAGTCTGTCTCCTGGGCGATTCCACTTCCATCCTTCAAGTTGCTGATGCTCTGTGTATTGTAGCCGTCTGTCATGGAATACAACCCTTATGATGCTCTGTGGAATAAGTGCGGAAAATGAGTACTTTTAAACTGCTCCAGCTAAAATGCAGGACCATTTCTACTTCTTATGTGTTAACCTGTAGCAGTAGAACACATACAACTAGATTCTGTTTTAAACATTCTGTAAGTGAACTCTTTTGCCCTTGGATACCTGGATTACGGTACAATTATTTGGTGCAAAGAATTATAACTCAAAAACTAAAATTATAAATAAAATGGTAACTTAGGTATTGATTTTATAAAATGATTTGTTATTGCAATTCAAAATTAAGGTTCTTCCCACTAAAATTAATGAGCAAGAATTACATTCCTATAAAGAAAATACCAGATGCACACAGGAGTTATTAAAAATGAAAAGATGGAGACAGAGAAACCCAGAAACAATGGTAAAACTTTGTTAATTTAAAATAACAGTTAACAATTGAGTTTTCTGGCCGGGCGCGGTGGCTCACACCTGTAATCCTAGCACTTTGGGAGGCTGAGGTGGGAGGATCACGAGTTCAGGAGATTGGGACCATCCTGGCTAACACGGTGAAACCCCATCTCTACAAAAAATACAAAAAATTAGCCAGGCATGGTGGTGGGCGCCTGTAGTACCAGCTACTTGGGAGGCTGAGGCAGAAGAATGGTGTGAACCCGGGAGGCAGAGCTTGCAGTGAGCCGAGTTCGCACCACTGCACTCCAGCCTAGGTGACAGAGCGAGACTCCATCACAAAAAAAAAAAAAAAAAAAAAAAAAAAAAAAAAATTTGAGTTTTAAAAAAAAAGAACTGGCAAAAAACAAAAATCCGAAACACTGCCCGCTGCCTTGAAAAAGTGAACTTAGGCCAGGTGCGGTGGGGCTCATGCCTGTAATCCCAGCAGCCAATTAAAAGTAGCAATTTTTTTCTTTGAGATAGTTAAAGAGTACCATGTGGGAGACATTTATAGGGCTCAGTGGCTGCTTTATTCCCATCTTCCTTACCTGCACCCACACCTGCAGGGCCTGTCCAAGCAATTACCCAGCACCCACTTCACACCATCACCTGACCAGAGCAAAGCTCTCATAGTGATGGTGCATAGGCTAGTGGTGGCCCCTAAGACACCAATGCCAGTGGTTCACATCTGCTAGCCAGCTCGTCTCCAGAAAAAGGTACAGCACAGAAAATAGCACAATTCTAATTGTTCCATATTAAGAACCATACTAAATACACATATTCAGATGAAAACAGTATTAGAATACAGGTATTAGACTTCAGAGCTTTACTAAGCCCCATTCTAGAAGGTTGGACTAAAATACTAAAGAAGATAAAAGGAGGACCAAAGTTAGGAAATTACAAGATATATAAGAAAAATTCTAGCATTATATAGCTCTTTTAGAATTTGTCTAGCAGGTTTTCCAGTTTCTACCAGAAACCCCTACCCAAAAAAGAACGGAAAGGAAAAAAGAAAGGAATGAAAAGGAAGGGAGGAAGGGAAAGAAAAAGAAAGAGAGGGAGGAGGGCGGGAGAGAGGAAAGGAACTTCTTATATGAAACAGGGAGAAAATCTCATTATCTGAAAGTTCTCCCTAAAAGGAGATTGACTGCATTTTCAGAACTAGCAACATGTGATGGGGCCCTAACAATAAGACTAAAAGAAAAAAATAGGACAAAAAAAGACGAAAACAGAACAATCAGAGAAAGCACATTGTTAAATATGTTCAGCACATTCAAGAAGTTCCAAAGCACCTTCGCAAACCTATCACTTGATCCCCAAGGTTCCCCCCCAAATTTAAGTAGTATAGTCAAAGATCCTAAGGCCAGTAAATAAAACTCTAGAAATTTGAAGCATATGTTAGGGATTCTCTAGCTAAAAAAAGGATGTAATTTCCAAGAAATTCATCCTGCAGTCTTTGGTAGTAGCCAACAATAGCTCTTAATCCCAGACAAGCTTATAGAATATAACTGCATGCCTGGCACATCCACCAAAAATCACACAGCTGGCTTATCAAACAGAAGATGAAGCCAATGTAAAATGCTTTAAAAATTAACCCTTTTCAATCAGTGGGCTAAATATTTAGATACTGATGCCTTCAGAATAAGTAACCTTGTCTAGGTGGAATATACTAGTGTTATGTCAGCAAAATATTCACTGTGCATTTATAAGTTAATGGTTTTGCTACTAACAGTAGTTCATTACGTCATAATGAGGTGTCGTTTTTCCCTTAATTTATTTGCTTGCATTAATCTTGTATATTAAATGTTTTTACATGTTTTAATTTGGAAGTAAATACAAGGAAGTTGAACTTAAAGCAGTCATACAACTTTACCCTGCCATCCCAAGTTAATCTGACAGGTATTTTAACCAGCTTGCCAAAATATTTTAAACATTAGGTATCACCTATCAGACTAATTATTTCTAAATCCTACCACCTATTCAGGGAACTGCCCTGGAAAGCCAGCTTGTCTCCACTGATAAATGACAAAGACAATTGCTTCAGAATTGATTTTCTTCAATGCCTTGATGGACACTGAATTTTGGCATTTGGTCTGGATGTCAAAGTTTGTTATATTTTCCTCAGAACACTGAATGGTCATGAATGAAGAACTGAGTTAAAATTACAAATTAGTAAATTCTATAATCCAGCATACACAAAAAAAGCACAAGGGGAATAGATGAAACAAGTCTGGCAAATTGTGGAGAATGTTGAAGTTGGCATGAGAACTTATGAGAACTCATGATATATACCAGATATATTTATTATATACCACCATATGATGGATATATGTGGATTCATTGTACCATTCTCTTTACTTCTGGGTATGTTCAAATTTTACCATAATAAAAGGTTAAAAAAATTGTTCTAACATTTTTGGATCCAGTTTTAAAGACCTCAATATAGGGCCCATCAAATCCTACTAAATTTTATTATGGAGTTCACAATTAAAACAACTTTCCAACCCTTTTACACTGATACATTAACAAAAAAAAAAAACACAGAACAAAGAAAGACAAAAACAGAACAATCAGAGAAAACACATTGCTGAATATGTTCTGCACATTCAAGAAGTTCCAAAGCACCTTTGGTAACCTATCATTTGATCCGTAAGTAACCTTCCAGGTGCCCTCCAGGTACTGGGCAGCTGGCTTTCCCATACATGCCAAATTAGTTAACACACCAAATTTAGATTGCCTGAATCCAATTCCCACCACAAGGCTGCCCTTCCCATGCTTACCCACTAAAAAGGCAGATCCACAGAGGGCAGGTCTTTCCAATAGAATGCCCCTCCACACTGAGGGCCCAGCAGCACCTGGGCCCTGACATGCCACTCTGTGGGAAGATGGAAGGATCAAGAGAACTTGTCTCTTGCTAACACTTAGTTAGCCACATGAGGTTTTACCTTTCCCCAATTAAGATTCTTTCATTAACCCTGCCCTGTAATGCTATGGAATTTATAACTAGCCATGAGGTATGATGGATACAGGCTAGGAGGGGCCAGGGGGCAGGGATGGTTCTGAGGATACATCCTAAAAGAACAGGTTAGCTGGAAAACAGCTATGCCTCCTATACCTAGGATGACTGACTTCTTCATTCAGATACATGAGTAGGGTGAACAGAGATTTCTATTTTTTAAATGAAACTTTACAAGGTAAAGGATTTTTTAAAGTTTTATGCCAACATTGACATTCTTCCCCATATTATCTTTTACTTTTAGAGAGGCTTATAGGTTTTTGTTGTGGTGATGAGTTTTTTACCCCATAACTACAACTAACTTTTCTATTGCTCCTTGATTTCCAAGGGTCTTTCAAAATTACTCTACCCAATAACTGCTATAATTCCCATTTTACAGGTGAATAAACAAAATATAGCTCATAAAGTTAAAAAGTTGCAATACAACAATTATTGAAGTGAAATTAATTTTTTTTAAACAAAAACTCATTCAATCACAGCAATATCCATTGGGAATTAAAATGGACTGTCCTTACCTTTACTAATTTTCCACTGATCTCAGGCATATCACCCATTTTCCGATTATCCAGCATCCGAATTTCATATGACTGACCTATTTAAAGAAATTGTGTATAAAAAACAATCCTTATAAAGAACATCACTTTGCTTAACATAATTCAAAATGCATGTTTCTCAGAACATACATTACACAATGATAGTTTGTTAATTTGCTACGGAAGCAAATTCAGGTTGATCCTTCTCTTCCCTGAAAATCACACCAACCTTCTGTTCTAACATTATTACAGGAGACAAGAGTTTCTCTGTCAATTTATCTTCATCTGCCACTCTCTTACACTAAACTTTTATTATGCTTGCATTACCTAAGACTAATTTTTGTAACAGCTTTTCTGAGATATAGTTTACATACCATAAAATTCACATTTTTAAAAAGTGTGTAATTCATTGGTTTTCAGTATAGTCAGAGTTGTGCAACCATCACCACTACCAGTTTTAGAACACTCGCATCATCCTAAGAAGAAACCTCTATTAGTCACTTCCCATCCCTCCCCCACCCCCCACCTGGCCAACTGCTAGCGATCACCAATCCACTTTCTGTCTCTACGATTTGCCCACTCTGGATACTTTCATAAACAGAATCATACAATATGTGGGTATTTGTGCCTTGCTTTTTAAACTTAGCATAATGTTGTCAAGGTTCACCCATATGTAGTATATATCAGTCCTTTTTATTGCCAAATAATATTCACTCCTTTTTATTGCCTAATACTATTCCACTGTGTAAAGACTAAACCAAATTTTGTTTATCCATTCATCAGCTGATGGATATTTGGGTTGTTTCCACTTTTAGTGTTTATTAGAAAACACAGATATTCACACATCAATCTAGATAATTAGGAAAATCCTGCTGTAAAAAAATTAATAATGTACTCCAAATCCACAAAAAATGATTTCTGGATTATCTGTTATTAAATAATAAAAATGACAGTATAATTTGGCATGCAGAAAATCAGTAAAAATTAAAGAATGCTTATAATATCACATGAAGTTGAGAATCTTTATAACTACCAACACCTTGTCCATACTCCCAGGGGGCTTACAGAAAAATATACAAAGGATTCTAGATTATAGGGTCAAAATTCAACAAGGGGTTATCAAAATACAACTACATCACTCCAAGGCTGGTGAAGGAAAACAGCATATATATAGTCTGCTACAAAGAAAAGTTGCTTACATTCATTCAACAGACAGAGAAACACTAAAAAACACCTGTATGGGAAGAGACATTTTTAAAAAGTTAAACTAAGACACAGATTGGAAGAAGATATATGCACTATATTTAACAATGGATCTATATTCTGAAAACAGAAATAATTTTCAAAATGAAGAATATAAAGTTTTGAAAAATACACCATTTATGTTTAAAATTACACTCAACCTCACAAGAATTTAGGAAATAAAAATCAACAAAAGGTTTATGCTGATTATCAGATCAATAAGAAACATTAATTTTTATTTATTTATTTATTTTGACAGGGAGCTTCGTTCTGTCGCCCAGGCTGGAATGCAGTGGCGCAATCTCGGCTCACTGCAACCTCCACCTCCCAGGTTCAAGCAATTCTCCCTGCCTTGGACTCCTGAGTACCTGGGATTACAGGTGCCCGCCACCACGCCCAGCTAATTTTTGTATTATTTTTTAGTAGAGACAGGGTTTCGCCATGTTGGCCAGGAAAGTCTTGAACTCCTGACCTCGGGTGATTCACCTGCCTCAGCCTCCCAAAATGCTGGGATTACAGGCGTGAGCCACCGCACCCAGCCATAAGAAGTATTTAATTAGGCTGGGTGCAGGGGCTCACGCTTGTAATCCCAGCACTTTGGGAGCCCGAGGCGGGCAGATCACCTGAGGTTGGGAGTTCGAGACCAGCCTGACCAACATGGAGAAACCTCATCTCTACTAAAAATACAAAAATTAGCTGGGTGTGGTGGTGCATGCCTGTAATCCCAGCTACTTGGGAAGCTGAGGCAGAAGAATCGCTTGAACCTGGGAGGCGGAGGTTGCAGTAAGCTGAGATTGCACCGCTGCACTACAGCCCGGGCAACAAGAACGAAACTCTGTCTCCAAAAAAAAAAAAAAAAAAAAATTGCTAACAAATGTCCAGTATCCCTAGAAGAAAAAAATGAGCAAATGAAATGGACATGTGGGTTCACAAAAGGAAATGCCAACAGTTCTTAAACATATTGAAAGACAACTTCCATTAGAGAAATGCAAATTAAAACCACACTGAAATCATTTTTCACCTATCAGAACAGTATAAATCCCTCAGTTTTCTGCTGTATTAGATGTAAAGTGTAACAGAAAGAAGAGTTGAGGATTACTCCTGATTTTTGATCAAGGAATTGAAGAAGAGTCACCATTTCCTGACCTCAAAGACAGCCAGGAGCTGACTTGAGGCAGAAAAATCAAGAGTTGGCCAAGTGGAGTGGCTCACACCTGTAATCCTAGCACTTTGGGAGGTCAGGGCAGGCAGATTACTTGAGGTCAGGAGTTCAAGACCAGCCTGACCAACATGGTGAAACCCCGTCTCTACTAAAAATACAAAATTAGGCCGGGCGCAGTGGCTCACACTTGTAATCCCAGCACTTTGGGAGGCTGAGGTGGGCGGATCACGAGGTCAGGAGTTTGAGACCAGCCTGGCCAACACAGTGAAACCCCGTCTCTACTAAAAATGCAAAAACTAGCTGGGCATGGTGGCAGGCACCTGTAATGCCAGCTACTCCAGAGGCTGAGGCAGGAGAATCGCTTGAACCTGTGAGGCGGAGGTTGCGGTGAGCCGAGATCGCGCCATTGCACTCCAGCCTGGGCAACGAGAGGGAGACTCCATCTCAAAAAAAAAAAAAAAAAAAACCAGAAGAAAAGAAAAGGCTCTATAACACTTGCTACGCTTAAAGTGGTTTCTCTGTTGGAAACTATTATATTCTTCAATGGTAATATCCATTGAGAGAACAACCAGACTTTTAGAAATTTCCTAATTTGTCCCCAATCCATAATTTTTAATACCACGGCTTCCTGAAACAACAGTCTAGGTTGTAACTGAAATATAAAGAAGGATCCAGTATTAACGAAATATAAAGTTAATATAGTCCAACAGTAATATTCTGTGAGATGCTAGTCCTATTTTTAGCTTTATTTTCTCAATTTACTTTTCATGTTTTATTTTTTGTTCCATTTTTGGCTCAGAAATGCAAAAATTCTGCCAGAGTTGAAAAATATAACTGTTGTGATTCATGTCCCCACCCACCTTTGAAGACACATACTCTAGTCTAGCTTCATCAAATGGGACTCCAGGGCAACATGGAGCCCAAGATGTGACAGCCCCCACTTTGCTAAATTCAATGCTTTAGAAACCTTATTTCTAAAGTCCTATTCCTATCATGAAACTTTAGTAACATGAACTGAAACTAACCAGGAGGAAATCTACTGTTGTGAAAAATGAAACTAAGCAAAAAGAACTTTCTGAAATATTTAACGGAATTCTTAATCCAATAAACATGCTGTTTCTAGGGCCTTATAGCTGTACTTTATTAACATTCTTTTTTCTTTTTTGAGACAGAGTCTCACTCTATTGCCCAGGCTGGAGTACAGTGGTGCAATCTGGGCTCACTGCAACCTCCCTCTCCCAAATTCAAGCAATTCTCATGCCTCAGCCTCCCAAGTAGCTGGGATGACAGGTGTGTGCCACCATACTGGCTTTTTTTTTTTTTTTTTGGAGACGGAGTCTCACACTGCCGTCAGGCTGGAGTGCAGTGGCACAATCTTGGCTCACTGCAACCTCCGCCTCCTGGGTTCAAACGGTTCTCCTGCCTCAGCCTCCTGAGTAGCTGGGACTACAGGCACGTGCCAGTACGCCCAGCTAATTTTTGTATTTTTAGTAGAGACAGGGTTTCACCATGTTGGCTAGGATGATCTCGATCTCTCGACCTCGTGATCCACCCGCCTCTGCCTCCCAGAGTGCTGGGTTTACAGGCGTGAGCCACCATGCCCAGCCTAATTTTTGTATTTTTAGTAGAGATGGGGTTTCACCATGTTGGCCAGGCTGTTATCGAACTCCCAACCTCAGATGATCCACCCTCTTCGGCCTCCCAAAAATGCTGGGATTACAGGTGGGTTAATTAACATTCTTAGCAGCGTATTCTCCAAGTAGAATTTGGTCTCCAAATGAAAATGTATTTGGGGACTAACAAGGAGAAATTCTTTTCATTTGAAGAGTTAGGGGCTGATCCAGCAGTAGCAAGTCAGCAAGGGGGTAAGATCAGAAGTCTCAGTCATATTTATCAGGTGTGGAAGCATCACAGGCTCAGCCCCCAGCTGTTAAGACAAAAGGCAGCCTATTCCAGCCAGATCTCTGCCCAAAGGGAAAGCCAGCTATGTGTACTCCACCCTCTGGTGGCTCCATTTTGGAACTACAGTTTTTACTCTAGAGTTAAAGTCAGGGACTTAACTCCTCTTCTTATTCAGGCATAACCAGGGAAACACAGATACAGGTTGCTTTTTTTCTTGCAGGGGGCGGGGGCAGGGGACTGGAGTGCAGTGGTGCAATCTTGGCTCACTGCAACCTCCACCTCCCAGGTTCAAGTGATTCTCCTGCCTCAGCCTCCAGAGTAGCTGGGACTACAGGCGTGCGCCACCATGCTCAGCTACTTTTGTATTTTCAGTAGAGATGGTTTCACCACATTGGCCAGGCTGGTCTTGAACTCTTAACCTCACATGATCTGCCCGCCTCAGCCTCCCAAAGTGCTGGGATTACAGGCATGCGCCACCGCACCCAGCCTTAAACACAAATAAGTTTTTAAACTCAGTCCCTCTGAGGTTCAAAAAGAACTCAAAAAATGACACTAAGACATCAGTACAACTAGGAAAACTTGCTCCAATTTCTACTGACAAAGTGAAGACTATACCAAATTTGATTTTTATTTTCTTTACAGCATTACATAGTGGCAAATATTCTTCATCAAGAATGACCATTTCGGCTGGGCGTGGTGGTTCACACCTGTAATCCCAGCACTTTGAGAGGCCAAGGTGGGTGGATCACTTGAAGCCAGGAGTTCGAGCCTGACCAACATGGTAAAACCCCATCCCTACTAAGAATACAAAAATTAGCCACACATGGTGGCGTGTGCCCATAGTCCTAGGTACTCCAGAGGCTGAGGCAGGAGAATCCCTTGAGCCTGGGTGGCAGAGGTTGCAGTGAGCAAGACTGCATCGTTGCACTCCAGCCTAAGAGACAGAGTGAGACCCTGTCTCAAAAAATAAATAAATAATAAAATTAGAAAGAAAAAGAAAAGCGAGTCTAGTGAGCTGAAGATACTTTGCTAGTCTGGATCTTTGTTTGTCTTATTACTTTAAATTAGCAAGCTTCTATTATTCAGTAGACAAAGAGGTAGGGTGAAAGATACTCAGAAATGTCTCAGTCTGGTCCAATCCTTGTCCAAATCTAGAAAAAGCTATGAATCCTCTCATTAGAAAAATATACCTTTAAGGACTACATCCCACCTACTCAGAAGGCCTGAGGCAGGAGGATTGCTTGAGCCCAGGAGTACAAAAACAGCCTGGGCAACATAGCAAGATCCTGTCTCTAAAAACAAACAAATAAAAGGAAAAGAAAAGAAGGGAGGAGGGAGGAAGGAAGAAAAAAAGGCCAGGTTCAGTGGTTCACACCTATAACCCCAGCACTTTGGGAGGCCAAGGCAGGAAGATCGTTTGAGCCCAGGAGTTGGAGATTAGCGTGGGCAATGAATAGTGAGATCCGCCATCTCTACGAAAATTTTTTTTAAAAATTTGCCAGGCATGGTGTCCTGTGCCTGTAGTCCCAGCTACTCAGGAGGCTAGGGTGGGTGGATCACTTTAGCCTGGGAGGTCAAGGCTGCAATAAGTCATGATTGTACCACTACACTCCAGTCTGGGTGACAGAGCAAGACCAAAAAGAGAGGGAGAAAGAAGGGAGAGGGGGAGGGAGAGGAGGAGGGGGGGAGAAAGGGGGAGAAGAGAAAGGGAGCAGAAAAAGAAAAGGAAGGGAAGGAAGAAAATATACATTTATAGAAAATTAAAAACTTGTTTAAGGATTCATGGAAAATTTTGGGTTTAAAACTTTTTGTCAAGATGATAAATGCTAAGATACAGTCTGTGCAAAGCACAACACACTATTATATATGATACTCATATAGGTATTATTTTGAAAGTTATTATAATTTCTTTTAAAAGGGTACATAAAAGTACAATTCCTTTAAAATTACTCAAAAAAAAGTTTTTTTTTTTTTTTTGAGACAGAGTCTCGCTCTGTCACCCAGGCTGGAGTGCAGTGGTGTGATCCTGGCTCACTGCAACCTCTGCCTCGAGTTCAAGTGATTCTCCTGCCTCGGCCTCCTGAGTAGCTGGGACTACAGGTGTGTGCCACCATGCCTGGTTAATTTTTGTATTTCTAGTAGAGACGGGGTTTCACCATGTTGGCCAGGATGGTCTTGATCTCCTGACCTCATGGATCCGCCCACCTTGGCCTCCCAAAGTGCTAGGATTACAGGCGTGAGCCATCGCGCCCGGCCCATATTTTTTAAAATTACTAAAATGTACGTTGTTTTAAACATGTCTACATATACAGTTCAGCTTTCTACCTTTTTTCTGAAAAGACTAGAAAAAATCAAGAAATAAATGAACACAATTCCAGAACCAAGAAAATACTCAACATTAATACTGCAGTAAGCAAAATAAAGGACAAGAAAATCACCTGCCCTTACATTGATTATATTCAAGTGAGGTATCACCTGAGAAAGAGGCACAAGGGAGCCTGCTGGAGTACTGGAAAAGATGGAAATAGGTAGTAGTTTCAAGGGAATATATATGTAAAAATTCATTAAGATTTGTGCACATTACTGTAATACTTCAAAAAAATTTTGTTAAAACCTAAGCTTTCCAAATGGACACTGAGCAAGGTAATTAACTGCTCTAAGTTTAATCTATAAATGAATAAATCTCTCCTGGAGTTACTGTGAGAACTGAATAAGGTTAACACATGTATTTAGTACAATGCTAGATGCACAGTATCAATTAATGTCAGTCTACTATATCACTACTACAGATGGTGGATTATGACTTTTATCGATATGAAATATCTTTATCTGGTTTAAGAACAACCATGATAAATTATGGGCATTCCCCCAGGCCAATAAATGCACATCCTACATGTTGCTTTAAACAGGGTGTATATGTGTACTAATTCATTCCATGGTATGTATGTAACAGAACTTAATCGACTATGCCACAAGTAAGGAAAATTCAGATTATTTCCTTTTTTATCTTTAGAAATAAAGTTACAGTGAATATCCTTGCCCCTACATTGTTTCTTCTGTTATTTTTATGTCTACAACAGATTACCAAGTAAGTTCTTAAGGTTCTTTCAAATATAAAACTTAAGTCTCAAATAAGTGATTGCCTATCCAAACACTAAATATAAAAACAAACAGGGAATTGTCACAAGTGCCAGAGACAGGACTACCTGAAGGTAAAACCTTATAGATTCTAAACTTATATATCAAATGAAAAGGTAGAAATAAGTTATTCTTCCACATTTCAGATTAATCACATGTAAAAGTCTAAAATCTATTGCTCTTTCCAAAACTTTGAGTAAAAATTCTATTTAATGACAGAAAAATAAACACTATATACTCAAGTGAACAGATGTATAATTCTAATTTTTTGAAAGAAAATGTATATACATTCAAGAAACAGACCAAAAATGTTAGTCAATTTTTGGCATTATCCCTTCACATATTTCCCAGTTTTTCTACAATGAGCATATAACAGTAAAAATGTTCAAAAAATTGTTTAAAATCAGAATTCAACCTGCTTTCAGTATATGTATCCAACAAATTAATTCCTGCATTCAAAATACTTTTGTTTACAGGGGTAAGTCACATCAGCCTGTGCCCAAACTGCAAAGGGCAAACTCTCCTCTTTCCAAAGATAAACTCGGCCGGGTGCAATGGCTCACGCCTGTAATCCCAGCACTTTGGGATGCCGAGGCAGGCGGATCACTTAAGGTCAGGAGTCTGAGACTAGCCTGGCCAACATGGTGAAACCC
Organism: Pan troglodytes; assembly: GCF_028858775.2. Lineage (NCBI taxonomy): Eukaryota > Metazoa > Chordata > Mammalia > Primates > Hominidae > Pan > Pan troglodytes. Next base: position 37,435,069 of record NC_086015.1, read on the forward strand.
TGTCTACTAAAATTACACAAAATTAGCTGGGTGTGATGGTGTGTGCCTGTAATCCCAGCTACTTGGGAGGCTGAGGCACGAGAATTGCTTTAACCTGGGGGGCGGAGGTTGCAGTGTGCCGAGATTGCGCCACTGCACTCCAGCCTGGGCGATAGAGCAAAACTCAGTCTCAAAAAAAAAAAAAGGTAAACTACCCCCACATCTCTATTTTCCCTCCTTCCCCACCAACCCTTTCATATCACTGAAATGTAACACTCTGACATAAACTACAAACAAGATATAGGGGATAAAATTTGATGTTTATTTAGCCACAGACTCCACCCTGGTGCAGCTTAAGTCTATTTTCAGCACAGAACTGCTTCATGTTCAAAATCCAGGTTCCTTGCTAGCTGGACTTCTGATTCATTCTCAAGTTCCATATTGAAATCACTGTCCCTAAAAATAACTGACTTACTTTCCTACTTGCTAGTCCTTTGGATTATGTCTTAAAAATCCTGTAATAAATGTTCCTCCTCAGACCCTCTTTAATGCAAATCAATTTACACAAACTGTACTTCAGCTGCTCACAGTAAAATTCCTACAATTTTCATTAAGTTGTAAAATTTAAGAAAAAGAACCTAACTTTTAATTATTATCAATAATCTAGGCTACAATGCCAAAATATTATTTTGTATTTCTGTAAATTCTTACATGTCAAATGTGACATAACCACACTAACCTTGGTTCAAATAAGTAAGCGTTTCATCATGCAGTTTTACTGCTGGTGACGTTGCAGCACACATCACATACTGAAAGGGTGGGTGCTCTGTTTCACCATCCAATGGAAGGCTGGAATCTTCCTGCTTGAAAATGGGCAATGCCAAGACATCACTGAAAAGCAAAAAATCAACACTGACCTTACTTTGGGTTTGAAATATTTGTCTACAGCCATATCATCCTGAATGCACCCAATCTTGTCTGAAATATTTAAAAGCATATAAACATTTAGGGATAGTTTTTTTTTTAATTTAAGATCAGAAATTATATGTAGAATAAAAGAACTATTAATGCTGTGTGGTTCATCTAAAGGATGGCATTAACAACCCCTATCTCGGGGTGGGAAGTGGGGGAGGGTGGCAGGGCAGCTCTGAATATATATATATATATATATATATATATATATATATATATATATATATCACTTTAAAAAATTCTTTTAAAACTTTAAGGTCCAGATTCTTTCTATAAAAAAAAAGCAAGTCAAGAGTACATAGCTACTTGATTTGAAAGGCAAGAAATAATACTGCTGCCAAAGGTAGGTCACACTTGACACCATGGAATTACAAAGAAGCATCTGATTAAAATGGGGTTTTACAAAAAGTTCCCTGCTGTGCCTTGGCAAGTGTTAAGAACATAAAGCTTCATGCCTAATCTAAAACAATGGCTCCTACTGAGAGGTAAACAGGAGCAGCAGCAGTCGCAGCAGCTGCTATTCTCCCCCCAAGAATAACCTGGGGCACTGATTGGGAGAATGATGAGGGGTCTTCTGGGACACTGTCTTTATTGGATGTTGTTTGGTTTTAACAGCTTTATTGAAATATAATTTACATATCATAAAGTCACCCTTTTAAAGTCTGAAATTCAGTGGTTTTAAGTATATTCACATCATCAGTATCTAATTTGAATTCCAAAATATTTTCTCCCCTCAAAAAGAAATCCCATACCCATTAGTAGTCACTCACCATACTATCCCAGACCCACTCAGCCCCTGGCACCCACTGATTTGTTTTCTATCTCTACGGATTTGCTATTTGGGACATTTAAATGGAATCATATGACTATGTGGTCTTTTGTGACTGGCTTCTTTCACTTAGCATGTTTCATGGACCATCCGTGTTCTAACATGTACCAATGCTTCATTCTTTTTAATGGCTCCATTCCATTGTATAGACATACCGTATTCTGTATCCATTCAGATGATGGCCATCTGGGTTGTTTCCATTTTTTAGCAATTATGAATCATGCTGCTATGAACACTTTTCTATGTTTTTGTGTAGATAAATTCTGCTAAGTATACACCTGGAACTGGAATTACTGGATCACATGGTAACTCTGTTTAACTTTATTTTACTTATTTTATTGGAGACAAAGTCTCACTTTGTCACCCAGGCTGGAGTGCAGTGGTGCTATCTTGGCTCACCACAACCTCTGACTCCTGGGCTCAAGTCATTCTCATGCTTCCGCCTCCCAAGTAGCTGGGATTAGAGGCATGTGCCACCACACCCGGGTAATTGTATTTTTAGTAGAGACAGGGTTTCGCCATGTAGGCCAGACTAGTTTCAAACTCCTGGCCTCAAGTGATCCGCCCGCCTCAGCCTCCCAAAGTACTGGGATTACAGGCGTGAGCCATCACGCCCCGCCTCTGTTTAACTTTCTGAGCAACTGCCAAGCTGTTTTTCAAAGTGGTTGCAATAATTTTACATTTCTCCTATTAATGTATGGAAGGTGATTATTTGTTTTTGAGATAATGATCTGAGCTGTACGTTTGTATCTTAACTTTTCTATACTCATTCTTCAATAAAAAGTAAAATGATAACAGTAGCAACAACAAAACATCAAATGAATAACTACTGTATCAACACCAATAATAGGGACTTGTCTGAACTGCTTATTTTCTCTTTTTTTCCTACAAGCTGTTCACTCAGATACTTGGGTAGCCAGGTCAATTCAATTCAATTCAAAAACAGAATGTGAAAACAAGTGAAATGGGACGGAAACCCTGGGAGAGAACGTTATCCCACCAGTAGTCCCTACTCCCCCCATGCATTTCTATTAAAGCACTGTGCTGATTTTCAAAGATACTAACTATCCACTAATTCTCCCTCTCTTATTTATACCCAGGAATTGTCAAAACACTCCTACGTACACAAGTAATAACCAAGGATCACACGGTTAGCAATGGTCCCAACACTCCCACAGAGTTCTCTCAACACCTTGACCTAGGGATTTTGCCCCACCTAAGCTCCTGCCTTGGGGGCAGATATAAAAACTTTTCAGAAGACTTCAGGCCAGGAGCAGTGGCTCACACCTATAATTCCAGCACTTTGGAAGGCTGAGGCGGGTGATCACCTGAGGTCAGGAGTTCGAGACATGGCGGGTGAAACCCCGTCTCTACTAAAAATACAAAAATTAGCTGGGCGTAGTGGGGCACGCCTGTAGTCCCAGCTACTTGGAAGGCTGAGGCAAGAGAATTGCCTGAACCTGGGAGTCGGAGGTTGCAGTGAGCTGAGATCGTGACACTGCACTCCAGCCTCGGTGACAGAGCGAGACTCCATCTCAAAAAAAAAAAAAAAAAAAAAGAATCAGATCACCTCTTTATAAAAATCAGTCATAACAGTCAAATTGGCTCCAGGGAAGATAAAAATATATACTGCATTTTATGTATATGTAAGCATTTAAAACCCTCTCAGAGAGAAAGAAAACAAGAATGAGAGTTGTGACTCAGAACCATTAATTATACTGAAAAATAACACAGGGAATAATTTTAACATTTCAATGCTAACTCCTTGGGTTGATCATTAGATACAGATCATCAAAATAAGATGTATAACTGCATGAGAATGGCTTTTTATAAATAAATTGTCACATATGGAAGACAATTTTATATGCTTCAGATCCTAGAAGACAACCACTTTTTTATTCACTTGGTTATAGTCTCCATGATCCACACAGAAAATACTATGCTCATGGTAAGTGCTAAACGACTCCTGAACAAACATATAAACATGTAAAGATTATTTGCTATTGAATTTCCAATTAATTTTTTACTTAATTAGAAAGAAAATGCCTTCCAGTCAACACAGCAACCAGTGATCCTTTTCAAACAGAAGTTAAACCATTTCAATTCTCTGAACCCTTACATCAGCTCACTTTCAACCAAAGTCCTTACAAAATCCTACGTCTCAAAAAAAAAAAAAAACAAAAAAGGCCCTACGCAACCTGCTCTTCAACCCCTCTTCTCGTCACCCTCATTCCCCCTGCTCCAACTACCCCGGCCTCCTGATTCTACTCTTCTACTGGATATCCTAATGGCTCATTTCATTCAAATGTCATCTTTTCAGTGACAACATGACACTGGAGTCCTCCCACCCACACTCCCAATTTCCCTACCCTAGCTCTATACACAGCTCTTACCACTTTCCAACAATATACATGACTTACTAACTTTGTATCTGCTATAAGCACGTAACTCCAAATACGTGTTTCTTCAATGACTGATGCCAGCATCTAGCACAAAGGAGCTCAAATACTTGCTGAATCAATGAACTGATTGCTGCATTAATAATCAACCAATTAGTATTAAGATTGAAAACTAGGTCTCCAGACAAGATTATAATTTCTACTATGTTGAAAGTCCTAAAACCTTGATGGTTTTTGTAATCCCATAAATGGAAACAGACTTTTGAGTACTAAAGACAGAATGTTAAACGGAACTAAAAGTAGGGTGTTTCTTTATTTTATTTTTTTTTTAAGACAGGGTCTGGCTCTGTCTCCCAGGCTGGAGTGCAGTGGCATGATCATGGCTCACTACAGCCTCAACCTCCCACCTCAGCCTCCCAAGTAGCTAGTATTACAGGCTTGTACCACCATGCCTGGCTAATGTTTGTATTTTTAGTAGAGTGGGGTTTCCCCATGTTGGCCAGGCTGATTTTGAACTCCTGGCCTCAAGTGATCCACCCACCTCGGCCTCCTAAAGTGCTGGGATTACAGGCATGAGCCACTGCACCAGGCCCAAATGATGCATTTTAGAAGGCAAAACTGAAAGATCTACATGTTGGTAAATTTTAATGTAGCTTAGCACCAAAAATCAGGATGCTAAAAAAGACTTGGAAATCACAACAAGCTTGATCAAATGAAGTATAAAAATCTACTAGGACATCTAAAAATCCAGCAATGTAAGCTGCCTTCAGGGAGGACAAAAGAATGACTGCAAGACCCTAGTGTGAGGCAGAGACTGCATTGTACACCCTCTCATAGCCTTTGAAAATAATTATATGAATGTACTGATTTTCAAAAACAGTGAAAATTTGAATTTTTCTTAAGGACAAGATAGATAAAACATATATGGAAGCTAAATGAGAATTCTAAAGAGACATGAAAGAAACGAAATAGAAAAAACAACATAGAGAACTGTTTAGTAATGGCAGGCTAAGTAATTTAAATGAACCTATACCCCATCCACCCTCACTGAGGATGGGGGGAAAAAAGTTGTCAGAGAACACATATATTCTTGAAAGTATTGAAGAACTAACAAGATAAGGAAACAGGCTGAAATCTGAAAAAGCGCAGTAAGTCCAAGCAAGCCTAGAACTGAAAGTGGCTTTTACCTACCCAAACTGAGGAAAGAACTGCAAAGCTGTACTGTAGTTTTAGTGGCCTTGTGGGTGTAGGATACAGCCATCCACATTAAACTGAAATGAGAACAACTAGATGCTCAGGGTAAGGGTGAAGGGAAAGTACTGGTTAGCTTCTCCAGCCTGGTCCGGGGAACCACTGACAGGTAGGGCTCCCAGGGGTCTGACAAGCAAGTGAAAAGACTTAGGCATCAAATTATTCCAAGTAATTCTGAAATGCCAGTACACCAAAATAACCAGGCATAAAAGGACAAACAAGACTCTAGAAGCAAAAACCAACAGCAAAAACAACAGATGACATATATCCAGTTCCAGATTTTGTCTGCTGGTATTCAGATCTTTTCTGCCTCTACTGCAGAAGGTTAGAAGCCTGAAAACTACATATAGAAGAATTCTTGCTAGACAGTCTTGTCAGGTTCTCCAAAGGCAAACACTGGTGGAAAATTAAAAGAGCGGGAAAGGGAAAAGCCAGATGCAAAAACAGGCAACCACACGGAATGTAGCTGCGGAAAATTTCAGGGGATCAGCAGCCATGCCTCCAGCAACAAGCCCAAGAACAACCAGGTAACATGGCCTCCTCCTCCAACCCTTCCAGCTCCTTTGCAATCAAATACTTCACTAAATCCCTCTCTGCTTGAGACATCTCACTGATTTCTATTTTCCTGACTGGACACAGACCACCAGAGATTTCAGATGCTGGAATTATCAGACCCAAATTATAAAATCGTACTTACTCTATTTAAAGAAATAAAAGAAAAGCCTGAAAGTATCTGGAAGGAACAGGAAACTTTAAAGAACAGCAAAACTGAAAAAGAGCAAATAGAACTTCTAGAACTGGAAAATAAAACTGTCCAAATTAAGAACTCAGGTTTAATAGCAGCTCAGACAGAAGTGAAGACTGAATTAGGAGACTGGAATACTGGAATATAGGTAAAAAGAAGTTATTCAGAAAGCAGCACAGAGAGGGAAATGATGGAAAATGAAGAAGTTAAGAAGGGACCAAGTGAGAAGATTTTGCATTAAATTCAAGTCTCAGCAAAGAACGGAATAGAGGCAAAAACTGAAGACAGGAAGGCTGAGCAAATTCTAGAACTGGTGAAATATACCAATTCATGGATTCAAGAAGCCCAAATGACCAAACCAGAATAAATAAGAAATACACACCTAAATACACCATAGAAAAACTCACAAGCCAGTACAGCATATGAAAGTTCCGCCGGGTGCAGTGGCTCACACCTGTAATCCCAGCACTTTGGGAGACTGAGGCGGGTGGATCATTACATCAGGAGTTCAAGACCAGCCTATCCAATATGGTGAAACCCTGTCTCTACTAAAAAATACAAAAAAATTATCTGGGCATGGTGGCACACATCTGTAGTCCCAGCTACTCAGGAGGCTGAAGCAGGAGAATTGCTTGAATCTGGAAGGCAGAGGTTGCAGTAAGCCAAGATCGCGCCACTGCACTCCAGCCTGGGCGACAGAGTGAGACTCCGTCTCAAAGAAAAAAAAAAACGAAAAAAGACAGCTCCATTTTCCCAGTAAATAACTAAGGGAATCAGTTGAAAATAGGCATGGCAAGGATGAGTTGTGAGGCTGAGGAGGTGTCATTAAGCTTTCTAGATGAGTAGGGGAGAAAATGGATGAGAATGTTATGGTATAAACTACAGAGCAGCAGGAAAGACATACTTGACAGCCAAGGTCATGAACCAACCACTATTAACAAAATCTGAATACTCTCATATCCATTAAATAAATTACATGTATAGTCAAACATTTACTCATCCAAAGAAAGTTAAAACTGGCTGGGTGCAGTGGCTCACACCTGTAATCTCAACACTTTGGGAGGCCGAGACAGGCGGACTGCTTGAGCCCAGAGACCAGCCTGGGTAACATGGTGAAACCCCGTCTCTACAAAAAATAGCAAAAAAATTAGCCAGGCATGGTGGCGCATACTCATAACCTCAGCTACTAGGGAGGCAGAGGTAGGAGAATTACCTGAGCCTAGGAAGTCAAGGCTGCAGTGAGCCATGATTGCACCACTGCACTTCAGCCTGGGTAACACAGTGTGACCCTCTTCTGGCTAAGTTCTCTGTTTCGGCAAAGTTTTTTAATTTAAAAAAATTTTTTGGTTAAAACACAATGGTTTGTAATTGTTATTCTAAATAAATTTTTTAATGTTTTCAAATTTCTTGATACTTTCACATTATGAAGTTACTACAACATATACAGCATCCTATTTATATTTAGATAAATTGAGACAAAGTAGTAACTAAACAAATACAAGCAACTGTGGTCCTACTATACTCAAAATCACTGCTAAAAATAAGAGATCCTTTCAAGGCTAAATAGCATTCACAAGTGTGTCTCATCTTTGCATTCCCCACCCACACCAAAAAATTACATGTTTCTAAAACAGTTTTAACCACTACACATCAGAAGTGTCAAAATCATAAAAGAAGGAAAAACTAAAAATTGTTACAGGACACAAAAACTAAATGCAATACAGAATCCTGGATTGGAATCTGAAAGGACAAAATGGAGAAAACTGTGAATGCCAAATAAATTTTGTAATTTAGATAACAGTATTGCACCAAGTCTAATTTCTTGATTTTGACAATAGTACTCTGGTTGTATAAGTAGGAGAAGCTGGGTGAAGGGTACATGTGAACTCTCCATACTACTTTTGTAACTTGAAAAATTTCAAAATGAAGAGTTTTAAGTTAAAAGTTCAACTATGAATACATGAATGAGTAATAACTAGTTTTGTCATAGTTCATATCAAGGCAACAATTTCACAATGTCCAAAAAACTCAGAGTTTTTTGTTTTTTGTTTTTTTTTTTTGAGACGGAGTCTCACTCTGTCGCCCAGGCTGGAATGCAGTGGTGCGATCTCAGCTCACTGCAACCTCCACCTCCCGGGATCAAACGATTCTCCTGCCTCAGCCTCCTGAGTAGCTGGGATTACAGGTACATGCCACCATGCCCGGCTGATTTTGTATTCTTAGTAGAGATGGGGTTTCACCAGGTTGGCCAGGCTGGTCACGAACTCCTGACCTCAAGAGATCCACCCACCTCAGTCTCCCAAATTGCTGGGATTACAGGTGTGAGCCACCCCGCACCCAGCCTTTAAAAAAAAAAAAAAAAAAGACTACCATAGGCCGGGCACCGTGGGAGTCCGAGGCGGGCAGATCACGAAGTCAGGAGCTCGAGACCAGCCTGACCAACAAGGTGAAACCCCACCTCTACTAAAAATACAAAAATCAGCTGGGCATGGTGGCATGCACCTGTAATCCCAGCTACTCAGGAGGCTGAGGCAGGAGAATCGCTTGAACCCGGGAGGTGGAGGTTGCGGTGAGCTGAGATAGTGCCACTGCACTCCAGCCTGGGTGACAGAACAAGACTCCACATCTCAAAAAAAAAGACTCTACCACCAAAGGCTGACAATTTCATATTCATCTATTAGATCTGTCCCAAAACAAGCAAAGTAAATAATACAGAGCCTCCTTTCAATTCAGTCATGAAGCTGGGCACCATGTGGCACACCTGTGGGTCCAGCTACTTGGGAGTTTGTGGCAGGAGAATCCCTTGAGCCCAGGAATTAGAGCCTGTAGTGTGCAGTGATCAAGTCTGCAAATAGCCACTGCACTCCAGCCTGGGCAACAAAGCAAGACCCTGTCTCTAAAAATAATAATAATAATAGTATCAGTCATAGAACCTACAGCTAAGAAAAAAAAAGAAAAAAGCATCAGATGATATTTCCAGCCAAAGCAAACGTTTAAATGTGTACTGGCAAACCAACAAATGCCACTATGATGAAACATCAAGTTTAGGAGACCATATCAATAAACCACCAAGTTTCAAACAGTCCTAACTGAAGGATATAAACTGTACTATATCTTACAGGGGCGGGGGAACCCTAATTTTAAAAACTGAACACAATAAAAATCTATAGACAAACAATGGAATTACATAAATTAGCTGAGACAGTTCTTAGACTACATAAAAATAATTTCTAGAAAGTAAGGTTTCAGTAGTCAGCAAATCCTTTTTTTTTTTTTTTTGAGAAAGAGTCTTGCTCTGTCACCCCAGGCTGGAGTGCAGTGGAGCAATCTCGGCTCACTGTAACCTCCGCCTCCCGGGCTCAGGCAATTCTCCTGCCTCAGCCTCCCAGTAGCTGGGATTACACGCATGCGCTACCATGCCCAGCTAATTTTGTAAGATGGGGTTTCACCATGTTGGCCAGCCTGGTCTCAAACTCCCGACCTCAGGTGATCCACCTGCCTCAGCCTCCCAAAGTGCTGGGATTACAAGCATGAGCCACTGCGCTCGGTGACTCTATCCTTTAGAGCAGGGGTTGACAAGCTATGGCCTAAGAGCTAAATCCAACCAGCCCGTTTTTACACAATTATGGGGTAAGAATGGTTTTACTTTTTTTTTTTTTTTTTTTTTGAGATGGAGTCTCTCTCTGTCACCAGGCTGGAGCACAGTGGCGCAATCTCAGCTTACTGCAACCTCCACCTCCCGGGTTCAAGCGATTCTCCTGCCTCAGCTTCCCGAGTAGCTGGGACTACAGGCATGCGCCACCATGCCCAGCTAATTTTCATATTTTTAGTAGAGACGGGGTTTCACCATGTTGGCCAGGATGGTCTCGATCTCTTGACCTCGTGATCCGCCCACCTTGGCCCTCCAAAGTGTTGGGATTATAGGCGTGAGCCATGGCGCCCGATCTGGTTTTACATTTTTTAAAGGGTTGTAAAAAACAAAATGTGACAGAATCCATACATCCCACAAAGCCTAAAATATTTACTACCTAGCCCTTTACAGAAAAGGTTTGCCAACCTTAGCTTTACAGTAATAAATTTTAAAATGTGGACACTATAATCTTATATCAATAAATTTTTTAAATGAGTTAATTTATTAAATCATTTCCTGTACTGCAGCCAAGATTAAATCCAGGAAAAAGTTGTTAAACCTTGAAATTAGAAGTTTTATAGAAATTGCTTCATGAAAAGATTCTAAGGAAAAAAAAACAGAAATTACTGCCAATTCTGCGAGTATTCTGAAGAACCCATTTTTAAATTTCACTAATCCTAAAATTGTTCTACACAGATGTTCCCCGACATATAATAAAGTCCCAATCAACCCATTGTAAGTTGAAAATATCATAAATCAAAGATAAATTTATCAGCCTGGCCAACATAGCAAGACCTTATCTCTACTAAAAATAAAATTTTTAAAATTAGCCAGGCATGGTGGCACTGCCTGTAGTTCCAGCTACTCTGTGGCTCAGGTGAGAAGACTGCATAAGCCCAGGAAAGTCAAGGCTGCAGTGAGCCATGATTGTACCACTGTACTCCAGTGTAGGTGACAGAGCAAGACCTAGTCTCAAACGAACATTTCATGCACCTAACCTACTGAACATCATAGCTTACCTAGCGTACCTTAAACATGCTCAGAGCAGTTAGATTAGCCTACAGTCGGGGAAAACCACTTGGCAACACAGTATACTGAATGGGAACTATGGCTCACTGCCACTGCCCAACATCACAAGAGAGCATCATACCATGTATCAGGAGCCTGGGAAAGACCAAAATTCAAAATACAACATACAGTGTCTACTGAAGGTGTTTCTACTGAATGAATATGGCTTATACAACAAAAATTTTAAGTCAAACCATCATAAGTTGGAGATCATCTGTACTTCCAAGATATATATCACCTACTCAGGGACATTCTATTTTAGCATGAGACCAAAAGAAAATCATCAATTATTAATAGCTACATAATAAACCCTACCCTTGCTAATCTTTTACTAACTTAATACTGATCTAAGTTGAAATTCTGTTACCTTACAGGGTCTATAACATTAATTTTTTTTAACTTTTTAAAAAGTGACAGATAATAGTGTACATTACCATGTACAACACGATGTTTTGACATATATACACTGTCCAATGTTTAAATTCAACCAACTAACAAACGTATTACCTCAGTTATCACTGTGGTGAGAACATTAACATCCACCCTTTGCATTTTTCAAGAATACATTGTATCATTAACTACAGTAACCTTGTTGTACAATAGATTTCTTAAATAAACATTTTACCTTTCAATCAACATAGGAAATCTGTCATTAGCTCAAAGCAGTTTTGATTTAGCAAATTATTTGTAAACTATGGATGTACCTCCCATTTCAAAATACATAATGTATATCTTTTGTTTCAAGAGATTTATACCACAGTGAAGTTTAACAAACAGGGCTCAGACAATACCTTTTTTAAAGTAATAATTTAATATCAAAATTTTTAAAAGAGTAAGCTACACAAGCCATTACTTCCTATAACCTTCAAAAATATTTCAATATTGAGCCCCCAAATCCTAAAAATTAACTTGGCTACAGATGATAAATTTCATACAGTGAGATGGAAAGAAAATTACCAGGTGGTCCAAAGACCCTCTTTGAGTTTTAATGAGTATTATTTTTTAAAGTCATTTGGTTATCTACTCCATACTTCACAAAACAAGAATGACCCAGATTTCAAGTTACCATGAGTTTCAGTCTTCACTCTGTGTGGGGGAAAAAATCAGCCTTCATCTGTTTAAGCCAATCACTTTAACATCTATGACCCTCAGATAATGCATTTACAGTATAAGAAAAGGAGTGGTCTAGACTCTAAAAGGTTTCTAAGGTCTCTATCCATCTCTAAAATCCTGTTACTGTAACCAAGATTTTTAAAAACATTTATGACCTGCCTCATTTCAAATAGAATCTGCTGCAGTTCACATCTCACATCCAAATATAATACCAAAAAAAGACTAAACAAAAACAACAACAAAAAAGTATAATACAACAGCACACACAGAACACATGAGAACCAGAGCCAAAAGAAAAAAAGAGAAGCAAAGGTAATGTTAGTAATTAGCCCCAATATATTCCCAATATTACCAGCCTACATTATTTTACACAAACATATTTTTCCTACTGTTTTAAGAGAAAGGGGTGGGGGGAAACAACAAAAGAGAAGAGGGTCTCATTCTTGCCCAGGCTGGAGTGCAGTGGCTATTAACAGGTGCAATCATAGCACACACTACACCCCTGAACCTCTGGGCTCAAGCAATCTCCCATGTAGCTAGGTCTACAAGCATACCAAACATCACACCTGCCTATTTTTAAGTCAGACCACTGACAGAAGCCATTTCTTCCTTTCAAACTATCCTCCCAAAAGATGAGGAAACCATTCCCTAAGAGAAGTCTTTTAAGAAATACCTCTTGTTTTAAGCCATCCAAAAAGCAAATACAGTAAGCATGTTTCATTTTGAAAGAAAAATGGAAAGCTGCCTACAAAATCAATTTGTATCAAGAAGTCATTTTTCCAGTAATTTCTTCAAGTTTACTTCTTGAACTTTGAAAGATAAGCTTTCCTTCCCACTGGATGCCAGAGGAAGTGACTGAATGCTCAAGCTGGCCATTCATAGGCACTCCAACCCTCTCAGGGCTCCAGGGCCAGGCATGGAAAGTACAACTGCAGTCCAGGGAGGCCTGCAGCAGCTAACGCCTTCTTCAGATTTTCTCCTTATCGAGTCAATTTTGGAATTTCCTTAGTTTGAGAATTTCAAACAAAGGGCCTTGAATTTCCAAGAGGCAAGCACTCTCATCTCTTAGTTTTTGAGGACTCAATTAAACGAAAAAAATAACCTTCTTAAAAATGGTAACTACCTTCAAACTTTGAAAATTTAGATTAAATGACACAACCAAAAAAGCATTCAAGGGAAAATTATCCCTGTAAAGAGTACTGTAGGTTACACAGAATTACAAAGATCTCACACATTACTTTAAAAATACATGGTCAGGGAAAGGTTTAAAATCATCAAGATTGTACTTCCTTTTCATGGAAATAAACCATACACAGAAGTTATTACATTAATAAGTTGGCTGAATCACTAAATCAAAGTACAGGTCAAATAAAACCCTAGAAAAAAGTAAAAGCTCAAAATAGCTATCAATAAGTAAACTTTTCAGCAGCAAACTTTCATTTTACCATAAAAGAGAAGCAACTGAGGAGAGACACATATTGAACTTGCTTCACGTGCCTCCTTTGCCTTGACTATAAGCCTCGTGTTTCCAGTAGAGAGCTAAGGAGCAGAATGGCACTAGAGGAGTGCGTTTTCACTAGAGAAGCACTGCCTCTAATACTCCCCTCTGGGGTGACTCCATGACTTTCAGTAGCTCAATTTCCTCAACAACTGAAACAGCTGTTTTAGAAAATAAGCCAACTCATCTACAGGCCTTAAGTTATACAACTGCAGAGAGAAGAGGTGCCAAGTTCAGGAAGCCCAGCAGAGACCAAATCAGAGCCAGACGCTGGGGAACTCCAGGTTTAATATGCCTTCCACTACTCACTTCCACACTCCAAGAAATGTCTCCAACCCTTCTGAGAGTTCTTTATGGCTCAGAATTTCTCCTTAAGATTTAAAGACCCAATTACTTCAAGGAGCAGCCACCAAGATTCCAGGCCAGCTTTGACCCAGAAGTCCTCCTCTAGAGCTGCAGTAAGATGGATGAATGCTACTGGGAAACTGTAGAGCACTTCCAAAACATCAGACATTTTCTAAAGAACAGAAAGCTACACTTAATTCACATTATTGAAAAGCTGCCAAACCACTGATTTTTAGACTTTATTAGTCAAGTCAACGCTATGGTAAACTATATTTCAATAAAGCCACTAAAAAAATACAGAGTTTCCAAACTCCTAACAGTTAAAAAGGATAAAGGGCGGAGACTAAGCTCAGATCTGTTTCAATCTCTCCATATTAAAATGAATGACTGCTGGTACAGACAGCAGAGACTAAACAATTATTTGTGGTGCAATCACTGCATCTTAAAACCCGCAAGAGGAAACAGCCTGAGAGGGTAGTCTCCAAAATGAGAAACTTCACTTTGAGACAATCAAAAAAACAAAACGAAGTCACAGTGCTACTCCCACCGCTGCTCTTTCAATTATAATTTACTAACATCAAGTGATTAAAATCTGCAGCCAGAAAAGATCATAATGTAGGACAACAGAGTAGGAACTGATCCCAAAACGCTAGACAGTATTCTCCCAATATAAGTGCTGCCTTTTCGTACAGTGTATTCTAGCTCCAATGGTACTTGTACATCACTTATAAGGAAAAGAAGCCCCTTCCCCCACCAACCCAAGTCATCCTAATAGCTGGGCGTGTTTTACAGCAAATATGAAGCACTCAGGAGCGGTCCGAGGCCGACGCTTGCGGGGCCATCCTCCCCCACCCGCCCGTCACCAGGGCGAGCAGAGGCCTTTGGGGTTCCATGGTCTCCGACCGCCACGCGGCAGGACTCCGACCCCGCAGCCCAGGAGGCCCGCGCACCTCTGGGAGCAGCCGCATCTGGCAGAGACTCAGGGCTGCGCAGGCCTTCCCCAAGGAGACAGAGGCTTCTCCCCGCCCAGGGAGCCCAGTACCTCATGCTGTAAGCGCCGGCGCCCAGTTCCTGCCCGATGCCCGAGAGGCTGGCGTCGAAGTCGTGCACCAGCCCGGACTCGATCACCTCGTCCATCTTGAGCACCCAGGCCATCTTCCGGCCTCGCCGTTGCCCCGCACAGCGCGGCCTCCGCGTCCAGGGCGAAGGGGCCGGAGCTCCGCTGGCGCGTCCTGGGGGAGGGCGCGGGTGAAGCCTCCGGGGGGGCGGCGAGTGGTCACCAGCGGCGGCCGGGACGAGAGCTGCGGGGGCCCCACTGGCAGGGCACGGCGAGCCCAGCGAGCAATTGCAGCGGGAGCGGCCGGGCCGCCGGCAGCGCCACCCTCCCGCGGACACCGGCCCTGCGCCTCATGCCGGCGCCGCCGCCCAGCCCCCGCGCCGCTAGCGCTGCAGCCGCCGCCGACCGCCCCGCCCGGGGCCCCCCGGTCGCATCCTCCTCCGGGACCGCTGGGAGGCTGGACCTCGGGCCGCTCCGAGGACCACACGGGGGCAAGCCCTCCGCCCGCCCGTCACCCGCCCCCAAGCCTTGACTCCTTGCCCCCGGCCCGCCCAGGCTCTAGCGCCGCACCGCCCCGGCCAACCCCGCCGACGCCGCTCTGCCGGCCGGACGCTGGCTTCAACGCGGCTCCGACTTAGGTTCACGCGCCGCTTCCGCCTCCCCCGGCCCCGCCCCGACCCCGCCCCGGCGTTCGCCCCACGCCCCGGCCCTCCCCGTACAGCCCCGCGCTTAGGGCCACTCCCCGCGCCTCGCGGCCCAGGAACTGTCCAGAGAGTGCAATGCGGCCCCGCCCACGCGGCTGTTCCCAGCCGGGGTGGCCTCGCTGCATCCCCGCACAGCAGCCCAGGAAGAGGCGGTGCCAAAAGGGCTGCCAGTTTCCGCCCCTTCAGCGAGCGAGATGATTGACAGGCCAACTGAGCAATACCTGCAAGGGCTTGGACGAAGCTCCCGTGAGTCTCTGTGTCCCCCGACTAAACAACCAATCAAAATGTTCTTCACCTTGGGCGGGCTCGAAGACGGAATTTGTTGCCAAAAGAAAGAGTTCATTGGACTGCATGGTAGAAAGCGACCCAAAACGCCACTTCCGGAGGTGATTTGCTCCTCTGTGGTATTTCCCGGTCGTCTCTGCTTTTTGCCCTCTCTACCGAGGGAGTGAGCGGTTCGCACCCCATCTGGTGACAGAAAAGCCAGTTGTGCAGAAAACCTTGATTGGCGTGAGAATAAGCCAATCAACGCTCCTGAGAAAGAGCTCTGGAAAGACTTCCCCTATTGGTTGCATTGCCGAGAGCAGCTTGGCTATCCTGAGTTGAACTAGCTGTTGGTCATCCTAAGGGCAGGCGGTCTCCTGACCTTGGGCCGAACCATTAGGACGTGCCACAGTAACAGCTACGCTGCTCAGAAGGCCCGAAGGGTCTTCCAGTGGGCACGCGCCACTGGGGCCAAAAGACAGAAATCTTTTTACCGAAAGAGATGAAATAGAAAGCAGGAGCCAGAGGCTGACTTACAGAGCCAGTGTGCGGATCAGAGTTCCTTAGGAGCGGCTGCTGGCGCTTGACGGGCGGAATCCTTGCTGAAGAGAACGTCAAGGCCCGGGCTTCGCCCTGCATCGAACTTACTGCCTAAGAATAAGACCCAAATGCTGAGCGCCCCGCCCCAACTTGCCAGTTTAAGTGCAAAAATACATAGATTAAAATGTCAGCCTAATAGAGCAGTGGCACTGAGCCAGAAAAAAATAGTCTCAACGCCTGTGTGAATTAGGTACTAACTTACAGGCTCACGCCTGTAATCCCAGCACTTCGGGAGGCCGAGGCGGGTGAATTAGTTGAGGTCAGGAGACCATCCCGGCCAACATGGTGAAACCCCGTCTCTACCAAAAATAACAAAAATTAGCTGGATGTGGTGGCGCGCCCATGTAATCCCAGCTACTCAGGAGGCTGAGGCGGGAGTAAGGCTTGAACCCGGGAGAAGACAGAGCAAGACTCGGTCTCCAAAAAAAAAAACCAAAAGTTAACTTGGAGAATGTTTTTCTCTTTACACAACATTTTTGCAAACATTTCATTTGATAAAGCCATACTTTAGAGATGAGGTAATTCAGGTGAAAATGTGTAAAGATTACACAGTGCAAGGTCACACAGTAAGCAGGTAAACCGGGGCTATTTGACTAATCCAGGTTTCTCTGATTCCAGGCGAAAACATTAGATTGGCCATCAGTTCAGGAAGCTCCATTCCACTATTACAAATAAATCTGCACAAACAATTGGATAGTCAAGGGAAACACTGGTCTCATTGGGGGTCTCAGATGTGTCTTCATTCCATGATCTCACCTCACTTGCATAACCTAGTCTATAACCAGATTAGCCAGGCCTACTATTAGTTGTTGGAAAATTTGGAGAAATGGAATTGGGGGAAGATAATTCTCTGGTTTTTGGAGAGAGTGTAAAAGTACAAGCTACCATCAATTTTTCAATCAGGCTGTGCCCTAAGGAAGTACTGGGTCAAATATTTAGAAATTGAGCCTCAGGCTGGGCAGTGTCTCAGGCCTATGATCCCAGCGCTTTGGGAGACCAAGACTTAAGGCTTGGGAGGATGGCTTAAGGCCAGCAATTGGGAGACTAGCCTGGGCAACATGGCAAGATCCCGTTTCTACAAGAAAAAAAAAAATTAGTTGAGCATGATGGCATGCTCCTGTAGTCCTAGCTACTTGAGAGAGACTGAGGCAGGAGGATCACTTGAGCCTGGGAGTTTAAGGCTACAGTAAGCTATGATTGTGCCACTGCACCCTAGCCCAGATGACAAGATGAGACCCTGTCCTTAGAAAAACAAACAACAACAACGAAAAACAAAAAACAAAAAACAAAAAATTAGAGTTCTGGAGGATAGAAATAAAAGTGTTGGCTGGTCATGGTTGCTCACAACTGTAATCCCAACATTTTGGGAGACCAAGAGGGGAGGATCTCTTGAGGCTAGGAATTTGAGACCAGCATGGGCAACAGAGCGAGACCCCTGCCTCTACAAAAGAAAAATTTTTTTTGAGACAGAGTCTTGCTTTGTTGCCCAGGCTGGAGTGCAGTGGTGCGATCTCGGCTCACTGCAAGCTGCGCCTCCGGGGTTCGCACCATTCTTCTGCCTCAGCCTCCCGAGTAGCTGGGACTACAGACGGCCGCCACCACGCCAGGCTAATTTTTTGTATTTTTAATAGAGACGGGGTTTTACTGTGTTAGCCAGGATGGTCTCGATCTCCTGACCTCGTGATCTGCCTGCCTCAGCCTCCCAAAGTGCTGGAATTACAGGCATGAGCCACCGCTGCTGGCCAAAAAAATTTTTTTAATTAGCCAGACATGGTGACCTGCACCTGTGGTCCCAGCTACTCCAGAGGCTGAGGTGGGAGGATCACTTGAGACCAGGAGGTCAAGGCTTGCAGTGAGCCATGATAATGCCACTCTAGCCTGGGTGACAGATGAGACCCTGTCTGGAAAAAAAATAGAAGTATCAAGAAACGCTAAATAGTAATGTCATAAAGAGACCAAAATATAAAAGAAGGATAGTGTTAAAAGAAAACTTTAGACAAATTAAATATAAGAGTTTAATTTTGCAAATAAAAGATTTGTCAATCAGGTAGCCACCCCGAACCAGAATATGTTCAGAGAGACTCCAACACTGTTGCATGGTGGAAGAAGATTTATGGACAGAAAAAGACAGTGATGTACAGAAAACAGAAGTGAGATACAAAAACAGCTTGATTGGTTGAGTGTATTATTTGAACAGTTGGCCTCCTGTAATTAGCCAAAACTCAGTGATTGTTATAATAGGTTATAGACCATTTATACATCCAGTTAGGTTACAATTTACTGTGTACAGAGAAACCCTTAGGCTGAACTTATAAGGAGGCAACTTTAGGCTAAACTCAATTTAACAATTTCTCCCCTTTTGTTCAACCTCTCAACTTGACCAAAATAGAGAGGTTGACCAAAATCCTAGACATTGACATTACTTTCTGACCATTGTAAATGTACTTATCTGGTCGCAAATCCCATTGGGAAACAGTACAACAGTGGGTTTTGTAAGGTGCGAATAAGAACTTTAGGTTATTTTCTGGTAAGCGTTAGAGTAGAGGATACTTTTTTTTTATTATGTTGGAATTTTTATTTATTTAAATTTTATGGACATTTTATGGATGATTGTATGTAAACATTTAAAACTTTTGAAAGTCCTTAGTGCACATAGGAGACTACTATTAAGATTACCAAGAGGATAATACCAAGACTTTGGAGTATGCCCCTTAGCCAGGGTCAACATGAACTAAACTAACTAAAATCAAATAGATCAAAGAAAGAGCTAGATAAAAGATCAAGCTGTTTTAACCAAGCAGCTTGTTTATTAATCCCCTGTAACTGAATCTCTATAATACCTGATATGTTCATCTCTGTGCAACAAGAAGTGTGAGCAACTGCAGATACTTCTCTGTATCTGCATACAGAGATACATACTTCTCTGTATCTCAGTAAGTAATATACAGCAATTCCGTTATCTAGCACAACTTTAGCAAGAGAACTTAAAGTCTGTTGTGCCATGGCCTTTGCAGTAGAGTCAGCTATAGAGTCTACTATGAGGGATAAATTTCCTTTTTCTTTCTTTTTCTTTTTTTCACTTGTTGAGACGGAGTCTTGCTCTGTCACCCAGGCTGGAGTGCAGTGGCACGATCTCGGCTCACTGCAAGCTCCACCTACCGGGCTCATGCCTTTCTCCTGCCTCAACCTCCCGAGTAGCTGGGACTACAGGTGCCCGCCGGCACACCCGGCTAATTTTTTTCTGTTTTTAGTAGAGACGGGGTTTCACCATGTTAGCCAGGATGGTCTCGATCTTCTGACCTCGTGATCCGCCCACCTCAGCCTCCCAAAGTGCTAGGATTACAGGCGTGAGCCATCATGCCCAGCCTTTTTTTTTTTTGAGATGGAGTTTCGCTCTTGTTGCCCAAGCTGGAGTGCAATGGTGTAATCTTGGCTCACTGCAACCTCTGCCTTCCAGGTTCAAGTGATTCTCCTGCCTCCTGAGTTTTTGGGATTACAGGCACCCGCCACCATGCCCAGCTAATTTTTTGTATATTTTTTTTCAGTAGAGATGGGGTTTCACCATGTTGGCCAGGCTGGTCTTGAACTCCTGACCTCAGGAGATCCACCCACCTCAGCCTCCCAAAGTGCTGGGATTACAGGTGTGAGCCACCGCATCCAGCCATGAGGGATAAATTTCTTTTTTTTTCCTTTTTTTTTTTTTGAGAGAGTCTCGCTCTGTTGCCAGGCAGGAGTGCAGTGGCACAATCTCGGCTCACTGCAACCTCCACCTCCTGGGTTCAAGTGATTCTCCTGCCTCAGCCTCCTGAGTAGCTGGGATTACAGACGTGCACCTCTATGCCCAGGTTTTTTTTGTTGTTTTTTTTTTTTTTTATTTTTAGTAGAGACAGGGTTTTACCATTTTGGCCAGGCTGGTCTCGAACTCCTAACCTCGTGATCCACACGCCTCAGCCTCCCAAAGTGTTGGATTACAGGCGTGAGCCACCGCGCCTGGCCATGAGGGATAAATTTCTAATCATTGCTTCATTTATTCTAAATTATGGAAAAAGAGACAATAAATGATGTCTGTATCTACAAGACTGAAGGCCTCTTGGCAATGTTTTTTTTTACATTTATGATATTGGTTAAGAGGAGTGGACTAAAGTTTTTGACCGATTATGAGGTAATAAAGGTATTAACATCAGTTATCTATATTGGGGTTTTTTAATTGTTTTTTTTTTTTTTTGAGACAGAGTCTTGCTCTGTTGCCAGGCTGGAGTGCAGTGGTGCGATCTCAGCTCACTGCAACCTCCTCCTCCTGGGTTCAAGTGATGCCCCTGCCTCAGCCTCCTGAGTAGCTGGGACTATAGGTGCCCGCCATCATGCCTGGTTAATTTTTTTGTATTTTAGTAGAGACGAGGTTTCACCATATTGGCCAGAATGGTCTCGACCTCCTAACCTCGTGATCTGCCTGCCTCGGCCTCCCAAAGTGCTGGGATTACAGGCATGAGCCACTGCACCCAGCCTATTTTTTAATTTATTAAGGCACAAAGTTGTTTGTTAGAAGACTGGCTTTGAAATCTTTTATAAATAAAACTATATTCTATGAGTGCATATAAGACTTTTATTTATTTTTATTGTCTATAGAGGCATATGTAAGGAAAAAATTAAGAGGTAAGAGTCTCATGATGGTAGAGAAGTCTTGATTTGTGATCTTGGGAAAGTTGTCCATGTCTAGGATGTTGTCTGTTTTCAGAGAAAGTTTTTTTTTTTTTTTTTTTCTGGTTGGTTTTTTGTTTTTGTTAGTTTTAGGTCTCTAATGGGTATATAGTTTTAAGAGTCTGGGCCAGGCGTGGTGGCTCATGCCTGTAATCCCAGCATTTTGGGAGGCTGACGTGGGTGGATCACCTGAGGTCAGGAGTTCAAGACCAGCCTGACCAACATGGAGAAACCCTGCCACTACTAAAAATACAAAATTAGCTGGATGTGGTGGTGCATGCCTGTAATCCCAGCTACTTGGGAGACTGAGGCAGGATAATTGCTTGAACCCAGGAGGTGGAGGTTGCAGTGAGCTGAGCTCATGCCATTGTGTAAACACACCAATCAGCACCCTGTCAAAATGGACCAATCAGTGCCCTATCAAAACAGACCATGCGGCTATCTGTAAAATGGACCAATCAGCAGGATGTGGGTGGGGCCAGATAAGAGAAGAAAAGCAGGCTGCCTCAGCCAGCAGTGGCAACCCGCTCGGGTCCCCTTCCACACTGTGGAAGCTTTGTTCTTTAGCTCTTTGCAATAAATCTTGCTGCTGCTCACTCTTTGGGTCCACACTGCCTTTACGAGCTGTAACACTCACCGCGAAGGTCTGCAGCTTCACTCCTGAAGCCAGTGAGACCACGAACCCACCAGGAGGAACAAACAACTCCAGATGTGCTGCCTTAAGAGCTGTAACACTCACCGCGAAGGTCTGCAGCTTCAGTCCTGAGCCAGCAAGACCACGATCCCACCAGAAGGAAGAAACTCTGAACACATCCAAACATCAGAAGGAACAAACTCTGGACATGCCGCCTTTAAGAACTGTGACACTCACCACGAGGGTCCGTGGCTTCATTCTTGAAGTCAGTGAGACCAAGAACCCACCAATTCCAGACACATTTTGGCAACCACAAAGGGACTATCGCCTATCGCCAAGCGGTGAGACTATTGCCGAGTGGTGAGACCATCGTCTATCGCTGAGCAGCAAAACAATCGCCTATTGCCAAGCAGTGAGTACCATCGGACCCCTTTCGCTTGCTATTCTGTCCTATTTTTCCTTAGAATTTGGGGGCTAAATACTGGGCATCTGTCGGCCAGTTAAAAGCGACTAGCGCAGCCGCCGGACTAAAGACATGGGTGTCAGGCTTTCTGAGAAAGGGCTAACAACCCCTGACTCTTCGGAGTTGGGAGCGTTGGTTTGCCTAAAACCAGCTTCCGCTTTTCCTGTACTTCTGGGCTGAGCCGAGGGTCGACAGAGAGGAAAGTCATGCAACTCCAGGGTCCTGACAACAAGTTGGTTGACCCTGGGGCCATGAGCAGAACTCTCAAAGGCATGTCGCCCAAGTGAGACTCGCCCATCTATCCTATCTATCCTGACTCTTGCCCCCTGGGTCCTGAAGCCTGCCAGACAAACTTCCTCTCACCTCTCTTCTCTGAGGTTAGTCCCGCTTCTAAAAATTGCTACCTGTCTCTGGTGCTTTTCTAGTTTCTCCTATAAGAATGATTTCTAGTATAAACTCCAGGACTCTATTACCTTCTTTAGGCACCTGGGCTCCCCAATCAGAAAGACATAATTTTTGCCCAAAGCCCGTCGTAGTGGGGACTACCTGGAATTTTAGGATCCCTCCTCAGACTAATAGGCCTAACAAAAGCTATTCCTGAAGCTAGGATATGGGGAGCCTCAGAAATTGTATCCTTCCTATTCACATAAGTGAGGACAAAAGGCGTCACTCTTCCAACCCTGGAGATCCCTTCCCTCCCACAGGGTATGGCCCTCCACTTCATTTTTGGGGCATAACATCTTTATAGGAGAGGGGTAAAGCCCCAGTACTAACAGGACAATGCTTAGGACTCTAATAGGTTTTCAAGAATGCGTCGGTAAGGGCCACTAAATCCGATTTTTCTTGGTCAGTCCTCCTTGTGGTCCAGGAGGACATGCAAGCGTGCAGGTTTTCGAGAATGCATCAGTAAGGGACACTAAATCTGACCTTCCTTGGTCCTCCATGTGGTCTGGGAGGAAAACTAGCGTTTCTGCTGCTGCGTCGGTGAGGGCAACTATTCCGATCAGCAGGGTCCAGGGACTGTTGCGGGTTCTTGGACAGGGGTTGTTTCTGCTGCTGTGTCAGTGAGCGCAACTATTCCGATCAGCAGGGGCCAGGGACCATTGAGGGTTCTTGGGCAGGGGGAGAAACAAAACAAACCAAAACTGCAGGTGGTTTTGTCTTTCAGATGGGAAACACTCAGGCATTAACAGGCTCACACTTGAAATGCATACTAAGCCACTGGGACCAATTTGACCCACAAACCCTGAAGAAGAGGTGGCTCATTTTTTCCTGCACTACGGCTTGGCCCCAATATTCTCTCTCTGATGGGGAAAAATGGCCACCTGAGGGAAGTACAAATTACAATACTGTCCTGCAGCTTGACCTTTTCTGTAAGAGGGAAAGCAAATGGAGTGAAATACCTTATGTCCAAGCTTTCTTTTCATTGAGGGAGAATACACAACTATGCAAAGCTTACAATTTACATCCCACAGGAGGACCTCTCAGCTTACCCCCATATCCTAGCCTCCCTATAGCTCCCCTTCCTATTAATGATAAGCCTCCTCTAATCTCCCCTGCCCAGAAGGAAATAAGCAAAGAAATCTCCAAAGGACCACAAAAACCCCTGGGCTATTCGTTATGGCCCCTTCAAGCTGTACAGGGAGGGGAATTTGGCCCAACCTGGATACATGTCCCCTTCTCCCTCTCTGATTTAAAACAGATCAAGGCAGACCTGGGGAAGTTTTCAGATGATCCTGATAGGTACATAGATGTCCTACAGGATCTAGGGCAAACCTTTGACCTCACTTGGAGAGATGTCATGCTACTGTTAGATCAAACCCTGGCCTTTAATGAAAAGAATGCGGCTTTAGCTGCAGCCCGAGAGTTTGGAGATACCTGTTATCTTAGTCAGTAAATGATAGAATGACAGCTGAAGAAAGGGACAAATTCCCTACCAGTCAGCAAGCCATCCCCACTATGGATCCCCAATGGGACCTTGATGCAGATCATGGGGACTGGAGTCGTAAACATCTGTTGACCTGTGTTCTAGAAGGACCAAGGAGAATTAGAAAAAAGCCCATGAATTATTCAGTGATGTCCACCATAACTCAGGGAAAGGAAGAAAATCCTTCTGCCTTCCTCAAGTGGCTACGAGAGGCCTTAAGAAAATATACTCCCCTGTCACCCGAATCCCTTGAGGGTCAATTGATTCTAAAAGATAAGTTTATTACCCAATCAGCCACAGATATCAGGAGAAAGCTCCAAAAGCAAGCCCTGGGTCCTGAACAAAACCTAGAGGCATTATTAAACCTGGCAACCTCAGTGTTTTATAATAGGGACCAAGAGGAACAGGCCCAAAAGGAAAAGCGAGATCAGAGAAAGGCCGCAGCCTTAGTCATGGCCCTCAGACCAACAAACCTTGGTGGTTCAGAGAGGACAGAAAATGGAGCAGGCCAATCACCCGGTAAGACTTGTTATCAGTATGGTTTACTAGGACACTTTAAAAAAGATTGTCCAATGAGAAACAAGCTGCCCCCTTGTCCATGTCCACTATGCCAAGGCAATCACTGGAAGGTGCACTGCCCCAGAGGATGAAGGTTCTCTGGGTCAGAAGACCCCAACCAGATGATCCAACAATAGGACTGAGGGTGCCCGGGGCAAGCGCCAGCTCATGTCATCACCCTCACTGAGCCCCTGGTATGTTTAACTATTGAGGGCCAGGAAACTGACTTCCTCCTGGACACTGGCGTGGCCTTCTCAGCGTTAATCTCCTGTCCTGGACGACTGTCCTCAAGGTCCGTTACCATCTGAGGAATCCTGGGACAGCCTGTAACCAGGTATTTCTCCCACCTCCTCAGCTGTAATTGGGAGACTTTGCTCTTTTCACATGCCTTTCTAGTTATGCCTGAAATT
This sequence comes from Pan troglodytes, assembly GCF_028858775.2. Taxonomy (NCBI): domain Eukaryota; kingdom Metazoa; phylum Chordata; class Mammalia; order Primates; family Hominidae; genus Pan; species Pan troglodytes. The sequence continues at coordinate 37,460,214 of NC_086015.1, forward strand.
CCCACACCCTTATTAGGGAGGGATATATTAGCCAAGGCTGGAGCTATTATCTACATGAATATGGGGAACAAGTTACCCATTTGTTGTCCCCTACTTGAGGAGGGAATCAACCCTGAAGTCTGGGCATTGGAAGGACAATTTGGAAGGGCAAAAAATGCCTGCCCAATCCAAATCAGGTTAAAAGATCCCACCACTTTTCCTTATCAAAGGCAATATCCCTTAAGGCCTGAAGCTCATAAAGGATTACAGAATATTGTTAAACATTTAAAAGCTCAAGGCTTAGGAAGGAAATACAGCAGTCACTGCAACATCCCAATTCTAGGAGTACAAAAACCAAATGGTCAGTGGAGACTAGTGCAAGATCTTAGACTCGTCAATGAGGCGGTAATTCCTCTATATCCAGTTGTACCCAACCCCCTATACCCTGCTCTCTCAAATAGCAGAGGAAGCAGAATGGTTCATGGTTCTGGACCTCAGGGATGACTTCTTCTGTATTCCCCTGCACTCTGACTCCCAGTTCCTCTTTGCCTTTGAGGATCCCACAGACCACATGTCCCAACTTACGTGGATGGTCTTGCCCCAAGGGTTTAGGGACAGCCCTCATCTGTTTGGTCAGGCACTGGCCCAAGATCTAGGCCACTTCTCAAGTCCAGGCACTCTGGTCCTTCAATATGTGGATGATTTACTTTTGGCTACCAGTTTGGAAGCCTCGTGCCAGCAGGCTACTCTAGATCTCTTGAACTTTCTAGCTAATCAAGGGTACAAGGTGTCTAGGTCGAAGGCCCAGCTTTGCCTATATCAGGTCAAATATCTAGGCCTAGTCTTAGCCAGAGGGACCAGGACCCTCAGCAAGGAATGAATACAGCCTATACTGGCTTATCCTTGCCCTAAAACATTAAAGCAGTTGCGGGGGTTCCTTGGAATTACCGGCTTTTGCCGAGTATGGATCCCTGGATGCAGGGAGATAGCCAGGCCCCTGTATACTCTAATCAAGGAAACCCAGAAGGCAAATACTCATCTAGTAGAATGGGAACCAGAGGCAGAAACAGCCTTTAAAAGCTTAAAGCAGGCCCCCTAGTACGAGCTCCAGCTTTAAGCCTTCCCACAGGACAAAACTTCTCTTTATACGTCACAGAGAGAGCTGGGATAGCTCTTGGAGTCCTTACTCAGACTCATGGTACAACCCCACAACCAGTGCCATACCTAAGTAAGGAAATTGACATGGTAGCAAAAGGCTGGCCTCACTGTTTAAGGGTAGTTGCAGCAGTGGCCATCTTAGTGTCAGAGGCTATCAAAATAATACAAGGAAAGGATCTCACTGTCTGGACTACTCATGATGTAAATGGCCTACTAGGTGCCAAAGGAAGTTATGGCTATCAGACAACTGCCTACTTAGATACCAGGCGCTACTCCTTAAGGGACCGGTGCTTCAAATATGCATATGCGTGGCCCTCAACCCTGCCACTTTTCTCCCAGAGGATGGGGAACCAATCGAGCATGACTGCCAACAAATTATAGTCCAAACTTCTGCCACCTGAGATGATCTCTTAGAATTCCCCTTAACTAATCCTGACCTTAACCTATATACTGATGGAAGTTAATTTGTGGAGAATGGGATATGAAGGGCAGGTTACGCCATAGTTAGTGAGGTAACCATACTTGAAAGTAAGCCTCTTCCCCCAGGGACCAGTGCCCAGTTAGCAGAACTAGTGGCACTTACCCGAGCCTTAGAACTGGGAAAGGGAAAAAGAATAAATGTGTATACAGATAGCAAGTATGCTTATCTAATCCTACATGCCCATGCTGCAATATGGAAAGACAGGGAGTTCCTAACCTCTGGGTGAACCCCCATTAAATACCACAAGGAAATTATAGGGTTATTGCACACAGTGCAAAAACCCAAAGAGGTGGGAGTCTTACACTGCCAAAGCCATCAAAATGGGAAGGAGAGGGGAGAACAGCAGCATAAGCAGCTGGCAGAGGCAGCAAGGAAAGAGAGAAAGAGACAGGAAGTCAAAGAAAGAGACAGAGAAGAAGAGACAGAGAGACAGAAACAGAGAGTCAAAGAGAAGGAGACAGAAAAAGAAACAGAGAGGAAGAAACAGATAGTTGAAGAGAAAGAGACAAAGAGAAGGAGTCAGAGAGAAAGAGGGACAGACACAGAAAGTCAGAGAGTCAGAAAGAGAGGAAGAGACAAAGAAGAAGTCAAAGAGAAAGAGAGATGGAAGTAGTAAAGAAAAAACAGTGTATCCCATTCCTTTAAAAGCCAGGGTAAATTTCTGTCTACCCAGCCAAGGCATATTTTTCTTATGTGGAACATCGACCTATATCTGCCTCTCCACTAACTGGACAGGCACCTGCACCTTAGTCTTTCTAAGTCCCAACATTAACATTGCCCCAGGAAATCAGACCTTATCAGTACCCCTCAAAGCTCAAGTCCATCAGTGCAGAGCCATACAACTAATATACCTACTTATAGGGTTAGGAATGGCTACTGCTACAGGAACTGGAATAGCCAGTTTATCTGCTTAATTATCCTACTACCACACACTCTCAAAGGATTTCTCAGACAGTTTGCAAGAAATAACGAAATCTATTCTTACTTTACAATCCCAAATAGACTCTTTGGCAGCAGTGACTCTACAAAACCGCCGATGCCTAGACCTCCTCACTGCTGAGAAAGGAGGACTCTGCACCTTCTTAGGGGAAGAGTGTTGTTTTTACACTAACCAGTCGGGGATAGTATGAGATGCCACCCGACATTTACAGGAAAAGGCTTCTGAAATCAGACCACGCCTTTCAAACTCTTATACCAACCTCTGGAGTTGGGCAACATGGTTTCTCCCCTTTCTAGGTCCCGTGGCAGCCATCTTGCTGTTACTTGCCTTTGGGCCCTGTATTTTTAACCTTCTTGTCAAATTTGTTTCCTCTAGAATCGAAGCCATCAAGCTACAGATGGTCTTACAAATGGAACCCCAAATGAGTTCAACTAACAACTTCTACCGAGGACCCCTGGACCGACCCGCTGGCACTTCCACTGGCCTAGAGAGTTCCCCCTTAGAGGACACTACAATTGCAGGGCCCCTTCTTCACTCCTATCCAGCAGGAAGTAGCTAGAGCAGTCATCGGCCAAATTCCCAACAGCAGTTGGGGGGTCCTGTTTAGAGGGGGGATTGAGAGGTGGCAGTGTGCTGGCAGCCCTCGCAGCCCTCGCTCACTCTTGGCTCCTCCTCAGCCTTGGCGCCCACTCTGGCCATGCTTGAGGAGCCCTTCAGCCTGCCACTGCACTGTGGGAACACTGGCCAAGGCCAGAGCCAGCTCACTCAGCTTGCGGGGAAGTGTGGAGGGAGAGGCGCAGGTGGGAACTGGGGCTGCATGCGGTGCTTGCGGGCCAGCGTGAGTTCCAGGTGGTTGTGGGCTTGGCGGGCCCCAGACTCGGAGCGGCTGGCCTGCCCTGCTGGCCCCAGGCAGTGAGGGGCTTAGCACCCAGGCCAGCAGCTGTGGACGGTGCGCTGAGTCTCCCAGCAGTGCTGGCCCACCCCACCAGCACTGCACTCGATTTCTCGCCAGGCCTTAGCTGCCTCCCCGCAGGGCAGGCCTTGGGACCTGCAGCCCACCATGCCTGAGTCTCCCCCGCTGCCGCCGTGGGCTCCTGCATGGCCCAAGCCTCCCCGACGAGCACTGCCCCCTGCTCCCCGGTGCCTGGTCCCATCGACTGCCCAAGGGCTGAGGAGTGCAGGCGCACGGTGCGGGACTGGCAGGCAGCTCCACCTGTGGCCCCAGCGCAGGAAGCCAGCTGGGCTCCTGAGTCTGGTGGAGACTTGGAGAATTTTTATGTCTAGCTAAGGGATTGTAAATACACCAATCAGCACTCTGTATCTAGCTCAAGGATTGTAAATACACCAATCAGCACCCTGTGTCTAGCTCAGGGTTTGTCAATGCACCAATCGGCACTCTGTATCTAGTTAATCTGGTGGGGAGTTGGAGAATCTTTATGTCTAGCTAAGGGATTGTAAATACACCAATCAGCACTCTGTATCTAGCTCAAGGTTTGTAAACACACCAATCAGAACCCTGTGTCTAGCTCAGGGTTTGTGAATGCACCAATCAGCACTCTGTATCTAGTTAATCTGGTGGGGACTTGGAGAATCTTTATGTCTAGCTAAGGGATTGTGAATGCACCAATCGGCACTCTGTATCTAGCTCAAGGTTTGTAAATGGACCAATCAGCACTCTATGTCTAGCTCAGTGTTTGTAAATACACCAATCGACACTCTATCTAGCTAATCTAGTGGGGACGTGGAGAACTTTTGTGTCTAACTCAGGGATTGTAAATGCACCAATCAGAACCCTGTCAAAATGGACCAATAGCTCTCTGTAAAACAGACTGACTTTCTGTAAAATGGACCAATCAGCAGGATGTGGGTGGGGCCAGATAAGAGAAGAAAAGCAGGCTGCCTGAGCCAGCAGTGGCAACCCGCTTGGGTCCCCTTCCACACTGTGGAAGCTTTGTTCTTTAGCTCTTTGCAATAAATCTTGCTGCTGCTCACTCTTTGGGTCCACACTGCCTTTATGAGCTGTAACACTCACCGCGAAGGTCTGCAGCTTCACTCCTGAAGCCAGCGAGACCACGAACCCACCAGGAGGAACAAACAACTCCAGATGCGCTGCCTTAAGAGCTGTAACACCGCGAAGGTCTGCAGCTTCACTCCTGAGCCAGCAAGACCACAAACCCACCAGAAGGAAGAAACTCAGGAAAACAGCTGAACATCAAAAGGAACAAACTCCGGACACACCACCTTTAAGAACTGTGACACTCGCTGCGAGGGTCTGTGGCTTCATTCTTGAAGTCAGTGAGACCAAGAACCCACCAATTCCGGACACAATTGCACTCTAGCCTGGGCAACAAGAGTGAAACTCCATCTCGAAAAAAAAAAAAAGAGTCTGGAAGGGCCCTTCTGAGTTGTAATATTATGAACTTAAACTTTGAGGTCCTGAAGTTTTGTTGCAGTGTGAATGATAAGAGTAGTCTTTTTTTGATATCATCTGTAGAAGACCCAATTTTGGGGTTTCAGATTAGGAAGGGTTTGATGGTTTTTAGTGGACTATGAAAAGGTTTTTTTTGGTGAAAATATATTTTGGTATAATGTACTAAAGTCTTGTAGTATTTAGTCATAATAGAGTTTAACAGTGGAAGCTATATGAAGTTTGTCTTGTTTTTTTTTGTTGTTTGTTTGTTTGTTTGTTTTTGAGACAGAGTCTCACTCTGTCACCCAGGCTGGAGTGCAGTGGTGTGATCTCGGCTCACTGCAAGCTCCGCCTCCTGGGTTCACACCATTCTCCTGCCTCAGCCTCCCGAGTAGCTGGGACTGCAGGTGCCATCACCACGCCCGGCTAATTTTTTGTATTTTTTAGTAGAAACGGGGTTTCACCGTGTTAGCCAGGATGGTCTGGATCTCCTGACCTCATGATCTGCCCACCTTGGCCTCCCAAAGTGCTGGGATTACAGGTGTGACCCACTGCTCCCAGTCATGAAATTTTATTATTAGGAACATAGGCCTTTTAGTTACTGTTGTTTATGGGGCCATTAATTTTTTATTTTTTTTGAGACAGGGTTTCATTCTGTCACTCAGGCTGGAGTGCAGTGGCGCAACATAGCTGACTGCTCAAACAATCCTGCCTCAGCCTCCCAAGTAGCTGGGACACGAAACCATGCCCAGCTATTTAAAAATTTTTTTTGTAGTGATGGGGTCTCACTATGTTGTCCAAGGTGCTCTCAAACTCTTGATCTCAAGTGATCCTCTCACCTTGGCCTCTCAAAGTGATGTGATTATAGACATAAGCCACTGTGCATGGCCATACATTTTTTAAATAAAAGGGTTTTAAAATAGTTAAATGTCAGAAAGGTGTATTTTGGAGACTGGTTTGGTTTAATAGGTGGTGTTTTTAACTTCGTTATTGTTTTTTAGCTAAAATTATTGAGTTTAGAGTGGAAAGGAATAGGGCAAAGAAAGTATTCTCTATGTCTGGTCTAAATATGGATAGGTCTGAAAAAAAGGGAAGTCTACTTTATCTGAGGGCCTATCTTTTATGAATATTTTATTTAGGATAGTTTGTTTTTTTTGTTGTTGTTCTTTGTTTTTGTTCTCTTGCCTTTGGAGTGGGATAGTTACTAAGTCAAAAAGGTTAGTAGATTTAATATATTTTTTTTTTTTTTGAAACTGGAGATTCTCTCTTGTTGCCCAGGCTGGAGTGCAATGGTGTGATCTTGGCTCACTGCAGCCTCCACTTCCTGGGTTCAAGCAATTCCCCTGCCTCAGCCTCCTGAGTAGCTGGGACTACAGGTGTGCGCCACCACGCCCGGCTAATTTTTTTGTATTTTAGTAGACATGGGGTTTCACCATTTTGGCCAGGATGGTCTCAATCTCCAGGATGATCCTCCTGCCTCAGCCTTCCAAAATGCTGGGATTACATGCATAAGCCACTGCACCTGGCCAAAAGATAACATCTTAACATATGTTTCTGGGTTGTTTTCAGAAATCCAGATCCCCACCAAATGGAAAATGCTGTCCACTGGCACCTAGACCCCAGATAAGGGGGAATTGAGAACTGAATGATGACCACTATTTTTTTTTTTTTTGAGACAGAGTCTCACTCTGTTGCCCAGGCTGGAGTGCAGTCATGTGATCAAGGCTCACTGCAGCCTTAATCTTCGGGGCTCAGAAGATAATCACACCTCAGGCTCCCACTTAGCTGGGACTAACAGGTGTGCAACACCATGACTGGCTGAATTTTTTGTGTATTTTTTGTGGAGACAGAGTTTTGCCATGTTGCCCAGGCTGGCTGACTGCCATTCTTTGTTCTGAATTTCTTCTTGAGGAGCCTGGAGGAAGTCATGCTCATAGGCAGTTACTGGTGGAAGAGATCCAAGTTGCCCAAAGTTACTGGTGGCATATCCTTGTGGGTCCATAGCAAGTTCAGTCCTTGCCTCCTCAGAAGAAAAAATTCGACTGAGGGGCATAAGGCAGAAAAAGAGACCAAGGCAAGTTCCAGAGCAGGAATAGAAGTTTATTTAAAAAGGCCTTAGAGGTCAGTCATGGTGGCTCACGCCTATAATCCCAGTGCTTTGGGACACCGAGGTGGGTGGATCACCTGAGGTCGGGAGTTTGAGACCACCCTGACTAACATGGAGAAACCCTGTCTCTACTAAAAATACAAAATTAGCCAGGCATGGTGGCACATGCCTGTAATCCCAGCTACTCAGGAGGCTGAGGAACGAGAATTGCTTCAACCTGAGAGGCAGAGGTTGTGGTAAGCCGAGATCGTGCCATTGCACTCTAGCCTGGGCAACAAGAGCGAAACTCCGCCTCTAAAAAAAAAAAAAAAAAAAAGCTTTAGAACAGGAAAGAAAGGAAGGTGCACTTGGAAAAGATCCAAGCAGGGATGTGAAGGTTAAAGAGAGAAGGTCAAGTGCCCTGTTTAACTGTGATCCTAGGACTTTTTTTTTTTTTGAGACAGAGTCTCGCTCTGCCACCCAGGCTGGAGTGCAGTGGCGCGATCTCGGCTCACTGCAAGCTCCACCTCCTGGGTTCACGCCATTCTCCTGCCTCAGCCTCCCGAGTAGCTGGAACTACAGGCACCCGCCACCATGCCTGGCTAATTTTTTGTATTTTTTAGTGGAGACAGGGTTTCACCATGTTAGCCTGGATGGTCTTGATCTCCTGACCTTGTGATCCGCCCGCCTCAGCCTCCCAAAGTGCTGCGATTACAGGCATGAGCCACCGCACCTAGCCGATCCTAGGACTTTTATGACCTCGCCTCTTTCCCATGATTATTCCCTTAGGATGAGCTGCCCACATGTGCAGAACCCTCCTTACCCTTGGGAAGTGAGCACGCACAGTGTATTTAGGGAGTTATACACATGCCTATCTGAGGCTTTCTTCCTTTATCTGGTGGAGTGTACCCAGAAGATCATACTTTGCCATTTCTGTCTCTTAATATGCATGCCAAGGAAGCTGTTTCTTGCTGGGGCCTGCATTCAATTCACATTTTGATATTAACAGGTGTAGACCATCAGGAAACGGCCTCTCCCTGGTGCTGCCAAATTATCACTTTTAGAGAGGCAATGAGATAATTGCTGAAACATCACCAGACATTTATAGTGGGTAGGAAGAGAGCCCTCCCCTGCCCAGCTGATGCCTAATTACTGATGCAGCATTTTTTGCTTCTTAGCTCAGCTAAATCTGGGTTCTTGTCTCAGGATCAGGAAGAATTAGGCACACAGATGCATTGAAGGGTGGGGAGGATGGAATTTATTAAGCAAAAGGGGAGCTCTCAGCAAAGACAGTAGTCCTGTCAGCAGGCTCCCACCTCAAAGATTGAATACCAGGCCACCACACATGAGCTGAGGAGGTCAGCCTCCTCTCCTGCATAAGGCATGAATTTCTTGTGGCTCCAACCCAATCCCCCAGTGGATGTGGGCCTCCAGTCTACTGTGGGCATGATCAGGCAAGACCCTGTGCATGTTCCCTTATCTGCACAAAAACATCTGGTATAAATGCTTGTGGGGTGTATTATAGATTCTCTGGGGCCAGAAAGTGACATTCTTATTCACCACAAGTTAGGAACCCTGTATGGGGACAGTGTAGACATGGTATGAGGCCAGTTTTCCCAAGGGGCTTTAATCGGCTCTGCAAGTCAAGCTTGATTCCTTAAAGGGAAGCACAAGCTTCCAGTCAAAGCCTTGGTAAAACAACCAGTTTCTCCAATTGTGTTCTCTTGCGAAAGAAAATGCATTCTTTTTGCACTAATGCAAATAACCATATTGCCATAAGTTAAGAATACTTACAACTAGTGTCCAAATTTTAGAGAAGCCAGGCAGAGAGAAATAAATAGGCTCCAAATTTTGTTCACAGGAGTTAACTTACTCGATTATTAAAGGCTATAAATAGCCCAAAATAAGTTTCCTTGACTCTGAAAAACAAAACAAGGATCAGCAATGTTTTAAGCAAAAGTAAACAAACAAACAAAAAGATTACTTCAGTTTTCTGTTTGTTCAATTCAGTCCATTAACTCTTATTCTGCTTGATATTCATAAACATTTCAACTCTTCATAGGTTCTGTACATTTTTCCTTTATTCCAGTGTCACAATCTCCAAAGTTATCAGAAATCTGCATTTTAGAGCACCAAAGTTCTATAGATGATTATAAACCATCTTTTGAAAAGGATCAAAACAAGACAAGAATTGTCTGTGAATAACAAGATGTCCAGGGTAGTTACAGTTAAAAACATGATTGGCAGAGAAATTTGGTTATCTCTGTGGTTTACAATAACTCAACATAATAACCTTAATTATGATTGAGAGCATAAACTCAGAACTCAGATGTTAGAATTTTAGGCATCCCATAAAATTTTGGAACATTTATTAATATTCTTCTCTAAAATATAACCTGAAGAAGATTAAACATCATTTTGGCAATCCCACATATCTAAACATGTCAAATAATCCTGTTTACCTCTCTTCTGGATGCTTCAGGGGCCCTCCGTAGCATCCAAAAGCTAGGGGCCAGGAAAGAAAATTTCAAAACTGATTTTGGGAAACCTGTTTAATAAGTTAGAGGTTTAAAACACTCAAAATTATAAAATGCAATTCTAGATTACCAAGTTATTTATTTTACCAAAATGATGACTCAAACTCTTTTCTTTTTTCTTTTTTTTTTTTTGAGATGGCATCTTCCTCTGTCACCCAGCCTGGAGTACGGTAGTGTGATCTTGGCTCACCACAACCTCCACCTCCTGGGTTCAAGTGATTCTCCTGCCTCAGCCTCCTGAGTAGCTGGGATTACAGGCGCATGCCACCATGCCTGGCTATTTTTTGTATTTTTAGTAGAGACGGGGTTTCACTATGTTAGGCTGGTCTCGAACACCTGACCCTGTGATCTGCCTGCCTTGGCCTCACAAAGTGCTGGGATTACAGGCATGAGCCACCGTGCCCGGTCACATATTTCTTTTTTTTGTTTTTTTTGAGATGGAGTCTCACTCTGTTGCCCAGGCTAGAGTGCAGTGGCATGATCTCGGCTCACTGCAACCTCCGCCTCCTGGCTACAAGCGATTCTCCTACCTCAGCCTCCCACGCACCTGGGATTACAGATGCCTGCCACCACACCCGGCTAATTTTTGTATTTTTAGTACAGATGGGATTGCGCTATGTTGGCCAGGCTGGTCTCGAACTCTTGAACTCAGATGATCTGCCCGCCTTGGCCTCCCAAACTGCTGGAATTACAGGTGTGAGCCACTGTGCCCAGTGACTCAACCATCTTTTTAAAGGCAAAAAACTTCACTTATTAAGCGTGAAGACTTAGCTTTCCAAACAATTTGTCTCCTGTCTTCTCTTTCTCTTTCTTGGCAGCCTATCCACAAGGGAAACTAAAATCTTTCCTTATCCTTCATTATTACATGAGAATCTTGTACAAGGGAGAGAAAGCCAAATTTTACCCTTCCATTAGCTTACTATTAATGTCAACCCCAATTTTCTAATGAAACCTTATAGACAATTCTATCCAATCTTAACTGGTTGGACCATGAGGTGAGATTCTTATAATCCTTTTATAACCCTTTACAAATTTTGCTAAAAAGCAAATTAGTGCCTTAAGAAAATCTTGTGCTTTTATTTTAATGCTCAATTTACAGAAAACCCAATATAAGACCGTTTTGAATTTAGTTAGTGTTAACACATAGAATTTCTTTTGCAAGATTAATTTTTAGAAACCTTCCACAACTTGTTAAACCTTTAGCTTTATCTTATCTAGTTTAAAACAATTCTTTAACCCTAGGCCAAAATTTCCACTTCCATGCCTTCTTATAAACTTTTACTAAAATCACATTTCACTGTTTTTACGCACCTTGCATATAAATCCATTTTCAGTGGTCTCAGTTACATGATTTAATGGTAACTCTTAGCAATTTTTAACTGTAATGTAAAATCCAGTGAGCTGTTTTAATTATGCACTAGCATCAACAAAGTTTGACTCCTTCCTGCATAGTTAAGGGCGTGATTAATTCCATATGTACCTAGGCCTTAGCAACTGTAAAGCAGGCAAATCAAACAGTTCTCGAAAGCCAAAGAAGCAGTTTATAACCTTAAAACATGTAGCAAACCTAGTATCTGATCTGCAGAATTTAGATCACCTATTTACATTTTGATGACAGTTGCATTTTACCAATAATCTTTAAGACTGTTTTTATTTCTCAAAGATTAAAGTCATGTGAAGTAAAAACCTTCACAGCTTTTACTTCTCCTTCAAAAAAATTTTTATTTAAGTGCTTATTTTTCTTTTCTTTTCTTTTCTTTTTTTTTTTTGAGACAGAGTCTTGCTCTGTTGCCCAGGCTGGAGGGCAGTGGCATGATCTCGGCTCACTGCAAGCTCCGCCTCCTGGGTTCACACCATTCTCCTGCCTCAGCCTCCTGAGTAGCTGGGACTACAGGTGCCTGCCACCCCGCCTGGCTAATTTTTTGTATTTTTTTAGTAGAGACGGGGTTTCACCGTGTTAGCCAGGATGGTCTCGATCTCCTGACCTCGTGATCCGCCCGCCTCGGCCTCCCAAAGTGCTGGGATTACAGGCATGAGCCACTGCGCCCAGCTTAGTTTTCTTTTTTCTTTTTCTTCCTTTTTTTTTTTTTTTGAGATGGAGTCTTGCTGTGTTGCCCTGGCTGGAGTGCAGTGGTGTGATCTCAGCTCACTGCAAGCTCCACCTCCCGGGTTCATGCCATTCTCCTGCTTCAGCCTCCCAAGTAGCTGGGACTACAGGCACCTGTCACCACACCCAGCTAATTTTTTTGTATTTTTAGTAGAGATGGGGTTTCACCGTGTTAGCCAGGATGGTCTTGATCTCCTGGCCTCATGATCCACCCACCTCAGCCTCCCAAAGTCCTGGGATTACAGGCATGAGCCACCATGCCTGACCATAAGTGCTTATTTTTCTTTAGGCCAATTAACTAGTTCTTTTTTTTTTTTCCTTCTTCTTTTTTGAGACAGAGTCTTGCTCTTGTTGCCCAGGCTGGAGTGCAATAGCGTGATCTTGGCTAACTGCAACCTCCACCTCCTGGGTTCAAGTGATTCTCCAGCCTCAGCCTCCTGAGTAGCTAGGATTACAGGTGCCCACCACCACACCCAGCTACGTTTTGTATTTTTAGTAGAGATGGGGTTTCACCATGTTGGCCAGGCTGGTCTCAAACTCCTGATCTCAGGTGTTCCACTCACCTCAGCTTTCCAAAGTACTGGGATTACAGGCATGAGCCACTGGGCCCAGCCTAGGGCTCTTTTATATAAACTTCACACACATATAACACATATATAACAACACAAACAGACAGTAAAAGATCCAGTAATTGTAAGATTTTTTATTTGCCATTCTCCTAATTGGATTATTGGCCTCAGGGTGGAGCCTTTTAAGAGATAGTCTAGGAAACCATGCAGTTTCTAAGGCTTAATAATCAGGTATAGCTGGAAGACAAAAAATAGATTTTGAGAGGGACCTATCAACTTCTAATTCCTGGAGTTCCATGAGGAAAACAGAGGTTTCACCCAAAATGGAATCAGTGGCGCCTTTTCTGTTTTTCCCAAGAAGTCCCAGGCCATCTGAAATTATCTTAGGGCCTCTCATGCATGCATTAAGAGTGCCAAGACAAAATGGAGAAAAAGAATTCAATCGACTGAGAAGAAAAAAAAACTTTCTCTAGAAAAACAAGATCCAGAAAGAGAAAAACATAAAGCCCTTTTAAATGTACCTATAGCTTGGATATCCACTTTTAATTAAGCTAAGCACTCTTTAAGAAAATCCTTTTGAGGACTAAACTCTGATTTTTTTATCTTGCCCAAATTCCTATCTAATGAGTCTGGGGAGTCATGCCCTACAAATAATAAATTCTCATCAGATGGGTTTTATTTGACTGTATATATTGTTATTTGCTTTCCAACCTGACTCTGGCATAACATTATGAGACAAGGAAGAAAATCAAAATATTTTACCCAAAACATGTTTCTTTGCTATATCGTGAAATGGCCCTGCAAAGCTGTGCTTTGTGGGGGAAATTTTGCATCTGTAAAGAATCTCTATTAACATAGCTAGATCTTTTATTCCAGGCCCTCCCAATCCTAAAGAAATTAACTAAAAGTCTAGCACCTTTTAAAGATCTAAATAGGAAATATTTGTCATCTATTATCTCTAACCAGCAGCCACTATAAGACTTCAAAAGAACCTTTTGTTTGTTTGTTTGTTTTTCGAGAAGAGTTTCACTCTTGTTGCCCAAGCTGGAGTGCAATGGTGCGATGGTGCGATCTTGGCTCATTGAAACCTCCGCTTCCTGGGTTCAAGTGATTTGTCTCATGTGTCCGTGTGAAGAGACCACCAAACAGGCTTTGTGTGAGCAACATGGCTGTTTATTTCACCTGGGTGCAGGCGAGCTGAGTCTGAAAAAGGAGTCAGCAAAGGGTGGTGGGATTATCATTGGTTCTTATAGGTTTTGGGATAGGCGGTGGAGTTAAGAGCAATGTTTTGGGGGCAGGGGGTGGATCTCACAAAGTACATTCTCAAGGGTGGGGAGAATTATAAAGAAACTTTTTAAGGATGGGGGAGATTATAAAGAACCTTCTTAAGGGTGGGGGAGATTACAAAGTTCATTGATCAGTTAGGGTGGGGCAGAAACAAATCACAATGGTAGAATGTCATCAGTTAAGGCTATTTTCACTTCTGTGGATCTTCAGTTGCTTCAGGCCATCTGGATGTATATGTGCGGTGACTGGGGATATGATGGCTTAGCTTGGGCTCAGAGGCCTGACATGATTCTCTTGCCTCAGCCTCCCGAGTAGCTGGGATTACAAGCGTGCATCACACGTCTGGCTAATTTTTGTACTTTTAGTGAAAACAGGGTTTCACCATGTTAGCCAGGCTGGTCCTGAACTCCTGACCTCAGGTGATCTGCCCGCCTTGGTCTCCCAAACTGCTGGGATTAGAGGTGTGAGCCATTGCGCCTCAGCCTCAGCTTTTTTATCTTTTTAACCTTTAAAAAAGATAAAAATCTTTTATCTTTTTTTTTTTTTTTTGAGATGGAGTCTCGCTCTGTTGCCCAGGCGGAAGTGCAGTGGCACAATCTTGGCTCACTGCAACCTCTACCTCCCGGGTTTGAGCAGTTCTCCTTGCCTCAGCCTCCTGAATAGCTGGGATTACAGGCACATGCCACCACGCCCAGCTAATTTTTGTATTTTTAGTAGAGATGGGTTTCACCATGTTGGCCAGGCTGCTCTTGAACTCCTGAACCTCAGGTGATCCACCTGCCTTGTCCTCCCAAAGTGCTGGGATTACAGGCAGGCAGCCACAGTCTTTTATCTTACCCTGAACATTTCCTGTCTGTGATCCCAGGTCTTTAGATAAACTCAACCAATTGTCAACCAGAAAAATGTCTAAATTTACCTACAGCTTGGAAGCCCCTGCTTTGAATTGTCCACCCTTCTAGTCCAAACCAATGTATTTCTTAAATGTATTTGATTGATGTCTCATGCCTCCCTAAAATATGTAAAACCAAGCTGCGCCCTGACCACCTTAGGCACATGTTCTCAGGACCTCCTGTGGATGGTGTCACAGGCCATGGTCATTCATATTTGGCTCAGAATAAATCTCTTCTAATATTTTACAGTTTGACTCTTTCCATTGACACTTTTACTACCCTTGTTATGCGACTTTAGCCATGCCAAGCGGCCAATATTTCTGGCATTTGAACTTTACCAAAATTAACCTCACCGGTGAAATCCACAAAACTCAATTAAGTTTATGACTTTATCACCAGTGTATGAGGTATTTTCAAAGAGGTAGTAAGCAGTTTTTACAAAATCTAGAAATTTTAAAGGTAGCTCAGAGAAAGGAAGTTTCAAGAAAGGAAGCTATAAGTTGTTCATGAAGCGGAAGAGAATCAGCAAATGGTAAAAGTCACACAGATATTAACCAGAAAGTATTCATTCCCTAAGCCAAGACTGAACCCAGGCCACCATTGTAGAATGCCAGAGACCAAAACAAACTACTGCCACATGGCTCTAGGTCACCCTCACAAGGACATAAAACAAGATAGAGGCCTACAGCAAGGTTTGTTACTGCCAGTTTGCTGGGCTGACTTGAACAGCAGGCTTATGGGGTCCTGGGCCCACATCCTATTCTAAGGTGCTCCTCTTTTTGACAGAACCAAACAGAAAGACATGCAAAACACACCAGGTTGGCTACAGCTTGACACCAACCTCATAAGTCCTTTTTTGTTAATCAAAACTTTTCAGAGAATATAAACCATGATCCTTACCTTTCCTTTTACCAGTTTGCATGGGGAGAGGGAGGCCACAAGTCCAACAGGTAAAAAAAAACTTGTACCCTTTTTCCGGCATGTCAGGCTTCTGGGTTCCCTTCCCCTAGGCTCAATTCTGAGCCAACCAGTTTAAGGTTTGGGAAATTAACTTTTCCAAGTGTGAAGGATGCATCCCAGGGGAGTGTCCTATAGTACGGGGACGTGATTACCCATCTGTGAAGAGAGGACTGAGGGGGAAAAAGGGAAAAGAAGGCATTGTTTTTAAAGGAGCCCAGGACTCAGGATGCATTCAAAAGGGGCACAGACTGAAGATGAATGGCTACTCATCTAGAATGAGAGGAGCAAGCGTCCCTTATTCTTTTCTCTTCCTAGACAATATCCAGCTTATGTGAGGGAGAGAAGGAAGAGGCTTTCATTTTCTTTCTTCTGTCCTTATATCCCTGAGTCCTGGCGACCACAACAGGGTGCAACCCATGGGTGTCAATGTGGCTTTTCACCCATGTTAACAGAGGGGCTGGGGGTAGGATTATCCACTCTTACCCACATACTGCCTTTCTCCCTGCTGTCAGTAGCCTTCGGGTTCCCTATATCTCATTTATGCCATGGATACTAGCATGACCTCTATCCTTGAAATGGGAGTCTTGGTTTAATCGGCAAGAATTAATCATGCTCATGTGAGCTGTCCCTTTTAATTTCTGTTGTCTTATGCCTCTGGATCCCTCAGATCCAGTTTTCTTTCCTAGAGCTTCAACCCAAAGCTTGGAATTTAGTTTGGGACAAAAATTTGTCTCAGCAGGGTGCACGGACTCATTAAGTCCCAGGTGAAGCTGTGGAACTGGGTCCTCTTCCAACAAGGAGAGAAAAGGGAGTCTTGTGAATTGGAGTCCCAGCCTAGTAAAACGCCTTTCAAGAAAAAGCCTCTGGCATAGAGAAGCCCCTGTACTCGCAGGGATGGGTTATTAAGTTAGTGCAAAAGCAAGTGCAGTCCCCACCATTCTAAGTAATGTCAAAAACCGCAACTACCTTTGCACCAACACACCAACTCCTGATCTGGTGGAGAAAAGAAAAAGAAACAGCTTAAGTGTAGGGCGGGGAAATGCCTGGGGAAGAAACTTCTTATTCGTATGTAAATGGTTTCTCCAACAGGGAGATAAACTTTTAATTAAAAAAAAATTTTTTTGAGACAGAGTCTGGCTTTGTTGCCCAGGCTCAGGTACAATGGCATGATCTCAGCTCACTGCAACCTCCCAGGTTCAAGCAATTCTCCTGCCTCAGCCTCCTGAGTGGCTAGGACTGCAGGTGTACATCACCATGTCCAGCTAATTTTTTGTATTTTCAGTAGAGACAAAGTTTCACCATTTTGGCCAGGCTGGTCTCAAACTCCTGACCTCAGGTGATCTGCCCACCTTGGCCTCCCAGAGTGCTGGGATTACAGGTGTGAGCCACTGCACCCAACCCAAGAAACTTTTAATTGCTGTTTCCTTCTTCCTGGCTCTCCCTAGTACGTGGTGGGAGGGGACTGTGAGTGGGAAATGCTGGCCAGCTGGCCATACAGGGCTCTTGGGCTATGCATCCTGTGTGGGAGGGGGAGGGGGCTGGGAGCCGCCACTCAACCATTTATCCTCTGTGTGCACCTGTGGCCATTGGGGTGGGGGTGGGACACCCCTAATATTGTAAAACAAAGATAGGTGCCATTATAATCCTGAAAAGAAGAAGAAAAATCCCAGAGAAAAGACTGGATTAGACTGAGGCCAACATTCCCAACCCCCAAGAGTGACGGTGGTGGGGGCAGTTTCTTCTGCTTTTAGAAAAAGTCTGAGGAAAAGAAGGCTCGGAAACAAAAGAGAAAGAGATTTTTGAGTCCACATTATACTCACCCTTCCTCTTGTCCCCTTATGGGTCAATGAAATGATGGAGGATTGTTTGCTCCTTAGCTCAACTAAATCTGGGTTCTTGTCTCATGACCACGAAGAATTAGGCACACAGACACATTGAAGGGTGAGGAGGATGGAATTTATAATGCAAAAGGGGAGCTCTCGGCCGGGCACGGTGGCTCAGGCCTGTAATCCTAGCACTTTGGGAGACCAAGGAAGGTGGATCAACTGATGTTGGGAGTTTGAGACCAGCCTGACCAACATGGAAAAATCCCGTCTCTACTAAAAATACAAAATTAGCTGGGCGTGATGGTGCATACCTGTAATCCCAGCTATTCGGGAGGCTGAGGCAGAAGAATCCTTGAACCCGGGAGGTGGAGGTTGCGTGGAGCCAAGATCGTGCCATTGCACTCCAGCCTGGGCAACAAGAGAGAAACTCCGTCTCAAAAAAAAAGGAGGGGGGGCAGCTATCAGCAAAGACAGTGGTCCTGCCAGCAGCCTCCCACCTCACAGATTGAATACCAGGCCACCACACACGAGCTGAAGAAGCCAGGCTCCCTCCCCTGCATAAGGCGTGAATTTCTGGTGGCTCCATCCCATTCCCCCAGTTCATGTAGGCTACAGTCCATTGCGGGCATGCCCAGGCAAGACCCTGTGCGTGTTCCCTTATCTGCAAAAAAACTTCTGATGTAAATACTTGGTGGCGGGGAGGGGTGGAGATTCTCCAGGGACCCTTCCTTATCTGCCTAGGCATTTGTCTGCCTCCTGCCTCTATCACTATCTGTAACAAGGCCAGAGCTCTACATTCTTTTCTGTTGATCCCAAGTTTTTAAACAAACAATATCCAGTTGCAAACCAGAAAATCTTTGAATCTACCTATGACCTGTGGGCCCCCACTCTGAGGTTTCCTGCCTATTTAGTCCAAACTAATGTATAGCTTCCATGTATTGATGTATGACTTTGCCTGTAACCTCTGTCTCCCCACCTCTAAAAACTCGTACATGTCAGCCATGAGAGGGTTCAGATCTGAAGCATGACCTGCCTCATTCTCCTTGGTAGGTGCCTTGCAATAAATGCCTCACTTTCTCTTGCTGCAAATCCCAGTGTCAGTATTTGGCTTTCCTGTGCTGGGCAGGCCGACCCAAGTTTGGTTGACAACAATCTGAAGCCTCCAAATAGATCCAAGCCAGTTAATTATGAGAGCAAATCAGACCCTGGACCCAGTCTAGTTTCTATTGTGACTTCCAAATCCAGTTCAGATAAAACATTTGCTCAAAGAAACTTGGAAAGCTTAAAACACAAATCCATGGAGCTTCAGAATCTAACAGAGAACTTACCAATGATCCCAATTGCTGCAAGAGAGTAATGGACATAATGGCCTGGTGGATTTCTCACTTGGTCACTTGATGTTCCTGAGGACTGCTATAAGTTGTACTTCAGATTCCACTTTTGATGCCATCTGTTAAAAGAAAAAGTTTAAACAAATTTTATGCAACAGAATTTAATTGAGCAAAAAACTATCTGTGAATGGGACAGCTCCCCAAAGCAGAATGGGTTCAGAGAGATTCTAGCCCTGTCACATGGTCAGAGATAATTTATGGACAGAAAATGAAAAGTGACATACAGAAAACAAAAGTTAAATACAGAAACAACTAAATTAGTTACAGCTTGGCATTTGTCTAATTTAAGCAGTTGGCTGCCTGTGATTGGCCAAAACTCATTGGTTAGTACAAGAGCAAGTTATAGTCTGTTTATACACCCAGTTAGGTTACAGTTTACCATATACAAAAAAATGTTTAGGCCAAATTTATAGAGACAACTTTAGACTTAATTTAACAATAGGAAATATTTGAATTATTTTATTTTATTTTATTTTATTTTACTTATTTTTGAGACAGAGTGTTGCTCAGTTGCCCAGGCTGGAGTGCAGTGGCACAATCTCAGCTCACTGCAGCCTCTGCCTCCTGGGTTCAAGCGATTCTCCTGCCTCAGCCTCCTGAGTAGCTGGGATTACAGGCATGCATGCACAACCATGCCTGGCTAATTTTTGTATTTTTAGTAGAGTCGGGTTTCACCATGTTGGCCAGGCTGGTCTTGAACTCCTGACCTCAGGTGATCCACCTGCCTTGGCCTCCCAGAATGCTGGGATTACAGGCCTGAGCCACCACGCTTGGCTTATTTGAAGAATTTAAAAATTTTTCAGGAAATATTTGAAGTATTTAGAATTTTCCAGGGTTAAAATAAAAAAGGCTATGAAGGGAAAGGACTCTTCAAATGCTAAACACAATAAATTAGAGGGGGAAAAACTTAAAAGCCACATTAAAGCCACAATTAAACTTTTCTTTAAAACCTACCAAGAGAGAAAGCAGATTCTCTCTAAAGGAATGATGCTTAACTAACATCAGACTACTCAACTGTGACACTGAATGTTCAACAGTAAGAGAGCAATTCAAAATACTGAAGAAGGAGAATTTTTTTTCTTTTTTTTTTTTTTTGAGACAGAGACTCACTGTCACCCAGGCTAGAGTGCAATGGCATGATCTTGGCTCGCTGCAACCTCCTCCTCCTGGGTTCAAGCAATTGTCCTGCCTCAGCCTCTGGAGTAGCTGGGATTACAGGCACGCACCACCACGTCTGGCTAATTTTTGTATTTTTCGTAGAAACAAGGGTTTCGCCATGTTGGCCAGGTTGGTCTTGAACCCCTGATCTCAGGTGATTCAACCGCCTTGGCCTCCCAAAGTGCTAGGATTGTAGGCATGAGCCGCTGTGTCCAACCCCGCTCCTTTTTTTTTTAAGAGACAGGGCCTTGCCTTGTCAGTCAGGCTGGAGTCCAGTAGTGCAATCATAGCTCAATGCAGCCTCAAACTCCTGGGTTCAAGTGATATTCCTGCCCCAGCCTCTCAAGTAGCTGGAACTACAGGTGTGTACCACCACGCCTGGCTAATTAGAAAAACTTTCTTTTTGTGGAGATGGGGTCTCATTATGCTGCCCAAGCTGGTCTCCAAATCCCAGGTTCAAGTGATCCTTCCTCCTTGGCGTGCCAAAATGTTGTGATTACAGGTGTGAACCCCTGTGCCCAGCCAAGAAGAAGAATTTTGAACCCAAAATTTTGTGCTTCATTCCCATTTTTCTAAGGGTTAAATAAAGGCATCTTCAGGCACACAAAGCATCAAAAGGTTTACCAAGAAAGATTACCTTTGAAATAATCAGAGGAAGTCCTTCAACAATGAGATAAATCCAGGGGCCACCCTGATATGTAGAAAAGAAGGATAAATACATAAACCAGTAAATATTTCTGTTTTGTAAATAGGATGTATCTATGAATTATATCTATAACAATTTAGAAAAAAAATTCTAGTCAAGACATAAAGGGAAAGAAAAGGCCCAAAATGGGTAAACACATGCTAAGATATTCTCACTTGCAAAAATCTACATCTATTGGCATATCCAGTGTTTTGTTCTGTTTTTAAATTTATTTTTATTTATTGAGATAAAATTTGCATATCAGAAATTTTCCATTTTAATCATTTTAAAATGCATGAGTAATTGTTTTTATTTTATTTGTAATACCATGCACCTAATTCCAGAATATTTCCAACACCTGAAAAAGAACTCCCACCTCTCTCCATTTACTTGCAAACACTAATACAATTCACATGTTTATGGATTTGAATGTTCTGGATATTTCATATAAATAGAATCATGCTGTCAATCTAAATAACAGAGGCTCTCTAAAAGAAAAAGGTATTTATTTGGGAATAGAGCATTACAATGGGAATACATGTACCATAGTAAACTGTGTGTATTAATATATTCAGGGAGGTAAAAGAAGACAAAAATTTTTCAAGGTGCTGGGCACAGTGGCTCATGCCTGTAATCCCAGCACTTTGGGAGGCTGAGGCGGGCAGATCACGTGAGGTCAGGAGTTCGAGACCAGCCTGGCCAACATGGTGAAACCCTGTCTCTACTAAAAGTACAAAAATTAGCCGGGCATGGTGGCAGGTGCCTGTAATCCAAGCTACTCGGGAGGCTGAGGCAGGAGAATTGCTTGAACCCGGGAGGTGGAGGTGGCAGTGAGCCAAGATCGTGCCACTGCACTCCAGCCTGGGGGACAGGAGCCAGCCTTCGTCTCAAAAAAAAATTTTTTTTTCAAGGAACAAAATGAAGAGTATCACATCATTGTTTTGAAATAATTATCCCTGGCTACAAAGATCAGTAACAAGGGTGACATCAGTCTGAGGCTGGACAGGCAGGTGCTGGGCAGATGTATTTTCTGAAGTATTTTTTGTGTAAGGTTGTGATGGCCTTTGTACAAGATTGTGGTTTTTGTGC
This sequence comes from Pan troglodytes, assembly GCF_028858775.2. NCBI lineage: Eukaryota > Metazoa > Chordata > Mammalia > Primates > Hominidae > Pan > Pan troglodytes. Next base: position 37,481,767 of record NC_086015.1, read on the forward strand.
AGTCTTTTGTTATCAGGCATTTAAGCATGAGAACCCTCTCTTCATGGCCTTCCCCAAATCTATTTGTCAGGATATATATACATTTCTATCTATCTATCTATCTATCATCTATCTATCTATCTATCTATCTATCTATTTTTTTGAGATGGAGTCTCGCTCTGTCTCCCAGGCTAGAGTGCAGTGGCGCAATCTTGGCTCACTGCAACCTCCACTTCCCAGGTTCAAGCGATTCTCCTGCCTCAGCCTCCTGAGTAGTTGGGATTATAGGTGCATGCCACCACACCCGGCTGATTTTGTGTTTTCAGTAGAGATGGGGTTTCACCATGTTAGCTAGGCTGGTCTCAAACTCCTGATCTCAGGTGATCCACCTGCCTTAGCCTCCCAAAGTGTTGGGATTACAGGCATGAGCCACCGCACTCAGCCAGGATTTTTATTCTTATTTTTTTTCTGAGACAGAGTCTCGCTCTGTCGCCCAGGCTGGAGTGCAGTGGCACGATCTCAGCTCACTGCAATCTCCGCCTCCCGGATTCACGCCATCCTCCTGCCTCAGCCTCCTGAGTAGCTGGGACTACAGGTGCCCGCCACCACGCCCAGCTAATTTTTTGTGTTTTTAGTAGAGACGGGGTTTCACCGTGTTAGCCAGGATGGTCTCGATCTCCTGACCTTGTGATCTGCCCGCCTTGGCCTCCCAAAGTGCTGGGATTACAGGCGTGAGCCGCCGCACCTGGCCTCAGCCAGGATATTTTTTAATGTTAGTGATTCCATTTTGATTCTGACAACTTTCATGTTTCCCCTATTTGATCAAGATTTTTTACCCAAAACTGTCACTGGTCAATCGTCCTTTAGATTTTGATGTCCCTTAGTGGCAAGATGAAACTGTCCTATGTATTGGCCTCATGTCATGTTGGGGAGAGGGACTGGTGAATAGGAATCAGTGTCAAAACCATTTTAGTCACGTTAGAGCAATAGGGAGGTTTGAATGGAGTGGCTCTCAGGTTCCATGAGAGTCTGGAGTCCACTATTAAGTTTAATTTTCTCTGTCTGATAGTATTTTGCTATCATTTCAAAGTGCTAGGCCAGAATTATTTTTCTAGGAGTTGTACTTCTTCAAAACTTTAACAAGTAACAGATACAAAGTTTAAAAATGGAAAATACAAAGTAAAATTAATAGTAATATGACCATTCCAGTTTGCATAATTGTTTTGAGCCATGAACCTAGGCTTAAAGACAACCAATTGAAGAAATCAAATGACCGTAGAGAATTGAGTGAGACCTATTGTAACCATGTGGCCTGTTTTCTAATTTTGTATATATTGGTCTCACCTTTTTCCAAAGGAATTTATCCAGGTACAGCATGTAGTGTTAGCAACAGCATAGACATTTTCTTATTTAACCAATGAATACTGAAGGATTTCTTAGGTTAGTTTCTGTTAAGTTACCAGCCAGAAACTATTGGTTGTGAAACTTCAATTAAACTATTGTTATCCTGCCAAGTGAAAAAGGTAGCATTAAGGTGGGGAAAAGTCATATTAAGATACAGAGTCTTGGCCAGGTGCGGTGGCTCACCTGTAATCCCAGTACTTTGGGAGGCCGAGACAGGCAGATCACCTGAGGTCAGGAGTTCAAGACCAGCCTGGCCAACATGGCGAAACCCCATCTCTACTAAAAAATAAAAAATACAAAAATTAGCCGGGCATGTTGGTGCATGCCTGTAATCCCAGCTACTTGGGAGGCTCACGCAAGAGAATCGTTTGAACCTGGGAGGTGGAGGTTGCAGTGAGCCAAGATTGCGCCATTGCATTCCAGCCTGGGCGACAGAGCGAGACCCCATCTAAAAAAAAAAAAAAGAGATACAAGTCTTGCTCTGATGTCTTGGAAAAACTGGCTATAGCATGAAAACATCAACTTTTGGTTTGCAGTTTGAATATCGCTGGTCAAGACATCAGTTGGGTTGGTAAACATTTTGAGTAGCCCATACATCTAGCATGAAACTAATTCCTTAAACTTCATCTAGTTTCAGCTTACAGGGCTTTAGGAACAGAGCAGCTTTTGTTTTTAGTTGAAGAGTTGTAGCCAAGAGGAAAGTAGGAAAATTCAGGATCTAGTCCAGTCTACAGGTAGATAATCAGAACTTGAAAACAATGTGTAGGGCTATAATCTAATAACAGATGTATTATAATTTTTCCTTAGAAACATAACTTTTTTACTCTACACTGGTCATATAGGGATCTCAGATTTTAAAAACCTCTAGAGGTTAGGAAGCCCAACCAAGGCAGACTTCAGATTTTACTTACAATATTAAGATTCTTGAACTTGTCAGGAAGTGACAATTTTTACTCACTGCTGCAAGGCTGGGAACTCTTGAAGTCAGGCATTTTATGCACATTCTTAAATAAGACATTTCAATCCAAGCCTTGGTAATATTACCAACATTTCCAGCTGTTTTCTGCTTCTAGAGAGACAAAAGTCCAGGCGTAGTGGCTCACGCCTATAATCCTAGCACTTTGGGAAGCCAAGGCAGGTGGATTACTTGAGCTCAGGGGCTTGAGACCAGTCTGGGCAACTTGGTAAAGCCCTGTCTCTACAAAAAAATACAAAAAAAAAAAAAAAAAAAAAAAAAAAGCCAGGTGTGGGGGTGCACACCTGTAGTCCCCAGCTACTTGGGGGGCTGAGGTGGGAGAGTTGCTTGAACCTGGGAGGTCAAGGTTGCAGTGAGCTGAGACCATGCCACTGCACTCCAGCTTGGATGACAGAGTGAGACCCCATCTCATTTAAAAAAAAAAAAAAAGAGAGAGAATAGATTTTTATTGAACTTATTTAAACCATATTGTCGTAAATTAAAAATACTCATAAATAGGCCGGGTGCTATGGCTCATGCCTGTAATCCCAGCACTTTGGGAGGGTGAGGCAGGTGGATTGCTTGAGGTCAGGAGTTCGAGACCAGCCTGATCAACATGGTGAAACTCCGTCTCTACTAAAAATACAAAAATTAGCCAGGGGTGGAGGCAGGCACCTGCAATCCCAGCTATTTGGGAGACTGAGGCAAGAGAATCGCTTGAACCTGGGAGGTGGAGGTTGCAGTGAGCCGAGATCGCCCCACCACACTCCAGACTGGATGACAAAACAAGACTACATCTAAAAAAAAAAAAAAAAAAAGCAAAAAAACCACACGAATACTGTCTGAATTTTGGAGGAATCATGTACAGAGACAAAGCAAATGCTTTTACCTTTGTTCACAAAAATGTATTTTACCAAATTAGGCCTAGAGCAGTGGCTAACACCTGTAATCCCAGCACTTTGAGAGGCCGAGGTGGACAGACTGCCTGAACCTAGGGGTTCAAAACCAGCCTGGGCATCATCACAAAACCCCATCTCTACCAAAAAAAAAAAAAAAAAAAAAAAAAAAAAAATTAGCCAGCCGTTGTGGCCTATGCCTGTAGTCCCAGGTAATCAAGAGACTGAGCTCAGAGGATGGCTTGAGTCCAGGAGACGGAAGTTGCAGTGAGCTGTGATTGGGCAACTGCACTCCAGCCTGAGTGACAGAGTGGGACCCTGTCTCAAAAAAACTCAAATCAAACCAAAACAAAACAAAAGTATATTTTACCAAATTGTTGTAAACTATAAATAGCTTATGAGAAAACAATGTCCTTAAATCTGGAAATCAAAACATTGAAGTAAAGAATCAACACTGTTTTAAATAAAAGTCATAAAACATCATTTAATCAATTACTTAACTTCATGTAATTAATTTTTTGTTTTGCTTGACCTTCATTAGCAATTTCATGAACCCATCGGTTTCTTTATTAGAGCTCTGAAAATTACGATTTATTCCATTGATCCTAAAATTACTAGCAATCTGTGTTCAAGAGTATTTGTCCATGTCTTCTTCATGAAAAACAATTTCGGACTATAGCTAATCACAAATGCTTTTAGAGAATAATTCAAATAATAATGGTGGATGACAAAAACTCAGAATATTTAAAGTTAAAAATCTGGTGAAAGTTCTCAATTGATAATGAAGTCGAGTTATTTTTATTACAGGTAGCATTTTATGATAACAACCAGAATTATGACTGATAGGACCATGAGCCTTTTATAAATTTCATATAACCTTTAGAATATTCACATTAATAATATCTATACAAATATAACTTCACAAAAGATGTAACATTATTAAAATTATGGCTGATAACATAGTAGGTTTCTATGAATTTATATAATTTAGAAACACTTATATCAATAACATACCCATACATGTAACTGAAAGATATAGTATCACTTATCATTTGACAATGCCTCTCATACAATTTACCCAATAAGCCCAATCATTTACATCTCTACAAGATGAGAGATACATTTTTTGATGCTCTCCAGGGGCCCAACTGGAAAATCTCAGAGTTAACATCATGTCAAAAAGACTTAATTTAGGATTTTGATTTGGTGGGCAGAGCCTACCAAAGATATCAAAAGGTTCAAAACACTTGATAAAAACAGACTCTCAGGTTACTGTAAAATAACTGTCATTCATTTAAGCAGAATGATATCAAGAATTCTCAGAAGCAATACAGAAAGTTACATGGATGTAAATATCTCAACACCTTCAAAGCCCAGTTCTTCTAAATAATCAAAGATCTAATAAAGACAACACAGGAATTATCTTGTTAAAACATAAAATCTTTGTTGTTGTTGTTGTTCTTAGGCCAATTACCAGAAATATATTTTTTTAAATTTCTGCAGTGTGATTGCTTCTCGTTATAGGAAGCCCATTTATATAAACTGGAAGTCAAACCTAATGGAATGGGTGCTTGAAATTAATCATACACGGTGGAGACGGGGTTTCGATGTGTCGGCTGGGCTGGTCTCCAGCTCCTAACCGTGAGTGATCCGCCAGCCTCGGCCTCCCGAGGTGCCGGGATTGCAGACGGAGTCTCGTTAACTCAGTGCTCAATGGCGCCCAGGCTGGAGTGCAGTGGCGTGATCTCGGCTCGCTACAACCACCTCCCAGCCGCCTGCCTTGGCCTCCCTAAGTGCCGAGATTGCAGCCTCTGCCTGGCAGCCACCCCGTCTGGGAAGTGAGGAGCGTCTCCGCCTGACCGCCCATCGTCTGGGATGTGAGGAGCCCCTCTGCCTGGCTGCCCAGTCTGGAAAGTGAGGAGCGTCTCTGCCCGGCCGCCATCCCATCTAGGAAGTGAGGAGCGCCTCTTCCCGGCCGCCATCACATCTGGGAAGTGAGGAGCGTCTCTGCCCAGCCACCCATCGTCTGAGATGTGGGGAGCACCTCTGCCCTGCCGCCCCGTCCGGGATGTGAGGAGTGTCTCTGCCCGGCCGCCCTGTCTGAGAAGTGAGGAGACCCTCTGCCTGGCAACCGCCCCGTCTGAGAAGTGAGGAGCCCCTCCGCCCGGCAGCCATCCCATCTGAGAAGTGAGGAGCGTCCTCCCTCCTCGTCCGGGAGGGAGGTGGGGGGGTCAGCCCCCCGCCCGGCCAGCCGCCCCGTCCGGGAGGTGAGGGGCACCTCTGCCCGGCTGCCCCTACCGGGAAGTGAGGAGCCCCTCTGCCCGGCCAGCCGCCCCGTCCGGGAGGCGAGGGGTGCCTCTGCCTGGCCGCCCCTAATGGGAAGTGAGGAGCCCCTCTGCCTGGCCAGCCACCCCGTCCGGGAGGGAGGTGGGGGGGTCAGCCCCCGCCCGGCCAGCCGCCCCGTCCGGGAGGGAGGTGGGGGGATCAGCCCCCCGCCTGGCCAGCCACCCCGTCCGGGAGGGAGGTGGGGGGATCAGCCCCCCGCCCAGCCAGCCGCCCTGTCCAGGAGGTGGGGGGGGCGCCTCTGCCCGGCTGCCCCTACTGGGAAGTGAGGAGCCCCTCTGCCCGGCCAGCCGCTCTGTCTGGGAGGGAGGTGGGGGAGTCAGCCCCCAGCCCGGCCAGCCGCCCCGTCCGGGAGGGAGGTGGGGGGGTTAGCCCCCCGCCTGGCCAGCCGCCCCGTCCGGGAGGTGAGGGGCGCCTCTGCCTGGCCGCCCCTTCTGGGAAGTGAGGAGCCCCTCTGCCGGCCAGCCGCTCTGTCCGGGAGGGAGGTGGGGGGGTCAGCCCCCCGCCCGGCCAGCCGCCCCGTCCGGGAGGGAGGTGGGGGGGTCAGCCCCCCGCCCGGCCAGCCGCCCCGTCCGGGAGGGAGGTGGGGGGGTCAGCCCCCCGCCCGGCCAGCCGCCCTGTCCGGGAGGGAGGTGGGGGGGTCAGCCCCCCGCCCGGCCAGCCGCCCTGTCCAGGAGGTTGGGGGGGCGCCTCTGCCCGGCCGCCCCTACTGGGAAGTGAGGAGCCCCTCTGCCGGCCAGCCGCTCTGTCCGGGAGGGAGGTGGGGGGGTCAGCCCCCCGCCCGGCCAGCCGCCCCGTCCGGGAGGGAGGTGGGGGGGTCAGCCCCCCGCCCGGCCAGCCGCCCCGTCCGGGAGGGAGGTGGGGGGGTCAGCCCCCCGCCCGGCCAGCCGCCCCGTCCGGGAGGGAGGTGGGGGGGTCAGCCCCCCGCCCGGCCAGCCGCCCCGTCCGGGAGGGAGGTGGGGGGGTCAGCCCCCCGCCCGGCCAGCCGCCCTGTCCGGGAGGGAGGTGGGGGGGTCAGCCCCCCGCCCGGCCAGCCGCCCTGTCCAGGAGGTGGGGGGGGCGCCTCTGCCCGGCCGCCCCTACTGGGAAGTGAGGAGCCCCTCTGCCGGCCAGCCGCTCTGTCCGGGAGGGAGGTGGGGGGGTCAGCCCCCCGCCCGGCCAGCCGCCCCGTCCGGGAGGGAGGTGGGGGGGTCAGCCCCCCGCCCGGCCAGCCGCCCCGTCCGGGAGGGAGGTGGGGGGGTCAGCCCCCGCCCGGCCAGCCGCCCCGTCCGGGAGGGAGGTGGGGGGGTCAGCCCCCCGCCCGGCCAGCCGCCCCGTCCGGGAGGGAGGTGGGGGGGTCAGCCCCCCGCCCGGCCAGCCGCCCCGTCCGGGAGGGAGGTGGGGGGGTCAGCCCCCCGCCCGGCCAGCCGCCCTGTCCAGGAGGTGGGGGGGGCGCCTCTGCCCGGCCACCCCTACTGGGAAGTGAGGAGCCCCTCTGCCGGCCAGCCGCCCCGTCCGGGAGGGAGGTGGGGGGGTCAGCCCCCCGCCCGGCCAGCCGCCCCGTCCGGGAGGGAGGTGGGGGGGTCAGCCCCCCGCCCGGCCAGCCGCCCCGTCCGGGAGGGAGGTGGGGGGGTCAGCCCCCCGCCCGGCCAGCCGCCCCGTCCGGGAGGGAGGTGGGGGGGTCAGCCCCCCGCCCGGCCAGCCGCCCCGTCCGGGAGGGAGGTGGGGGGGTCAGCCCCCCGCCCGGCCAGCCGCCCCGTCCGGGAGGGAGGTGGGGGGGTCAGCCCCCCGCCCGGCCAGCCGCCCTGTCCGGGAGATGAGGGGCGCCTCTGCCCGGCCGCCCCTACCGGGAAGTGAGGAGCCCCTCTGCCCGGCCAGCCGCCCCGTCCAGGAGGGAGGTGGGGGGGTCAGCCCCCCGCCGGGCCAGCCGCCCCGTCGGGGAAGTGAGGGGCGCCTCTGCCCGGCCGCCCCTACTGGGAAGTGAGGAGCCCCTCTGCCCGGCCAGCCGCCCTGTCCGGGAGGGAGGTGGGGGGTCAGCCCCCCGCCCAGCCAGCCGCCCCGTCCGGGAGGGAGGTGGGGGGGTCAGCCCCCCGCCTGGCCAGCCGCCCCGTCCGGGAGGTGAGGGGTGCTTCTGCCCGGCCGCCCCTACTGGGAAGTGAGGAGCTCCTCTGCCCGGCCACCACCCCATCTGGGAGGTGTACTCAACAGCTCATTGAGAACGGGCCATGAAGACAATGGCGGTTTTGTGGAATAGAAAGGGGGGAAAGGTGGGGAAAAGATTGAGAAATCGGATGGTTGCCGTGTCTGTGTAGAAAGAGGTAGACATGGGAGACTTTTCATTTTGTTCTGTACTAAGAAAAATTCTTCTGCCTTGGGATCCTGTTGATCTGTGACCTTACCCCCAACCCTGTGCTCTCTGAAACATGTGCTGTATCCACTCAGGGTTGAATGGATTAAGGGCGGTGCAAGATGTGCTTTGTTAAACAGATGCTTGAAGGCAGCATGTTCGTTAAGAGTCATCACCACTCCCTAATCTCAAGTACCCAGGGACACAAACACTGCGGAAGGCCGCAGGGTCCTCTGCCTAGGAAAACCAGAGAACTTTGTTCACTTGTTTATCTGCTGACCTTCCCTCCACTATTGTCCTGTGACCCTGCCAAATCCCCCTCTGTGAGAAACACCCAAGAATGATCAATAAAAAAGAAAAAAATAAATAAAATAAAATAAAATAAAATAAAATAAAAAAGAAGACAGAAAAGAAAAAAAAAAAAAAGAAATTAATCATACACAAGAAGAACATCTCCAGGGTTGAGTATACACTATATAGAGAAATATAAACAAGAAAACTGATACCTTGAGTAGGGCAATACACGGCTGTTGGTAACAGCATGGGAAGTTTCTTTGTTACATGGAACAATTCAGACACAGCAAGAAGAGCCATGAGTACAGAATCAAGTTATACTGAAGAAAACATTACTTTTCTAGGCCTTTATAATAAACATTTCAGCCTCAGGCCATAACAACAGACAGAGAATCAGAAAAAAAAAAAAAAGTTGCTGAAATTGATGAAAAATGAAGGAGAAAGTTATCACCCCAGGCAAGCAAAAAGATATATCTTTTATAAAGGAGAAAAGAGAAGGCAATGATGTCTTCATCATGTGCAGCGAGGTACACAAAAGTTGAACTTCTGAGACAGACATCTGAGAAGTTTCAAAAAGAAAATTTTACCTCAAGAAATGAAATCACTATTCCGAATGAAAAATAGAGCATTTCCAACCTGAAACTAAGAAAATTAAATAGATCTCAGGAAGAAATGTGGCAGAAATAGAAACTGTTTACAGTTTTTAGAAGATGGTTTTTAAGGAAACATTTTAGAAGCAAAATCAAAACCACTGGCAATATTACTAAGAACAAATAAATACTTTAAGAAAACCTTGTTGTTCTGAGGCTGGGCGGTGGCTCACGCCTGTAATCCCAGCACTTTGGGAGGCCAAGGTGGGCGGATCACGAGGTCAGGAGTTCAAGACCAGCCTGACCAACATGATGAAACCCCTGCTCTACTAAAAATACAAAAATTAGCCAGGCCTGGTGGCACACACGTGTAATCCCAGCTACTCAGGAGGCTGAGTCAGGAGAATCGCTTGAACCAGGGAGGCAGAGGTTGCAGTGAGCCGAGATCAAGCCACTGCAACCCAGTCTGGGTGACAGAGTGAAACTCTGTCTCAAAAAAACAAACAAAAAAGAAGGCCGGCACGGTGACTCATGCCTGTAATCCCTGCACTTTGGGAGGCCGAGACGGGTGGATCACGAGGTCAGGAGATCGAGACCATCCTGGCTAACATGGTGAAACCCCGTCTCTACTAAAAATACATAAAATTAGCCGGGCGAGGTGGTGGGCGCCTGTAGTCCCAGCTACTCGGGAGGCTGAGACAGGAGAATGGCGTGAACCCCGGGGGGCGGAGCCTGCAGTGAGCACCGAGATCATGCCACTGCACTCCAGCATGGGCGACAGAGCGAGACCCCGTCTCAAAAAAAAAAAAAAAAAAAAAAGAAAGAAAGAAAAAGAAAACCTTGTTGTTCTAACACAGGAGATGAAATTTTTAAATTTTGTATGAGTGGGTGGGGCACAGTGGCTCATGCTTGTAATCTCAGAACTTTAGGAGGCCGAGGCAAGCAGATCACGAGGTCAGGAGTTTGAGATCAGCCTGGCCAACACAGTGAAACTTTGTCTCTACTAAATAAAAAAAAAAAATTAGCCAGATGTGGTGGCATGCTCCTGTAATCCCAGCTAATCTCGAGGCTGAGGCAGGAGAATCGCTAGAACCCAGGAGGCAGAGGTTGTAGTGAGCCAAGATGGCACAACTGCACTCCAGCCTGGGCGACAGAGCGAGATTCCATTTCATAAATAAATAAATTTTGTATGAGTGTGTTTTCAATATAAAAGCTCAATCTTAGCCTGAGCAATATAGTGAGATCCTATCTCTACAAAACAATTTAAAAAAAATAGCCAGACATGGCCATGCATGGTGGCTCACGCCTGTAATCCCAGCACTTTGGGAGGCTGAGGCGGGTGGATCATGAGGTCAGGAGTTCAAAACCAGCCTGGCCAAGATGGTGAAACCCCGTCTCTACTAAAAATACAAAAAAGATTAGCTGAGTGTGGTGGTAGGTGCCTGTAATCCCAGCTAATAGGGAGGCTGAGGCAGAGAATTGCTTGACCCCGAGAGGCAGAGGTTGCAGTGAGTGGAGATTGCGCCACTGCACTCCAGCCTGGGCAACAGAACAAGATTCCATCTCAAAAAAATAAATAAATAAAAAATAAAAATAAAAAATAGCCAGACATGGTGGTATGCACTGGTAGTCCCAGCTACTCAGAAGGCTGAGGCAGGAGGACCACTGGGGCACAGCAGTTCAAGGCTGCAGTGGGCCATGATCATACCACTGCACTCCAGGCCAGATGACAGAGTGAGACCCTGTCTCTTAAAAAAAAAAAATTAATATTAAAAAATCTCAATATTTACGACCCAGAGCATTCTACCGATTCAATGCAATCCCTATCAAAATATCAATTACATTCTTCACAGAAATAGAAAAAAATATTAAAATTTGTATGGGGCCGGGCATGGTGGCTCACACCTGTAATCCTAGTATTTTGGGAGGCCAAGGCGGGCAGACCACAAAGTCAGGAGATCAAGACCATCCTGGCCAACATGGTGAAACCCTGTCTCTACTAAAAATACAAAACTTAGCTGCACGTGGTGGTGTGTGCCTGTAATCCCAGCTACTCGGGAGGCTGAGGCAGGACAATCGCTTGAACCAGGGAGTAGGAGGTTGCAGTGAGCCGAGATCACGCCACTGCACTCCAGCCTGGTGACAGAGCAAGACTCTGTCTCAAAAAAAAAAAAAAGAAAAAATAGACACATAGGTCAATAGTACAGAACAGAGATCCCAGAAATTGATCCATGTATCTAGAGCCAACTCATTTTTTACAAAGGCATCAAGAATACTCACTGGGGGAAGGACAGTATCTTCAATAAGCAGCTCTGGAAAACTGGATATCCATATGCAAAAGAATGAAATTAGACCCCCCCCACCTCTCATTCTATACAAAAATCACAACTCAAAATGGTTTCTGTTCATTCTTCCCCTTTCTAGTAGTCCCCAGTGTCTATCGTTCTTATCTTTATGTCTATGTGTACTCAATGTTTAGCTCCCGCCTTTTTTTTTTTGAGACAGAGTCTCACTCTATCACCCAGGCTGGAGTGCAACCTCTGCCTCCCAGGTTCAAGCAATTCTCCTGCCTCAACCTCATGAGAAGCTGGGATACAGGCATGCACCACCACACCCAGCTAATTTTTTGAAGGGTATGTTTAGTAGAGACAGGGTTTCACCATGTTGGCCAGGCTGGTCTCAAACTCCTGGCCTCAAGTGATCTGCCCATCTTGGTCTTCCAAGGTGCTGGGATTACAGGCATGAGCCACCATGCCCCGACCCTTAGCTCCCACTTATAAGAGAGAACATGTGGTATTTGGTTTGTTCCTGTGTTAGTTAGCTTAGGATAATGGTCTCCAGTTCTGTCCATGTTGCTGCAAAGGACACGATTTCATTCTTTTTTATGGCTGTGTTGTATCCCATGGTATATATGTACCAAATTTTCTTTATTCAATCCACTTTTGAAAGGCACCTAGGTTAATTCCATGCCTTTGCTATTGTGAATAGCGCTGTAATGAACATACGACTGTGTGTGTCTTTTTAGCAGAACAATTTGTTTTCCTTTGGGTATATACCCAGTAAAGAGATTGCTGGGTTGAATAATGATAGTTCTATTTTTAGTTCTTTGCAAAACCTCCATACTGCTTTCCACAGTGGCTGAACTAATTTACATTCCCATCAACAGTGTATATGCATTCCCAGAGAACCCTTACATACCACTGGTGGGACTGTAAACTAGAACAGCCACTATGGAGAACAGTATGAAGATTCCTTAAGAAAATACAAATACAACTACCATATGATCTAGCAGTCCCACTACTTGGCACTCATCCAAAGGAAAGGAAATCAGTATATACTGAAGAGACATCTGCACTTCCATGTTTAGTGCAGCAGCATTCACAATAGCCAAGATATGGAATCAACCTATGTGTTCAACAACAGATGAACGGATAAATAAAATGTGGTATATATACATAATGGAACACTCTTCAGCCATCAAAATAATGAAATCCTATCATTTGCAACAACATGGACAGAACTGGAGGACATTATGTTAAGTGAAAAAAGCCAGGAACAGAAAGTTAAACAGTGCATGTTCTTACTCACATGTGGAAGCTAAAAACACTTGATCTCATAGAAGTAAAAGGTAGAAGAGAGGATACTAGAGGCTGGGAAGAGTAGGGGAAATTGGGGGGGTAGGGGGATAGGGAAAGATCTGTTAAAAAATGTAAAATTATATCTAGATAGGAGGAATATGTTCTAGTGTTCTATACCACTCTAGGATGACTGTACTTATCAATGTACAGTTTCAAATTGCTAGAAGGAGGATATTGAAGTTTCCTAATGTAAAGAAATGATAAATGTTTGAAATGGTAGATATGCTACTTAACAGTGATCAGGTCATTATACATTATATGTATTTAAACATCACTATGTACCTCATAAATATATACAATTATTACATGTCTTTTTGTTTTTTCCCGACAGGGTCTGGCTCTCTCACCCAGGCTGGAGTGCAGTGGTACAATCACAGCTCACTGCAGCTTTGATTTTGCAGGCTTAAGCAATGTTCCCACCTCAGCCTCCTGAGTAGTGGGACTGCAGGTGTGTCCCACTCTGCCTAATTTTTTCTATTTTTATTTTAGAGACCTCCCAAAGTGCTGGGATTACAGGCATAAGCCACCATGCCCAGACTACTATATGTCAGTTTAAAAAATAAAATAAACTTACAAAGTTCAATCTTTAGAAAGACTTATAAATAATCCCCTTCTAATTGTAGCCAACTTGATCATACACAAAATTCCTTTGATGATGTATTCTCTTTTTGTAACATTTATCATGACTTAGACGTTGATGACATGCTTGGACTTGCTGCTTTTTCATTTTGGCCTCTATGTGGCAGAAAAAAAATTATGTTGGAGAGATACCCTATATCATTACTCTGAGCTCAAGATTTTGACCTGTTTGATCTGAGAGCCTAACTGTTATAAACATTGTTGTAGTTCTTTTTCTTTTAGATAACTAATTTTTCAATTAAGTGTTCCATCACCATATACAGTTATTAGTCAGGCAAACCTAAAAGGTGTCTAGGTTATTGGTTACCATGGAGCTATTGTAACTTGTAAAGCCATTAATTTAAAAGTCCTTAAAACTTTTCTATTTTAAATCTTGGCTGGAATGGCATATGCAATGAGTTTTATCTCAACACAGTAGAAAAGTCAGCTGACTTAAAGTAGGCAGAAAAAAATAGACAAAGAATTTAGAACACTCTACATGTTAATGTATAGTTGAAGATTTTTCAAATAATGACCATTTGAGCTCTGAATTTTTTTGATGTAATTTTGCCCATCAGTTTATAAATGTGCATAAGTTCCAGGCATGATGGCTCATGCAAGTAATCCCAGCACTTTAGGAGGCCAAAGCAGGCGGATCACTTGAGGCCAGGAGTTCAAGACCAGTCTTGTCAACATGATGAAACCCTGTGTCTACTAAAAATACAAAAATTAGCTGGGCATGGTGGTGCATGCCTGTAATTCCAGCTACTCGGGAGGCTAAAGCAGGAGAATCACTTGAACCCAGGAGGCGAAGGTTGCAGTGAGCTGAGATTGCGCCATTGCACTCCAGCCTGGGTGACAAGAGCCAAACTCTGTCTCAAAAAAAAAAAAAAACAAAAAACAAACAAAAAAAACACATATATATATGTATATGTATATATATATATATATATATATATATATATATATATATATATAAATGAAAATGTGCATAAGAACAGGCCATAATATGTAGCTGGCTGGAGTCCCAGAAGATCTGGCATACTTTAATGTTTGAGAATCCCATTTTATTTCTTAATAATCTCTTGAGAGCAATGAAAATCTTATAAATTTTGCCACGGAATGTCAGGAGTTTAAACTGGTGTTTTAGATGGTGGCAACTGCACTAGTGGCTTTTAATTATCCATCCTGCGCCTGCCATTTAGAATGTTTATTTTTGCTCTTGGGCAATTTTCAGAAATAAGCAAGGGAAAAGAGCCAAACCAAATAACAAAAATCAGATAAGAGTAATCACAAAAATTTTAAGCACAGGCATGCAGATCAAACAAAATATTAAACTAGGTGCACAGACCAAACAGAAAGTAAATTCACCAGAAAAGACATGCCTCACAAATGGAATGTGAATTCTGTAGAAATCACTGTTCTCAGTCCAGAAAGACATAGGTCTTTACACCAGAAAGGACTTATTAGAAAAGCTAAAAGGCCTTGTATCATCCCAGGAGGTAGGCACAGTCCTTTATTTAGATGGCTTAATCCAAATCAGATCCCAAATAATAGCAAAAAGCCTCTACCAAAAAAGAGAAAGGCTCAGCCTGAGAGAAAACTCACCAGGGAATAAAAGGTGAACCGTGTAACACATGCCAGTTCCAAATATCACTGATTCTTTCCAAGAATGATCTTTTTCAGGTCCCTTTTCAGACACCATATATTTCAACCTAAATTCCAAACAGAGAGGCTCTCTAAAAGAAAGGGTATTTATTTTGGGAATAGAGCATTGCAATGAAAATACACATGCCATAGTAAACTATGTGCATATTTAGGGAGGTAAGGGAAGGAAGATAAAGGCTTTTCTTCTTTCTTTTTTTTCGAGACAGAGTCTCACTCTGTCACCCAGGCTGGAGTGCAGTGGTGTGATCTTGGCTCCCCGCAACCTCCACCTCCTGGGTTCAATGATTCTCCTGCCTCAACCTCCCGAGTAGCTGGGATTACAGGCACCTGCCCCCACGGCTGGCTATTTTTATTATTTTTGTTTTTTGTATTTTTAGTTGAGACGGGGTTTCACCATATTGGCTAGGCTGGTCTCGAACTCCTAACCTCAGGTGATCCACCTGCCTCAGCCTCCCAAAGTGCTGGGATTATAGGCACTGGCCACCATACCTGGCTGACAAAGAATCTTAAAGGAAGAAAATGAGGATTACATAATTGTTTTGAAATAGTTATTCTTGGCTACAAAGATAAACAATAAGGCAGTTGCTGGGCAAATATCCTTGCTGAAGTATTTTTTGTATAAAGTCGCAATGGCCTTTGTGCAAGGCAGTGGTTTTTGCAGTCTTTTCGATAGCTTTCATTATCAGGCATACAAACCTTTTCTTCATGGCCTTTCCCAGTTCTATTTGTCGGGGTATTTTTTAATATTAGTGACTTCATTTTTATTCTGAAAACTTTCACAGTATAATATATGGCCTTTTGAGTTTGGCTTATTATATTTTCTTTCATTTATGCTTTCAAAATTTATACATGTTGTACCATGTATCAGTACTTCATGCCTTTTTTTAAATTATACTTTAAGTTCTAGGGTACATGTGCACAATGTGCAGGTTTGATACATAGGTATACATGTGCCATGTTGGTTTGCTGCACCCATCAACTCATCATTTACATTAGGAATTTCTCCTAATGCTATCCCTTCCCCAGCCCCCCACCCCCTGACAGGCCCCGGTATGTGATGTTCCCTGCCCTGTGTCCAAGTGTTCTCATTGTTCAATTCCCACCTATGAGTGAGAACATGCGGTGTTTGATTTTCTGTCCTTGTGATAGTTTGCTGAGAATGATGGTTTCCAGCTTCATCCATGTCCCTGCAAAGGACATGAACTCATCCTTTATTATGGCTGCCTTCATCCCTTTTTATGGCTGAAAAATTATTCCATTGTATGGATATACAATATTCTGTTTAATTCATTCATCAGTTGATGTATTTGGGTTGTTTTCACTTTTTCACCTTTTGGCTATTAAGAATAATACTTACTAGCTGTGACTAGGGAGGGTTAAAAAAAAGAATAATGCTGCTATGACTATGTATGTAGAAGTTTCTGTGTAAACATGTTTTCCATTCTCTTCCATATATACCTAGGAGCAGAATTACTGCATCATATGGGAACTCTATGCTTAACCTTTTTTTTTGAGACAGAGTCTCGCTCTGTTGCCCCCTCGCTCTGTCGCTCAGGCTGCAGTGCAGTGGCACAATCTTGGCTCACTGCAACCTCTACTTCCCGGGTTCAAGCGATTCTCCTGCCTCAGCCTCCCAAGTAGCTGGGATTAGAGGTGCGTGCCACCACGCTCGGCTAATTTTTTGTATTTTTAGTAGAGACGGGGTTTCACCATGTTAGCCAGGATGGTCTCCATCTCCTGACCTCATGATCCGCCGGCCTTGGCCTCCCAAAGTGCTGGGATCACAGGCGTGAGCCACCACACCCAGCCTGCTTAACCTTTTAAGAAACTGCCAGACTGTTTATCCAAGCTCAAGCCAGTGTTTGAACCCAGACAGTCTCACTCTATAGCCCTATGTTATACTTCCTCCATTGAAATGCTAATAAAAGCCATCCCACTTTAAAAAAAGGCATGAGCCACTGCGCCAGCACACAGTTCGTTTTAAAGGGCTAAGTCAAGATGTTGGAGGGGCTGCCTTCCTTCTGGAGGCTCTAGGGGAGAATCGACTGCCTTGCCTTTTTCAGCTTCCAGAAGCGGCCTCCATGTCTGCATTATCACAATCTCTACTTCTGCCGTCTCATGTTCTTCTCTGACTCTCCTGTCTGCCTCTTTTCACTTGTAAGGATCCCTGTAATTACTCTCTTGCCTGTCTCTTTCACTTGTAAGGATAATCCAGGATAATCTCTCCTTCTCAAGGTCCTTAATTCGATTGCATCTGCAAAGTTTCTTTTGCTATATAAGGTAACATATTCATAGGTTCCATGCATTAGGATATGGATGTTGTTGGGGAGCTATTATTTTGCCTGTCACACTCCACTACCTTCACGTCTTTGCTCAATATCCCTTTCAGTAGGGTCTTCACTGACCAGCCTTCATAAGATCGCATTATGTCTCTGCCTTTAAAAAATCCCCCTTCCTGAGCCGGGTGCGGTGGCTCACGCCTGTAATCCCAGCACTTTGGGAGGCTGAGGTGGCTGGATCACCTGAGGTCAGGAGTTTGAGACCAGCCTGGCCAACATGGTGAAACCCCATCTCTACTAAAAAATACAAAAAATTAGCTGGGCATGGTGGTGGGTGCCTGTAATCCCAGCTACTCAGGAGGCTGAGGCAGGAGAGTTGCTTGAACCCAGGAGGCGGAGGTCGCAATGAGCCGAGATGGCGCCATTGCACTCCAGCCTAGGCGACAAGAGCAAAACTCCATCTCAAAAAAAAAAAAAAAAAACCTCTTCCCTGTTTTTTTAGTGCTCACTACTATCTCATGTATGCTATATTTTTCTTATTTATCTTTTGTCTCTAACCAGAATATGAATTCCATGAGAGAACAGATTTTTGTCTACTTTTTCAGTGCTGTATTCCTAGTGCCAAGAACAATGCTTGACATTTGAATAGATGTCCAAGTACAGTTGAATATATATTTTTTAATGGAATGTAATTACATTTGTAGTATTTATTTCTCAGAAGAATAAACTTGATTGGTAACTTGAGTCAGGCTAGTTGGTATTTCATGATGATACAACATGAAATTTCATTAACAAAGGGTGTGTAATCTTAGGGATGCAGTACTGGAATTCCCTTATTGCAGTTAATACATTTGTATATAGATTTCCTATGGGAATGTGTAATGAAAAAAAGAAGCTGCTAACTGGAAGCATTAAAAGTGGAATCCATGAACTGCTTGTTAGTTGCTAAAATAAAGAATTTTGAAATCAGAGTATCGTGCAATATTAAAATTTGTGTTATAAATAACTCTAGATTAGTGCTTCTCAAACTTTAATATGCATATGAATCATAAACTATAATGTGCATATAAATTACCTGGGAACATTGTCAAAAATGCAGATTCTTACTCAGTAGGTCTGAGGTAGGGTCTGGCATTCTGTATTGAGTTTCTGGGTGATGTTGATGCAGCTGTTCTGTGGAATAGCAAAATGTTTCATGACATTAAAACCAGAAATTTCAAAAGTAATACTTTTTCTTTTGTAGGAAAGATGTTAAAAGCTGAAGTCTGGGAATCTGAAGCAAGAATCAGTCTGATCAAATCGTACCATCATGGGTTACTGATGTGATAGGGTATTTTCTGAACTGAAATATCACTTTCCTTTGACCAAACATCATGCACTGAAGACTGACATTTGTGATGTATAACGGCTGGTTTAAACATGAAGGCAGGGAAAAAGGCAGACTGTGGAAAAGTAGACTGAGGAGTGGCGAGGGATCAAGGAAGCAGAAGAAAAGACTGGAACGCCTACTTAATTTTTTGTAGGGTGTATTCGTCTGTTTTCACGCTGCTGACAAAGACATACCCGGGACTGGGTAATTTATAAAGAAAAAGAGGTTTAATGGACTCACAGTTCCATGTGGCTGGGGAGGCCTCACAATCATGGCGAAAGGCGAAAGGCATGTCTTACATGGTGGCAGACAAGAGAGAATGAGAGCCAAGTGAAGGGAAATCCCTTATAAAACCATCAGATCTCATGAGACGTATTCACTACCACGAGAACAGTATGGGGGAAACCATCCCCATGATTCAATTATCTCCCACTTGGTCCCTCCCACAACATGTGGGAATTGTGGGAGCTATAATTCAAGATGAGACTTGGGTGGGGATACAACCAAACAATATCATAGGGTAAGACTTTCATAAATACAAATCTATATTTACATAAATGAAATTATTAATATATCCCACATGTCAAACACTCTTTCTTCTCTCTTCCTTAGTCCTCCTACCCCACCTCCATGTTGCATGTCTGCAATCTTGAATGTATCCTTGCATCTTTTCCCAAACTTAAAATCATATATCATTCACACATGCATTGATTTTTTTTGGTTATTGTTTTTGTCATCATGAACAGCACACATCTGGAAGTGCTGGTGTAATTTATCTATTTTTTAAAGAAAATCAAAGAGAGGAAAATCTTAGAAACCTTTAGAATATCCATTAATACCATTAGGCTTTTAACAAAACTGTCCCACTCTCCTGGCTCATGAGATTGCTACTTTCCAAAAAGGAGTCGCTTTAAACTCTTAGTGATTTTATCTGGTATTCTGTTCTAGACAATATCTATTGGCTTTTTTTTTTCTTTTTTTTTTGAGAAGGTGTCTCGCTCTGTCACCCAGGCTGGAGTGTAGTGGCGTGATCTCGGCTCACTGCAACCTCCACCTCCCAGGTTCAAGCAATTCTCCTGCCTCAGCCTCCCGAGTAGCTGGAACTACAGGCACCCACCATCATGCCTGGCTAATTTTTGTATTTTTAGTAGAGATGGGGTTTCACCATGTTGGCCAGGCTGGTCTTGAACTCCTGACCTCAGGTGATCTGCCCCTCTTGGCCTTCCAAAGTGTTGGGATTACAGGCATGAGCCACTGTGCCCGGCCAGCTTTTTTTTTTTTTTTTTTTTTTTGAGACAGAGAGTCTCGCTGTGTGGCCTAGCCGGGAGTGCAATGGTGCGATCTTGGCTCACGGCAACCTCCGTCTCCCAAGTTCAACTAATTCTCGTGCTTCAGCCTCCTGAGTAGCTGGGATTACAGGCGCGTGCCACCATACCCAGCTAATTTTTTTGTATTTTTAGCGGAGACGGGGTTTCGCCATGTTGGCCAGGCTGGTCTTGAACTCCTGTCCTCAAGTGATCCGCCTGCCTTGGCTTCCTTCCAAGTGCTGGGATTACAGGTGTGAGCCACTGCATCCGGCTCTATTGGCTTTTTACAATGGAAGGTGAGGATTCAACTCTACATACCTCCTGCATCATCACGGTTATATCAACTTTTTGGTTAAGTCAGCTTTCATTATTGTTATGTGTGTTTAAATATTAGTCATACATGAGGATATAGTGTATTGTGATACAGCCTTTGCTTTTCATTTGCTTTATTGTGAAGTTTACCTATGTTAATTCACTTCCCAAATCTGAAGAAGTACCCTCAATGTATCCACTCATCAAGTAAATCCTCCTCTTTCTTTCCCTTGGAGACCTTCCTCCTAGAGTCAACTATACCCAGTTCTCATCTGGGCTGGCTACTCCTCCATCAGGATGTTGTATGATGTCTTCCTGAGACTCTCTTCACCATCCAGTCTTGAAGACAGACAAGCAAAGCGAGAAAGGACAATTGGGAAAGGATGATGTAATCAGAAGGATCAGCAGTCTCAGTGAGCAGCTGGAACATTGGGAATTGGAGGTGAGGGAGCTGCAACCACGGAGCTCTTGCTGCCCTGACCAGCCCTGCTTTAGGTTATTCAACATCTACCTCCAAGACAAATGTTGTTTGAGTTGCATTGTGAGGCCTCATTATATTAATGCTTCCAGTAAAAAAGAGGATATAGAAACTGCATCTTCTTCTTTAACAACTATGAATATTACTTTACTTGAGTACTTACCTAGGTCGCATATGTACATTTTTAGAAACTCAGTATTTTCATGCACCAGTCATTCAGAAGCAATTTTGAAATGCCATAGGATTTTTTTTAAGGTCTTAATGGACACTCATATTCACAAAGAGGCAAAAATCTTAAAAATGTTCATGTAGAATAGCTAGGGCATTTATAGCACACACAGAGATTAAGTTTTCTATCTCTGGCCTCAGACAGTCTGGGTTTAAAGACTGGTTACACAACTTATAGGCTATAAGACCTTGGGCAAATCAGTTAACTTCTCTAAGTCTCAGTCTCTTCTTCTGTAAAGTAGGAATGATGATAAAATAATAATAATAATAACACCTGCCTTAAATATTCGAATTAAAAGAAGTAATGCATCTAATGTACTTGGTGCAAGACCACATAGGAAAGAACAATTAGTATAAAGCATTTATTACGTATTTTCTTGCTGAAATATAAAGCAGCAACAAAAGTCTGAATGTGAAAAGCCATAGGACAATTTTATTGTTTTTAGGGGATTTGGATATTCTTTTTTTTTTTTTTTTTCTCGCTCTATTGGCCAGGCAAGAGTGCAGTGGCATGATCTTGGCTCACTGCAACCTCTGCCTCCCGGGTTCAAACAATTCTCCTGTCTCAGCCTCCCAAGTAGCTGGGATTACAGGCGTGTGCCACCACGCCTGGCTAATTTTTGTATTTTTAGTAGAGACAGGGTTTCACCATGTTGGCCAGGCTGGTCTCGAACTCCTGACCTCAGGTGATCTGCCCGCCTCAGCCTCCCAAAGTGCTGGGATTACAGGCATGAGCCACCCTGCCCACCCAGGATTTGGATATTCTAAAGGCTCACTGCACTAATTCATTCCTGTATTCGTTTATTAAATGATTATTAAGTACTTATTATGTTCCAAGTATTGTTCACAGTGCTGGAAACACATAAATGGTTAAAACAACAACAACAACAAATGCCTGTGTGGCATTACTCACAATAGCCAAGAGGTGGAAGCAATCCAAATATTCATCAATGGATGAATGGATAAAGAAAATGTGATAAATACATATAGTGGAACTGTTATGCAGCCTTAAAAAAGAAGGAATTCCTGTCATGTGCTATAATATGAATGAATCTTTGAAGAAATTATGGTTAAGTGAAATAAGCCAGTCCCAAAAGGATAAATACTATATGATTCCACTTATATGTAGTATCTAAAGTAGTCAAAAATCATGAAAACAAAGTTGAAAAGTGGTTGCCAAGGACTGAGGGAAGTGGGAAAGAGGAATCAGTGCTTTTTTTTTTTTTTTTGAGATGCAGTCTTGCTCTGTCGTCCAGGCTGTAGTGCAGTGGCATGATCTTGGCTCCCTGTAAACTCCGCCTCCCAGATTCAAGCGATTCTCCTGCCTCAGCCTCCTGAGTAGCTGGGATTACAGGTGCGTGCCACCATGCCCAGCTAATTTTTGTATTTTTAGTAGAGACGGGGTTGCACCATGTTGGTCAGGCTGGTCTCGAACTCCTGACCTTGTGACCCACCTGCTTCAGCCTCCCAAAATGCTGGGATTACAGGTATGAGCTACTGTGCCCGGCCGAATCAGTATTTTATGAAAGTATAGAGATTCAGTATTCTAAGATAAAAAAGTTCTAGAGATCTGTTGCAAAACAATGTAAATATACTTAACACTTGAACTTTACACTTAAAAATGGTTAAGATGACAAATTTAATGCTATGTATTTTTTATCACAATTAAAAAATAAAAGCGTGCAATTGGCAAATGAACTGCTGGGTTTACGATCGTTAAGGTGGAACAGTTCAGGGCCAGGCTGGGGAAATAACTGAGCTTGAAGGAAGGCAGCAGCAGTCAGGGACGTCAGCTGGATGGCTACCACCATCCATTAAGACTATAGTCCTCAAGGCCATCACTTGCAGATATCAGGCTATGCTCAAGAGACAGACATTATTTCAGTCATCACAACCAATCTTATATGATAAGTGCTATTGTTTTTGCAGTTCTGTAGATGAAAAACTCAATGTTTTCAGAGGTTAAGTAACTTGTCCAAGTGGTGGAAACAGTGATTTCCACTAGAGTAGTTCCAATGCATAACCCATTCTCTTAACCACTCTGCTCTACCTCCCTTGGGGAGATAGGGAAATTTGTGGGCCAGATGCCAAGTCCTTGAAGCAACAGCAGAATGCAAGGGTGATAATGAGAGGGAGGTGGTAGATCTGCCTATGGTATGAAACTTAAAGGAGGTAGGGTTTAGATAAAATGGGTCTGATCATATGTGCCAAATTTAGAAAAACAAAGAGATCAGTGATGAAGTCAGAATCAGTGAAATTGACATTAGGAACAAGGTAAGCAGAGAGAAAGTGAGAGAGGAAGCAAAGACAGAAATCTCACAATTCCTGTGGGCAAACACTCTCAACACAGCTGCTTTTTAAAAAAGTTGCTTCAATTTGCCTACTGTGTTCATATGCATATAAAATCATCTATGTAGATATTCTATATATTCTGTCTCAACATCCTTACATATAATCATTAGGTTAGGTAGTAAACAGGGTTCTAATCACTTTTATATTTTGAACTCATTTAAGATTTTTTTTAAATTTTGTTTTTTTAGACAGGGTCTTGCTGTCACCAGAAGTGCAGTGGCTCAATCTTTGTTAACTGCAGCCTCAAACTCCTGGGCTCAAGTGATCCTACTGCCTCAGCCTCCCAAGCAGCTGGGACTACAGGCATGGTTATTTTTTTTTTTTTTGAGACCGAGCCTTACTCTGTCGTCCAGGCTGTAGTGCAGTAGCACAATCTCAGCTCACTGCAACCTCCGCTTCCAGGGGCTCAAGTGATTCTTGTACCCTAGCCTCCAGAGTAGCTGGGATTACAGGCCTGTGCCACGACGCCTGGCTAATTTTTGCATTTTTACTAGAGACAGGGTTTCACCATGTTGGCCAGGCTAGACTCAAACTCCTGACCTCAAGCAATCCTTCCACCTTGGCCTCCCAAAGTGGTGTGATTACAGGTGTGAGCCACTGCACCTGGCCTTGAACTCATTTTAATGACTATCAAGTTATTTTATTGTTTTTAACTGTGGAGAAATACATGTAACAAAATTTATCATCTTGTCATCTTAATCATTTTAATTTATCATCTTAATCATTGTTAAGTGTTTGGCTCAGCGGTACTAAGTGCATGCACAATGTTGTGCAACCATCATTGCTATCCGTCTCCAGAACTCTTATCATCCCAAACAGAAACCCTGTGCCTATTAAATACCTCCTCATTTCTCCCTGCCCCCAGCCCCTGGCAACCACCATCCTATTTTCTCACATCCAAGTACTAAATAGGCCCAAACCTGCTTAGCTTCTGAGATCTGACGGGACTGGGCCTGTTCAGGATGGTATGGCCATAGGCCACCATTTTTTTTTTCTGTTTTTATGACTTTGACTACTCTAGGTACTTCGTATAAGCATAAACATACAATATATGAATGACTATCTAATGTTTAATACTGCCCAGCCAACCCCAAAGTCGTTCACTGCTGCTAACCTGCTTGGAGTAAACCTCACTGTAAGGAAATTCTCTCACCTCTGGGGCCGAACATCAGTTTTTTGAAATAAAAATCACTTTTATGAGACCAAAATTTGAGGGACTAGCGTAGCATTAAACAGAAACTTCAAAATTGAATAAGCTATAGTAGAAAATGAGCAGTGACAGTTTGGCCTGAGTTGAGGATCAATGATTTGTGTTGAATATTTGACATGTGAGTTCATCATTAAAAATGAGAAAATTTATCCTAAAATCAATCAGCTAGAAGTGATCTCCAAATTGTTCACCTTTCTATTTATTAGTGTAAAAGAACTGATTCAGGCTGGGTGTGGTAGCTCATACCTGTAATCCCAGCACTTTGGGAGGCAGAGAACAGATCATCGCTTGAGGCCAGAAGTTGGAGGCCAGAAGTTGAAGGCCAGTCTGGGAAACATAGTGATACGCCGTCTCTACAAAAAATAAACATTAAAAAAAAATGAGCTGGACATGGTGGTGCGTGCCCATAGTCCTAGCTACTCAGGTTGCTGAGGTGGGAGGACTGCCGGAACCCAGGAGTTCAGGTTACAATGAACTGATTGTGCCACTGCACTCCAGCCTGTGTGACAAAGTGAGAACATATCTCTAGACAAAGTAAGAAATCAAAACTGATTCAGTGCTTTTAACCAGGGCAATATTAGGACCTATCTATGGGAATTCCTTTGCTTTAGGGCAAGGTTTCTCAACTTGTGCATTATTGACATTTGAGGCCAGATAATTTTTTGCTGTGGAGGGCTGTCCTGTGTATTGTAGGAGGTTTAGCACCTTCCTTGGCCTCTACCCACTAGATGCTAATAGTGCCTCCACATCCAAATTGAGATAATCAAAAATGTCTCCAGATATTGCCAAATGTCCTCTAGCAGGCAAAAGTTATTGCAGTTGAGAATCACTGCTTTAGGAAGATAGAGAAGAAAAAGCACATTTTTTGCTTTATTGATGTAATCTAACTTTGATTCTACATCTCCACTCTGACCTAAACTTTGATGAAAATTATTGTAAATGTGGCTTTAGACTAAAACTAGCAAAACTGTCAGGCAATCTCTTTTTGCATTCACTTCCAATAAATAATAGATTTACAGTTTCTTAAGGGGAAAAATACTGCCCCATGAGTCTGCCATTAACATTGAATGAATACAGGGAGACCAGAGCTGCACAAAGCATGCTGGTCAGCATGGTTTGCAAAAAGCAGCATCCCTGGGCGCTTTCCTACCCCTAGTAACAAGCCAGCCCCTCCCATACCACTCTAATTTCTGAGGACACATTAACACGTTTTTCCCATTACCAGATCCACAACTACATATTTATAGCATGCAGACTTTAGGGGTGTCAGATGCACAGCAGGTGCTCAAATATTTAATAAGTGAATGAAGGACATCAGAACCAGGTTAGTAGTAGAGGCCAATATGTAAAAAACTGGAGTCTAAACCATCTCACTTCTGAAGTTTTCAGATTATGTAAAATTGAAGTGTTTGAGATGTTTATTCTAATTGCATTATTCTGCTGAAGTCTTCAGTGGAATCCTTAGCTCACAGACTATACCATAGAATATATATCTTCTATGACTCCATCTTGGGCCATTCCCCACTATCTCATGTTCTAGTCAAACCAAGTTGTGTTTTAACAGGGGCCAGTTGGGGAGATACTATGTTCAGTTTGGAAAAGGAAATTCAATAGTATAACTTTACAAGATGAGAAAAACTTTTGAAATACTAACCAATAAAAGAAAAGCTATATCCAAGTTTGCTTGCTTGCAAGGATGCACAGATTCTTTTTTTTCTTTTGTATTTTAGAGATGGGGTCTCACTATGTTGCCCAGGCTGGCTTCAAACTCCTGGGCTCAAGTGATCCTCTTGCCTCAGCCTTCTGAGTATCTGGGACCACAAGTATGTGCCACCACGCGTGGCTGTTTTTGTTGCAGATATTTTTAAAGGAGAAGGGAGGGAGATTTTTTAAATTTATGAAAATAAACAGTGGTTTATAAAGTTCCAGTGACATGCCCTAATGCTTCTTGCCATTTTATACATCGCTGCCTTGCTACTTTTGCTTCCTTTCTCTGCTCACTCTATAACCCCCAATGTATCTCAGATACATTCTGCCTTTAGACTAGGTTTAAGCATCACCTCTTTTTCTAGGAAGCGTCTAATGATTACACCTTATTTGCAACTCCTCCAGCCCCAGCTCCTAGCTCCCATCATTGTACCCTTTGTTTACATCATAGCACTAACCACACTGTATTATAGTTATGTGCTTTACTGTGTTCTTGAAGGGAGGTACTCAGGTATCTGTTGCATGAATGAATGCAGGTAAATTTGAATACTGAAAATCGGGTCTGTATAAAGTAAAAAAATCTTGTTTCCCTGTTCTACTGTAGATTACCATTATAATAATAAACATTGCTATTTAAGCAACTACTGTCATCTTCAAATAAACAATGACTTTCTACACTTAGCAATTCCATATTAAAGTCATGTATAAAATTGCCTACTATGAAATAATTGTAGATTTGCCAAAGATGTAGCTATTTGTTATAAGAATATTCAGTGAATATTAACAACCCAAGTATTAATGCTGCACACATAGAATGGAACACTTTGCTCCATTAGAAGCTACCTTTTAGAACAAAGAATATATTCAAAAGTATTGTTAAGGGCCGGGCATGGTGGCTCACGCCTGTAATCTCAGCACTTTGGGAGGCCAAGGTGGGTGAATCATTTGAGGACAGAAGTTCAAGACCAGCCTGGCCAACATGGTGAGATCCTGTCTCTTCTAAAACAAAAATTAGCCAGGCGTGGTGGCATGCGCCTGTAATCCCAGCTACTCGGGAGGCTGAAGCAGAATTGCTTGAACCTGGGAGGCTGAGGTTGCAGTGAGCTGAGATTGCATCATTGCACTCCACCCTGCCTGGGAGACAGTGAGACTCCATTTCAAAAAACAAACCCCACCCCACAAAACCCCCAAAAGTATTGTTAAATAACATGCACAGAACAAAAGTATTCAAAATGTTAGTTAATTCTAATCCTGTCACTCTTCCAGTGAACAAAATTTAATGTTTCCTTAGAGTTTTCAGTATTACATCAAACTCATTATCTTAGTATTCTAAAAAATAGCAAGCAATACAGATTATCTTTAGTGGTGATATTAAAAATAATTTTTTTCTTCTTCAGTTTTTCATTATTTTCCAAATATCCTACAATAAAGATGGATTATTTTTTTAACTGATAGGTTTTCTTTTCTTTTTTTTTTTTTGAGATGGAGTCTTGCTCTGTCCCCCAGGCTGGAGTGCAGTGGTGTGATCTCGGCTCACTGCAAGCTCCACCTCCCAGGTTCACGCTGTTCTCCTGCCTCAGCCTCCCGAGTAGCTGGGATGACAGGCGCCCGTCACCTCGCCTGGTTAATTTTTTGTATTTTTAGTAGAGACAGTGTTTCACCATGTTAGCCAGGATGGTCTCAATCTCCTGACCTCGTGATCTGCCCGCCTCGGCCTCACAAAGTGCTGGGATTACAGGTGTGAGCCACTGCGCCCAGCCTTTCTCTTTTTTTTTTTTCAACAACGGAATTCCAAACCTTTTATATAGCTGCAAAACTGTACTAATTGCAACAAAATGAATTAAACTAATACCAGAAGCAAAGATATAAAAAATTAAGTTTAAAAAGCCTCATGTATTATGGAGTAATATGCTAATTATCATTTCTATTTACTGTAAATGCTATTCTAATTGAGCAATTATAAGCTACATTTGAATTAACAAATAGACCTGGCCTTATCAATGATGTTATCAGTAAGATTCCAGTCTTTTACTGTAAGACATAACTTAATAATAAAAGTAATTTTGACTTAAAGTCTGTAAGAACAAAATATGAAGGAACACAGCAGATTAACTACAAAATTGAAGCCTCAGGTTCAAACCACGTGTTACTTGAAAATGTCAGAAGTATATTATAGATTTTGAAACCCAGAAGAAATAAACATGTTTTACAATCTGGAATATATAATTTTAATTAGTTCTCAGCAGTGCAGTAAATGAACAACACTTATTAATAATTAATTTGGGAGAGAATAGCAGGAGGAAAAATATAAACAGTAGCTTTTTGTGACCATTTTTAAGTAGCTGACATCTCAGTATGTTTCTGGAATGAACAAATTAAGGGTGTATTGTATATAGTGATTTAAATAATCAGCTTTCTTATAGTCTTATCAACTGAGATTATAAAATTGTAAACACAATTTTTCCATGTTTACATCTACTAGCTTTCATTTGGACACATTAAACCATACTTTTCCGTTATGTAGTTAATTCATTTCTTGAGTGCCTGCCTGCCATTAGATGCCAGGTGCTTATCTAATTTTCCAGTTAGTTACTATTCAGCTTAAGTTACTCTACTTGGTTGTCAACAGTAGTTAAAGCAGTATCTTAAACCAGAGGTCAAAATTAAATCAATATTTTGATTCGAAATGATTACAAACATATCCAAAGGTCATAAAATGCTACTGAGAAGAGTTCAGTGTTTAAAATGCATTTTCTTCTTACAGATAAGCTGTAATATATACATGCGTATGTAGCTATATACCTTTGATTGTGGTAGCTACACCTGAAAAATCTTTTCTCCTCAGATGGACTTACAAAATTCAAGAGACCACCACTGATACAAGACCGTCTAAAGTTAAAATAAAACTGAGTGACTTGTTACACAGTGAGACAGAAAAACTGATATACATTATTAACTTTTTCAAGTAATGTTATGTACAGTTTTATTGCCAGTATATGCACAACGGTAAGCATAGAACTATAAATACACAATGTAATTAACAGTAGAAAACAAAATTGTTACAGGTAGAGGGAGAGGATATAGAGAAACTTTTCCTGCTGCTAGAACAGAAAGAAAGGAAGGGGAAAGCCTATGACAAATCATCCATTCAGTACTCTTGTCTTAAATTCTTTACATATATTTCTACATTTTTTTCAGTTAAACAAAGTACAGATAACTCTGCAACAATGGCAAACTGCTTCCCTAATAGCTATTTGCCTTTTCAATCAAATTCACTTTATATTAGGATTAAAAAAAAGTAAAGATGATAAATCATTAGTATCCTGGTTCCAAATTATCTAATTTGGCCTTTCACCAAAACTGGTAATTTTTGAGTCGGCTGCACATGAAAAGAATGGGTGTAGCAAGAGGTGATTAAAAAAATTTGCTAAAAAGTAACAGAAAATCACCCTTTAAGTAGTTTTCCAAAAGACACTATAGGCAGCAGCTCAGTTAAAAGTATTAGCCCTGAAGAGGTAGAGAATTTGAGCCCATTATACAAAGACAGCCTTGGCACCATCTTCTCTCTCATCAGGATCAATATTTTCAAGTAAGACAATTTCATGGTAAAAGGAAACCAGGTTCCACCATTTAAAGAAAAGGTGCTGGTCACTCCCATGTCTCGATAATTTGTTTATTACGTGAGAAACAGAAGACGGTCAAGGACACACACGCACTTGATTTTTTTTGTCCGTTTCCATTATCAAGTTTATTCATAAGTGAATTTGATATTAATAAATACAAAAAAGCATCATTCACAACAAAGATATAAACAAACCAAAATAAACCCTGCAATAAAACCTTCTATTTCAGTAAGTATCAAGAAAAAACAGGCAGATGATTTGGTGCAGCTTTCTTAAGGGATCATAGAAGGGACATGGTTTTAAATAAAGATGGCAAGATCAATAACCAATAGACAATATCAGTTTTACAGAACTGGCTGATTCTGTAACATCTGTCTTTGAGGTTTTAGTTTTCAAACTATAGATCACCCCAAAGAAGTTGCAGCTAATGACATGTATCACCATCACACAAACGGAGTCCAGCTGTAGTTCAAATTAGTCCTGCTTTGTTTCACATCATTTAAATATTTCTAGCATAGGACATGATACGAAACAAAACTCAAAGTAGCAATAAAAATATTATTCTGCAGTTGAATAAAAGCAAAAATGTTTTAGACTGTTAAACTTTTAAAGCTTTAAGCATTCCTGTTTAACCAGCATTTAAAAAAATTTATACAATCATAACACTGGCAAAGGTTAATGGGAAGACAAAGTACAAACATGTGAAATGATGAATTAAATTAAAAATTACTTTGTGTCGATCAATTGATGTTAATACTGCTTCTTCCTGAATTTGGAATAACTATCATAAAAGTTACATGCAGACTGAGGATAGTCCTCTGTTACAGAAAATACAAAACGAAACGAAACAAAAAACTAAAACTGGGAAACAATAGTAAGTTCCAAAGGATGTGTTTGAGAATTTCCTTTCATTGATGAGGGTGGTCTATCTGTCCTTTCTTTTGAGAGACCTGGTTCGCTGTGATGAGCTTCACTAACTTTGTCCAGAAACATCAGTAGTGGGATCAGCTCCTCCAGAACCTGTTTGTGCACGTTTGATGTAAAGATTCAGTAGCTTCATCTGCAGATTCAAGCCAAATAAATGTCATTTGAGCAAGCTGCTCCAAATTATAAGATACTCATTAAAATATTATATACATATATGTGAGCTCTGAAAGATAGATTTTAGGCTGGGGGTTATTATAATGCCCAAGTTATTGTTGATAATTAGGAATAATAAATTATTATTTTTTTGCCTAGCACATCTGAAAAAAATATAAAAAGTCAAAAAAGTTTCTAAGTCTTGAAAGTTGTTCATGACAGAGTATTTTATCATGTCTTTTCAAAATATATTGTAGGGATCACATATAAAACTTTTGATATGGTCTAGCTCTGTGTTCCCACTCAAATCTTATCTTGAATTGTAATCCCCATGTGTTGGGGGAGGGTCCTTGTGGGAGGTGACTGAATCATGGGGGCAGTTCCCCTGTGCTGCTCTAGTGATAGTGAGTTCTCACGAAATCTGATGGTTTTGTGAGGGGCTTTTGCCCGCTTCCCTCTGCAGTTCTCCCATTCTTCTCCTTCCTGCCATCATGTGAAGAAGGACATGTTTGCTCACCCTTCTGCCATGACTGTAAGTTTCCTGAAGCCTCTCCAGCCATGCGGAACTGTGAGTCAATTAAATCTCTTTATGAATTACCCAGTCTAGGGCAGTTCTTTTTTTTTTTTTTTGAGATGGAGTCTCACTCTGTCGCCCAGGCTGGAGTGTAGTGGCGCAATCTCAGCTCACTGCAAGCTCCACCTCCCAGGTTCACACCATTCTCCTGCCTCAGCCTCCCAAGTAGCTGGGACTACAGGCGCCTGCCACCACGCCTGGCTAATTTTTTATATTTTTAGTAGAGATGGGATTTCACCGTGTTAGCCAGGATGGTCTTGACCTCCTGACCTTGTGATCCACCCACCTCGGCATCCCAAAGTGCTGGGATTACAGGCGTGAGCCATCGTACCTGGCCTACGGCAGTTCTTTATAGCAGCATGAAAACAGACTAATATAACATTAAAGTAAACTCAGAAGTCACCATTAAAGCAATAATAACAAACAATTGAGTACTAGGTGTTACACGATATGCTGTTTTACATTATATCTTTATCTTCATATTTTATAGATGAGGAAATCACAATATAGAATGGTTAAGTTACTGCCTGAGGTCACAGGGGTGGGTAAGAAGTGGGCAAAAATAGGAATTCAGGTATTTGGGTTACAGGACCTAAGATCTTAGACCATGAAGCCACTGTCATCCTACCAAGAATGTTTTAAATATCTCTGTGTCATTCTGCAGTCTTTGTATGAGATCATGACTTTATGAAGTTTGTAATCAATAAATATACAATTCTGTGTTCTACTTTTTTTTTTTTTTGATACAGGGTCTTGCTCTGTTGCCTGGGCTGGAATGCAGTGGTGTGATCACGGCTCACTGCAGCCTGAACCTCCTGGGCTCAGGCAATCCTTTCACCTCAGCCTCCCAAGTAGCTGGGACCACAGGCACATGCAATCATGCTTGGCTAATTTTTTTTCTTTTTTTGTAGAGACAGGGTGTTCCTATGTTGACCAGGCTGGTCTTGAACTCCTGAGGTCAAGTGATCCTCCCACCTTGGCCTCCCAAGTGCTGTGGGAGCTACCACATCTGGCCTACTTGTTTCATCTAACATTATTCCAAAATATTTTTTCCACCTACCTACTGTCTTCACATGTAACATTATTACTGGCTACCTACTGTTCTGATACAGTGCTGAATTTTAATTGTTTTGGAAGGTTTGCTTTTTAAACATTAACTCTTTGATCCAAGAGTTTTTAACCTGGTAGCCATGGGATTCAGGGGATCACAGAACCCTCTGAAACGACATGTAATTGTTTCCATTATGCATTTTTCTATTTTTTTAAAACTTTGTCTCTCATGGTTTTATCTGAATGCATTTTTCTTAAGATGAGATTTTACCTAAGTCTCGAGGTGGTTTATAACCCGAGTTAAGAATTACTGTTAAATCTATCTATAACTTAATGTAAAGTGTGTTACCTAGGCTCATTTTCCATTATATGTATATTCTGCTTTTTTGCTATTAAAAGATAAATTTGACCACAGTAAGACAATCCTTGGGGTTTCAGAAATTCTTTAAGTGACAGTGAGTGCTTTCTGCTAAATGGTTCATAAGCCATGATTCAACAATCAGAAGTTATCTTCACCCTTGAGAACAAACTTCTAATTCAAAACAATTATTATCATTTTTATTATTAGAGACACGGTCTTCTCAGTATGTTGCCCAGGCTGGTCTCAAATTCCTGGTCTCAAGTGATTCTCCCACCTTGGCCTCCCAAAGTGATGGGATTACGGGTATGAACCACTTTGCCTGGCCACCTTAGTAGAATGAATTTTAAAGTACTGGTAGTAGCAATCAAATGAGAAAGGCAAGACTTACTTATTTTTTAAAGTCTGATCAATGAATTAGAAAACTTTTATTTTAACATACCAAGTTAAAGTTGCACATTAATTTGGATAATAGAAAGAGAAGAACAAATATTTGATTATCATAGTTCTTAAGGGGAAAAATTTTTTAATGTGCAAATATTCTATATTTGGAGAGATATACAGTAATCCATTAATATATATAACCACAACAGTCTATTTATTCTTAATAAAACAGTGGTCAGGGGTAAAGATTTGGGTCTGGGATTTGGTAAGGAGTCAGCTGACTATTATAAATAACCAGAAGCTGCAGGCATTTTCTCTCACAGAAACCTACCAATCACCCCAACAAACTGCTGACTTCACCTGAGTGAACATCTAACAAATGTTAGAGTAGAAAAAGATAAAATACAAAACAGAAATAATAAGGGCAAGTTGGATGCTCAAAGCCTGACTTATTAAATGCCAAATAAAAAGCTTACTGTTACAGACATGTAACTAAGTTTTGAAAGATGTACTATGGCCACCATCTCTAAAACACAGCAGCACTACTTACTTTACTGCCAGTAAGTTGACTGAGATGTGGTTTTAGTTCATCACCAATTACCGCATGAACAGCCACCAGGCAGAAGACACAAGCTTTCCGAACACTGCTCTCTGAATTATCATAACCCTACGGAGAGAAGTCCACTGTTAGTACTCCAGGGGATCTGAGAAAACTACCTTTTTAACAGGGACAGAAGATGCAGCTGAAAGATGAAATCTCGAGCATACTAAGGAGAGAAAAGTGCAGATCAAAGTTAACTTTTTAACCTTTTCAAGCATAGACAATGCCCTTCTCTCCCTTCACTTCCCCTACTGCGCCCTCACTGTTAGCCCTCTATATCAGGTTCTTACTTAGTCTGGAAAGCTGCACTTCTCTGACTCTGAGGCTGCTCACTTGCCAATTCACTCTGAAAAAAGTCTCCAGACTAACTTTCCTAAAGCATTAGGTTTTAAGGCAGTCAGCGCTCCTCACTATCCGATAAAACCTAAACTCATTGGTTTGGTAGCTCAAGGTAGTCACATAATCCAGGCCCGATTAAGTTTTACATCTGTTCCATCCCTGCGATTACTTTCTCTAATAAATCTAGTCTATGTAAACTATTCCCCTATGCTTTAATTGTGCCTTTAATAACCTAATTTTATTTAAAAAATTAACTTGTTTCTAATTGACAAATAATAATTGTATATATTTATGGGGTATAATGTGATGTTTCAATACATGTACACTGTGGAATGACCAAATCAGGCTAATCAACATATCCATCACCTCAGATACTTATCATTTCTTTGTGGTAACATTTAAAATGCATTTTCTTTTATAATTGCTACTTTGAAATATACATTATTAACTAGTTACTGTGCTGTGTAATAGATAGCTAGAACCTAATACTCTTTAACTGAAACTTTGTACCTTTTGACTAACATCTTCCCTTTCTCTGTCCATCTCTCCCACTTACGCTTTTGATCACACTACTTACTCTATTTCAATACTCTACAGCAATCTTATCCATGAAATATTTTTGAATCAATTATCTGAATGAATATGCACATTTTACTCCAGGGAAAAAATAGAGCTCATCTCCACTAAAATCCTAATCATTTTATCTTTCTAAAACAACTGCAGAAACATTAAAATATCAATAGATATCTAGCTAAAAGAAGTACATTATTCCTAAGTCATGCAATCAAACTGTTAATTTTATTTTCCATCATTTTAATATAATTGCAATTATAATGTAAATGAACTTTGCTATATGGTCTTTATAATAATGATATGAGGCATTTAGTATGCTTCCTAATTTAACCATTCTAGAGTATTGTAAGTTTACATCTTCCTCCCCAATAACCTCCTTCCTGCGAAATTTCTCCTATTACAAATAACACTGCAAAGAGTATGGCATTCAATGTTTAAATATTTAAGTGCCTGGTATGTGACAAGAACAGGCCAGGTAAATAATGTTCAGTGTCCAAAAAGACACGCACTGTCCCTTCCCAGAACAGTTAGGGAATCACATGGCAGAATGAGGTATTATGGGCAAGGAGTGGAATAGGAATGTAATATTTATGATTGGATAATATTCCATTGTAAGATATATCATGTTGTTTATCCATTTATTAATGGATATTTGGGTTGTTTTCACCTTTTGGCTACTGTGAATAGTGCTGCTATGAACATTCATGTATAACTATTTAAATATTTGCTTTGACTTCTTTTGGGTATATACCTGGGAATAGAATAGGTGGGTTATATGACAATTTTGTGTTAACTTTATCTTTTTCCTTTTTTTTTTTTTCCTTGAGATGACGTCTTGCTCCGTTGCCTAGGCTGGAGTGCAGTATGTGATCTCAGCTCACTGCAACCTCCACCTCCAGGGTTCAAGCAATTCTCCTGCCTCAGTCTCCCACATAGCTGCGATTACAGGTGCCCGCCACCATACCTGGCTAATTTTTGTATTTTTGGTAGAGATGGGGTTGCATCACGTTGGCCAGGCTGCTCTTCAATTCCTGACCTCAAGTGATTCACCCGCCTCGGACTCCCAAAGTGCTGGGATTACAGGTGTGAGCCACCGTGCCCAGCCTTTATGTTAACTTTTTGAGGAACTGCCAAACTGCATTCCACAGCAGCTGTACCACCAATTTGTATTTATGCAAGCAATGTATAAGGGTTCCAATTTTTGTATATCCTCATCAAAACCTGTTATTTTTGTTCTTTTGATCACAACCATCCCAGTGGGTATGAAGTGGTATCTCATTGTGGTTTTGATTTCCGTAATTACTAATGACACCAAGCATCTTTTCACGTACTTGCTGGCCATTTGTACATCTTCTTTGAAGAAATAGCTATTCAAGTCCTTTGTCCATTTAAAAGTTATTTATCCTTTTGCTGTTGAGTTATAAGAGTTCTTTATATATACTCTGGATAGTAGACCATTATCAGATATATAATTTGCAAGAATGTTCTCCCATTCTATAGGTTGTCTTTTCAGTTTTTTGATTAGGTCCTGAGATGAACAAAAGTTATTAATTTTGATGAAGTTCAACTAACCTATTTTTTATTTATCATTGATGCTTTAGGTGTCATATCTAATAATCCACTGCCATAGAGGATGAACTTAAATCTAAGGTCATAAAGATTTATCGCTATGTTTTCTTCTATGAGTTTTATAGTTTTAGTAGCTATATTTAGATCACTGATTTGTTTGAGTAAATTTTGTTTACGGTATGTGGTCACTGAAGTCTCTTTGTTACCTCAGCAGTCAGCCAGTGACCTGACAGAGATTTCCTTAAATGCCTGGGGTCAAAACAAAACAAGACAAACTCTCCCAGTCTTTGCAGATTGACTCTGAGCTGCGTAATCATTCAATTAGCTAGGCTGCCTACAATTCTGTCTTAGCCCAACTCCTACTTGCATGGAGCCCAAAGAACATCCAGAGGTCCAAGCCTAGGGCCCTCTAAGATGGTGGTCCCCAGCCTTTTTGGCACCAGGGACTGGTTTCGTGGAAGGCAATTTTTCCAGATGGGGAAGGGTGATGGGGGGATGGTTTCAGGATGAAACTGTTCCACCTCAGATCATCAGGCATTAGATTCTCATAAGAAGCATGGAACCTAGATCCCTCATATGTGCAACTCACAATAGGCTTCATGCTTCTGTAAGAATCTAATGCCACTGCTGATATGACAGGAGGCGAAGCTCAGGTGGTAATGCTCGCTTGCCCACTGCTCACCTCCTGCTGTGTGGCCCAGTTCCTAACAGGCCATGGATCAGTACCAGTCCATGGCCTGGGGGTTAGGGACCCCTGCTCTAAGGTCTTTTCTGAGCATACTTTTGGTGGATTCCTCAGTACACGTGGGCCCAGCAAAACCCTTATTTCACCAATTATCTTCTTCCTCAGCTTCCTCCTTCCCAGGCTTTTGTTTGCTGCTTGTCTTGTCTGCTCTCCCTTGCCTCAGGTGGCTATGGGTAGTATGTTTTTAAATCTTTTCAATAGACTCCACTTAGGAAGCCACTTCAGCCTGATGGGAGGTGAAACAAAGGCTAGTCTCTGTGCCAGCCTCTCAGGGAATGCCAGAGATAAAAACAACAACAACAACAAAAAAAACATAACCACAATTTTTTGAGAACAAGGTCCGTGTCCTTCTTGGCACCAGCAAGCTACACCACAAATATGGGCCACCATCATCAAGGCTACTGAGCATGGGGGATGGTAGGCAGTTAGGTAAGTTTCTTACTGAAAGTAAAAAAGTATTTTCAGTACATGAAAAAGAATGAAGTTGAAACCCTACCTCACACCATATACAAAAATTAACTCAAGGAGTGATGCACAGAAAATGGCAGACAGAGTAGGAAGCTCCAAGAATTGACCCCTCTACTTAAGCAACCACTGAGCTGGCCAAAATGAATAGAATCATGCTACAATAATATATGAAGTGATTTTCAGTGGCTGCTAAAATCATTAGGTGAAAAGATGATGGGGCAAGGTATATAATGGAGGGATTAGACTAATAACATCTGAACCTACTGATCAATCTTAACATCACTGAAGGCGGGACAACTAGACATTATGTGTCATTCAATGAGATGCCACCTAAAAAAGTTTTCTTATTTGGCTTGGCGGCTCATGCCTGTAATCCCAACACTTTGGGAGGTGGAGGCAGGAGGACTGCTTAAGCCCAGGAGTTGGAGACCAGCCTAAGCAACATAATAAGACACTATCTCTACAAAAAATTAAAAAAATTATCCAGGCAACTCACCACCTAAAACAAACAGGAAATTAAGCCAGAAAGTAATCTTTAAAACATTATACTATAAACTGGAAGTATTAAGCCAGAAAGTAATTTTTAAAACATTATCCTATGTCCTGAAAGTGTAAACTTCATGAAGTATTTAATATGACATGATACTTAGAATTTGCTTTGAAATAGGCCAGGTGCAGTGGCTCATGCCTGTAATCCCAGCACTTTGGGAGGCCGAGGCGGGTGGATCATGAGGTCAGGAGTTGAAGACCAGCCTGGCCAAGATGGTGTAACCTTGTCTCTACTAAAAACTACAAAAATTAGCCGGGCACGGTGGCAGGCACCTGTCGTCCCAGCCAGATACTCAGGAGGCTGAGACAGGAGAATTGCTTGAACACAGGAGGCAGAGGTTTCAGTGAGCCGAGACTGTGCCACTGCACTCCAGCCTGGGTGACAGAGTGAGACTCTGTCTCAAAAAAAAAAAAAAAAAAAAAAAAAGAATTTGCTTTGAAATAAAATTTGATGTATTTTAATTCATTGTAGTATTATTCTAAAGTATTGAAAGTAAGCCTTTTTCTTTCATTAAGTACTCTCTTGGTTACTATAAGTTTTTGGTTAGATCCTAGAGTTCCAAAAAAGTTGATTCTATTCATTTTTTGCCAGCTCAATGGTTGCTTAAGTAGATGGATCAATTCTTGGAGCTTCCTACTCTGTCTGCCATTTTCTGTGCATCACTCCTTGAGTTAATTTCTGTATATGATGTGAGGTAGGGGTTCAACTTCATTGTTTTTCATGTGGAAACCCAGTTGTCCTAGCATCACATTTATTAAAAATACTCTTCTTCCCCACAAAAAACTGTGATAATCAATTGCCTATAAATGTGAGGGTTATTTTTGGATTCTATTTCATTGATCTATTAAGTCTACCTTTACGACAGTACCATGTTGTCTTTACTATCATAGCTTTGTAATACGTTTTAAAATTGAGAGTGTAAGTACTCCAATTTTGTTCTTTTTCAAGTTGATTAGATTCTTCTTTTTTTTTTTTTTTGAGAAGGAGTTTCGCTCTTGTTGCCCAGGCTGGAGTGCAATGGCTCAATCTCAGCTCACTGCAACCTCTGCCTCCTAGGTTCAAGTGATTCTCTTGCCTCAGCCTCCCGAGTAGCTGCGATTACAGAGGCGCACCACCACACCTGGCTGATTTTTTGTATTTTTACTAGAGACGGGGTTTCACTATGGCCAGGCTGGTCTTGAACTCCTGACCTCAAGTGATTTGCCTGCCTCAGCCTCCCAGAGTGCTGGGATTACAGGCGTGAGCCACCACACCCAGCCAAGTTGATTAGATTCTTGAGATTCTTTAACAGTTGATAACCTCCTCTTCCTCTTTCTTCATGCCATTTCTTTATTAAAGAAATTTGGCAGTTTTCCTCGTAGAATTTCCTACATTCTGAATTTGACAGAATATACCCTTAAGGTACAATTTAACATGCTTCTCTATTCTCTGAA
The DNA here is from genome assembly GCF_028858775.2 of Pan troglodytes. Classification (NCBI taxonomy): domain Eukaryota; kingdom Metazoa; phylum Chordata; class Mammalia; order Primates; family Hominidae; genus Pan; species Pan troglodytes. The sequence goes on from NC_086015.1 coordinate 37,521,067, forward strand.
CTTCCTTTAAACTGACAGTTAAACTGAAGACTAGATTAGATTTAGGTTCAATTGCTTTAGAAAAGAAAACTTTTAATTTTTATTTTTTGGAGACAGGATCTTGCTCTGTCACTTAGGCTGAAGTGCAGTGGTATGACTGTGGCTCACTGCAGTCTCTACCTCCTGAGCTCAAGTGATCCTCCCACTTCAGCCCCCCAAGTAGCTGGGACTACAGGCACATGCCATCACGCCTGGCTAATTTTTAAAATTTTTTTTGTAGCAACAGTTTCTTATTATGTTGCTTAGGCTGGTCTCCAACTCCTGGGCTTAAGCAATCCTCCTGCCTTAGCCTCCCAAAGTGTTGGGTTTACAGGCGTGAGCCACCAAGCCAGGCAAGAAAACTTTTGTCTAGTTGTCCCACCTTCAGTGATATTAAGATTGGTCAGTAGGTTCAGATGTTGTTAGTCTAACTCCTCCATTATATACCCTGCCCCAACATCTTTTTACCTAACGATGTTGGTGGCTACTGAAAATCACTTCATATATCCAATGTTTCAATGAGGCCAAATATATATATATATGTGTGTGTGTGTATATATATAATATATATATATATTATATATATATATATATATATATATATTTTTTTTTTTTTGGAGACAGGCTCTTGCTTAGTCACCCAGGCTGGAATGCAGTGGCATGATCACAGCACACTGCAGCCTCAAATTCCCAGGCTCAGGTGATTCTCCTACCTCAGCCTGCTGAATAGCTGGGACCATAGGCATGCCACTGTGAGCCACCAACCCAGGTAAGAAAACCTGGCTAATTAAAAACAATTTTTTTGTAGAGACGAGGCATCACTATGTTGCCCAGGCTGGTCTCGAACTTCCAGGCTCAAGTGATCCTCTTACCTTGGCTTCCCAAAGTGCTAGGATTACAGGTGTGAGCTACCACACACTGCCTAAGAAATATATATACATATTTTTTGTTTGGAGATGGAGTCTCACTCTGTCTCCCAGGCTGGAGTGCAGTGCTGCAATCTTGGCTCACTGCAACCTCTACCTCCCGGGTTCACGCCATTCTCCCGCCCCAGCCTCCTGAGTAGCCAGAATTACAGGCGTCTGCCACCAGCCAACTAACTTTTGTATTTTTAGTAGATATGGGGTTTCACCATGTTGGCCAGGCTGGTCTCGACCTCCTGACCTCAAGTGACCTGCCCTCCTGGGCTTCCCAAAGGGCTGGGATTACAGGCATGAGCCACCACACCTGGCCAAAAATAATTTTGTAAGTCAATAATTTCTTCTGAATTTACTAGCTGGAATCCTTCTAAAAGTACTTTATCTCATCAAATATTTGGTTATCCTGAAAATAGGATAGGTAGTCTATGTGCTTTGATTCTTTCTCTTTATTAACCAATTTTGGGAATAACCCAATAATCTTCAAAGTTGGCCAGTTTTTAAAGTATCAATAAAAACTCACGAATTTCACTTTAAAATTTGATGTATTTTAATTCATTGTAGCATTATTCTTTTTGACCCTCAAATATGAATAGTTTCCTTGCTTTCAGTCAATAATTCTCAGGCTCATTTTATACATTACCTGCTCCAAACCTGGACTCAGTCATTTTCCCAAAGACACCTGACTCTTTTGAGTGGAAAATGGTATTTGAAGACCACAATCTGGGTGGTAGGGATGCTCAGTGTTACTGAGTTGATACTGATTCAGAGGCTAGTAGGAAACATTTTTTGAGATAAGAAATTAAATAATATTTTCATTTTGACATACCCAATTCAAAGTTAAGGTTTTAAGATTTACTTCATTTTATGACATCATTATTTGCTTTGTCCTAATCTATCTTATCTATCTGATATGTGTATTGATGTTATTACTATTAAAAAATAACCATACTAGCATCTTTCCTAACTATGAATATATTGAATGCAGTTCAAGATTTCTTTGCAGTTTCTTTCATCTTTACGGTATATTCCACTGAAGACTGGTAGTAAAATATTATTTCTTGAGCTCTGACTGCTCTGTTTTCAATAGATCTATTGTCTAATTTCCCCTTTACAAGCTTTAAAATATCTGATTCATGCTTTTTATTAGTTTCTATAGTTTTCTTACTTTTTTTTACCTTGTTTTCTTAAATTTGGGTTTAAGTTTTCATTTGCTTTGTGCCCATGTGTCTAGTGCAACTTCACTGTAGGTATACCTCGCGCCATTATTTTCTTCCTCTTTTTTGAAGAATAGGCAGTATCTTTGGGCTTGACCTCCACAACCGTTTTCTGTTGCTCATGTGTAAGTGAAAGACACTTTTCTGTATTCTATATTTTAAAATAAATTTTCTGTGTTGGGGAGTGGGTTGCACCATGAAAGCTTTTCTAGCTTTACTGATGCAGGATTCTTTCTTCTTGTTACCCATTTTTTAAAAAAATACGGCCTTTGGGTAGTCACCTCTGCCACAATATTGCTATAATGCTCAGTTTATTTTATTTTAGATTCAGGGGGTACATGTGTAGGTTTATTATGTAAGTATACTGTGTGTGATGCTGACGGTTTGGGCTTCTATTGATCCCCTCACCCAAACAGTGAACACAGTATCCAATGGGTAGTTTTTCAACCCTTCCCTTTTCTCCCAACCCCTTTTGGAGTTTCCAGTTGTCTATTGTTCCCACTTTTTATGTCTGTGTGTACCCAATATGTTTAGCTCCCACTTATAACAAGAACATGTGGTATTTTGTTTTCTGTTTCTGCGTTAATTCACTTAGGATAATGGCCTCCAGCTGCATCCATGTTGCCGCAAAGGACATGATTTTGTTCTTTTTTATGGTTGCATAGATGCTTAGTTTAGACTCTAGTCAAGGAATTTTTTGCTAAATAAGCTCTTTCCGGAAGGGAGCTTTTGCAAGGTATTTCTAAGAGGCCTGAGGATCCATGCCACCCCAGCATGATTTGGGCTTCCTGCAGGACCTCTGCCTTTACCTCCAATTTTTTTTATCAGTTATGTATACTTAGCTTTTCACTCTGAATGGGGACACCTCTTTTAGGGGTGAGAACTTGGGTGATTCTCTGGCCCCAGGGTCTTAAAAGTAACTTTTGACTTTCCTTCACACTTTTCCATACCACTGATATTTGCAGGGGAACTTGCTGCTGGTGGCGGTTTGGCCCTATCTGCTCATATTTTGGGGTTCACTGGGATACCTTTTCCTAATTTTGTTGAAGATGTTTTTCATGTTTTTTGTATGCTATCCTAGTTGCTCAGTGAGATAATTTTCTAGTGAGAAAATATGAAGGCATTCAAAAAGTATATTGCCATTGCCTTCTTGCCTTTCATTGCTCTGGTCCTAATACCTACACACCTTAATTTTAATAGTCTATAGCAAAGAGTTAAAATGCTAGTATTTATGTTCATTAGCATTCTTTTGCTTTTCTGATAGGTAAGATGCCTTTTCCCAATAATTGCGTATGCAATAAAATCCTGCACCAACCTATCATCAGAGGAAATAAGAAATTTATAAGAACTTAAAGCCACAATAGCTCTTTGCTAGCATCCTCATACTCTAAGCTATTTATCCAGCAAACATGGATTCAGTACCCATTATATATATGACATATACATATTATATATACTCTGGTGTTTTTTTTTGTTTGTTTTTGTTTGTTTGTTTGTTTTTGAGACAGAGTCTTGCTCTGTTTCCCAGGCTGGAGTGCAGTGGCACAATCTTGGCTCACCGCCAACTCCACCTCTCGGGTTCAAGCAATTCTCCTGCCTCAGCCTCCCGAGTAGCTGGGATTACGGCATGTGCCAACACACCTGGCTAATTTTGTATATTTAGTAGAGACAGAGTCTCTCCATGTTGGTCAAGCTGGTCTTGAACTCCCGACCTCAGGTGATCTGCCCACCTTGGCCTCCCAAAGTGCTGGTATTATAGGTGTGAGCCACTGTGCCTAGCCTATTATACTCTGTTCTTAGTACTAAGGCATAGACAAAGATATCTAGATCTTATGTTAGGACCTCCCAATTTAGTAATATTAAGCTTAGACTAGAATAAAAAATAAATACTATAGATGCATAATGATTAGTTCTCTTTAGGAGGGTTCTTAATATACATACTATGTAATATTAGTCAGCCATTAAAATCATATTGTAAAATATTATTTATTGGATGGAAAGAGTTCACAATGTATGGTTAAGTTTTAAAGCATGTTATAAAACACATCTCATTTTTGTTAAAATGTTTCTATGATGGGGTTTATGTAGCTAAAGAGAAACACATTACATCTATGACTATAAATTAGTATAACCACTTTGGAGTGAAATCTGGCAACACCCAGAAATTCTGTTTCTAGATGTATATATATAAGTGCATGAAGATATTACAAGGAAATTATCACAATATTTGTCAATAAAAAGGAAATAATCCAAATATTTATCAACAGATGAACAGATTAACAATTTGTGGCAAATACATAAATGGCATATTATTCATTCATAAAAAGGAATGAACTTCTAATACAAGCTACAACATGGATGAACTCTGAAAACATTATGCTAAGTGAAATAAGCCAGACTTAAAAGGACAAATATTGTATTATTCCACTTATAAGGAATCTAGCAGAAAATACAATAGAGGTTACCAGGTGCTGGGGGGGATGAAGGGAGGAAGGAATGGGGTTATTGCTTAATGGGTACAGAGTTTCAGTCTGGGATGATGAAAAATTTCTGTATGTGGATAGTAGTGATGGTTGCATAACACTGTGAATGTATTTAATGCTCCTAAATTGTACACTTAAAAATCGTTAATTTTATGTTATGTAAATTTTACCACACCCACATCTATAACCCCCTGGCTAGTTATGAAAAGTCTTTGTCCTGAATATTGCAGACAAACAGGAGGAAGGCTTGATCATGCCAGTAATGATGCCTGGAAAGTACCTAAAATAACTGTATCCCAAATGTATCATGGCTTATTCCTCTCCAAGCTTTGTTGCTTACCTGTATTAGACCTGGCATAATCTCTGGCAAAAGCAGGTTTAGGGTTTCCTTGGACACTCTCTCTATCACTTTTGTTTGCATTTTGATTGCAGCCAGATTAATTGGGTAGTCTGCAGTTTGAATGATAGGACAAAGCACTTTGATGCACTGCTCTGGACTAATTGAAGTGGCCAACACTGATGCCGCTTCCTCAGCAGATCTCACCACCTAAAAAAAATAGGAAATTAAGCCAGAAAGTAATTTTTAAAATATTACACTACATCCTGGAAGTATAAACTTCATGAAGTATTCAATATAATATTTGGAATTTGCTTTGAAAATGCTACAGTAAACAAACATGAAAAGTGAGGGTACAGATTACTGATAAAAAGGATTGGCAAAATGTCAGTAACAGCTGAAGCTAGATGATGGATACATGGGCTTTATTACACTATTCTCCCTTCTTGTGTTCTTTTTTGCTGTTGGCTAAAGTATTTTTTTTTTTTTTTTTTTTGAGATAGGGTCTTGCTCTGTCACCCAGGAAGGAGTGCAGTGGCTTGATCATCAGTCACTGTAGCCTCAAACTCCCAGGCTCAAGTGATACTCTCACCTCAGCCTTCTGAGTAGTTGGAACTACAGGCACGCACCGCCATGCCCGGCTAATTTTTTTTATTTTTATTTTTAGTAGAGATGAGGTCTTGCTATGTTGCCCACGGTGATGTTAAACTCCAGAGCTCCAGCAATCCTCCTGCCTCGGCCTCACAAAGTGCTGGGATTACAAATGTGAGCTGCTGTAAGCGGCCTTAAAGTAGTTTTTAAATCAAATTGTGGTCTAGTTGTGTTAGGGTGAGGAGGCTCTATTTACTTAGACTACAATGTGACTGGAGTCCCCTGCATAAGCCATGCTGAAGCCCTGCTCATTATTAGTACTCTCATCTCTAGGAGTCCTTGAGCCCTCTGTATCACATTAATGAGAAATGAAATAAAAATCATATGATTAATGTGTTGTCAAAAGTTAACATACTATTCCTCCTTGTTTTCCTAATATTTTCTTCCTTCTGTATTGAGCTTGGGGAGGGTAAAACACTGGTTTTGTGATGAAGACAAGAAATGGCTGTCTATCTTCTTACTAGAGTCTGTAATCTCTAAAGATAGTCTTAAGAACACGTAAAAATAACTGCTTTTGATGCTACTTTGGCAGTCTCTCACTTAAGATCTCAATAGGTGAAAAATGCTTAGAAAGGTACAGTGGGACATACACTGAAAAAAAAAAAAAAAAAAAGGCCAGGAGTGGTGGCTCAGCCTATAATCCCAGCACTTTGGGAGGCTGAGGCAGGCAGATCACGAGGTCAGGAGATCGAGACCACCCTGGCTAACATGGTGAAACCCTGTCTCCACTAAAAATAGAAAAAAATTAGCACGGTGTGGTGGCATGCACCTGTAGTCCCAGCTATTAGGGAGGCTGAGGCAGGAGAATCGCTTGAACCCAGAGAGGCAGAGATTGCAGTGAGCCAAGATCGCGCCACTGCACTCCAGCCAGGGCGACAGAGTGAGACTCCGTCTAAAAACCAACCAACCAAACAAACAAACAAACAAAAAACAAGAAAATACACTGGACGTTAGAAGACCCAGAGCTAATTTCAGCTTTAATACCTTAAGGGTGTCAATTTTATATTTTGTAGGGATGCTACAGGCCTTATTTGGGTCAAAAGGTAGATAACTAAACTACAAATATTAGATATCATTTTTAAACTTTCAGTGAAATGCCATAGATGTACCACTACCAAACACGGTTGAATAAAACAAAAACAAAAACAGAAAACAAAACTGGGTCGGGCAAGGTGGCTCAAGTCTGTAATCCCAGCACTCTGGGAGGCCAAGCCAGGCAGATCACTTGAGGCCAGGAGTTCGAGACCAGCCTTGCAAACACAGCGAAACCCCGTTTCCACACAAAAATTAGCTGGGCATGGTGGTGCACACCTGTAATCCCAGCTATTTGGGAGGCTGAGGCAGGAGAACCAGTTGAACTCAGGAGGCAAAGGTTGCAGTGAGCTGAGATCGTGCCACTGCACTCCAGCCTGGGTGACAGCGAGACTCGGTCTCAAAACAAAAAAACCCCAAAACCCCTGCAAAAATCCAGATATATTTAAAAGTTATGATTCACTCTTCTAAAAGAGTCACAGTGAAATCTCTTAAAAAAGTAATTACCCCAAGGGTTTCAATTTCCCTGCATCCTCACCAACATATTGTCTATATTTCTTTTGGGTGTTAAGTGGTCTCTCACTGTGGCTTTGGTTACATTTTCCTAATGACTAATGATGTTGAACATCTTTTCATGTGCTTATTGCCATTTGTATATCTTTGGAGAAATGTTTATTCAGATCCTTTGTCCATTTAAAAAACTGGGCCATCTTTTCATTGCTGAGTTGTAAGAATATATATTATGGATATTAGTACCTTATGAGATACATGTCTGCAAAATTTTTCTCCCATTCTATGAGTTGCCTTTTCACTTTCAGGATAATGTCCTTTGAAGGACAGAAAAGATTTCCTTTGATTTTTTATTTAATTTTTGAGACAGAGTCTTGCTCTGTCACCCAGACTGGAATGCAGTGGCATGATCTTAGCTCACTGCAGCCTCCGCCTCTCTGGTTCAAGCAATTCTCCTGCCTCAGCCTCCCAAATTGGTGGGATTACAGGTGTCCACCATGACACCTGGCTAATTTTTGTATTTTTAGTGGAGATGGGGTTTTGCCATGTTGGTCAGGCTGGTCTCGAACTCCTGACCTCAAGTGATCCACCTGCTTGGCCTCCCAAAGTGCTGGGATTACAGGCGTAAGCCACCATGCCCAGCCAATTTTTTTTTTTTTAAATGTTACCTCTAGCTGACCACTAAGCTAATAAAGCACAAAAGGATTTAATGCTGAGGAAGTCCAAATTGTCTTTTCTGTTGTTGGTTGCTTCTGCTTTTAGTTATATTATGAAATCATTGCCTAATCCAAGGTAACAAAGATTTATACCTCTGCTTTCTTCGGAGAGGTTTATAGCTTTAGCTCTTGCATTTGGCTCTGATTCATTTTATCTCACTGCTATTTTAACCTTCCTTTTTTGATTTGTCTTTTGCTTCTGTCTTGGTTCTACCATAGATACCTAATGCTATTGCTCAGTTGCTTTCTCTTAGAAATACAGTCCTTACAGAACTAAAAGTAGAACTCCATTTGATCCAGCAATCCCACTATTGGGTATCTACCTAGAAAAAAAGAAGTCATGATATGAAAAAGATACTTGCACACAGGTGTTTATAGCAGCACAATTGGCAATTGCAAAAATATGGAAATAGCCCAAATGCACATCAATCAATGAATGGATAAAGAAATTGTGTATCTGTATACACACACACACACACACCATGTGTATGTGTATATACGCACACACACACCATGGAATACTACTCAGCCATAGAAAGGAATGAAATAATGGCATCCACAGCAACCTGGATGGAATTGGTGATCTTTTATTCTAAGTGAAGTAACTCAGGAATGGAAAACCAAACATCATATGTTCTCATTCATTAGTGGGAGCTAGGCTATGAGGGTGCAAAGGTATAAAATGATACAATGGACTTTGGGGACTTGGGGGAAAGAGTGGGTGTGGGGTGAGGGATAAAAGACTACACATTGGGTACAGTGTACACCGCTAGGGTGACGGATGCACCAAAATCTCAGAAATCACCACTAAAGAACTTATTCATATAACCAAACACCATCTGTTCCTCAAAAACCTATTGAAATAAAAAAAATAGTCCCTATTTGAACATTTTTTTTCTAATTCTTTCAATCCTCATAGTTACCTAATCGATGTCACTGGTGAAGAAGGGGAGAGAGATATCATGGCTACCAAGTACTATGAAACAGGTTCACGGAACTCTTCCATGAAAGCTATCCTCACTACTTTGGTGAATAAACTTGCAACAGATATATAGCTCCTCTAGGCAATTTATCACTTAAAAATAACAATGACCTGCTTGGGCAACATGGTGAAACTTCATCTCTACAAAAAATACCAAAAATCAGCCAGTTGTGCTGGTATATGCCTGCAGTCCCAGCTACTCGGGAAGCTGAGGTGGGAAGATCACTGGAACCGGGAGGCTGAGGCTGCAGTGAGCTGTGATCACACCACTGCACTCCAGCCTGGGTGACAGAGTGAGATCCTGATTCAACAAACAAACAACCCCCCCAAAACAATGATTTCTTATCTTCATTAGTTATTTTAAAAAATCAAATTCTTATTGCTAAATGAAAAGTGAAAATAAGATTGCTAAACTCTACGTAGAAAACTAAAAGTGAAGTGAAGGAGAAAACAAAATTAAATAAATTATTTCCTAGAGCTGGCCTGTTTTAGGTGAAAGGTCATGATATCACTGTTTAATTCATTTAATAGAAAAAAATATGCTTGCATCTCGATCAGGTATTACCCTGAATGTCAAGGCAAATGTTCAAGAAAATCATTAATAAGGCTACATTTTACACAATGGTTACATGTTTCATGAAATAAAATAATGGAATAATACTTTACCAGCCAGGTAACTTACCTCCTTATGAGGATCTTTATGTGCTTCCAATGTTTTCATGACAGTCAATTCTGCATAGTTTTTAAATCTTGCTGGTTGATGCCTTAGGATTTCTCTTAAAACCTTTAATGCCAAAGCCCTGATTGTAGGCTAAGAAGAAACATTTAAATGTTTTTAATATTTTGGGTTGTAGATAATCTTTAACATTTTCAATTTTTGTAACTTAAGGGTCTTAATATTGGGGGAGGAGTTGTAGATAACTGCATAAAGTATGCGGTATACTACGTAATTAAGTTTTCTTATCTCTAATTGAAAATTTATATTATACTTATTTTATTTGCAAGAAATCAAGAACTACATTCAGACTATAAAAAGAAGTTTTGGAGCTGGGCACGGTGGCTCATGCCAGTAATCCCAGCTCTTTGGAAGGCTGAGGTGGGTGGATCACTTGAGGTCAGGAGTTCAAGACCAGCCTGGCCAACATGGTGAAACCCCATCTCTACCAAAAACACAAAATTAGCCGGGGGTGGTGGCACGTGCTTATAATCCCAGCTACTCAGGAGGCTGAGGCAGGAGAATCACTGGAGCCTGGGAGATGGAGGTTGCAGTGAGCTGAGATCACACCACTGCATTCCAGCCTGGGCTTGAGAATGAGTGAGATTATTCCTCAAAATAAATAAATAAATAAATAAATAAATAAAAGTTGCTCCTGAACAACTAATCTAAATATGTAAAACAAGTAACATGTACTTTTCTATAAGAATTCAGCCTGCGACCTTTCATTTTTCCTGTTAATTGTTCAAAATTGTTGAGCTACTTGGTTTAGAAGAAAAAGTACTTCACAGTGAAAAGTTCATGCAGAAAGAAGCAGCAGAAGAGATTCATTCTCCCAATTGCTAAATCCGTGTAGCATCAGATTAACAGGCAATGTAAAAGAGACAGGAAGGAAAGGCTACTGTTTACATATTTTGCCATTTACCTCTTTATCTCCAAGCGTTTCAAGCAATAAAAGCAATATTGTTTTGAAGTGTTCATCCCAAACACTAAAAGATTCTTCCTGTGTCAGTTTCATAAGTTCATAGAGGGCAATTTTTCTTTCTTCTACGCGCTCATTATGGTTAGACAGCTCCTTCAACAACTCTGCAACTAGGTCAGAATGATCTAGGGAAAGATCTGTCAAAAGGACATGGTATTAGTTCTGTAACTTTACAGGGTGACTCTCACAAGTATGGGGATAACAACTTTATATGATGAAACACAGATATAACCATCATGTTTGCTGTAAAAAAGACAAAGAAAAAAGACACTAAGTAACCTTCTTTTCAATTTTGTCATTCCCAAAACACTGGTGCTATCTTAAAACTTTGTATAATAAAAATACACAAAAGTGAGACCAGTATAATGAACCCTTATATTCCCATCACCCAGATTTAACAGTTTTTAAGATTTTACCATTCTTACGTCATCTTTGTCCCCCCTTCCCTTTTATCTGAAGTATTTCTAGCAAATCCCATATATGTCATTTCCTCTTTATATACTTCAGTATGTATTTCTATGGTTTCATGCCAGGAGGCTTAAGTGGCTTTTAGTGATGATAAAAACGACCACTGGATTTAGGTAGTGACAATCTAATCTCACCATTGTAAACTTCTCCATAAATCATCCCCCTTTTTTTTCTGAGACAGGGTTTCACTTTGTCGCCAAGGCTGGAGTGTAGTGGTGTGATCATGGCTCATTGCAGTCTCCACCTCCCAGGCTCAATTGATCCTCCCAACTTAAGCCTCCTGAGTAGGTGGGACTACAGGTGTGTACCTACACACCCAGCTAATTTTTGTGGAGACGGGGTTTCGCCATGTTGTCCAGGCCAGTCTGGAACTCCTGGGCTCAAGTGATTTACTGGCCTCCCAAAGTGTTGGGATTATAGGCATGAGCCACCATGCCCAGACTATCAATCTTTTAACCAAAGGTTTCAGTCACTGATTGTTGTTGAATCAGTTATTTTAATATGAGTTAAAAATGGTGATTATCTAATCATACCACTCCTTCCATGGGGTAGAATTCTTCTGTAGAGAATAACTTTATCAACTAGACCTATTCTGATTATCCTGAAATACAGTTTTATAGAAAAGGCAGAACAGATTCTTAATATAGTTCTCTTTAAATTTTAGCATCAAGAATTGGGCCCAGTGGTTACCAAGGAGTTTTGATTTGTTTTTGCCTTCTTTTTAAAAGCATAATTACAAACTCATGGATTTTATAACCATGAAAAGTCACTCACTGCTTATTTTTAAACAACTTATCAGACAGTGCTTTAAATCATTTTTGTAGGAATAACAGTTAAATCTAAGAATCCACATTTGAATGTAACAAAATACCAGAGTTCCTCTTAAATTTTTTTATGATCAAATACACTATAAATTCAGACCTTGAGGGATTTCAGCAGGTAGTGCCCTGGGCTTGGGCCATAGACTAATTTCCTTCCCATCTCTCTGGAATGAAACAACCACAGAGCACGCTGCAGACCAATATAACACTATTGCTGGTTTTAACAAGAACTATTGCCAGCAGGATGAATGTGTCTCTATAAACCCCACAAAAAATCACTCCCGGAAAGTTACAACTTATCAGACTTTCAAAGATGTTAAAGGATCATTCTAAGAGTGTCTTTTATTTCAGCTGGATGAATGGGATTCACAAGAAAATGCTTTTCACGGTAGTCAGTTATCTTTTCCATGAAAGTAAGCTTTGTAATTACTCTAGCAGATAATTAGAAATGACCTGACATATAATGATCTGGACAGATGACTGGCAGAAAAATAATTTCTTCCAGAGAAAGCACAGATTGTTACAAAACTGAATTATCTATATGAATGAGATAATCCAAAGTTGCTGAATTTTTCCTCTTCTGACAGAGAGCAGCACCATGGTCAAGTGAAAAGAACATAGGCTTTGTAGTCTCATTAAATCTCTGCTTCTTATACTCTGTGATTGGAGCAGTTTCCTAATTATTGCCAAGGTGCAGTTTTATTATCAGTAAAATGGGAAAATAGCATCTGCCTCCTAGGGTCATGGTGAGCACTTGGGCCTAGAATACAGTAAGATCATTAATATTAATTTTCCTGTGTCCTTCTGACAAATACTGACACAATTACAATTCTGATAATATTTTTGTGGCAGTGCTCAAGAAGTACAAAATAGTCTTTCAGGTTGGCAAACTTTTATATGAATCTTTCCTGAATAACTGCACTATCCTCACTAGAGGTAATATTCTAGAATATTATAGTTCCTAGTAAACTTTACAAAGGTTATCAGTGGCTTTTTTTGGACTTGTTAACTTTGATAAATGTGTGTGCCCGATTGTAATGTGGGCAGAAACACTGGGTGAGAGACATAATCAATAGGTATCAGATATTGAAATAATTTCTATAAAAGTTATAGAAATTCTGACTTGAATAATTATCTTTTGCTAAATTTTAGATTTTAAAAACAAAAAAGGAGGAGAAAGTGCATGGGGGAAGAGAATAAAAGAAAAATCAGAACAGAAATAGAGAACAATTTAAAAAAGAATAATGTTAACAACGTTCATAATAAAATAATGTCAAACAGGGTGTTGCTCATCTCAACATTAAAAATGAAAATAGATAATAAATGAAAACAACTGCCATACAAAGCATGGGACTACTACTGCTTTAGTTTTTTTTCTTTTTTCTTTTCTTTGTTCTACAGTAGTTTAACTGAGGGCTTATCCATCTTCAAAGAATGTTTACTCAACATAAAATGGCTGCCTATGTTTCAGAAGTAAATCACACATTAGACTATGATGAAGTAGTGTTCCCAAGCTCAAAAATACTATACCCAATTTAGATTTCAGTTATAGATTCCAAAAATGTCTTCCTTTACCAAATATAAAATATGTGATCCTTAGTAAAGGAGAAGAGAATTACAGAACAAGGGAGTGATCCTGATAAACTGTCATAATTTTGGCTTTATGATATTTTTGATATGTTCTCTCTCTCTTTTCTTTTTTTCTGAGACAGAGTCTTGCTCTGTCACCCAGGCTGGAGTGCACTGGCGTGATCTTGGCTCGCAGCAACCTCCACCTCCAAGGTTCAAGCCATTCTCGTGCCTTAGCCTCCCAAGTAGCTGGAATTACAGGCACCTGCTACCACGCCCAGCTAATTTTTGTTAGAGATGGGGTTTCATCATATTGGCCAGGCTAGTCTCGAACTCCTGACCTCGGGTGATCTGCCTGCCTCGGCCTCCCAAAGTGTTGGGATTACAGGCGTGAGGCACTGCAGCTGGCTGATATATTGTCTCTTGACATGAGAAGTTGGTAAAAGTAATCAAAGAAATGCAAAGGATAATTTTTAAAAAGTTATCAAAATTATAAATGACCAGGCATTAGTACACAGATTCCCAAACAAACTATAAGGAGGGTATCCACTGGTGAATGTATCAGCTTTCAGCCCAGACAGGTAGGAAGGCTGTCCACATAGAGTGGTAATCAGGTGTAAGCTGTTGGAGCCAAAGTGGAATAAGAAGGGCATTCATGGTTTTGAGTGAGGATGGAATGGCAAAGCCTAGCAGGATGAGGAGTAGATCTGTGCAAGTAAGGAGGTAGTAGCAGAGATAGCAGAAAAACTGGTAGCGTACAGAGGACTGATCAAATTGGTAAACATATTAAAGATAACGAAAGCTAGGTTTCTGTCAGAAAAGTGGGTTATCAATCTGGAAATTAGAATTTCCTTGGTGCCAGAATGGAACTACTGGTGTAAAAACATGGTTTTTGATAGATATGGAAACAGAGATGTAAATCTCTACACACACACACACACACACACACACTCCCTAGCTCTGCCCACTGAGAGGTCTGGGGAGCAGTGACATATCACTAACAGTAAGTACATCTAGAGTCCAGATCTTAGCCTTTAAAATCATCTTCCCTTAATAGGAACAATGGATCCCTGGAGAAATGATTGATTCCAGGACTGAAGCACAGGGATAGTACAACAGTACCAGAATGCAAGGATGGGGACATGTTAGAAGAACAACAAAAGCCGGCTTGAATGGAACCCTGTTGGTCAAATCAAGGGCAATTTGAGCTTCAAAATAAATAAATAATGATTGTTATAATGGGAAACTATGAGTCCCTACTGTTACAAAAATGTATGTCAATTTTCTCAAATAAATTTTCTAGAATAGAAAATAAAAAATTTCCTAAATAAATGAATTCAAGTTTAATGATGAAAAGAATATGTAACCTGTTTAAAAATATTAGTATCTCCTGATAAAACACTTAATTACAAAAAGAAAAAGTAATTTCACAGTAAAGAAGTCTGGTAAGCCCCACCATAATCAAGAGATCAAAGTTAACATCACCAGTGATGGAGCACAGTGAAACCATGTGTTACTAGATACGGTGCAATGAAAAGAATGCACCATCACTTCTGCAATACTGATGCAAAGAATGTATAACCTGATTCTAATCATGAGAAAACATCAGACAAAACTACATTCAGAGAAATGCTACAAAATAACTTCAAAAGTGTCATGGTCATGAGAGCTAAGGAAAGACTGAACACTGGAGGAGAACACTGATGGAGACATGATGATTAAATGCAATGTGTGGTTCTGAAATGGATCCTTTAGCTGTAAGATATTATTGAGAGATTCTGGGAAGATGGTAGATTAGGAAGCACCAGGACTCTGTCTCCTCAACCAGACAACAGAATCTGTCTGATGTAACTATTTTGGAACTCTAGTCTACTGAAGGCTTAGAACTTCTAGGGAAAGTCTTGGATGGTAAAGTGTGGTTAATTTCTATCAATTTCAGCTCTCAGTACAGTAGCAACTACCCATTCCCCCCCCACCAGCCCCAGCCCCTTGACAGGCAGCTGTGCACATGTTGCTGGAGCAGCTTGCACACAGCTTGTGGGAATCAGGGCATGAAAAAAGAACCTTATCCTGCGGATACTGAGGACCTGTGCACTGTTGACTGCTGCTTTTTTTTTTCTTCCAAAGACCCTTTCCAAGTCCTAGTCACAGCTGCTTCTGATAACAGAGGTACAGACAAAGAGGCTGGCAGCCATTATTGTTGCACCTTTCCTCACTATTGCAAGCCCTTCCCCCTCTAGCTAAAGTGACTTTCAGGGGCTTAAAGGTCCTGCCCCTCCTTTTTCATTTTTCTCTTTTTCCTTTTTGGGAGCCAGACATTAAAGACCAGCATATTCAAAAACAACTGCATACACATGGAGAGTTAGAAAGTGACAATGGATGCCCAGAAAAAGGTACAGGCTCAGAAAGGATCTGAGAAGACTTTAAGTTTATACCTCAGGCTGAGGCTGATCTTTGGCATAGAGAAAGCCTGCAACAATCAGAACCAGAATCAACAAGCAAAAATAACAAAAGCCACCAATCTCTGGGGTATTGAGAGAATCTGATTTCCAATGTAACCACATTATTAAGATTCAAATATCCAGTTTTCAACAAAAAAATCACAAGGCATATGAAGAACCAGGATAATACAGCATACTCAGAGAAAAAATAAATAATCAGAAACTGCCCTTGAAAAAGATCTGATGGCAGATCTACTAGACAAAGATTTTAAAATACCTGTCTTAAAGATGCTCTAAGAAGTTAAGATGTGTATAAATTCATGAAAATAACGTATGAACAAAATGGAAATATCAGTAAAGAGATAGAAAACCTAAAAAGAAACCAAAAAGAAATTCTGGAATTAAGAAGTATGGTAACTGAAATAAAAAATTCAATAGTGGCCGGGCGCAGTGGCTCACGCCTGTAATCCCAGCACTTTGGGAGGCTGAGGCGGGCGGATCACAAGGTCAGGAGATCGAGACCATCCTGGCTAACACGGTGAAACCCCGTCTCTACTAAAAACACACACACACAAAATTAGCCAGGTGTGGTGGTGGGCGCTTGTAGTCCCAGCTGCTGGGGAGGCTGAGACAGAAGAATGGCACGAACCCAGGAGGCGGAGCTTGCAGTGAGCTGAGATCGCGCCACTGCACTCCAGCCTGGGAGCCAGAGAGAGACTCCATCTCAAAAACAAAAAACAAATAAACAAAAAAATTCACTAGTGTAATTACTTAATAAGCGTATTTGAGCAGGCAAAAGAATTAGTGAGCAGAGCCTGAGGGATATGTGAGACATCATCGAGTGAACAAATCTACTCATTGTGGGAGTATCAGAAGAGAACAGAAAGACAGAAAAAATATTTGAAAAAACTATGGCTGAAAACCTCCAAAATTTGATGAAAGACATGAACATAAACATATAAGAAGCTCAATGAATTCCATGTAAAATGAACTCAAAGAGAGCCACATCAAGACACATGATAATCAAACTTTCAAAAGGCAAAGACAGAATCTTGCAAGCAGCAACAGATAAGTGACCAGTGACATAAAAAGGATCCTCAGTAAGATTATCAGCAGATTTCTCATTAGAAACGTTAGAGGTCAGAAGGTAGTAGGCTGATATATTCAAAGTGCTAAAAGAAAAAAACTGTTAACCAAGAATCCTACATCTGTCAAAACTGTCCTTCAAAAGCGAGGGAGAAATTAAAAGTACTCTAGACAGTAACTTGAAACCATATGAAGAAATACAGATCTCAATAAACGTAAATATATACATTGGCAATTATAAAAACTACTATTACTGTAAATAACAGACTGTAACTCCACTTTTTGTTTTCTACATAATCTAAGAGACTAATATAGTAAAAGACAGTTTATATTTCTGGAGACAATTGTAATAAAGACGTAATTTTATAATGCCAACAACTGAAAAGGGTGGGGTCAGAGCTGGAAAAGCACAGAGTTTTTGTATGTTATTGAAATTAAACTGGCATACATTTAAAGTAGCATTATAAATTTAGGATATTAAATGTAACCCCCACGGAAACAACCAAGAAAACAGCTATAAAATATACACTAAAGGAAATAAAAAATTTAAACATTTCACTACAAAACAACTAAACACAAAAGAAAGTAATGTAAAAAGTGACAGGCTATAAGGCATACAGAAAACAAATAGCAACATGACAGAAGTAAGTCCTTTCTTATCAGTAATTACTTTAAATGTAAACGAATTAAATCACCCAGTCAAAAGACAGAGATTAGCAGAATGGATGAAAAAGGACAGAAAGATATTCTATCCTTTTGCAAACAGTAATTACCATTTGCCTGGTATATCAATAGTAATAGTAATAGGTATATCAATAATAGTAAAACTATTACTATTTGCATGGTATATCAATGGTAATAGTAATAGGTATATCAATAAGTAATAGTCAGAGAGCAGGGGTGGCTATACTAATGTCAGACAAAATAGGCTGGGTGTGTTGGTGCACGCCTGTAATACTAGCACTTTGTGAGGCCAAAGGAGGCAGATCACTTATCACTTAAGCTCAGGAGTTTAAGACCAGACCAGGCAACACAGTGAAACCCCATCTCTACTAAAAATACATACAATTAGCCAGGCGTGGTGGCATGTGCCTATAATCCCAGCTACTAGGGAGGCTGAGGTGGGAGAATCCACCTGAGCCCACAAGTTGAGGCTGCAGTAAGCCATGATTGAGTCACTGCATTCCAGCCTGGGCAATGAAAGTGAGACCCTGTCTTAGGATAAAAAAAAGAAAAATAATAATAATCAGACAAAATAGACCTTAAGTGAAAAACAGGTTACAAAAGATAAAGGAGGAGGACATTATATATTAAAAAGATTCAATATGCATCAAGAATAAATAACAACTATAAACATGTATGCAGCTAATGACAGACCATCAAAATATATGAAGCAAAAACTGACAGAATTGAAGGGAAAAATAGTTTTACAATAATAGTTGGACTCTCACTATTGGATTCTCACTCTCAATAATGGATAGAACAAAGAGACAGAAGTAAGAAAACAGAGGACTTAATACAATAAAACAACTACATCCAACAGACATATATGGTGTACACAGGACATTTTCCAATATAGGTTATATGTTGGGACACAAAGTAAGTTTCAACAGATTTTAAAATATGGATATAAAACATAGTATCTTCTCCCACCACATGATGAAGTTACAAATCAGTAACAGAAGTAAAACTGGAAAATTCACAAGTTTGAGGAAATTAAACAACACACTCTTAATGGATCAAAGAAATTAGAGAAACTAGAATATAGAGAGACAACTGAATAAAAACAACTACATACCAAAACTTATGGAACACAGTGAAAACAGTGCTAAGGGGGAAATTTATAGCTATAAATGTGTTAACTTAAAAATGAGAAAGGATAAAGGGGCAAGATGGCTGACCAGAAGTAGCTAGTGTACATGGCTCTCACAGAGAGGAAGGGAAGGGGTGAGTAAACACACCTTCAACTCAAACATCCAGGTGCTCACAATGGGACTAATCAAGGAAACAACTTGACCCACAGAGAACAAAGAAAAGTAAGACAGGACAGCAGCCCACTAGAGAGCAACACCGAGCCAGGGGAACCTCCCCTGCCTAGGAAAGCGGTGAGTGAATATGTGACTCCAGGGACCATGCTTCTCCCACAGATCTCTGCAACCCTCAGGTCAGGAGATCTCCCTGTGAACCCACTCCACTAGCCTTCAGTCTGTCAGAACTATGTGGAGTCTTGGCAGAGGAGCCACTCAGGCATGCATGGAAACCCTGGAGCCTCAGATACTCGGGCTTTCAGGCAAAGGTAGCTACAGCTGTGGCAAAGTGGGAGGTTAGACCCCCGTACATAGCCTTAGGAAAGAGGCTGAATCTAGGGGGCTGAGCAGTGACAGCCTGCGGCCCCACTTCCACAGCACCTCACAAGATAAGACCCACTGGCTTGGAATTCCAGACAGCCACTGTTAACGGCACTGCACCTCCCTAAGAAGGAGCTCCTGGCGGGAGGGGCAGGCTGCCATCTTTGCTGTTTGGGTGACTTGGCTGATCCAGTCTTCCGGCTTTATAGAGTTTGATCTGACCAGGGGGCGGAAGGGATTCCTCCAGCATAGCTGCTCTACCAAAGCGTGGGCAGGCTGCTGCTGCTGCTTCTTTTTTTTTTTTTTTTTAATTTATAGCTGGGATTACAGGTGTGCACCACCATGCCCGGCTAATTTTTGTATTTTTAGTAAAGATGGGTTTTTACCATGTTGGCCAGGCTGGTCTTGAACTCCTGGTGTCAAGTGATCTGCCCTGCCTTGACCTCCCAAAGTGCTCAGATGTCATAATACACAGAGACTCAAAATAAAGGTATGGAGGAAAATCTACCAAGCAAATGTAAAACAAAAAATCAGAGGTTGCAATCCTAACTTCAGACAGAAGAGATTTCGAACCAACAAAGATCAAAAAAGACAAAGTAGGACATTATATAATGGAAAAGGGTTCAATTCAACAAGGAGACCTAAGTATCCTAAATATATATGCACGCAACACAGGAGCACACAGATTCATAAAGCAAGTTCTTAGAGATCTACAAAGAGACATAGATTCCCACACAGTAACAGCAGGAGACTTCAACACTCCACTGATAGTATTAGACAGATCATCAAGGCAGAAAATTAACAAAGATATTCAGGACTAAACTCAACATTGGACCAAATGGATCTGACAGACCTTTATAGAACTCTCCACCCCAAACCAACAGAATATACATTCTTCTCATCATCACATGGCACATACTCTAAAACTGCCCACATAATTGGATATAAAACAATCCTCAAGAAATGTAAAAGAACCAAAATCACACCAGACACAAGCTTGGACCACAGCACAATAAAAATAGAAGTCAAGACTATGAAAATTGCTCAAAAACATGCAATTATATGGAATTAAACAACACGCCCCTGAATTACTTTTGGGTAAATAATGAAATTAAGGCAGAAATCAAGAAGTTCTCTGAAAACAATGAGAACAAAGATACAAGACATTAGAATCTTTGAGATACAGCTATGGCAGTGTTAAGAGGTAAATTCATAGCACTAAATGCCAACATCAAAAAGTTAGATCTCAAAATAACAACCTAACTTCATAACTGAAAGAATTAGAGAAGGAAGAACAAATTAACCCCAATGTTAGCAGAAGACAAGAAATAAAAATCAGAGCTGAAATGAAAGAAATTGAGACACAAAACATCTTTCAAAAGATCAATGGATTCAGGAGTTGTTTTTGAAAAAATTAATAAAATAGATAGGCCACTAGCTAGACTAACAAAGAAGGAGAGAAGATCCAAATAAACACAATTAGAAATGATGAAGGGAATGTTACTACTGACTGCACAGGAATAAAAACCATCAGAAACTACTACGAACACCTCTATGCATATAAACTAGAAAACCTAGAAGAGACAGATAAATTCCTGGACACATACACCCTCCCAAAACTGATGCAGGAAGAAACTGATTCCCTGAACAGACTAATAACAAGCTCCAAAATTGAATCAGTAAAAAATAGCCTACCAATAATAATAATAAAGCACGGGATCCAATGAATTCACAGCTGAATTCTACCAGATGTACAAATAAAAGCTGGTACCATTCCTACAGAAACGATTCCAAAAAAGTGAGGAGGAAAGACTCCTTCACAACTCATTTTGAGGCCAGCATCACAGAATGATACCAAAACCTGGCAGAGTCTGGGTACTGTGGCTCACACCTGTAATCCCAGCACTTTGGGAGGCTGAGGCAGGCAGATCACCTGAGGTCAGGAGCTTGAGACCAGCCTGGCCAACATAGTTAAAACCCATCTTTACTAAAAACACAAAAAATTAGCCAGACGTGGTGGCATGCACCTGTAATCCCAGCTATTCAGGAGGCTGAGGCAGGAGAATTACTTGAACCCAGGAGGTGGAGGTTGCAGAGAGCCGAGATCATGCTGCTGCCCCCCAGCCTGGGTGACAGAGCGAGACTGTCTCAAAACAAAACAAAAAAAACACAACAACAAAAAAGAAAACTTCAGGCCAGTATCCTTGATGAACATCAATGCAAAATCCTCAAGAAAATACTGGCAAACCGAATCCAGCAGGACATCAAAAAGCTAATCCACCATGATCATGTAGGCCTCATCCCTAGATGCAACGCTGGCTCAACATTCACAAATCAATGAATGTGATTCATCACATATACAGAACTAAAGACAAAAACCACATGATTATTTCAATAGACACAAAAAAAGACTTGACAAAATTCAACACTGCTTCATGCTAAAAACTCTCAATAAGCTAGGTATTGAAGGAACATATCTCAAAATAATAAGAGCCATATATGACAAACCCACAGCAGCCAACATTATTCAAAATGGGCAAAAGCTGGAAGCAGTCCCCTTGAAAACTGGCACAAGACAAGGATGCCCTCTCTCAATACTTCTATTAAACATAGTTTTGGAAGTCCTAGCCAGAGCAATCAGGCAAGAGAAAGAAATAAAGGGCTTCCAGGTCAGGCATGGTGGCTCACATCTGTAATCCCAGCATTTTGGGATGCCGAGATGGGTGGCTCACTTGAGGTCAGGAATTTGAGACCAGCCTGGCCAACATGGTGAAACCCCATCTCTACTAAAAATACAAAAATCAGCCTGGAGTGGTGGTGTGTGCCTGTAGTCCCAGCTACTTGGGAGGTTGAGGCAGGAGAATTGCTTGAACCCAGGAGGCAGAGGTTGCTGTGAGCCAAGATTGCGCCACAGCACGCCAGCCTGGGTGACAGAGCAAGACTGCATCTCGAAAGAAAGAAAGAAAGAAAGAAAGAAAGAAAGAAAGAAAGAAAGAAAGAAAGAAACAAAGAAGGAAAGAAAGAAAGGAAGAAAGAAAGAGAGAAAGAAAGAGAGATCGATAGACAGATAAAGGGCGTCCAAACATGAAGAGAAAGTCAAACTATCTCTGTTTGCAGACAACATCATTTTATATTTAGAAAACCCCATAGTCTCAGCCCAAAAGCTCCTCAAGCTGATAAACAACTTCAGCTAAGTTTCAGGATATAAAATCAACATACGAAAATCACTAGCATTCCTATACACTAACAACAGCCAAACCAAGAGTCAAATCAGAAAGGCAATCCCATTCACAACTGCCATAAAAAGAATAAAATACCTAGGAATATAGCTAACCAGAGAAGTGAAAGAGCTCTACAATGAGAATTACAAAACACTGCTCAAAGAAATCAGAGAAGACACAAACAAATGTTAAAACATCCCAGCTCATGGATAGGAAGAATCAACATCATTAAAATGACTATTCTGCCCAAAGCAATGTACAGATTCAATGCTATTCCTATCAAACTACCAACGACATTCTTCACAGAACTTGAAAAACCTATTTTAAAATTCATATGGAACCAAAAAAGAGCCCAAATAGCAAAGGCAAGCCTAGGCAAAAAGAACAAAGCTAGAGGCATCACGTTGCCTGATTTCAGACTATACTACAAGGATACAGTAACCAAAACAGCATGGTACTAGCACAAAAACAGGCACATAGACCACAGAACAGAATAGAGAGCCTAGAAATTAGACTGCAAATCTGTGAGCCATTTTACATTCATATTTGAGGAGCCATTTTTCTATCAAAGTTTTTAAAAATTTTTAAACTTTTTTGTTAAAACCTAAGACACAAACACACACATTAGTCTAGTCCTACACAGGGTCAAGATCAACTTCACTGTCTTCCACCTCCACATCTTGTCCCACTGAAAGATCTTCAAGGGTAATAACATGCATGGGGCTGTTATTTCCTATGACAACAATGCCTTCTTGTGGAATACCTCCTGAAGGACCCGAATGAGGCTGTTTTACAATTAACTTAAAAAAAAAAAATAAGTATGAGTACACTCTAAAATAGTGATGAAAAGTATAGTATAGTAAATACTAAAACCAGGCTGTGCATGGTGGTGCATGCCTTGTAATCCCAGCATTTTGCAAGGCTTAAAGCAGGCAGACTGCTTGAGCCCAGGAGTTTTAGACTAGCCTGGACAATATCACAAAACCCCAACTTTACAAAAAAAAATTAGCCAGGCATGGTGGCGTGTACCTGTTGTCCCAGCTATTCAGGAGGCTAAGGCAGGAGAACAGCTTCAGCCCAGGACGGTGAGGCTGCAATGAACCAAGATCATGCCACTGCACTCCAGCCTAGGTGACAGAGTAAGACCCTGTCTCAAAAATAAATAAATAAATAAATAAACAAACCAGTAACACAGTTGTTTATTAAGGATATTAAGTATTATGTATTTCACATAATTGTATGTGCTATATTTTTATACAGTTGGCAGTGCAGGTTTGTTTACACCAGCATTATCACAAACGTGTAATGCATTGCACTATGATGGTATGACAGCAATGATACCACTAGGTAATAGGAATTTTTTAGCTCCATTTTAATCTTATGGGACCACTGTCATAAATGGAGTCTGACACTGTATGAAATGTTATGTACTGCATGACTGTACATCGGAATTATCCAAGGTGAAAGACTTGTACAATGAAGACTAGAAAAGACTGCTGAAAGAAATAAAAGAAAATACACATAAATAGAAGCACATCCCATTTTCATGGATTGGAACACTTAATAATGTTAAGATACCAATATTATCCAAAGAGATCTACAGATTCAGTGCAATCACTACCAAAATCCCAATGACACTTTTTACAGAAATAGAAAAATTATCCTAAAATTCATAAGGAATCTTAAGTGACAGCAAATAGTCACAACAGTCTTGAAAAAGAACAAAGCTAGAGGACTCATACTTCTCCCTGATTTCAAAATTTACTACAGAGCTACAGTAATCAAAACAGCATTTTAATGGCATAAAGACAGACACATAGAACAAGAATAGAATATACAGCCCCCAAAGGCACAGGCAACAACAACAAAAATAGGCAAATTAAAGTTAATGAAAATTAAAAATTTCTGTGTCTCAAAAAATAATATCAACAGAGTAAAATGGCAACCCACAGAATGGAAGAAATATTTGCAAATCATATATCTGACAAGATATTAATATCCAGAATATACAGAGAACTCCTGCAACAACAACAAAAATAAACAACCTGATTCAAACATGGGCAAAGGAGTAGAAAAGACATTTTTCCAAAGATGGTAATCAAATGGCCAATAAGCACAGGAAAAGATGCTCAGCATTACTAATCATTAGGGAAATGCAAATCAAAACTACAATGACGGCCAGGTGCAACGGCTCATACCTGTAATCTCGGCACTTTGGGAGGCCAAGGAGGGTGGATCACCTGAGGTCAGGAGTTCGAGACCAGCCTGACCAACATGGACAAACCCCGTCTCTACTAAAATACAAAAATTAGCCAGGCATGGTGGTGCACACCTGTAATCCCAGCTACTCAGCAGGCTGAGGCAGGAGAATTGCTTGAACCTGGGAGGTGGAGGTTGCAGTGAGCCAAGATCGCGCCATTGCACTCCAGCCTAGACGACAAGAGCGAAACTCTGTCTCAAAACGAAAACAAAAACAAAAACAAAAACAAAACCTACAATGGGATATCGCCACACATCCATTCAGATGGTTACTATAAAACAACAACAGCAACAATGAAATAACTAGTATTGGTGAGGATATGGGAAACTGAAACCCTTCTGCACTGGTGGTGGGGAAGTAAAATGGTATACCTGCTATGGAAAACAGTACAGTGTCTTCAGAAAATTAAAAACAGAACTACCATATGATCCAGCAATTCTACTTCTGGGTATTTACCCATCAAAATTGAAAACAGGGTATTGAAGAGGTATGTGCACACCAATGTTCATAGCAACATTATTCATAACAGCCAAAACTTGGAAGCAACACAAGTGTCCATCAGTGGATGAATGGATAAGCAAAATGTGGCATATACACACAATGGAATATTATTCAGCCTTACAAAGGAAGAAAATTCTGACATATGCTACAACATGAATCAACCTTGAGGATACCATGCTAAATGAAATAAGCCAGTCACAAAATGACAAGTAATGTATGACTCCACTTATAGAGTACTTAAGAGTAGACAAAAATCAGAGAGACAAGAGAATGGTAGTTGCCAGGGGCTGGAGTGGGGGTGGAATTGGGGAGTTATTATTTAATTGGTATAGAGTTTCAGTTTTACAACATGAAAAGAGTTATGTGAGATGGATGGTCTTGATGGATGTGCAACAGTATGAATGTATTTAATATCACTAAACTGTATATATAAAATGCTTAAGATAATAAATGTTATGTGTATTTTAACACAGCAAAACAAATTGGAAAAAAGATATTACTGGGACAGCTGGCAAAATTCTAATGGGGTTTTAAGGATTAGGTGGTTATTAATGTACCAATGATAATTTCCTGATTTAAAAAATTCTGTGGTTTAGGGGGAAGAAAAGAAATTTTATTTTTTGTAATTATTAGTTTTTTAGAGACAGAATCTCATTTGTTGTCCAGTCTTTAGTACAGGACTCTTCACAGGCATCATCATAGTATACTGTAGCCTTGAACTCCAAGCCTCAAAGGATCCTCCTGGCTCAGCCTCCTGAGTAGCTGGGACTACTGGCACTGGCTAATTTCTTGATTTTGATAAGTATTTTGTTGTTATGCATGAGAATGTCTTTGTAGAAAATAAATCCTAAAGTGTTTAACGTGACAGAGCATCAGGTTGGTAATTTACTTTCAAATGTTTCATGAAGAAAAAGTTCTTTGTACTGTACTCCCAATTTTTAAGCTCTTGATCATTTTAAGATTAAAAAATACATATTTATAGTACAATCAAGGCAAGAAAAGTCAGTTGACATTTAGTCTGACAGTTTGTGACCCATGTGCATAAATGATTTTTAAATAATTAATGCTACTGAAGCTAAGTCTCAATTTACCAGGCTGTTGCTACTACATAGTATTCAATGGATACTTTCATGCTATGTCCAATTTATTCACCAATGTTACACCACTATAATGACTAAACCTCAGAAAGACAGTCAACTATTTGTGACAGATTAAAACACATCAAAGTCTATAATTGTGGCAATTTTCTACATCCTTATGCAATTTGGACTTAGTTTGGTAAACTGTCATAATTTTGGCTTTTTGATATTTGTGAATATATTAAAGAGAAGGTAACAAAAACACTCCTCAACTTTGCTAGTAATCAAAGAATTACAAGTGAAGCTATTTCTTGTTAATAAAAATTTTAAAAATTTAAAAATATTTCTAATATTTAATTCCTCAATATCTAATAATCAAGGAAATGTACATTCGTCACAATCAGAAAAAGTTTTAAACATTCTGTGTTGGTGAGAAAATCAGCATTACTTAAACTAGCCAACTATTCTGAGATGTAAATAGGTAGTAAGTTTAAAACTTTAAATTCACCTATCCTTTAAGTGAGCAATTCCATCTCTAGAAATCTCTTAAAAGTGAATTATCTTTATTGCTCTTTTTTTTTGAGACAGGGTCTCACTCTGTTGCCCAGGTTGGAGTGCAGTGGTGCAATCTCAGTTCACTGAAACCTCCACCTCCCAGGGAGTTCAAGTGATTCTCCTGCCTCAGCTCCCGAGTAGCTGGGATGACAGGCGCGTGCCACCACGCCCAGCTAATTTTCATATTTTTAGTAGAGAAGTTTTCACTATGTTGGTCAGGCTGGTCTCGAACTCCTGGCCTCAAGTGATCCACCCACCTCGGCCTCCCAAAGTGTTGGGATTACAGGAGTGAGCCACTGCGCCTGGCCACTGACTGTTCTTAAGATGCCTGACACACACAAAAAGAATTATTTACGGGCATAAAGGTTTATGCAGAAATATGTTCACTGACAGCAACATTATGGGAATAAAGAAAAACCTGAATATAGAATCATGGGATAGTGTTGAGAGAAAGACTTTCAAGTTTATCTGTGTATAGTTATATATTACTATATAGTACTAGAATCTTAAGAAAAGTATTAATGAATTAAGTAATTAAGAAAAAATATGTTTCCTTATTATAAAAAATAACTAGGACAGGCACAGTGGCTCACACCTACAATCCCAGCACTTTGAGAGGTTGAGGTGGGAGGATCACTTATGGCCAGGAGTTCAAGACCAGCCTAGGCAACATAGGGAGGCCCCATCTCTATAGAACATTTATTTAAAAAGGTAAAATTAGCTGAGTATGGTGGTCCGTAGTCCCAGCTACTCAGGAGGCTGAGGTGGGAGGATTGCTTGAGCCTACGAGGACAAGGCTGCAGTGAGCTATGTTTGAGCGACTACATTCCAGACTGGGCAACAGAGTGACACCCAGTCTCTTTAACAAAACACTAAAACATTTGTAGTGTTCTGTACTATATCATCAGTTTTTATACAACTTACCTGCATCTTACTGCACACTGGGATTAGGTAGTATAATCATCATCATCCTCTTTTGGAGGTGATAACTGAGACTCGGGAAAGTTAACCATCTTGCCAGGCTATGCAGCTTAGTAAGTGTTAGAGCTTAGAACTAAGCCCATTTCACCCAAATTCAAATCCTAATGGTAACTTTCCTTATATTTTGTCCTTGAAATGTATTTTATTAATAAAAAAGTTTATGACTTCATGCTTAAAGGGCTACTATAAAGAATGGGTATTTCTTCAAAGGTTTTGTCATCGTGGTATAAAAATTAATGACCAAATAAATTGTGTCTAGAGGTAAAGTAAATTTATAAGCTACAATTGGTTTTAGTTATTTCTGGGTGGTAACTAAGGTTTTCTTGATTTTGATCATGATCTCAAGATGACTACCCTGTTTCTCATTCAGGAGAAGAAAATGACCAAAGCACTAGAGATGAGTTCCTAGAAGATGGGAGAAAACATTCTTATTCTAAAAATTGTTACTTTTTGGGAGTTATAATAAAAGAGCATATGCATTTCTTTTACTTCATCGATTACCAAGTTCTCCAAAACAGACAGTAGCAGTGTGACCCAGAACATACCGTCAGGAAACTGGTCAGCATCATCATCAAACATGGCTTCCTTGAGGGCAGACTTGTTGAAGGGACTGATGCTATCTGAATAGTTATATGGATTATAGTCTCGAGAGCGTGGAGAGGAGTGAGTAGGCATTGAATGGAGCAATGAAGCTTTATTATCAAGAGCTGTTTGGCTTGAGTCAGTAGCATCACCTCCTGCTCTTGGGTCAGACATCCCAGGACCACCACACATCTATCAATGGGAAGTGAAAGGCACAGCAAATTAACTCATTTTTCAAGTATCTATTTAACATTCTAAAAAGATATTTCTCTACTGCTTAAAAGACAATTTTAAAAAGATAACAATAACCAGCTAAAAAATTTAAGTAATGGCAATCAACATTATGAGTTACAATTTATATTCCAGATGTCAAAGCTTAAAAATATAAACTACAGCTGTGAAGGCAAATGAGAACTGTAAAAGAATGCTGCCTCTAATGATTATTACAGTTCCCTTGCAAACAACTTGACCAGACAATATGTACAGTGTGATTACCAGCAACTTCTCCATGTCAGTTAAAGATACAAAAGAACTTTCATAAGCAATACAGTACTACAAGCTGCCAGATTCCATTATTAAGGTAATGGTATATCATACAACAGTATGTCAACAAAGCATAATAAAATCAAATTTAAAAAGGCTTGCTTTAAGGAGAAAAAAAAAAAAAAAGAAAGGCTTAAAAGGCCTGCATAACTTTTGGAAGGATGCCAAAAGAATTTGGGTATATACTTATCAAAATATGAATATGAATACTGATACAAATACTGGTATCAAAATAATTACTACCATGGGTATCAGCATCACCACCATCCACTGGGCAACTATGTGCCAAGCCATTTGCTAGGCACTTTACAAATATTCTTAAAATATTTACTATGCACATATTATATGCCTGGCATTGTTCACAGCATCGGGAATACATCAGTGAGCAAAAGAGAGAACGATGCCTACCCCAGTAGAGTTTATATTTTAGTGGAGGGACAGACCAAAAAAAAAAAAACAAAAAAAAAAACTTAATGAACGAATAAAGTATACGACATGTTAGAAGAAGGAATCATGAATGCTGAGGTGGGAGGATGGAGTTCACAGATTAAATAGGATGAGTAGGGTTCACTGAGAAGCCACTTGAATAAACACTTGAAGGAAGTAAGGGAATCAGCCAAGGGGCTATCCAGAGGTAGAGTGTTTCAGGTAGAGAAAACAGCCAATACACAGATCCTGAGGCAGGAACATGCATAGTAAGTTCAAGGAATAGCAAGGAGGCCAGTGTGGCAGGAGCAGAGTGAACAAGGAGGAAACTAGCAGGAGATGAGGCCAGAGAGGTAACAGAAAAAAAGCCTATTGTATAGACTTTGGTTTTTACTCTGAGACAGAGACCTCCTATAGAGTTGAGTGAGAGTGAGAGTGGACTATAGGAGGTCAAGGGCATAATCAAGGAGGCCAAATTTTAATAATCCAGGTGAGAGAAATGATGAAGATGATGGCTCAAACCAGAAAGGCAGTGGTGAGAATAGGCTGAATTCTGGATACATTCTGCAGTGGAGACAAAAGATTTCCTGACAGATTTGGTATGGAGGATGAGAAAAACAGAGGTCTCAACAACTCTTGTCCATGGATTTTGGCTAGGCAACTAGGGTTGCCATTAACTAAGATAGGAAAGAGCAGCTTTAGGGGAGAAGACCAGGAGTTCAAACAGGCAGCTGAATGTGAATGTGGAACTCAGGAAAGAGGTCTGAGCTGAATAGAGTCATAGGATTTATTACACTTACAACAACTTTTAAGGTAAGCAGTGATATCCCTATTTTCTTAATGAAGACACTGAAGCTTAGAGGTGATCACCTGATTAGCTAATAACTGCCAGGAACCGGGATTTGAACTCATTTCCCAAAATTCACAATTTGAGTTCCCTACCCTGTACCATGCTGTGTCTAAAAAACAAAAAAAAACCTGAGTCTCAATGAAGCAGTGATTCCTACTAATCTGTTGTTGCTACCACATGCAGCTTTGAAGGGTAGGGAACCTCAAATATCAGTGATAAGCTGGTTTTGGCAGCCAGTATACTAGGCTCACCACAATCTTGCTCTGCCAGATAGGCATCGTGAGAAAAACAGCAGCAGCAAAGATGGCAGGAAGTCAGAGGAAGGAGCCCTTTGGAGATGTGCTGAAGCACTACAATGTTCTGTAACTTTGCAAACACTGAGAAACAATGAATTCCACAGGAACTGGTGGGATGGCTCATTTTGTGAAAAGTCTAAGCTGTCAGAGAAAAGTCTAAGAAGCAGGAAAGTAAAAAACTATTCTGTGTATAATGGCAGAAGCAATAAACAATATTCAAATATGTCAATAATATTAAATATGTAAGAATGTTGTAGGTTATAACATTCTTACTTAAGTGTAATGATGTGTTTTTAAAAATACTTGAGAGTCAGTTACTTGCATACAAGAGAAATAAAACATTTGGCACATTATTAAAAAAACAAAACAAAACAAAACACATTCTTAACTGTAGCCCCATAAACTGACAATGCAAATTACTATCACTACACCTAACAGGCAAAAAAAATTCTAAACTTCTTATGTGTTCTTACAAGACTCAATGTGGGTCGGGCGCAGTGGCTCACACCTGTAATCCCAGCACTTTGGGAGGCCGAGGTGGGCAGATCACAAGGTCAGGAGATCGAGACCATCCTGGCTAACGCGGTGAAACCTCATCTCTGCTAAAAATACAACAAATTAGCCGGGCGTGGTGGCGGGCGCCTGTAGTCCCAGCTACTCAGGAGGCTGAGGCAGGAGAATGGCGTGAACCCGGAAGGCAGAGCTTGCAGTGAGCCGAGATTGCGCCACTGCACTCCCGCCTGGGCGACAGAGCGAGACTCCGTCTCAAAAAAAAAAAAAAGACTCAATGTGATCTGGCCCATGTTCCACTCCTTTTCTCTCACAATGGTCCAACTACACTGGTTTTCTTCCTAGTCCTCAACTATACAAAGCTTGTTCCCATCTAAATGTCTTTGGATTTGCTAATTATTTCAAGGAATTCTCCTCTAGATTTTATGTGGCTTTATTTAGGTTTCAATGCAAATGCTACCTTTGGAGTGAGGCCTTCTTGGACCACACAATCTAAAATAGACTCACTTTCCTCCAAAGCACATTCTATCCTAAAACTCTGTAGTACTCATCTCTATATGAAAAATCTAAAAGGAAATTTGAAGGCAGTGATTTTGTCGTATAAATCTAATGCATCTTAGACCACACAATCTAAGATTCACTTTCCTCTAAAGCACATTCTATCCTAAAACTCTATAATACTCATCTCTATATGAAAATCTAAAAGGAATTTGAAGGCAGTGATTTTGTTGTATAAATCTAATGCCTCAAACAGTGCCTGGTATGTGGTAGATACTCAGTAAATACTTGTAGAGTGACTGATCCCTAGAAAAGTATATTCGAAAATGACAGAAAGCAAAATGTAATTTAAAAAATTATTAATGAACAATAAAATAGTCTGGAAAGTAAGGATATTAAAATACTTACTGAATCGCCATCATCTTTTTTAGAATCCCTTTTCAATGGCTCATTCATATCTTCTTGGCTACGGAAGCTGAAATTCTGGATTGCTTCAGTGACACCTCTAAGAGAGCTATAAATATCTTCAGAGTTCATATTTTCTGTGTCATAATCAAATGCACTACGAAAAAGACGACACTAATTTTTACTTAGGTGTAGTTTTAAAATACAAACACATCTGAGGAGATTATATAAGGATATTTATAAAGACAGGATTAGAGAATGTATATTCTCAGAGCATAATTAGCAAAATAAAAAATAGCAGCTATATATAGTTAAAGTACATGTCTCTTTGTCCTTCCACCAAGGACACCTTACAGTTACTCTAGAATGCACAGACCTTAATAACTAGTTTGTCTTTCCACCTTGAAAAATGTTCTGATTAACCAGAGGTCAACAAACTATGGATGGCTTGTAAGCTAAGAACGTTTTTCACATTTTTAAAAGGTTGGAAAAAAACAAAAAAATTCATGAAAATTAGATAAAATTTAAATGTCAGTGTCCATAAATAAATTTTTTCTTTTTTTTTGGAGACGAAATCTCACTCTTCTCCCCCAGGCTGGAATGTGATGGCGTGATCTCGGCTCACGGCAACCTCTGCCTCCCGAGTTCAACTGATTCTCCTGCCTCAGCCTCCTGAGTAGCTGGGATTACAGGCGCCGGCCACCACACCCGGCTAATTTTTGTATTTTTAGTAAAGATGGGGTTTCCCCATGTTGCGCAGGCTGGTCTCGAACTCCTGACCTCAGGTGATCCGCCCACCTCGGCCTCCCAAAGTGCTGGGATTACAGGCGTGAGCCACTGCACCCAGCCCATAAATAAAATTTTATTAAACATAGTCGTGCCTATTTATTTAGGTATTGTCTATGGCTGTTTCCTACTTCTATTGTTGATGGCTGTTTTCATACAATAGCAGAGTTGAGAAGAGACTCTAAGACCATGACTCAAACAGCCTAAAATATTTACTACCTGACCCTTTACAGAAAGTTTATCAATCTCTGTGATCAACTCCCAGTAATGGTACTGCTTGACAAAGAGATAAATGTATTTTAACACAAATTTGTAAGAAGATAGAGGATTTTTAATACTGAATATAATTTTTTTTTTTTTTTGAGATGGAGTTTCACTCTTGTTGCCCAGGCTGGAGTGCAATGGCGCAACCTTGGCTCACTGCAACCTCTACCTCTCAGGCTCAAGCGATTCTCCAGCCTCAGCCTCACCTCAGCCTCCCGAGTAGCTGGGATTACAGGCTCCTGCCACCACATCAGGCTAATTTTTTGTATTTTTAGTAGAGATGGGGTTTCACCATGTTGACTAGGCTGGTCTCCTGACCTCAGGTGATTTGCCCACCTTGGCCTCTCAAAGTGTTGCGATTACACGCATGAGCCACCGTGACTGGCCAAATTTTTTTTTTTTTTTTTTTTTTTTAAGGAACAGGGTCTTGCTGCTGCCCAGACTGGAGTGCAGTGGTGCAAACATAGCTTACTGCAGCCTTGAACTCCTAGGCTTAAATAATCATCCTGCCTCAGCCTATCAAGTTGCTAGGACTACAAACACACACCACCATGCTAGGCTGATTTAAAAAATTTTTTTTTTGTAGAGATGGGGTCTCAATATGTTGCCCAGGTTTGTCCCAAACTCCTGGCCTCAAGTGAACCTCCTGCCTTGGCCTCCCAAAGCGCTAGGATTGCAAGTGTGAGCCATTCTGCTCTATATGTTACAGACATGAACTTTATAATCAAATGCTGAAATTCAACTGAAGATGGAATTTAGCTACCAAATTTATCATATATGTAGAACATGGAAAAAATAGGCTAGGAAATGTTTGCAATATATTTTTCTTAGATGTTGATGTATTATCCAATAATTTTAATGAATAACTTGATGAAGCACACTATAATATATGGCTAATGACAAAAATCAAGCTATTAACTATAAATACCAACTCTTTTTTTTTTTTTGAGACGGAGCCTTGCTCTGTGACTTAGGCTGGAGTGCGGTAGCACAACATCAGCTCACTGCAACCTCTGCCTCCTGGGTTCAAGTGATTTTCCTGCCTCATCCTCCTGAGTAGCTGGAACTACCGGCATGCACCACCACACTCGGCTAATTTTTGTACTGTTAGTAGAGATGGGGTTTTGCCATGTTGGTCAGGCTGGTCTCGAACTCCTGACCTCAAGTGATCTGCCCACCTCTGCCTCCCAAAGTGCTGGGATTACAGGTGTGAATGAATTATTGTGGAAGATAGTGTGGCAATTCCTCAAAGACCTAGAGACAGAAATATCATTTGAGCCAGCAATCCCACTACTGGGTATATACCCAAAGGAATACAAATCTTTCTGTTATAAAGACACATGCACATGTATGTGCACTGTAGCACTATTCACAATAGCAAAGACATGGAATCAACCTAAATGCCTATCAGTGATAGACTGGATAAAGAAAATGTGGTATCTATACACCACGGAATACACCACAGCCAGCCCCAACTCCTTAAAAAAACTTTTAAGTTCAGGGGTATGTGTTCAGGATGCGCAGACTTGTTACATAGGCAAACGTGTGTCATGGGGGTTTGTTGTATAGATTATTTTATCACCCAGGTATTAAGCCTAGTGTCCATTAATTATTTTTCCTGATCCTCTCCCTCCTCCTACCCTCTGCCCTCTGGTAGGCCCCAGTGTGTGTTGTTCCCCTCTATGTGTTCATGTGTTTTCATCATTTAGCTCCTACTTGTAAGTGAGAACATGCAGTATTTTTTTGTTGTTGTTCTTGTGTTAGTCTGCTAAGGATAACAGTCTCCAGCTCCATCTATGCCTCTGCAAAGGACATGATCTTATTCTGTTTTTATGGCCACATAGTATTCCATGGTGTATAGATACCACATTTTCTTTATCCAGTCTATCACTGATAGGCATTTAGGTTGATTCCATGTCTTTGCTATTGTGAACAGTGCTGCAGTGCACATACATGTGCATGTATCTTTATAACAGAATGATTTGTATTCCTTTGGGTATATACCCAGTAGTGGGATTGCTGGCTCAAATGATATTTCTGTCTCTAGGTCTTTGAGGAATTGCCACACTATCTTCCACAATAGTTCAACTAATTTACACTCCCACCAATAGTGTAAAAGTGTTCCTTTTTCTCCACAACCTTGCCAGCATCTGTTATTTTTTGACATTTTAATAATAACCATTCTGACTGGTGTGAGATGGTATCTCATTGTGGGCTTGATTTGCATTTCTCTAATGATCAGTGATGCTGAACTTCTACGCAAATAATTTTCCAAAAGGCTAAGAAAAGGAAATAAAATTTTAGTCTACTAAGCAGTCAAGAATGTCATTTGAAATCTAGCTCATGCTTGAATCATACAAGTGTGTGAAAATTGTACACATCTTTTATTTTGCATTAAGGACCAATCTCTCAGTCAGTCATATTTTTTCCTCAGAGGTATATATTCACTATTTACTTATTATATATGTTTATATATATAATTCATATATCATTATATATAATGAATTACATATATATGTAATGAATTATAATAACTATGATTCATTACATATATAATGAAAAAAATTAAGCTTACAGACAAAACATAAAAATAACAAATAGGGAAGGGTTAAATATATAATAAATATAAAAACAGGGTTAATTATATAAAAATGTAATAAATATATATGAATATAAATCATTCTGTTATAATCATTCTGAATATGAAATAAATCATTCTGAATATGAAAACCATAGTATGACCTAATGTCATATATTTATGATATATGACATGTTATATATGTAATTCATTATATATGACATATATGTAATTCATTATATATGATACATATATAATGTCATATATTCATTATATATTTAACACTCCCCTATTTGTTATTTATATGTTTTGTTTGCAAGCTTAATTTTTTAAACTCATCATTATAACTGACCTCATCACCACTTATACTGACTAGTATAATGTAATCGAAAGACATAGTTTGCAATTTACTGGATTTATACAGCATCTCTGAGAAATATAACTATGCCATTTAATGTAATAAGCAGTAATTTATTTAAAAAGGCCGTCAGGTTTTCTTTCCACTTATTAAAAAATTCCATATCCTATATATTATCATTTAAGTAGTTGGCTTTCAAATAAAATTTTTTTCATTTGCTAAGTTTCTACTTTTCTAAGACCTTTCAAGTCAAGTGGGAACTGACTTGAATTATATTAGTGCTTGCTTTTTTAAGAATGGAATTTACAGCCAAGGGTGGTACCTCACACCTGTAATCCCAGCATTTTGGGAGGCCGAGGCGGGCAGATCACCTAAGGTCAGGAGTTTGTGACCGGCCTGGCCAACATGGTGAAACCCTGTCTCTAGCAAAAATACAAAAATCAGCGGGGTGTGGTGGCATGCACCTGTAAGCCCAGCTAATTGGGAGATGGAGGCAGGAGAACTGCTTGAACCTGGGAGGTAGAGGTTGCAGTGAGTTGAGATCACACCACCACACTCCAGCCTGGGCGACAGAGCAAGACTCTGTCTCAAAAAGAAAGAATGGGAATTTACAAATACAAACCATCATGAAAAATCATCCTTTTATTACCTTGGAGATAAAGTATTCTGTGATGTATTGGTAGGAGAAGTAAGAGGACTGGACCAGTTAGCTGGTGATCGTGGTGTTGGTCTTGTCAAAGGACTCCCCATGGAACTCTGATGAAGGGAGTCAAAGAAATATTAACATATTACAGGTAAGTTCACTTAAAAAAACTCTTAAGGAAGCCACACAAACATTAGGTTGAACCATATTAAAGGGCCATATTTACAGGTCAATATTTTAAATATTCATGTACTTACGTCTGGTTTCCGGGGGGAAAATTTCTCCCTACTTAGTAATGTAACTCTTTAGTCTTTTTCTGTTCTCACCTGCTTCCTGCTCTCAAATATTATCAACATCATTTCCCTCAAGGATTGAATGTAATTTTAAATTAGCTTCCTGTTCTGAGCTAATTTCCTTCTTCTAACCATTACTAATGCTCAAATTTTATCCCTCCTTGACTTTGCTTTACACCAAGGGAGTTAAATCTGGTCATACTATTAATATGTCTATTCTTAAGATATGATGAAATAATCCCTACTCCTTTTAAAAAGATGACTGACTCTGGTTCACAAGAAATTGTTTTAGGATTACTTTTAACCCTCCTCAGACTTTACCTTAAGCCTGCCATCAGTGTGTCTCCTTTATTTGCCATTAAATGTCTTTCTTTTTAATGCTTCAGTTCAATTCTTTAGGCATATAATGTAAGTTATTTCATACCAGTAAAAAAAATATATATGTATACACAAACACATAAATATACATATTTCAATGTTTCATTTACTCAGAACTTACTTCTTCAAAACAAATTCCTGCACATCCAAGTATAAATGGACTGACAAGCCTGTGATCATTTAATGTGACCACACTTCTTAAAGCACTACCTCCTTTGAATCTTATTTGTTAACCCTGGAATAAGTCATCCTTGTTAGTCCTCAAATAAGAATCGATTCATCTAAAGAGCATGTCCTGATTCTAATGGCTTCCAGCTGGTGCTCTCATCTATGTTTTGCTCACGTTTTGCTTTTCTTGTTCATACCTGGCCACTGTTTACCACTATCCTAATGCACACAAATTATAATATAATATTAACAGGACAGGAATAGGGACTCTATTCTTTCCAAGACAATATTTAATTCTGCTCAGGAAATGCTGCCAAATAAAGATGCAAAAATTATATATTAAGGATCAAGTTCACTTCGTATAAAAGAAAGCAATTATTATTAAATCAACCATCACATTATATAATAGCCAAGAAAATAAGTAACAATTACCTGGGTTCCATTGCCAGTGTTTCGAAGGTGATTATGAAGAAGCTTGGTAGCACCATCCTGAAAAGTTTTTGGTAAAGCTCCTAATAACATTGTAAACTCTGGGGTATTGAGTTCAAATAATGAAATCAGCACTGACTGTGCTGCCTAAAAAACAAAGGCATACAGTAGATGAATATATTTTTGTTACTCAAACAAGACCGTTTTCTTCCCCTACATTTCTGTTCAATAGCACGAAGCTTGACCATCTTTCCCAGGGAAAAGGAAGATATTCTTATTTGCTTTCAAACTGTTTTGCTGGAAGGATAAAAAAAAAAAAATATTGACCTACCTTTTTTTTTTTTAAGGTAAGAAGGGAATATGAAAAGCATAACAAATATGACCTAACAGACAATGGAAAAGTTAACCATGACGGTTTCCAGGGTTACTCTGTTACATACTACTACAGTATTTTAGTTTTCCTAATAAACGATTACAAGGAGAAATAATATCTAATCTTCTCACAAGCAGTTAACTTAACAACTCTACAATTTGAAGCTAAAGTAAGTCCGTTCTGTGGAAATGGGAACAAAATAAAGCTTCAGATCAGTTAAGAAAAGTTATACAATTCTTCTCTGCTTCTGAAGTAATCAACTGCATTACTAAAAGACAAACTTTGAAATTCAAATTATATAGAGACTTAATTAGGGAGAGAGAAACTCAAATCATTTATGATCACATGACTTGTATCCAAATCTGCACACTTCATTTTGGACTTTTCTGAACCCACTCTATGAAAAATACACCTGAATATACAACACTAGGGGGAATGGTTAAATTATGTTACTTTGGAACAATGGAATACTATACAACACAATCTTGGAAGATGATATAGCTCTCAATGTAGAAATTGAGAAAGGTCTATTATACACTGCTGAAGAAAAACTATAAGACTGCTGTAACAGGCCAAGTGCAGTGGCTCACACTGCACTTTGGGAGGCAAAGGCAGGTGGATCACTTGAGGTCAGGAGTTCGAGACCAGTCTGGCTAACATGATGAATCCCCGTCTCTACTAAAAATACAAAAACTAGCCGGGTGTGGTGGTGTGTGCTTGTAATCCCAGCTACCTGGGAGGCTGAGGCCAGAGGATCTCTTGAACCTGGGAGGCAGAAGTTGCAGTGAGCAGAGATCATGCCACTGCACTCCAGCCTGGGAGACAAAGTGAGACTTAAAAGGAAAAAAAAAAAAAAAGAAAAAGAAAAAAAAAAGAGTGTTATGAGCACATTTTGTTAAAAACAAAGAAGTGTAAGTTGTGTGGGTATATACTCTGGGTATGTAACACGTTAATAGTGCTTAAATAAAGCTATTAATATTTGCAGTTTGAAAACAAAAGTTACGATCTCATACTTTTTTTTGGAACCACCACATTGAATGGACCATAAGTAAACTTGAGCAAATGAACTAGTAATTGTTAATATATACTTTATTCCATCTAGTTTACTTTGGTTTGGAGATTCAGTTTTATTTCCCCTGTAGGGACAGACATCCCAATTGCTCCCAAACCATTTACCAATGAGTATATCCTTTCCTCATGACTTGAAGTGACACCTGTATAATGAACTAATCTCCTATATAAACAAACCTAAGTATCTCTGGACCTTCCTTCATGTTCCATTGATCTATTTGTCTATTTCTGTACTAACACCACATGACTTAAAATACTATACCGTTAGTATATTTTGATCATATCCTTCCTTTCTTGTGGTTTTAAATTTCCTAATGTCATAGTTGTTTTACTAGATTTCATATTTCTTTTAAAATAATTTTTGAAGTCTATCAAAGTAATACATACATACAGATTTTAAAAAACCAGTTTTAGAAAAGGTTTTATAAATCTCAATTCCATCGTTCAGGTCTCCAGAGTTCCCTTTTGTAATGCTTGTTTTTACTGATAGGATTCATAGGCTTATAAAATTATTTCTTCATTTATCAGCTTGAGACATTTTCTAGTGATTTCTTACAATAGATGAGGACTTAGGTTCCTTTCAACATCAGCTCTACCTTTCTTCTTTCTTCTCCCTTATACTAGCCCATTTTTGTCATATCAGACAGCATAATCTTTAAAAACATAAATCATATTACTCTGTGACTTAAAAATGTGCCAATAATTTCTACAGTCACATCAGTATTCTTGTTCTTGGAATACTGCAAAATTTAAATTTTGATGAAATCCAACTTATCTGTTTTTCCATTTGTTGCCTAAGCTTCTGATACCATATCCAAGAATCCACTGCCAAATCGGAGTTCATGAAGATTTATTCCTGTTTTAAGTGTTTTATTTTCCTGTATCTATTGAGATGATTATGTGGTTTTTGTATTTTTACTATTGATATGGTCTACTACATTAATAGATTTTTGGATGTTAATCTAACCTTACATTCCTGGGATAAATCCCTCTTGGTCATTGATATGGTTTGGCTCTGTGTCCCCACCCAAATCTCATCTTGAATTATACTCCCATAATTCCCACATGTTGGAGGGACTGGTGGGAGATAATTGAATCACGGGGGTGGTTTCTGCCACACTGTTCTTGTGGTAGTGAATAAGTCTCATGAGATCTGATGATTTGATAAGGGGAAACCCATTTCACTTGGCTCATTCTCCCTCTCTGCCTGCTGACATCCATGTAAGACATTATTTGCTCTTCCTTGACTTCTGCCATGATTGTGAGGCTTCCCGAGCCACATGAAACTGTAAGTCCAATTAAACCTTTATTTTGTAAATTGCCCAGTCTCAAGTATGTCTTTATCAGCAGCATGAAAACGAACTAATACAGTCATGGTATATAATTCTTTTACATATGTTGCTAAATTTGGCTTGCCAGCATTTTGTTGAAGATTAAGGCATTCATATTCATAAAGAGATGCTGGTCTGTAGTGTTTTTTTTGATGTGCGATGTCTCTGTCTAGTTTTGGTATCAGAATAAAACTGGTCTCATAGAATAAACTGGGAAGTGTTCCTTCCTCTTCTGTTTGTTTGGAAGAATGTGTGAAGAATTGATATTAATTGTTTGGTGGAATTTACCACCAGTGACGCCATCTGAGCCTGGGCTTTTCTTTGTGCAGTTTTATTTTACGTATTTTTTTTTTTTTTTTTGAGATGGGGTGCTGCTCTGTCACTCGGGCTGGAGTGCAGTGGTGTAATCACAGTTCACTGCAGCATCGATCTCCCAGACTCAAATGATCCTCCTACCTCAGCCTCCTGAGTAGCTGGGACTACAGGTGTATGCCACCACACTCAATTAATTTTTGTATAGACAGGGTTTCACCATGTTACCCAGGCTGGTCTCTTCTGGGCTCAGGCAATCCACCTGCCTCAGCCTCCTAAAGTGCTGGGATTACAGGTGTGAGCCACCGTGCCTGGCTTGTGCATAGTTTTTGAATACTAGATCAATTTCCTGTTATACTTCTATTCATGCTATCTATTTCTTCTTGAGTCAGTTTTGGTAGTTTGTGTTTTTCTAGGAATTTGTCCATTTCATCTAAGTTTTTTAATAAGCTCAGTAGTTAAAATAATTTTTAAGTCTTTAAATCAAATACTTACAGATTTTTAAAAAAAGTTTTAGAAAATGTTTTATAATTTTTTATTTTTATTTTTTTGAGACAGAGTCTTCCTCTGTTGCCCAGGCTGGAGTGCAGTGGCGCAATCTCGGCTCACTACAACCTCTGCCTCCCAGGTTCAAGCCATTCTCCTGCCTCAGCCTCCTGAGTAGCTGGGACTGCAGGTGCGTGCCACCACACTCAGCTAATTTTTCATATTTTTAGTAGAGACAGGGTTTCACCATGTTAGCCAGGATGGTCTTGATCTCCTGACCTCATGATCCACCCGCCTGTTTCCCAAAGTGCTGGAATTACAGGCGTGAGCCACTGTGCCCAGCCATCATTTTATAAATCTTAATTCCCTTTTTCAGCTCTCCAGAGTTCCCTTTTGTAATGCTTGTTTTTACTGATAGGATTGACAGGCTTATACAATTATCTCTTCATTATCAGCTTGAGACATTTTCTAGTGATTTCCTGCCACAACAGGTAACGATTACGGTTTCATTTCTTTTTTTTTTTTTGAGTTGGGAGTCTCACTATCATCCAGGCTGGAGTAGAGCAGCACGATCACAGCTCACTGCACCCTTGAACTCCTTGGCTCTAGTGATCTTCCTGCTTCAGTCTCTTGAGTATCTGGGACTACAGGCATGCACCACCATACCCACCTAATTTTGAATTTTCTTTTTTTGCATAGATGAGGTCTTGTCATATTGCCCAGTCTGGTCTCAGACTCCCAGCCTCAAGTGATCCTCCCACCTTGGGATTACAGGTGTGAGCCACCACACCCAGGTGTTGGGATTACAGGTGTGTGCCACCACACCCAGCACATTTGTAATTCCAGTAATTTGAATGTTTTCTCTTTTTACCCTGATATGTTTAGCTAAAGGTTTGTCAATTTTGTTGATCTTTCCAAAGAACCAGCTTTTGGTTTCACTGGTTTTCCCAGTCTCTGTTTCATTAACTTTTGCTTTAATCTTGATTACATCCTTCCTTTTGCTGTCTTTAGGTTTAGTATGCTTTTCTTTTTCCAGTGTCTTATGGTGGTGAATTGGATTACTGATTTGAGAGCTTTCTTTTTATTGTAGGCATTAACAGCTATAAATTTCCCTAGAAGCATTGCTTGAGCTTTATCCCATACATTTTGGTATGCCATGTCTTCATTTTCATTCATCTCAATGTATTTCTTGGTGTATTTTCTTATTTCTCTTTTGATTTCCTCTTCGGCCCACTGACTATTTAAGAGTGAGCTGTTTGTGGGTTTTCTAAATACCTTTCTATTATTGACTCTAATTTCATTCTATTGTGGTCAGAGAACATACTGTGTATTCGTTCTATCATTTTAATCTATTGAGGTTTCATGGCCTAGTGTGCAGAATGTTCCTAGTGTAGTTGAGAAGAATATTCTGCTGTTGTTAGGTGCAGTGCTCATCACTGGAAATAAAGATCACAAAAAATGTATATTCTGTGTACTTTTTTTCTTTTTCTTTTTTTTAAGATAAGGTCTCACTCTGTCACCCAGGCTGGAGTGCAGTAGCACGATCTTGTCTCACTGCATCCTCGACCTCCTGGGCTCAAGCGATCCTTCCACCTTAGCCTCCCAGGTAGCTGGGGCTACAGGTGCATGCCACTGCACCCAATTTTTTTTATTTTTAGCAGAGACAGGGTTTCTCCACGTTGCTCAGGCTGGTCTCAAGCTCCTGAGCTCAGACAATCTGCCTGCCTCAGCCTACCATGTTGAGATTACAGGCGTGAGCCACTGCGTCCGGCCTATGTGTACTCCTTTTGCAGCAAATGTTGATGGAAATAGTTCACCAGAAAAGA
This sequence comes from Pan troglodytes, assembly GCF_028858775.2. NCBI lineage: Eukaryota > Metazoa > Chordata > Mammalia > Primates > Hominidae > Pan > Pan troglodytes. The sequence goes on from NC_086015.1 coordinate 37,564,363, forward strand.
AAGTAAATAGAAGTAAATATAAGATGCAAGAAACAGGCTGGGTGCAGTGGCTCACATCTGTAATCCCAGCATTTTGGGAGGCCGAGGTGGGCAGATCACTTGAGGACAGGAGTTTGAGACCAGCTTGGTCCAATATGGAGAAACCCCAAAAATATAAAAATTAGCTGGGTGTGGTGGTGGGTGCCTGTAATCCCAGCTACTCAGGAGGCTAAGGCATGAGAATCACTTGAATTGGAAGGTGGAGGTTGCAGTGAGCCAGTATCATGCCACTGTGCTCCAGCCTGGGTGAAAAAGCGAGACTGCCTCAAAAAAAAAAAAAAAAAAAAAAAAAAAGATAGAAGAAGTAAACACGGATGAAGATAAGTCTCAGGAAGATGCTCAAGAGAAATTCCAGACAGACGTGTGTGCAGCAGGCCTGGGGAGAAACATGTCAAAACTGGAGAAAACAACAGAATGTCTAAGAAGGAGCTCTGTAGAAAATAAAATAATAATCTATGCTTTTGAGCATATGAAAAATAATAGCCATACACATGTAGCAGAGATGTTGAAAATATTATGATACTTAAAAAAAAAAAAGTAGGCAAATGAAAAAGCAAGGCAAATTATCAACTCCAGGACAAATAACGTTTCTATAAGAAAGAAAGCAGTCGCAAATCACTTGGTATAAAAGTGAATACCTGCACAGTCAAATGTAAATCTTTTCTACTGATAACTAGTAATTGATTCATAAGTAGTTTATGAATACCTTAGAAAGGATACAGAAAGTATGAGAAAGCTAGGTCCTCACTTAACAAAATAGACGGATATACCTAATGTCTACATTCATCAATAGATTAAAAACAAGTCTAAAAATTGATAAATCAAACAACAGTGTAAGCTCTCATTTGAAATGTATAGGTAAATGCAAGGGGAATGATTTGAAATATTCTGAATGGTTATAAAATTAGAGGGAGGATTGTGGTAAAGGCAGCTACTTTTGATTCTAGGTTTGAAAATTATGCTCACATTAATTGGATAAAATTTGAAACAATTTTAAAGATTTTTTAAAAAGCTCTTCATAACTCACTGCTAATTGCTAAGGTCCTGAAAATATTAGCTTCCTTCACTGGCAATCCATAATAACTGACTTGCTTTCCCAATTTATCTTCTAAACCTCATATTAAAATATACCTTCCGAACATCAGAACTTTTGGGTTCTGTTGTCCAAGTGATGACCCGAGACACTGCTAGGCGAGTTTCACTGGAATTTATAAAATCTCCTGGATCCATCTGTTTGGCCAGAGTTTCTATGTATTTAAGGATAGCAACCTTCACCTGCAGAGGAAAGCACAAAGAGAAAGGACAGAAAGATGGTTATTGTGAGACACTAGAGAACATTTCAAAAATAATCAGGTGATGATGATGATTTTTTTTTTATATACAGATAGGGTCTTACTATGTTGGCAAGGTTGGTCTTGCGCTCCTGGCCTCAAGCAATCCTCCCACCTTGGCCTCCCAAAGGGCTGGGATTACAGGCATGAGCCATCATGCCCAGCCAGGTGATTAATACTACAATCACCTACCTACCTGAGGTACAAGTATATGACAGTGTTGATGATTTTTGTTTTTCACACACAATCAGAACTTCGAGGTCCCAGGTGTTTCATTCCCCAAGTTTGAACAACTGCTGAAGACTATCTTGACAAGATTATAAACATTTCCTTAAATCAGCCCTCAGAGCTTATGGCTGACTCTTGGCTAGCCTCACAGGGAGCTAGTCTTTATTAACTCTGTAATTTTGTTTTTGGGAAAATGAACCAAAGTGCTTTGGAAATAAGGTATGGCAAATCAAGGTAGCAATCAAGGTGGGCAATGTAGTTTTTTTTTTTTTTTTGGTCAAACACAGACTCACACAATGAGATGAGGTTCCTTAATGAGTCCACCAGTTGTTAGAAATGCCTTCCAAAAGAACTGTCACAAAAATGAGTTATACAAGTACCACTGAAGAAAAGACAACACTTACGTGGATAAAAATGTTATGTGTGGGTTTATAATTTTTTTTTTTTTTTTTTTTTAGACAGAATCTCACCCTGTCGCCCAGGCTGGAGTGTAATGGTGCGATCTCGGCTCACTGAAACCTCCGTCTCCTGGGTTCAAACGGCTCTCCTGCCTCAGCCTCCCAAGTAGCCGGAATTACAGGCGCCCGCCACTAAACCCAGCTAATTTTTGTGTTTTTAGTAGAGACGAGGTTTCACCATGTTGGCCATGCTGGTGTCGAACTCCTGACCTCATGATCCGCCTGCCTCAGTCTCCCGAAGTGCTGGGATTACAGGCGTGAGCCACCGTGCCCGGCCTATTCTCCCAGTAATTCTTGATGTGTAGGTGCATGGAAGGCAGATGTTTGAAATATGTATATTTGTGGAATGGTTATAATCGAGCTAATTAACATATGCCTCATATACTTATTTTTTTGTGGTGAGAACACTTAAAATCTATTCTCTTGGCAATTCTCTTTTTATAAATTCAATTTTAAAGTTTTATATATTTAATGTGTACAAGTTTTGATACACATATACATAGTGAAACGTTTCTCATAGTCAAGCAAATCAATGAATCCATCGTTTCAGTTACCCCTTTTCTGTGTGTAGCAAGAGCACCTAAAATCTACTCTTTTAGCAAAAATCCCAAATATAACACAATATTATGAACTATGGTCTTCATGTTGTCTGTTAGATCTCTAGACTTATTCATCCTATAGATCTGCAACTTTGAATACTTTGACCTACATCTCCCCATTCCACTTCCCCTCATTAGCAATTTTCAAGTATACAATACATTGTTATTAACTATAGTCACCATGTTGTACCTGTGCACTTAAGAAACAGCATATGACATAGTACACAGTCCTTGGATACAGCAAGGATGCTAAACACATATTCAATGGAATTTGCTGACTTAGAATAAGGAAGGTTTAAATGTATGATTGAAACTTGAGAAAAAATTGTCAAATTTTAAGGTAATATGTTTTTCTATGTTTTTTCTTCCCTTACTATCGATTTTAATGTCATTTTTGTCACTCAGGTGAAATAAGGTCTCTGGGAAGTGCCATACTGAATAAATTCACAGGAAGTAAAATATTAAAATAAGGTTCTGACACTTGTACATTTTTCCCTTCCTACTTCCAGTTAAAAAAAAGAAGAGATAAAATTACATTTTTCTTTCATAATGAATTTTAAGAAGTATTTATAACTTTACACAGTCAACAAAAGCAAAAATAGACAAATGAGAGTACATCAAACTAAAAAGCCTCTGCATAGCAAAGGAAACAATCAACAGAGTGAAGAGACAACTACAAAATGGGAGAAAATATTGTACTGTAAACCATACATCTGATAAGTGGTTAACATTCAAAATATGTAAGAAACTCACATGACTCAATAGCAAGAAAACAAATAAACTATTTAGAAAATGGGCAAAGGATCTGAATAGACATTTGTCAAAGAAAGACATACAAATGGCCAACAGGTATATGGAAGAATGATCAATATCAGTATTCATCAGGGAAAGGCAAACTAAAACCACATTTGAGATATTCACCTCACACCTGTTAGAATGACTGTTATCAAAAAGATGAAAGATACGTGTTGGTGATGATGTGGAGAAAACGAAACTCTTCCACAATGCTGGTGGAAATGTAAATTAGTACTGCCATTATGAAAAATAATATGGAGGTTCCTCAAAAAATTAAAAATAGAACTGCCATATGATCCAGCATTCCACTAGTGGGTATATACCCAAAGGATATGAAATCAGAACGTGGAAGTGACATCTGCACTCCCATGTTCACTGCAGCATTACTCATAATACCAAGATATGGAATCGGCCAGGCGCAGTGGCTCACGCCTGTAATCCCAGCACTTTGAAAGGCTGAGGTGGGCGGATCACCTGATGTCAGGAAGTCAAGGCCAGTCGGGGCCAACGTAGTTAAATCCCATCTATACTAAAAATACAAAAATTAGCCGGGCGTGGTGGTGGGCGCCTGTAATCCCAGCTACTCGGGAGGCTGAAGCAGGAGAATCGCTTGAACATGGGAGGTGGAGTTCCAGTGAACCGAGGTCACACCACTGCGCTCCAGCCTGGGCAACAGGAGCGAAACTGTCTCAAAAAAAAAAAAAAAAAAAAATGTAATCAACCTAAGTGTCTATCAATGGTTGTAAAGATAAAGAAAATGTGGTATATATACACAATGGAATACTATTCAGCCTTACAAAGAAGGAAATCCTGTCATTTGTGATAACGAAGATGAACCTGGAGGACAATACCTTAAGTGAAATAAGCCAGACATAGAAAGACAAATACTGTATGATCTTATTTACATGCAGCACGTAAAAAGTCAAATTTATAGAAACAGAGAGTAAAATGGAGGTTACCAGAGGGTAGTGGACTGGAGAGATGTTGGTCAAAGGGCACATTTCAGTTACACAGGAGGAATAAGTTTAAGAGATTTGATTTCTCCATCAGCCAGGAAGATGTTGGTGTAGAGGCTGACATAGCTATCAAGGACAGTAACTACCATGACTCCCGGTGCTATGATAAAACCTCAGATGCACGGCCTTCTGGCCAAGTGTCTGCAATTTCATATTGTAGGAGCATTCATTGTATCCCTGGGGGTAGCAGCTTTTTATAAGTTTGCTGTATCTAAACCAGGAAAGAAGGCACATGAAGATTTCTACAGAAATTATGATTCCATGAAAGATTTTGAGGAGATGAGAAAGGCTGGTATATTTCAGAGTGCAAAGGGATTATGGAATATAAAGAATTTCTTCAGGTTGAATGACCTAGAAGTTTGTAACTGACTTGTGTTTCTGAACTATGAATTATGAATATGTGGGGTAAGAAATAGTTTCTCTTGATAAATAAACAATTAAAACAACAAAAAGAGACCTGTACATCATGGTGACTACAGTTAAGAACAATATATTGCATATTTGAAAATTGATAAAAGAGTGAATTTTATGTATTCTTACCTAAAAAAAAGATACACCTATGAGGTAATACAAATGTTAAATAACTTGATTTAGCCATTCCACAATGCATACATATATCAAAACATTATATGCCATAAATATATAGAATTTTTACTTGTCAATTAAAAGACATATTTATAACTTTAAATAAATTTATTGCAAAAAAACAAAAGTTGACCTATTAGCCATCAGAAATGTGCAGTAGACAGGAAAAGAGACTTCTGGTTAGTTTTAACATACTGGGCACAATTAAATTATGACAGCACATAATATTCTGATTTTTTTTTTTTTTTGAGATAAGGTCTCATTCTGTCACCCAGGGTAGAGTGCAGTGGTGTCATCTCAGCTCACTGGTAGCCTTGACATCCCAACTCAAGTGATCCTCCCACCTCAGCTTCCCGAGTAGATAAGATTACAGGTGTGCACCACCACGTCCAGCTAATTAAAAAAATTTTTTTGTAGAGATGGGGTTTTGCCATGTTGCCCAAGCTAGTCTTGAACTGCTGGGCTCTGGTGATCTGCCCACCTTGGTCTCCCAAAGTGTTGGGATTACAGGCATACGCCACCATTCCCTGGCCAATATTCTGAATTCCTAAAGCAATGTCATCCTCTCTCAGTGTGAATAGCTGGAAGGTGACTACGTTAAATCAAAAAATGAACATCAATGTATTTTGTTTATAATTTGCCACCATCAATAACTGAATATATTTATTTACACTATGTGAGATTCAACTAGTGCAGTGCCTTAGCAATTTATCGTCATGCAAAATTTTACAAGGGTTTCACAGAATGTATGTGTTTACTATACTAATAGGCAACATAACCACAATACATATATAATCATTTGAACATGTATATTTATTAGGATATTTTACAAGGTTATACCTAGTTTATAATTTTAATACAGCAAACATGCATTCTTTTTCAGAGAAGGAAAAACAATCTAGCTGCTAAAGGATGTGAAATTCTTTAATTGTTTGTGAAACCCAGAAAAAGAGGTCAGCAAAGATTATATTTATCTTTAAAGTATTACTAATTCAAATAAAATCACTTTGTATTGCCATTTCCCCCATTGCTTCCTCTTGACATGTAATCACATGACACTCTGAAAGAGATGTAAAATTTTATATAAACATCCATCATTTATCTGAAAGATCAATAAAAAATTTTTCTAGATCTGATACTCAAGTTACATGTGGTTTTCTATAATCTGTTAAATTTTTTATACTTAATCCTGTCACCCACTTGAAAGCTGGATTTATTTTTGGCATAAAGTATGGCTCCAATATAACTTTTCCCTGCTATTCTAAACACTGGTGTAAGAGTTGAAAAGTGATTTTCTTTCTTTTTTTTTGAGACGGAGTCTCACTCTGTCATCCAGGCTAGAGGGCAGTGGCGCAGACTCGGCTCACTGCATCCTCCGCCTCCTGGGTTCAAGCGATTCTTCTGCCTCAGCCTCCCGAGTAGTTGGGATTACAGATGCCTGCCACCACGCCTAGCTAACTTTTTGTATTTTTAGTAGAGACATGGTTTCACCATGCTGGCCAGCCTGGTCACAAACTACTGACCTCAGATGATCCACCTACCCTGGCCTCCCAAAGTGCTGGGATCACAGGCGTGAGCCACCGTGCCCATCCAAAAAGTGATTTTCCCTCATGGATTTGCTAATACATCTATTATCTATATTAAATACATATTTATAAATAATTTAGGCTTTTAGAGAAACAATCTGTGATTCCAGTTTCCAGCATAATGTTTTCCAATAGGAAAGTTAATTTTAATTTGTGCATATCTCATTTCAATCTTCGCTTTGTCTTTCTCTTCAAGTCTCCTGCAACTTATTCTCTCTGAACTCAACTATCAACCCCTTATTTTTATTTATTTATTTTTTTGAGACCAAGTCTCACTCTGTCTCCCAAGCTGGAGTGCAGTGGCATGATTTTGGCTCACTGCAACCTCCGCCTCTCCGGTTCAAGTGATTCTCCTGCCTCAGCCTCCCGAGTAGCTGGGACTACAGGTGCCCAACATCACCCCTGGCTAATTTTTGTATTTTCAGTAGAGACAGGGTTTCTCCATGTTGGCCAGGCTGGTCTCAAACTCCTGACCTCAAGTGATCCGCCTGCCTCAGCCTCCCAAAGTGCTGGGATTACAGGTGTGAGCCACTGTGCCCAACCTCACCCTTACTTCTTAAGCTGGTTTAGACCTTCATTTGCACTGGTTCATGAAACATCTCTATATACATTTTCTACTTTTTTCTTTCTTTCCTTTCTCTTTCAATGGACAGGGTCTCACTCTGTCTCTTAAAAAAAGAGGCTCCCAGGCTGGAGTGCAGTGGTGTGATTAGAGCTCACTGTAACCTCACTCCTGGGTTCATGCGATCCTCTTGCCTCACCTCCTGAGTAGCTAGGACTATAGGCATGAACTACCACACCTAGTTAACTCCACATACATTTCAGTAGCACTTGAACACCACTACAGGTACCTATATCATAACTTTTATTATTGTTTAGAGTTTATTATATATTATAGTTAATAATGATAAAATTACAAGCTTTATATTCCCAGGAACACCTAGCACACTGCCTTGGTCATAAAATGAGTTAAAAAATATCTATTAATAATATCAAGTAAATTATTCTTCTGCAGGTCACTTTTCAAAATCAAACAGATGAAATCTCTTTCCAAGCAGCTCTAAGAAAACAACATTATATTGAGTGTAAGTTGTGAAAGGAAAATAAAACGGCCTATGCCAAAAGGAAAGTTAAGCTTGGGAACTCAGTCATTCAGAAAACTGACTCCCATTTGTTCATAAACAGACAGCTGCAAGATAGAAGGCTACATAGTTCTTCAGGTGGTCTCCCTCATGCTGACAATGTAAATTAACAGTTTATCTTCACAGGTAGAGGACAACGATGAGACTAGAAATCATCCCCCACTCACCCAGAGACAAATACATTTACTTCTTCCTCTACTCTATGTTTACCTTCTCTTAGGTAAGATGCAGATTTACTGAGCACGAGATGAATGCCTGACTGTTCCTCTTTCCCCTCAAGCTGGCTCTTTCTCTTTTAAATATTAAAGTCCTCAAAACCCTCTCTGGAAGAATGAACAGGCTTTCTTCTTGTGTCTCTTTCTCCTGGATGCATCCTCAATCTTGGCAAACTAAACCTCTAAATTGATTGAGACTTGTCTCAGACACTTTTCGGTTTACAAAGTCAGCCCTGATAAGAAACATAATTGTGATTCTGAGGCACAACTGCATTCAGAAACTTAAGGGAAAAATCAATCCTGGGCAGTAACGCTTGTAGAAATATATTTCGTGCAGGATAGAGCAGAAAAATATAGGACTCGTATAAGCACATATGCTTGTTATTTCCCTGACTTTAATCTCATTTAATAAAACTCACTAAAAAAAAAAAAAAACCTTTAGCAAAGAATTCAGGAGCTATTCTTTTACATTTTTTTCTTTTATGTAAAATTTAATAATCATTTTAAATCACAAATTGGAATCCATTTAGTTTTTATATTAACTGAAAAATGTGTGTATATAACAAACGAGAAAGTTAATTATAACTCCAAATGTTATGCATACATCAGAAAAAAAAAGAAAGTTACTATTTCAGTTAAGGATAATTGAAGAAAGGGACTGAGATTAAATTTAAAAAATTTTGCTTAGTTAATACATAGGCAAAACTGACATTTTGCCTAAAATACCCATTAAAATGCCTGACACTTAAAAAAAAAAAAGTAATGGGAAATCACAAACATAAAATTAGATAAGACTTTATAGAGTGAGTTTGCATTACCAGCTTAGGGTTAGATGGCAATAATGTGATGCCTTCCAAATGTGTATCACCATTAAGTTTCTCCAAAAGACTTAGAGTCTGGCATTGCATTTAAATAACATTTGAAATCAAATATGTGCATGCGTAAAAGGCTTACAAAGGTTAGTAGTTGAATACAGATGCAAACACTGCAGAGAGTTAAGAAAAGAAATAATGCAGATGAAAACAAAAACAATAAAACCTTGGAGCTCCAAAAAGAGTGAAGCTGGTCCCGAAGTGCTGGCTTGACTGTCTGAAAGTTTATAAAAACAAAACCCACTGATTGAACAGCTTCTCATGTGACAGAAATACAAATATCAACATAACTTTATTAATAAATACTTCAATTCTTTATAATGTCTTCAAAAGATCTCAAATTTTTACCTTTAAGCTTGGTGTTTGGGTCTGATCAACTGTAAATCTCATTAGAATATTGAACTGAAGATCATTTGGAAAAGACTCTCTGAAACAAGAACAAAGCGAAACGAAACAAAAATTTAGTTAGCAAGTACGCATGTAACAGCAAAAGACTATGCTTAATACCAAAACATAATGTCATCCAAAAAACATCCATGAAGTAGTATCTGCATGTGGCATTAACTACCTGGTATAGTATACAATAAATGCATCCTCAGAAGAATATGAACATCTGAATTTGTACTCAGTACAGGGTTAAAAAGTAACTCTACAGGCCGGGCGCGGTGGCTCACGCTTGTATTCCCAGTACTTTGAGAGGCTGAGGCGGGCGGATCACCCGAGGTCAGGAGTTCGAGACCAGCCTGACCAACATGGAGAAACCCCGTCTCTATTAAAAATACAAAATTAGCCAGGCATGGTGGCGCATGTCTGTAATCTCAGCTACTCAGGAGGCTGAGGCAGGAGAATCGCTTGAACCCAGGAGGCAGAGGTTGCAGTGAGCCGAGATTGCGCCATTGCACTCCAGCATGGGCAACAAGAGTGAAACTCCGTCTCAAAGAAAAAAAAAGCAACACTATAGGAAATAATAGTCTATCTTGCCTCAACTATAGATTTAATCAGAAAAATGTATTCAGTAAAAAGTTTAACATTCTTAGAAATGTTTCTCTATACCTAAAATCTGAATTCTGACTCACCTCAACCTAGTAAACAGATATTTGAAATAAGTGACTTCAACAATCTACACAAGAAAGTAGAAATATATCATTGGTTCAAAACCTTCTGAAAAGAGATTTAGAATATTTAAATGCATAATAAAACGTTGTTTAAATACACAGAAAATACTTTTTATAGTAGACTAAATAAAATCTTCAATCTTCAACCTTACTTCGCTGATACCTCTTTTTTTTTTTTTCTTTTTCTTGAGACAGAGTCTCGCTCTGTTGCCCACGCTGGAGTGCAGTGGTGCAATCTCGGCTCACTGCAACCTCCACCTCCCAGGTTCAAGCGATTCTCCTTCCTCAGCCTCTGGAGTAGCTGAGATTACAGGTGCCTGCCACCATGCCTGGCTAATTTTTGTATTTTTAGTAGAGATATGGTTTCACCATGTTGACCAGGCTGGTCTCGAACTCCTGACCTCAAGTGATCTGCCTGCCTCAGCCTCCCAAAGTACTAGGATTACAGGTGTGAGCCACCATGCCCAGCTGCTGATACATCAATTAAGATAAAATACCACCTTGAACTACTCAACCAATATTAAAACAATTTTTATAAAAAAAAATGCAGGGCTTGACCTAAGGAAAAATGTTGCATTAAATATACAATATGAATGGGCATAATTAACAATCTTCAAACGGAATCCATGCAGTCAAAATTGTTCAAAGGGACCCAGAAATCTGAACTATTAACACAGGGGTTAGATATTCCTAGTTATTATCAGGTTAACTTGAAATATATGAAAAAAATATTACCTTGTAACATCAAGGGCTTTCTGAACTTTTGCCTGAACAGATCCAAGCAAATCAGCACCCATTTTTTTTAGTAGTTGTGTCAGCAGTACAAACAACCAATCTTGAAGATCATCTTTGTGGACTTGTATGAAATCCACTAGAGTCTCCAAAAACATGCTGAATACCTACAGTTGATAAAGGGGAGAGGTAGGGAGAAAAAAAGAGGAAATATTGACCTCTATGTTCAATTCAAAGCGAATACAGAAAGGAACACAGGAATCAGAGGCACAGCGATTGGCAGCCAAGCGGAAAAACAATCTCTCTTGCTTTTCATTGGACTCTGTGATACAAGAGTACATTTGAACTGTTATCCAACTTCTGCAGAAGTTCGACAATTAGCTACTCCATGCAGCATCACTTGGTAAAGAAAGTTTGGCCATAATGGCTGGCACACCTAATGTTATCAATGATGCCACAGCTTAAACTGGGTAAAGTGAAATCTGTTTTGTATAAAATGTAGGGGAAAAAAACTATAGTTTCAGTAACTCTCAGCTTTTCTGAAGAGTGGCACTGAGTAAATGAGAAGATGACTACAATGACCTTAAAGTATAAAATTTATCTGGCATAACAGACTAATTAGAGAATCCTCAGATTTCTCAAAATGACAATTGTCACAAATAATTTGGTATGGGATGTATTATTTATTAAAACTGCCTCAATGGTAATTTTAAATGATTTAACTGTAACTGCATCTAAAATAAATCCAAGATGAATGTCTACATTTAAATTTCAGTGATTTTTAAAAAGTCCTAGATGGCATACTATTAGTCTCCATACCCATTTATGGGTTTTTTACTTACTTCCAATATTAATCTATTTGTTTTAACATTTTTATAAGGTAGAAAAAAATTATTATAGTGAAGGGAAGCTAATGTTTATAAGTGATGTAGCTCATTAAAATACTTATGAAAAGTGACCTTTATCAAGGCTGTATCTCTTTATAAGATAGTCAACACCATAATGGAAAATTAGTTTCTAGATAAAGAAGAAAAAACTGTCAGCCATAATGTATTACTGGACAAATCATAATAAACATTTTGATCACAGATTAAAAACTATGGGTTAAAAAAACTTAAAATTATTAACTTTTCAAGTTAATCTCAAAAAGTAAATATGGTAATTTGAGAACTAAGAGTTTTGCTCTCAATGCATATTTTATTTCTTGAATTCCCTTTATACAGTTATAGATGAACTCTTTTTTTCTTTAGAAATGAAGGATTTTCTTTATCAGAATTATAATTAAGCTTCAACATTTAAACTGAGTTAAAAATAAAAATATACTTTAGCTATTTGCTTAAGACGCTGTATACCTGTAACAGCAGAAACTATAATTAAATTTTTGAGTATTCTCTGGTCCCCAGACAGTGTGTGCTTCAACACTGTTCCTACTCACAGTGTGGATTCCTTTAACTCTCGTTCCACCACTACCCCCATAATCCCTCAAGAACTTGGATTCTCTTAGATTCCAAACTTGGCCAACTGCTTCATTAAACTGTCTCTGGCCTTCTCCTGAGGGCCAGGAATATTGTCAAGGAGCTTCACTAGACATAGTCTATGACAAATGCATGTAACTAATCTGGTACTCATTCTTACTGTTACCTAGCAAATCTGTTCAGTCATGTGCTGGCATCAGTTTGCACCTGTCTAGAGAGTCAATTGTTAAATATTCAGGAATTTTGTGAAGTGGTTGGTAGCTTGAAATCTACCACGGGATAGGAGTATTTACATCTCAGAAATGGGCAAACACTACATATCAGAGCTTGCTGCCTCTCCCCCAAAGCTCATTTACTAGGACACCATTATCCTATTCTTTGGTTCACTTTCACCCTTGTTTCAACACTTGTCTATGCTCCTGAAGATTACAACCTCTAGCTTTCCTATATGAAAATCCATTCTGAAAATCACAGACATTAGAATGCCTAGGTCAACCTCCTATTTTATGGATGAGGAAACAGGGAAGCAGAGAATTACATGACCTGCCCAATGTTTCACAGATGGTTAATAGCTAGGCCAGGACTTAAAGCTAGGTCACTTGGTTTTCAGTTGTGCTCTATCCACTCTATTACCAGATGACCTAACTTATCTTCATTATTGTCATTCAACATGAAATTCTCCATTGACTCTTCCCTCAATTTGATTTCCTCTATACCTATCCTTCTAATTTATCCAAGAAAGAAGTGATTTTCTTCATTTTATGGCTAATCTTTCTACTTTATATTCCTGCTCTCTAAAACATGGTCTCCTCTACTATCTTTACTCTTTTTATTCTCTACCGAAATCCTTTGCTTACAGATGCAGAAGTCATCTCAAGAAATTATCTCTCTGCTTCCATCCTATTGCTCCCACCAATTACTTTCTAATCATGATGTATAATAGCTTCTTCATTAAGTTTAGTATGTTTGGCGGTTCTGTAACCTGACACTGCTTTCCTCTTACTTCCCTTCTTTCTGGTTGCCAGGAATTCTCCTTTTGCATGTCTTCATCCTGATTCTCTTTTCATCATAAGTGTGACCTACTTGACACAGTCTCTCTGATCTATCCCATGAGGCCTTTTTCCTGGCCTTCTCCAAATCTGTTTACCACACCATCACTAAAGGCACCAAGCATTTCTGACCTCAGGTCTGGATTTCTGTAGTAGCCTGACTTTAGTTTTATATTTCCTGTATACCAGGGTTCAGTAAACCATTTTTGTAACAGGCCAGATAGTAAATATCCTAGGGCTTTGCAAGCCATATGGTCTCTATCACAACTATTCAACTTCGCCATTTAGCACAGCCACTGACACCACATAAACAAATAAGCATGGCCGTGTGTCAATATAACTTTATTCACAAAAACAGGCAGCAGGGAAGATGTGGCCTGCAGGCTGTAGTTTGTCAACTCATGTCTCTTTGTTACCATCAGATTGTGATATGACTCTTTGGATGGAAACAAAATCCTTTACTGTTCCTTCACTGTCTATAAGATAATGTCTAAAATACCTGGACAAGTTTCTAACTCCAAACTGATCTTGGGCTATCTGGAAACATAAACTCTTTATCCTTGAACACACCTCATATATCCACCCTGATTTCCTAACACAGCCCCACTCCATTCATTTACACACAGTATGTGACTCTCTATAGAATTTACTATTCAAGTCCTAGTCAAGAAACTTCTTGGATTGCAAGTCAGGGCCACTGATCTTCCTGACTTAGAACTCACAGAGGGGCAAACTATTTATGGTGCTATTTAGCTTTTTCTGTATTTATGTTATTTTCCCATCTCTAACACATACCATTTGAAAATAAAGACTATATTTTTATACAGTCTTGTGTGTCACCAATTAGAACTAGAACCAGGCTTAAGGTTATCAGAGGCTGAGAACCCAATAAAAAGTTGATCAATGAAATCAAGTGAAATTTACCCTCTAATTGGTAGCCAACCCTTTTTCTTCAATGCAAGGGAAGACCTTCCCTTTATTCTAGCCAAGATTAACTTCTTTTTATTTCCTATAAACTTTCTAGCATCTCCCACTTCTTTTTCTGGACTCAGGCTAGCTACTTCGAATAAGCCCTTTATTCTCACTCTGACATATCCAAAGCTTATGTTCTATTAAGATCTGAGATGCCATTTTCTTCAAGAAGACTTCTCTGAGCTTCCTAAGTAGAAATTTGTTTTGATTATATAAAATGTGAGTTGCTAAATAAAAATGTGGACATGTTATTTGCTGTACTCTACATAAGAAATTGTACTATTTTAAAAATTTTGTTATCACTTTTGAGACAGAGTCTCACTCTGTCACCCAGTCTGCAGTACAGTGGCACGATCATGGCACACTGCAGCCTCAAACTTCTGGGCTTAAGCAATCTTCCCACCTCAGCCTCCTGAGTAGGTAGGGCTACAGGCATGCACCATCATGTCCAGTTAATTTTTTTAGTTTTGTAGAGATGGGGTCTACCTTTGTTGTCCAGGTTAGTCTCGAACTCCTGGCCTTAAGCAATCCTCTCACCTCATTCTCCCAAAGTGCTAGGATTACAGACGTGAGCCATGTGCCTGGCCTGTACTATTATTTTTCAAAAATGCTTATATCCTATCAATGGTACTTAGTAAATGATCATATGCACACACACACACAGCTGACCCTTGAACTACATGCTTTTAAACTGTGTGGGTCCACTTACACGTGGATTTTCTTCCACCTCTGCCACCCCTGAGATAGCAACACCAACCCCTCCTCTTCCTCCTTAGCCTACTCAAGGTGAAGATGACAATAATGAAGATCTTTATGGTGATCCATTCCACCTAACAATTAGTAAGTAAATATATTTTCTCTTCCTTATAATTTTAATAACATTTTATTTTCTTTCTGAGACGGAGTCTCACCTATCACCCAGGGTGGAGTGCACTGGTGCGATCTCGGCTCACTGAAACCTCTGCCTCCTAGGTTCAAGTGATTCTCCTGCCTCAGCCTTCTGTGTAGGTAGGATTACAGGCCAGCGCCACCACACTCGGCTAATTTTTTTGTATTTTTAGTAGAGATAGGGTTTCACCATGTTGGCCTGGCTGGTCTCAAACTCCTGACCTGAGGCGATCTGCCCACCTCAGCCTCCCAAAGTGCTGAGATTACAGACGTGAGCCATCACACCTGGCTAATAACATTTTATTTTCTCTAGTTTACTTTATTATAATAATACAGTATATAGGCTGGGTGTGGTGGCTCATGCCTGTAACCCAGAACTTTGGGAGGCCGAGGTGTGTGGATCACCTGAGGTCGGGAGTTCGAGACCAGCGTGACTAACATTGAGAAACCCCGTCTCTACTAAAAATACAAATTTAGCTGGGCGTGGTGGCACATGCCTGTAATTCCAGCTACTCAGGAGGCTGAGGCAGGAGAACTGCTTGAACCCAGGAGGCAGAGATTGTGGTGAGCTGAGATTGAGCCATTGCACTCCAGCCTGGGTGAAAGAGCGAGACTCTGTCTCAAAAAAAAGAAAAAAAAATACAGTATATAATATATATAATAAATAAAATATATGTTAATTGACTATGTTATTGGTAAGGTTTCTGGTCAACACTAGGCTATTAGTAGTTATGTTTTGGGGAGTTAAAAATTATATACAGATTTTTCTATTGCACAGGCGTCTGTGTCCCTCTCTAACCTCCTCATGTTCAAGGGTCAACTGTACTTACATATACATGCATACATATCTATCTTCATTCATTATCCATATCCAAAATTTATTGAAAGTTATATATAAAACGTCTTACTTGATTGCCCTAACACAAAGGGTTCTTGTCAGATGTTAATATGCCCCCATTTCCTAATCTATGATTAAAGAACAAAGTGGAAAGTGGCTATGCTAATATAAAACTAGTGATTCACATTTTCTTTCAGAAGACAAAGATGAGAATTACTATCCCATAATCTATTCTGTTTGCTTTTATGGAATGACATTAATAAAATGTCATTTGTGGGAAGGCAGGGGTTAAATGTTTTTTTAAAAATTGTGAAACTTCAGAATCATTTTAAAATAATTCAATGGAAGCAATCTTCAATAGAATCAATTTATTATCCCACATATCTCATAAATATAATTTGTTGGAAAAGAATTAAAATATTCGAGCTATTACAATTGAGGCAGACTTTTCTTTAACTCCCTTATATCTTAGGTGTGCCAGTCATCAAATAGAACAGAAGAACATAATCAAATTAGATTAATTAGTAGATTAAAAAGCATATCTCCAAACAGAATGATAGTTTGCATAACTGCAAATAGCATTTCGTGGATTGCAAAGGTTCCAACACTGCATGAACTCTTTGGGAGAGAAAATAGAGAAAAAGGGTTAATTTCACAGTCATGCAGTAAAGTTAGGTTTCCAACAAATATTGAACCAACTTACTCTCTATTGAGAGTTCCAACACAGGGGACAGCATGCAAAAAGAAAAAAAGAAAAAAAAGAAAAACACACAAATTAGTCGCCATCAATGCAAAGTTCCTGTATGGAAGAAAAACACTCAGAAAATAAAAGTGACAAATGTTTTTCAAAGTTTTATGATAAACTCAAAATAGTTTTTAAAACAAGACTTAAATGAATAGTATGGGAGAAGAACATATGATTTTGTTTCTCTTGCACCTCTTTGCCAGGAAAATTAAGAAAACTAAAGACAAAAACTCTTTTTTTTCCAGACCCTATCAATCCTTGAGGTTAAGCATCTGAAAATAATCCAAGAATAATAGACACATACTCCCACTTCTGAATGGGGCCAACATTTGGTTCCAAAGCATAGTCCATAGAATTTTTTCCTTTCTTTTCTCTTTTTTTTCCTCCTCTCAGAAGCAATACTTTCACAAGTTAAAATATTTCTGTGAAGGCTTGAAACAATAACTATTGCTTGGAAGTAATAAAAGTAACTATACTACTACTTTTTATTTTCCCTAGGTAAGATGTGTGTTATGGTCTCCTGCTCTAAAGACTGCAGGCAGCTGAGCTGCCTAGAATGCTCGTCAGGAGATTCAACTGTGCCTCATTTTAGTAGCCACAGATTGAATTCCTACCGTAGCTGTCCAAGACTCAAGAGTATGATTCAAGAGGTAGTGTTACAAATACCATAAAATGCCAATTCAAAGCATGCACCACAGTGAAGGCAGTTCTTTCCAGAGTCAAGTGCCAGAAATATATGGGATGGCTTTTGGCAACTGATACTGCTTGCATTTGAGGGGGAAAAAATGGGTCCAGAGCAGTCAAAATAAAAATCTGCTGCAAACCCCTTAATTTAAAAAATTTGATTTTTAAAAAACGTATATATGGTACTTGGTATGTACTAAGGGTTTACATGAGGTGGATTTTACTATTAACTGTTTTACAGATTAATAATTAATAATTAAAGTACATACTGCTAATAAATTGGAGGTAGAATTTGAACCCAAGCAATCTAGCTCCACTATCCTTACCTGTTATTTTAAATTTTCCCTCACACTGCTTAAGTAATCCTTCCAAAAGGTACGTCTTGTCTACTCAGTGACTGCTCACTGCCCTCAAGATAATGTCCAAACCAAGCCTACCATTTTGCAGTACAATATGTGTTGTACTGCTTCACTTATAAAAAATACTAAAAGGCTTTAAATTATACATTTGCTGATTTATGGTCTAAATTATTGTCTTACAGATATTGTGGTTAATTATTTATTTCTATATGGGTATATGAAGGAAAAAAAGTTCATTTATCAAATTACAGACATCAAATAATTTCATCTTCCAAGGGTATAGGTTCCTGAACATATGTTTCTATTTTAGTGTCAACGACAAAGAGTTGATCATATATGACAGGGGTCAGCAAACTATGGCCTGCAAGCTATTTCTAATTCTTACACTTTAAAAAATGACTTTAAAAGCAATCAAAAGGCTATTTAGTGATACATGAAAATTATATAACCACATGGTCAGGCATGGTGGCTCACGCTTGTCATCACAGCACTTTGGGGGGACACAATGGACAGATCACTTGAGGCCAGGAGTTCAAGACCAGCTTGGCCAACATGGTGAGACCCCGTCTCTACTAAAAATACGAAAAATGAGCAGAGTATGGTGGCACATGACTGTAATCCCAGCTACTTGGAAGGCTGAGGCATGAGAATCGCTTGAACCCAGGAGGCGGAAGTTGCAGTGAGCCAAGATCATGCCACTGCACTCCAGCCTGGGTGACAGAAAGAGATCTTGTCTCAAAAAAAAAAAAAAAAAAAAAAAAAAAAATTACACACACACACCCCCCCTCACATTTTAATGTTCATAAATAAAGTTTTATTGCAACCCAACACACACATTTGTTTGTTCATTGCCTGTTAAGGGTGCCTTCATGCTATAATGGCATAATTGAGTAGCTGGGATAGAGACCCTTATGGTCTGCAAAGCCACATTATTTACAGAAAATAGTTGCTGAGTCTGATATAGAACAAAATTGCATTCAGAAAGAAGATATCAAAAAAAGTTGCTTGATTCTGAAGACGGAACTGTTGGTCTAAAAATACATTAAAAAGGGAGGGGTGCAGCTATTTAAAAAATATCAGAATACAATGCAAAAACTCAAACATTTTTAACTCGGCACAGGATGGTGACATGTCTAGTTTATCCTTAATGAATTACATTATTGACAGAGTCTCTGATGGACAATCAATGGCCACACAAAAATAAGAAAATCTTCCCATTACATTTGTCTTCACAGAACTGACTAAAAAACAAAAACCAAAATCAAACAAACAAGATGGGTAGATAAGAATTTTATGTTGCTATAAAGCCCTAAGAAGAGAAATCTGATGCAATCCTAGGGAAAATGGTAGCTGGTTCTCCACCTGTATTAAGAGAGCCCAAACATTTGTGCTCAGTTAAGTTCCTATACCAGTGTTAAACTCAGCTTTCCTATTTGATCTTTTTTAAAAAAGTTTGTCTTTATCACTATACATCATGGCATCCAACCAAACTGCATTATTGACTTAACAAAAAGTCAAAAACTGTGACTTCAAGAAATAATCTAGCTTTGGTCTTATATCTTCCAGTAGCAGGAATTATTGAAGATGCTTAATAACTATATATTTCAAAGTTGAACAGACTATTAATTTAAATGTTTAATAAAACAAATTAACCCAAATAACTGTCTTGTCCTTTGCTTATATTGCCAACTAAAAATATCAACAGTTAATCTGTTCAGGATTTATAGAAATTTTTACATTAAAGTAAGACTTACAGCTGTAATCAGTGATAGCAATATCTATCTAGAATGGTATAGTTATCTACATGTTCAATTATAAGTTACAAACTTTAAAAGATTTTAGTAAACTGCTTACCAAATGTATTTTCTTCTTTGTCTTTTAATGGGATATTTTACCCTCAAATAAATATAACTTCTGATAGAATAATCTTTGAAAATATTGTTTTAAAGTATAAGCAATTTATTTAAATAATTAAGTATATCCCCCACTGGATTTAAATCTTTAGCTGGATTTTAGTTTATGTACAATGTGGGATTTCATTATCTTTAAGTAGTGTTGTAAGTAATGAAAATACTAAAAATAGAAAAAAATGAGGAAATGAGATGTGCAACAATAAAGTGAAGACAATAAAAAGAAACAGTAAAGTGAAATTCATTAATATTTTTCTTATTTCCTTGCCACATCTCCCGCTCACTTAGGTTAGAAAGTCTCCTGTAGACATTTGGTATCCTAAGGGAAGATTTCACCATTATCAAACATATTGCTGGAAACAGAATATGTGACCACAGTTTTATAACAGTACTATGCATCAAGGTAAACCAAAATTTCACAGTACACATGCAGATTACATATAAGTACTTAAATAAATATATTTTAATCAACATTAAAAATGAACAAAGTTCTGAAAATTTTTATGGACTACTTCAATGTAAGAAATGTCTCATATTACTACCAAACTATGGCTGGAACCACATTTTGTGCCTTTGTGTTAATGACAATTCTTTTCTACAAAATTATTATTTCAAAATTGAAACATATTTACATCAATGCTGTAATTAATCACAGACGAAAACAAAATAAAATGTTAAAAACCTTTTCAACTTACCCCAATTATGTCTTTTACAAACACTAAAACAGTCTTAGTAACACAAAATACACCAACTTGACTAAATTACTTGAGTTGTAACTGTATCCCCTTTATTTCAGTCTTAGACCATCTATCATTGGAGAAGCTCAAATAGTTACCAGAGATTAATTTCTAAATTACGTATGATACCAAACAATTTTAATTATGCTTGAAAATATTACTGCCATTTTGGGACAATAAAATAAAAATGGCCTACAGTTTTTCTGCTTTGACAATATACAAATGATACCCTATAGAAATAAATAATCTTAAATACTAAAACATACCTTGCCATGAGGGTCAGCAAACATTCTTGTGAAAATTTCACATAATCTTTTCAGTTCAACTCGACTGCCAAGATAATACAGTGGTTAATTAATATCTTGCTGTAGCAAGAAGTCATGTAAAAGTAACTTTACATATAATTTTCTTAAAAAAAAAAAAAAGGTTAGGTTGGGCATGGTGGCTCACGCCTATAATCCTAGCATTTTGGGAGGCTGAGGTGAGAGGCTCGCTTGAGCCCAGGAGTTCAAGATCAGCCTGGGCAAGATGGCAAGACCCTGTCTCTATAAATTTTTAACAAAACAGCTGCAATGGTCGGGCACGGTGGTTCATGTCTGTGATCCCAGCACTTTGGAAGGTCGAGGTGGGCAGATCACTGGAGGTCAGGAGTTTGAGACCAGCCTGGCCAACATGGTGAAACCCTGTCTCTACTAAAAATACAAAAAAGTAGCTGCGCTGGGCATGGTGGCACATGTCTATAATCCCAGCTACTCGGGAGGCTGAGGCAGGAAAATTGCTTGAACCCGGGGGGCAGAGGTTGCACTGAGCTGAGATTGTGCCACTGTATGCCAGCCTGGGCGACAGGGTTAGACTCTGTCTCAAAAAACAAAAAAAAACAAATCAGCTGGGTGTGGTGGTGCACGCCTGTAGTACCAGCTACGTGGGAGGGTTGTTTGAGCCCAGGAATTTAAGGCAGCAGTGAACAATGATTGTGCCACTGCACTCCATCCTGGGTGACAAAGCGAGATCTCATCTCTTTAAAAACAGAAACAACAACGAAATCAATAGAAAAAATCAGCCCTAAAAATTGAGAAATTTGTGGGATGTACCAGTCAGGGCTAAATACAAAGTTACCAAATACAACAATTATTCTGTTGTAACCCACACTATCTTAAAGGTTAAAAGTTAAGAAGAAAAATACAATTATCCTTCATTAATGGAGTGTGACAGGAGAAATTTTACATATGGCATTCCCAATACATGAATTTTATCCTTTTAAGTGTTAAGACGTTTTCTTAAATGTTGCTACTGATGGGATAAAATCATTCTAAACTATGCTTACTCCCTTGCCATTTAAAATGACCAACACATGAATCCTATCCTTTTAGGTGTTAAGACATTTTCTTAAATGTTGCTATACTTACGGGCTAAAATCATTCTAAACTATGCCTACTCCCTTGCCATTTACAATGGCACGCTGAATCTAATATTAACTTAATCTTGATGGGCTGGGAACAATATTATGATGGTGGATTGCAGTGATTCATGACGTGTGATATGAACACATGAAAATATATTTAGGTAATACAGAAACATTTATTTTAAATTATATAGTTCTAATACTTCCTAAAATAAATACACAGGAAGTAAGTACATCAAACTCTTATTTCACAGGTATCAAGTCAGGAAGTAACCCTGCACATTCCACCATGCTTAAACCTATGAAATATCTGAAGCTAGATTCTCAAAGGGGTCAACTATAGGTTTAAAACATCACACAGACAAGGACAATAAGGCAAGTAGGGGGAAAAAACAAGCTAATACCATTAGTAAAGGAAACGAAACCCCAAACCCAAAATATTAACAAATATCTGTTCTTAAAGAAATTCAGTCCAACTCAACTTTGTATTACACTAAAATTCACATATTACATGCACACTAAGAATATATCTTCATTTCCAAATAAGCATAAACATTCTTCTTCTCATTGAAAAACTTACCAGAAACAAATTTTAATAAACCAGTCAGTTTTATCACTATGTACTTTTTATTATTAAATATTAAAATTAATAACATTTTAAATTTAATTTCTATGTGTGAATAAAAAGTTTCCTTTCAAAATGTTTTGCTTAATAGAACAAATTTTTTTTTTTTTTTTTTTTTTTTTTTAGTAATGAAAGTATAGATGGTCCTAAAAGACTGAAGCTTTGGAAAAACACTTTGAAGCAACCATATGAATTCAGGACAAGTCTGTTTCTACACCAGTATCTCTAAAGTGTTACAGAAACAAAGTAAAATCAAAAAGCGCTAACCTGATAGTAAAATCATTTTAAGACAACGCATCTCACCTTAGTGTTCTCTGATTTTTTAATAAGTTCTGCAGACCTAGGAGGCCTTCTTTCCTTTCTGACCAATTGGAACTAGCACATCTATTGAGGACTTCTGCCACATCTTCCGTCTGCCTCATATATGTAGGAATACTACCATTTCGAGAACTATAGGAGCGTTCTGAACAAGCACTAGATGCATCGCTGTTGGCGTCATCATCTGAATGCATTCCATATGATTCATATCTTCTTCGAGCTGGTTTTTTCTGTTATACATCAAGAATCTCATTAGCAGTAGCCAAAAGAATATATTGGTATTTCATAATTTCTACTGACCACAAAAGGATTGATTTTTGTTTTAAAATCAGTGCAAAGCATGCTCCTAATCATTGTAATAACAGAATGTCAGTATTTAGTTTTTCTTCAGAAAACAAGTTTTAGAAGTTAGTAGAAGGTAAAATAATCCTTAACTATGGGAAGTGGTAGAAGCAGAGTAAGACTATATGGAAGTTCAGATATGTAAAGTGGGAAGCGCTAAAAAATGTGGGTTTTTCCTTTCCCCTTTTCACGAAAAACCAAGAACTACTAGAATGTAAATGAACAGAAACTATACTAGAAATTTGAGTTGGTAAGAAGAAAATATTACCTTTTTAAAGAAAGAGTATAATGGATCAGAAAAACATTTTCCATGTATAAAGTTCCATTTTTTTCTGTCTATCTTTTCTTTATTCTCCTTTTACCTCCATTACCACTTCTCTTGCCACTATTCCTTCCCTTGTACCCAACCCTCATGTCTCCTAGAGAAATAAAATACAAAGAATGATGAAAAACTATTTAGTCTACTATTATTTTAAGGAGGCGAACTCCTTGAGAGCCCTCTATGCTTTTCTCAATGTATCTATATTGTTTAATTCAATAAATATAAGAAAGCATATTCAGATTCCTTTGATTTCTTTACATCTAAATCTTATTTAATATATGTAAATGCCAGTTATACCTTGCATATTTCAAGTGAAATGAGAAAGAATAGTTTATTTAAGATTTCCTTAAAAGAGCTGAAAACAAATCTTTATGTTATCTGATACTTGAATTTTGGCTGATGAGTGGTGAAGATGTCTATAAAACAGATTAAACACAATAATTCAGTGTGAATGACCTCATTTCATTTGTATGAAGTAGTCAAGCTGAAAGAATGAGCACCTCCAGAGGACATTATTCAAGCAGTATCTCTCTCGATAACCATATTTATGTATGTCTAAGGATTTTACTTCTACTTTAATTTTTAATAGAAGACCATCATTTGTTAAATTGATGAAAGAAAAAAAAGTTATGGTATCATAAGATGTCAGAAAATAGCAATGTCTATACCTTAGTCCGTATGTCTCCTAAGAGCTGAGAGCAGTAAATTTTTAAAGAGAAAAATTGAAAATAATGAAGAACATTTTGCTAATCAGCACAGTGAAATAGGCATTAACAATGCCTATGATCAGAAACATTACGTTTTTTTCACACATAGGTACAAAGAACTGCTTATTAGCAGGCTGTGTCTTTAATCTTGTCAATATTCTTTAGTTCAAAGAGAAATAGTGATGCTACAAAAAATATTCCCATAACCAGTTTTCTCAAAGAAACCTAAATGTTCTTCCTATTTGGATCCTTTTGTCATTTCCAAAGTTAAGTGTATTTCTATGATTTTCTCCAGCACAAATTAGGCTTACTAGCTGGAAAGTTTTTTCCTAAAAATTGGTAGTTGTAAGTGGAACTTCTGTGCTCTGCAAATAATGGAAGTATTCAGAATCAGATTACTGGGAGTCAAACTTTAGCCTTGGTAGTTAAACATTCCTCATATAATTCAAACACACCATCTCAGTGTTCTAAGTAATAGTTCAAGAAAAACCCAATCAATTCATAACATTTATGTAAGCAGAATTTAACTGGTAAATTATCCAATTTAAAAAACCCAGAAAACATGATTTGAGATACAGGGATGAGGAATAGCAAATCAAAAACATCTCATTAATTCAATATCATCAGAACAAGATGTGATCAATATATCCCATGTTGAAGAGAACAAAGTCCCTACTTAATTATATTAATTTATAAAAAATAATCAAGTGGCCGAAGTAACGGGAAAAATTCAGCACAGCGAAATGGTTAGCGCAGAACTACACGTGTGATATTCAATAAATTATAGCTATTACCAATGAATATTTTTAAAAACTTGCCTTTTCAAATCTATGCGGCAAACACTGTATTATATCAACACTAGTTAAGATGGGATCTACGATTTTAGGAAGCATATTTTTTTTTAATTTCAAAACAAAGATGAGGCCTCTTACAAGTTCTGGGTAAGAAGCTGAGTAAATGTTTCTCAAACATAGGATTAATATCATAATCTGAAAGAGGAAGTGATACTGAATTGACTTGGGAAATTAGCCAAAGCCAATTACATACATTTTTAAAAATGCTACTTCTTACATAATTTTAACTGACAAAAACAACAATGATATATGTATTGCAATCTTCTGACAAGCTATCATGGATCTGTAGAATATGTTTTTAAATCTCACTGTTTAATGTGTCAGACATAAAGAATTATATCTAACTATAAGATATAATATATCTTAATTATAATTTGCCTTGAGGTTGTGCTTTTAGTTCAAAAAACACAGATAAAATACTACACAAAATCCAGCCCCAAAGTAAAATAATCCCTAAATACCAAAGTTTAAGCTAGAGTTGAAATTACATGATTTTAAGTGTACATATTTATATAGTTTATTTCCCTTATCTTAAGTATACTATAGTGTATAAAACACATTACCATATTAAAGACATCTATATTTATATTTCTGATAGCCCATCAGTAATACTGGCCCTGGTATAAAATTCTGATTAATAAGGATCAAGAATTAATTATATTCTGCTTTTTACACTGCCCACATTTTATCTTTAGATTTAATCACTGATTTTTCCCCAACCCCTTTCCCACATGGATAGACTGGCTTACTCATTCAACAGTTTCATAATTGGAACATTTATAATGATAAGAAAATGGAGAAGAGTACCAAGGCATCTGCCACCGCCTCCTCCACATCAGAACCTGTGTTCAGGACTCGCATGGCACTAACAGAAGACGACAGTCGACTTGATTGGCTGATCCCATAACCTGGACCTAATTCATCAAAAGAAGGAAAATAGATTTGAAGGAGTCATAAATGTAACAGGGTCAGGTTGGGAAACTTTAAGACCTTTACAGGGGAAGGAAAAAAAACCAATGGGGCAAAGCATTTTAAAAGCAATATTGTATTTTCTGGGCACATTTAGTTTTTGGCAAAATAAAAGGGTAAAGACAATTAAAATTACTGACAATGTGTGAAAAATAAAGAACGGTCGCTATTTATTTACAACCACAAGGTAGAAGGAAGCATGGCTGGCAGACTAAGGGCTTGCAAGTCTATAGCCCTGTAATCCAGCTCTATCAGTTCAGGCAAATATCATCCATATGGCTGAATCACAAGAGTAACCCAGGACAAAGATCAATCCTCAACCAATAGTGGTTAGGGAGATCCATGAAGGCACACTAGAAATTTACAAGGAAAATAAGCTCTAATTATTATCTCCTGTCCTTCAAGATAAGTTGGTTTTATTCTACAACTAAGAGACATCCATTTGATAACTGTTAAGTGTCTACTATGTGCCCGACATTCTGAGGCATACAGAGACAAACCAGAGATGAATTCTCCCCCTCAACTGCTTTCTATACCATCATTTACAATTAAAACACTTCATCCACCATTTTGGTTTTTTTTTTTTAAACATATATACAAAGATGAGAACATAAAAACAATTCTATATTTAAAAATGACACAACAGGTTATACAAAAAAATGTCCATATACCAGTGAGAAAAATGCTCAATACAGTTGCTAAAGGGGAAAATGTTACTTGGGAGAAAAGAAAAAAAAAAGTTTATTCTCCAACAAATTAAATTTAAATAATAAAAAATCAATTTTAAAACATGAATATTATTTAATGGAAACTGAAAAGGATAAAATCTGAGATGAATGCCAGATGATAGTGAAAATGTACTCATCCTTCACCTGAGGCCCCATACACTTCGGGGGCGTAGAGGGCACCAGTTGATCTGGAATGGTGTCTGGAGGCTGGAATAACAGGACCATACAAACCTCATCTATTACCACAGAAACAAGGAATAGTGGCAGCACTACTGTCAGGCAAGGAGAGTTAGTTAACACTGGTGTTATTCTTTATAGTTAATGATCAGAGTATTGCCAAACAGGGCAATGGAACATTAGCATTGCACCATCATTCCTGACACAAAAACACATCTTACACCTAAGTGGACAGACAGGCCTACAGGAGACAAAAGAAGTATTCAAATGGAAGGAAATGTTGAAGGTACAAGCATGAAACAAAAAAACGAACATTATAGTGTAAAAAAAAAACCACTATGGTAACTAGTAACTAATAAAATCTTATCTCCTTTAATTCTGACATCCAATGAGGCAGTAAATTACTATTCAATTTTACAGATGGTGCTATGGTCTAACTGACTGACCTTCTACAACACCTGCTTCATTCATATGTAGAAATCTTAATCCTCAAGGTGATGGTATTAGGAGATAGGTGGGGCCTGTAGGAGCCAGTTTGCCCTAATGACTGGGATTAGTGCCTTTACAAAAGAGACCCCAGAAAGCTAGCTAGCTCCTTCTAACATTTGAAAACACAATGAGAAGGCATCATCTGTGAACAAAGGAATGGGTCCTCATCAGACACCAAATTTGCTGGTTCTTTAATCTTAGACTTCCTAGTCTCCCAAACCATGCCGAATAAACTTCTGTCATTTAAAAGTACATAATCTATGTTATTTTGTTACAGTAGCCTGAACAAACTAAGATGAGGAAGCTAAAGCCTAGAGAGAGATTAATTAATTTGATTATAGCCACACTACTAGTAAGTGATACATTTCAGTATCTATACTCTTTTAATTCCTCTGCCCTTAAACAGTAGATGTACCATCTTTAATTTACATTGTTGAAAAGTCAATACACCTCATTTTGTTAACATTAACATTTTCCATAATGGTTCACATAACATAAATTCTGCATTCAGTATATTATTTAAATATCAAGGCACATTTGAATATAAAAAAATACTAATAATTTAACCAAAATGTAGAAATTTGTGACATATCTCCCTATATATTGCTCTAAAATCTAAATTTAGCATATTTTGCATAACACCATAAAGTTAACTTTTCTCTTACATACAGAAATGAATAGCCAAAAAATGCATTTTAATATTTAATAAAATATATTACTTTAATTTAGAAAGTTATTCTTCCTCAGATATATTAGAGCAGTTAAAATACTTTTAACATGAGTCACTCTTTTGTTTGCTACAGGACAGCCTTAACAAACAGGAAGACTGAAAGAAAGGAGGATGTAAACTAAGAGAATGCTGCAGAAAATGTTTAGTTAGCCCCGAAAGGTGACTGGTGTCATTAGAAAAATAAACTAAAATACATTGTTAGTTTTAATTTTACCTAACAGAAATAATTTCTAAAATGATGAGGAGGAGTTGAACAAATTTAAAAATGTCTAGTGGACAAAAATCTTTGAAACACTTTACAGAATCAATAGTTATCTGTGACTTGAAGATAATAGGTGTCTGAAATAAAGTAAGCCTTTAAAATATCTTGGTTCCAGAAATACATGGAAACTAAAGGTGCAAGTTCCAGAGAAGTTAAACTTTGCTCGGCTCTAATTTATTTCTGATGCTTTAGGGCCCTCAGGCTAAACTTGTGATTCATCTGCTGAATAACAATATCCAGCCATAAGCAACAAGGGGATTCCACCAAAGAAACAAATAATAGAAAGGACCAAAGAATGTAGGCAAATGTAGCAGAGAATGGGAATAGCAAGAACAACTTAATCTCTGGGAATGCTACCTTTCATCCCTGCAAAACAAACAGGGCTAATCTGCTGCCTTTGCTATGCAGTACCCATATGTAAATAAAATGGCTATAAAAAAGCCAATTCTTCTAAAACTATGACTAAAAGGTTTAGTCATCTTCAGTGCAAATAGGAACTTTCATGAGAATCAGGAAAACTGTTTCCTTTAATATTAAAATTTAAGTAATTTTAAATTGTCAAATGGAAGCTTTGAGATGAACTAGAATATTAATGACTAGACAAAATATTTAAGAACTGGTATATTAAACAATGTTTACTTTCACAGTAATTAGTAGTAGATTATAAAGGTCCTCTAATCTCTAACTATTGTACAGGTTTACAAAGTACAGAAACACATTTTGGTTTCTTCTTGATATGTTTTCTAGTAATGTGCAATATCAACATTATATAAATGCAGGTGCCATTAAGAAATCTGAGATCCTTCCCACTGAAGTGTAATTTAACTGTTTCTAGGGTAAGTGATTAGAGTTTCAGGGGGAAGAGGTAGAGTGGTAATAGCAGCAGCAGTGGTGGTAGCAGTGATGATGACCATGATGACCATGATAATTGAGTGCTCATTATGTGTCAAGCACTGCCTTGAGGGAGTTTTTCACGTATTTCTCATTTATGAGTCTCCAAAACAATCCTAAGAAGTACACACTATTATTATCCTTGTTTTATAGATGAGGAAACTCAGGCATAGAAAGGTTACATAGCTGGGGAATGAACCCAGGCCACCTGACCCTATGATATACATTCTTAAACCACCACACACCCAACTCCACTTCCCTCCACTCCTGAAAGTGGCATGATTATTTTATACACATGTAGGATTTATTTCATTTCTTTAAATGTATATCCATGAGGATGCACCACGTATATGTGTATGCGCATGCACATGCACACATACAGACATTCTGCAGACTAACTCTATTGCATATGAACTAAAAATATCTCTGACAAAGTACCTGCCACACACAGCCTTAGTGATGTGGAACAGTTCTTTTTACTTTGGCACCTCCCCACAGAGGGAAAAGAAAGAGGGAAACTCTCTGGCACCTGGGGCTGGAACACAAACAAGGGTTGGGCATACTCCTGTGATTCTAGCTTTAATGGGGTTTTCTAGGTCAGTACAAAAAAGCCTAGTATATTTGAGCCAAATGGCCCAGAGAATGAGAAATTAACCACTAGAAATTCTTGGCCAGGTGCGGTGGATCACACCTGTAATCCTAACACTTTAGGAGGCCGAGGTAGGTGGATCACCTGAGGTCAGGAGTTCGAGACCAGCTTGGTCCAGTATCATGAAACCCCGTCTCTACTAAAAATAGAAAAATTAGCTGGGTGTGGTGGTGGGTGCCTGTAATCCCAGCTACTCAGGAGGCTGAGGCAGGAGAATCGATTGAACCTGGGAGGTGGAGGTTGCAGTGAGCCAAGATCGTGCCACTGCACTCCAGCCTGGGCAACAGAGTGAGACTCCACCTCAAAACAACAACAACAACAACAATGAAAGAAATTCTATACTACCATATGTATCTGAGGAAATAAGAATTCCACTGGATAAGTAGAACTAGGTTCTCCCTGAGCATTCCAAAGTCCAAAGAGCAACCTTCTAAGTATTACAGTAAACTACACTGTGTTAAAGAAAAAAAATCTGGCCAGGTGCGGTGGCTCACGCCTGTAAACCCAGCACTTTGGGGGGCCGAGGCGGGCGGATCATGAGGTCAGGAGATCAAGATCATCCTGGCTAACACGGTGAAACACCGTCTCTACTGAAAATACAAAAAAATTAGCCGGGCGTGGTGGCAGGCGCCTGTAGTCCCAGCTACTCAGGAGGCTGAGGCAGGAGAATGGTGTGAACCCAGGAGGCGGAGCTTGCAGTGAGCCGAGATCGTGCCACTGCACTCCAGCCTGGGTGACAGAGCGAGACTCCGTCTCAAAAAAAAAAAGAAAAAAAAGAAAAAAAATCTGAAATGGCTACAGGCTTGTGCATTTAAACAAAGTACTAGTTAAAATGCTGAAGGATCACACAGAAATTCTAAAGATTCTCAATGTACATACAAAACTGTACCTCTCCAGTTATCCTAATACTGAATGTTTAAAAAATCATTTAATATTTTTATAATTGAGGTAAATATAGTATTACAATCAAGGTTACAATACAGTTGGGGACAAACAAGTTTTACCGCAGTGACAAGAGCATTAGCTCATAGGAAATGACTGTTAAACTGTAAAATATTATAAAAATGTTAATCCCTACCATTAATAAGTAGTTCAGATGTTATTTTGTGGCATTCTTTTTAGTAACCTAAGTTAAATGATCTAAGCTGAAATGTTAACATTTCCGCTGAAAAAGACAAAAGTATTTTATCAAACTAGTCCGCATTTCACTTGAGATTAAATATTTAAATATCTTTAAATTTGCAGGTTTACTTGTTAAGAAAGATCTAGACTTCAATATTCTGAAGTTTAAACCTGTGTGACATTTACTTGATTATGAAGGCAATCTGTTAATACAATGACTAACATATTCATTTCAGACATGTAAATCAAGTCAAAGGAATTTCCCAAACGTGTAATTTCCTTTCCTCAAAATGACAGAAAAGGGGTAGAGAGAAAGATCTGTCGACAAAGAAAGCTAAATCCCAGGTATGCTGAAGTTAACAGATAGTGATAACACCATGGATAAGCAATGCACATAACACCTGCCCGAATACGTACCGAGGGGCTGAAAAGAGCGAACAGGACTTGTGTCTCTGCTGCTCTCCCGACTAGCTTCCCGGCTGCATCCTTGACTCACACTTGGTCGAGGAATACGACTGCTTCGGGCTGGTGTGAAGCAACAGCAGCACACACAGTAAGGGAGAAAACAGAACAGAGTTTGCATTTTAAAAAATTTTGTTTTTTTCTTTCTTAAAGACTGATCAGTAACTTAAATTTTTCTAAGGCTGAAAAGAAATTACTCTTGCTGAAGCATTACCAGGAATACAGTTAAATTCTTAAATATGGTCCTCTAGTTTGTATGAAATTAGAAGGGCAAATAATATTTTACCAAACTAAAAATGCTGCAAATAAAAATATTTAACATACTGTACAATACAGTAAAACTCAATTTTTCTCTTTGTTCACTGAACTATAGAGGCTTCTAACACTTTTGGTATCTTAGGTTAAAATCTTGCTTTTAATAGAGAGAAAAACCCTATACTTATCAAATATTAATCTAAAGTAAAATACCCATTCTTAAATTCTTAGTTCAAGATAGAGAGGAAAAAATGCCAGGTGCAGTGGCTCATTCCTTTAATTCCAGCAACATGGGTAGGTGAGGGGGGAGAACTGCCTGAGGCTGGGAGATCGAGATCAGTCTGGGCAACATAGTGAGACCTTGTCTCACTACAAAAAAAAAAAAAAAAATTAGCTGGGGATGGTGGCACATGCCTGTAGTCCTAGCTACTTAAGAAGATGAGGCAGGAGGATTGCTTGAGCCCAGGAGGTCGAGGCCGCAGTGAACTATGATCATTCACTGCACTCCAGACTGGGTAACAGAGTGAGATCCTGTCTCTAAAACAAACAAAAACAAAAGAGGAAAAAATAAGCCAATGCTTTCCATTCCCATTCTTTTTCTCACCTCCTCACAAATGAAAAACCCACAAATATGGAACGAAAGAAACAATAAACAGGGGTGAAGACTGACTAAAGGAGGAGTAGAGAATTTAAAATAATGTCTGGAAAACAAAAAGAAGTGAATTAGTTAGATGAAAACTTCAGAGGCTCATGGGCCAAATACCAGGCACAGAATAAATGAAAAGCGCTAGGAACAGTAATTCAGTCTGTAGGCCTAAACGAAATCGGTGCCATCTACTCAATAAAGACATTCTCAGACAAGTAAGGTTTCAAAAAGCTTGACTCCTACACACTATTTCTAAGGAATTTATTTGTGAATGTGTACGAGCAAAGGAAGAGAAAGAGGATCCAGGAGGGAGTGATTCAAACCAGGAAAGCAGCAAATAGGAATCTCAAGAAGATAGCTGAGCAAGAGGCCTAGACGCAACTAATCCAGAGAGAACTGAAAAGAAAGTCCGGAAAAAATAAGGAACTGCATATTTCCTTTCAGCAATACTGAAGGGAAAGCAATACTAAAGGATATGAGAAGTGCACACTATTCTTAGTCACTTTCTATATACACAGCAAATGAAAACGTGGCATAATAAGTAAATAACTGGTATAAGTTATAACGACATAAGTAAATAACTGGTAGGAATGTAAGGAAAGAGAATTCATCTCCTTATAACAGGAACACTCTCCTTCAAGTGGTCCCTAGGGAACTCACTGTACCTTTGGGAAGAAATGGGTTCACAGTACACTATGTGTCTTGGCTGCAAACAACATTCATTTACTCATAACACAGTATATGTTATTTACAGCTTTTCATCTTTTAAAGCCAACTTATGGAACAAGTACATAAGACTTGCTTGTGGATACAGAAGAAAATGTATGTGTAAACTTTAATAATGTAAAAATTGATAACTCTAAGAGTGGAAGGTGAAGGAAAAAGTATGGAAGTTGAGATACTGATTGAGGTTGACGAAACAAGAAATAGAAATATGAGTATTTTCTTTAAATATGAGAATATTTTTTAAAGTTACATAGGTAATCTGCAAAAGACTTAAAACAATTAAAAAAATTATTAAAAATAAACTGGAATAATTAGGGGCTTTCTGCTCTGGAAATGACGGATCAAGTAGCAGCTATCCTAAGGACAAAGTCAGCAACATGGTTGATAAAGCAGAAAAGAAGGAAGAGAGAGTGAGAGAAAGGGAAAATAGACAGATTTTGGGTTCATCATAGCAATGTTAATTAGTCAATCCTGAAGGCCGTACAATCTTCAAACTTAACTAATAAATCCATTTTTAATGTTTAAGCTGGCTTCATCTATCATTACTATTATCTGAAATTGAAAGTATCCTAATCAATACACAGAGAAAATATTAAAGTTTACTAGTATTTGAATAGGGCTGAACTATAACACGAATGTCAAACACACAAGAAACTGTGTATATATGTGTATATGTGATAAATATGTTATAAAATTCCACAATAACCTTTTCCTTTAAAGTACTAGCTATATTTTTCAAAGCTCCTATGAATTATAGGGTTTGTTTGTTTTGTTTTGGGTTTTTTTTTTTTTTTTTGAGACAGAGTCTCTGTTGCCCAGGCTGGAGTGCAGTGTGGTCTTGGCTCACTGCAGCCTCCACCCCAGGTTCAAAAGATTCTCCTGCCTCAGCCACCCGAGTAGCTGGGATTACAGGCATGCACCACCATGCCTGGCTAATTTTTGTATTTTTAGTAGAGACGGGGGTATTGGCCAGGCTGGTCTCAAACTCCTGACCTCAAGTGATCCACCCCCCTCAGCCTCCCAAAGTGCTGGGATTACAGGCATGAGCCACTGTGCCAGGCCCTGAATTACACATTTAAGATACCTAATTCAACTCATAAACTATTCTTCAATTGTTGAATTTTTAAGTTATTTTCTTCTAATTTGTAAGTCCTAATTGTATTCCAAAGTCTTCAATGCTGCCAAAGCCTGAGGAAAAAAAAAAAGGGTTACATGTCTCACATAAAAAAAAAAAAAAATCTTACCCACTGAAAGCCTAGATGGACTAGCCTCTCTGCTACAGCCCTGGCTCCGTGGTATCTTGCTTCTTTTTTGTGCTGAGGCTGAATTGACCAGGACTCTTTGAACACCAGAGCTCACAGTGGACAGGGCTGTTGTGGTCAGAACTCTTCCTGGAGACCCAGACCGGCTACCAGCTGAACACCAAACACATATACAAATGTTAACATGTAAATGCCAAGAGAATTTGCTGAAAGGATAAAAATTCAAGAAATATTGATAATACAGAGAAAACTGTGACAGTATGGCAGGTTCTATGCTCAAAGGAAATAGACCGAGGAAGATTTAAATATAATTATAACCTGGAAAAAAAAAAGGTATACTACATATATGAGCACTAAATGGTAAATCATCTAAAATATACTTTCAGTTTTGGAGGTATAAGACACTATGTTTAATAAGGACAACATTATTATAATTTTTAGAACACAAATGGTATACAAGATTTCCAAAGAAATCACTTATCTGACAATCCATTTCATATGGCTATCATGTTCTATGTGAATAAGCTATATACAGTCATATGTCACTTAACAATGGGATACATTCTGAGAAACGTGTTGTTGGGTGATTTTATCATTGTGTGAACATCATAGAGTGTACTTACACAAACCTAGATGGTATAGCCTACTACAGATCTATATGGTATATAACTTATTGCTCCTAGGCTACAAATCCTATACAGTATGCCATTAACAATACTGTAGGCAACTGTAACACAATGGTAAATATTTGTGTATCTAAAAATACCTAAACACAGAAAAGGTACAGTAAAAATATAGTATTATAATTTTTTAAAGCTTTATTTCCAACGGTTTTTGGGGTAGAGGTGGTGTTTGGTGACATGAATAACTTCTCTAGTGGTGATTTCTGAGATTCTGGTGCACCTGTCACCCGAACAATGTACACTGTACCCAATACGCAGTCTTTTGTTCCTCATCTCCTTCCCAGTATTATAATTTTACGGGACTACTGTCACATATGTGGTCGGTCACTGATTAAATGTGGTTATGCACAGCATGACTGTATTAAAAAAAAACCCGGTAATTCTATCACTATTTTTTGTTAAGTATATAATAATGATAATCTGTTTCATTTTAAAATAGTTTGCCTGCTGAGATTTCTCTGAATGGTACAGCAAAGCTATCTGTCTTACTATTAGACGTATTTTTAAACTTAACAAAATTAAATTTTAAATGCTGACAAAATTGGGCCAGCTGAAAAAGAAACTTGTTTTTTGCTATTTGTCTTCAAATAGCAAAGCGCTCTTGGGTAGTGACATTCTGGGTTATAGAAGTCCTAAGGGTAGAAGGGGAGTAAGGGGAAAACATCAAATGAATCAGATCCTTTTCTTTCTTTTCTTTTTTTCCCCCCCGAGACGGAGTCTTGCTCTGTCACCCAGGCTGGAGTGCAGTGGCGCGATCTTGGCTCACTGCAACTTCCGCCTCCCGGGTTCAAGTGATTCTCCTGCCTCAGATTCCTGAGTAGGTGGGATTATAGGCTCCTGCCATCGCGCCTGGTTAATTTTTGTATTTTTAGTAGAGACAGGATTTCACCATGTTGGCTAGGCTGGTCTCGAACTCCTGACCTCGTGATCTGCCTGCCTCGGCCTACCAAAGTGCTGGGATTACAGGCCTGAGCCACCACGCCTGGCCTCTTTTCAAATGAGTAATTTTCAGTTTTGGAAGGTGGACATGTGGTCAGGAACACAGGTAGAGTTAGTAAAATCTTTTCAGAGACTGTGCATGGGTTTAAAAAAAGTTTTAAAAACATGTTTTTAAACTAGAAATGCAAGGGTTAAATTTTAAGGAGATAAGCTCCCTGTCAATCAAAGCACTTTATGTCTACGTTGAATAGAAAAAGTACTAGATAAGAACTCCAAGATATAATCTAAATGTAGATTCAGAAAAGTAACAGAAAAATTAAAGTTGCAATTAAATAAATCTTCATGAAAGCAACCTTTTCCCTTCGTGGGCACTACTTCTACCCAGTAAGAGGGCTGTATGATTATATGTTATACAGTCTTACCCAATCAGGCTTCATTTCCACAGAGACTCAAATGCCAATGGGACAAGCACAGGATGTCAAAAAAGAGAGGGGCACTGTGTAAAGCAGGGAGTAGTAAGATGACTGATCAAGAGGGGGAGTGCCTGCCCTTTCCTAAAGTGAGAGGTGACTTTTTAGTTCTAGCCACCTTTGTCTTGAGGTAATAGTGGATAAGTGGATAGGTCTTGGGATTTTTCGAAAATGAAAGCTTTGATATTTCCAGATTTTTATCATGTTCTATAGGCCAAATAATACATAAATGGAGACAGACTAGACATGGTCCATGGGCTGGCGATCTGTGATTCCTTTTTTCTTTCTTTTTTTTTTGAGTCGGAGTCTTGCTCTGTCGCCCAGGCTGGAGTGCAGTGGTGTGATCTTGGCTCACTGCACGCTCTGCCACCCAGGTTCACGCCATTCTCCTGCCTCAGCCTCCTGTGTAGCTGGGACTACAGGCACCCCCCACCACGCCCGGCTAATTTTTTGTATTTTTAGTAGAGACAGGGTTTCATCGTGTTAGCCAGATGGTCTCGATCTCCTGACCTCATGATCCGCCTGCCTCGGCCTCCCAAAGTGCTGGGATTACAGGCGTGAGCCACCACACCCGGCTGATCTGTGATTCTTACTACAGTTTTCTTGGAATGGTCTTGCTGAATACAATTTATATTAATGCTTAATTCTTAAACTTTACCAGCATACAAAATGAAACTTATTTCCTATTAGTGATAACAATATTGTAAAACAAAGAAGTGTTTCCAATGAAATTAACAATTTACTGTCTGTATAGAAGGAATTCTAAATTATTGTAAGGCAATTATTCAAGTGTATTTTAAAATAGCTCATTTGAATGTTTCATGATGTTTCAAGCAAAGAATCTTTAAATCCAGTTTCTTTCAGTTATAACCTTAAGGATACTCATATAAGGAACCTGTTTTCTCCATGCAGTGTCTAAACTGAACATACACACCAAAAACATCCAAACACCCAACATGCCACAACTCACAATGCAAGATAGGCCAATGGAATGTTTTATGGGAAAACTCGCAACAATATAAAAAGTATAAATAATGAACTGAGCACATACAATATGGTATTCTATTAAAACCAATATAAATTTGGGGGGTGGAAGTGTTGGTAGGAGAGACTGCAGAATTTCTTGAAATGTGGGTCTATTCAGCAGATAGGAAACTTGTAGTTCAGAAACAGAGTAACTTCTCTTTCTACTCTAGATTTACTGAATTTATTAAAATTATGCAAGCGCACTCTACAAATTTAAATTCAGTCCTGCCCTATCCTAGGAAATAAAATTGTCAGTGTTCATTTTGCTTTAATCATTAACCCTCTCCTCTGCAATACTCCTGATTCCCACCAAGAGTGTGATAATTCTAGTACCTATGACCCACTTTGGAATTATTCATACTTGGAAAAAAATACCAAGGCTCCTTCCCCAGTAAAGAGCCACCAACGCTAATTATTTCTTTTGGGAAAACCAGAGTTGTTGAAAAGTGTCATGATGTATCCAAGGAATAGCATGCTACCAGAAAATACCCATATTTGCAAAACTTGACATCGAACACCTATTTTCTCTTGTGCTACCTAAAGTTTTCAAACTACCATTTTATAGTTTTTATAGCATTTCAAAGCATGACAAAAGCTCCTGTTTCTTTTGAATGTTTATATCCACAGTATTAACTTGTGTCATTTAAAAAAAAATCAAAATTTTGGTAATAAGACAAAGGCCAAAGAAAAATCACAATTGGCAATTTCTGCCCCAGTATGACTACAAATGATAGACTATGATGTTAAGAATTTCTGCTGAATAGAACCCATTCTTCATAATGAAAATAGGTGATCAAACAATAGATGCACATATAAAGTCTATAGATTCTTACCACCAATGGTATTAGCAGATTGTGATCCTGAACAAGTGTAAAGGCAGAATTAGGGTAAGGATTATAATCCATGAAGAGGGAAGGAGCAGTTTTTAAATGGATGGCAGATGGAAATAAGAAAGCTTTAGTCAGTTCTCAGAAAATTAAAAAACCCTAAGGCAAAAAAAGCAAACTTTAAAAAATCCCAAAAGCACAGATGTCTTTAACAAAAGCAGTACATTTAGTTGTTTTTAAAGCTAATCAACTGAAATCAGACACTCATGTACAAAGCAGATGAAATGAGACTGCAACAGTAAATGTAAATTCTTCAGCTTTTCTACTACTGACAGTCGAAAATCAAAATCATTAAATGTTTTCATTAAACATTTAATTTAAAACTACTCATAAGGAACAACTACAATATTGTACAGCTGAAGAAAAATTACATGAAAAAGCTACAAATGTCATCTTTCTTAAGATGCACCAAAAAAAACAAAAGATGGTAGGAGAGGAGACAAAAGTTTCTGACGGGCTGTACAATCATTTGTATACAACCAGCCACTACCAACAGAAAAAGGGACACAATTTTGTCATAAATATAGATCTAGTGCTCTCTCCATTGAGTCTCCATTTATTTATTTATTTTGGTTAGCCATCAGAACACACCTGCTTTGATCTGAGAGACTTTTTTTTTCTAAGTAGTGATACAAAGATATGGTAAGACCATGCAAGCCCTAATGAATTACTTTATGACAAAGTAAGGATGATGATCACAGTAATATTTCTGTGCAAATATATTGTAAAGAAACTTGCATACAAATTACATAATACCTTTTTTACAAAAGAATTCGGAATGGAACATATAGTCATTCAAATAAATAAGCAAGCAAACAAACAAAAGTCCCTCCAATATAAAACCCAAATGATTTTACAGCGGGAAAGTCTTCTAATCTTAAAGTCCTATTTGGTCTAAGAAAGTCAATTATTGTGTTTTCACAATTTAGGAGAAGATGTGGAGGATTATGGAATGGGTTTCAAAGTGAAAAGCCAAATGCAAAAAATTATTCTATTTTCCAGTGAAGTGATCCTTACTTACAATGTAACTGAAAAGGAGGTCTCTTAAGTATTTTTTAAAAAAAGCCCTTTGAGTCTTTGCCCTAAGATCAGCCTCAGTATTGTTTCAGAAAAGAACTAATATCTCACAATTAATTTTTATCCTTAGACAATGGACATGGAAATTCCTGGTTGGTTATCTGTATGCTTTAATTTTCCTAACTTCATTGTTTATTTCTCTGTTTACTGAAGGCAGTAAGAATAACAAGGTACAGAAGTACACAAAAGCAGTCTAAAATTCAGTTGACATTTGATTAAAAATAATAAGGATCATCTGCAGTATTTAAAATTTTTTTAAATTTTAAAAAATTAAAAAATAATGACAATTTTATTAGCCAACATATATAGTGCTTATTCAGGGCTAAGCAATATTTTATGTCTATTAAATATGCTACATCATTTAATCCTCACAACAATCCTATGTAGATGCTATTCTCCTCTTCGTTTTACAGATGAAATTATAGAAGTGCAGTAACTTCAAATAACCTCAAAGAGCCAGTGTTCAAACCTGGGCAGACTCCAGTATCTATGATCTAAACCAGTATGTACTTCTCAGACTTAACTGTGATATAAATCACTTGATGATCTTGTTAAAGATTGGATTCAGTAGATCTGTAATGGCATATGAGATTGTATATTTCTAACTAGCTCCCAGATGATGCTAATACTGGTCTGGGCAGCA
This sequence comes from Pan troglodytes, assembly GCF_028858775.2. Classification (NCBI taxonomy): domain Eukaryota; kingdom Metazoa; phylum Chordata; class Mammalia; order Primates; family Hominidae; genus Pan; species Pan troglodytes. The sequence goes on from NC_086015.1 coordinate 37,604,396, forward strand.
CATATGGAAGCACACGTCTTCTAACTACTATGATATACTGCTAAAGATTAAGTTACTCTAAAAATATACAAGATCAGGGAAGAATATGATATGATCTACTGATTTAGTTGAGATAAAAGTTTTCCCATTCATAAATAACCCTCAAGTTGCAAACCAATTTACTTCTGCTTATTTTTTAGGACTCTTCTTGGTGTTCCAATCATTATTCTGCCTGGATTTTCTGACTTTGAAAAAAGAGAAGGATCTGGTGGGTAAGACTTGCGTAATCACTATCCTGCCCCTCAATGCCCCATTCTCTTTCCTGATTTCAAAATTCAGGAATCAGGTTAAAAACAAACAAATAGGACATCCATATCCTAATAAATCACCTAAACAATGGCAGAAGAGAGTTAAATTTATTTCTTTCAAAAATAGCCAAGTAGGCTGGGTGCAGTGGCTCATACCTATAATCCCAGCATTTTGGCAGGCAGAGGCAGGAGTATGGCTTGAGCCCAGGAGTTTGAGACCAGCCTGGGCAACACAGTGGGAACCCACCTCTATAAAAAAAAATTAGCCGGGAGTGGTGGCATGCACCTCTAGTCCCAGCTGCTTGAGAGGCTGAGGTAGGAGGATCCCTTGAGCCCAGGAGTTCCTGGCTTGCAGTGGGCAGTGATTGTGCCACTGCACTATAGCCTGGGTGACAAGAGTGAGATCCTGTCTCAAAAAAGAAAAACAAATAGTGAAGCACATGAATAACTCCTACAATTACTTCCCTAGAAAACTGTCCTGTTTTCAGAGGTAAGCACTAATGAAAATCTCTTGGTAAAGAAGGAAGAGGAACAAATGATTTTAAATTAATAATGCCATAAATGAGGCCAGGAATGGTGGCTCACACCTGTAATCCCAGCACTCTGGGAGGCCGAGGTGGGAGGATCGCGTGAGGCCAGAAGAACAAGATCAGTTTGGGCAACACAGCAAGACCCCATCTCTTAAAACAAACAAAAAATTAGCCAGGCATGGTGGCGCAAGCCTGTGGCACCAGCCACTCAAGAGGCTGAGGTGGGAGGATTGCTTGAGCCCAGGAGTTGGAGGCTGCAATGAGCTATTATCACACTGCTCTATTCCAGCCTAGGCAACAGAGTAAGACCCCATCTCTTATTCATAAATAAATACTTTTTAAAAATGCCATAAATATGTTTACTATTCTGAAACATAGAAATAAATGATTAATTTTAGCTAGACCTCAAAATTGTACTTTTTAATAATCATGCTTATGACAAACTCAGCTTCCAGTGAAAGAGCAAAAATGTAAATCTTAAATTTAACATGAATGAAACAGAATCGGTCATTTCAAATTATGTTTCCTCACTATAAATTAGTATATACCTGCCAAAAATGGTAATCAAAAATAGATAATCTAACAGATTTTTGGGAAAATAAGATATCATGTATCTGTCCTTGAATAATGTTACCTAAGATATAACCAGATTTTGATGCTAATATATGGCAATTATTTCGTCTCTAAAAAGCATAATTTTCTACATTAGCAAGTTTCTGAGTAGAATGTGAACACCTTAATGCTAAGGATTTGTGCTATTTAAAATATCTCCATGCAAAAGTTTGTACGGCAAATGAAGTTTTTCTTTCTAAGTGGCAGATATCAATGATGCAGCCCTAATAAAACACCAAAGACAAGACAACACCCACTCAAAAAATTCCAAAACATGCACAACAACTGATCCAAAACATTGAAAAAAATACCTTCATTTTTGTCAGGTGATGATGAACCTAAAGTACAGAACAAGAACTCAGTATGTGGCTTGTCTTTTTTTAAATTAGCTTTGTCTTTATCCACTGGTCAATCGTCTAATACAGTAATACAAAAGCAACACACTTATCCTAACATAGTGACAAATATAGGAGGGCTGATAAGCAATACATACGCTGTGATTGAGACACCATTTTTGTTCGACTTCTTCCTCTAGAATCTGCCTTGGCATTTCCCATGCCAGCAAGTGGTGCTGAAAGTTTTGCTCTCACCCGGCCTGAGAAATAAAATATTTACATAATTAAAAACATTTTTCTATAATAATGTTTAATAATGAGAGGAGAAAATCTCACTATTTTTAGGTATTGCCAAATTCTGTAATAATGTAATCATCAATTACGGGTTCTATTTCTCTTAAAAATTTTATAAACAGTGATTTTTTTTTTACGTGTTATACCATAAGCTAATTTTCCTTCAAGGATAAGAAGAATCAAACTAAAAGATTTACATTCTTAGTTTATATATTAGTCCAGCAGTTACAATTAAGATAATCACCATAAGCATGTCACTTGTTTCTCAATTGGTAGTTGCAATTCTGAAATTTCAGTTTCCATGAAGTTCAGATTATTCTCAAGTCAACCCTACAGTTTTAAATATAAGCCTAAGCTTGGAAACAATTCAAACCATCCTTTTGACTGAAAATGTACTTCTAAAGGGATCTGAAGGAAGAGATATAATTAGGCAAAAGATTTAATCTCTTTATATCAGATTACTACATATGTATATGGACATGTTTACTGCTCTCTTCCTCCAATCAACTATTTCATTTAGAAAGTGATTTGAAGAAATACATATCACATAAGAGTTAGCATTTTTCTCAATATATTTCTTTTCATACCTCCCAAACTGCACTCCTTTCTATTCTACCACTCTGCCTCATTCCCCTCCACAAAACTAGGCCACAAACATCCTCACCCTATTTCTAGGGTTCTTGAACTACAAGCAACATGTCTGTTAAGTGCTTAAGTTAGCTGCAGTTAATAAAAATAAGTGAGGACAGAATATATTATTGGTGGGTACTTTGGTGTTCTTAAGCAATAGTCTCAACTGCTATCAAATCAGAACCAATAAGGTTTGTCATTCAAAAAGAAGGGCTCAGAATTATTTTTAGATAAAAGATACAATTTGTAGGGTATACATGAAATACTGGCTAGCCCAATATGACCATATTAATTAGGAAAAAACATACTAAATAATAAGAATAAAAACTCAAAGAATAAGGAGATATTACAAAATTAAGAAATGAGTGAGAAAAGATAAGAGAGTAATAAGAACTAGGAATAAAACAGAATCAAAACCAGAAGTTTAATTGGTAGAATACCAGCATACTATCAACTTCAAGGCCCCTAGTGAGCCCATGGTTCAGGCCTCTCACCCTTTTACAGTCTATTTTGAGCAGGACACAAAGTTCTCTTGACTAAAAAGTAAAACAAAATGACCAAATTATTATTTTTGAAATGGAGAATTTATCTACATTGTATATAACAAAGAAATGAGAGTATGTTAAGTATTTTGATATTAACATTTGAAATTACAATTCCACAATGCGAGAAATCATGTTTTTATTTTTATTTATTTCTTGACACACAATCTTGTTCTGTTGCCCAGGCTGGAGTGCGGTGGCATGATCATGGCTCACTGTAGCCTTAATCTCCCAGGCTCAAGTGGTCCTCCCACCTCAGCCTCCAGAATAGGTGGGACTATAGGACGGTGCCACCACACCCAGCTAAATTTAAAATTTTTTGTAGAGATGGGTTCTCACTATGTCGTCCAAGCTGGTCTCAAACTCCTGGATTCAACCAATCCTCCTAGCTCAGCCTTTCAAAGTGCTGGGATTTCAGGTGTGAACCCCTATGCCTGGCCAGAAATCATGTTTTTATAGAGTATTCCAATTTAAAACTTAAAATACAAAATTATTTTAAATATATCAGAGTAAATATGAGACCAAATAAAAAAGTTAATCTATTTGGTTTTGTGTCACAAAAAATAGTCATCCACGTAAAACTTAGAGGAAAAAAATTTATATTTTGAATCGGAGGTTTTAAAAAGACAGACTTCAGGTAGAGTGAATATAAACATTGAATTACTTTCCTTTCTACAAATTGAAAACTATAAAAATTATTTTTAAGGTGAACTAGCTCAGTAAGATATGTATAGCAATTCTGGTGTAATCTCAAATTCAATTTGAATCTGTGACCAACTCCCCAGTTACTGATTCAAAAGTAGAAGACATATTTAAAAGCAGACTAAGTAAATGCATTTAAAACTTCAATGATAAAACAATGGTGCATGATCTCTCAAAGTATAAATGAATTGGCATAAATAAAAAAACAAAAACACAAACATGTAAGAAAAGCATTAATGTCACTACTATAAAAAATGAATTATATGCTTACTTCATACTAGATATTATTAAACATGTTAAGCAATTATGTTTTTCCAGCATGAGATGATCCAAAGTACAAAGCAAACCAGCAGGATGAAGAATTAAAAAAAAAAAAATCCACACATTACTAAGACAACCAAATATGAAATGTAGAACTTACTACAACTGGCAAATTATTATAAAGAGTTGCAAAGAAATTAGCCTATTTTAGTTCTAATATTTAATTCCTACCAATGAAAATAGTAATGTAGATGTATTTGTGTTACTAACAAAATGTATAGTTCTTACCATCTTCAGATGCTGTTCCTAAATAAGAAAAATAAAACAACATTTCAACAAATTCTGCCAATGTTGATATTAAGACCTACCTCACAATCCCCACCCAACACTACAATGAAAGGGTAAAAACAAAAAATTAACTTTTAGTCTGACAGCCTTAAATTAACTGCGGGAAGGTTCATTTTGAGAAAAACAAAATTTGAGGTAATCCAATGATTCACAGCACACGGAAACTAGACAAATAAAAATAACAAAATTCTATAGGAAACACTTTTTGTCTGCTATATTGCATTCTTAAAATTTGAAATGGTATAAAAAATTAGAGAAACTCATCACTCAAAAAAATGTAACTCTGTAATTACTCCTTGAAAATGAAATTTTATAGACCTTTCCAGAGTAGAAATGTTTTCTCTGCATTTTCAAAAGGTAGCCCATAAAGGAATCAGAAAAAGCTAACTGACAAACATAGGAATAAAATCTATGACCTAGGCCTCATTTGCCCATTTTTATCAAAGCATCTACAAAGCAAAAACCTATCAATCCAATTCATTAGCTATTTATTCAACATTTATGTGCATTCCTTAAGATGTCGATGAAATCTATTAAAAAAATGACTAAGTACAAACATCATAACTCACTACTACTAAAGGGCAATAATATACGTTTGTGTATTTTTTTTAAACATAGGATTGAACATCAGTAAGAGTAACACATCATATAACAGAAGTGACTTCTCAAACAGATTGAGATTTCCTACCCAAACAGGAAAATATTTTGAACTGGAAAGTGATAAAAGTTCGTTTTTAAAGGATCCAGAATATCAATATTAGGATGTCTAAGGGGTTTGATACATAGAAACCATCTCTTGATGGGCTATCATTTCATTCAATATTTTATTATAATCATATAGAAAAGCAGACACTAATATAACTAGCAGTCATGTACCTAACCCAAGGTTTAATAAATGTTCTATCTCATTAAAACAGAAGATATATTAGATCAATTTTCCATTTACATAATAATTTACAGAAAAATATACAGTGTCTGTTTTTCCTAGATCTCATAATGTGACATACAGATTTAGTTTAGTATCTTAAGTTATTTAAAAAAGGTCAAGCGCATAGGTAACATTATGGTATCTGCTGAAGTGAAGGGAAAGTGTGGATAATATACTATCTAGTATCAGACAAAAAACATCATACAGGGTTGTTACTGAACCAAGCCACTACAGATAAACTGTAATCAATTGAATATTGAAATTAAAAGGGCAAAGTTTAAAGTTCAATTTTGACTAAATGTTAGTTTACAACGCACTCTTAAAAAGTCGGCCTCTGTAACTTGCATTTCATTTTCAAAAACAATCATATGAACTTATGAAATATGTCATTTGTCATATCACTTAATAGACTAAAGAGGTGAATGAAATGACTTAGGAGATTTCTTTCCATTCTTCTGAATCCAATATTTTTTATTAAGACTTAACAAATCGAGAATATTCGTGAACTTCTAAGAGCTCAGGCAAACATTTTATAAGTTAAAACAAAATAGTTACCTAGTATTTGAGCAGACTGGGATATGGTATGCCCAATAGATATCCCTAACCCCAAATTCATTCAGAGAATTATGTAGCCATTTTCACATTAACATTATCACTAAATAAGTATTAATAATATATTTTTAGAAATTAAGAGAAGAATGAACAAGGATATTATATAGAATCCAGGTTCCATAAAAATCTTTAGTAGAATTAGGAAAGGAAGTTCTTACCATCCAGCTTGTCAGAAGTATCCTCTTTGATGAAAGCGCAAGCAAAGAACAGAGGAAAACTTAGTATATTAGAAGAAATGATTTTTATAATTCCTAGAAAACATTTTCTTTAAGAAGACAGAATTCACAGTACAGACGTATATATCAAGCTTGTTTTCAACTAAAACAGACTAGGAAATTAAACCAGATGTGAGATAAAGACTTCACCTAATGTACTAAGTAGAGAATTTTTTAAAAGTTGATAATGAGTCTATTTCACTAGCCTAAAAAGAGAAAAGTTAGTGAGGCCCATGTCCCAGCTTTGGACTTTGCCATCATGCCAATCCCCTGCTCTAGTCTGTGAGTTTTTCCCAGACAGTCACATTGCCTTGTTTCTTTTCTCTCTTGCCTATAATATACCCCCAAATTCCACACTTAGGCCCTCTCATCATTAGCCTCTGTTTACCACCTCGTTGCTTCCCCACCCACATCCTTTCTTAGAACTTTCAGTCCCTTTAAAATTTCACATCTGGATGAATCTAACTCACTTTCTCTTTTCTATTACTTGAGATGTCCCATAGAGAAAATTACACAACCATGAAGTCATGCACACTGGCACTACTAGAAACTGGAATAAATATCTGACTTGGTGTTTAGTGCCTGTGCTAAAAGGATTTAACATAGCAGGACTGATATTGTTCTTAAGAAGTGTATGCTTGTGGGGCTGGCCTCTGGTAATCGTTTTGGATCCTCCCTGTATTAATGATAAGGTTATTTTAAGTGTGTGTGCAGAAGTTGTGGGGACACTGAACTCTGCTACAGTTTGCCTAAGCTGTTTCTGCAAACAGTGTGGTTTATGGTGAAAACCTCCTTTCTTTTTGGGAGTCTGGGATTCTGGTAATTGTGGCTGGTTGTGCAAGCAGAGTGCCTTATGTGCCTAATTGTGGCTGGTTGTGCAAGCAGAGTGCCAATCCCCTACTGGCCCCCCAGCGTGAGTCTTAAGCTAGCTTCCTTGGGCAGAAACACTGTGAACATGTTGCATTGCTGTATTTCTTTTCTTTCTTTCTTTTTTTTTTTTTTTTTTTAACAGAGTCTCGCCCTGTCACCCAGGCTGGAGTGCAATGGCACAATCTCGACTCACTGCAGCCTCCACCTCCCAGGTTCAAGTGATTCTTGTGCCTCAGCCTCCCGAGTAGCTGGGACTAAGAGGCATGTGCCACCACGCCTGGCTAATTTTTGTATTTTTAGTAGAGACGAGGTTTCACCATGTTGGCCAGGCTGATCTCAAACTCCCAACCTCAAGTGATCTGCCCACCCAGGCCTCCCAAAGTGCTAGGATTACACGTGTGAGCCACTGTGCCCAGCCCACATTGCTCTATTTCATTGCTTGAGGAAGGAGTAGCCCCTCAACCCTAGCTCTGGGAGACAAACTTTGAAAGCCTGTGTCTAGACTCCTTCAGACTATCTCACAGGTCTTTTTTTTTTTTTCGCTCTAATAAATCCTTTTGCTCTAACAAGTGTCAGCCATGAGTGCCCCACCTCTTGTGTCTACTCTCCCCAAATGGCTATTCTAAACTTCAAGTCACCTGTTAGCACATGATCCTGACTCTGAATCTTCAGGCAGAAAGTCACGACAACCTCCCCAATCACACTCTTCTTAATGTCCAACTTTCCAAAATATCGTATCTGATATCTACTACCTCTTCCAATTCCTTCCCTTCCATCACTTCCTCCCCTTCTACATCTGTGAAATGGCTCACCCTTCCACATTTAAGACGAACTCCCAGGCTATGCTCCATATCCCATTCCTCACACCTTCCACAGCAACTTAGCTATTAATTATCTCCTTTCATCCTTACACTTCTAACTTTTCCATCTCTACTGACTTGCCACCTTAGGATACAAACATAATTAACTTCTCCAATCTTATAAGATGATAAGTTCTTTCAACCACAGATAATTCCTACCATTCTTTCACCCCTTTTCTTGACCGTCAGGCGTAACAATAATTTACACAGATTCTCTTTCCAACTTCTATATCAACCAACTAAAATCTGACTTCTGTCCATATGACCTCATTGAAACTATATTTTCTTTTCCACTCAAGCAATTCCATAAACTCAATTGTTAGAATAAATATTCATAAATATGCACTCAAACATCAAGGTTACCTTAACTTAAATTCCTGTTTCCTACCACCAAGTTTCCTCTTCAGGCTGAAGTTAAAGGGTGAACTTCAAAACACTTAAAATATCCCTGCTGCCAAAAAATTCAGTACTTTAGAGATAACAAAAACCAGTAGCAACTGCTTTAAGAAGGAATGCTCTGAGTTTAATATTGATTACAGTAAGTAAAATCATCTAATGACTTCCAAATCTAATCTAATCATCATCACTCTGCTAAGTAGTTGCTGTTGTCTTATTTATTTATTTATTTATTTAGGAGAACGTGGAAAGGTCTCGCTCTGTCACCCAGGCTGAAGTGCAGTGGTGTGATCACGGCTCACTGCAGCCTCTACTTCCTGGGCTCCAGCAATCCTCTCACCTCAGCCTCCCTAGTAGATGGGCCCACAGGCATGTGCTACCACACCTGGTTAAATTTTTGTTTTGGTAGAGGTGTGGTTTCGCCATGTTGCCCAGGCTGGTCTCAAATTCCTGAGCTCAAGCAATTCACCCGCCTCAACCTCCCAAAGTGCTGGGTTTACAGATGTTGAGTCACTGTGCCGGCCTCTCTGCCAAGTTCTATACTACTATATACCAAGTGTCCACTGAAAACTTCCAGTTTGAAGTCTCACAGGGACTTCAAACTCAAAATGCATAAAACGCAACAAACTTTTAGCTGCTCATCCTTCAGCAACCTACCAATAGACTGAGAGAGATTCAGTATAGAGGCATATACCTCTGGATCCCTGGTACCTAGCAAAAACTAAGTGCTCAAGTGTGTGCTGAAAACTAACAGAACACTCCCTCTAATTCATATATGTATAGCCATAAGTGAGGCTCAAAGTAGAAGAAAACAGAGGTTATATCAGTCTTATGTGTGTAAGAAGGGTACAGGAGACACAGCGGGTAGGGTGGGGTGAAGGGAGAAAGGGAAGGAGGGTAAGAAGGAGAACATCCTTTATCCAACCCCTGAAAAAGCCACAGGCAGGTAGCTGATTGTCCCTGAGTGGGAACCTGGGTCAGATGAAGAAAAGAAAAAAGTAGTGGCACTCTCCTTTTTACAATGAAACATGAAATTCAAACCTTAAAGAACAACAATAGGTTCTCACAAAAAAAAATTGTCCCAAATTGGCTTTCTAGTGCACATTAAAGCACTTTAAATACAGTATTTTTCTTCGGTAAAAATAATAGATATTCAATGTAATGTGTTTTGCTCATATATATATATATATATATTTTTTTTTTTTTTTTTTTTTGTGGATTCCTTAGGATTTTCTAAACACAAGATTGTGTTTTCTGCAAAGAGAGACAGTTTGTTCTTCCATTCCAATTTGGATACCTTCTATTTATTTTCTTGCTTAATTGCCCTGGCTAGCACCTCCAATTTAACATTACTTCAAGGTAATGTTAAATAGGGCCAAGAGTGGACATTCTCGTCTTGTTACTGATCTTAGGGAAAAATATCCAGTTTTTTAATCGTCAGGTAGGATGTTAGCTGTGGATTTTTCAGATTCTCTTTATCAGGTTGAGAAAGATGACTTCTGTTCCTAGTTTGTTGAGTATGTTTATTATGAAAGGGTGTTAATTTTGTCAAATGCTTTTTCTGCAGCTACTGAGATGATCATGTGGTTTTGGTCCTTTCTTCTATTAATATGGTACATTTGTTGACTGGTCTTCACATACTGAAATAACCTTGCATTCTTGGCAATGTAATGCTTTGAAACAAAAAGTTTTCTGAAAATTAAAAGCAGTAATCAACACACTGTTAACACCTTTGTATATATCACACCAGTCCTTCTTCTATGTATAATTTTACACAAAATGATGAAATTACTACATACTATTTGGTAGTCTGCATAATTCAACCTTTGTTGAAAATATGACTTGCTAATGGCTGCACAACATATATAAGGATACAATATAACTCAACCATCCCCTCTGTTACACATTAAGGTTGATGCTAATAACGTTATTAAAAACATGAATATTCTTTTTAAAAACATAATTATGTAAACATTGAATTACTGGGGCAAACATTCTGATTTAAAAATGCTTCATGGAATTCCTAAATTGGAACTCAGAAAAAGTGTCCCATCACTAATTCACATCAGTGTTGCTTGATAAGGCCTTTTTTTTTTTTTTTTTTTTTTTTGGAGGCGGAGTCTTGCTCCGTCCCTCAGGCTGGAGTGCAGTGGCAAGATCTCAGCTCACTGCAACCTCCACCTCCCGGGTTCACGCCATTCTCCTGCCTCAGCCTCCCGAGTAGCTGGGACTACAGGGGCTCGCCACCACGCCCGGCTAGTTTTTTTTGTATTTTTAGTAGAGACGGTGTTTCACCGTGTTAGCCAGGATGGTCTCGATCTCCTGACCTTGTGATCCACCCGTCTCGGCCTCCCAAAGTGCTGGGATTACAGGTGTGAGCCACCGTGCCCGGCGATAAGGCCCTTTTTACCACATTCTTGAAAACAGTGGGCACTACCCTTAACTTTTGTGTTATAGTTACAGGTCTATCAATTTGTATTTGTTTGATTACAGCTAAGGTTCAACATTTATTCTGGTATTTGTTGGCCATTTTGATATATGCTTTTCTTGATATATGTAGAATTTTTCCTATAAAAATAAGCTCATCTGTTTTTAACAGACTTGAAAAACCTCAACATTTTAACTTTTTTACTACTATGTGGCAAAATATTTTTCCCTTTTAGTTTTTGCTTAAGATTTCATATTTTCATACTTTAGATTTAAATTCAAGAGATTTTTTTCCTTCATGGCTTATTTGCTTTTATGTATAGGAATTCCTGTCTCAACCTGAGATTTGATGAATACTCACCTATTATGTTTTCATCAAGTTGCTTTATGTTTTTAATGTTTTTATCATCTGGAATATATTTCTATATGGTGTGTAACATGGTTCTAACTTAATTTTATACCAGATTGTAAACCATGTGTCTAAACACAATTTACTGAATGATCTATTCCTCTTCACGGTTCTGAATGCAGCTGTGCCAACTTTATCATGCACTATACTCATACCTAAATTCTCTGCACTTCTAACAGGTTGAGTACTCCTTATTTAACATGTTTGGGGCCAAAAATGTTTTAGATTTCAGATTTTGAAATATGTGCATTCATACTTAAATGACTGAGCATCCCTAGGCATTGCTAATTCAAAAATCCAAAATCCGAAATACCTTTTTTTTTTTTTTTTTTTTTTTTTGATGGAGTCTCACTCTGTCGCCCAGGCTGCAGTGCAATGGCATGATTTTGGCTCACTGCAACCTCTGCCTCCTGGGTTCAAGTGATTCTCCTGCCTCAGCTTCCCAAGTAGCTGGGATTACAGGCATGAGCCACCATGCCCGGCTAAGTTTTGCATTTTTAGTAGAGATAGGGTTTTGCCACTTTGGCCAGGCTGGTCACGAACTCCTGACCTCAGGTGATCTGCCCGCCTCAGTCCAAAATACCTTTGAGTGTCATGTTGGTGCTCAAAAAGTTTCAGATTTTGGAGCATTTCAGATTTCAGATTTTTAGATTAGGTATGCTCAGCCTGTATTGTGTTCTGGCGATCTGCCTGCTTAGTGTTCCACCAGTACTACCCAAAAGAAAAAAATGGAAGCATGAAGAAGAGATACGCAAACCAACGTCGACTTTTTAATTTGATAGACATAAAAACATGAAGAAATCAAATTGAATAGAGTTTTGGAATATATGTTTAGGGTTTGGTTAGACAGAGTAGAGCTTTGCAGTTCTCCCAGATCTCCAAAAGGCTTCACATTCTTGGTAAGAGAAGAGAAGTAGGAGAAAGAAAACAGGAAAGTTAGATACAAGCCAATTCCCTTCCCAAACCCCCTTAGAAACCAGTGGCTAGATGTGGTAGAAGTGCAGTTATGAAAATTCTACAGGCAATCATGGATTCAAGAATTGTTTCTTTGATCAAGACGATGATGAGAACAAGGGAAAAGGAGAAACAAGGCAGCTCAGATTCCTCAGAAGTGTGTCCCCAATATAGAATTATATTAAAACATATGGACTATCCTTAAATAACAAGAATGAATAGAAATGATTAAGGTATATGAACTTGTCTTCACAGAGATCAGGGAGAGAACACGGTACAATTTTCCATAATCAGTTCTCTTACCTAGTGATGCATAGGAACCTGCATTCAGGGCACCTGCACCTAAGCGCCCGCTTCGCACAGACTGTCCAGCAGCATGATGTGCCTTGGCACCGGCAGCAGCATTCACATCAATGTCACTTCGTGAACGCTGCAGGCTTCCTGGAAGGGAACTGGCTTTGCTGCTGCCTGCTGATACTACGAAATACAAAGCAAAGATAACTTATATCATTTAAATCACTGAAAACATGAAAATTATATAAACCTGACCACCATGAGCTAATCTGATGACAAATGGTCAATAAAAAGGCAGTGGCCAAATGGACAGTACTATTAAGCATTTTAAAGTCAGAATGCCTCAGTTTCAATCACAACTAAGTCTTCAGCAATTTTCTCAATATTTCTCTACCTTATTCCTCTCCCATAAAAATGGGAAAAATGATGACATTGTGACTGTAAAATTCATAGGACTGTTTTGCAGATGAAGAGATGATGTTTAGGACTGATTTGTGCAAAGGAAGCACTGTACAAGATAAATAGAAGGCAGCAGTATTATTTTTTACTATGATAAAAATACAAGAAAAACTAGTCCAGGAGTAGAGATATTAAAAAATTAATGGAGGTTCTGCCACTCCATGGGAATGCAAATTAAGTCATTCAATTTCTGGTCTTCAGTTTTTCAGTTTTTTATTTTTATTTATTTAATTTTTTTTGAGACAAAGTCTCGCTCTGTCACCCAGGCTGGAGTGCAGTGGCGTGATCTCAACTCACTGCAACCTCCACTTTCTGGGTTCAAGTGATTCTCCTCCCTCAGCCTCCTGAGTAGCTGGGATTATGGGCACGTGCCACCATGCCCGGCTAATTTTTGTATTTTTAGTGGAGATGGGGTCTCCCCATGTTGGCCAGGCTGGTCAGGAGTTTTATAAACTGTGAGTTATGACCCATTAATAGGTTGTAAAATCAACTGAGTGAGTCATGAGAAGCATTATGAAGAAATGAAACAATTGAAAACAGAGTGCATCACAAGTAAGAGTAAGTATGGCTTCCTGGAACTTCGGGTTTTATTATATATGTATACACGTATACATATACAGGTACAGTGCATATGTGTGGTACTGAGTTACCAAGTAAAATGATCTTTTCACTATGGAGCACATCAAAAGAGTTTGAAGGCTACTGTTTCAAAGATAAAATAGGTTATAACTCTTATTTAAAGAGAAAATTACCTCTTCCAGCCACAGTTGATGGATTTGCTGTAGACCATTTGGAAGAAAAAGGGCGACTGCAAAGTATAAAAAATGCTTTTAGTAAGAAGACAATTTAACACTCCTCTGATAAAAACCAATAAAATACTACTGAATTTTGTGGAAAGTTGAGAAGTATTTCTTTTTTTTTTTTTTTTTTTTTTGAGACAGAGTCTTGCTGTGTCACCCAGGCTACAGTGTAGTCCCATAATCATGGCTCACTGCAGTCTTGACTTCCCAGACTCAAGTGATCATCCCACCTCAATCTCTCAAGTTACCTGGGACTATATGTGCCTGCCACCAAGCGTGGCTAATTTTTAAATTTTTAATAGAGATCGGGTTTCCCTAAGTTTCCCAGGCTGGTCTCAAACTCCTGGGCTCAAGTGTGATCCTCCTACCTCAGCCTCTCAAAGTGCTGGAATTATATGTGTGAGCCACCGTGCCTAGCTGGTACTTCCAATTTGAATTCTCCTTTTACAAATCGCATTAGAACAGTTCCTCCCAATCATCAGGTATCAATGTGTCTCAATTAGCTATGAAGCAAAAATAAAATACTGGCAGTGAATAAAGACTAAGCTCTACAGAGACAGGGATCAGGTTGCCTTTGTTCAGTCTGCTCCTCAACACACATCATGGTGACCACCAAAGAGAACTCGATAACCGTACTATTATTTTTCACTTGTATCCTGAGATATTTTACTTAGAAGAAGAAAGGGGTAGTGTTATCACTAGCACATAGGCAACTCAGCATAACCAAAGCCTCTCTCACCTAAGTTGTAAGGTTGTAATGTCCGTGTAATGTTTAAGCTAACATCATATTATTTTTATAAGTGTCTCCCAAAATTGTTATTCTCTTAGATTGAGGCGGATCACTTTAAGGTTCACAGAATCTAAAGTTGTTTATGTTTAAAAAATGTTACATTAGAGCAATATAAAATATCTTCCTTTAGATCCTTTGTACTCAAAATATGGTCCATGAACAAACAGCATTTAGCATCACCTAGGAGCTTGCAAAAAATGAAAAATCTCAGGCCCCACCCCAAAATTACTGAATCAGATTCTAGATTTTAAAAAGATCTTCAGGTGATTCGTATATACGTTAAAGTCTGAGCATAGTTAATAAAAAGAGAACAAAAGCAACAAAGACAGCTCATTTCAGATGAGGAACTTATCACAAATTTAAATAGAAGTTTAAACAGAAATTTAAATAAAAGTTTAGATAGGTCATTATTCCTACAACAATTATTTTTGAAATCAGATCATATCTGCTTTTACTCTGAAAACCTATAAGCAACTGAACTTTAGTACAGTATTTGAATGACCCAGTGAGTGCCTGCTTAAATTCTGTACCCTAGGTGCCTCACTTGCCTCACCCTGGTCCCAGTTCTGCATCAGAGTTGCCAAGGCAACCGGCAATCTTTGTGGTGGTCAAGATCCCAAAAAGAAAGAAATTACAGAGAAGTTTTTTGGAAACAGAGTCTCACTCTGTTTCCCAGGCTGGAGTGCAGTGGCACGATCTCAGCTCACTGCAACCTCCACCTCCCAGGTTTAAACGATTCTCCTGCCTCAGCCTCCCAAGTAGCTGGGATTACAGGCACCCGCCACCATGCCTGGCTAATTTTTAGTAGAGATGGGGTTTCACCATGTTGGCCAGGCTGGTCTCGAACTCCTGACCTCAGGTGATCTGCTCACCTTAGCCTCTCAAAGTGCTGGGATTACAGGCATGAGCTACCATGCCTGGCCTAAGCTGACATTCTCTGAGCTGCTCTTCCCTGGGGGAAATCTGCAGATACATGGCACAGGGCAAGAGGTCACGAAGAGGGACAGGGCCAGTGCTAGGAAGTGGAGAAGGCATCAGTAATTTTAGCAATCTCATAGGGCTAGAGAGACAGAAAACAGGGTTATGGCTGCTAAGCAGTAAGGATTTGAGGTAGCCGTCATCAAGATGAGAATGGAGTTACAGAGAACTAAGTCAGATACTAGATAATGTTGTCCCTTGAGGGATTTCCTGAATTTTTAAGCTGTGCGAGAGGTTAGGAAGGAAAGCAGACTAGTCACATAGTGTTGTAGAATTCTCAAGATAACTTCTGAATCTCCATTACAATTCCTCCATTAAATGGGCTATTTATTGTAAGTACTGTTTTTGTGGTATTAAAAAAAAAATGTAGTGCTTCCCAGGCTTCTACAGACATGAACATATTGAAGCAAAATATGAATCATAGAACTCTTTATCCAAAGAGAAGGAATTATGCTGGAAAGTAATCCAACTCTTGAAACAGTAGACCAAAATAAATAAGTGTATTAGAGTTATCATTCTTTCAAGGCTTCAGGTGAAAGCAAACAGATATTCAAGTATCCAACTTATGAAACTTCAGGGAGTTGAGGAGAGGAAGAGACTAGTAATCATTATTTATATGACCTTACTTGAGACTTTCCTGTGAGCTGGATGAGGACCTGTCTGATTGTGGAAGAGATGCTACACTGCCAGAACTCTTTAAGTAAGTTTGAAGACTCTTCTGATAAGATGGCTCAAGGGAATTATATAATGTTTCAGCTTCACCAGGAAAGTGGTTTCTAAGACCCATGTATGTCCTGTTAAAAAAAAAGAAAAGCAGATGAAGTAATAGCTTTACATAATTAGACATTAACAGTAACATGTACGTTCAAGAAGGATGAAGATAAGCCCACTGGTTTTCAGCATTATCTGATATTTGTCAGGTGAACACTTTCTAAATTGAACAAGTTCCAGTGGAAAGACTGAAGGCTTTTGAGAAAAGGAGATCTCAGTTCAAAACCTGCTGTGCCACTTATAGTTTGTGTGGCCTTGGGTAAATAAACCCCTAAGTGTCCAAATTTCAGTTGCCATCTATGGAGATAACACTATCTTCGGAGGATCATTCTAAGGATTAGAAAATAACATATAACAAGTACTTCAAACAATATCAGGTACACAATACAAACTTGATAAGTGATAGTCTTTTTATTCATGATGAAAGTGAATAGGTTATGACAAAAAAAGAATACTGATGATTACATGTCAGTGGCAACATGTAGGAGGCTATTAGATGTCTAATACAGATGTAACGGAGAAAAAACAATCTTAATTTTACTGGAGGGCTAGTCAAGTAAAATACTTGGACACTTCTGATATTTTCATTCTCCTAATACATTTTTTTTTTAAAAAGATTAAACTGTCACAAAACTATACTACACTGACTTACTTTCTTGCCTCCACTCTGGCCTCAGCGTCAGCATCATGAATTCCCTTTTTAATAGTTTCAACCAAGACGGCTGCATGTCTATAAAATAAAATACATCTTTAGAGTTATGATATGGCTGTATGTTTCACCACAAATGGTACTTAATGCCTATATGTTACATATTAATCACAAACAGGTAGGCGAGGAAAATAAAAATTAATTAGTGTACAATAATAAATCTAAGACCATAAGATTTTCTAATTATCTGCCCCATATGTTTTATTCATGTCTGGTTTCCTTCTGACAATCCAATTATTATAAATCTAAAAGTAATTATTTTTACATGGAATTCAGATAGTGTATAAATACATAGTACCTAAATTTTTAATTTTTAATAAATTAGAGAAAAAAAGAATCTTCTGTGTGGTTCCTCACTAATCCACCACTGTAGAAATGATTTGCTAAGTGTGATCAATTGTGATCTGACCAAATTTGAATAGTAGCTGCCACAGAAGAACGCAAGAAAACTTGAAATTATATTATGCCTACATTAAAAAACAAATTCTATTTTTTAAAAATGAGCTTTAAGAATTCAAGAATTTTCATGAAAATGAAAAATCAGCAAAATACTCAAGGTAAATACAATATCTTCCAAGCTTCAAACTTGAAGTTAATGAGAAATATAGCCATGCAAATAGCCAGTCACCAATCAGCTGCCCACATTTTCCTCTCCTTCATCTCAGAGTTACACTAGACATTGCCCAGTATATACTTGACCAATGACATCTGACAGCTGGTGTGGAGAAACCTCCCAACAAATATCTCTTCTTAAAAATCTCCTTCCTCTGAAAGGAGGCTCCTTCCATCTTAAATCATTCATTACATGATTGATTACACTTCAGGAAACTTACATCATATGACTAGAGATACATTTTTAAACTTTTGCCCAACTCAACTTGGAGTATCTTATATAACCCATTCTATTTAAGAAACCCTTACCCATCCCACAAACAAAGAAGAAAATCATACTATTCATGGTTGTAATGAGTAAGAGGGGCACAACACCACCACAGCTTTAAAGGAAAACCAGTACAAATAACCTTTGAAGCAAAATGAGAAATAATGTAAAACCAATACCATCAACTTCTAAAGAACTGGTGACAATGGGGAGGAAAGTGGGAGGAAGGAAGAGGGAATGCATACCTTTCCAACGAATGAGTCTGCCACTCTTGCAACAATAAATCTAAAAATTCAAATGAACGTCTGAAAAATAAAAGTTGAATGATAACTAAATGTTGTATTGAGAAATACATTAACACTTTCTTTTATACTACTACACTTTGCCCCCTAAATTAAAGCATAAGACATGTTTCTAGATATCTTTTTTTTTTTTTGAGACAGAGTTTCACTCTTCTTGCCCAGGCTGGAGTGCAATGGCGCGATCTCGGCTCACTGCAACCTCTGCCTCCCGGGTTCAAGTGATTCTCTTGTCTCGGCCTCCCAAGTAACTGTGAATACTGAACTTACTCAGGATCCAATTATTGTTATGCTAAACAGTTCAAAAATACTTTAAGACTTCCTCATAATTTTAACTTAAAATGTGTGTCAAATATAAACCTTAAGTCTGGGCGTTGTGGTTCATGCCTGTAATCTCAGCACTTTGGAAGGCTGAGGTGGGTGGATCACTTGAGGTCAGGAGTTCGAGACCAGCCTGGCCAACATGGTGAAGCTCTGTCTCTATTAAAAATACAAAAATTAGCTGCGTATGGTGGTGTATGCCTGTACTCTCAGCTACTTGAGAGGTGGAGGCAAGAGAATCGCCTGAACCTGGCAGGCGGAGGTTGCAGTGAGCCGAGATCCTGCCACTGTACTCCAGCCTGGGCAACACAGTGAGAACCTGTCTCAAAAATAAATTAAATAAAATTTAACAAGTTTCATTTATTAATTTAAAAATATTTATTAAACATCTATGCACTTGACAGTGAAGATATACAATGGTGATCAAGAAAGCCACAACAATCTGGATCTTTCATCTTTACACTGTTTCCTTACATATGTATGTATATGACTTTACATAAAGTTTGTGTACATTTTCTCCTAAGTCCTCTATTTCTCAGTTTCTTCAACTGTCTCATACTTGAGCTCCTCTCCTTCCTTGGCATTTGATGACACAGCTCTGACCTGTATTTCTTCCTTTATTAACACTTTTTCCTCCACTTTCCCTTAAACAGATGCTCACCTGGTTGGTACCAATATTAGCCCACTTATCTTTTTATAGTCTTTTTATTGAGGCAACATAATCTGTACCCTTAGTTCTGCTTATGAGATATAATTATCACATCTAGTCCTGTATCTCCAGCATTGATGTATCACTTCAGCTGTCAAAGTTCCAACTGGTTTATGGATGTCTCTACATAGGCAGTGAATGTCAACTCAAACACTACATAGAAAACAACGAATTAATTCATACCCTTTCAAATCTACTCTTTTAGCTCATATACTACAGATTAGGAAATGAGAAATGAGGAGGTTAAATTAACTTGCTCAAAGTGATGGAGTTAAACTTAAACCTTGGCATTCTGACTCCAGAACTCACAGTCTGAAGCACTTAACACCGCCCTCCTCATCTATATCCAATTATCAAGTCTCATTTCTACACGTGAAATACGCTTTGAATTTGTTAATTAAATAAAACCTTCAATCAATTATCGACACAGTTCAACACAGTTCTAGTTCAGACTCTGCTTCTCTCTTCCATGAATTATAACAACTCCTATCTAATTAAACAATGCTTTTCATTGTTTCTTCTCAATCACTTTCATAGCTGGAGTAAAAATTAGGCTTGGACATCACCTCCTCACCAAAAATCTACAACTGTCAAAGATTCCTACTATCTATGAAATAATGTCAAAATTCCTTTTCATAACATTCAAAGCCCTCCACACTATGATCTCAACCTACTCCCCAGCCTTCAACCACCTTCTTTTCCCACTGAAACCTTTCATTTATCATATGTTCTGGCCTCAGGGGCCTATCTGATGGCTCTGCAGCATATGACATAGCTTTACATTTCTGCTTAGGTTGTACTCCACTCACTCTCCCTACAGTTAATGGATTGCTCCCCATTTTTAAGGCAATTCTATGGTACATTTTCTGATTTTGTCTTCTGTCACATTCTTATTTTTCCAATTACCATTTTCCTCAATGTAAGACGGGTTGGTTAAACTGTTCTGTAAAGGGCTGGACAGTAAATATTTTAAGCTTTGTGGACCACATACAGTCTCTGTCTCATATTCTTCACCCCCATCCCCTACCTTTTAAATCACCCTTTAACAACATAAAAAACACCCTTAGCATGTGTAGGCTGTACTAAACCAGACTATTGGCCACATTTTACCTGCAAGCTGTTGTTTGCTGACCCCTGACATAAGACAGAGATGACTGAACAACTGTTGTCAAAAGTTTGAACCACTTCAAATAACAATGTCTTATTCAGCTTCTTCCTAACACAGTATTTAATTAAACATATTTACCTAATTTAAAAAGGCAGAGTTCTTCACAATCTTCTTAAACATCAAATGTACAAATCTTGTTTTTCCTGTCTTTATTATTGTTGGCGATAGTGGTGTGAAGTTGTCAGAATCAAAATGAAGTCATTTGTGTTACAACACACACACATACACATACACTTGACAAATGGAGCTGAGGAAGGCCATTAAGGGAGAGTTCTTATGAATAAATGACTGATAACAAGAGCTATCACAAAAGACTCCAAAAAAACACAACCTTGCACAAAGGCTATCGCAACCTTACAAAAACAAACAAACAAACAAACAAAAATTCTGCAAGGACATCTACGCAGCAACTGCCTGTCCAACCTCAAGTTGGCATCACCTTTGTTACTGATCCTTGTAGCCCAGGATAACCACCTCAAAATGATTATGTAATCTTCCTCATTTTTCCTTTAAAAACCTTTGTTTTCCTTTACCTCCCTGAATACGCATAGTTTACTATCGTATGCAAAATACCACTGTAATCCTCATTCCTGCATAAATACTAATATCATTTTCTTTCAGAGAAACTCTCTTGTTATTCAGGTTTACAGGTGTGATGTTAAGAATTGTAGAAACCAGAGACAGAGGCAGACACTAACTGAAAGACCTGATAGGGCTATATACTCCGTTCCAAACACCAGGCTACATTCTACTAATGTGTATCTCATTTAATCCTTATGTTCTACGGGGTTGACATTATTAGCTCTACTAACCTATGCAGGGACTAAGGTTCAGAGCAGTTAAATAATTGCCTAAGGTAGAATAGTCAATGGCAGTTGTAGGACTCAAGCCCAGACCTGACTCTGTACTCCTTGTTCTCTGAAAACCAAGGCAACCAGCAGCCCAAATAAACCAAAGCTTAATATGATAAAACTAAGAAAAGTGGGTGGTCATAATAATCACTTCATCCCTTTTCCCTTACATGAGATATGATTAAAAAAAAAAACAAAACACTTTTTTATGGTTTTCTGGAAGGCAAGAAATTAATGACCAATTCTTGCAGCAGACAAATAAGTAAACAATGCAGTATCAGAGCTATACTAACAACAACAACAACAACAAAAAATTAAACTTACCTCCTCACGGGAACTGATTTTGATGTGCAATTGCTTGTTATTAAAGGTATAAGTCTGGGTACATGAGTATGCTGAAAAAGATGTTTTAGAAAAGGTTGAAAATACTACACACTTCATGTGGTCCTTTCTTCTATTTGCCTTACATTCAAGTATTTAGTTATGTTACAAGAGGACAAAAAGACCAGATATTAGATTTGAAAGAAATTAAGACCAGTCTTGAAAAGTTTTCCCGAATTAATGTAATGTAATGATGATACAGTTTCAAAAGGACAGGTATGGATATAATATGATCTAACAAAGAAAAGTTAACCGTTTAACTGCAAAGAACTGTTAAGACAATATAGTTTTGGGGGAGAGGGAGCCCTAAGAGGGACTGGGCATGTACTGGCCACATTTTCTGAAGTACCATGGCTACTGCTGGTAAAAAATCATAATTGCAATGTCATCAAAGCAGGTAGTCGAGTGGATCTATTTCCTTAACTATTGGGAATGCACTTTGAAATGGTGGTCTTAATAGAACTTTCACTTCATTCTGGCTGAATCGTATCTCTCTAGAATTCAAGTAGAAGTTCCATAAAGACATAATCTTCTGATTTCCATTAGTAATTCTTATGCCCTTCTTTAGTGAAGCAAACACTAAAAAGTTCATAATAGACATTAACATAAGCATACATATTTAATTCCTTAAATCTCCTGTATTCCTTCTGAGCTAATGGTACAGGCTGGGTTATCTAGGAAGCAGGCTATGAGATGGAGTTTAGCATGCAGGATATGTATTAGGAAGTGCCCTTGAAAGACAAATATCACATGTTCTCACTCATGTGGGAGATAAACAAAAGTGGATCTCATGAAGATAGAGAATAGGTTAGTCATGATCAGAGGCTAGGAAGGATGGGGGAGGAGGGAGTGAAAAGGGGTTGATTAATAGGTATAGAGTTAGAACAATAAGATCTAGTGTTCGATAGTTCAGTAGGTTGACTATGGTTAACAACAATCTATTGTACATTTCAAAATAGCTAAAAGAGAATAATTAGAATGTTCCTAGCATGAAGATAAATATTTAAGGTGATTAATTCCCTATTACCCTAATTTGACACTGACACATGTGAATGCATTAAAATATCACATGTACCCCCAAAATATGTACATTACATATTAATTTTTTGTAAATGCCCTTGGGGTTACCATCTGTGAATGTGAGATGAAGGAAGCAGGAGTGGAGCAGGCAGAGGAAGAAATTGAACTGTGATACAGCCCAAGGCTATCTTTGCCCAAAACCATTACGAAGCTCTAAACTGAAATAGTCCCTGAGAATACTCTTGAATTGGTCCAAGATGGCCAAACCTTTATACTTCCACATCAATCAGTTATTGGATATGGGCAATACTGGGAAGGGGCAACACCTTGGGAAAGGCAGCTCTCTAGCTGAAATAATCCTTTAAGAGACTGGCAACAGAAGGCTGTCTACTAACAGTTCTCCTAGCATTGGGGAAACAAGTCTTTCATTGAAGGAAAGTGCATATGGCACATCAGTGTTTGCCACAGCTAACTCAACCAAAATAAAGGAAAAACCTTTTTTTCAGCCACTACAGAGAAACGATCTATAGACTTGAAGCTGTTGAAGATGAGAATAATGCAAGAAAGTGTGCTGACATGCCTGTTAGTCAACTGTTTAATTCAGCATGAAAGGACTCTGTGGACCTGCTCCCTACAGCATTCACAAGAGCCCACTTCTCAAACATTACTACGGAGGTAAAACCCATGGAGATCCCCTAGCTACAACAACTATAAAGGAGGTCTTACCTACCACACTTCTCTCTTTTTCTTCTAACTTCTGCAAAATCCTAATGCTGGGTTAATCACATCCATGACAGTGGCAAGGATGGAGAGATAAACTAACCTAACCATTGCTACATCATACTCAGGGGGAGCTGTACCAAAGGAAAGTAAAAATTTACATCAATTACAGATGAAGCATTCAATCAAACACTAAGTCAGAACAATTTACACTTTATTAATATAAGTTGACAACAGGGGAAAAAAAGCTTCCTAAAATTAAAAAGAGAATTAGAAATTAAGTACAGCAATCTAAGGAAGTAGACTCTTAGGAAATAAACAAAGCAAAGAAAAACAGGGGTAATATTTAAAAATTATTGCATTATTGGTGAGATGATAGGCTAGTATAATAACGTGAAAAATGAGCAATTTGAAAACAAAGTATAAAGAGTAAAGCCTGAGAATCACAAAATGGGTATTTTCAAATAAGTAGAATTTAAAGGAATTTTTCCTTACATACAGCTGTTAAGACAGAGACAAGAAGTTATTCAAAAAATGATAAATGACATCGAGGATTTCAGAATTTGTGTAACAAAAGTAACAGCAGGAAAAGATCTGAGCCAATAAGACAGAAGTACTAAATAAAGAAAAGATCCATGAAAATTAACATAAATTTAAGATAACCAATTTCTGTCAAAAATCCTTGTCCACTGTATAAGAATAGTATTAGTGAAAGACAATTGACTCCTAGACCTGCTGTGGGGAAAATCTTCACACAAAGGGACTTCTTATAAAACTTCCTAAAGGTTGCTTGGTAGTGGTGGTGGTTGTTTTGCTATAAAATAATCAAATAGTCTCATTTTTAGAGGCAACGATAAAAAGTTAAGAAAACGGGCCGGGCATGGTGGCTCACGCCTGTAATCCTAACACTCTGGAAGGCCAAGGCAGGCGGATTGCCTCACTTTCCCAAAGTGCTGGGATTACAGGAGTGAGCCAGCAGGTCAGGAGTTCGAGAGCAGCCTGACCAACATAGTGAAACTTCGCCTCTACTAAAAATACAAAAATTAGCCAGGCGTGGTGGCAGGTGCCTGAAAGCCCAGCTACTTGGGAGGCTGAGGCAGAAGAATAGCTTGAACCTGGGAGGTAGAGGTTGCAGTGGGTGGAGATGGCGCCACTGGAGTGACAGAGCGAGACTCCATAACAACAACAACAAAATTTGTGAAAGAAAAGGAAAGTGAACCTGAAGTTCAACGGTCAAATTTTTAGTCCCCATATTCTGAATTGGCAAGGAAAAGCCAAACCAAATTATACAAAGATAAAAATATATATGAAAAGTGAGAAAACACTAAAGCCAAACAAGAATGACCCAGAATCAATTAAAAAAAGGGAAGTGACAGTATACCAATAAATGGGTCAGAAATAAAAGCAGTAAAAAACTACAGTTAATTACAGTTGCTGAAAATGAAAATATCTTTGTTAAATTTAATTCAATGGGTAAGGGAAAAAATGACATGAATGAAATAAAATGTATACTTTTTAAAAGGCAGAGAGGAGCATAACAAAGGTTTTATTCTTCACAATAAGGAACTTCTAAATTACAAAAAAAAAAAAAGGAAAGAAAAGCAGCACAATGAACAGGAAACAAAATATAAGAAAAAAATACTATTTCAAGATGATAATAGTAAAAAAACCTTGACCATACATAAAGTACATATATCAAGAACTGTTAGAAAAATGAAATTGACAAAATTAGAACCAGAATTTACCAGATAAAGTAGATTTAAAAAAAAAAGAGACCATAAAGAACTTGAATAACGTAAATAAAACATAAGCTAGATTTAGTGATGAACAAAGTACTCAATTCTATGCCAAAGAATTCTACATTTGTAAATGATAACCGACTACCTATATAAAGTGATGACATACTAGAACACAAATAAAATTTCAAGACATTCACTAAAGAATAAATCATACAACCAAATTCCCTGATCAGAATGTCATGAAACTAAAAAATAATGACAATAAGAACAAAAGCACCATCTGAAAATGAAAATATTATTATGTAATTCAAAGAAGTTGAAATGGAAATTACAAATGATTGAAAACATAAATAAAATGTGGTAAATTTAAATCACTGAGATGCTGCCAAAGCCAAACTCAGAAGAAAACCCAAAGCCTTATAATAATAAAGAAAAAGCAGTGCAAATTGTCTAAAGATATACCACAAAAATCTAGAAAAATAAAATGAGCTAAAAGTTGAAAAAAAATAGAAACTAAAGAATTAGAAAAATTAAATAATCTCACTACAATCAATAAAACTATAAACTGAATTATAAAGAACCCAAAATAATGCCTCTGCCAAGTATATATAAAAGAATGTATAACATTCTAAAAAGAAAAAGTCAGCCGGGTGCAGGAGCTCACACTTGTAATCCCAGCTTCTTGGGAGGCTGAGGCGAGAGGATCGCCAACATTTCAAAATAAAAGATTCAAGATGCCCAGAGCCTAAAACAATGGAAATGTTATTATATAATCTTAAAGGTCATTAAACCCTAATAGCAGAACAATATATTAACAAAATATGTAAAACAGGAAAAAAAATTCACAAAATACTTATTCATTTAAATGAATGCCAAAATCTTACTAAACTTAGCCAACCGAATCTAGCAGTATCTTAATGTACAATGGCCAAGCAGAATTTAGTTCCTGAATGTATAATGAATAAATGAAAAAACAAAGATAATCATTTCTAAAGATATTAAAGGGCCATCTGATAAAATTCAACATCTATTCCTGATCAAACTTTAGCAAAATGTGAACAGCAGGAAATTTCCATAATCTAATATACTATATCCATAGAAACACATTAAAAATCATATTTAATTAACGTTAAATATGATCCCACCCAATTCAAGGATAAAACAAAGATCTCAATAATTCCCACTATACTTCCTTTTTTTTTTTTTTTTTTTGGGACAGTCTCGCTCTGTCGCCCAGGCTGGAGTGCAGTGGCGTAATCTCGGCTCACTGCAACCTCCCCCTCCCAAGTTCAAGCAATACTCCTGCCTCAGCCTCCAGAGTAGCTGGGATTACAGGCATGCACCATCACGCCCAGCTAATTTTTTTGTATTTTTAGTAGAGATGGGGTTTCACCATATTGGCCTGGCTGGTCTTGACTCCTGTGATCCACCTGCCTCAGCCTCCCAAAGTGCTAGATTACACACGTAAGCCACCATGCCCAGCCTCTATATTTTCTAACATTGTTACAAAGGTTCTGGATTAAGGTTGTCTACAATCTTAAAAAAAAAAAAAGCCTGAAACGGGAAAAAAGGACCATTTTCGTATTTTAAATTAGCATTTAATATAAAATACGAAAATTAGCATTTAATTTAAAATATGAAAATAGTGAAAAAGAACACTTCCTGGGAAAGTAATATTAGGAATAAACTTACTTTTTTTTTAACAGGAAAGGACAAACTGATCAAGGAAACTGAAAACACATTTAAGAAACAGACTTACATATTTATGAAAATTTATTACATGAAAACAACACCATTTCAAAAAAAGGCTACATTGTAATTCACCACACGCTACTGGCTCAATTGGCTTTGTATTGGGGGAAATATGAAGTTAGAAATCTATATTTCACACAAAAATTAAATCCAGTTAGATCTAAACCTAAGAAAAAAATGACAGAAGTTCTAAATGATTGAATATTTTTGTGTAACTGTGAAATTGGGAAAGTTGTTTTAACTATAACAAAACCCACAAAATGAACAAGTCTCAATACATAAAAATTTAAAATTCTGATATATAACAAAAGAGCTTATACAATATTTGAAGCAATGTCAGACTGCAGAAAATACCACAACATATGCAACACAGAATTAATATCCTTGATATATAAAAAGATCTTAGAAGTGAGAAAAAATGCAGAGTATAAACTGACAATCCATAGAAGAATTATAGAAGGAAAAAAATAGCTAACATCCCTAATAATGCAGGAAATGCAAAGTAGAATATGAAATAATGGTTATTAAATTATAAAATGCCAAAGATACTGATAAAAGACAATATTGGCAAAGGAATGGAGAAAAAGGACTCCAGGAAGAAGACTGCAGGAATAAGAATGGTGAGGATAATTATTATTATTATTATTATTATTATTATATATATTTTTTGAGATGGAGTTTCACTCTTGTTGCCCAGGCTGGAGTGCAACGGTGCAATCTCGGCTCACAACAACCTCTGCCTCCCGGATTCAAGTGATTCTCCCGCCTCAGCTTCCCGAGCAGCTGGGATTACAGGCATGCGCCACCATGCCTGGCTAATTTTGTATTTTTAGTAGAGACTGGGTTTCTTCATGTTGGTTGGGCTGGTCTCGAACTACTGACCTCAGCTGATCCGCCTGCCTTGGCATCCCAAAGTGCTGGGATTACAGGTGTGAGCTGCCGCGCCCGGCCTGGTGAGGATCATTTGATGCTATATCCTTAAGAGAAGACTAATTTAGACATTAAAAAGAATTACACATATGGATAAGGGATGTTGCCCAAGTACATGAAGTTTAAAAAGAAGCTAGGCTGGGCATGATGGCTCACGCCTGTAATCCCAACACTTTGGGAGGCTGAGGCAGGCACATCATTTGAAGCCAGGGGTTTGAGACCAGCCTGGGCCAACATGGTGAAACCCTGTCTCTACTAAAAATACAAAAAAATTAGCCAGGCATGGTGGTGGGTGCCTGTAGTCCCCGCTACTTGGGAGGCTGAGGCGGGAAAATAGCTGGAACCCGGGTGGCAGAGGTTGCAGTGAGCTGAGATCGTACCACTGCACTCCTGCCTGGGTGACAGAGTGAGACTCTATCTCAAAATAAACAAATAAATAAAAA
Organism: Pan troglodytes; assembly: GCF_028858775.2. NCBI lineage: Eukaryota > Metazoa > Chordata > Mammalia > Primates > Hominidae > Pan > Pan troglodytes. Next base: position 37,632,622 of record NC_086015.1, read on the forward strand.
ATAAAAAAAAAGAAGTTAAAGAATATACTATGTATACTTACATGTTCTATATGTGTAGCAAATACATTTGTATAGGCACAGAATAGACGTTTGGAAAAGTACACATTAAATTGCTAAAGTGATTACTAACAAAGGAATAGAATTCAAAGGGAGAGATTTGTTTTTTCAACTCTGTTCTTTCAGACTTCCTCAAGATATGAGTGAAGAGAAATACAGACATACCTCACTTAATGATGGGGATACGTTCTGAGAAATCCATTAGGTGATTTCATCATAGTATGAACATCATAGAGTGTACTTGCATAAACCTACATGGTATAGCCTACTCCACACCTAGGCTATATGTTAAGGCCTATTGCTCCTAGGCTACGAACCTGTAGCTGAATTACTGTACTGAATACTGTACTAAATATTACCGTACTGAACACTCTAGGATAGAGTAACACAATAGTAAGTATTGTGTATCGGAACATATCCAAAAGTAGTAAAGTAGTAAAGGTACAGTAAAAATATAATATTATAATCTTATGGGACCACTGTTGTATATGCAGCCCACCACTGACTGAAACTTTGTGAGGTGGCACATAACTACATTAAAAATTTGCCTGTCTTTTATTATTTTCTGTAACATTTGTGATTATACACACACGTAACTGTAGATACATATATGTACTCATATGTACATGTATGTATGTATTTTATTCCATATACAAACATGTTTACTTTGCAATCCTCTAGTTCTATAATGACCATCTGTGGCTTTCACTATCAGAAAAATAATTCAAAAATGATTTGCTTTTGGGGTTCAAAAAGAAACTCCATGACTTTACATTGAGAGAGAGGGGTGGGGTGGGGAAAGGAGAGAAAAAGGGGGAGGAAGAAGAAACAAAAGTGGGGGGAGGAGGCAGCAGTAGAAAACGAGAGAGCAAACCTACCCGAATGATAAATCTGATTGCTGCACATCCAGAAGTTGCCATGACTTTTGCACTATTGGGGACGAGATTAAAAAGTGTAGGTACAATGGCTTCAGCGCCATGATCAAACTTGTTTCCCAAAACTGTTGAAAGGTGGCTACAAAGGAAGACAAAAAGTATTTTTTAATAGTTTAACATTAAATATAGATAGAACCATATAATTTTAAAATACTCTTTTACTCAATTAACTTAGGAATTTGTATTTTAATCAGTTGTAATGGCAGAAAAACAGAAGAAAGAAAGGGAAACCTAGATACTACATATTTCCTTCTTTTCCCCATCTTTAACTGGCTAGTCCAAAGTTGAAATCCGGCATTTTCCTCATCTCTTTGCAATTAGCACTTGGAGAAGCCATTTGATTTCAGAATTTAATTATTAACTGAGGACACATCAGGTGAAATAATCAGCTCTGATGGTTCTGACCTTCGGTCTTGATCCATGAGTTATTTCCATTTTGATGGTCCATTATCAATCTTAAATTCAGCATATTTTTACAAACAAGTTCAAAATCTTACTCAAATCAATACTCCTCAAGATATTCTTTATTTCTATTAATAGTATCACGCCTTTTTTAGTCATAAATACTCCCTCACTTTTTTGGAGTAGGATTTCCAAATCCGCAGTCAAAAATACAACTCTACCATATCTTATTGGGTGATCTTTAGGACATCTGACTTCTCTTTCCAATTGTGTACTTAAACAACTAAACCAGCCTTTCATTGTATGATTTTAGTTAAACTAGGAGGGATATTGTAACTACTCAAAGTGCTGACAATGCTTGCAATACTGGTTAATTTTTATATATTTGTATCTTACTGAAAACATGGTTGGGATAGAGTTAGCTCCAATAATTCAGGTTCTTGATTCAAAGAGCTCAGATTCCGACCTATGCACTGTTATAATATTAGTTTTCCAATGTCTGAACTCACAGGCAAAAAGGAACCTCAAATGAAAAGCAGGGAGGTGTGGATATGTTTGGATGTTGTCTTCCTTTAAAGAGCATGAGTTTTACTTTGGTAGGCAGGTAATGTACTTGAGAATCAGCTTGATCTTTATAAGCTTGTTGGGAGAGGCAGAGTCAAGAGTTGCCTTACTTTGGAGCTGGTTTAGTACTATTCCTATGCAATGGCCTTTCTGGGGTTTCTACTGACTGCCTTTGGTGTTCACCAAGGTTTTTCCATTCTGGTTGGTCAGATCTTAAACCTCTCCTATCCCTATATGAGCTCTGGGAATTGTTTATCTTACAGCTCCCAGGCATTCGTTCCCTTCCTTCCTCAGAGAGTTGTACCTTTTACATGGGCAGGTTAGTATACATCTAGACTCATGGATTCCCATATTATGATCTCTGTAGCTCTTTGTGTGTGTGTGTGTGTGTGTGTGTGTGTGAATCTCCCCTCTTCTCTCCAGTATTCTGCACTGCCAATTGTGACCACTTCAGCCTCTGAAACTCTAGTCTCTGTTTCCTCATCTCAGTGAGACTGCCTTGCTCTGCTTAGGTTCCCCCTTCCTTCCCCATAGTGCCTCCAGGACAAAACTCATACTTGCATCTTTTAAGAAATCCACTCCTACCCTGTCTGCTGTCTATTATGTGGAAACAGATGTTTTACATATATTGTCCAATTTTCTGCAAGAGAGCTAGTCATGTTTTAAGTGTATTTTTCATGGTTACATTTTATGGGTTTTTGTATTAATTTGGGTTTTCTTTGCTAGTTGGAGATATTGGGTCATTTTGGTATACTGGGACTTGTATCTTGCAACTTTGCCAAAGTCCCTTTATTATAATAATTTATCTGTAGATTCTCTTGTAGTTTTCTGCATGGATAGTTATATCATCTGTTAATAATGGCAGTTTTGTTCCTTTTCTTGCAATCCTTATATTGCCTTTTTTTTCTTCATTTCTGACTAGAATATCTAATACAATCCTGATTAGAAATATTGCTAGTGGGCACTTTTTGTTCCCTATCTTCAAAGGAATGCATATGCAACAACACTGCTTAGGTCAGAAATAGTAATAAATAGAAGTTCTACCATCCTTGTATTGTGGAAGACTACAAACTTAAAGTTTAGGTTTTGCTAAGTTAATGATGCATGTTGTAATGCCAGAATAATTGCTAAAATATCAGAAATTGAGTGTTTATACCCAAATTAGTAGTGAGAAAAGTGAATACAGCCAGTTTCCAGACCCATTCATTTTCATCTTATACTTGAAGAATTAATGATAAAAAATCCACCAGTAGGCTTTAGATATTTTAAATATCTGTATACCAACCTTAAAATGTTGGTATAAAGAGCTGTTAAGGAATTTTTTTAAAATCATACAGATTGAATCCTTATGTATAATAAAAATGATTTTTGGATCATATACTTTTTTAGCTATCTTGCTACTGCTTGACTTAATGAGCAAGGAATCAGTGAATACTAAATTCATTCATAAAAAACACTTATCATAAAAGGAATATACTTACGCTACAGTAATACAAGCTTCTCTAACCACCTGGGATCTAAGATCCTTAGCTGAAAGTTTAAGTGCTCCATCCAACAATCGTAAATGTTGAAAAAAGCAATCATACTGTGCAGCTCCAGCAACAAGCAGTGATCGAATTTTCTTCAGCTGAAATAAAGAATTTTCATTATTGACAAAAAAGGTGGAAGTGCAAAAAAAAGAAGCTACCTAAACTTCATTATTCAAACAAAAACTTTCTAATAAATGAAACATATATAATGTTTCATTACATTACTATATTCAGACATCTTAGTAGCATTAAATGTATCTTGTAAATAAATATGCCAACAAAAAGCTGTCTGAAAAATAACATTACAGATTTAGTTATAAGCACGACAGAGAAATGTAATCTATAAGTATATAAATTCCAAAGTTTTAAGGGAATCTATTTTATTTATTTATTCATTTGTCTTTTAGCTTAATCCCCAGTGTGATAACAGGGAGTCTTTCTTTTAATTGTGGTAAAATACAAATGAACAAAATTTACTATTTTAACCATTTTAAAGTATACAATTCAGTGGCATTTAGTGCATTCACAATGTTGTGTGACCATTACCATCACTATCTACTAAGGGAGCCTATTTTTAAAAGTGCCAAATTTGGAAACTTCTAGCATTACTTATTTTTGCTGTAGAACATTTTTTTTTTTTTTTGAGACAGTGTCTTGCTCTGTTGCCCAGGCTGGAGTGCAGTGGTGCCACTGCAGCCCCACTGCAACTTGCACCTCCCAGGTTTGAGTGGTTTTCGTGCCTCAGCCTTCCCAGTAGCTGGGATTACAGATACATGCCACCGTGCCTGGATAATTTTTGTATTTTTAGTAGAGATGGGGTTTCACTGTGTTGGCCAGGCTGATCTCAAATTCCTGGCTTCAACGGATCCACCCACCTTGGCCTCCCAGCAGGAGTGAGCCACTACATCTGGCCTGCTGTTGAATTTTTAATTTCTTACATTTTTAATTATTATGAATACATAACAGTTGTACATTTTTATGAAGTACATGTGATATTTTGATAAAAGCACACAATGTGTAACAATCAAATCAGGGTAACTGGGGTATCCATCACCTCAAACATCAATCAGTTCTTTCCGTTAGGAACATTCCAATTCCACTCTTTTAGTTATTTTGAAATATACAATAAATTATTGTTAACTACAGTCACCCTATTGTGCTGCCTAACACTGGATCTTATTCTTGCTCTAACTGTATTTTTGTACCCTTCAACCATCTCCTCTTTATTCTCCCTACCCAACCCCCAACTACCTTTCTCAGTCCATGGTAACCATTATTGTACTCTCTATCTCAAGTTCAATTTTTTTTTTTAGGTCCCACATATTAGTGAGAACATGCAATCTTTTTCTTCCTGTGACTGGCTTATTTCACTAAACATAATGTCCTCCAGTTCCATCCATGTTGTTGCAAGCCACAGGATTTCATCCTTTTTATGGTGGAATAATATTCCAATGTGTATATGTACCACATTTTCTTTATCCATTTATTCACTGATGGACATTTAGGTATATTCCATCTCCTGGATTTTTGTGAATAGTGCTGCAATAAACAAGAAAGTGCAGATATCTTTCCAATATATTGATTTCTTTTCTTTTGGATATATACCCAGCAGTGGGATTGCTGGATCATACTGTGGTTTTATTTTTATTATTTTTTAAGAAACTTCCATACTGTTCTCCCTGCATGTGGTTTATACAATACAATACAAACCCACAGCCAATATCCCACTGAACAGGGAAAAACAGAAAGCCTTTCCTCTAAGGTCTGGAATAAGACAAGGATGCCTGCTTTCAACACTTTTATTCAACAGAGTACTAGAAGGCCTAGCCAGAGCAACTAGACAAGAAAAATCATTACTTTTTCAATATTTGATTGCCAAATGTTATCCACATGAAAACCAGACATACATAATAAAACTACATTGATAAAGAGATACACACACGTGCACATCTGTGCTCATACACACTCAGAAGCTAAAAGTCTACTTATCACACCATTGTTGTATATAATTTCACATTTAACTCGAGGTTTTCTAAATTTTAAAATATGTCTTTAAAGTTAAATCAGATGCATAAAGATGTAAATGTAAAAAAACCCTGCTATGGACATTAGAAAAAAAATCAAAAGAATATTATATAATCTTGGGCATATAAGGAAGGGAAAACTATCATAAACAGAGGAGAATTTTCAAGTGTCTAAATTATAACTAAAAACAAAATAAAAATCACAATATGGTAGGATAAAATTACCTGCAACGTATAAGATGATACACAAAGAATGACAATAAAATAAGAAAAAGACAAATATAGTAGTTTCCCCTTACCTGCAAGGGATATGTACTAAGACCCCCAGTGGATGCCTGAAACCTCAGATAGTACTGAACCCTATATATGCTTTTTTTTCTATACATATTTACCTATGATAAAGTTTAATTTATAAATTAGGCACAGTAAGAGATTGACAGTAATAATATAGAAAAATTATAACAATATATTGTAACAAACGTTATGTGAATGCGGGTCTCTCTCTATCAAAGTACGTTCTTATTTCCTGGCCATGGTTGACCATGAGTAACTGAAGCCATGGAAACTGAAACCATAGATAAGGGGAGACTATTGTAACCTGTGATTAAATTGGGTAAAATAAATACATTTAAATATGTTAAAAGTTACTAGTGATAAATTCACAAAGACACATTTCTCCCCATCACAATGGCAAAAATTTTTTAAAATTGAAAAGAAAACAGATGCTCTCAAACACTGTAAGATTATACATGACTAATACCTTTGTTCAAAATATTTTGGCAGCATCTACTAAAATAAAATTGCAGCAACTCTTTACCCAACAACCCACATTTTAAAATCTAACCTACAAAAATAAAAGCACCATTGTTACAAAAGTGTGTAAGGATGTTTATTGAAACACTGTTAAAATAGCAAAACAATAAAAAATAACTGAAAATCCATCAAATGGTAAATGATTATAAAAATTACATGTCATGGGGTGGGGGAGGGGGGAGGGATAGCATTAGGAGATATAACTAATGTAAATGACAAGTAATGGGTGCAGCACACCAACAGGCACATGTATACATATGTAACAAACCTGCATGTTGTGCACATGTACCCTAGAACTTAAAGTATAAAAACAAACAAAGATCAGATTCCTATAACACACACACACACACATATTACATGTATATATATTACACTAAGGAATATATGTACATATTAACCTGCACTCAATAAATATCTGAGCAACTATTTATTATGTGCCTGACATCTATACCAGGTGTACTGAATGAGCACCATTTGTTAAGCCAAAAAAAAAAAAGCAAGTTACTAAGTAATGTATCAAGTATGATCTCTCTCTCTTTTTTTTTTTTTTGGTTTACAAAAAGAGTAGGGGAAAATTGTGCATATCTTGTCATATATGTTTAAATACATATAACACAGAAAAGGATATACTCTAAAATGAAGTTTGTTTTTTTATTTTTTTTAGAGACAGCGTTTCACTCTGTTGCCCAGGCTGGAGCACAGTGGTACAATCATAGCTCACTGTAACTTCAGACTCCTGGACTCAAGCAATCCTCCCATCTTAGCCTCAACAAAAGTTTGTTTCTTTAATAGGCAGGAAACTATTAACTTTTTCTCTGTAGTTTTCTGCATTGTTTCACTTATTACAATAAGCCTGTGTCATTTTTCTAATAAAAAAAAATCAAAAGACCATCTGTTGTTTCCAAATGGGTAGTTTTTAAGTAAAACCAAAAAAACCCTTAAGTAAAAAGTTCACATTTTATACTAATAACACTTAATCTGTCATGTTTCTCTACAGATCACCTGTGACAAAAAATCTTTCTGTATCAGACTCATCTCAGAATTGAAGAATAGGAGCCATATTTAACAAATTTGGAGGAATACTCTCTGTTAAAAACAGTATTTCAATGTTTTAAGATATGTAGACTTCCTAACAAAGACAAAAATGGTCCTTTGTTCATAGTGTCATAAAAGCCATATTTGTCAAAAGGCCCTGCATTTGATTTAATTCATCAAAAGAGGGATTTTCATGATCAGCCAGATTGGGACCTCTCAAAGCAGAACAGTCTTCAAATGCAGCCCTTTTCTCTGGCTTCTTGAAAACTCTGAGGTACTCATTTGGTAAATGTAATTTGGTTATGTAAACAATAAGTTCACAAATTTAAAAAATATATTGCTTATTGTCAACACAAATATTATTTTAAATTTTATCAAATATTTTCCTTAAGGGATTTAGACCAAATAAAATATTCTTAACTCAAGGGTATCTGACCTTTATAAATGAAATCACAGGAGAAATATTCATCACATTCACATGAGAAGAAAAAAACCCAGATAAATGCATATCCTGTTGTGAATTTATATTGATGCTATGAAAACACTGAGCATGCAGGTAAAGTGAACTGCTTTATTGGTAAACCTTATATGACTTGAGGATAGTGCTAATAAGCAACTATATAAGTCCACAGAAAGGCTAAAGCCCTCTGAATCTCACATTTTACTAACCAGTCAAAAACAGCACATGTGGTGAGGCTACCAAATGTGTAGGATAGGCACCACCTGATCAGCCAAACCAAAATAAAAATCAATCCTAAATCAGAAAATGAGTATTATATCAATATATTCTCCAGAAAGAAATGTTACCTATCAGACTCTCTATTTTATAAGTGAATACCATATAGTACTACTACTGAATTTCCATGTTTTTTAAAAGGAACATCAATAAAGAAAGAAGATAAGAAAATTAAAGACAAAAACTTACTGCATTGGCACGCTGATCCCAGTCATGTTTATCATCTGACAAAATTTCCCTGATTTTATTTAATGTTTCTTCGAGTTCTCGACTAGAATAAATCTTAAAAAAAAGATTCAGAATTATAACAATGTTTCTTGCAATGAACAATATCAAAATTATGCCCTGATGTTTAAAATAATCTTTCACCTATTAAGTTTATTTCCCATTCTAGCACCATTTCTAATGGAGAATAGAAATACATTATAGACAATAATAACACAAAATGCTTTATTTTTCTTCCTTACTTGTTACCATTTTTGCTATTTCTTCCCTCATGAATAACTTCAAATATGCTCTCAAAATGCTTCGTAATTTTAAAAACAAGATGTAAAATATCTAAGAATAAATAAAAGTCTAATTTCTCAAAATGACTTCAAGTGTATAACCTATCTTATTGCATTCATATACATATTACCCAATATTACAAAAAGGACATGTTATAAGTTAGTTTTAATTTTCTCTCCTCAGTCATGATAAACTGTAGTCAGGATAGCTACATTTTGTTTCCTCTGGAGCCAACCCTTTGTCAAACTGCTGTTCACCATTATTCTTTCATTCATTTAACAAATATTCACATAACACAGAGGTACTATGCTAGGCAATGGAGAAACTATGGTTAGCCAAATAGATAGACATGGTCTTTGCCTTATGGAGAGTACAATACACTCAGGGAGATTTTAAAAATCAATCAAATGACATCAAATACGAAACTACAAGTAGCAAGTCCCACAAAAGAAAATGAAAGTTTATACATAAGAGGGGGTTGACCTATGAGGAAAGTCAAGCTTGAGCTGAGAGCTAAAGAATGTGTAGGATATCATTAGGCAAAGTGGACAGATTTGCTTTCCCTGGAGAGTTAATAGCATGTGCAAAGGCTCTGTGACAAAGTAAATGAAAGAAAGCCAGAGTAAGGAATAAAAAGTATAAAGGGACTAGGAGAAGAGCCAATGACCCAGGTGTGAGGATGGAACAGCTATAACCATATTGTTGACCATGGAAGGAGACAATGCAGAGGAATTAGAAATGAGAAACAGACTCCTGGTGATACCAACTGAGTACCTTCATCAAACTGCCTTACATCTTCCACTTTCAACAGCTATTAAATTCACCTTTTGCTTAACAGAGAGTAAGAGCAAGAGAGAAAGAAAGAATGCGTGTAAATGCAAAGGAGAACAAGGCATCAGACAAGGCTGAAGAGGTAGATGGTGACCAGGTAACACTGTTATGTGGTTAAAGAAACTTCTGAGCTAGCTCTTTCCTGCCTCTCACCTTCTCTTCACAATACCCCTCTGCCGTTTTCCAGAACCTTCTACCACCCCTAATCTTATGATGCATTCCCCTGGAACACAATGCAAGGTTCCCCTTCCCCCAATAAGGAAGAAGAGAGTCAACTCAAAAACGTACTTCAGTGAGGGGGTACATAATTCTTTAAACATTCTTTTAGCAGGCATACAAGCAAAAGAAGCTTGAAAACCCACTAAGTTAGGTGTCTGTTGCAGTAGAGTGATTCCTAGGTTTCTAACTTTTGTAATTGATTAAGTAATGGTTTACACACACAGAATACTGGAAGACCATTATTCCAATTTCAAACAGGATAAGTTTGAGGTGTCTTTGAGACATCTGAAAGGGGGTGTCAGGTAAACAATCACAGTGGATAAATCATTTCGGAACTCAGGAGAGGTCTGGCTTGGAGGTTAAAATCTCGGCATTATCTAGATAAACGTGGGAACTGAAGCCAGGGGTTTGAAGGAGGTGACTCAGTAAGAAAACAGAGAATGAGAAGACAGGGCCCAGAACTAACCCTTAAGAAATTCCAATATTCAACAGGCAAGTAGAGAAGGATGTGCCTATAAAGAGACAGAGATGAAGTGGACAAAGATGTAGGGGGAATAAAATGGAAGAACATCATATCACAAGCACCTAAAATTAAACAACAAAACAGTGGCTATAGTCAACAGTGCTAAATACTGATAGAAGAACAAGAAAAAAAAAAATCCCAAACTGGTTGATTTTGGTGCCTCAACGATGATCAGTGATTTACTCAAGACCTGTTTCAATGTAAGAATAAGCTAGAAAGAAGTGGGATGAAGTGAGTAACAAGTTAAGTTATAGAAATACCAAGTACAGACAACTCTTTTGGAAAAGTTGACTGTGAGGGCCAAAATAAAAAATAGTATCTGGAAGATATGGAGTCCAGTGAGACTTTTGTTTTTTAAACTGAAGAACCCAGCCACGTTAAGAGATAAACAGAAAGAGCTTGAACCCACATGAGATTACTGATTGTGTAAATGTGTTAAGGAAGCAGAAAATACTAGGCTTTGAAGCACTGGTGGAGGTGCTGGCCTTTGAAGAAGGACCATGTTTCTGGAGCAACAGGACAGAAGGAATGCACAGCAGAGAAGAATGTAACAGAAAGATCATGTTTCCATTTGATGGTGACTACTTATTTACTAAAGTAAGGGGCTAGGTCATATACTAAGAGAAGAGAGGAGGACAGAGACAGGCTGGCTGATGGATAGAAAGGAAAGAAACATGTCTGATAGCTATATTAAGCAGAGAAATAACTGATCACAGAAACATAGTAAGTGTATCAGATTGTTGAGGGTTCATTTTATGTGAATTCCAGTAAAAATCATGAGCCCTAACATGTGACTTTCTCTAGCAGCACGGTTTCAGGACACAGAGAAAATAAAAAGTTGGGAATATCCACAGTTGTAGTTTTGCAAAATGAGTATTAAAAAAAAAATCATTGCTTAATACTTTGCTATAAAAAAAAAAGAGAGAGAACCAAGGGATTTTAGTATAATATGTACAGTCCTACTGCAAGAAACCACGGTTATCAAAGCTTAGATAAGAAGGAAATCAAGCATAGATGAGAAGGAAAGTATAAAGTGACAGATGATTAATTCAGAGTGAGTAGAAAAAACAATGGACTGACGATCCTTGAAATCATGCAGAAGTAGTTGTTAGAGTACTTAAAAAAGCAAGGAGATCCTAGTCAGTAATGAGATACTTCAATTAATGACTTTGGAAACATAACGGTAACACACAGATGATATCAAAATCCAATGTGTGACTATGAACTGGGTAGCTACAGTGAAAGTGAGGAGGAGGTCTAGAAACTGAATTCATCAAGAATGTGTGAAAATTTAGGAAAATAATAATAGCTAACATATACTTCTTACACTTCATCTGTACTGTCATAGCCTCACAATAACCCTCGGCATATGTACAAATAATTCCTATTTTAAGATGAGGAAACTGAAGTACAGAGGGTTAAGTAATGTACCTAAGGTTACACAGCTAGTGTGGCAGAGCTGGGATTCAAACCTAGGCAGCACTGGAATGTTGTCAAGATCAGTATGTGCCAATAATAAGAAGGCTGGCCAGGGAGCATGAACCTCATATAAATGGGTATAGGAATAACGGTCACAAAGTAATAATGAGGAGTGCAAGCACAATAAACTTATTATCAATTACTAAGAGTATGAGAGCCAAGAATAATAAACAGCTTTATCTTTAAAGAGCGTAAAAAAAAAAAATCAGATTCTAATCAAGGCAAGAACATTGAACGGACTCTTTAAAAATGGGGTTAAAGACTTAGGGGAGTTGCTGCTTACGAAAAAGATGTTTCCAAGGGAACAATGGAAGGTGTGGAACACCTTTACAGGGTGGTGAGGGTGGCAGAGAGGGCCAGCTGGAAGAAAGCAATGAGTAATTATAAAATAGCTTTTTCCCCTCCGTATAGTTGAATAGCCCTTGGCTGCCCATACCATGATGTTACCAGTCTGACAAGAACATATCAAACAATAAAAATATTCAAGTTCAACTAAGTTTTACTGATTGTTCCTACAACACTAATCTTTCCCTTATATGAAAGCCTGTAAAACACAAAAGGAGGAAGGGATATGTTTTCCTTATTATTTAAAAAGTATCTTAAAATAAGAAAAAACATATATCTCAATAAAGGGATAAAATACAGTCAAATCAGAAAATTTTTTAAGGCTTTCTTGTAACTTTTTAAGATCTTAAATACCTTAAGGACAATTTTCCTTTCAGAGAGCTAACAAGGTAATACAGGCAATAGAAGGTAGTTTGCAAGTAAAGCAATGTGAGAATATTTTCAAATAGACATGCTAAAGAGTATTCATACTCATCATACTGGTAAAAATATTTTGAGTGACAACAACAAGTATTGGCAAGGATATGATGAAATTAGAACTATCATACCTTTCTCACAGGAGTTTTAACTGGTAAAACAACCCTACAGGGTAACATCTAAGTAACCTTAAAGATTATAACTATGAAATTCTACTCCTATGTTTATACCCTAAAGAAATTCCTACCTACAAATAATCAAGGACATATGTACAAAAATATTCATTGCAGGCTGGTGTGGTGGCTCACGCCTGTAAGCCCAGCACTTTGGGAGGCCAAGGTGGGTGGATCACTTGAGGTGAGGAGTTCGAGACCAGCCTGACCAACATAGTGAAACCCCGTCTCTACTAAAAATACAAAATATTAGCTGGGCATGGTGCAGGGCGTCTGTAATCTCAGCTACTGAGGAGGCTGAGGCAGGAGAATCACTTTAACCCAGAAGGCAGAAGTTGCAGGGAGCCAAAATTGTGCCACTGCACTCCAGTCTGGGCAACAGAGCTAGACTTCATCTCAAAAAAAAAAAAAAAAAAAAAAAAAAAAAAATTCATTGCAGCATGATATGGAATAGCCAAAAATTAGAAACAAACTATACATGCACTGTGGTCTGTACATACAACAGAATACCATCTATCAATCCAAATGAATGAACTAGAATCACAAATTTTACATCACGAAAAAATATAAAAAAAAAACAGTAAAAAGTCAGGCTGTAGAATGTTATGTACAATATAACATTTATGTGTATTTTTAAGTCATGGAAATAATACTCTTATTTATGCATGTGTCCACTTTACTTCAATTATATCTATATGAATGACTTCCAAACTTCTATCATCAACTAATCTAATTCTCTGAGCTCAAAACTCATTAATTTAAGAATCTGAACACTGCAGTGTAATGTGATTCAACAATATGATTCAATTTTATTTCAGCCTCACTGAAAAATCACTTGAAAATCTAATTGTACCAACAAATAATGGCTTGGTATTAATAAGTCAAATATTTCATTTATATAGCTATATAAGGAAAAAAGAATTCTTAAAAAGGGACAGAGACAAATAATTATATGAACAGGCACACAGGCAATATTCACGGGGAGTGCCACTGGTAGCCTTACCTGAACAGAAGGGACATCTGTAAAAGCTTTTATAAAATCATCTTCATCAACTGCTCCAGCACCTCCTTCCTTAGAAGCACCTGCTAATTAAAAGGAAATTAATTTCCTAAGGTTCATTTTTAAGCATCTTAACATTAATGACAACATGAAAAATAAAACTCTTTTGATATCAACAAAAGTATAATTTTGAGGGATATTCCATTTTATAAGAAAGCATTTAAAAAATCTCCAACTTTCAGAAAGGTCAATGTACTTTGTAATGCCGATTCATTATAAGGTACTAGGCTAGGTGGGTTGTAATATTCAAACTGTAAGAACACAGCCCTGAAACCCACCTCCCTGTTCAATGCACTAGCAAACACAAATAAACATAAGTAAGGACAAACATTTTAAAAGTTGAACAGCAACTTAAAATGACACTAAATGTCAATAAATGATAGTGTGATGCAGAAAATCTGTGTATGCTACTATGGTCAGGAAAGCATGAAAGAAATGAGAGTCTTGAAATTAATTACACAAACAAATCTTCCATTATTGCACATTGACAATAAAAAAGTAAACTTAGTAGGCAGCAGTTATTGAAGAGCCAATAACTAAGCTATTCTTTCAGTTCTAAACCTACTCTTCTATATATACACTGCTTTAAGATGCTGAACCTAGTATTCATTAAACCAATTTTTCTGTTGATTTTAATGGTTTCCTCTCCTCTTAAACTCTGGCAATAGGGGGTGTTGGAGAGAGACTGGAAGCTAAAGGAAGGGAACTGTTTCTTCCTGATTGCTTTCCATTATTTGCAGTAGAATCCTAGCAACTCTGGTAGACCACTCATTCCAGGAGCAGCACCTGACTCCAGTTTGCAGTTTTTCTAACACTCACTGAATCAGCTCACTGTGCCATCACACAGCACCAACTAGCCTCCACCCTCTCCTTAGAGGTCTGAGTCCCAGATCTGTGGAGCCCCTGAGTTCTCATTCCTGAATGTAGGCTCCTTTGACAATGTGACTCTGCAGCTCATCCTATCCAAAAACGAAGTCCTCAACCAATAAGTGGGGCAGAGTACCCTAGAATTCTTGAGTTGAGACAAGAGAGGCTGACGCAGTTCTGACTGACGATTCCCCAGTGTTAAGCAGGAATAAATCTTCTCTGGGAGAAAGTTGTTTCTGGTAGGCCCAAAGGACTCCCACCAGCTAAGTTCAAGCAATGAGTTCACAATCAAAGATCAAATACACAAGAAGGCAAGAGTCACAGGGAACAGATAATAGATTTGAGAACCGTCGATATTAGAATTGTCCAGTACAGATTACAGAACAGATGTGAATATATATGTTTAAAGAAATCAAGGATGGACTCACAAAGAAGGATGGACTCACAAAGATGACCAATCAACAAGAGGCCATTAGGAATAAACAGATGAACTTGGGAGTGGGGGGATGAAACAATCTGAATTGGGTAATACAAGAGTTGAAATTTTTAAAAAAATTAAACATATTTAAGAACAACTTAGAGAGCTAGAAGATATACCTGAATACATTACCCAAAATGTGGCAAAGAGAAAAAGGAAATGGAAAGACATAAAGAGATACAAAGGACAGTATGAGAATATCTAACTAACATATGTCTATTGGGGTGTCTTAAAGATATTTAACAAGAGATAACAGCTGTGAAATTTCCAGATTAATGAAACAAGAATCTTTATAAATTCAGGATGTGCAACATAACCCAAGCGAGATAAATAAAAAGAAATCCAAACTTAGAACTTGGCGGTGTAACTGCACAACTCCAAAGACAGAGACAGTAATCAGAGAAAGAAGAGATCACCTAGAAAGGAACAACAATTTGAACAATAGATTTCTCAAGTGCAATAGTGGAAGCCAGGGAGAATATACTAATAATATCTTGCAAGTTTTGAAAGAAGAAAATATTGGCAAAATATTATCTAAACTGTGTACCTAGCAAAAGTAATTTTTAGACTACAAGTGGAAAAAATTAGATGCGCATTTTAATGAATATAACAAAACCATCATTACTATTTAAAATGGTATGATGGTATCAGGGAGTGGCAAACTTTATCTATAAAGGGCCACACAGTAATATTTTAGGCTTCAAGGGCTATATGGGCTCTGCTGCAATTACTCAACTCTGCAAATGAATGGGTGTGGCTGTGTTTCAATAAAACTTTATTTACAAAACCAGATAGCCAGATACGGCCTGCCAGATGCAGTTTCTCACACACTGGTGTAGACAGAAAAGTCAAAAAATATCCTTTGACCAACGAAGGATATAGAATTTCAGTTAAGATAGAAGGAATAATTTCAAGAGATCTATTGTACAACATGACTACAGTTAACAACAATGTATTGTATTCTTGAAAATTGCTGAGAGATTTTAAGTATTCTCACCACTAAAAACTGAAGTGAGATAATGTATAGATTAACTGTTCAATTTAGCCATTCTACAATGGATACATATTTCAAAACATGTGGTACACAATAAATATATATAATTTTAGTTGTCTATATAGTAAAATCATTCAAAATTCAACTTCCTAAGGTAGCTGGAAATAAAATCAATATACAAAAATCGATTTCATTGCTAAGCACTAGCAACGAAGTTAGAAATTTGAAAGAGTGAAAAAATTTGGGAAAATAATTATTTTTAATGTAATATTAAGGCACTGAAATAAATGGAGAGCCAGGCGCAGTGGATCACACCTGTAATCTGGGAGGCTGAGCCAGACAGATTGCCTGAGCTCAGGAATTTGGGACCAGCCTGGGCAATATGAAGAAACCATGTCTCTACTAAAAATACAAAAAAAAAAAAAAAACCAGCCAGGAGTGGTGGTGTGTGCCTGTAATCTCAGCTACTTGGGAGGCTGAGGCACGAGAATCGCTTGAACCTGGGAGGCACAGGTTGCAGTGAGTGTGAACTGAGATCGTGCCACTGCACTCCAGCCTGGGTGACAGAGCGAGACTCTGTCTCAAAAAAGAAAAAAAAAAAATTACAAATGAAATAAACGGAGAGATATTGCAGGCTCATGAACAAGAAGGAATGGTATCATGAAGTGTCCAGTCTTCCCTAGGTGTTGCAGTAATAATCAAGCTTCCAAAAAGGTTTCTTGTGGAACTTGTCAAGCTGATTCTAAAATCTGTCTGGAAGAGCAATGGGCCAAACATTCCTGCAGAAGAAAAGAGGGGCTACTTACGCTATCAGACAACAAGACTTACAAAGCTGAAATAACTAGGAGAATGAGGTTTTAGTGCAGGGATAGACCAACTAACCAAATAAATAAAATGGAAAGTTCAAAAACAGACCCACAAATGTAAGAAATTTTGATATATGAAAAAGAAGTGATTCAGATCAAAGGGGAAGGTAGAAACTATTCAATAATAATGTCCCAAAATTCAACAAAATGCAGAGACAATGGATTATTCAGTTTTTTAAAAAAGTTTTT
The DNA here is from genome assembly GCF_028858775.2 of Pan troglodytes. Taxonomy (NCBI): domain Eukaryota; kingdom Metazoa; phylum Chordata; class Mammalia; order Primates; family Hominidae; genus Pan; species Pan troglodytes. Next base: position 37,649,665 of record NC_086015.1, read on the forward strand.
TCCTTATCCAGTATTAAAACTTACAGTAGACATTCTACTTCCCTTAGGAAAATGATAGGCATCCAAACTCAAATCAAATATACAAACAAATATTCCAAAACCCACAGAGAGCAAATAAAATTACCCATAGCCCTTGCTTTTAATACAAATAAGAGACAAATAACACTTCAAATTTCATTTCAAGTAATTGAGGAAAATATAAACATCCAAGACAAGCAATGTTAACTACAGAGCCCTTACTGAAAAAAAACAGAGGAAACTGTGTAGAAAAGAATCCTGGTAGTTAGTTGTATAACGTAGACACCAACTAAGGTTCTCTCTAGGACAAGAAGTAAATAGCAATTAGAAGTGGGAGGTATCCTTTTGAATCCTGGTGGATAAAGAAAAGGAAGAAACAAAAAATAAGGGCTCTATTCAAATAAGATGGTAATCACAGAATCAGAAGTAGAAAGCCCCCAACAAATCACGTAGTAAAGAAGGTGCATTTCACTATACCAACAGAAGAGGGCCCTCTTAAACTTAAAAACTAAGCAAACCTTTTTTTCCTGGCCCCACGGAATCCACTTGTTACTTGAGGTCTATGAAAATCCAATATATCATCATAAACAAAATAATCTGACATCTATACTGTGCTCCAATAAGAAAACAAAGGACAGAAATATTTTCTGCTGATAAAAGTAACTCCCTAAAATTAAAAAAAAAAAAACACCTACCAAGAAGGAAAAAACTATAACACAATTCTCCAACATAAATTCAATATTAACTAAACAGCAATTACAGGTATAAAAGAAAGATGAATGAGAATATAAAAAATTCTGAATATATATAGAAGATAAGATATGAAAGGACAGCTGGCTAAAGTCAGGAAAAAAATTTTTGTTTGTTTATTTATTGCGACGGAGTTTCACTCTCTTGCCCAGGCTGGAGTGCAGTGGCGTGATCTCAGCTCACTGCAACCTCCACCTCCTGGGTTCAAACGATTCTCCTGCCTCAACCTCCAGAGTAGCTGGAACTATAGGCACGTGCCACCACTCCCAGCTAATTTTTGTATTTTTAGTGGAGACAGGGTTTTACCATATTGGCCAGGCTGGTATTGAACTCCTGACCTCAAGTGATCCACCCACCTTGGCCTCCCAAAGTGCTGGGATTACAGGTGTGAGCCACTATGCCTGGCCAAAAATTTTGTTTAAAGACAAAATCACCTGAGAAATAAACAGTAAATTACCAACTATCCAAGAGAGAATAAGTATATCCTGGTTTGAATTTTAAAAGCTATAAAAAATATTCTTAGGACAACTGAGAAAACTTAAATACGTAGGTAAGCTGACTAAAAGGAAGTGAATATATAGGTTAATAAACTTACAGAAAATAAAAGAGCTACAGAAATAAATAACATCACAAAGAAATGAGACAAATACAGAACACAAGACAATCTTAAAAAACAACTGGCCTAGACTCCAAAAAGTCAAAGTCACAGAGATAAAAACTGATGAGGAAACTGTTTTACAGATAACATTATAGAATTCTCAGGTGTGGTGGCTCACGTCTGTAATCCCAGCACTTTGGAAGGCCAAGGCAGGCGGATCACTGGAGGTCAGGAAATCCTGACTAGCCAGGCAACATGCTGAAACCCCATCTTTACTAAAAACACAAAAATTAGCTGGGCATGGTGGTGGCAGGCACCTGTAGTCCCAGCTACTTGAAAGGCCGAGGCAGGAGAATCGCTTGAACCTGGGAGGTGCAGGTTGCAGTGAGCCGAGATCATGCCTCTGCACTCCAGCCTTAGCAAGAGAGCAAGACTCCGTATCAAAAAAAAAAAAAAAAGAAAAAGAAAAAGAAAAAGAAAAAACCTGAACTTCACTAGAATATAAACTCCAGGAGGCCAAGGTCTTCGTGTTCATTTACATTTACCAGAGACTTCAAAACTAGCAGCACACTAAAAGCCTTCAGTAAATATTTGCAAGCTGTTGGCCAGACAGATAGGTGGAGGAAAAAAATGCAAATTAACGAATCATCGTTTTTTACCCATCACAATGGCAATAATTAATGAGGCTGGTATATTCAGTGCTGCAGAAGGTAAAATGTTGTCTTTATTAAAATTAAAAACACACAAAACCTTTGACTAAACAATTCCATTTAGAAGAATCTATTTTATAAAATAGAAGCAGCAGAATTTCAAAACATATAAGTACATAAAGATCTGCATTTTCTGTAATGACTTAAACATGCAAACAACCTGAATGACATCGATAGGGAAAGTTTATTAAATCATGGTACATCAATAATGTGGAATACTGTATCACTAATTAAAAGGATGCAATAGCTGTCATTCTTGATGCTGAAAGATGTTCTGTGAAAAAAAGCAACTTGTGAAGTTTTTATCGGTATGTTTAATATGGGAAAAATAAAACCTAATATGAGTGCCTACATAAATAAACATGGAGTAATACGTGGAAGGATACATATCAAACTTAACATGAGTTACACCTCAGGGTGATGAGAGAGGCAAGATGTTATTAAAGTTTTTTAAAACTCTCCGTTGTTTGATTTAACCATGAGAATGATTTTCATTCTTTTTATTTTTTTATTTTTATTTATTTATTTTTTGAGACGGAGTCTCGCTCCGTTGCCCAGGCTGTAGTGCAGTGGCGCAATCTCGGCTCACTGCAAGCTCCACCTCCCGGGTTCACGCCATTCTCCTGCCTCAGCCTCCCGAATAGCTGGGACTACAGGCACTCGCCACCATGCCCGGCTAATTTTTTTTGTATTTTCAGTAGAGACAGGGTTTCACCGTGTTAGCCAGGATGGCCTCAGTCTCCTGACCTTGTTAGTCGCCCGCCTAGGCCTTCCAAAGTGCTGGGATTACAGGCATGAGCCACCACGCCCGGCCTCAATTCTTTTCATTAGTAAGAAACACATAAACTGGTTTTTAAAGACAGAAATGATCAGTTGATGAAAAAAATTGTTTATATTCACATGTCCTTTATAGAAACAATGCTTCTTACCAAGTCAACTATATTAGAATGTATGTGATAAATGTAAGCCAAGCATGCAGTTATTGTAACTTCTACTTCATATGGATCAACTATAATGATTCTAACTAATGGAAAATTCTTCATATGTGAGATCTATAATAATAACATTTCACTCTTTTCTGAGGTAAACTTTCATTTGTATTCCTATAAGAGACTTCACAATTTTCTAATACCCAAATTTCAGTCAAAAAGTATAGGCAAATAAAGTATGGGAGGACCAAAATGCTAACAATAATTAACACTAGTTGGCAGAATAATGGGCAGGTACTATATCTTTTTGTAAGTTTAAAACCATGAATTAAACATTCCATATGGTCCTTTTTTTTTGGAGACAAGGTCTCGCTGTCACATGGGCTGGAGCGCAGTGGTGTGATCACGGTGCACTACAGCCTCAACCTCCTGGGTTCAAGTGATCCTCCCACCTCAGCCTCCTTAGTAGCTGGGACTACAGGAATGGGCCATCACACCCAGATAATTTTTGTATTTTGTGTACAGACAGGGTTTTGCCATGGTGCACAGGCTGGTTTCGAACTCCTGGGCTCAAGTAACCCACCCACCTCCATCTCCCCAAGTGCTGGTATTACAGGTGTGAGCCACCATGTCCCAATATGGTCCTCTTTGTTGATTAACGTGGAGCCTTGCACATAGTAAGCTCTATATACAAATGTAAATAGAAACAGTAACATCTATAGAAAGGCTAGGTCTTTAGTTGGCTTAATTTCTCTTTTCTTAAACATTCTGAATTCCTCAAAAAATAAACCTTGTATAATAAAATGTTTTTGTCACTTTAATTTTTGCACAGGAAGTAAAACAAAATTGGGGTCAAATAATATAATTACAGTAAAACACATTCTTATACATAGTAAGAAATAATGCAACTTACTATTTTATAGTTAAAATAATTTATGTTATTTACTCAAATCATACGTACTGTATAATCAACGTTAGGAGAGAAAGCATCAGGGATGGATAGTCAATGATCTGGGATTCACAGTAATTTCAGACAGACTGGCGACTGGTCAATCCCTAAATTCCAGATTTCAATAAAAGTGATCTGCTATATGGGATTAAAAATAATAAATATGTATGATATGCAGTATTACTTAGGAGATTACCCGGAGATGATCCAAGAGGAAGCCCCTGACAGTGGGTCAAGCACTGAGTTCTCGTCTCATCTCATCTCATTAGATGGTTACTAATAACCATCTGATCTTGGGCACACCATTCAATGCTCTGAGGCTCAATCTCTTTTCCTGAATCTGGGTCAGATAATCTTTAACGCCCCTTTAAGGTGAAAATCTTCTGAGTTTTAGTATCTTCTTCAGAAAGGGAAGAAGAGAGGAAGAAAACAAAACCAAAACACAGAAGTGTTACTTGGTTTCACAGAAAGCTGAAAAACAAAATAATAAGGTCTACTAGTCAAAATTTTGGATTCCAGAATTAAAAAACAAAATTCTTAAGATTTATTTTATTACATATACTGATTCTTGTGATCTTTATTTGTTCAAAAGAAAAACAATTTTGTTGTCTGCATGACGGGAAAAATGGGAATAACTAGCATCATTTGTAGAAAATAGATATTTGGACATTCTTTAAATCTCAGGTTAGACATAAAGTGAAGTAAAACAAATAGAAAATATCATAAAGATTAGAAAGTACTACTAAATGTAAAATGGCAGCAATTACCTAATTATAAGAACTGAAAGTTAAAACCATTTCAAAGTAGTCTTTGACATTAGATAGAAACAATACAGAGAAAATACACTGTCCACTTGAATGAATGAATGAGTGAGTGAGTGAGTGAGTGAGTGAGTAAAAGAGAACTTTAAGAATTGAAGATTTGGTCAATGATGTGTCTCAATGATTACACACAAGCTTCAATGACAAATCACTAACCTCAAAATCTGGTACTAGTTATTTTAAAAATGATAATTATATCATCATCTAATTCAACCCTTATTTTTTAAAAAGAGTAGCAGCCAAAATGATTGATACAGGAATAGGGATATTATAACCCAGAAAATAAACTTGAAGAAGGCAATTTCAACAAGAAAATACTGAAAAGCATTTTTATTTACAATGTAAAAATTAAAGGTCTGCTTATTCCAAATGCTCTATTTTGCTGGGAATCATACTAGTTGAGCTTTAAAACGACTGATTTATGGATGCCGAAAAGTAGTGATCATTTCTGTAGATTACAATCTCAGTGCTATAGAATCTAAAAGAAACCTTATTTACCAATAGAAATTAGTATGATGGCAGTATAGCAAAGTGATTTTTGTGCTTTGCCCTCTTATTAGATAAATGACCCTGGCAGGTTACTTCTCCAAATTGCAGTTTGCTCATCAGTAAAGTCAGTTTGCTCAGAGATGTTCTTATATATACATTCTTTCATTTAAATCTCAGAATCTTTCATTTTGAAATTTAAATGAAAGAATATATATAAGAACATTAAAGAATTGTATTAAAAATTGTTACCTAAAATACTGTAAAGATATAAATATTTTAAATAATCAGGTACTTTCAGCAATTCTAGTAACCATTGAGCCAAAAGAAAGAAAAATGTGTTTATCTAAATTTCTATTATGAAGTTACAAGTGTTATTCAGAAAATAGACTATTTGAGAATTTACTTTACCCTTATTCTAATTAGTAAGGCACAAAGGTAACACTTTCAACACTTACATAATATGGATTTTTATAGCAATGATACATATACTGTATGAACCTAGCCATAGCCTTTTTTTCAAGTCTCCTTGGCTTAAAGGCTACACAATTATTAATACAATATGAGAAGAAAAGGGTGGCATACAAAGGCCAAAGAACAAAGCAAATTAACATACACTAAAGATTAAACACAAGACTTATGAGCTTTAATTAACTGGATAGGATACTTTGCTAAAAATTGCATACAGCCCTAATCTTGATATATATCTCTAGAAGAAGTAAAATACATTCCCAAACTACAAAAGCAGATTAAGTCACGATTCCAAAGAAGCTCACTGTATTTTTTTTTTATTTTGGTAATCTTACTTGAAAAGAGATTTGTCAAACCCAGTGGGCTGTGTCTGGCTTACGCCACTATTATACATTTCCACCTACTATATCCCTTTAATTAGAAGCTAATCACATCTATCTATTTATTATATACCTCGGAGTAGCAAATAATACATTGAGACTGAATCACCACCATTCAATGTAAAATCATGGGAAAGATAATGTATAGTCCAGAAAACAGAATAGTCATAAAGAGAAATAGAACAATCTTCAAGTATCTGAAAGCATGTTGACAAATAATTCATCTTCCCTGCATATGCTACAAGGAGGTAGATTTTAATGCAACATAAAAAAGAATTTGTTTATTCAGAACTGAAATGGGCTTGTTTCTGGAAAATACTTTGCCAAACTGAGAGAACACTAAAAATCCCTGCATCTTTCGATCCAGCGAACTTTAGAAATTTATTCCAAAGAAATCATTGCAGATGTGCTGAAAGATATATATAAAAGAATGCTGACACGGTTTATAGAAGGAGAAAAGGCTTATGGCAACCTAGGCATTATTTAGCCATGAATAATTTTCAATTAATAATTTAAGACAACGAGAAAATGCTTAGGGTAAAATATAAGTTACAAAAAAACTACACAATGAATAGTGCCAATTTTGTTCTTCTACCAAGAAAATATTTGTATATGTAAAAATAATTGGAAAAGTAACTGGAAGAAAACAAATCATAATTTAGCAGTTGATTATGTCCATGTGTAGTGGCACGGCAGGTGATTTTTGTTCTAAATTTTAATTCAGAGCAGATAGTACTACTTTAATCAAGTTGAATAATCATCTATCAGGAATTTTATTAAAGAAACTATGTGACTCCCAAGGTCTTTTCCAACTCAAAAATTCTACAACTCTAAGAAAACTTTCTACAACCAATTTAAAAATCAGCAAGTCTTTGCCAAGACCAAAAAAACTAAAGTTAAATTTTCAAAGGACTGACAGTCAAGAATGGCATTCATTTTAGAAATAATATCAATATCCTCTGGCCAGTAGCTCTTTTCTTAGATAGAAAAATGGGCAATAAACCTAAATGAGCTCTGATAAAAAAAAGAAACAAGAATATACCTGCAATTGCCAAAACGAAGAAGAAGAAGAAAAAGGAGGAGGAAGAGGAAGAGAAAAAGGAGAAAGGAATGAAGGCTTCTACCTTATTTTTGGCAGAAAGGCTGTTGCTTAGATGGCTGATAAAATCTTTAAGTGATTAATTACTATACTCATGAAAGCTACTTAACCTTTTCATTTAACTGGTAGGAATAGAAACTACAAGAATGGGGGTGGAGGAGCTTAAGAAAGTTTATCCTTTTTACAAAGGAGTATCTGATTATATCAATATGATTAATATCAGAATGATAGGTAAATTTCAATTTTCTTCTAAAAAGATACCAAACCACGAAAAAAAATTATAAGCCACTGGTTCAATTCATAAAATGTTATATATTATCACCACAAATCTCAAATATTCATCCATTTTAAGCTAAAAAGACAGCTTCATAAAATTATAATATCATAGATTAGAATTCTGTAATTCAAAATTAAGAAAAAGATTCCCCTTGTAATAACTGAAGAGAGCTATTTGTTATAAAAGGAAGAAACCAAAAAATGTCATATACTTTTTACTAGCGGTAAATAGGAATGCAACATAAAAACTATCTTCTAATGGGATATCATAACTAACATTTGGATGAGAATACAATCATAAAATTACAAGACAAAAAGAAAATAATTAAAAATCTAAAGTATAGATTACTTGAAACATCCGGAGAAATCAGCAAGACATTTTAATTTCAGCTATTTAGTTATATGTGCATCTATATATATATTATACACCCATATGTGTATGTATATATATCACACCATCTTTATTGCTAGTTATATGACACAGAAGATCGTTTAAATGAAATACTTATGATAGTTTTTCTATATTTAGAATCTCACATGATGGGAAAAAACTGGGGGTTGTATAGAAAGATCAAGGGAACACAACTCCTTATGGAACCTGGTCAAAATATACAGTTTATTTTCCTTTCCTTTTTGGTTTTTAATAAAAAGAACTATAGACAAAAAGAAAAAACAAAAATCCTCAAGACCATGATTTTCTCACCAGTTACTGTAAACAAGGAAAGATATGTTTTCCCAAAATATCACAACTAAGACATAAATTTATTTTTAAAAAGGAAAGGAAGGAAAAGAGAGATTACTGTCTTTTTAGAATTAAATACCCTTATTTTCACAGATTCATTCTATCAGAAAGATGTAGAAGAAACTAACACCGGAAATATACTCATGGCTTTCTAATTAACACATGAAAGAATACCCATTAAAAAATTTAAAGATAAACAATATGCTAGAAACAGTTCTAATATGATCAATGAATATGCTATGTATTATAAAATTGCAAGAAACCTGATTTTTCTTATTTTCCTATTATGATTTAATCCAGGAACCATTTTTGAGGCAATTTTACTTGACCACCACCCATCTCCTATTGTGACAAATGATTCAGTACCCAGTATCTTCAACCATTTTTTAAATGCTGGAGTATTTAAGACTTACCACCTAGAGGAATGTGTAAAAACATTACATAATTCAACATTTCTGTAACAGCTATTGCACTTGAAAATTAGTAGCCAAATTCTGAAAAACCTGTTCTCTGCTTAAAAAAAACAAACAGAAAAACCCCAAAAAACTTCCATAAATCTTTTTCAAAATGGCATCTGAAAAATAAATACCTCAAGAAGAGACTAATTCACATACATTCTTAGAGGAAATAGCAGTATACAATATTTTATACATTTCAAAAGGGCATCGTATTCTTCTGAATGTTGCAACAGACTCCAGATCTGCAATCGTGCTGCAGTCATGAATAAACATATTCCTCTGAAGTTCCAAGTATGTGTGGCCATAATCAAGGGCATGGAGCATGCATAACAGATTTGAAATGGATTTACATTACCTCCAACCTTAGGGCCACCTGCTGAACCAGGCTTCCTTGCACTGTTGACAGGATTTCCGGATGTTTTAGGTGCAGGAACCTTGAAGGCTGATGCAGCTGATGATGGCCTGTTTCCATCCACTGATTCTTCATCATCGAAGCTTTTATCTGCACAAAGCATCAGAAAAATGTATTTAAGAGAACTAAGCTTTGTTCCATTTTCCCTAAAGCTCAAAAATAAAATAAAGCCATATATAAAATCATTACTTTGGTAAGATATATAATACGAAATAAAGGTCCTTTGAATAAGCATTTATATATTGGCTAACACCATATAAAATAATCCTCTGTAATTCAAAATCAAAATGCAGTATTTTCATACTTCTTACTTATACATATTAAGTCAAAACATAAAACATTTTAACTCTAAAGGTAGTAAAAGTATTTTTCATGTTTTTGCTACTCTGCATTTTCTGCCAGCTCCTCCCATAGTGTATCTTCTAGCACGCCCTGCCTTATTCCTTATACCCAGATTCTGCAACTTACAATCACAGATCCGTTTGCAAATCAGTCGCCTCATTCCTCTGAAAGCTCTTAATTTCCCTCACCCTAGGAGGCTCCCAATAGTTCACATGGCCAAATACAGTAAATTCGATACTAATCAAAGATTCTATCAAAAAAAGACAGAAACAACCACAGAACCACCACTGAGGTTTGTGCCGGCATTTTTCTTTCTCTTCCCTGCCCTAGGTGCTGTAACAGCCAATCAGCTACAAGGTGACATCATCTTATGGCAGCTACTGCCAGATGAAAGGTAAAAATTCTCCATGCATCTAAAAAATTCTCTATTAGCTATAATCCTTATTCTATATCAAAATTTCAAAGGCATTCAAAACTAAAGGCTTAGAAATCTGTTTTTCTTTGACATGAAAATTTATATAAATAGAAAATAAGGTTTTATGCAATATTCATTCTGCTGGGATGCTTATTGCATCAGTAAAGCATAGACTGCCACAGTGCTCATTACTGTGCATAATTAACTCTGTAATCTTAAAATCTGCTCTTTATTTAAGCCATAGAAACCAAACAAAACAATTTGTTTTCATAAATGATTCTACAAGGCTCCTTTCGGAATATGAATGACCACACTAGTATCATCTACTTATATGCAAATGAAACATCTCCCAGCATACACACACACACACACACACACACACACACACACACACACACAATGTATTTTACTCTCCTGAGAAGAGATGGTTTTCTCTAGGACCCTGCACAAATCAACCATGACAAATAACATGGGCGAGGCAGAGAAGCAGCTTTACCACACGCTTCAGATGAATATGCCAGAATCTTTTCCTTTCAATGAACTTTCTTTACTTAAACAAACACCCAACCACCTAGAATTAAATAATTCCTATAAAGAGATATTATTAAATATTTTAAAGAAAAATAACTATTTTTAATATATAACTATTTAACTATTAAATATATCTTAAAATATGCCAAGAAAGTTTTAAGACTTATTAAAAGAAAAAAGAATCAAATAGACACTCTAAAGTCACATTCTATTTCAGAAAGTGTTTTTAAGTAATATAACTCGCAGGAAAAAATTATCTTCTACTCTTAAAAAATTATTTTTTTAGCATAACACTATTAGGGAGTCAGTTTGGATAAATTAATAAGCTTAAAACCTATGCAGTACATAGACTGCTTTGTTAAAAACACTAATACAATTCCAAATAAACTTCTTTGCTACTGTTATGTTAAAAAAAATGCAGCTAAGAAAGAGCAGACATACAAATCTACAGAAAGTTAAGCACTGAAACACAGAGCAGCCAGAAGTTCCCATGGAAACAGTATTCTGTTCCTACACACACACAAGAATTGAGAAGAGTAAATATATCCCTACCATTAAAAAAAAAATTAACTCTTTTCTCAAACTACTGGGAAATTAATTTTTAAAGTTTTTATCAAAATACAGCAAAGCATACAAATCATAAGTACACAGCTAATTAATTTTCACAAAATGATCATGCCAGTATAACCAGTATCCAGATCCACAGATTATTACCAGCATCCTGTAAGTACCCTCGAGACTCCTAAAAGTCTACATTTCCTACCAAAGCTAACTAGTCTCGAATTCTAACACTTGGTTTTGTTCATTTTTGAACATTATATAAAATGAATCATATAATATGTATTCTGGTATCTAGCTTCTTTTTACTCAATGTTGGAAGATAATGTTTGGAAGATTCATTTTCATTGCTGATAGTTTTCTACTGTGTGAAAGTACCACCATTTATTAATATCCATTCTACTACCGACAAGACATGGGCTGTTCTAGTATGAGGTTATTATAAAATGGTACTACTAAAAGGTAAGCAAACAAAGTCAAAGGTTTCTAAAGATTTGAGCCTTACTGAGGAAGTAGTAAACACAATAATTTATTTTAGATTATTTTAGATTATATCTATATATAATTCGATTTTAGATTAATAATTTATTTTAGATTATAAGTCAAAGATGCATAGTAATATCTATGGCACCAGTCCTCAAAATGTGGCCCCTATACCAGCAGCTGAGCATCACCTGGCAATTTGTTAAAAATGCAAATTCCTGGGCCCCAACCCAAACCTACTGAATCAGAAACTCTAGAGTAATCTATGTATTAACATACAAGCCCTCCCAGTCATTCTGATGCATGATTGAGTTTAAGAATCACTCCCCTAGGGGAGGGGATGGCATTCTTTTTCTATAAAGGACCACACAGCAAATATTTTAGGCTTTGTAAACCATACACATACGGCCTTTCCATGCAACTACTCAATTATGACATTATAGCACCAAAGCAGTTATATACACACAATATGTAAACAAACGAGTGCAGTTGTGCTTCAATAAAATTTTATATACAAAAACAGGAGGGCAGATGGTTTTGATCCGCAAGCAACAGTTTGCCAATCTCTGCTCTAGGCTAACTACTAAAAGAAGAGTAAGTAGGCCGGGCGCGGTGGCTCACGCCTGTAATCCCAGCACTTTGGGAGGCCGAGGCAGGTGGGTGACGAGGTCAGGAGATTGAGACCATCCTGGCTAACACGGTGAAACCCGTCTCTACTAAAAATACAAAAAATTAGCCAGGCGTGGTGGTGGGCGCCTGCAGCCCCAGCTACTCAGGAGGCTGAGGCAGGAGAATGGCGTGAACCTGGGAGGTGGAGGTTGCAGTGAGCTGAGATCGCACCACTGCATTCCAGCCTGGGCAACAGAGCAAGATTCCGTCTCCAAAAAAAAAGAGTAAGTATACACATAGAAGAAAATGAAAATAAATTTAAAATATCTGATTAACTGAAAAGAAGAGATACAAAAAGAAAAATAAAACAAGTGGATACGACAGAAAATAAAATAGTAAATATAAAACCAAGGATATCAGTAATTCTCTTAAATATAAATGAACTAGTAAAAGTGAAAGACCCAGGCTGAATTTTTAAAAATAGGTTGCTTAAATGAGATATATTTTTACCTATAAGGTCACAAAAAGGTTAGGGAAAGACAGACTAAAGGAAAACACAAATCAAAAGAAAGCTGGTGTAGCTACACTAATTTCAAACAAAGCAGCTTGAAAAAGCATTACTGGAGATAAAGAGAGATGTTTAATAATGAGAAAGCGGTTATTCCACGGGAAAAAAATCAGAACCCTGAATATTTATGTACCCAGTAACACAGCTTCATATATATAAAACAAAAACTGAAAAACTAAAAAGGAAAAATAAATAAATCTATAAACATAGGAAGAAATAAAATTTTACCCACTTCCAATAAGGTTATGGTTTTTATTACTATCAGCTAAAAGAATTCATAAAACTAATTCATTATCGCTAGCCCTAAAATTTAAAATTTTTGTTAAACATTTGTAAAAGGTTATAAATATTCTGGGCTTAAATTTTTTTCTAAATAATTATGAAATATCAAAACAAGCCTCAATTATTTTCTTCCTAGCAGCTATCACTTACTGAAATAATAGACACTGATTTTTATATGTGGATTGGAAGCTTCTTAAGGAGAAGAAACTGTCTTGTTCATGCTGCAACCCCATTACCTAGAACAGTCTAGGAATAACTGTCACAGCCAACTAACTCTTCCTGCTGCTTACCTTGTCCCCTAAAGTTTATTCTCAACATGGCATCCTGGGTTAAACAAAGTCATATCACATCACTGTTCAAAATCCTCCTATGACTACATAAAAAGGTCTACCAGAACTCTAAGATCTTAACGGTCACACAGGTCTCTCCAACCTTATCTCCTACTTCTTTCTCTCTAATCCCCCCACCAGCCTAGCCTCCCTCCTATGATTCATGGAAGGGCCTTTGCCTTGCTTCTTCTGCCTAGAATGCTTTTTTCATCCACATCCATACTGTTCACTCACCATCTTCATGTCTTTATTCATCTGCTGCCTTCTCAACGAAGTTTTCTCTGGATACTAAAATCACAAACTTCCCAACACCCTGGTACTCTGATGTATCCCTGCCTGTGTTATTTTTTCCTAGCACTTATCATCTATATATTTTACTTATTTTGCTTATCTGTGTCCTGCTACTGAAATATATGAGCTGTGGGATTAAAAACTTTTGTCAACTTTGCCCCTGTTATATCTTCAACATGTGGAACAATATCTAGAACGGCACACATTTCACAGTATGGAGACTTTCAGTCTCCAGTGAAAGCATTACTAAGTTATTTAAAGTAATACTACAAACACAAACAATGATACACACTAAATAATGTACAAATTTTTATACGTAATAAAAGCAATAAATATTTTATAATATAGTAAAAAATACAAGGATAAAACCAGTACAGTGGAACTTCTATTCTGAAGGCCTTGTGGGGCAAAGGGAACAGAATTCAAAACCCACATTAGATGCAGTCTAACAGGGACTCTTCCCACCAAAAGCTGGTATACCAAACAACTATACCCTCGAGGTTAAAGTAAATCATAAGTAAGATCTTATTTTCCTATAGTCAATTCCTTTCAAGCTCTTCTTGAAAGAGAATAACAGAGAAATGAATCAAATAGAGTGCTTCATTAAGGTCAACTGCTTGGGTGGTCCAGACACTCAAGACCTTAAACTCTGTGGGCTCAGACTGGTAGTACTCCCAACCAACAGCCAAACAAAATGCAAAATTTCCCTGGAAGAAGGTGTCTGGCCTCAAATTATTCCCAAAATAATTTCCCAAAAGGCACCAGGTACAACAGGAAACAAGAAACCATGAGCCAAGAACAGTATAAAAAGAAACAGACAATAGGAAAAGACCCACTTAAAATCCTAGAGTTATCAGACACGGACTATACAATAACTGAGCAAACTTGACTTTGGGAATTGAAAAATTATAAAAAGTGACATAGATTTTTAAAATAACCAAATGCAATTTCTACAAATAAAAATATAGTAACTGAAATTTAAATTCAGTGGGCATGCATAACAGTAGCTTAGACACAACTCAAGGGATCATTAGTGAATTGAAAGACAAATCAGAAGATACCATTTAGGATACATATAGTAGGTGCTAAAATATTTACTGAATAAACAAAAGAATTAAACACAAAAAGCAAATCACAAATTACAACTGTGTTGACATTGACACTTTTGTTCTTGCTCCAAAGTTTCGAAAAGAGACTGGTATGATTGGGTGCAGAAACTGAACAAGATAAGCATATTAAAATATATTGAAGGATAGAAATTATTAAAGTGAGCAGGCTGCAGTGGTTTTCTATATAATGGAGATGGGAAAGAAGGAAAGAAAATGGAGAAAAGGAAGAGATGGAAATAGAGAAGGAAGAGATGGAAATGAAGTAGGAATAGATGGAAATGGAGGAGGCAGGAGAGGGAGAAGAGATGAAATACAGGAAGAGGAAATGGAGAACAATGGAAGAGATGGAGGGGAAGAGGAGGTGGATGGAGGAAGCGATAAAAGGAAAAAGAGGAGGGAGAGACTGGAGGAAGAAAGGAGTACAAGAAGGGAGAAGGGGACAAACAGGCAGAAAGAGAAGAGAAGGAAAAAGAAGACCAAGTAAGATAAGGTTTTACTTTTTGTTGCCTTCAAGTAACACTTGGAAACTGCCCCTAGCAAGCACTGAGACACTATAGGCCCACAATGACTTATCTGCATGCCTGAAAGTCAAAAAGCTCTGAAAACCCAACTTTTGTTTTGTCCTTTAAACTCATTTGGTGGCATTAAACTCATCTGAACTCAGTTTATAACAAAACATGATGTGAACTGATATGAGGCTATTTATGTGTATTCTACTCAGTATGAATTCACATACATTTATGGCAAAAACATGGCTGGGCGTGGTGGTTCACGTCTGTAATCCCAGCACTTTGGGAGGCCAAGGCAGGTGGATCATTTGAGGCCAGCAGTTTGAGACCAGCCTGGCCAACATGGTGAAACCTCATCTCTACAAAAAACACAAAAATTAGCCAGGCATGGTGGCGCATGCCTGTAATCCCAGCTACTTGGGAGGCTGAGGCAGGAGACTCCCTTGAACCCAGGAAGTGGAGGCTGTAGTGAGCCAAGATCGTGCCACTGCACTTCAGCCTGGGCAACAGAGCGAGATCCTGTCTCAAAAAAAAAAAAAAAACCCAGAAAACATTAATGTGCTTGATTATAGGGTGCTGCCCCAAGCCCAGCAGAAACTGTTACATAATACATGGGGTATGACCTTATTAATTTTCTAAAATCTAATACATTCTGAATTCCAAAACACAAGTGGTCCCCAAGGTTTCAGATAAGGGTCTGTGAATTTATATTAATCACGCCTTGTCCTTTTTTTTCTTTTTCTCACTTCGGGAAAGACATGTATTGAAATGGCTTTTTAAACTTTCCACCTCACTTTTTTTTTTTTTTTTTTTTTTTTTTTTTTTTGAGACAGCGTTTTGCTGTTGACACCCAGGCTGGAGTGCAATGGTGTGATCTTGGCTCACTGCAACCTTTGCCTCCCGAGTTCAAGCGATTCCACTGCTTCAGCCTCCTAAGTAGCTGGGATTACAGGCATGCACCACCATGGCCAGCTAATTTTGTCTTTTTAGTAGAGATGGGGTTTCACCATGTTAGCCAGGATAGTCTCAAACTCCTGACCTCAGGTGATCTGCCCTTCTTGGCCTCCCAAAGTGCAGGGATTACAGGCATGAGCCACCACACCTGGCCTCCACTTCACTTTTATGGGTACATGTATTCCAAAACCCGAAACTTCTGCTTCTCAAATTCATATAAACTGCACCATTTTACATGGCAAATAAAAGAGCAAGCCAAAATTTATACCACATCTCATAGAAAAAAAATACATCTTATGTGGATTTTCTTCAGTGAAACAAACAGTTCAGTAAGAAGAACCCCCAACACTATAAATTTTCATGCACAAAATATGCTCTGATTCACATTAAGTAGTTTCTTATACCAAAGTTCCTCTCTTCCCTTGAAGCTGTATCCTTCCTTGTTCTAATTAAAACAATGAACAACAAGACTTGGGATTTCTGAGCTGTTTTACACTTTAGCATATCCAGCAGTGACTATGGTTATATCTAACAGCTAAATTACAAACTGAGATTAGGAAACATTAATCCCTATAAACTATTATACCACAGATACCTTGGAAAACTCAAATTTTAGCTGTCTACACTTCCCACACTGTGCTTTTACAACGGGAAGCTCTCCTTGGCTTTTCTCTAATCTCACAGGTCCCTCTAGCTAAGTCTCTTCTGTTGGCTGTTCTTTCTCTACCCAACAATTAAATGTTGAGTATTCTCCTTCTCTCCAGACTATACACTCTCTAAATGACCTCATTCATTCTCAACGGTTTTAAATACCTTCTATATGCTGACAACTCTCAAATGTTTGTCTCTAGCCTAGACCATCTCTGAGTTCCAGACCTATATATCCAATTGCCTACTAGGTATCCCCCCATGGGTATCTCCAAGCCACTCTAATTTCATATAGACACATAACACCAACATCATCCAAAACTGATCTCCCTAAGTCCTCCCCAATCCCAGTAAATAACGTCACCATCTACTCAGCTGCTCAGGCTCATAATGTGCTCAAGTTTTCCTCTGACCCACAGAGATCGTCTACCAACAGTTCTTGTGCTTAAATCCACTGTTTCTCTTTACCTCTGCTGCCACTCCTAATCTAAGGCCAGACCAGTATTGTCTCTGCCTATACTACTACCAGAGCCTCTTAACTCGTCTCCTTGCTTCTATTTTTGACTTCTTTCCAAACCACAAAGTAGACAATATAATCCTCTAAAAAATAATTTGGATCAACAGCTGCCAAAATCACTAAATGAAAGGCTGAGGGGGAACTGTATAAAGGACAGATCAGGCTGATAACACCTAAACCCACTGCTCAATATTAGGATCACAAAGAAAGACAATCAGACAGTGTATGCCTTCTGACAGAAATCCAAAATACCACACATGAAAATATGTACCAACCCCACTCTAATAAATTAGACTTGATTCTGATCAAGCCATTAGAAAAATTTTCAATTTTGAGGAAATACAGGAGATAAACATTAAAAAGCAGAAATATAAAAGCACCACACAACACAATAAAAAAATCTAGTGTGCAGGAAGAATATTTAACAGATGTTTTTTTCTTCACTAAATAAATGGCAAGAGGAGAAAAAAGTGAGATAAATCCTATAGATGAATAGAGCCTTAAGAGGTATATCAACCAATTGCAATGGTGAACTTTCTTCAAATACTGATTCAAAACAAACTGTAAAAAGATATTTGTAAAACAATTGAGAAAATGTGAACACATTATTTGACACTAAGGGTTAAACTTTTAGGTGTGACAATGGTATTGTAACTGTCTTTCTAAAAGACACTTTATTTGATATACATGATGAGTACCATGTGCACATACACACACATCTTAGTCCAGCAGGATAGCAGGGCTGGGAAAAGATGGGGTAGGGATCTAGATGAATAAATACTAGTCATGTATTGATAATTTCTTGAAACTGGATGATAAGTAGTAATGGAAATTCATTATAATACTATTTCTGGGTATGTCTGAAATGCTTCATTAAAAAATTATAATAAATTTAATCACTTTACTCCCTTGCTTAAAATCCTGCACTGGAATCCCAATAATATAACTCAAAAGGGTAAAGAAAATAAGATGAGGGTGGAATACGTGAAATCAGCATCTAAAAGATCACAATGAATTCTTAAAAGAAGGCACATTCCCTTTGCTCTGAACTGTCAAAAAAAAAAAAAAAGAACTAACAGCTACTGAAGAATAACACCATTAACACCTCAGTAAAGCCACAACTTGTGATTCTCAGAAGCTAAAACAGCAGAGAATTTATCTACCTTGCAGAATAACAGAGAAGTGACTATTTCTAAGCCAGAAAGTACAGGGATGAGCACAAGGAGCAACTGAAAATCTACGGAATCGTTTTATCAAACTCTTTCCCATCCCCGATTCAGGGAACACAACATTTTACACACAAATGTGCACATGAGTGCACACACACACAGGATTTTGTGGAAATGGAACCATGGAAAAAGGAAAAAGCAAGTTCTTGGACACATTTAAACTTTTGTTTGTCAAAGTTAAAATTTAATAGGAGGATTGGGTGAGAAAGTCAAGGATATCTCCCAGAATATAGAATAAGAGAAAGACATAAAACTTGAAAGCGAAGACAAAACATAAAAGACAGAGGATCAACCCAGGAAGTTCAATATCTGAATAACAATTAGGTAAGAAAAGACTAAACTAATAAAGGGGAAAAGCTTACGAAAAAATAATAAGAGAAAACTTCCCAGAGCTAAAGAAAATCACAAGCTTTCAGAAGTAAAAGAATCAAATAGTAAAAATTTAAAACATCTTCAATTTAAACTAAAATGAAAAAATTTAGTAAAATTATTAGAAATTGAAAATTCAAGGACTTCAAAAATAAGACAACTGGCTATATTTTAATATTCACATGAAGATGCAGTATTCTCAGCAGCACAACCTTAGTTAACTATTTTATTTATAAGAAATAAAGTCGGTTCTATACAAAGTTTAATAGAGGCCATGATAATTGATAAAGTATCTTGAAATTTCCAGGTAGATATAACTGACTAGTTAAAAATATATTTGAAGACTTTTGCCCTTTTATTTAAAGGGGTCCCTTAAAAATTCAAGACTTTGAACAGTCCAATGAAGTAACGGGACAATCACAATTTAAACCATTATTTGGTATTAATGAAATTAAATAACACATGCCATAATAGCCATAACAACAAACTAAATAATAAATGAGGCTCAGAATCAGGTTTATTTAGAACCTTTACAAAATTTAGTCATTTCAACTACTTAAATTTTCAAGACAGTTTAGCCTACTGCAGCTTTAAGAACATCAATTGTACTATTCTATATGTACAAAGAAAACATGTAAACCTTTTCTTGAAGATTCAAGTTTATTAGCAACATCGGGTTTGAGGATATGTTACTATTGGTGCCCAACCCCCTGCACCCGTTAAATGAGACTGCCTTAGAAGGACACTATTTATTCAAAGGTACAGTATATGCACTTAGATGCCCTTAACACAGACCTAAAACACAGGATGGTTGTACAACACCTTCAATGGCTACAGCAGGAAGGTACCATAGGGTGGCTTTATTTTAGTCATTGTCTATTTTCAATCTTAGTGCCTGCTACTTACTGCCTGTATTACTGCTAATGCCCAATCTTCTGTCTCTTGTAATTTACTTTTTCACCTTATAGACTTCTTTTCCCTCTATCAATGTCCCTACAAGAAAAGTTAGCCTTCTTGCCAGTAAGTCAAATGGTTGCTTTCTTTCATTAATTTAAATTACCCAATCCCAGTGTATCACAAAGAATATTCAACAGCATGGAAGAAGAGAGATCTATTTAGTACTAATTTATTGCTATTGTTCTATAAACAATTGTAAATCAAGATATATATATATATATATATATATATACACACACACACACATACCAAGTTATATATTAGTTTGGTGTAGTCCCAGAAGGCTGGTCTCTAGAAAGCCATGGTTATATCATCACTTTTATATATATTTTTAAAGACTCATTTTTGGAATAATAGACTGTGCTGAAATGTTAAAAGTTTAGAAAGAATCTATTTACAACAAAACCTTATTTCTTTCCAGCCACTCTGCAGCATAACAACAAAAGGCCAAATTCCTCTTGCCTGCTTTTTGAGGCAGACTGCAGGGCTCAGCACCACATAATAATCCTACAGGTTTTTAACTCTATCTGGTTTGATTGCCCAGAGCTACTGCATGATTATCTGACTACTTGATTTAATACTCATGGGTAAGGGTGAGGACAACTAAATTGAAAAGCCCCCCAAACCCACCCTCAATTCATAAGTGAAAGCCATTACAGTGCTTCACAAACCCAAGTTTGCCTAGAAATAAAACTGCTAATGAAATCTTTCACATGGTCTTGAAGTTAAGCTTACATAACATATTCAATAGATAATAGATTAATAACTGGAATATATAAAAAGCAAGTATAAATAACCACAAAAAAGGTCAACCAACCAAAAAGTTGGCTACAATGCTGACAAAGTTCCTTTGTCAGAGGAAATATAAATAACCAAACACATGAAGGTGATCAATCTTATCAGAAAGCATAGATGTTTATAAAGGGTGAGATATTTTTCAACCATCTGATAGACAAATTTTAATAATAACCAGAACTGAAAAGAATGTAGGACAGCAGACACTACTGGTGGGAGTGTATGTGGTAAAGCCTCTTTTGGAGCAAATTAGCTATATCTAACACAATTCTAAAATAAATGAAAACTTTGATTCAGAAATTCCACGTCCAGACTATTTTAAGAAATATATCTGTGTGTATATACACAAACACATGTAGTTTGTACAAAGGTGCTTATTTCAGAACCATTTAGAAAAATTATATATAGTAAACAAATTTCTATAGAAGACAAAATGGTTATGATATGTCCATATTATAGAATACTATGCAACCGTTTTAAAAAATGATGCGAAATAACACATGATGGTATTTTTTTAAAAAGCTCCATCCCATATTGAGTAAACACAGCAAATGGCAAAATTACATTCAGAATGGTATCATTTACGTAAACACAGTCAAAGCAAAACCATATACTTTGATATTTAGTATGTATGTAAAGGCACAGTAACAGGTAGAAAAAGACATGCTACATATTAATAAAAGTGTTCTCCTCTGTTTACACCTGGGCTCGGGGCTTGAAGGTGGTTTTGAAGGGATTTTTGCTTTACCTTCATTGTTTGAATTTTGAAAGGGAAATGACATTTGTATATTCGTAAATAAACAAAGTTTGTAAGTTCGTAAATAAACAAAAAACATCAGGTAGGGGCAGTATAATCCATTTGTTTTATATGTTCATGTTTTATATGTTTACATGATTCTGGTATAGTGTATGTGCACTGGATGTGACAAAGACTAACACGCAGGAGTATATATCAAACTGTTAAGAACTATATAAATCCCAAGACAGCCTATCACTATATACATATCTTTATTGTTTAAATTTTTTATAAAGGTATATATTTTTAAAGAAGAGAATTAGCTGAAATGTTACCCTCTGATCTTTGTCAGAGGTTACTTTTTAAAAAATAATTAATATATTCCTCAACAGTCCAAATGTTATGTATTATTTGAAAAAAGAAAAACTAAGTAAATATAAAACTATAACCATTGAACCTAAAATGTTTAAGAAATAAAATAAAATCTGGATATGGCCCACACCAAATGCAACATTTAGGGTTATCTACAAATTAGGTTTGGTTTTTTTTTTTAAAAAAGGAAGAAATTTGGCAATGCCCTTAAGTATATGAGAACTTATTTGTTAATCCTGCTTTTGTCTTAAAAATTGGTAGTTGAAAAATTATTTTCTCATTTATTTCCATAAGATCATATAAAATAGTTACATAAATTCTTGGAATAAATCATAACGATATGCCAAACCAAATTTTCTATCAGATTTCCATTTAAATGTACATAATAGTTCAAATGACTGTCTACCAACACCATCATTTTGATATATTTGTATCCTATCTCTCATAGCCCCTAGGGGAATTACTTCTTAGAAGAGTTCACTACATACATAGTCAAAGGAAGGCTGAAACTGTTAAGAATTAAAACCTCCAGATATGGACCAGTCTTCCTTAAGAACCTGGCAAAAAAACACTCAAAACATTTTTGAGGAACCTCAGGTTTCCCTTCATACACATCTGTGATGTTGATGTGATTATAAAGTATATCTCTAGGCCTCGTAACAAAAAAAGGTGTAATGAAAAAAGAAAAAAAGCTCAAGTATTAAGTGTTATAATGGAAAATACCAAATGCACATTTGGGACCCTAGATTTGGTACTGGTTTGCTTTCTGTGCCTGGATCTGGGACATATTGTCTCAGCAGGTCTCAGTTTCCCAATCTGTAAGATGGAAATATCAAAACACTCTGAACACTTCACAGAGTTGTTCACACCTGAGGAGTTAATATATATTAAGTATACAAAAGTGCTTTGGAGAACTATAATGCCTAATAAGGCATTATAGAAATAATGTGTTTTTAAAATTATCCTTACCAAACTAAAACACAGGCAAAATCAATTTTTAATCAAATTATACCCTGTGCATAATCTTAAAAGGCTAAATATTTTCTAGAAAAATGTTGGGACACTGACAATTAACAATCATATGAATTAAAATAATGCCCATGGCAAGCCATTTTGCTTCTTTAAATATTTTATTTCCACAGAATTCTACTTGTGTCAAATACAACAGGAAGGATATCAAGCTAGCTAGTCAAATCTTCCTGCCAAAATCTGTCATTCCTCCAAAGGCAATGTTCTTCCTCTAAGCTTCTGCACATATTCCACGTTTCTTCCAATATCCCTTCATATCTACCACCAAGACTGAAGCTTGCTTGGGTTGCAAGGTAAATTGTCACCTCATGCTTGCCAGATCCCACACAGACACATCAAGTGAAAAAAGATGTCAAATGACATGCACACACATGCATAAATGTACACACAAGTGTACACACACGCATAAACACACAAGTGTCCTTCATTCTTTAGGGAGAAATATATTTCTTACACAGCAAATGATCGTCACCTTAAAAGGAAGTGTATAACAGAAGCAAAAGAAGAAAAATAAATCTTACTCACCATCTCCCATAGCCATTAGATGGTCCAGGGAGCTCTCTGAAACCAAGAGGTCAAATAGCACAGCAAATAAGTACAGCTCAGTGCCTGCGCCACTGGGCTCGGCCTGCAGCCTGCAGACACCCGGAGCACTGTGTGACCCAGGCCTCGCTGCAGCTCTGCACCGCAATAGCCAACAGCTGCTACTCCACTTCAAAATAAAAGTCTGGGGTCTTGCTGAAAACCCTCGTTTATTTAGCACAGCCTAGAAGGACTTGATTAAGATTACTCTTTAGCTGCACATATGCTGTTGGATACAGGTTATGATGTTTCTCCTTGTACTGGCTGCCTGAAATTTAATCTAAGAAAAGCTCTGAGAGCCAATAAATGCCATCCCGCTGGGGGACTTTTAATGCAATCATCAAAACACAAGGCATGTGTTCAGCAATCATTTTCTGCTTCCCTAAAGATATCCATGTAATCAGTAGCAATCACATGATCTGATGGATTAACTGATTTGCGCCTTTTTAAAAAGGTTTTCATCCTTTTGTCGTTACCTTTTAATATTTACAACAGAAGATTGCTAGAAGTGCATAAACAGGAATAGCCCAGTTTCCATGATTAACTGCTCTCATTATGCAGGAAGCATTTCTGGCTGCCGTAAACAAATCACGTCAAAGGCAGCCCATCAAAGGCTGCTCTGTGCGCGGACAGCAGGGCCACACGGAACAAAGCTTGCTTCTGGTGGAGACAGAACCTAGCCAATGCGCAGCTGCAGGGGCGCAGAGCACCCTCTATCCAAGCTGACAACCATCAGCACATTGTCAAGCTCTGAAGGCAGGCCCTGGAGCTCATGATCACAAACAGATACATTTTAAAAATCAACCAAAGAAAAGAGCTGCTTTGCTTTTCACCAAAGGGTATGTTATAAAAATATACAACACTAGACTGGAAGTTATCTTATTGACTCATAGAAGCCAAATATTAAGGTAATTTCAAAGCCTCATTTCCAGGTTTTATTTTATTGCCAGCCTCCAAGAACAATTCTTTTCCTAGCAACTGTTTCAAACAGAGAAGCCAGAAAATACTTTACTAATGATTGCATGGCCAAGACTGCATTAGGTCCTAAACACACACTCGACAAATAAGAATTATGCATAGTTTTTTTCACAGTGAAAGAGAAAAGGATTTGCAATTACAGCCACCAACACTGTTAGTGTTTACATCCTTGGTTTGTGCAGGAGACTGTCTAGAAAGCTCCATAACGACACCAGAGCCTGCCATAATCGCAGGGGGCCTCCAACTTTCAGTCTTTTCTTTCCTACAGGGCTGGTGTTCCCTCCTTCTAGTCACGATCTGACAGATTTTAAATCCAGTTTTCTTCTAACAGCAGAGCTAATTCTACTGCATTTAGGGACTCTGCCTAACTTACTTTTACAATATAACAAGTTGAGTTCAAAAAACCATCAAATACTCTATAACTCACTTAATGACTGTTCAGATGACAACTTTTAGCTATAAAAAAGTTATATCACCTTTACAACACATCCTTTGGTTTCTTGTATTTAGTAAAATGATTTTTTTCATCACGAAACACTCTAAATCAATATGCTGTAAGATGTATGATGTGTCATTATTATGGTTTCAGGCAAAGACACACCAAAAAATTTTGTTTACCATAATAGTTTCTGGTCACAGAATATCAGGTGGAACAAATTTGAATTGCGTGCCATTTTTGGACAGACCCAAAACAATTTATTTTGCATAAATGCACCAAGTGAGGGAGAGAAAAGGTAGTATCTTCAACAGCTCTTTGTGTGCATGAACTATTTCCACAAGATTTCATGCCGAGCCTTTACTCTGTCCTAAAATGTTTTCCTGTTTCTATCACTTTATTTACAGTTTTAGTTTTAGTGTGCAATAAAAATGAAATCAACAAAGGCCTGAAAATTTTGTGGGGAAAAATTGTGCAGAAATAAAGAAGTTGAATTAAACTCCATGGTATTACTTCATGTACAATTTCCCTTCAAATTGTTACTTATAAAAATTTGTTTTCAGTATTCAATTGATATATTTTTCTACCTGGGAAAACTACTCAAGTATCATGGGCTGGGATGAAACACACCGTAATTTTTCTCATTAAAACTGGTGAAAATAATTTTTTCATCTAATGGTCTTTCACTTGGCAGCAGGGTATTTAGGAATAATTTAAACTCATTAAACAAGGAGTAGTTATATTTCCTCCATTACCAACTGTAACCACATTGTATATCCATTTATTTACTTGTTTATGATCTATCTCCATCACTAGATTATAGGCTCCTTAAGGGGAGAAATTTCATTATCTTCTTCCTGTTGTGACATGATCTAATTTACATTTTAAGAAGATCCCTATGATTTCTGAGTAGCAAATGGATTCCTGGGGGCAAACATGGAACAGAAGTCTACAGAAGTAGTCCAGGCAAAAGCTAAAGGAGATTTAGAGAGGATATTAGCAGTGGAGATGGAAAAAATAAGCAAATTTGGGATATGTTAGTATTTCAGAAGTAGAAATGTTTGATCAGTTAGAATAGGAAATCAAGTCAGGTTTCTAGCTTGAGCTGATGATGGTGCCACTGACTAAAATGGCTAAGACTGGAGAAGGAACAGATCTGAGGGGCAAGAAAAGATAACAGGGTTTCATTTTTGGACATAGTAAGCTTGAAATGCCTATTAGGCAGCCAAATGGGAACGTCATCAACGCCACAGGCTAACAAGTCTAGACCTAACCCAAAGGAGAGATGAATGATGGCTAGACCTACATACTGGGAATCATTAGCAAAGAGTTATCATTTAAAGCCTTTGAGTGGGGTTGGATCACTAAGAAAGAGAGAATAAAAACAGGGAAGAGGAGGCCTGAGCCCTGGGATTTTCCAACGTGATAAATAGGTTTCCTTCTTCTAGCATCCTCTTGTTAATTAATTCATTAAGGAATTTTTCAGTGACAGCATATTATCATCAAAAACATTATGACCAATATGACTTTAACTTTCACATTTGACCATACTTGCAATATTCAGACTGTAATCATCAATGCAAACAATCTTTGAAGTCTTCTTCAAAAAAAATAAATGCCAGAGACTAACTCCGAACCTCCCTGTTTATGGAGTGATAAACAAGAGAAAAAGTAATGGGAACTAAAGAAACAAAAAAGCTCTATTTTGAAGGTAACAGAAATAATGTCACAAAATACAAGAATAACAGTGCTTTCGAAATAAACCATACCCAAGCAATGAATACCTTAGATTTTATAGGTATTCTACTTTTTTCCTTAGAGTTGTAACTAACTTAGTCTGAAATACACAAACGATCATGTTATGAAAACACACAAGTTCAAGCATCTTATCAAATCTCTTCCTACTGTTTCTGGTTTCTACAGAAATTGACAGAGGTAACTGCTAGAAAAATAAGGAGAAGATACTTAAAACACTTTCTATTCAGAGAAGTGAAGTGAGAATTGTCTGGCATTCAAGGTGAGGACTGGTAGCACTGAAGTCAATTTATGCTTCTGGAACTAAGTTTAGATGTGGGTAAACACAATCTTTCTAACACTCACTTACTCCATCTGACTTCCTGCAACACATCCTCAGTCTTGGTTTAACCCAAAGAACAGTAACTAAATTATATTAGTAACTAGTTTTCCAATTATTTGACTATAAATTCACACACCAAATTTTTACTCCAACATCATTTATATTACTAAACTAACCACACTCTCTTTAATATGAAACTACTTTACTAGGTGGAAAAGCAACCTATATTATCTTTGGAAATAGAATATATTCTTTACATATATGGCTAATTAATATTTAAAGTCTCAAGTGTAGGTAAATGCTACCCAACAAAGCTAAACATAATTTATCAACTTTACAAAAAGGAGAGGAACCACAAAAATCAAATCAATACCAGATATTAACTCCAGACCTCCCTGAATTCCAACTTGGTCTCATTCTACTTAAGCCTGAGGTGATTATGCTAGTGAAGTTCCTGTGTATGAGTCTCTTGATCAGTTATAGTCTCTTGATCTATTATAGTCTGTACACAGATATAATGGAACCCATCAACCCCACAATTTCTATTAAAGACAACTAAGTAAAACAATTATTCTAGGTATAAAAACACATTTTATGCATGGAAAATGGAGGGCAAGAGGGTCATCATACCTCAACCCAGAAGACACAAAAAACAAGGCAGTATCACCAAAAAAAAAAAAAAAAAAGAACAGTATCATTTTACACAACTGACCCACTATTAAATTTCCACTCACTCCAAAAGAATCAGAGGATAGATAATTATCAGCAGGATGTAAATATTTTGTTATTATATCTCAACTAAGTTTTCAAGCCACAAAATCAACTCTTTTGAATCAGTGATATATAATACATTTTAGTGCCTAAAACTTTGCTAAATAGTCTTAGAAGTGTTTGAGAGCTTAATTACTCTTACCTTTGCAGACACTCAAAATCATACCGCCTGAACTTTGCGCTTCATCAAATTTGGCAAATATCATTTCTAATCTGGGAATAAAGAATAAATTGGGTTTGTTTGATTTTTTAAAACATATAGATTAAATAGAAACAATTTCCTTCACCATTCCCTTAGAAAAAACAATTGTAGGGATTCAGCTAGTTTTCTATACAACTCTCTTTCACAATTAACTCACTGAAAGAAGACACAAAACCCATCTCTCTTCAGTTGAAAGAAGTCACATATAGGTAGGACTCTACATATTTGCAGGTATGTTTGTGAAAAGACAATTTTTACACAAAGCAGTTTCTCATGTTTCATCATAAAATCATTTCTCCAAATCCATCAAAAATATCCTAGTTTCAACCTCATAATAAGTCTACTCAGTCACCAAGACATCTTTTAAAGGCACATAAAAATCATGCCAAAGTAACTTAAGGCAAACATACAAACAATAAAATATAAAATATCAAAAACTAAAGAGATGGCTAATATCACTGATAATCTGATGCTATCCCTGTTTCACACGACTATTTTCATACAACACCAATTCCACTGGTGCTTCTAATTTTATATTCAGGATAATTACACTTTCTGCACTTCTGCTATCACTTTTCTTAGTTAAAAATGTATTTATTACAAAAGTAATGTACATTCGTTATAAAAGAAAATTAGGAAATATAAATAGGAACAAAGAAAAAACCACATTTCTATCATTCAGAGAATGTATTTATTAACTGTATCCTTTCTGATACTTTTATATTCATATACAAATTTTCTTCAGAGTGAAATGGGATAAAACTGACAGCACTTTTTTTTTAGTTTGCTTTTCTTTCCCTTTCCAATATATTGTGCTATGATTCATTCTTAAATTTGTGACTTAGAGAATTGGGGAAGAGAGGAGGGTCACTGACATATTGCCTTTAGTTGCCAAATGTTCTTCTCTGACTTACCCATATACATGTGTCAAATTTCATTTCCTAAAACCTTACTTAAGCCTTGGTCCTCATCGTGGTCATTTCTTACCAGTAAATTATAGATACAGATACTTTTTGAAATAAATTATTGGCTTATTTCAGTAAGAACTAAAATTTTTTTTTAGTTGAAATCTCCTAGGAATTCATTATAATAGGATTTCTAAACCTTAACATCACCTCCTACTTCCAATAAATTCAACAAATACAACTATTTACATATTGAAAGCATTTCAGTTCAAAGACACAGGTCTCTTTATCCTACAGAGTGGTATATTCTGGAGGGTTGAACAGACACCAAGCAGGTTGCCCAGACACAAGAGGTGGACATAAGATAGAAGGAAGCATTGGAATTGGAGGCTGGAACCTCAGAAAGGAGGCTGGGCGTGGTGGCTCATGCCTATAATCCCAACACTTTGGGAGGCCAAGCAGCGCAGATCACCTGAGCACAGGAGTTCAAGACCAGCCTGGCCAACATGGCAAAACACACATCCCTACCAAAAATACAAAAATCAGCTGGGCGTGGTGGCACATATTTGTAGTCCCAGCTACTAGGGAGGCTGAGGCACAAGAATCGCTTGAACCTGGGAGACAGAAGTTGCAGTGAGCCGAGATCCTGACACTGCACACTCCAGCCTGGGTGACAGAGCGAGATTTTGTCTCAAAAAAAAAAAAAAAAAAAGAAAGAAAGAAAGAAAGGAGAGGATTTCGGAGACCTGTTTGAGAAAAAGCAGAACAAGACATGAAGGGGCATAACATTTGGCTATAGATTAGAAGAACAGGAGTAAAAAATTTAGGACAGAAAGCTCAGAAAGAGAAGTGGGTTGGCAAGGAATTAAGGTAAGGCAGATAATACATGGAGACAGGAATCTGGATGTAAGCAGCTTTAGTGGAAGAGGGTTCAAATGAAATAGTAGGCAAATATAATACGAATATGGGGGGGGGGGGAGGGGAAAAGAAGAAAAAGGGGCCAGAGTAGAAGGTATCACCCAAAGGTCTTTTGGGACTGGGTTGGGCTAAGAAAGACACACAGAGTAGATGATTGCCTCACAGCATTAACCTTGCTGCCAGCTCTTCAGTTACTCTATACACTCTTCCTATGACTGTTCTACTCTCTCTTCTCAGTCACTCTTTCCTTCTAATGATTCTCACTTTACCAACTTTCAAGTAAAATTAACATCTGACTTTTGTTTGGTATTTATTAAAAAATTTTAGTCACTTGTTCAAAATTTTATAAAGGATAAGTTCCTAACTTATCTTTAAAGCAAACAAAACAACAAACACAGTATAATTTTCTACGTGGCCCTCACTGAATCCCTCCAACCCCATCATTAAACTCTATACACTTATTTTAGAAAAACAAACGCATTTATAATAGATGATTATTATACATATAATTTGGTGAAAAAAGGAAGAAATAAACAATTTAAGAGCAGAAAGAAGAGCCTAAGATATTTTAAGTAATTCAGGGGAAGAAATTAGGAAATTCAATGGAAGAAAAATACAACAGAGACTGGATTGTCCAAAAGATTATAAACACAATTTAGGAGGCCTACAAAGCTCTAGGAAGGTTCTGACTTAGGATAAGGATAGAGGCCAGTAAAGTATTAGGAAGGTTCTAACTCATAGGGTAAGGAGGACAGAATTAGAAAAGCAACCCTAACCAAAGTCCAGACTTAAAAGTTTAGAATAAGAATAGTAAATCCCAAGTATAACATGAAAGAGACAATTAGGTATCTCAGACTTTATCTTTTTAAAATAACAGTATTATTGAGATAGAATTCAATACCATACAATTCACCTCTTCAAACTGTACAATATAATGATTTTTAGTATATCTGCAGAGTTGTGCAACCAAATAATCCATTTTAGAACATTTTCATCACCCCAAAAAATAACCACATACCCATTAGCAATCATTCCCCATTTACCCTGATCTCTCCAGTCCCAGGCAAACACTAATCTACTTCCTTTCTCTAAAGACTATATCTAGCCTATGAGTTGCCATATCTGGCCATTTCATATAAATGCAATCATACAATATGTGGCCTTTTGTGACTGGCTTCTTTCATGAATGTTTTCGAGGTTGATGCATGATGTATCAGTCATCCCTGTTGTGACCAAATAATATTCCATCGTATGGATTTACCACATTTTGTTTATCTATTCACCAAGTAATGGACATATGTAGATGTGGGGTGTCTCTATTTTTTGGCTATTATAAATAATGCTGTTATGAACACCTGTGTGTAGGTTTTTGTGAGGAATGTTTTCATATCACTTGCATATACAGCTAGGAATGGAATTACTAGGTTATATGATAATTCTATGTTTGACATTTTGAGGAATTATAAACTGTTTCCAAACTTGCTGCACCATTTTACATTCCCAATGGCAATGTATGAGGGTTCCAATTGCTCTACATCCTCATCAATATTTGTTATTGTCTATCATTTTTATTTGTCTATCAGTTTTTATTTTCGTCATCCTGGGGGTGTGTAATAGTTTTGATCTGTATTTCCCTCATGGTTAAATGGTGTTAAACATCTTTTTATGTGCTATTGCCATCTGTATATTCTTTTTGAAGAAATTCAAATATTTTGTCTGTTTTAAAAATTGGGTTATCTGTCCTTTTACTATTGAGTTGTAAAGAGCCCCTTATAACAGTCAAGGTACATGTCTTAGAAGATATTTGATTTTGGCCAGGTACGGTGGCTCATGCCTGTAATCCCAGCACTTTAGGAGGCCGAGGCAGGCGGATCACTTGAGGTCAAAGGTTGAAGACCACCCTGGCCAACATGGTGAAACCCCATCTGTACTGAAAATACAAAACATAGCTGAGTATGGTTGTGTGCACCTATAATCCCAGCTACTCAGTAGGCTGAGGCAGAAGAATTGCTTGAAGGGAGGTGGAGGGTGCAGTGAGCCGAGATCGTGTCACTGCACTCCAGCCTGGGTGACAGAGTGAGACTATCTCAAAAAAAAAAAAAAGACATTTGATTTGCAAGTATTTACTCCCATAATATGAGTTTTCTTTTACTTTCTTGATGGCGTTCCTTGAAGCATAAGTTTTTAATTTTGATGATATCCAATTTATCTATTTTTCTCCATTGGTTGCTTGTGTTTTGGTGTTGTATCTAAGAAACCATTGCCTAGTATTTTCTAAGAGTTTTATTATTTTGGCTCTTACATTTGGTTGTATGATCCATTTTGAGTTAATTTTTGGGTGTGGAGTGAGGAAGAGTTGCAACTTCATTCTTTTGCCTGGGGATATCCAGTTTATAAAGCACCACTGTTGAAAACACTATTCTTTCCTGCTCTATTAAATGGTCTTGGCACCTCTGACAAAAATCAACAGACCAAAAATATGAGTTTATTTCAGTATAGTTCCATCGATCTATATCTATTGTTATGCTAGTACCATACCACCAGAACTTACTTTTTAAAAAATATTTGATAGAAAAAAATTGTTTAATTATTATTTTAAAACTATTTGATGTCACTGGGCGCAGTGGCCCACACCTGTAATCCCAGCACTTTGGGAGGCTGAAGCAGGCAAATCACAAGGTCAGGAGGTCGAGACCAGCCTGGCCAACACAGTGAAACCCCGTCTCTACTAAAAGTACAAAAAATTAGCCCGGTGTGGTAGCAGGGGCCTGTAATCCCAGCTACTTGGGAGGCTGAGGCAAGAGAATCGCTTGAACCCAGAAGATGGAGGTTGCAGTGAGCTGAGATCGTGCCATTGCACTCCGGCTCGGGTGACAGTGCGAGACTCCAACTCAAAAAAACAAAACAAAACAAAAAACTATTTGACTTAATGTCTTTATGAACCATACTTAAGTTTAGTTGTTTTAACAAAGAAGAATGGTTCTGATATAAATTTAAGAGTGGGCAAAAACAAACTTTAACTTTAGAGGGCTATATCCAACAGAAAATTTGGAAACCATAAAGGGAGCAGTATTTGAGAATCAAAACTATGCCTTCTAAACATTAAAGTTAGAATTTGATCACTATAACAAAAGAATACTTGTTTCAAATGAATGTAATATTCAGTATAAACTCTTGAGAATATATGGTAGTGGAAAAAGGGAAATAGTGGAACAACAGTCTGAAGAAAGGTGTAAACCAAAATTAATCTACGCTTTAACTTACAGAAGTTTAAGATCTGTTTAATATGTGTTGTTATTTTGAGGATTCGAAATACTACCTATAAAATAATGAGGCCATAGGCGTCAAGAATAGAAAACACTCTGCATGTTTGAAAAGCAAAGCTCACGTACCCAGAGTCCTCCACTGCCTACTACCTGCTAAAGAAGCATCACCAAGGAGAATGACACAAGCACAGCATGGAAGAAAGAACAATGGACTGCGTGTCAGGAAGCCATCAACCTCTTACTGACTAGCTGTCACTGCTCTGGGTCTCAGAGTCTTCATCTGCCAAGTGACTACCCACTTCGAGGAGGGAGAAATGGTAAGAATGGCTAGGGGTAATAAGTCATTGGCCTATTTCAGTAAGAACATTAAAGTATTAGCTACCTGCATATGATAAAACCCCTATGAAGTTAATTCTGATAAGAGGAAAATCAAATAAAGAGTTTCCTCTAACAAGTAACATTACTAACAAAAGATATAAATCAAGAAGAAAGGAAAATTATAGGTCGTCATTTTGAGCATAGATGCAAAAATTCTAAGCACATATGTGCACACTTAATTTATAACAAAATAAGAAAAGAAGAAAGATGTTTTCAATAAGTGGTGTTGGGTCAAGTGAGTATCCACATGAAAAAAATTTTTACCTGAAGTCTTTTATCATTGCATTTGCCAACAAACAAACAAACAAATCCAAGTGGATTATAGATCTAAATGTGAATAAAACGTTAAGACAATTACATACAAGAAAGTCTTCATACATTAGGGTAAGCAAAGATTTCATAAATGGGGCACAGAAATTTCTACTCATAAAGAAAATGACTAAGAACTACATTAAAATTAAGAACTTATGTACATCAAAAGGTATCACCAAGAAAGTACAAAAGCAAGTCACAGAGTGAGAGAAGATACTTGAAGCATATAGCATTGACAATGGCTTGTATACAGAACATATAAAAAAGTTCTACAAATCAAGTTTTTAAAAAGAGAACTCAATTAAAAAAAAAAAATTGGCAAGAGGCCTGAAAAGAACACCACAAAAGAGGACATCCAAATGGCTGATAAACAGATTAAATGGTGCTTCTCTCTATTTGTAATCAGAAAAATGCATGTTACAACTGCAATGAAACACTACACCCACTAAAAACCTAAAATTAGTAAAAATAAGCCTAACAATACAAAATATTGGTGAATATGTAGAATAATGGAAACTTGCAAACAGTACCAGTGATAATACAAATGGGATACAACCACTCTGGAAAACTGTCCATATCAACTAAATGCCTCCAAAAGAATGAATTAGTATGTATACTACAAAGCATATACAAGAAAGTTATTAGCAGCATACTCATAAAAACCGTAAACCAAAAACAATGCAAATATCCATCTATAGTTTGGATTCGTAGTCTATTCATACAATGGAAAACTATAAGGCTATCAAAAAGAACTGTAGCTGGATCCAACAACCCAAAAGAATCTATATATATACATACACACGCACACACATACATATACACGCACACATATATATACACACACACACGTAAAAAACATAATTTTAACAGAAAGAAGTCAAACACAAAAAAGTATATGATTCTATTAATATAAAATTCAGAAACAGGCAAAACTAAACTATGGTGTTAGAAGTCAGGATTATGGTTACTTTTAGGAAGAGAAGAGGTAAACATTTAAAAGGATTTGAAGTGGCTTCTGGGATGTTGTAATGTTCTACTTCATCTGTGTGGTGGATACATGCACGCATTCACTTTGCTATAATTTATAGATTTGTATACTAATGATTCGTGCACTTTTCTGTATGGAGTTCCTAGCTGAATAAACATTTAAAATATTTTTTAAAAAAGTAATTCCCGCCTCTGATTTCCATATGTAAGAAGCTTGGAAAGTTGCTACTCTGCCCTAACAACAAGTAAAAAGTTAAACAAACTACAAAATCAACAACTCTTCTTAGATCTGTAAGAAAAGTGAGGTCACACGGCAAACTGCTGCACCAAAAATTAGAGATGGGGAGATGAAAACAGAGAATCACAACTTACCAGAGCATAACCCATCATTAGAAACCTCTGTGAAAACCAGTGCCAGGGTAGGAAAACCTGACCTGTAGTTAACAAATTGGTGGAGGATCAGAGTGGACAACTCTTGAGAGTTAAAAACTCCAGGGGACACAGTCATGGTGGTGCAGACGGAGATCACACTTTTTGAGTTTTACCTCCAGGAGTTCAACTTGGTTTTCAGAGTGAGTAACAATGCAAAATCCTATCATGTTTCCAGCAGGGAGAACCGAAAAAGAACCATTTTGAAATATGTGAGTGTATTCTGTTCTCCTTAACAATGTCTGACCTTAAGTGAAACTATTTAATTAGACTTAACCTGCTGGGGTTTTATCAGAGCCTAACTGACCTAGGAAAATACCCATCTCCTGCTGCTCTAGTTTTCCACGTGGAGAAATGGAAATCCCGAACTCCAGTCTCCTATACCCTTCCACCTGAAAAAAAAAAGGGAAATATATGATTCCAGCCCACTCTAGCTAGCCATTCTGTCCCACCTAAGTGAGAGGAGGGTGGGAAACACTTAGGAACATTTGTGAAGTTCACAATCCAGAGACAGAGGCTCACTAAAAGAGACCTACTCACAGGACTACAGAACACTTCCTCTCCCATACCTTACCAACACATTACTAAAGGCCTGTTTCAAGTAGTTCCTTTTACCTGATACATCATGTCCAACTATTAAAAAAAAATTACATGGCATTATAAAAGACAAAAAAAAGAGAGAGCAAGTAACAGAACCAGATCCAGTTATGGAAGATATGTTGGAATTACCAGACCAGGAATTTTTTTAAAACTATGATTAAGGAGGAGCCAAGATGGCCGAATAGGAACAGCTCTGGTCTACAGCTCCCAGCGTGAGAGACCCAGAAGACAGGTGATTTCTGCATTTCCATCTGAGGTACCAGGTTCATCTCACTAGGGAGTGCCAGACAGTGGGCGCAGGTCAGCGGGTGCAGCGCACCGTGCACGAGCCAAAGCAGGGCGAGGCATTGCCTCACTTGGGAAGCGCAAGGGGTCAGGGAGTTCCCTTTCCTAGTCAAAGAAAGGGGTGACAGATGGCACCTGGAAAATCGGGTCACTCCCACCTGAATACTGCGCTTTTCCGACAGGCTTAAAAAATGGCACACCAGGAGATTATATCCTGCACCTGGCTCGGAGGGTCCTACGCCCACGGAGTCTCGCTGATTGCTAGCACAGCAGTCTGAGATCAAACTGCAAGGCGGCAGCGAGGCTGGGGGAGGGGCGCCCTCCACTGCCCAGGCTTGCTTAGGTAAACAAAGCAGCCGGGAAGCTCCAACTGGGTGAAGCCCACCACAGCTCAAGGAGGCCTGCCTGCCTCTGTAGGCTCCACCTCTGGGGGCAGGGCACAGACAAACAAAAAGACAGCAGTAACCTCTGCAGACTTAAATGTCCCTGTCTGACAGCTTTGAAGAGAGCAGTGGTTCTCCCAGCAGGCAGCTGGAGATCTGAGAACGGGCAGACTGCCTCCTCAAGTGGGTCCCTGACCCCTGACCCATGAGCAGCCTACCTGGGAGGCACCCCCTAGTAAGGGCAGACTGACACCTCACATGGCCGGGGACTCCTCTGAGACAAAACTTCCAGAGGAACGAGCAGACAGCAGCATTCGCGGTTCACGAAAAACCACTGTTCTGCAGTCACCGCTGCTGATACCCAGGCAAACAGGGTCTGGAGTGGACCTCTAGCAAACTCCAACAGACCTGCAGCTGAGGGTCCTGTCTGTTAGAAGGAAAACGAACAAACAGAGAGGACATCCACACCAAAAACCCATCTGTACATCACCATCATCAAAGACCAAAAGTAGATAAAACCACAAAGATGGGGAAAAAACAGAGCAGAAGAACTGGAAACTCTAAAAAGCAGAGCACCTCTCCTCCTCCAAAGGAACGCAGTTCCTCACCAGCAACGGAACAAAGCTGGATGGAGAATGACTTTGACGAGTTGAGAGAAGAAGGCTTCAGACGATCAAACTATGAGCTACAGGAGGAAATTCAAACCAAAGGCAAAGAAGTTAAAAACTTTGAAAAAAATTTAGATGAATGTACAACTAGAATAACCAATACAGAGAAGTGCTTGAAGGAGCTGATGGAGCTGAAAGCCAAGGCTCGAGAACTCTGTGAAGAATGCAGAAGCCTCAGGAGCTGATGCGATCAACTGGAAGAAAGGGTATCAGCGATGGAAGATGAAATGAATGAAATGAAGCAAGAAGGGAAGTTTAGAGAAAAAAGAATAAAAAGAAACGAACAAAGCCTCCAAGAAATATGGGACTATGTGAAAAGACCAAATCTACATCTGATTGGTGTACCTGAAAGTGACGGGGAGAATGGAACCAAGTTAGAAAACACTCTGCAGGATATTATCCAGGAGAACTTCCCCAATCTAGCAAGGCAGGCCAACATTCAGATGCAGGAAATACAGAGAACACCACAAAGATACTCCTCGTGAAAAGCAACTCCAAGACACATAATTGTCAGATTCACCAAGGTTGAAATGAAGGAAAAAATGTTAAGGGCAGCCAGAGAGAAAGGTCGGGTTACCCACAAAGGGAAGCCCAACAGACTAACAGCGGATGTCTCGGCAGAAACTCTACAAGCCAGAAGAGAGTGGGGGCCAATATTCAACATTCTTAAAGAAAAGAATTTTCAACCCAGAATTTCATATCCAGCCAAACTAAGCTTCATAAGTGAAGGAGAAATAAAATACTTTACAGACAAGCAAATGCTGAGAGATTTTTGTCACCACCAGGCCTGCCCTAAAAGAGCTCCTGAAGGAAGCACTAAACATGGAAAGGAACAACCAGTACCAGCCACTGCAAAATCATGCCAAAATGTAAAGACCATCGAGACTAGGAAGAAACTGCATCAACTAACGAGCAAAATAACCAGCTAACATCATAATGACAGGATCAAATTCACACATAACAATATTAACTTTAAATGTAAATGGACTAAATGCTCCAATTAAAAGACACAGACTGGCAAATTGGATAGAGTCAAGACCCATCAGTGTGCTGTATTCAGGAAACCCATCTCACGTGCAGAGACACACATAGGCTCAAAATAAAAGGATGGAGGAAGATCTACCAAGCAAACGGAAAACAAAAAATGGCAGGGGTTGCAATCCTAGTCTCTGATGAAATAGACTTTAAACCAACAAAGATCAAAAGAGACAAAGAAGGCCATTACATAATGGTAAAGGGATCAATTCAACAAGAAGAGCTAACTATCCTAAATATATATGCACCCAATACAGGAGCACCCAGATTCATAAAGCAAGTCCTGAGTGACCTACAAAGAGACTTAGACTCCCACATATTAATAATGGGAGACTTTAACACCCCACTGTCAACATTAGACAGATCAACGAGACAGAAAGTCAACAAGGATACCCAGGAATTGAACTCAGCTCTGCACCAAGCGGACCTAATAGACAGCTACAGAACTCTCCACCCCAAATCAACAGAATATACATTCTTTTCAGCACAACACCACACCTATTCCAAAACTGACCACATACTTGGAAGTAAAGCTCTCCTCAGCAAATGTAAAAGAACAGAAATTATAACTATCTCTCAGACCACAGTGCAATCAAACTAGAACTCAGCATTAAGAAACTCACTCAAAACCACTCAACTACATGGAAACTGAACAACCTGCTCCTGAATGACTACTGGGTACATAACGAAATGAAGGCAGAAATGAAGATGTTCTTTGAAACCAACGAGAACAAAGACACAACATACCAGAATCTCTGGGACACATTCAAAGCAGTGTGTAGAGGGAAATTTATAGCACTAAATGCCCACAAGAGAAAGCAGGAAAGATCCAAAATTGACACCCTAACATCACAATTAAAAGAACTAGAAAAGCAAGAGCAAACACATTCAAAAGCTAGCAGAAGGCAAGAAATAACTAAAATCAGAGCAAAACTGAAGGAAATAGAGACACAAAAAACCCTTCAAAAAATTAATAAATCCAGGAGCTGGTTTTTTGAAAGGATCAACAAAATTGATAAGACTGCTAGCAAGACTAATAGAGAAAAAAAGAGAGAAGAATCAAATAGACACAATAAAAAATGATAAAGGGGATATCACCACCGATCCCACAGAAATACAAACTACCATCAGAGAATACTACAAACACCTCTACGCAAATAAACTAGAAAATCTAGAAGAAATGGATAAATTCCTGGACACATACACCCTCCCAAGACTAAACCAGGAAGAAGTTGAATCTCTGAATAGACCAATAACAGGAGCTGAAATTGTGGCAATAATCAATAGCTTACCAACCAAAAAGAGTCCAGGACCAGATGCATTCACAGCCGAATTCTACCAGAGGTACAAGGAGGAGCTGGTACCACTCCTTCTGAAACTATTCCAATCAATAGAAAAAGAGGGAATCCTCCCTAACTCATTTTATGAGGCCAGCATCATCCTGATACCAAAGCCTGGCAGAGACACAACCAAAAAAGAGAACTTTAGACCAATATCCTTGATGAACATTGATGCAAAAATCCTCAATAAAATACTGGCAAACCGAATCCAGCAGCACATCAAAAAGCTTATCCACCATGATCAAGTGGGCTTCATCCCTGGGATGCAAGGCTGGTTCAATATATGCAAATCAATAAATATATTCCAGCATATAAACAGAACCAAAGACAAAAACCACATGATTATCTCAATAGATGCAGAAAAGGCCTTTGACAAAATTCAACAACCTTCATGCTAAAAACTCTCAATAAATTAGGTATTGATGGGACATATCTCAAAATAATAAGAGCTATCTATGACAAACCCACAGCCAATATCATACTGAATGGGCAAAAACTGGAAGCATTCCCTTTGAAAACTGGCACAAGACAGGGATGCCCTCTCTCACCACTCCTATTCAACATAGTGTTGGAAGTTCTGGCCAGCGCAATTAGGCAGGAGAAGGAAATAAAGGGTATTCAATTAGGAAAAGGGGAAGTCAAATTGTCCCTGTTTGCAGACGACATGATTGTATATCTAGAAAACCCCACTGTCTCAGCCCAAAATCTCCTTAAGTTGATAAGCAACTTCAGCAAAGTCTCAGGATACAAAATCAATGTACAAAAATCACAAGCATTCTTATACACCAATAACAGACAAACAGCCAAATCATGAGTGAACTCCCATTCACAATTGCTTCAAAGAGAATAAAATACCTAGGAATCCACCTTACAAGGGATGTGAAGGACCTCTTCAAGGAGAACTACAAACCACTGCTCAATGAAATTAAAGAGGATACAAACAAATGGAAGAACATTCCATGCTCATGGGTAGGAAGAATCAATATCGTGAAAATGGCCATACTGCCCAAGGTAATTTATAGATTCAATGCCATCCCCATCAAGCTACCAATGACTTTCTTCACAGACTTGGAAAAAACTACTTTAAAGTTCATATGGAACCAAAAAGAGCCCGCATTGCCAAGTCAATCCTAAGCCAAAAGAACAAAGCCGGAGGCATCACGCTACCTGACTTCAAACTATACTACAAGGCTACAGTAACCAAAACAGCATGGTACTGGTACCAAAACAGAGATATAGATCAATGGAACAGAACAGAGCCCTCAGAAATAACGCCGCATATCTACAACTATCTGATCTTTGACAAACCTGAGAAAAACAAGCAATGGGGAAAGGATTCCCTATTTAATAAATGGTGCTGGGAAAACTGGCTAGCCATATGGAGAAAGCTGAAACTGGATCCCTTCCTTACACCTTAGACAAAAATCAATTCAAGATGGATTAAAGACTTAAACGTTAGACCTAAAACCATAAAAACCCTAGAAGAAAACCTAGGCATTACCATTCAGGACATAGGCACGGGCAAGGACTTCATGTCTAAAACACCAAAAGCTATGGCACCAAAAGCCGAAATTGACAAATGGGATCTAATTAGACTAAAGAGCTTCTGCACAGCAAAAGAAACTACCATCAGAGTGAACAGGCAACCTACAAAATGGGAGAAAATTTTCACAACCTACTCATCTGACAAAGGGCTAATATCTAGAATGAACTCGAACAAATTTACACGGAAAAAACAAACAACCCCATCAAAAAGTGGGCGAAGGACATGAACAGACACTTCTCAAAAGAAGCCATTTATGCAGCCAAAAAACACATGAAAAAATGCTCACCATCACTGGCCATCAGAGAAATGCAAATCAAAACTACAATGAGATATCATCTCACACCAGTTAGAATGGCAATCATTAAAA
Organism: Pan troglodytes; assembly: GCF_028858775.2. Classification (NCBI taxonomy): domain Eukaryota; kingdom Metazoa; phylum Chordata; class Mammalia; order Primates; family Hominidae; genus Pan; species Pan troglodytes. The sequence continues at coordinate 37,690,861 of NC_086015.1, forward strand.
AGTCAGGAAACAACAGGTGCTGGAGAGGATGTGGAGAAATAGGAACACTTTTACACTGTTGGTGGGACTGTAAACTAGTTCAACCATTGTGGAAGTCAGTGTGGCGATTCCTCAGGGACCTACAACTAGAAATACCATTTGACCCAGCCATCCCATTACTGGGTATATACCCAAAGGACTATAAATCATGCTGCTATAAAGACACATGCACATTTATGTTTATTGCGGCACTATTCACAATAGCAAAGACTTGGAACCAACCCAAATGTCCAACGATGATAGACTGGATTAAGAAAATGTGGCACATATACACCATGGAATACTATGTAGCCATAAAAAATGATGAGTTCATGTCCTTTGTAGGGACATGGATGAAGTTGGAAATCATCATTCTCAGTAAACTATCACAAGGACAAAAAACCAAACACCGCATGTTCTCACTCATAGGTGGGAACTGAACGATGAGAACACATGGACACAGGAAGGGGAACATCACACTCTGGGGACTGTTGTGGGGTGGGGGGAGGGGGGAGGGATAGCATTGGGAGATATACCTAATGCTAGATGACGAGTTAGTGGGTGCAGCACACCAGCATGTCACATGTATACATATGTAACTAACCTGCACAGTGCACATGTACCCTAAAACTTAAAGTATAATAATAATAATAAATAAAAAATAAAAAAAAATGTCTAACACACGTGGGGCTTGCTGCCTGAAAAAAAAAATTATTCCTATTTTATAAAATAAAAAATTTATCTAAAGTTTAAAAACAAAAACTATGATTAATAGCTAAGGGCTCCAAAGAATGAGGCAGATAGCATGCCAAAAAGGAAAAAAAAAAAGTAGATAGGTAAGAAGAGAGAAAGAAATTCTAACAAAGTACCAAAAAAAAAAAAAAAAAAAAGCTGGAGATGAAAAACTTAATAAAATTAAAGAATGTCCTTATTGGGCTTATTACTAGACTGCACACTGATGTATCTCTGAGCTTGAGGAAATCTCAATAGAATTCTCCAAAACTGAAAAAGCAAAGAAAAAAGAGATTGGAAAACAAAACAGAAGAGACTATCCAAGAACTGTGGGGCATCTATAAAAGATGTAACATACATGTTAATGGGGATAATAGAACAAGAAAGAACAGAAAGAATATTTGAAAAAAAGTATTTGAAACAATAATCATGGAGAATTTCCCAAATTAATGCCAGATACCAAACCGCAGATCCAGGAAGCTCAGAGAACACCAAGCAGAACAAATGACAAAAGAACTACACTTACACATATCATATTCAAACTATAGTAAATCAAAAATAAAGAAAAATATTCTCAAAGTAACCAGAGGGGGAAAAAAACACTGCCTATAGAGGAGCAAAGATAAAAACTACATCCCACTTCTCTTTGTTCAAGCAAGAAGAAAGTGAAGTGAAATATTTAAAGTGTTGACAGAAAAAACACACTAATCTACAATTCTTCTTAGTTTTCTTTTCTACCAATCTAGAATTCTATACCCAGTAAAATTATCCTTTAAAAGTAAAGAAGAAATAAAGACTTTCTCGAAAAAAGATTGAAGGAATTTGTTGCCAGTAGTGCAAGAAATGTTAAAAAGGAGTTCTTTAGAGAGAAGGAAAATGATACAGGTCAAAAACTCAGATCTACATAAAGGTATAAATCTAACGAAATAAGTGTAAGACTTTACGAGGAAAAGTACAAAGCTCTGATGCAAGAAACCAAAAAATAAGAAATAAATTGAGACATATTCCACATTCATGGATAGGAAGGCTCGGTATTTTCAAGATGTCAGTTCTTCCCAACTTGATCTATGGATTCAACGCAATTCCAATCAATATTCCAGCCAAGTTATTTTGTGGATAACAACAAAACAATTTTAAAATTTATAGGGAGAGGCAAAAGATCTAGAATAGCTAACACATTATTAAAGGAAAAGAACAAATTTGGAAGATTGACACTACCTAACTTACAAAACTACGGGCAGCGTAGTATTAGTGAAAGAACAGACAAATGGATCAATGGAACAGAAAGAGAACCACATAAATATGATAAAAGTGATCTTTGGAAAAGGGACAAAGTCAATATAAAGAATAAAAGATAGTTTCTTCAAAAAACTGTGCTAGGTCAACTGGACATTCACAAACAAAAACATGAATCTAGATACAGACCTACATCCTTCCCAAAAATTAATTCAAATGGATCACAGAACTAAATATAAAAAGCAAAACTATGAAACTATTAGAAGATAACATAGGAGAAAATCTAATTGACCTTTGGTTTGGTGATGACTTTTTAAAACAACACCAAAAGCATGAACCATGAAAGAAATAACTGATAAGTTGAACTTCATTAAAATTAAAACTTTCTTCTCTTTGAAAGACACCATCAAGAGAATGAGAAGACAAGCCACAGAGTGGGAGAAAATATTTGCAAAAGACACATCTGTTAAAGGACTGCTTCCCAAAATAAAAAAAAGAACTCTTAAAACTCAACAATAAGAAAGTTAACAATCCATTTTAAATAAGGGCAAAAGATCTGAACAAACATCTCACCAGAGAAGATATACAGATGGCAAACAAGCATACAAAAAGGTACTCCAAATCATAGGTCATCAGGGAAATGCAAAATTAAAACATGATACCACTAAATACCTGCTAAAATGGCCAAAACCCAAAACACTGACAAGATCAAATACTGGCGAGAATGTGAAGCAATAGGAACTCTCCTTCACTGCTGGTGGGAATACAAAATGGTACAAGCACTTTGGAAGACAGTCTGGCAACTTCTTACAAAATTAAACATACTCTTACCATGCAACACAGTGATTGCATTCTTTGGTATTTACCCAAAGGAGACAAAAATGTATGTCCACACAAAGCCTGCAAACTCACATTTTTAGCAGTTTTGTTCATAATTGCCAAAACTTGGAAGCAAATTAGATGTCCCACAGTAGAATGGAAAAACTGTGGTACTTCCAGATAATGGAAAAGTTTTCAACCCTAAAAAGAAATGAGCTATCAAGCCATGAAAAGTCATGGAGAAAACTTAAAATATGTATTATGAAGTGAAAGAAGCCAATTTGAAAAAGCTACATATTGTATGAATGTAACTATATGGAGACAGTAAAAAGATGAATGTTGCCAAGGATTAGGCCAGAGGGAGGGATAAACAGATGAAACATTACGGACTTTTAAGGCAGTAAAACTATTCTGTATGATACCACAATAGCGGACACATGTCATTGCACATCTGTCCAAACCCATGAAATATATAACACCAAGGGTCACCCCTAGTGCAAACTATAATCTTTGGGTAATAATGATATGTCAATGTAGGTTCATCAATTATAACAAATGTACCACTCTGTTGAGGAATATTGATAATGGGAGAGGCTAGGCATGTATAGGGACAGAGTATATGGGAAATCTCTGTACCTTCACTTAATTTTACCGTGAACCTAAAAGTGCTCTAAAAATAAAGTCTAGCCAGGCATGGTGGTTCATGCCTATAATCCCAGAACTTTGGGAGGCTGAGGCAGGAGAATTGCTTGAGCCCAGAAGTTAAAGACCAGCCTGGACAACATAGGGAGACCCTGTCTCTACAAAAAAATTTTAAAAATTAGCCAGGTGTTGTGGTGTGCATCTGTAGTCCCAGCTACTCAGGAGGCTGAAGTGGGAGGATTGCTTGGGGCCAAGAGGTTGAGGCTGCAGTGAACCGTGGTCACGCCACTGCATTCCAGCCTGGGCAGGAGTAAGACCTTGTCTCAAAAAAATTAAATTAAAATCTATTTAACAATAATAAAGCTAGGTGCAGTGGCTCACACCTGTAATCCCAGCACTTTGGGAGGCCGAGGCAGGCGGATCACGAGGTCAGGAGTTTGAGAACAGCCTGACCAACATGGCGAAACCCCGTCTCTACTAAAAATACAAAAATTAGCTGGGCATGGTGGCATGTGCCTGTAATCCCAGCTACTCAGGAGGCTGAGGCAGGAGAATTGCTTGAACCCGGGAGGCGAAGGTTGCAGTGAGCCGAGATCGCGCCACTGCACTCCAGCCTGGGTGACAGAGCGAGACTCCATCTCAAAAAAAAAAAAAAAAGAATAAAGTAATTTCAATATAAATTTAGAAAAGATATAATGTATACATACACACACACACACAAATACATATGTTAACATCACTTCTTTCTTTCATCCATAAAATGATGTAGAATTTACTCAAATGGAATTCTTGTTAGCCCTGGAAGTAGAAAATGAATAGATGATCAAGTCAACAAAAAGCTTATTTCTGAGACAATCTTATTACCAGCAAATAATTGGTATTGGCAAACAACTGCTGCTAAGAGAGACAATCAAATATAATGAAACACATCATACTAGAACACATCACCACCCGTAAAGTCGCCTTGCTCTTCCTGACATCACCCCACCAAATATCTGTTGAAATCTCTAGATTTAACTATACAATTACAGGATATGAAGAGAAAATAACATGTTAAACTATATACCACAGGAAAAGAATTGGCAAACTCCAGAATGGGGGAAACTTCACAGAATAAACTGTCAGCTTATTCAACAAATAAAACACAAGGATAAAAGAGTGTTGGAGTACATAAAGGTTTTAAAAGACTTAACAAAACATAATATAACATATAGACTTTATTTGGACCCTGGTTCAACAAACTGTTAAAAGCACATACATACTACTATGGTTTGAATTTGATCCCTCCAAGCCTCAAGCTGAAATCTGATCTCTAACGTTGGAGGTGAGACCTAATGGGAGGTGTTTGGGTCATGGGTGTGGATCCTTCATGAATAGATTAATGTCCTGTCCTCCCTGGGGCAGGGAAGAGTGAATGAGTTCTTCCTAGGTTAGTTCCTAGGAGAGCTGGTAGTTAAAAAGAGCCTGACTCTTGTTCTCTAGCTTCCTCTCTGGCCAGGTGATCTCTGCAAACACCACCTCCTCATCACTTTCCACTGTGAGTAGAAGCTGTGAGAGGCCCTCACCAGAAGCCTAGCAAATGCTGGCACAATGCTTCTTGTATAGCCCCTGAATCATGAGCCAAATAAATGTCTTTTCTTTATAAATTACCCAGCCTTAGATATTCCTTTACAGCAACACAAAACAGATTAAGACACACACTTATGATATTTATGAAACAACTGGAAATTTGAACCCTAACTACATATTTGATATTATAGAATTATATGAAAAAAAAACTTTATGGAGTGTGATGATGGTATTGTGACTGACAAAAATTTTTTTCTTTTAAAAATACATTGAAATATTTACAAGTGAAATGTTATAACTTGGACTTGCTTCAACATAATACAGCACGAGGGTAAGTAGTCTAGGGTGTAACACAAAAAACTGGATACACACTGATAATTGTTTAAACCAAGTATTTTATTCCACCTACTTGAGTATTTGTTTGAAATGCTAAATATCCTAATAAAAAGTTTAAAAAAATTCCTTTAGTGAATGCCCTCAAAATTTCATTATGAAGAAAAAGAAATACTTTAATACAAATACCCTTAATAAAAGTATATAAACTGAGAAGCAGTAAAGAAAAAAAGCCATTGAAAAATATTTTCTGATACACTAGAAGATTATCAGCAGGATCTTTAGTGATCTGACTAACGCCACACTACTCATATATTCTTGATTTCCTTTTTAGTTGAACAGGTTTTAAGAGTAGTGACTAATTTAAAAAACAAAAACAAAAACAAAAACAAACTGTCAGTTGTTTGGCTAGAAGTAAGGATAGATGGGACTTAATGGTTAGTTCTTGAGTGTGAGAGACTGAGTAACAAAGAGCTTAGATTCCCTGCTACAGTCTACCTGTATGTTAATTGTGGGCACAGATTGTCAGCTTCCTTTGGTTATTGCTGAAATAGGCTGTATAACATTTTGCAATTGTAAGAACCCTACAATTGGTTACTTATTAAGCTTTTAAAAAACTGATTCTCATACAGTTTCTGTTACCCAATAAATTGTATGGTACCTTTCAACAGTACATACTTTTAAAGGATTTACTTGATGAATTAATTAATATTTTTAGTAAATCCTTGCTCAAGCATCTCCCAAATAATGACTATTACCACCTGGTATCAAAGGATGATTACTTGATAATGGTACATAATTACATACTAAATAATAAATGAATATATAATGAAACAATGACAAAAAATATTACAGGACCTTAAGAACTTTTTAAATGGTGACAACATATATATCCTTTTGTATCTTTTGAATTTTAAAACATTTCAGCTGACTGCAGTGGTTCACGCCCATAATTCCAGAGAGACTGAGGCAGGAGGACTGCTTGAGCTCCGGAGTTCAAGACCAGCCTGGGCAACATGGTGAAACCCTATCTCTACAAAAAATACAAAAAGTAGCCAAGCGCGGTGGCACACGTCTGTTGTCCCAGCTACTTGGGAAGCTGAGGTGAGAGGATGGCTTCAGCCCGGGAGGTGGAGGTTGCAGTAAGCCGAGATCGTAACACTGCACTGCAGCCTAGGCAACAGGGCCAGACCCTGTCTCAAAAACAAACAAAACAAAAAAAATTTCAAAAATTTGAACCTATTTAAATACACAGGCTGGGTACGGTGGCTCTCACCTAATCCCAGCACTTTAGGGAGCTGAGGTGGGCAGATCACTTGAGGTCAGGAGTTCGAGACCAACCTGGTCAACATGATGAAACCATCTCAACTAAAAATGCAAAAATCAGCCAGGTGTGGTGGCGTATGCCTGTAGTCCCAGCTACTTGGGAGGCTGAGATAGGGGAATCACTTGAGCCCAGGATGCAGAGGTTGCAGTGAGCCAAGATTGTGCTACTGCACTCCAGCCTGAGCAAGACTCTGTCTCAAAAGAAAAAAAAAATTAAAATAGGCCAGGTGCAGTGACTCATGCCTGTAATCCCAGCACTTGGGGAGGCTGAGGTGGGTGGATCACCTGAGGTTGAGAGTTTGAGACCAGCCTGACCAACATGGAAAAACCCCGTCTCTACTAAAAATACAAAAAATTAGCTGGGCATGGTGGCAAGCGCCTCTAATCCCAGCTACTCGGGAGGCTGAGGCAGAAGAATCACTTGAACCCAGGAGTCAGAGGTTGTGGTGAGCCAAGATCGCGCCATTGCACTCCAGCCTGGGCAACAAGAGCAAGACTCCATCTCAAAAAAATAAATAAATAAATAAATAAAAAATACATTGAAATACACAAATAAAATGAAAACTTTTAAAACTAGTGGTGAAAAAAAAAAAAGAACCAAATTTAGCAAGACTTACCTAGCAGGGGGAATTCCTCTCTTATAAAGATCCATCCTCACTTTTTCTCCCACATGTCTATAAATCTCCACTATAGCCAATATTGCAGCATCTCTCACCTGTCAAAGAATTCAGAACTTTTTAATAAACTTATATATGATACAATAAAATACTTCATCTCAAGGTAACATTACACTAACAGACCAACTTGAAGCTCTAAGTGGATTTTAATGCCCCTGCATATATGGCTTGTCATCAGTAAAAAAACAAGAGGGCCTGCCAAGATACTTCTAGAAAAAACTACTAAAAGATGATTTTACAGAAATTTGAGAAACTTGTCAATAAAAGTTACTTATTAAGCTTTTAAAAAATCTATTTGTGGCCGGGCACGGTGGCTCATGCCTGTAATCCCAGCACTTTGGGAGGCCAAGGAGGGTGGATTGCCTGATGTCAGGAGTTTGAGACCAGTCTGGCCAACATGGTGAAACCCCGCCTCTACGAAAAATACAAAAACATTAGCTGGGCATGGTGGCATGCGCCTGTAATCCCAGCTACTCAGGAGGCTGAGGCAGGGGAATTGCTTGAACCAGGGAGGTGGAGGTTGCAGTGAGCCAAGATCGTGCCACTGCCCTCCAGGCTGGGCGACAGAGCAAGACTCCATCTCTAAATAAATAAATAAATAAATAAATAAATAAATAAAATAATAAATCTATTTGTAGGCCCGGCACGGTGGCTCATGCCTGTAATCGCAGCACGTTGGGAGACCAAGGCTGGCGGTTCACCTGAGGTCAGGAGTTTGAGACCAGCCTGGCTACCACGGTGAAACCCCATTTCTACTAAAAACACAAAAAATTAGCCCAGCGTGGTGGCACGTGCCTGTAATCCCAGCTACTTGAGAGGCCGAGGCAGGAGAATCGCTTGAACCAGGGAGGTGGAGGTTGCAGTGAGCCAGGATCACGCCATTGCACTCCAGCTTGGGCAACAAGAGCGAAACTCCGTCTCAGAAAAAAAAAAAAAAAAAATCCTATCTGTAGTAAGATTATGTAAACAACTGCCAATAATTATATTAATACAAATTATGATAATGGTTAATGTATTTTCCTGTATTAAGACTGCATTTCAAGAATGTGGCCTGAACTCAAACAGATACTTTTTACACTAATATTCACAGCAGCATTATTCACAACAGCCAAATGTGGAAACAACCAAAATGTCCATCCACAGATAAATGGATAAACCAAATGTGCTATATACACACGATGGAATATTATTCAGCCTAAAAAAGAAGGGAAGGAAATTCTGATACATGCTACAAGACGGACGTACCTTGAAGATATTATGCTAAATAAACAAGCCAGACACAAAAGAACAAATATTCTATCATTCTACTTCTATGAGGTACACAGAACAGTCAAATTCACAAAGACAGAAAGGAGAATAGTGGTTGCCAGGAGCTGGGGAGGGGGAGGGGGCGCCGGGGGTGTGACGGGGGACTGCCAGGGACTGGGGAGTTGCTGTTTCATGGGTACAGGGTTTCAGTCTGGGAAGATGAAGAAGTTCTGGAGCTAGATGGTGGTGATGGGTGTTGCAAAACAATGTGAATGTACGTAATGCCACTGAACTTACACTTAAAAATGGTTAGAATGGTAAATTTTATATTATATTTGCTATAATAAAAGGAAAAAAAAAGAATGTGGTCTGAATACAGGAATTTGAAAGGTAGCTCTAGTTCCCTTGCACAGCTCATTGTGAAATAGCAACTGAAGAGACAGTAGAATTCTCTGCAAACGTCTTCAGAGCAGGTAGGATCTAAAAGAAGGGAAAATCTTTCCTGAGGTCACTCCAAATCGCCAAGCTGAGCCAAAAGGTTACAGTCAAGATTCAAGTTCACCATGAGGGACATGAACCAGAACACATCCCTGTATTATACCTATAGTATAGACCAGGGATCCCCAAGCCCCAGGCCATGGACTCATATGGGTTCGTAGCCTGTTCAAGGACCACAACAGGAGGTGAGCGGCAGGGAAGCAAGCTTTACCGCCTGAACTCTACCTCCTGTCAGATCGGTGGCAGCATTAGATTCTCATAGAAGCACAAACCCTATTTTGAACTGTGCATGTGAGGGGATCTAGGTCGCATACTCCTTATGAGAATCTAACTAATACCTGATGATCTGAGGTAGAACAGTTTCATCCCAAAACCATCCCTACCCCGCCCATGGAAAAACTGTCCCTGGTGCCAAAAAGGTTGGGGGCCGCTGGTATAGACAGTTCAGATAAAAAAGTTTCTAATAACTGATATACCACTGATATAAATCCTCTCTGTTAAGTAGGGTTCTTACAATTGCAAAATGTTATGCAGCCAATTTCAGCAATAACCAAAGGAAGCTGACAATCTGTGCCCACAATTAACATACAGGTAGACTGTAGCAGGGAATCTAAGCTCTTTGTTACTCAGTCTCTCACACTCAAGAACTAACCATTAAGTCCCATCTGTCCTTACTACTAGCCAAACAACTGACAAACATAAGCAACTTTCATGAATATAATGTTTTTAAAAACTAACTTTGATGGATTTTTTTTAATGAGGTAAAATCTTGATTTCAGCATCCCCCTCCACCCTCTCTCTTCTTTTTTAAAAATAGAATAAGAGGACTAGAAAAGAAATGGTAGCCAAAAAATCAGTCAATGCTTGAATGTAAATAAAATTTTACCTGACTGTTGGAGTCTCCAAACAGGATACACAAATGTGGTATCAATTTGCTGATGACTAGTGGCTGAGCCCCAAAACTAAATGTAATTTGAGAAAAAAATAAAGAAAATTTGTTTTTAATAAACAGTAAACAAAATATCCTTATACCTTCTTGTTTGTAGCAATATAACAAATATAGTGGACAGGATGGGCACACATCATTAAAACATGAAGGATATGAGACATAAGCAAAAAATAATTCTAAGCAATGTAGCAAAAAATAATTCTAAGCAACGTAGTATGCAAACCTGAATAATCACAACTGACAGTGAAGACAACACATACTCTAATAGATTAAAATGTTCAACAATGGCAGTCTTAAACCTAGCAACCTATGAATAACTTAAGAAAATCAGAGTTTTCACTTTTAAAATTGTGATTTTTTTAGACTCTGGTCTCAAATAAATGCATTCCAATGAAATAAGTAAATTAAAAGATCTTTATGCTTATGGCAGGAGAGCCAAAACCCAGCACAAAGAGCTGTGCAGACTGAGTACACTTATAGGCTCTAGAGGGCAGAAAGGACTATAAAGTAATAAAAGAAAATAAGTGAAAATATAGTTAAGAAAAGGAAGTAGCACTATAGGAAAAGCTGAAAGCTACTACATATGACCTATGACATTGCACAGAACCTAAAAAAATAATCCACAGCAAGAACAAAAGTCCTAGCATTTTTTCAGATCAGAGTCATAGTTCTGTGGCAACTACGGCAGCCAGAACTCTACACACAGCTACCAGCCTCACTGTCCAGTTACCTGGGAAAGTTTTGCTTGGTCTATGATTCTGGTACCCACCCACACTGCTCGAGGGGTAGGGTGGGGATGGGAAATGACTATAATATGTGAAATATCATTGAATTAAAAGCAATTCCAAATTCAATCCAGAACAGAAATAGATACTAAGTTATCAGCATATCAGTTCCATGACCATCTGTTTTGGGTGGCTACTATTAACATACTAAAGAAAAAAAGAGAAACACTTATTACTTACATAACTGAAAAATTAAGAACATGAAAGATAACATACACAAAAAATGAACAGTAAAGGTATCAAATGAAGTTATATGCTTTAATAATTTTAAATGTGTTATTACCATAGCTTTCCTTGACTTTGTGAACTGAGGTTTTTTTAGAGAAATAAAAAACAAGACAGTTATTTTCAGTAATCATAAAACTTACATGTTTAAGGTTTCAATAAGACACAGACACACGCCTTCTCGAGATCGAAAATTCTTGTGTTTAAAACCAGAAGCCAACTGCTCCCAAATGTACTATTTGAAAGAAAAGTAAAAACGTATAACAAAAAACTAAATTATTCATGTTATAATGTTTTATTTCTTCCCAATCTTACTACCAACCTTATCGGTAACTGAATGTTTTCATCAGACTGTTGTTCATTTCTCCACTACTTACAAGTTTTTCTAAGCCAAATTACACAATTGCTCTCACCCATTTTTATTACCTTAATCACATTTTAGTACTTATATATATTTCACTTTAGATTTTGATTATTCTCAGAAGAACCATGTCCAACAACTGAAAACCTTAGAATTTCCAAGGACACAGGATTTCTTCTATAATTAAGAAACCTTCAATAACAATGCTGCCATTATAAGTCCAGCAGTCCAGTAAGTATTTAAGTGGTCCAACATTGCCTAGCAACTAATATAGACTCACATGGAACAGGCTTTTTTTTTGTGGACATTTTATAATTCAGACTTTCTTCCTTTTAATGCTGGATCCAAATTCAGAGACGTATTTGGGCAATTCATTTTATAGCTACCTACCACACTTTTCTGTTAGAAAAAGCATAGATAAACCTATACAAATAATCTAAACCAATTATTTTGGGCGTAACAAGAAATCCAACTTTATTTTTACAAACGTAAAGCCAACTGTACCAATCAATCCTTTCTCCACATTTGGAAACACCACCTTTACCCTTTAACTAAATTCAAATATACAACATACACAGCCCTCCTCTTTCTGTACTCAGTATTCTTTCTGGAGTCTGTATTCAGTTCTATTAATATATTTCTCTCTCCCTACCAAACTTTCAAGAAGGTGGCTTAAGAAATTACAAAAAAAAAAAAAATCTTAAATGTGAGTAACCTGACTCACCAATACTACCTCAGGAATGCTATTCCATATAAATACCTATATTTATGTTCAAAGATAGAAGTACAAGGGATGCCCCTTATGGTACTGTTTGTAATCACAGAAAGCCAAAAACAACCTAAAATGTAAATGAATAAACAAGAGTGGAAGGATACCCACCACAATATTTAAAAAAAAAAAAAAAATTTGTTCTGAAATATAAAATATTTGGGAAAACAAAGTAATCACCTGTGAAAAAATTTTCTTCTGGTCTCTGTAGGAGTTGCAGAAATGAACAATATAGCATTCAGTGTTCTCAAAATAAGCTTTCTCAATAAACATTTTATAATTTACAAAAAAGAGAAACCAAAAAATCCTAAAGTATAACATAATCCGTATACTGTCAAATCACTGAAATCTATTAGTTAGCTTTTTAAAAAAAAGCATTAAGAGTACAAAATAAGAATCAGAAGCAAAAAACCAGAAAGTCAAACACTGACACTGTATCTTAAATATCAACTTCTTAACAGTATTAGCAACAAATCATTGCTTAAAATTTCAGTGTTCATGCTTGCTGTGGCTTTAATGATTTCCTGTGATTACCATTAGCAAAATCTGAATTTTAAAATGTAGGCTTACCATAGGTGGTGCTACTTGATCCATTAACTTCAATATCAGAGTCTGAGCTTCATCTCGAACCTTGTCTTTGGCATCTCCCATTCTGTCTATTAAAGCTACAATAACTAAAGAAGGGGAGGGAGTAAAAGAGTAATTACTTATAACTCATCTCCATTAAAAACTATATTTTTCAAAATTACAAATAGCAATTGTTTCCATAAATGAAGAGTTGTGAGGTAAAGAAATTGTTTTAAGTTCTTTACACATGAATCCAATAAAAAATAACTGAGCAGTTTCACAAGAATACATGCAGCATGATATCTCCTTATTATAATGTTAAAAAAACAGCAAAACTAAATATTATTTTTCTCAGAGAAATGTATAGAGGAGGGGACAAGGAGGAAGTAGAATTCAAAGGGAACAGGTTCTAAAGTCAGTTCATAGGGCCAAAATATCTCATAGTCAAAATTATCTTCCTGTAATCCCTTAAATTACCACTACCATTTAGTGTGGTCGTACTAGGTGTGTGACCAAATGTCTATTTTTTAGACACCTTTTGTCTGTTTCCTCAGCCATAAATGTGGGTAGCAGTACTCATCTCAGAGGATTATTGAAAATTAAAAAATAATACACATAAACAACTCAAAGAGTAAAGGGCACAGAGTAAGCACTTTCTATAATATGCCACCTACTATCACTATCACTATCATCATTCTGCATGTTCAAAAGCAAGGAAATTTGCCTTGTTTCTCTTTTGATATTACAGCTATACAGTAGTCCCCCCTTATCCACAGCTTTACTTTCTGTGGTTTCAGTTACCCATGGCCAACTGTGGTCTGAAAATATTATATGGAGAATTCTAGAAATAAACAACTCATAAGTTTTAAATTGTGCACCATTCTGAGTAGCATGATGAATTCTTGGACTGTCCCGCTCCATTCGGTATGGGATGTGAATCCTTCCTTTGTCCAACATACCCGCACTGTTCATGCTACCTGCCTATTAGTCCCTTAGTAGCTGTTTTGGTTATCAGATCAAAAACACATCGCATGTATAGCAGCAGTCCCCAGTCTTCTTGGCATCAGGGATTGGTTTTGTGGAAGACAATTTTTCCACAGTGGCAGGGGGTGGGGAGGATGGTTTTGGGATCAGGCATCATAAAGAGTGCACAATCTAGATCCCTCAATATGCACAGTTCACAATAGGGTTCGTGCTCCTTTGAGAATCGAATGCTGCGGCTGATCTGACAGGAGGCAGAGCTCAGGTGGTAATGTTCACTTGCTGGCCACTCACCTCCTGCTGTGCAGCCCAGTTCCTAACAGGTCATGGACTGGTTTGGACTATCGGAGGCTTCAGGAATCCACTGGGGGTCTTGGAACACAGCCCCTGAAGATAATGGGGGACTACTACATAGCTTTTCTTTCTCTGAATCAACGGAGGACTAAGTCTAGTTAAACAAGGGAAGGAGAAAGAAACAGATCAAGAAAAATATTTCCCTGGTTTATTTATAGACACATATAATTAAATGTGTATATAATTTGAAGCCAATCTATTATCTATAATGTAATAACCAAAACTGATATAGTAATGAACAAGAGTTAAAGAAAAAAGAAATTACATTCTTTTTGGGAAAAAAATGACTAGAGTGAGAAGGCAACATGCCAAATGGAAAGATATTAAGCTTAATCACAGAAATGACTGTGTAAGAAATCAATGTCCTCAACATAAAAATCATAAGTCTAATTATGAGGCAACGTTCATCAATAGGAACAATTAAAATTCTTCTCATACATCTTGGATGTACTGTTAACACTAGAAGAATTTATCAACATCTATAAAGTTGGCCACTATGGGCTTCTGGTTCTGATAGCTTCTGAAAGGCAGAAGACAATAGTAAACACTTAACAAATGTTAGATAGTATTATGCACTAACCACTGAATTATCTCATTTAATCCTTGCAACAGTCCTATGAAACAGAGTAGGCCCATTTGATAGAGAAGGCACAGCAGGATTAAATAACTTATCCAAGGTCATGCAAACAACAAGAAGTGAAACCAGGTTTTAAATAATTTATACTGGCCAGGTGCAGTGGCTCTCACCTGTAATCCCAGCACTTTGGGAGGCCAAGGCAAGTGGATCACTTGGGGCCAGGAGTTTGAGATCAGCCTGGCCAACATGACAAAATCCCATCTCCACTAAAACTATAAAAATTAGCCGAGCGTGATGATGCGTGTCTGTAGCCCAGCTACTTGGGAGGCTGTGGTGGGAGGATGGTTTGAGCCCAGGAGGCAGAGGCTGCAGTAAGCTAAGATCACACCACTGCACTCCAATCTAGGCAACAGAGTAAGACAGTGTCTCAAAAAAATAATAAATAAATAAATAAATATCTATACAATGTGAGATCAAAGTCATAACCATCTCCATTTACTTATAATTTGAGGTGTTTGAGTGTGTGTGTATATGTTAACAACCATATAACAATAATGGAAAAAGAAAAGACACTTCATTCCTGAGAGGTGAAATTTAACTCCAACAAGAAAATTCAAATGTTGGCCCAAACAGGGGCTCACTTTAATATTAAAAACCATTTTACGAAACATAAACAAAAACAAAAAACTTCACATTACATAAAATTATTACAGCTAATAATTTAAACAAGAAATTCATACTGTTTTTGCACTGGATCGCTTTTTAACACATACTACCTTGAAGTCAAATAGAACAAGACTGTATTCCTAACTCTACCAGTTACTAATTACAAAACAGAAAATTCCCTGAACTTCAAAGTTTCCTTGTCTGTAAAATACGGAAGGATGACAGAACTATACCTCACATGACTAGTGACAGGATGAAGTAAAATAAGGAAAAAGCACCTGTACCAAGCCCATGATCATTGAATTATCATTTAATATGATGAATATTCAACAAATATTTATTGGGTATCCAGAACAGAATTTTTCACTCAATAGGCTCTCCATATGAATGTGTTAAACAAATGAATCAATCTATCACAGACTGGAATTTGGACAATGACACATGGAAGAAGTCTGAAACGTAACTCTTAGTATTTTTTTTTCTTTTAGCATCGTACAAGATGCAAACCATTCTACAAAAGTGATAACCGGGTAGCCTGATTATTCTTGTATTCCTTCTACAATAACATTTTGGGTTAAAATTGTTTAAAATTTTAAAATAGTTTACAAAATTTATAAGATATGAGATCCTTTACTGAATCAGTTATAAAACCAGGGCTGGTGATCAATATTAAATGTAAATTGCATATTTTTTGTTTGAAAATTATATTTTTCCACAATATATGTGGTCACAAAAGGAAACAAATATTTTCTATTATTAATACTATGTATATAGATTATATATTTAAGAATTACATTAATAGAGCTCATACTCTTTTTGGAACTGTATCTAAAACCAAAAATGAATCTCAATTTTCCTAAAACACTTCCACTTTTAACGTAAAAGAATACTAAAAATACATGTAATGATAACTAATAACCCGAGTGCACCAAAACTAAACATTATCTCTCAAATCAAGTTATATATATCTACAGTTAGATTATCAAAAAACCTTCCAGACATAATTCAATTCAACTCCTTCCTTTTACAGAAAGACTCCTAAAGAGATCTGGCTAAGTTCTGTAACACAGATAAAACCAAAAAGCTAACTCTGGGACTCTTAGTCCAGTTCCATACCTCTCTAAGAGCACATAGGTATGCTGCCAATCTTGCAGAGCTGTTCTACAAATTAGAAATGAAGTGAGGATAATCTTTCATGTATGTAAAGTAGTAAAAGGGTAAAAGGTAAATAGGCAAAAATGGGTAAAAAGTAGGCATTCAATTAATTGATAGCAAAGCTGTGATAAAATTTTCCTATTATACCACACTGTATATTACCCTAAAGTAATAACAAGTTCAAGTTTCATTAAGGAAAATGATGAGCACTTATGATTCAAAGTGAAAACAATATTGACTGACAGTAAATGCACAGGGATAACAGAAAGAATAGGAGATTAAAAGGAAAAACTATACATACATAAGAGTGTGTGAACATGTGCCATCTAGTTGCACAAATACAAATGAAAAACACTAACCAACAAAAGTAAGTTAATGTAATTTATTAAGTATTTAACTGTATAAGAATCACCGAGTAAAGAAAAATTCAATGTGGGGTGAGGTTAACCTGAAAATTCCTGAGATTCTCAAATCTGAAGTACATTTTTAGAAGGGAAAGAAAGGACCATGGAGAAGAGGGGAAGATTTCAAAAAGAAATAAGGGCACAGCAGATGCACAAACAAGTTCAGCTAGGCCTAGAAAGAGTGAGCAAGTTTCTGATTAGCTTAGAGTGAAGACAAAGTACTTGCTGAAGATTACAAAGAAAAAGTCTACTGAGATGGAGAAGGAACATATATGGTAAAAGACAGCTTAAGAGAATTAAGTTCTGAAAAGAGGGCAGTGTTGGGAGTCAAACTAGAATTCTGGTTCCAATATTCCCATTGCCTCAGTATGAGTGTAGTCAGTACATAAAACCCCATGTGGTACTCCTGGTGTCTGAAAAATAAGTGAGATACATAATACCTAGAACTATTCTTAAGTCTAAATTTTCTCTGTAGCAATTAATAACAGGGAGCTACTACAGGGCAACAGTCACAAACACAAATGTTTATGGTCAAGGAGACACAGGAAATGCTGAAATTGAGCCAGTTTAAGAAGTGCAGTATTCCAACCTTACCATATCATACCTAACTTTCTCAGTTACGAAGAGACAAGAGGATTTTGGGGGTGGAGGAGGTTTTACGAATTGGAAAGATCATCACCTAGACACAGGAGAAACTACAAAGCAACTTCTGATCAGGGTCACTACATTAGGCAATTTCTTGAGACAAGCCAGAAATATGAATTTTCATGTAAAACTTCTCAATTTTAAACACTGATTCAAAATATTTTAAGAAAATACAGGCTGGGCATGGTGGCTCACACCTGTGGTTCCAGCTACTCAGGAGGCTGAGGTGGGAGGATCACTTGAGTGTTGAGTAGGCTGAGGCTGCAGTGAGCCACGATCATACCACTGCACTCCAGCCTGGGTGACAGAGCAAGATCCCATCTCAAAAAAGAAAAACAAAGGAAGGAAAGAAAATAAAGAGACAGACAGAGACAGTGAGAGAAAGAAAGAAAGAAAACATAAACAAGTAAAATACTTGCAGAGCAGTTTTCAATATCTACTATAGTTTTTTTTTTTTTTTTTTTTAAAGAGACAGAGGTTTACTCTGTTGCCCAGGGCTTGGTGGTGCAATCTTAGTTCATTGTAACCTTGAAATCCTGGGCCCAACCTCCCATCTCAGCCTTCAGAGTAGCTAGGACTACAGGCACACACCAGTAAGCCTGCTAATTTTTTTTTTTTTTTTTTTTTTGTAGAAACATGGTCTCACTCTATTGCCCAGGCTGGTCTCAAACTCCTGGCCTCAAGCAATCCTCCTACCTTAGCCTCCTAAACTGTTGGGATTACAGGTGTGAGCCAGTGAGTCCATGGGCCTACTATAGAGTTGTAAGGGGAGACTAACAGCTTAAAAAAAAATCTTTTCAGAAAATATTAACACAAAGGATGAAGTGGAACCTGGTGTTGATTAAAACTAAATAATAAAGATAGGAGAAACCCCATCAGATGCTTCTGTTGAAAAGATAACTAGAAAATAAAAGAAAAAACTGACAGAATGGTAGGTAGCATACCAAACATGAAGAAAAAAGTTAACCAAACATATCAAAAAGTTAAGTGTGATGATATACTGATATTAGGAGGCATTAACTTAATCCACAAAAGAAAATCACTGGCCAGGCATGGTGGTTCATGCCTATAATGCTAACACTTTGGAAGGCCGAGGTGAGAGGACTGCTTGAGCCCAGGAATTCAAGACCAGCCTGGGTAACATAACAACACCCCATCTCTATTTTAAAATACAAAAGAAAAAAGCAAAGAAAATCACTAATATCTGAGGCTACCCTTCTATATGCTATATAATGCTGCTATATAATAGGATCAAATCCACTTATAACATACTCTAAAGGTACATGAAGGTCATTTGGGTTTAGAAAATAAGTCAGAGCCAAATTTGTAATCCTAATAACTATACAAAGAAGAGCATTATCCTACCATATGCACTGTACTACAAACACACTGTAAGTAAGTGCTATTCAAAGTATGATCTACAGCCTAGGATCAATCTACAGACTGTCTATGATAAGGAAATTTAGAGTACTTAGAAAATGTTTTTAAAGCAATTTGACCAAAGAAATTTTGTTTGTTGCATCTAATGATAAAAAATTGGGTCTTGTTTTTTTTTTCATTTAATTTTGCTATAATTTATTTTTATTGTATTTTATAAAATATTGGTCTGCAACATGCTGGCAATGAAGAAACTGATCCTTCCCCATAAATAGTCTGAAACATGGCACTGTAAGTTATATTACAAATTGTGGCATTTCACAAAATAGTAAAAGATCCAGTAAAAACAATTTTCTTTCTTTCTTTTTTTTTTTTTTTTGCCTCAAAGGTGATTTAAGTAAGTTTAAAACCTTGTCTCTGGGTAAACTGAAATGCTAAGTAGCAGATCTCTGGGTTACATAAAATTACTTTTTTTTTTTTTTGAGACAGAGTCTTGCTCTGTCACCCAGGCTGGAGTGCAGTGGCATGATCTCAGCTCACTGCAACCTCCACCTCCTAGGTTCAAGAGATTCTCCTGCCTCAGCCTCCCAAGTAGCTGGGATTACAGGCACACGCCATCACACCTGGCTAATTTTTGTATTTTTTGTAGAGACATGGTTTTGCCATGTTGGCCAGGCTGGTCTCAAACTTCTGACCTTTGGTGATCCACCTGCCTCGGCCTCCCAAAGTGCTGGGATTACAGAAATTACATTTTTTTAATTTACAGAGAACTATTTCTGCTAAATAAAAACTAACGAAAAAAGTCATCATGTCAAATCTTATTTAGAATTGTAAATAAACAAAGTTAACTTACCCATTGCTACATAGGATTTAAAGCGTGTTGATAATCTGTCCACAAAGGCACTTAAAATTTCCAATCCCATTAATGATACCTACCGATAAAAAGGGATTTTAATGAATATAAATTACTGATGCATACTTTAATATCAGTATTTAATTTTTGACATATAAAAGATCTTCATAAATATATTACATTTTTTAAAAATGAGATTTAAGTATTCAAGGGTAAACAGTCATGAGGTTAAGCACCCTAATCTCAAATGATTCAACAATAAAAACAACAATAATAACGTGTAAACAGGAAGATAGCGATAAAGCATATTTGGCACAATGCTAACTAGTACATTAGACAAAGGTCACACAGGAGTTTACTGACTCTACAGTCATGCATCACTTAATGACAGGGATAAATTCTAACAAATGTATCATCAGGTAATTTTGTTATTGTGCAAACATCAGAGTGCATTTACACCTAGATAGTATAGCCTACTACAAACCTAAGCTATATGGTATATCCTATTGCTCCTAGGCTACTACCTGTACAGTATGTTACTGTGCAAAATACTGTAGGCAACTGTTAATACAATGGTATTTGCGTATCTAAACATAAAAAAGGTAATGCAAGCACAACATTGCAACAATTATGACGTCACCAGGCAATAGGAATTTTTCAGCTTTATTATAATCTTATGGGACCACCATTGTATATACAGTCCATCATTGACCACAATGTTGTTATGTGGTATGCATAACTATATTTGTAACTTTGAAATGTTTCCTAAATGTAACAGTTAAAAATGAAGGCCTCTTTAATTACAGAGGAATTTCACCTTCTGTCTGGGATGTAGAAACTGGAAAGAATATCCCTCTCATTCTAACAAGAAAAAGCCCACTGGGTCTACAAAATCATGACTGTTCTTGAATCCATCAGAAAGCTAAGGCTGGAGAATAACCAACTAACCTGAAATCTAAACAAAGACATGGGACACAGGCAGTAGGTCACATGTGACAGAGGACAGGAGGAAAATAAACCCATGATGTAAGTGGGTAAGAAGAAGTCAGTTATACTTAACAAAACTATTTACAACTGAGTGTGGGCTAGCATGAAAACACAACTAGCCACAGACACAAGGAGAACTCATACCTACTTACAGGATCTAGTTCACACCTACTTGCAAGCTCTTTCTCCACAAACCTCCACTGGACACTCTTAAGACTAAGGGCTGAGCAGGATATTGGATAAAGTATCTCTTGGTGGTACAGTCCTGGGGGAAGGAAACCGCTGCCTGTGCAGGAAAGGCACAAAGGCTCCTAGTACCCTTGTCCCGTAAGAAACAAAAGCTTGAAGCTAAGAAATAAAAGTTTGAAGCTCCTCAGTGAAGGATATCAAACACTGTTACGCCTAAGGCACAGGTAAAACTCAATGCTATTAAGGAGAGGAAAAAGATAAAAAGCCTTCTACCCCAGAGGAAGGAGCAGAAAAACATCCTGGGGCCCATATAATTAAAGGTCTCTAGTTGGGGAAAGCCATGGTCTTTATAAAGCCTTACCTCAAGACTCAGAACAAAAAGCTTCCTAAGACTGAAGCTAGACCAGAAAAACAAAGAATGACGCTGTTTCCCCCAACCAGACCAGCAAGCATGAAATAAGAAGCAACAGCAGTCTACCAGTGGGGAAGGGGCAAGAACACGAAGAAGAATCCTCTATGAAGCACAAGAAAACAGGGAAAACCTAAAGTGCAGAGTTGAGTAGAAACTTGAGGAAAACCCTTCATAAAATTAACCAAGTGACAAAAAAATCTGAAGCAAATATGAACTAAAGCAACTATAGCAATCATAACATTGAAACCTAACTCAACTCCTGACTAGACTGACTGCATAGCTCCACACTATATATAAGTTTAGCAGAAAAAAGGCATGTCATCTCCAGGCATAAGTACTATTTAACTTGCTCTTAAACATCTTAAACACTGTCCAGTTTTCAACCACACATTATGAGACACACAAAAAAGCAAGGAGGGATAAATACCAATATCAAGAATAAAGCATGGAACAAAATACATAGATAATCTGAAAGCTGGAATTATCAGACCATTTAAATAACTGTGATTAATGTAGTAAATGTTCTAGTTAAAAGAGCCAACAACATGCAGGAATAAAAGGAATTCCAGCAGTGAGACCAAAACTTTAAGGCAGAGTCAAAATACAAATAATTTTTTAAATGCATTAAAAGCAAGGTAAAAGTGATTAAGATGCCTTTGATGGGTTCATCAAAAGATTTGATACAGAGAAGGAAAGAATCAGGGAATCTGAAAATACGTTCATACAAATTACTCAAATTGAAATACAAAAAGGAACAAAAAGGGAAGGGGAGAGACAAAGCATTCAAGAGCAGTGGGATAATATTAAATTGCCCAACATAATGTCATAGGAATTCTAGAAGAGAGAACAAGGTTGAAGAAATATTTGGAGGGAAAATGGCCAAGAATATAGGAAAAATAATGAAAGGCATCAAACCATACATCTAAGTCTCAGAAAACCCCCAAACAGAAAATTCCAAAAAACACCAAGACACATCCTATTCAAACTGTTAAAACCAAAGGAAAGAAAAATCTTAAAGTCAATGAGAAAAAAACAAAAGGACATTAAATACACAAGTACAGAAGATTTCCGGCCAAAAAGTATGAGAGTAAGGAGACAATGGAATGACATTGTTACAGTATAGTAGTCCCCCCTTATCTGTTTAAGTAATACATCCCAAGACCCCAGTGGATACCTGAAACCACAGACAGTACTGAGACCTATATATAAATTTTCCTACAAATATATACCTATGATAAAGTTTAATTTATAAATTTGGCACAGTAAAAGATTAACAATAATAAAGTATAATAACCGTAACAATATACTATAACAAAAGTTACATGTGTCTTGTCTCTCTTAAAATTTATATTGTACTTACCTGTTTTGGGACTACAACTGACCACAGGTAAGTGAAACCGTAGAAAGCAAAACCACAGATTATTGTACTACCAAAAAAAAAAAAAAAAAAAAAAAAAGAATGCTGTCGCTTCATAATTCTATACCTAGTTAAAATAAAAGATATTTTAAAAGACATTTTAAAACTAAAGGAGAAATAAAAAGTTTTTCAAACAAACAAAATCTAATAGAATTCATTACAAGAGACCTGTATCACAAGAAATGTTAAGGGAAAATCTTCAGGGAAAAAATACATGACAGCAGACAAAAACTTAGATCTACACTAAGAAATAACAGGAAATAGTTGAAATTAAAATAAATATTTAAAACCTTAAAAATAAGCTGGGAACAGTGGCTCATGCCTGTAACCCCAGCACTTTGGAAGGCAGGAAGATCACCTGAGGTCAGGAGTTCGAGACCAGCCTGGCCAGCATGGCAAAACCCCATCTCTACTAAAAATGCAAAAATTAGCTGGGTGTGGTGGCACATACCTGTAATCCCAGCTACTCAGGAGGCTGAGGCACAAGAATCATCTGAACTTGGAAGGCAGAGGTTGCAGTGAGCTGAGATTGTGTCACTGCACTCCAGCCTGGCACCAAAGCAAGACACTGTCTCAAACAAACAAACAAACAAAAAAACCTTAAAAATATATGTATTTAATTACTCTAAAAACTAACTGACACTCTAAAACAAATACTAGGTCCATTGAGTTTAGTAAAGTCATGAGATAAAAGGTCACTATAAAAAAATCAATTGTGGGCCAGGTGCAGTGGCTCATGCCTGTAATCCCAGCAATTTGGGAGGGTGAGGCAGGCAGATCACCTGAGGTCAGGAGTTCGAGACCAGCCCAACCAACATGGTAAAACTCTGTCTCTACTAAAAAATACAAAAAAAATTAGCCAGGTGTGGTGGTGGGTGCCTGTAATCCCAGCTACTCGGGAGGCTGAGGCAGGAGAATCATTTGAACCTGGGAGGCAGGGGTTACAGTGAGCTGAGATCGCACCATTGCACTCTAGCCTGGGTGACAAGAGTGAAACTCCGTCTCAAAAAAATAAAATAAAACAAACTGTGTTCCTATAGACCAGCACTCAACAATTGGGAATTTTCAAAATACTGTATCATTTACAAAACTAACAACAATCACAAAATACTTAGATATAATTCTAACAATTAAGTCCAAGATCTACATGCTGAAATCACAAAATGCTAATGAAAGTGATAGAAAAAGAGCTAAATAAATGGATATATATATATATATATACACACATACACATACATATATACACCAAGTTCATGAATTGGACAACTTAATATTATAAAGATTTGAAACCCCACAAATTGTTCTTGTGTGAATGCAATCCCAATCAAAATTCCAGTAGAATTTGATGCAGAAATCGACAAGCTGATCCTGAAATGTATATAGAAAGGTAAATGAATTAGAATACTCATATCAATATTGAGTAAGAAAAATGAAGTTACAGTGCAATTATCTGATTTGAAGACTTAATATAAACCTACAGTAATCAAGACAATGTGGGGGCTGTAAGAGGCACATGCCTGTAATCCCAGCACTTCTGGAGGCTGAGACAAGAGGATCGCTGGAGACCTGCCTGGGCAACATAGCGAGAACCTGTCTCTACAAAAAATTTTAAAAGTAGCTGGCCATGGTGGCACAGGCATATAATACCAGTTACTCAAGAGGCTGAAGCAGGAGGATTGCTTGAGCCCAAAAGTTTGAAGCTGTAGTGACCTATGAATGCACCACTGCACTCCAGCCTGGGTAACAGAGTAATACCCTGTCTCAAAAGAACAAACAAATATATAGATCAATGAAACAGAAGAGGCAGTCCAAAAATAGACATACACATATATAGTCAACTGATCTCCAACAACTGTGCAAAGGCAATTCAATGAAGGAAAGAAATATACTTTTTCAATAAATGGTGATGTTACAATTGGATATCCACGTGCAAAATAAAAAATGAACCTCAACCTATACATCACATCATTTACAAAAATCAACTCAAAAATGTATGAGATATAAACATAAAACCTAAAACTATAAAACTACTAGAAGAAAACACAGGAGAAAATCTTTACACCTGGAGTACACAAATAATTCTTAGAGACAACATGAAAAGAAACATAAAAGAAAAAAACATAAAAGATTCTTGGAGACAACATAAAATTTTAAAAATTGATAAAGCAGACTTCACTAAGAACTTCTGCTGTTTAAAAGACATGGCTAAGAAAATGAAAAACCCAGTCACAGATTAAGAGAAAATATTTGCAAAATACTTATCTGATAGCCAACTGGGTTCACTGTAGAGTTTAAGAAGCCTATTCTAAAATTCATATGAAAATTCAAGGGGCCCAGAATTGTCAAAACAAGCTTGAAAAAGAAAAAGTTGGAAGACTCAAATTTCCCAATTTCAAAACATCCTACAAAGCTTCTGTAATCAAGACAGTGTGACAATGGCACAAGAAGAGAAATATAAATTAATGACATAGAACTCAGAGTCCAGAAATAAACCCATACATTTTTATGGGCAACTGATTTTCAACAAGGGTGTCAAGACCATTCAATGGGGGAATGATTCAACATATGGTACTAGGACAACTGGATGAACGCGGACCACTACCTCACACCATACATAAAAATTAACTCAAAATGAATCATAAACCTAAATGTAAGAGCTAAAACTCTATAGTTATTAGAAGAAAACATAGGGTAAATCATTGTGACCTTGGCCATGGTTTCTTAGACAGGACATAAAAAGCATAAACAACAAACAAAAAAAGAATTAGAGTTTATCAAAACTAAAAACACCTAGTCTTCAAAAAAACATGATGAAGAAAGTGAAAAGACAACCAACAGAATAGGGGAAAACAATTGTAAAACATATATCTGTTAAGGGACTTGTATCCATAAGAACTTTTACAACGTAATAGTAAAAGGACAAATAACCCATTTTTTAAAATGAGCAAACAGAAAAGAATAGAAAGTCTGGAAATACACTCACATGAATACAATCAAATGATCTCTCACAAAAAAGCAAAGGCAATATAATGAAGAAAAGATAATCTTTTCAACAAATGGTACTGCAACAACTGAGATCCACATGCAAAACATTAATCTAGACAGAGACCTTATGCCCTTCACCAAAAATTAACTCAAAGGATCATAAAACTAAATGTAAAATATAAAACTCCTAGAAAATAACATAAGAAAAAATCTAATTGACCTTGATGTGGCAATGTCTTTTTAGATATGACACCAAAGGCATGGTCCATGAAAGAAATAACTGTTAAGATGGGCTTCACTAAAATTAAAAACTTCTGTTCTATGGAAGATGTCTACAGAATGGGAAAACAAACCACAGACTGGGGGAAAATATTTGCAAAATACACATCTGATAAAAGACTGTAATGCAAAATATACAAAGAACTCTTAAAACTCAACAACAAGAAAATAAACAACTCAAAAAATGGGCAAAAGATCCAAACAGTGCCTCACCAAAAAAGATGTAAGATATATAAACAGCAAATAAGCACATGAAGAGATTCTCAACATCGTATGTCATTAGGAATTGCAAATAAAATTATGATAGCACTACACACCTATTAAAATGGCCATAACCCAATTCACCGACAACACTAAGTGCTGACAAAGGTAGGGAGAGAGAGGAACTCTCATTCACTACTGGTGGGAATGCAAAATAGTACAGTTATTTTGGCAGTTTCTTACAAAGCTATATATACTTTCCCCCATATGATCCAATGATCATTCATGTTCCTTGGTATTTAGCCAAAGGAGTTGAAAATTGATGTCCATAAAACACCTACACACTCATATTTTTTGTTTTTGTTTTTTGCAAAGACAGGGTTTCACCACATTGCCCAAGCTGGTCTTGAACTCCTGGACTCAAGTGATCCACTGGCCTTGGCCTCCCAAAGGGCTGGGATTACAGGCATGCACCACCATGCCCAGCCCACACTCATGTTTAAAGCAACTTTATTCACAGTTGGCAAACTTGAAAGCAACCAAGATGTCCCTCAGTAGGTGAATGGATAAATATGTAGTACATTCAGACAATGGAATAGTATTCAGCACTAAAAGGAAATGAGCTATCAAGGCATGAATAAGACATGAAAGAATCTTAAATGTATGCTTATAGTGAAAGAAGTTAGCCTGAAAACGCTTCATACTGTTGGAGTCAAACTGCATGACATTTGGCAAAGGCAAAACTATGGAGATAGTAAAAGGATCAGTGACTGCCAGGGATTGGGGAAGGAGGAAGTTTTAGGCAGAGCACAGAGGATTTTTAGGGCAGTAAAACTATTCTGCATAATACTATAATGTTAAGTATATTCATCAAAACCTATAGCATGTACAACACTTAGAGTGAAGCCTAATGTAAACTGCGGACCTTGAGTGATAATGATGTGTGAATGTAGGCTCATCAATTATAACAAGTGTATCACTCTGGTAGGGGATGCTGACAGTGGAGGAGGCTGTGCATTATGCGGAAGCAGGCAGATATATGAGAAATCTGTCTCTCTTACTCAATTTTACTGTGAACCTAAAACTGCTCTAAAAAAATAAAACCTATTAAAAAACAAAAATGGGCAAAGAACTTGAATAGGCATTTCTCCAAATAAGATATACAAATGGCAGCCAGGCACAGTGGCTCATGCCTGTAATCCCAGCACTTTGAGAGGCCAAAGCGGGTGGATCACCTGAGGTCAGGAGATCGAGACCATCCTGGCTAACACGGTGAAACCCCATCTCTAATAAAAATATAAAAAATTAGCTGGGCATGGTGGCATGCGCCTGTAGTCCCAGCTACTTGGGAGGCTGAGGCAGGAGAATCACTTGAACCTGGGAGGTGGAGGTTGCAGTGAGCCGAGATTGCACCACTGCACTCCAGCTTGGGTGACAGATGGAGACGCAGTAAAAAATATATATATACATGTATATATATATATGTATATATATATATGAATGGCTTATAAGCACATGAAAAGATGCTCAACATTATTAGTCATTAAAGAAATGCAAATCAAAACCACAATAAGATAATACTTCACACCTACTAGGAAAATGGAAAATGTCAAATGTTGGTAAGGACGTAGAGTGACTGGAACCCTTATATGCTGGTGGTGGGAATGTAAAATGGTGCAGCCATTGAAGAAAACAGTTTGGCAGTTCCTCCTAAAGTTAAACATAAATTTACCACATGGCCCAGGAATTCCACTCTTAGGTATATACCCAAAGGAAGTGACTCAAACAGATACAGCCATACATACTTGTACGTCAATGTTCACTGCAGCATTATTCACAATAGTCAAAGGTGGAAACAGCCCACATGTCCACCAACTGATGCACAGATAAACAAAATGTAGTATATGCATACAACAGAATTTTGCTCATCCATAAATACGAATGGCTGATACATGCTATAACATAGATTAACCTTGAAAATATCATAGTTCAATGAAGCTAGTCACAAGAGGCTACATGTTATATGGTTCAATTTATAAGAAATGTCTACAATAGGTAAATCTATAAAGATAAGAAGTAGAATAGTGGTAGCTTAGGACTAGGTTGGGGTGGGTATGGAGGGTGGTATAATAGCTAAAAGGTAAAGAGTTCTTTTGGAGGTGATGAAAATGTTTTAAAATTTACTGTGGTGATGGGTGCACAAACCTGTAGCTATTACGAAATCAATGTAATATACACTTCAAATGAGTGAATTATACAGAATGAGATATCAATAGAGCTGTTAAAATTTAAAATCCAAAATAGACTCAATTACACATATATGAGCCAAGCAGTATCTCAAATAAGCAGGAAAAAATGTGTACTCTTAAGAATATACTTAGGAATCTATCCCCAAGATATACAAGTAAAATTATGAAAAGACATGCAAAAATTATTCACTACAAGAGACTGGAAACTATCCAAACATTCATCAATATGGGACAGATTCAGTAAACCATGGTGTATCCACACTACAGGATACTATGACACTTTAAAAATAAAAATGAAGACTACCCTAATTCTGCTATGCAATGATTTCCACAGTATACTGTTAAGTGAAAAAAGCAAAGTTGGGAAAAGTATGTATATCAAAAAAAGGGGAATTAAATAGATATAGACAGACATAAATGTTTATAAAAACCAATGATGGCTGGGTGAGGTGGCTCATGCCTGTAATCCCAGAACTTTGGGAAGTCAAGGTGGAAGCATCACCTGAGCCCAGGAGTTTGATACCAGCCTGCACAACATGGCAAGACCCCATCTCTACAAGAAATAAAAAATTAGGCATGGTGTCATGCGCCTGTGGTCCCAGTTGCTGGGGAGGCTGAGGTGGGAGGATCACCTGAGCCTGGGACGTCAAGTCTGCAGTGAGTCATGATGGTGCCACCGCACTCTAACCTGGGCAACAGAGTGAGATCCTCTCCCAAAAAACACACAAAAAACACACAAAGACACAATGATGGAAAATAAAGTTTTAACGGTGAGAACAGGATACAAGGAACAGAGAAACTAGAGTTATTTGAAGATATCTTCTTTTAGCAACAACTATTTTGAAAATGAAATAAAATAAATGAATCTAAATTTACATCAAGTTAGTAGCATAACCACACAAAAGACTATTTTCAAGTGACTTGAAACACAGTAATTTGGCTCTATCTTGTCAATGGGACATATCCTACAGACAAAAACAAAACTCTGAAAAATACAGTTAACAGTCTTTATAAATCTTATTGTTGTTGACAGAAAAAAGATACAGACAGAAGTAAAAACTGTAGTCTTAAATCTGAATTAGAAATATCAGTATGAACTCATGACATATTTTTCTTTAAAATTAAAATAAAATCTAGGTCAGGTGTAGTGGCTCATGCCTGTAATCCCAGCACTTTGGGATGCCAAGACGGGAGGATTGCTTGAGCCCAGGAGTTCGAGACCAGCCTGGGCAACATAGGGAGACCCTATCTCTAGAAAAAAAAATTTTTAAGTTAGTTGGGCATGGTGGTGTGCGCCTGTAGTCCCAGCTACTTGGGAGGCTGACATAAGAGGACTGCTTGAGCCCAGGAGGTTGAGGCTGCAGTGAGCTGTGTTTATGCCACTGCACTCCAGACTAGGCAACAAAGAGAGAGAGAGACCCTGTCTCAAAAAATAAAAATAAACCAAATAAAATAAAATCTACCTCTGTCCATTGAAGAAATCTAGAAACAATGACCAAACAAGGAACATGAATACCACTAGCACCACATTGCAGTTTCCAGGCACCTCTTCCCATGAAAAAAAGATCAAGAGCTTCTTGGAGAGGTGGCTCATTCCCCAGTTGGAGCAGGAAATACATCTTGTGATACCAGACAGCAAAGAAGCAGTCAAAGATTACTAGGGTCATGTCAAGATAGGACAGTTTGAATATCAAAAAGGATAGTAACTGCATTGTCTTGAAACACATTAGATATGTTTAAATATATGAGTTCATAATTATATGAAAACAAAAACAAACATTTGAAGGACACTAAAAAAACCATTATTTTCACAATTAGTAAGTAAATGGAAAGAATCATAGCAATATACCTACCATTCTATATAAACCATATCACTAGGTAATCAAATAACTGTAAATGGGGAAAGTTTCTCCTTATAAAACTATTCCAGCCAATAAATGAAGAAATAACAGAATTCAAATACCACCATTTTGCAAACTCTAATGAATTAACAGATCTAGACACTGAACGTTAATGGCCTCTAACATCACATACACACAAAAAAGAGACCTAGAGCTTGTGTGCCTTCCATATCTCATGTGTCTCCAGGAAGGAGATGAAAGGAGAGTATTTCCTATTAAATAGTCTTGCCTCCCTGCCCCGCAAAAAAGGACTCAATTTAAGTTTTAGATCTAACTAAATTACCAATTTACAGGAAAAACAGATGGAACAGTCAAACATCATTACACGAATGAAACCGGCAAGATCCAGACTGTGGGAAAATCTACACAAATAAAACTCAAGAATTTTTTTAAATAGAGACTGAGGGGGAAACATTAAAAGAGACTTAATAAATATGTTGACTCTTGCAGGCAGAATAATAACCTCACAAAGGCGTTACATCCTGACTCCCAGAACCTCTGAATATGGTATCACACTTGGCAAAAGGGACTCTGTGGATATAATTAAGGATCTTCAGAGGGAAAAATTCCTCTGGATTATCCTAGGCCTAAAGGTATCACTAGGGTCTCCTCCTTCCCCATCTGTTTTGGGGTGAGAACGTGACATCTACGCTCTTAGTAAATTTCAAGTACAATATACATTAACTATAGTCACCATACTGTGCATTAGGTTTCCAGAACTTACTCATCGTATAACAGAAAGCATGTACCCTTTGACCAATACCTCCCCTTTTTCCACATCCTCCAACCCCTGGTAATCACCATTCTATATTCTATTCTGTTACTATCTATAAATTTGACTTTTTTTTTTTTTTAAAGATTTGACATAAAAGTAAGATCATGCCATATTTGTCTTTCTGTGTCTGGCTTATTTCACTTAGCATAATGTCTTCCAGGTTCATCCATGTTGTCACAAATGGCAGGATTTCCTTATTTTTTAAGGCTGAATAATATTCCTTTGTGTGTGTGTCGTGTGTGTGTGTTGTGTGTGTGTGTGTGTATACACACACACACACACACACACGACACACACACCCCACATTTTCTTTATGCATTCATCTGTTTATGGACACAGCAGTTTCCATATCCTGGCTATTGTGAATAATGGTGCAATGAACAAGGGAATGCAAATATCTCTTTGAGATAGTGATTTATTTTCTTTGGATATATACTCAGAAGTGGAGCACATGGTAGTTCTATTTTTAACTTTCTGAGGAACCTCCTAACCATTTTCCATGATAGCTGTACCAATTTACATTCCCATCAACAGTGTACAATTTTCTTCTCCACATCCTCTCTAATACTTGTTCTCTTTTGATTTTTTGATAGCAGACATCCTAACTGGTATGAGGTGATATTTCATCGTGGTTCTGACTTACATTACCCTGACAATTACTGATGTTGGTATCTTCTCAAACATTGAGTTAGATGAGCATCTCATACGTTTTGGATATTAAACCCTTATCAAATATGATTTGCAAGTATTTTCTCCCATTCAGTAGAATGCCATTTTGTTTTGTTGATTGCTTCCTTTGCTGTCCAGAAAACTTTGTAGTCTGATGTAGTTCCACTGTTTATTTTTGCTTTTGTTGCCTGTATTTTCATGTCAAATCCAAAAAATCACTGCCAAGACCAAAGTCAAGGATATTTCCCCCTATGTTTTCTTCTAGGAGTTTTACAGTTTTAGGTCTTGCATTTAAGTCTTTAATCCATTTTGAGGTAATTATTGTGTACGGTGTAAAATAATTTCACCATATTTCATCCAATTTCATTCTTTTGCATGTGGATATCCAGTATTTCCAATACTGTTTATTGAAGACACTATCCTTTCCCCATTGTGTATTCTTGGTGTCTTTGTCAAAAATTAGTTGACTATATATGTGTGGATTTACTTGAAGGGTCCTTATAAGGGGGAATCCTTTTAAAGACAAGGGTACTTATAAGGAGGAGGCCAAAAGCCACAGTCAGAGGAGATTTGATGACAGAACAGGTCAGATGAACAGATGTGACGACGTTATACTGCTGGCTTTGAAGATGGAGAAAGACACCAAGAACCAAGCAAAGCAGGCATCCCCTAGAAGCTGGAAAATTCTCCCCTGAAGTCTCTAGAAGGAATATAATCCTGCTGACACCTTGATTTTATCCCAGTGAAACCCATATTAGATTTTTGACCTCTAGAACTGTAAAAGAATAAATGTATAAGTGTATAAGCTAGTAAGTGTGTCATAATTTGTTAGCAGCAATAGGAAGATAATATATTAATGAATCACAACATGTGGTTGTTATTTGGTTCCTAATTTTTCTTAAAATAACTTACTAAAAGATTTAGAAATGTGAACCCTGCACATGTGACATCAAGGAATTATTGTTTTATAATTGTGATGAAGTTGAGGTTACATTAATAATTTTTTTAAAAGAACATATATCTTTGACACAGTAACTAGGAAGTCCTGGGGATGAAACAATATGATATCTGTGATTTGTGACACAGTGATGGGGCAGGATTGGCCACGGGCTGATAAGCTTTGTGGCTGAATTTATTTTACTGTCTACCTTTACATATGTTCAATATTCTCCATAGTAAAGTTTTTGTAATTACAGAAAGCATGATTCCTAATGGTGAGATGTTAGAAAACACCCTTGGTACCCAGAACACAAGGAGGTATACTTTCTTTTATTCATCCTCATCCTAAGGGTCTTAGCCAATACACCAAAACCAAGCAAAATTGTTGTTAGTCTGTGATATACATATAGAAAACCTTTTAAAAATCCACAAATTGGATAAAAAATGTTTTTAATTGTTATCATAAGCAGGCTAGCCATAAAAATCAATATACCAAATGCCATTTTATTTCTATATGCCAAAAAACATAATTTTTAAAGGCATAGTGGCTCATACCTATAGTTTCAGCTACTCAGAAGACTGAGGCCAGAGGGTCACTTGAGCCCAGGAATTGGAGGATGCAGTGAGCTATGATCGTGCCACTACACTCCAGCCTGGGCAACAGAGCAAGATCCTGTCTCCAAAATAAATAAATAATAAAAATACAAAAGAACAAATAGCATTTATGATACTCTCTAACACTTTAAATTACCTAGGAGTTGGCCAGGCGCGGTGGCTAACGCCTGTAATCCCAGTACTTTGGGAGGCCAAGGCAGGTGGATCACCACAGGTCAGGAGTTTGAGACCAGCCTGGCCAACATGGTGAAACCCCGTCTCTACTAAAAATACAAAAATTAGCTGGGCATGGTGGCATACACCTGTAGTCCCAGCTACTCTGGAGGCTGAGGCAGGAGAATCACTTGAACCCGGGAGGCGGATGTTGTAGTGAGCTGAGATCACGCCACTGCACTCCAGCCTGGCGACTGAGTGAGACTCCATCTCAAAAAAGAAATTCTGCTTCCTTCCATTTTCTCAGTGAAGTCGGAAGCAACGCATGCCTCAGCTGACAATGATGATTGTAGAAGAGGTACTAGTAGGACCAAGGGGAGAGGAAAAGATGTAGAATAGTTGTTTAAGTGAAAGAGTGAATGAACTAAGAAAATATAGTATGACTGTCAGGCAGCATTAAGGGCCCATATAATGGTCAGGAATTTAAAATGAAGCCAGTTAAAGAGGTTTTGTGTTTTTCTCCAAACACCTTCAGTTGCCCTAGTGTAGCTATAGGGTAGGCTGAGTGGGATTAACCAGTATTGCATTTTTTTTTTTTTTTTTTTTTTGAGACAAAATCTCATTCTCTCACCCAGGCCGGAGTGTAGTGTCGCAATCTCAGCTCACTGCAAATTCTGCCTACCAGGTTCAAGGGATCCTCCTACCTCAGCCTCCCGAATAGCTAGGATTACAGGCATGCACCACCATACCTGGCTAATTTTTTTATTTCTTTTTTTTTTTTTTTGGTAGAGACAGGGTTTCACCATGTTGGCCAGGCTGGTATCAAACTCCCAAGCTCAGGTGATCGGCCCACTTCAGCCTCCCAAAGTGCTGGGATTACAGGTGTGAGCCACCATGCTCAGTGCAGTATAGCATTTTATCAAATAAGGACCATAAAACAAGAATGAAGAGAGAAAATAGAATTAAGAATGAATGTAAGGACTAATATCCAGAATCTACAAGGAACTCAAATCAGCAAGGAAAAAAAACCAAATTATCCCATCAAAAAGTGGGCAAAGGGCATGAATAGGCAATTTCCAAAAGAAGATATACAACTGGCCAAAAAACATATGAAAAAATGTTCACCATCACTAATCATCAGGGAAATGCAAATTAAAACCACAATGAGATACCACCTTACCCCTGCAAGAATGGCCATAATTAAAGAGTCAAAAAACAATGGATGTTGGTGTCATGTGATGTGATGAAAAAGGAACACTTTAATACTGCTGGTGTCCACTCTGAAAAACAGTATGGAGATTCCCTAAAGAATCCTAAAAGTAGAACTACCATTCCATCCAGCAATCTCACTACTGGGTATCTATCCAAAGGAAAAGAAGTCATTATATAAAAAAGACACAGGGACATGCACGTTTATAGCAGCACAATTCACATTTGCAAAGATATGGAACCAACCTAAGTGCCCATTAACCAATGAGTGAATAAAGAAAATGTGGTATACATACACCATGGAATACTTCTCAGCCACAAAAAGGAACAAAATAATGTCTTTTACAGCAACTTGGATGAGCTGGAGGCCATTATTCTAAGTGAAACTCAGAAAATCAAATATCGTATGTTCTCACTTATAAGTTAGGAGCTAGGCTATAAGGAATCAAAGGCATAAGAATGATAAAATAAACTTTGGGGATTCAAGGGGAAGGTTGGGAGAGGGTTGAGGGATAAAAGACTATATATTGGTAGTGTACACTGCTTGGATGACAGGTGCACTAAAATCTCAGAAATCACCAACAAAGGACTTATCCATGTAACCAAAAGCCACCTGTACCCACAAAACCACTGAAATTATAATAAAAAAATTTTTAAAAAAGAATGGATGTAAGGATATGATTAATGGGTAAGCTTAATGAAACAGATGTCACGTGGGGTGGTAAAACTCTTCAAGTTCAAAGAAATGAGGTTCCGAATTTAGAGTTCCAGAATATCATAATCACCAACAGTAATGCCACTGGTGAAAGGGTCAAGCCGGGCATGGTGGTTCACGCCTGTAATCCCAACACTTTGGGAGGCCAAGGCGGGTGGATCATCTGAGGTCAGGAGTTTCAGACCAGCCTGGCCAACATGACGAAACCCTGTCTCTACTAAAAATACAAAATAAGCCGGGCATGGTGGTGCGTGCCTGTAATCCCAGGTACTGAGGAGGCTGAGGCAGAGGAACCACCTGAACCCAGGAGGTGGAGGTTGCAGTGTGCTGAGATCCATTGCACTCCAGCCTGGGCGACAAGAGCAAAGACCTGAGCAAAGAGCTGAGACCATTGCACTCCAGCCTGGGCGACAAGAGCAAAACTCCACCTCAAAAAAAAAAAAAAAAAAAAAAAAAAAAAAGAAAGTGTGAATCACCAGCAACCATATACCTGTAGTGGTCTGAATTGGTAGTGGCAGCATTTACCACCATGTAACTATCATTATGTCTTCATGGGTAGTCAGTATGACATATTTACATGTTGAAATATATTTTACCTTATAAATTATGTGTGATTTTCCTTTATAGTACAGCTAAGACATTATAGAGGTTTTTAAAATTTATGTCTATCAGATATTATCTATAAATTTCAGAATTGAAAAGGGAGAAGGGGTAATTAAAAGGGGCACTGACTCTGACAGGATTGAGAATCACTGCCCTAGTAAAATTTTTTATGCATATGTAACAAGGTGACAAAAAGGACAATGTTAAGAGTAAAGAATTAAAAACAACCTGGATGTTCACCTATATGGCAGGTAAATGGAATAGGCAACATCAATATGTATTAATGGGTAGATAAACCTCATCTCTTTTGGCAAACTAAAAAATGGCATATTTCTTAATAGTTTATAGGATATATAATTGAGGTGACACCAATGTTGGGAAGAATCCTCCTCAGAATGCGAAAGGGGCTATGATTTTGAATTCTGAGAAAATACATGAAATGCTAGCACACAGCCCTGCACTACATAGCGCTACATAGTTATAAATGTTTTCACTTTTTTTTTTTTCTCTCCCCTGAGACAGGGTCTGGCTCTGTTGCCCAGGCTGGAGTACAGTGGCCCAATCACGGCTCACTGCAGTCTCAATATCCTGGGCTAATTTTTTGGTAGAGATGAGGTCTCACTATCTTGCTCAGGCTGTGTTTTCTCCATTTTTTAACGTCAACTTACTCTATGGTTGCAGATGAAATGTAAATGTTACTAATCCTCATAATATACAAAAGTAAAAGTAGGGCTGGCAAATAATAGGATATTGAAGAGGTTTATAAAAGTAGAGAAAAGGAATATGGATATTCTAATCTCCCTAGGCTCAAGCACCTCCTTCACTAATTTACCAGGTCTATGGCCTAAAGCAATATACTTATGTCTCCTTTTCTACAAAAAAAAGGAAAATAATAGTATGCTGGTTTCCTAAGGCCATCTCAAAAATTAAATGAGACAATGCAAATAAAGCATTTGAGACAGTGCCTGGTACTCACTAAGGACTCTGTAAATGGTGGTTATCGTACTTAACTGTATTTTATGAGGCAAATTTTATTGCCATAATGCCATTTAAAAATTTGAGAACTCCTGAAATTGCAGGACTGTTCTTAGTAAAAGTCAAATGTCAGACTACATATATTACATATATGCCTATTTCCATATTTTGAATCTTCAATTATGACTTCTCCATTGAACTTGGGACCCCAACTGTCTATCATCTCAACTTGTAACAGTCTTCTCACACCTAACACAGTAAAAACTAAACTTTTTACATCCGTCACCCAATTTATTTGTTCTTCTCTCAGTCTTCCCTATTTCAATAAATAGCACAATCTAAACTACTGCTCAATCAAGGCAATTATCCATAATTCCTCTCTTTCTTTCAACCCTCAAACCCAATCCACCAGGAGCTCCTGTCGGATCTACCACCAAATCACAGCCCAAATTTTCCACTTCTCAGCATTGCCATTGCTATCAAACCAGGCCTAGCCACGATTATCTCTCTGCTGCTTCTGTTATTCCTTTATAGTCAACTCTCCACAAAGCAGCCACCCTTTACACACATAAAACCCCCCACTGTATTTATATTTTTTTAGACAGGAATTTGTTATGTTGCCCAGGCTGGTCTCAAACTCCTGGCCTCAAGTGAGCCTTCTGTCTCAGCCTCCCAAGTAGCTGGGACTACAGGCATAAGCCACCACGCCCAGTTACCTCCACCATATTTAGAATAAAATCCTATGATGTTATACCTCCACCATATTTAGAATAAAATCCTATGATGTTATACCTGCCCAGTTACTGCCACCACATTTAGAATAAAATCCTATGACTTTACAGCTGCTTCCTCAACTTCGTCTTTCTTAACACCTCACTCATTTAAACTCTAGCCAGGCTGGCTTTATGTTCCTCCACAAAACTAGGGTCTGTGAATTTGCTGTTTCCTCTGCTTCAATCATTCTAGACTCTTATGTTTCTTCAGTGTCTGCACTCACATGTCACCTTTCTTGACCACCCAAAGTAGAGTCTCATAATCATTTCATACCATGTTGATTTACAAGCCCATGCTACCTGAAATGATCTAATTTCTATACCTGTCTACCTCTTTCTAACGCAATGGCAGGGATCTCACTTTCCCATCTTCTGTTAAGTCACCTTCTCAATGAGGTCTTTAACGACCAACTATTTAAAATTCCAACATATGCATCTTGCCTAGTATTCCCTATTCCCTTCACTGTTTTCTTCTCCGTTCACTTATCACCATCTAACACACTATACATTTTATTTATCTTTCCTGCTTATTCCTCTCCTCCTACTAGAATCTAAGTCCACAAAGACAAGGATTTGTCTTTTTTTCACATTGTATCTGCAATGCGTAGAAGAGTAAGTTCCTGATAATAATAGGTCATCGATAAATATCCTAATGCAGCTGAATGAATGGGCCTTGTCTTGTTCAAAGCTGGATGGATCCTTAGCATCTTGAATACCCAGCATACAGGAGGCACTCAAATTTACTAACACAATGACTGTTAAGACACTCAGATTCTGAAGTACTACCAATTCAAAGAAAAACTGTATTTTGTTCAGTATAAACTGAAATTGAAGTATGATTCTATTTGTATGTTCAAAAGCTCCTATGACACACTTTTTAAAACAGTTAAGTATGTTTTATTGTATCTTAAGTAAAAAAAAAAAAAAAAAAAAAAAGATTACCCAGTTGGGTAACTTAGTTTATAAAACTTAAAGCAACAGATTAATTAGAATGCCCTTTCCCTAGCAATGTCAGAAAAGTTTTTATGCTATAGAATTCAACAGAAAGGGAAGAACTAGTGATTTAGGAAAGAGAGCAGAATTGATGGATCAATGTCCTTGAGTAAGCAAGAAGGCATGGAATCTAACACTTTCGTGGAGGGAATTGCATAAATGAGGAAAACAGGCAATTTATCTATTCTAACAAGGAAAAAGGAAGATTATATGGTCACAGCTACAAGGAAGTGTATAGATAGGTGGTGGGAGACTATGGCAGTTCTCTTCTGATTGCTGAAATTGTCTTGGGCTACATTATCTAGTGAGGAGCATGGAGAAAATACGTAGTGAAAACAGAAAAGAACCCGGATGAGACCCCTGATGGATTCTAACTCTTAAAGAACAGTTAAAAACACAGCACCGAGTAGAAGTAGGGCTTAGAGGCATAACAGAAAACTAGCATACTGTGGTATCACAGAATATCAGCGTGATTGCTCAACTGTCATTCACTGAGGTACATCTGAAGAGTGAAATGGCCCAAAGCCAATTCACAACAGCCCGTGTAGAAGATGGCACACCAATCTTCACTTCGGAAGGGGTGCAAACATTACCAAAGCGCTGTCTTTCTACAACAGTCTATGCTGTAGCATAAAATCAACTATCTTGAGTGTGAATATGTATATGCCTTTCTTACAGAGTAAATTTAGCTTGTTTCTTCCAAAGAAATAATCTCCCAAATGGTAATGATATATTATTAAATTACCTTTTCCCCAAACTTTTTAAAAATAATAATCAAGAGATGGTATGTAATGAAGCATCGACGTGGGTAACTCTCAAACTTTATTATCCTTGTAAAAAGTCTAACCTTTCCAAAACTCATCTGGGCTTTACCATTAAATCTGCATCATAATTCTAGAGTTTGTCTTTCTTCTCTTTTTGAATAAAAGGTTTCAAAGTACAGCCTATTCGCTGGATCATGAGAATATGTTACTAAGAAGAATCACTTCATCCATGGGAAGCTGCAGTCAGCATTTTAAAGCAACACTGCCACCAGAAGACAAGAAAGAAAAGTAACTACTAACGACTACGGGGCAAGTTAAATACAAAATATTTACCTGGCCTCCCAACGCGGCTACATTACACCCTGCCTACCACCAACTCTTCAGAAAGGCTCATTCTTTCTCGTACCTCATCTTTGTAACTTTTTTCCCCCCCAGCATTAGCCTATCTACTAAGACACATCAACCTAAAATCGTATCCTAACGTCCTATGTGTTGGTCTGGGTAGTGTTTACACAGGTGAACACAAATGTCGAAGTCTTTCGCTGATTTTTTTTTTTCAAAATAAGTGATCAACATTGTGTCCTAGTAACTCCGCAACGTGTCACGGAATCGCTGAATTTGTCATTGTTCACAAGTGTAGAAAAATGTGGTCAGAAGTCAGTCCTCGGCTCGCGTACGAAGAGGCGGGCTGCCCAGTGGGGACGCGGGACCCCCCTGTTTCCCCTATTTTTATTTATTTTTTACTTTTTTTGAGACAGAGTCTCACTCTGTCGCCCAGGCTGGAGTGCAGTGGCTCGATCTCGGCTCACTGCAACCTCTGCCTGCTAGATTCAAGCGATTCTCCTGCCTCAGCCTCCTGAGTAGCTGGGATTACAGGCGCCCGCCACCACGCCCGGCTAATTTTTGTATTTTTAGTAGAGACGGGGTTGCACCATGTTGGTCAGGCTGGTCTCGAACTCCTGACCTCGTGATCCGCCCGCCTGTGCTTCCCAAAGTGTGTTTCCCCTCTTAAGCAGTGGTTCGGACGGGAGCTTTCCCGGCCCGGCGCTCGCGTCCGGGATTAAAGGGCTGCCGCGGAGGGCGTGACCAGCCCAGCCTCGCCGCCGTCGCTTACCCGGTAGTTGCTCGAACCCACCCAGCCGGTGAGCGCGTCGACTGTCTTGCCTAGGCGGCCCAGGTCCTCCTCCAGGTCCGGGATGGCGCCGGGGGCGCCAAGGTAGAGCAGGAGCTCCTGGCCGACCTGCAGCCGGCCGCCGACGTCCTTCTGCTGCACCTGGGCGCAGAAGTACTCCATGCTGCGGGGCTCCATGGCTGCGGCCGCCCGCCCGCCTGCCAGTCTGTGAGCGGCCAACTTTCGCCGAGAGCCGCCCAGCCTCCAGTGCGGGTCCCCGCGGGAGCGGGCGGGACTCACTTAGCCCGCCAGGGGCGCGGCTTGCGGGGCGCAGCGGGCGGCGGGAGGAACGCCAAGCGCCCAGCCGCCCCCAAACTAGTCAAACTCGGCGCCCCCCGATCCCCAGCCCGCTTCAGAGGCCGCGGCCGCGGGCGACGTCAGCACGCGCGTGACGTCAGCACGACGCCGGCGAGGGCCCTCCCGTCCGGCTAGCGTTTTGCGGCGGAGGTGGTGGAGGTGGCTGCGGAAACCGCTGGGAGCGATAGGACCTCTAGGGAGACTTGGGGTCCGAGTTGGGCCGAGCCCCCTGGGAGGCGGGCCGTTCTTTGCTAGCCGCTGTCAGGGCACCCTGCCCTCGCCCTGTGAAATGTGGAACGTTTCCAAGTTTGCCTCCACTTGTATTCAACACTTAGGAAAGTACTTGGCATCCCCCTTTCCCGCCCCCACTGCCGGTTTAAAAAAAAAAAAAAAAAAGAATACACTCCTGACTTCTGCTTCCAGCCACCACCACAGTCACTGTGTAATACTTAAAAAAACAAAACAAAACAAAACTTCGGTTTGCCTAAAGTAAAACGCACAGATTTTCAGCGTACACTTCATGAGTTTCGGCAAATGTATTCACCCGTGGAACCGCCACCCCAGTGAGGGTACAGCACGTTTCCAACACCCCAGGAAGTCCCAGGACACTTCCCAATTACCTCCTCTTCCCTAGGCAATTCTAATTTGATTTCTATCACGGTAACATAGTTTTCCCTGTTCCTGAACTTCATACAGTCTGTTCTTCTTTGGAGTCTGGTTTCTTTTAGCATAATGTTTGGGGTCCATCCAGCGCTGTTGGTGTCTCAGAAGTCCATTCCTTTTTATTGCTTTCCATTCTGTGGAATCACTGCCATTTGTCGATCCATTCACTTGTTGGTAGATATTTGGGTTGTTTCCTATTTTTTATAATTATGAATAAAGCTGCTACAACGGTTAGTGCACAAGTTTTTGTGTGGATATATTTTCTTCTCTCATGGGTAAATAAATACCAAGGACTGGCATTACTAGGTCTTGTAAGTTGTATGCTTAACTTTAGAAGAACCTGCCAAATTGTTTACCAAAGTGACTGGATCATATTAAATCCCCACCAGCAATGCTTGAGAGTTCCAGTTGCTCCACAATATTTGATATGGTCAGGGTTATTAGTTTTAGCCATTCTGGTGGGGGTAAAGTTGTCTAATACATTCCAAAAGCACACTGTGTTTATCTTCTTGACAATTATTCCCAATCACAAC
Source organism: Pan troglodytes (assembly GCF_028858775.2). Classification (NCBI taxonomy): domain Eukaryota; kingdom Metazoa; phylum Chordata; class Mammalia; order Primates; family Hominidae; genus Pan; species Pan troglodytes. Next base: position 37,733,094 of record NC_086015.1, read on the forward strand.
AAAATGATTATTTATGTAATATCTTTCTCTTCTAATACACAGAAAGCTCCAGGAACCTTTGTGTTTTCCTAGGGTGGTGCCTAGCAAATAATGGGTGGCCAATTTAAGTTAAATGAGTGAATGAATTCAACAAAAATTGATATTTGAAATATTCACAATAACTAAGAATAAACAAACTCAAAATTCAAAGAAATTGACTGTTTTCTGTGTTCTTTTTTCAGTATTTCTGTGTTTCACATTGTATTGAGGTTGTAAAGTTTCTTCCATCTTTAATTGGTTGTAATTTCCCTCAGACTGTGCCTCAATCAAGTAAACTATGTGTGATGGTTAATTTTATGTGTCAACTTGACTGGGGCAAGAGATGCCCAAATAGCTGGCAAAACATTATTTCTGAGTGTGTCTGTGAGAGAGTTTATGGAAGAGATTATCATTTGAATTGGTGAGCTGAGTAAAGCAGATGGCCCTTCCCAATGTCAGTGGACATCATCCAATTCGTTGAGGCCTGAATAGAACACAAGTGTGGAGAAAGGCCAAATTCACTCTCTCTGCTCGATCAGAAACATCCATCTTTTCCTGCTCTCAAAGATGGGTGCTCCTGGTTCTCAAACTTTAGTATTCAGACAGAAACTTATATCATCAGTCCTCCAATTCTCAGGCCTCCAGACTAGGACTGTATTACACCACCAGGTTTCCTGGTTCTCCAGCTTGCAAACAGCAGACATGAGACTTCTTGCCTCCCTTAACCATGTGAGCCAATTCCTATAATAATTATCCTCTCATTAGGCCAAGTGCAGTGGTTCACACTTGTAATCCCGGCACTTTGGGAGACTGAGGTGGAAGGATCGCTTAAGCCCAGGAGTTCAAGACCAGCCTGGGCAACAAAGTGAGACCTTGTCTCTACAAAAAAAAAATCGATAAATTAGCCAAGCATGGTGGTGCACACCTGTGGTCCCAGCTACATGGGAGGCTGAGGCAAGAGGATCACTTGAGCCCAGGAGGTCGAGGCTGCAGTGAGCTGTGTTTGTGCCACTGCACTCCAGCCTGGGTGACAGAGCAAGACCCTGTCTCAAAAAAAAATTAAAAAATTAAAAAAAATTATTCTCCACATATCTATCTACCGGTTCTGTTTCTCTGGAGAACCCTGACTAATATATTATGGTAACTATTCCTTGGATTTGAGTGTCCAAAGGTTCTGTTCTTAAAGGGTTGCAGAAAGATATAAAAAGAGGATCCTATCCAGAAGAACTTTACACTGTAATTGCTGGTGACCAGGTGCAGTATGTGGTATAGAAAAAAAAAAAAATGCAGGAGCCCTGGATTCTAGGTTCAGCTCTACCTGTTCCTGTGACCAAAGGTGACTGCTGCTCTTCACCCTTGGTTGTCTCTATTCCCTTTCTGAACTTAATGTAAATTGGAAATCACACTAGGTCATTTTTAAGTTATAAGTTAACTAAATCATCTTTAGGAGTAACTCTGGAAGAACCTGTAAAATTATTATTAATTATCATTTATTGTGTTTTATTTTTAGTAGAGATGAAGTTTCATTGTGTTGCCCAGATTATTCTCGAACTCCAGGCCTCCCAAAGTGGTGGGATTACAAGCATAAGCCACTGCACCTGGCCTATAAAGTTAATAGTAAACATTGGTCACTATTACTTATATATTCTTTCTGTGTTTCATTAATTCATTAACAAATATCCTCTGAGCACCTATATTGTGCTAGACACTGTGCCAAAGTTCCAAAGACCCAAAGTTCATTTAGACCTGGTCTCTGCCCACAAGCTCTAGTAGGGACAAGAAAATCAACATTTCTGAGATGCTGTGAGAGGGTAAACAGAGGGTTTTTGAAACCTAGATGAGAGGCTCCTTATCTAGATAGTACTTAGTATGGGAGTAGAAAAGTTATAAATTAAAGAAGGCTTCTTGGAAGAGGTTATATTTAAATTGAACTTTGAGGATAACTAGGAATTAACTAATTAAATAATTGGTTTCCTGGAGAGTTGCATGTTTGTCTACAAGATGTAGTCTCAACTATTTTGATTAACCATTTGTTATTATCAGTATATACCCACTACAAAATCTACATCTTTATTTATATCACTGTTATCTGTCCTAGGTTCAACATTGTTAGAGCAGAAAGTTTACAAAATTGCTAGCACCTCAGTCATTTTTTCGCAGCATCCCTAGACCAAAAGAAACACCTAAGAAGTCCACTAAATAGGTGAGATCCAAACAACTTAGTATTTATATCCTAGCAACTTACTAGGCATATGAAAAAAATATGCAAATCAAAAATTGTATTTTAAATATCATTCTTGAACAACCCCACTTATAAATGAGATATCTGTGCCTATTGGTTACTGCCCAATTTCTCTAACCTTGGAATGAGACTGAATATCATCATTCTCATCCTGTTGCACATCGATACTCAGGCAGTTGAGCACATCAATACTCAGCTTGGCTAATTTTTCTATTTTTTGTAGAGACAGGGTCTCATTTTGTTGCCCAGGCTGGTCTTGAACTCCTGGGCTCAAAGATTTGATTGATTTTTTTCAAATCAACACAACCACAAAAAACACAGTCTTGCAAAGATATGACATCAACAAAAAAAAAATGTGCTACAATACAAAGACACGACATCAATGAAAAAAAATGTACCACAATCTGATATTGAAACCATGCACTACTTGGAGCCATTACATGTCTCACAAATGCCCATGATCACCACTGCCCTTCAAAATTTAAAATATCCTGGAGTGCTCTTGGTGTGTGTGCTTCGGCACCCCAGGGTGCTGGCCACACAATTTGGGAACTTTGACGCAGACAGATGCCTGATGATGCCCAAGTTTTCAGAGAGACAAAGAGAGCAGGAAACAAATGGTAATCATGCAGGAAGAAGGTATGGATTCAATAAGGACTGGGCTTCACAAAGACTCATGCCTAATCATGTGTTAGGGCTTTTAATCCTCTAAGCAACCCTGTATGGAAGATATTACATCCCCAACTTAGCAAGCAGAAAGCTGAGGCTCAGAGATTAAGTTCCCAGACTCACTCATGATTTCAGATCCATGATTCAAACCCAGGATGTCTGGCTTCTGTGGTCTTTCAAATAGATAGACTTAAAGAAAAGAAAATTGGAAGAAGAAAGTTTTGAATTAACTACCACAATAATAACACTCCTTGCAAAACATATTGTATTTCTTTGAATATTTATTTATATTTCCATTTAGGACCCGCCTTTCTCTGAATTTCTGCTAAAAAGAAAAAAGAAAGGAGGTGGAGAAAATGGGGAGGAATTTTAAAAAAGAAAATGGTGTAGGAAATATCTGCATTCTTTTATGATCAGTCACTAAAATTTATCTGGGAACAGAAGTCTATTTTTAACTGGCAACAAGACTGAAATAGATCATTTAAATACAGCAGACTGACTTCCTGACTTATTTGTTCATTATTTGTGATAATAGTGGAAACTTTGAGTAGACTTTGTTCTGCCACTGGATTTTATTTTCCATACGAAGGCTAGGAGACAAATAAATCATCACACAGCTGGTTTGAAATCATGCTTCAGCAAATATCCTTCAAGAAGGGCATTGTGTTAGGTACTGGGGTGGGGGTGGGGGAATAGAGGGGAGTGTCTTGCCAAAGATTTATCACAATCTTTCTTTAAAGGTTAAAAGGGATATACATATATATGAATGTTCATAGTAGCTTTATTCATTATAACCCAAACTGGAAACAACCCATATATCCATCAACTGGAAAATAGATAAATGTGGTTTCCATTGTATGCCATACAATGGAATTCTACAAAGCAGTAAAAACCAAACTACTGATATATTCAACAATGAGGCTAAGTCTTTTAAAAAATCACATTCAGCACATGAAGCCAGACACAGAAGAGTACATATTGTGTAATTCCATTTACATGAACTACTAATGTAGGAAAAACTTACTGACGGTGATGGAAGTTAAATAGTGGGTATCACAAAAAAAGGGAGTCAGTGGACATTGACTAGAAAAGGGCCTGAGACAGCTTCCTGCACTGATGGAAATGTTCTGTGTCTTGATCTGGGTGGTGATGATAAGAGCATATGCATTGGTAAAAATTCAGCAAGTTCTGTGCTTAAGATAAGTACATGATGCATTTACTATATGCATGTTGTACCCAAAAAAGGATTGGGGGGTGGAGATTCAGAACAAGATATTTAAAAAGAAAAAAGGAGATAAAGCAGTTACAGTCTATTTCAGTGATAGACAATAGAAATATAATATATATGTGAGCATATAGTATACATAATTCAAATTTTTCTAGTATACACATTTTAGAAAGTTAAAAAAAGGTAAAGTTGTATTTACTAATATATAAATTATATTTAATAGTATTTTATATAGCAATATTTAAAAAATATTTAATAAAGTTCTGTTATCATGTTTTAGTATGCCTTTATTAAATATCTTTTTTTTTTAGATAAGGTATCATTTTGTCACCCAGGCTGGAGTGTAGTGGCAAGATCACAGCTCACTGCAACCTCAAATTCCTAGGCTCAAGCAACCATCTCACTTTAGCCCCCTGGATAGCTAGGACTACAGATGTACCACCACATCTAGCTAATTTTTTTCTATTTTTTGTAGACAAGGGGTCTCACAATGTTGCCCAGGCTGGTCTTGAACTCCTGTGCTTAAGCAATCCTCCTGCCTCGGGCTCCCAAAGTGCTGTGATTACAGGCGTGAATCACTGTACCCGGCCTAAATTTCATATTAATAATATATTATTTATACTTAATAATATTTTATTTATATTCAAATAATATCATTTAAGCCTGTGATTAAAACAAAAAAATTATATAAAATATTTTACATATTAGTGCAAGTTTCTTGGGAAAACCCAGGTTCTGATACTAATGGCTTTGTAAATGTAATAAAGTCATCTATTACCTTCTCGGAGCTTCGTTGTTTCAGTCTAAATAATGCAGATTCATAATGATTGTTGGGAGAGATACTCTTCCATGAGTCTTGCATATGTTTTGCTAGGTATGCCAAGAATACAAGGCCCTGACTACTCATTACCTGGGCTATTTCTCTGGGTTATGTTTGCAGCGAGCAATCTTGAGGGATGAAATAATGTCTCCCTCCCAGACAGAGAACAGATTTGCTTACTGCTTTCTGTAAAATTGCAGAATCCCCAATTCAGTGTTTCTCTCCACGAGATTTGGGAGGCAAAGTGTATGAGTTTATGCTACTTGCTGTGCTGTGAGTAGAAAAGTCCTTTGTCCCTGACCCAGGAGTCTCAGGTCTTCTGCCAGCATCAATGAAATAGTCATAGGCTAAGTTATTAGTTTGTAAACAGGGTTTAAAAAATCCTGTCACCCACCACCAAAGGCTATTTTTTTCTTTTCTTTTATGGTAATAATCAAATTGAATCTATTACAAAGTGAAATGACTCCATAAATGTAGTAAATTTATTTTTATACCAATATTAGTTGGCACCAATATTAAGAAAGTTAAGCTAGGAAGGCCAAATAAAGCTTCATACATTGCTACAGAAATTAATAAAGATGCAATACACTTGTCCAAGCAATATTTGCAATAAAATTATTTCTGTGAGTAAATACACTTGTCCCAACAATGTTTGCAATAAAATCATTTTCTGGGAGTTAAATATTTGCTTATTGATTTCCAATGAAAGAAAGTCAAAGGTAGGTTCCCAATGAGTGCAATGCTTTGTTGAAGAAAGTGACTAGGAGTTAAAATTGAGAGTTGCAGAGTTTCTACCCCCTTGCCTATTGAAAAGACTTCTCATCTCTGTACCACCAATGGCTTCAATTCTCCTAACATCCCACTATTCCCTCAAGGTGCAGAAAGACTTATTCATGCAACCCTTCAGTTTGGAAATACCTTTGGGCCTCCTACCATTTTCAAGAATTTGAGCTAAGCTCTTATAAAGTATAATTCAAATCCAGAAGGAATTTAAATTCTTCCGTGGGAGAAAAATTCAACTCCAAAAATGTGTAAATTATAAATGCTAAATATAGGAATAGTCATAAACTGGTATGGTCCAAGCTGGGAGAGAGTACTCTTTCATGGAAGATTCAAGAGAAGCTTCTTGATATGGGAGCAAATGGGGTGAGTGGGACCATGGGGGTGATTTCAGCAGGAAGAGGCAGAAAAGAAACCCCAGGAATGAGAAGTCTGGAGGCCGAAGGAGGAAATGCCAGGCAGAGTTCAGTAATCACGGCCACGCTAGTTCAGCTGCTTTCTGGGACCTATATGAGAGAGTTCTTGTTGGAATTTTTAAGCCCTAAAAAGGTTTTGTCACATGCATGTAATAAGGAAAATAAAACAATATACCACTTTTTCATGACAGTCAATGTCTTGTTTTCCATAAAAGCCAGGAGAAATAGAACATTTTTATGTGCAATTAATGACAGGAAAATTTGGTGCTTTGATGTTGCCGGGGTGTCCAGTGATGTTTTCCTGTCAAATGTATCAAAAACATGTCAGACGGTGGTAAGATAGACCGTGAAAACATTACTGCTACCCATTGTATTAACATGACCTTTCTTGCCTAGTCTGCAAGGATCCACCCAGCCAGTATTTTCAAAAATAAATTTTCCACCTTATGAAAGACCTGAAAAATGTTTTGTGACAAAAAGTTATTCATTAACTCCCATAAAATAAATTCCCATCCCAGTTGCCTATGACCAGATGTTTTGTTCCAAATGACACCTTTTCCATTTCATTTAGCAGAGTTTTCTTTTTTCTTTTCTTTTCTTTTTTTTTTTTTTTTGAGATGGAGTCTTGCTCTGTCACCCAGGCTGGAGTGCAGTGGCGCGATCTCAGCTCACCGCAACCTCTGCCTCCTGGGTTCAAGAGATTCTCCTGCCCCACTCTCCCGAGTAGCTGGGACTACAGGCGCGCACCACCATGCCTGGCTAATTTTTTTGTATTTTTAGTAGAGTCGGGGTTTCACCATGTTGGTCAGGCTGGTCTCAAAGTCCTGACCTCAAGTGATCCACACACCTTGGGCTCCCAAAGTACTGGGATTACAGGCGTGAGCCACCGTGCCTGACCCATTTAGCAGAGTTTTCTGATAGGAAAAATGTACTGAAAAGTTTGTGTTGCAAATTTGGTTTCTATATGATTTTCTATATTAGTTTATCTATTGCCGCGTAACAGATTATCTTCATGTTAATGGTTTAAAGCAACAACACATATTTATTATCTCACAGATTTTGATGGGCCAGAAGTTTGAGAGCAGTTTACCCAGATGGTTTTGGCTCAGGTTCTTTCATGAAGTTAGAATCAAGATGTCAGCCATGGAAAGGTGGCTCATTCCCACGGTTGCTGGCAGGAGGCCTCACTTCCTTACCTCAAGGGTCTCTCCATAGGGCTACCATGATTGTCTTCCTGACATGGCAGCCAACTTGCTCCAAAGTGAGTAATCCAGGAAATACCAAGGAGAAAGTCACAATATCTTTTATTACCCAATCTCAGAAGTCACACACCATCTTTTCCACCATAGTCTACTGTTGATGTAAGTCAGTCTTATTCAGTGTGGAAGAGAACTATGCTAGGACATAAAAAACTGGAGGCAAAGATGAGGACCATTTCGGAAGCTGACTATCACACCATCTTTAATTGTAATACTTTTTTACATTGTATTTTCATATAGGAGCATGAGTCAATGGTTAAAAGGAGTAAGTATTTTTTTTTGAAGAACACATGCCCTGTATCAAATACCATTGTAGAAAAGTATGTGAATATAAACTGCTGCATAAATGGGCAGAATCAAGTGGGCAGGGCCAACAGCCCCAGGCAAGGTGCAAGGCCAGCAATGGATGGTGGAGTATATGGGCACAACTACTGGCCTTGGAGATCCTTTATCATCTGAGAAATTGCTTGGGAGATTATCCCTGAGCTAGTGGTGAAAATCATGATGAGTGCAGTGGCTACAAGGATGCTGAAGATCAGGACATAGATGTTCAGGCACTTTGCAGTGGAAGCATAGTAGGGCCCCAGTCAGGTTGCCAACCATCTTCCTGTCCCTAGATTTCACAGAGTAGGCCAGTGCTATGAAGCTCAGGCAGCATCAGTTCAATGAAGAGCGAATTGAACAGGGACCAGACAACAAGGTCAGACATGGTGGTATCACTGTGGTTGTGGATCACGGTGGATGTGGAGGAGAGCTATGGGGCACTCTCAGGAGGGCCGCTTTGTTCTCCCCGAAAGGAGTAAGTTTTAATTTTAAGTTTGAAACAGTGAAAATAGAAAATATTCAGAAAAACCTGAAATTACTGAGATTACTGACAGCCTGAACTGTGGGCATTGGTATTCCAGTCACCATTCTAATAAGCTGAAGTCCGTCCAGAATGTACAGGATATGCTTAGAAGTTTACTTATAATACAAATTTCCATTATTATGGATATGTGAGTGAGCCTAAAGATTGGTATTTGTTATTTGAGAAAACTGAGTAATAATTTCCTGAAACCATTATTTTTTCTTTTTTTTTTCTTTTTTTTTTTTTTTGAGACAGAGTCTTGCTCTGTTGCCCAGGCTGGAGTGCAGTGGTGTGACAGCTCACTGCAACCTCCACCTCCCAGGTTCAAGCAATTCTCCTGCCTCAGCCTCCCAAGTAGCTGGGGTTACAGGCACCTGCTACCACGCATGGCGAATTTTTTTTTTTTTTTTTTTTTTTTTTTGTAGAGACAAGGTTTCACCATGTTGGCCAAGCTGGTCTCAAACTTCTGACCTCAAGCGATCCACCCGCCTCGGCCTCCCAGAGTGCTGGGATTACAGGTGTGAGCCTCTTTGCCTGGCCATGAAACCATTATATTTGAAATGACATTTAACAACCAATTTTACAAACTTTTAAAGAAAACTATGATCACTTTTTTCAGTTACAGAGAAGGCTGAGTGGAGTATTATAATTAAATGTACTAAAAAATTAAACATGCTAATCATTAAAAATTGCATAAATCTTCAAAAGAGGTTGTTGAATTGCCTTAGGAAACTGAAGTTTATAAAAAAGAAGAAAAATTAGTGACACCCTAAAAGGTAGATATGTCCATATCTGTTTAGGTCAAAAGAGGCCGCCAGTCATTTAAAAAATATGTTCTTATAAAAGCGGCATAGTTAATGCACACATTCGAATATTTTTTTTTAAAAAAAGTTATATGTAACCCAGTTCTTTTTCTTATATTTGGATGAATGCATGATTGTTATTGATTAGGCAATTGTTTATTTTATTTGTAATGGTGATGTCTGTGAAGATGCATGTTAGTAAAATAACTGGTGAAAACATTTTCAACCAGATAGTAAAGTATTTTAACACAGATAATTTTCTGGAAAAGAGTCTATGGAAGTATGCAGAGATAAAGCCAAATACCTGACAGAACTCCATGAAGAGGTTACCTATTTCAAGGTTTCTGCCCAAGAATACTTTGTTGCAGAAAATTTATTTTTATATTTTCTCAGAGGAGTAGTAAAGAAGTAAATGTTGCTTTAAAAAAGTAAATGGCTTATTTGATTTTTGAGTCAAATTTATAACGAACATGTTGATTTTGAAAGCTTTCTTTACTGTATAGATGTATACTGCCTTAGCCAAGAGTAGCTGCTGGTCAGAATTTTCTATCTCAAGGTTGAATTTTTATTTTTCTTTGTGGAAAAAAAAAAAAGGTATGTCTCCTATTGGGTCTTTGAAGAACCCCGACTAATACAGAACTATTAAAACTTTTTGAGGCAGGTGCAGTGGCTCACACCTATAATTGCAGCACTTTGGAAGGGTGAAGTGAGAGGATCACTTTGAGTCCTTCCACTTCAGGATTACAGGAGTTCAAGACCAGCCTAGGCAACATAGTGAGATCCCATCTCTACAAAAAAGAAAAAAAACTTTTTGAAAAAACTAGAATTATGGCCAAGAGAAGGCCAGTGATGAGACCCCCTACAAAAGTTCAATGCAATTGTCTAGACAAAGAATAATGACAGCCTCCACAAAGATAAATGGGTACCTATACTGCTTTCCACCTGATCCACACAAAGCACCAGTCATAAAAGGGAAAGTATATACTGAATACTAAACAGTCAACATATACAAACTTTTATATTTTTATTAAGCAAACTCTTAGCATTTACTAAGAGCTGGGTACTGTACAATATAGGCTCATTTAATCCTCATAATAAACTTATGAGGTAGATACTATGAATATTCCCAATGGACAGATGGGGATATAGAGGCAAAGGGAGATTAGGTAACTTCCCCATGTTCACCCTGCTATTGAATGTCAAAGCCAAAATTTGAGTCCAAGTAATCCTGCCCCAAATCCCTTGTCTTAGCTATGCTCATTTAGGGGAGGAAACTACACAGTTTGGGTGGTGATACTCAAGATATACAGTTTAAGTCATCATTTGGAGATAAAAAATATAAACAGGTGAGGAGAGATGTATTTTCTAGTCCCGAATCATTCAGAGCTCCTAGATGCATTTGTGCAACAGAATTTGATCTGTGTATTAAAAAAATTGCTAAGCACAGCAAACCATCCGTGAAGCAGTTTTATTAGCTCCACCTTGGTTGATGCCTAGGCCAAAATAAATAGATAAATAAGGACCTGTACTTATGAAGGCAAACTTTAGTTAAATATATGCAGAATATCTCTAGAAATCTATACTGCGGTTGGAAAATATAAATACATTTATCACATTTTGCATTGGCATTCTGGGAGAGGTGAAGTGAAAGACACTTCAGTTTTTTATTTATATTTGTGGCCCCAATGAAAATGTTGCGGTTTCCAGACAACTGAAATCAGTTCAGTTAATGAAAGATCACACAGCTGGCCAGGCCCACTGGCTCACACCTGTAATTCCAGGACTTTGGGAGGCCAAGGTAGGAGGTTAGCTTGAGGCCAGGAGTTCATAGACCATCCTGGGCAACAAAGTGAGACCCTGTCTCTGAAAGTAAAATAGAAAAAGAAAGATCACACAGCTAAAAAATATTGATGAGTGACAGAGGGAAATTCACAATTGTAAACACTAGTGAAGCTGAAAATCTGTTAGGAAAAACCATTAGATTCATTTTTTAAAGAAACAGCAACTAATGCCAAATAGATTATCATCTTCCTAAGTTATAAGAGAGAGATAACTATAACTAATTTAAATAATTAATTTAAGGAACATTCCAGAAGTTATTTGATAATCGTATTTAGTCTGCTTCTTGGAATTTTGTAAGCATTTTACATATGTGTATTTTGTCATTTAATTCCTATGACAACCCTATGAGTTTCAATTATTATCATCATCCTTCTGTAGATGAATAAATTGAAGCACAGAGAATAAAAGCCATGTAATTAATTAGCTTAGGGAAAGGAGATTCAAAACTGTCAGTCCTTCGACTGTGCCCCTACCTACAGACCATTCTATACACTCAATTCCTGCATTTCTCTTTTTGATGGTTTTCTCCGGCAATGAAATTATGGCTGGGGAGTTAAGACCCGAGGGGCGACCCTCAACAGAAAGGGGGTGTAGGAATTGAACTATAAGTTCTCCAGCTTACTTGCCTCTCTGTGAGACACTTCTAAGTATTCTACACTGCTCCAGAGGGCTTAAGTCCCAGTTGCCTCCTACAGTAACTCATTCATTAACACCACCTTTCTTGTCTATCCTTCCTTGCAAGTCTCATTTCCCCACTCTCTCACCACCTGTCCAGAGATTATCTCCTGAATCAAGTACTTGCACCCGAATCCTCACTTCTGGAAGAACCCAGGCTAAGACAAAATCCAATCAAGTCTGACCCCAGCAACCAGCCTCTGGATATCTATGCTCTCTAAGAGCTGTTGCCACCATGGTCCCTCTGGGGAGGTATACACTTATTTTACTGCCTCAGGAAAAAACGTGACATTTGAAATTTGCCACTGAGACTATACTTTATCTTGTACCCTAGGGCCCTAAAAACTTGTATCCAGGAAAAGGAGATACAGCCTGGTACCCAAGACCCTTTCACAGGCTGGGCTAGTGCCTGCTTCTAGGCTACCCTGGTATGTATCACTATCCTCTCAACCATAGTTGCTGCTCTGCCTCGGCCTCAGCTATTTGTTCCTGCTGGGTCCTCCTGGGGTCTACTGTGGCTCTATGACGACCAGCCTTGGTGGCCCTCGGCTGCCAAAGACCCAGCTCCAGAACAGGCCTGCTTCTCCCACTTCTCTCTCCCTGCACCATCTACACCTGCACCTTCTCAGGTGCAGTTGCTGCCACTGCATTGTTCATGCTAAGGAAACTTCAGTTCTGCCCACTATTGCTTTTGTATCATCAGGGCAAATGTCAACACAATGCAAATGGCAGATAATGTCTTAGTATTATTATGAAAATAATTTTGACTCATGTTGAAAACCACTGTACTGGAACATCTGTAGTGGGTTGAATTATGGCCTCCCAAAAAGTATGTCTGTATCCTAGCCCCCAGAACCTGTGAATGTGACGTTACAGTATTTGGAAAAAGATCTTTGCAGATGTAATTAAGTCAAGGATCTCAGGGTGACATCTTCCTGGATTAGGGATGACGTCCTTAGACCTCAAAGGTCTTAGAAGAGAAGGCGAGTAGATAGACACAGAGGGAAAAAAGCCACGTGAAGACAGAAGCAGAGATTGGTGATATGTCTACAAGCTAAAGAACACCAAGAATTGCTGGCAACCAGAAGCCAAGAGAGAGGCATGGAAGGGATTGTCCCTCAGAGCCTCCAGAAGGAAAAAACCAACCCTGCTGCCCCCTTGATTTTGGACTTCTGGCCTCCAGAGCTGTGAGAGAATAGATTTCTGTTGTAAGCCAAGTTCATAGCAATTAGTTATGGCAGTCCTAGGAAACTAATACTCCATCCAGCATGGTGCTTCCTCCTTTGACCACATCTCATGTCCCTGATTTCTGATTCCTTTTACTGCATCTACCCATGAGCCAAAAAATACAGCAAAACTTTTTCCCTCCAAAATAACAGTATATAAGATAACCTACAGATAGTCACAGAAGTCCTTGTTTTCAATCATACTACATGTAAGCCGTATTAGTCCATTCTTTCATTGCTATAAAGAATTACCTGAGACTGGATAATTTATAAAGAAAAGAGGTTTATTTGTCCCATGATTCCATAGGCTGTACAGGAAGCATGATGCTGGCATCTGCTTGGCTTCTGGGGAGGCCTCAGGAAACTTACAATCATGATGGAAAGAGAAAGGGGAGCAGTACTTCACATGGCCAGAGAGGGAGCAAGAGAGAGAGAGAGAGAGGGGAGGTGCTACACACTTTTATAAAAACCGGATCTCATGAGAACTCACAATCTCAAGGACAGCATCAAAGGGATGGTGCTAAACCATTTATGAGAAACGTGCCCCCATGATCCAATCACCTCCCACCAGGCCCCACTTCCAACATTGGCGATTACAATTCTACACGAGATTTGGGTGGAGACACAGATCCAAATCACATAAGCCCTTATAGAAAGATGTTATTTTAGGCCAGTTGGCATATAGCACTGAAATATTCAATTAAAATATAGATACGCAGATGTCAATTTAGGTATCATCTTAGTAGGACCAACTCATATGGGCAACCTCTCAGAGCATCAGCATATTTTATTATAATTATCTGACCCCCTACTCCACTGCCAGTGATTCTAGGGCAGGGTGTACCTAATTCATCTTTTATCTTTAGAGCAGAGCACAGGGCGTTGTGTAAAGTGGATTTTCCATAAATTAGTTTAGGAAAGAGGCCAGAGGTCATATGATGCTTGCAGACCAAATGTAGCACACAAACATATATTATTGGGCTCATACAGTGTCATTGTTTCTTTTTGTTTGTTTTGTTGTGTTTTTTTCTTTTCTTTCTTTTTTTTTTTTTTTTTGTATTTTTAGTAGAGTCGGGGTTTAACCGTGTTGGCCAGGCTGGTCTCAAACTCCTGACCTCATGATTCGCCCACCTCGGCCTCCCAGAGTGCTCGGATTACAGGCGTGAGCCACAACGCCTGGGCCATGTCATTGTTTTTTAAAATTAAAGTTAGTTGGTCAGGCGCGGTGGCTCACGCCTGTAATCCCAGCACTTTGGGAGGCCGAGGCGGGCAGATCACGAGGTCAGGAATCGCGACCATCCTGGCTAACACGGTGAAACCCCGTCTCTACTAAAAAAAAAAAAAAAAATACAAAAAAATTAGCTGGGCGTGGTGGCGGGCGCCTGTAGTCCCAGCTGCTCAGGAGGCTGAGGCAGGAGAATGGCGTGAACCCAGGAGGCGGAGCTTGCAGTGAGCGGAGATTGAGCCACTGCACTCCAGCCTGGGCGACTGAGCGAGACTCTGTCTCAAAAAAAAAAAAAAAAAAAAATTAGAGTTAGTTTTCAATTTTTAAAATGCCGTGGAGCCCACATAGAAATTTGGAATACTACTTTCTTTTGGGAAATGGGAAAGTCTTGCAATATTAAGCCCACTTTCCCGAAAGGCAACACTTAGCTTGAGTTGAGCAGTGGTTTCACCCTCCAGAAGCGGCCTTGACCTTCCAATGCCTTTCAGTTTTCTCGCGCCTACCCTCTCATTGATGTTTCCAGCCTGAGTCCAAACATGAGCTGCCACATTTACTTGACACCCCGGTTTGGGGAACAATATCATGGTATTCACAAGTCAGAGAAGCTTTAGTATCCTGTATTTCCTTACCAGAGCATTTAGCATTCAGGCTAAGTGCACGAAGGCTGACTTTTCTTTTAGTTGTTTTGTGTGTGTGTGTGTATCTGAAGTAATTGATAGTGAAATCATTCTATCCTCTTTGGACTTTACTTTCCTAATATCTTAGTCAGATCTTTGATAGTCAGTGAGACTCTCACTCCAAGAGTAGAAGTACAACCTTTCTCTTTTAAAGTATTGCAAAAGCCTCCTCAAAAAATGATTCCCTGGTGTTCTGAAGTCATGTTTGCGTCCTCCCAAAATTCATATGCCAAAGTCCCAACCACCAATGTGATAGTATTAGGATATAGGGCCTTTAGGAGGTAATTAGGTTTAGATGAGGTCATGAAGATGGGGTCCTCCTGATAGAATTAGTGTGGTGTTAAAAGAGAAGACCAGAGAGTGTTGTCCCATCCCCACCCCATGTGAGAACACAGCAAGAAGACTGCCATCTGCCAGAAGAGGACCCACACAGAACCCAACCATGCTGGCACTCTAATGCTGGGCAATAGAAATAAATGTCTATTGTTTAAGCCACCCAGCCTATAGCATTTTGTTATAGCAGCCCAAGCTGACTAAAACCCCCGGCTTCCCTTTGACTTTTTCTGCACTTTGCAACCAATGATCCTTCCCAGATAGATTTAATACTGTTCCTTTACTGAAAAACCTTCAGTAACCTCCCATTGCGGAGAGACAGATGACAAGTTTCTGGCCTAGCTCCTATGATTTCTCCAGGCTTTGTATACCTTACATCCCCAGTCACAAGAAACTAGTTGCTGTTTCTTGAAAACCCCAAAGCCTTTCTTATGTCCCTGGAATACATACAGTGACTCCCTGGTCTCAGGAATTGCCTGCACCATTCTAAAAGTTTTCAGATTGTGAATAGCTTACTTTTTCTTAATACCAAAGCCTACTTGTTAAGTCTTTAAAAAGAAGGATGGAGTAGAAGGGATTTAATGTGCCGTTAAAAAGAAAAGTTCACCCAGCCAATTTTTCCAAGTCCATAGAATACCTTGGATTTGAACCAAAGTGAGTGGGGAATTTAATGAACCCGTTTTTCAGACTCTCTGTTTTAATACTAAGATTTTCCAAGAAGCCTCAGACACAGTCAGTAACTCTGTTCCTGCCATTGCAAATTGCTATTGGGAACAATAATATATAGCAGAAGACCAGACTAAGACTCACAATGTCTGGGCTCTGGTTCTGCCTTTGTCTCTTCCTCGTTTTGCATTTTCACATGACTCACATAACTTCTCCCATATTATGATTGTATATTGTTTTATAAAAGCCCGTTATAAAGAAATTTTCAGGCGCTGTTAGCTTCCTTAGAGTAATCCAGTTATCGGAAGGATCTAGATAAGATTGGGCTTTTGTACGCTACAATGTTCATATTCTAGACCTTAGGGAAAGGGAAACCCAGTGTCCCTGCCAAGATGTGTGGCTCTTCTCTGTGGAGTCATGGTCTCATGGTTCTTCTGGTTCTGGCTGCCTCCACTGACTTCTTGCTTTCCATTCTGCAACTTCATCTCTACCCTGTCTGCAATCCATTCCTTAGTTTTAATACTAAAAAAAAATTTCCTATTTACCCGAGGTTTTGAGTTGGTGGCAGTCTACGATCAATGTTTAGGGAGGCGGAGCCACATAGTCATCTTAGGATCAAACATTAGATATTCTTCTTCTCAGTAGTCTTTTGGCTACATCCTTTGTTTCTATACTCACTTCTCTCTTCCCTGCGCTTGCCTTTCAGAGTTACAAAATATATGTAAAAAACAAATTATTTCTATGTCCTTCTATAGAGCAGCTTAACCTTCTTAAGCTCCTGCTTCCCAAAGCCCCTCTAAGCCTTCATCCAGAACTTTTATGATTTCCTTTTTTTCAGACATAAATCTTTGGATTATCTGATATTTAGTTTTCTTTAAGGATAACTTTTTAATATTTTATTGTTTTGTAGAAACCAACACAAAGAGATAGGATATAAATTAGCAAACAGACCAAAAAAGAAATGAATTAACTGACTAAAAAACAAAGATCAACAGGAGCATCTTCCTCAGAATGAAGCCCACAAAACTGTGTCACCAGGTGCAGTGAACATACTGGTACCCCGTTCAGATCCCCTCAGAATCTCCTCAGGCTACACTGCAACCTTCTTTGAAGGATGGCCCCTGGGCTATTGGAGCCACCTCCAGTTAGAAGGTTGGAGATGCCTGGGAGTTCACATCCCCCAAAATAGCTGGTAGCCAGCCACTGACTAGCATACAAAAGCCCAGCTCCCTAGCCTCGAGACAGGATGAACTCACAGATGTATCTTATGCTACACAGCTCTCCACAGGATCAGAGTGAGTCCAGGAAGTCATCTAAACCTGTACCCTGCTTGTCTGCATCCCCTTTCCTATCCTGCTTCCTTCACTCCCTTGCTAGTTTGACCTAGGTGCAATTTCTTAATAAATCACTTCCACCTGAAACTTTGGCTCAGAGTCCTGGGAGAAGTCAGTCGAAGACACTAGGTATTCCATTTTGGTGGACAGACAACGTGGGAATTCATCCTTTCATACATGTACATTGAATACCTCTTATACATACTGAGTACTATTAAAACACCTTCATGTTTATATGTATGATACAGTTCATACTTGCATGAAAAGTACAAATTTATTAATAAGATGTGGAGACTCACAGTATGATTTGAGGCCACATATCACTTATTCATGCAGAAAATATTAAATATCCCCTAAATACACATGGTGGGTTCCCAAAGAGATGGGGAAGAAGTGCCCATAGCTTCATGATCAGGAAAGTCTTGGAGTGGGTCTTATGTTCTGGGTTTTAGAAGGCAGATAACATTTCCAAACAAAAAGTTGGAAGTGGAGGGTATGTTAACTGAGGGAAATAGTATGGGTAGTTGGACATGTAAGGTTGAGAACACAAAGAAAGCCATAGTGGCAAACGGGTTCCTGAGAGGATCCCCTGTCTTCTGAAAGGCTGAATCTCTGCTATATAACTTCAACCTTTACTCACCCACCCATATCTCATGGTCATATAATATGATTCGGATCAGTGGGTCATTCTGCTCTTGCATAATGGACACACATCTTAGGAGACATGTTCAGGTATACAGAAAACATTACATATTTTTTCCTGTATAATTGTTCTTGTAAACCTCCATTCCACTGGGGTGGTAGAAATGTAATCTTCATTAAATTGTGTGTCCCTCTAGCTACACCTTCTCTCTCAAGCTGCATCATCTAAGTTCCAGGAGCCTTTGGGGGAATTTAGTAGGGCCCTGATAACCTTCAACTCAGCATCTGATACCTAGGTTATCAGGCATAGGCAAATCGCTGCTGAGTTGACCCTAATTCCTATACTCAAGCTGCCTTCAGGTCCCACTGCTATTCCCATGCTACACTATAGCATGATACACTCTAGCACTCTGGGAGTTGGCTTTCATATTCTCCCAGAGTGGGTAAGAGGCAAGGTCTCATTTTTCCTTAAACTCCCATCATTTCCCTTTCCCCTCTTCTTTTCCCTGTACTCATAAAATAATTTTTAGTGACAAGGCAGGAGTTGGTGCAAATATTATTCAGTTTTTTCCCTCCCAAACATTGTTTATTCATTGAGCACTTTCCATCCTTAAGGGCTTTGAAACTCTGAAGTGAGAAAGAGACATCCTGTTCTCTTTCTGCTCTCATAGCTCGAAATGGAGGGTGGAAGAAAACATAAAAAGTAACAGGGCAGGGAATAGAGTGAGGCATCTGAGGTACCTACAGCACAAAATGTAAGGACATACTCACTCTCAGGAACATATAAATGCTCACTCTACAGAACTCTGAGAATGAGAGCCTCCTAAATTTTGTGCCCTAAACACATCACTTGCCTCACCCTAATCCCAGACTTGGAAAGAAATACCAATCATTACCAAAAAAGCATTTAAGAATAAAAATTTTAGCCTGACATAGATAAAATAAATGTCAACAGTGGCTCTCTCTTCATAGTGGATGATTGATGATATCTATGTTCTTTATTATATTAAATATTTTTAATAATTTTCTCCAATAAACATGTAATAATTCTATAATTAAAAATAAAACTACATAAAATAAAATTACTGTAAAATATTGACAATTAGGAAAGCTAGGTGAGGTATGTATGCGGGTTCTTTGTACTATTCTTACAGTTTTTCTGTGAGCTTGAGATTATTTCAAATTAAAATTTTGTTTAAGTCATGAAAAATCAAAAGCTTTATTCAAAATTTTAAAAATATGTATTAAAATAGTTAAAACCCCCCTGGTCCAAAGTATGTTGGAGACCGTCCCAAAATATTTGTAAGTCTTGGAGGTCAACATAGTTTCTCCAACTTTGCCTATATGGGCTGTTTGGATCACCAAATTTAGGAAACTTTAAAAAAAGATTCATTTACATTTTTATAGTGAATAAAGGTTAGCGTGTGTGAAACAGATGATGTTACTTGAAGACTTTCGAAAAGAATTTCTATACAGCTTGAGCTGTAGGTCAAGCTCTATATCCAGTGGAGTTTTTATTTTTATTTTTTGGTTTATTTTCTAATGTTATGCCTGCTAAAGTAGTTGACCTTAAGCTCCACTCCAGATCATTTGGACTGGCAGCATGTTTTGGTTATCACTGTTAGCTATTCCTCAATATATGATCAAGTGTAAACCCTGAAATCACTGAGCAATTTCTCACTGATGCCATTTTCAACACTACATGAACATATGCCCCAAACTGGAAAGGTAAATATTTCAACTTGGAATAGAGAAAAAATGGATTCTTTTTGTTTGTTTTTGTTTTTGAGATGAAGTCTTCCTCTGTTGCCCAGGCTGGAGTGCAGCGGCAATCTCGGCTCACTGCAACATTTGCCTCCCGGATTCAAACAATTCTCCTGCCTCAGCCTCCCGAGTAGCTGGGATTATAGGTGCCCGCCACCACGCCCGGCTAATTTTTGTATTTTTAGTAGAGACAGGGTTTCACCATGTTGGCCAGGCTGGTCTCGAACTCCTGATCTCAGGTGACCTGCCCTTAGCAAATTTCAAGTATACAATATAGTATTAACTGCTGTCACTATGCTGTACAATAGATATCCAGAACTTATGCATCTTGTCTAGCTGAAACTTTATACTCTGTGACCAACAGGGGCTGGGTTGGAGGGATGTGGGTTTTAAATGTATGGGTAAAATATGGGATATGTGGTAAAAAAAAGAATACACTTTATGCTTTGGAGAAGTTTTAGGTTTACAACAAAATTAAACAAAACCTGCAGAAAATTCCCAGATACTTTCTACCACACATATGCACAGCCTCTCCAACTATCAACATCTTCCAGAGAATGGTAGACTTGTTACAATCAATGTACCTACATTGACAACTCTGTGTCACCCGTAGTCCATAGTTTACCTTAAGGTTCATTCTTAGTGTTGTACATTCAGTGGGTTTTGACACGTCTATACTGGCATGTATCCACTATTATATGGAATGGCTATGTAACTATTCTGAATGGTATTATAATAGTGAGAATAGATCCTCTGTGCTTCACTTATTTGTCACTCCTCCACATTAACCTCTGGCAACCACTGATCCTTTTATTGTCTTCATAGTTTTGCCTTTTCCAGGATGTCACATAGTTGGAATCAGGCAGTATGTAGCCTTTTCAGATTAGCTTCTTTCACTTAGTAATATGTACCTAAGTTTCCCCCCTGTCTTTTTATGGCTCAGTAGCTCATTCTTTTTAGTGCTGAATATGATTCCATCGTTGGATGTACTACAGTTTATCCATTCATCTACTGAAGGACATCTTGGTAGCTGCCAAGTTTTTGGCAATTATGAATTAAGTTGCTTTAAACATGAGTGTACGGGTTTTGTGTGGACATAAGTTTTCAACTCCTTTGGGTAAATACCAAGGAGTATGTTTAATTTTCTAACAAACTGCCAAACTGCCTTCCAAAGTGGCTATCTCATTTTGCAATAAATGAGAGTTCACATCCTTGCCAGCATTTGGTATTGTCAGTGTTTTGAGTTTTGGCTGTTCTAATAGATGTGTAGAGGTATCTCATTGTTGTTTTAATTTGCATTTCCCTAATGATATGTGATGTGGAACATCTCTTAACATGCTTATTTCCCATTTGTGTATCTTCCTTGAAAAGGTATCTGTTCAGAGTCTTTGCCAATCTCCCTTCCAACTTAATTGAGACAAATTAATGACAAATTAAACTTAATGACAAATTAAAAATTATATATTTTAAAAGTATACAATGTACTATTTTGGTATATGTATACACTGTAAAGTGGTTACCACTATCAAGCTAATTAACATATCCATTACCTCATATGGTTACCTTTTTTTGGTGAGAATATTTAAGTTCTACTTTCTTAGTGAATTCCAAGTATATGATATGTTATTGTTAACTATAGTCACTATGCTATATATTAGATCTCCAGAACTTGTTTCTTCTGCATAACTGAATCTTTGTATCCTTTGACCAACATTTCCCCATTTCCTCTGTCCTATATCCCGTGGCAAACACCATTCATTCTACCTTCTGCTTCTATGAGTTCGACTTGTTTAGATTCTACATAAAAGAGTTATCATGCAGTATTCATCTTTCTGTGCCTGGCTTATTTAACTTAGCATCATGTCCTCCAAATTCACCTATGTTGTTGCAAATGACAGGATTTCCTACTTTTTTTTCTTTTTTTTTTTTTTGAGACGGAGTCTCTGTCGCCCAGGCTGGAGGGCAGTGGCGCAATCTCGGCTCACTGCAAGCTCACCTCCTGGGTTCACGCCATTCTCCTGCCTCAGCCTCCGGAGTAGCTGGGACTACAGGCGCCTGCTACCACGCCCGGCTAATTTTTTCTGTATTTTTTTAGTAGAGACGGGGTTTCACAGTGTTAGCCAGGATGGTCTCCATCTCCCGACCTCGTGATCCGCCCACCTTGGCCTCCCAAAATGCTGGGATTATAGGCGTGAGCCACCGTGCCCGGCTGATTTCCTACTTTTTAAAGGTAGAATAATATTCCATTGTGTATATGTGTAAATATATATATGTGTGTGTGTGTGTGTGTGTGTGTGTGTGTGTGTGTGTGCTGCAATGCATCTGGGAATGTAGATATCTTTTCAAGATACTGATTTTATGTCTTTTGGATGTGTTTCCAGAAATGGAATTGCTGGATCATAGAGTAGTTCTAGTTTTAATTATTTGAGGAAGCTCTATATGGTTTTCCATAGTGGCTGTGCCAATTTACATTCCCACCAACAGTATACAAGAATTTCAATTTCTGTATATGCTTGCCAACATTTGCTATCTTTTGATGTTTTGATAATAGCCATTCTAAGGTATAAGGTAATATCTCATTTCAGTTTTGCTTTATTTTCTCTATTTTTTTGAGACGGAGTCTCACTCTGTCACCCAGGCTGGAGTGCAGTGGCACGATTATGGTTCAGTGCAACCTCCATCTCCCTGGTTCAAGCAATTCTTCTGCCTCAGGCTCCTGAGTAACTGGGATTACAAGCATGCACCACCACTCCTGGCTAATTTTTGTATTTTTAGTAGAGACAGGGTTCCACCATATTGACCAGGCTAGTCTCAAATTCCTGACCTCAGGTGATCTGCCCACCTCAGCCTCCCAAAGCGCTGGGATTATAGATGTGAGCCACTGTGCCTGGCTTAGTTTTGATTTTCATTTCCCTGATGATTAGTGATGTTGAGCATTTTCTTTCATGTACTGTTTGGCCATTTATATGTCTTCTTTTTAAACTTTTTTTAGTTGTTTAAATTTATGGCATAGTATGTCTTCATCTAAGAAATGTCTATTCAGGTCTTTTTCCCGTTTTTAAATTGTGTTTATCTGTTTTCTCGCTATTGAGTTCTTGTTCATTTTCTTATTATTAACTTTAAAGAGTTCATTGTATATTTTTATTAATAGTCCTTTATTAAATATGCATTTTGCAAATATTTTCTCCCAGTCTATGGCTTGTTTGTTTTCTCATTCTCTTGACAGTGTTCCACAGAGCAGAAGTTTTCATTTTAATTAAGTCCAGCTTATCAATTATTTATTTCATGGACCATCACTTTGGTGTTGTATCTAAAAAGTCATCACTATGCCCAAAGTCATCTAGATTCTCTCCTGTGTTGTCTTCTAGGAGTGTTAT
The DNA here is from genome assembly GCF_028858775.2 of Pan troglodytes. Taxonomy (NCBI): domain Eukaryota; kingdom Metazoa; phylum Chordata; class Mammalia; order Primates; family Hominidae; genus Pan; species Pan troglodytes. Next base: position 37,755,937 of record NC_086015.1, read on the forward strand.
GGTTTTGCATTTTACATTTCGTTCTATGGTCTATTTTGAATCAGTTTTCGTGAAGGGTGTAAAGTCTGTGTCTAGATTCATTTTTTTCTATGTGTCCAGTTGTTCCAATATCATTTGTTGAAAAGATTATGTTTTCTACATTGTATTACCTTTTCTCCTTTGTCAAAAATCAGTTGCCTGTATTTATATGTGGGTCTATTTCTGGGATGTCTATTATTCTGTTCTGTTGATCTACTGTCTATTTTTTTGCCAATAACACTGCTTGGTGCTGTACTTTATAGCAAGTCTTAAAAGTCGAATAGTTTCAATCCTCCAACTTTGCTTTTATCTAATATTGTGTTAGTTATTTTGGGTCTTTTGGGTCTTTGTATAAACTTTAGAATCAGTTTGTTGAAAACAACAAAATAATTTACTAGGATTTTGACTGGGATTGTGTTGAATCTAGAGAATAAATTAAGAAAAATAGCTATCTTGATAATAGTGAGTCTTCCTACCCATGAACATGAACTATCTCTTTATTGTTTTAGTTCTTCTTGGATTTCCCTATCAGAGCTTTGTAGTTTCTTTCATATAGATCTTGTTGCTGCCCTTTTAAAAGTATATACATAGAAAGACATATATGTAATGTGTTGCAATTTATGTTTAAAGTTTTCCCAACTATTTATTTTATTACTCTACTTGCATAACATGGTAAAATAAAACCAAGCTATTGGCCAGTTTCTGAAAGTTTCCCATAAACAACAATTAGGTGGTGACAATTGCTATAAATGGTGGCAACTTTTGATCAAGACTGTCATGGAAGGGCCCTGTAGATATGTTTCATTTCCAACAAGAATATGACATCATGGCTAACATAAACTGTACTAACATTGATAGTTACAGCTGGTTACAATTCCGAATCTCTTTCATGAAGCTAGCAAGTCAGGTGAAATAATTTTTTAAAGTCTTATAATGGTTAAGGTCAAGAAATATAGAAATACATGGAAAAGTGTTAGGAGTGTTCCTGATTACTGATTAAAGGAGACTAAAGAGACATGACAATTAAATGTAGTGCATTATTCTGGACTGGCAGAAACACAGCAATAAAAGGTGAATTAAAATCCATAAACTTTAATACGGATAGTGAATTAGATAATAGTATTGTATCAATGTTAAATTTCCTGATTTTGATAATTGCACAGTGCTTATCTAAGAGAATCTCCTAGTACTTTAGAAATACACACTGAAGTATTTAATGGTACAATGTTTCCCTTTTCCAAATGATACAGAAAGAATACATACATTTGCATATACAAAGTGAGAATGATAAAGCAAATGCAGACAAATGTACGCAAACTGGGTAAAGAGTATATGAAAATCTGTACTAGTCCTTGCAATTTTTCTGTAAGTTAAGAAAGGTTTACAACTATGGCACAGGCATGGTGGCTGACGCCTGTAATCCCAGCACTTTGAGAGACTGAGGCAGGTGGATCACTTGAGTTCAGGAGTTCGAGACCAGCCTGGCCAAAATGGTGAAACCGCATCTCTACTAAAAACACACAAAAAATTAGCTTGGTGTGGTGGCGCATGCCTGCAATCCCAGCTACTTGGGAGGCTGAGGCATGAGAATCACTTGAACCCAGGAAGTGTAGGTTGTGGTGAGCCGAGATTGCACCACTGCACTCCAGCCTGGGCGACAGAGGGAGACACCATCTCACATACACAAACACACACACACAGGTTTACAACTATGTCTTTGACATAGTTTCTTGATTTCATTCTAATAATCTAGACTTTTTTTTTTTTTTTTTTTTTTTTACCTCACTCAATAGCTGCAGTTAGACTATTTGGCCTAAATATGTAAACATAAGAGGAAAATTTTTTAAGTATCACATACTGTTCTACCAATACATAGCTGCTAGATGGAATATATAAAATTGAAGAGAAAGAAAAGTTTCATCATAGAATCTTACACCATTTTGTTCTGCTATTCATGATATTAACTCTAATTAAAGATGACAGGGCTGTAAGTAGTTTTTTCCTTTAGTGAAGGAGATCTGGGAGAAGATGGTATATCTCTTTCTTTTCATGAGATATTGGAAGCATTTAGGAGTAAAGGGCTGCGACATCAGCAATTTTACTCACAAATGATCCAGAAAATAAAAATATGAGAGAGGTCCGGGCATGGTGGCTCACGCCTGTAATCTCAGCACTTTGGGAGGCTGAGGCAGGCGGATCACGAGGTCAAGAGATCGAGACCATCCTGGCTAAGGCTGTGAAACCCTGTCTCTACTAAAAATACAAAAAAATTAGCTGGGCGTGGTGGCAGGCGCCTGTAGTCCCAGCTGCTCGAGAGGCCGAGGCAGGAGAATGGTGTGAACCCGGGAGGCGGAGCTTGCAGTGAGCCAAGATCGCGCCACTGCACTCCAGCCTGGGCGACAGAGCGAGACTCTGTCTCAAAAAAAAAAAAAAAAAAAAAAAAAAAAAAAAAAAAAAAAAAAGAGAGAGAAAGAGAATGAGAAAAAGAGAGAGAGAGACTAATAAAGCAAAGGTGGCATAACTTTAACAAGTGGTGAATTGCAATAAAGAGTATACAAGAAGCCGGGCGCCGTGGCTCATGCCTGTAATCCCAGCACTTTGGGAGGCTGAGACAGGCGGATCACAATGTCAGGAGATCGAGACCATCCTGGCTAACATGGTGAAACTCCGTCTCTACTAAAAATACAAAAAATTAGCCGGGCGTGTTGGTGGGCGCCTGTAGTCCCAGCTACTCCGGAGGCTGAGGCAGGAGAATGGCGTGAACCCGGGAGGCGGAACTTGCAGTGAGCGGAGATCGCACCACTGCACTCCAGCTTGGCGAACAGCGCGAGACTCCATCGCAAAAAAAAAAAAAAAAAAAAAAAAAGTATACAAGAGTTCTTTGTACCATCTCTTTCTCTCTCTTGAAATTTTTCTGTTTTTTAAAAATTATTTCAAAATTTTAAAATTACAGGAAAATATCAACAAATATATTATGAATTCTCATATAGTCCCTTCTCCTCATAACCCTCATTCTCTAGTATCACTACTAATTCCAGGTAACATGATCGTCTTTATAAGTTGTCTACAATGGCAAATGCCTAGCTCCACCTCAGTTTGCTACTGCATTTTTCTCAGCCTGCATCTCAAACACTGTGACTACCTATACGTGAGTATGAGTCAGTTGAGAACTTCAATGTTCACAGAAAATCCATCAGGATTGGTCAGACTGGCCAGGATCATTTGGCAGCTTATACAATTAAGCAAGTGTGTAGCATCAATATGCCCTTTTTGTGTGTGTGTGAGAAGGAGTCTCGCTCTGTCGCCCGGACTGGAGTGCAGTGGTGCGATCTCGGCTCACTGCAAGTTCCGCTTCCCAGGTTCACGCCATTCTCCTGCCTCAGCCTCCGGAGTAGCTGGGACTACAGGCACCCGCCAACACGCCCGGCTACTTTTTTTGTATTTTTTAGTAAAGACGGGGTCTCACTGTGTTAGCCAGGATGGTCTCGATCTCCTGACCTCTTGATCCACCCGCCTCGGCCTCCCAAAGTGCTGGGATTACAGGCGTGAGCCACCGCGCCCGGCTGCCCATTTTTAAATCTATGCTGTTCAGTTGAAATCCTAAAAACGTAACAGAAGCTACTTTGCATTGAAAACAGATTACTTTGAGGTTTTCTATTTGCATAAATACTGAGTGACTGAGGGCTCTGCAACTGCTGTCTGCAGCTGACCTGATGTAGTGCCCTTTGGCCTCTCCAGACTTCCAGTCTCTGTGTTTACAATATTTATTTTCATGATTTCCTTCAGTATTAAGTCAAGGTCAATTAGCATATCATTCCTCACCAAAACAGTGAATAAAGCAGTATGTGGATTGACATTCAGTCCAACCTTTTTTATTTGCATATTGGTGCCCTCCCTTGCTGTCTATGTAATCAGTCCAGATATAAAAGCACACTTTCCAGACTAGTAATATTATAAAAAATAATATTAATTAGTAATATTACTAATTTATTTTATTGGATTTCGGATATTTAAGATAGCTAATAAGTAATTTATATTTAGTAGAGGATTTGAAGAGGAAGATATGTAATCATATGGTTATCTATGCTCAGGAATGTTTGGTGAAAAATATTTTGTAAATAATTTAGTGTAAAATATAATCAGTGGAATTAGATGAATATGTTTCAATCAGTGGAGTATTTGGGGACTGATATGGTTTGGATATTTGTCCTGCCGAAATCTCACGTTGAAATGTAATCTTCAGTGTTGGAGGTGGGGCCTGATAGGAGGTGTTTGGGTCATGGGCTAGATCCCTCTTGGCTTGGGGCTATCCTCACGGTAGTGAGTGTGTACTCCTGAGGTCTGGTTATTTAAAAGTGTGGCACCTCCCCTCCCTTGCTCCCACTCTCACCATGTGACGTGGCTGCTCCTGTTTCACTTTCTGCCATGAGCAAAAGCTCCTTGAGGGCCCCATCAAAAGCTAAGCAGATGTTAGTGCCATGCATATGCAGACTACAGAACCGTGAGCCAATTAAACTTCTTTTCTTATTAAATTATCCAGTCTCAGGTATTTCTTTACAGCAACGCAAAGACTGGTCTAGCACAAGAGCACAGGCATTATAAAAAAGAAACGTTTGTATAGTTTCTACAGTTTTGTAGTCAAAAAGTGAAGTGAGACAAGAAAAGAGGTGGGATCTGACCAAGGGTGATGGAGATCTTGACTGAAAACAGGTTGCATAACCATATGATTGCATGCTAATGACTTCTGCCCGTGTGAATTATATTGCAATGGGCAATGTTGCAGGAAAATAAAATAAGTTGTATACCAGAGGTAATGGAGCACTTAGGGGTTTATTGGAAATATGTCATTAGACAAAGTTTGAGGAAAAGACTTAAAAATTAAGGCTGGGCACAGGTGGCTCACTCCTGTAATCCTAGAGCTTTAGGAGGCTGAGGTGGGAGAATCGATCACTTGAGGCCAGGAGTTTGACACTAGCCTAGGCAACATAGTGAGAACTATGTCTCTGCAAAAAATAAAAAAAATTAGCCAGGCATGGTGGTGTCTGCTTTTAATCCCAGCTACTCAGGAGGCTGAAGCAGGAGGACTACTTTGAGCCCAGGAGTTTGTGCCTGCAGTGAGCTATGATCACACCACCATACTCCTGCCTGGGCAATAGAGTAAGACCCTACACCTATAATATATATATATATATATATATGTATTAAATTATCTGGCATAGATTTTAGATAAAAGGAATATACTGCACCTGTGAGTTCCTCAGTATCTTGGCCACCATGTGCACCTATTGTTTCTTCCCCTGGTGTAGTTACAACCTGTGGAAACCAATCAAGAATCTGTGGATCCATATGGACTTACTTGTCTTGCTTATCAGTGCTACCATATGGAGAAAATCCGGAAAGGCGGACAACGAAGCTTCCTATTCTCACTGCTTTTGAGCATTGACTTGATATGAACATGAGAGGAGCTGGCTATTCTGGCTATTTCCTCAGTCCTTACAGGAGATGGGAGACCAAGGTGAGATGGGTCAAACTCAAAAAAGAAAACATTCTCCTGTAAGATGGGCTTTGATAATAAATAGAACAAGAAGTCATTGAGCAATCTTCCCTGTTTGCCAAGAGCTGACTCCTGCTCTGCACAGAATAGCTTGGTCCAACTAAAGAGATAAATATCTGTGAGAATACATACATTATAGTTTATTTTCTACGTCCAATAACGTCATTTGATAAATCAGTTTTGCGCCAATAGTTCATTCTGTTAGCTCTCCAAGCTTCTTTGTCATTAATTTTGTTGCGTGAATTTCCAAGATTTGTTAACAACAATGTAATTTTTTTTTTTTTTTTTTTTTTTTTTGAGACAGAGTTCTCACTCTGTCGCCCAGGCTGGAGTGCAGTGGCGCAATCTCGGCTCACTGCAAGCTCCGCCTCCCGGGTTCACACCGTTCTCCTGCCTCAGCCTCCTGAGTAGCTGGGACTACAGGCGCCCGCCAACACGCCTGGCTAATTTTTTGTATTTTCAGTAGAGACCAGGTTTCACAGTGTTAGCCAGGGTGGTCTCGATCTCCTGACCTTGTGATCCACCCACCTCGGCCTCCCAAAGTGCTGGGATTACAGGCATGAGCCACCACACCCAGCCAACAATAATGGAATTTATTCCTGTTTTTGTTACCTAGAGTGCAACATTGAATGATGTTTTTCTAGTTTGGGTCTCTTCTCCTATGTTTGTAACAAGACTTACTAGCTTTATTAGAAGTCATTATTTTGCACTAATTCAAGAAAGACACACAATAGATTTTTACCAGCAAGATCACTGCTCCTTTTTGAAAACAAAATTACATTTTGATGAATTTATACCAGTAATTGACAAAGTTTTAGAACAGACTATATACTGTGGACTAGGGAAAAATGAATTTCTGAGCTCCCCACGAAATGTCCAAATAGTCATAGTCATATAAAAAATCTAGTTGTATACACATATCCATTATATATTTGTCCTAAAGATCTGTGACAACTCATTAGGAGCTACTTGTTTTTGTTTGTTTGTTTGTTTGTTTTGTTTTGTTTTAAACGGAGTCTCACTCTGTTGCCCAGGCTGGAGTGCAGTGGTATGGTATCGGCTGACTGTAACCTCCAACTCCCAGGTTCAAGCAATTCTCCTGCCTCAGCCTCCCCAGTAGATGGGATTACAGGCGCCTGCCACCACACCCAGCTCATTTTTGTATTTTTAGTAGAGATGGAGTTTCACCATCTTGGCCAGGCTGGTCTTGAACTCCTAACCTCGTGATCCACCCATCTCGGCATCCCAAAGTGTTGGGATGACAAGCTTGAGCCACCGCGGCAGGCCGATGTTCAGAGATTTTAATGTGACTTTCTTGAGAAACGTAGTTAACAGCTGTCCTCAAATTTTAACTTTCATCCCTTCCCCATCCCTTTCTGGAGAGGAAAAAACTGTTTTATGGACGGTGAGGGGACTTAAGACTTTTAAAAGTGGATTGAAACAAGGATCTCTTGCTGGGTGTGGTGGCCGAGCCGAGATCATGCCACTGCACTCCAGCCTCAGTGACCGAGTAAGACTCCATCTCAAAAAAAAAAAAAAAAAAAATCTCTGAACATCATTCTCAGAAAAATAAATTGTATTCTATTTTATTGTTACAAATTAAACATTTAATACTTGCACATGACTTCAAAAAAACTGTTGCAAAATTTGTGGCAAATAGTTGGGCAGTTCCTCAAAAAGTTCAATATAGAGTTACTATGTGACTCAGCAATTCTACTCCTAGGTATATACCCAAGAGAAATAAAAATAGACAAAAATGTGTATGCAGATTTCATAACAGTATTATTCATGATAGCCAAAGAAAAAAAGACCCAAATGTCCATCAACTGATGAGTTAATAGAGAAAATATGGTATATTCATACAATGAAATATTATTCATCCATAAAAAGGTAGGGAGCAGTGATACATGCTACAACATGAGCCATGAAAATACACTAAGTGAAAGATGCCACCATAAAAGACTGCATATTGTATGATTCCATTTATATGAAATACCCAGAATAGGCAAATCCACAGGACAGAAATTAGATTAGTGGTGCCTATGAGCTGGGAATTCCCTAGAGGGAGAATGGAGAGTGACTGCTAAAGGATGTGGGGTTTCTTTTGTGGCGACAAAAATGTTCTGAAATTAGATAGGGATGATGGTGGCACACCTCTCTGAATATACTAAAAAAAACATTGAATTGTGCACTTTAAATGAGTGACCTTTTTTTAAGACAGCAGACTTAGGATGAGTTTTATGGTATATAAATCATAACCCAATGAAACTGTTATTTTCTAAAATGTGCTAACTTTTTGTTTAATAATGCAACTAAAGAGCAGAGAGGAACTTGCTCATGAAGCTAAGCTCAAGTGGGTAGTGGAGTTATGATTGGATGTCATCCCTGCCAATCTTTACTGCCCTAAGCGGGGTTATATTGGGGGTTGGAGCAAACATCTCCTTTAAAGCCAGTGTCTGGTTGAGAGGATAATCTCCCCTTCCCTAATGCCTTCCCCTCAAAAAAGTTGGAGGATCTCACAGCAGAGGTTTAAGGATTATTTAAGAAAAGGACTGAAACCGTCCAGGCATGGTGGCTCATGCCTGTAATCCCAGCACCTTGGGAGGCCAAGGGAGACAGATCACCTGAGGTCAGGAGTTCGAGACCAGCCTGCCCAACATGGTGAAACCCCATCTCTACTAAAAATACAAAAAATTAGCTGGGCGTGGTGGCAGGTGCCTGTAATCCCAGCTACTCAGGAGGCTGAGGCAGGAGAATCACTTGAACCCGGGAGGCAGAAGATGCAGTGAGCTGAGATCGGGCCACTGCACTCCAGCCTGGGCAACAAGAGCGAAACTCCATCTCAAAAAAAAAAAAAAAAAAAAAAAGGACTGAAACCAATGTGATAGTACCTGAATGTTGTTCATTATGATTTTCCGTTAAGCAGTTGTTCTCAACCTTGTCAGCATGTTGGAATCACCTGGGGAGTTTTAACAATACCAATGCCTGGGTCCCACCTCCAGAGATTCTGACTTACCTGTTCTGAGGTGTGGCCTGAGGACTGGAACTTTAAAAGCTCCCCAAGTGATTCCAGTGTGCAGGCAAGGTTGGGGGGCATTGCCATGGAGAAAAAGGAGCAGCAGAATATTTCACTAATTACTGTTTCTTTGGAGTTCTGAAATTTTCACTTATTGTTCATTTTTAAAGGCTTGAAATTGGGCTTAGCCCAAATAAATGATGTTGACAAATGCCTAGAATAGCTAAATTATTCTTAGTAGTAGTATTTCAGTTACTGTTTTCATTACTAACTTTTGGCTTCCAAGAGCCATGTTATTAAGTTTGACAAAAGTAAACAATCACATAGAAATAACTCCAAAACACTCTGGCAAAGATAATCTATATCTGGTTAACTGAACTTTAGTCAAAATGAGCAGTTCAGATCCTTCTTTAAGACTGAAATTGCTGCTGTACCTTCAGAACAGTGTAGAAAAAAAAAGACTGTAATACTTATAAGAACGTAATCAGCTTTCTCAGAAAGTCACAGTTAATCTTTTATTTCAAAAGAATGAGTAATATTGTTTATTGCTTTTTCTTCAGAAAACTCCAAAGTGCTTGAGAACCACAAACCAATGCTTCTGAAATCATACCTTCAGAAACACTTTTAGTGGCTCATCATTTCCATCAACAGTGAACTATGCCCGAGGCCACATCTGTAAAGCTTTTTATGGTTCCTTTGACTTATTTAAAAGTATTTTTTAAATCAAAATTTTACTTGTAAATGTGAACATTTATGTATACATATTGTATTTCAATAAAATATTTTAATTATACACATGAATAATAATTTTTTTTTTCCAGACAGAGTTTTGCCCTTACTTCCCAGGCTGGAATGCAATGGCACGATCTCGGCTCACTGCAACCCCCGCCTCCCAGTTCAAGCGATTCTCCTGTCTCAGCCTCCCAAGTAGCTGGGATTACAGGCATGTGCCACCAGACCTGGCTAATTTTGTCTTTTTAGTAGAGATGGGATTACACCATGCTGGCTACACTGGTCTCAAACTCCTGACCTCGGGTGATCTGCCCACCATGAATAATTTTTAAAGGTCAAATAGTTCAATAAACTTGACAGTAAAAAATAGCACACCTTTCCCCATTTTTCCTTTCCACTCCCCATAAGTAACCTGTTTAAGCATTTTTTTTTGGTACTTACTACCATATTTCTAAATACCAGTTTATGAGGCCATTTTTAAAAATTTTTCAAAATTAAATATTAGCTATTCTTTTCCAAATGGAAATTGAGAATTTATTTTTCTTACATTTCCATTTTCCTTTCCTCACTTTCACTTCCTCTCATCCCATTTTTCCAATATATTTAAATCACAATTTGTGGTTAGCTTAATATCCATAGTAATTTTATTATGAACTATGTAACTATTGTTTATTACTGAGCCACATAGAAAATTGTGATTATATCTCCTTTCTGTGCAATTTTTTGTGCATGCAACCTGTGAATATATAATTGCCTTGGTTTTTTGTTTAATATTTCACATATTTAGCATTAATTCATTCTCAAAATATTTGTGAGAATCATAAAACTTTTCCCAATGGCTATAAACACATAGAAGTTTATCAGTGCAATTGCTTGATATTTCTCCTGGAGCCCTCTGTTCTGTCCTAGCCTAGGCTGATTGCTTTCTAGGTGGGCTACACAGCTGTCTTGACTTCATTTTACTAAAATTCAAGGAATTCCCTTCTCTGGTTTATTGTATCTTGGATTCTGTAGTTTTCTCCTTCTTGGTTTATACCTGCATATTGTCTGGATTCTATAGTTTTCTCCTTCTTGGTTTATACCTGTATTTTGTGAGGCATATCCTCCACTGGAAGATAAATTATTTAAGACCTAGTATTTCTAACTGCATTTATTCTACACTTACTATTGAGTGGTTTGTCTATAGAATTCTATGTTGTAAATAACTTTATCTTGCATTTTAGAAGACATTGCTCAAAGTCTTCTGGATTTCAGTGTTTTCACTGAGCAGTTGTAGAATGCTTTATTTCAATTGTAGTAAACTTTCAAGATGATGTATCTTGACATAGTTCATTGTAATGTATTTTTCCAGGCACTCATTAACCCTTGCAATCTGGAAATCCATGTCCTTTAATTTGGAGAAATTTTGTCTTAACTCTTTGAAAATTTCTCCCCTCTATTTGCTCTGTTTTCTCTTTCCAGAACTCTTATTTGTTGGATGTTGGACTTCCTGGACTAGATGCCCTCACTAATTTTCATATTTTTTTCTTCTATTTTTCCGTATCTTTGATTTTTATTCTGCTTTCTAGGGGACTTCCTCTGTTGTAATTTTCAACCTTTCTATTGCAAAGGGCCTACAGGTCCCATGCAAGTTTGAAATCCAATAGGGCAGTCATTGAAACTTAAAGTTCCAAAATGATTTCCTTTGACTCTATGTCTCACATCCATGTCATGCCGATGCAAGAACTTGGCTCCCATGGCCTTAGGAAGCTCCACTTCTGTGACTTTGCAGGGTACAGCACCCCTCCCAGGTGCTTTCATGGGCTGGCGTTGAGTGTCTGCAGCTTTTCCAGGTGCACACTGCAAGCTGTTGGTGGATCTACCATTCTGGGGTCTGTAGGATGGTGGCCCTCTTCTCACAGCTCCACTAGGCAGTGCCCCAGTGGAGACTCTATGTGTGGGTTCCCACCCCACATTTCCCTTCTGCACTGTCCTAGTAGAGGTTCTCCATGAGGGCTCCACCCCTACAGCACATCTCTGCCTAGACATCCAGGTATTTCCATACATCCTCTGAAATCTGGGAGGAGGTTCCCAAACTTTAATTCTTGACTTCTGTGTACCTGCAGGCCCAACACCACATGTAAGCCACCAAAGCCTGGAACTTGCATCCTCTGAAGCAACAGCCTGAGCTGTACATTGGCCCCTTTTAGCCACAGCTGGAGCTGAAGCAGCTGGGATGCAGCACATCATATCGCATAGAGCAGGGGAGCTGCATAGAGAAGCGGGGGGCCCTGGGCCCAGCCCACAAAATTATTTTTGCCTCCTAGACCTCCAGGCCTGTGATGGGAGGGGCTGCCATGAAGGTCTCTGACATGCCCTGGAGACACTTTCCCCATTGTCTTGGTGATTAACATTTGGCTTCTCTTTACTTATGTAAATTTATGCAGCAGGCTTGAATTTCTCCCCAGAAAATGGGGTTTTCTTTTCTATTGCATCATCGGGCTGCAAATTTTCTGAAATTTTATGCTCTGCTTCCTCTTGAACACTTTGTTACTTAGAAATTCCTTCTGCCAGATACCCTAAATCGTCTCTCTCAAGTTCAAAGTTCCACAGATCTCTAGGGCAGAGGCAAAAGGCTGCCAGTCTCTTTGCATAGCAAGAGTGACCTTTACTCCAGTTCCCAAGAAGTTCCTCATTTCCACCTGAAATCACCTCAGCCTGGACTTTATTGTCCATGTCACTATCAGCATTTTGGTCAAAGCCATTCAACAAGTCTCTAGGAAGTTCCAAACTTTCCCACATTTTCCTGCCTTCTTCTGAGCCCTCCAAACTATTCCAACCTCTGCCCGTTACCCAGTTCCAAAGTCACTTCCACATTTCAGGTATCCTTACAGTACCACCCCACTCCTGGTACCAATTTACTGTATTAGTACATTTTCATACTGCTTTGAAGAAATACCTGAGACTGGGTAATTTATAAAGAAAAACAGGTTTAATGGACTTAGAATTTGACATGGCTGGGGAGGCCACAAAATCATGGTGGAAGGCAAATTGGGGGCAAAGGCACATCTTACATGGCAGCAAGCAAGAGAGCATGTGCAGGGGAATTGCCCTTTATAAAACCATCAGATCTCATGAGACTTTTTCGCTATCATGAGAATAGTGTAGGAAAAACCCATCCCCGTGATTCAATTACCTCCCACTGGTCCCTCCCATGACATGTGGGGATTACGGGAGCTATAATTCAAGATGAGATTTGGGTGGGGACACAGCCAAACCATATCACTCCCCAAATTGAACTCTGAATTCAGTGCAATTCCAATAAAAATCCCAGCAGGATTTTATACAGAATTTGACAAGCTGATTCTAAAATTCAAATGAAAATGCAAAGGTCCTACAACAGCTAAAATCACTTTGAGAAAGAAGAACAAAGCTGGAAGACTAACACCACTTACTTTCAAAAGGAATAAAGCTATGGACATCAAGACAGGGTGGTATTGGCATGAAGAGAGACAAATAGAGCAATGGAACAGGATAGAAAGAAGAGAAATAGACCCATACATATATGGACAACTGATTTCCCCAAAGTATGCAGAGGCAATTCGGTGGAGAAATTATAGTCTTTTCAACAAATGCCTCCACAGGAACAATTGGGCATCCATATGCATGAAACAAAAACAAAACAAAAAAATTAAAAAACAAAGCCTTTGGCCAAGCACAGTGGCTTACATCTGTAATCCCAGCACTTTAGGAAGCTGAGGTTGGAGGATTGCTTGAGGCTTGGAACTCAAGACTAGCCTGGGCAACATAGTGAGATCCCATCTCTTAAAAAAAGAAAAAACCTGGGTGTGGTGATGTGCACTGGTAGTCCTAACTACTCAGGAGCCTGAGGTAGGAGGATAACTTGAGCCTAGGAGTTGGAGGCTGCAGTGGGCTAGGATTGCACCACTGCACGCCAACCTGGGTGACAAAGCCAGATTCTGTCTCAAAAAAATTTTAAAAATTAAAAATTAAAAAAAATTCAATTAATGACTTTTACCCTATACAAAAATTAACTCAAAATGGATCGGGACATAAATATAAAACTATAACGCTCCCAGGAGAAAACATTAAGAGAAAATTTTTGTGACTTTGGATTAGGCAAAGACTGCTTAAATATAATGTCAAAAGCACAATCCATAAAAGAATAAATTGATAGAGGCTGGGTGCAGTGGCTCATGCCTGTAATCCTAGCACTTTGGGAGGCCACAGCAGGCAGATCACCTCAGGTCAGGAGTTTGAGACAAGCCTGCCCAACGTGTTGAAACCCCATCTGTACTAAAAATACAAAAATTAGCTGGGCTTGGTGGCACAGGCCTGTAATCCCAGCTACTTAGGAGGCTGAGGCAGGAAGATCGCTTGAACCCTAGAGGCCAAGGTTGCAGTGAGTTGAGATTGCACCACTGCACTACAGCTTGGGCAAGAGAGTGAGACTTCATCTCAAAAAAAAAAAAAAAAGAAGAAGAAATTGATAAATTGGACTTCAACAACATTTAAAATGTTCTACTCTTCAAGAGACACTGTTAAGAGCATGGAAAGCCAAGCCATAGACTCAGAGAAAATATTTTCAAAGTAAAATTATGATAAAGAGCCATATCTAAATTATATTAAGAACTCTCTAGTGCCAATAATAGAAAAACAAACAACACAGTTAAAATATGGGCAAAATATCTGAACATACGTGTCACCAAAGAAGACATATGGATGAAAAGATGCTCAACATCTTTAGTCATTAGGAAGATGTAAATTAAAATCAGAATGAGATACCATTGCAGACTTATTAAAATAAATAAAATTTAAAAGACTGACTATACCAACTGTTGTCAAGGATGTTTCTACACTGCTGGACAATAATCACTTTGGAAACCAACTTGGCAATTTCTTAAAAGTTAAACACATACCTATCATACAATCCTGCCATTCCAATCCTAAGTAGTTACCCAATGGAAGTGAAAGCATATATCCATACAAAGATTTGTTCACAAATATATGTAGGAAGTTTATGTAAAAGCCCAAAACAGGAAATAATTCAAATGTTCATCAAATAATGGATAAACAGAGTGTGGCATGTCCATACAACAAAATGTTATTCCACAATAAAGAGGAATGGACTATTGATACCTTCTACATCTCAACTCTAAAATAATTATGCTGAATGATAGAAGCCAGACATGAAAGATTACAAACTGTATGATTTCATTTTTATGAAATTCTAGGATGGAAAGCAATGTATAGTGACCAGAAAGCAGATCAGTGGGTGCCTGGGAAAGGGTATTGGATGGGGAAGAATCTGAAGAAGGGTTTACAAAGGGAAACAAGGAAACTTTTGGGGATTATAGGTAAGTTCATTATCTTGATTTTAATGGTGGAGATGGATACACACATATATACACACACACACGCATGCACTTATAAAACTGTGCACTTTAAATATGTATAGTTTGTATGTCAAGTGTACCTCAATAAATCCATTAAAAATTCAAGTATAGTTGTTTTGGTGAAGTTTTAGAATGTAGCAAAATAAATAGATACGGTTCATTTGTCACGTTTAACTAAAAATCGAATCACATAACTTTTTGAATAATTCTATTCTCATTTCGAAAACCACCCTTTTTTTGCTTTCGCTTTTTTGCTTGCTCTCTGTCTATCGCTCATTAATACTTCCATTCATGTATGCCCCACCTTGTTCATTTATGCCCCATCTTGTTCTCCAATCCAACTAAGTTCTGGGTTGGGTACTAGGGATTGGCCCCAGTGCAGTAAATTACCAAGAGTGGTTGGAATGTTATTGCCCAAGGATTAATTCCTAAGTTGAATCTGGTATAGATCTGTCTCTGAAGCAAGAAAATAGACTAAGCAATCGTTCAGGTTCTTTTCTCTTTTATATTTTATATATATGTGTATATATATATATATACACACACACACACACATATATAATATCAAAGTCATTAGTCATATTTAATTACTTTAAAATATATAAAATATATATTTGATATTTTGATATATATCAAACTCATTAAATTGTCATATTCTAAATGGTTAATCTTAAAAATGAAGGAGACAGGTAAATTAGACTATATATATTTTATATATATATTTGATATTTTGATATACATATCAAAGTCATTAAATAGTCATATTATAAATGGTAATCTTAAAAATGAAGGAGACAGGTAAATTAGACTATACATATTTTATATATATATTTGATATTTTGATATACATATCAAAGTCATTAAATAGTCGTATTATAAATGGTAATCTTAAAAATGAAGGAGACAGGTAAATTAGACTATACATATTTTATATATATATTTGATATTTTGATATACATATCAAAGTCATTAAATAGTCATATTATAAATGGTAATCTTAAAAATGAAGGAGGCAGGTAAATTAGATAGTGGGTCTTGGCATTTGCATCTTCATATACACTTCTACCCCTACCCCCACCCCCACCCTTTATTCAAGTCTTAGTAATAACTGAAACACTCCTTGACTCTACAGGTTCCTGGGAGAGGTGGGGTGAGCATGAATGATGTGCATATGTAAGGTATGCCTAGGACATGTGTGCACATGCCAGAGGCACACCTATACCGTGATTGGTAGATCTAGATTGAAATTATTTTCCCCAGAATTGCTTCAATCATGCATTACTTATTTTAATAAAAGGAGCCTCTGGTCTTACCAGTTATATTTTACTTACAACCCCTTACAACATTAGGCAAATAATGTTTTTAATTTAAAATGTTTTTGTTCTCACAGTGAATGGGAGAATCCCAAAATGTTCAGGAGTTTTTCTTGAGTATAATTCCAAAATGGAAACCCCCAGATCACAAAGATATTTAAACAGAAATCAGAAGGCTCCAATCTGGAGTAGCACCTTACAAATGAGGTAAAGCACTTTACTGAAGTGTCAAATGAATCAAGGAGGAAAAAGGAAGAAGATTGGAGAGAATGAGCCCATTAAGGGTAGTGTCCATGTTTTATTACCTCTGTATTCACATTGTGAAGAACAGTGGGTAGACATCTGTTGGACATATGGGTGTGATTTGCATTCCTTTCCTCTTACTCTGGTACTAGGACACCCCTTTTCTGTAGGGGAGCCATTTCATGTGGTTGTGGTGAGGCTCTCCATGTTCACTCACTCATGACCAGGCCTAGCCATTCTTCTCCATGGAAACAGTGATTGGTTCAGACATAGGCACGTGAACCAAGCTGGACCAATTAGAGTACTCTCCAGGGCTTTTCTTGCTTTTTTGTTGGAATGAGAGTTTTTTGAGACTGACATAGCTGCTGATTATAAGAGAAAAACATGAGTCCCTGAGAACTGTGTTTGAGCCCCCAAATCCAACTGTAGTTGAAGGTAACCATAATCCTTTTTTATTTGAGCTACTTTGAGTTTTTGTGACTTGCAACAACAAAAAAATCCCAACTAATGCAATCAGAATGATTTAATAATACCCTTTTAAAATACAATTTTAAAAATAAATATAAAGGTCAGCTGTTTTCCAACTCAAATGAAAACAAAATATGAGAAAATAAAATTTAAATACATCTTGGGAGAGTATAGTTTAAAAGTAGGAACAAGTTTAAAATAGTAACATCTCTTACACAATGAATAGAGGTAGGGAGAGAATATACACAATTCTTTTTTATAATTTTTAGAAATGATCATTCATCAGAAGTGATTTAGCTACCTAGAACTGAAGAACAAGTCATATCATAAGACCTCTGAGAATGCAACAATAGCCTATATGCCTAAGTTTCACTGAACTTAGAAATAAAAATGAAGCTTGGCCAGGCGCAGTGACCATGCCTGTAATCCCAGCACTCTGGGAGGCCGAATAGGGATGATCACTTGAGGTCAGGAGTTTGAGACCAGCCTACCCAACATGGCGAAACCCCATCTCTACTGAAAATACAAAAATTAGCCGGGCGTGGTGGCGGGTGCCTGTAATTCCAGCTACTCGGGAGGCTGAGGCAGGTGAATGTCTTGAACCCAGGAGGCAGAGGTTGCAGTCAGCCAAGATTGCACCACTGCACTCTAGCCTGGGCGACAGAGAGAGACTGTCAAAAAAAAAAAAAAAAAGCTACATTTTCTTTAGTATTCTAATTACAATGACTTTGAGCTTCTGCCTACCCACTGAAGAACCTAATCTCTGCTCATATATGCCCTGTCTGTTCTCATAGTTCCCCAGGTGTTGTCTCACATGCTGGGGACAAAATTACTCTCACTCTTCTGCTCCTGCTTCTCATTAGCTTCCTTGACTGTAGGGGTTCTCCAAGAAGAGTCCTTTCTCCCGAGTTCCCTATTACCTCCCAGGGCTGCCAGAGCTGTGTGGGCTCTCAAGTCAAGGTGGGGAGAATGCCCGCCCCATAAGTGCCTATTGCATATTGTCAGCTGAGTGCATTAAAGTCTCATAAAGCTAATGATGAAAACAGGCTGAGCCATAAACTTGAACGTGGTCACACACACACAGACACACACATATATTTATACACTGCTCTTTAGGGCATAGAATATAATCATTTTTCTAAAATAGTCTGCCTATAGTATGAAGAGATTTTATCATCGTCATACTGAGCAATTTAGTAATGTGAAGTCTTTCACATCTCCATTTCAAAAGAAGCTTTTTGGTTTACTTAAAGAAATGGGATTAGCATAATTTATCAATTTCTTCTTTTTGTATTCTTTGGATTTTTATTTTATTTATTTATTTATTTATTTATTTATTTTTTGAGATGGAGTCTTGCTCTGTCGCCCAGGCTGGAGTGCAATGGCGGAATCTCGGCTCACTGCAAGCTCCGCCTCCTGGGTTCACGCCATTCTCCTGCTTCAGCCTCCCGAGTAGCTGGGACTACAGGCGCCCGCCACCAAGCCCAGCTAATTTTTTGTATTTTTAGTAGAGACGGGGTTTCACCGTGTTAGCTAGGATGGTCTCGATCTCCTGACCTCGTGATCCACCCGCCTCGGCCTCCCAAAGTGCTGGGATTACAGGCGTGAGTCAGTGTGCCCGGCCAACTATTTTATTTTTTGACACAGTGTTTCGCTCTGTCACCCAGGCTGGAGTGCAATGGCACGATCTCGGCTCTCTGCAATCTCCGCCTCCCAGGTTCAAGTGATTCTCCCTGCCTCAGCCTCCCAAGAAGCTGGGATTACAGGCGCCTGCCACCGCGCCTGGCTAATTTTTGTATTTTTGGTAGAGATGAGGTTTCACCATGTTGGCCAGACTGGTCCCAAACTGCCGACTTCAGGTGATCCACCTGCCTCGGCCTCCCAAAGTGCTGGGATTACAGGTGAGCCACCGTGCCCGGCCTTTTGTTTTATTTTTTTGTGTCAACATTTTACCAATTTAAGTGAAGTATAGAACAGTTACCTCCCTATAATTCCCTTTACCCACTCCCATTGACAATATAATTGTCTAAAATGTTTCCTCTACATATTTTGGGAATCACATTAGCCAATGTTATAATTTTTGCTTCAATAATCAAACATAATTTAGAAAACTCAAGAAGAGAAGTCTGTTGTATTTATCTACATTTTTACACTTTCCATTGTTCCTTTTTCCTTCCTGATGTTTCATGATTCCCTCTAGTTTTTTTCTGTTTAAAGAGTTCCTTTAGGCCGGACGCGGTGGCTCACGCCTGTAATTCCAGCACTTTGGAAGGCTGAGGCAGGCGGATCACGAGGTCAGGAGATGGAGACCATCCTGACTAACACGGTGAAACCCCGTCTCTACTAAAAATACCAAAAATTAGGCGGGCGTGGTGGCACGCACCTGTACTCCCAGCTACTCGGGAGGCTGAGGCAGGAGAATGGCGTGAACCCGGGAGGCGGAGCTTGCAGTGAGCCGAGATCGCGCCACTGCACTCCAGCCTGGGCGACAAAGTGAGACTCCGTCTCAAAAAAAAAAAAGAAAAAAAGAAAAAAAAGAGTTCCTTTAGCCATTCTTTTAGAGTTGGTCTGCTGGTGACAGATTTTTTAGTTTTTCTTAATATCAGAATGTCTTGATTTTTACCTTCATTCCTGAAGACTATTTTTGCCCATATGTAAAAGTATGGGTTCACAGTTCTTATCTCTCTTTCTTTCTTTTCCTTCCTTCCTTCCCTCCTTCCTTCCTTCCCTCCGTCCCTCCCTCCTTCCCTCCCTCCCTCCCTCCCTCCCTCCTTTCTTTCTTTCTTTCTTTTTTCTTTCTTTCTTTTTCTTTCTTTCCTTTCTTTCTTTCTTTCTTTCTTTCTTTCTTTCTTTCTTTCTTTCTTTTTCTTTCCTTTCTTTCTTTCTTTCTTTTTCTCTCTTCCTTCCTTCCTTCCTTTTCTCTCTCTCTGTCTCTCTCTCCTTTCTCTCTTTCTCTTTCTTTCGAGAGGGTCTCACTCTGTTGCCCAGGCTGGAGTGCAGTGGCACGATCTCGGCTCACTGCAACCTCCGCATCCTGGGTTCAAGCTATTCTCCTACCTCAGCCTCCCGAGTAGCTGGGATTACAGGCACGCACCACCATGGCCAGCTAATTTTTGTATTTTTAGTAGAGATTGGGTTTCACCATGTTGAACAGGCTGGTCTTGAACTCCTGACCTCAAGTGATCCACCTGCCTCGGCCTCCCAGAGTCCTGGGATTACAGGCGTGAGCCACGGCATCTGGCCCACAGTTCTCTAAACACTTCAAAAATCTTGTCCCACTTCCTTTTGGCCTGCATGGTTTTGTATGAGAAATCTGTTGTTTGAATTGTTTTTTTTTCCTACAGGTAAATCATTTCTGTCTTATTGCTTTCAAATTTTTCACTGTCTTTGGTTTTCCGAAGTTTGATTATAATGTGTCTTGGTTATATTTCTTTGTTTTTTTCTGTTTAAGCCTCAATTAGCCTGTGAAATTTATAGGTTTATGTCTTAATGCCAAATTTAGGAAAATTTTAGGCATGAGTTTTTTGAACACTTTTTCAATCTCACACTCTTATTCCTCTCTGATAATACAATTTATTGGTTTTTGTTAAGGTTCCACAGGTCTCTGAGGTTCTATTGATTTTTTTCTTCAGTGTATTTTCTTCATGTTGTTGAAGTTGGTTACATTTTATTGATCTGACTTCAGATTAATTGATTTATTCTTCTGTCTTCCTTAGTCTATTATTGAGCTTATCCTGTGAGTTTTAATATTTTATTGTATTTTTTTCAGTTAAAGGTTTTATTTGGCTCTTCTTTACATATTCTGTTTCTTCACCAAAGCTTTCTACTTTTCATTTGTTTCAAGCAAGTTCAAAATTTCTCATCGAGTCATTGTATGATGGCTGCTCTAAAATCCTTGTCAGACGGTTCAAGTGTCTGTGCCGTCTCAGTGTTGCCATCTGTGGATTGTCTTTTCTCATTCTAGTTAAGATCTTCTTGGTTCTTGGAATAATGAATGATTTTTAAAATGCAATCCTGGATACTTTGGTTATTATGTTGTGAGGCTCTGGATCTTATTTAAGTCTTTGGTTTTATCAGGTTTCCTCTGATACTGCACCAGTCAGGGGAAGGTTGATGCGCCTTGTTACTGCCAAGTGGAAGTGAAGGTTCAAGCTTTTCATGTGGTCTCCCCCGAAAATGTGGAGAATGGAGGGGCTTGTTACTGCATGATTAGGGTGACAATCCTAGGTGCCCCACCTGGTCTTCTCTGACACCATCACAGTGTTGGGGGAGGAGGAGAGGAGGAATACCTCATGCCAGCTGGGTGAGAGTGGAAGTCTACAAGGGTGGGGATGGGGACCTCAATTTTTCCTGTGGCATTTCACTACAGTAGGACAATTATTGTCTAAGTTTTCTCTCTTGCTAGGTTTCTCTTGTTCTTTCCCTTGGTGAGAAATAACAGGCTTTTCTTGGACATTTTCCCCCTTTTATTTATGTCTGTTGGCATTTCTGGTTGCCACATATATATATATAGTTCAGCCTAATGGCTGGCACATAGTAAGTGCTCGATACAGCATTGAGCTATTATTATTTACAACATAGCATAACCTAGATATAAACCAGATTGTACCAACCCATGGATCAGCAGGCTGTCACTTCTTGTTTCAACGTTTTGCACTATCTAATATATTCCAGAAGACAGTATCTCAAGTCCACTCCTGAATAACCCACACTTGAATCCAACCTTTCCTGTTTGCCACCTCATGGTCTCAATCCTCAGCACCAAAACTGGCCCTTTCCTGCTGGTCACCATTTCCCATATCATAACTGCCCCAGGTAGTTGCAGCCCTCTGCTGCATCAAGTGTTCAAAGATGTCTTGCTTCAGTTTCCCCCACAGCACCTCATATATCAGGCTTACCAAAAGTTTTAGCATATTATTAGAGTATTGTTATAGAAAAAAATAAAACATTAAAACTGTTTACCAAGGCCAAGTGCAGTGGCTTACACCTGTAACCCTAGCACTTTGGGAGGCTGAGGTGGGAGGATTGCTTGAGGCCAGGAGTTTGGGACCAGCTTGGGCAACATAGTGAGACCCTGTCTCTACAAAAAAATAAAAAAATTAGCTGATGTGCACGTGTAGTCCCTTCTAATTGGGAAGCTGAGGGGGAGGATGGCTTGAGCCCAGGAGTTTGAGGCTGCAGTGAGCCATGATTGTGCCACTGCTCTCCAGCCTGGGTGACAGAGCGAGACCCTGTTTCAAAAAATAAAATAAAGGCCGGGAGTGATGGCTCACGCCTGTAATCCCAGCACTTTGGGAGGCTGAGGAGGGCAGATCACAAGGTCAGGAGATCGACACCATCCTGGCTAACACAGTGAAACCCCATCTCTACTAAAAAATGGAAAAAATTAGCTGGTGCGTGGTGGTGGGCACCTGTAGTCCCAGCTACTCGGGAGGCTGAAGCAGGAGGATGGTGTGAACCCGGGAGGCAGAGCTTGCAGTGAGCCTAGATCACGCCACTGCACTCCAGCCTGGGCGACAGAGAGAGACCCTGTCTCAAAAAAATAAAATAAAATAAAATAAAATAAAATAAAAATTGTATATCATCAGTCATCATTACTCCTAAATCATCCATACTATAAAATGTTGATTATTTTGTATCAACTAACACTCTTTGCTTTATTTTTGTCTTTTGCTTTATAGGTTGTTAGAACTGTACTGTTTTCCCTAATAACCTATAAAGCGAAAGACAAACTTTATGGCTATAATTTTTCAAACAGCAATATTTTTTCTTGTCCCTATAATACTAGAAACAGCCTACAACAAGGGAGTATTAAAAATATCTTTAAACAAATTTTTATTTTAGGTTTGGGAGTATATGTGAAGGTTTGTTACATAGATAAACACACGTCACGGGGGTTTGTTGCAGATATTATTATATCACCCAGGTATTAAGCTCAGTACCCAATAGTTACCATTTCTGCTCCTCTTTCCCCCTCCCCCGCTCCCACCTCAAGTAGACTTCAATCTGTTGAAAAACATCTTTTAAAGTATGTTTTTTTCTGTGTCATTCCACCACGGATTTAATCATCTTAAGGTAACATCTAATTAATAACTTCCTAAAGGCTTAATTAATAAACAGATGTAAACATCTTAAGACATAACTAATAAATAATTATGTAACTCTAATTTATATAACTTCATATCCTCCAAACAGAGACACATTTTCTTTTTATGTGGCCAAGAAATATTTACAAAGCATGATGAATATAATAGTCCATATAAAATAATCAGGCTGGGCATTTTGGCTCACGCCTGAAAGAAATTGAAGAGGACACCAAAAAATGGAAAAATATTCCAATGTTCATAGATTGGAAGAATAAATATTGTTAAAATATACATACTACTCAAAGCAATCTATAAATTCAATGCAATCTCTATCAAAATACAAGTGACATTCCACATATGTTTACTGCAGCACTGTTCACAATAGCAAAGACTTGGAACCAACCCAAATGCCCATCAATGATAGACTAGATAAAGAAAATGTGGCACATATACACCATGTAATACTATGCAGCCATAAAAAAGGATGCATTCATGTCCTTTGAAGGTATGTGGATGAAGCTGGAAACCATCATTCTCAGCAAATTAACACAAGAACAGAAAACCAAATACCGCATGTTCTCACTCATAAGTGGGAGTTGAACAATCAGAACACATGGACACAGGGAAGGGAACATCACACACTGGGGCCTGTTGGGGGGTGGGTATCTAGGGGAGGGATAGCATTAGGATAAATACCTAATGTAGATGATGGGTTGATGGGTGCAGCAAACTACCATGGCATGTGTATACCTATGTAACAAACCTGCAGGTTCTGCACATGTATCCCAGAACTTAAAGTATCATTTATAAAAAGACAAAAAGATAAAAAATAATTTGTAAAATATGTTAATGGATACACAATAAAAAACATGTAATTTGTGACATCAAAAACAAAACAAAAAACAAAGAACAATATACCCAGTGACATTCTTCACAGAAAGAGAAAAAAAAAATCCCAAAATTTATATGGAACCACAAAAGGCCCAGAACAGCAAAGCTATCCTAAGCAAAAAGAATGAAACTGGAGGAATAAAAAGAGCTATAGTAACCAAAACAGCATGGTACTGGAATAAAAACAGACACATAGACCAATGGAACAGAGTAGAGAACTCAGAAACAAATCAAAACACGTACAGTGAACTCATTTTTGACAAAGGTGCCAAGAAAATACATTGAGGAAGGCAGTCTCTTCAATAAATGGTGTTGGGAAAACTGGATATCCATATGCAGAGGGATGAAATTAAACTCCTATCTCTTGCCATATGCAAAATGAAATAAAAATGGATTAAATGCTTAAATCTAAGACCTCAAAGTATGAAACTACTACAAGCTAACATTGGGGAAAATCTCCAGGTCACTGATCTGGGCAAAAATTTCTTGAGTGGTACCCCATGAGTATAGGCAACCAAAGCAAAAATGGACATACCATATATGATACATATGATATGTATCATATATGATATAATATATATTATATTATAAAACATATCATATGTTTGCATATATATAGTATCATATATATATGCAAACTGCCCATCTGACAAAGAATTAATAACCTGAATGTATAAGGAGCTCAAACAACTCTATAGGAAAAAAATCTAATATTCTGATCAAAATGGGCAAAAGATTTTAATAGACATTTCTCAAAAGAAGACATACAAATGGCAAACAGGTATACAAAAAGGTGCTCAATATCACTGATCATCAGATAAATGCAAATAAAAAATACAATGAGATATCATCTCACTCTAGTTAAAATGACTTATATCCAAAAGACAGGCAACACCAAATGCTGGCAAGGATATAGAGAAAAGAGAACCCTTGACATCATTGGTGGGAATATAAGTTAGTACAACCACCACTGGAAAACAGTTTAGGTATCTCAAAAACTAAAAAATGAGCTACTATATGATCCTGCAATTCCACTGCTGGGTTTATACCCCAAATAAAGGAAATCAGTATATTGAAGAGAGATACCTGCACTCCCATGTTTGTTGCAGCACTGTTTACAATGGCTAAGATTTGGAAGCAACCTAAGAGTCCATCAACAGATGAATGGATAAGGAAAATGTGGTACTTAGACACAGTGGAGTACTATTCAGCCATAAAAAGAATGAGATCCTGTCATTTACAACAACATGGATGGAACTGGAGATCATTATGTTAAGTGAAATAAGCCAGGCACAGAAAGACAAACATCACTTGTTCTCACTTATTTGTGGGATCTAAAAATCAAAACAGTTGAACTCATGAACATAGAGTGTAGAAGGATGGTTACCAGATGCTAGGAAGGGTAGCGGGGAGCTAGGGGGAGGTGGGGATGGTAATGGGTACAAAAGTAGTTAGAAAGAATGAATAAGACCTATTATTTGATAGCATAACATAACCTATATGTACATAATTAAGGGACCAATTACCTTAATAGCTTTGGATATTAAGAATATTCAACAGCCTTTACAAAAGGAACAGCACTATGTGTACTGGTTAGGAGCTGTCTCCAAGATACAGTATCAAATAAAAAGGCAAAGGAAAGAATAGTGACAGTGTATGATACCATTTGTGTATAAAACAAAAATAAACCCACAAACCACATATTTAATATAGTTATTATACATATATGTATTATATGTGTATATTTTTATATTTCTGGAAGTTTACCCAAGACACTGGCAACCTTGATTATCCCCTCTTAGTGAACTGAGTGGCTGAAGGAAAGACACAAGAAGGAGTATTACTTTTCACTCTATGTCCTCATCTTACGTCAGTTTCCCTATAATTAGAGTCTGAGACAGAGATTGTCGAGTCTGTGCTCTTCTAAGAGGAGTGAGGCAAGGAGGACAGGGCCTGGATCAAAAATCAAGCAAGGGGCCAGGCGCGGTGGCTCAGGCCTGTAATCCCAGCACTTTGGGAGGCCGAGGCGGGTGGATCACGAGGTCAGGAGATCGAGACCGTCCTGGCTAACACAGTGAAACCCCGTCTCTACTAAAAATACAAAAAATTAGCTGGGCGTGGTGGCGGGCGCCTATAGTCCCAGCTACTCGGGAGGCTGAGGCAGGAGAATGGCGTGAACCCAGGAGGCGGAGCTTGCAGTGAGTCGAGACTGTGCCACTGCACTCCAGCCTGGGTGACAGAGCGAGACTCTGTCTAAAAAAAAAAAAAAAAATCAAGCAAGGATGTGGTTTTAGCTGGAGCCTAGCTTCTACTTGAAACCCTGAAGAGCCCTGGAGTGTGAATAGTTCCATCGAGTTGGTCCTACCTGGAGACAAAGGGGCCAGGCTTTTGTACCTTTCTCAGTCAGTCATTGGCTGTGAGCTGCCCGCAGGAGGAGGAGTACCCTTTCAGGAGAGGTGGCTCCTATTGGCCGGGACAATTCTCTAGAAAAGGAGGCAGCTCTGAGCAATTAGCAATTCACCTTCAGAGCCGCTAAGGGACCAGATTAGAAAAAGAGATCTGGGCCTGATACGTGTCTGATACAACCTCACTGTATTTTCTGAAATCTATAAAATATGTGTTTACCTCCTCAAAAAAAAATCAGTTAAAAAATCAATATTACAGAAGGATCTCTTCTGGTGGTTTTCATGGATTCTAAATTCAGCATGTATGCCAAAATTTAAAACAGTAAAAGTTAGCCTTGGAAATCCTTAGCAATTTTTGGGACCCAAACTGGTCATTTTTTCCACTGGTATTGGAACAGATTATGTTTCTTTGGACTAGCACTACATTTAATAGTTGGCTTGCATTTAGGTAACCTTCTGTTTGGAAAATCTACAACATTAAACATTGAGCTCATATTCATCGATCTGAGTCCCCAGGATGCTTAGAGAAACTGAAGACGAGTAGATATTTTAATCCCTTATCTCAGGCTCACCCCAGAATGGACTGGTAGGGAGATCGAGCATATTATTTGTCTTTATCCCTTATTTTTCCATGTCTAATTATGTGGTTATAAATGTAGTACATGTTATACAGGAAAAATTTTCCAAAAATTGAACAAAAGGCAAAAAAAATTCGACTAAGTGGCCTTCTAAAATCACATTAGACATTTTCTAATAGACCCACCTGAGGGTGATATTGCTCTGGAAATGTGACTTTATGAAAGTTATTAATAGACGTTAACTTGTAAAACCTGGTAAGGTATCAGTTTTTCCTTCTCTCTGGTGGAGAAGTTAACCCAAAGGTTATGGTTTTATTGACTGGTCACTTTTTTTTTTTTTTTTTTTTGAGACAGAGTCTTGCTCTGTTGCCCAGGCTGGAGTGAGTGGGGCAATCTTGGCTTACTGCAGCCTCCACCTCCTGGGTTCAAGCAATTCTCCTGCCTCAGCCTCACAAGTTGCTGGGGTTACAGGCACCCGCCATCACACCTGGCTAATTTTTTTTTGAGATGGAATCTTGCTTTGTCACCCAGGCTGGAGTGCAGTGACACCATCTTGGCTCACTGCAACCTCCGCTTCTGGGGTTCAAGCAGTTCTCCGTCTCAGCCTCCTAAGTAGCTGGGATTGCAGGTGCCTGCCACCACGCCTGGCTAATTTTTTTGTATTTTGAGTAGAGACGGGGGTTTCACCATCTTGGTGAGGCTGTTCTTGAACTCCTGACCTTGTGATCTGCCCACCTTGGCCTCCCGAAGTGCTGGGATTACAGGCATGAGCCACCATGCCCGGCCACATCTGGCTAACTTTTGTATTTTTAGTAGAGAGGGGGTTTCCCCACGTTAGTCAAACTGGTCTTGACCTCCTAACCTCAAGTGAACTATCCACCACCGTGGCCTCTCAAAGTGCTGGGATTACAGGTGTGAGCCACCATGCCCAGCCTTATTGCCTTGTAGCTTATAACCAGTTTTATATCTAATTTTTTTTTTTTTTGAGACAGGGTCTCACTCTGTCACCCAGGATGGAGTGCAGTAGTGCAGTCTCAGCTCACTGCAGCCTTGATCTCTGAAGCTCAGGTGATCCTCCCACCTCGGCCTCTTGAGTAGCTGGGACTACAGGCGTGCACCACCATGTCTGGATAATTTTTGTATTTTTTGCAGAGATGGGGTTTTGTCATGTTGCCCAGACTGGTTTTGAACTCCTGAGCTCAAGTTATCCTCCTGCCTTGGCCTCCCAAAGTGCTGGGATTACAGGAATCAGCCATGTGCCCAGCTCGTATCTTTTTTTTTTTTTTTTGAGACGGAGTCTCGCTCTGTCGCCCAGGCTGGAGTGCAGTGGCGCGATCTTGGCTCACTGCAAGCTCCGCCTCCCGGGTTCACGCCATTCTCCTGCCTCAGCCTCCTGAGTAGCTGGGACTACAGGCGCCCGCCACCACGCCCGGCTAATTTTTTGTATTTTTAGTAGAGACGGGGTTTCACCGTGTTAGCCAGGATGGTCTCGATCTCCTGACCTCGTGATCCGCCTGCCTCGGCCTCCCAAAGTGCTGGGATTACAGGCGTGAGCCACCGCGCCCGGCCCCAGCTCGTATCTTGTATAACAATCTGATTTCAGCATTTCTGTTCCCACTGACACATATATTCCAGTTTCTCATACTCTCATCAAACTACTGTCTTTTTCTTCTGGTTTCTTCATTAATTAAATAAAACTTTGACATACACTCACTATATGAGATTCATACTTTTAACAATTTGTGAAAATACGCTTTTCAGTATAAATTAGCACATTGTAAATATATGTGGTTAAATGGCCATACCATGTAGCTTGCTATAACATAATACATTAGAAGACGGTGAATCCCAGTGGAATAAAACACTACCAGATTCAATGTACAATATCTTCTCTCTTGAAGGCAGGATTATAGGTGTTTAAATCTGAGTTTGTGGCTATTGGCTTGGCTGCTGAAGTATTTGACATACAGACCCAGGTAGTGCTTTGAAAAATGGCTATACCAGGAAAGAGAAGAAAAAAATAAAAGGTATTCATGAATTTTTTTCAATGCATTTCCCCCCTCCCCCGAATCCTCTTGGCAGAGCTCTGGGGCTAGGGTTGTCAGATTTAGCAAATAAAAATACAGGATATCAAATCACATTTGAATTTCAAATGAATAATTAATTTTTAGTGTAAGTATGTTCCAAACATTGTAAGTATTTTTATTTGAAAACCCTACATGGGGCATCTCAAAGTCTGGATGGGGTTGCAGGAAGCAGGTGGGGGAAGCAAGGTAGTTGCCAGAAGTGCCAGAAACACAAGGGGTCATTGGCAGAATTTGAGTCCAGTGCTGGGCAGTAACAAAGGCCAGGTCGTGGAATCCTGTTCTCAATTCCAAGGAGTGAACTGAGGACCAGAGTGAAAGTTGAAGTCTTGAATCAAGAGCTGGGTGATGGCTCACGCCAGCATTTTGGGAGGCCAAGGTGGGAGGATCTCTTGAGCCAGGAGTTTGAGACCAGCCCTGGCAACATAGTGAGACTTCATCTCTACAAAAAATTTAAAAATTAGCTGGGTATGGTGGTGCATGCCTGTAGTCCCAGCTACTGGGGAGGCTGAGGTGGGAGGATCGCTTGAGCCAGGGAGGTCAAGGCTGCAGTGAGACATGGTTGTGCCACTGCACTCCAGCCTGGGTAGCAGAGTGAGACACCGTCTCAATAAATAAATAAATAAATAAATAAATAAATAAATAAATACAAATGGTCACTCAGCACATGAAAAGATGCTCAACATAATTAGTCACCAGGAAAACACGAATCAAAAACAAAGATACAACTTCACATAGTACTTGCATGGCTATAATAAAAATGTCTGATAGAAGTTGCAGCTAGAACTGATTGGTGGCTGTTGGCCATCTGAGTTTTCATAGAACTGCTCACCATGGAGCCAGTCTGCAGCCAACACATCCAACAGAAACCACAATGTGCCCAGCATCCTGGTGCAATGACAGAATCTAATCAAGCAGGACTCACACTGAAGAGTTTCTATAGCAGTATAATCACCACAATTCCAATGTGGAGATTTTCAAATACCAACCAAATAAATTGAGCAAAGAACTAGCAGAGCTGGTTCTGTTTATGGCACAGATTGTTCACTGCTACCCGGAGCATCCAAGTAACTTTCCTCAAGAGTGCAAAGATCTTCTCTCCTACCATAGCCCTATCTTGGGTCCAGATTTTCTAATGACATTTTGCAAAACTTTGATCTTGCTAAGAAGAATCTCACTAATCTTGGTGACACACAGCCTCCCTGCTTGGGAGGCTGAGTGGGAGGATTGCTTGAGCCCAGGAGTTCAAGACCTGCCCAGGCAACATAGTGAGAACTCGTCTCTACAAAAAATAAAAAATTAACTGGGCAGGGTAGAGTGAGCCTGTAGTCCCAGCTACTCAGGAGGCTGAGGTGGGAGGATTGCTGGAGCCTGAGAGGTTGAGGTTGCAGTGAGCCATGATTATGCTACTGGACTCCATTCAGCCTGGGAGACAGAGCAAGACCCTGTCTCAAAAATAAATAAGGTTAAATTAAAATTTAAAAAAGTAGATAGAGAGTAGATTTGCATACAGAAAGAGTGTAGATTTGCAGTTGCCAGAGATTGGGAGAAGAGGGAAGCAGGAGTGACTATTTAAAAATATAGTTTTCTTGGCTGGGTGCAGTGGGCTATGATTGTACCACTGCACTTCAGCCTGGGTGACAGAGCAAGACCATGTCTCCTCAAAAAAAAAAAAAAAAAAAAAAAAAAAAAAGCGTATTGATGAATATTTGATAGACTACTATTATTTTTTCATAAACTTTAAAAAAGTATCATATTATTGGTATTTAGGGCTTGGAAGTTTCTTAAAATTTTGAGTAAGGAATAAAATTTGTTGAGTTAAAAATGACAATGTGTGGAATTGATAAGGATGTAGAAAATACATACTATCAATAGTCTGCTGCTAAGGATACAAATTGGTACTAAATTTCTGGAAGGCAACTTGGTAGTATACATCAAGATTTTAAAAATGTATGTAATAATTGACTTAACAGTTTTAATTCTAGAAATATAGCCTAAGAAAATAATTGAATCCATATGCAAAGTTCTTTGTTTATTGTATCACTATTTCTTCATTTAGAAACTATACTGTAAGCAGTGTGAATTTTTGCCAGCATTAAGTTTGACATTCACACAAAGACATACCCAGTGGCCATAATGATATTCATTATCATGGAAAGATGTCTAAAATATACTATTGGTGAAAAAATCAGGTATCAAACAGCATTTATGGACTAATCCCACTGAAATCATAGAGTTCATTCTTTCCTTATTTTTTGCATTTTTGCAGTGCACATGTGTTATCACTTCTCTGCCTTTTGGCTAAGATCAAGTGCGGTGCACATGTGTTATATTTATAATCATAAAAATCAGTAAAGCTATTTCCATCTTAAAGAAAAAGATCCCTCACTTTGCAATAATGAGTGATTATGCCTCCCGGCCTTGTCTTCTTTAACTACTAGACAAGATTCATGCCTTGGAATTCCTCTGAACTTCCCTACTACACTACATTACAAGGAAGGCAATGTGGGTATCTCCCTCCTCCGTGACAACTTAAGAGATGCAAGGTCAGGGCAAAGGTCACAACAGAGAAGGACACTGATGGCCAATTCTGGGGCCTCTCATCAGTTGTCCCATTCCAGGTTTTTAGGTAGAGGGCTGCTTTGCTGCTTCAAGGTTAAGCTTGCCTAATACTCCTCTAGGAGCTTTAATGAGCTAAGCACAAATCACTCCACTGAACTCACCAAATGCTATGCCTCCCTCAGCTTTGCAGACTTTCCCAATCCACTGACATCACTCTACTAAGCCAGTCCATCCCATCCCCCCTGTTCTGGGAGAATCCTACATAAGCTTTCTTCAAGTGGTCTCTAAAACCATTTTTGGCCTCACTTTATTAGAGGAGAAGGAGGCGCTTGCTGATATCAGTATTTCTTACCAACTCTGTTTCCATCACAGTAAGTATCAGGTATGCTAAAAGCATGTGTTTGCCTGGAAAAAAGTTCCTTTTACTTAGCTGCTCTAGGGTATCTCTATGATTTTGTTCTGCAACCTTAAGGATGATATAACTAAAAAGTAGGAGTATAGAACATCCCCAGGTTTAACATAAGCTGCATTAATTATTATAACCTTCCCTCCTCCCAGCCAAATAAAAAATCAGACTCAGAAACCCCACTGATCTTATGCATGTTGGTACTCCCACATAGTTTACTTTTAATACATGTCTATTAGATATCGTTATATAAAGTTAACATTGCAGGGAAGCTTAAATGTGTCATTTGTACACCACGGTTGGACCTTGATATGCTGGATATTTTTTAAAAAGGCTCTACTACAACCAAAGTTAGATCCAAATCCATAAACAGGTAGATAACATTTCTTTTTTATTTTTTTGAGACAGTCTCACTCTGTTGCCCGGGGTAGAGTGCAGTAGCGCGATCTCAGCTCACTGCATCCTCTGCTTCCTGGGTTCAAGGGATTCTCCTGTCTCAGCCTCCTGTGTAGCTGGGATTACAGGCATGTGCCACATGCATGACTAATTTTTGCATTTTTACTAGAGATGGGGTTTCACCATGTTGGCTATGCTGGGCTCCAACTCCTGACCTCAAGTGATCCACCCACCTTGGCCTTCCAAGGTGCTAGGATTAGAGGCATGGGCCACCACACCTGGCCACATAGGTAAAATTTCTATGTATTAAGAGAAAAGGCTGGGGGCAGTGGCTCATGCCTGTAACTTTAGGAGGCTAAGGCGGGTGGATTGTTTGAGGCCAGGAGTTCGAGACCAACCTGGGCAACATGGCAAAACCCCGTCTGTACTAAAAATACAAAGAAGAAAATATTAGCTGGTCGTGGTGGTGTGCGCCTATAGTCCCAGCTGTTCGGGAGGCTGTGGCACAAGAATTGCTGGAACCCAGGTGGTGGAGGTTGCAGTGAGCCGAGACCTCACCACTGCACTCCAGACTGGGTGACAGAGTGAGGCTCTTTCTTAAAAAAAAAAAAAAAAGGAGAAAAATTGCATTCTACACAGAGCACTTAAGTTCATAATTCTGTGAGAGAAGTATTTATATAAGACTAAAAAAATTATAGTAATCAGGAGAAAAGAAAAAAGTGGAAAATTTGTTTGCCTCAAAATTGCCAACCCTGGGCATATTTCATAAAGCTTCTACAAAAAATGGTTTACGAAGCTGAAAATAAATGTGACTGAATCCTAGATTATAAAAATTAGGCAAATCTCAGTCTTTGGAATTATCTATTATGTGCTTTTTCACACTGACTCTGGGACAGTCTGAAGTTGGCAGTGTCTGTTAAGCTCCTCTAGCTTGCCAATCCAGGTGCCTGGTACCTTCCCAGAACTGCCTTTTTCATGTGACCCTGATATTCATTCCTTTCCCAGTGCTCTTCCTGGGTAACCTGAAAAATAGCCCCAGGATAGTGAAAAGTAGTCTTCTGTCTCATCCAGAGATTAAGTGCATTTTAAGCATGGTCAACTTCTAAAGGAATGAATCATCCTAATCAGGAAAATCTGAGGCACCAGAACAAGTAGTTATATTTTGCTTGGAAATGCTTTTAGGGATACTGAATGAGGTGGTATGTACCCATAACACCAGCTACTGGGGAGCCTGAGGCAGGAGGATTGCTTAAGTCCAGGTGTTTGAGACCAACCTGGACAACATAGCGTCAAAAACATTTTTTTGAGACCCTGTCTCAAAAAAAAAAAAAAAAAAAAAAAGGAAATGCCTTTAGGTGCTCCTTTATATTGTTGTGAGTTTTGTTCCCATGAGACAGGCTCTATAGTATCTGGCTCTTTTCCTAAGCACTGCAAGAAAGCTAAACACAGGTCACTCTGCCGGGCCTACCAAAGTATGTCCTCAATCTTCCCTACCGCAACATCACTCCCTACCAAGATAGCCCACCCCACCATCTCACACTGGGAAGATTCTGTTTAAGTTTTCTTGAATCTTTAGAAACAATTTTGGCCCCTCTGCTGGGGGAAGGAGTAGAGAATGCTGTTATCTGGGGACTGATACTTCCGTTTGTTCCGAGGAATAGCTCAGTGGACTACCATTCTTGGTAATGGTATAGTTGACCCTTGGAAAACATGAATGTGAACTGCACAGCTCCACTTATATGTGGATTTCTGCCACCCCAGGAAGAGCAAGACCAATCCTTCTTTCTCCTCTTTCTCAGCTACTCGAAGTGGAAGATGAGGAGAATAAAGACCTTTATGATGATCCACTTCCAGTTAATCAATAGTAAATATATTTTCTCTTCCTTATAATTTTACTAACATTTTCTTTTCTCTAACTTACTTTATTGTAAGAATACAGTATATGTGTTATATACTGTATATAATACATGTTATATGAAATACGTTTTAATCAACCATTTATGTTATCAGTAAGTCAATAGTAAGCTATTAGTCATTAAAAGTTTAGGGAGTCAAAAGTTATAGGCAGATTTTCCACTGTGCAGGAATAAGCGCCTCTAACTCTGTGTTGTTGAGGGGTTAACTGAAATTCATACACATTTTCATGAAAAGTTTAATTACTTTTTGTGTGTTTCTGAACATAGGCTCCCTCTTGTGGTTCATAGGATATATGATATATAAGAGATAGGAAATTTTATCTGCATTTTTGCAGTTGCAAAGATTACTTGGGCACTGGTAGAAAGATGATTATAGCTGAAGGCATTGATGATTTTTTTTTTTTTTGAGACGGAGTCTCGCTCTGTTGCCCAGGCTGGAGTGCAGTGGTGCAATCTCAGCTCACTGCAACCTCCGCCTCCCGGGTTCAAGCGATTCTCCCGCCTCAGCCTCCCCAGTAGCTGGGACTACAGGCGCATGCCACCACGCTCAGCTATTTTTTGTATTTTTTTAGTAGAGACGGGATCTCACCGTGTTAGCCAGGATGGTCTCGATCTCCTGACCTCGCGATCCACCTGCCTCGGCCTCCCAAAGTGCTGGGATTACAGGCGTAAGTCATCGTGCCTGGCCTGCACTGATAATTTTTAAATGAGTATTGTAAAGACCTAAGTTAACTTATTTAAGAATTATGCTTGTATGAAGACCCAGTAGGCAAGAAATTATAGCATTTGAATAAAGAAAAATCTGTTTAACCAGCATTTTAAAAGTAATAACTGGCCGGGTGCAGTGGCTCACATGTCTAATCCTAGCACTTTGGGAGGCTGAGGTGGGCGGATCACTTGAGGCCAGGAGTTTGAGACCAGCCTGGCCAAAATGGCGAAACCCATCTCTACTAAAAATACAAAAAATTAGTTGGGCATGGTGGCGCGTGCCTGTAAGCCCAGCTATTCAGGAGGCTGAGGCAGGAGAATCGCTGGAACCCAGGAGGCGGAGGTTGCAGTGAGCCAAGATCACGCCACTGCACTCCGGCCAAAGTGCGACTCTGTCTCAAAAGAAAAAACAAGTAATAACTAATATTTATTGAGTTATTTAATGTTCCAGGTACTATTATAAACACTTTATGTAAACAATTATGTAACTTTTTTTTTTTTGAGATGGAGTCTCGCTCTGTCACTCAGGTGAGTGCAGCGGCATGAGCTTAGCTCACTGCAACCTCCACTTCCCGGGTTCCAGCGATTCTCCCGCCTTAGCCTCTCGAGTAGCTGGGATTACAGGCATGTGCCACCATGCTGGGTGAATTTTTTTGTATTTTTAGTAGAGAGGGGGTTTCACCATGTTGGCCTGGCTGGTCTCGAACTCCTGACCTCGAGTCATCTTCCCGCCTCAGCTTCCCAAAATGCTGGGATTACAGGCATAAGCCACCACGTCCAGCCTTATGTAACTTTTTATTATGGAGAATTTCACACTTAAGAAATAAAGAAAAAAGCAAAAAGAGCTTCCATATGTGCATTATCCACTTTCAACTATTTATCAACGTTTGAACATTTTGCTATACCTATTTATCTATCACTATCATTCCCCCCGCTCATTCTTTTTCTGGAGTATTTAAAG
This sequence comes from Pan troglodytes, assembly GCF_028858775.2. NCBI lineage: Eukaryota > Metazoa > Chordata > Mammalia > Primates > Hominidae > Pan > Pan troglodytes. The sequence goes on from NC_086015.1 coordinate 37,791,670, forward strand.
CAAATATCAGATGTCCTATAATTCACCTGTAAATATCATAACATTCAAAGCTTTTAATATATATTAGCTATTTTAGTCCTTGACAAAAAGTATATATTATTATTCCCATTTTATGTATGTATAAACTGAGGCAAACAGTATTCAGTGACCCGCAGGGCTCAGGACTCAAACCCTGGAGTCTGAATGCAAAGCTTTATAAGTACGTCATTTCTGAGATTAGGCTGTGGCTTCTGTCTGGGGTGCCCTCTCTCTCTCTCTTTCCTGGATCACTAGTACTTGAGGAAGCCAGCTTACATGTCCAGCAGCCCCATGCAGAGGCCTGCATGGTGAGAAACAGGGCCTCTAGCCAACAGCCAGTTAGGAACTGAGGGCTAACAACAACCACATGAGAGAGCTTGGGAGCAGATCCTCCATCCCTTATGTAGCTTATATTTTAGTGGGCAATATAGACAATGAACAAGTAAACAAATAAGCAAACAAACAAACAAAAATATATATATATAATGTAGTTTCAGGTAGTGATTAAATCATATAAAGAGAAATAAAGGAGGATACAGGAGCAGTGTGTGATGCGGTGGGAGACACTCTTTTTGATGGAGCAATAAAATAAGGTATATCAGTTCTTTTACTTTTGGTACAAATAAGAGAAAACCCAACTGAATGTGGCCCAAACCAAAAAAGAAATTTATTATATCACATAACAACAAGTCCAGAGGTAGGAGGGCTCTTAGTTAGTAACAAGGATATCATCAGGGAACCAGGTTCTTTCTGCTTTGCCATCCTTGGTATATCAGTTTTGAGTTCCAAACCAAAGAAAAATAGAAATTCTGGGGCAGAGTAAGTTTTTAGCTGAAAAGATATAATTTGAATACAATTTTAGTGTAAAGTCTTGAGTATTTACGCGTTTATAGGTATATAAAAGGAAGCACAGATTTCTGAAGCCTGTGTCTCCAACCAAAGGCAAGGATGGGACCTCTAAAAGCAGAAATCACACATTTTCACAAGGAAAAATGATAGCTTGGTTTAAACAACCCCTTGGATTGTCAGCTCAAAGTTGGTTGGTTACAGTAGAGTTTGGCACAGCTGACTGTTATGCCCCAAGTCAGTTTGTTGAATCCAGATAGTAGAGGCACAAATTTATCATCAGGCAGCTTTCCTACTGACTCTGATGAACTTTCTGAAAAGTGGTTACTTTGGTTCCATCTTCTGGAGCTCTGGGTTATACAGTGTGCAAATCTGAATGCACATACTCAAAGTTCAGCAAAAATTTATTTTATTCTTCTCTTCATGGATGTAAGATGGCTGCAGCAGTTCTAGATGTCAGATCCAGATACACAATATTAAAGGGCTATCTTGTATTATGCTGTAACACAGTGATTTATTAAGTCTTCATTAATCCCTCTCAGCAGTTGAGACTGGATATATACTGGATATAATGTACTGAATTAAAAATGCAACATTCTTTTATCCTCTAGCAGTGAAGCAGTAAAATATTGGTCAGAATGAGAATCATGGGTAGGTCTAATCATGCAGGAACAGGAGATTCTAAATAAGTTGCCAAAGAAATTCATTTCGCATTAGATTATCTTCTTTTCTAGGCGAATGTTATTTAGGAGCTGTGTTTACATACCAAATAATCCCTGAATTCAAGGCTGTTGTGTGATTACTGAACATCTTAAAGAGCTTACTTCCTTGCACTGCCTCCCTACAAGATCCATGTCAAGTCCTGTCTAACTACCTGTACAAAACTTGAGGAGGAAAGTGGGCTTTCAGCAAGCACACTCTTGGGATAAAAGTAGAAAATAAAGGCCAGAAATCATGGCCATTTCCTCCAGAGAAAATACCAGAACATATTTAAACTCAGGGGTGGTATGCTGTCTCTGGGGAATGTGTCCTGAGGCTATTTTGATACACGAATTAGGAGTATCTTTAGTGATAATTTCAACATACTACATATGTTCTTTATAATTTGGAAAAGTTACGGGGAGAGTGGAGAAAACAGGAAGGGATTGTTAGCCTAGAAAAAAGGTTGAAGGAGTGAGGGGGGATCTAGGGGCCACACAGATAGACCAAGCCAGTTTCATGAGCTTACCTGGGGCCAGGTTGAAATGGTTCATTTGAACCACATCTCTGCCTCAGGTTTTCTGTACATTTCATTCATTATTGCAACTGGCTTGCCATCACCTAATTCAATTCTTCTTCAATGAATCTGGCAGTGTACTTCTTAGAAACAACATGAATGATGGCTTAAACCAGTTTTATGTCAAATATCCCTTCCTGGTTTAGTTCATGTTTTGGGGGCTCTTTTTAACATAAGCAGCAATATATACCTTTTAAGATATTTAGAAGCTTTATAGTCCAGTTTAAATTTTGGTTAACTAGTTATACAGTTTAGATTGGCAAAGCAGATACAATGCCAGCATAACATTTATTCATTCAAGAAATGTTTACTGAGTGCCTGCTGTGTGCCATAAGTAAGATAGCTGTCTCTTTAAGGTTTTAATAATACCTGTTTAGCAATTATTCTTTATTGCTACTGAAGCTGATAGATGCTATCTGACACAGTAGAATTTATTTTAGGAATATATACATATTAATCATGTTTCTGACCCATAATGTAATAGTTCATGCTCATCAACATTCAAATATTTTTATTCGACCAGCCTGGGCAACATGGTGAAATCCTGTCTCTACCAAAATTAGCTAGGCATGGTGACACATGCCTGTAGACCCATCTACTGGGGAGGCTGAGGTGGGAGGATCGCCTGAACCTGGGGAAGTGGAGGCTGCAGTGTGCCAAGATCACACCACTACACTTCAGCCTGGGCAACAGAGAGAGATCCTGTCTCAAAAAACAAAAAACGAAAAACAAAAACAAAAACAAAAACAACGGCTAGAGCGCAGTGGCGCAATCTCAGCTCACTGCAGTCTCTGCCTCTCCAGGGTCAGGCAGTCCTCCCACCTCAGCCTCCTGAGGAGCTGGAATTACAGGCACATTCCACCAAACCTGGCTGATTTTTGTATTATTTTGGAAAGACAAGGTCTCACTATGCTGTCTAGGCTGGTCTAGAACTCCTGAACTCAAGTGATCCGCCCTCCTTGGCCTCCCAAAGTCTTGGGATTACAGGTGTGAGCCACCATGCCTGGCCAAAAATTTTTTTAAAAATTTGAAACCAGCCAGGCGCGGTGGCTCACACCTGTAATCCCAGCACTTTGGGAGGCTGAGGCAGGTGGATCACAAGGTCAGGAGATCAAGACCATCTTGGCCAACATGGTGAAACCCCGTCTCTACTAAGATACAAAAACTTAGCTGGGTGTGGTGGCATGTGCCTGTAATCCCAGCTACTTGGGAGGCTGAGCCAGGGGAATCGCTTGAACCTGGGAGGCGGAGGTTGCAATGAGCTGAGATTGCACCACTGCACTCCAGCCTGGCGACAGAGCAAGACTCCATCTCAAAAAAAACAAAACAAACAAAAAAAAACTGAAACCATACACACAGGCTCACACTTACATAGACAAAACCCTCTTTTGACCCACTGGTTTCTATTCTCCTTTCCTTACCATAGAGTTGCTATTCCTGCCATCTTTACTTTCCACCCTCATACTCTCTTGGGCCCACTTAGATTAGGCTTTCATTCCACCAAAATTGCTCTTGAAGGTTGACCTTAATGATAGCAAATTTAATAATCAAATTTCATTCTTCCTAACAGCACTTTGCGTGATTGATCATTCTCTCTTTTTTGAAATATTTTCTATACTTTGGACTCCAGGACACCATTCTTTTATGGTTTTCCTCCTATGGTTCCAGCTGCTCTGTCTCCTTTGCTGGTTCCTCTTCATTTACCTGACCTCTAAATATTGGAAGGACCTAGGCTTATATATTGGTGCTTTTTTTTTTTTTAGCTGTCTACCTTATGATCTCATCCAGTCCTACAGCTTTTTTAATCTTTATTTTTCAATTTTAATTTTATTTTGTTAAAATAATACATACATATTTAAAAAGATTAAGTAGTACCAAAAAGGTTATGATAAAATGCAGCATTTCCCTTTCCCATCCCTCTCTACTTTCTTCCCTCCTTCCTAGAGACAACTATTTTTTTATGCTTTTAGCTCTCTCTGGCATTTACACCTCTACCTAATTTGTAAATAATAGGCATATACTATCTTTAGCTATTATCTATCAGCTTCATATTGTAGTAGATGAGAATTTATCTGTCTTACAATGTCATTCTGTCTTCTGCTATCCTTAATATTCTCAATATAGTTATATTACAATAGTTGGTCAAATCAATAATCAATGTTTACATTATTACATATATGCGAATATAATTCCCAGCAGTGTCGCAGTGTTTTATGATTGTATTTTCAATATATCTTCTAGTTTGCTATCTGCTGGAAACCCATTCACTGATCTTAAACTTGATTTATGGTTTCTTTCCATTGTCAAATCCAATCTGATTCTTTTTAAAACATGCTCTGTTGCTTGTTATAGTTTCCAGTTTCCTGTTGAAATTTTCAAGCATAATTTTTGTGTCCTTTAACATAGTAAATATAGTTGTTTTATTATTTGTGTTTAATAATTCCAATATCTGGATTCTTTCAGGGCTGTTTGACATCATTTATTTCTGTTGGTTTTTGTTTTTGTTATCTAGCCTTATGGGTTCTAGTTAGATTCTCTGGGGCCTTAATGTGTCTTTCTACATTTAGATTTATTCCCTATTTGGTGAAGCATATCCATCAAGTTAAAAGTATGTTACAATGGCAGAAACATGGTAAGGACAGCGGTTGACATGGCTCTCTCTCATACCACACTGCCCCAATCAGGACTGCTGTGCAGTTGTCATTTGAATATCACAACTTCACCACCAGCATGGAGAGTCTTTTCCTTTTTCTGTGTTGAATCTCTTATTTTCTATATTCCGTATTTTCTTCTTTCTCAGATGACTCTCTCATCTTAGTACAGGCAATGTGATTGTGTGATGTAGTAGACAGAATACTGGTTCCCTAAAATGTCCACATTCTAATCTCTAAAACTTGTGAATATGTTGCCTTAAATGGCAAAAGAGACTTTGAAGATGTGATCACATTAAGAATGTTTAAATTGGGAGATTATCCTGGATTATTTGGGTGGTCACAGGTAGTAATGAAGGTCTATATAATAGGATAGTAGGAGGTATATGTGTGCATGTGTATGTATGCATGAGAGAAAGAGACAGACAGAGACAGCGAGAGATAGAGAGAAGAGAGAGATGTGCTGGTTTTAAATATGGATGTAGGAAGGAAGGGACCACAAGACAAGGAATGCAAGCAGCCTCTGGCAGCAAGGAAGGTAAGGAAATAGATTCTCCTCTAGAGCCGCTGGAAGGGAAACAGTCCTGCTAACATCTTGATTTAGGAATTCTGATCTCCAGAACTGTAAGAGAATAAATTTGTGTTGTCTTAAGCCACTAAGTTTGTAGCAATTTTTTATAGCAGCAAAAAAAATCAATATAAATGATAATTTTTTCAGTTTTTTTTTTTTTTTGAGACGGAGTCTCTGTCGCTCAGGCTGGAGTGCAGAGGCGTGATCTTGGCTCACTGCAACCTCTGCCTCCTGGGTTCAAGCAATTCTCCTGCCTCAGCCTCCCAGGTAGCTGGGATTACAAGTGCCCACTATCACACCTGGCTAATTTTCATATTTTTAGTAAAGACAGGGTTTCACCATGTTGGCCAGGCTGGTCTCGAACTCCTGACCTCAAGTGATCTGCCCGCCTTGGCCTCCCAAAGTGCTGGGATTACAGGTGTGAGCCACCGCGCCTGGCCTAATTTTGTTCAGATGTTACAAGTGTCTATAGTCAATCTTCACATTGCCAGTTTGGTTGGTTATAGGATTTCTAGGTTGGAAGGCATTTTCCATCACATTGAAGACACTCTTCCATTGTCTTCTTCCTTCAAATGTTGCTGAGAAGCCCAGAGTCATTTTTATTATCATTCCTTGTACGTGGCCTGTTTTTTCTCCCTCTCCAGACACTTAGAACATTATCTCTTTGTCTCTAATGTTCTGATATTTCACAATGTATGGGCCTATAAGAGTAGAAAATTCCACATGTCAGAAACCTGATGCTTTAAAATTCCGTAAATATAACCAAAACACAAGCAAAAAATTGGGGAAAATATTTGCAACTTGAAAAATAAAGGGTTATTACTCTTATAATAGAAAGCACTCTTAGAAGAAAAATTCTCCAAAAGAAATATTCAAAATAGCAATTTTAAAGAGTACATCTGTAGGTCTAGAACTGAAAGGGAAAAAAAGCAAAAAAGTACAAAAGTGTACAAAAAATCAGCCAAGAAACATATAGAAAAATCCATAGACTTACTAGAAATAAAATTAATGCAAATTAAAACTGTGAGGAACAATTTTTCATCTTTTTAATTGGTGAAGACTAAAAAAAAAAACTCAAAATAGCTAATGTTGGTTAGGTTTCAGTACTTTCATACACTGTTGTTAGAAATGCAGTCAACCATCTCTTCTAGATGAGGCAAAATTCCGTAAGCCAGATCAAAAGCTTTAAAAAATGTCCATGTTAGGCCAGGTACAGTGGCTCAGGCCTGTAATCCGAGCACGTTGGGACTGAGGTGGGAGGATCACTTGAGCCCAGGAGTTGGAGACCAGCCTGTGCAACATAGTGAGACCCTGTCTCTACAAAAAATAAAACAATTAGCTAGGCATGGTGGATGTGCCTATAAGTCCTAGCTGCTTGGGAGGCTGAGGCAGGAGGATCATTTGAGCCCAGGAGTTTGAGGCTACAGTGAGCTATGATTGCACCATTGCACTCTACCCTGGGTGACAGAGTGAGACTCTTGTTTCAAAAAAAAAAAAAAAACAAATCAGTACTTAGAATAATCAGTACTTTGTTGGAATAATCCAACAAAATAATAATGAATGACAAATGCACATAAAGAGTTAACTACCATCTTGGCCATGTTGTTTACAACATCAAGAAAGTGGAAACAGGTCAGGTGGGGTGACACATCTGTAACCCCAGTGCTTTAGGAGACTGAAGCAGAAGGATTGTTTGAGGCCAGGAGTTAAAGACCAGCCTGGGCAACATAGCAAGACCCCATCTCTACAAAGAGTTTAAAAATTAGCTGGGGATGGTAGTGTCTGCCTGTAGTACTAGCTACTCAGGAGGCTGAAGCAGGAGGATCATCTGAGCTCAGGAGTTTGACGCTACAGTGAGCTATGATTGCACCACTGCATTCCACCCTGGGTGATGGAGTGAGACCCTGTCTCTCTTAAAAAAGAAAAGAAAAGAAAAAAGAGTAGAAACAACCTAAATACTCAAAAATAGAAAATTGGCTTAAGTCACTCCCATGGCAATGGGATGTTTCAGCAGTTTTAAAGCAAATAAGAAGGCCACTAGCCTGAGGTTGTCTCTGCACCCTGAGCCCTTACATAAGCAAGCTGAAGTCTTATTTATTTATTTATTTGTTTATTTATGTATTTATGTATTTTTATGAGATGGAATCTCACTCTGTCACCCAGGCTGGAGTGCAGTGACATGATCTCAGCTCATTGCAACCTCTGGCTCCCGGGTTTAAGCGATTCTTCTGCCTCAGCCTCCCGAGTAGCTGGGATTACAGGCACGTGCCACCACACCGGGCTAATTTTTTATATTTTTGGTAGACAGGGTTTCACCATGTTGGCCTAGCTGGTCTCAAACTTCTGACCTCAAGTGATCTGCCCGCCTCGGCCTCCCAAAGTGCTGGGATTACAGGTGTGAGCCACCGTGCCCAGCCCAAAGCCTAATTTAGAGGTATTTCTTATAACTGACTTAAATAGACAAACAAAAATACAGCCCTAACCAATCACAAACAGCCATTGAGTGAATTGGCTATATAACTAGGGGTCTCCCATCAGATTATACCCAAATAAGGCAAACACTTAGCTGTAGCAATTCAGGTAATTTCTTCACTTTGCTTCTGTGTTCAGCCTATAATAGGTAGGTGCTTCCAGAGCAGAGCCCATAACCTCTTTTGGTCTTGGTGCTTCCCAATTCATGAATCATTCTTTTACTCAAATAAATGTGTTAATTTCATTCAAACTTTTTTTTTTAACAGCAAGATATCATATTAAATTTATCATATAAAAAGTGGCCGTTATTGGTAAGAGGTTGACTTGGGGAAGTGAAATGAGATTTGGTGAGAAAAAAAATTCTCTGCACTCTGTCCATCATTTATTAATAGAATGTTTTCTTTCTAGAGATGAACTATTTCTACTTCTAAACATTGAGGAGATACAAAGAAGGGCTTTTGGCTAGATATGGCGGCTCATACCTGTAATCCCAGCACTTTGGCAGGCTAAGGCAGGAGAATCACTTGAGTCCAGGAGCTCAAGACCAGCCTGGGCAAAAAGCAAGACCCCATTACTATTAAAAAAAAAAAAAAAAAGAGGCTTTCAGCAATGATAGTGATAAAATTACAAAAAAAAAAAAAAAAGCAACAGTAACTAACATTGAGTACTTACTGTGTTCTGGGCAACCTGTCAGGTATTTAATGTATTTTATTTAACTCCCATGATAGCCCTTTGGGGTAGGTAGTATTCTTTATCATCTTTAGGTGTGAAAACTGAGGCTTAGAGACGTTGAGTGAACGGCCTAGAGTGACACAGCTGATAAATATTGTAGTTAGAATTTAAACTCTGGAAGTCAGGATTCCAGACATTCTTATCCACTGGGCTGAACTGCCTCGAATAAGTAAAGCATCTCCATTAGTGGAGATCCCCTAATAGCCCTCTGTTCTGGGAGACATACCGAGGGATCATTTTAATTAGGTAGATGTAAGGAAACACAGGTGAAGGTTGTAGCTGGACATGTGGGAATTGACAATGAAGCTCTTTTCATCATTTTCTTTGGTACATGAAGTTCAAAGGCTGCTGGGAGAAAGTCAGCAAATTTTCCCAAAGACTAAGCTTCTGGGAAGGCAGTTACTGAGACCCCTGATCACTTCCTTTAGGAGGGTTAATATTGCTATATCACCTCTGGACTGGAATGGCCCTGACCTGACGTGGCAGCAAAAGACAGGAGAAATTCACCATGGAGAGGGGAGCCTGGACTGCTTACCTTGACTTAACAATCCTGGCAGCAACAACAAGTTTCTAGCTCAGTTCCTACAAATTTTACTCTAGCATCACACATGTGTCCTAGGAAAAAAGCCCTTTGTGTTTGTAACTTTGGAACCATAGATTGTCAGAGCATTTACATTTTTTTTTTCTTGGTGACAGAGTCTCGCTCTGTCAGCCAGGCTGGAGGGCAGTGATGTGATCTCGGCTCACTGCAACCTCCGCCACCCGGGGTCAAGCGATTCTCCTGCCTCAACCTTCCGAGTAGCGCGTGATCTACCTGCCTCGGCCTCCCAAAGTGCTGGGATTACAGGCACGAGCCACCGCGCCCAGCCCAGAGCATTTAAATTTTAATAGCTCCATCCTGTGAAAGGTCGTGCTATAGTAGATATTCTGTGTCTCAACAGTGACACCTTGTGGGGCAGAGGTAGCAGAGGCTGGGGTCTGTTTGGACTGGAGTAGTTTTCTATCTTTCTTAAAGTCAGTTACAAGCAGGATTGATCTTTTGGACTCTGTTCCTGAACTTAACATGGAAGGACAAAAACACATAGAAAACATGATGTACTGTGTACACCTAATCAATTTGAATGTTGAGTTTTGATTTCACTCACAATTCATTCATTAAAGATTAAAAGTACAATGATACACTACTTTTCATCTAACAGGTTAATAAATATTAAAAAGTAGGACAGAATTTAGTGTCAGTGAGGGTATAAGAAAACTATCAAAAACTGTTACTGGAAATAAAAAATCGTGCAAAAAATTGGAAGATAATCTATGATAACATATACCCAAATTTAAAATGCACATATTCTATAATCCAGTAATGCCATCATTAAGAATTTAGGAGTGTTGCTGGGCACGGTGGCTCATGCCTGTAATCCCAGCATTTTGGGAGGCTGAAGTGGGTGGATCATGAGGTCAGCAGTTCAAGACCAGCCTGACCAACATGGTGAAACCCCCATCTCTACTAAGAAAACAAAAATTAGCCGGGCATGGTCGTGGGCGCCTGTAATCCCAGCTACCCAGGAGGCTGAGGCAGGAGAATCGCTTGAACCCAGGAGGCGGAGGTTGCAGTGAGCTGAGATCGCGCCATTGATTGCACTCCAGCCTGGGCAACAGAGCAAGACTCTGTCTCAAAAAAAAAAAAAAAAAAGGAATTTAGGAGTGTTTTCTAATGATTTTTTGTTTGTTTAATGTATCAATTAGGATGCAGTCATTTGTAAAGAACAACGATGAAAAAACCCAATTCAAACATGTTTGAACAATGGAGGGAATTTATTAGGCAATGGACCGAGATCCCAGAAATAGAGTGGACTTCACCTGGGGTTTGACTCAGCATCTCAGAGATATCATCGTCCACCCAGTTTCTTTCTAACTCCGTTTTCTGGCTTCTGGGACATCAAACTAATTCCCTATCAAAGTTATAAGATGGCTGACAACAACTCCCAAGGTATAGTGGACATATGTTTTCTTTATGGCCACAAGGCACTCTTGAAAACCTTTCCTATGGAGAGTTCTCCATCTTATAAGTCCTTATTTTCTCAATGTGAAAATCAGAAATTGTGTCCCAGTCTCCCTTGCAGCTCTGTGAAATCTGGTGACATGAAGATGCAATCACCATGCAGAAACCCTCCTGGCAAGAGTGGCAGTACTAGCTCCAGAAGCAGCAGTTGCAGAAGTTCAGGTGAAAGTCCCTAGGGACCAGCACCCTTGCCAGTGGGGTATTTGTGCTCATTGGGAGCAATGGTGGTGTTTTCTTTGGAGCAGTTCTACAATAGGATAAATTGTTGTGTGGCCCTGAAGCCGGATTCTCTGGTCTTCCAGAGAGTCTGTGAACTCATTGATATCCTTTAATAAATTTGCTTTCGGCTTAAATTATCCACAGTTCATTTCTATTGTGTGCAAGAACCCTAATACACAGAGATACTTTTTTTCAGCCACATCTAGAGAGTGGGGTCACTTTCAGAAATTCCCTCAAAAGAGCTAAGAAGCTTCCTTTTCTGTTATCTCTGGCAAACCTCTTTTTACATCTCTATAGTCAGAATTGGGTCATTTTTTTTTTTCTGTACTACTGGGGCTTGAGGACGGGATTATGATAATGATCTAAGGCCTGAGCCACATTCTTATCCCTTAAGGCTTAAGACAAAGAACAAAGAGGGAGAGGCGAGGACACCCAGGTGAGATCAGGAGGATACTAACTTCAGAGAGGGGTGAATGGGTGAAAGTATATTGGAGGTAGAACCACAATGCCTACCAGACAGAGCAACTTACATCAAACCCTTTGAACTTCCAAGCTTGCTCCTCACATGTGTGGAGAAGTCTGCATAAACCACTATATTATGTTGCTGTTTGTCACCACCTGGAACATCTGGACAGAGTCCCCAGGATAGGATACAACTTCCTTTCCATGGGGCCAGTCACATTCTTTGCTGTCTTGTTCCTTCATTCTGCCTTTAATGAGGGTGGGGTCAATAAAGAAAATGGCAGTAAATTTCTCTTTAGTTTAATGGAAAATTCCTCTGGAAGTTCACCCCTCATTGATGTACTCCACTTCCTTATTTTTCTCCCCTATTCTTAGGAGCCAATATCTCTGCAACAATGCTTCCTTCTTCTCACCTTTCAAAGCAAGACTTTATTCATTCTCTGAACAACCCAGCCCTTGCAAATAGATCAGACTATACCCCTAGCGGTATATTTCTCAAAATTTGGAGCCTGTTCTGAGTAATATGCTTTTCAAGCGAATTTTACCCTTAGTACTAGTGACATTTAGGGCTGGATAATATTTTTGCTATGAGAGACTGTCCTGTGCATTGTAGAATGTTTAGAAGCATCTCTAGCTTCTATCCACTAGAGGCTAGTAGCATCCTCTCCCACCAAGTTGTGACAACCAAAAATGACCACTGGAGAGCAAAATTACCCATTTAATAACAAGTAAGCTAGAATAATACTCTGGGGGAGACTGTGCTGGGTGAGAGTAGAGGAGTTCTCTCATATTCCAAGTTAGGGTGGAGAACGTGGGGAACTTTATCCAGGTTTCACCAAAAAGTAAAGGACAGGTGAAGGAACTCACTTCTCTTGTGAGTCATCAACGAACTTCTTTGCTCTCCTGACTGTGCTGCAGGGGACTGCTGAATCACCATCTCCCAAGGACAAATATTAATTTTCATAGAGTACAGCCTAACCGCAAGGTAGAAGATACATATTTTCCCATCTGTCCATCTGTCCTATAATTTTACAAGGCCATCCCTCTCTTTCTCTCTTTTTTATGAGACGGAGTCTCGCTTTGTCACCCAGGCAGTAGTGCACAATCTCAGCTCACTGCAACCTCTGCCTCCCGGGTTCAAGTGATTCTCCTGCCCCAGCCTCCTCGGTAGCTGGGATTACAGGCGCCTGCCATCATGCCTGGCTAATTTTTTAATATTTTTATTAGAATCGGGTTTTCACCATGTTGGCCAGGCTGGTTTCAAACTCCAGACTTCAAGAGATCTGCCCTCCTCGGCCTCCCAAAGTGTTGGGATTACAGGTGTGAGCCACCACGCCTGGCCATGGCCACATCTCTTATAATGAGGTATGACAAATTATTATTCAGCACAGACTTAATCCACCTATCTTGCTTCCAAATGTATCTTCTTTGGATCATCCCTGAGTAATATTTTTTAAAATTCCCTTAGCTACTCACAGAGTTGGCCAAAGATGAGAAATTATTACTTGGAAATGTAATCCCATAGTTTCTTTTTTATGATGGTGGTTGCTGTGTTACTTGGTACACAGATATTTTGGGTTAGCTGATACAAAAGTTTGATATTTCAAACTTTTATCTTTATTGTGGCTTTTAGCTACATTTTTTTTTCTGGATAATTTTAGCCTTTAGCATTATGAAATGTCCTTAATTACATTTAAGCCTTTTTGGTCTGAATTGTCTGATATCAAAAGAACGACCCTGCACTCCTATTGTTTCCATTTGTCTGGTGTTTTAGTTAGTCCAAGCTGTTATAGATTGGGTGGCTTCAACAACATTTATTTCTTACGGTTATGGAGGATGTGAAGTCTAAGAGCAGGGTACCAGCATGACTGGGTTTTGGTGAGTGCCCTCTTACTGCTTTGCATATGGACACCTTTTTACTGTATCCTCACATAGCAGAGTGAGAGAGGAAGCAAGTGCTGTTGCGTCTCTTCTTAGAAGGGCACTAATCCTATTCATGAGGGCTCTGTGCTCACAATCTAATTACCTTCCAAAGGTCCCACCTCCAAATACCATCGCATTTGGAACTGAATTTCAAGAAGTGACTGTTGGGGGTACACATTCAGTCCACAGCACCTAGTATGTCTGTCTATTCCTTTCTATTTAGCCTTTCTGAATCATTTTGTTTTAGGTATGTTGCTTGCATGTACCATAATGATAGTGTATCAGTTAGCTTCTGTTGCATAACAAACCATGCCAAAACTTAAAAACCAGCCATTTATTTAGCTCATAATTCTGTAGGTTGGCTTAACAGTTCTGGTCTAGATTGGCTCAGCTGATCTCTCAGGTGCTTGCTTCTGTGTCTGAGGTCATCTAGGGTGTTGCCTGGTTGTTGGATGATCTAAGATAGCCTTGTTCATATGTCTGACAATTAGCAGACTGTTGGTTAGGGCTAGGAGAGTGACTCAACCACGTCTCTCATAATCCAGCAGGCAAGACGGTACACATGGAGGTCACGGGGTTGCAAGTGCAGTAAGAGAGGACAAACCCTGATGACTGAAGTGTCTGCTTGCATCACAACTGCTAATGCCCCATTGGCCAAAGCAGCTCACATCAACGACCTAGACTTAAAGGGTGCAGAAAAAGACTCCACTTCCTGGTGGGAAGATCTGCAATGTCACACTGCAAAATCATGATAAAGGGAGAGGAAGAGTTTGTGGCCAATTTTATAATCTATCACATTGGGTTTTCTTTTGTGAGTCATTTTAAAAGTCTTTCTCTTTACTTCCTTTTTCTTTACCTCCTTCTGCTATTCGATTTTTTAACTTTAAGCGACATTCATTGATATCATTTAAATATCTTTTGACTCCCATCAATTGCCTATTTACCAATAAATTTACTTATTTTACTTTTCCTTTCTGATGACTGCAACTTACTATGAAATGGATCCAAAAAGCAAGGTAGATTTATGGGTGGATAGAGGGAAGATTAGATGGACAAATGTGAGATAAAGCATGCATAGTAAAATGTTAATGTTAGAATCTAGGTGGTGGGTAGGTGACTGTTTATTGCAAAACTCTATGCTGTGGCTGAAATTTAAAAAATGAATTGTGAAGTTGAGGCAGGAGAATCCCTGGAGTCCAGGAGTTTGAGACCAGCCTCGGCAACATAGGGATATTCCGTCTTTACAAAAAATAAACAAATAAATTAGCCGGGCATGGTAGTGTGCACCTGTAGTCCTAGCTACTTGGGAGGCTGAGGTAGGATAATTGCTTGAGCCTGGGCCTGGAAGGTTGAGGCTGTAGTGAGCCATGATTGCACCACTGCACTCCAGCCTGGGCAAAAGAGCAAGACCCTGTCTCAAAAAAACAAAACAAAAAAACAAAGAAAAGAAGAGAAAAGAAAAGAAAAGAAAATATTGGAAGAAAAAGAACACAGGAGCCAGCTTGAGGGTGTTCATATCAGTCAAATCTTGGACAATGTGAGCGTCAAAATAAATAATAATAACAGATTATAATCTACCAAATTAAATAAAAATCTATGGGTCCATGCTGGTATAAACATATAAATGAATAAATAAGGGAGAAAAGAAAATTCTTCTTTCTAGAATAATGTCAGCTAATAGATATAGGCAGAATAATGGATAAGAAAATTACCATTTTGCAATCATCACAGAAATATTAGATTCATGGAAGAATCATCGAAGTATGCTAAAACTAGTGGAAGAAAGTTTAATGTGGAACAGTATGTTTAATAGCCTCAAATTATATTCCCACAAATTAGTTGTTAATTACAAAGGGAAAAGAATAATTTTTCCAACGAGAACCCTGGTGGTTTTTATTCTATCTAATCCCTTCAACCTTTTTTTCCCCTCTGTTGGATCTTCCTCCTGCGCCCCTCCACCCTCTCCTTATTCTGGGCTAGTTGTACTTTCTGCTTGCTGCAGAGCTGCCATTTTAGGACTTTCCTTAACTGCTTTCCTAGACCTCCTCCTATGAACTGTTTGCTGAACTACCTTATATAAGGGTGGATTAAAGACCTCTGTAAATACATACAATAGATTAATAGATTGGTCATAGAATTCTCTTGAACTACATTTTGTTTGGCACACAGTATAAGCTCAAAAAATATCTGCTGAATAACTTAGTCTGGTCATCCAAGTATTACCAAAACTTTGTACCATGAAGCTTGTAGGATTTGGTTTTCATTTAATGTATGGTTATAAATATTAAATAAGTGAAGACAAATGAAATTACATACATTTTGTATATATGCTTACTTTTTCTTTTTAAAAATTTATTTATCTTATTACAGTGTTCTACACGTTCAGAGAAACTTCTCTATTAACGAACTACAGACATGATATCTGAAAGTAATCTTTATGCATAATTTTCTTCTAAGAAACTCAAATGTGTTTTATATGAAGAACCACTAATAACCATTTACTTACTACTCTCTGCTACTAAGTCTTGAACAGAGAGCTAATGTATGCCTAAGGGAAAACCGATTAAAGAAACGTTCTTATATAGCTTCAAAAACGAATTAACAACGATAGTCAGGGTGAAAGGGGAAGGTGCTCCTCTTTAACTTGAAGTGCTTAAACAAATATTGGATTTTAGTGAAAACAGGAGTCTTGAAATGTATCCTTAATGTCCAGATACTCACAAGATAACTTTCAATTATCCAGAATTATTTTTTACTCTATAGAGCAATTCTTCCAAAATAGTGCATAAATTTATTCTCAGAAGTTATCTTATTCAAGTAAAGTGACTCTCATCCAAGAGAGACACTGGTAGCAAAGGGCAGTAGTTAGTTAAATAGCAGTGAAACTGATATTAGAGAACTGCCAACTGATGGAAATTTAATCAGCAGTATATGGAATTGGAATGGGCTTATACAGGGAGTAATTCTGAATATAAGGTGTTCAGCAGTTTCTGTTTCTTTAAAATTTTTTGTACAAAGTGGAAAAAACTTACACACCCATATTTGAAAAATGGGTAATTTTTCTTTCATTCATTATTATTTTTTAAAGTTAAATATGCTAATAAATTAAGGAGACAAATAGTTCTCTATCGCATGTTGTAAAAAATCCAGGGCCCCTGTCCCTTACCATTGCCTTTTTTCCATTCCTTACATGAAGTGTGTCTTCCCAGGTGACACGGGAGCCATCCTTGATGTTTTTTGTTTCATCAAGTCTATTTGGGTGTTCCTATTCTATGCTTCCTCCCCTCTAGATTCCCGCCTCTACCTCATACTCTAGGTTTATCCTGAGTGTGGAGTAGGGAAGTGTGAATACCACATTTACATTTTCCTTTTGTTCTTCACCATCTCTCTCTTAGACTGTTCTGCTCAGCACCAAAAGGACTTTCTTTCTTGCACTGCAGGAACTTCCCTTACATCAAATCCTTATACTGTTTACTCTCATTTATTGTAAAAATACTACAGTCTTCTGAATCTGACTTCTGTAAGCCTCTTTTCTCCTTAATAACAAAGACTCCTCCAAAAATCATAAGTGCTTACTTTCAGGCTATCGTCTCCATGTGGACTTGAAACACACTATTTTGAAACTCAAAGCTGCCTTCAGCAGGGTTCTCTCCATTCGAAGAGGCAACTATTTCCACTGGTTCAATCAGTGGGGTTAATGATAGGCCCAGAACTAGGAATTTTCAAGAAGGAAAGTCCACTGACTTAATATTCCCCAAATGTACTCGTTATGCTGAGAATACACACTAAGAACATATGGCATTTCATTACATAAATGAAAAACATCATCATAAGCAAGTTTGGAAGCAGTGAAACACACCCTTGGAAGGCATTATAAATGCTCCCTAATATCTGATTCTCCCTTCCCAGTCCCATTGCAGTTTGGTGGAGCCATGTGAAAGGTTCTAGCTAGTGAAATGCAAGTGGAAGTAGGAGGGCTGAGGTAGTGACAAGCTGCTGCATGATGCTACAGATTTCCTCTTCTGCAGTGAAAGTGGAATCTCATGTTGGGATGGCAGAGTTACAAGACCAAAGTGGTCTGGATTGCTCAGACACTGGTTGGAGGACAACTCTAAGCCTGTTCCATATTAGACTTTGTGTGAGCAAAGAACAAATGTTTATTAGTATCTTTGAGTTTAAAATTGAAACTGAGATTTTGAAATTGTTTATTGTCAGAACATAAGCTAGCCAATCTTGACTAATATACCATCATTCTTTGCTTATTGGCCTATTGCCTAATTAGCTGGAGTGCTTGTTGTTGGTGAAAGTGTGTTATTTTGGAAGTAGAGAATATATTTTATATATATATATATATTTTTTTTTACAAGGGTGAAACTTATTTAATGATATTTATTGAATGCCTGCTATACCAAGTGCTAGAGATGCATCAGTATACAAAACACACAATTTTTGCCCTCATGGAGCTTACATTCTAGTGGGGAAGTCAGATAAAAATTATATCAACCAACAAAATACTTGCAAGTTAGGGTAAGTGTTATGAAGGAACTAACGGCTGCGCTAGAGGTTAACAAGGGAGGGAATCTACTTTAGATAGTATGATGATGAGGAGAGGAGACCTTTCAACTGAGATACGAAGAAAGGGAGAAAACATTCTAGGTCACATGAGGCAAGAAAGATCTTGGTGTGTTTGAGAAACTAAAAAGACCATTGTGACTCAGTGGTAACAAATGAGGAACAAGAGGCAAAATATGAAATTGCAGAGAAAGATCATCATGTTGTGGCAGGGAGTTTGGTTTTCATTCCAAGCCATCAGATAGTATCACCTTAATCTTCCTTTGGTCAATGCCACAAAACTAACCACATCTATGTTAACTTTCTTTTTTCCGCCATCTGCCTCAACAAATGTCATGTCCCTCATCTTTCTGATGGCTAATCACTCCCTTTGTATCCTCCCTCCTCTGGTTACCCTTTCTCCTCTTTTCATATACTTTGCTTCTTCATTATCTTCCCAATGGGTCAGTCCTGTCAACCAACCTACAAGACACCACCCATCCCCCACCCTCTTCCATGGGTTATCGACTGGTAATGATTCTACTAACCACTCAGATGTTCAGGCCCCAAAACCAGGACCTATCTTGACCACTCTCTTTTCTTTACTTTCCTATGCACTTCATTGGTAAATTCTTCAGTTTTAAACTCAAAGATATTATCAGTTTGGTTCACTCTTGCTAATGTTAGCTTTCCTGATTTCGTCTTGATTTCTGAAATCGTCTCATGATTTGCCTCCTTGCTTCCATTCTTTGCTTCCTCTTATGTTTTCTTTATGCATCAGCCAAGGGTGGCTACTTATTTTAACATAGAATAGCTTAATTAAAATAAACAAAAATTTTTATAAATTGTGGTAAAATAGGCCGGGTGCAGTGGCTCACGCCTGTAATCCCAGCACTTTGGGAGGCTAAAGCGGGTGGATCACTTGAGGCCAGGAGTTCGAGACCAGCCGGGCCAACATCGCGAAATCCAGTCTCTATTAAAAATACAAAAATTAGCCAGGCATGCGGTGTGCACCTGTAGTCCCAGCTACTCAGGAGGCTGAGGCAGGAGAATAGCTTGAACCTGGGAGGTGGAGGTTGCAGTGGGCTGAGATTGTGCCACTGCACTCCAGCCTGGGTGACAGAGTGAGACTCTTTCTAAAAAAAAAAAAATTGTGGTAAAATAAACTTTTACTATGATGAAAGTAGTCTATGTGCTGCAAAAGTTACAATGAAAAAGATAGGCAAACACAAAGAAAAAAATACACATTTCCACTTCCAAAGATTACCAATACTAACACCTTAGGGTATAAGCCCACTATTTTTTTAGTTGTACATAAATACATATATGTGCATTTTTAAACCAAAATGAGATGCTGTAACATACTATTTCGTGACTTGCTCTTTTCAGTTAATGATCTTTTCCATGGCAATACAGTTCTATTTTATCCAATACTCAGTCCATCTACATTCATATTTCTTTAATGGTCCTGAAAATGCATTTTATAGACAGTCTGTTCAAACCAGGATCCAATTCAAACTGTTATGTCCCTTAAATTTCTTTTCATAAAGCAGTTGCTTTTATCATGACAAATTGTTGAAGAGATGGGCCAGTTATCCTGCAGAATGTTTCACCTTCTGGATCTGTCTAGTTACTTCCTCTGGCATCATTTAGTTTGTTCATCTATCTGTTGTATTTTTTATAAACTGTGTTAGATGCAAAGGCTTGACAGATTCAAGTTAAATATTTTTGCCTGGAATATACCATGATGATACTGTATACTACATCCCATCAAAAGACAAACTATCCGATTGAGCTACAACGTGGCCTTTAAAAAATGTAAATTGTAAGTGTATATAGCTTCCTCTGCATTTATTATACAATACTAAACAAATTCTTCAACTTGGACAACAAGTTTCTGAATGATTTGATGCCTGCTTACTCATCCAACTTTATTCCATCCCATTCTATTTGTTTTTAAAGGTCTTGTCACATGTTTCGTTTCTAGTCCTGAAACATGGTTAAGTGCTTGCCTCCTAGGGCCTCTGCCGCAGGCTTTTGGTTTGGAGGCTCTCCTTTGCCACTCCACCCCTCTCCACTCTTCTCCTCTTCTGATATCAAGCATCTTCTCAAATTACAGGTGTCGTTTTTAATTTATTTAAAATTTTATTCTTTCTACAAAACAGCAACCAGAGACACAGGTTCATTTTCAGTTCACCTACTCGGAGAAAACCTACTTTATCTTATTTAAATTAGGGTCCTCCAAGCGATCTTAACATCTCCTAAATCCCAAGCACCCTGTTTTTTTCCTGATACTTTTTCCGTTTACCTTAAGGTCTGTGTCAACCTGACAGTAAGCTGCACGATGGCAGGGGTCTTGCCTACTAGGTTCCCTGTGCACTCCGTACCTGTGCACAGCAGCCCGTCAACAGTAGTTGAATAAACATCATAGGTCACAATAACCCTGGGACTGCCTCCTGGGGAGGTAGCCGCAAACTCTCGCAGGTGGCAGTGACAGGAGTACTTCTCCAGGGGGTTGTTCGAGTGGAGGAATACTCTTACGTGAAAGTGCTCAGTACACCACTGCGGCAGGAAGGAGGAAGGGAAGAATTCCAGATGGGGAGAAAGTAATATTTTGCAGCACAGTACAGGGTAAACTGGGTCCAGGTGGGCGTAGCCGCCGCTACACCTTCACGTGACCGCGGACTGCTTAAGGACCCCGCAGCCAGTGCGCCTGCGCTGGAGCTCCCGGAAGTTGCCGGACCCGGAACGCAGGCGGAGCGCAAGTCCGTCAGCCAGTCAGTCCGCCAGTCCGCCAGCCCGGTACCTCTCTCTCCTCGGCCCTGGTAAGCTGTCCGCGGTCTGTTTGGCCCGAACGGCGGCGGAGGCGCTGATCATGGCGACATTCATCTCGGTGCAGCTGAAAAAGACCTCAGAGGTGGACCTGGCCAAGCCGCTGGTGAAGTTCATCCAGCAGACTTACCCGAGCGGCGGGGAAGAGCAGGCCCAGTACTGCCGCGCGGCGGAGGAGCTCAGCAAGCTGCGCCGCGCCGCAGTCGGTCGCCCGCTGGACAAGCACGAGGGCGCGCTCGAGACGCTCCTGAGGTGGGCGCGGGGCTGGGAGTGGGTAGGTTGTCTGCCAGCCGTCCCTCGCCGCTCCTCTTCCTGTCTCCCCCCCTTCCTTCAATCCTGTAACCTGGGCCGAGCGGCCCCGTCCCGGCCTGACCAGGCGCGTAGGTGTGGTCTGCATTCTTTGCTGGTGAGCAGGACCCGCCCTGCAGGCCCCGCCCTGCAGGCCCGCTGTGACTGCCCGCTTGTCCTGCCTGCACGTCTGCTCTAGCCCTTGGTCGGCGAGGGCTCCGTGGATCAGATACCTGGGAGCAGCTGTCTGCCCTGTACTGATCTCTTTTGCCACATTTACTTAGAACTAGTTTTCACTTTTTTGGGTCTCTAACTGAAGCTTCCCCTTTCGCCCCATTTTTCCATCACTGTCTTTCTTGGGCCACATTTTGATTTCATAATAGTAGTTGCTTGAAGGCAGTGGGGGAAGTGGGGGAATTGGGACACTGGACCAAATGTCTGATCAGCTCATCACATTGTCTACATGAAATGGACCGTCTTCCTCAGTTCAAAATAATCAAATGATGGATGGAGAATTCTGAAAGTTAGGAGCTACAACTATTTGAAATAAAACTCTAGTTACATAGTAGAACCGTTCAAGGTAGGTTGTTTAAAAGCAGTTTGTTCACAAACAGGTATATACACAGTAGAGTAAATTTGTTATTTTAGCAAACGCTTATTTAGCTCATGCTGATTTAGTGAGGGTTCCTTTCATGATACTTAATAGTTATAAGAACATTTTTTACGATTTTATAGTGAAACATTTCTTTTGCCTACCTTGTTAATCTCGTTTTCTCCGTATAGTATATTCTGCTTGTTTCACAGGAGAATCACAATTGTATTCCAATCCAAGTAGCAGAAACCCAGGCTAAACTAGCTTGAGCTAAGAAAAGACTTATTCTGCCGGGCGCGGTGGCTCACGCCTGTAATCCCAGCACTTTGGGAGGCCGAGGCGGGCGGATCACGAGGTCAGGAGATCGACACCATCCTGGCTAGCACGGTGAAACCCCATCTCTACTAAAAATACCAAAAATTAGCCGGGCGTGGTGGCGGGCGCCTGTAGTCCCAGCTACTCGGGAGGCCGAGGCAGGAGAATGTTGTGAACCCGGGAGACGGAGCTTGCAGTGAGCCGAGATCGCGCCACTGCACTCCAGCCTGGGCGACAGAGTGAGACTCCATCTCAAAAAAAAAAAAAAAAAAAAAAAAAAAAAAAAGTAAGACTTATTCTGCTAACTGAAAAGTCTAGGGATATTCCTTCCTTAGCTTTAGGTATCACTGGAGATCGTCTTGCCTCCGTGATGCTTCCCTCGAAAGCTTTGTTCATGTATTGAGAGGGATGGCTGTAGTGTAATAACAATCGTCCGCAACACTCAGTATCTTACAGAAGGGAGTGCTTTTCTCCTTAGCTCTGGTGGAAGTCCATGGGAGGCTCCTGGGTTTGTTTGCACCCATTTATGATGGTGGGAAATGGGCTAAGTTAATTGCCCTTATCTGAGTCATCCAGCCGGTTTAATTTCTCCTTACCCCATGGATCAAAGCAAGATGAGTCCGGACTGGGGAAGGGTTGGTTCTCCGAAGGAAGGGGTACTGAATAGATTGCTCAGAGGAATTAAGACCCCTTGGTGTCAAATTTTAGAGCTACAACTGTTGGGCTGCAAGGATCATTAGTCTAATAGCATAAGCATTTTTTTTTAAAGTTAACCTAGAAATACTTAGCCATTCTTTAGAATTAACATAATTAAACAATTTCAAGGTAATTTTTATGTAGGCATGAATAGCATTCAGTGAGGATTTTCCATTAGTAATATTAAGAAAACATAGTTGTGGTATAATGAACCCTGTGATAAAAATCTTGTTGAATATATCAAATTTGGTTCCAGCCCTCAGATTTGGGGTCTTCAGAAGCACTTGGTGCATGGGTTTTAAGCTAACAGACATGGGAGGTTGGTGGATAATGGTTTGGATACGGTTCTCCTGTCAACTTTAAAACTTAATTCATTTGTTCCTTCCTTTATTCTTTTTACCAGACTTAAATGTGTGAACTGTTCCTAGGTAGTGGACCTGTTGTAGATATAGTCTCTTTGAAACTAACCATGTTTCTTTAGTCACCTCTGTATAATCCCCTCCTGCCACATTAATTCAACAAATATTAAGTATTTTCACTTTTTGGGCTTCTAGAGGGGTTAGGATAAGCTTGGAGATATTACTAAAGTTTATAATGGAGGTAGGTACAAAAGTTTTGTAGGTATATATGCTGTAAAATTAGATGTGAATCAGTTGTGTGATGTTCATTCAAATCCGGCAGAATATCTTATTTTTAATAATTATGTTTGGATAATTGTGTAAACTCAACATTAATTTTTTAACTTAATGAACTTTTAAACTAATGAACTTTGAAAAACAGAGTTTAAACTAATTCCTAAATAATTGAAGCCAGCTTGATAAGTCCTGATATGCAGCTCCATATATTGCTCCAGTGATAGACTTGTTTTCTTATTACTAACTTGTAGGTGTTGTATTAAAATTTCCTAAAATATACATTTATGCATATTATAATAATGAGAATGAGTACTTAAAAACTCATTTGTTCTGGGTGTGGTAGCATGCACTCATAATTCCAGCTGAGGCAGAAGGATCACTAGAGCCCACGAGTTGGAGACCAGCCTGAACTACATACTGAGACGCTGTCTCAAAACAAAACAAAACAACAACAACAAAAAACCCTTTTATATGATACTTCTTCCTTTATAAAGTGGCTTTTACTAAAAATTGATTAGACCTTGGTAAATGATGACCTAGGGTGATCAAATGGGAACCCTGCTGGTTTTTTATTTTTTATTTTGTATTTTATTTGAAGCTCCAGATATACCATTTACCAGCATTGTGTAATTTCTTTTGTGGTGATCAGTTTCTTTAGAGAGAAAGCTTCTAGTCTTCCATGAAAAAGTCTGCTTATCAGCTTTCTAAATTTTATCCTGGAGAATGGAGGTTGGGGATCTTAACAATCATGTATGCAGTCTATCAGGTACATCTATTTTTAGTATGACACCTGCATTAGGGTTAGGTTCATTTCTATGTGGTAGATCCCAAATTATCTGAGTTAAGATTTTATTTTGTAAAAAGTTGGCAGGTAGGTAGTTCTGGTAGCCCAGGGCTGGTGTAGTGGTTCTGTGGAGTTAATTGGGGCTCAGATTCCTTTCAGCTTTCTGTTGTTTGAAACCTAGAATATTGTTCTCAGGTCCAGGTTGCAATCATATCCAAGTTCCAGGTAGTAGGATGGAGAAAGGCACGGGGCTCGCCCTTTAGGGTGTTTCCTGGCAACTGTTCCACAACACCCTGCCTATATGTTACCGGCCATTTTGTGTGTCCTTCTGATAGGATGCTAGGAAAAGGAATTTTCATTATGAGCAGCTGTATACTCAGCTAAAGGGACACAGTTTTGTTAATAAGGAATAGGATAGACTGATAATGATGTAGTCAATTAGCACTCCCTACCCCACTTAGCAGTGCTTGATCTCCACTTTAGTTGTATTTGATATCTCTGACATCTTTTTCTTTTTTCTTTTTTTTTTTTTTTGAGGTGGAGTTTTGCTCTTGTTGCCCAGGCTGGAGTGCAGTGGCATGATCTCGGCTCACCACAACCTCTGCCTCTCGGGTTCAAACGATTCTCCTGCCTCAGCCTCCTGAGTAGCTGGGATTTACAGGCATGAACCACTCTGCCTGGCTAATTTTGTATTTTTGGTAGAGACGGGATTTCTCCATGTTGGTCAGGCTGGTCTGGAACTCCTGACCTCGGGTGATCCACCCGCCTCGGCCTCCCAAAGTGCTGGGATTACAGGCTG
Organism: Pan troglodytes; assembly: GCF_028858775.2. Classification (NCBI taxonomy): domain Eukaryota; kingdom Metazoa; phylum Chordata; class Mammalia; order Primates; family Hominidae; genus Pan; species Pan troglodytes. The sequence goes on from NC_086015.1 coordinate 37,816,391, forward strand.
TGCCCGGCCAATCTCTGACATTTTTTTGAGAGTGAACCTACCTTCAGAGTAGAGGATCTGGGAGCCTGAAGTTTTCTTTGAAGGATTTTCAACCATACCTTCTCGTTCCAGCCTCACATTGAACTACCTTCAGAGGTACCTCATGTTTCTTAATTCAGATCCTTTTCTGGCTTCTCTGGCATGATTTGGCTTCTGCTTTGGCTCCCTTCCCTCTTAGCCAGTTAGATTTTGGCTTTCTCTTTTTCATTCACTTTTCACCTTTTAGTAAATTTTGTTGAAACCTCTTATATCCTGTGTGTCATTTCCCATTCTTTTTGTCCATGTTCATGTACATCTTTTACATTTTTAAATTCTTGTTTTAGTGGGTTTTGGCGGGGAGCAAAGAAGGATGTTTATTCAGATTTATTTGTTTAACTGTAAGAGGACCTTGTTTGCATTTTCAGCTCTCCACAGTGCTTGTAACAATTTACATTCTCATCAGCAGGTATATGGGAGTACTTTATTCTTCCATATCCTTGCTAATACTTACTGATTAATAATTTAATTTGTTGCTTTTTGCTAAACTGATGGGTGAGAGATAGTACCTTTAGTTTGCATTCCTCTTATTTTACTGAGGTTGAACAGTTTTTGTTTACTGGCCACTTTGTTTCTTTTTCTGTGATTGCTTGTTCTTTTCTTTTGCCCATTTTCTATTGAGTTGTTTTTTCCTTACTAATTTGTAGGAGTTGTAGCATTTTCTGGATATTTATACTTTTTTCATTAGGTATGTTGCAAAAATCTTCCAATCTGTTTCTTGTCTCTCAACTGTGTTTATTCTATCTTTTGTCACATGGAAGTTCTCCCAAAATGTTGTCATCTCATAATCTATAGTTAACATTTTTTTTCTTATTCCTAATGTTGTGCATGTGTTATGTGTGATTTTCCTCCCTCAGATTTGCCAAAGGTTTGGAGCCACCTTTTCTTTGTTTAAAACCAAGGCTTTTTGGTTGGTTTTCTGCCCTTGTCATTCATTTTTTAAAAAAATGTTCTTTGTTCCTTTTTTCTATCTTTTTGTATTGATTGGTTAGTTTTCCATCTTTTTGGTTTTTCTAATATATTTTAGGACTGTGTATTTTTTTCTCAGTCTGTATTGGTTGCATCCTACTGTCTTTTTCATTTGTAAAATGAAGTTGATGGAATACTCTTTTAATTTCTGAAATATTTTCTACATGGTAGTGTTTTATAGATCAGTAAAGAAAATGTTCTGTTTTACTTCATAACTGTTGTTTGGATTCTTGTTGTTGGTTTGGTGGTGAACATACTCTTTGCAGAACTTTTCCTTGTCCCACGGCCATGAAAATTTAGGCTTGCAAACGGTTTGAAGGGTGAGTAAAGCAGGGTTTTATTGGGTGAAAAGGAAGAAAAGGGGGAAACAGGAACTCTCACAAAGCTAGAGTCCCAGTTAGAGCACGTCCTGCCTGCAGCTTGAATCTCAGGTTCCGCACAGGGAGAGGAGGGGCCAGTCTCCTCCCTATGGAACTTCCCAAGGCTCCACCTTAGTGAACAGGCTGGTTGGAGTTTCTCCAGGGACCCCCTCCCACCTGGCTGTCTCAAAATATTGAGATAATATTAGCACAATGACGTTGCTACAATTTGTTAACCAAATACTAATGGAGAGTCTGTGTGAACCATACTGTAGGAGACAATGTGGAGGATATAAAGATATACTTGGTCCCTGGTCTCAAGGAATATCTGTAATTGGCAGACCTTTTTGGCTCCGTAATTTTATTCCGCATAGGTGAATAAACATATGGGAAGATTTAAAATCTGATTTGTTTTTCTGTGTTTTGTCTTTTCTGGTGTTTAGTAAATCTTATCAGGACTATCATCATTCTGTGTATCTGTAAGAAGAATCTTCTGAGGTGCTTTACACAGGAGGTTTAAGCCCACACAGCTATCTTTATGGCAGAACTGGACTAAGATCCTGACCTCTTGATTCCCCAGCTAGTTACTTTTTGCCATACTCTCTGCTGCAGTAGTGCTTGATTAATGATTTTTCATGTGTTAAATTGGGTGAAGAAAGAAGTGTGAAAATAAAGTTCACAAAGAATCTATGAACTCCAGCCAATATCTCTGGCCCAGCTCTTCTGATTCTCTTGTTTCATCCTCTAGTTGGTGGTCTGGAGTTGCACATCCCTAAATACAGATTGCAGCTGAATAGGGTTGTGTGAATTAGCATTGCAGTATTATTTTGGCCATGTGGATTGGTTGTTCTTGATCCCCACACCTTCCCCTTAAATTAAAAAATTCTTTTCCGGCCGGGTGCGGTGGCTCATGCCTGTAATCCCAGCACTTTGGGAGGCTGAGGCGGGTGGATCACGAGGTCAGGAGTTCGAGATTAGCCTGGCCAAAATGGTGAAACCCTGTCTCTACTAAAAATACAAAAAATTAGCCGGTCATGGTGGCGGGTGCCTGTAATCGCAGCTGCTCGGGAGGCTGAGGCAGAGAATTGCTTGAACCCGGAAGGTGGAGGTTGTAGTGAGCCGAGATCACACCACTGCACTGTAGCCTGGGCGACAGAGTGAGATTCTGTCTCAAAAAAGAAAAAAAAAAATTTTTTTTTTCCTTTTTAAAAATTAAATATAGAATTTAATCTTTATTTAAAAATTTTAACATTTTTGTTTTTTTAAGACAGGGCCTTGGCTCAGTTGCTCAGCTGCCCAGGCTGGAGTACAGTGGCGCCACAATAGCCTACTGCAGCCTCGATCTCCTGGGCTCAAGCAATCCTACTTCAACCTCCCAAGTGGGTGCATACTACCATACCTGGCTAATTATTAAATTTTTAGTAGAGAGGAGGTCTTGCTGTGTTGCCCAGGCTGGTCTTGAACTCCTGAACTCAAGCAGTCCTCCTGTCTTGGCCTCCCAAGTGCTGGGATTACAGGTGTGAGCCACCATACCTGGCCAATTTTTTTTTTTTTAAAACTAGAATTTATTTTTTTGTTTTTTGAGATGGAGTCTCACTCAGTCGCCCAGGCTGGAGTGCAGTGGCGCGATCTTGGCTCACTGCAAGCTCCACCTCCCAGGTTCACGCCATTCTCCTGCCTCAGCCTACCATGTAGCTGGGACTACAGGCGCCCACCACTACGCCCGGCTGATTTTTTTGTGTTTTTAGTAGAGACGGGGTTTCACCGTGTTAGCCAGGATGGTGTCGATCTCCTGACCTTGTGATCCGCCTGTCTCGACCTCCCAAAGTGCTGGGATTACAGGCGTGTGCCACCGTGCCCAGCCTAAACTAGAATTTCTAATGGGAATTTGTCCTGTACCTATTTGTGGTATTTCAAAGAAATGTATTTATTTCCTAGTTTCTTTTTCCCCATGAGAGTTTTAAGTTGAGTTATTATATATTTGTGCCAAACTGGTTGAGTTTTATAAAATACTGGAGAACATATATAAGTACTTCTCCATTGTTGCAAAACAGTAATCTATAACTACCATCTGTCATACATGTACTCCTGTGTGTCCAGGAACTATTTTAAGCACTTCATATACAGTACCATTTATTCCTCACACTTAAAGGAGGTATTATTACTCTTTAGGAAAGGTTCAGAGAAATTGAATAATTTTTTCATGATCACATAGCTAAGAGTTGGGATTCAAACTCAGGGCTATCTGACTTGAAAGACTGTGACATTATACCTTTTAAATATATTTGGGATTTTATAGTTTTGGTTAAAAAAATTCGCTTATTTCTAAAATAGAATCTATGAAGACACCATTTTTTTTGCACCATTATTTTCCACAATGTGCTAGTTTTTGCCAACTCCCTGGCTTAGCATACTGGCTTTCCCTGTGCCTACTTATACAAAACTTGCAGCCTAGGTCTACTTTGTTAGAGATACATCCTAGGCTAGAGTCTGCTGCTATAGTAAAGTGTACTTAAATGTTAAAGAGAAGGGTGTGGTAGATTCTCTTGTTTCTGTGGATTCCCTATCTAGAGAACTTTGATGCTTGTGATCTGGGCTGAACTATGAGGGATAATACCTTGTGGAATTATATTGAAGGAGTAGCTTATGGTAGTTGGATCTCCTGGAACAGATTTTGTTCGTGGTAACTGCAGTTAGCAATGGCTGCTTTCTTTTGTAAAGCATTTGTTGATCTCTCTCATTTTGTTGGGGTTTTCTCCATGCTGATCAGACATTGTTGATTTCCAGTGATTGCCCTCCTGTTGTACTTTTATTTCAACTTCTATAATCTGTCCTAAGATAGCCATTTTACTTTGAGGGTTTCATCACATAGCTTCTAATCATTCAGTTACAGGATATAAATGCCCTGTTTCCCCCATAAAGCTCAGGTTTTGTTAGTTGGCCTCAAAAACTTTGGGGTGAAGAGAATGGGTATAAAAATTTTAGTGCATTCAGTTTAGCCATTCTTCTTTTCCTCACCCATTTGCAGAGGAAGTAACCTCATTTCCTACTACTCCCTTCCTTGTTTACTTTATAGCAAGGGTCAGCAAAATAAGGCCTGCTCAGCTGCCTGTTTTTGTATGGCCTATGGGCACCACTCCAGTGGGTTAGCATTGTGAGTGTTGGAGAACTAGCTTAGCTGTTTGCCTCTGTTCCATTCTCCCCTTTGCTTCTAGCTCCTGTCACCCTGGCCAGTGGCCATGCTTTATTGCTGCCCAGACTTACTGTGGTGCTGCCTACACCAGAGTAAATATTCTGCTTGGCGTTGGCTTGGCACTAAATGGTAGACTCTCAGTCTGGAAATTGGTGACTCAGCAAATTATCTCACCTACAGCCAGCTGGGGCAGGTGCCCACAGTAGACTCTCCCTGAGAATTTTGGTCTCATTGGGGTAGAGTAAAACTGACCATGTTGGTCACTCCTCCTGTCTCCCCATGGCTCCTCTCCATCAGACAGGTACTTTTTCTTTGGAGAATGTCTCCAGGATGGCACCTGGGCAGCCGTGTGCCACAATTTTGGGATGGCCCAACCTAGGCAAAAAAGGTACAGGGCGGGGCAGGGGTTTTTCCTCTTGTTATATAAGTAGTTACATACTTATTATATGCTTGATTTAGCCTTTTTCCCAGCAGAGTCTAGAATATTACTGTTCAGAAAAAGTTTGCCAGTCCTGGCTTTATAGCCATATTGGCCTCCTTGCTGTGCCAAGCACACCTTTAGGCGTGGTTGCCTCAGACCTTTAGCACTTGCTGTTCCCTTCTTATGGGCTTGTTCTTTGATAGCTCCTGTTCATTCACAAACCAGAATTTTAGGTTTTATTTTTCAGAGATAGAAGAAAACTTTGCATTTTACTGATTCATTTGCTTGGGGCTAGCAACAAAACAGAGAGCAAATAGATCTAGTCTTTGCTTTCATGGAATTTAGAATCCTTTGAGAGAAAAGACAATAAACATAATCCCACCAATAATATATCACAAATAGTGTTAAATCCTATGAAGAAAATGTTCAGGGACCTGAGAGATTATAAATGGAGGGGCAACTAATTTTAAAAAGGGGTTACATTGACTGTATTTTTTTGAGACAAGATTTCACGCCATGGCCCATCCTGGAGTACAGTGGTGGGATCACAGCTCACTTCAGCCTTGACCTCCTGGGCTCAAGTGATCCTCCCACCTTATCCCGCTGCATAGTCCCTTTGGGGGACTGTAGGCCCACCACCACACCTGGCTGACGTGTGTATGTATGTGTAGAGATGAGGTCTCACTATGTGCCCAGGGTGGTCTCAAACCCCTAGGCTCAGGTGATCCTCCTACCTCAGCCTCCCAAAGTGTTGGGATTACAGGCATGAGCCACAGCGCCTGGCCTAGATTAACTTTATCACTTCTCCTGCCACCGTGGACTCCATTGATCCGTGCTAGCATCATCTCTTGACTGGATTACTACGGTAGCTTCCTAACTGATCTCTCTACTTCTGCTCGTGCACACCTGCAGTCAGTTTTCTACACAACAGTCATGGTGACTGTATGAAAATAAGTCATATTGCTGTTTTGTCCAAACCTTTTGATGATTCACCCTCTTACACTATATAGTAAAACTCAGAAGTCTTACAGTTGCACTCAAGGCATCATTACTTCTTTGACTTCATCACTTACTATTTTCTCCCTTGCTCACTCTATGATCATATTGGTCTCCTTGCCATGCCAGATACATTCTTAAGTACCCTCTTGTCCCAGGGTATTGGCACTTGATTTTCCCTAGATTGGAAATTCTCAGATATCTGCTTGGCTCACCTCATCACCTTTTTCATGCCTTTTATGGTCATGCTGTTTTAGAGTTAAAACTTTTTTTCATGTAGTCAAATGACCATGTTATTTAAAACGACAACCTTCTTACCTCTCCTCATATATTCACTTTATTCCTCTTGTCTCTTTATTCTCCATGGCACTTACCACTGTCTTCTATATAATATTTTTGCTTTTTTGTCTTCCCCTCTAAAAGCTTCACAAGAGCACAGATTTTTAGATGTTTACTGCTAAATTCTTAATGTCCTAAAACTGTTTGGTGCATAGTAAGCTCTTAGTATATATTTGTTGAATGAATGAATGAGGAAAACTTTCTTTGATAACAATGTCAGCCTAGACAATAGTGAGAAATGGTGGTAAAAAGAGTGAAGGCCCTGAGCAAGGAGAGCATATAATTTAGTGACTCGAATGTATAGTGAATATCCTGAGATGAGGCTGGAGAGTTGGATGATAGCCATATCCTGTAAGACCTTCAGCATTTTTGGATGTAATTTTAAGTGTAATGGGAATCCACCAAAGGGTTTCAGTACTTAATACTTCAGAGTTTATTTCCTGAGTACAAAGATATTCTCCTATATAACCATTGTACAACTTTCAAAGTCAGGAAGTTGGCATTGATTCATTATTACCATTTAATCCGTAGAATTCATTCAAATATTGCTGATTTTCCTAATATTATTTACAGGTTCAGGATCTAATCTAGAATCATGCAGTGCATTTAATTGTTACGTCTGTTTAATCTCCTTCAATCTGGACCAGTTCTTCAGTTTTTCTCGTCTTTCATGACCTTGACATTTTTGAAGAGTACAGGCTAATTACTTTTTAGAATTTTCCTCAATAAAGGCTTGTCTCATTTTCTTGTGATTTCTGCATTTTTGCATAGGATACCAGCGAAGCCTTGTGATGCTGTGTTCTTTCTAGTGCATATCAGGAAAAATAAGATGTGGATTTGTTCTGTAGTGGTAATGTTTATTTTTATTGCTTGGTTAAGATGGTGTTTGCCAGGTTTCTTGACCTTACAGTTAATAAGCATGTTGTACTAATTAGTAAATATTTTGTGGGGAGATACTTTGGGACTATGTAATATCCTGTTTCATTACACACTTTTCATTATTTTATCATTTATTGATGAATCTTACCAGAATTAGATATTATACTCTGAAAGGTACCAAATGGTAATTTTTCTAATTTCATCTAGACTATGGTACCGTAGGATAGAGTTTTCCCTATTCACCTGTTTATTTACCTCCGAATGGTGGTCTTTTCCTCAATGGGCTCTTATTTTTTACTGTTATTTTATTTAGATTGGTTCAGTGCTTAGCCATTGGGAGCCCCTTAAAGCTACCTCCTGTGCCCTTTTGACAAGTCCTCATCATTTTTTGAGCACTTCCTTAACTTTCTGGCATAGCAAGATGTTTTAGACTTGAATATTGAATTTTTTCAGTCTCAGCCCTTGAGTCAGCCATTTCTCTAAGGAGCACTTGGCTCCTTTTAATGCAAAAGATTATCTGGGCAGTAGGTGTGCTTATTGCTACTGTGAAGTGTTACTGCTTATAGGCCCTCTTAGCATATACATTTAGGAAATACATAGTTACACTTTATACGTGTTTTTATTTCTCTCTGCTACCTTTAAAAAATGAGTTAAAAACTAGCTGGGTGTGGTGACATGCACCTGTAGTCCTGGCAACTCAGGGGCTGAAGTGGGCAGATTGCTTGAGCCTGGGAGTTCAAGGTTACCATGTACTGTGATTGTGCTACTGTACTGCAGCCTGGGCAACAGAATGATACCCTGTCTGTAAACAAACAAAAAAAGTTCACATTGATATCTCCAGTTCCAGTTTAAAACTGTGGAGTTATTCTAACCTTCTGCCTTCTCATGTTTGTGGATTTTTTTTTTTTTTTTTTTTGAGACAGGGTCTTGCCCAGGCTGGAGTACAGTGGCGCTGTCTTGGCCCACTGCAGCCATGACCTCCAGATCAAGTGATCCTCCCACCTCAGCCTCATGAGTAGCTGGGACCACAGGTGTGCGCCACCATGCCTGGCTAATGTTTGTATTTTTAGTAGAGACAGGGTTTCGCTGTGTTTCCTAGGCTGGTCTCGAACTCTGGGCTCAAGTGATCCACCCGCCTCAGCCTCCCAGAGTGCTAGGATTACAGGTGTGATCCGCTGTGCCTGGCCCTTTCAGGTATTTGTATCTCTGACCTTGAGAAACTTGGCTTCCATTATCTTCAATGTATTTACTTAATTGGATAGTTTTTCCTGTTTATAACCAAACTCATAGCCATGCCAGCCAAAAGCTTGGTCTCATATGTTGCCCACTCCTGCTGAAAATTTGCCCCCAGAAATAATCATTACAAAAATACCCCTGATGAAGGGGTGGGGGAAGTATAAGGGAAAAAGGAAAGGAGGAAAGATTAGAGGCCAGTTAGAAAGCTTGGCCTGACCCTTTTCTCCTCCTTTCCCTGCCAGACTTGCTGACTGACAGCTCACCCTGATGGGGGGAAGACTGCTTTATATTTTGTGATCATTCTGGCTGCTATGCAGAAAACAGGTCGGAAAGAATGAGAAAGGAGATGGAGAGGTTGTCTAGGAAACTTTTGGATTTCTAGCTGAAAGACAGTGGTAGCTTTGATGTGCTGTGTGGCAGTGCTGGAGACAGATAGAGATGGGCTTACCCAAAACATTTAAAAGTCGGTAAACCTGTTTTTAATTGGCAGTTTACCAGAGATACTAATTTGTCTAATGGATACAAACTTATTTATTTTAGTAAGAAATAGTATTTTTAAGAAATATTTTGGTTTTCAGAGCAGATGTTAGTTTGCTTTTAGCCAATAACAGTTGATAAATATTTTTCTGTGGTCGTGGGTATGAGTTTTTGTTCATAGTTTTTCACTGCATGTATTTTTTAAGCTTCTGGTTTACGTATTAAAAAACTTTTTTTCATATAAAATAGCTGCTCAAAGTAAGCATGAATAATTTTTGTATCATTTTAAACCAGTTGTAATTACATAAATGCATGTAATATTTAGCTCTGGTAATTATTAATTCTGCTCTATTTTTTAGATATTATGATCAGATTTGTTCTATTGAACCCAAATTCCCATTTTCTGAAAATCAGGTAAGTCTTTAATTCTGTCTTAAAATTATATGGTAATAGCACCCATTTCCTTCTGCCAATATCTTCACTGTCTTTAGAGTTTTATGAGATAGTGTTATAAAAATAGGAGCTTTTAGGTCTGTCTAATGTGAATATATGTGCTTCTGAAGAAAGAATCTCCTGGAATTCTGTTCATGTCATTCTTCAGTCACTTCTGGGGCTCATGTAGAGCAATGGTTTGTTTTTCTTTGGACTTCATTTTATGTCAGTAGGATCTGTTGACTGATTAATCTGCTGTGTCCTTTCCTTTGACTTTTTCAGAATTAGGAAGGAAACTGCACAATTCAGGAATTATTAGTCTCAGTTTATGTGCTTTAAAAATTATTTGCACAAGTTACATTTGCATGTAAAAGTTGCAAATGCTGTTTTGATTAAATGTTAATTACATGAATGTCAACTATTTTCTCCTTAAAGGCTAGATGTTGAAAATGCTGATCATTTCTTATAGTTTTATTTTGGAGATTGGATAAAGATTTTAAAATTAGTGATACTTTAAAATTTTAAAATAGTTATAAGAAAAGTACTTTAAACATTCTTGTACTAAAGTTTTTACAGGTGAAATAATTATATGTTGAGATTTCCTTTAATATATTCCTGGAAAAAAAGTGTAGGTGGCTGGAGGCAGGGCAAATTGGGAGGTAGATGAACCAAGAAGGGCAAAAGACTAAAGCTGCTGATGGATGTACTGGAGTTCATTCTCTTTATTCTCTTTAGTTTTTCTGTATGTTTGAAAATTTCCCTAATAAAGAGTTTAGAAATTTTTGTATTAGATTGCAATAAATAATTTAAATGAGGTTTATTTCTTTCTAATCTTTGTATGTGATAATACATATTTCAGGAGCAGAGAGAGAGTTTTTTAATAAACATTTAATTTTCATGTAGCATATGGAAAAGTGAACAAATCACAGGTATAGCTTGAATCTTACAAAGTGAATATGCCTGTATAACCACCACCTAGATAAATAAAATATTAACCTATTCCCCAAAATAACCATTCTCCTACTTTTGTCATCATGGAATAGTTTTTAATTTCATCTTCTAGGAAACCTGTAGTACTTACTTTTATTTCCCTTGCTTCACTTGGCTTATTTGACAAGCATCTGCTGCTTATTTTGTTCCGTTAAAGTCATTGTGTGTTTATAAAGATGAATAAGATAGTGTTTATGATTACCAAGGCAGAATGACCATTTGAAATATCCCAGTGCCAGTATTTTACTTTTTTTAGATTTCAATTTAAAAGGAGAAGGAAAGGAAGTTGGGTGGTTATAGGAGATAATATTTTGAGCTTTTGTCCTTTTTTTCATGGTGGATTTTTCTTCAAAGAAGACTTAATATTTAATGAGATTCAGGAAGGTAACCTAATTTTCTGTTTTCTTTCATTCTATCCAGATCTGCTTGACATTTACCTGGAAGGATGCTTTCGATAAAGGTTCACTTTTTGGAGGCTCTGTAAAACTGGGTATGTAATTTTTAATAAAAGTGATAGGAAAATTGGTCTAACTACTTTGCATTGTTTTTAGTTTTTAAAATTGTTATCCTAATGACTCTTTGTAAATACTAAAGTTTTTTACATTTCATTCTCTTTTTAGCTTCAACTTTTAATGCAATTTTGAAATATTTGTAGAGAGCCCATGCCTTGCCAGGCACTGTCCTAGTTATAAAAATGAATAAAACCGATGTACTTAGTTTTTAGGAAGATAGTTGATCATTTAAAAGTGTAATATGTAATAGCCTATGAACAAACTCATAGAAGCATATATGAGGAAGAAAGTAATTCTACCTTTTGAAAGCAGACAATGTTTGAGTTAGGCCTTGAAGGATGGATTTGTAGAAAATAATATTACAGATACAAAATCGTAACCATAGGTCAGAAGGGTGAGGACATTTGATCTACCAGCTCCAGCAAGATAACCTCTCTGTGCCTTAATTTTCTTATCTGTGAAATGGAGATAATACTATTTATCTCATTGGATTCTTTTTTTTTTTTTTTTTTTTGAGACAGAGTTTTGCTCTTGTTGCCCAGGATGGAGTGCAGTGGCACGATCTTGGCTCACTGCAACCTCTGCCTAGTGGGTTCAAGTGATTCTCCTATTCTTCTACCTCAGCTGGGATTACAAGCACCCGCCACCACACCCGGGTAATTTTTTTAGTAGAGACGGGGTTTCACCATGTTGGCCAGGCTGGTCTCGAACTCCCGACCTCAGGTGATCCACCCGTCTCGGCCTCCCAAAGTGCTGGGATTACAGGTGTGAGCCCCTGGCCTATTCCATTAGATTCTTATGTGGATTAAATGAGTGAATACATGTAAAGTCCTAAGAACAGTGCTTTATTAGCTGCAATGAATAATTATATTATTATATAACATTGTAATGTATATATGATATATGTATATTTCATGTATATATGTATTATATGTATATATGTATTATATGTGCACATATAATATGTATTATATGTGCACATATAATGTGTATATGTGCATATATAATGTGTATTATATATGCATATATAATGTGTATTATATATGCATGTATGTATATATGTGTATATAATGTGTATTATATGTATGTATATATGTAAGTATATAATGTATGATATACATATATGTATATATACTTACATATACACACATATATAGTATATTTGTATACATATATACATATATACATTTATGTGTATGTATAGTATATATAATATGTATACTATATGTATGTATATATTCATATACATATATGTATATACGTATATACATATATGTATATATTCATATACATATATGTATATACGTATATACATATATATTCATATATTCATATACACATATACATATATGTATATATTATATATAAGAAATATGTATATATACACATGTATTATATATAAGTATGTATAATATGCCTTATGGTATATCCTTTTTATAGTATACATATACATTAAGATATGCTATGATATATACTATATACCTTATAAGATATAGATATATAATATGTATTATATAGTATGTGCATACCATATACATACATATATCTATATATCTTATATAAGGTTTATACTTATAGGTGAGGAAATGGAAATATATATTTTATAGTAGATATTATATATAATGTTAATTTAATAATAATTATTGTTATGGCTTGTAACCATAGGTTGAATTGGGGATTATGGAGGGTGATGGTATTAGAAAGCAGATTGTGGAGAGTTGCAAATATTATGCTCCTGACTTTGTACTTTTCCCTCTTATATAATAATAGTGCATGTTTATTGGGCATTTATTTTACCCAGGTACTCTGGAAGGGACTTTATAAATAGTCTTACTGAATTCTCCAATAGTTTAATGAGGAAAAGGCACTATTATTGCCAGTTGAACAAACTGGTTTAGAAAGATTACGTGATTTTCTGAAGTCATATGGTTAGGATTTAATGAAGCCTGGGATATGAATCTAGAAGGCCTAACTCCCGGGACTAGAGAGAAACAGACCAGTTAGGAGACTGATGAGAGATGATGAGGTTAGACAAGCTAGTGTGTGCAAGTTACAGAAGAGAGGGATTTCAGACTTTTCAGAGGTGAAGTTGACTGAATTTGCTGACTACCAGTCAGAAGGAAGAGTAAGAGTTGAGGCTTGACTCTGAGATTTAATAAGTTGGTTTGACCTGTTGGATATTTATTCCTCTTTAGTAGAAAGGTTGACTCTGATTTTTCTGTGTTATGTCTGGGTAGACATTTCTCTGGCATTTTGAAATAAAGGATTTAAAGCTCAGAAGAGAAAGATATACATTCGGGAACAATTATTAGGTGATAATAAATTTATTCCTTCTGGCAGATAATTGACTGAGAAAAGTATTAAAGTCAGAGCTAAGTAATATAACATTCAGGGGAAATAGAGGAAGAGGTTCTGGGAATGAGGTTGAGAAAAAGCTTTCATATCTTACAGGAACCAGGGTAAAATAGAGATGTGAAGGAATGCCAGAAGAGTTTCAAAGGTGATGTGGTCCAGTGGTTCCCAAACCTGGCTGCGTATTAGTATTACCTGGGAAAAATGTTAAAGGTTTATCTTTAAAGATGAAGATACAGAGTGCCAGATGTGATAGGAGAAAGTTTTGGAGTAGGGCACTGGAATTAGTATCTTTGGAAATATCTCCGGGTGGCCGGGTGCGGTGGCTCACGCCTGTAATCCCAGTTTGGGAGGCCGAGGTGGGTGGATCACGAGGTCAGGAGTTTGAGATTATCCTGACCAACATGGTGAAATCCTGTCTCTACTAAAAATACAAAATTAGCCAGGTATAGTGGCGCACGCCTTGTAATCCCAGCTACTCAGGAGGCTGAGGCAGGAGACTCACTTGAACCTGAGAGGCAGAGGTTGCAGTGAGCTGAGATTGTGCCATTGCACTCCAGCCTGGGTGACAGAGCAAGATTCTGTTTAAAAAAAAAAAAAAAGAAAATATCTCCAGGTGATTCTGATGATCATCCCAGGTCCAGGCTGGAACATCCTTGACAGAGTCATTGTGGCAGAACTCAAGTCATGTAAGGTTGGAGAAGTCACTGGATTTAGCAGAGAGAATTTTCTCTTGGAGTATCCTGAATAAGCATCAGATTGAGGGGTGAATGGGAGGTGAGGGAATGGAAACAGTAAATGTGGGTTGCTCATTTCAGGAAATCTACAGTAAAGATTTGGGGACAAAGGGAGCATCATTCTGAGAGGGAGCCAAGGTGAAGAAAAGGATTTTTAGTATTGTTATGACTTAAGAAATTTGGTAGGCTGAGAATAAGGAGCAGATGGCAGGAGAACTAGGAGACACTTGAGTGATGAACTCAAGTATCCAGAAGAACTGGGAAGCAAAAAATTAGATCATAAACAGGAGGTGGTTCATCAAGGCATTTCTAGTAGCAAAAATTGGTAATTAAATGTCCTTCAGTAATGTCTTGGTTAAATAAAAGGCTACTCATTCATTTGAATATTGTGTACTTTTGGAATACTAAGAATAAAAATGCATATATGTATTTGTTGATATGTAAAGTTATATCAATGGAATATTGAATTAAAGGCCTGCCTTAGTTCAGAGTTGGTGCATTGTACAACTCTAGGGTCCCCGGAATTGGGCTCCTTGGGACACTCCTCATACAGAACCCAGAGTAATTCCTCCTCCCTCGAGTTGTGCATTCCAGGCAACTCGAGTGTGGTATAGTATCCACTTTGTGAAAAGTTATGTGTGTGAATGTTTATGTAGTTATTTGTGAGATACCAAAAAATAAATTCTGGTTAACTCTGGAAGATGAGATCTTGGGTGATTTTTAATTATTTTTTTGTAGTTTAGAAAAATTGTTTGAATTTTAGAAAGCTGTTATTTTCATTTTGAGAAACTTAGAGGCTGGAAGTGGTGGCTCGTGCCTGTAATCCCAGTACTTGGGGAGGCCAAGACAGGTGGATCACTTGAGCCCAGGAGTACAAGACCAGCTTGGGGAACAGACGAAACTCTGTCTCTACAAAAAATAAAAAAGTTAGCCAGACATGGTGGTGTGTGCCTGTAGTCCTAGCTGTTTAGGGGGTTGAGGTGAGAGGATTGCTTGAGCCTGGGAGGTTGAGGCTGCAGTAAGCCATGATCACGCCACTGTACTTCAGCCTGGGTGACAGAGTGACACCTTGTCTCAAAAGAAAAAAAAAAGATAAAAGAAAAACTTAAAAGAGAGCAAGTAAGAAACAAGAATACAGTTAAATACTTAGAAAGGCATCTTTGAAAAAAGGAAAATTAAATATTGTTTTGAAAACCTGGTTTAAGTTTAGATGGATAGAAGAAAATAAAGGAAAAAAGATAAAATAGCTCTTATATGTAAAATCTCATAAAAGCTCTTATACATGAGAAATTGTCAAAATAAAATGAGAGACTACAGTCTGGTATGATAATATTTATGGGCAACATAATAGACTGAGATATGTATCCGATATATAAACAGTTTACTTTTATTTCTTGTTTGGAATATATTTCATTCTTGTTGTTTTTTTTTTTTTTTTTTTTTTTGGAGAACAGTCTTGCTCTGTTGCCCAGGGTGGATGGAGGGCAGTGGCATGATCTCGGCTTACTGCAACCTCTGCCTCTGAGGTTCAAGTGATTCTCGTGCCACAGCCTCCTGAGTAGCTGGGATTACAGGCATGCACCACCACGCCTGGCGAATTTTTGTATTTTTAGTAGAGACGGGGTTTCACCATGTTGGCCAGGCTGGTCTCGAACTCCTGACCTCAAGAGCTCCGCCCACCTTGGCCTCCCAAAGTGCTGGGATTACAGGTGTGAGCCACCACGCCTGGCTGATATTTAATTTTGTTCCTTGCTCTCTCCTGCCACACTGGCCTAATGTATATATTTATTGAATTAATTAAAATTATATTCAGAACTTGAAGACATTGATCCCTTGCTTTTTTTTTTTTTTTTTTTTTTTGATAGGGAGTCTCACTCTGACGCTAGGCTGGAGTGCAGTGGCACGATCTCGGCTCACTGCAACCTCCGCCTCCAAGGTTCAAGCGATTATCCTGCGTCAGCCTCCCGAGTAGCTGGGACTACAGGCGTGCGCCACCACGTCCAGCTAATTTTTGTACTTTTAATAGAGACAGGGTTTCACCATGTTGGCCAGAATGGTCTTGTTCTCTTGACCTCGTGATCTGTCCACCTCAGCCTCCCAAAGTGCTGAGATTACAGGCGTGAGCCACTGCACCTGGCCAATCCCTTGCCTTTTAGTATCTAGTGTTACTGATGAAAAGTCTGATTTTTGTTATTTTATAAGTGATCTGTTTCTTTGCTCTTGGGAATATTTTTACAGTCTTCTCTTTAGCTTTCATGTTTAGAAATCTCAAAAGACTTAATGGGATTTCATTTTATTCGTGTGTAGGGCATTTCTTTTTGGCCCTTTTAGTTTGAACACTTATATCTCCCTTAAGCTCTGGGAAGTTTTCTTATATTTCTTTGATAATTTTCTTGTCTCTTTTGTCTCTCTTTGGAATACTTTATTAGATGTTGGGTGTTCTGAGTTGTTCACTCGTAATTTTTATATTTTTTCTTGACTTTATGTTCTTTCCGAGATTGCCTAGATATTAATTTTAAAACTTGAAAAAAAATTTTTTTTCCTTCCTCCGCCCTTAAAACTTTTGAAAAAAATTTAACAATCAAGTTTTTAATTTTTAGGAGCTTTGTCTTATTAATTAAAAAAATCCTTTTCTTTTGTGGATGTACCGTCTTTGAATCTCTTTAAGGAATGCTAATTGTGATATTTGGAATATAATCTTTTATGACTGTAATTGTCTTTATTTATTTTGGGCTTAGTTTTTCAGTTCACATTGCTCTTCCTTTATTTTGCTGCAGGCATTTTTCACAACCTGGTTATTTTGGATTTTCCATATGTTTAATAAAGTAGGTTAGAGTAGCTGGTGTTTATGTCTGCTTTAGTTTAGAATGAGGAGACTAGAACTGGTTTGGAAGCAAGTTGAAAACTGGCCTTTATTACCTAGGAGGCCACCAAAGTACTGTAACAAGGAGGGCTTTACTTTATGGTACTACTCTGTGGCACAAACATACAAATGTAGTGTTGTTCTGATTCTCCTAGATTGATTTGTTCAGTGTTTTTTGTAAGGAGCCTTATTTTGCCTAGTGGTCAATGCCTTGCACATTATGCAAGATCTTGAATTCCAAACTGATTGAATTCTGTGAGTAATAGGGAGCTATTGTAGATTCTTTTTTAAAAGTTATTTTTCAATTGTGATACAATATACACAATATGCCTTCTTAACCATTTTAAGTGTACACTTCAGAGGTATTAAGTACATTTACAATATTGTGCAAACATCATCTCGAGAACTCTTTTTCATCTTACAAAACAAACTCTGCCCAGTAAATGATAACTTCACAGACTGGGGGCGGTGGCTCATGCCTGTAATCCCAGCATTTTGGGAGGCCGAGGTGGGAGGATTGCTTGAACCAACGAGTTCAAGACCAGCCTAGGCAACATAGTGAGTCCCTGTCTCTACAAAAGATAAAAAAATTAGCCGGGTATGGTGGCCTGTGCCTGTAGTCCCAGCTACTCAGGAGGCTGAGGCAGGAGGATTGATTGAGTCCAAGAGGTAGAGGCTGCAATGGGTGTGATTGCACTAGTGCACTCCAGCCTGGGTGACAGAATGAGACCCTGTCTCAAAAGAAAAAAAACAATTATAATGTCCCATTCTTCCCTCCCCCCTCAACCCTTGGCAACTAGCATTCTTTCAGTCTCTGAATTTAACTGTAGGTACCTCATACAAGTAGAGTTGTAGACTGCATTTAAAAAAAATTTCACAACATGAAATTTATTATCTTAATCATTTTTAAGTATACAGTTCACTAGTGTTGGGTGTATTTCATATTGTTGTAAAATACATCTCCAGAACTTTTTCATCTAGCAAATCTGAAATATTGTACTAATTGAACAACAATCCCCCTCCTCCTACCACCATCCCTGATAACCATCATTCTGATTTCTGTCTCTATGAATTTGATTACTCTAGGTAACTCATATAAGTGGAATCATACAATATTTGTCTTTTTGTGACTGGCATTTCATTTAGCTTAATGTCCTCAAGATTCATCCGTGTTATAGCATATGATTTCCTTCTTGTTCAAGGCTCACTAATATTCCATTGTATGTATATACCACATTTTGTTTATATATTCATCAGATCACAGACACTTGGGTTGCTTTCATGTTTGGCTTTGTGAATAATGCTGCTATGAACATGGGCATACATATATCTCTTTGAGACTCTGCTTTCATTTTTTTGGGGGTGTATACTCAAAAGTGGAATTGCTGGATAAAATAGCAATTCTATTTTTAATATTTTGAGGACTCGCCATATTGTTTTCCACAGCAGTTGCACTTTTTCTAATTTTTATTTTTTATTTTGAGACAGGGTCTTGCTCTGACGCTCAGGGTGAAGTGTAGTGGCATGATCATAGCT
Organism: Pan troglodytes; assembly: GCF_028858775.2. Classification (NCBI taxonomy): domain Eukaryota; kingdom Metazoa; phylum Chordata; class Mammalia; order Primates; family Hominidae; genus Pan; species Pan troglodytes. The sequence continues at coordinate 37,834,757 of NC_086015.1, forward strand.
CACTGCAGCCTTGAACTCCTGGGCCCTAGTGGTCCTCCTGCCTCCGAGTAGCTAGGACTATAGACATGCACCACCATACCTGGCTGTTTAGAAACAATTTTTTTTGTTGTTGTTGAGATGGGGTCTTGCTGTGTTGCTCAGGCTGACCTCAAACTCTTGGCTTCAAGAGATCCTCCTGCCTCAGCCTACTAAAGTGCTGAGATTACAGGAGTGAGCCACCATGCCCAACCACGAGTTTGCGTTCCTGCCAACAGTACAGGAAAGTTCCAGTTTGTCTATATCTTCATCAATGCTTATTTTCTGTTTGTTTTTTAATAGGAGCTATCCTAAGTGGATGTGAAGTGTGTAGATTTTTTTTTTTTAATCAGAGTTGGGTTTTAGCCCAGCTAACCTGCTAGCCCTTTGAGAAATGTATTTGCATGAGGGAGTAAAGCATAAGGCCAGCTAGGAGGTAATTGCATCGACTTAGATTTGTGGTAATGAGGAATTGGTTTGATTGTGGTGGGACAATGTGATTTTGAGAGGTGACGGAAAAATGGAAATAATTTATTCAAATTTAAGAAACTGAGAGAAATGACATGAAAATGACTTTTACATTTGAATTTGATTGTAATAGAAATGTGGAAGTAAAGGGAAGGAGAGAAAGAATAACTTACTGTTCTTTAGCGTTTTGGGTGATGGGAATATTGTTGTGGAAATAAATGCCTGTAAGGGCAGCTTGAAATATGGGAGCATATGACAGCAAGAAAACAGGTCTGGAAACTTGTTTTTGTGAGAGTCAGCGGGATGAGAGAGGTCATAGTATTTCTCTTTGAAACATTTGTTTTCTTTAGAAAAAATAATCTGATGAATTTTTCCTTCTCAATTTTTTACAGCTCTTGCAAGCTTAGGATATGAAAAGAGCTGTGTGTTGTTCAATTGTGCAGCCTTAGCTAGCCAAATTGCAGCAGAACAGAACCTGGATAATGATGAAGGATTGAAAATCGCTGCTAAGCATTACCAGGTATGCTGAAAAGTAGTTACTACAATAATGATCAACACTAAATTGGATTAAGTGGAAAATAATTTGCATTTAGGTTTATAGATACTTCTTATGCAACAGATGTTTTCTTAAACGAATGCACTTTTAAAATGAATTGATTCTTACTGTTGAAGCCCTTAGATAAACTGTCTATAGACCAGGTCTGTTATTCCTCATTGTTTTATACCCAGCACCTAGCACAGTGCCTGGCACATAATAGAGGCTCAATAATTGTTGGTTGAAGAAATTATGAAATGTCTGAGATTTCATCTCAGGCATTTAGGGTAAATCCATTTTAAATAAATTACCTAATTAAAAAAATTTGTACATTATTTTCATATGTTTTCTTAGAGTGAGACACACTTGAAATTTCACTGTTGTTACAAAAATAAAGACAAGAAATTGGCAAGAAAATAAAATTTTAACTTTGAGACTTGTTGAGAGGTCATATTTAAATATGGTCAGACACATATGTTCATAAGTTGCCTAATCTGTTTTACGTACTGATCATTTACTAATATGGCATGTTATTTTGTGGCAGTTTATTTTATTTTATTTATTTATTTATTTTGAGACGGAGTCTTGTTCTGTTGCCCAGGCTGGAGTGCAGTGGCACAATCTCGGCTCACTGCAAGCTCCGCCTCCTGGGTTCACGCCATTCTCCTGTCTCAGCTTCCTGAGTAGCTAGGACTACAGGCATCCGCCACCTTGCCTAGCTAATTTTTTTTGTATTTTTAGTAGAGATGGGGTTTCACTGTGTTAGCCAGGATGGTCTTGATCTCCTGACGTCATGATCCACCCACCTCGGCCTCCCAAAGTGCTGGGATTACAGATGTGAGCCACCATGCCCGGCCAGCAGTTGTTTATTATTTATTCAGCTTTTTTTTGTTTTGGTTAAAAGAACAGTAAATGATTACTGTTAAGTAATATATATATAATCATGTTGTCATTTTATATTACTTTCTAATTTACAAAGTGTTTTCATGTACATTATTTGACTCTCAGATAAACCTTGTGATGTATGTCATATAATGTCATTCCCATTTTACATACGAGGAGGCTAAAGGTCCGAAGTCTTAATAAAGCAGTCCATTTGGGTTTCAATAGTTCTGATTCCAAATTTCATGTAATTCCAAATGTCCTTCCACTGTTTCACCCCCAAACCTCCCATGAAATTTGCTTGTCTCAGAGGTAGTCTGCTTTTTCCCGTTGTTTATGTTTAGGGAAGAGGTGAGTGATGCTGTTCTGAGAAAGTAAAAGGAAAATATACCTTAAGCAAACAACACGCTCCAAATTGTGGCTTGCCTTACAGTTTTGAATGGGCATAGATGACAAACATAATGCATACGCTATTTCTTTTTGAGGCTATACATGGCAAATATTTTAAAATGTGAAAAGGAGCTGGGCGTGGTGGCTCACGCCTGTAATCCCAGCACTGTGGGAGGCTGTGGTGTGCGGATCACGAGGTCAGGAGTTCCAGACCAGCCTGGCCAACATGGTGAAACCCTGTCTGTACTAAAAATAGAAAAATTAGCTGGGTGTGATGGTGGGTGTCTGTAGTCTGAGCTACTCGGGAGGCTGAGGCAGGAGAATCTCTTGAACCCAGGAGGCGGAGGTTGCAGAGAGCTGAGGTTGTGCCATTGCACTCTAGTCTGGGCGACAAGAGCAAGACTCTGTCTCAAAATAAATAAAATAAAATACAGTAGTGAAAACGAAGTAAAATTTTATTTAGCTTTTGGTTAACTGTAACTCAGTTAGTTAGTATATGAGATTTTAGAAAGGTCATTCTGAATTATGAAAGAAACATTCCATTCTGTGAGGGTTCACAGCAGGGCACCTGGTATCATGGAAAGATAACTGGTGGTGGTGGTATTAGACCTAGGTCCTTGTCTAGGCTGCTTGCCACCCAGAAGCTTTGTGCCGTTGGGCAAGTTCTTTAACCTCTCTAGTACCTCCAGTTCCTTATCTGTAAATGAGAGACTCAGACACTTTGCTGTTCTAGACTTTGATTCACTAGTTTACTAAACAAGTTCAATTGTTCATTCCTAGCAGATACTCTAGTGTTATAATACTTACTGACTGCAGAAACATGCTGTTCATTTTAATACATTTGACTTTGAGTTTTCTCTGTGTTATCTATTTATCTAACTCATGACACCTTTTTTTTTTTCTTTTTTGAGATGGAGTCTCGCTCTGTTGCCCAGGCAGGAGTACAATGGCGTGATCTTGGCTCACTGCAACCTCTGCCTCCTGGGTTCAAGTGATTCTCCTGCCTCAGCCTCCCGAGCAGCTGGGATTACAAGTGTGTGCCATCATGCCCAGCTAATTTTTGTATTTTTAGTAGAGACGGGGTTTCATCATGTTGGCCAGGCTGGTCTTGAACTCCTGACCTCAGGTAATCTGCCCACCTCAGCCTCCCAAAGTGCCGGGATTAACAGGCGAGAGCCACCGCACCCGGCCAACTCATGACACCTTTTAATCCCAGACTGATTTATTTCTTTTTCTTAGTATAATTTGTTTCATAAAAGCAAAGTTATTTTAGTATTAACAAAATATAATTGAGATGAAAAATCTGATGGGGAACATTTCACTAGTGAGCTCTGAAGGCCAGACAGAAATCACTAGCAATGGGTAGTAATGCTGTTCCTCAGAGGACTAGGTGTATGTACTATCTGGGGTGTCCCCTAACTACGGCATGTTTAATTATTTGAAAGATGAATTTGTTTGGGACCAAAGCAAGAGCATTGCAGTACTAAAAATATTTTAATGTTTATCCCCGCCTCTATTCTCATGTTAATTTTGAGGAAGTATATCTAAAAATAGTTTAATCAGATTGTTCCATTAGTTTACTTTGTTTTTCCTTGTAATTTACTTCTAATCTTTGTTAAATCTCTTGTTACGCTATAGAGTTTTAGAAAGATAACCTTATTGTCTGCAGGTCAGATGTTTTAGATTGGTTTTGCGTAATATAAAAATTTAAGTATATTAACTGTTCACTGAGTTAACATTTGAAATGACTTTTATATGTAACAGTAGGAAATTAAGTCTTGCTGAGTTCCTATAAAGAAATTCTTTTTCCCCCCTTTAGTTTGCTAGTGGTGCCTTTTTACATATTAAAGAGACGGTTTTATCTGCCTTAAGTCGAGAGCCGACCGTGGACATATCTCCAGATACTGTTGGGACCCTCAGTCTTATTATGCTGGCACAGGCTCAAGAAGTATTTTTTTTAAAAGCCACAAGAGGTAACTCCAATTTATCTTTTTGTTGCATGTGAAAAGAAGTGATAAGGCTTTTAAATTAAGAAAGTGATTAGAATATAATACGTTCAATGTCGAGCTTTCCTTCTTGAACTTGATACATGAATTGTGGAAAATTTTCAGCTATCCTTTTCTGAATTTGTGGCACAAATTTACATTTAAGAATGTAGGCTGTGTTTGAAGTCATGAAATGGATCTTTAGTAATTGTCTTTAAACACTCCATTCTGGAATAGTATTTATGTATGTTTTTAACATGTCAGACATTTATTCGCAAATATTTATTGGATACTTACTCTGTGCCAGTCACTGTTCTAGTTTCTAGATAAACGGAGTTAGAAAACAACTTACGTTTTGGCGACGGGAGAGATGATAAGCAAGAATTAAGTAGACAGGATAATTTCATAAATAATTGCTATAAGATTTCAGAAATAATTGCTATGAAAAATAAGAGAATTATATGATAGTGGCTGGTGGTATGGTTATGGGATAGGGATATAGGGGAAGCTGGGCTAATTTTAGATTCATTAGTCAAGAAGGCTTTCTTTCAGGAGGTCCTCTTTAAAGTAGACCTAAATGACAAGAAGGAGTCATCCAGGCACAGTCCCTAGCCCTGGGAATGAGGGAATAAGAATAATTCTTATAAGGCATATAAGTTAGCATGAGAGATTGAAAATGGGCTGAATATGTAATATGGGCTGAAACTGAAAATGAGAGATAAGTCATCATGTGGAAGAAATAGGAATTGGAATACTTTTTTCTTTTAAAATAACAGCTTATATTGAGATAGAATTTATATACACTCAAGTTCACCCTTTCTAAGTATACAACATAAGATTTTTAGTATATTCATAGAGTTTTGATTACCACTATCTTATTTTAGAACATTACCATCATCCCAGAAAGAAGCCGTGTACCCATTAGCAGTCACTCCTCACTCCCCTTTCCCCCACTGCTGGCAACCACTAATCTATTTTGTCTGTTCTAAATTTTGTGCAGAAAATGTGATTTCATCAAGAAAGATGTTTTAAGATGCGTGTACAAACTTGTGATCTCAGTGTTTATACTGAGACATGTCAGATTAGCTCATATTTATTTTAATTATAATGGTCATATTGTATTCCAGATAAAATGAAAGATGCCATCATAGCTAAATTGGCTAATCAGGCTGCAGATTATTTTGGTGATGCTTTCAAACAGTGTCAATACAAAGATACTCTCCCCAAGGTCAGTTATTGTTTTTATAAACACTTGCTTACTTTGCATGTGAAATATTTAGACTTTTTTGTGTATAAGAAGCAAGTTGAAACTTATAAAGAAATTTGAAGTTTTAATAGAGTTATCCGAAGTATATAGTAGAAATAGTTTTTTTTTTTTTTTAATTTAAGATGCATGAACAATTCTTTTATGTTTAGGGGATGCCTTTGTCTTTACCTTTTACTAAACTTGTTTTTCCAAGCTAGAACTCTTTCTGGAAAATGTTGACCATCTGTTTTCAATACTTTTATCAAATCAAGGCATTGTGTAGTTCTGAATCATTGGTGATTTGGTACAAGCATGTATACTTGAGCATGTTGATGATTCACACTTTTAATTATTGTCCTGTTTTCTTAAAGATGAGCCTTAAAGCGCAAAAACAGACATAAAGAAAAAAGGAAAAGAAAACTTAACAAATTCATCTGATACTTTGATTAGAATTCAGTTTTGCCAACAGGGATAAAAAATTGGGCTGCTAATGGACAGCTAAGGAAAGCAACCATCTTAAACCACATATCACAGGAAGTATAATGTTTTAATGTAAACCTTTCTGAAGTGACAATTGTAAAGACTATTCAGTGATGATCATTTGTTAATGACAAAGCAAATCACTAGTAAATTTGGAATGATTAATAAAGAAAACTTAAAGATTGAGTGAAATATATGTTTCAACTACTTCCTTCAGAAATGTTCAAGGAATTAGTTTCATCATATGGTATCTGTTACATGATTTTTTTTTGGTAGGGGAATTTATTGATTTATAAGTCATATTCAGGAATCTTTGTACATTAAAAAATTGCAGACAACTTGGGGGTGAAGTAAAAATGCCCATAAGTGCATTAACAGTACTTATTACTCAGAAAATGATCAATAAGGAATTAATGTGACGATTCCTGGGGATTTAAGATACACCAAGAGCCTAGTAGAAATTTGCCCAGGATTCTTGGGTATTAACAGCCTTCCTCTTAAAAAGAGACTTGGGATCTCCTCTCATGTTTTTTTCATCTGAAAGACCTCATGTTCAGCTGCACAGTGTTCCGTTACATCCTGTTGGGCCATTAGTTCAGTCCTGTCATGGAGAGAAGAAAGTCACCTACAAAGACTTGGAAGCTACCTCTGCAGCATTCCTGGTATTCCTTGAAAATCTCCTGTTTCAGAACCAAGTTGCTCCAGCGTTACCTTGAGAACTGGCATGAGTGTAGTTTGAAATTTAGATGTCTTTTATTTTTTCCTTTTTACTAATAAAGCTCATAAGGTATTTTCATATTCTAGTTATAAAACTGAAAAGTCTGCAAGTAGTGATCCAGGAAGGTAGGAAATTATTCCCTGGGAGACAGGAAAGCACACAAGGTAGTAATTCAGTTTTTGATTCTCTTACATTTTTTGTTTAGATAGTGATTGTCTAGCCTAATTCCTTGGATTTTTTTTAATACCATATACTTCCTAAAAGCAGTGAGGTTACAGGTTAGATTTTGACGTTTTGGAAGAGCCACCACTAGTATAATTGCTTTCCTGCTTTATGTCTTTGGATCTTTTGAAATTAATTTTGACTAGAATTATTTTCAAAACAAATAGGCAAAATAACACTTTATCATTATCATTGGTCATATACTTAGTGCATTTGTGTATGATATGTTTTTGAGTATAAGATACTGAAATATTAGTGTATCTATGATACTAAATCATTTTTATATGGCTAAAATCATCTTTAGTAAGAACCCTCTTAGGATATGAATTTAAGTGAAAATTTACTGTCTTTTTTTTAAAACATGATGAAACAGTCATCTATAGAGCAATTTCATTAGTATATGTGAGTAATGATGGTTTAGTTAACTCTACAGGCTGGGTAAGGGCTCATAAGAAAGCTTCTAAAGCTCTGTGCTTTGTGTTCCTCTGTGAATGTCCATTCTACTTCTCTTTCTAATAATGCATGCTTTTCTTTTTGTAAACAAAATGTTGACTTCATGGATCAATTAAAGAGAATTGTAAAACCTAAATTGGCTTCAGTTAACAGTTAAAAAAAACCCCTTCAATTGGAAGAAAAAAAATTTAATTCATAGATTTCAATCCACACAAAATCATGTCGTCTTCTCTGTTTACACCTAATGACTAACCTTAATCTCTAAACCATTAATGGGGTGATTCTAATTTCTGTCTTCTTTTCCTTTTTCTTCCTGCATCCCATGTTGTCTGTGGTGGTTTGTGTGGTTGGACTCTCCCCTGGTCAGTATTTTTATTTCCAGGAGGTGTTCCCTGTCTTGGCTGCAAAGCACTGTATCATGCAGGCCAATGCTGAGTACCATCAGTCTATCCTGGCAAAACAGCAGAAGAAATTTGGAGAAGAAATTGCAAGGTTACAGGTGAGTCTCTTGGTAATAAATATTTAAGTAACTAACTTGGATCTCTCTTTTTTTTCCTAGTGAGATTTCCAAGTTTGCCCATAAAAACCTTTCCCGTTCATCACCCCTATCAGCAGGGACAAGTGATTGTTTTTATCTTTAGACTTTACTGCATGTTTTTTTGAGGTCTCATATTTTATCTAAAAAATTGATGCAAAATTTGCATTCAATTCTCTTTTTTATCCAAGTTTATTTTAATGTAAAAATAATTCTAAATTAATTGCCATCTCCAGATTGTTTTTGTCTTTAGACTTTACTGCATGGTTTTTTGAGGTCTCATATTTTATCTGAAAAATTCATGCAGAATTTGCATTCAGTTCTCTTTTTTGGTCATGTTTATTTTAGTGTAAAAATAATTCTAAATTAATTGCCATGCTCCAGGAGTATGTGTAGTGTTTAACTTGTGGCCTGGTCTTTGTCTAAACTGGGGCATATACTTCCACAACTTGAGGACGACAGTGGAGAGATGTGTGTGCATATATATGTATATATATACACACACACACACACATATCTCTTGTGAACAGCAGAGTACCTTCTATGCAGTTGTGTTCATACTGTTGGCATTGGGGTTGTCAGAAACTTGCTGTGACATTATGGCACCTGAGGCAACTTGCCAGCAGGAGCAAGAGCTGTTTGTATGAGTTGTTTGTGTTTTGAGTATTGGTAGACAGAGGATAGAAAGATGACTTATGGCATTTGAGTTAGGGAAGTTTAAATATGTACTGATTTTTAGAAGATACTATGGATGTCTTGGTTCATTTTGTGCTGTTACAGCAGAATACCACAGACTGGGTAATTGATAAAGAACAGAAATTTGTCACAATTCTGAAGGCTGAGAAGTCGAATATCAAGGTGCTGGCACCTGGTGAGGGCCTTTGTGTTGTGTTACCTGTGGTGAAAGGTAGAAAGGCAAGAGAGTGCTAGTGAGTGAGAGAGAGCAAGAGGGAGCCGAACTGCTCAATGAAGCCCCTCTCTTGATAACTAACCCTCTCCCATGATAATGACATTAATCTATTCATGAGGGCAGAGCCCTCTTGACCTAATCACCTCTTATTATGCCCCCACGTCCCAACACTTTGGGATTGGGAACACATGAACTTTGGGGGACACATTCAGACCATAACAATGGAAATGTTGTTTAGGAGGTTCAGATTAATTAATTAGCCTTTTCATGGGAAAGCATCTCACAGTGACCAAATCAGAGAAAGTCTTTTTAAAAAAGTCAGACCCAGATGTGTCTGGGGCTTCACTTTGATTACAGTAACTTAGATTTATATATAAAAATGATTCTGAACAAGGAATTTGTGGGAAGGATTCTTTTTTTAAGGCTAGCATATTTAAATTGTAAGTTTAGTTTCTTTATTTTCTGGTTTCTGGGACTATTAGATTTAAGTAAGCCCATATTTAGTCTCTATAAATCAGTCATAGAAAGAACTCCTTTTGAAATTTAATCTCATTTTTAAGTACCCCTGAAAAAGGAAACTATTTCAGATTCACACAATGGGAGGGAGGTAAAGACTATTCCTCAGTTATAGACACATAGATTTTGCAGCTTTAGTTTTACAGCTTTAGTTATAGGTTAAAGTTAAGACAGAAGTTGGGTGTGATGGCACCTGCCTGTAGTCCAGCTACTTGGGAGGTTGAGGTGGGAGGATCGTTTGAAGCTAGTAGTTTGAGGCCAGCCTGGACAATATAGTGACACCCTTTCTCAAAAAAAAGTTAACACAGAACACACTCACTGATCCATATTTCAGAGGACAGTTATTCTTTCCAGTAGGCATGAAATATTTTTTAATTGATTTGCACTCCCAAGAAGACACACAGAACAGACAAGAAGTTGACCAATAAACCATATTCGCTATAGTTTCTCACTTAGTAGAGAATAATACCCCATGATTCTGACGGAGATCTTAGGAGGTCACACTATTAAACCAACTTTCTAGTTATGGCTACTAGCAAAGAGAAATAACTTATTGGTCCTGTGCAAACCAGAAATGAAAAATAAAATCACAATCAGGAAAATCAAAACAATAGATAAAATGGCAGCAAAGGTAAAATAACTGCTTGGAATCAATCACTTCTGGGGCCACGAAAAATTGTACCTGAGCTTAATACAGCTCATGAGTTGCACTTCTTGAACAGTGCAGTTTATGTGGCCCCAGAAGATGGATCTTCTTGGTCATCTTGGTGGATCTTCAAAGATGATGAAATACAGTTTTCAAAAAGATATAGAAACACACACACACACACACAGATATAAAAACATGACTCACATAGAATGACTACATGTCAAAGATTTATTTGACTCATTAATGAGGGACCTAGCAAGATTGTAAATCTGATTTTGTGCAAGTATTGTTTTCTTAGTTATGATACTAGGTTGTAGGTATTAAGGAGATTGTCCTTATAGAATACTTGCTGATGTGTTTAGGGATGAGGGCTTATAACATCTAACTTCAGTTTCATATAGTTCTGCAATAAAAGGAAAAAAGGTACTTGATTATGTGTTTGTATGGGAAAGGAATAGATAAAGCAAATGTGGCAAAATGGTAATTGTTGAACCTAGCTAATTATTTTGTGGGCTTGAAATTTTTCAAAATTGGGAAAATAGGTATATATAAGGTTATATAGTTCAATTCCTGTTCCTCTTTTTCCCTCTATCCTGTTCCCTCCATCCATTATTCCTACTGCCCCATAGTTAATTTCCATTAATTTCTTGTTTTTTTTCTTTCTTTGAAATAGAAGCAAATATATACATAGCACACACACACACACACACACACATTGCACATTCTCACTTCTCATTCTTACTGAAGTGGTAGTATGCTATTAATATATACAGTGTTGTGTACCTTCTTTTCTCATATAACAATGTATCCTGAAGATCTCTTCATCTTAATTCAGCAACAGGGAGACCATCCTTAGAGCTGCATTGTACTTCACTGTGTAAGCCACAGTTTATTGCTGTCTCCTGTTGCTGGATACTTGAATGTTTCCAAGATTTCACTGTTATAAACAATGCTACAGTAAAAAATCACGTACACAAGTTATCTTGTACTTCAGCAGGTGTCTTAGCTTAGGCTGCCATAAGAACACCATAAACTGGGTGGTTTAAACAACAAAAATTTATTTTCTGATAGTTCTGGAGCCTGGAAATCCAAGGTCAGGGTGCCAGTATGGTCATATTCTGGTGAGATTTACAGATGGCCTTCTCTCTGTGTTCTCATATGGTGAACAGCAGGAGGAAGCCCTCTGGTGTCTCTTCTTGTACAGGAACGAATCCCCTATGAGGCCCCACCTTCATGACCTCATCTAAACCCCATTATTTTCCAAAGGTCCCATGTTCAAATACCATCACATTAGGAGTTAGGGATTCAAAATACGAAATTTGGGGAGCACAGTCCCGTACATAGCAGCAGGTATATCTTAAATAAATTAATAGAAATGGGATTGCCAATAGCAAAATATAAATACGTCTGTAATTTGTTACATATTTGGATTGTTGATCCACTTGGAATTTATCCTGATGTGTGGTGCTAGATATGGATCCAGTTTTTTTTTTTTTTTTTTTTTTAAATTAATTTATTTATTTTTATTGATCATTCTTGGGTGTTTCTCACAGAGGGGGATTTGGCAGGGTCATAGGACAATAGTGGAGGGAGGGTCAGCAGATAAACAAGTGAACAAAGGTCTCTGGTTTTCCTATGCAGAGGACCCTGCGGCCTTCCGTAGTGTTTGTGTCCCTGGGTATTTGAGATTAGGGAGTGGTGATGACTCTTAACGAGCATGCTGCCTTCAAGCATCTGTATAACAAAGCACATCTTGCACCACCCTTAATCCATTTAACCCTGAGTGGACACAGCACATGTTTCAGAGAGCACAGAGTTGGGGGTAAGGTCACCGATCAACAGGATCACAAGGCAGAAGAATGTTTCCTAGTACAGAACAAAATGAAAAGTCTCCCGTGTCTACCTCCCTCTACACAGACATGGCAACCATCCGATCTCTCAATCCCTTCCCCGCCTTTCCCCCGCTTCTATTCCACAAAACCGCCATTGTCACCATGGCCCATTCCCAATGAGCTGCCGGGTACACCTCCCAGACGGGGCGGTGGCCGGGCAGAGGGGCTCCTCACTTCCCAGTAGGGGCGGCCGGGCAGAGGCGCCCCTCATCTCCCGGACCGGGCGGCTGGCCGGGCGGGGGGCTGACCCCCCACCTCCCTCCCAGACGGGGCGGCTGGCCAGGCAGAGGGGCTCCTCACTTCCCAGTAGGGGCGGCCGGGCAGAGGCGCCCCTCACCTCCCGGACGGGGCGGCTGGCCGGGCGGGGGGCTGACCCCCCCCACCTCCCTCCCGGATGGGGCGGCTGGCCTGGCGGGGGGCTGACCCCCCACCTCTTTCCCGGACCGGGTGGCTGGCCGGGCAGAGGGGCTCCTCACTTCCCAGTAGGGACGGCCGGGCAGAGGCGCCCCTCACCTCCCGGATGGGGTGGCTGGCCGGGCAGGGGGGCTGACCCCCCCACCTCCCTCCCGGACGGGGCGGCTGGCCGGGCAGAGGGGCTCCTCACTTCCCAGTAGGGGCGGCCAGGTAGAGGTGCCCCTCACCTCCCGGACGGGGCAGCTGGCCGGGCGGGGGGCTGACCCCCCCACCTCCCTCCCGGATGGGGCGGCTGGCCTGGCGGGGGGCTGACCCCCCCCACCTCCTTCCCGGACCGGGCGGCTGGCTGGGCAGAGGGGCTCCTCACTTCCCAGTAGGGACGGCCGGGCAGAGGCACCCCTCACCTCCCGGACGGGGCGGCTGGCCGGGCAGGGGGGCTGACCCCCCCACCTCCCTCCCGGACGGGGCGGCTGGCCGGGCAGAGGGGCTCCTCACTTCCCAGTAGGGGCGGCCAGGCAGAGGCGCCCCTCACCTCCCAGACGGGGCGGCTGGCCGGGCAGGGGGCTGACCCCCCCACCTCCCTCCCGGTCGGGGCGGTTGGCCTGGCGGGGGGCTGACGCCCCCACCTCCCTCCCAGACGGGGCGGCTGGCCGGGCAGAGGGGCTCCTCACTTCCCAGTAGGGGCGGCCGGGCAGAGGCGCCCCTCACCTCCCGGACGGGGCGGCCGGCCGGGCGGGGGGCTGACCCCCCCACCTCCCTCCCGGATGGGGCGGCTGGCCGGGCGGGGGGCTGACCCCCCCACCTCCTTCCCGGACGGGGCGGCTGGCCGGGCAGAGGGGCTCCTCACTTCCCAGTAGGGGCGGCCGGGCAGAGGCACCCCTCACCTCCCGGACGGGGCGGCTGGCCGGGCAGGGGGCTGACCCCCCCACCTCCCTCCCGGATGGGGCGGCTGGCCGGGCAGAGGGGCTCCTCACTTCCCAGTAGGGGCGGCCGGGCAGAGGCGCCCCTCACCTCCCGGACGGGGCGGCTGGCCGGGCGGGGGGCTGACCCCCCCACCTCCCTCCCGGTCGGGGCGGCTGGCCTGGCAGGGGGCTGACACTCCCACCTCCCTCCCGGACGGGGTGGCTGGCCGGGCGGGGGGCTGAACCCCCCCACCTCCTTCCCGGACGGGGTGGCTGGCTGGGCAGAGGGGCTCCTCACTTCCCAGTAGGGGCGGCCAGGCAGAGGCGCCCCTCACCTCCCAGACGGGGCGGCTGGCCAGGCAGGGGGCTGACCCCCCCCACCTCCCTCCCAGACGGGGTGGCTGGCCAGGTGGGGGGCTGACCCCCCCACCTCCCTCCCGGACAGGGTGGCTGGCCGGGTGGGGGGCTGACCCCCCCACCTCCCTCCCGGACGGGGCGGCTGGCCGGGCGGGGGGCTGACCCCCCACCTCCCTCCCGGACGGGGCAGCTGGCCTGGTGGGGGCTGACCCCCACCTCCCTCCTGGATGGGGTGGCTGCCGGGCAGAGACGCTCCTCACTTCCCAGACGGGGTGGCTGCCGGGCGGAGGGGCTCCTCACTTCTCATATGGGGTGGTTGTCAGGCGGAGGGTCTCCTCACTTCTCAGACGGGGCGGCTGGGCAGAGACGCTCCTCACCTCCCAGACGGGGTCGCGGCCGGGTAGAGGCGCTCCTCACTTCCCAGACGGGGCGGCGGGGCAGAGGCGCTCCCCACATCTCAGACGATGGGCAGCTGGGCAGAGACGCTCCTCACTTCCTACATGGGATGGTGGCCGGGAAGAGGCGCTCCTCACTTCCTAGATGGGATGGCGGCCGGGCAGAGACGCTCCTCACTTTCCAGACTGGGTAGGCAGGCAGAGGGGCTCCTCACGTCCCAGATGATGGGCGGCCAGGCAGAGACGCTCCTCACTTCCCAGACGGGGTGGCGGCCCGGCAGAGGCTGCAATCTCGGCACTTTGGGAGGCCAAGGCAGGCGGCATGCTTCGCCGGGTGGTCAGAGCTATTCGCCCATAGTCCGTAGCCCAGAGCCGGGGCTGCTCGGCTCTCCGTCCCGGGGGGCCGGGGCCGGGCTGGAGGCGTGCGAGCCTCTCATTGCCGCCTCCCAGCGCAGCCCCCTATCATTTTTTAAAGTACTTTACTTTCTGGTATTACAAGATGCTCAAGACTTATCTTTTATATTTCCTTCTCCAGACCTAGAATCAGTAATGTCTTCTTTTATTGGAGAATGGTAGTAGAAAAAAATGTCTGGACATCTGGATACTGGGTATTAAATAACTTTTTTGGAGTCAATTTGTTTAATCTATTCTCAGTATTTTCTAGCCTGCTGCTCAACTCTCATCTTGACTATCTTCCATTTTTCTTTTAACTTGGATCCCGGATCCAGTTTTTAAAGTCTTCTTCCAAATGGCTAGCCTGTTGTCCCCAAACCATTTATTTTATAATAGCCTTGTTTACCTCACTGATCTGACATTCTGACTTTATCACACATTAGATTCACGGTATATATTGGGATCTATTTCTGCTTTTATTGTTTCATTGACTTGTTTATCTGTTCATACTCCAGTTCCATATCATTTTAGTTATTTATACTTGAGACTGTTTTAATGTCTGATAGGTATTATCTCTCATTTTTTGAATTTTTCTGCCTGTCCTTGCTTGTTTCCTAAATTTTGTTATTTTCTGGATTTTCCTGACTATTCTTGCATATGTTTCTTCATATGAATTTTCTTTTGTTTAACTATGATGGAAAACATATATAAAAGTGTAGTTGTGTAACTATGATGGTCAAACATATATAAAAGTATGAATCATTGAATTTCTGTTACCCAACTTAAGTGATTATCAGTATTTCGCTATTTTGTGTTTTAGTTATTTCTCCTTTCCTCATTTTTTTGGAGTATTTTACAACTATCTCACGTATCATTTCATTCTTAAGTTTTTTAGCCTGTGTCTCTAAGAGATAAAGATTTAAAAAAATTAAAAAACAAAAATTTAAAAAATTAAGAAATTTTGCTAGATGGGTCATTATCCCAATCTATCAAAATTAATATTAATATTAATTAGTAGTTAATAGTCATAATCCAGTATTATCCACATCTAGTTTAGTTTTCCCTGATTTTTTTCTCAGGGGTCTTGGTTTGTTCAAATCAGGATCCACACAAAGTCCTCACTTTGCATTTGATTGATATGCCCTCTAAATCTTTAATTTGTAACAGCCTCCTCCTTCCCAACTTCTGTGTTGTTTTCTTCACTTTTTCTTGTTCTGTATGTTTTTTACTATGATTTCTGTGATGTCTGTTTTCCCTTTTGCTCCTTGTATAAATGTCTCAGTCTTGCTTTCTTAAATAAATTTGTATTTTTCTTTACTTTTGTGAGTTCTGTCACTTCCTGTTTCATATTCTTTTGCTATTTGGCTATCACTCACTCTGGTTTGGGCCATCCAATCCTCTGTTCTTTTGGTACTGTCATTGTGTTCTTAAGTGTTTTAGTTTAGTTTAGTGTTTAGCATGCTGTTTTCATCTGCTTTGCGGCAATATTTCTTTGGTGAGCTTTCATTATCTACTGGAAAGATATACTGCTTGTTTTCAGTTTTTTCCTTATGGTTTTTTTGTATTGAGAGATGAGTTGACTTTTCAGTTACTTAGGTTTGAATGAGATTGATTTTGCTGGGGGTTCCTGTGCAGGGAAATGGGCAGGGTTAGCTTTACAAGCATCGTTGTGTTAAGGGCTCCCTCCTAAGGTCCACTTCTCTGGCTCTTAAAGCCTACCCTGGATTAGGAAGAATCCCACTACCTCTGTACCTGTGCTTCCCTGAATTCCTCACAGCCTTTGCATTTCAAGTTGATGCATCTACTTTTAGGGTTTATATTTTGCTGGCATTTTCTGAGTGCTTATGCCCTTTCTTCTCCCTCCCTACTTTTCTGTTCTCTCTTTCTGCTCCCGCTAGCAACCCTGTCTTTTTAGTTAATCTGTCTACTTCTTTTTCTCACCAGCTCTCTTGGGATGAGGCCCCTCAGCGTCACATTTTTTTCTGTGGTCCCCTGGTGGCATGATAGGGGCCAGTTGGCTTTGCCTTTACCGTCACCTGGCAAGGTTTTCTCATCCTGTTTTGTTGTTTTCAGATTTGCTTAAAGTAGTTTTAACTTAGGGTGGCACCCTTAGCACTTCCCTTTCTTCCCCCTCTGTGTATAGCATACCTACGGTTCTGGTACTAGTGTTTGCTATTTGGGGGAGGGTTCAACCACATTTACAAATCAAATTTGATTTACAAATTTAAAAAGTGATTTAAATTTGTGCAATTTCCTGTTTCCTAGTTTACACTGAAGGGTAGCTTTTGTTTTGTTTTGGTTATCTTTCTCTAAGCATGATACCAGCTTTGGAGGTTAAGATTTTTATCATGTTAAGGAACTATAATTTCTATTTTACGAAGATTTTAAAAAATCAAGAATATTGAATTTTATCAAATACTTTTTCAACATCTATGGAGAAATTTGATTTTTTAACTTATTATTTTGGAGAATTATATAAGTAGATTTTCTAGTATTAAACCATTTTTGTATTCTTGTTATTTTGGTGTTTTAGACTTGCCTTATCTCTTCATCTGGTCATTTTATAGATGTAGATGCTTTCTATATGCCTGAGAATATAATATGTTCTCTATTTGTGGAGTCTAGTGTTCTCTATGTCTGGTAAACCAAACTCGTTAATTGTGTTGCTCAAATCTTCTATAATCTTACACTTTTTTAAAATCTGGTCCAGCCATTGCTGAGACAGATATGTTAAAATCTTCCACGTTGATTATGGGTAAATGTGTCAATTTCTCATTATAATTGTTTATATAGATACTATTACATGCAAAATATAAGAAATTTTACATCTTTCTGGCAAATTGGCAAATATTAAAAGATTATGTATTATATTTATCCCTAATAATGCTTTTTATTTTATATGGTGTCACTATATCTAATACCACCTAAATTTGTATGCGGCTTATGTTCATTTTTTTATAAGGCCAAACTTAAAAAAAAATTCTTATTGATGTTGACATGTTGTTCACTTCCTGTGTTGTTGGATAATTTTTTTCAGATCCACCCTTTCACTGAGAGTTAGGCCGTTTGAGGTTCCTGCCTTCATGTGAAGGAGTGAAAGAGGTGCATCTCAATTCTCTGTGTTGTGTGGTTTCCAGACCCTTGTTTCAGTTCTCCATGAGGGCCTTTAATAAGTTTTAATTGCTAATTCTTTGGATGTAGAAATAACCCAACAGCCAGACAGGGCACAGTGGCGCAAGCCTGTAATCCCAGCACTTTGGGAAGCTGAGTTGGGCAGATCACTTAAGATCAGGAGTTGGAGACTGGCCTGGCCAATATGATGAAACCCGATGTCTACCAAAACATACAAAAATTAGCTTGGTGTGGGGGTGCACACTTGTAATTCCAGCTTCTTGGAAGGCTGAAGTGGGAGAATTGCTTGAACCTGGGAGGTGGAGGTCACAGTGAGCCGAGATCGCACCACTGTGCTCCAGCCTGGGCGTCACAGAGTGAGACTCTGTCTAAAAAAAAGAAGGAAAAAAAGAAAGAACCCAACAGCCAGCTTTCTTCAATGTCAGTTTATACTGATGGGCTCATGGATTTCTTTTATTATCTTGATAATCTGCCTGTGTGTTTATAGGGATAGCTGTTATGTATTATCCTTCAGTTTTCGGGTATTTTGTGATCGGAGAATTTCCAGGTAATCCTGTCAGCCACATTGCTGGAAATGCAAGTCTTCAGATTAAAGATTTTTTTTTTGAAACCAATGCTTAAATACTTGGTGGGGAAAGAGAAATAAAATCACCTCCCTCTTTTTTTTTTTTTTTGTTGACGTTTTTCTTTTTAGCATGCAGCAGAACTGATTAAAACAGTGGCATCTCGCTATGATGAATATGTTAATGTGAAGGATTTTTCTGACAAAATCAATCGTGCCCTTACTGCAGCAAAGAAGGATAATGACTTCATTTATCATGATCGAGTTCCAGACCTTAAAGATCTAGATCCTATTGGCAAAGCCACACTTGTGAAATCTACCCCAGTCAATGTACCCATCAGTCAGAAATTTACTGGTATGTCAGTTATTCAGACACACTTTAATCTCATTTTTCTCTAGTTTACTCTGTTTTTCCTAGCTAAAAATCACATAATTGCTGTTGTATGCTTTGAATATAATTTGTATTCATGTTGTTTAAAATGAATATGAGAATAAATATTGTGCCAGTGCAATGTTAAGATGGAAAGTAAACAATAATAAAGCATATGTAAAGTATACAATAGTTAGAAGACTTGAAACTGTGTGTTTGATTAAGACTGTAGCACTTGTCATTTTGTTAACTTAACATTTGTTATTTAAGATGCTGCCATTAAAAATAAACAAATATGGCTGGATGTGGTGGCTCACACCTGTAATCCTAGCACTTTGGGAGGCTGAGATGGGTAGATTGCTTGAGCTCAGGAGTTAGAGACCACCTGCGCAAGTGGCGAAACCCTGTCTCTACCAAAAAAAAAAAAAAAAATTAACTGGGCATGGTGGTGCATGCCTGTGGCTTTAGCTACTCTGGAGGCTGAGGTGGGAGGCTCGCTTGAGCCCAGGAGGTGGAGGTTGCAGTGAGCTGAGACCGTGCCACCATACTCCAGCCTGGGTGACAGAGTGAGATCTTTTCTCAAAAATAAATAAATAAATAAATAAAATAAAATAAATATAAAAATAAACCACAAAAATATATATTTTTTTCTTTTCTTTTTTTTTTGAGACGGAGTATCGCTCTTGTTGCCCAGGCTGGAGTGCAATGGTGCTGTCTCCCTCACTGCAACCTCTGCCTCCCGGGTTCAAGTGATTCTCCTGCCTCAGCCTCCCGAGTAGCTGGGACTACAGGCGCCTGCCACCTCGCCCAGCTAGTTTTGTATTTTTAGTAGAGACGGGGTTTCTCCGTGTTGGTCAGGCTGGCCTGGAACTCCCAACCTCAGGTGATCCACCTGCCTCAGCCTCCCAAAGTGCTTGGATTACAGGCATGAGCCACCATGCCCGGCCTATTTCTTTAAACATGTAAACTTCTGGAGTGGTATTTGTATGAGATAAATACATGTTATTATATTGTAGAAGTATACAACAGATGGTAGCCTCTAGCTGAGATTCCAAGGAGAATATTCTGTTACTGGGAAAGGGTGATTATATGTTTATTTAGCAAACACAAAGTGTTTACCATGTGCCAGGCACTCTTTAAGCACTTTACAAATATTAGCTCATTTGTTTTCAGAAGTGCCCTGAGATGGGTACTGTTATTATCCCTATTTGATGAGGATACTGATGCACAGAGTGGTTAAGTAATTTCCTCAAGGTCACATAGCTAGGAAGTGTTGGAGCCAGAAATGGAATCCTGCTGCCGTGACCCACTCAGTCAATTTTTTTTTTTTTTTGAGACCGAGTCTTGCTCTGTTGCCCAGGCTGTGGTGCAGTGGCGCAATCTCGGCTCACTGCAACCTCCGCCTCCTGGGTTCAGACGATTCTCCTGCCTCAGCCTCCCCAGTAGCTGGGACTACAGGCTCCTAGCATTACACTGGCTAATTTTTGTATTTTTAGTAGAGATGGGGTTTTGCCAAGTTGGCCAGACTGGTCTTGAACTCCTGACCTCAGGTGAGCCAACTGCCTCGGCCTCCCAAAGTGCTGGGATTACAGGCCTTAGCCACTGCTCCCGGCCCCTCATTCAGTTTAATCAACAGATGAACAGTGTCACTGAAGATCCCTCAAACTCAGTGATGAACACATCTGGAAAAGTTAAAGAAAATTAAATTCAAAGAAGAAACTTTTCATTGTCGCCATTGTCCATGAATGTAGTGATCTAAAAATTCTCTTTATCATTGTGCTTTAAATAGTGATTTAGTTTTGATCTTTAAATGTCAATAGACAATAAATATTTATAGACTATGTGAATATTGGAAAGAAAATATAAACAGTCACTTTTACAGTTCGGGTTTTTGTCTTAAAATTTTGTTGTAATTTCTCTTCCTAATTTTAGATCTGTTTGAGAAGATGGTTCCTGTGTCAGTACAGCAGTCTTTGGCTGCCTATAATCAGAGGAAAGCCGATTTGGTTAACAGATCAATTGCTCAGATGAGAGAAGCCACCACTTTGGCAAATGGGTAGGTAGAGCTTAATTTTAGAGCCTAAAGTTTTCCGTTTGGTTGTTCTTTAGTTTATGAACATTTTAGTTTCTGAGCTTAGAGCCAAATGTCAAGAGTATATAAAATAGAAAATGTAGACACACACTTAACAACTATTTTTGTTGGACACTGTATTTATGAAGCTCTAGCAAATATAGTTGGAAGAAATTACAGAAACAAGGTGAGGATATGAGGACTAAAAATTTGTATTTTAAGAGGTATTTATTTGGGAGAAATGAGAAGTAGAAATGAACTCAGATACATGGTACATTTAGTGTTCTGAACCAATTTTTGTTTCTGATGGACTGAATACTAAGAAAATAATTCATTGGTTTAAAGAATTTTTAGGTATATTTTACACACACAAAATACACCTATTCTAAGTGCACAGTTCAATTATTGTTATATGTATATGTGTGTGTGTGTGTGTGTATGTGTGTATATATATATTTATGTATATATATATATTTTTTGTTTTTTGGGACAGGGTCTTATTGTCACCAGGCTGGAGTGCAGTGGTGTAAACACTAAACATGGCTCACTGCAGTCTCAACCTTCTGGGCTCAGGTGATCCTCCTGCCTCAGCCTCCTGTGTAGCTGAGGCCACAGGTGCAAGCCACCACACCTGGCTAATTTTTTGATTTTTTTATAGAGACAAGATCTCACTTTGTTGCCCAGGCTGGTCTTGAACTCCTGGGCTCAAGCGATCCTCCTGCCTTGACCTCCCAAAGTGCTGGGATTACGGGCATGAGCCACCATGCTTGGTCATTTAGTTTTGATAAATGTATGTACCCATGTAACCGGCACTATGATTAAGTTAGAGAACATTACTGTTACCCTGAAAAAATTCTCTCATGCCCCTTTCCCAGTCCTTCTTCTTTTAGCCCCTGGCCGCTATTGATCTGCTCCCTGTCTTAAGTTTAGTTTTACTTTTTATACAATTTAAAATACGTGTAATCATTCTAGCATATGCATATACAGTACTTACAGTATGTACAGTATATACTTAGAATGTGTTTTGCTTTTTCACTTAGCTACTGTTTTTGAGATTCATCTATATTATGTGTATCAGTTTCAGTCTTTTCTATGGCTGAGGAGTATTCCATTTTATGGTTATAGGGCAGTATTCCATTTTATGGTTATAGAGCAGTTTGTTAACTCTTTTACCTGTTAATGGGCATTTCAGTTTCTGTGAACATTCATGTATAAATCTTTGTGTGGACATATTTTAATTCTCTTGGGTAAATACTTAGGAGACGAATTGTTAGGTTGTGTGGTTAGCATATTTAATTTTATACAAAATTGCCAGGTTGTTTTCCAAAGTGGTTGTTCCATTTTATATCCTATCTGCACTGTTTGAAAATACAATTGTTCTGCATCCTCACCAATACTTGGTATGTCAGTCTTTTTAGTTTTAGCTACTTTAGTGTGTGTGTAGCAGAATCTCACTGTGATTTAGTTTGCATTCTCCTAATTGCTAATGATACTGAGCAGCTTTTCATGTGCTTACTAGCCATTCATATATTTTCTGTAAAGTATCTATTGAAATCTTTTTCTCAGTTTTTAAAACTGAGTTTTTCTTAATAGTTAAAGAGTTCTTTACATATTTTGGAGGCAAGTCCTTTGTCAGATACATATAATTGAGAATATAGTTGACCCTGAACAACATGGGGTTATGGATGCTGACCCCCCTGCACAGTCAAATCTGCATATAACTTCTGAGTCCCCAAAACTTAACTACTAATAGCCTGCTGTTGACCAGAAGCCTTACCGATAACATAAACAGTCAATTAACACATACTTTGTATATGTATTATATAATATATTCTTATAATAAATAAGCTAGAGAAAAAATGCTATTAAGAAAATCATAAGGAAGAGAAAATATATTTACTATGATTAAATGGAAATGGATCATCATAAAGGTCTTCATCCTTGTCTATTTCAAGTTTGAGTAGGCTGAGGAAGAGGCGGAAGGAGGGTTGGTCTTGCTGTCTTACAGGTGGCAGAGGTGAAAGAGGTGAAAGTCCACAGGTACACGGACTCATGTAGTTCAAATCTGTGTTGTTCAAGGGCCAAACTGTATTTCTCTTGTAGTTGGCTTGCCTTTTCATGTTTTTAGTTTTGATTAATGCATGGATTTTACCATCATTTTTCTCTAACAAGAAAGGAATGTAAGTTTACTCTAGCATATGATAAACAGGCAGTCTGAGATTTTACAGAGCTTATTTTCTGAGGAGTTCATTGTATTACATCATTTCATTTGCCTTTTTGTCTTTACATAGTAGGTAGGGATATGTACCTCCCTTCGCCATCATGTAACTGAAATAACTGAGGAATTGTTACTGTGCTACAAAACTGAGAACAGATGAAGATTCTGTAATGAATACTTAGATCATCTATTTTCTGTTGACATTTTGCCTAGATGATGTGAAATTATAACTATTGATTCTGTTGAAAGAGAGCATAAAAGAAAAAAATAACTATTTTGTGTATTGTTTCTGACTTGTTAGAGATGCTGTAACAATCAAAAGTATAAAAGACTGCTTTTTTAGGATAGAATTTTTGACTTTTAATTACTTAGACTGAAAGAAGTTTGAACTGTAAGCCAACGATACCTAATATATTTTAATGCGGTCATAGTTTTTCTTATTTTTTGACTTTTTTTTTTTTTTTTTTTCCCGAGACAGAGTCTCACTCTGTCGCCCAGGCTGGAATGCAGTGGTGAGATCTTGGCTCACTGCAACCTTCGCCTCCCGGCTTCAGGTGATTCTTGTGCCTCAGCCTCCCAAGTAGCTGGGATTATAGGTGCTCACCACTACGCCTGACTAATTTTTGTACTTTTAGTAGAGATGGGGTTTCACCATGTTGGCCAGGCTGGTCTCGAATTCCTGACCTCAGGTGATCCACCCGTCTGGGCCTCCCAAAGTGCTGGGATTACAGGTGTGAGCCACTGCACCAGCCTATTTTTTGGCTTTTAATTCTGAATTGTGGGCTTCATTTTTTAATGATTTTGGCTTAATTTTATCAATCACTGATTTTTTTTGTTTTTCTGTTAATCTTTGCTTTGCTTTTAATTGATAGGGCTTATCCAGTTTTTCTGGGTGCTAACTCCATTGCTGTTGATTTGGTTATAGAATACTAAATTAAATAAAGTAAGTATTGATGAGGAGTTAAATTGTTTTAGACTTCAATATAACATAGTATCTCATTTTTTCAGGGTGCTAGCTTCCCTTAATCTTCCAGCAGCAATTGAAGATGTGTCTGGAGACACTGTACCTCAGTCTATATTGACTAAATCCAGATCTGTGATTGAACAGGGAGGCATCCAGACTGTTGATCAGTTGATTAAAGAACTGCCTGAATTACTGCAACGAAATAGAGAAATCCTAGATGAGGTATGTTTTATAAGATTTGCTTTTCAAGTATAAACACTGTGATCCCTTGATGTCCAGCAGGGATTGGGACTGGAGACTTCCTCATGCTAGTACAGTGTAGTTAGTATTCATCACTTTGGTGAATTTACTGTGGCCCAGAGCCTTCTCTAGCATAAGAGAAATTCTGGTTGAGTGAGAATGGGTTTCATTCTTATCTTAAGGGTAAGTAAGTACACACTAATGAAACTCAAATGACCACTGTGTAAAACTAGTATACTGTGAGAAATCAACTGTCATACAAACTGTTCAGTCTTTGTAATTATTGATTTATTTTATACATAGCATGTAGCAAGATTTTTCTTTTTAATTTAATTTGTCTTAACCTGGAAGGTTAAACCCTTTAATTTATCCCTAATTTCTTAAAATATATTAAATATATTTGTTTTATATTATTTATCTTATAATTCCAATATCTGTAGTTTTTGTGGGTTTGAGTCTATGATTTGTAATTTTTGCTGATTCTTGCTTATGGTGGCTTGTTTTCTCTTGTGTTCAGTTTTTTTGTTACTGTTTTTTAAAACTTTAAAAAATAGTTTCAGATTTACAGAGACTTTGCAAATTTAGTGTAGAAAGTTCCTGTATTTTTTTCACCTAGGTTCCCTGAAAGTTAAAATCTTATGCGGTCATGGCACATTTGTTAAAACTAGGAAATTGACATTGGTACAGTATTATTACTCAGATTTTACCAGTTATTCCACCAGTGTTCCTCATTCTGTTCCAAGATCCAGTACAGAATACTGAATTGCATTTAGTGTTCAGTGAGTTTTGATTGTGCATTCATATTTCCTGTGCTTATTTGTGGGAATTCATTGAGATCTGGGTTTAAGGTGAATTCTAGAAAGAATTTGTGTTTGCTTCTGCCATAAAAAGGCATTATATACCTGGCACCTCCTCAAACTTAAGAGGTTTTTTCCTTTCTTTTATAATCTTTTAATTATAGTAGTAATTTATCTTAAGACTTTGTGTCACACAGATAGTGCGGTTTCTAGTCCCAAGTTCAGGCTTTTGATCGGGAATCTCAGATAATACTTCTTGTTTTTTCTTTTTTCTTTAGAGCCAAGGTCCAGACAGGCATGTTTTCTTCTGTAGGGCAGTTTTCTGTTTTAAAAATTCATCCACTGAGAATCACCTGTTTGGAAGTATACCAGTTTGAGGGTGGAGAGTGCTTTTGATCTGACCTCTCACCTTTTATTGTCCCTACCTATGTTTCTTGTTGACTTTTCATGTTCTAAATTCACAATCCAAGTCAATGGTGAACTACACAGCTGGTGAACTATGGATGGTGGGCCAGTGCTAGCTTGTGGCCTACTTTTGTGTGGTTCACTAGTTAAGGATAATTTTTATCTTTTTTAGAGCATTGTCAAAAAAGAAGAATTCTGTGTACCATATACTGTGGCCCACAAAACCTAAAATGTTTACTCTGTGGTGTTTGACACAAGTTTGCTATTCTTTGTCCTAAGCTATCAGGGATTGTCATACATTGTTGGTGCTAGCACTGTGTCTACTGGTAGATTAGTATTTCCTTGTGTTTCTGGCCCCCTACTATCCTGTCATCTTATCTGTGCATTAAAAAGGCATTTAAAAATATATTAAACATAATTTTCTGTTTGTTGTATTGGAATGAAAGTCTAAATTTTATATTTTTTAATGTAATTGATCAGTTTTCCCCTTTCTTTTGTTTATGGCTTCTATTTATTTATTTTAATCTTAAAACTTTCTTTAAATTGATATATGGATGTAGATAGTCTCTTATTTATTCCTCCTTTTTTTTTTTTAACTGAGAAAGGTGATAGCTAATTCACCCTTAAATTTATAAGACTTTTTGTTAAATGCATTATAACTTAGATGTCTGCAAGAAAAAAGTCGATTTATATTCTAACCTAGTATTCCTATCTCACCAAATTCTCACTTATATTGTGTATGAACATTTATTAAATGTATTAAAGTTTTTATACCAGAAATGACATTTCAGGGTTCTTTTTGCTTCCTTTTAAAGTCATTAAGGTTGTTGGATGAAGAAGAAGCAACCGATAATGATTTAAGAGCAAAATTTAAGGAACGTTGGCAAAGGACACCATCCAATGAACTGTATAAGCCTTTAAGAGCAGGTAAAAATGTGTATAAATGACCTTCATTTGAATAAATTCCCAATTTCGACCCACATTTTTGCTTGATTAAATTAGGCTCAGTTGTAAATTCATTTTTACCGAAACTGTTTTTCCCCAGTTTTAGTATAAAGATTTAAAAAGTTCACAAAAGTAATCTGCCAATTGTCAGAAGTACAGATTTTTAAGAAGGGTATAAAGTGAAAAGTTAAAATGATCCTCCAACTTTCATTTTCTATTCCAAACTCTGTGCATATTTTATTTTATTTATTTTTTTTGAGACAAGGTCTCGCTGTGTCACTCAGGCTGGAGTGCAGTGGCAGGATCACAGCTCGCTGCAGCCCCAACCTCCAGGGCTCAGGCAATCCTTCTACCTCAACCTCCTGAGTAGCTGACACTGTAGACATGTGCTACCATGCCTGGCTAATTTTTGTATTTTTTGCAGAGACGAGGTTTTACCATGTTGCCCTGGCTTGTCTTGAACTCCTGGGCTCAAGTGATCCACCTGCCTCCACTTCCCAAAGTGATGAGATTACAGGCTTGAATCACCATGCCTGGCCCCTGCGCATATTTTAAAAACATAAATGAGAGCATATTACATTTATGGCTTTGTAATTTTTTTCATTTAGTAGTGAATCCTGGGTGGTAAAAAAAAAAAAATGAGCTTTAAGTTATTTTGAGGCCAAATTTATGCTTCTTAAGACTTTGATTATTAAGATTTTGTGCTTGCTGAGATAAATGCTATCTTCATGGTGGCTGGAGATTAGTTTTATTTATCTTTGTAAAAAGTTCGTATATTATTGAGATTTTTCTAAAAATCTTTTTTTTTTAAGTCACATTGCTCTTTTGACAGAGGAATACTTTTAAAATAAATGGACCAATTTTTGGAGAGAATGATTTCTTCTTCATTCATGAGTTATAGGAAAAGATTAATATTAATTAACTTTTATTTGGCAGATAGTAACCACCAAATGTATTTTAAGGTATAGCTGTGCTTTTGATTTTATAAGTGATTTTGTCATCTTTCTAAAAATGAGAACGCAAAGACTGTCAGGAGCTGTTTTTATTATTAAGTGAATTGGGGTCTATAGAAGGGGAGGATAAGTAAAGTTGGAGACTAGAACTCAACATATAACCAGCCGATAAACGTTGCTGTTAGAATCACTTCTGTGCTCTGCAAACTTTTATTTTCTCCCAGAGGGAACCAACTTCAGAACAGTTTTAGATAAAGCTGTGCAGGCAGATGGACAAGTGAAAGAATGTTACCAGTCTCATCGTGACACCATCGTGCTTTTGTGTAAGCCAGAGCCTGAGCTGAATGCTGCCATCCCTTCTGCTAATCCAGCAAAGACCATGCAGGGCAGTGAGGTAAGAAGGACACTTTGATGTGGGTTGTCATCTGCTTAAGAAAACCACATTCAAACCATTTTATATAATGAACTGCCAATTTCTTATTGTCAACTTTAAAAAAATGCAGAAATAAATTGGGGTTGTTATATTTAAAGTAGTATATAGACTGTGTAATAGATAATTATACTAATATTAACTGTCCTGTAATAGTAACTTCCATTTATTGAATGCCCTTTTTTGAACTAAATTTTAGATACTTCATAGGTCAACAGTATTTAATTTGGGTTTTATAAAAGAGAGAAGCTTGGAAGTATAGAAATTTCCTGAAATGAAAGGACTGGGTATAGCCAGATACACAAATTCTTTATTTCTTACATTATTCTATACTCCTTTCCACCTTGTTTCACCGGAACTACCTTTGAAAGGAAGATTGACAAGGTGTGCATGTTAATAAATGGATAGCACCATCATGGTATTTCTACTGATGACGGGAAAGAGAAAATTGAATAGTAGGGCATCTGATTTGGAAAGTCCTAAAAGAAGAGAAAGTGCAAGTATAATTTAATGACCTATCACAGGGAGATAGGGTAATTAGTAGGAAAAGATAGAGGTCTCAAATCTCTGCACAGGAAAACAAGCGAAAGGGCAAGAAATACTGCTGAAAACTTCTTGAAAAAAGTGAATTTCCTGGGATAGTAAGTTCTGAAAAGTTTGAGTTTTGTTCCTTATTTGTCTTTCCATAGAAGCATTTTATATATTTCATATATTTATTCCAAGACCTACTGGATATCTGCTCTGTGTAAGGCACTATGGTAGGTACATTGGAAAATTAACATACAAATTGTACACAGACTTTACCCTCAATTTATGATCCATTGTGGAATATTAGTCATGTACAAGGATGACTGTAATATAGGGAAGAAGTTTAAAAATGTCACAGGGAAAGTATAGGAAGTATGTTATGAGGATTTAGATGAAGTACTTAAATTTCAGTAATTTTGGAGTAGTTCTCTTCAGAGGCTTCTTAAGAGATTGGCACATTATGAGAACAGAGTGGATAGGCAGAAAAAGTAAACGTGTAGGATCGGAGAAGGGCTGAGTAGTGGCTGTGTCTAGAGAGTTATCCGAGGTACAGAGGATCTGCAAAGACAGCTTTTACTCCTGATTTCTTGTGACAGAAGGTTTATAGACATGTTGAGAATGGCTGGAATCTGTTTGTTTATTTATTTATTCACTAAGTGTTTGAAGGCCTACTATTCCAGAACAGTGCTGAGCACCTTGGTCCCTAATATAAAGAGACAAAAAACTGCTCTGGGTTACCTTTAGTGTAGAGTAAATGCACAGGTACTGGGCACCTCTCAAAGGGAAGAGAAGGCTACGTAGTTGAATGTGCATTGAACCTGGATCTAACGGGGGAACCCAATGGAACAAGGAATGTGAGTTATTGTTTTGAGGACATAGGGGAGAAAAGGAGGTGGTCAGAAGATTAACTTGTGAAGAACAACGAACCTGAAGAAGAAACTGCAGACCCTTCGAACAGCAATAAATTTTGGTACCTTTTTTATTTTAGAAAAAGATTTCTGGTTAGTACTTTCTTTGTATTCTTTTTGGTGTCTTGTACATGACTCAGAATTACGTGGCTTTTGTCCTTTGATTCTTCTGCTTTCAGTAGAAAAGCAAAAATGGTTTGTGCTAAGCAAAATCTGCGTTAGTATGCACTGATATATTGGTATTTTATTCAGTTATATCAGTTTTATTAATCCTTACTTGTGTTACACAGGAGAAAGGAACTTTTATAGTCAATACGAAATAATTTTATGGAAGCTAGATTTTCTTGACAGGGTAACCACAAAAATTTCAGTACTCTCTGTATATTCGTTTGTCATGTGCCTTAATCAAATAAGGCAAGCATCAGGTTTATCAAAGCTATTTCAGATGGTTGTTATAATAGTTGATGGCGGATTTTAGCCAGAATTTTTATGATAAAAACTCAGTTTTTTGATTGCTGATTAGAGTGATGCAAATGTACATGTTTTATTAAAAAGTCCAAGTTTGATGGTAGGGCTGTTTTTTCTTTTATTGTGAAGAAGCCTACTGTCTGGTTACTTATTTTCAGTCTCTTTGGACATCTGGTTTTAGATATTGAGATACTCTGACAAATTTTGCAGACTAGTGGTAATTTGTATTTAAAGATTTTTGTATTAAATACCTAGAATCACTGCTTGTGATTGGTTGCCTATGATCTACTGTGGCCTGAAGTCCAGTCTATGGTTGGCTGGCCAAGCCTTGGCCCTAATGTATATGGGGCTGAGTCTAGCAGAGGAAGGAACATGTATTTTTTTGCACAAGGATGGTGTTCAGTTATACTCAAAGTGTTACATCTGCTGGGAGTAATGGAGGGGGTACCTTTAAAAAAAAAAAACCCTTTACCTCCTTAGAGGTAGAGCATAAAGAGAATTGTTTAAAACTGTGTGCCCTCCCAGAGGAGTGCCTTTTTTGGATTCACAGACTAGTGGAGGATCTGCAAACACAGCTTTTACTCCTGATTTCTCATGACAGAAAGTTTATAGACATATTGACAATGACTGGAATCTGTTTGTTTATTTATTTACTCACCAAGTGTTTTTTGAAGGCCTACTATTCCAGAACTGTGCTGAGTACCTTGGTCCCTAACATAAAGAGACAAAAAACTCCTCTAGGTTACCTTTAGTGTAGGGTAAATGTATCAAGTTTCTGCGTTCCTTGCTGTAGACATAGTTGCTTATTTGCCTTTTCTGAAAATAAAATGACAAGGTTATAAAAGTAAAATAGAAGATTTCATTGAGGGCATTTCTTTCTTTCTTTTTTTTTTTTTTTTGAGACGGAGTCTTGCTCTGTCACCCAGGCTGGAGAGCAGTGGCGCAATCTTGGCTCACTGCAACCTCTGCCTCCTGGGTTCAAGCAATTCTCCTGTCTCAGCCTCCCGAGTAGCTGGGACTACAGGCATGTGCTACTGTGCCCAGCTAATTTTTGTATTTTTAGTAGAGACGGGTTTTCACCATGTTGGCCTGGATGGTCTCGATCTCTTGACCTTGTGATCCACCCGCCTTGGCCTCCCAAAGTGCTGGGATTACAGACGTGAGCTACCGCGCCCGGCCCATTGAGGGCATTTCTTGTCTCATATTGTACTTGGTGCTGTTAAATGCCACAGAGGATTTTAAATCTAAAACTGGGGTCAGGAAGCTGTGGCTTGTGGGCCAAATCCAGCCTGCCTCTTCTCTTCTCTTTGTATGTTCTGTGAGCTAAGAATGAGTTTTACATTTTTAAAATGTAAAACTCTACTTTCTACTTCATTTTTTAAATGGCTGAAAAAAAGTCAAAAGAATGTTTTAATATGTGGGCATTATATAAAATTCAGATTTCAGTGTTAATACATTTTTGTTGAAACATAGCTGCGCTCATTCATTTACACATTGTCTTTCACACTACAAAGCAGAGTTAAGAGTTGCAACAGAGACTGTGGCCTACTGAGGCAAAAATATTTCCTGTTTGGTCCTTTACCAAAAAAGTTTTTAAGTTCCTGATCTGAAAGACAAAGTGTTGACAACCTAGGTGATGCCATTCCTGCCATTCTGTTTGACCTCATCTCCTGTTCTGCCTTTTGTTTACTATGCTTCAGCCAGAGTGGCGTTTTTTTCTTTCCTTTGATCCTGCCAAGCTTGTGCCTGCCACAGGACTTTTACATTTGCGTTTCCTTCTGTGCAGGGCTTTCTTCCCATTTCCGTGGCTGTTACCTCTTTTTCATTAGTCTCAGATGTCACCTCTTCTCCATCTTTGTCATTGTCTACCCACATTATTCTATTTTTGTGTATTTGTTTAATCCTCCCCTTTGCATATTTATTTAATCCTCTCTGGTCCCCAAATGAAGGAAAAGACTGTTTTTGTTAGTAGTTGTGTCCATAGCATCTAGAATGGACCCAAAACAAAAAGTATTTGTTTGAATGATCATCACTGGCAGCCTAACTTAATAAAGGGATACATTTAATTGCAGTTGAAAGGTAGCTGGAGCTGTGTATAAGAAATAAACATGCTAGGATTCTAATTATTTATATACTTTGATAACATGTTAAACCTCAAATTTGAATTTATAAGAAAATTTAGGCAGTGGTTTTCTTATTATCTTGGTCATTCATTTGTGGAAGCAGTTTAATTCATTTTCTACTTCATTTACTCTGTTAAAATGAGGCCAGTGCCTTATAATCTGAAATATGTTAAACTAGTGTACTGCATATGAATTTTTTTAAAAACATGTTCATAATATAAGGGATCTCTATCTTTGTGTGGTAGTCCACAAGTTCGTTCATAAATTCGTTGTTTGAAATGGCATTTTTTCCCCCAGAAAGTTAGAATTATTGCATTTTTGAATATCACAGAATTTGTTAACTATTTGACCCTCTCTGTATCAGTCTGGTTGGATACCATGGAAGTTGTGGTTAGCTTTTCTTCCTAATCTAAGTAATATGATTGAATACTTACCCTTTGTTAGAAGTTATGTTGAGCACTTTATATAGATTATCTCAGTCTTCACAACAGTCCTGAAATAGGTACTATTATGCCCATTTTGCAGTTGTGAAAATTGAATTTTCTTAGTAGTAACCTGTCCTTGATTGCACAGTAACTAAGTCCATTATGGTCTCTAAGGGAGTATAGTCAGAGTTGAAGTGTTTTTTATTTTCTATGTAATTACATTTTTTTATGTAATTACGTTTCACTTTGATAGACCCATTTGTTTCCATATTCAGGTTTTGACTTAATCTCGTTTTTTGAGTGTGTGAAAAATGTTCATGATTCAAAAGGTACATGCAGAGAAGCCTCATTCCTTTTCCCTCTACTTCTTTCCTGTATACTTGCTGTAAGTAACCATATTCGTTAGTTTCTGGTTTGTCCTTACTGATTTTCTTTTTGCAAGAACAACAACAAACAACCCCCACCCCAAATTATGCATACATATGTATACATATATACATATTATGTATGTGTATATTTATTTTCTGATTTTCCTTCTGTCTTACTCAAATTGCAGCATACTGTATATGCTTTTGTATCCTTTTTTTCTCATTTAATAATATGTCCTGGAAGTCACTTGGAAGGAAACTTTTGTTCACATCGTCTGATATCAAGTTCTGCTAGGTCTTTAAACAGACTTTGTCATATCCACCCACGTATGATTCTTTCTCCTCCTCCTTCCTTTTAGAGTTTCTGTGGTTTGATGCTTTCTAGACTCTAGGAATCATATTTCTTTCTCTTTCCACAGCCTTCTCCCCTGTATCCTCTTCTTTCTCTCCCTCCGTTTCTCCTTCCCTTCCCCCTTCCTTCCTCTCTTCCCCCCCTCCCTCTTCTGTTCCTTTCCTTTCCTTCCATTTTAAAATTAGGATGTTTAGGAGATATGGATGTAAACACGGCCAAAAAGGAAATTCACCTACATTTAGCAGAAACCTCGAGTCTCTGGTCTTCACAAAGGGATGTTACTTTGGACATTCCTATCAAGGAGCTAACTAAGACTGTGGAAGAAAGAGTAGAATAGGAATTTTTAGAAACAGGCAGTTGGTAGGGGAATCCATGGGAATTGGAATTGCTGCTGGTAATGAGAAAGACAGGGGTGGAGACAGGGCTCGTGATGTCCTCTTCTTCCTTTGTCTTTCCCCCAGTTTTCTTTCTATGAGCATCATTGGGGCAAGCAGAATAGAGACATTGGGTTGATGTTCTTGGTGGTCTTAGCAAAGTATGAAGAGATGAGTGAAAGGGGCAGCTTGAAAGTGCTCATTAGAAGGCACTTGAACACTATGAATATGAAGAGGTATTTATGAATCAGGTGGGTATAGGTCAGAGAGTGTCTTGACTGAATACAAGAGATAAATCTCTGTTTTGTTTTTGTATTTTGTTTTGAGACAGGGTTTCTCTCTGTCACCCAGGCTGGAGTGCAGTGGCATGATCATGGCTCACTGCAGCCTTGACCCCCTGGGCTGAAGCAATTCTCCTGCCTCAGCCTCTGGAATAGCTGTGACTGCAGGTGCACACCATTGCACACAACTAATTTTTTTTTTTCAATGTAGAAATGGGGTCTCACTTTGTTGCCTAGGCTGATCTCGAACTCCTAGGCTTAGGTGATCCTCCTAAAGTGCTGGGATTGCAGGCATGAACCTCTACATCTGGCCTAAAACTCTTAATGGTATGAAGAGAGGCACAAGAACCCTCTTTCCTTTTCCTCTCCCAGTATATAAAATAAATGTGGTATATACCCTTATATCTGTATCTTTCTCTATTTCTTTCTCCATCTACCATGCTTGCTTCATAGCTGTCTCTATTTCTGTCTTCACCTCTGTTTCTCTATATCTCTCTCAGTCTCTCTAGGCAAAATAGGATATCTGCTTACCTAGCAAAATCATACCTTCCCCTGCTTCACAGCCATGATTGGGAGGGAGTAGAGTGTAGAGTGGCTAAGAGATTGGTTTTGGAACTAGTCAGACTTAGGTCTCAAATTTCACCCCTGCCCCTTAGTAGCTGTATAACCATGTCACTTAATTTTTCTGAGACTCGTTATCCCTATCTTTGGAATAGAGGTGATAAATATATATACCCCATGGGGTATTGTAAGGAATATATGAAATTATATTTCTGAAGTGTTTTAGCATGGTGCCTAACACATAAGAGTTCAGTAAATTGTAGATGTTGGCTATTGTTATTAATGCTGCTTTTGTTTTAATATGAGTCAACTGAAGGTACAGTGTCTATCTATATAAACCTCACGTTCAATTTATATTTGGCTCTCTGAGAAATCATCTCTCTCTCAGCCCGAATGAACCTTTATATATTATTTCCTTCTCGAAATTGGCTTTTTTTTTTTTTTGCAGTTAAACTAAGGTGTCTTTTTTGTTTAGGTTGTAAATGTCTTAAAATCCTTATTGTCAAATCTTGATGAAGTAAAGAAGGAAAGAGAGGGTCTGGAGAATGACTTGAAATCTGTGAATTTTGACATGACAAGCAAGTTTTTGACAGCCCTGGCTCAAGATGGTGTGATAAATGAAGAAGCTCTTTCTGTTACTGAACTCGATCGAGTCTATGGAGGTCTTACAACTAAAGTCCAAGAATCTCTAAAGAAACAGGAGGGACTTCTTAAAAATATTCAGGTGAAATTTATATATTTAATAAGATCTGTGTTTTAAAAATTACAGAAAAGATATGTCTGGACTAAACCTATATTCAGTTAGGAAAATGACATTGGAGAATATCTGTAGTTAAGAGTAGAACTTAATACATGTATATTTTGTAAAATTAAACTTGGCACATCAGTTTTATCTATGAAACAAAGTCACTTCTTTTTTTTTTTTTTTTGAGATGGAGTCTCGCTCTGTCGCCCAGGCTGGAGTGCAGTGGCGCAGTCTTGGCTCACTGCAAGCTCCGCCTCCCGGGTTCACGCCATTCTCCCGCCTCAGCCTCCCGAGTAGCTGGGACTACAGGCGCCCGCCACCACGCCTGGCTAAGTTTTTGTATTTTTAGTAGAGACGGGATTTCACCATGTTAGCCAGGATGGTCTCGATCTCCTGACCTCGTGATCCTCCTGCCTTGGCCTCCCAAAGTGCTGGGATTACAGACGTGAGCCACCATGCCCGGCAGAAACAAAGTCATTTCTATGGCTAAAATGTTGCATATTACTTAGGTGTGCTTGATACTTCAGATATTTTTCATGGTTCCAAGTTTTTAATAGCTTTGTTTTTTTTTCCATATGGGAGGAAAATCGAAATTAGTTGGAATTACTGATACCTTTAATTGTATGGCTAACATACATACAGACTTCAGTCATTTTTTAAAAAAATAATGCAAAGTAAATATGTTGAGAATTTTGAAGTTAGTTTTCGTGTTTACAGATAGGTAGTTTGGACTAACAAATACTTGAAAGTTTGCCCTTTTAATAGTTAATGTGCAAAATTAAACATATATTTCTACTCCTAAACATTGTATCTATATATGATATAAAATAACTCCAAAAGGTAAAATAATTTTCATGTTATTTTTTTACAAGTGTTATATACTAATAGAAATCTGTGATCATTATTGGTTGTATTGACTCCTATTGGATTTTTGAAATTTTTACTTAAGAAAGATTTAAAGCATAATGAGGATTCAAAAGAGTGTACTAGGTATTCTAGTAATTTTGCATATGTATTTAATTACATATGATTTTCATAATTGGAAAAGATCAATAAAAATGTTATGAGCTATATTAATTTTATAAATAAATGTAAATACGTAAATCTTTCTTTTAACAAGGTCTCACATCAGGAATTTTCGAAAATGAAACAATCTAATAATGAAGCTAACTTAAGAGAAGAAGTTTTGAAGAATTTAGCTACTGCATATGACAACTTTGTTGAACTTGTAGCTAATTTGAAGGAAGGCACAAAGGTATGAAGTACATGCAAAAGGAACCATAGCTAGCAAGTACAGATGTGAACGCATAGTTTGGAAGTTAAGTGGTATTTCCAGTTGAACCAAATTGCTCTTTGCCTAGAATTTTAGCTTTAATGCCATTGCTGCTGCGAAGTTTGTTATAGGAGGGAGAAAGCTTAATGAAGGTGGCAACATTTCATGGGAACTTTGAAGAATGAATTGCATATTTCAACTGGCAGAAAAGGGGTATAAATATTCCAGGTAGCAGGAATTAGCAGAGATGTCAATGACACCTTTTTAAGGGATAAGAAGTTGACTAATTTGATGAATTTTGAGGGGCAGGAGTAGTCAAAGCTGATTTGTGATGGAAAAGCGGAGGGGCATGACTTTTATGTTCTCTGTGGTGGTTTGCTGAGGACAGACTTGTGGCCTGCCCAAGTGTCAGAAGGCTTACTGAATATGTAAATACTTTCTTGCCTTGTCCTTTAAAAAGTTTAGGGAATTCACTTGTATTTCTTTTTACCAATTTGTTTTTGAGGGAACAGTGATTTTTAAGTTTTTTCAGATGCATAATTCCTTTTGGTACTTAACTTCATAATAATCACTGAATAAAGTTACCTTGATATAAATACAGTAGGTAAAATGTAAAACCCTCTGAAGAGAGGGTGAAAATACTGCAAAGCCTTCCAAATAGAGAGGATAGTAAAATGCCATTTTAATTTGGTTTAAAATGCTTTGTTTAAATAGGTAAGCTGAGAAAACCCTCCAGAGAGCCTTTAGAAATTCTTTTAAGGGTTTCTGAAGTATGCTTGCATTTCTGTAGTGAATTTGAAAACCTAATCCTTCCACTTAAATAGGTTTAATGTTACTAAACAATTGACTTTTCTCTAGGAATTAGGAAGATTTTCATGATCATGAAACTTTTAACTTGTTACATTTTTTATGATAATGTTCTGTAAAAATGCTTTTATTATTTTTGTTTTCTTTAGGAGTCTTAGATCATATTTAATATTAAGTTGTTGGGCCTAGTAAATTGTATAAATGTATCTCATGCAGATCTCAGTTCTTCGGCTCTAACTATCATTGACAAATTAGCTTTAGATCACATTACTCTCTGGATTAAAAAATTGTTCTTGTTCATTACTTGTATTTGTTCTTTGCTTATAGTTTTACAATGAGTTGACTGAAATCCTGGTCAGGTTCCAGAACAAATGCAGTGATATAGTTTTTGCACGGAAGACAGAAAGAGATGAACTCTTAAAGTAAGTCTGTTTTGTGTACCAAATTGTACTTAAAGAATTTTCTTTTAAAAAATCATGTAGAGACTTTTGGTATGAACTTGGTAGTATGAGATAGCAATTTTCCTCCTTTTCTCATGGAAGAAGGAACTAGATAGAGTATTTTACAAAGCAACAAGTAAACAGCTGCATAATCTGGGAATGAAAGGATGAAAAGAAGCAGAAACTCTAGATGCAGGAAGTACAATGAGGTCACAGAAATGATAAAAACAGTTCAGGTGGCAGATCTCAGGAAGTGCCAGTAAATACAAGCAATTTATTTTGAAGTGGCAAATAGGTTCCTTACATAAAACTAGAGCTATAGAACATGGAGGAGACAGCATGAATAGCTCAGAGAATACCAGCAAAATCACTTTCAGAAGGAGGCTGCTGAGAAAGCAGGGCCAGTTAACATACGACTCATTTCCTGCTGAGTAATCAATACAGAGTAGCACAGTGCTGATAAAAGGTGGAAAACATTAACAAAATTTAATAAAACTTCATAGATGAAGAACATTTACCAAAATAATATTGTCACAGAATAGGTGAAAATTATGAGCAAACATCTGACCATGAACTAAACAAAAACAACAACAACAACAAATGTAAGGAGGCAATCATTCTAAGGCTGGGGTCCCCAATCCTGGGGCCTTGGACTGGTACTGGTTCGTGGCCTGTTAGGCACTGGGCTGCACAGTAGGAGGTGGGTGGCAGACGGGCGGGCAGCTGGGCGAGTATTACTGCCTGAGCCCCACCTCCTGTCAGATCAGCCACAGCATTAGATTCTCATAGGAGCGCAAACTCTATTGTGAACTGCCCGTGTAAGGGATCTAGGTGGTGCATTCCTTATGAGACTCTGACTAATGCCTGATGATCTGAGGTGGAACAGTTTCATCCTGAAATCATCTTCCGCTCCCCTGTGGAAAAATTGTCTTCCATGAGACCGGTCCCTGGTGCCAAAAAGGTTGGGGACTGCTCCTCTAAGGAACACTTTGAGCAGAAATTCCAGAACTGCAGGAATATGGTAAGAAAACAGGAAGTGATAAGATGTGAGGTGTCAGAATTCAGGAAAGAAGTAGAAGGGAAGAATAAAACCATGACATGGGAAAGAGCACAAAGGGCGAGTAAACACTGAAGAACACACAGGAACACAGAGTAGAAATGAGGAAATTAAAATGAAACCAAAGTCAAGAAAGAATTAGAAAATGGGCACAGAAGATCTAATATAGGCAAAACTGAATTTCTCTCAGAAGAAAAACCAGACAGAACAGTTATTTAACGTTCTGTAAACAGAACACGTATTTAATGATACTCAAGAACATTTTCTTAAAACAAGTGAAGATTGTTGAAAGAGGATATCATATGGTAGGGGAAAATGATCAAGAACTGTCAGCATCAAGGCATATAAATTATTGGCCTTAAAAGATAATGGCAGAATCCTTTAGGCAGTCAGGCAAAACAGTCAAGCCAGTTTATAAAAAGGTGAAAAAAATTAGGCTGGCAGCTCTGTATGCCAGAAGAGAGTGGAGTGATTGCTGTAATCTCAAGGATAGTAAATATGAGCTAAAGATTTTATATCATATAGTAAATACATGCTAAAGATTTTATATCCAGACTGTCTTTCGGGTACATAAAAAGCCATATATTCATTAGTAATAAATATAAAGAGCTGAAAGAGTCTTATACCGATGACCCTTTCAGCCAACTAGATCTTTATTCATCTCTCTGTTCATATTCATGAACAGAGAATGAACATGTTCATGTTCATTCACCTCTCTGCTCATGTTCATGAGAGAAGTTATTTTCTTCTACCTCTAAGAAAGAGCAGGTTAGTTGTTTTTAGAATATTTCTACTAAACCTATAAAAAGCAAATAATTAGAATGTTTTAAAAATGGTTCTAAATGTTTAAAAAAAGGTGATTTTTTTTTAGATGGAGTTTTGCTCTGTCGCCCAGGCTGGAGTGCAGTGGTGCAGTCTTGGCTCACTGCAACCTCCGCCTCCCGGGTTCAAGCAGTTCTTCTGCCTCAGCTTCTTAAGTAGCTGGCATTACAGGTGTGCACCACCACTCCTGGCTAATTTTTGTATTTTTAGTAGAGACAGGGTTTCACCATGTTGGCCAGGCTGGTCTCGAACTCCTGACCTCAGGTAATTGGAATTATAGGCGTGAGCCACCCCCCCAGCCTAAAAAAAGATGAGTATTCTCCATATTAGTCTTAATGATAAAAAAAACCTAACAAAGATTAATACAAAACAGTCTACAGACCAGTTTCAGTTATGAATATGGATGCAGAAGTCCTAAATAAAGTATTTGCCAGTAATAGTCACCAGGACGTTAAAAAATAATTATTGACCAAGGTGAGGGGGGCATTTATTCCAGTTTCAGTATTCAGTGTTTTCACATCAAAGGAAAGATCACAGGTTTGTCTTAATAGATGAGGCAGAAGCATTTGAGAAAATGAGTGTTCTGATACTCAGTAAAATAAGAATAGATAGAAGATAGATGCTTCCGTAACATGAAAATATATATATGTATGTGTGTGTATATATTTCTGCCCAAAACTCAGTATAATGATTAATGGAGAAGCACTATAAACAGTTCCCTCTGAAGTCAAGAACAGACAACAAATGTCACTGTCAGCACTATTTTTAAATACTATACTGCAGTACCAGCCAAGACAATCACATGAGAGAGAAATTAAAAAATTGGAAAGGAAGAAGTAAAACTAGCACTATTTACAGACATTATGATTGTACAACTACTTGAAAACCCAAGAGAACCCCAAAACTCTGCAAATAATAAAATTATTATTACTGAAGTTGTTGATCATAAAAATAATTTGTAGAAATCAGTGGCTTTCATGTAAATAAACCTATAGAGGATAAGATGAAGAGACCCACTTACAGTAGCAACAAAAAGGATAAAATATAAGTTTGTCATATATGAGACCTATGTGAAGAAAACAGTATTTCAAAAAGAAGGCTTGAGCAAGTTAAAAAACATGTTCTTGGACAGGATGACTCAACTTCATAAAGATGTCAATTCTAAGTTAACTTATGCATCAACTGGGCGTGATGGCATGCACTTCTAGTCCCAGCTACTTGGGAGATTGAAG
Source organism: Pan troglodytes (assembly GCF_028858775.2). Lineage (NCBI taxonomy): Eukaryota > Metazoa > Chordata > Mammalia > Primates > Hominidae > Pan > Pan troglodytes. The sequence continues at coordinate 37,874,965 of NC_086015.1, forward strand.
TGGGAGGATGGTTTGAGCCCTAGAGTTCTAGGTTGTAGTGCACTATGATTGTACCTGTAAATAGCCACTGTACTCCAGTCTGGGCAACAGTGAGACCCTATCTCTAATAACAAACATAAATAAAGAAATAAACATATGCGGCCAGGCGCGGTGGCTCACGCCTGAAATCCCAGCACTTTGGGAGGCTGAGGCGGGCGGATCACGAGGTCAGGAGATCGAGACCATCCTGGCTAACACGGTGAAACCCCGTCTCTACTAAAAATACAAAAAACTAGCTGGGCGTGGTGGCGGGCGCCTGTAATCCCAGCTACTCGAGAGGCTGAGACAGGAGAATGGCGTGAACCCGGGAGGCGGAGCTTGCAGTGAGCTGAGATTGCACCACTGTACTCCAGCCTGGGCAACAGAGTGAGACTCTGTCTCAAAAACAAAAACAAAACAAAACAAAAGAAATAAACATGCATTCATATGCTTTTGATTAAAAGCATTCATATGCTTTTGATATGCAAACATGCTTTTGATTAAAAAAAATCAGCAGCTTTTCATTTGGAATTAGACAAGTTGATCCTAAAGTTCAAGTAGAAAAAGAAGCAAGGTCAGCCAGGAAAACAATAAAAAGAGTAGTGAAGGAATACTAGTTCTACCAGACATTAAGGTATATAATACCATATTTAATTAAAACACAGTGGTACTGGTACATGATTAGACAAAGACAGAATAGAAAATAGAAATAGATTCAAATACATATGTGAATTTAGTGTAAAAGATCTTCAGCCAACCAGAAGAGGTGGACAACTGCCCAGCCATTTAGAAAATAAAAGTTATCTTTATACCAGAGTAAGTTCTGAGTGGACCAAACTTGAAATTTGTAAATGAAATATAAGGTGTAAAATAGAATGGAGGAGAATTCCGTAATAAAGCTGGGATGAGCAGGATCTAATAACTCCTACTTAAAATCCCGAAGCCATTAAAAAAAAAGAAAAGAATAAGTTTCTCATAGAAATATGATAAACAGAGTCAGGATATGACAAATTGGGAATCCAATATTTGAAACTTATTCACAGGCAAAAGGCTAATTTACTTTATTTAGAAAAGAACTCCTAGAAATGAACGAGAAGAAAACCCAATAGAAAACTGAGGAGAAGACGCAAACAGAATTTTGCAGACAAGGAAATACAAATGGCTCTTAAATAAATGAAAAAAAAATGAATACCCTCATTCATTATAAAATACAAATTAAAATTAGTCTGAAGTAATATTTTTCAGATTGGCAAGAATCTGAAAGTTTGATAATATGCTTTGTTGTCACATGTTGGAGAAATAGATTTCATACATTGCCGTGAGAATACCCAATGGTGCAATCCTTGTGTTGGGCATTTTAGCTGTAAAGAATAAGACTGCAAATTCAAACATCCTTTAATCCAGCTATTCTGTTTTTGGGAGTCTATTCTGAGGATATATTAGAATATGCTAGAAATGACATATTTATGAGCTTATTCATTTCTACATTGCAAATAGCAGTAAAAAAGTAGAAACAAAGTGACCAGGGCTGGTGAAATAAAGCTATACTTGTATAGTGAAATGCTGTGCAGCTATTTTAAAAATCAGGGTGTTTTCAATTTACTGATATGGAAAGATCTCCAAGATAGTTATGGTAAAAAGACACAGAACAGTGTGTAGAGTATGTTTTGTGTAAAAAGGAAGAAAATAACAAATATAGAAATTGGCTTGTTTACGCACAAGGAAGCTCTGGATATTCTAAGGAAGAAAGATTGGAATATCGTCATTTAAAATATTTTATATTTCATATATCTAATTTAAAAATCAGGTTTGTTGTAAACAAGTATATATTTTATTTACACTTGTCAAGTATTTTCAGCTCAGTGATTGAAAGATGAATGAAAGATGGAAAAGTAGGCCATATAATAATATTAGCTTTTGAATATCTGAGAGTTTATTTTGTTAAAGTCGTTGTTAATACTGAAGGCCAAAATCCTTTGAAATCTTACTGGATATAATGTATACCGGAAAAGTATACATAAGGGTATATCTTGTTGAATGTTCACAAACTGCGTACACCCAGGCAACCAGCACTTAAATCAATACACAGAAAATTCTCAGCACCCTAAAAGCATTGTTAATGCATCCACCCAGTCAGTCAGTCTTTATCTTTCTTTTCCAGGGCAACCGCTATCCTAACTTGTAAGAACATAGATTACTTTCTCCTGTTTTTGCATTGTATATAAATAGAATCACATATTATGTACTCTTCCATGACTGGCTTTTATTCTACATTATATTTGTGAGATTCATCAGTATAGTTGTGTGTATTTGTAGATCTTTTATTCTCATTTCTGCATATATTTTATTATGTGAATGTACAAGTTATTTATTCCACTGTTGAATATTTTGAGTAGTTGCCAGTTTTGAGCTTTTATAAATAGTGCTGGCATGAATGTTGTAAATCACTGCTGTCCAATATTGCTGGTAGCAGTAAAAATATGGAAACAAGTCAAATGTCTGGTTCTGGTTAATTAAATAAAACTACATCTATATGGTGAAGTACTATGCAGTGACATATGCAATTGAAAATGTAAAATTTGTAGTAGCCGTAGTTAAAAAAAAAAACAGGTGAAATTAATTTCAATATTTCATTTAACCCAGTATGTCCAAAGTATTATTTTAACATATAATCAATGTAAAATTACAAATGAGAGATATTTTACTTTTTTTCACACTAAGTCTTAGAAATCTAATCTGTATTTTTTTTTTTTGTGAGATGGAGTCTTGCTCTGTCACTCAGGCTGGAGTGCAGTGGCACGATCTCGGCTCACTGCAACCTCCACCTCCTGGGTTCAAGCAATTCTCTGTCTCAGCCTCCCGAGTAGCTGGGATTACAAGCGCCCTACCAAGCCCAGCTAATTTTTGTATTTTTAGTAGAGACGGGTTTCACCATCTTGGCCAGACTGGTCTTGAACTCCTGACCTCCTGATCCACCCGCCTTGGCCTCCCAAAGTGCTGGGATTACAGGCGTGAGCCACCGAGCCCGGCTTAATATGTATTTTATACTTACAACACATCTCAATTCAGAGTAGCCACATTTCAGATGTTTGATAGTCATGTGTGGCTAATGGTTACTGTATTAGACAGTACATGCTTTTGGTGAGCATGTTATATGCAGTGCTGTTGGGTATATATCGAGGTCAAAGGATATGTGTGTATGCTCAGTTGATACTGTCAAATAGTTTTCCAATGTGATTGTACTAATTTATATTCCTCCTAGCAATATATGAGAGTCCTGGTTGCTCCACATTTTTGCCCTTAGCTATTCTGCTGGGTTTGTAGTATTATCTCATTGTATGATTTTAATTTTTCATTTTCCTGATGACTAATATGTCCTTTTTATATACTTATTAGCTGGAGGCTTTGCTTTTTAATTTCTGTTTTCATTGAAATCTTTCATCAGAAGTTTAAAGCGTTTAAGAAGAATGAATATTTTACTCTGAGCTTTACTTTCTTTTGACTAATGGTTTGAATACTACTGTCAGGTTGTTGGGCATAGTACTAGTGGCATTTTATTTTATATCTTTTTGCTCTTTTACATTATTGATTTTATTTAATAGCATTGATTTATATCTTTTATAAGTGGCTAGGAAATTATCATTTGCTCTATAAATGTGTTATTTACTGCAACCATCCCTAGAGTTTATCAAAGGAAAAGAAAGGTATTGTGTTAAAGCTTTATAATATACGTATATATTTTAGATATTTCAAAATCTGGCCTTTTAGAATTTTGATATTGATTAAAAACTTATTTATTTTATAAGCAGTTATTTACTTAAGAAGTAGTTTTTTTTTTTTTTTTTTTTTTGATGAATGTATACTAGTTTTCTTTATGTCTGGAGTGACTGGGGCCCTTCTTGAGAGGGAAGGTTGGATGCGGACAGTGTGGGGCTTTGCTGTTAATTGTTAAATCAGGGCAAAAGGTACTGTCTCAGATGTTTTGGGACATGTCATATTTACTTCTTTGTGTACGTTAATCAGTGCAGTGAAAAGATGATTGACATCATGTATTACATGGAGTGCATTTTACCTTAGGTATTGTTTAGTGTGATTTTGGGATAAATTTCAATTTACTGTTAGAGGAGACAAAATTTTCTAATATTTAATACTAAATTGTAATAGTATTTTCAGCAATATATCTTTCATGAGTTTACCTTAGTGACAGGTGATGTGTTATCTTTTAATATAAAATATTTCAATGCCACATTTCTTTGAATATCTTCAGGAAGTTTTTATCTAGAAATTTGCATAATGGTTTGCATAAAAGGTTAGCCTTTTCACCTGTTTTATTTTGTATAAACACTGATATAGTGATTAAAACATTAGCTACATAACTATGAGTCACTGTAGTTTTCTGATAACTTTTAGATAGATGATGTTAGGAGTTTTTTAAATCCAGGGACTACCTTTTATTAGAGGGTGGGCAGTCTTTTAGGATTACTTGCCCAGTTTGACATGTTTCTTACTCTAGCTGTAACTGTGATCTCTGAAAATGTTTACTTTTTCCCCCAGTCTTCAGAAATATAAAAAAGATACAACTTCATTTTATTAAACAATAGGAAGAAAGAGGATTTAGATTCTAGTCAAGAATAAAAATGTAGTATATTTTATTTTTTTCAGTTTTTGTTATATTGATAAATAATTATACATATTATGGGGTACATGTGATACTTTGATCATGAATACAATGTGTAATAATCAAATCAGGGTAATTAGGATATTCATCACATATTTGTGGGGCACATGTGATATTTTGATACATGAATACAATGCATAATAATCAAATCAAGGTAATTAGGATATTCATCTCAAACGTTTATCATTTCTTTGTGTTGGGAACATTCCAAATCTTCTAGCTATTTTGAAATATACAATAAATTATCATTAACTATGATCACCCTATGGTGCTATTAAACACTAGAACTTATTTATTCTCTCTGACTGTATTTTTGTACCTATTATCCAACCTCTCTTCATCCCCACCCCCTACTCTTCCTTGACTCTAGAAACCATCATTCTACTCTGTCTCCTTGTTTTTAGCTCACACATATGGAGGAGAACATGCAATATTTGTCTTTCTGTGCCTGGCTTATTTCACTTATCATGATGGCCTCCAGTTCCATCCATGTTGCTGCAAATGACAGAATTTCATTATATTTTTTATGGCTGAATAATATTCCATTGTGTATATATACTACACTATATCCATTTGTCTGCTGATGGGCACTTAGGTTGCATTCATATTTTGGCTGTTGGAAGTGCTGCAATAAACATGGGAATACAGATATCTCTTCAGTATATGGATATCCTTTCTTTAGGATATATACCCAGCAGTGGGATTGTTGGATCATATTGTAGATCTAGTTTTAGTTTTTTGAGGGACCTCCATACTGTTTTCCATAGTCACTGTACTAATTTGAAATGTAGTATATTTTAAAATACCATCATTGTTTGGAATCCATTTTCTATGTTTCATGTATGAAGAAAAGAAAAGCTGATATTTTATGTGTGTTAATTTTTTTCTATCATGTTAATTTTTAACACTCTGTCTTTGATAAGGGACTTGCAACAAAGCATTGCCAGAGAACCTAGTGCTCCTTCAATTCCTACACCTGCATATCAGTCCTCACCAGCAGGAGGACATGCACCAACTCCTCCAACTCCAGCGCCAAGAACCATGCCGGTTAGTAGGCAAATAAATATTTTAAACAGAGGTTTTACATTAACGATGATTACTTGTTCTAACGGATAAAACATGATTTACATAGGAAGGATCTAGTGGTTACCACCTGCATCAGGTAACCAACCTTCTGATATTTTGCAATATGTAGAACACAGCATCGTTCAAGAATTCTTGACAAAAAAATGCTTAACCTGAATGTAATCAAGCCCTTAAACTTTCTGTTTATAGCAAATAAAACAAATGATAAAATAAGTTAAATTATGCTATTAGGAAACAATTGGACAAATCTTTCACATGGGACATTTATATGAAATAACTGAGTTGATCATTTCTAAAAGTGAATGTCATAGATTTTTTAAAAAAGAGGCATATTCTAGATGAAAAGAGATGAAAGTTTCCTTATAATCAAATGCAGTATATGAACTTTATTTGCTTTTGGTTTATAAAAATAGCTATATGAGCTTTTTTGTGTTAATTAGGGGAAAAGTGAATTTGGAGTGGATATTTGATGACATTGGGGAATAGCATTAGTTTTTTAAGGATGAAAATGGTATTGTGATTATGTAGGAGAATATCCTTATGAGAACTTGAGTGCTGAAGTCTTTAGGGCTAGTGTCATGAAATTTGCAACTTACTTTCAAATGATTCTGCAAATATATATGGATGTAGTTATAGATAAAGCAGAAATGACAAATGTTAATAGTTGTTGAATTTCATTGGTAGATGTGTGATTATTTTATATACTATTTTTAAAAAATTTTCTGGTGTGTGACATTTTTCATGTAAAGTTTGGGGACTAGGAGGAGATGATGGTAGTAAACAGTACCTGTGCTGCTTCCTTCCACCTCAAATGTCCAACCACTGGAGGAAGCAGTAAATGATTAAATATGAGGCAGCAGGAAAAGAGCAGTGGCTATGGAGTTTCCACAGGTTGGAAAATTATTCAACTATGATATATTTCTATAGTAATAAGCCGGTATTTAAGAATGGGAATTAAAAATATATTTGGTTGGATTCTAGAGTTTCTCATATGTCCTTATTAATTTTAATTAATAGCAATTTGAGAGAAATATGAAACATTTTATAGTCAATGCTGACTTTTTCTTATAGCCTACTAAGCCCCAGCCCCCAGCCAGGCCTCCACCACCTGTGCTTCCAGCAAATCGAGCTCCTTCTGCTACTGCTCCATCTCCAGTGGGGGCTGGGACTGCTGCACCAGCTCCATCACAAACGCCTGGCTCAGCTCCTCCTCCACAGGCCCAGGGACCACCCTATCCCACCTATCCAGGATATCCTGGGTAAGGCTGCAACATTGTGTATCCCAAGTTGGCTAATATTGTTTCTAGGCTCTGGCCAACCTGTTAAAAACAGGGTCACCCCTTCTCCAAATGGAGGTGTCATGAATGAATAAGCTACACTGTCAGCTTATCCAGAAATGAAAATAATGTTATGGTCACTTACATGAATAGGATAGCTATTTCCTAGGCTTTTAAAATTTATGTTTTTATATTTTACATATTGGGTTTATATTAAATAATCTTTTCTGTATTATAGAGTTTAGTAGGTGTTTCCTTGGACTTTAGGTGATAAACAGGTACCTTTTCTGAGGGTAGCATAGCAAAACTGATAAGGCCTTGTTTACGTCCCTATACTTAGAATACTTGGCATTTAATAAACAGTTGAATAGAAATTTATCTAATTATGGCTTGCACTTTCTTAAAGGTTAATCTCTGTGGTAATTTCTTAATTTTAAAAATCCAAACATTTGACTACCTTTTAAGATGTGCTCTAAATTTTACTTAGTAAGTACATGTTGTCTGCCAAATATTAGAACTTTATAAGTTGTAAATTTATGTACATCACAGTGAATATTGAATATTGTGGAAGAGGAATGTATTTAGATGACTAGTTTTGCCACGTTAAAATGAAGGGTCTCCATTTTTTTTCTTTCTTTAATACTCGAATATTTAATCTTATTTTCTTCAGTATTTTTTTTTTGGATAGTATTAAACACTTGGTACTCTTTTGTTTTAATTAATAACAGGATAGGAATGCTTTTCTCTGACAAGTGCCTTGAAACAGTTTTTTTCACTCCACTGTTCTTTAATAGACTAAAAAATAGAAATGACTTTCATGAAAAACGTAGTTCTAGAATGATTATTGTTTTATTTTTTAGTATTTGATTTACCAATCAAGATTTTTCTGTTTTCTTCTCCCTATCAGGTATTGCCAAATGCCCATGCCCATGGGCTATAATCCTTATGCGTATGGCCAGTATAATATGCCATATCCACCAGTGTATCACCAGAGTCCTGGACAGGCTCCATACCCGGGACCCCAGCAGCCTTCATACCCCTTCCCTCAGCCCCCACAGCAGTCTTACTATCCACAGCAGTAATATGTCTGCTCAGCAGCTCAGCTGATTCAGATCAGAGGGAAAGAAATACCAACCCTGCAATAAGTGTACTAAACTCTACGCTCTGGTTAATGTAATGTACTCTCCTGGACTGAATGCAGTGTATAATTTCTGTCTACAGCTAGAAGCTGTGCCCCATTTCCACATTTGATTACACATGTGAGATTTGCTGCTGTTGCAGTATAAACACTAGGGATAATAGGATTTGAAATTGCATTACAGTTCATAAAAATTGAAAATGAGAAATTAAACCTGCAAGTGAAACATTTGAAACGATTATACTTTCTACATAAGACATGGTTGGGACATCAGATACTTAGAAAGATGGTTTAAGTATGGATACTAGAGAAAATTAAGTTTTCTTTCTCTTTGGTTTATTGATTTGGTTTAATTTCCATTATGCTATTTTGCATAATCAAGGCACTGTAAATCTTATAATTTTAAAATAAATTACTTAAGAACAGTTGTCATTGTTATGTTTTGTTATTGATTCTCATTACTGTCTAATTTTTTTTCTGGTATTAGTCTCATTTTGTATGTATATAAGTTAAACAGATACTGTTTAAGTGCATGAATAGTACAAGTTATTATCAAGGATGTTTTACAGGGAAATCAAAAGAATATTATCATACTTTATCTTTCGTATGCTGATTAGTAAACGATTTTTGACATTTATTTTAGAAAGTCCTATAATGTGGAAGAAACAAACAGTTGCTACCAAAGATTCTTCAAATAAACATACAAATAAATGTGTATATTTAATGTTTTATTGTTAGCTTCTCCAGAAAATTGATGCAAATTCTGGTAATAATTCATGCATTTTTTTCCCATAACCTGGTTAAAATAAATACGCCATTGGCAATACTTCATAATGTAATGGAATTGTTTGGGGAACACTTACTGTACCCTCTCATCCTTTTTTCCACCGTACTGTGTTAACTTAGTGACATTTAATGCCCAATATGTATGAATAGATCTAAGCCATTTAATTTTTTTTCCTTAAAGATTGGACTATTTTATAATTCAAGGAGCATACAAAACAATGGTTGGGAACATATGCCAATTATGGAATAGGCTATGTATTTAATATTAATCTCTGCCATTAGGATATCTACTCACTGTATAAACCTCAGTAAAAATAGTGAAGACATGCATCATGGAATGAGAAAATGAGAAAGGAATGAGTTGTCTAACATCACAGTGGGATCTGTTTTTTGTGAGGTTCATTTCTGAACACATTAGGCATATGAGCAGATTTCCAGTGAATCTATTTGTGTTTATTTTCTGAGTTTCAACGCTGACCTTTTCTTGCATTATTGTTTCATTTTAATGATAGTGTTACTTGTCCCACTGTTGTTTTCATTGACAGTTTGGATTTATATTTTAAATGTTCGAATGAAAGTATGATTGTAAAAGGGAGTGAATTGGTTTAAAAATATATGTATATTTTAAACTTTGTTGTGTGTAGGAGACATGAAGGCATGTTAATTCAATATAAATGACCTTTGATTTCATGGAATATTAAAGTTGGTTTAAAGTCCAATAGTTAAACCTTAGCAAAAATAGCTTTTTACTTTATCAGTTGCTAAGATTTAATACTTTGGATTCATCAAAGTGTGACATGGGCTTGTTTGACTTCTGTAAGTGGCATTTAAGTTCCACATTCTTATTACTTGAGGTACTTTATACTAACATAAGACACTCAGTGAGAGTTAGAGGTATTACAAGTTGCTAGTTTATAATGTCTTACTAATGCAGAAAAAAGGAAAAAAGCAAAATTGGCCTGAATATTCTCTTGGGGAAAGAGGGCACCAAAGAAAAGGGTAAGTGCATCTGAGGGCCAAAAGAGATGTATAAGCCTTTTAGCCCATTCCCCATGCTGGGCCTGCTCACAGAGCCACAGGAAGATCATTCAGAAACTAGGAAAGGAGGCCCCCACAGCTGATCCTGCCACAGCACACCTGACTCACTCAGCTCTGTTAGTGTAACCTTTTAAATGTAGCAACCCAAACCCTTTCCCTCTTGTCAGTTCACTCATCCTTTGGTTTCTTTTTAATCACCTGTGTCTGGGCACAGACAATCACAATAAATGCAGCCCTTTATTACTGTTAAGGATCATACTGTTGGTTTGGAGTTGGAAGGGTACTACTCTGTGATTCAGGTGTGTTGTACCCATATTTATAATTAGGCTTTATTATCTTCCTAAATCAAGGAAAGGAAATCATCCCCAGACCATTTATGCTGAGCTTTGGAATACTATTTTAAACTGGATTGTACTTAAATAATGAAGCTCTGCATAGAGGAACTAGTCAGAAGTGGGGAAAACACTGTCTAATTTTTATCAGTCTGGTATAAAGTATTGATCTAAGAGAACTCTCCCTGTGCCCCTTGGTCTTTATTCTCAATTAAGAAAAACAGTCACATGTCACGACAAACCAATCAATCTTTATGAGATATTCCTGTATCCATACCCCAGCTTGTTTGCAATTTATAAACCTCCCCTTCAAAACCAAGGAGTTGCAGAAAAAAATGGATTTCACAGAGCCTTGTGTCCCTAAAGTTCTGTCCCAGTCAGCAGTCTTTATAGTCCAAACAGATTATAAAAAATGTTTTCCATTTGAACTTTACAGTTTGCAAAAGTGCTTTTATACATTTTCTAATTTCAGAAACATGATAATATAATTTGTTAAGTGGGTTTCAGTTTGCTAATAGGGATTTTTTGTGTTTTGTTTTTTAATTTTCAGCATCTCTTGAAGAATCTTGCTACAGCCAAATGGCATCTCACTTTTTAAAGACGTTTGCAATTATTAGTTGATTCACAGTACAGAACAAGGTATAAAGGAAAAAACCCTGCTAGGTAGTGTTATAATTGCTGGATTAAAAATAGACTAGAACTAACAGGTTCATTTTAAGATTTACTTGGAAGAGCAAAGAAGGAAAAATTATATTTTTAAAGAAAGAGAATATTCAGGCTTTATTTCTGGTATGAAGTTTATATTTTTTAAAAAAATCCTATATTATCACACCAGAGATTTTAGATTCTTTTCTGGTTAGAAACATTGCTGGTAGTTGGATTATATTTTTATTGTATTCATTTATCTTAGGGGGAACATTGTAAAGAAACAAAAAGGTCCAGATGAATGTATCCTAGAAATAAAAGTTGAAAGATTCTTACTTCTTTGGAGTATGAATTCTTATTTAAAGTGTTTATTCTTCAGCTTTATAGTTTCCATTATTTCTTTGACAAATGGTGAATTGGAAAATGTAAAAAAAATACCCACTTTGACTAAATGCATGAGACTACAAAAGGAAGATAGTGTTTAAAATTTTTTTTTTCACACCTGCAACCTGATAATTTAGCGGTCATGGATGGGCCATGTTTTTCATTGCTTATGTGATTTACTCTAGGAGTATTCTTTTCAAATACCACTTTTTAGGTTAATTTTTGGAAATGATCAGCAAGATTACTATACTCATCAGCTGATGAGGGGAAGGGGGATGGGTTCTGCTGCATCCCGAGTGAAGATGACTGAGAAGCTGTGTGCTTGGCCTGCTTTAGTATTTACTACTACCACAGGGCAGGATTGGCTTAGGAACTCCCTGTGAGCAGACCGACTACAGCCTGTGAACCAGAGGGCTTCATGCCACCGAGCCTCAGACCACAGGCTACTGCCAGTCAGTGTCCCTGCCCAATGACCGGTCTTGCCTTTGTAAGTTATCAATTTGGGGCACATCCAAGTTGTCTGCCTTTTCTCCTCATTGGTGCTGTGCAAAGGATCCTGGCTTCTCTCAGTTCTGTGGCTCCCGCGATCCTTTCTGCTTAAAAGTTGCGTAAGTTATGAACACAGGTGATACAGGTGAAGAGGTTCAAGTCTATTACCATTGTTTTTAAGTGTTCCTATATTTTTAGCTGTTTTAAGCTTTACACACTTTGAAGCCCACATGATTCACACTCATCAAGTATGTCTTTATTGTGAACATGAAGTGGCCCTTTTCCATCTTGCAGTATATTCTATTTTTTGAGGCGAGTTCTCGCTGTTGCCCAGGTTGGAGTGCGGTGGTGCTATTTTGGCTCACTGCAGCCTCAAACTCCTGGGCTCAGTCAATTCAACCTCCTCAGCCTCTTTAGTAACTGGGACTACAAGCACCTGCCACCATGCCCAGCTAATTTTTTTTTTTGTGGAGATGGAGGTTTCACCATGTTCCCCAGGCTGGCCTTGGAACTCCTCAGCTCAAGCGACCCACCTGCCGCGACCTCCCAAAGTGTTAGGATTACTAATAGGCATGAGCCATTGCACCCGGCTACTGTTTTATATGACTACTCTTGTTTTGTTTTTGGATGCATTAGCAGGTTTTCTAACCTAATGTGTGCACCTGCTTTAGTTTTAGATGTTTAGATGTAGTTACTTGACTCAACCTTTTTTTTTTTTTTTGTAATTTAGAAGGGAAGTTTAACAATTTTGGTAAAATTAAATGATCTGATATTTTTGTCTGATACAAATATTTTATCCTTTCTATTTTCTATATCTGTCATTGCTTGGATTATGTGTTCTTTTATGTTTCCTAGTTGTTTGAAATATTGTTTATTACCTATAATTTTTGAAAGCATTAATATTCTTTTTTTCCTTCTCAGCCGTATGTTGTTTCTTAAAAAGTAGGGGATGGGCTGGGCCCGGTGGCTCACACCTGTAATCCCAGCACTTTGGGAGGCCGAGGTGGGAGGATCACCTGAGGCCAGGAGTTCGAGACCAGCCTAGCCAACATGGTGAAACCCTGTCTCTACTAAAAATACAAAAAATGAGCCAGGTGTGGTGGTGGGCGCCTGTAATCCCAGCTACTCAGGAGGCTGAGGCAGGAGAATCGCTTGAACCTGGGAAGCGGAGACTGCAGTGAGCAGAGATCGCACCATTGCACTCCAGCCTAGGCAACAAGAGTGAAACTCTGTCTGAAAAAAAAAAAAAAAAAGGAGGGGGATGGGGAAGGGAAAACATATAAACAGGGTTTAGGCTCATAATTGCTAATGCACTATTATTTTTACATTGTACATCTCGATTATAATTGTTAATGTTTGCATTTTTTTACTCGATTTATAAAATATGTAAACATGGTCTATTATAACTTGGTTATAGCTGGTCCTCTTCTCTTGTTCCCTTCTTGGGATGCTTTTGAACATTCAGGAGGTTTGGTCTTGCCCTCTCTCTTACACCAATCTTACTCTGCCTCCAGCCTATGGGCTTCTCTGTTGCCAGCAGGTGCCAGTGATTCTGGATGAGGAACTCCCTGAGGGGCCAGTGTCTTCTTTTTCCACTGAACCCTGGAAGAAGAGGGGTGCACAAGAATGGCCCCTTCAGCCTTCATCAGCCTCCCACAATGGACTGGGCTGCATAATGTGTTCTTTTTAAAAGTAGTATGTTTTTTGAATAGGCAATACACGGTATAAATTTCAAAAGGTAGAAAATGGTGTATGATAGTAAGTGTCCTTCCTGCCCCGTCCCTTGACCCAGTTTTCTTCCTTAAGACAGTCTCCACTACCAGGGCGCACAGGGTTCACATTGTATTTAGACTTAACAGCTCCCAGAAGCAGGTGTGTTGTGACCCTCTGTGGAAGGCACACAATGAATTGTGATAGTTGCATCTAAAACTGGAGTTTTATTCTTTCATAGAGACCAAAGACTGTTTTTAGCTAGAGAATTATTTCTAAGTTCAGCTACGCTTGACATTATTAAGAACAGTAACATGTACTGAATCACTGCCAATTTCTAATCCCACTATGCTTTCATGTTCTTTCAAAATTATCCAAAGTATATATCATAATTTTTTATAAAGATTTGCATTTTAGGCTGATATTTAAGTAGTTTTTCAGCAAGAAACTTGTAACATTGAATCACAGAGAATAGCTATACCTAGAAAGGGAACAGAGCATAACCACATTTAATTCCTTTTGACAACGTCAGGCAGAATAATGGCCTGTCTATGTCCATGTCCTGTTCCCCAGCACCTGTGAATACGTTAGGCTATTTGGCAAAGGGGAATTAAGATTGCTAATCATCTGATTTGAAAATAGGGAGATGATTTTGGATTATCAGGCTGAATCCGTGTGATTTCCGTTTCCTAAAAGTGGAAGGAGGAGATGGAAAAAGGAGAAAAGGACAGATGGCAGAATGAAAATGACTTGACCTAATGCTGCTGGCTAAGAAGATGGGGCCATGAGCCACAGAAAGTGGGCAGCTTCTAGAACCTGGGAAAGGGAAGGAAGATTCACCCCTAGATCCTACAGAAGGAAGGCCTACACAGGTCTGTCAGCACCTTGACGTCAGTTCTGTGAGACTAATTTTGGACTTCAGACTTCCAGAACTGTAAGATAAATTTGTGTTGTTTTAAGCCACTAAGTTTGTGGTAGTTTATTATCGTAGCAACAGGAAATAAATTATACTCAGTTTGGTTTATTAGCAACTTCTTTGTTCTGCTCCCTGGGTTATATCGAATATACTGCATCCTCTAGCTTCTCTCATCAGCAGGAAGGTGGGAATTTACAACACGGTGGTGACTCCACAAAGGCCACGTGGGCCCAGCGTTGGCTGCACCATTCCCTTTAATGAAAGAGTATTTGGTTCCTAAAGGAAGATTCACTTTCTTATTTCTTGTTTCGTATTTTAGGGTCTTTATGTTATTCCCTTTCCATAGCAGTGTCTTTTATCACTATTGGGGTTTTCAGAAAGGAAATACAATGTAGATGGAAGTGAGGCGACTGCACAAGGGAAGGCACTTGGAAACAGACCACAGTGCTGTGGAAGAGATATCTGTTGCCTTTTTTTCCTTGTAAGTAATGTGTTACAAAACTTTTAACCATTAGAGTTGAAATTTTTCTCCAGCAAAGATCTGTCTTTACTCAAATTACCTGGTAATGTATGAACTTTTTTTAAAAAATAGATTTTTTAAAAAGCAGTTTTAGGTTTAAAGAAAATAGAGGAGAAAGCATAGAGTTCCCTTATACCCCCCTTACCCCACCCCCTCACAGTTTCTCCTCTTGTTAACATCTTGTATTAGTGTAGCTCACTGATTACAATTGATGACCCAGTATTCACACATTATTATTAACTAAAGTACATAATTTATGTTAAGGCTCATCTTCTGTGTTGTACATCTGTGGATTTTGCCAAATGCATAATGTCATGTATTCACCATCACAGTCTCATATAGAATAGTTTCACTGTCCTAAAAATCCCTTGTGCTCCACCTACTCACCCTTCTCCCCAACCTGGACAACCACTGATCGTTTTATTGTCTGTATAGTTTTGTCTTTTCCAGAATGTCATACAGTTAGAATCATACAATATGTAGCCTTTTCAGACCGCCTTCTTGGCATGTAAGTTTCCTTTGTGCCTTTTTGTGGTTTCATAGCTCATTTCTTTTTAGTGCTGAGTAATATTCCATTGTATGAGAATACTGGATATATCAGTTTGGTTATCCATCTACCTTTTGAAAGACACACTTGTTGCTTCCAGTTTTTGGCATTTATGAATAAACATTAATGTGCAGGTTTGTATGGACATAAATTTTCAACTTATTTGGGTGAGAACCTAGAAGCACAATTCATGGATCATAAAAGACTATGTTTTGCTTTGTAAGAAGCTGCCAAACTGTCTTCCAAAGTTGCTGTACCATTTTGCATTCCCACCAGCACTGAATGAGAGTTCCTGTTTCTCCACATCCTCGCTAGCATTTGGTATTGTCAGATTTTTGGATTTTAGCCATTCTAATAGGTGTGTAGTGGTATATTACTATTTTTAATGTGCAATTTCTTAATGATTTATGATGTTGAGCATCTTTTCACATGCTTATATGCCATCTTGTATCTTTGGTGAGACATCTGTTCAGGACCTCTATCCATTTTTGAATTGGATTTTCTCATTGAATTTTAATGCTTTTTTGGGGTATATTTTAATGTAGTTCCTTTATCAGATGTGTTTTGCAAATATTTTCTTCCAGTTTGTAGAGCAAAAGCTTTTTCACAGAGCAAAAGTTTTTAATTTAATGAAGTCAAACTTACCAGTTCTTTCATGGCTCGTGCTTGTGGTGTTATATCAAATCTATGTCAAACCCTAGATTACCTAGCTTTTATCCTATGTTATATTCTGGAAATTTTGTAGTTTTATGTTTTATATTTATGTCTATGATCATCTCCTTTACTTTTGAAGGATAATTTTGCCAAATACAGAATTCTAGGTTGGTGATTATTTTCTTTCAACACCGTAAATATTTCCCTTCTCTTCTTACTTGCATTGTTTGTGAAGTCTAATGGAATTCTTATCCTTATTTTTCTATAGGTAAGGCAGGTTTTTCTCTGCTTTCTTTCAAGATTTTCTGTCTTTGGTTTTCTGCAAGTTTGAATATGATTTGTTAAAGTGTAGACTTTTCTGTATTTGTCCTGATTCGTGTTCTCCAAGCTTCCTGGATCTGTGGTTTTGTATCTGTCATTAATCCTGGAAAATTCTAATCCATTATTACTTCAAATATTTATTCTTCTCCTTTCTTTCTTCAGCTTCTGGTGTTCTCTTTGTGAATATATTACATGTTATGTTATTGTCCCACAGTTGTTGGCTATTCTGTTCCAATTTTTCATTCTTAGCATTTCAGTTTGGGAAGTTTCTCTTGACATATCTTCAAGCTCACTGAATATTTTCTCATCTGTATCTAGTTTACCAGTGAGCCCATCAAAGGCATTCTTCATTTATATTATAGGGCTTTTGATTTCTAGTATTTTCTTTCATTTCTTTCTTAGAGTTTCGAGCTGTCTGCTTTCATTACTCATCTGTTCTTGCATGCTGTCCACTTTTACATTGGAACCCTTAGCACATTAAGTATAGTTATTTAAAATTCCCAGTCAAATAGTATCAAAATCTTTTCCATATGTAAGTCTTGTTCTGTTGTTTGCTTATCTTTTCAGAGTGTTTTTCTTGCCTTTTAATGTGCCTTGTAATTTACTGTTGAAAGGCAGATTTGATATATTGGCTAAAAGGACCTGAGGTAAACAGATCTTTAGGATAAGGGTTTATGTTTATCTGGCTAAGAACTTGGCTGTGTTTATCACTTACCATAGCTGTAGATGTCTGAGATTTCAGTTTTCTTCAGTGTCCTCATTTTTGTTTTCCCTGTTGTTTTTGGTTTTCCCTAGACATTCTTTCTTAAACAGAGCCTCAGGCTTGCAGTTGTTTCAGCTGTAATCTCTGTTGTCACACAGGAGCCTTATTGATGTGGTGTTGAGGTGTGAGGGTAGAAGTGTTCTATAATCCTGTGATTTGGTCTCAATCTTTCAAGGAGCCTGTGGCCATGGCCTGTGACCCTCACAAGTGCTTCCCAGCTTTTGTTTTACTCCTTAGGTGAGACAGGAAGTTAGTTAAAGGGGGCTGGAGTTGGGTACAGTTGTCTCTGTCAGTATCAGTAGGTGCTTGATTCCAGGACTTCTCACAAATACCAAAGTGCATGGATACTCAAGTCCTTGATATAAAATGGCATAGTATTTGCATATAACCTATGCACATCTTCCCATATACTTTAAATTATCTCTAGATTACTTATAATACCAAATACAATGTAAATGCTATGTAGTTGTTTTACTATATTGTTTAGGGAATAATGACAAGTAAAGAAAGTCTGTACGTGTTCAGTAGTGATACAATTAAAAAAATTTTTTTTTGGTCTAACGTTAGTTGAATTTAGGGATGCAAAACCTATGGACACAGAGTGGGGACTGTATTTCCTTTCCCCTGCATTGTAACCAGTATAGTTTCCCTTGAGGGCAAGTGGAGAACAGAATGCTCAGATGGTTACTTTCCCCTTCTGCTGGAAGCATCAGGGGATTTCCCCCAAATTTTCACCACGAGACCCTGGTAGGGCTTTTGCAGGTGAAACTCATGAAAACATGGGGGCCCCTCTAGGACTGGGCCCCAGGAATTTTTAACACACAGTCTAGGCCCCACTCAGCTTCCAGCAGTTTGTCCATTACAGTTTTTTTCCTCCTAGATCCTGGCTCCAGTGGCTTCGGCTCCTGCTTCTGTATTTGTCTGTTTCTCCAGTCTTGGGGGTATTTGTTTGCCCTGCGATCTCAATTCTCTGGTGGATTAAAAAAAGAATTGTTG
Source organism: Pan troglodytes (assembly GCF_028858775.2). Taxonomy (NCBI): domain Eukaryota; kingdom Metazoa; phylum Chordata; class Mammalia; order Primates; family Hominidae; genus Pan; species Pan troglodytes. The sequence continues at coordinate 37,893,263 of NC_086015.1, forward strand.
ATTTTAGTTTGTTCAGCTCTTTTTTGTTGTGAGGATGAAGGGGTGGTTGCTGAGCTCTTCACATGTCAGAGCAGAACCCCAGAAGTCCAGATGAGCTTTGGATACAAATACTCAAGCCTTTAGTAAGCTTGGAGGATTTTTCACTTCTCTTCCATATGCTCTCGACTGCCTTCTGGAATCTCTATTGTTACAGATACTAGATCTCTCCACATGTTTTCTATCTATGTAGCACATAATAAATGTTTAGTAATGTTAGCTACTATTATTTTTTACCCATTATTTTAATCTTCAACCTTTTTTTTGATTGGAGAAGTTTCTTGAAATAATCTAATTCACAATTCCTTTTTCTGCAGCACTTGGTCTGCCACACACTGTCACCAATGCATTTTAAAAAGTTAGTCCAAGCTTATGGGGTACATGTGACTTTTTGATACATGTGTATAATGCATTGTGATCAAGCCAGGATATTCAGGGTGCCCATCACCCAAGAACAATACATTTCTGTTAAGCATAACCACCTTACTCTGCGATCAAACACTGAATTTATTCCATCTTATTCTACGTTTGTGCCCTTTACCCCACTTCCCTTCTTCTCCTTGCCCCCACTCACCCTTCCCAGTCTCTGTTGTCTAGTTTTTCACTCTTTACCTCCAAGTGATCAAATGTTTTAGTTCCCACATTTGAGTGAGAACATGCGGTATCTGTCTTTCTGTGCCTGGCTTATTTCACTTAAGATAATGACCTCCAGTTCCATCCATGTTGCTACCAATGACATAATTGTATTTGCTTTTTATGGCTGAATGACATTCTACTGTGTATATATATACTACAGTTTCTTTACTTTATCCATTCATCTATTGATAGGTGCTTAGGTTGATTCCATACCTTAGCTATTGTGGATAGTGCTGCATAAACCTGTGGGTGCAGGTGCCCCTTTGGTATTTTGATATTTTTTTCCTTTGAGTAGATACTCAATAGAGGAATTACTGGATCAAGTGGCAATTCTAGTTTTAGTTTTAAAAAAAACAACTAAAAACCATTTTTTTGAATTAACTCTTTAATAACTAAAGATTTTAAAATTGCTTATAGATATAATTTTTTTGCAATTTACTTTTTTTCTTTTACATTCTCAACATAGCAAAATACTGTAAGAATGATTAGGGACTGACATTTTAAATAAAATCATCACTAAGTTTTACTTCTCAATATACTCTTTTTTATAGAGAATGTTGTTATATGTCCAACCACTGATTTTTGGTTCTTGTGAAGTGCTTTCTTTTGTGGATAGTTGTTCAATTTGGTGTTCCTGCAGAGGGGATGATGGCTGGAGGCTTCTATTTGGCCACCTTGCTCCATCTCTCCTATTTTAGGCTTTTTGATAAATCTCTGTGCAGTTTTCCATAGTGGCTGTACTAGTCTACATTCCCAGCAACACTGTATAAGAGTTCCCTTTTCTTCGGATCCTCACCAACACCTGTTATTTTTGTCTTTTTAATAGTAGCATTCTGACTGGGTAAGATGACATCTCATTGTGGTTGTGATTTGTATTTCTCTGATGATTAGTGATGTTGAGCATTCCAAAACATTTTCAAATACGGCCATGATATTTTATGATTTGGTACAATCTTTACTGAGCTCACATTTTCCCCTGTAGATAGTAGCTGCTTGATTTCACTGATATCATGGTAGCCGCTCTTTTTTATATAATCGTTGTTAGTTGAAAATCAGCCCCCTGTTCCTGCAAGGATTCCCCCTCCCCATTTCCTTTAGATGTTATGTAACCTGAGCTAGAAATAATGCAGCGCTGTTAGAATTTAGCAAAACAACTCTAGGATGTGTGTTTACGCAGAATGTATGCCATACCAGCCCCCACAGTCAACCCCCATAAACCACCCCAGCGTATGAGCTCACGGCTGCCTCCTCTGCCTGTCAAGGAGCAGCCCGGCAGGTCAGTAAACTCACTTGCCTGACTTTGGGTCTACTGGTCCTTTCTCTTGGCTGACTTTACAGTAGTGACTTGCTCAACATCAACTATGTATTTGCACTTGCTAGTTCTAAGCACTGGTGAGTGTTTGAATAATTCATTTTGTTTTTACTTTTCAGAGACAGAGTCTCACTCTGTTGCCCAGGCTGGAGAGCAGTGACATGATTATAGCTCACTACAGCCTCGATCTTCTGGGCTCAAAAACATCCTCCCACCTCAGCCTCCCAAGTAGCTGGGAATACAGGTGTGTGCCACTTCACCTGGCTAATTTTCAATTTTTGTTTTTGTAGAGATGGGGGTCTAACTATTTTGCCCAGGCTGATCTTGAACTCCTGGCCTCAAGTGATCCTCCTGCCTTGGCCTCCCAAAGTGCTGGGATTACAGGTGTGAACCCCCAAAATATGAGCCAGGTCTGAGTTAATTTAGAAAGTTTATTTTGCCAAGGTTGAGGACACGCGCCTGTGACACAGCTTTAGGAGGTTCTGACGACACGTGCCCAAAGTGGTCAGAGCACAGTTCGGTTTATACATTTTAAGGAGACATGAGACATCAATTAACATATATAAGATGAACATTGGTTTGGTCTGGAAAGGGGGACAACTTGAAGCAAAGGTAGGAAGACTCAAGCTGGGAGGGGGCTTCCAGGTCATAGGTAGATAAGAGACAAATGGTTGCATTCTTCTGAGTTTCCGATTAGCCTCTCCAAAGGAGGCAATCAGATATGCATTTATCTCAGTGAGCAGAAGGTTGAGTTTTAATAGAATGGGAGACAGGTTGGCCCTAAGCAGTTCCCAGCTTGACTTTTCCCTTTAGCTTAGTAATTTTGGAGCCCCAAGATTTCCAAGATTTTCCTTTCACACAGGCATGAGCCACCATGCCCAGCCAGTAGTAATTCATTGAAGTTTCATATGAACCCTATGAAAATGGTATTTTTTCATTCATATTCATTCAAAACAGAGGAGTCAGCTTCGTTGTAGAGAAGCTGAGCAACTTGTCCAAGGCCACATGGCTGCCAAGTAGCTGAGCTGGGGCTCAGGTTTCTTTCACCCTGTTGCCTCTCATCTGAACTGCTCCAACAAGTGTAGCTTCCTCTTGTCTGCTGCTCTTGCCTCTGCTGCTGAAAACAGCTAATGTTTATAGAGTGCTTGTCATGTTACAGGTCCTCTTCTAAGAATTTAAAGTCCATTAACTTATTTTAGCTGAGCACCACTTGTGAGGTGGCCACTGATTTGATCTCTCATTTTACAGGAGAGGAAGAAACAAGGCACAGGGAGCTTGAGTACCTGGGACTGGCCTGTGATGAAGCTGGGATCTCACTGCAGTTAGATGTTAGTTTTCAAAGTTTCTCCTGTTTCATGGAGTTTTGTTTTGTAGAAAGACTTTTGTTCTCATTCCTTCATTTTTTTTTTTCTTCCCAGTCATTCAAAACTATATGTTGAGAGACTACTTACTCTTCTAGGTGCTGGGGATTAAACTGTGCCTGGGAATTTGCATTCCAGAAGAGAAGGATATTGAACTAGAAGGATAGGTTTGCAAGTGAATACTGTATTAAGATGTGAATTTGTGGGTGGCAGTGCTCTTGTATTTGTCCCTGTTTTCATCTCCAGTCAGGTGGCTAAACCCGTTGCATATTCCTGCCCCTGGGATTGTTTGTTGGGTTGGAGGGTGCGTGGGAGCAGAAGCTGGGGTCTCTGGCAGGAGTCAAAGGGAGTGGTAACATTTCAGAGGGGATGAGGTTTTGGTTTAGGAGATCACAGCATTCCCAGAGGTATCATGCTTCAAACGCAGTGGAGCTTCCACATCTGAAGGGACAGCAAGGCCAGGCAGCAGCCCAGGGAGTGCCTGGCAACCCCTGGGGTATTTGTGTGGGGAACCAGTAATTACTGAGACGGAATTTCTCAGCACCCTGAGGAATGAGCTTCTGAGGCAGAAACAAATTCAATCAATCAATCAATCAATCAGTGAATATTTCTTGTGTCCCTGGATTGGTGGGCTTCAATTCACATCCACCCACCACATTTGGTCCATCTCTGGAATAGCAAAGAATATTTACATCACACACAACTGCACCCCATGGTCTGATGATGACGCCCATTGGAGATTTGCTGAGCAGAAATAAGGCTCTCAGAAGCCGCTGTTGGGAAGGGGATGAAGACGAAGCTGAGTTTGAAGAGCAGCCTGAATGCTCTCACCCACTGGTCAGATGTGAGGGTCACCAGAATGGAGAGGAGGTAAATCACTTATTCCACAGTGTTGAGATTCTTCCGTCTTTCTTTCTTTCTTTCTTTCTTTCTTTCTTTCTTTCTTTCTTTCTTTCTTTCTTTCTTTCTTTCTTTCTTTTTTTTTCCTATTTCCCAGGCAAAATACCCTATGACTGAGAGAGAAGAACCTGAATCCTGGCATTCAAGAATATTCCTACAGTGGCCCAGCCTGGTCATGCCATGTAAGGCCTAGGCCAATGCATTGCCCCACCTGTGGGGAAGGCTGTTTTGTCATGGTGGAAATGAACCCACTGGAAACAATGGGTGTTTTGGGGAGAATGAAGCTCCCACTTGGCCCCAGTAGAAGAGCATTCGAGTCTTGCTGGGGCCCATTTCTGAGATGCACCAGAAGTTAATCAACTTTTTAGTGTCAGAAGACGCTTATTTGATCCCTGGGGCCCATTTTTGAGATGCACCAGATCAGAGGCTGAGAAACTGCAGAGCTCAGTGACATCACAAGGGTGAGGCCCTCGGGCCCCAGGGCTTTCAGAGCACAGGAAGGTTCAGTGCTGAGTCTGACTACTCAGAGCTCCAGAGTAGGCTTTCTTGGTGCTGCAACCATCACCAGCACACAGTGGGCTGCCGAAAAGTGTCTGCACCTACCCAGTGAGGACAGGGTGCAGGGGCTTGTCCTCAGTGCTAGACTTCACAAGCCAGGGCTGTGTCTTCAGAACCGGTGTGGACAAACCTGAGTGGCATATCCCATTCCAAGCTCTATCTGACAGACCCTCACCCTCACACCTGCTCCCAACCACAGACGCTGTAAAGGCTGGGTACTAACGGGTGACAGAAACCAGTCAAAGAGAAAGCTGATTTTGGTGGCTGGCACCCAGGCCTTGCTGTTCAGGCCAGCACATACTGACATGTCACCAAAGCTAATTATCCTGAAGGACCCTCCCAAACTCCTGGGAAATGGGCTTTTGATTCTGGGTCCCAAGAGTGAGGGTCTACCCTCTGCCCTTTGTGGGGGGCGGGGGCCTACCGGTGGGGGGCACGGTGAGGTTAGCCAGGCATACCGTCCTTGGGGATTGGTCCTGACAAGGCCACTGGGACATGTGGGGAGACATGGGACATTTCACAGGGTGTTCAGCCATCAAGAAATCTTGCAGTTGATGTTAATGGCTGAGGAGGGCTTGGGGGCCGGAATCCAGGGTGGGCCTAAGAGTAGTTGGTAGGACACCACTGGTGCTCCTTCCTAGGGGAGACTGCTGCCCTCTCTGTGTGTGCTTTCATGTGGAGTGGGGAAGGTGGTGCTTGTGCCGGCTGGGCAGTGGAGCATTTCAGACAAAGAGGCATGTGTTGAGGGGTTCAGAGGTGAGAAGGGGCAGCAGGCAGGAGACCTCAATTAAATGTAAAAAGCCTCAAGAAAGTGTAAGCGCAGGAGAGGAGTGGTCAGATGAGGGTTAGATAGCTCAGCAGGGAGAAGGAGTACATTTGGACTTGATGCGGAATTCCTTGGTAGATTAGAGGCTTATAGAGAGGGGTCTGGGTGCTCCATCCAGGGCGTCCTTTGTGGGCCATGGGTGCTGTGCTGTGGGAGTCACTATCTGTGGCTGTGGGGCCTTCAACTGACCTTCAGTCTTGCCTACTCGCTGCCTCTCCCAGAGGCATGGATACAACAGGGAGCCTCCCTGTGGACTGGCTTTTCTCCCCAAGCCGTGGGGACCCATGGGGTCTTCTGGGAGGCAGTGGTGGCCTCACCACCAAGCAGCCGTATGACTCCGGGCAAGACTTTTGCATCTAAGCCTCCATTGCCTCACTGTTGAAATGAGAGTAATAATCCCTTCTTGAGAGTGGTAGAAAGCTGAACAGACTGGCCCTGGTAGGTGCTCAGACACTTGGCTGTTTTAATTATTCCTAGTACAGGCAAACCTGCCCCCACCACCCCACGCTTGTGGAGACTTTGCTGGGTTTATTGGCCCTCCTCTGCCCCCAGTCCTCTCTACACTTTATTTTGCTGAAATTCACTTCAACAGGGGGATGTTTAGCCAAGACAGGACAGAAGCTGGTGCTCCTGACTTTTTTGGATTTGCTTCAGCTGGATACAATGTTTTGGGTTGACCATTTAATTCAGATTTCCTAGTTCTCACACACCTTGGAGGATTTTTCCCCGGAAATACTACAAAAGTGGTAACTTCGCCTCGTGTAGAGAGACTGCTCAATGAATAAATTAAGCTAGATTAGAACAGCTGGGTTTCACCAAGCCCAAGGGGCCCAGGAACAGAATTCAAAGGATCAGTGAACTAGAGGGCCAGGCATGGTGGCTCACACCTGTAATCCCAGCACTTTGGGAGGCTGAGGCTTCAACAGCTTGATGAACTAGAATGGGAGATTAGAGCTTAACTTTTGAAATTTAGAATTTCCTTCAGTTATAAATAGCAACAAACCAACCTTTGTAGTATTACCAGAAACTGAGACTTTATTTCTAGAAATCTCAGCTTTTCACATATTGTTACAGCTGCCACTGATTTCTCAAAATGTCATTTATGCCCATCATAAAGGAGCATATCATTAATTTATGGTAATTAGACCTGCCACTAGGTCTTGTTATTTACTGTGTTAAAAAAGAACATCTATCTGCATAGCCCCCACTTGTTTCATAATTGGATAAATTAATTGAAATGCCATTAGTTTCCTTTGTAATTATGAATTTCGGAAGAAGTCCATAGGCTTCTTCTGACACTAAAAAATTGATTAACTTCTAGACATTGGAGAACTGGAAGGATAAAGTGGCAATTCCCAGTTTAGCCACAAGAGGGAACTATTTCACAACTTATGTTTAGAAAGATCATAGCTGGGATTTTTCTTATTTCCTCTTAACTCGTTCTAAAATTGGTTCGAATTTTCTTCTTTACTGTTAGCAGTGTAATTGGGGTGCTGTGATGAGGCTCTGTAGCGGATACCCCGCCAAGAGCTGAAGCATCCCTGTCTCATGAACCCAGGAAGACGTGATATGAAAAAGTGAGTCTCCCAGGCACTAGATGAGAATGCGAAGTTTAGTGCCCCAGCTTGTTTGCTGTCTTCCCCCTGCCCCCTGAAACCTTGTAGAGCAGAGACGATACCTCCTTTTTTATTCTCATAGGAACAGTTCCTTCTTCAGGTTAGAAACACAGCTGAAGGTTTTCCACGAATACAGTGGCTGTTAGAAGAATGTGTTGTTTGTGTGTATGCGTGGGAAGGGGGCAGAGGCAGGGTTGGCGTGGGAGGGAGGGAAATGAGAGCTTTAGAGGTGGAGAGAGGCTGTGATCCTATAATAAGGACCCGAGGACCTGGCCAGGACTTCCACTTGGTTATGCAGTGGTTGCCCCTAGGGCTGATTTTAATGGGAACAATTTCACACGTTCCCTTGTCGTTTGGCCACATCAGCACTTAGGTCACCGTATATATTTAAGTGCACAGAATTGAGGTCTTAGAGTGTCTAATTGCAAAGGGCGGCAGCCACTTTCACAAGTCAGCATCCTACGGAGTTGCAGCTCTGCAGTCCCTCACTTGCCCTGAAGTAGGTCAGGCTGGAGGAAATGCAGCAGATGTCCACGTGGGCGCAGTCGCGGCCACAGAACACAGTTCTGAGTTCAAACCTACTTGTGACTCCAAAATTAACATTTGTTACACTGTCTGCCTCTCTGGCCTTTAGGGATTGTTGCCTGTTTTTTTTTGTCCCCCAATGTTAGTTATGAGCAACATTGAACAACTCACTGTTGAAAGCAGGGCTTTACAGGCTCCATCCTAAATGCTGGGGCCAGGAGAGAACCAGCCATAAGTGCTGTGGATCCCTAGAGCTCACAGGATGCTTGGCACGTGTTGGGTAAATACAACCCCTCTGAATACGGTCCTTTCAGGTGTGTCTACCGTGTGACCAGCAAGTTGTTGATCATCTCTGAGCCGCAGTTTCCTCATACATAAAACGGGAATTCTTTTACCTCAGGAGATTGTGGTGAGAAGTAAGGAAACAGATCGTATACACAGTTAGCACCGTGCCTGGCCATTGTTACTGAGGATCACAGCTTTGTTCCTTAAGCATGTGGTGTGCATGGGACAGACAAATAGTAGCCAAGAGCATGGGCTGCTGGTGCATCCTGCCTCATTTTATGGCACTGGTGCTGCCAATAACCTGGTGAACTTAATAACTGCCCTTCATTAAAGTGCCAGGATTTATTTTGTGAGATGACAGTGTGACAAGTTGGTGCAGAGCATGGGCCCTGGAGCTGGATGGCCTGGGCTAAGTCCCAGATATGACTCATGGCTGCAAGACTTTAAACAAGTTCCTTAGTGTCTCTGTCTTTAGTTTCCCATCTTTAGAGTAGGGACCATAATGGTACTTTCTGCATAAAGTTATTATGAGTTAATGCATGAAAAGCACTTAGAATGGTCCCTGGCACATTAGCAATTACTCAAAATTATGAGCTATTATTATTACTGTTATTGTCCTAGACAACTTGCTAAACATTCTCTGATGACAAATTTCAAGAGTTGCGTGAATCTTCTAGACAGTCTAGACCAGTGGTCTCACGCTTCTGGACCCTGTTTCCTCAACATGCTAGGGTAGTGGGGTGAGGATGGGATGGGGTGGATGAACCTGGGTGGTACGGTGGTGGGGGTGATGGTGGAGGTAGTTGATCAGTGGCAGTGGGACTGTGGTGGTACCACGGTGGTGGAGTGATGGTTGGGTGAAGGTCGGGTGGTGTGATGATGCCTGGGTGGTGGTAGTGAGGTAGTTGTTGGTGCTGTGGTTGTTTCTGGGGTAATGGTGGTGTTGGTGGAATGATGTGTACTGGTGGTGGTGGGTAGTCATCATTGGTGGGGTGACGTGGGGTGGTGGAGTGGCTGTTGTTTGTGATGGTGATGGAGTGATGGTCAGGTGGTGGTGGTGGAATGATGTGGACTGGGGGTGGTGCATAGTTGGTATGGTGGGGTGGTTGGTGTTGGTGGAGTGGTAGGTCGGTTGGGGTGGCTGTTTGTGATGGTGGTGGAGTGATGGACAGGTAGTGTTGGTGTTGTTGATGGAATGATAATGAAGGGTTGGTGGAGTGATGAGGAGGTAGCTGTTGGTAGTGTAGGTTGGAAAATGATGATGGAATAGTTGGTTGGTGGTGGTGATGGAGCCGTAGGGGCAGCAGTTGGTGGTGGCAGGCTCTGGCAGTGGTGACAAGATAGGAGGAGCAGCGCTTCTCTCTGACTCCTTGGAGGCCATCCTTGCTGTGACCACCATGGTAGTGCCAACTTCAAGAACTAGGTTTGTGCCTGATTCTAGCTCTGCAGGACTCCTGGCTATTCTCCCAGAGGGCCCTGGTGCTTCCTCTGCCTGGGTCAGTCCTGGGTGTGCTGGAATTCTAAGCCGCAAGATCAATTTCTGCTTGTGGTCTCAGAACTTGTTTCATTTATTTATGAACCTGCCCACACTTGATTTTATAGTCTTGCCTCATACTCCATTTTTTTTCTTTGAGAAACCACAGGCACTTTAAAGATATTGTACAAATATTTCTTATAACAACCTTTTGATGCTGGGGTCAGGTAACAGAACCTTGCTTTATAGGTGACAAAATTGAGGTGATTCTCCAGGTTACATGTTTCTTAAACCATTGAGAAGTGACATCTCGTTTACAACCCTTCCTGTGGCTGGTAGAATTAACTTTTGTTGGAAAAAAAGGTCATTTTGTTATATTTAAACCTCCCCTCAACTATGAAAAAAGAGAGCTGTTTCTTTTCTTTTTTCAGAGAGCCCACTGGGCGCCTTGTTCCTGTGTATTTGTCCATGACCCTAATTCTTTACTGACGTGAGCGAGGTACCGGGAGTGGGGGCTGCAGAGTGAGGACACAGGAGTGGACGTAAAGTTTTCATTTGAAGCTTCAGTGAATGGGGTCTGTACAACCCTTGTCATCCAAGGGAGCCATTTTGGAGAGAAAAAACAAAACAAAACAAAAAAAACTTCTGTTATTTTTGACCACTTAAAAAATATTTGCTTCACATTTGGTAAAACTGAGAAAATCACATTTTCCTTAGTGAAAGCAGCTGCAGTTTCTTCCACAGCACCTTTGAAGATGGGATGGGAGGGGAGCCAGGGATGGTGCACTGTTGGTGCATGGGCCAGGGCAAGTGCAGGTTGCCTTTAAGCGGATGTGTTTTAACTGAAAAAGGAATAAAAGGGTACACTTCAGGACATACTTATCCCCAAAAGGCTGCTTCCTAAAAATGCTAATTGTGCATGTTAAACAGAAACCATAGGCTCCTGACAGCCTCACAGAGTCCTGTTTGTGGATGTTTTATGGAGGTGATTTAAACCCTAGGACTCTTCCTTTCTTCCCTCTCGTGAAGGATCTTGGTGTTACCAACTCATTAGCTCGTGTTCCTGTTATTTGCCTGCAGTTGCAGTCCTCTGCTTTCAATAAACGGGCCTAGCACTGTCAGGGGATGTTGAAGTCACGGAGGTGGCCACACTGGATAATCAACAGTGATGACAACTTTGCAAATTTAAGAACAGCACACGAGGCAGAAATGAGAAGCCGCATGAAGTGCTGATGAAGAGCAACTTTCTAATATCCTCCTCCTGTGGTTCCACATGAGATGTGAGCTGTGAAGGAAAGAGAGTTATGAACCAATTGGTGCTTTGAATTGAGATTCTCAGAGTCCACCCATGCTGCTTTGTGTGGAGTCTTGGGGCATTTATTCAACAAAGACATCCTGGGGACCTACTCTGTGCCAGGCCCTGGGCTAGGTGCTGGAAGGAAGTGATAAGGAAGACAGGGACCCTGTCATTGGTGAATAAACAGTCACAGGGGAGAGATGTAGACAGACATGGATACCAGGAAATGCAATATGGAGTGAGAAGTGTTGTAACAGAGTGTTGTTCCAAAAAGGATTCAAGGAAGCTGGAAGTGTGCACAGGTAACACAGGAATACATGAGAGAGAAGTTTTGCTCTGCTGGATTGAAGATCAGAGTGGAAAAGATTGTCAATGGCCACCTGCCAAAGGCCACCAGGGAAACACCTGCAGTCATAATTTGCTACACCAAAAGAGAGTGAATGCCACAGAGAACCGTGGATGTGTGGATAAGAGGGAGTGAGTGGGGCTTACTGGAGGATTTGGGCATGTGTTTGGTGATTTGGGGAAGAGTACAATGAAGCTGGGCTCTGTTCTGGATTGGTGCTGTCAGAAAGTGGGGCAATTTGGTGACTGACCATCTTACACTAGTACTAGTATACTAATACTGGGGTTAGAGGTATCACTGGAAAAGAAGCAGCAGCATCTCATGTTAGCCTAGGGAGAGGGAGGTTTGGTCACTCTTGTGATTGCACAGGGTCTTTGTTTTTACCTCTGTTCAGGTCTGATGATGGAGCAGCCATCTGCTCCTGAAGTTCTTTCTGAAGTCTTTCTGAAGTTCTCAACTGCTACTGATATTCTCTGAAAGATTTTGTGTTCATCAGGGGACAACACAGTCTAGCAGGTAGAGATGAGGCCAGCTACCAGCTGAAAACTCTCAAGGCTGCTTCCCCATCACCCCTCCACCTCTGGGCACTGAAGGATGAGTAGGAGTTTCCCAGATCGGAAGGTCAAAAAGGGATGGGCATATCAGGCAAGAAGGCATATCTGGAGTAGGCCTGGGGAGGTACCGAGTATCCCAGTAGGCTGAGGGACACCAGAAGTAAGGACGTGGGTGAGAACCAGGGGGTGTAAGCCCAAGGAGTCAGACAGGGCCCTATGGTGGGGGCCTCTGGGGCTTGCTAAGGAGCTTACATGGAATCCTCTGGCCATATTAATCTGAGTGCTCAACTCAGAGCGGGTGATCAGCAGATGTTTATTGAATTGGAATATTGGTTAATGAATTGGACCTCTTTTTCCTTGCAAACCCCACCCTCATGCACCCAATATAGTGCCATCAAAGACAAGAAGAAAAGCTACATGAGGAAGGGATATCCTTCTAGGAGTCCAGATGTCCTGCCCTTACAGTAGCTTTTGGAATACTATAGTCACAGAGCTGACAGGGTTCTTAGGGTACATTTGGTCTGCCTCTCTGCTTTTACAAAAGGGCACCTGAAGCAAGATGTGACAAAGTGCTTGCTTAATGCTTCACAGCAGATTGTGAAAGAATGAGGACTTGAACTCACATCCCTTGCTTCCTTGTTTCTGCCCTTTTCACTACAGCGACGCTTGTCCTTGTCATCTATAACTTTCCCAGATTAGTTCTTCTATAACCCTAGTGAACCCTGGGCCTCCACATGGCTCAGTCTCTGCAGAGTTCTCCATATACAAAAACAAAACAAAATTCAGCAGCCAGAAGTACTTGAGACGGAATTCCATTTGCTGCATGACTCTGTTGAACTTTGAGGGGATAAGATTCACCAGCCACAGTTCCACTTTTCAAGGACCCTTGCCTCTACTCCTCAGCAACTCCGGATGGTCTCTTGTGCCAGGACCCAAGCTGCTCCTGTAACCACAATCCAGAGCTGATTTTTCTCTTGCTTCTTCCTTCCTCATCTAGTTCTTTATTAAAGAGATTGACCTGGCCTCTCTGCGCATATCCTCCCTACCTTCTTCCTGTCTCTCAGGACTCATCTCCCCTCTTTTATGTGCCAGTGTTGTGTCTGGCAGTATGTTACAGAAACCTCATTACAGTGGCTAAAATAAGTAAGAGATTTATAATCTCTCCCCAGACAAGAAGTCCATAGGAAGATGCTCCACAGCTGTGCCAGAAGCTCTTCCTGGTTTTCTGCTCTGCCAGTTAGGGTGGATGGTTTGCTTCATCTCACAGATGGCTGCTGCACCTTTGGGCGTCATGCTTACATTCCAGGTTAGAAGAGGGGGAATGGCCAAAAGCAAAAGATATGTGCCTGCTGAATGGTCTCTTTACATCAGAAAAACAATTGATTTTCTGGAAGCCCCAGCCAGTAGAATTCTCCCTACACTCATTGGCCAGAGACGGTCACATGGCCATTGCTAGCTACAAGGGAGCCTTGGAAATAAGGCCCTGAATAGATAAGGGAAGAATGGATATTGTGTAAGAAGCTAGCAATGTCTGCCATACTCATCTTATAACTTTTGCATCACAAAAATCTGGACGCTGACTTGGCAAAAACAGGGTTTCTTTCCATGTTGGGTTGGGGAATAGGAGTTTATTAAGCAAAGTTATTTACAGATGAATAAATATTAGCCTAAATGAGTATGATTGATTCTAGAGCACATTGATTTTGTTTTCATGTTGCAAATTTTTAGCCTTTAAAAATAGAAATTTAAATGGGCATTTAGGACATATTGCCTATAGGAAGCTAAACACTTTTTCTTAATGCATTATATTCAAGATTAGGGCTTTGCTCTGAGATTCCCAATTCCAGGAAGAAAAGTTTCTAAATACATTCTACTTGGAAAAATTATAGTTGTTTTCTCTTATGCACTAAAATAAAATAAGTACAGAGAAAAAAAACCCACCAAGCTTTTGGTACTATAATTTTAATTCTCATCTTTGTCAATGTGCACATAGGCATTTAGTATTATTATAATGAATGCATATCAGTTGATTGTAATCAACTGTAATATTATTTTATAGCATGATTTTATAAACATACAGTTCATATAGTTATTTTTAGTAACTATATATTTTGAGATATCATAATTGGCTTAGTCATTCTCCTTTGACCAGTGGTAATTTCAAAAATATTTAACAACTGATATTCATATTGATCAATCAGAACACTCTAGGCTATAGAAACAGAGTATGTCCTGGAGGTCTCTGTAGGACCTGACATTAATTCATTTGTTGCTGGATTGTAGGGTAGATTGTTGGTGGTTGGGAGGTTGGGTAGGGAATATTTACTAACTGATATGGAAGAAATGTAACTATTTTCTTAATTAAAATTCTTTTTTTGTAGAGGTGGGAGTCTTGCTAGGTTGCTCAAGCTGGTCTCAAACTCCTGCCTCAAGCAATCTTCCTGCCACAATTCATTTTCATCTATTTATCTATTTTATAGAGACAGGGTCTCACCATGTTGTCCAGGCTGGTCTCAAACTCCTGGGCTCAAGCCATCCTCCCGCCTTGACCTCCCAAAGTGCTGGAACAGGTTCGAGCCCCTGTGCCTGGCCCCTGCAACAATTTAATAACCAGTTTTATAAGTTAGTTTTGGCTGTGTAACAAACCATTCTAAAACAGAGTGACTTAAAAGAAACAATCCATTTAGCCCATAATTCTGTGGGTTTGTAATTTTTAAAAATTAATATAGTTTTTAAAATTTCAATAGCTTTTGGGGTGTAAGTGGTTTTTTGTTACACAGATGAATTACATAGCGGTGAAGTCTGAGATTTTAGTGCACCCTTCGCCTGAGTAGTGAACATTGTACCCAATGTGTAGTTTATTTATCCCTCACTGTGCCCCACCCTCTCTCTTCTGAGTCTCCAAAGTCCATTATCTCACTCTGTATGTCTTCACATACTCATAGCTTAGTTCCCACTTATAAGTGAGAGCGTATGGTATTTGGTTTTCCATTCTTGAGTTACTTCACTGAAAATAATGGCCTCCTCTCCTTTGTAGCCAGTGGGCCAGGAAAGAAGAAAGAATAATGGTCTCCAGCTCTATCCAAGTTGCTGCAAAAGACATTATTTTGTGCTTTTTTATAGCTGAGTAGTTTTCCATGATGTGTATGTATATCACATTTTCTTTATCATTGTTCGATGGCCACTTACACTGATTGATTTCTTTGCAACTGTGAGTTGTGCTGCAATAAACATACACATGCAAGTGTCTTTTTGACATAATGACTTCTTTTCCTTTGGGTAGATACCCAGTAGTGGGATTGCTAGATTGAATGGTAGTTCTACTTGCCCTTAGTTATTTAAGGAATCTTCATACTGTTTTCCATACAGGTTGTACTAATTTACATTCTCACCAGCAGTATGTGAGTGTTCCCTTTTCACCACACCTATACCAACATCTATTGTTTTTTTTTTTCATTTTAGTAATGGCCATTCTTGCAGGAGTAAGGTGGTATCTCTCTGTGGTTTTAATTTGCATTTCCCTGATCTTCCTTTGAGAAACATCTATTCATGTCATTTGCCCACTTTTCGATGGGATTATTCATTTTTTTCTTGCTGATTTGTTTGAGTTCCTTGTAGATTCTTGGTATTAGTCCTTTGTCGAGTGCATAGTTTGCAAATATTTTCTCCCATTCTGTGGGTTGTCTGTTTACTCTGATTATTCCTTTTGCTGTACAGAGGCTTTTTAGTTTAATTAGGTGCCATTTATTTAGTTTTGTTTTAGTTGCATTTGCTTTTAGGGTCCTAGTCATTAATTTTTTGCCTAGGCCAATGCCCAGAAGAGTTTTTCCTAGGTTATCTTCTGGAATTTTTGTGGTTTCAGGTCTTTGATTTAAATAGTTCTTTGCTCCATCTTGAGTTGATTTTTGGGTAAGGTGAGAGATAGGCATCCAGTTTCATCTTCTACATGTGGCTGGCCCGTTTTCCCAGCACCATTTATTAATTTATTTAATTTACCATTTTATTATAAAAGATATTGCAAAGGATACAGATGAAGAGAAGCATAGGATGAAGTATAGGGGAAGGGATTTGGAGCTTCCATGCTCTCCTTGGGTGGGCCCTGCTCCAGGAACTTCCTCATGTTCGCTCTCCAGAAGCTCACTGAACCCTCTTGAGTCCTCTTGAGTTTTTATGGAAGCTTCATTACATCAGTATTCCTTTGCCCCAGGGGATAGTGTGCGACCCTCTCATGGGAGAGTCTTAACATCCACAATCAGAAAGGTGGAGAAAATTAGAGTCCTACCTTGGGGCAGGTGAAAGGAGGGCGGGAGAAGGTCAGAGGCCTAACACACCCAGCATTATAACAAAAGACTGCAACAAGGGTTATGGGAGTTATGAGCCAGAACTGTGGATGAAAATCAATATATATTTGATATATATATCTATATATATTTGATATATATATCTATATATATTTGATATATATATCTATATAGATATATGATATATATATCATATATATGATATATATCAATATAGATATATGATATATATCAATATAGATATATGATATATATCAATATAGATATATGATATATATCAATATAGATATATGATATATATATCAATATATATAGATATATATCAATATACAGATATATATCATATACAGATATATGATATATATATCTATATACAGATATATGATATATCTATATACAGATATATGATATATATCTGTATATAGATATATGATATATCTATATACAGATATATGATATAATATATCTATATATAGATATATGATATAATATATCTATATATAGATATATGATATAATATATCTATATATAGATATATGATATAATATATCTATATATAGATATATGATATAATATATCTATATATAGATATAGATATAATATATCTATATATAGATATATGATATATATATCTATATATAGATATATGATATATATATCTATATATAGATATATATGATATATATCTATATATAGATATATGATATATATATCTATATATAGATATATATGATATATATCTATATATAGATATATGATATATATATCATATATATTGATATATTATATATATCTATATATTGATATATTATATATCTATATATTGATATATTATATATCTATATATTGATATATGATATATATATCATATATTGATATATGATATATATATCATATATTGATATATGATATATATATCATATATTGATATATGATATATATATCATATATTGATATATGATATATATCATATATAGATATATGGATATATATATCATATATATTGATATATGATATATATATCATATATGGATATATGATATATATCTATATATTGATATATGATATATATCTATATATAGATATATATGATATATATCTATATATAGATATATGATATATATCTATATATAGATATATGATATATATCTATATATAGATATATGATATATATCTATATATAGATATATGATATATATCTATATATAGATATATGATATATCTATATATAGATATATGATATATATCTATATATAGATATATGATATATATCTATATATAGATATATGATATATATCTATATATAGATATATGATATATATCTATATATAGATATATGATATATATCTATATATAGATATATGATATATATCTATATATAGATATATGATATCTATATCTATATATAGATATATGATATCTATATCTATATATAGATATATGATATATATATCATATATCTATATCTATATATAGATATATATATCATATATCTATATATAGATATATATATCATATATCTATATATAGATATATAGATATATGATATATATATCTATATATAGATATAGATATATATATCTATATATAGATATATATCTATATATAGATATATGATATATATCTATATATAGATATAGATATATATATCTATATATAGATATCTATATCATATATCTATATATAGATATCTATATCATATATCTATATATAGATATCTATATCATATATCTATATATAGATATCTATATCATATATCTATATATAGATATATATATCTATATCTATATATAGATATATATATCATATATCTATATATAGATATATATCTATATATAGATATATATATCTATATCTATATATAGATATATATATCATATATCTATATATCTATATATAGATATATGATATATATATCTATATATAGATATATGATATATATATCTATATATAGATATAGATATATGATATATATATCATATATCTATATATAGATATATATATCATATATCAATATATAGATATATATCATATATCAATATATAGATATATATCATATATCTATATATAGATATATGATATATATCTATATATTGATATATGATATATATCTATATATAGATATATGATATATATCTATATATAGATATATGATATATATCTATATATAGATATATGATATATATCTATATATAGATATATGATATATATCTATATATTGATATATGATATATATCTATATATTGATATAGATATATGATATATATCTATATATTGATATAGATATATGATATATATATCTATATATTGATATAGATATATGATATATATATCTATATATTGATATAGATATATGATATATATATCTATATATATTGATATAGATATATGATATATATCTATATATAGATATATGATATATATATCTATATATATTTGATATATGATATATATCAATATATATTTGATATATGATATATATCAATATATATTTGATATATGATATATATCAATATATTGATATATGATATATATCAATATATTGATATATGATATATATCAATATATTGATATATGATATATATCAATATATTGATATATGATATATATATCATATATATAGATATATGATATATATATCATATATATAGATATATGATATATATATCATATATAGATACATGATATATATCATATATATTATATATATCTATATATAGATATATGATATATATATCATATATAGATATATGATATATATCATATATATTATATATATCTATATATAGATATATGATATATATCAATATATAGATATATGATATATATATCAATATATATCATAACACCACAGGCCACTCCTGATTTTTAACCATGGATCCTTTACATCGATCTATCTATCTATCTATCTATCTATCTATCTCTGTATACACAATCATTAATAACTAGTTCAGTCTATCATATTGTATGAATGTCTCCCAGGATGAGGCCACTCACATTTGTAGGTTTCCTCTCAATCTTTTCAGGTTCCAAAAGCAGGAGTGGCCTTGGTAAATATACAGCTTCACCCTTACAGGTATCTGGAATAATGAGCTAAGAGACAATGTCATCTTTTGCTCTGAGACTCTTGGGTCGTTAATGTAATATTGAATTTTCCTCAATTAATAACCCACTTATTTATTTCTTTACTCTTAGCTACTATTTCTCCTTCTTTCCATTAATACCGAAACTTTTTCATCTTTGGAAGGGGCATTAGAATCACCAGAGCTATTTATTAAACAGAGTGTCCTTTCCCCAATTTATGTTTTTGTGTGCTTTGTCAAAGATCAGTTAGTTGTAAAGTATTTGGCTTTATTTCTGGGTTCTCGATTCTGTTCCACTGGCCTATGTGTCTACTTTTTGTACCAGTACCATGCTCTTTTGGTGACTAGAGCCTTGTAGTATAATTTGAATTCCAGTAATGTGATGCCTTCAGATTTATTCTTCATGCTTATGATTTCTTTGGCTATTTGAGCTCTTTTTTGGTTGTATATGATTTTTAGGATTTTTTTTTCTAATTCTGTGAAAAACGATGTTGGTATTTTGATAGGAATTGCATTGAATCTGTAGATTGCTTTGGGCAGTATGATCATTTTCACGATATTGATTCTTCTAATCCATGAGCATGGGATGTGTTTTCATTTGTTTGTGCCATCCATGATTTATTTTAGCAGTATTTTGTTGTTCTCCTTGTAGAGATATTTCACCTCCTTGGTTAAGTATATTCCTAGGTATTTTGTTTTGTTTTGCAGCTGTTGTAAAAGGGATTGAGTTCTTGATTTCATTCTCAACTTGTTTGTTGTTGGTGTATAGCAGTGCTACTGATTTGTGTGCACTGATTTTATAACCTGAGACTTTACTGAATTCATCTATCAAATCTGGGAGTCTTTTGGAGGGGTCCTTAGGGTTTTCTAGGTATATGACCATATCATCGGGGAGCAGTGATAGTCTGACTTCCTCTCTTGCAATTTGGATGTCCTTTATTTCTTTCTCTTGTTTAATTGCTCTGGCTAAGACTTTCAGTATATGTTGAATAGAAGTGGTGAAAGTGGGCATCCTTGTCTTGTCCCAGTTGTTGGGGTATGCTTTCAAAATTTCCCCATTCAGTATGATGTTGGCTGTGGGTTTGTCATATATGACTTTTATTATTTTGAGGTAAGTCCCTTCTATGCCTAGTTTGTTGAGGGTTTTTTAAAAAAAATCATAATGGGATGTTGGATTTTATTGAATACTTTTCTGTATTTATTGAGGTGATTATTTGGTTTTTGTTTTTAATTCTGTTTATGTGATGTATCACATTTATTGACTTGCATGTGTTAAACTATCCCTGCATCCCTGGGGTGAAACTGTGGGTTGGCAATTTGTGCTGGCATCAGCTAGGTGATTCTTATGGCCTTGACCAGCATCAATCATGTGTCTGTGGTCTGCTGCTGATCAGTTAGGCAATCTGCTTCTGGATCTTGCAAGGTCAATTGGAGTGATGGTGATAACTCGCCACAGGTATTTCATCCACCAGAAGGCCAGCTTAGGCTTTTCTTATGGTAGGACAGAGTTCCAAGAAAACAAGCAAAAACATGCAAGGATCCCCGAGGCCTGTGCTCGAAACTGGCAAAAATGTCTCTTCTGCCATATTTCATTGGCCAAAGCTAGTCCCAGGGTCAGACCCAAACGACAGACACAGATTCTGCTTCTGGATGGAAGGATGTGAAAAGTCACATTGAAAAGAGGTGTTGATATAGGGAGGAGAATAATTTGGGCTATTTTTGCAAAAAAATCTGCCATGCTGTCGCATACCAGGGTGGCTGGCTGACTATTGGCTCTGTTGGAAATTAAGCACTTATAATTTGCATTTTTGGACATTATGTATAGCAGTGTCATGAACATCATATTCTTCTTGAAGACTGCCATTCTTGGCATTAGAAAAATACTTACTAATGGAACAGGTTTAGAAGACCTTTAGTCATTCAGGAACCATTTATTCAGCACCCCTCTGCACTAACTGAAGAGACAGCATAAGCAGCAGATATATTTGTTTGGAGTCTAGAAGGGAAGATACACAGCAGTGAACAGCACAATGTGGAATGTGGTTTCTGTTTTGGTCATAGTGTGTGTGAAGGGGTTTGGGAGCAAAGGGAGGGACTACCCAGAGGGACGGGTGTGGGTAAGGAAAGTGTAGTTTAGTGTGTGTGTGTGTGTGTGTGTGTGTGTGTCTGTGTCTTGTGTAAAGCAAGGCTTCCAGTACTAATGGCAAAGTTTAGTTTTGAAAAATGAGTTAGTCAAGGAATGTGGTGAGAGGTGAATTTCAGGAACCACAAGGTATTTCATCCCAGATAATGAGGTTAGAGAGCAAGCCACAGTGAGATGGCAGTGAAAAGCAGGGCAGGGTCCCAAATTCCTTCAGCCTGTTCTTGTTGGAGGCAATGCAGGGTCACTGACAGGTACACATTTCATTGTGTAGGGTTGGTGCTGAAGACAGGGGCCCCATCCAGTGCAGGCTGTTTGACTCCTTGCAGTAAGTACTTTTCTAATGCCAAGAATGGTAAAGTCATCTGGTTCTGGGGCAAGAACCTGGAACCAGAGAAGGGATTTCTTTTCTTACTGAACACAGCTTGGTTATCTGTGAAGTCACACTAGAAGAAATAAACTTGGCCTTACCTCACATTTTTCACTAAAATAAGTTCCAGGTAGATCAAAGATTTGGGCCTTTAAAAAGTAAAGTCATAAAATATTAGTAGAAAATAGAATTATTTTAATCTCAAAATGGGCAAGACTTTTCTAAGAACTATACAAACCCAGATATCATAGTAAATGAGATTGACGCATTTGACTACATAAAACAAAAATGGAAATTAAAAAAAACACCTGAGTTGCAAAAAACACCATATGGAAAGTAAAAAAACCCCAACAAATTAGGAAAAAATATTTGTAATGTGGTGGCCTTGCTATCAGTTATTTAGTTTTCCAAACATTATTTTGTTGAAAAAAAAAAACCATTTCTTACTGACTTAAAGTAAAACCCTGACCATAGGTGATGTGTTTATCTATTTATGCAGACTCACATGGGCCTCTTTATGGGCTTTTCATTCTGTTCCTTTCATGTATTTATTCTTTCATGTGTCCTGCCCTATTATTTTAATTACTATAATATGGTAACATATCATAATGTCTCAAATTGCTTTTTAAAATGAGATGTTTGTTGAAAAGCTTTCTTTGCCCATGTGAAGGATTTTTCTATTTAAGAATATGGTATACCTTCTTATCAGTACAGGTCTTTTTTTTATACATCCTTTAGGGGTAATTTAAACTTTTCTTCACACAGATTTTGCACATCTTAAGTTTATTTCTATGTATTTTATCATTTTTGGTTATTACAAATGAGATGTTTTCCTCTATGTTACCTTCTAACTGGCTATTAAGCTCTCCATATTAATTTTCTATCCCTCTAACCTACAAAATGTTTTATTGTTTACAATAGATTTTCATCTTATTCTCTTGGACTTTTATTGGTTAATAATCATATCAGTTACAAATACTCCTATCTTTGTCTTCACTTTTAACTTTTTTTGTACTTTATATTTCCATCTATTGTTGACTTCATTGGATAGAATTTCCAGAATTATGTTAAATAATAAGGGCAATGGTGGACATTCTTCTCTTTTTCTTGACTTTAATGAGAGTGCATCTTGTGTTTTCCCATTAAATATGAGGCTGGTTTAAAGACTGAGATACATATATCTATCACATCAACAAAGCATCTGTCATTAGCAGTGTCTGCTACAACCAACTGCTTACGGTAGCTAAGTATCTGCTTTTTTTTTCTATGTGGAACATAATAATTCCTGCCCCAAGGGGAGTTCCATTTAGGTCCTGCCTCTGACCAAAGGCCAGTTCTGTCCATGAAGTCCAAATAGGCTTCCTTTGGTTTATTATTATTATTATTATTATTTTAGAGACAGGGTCTTGGTCTGTCACCTAGGTCAGGGTGCAGTGGTGTGATCATAGCTCACTGGAGCCTCATACTCCTGGGCTCCAGTGATCCTCCCGCCTCAGCCTCCCAAGTAGTTAGGACTACAGGCACACCACCATGCCTGGCTAATTTTTACATTTTTTTTTTTGTACAGACAGGGTCTCACTGTGTTGTACAGGCTGGTCTCGAACTCTTGGCCTCAAGCAATCCTCCTGCCTTGGCCTTCCAAAGCTCTAATATTATAGGTGTGAGCCACCGTCTTGGTCTGGTGGTCTTTAAACTAAAAGAAAAGTTATTTAGTCACAACACAGCTGACATACAGTCACTCAATGGACACAGGATAATCACAACAGAAACTCCCATGCTCAAAAGGGAAAATGGGAAATGCTGTAGACGTTGGTCCACGGCAGAGATTACAGTGAGCTCTAATGGCAAAGATTCCCTTTTCTGGCTGTAGAACACATTTCATGGTGGGGCTACTTGGATCTCCTGTTTCTGTTCTCTGGGAAAAATGCCCTGTTCATTATCTACTGATGTCCCTGCCTCTTCCCAAGGGAACTTTCTTCCTTGTCTTTTATTGCTCATGGCCATAAAAATACTGCACTATCAGTCAACTTAGGTTTTCAGCCACAGACAGAAAGTACCTCTCTTAGCAAAATTATTTTCCCTTCCATCTCTGTTTCTGATGGGCTGGCTCTAGACTGAGGTCATCTGTCTTGTAGAGTTGCATGAAAGAAAACACAGAAGCAGCTAATGCCCACCAAAACTAAGATTTTCTCCTAATGCTTCAGCCTCCTTTGGCAGGTTGTCTTCAAGATACCACCTGTGAGGGTTTAACTCACCCATGAACTTTGTATGGAATAAGAGTCACCAGATTATCAGCCTGTGGTACTGTATTTCATGTAAGATGTTAGTAATTGTTAGACACATCTTACTCAAAAATGTTAACATATAAAAAAAAGGCCTATGGCAATTGTAAGATGCTCTTAGCTTTAGGATGCAGATCACTTTCAGAGATGTTAGAATATGCAAAAATGTACAGCTTAGACAAGTACCCATGTCTATGTCTTTGCCGTCTGCTGTCTCCCTAATTGTACTGGATAATATCACTTTTTATGTTTTGTAACTTGAAGCTTCCTACCTGTGCATACCAAATTCTGTTTACTTTAAGGTTCATTGTTGTTCTGCTCTCTTCAATGTTCAGTTTCCACTTGTGGTCCAAAATGGCTGCTCCAGCACCAGGAGCTGTGCCACTTTCCCACCAGCAGGAAGGAGGGAAGGGACTAAAATGGACATTCTCTCTTCTTTTAAGTATATGTCCAGGAAGTTGTGCATGCCATTTCTGCCTATATCCCATTATCTAGAAGTTAGTTACATGGTTACACTTAGCTAGGAGAATACCATTTTTATTCTAGGCAGCCAAGTGTCCACATAGTATTCAGGTACTTAATTACTATGCAAGGAAAGGATGCATATTGGAAACACCTAACAGTTTCTACAGGTCTCTGAAATAGTCCTATTTTTATTAAATGAAATTGTCCTCAAGAAGATATATAGTTTTGTTAGATGCTTTTTGAACATCTCTGGAGATGGTTAAACTATTTTTTGAATTATTTTAATAGATTACTTAATATTGAACCATCTTTGCTTTCCTGGAATAAACTGCACTTGGCCATGTAGTATTAATTTTTAAATTTGTTTCTGGATTCTGTTTGCTAATATTTAAGAGTTTTTGCGATGATATTTATAAGGAGGATTGGCTCATTTTTGTTTCTTTGTTTTTGGTGCATCCATGCTCTGCTCTGCTCTGTCTGTACAGCTGTAATTCTTCTAGGCATGAAAGGGGTGCACCTCTCACTGGAGCTAAGGCCTGTTATAATCTTGAGTTTGCACAGTGTCTAGGATGTGGGGATGGCACCTTTTAGTCTCTGTGGCCTCTCCATCCTGTGGTGTCCGGGAGCCCTTTCTTAGGACCTGTGTGGAATCTGTCACTTTCAGCCTTGTGTTATAGGCTTCTATGTCTGTCTTCTATTCTCTGTTGGCTCAAGCCTCCTGTGCCCAGTCACTCCTTCCTCATACACAGAGTGAGCACTCTTTCACTACCAGGTACTGAAGTCATAGGGTGGGAGGGGCCTAGTGCTGTGCTACAGGATTTCCCAGTCTGGAAGGGAGAGGCTTTTTATGGAAACAGATCTGTGACATGGGAATGAGTGTCATGGATGATTCTACAATGTGTTGGGGCTCAGAGACCTGGGAGATGCTGCTATGAGGTGTTGATGAACGAGTTGAGTCTTGAAGCAAGATTAAGAGTGCCTGATAGAAATCCAATCAGTGCTCAATAAATATTTGGTGAGTGAATATATGAAGATATTCTGCTAGGCAGATAAGACAAGGGAAGGAAAAACATGTGAGAAGATGGCCGGGTACGGTGGCTCACGCCTGTAATCTCAGCACTTTGGGAGGCCGAGGTGGGCGGATCACTTGAGGTCAGGAGTTTGAGACCAGCCTGGCCAACATGGTGAAACCCCATTTCTACTAAAGATACAAAAATTAGCCGGGCGTGGTGGCGTGCACATGTAATCTTAGCTATTCAGGAGGCTGAGGCAGGAGAATTGTTTGAACCTGGGAGGCGGAGGCTGCAGTGAGCCAAGATTGTGCCACTGCACTCCAGCCTGGGCAACACAGTGAGACTCCATCTCAAACAACAACAACAACAACAACAACAACAACAACAACAACCAAAAAAACTTGTGAGAAGACATGAGAGAAAGACCCAATATGTTCAGGTGTGATGAAGTATTCAGGGCTGTTGGAGCACAGGGAGTGGGATGGAGTGGAATGAAGCTTGACAGTCAAACACCTTGGATGTGGAGTGTGGGTTCTAGTTTAAAGACTAGGAGTGACCAGACATCTCTTTTTAAGATGGGCAGGACGTGATCAGATTTGAGGTCTGAACTTGAATCTAATTTAACTTATTTTTTATTTTTTATTGAGACATAACATACATAAAATGTGCAAAGTACATTAATCTTAAGTGCACTGTTTGATGAACTTTTTTATAGATACACCTGTGGAATCACCACCCATATCAAAGATGTAGAACATTTCCAGCTCCCTGGGAGTTTCTCTTGTGACCCTTCCTAGTCAATAACTTCTCTTATCTTCACTGTTTTGACTTCCATCATCATGGACTAGTTTTGCCTGTTCTTGAATTTCCTATAAGTAGAAGCATACAGCATGTTCTCTTTTGTATCTGGCTTCCTTAACTCATCATGTCTATGAAATTCATTCATGTTCTTCTATGTATCAACAGTTTGCATGTTTTTATTGCTGTATGATTTTATTTTAATTCCACAATGCCAATATAATGCTAGTGACCCCAATATTGTAAATACCCAATGAATATTAGCTGAAAAAATGAATGAATGAGGGAATGAATGGATGAAATCTTTCTATTCATTTCTATTAAAAGAAGCCCTTAACAATGAGAATTTATCTATATTCATGGTTGCTTTTTTCCTCCCAATTTTTGTGATTATTATTCATGCCACTTCTACTTGCAGGGGCAAAATTTATGGAGATGACACTCTCTAGGGTTGTACCTGGCTTCCATGAGACTTGAGTTTTGCAGATCACTTGGTGTCCTCTCCTGAGTCCTGCCTCCTGGAGCCTGATTTCCCTGGAGTTGTGATTAGGCGGGTTGGAGTCCTGCTTATTTGAGTCCTGCTTCCTGGGGCCTGATTTCCCTGGAGTTGTGATCAGGCAGGTTCTGATGAGCCACCTCTGCACTCACATGCCCTGTTCTTACACTTGGAGGGCCCATTGGTGGGTTCTACAGCAGGGGTGACTCTTCAGAACCTGGATGGCTCTCCTTCTAGGTCCTTTCCCAGCTATTGGCCTACAACCAGCCTCAGAGCTCTCAGTTTCCCTACTAGCTGAGTGAGGTATGTGAGGGAGGAAGGCTGCTAATCATGCACATGTGCATACGCCCAAAGCATGGCCCCCGCTGACTCTGCACTTCTATCTGAAACTGCCATATTCCTCTGCCTTTGTGTGACAATATCAAAGGCTCATGCTAGAATGCAAAGGTG
Organism: Pan troglodytes; assembly: GCF_028858775.2. Classification (NCBI taxonomy): domain Eukaryota; kingdom Metazoa; phylum Chordata; class Mammalia; order Primates; family Hominidae; genus Pan; species Pan troglodytes. The sequence goes on from NC_086015.1 coordinate 37,920,387, forward strand.
TTATGACGACAGTGGCAGTGACTAGATCCTATAGTCATTTTTATATTTACAGTTGTCTTCATGTAATAACAACTACTGCTCTCCAGGAGCCATCTGGCCTTATCTGTCTCTCCAGACTCAACTTGAGCCTATCACTGTCTTCCCTGGGCTCTGCTCTTTCTCAGCACGGGGACTTTACACATACCGTTTCCCGTAAAATGCTCCTAATTCTGTCCTTCCCCATTCCCCTCCGTCTTTGTCAGGCATTATTACTTCCTGCTTCTGCATCAGATGCATTCCATCTGTTGAATCTTCAAGGAGCAAGCCCTCTGCAAAACCCCAGCCTCACACCCAGTCTGGGCCTCTTGCCCTGTAGTGCAGGCCCCAACGCTATCACTCTGGATATTGTAACAGCTATCACAGAGCATAATTAAGCTTTTGCTTCCAACATCCCTCGATTCAAATCCGGCTCCATCACCAGTGTGTAAACCCCACAAGAGACAACAGGGACCATGTCTGCTTTGCCTCCTGTGAGTCTAGCACCCAGTATGGGTATGGAACTTGGCATGTAGTGGGTGTTCAATACATTTTTATTTATTTGTTTGTTTATTTATTTGTTTATTTATTTTTTGAGACAAAGTCTTGCTCTGCTGCCTAACCTGGAGTGCAGTGGCATGATCTCGGCTCACTGAAAACTACCCCTCCTGGGTTCAAGTGATTCTCCTGCCTCAGCCTCCCAAGTAGCTGGGATTACAGGCACCCACCATCATGCCTGGCTAATTTTTGTATTTTTAGTAGAGACGGGGTTTCACCATATTGGCCAGGCTGGTCTCGAACTCCTGACCTCAAGTCATCCACCTGCCTTGGCCTCCCAAAATGCTGGGATTACAGGCGTGAGCCCCAGTGCCCGGCTCAATACATTTTTAAAACATGAATAAATAAATGAGTGAGAAGTTTCATTTTGTGTTAGATTTTTAAAGAAAAATAGAGAACATTTTTCTGTCCTTTCCCACCAAGCCTGTCCCTCCCACCCGCACACAACAGTCCTGATGGAGACAGTTGATAGGACACTTAGGTGGCTTCTGGTGTTCAGGCCTACCACCCAGAGTCTTTTTGGACATGAGGAACTTTGAATTAATGACCGAGGAGAGCCCTGAGAGCATTTGCAGGCAGCACTGGGTAAAGTGCACAAAGCAGTTGGTGGTGCCAGGCTGTGAGGCCATTAGTACAGGGAAAAGGGCCTGCTTGGAGAGCCCTGGCCAATTACCAGGAGAGTAGGAGACAGGAAGGTGCATCCAGGTTCACACAAGTCCCAGCCTGCTGGTGTGTTATCTAACGTGACAGACTCAGTGTGACCCTTCTTCCTTTTGGAACAGAAAGATGTCATTTAGCATTTTTTTGACTCAGGCGGGAGCAGCAAGCTGGGATGAGAAATCTTTTCTTGCCAACTCATTAAGGATTGGGCTAGGCCCTCAGGAAACCTGCAAACTCAGGCCACTTAGCAGAAAAGTCCCGATGGCATGTCCTTACCTGCAGAGCCTCTTACTTCTTCAGGGCTTCCATTTTCCCTTCTGGGTAGGAGTACAAGGAAGGCTGAGAAAAGTGAGAGGGTGGAGTTGAGGGAAGAAGTCAAGGGCACAGGGACTGCCTTCTGAGGTCTCAGTGTCTCCCCACCTTTCTCAGGGACCCATGTGTCCACAGAGCTTTGTACTCTGCAGCTGTAGCCTTACTATGAGTCAAAGGTGCCCTGTTGCCGAGTAGGTTCAGTGTTACAAACATTTACTGAGTTCTGTGTTCCAGGCCCTGTGCTGGGCTCTGGGGGTCCAGAGGTGTCTGGGAAACTCTTGGAGATCAGATGCATAAGCAGTTACCCTTAACACAAAGAGATATGGGCAACGTTAGAAGGATTAGAGATCTTGTGCCCTTGATAGCAGCTGTACCCAGGAGAGGGTGGCTGGGCTACTATGTGTATCAGGGAAGCTTCTAGGGAAGAGGGGTGTAGGCAGGTTTCCCATGATGAATGGATGCTTGGTGGATGGACAAGGGCATTTTAAACAGGAAAGTCACAGTGGTGCCAAATAGCATGACATATTTTGACAACCACCACACTGCTTTGCGACTCCTGGCTAAAATGTATTGCTCATTTACCAAGTGCCAGGGAATGTTCTGTTTTCTCTGCCTTGTCTCTTGTGTCCTCACACTATGCCTAAGAAGTAAGAAGTGTCATTATCTCATTTCATAGTTCAGGAACTGGGGCACAGGGAGGTTGAATGACTTATCTGAAATTTACGTTCATAAGTGGCTAATAAGGAGTGGATCAGGTTTTTTGGACTTCAAAGTCCATAATAATGATAATGATAATAATAGCCAGAATCTAATGATTGCAGTTAATGCTTTCTGCACACTTACTGAGTGCCAAGCACTGTGCTAAACATTATTTTAGTTAATTCTCACAACATTCAGGTCTGTACAATTTTCTCTCTACTTTGCAGATGAGGAAATCAGGGAACGGTTAAGTGACGCCCAGAAAGATAGCTCATAGCTGGTGGGGCTAAGATTTGCCCCCAGGCAGCCTTAAGGTGGAGCCTATGCTTGTAACCATTGTCCTTTCCTGCTGTGGCAGAAGGTGGAAGGTCAGAGTGAGGGAAGTTAAGTCTAGGGAGGTAGGCATTTAGGCCCCAGCCCTTGAAGGGCCTTGTTTGCCACATACAGAACCATGGAGTATTAAGCACGGCAGCCATGGAGTCGGGAAAGGCTCCAACTGGAAAGGCCCCCATTGCTTTTGGGGAGGCTGCTTTGAAACGGCAACCCCAGTGTCTCCTCATTATTCCAGTTGGGGTCCAGTTTCCTTGAATTCCATCTTTTTCTCCAACTAGAGTGTCAAGATCTGATGGGGGCAGAGGCTGTTCTATTTACTCCTCCTTGGTCTCTTCAGTGGCTTCTCATCTCTCAGGTCTCAGCTCAAATGTTCTTTCTTTGGGGGAAATCTTTATTGATTAATCTGGATGACCTAGATGAGGTTCTCCAGTTATAAGTTCTCACGGCACATCTTTCTTTTCTTGGTAGCACTTATGACCATTGGAATTAAATAATAATTATTTTGAATGTTGGTTTAATATCTATCTTTTCCTTTACTCCATGGACTGTAACTAGTTAATTAATTAATTAATTTTGTCATCTATTTAACAGATGTTTATTGAATGCCAGTTGCTATTGTTTGGGTATGATTTTTTGGTCCCCAACAAATTTCAACATTCAACACCATCCTCAGTGTGGTAGTGTTGGGAGATGGGGCCTAGTGGGAAGTGTTTGGGTCGTGGAGGCAGATCCCTCATGAATAGATTAATGCCCTTCCTTGGGGGTGAATGAATTCTCTATTAGTTCCCAAGAGAACTGGTTATTAAAAGACCTGGCATCTCCTCACCTCCACCTTGCTTCCCTTTGTCATGTGATCTCTGCACAGGTGACTCCTCTTTTGTCTTCTGACATGAGATGCTGGTGCCATGCTTCTTGTACAGCCTGCAGAAGTGTGAACCAAATAAACCTCTTTTCTTTATAAATTACCCAGTCTCACATGTTCTTTTATAGCAACATAAAATGGACTAAGACACCAGTTATGTGCTAGTCATTGTGCTAAGGTGCTGGGGATATAGTGGTGATACAAACAGACCCTGTTCCTGCCCTCAAGGAATTTATAATCACATAGGGAGACCAACATTAAGAACTAACTACCAAAACAAAAGTAAAATTGCAGTAGAGGTAAGTTCTACAAAAGACGGGGTGCATGGCATTGTACGCCTCTCTAATGCGGCAATTTGATACAGTTAGGAGGCCAGGGAAGGCTTTGCTGAGTGCTGAGATATGGAGAGTAAATGTTACTAGGCAAAGGCTGAGGGTAAGGGAAGGGTGTGGTGAGACAGCTGTAACCATACCCTGGTGGGAGGCAGAATGTGGGATATAAAGGACTGAAAGGAGAGGCTGGAGGGCAGAGAGTAAGGAGTTGCCTGTACAGCATGGGGCTGGGGAGGGTGGCAGGACTCGATTACACAGAGCCCTCTCCACTAGGTGAGGAGTTTGGGAAGGGGCTATCATGAATTTAACTTTGAACATGTTGAGTTTGAAATAACTTTGAGATATTCAAAGGTTGATCTTGTGCAGGCAGTTAGAGGTTTGGAGTTCAGAGGACAGGTGTAAGCTGAAGACACTTGTAAGTGAGTTGGTGACAGCTGAAGCCACAGTCATAAATAAGATCCCCTGGGAAGTGACTCACCATTTTTTTTGGTGCCTTGGACTCATTTGGCAGCCATTGTGTGTGTGTGTTTTTGAGACCGCGTCTCACTTTGTCACCCAGGCTGGAATGCGGTGGCTTGATCGCGGCTCACTGCAACCTCTGCCTCCCGGGTTCAAGCGATTCTCCTGCCTCAGCCTCCCGAGTAGCTGGGACTACAGGCATGTGCCACCACACCCGGCTAATTTTTTGTATTTTTAGTAGAGATGGGGTTTCGCCATGTTAGCCAGGATGGTCTCTATCTCCTGACCTTGTGATCCGCCCCGCCTCACCCCCTAAAGTGCTGGGATTACAGGCATGAGCCACCGCACCCAGCCCAATGTTTTAAAATGTACAAAATGAAATGCATAGGATAACAGTGGAAACTAATTGCATTGAAATATAGTTATCAAATATTAAAAATAAATTTGTGATGTGAAGGTATATATGCTTCTTTATTTTATTAACTCCTTAAATGCCAATAAACAGTAGCAGTTCTTATAATTACTATAATTTCAAAGCAGTGATGGGTGTATATTTTGAGACCTCTACAACTGTTGTGTAGGATGAAGACACCTGGCATCATTATTGGAGAGAAAGTCACAGGTCCTGCTAATACTGCTGGAGTTTGTTGCCTGCATTCATAATCAAAGGAATTGCTAAATTTCAGGAAGAGGTGAATGAAAATACCAAAGTAGACATTTTCACATTTATGTTTACTGTCCCTCAACCCTAAGTTAAAACTCCTGGTCTAAAGTGAGAGGAAGAGAGCACCTACAATGCTAGCATGGAGTCTCCCACCAAGCAGAGAAGGATAAAGCTGCACAGGAGAAGCAGAAAGATGCAAGGGGTAGGTGAAAAACCAGAGTTCATCTGTAGAAGCCACAGGAAGCAAGTGATCCAAGAAGGGGGTGGTCAGTTGTGTCGAATGCTGAAAAGTTCCATAAAATAAAGACTGATAAATGTCTGTTGGATTTAGTGACATTGCAGGAATACATTTGTCTTATTTATTGCTTAATTCCTGGTGCATTTCAGGGCACATGATAAGCATTCAATATCTGTTGAAGGAAGAGACAAGTTGCTAGCTTTCCTCGTTAGGTCCAGCAGAAGATTGTCTGCCTAATGGAACAGGCAATGAAGCCTGCAGATACTTTCTTAAATTGAGTTTTTGACTGAGGACTATGGAAGCTGTAGAGTCTTTGCAGGGATTAGGAATTCCAAGACTTTTGGAGACTTTGCCCATGGTTGCTGGAGCTACTCATACTCAGAGCTGAATGCTGCCCAGTGGCTGACGACTTCCCCTGAAGATTCACCTGCATCTTTGCATCCTTTTCTAGGGACAGCTGCAGGTGGGCAATGGGTGGACCCATGTGTGCGAGGAATGCTCTGTTGTGGAGATCTGAATTATCACTTATCCAGCGTCTTCCTGGGTGATCTTGAGCCATTTGTCCAATCCTCACACTTTACTGTAGCCCCCTGTGAAGTGGGGTCACTTCTGTTGCTTCTTGCTTCCCCGTGCTCCAGTGCTGTGTGGTGGAAGAATTGGGTCATATGTCATTACCCCAAGTGAAATGATCATTATAATTTTTTGTCCTAGACATTTTTCCATTATATATTTGAACCGTTTAAAACAGCACAGCATCCTAAGATGGTAATTGGTATGATGATGGCTGAACTTGGCAATGAGAATATGAAACTTGGGATTTGGTGAGGATTTAAAACTCAGTTCAAGCAGTTTCAGTCTGTGCTCCAGGGATCCCTAAGGGTATCTGAGATGCCTTGGGGGTGCCAAGATGGGGATAAGAGAGGACAGGCAGGTGGGATTCAGGCCCATTGGGCCTGTGGGAGCATCTTCCTTGTATATTGGAGCACCTTTTTTATATACTGAGATTCCCTACAATATAATGTGAAGAAAGAAAGAAATTTTGAAAATGACTGATTTAATCCAACTCTCTTATCCCTTTTTTTTTTTTTTTTTTTTTTTTTAGACAGAGTCTCGCTCTTTCGCCCAGGCTGGACTGCAGTGGCGCTATATTGGCTCACTGCAAGCTCCGCCTCCCGGGTTCACGCCATTCTCCTGCCTCAGTCTCCCGAGTAGCTGGAACTACAGGCGCCCGCCACCACGCCTGGCTAATTTTTTATATTTTTAGTAGAGATGGGGTTTCACCGTGTTAGCCATGATAGTCTCGATCTCCTGACCTTGTGATCCGCCCACCTCGGCCTCCCAAAGTGCTGGGATTACAGACATGAGCCACCGTGCCCGGCCTCCAACTCTCTTATCTTACACAAAAGGTAACTTATGCCCAAAGAGGTAGAAAGCTGTGCTCAAGATCATGGCAATAGTTGGTGGCAGAGCTGCAGACTAAAATCAGGTCATGTATATAGTTTTTTTTTTTTTTTCTTTTTTGAGATGGAGTCTCACTTTGTCACCTAGGCTGGAGTACAGTGGCTCTATCTTGGCTTGCTGCAGCCTCTGCTTCCCAGGTTCAAGTGATTCTCCTGCCTCAGCCTCCCGAATAGCTGGGATTACAGGCACCCACCACCAAGCCTGGCTAATTTTTGTATTTTTAGTAGTGACGGGGTTTCGCCATGTTGATCAGGTTGGTCTCAAACTCCTGACCTCAGGTGATCTACCCGCCTCAGCCTCCCAAAGTGCTGAGATTACAGGCTTGAACCACTGCGCCCAGCCAGTATACAGTTTTTTAAAACAGTTTGATTAAATACTTACAAAGTCATGCATATTATCATTTATGTATGTATATAAAATACCATGCTTATACATGGGTCATGCATTATTTCTTCTAATTATGTCCCCTTCTCCCCACTTTTCCACCAACCTCAAATGTTGAATTTGTTTGCCCTGAAAGGTGTTTGGGGAAGGGTGCTTTGGATTTTTACAATTTGGAAACTCTTTTTCACTTTTCTGGCATAAGAAGTACAAAGTAAATTGAATAGGCCTATGAAGATGTTGAGTGTTTTTCATATGCAGAGAATTGAACCCCAAAAGAAAATGGTCTAATGGGGTTAATAAAGGTCAGCATTCCTCAGGGAACTGGGAAATTAATCTAATGGCTCAAACCTCTGAGGGGTTAATGGAAACTGTAAAGCAACAGCTCTGCATATTGCAAAGACTATAAATAGCTCAAAGTCCTGAACCACCTCCCGAAGCTGTGATATCCTCCATATTAACTTCAGCAGCTTTATGCCAGGCTAGGCTACAACCTGAATTTATTCCAGCTGCATCCAGAAGACCCTTGCAATATTTTTCAGCCATGACCAAAAGAGTGGGAGATGGATGGAAGGCTGACTGGTTGTGAATTATGTGCCAAGTCCCCTCAGAGTGAATGGTAAGGGTGTGTGTGTGTGTGTGTGTGTGTGTGTGTGTGTGTGTAGAGAGAGAGACAGAGAGAGAGAGGGAGAGAGAGAGAGAGGGAGAGAGAGAAAGAGGTATGGTGGAAGGAAATTTGTGTGTGGCATCTCAATTTGATTAGAGCATGTAGACCTCCTGAGGCTTAGAATCTTTTTTTTTTTAATCTTCATTTTTTTCCTTTGGTAATAGGATTTTGAATAACAGGACACGGTAGACTCATTTATGAGTCCTAGAGAATGTCTACTTCAACCTCTGCATTTTTCGTGCGAGGGGCCCCTGAGCCCAGAGAGGGAAGGTCACTGGCCTCATGCCTCCATCAACCAAGGACAGGGGCGCAGGTTTCCCCGTCGCCTTGGTGGAGATGGCTGCGCTTCCCCTGTGTTCCTGAAGCTCCCTGTCCCACTCCATTACATTTCCTGTCTCACCTGGGCGTTTGAATCTCCCGCTCACCTGTGACCTTCTAGATAGCAGGGACTGTTTTACTCAATTTTAAGGCCTACTGCTTGGCAGAGAGACATTGCAGGTGCTCAGAAAATTTTTGTTGATGGATTGAATAAATGAATGAATGAATGAGCTTTCTTAGGAGAAATCATCTAAGAGTCCAGTTTTCCTATAAGGAGGGACAGGAGGTTATGAGAAAAAGTTTCGAATAGAAGCCAAGGACTGCCCCCTCTTCTCTAAATGAAGAAATAATAATGCCTTTCATTTCTATAAAATTGATGGTTATAAAAAATGTTCATTTACTCCTCCTGATAACTTCTGAGAAAGATTGGGGAGGTATTTGTTATTCCTACTTCATGGATGAGGAAGCAGAGGCCCTGGAAGGCTCAATACTTGGTCAGGGCCACACAACTGCTCAGAAGCCAGGACTCCAGTTCTCCAGTTCTCAGCCAGAGTCATCTTTCTTACTCTGGGGTAGGTGTTCTGCTGGATTGCCTTAGGAAAACCTCGCAGGAAATTTCCGAGTGAGAGAAACCATGGCCATGCATTTGGCAAAAGAAAACCAGAGTTAGCATCTGTTTAGTGCTTTTTAGACTCTTTGATGTGCCTTCTCATAAATCATCTCATTGGTCCCCACAGCAGCCCTGAGATGCGCGGCTATCATCACTCACATCGCGTAGACGAGGCAATGAGTGATTTGCTCCTATCATCCAGTTGATAAATGATAGCATTGGAGCTAGGCCCAGGTCTCCATTCACCTGAGCCTCAGCTCCAACTACTGAACCACAGATCATCAGCATAGAGAATGATGAGAGAGGTCTGGGAGCAGGTAGGAAGAGTCCATCACCTAAGGAAACTGGATCCTGTGTATAAGAGGGTGGGCACTCCTGGACCAAAAGTTGGGCTGGAGATAGGGCTGCTGGGGAGACTTGGCTGCTGGGAGACTCTGATAGGCAGGTTTAGAACCCACAGGAGAGAGAGAAGTTGAGAAAGGAAAAATGCTGCAGAAGATCAGAAAGCAAGCAAAAATTAAGGGATAGGAAAGAAACCAGTGATTTTTATCAACAAGACATGAAAGGGAAAGAATGATGTAAGCCAAACAAATGTAGAGAAACAGAACATATAGTTCTCCCTGTGAAACACTTTTAAGCTGCAAAGTGTAAAGAGATGTTATTTTTGTATTTGTGACATTTTAGGCTTCCGCTACTTGCAATTTAAAATGAAAAAAAGAAAATCCCAAATCAACCTAACTTATTTCTTACCAAGTTAAGGAAAATGACAGAGGAAGGGCACAACGCTTAGCTGCTAATTGCCATTCTTTGACAACCCACGAAGACTATCCTCAGCTTATTTAAAATAAGCATGTTCTCAACTCTTTACTTTTCATCACTGACATCACTGTTGAGGAAAACGTGGTGAGAAAAGATGAAGAAAACACATTAGAAATCAGGAATCAGAGCAAGTTTAAGAAAATTATCATCATCATGAAGAGAAGGCCCTGGGACTGAAAGGGCAGCTCAGGGCACCCTTCAGAGGCAGGGGTGGGGTCACCTGGGGGGTTCCCTGGTCTTTGCAGCTCCTCTATTCCAAGTCCCTTTTCCCCAGAGGAGTGGTGAGGCTCTCTGCAGGGCTAAACCCTGCAATCTGGCTCTTCTCTTTGAGGTTCTGATTGATTTTGGATTTAATTTTGTCTTGCAGGCTTTTCTGATATATCTCCAAGCAGGAAACAATATTATTTTCTTTTCTTCTCTGTCAAAAGAGGGCAGGACCTTATAATAATTTTTCTTTGTGAAAGAGGATGAATTGAGATATTTGCAGGGTAGGAACGAATAAAAAAAGATCATAAATAAAAGGATCTCAGTAGGGCCTAAGGAGTGAACCCCAAACTATAATGGGTAGCTACTACAATCAAATTAACAGCTCCTCTTCCCAACCAAAGATTTCAGCTGCCTCACCACTGCCCCCTCCCCAACTAAACACTATTCCTAAACCTTCAGGTGAATCGGTTCAAACCCAAACTGGAAACTATATGCTATCTAGTGCTATTGGATTTATCAAAATATAATTTTCAAAAAGTAAAGAACATTGTTCTCCTACAAACATAGAATGAAAATGTATCAAATTTTTATTTAACTAATTAATTAATAAGGGAATCAGCTGGATGTTAAAACTATTCCCAAGAGAGGGCAGTAACTTAGACATCTAATTCTTCTTGGGAGAGGACCCTCCTTGGCTCCACAAAGCTGCACGGTGTGGCCACAGTTTTTGTCTTGCTGTATCGACCCCCTAAGTAGAAGGCAGGTAGATCAAGATGGAATCTACACTTCCGCAGAGTGCCCTCTGCACATAGATTTTCTGTTGTTAGACTTTAAAGGAGTATCCTCCTCCCCTCTTGGCTCTGTGTTGTCATGTACAGGATATAATAGACTTTTGCAAGGGGCGAATGAAACTGCTCTCTTTGGAAGCTGAGTTGAGTAAGATTGATTTTTACATGGCAGCTCCTTCTCAGACAGGCTTAAAATAAAAACGGTCGAGATGAGTTTGTGAGTAGGAATTGGAAACCAGACTTCAGAGTACCTTGCAAAGACTGAACTCCTTTGTGTTAGATGCTCACTTGATTCATCCTAACACAAAGCCCAGCACACAGTAGGTGCTCAGAAAATGTTTGCTGGATGAATCTCAAGAATTTCCTTTAGGCAGCAAGGACCCACTTTCCAGGAGCGGGTAGGTTGAGGGCTGGAAGAGTGAGGAGGCTGTCATGTTCTGCTGAATGATCTTTATTGCTGAGAACAATTTCTTGCTTTCACCCCCATTTCATATTCCAGCTCTTATTTTTTTTAAAGGGGAATATGAATTTGAGAGTATTTCCTCTTTTCTCCCTCATTCTTCCTCTTTGAATGTGATGATATCACTATCATAATCTTCATGGTTGACATTTTTCAGTGACTCACCACCTTACTATTTTGGTGGTTGTACATTTCAACAGATAATTGTCTTTCCCTCTCTCCTGAGCATGACACCTACTCACATCTAGAGACTTCCAACACAACAAAGCCTCACCAAGTAGCAACTCACTGAACCTGGTAGTGAAAGTGAGAGTTACTTATGAATGAAAGACAGTAAGTGAAGTTGTGGATGAGAAGACAGGCCTGCTCCACCAGGCATGAGCTGTTAGTCCTAAAAGTCACCCCGAGGCTCAGCATTCCTTAGACTAGGACAAAAGGGAAATCTCTTGGGAAATGAAGACCACTATCCTTGAAACTAAGCATGGCATAGGTGCTCTAAGTGGATTGAAGCCCTCAGGGTGCTTCATCGAGACACCCCTGAGGGAGAGGGGGAGCTTCTGAGAAGGAAACTCCGAGAGCATAGTGTTCTGGGGTTTGGTCATGTTTTTAATGGGTCAGAGGAGTTCCTCTGTCTCTGGGAAATGTCTCCATTTATGTTGTGGGTCTCTCCACAGGCAACATTCAAATTGGCCTCGTCAACTGAGACTCTGGCTAGAACTGACTTCCCCGCTGACCTGTCCTGCTTTAAGCCATCGTAAGTGACTTCTACTGCCCCTGACTCCCTTGGTAATAATATTATCTGGGGTTTACATGGTAACATTAAACATACCTGCTCATGGTATTTATTTAATGACGATTTTAAATTCTTATTGAGCTTGTAACACACTGAAATTTTGTGTATTAATTCTCTGTTTTGGCACCTTGACTGATGTACTAGCTTTATCATATCTGTAAAACTGCCCCATGTACATATTAAGAGGTTTTTATCATTTTGTGAGGATAAGGGACTCTTCAATGAGTAGGGAATCACTAATTTATAAAACCAGAAGCTCAGCCTCCTAAACCATAAAGACTTTGTCTTAGAGAGACCATAAAATACTGATAGGTCACAAAAGGTTAAGTCCTTTTTTATTATTTAACTTTCCTGACATTTATGACTTGTCTTCCAGGTAAAACGGTGTGCATTTTGTAACAGGGACAATGCATTATTGTTCATTGAATTCATAGCACCCAGCACAGGGTTTTGCCTATAGTTAATGCTCCGTAACTACTTGATATTATTTGAGGGTTTAGGTTCGATAATGAACCCAGGTTCACTCATTCATTCATTCATTCCACACAAATTCATTGAACATCTTACTATGTGATGGGCACTGTTCTGGGCACTCAGGATTCAATAGCCCTTGCCCTCATGGAGCTTTTATTCAAATAGGGGAGACAGACAATAAATAAGACAAAGAAGTAAAATATGCAGTATGGTAGGTAATGATAAATACCAGAAAGAAAAACATAAAGGAGGAAAGGTGCATGCAAAGTGTTGGTGGGTAGTCAGGAAAGGCCTCACTGAGAAGGAGATTTTTGGAAGTGAAAGAGTGAGTTATATGGATTTCTGTGGGAAGAGCTTTCAGAGCAGAAAACACAACAAGTGCAAAGACCCGGAGGGAGGGTGTGCCTGGCATGTTCAGGAGTCCCTACTCTGGCCCACCAGGCCCTGGAGGATCTGGTCTTTGGCCTCTATGACCTCTTCTCCTCCCACTCCCTACCTCTTTCTCTCCACACCACCCCACTGACCTCCTACAGGTGACCTCCTACAGGTGGGAAAGAGTATACCACCTGGACCTCTTGTCTTCTCCTCTCACCAGAAGGCCTGCAAGGTGGACAGCAGGCCCTCCTGACCTAGCCCTTCGTTGCATGGGGCTTGAGCTTTCTCTTGCCCCTGAAGCCTCAGAATGGGGCCACTTCTGGAAGGACAAATGGCAGTGTCCTTCAGTGCAGTGTTTTTAGCAGAAAGTTGTCCATGGTGGAAAGGATGGACGAAGCTGCCTTATAGCCAGTAGGAACATAGTTCACGTTCAAAACAAGGAAAGCAGATATGGAGGAAAGGGAGGGGGAAGCTCGAGGTGTCTCAAAAGACCATCACTAGGAGACTACCCCACTGGCATCCTCTTGAAGTGAGATGAGACTGGCCTACCCTGAGATTACCTCAGCTGGATGTTCTGGCTCCAATTCTTCAAAAACTTGCCCCAGTCTTCCCATCTGTAACTCTGAAGTCATTAGTTCCAAGGCTTTCCTGGAGATGTGTTGTAAAGTACTGCCAGCCCTGCAAAGGTTTGCTACCTTAAAAAAATCATTTTCTATAGAATTGCTATTCAAATATAGAAAAACAGAATGGCAGGAAGCCAATGGGGGAGGATCACTTGAGCCCAAAAGTTTGAGGTTGCAGTGAGCCATGATCGTGCCACTGCACTCCAGCCTGGGTGACAGACCTTGTCTCGAAAACAAAAGAAAAAGAAAAATACAATGGAAAAGGCCTTGGGAAGAATTAATCAGAACAATGCTAATGTATTCTCCTCTCAGTGCTTCTAAAGCTTTAGATCATGGCTGCTTCTCAGGCTGATTATGGGTTCAAATAACAAAGGGATTTAGCAGGCAGACAACTCTTTCTAGCTATCAGATTGAGGAAGCTGGAACTAGGAATGAACTTTGTTAAAAAAGTTTATAATCTTTATTCCTTTATGTGGGAGTTTTAATACAGGTTAGTTTGGGCAAGATGACTTGAATAAAGAAAACAAGCTCTGTCCTCCCTGACTCCTCACACTGTCAGCTCCTTGGGGCCTCAGCCTGAGAACTGAGCAGGATTGCCTATCACCCACCACTGTCCTGGGCGACACCCACTCTTCATGGTGTCACCTCAGGGCCCAAAGCCCCCAGAGCTGGGACTTGACTACCCACTTCTCCTGCCCAGTGGGTAGAAGCAAGGAAGGTCTTGCAAAAATAAAAGCTGTGGCCATCAAGTAGAGGGGCGGGGGAGGAGGTGTGCGAGCAAGGCTGGAGGACAGCCCCCGCACCCACCCCCCCCCCAGATGGGTTATCAGTTGTTGCATTCCCTTGGAGAACAATTTATGACTGAGGAGGCAGGTTCCAGAGGCTTCAGCAGAAATCAAAAGGCAGCAGCAGTTATTACCTCGTCTGCTCCTCACATCTCTCCTCTCCATCTCCCAGCTTTTTTTAATATAAGGGTCTGCTGTTGTGGCCTCGAGAAGCCCCTGTCTATTCTCATACTCATCATCTCTCGTAGAACAAAGTGACAGTCAAGGGCAGTGCAACGGGGGACTTGGTGGTTTCCTAACAGTGAATCATAGTAATAGTGAGCCACTCAGTGCCAGCCACAGGGCTAAATTGTTCTATGTGTATTATCTCGGTCAGTTGGTCATTATTGTCCCCATTTTATTAAGAAGAAAACTGAGGATGAGACCACATTGTCAGTGGTGGAGTCCGATTTTAAGCTCCAGGTGCAAGTACTTAAAACACTCCCCTCTGCTGCCCACTACGGCTGCAGGCTTCCTGCACACTCCAAGCTGTCTGCAACAGGGTTGTCCTGTGCACTGTGTAGGGGCCACTGTGCTATTTAAAGACAGAACTGAGGCTCTTTTTGAGTACTTAGCTGCTAATTAAGTGTTGACGAGTCTCTGTTTCTCCTTTAGCTCTTTGTGTTTCAAGCACAGCCTCTTGTCCAGCAGCATGGACACTGCCTGGAAGCTTATTAGAACTGCAGACTCCTGGATCCACCCACCCCAGGCCTGCTTGATCAGAATCTGCATTTTAACAAGGTCCTCCTTGGTCCAGTGTACCATTTGAGAAGCTCTAGAGGTGTTTTTGCTATACAAAAGCTAGTTCAAGGGCTTCTTTCAGAATGGGGGCTGGGGCAGATGCAACACCTAGAAGTCCCATGCTGGTGTGTCCCTGTTGTCAGAAACAACGATTTCCCTGCAAGGGATGGGGAAAGCCAAACCCAGTTTTAGTATCTGTTTCCAGGGGAATGAACAAAATAGCCCAAAGAAATACTCTCAGCAGCTCTCTGAGTTAGGCAGTTCTGCCAGTGTGCAAACGCTAGATGGCAATGGATGGCCAGGCACGAGCGGGAAGCAGGCACAGCTCTGTCACTGTCAAGGGGCAAGACAAAATGATAAAGGCAAGGTGCCGGGGGAGGAAGTGCGCTTGAGCACAGTTGGGTTGTGAAGGGAGATTGTTGGGATAATATTAAAGAAACTGAGACTTCACCAGCAAGTCTGGGAAGGTTTTTTTTGTGGAATGAGAGATTTGGGCAAGAGTGATTGCTTCTTTTTTGCCTCTAGCTATGTTAAACACACCAGTCTCCCCACAGGGGAGGGATGTCAGCAGCTGGTATGGTGAAGCTGAGGGAATTAAGCATGAGTCAAAAGTTCCTAATCTACTCCCTGAGGTCAGGGAGGCAGTGGCAGGCACTCTGCAACATTGGTTAGTGAAAGCTGGCCTGAGGGAATGAGCACATCCTTTCCCACCATGCCCTGTGCTGGCATGATGTGCCCACATGCTGCCCCGGTGCTCGTGGGTAACACCCTCATGCCTCTTAAAGACTTGGAGGTGAAGTGCTTGGATCACAGTCCTCTTGTGTCCAGCTGTTTGGCTGAATCTGGGGTGGAAAAAAAAAGCAGAATTATCCTGGCTCCTAAATTTCTCTTTTCTTCACCCTCCACAGATTCCCTGGGACTAACTTGTAGGGTGCAGCCCTGTTGCGCTCATATTGGAGAGGCTGGAGTCCATCTTTGGACTTGAGGGACTTGGCTTCTAAGAAAACAAGGCAAAGGAAAGTTTTGTGAAATTCCCCAAATTGTAGGGTCACCTTATAGAGCTGGCCTCTTTTATTCTATGGTGGTTGGTTCCAGGAGGACCCTCTCATTTGGTCAGTGGAGCCAAAAGTTGAAGAATTTTGTTGGAAAGTCGTTGAAGAAAAAGCCATGTTTTCTTGACTTGTTGGTGAGAGTGCTGCCTGAAATATCTTGGAGTCATGACAGGTGGGTAGAGACACATTATTCTTAGAGATTTCAGTGTTTAAGTTCAGGATCTGGACTTTTGCAAGTTATTCTCTTTCTCTAAGCTGAATTTAGGCTTGGCTGGACAGCTGACCAGTGCAGAAGTCTACAAGCCTATAGGTAATAGGGTTCAGAATTATAGGATGGATGCTAGAAATTATTCTGTCTCTCTCTTGCCTTGTTCAGATGGGAAAACTGAGGCCCAGAGAATTCCATTTGGTTTATTTCAGCAAAACATAGGCAAGTGCCCACTCTGGGCCAATCCCTGTGCTGGAGATCTAGGTTATAATGAAGAGTATGAGACACAGTATCTATTAGTATATGGATTAGTGATCAGCTTATCCATCTAGCTTATGATTCAACTTGTAAGCCCAGGTCACCTGGCTGGCCTGCTGGTGAGTGATGAACACAGGCATAGACTATGGAAGGATTCATTCCTTCTTTCTTCTCTCCCTCCCTCCCTCCTTCCCTCTCTCCCTGCCTTCCCTCTTTCCTTCCTTCCTTCATTTTTTTTTTTTAATTCTGATGATATTTTAAACCTTGAGGGCTTTGCATTTACCGGGTGGAAATGAGTAAGCAGCAATATTAGTGATTCCAAGGACATGTTTGATCACTTTTCTCCTTCCCCAAAGGCCTTGATACAAGACATAGTGCTTTTAGACCTGAGGAAGCAAATTTATTTATTTTTTAATTTATGGGAACTTGCTTTGACTTCTAAGAGGGGAAAAAACCAAGCTAGTACACTTAAAGGCTTTTTTTTCTTTTCTTTCTTTCTTTCTTTCTTTTTTTTTTTGCTTGAGGAAATACACCTTCTGCGATAGATAAACTCAAAAATACCCCCAGGAAGATGCTGTCCAAACTGCAACCCAACCACAATTTACAGTGGGCTGCCCTCATTCTCCAAGTTCTACTTCTTTTCTTTTAGGGTGTATTACTTGAGTAGGTTTTGTAGGTAGAAATAAATGGTGAATTAAAAATAAAGATGTTACCATCTTTTCTGGAAAATTGCTAGTGAATGGCTGCATCGATTACACAGTGGTATGCAATGATATGAATATCTCAGGTAAATAGACCCCCAGCCCTCCTCACTATTGTGAAATCTGGTAAAGGCTACAGTTTGGGCTTCTGTGTCTGTGCTGACCAACAGGAAGAATTAGGGGCCTAAACATCAGGCACTTGAAGTTTGCATATAATTGAGCTTCCGGACCTCTAAAAATCTTACATTTTATTCACAAACACAGGCATCTGCTACTAATTAAAGTATCAGGGTATAATTATACCCTTTCTTATTAGTAGATATGGAATCTGACAGTTGCTTAGATACAAAATAAGCAAGTGCAGATTGCGTTCTGCACGCTCTTCACAGGCTAGGGAGACAGAACAACAGAATTTTCAAATGCTCTGTGTAAATGAGTCTTGTTGCCCAGAAAATGTGAAGTTCTGATTTATCATTGGTAAATTTGCCTAGGAACAGATGTTAATCCCATCACAACTCTGTGATTTGAGCTTTAATATCATTCAATTCTTTCCCTTGCCCGGTCCCCTCACCCCTGCACTGCACCCTAACCACAAAACAAAAAGCACGAGTCTTTCCAAGATACACACAGTTAAGGCCTATCATCTAACAGCATTGCAGGGAGAAAGCAGTTGTGGCTTCCTCAGGAAATTCTAGAGCCTGAAGAAACTGTCTAGAATGGCAGGGCTGTGTTGTGGCTGGCTTAGCCATTGGGTTTGTCCAAGGTCCACTTTGGGCTCAGTGGTGTGGATTCTGTGTCCAGGGAGCCTTGTGGTCATTTTAAGATATCCTCTCCCCATTGCCCAGCTATGTCTTCACATCATATAATCAGAGAAGTTCCCTGCTAACCCATCCGCTCCAGGAACTTGGGGACCAGGCCTTTTTTTGGTCACCTGGTATATCACCAGTGTCTAGTTTGTTGCTTGGCCCTTAGAAGGTGCTTAGTAACTACTTACTGAAAGAATGGATTCTGTTGAGCCCTTACATGCATATAACCCTGGGAAAGGTGACACTTTCAACCTCAGTAGTCATTTACTCCTCAGATTGTGTGAATTGATTAGATCAGGAGTTGGCAGGCTATAGCTCCAAGGCCAAATTCTGCCTGCCAGCCTGAATCTGTGTGGCCTGTGAGCTAATAATAATTTTTACATTTCTAAATGGTTGGAAAAAAAAGCAAAAGATTTCATGATACACAAAAATTATATGGAATTCAGATTTTTGTATCCATAAGTAAAGTTTTATCAGAACACATCTATGGCCACTTATTTACGTTTTGTCTATGGCTAATTTTGCATTATAGTGGCAGAATTCAATAGTTGGCAACAGAGACCATGTGGCCTGTGAGGCCTCCAATTGTTACTATTTGGCATTTAACAGAAAAACGTTTGATAGTCCCTGGATTAATTCGATCATTCCTCAGGGTTAGCTTTTGATGTTGGAGGAATGGGATGGAGGAGGGAGAGGATACAGGGGTGAATCACAGGGCAGGCTAGCTAGGAGGCGAGAACAGCCAGCAGTCTGGATGAGCACTTCAGCCCTCATCACACTTGTGCCAGCCCTGGCCCTTCCACTGTGGAAGTTTCCAGTTTCTCATTGTCATTCTGATGAATGCCCTCAAGGAACACAGCCATGATCATTTCTCAGACTGCTGCACTGTTTGGATGCAAAGGACTGTATCTTTTTGTTGTCTCTTGGTTGTTGTAAATTCTTAGTTCAGAATGCTCTTTCTTTGTCAAAGACATAAAATTTTGCGTCTCAGACAGTGTTTGGGTAATAAATCTGTATGTGTGAATGAGCGTGAGCTGGAGCTTGTCTTTGGAAAGCAAATGTCTTTAGTCTTTAGCCACCCAGCAGGCACCCCGAACAGCTGCCTCACATCTTAGCTTCCAGGACGGTGTTGACCCCCACTGGCTGGGTACCACAAGCTTTCTGTTTCTGAGCTCTTAGCCAGGGTGGAGCCCTACCCTTCCAGAGATGTGCCTTTGTGCTTAAGCTGGCAAGAATGCAATCAGCCTAGTTAAAATTTTGATAATCCACTTGATCCATCCCAGTTATAGGCTCAAATCCCAGGAGGCATCTTATAGACCTGAGCCTTATTTCTCTGGAGTTTATAGGAGATCTTCCAGAGCATATAGCATCATACTGTTTTCTTATTAGCCACCTAAATTCTGAATTAGAGTCTAATTTTCTCCAAACCCTACTCGTCTCTGTGCTGGTCCCAGCCTCTGGGTGCCTGGAGACCTGACTCATTTATATCTGTAAAAAATGCCCAGTGTCTTTTGATGGTATATTTAATGGATTAGGGGATAGGTTTGCTTTCTGAGTGACAATGATTAACACCAGCATTGTTTACCTTAAGTAGACCTGGGTTTTGAAAATCAAAAACAATAAGCAGATTTTCATGCCTTTTTCAAGAGTTGACTAACAGGCTTCCTGTGGGAGCACTAGCTAGCTGTCTGATCTGAAAGGGTTTATTTTTAAAAGTAATATAGGAAATGGTTTGTGGAAAGAAAATGCAAATTTCTACTTTCTAAATAATACTTACCATTTGTTGCATCTCTTATGTGCCAGATACTTCTCTAGGTATTCTGTATATATTTTCTCTAATCCTTACCCAAATCTTACAGGATAAATGTTATCTCCATTTTACAGAGGCGGAAACTGTAACTGAAATAGGATGGATGGGTTGCCTGAGATTCCACAGACAGGAAATGGCATAACTCAAACTCAAACCCTTGTAGGTGTGACTTGGAGGTCATGGGTGTAACATCACATTATACTGCCCCTCTGGACTGACACTTCAGCTATCTCACACTTTAAGGACAGGTAGAACTTTAGAAAGAACCGAAACGCAAAGAAGTTGACAAATGAGATATGTGACCCAGCCAACATGTGGTTATTCATCTTAAATGGTAAAGCCCCATGTTTCCTTCCTTCCTTCCTTCCTTTTTTCTTTCTTTCTTTCTTTTTTTTTTTTTTGGGAGACGGAGTCTCGCTGTCACCCTGGCTGGAGTGCAGTGGTACGATCTTGGCTCACTCCAACCTCTGCCTCCCAGGTTCAAGCAATTCTCCCACCTCAGCCTCCTGAGTAGCTGGGATTACAGACTTCTGCCACCATGCCGGCTAATTTTTGTATTTTCAGTAGAGACGGGGTTTCTCTGTGTTGGCCAGGCTGGTCTCGAAAACTCCTGACCTCAGGTGATCCGCCCGCCTTGGCCTCCCAAAGTGCTGGGATTACAGGCCTGAGCCACCGTGCCCAGCCCAAAGCCCCATGTTTTCTTTAGCTAAAAGCTAAAAGTTTCCATCTCCTTCCTTACTAGACATTAAGAATAAAAAAGGTTCAAAACAATTTAGTTAAAATTTGTCTATTTATCGTTTAATGGGTTCAAAATCCAACAGAGATAAGAAAGCATATAAAGAAAAAAGACGAATGTTCGAGGTGATGGATATCTCAGTTACCCTGATTTGATCATGACACATTGTATACATGTATCAAAATATCACATGTACCCACCCAATATATACAACTCTTACAGACCAATAAAAAATTTAAAAAGTAAAAAGCCCAGCTCCCACCCCTGGGATGGTTCTCTTAGGCCTTTTTGTAGGCCTATGTCAATATGATGGATAGCAAAAATGGTCAAAGTTTCTCTCCTTCCACTACCTATCCCTCTTTTCTCTGTGACTTTGAAGCTGCTTCTGTCAAGAAGTGGAGTCTGCTTCCCCATCCCTTGAATCTGGGCTGGCCCTGTCACCAGCTCTGTTCAGTGGAATGTGGCAGCAGTGACTAAGTGCCAGTTCCCATCCTAGGTCTTGTGCGCTTGCTTTCTTTTTCTCAGAAACTTGCTGAGCTACCTACTACCGTGTAGGCAGGCCCAGGCTAGGCTTCTGGAGGATGAGAGACTACATGGAGCTGATGAATTACCTTAGCAAATACAGAAGCCCTGAGGACAAAGGATGTTTTATGTGTGTGACTTGAGCAGCTAGGAGGTCAGGGTGAACTGAGTGTTGAGATATGATGTAGCTATTAACCCTGTAAGCCAAAATGAGGACTTCAAGTTTTATTCTAAGTGTGTGATAGCAATGAATGAACAAATGGGCAAATAAAAAAATGAATGCAGGAGTGAATGATACCAGCAGGTGAAAAGAGCAGCCATTGCTTGACATGTACAACTCATCTAGGATTTGAAACTCAGAGAAGATCCAATCCCATACTGCTCAGTGACAGGATCACAATGAACATGGTTGGTGAAATTAAAGAGACCAATCTGTGGGTACCATGTAACTTAATCTCTGTTGGTTTCTTTCATCATTTGGAATCCTTGGTGGACATTAGATGAGTCTTGGTATTGATTATTGATTTCTGATACCCACACTGAAGTTTCAACCACAGTGAAGTGGTGGTTATCAGCAAAGAAATAAAAACAAATGGGAGGCCTTTCACCACGGGGCTTCTTGGGCTGGTGTGGAAGAAAACTCAGAGAAATAATTATCAGTCCCAGGTTGAAATCTCTGCTGGCCCACTCCATAATATTTTTTCTTTTCCTTAACAAAATGAAAGAGATTTCTGATGTCATTGGACTTTGATAATATGAAGGTATCTGCCATGCTGGAAAATGAATCAGGTAGCTTTTGCTGCATAACAAGCCACTTCAACACTTGGTGGCTCTTGATTCTGTGGGTTGGCATGGTTCTCCTGACCTGGCATGGCCGGAATGATGGCCTTCCAGATGGGCTTTCACTGAGTCTGTGGGCAGTTAGTGGATTGGCTTGTGACCAGTCCAGGATGACCTCACTTGCATGGGCTGGTGGTTGGCCGGCTGTCAGCTGGGACACTTCCGCTCTCCTCCATATGGACTCTCATCCTCCAGGAGGTTAGCTGGACCCATTTACATGGTGGTTGTGTTTGCATGGTTCCTTGAGCAGTAAGAGAGAGGGCAAGTCCCAGGGTACAATTGCTTTTCTAGCCTCCAGTTATCTTGTACTTATTGTTAACATCTCATTGGTGAAAGCAAATCTCATGATGAGTCCGGATTCAAGGTGTGGGGAAATAGACTCTACCTTTTGATGGGAGAAGTTGTGAAGTCACATAGCAAAGAATTTTTGACTATTTTTTCATATAGTCTGTCACAGTGTATGAGAGTGTATCTTTTTTTTTTTTTTTTAATTCAAACACTTTCAAGACACTACATTAAAAAAAAACTTGTTTAATTTCTTTCAGGCCGGGGACTTATGCTAATTCAAGTAGCTGACAGAAATCTTTATGATTTTATCTATGCATATTGTATTCAATTGAAGTTACAGGTAGATATTTTTGGAAATAACTTTACTTGGAAAGTATGATGACATATGAGGATCTTCTATAAGTTGCCAAATAGTTTTCCCATCCTTTTAACATTCTTAACAGAATGTTATTCACCTAAGGATAAGAATTCTATCATTAGTTAGACTCATATTTATATTTCAGTTTCAGGCAATTTCTATGATGCAAAACTAGGTCCCTCCTTGAGAGGTGAGGGTGCTTGCTATTCAAAGTTAGGAAGAGAACATGATGTCTGGTGAGACAACGCCATACATATTCCTATAGGAAAATGTACTTTCTAGTTCTAGCCTATTGTAAAACAGATGCATGACCTTGTGAAAGTCATTTAACTTATCTGGGTTTCAATTTCTTTATCTACACATGAGAATTTTCCTTTTTGTGTTCAAGTCTATGATGGTTCCTCTGGGCTTCCTGGAGAGGATCTCTTCTGTCTGGGAGGGATACTACCACCTCCAGAACCACCCAGAAATTGGCTCCTTCCACCTGGGATTCTGGATAATATAGATTTCTATAAAGGGTTTCAAAAGTAAAAAAAAAAAATAGCTGGATTGAACTACATTCTTTATTTTATTTTTTGATACAGAATTTCGCTCCTGTCACCCAGGCTGGAGTGGAATGGTGAGATCCCGGCTCACTGCAAGCTCCGCCTCTCAGGTTCAAGTGATTCTCATGCCTCAGCCTCCTGAGTAGCTGGAATTACAGGCACCTGCCACCAAGTTGGCTAATTTTTGTACTTTTAGTAGAGACGGGGTTTTACCGTGTTGGCCAGGCTGGTCTCGAACTCTTGACCTCAGGTGATTCACCCGCCTCGGCCTCCCAAAGTGCTAGGATTACAGGCATGAGCCACCATGCCCGGCCAGGTTGAACCACATTCTTTAAAAGGCAGGAGATGGAAGTGCCAGGACCTTACTGGACATGAGGAACTCCACTTGGGATGGGGAGGACTTGACAGAGGCCTCCTATCCCCTTGAGGGCCAGTGGTAGTAGAGTCTTCTCTGGGGCAAGCACAGGGGAAGGGACACCTGCAGCCTTGATCTTTCAACTGTTCTTTCACCCAGGGATGTTCTGCCCTTGGCGAGAAGGCACAGGCAGTAGCAGGGACTATGGAAGAGACTGCAGCCATCCATTTGATGACCTCTGTAGGGGTTCCTCAAATGAGCCATTTGTGTGGCTGGCACCAAGGGAGGCTGACACATGAGCCAGCCCCTCAGCTGGGTGATAGCCCTGAACACCGCCACTCCCATGCCGCCTGGTCTTGGAAGTTTGCTGTACACTCTACTTCTCATTAGTTTGACTTTGAGGGCTGTTTGCTTTTCTCTTTGGGTCTATTGCCCTGTGAATACCTGAAGGACATTTGACTTGCCTTACTTTTTGTTTTTGGCATGAGGTCCTGGGCCAGACCCTACCTTCCTCCTTTTATAGAAACCACTGAATCAGGAAGAAAAGTGCTCCCCTGGGCCTTTCTGTTGACAGTTAGGCTCAAATTATGGGAGTAAAAAATTAAATGTGTCGAGGGTTCAGAAGGTTGCAGAAATGTTTCATGCTGTCAGGTATGGTGGGGCATTGGATGAAATGGAGATGGCATGTTCCAGCTAAAGACTGTGAAGCCCAGTTTTGGAAAACACCATGAACAAAATCTGCTTTTGGTTGGGTCAACAGGCTACCTCTCTGAGTACCTCAAGAGTTAGAATGAGCTTCACATGGAGCCAGCCTGCCTTGTTGGAAGATGCAACCATTAGCTTTTTACCCCAGCAGCCTCATGCCAGATTCGTGACTGGGTTCCTCAACCACCTTCTCATTCTCCTTGGGATGGAGCTTTTGATTTTCCGCTTCCTACCTTGAGTGGTTCTCAGGGATAACCCTTCAAGCAAATCTCCCTCCTGGGTGCTGGGCCTGACTGGCTCCACTTCTGGATGATGGGTTGAGTCAGATGCTGAGACACAGGGAGGATTTGACATTCAATGATACCACATTTTACCTGCGGGAATGGAGCATCTTCCTTCCTGGGGTGCAGAGGTGCTTCCTCCCTTCCTTGGCCTCATTTTGAACTTTTTTCTCAATAAGCTGAAGGAAATTAGAGCGGATGAGGACATTGGCAGTGGAAACGGAGAGTTGGGATGGGTGTGAGAGATATTTAGGAATTAAAATGGACTGTATTGGATGTGGGGTAGTGGAGAGGGTAGCATCTGGGTGAGTGTCCAGGTTTGTTTTCAGATTGCTGACGGTGCCACTCCATGAGATGGGGACTGATATAAAAGAAGTGGATGGCCACTATTGCCTTAAGTGACTGTCCATAAGAGTTACCCACTTTGGTGCATTGTTTCCTCAAGAATCACTACCAAGGTCCCCCTCAAATGGTTCTTGACAGGAGCACATAGGGAAGGCCAGTAGCTCTAAGTATTCACAAAGAGCAAATAATTTGCAGCTTCAAAGCACACCCCCTGGAATACCAAGGCTGGCTGCCTTACACAATCCCGGGATGTTGAGCCCAAATCATTGCGACATTGTTGATGTGAACATATAAAGAACAAATTAACCTGCTTTGGAATGAATGATTAGATTCTGCTCAGACTTGACTGCTTATGTTTCCTGCAAACTCAATTTAGTGTTGGTCTGAGAGTGCATTGCTCTGCAGCACCAATTTTCCCTAATGGCCAACGTGAAGCGGGTAGGTGAAACCCTTCAGGCTCCAGGAGTAGGGTAGTGATGATGCACGTGTGCCAACCCCAAATCTGAGAACCTGAATCTAGCTTGGCCCTCACCAGCCTACCTAGTCAGTCAGTGGCAGATAGAAATCCTGATTCCAGGTACTTGTGCCCTTCAGTTCGGGAAGGCATCTTTCCTGATGCAAGATCTGGCAAAAAACCCAGCATCTTCATCTCCTATGGCTACCAGTGCATTGGGCTGCATGTTTCAGAGCTGGCTGGTTTGTGTGGAGGAGATTATCAGTGCAGAAAGAATAGACTTGGGCCCTGGCAGAGAGAGAGGGAAGGAGAGGGAGAGAGAGGATCCACATAGACACAGCCCCTCTCCCCACATAAAGAAATTACTGCCGAGAAATGAGTTATTTTTAGATGAATGTGTATTTTTGGAGTATATCCTTTAAAGTGCCTTCATATTTTAGTGGGATTGTTTTTGAAATAAATAGTTTCAAAATGTATGATGTGATTTCTACCCTTTTAAAGCAGAGTACCCTAAAACCAATTCAGCCTTAAAACATCTTTTTATAATTATGAAAAATTTCAAGCATATACAAAAGTGAGAGCGTCATGTGATAAACCCCATGTACCCAACAGCCAGCCTCAACAATTCATAGCCAACTTTGACCAACCTTATTCCATCTATATTTCCCACTCCCCTCCTCTTCCATAGATTATGTAAGTTCACCTTTTCTATGAGGACCTAAGGTCATCATTATGAACAGTACTTACATAGTATGTGTGGTAGTAGATATTACCCTTCAGTGTATTTCTCCTATCTGTATCCTTGCCTTTACCAGAACTTCCCATAGTTTGTCTTCTGTAATCCAGTCTGGAAAGGTGTTGAAATTCTATGTTAAGTAAGAACACATAGAGTTTGAGAGAGACTTTCCTAGCTGAATTTTAATACCGGGTTTACCTTGGGCATTCACAGGCTCTTTCTGGAGAATTGAAGTTTAGGACTTTTCATCTCTTAAAAATGAGGGTGTTTTATTGTACTGTGCTGTGGTAGCACTTTTTTTCCCTTTGAAAATGAAGTCATTATTAATAGATGCAAAGAAATGGAAAAAGATTCATTTTTGAGAAGGATTTTGAGATAGGCATGAGGAATTCTGAGTATGCTGAGTACATCATTTGCTGCATGAAGATGATGCGGCTCCTCTTGTTCTGAGCTGCAGCACCGTCTCTGTGGCTTCACTTAGGGGCTATTTTGAGGAACTGCACTCAAGTTTGCACCAAATGCCTCCAGACTGTTATGTTTTTCTTCCACCCTTCCCCCCTTATTTGCTATCTTTTTAGCTTTCTTGGTTTTTCACTGTCTCTGCTGTTTGAAGTGCTTCAGTATGTGGAGAAGAACTATGAGTTTCCAGGTCAACCAGATAACCATGCCTGTTACATCAGTGACCTATCAGTGTGTATGAAATTGAGTATCTAGGCCCTCCTGTTCCAGAAAAGTGCATGAGAACTTCCTGAGCTTGATGTGTATTTCCCGTGACAGGCTCTGAGGATAAAGATGCAGACAAGGCTTGTGCAGCTGGAGGTTCAGTGGGGTGGTTCAGTAAATGGGATCATAAAGATGGGGAGAGAAAAGCTTGAGGGTCCTTCAAAATCTCTTGCTGCTGTGCAGTCAACAAGGGCTACCTGCACGTTCCAGTGTCTTCTAGCACCTTCTGGCATCCTCTGCATGGAGTGTCATTCCCTGGAATGTACAGAGGGTAAGCACGTGGATTCTGAGAAGTGAGTGAGCTGAGCATTTGGGGGATGTTTCAACCTTCCGAACGTAACTGGAAGAAACTGGGATGTAGAAGCTGTTTCACTCGTCCCTTTCTCTCCTTTATTCCCTCTTAATCTCTGCCGTAAGCGTTTTTCCATTTTAGGTTATCTGCCTTTCACAGACATTTGGTAAAAATATATATATATTTTTCGGAATGGAAACCTGAAGGTGTGCCATCACTCCTAAACACTGAGGATGCTCAGTGTTTTTGCTCTGGGGTATGAAACCACTCTTATTTTATTCAATTAGCTGCAGTTCACGACGAAAGGAGCAAGTTGACAGGGAGGCCTGGCAAAAGGTGGCATTCGTATGACAACAAACACCTCTATAGAACAGCATATTTATGAAGTGCTTCCTGTCAAGATTAGAGTGGGGATGGCAGGCATCCTATTTTCGAGATGATGAATGTGAGGTAGAGATTCAGGAGCTTGGGCTGGTCTTTTATCCTCTCAATGTTTATCTTGTGTCTTCCTTCCTCACCCTACTCTGGGCCCCAAGACTTCTTCCCTCCCTGCTGCCCCTCACTTTTCACCATCACTATCCAGGCTTCTAATTCCCACCCTGGACTCAGCTTCCTCCCACACATACACTGGTGCAGCTATTTCTCTTTCTCCTGTTTTTCATCTTGTTTAAGTCTCTTTAGTCTCATAAACTTTCAGGTTCCACCACTGTGTCTTCTCAGGCTAAGAACAAGAGGTTTTTTCTTAGGTAGAAACCTCGTGCAGGAGAAAGAGGACTGGGGGATTTCTTGGCTCCTTCATTTCCATCTTGACTTAAAATATAATCAATTTCTTCAAAAGATGTTGACCAAGGGCCTGGAGATCACCAGGTGTCTCGACCATGGAGGCATCCAGTTTCCTGGGCTGTACGTGCACAAGGAACCCCAAGAATGGGCTTATGGTGGTGGTGGGGGACAGAGAACATTGCTGGGGAACTCACCCAGTGACTCAGGACAGGCCTGCAGTTGGGGCTTTCTCTGGGAAGGAGAGCGAGTCTTGGGCCCTGAATGCCAGGCCTGTGGGTGCCTCTGAGTGACGAGGCCATCATGGCACAAAGTAGGGTGGACATAGCAATCCCTCCCATTGCTCTTTCCTTTCTGTTCCTCTTCCTGTCACCAGAAGGAAAAATGGATAGTGATAACAATGGCCCAAGGAACATCCGGAGACTGAAAAGTGTCCCCCAGGCTGTCCAGGGGAGGTGATAACAAAAGAGCCACGAGTGGAATGATGCCTTTTGTCCGGAAACAACCTTAGCAGTGGTGGTTCTGGACTAAGAGCAACCCTCCAGATCTTGTTGAGATTCTTATTTATCTTTGTGTTAATCTCTAATGTAATTTTGAGTACTTGTTATGTGCCAGACATGATGCCCTGGGCCTTATATACATTAGCCATTTAATCCTAATCTGTACCTTATAGATGGACAAACTGAGGCCCATTTATAAAGTGTTGAGGCCCAGAGCTGTGTTACTCAGTGATTGAGTGCCACAATTGAGAGCTTCAGGGCCCATGATCTGAAGCAGCTCCTGCCACCACCCCTTTTTTGAAGCCTCAGCTGGTCCTTGGACAGGATGGAAGCTGGGATTAAACTCGAGGGTGTAGATTGCCTGACACCATGGTGGACACATGTTTTCTTTTTCTTTCCTAGGTTTCCTGCTCTATAGGGGTCAGTTTTCTCATGGTCTCCTGATTCTTTTTTCATTCCAGAGGTGAGTACTTCTTCTCAGAGCCTTCTCCGACCAGATTGGCTGCCCTCAAACTTCAATTTGGCTCTGTCTCTTCCTGTCTCCAGCTTGTGCAGGCAAAGATGTGGTTGCATCAGCCACAAGTTGTGGATCACATCCCCATGCCCCTTATGCGAATATGATAAATGAGAGAGACAGTGGAATTTTCTTAGGGAGACAGTGTGAAAATATGCTACGCAGGCATTCTGCAGCTGCTTTTGTCAGAGGCTTGTGAAACACTGAAAAAGGAGTGTGGGGAGGCCCATGCCATTGGTGGCTACCCTCCCACTGACAGCCCCAGTGTATGGTCAGACAAACGTGACATGGGGCTTCTCAAGGTGCAGGGAAGAAAGGCTTCTGAAAACTGAGTTTACAGATTGGAGCTGTGGGATACAAGTTTCAGAGGTCTTATATTCTCTGCGGTATATTCAGATCAGGGGGACCTGCTATACAGTTGGGGTTTTTCTGGCACCTGGTGATGGGATGCTGGCAGGGTGGGATGGGTGTGTGTGTGTGTGTGCACGCATGTGTGTGCATGTGCATGAGTGAGTGAATGTGTGTGTACATATGTGTGTGTGTGCATGCACACACTTACCTTTGTCTATGGGGGATTGCTACAAATAGCCACCTGATTAACTTTGGTACCTGTAGGCTGTGGGCTCCTGGCTGCTTGAGGATAGCACCCTGTGTAGAGTAAGCTTTGTAAAATACAGGTGGTGGCTCATCCAGGATCAGGTTTCTGGAGGCTGTATAATCCATTACAGTTGCATGCTCTGTTGGTTTAGAAGAACAACACCATCCTTGTTTATGAAAGCCTAACTAGTTGTAACTCAGATATCACAGACTAAGTATGTAGAGAGACATGTGTGGCAAGTTTGGTTCAGCATTTATCTTTAAAAAAATCAATGCCTGATATTACCTCAGCACTTTCAACATTTAACTATACACTTTTTAACATTTTTACACCTGTAACCTTTGCTTCGGCTCAAACCTTTGCATCTATTCTACCCCAGAAGGCTGAAAGAATCCCCCTTTCAAGCAAGGTGGTGCTGCTGCTCTCCCCTGTGTACCTTTCCTTGAAGTCTGAGGAATCTCTCTCTCTCTCTGTAAAGGAATTGAGAATGCATTTTATAGCCAAGATTTTTTTCTTGGCCCTCCAAGGAAAATTCCTGTGTATACATTGAGTTAAAAGGATAAAGACTCCAAACTCTGGTACAAAGCAGAAAAATGGATCCTGACATGGACGGTTTTAGTCTAAACAAGATGCCCCTGATAACAGAGATCCAAAGACTAATTGCATTTGTACTGGAAATAGATTCTCAGACTTTAGTTGCCCATAAAAGTGTTTTCTCCGCCCTGCCATCTTCCTAGCTAATTTGATGTACTTCCTGCTCATTGTAGCCATTCTTCCAGTAAGAAAATCTTGAACTAAACCATTAGACAACAGTGACAATTTTCAAGATACATATATAAGTCATTTTTGGATTAATATGGGTTATCCAAATTAGTACTTTTTTCATTGTAGTTTATAAATATGGTTTTCTAGTAGCTCAGATGAATGGACCACTGATACAGCCTAAGTTATTGTTTCATCACCTGTGGGACTGTTAAATTAAGTCTTTCATCTGGTCATGTAGTCTGACCCTAACTGGTCATTACCTTGCTATGTGTTGTTGGCACCTGGGGGCCCAGGTGAGGGTGGATGATTGAATGAGCACAGATTCAGCCCTTCGTCTGGGTGAGGAATTAAGCATTGTGGGATAGGTTTCCCTCTTTCTGTAAGGTGGAGGGAATGATGTATCCATTCACCTATCCATCCATCCACCCATTCATCTATCCAGCAAACATCTAAGGACCCCGTGGTGAGCTGGGAGTTTACAGCCTGGTGGAGAAGCCAACAGTCCCAAAGTGCTGGCAAAAGTTTATTTTGAGCAGACTGCTAGAGGCTTCGGACAGTCTGGTAGGTTGGAGGGGAGGATATAATTCAAGTTAAATGACATCATGAGTAAATTTTAGAAATTCTTTATTGAGGTTTAATTTACATATAGTAAAATGAATAAATCTTAAATGTACATTTGGTGGCTTTTTTTTAATAAGAATATACACCCATGTGACAACTGGGCCATCAAGACATAGAATATTTTCATCATCCTAGAAAATGTCCTTCCAGTCAATTCCCCCTCTGGTGATAACCACTATTCTGCCTTGTCACCATAAATCAGTTTTGCCTGATCTTGTGTTTCATAGCAATGGTGTCATACAGTTTGTACTTTTTGGGTCCAGTTTCTTTCACTCCACATCATGTCTGTGGGAATCATCCATGTTGTTGCATGTGTCACTGGCTTGTTCTAATTTTTGGTGAGCAGTATTCCATTGTATAACTATGCCACAGTTTGTTTATCCCTTCTCCTGGGCATTTGAATTGTTTCTAGTTTTTGGCTATTTTGAGTAACACTGCAGTGAACATTCACGTACAAGTCTGTTTGTGGACATACACATTCAAAGTGGATGAAACACAGATAAAGAGAGTCAAAAGATTTTCAGTTATTCAGGGTGAGGAAACTATAACAGAGAAATCCAAGGGTGATTGGACTTCAAAACAGGCTAAATGTGTCCCCTCTGAGATGCATTACCTCATTTGAATGTATTCATTACATGAGTTGTGTGAAGAAATGAATTAATCATGGTGCCTTCAGCTTAGTCATAGATTGTCTTGCAGGAAGGGAGGTTCCTAATGGACCCCATTTTCGACTCACTGGGGAAGCAGCGACCCTTGGGAGTAAAGCTACAAGACATCTCTGCGTTGAAAAGAGGACTGTAGGCTTCCCATTGTGTAAGAGAAATTCTGAATTTTCCTGTTGGTCCTGATTCCAGCTTCTGGGCAATAGTTTAGGCAGAGGAGGCAATGATGTGCCCTGCTCTCAGCCACTGAAGTTTCAAGTCAGAAGATCTCTAGTGCTCAAGGCTCTCATCTCCCCAGCTATGTGTATGTAGCAACATGGAAGGCCAGCGCCTTGTGATAGACAGTTTAATCTTACCTGCCTGCTGTGAGGTACACTCACCATCCCAGAGAATTGCAAAGTATAAATTGTCTCTTAACACTGATAAACAGTAAGGAGGAGGAAAAAGCCCTGACAAAATATTACAGCTTAATTGTATTTCTCAGCTAGGCTCAGGAAACCTGCTTCCTCCTTAGGCGAATGCTATTTACGAAGTCTCCCAGCCCCACAATAATTATTTCTTTAACCCCTGGTGGGATAGCACCTTAGCATGGAATGGGACTGCACTGCCAGGGAAGCTTAATGAGGCTGTCTCAGGTTCTTATGTGGGGGAGGTTTGCCTTCATTAGGTGCATGAATCACTGTGACTTCTGGCTTTGGGCCTCAGGGGTGGCAGGAGGACAGGCTGCCCCTGAAGATAGAGGCTGTTGGGGAAGGGGGTGGGGAGGAGGAGGCAAGACTTTCTGCTGGCCTGGTTTTCTAGTACACAGGTGTTTGCAATTCTAAATAAATGTGCAGTGTCAGGACTCAGCAGCCCATCAGCTGAGACTTATAATGAGGGCTGAGCAGGGAAATAAGATTGGCCTTCTTTGGGCACTTGTCATTATGTTGGGTAGACCCAAATTCAGGCCTAATTATGTGTGTGTGTGTGTGTATATATGTATATATATATATATATATATATATATATATACGATAGTCTGGAAGAACTGGGTTTGGGGGTGCAAGAGACAAGGGGGGTGGCCACCTGTCAGAAATATTGTGTGCTCTGAAAATCTCCCTGTGTGGAATCTGGAAGCTCACTGCTGTGAGCATTGTTTGTTTGTTTTTGTTTTTGTTTTTTTTTTTAAACTTTGAGCGATATCTTTATGCTTTCTGCAAAGTTTTGAAAAACACTATTTGAATAGCCAGTCAGAAAGAGGGGCCAGAGGCAAAAGCCTTTCCCCTTCACAGAGCAATGTCCACTGGTGACTTACAAAGTCCCATCTGGTGCCCTCGGCAAGTGATGGCTGCTTATTTCACCTAGTTGATCATTTACTCCTGCATTTGTCTGTTTACTCATTTATTCATTCATTGCTATCGACACTTAGAATAAAACCCCAACTCCTCATGTCACTGAGTTGAATAGTGTCCCTCCAAAATTCATGTTCTTCCCTGAAGCTCAGAATGTGAACTATTTGGAAATAGAGTCATTGCAGGTATAATTAGTACAGTTCAGATGAGGTCATACTGGAGTAGGGTGGGCCCTTAACCCAATATGACTGGCATCCTTATAAGAAGAAAAGAGACACAGAGTGACACACAAACAGTAGAAAGACTGCCATGTGACACCAGAGCCAGAGATTGGAGTGATATTAGGTTGCTGTGAAAGTAATTGTGTTTTTTGCCATTAAAAGTGGCAAAAACTGGCTGGGCACGGAGGCTCACGCCTGTAATTCCAGCACTGTGGGAGGATGAGGTGGGTGGATCACGAGGTCAGGAGGTTAAGACTAGCCTGGCCAAGATGGCAAAACCCTGTCTCTACTAAAAATACAAAAATTAGCCGGGTGTGGTGGCAGGCGCCTGTAATCCCAGTTACTTGGGAGGCTGAGGCAGAGAATTGCTTGAACCTGGGAGGCAGAGGTTGCAGTGAGCCGAGATTGCACCACTGCACTACAGCCTGTGCGACAGAGTGAGACTGTCTCAAAAAAAAAAAAAAGAGGTGGCAAAAACCACAATTACTTTTGCACCAGTCTGTACATCTGTGGGCCAGGGCACCAAGGATTGCTTACAACCACCAGAAGCTAGGATACTTTTCTCACGAATCTGTTTTGCCTGGTCTTGTGCTTCCTAGAAATGGTATCGTACAGTATGTACTTTTATGGGTCTAGCTTCTTTCATTCAACATCATGGGAATCATCTGTGGGAATGATCCATGGGATCTGTGGGAATCATCCATGTTGTTGCATATGTCACTGGCTTGTCCTGTTTTATTGATGAGCAGTATTCCATTGTTCAGGGAAGGACATGAATTTTGAATGAACAGATTATCCCTCTGAGTCCCCAGGAAAAAACCAACGGTGCCAACACTTTGATTTTGGATTTTTGGCCTTCAGAACTATAAAAGAATAAATGTCTCTTGTTTTAAGCCATGTAGTTTGTGGTGCAATTATGCAGCCCTAGGGAAATGATACACTTGTCATGGCTTACAAGGTTCCTGGCTGCTTCTCCAGTTTCATTTTTAACCAGTCTCTACTTGGACTGGCCTACTGACTGCTTGCTGTACATGTTGAATATACTTGGTCCTCAGGACCCTTGTACTTGCCATCCCCACTGCCTACAACATTCTTCCCTATATGGTTCCATGACTCGTTTGCATATTTACTTAGGTCTTAGCTCAAATGTCACCTCTTCAGAGAGACCTATTCTGGACATGTTATCTAAAATTGCATCTTCTCCTCTCACTCTCTACCTCCTTACTCCACTTTAATCTTCTTCCTAGATCTTACCACTAGGAGACATTACAGAGTATGTAGGTGTATTTGTTTTTTTGTCACCTGCTTCCCCAACCAGACCATAAGCTCCATGTGGGTAAGGACTTCGTCTTGTTTACTGCTGTATCCCCAACATGCAATAGTACTTGGCTACTAGTAAGTGCTCAATAAATATTTATTGTTAACATTATCTCATGCTAGGAAACCTAAAACAAAGCCAGTTCCTGCACTCATGGGCTTATATTCTAGTAACTGATAGACATAGATGTGAAGAATGACTGGGTTTGAGGGAAGGAGAGTTCACTTGGTTTGGGAGACCAGGTAAAGATTTCCTGAGCAAGTGATATTTGAGATTTGATTGTGGCATCAGAGTTGACCAGGCAGAGTCTGTAAAAGCCTTGTGGTGGAAGGGAGTGTGGGTGTGTTTGAGAAAGTGAGGAAGGCTGATGTGGCTGGATAGTTGAGAGCCAAGGGAGTGACTGAGGGGCGGGAGGAAGCCAGAGCATCCAGGGTCTTGTGGGCTAGGAAAGGACCCTGGTCTTTATCTTAAGAGTGATGGGAAGACTTTGAAAGAATTAAGAGTGGAAGAGAGGCAGGAGGGCATTACATAATCTAACTTATGTTTTGCAAAGTTCACTCTGATTGCAGTGTGGTAAATGCCTTGGGGTGACCAATTAGGAGGTTACTGCATTTGTCTGGAGGGATGCCTGAAGATCCTGAGAGGTGGCAAGATTCAAGACAGATTTGGGGATTAAAAGTGGACAGGATTTGGAAATGGATTGGAGTCAGGAGGTGAGGGGAGAGGACAGTATCAAGGGGGGCTCTCAGGCTCTGGACGTGTGATGGAACAGATCATGGCACCATTCATAGAATAAAGGAACACTGGAGGACTGTGTGTGTGTGTGGAGTAGGGGAGGTGCGAGGGTTCGGGGCTGGGAGGAGATCTTGCATCCCTGACAGTTTCTGCAGCACTGCTGTGTTAGGTGTCTTCCACCAGCTCCAATGGAAATAAGAAGTGACGCCTCCGAAGATGGCTTTGATTCTAGCAAGTCCTGTGCCCTTGTAGTAACAAGATGGGTGCTCTCCAGTGAACCACTGATCTTGGTATTTATTCATGCCCTTGGGTAGCCCCCTCCTACACTGGCTCTAGGCTTGGCCACATGACTTGCTTTGGCCAATGGGACCCTGGTAAACATAAAGCAAACAGAGGCTAGATAAGCGCTTGCCCACTGGGGCTTATCTTCTTGGAACTCTCTCTCAGAAGCTTGCTGCCATGCTATAAAGAAGCTCAGATGGATCACTGGATGATGAGAAGCCTCAAGGAGAGATGCCCTAAAGGATGAGAGGCCATCTTGAAAGTTCCAGCCCCTGCAGAGCTCCTACCTTAATGCAGCCACACAAGTGACCACAGCTATTCCACAAGGAGCAGAACCCAACCAACCCACAAAATTGAGAAAAATAATACCTTGTTGTGTTAAGTCACTAAGTTTGAGTGGCTTGTGATACTGCAAGAGAACGGAAGCAGACCTCTTCAGACAGATTAAAATGGGGGACCCTGGCTATTGCTGGACTCCTCTGGGAAGAGTCTCCTAAAGAGATGTCTTAGGCCCCTTTGCCCAAATGGCCGCAGAGGGTGAGTACTGATGGCTCTCCCACTCCCCACCTCCCTTCTTTCTAATTTTTTCCTTCATCATCCCTTCCATGGCCTGTATCTGTGCCTGGTTTTCCTCACCTCTTTCCTGCTCTTTCACTTTGATAGCTGTGGGGAGCCCTCAAGGCTACAGAAACTTCAGAAACCTGGTTCAGGATATGCATCATTGCCTACTCACCCCATTTCTTTTGTCCCCTGTCCTAGCACTGGAGCAAAATTAGGTCTCCTTTGTCTTTTTTTAATGAACAGGTTTAGCCACTGTTAGCTGGCTGTTACATTGGACTGAAAATGCTGTTTGTGAGCCATTGTCAACAGAGACTGGGACCAACACTGACACCTCCTTAATTATGTGCCATTAATGATGTACACACTGCAGTTAAGGGAACATTGCAGATCCATTTTCTTGCTTTAATTCTGTGCTGTGTTGTATGAAATGCTAATGAGTCCAGAATTCTCAAAGGTCATAATCTGAATACATTTTCTTTTCTTCTTTTTAGGGCAATAGGGATAGAATTCAAAACAATTAAAATGAAATTTACTTCATCATTTGGGTAACAACATCCTTGACTGTACTAATTACACTGAGGGATGTATTCATTCACTGGTCATTTGGGCAGATCTGAGTGTGCTTGATTTCTTTTAAGGTCTGCAGCTCTGAATTCTACACAGGATTTTCTTTTTTAGCTGCTCACCCCATTGGTTATGAGACATAACTGGGGAAAAAAAGTCCATCTAAACCCTTAGAATATGGAAAGTGCAAATTTAGCAGAACCAGCATTGAATTTTCCAGGGAGTCATTTATCATCCTTAGAAAGTTTTGGTTCTTTGCAAATAAAAAAGAGAAAAGAAAGGTAATTGCCCTACTCAGCTAATTGACAGAATTGTGTCAGAAAAAGGAGGCATTTCAACACTGCCTCCGATGATGACATTTGAAGGTTGTTCCCATTCTCTCTTCACTGCTAAATTAGGTAATCATTATTTCCCTGTGAATCTTATTAATCTAATGGTTGCTTCTCTCCCCTAGCCCCCCTCAGTTAGTTTTGAGACTCAGACAGAAATGTGAAAATGAAATGCTGAAGGTCAGAAAATAGTTTGGTCAGTTGAATTTGTATTCTCCAGTTTTGTGGTTCAGATCTGAAGTAGGAGAGGACAAGAGGGAATAAGTTTAAATTGCAGTCAGGGGAATTCAAGTCATCTGTTAAAAAGGACCATCTCATTATATGAATGAAACCCAGAAGGTTTGAAATCTCTGCTGGTGGATTTTAAGAACAGGTTATTCCACTGACGTGCTGGGATAGTGGAAACCAAGAAGCTAGAAAAAAGCCCAGAACAGTGATTCTCAGGCTTTTCTCCTTTTGGATGGCTTTAGTGGGCACAAGAACTGCACTGGGTACTCAGGGGTAATGGCAATCTCTGAGTTTTCCCTGTAAAAAATAGTGCTCATCAGATGTAGGGCTTCTAATATGGTTTCTGATGAGACATTAATGAGATAATGACTGGTTTAAGAAAACTGATGCTTGGTTTTCATTAGACATTAAAACCAAAATACCAATTTATGTTTGAAACAGATAGTGTAGGCAGTCTGTTGGCAAAACCAGCACTTCCTCAGTAGGACAGATTGACAGCAGCCCTTAATGACACTTGGAAAATAGCTGATGTCCTGTGTTGGTAAAGGCAAAATGTGAAGGATCTGCACACTAATGGTGGCTGTCTTGGTCTGTTTTGTGCTTTTATAACAGAATGCCACAGACTGGATAATTTATAATGAAAGAAATTTATTGGCTCAACATTCTAGAGGGTGGGAAGTTCAAGGTTGAGTTTCCAGCATCTAGCAAGGGTCTGCTTGTTGTGTCATAATGTGGTAGAAGGCATCTCATGGCAGAAGAGCAAAGAAAGAGGAAGAGAGAGAGCAGGAGATGGAGAGGAAGGGTGGGAGAAAGAAAGAGATAAACGGGGCTGAGCTTGTCCTTTTATAAGGCATGCGCTCCAACAATAATGAATCCACTCCTATGATAATGGCATTAACCCATTCATAAGGTAGAACCCTCCTGGCCTAATCAGCTCTTAAAGGCCTCACCTCTGAATACTGTTATAATGGCAATTAAATTTCAACATGAGTTTGGGAGGGGACACACATTCAAATCATAGTGGTGGCATATTGGTGACAAATTCTATCCCCCTGTTATTGCTGAGC
This sequence comes from Pan troglodytes, assembly GCF_028858775.2. Lineage (NCBI taxonomy): Eukaryota > Metazoa > Chordata > Mammalia > Primates > Hominidae > Pan > Pan troglodytes. The sequence continues at coordinate 37,958,151 of NC_086015.1, forward strand.
AGGCTTAGGCAAGACCGCCTCAGTCTGCCTTGATGATCTTTCTGCCCCTCGGAATGTTCTTACCCATCCCATCCCCATGTCCTCTCTCCTCCCTACCTTGTCAGTCAGTGCTCCTCAGGGCAGCCAGTAGGGACAGTAGCTGCCCGACCTGAGGTGGAGAGGCTGAATGTATGGGACAAATGCATTCTGGGACATTTCCTGCCTCCTCTTCCTTCTAGGTCTCCAAATTCCCCATAACAAACAGGAATTGAGTAGATTGAGAGTGAATCTCTGTGGCATCATGACAAATCTGGAAAATACTGTTTAAAAAATATATTACCTGGACTGACCTTTTAGATGTTCTTAATATTTTGGGCCAGTGGTTCTGGAAACTCTTAATTATTTCATTTAATCATCTTAATTTAGTTAACAGTATTTACTATTTTAAACAAAAGGCTTTATGAAAGAGAGTCTAGCCTTTTCCCCTGGACCCAGAGAGACAAAAATATCATGTTTTCCTCTGGCAAGTCAGTCAAAATCAAATCTTGTATCAATGAGCAGATTTCAGAGCCTCAGATTTCCACTTCTAGAAGAAGTGATCTATGAGAGTGTCCTTGTTCAGAAACAAGGTAAAATGATTCATGTTTATATGAAACAATCTAGTAAATTGTATGGATGCTTTCTTCATTTTGTTTTATGATAAAATTAAGTCATTTTCTCCCCTTCATAAGACATTTTCCTTTGTAGCTTCAATCGTCCTAGTGAAGTTCAATGAACAACATCAAAAATGATTATCATTTGGAAAAAAATCATCATTTGTAAATGTTCATTAGCCAACCTATTGTTCCAAGAAGGAAGATTTAAACATATTTTTTCTTTCTCTTTCTTTTCCTGTCACATCTTTTGTGCTCCTTGGTGTAGATTTCGAATTTGGTGAAAACCCATCACCTTCTAAGTTATCATGAAATAAAAAGCCAGAACAATGTACAACATCGAGCAGTCAGGTGCACCAGTTGCATTTTCCTTGGTTGTGAGTTACTTGATCCTTTGCTATCTCTGTGGCTGGGGAAATTGCACCTTGAAGGTCTGTGGGTTAGCTGCAAAAGGTGGCGGAAAAGTTTTACTTTTATTCCTTCAGGTTTCCTTGTGGTATGACTTTCACATTTATGGACCCCGCCCACCAGAGACCTTGTATGCATTAATCACGGGGTGAGTCTCTTAGTGAGCACATCTGTACATGTGGATGACATAAAAGGAATGAATCAAATTTCATCTCTATGCCTAGTTTGGGTAGCATATGACTCATTTTCATGACCCTAGAACTAAAACGTGGTAGTTAAAACAATAATGTGATATTTATAGGGTAATTTTGATCAAGCCTGTCATAATTTTCTTTCCTGGGTAAGTCTGTATGTCCTTTGTTACATCTCTAATTACACTGACAGCTTTTCAGAAGGAGTGTCAGGGTAGAGGTTATTTAAACATAAAACCGAAGGTTTGACATCAGTTAAGAATGAATGATTTTTATTTCCTAACATATATTTTAATGCAACAAAAACTTACTGGTTTATTTTCCTCCCCAAATACTTTCATTATTCTTATTTTATTGTGTCATTTTTAAAAAAATCATCGAGGCAGAAGAAGAATTGTGCTGGAGTCCCTTCTTCCTACCCAGGCACCCAGCAGCCTTAATATTATTCCTCTGTTAAAATATGAAACAATGGTGCATTGTTCATCTCACTCCTGGGTGGGCTCCTTCATGAAGCCCTGTAGCTGCAGGACTCTTTCCAGTTACAAATTTAGTAGAGTTCCTCCAGTGACTTGGCTCTTTCCACATCACTCCAGGGATCCCTATTAACTTAACACACTAAAAATAACACTGCAAAATTGCTGAACGGGTGAGGGAGACCAGCAGGGCCGAGGGAAGCTAAATATTGCTTGCATTGATCAGGAACTTGGGCCCTGCTCCCATGACGCTTGCTGTTTGACACCGAAGCTCATTAAGAACATGTTTGTGCATCTGCAGGCTTGAGAGACAGGGGAGTGCATCAGGCCCAGTGGTGGGAGTTGAGGAAGTGAGGATGCTGTTGCCAGTCACAGAGGTCTTTTCCTATCAACCTAGGGACTCGTTTCCTTCTGAATTAATGCAGCTTTTGTGTGAGCCTGGACTAGACCTGTCTTCCCTTCTGGCAAACGTTCTTAGGTGAGAATAAAGCCAACTCTCACCTTGACTTTAATTCCAAACTCAGTTGTAAACATTTTTTTTTTTTTTTGTACAGAGTAATTGTCTCATCAAATAGTAGATATGAGCATGTTTTACTTGTATAAGGCTGAGTAGCCTGTAGAAAGAATTCAGGTTCTGAAGTCTTAAGTTTAGCATTTGAGTCCTGTGTCTACATTAGCTGTGTTGCACTGAGCTACTTATTGAAACTCCTCCAGCCTCAGATTCCCTATTTACAAAATAAGCATATTAATGGAAATTAATGCCTTTCTCACAGGATGATTGAGAATTCAGATGGGATAGAATTGAAAGTGTTTAGATAAGTGTAAAAGCTGTAGTTAGTATTCTCCAAATATCCACAGTATTAAGTTGAGCCAAATGAAATGCCAATAGTGAACCAATTTTGTCCTACAAAAATGGCAGTTTCATGTGGTTCAACCAAATATATTAATAGGAGTTTTGGAATGTCTTTCTCATCTTACTTCTTTAAATTATCCCTGTGAGACAGAAATATTATAAGCAACCTTATTTTAGCACCTGGGGAAATCAAAGTTTCAAAGGTTACTTGTACCAAGTTGTACAAAATCTGTGAGTGAACCTGTTCTTCCATTACTCAGTCTGTGGTTTCTTGCCCTTGCCCTGCACTTTAAGGGCATAAACTGAAAATGAGAATCTAGAGAAAGATTGTGACAAAACCACCTTCCCCAGGAGTTGAGCAGAGTGTAATAAAGGAGGTCACAGCCTCTATACCAAATACTGACGTTAAGGAGTGGTTCTCCTGTTAAGCACGCTTTCTTGAGCTAGGGCTGGCTTTCCTGAAGTGATGACTCTTTCAGGGGCTGAGTGAACCTCTGTGGGGCTGCTGCATATTAGTTCCTTCTGTTTATTGTCCCTCAGAATCACCAATATGTGCAAATCAGTGCTGACCTGGAGATTGGAGGATCTAACTCCCTAGAGATGGGACGTAGCTGGTCTACATTGGAGTATGTCCCCATTCTGGGCTTGTCTTTGGCTCTGGCAGGTTTTCTCAACATCAGCACTATAGATATTTTGGGTCAGACAATTCTTTGCTGTGGCAGTTGTCCTGTGCATTGTAGGATGTTTAGCAGCATTCGTGGCTTCTATCCACTAGATGCCAGTAGCATGCTCTCCATTGTAACAACCCAATATGTCTCTAGACATTGTTAAATGTCCACCAGAGGGGCAAAATCTCTGCTAGTTGAGAACCGCTGGGCCCAGGAGACCTCAGAGTGGGAGAGTGAGGGGCTGAGCTGGGCTGGACTAATGGTGACGTATTTCAAGACATTTACCAACTTGTCTGATGAGGTTCAATGCACCTAAGAGAATTGCATTTCCTTTTCTCCTACCTTCTCATGAAAAGTGGTGCGATTAGATAAGAGATGAGTCATATTTGGGGATATTGTTAGTTGCAGATGAGTAGGAAGAGAGGTATGGAGTTGCCTAGGCCCTTAGATAAGAAGAGAAGAAGTCTAACTGAGGACCAGGTTCTCTCAATTTCCTGGCAAAAACATCTGTCTTCTTGTTTTTCTAGTTAATTATGGATTTTCATGAGCTCACCCAGCTAATCAAGTTTAATGACACTAGACCCAAATCACATTATTGTTATTTTTCAAGGCTGTGTTGGAACTGTGCCGCATTAACCTGCCAGCAGCCTGGAGACAACTGCAGCCACTCAAACGCTGGAGAAGCAATGCTTTTATTAGCAGCACAAACAGCCCTTTCATAACATGTCACCACTGAGATTATGAAGACAGAATAAAAGCAGCAGAAAAAGGGAATTTTCCATAAAGAACACTTTAGGAGCTTTATTACAAAGCAGAAACTTTATTGCAGGATGGGCAAGGAGACGTGTCCTATATTTACTACCATTTCCAATATAAATTTGGTTTGGAGAGACAGAGAAAAAGATACATATAAAGTTGATATTGCTCCTTCATTTCCATGTCACTGATGACAGCTTGAACAAGGATTTCCCAAAAGGCTGTGACCCACCTTTGTGGGTCACATGCTGTTTGTGACTCTGTTCATACCCTCTTTCCTTGTCCTCAGGAATTCCTGGTGTAGAATGGACACAGCTGCCAGTCTTGCAATAGCCTCTGGACCCCACTTTCACCTCAGATAAATAAAAAAATATTGTGTATTCAGCAAAAAGTTGGGTTCTTTGCCATTGGACTTTATATCGCCTGGGGAAAAATTCATCACATTTTTCCATTTAGCATTTCATTTGGTCTGGATATCAAACCAACAGGTTTTTTTCTTTCTTTTCTTTTTTTTTTTGGTTGGGGGAATATTTTAAAAAGTAATGAAAAGAATTTTCTCAATTCTGCTGCTGAAGTGTCCTCTGTTAGATCTTTGCACTGCTTTCAACACTTCAAATGCGTATCCACATTTCATAATTCAATCACTCTCTTCTGAGGGGCAGTCTGTAATTCACTTCTGGGCCTCTACTGTTGCTTTGTAGACTCTTACACCTAACAAATGAATCAGAAGTTATTCTTTTCTTTACAAGTGAGAGACTTCTACTTGTTAGTACACCATGTCACAAAGATTTGCATGAGATTCCCGAATCTCATTATGAAAAGGCCAGGTTATTTGGGCACACATAAAAGCAATGGGATAGACTGCTTGAGTTTTGGAGTCAGATTGGTCTGGATTTGAATCCTGGGCCCATCACTTGTTAGCCTTGTGACACTGGGCAAGTTACTTTGCCTTTTAAAGCTTTAGTTTCCTTATCTGTAAAATTGATGTGATGATAACAACAACAACAACAACAACAACAACAGTTAGATCATAATATGTTTGTGAGGATAGAGTGAGAGGTGCATGTGAACTGTGAAGCAGAATGCCTAGACATAGTAAGTGCTCATTTGGTGTTAGGAAATGAGGGTGTAATTATTTCCAAGATGGGATTAGTCCTGTGACATTTGCCTAATTTAGTAAATTAGGCTGCCCTCCTCAATTAGTTCCTCACTATAACTATTAAGATCTCTTTGTCAAATCGCAGTTCACAGGTCTGCTTGAATATATTTTAGGATATTTAATGGCCAGAAGACTTCCCACAGTAACTTTGTTGCTCAATTCTTAGGAAAGCAGAAGAGGATTATAAATAACAAGCAATAAAGACAGCAAATGTATGCTCCAAAAGTGAGGAAAAATCAGTCCTAGGGGAAGTCCTCTGAACTTTATTGCAAAAGATAGGAAAGAGACAATTGGAAATGTGGGAATAATCATAGCGCTTAAAAAAAAATCATTGTTACTGCAGAACTAATTGGAGTTCATTGTGGTAAAGAAACATTTCTGGTTGTATTTATTTAAAGATGGTGAGCAGAATCGAGAAGGAAGAGAAGGTATTTTTAATAAGGAATCAAGGTACTGAAAATTCTGGAACTAACAAAACAAACTAAAAATAAGACTCAAGTAGGATTCACTCATGCAGGGAGATTCTACAGTGACGGCTTAAGGATCAAAATAAACAGATTAGGGAACTCAAAATTGGGAAAATAAAGCAAGAGCATTTTAGGGAGGTCCTTGGACCACTTTCCCCCTCTACTATCCTAGATTACAGCCATGTTCTGCCACCAGTGAAGTCACTGCGAAATTTCCGGTGTTCAGTGAAGTTTCAGGTCTCATTGAGTTATTGTTTGAGAGGCAACAGACAGAAGAGGTGGTGGCTAAATAGAGGTTACCTGGAGGTTGTTAGAATGATTCTTTACTGCCTTGGGGTGGGGTATTGGGATGAGGTGGAGGTGTGTGTAGTTGAGGGAGCAGAAGATGGAATGGGGTTAAGGGAAGGAAATTTTAAGTACCTCTTATGTTCTAATGGCTTTTACATAGACTTGCTTATATAATCCCATAACAATCCCAAAGAGATGATGGTACTATCCTTATTTTGCAGGTGAGATTGACGTTTTGAGAGGTCTAGCAATTTACCAGAGGTTACTTAGCTAGTAAGTGATGGAGCAGAGATTGGAACCCAGGTCTGTCTGACTTCAAAGCCCATGAAAAACAGAGTCCTTGTAAGTTTTTTTCTCTTCCCCCTCAAGGGAAAATTATTGAAAAGAAATAAATATATTAGGAAGGGATGTCTTTTGGAGCTGGGAGCTGTGCAGCCTGAGGGTCAGGAGGTGGGATGCCAGCACTCCTTTAGCTGCCCCAGCTGGTGTCTCTGTATGTTGCATGCCCTCTGAGTACACTGTCTCTGGGCCTAGTTCAAAACTAGGACTCATCTAAGAGTTGCAGTCTTTATGGCCTAGACTGCCTTTCAAGTTTACCTGGAGACACAGAGTGCTGTAGCCCGTGGTGGCAAGGTTTGAGGAATCAAGCTCAGATCACTGGGATTGGTGATTCCCTTCTGGTTAGGGCCAGTTTAAATGCTCCCCTCATGGGCGGTGTCAGCTGTGTTTGGTCTGGTTTTCCTTTGTGCTCTAACAGGACAGCACTGAGCTCAATGCCTCACAGTAGCTTTGTTCTCCCTCCCCAGCACCCAGAGATGCTCTCTGCAACACATTGCCACTGCCAGTGGGTAGAGGATGGTGGCGTCAACCATTCAGACCTGTTTTTTCTATCTCTTCTGTGCCTCTTTCAGCAATATGGAGTTAAAACCAGGTACTGTGAGTGCTCACCTGATTTTTGGTTCTTATGAAGATGTATTTTTCTGTGTAGGTAGTAGTTAACTTATTGCCCTTGTGAGGGAAACTATTGGTGAAGCCTTCTATCCTGCCATCTTGCTCTATCTCCTTGTTACTTAATTTTTTAGAGCAGTTCTACGCTTAGAGGAAAATTAAGAAGAAAGTGCAGAGTTTCCAAGTAGTCTCCAGCCATAACCTTTAATTTTCCTTATTATTAACATCTTGGATTGGTGTGGAACATTTGTTAAGCCAATATTGACATATTATTATTGACTAAAGTGCATAGATTACATTAAGGCTCACTTTTTGTGTTGTACAGTTCTTTGTGTTTTAACAAACATACAATGACATATATCTATTTCAGTATTATACAGGATAGTTTTACTGCCCTAAAAATCTCCTGTGTTCTACCTATTCATTCCTCCTGCCTTCCCTCTGAACCGTTGGCAACTGCTGATCCTTTCACTGACGCCATTGTTTTGCCTTTTCAAAAATGTCATATAGTTGGAATATTACAGTATATAACTATTTCAGTTTGGCTTCTTTCATTTAGTAATATGCGTGTAAGTTTCTTTCATGTCTTTTCATGACTTGATTTCATGGCTCATTTCTTTTTCAACCAAATAGTATTCCATTGTATGGATGTACCATAATTTATGTATCCATTCACCTCCTGAAGGACATCTTGATTATTTTCAAGTTATAGCAACTAAGAATGAGACTTCTGTAATCATCTGTGTGAAGGTTTTTGTGTGGACCTAAGTTTTCACCTCATTTGGGCAAATACCATGACATGTGACAGCTAAATCATATGATAAGGGTTTGTTTAGTTTTGTAAGACACTGCCAAACAATTTCCTATGTGGTTGTACTATTTTGTATTTTCACCAGCAATAAATGACAGTTCCTACTGCTCCAAAAAAAGAAAGAAATATATTAAAATGGAGGAATTATTGTGAAAGAGTGTCCAAGCATTGAGTTTCAAGCTGTTATGCTAAGTGTGAAGAGAGACAAGAAGATAATTTGAGCAATTTATGAAACACTCTTTTCCCTAACAACAACAAATAGAAAAAATAAAACAAAATAACAGCAACAACAACAAAAAATAACAAATCATTGTCCCCAAAGTGCTGTGGATACAGATGAAAAGGTATGGATTGGGAGACTGAGTCTATTTTTGACCAGTTTCAGTTTTTCTGGGTCTGGGTCATCAACTCCAGCAATCATGGCAGAAGCATTTATGAAATGAAGATATTGAAAGATGGAATCATGGTAGATGTAATGACAGGTTTTGAAAAATGGGAAAGATATTGAAAACTGAAAATGGATATCTGTTGGAAGAGATTTTAATTTTCTGGTAAAATAATGGAGTAAGTACCAGGAGAAAAGAAATCTGTAGTCGGACGATAATACAGAGGATAATAGAATCATGAGCAATGAACAGTTCAGGTCTGTAAACAAAGCATCATGCCAAAAAACCCCCCGATAGCTTCCCACTGATGGAATTATAGAATTAGTGGATGAAAGGAAAAAATAAATTTAATATATTTGGACTTTTGGTAACACACAAGATAGAGGTGGAGAAAAACCAGAATAATTGAATATAACAGTATAGCAAAGTATTTGACACTAGGTTGGATTGGATTTTTCTTTGAAAAAGTTACTTTAGTTAGACTAGATGTTGCTAGAATTGCTATTGTGATTGAAGGTGGCTATTTCAACAGATATTGAATATGATAAATGATCATGATATTTAAAAACAAACTAAGCCCCCAAACAAACAAAACTACATTGGGAATATTGCAAACTAAAAAGAAAACATTCTCTTTTTGGTTTAACCCCAGGTGGATTGTTTCCTGCTTAAAGGGTCTCTTATGAAAGACACCTTTGTTTTTTGACTTTGCTCCTGTGATGATATGATAATGCATCCCTGTCCCCTTTGCTTGGGAATCATTAAAATGTTCTACTGGTATACTAAGAATCCCACAGGAAGAGATTCATAGAGGCCTTGGACGGTGCAGTTACAGCTCAGACTGCAGTCTTTTTTTTTTTTATACTTTAAGTTTTAGGGTACATGTGCACAACGTGCAGGTTTGTTACATATGTATACATGTGCCATGTTGGTGTGCTGCACCCATTAACTCATCATTTAACATTAGATATATCTCCCAGTGCTGTCCCTCCTCCCTTCCCCCACCCCATAACAGGCCCCGGTGTGTGATGTTCCCCTTGTGTCCATGTGTTCTCATTGTTCAATTCCCACCTGTGAGTGAGAACATGCAGTATTTGGTTTTTTGTCCTTGTGATAGTTTGCTGAGAATTATGGTTTCCAGCTTCATCCATGTCCCTACAAAGGACATGAACTCATCCTTTTTTATGGCTGCATAGTATTCCGTGGTGTATATGTGCCACATTTTCTTAATCCACAGACTGCAGTCTTGAAACAAAATAGTGATGGACAAAAGTTTTCAAAAGTGATTTTTAAAGAATATTTCTGTATTTTGATATGTAACTGGGGTAGCAGACATAATTATGTGGAAAAACAATTGTCTGTTCTCTATCATAAAACAGAGTGAAGAAAGTGTGTCAATAAATAATCTCTGGGGAAGAGAAGTAATCTTTGTTAAGTATTTAATATGTGATTGGTGCTTACAGAATCTTAGGGAAGCATATTCACTATATGAAGCCTTCGGCTATAATGGAAGAGGACTTCGGAGGGCTCAAGTCCAGCTCCAAGAAACACACTTATTATTATTATTATTTATTGTGGTAAAGAATACATAACATAAAATTTATCATTTTAGCTATTTTAAGTGTACAATTCAGTGGCATTAAGTACATTCACACTGTTGTGCAGCCATCATCACTATCCATTTCTAGAACTTTTTCATCATCTCAAACTATTCTCTCAGTAATGATCCATAACTGACCACCATGAGTAAAACATTGTGCTAGGCATTTGGGTGACACAGAATTGGATAACACATAGGTCCTGTTTTCAAGCAGCTTTTTCCTATGTTGGACAAAGATTGACTTAGCAATGTGTCTTACAAAGCCTCGCACTTGGAGTGATGCAACTTTTTTGCACTCAGGGCCAGGAACTTGCCAGTATTCCTTTTTGTGATCTACAGATCTGCAGGTGGAGGACACAAAAGTAGAAAGAGGTGTTTTTGCACAGCATATCAGCTCAAACTTCCACCTTTTTGTGCCTCTCAGTGTGCTCATTTAGAGCCAGCTTATTCTGCCTTGTGAGAGCTAATCATGTGTATCTCTTCACAACTACTTGTTTGGTGACATCACATCAGTAGTTTGCAACTGGCCATAATGGGAGCATTTACACCGCAAAAGTCAGCAAACACTGCAAGTCAGAGTCTCCCTGCTCCCTAACCCCCAATCAGTACGGTACTGGGTATGAGTTGCTTCAAGGATGAAATGAAATTGAGAGATTAGTAGTCAATTTGTCAATAAAAGGCAGTTTTAGTTTTTGGTTTCTGAAGGCTGGTGCCACAGCCTGGTGTTTGCAAGACTCCTCAGACAGTTTTCCAGATTGCTTTATGGAAGTTGTTCTTATCTTTCAAGGGAAGTTTTCACTAACTATATGACTCCACTTGTTTCTTCTCTGATAACTTCTAGTCACCCCAGTGATCAGGGAGGGAGCTGAAGCCTGATTAGAAATGATAAACCTTTACCTTACCCACATTTTGACAAATCTCAGATTCTGTTGAATTTTCTTCATCACATGTACATGAAAGCTGGCATGAAGATTATGTGGGCATCCATTAGAGTTATTTAAAATGTGAAGAACTGTCCTTATAATGAACTTTTTAGTAGACAAGAGTAGCACTTTTGTAGGAGAAATTGGGTAGGCAAATATGCAAATAACAACAGCAGCAACGATAACTACACTACTTAAAAAGCTGAAAATTTCCCTCATCATGATTATTATTAACTTCTAAGCATGTATAGTTAGGATAACACAGATTTTTCTCTGGAGAGTTGTCTAGTAGGGGTAGTCTGGTTAGGAAACGGTTTCTGTGGCCTCACACACACACCTCTTACACAAACACACACATACGCACACACACACATGTGTGGGTGGTGACAGGGACGATGTGGTGGGTCCCAGGGGCAGCATTACCTTAGTAATTTTCTGGAAACACTCAGCTCAGAGACACAGAACTGCACTTTACAGGAAGCTATCCATCTTCCTCAAAACAGTTCAGAAAAGGAATCCATTTTCTTTAATATAAATCCTCTTTGTCTTGAGATGTATAAATCATCCCTTCGAAAGAAGTCCTTTGAGGTATCAATTCAAGGCATTCTCTCAAAACATCATCCCTCAGAGCAGCCCTTCCATGGAAACTAATCCTCTGTGGCTGCCGAAAGGCAAAATTCATCCCACTTTTCACTGAATTTCCCGTCAAAAGCCCTCTGTAGTCATCCTAGCAATTAGGATGGCATATTAGGGTCAGAATGACCTTAGCCAGGTGTAGTTACCTGGATATGACGAAGAGCAGAGATGAGAGTCTGTCTGGCACAGTGATTTCAAATTCATGATTCTCTTAATAATGAACATGCTTATTAAGTATCTCTTTATGGGAGAGAGAAGCTGTTGCACGTGCCCTTGTCAGCCCATGACTGGGTCACTTACTCATCCTTGGGTACCTTTGGAGGTGAAAGATAATGTTAAGACCATCTCTGTGCACAGTCTGGTTTTTGGGACATAGCAAATGATGATGGTGCCCTTTTCAGATTCCCTAGGCTCCACTTTACCAGTCTGATTTACTCATGTCCAGGTGCTGTGGGTGCTGTGGCTAATGACTCACAGTAGCTGCCTTCTTTTGAGTACTGCTCTCAGGTGACTGCAGCCACCTTAGCTGGGGATATCTGAGAATTACACCCACTTTCATGATTAATGCCAGAGCAACACGTAGTCATCACTGCTTGTTGTGGCTGGATGGGAGGAGATTTACAAAACCCTGCTCTCTTACAGCAAAACAGGACAGATCCAAGGTGCAATTTATGCTCCAGAGCTCCCTATGAGATCAGGTTGAGGCAAGACTTCACCTGAAAGTCTTATCCTTGTGTAGTTTCTGTCTCACCTCTGTCCTGTTCTCTTACTCCTTTATAGATTTCTTCTGAGAGCACTCCCTCAATAAATCACTTGGACACAAATCCTTGTCTCAGTCCCTGCTTTTAGGAAATTTAACTTAAACAGGTCCAACTCAAGCTGTTACAAAGACCTTGCAGGGAGTTATTTGTTCTCAGAGTGAGGGGGCTGTAGTGTGGTCCCGAAGTTCAGTTTAAATGTAACCTTAAGGACAATTGCAACCTCTCTGGTCTTGATGACTACTAATTTTGTGCATAATACACTTACTTGAAGCTTTAGTCTGAAATCTATGGTTGTCTGCATTAGATGTGAATTGGATATTTCTAAGGAATGACATTTACTTTGGGCATTCTACACTGTCCTGGTTCACTGGATGGATTTCTCAAGCATAAAAGGATATCTTGCTCTGAGTCTGTTGTTTAATTGGGCAATGAGAAAAACACAAAAATGAGGAAGGCTGTGGAAACTGCTTAATGAAAGTGCCCACAGCATATACACCGGCTAGGAATTTTGAGACTTGAGAAATTACTTTGGGTTGCATGTAGCAAGGAAGAAGTTTTGACAAGTGGATTTGAATTGGGCCTAGGAGAATGAGTGGAGGACTTTATAAAGGGAGAGACTGTTGGCTTAAGGCTGGAAAAGATTTTGAGCCCTCCTGATAGCAGCATTTACTACCACACAGGGAAATAGTGAGGTGTAATTCACATTCCCTTTACTACAGGGGGCCCACAAAGAGGGGTGCATGGTAAAAGGGAACTTCCACACTGCCACTGAAGTTGACATAGGCATGTAATTGCTTTCGACTATTGAACTGTGAGGGGATAGGTGCCACTTCCAGGCACACATTTTCACAGCCATTATAGCACTCTGCGTCTCCCTTTCTGTTGCTGCTGCCATCATGGGAACATGTTGAGATGGAGTTTCTGAATCATGCCTTTCTTTCCAGAAAACACTGCAAACACATAAGCTATGTCCCTGGATAAATCACTTGCCTCATCTGAGTTTTGGTTTTCTCATCTACAGAATGATGAGAGTTGGGCTGTAATTCTCAGATTCCTTCTAGTTGATCTGATTCTTTGATAAAGGGCCCACAATCAAATTTAAAAGACTTTTGTCTCTTCTTGGAAACACAAAGAAATAGGGAATAGAAATGTCTTCTTAGTGAAAACAAATTGTTCCTTATAACATCAATGGATTAAAAAAATCAGAAATAGAAAAATAGAATTAAATGTCCTTTAGTCTTGTTGTAAACTTCTGACATTTAGAATCTGACTGCATAGACTTTTGTTCTCTCAAAAAACAAGAACCTGAATGCTCCCTAAGAACTGTGGAAAGTTAATGAATATGTTTGAAGCTCAAATGAATATTCCAGTAAAGTCAGGGGTCTTGTTTATCCCAATGGGTGTAGTTGTGTATTAAAGATCATACGAAGTTCAATTTCTTTATTTTATTTTATTTTATTTATTGTGCAGAGAAACATCTGTTGTTAAGACTCATTTCTTTAGGGCTGTTGTGAACATATTTCTCCAAACCTATTTTGCTTCCTGTCATCCCAAATTCAGCCATAAATCCCCTTCTACACTGTTTTGTGCATCGTTAGAAGCCACTTTGTGAGTAAAAGTGCTGCTTGTGTGTTGAGCTCTTGTTGCTTATATGCCATATTTGTCGCCTCCTTCTCAGCCTAGCAGGAAATTACCTTCTGCTCAAATGATCCCCTTTCCTTCTCTCACTCCACCATCATTTTAGGATAATTTTCTCTTTCCAGATGATGTTATGGAGTCCTTATGCTGACTGTTTGTGGCAGGGTCTCATGTCCTCATAGAAACAGAATTCTCATCTTGAATTAAAGAAAGGGATCTTAAGCCTTCTGAAATCATCTGCTATTTAATTTTAGAGGACAGCCTTCTGTTACTCAATTTATACCCAGGTTTTATAGAATTTACACTTCTGTTAACAGGGTGTTAAAATAGGACTCTTCTATCTTTGTTTCAGTGGAGGCTGTAAAAATGTAATCACAAAAGAATAGATTCTTCCCCTCAGTTTCTAAAATGGAGTGCTAGACCTTCTACGCAAGGTGGTGAAAGAGGTCATGGGGAAGCAGCTTTGCGACCCTTAATCAACCCTCAAATTGAGATTAAATATGATTGAGTTTGAAAAGGCTAAGAGGGAGAGAGAATATCTTTAAAGAAAGGTGGTGGATTGCTCTGTAACTTTCTCATTACGTCTGCATGGGGCAAGGAAGAGGGTGGTTATATCTGGTGAGACATAATTTAGAGACCCATTGGGGCCTTGATTTGTGTTCCCTGGAGTTTAGGGACTCTAGTGGACTGGTGACTGTCTCATGCCTGATAAGGTCCACAGAAGAGAACTGGATGGAACACCCTGTCTGGCATGGGAGTGAAGAAGGATGGTGGTGTTGGCAAACAGCAACCTTTCTACTCGATGTCAGTGGTAATTCAAGGTGCATGATTTTTCTAGGAATTGTGGACCTTCACTTGGGAGCTGGCCTGGAGGTATTTTGGATTTCACTCGAGGGGATGAATGGGCTCACAGATGGGCAGTGAAACCATGGGTAGGACATGGACAGACTGCCAGATGCCCAGGGCCTGAGGAAGGAGTTATAAGCAACTAAGGGCAGAAGAGGTATGGCTTGCACTAAGGCGGGGGCAATCAAGTGTTTTATGAGAAAGTTTCCTTGGAACCCATAAAAGCATCCCAAACAAGAGTTGTTTTTGAACATCAGTCAGCCTCTTAGTTCCCCTCCATCCCCACTGCAGAGGAGCAAATTCCCATTAAGTGGCTTTAAAGGGAGACAAGGCATTGAAAGAAGAAAGACATTGAGTTTTGTTTTTAACGTAATGGTATTACTTCTATTGAGTATTTTACTGCATATTGATAATACATTTCTTATCATGTATTGTTTGCTAGAGTTTGTTATTTTTTAGGGTATCTGTTTTTCTTTAGAATGTTATTATTCCATTTACAAATATTGAGTGTCAACTATGTGCTAGTAACTGGAGTATGTATTGGAAAACAAGCATGAAAATATGAATTTTGGATCTCAAGTCCTTTACGCTTTGGTAGGGGAGGCACATAGCAAACAGAAAATTTGAATGTAGTGTGTAAGGCCTCAATAATGTGTCATGGAACCATATATAGGGATAACGGAGCTTTGAGTTAAGCCACTCTGCCTTTTGATAGATATATTCATGGCTGTAATTGTGTCTCTACCTACTATTTTGGTTGAAAACCATTGATATTGTTATGTAATATTTTCATTGTTCACTTCTAAATATTTTATAATTTGTGGTATGAGTTTTTTTACCAGTAGTGTTACTTACTAGTGTGTTTTCAAATTTCCTGAAGTTTTTTTTCTGCCTTTGGTTTATGCTTTCTAATTTTATTGTACTGATATCAGAAATAATATGTAAGATAGTGATTCTTTGGTATTTGTTAAGGTTATGCTTGTATAACTATACATTTGTATCTACTTATATTTGTGGTCAATTTTTATATATGTTTCATGTGTGTTTCAAATGGATATATAGCCTGTAATGATTGGATGTAGGGTTCTGTATGTGTATATCAAGTATTGTTTAAACCTTATTTATCTTCACTAATTTTCAGTCTGCTAAATCTATACATTACCAAGAGACATATGTAAAAGTCTTCTACCTGATTGGATTTATCCAGTCCTCCTTGTAATTGTTTTTGCGTTATGTATTTTGAGGCTACGTTGTTATGTAATACTGGTTTGAGATTAAATGTTCCTTATGAATTGTTTTCTTTTGACATATAGAATATTCTTATTTATTCCTTATAATTAAGGTAACTATATATATCATTTTTCATCCAAGCAGAGACATTTTTATAGTGCAAAGGGACATGAAAAATAATTGATAGATTTTAATTGATCTATAGCAGGTATAAACCAGACTCTCCTGTGCAAACGAGGATGTTGGGTCATCATATTTATGACACTTGTGCTTATGGTGAGTTTTTTCACATGTGTTTTCATTCTTTTATCTAAGCATAGCTCCATCAGGGCTGGTTGATGCTGTGAGAATCTCAAGGGGTTTGAGCCATGGAAATATCCCCTAGACTGGCTTTGCTTTTGTTTTTGAAGATACCTAGGGGACCACTGGCTCAGGGACAGTTCTTCAAATGATTTCTCTGGATATTCTCACAAATGTGGGTAGTAAAAATCTAGCCTCTCAAACTATGCAAAGCACAATCTCTGCAGCTTTGATACCTAACAGGACACTCTTTTCACCCTGAGTCTGAGCAGAAACAAGTTTTCTTGTTCTATGCTCTAGTGGGTTTTTTTCCCTTCCCACTGTGCCTGCAGCATTTAGAGGGTGTTGGTTCTAAAGGGTCTTTGTTCCAACTCAACACCTTTCACAGGCCTTGTCTGCTATCCTTCCTCTGGCAGTTTAAAAACCCAACATCTAGGTTGTTATTTGGTCTAATTCTCTTTGTTACTGCATCATCAACCCTCCCCTTGGCTAAGAGGCCTGTTATAGAAACACAGCTTACTGAGGTCAGCCAAATGGGCTGGATGCTTTGGGCTTCACTTTGCAGAAGAACAGAAAGACACAGGAAAGTCATTGAAATTTCAGTCGTTCCATTTTCCTTCTAGCCTTAGCTTTTATAAGTGGGATAGTGTAGAGCAAATGCCTAATTTCTTATTTTACAAATAATGCAGCCTGCTTTTCCACTGGAAGGTAAAAGTGGTTACAGCCAGTTTAGATATCACATAACAATTTTCTCACTCTTATAGTCTGCTAGAAGCCTTGTGAGGAGAAAGAGATTGGGGCAGGTGGGTGAGGACCAGATCATGAGGGGCCACAGAGGCTGTGCAAAGGAGTTTGTTTAGATCTGCTTTTTCCACTTAAGCAATTTATGACACCCTCCAACTTTATCTTTTGGCCCAAAATCCTCAAAATCTCCCAGTGTTAACTTAAATGATTGCATTGTGATTTTACCTAAATATATACAGCTATAAAACCTGGTTTAATGTCGTTACATTTATAGCAGCTATGCAACTATGAAACCAAAGATAATTTACAAATTTAATTCAAATAAAACTGTAAAACTAAACAAAATAAAATAAAAAAATTAATTCAATGTGTCAGATCACATTGTTTTGGAGAAATCAAATTGTCATGCTCAATATGACAATGATCCTGCTATTGGACAGATTGTTTTGAGTTTGACTTGTACTGCATGTCAGAGATGACTCAACTCTTTGCCATTGATGTCTATTCAAATACTGTGAAACCTTAATTTGGGCAGTGACATGAAGTCCTTCAACCTTCATTTGGCCCCAAGCCATGATCTATTCAGCGTTTATTTCCGGACTTTCTTTCGTTAACCTGGAGAAATTAAAATAGTACCACCTGGTGCCATGTGGTTATTAACAGATGCAAATGTGGGCAGTAAAATGTCAGTTTAGTACTTGGTTTTAGAGTGGAAATCCAGATGATTCAGAATATAATTGTATTAAAAAATGTTAATACCATTGAAATGAACAGAGGAAAACATTCTTTTAGAGATTTTAAAGTCCTCTCGAATACACCCGAAGACCTCCACAGCTGGGATCTCAAATATTTTCCCAAAGATAACTGAAGTGTTTCTGATACTTCAAGTACAAGACTAGAAGGTCACCATGAGAGGGCACCACAGTGAAGGCAGAAGAGTGAGTGGTCTGCAGCAAGATGTCCTAAAGACCAACAGGGACTATGCTGAGGTTGGCAGGGGGTATAGCAGTAGATAATTGTGATGGTCCCCTCAGACCCCCTCTTTAGGCTGATGCAGCTGCTGGGAATATCTGGTGTTCACGGTTCACAGCTGTGTCCTTCTCTGGGACTTGGCTTTAGTGACAGAGATCTTCCTTGCCCAAGGTTATGCCCCTTCCTGTGAACCTGCCCATGACCAGTGACTTGCTGATGTGGAGAAACAAAGGCCTCAATCTCAGGCAACATTGAAGGGCCATGAGAGCTCCAGAACCCCCCATAGGATCAGCTGAGGCCTCAGTTGCAATTGCATTATGGGTCAGCTTTGTCCTCACTCCCTTACAGGTGTAGCTCCTGAGAGGTCTCCCAGTAAAACATCTGCATACCATTACTTATCTCAGAAACTGATTCTATAGTACCCAGTCTAAGACAGATGTTGATGGGACATGTGATAGAACAGATGGGAGCATACACTGCTGTATCCCCGGTGCTCAGCACAGTGCCTGGCACATCACAGGTGATTGTAAATCCTTGTTGAATGAGTGAATGAATGATAGATTTGAAGAAGCCAGGGATAACTGTCACAATCCTGGCCTTGGATATTGATTAGATGATGGGGTTATTGGGGGGAATATGATAAATGTAGATATTACAGGTTCTTGATTTACATTTATTGCCTAATCCTGTGCTTTCTTTTTATGCCTGATTCCATACCTTCCCCTGACCCTCCACTATCTCCCCTACATACACCCTGTATGGTTTTCTTGAGGTGGCTAGTGTTTCAGGGAGTTTCAAATGAATTTTGAGACTGTGTCAGTAAGAATTAAATCTGCTGATGCCACCCTGACATTCCTATCTAATAACCTATAGTTGAGATGCTAGGTTTTCTGTTTTTCTGCAGGTGTCTGTGAAGTGTGGCAAATGCTCAGGAGTGATGAGTCCGTGTTTAGTGGGCCTCATTGCACATAGATACATAAAATGAAAATAATTAAATTGGGTGAGGGGAGGAAATGCTTGGTTCTCTGATTGTTCCAAATTTCATTTCCAGAGGTGTCCAGGGAGTGCTTTCTTGGTGGAGACAGGAGCATTACCATTTTAACGAGCCCAGTCTCCCTGTAGTTTATGGCTTCCTTTCACCCACGGCAAATCTGATGGGCAATTGCTTTTCCTCTTAAGGTGGCCTTTCTGGGATCCAAGATTAGGTCAGACACTCCTCCCCACTGTCAGGCAGCCTCATAAAGCCTGTTATGGCTCCTTCCTTTAATTGGAATTCCAGGCCATTAAGTAGTGGCCTAATTTGCTGCCATGGATTGTTTCTCATATTGACTTTGCCAAAGTAAGAAGCAAACCAGATTTGAGTATAAGTCTCCTCCTATGTTGTGTTACTTAAAGCGTCAGATTTGCATTTCTAAAAGAGAGAATAGTTGAATATGCTTTGGGGGAGGGGCCTAAGGAGTAGAAGTGGAGACACTTTAGTCAAACAGAATTATGGAAATGTAAAGGTAGCTGGGTATCGGGAATCAAGTATCCTCTGCTTTTCACTTTATACATTTTAATCCCAGAGGTGAGGTCATGAATCTAAAGTCACAGAGTTGACTTAGGGCAGAGAGTTAAGCAGAACCTGGGCCATCTGGGTTTGCCAAATAGGAAGGCTTTGTAGGAGCTGTGAGGTTTCTCTTCTCATGACAGGCAGAACAGTTTCAGTTTCTGTTTTCCATCGGTAGAACGGTTGGACCAGAGACTGAGGGGGACAGTTAAGCTGTTGGTGCAAGTGTTCTGTTTCTGATGTATGGCTCACTTGACCAGGACTGTCACCTTTCCCATACTAACAGATGTCAGGAAATTGCACCTGCCAAACAAAGTCTTAAACAGGGAACACACTTCCTAGGTTATCAAGACTAGTTTGAGAAGTGTCTTAGACCAGTGGAATTGGAGTTTCTGATCAAACTCTGTATGAATTCTAAGCTTTCCAAACAAGAGCAGCTCACTCACTGAGGACCCAGCCCACAATAATCTATGATTGTGGCCATTATTGGTGTTCGGGCTTCCAGCCGCAGGTTTCTCCCTGGAGTCTGCTTTTAAGATAGCAAAAGCTCTAGCGGGCATTTGGTACCAGCCACTGCCCGCAGACTGTCACTCTGTGTAAATCCCTTAGTCCTGCTGGATCCCTCGAACAAAGCTAATCTGCCATCTGACACCTGGGCTTGTCACCTTTAATTCCAGGCTTCTGAGCTGCTCTCTCCAGGGAAATAAAAGGAAGGATTTCTCTCCTTCCCTCACATACTCTTGACATCTATTATTCCACTCATGGGCATCTGCCTCAAGGGGCACCCAGCTGCACCTCTCTCCTCTTGTTTAATAATGTGAAGTCATTTCTGAGTTTTTGACCTGCCCATTTTTCAGTTTTAATTTTCAGTTAAAGGATTCCTGTGGCAACAGAACACCTCCTTTTTAGAAGCTGTTTCTGTATAGAAAGTTTATGAGCAAAGACAGACTTTAAAAAAAGAAGCTGTTTCCGAATGGTGGAATTGTAGACATGAGGGTAATGGGGGAGGTATTTTGAGGCAGAGGATGTATTTCTAGGCCTCGACCTCTATCTTCACCACTACATAGCTAGGCTGGAGAGGGCGGGTTGGCTTTACCCTTCCTTCCAACTTCCAGTGATTGGGCGGATAGATTGACCCAATTTATCTAGGAGAAATAGCATTGCTGCTATGGGACAGGGGCAGGGCAGAGTATGTCTGTAACCTAGGGTGTCCTTTCTTTGGACCCAGAGTTTAGCCAATACATTAAACATACATGTACCAGTGAAAGGAAGAAAAAACATATATGAATATTAATCTATCTATCTATCTATCTATCTATCATCTATCATCTATCTATCATCTATCATCTATCTATCTGCCTGTTTATCTATCATCTATCTATCATCTATCTATCTATCTATCTATCTATCTATCTATCTATCCATCTATCATCTATCTGTCTCTACTATATTTTCTTCCTTGCATATGTGTGTGTGTACACACACTATTATATGTATACGTTTTGCCCTCTACATCTGTGAGTTCTGCATCCATGTATTCAACCAACCTCAGTTCAAAAATATTGGAAAAAAAATCACATCTGTACTGAACATGAACAGATATTTTTCTTGTTATTATTCCCTAGGCTATACAGTTTAGCAACTATTTACATAACATTTACATTGTATTAGGTATTATAAGTGTGTAGGTTATATGCAAATACTAAGCCATTTTATATGGGAGACTTGAGCATCTGTGGATTTTGGTATCCAAAGGAAGTTCTGGAACAAATCCCCCATGGATCCTGAGGGATGACTATATATGTATATGTATGTGTATGTTTACGTACATACACTGGTGACCTTTAAATGTTTTGAAAGCACCTAAAACATAGTATATTAAATATCTTTCAGTTTGAAATACTGAAGTAGTTTCTATTTCTTGTGTTGTACTCTGGCTTTTAGGCATAGCTTGGAGATTCCTTTCTATGGAGGAATGGAGAATCAAGATAATTAGCTAATCTCCATCTCTCTGAGCTGGGTTTGAGAATTCTGCTTCTTCCTCAAAACTTGCTTCAGGAATTCCCAGCACTATTTACTTTACACATTCCCAACTTATGCATGCATCTATTTTGGTAGGGTGCAATTCAAAGACCACTGGGCAGGGAATCAGAGCACCTAAGATAGAGCACTTATCTCTCTCTAACTGGCTGCATGGCTTGGGGCAAGCTGGGCAACTTCCGTGAGCTTTAACTTCATCATCTGTAAAGGATTGGAACCCTCCCCTCTTGTATCAGAGGATTGCTATAAGAAACCAACATCAATAACAAGAACTGTCAAGTGACCAAATATTTACAGATAATTGTCAATATTCCAGGCTCCATGTGAAGCACTGGGAACACAGCTGAAAGTGAACAGTGGTGTGCTGGTAAACCAGCTTTCCATAAAAGAAAAGCCCTCATTTGTAGCATTGGCCAATGTCTGTGGTGTAAGTACTCCTACCATGGCTGATTTCAAGCCACTGACCTCACTGAATGCAGAATTAGGAATAAATGCATCCAATGAGCTCTCTTTCTCTCTCTCTTTTTTTTGAAATGGGGTTTCTCTCTGTCGCCCAGGCTGGCGTGCAGTGGCGCGATCTTGGCTCACTGCAAGCTCCGCCTCGCGGATTCGTGCCATTCTCCTGCCTCAGCCTCCCGAGTAGCTGGGACTACAGGCGCCTGCCACCCTTGTGAACTTGCTCCAGGACACAACTGACACACAGCCTTGCTTAGTGTTAAGATTACAGCACAGAGACGGAGAGCCAGCCATCAAACACTTAGTCTGATTGCAAGCTGAAGTAAGTGCTATAAAGGCAAAGAATAGGACATGATGAGAAAATAATACGGGTGAAGTTAATTTAGGTGACTGGCCTGGGGAAATGTGACATTGAAGCTGAGACCCAAAGGATGAAGATGAGTTACTCAAGTAAGGAGAGGGAGGAGGAGGAAGCAGGAAGAACATCCCAGGTGAAGGAAATAGCATGTGTGAGAGCCTTGTGACCAGAATGAGTTTGGCGATTTGAAGGAAGGCAGTGAGCTCAGAGGGATTGCGGGTAGATGAGATTGCAGAGGGAAACAGAGTCCAGATCATGTAGAGCCCTGCAGGCAGTGAAGCGTGTTGGGTTTAACCCAAAGCACACTGGGAAGTCTTTGAAAGTTGGAAGCCTGGATGTGACATGGATGATCGGGGCAAACATGCAAGTAGGAATGCTATTTAGGAGGTATCTGCAAAAATCCAGGAGAGAGAGGCTGCCTGTAATGGACATGGAGAAAAGTGGACTGATTCAAGATACAATTTGGAGGTAGAATTATTATTTACTGAACCTACTGTTATTTATTTTTTGAACCTTAAGTTTTTTTTAAATTTTATTTATTTATTTATTTATTATTTATTTATTTATTTATTTTTTATTGAGACAGAGTCTCGCTCTGTCGCCCAGGCTGGAGTGCAGTAGCATGATCTCAGCTCACTGCAACTTCTGCCTCCTGGGTTCTAGCGATTCTCCTGCCTCAGCCTCCCAAGTAGCTGGGACTACAGGCACACGCCACCATGCCCGGCTAATTTTTTGTATTTTTAGTAAAGACAGGGTTTCGCCATGTTAGACAGGATGGTCTTGATCTCCTGCCCTCGTGATCCACTAAAATTGATCTTTTGGTGTACAATTCTAAACATTTTAGCACATGGAGAGTCATGTAATCATCACCACAACAGGATTCAGAACAGCCCCATCTCCTCCCAAAAACCTCCTAGTGCTATTTTTTTTTTTTTGTAGTCACATTCTCTCCCTCAACAGATCTAGAAGCCTAACAGATCTAGAAGAAGTAGGGTCATGACCTGATCCCGGTCAGAACCACTATTTATCTAGGTCCCAAGTGTGTTTCTGACAGTCCTGTATTTAGGAGCATCTAACAGACTCAGCCTTTCCCAGGGGGTTATTTCCACACCTTGACCCTTCATAGACTTCTTACTGTACCAGTATGTTCAGTCCCCATCTTAATAGGCACAGAAGATGCAGGAAAAGCCTGTAGGAGTTATAAAAGCTCACCAAAATTTCCACATCCTGAGATATATCTACAAAGTCAGTAATGGGGGAAGGCACTCTATTTTTAGGCACATAAATAATTTAGGTCAGAATATTTCAGGTAGCATTGCATTATAGCTGAAAACAAACCTCAGTTTGAATGGTTATAAAGTGATTTCAATAAACATCATTTCTAAAAGCATAAGCATTTTAATTAGCTCATCTGTAACTCCACAGGGCCTGCGGAGATATAAATATACATATATATTCATAATATAGATTGTTGTGAATAGATTTCTTATTAGTTGCATCTCTCTCTTTCTTCCTCTCCCATTATTGTTTTTTTATTTCACAAAATGTCCTCTATCTTTTGAGTGAAAGAAGAGTTCTGTTTACTTGTGTTCTGGGGTCATAGAAAATGGATAAAATTATTTTCTCTGGAAAACAGGAGGGTTCAGGATAGTTCAAATATCTCAATTTCCCCAAAGAACTTCATGTATCACTTCATCTAGAGTTCCCTGGTTCCAGGGAGGAACATATGAGTTAACTGAGGTCTTGTCATTGGTCCGGGCACTAGAATACAAGAGAATACCCTACAGATGAGCAGCTAAAAGGGGAGCAGGGGAAAAAGAGAGAGACTTTCTTCCCAGCAATTCTAGGCTCTATTCTGGGTAAATAAAGGTTTTGTGTCCTTTTTCTTGCTGGGTCCTCTCAGGAGCACAGTGAGACACACTCTGATTTCCACACTGCAGATGGCCCACAGCATAACTTTTCCAAGGCTGTATAGTTATGCCTTGAATCCAGAATTCATGTCTGTGAAAGAAGACAGGCTATATCAGGGGTCAGCCATGCCTTTTGGTTCCAGTGATGTTCGAAGGTGCACTAGGAAGATGAGAGATCTTATAAGAAAGTGGAGAAACAGAAGGAAACACAAGGCAATAAGTTAATATTAAAGGTGGAAATAGAGGGAAAACAAAAACAGCCCTTGACATCTGTGTTAGGCTGTTCTCTCACTGCTATAAAGAAATATCTGGGACTGGGTAATTTATACAGAAAAGTGTAAGATCTGCAGGCCATACAAGCATGGCGCCAGCATCTGCTGGGCTTCTGGAAGGCGTCAGGAAGCTTTTATTCATGGCGGAAGGTGAAGCAGGGACAGGCACGTCACATGGTGAAAGCAGGAGCAAGGGGGAGTGGGGAGATGCTAAACACTTGTAAACAACCAGATCTTGTGACAATTCACTATCACAAGAACAGCACCAAGCCATGAAGGATCTGCTCCCAAGACCCAAACACCTCCCACTAGGCCCCACCTCCAGTATTGGGGATTACAATTCAATGTGAGATTTGGGCAGGGACAAATATCCAAACTATATCACCATCTATACCAGCGAGAAATTCTGTAAGACACTTTGGAGTTTGCAGAGTTCTTTTATGTCTACTGACTTATGATTTCAGAGGCATTGGTGGAAAGGACTCAGATTTTGTAAATAGACATACTGGTTCTAAGCTCCTTTTGAACCACAGCTGAGAAAGTTGTGTGGCCTGAGAAATAGCCCTACCCCAGATTTGGAATTGAACTTTGCTTTGGTTATCTGTTGCTGTGTAACCACTACCCTAAAACTTAGTGGGTAACAACAACCACAATTTTACCACAATTTATTTTCTCTCATGACTCTGTGGGCTGACTACACAGGTCTCTTGCTTCATGTGGTGTCAGCTAGACTCTTGAGATGGCGAGTAGGTGCAAAATGCCCTGACTCATATGGCTGAGAAATGGTGCTTCCTGCTGACTGAGAGCTCAGCTGGGTTGTTGGCTGAGGGCCTTTGTGTTCATCCATGTGGGCCTTTCCATATGGCTGTTTGGGCTTCCTCCAAGCATGGTAGCTGGGTTCCAAGGAGGAGTGTTCCAAGTGAACAAGCCTTAACGTGCAAGTATATATCAAGCCTCCATTTGCATCATGTCTGCTAATGTCTCATTGGACAAAGATAGTCACATGGCCAAGTTCAGAGACAATATGGTAGGGGACTAAACAAAGACATGAATACTGGGAGGTTGGTTCACTGAGGCCATCAAAGGAACTGTAACAATCTACTACCATCTCGAAGAAACCATTTTGCAACCTCAGCACACAAAACATTGTTTGTGGCTCAGCCTCCATCTGAAACTTCATGTCCACCATAAACTTTCTTGCCAAATTCTAATAGAATGCTCCTTCTGATACTGAGTCACAATTGGACTGCCAGTTTTATGCACTGGTCTTTGTTCACTTCGTGTGGGACACAGTACCAGATATTACAAGCAACTTAGAAGAAATATGAGCTCTTATTCTTGCCTTAAGAAAACAGTTGTCCAAGTGCTGAGATGGGAACAAGAAAGAGCACATTGGTAAGGGAGGGGCAGAAATTCAGAGAAGAAAAACATAAATGAAGGACAGAATGGGAAGAGAGGAATGTTTTCTTCCCTTTTACCATCTCTTCTTTCCTTCCTTCCCTGTTTTTGTCCTTCTTCCTTTCTATTCTCGTATTCTATACCCAACCTTTTCTGACCCTCTTCTCATCTTAGGTTTGAGATCATCCTAAGTAATAGTGAATCAGGCTCATCTATTGTATTAATTATCTATTGCTGTGTAACAAGTTATCCTAAAGTTTTGTGGCTCAGAACAACAATAAATATTTATTATCTTCTATATATTTTATGGGTCAGGAATTGAAGAGTGTCCAAGTTGGGTAGTTCTGGATCAAGGTATTCATAGCGTAACTGTCAAGATGTCATCTGGGGTGGAAGTCATGAGAAGATTTGAATGGGTCAGGAGGGCCTGCTTCCAAGGTGGCTCACTCACATGGCTGACAGGCTGGTGCTGGCTGTTGGTGAGTGGTCACATCCTCCCCATTTGAGCTTCTGCACAGGCTGCTGATTGTCCTATGACATGGCAGTTGGTTTTTCCCAGAGCAAGCAAGCCAAGAGAGGAGAGTCAGGTAGAAGCTATCCTTTTTATGACCTACTTTTAGAAGTCACAAAGCATCACTTCTGCCTTGTTCTGTTCATTAGAAGGGAAACCCCAAGTGTAGTCTGCTTTCAATCAGAGGAGAATTAGCCTTCACCTTCTCAAGGGAGTAGTATCAAAGTATTTGCAGACATTTAAAAATTACCATATTCATGTTTTCAAAAGGATCCTCTTGAAGTCACTGAGTATATTCTGTCCCACTTCAGTTATTTCTGAGGTGGGAATAGGTGGGTGATAAGGAACTCTCACCATGCAGTGGAAAAACGATTTTTCAGCAACCAAGTTCTTGTTCCCCTTTGCAAGAAAGTTTCCTTCTCACACAGGCTACAGCTAATGCTGACCCAGTGAGGCTGAATGCCAGAAAGTGAGGCTCTCAAATGCCAGAAAGCTTTCGAAAGAACAAAGAAGACTGGAATGGAGAAGGTGCACGAGTGACTGCTGTCAGTCAGGCAAATCATAAAGGCCAGTGCTCCCCTTGTCCAGTTAGAGAACCAGGCCCTTTTGAAGGTGAACCTTCTGTGACTGTCCCTTTGCTTCCCCGAAATGAAGTGTATTTAGACCATGTGCTTATTTTTTACCTCCCCTTGTGTGCTCTGATTTATTAAAGTGTGTTATACACTGAAAGATTCAGTTTAATTAATTGTAGCTCATATGCTAATATCACTCTCCTTTCCCACTACTTTCCTTGAAGGAATCTGCAAAGATTAGATTTGACCTGCTGCTGTGAAAAATACCCAAAAGGAGGATGGTGAAAACTGGAGTAAGGGATCCTCAACTTTTGGAAAGAATTATCTGGGATATTAAAGGAATAGATAGGTTATGCTTTTTTTGGTTGTTGTCATCCCTTTCTCTGTTCAGGTTTTCTACTGGGACTTTTTTGGAGTTGGTCTTGCTCAGGCTGGGTTCTGCCTGGCCAGCTCAGTTGTAAGTAGGAGAGTCTTTTTTTTTTTTTTAATTATTATACTTTAAGTTCCAGGGTACATGTACACAACGTGCAGGTTTGTTACATATGTATACATGTGCCATGTTGGTGTGCTGCACCCATTAACGCACCATTTACCTTAGGTATATCTCCTAATGCTATCCCTCCCACGTCCCCGCATCCTACGACAGGCCCTGGTGTGTGATGTTCCCCACCCTGTGTCCAAGTGTTCTCATTGTTCCATTCCCACCTATGAGTGAGAACATGCGGTGTTTGGTTTTCTGTCCTTGTGACAGTTTGCTGAGAATGATGGTTTCCAGCTTCATCCATGTCCCTACAAAGGACATGAACTCATCATTTTTTATGGCTGCATAGTATTCCATGGCATGTGTTGCTACATTTTCTTAATCCAGTCTATCATTGATGGACATTTGGGTTGGTTCCAAGTCTTTGCTATTGTGAATAGTGCCGCAATAAACATACGTGTGCATGTGTCTTTATAGCAGCATGATTTATAAGCCTTTGGTTATATACCCAGTAATGGGATTGCTGGGTCAAATGGTATTTGTAGTTCTAGATCCTTGAGGAATCGCCACACTGTCTTCCACAATGGTTGAACTAGTTTACAGTCCCACCAACAGTGTGAAAGTGTTCCTATTTCTCCACATCCTCTCCAGCACCTGTTGTTTCCTGACCTTTTAATGATCGCTGTTCTAACTGGTGTAAGATGGTATGTCATTGTAGTTTTGATTTGCATTTCTCTGATGGCCAGTGATGATGAGCATTTTTTCATGTGTCTGTTGGCTGCATAAATGTCTTCTTTTGAGAAGTGTCTGTTCATATCCTTTGCCCACTTTTTGATGGGGTTGTTTGTTTTTTTCTTGTAAATTTGTTTAAGTTATTTGTAGATTCTGGATATTAGCCCTTTGTCAGACGGGCACATTGTAAAAATTTTCTCCCATTCTGTAGGTTTCCTGTTCACTCTGATGGTAGTTTGTTTTGCTGTGTGGAAGCTCTTTAGTTTAATTAGATCCCATTTGTCAATTTTGGCTTCTGTTGCCATTGCTTTTGGTGTTTTAGTCATGAAGACCTTGCCCATGCATATGTCCTGAATGGTATTGCCTAGGTTTTCTTCTAGGGTTTTTATGGTTTTAGGTCTAACATTTAAATCTTTAATCCTTCTCGAATTAATTTTTGTATAAGGTGTAAGGAAGGGATCCAGTTTCAGCTTTCTACATATGGCTAGCCAGTTTTCTCAGCACCATTTATTAAATAGGGAATCCTTTCCCCATTGCTCGTTTTTGTCGGGTTTGTCAAAGATCAGATGGTTGTAGATGTGTGGTGTTATTTCTGAGGGCTCTGTTCTGTCCCATTGGTCTATATCTCTGTATTGGTAACAGTACCATGCTGTACTGTAGCCTTGTAGTATAGTTCGAAGTCAGGTAGCATGATGCCTCCAGCTTTCTTCTTTTGGCTTAGGATTGTCTTGGCAATGAGGGCTCTTTTTTGGTTCCATATGAACTTTAAAGTAGTTTTTCCCAATTCTGTGAAGAAAGTCATTGGTAGCTTGATGGGGATGGCATTGAATCTATAAATTACCTTGGGCAGTATGGCCATTTTCATGATATTGATTCTTCCTATCCATGAGCATGGAATGTTCTTCCACTTGTTTGTGTCCTCTTTTATTTGGTTGAGCAGTAGTTTGTAGTTCTCCTTGAAGAGGTCCTTCATATCCCTTGTAAGTTGGATTCCTAGGTATTTTATTCTCTTTGAAGCAATTGTGAATGGGAGTTCACTCATGATTTGGCTCTCTGTTTGTCTGTTATTGGTGTATAGGAATGCTTGTGATTTTTGCACATTGACTTTGTATCCTGAGACTTTGCTGAAGTTGCTTATCAGCTTAAGGAGATTTTGGGCTGAGACGATGGAGTTTTCTAAATATATAATCACGTCATTTGCAAATGGGGACAATTTGACTTCCCCTTTTCCTAATTGAATACCCTTTATTTCTTTATCTTGCCTCATTGCCCTGTCCAGAACTTCCAACACTATGTTGAATAGGAGTGGTGAGAGAGGGCATCCTTGTCTTGTGCCAGTTTTCAAAGGGAATGCTTCCAGTTTTTGCCCATTCAGTATATTGGCTGTGGGTTTGTCATAAATAGCTCTTATTATTTTGAGATATGTCCCATCAATATCTAATTTATTGAGAGTTTTTAGCATGAAGAGCTGTTGAATTTTGTCGAAGGCCTTTTCTGCATCTATTGAGTAATCATGTGGTTTTTGTCTTTGGTTCTGTTTATATGATGGGTTACACTTATTGATTTGCGTTATGTTGAACCAGCCTTGCATCCTAGGGATGAAGACAACTTGATCATGGTGGATAAGCTTTTTGATGTGCTGCTAGATTCGGTTTGCCGGTATTTTATTGAGGATTTTTGCATCAATGTTCATCAGGGATATTGGTCTAAAATTCTCTTTTTTTGTTGTGTCTCTGCCAGGCTTTGGTATCAGGATGATGCTGGCCTCATAAAATGAGTTAGAGAGGATTCCCTCTTTTTCTATTGATTGGAATAGTTTCAAAAGGAATGGTACCACCTCCTCTTTGTACCTCTGGAAGAATTTGACTGTGAATCCATCTGGTCCTGGACTTTTTTTGGTTCGTAGGCTATTAATTATTGCCTCAATTTCAGAGCCTGTTATTGGTCTATTCAGGGATTCAACTTCTTTCTGGTTTAGTCTTGGGAGGGTGTATGTGTCCAGGAATGTATCCATTTCTTCTAGATTTTCTAGTTTATTTGCGTAGAGATGTTTATAGTATTCTCTGATGGTAGTTTGTGTTTCTATGGGATCGGTGGTGATATCCCCTTTATCATTTTTTATTGCATCTATTTGATTCTTCTCTCTTTTCTTCTTTATTAGTCTTGCTAGCGGTCTATCAATTTTGTTGATCTTTTCAAAAAACCAGCTCCTGCATTCGTTGATTTTTTGAAGGGTTTTTGTGTCTCTATTTCCTTCAGTTCTGCTCTGATCTTTGTTATTTCTTGCCTTCTGCTAGTTTTTGAATGTGTTTGCTCTTGCTTCTCTAGTTCTTTTAATTGTGATGTTAGAGTGTCAATTTTAGATCTTTCCTGCTTTCTCTTGTGGGCATTTAGTGCTGTAAATTTCCCTCTACACACTGCTTTAAATGTGTCCCAGGGATTCTGGTATGTTGTGTCTTCGTTCTCATTGGTTTCAAAGAACATCTCTATTTCTGCCTTCATTTCGTTATGTACCCAGTAGTCATTCAGGAGCTGGTTGTTCAGTTTCCATGTAGTTGAGTGGTTCTGAGTGAGTTTCTTAATCCTGAGTTCTAGTTTGATTGCACTGCAGTCTGAGAGACAGTTTGTTATAACTTCTGTTCTTTTACATTTGCTGAGGAATGCTTTACTTCCAACTATGTGGTCAATTTTGGAATAAGTGCGATGTAGTGCTGAGAAGAATGTATATTCTGTTGATTTGGGGTGGAGCATTCTGTAGATGTCTATTAGGTCTGCTTGGTGCAGAGCTGAGTTCAATTCCTGGATATCCTTGTTAAGTTTCTGTCTCATTGATCTGTCTAATGTTGTCTAATGTTGGGGTGGTAAAGTCTCCCATTATTATTGTGTGGGAGTCTAAGTCTCTTTGTAGGTCTCTAAGGACTTGCTTTATGAATCTGGGTGCTTCTGTATTTGGTGCATATATATTTAGGGTAGTTAGCTCTTGTTGTTGAATTGATCCCTTTACCATTATGTAATGGCCTTCTTTGTCTCTTTTGATCTTTGTTGGTTAAAGTCTGTTTTATTACAGTAGGATTGCGACCCCTGTTTTTTTTGTTTTCCCATTTGCTTGGTGGATCGTCTTCCATCCCTTTATTTTGAGCCTATATGTGTCTCTGCATGTGAGAAGGGTCTCCTGAATACAGAACACTGATGGGTCTTGACTCTTTATTTAATTTGCCAGTCTGTGTCTTTTAATTGGAGCATTTAGCCCATTTACATTTAAGGTTAGTATTGTCATGTGTGAATTAGATCCTATCTTTATGATGTTCGTTGGTTATTTTGCTTGTTACTTGATGCAGTTTCTTCCTAGCATCGATGGTCTTTACAATTTGGCATGTTTTTGCAGTGGCTGGTACAGGTTGTTCCTTTCCATGTTTAGTGCTTCCTTCAGGAGCTCTTTTAAGGCAGGCCTGGTGGTGACAAAATCTCTGAGCATTTGCTTCTTTGTAAAGGATTTTATTTCTCCTTCACTTATGAAGCTTAGTTTGGCTGGATATGAAATTCTGGGTTGAAAATTCTTTTCTTTAAGAATGTTGAATATTGGCCCCCACTCTCTTCTGGCTTGTAGAGTTTCTACCAAGACATCAGCTGTTAGTCTGATGGACTTCCCTTTGTGGGTAACCCGACCTTTCTCTCTGGCTGCCTTTAACATTTTTTCCTTCATTTCAACTTTGGTGCATTTGACAATTATGTGTCTTGGAGTTGCTCTTCTCGAGGATTATCTTTGTGGCATTCTCTGTATTTCCTAAATCTGAATGTTGGCCTGCCTTGCTAGGTTGGGGAAGTTCTCCTGGACAATATCCTGAAGAGTGTTTTCCAACTTGGTTCCATTCTCCCTGTCACTTTCAGGTACACCAATCAGATGTAGATTTGGTCTTTTCACATAGTTGCATATTTCTTGGAGGCTTTGTTCATTTCTTTTTACTCTTTTTTCTTTAAACTTCTCTTCTCACTTCATTTCATTCATTTGATCTTCAATCACTGATACCATTTCTTCCACTTGATTGAATTGGCTACTGAAGCTTGTGCATGCATCATGCAGTTCTTGAGCCATGGTTTTCAGCTCCATCAGGTCATTTAAGTTCTTCTCTACACTGTTTATTCTAGTTAGCCATTTGTCTAATCTTTTTTCAAGGTTTTTAGCTTCTTTGTGATGGGTTCGGACATCCTCCTTTAACTCAGAGAAGTTTCTTATTACTGATCGTTTGAAGCCTTCTTCTCTGGATTCGTCAAAGTCATTATTCATCCAGCTTTGTTCTGTTGCTGACGAGCAGCTGCGTTCCTTTGGAGGAGAAGAGGCGCTCTGATTTTTAGAATTTTCAGCTTTTCTGCTCTGTTTTCTCCCCATCTTTGTGGTTTTATCTACCTTTGGTCTTTGATGATGGTGACGTCCAGATGGGGTTTTGGTTTGGATGTCCTTTCTGTTTGTTAGTTTTCCTTCTAACAGTCAGGACCCTTAGCTGCAGGTCTGTTGGAGTTTGCTGGTGGTCCACTCCAGACCCTGTTTGCCTGGGTATCTCCAGTGGAGGCTGTAAAACAGCAAATATTGCAGAATGGCAAATGTTGCTGCCTGATCCTTCCTCTGGAAGCTTCATCTCAGAGGGGCACCCAGCCATATGAGATGTCAGTCAGCCCCTACTGGGAGGTGCCTCCCAGTTAGGCTACTCAGGGGTCAGGGACCCACTTGAGGAGGCAGTCTGTCTATTCTCAGATCTCAAACTCCATGCTGGGGGAACCACTACTCTCTTCAAAGCTGTCAGACAGGGATGTTTAAATCTGCAGAAGTTTCTGCTGCCTTTTGTTCAGCTATGCCCTGCCCCCAGAGGTGGAGTCTACAGAGGCAGGCAGGCAGGCCTCCTTGAGCTGCGCTAGGCTCCACCCAGTTTGAGCTTACTGGCTGCTTTGTTTACCTACTCAAGCCTCAGCAATGGGGGACGCCCCTCCCCCATCCTTGCTGCCGCCTTGCAGTTCGATCTCAGACTGCTGTGCTAGCAGTGAGTGAGGCTCTGTGGGCGTGGGACCCTCCAAACTAGGCACAGGATATAATCTCCTGGTGTGCCGTTTGCTAAGACCATTGGAAAAGTGCAGTGTTATGGTGGGAGTGTCCCCATTTTCCAGGTATTGTCTGTCATGGCTTCCCTTGGCTAGGAAAGGGAATTCCTTGACCCCTTGCACTTCCCTCGTGAGGTGATGCCCTGCCCTGCTTTGGCTCATGCTCTGTGGGCTGTACCCACTGTCTGACAAGCTCCATTGAGATGAACCTGGTACTTCATTTGGAAATGCAGAAATCACCTGTCTTCTGTGTCACTCACGCTGGGAGCTGTAGACTGGAGCTGTTCCTATTCAGCCATCTTGGAACCTCATCAGTAGGAGAGTCTTCAGCTCAGTGTCTAGGTTTGAGTTCTTGTTATAATAGCACTAGGCATAATACTGGGCATACAGTGGATGCTCAGGAGATGACTATGGAATAAGCAAGTAGAATAGGGTTTGGAGAGGAGAATGAGGCTTGCGCTGAAAGCTGAACTGAGTTCTAGTTTTGGATCTCTTGCTAAGCGTGTCATCACTTGAGTCTCTTGGACTTGACTTTTTTTGTGTGTGTGAAATTGGAGAGACAGAGGTAGGTTGGGGATCCCAGGCATTCCATGGTTCTGGGATAGTGACATGGTTTGAAGGAATTAGAACTGTAGTCACCAGATGTGGCAGTGTTTAGAGAGATGCTTTAGCTCAAGACTAGCTCTATCCTGATAGGATGGCACAAACTGGAGATAGAAGCCCCTTGTGACCTGGCGCAGGTTGAAGACCCTCTCTGGACCACACTTGAGCCATCTGTAGAATAAAGAGGAAGTGTCTGCTTTTCTAGCTCTAGGTCCTCTGCTTCTAAATACTTTTTCCATCAGCAGCTGTACTAAGTGAGGATCCCATGATATTACTTGGACAATGCCAAACATTGGTGATAGAACACATTCAGCATGTCCTGGAGATGCTGGGGACTCTTGTTTCCTGAAGGAGACTGTCAAGAGGGTAAGATAGAGCCTCTTTTCAGTCATGAGCTCTCTGCTGTAGGATTCTCTTGCAAGTTTGAGAATGATCTAAATCTGGGCATTCAGAGGGCTGCTGATTCTGAATCTTTTAGAGGGGAGTCAATTGTTAAGATAGTGGAGTACAACTCCTGCATTCTTCTCATGAAGAACCCGGAACTCTGGAGAGGTGAACTACATAACAATTTAGCAAATTAATGAGTAGGCTCAGACCAGCACTTTGGTGACTTCTCATGGAAAGTTTCTTTCTATACTAAGCCTACTCCTGCCTTCAAGGAGTTCTATAGATTTCCATTGTCAGTATCAGGTAGGTGGATGTCTAGGGTGTAGCACAGTGCCTGCCACATATAGCAGGTGCTCAATAAATACTGGCCAAAGAAACAATGTGCACAACTGTTACAAACTCTTCCAATAGTAAAGACTAGGATTTGTCATGTGGATTCCAAGTTAGTAGTCATTCTTCCACGCCAAATTCCTCATTCCCTACCGCCTTCACTTTTGAACCTTTTTGTAAATACTCAGAGATATTCTTTCCTTTTATTTACTTTATAGACTGTATAAAAGACCATATCCCAGTCCACTTCTATTGTAATAATAAGACCTGGACACATGGATATTATGGCTCATGTGCAAAAACTGGGTCACTTTCAAACTAATTTGTAGAACTTGTCCAAGGGAAGGATGTGTAAAGTCTTGATTTAGGATTTAAAAAAAGATGTGCAAATAAAAAAACAGATGTCTCTTTATTGATTTAGGAAATTGTAATGTCAAAAGTTATTTATAAAAGTCTCACTCCTTTTGTATTCCTAAAAACTCATTTTCACTGCTATTAATTTGCTACTTTGTGTCCTCAATAAGGGTATTACAAATTTAATTGATTTTGAACTCACTGATTTTGAACTTAATGAAATTGTTTATTTCAGTAACTTCACTTTCGTTTATTTTCTTCACCATTAAACTTGGTGATATGAATCCCAAACTGATTTAGCTAACAGCCAAAGGGGTGAAAAATAAGAGATCTCAATTTTTTGGAAGTTTTCCAATTTTGTATTCTAGATGACATACTGGTTCAAGAAGTCATTTTGGCTCCTTTTCTTGAAAGATGTTTTCTTTAGTCTCCATATTTGTCTTGCTGTTTAAGAAGAAATTGATTCTCTACTTTGCTTAAAGAACATTTGATGACTTCCCATTTTCCCGAAGAGAAGCTTTAAATGTTTAACATGGCATTCTTAGCTCTTGATGATCTGGCTGCCAATGTACCTCATTGCCTATATTCCTTCTTGTTACTCCTGCCACACATTCTTTGCTCCTTGTCCCTCAAAAACACTAAAAATTTTAGTAACAACAGTGTATTAATTATCTCTTGCTGCATAACAAGTTATCCCAAGCATTAAGTATTATTTCTTGGATTCTGTGGGTCGGGAATCTGAGCACAGCTTAGCTGGGTTCTCTGCTTCAGGGTTCCTTCTCTTACAAGACTGCAGTCAAGGTGTCAGCAGAGGCTGCAGTCATCTCAAGGTTCACCTGGAGCAGGAACTGTTTCCAAGCTCACTCATGTGGCTGTTGGTAGAATTCGGTTCTTCCTGGACTGTTAAGCTGAGGGCCTCAGCTCCTTGTTGGCTGTTGGCCAGAAGTCACCTTCAATTTCTTGCCAAGTGGCCCTCTCATCAAAGCACGCATGAAGGGGAGCGGGTGGAGAGAGAGAGGGAGAGAGACAGTGAGAGCGAGTGAGACAGAGAGAGAGAGAGAGAGAGAGAATCAGCAAGTTGGAAATCTGTCTTTTGTAACCTAATCAGGGAAGTGACATCTCTTTACCTTTGCTGCTTCTAGTGGTTAGAAGCAACCAATGGAATGACCAGCACATTGTAAAGGGAAGAGGCTCTATAAAGGCGTGAATACCAAGAGTTGGAGATAATTTAGAGTCATGTCAGAAGCTGCCAACCACAAACAATATATACAGTTAACAATTATTGAGTATGTACTATGTAACAGACACACTGTTAAGACCTTTCCCGTATAGTATTTCATTCAGTCCTTACAAAAATTCTAGTCAATGGATAATGTTTTCATTTCAATTTCATCTCAAAAGGGTTAAATAATTAGCAAGTGGCAGAGGCAGGATTTGAGCCCTGGTTAGGGCAGGAGACAACGTCCTTATTTCTCCATCCTCAGAGCTCAGCACTGACTCTGTGACACAAGAACCTAGTAGGTATTGAGTAACTGCAAAATAAATGAATGAACGAATGAATGTAGACTTGGGTCCCACTGCAACTACTTTTGCCCAAACTCTGGTCCTAGCCCTTGACCCAGTCTAAATAATACATAAATTACCATGTGGTTAAATAGGGCTGAATTATATTTAATCAGTGAGGAGAACTCTGAATTTTAGGTGCAGGACTCAAGAGAGGAGATGTGGTTTTGTAATTTTTTCTCATGTAGAGTCACCTGTCACTTAATGATGGAGATAAGTTCCAAGAAATGCAACATCAGGCAAATTTGTCACTCTGCAAACATCATAAGGTGTACTTACACAAAGCTAGATGGTGTAGCCTACTACACACCTAGGCTATATGGTATAGCCAGTTGCTCCTAGGCTACAAGCCTATACAGCATATTATTGTACTAAATACTCTAGGTAATTATAAAACAATGGTAAGTATTTGTATGTCTAAGAATATCCAAACACAGGCCGGGCACAGTGGCTCACCCCTGTAATCTCAGAACTTTGGGAGGCACAGGCAGGTGGGTCACGAGGTCAGGACATCAAGACCACCCTGGCTAACATGGTGAAACCCTGTCTCTACTAAAAATACAAAAAATTAGCCGGGCATGGTGGCACACGCCTGTAGTCCCAGCTACTCGGGAGGCTGAGTCAGGAGAATCGCTTGAACCAGGGAGGCGGACGTTGCAGTGAGCCGAGATCGTGCCACTGCACTCCAACCTGGATGACAGAGTGAGACTCTGTCTCAAAAAAAAAAAAAAAAGAATACCTAAACACAGAAAAGGTACAGTAAAAATATGGTATAAAAGAAAAAACAGTACATCTGTATGGGTCACTTTGCCATGAATGGAACTTGTAGGACTGGAAGTTGCTCTGGGTGAGTCAGGGAGTGAGTGGTGGATGAAGGTGACCCTAAGGCATTACTGTACACTACTTAGACCTTATAACCACTCTACACTTAGGCTACACTAAATTTATTAAAATTTTTTTCTTCAATAATAAATTAATCTTTGCTTACTGTAACTTGTTTACTTTATAAGCTTTTTACTTTTTTAAACTTTTAAACTGTTTTGTAATAACAGTTTACAATATAAACACATTGTACAGCTATACAAAAGTTTTCTGTATATTCTTGTTCTATAAGCTTTTTCCTATTTAAAAACTTTTTTATTTTTTACGTTTTAAGCTTTTTTTGCTAAAAACTAAGACACAAACACACATTAGCTTAGGCCTCCACAGGGTCAGGTCATCAATATCACTGTCTCCCACTTCCTAATCTTGTTCCAATGGAAGGTCTTCAGTGGCAATAACATGCAAGGATCTGTCATCTCCTGTGATAACAATCCTGCTTCTGGAATAACTCCAGAATGACCTGCCTTGTTTCACAGAGGTTGTTTTACGGTTAACTTAAAAAAAAATAAGGATAAGGAGTATACTCTAAATAAAAAGCATAGTATAGTAAACACATAAACCAGTAACACAGTTATTTATTATCATTATCAAGTATTATGTACTGTACATAATTGCATGTGCTATACTTTTATACAACCGGCAACACAATTAAGTTCGTTGACACCAGCATCACCACAAACTGGTCAGCAATGTGTTGTGCTACAATGTCGCAATGCCTATGAATCACTAGGCAATAGGAATTTTTTAGCTCAATTATAAATCTTGTGGACCACCGTTGTATATGCAGTCTGTTGTTCACTGAAATGTCATTATGCAGGACATGACTGTAGTAAAAAGCAGACTTCATTACTACTGAGAACTTCAAAAGGATATCCAAGAAATTAGAATGCCAACACCCAGGATGAGAGATTATGGAGTTGTAAAGGAGACTGCTACAAACTTGAGAGGAATATTACAATAGTGTTAGGAAGGTGGAATTAGTAGCTAGCAGCTGGCATGCTTTTAAATCTGACTTCTCTTTCTTAAAGACAAATAAGATTGTCTTAGTCTGTTTATGCTGCTATAACAAAATACCACAAACTGTGTATCTTATAAACAACAGATATTGGTTTCTTACAGTTCTGGAGGCTGGGAAGTCCAAGATCAAGGCAGATTTGGTGTCTGGTGAGGACCTGCTTTCAGACTCACAGACCGTGACTTCTGACTGTGTTCTTACACGACGGAAGGGGCAAGGGATCTCTTTCAGACCTCTTTTGTAAGGACAGCAATCCCAATCATGAAGGCTTTGCTCCCATGACCTAATCACCTCCCCAAGGCCTCACATCTAAAACCATCAACTTATGAATTTTGTGGGGGACATCGGCATTCAGACCATAGTAGGCATTAAAGGCAGGAAACAAAGAACTAGCTGAACTGGAGACAAAGAAATTATTCTGTGTCTGTGGAAGAATGGATTAAGAAAGAGTGGGCAAGCAAGGAGTAGGGACAGAGAGGAGGGTTGTTTTTGCATCTGGCCCTTAACTCAACAACTTTCTTTTGTATCTCTCCAATTTCAGGATTCACTGAGGTTGTTGGGCTCCTGTGGGAATAGGTTAGGTGGACGCAATTATCATGGCTGATAAATAAATGGCATTATAGTGTCACAATGAAACTCAGCACTTGAGAATTTACAACACTGGGCAGTTTATGAAGTGCTTTCTCTTGGGGTCTTATTTGTGCCTTCGATGACCTCAAGTGATATTGTCAAGAAGACTGGACAGACCTGTCATTTGACCAGCATCCCTTCTCCCTGTGAGGAAGCCACATGGCAATCAAATCATCATAAGCTGGCCCAGTGAGAATGGACCAAAGTCCCAGTGTTTAATGACATTAGGCAAATAGTTGGGCAGCACACTGGGCCGGTGAACTCTAAGGGCTGGGGCCTCCCTTTCTTGGGATATGCACTGTCAACTGTTGCCTCTGAGTCTCTCTATTATGGGGTCAAAGTAGAGCTCTCTCCCTCTTCTGATGGACACTTTTTTTGTTGTTGTTGATGTTGTTGCTGTCCTGATTAATGCCATGGATACAAATAAAGCCAGTTCATTGCTCTTGTTGCAGATGGCACGAAAAACATTTTGTCTCAGATGCCATTTGCACAAGTGACCTCATCCATTATGTATTGGTTTTATAATTTAGCCCAGCCTTTCAGATGCCCATGGAATGTCACCTACTCATGGGCATTATTATTCACAGCTTATAAAAGGAAAACAAGGCTTAGAGAAGTTGGTATGGGAGATTTTTCAGACATTTTTTTTCAGAGGTTCATGAAAGCCATAAATAAAGCCTCTCAGAAAATGGGAGAATCTAATGCAGGTTTATGACTCCAAACTCTGAGTTCTATGCACCCTCATGCCTTCTCCACGTTGGTTCCCTGCAGAGTTAGAATGAGGAGATTCCCATTGTACTGCCTCTTTTATTGCACAATCATATCTGGATGTGCTATATTGTTGTGTGAGGTTGGATGATGAGGAACAGGGAAGCTTGAGAGAAGTCTGGATAGAGGAGAGTAAACTTGAAGAAAGTAGGAATCAAACAAAGCAGGACTATGGAGATGCGTACTTTCTCCCATCTTGGGGAAAAATGAGTGATTTAGTGAAATAGAGGACTTGAGAGATAGGTGCAAAATGGGTGATGCCATGACCAGGACCTGCAGTCTGACTTCCAGGCTGGGCTAGCCTAATCTTTGTCCATCATTTTTTCTTTCACTGGAGCACCTCTCCTGCTAATACATGGCTGTGTTACTGGGTGACAGAAGCTGTTGTCTTGCCATCAAGAACACTTGGAGGTGATGGGTAGGAGGCAGCTGCTGTCCCCAAAGGTTTGGAATGCAGCAGGAACAGCTCCCACAGTGGTGTACACCCTGATTCATTTTCAATCTAAAATAATTAATGTTTGATCAACAGATTAAAAATGTAATTAGGAATGGGTGCATGTTCATTCAGATAGAATATCCTCAGGCACACTATAGTCTCTTTTCCTCTCCACTCATGCCCACCTACACGTGGTGTTTTCAGACTCCCAAACCTTTTCCTTTTTCTTTTTTTTTTTGAGATGGAGTCTCGCTTTGTCTCCCAGGCTGAAGTGCAGTGGTGTCATCTTGGCTCACTGCAACCTCAGCCTCCTGGGTTCAAGTGATTCCCCTGCCTCAGCCTCCCAAGTAGCTAAGATTACAGGTGCATGCACCATGCCTGGCTAATTTTTGTATTTTCAGTAGAGACGGGGTTTCACCTGGTTGACCAGGCTGGTCTCGAACTTCTGAGCTCAAGTGGTCTGCCTGCCTCGGCCTCCCAAAGTGCTGGGATTATAGGGGTGAGCCACCGTGCCTGGCCTCCTTTTTCTGTTGGAGTGTTTATCTTTGTCTGCCTTGGCCCTGGTAAGATTTTTTTTCTCCCATTATCATGATAGCAAGTGAATTAGTGAGTGTTTTAGATCACATCTTACCTCCAAGAAGAAAGGGGAGATAAAAATAATCTCATATTTGCTCTAGGTTTGGTCAGCTCATTCCTGCTATGAAAGCATGTTAAAAGCAACCACTATAAAAAGAAGAAATTAACTCTGCAAAGCCAAAACCCAGAATTATAAGAGATGCTCAGCAAATCTTCACTATGGTCAGGCTCTTGGGCTGGGCAGGTACCACCCGGGAATGTAAGTGTG
The DNA here is from genome assembly GCF_028858775.2 of Pan troglodytes. Lineage (NCBI taxonomy): Eukaryota > Metazoa > Chordata > Mammalia > Primates > Hominidae > Pan > Pan troglodytes. The sequence goes on from NC_086015.1 coordinate 37,999,023, forward strand.
AAGTCAAGCATCCAAACACTGTGCCTGGGCCTAAGCAGACTCCATATGGGACTAGCTCCTTTCCTCACTCCCTGGTTCTGATGGAAAGTCATGGATGCTTGGCCTAGCTGTGATGATATGATGTGGAAATTTCAGTGTCCTGAGCAGAGGTGCTGGGAAAGGAATGGTAAAAGTTCCCTGGGGCAGTGTGGGCAATAGAGCAATTACCATGCTTCCCACTGGACTTCACAAGAGCCTCAGAATCCAGACGATCCTCTTCTGCCCTTCTCTAGAGGATAAGCCTTGCTGCTTTCCCAGGGAACCATAATTCTTCAGCACTTGATGGTGAAATTGTCTGTTTTTCAGCATCTCAGTTCCACAATTGCACCTCATTTACAGTATTGCTTAAGTGTCCCTGAGGGCCCCTGCAGAGCCACCAGAGAGTTTGTCCACAAAGAGAAAACTCTTCAAGCCTTTACCTCCCAGGATCTTACTGCATCTGCTGGCCTATCTGGTAGAAAAGCTGTAGGATTTTGACTTACATTTTTTTGGGGGGAGGGAGTAGAGTCACTAGGGGGTTGGCTTGAGCCAGGTTGAGCGGAGAACCCATGGAAACAACTTAAGCCAACTTGATTTCTTTCAGAATCCCACGTGCTCACTCAAAGATTGCATGGGATTTACTGTTAAGGAACCAGGTGAGTCAAAATCTTTCTAAAGAGATTCTGAAAAATATCTATTATTATTTCTTATTAAATTTAAATAACTCTTTTTGGGATTATAAATAAACTTTTCATTACTCACTTGAAGGTAATAAATCCTGTGATTATTCTGCTCTGAAGTATTATGTCCCAGCTTGCCTTTTCCTGCCATCCAACTTGTGCCTAGCTTTACCTCACCCACCACCAGTTGGTATGTGTTTAAGAAATGGAAAAGAATTTTAACATATGCCAAGGTAAAATATAATTAGTCTTGTAAATCCTCTGTTTAAAAGGGCATGAACAAATTCCCCAGACTAAATAGAAATTACTTCTGGATTGTCTTCTATTTTCAATTATTTCTATTATCTGTCCCTTTTTTTTTATCATGGGTAATCAAAAGTTGATCATATTTTCAAGAAACTGAGCCAAAACAAAGCAGAGTAAACAAAAAACCATAATCAGGGGACAAGGTAGGGGGGAAAATGTGAATGAGCCATATAGATGCTTTGTGCATCAACTGTGTGTTTATCTATCCATCCATTCATCCATCCATCCATCCACTATTTAGTTTGTCTGTACATGTGAAGTATGATTCTTAGAGCTGGATATCAGGGTAGAAATCCCAAAGGCTTTAAAGTTACAATGGCCTGGGTTTAAATTTATGCTAGTTAAATTTAATGACTTTAAATTTATGCTAGTTGTGAGTTCTACAAAACTCACGATTTCTGCAGCCTCAGGTTGCTCATCTCTACAATGGGTTTCCAAACCCCTCCTTTACAGGGGTTTGCTATTATGTACCTGGAACAATACCTTGTATATACGAGTTTCATAAATATTGTCTCTCTTGTTTCACGTTTCCTTCTCCTTCTCCTGATTAACTGATAGGCACCTTGAAGAAAAGTCACATTAAAATGGAGCTTACCCAGACCTTCCTGTCTTGTCGTTTTTGTTAAGAGAAGTAATTGAAGAAAATAACAGTGAACAATGTGGCACATAAGATGGCCCAATGCACCCTAAATGTTAATGTATTCCAAGGATGTCTCATACCCCAGAAGATGACACTCAAGCTTGCAGACCTGGAGCATCCTGGGATCTTGGCCAAGCCAAACATCCATGAGATGCCAACCATGCATTCCATTATACTGGACTGGTCTTGTGGAGCTGCTGCCCAGCATCTCCCTTACGCTAGATGGAGCTACCATTCCATTATATGTTAAACTCCAGAGTTCAACAGGTGTGATTTCCCATTCCCATTCTATTAGTCCCTGTTAGAATCTGTTAGAACTAATCTCATCATGCCATCCAGCTGAGTTTGCCTCAGTGACTGTCAAGTGCCTGAGTCTCTCTGGCATTCTATCCTCAACTGTACTTTTATACTCTGTGGTTCTATTCATCCCTTATTCCGGGATTTCTTAACCCAAGGTTTCCAGCACTATTGGCATTTTGGGCTGGTTAACTCTTTGTTATGGGAGGCTGTCCTGTGCATGTTTAGTAGCATCCCTGACTTCCACTCACTGGGTGCTGGTAATATGCCCTCAGCTATGACAACCAAAATGTTTCCAGGCCTTTCCAAATTTGGGGGGCAATATTGCCCCTGATTGGGAACTGCTGTTCTAATCTAACCCACACCTTCCATTATGCGCTCCGAAAGAACTGTCACCAAGAAACTCATCTCTAACCTCGTCTCTGAATTTTTCTGTTTCCTTTCTCTAATTGGAACTTGGTATTCCCTTGGTTGTCTCAAATGGAGGCTGTTTCGTCTCCAACACAGTACCTACCTAAGAGCCAGGAGGTGAAGTAAGTGTCCTCTTTGCTCCCCACTGATGCTTTGAAACAGGCATTTTCCTTACAGCCCACAAAATCTGCCCCTTTCAAGCTTATAACATCTGGTAATGCTATTCTTTTCTACTCTTTCGTGTATGGTCCACTGACTGCCTCATCTCTCCCCCTTATTCACAGGAGAATTCAGTACTTGGTTACTTTCTTATTCTTCTAAACACTTCCTAAACACTGCCATCATTCTCAGTGTTTTTAGCATCCACACTGATGACTCCAACACCATGACCTCTTTGTTTCTGGCCTGATTTTCAATGACCAGTTAAATTACCAAATAAATGATGGAACACTGAAAACGTACCAGGCACTGTTCTAGATCCAAGGGCTGCAGGAGCAATGGAATAGATATGATTTCTGCTCTCATAGAGTTTACATTATTAGAATGGAGAAGTGCAAACAATATGCAAATAAATATATGAAAATTTCATTTTGATAGTTGCTATTAAAGGAATAAGCAGGCTCTTGTGGATAGGGAACAAGAGGGTTGGAGGGATGGATTTGCATAGCAGGGCAAGGAAAATCTTTTCTGAGGTGGTAAAATGTTGAGTTGAGACTTGAGAGATGAAAAGGTGTTGACCATGCAAACAGCAATGGGAGGAAAAATTCAGGAAGAAATGGGAAGTCCAAAGGCTTTGGGGTTGGTAATGAACATGGAATTCAAGGAATAGAAAGTTGGCCTGCATGTCTGGGGAGTAGTAAGTGAGAGAGAGTGGTACTGGAAGAGATGAGTTTATGAGGTAGATATATGTGCCTTCGTTGATTTGGTTGTTTGTATCTCATGTGCAGAAAATTGAGTTGATTATTCTCAGTTTATGACACCATGTCATTGTTGGTCTATGGCTGCCCTTTTTAATTTTTAAATGTATTTTTCCTCTTTATCCCCAATTTTCAATCTAATTTTCCTACCTCCCATATGCTTCCATTTTGTGTATTTTTTGTATATATCTTTCTATTCTACTTTCCATACATCTGTTTACATACATAGTAATATATGTATGTAATACATATAGAAATATACATAGAAATATCTTCTGACCTGCTCCACACTGAGCTCATTGTTCTCCAGGATTGTTGCACAGTTGTGTCTTGGGATCTCTCTTCACTATCACCCTGAGAATGTCTTTCATTTCTGAGTTTTCTTGCCTTCCTCTTTCTTGGCCTACTCTTTTGTTTTTGCGGAACACATCCTACTGAGAAACGATAGATATTTTACTGAGAGTGTTATATGACAGAAAATGTCCTTATCTTCACACTTAATTATAACTTTGGATATAAAATTCTTGATTGGAAATTATTTCCCCTCACAATTCTGATGACATTGCACATTGATTTCCAGCGTCTGGTAGTGCTTTTGAGAAGTTCAATGTTATTTGGATCCTTGATGCTTTGTATACAGGAAGCATTTTTTTCCTGCTCAGGAATGTATAACTTCTCTTTATTTCCCAAGTCCTGCAATTTTTAAATGATGGGTCATAGTGTGGGTCAGTTGTTTTCTTGTGTGCTGAGTACTTTGTGAACCTTTCAATTTGGAAACTCAAATCTTTCAGTGCCTGGCTAGTTCCTTGAATTATTTTATTGATGATTTCTTTCCACCATGTTCTTTGTTCTCTCTTTCCAGAGTGCCTGCTGTTTGGAGTCATTCTTATCTTTTCTCTTTATTTCTTTTTTTAAAATTTTACTTTAAGTTCTGGGATACATGTGCAGAACATGCAGGTTTGTTACATAGGTATATGTGTGCCATGGTGGTTTGCTACACCTACTGACCTGTCCTCTAACTTCCCTCCCTTTGCTCCCCATCCCCAGACAGGCCCCCGTGTATGATGTTCCCCTCCCTGTGTCCATGTGTTCTCCCACTTGTGAGTGAGAACATGCAGTGCTTGGTTTTCTGTTCCTGTGTAAGTTTGCTAAGAATGATGGTTTCCAGCTTCCTCCATGTCCCTGCAAAGGACATGAACTCATCCTTTTTTATGGCGACATAGTATTCCATGGTGTATATGTCCCACATTTTCTTTATCCAGTCTATCATTGATGAGTATTTGGGTTGGTTCCAAGTCTTTGCTATTGTTACAACCCAACCCAAATGGCTATCAATGATAGACTGGATAAAGAAAATGTGGCACATATACACCATGGAATACCATGCAGCCATAAAAAAGAATGAGTTCATGTCCTTTGCATGGACATGGATGAAGCTGGAAACCATCATTCTCAGCAAACTAACACAGGAACAGAAAACCAAACACTTCGTGTTCTCACTCATAAGTGGCAGTTGAACAATGAGAACACATGGACACAGGGAGGAGAACATCACACACTGGGGCCTGTCAGGGGGTGGGGGCAGTGGGAGAGATAGCATTAGGAGAAATACCTAATGCATGTGGGGCTTAAAACCTAGATGATGGGTTGATGGGAGCAGCAAACCACCATGGCACATGTATAGCTATGTAACAAACCTTCATGTTCAGCACATGTATCCCAGAACTTAAAGTATAGAAAAAAAATATGTGTACATGTGTCTTTATAATGGAATGATTTGTATTCCTTTGGGTATATACCCAGTAATGAGATTGCTGGGTCAAATGGTATTTCTGGTTCTAGATCCTTGAGGAATTGCCATAGTGTCTTCCACAATGGTTGAACTAATTTACATTCCCACCAAGAGTGTAAAAGCATTCCTATTTCTCCACAGCCTCGCCAGCATCTGTTGTTTCTTGACTTTTTAATAATCGCCACTCTGACTGGCGTGAGATGGTATCTCATTGTGGCTTTGATTTGCAATTCTCTAATAATCAGTGATGTTGAGCTTTTTTTCATGTTTCTTGGCCACATAAATATCTTCTTTTGTGAAGTGTCTGTTCATATCACTTGCCCACTTTTTGGTGGGGTTTTTTTTTCATGTAAATGTGTTTGAGTTCCTTGTAGATTCTGGATATTAGACATTTGTCAGATGGGTAGATTGCAAAAATTTTCCCCCATTCTGTAGGTTGCCTGCTCACTCTGATGATAGTTCCTTTTGCTGTGCAGAAGATCTTTAGTTTAGTTAGATCCCATTTGTCAATTTTGTCTTTTGTTGCAATTGCTTTTGGCATTTTTGTCATGAAGACTTTGCCCATGCCTATGTCCTGAATGGTATTGCCTAGGTTTTCTTCTAAGGATTTTTATGGTTTTGGGTTTTGCAAGTAAGTCTTTAATTCATCTGGAGTTAATTTTTGTGTAAGATGTAAGGAAGGGGTCCAGTTTCAGTTTTCTGCATATGGCTAGCCAGTTTTCCCAGCACCATTTATTGAATAGGAGATCCTTTCCCCATCGTTTGTTTTTGTCAGGTTTGTAGAAGATCAGATGGTTGTATATGTGTGGTAGTATTTCTGAGGGCTCTGTTCTGTTCTGTTGGTCTGTATGTCTGTTTTGGTACCAGTATCACACTGTTTTGGTTACTGTAGCCTTGTAGTGTAGTTTGAAGTCAGGTAGCGTGATGCCTCCAGCTTTGTTCTTTTTGCTTAGGATTGTCTTGGTTATATGGGGTCTTCTTTGATTTCATATGAAATGCAAAGTATTTTTCTCTAATTCTATGAGGAATATCAATGGTAGTTTGATGGGAATAGCATTGAATCTATAAATTACTTTGGGCAGTATGGCCATTTTCACGGTGTTGATTCTTCCTATCCATGAGCATGGAATGTTTTTCCATTTGTTTGTGACAACTCTTATTTCTTTGAGCAGTGGTTTTGTAGTTTTCCTTGAAGAGGTCCTTCACATCCCTTGTTTGCTGTATTCCTCATATTTTCTTCTCTTTGTAGCAATTGTGAATGGAAGTTCATTTATGATTTGGCTGTCTGCTTGTTTATTGTTGGTGTAAAGGAATGCTTGTGATTTTTGAATATTGATTTTGTATCCTGAAACTTTGCTGAAGTTGCTTATCAGCTTAAGAAGTTTTTGGGCTGAGACGATGGAGCTTTCTAAATATAGAATCCTCCGCAAACAGAGACAATTTGACTTCCTCTCTTTCTATTTGAATACCCTTTACTTCTTTCTCTTACCTGGTTGCCCTGACCAGAACTTCCAGTACTATGTTGAATAGCAGTGGTGAGAGAGGGCATCCTTGTCTTGTGCCGGTTTTCAAAGGGAATGCTTCCAGCTTTTGCCCATTCAGTATGATATTGCCTGTGGGTTTGTCATAAATAGCTCTTATTATTTTGAGATATGTTCCATTAATACTTAGTTTATCGAGAGTTTTTAGCATGAAGGATGCTGAATTTTATTGAAGTCCTTTTCTGCATCTATTGAGATAATCATGTAGTTCTTGTCTTTGATTCTGTTTATGTGATGGGTTATGTTTATTGATTTGTGTATGTTGAACCAGTCCTGCATCCCAGGGATGAAGCTGACTTGATCATGGTGGATAAGTTTTTTGAGATGCTGGTGGATTCACTTTGCCAGTATTTTATTGAGGATTTTCACATGGATGTTCATCAGATATATTGGCCTGGAGTTTTCTTTTTTTGTTGTGTTTCTTCCAGGTTTTGGTATCAGGATGATGCTGGCTTCATAAAATGAGTTAGGGAGGAGTCCCTCCTTTTCAATTATTTGGAATAGTTTCAGAAAGAATGGTATCAGCTCTTCTTTGTACCTCTGGTAGAATTCAGCTGTCAATCTGTCTGGTCCTGGACTTTTGTGGTTGGTAGGCTATTAATTACCGCCTCAATATCAGAACTTGTTATTGGTCTATTGAGGTATTCAACTTCTTCCTGGTGTAGTCTTGGGAGGTGTATGTGTCCAGGAATTTATTCATTTCTTTTAGATTTTGTAGTTTATTTGCATAGAGTTGTTTATAGTATTTTCTGATGGTAGTTTGTATTTCTGTGGGGTCAGTGGTGATATCCCCTTTATCATTTTTTTATTGTGTCTATTTGATCCTTCTCTCTTTTCTTCATTAGTCTAGCTGGTGATCGATCTATTTGTTAATTTTTTCAAAAAACCAGCTCCTGGATTCATTGATGTTTTGGAGGGTTTTTCATGTCTCTATCTTCAATTCTGCTCTGATCTTAGTTATTTCTTGTCATCTGCTAGCTTTTGGATTAGTTTGCTCTTGCTTCTCTAGCTCTTTTAACTTGTGATAAAAGGGTGTTAATTTGAGATTTTTCTAGCTTTCTGATGTGGGCATTTAGTGGTATAAATTTCCCTCTTAATACTACTTTAGCTGTGTCTCAGAGATTCTGGTATGTTGTCTCTTTGTTGTCATTGGTTTCAAAGAACTTCTTGATTTCTCCCTTATTTTCATTATTTACCCAGGAGTCATTCAGAAGCAGGCTGTTCAATTTCCTTGTAATTGTGTGGTTTTGAGTGAGTTTCTTTATCCTGAGTTCTAATTTGATGGCACTGTGGTCTGAGAGACTGTTGTTATGATTTCAGTTCTTTTACATTTGCTGAAGAGTGTTTTACTTCCAATTCTTTGATCCATTTTAGATTAAGTGCCATGTGGCACTGAGAAAAATGTATATTCTGTTGATTTGGGGTGGAGAGTTGTGTAAATGTCTATTAGGGCCAGTTGATCCAGAGCTGAGTTCAAGTCCTGAATGTCCTTGTTAATTTTCTGTCTTGCTGATCTAATATTGACAGTGTGGTGTTAAAAGTCTCCCACTATTATTGTGTGGGAGTCTAAGTCTCTTTGTAGGTCTCTATGAACTCATTTTATGAATCCAGGTGCTCCTGTAGTGGGTGCATACATATTTAGGATAGTTAGCTCTTCTTGTTGAATTGATCCCTTTACCATTATGTAATGCCCTCCTTTGTCTTTTTTGATCTTTGTTGGTTTAAAGTTTGTTTTGTCAGAGACTAGGATTGCAACTTCTGCTTTTTTTTGCTTTCCATTTGCTTGGTAAATTTTCCTCCATCCCTTTATTTTGAGCCTATGTGTGTCTTTGCACATGAGATGGGTCTCCTGAATACAGCACACTGGTGGGTCTTGACTCTTTATCCAATTTGCCTGTGTCTTTTAATTGGGGCATTTAGCCCATGTACATTTAAGGTTAGTATTGTTATGTGTGAATTTGATCCTGTCATCATGATGCTATCTACACACTAGTTGATGAAGCTTCTTCATAGTGTCATTGATCTTTATATTTTGGTGTGTTTTTGTGGTGGCTGGCATTGGGTTTTCCTTTCCATATTTAGTGCTTCCTTCAGGAGCTCTTTCAAAGCAGGCCTGGTGATGATGAAATCCCTCAGCATTTGCTTGTCTGGAAACGATTTTATTTCTCCTTTGCCTATGAAGCTTAATTTGGCTGGATGTGAAATTCTGGGTAGAAAATTCTTTTCTTTAAGAATGCTGAAGCCGGGCGCAGTGGCTCACGCTTGTAATCCCAGCACTTTGGGAGGCCGAGGTGGGCAGATCACGAGGTCAGGAGATTGAGACCATGGTGAAACCCTGTCTCTCCTAAAAATACAAAAAATTAGCCAGGCATGGTGGCGGGCGCCTGTAGTCCCAGCTACTTGGAGAGGCTGAGGCAGGAGAATGGCATGAACCCAGGAGGCGGAGCTGGCAGTGAGCCGAGATTGTGCCACTGCACTCCAGCCTGGGCGACAGAGCGAGACTCCGTCTCAAAGAAAAAAAAAAAGAATGTTGAATATTGGCCCCCAATCTCTTCTGGCTTGGGCTTGTAGGGTTTCTGCTAAGATATTTGCTATTAGTCTGATGGGCTTCCCTTTGCAGGTGACCTGGCCTTTCTCTCTGGCTTCCCTTAACATTTTTTCTCATCATTTTGACCTTGGTGAATCTGAGGATTATGTGTCCTGGGGTTAATCTTCTCATGGAGTCTCTTAGTGGTGTTCTCTGTATTTCCTGAATTTGCATGTTGGCCTCTCTTGGTAGGTGGGAGAAGTTTTCTTGGATAACATCTTGAAGTGTGTTTTCCAGCTTTTTTCCATTCTCCCCATCTTCTTCAGGTACTCCTATCAATCATAGGTTTGGTCTTTTTACATAGTCTCATATTTCTTGGAGGCTTTGTCATTCCTTTTCATTCTTTTTTCTCTAATCTTATCTGCATGGCTTATTTCAGCAAGGTTGTCTTCAAACTCTGATATCCTTTCTTTCACTTGGTCAATTCGACTGTTGATACTTATGTATGCTTCACAAAGTTCTCGTGCTGTGTTTTTCACCTCCATCAGGTCATTTGTGTTCCTCTCTAAACTGGTTATTCTAATTAGCAGCTCCTCTAACCTTTTATTAATGTTCTCAGATTCTTTGCATTGGGTTAGAACATGCTCCTTTAGCTCAGCAGAGTTTTTTTATTACCCATCTTCTGAAGCCTGCTTCTGTCAATCTGTCCATCTCATCCTCCATCCAGTTCTGTGCCCTTGCTGGAGAGGCATTGCGATCATTTGGAGGAGAAGAGGCACTTTGGGTCTTCAGCATTTTTTCATTGATTCTTTCTCATCTTCATGAGTTTGTCTAGTTTTGATCTTTGAGGCTTCTGACCCTTGGTTGGAGTTTTTGTGGGGACTTTTTTTGTTGTTGATGCTGTTGTTGCTTTCTGTTTGTTTTTCTTTCAATGGTCAGGTCCTTCTTCTATAGGGCTGCTGTGGTTTGCTGGGGGTTCATTTCGGGCCCTATTCATCTGGTTGGCTCCTGTGCCTGGAGATGTCACTCAAGGAGGCTGGAAAGCAGCAAAGATGGGTGCCTGCTTCTTCTTCTGGGATCTCTGACCTCGAGAGGCACCAACCTGATGCCAGTAGGATCACTCCTGTATAGGGTGTCTGACAACTCCTGCTGGAGAGTCTCAGCCAGTTGGGTGGCATGGGGAACAGGACTTGTTTAATGAAGCACTTTGACTGTCCTTGGTGGAGAGGGTGTGTTTTGTTGGGCGGGGGAGCCCGCTCATCTGGGCTGCCCGGATTCCTCAGAACTACCAGGAGGAAAGGCTAAGTCTACTGGTCTGCAGAGACTGCAGCCACCCCTCCCTCTAGGGGCTCAGGCCCAGGGAGATGAGGGTTCTGTCCCTGAGCCTCTGGCTGGAGTTGGAGTTCTTGCAGGGAGGCCCTGCCCAGTGAGGAAGGATGGGTCCGGGTCAGGCCTGAAGAGGTGCTCTGGCTACAGTCTGCACAGTGGTGTGTTGGGCTGTGGGGGACATCTCTTGGGACTAAGCAGTCCAGCTTCCCTGGCTCCAGCAGGGGAAAAGTGTGGCCTGGAGCTATAGAGATGGATGCCGCCCTTCCCCCACCCAGGGAGCTTAGTGTGTTAGGCAGTTCTGAGTCTCAGTGCTGGCTGCTGCCCCTCCCACAAAGGAGCTCAAAGGGCTTAGAGAACAGGTAGCTGCAGCTGTGGTGCTGGTCGCCCCTCCCCCTGGGAACTCAGCAGGCTTAAGCAGATTCTAGCTGAGTGGCTGTTGAGAATCTGCATGGCTTTGGGGTTGGGACCCAAGGCCCCGGTGGCGTGGGTTTGCGAGTGGGATCTTCCGATACGTGGGTTGCACAGTTTTGTGGAAAAAGCACGGTTTCCCCAACTGGGTAGCATGCTCACTCACTGCCTCCCTTGGCTGGAGGGTGGGGGCTCCTTTGCCCCAAGTGGCTCTCAGGTGGGCTGCTGCACCACTCTGCTCTTCCTTCTTCTCCGTGGATCACGCCAGCCACCTAGTCAGTTCTGATGAGAACCTGGATACTTTGGTTGCCGGTGCAGGATTCACATGGTATTATAGTTCTTTTCAAATGGAGCCTATGATCGCTGCTGCTTCTAGTTGGCCATCTTGGCCCCGTCCCCACTCTTTTCCCTCTGTTTGTCTATTGCTGTAATTTCTGGGAGGTTTTCTCAACTTCACTTTCCAAGACTTCTATTGGGGTTTTCCTTTCTGTTGTATTATTAATTTCCAAAGGGCTCTGTTTTTCTTCTTTGAATATTTTAAAATACATTCTTTTCTTTTTAATACATATAGTATTTTCTCTGAAGATATTAATGATAGTTTTTAAAAGAGTTTATCTTCTTGCATAGTCTCTACTTTCTCTAATTTTTCCCCTGCATGTTTGTTGTCTTTTTTATTATTCATGTTACAAGCTTTCCTCACAAGGTATCTTGTTAACTTGATCATCTGCTGATAATTAAGAAGAGCATCAAAAAGCTCATTAAAAAAATTCAGATCATATGAGGGGAATATTTTGGGGAATATGGAATCCCTTATAATAGACTTGCTTACTCTGCCTGCTTGGGAATCTCTCCCAAGTGGTACCTGCTTTCCACAGATTCCCTCCTTTCCCCATATCTGAATCACAGATTATATGCCCCAGATTGTTTTTCAGCAGTTCCAAGATTTTAAAAATTGTTTCTCTTTTGAGAAATTGGTGAATGAAAGCAGCCAGATGCTCCCTGACCACCAAAAGAGTACATACTGTAGGATTCTATTTATATAAAATTCTAGAAAAAGCAAACTAATCCATAGTGTTAGAAAACAGATTAGCAGTTGTCCAATGTCAGGGGAGGAGGAAGAAATGGATTCCAAAAGGGCCTGAGGAAACTATTAGGAGTGATAGAAATGTTCATTGTCTTGATTTTGGTAAAAGCTTAATGAGTATATACATCTGTGAGAACTCATTACATTGTACACTTTAAATATGTGCAGTTTATTGTATATCAATTATACCACAATTAAGTTGTAACAAAAAGAAAGAGAAAAAAAGCTCATTTGAAGTTCTATGTTGCCATTCATGGGTTTCACCATAGTTTGAAGATTGTACCATTTCACTGGGGAAATCCTGATGGCAGTATCTTTAGACCTTCTCTATTAGACTGGCTAGAATCTTGAGAAGGGGTTTAGGTCCGCTGGTTGAAGGATTCAGCTTGACTGACAGTACCCTGGAATGTAAGGTGGGCTGGAGTCTGGGAAAGGGAGATGAGATTGAATTTCCACATTTAATGAAGGCTTTTTAGTTAATGCTCATGTTTTTGGTACAGTAACTTTGTCCCTCATTTGTTTCTGGTTTCTCCAATCCAGAGATTTCCACTTTTATCCTCTTTGGAGGATTGATTCTTAATGTATGGTTTGTGGACCCCTAGGGGGTCCCTGAGACTTTTTCAGGGGGTCAGCAAGATGATAGCTGTTTTTATAATAACACCAAGACTGCATTTGCCCCTTCCATTCTCATTCAGGTGTGTACAGTGAAGTTTTTCAGAGGCTACATGATGTGTGATATCATAAGAGATTGAATGCAGAAGCAGACAGTAGATCGGCTATCTTCTATTAAGCCAGTTATTAATGAGATTTGAAAAATATAAAATAATGCCACTCTTCTAGCTAAAGTTTTTCTGATTTGGAAAATAAAGTTGTTTTTCAGAAAATATTTATGTTAATGTGGAATGGGTTTATTATTGTTATTTTTGAAGTGAATTAATAAATGAATATTTTAAATACTTCAGTTTTAATTTATCCTATGACAAATATCAGTATTTGTAATCATCATAAACTAAAGCTCTTTGGGGTCCTCAGTGATTCTGAAGACTGTAAAATAGGCCTGAGGCTAAAAATTTGAGAACTGTTGCTCTAAAGTATAAACATCCAGAGTTGGGTGAGAGTGGATATAGTCTCCAGGTTAGATGAAATTGGGGAGGGATCCAAGGGCTCTAACTTCTTTTTGAATATGAAACCCTTTGCTTCTTTTCTCTCCTTTATCCCTTTCTCTCAGAGGTTCCTGATAGCATAGATAGCAAAGCCAAGAGGCAGACAGAGCTTGTGTCCCTGAAGACATTAAGCTGATGAATCAGCCAGCTCTGAAGGCTGATCTACCTCTGGAGATGCTTCCTGTTATACAAGATAATACATTTTGTTTGGTTGAGGTGGTTGTTAATTTCAGCTGAAAACATAATGGAAGCCAAGAAGGGAGTGTGTTTCAGGAAGCTGGGACTGAAGTCTTCTTTGTTGTTGATGAAGACTAAAAGTTTTCCTGGGATTTGGCTATATGGAGGCCATAGGTGACTTTGGCAGGTCGTTTTCAGTGGAGCAGTGGTGGTAGAAACCAGATTATAGTAGCTTCTGGCATACCCCCTCTCCTGCTGTTGTTCCTCTTTGTCTTTTAAAAGTTTCCTTTATCTTTCCTCTTGACCAGACCACAAAATATCGGGGTTCTTCTCAGTTTAGTTTGGGGTGTCATCTCCTCTCTCTATTCTTTTTCTTGATGTCATCCATTCCCATATGTCTAAATGTTGTTTTTATGCTAGTGTTACCTCAGATTTATATTTCCAGCCCAGCCGAGATCTCTCTGTCTGTATTGCAGAATCACATATCCAACTGCTCACCTGCCATCTGCAGCTGAATGTTTCTTAGATATCTTAGATTTAACCTGCCCAAAGCAGATGTCTTGATCTGCCCTTCACCTGCCCTGCTCCCTTCCCTCAGTTTTCTCTTTCTCGGTTCACAGAACCGACATCCACCCAACTACTCAAGCCAAAAACCAAAGCATCATCCTTGATTTCCCTCTTCCCTTCACTTCCTGTTTCTAATCCATTAGGAAATTTTATTGATTCAATCTGCAAAATATAACTGGAGTCCTCTCTTTCCTCTCTGTCCAATATCATCTTCTTGACCTGCATCACTAACATTTCTTGCCTGCATTATTGCAGCAGACTCGCAGCTGGCTCTGCCTCCATTCTCGCTCTACTTCCATTATTGCTCTCTTCCACCCAGCAGGCAGAATGCTCTTGTAAAAATACACAGTGTTGACCACGTTGCTCTTCTTGCTTTAAATTCGTCAATCGGTTTTTGTCTTTAAAATAAAATCCAGACTTCTTTTCATGACTTATAAGACCTGGCATGATCTGACCCCTGCCATTTTCATCAGCCTAATTGTGTGTGCTCCTCAGTCTAGCTGCACTGGTCTTTTAGCTTCTTGAACAAACTGCTTACTTTCAGATACCCTTCCCCATTCCTTGTGACTTAACTGGTTACTTGTGTTCTCTTAAGTCTCAGCTTAAATGTAATTTCTTCAGTAAAGTATTTCCATCCACTTTACCTAAAGTCAGTTTCCCTTACGATATTCTCCTACTCAGCTCTTTGTTTTGTTTACTTTTAAACATTATTTTTTTTGTTTCATTGCATAAATAAAAATTTGGACTTATTGTATAAAACTGTTTATTTCTAGGTTGTGTCTGGCTGCACAGGTAGAAATGGTCTCACATTTGCTAAGTTGCTGTCAGGTGACAAGGTTGTTCCCATTACAGCCTTGGGTGCCTCATAAGGGGCTGGGGATTTGTGTCTTAGAAGAGTTTGGTAAGTCTTGTTAACTCAGGGGAAAAATAGCAGGAAACACATGAGAGACCGTACTGATTCTTAGAATTCCAGAATAATTATTTTTGAACTTACCCAACTGAAGCCATTAGAGATTTATTTAATAATGTTAGATTCCTTCAATGATTCAGTCTTTTGTCTCAGATTTACTGGGGATGTTACTGAACTGAGTGTCTGTGACTCCTCATTCTGGTTTTTAATAACAAGGAATCAATAACTTGTTCCCATTCTTTGAAATCTGCAGCTAAAGTGTATCTGAAGGGCCACCAGAGAGGAGAAAACAGAGACCTAACCCTTGATATTGTCAATCTTTTAAATTGTATCCATTCTGGTGGGTATAAAGTAATAGCTCATTGTGGCTTTAATTTACACTTCCCTGATGACTAATGAACTTGAGTACTTGGGAATTATCTGGAAACTAGTGAGGTCAATGGTTGGGCAGCTGAGTTGATCTCCAGATAGTTACATGATGACAGACTCAATGTATTTGGACCTAGGGTGTCCACTTCCTCTCCTGGCACCTTAACATTACAGCATGCATGCTTTATCTCCAACAGGTTTTTGGAAGATGTAGCTCTGGGGGCATCTTTGCTTGGGGTGTCATGAAAAGCAAAATCAAAGGCAAGCAGACAGGATTCCTATACTCCCTTCCTTTTTATAAAAAATTTTTTGATACTTTTCACAGAGAAGAAAAGGAAAATGTTCCTCTTGGTGGTGCCAAGCTAGGAGAAGGCAATAGGAAGGAAGTGTGGCATGTTATGTACTGAGCTCTTAGTGTGTGCTGTGCACTGTGATTTGTTTCAATTAATCTTCACAATGATTGCATGAGGTAGTTATTATTACTGCCCCCATATTGCAGATGAGGAAACGGAGGCTCAACAGGCATATTTTTCTAGAAGAGCCTGACCTTATTGTAGAAAAAAACCCCCAGGCTTTAGAGCCAGGCAGCTAAATGTTCAAGCCCCAGCCCTACTGGCTACATGACCTTGGGCAAGTTACTTAGCTTTTTGGAGCTTCAATGTCTGTAAAATTGGGATAACAACACTGCCATTCAGGGCTAGAATCAAGGTTAAGTGAGATCCCCTTGTATGTAAATGTCTGACAACTTCACAAGGGAATATCTTCAAATGACCAATAAACGTATCAATAACTGCTTAAGTTCATTAGTCATCAGGGAAGTGTAAATTAAAACCACAATGAGATACCACAGCATACCCACCAAAATGGATAAAATTAAAGATTGACAATATCAAGTGTCAGCAAGGAAGTTAAGTAATTACAACTCTTGTGCTGCTGGTTGGAAGTGTAAATTTGAACAAAGCCTTTGGAAACTTGTTTGGCAGGCTCTACTGAAGCTGACATTATGCATACCCCATGACCCAGTGTATTAGTCCATTCTCACACTGCTATAAGGAACTGCCCAAGACTGGGTAATTTATAAAGGAAAGAGGTTTAATTGACTCACATGTCCACATGGCTGGGGAAGCCTCAGGAAACTTACAATCATGGCAGAAGACACCTCTACAGGGTTGCAGAAGAGATAATGAGTGCTGAGTGAAGGGGGAAAACCCTTATAAAACCATCAGATCTTGTGAGAACTCACAATCATGAGAACAGTATAAAGGAAACCACCCCCAAGATTCAATTATCTCCATCTGGTCCCACCCTTGACACATGGGGATTATTACAAATTCAAGGTAAGATTTGGGTTGGGACACATAGCCAAACCATATCATTCTGTCCCTGGCCACTCCCAAATCTCATGTCCTCACATTTGAAAACAAAATCATGCCCTTCCAACAGTCCCCTAAAGTCTTAACTCATTCCAGCATTAACCCAAAAGTCCAAGTCCAAAGTCTCATCTGAGACAAGGCAAGTCCCTTCCACCTATGAGCCTGTAAAATCAAAAGCAAGTTAGTTACTTCCAAGATACAATGGAAGTACAGGCATTAGGAAAATACATCCATTCCAAATGGGAGAAATCGGCCAAAACAAAGGGGCTACAGGCCCCATGCAAGTCTGAAATCCAATAGGGCAGTCATTAAACCTTAAAGTTCCAAAATGATCTCTTTTGACTCCCTGTCTCACATCCAGGTCACACTAATGCAAGAGGTGGGTTCCCATGGCCTTGAGCAGTTCCAGCACTGTGGCTTTGCAGGGTACAGCCCCCCTCCCAGCTGCTTTCACAGGCTGGTATTGAGCAATTACAGCTTTTCCAGGTGCACAGTGCAAACTGTCAGTGAACCTACTATTCTGGGGTCTGTAGGATGGTGGCCCTCTTCTCACAGCTCCACTAGGCAGTGCCTCAGTGGGGACTCTGTGTGGGGGCTCCAAGTCCACATTTCCCTTCTGCACTGCCCTAGCAGAAGTTCTCCATGAGGGCTCCACCCCTGCAGCAAACTTCTGCCTGAACATCCAAGCATTTCCATACATCCTCTGAAATATAGTTGGAGGTTCCCAAACCTCAATTCTTGCCTTCTGTGCACCCACAGGCTCAACATCACATGTAAACTGCCAAGGTTTGGGGCTCACACCTTCTGAAGCTATGACCTGAGCTGTCCCTTGGCCCCTTTTGGCCACAGCTGGAGCTGAAGCAGCTGGGATGCAGGGCACCATGTCCTGAGGCTGCACAGAACAGGGGGTCCCTGGGCCTGGCCCAGGAAAGCACTTTTCCCTCTTTGGCCTCTTGGCCTGTGAGGGGAGGGCTGCCATGAAGTTCTCTGACATGCTCTGGAGACATTTTCCCCAGTGTCTTGGTGATTAGCATTCAGTTCCTCATTAGTTATGCAAATTTCTGCAGCAGGCTTGAATTTCTCCCCAGAAAATGGGTTTTTCTTTTCTATTGCTTAGTCAGGCTGCAAATTTTCCAAACTTTTATGCTCTGCTTCCTCTTGAACACTTTGTTGCTTAGAAATTTCTTCTGTCAGACACCCTAAATGATCTCTGTCAAGTTCAAAGTTCCACAGATGTCTAGGGAAGGGGCAAAATGCTGCCAGTCTCTTTGCTAAAGCATAACAAGAGTCATCTTTGCTCCAATTCCCAACAAGTTCCTCATCTCCATCCGAGACCACCCCAGGCTGGACTTCATTGTCCATATCACTATCAGCATTTTGGTCAAAGCCATTCACCAAGTCTCTAGGAAGTTCCAAACCTTCCAACATTTTCCTGTCTTCTTCTGAGCCCTTCAAACTGTTCCGACCTCTGCCTGTCACCAAGTTCCAAAGTTGCTTCCATGTTTTCAGATATCTTTATAGCAGCACTCCCCAATCCTGGTACCAATTTACTGTATTAGTCTGGTCTCATGCTGCTGTAAGGAACTTCCCAAGACTGGGTAATTTACAAAGGAAAGAGGTTTAATTGACTCACAGTTCTGCATGGCTGGGAAGGCCTCAGGAAACTTAACAATTATGGCAGAAGGCACCTCTTCACAGGGTGGCAGGAGAGAGAATCAGTGCCAGGTGAAGGGGGAAGCCCCTTATAAAACCATCAGATCCCATGAGAACTCACTCACTATCATGAGAACAGTTTGGGGGAAACCTCTCCCATGATTCAGTTATCTCCACCTGGTCCTGCCCTTGACACATGGGGATTATTATAATTCAAGGTGAGATTTGGCTGGGAACACAGAGCCAAGCCATATCACCCAGCAACTTCATTTCTGAGCATATACCCAAAAGAAGTTAAAGTTCATGTTTACCAGGAGACATAGAAGAATATTCATAGCACTATTCATAATATCAAAAAAATGAGAAAAATCTCAAATGATCATCCAAAGAAGACTGATTAAACAAACCTATTGTGATGGAATACTATTACTTTTAACATCAAAACTGCAATTACTTTTGTACCAACCTAATATATGATGGAATACTATTCAGCAACAAACTACTGATATATGCATGGATGAGTTTCACAGATATGATGAGTAAAAGAGCTAGACAAGGCTGGGCACGGTGGCTTACACCTGTAATCCCAGCACTTTGGGAGGCTGAGGCGGGCAGATCATGAGGTCAGGAGATCAAGACCATCCTGGCTAACACGGTGAAACCCCATCTCTACTGAAAATACAAAAAATTAGCTGGGTGTGGTGGTGGGCGCCTGTAGTCCCAGCTACTTGGGAGGCTGAGGCAGGAGAATGGCGTGAACCCGGGAGGTGGAGCTTGCACTGAGCTGAGATTGCGCCACTGCACTCCAGCCAGGGCGACAGAGTGAGACTCCGTCAAAAAAAAAAAAAAAAAAAAAAAAAGCTGGACAAAAAAGTTCATTCCATTTATGTGAAATTCCATTTATATGATTCTGCTTATATTTCATTGATGTGAAACTCAAGAATAGGCAAAATGAATCTTTGATGATAGAAATCAGAGCAGTGGTAACTCTAGGAAAAGCATATAAACTGAGAAAAGACACAAGGAAACTTGTTGAGGTGTTGAAATGTTCTTTGTCTTGATCTGAGTCAGCTACATGGGTGTAGACATGTAAAAATCATTGAATGGCACATATAAAATCTGTGGACATTATTGTATGTAAGTTGTATGGCATGCACAAAATGTTAAGAGATAACGTATCTGGTATATAGTAAGTGCTCAATAAACATTAGAAAGTTTCCTTGCCTTCTTGTCTCCTGGAGAAAAGCACAAAATGTGGCTTACCTGAGTTCCATCCACAAACATATATGATTTTCCACTGAGGGGACATGGGAACAGCCCTCTGTTCAGGAGGGAGACAGGGCCTCATGCAGAAAGCTGGGATACTACACAGACTGTGTGAAGTGCTCCCACAGGGGAACAGGCAGGCAGCATGTGAATGGACATGGGTAGAAAAAGATTCACTGCTACTGTGTGGCCGTAGGAAGAGTTGTGGAGGAGGTGTGACATTCCAGACAGGAGATGGTGAGGCAGGAGAGCAAGATGTGGAAGGGAGAGAGTTCAGGCCACTTTTATGGAGAGTTGCTCTGTTTAACCAGGGTGTGCAAGGAAGTGTGGTGGGGTAGGAGAGCTGGGAGCATGGGAGTGGGGCAAATCATGAAAAGACTTGAGTGCCAGGATGAGCAGTGTGGACTTGATTCCCTTGGTGATGGGGAGCTTTGACGTTTCTGAGTCACATTGTCAGGCCTGTGTTTTCATGATTACCCTGGTGAATGAATGTTGCATGCATTGTTGTGAGTAGAAACTGCAAGAGGGGAGACTGAGTCTCACCCAGAGAGAGTGGTTCAGAGCAGAGGGTTAGGGTGGTTGCCATAGGCCGGGAGGGTATAGGACTCATATGTTTTGGGGCTACTCTTATCCACACCTCTGCCAGGAAAGCCCAGCTTATTCTATAGCCAATAGCCCAGAACCTAGAGCAAGAGTTTGTTTTGTATCAGGAATGCTGGCTTAAGTGTGATTTCCCAGAGACAGGGATACTTGTCCATTTATTTCAGCCAGGGTGGAGGTGGCGGTGGGGAGGAGGAATCTTGTAGAAGAAGAGGAGTGAGGGAAGCAGGGTGGGGCATTGGGAGGAGCTAAGAATGCGTGGGGTCCCAGCTAAATCTGTATCACCCTCATCCTGTGGGGAGCTGTGAATTACACTCTAGAAGGGATCTCATTTTGAGGCAAGAGGGCAGCATTTTTTTTTTTTTTTAGACGGTGTTTTGCTGTTGTTGGCCTGGGCTGGAGTGCAATGGCATGATCTTGGCTCACTGCAACCTCTGCCTCCCAGATTCCAGCAATTCTTCTGCCTCAGCCTCCCCAGTAGCTGAGATTACACGTGTCCACCACCACACCTGGCTAATTTTTGTATTTTTAGTAGAGGTGGGGTTTCTCCATGTTGGCCAGGCTGGTCTTGAACTCCTGACCTCAGGTGATCTGCCCGTCTTGGCCTCCCAAAGTGCTGGGATTACAGGCGTAAGCCACCGTGTCTGGCCAGGGGGCAGTATTTTTTTTATCCCTCTGTCAGTCACCAGTTGCGATTGTCCCTGGTTGGGGAGGTAAGGATTGTAACCACCTGGACAAGGCAGGTCCTTTGGTTCAGAGCAGTTCTCTGGAGAAGGTGCAGCTGTGAGCCATTAGCAGGCAGTACACACTGTGGCAGGGGCATAGATACACTAGCATGGAAAGAATAAAAAGTTAAAAATCATGATAGGGCACCACACATCCATAATAGCTCCTGTCCATGAAGGGGATGTCCCTCAAAACTGATTTTACCTTTCCTTCTGGTGTGAGGGCTTTTCTGGGCCATTCAGCTTGAGCTGGCCACCCCCATCCTTTACCTCCTGTCAGTCCTTTGGCCATCCCATTATCACCCCATTGTCATTGACTCTTTACCTGCCTGTCTCCTCCACGAGGCAGAGCTCCTTGAGAGCAGAACCTGGCCCTGCCCACCTCATTATCCCTCTCAGCCCCAGAGTCTGGCACCATCCTTGGCACAGAGGAGACAAATGCGACATTCCTGAGTGTCACGGGTCCCCTGCCTTGGTAATCCTGGTCTCTATGCCCTCCCCCCGCATCCTCAAGTCAAGGTTGCTGACTAAATCCTGACCTCGGGAGATTTGATGAACCACCTGTGAAAACCAGGTAACAATCAGCTGAATTGAGAGTCTTCAGCCTTGTTTTTTCATTATATATGCTTTAAAAAAGTTTATTTTAAATGAATTGTATGACGAATTTCTTCTCCCTTCTCCAGAATGGCACAGTGGAAGACAATTTTGCTGTTCCCCTCTTGGAGAGAGGAAAAAACCCAGGAGATCTTAAAGCCGAGTAATTATTTCCATCAGCAGGAAATCAGAACTCTGTGTTTGAACTAAACAGGTACTGGGAAAGGCTGACTGTTTAATTTCCTTTAAATGCCATTTTGATGTATTCAGTGCTGACAGAATCACTTTGGGTGTTAGGGAACGAAAGAGAGGTTAATGGGGAGAAAGGAAAGATGTGACAGAGACACAGCTGGTGAAAAGGTGATATGTAAGAGAGAGATTTTGGTGTTATCTGGCAACTGCTTGGGAACCCAGGCACACACACAGCCTGACACCCTTCCCTTCCTACTAGCCTTCTGAGTTATGGAGAAGCTGGCAAGGCCTAGGATAATTCAGCCTTTCAGAGACACACTGTGATTACTTCCTGGAATGAGTAGTAGGTGGTTAGTCACAACCTCCTCAGGTGGACATCTCTCTCTGTCTCTAAGGAAAGCCACTTTGGGAGCTGCAAAAACTTTAGGCTCTGCAGCTGCAAGGTGCTGGATGAGTGAGTGTGCCCATCAAACAGTCAAATGAGGGTCTGGGGAATCTGAGAGACCATGTGTCATTCATCTTATGTAACTGATACTTCAGGGTAAGTTGAGAAGGAGAAAAATGAGTCTTCAAGGAACTTCTGGTCGCCCCTTGTGTTCTTTTTCTTCTTTTGTCAATGCCTATAGGTGCCTTCTGTTACTACTCAATTTCTTAATCTTAAACCTTGTCTTTATAATAGCATTTAATTTAAAAATGAAATTCAAATGTGTTAAGCATCTCCATGTGCAAGTCCCTTGGCTAATCGCTGGGATTCAGAGACCACAGTTTTATAGGGCACACAGACATGTTAATAGACATGGTATTAAGGAGGAAGATGCTCTTTGCTGTGTTGGGGCCAAGGTAGAGTCTGGAGAGTCTGGTTAGTTTAAAGCTTTCTGGGCAGAGAGACCAGCCTGCACAAAGCCCTGGAGGTCTAAACTCCATCCTGGATTCAGGGCTGTCCAAGGAGTTGGATATGTTGGAGAATGAGGTCAGAGTGTGTGGAGGTGAGGGGTGTAGCTAAAGAGCTTAGCAGAGACCTTGTCATCAAAGGCCTTTCGAAGAACCTCTGAATGAAGGAGCAAAGATCAGAAGAGGCTTAATGAATGGCATTTGTCAATTGTAATAGCTGGGAGTCGAGATGACAAAGAATTGAAGCCGGCTGACAGTGGGATTTCAGCAATCAAGGCACTGGTTGAGTGAGTTTTCTCTCGGGCAAGGAAGTTTCCCTAGCTCCCCTTATGTCACTCACACAGGCAATTCTGCCTGTTGGTCGAACTTTTTTTTTCCTGCCAGGTACAGCTGATAATACCTGAGCTCAAGCAGAGAAGAAAGGGGATGACCAAAAGCCAAATAACTTGGGAAAGAATGGCCCATTTTTTCCTTAGAACACTGTGAGTAGTGAGGCCTTCTGTTCACATTTGACTGACAGGGCCTTCCAGAAATTACAAAAATGTTATCAAATTTACAAAAAATTGGTAGCCTGGTCATTAGCTACACAAATAATGTAGTCTTAAATGCCTATTATGTGTTAGGTTTTACACATATTGTTTCTTCTGTCACCTGGAAGCTTTTCTCATTCTCCCTTTATTTTATTCCATTCTCAGCAGTTCTCATCTTTCCCCCTCAATTCCCAGTTCCATTACTGAGAATTAGGGAAGACTGTCCTATATCATTACACCGGCTGGGATATTTGTGGTGGTGGTGGCTATTGATGATATGATGATGTTGATGTGATGATTATGATGATTAGGAAGAAATTATAATCCTGGGGTGAAGTCAATCATGAGGGAAGTAGGTTGCAGCAATCACAACAAGCACCTGGTATCTTGATTCCAGCCTAGTTCTGTGTTCACTGTTATTAGTAAATTATATGGTGGGTATGAAGGAGCTGGATCAAATTTCTACCAACTCCCTTCTCCATCTTGGAAATTTCTTATCCAAACAAATCTCCGATGCTTTGTTTGATTTTAGTGGATAAAACATAGATAAAGAATGATTTTGTAATACCTGTGCCTATTACAGTCCCTGAGTCATGGTTGATATACCACATATGTTTGTTTAATAAATAGAAGAAAGGCAGAATGAACCAAAAGATTGGGTTCTGATATCTTCCCTTGGGTTTAGATTCTAGTCCTTGGGAGCTTTCTGTATCCTGAATCACTTCAGGCTGCTTCTGAACTAGCTCTGGAATATACCAAATTGGACTAGTCGCCATATATTTATTGACCACTGATATGGTTTGGTTCTGTGTCCCCACCCAAATCTGACCTTGAACTGTAATCCCCATGTGTCAAAGGTGGGAACAGGTGTAGGTAATTGGATCATGGGGGGTGGTTTCCCCCATGCTGTTCTTGTGATAGTGAGTAAGTTCTCACAAGATCTAATGGGTTTATAAGCATCTGGCATTTCCTCAGCTTGCACTCCTTCTGTCCTGCCACCCTGTGAAGAAGGTGCCTGCTTTTCCTTTGCCTTCCACCATGATTGTAAGTTTCCTGAGGCCTCCCCAGCTATGCGGAACTGTGAGTCAATTAAACCTCTTTCTTTTATGAATTACTCAGTCTCGGGTATTTCTTCAAAGCAGTGTGAGAATGGACTAATACAAGCACCTACTATGTGCTCAGGACAAGAGGACTGAGAAATACCAAAGTGCCTCAGGCCATGGACTCTTGTGATTCCACTGGGACAGAGCTTCTTTGTGTTCTATTTATTGACAGAACTAACTCCCTGCTTCACTTGTTTTGGCACAAGCCTTATTCATTCCTAAATCTCTAGTGCATCAAGAATCCTATGGCTCAATAAAGCTTTGATGAGTGGATGACTGGTACTCACAAAATCATTTGTAAATACAGGTTGGGGACAAGCCATTTGTGGGTCTAACATTAATGACTGTATCTTCCAGGATTTGAGGGTGTGTGAGTTGACTTAGGCTGAGCAAAACAGATCTTGCTTCTTCCCTGAATTGTTTTGAGACCTTAGACAATCCGTGGCTGAAATAAGCCTCTTTTCAGCATCTGTAAATGAGAGATTTGGATCATCACTTCCCTAATATCCTTTCCAGCTTAAATATACTAATATTTTAAGTCTATTAATAGGAATTTCTGGAACTGTGGGTTCAAAGATGTAAAAAAATGTGAGCCCTCAGGGTCGTGACAGGATGCAAAAGACCTGAAAAGAGTACCTGGTGCTTAGAACTTCCTTCTACCTTGCTTAGTGCTTATTTTTGTTCCTTGTAAAATAGACAGGAAAACCCACTGTCTACTCTGGGGTGCTATGGCAATTAATTAGTTAATGTTTGTGAGGTACAAAAGGAACAAAAAGTGCTGCATGTAAAAAAATCATATAAATGCTAAGTGTTGTTGTTTTTCATCTGATTCTTCTCCATTCTATTTCAGTTTCATATCAGAGTAGTCATAACAGCATCAGTTGGGGCTCCTCTGGCTAATTATGCTGCCAATAAAAGGGAAAAAAATTTCCCTTTTAAATTTCCATTTTAATTTCTCTCTGTCTATGACTCCTCCTCCCTTTTCTCTAGTGTGTTGTTCATAGTTGTTAACTACTCAGGGGTCAGTAAAAGTAAGCACTTCTATTATTCTCCACACTCATCGCAGTCTGTGAGACACCAACACTTTCCCCACGAGGCAGCAGATGGCACTTTAGTGCTTATTGGGCAAAAACTGTGGAGGATACACAAATGTCTCAAGTGGATCTCTACCCTCCAGGGGCTCCTATTTGTGGGAAAGGTAGAGGCCAGCCCCATCTCCTGCCACAGGGAGAATGTGACAAGCTTGGTGGGAGTAAGGCAGTGGGGTTCTTGATGGGCCACACAGTAAATCCTGGAATAATTGATACCTACACAATAATGCCATGCAACAAAACAACCTCAGACTCAGTGGCTTAAAACAATTTGCATTTATTTAGTCTAAGAGGCTGCAGGTTGGTGATTTAGACCTGGCTCAGCTGGGTGGCTTCTTTGATCTCAGCTGGTTGTGCTCTCATGTTTGGGGGTCAGCTGGCTGTTGGCAGAGGTAGGCTGTCCTTGGAAGGGATGGCTGGAGAGACTGAACTCTGCCCCACCATTCCATCATCCAGTTGGTTAGTTTGGGTGTGTCCTTCCTAGGATATTGCAGAAGTGTGAAAATGAGAGGGACATCTGCAAGGCATCCCGAGGCCTAGGTTTAGAAGTGGCACATCCTTACTTTCACTTATTCAGATGGCCAAAGAAAGTCACATGGTTGAGCTCACATTTGGGAGGGGGCAGGGGGCAGAATGCACGTGGCAAAGGGTGGGATACAGGAAGGGGTGAGGAATTGGGGCTATTAATGCAATCAACCTGCCACAACATGGGATTACTGGCAGCCTTGCCCCAGTGCTCTTCACCCTGCCAGCTGTCCACTTCCTCATCTCCAGAAGAACCGAGGGGAGCCTCTTCAACTGTCAATGAAGTGGGATGTGCTGTGACTCAATGCTGACCAGGACCTCCAAGAAGGCCTTGTGGAGCTTGATCAGAAACCCTGGCAGGCTGGGTGTGACATCAGGAGAGGGAGGTAGGAGAACAGCAAGAAAAAAAGCTTACTGGCAGGGGAGCTAAAGGGGTGTTGGAGGGTAGTGTGGTGTGGCTGGAGAAGGGTATATGGGAGAGAAGTCTGGATACTCAATAGAGATGAGTGGATTATGGCAAACCAAACCCAGATTGTACTATGTGTTCACTGGCTGGGATGTGGGGAAGTCAGTGGTTAGCTAATGTGTAGACCTCTTTTTGGGGAGTCTGATTATAGAATCAGTGTAGAGGCTGGAAATATAAGTATTATGTACTAAAATATGGCTTCCACTTCCAAAGTTGAGCCTCATGACCATGAGGATCTTTCTTGTAAAACAGCTGTGTTGAGTCAGCATGCATTGTGGAGTATAATCACAAAACAATTAAATGTTTTTTGGTTCTCACTGTTTTGCTAAATATATTTGGTAGAAGCAGTCCTTCCTCTAGCCTTGGTTGACAATTCAAGTGGGCTTAATGACTTCTTCAGTTACTCTGGGTAGTACAAGGTCCTCTGGGGTTAGTAATTCAATGTCCACTTCCTATGGAGGAGTCAAAACTTTGAACTCGGTTTAGTGTGATACATCCCCCATTTTGCATTTTCTGTTCTGCCAGCTAAGCGCTGCTGAGGAGAAGGAAGGAAAAGGAATGTGGATGGTTTCTTCTTGTCTCCTGTGACTTCAGTGCCTACCCTTCCTACCCCCAACTTGTTAATCACAGTTTCTGTTGGTCTAGGGTTTAAAGAATGGAGAAGAGGTGAGGAGCACAGGAGCATTTTTACTTGATGGGCACTGGTGCAGCCTGGCTAGCATTCTTTCTGACTCCTTCTCTTGGGGTTCTGCAGACATCCTGTGTTAGGTTGGGTGCAAAGTGGTGGGGAAATGTGGATGGGGAAGGATAGGAAGCCAAGTAAGGGTGTGGTTTCAGGCAAAATCCCATGGAGATTGAGTGGATTACGAAGGGCACTCTGGAGTGTAAATCACACCTCAGCGTTTGTCCTGATTTAAGGCAAAGAAGCTGGGCTTTCACGTACCTCCACCTATCCCATGAGGCACTGGCTAGGAGTAATAATGGGAGTGGAATATGCAGGGATCCAAATTCCCAGGGGCTTTCAGCAATTTCCTCCTGAAGGGAAAGCAACTTCAACTCGAACGCAACCCTCCAAAGAGAGTTGCAGATGCAGGCTGTTAGAAGCAAAAGCACATAGAAGCTGGGAAATAAACGGGCAAAAATGGTAAAAGGAATCCAAGGAATATGGTGATGTGCTGACAGTACCCTGGCATTTCTGGGAATGTAAGCCCTGCTACCCAACCTCCTCTCCTCTAGCTTGGCTGTCAGCTGTTAGTCTTGGGATTATTCAAGGAGGAGTCAGAAGTCCACTGTGACCCCAAACAGGGGAGGACATACCTCAATAAGTCATAGCACAGCTCTCTCTAAAGGAATTCTCAAAAATTCCATTCCAACTAGTGAACTACCAGCCCTTGTAAGTGGATTTGACAGTCTTGTCATTTTTGAGGAGGAGCCATTTCCTTTTTAAATGACAGAGGTGTTCTGCCACCTCCTTTGGAAGGTACCTGAGGGTAAACTTCTGTTTTTTATACCCTGTTACGCTTATTTCGTGTGACCTTCTATAGGAAGGATGTTTGGTTGAATCCATAAACACGCATGGAGCTCTGTGTTCTGGGCCCCAGGGAAGCTGGAAGTATCAAAGCTGGTGCCTCTATAGCTATTGGTCTAGTAGGGAAAGGGAACACTGAATACTTTGCCTTCCTCTCAGTTAACCAGCTTAGACAAGACAATCTGGCAGGAAATGATTTGAACCCATGGCAGAGCCCAAGACCTTTACATTTCTTTCTTTTTTGAACAGGGAAAGTGGGCACACCTCAGAAATTTTCTCAATAACTGAAAGAGAAGTAGGATCATCAGGTTTTGAAATGAGTGTTATTTTTCTCTCTTGGAGGTCAAGAAATTAAAAGAAAGCCCCGGTGTCTTTACAGAGCAAGCACAGAGGAGTCCAAATGTTAGAAAGGAAATTGGAGGCTCTGTCCAGAGCCTCTGCCAGACTCATGTAAGCTGAGGACTACAGAAGGAGTAAGCAAGTTTCCTCCACCAGTTCTGGAGTTTAAAAGTGGGGTAGGTGGAGGCTTGCAGGGGCTTTGACAGGCGCACAGTCTATTGTCCAGAAGAACCTGAGGGTTTGTATCCTCTATAGCATGGTGACCCTTAGCAACCATCACTATGTTGCTCTTGGTTCTCTGTTTCTGTCTGTAGCTGACTGAGCCCCTGCTTTAGGGTTTTGTGTTATGCCTCAGAATTGCAGGGGGTAGGTGGTATAGGTCGCTTTGGAGCCTCAACATCCTGATTTCAATTTAGGCTCTGCCACTTCCAAGTTCTGTATTTCCGAATATGTCTGTCAGCCTCTCTAAGCCTTAGTTTCCTTGTCTGTAAAATGGGGGAAACGATGCCTACCTTTCAGGATTGTGGTCAAGATGAAATGAGCTATCATGCGGGTAAAACCTCCAGGACATGGTAGAGGCTCTGTAATTGTCCTTTTTTACTCCCTTGCCTTGCTGTTGGAATGTTGTGGGGTTTGGAAAGGAAGGTGAGAATGACTTTCTTCCTCTCCAGAGCAGCTACAACCTGTGATCTGGGGGCAGGGAGACTCAGCTGTGAAAAAGCCAGCCTCATTTTGGTAGTTGGCAATGGTCCTAGGATGCCTGAATTCTGTGGCAGGGGAGACCTGCAGGGCTCATGCTGCAATGCCCCAGGTTGAATAAATGGGGTAAAGGAGACCAAGAGAGCTGAAATGACTTGCCCAGGACCACAAAGCCAGTGAGTGGCAGAGCTGGGGTCAACCCTTTGTTCTGTGTCCCTGCATTGGCCCAGCCACCATGTCTTAGGAGAGCAGAGCACGTGCTTGTAAAGTAACTCCTGGCTCCAGGGTGCACAGTTGGACCTCACTCTTTACCCCATAAAGTCTTCTGTTACATGGGGAGCAGTGGTCAATTTCCAAACCAGGTAGATCAGCATGTTTCTCACTCCAGGAAGGTTTCCTGACCTCCTAACATCAAGGCAGGTGGCCCTGCTGGTTTCTCCTGGGATTCCTGTGCCCAATTTGTATGTTTGTTTTTGTACTCCCTGCCCTAGACTATGAAGACATGATCTAGACTTTCTTGTTCCTCGTTGTGTGTCTAGGGCCTTCTGTATGCCCTAGGACTGAGTAGACCTCAATAATTGTGTGTATGGGTGAATGACTAGGCCAGTTGGGTCCATTCTGCTGTTGCTTCCCCTCAGGTATTTTAGGCCCCAGTTTGAGTGTGAGTCTACCAGCAACTGCCTTCATCAGGAATGACTTCCTAGCCTCCTTGGGAAGCACCAGCCTGGGCACTGATGACAGGAACTCTAATGGTTTTTGGCCTAAGCTAGTAAAGACACATAGCATTGCTCACCTGGCTTCTTTCTACCTCTGAAACTTGGAGAATGACTTGAGTAGATGTAAAATGTACTCACCAAGACAGATGTTCAATATCTAGAATTGCAAGCCTACCAGAAGCTCTCCAAGTGCTGGGTAGTGTCCCCCACTGGGCTGCTTCACATGGGCCTATCCACCCTGATCACTTAGCACCCTGCCAGTGAATACCCACTGTCTGTTGGCTTGGTGGCTTTGCCTCTGTGTAGGAAGGGGGATGAGCTAGCTGCTCAGAGCTCAGTCAGCATCAGCTTTCTCAGACCTGGGGGAGGGTCTCAGGGGAATGGTGACTCACTTAGAACAGGCTTCATTGCACAGAATGCCCTGTCCTGTGTTAAGCAGAGCAGGAAGCTTTAACTAGATCATTGCATCTTCCCCCAGGAGGCAGCTAGCAAAGGTGGGAGGTGCGTAACATGGATGGGCTGCAGTGATTCTATAGAAATGGCAAGGAGAGACAGCTCTGAGATGGATTATGAGGGGAAAAATCCTCAGGGTTCACTGGACTTGTTGGGGGTTGGAGTAAGCATTGAGGAGGGCAGAGGAGAGAGAGGAATAAGATGAAACTCTGGGGAGGAACAGAGAGGCAGAGATGTAGTGATTAAAGTCTAATTGTTTCATGGCTTTTTCTTAAAACCACATTTTATTTGAAACTCACAAACTTCTGCTTCAAATTGTTTCATTGGTTATATTTGTCCTTGCTGCAAAATTTTGCAAATGAGACTAAATTCTCTGTAATGATATTTCTTTGTTGCTGTGATCATGCTTTTACTCAGCATAACAAATAGGCAGCTTGTTCAGAGTGAGGGTGGCTGCTGGGCTTCTAAAAACCTGGGAAATTCAAGAAGGAGAGTACATGACTTCAGCAAAACCTTATCACTGCACAGGTGGGGGCAACACTTGCTTCTTAGTCCAAGATCCTTTTTCTTTCCCTCCCTCCCTCCCTTCCTTCCTTCCTTCCTTCCTTCCTTCTTCTTTCCTTCATTATTCCCTCCCTCTTTCTCTCTCTCCCTTCCTCCTTTCCTTATTCATTCATCAAACATTTATTGAGCATCTACTATGCACCAGCTGGGATACAGCAATACATAAGACAAATATAGTTCATATCCATCTAGCATAGATATGGTAGGAGCTGAGTCATTGCATTCATTTATTTGTTCAATAAACATTCATAGAATACCTAATATTTGCTTATCTCTGTTCTAGGTATCAGGAATGCAGGGATGAACAAGAGAGAACAACAAATTCCCTTTGCTTTTGTGCAGGTTATAATCTGGGTGGGATGAGATGTTAAGCAAGGAGGTTCATAAAATAAAAATATAATGACACAGTTTGAAGTTTGCATAGTGGTCCAATCCACGTGGGTATCTTTCCTTCATTGGCTCAAGTTTCATGAATATGTTCATCCTGGAGCTATGGAAATGCACTCAAGAGGGGGTGGCTTCCTGGAAGGGAACATAAAATCTCAAGTTAATGTCTTACTCCCGTTCTGGTCATTCTTCCTTATCACAAAGAAGACTCAAGGGATTAGTGAGGCCCTTCAAAACTGTGTTGTGGGAAAACCAAAACCAGCGGTGCAAATAGTGAATTGCAGCCTCAGTTGGGACTCTTATTCTCATTGATTGAAGTGGTTTTATTATATTCCCAGTGGCTCCAGTCCTAACCTAGAAACCTAAGCCCTATACCTGCTGGGACAGGGTTCTGACATTTTATGGCAGAGGTAAGGTAGAAAGAGCCATATACATGATTGGTTTTACAATAATATTTCTGTAGCAAAATGATTTAAATACAAGAGGCGAACACCCAGCGCTCTTCCCAAACACCTTGTAGTAAGAAATAGAAGGCCTCTAAGACCTCATTCTCATGTCTACCCCTCACAGTGGTATCACACCAGACAGAGCAAGCATAGAAGCCCCAAAGGCACTGACTACTTTCTGTCTACAGGTTTTTAGACAAACCACTTCTTCTCTCTTCCCCTATAAATAATGCTGATGTCACAGGGTTTTATGAGCATTTAATGACACATGCCTCATAAAAAGTATTTTATAATCAGTAAAGCACTGAATTTATTACTGTTATTGGGTTATAGCAGTAATGTGGTCCTTGGTTCTCACTTTTGCAAATACAGAACCCTTAGGGGATTTGTTGCAGATTAGGTTTTCCAAAAATGGCCACAATAGCATCCTCCATCTCACGTGTGCATCATCCTTTTTTCTTTTTTTTTGAGACAGAGTCTTGCTCTGTCGCCCAGGCTGGAGTGCAGTGGCGTGATCTTGGCTCACTGCAAGCTCCCTCCCGGGTTCATGCCATTCTCCTGCCTCAGCCTCCCGAGTAGCTGGGACCACAGGCGCCCGCCACCATGCCTGGCTAATTTTTTGTATTTTTAGTAGAGATGGGGTTTCACCATGTTAGCCAGGATGGTCTTGATCTCCTGACCTTGTGATCCGCCTGCCTCGGCCTCCCAAAGTGCTGGGATTACAGGCATGAGCCACCGTGCCTGGCCTTCACGTGTGCATCTTCAATATGACCTTGCCATGCCTTTCTCAAGAGAGAATTTTCTTCATCTCCTTGACGCTTAGTTGACTCCAGACTGCTTTGACCAATAGCACAGTGACCCTGTGCCAGTTCTGGGGTGTAGCCCTTAGCCAGCCTGGTAATTTCTGCTTCCTGACTCTTGGAGCCAGCTGCCATATAAGAAAGAAGTGTGACTATCCTGAGACCACCAGATGATAGGCCATGTGGAGAGAAAGAAAGGCCAAGGAGCAAAAAGGTATACTAAACATGAGTGAAGAAGCCATCTTGGAAGTGGATTTTCCAGCCCTGGCTTCCCAGATTCCCAGCTGAAATCTGGAAATCCCAACCCACTGAATTGTGGAAAAATAAAATAAATGTTGTGTGAACACACTAAGTTTTGAGGCTACTTGGTTATCCAGCAATAGAAAACGAAATAGTTACTTTTTTCCTCTTCTGGGTTTTGTGTATCTTTTTCCCAAGGACTTGCTAATTGTATTGAATTGCGAAAAGCCACAGACTTTTCCAGCCCAGGAGGTCTGGTGTTCAAACCTGGACTCAGTCATCTTTTAGCTGTGTGTTCACATAACACTTTGAACTTCATTCAGCTTTTAAATCTATTATAGGGCCTTATAAGGCCTCCTAAAGATGCGGGGAGGCCACAATGAGCCAGTCCATTGAAAGTGCTTTGTAGCATTGTTTGGTCCTAAGTATGCTGTCAGGCATATGTTGTCAATCAAAAGAACCCACTGAAGCTCTGTGAGACACCTGCTGGTCAGTTCCACATCCCTGGTGAGGCTAGTTCCCTTTGGCATTTGTGTTTGATACATTCTGGGCCTACTTTTGAGATGGGACGGGGCAAAGCCTGCGTGGGACTGCATAGTGTGGAGGCTTCAGATGCAGCTCAGGAGTGCTGAGTACTTAGTGCATGTGCCAGGCCTGTCTGTAATTTCTAGACTACTTCTTGAATAGCAAACTCTTAATACTTCTATTTCACAGATGAGAAAACTGAGACTCAGAGAAGCTGATGTGGCTATACTAGTAATGACAGAACCAGGACAAGAAGTCAGATTCCTAGTCACCAAGTCCAGTAAGATTTGGGGCAATCACTTAGAATTTTTGACTTCAGCATAAGGTAAAGAAGATAAGAAAGTATCCAAGAGGCATACAATTTTAATCTGAAAGCATTGCAATATGATGACTCCTTAAACAACATAAGAAATTTGGAGTTCCTTTAAAGCTGCAAACACCAGAAGTTTACTCCTTCCAACTCATCATTCTTGGCAAAGTAGGCATAAATGGCACCTTATTCCTTCCATTTCCAGTTGGAGGTTCTTCTGTTTTGAGCATGTGTGTTCCTCTTTTCTGGAAGTTTTTCTTGACAGAAGCAGAGAGGTTTTTGACAAACAACTTTAATATTCTTTGTGTCTGTGTGGCTGGCTCTAATAATCCTGCAAGCTTACAGGGTCACTGTTAAGATTAAATCTGAGTCATCGGAGGCAGATGTTGACACATCATTATTTAAATCCTGAGCTGCTGAAGGACTCTCATCCCCATGAGCTATGATTCACTGTCCAAACGAACACCCCAAATTCCACATAGCTTGCTGAGCAGGGACTCTGGACTCCATTAGGGGAAAAAGTTTGCCTTGCTTTGTGTGGTGAGAAAGGACTACTTTCTGTTGCAGAGGAAGCGTGGCCTACAGGGAGAAAGAGTGTTTCAGAAGACCTAGGCTCCTGTCTCATCTCTTGCTCTCGGCTTTCTTTTATTACCTGCTCTCATAAACTTTCCCGTAATTTACACTTGCATGTTTACTTATATGTTATTGTTTTTTATTTTTTATTGAAGTATAATTTTTAAAGTAAAATGTGTTAAGTGTCCAGCTTGATGAAATTTTACAAATGTATACTCTAAGTCAGCACCATGCATATGACAACATGGAACATTTTCACCACCCCAGAAGGTTCCCTTGTGCCCCTTCCCGATCAATAACCCTTCAAGGTAACTGCTGTTCTGACTTGTGATGCCATGGATCAGTTTCCTCAGTTCTAGAATTTCATGTAGAAGTCACATGGCACATACTCTTTTGTATCTGGCTCTTTTGCTCAGAAAAATACCTGTGACATTTATATGTGGTGTTGTGGATATCAGTGATTTGTTCCTTTTTATTGCTGAGTATTATCCCATTGTATGACTAGACCAAAATTTGTTTATTCATTCTCCTGTCAATGGATACCGGTTTGTTTTCAAACTTTGGCTATTATGAATAAAGCTGCTGTACCTATTCTTGTATACATATTTTGTAGACATATGTTTTCATTTCTTTTGAGTAAATACCTAGAAATAGGATTGCTAAGTCATAGAATAGGCTGGTGTATGTTCGACTTTATCAGAAACCATCAAATAGTTCTTTCTAACACTTAATGTTTTCAGTCTTTTAAAATCTTAGCCCTTCTTGAGGGTGCCTACTAGTATCTCAATTTAATTTTCATTTTTCTGATGAATATTGATGCTAAGCACTTGTACTTATGCTTATTGACCATTTATATATCTTTTATTTTTGTGAAGTATCTGTGTAAATATTTTGCCCATTAAAATGGATTTTAATGGTAGAATGCATTAATAAAAATACTAGTCAAGGAATGGATTGCAGAACGAAGACAGAAAACTTGCAAGAGAGAGCCCTCAAGGGCAGCAGTAAAAACAATGGATACAGTTGTCCCCTTCTATCCTGTTTCCAACCCGTAATTGAGTGGAAGGCTTGAAGGATGCCATCGCTTGGCTTATTTAGAACAAAGAGATGCAAGTGGTAGGGATTGCAAACACACACACACACACACACGCACACACACACACAGCATTGTGGAAGGAAGATGAGCTTAAAGGTCAGAAAATCTGTGTTCCAATCCTAGGAGCTCAGGAAATATTATGAAAAGATGTCATTATCACACACTACTAGCACCACTGGTGCAGAAATAAAATAGCGTTTATTGGGGGAAAATTCTTAAGTAGCAGAGTACAAGCAATTCTCTGAACTCTCATATTCCTATAGTTTGGGCCAGGTCTAGGGGTGTGCAGCCCTGTGACCAAATTTCCAGAAAAGAGGAGATCCACCTCCATCAGGCTCCCTGTATTTATAGGTTTGGGGCAGGAAGAATATCTATGCAGCTACACAGCAATGGAGGCTTCTTGGTATCTTCAGGAAGAAGGAGCCTTGGAGCCCAGCAATTGGGTTGGTATCCACCTACACTTTTGTTGAGATAACTCAGACCTGTTGACCTTGCTGTTTGCTAAGTCACTAAAAATGGGAGACAAAACAAACCTTCAGAACTGTCTGGATTTGTCATTCAACAGGAGAGTTTTAATCAATGTAATCTCTCTGAGTCTCTGTTTTACCACGGATAAGATGGGGATAATACTATCTAGCATCTTGAACTATTTGAGGATTAGAAGCAATCATGTAAAATACCAAGCGCATTGCCTATGATCAAGTAAGAGCCTAACAAATACCAGTTTTCTTTATTTCAAGGAGAGAAAATTAAAATACTTGTTATCAATGTGAAAATTTTACACATATGGGAAATTTGGCTGGTTAGCTGACGCCAGCTCTATGCATGGCAGAGGCGTTTGCTCTCACTTGACATCACACTTCTCTATCTAAAACCTGGAAGGAGGCTTTTATGATAATGGCCTCTGGGGATTATAATGAGCGTGTGGCAAGGGCACATTTTCCTTATTTGCTGTGCAGCATTCATGTATTTGAGACTTTCGAGGTATAGTTGCTGGATGTTGGGGGAAGTAGCAATTGGATTGAAGCTGTATATTCCAGCACCCAAACAGTGGACTTTTGGATGGCCTAATTCGTGGAGGTGTACGTTATGAAATGCCAGATTTTCATAATGGAAACATAAGAGTATTAGAAAAAAATCAAAAGCTTTCCATGTATAATTCTCTTAATAAAATCTCTTGATTGTTTATTAAGGGATGTGGGTTGCTATGGTGACATAAAGGAGCAGAATTTGAAGAGGATTGAAATAGACATTCTAATAGGGACAGGTGTAGCTTATATACACTTAGAGAAAACATTGATTTTTAGAAACAGGCTTGAGATATTGTGTAGAGTGTTCTGTGGTATCAAGAAAACTTCCTGAGTTTCTGTGTCAGACCATCCTATTTTTTATAGGTTGCCCATTTAATCCCTTATTGCAATTTATTTCTCAGCTATAGTTGAGTTTGTTTATGTGTTCATTCATTCATTCATCAACAAATAGATTTTAATAGCACATATCTGCCCATTCTGAGGGGCATTCAAATATGTAAACATTTGGTCTCTTAGAGTGATTTCAGGAAGCAGCAGCACATCCCTGTCACTGGCTGACTTTCCTCACTGAATTAGTCTGCCTTCAATCACTGTATTCAGTGACTTCAATACTAGGGAAATTTAATATAAAGACTTATTAAGCTATGATAAGATAGTGTATCCAAAGATGGAAAAAGAACACCAAAACGTACCCAGGGAAAGACAAGTGTGAAGGTTAGTATTCAGATCTCATAGAAGAAGATCTTCAATTGCAGGGTCCTGGATAATGACGTTTGCTTGGTTGCAGTGGCCACAGCTAGTCTGCATAACTGGGCAAACAGCAACAACCTTATGGGGCACAGGTAAGCTGAGGTTGGGAGGTGTGCAGCAGGGCTTTGTGGGGATGCCACTACAGGAACAAGGCCCAGACTATGCAGTGACTGACTGGAGGGCTGCAGCAAAGTGGTTACTGAGCCTGGGCCAAGGCTGCAAGATTTCTGGAGAAGCCTGCTTTGGGTGTGCAGCTGGGGCAGAGCACCCCCGGACAATGTCCCCATCCACATGTTCTGCTGACAGAACATGCAGCTGAAGCTAGAAAAAGCAAAACAGCAAGCAGAATCAAAAAGAGAAGCCCCTTCCTTCTGCAATGTCCTGCCATCGCCCTCTACTGACAAACCTTGACATTGTGCTTACCATAAAGGAGAAATGCTGCGAGTCCAGTTCATTATGGCAGAGCAGGCATTGAAGGGTGAGTTTGGAGCTTCAAAGCAATACATCAATAAGTGGCCAACTGTCTTGGTTGTGGTTTATCTTGTGAAATTATTGTAACATATTTGAATTCCATTCCCGTCCCCAGAGAGGCTTCATTGACTGTGAAGCTAGGAGGTGGTTCAAGGGGGTTCTAAGAGCAAACTCTTTAGAGAGGATGACACCCTGTGGCTCTGCCCAGGAGGAAGGCCTGGAATGCAAGCCTAGGTTGGTAGCAGTCATTTGAACTCAGTGTTTTCCTGCTGAAAGGTAGTTTATATTCATTTGGTTTACAGACTTGGAATCCCAAGGACATGGGTTTGAGTCTCAGCTTGTGTGTTCAGATACCAGTGTGTGCCTAAGGGTACTCCAGGATCCAGCTCCAAAGTTACAGACTTCCTGGTCATATCATAGCTTTAGCCAGCCATTCCCTAAATCAGGAGTCAACACATTTTTCCTGGAAAGGGCCAGATAGTAAATATTTTAGGCTTTGCAGTCCATATGGTCTCTGTCGTGACTACCCAATCCCCCTCTTTGTAGCACAAAGGCATCCATCGACAATGAGCAAACGAATGAGTTTGGCTCTGTGTGGGGAGGTCCAGTATTGGACCTAATGGCTGGGACCAGTGTGTACCTAGGGACACCCTGGCTCTTGAGCTAGACTGGCTTCTCCCTTTTCAGAGGAAATTTTGTCTCAGGTTTCATTGACCTGCCCTGTGGTGGGCCTTGGTTGGAGTCCCTGAAGATATCCTAATAAACTGCCTTATCTTTAAATCTGGAGGGGCCAGGGTTGGGGATCTTGGCTGCTTCCTCCCTAGGATGTTCCAGGCTTTTTATTAGGTTGGTGCAACAGTTATTGCGGTTTTGCCATTGAAAGCAATGGCAAACACCACAATTATTTGTGCATTAATCTAATATTTAAACTTGGTCTTTAGGGTACAGCTCTACAAACCCAGTAAAGTGGTAGCTTTTGCTAAGTTGCTAAAAAGCAAGGTGTTATTAGCCCCCGCAAAGGGGGCTGTGGGACAAAGAAATCCTCTTCCCTGTTTAAGCAGTAGCATGACCATACAGCCTCAACCATACCTGGCCTTATGGCTGCCATAGCTACCAAAGGTAAAAAGTTTTCACTATAGGCAAAGGATCATCTGTTGTTGTCACCTGTGCATTTTCTTGGCCCAGAGAGGACACCATACGTACTCCAGGAAATAAAAGGAAATTTACATTTTAAGGTACTTTACATTTTAAGGAAACACAGGAGCCAATAAAGTGAAACATTAAACGAATCACCTAGTGGGCAGAGAGGGGGTGAAGCTTCCCAGGCAGACATGTGCCAACATGCCTCAGTTCTGGGCTGGTTTGTGAGCTTGGTAGCTGGTCACTCACCTCACCAGCTCATATGACAAGGTAGCCAAAGCATCCTTGCCTTTTCCTGTGCCTTTTTTTTTTTTGGTTCTATTTAAATTCTGGGGCAGAATGGTTGATGCCAAGATATTTATGCCCTTTTGATAACTGCTGCTTAAGCTGCTTCTTGACAGACAAATTCTAATTAAACAAGTATAATAAGTTGCAGAAACACAACAGCTCTCAGCGCTTTTCCTGTGGCATGTCACATCTGAAAAAGCCACATCCTGTAACTTGCAGATACATTTTTAGGAACTGCCTCTGTAAAGTTGCTGTGGCTGTTTCTCCAGAGATGTTGGTTAGCTTAACACCTCCTCCTTTTTTTTTTTTTTTGGGAAAAACTATTTTTAGGCAGCAAATTAATTGTAGGGAAGTTCAGGTCAAAGAGATTTGTATTTTTATACGGTAAATTCTGTCCTTGTCTTAGGAATGTTACAACAGCCAATTAAGTGGCTGAGTTGGGATTTGAACCCTGGTCTTTCTGGCACGATACACTACAGGAAATAAAGGAAAATGGGAAGCAACAAAAACAACAACGTAGTCTGGTGCTTCGTTTTGGATATAAGATGTAACTTGGATTTGAGGAATGGAGGGTAATTACAGTGGTCATATCCAGTAAACTATCAGAAATCTGGGCCCGGAACTTGGGTGGCAAGTGCAGAGCAGAGATTTCACTGTGAAAGTCTCCAGTTTTGGGCTTCATTCATTCATCCAATACCTTTTGTTTAACCTAATTAAATGACATTTTTACAGGTTGTAGTGGAAGAAGCATTAAAGTGGAATCCCTTCCTCCCTCCTTCCCCTTCCTCCCTTCCTCTCTTCCTCCCTTCCTCCTTTCCTCCCTTCCCTTCCCTTCCCTTCCCCTCCCCTCCCTTCCCTTCCCTTCCCTTCCCTTCCCCTCCCCCTCCCCCTTCCCCTCCCCCTCCCTTCCCTTCCCTTCCCTTCCCTTCCCTTCCCTTCCCTTCCCTTCCCTTTCCTTTCCTTTCCTTCCATTTTCTTACCCAGGCTGGAGTGCAGTGGCATGAATGATCACAGCTGATTTCATCCTTCAACTCCTGGGCTCAAGCAATCCTCCTGCCTTAGACTCCCAAGTAGCTGGGACTACAGGTACACACCACCATGCCTGGCTAAGCTAAGCTTTCTATACTGAGTTTTGCCTTTACACTTGCTGTGTGCCTTTGGGCAAGTCATTTAACGTGTCTGACTCTGGAAAGACTGTGAATTTGGAGGGAGTGGTAGGCATTTAGGCTAACCTGTGCTTGTTCACATGGTGGGCATGGGTTTCCAAGACAGCATGTGGAAGCAGCTCAGATCTCTTGAGGCCCAGTCTCAATGCCTCTTCTGTCATATTCCATTGATCAAAGCAAGTCACAAGGACAACCCAATGGGAGGAGCTGCAAAATAACATTGTGAAGGAAGGAGAGAGGAGAATTATTGCAAGCCATCTACACTGAGCTAATTTTCATCCTGGGATCCTCAAGGAAAACAAGTGGTTAATATAATGTGGTGATTTGGGCATGTGATGTTCTGTGTGTGACATTAGCTAGGAGGATGAGCAGGCCAAGAAAGTAGAGAAAACTGTGGACAAGGAATCAAAACTTACCAGTTGCTTGGCCTTAGACAAAACACTTGGACTGTTAGAAGCTCAATTTTTTTGTCCTAAGGTTCCAAAAACCTTTATTAAGCCTGTTCTATTCTAGGCACTAGAGCCATAGATAGAAAAAAATGAATGATTCTTGTGAGTTTTTCTGTGTGTCTATCAGTGATTTTGGGAGTGACAGTTGTTAATTCCAGCCAGTTTTGGCAATAAAGGGTTATCTTGTTTAAAAGACACTGGTACCTTGCTTGCTGTTCAGGTCAGCTTTGAGCCTGGCTTACTGGACCACTGTTTTGTTGAGGGAGCTCTGAGTAATGGCAGACAAACATTTCTGTCTTACACTCTGAGGCAGGCATTTCCCCATGGGAAATCTTCTCTTGTTACCTTAACTTTTGAATTGCTCGACCCCTTTGGGGGTTGGTAAAGTCTTCAAGTGCATCTATATCCTGCTCACTTGTCCTGGTTGATTTTCAACTTTGTTTTCCAGCTGTGAAAAACATATGTACGTATGGCAGTAATTGGGAATTTAATAATTTTTGATGTTTCTTGTGGTGTTTGGGAAATCCACTGAGAAGTATATATATTTTTTCAGTGTTTCCCCTTTCTGTGCTAAAACTCTGCTAAAACTATTCATGAATTTTATTTTCTCCCTCTCCCCTCCCCTCCTCTCCCCTCCCCTCCTTTTCTTTTCTTTCCTTTCCTTCCTAGCACAAGGCAGGCTAACTTTGAAGTTAGGTTTCCTTTTTGGAGGGTACGTGTATTGGTTCCTTATTTTCTCCTTTTGTTTTCATTTTTATAGTGTTCTTTATTAGTTTTTCCAAGTCATTTTAGAAACAAAAAAAGAAACGTAGAACCACCACCACCACAACAAAACACCACAGTCAGAGATTCAAACAATCTGAGAATTTTCCTCTTCTCTTTTCTCTTCTCCCTTGGGAACCTATGCACCTCCACAGATTCATGTACTATTCATGAACAGGTGATTCACACATCAACATATCCACATATCCAACACTAACATGGACTCCAGGCCCAGAGTTTCCCTCTTGTCTTTATGCATCAATATGATCCAAACCAAAGCTGTCATCTTTGTTCTGAAATCACCTTCTCCTCCTGGAAGTCATTGTTTCTGTTATTTCTTCCTCAAGTGGTCATTTTCAATGTTTCTTCCCTCAGTTCACCTCAGTAGCATTTCCACCATTCTTT
The DNA here is from genome assembly GCF_028858775.2 of Pan troglodytes. Lineage (NCBI taxonomy): Eukaryota > Metazoa > Chordata > Mammalia > Primates > Hominidae > Pan > Pan troglodytes. The sequence continues at coordinate 38,040,306 of NC_086015.1, forward strand.
TCCCACTGTCTAAACCCTCATCCACGGCTGTTTATTTCAGCATTTTAACTTTTCTCCACCCTTTCACCAGCACCACACACTCACATTGTTGAAGATAGTCATTGGTGAACCTGACTTTATCATTTTGTATTTTTTATGGTGACTAGCACAGTGCCCACATTAAATGGACCTTCAATACACATATATTGAGTTAAAATGAATTAATCTTTTAATTACATGCAAAATCAAATAATATTGTCACAAATTTGGAAAATAGAAGAAAGAAACAGAAAACACCCATAAATCTATCATCCCAGCACACTGTTCCAATGACTGATATATTCTTTCAGTTTCCTCCACCCCCATCTTTATATGTGGTTTTCAAAGTTGTCATTGTTACTCCAGTGGTCCACATACAGCACACAGAGAGTTTCTCAGCCCTGATACTAAAGTCTACACAATAACAATTAATGTGGCTCATCAAATATTTCCAGCTGTCTGCCTTCTTGGCACATGGCAGGATTGTACTTCCATCCTTGTGGTTAAGCAAGGTTATGTGATCAGTTTTGGCCAATAAATTAATTGCTGGTATGAGATTGCTCCATCACCCCCTACCCGGGAACATTCTTTCAGATAGTGGCTATTCCATCAATGGTGGTCCTAGAGTGAGACAATGATCTGGAGGAACCCCCAGGAGACCCATGATGGACATGAAGTGGGAGTGAGAAATAAAGGTTTGTTATTTTAAGTCACTAAACTTTTGAGCTTATCTGTTATTGCAGCAACACCTTATCTCAATCTGACATATAGTTCACACCATCTGGGAGCTAGAGAAAACCTGAGAGATTTTCTGGCTTAATGCCATCATTTTATAGATAGAGAAATTGAGGCTCAGAGAAGCAAAATGATCTGTTACACAGAAAGTCAATGTTGGCACTGGTTGGAGCCCAGATCTGCTGTCTGCCTGAATATTTTTCCTGTTCAGCAGGATTCTGGGCCCTGCATGAGGCCAGCCTCAAGTGATGCTGCCCTGATTTTCCTCCGCTTTGTGGTAGCAGTTCTACTGCAGACTATGTAGGGATCAGCTGTCCCTGGGGTCTGGGTCACTGGCCTGCTCTAATTTTATACCTTGACAGATCATTTGCAAGTGCCCCGGGGTCCACTTTTGGAACCCTCCACAAAATGCCATGACGCAGGTGCCCATGTCAGCACTACAGCAGTTAGAAAAATGCTTCCTTTTGCAGATGGTGGCTTTGAATTGTATGCAATGGCATCTCTGTACAAGTGAAAGTTCAACAATTCTACTTTGGAATTATCTGATGGTGATGAAATTCTCAAATTCAAAGGTATGAAGATAATTAGGACTCTTGTTAATCATTCTGCATCTCTTTTCCCATCCCCACCCCCAGCAATGAGATTCACACAGATTAATTACTGCCTGCTATAAATAAACGCAGAGAAAAGCAATCTGCATAGGAGAGGCAGAGAGTAACTGTCATTTAATATATCACAGCTTTCCGCACACCTGTTTCCCCCTTGCTGTTGCCACGGAAACCACACTTTATAGGAGAAGCTATGCATAATTAGCATGGATGGAGGTCTATATCAATCAGAATAATTTGGAAGAATACTAAAAGCCCAAAGGAGCAGGCAAAACTACTTGTCTCAGTAGGAAGGAATCAGACCTCCACTGTGTAGTAAATGAGGAGGCAGTTACAGTAGAAAATCAGCAAAATTAGCACTTCTGGGTCAGCTGAAAAACAGGCAGACAGCCTTACTCCACTAGAGAGAAAGAAAACTTTGTCATCGAGTTAGGTTCTATTTCTTTTAAGTGCTATTTAGAGTCACACAAAGGAAATACAGAGCCAAACAAACACATAAGTATATTTTGAGGCGATGCGACTCCGATGACAGGACCTGTACTTCTGAAGGGCAGGCTCTGCACATCTGGGGAGCCCCTGCTGCAATATTAGGCAGTGAGACTGGGGCTCCAAGACTCCAGCTACGGGAGGGGCTGCTGAGTGTGGGCTTCCTTTAGGGAACAGTGAGTGGCTTTCAATCAAGGTATGGGATTTTATGAGTAGCTGGAATCATTAGGTTTTTGTTGGTGGTGGTGTTTGTTTTTTTTAAGTGACGGAAGGGAGTTTGGAAACAATCTAGTTCAAATACCCTAGTTCTAAGAGGAGAAATGGGAATCACAGGAGATGCAACTTGCCCAAGGTTTCAAGGCCAAATGGTGGCCTATCTTGAACCAGGACTCAGCTCTCTGGTTCTCATTTAGTACCATTTGCCGAGGCCACGGATCTGACCACCACTGAGTTGGTCATCCTGATCAGAAATTCTTAGATTTTTTATTACAGAGGGAAGGAAACTGAGTACCTGGCATAATAAGTCATTCAGATGTTAGCTTTTCTAGTCTCAGACAATTTCCCCTTTTGTGTAGACATGCAAATTCATTTCTTTATTGAATCATTCATGCAGCAAACATTCATTAAGTAAAATGAAATATTATATTCTTTGAGGTAACACAGAAAACTTTCTGTAAACTCTAAATTTTCAGAGTTGAGATTAGATTACTGTTTATATTAATTAATATACATCCATTCATTCATTCAACATTTATGTATTGACTGCCTACTATAAATAACTCTATTCTAGGTGCTACAATACAGCTGTGAATAAGGCATGAAGATCTGTGGCTCATGGAACTTGCATTCTAGTGGGCAGAGACAGATCTTAAATGGAAAAACAAATTAATAAGATAATTTTAGGTGGTAGATAAGGTCAGTGAAGAAAATAAAGCAGGGTAATGGGCTAGGGTTAGGAGTGTGGATCTTATCCTAATTGTAATGAGCAGCAATCAGAGGGTTTTAAGCAGGAGAGTGATGTGATTGAAATAGTTCCGTGTCTTGCTCTCCAAGCAGGATTTGAGGTCACTGGTCTGGGGGATTGTAGCTACCTATCAGTCTCAGGCCAGTAGAGACCATGGGCCTGTGCCCAGAAGCTCACTGTTGCCTTTACAGTAGTCCTGGGGAATGATGGTAAAGGAAGCATAGCTTAGGTATATGTCTTCCCTTTCCTCTTTCACCTTTTCTTCGTTGCTCATTCTATACTTTATCTCTTCATGAGCCTGCTAATAAGTAAAATAATAAAAGTGAGAATGATAACAGTGATGAAAAGGCATAATAAACTTTTATAAAATGTTCCCTTACCATATGCCTGCTAGTGTGAATATTGCTGTGTGGTGTTTAACTCATTAACTCTTCAAAATGTAGAAACTATCATTAAGTTGATTTTACAGGTGAGAAAGCTAAGGGGGAGATTAAGTAGTTTTTCCAAGGTCAACTACCTAATTTAATGGTGGTGCTAGGGTTTGAAAAAAAAGCTATCTGTCCTTAGAATCTATGTTGTTAACCTCTCTGCTAATTGGATCAGTCAGTAGTGTCAACATGTTAATAGAGAAGGTTTAAGTCCTTCAGCCCCCACAGTAAGAAAAGTGGGTAGAAGGAAAGCATAAACATTTTGTGTCTACTATGTGCAGAAAAATATGTTAGGCACAATCATCCCCTTTGGTCTTCATAAGAGCCACTTCAAATTATCTCAGAAATTAATAAATCTTGCAACAATGCTGAAAGGTAGGTATCATGTACCCCATCTTTAAGATTAAAAAACAGAGGTTCAAAGATGTGAAATAACTTGAATAGGAGCTGCCGAAGTTTGACCTTTGGCCTGTGGTACTCTAAGGAAAGCCATCACAGTGGAGGTTTAGGGCAGGCCTGCCTGGGAATTTGGGTGTGCCTTCGTGGGTGTCAAGGATGTCCTCGAGGCAGCCAGGCAGAGGACCTGGACTGACTGTAGCTCCTAGTCAATTGTCTTTGGCCATAGTAGCTTCTTATGGGGGTCTTTAGTGGACCTGGGGTTTAGAGCATAGTGGGATCTGCATGCACATCTGCTAACCCCTGCAGGAAGCTCCATGTTCATGCTGAGTGTGGCTGCAGGGCTCTATCTCATTCACCAGGTACACAAGAGAAGCTTCCTCCTACTTGGGGTGTCTAGCAAGCTCTGACTCAGGTTGCTTCTTTGAAGACTGTATTTGGTCCCTGCTGGCTCAACACAACCCTCAGGTTTTTGCCTCCACTTAGCCCCCTCAGTGATGGTGGATTTCCCAGGTATCTTCCTGCCACCAGTGGGTCACTCCTTTGCTCCAAGATTCCATCTTTGCCAAGTGCACCAGCTGTTAGAATGACATCCTCTAAAACTAGTCCTGGCTAAGAAGCCGTGGTTAACATGCTCTTTAGCTGAAGGCTTTAAGCTATACCCTTACACATTTCAGAGCCTGCCTGAATTGAGCCCTGTTTGCCAAGCCTCCTTTCCCCACCCCTGCGCTCCATCTATCCAGCTTCAATTCCATCTTGACTCTTTATTGTCCTCTTTGTTTGGCGATTGACTTAGTATCCTTGCCCTTGAGCTGGCACCCACACCCTAATTAATCCAGTCAGAGCCACTCCATCTCTCAAGCTTGCAAGCTGGGGATGGTTGGAAGACAGAGTTATCTAAGAAACTAAAAAAGACTGCTGTCAGCCCCAGTCAGTGTGGAGGACATGAAGATGCATCCTGGAGATCCTTGGTGTGGCTGAAAATGTTAAAATGACCCCTTGGTCCAGTTCCACCTCCAGGGAGCACAGATGAACAGCCTGTGCCTGAAAGCAGTTGCCCAATGACACTGGGCTTGTGAAGAAACCATCCAGTGCTCTTTCGCCACAACACGTGGCCAAGTGGAGCTCTGTCCAGTTGCATAGGCAGTGGAGTGCTGGGTGTTCCTTCATGGATAGCATCTGACACAACTTAGCTATCTGTATCAGTTAGCCCTTGCTGCATAACAAACCACTCCAAAATGTATTGGTTTAAAGTAACAGCCATTTATTTAGCTCAGTTTTGTGGGGATGGTTCTTCTGGCCTAGCCTGGGCTTAACGGGGTTTGCTCATGTGTCTGTGGTTAGCTGATGGGTCAGCTGGGGCCTGGCTGGCTCTGTATGGCCTCACTTGCATACTTGGCCATTGGCCAACTATTGACTGGGGAAAGTGGGGGGTCACTGGTGGTGTGTCTTTCATTCTCTAGTAGGCTAGTCTGGGCTTGTTCACATGGTGACAGGATCCAAGAGCAGTAAGAGAACACTCTTCAATGTGCAAGTGCTCTTCAAGGCTCTGCTGGAGTCACAATTGCTTCTGTTCCATCTGCTGAAAGAAGTCACATGACTAAGCCCAGAATCAGTATGGCAGGGCACCAAGAAAGGAATCTATGAAAAAACTGGACCTTTATTGCAATTAATCCACCACACCATAATTTCAATTCATGCTTGCAAAGAAGGATTGACCCAGGAGGCAGTGAATACTCCACTCTGGGTCAAGAAGTCTAGTAGAAGGAATCCAAGCAAGTACCTAGTTCTGGCTAATGTAGATTACTTTAAAGTCTTTCCCAAAACTTGTAAATTGATCCCTGATTTTGGGTACTTTGGGCATTGCTTTGGAGGTTGTCCTGTAAATACTATTGTTCTCACTACTTCTTCTGGGTTAGTTTATTCCTTCTAGAAGGTATCCTCTTAATACTGCTTGTGTTTAGAAGCCAATCACTTCTCTAAGCAGACCTCGTCTCTTCCAGATTTAAAATTTATAGCCTAGGCAATGTAAGGAGACCTTATCTCTACAAAAAAAACTTTTAAAAATTAGCTGGGTGCGGTGGCTTGCGCCTGTGGTCCCAGCAACTACTCAGGAGGCTGAGGATGGAGGATCACTTGAGCCTGTGATCACAGTGAGCTGTGATCAGGCCACTACACTGGGCCACAGAGCAAGACCTGGTCTCAAAAAAAATTATCCACTGTCTTTTTCTTTTACATTCAGTGGAGTATTTATCAAAAATGATGATGATGTGATCCAGAATGAAGCAGGGTAAAGAGTTTTCTCTAGAATGTGTATATTGGTATTGTGCTGGGCTTGCTAATCTTACTGTTTAGGCATACTTTCTTTGGAAAAATAATTATTCCAGCCTTGGAACTGGCATGGATATTTTCCTATGGATGCCAACTTCAATGGTATTTTTGTAGTAATAAAGCGTATCTCGAACCCAAGCATTCTTCTTTATTCCAGGACCTTATCAATGGTTATTTTGGCCAAGCACAAAATATTGATTTTCTGTTGATTTTTTTTGGCTTTTATATTGATTATATATTTGTGCTGTTGTACTGAATACGGTTACTTTTATATATGTACATGAATAAAATATGTTAAATAAGCATGCATAAAATGTACGAACTTGAAAACTGTTCCTTGGTGGAACATTATAGCTTTAGTTGAGCTATCTAAGTGACTTCCAAAAGAAATCATTAGCTACAGTCCAGTGTATTTTGTTCCTGCATAAGAGGTCAGGCTACACTCAACAATGATTCCCAGTTTTTTTGTTGTTATTCTAGAAGTCTCCTGAGAATTCTAATAACTTTTGTGTATAGAACAGAAAAAATTAAAAACCAAAACCCAAAACAGTTGTTGGGCTGGTACCCAGAGGGGCAGACAAGCTTTTTGATTCTGTTACATCATTATGGTAGAGGACATTTAAAATGAGAAAATATGGTACTATGGTATATTGCAAAAATGCTCCTTATTATCCACCCCTCTCTGCATTAATACCTTTTTTTTTTTTGAGATGGAGTTTCACTCTTGTTGCCCAGGCTGGAGTGCAATGATGCGATCTCGACTCACTGCAACCTCTGCCTCCCAGGTTCAAGCGATTCTCCTGCCTAAGCCTCCCGAGTAGCTGGGATTACAGACATGTGTCACCACACCTGGCTAATTTTTGTATTTTTAGTAGAGACGGGGTTTCTCCATGTTGGTCAGGCTGGTCTCAAACTCCCGACTTCAGGTGATCCGCCCACCTCAGCCTCCCAAAGTGCTGGGATTACAGGCGTGAGCCACTGCTCCTGGCCATTAATACCTTTTTCAAAGTGACTTTGCATCTTCTCTTGTCAGGAGGTAAATTCCATTTCCCCACCTATAAATTTGGACTGGCCTTCTGACTTGCTTTGCCAGTAGAATTTGATGGAAGTGATGATTGCAAGTTCTGAGCTGAGGCCTCGAGAGGTCTTTGCAGTCATCTATCTCTCTTGGGTCTCCATCCTTTGTCAATGTGATGAAGCCCAAGCTAGCTTGCTGGAGGATAAAAGATAATGTGAACCAGAACCACATCAGTCTGAATGTCCCAGAGAAGGCCACCAAAAATCAATAAAGCTTTCATTTGCAGCTGACTGCAGATGTATGAGTGAGCTGAGATCAGCCAAGCTTGGCTCAGGTAGGCAGACCCACTCATCTAACCTGTAAACTCATGAACAATAATAAAACCTTTTTGTTTTAAACCACTAAATTTTGTGTGTGGGGGGGTTGTTACACAGTAATTACTAACTGATGCACATAGGATCACAGCAAGTGAGCTTCTTGAGAGAAGGGTTTATTTCTGATTCTGTAATTATTATGAGTTGTTAGCACACAATAGGTGTTTATTATTAAATGCCTATTAAATTTGTGAGTACAGGTGATTTGTTTGGTTTCCTGGGTTGGGCATCTTTCTGGTGGCACAGTTAGATGGATGGCCATTTTCCTCACAAACCACGAGATTTGGAATGGATTCTGTGGCAGAGATACCAGTTGTTCCACCTTCCTTAGTTCTGCAATCCTTAGTTTTTAGCTGGATATATGGCTTCCTGCGATAAAGACCAATCTTTCATGGCTATCTGTATGACTAAGCTCTGGCCAATGGGATGTAAATAGAAGGGAGAGGGAATGCTCTTTTTTCTCCCACTAATTCCTGCTAGCTGGAATGCAGATGTGCTGGCTGGGAATAGTGCAGTCATCTTAAAAATAGGACAGAAACCATGTGCTGCAGGTGCCATCAGTAGCAAGTTTAAAGATCTTGCATCCCTGATGCCTTTGTAAAACTTTCTGTGGCTAGTGTTCTTAATTATAATATTTACCCCTTCTTTCCTATAGGAGAATCATTCATTCTTATCATTGCCATGTAATTAGTGATGCCTCTCCATAGAACACCTCACTCTATTTTTAGGCTTAGCCATGTGACTTGTTTTTGGCCAATGAGATGTAAGCAGAAGTGACATATGCCACACCCAGTCAAAAGCTGTAAAAGCCACTGCACATTTTCCCGACCCTCTTGTTCTTTCTCTGTGTCACAAGAACAGCATGTCCCAAAGCGGAGTTGATCCTTCAGCCTGGGTGCTGGAAGAAGAAAACACATGGAGCAGAGTTATATTCACCCACCTACTACCATGTAGTCAGAAATAAATATTTATGGTTGTAAGATTCAGAGGTTGGGCATCTGCCTACTTTTGGATTTTTTTATATGACAGGGAAATGAATATCCTTTTTGTTTGAGACATTAATTTGATTTCTGTCACTCATGGCTAAATTGAGTTGCAACTAATTCTGCCTTTTATCTCATTCAGAGTAAGAATGATGTAACCATTCACTCAACTGACACATATTTCCTGAGCATGTAGGTCAAGACTGGCACTATGCTAGGCACTGGGGATGCAATTGGGATAAAAAGGGACCCATTCCTTGCCTTCATTATACTAACAGTCTACTGAGGAACCCAGGTATGAAACAAATGAACACTCAAAGACAATCAAAGAAAATAGAAAGCTATTTTATAGGAAGCTATAAAACAGTATAATATGATTTCCTGTTTTAGATTGGGTAGTCAGGAAATATCTCTTTGTGAAAGTGGTATTTTAGTTGGCATCTAAAGGAAGAAAATGACTCTGCTAGATGAAGAGTAGAGGAGGATGGATGGCAGAGGAAACAGGAGGTGCAAAGATCCTGAGGAAGAAAAGAATTGTGTGTATTTGAGGGACTGAGAGAAGTCAGGATGGCCACAGTGTGAGTGAGCAGAGAGGAATACTGGCAGATGAGGCTGGAGGCCAGGTTGCATACAGCCTCACAGCCCATGCCAAATATTTTGGTCTTTGAGAGCACTGGGGAACTGTTGAACATAGCCCAAGATAATCCCATTTGTGATTAAAGATGATCAGTTGGTCAGCTGTGTGGAAAATAAATGGAAGGAGAACATATGACCCAGGGAGGCCAGTATAGGCATATATGGATGCATCTATTGTTTGACATTTTACATTTAGATCTTTAATCCACCTGGAATTAATTTTGCCTATAGTAGGGGTCAAGATTTATTTTCTCCCCCACATGGATATCCATTTGACCTAGCACTATTTATTAAGATGTCTTTTTCCCACTGCTGTCCAACAGTTTTGTCATAAATCTGTTTCTAGACTATTTATTGTTGTATGTTTCCAGATTACTTATTTTGATCCATTTTCCTATTTTTCTATCATTACACAAATACCACTCTGTCTCCATTACTGTAGCTTTACTATATGTCTGAATCTAGTATATAAGTTCCCCATCTTTGTTTTTTTTCAAGCTGTCTTGTCTTTTTTGGCTTTTGTCTTTTCAAATAAATTTTAGAATCAGTTTGTCAATTTTACATACATACACCCACCCACCCAAACACACACACACACACACACACACACACACACACACACTTCTAATGAGATTTTTCATAAGGATTGTGTTAAACCACAAATTATTTGTGGGAAAATTAGGCTGTTTACAATATTAAAAATTCACATCTATGAACATGGAATATATCTCCATTTATTTAGGCCTTCTTAAATTTATCTCAATAATAGTTTGTACTTTTCTGTTAAAACTTTTATACTTCTTTAGATTTATTCCTAGATACTTAATGTTTTCTGGTGCTATTGCAAATGGTTTTCTTTAAAAATGTTATTTTCCAATTGTTTGTTACTGGCATTAATAAATGTAATTAATTTTTCAGTATCGATCTTTAGTAATCTTGCTAAATTCATTTACTAATTCTAAAGTTTGTCGATTATTTTGAATTTTTTATGTATACAATAATGATGTTATTTCTTTCCTTCTAATATTTATGCCTTTTATTCTTATTGAGCTAATTAAAATTTCTAGTTTAATGCTAAGCAGAGATGGGGATGGCCTTCTTCCCAGACTCAGAAGGAAGAGTGTTATCTTCTAAAAAATGTATTTGATAAGTCAAACCTAGGATCTTATTTTAAATTGAATTTTTTTTATTATTAGTTACAGGAAATTTTTTCATGTGTTTATTGCACATTAAGTTGCTAGTTCATATTATTTGTTCATCTTTTAATTGACAGACATCTTTTAAAAGTTGAATTTAAGAACTCAGATGTTATGAATCATTTCTATCTCTCATATATAATGATATTTTTCATTTTCCCTTTAATTTTCTATATGCCTTTTAAAAAATCATTTTGTTATGGGAAATAAAGAACAGACATTAAATAGAATACTATCTATTCCATGAATAGATATACTATATAGAATACTATAGATTCCATGAATCTATCAGCTTCAACTATTATCTAAATTGTATTTATGGAATTTTTTGATTTATGAAAGTTTTACATTTTTGTATGGCCAAGTATTTTAATTTCATTTTCTACTTTGTGAGGTCTTTTGATATAAAAATTTGAATTTTGATGTTGCTTATACATATTAATTTTTTCCTTTCTGTTCTGACTTTTTAATGTCTTATTTAAGATGTCTTTTCATATTACAAAGTAACAGAGATATTTATGTTATCTTCTAAAAGATTTTCATCTGAGATTGAAAGAAATGTGTGTTCTCTAGGTGTTGTGACCAGTGTCTTGTATCCATTTGATCAATTGAAAAATATTATTGTTTAAGTTTTCTATATATCTATATCCATGGCTACGGTATTTCTATTTTCTTTTTCTTTTTTTTTGAGACGGAGTCTCACTCTGTCGCCCAGGCTGGAGTGCAGTGGCGTGATCTTGGCTTGCTGCAGCCTCTGCCTCCTGGGATCAAGCGATTCTCCTGCCTCAGTTTCCTGAGTAGCTGGGACTACAGGCACCTGCCACCAAGCCTGGCTAATTTTTGTATGTTTAGAAGAGACAGGGTTTCTCCACGTTGGCCAGGCTGGTCTTGAACTCCTGGCCTCAAGTGATCTGCCCACCTTGGCCTCCCAAAGTGCTGGGATTACAGGCATGAGCCACTGCACCCGGCCCATAGCTATAGTATTTCTATATCTGTATCTTCTGTATATTTTACTAACTTTTTTGGCTGCCTGATTTATCACTTTCTGAGAACAGAAAAGTACGACTGGTTAAAGAGGCAACAATAATGTGCATGCAACTCTCCATTTATATTATTCAGTTTTACTTTTTTTTCTTCAAGTCTGCAATCCCTGCTGACTAGGCCTAGAAGTGTAATTTATAGCAAAGTGCTCAAAAGTCCACCATAGCATAAATAAGATATGTGGTGAAGGTGTTACAGTGTAAAACCTGGACTTGTTTTCCAGTAACCCTAGAGGACTATACCTATTAAGAAGTAAATCAGAAATATCCAATTACACAAAAAGAATCTGAGAGGCATAAGGAGTGAAGCAGTGATACAACAGTGTGGACCTAATACTGCCAGGAAGCCCTCAGCAGGCCACCCCACACATTTGCTTTATTTACTGGAAATCTTACAGTATTTTACCCCACAAAACATCCTCAGCATCCAAAGGACTATTAAAAACAATCTAGAATGTCTATTCCAAAAGGTTGCCAGGAAACTGTGTTTCCCTTGGGGTGTTATTTAACATATTGTATTTGTGCATGAAATTGAGGACTTGGAATTTTGACAGCTTGATCTTTTGATGAAAATGGTTGCCCTGAAGAGAGACAAGTGCATTGAAACACCAATGAAAATAAAGTTGCTTGGAGGTGTTGCTCTTGCCTTGGAAGGATATTCCTCATTCATTAGTTATGCATTCATTCTATTTTCTACTCATTCATTCAGTCATTATGGAGCACCCATGATGTGACAGGTACTGGGCTGGCACTGTTGTGTTATAATTGTTTAACAACCATCTTTACAAATAAAATAGCCCTGACTGGAACCATTTGCCAATTTCTGTGGTGTAAATACTCATGGTTGATTTCAAGCTATCAACATTGTGACATTGAAAGTAGAGTTGGGAAGAGATGCTAGCAATTAGCTTGTGCAAGCTCCTCTGAGACAGCTCCAGGATAGTCCTCTGTGCTAGGCACTGTAGATGAACAGCTCCAGGATAGTCCTCTGTGCTAGGCACTGTAGATAAACAGTGACCAAGACATAAAGCTTGAGAGAAGATGTAATGTTTAAGTAGGAGTTAGCTAGGCAAAGGTAGCTGTGGAGTAGGGTGGTGAAGGAGGAAGAAGTTCAGGGAGAAGAGCAGCTTGTGCAAAGGTCCTGTGACCACAGCAAAGATAAAAATGAGAGAGGTAATCTGATGAGAAGATTAAGTGTAGTTTTTCTCCATGGTGTTCTGAGACCTCAGGGAAGGATTTTTTTTTGGCGTGCTAGGGAGGGAGAGGAGTGTGGAGACGTGTAACTAGAAAGAATGTGTAGGTTTCCAATTGGCTTGTTATGACTTAGCTTTACCAGTGGTTCTCAAACTTTAAAGTGCATCAGAGTCACCTCAAGGGCTTTTTAAAACACAGATTACTGGGACCAACCACGTAGGTAAGAGGTGTTGCTCCTGCTGCACTGGGGACCACACTCACCTTGAGAATCACTGGAGTGTCCCATTTGGTGCCAACAAAGCTTAGATTTATTGACCCCAGAGACAAGGTTCTCATTCTTTTGTTTCTCAGGGTTTCTGCGTGGAGGCACTATGTCTTGGCATGAAGCAAATTCTTTGCAGCATATTCTGTGTCCTGTGAGAGACGGTATTTCAGAAATAACATACAAATTCAAAGCAAATATCAGTAAGCCAGATTTGACAGTCACGATTTGAAAGAGAGTCTTTTTGTCTTTAGTATAGGCCCAGAGGGCTATACTTTGAAACACAAGCCCACTCCCTTTTGGGTGAGTGGGCTTCCACAAATACCTAAAAATTCATATCCTGAGAACAGAATGGTCCTGCAGTACAATCTGGTATGTAATGGTCATCCTCAGTTTTCATGAAAAAAATTCTTTGTTTGGGAACCTCTTAGCTACTACTCATAAATTCGGTTCTTGACATCAATTTAGGAAAGCAGTCAATCAATCAGCCCATCAATCATTTATAATTTATTGAACACCTATAATATGTTGTGATGCTGGCAACTTCTTCTTTAGCCTAGAGTTATGTTCTGCTTCTTCTGACTTCCTAGCCTTTGCTGGAACTTCACTTGTCCCTTTTGCCGGGAGGCCTAATCAGATGAAAAATGTTTATTTTCTTACGTTGAATAACCCATTATTAATTTTTTTTTTTGAGGCGTAGTCTCGCTCTGTCGCCCAGGCTGGAGTGCAGTGGTGCCATCTCTGCTCACTGCAAGCTCCGCCTCTTGGGTTCACGCCATTCTCCTGCCTCAGCCTCCCGAGTAGCTGGGACTACAGGCGCCCACCACCATACCTGGCTAATTTTTTTGTGTTTTTAGTAGAGACGGGGTTTCACCATGTTAGCCAGGATGGTCTCGATCTCCTGACCTCGTGATCCACCCGCCTCGGCCTCCCAAAGTGCTGGGATTACAGGCGTGAGCCACTGTGCCTAGCCCCCATTATTAATTTTTATCTGACTGCTTTTAATGAGCTCTTGGATGCCAAGCACATTTTTGGAAATAAGTCATCTGGCCAAAACTGCCTTTGAGGATTCTTACCTACAACACAGCTTACTGAAGTTCCCTCAGTTGCTGTTATCTGTGCCTGCTGGTGCATTTTGGTTCACAGTGGTAACTACTTAAACTTAGGGATCATAAAGTGGTTTAAAGAACACCTACACCAAGCTTCTTTTCAAAATATCCTTCATTCTCAAACTAATACCTTCAACAAAACAGTTGATAAATTTTTCAGTGCAATTTTCCATGTCTGGATCCAATGTATATGCATCCATTGGCTAAACAAGAAAGAATAGGGTAAGGGCAAGACTAGAAATGGGCTATTTCATTTTCATTTCACTTGACATTGAGCACCTGCTGTCTGCATATAGTTCTTTCATTCAAGATGCTGATAGTACGTTGAGAAAGCAATGAGTCGTGGTCTGCCTAAAGAGATAAGACAACTGTGTGTGGCCCAGGTGATTAATGGTGCAAGACAGTGTAAGCCGAGTAGCAAAATGAGCGATTCTAGGCACTAAACATTCCCCAAGTTCTTAGGATGGGTTGATCAGGAGGCCCAAAGTGGTTGCAGGCCTCACAGAGGAGGTAGACAGGTTTCTTGGATGTCAGGCTCTAACCCCGCTTGTACCCCTTCCTTACCACTGTCCTTGTATTGGTGGGAGAGGGTACCTTGGCAAAGAGTGAGGGATTGCATAGGAGGGCATTCTGAGGAGCAGCAGGGGCTAAAGTGGATAGATGAGGTATGATATTGGAGTCACTTTAGGGCCAAGCTTAGGATTTTGAACTTGAACCCATATTAATAGATATGTGCCCTAGGGATATTTGAGGACAGTGACAAAGTAAGAATCTTATCTTTTAGTAAGACTAGTTGTATGGTAAAGTGTAAGCGCTGGTTTTAGGCTAGGGAGAGAGACAAGAGTGGAGACCTAGGCACAGTGCCGAAGGGTGTGGTTGTGGGTGAAGATGGGCTGAGCAGTTTGGTATCCATGAAGCGGAGAGACAGGGAGGGACAGAGTCTTTGCAAAGGAACATACAAAAGGGACCTGGTGGTTGGATGTCAGGGCTCAGTAAGAGGAAAGAGGTCAAAGTGATTTCTTTCCATCCATGGAAATGAGAAGATTGGTATTGCCACTAAGAGAAATGGGCCAGCTAGGAGGGCTCCAGTCTGAATTATGTTGGGTGTTGAAGCCTTCAGTTTGCAGTCTGTGCACTGAGAAGTGACCACCCTCAGAGGGTCTGTTCTGTAGGTAGCTGGCAATAAAGGCCTGGGAGTCAGTGAGGTTGAGACTGGAGGTAGCTAGCTACCTGACAGTGGTCTGCAGAGTTGTGAGAGCTGGCATTGTAAGCTAGAATCAGGTTGCCAAGGGAAAGTATACAATCAAGAAGGGTAAGGACAATGTTTGCAAACCTTTTGTTTGTTGCTTATCATGTACCAGACATGGTGCCAGATACTTTGCATGCAACTATCTTGCTTAATCCGTATCACCTGCACCATCCGACAGTGCAGCACACTAGCAAGAAGAGAGAGATCCAAAGTGGGGAGTTGAGCAGTTGAGAGGACTAGTTCCATGACCTTGGGCAACTAACTTAATTAGCCTCTTGGAGACTCCATTTTCTCAGCTGTGAAATAAGGATAATAATAAGCATCATCCCTATGGTCTGTTATCTATTGCTGCATAACAAACTACCCACAATGAAATGTCTTAAAAGGCCAACACTCATTTGTTGTACTTGTGATTTTGCAATTTGGGCAGGCCAGGTGGGAACAATTTGCTGTGCATCTGGAAGTCTGGGGCCTCTGCTTGGTGACCTGAGGGGCTGGGGCTGGCTGGGCATCTCTCTGCCTGAAGTCTCAGGGCTCTCTGTGCAGTCTCTCTATGTGTTCTTTCTATCATGGCAGCTCTGAATTTTGAGAGTGAGTGTGCCAGGAGACTGGAAGTAGAGGCTGTCTGTTTTTAAGGCCAGGGTTTGGAAGCTGGCACAGTTGCATTTACACAAAGCAGTTCTAGATGGAAGGGAGGAGATAGACCCCACCTCTCAATGGAGTGTCCCTCTTCGGTGGCCCCTTTAATGGCCATTTCATAGGGTGAAGATTAAATAAGACAATGAGCACAACGGGCTTAGCATAGCACCTGAAACATCTTAAGAGCTCAATGAATGGTAGCCATTGTCATTATCAGAGGTAGTATCAGGGTCATTGGAGAGAGATTAGGGATTAAGTAAAGGTGCTGTGTTTCAATGACCAAGAGACCATTGCTGATCTCTTACAGAGACAGCCACTGCCTTGTTCTCAGTGCTGTGTTAGAGGTGGGCGGCCAGTATGCAGGAGACAAGAAGTGAGTGGGAAGGCTGCTCACAGGCTTGAGAAGCTCAACCACGGAAAGACAGGAGAGAAACTGGAGAGTAGCTGCAGGCGGGCAGGAGGAGGGCAACAAGGCCATATGATAGCTTGTTTTCCCAGTGGGACATCTCAGGCATGGGGGTGGTGTCAAGTGAGGACACATGCATGTGTGAAGGACAGAAGGACGAGGAGAAGGAGAGAAAGTTGTTTGGAGGAGGAAGGGGGGTGAGGCTGAGAGACTGAGAGAAAATGTGTGGGCATGTTCATATTTTAAAGGTCAAATTTATTCTAGGCAAACTATTTGTTTAAGATTTGTATGCAGATGGAAACAACCAGGATATAAACTCCTCAGAGGAGGGATGTGAGAGGAAGAAGAGTTTACAATCCTCATTTCGGGCCAGTAGACACACAGCCTCCCATTCCAGGCTGAGGGCAAAGCTTAAGCTGGGAGGGGACTTGGAGGAGGGAAAAGGGAAGGGTTACATTTTTGGTATCAGTGGCTGGGAGCATCAGCTGTATATTTAAGAGTAGTGGGGGACACCTACCCAGGGTGATATGGAGCCAAGGCCACAATGAGAAGTAGTTTTGGGAACCCTAAGAACTGACACATTTGTGGTTCTTCCCCTGCCCATATGTAATTTATTAAAAAGATTAAAAAAAAAAAAACCCAAAAACCCCAGCCGGGCGAGGTGACTTATGCCTGTAATCCCAGCACTTTGGGAGGCTGAGGTGAGCGGATCACCTGAGGTCGAGAGTACAAGACCAGGCTGACCAACATGGAGAAACCCCATTTCTCCTAAAAATACAAAATTAGTTGGGTGTGGTGGCACATGCCTGTAATCCCAGCTACTTGGGAGGCTGAGACAGGAGAATTGCTTGAACCTGAGAGGCGGAGTTTGCGGTGAGCCATGATTGCGTCATTGCACTCCAGCCGAGGCAACAAGAGCAAAACTCCATCTCAAAAAGCAAAACAAAAATCAAAAACCAAAAAACAAAACAACCCTAAATCATCAAGTTAGTGTTATGAAATGGAGGAAGGTCTTAATTTTTCCCACGTTGCTTTGATGCTTTTTTTGAAATAGGAATTGTGTGGCCAACCACAGTGGCTCACGCCTGTAATCCCAGCAGTTTTGGAGGCTGAGGTGGAAGGATCACAAGCCCAGGAGTTCAAGACTAGCCTGGGCAATGTAGTAAAACCCCATCTCTACAAACACAAACAAACAAACCCCAAAATTAGCTGTGCAAGATGGCATGCCACTGCACTCCAGCCTGGGCAACAGAGTGAGGCCTTGTCTCAAAAAAAAAAAAAAAAAAAGAAAAGAAAAAAAAGAAAAAGAAAACAAAAAAGAGAGAAAGGAATCCTGAGTTTTTTCATAAAACAAAGTTCTGGTGCCCTCGCTTTGTGGGAGTGTTAAGCCGGGGCTTGGCTGGCCCAGAGGGTAGCCTGGCACAGTGTGCAAGGCCCACAATCCCCGACACCAACCTGGTAGGAGCTGCTGGCCCTGGAATTCCTTTTCTGCAGACTCAGCATTTCAGGAGAGGATTCTTATGGTCTCCCTAAGCCAGACAGGTTTTATTTATTTATTTATTTATTTATTTATTTATTTATTTATTTTTTTGGAGACAGAGTCTTGCTTAGTCACCCAGGCTGGAGTGCAGAGGTACGATCTTGGCTCACTGTAACCTCCGCCTTGCGGGTTCAAGGGATTCTCATGCCTCAGCCTTCCAAGTAGCTGGGATTACAGGCATGTGCCACCATGCCCAGCTAATTTTTTGTAGAGAAGGGGTCTCACCATGCTTCCCAGGCTGGTCTCAAACTCCTGAGCTCAGGCAATCCACCCACCTTGGCCTCCCAAATTGCTAGGATTACAGGCATGAGACACTGTGCCTGGCCCAGACCCAGGTCTTGACTAGCTGCCTGCTGCCCTGTTTGAATATCCCTGAGGATAGGACCCTGGGGAGTTCCCTTAGTTTCCAACGTGAGCTTCATCAGGGCATACAGGTTTTCGGTTTCTTTATTCCTCGCAGTATCATCAGAACCTAGCCTAGTGCCTGGCAGACAGTCAGCACTCTCCCTTTGTTGGGTGAGTATAAGAATGGAGGGGCATCAAGGGAGACGGTGCAGAAGGGAAGATTCAGATTAAACCATAGGCTGAATTTGTCCAGGTGGCTCTGTGGGGGAAGACTGAGGTAGTGTAGATAATCAATAACTAATTCCTCAAAAAATCATTTCCATATCCTAGGAAGGAAGCATGAGAGAAATGAAGAGTTAGTTCTATGGATCTTGGATATTTTTTTTTTCTCAAAAAAACTGACAAGTTATATTCCTATTTGAAGTGCAGAGTGAAACTGTATGGTTCTTTACAAAAGTAGAATGTCTTTGCTTATGCACAGGCCATATGGGACTCTGGAGTGGGTGTTTATAGTGCCAAAATAAACTCCCTAGATTCGCAGCCATGAGCAGTAAGGCTGGAGCAGAGTTTCTCTTTCACCTTAGGAAACTTGAATTTATTTTGAACAAATTAAAATAGAGTGGGCTTTTCCCATTATAAAACCAGTGCAAGCTTATTATGGAAAATTGGGGAAATACAGAAAAGGCAAAGTTTTGTTGAGTAAACTTTGCAGAGCATAGGTAGGGGGCTGGTTGGTGGTGCAGGGATGAGCCCCAAGACAGCAGGAGACCAGAGACTGGAGGGCATTTCTAGGGCAACCTTGAGAGGTGGGATTCACTGGGGCTACCTCTATCTTCTCAAGGCACAGATCCCATGCTGCAGATGTATGTGGGATGGTGGTGTGGAGGGAAAGAGACGTGTTCTACAGCTGAGGCTTGGGGCGGGGTCTGTGTTGTCAGCCTGTTCCTGTAATTTCACATTATTGTGGCTGAGTTTTTGTGATCCCAAAAAAAAGACTTAGTGTCTCCTTGGGAGGGTAGGGCGAGAAGCAGGTTAATTTTCTGCAAAGATCATGTATTGTCTTCAACAGCAGTAGCTTCCAGAAGGTGTGCAGGGACCACAGGGAAACCATAATGAACCCTGAAGACCAACGGGGTTTATTCTTTCATCCAACAATGTCTGCTACTCAGTACAGAGCCCTGTGCTGGGGATAAAGTGGTCAATGCCTGTCTTCTTAGAGCTTGCAGTTTGGATTACATGGGTCCTCATTCTTGACTGAGAGAATGTGGGCCTATGATCATAGAACTTCAGGAAAGCCTGTGGTCCTACTGTCTGGTCCTACCCAGCTCAGTCCTTTGGAGGGGGCCTCATCACCTTCGCTGACCCACTCCAACATTATTGTCTGAGGTTTTTCTTAGCTCTCCTCTATTTACTTTTCCCCAGAGGTAGATGTTCTGGAGCTTGAAATAAGCAGCATGGGTCTTGGAAGAGATGGGTCACCAATGCAGGCCAGCCATCCTTTCCCTGCTAATAATGGGGGAAGAGTGGACAGCTGGGCTTTGGCCCAGGACCTGCCTACCACGGGATGCTTTGTATCTCTCCTGTGATTCTCTCTCCGCAATGCTCTCAGAAAGTCAGTGTCCTCATCCAGCTTCCTCTTTTCCTCTCACAAAATGTGAATCAGAAGCTTCCAGAATTTATACAAGAGGGGCTGGTGACAGCTTAAGACAGTACTCCATACATGGGATCTACATCAGGAGGAAGAGTCAAGCCTTGAGTCAAAGGGACAAATGCCAATGCTGGCTTCTCAGGCAGTGGTTAGGAGAGGATTGTTTTTGAATAGCTTTTTTGTAGGAGGACCTTGGTGTGAAAAGCAGAGGCCTGTGAAACAAATACTTCTCACAACATACATATGGCCTCAGAAACTCATCCCTAATGAGGCATTTCAAGAATCTCTGGGCTGGGCACAGTGGCTCATGCCTGTAATCCCAGCACTTTGGGAGGCTGAGACAGGAAGATCACTTGAGGCCAGGAGTTTGAGAGCAGTCTGGGGAACATAGCAAGACCCCATCCCTACCAAAAATTAAAAATCAGCTGAGCATGATGGGATTTGCCTGTAGTCCCAGTTACTTGGGATGCTGAGGCAGGAGAGGATCCCTTGAGCCCAAGGAGTTCAAGGCTGCAGTAAGCCGTGATTGTGTCACTGCACTCCAGCCTGGGCAATAGAGTGAGGCCTTGTCTCTTTCTCTCTAAAAAAAAGAGAAAAATCTCTGGAGTTTCTTAGTTTTTTCCTTCTTTCTCCCTTCATAGCACCTGGCACTGCCCAAGAACTGTGACTATTATGACTCTTTCATCCAGGATCTCCTTAAACAGCTGTAGTTTTAAAAATTCTGTTTCATCATCCACCTAGACCATTAAAATAGTTTAGAAGTTCTACCATTTTGGCATCTAAACTCTACTCGCTGTCTCATACCTAGAAGTAATAAAAACTATTTTGTTCATTTATGTTGGAAAGAGCTTTGGGAAATACAGTGACTGGGTTTCTCAGGATAGAGTGCAGTGCAGCAGCACTTTCATCACCAGAAAAGGAAGGGCCATTTGCTGTGGCTCAAAGGTCCTGGCTGTTCAGAACAGCTCCAACTTCTAATACTCCGTCCCAACAGTCAAACTCATAGGTTCTAAATTTTGACTTTGAAAATATATCTCCATAGCTGGGAGGCAGTTACTTTTCTTTAGGGACAAGGACTTCTTGCCTGGTTGGAGCTCCCCAGGGAAGATTAGAGGCAGTACTGTGAAATTGCTGTGAGATTTCACACAGGGAAAATGAGACTTGCCCTTTTCATTATTATTTTTTTCTTGTACAGTTACTTCTTCAACTTTTTTTTTCTCTGAAGACAGAGACTAAAATGTAGCAGTGGGTTCAATTTAGACATTGACTTAGAAAATAAAATGAGCCTCAGGTACCGGCAAGTTTGAATCAACCCCCAAGGTTGTTTTGTTGGGAAGGAGGATCCATCATGTAGTAATTGATTATGTCAGCTCTCCTTTGAGTGTGAGTTCATTCATTGTGGTGGGTGGCATCAGGGCTGACCTTAATCAACCAGTAGATCCCATATTCTTGGACTACTCAAATTTCGATGCCACTTAGGAAATACAATGAATCTGTCATCAGGCCCTTGAATATTCTCCACATCTTGTTAAGTTTTCTTTCAAATTTATTATATAAATATTTTAATAATAAAAGTTTATGAAAGACAATGTAAAAATGTGTTAAAATACAGAAATAGAAACACCAATAGTATGATTATTGTTACCAAACATTGTGATTACTTTAATATATATCCTTGTCTTTTTTATGTGCATGGGTTTTTGTTAATTTTTAAAACACAAGGCCAGGTGCAGTCACTCATGCCTGTAATCCCAGCACTTTGGGAGGCTGAGGCGGGCGGATCACCTGAGGTCGGGAGTTTGAGACCAGCCTGATCAACATGGAGAATCCCCGTCTCTACTAAAAAAAATACAAAAATAGCTGGGTATGGTGGCACATGCTTGTAATCCCAGCTTCAGGAGGCTGAGGCAGGAGAATTGCTTGAACCTGGGAGGTGGAGGTTGTGCCGAGATGGCACCATTGCACTCTAGCCTGGGCGACAAGAGTGAAACTCCGTTTCAAGAAAACAAAACAAAACAAAACAAAAACAACAACACAGATATCTCTACAGCAAATGCAATTTTTATCTTAAAAATTTTTTACTAAATATTATAGCATACTTAGTAATTAGTATTTGTTATTGACTATTCTTGACTGCTAGTCATTGTGTGGAGGTACTTTACTTACTTATCATTCCTCTCTTGAGGGCCATTGCTATGCTCTGACTGTGTTCCCTGAAATTCTTATGTTGAGATCCTAACCCCCAATGTGATGATATTAGGACGTAGGGCCTTTTGGGAGGTGATTAAGCCATGAGGGTAGAGCTCTCATAAATGGGATTGATGCCCTTATAAAAGAAGCCTAAGGGAGCTCATTTGCCCTTCCACCATGTGAGGACACAGCTAGATGGCTCCATCTATGAACCAGAAAGTGGGCCCTCTCAGACACCGAATCTGCTGGTGCCTTGATCTTGGACTTCCTACTTTCAGGACTTTGAGAAATAAATATCTGCTGTTAAAGCCTCCCAGTCTTTGGTATTTTGTTACAACAGCCTGTGCTGATTGAGGCAGGCATGTGGGCCTTTCACTCCTTTGGGTCTTCTCCATTTTATCCTTGGATCTAGCTGAACCATCAGCGCTTGGGCCAACTTGTTCTACACCCTTAAAAATGATTTTTTTCTGCCTTGTGTTTGGAAGGCTGCTCTTGGCCTCCTGGGGGAGATGCTTTGGGAACCGGCATGACAGGTGTGTGTTCTCAGGCTCTCAGTTGCATTCCAATGCCATGCCGGCCCTGCACGAGGCCTATTCTCAGGCCACGGCCCAGGAGCAGCTTCACTTCTTCTGAGCCACTATTTTGTTTTTACTGATTATATACCATGTTGTTTAACAACCTAGATTCCTTCTCAAAACCAAGTTATAAGTTGATTCTCAGCAAAGGCATAAAACCTCAGCAGTTTAGATTACCCAAAAGGCAGTTCAAATACCTATCAGGTGCCCCAATCATTTATTGCTTTACTTTTTCATCTTCAATATGCCAATGGAACATTTTGCTATCAGGAAATCTAGAAAAAAGGTTATTTTAATTCCAATAACATTTCAAATTTTAATTTCAAAAAATTTAAATTCAATAATTTCAATATGTTTTCTGTCTGGTCTAGTACTGTTTTTATTTGAATTGCCCACATGGGCGTTGGGGCCCCTAGAGGCCTTATAGCCACTCTTTGGACTTGCCTTAGCTCTGGGTTTTCTATTGTCTTTATTTTTCCATACATTGCTTCTTTATGTAGTTTGTTCTGCTGAATTGTAAGTACTTTTGTAAGCCACCTCCAGTGATTTTGGTAATGAGATGGTATATAACCATGAATAAAAATGCAATTTATTGGGTCAAAAAATGTGAACTTCTTGAGGCTATTGATGCATACTGCCAATTAACTTTCCTTTCTCTGATTACCTCCCTGGGCTGTCATCTGTTTTTTTCTTAGACTTTAGGACATTGGGCTGCTACTAAAAGGTCTAAAACTACTCTTAGCAATGAAATAAGAGGGTTAATGTTCACTTAATTTGAAGACTCAGTGAATGCCATATCAATTTTTAAAATCTAACTCACTCTTTCTTCTGTTGCAGAGTGAGTTCCCTGCGAAGCTGACTCTGAAACTGGCAATGTGCAGGAAGCTTTTTAGAAAGTGCTCTTGAGATCCACAACTATGGAAGGGATGGGAAAGAGACAGAATTAGGCAGAGGGTAAAGTTGGGCTGTGATACAGTTTCAATGAATTCCTCAGGATGACTCTATAGGGAGCTCTGATGCTGGGATGGCTCTTCAGAGTGGTCCTAAGTTGGAATAAGAAGGCCCCAGGTAAATCAAGCAATGGAGCAAGCTTCTCAGAGGAGCAAGTGAGACCTTGGGCAAGGCAGTTCCTACAGGGGGCTGACAGCTGGGGGTTATCTGCCAGGAGCACTGCAAGTCGCTGGGGGAATAAGTTCTTTCCTCTCAAGAGATCAGGATGGTGTATCATAACCTCTTCCTCACCCTCTTTGACAATAGAAGCCTTTAGGCATCACCTGATTTGGGGCATTGCTAGGTCTGTGATGTTTCTTTGCAAGAGAATTTAGCCTGCATTTGTGAATATCTTCCCTTTAGTCAGCATTCAGCACCATTGCCACCTATGATTTAGGAAATCCGCATCGTGGTTAGCCTTCTAATTTTATAATTACCTTTCCAGAATAATAACCTCATCCAGGTGTTTTGTAACACAGAGCAGCAAGGGAAATTAATTTCAATTAGAAGGGGGAAAAATACAAATTGAAGTGGAGTTGTGGAAAGAAAAAAAGCCCAAAACGCATTTCTTTGAGTGTACTTCATTTAGGTAATTAAATCTCTGCAATGCGACTGAATCATTGGCAGTGGTGTCCTTTAAGATGGATATTTAAAAAGTACATGACTCTGGAATTTGAAGCTGTTCTGGCTGCCCAGCACACATCTGGAAATAAAAGAGGTGCAGAGAGATTGAGGCAGGGTGAGACCTCGGCAGGGTGAGACCTCAGGGAGGTAACAGAGGTACAAAGAAGCATTCTTCCTTTGTGTTTTCACACTTAACATTTTTTCTTGGAATAAGAATCTGAGCCTTGTAAAAATGATTTCAAGTTACTTTCCAGCATTTTGAAAGGATAGTGAGGGAATTGAAGGCAAATGAAGGGCTGCGGACATTTACTGAAGAAAAAAGGTAAAGGTTTAAAGGTTCTTCCTGTCCTCTTCTTCCTCACTTGACTGAGGAAATCATGGATCTTGCTTTCTCTGGCTGGCTTGGCAGAGTTGCAGAGAACATGAATTAACATGGGTATAAGGACCCCTTCTCTTGGTGAACTGGCAAAGCTGGCAGGCATTGAGAGAGACAAGTTCATACGAGAAAAGGGGACACAGAAGAGAGACCTCTGCTCCCTCAGCCAAGATTCATGTCACCAAGAAGCAGCTGGTTCTGGGGCTCCTGGAAAGGGCTGTGTATTGTGGCTGGCATGTCAAAGGCTTTGGTCCCTGCTTAATATTTCAAATGAGTTGTGTAGGTGGAGTGCTCATGAGATCTCAGCATGGCCAAGGCCTGTCGGAGACCTTCTTTTAAACAGTTAAATCTCAGGGAGGTTGCTACAGTATCTCAAAAACAATTACACAGCTTTCCTCCCCCGAGAGAATTTTTCTGACTCTCTGGCTCTGGTCTGAGACAGGAAACTAAAATTGTTTGTCAGATTTATTCTTCTGGAGCTACCCCAAATGTTCCATTATAACTTTAGTTCACCCATAATGAAGGGAGAGCTGACACAGGGAAAGTGGCATTAAGGGTACAAGGAACTTGGCTTCTCTAATTCTGCATGGTTAATATTGACAGCTGGAGAGTGGTCTGCTTTGGAAAGACGCACATGTTTAAGTCAAGCAGGGGAAGCACTTTATTAGCTGAGGTTTTTTAGGTTGACATGAGCTTTCTCATGTTTTTGAAAGGGGCAGGAAGCCTAATTTTGCATCTGTGTAGATTGCTACATTTTTGATGCTTGTTATTATTACTTTATGAGTTTAGTATTCATGTTTTCGGAGCTTTTTACACCCCTGTATACCTATCTGCATAAGTGGGGGCGCTGGGTAACTTAGTTATATAAACTGACATGAGTGGTATTAGCGCATCTTATCCCTCATCCCTTTAGAAATAGGACCCATCACAAACCAGTGGGTACTCTTTTTAATGAGAGCACACTTCTCTCTTTTTTTTTTTTTTCCTGAGGCGGAGTCTCACTCTGTCGCCCAGGCTGGAGTGCAATGGTGTGATCTCGGCTCACTGCAACCTCTGCCTCCTGGGTTTAGGTGATTCTCCTGCCTCAGCCTCCTGAGTAGCTGGGATTACAGGCGTGCGCCACCATGCCCAGCTAATTTTTGTATTTTTAGTAGAGACGAGGTTTCACCATCTTGGCCAGGCTGGTCACGAACTCCTGACCTCGATTTCCACCCGCCTCGGCCTCCCAAAGTTCTGGGATTACAAGCATGAGCCACCGCGCCCCGCTGAGAGCACATTTCTTAAGGAACCAGTCACTGTAAATATCTTTTTTCTCAAATTCTTGACTGTATTCAACCTGTCATTCTCTAGGCAGAGAGGCCATAAGAATTACACTACCTGTGATTTTTGTGGTCCTTTCCTGCCTTAATACTTATAGGCACATGAGAAAGGGTGAAGTCTATTACTCTGGTAAGGCAGAATATCTATCACTGTCAATCATATTTAATCTAATTTAAAGACTTAGGCTTTTAGGCATTTAGTCCAACTGTTTTTTTTTTTTTGTCTTTAAGTGAATTGAGTCATTATTAAACTGGTTTATCCCAAACCCTGGATTAGCACTTCTTTTTATGCATCACCTTGCATTTTCATCTTAGTTCATTTGTTTAAATATTTTTCCATGTCTATTCTTTCCAGGGATTTGTGTATGTCTTCAACTTGCCATATATTTGGGGCTTCAGACTCACATGGCATTCAATAGTCTTAGAACCTCTACAGTTGCTAGTTATGTATTCCTCAGGGAGAGGCTTTTGAATAAAGGACTTTTTTTTTGATCAGCTGAGACTTTTCTAGCACTTTCCTAGCCCAATCTTGGCTGGTGCAGGGAGGAGCTACACTTTGGATATTTCTCCTCACTTCCTGGTTATATGGTAAATGTATCGCGTAAAGCACAAAAGATATTTCTCCTATAAAATGACGTTTTAGCTATGAGATGCTTTACAATTCCATGTACATACTCTTCTTAGTAAATTGTCTCTGAAAGGGGAACACAGAGTATAGGAACTGCTAAGTTTCTGAGTTGATCTAACTGACTGACTGACCTTGTAGATGAGCAAACTGCTGCCCAGAGAGGTTAAGAGCCCTGCCCAAGATCACACAGTAGCAAATGAAGACCTAGATTTCCCAGTTCTGTGTTTTTAGTGTGGTTTGCACTCCTTTTCCTCAGGACTAATTTTTAAAAACATTCCAGAAACAACAACTTAATGGAGTTTTTTCTATTTCATTAGTTGCTTTTACTTTATTGTTTTCTCTTTTCTTTATAATTTCTTGAGGTGTTTTATGTCTATCATTATTTGTACAATGACACTCATTAATTTTAAATTTTCATTCTTTTCTAATACACACATTTAGTAATATAAAATTTCCTTTATATACTACTTTAATTATCTTCTACGGCTTTTGATATGTATTATTTTTATCATCATTTTTTCCTCAAGATTTTATCATATACATCCTGATTTGTTCTTTGACCCATAATGTACTTAAAAGAGTGTTTTAAAATGTCCAAATATGTGGGTTATTTAGGGTTATCTTTCTGTTATTGATTTCTAATTTAATTACCCTGTAGTCAGAGATCATGGCCTCTATACTTTTCATTCTCTGGGATTTATAGCAAATTGCTTTGCAACCTTTTATGTGATCTATTTTTGTAAATGTTTCATGCTGCTTGAATAAAGTGTGTAGTCTCTAATTGTTGGGAATAGTGTTTTATATAGAGCCATTAGATCAAGTATTTTAATTGTGTTCTATATCTTCACTAATTTTTTATTTGCTTAATTAGGTACTGAGACATGCATATTAAAATTTCTATTATGATTGTGGATTTGCTAATTTTTCTTTGTAATTCTGTAAAAGTGTGCTTCATAAATTTTGAAGCTGAGGTTTTAGAAAAAACTGCAGAGTTTATACAGTGAAGGCAGACTGGCTGGGTCTGCATTGTGGCTATGCCGTTTACAAATGTTGAACCTTGGGAAAGTCACTTACTGTCTGTAATTCAGGATTCTCATCTGTGAAATGGGCTGCACCCTGAATATCATTGTGAGAATTAAGTTATTTAATACATACAAAAAGGCACTTACAACAGTGTCTGGCAGTGTCTTTTTATATGTATGAAATCACTTAATTCTCATAATGATATGGAGAGTCACAAAACATTCAGACTATAGATTGTAGATATATACTCATTACATAGGGATAAAAGGAGCAATTTGCAAATAATAATAATAACATACTGGCACAACAGTGTCTGGCAAATTGCTCCTTTTATCCCTATATAATGAGTATATATCTATAAATATGATGTTTTTGACATCTATATAGATATTACTATAGTCTGAATGTTTGTGACTCTCCAAAATTCGCATGTTGCAATCAAATCCTTAATGTATTGGTATTATGATGTGGAGCCTTTGGGAGGCCATCAGGGCCCTATTTTCATGAATAAGATAGTGCCCTTTTAAAAGAGGCCTGAGGGAGCCCCTTGGCTCTTCTGCCATGTGAGGACATATAGAAGCCACCATTTATCAGGAACAGGCCCTCACTAGACGCCAAATGTGCTGGCACCTTGATTTTGGACTTGGCAGCCTCCAGAACTGTGAGCAATAATTTTTTGCTATTTATAAATTGCCCAGTCTAAGGTATTTTTTATAGCAGGCCAAATGGACTAAGATAGATATAGATGTTTATCTCTACTTCTATGTTTGTATTTTTTGTTTAGTTTTCCTTTTCCAATATTCATGTTGCTATACCAGCCTCCCTGTACCCCTTAGTTGGCTATGCCCAGCATATATTTTTCCATCCATATACTTCTAAGCTTTATATGTTGTTATATTTCAGATAAGTCTCTGGTAAATAGAATATAGCAAGATCTATAAATATCCAATCCAAAAATTTCTGTTTTTTTAAATGAATACAGTAAATCCAATTAATTTGTATAATTATGAATATATTGGAATTTATATCTAACATATTATTTTATGTTTTCTATATACTATACATTTTTCCTTTTTTTTTTTTTTTTGAGGCAGAGTCTGGCTCTGTCGCCCAGGCTGGAGTGCAGTGGCGCGATCTCAGCTCACTGCAAGCTCTGCCTTCCAGGTTCACGCCATTCTCCTGCCTCAGCCTCCCGAGTAGCTGGAACTACAGGCGCCTGCCACCGCGCCTGGCTAATTTTTTGTATTTTTAGTAGAGACAGGGTTTCACCGTGGTCTCAATCTCCTGACTTCGTGATCTGCCTGCCTCGGCCTCCCAAAGTGCTGGGATTACAGGCGTGTGCCACCGCGCCCAGCCTACTATAGCTTTTTTCTGTTCTTTTCTTTCCTACTGTCTCTTACATGAATACAATGTTATTTATTGCCCTTTTTAGCTTCTGCTGTTTTCGAAATGTATTCATTCTGCTCCTATTATTTTATGGGTTACAGTTTATTTTTTAACATGCATAGTTGATTGAAATAGGAACAACAACAACAACAACAATAACCATATTCTGAACAAATTAAGGATTTTAGGACATTTTAATACCGCTATATAGATTTCTCCTTTTCCCATAACCATTTTTTTTTTTGAGTCAGGGTCTCGCTCTCACCCAGGCTGGAGTGCAGTGGTGCGATCAGAGCTCACTGTATGTAGCCTTGAACTCCTTAGCTCAAGTGATCCTCCCACCTTAGCCTCCCGAGTAGCTAGAGCTACAGATGCATGCAACCACGCTTGGCTAATTTATTTATTTATTTCATTTATATTTTATTTATTTATTTAGATACAGGGTCTCACTCTGTCACCCAGGCTGGAGTACAGTGATATGATCACAGCTCATTGAAGCCTCCACCTTCCTGGCTCAAGTGATTGTCTCACCTCAGCCTCATGAATAGCTGGGACTACAGGCATGTGCCACCATGCCCAGCTAATTTTTTTAGTTTTTGTAGAGACAAGGTTTCACCATGTTACCTAGGCTGGTCTTGAACTCCGGGGCTCATGTGATCTTGCCTTGGCCTCCCAAAGTGCTGGGATTACAGGCGTGAGCTACTGCACCTGGCCTAATTTTTTTGTTTTTATTTTTTGTAGAGATAGGTGTTTTGCTCCATTGCCCAGGCTGGTCTTCAACTCCTGGTCTCAAGTGATCCTCCAGCCTCAGACTCTCAAAGTGCTGGGATTACAGGCATGATCCACCATGTCTGGCCCATGTTTCTCTTTTACACTACTTTGTTTCTATTGTTCTATCAGTTTTAAATCCTCTATAAGTCATTAATGTTGTTATTAATTTTATCTACTCATTCAATGCTTACATAACTTTACTCACATAGTTACCATTTTCCTTGCCTACCCCTGTTTTCTATATCCGATTCTTGCCTTTAGGGTTCAGTTTTTTTTTCAAATGCATCATTTTCTTTAGTAGATGTTTCTGTTATAATGAGTCTTCACTTCCTCACACTTCGTTTGAAAATGAATATTTCCACATGCTCCTTGGGTCAAGTATTAGCAATATATAGAATATTAGGACAATTATTTATTTTCTCTCAGTCCTTTAAAGATATTAATCTGTTGTGTCCTGGCTTCTGTTGTCACTGGTAAGAGTCTGCTGTCAGTTTAATTATTGGTCTTGTAGATCATCTATTTTTTTTCTCAGATCCCTTTTATGGTGTTTCTTTTCGACTTTGATTTTATTGTATGTGCCTAGGGATAAGATTTTAAAAGTGTATCATTTTCAGAGCTCATTATTCTTCAACTCAGAATTCATATCTTTCATTAATTCTCATAGTGTCTCATCTATTATCTCCTGGAATATTATTTGCTTCTCTCTTTCGTAAAAGTTCTATTTGACATTTTCGACCTCTTTGTTAATTATCTCATCTCTCTTCTTCAATTAACTTTTCAGTTATGTTTAATTTGTTACTTACCTTGTGCAGTGAAATTTCAGTTTTAATGACTAATCAAAATCTTTTAATTTCTAAAAGTTCACTTGCCAATTCTTTTTTCATAGTTGTCTATTCTTTCCTTATGACTTGAATTCTTCTTTTATATATATGTAATCATTTTGAAGATTATCATTTGAGTCTTTTAAGACTATTATTTATCACAAGTTATATTATAGCCTGTTTATTCTCTACACTGGGTCACTGTGAGTGTGGTTTGGAATTTTGGATTTTGAGCTCATTTTCAGCATAGCTTTTTCTTATCATTTTTTTCTTTTTTCCTTGGGGAGTCTCACAAATGCTGGGCTGTGAAAGAGTTCCTAGAGTGTGGGATTTCATTTGATTTAGCCAGGTGTCCTAGAGATTCTTTCTCTTACTTAGGATTAAAACAATATTTGTTGTTGTTTATTTCTGTACTTGGGGATTTCTGCTGCATAAATTTGGATGCCACATCCCTGTGTAGTATAAGGTTTTGGTCCTTGTTTTTTTTGTGGGAGACTTTAACAAATTCTTCTCAGAGTTCCAGAAAGGGACAAGCCATCTTAATGTTTTTCTGAGCCAGTGGGTGTGTTTTTTTTCCTAGTCTTCTCTTTTACAAGATATTAGCTTTTCCATGGCCTGGTTTTAGTCTGTGATTTTTGTTTTTGATTCTCATCTTCTGCGGACCCAAAGCCACATTTCCCCTTGCTCTGCATCTATTAAGACCCAGCTCCTTAGGACTTCTGTTCAGTCTGATATGACTCTGGAGTGTCATGACATTGGCATATGGCTTTATCCTGCCTCTTTTTTTTTGGCACCAAAGAAATTTTCATTTCTTTATTTTAATAAAAACTGTGTATTTAATTTTTCTTTTGATCTGTAATTTTTATTTGGTTGTATTGATGGGAGGTAGAGGAATATTGTGTTACCTCAGTCTGCCATGTTTCCAGAACCAAAAGACTTTAGATTTATTTTTTTATTATAGGAACGTAAGAAAACCCATAAAAGATTAGTGAACAAATGACAATTTGGAGAAAATACTTAAAACATGTACAATACAGGATGTTAATATCTTTAATAAAAAAGAGACCTACAAGTCAACAAGAAAAGATGAACAACCTAAAACAAATTGGATAATTTTAATAATAAGAAAGGTAGGGAAAAAGTCAGTCTTTGTGGTAATCAAACAAACATCAATTCCAATAATGAAATACTTTATTTAGGCTATCAAATAGGAAAAATTTGAAAGCAATGATAATGTCAACGGTTTTTTAAGATGTAGGGATATTAATACTCTTAAACATTGTTGATGGCGGGTCTGAGAGTAACTTTTTGAAAGGACAATTTGTGAATATGAGTCAAAAATCTTAACAAACCGTATTCTTTAATACTCACACTTCTAGGAATTTTTACTAATGAACTAATTGGGCAAGTGTATAAAGATCTATGCGTAAAGATGAAGCATTGTTAGTAATGTCTAGTAATTGAAACAACCTAAATTTCTAAATGAGAAAATCATGGTAAATCCATTCAATGAAATGTAATAATCAATTAAAGTAACACAGAAATATTCATTAGAATTGAAAAATATTTGGTATATATTATTTATTAATTAAAAATCAGAGACAAAATAAGTGACATGGTAGAAATCAAATTCGTTTCTGTTTATTTGTATTTATATGCCCTTAAAAAATCCAGAGAGGCCAACATCAATATGTTAACTTGGTTTCGGCAGTGTGAGTGATTCTTATTTATTTATTTAAATCTGTACCTCACATATAGTTTGTGTCATGAAATGAGGTTAAATATTATAGTATATCCATAGAATAAATTTTTCTTGGCTATTAAAACCTGTGATTCTGAAGAATATTGAATAATATGAACAATGCTTTGAAAATAATATTGACATAAAATGAAGCAGGACACAAAACACAGTAGGTTTTCTATAAAATGCAGTATATGAAATGTGCATATGCATATGGGATGAAATATGAATATATTAATGGTATTTATTAAATCAATCATTATTAACATTAATATCAATAATGGTTATTGCTAGATGATAAGTATCAGTGGCTTTTCTTTCTGCAATTTTGCATTATGTCCATGTATGCTTTTCTAAATAATGAAACTATTCAAGTGCAGTGTTATTCCAAGAGAGGCAGGTGAATGAGGGCCTGGGTTGAAAGGCCAGTGGTCTTTGTGACAGCAGGGGAGGAGTCTAGTGGTGGGGCAGATAGGCCCCGCCTTGTTTGTCTCCAAGCATGTCTTCCACCTGGGAGTTCTGTAAACTTGAGGGTTCAGTCTTTTTATAATTACTGAATGAAGGAAATTAGTCTTCTTAGAAAATATTTGAAATGAGAGTTGCAATGACGTCTGAGAAATATAAAAAATCTGTTTTTAAAAATTTCCTTGTAAGTTCATCTTGTCCCCAAAGGCTTGTTGTGGAAGCTGTGAAGTGGGTAGTAACATGGATGAAGTGGCCCAGGGCATGGCTGCCCATGGATTTGTTTAGATTTTCCCTGGTGGGCCTAGGGGAGCCAGAAGGCCTTTGAGCAGAACACTGGAATTTAAATAAAACATGCATCTAGGTTGCGTATTCAACCTTTATTCTTTTTGAGCTGGCAGCTTTCCTGAGGTCCAAGGAAACTCCCAAGAGCTTCAACCACACAAGAATACTCTATGAAGTTGGCAAATATAAGACTGCAGAGAATGTCTATGAGGGAGACTTGGAGAAGGCTCTCTACCCACCAGGCTGGTTAGTTAAGCCACCCTCGGTGCCCATGCAGTGGAATAAGTAACCTAGTGCAGAGGGCTATGGGAAGGGCCCACCTTGGTCAATGCTCTGAAAATGCAAGCATTTATAGTAGGCGATAAAGAGCTACCAGGCTTCATTTAATGATTACCTGGGACTCATTTGACATGCATACATTTACTTTTTGAATTTGAATGGATGTTCTTAATCTGCTTATAAATGAGTATGCTTCTTAAATATTTGCCTGGCTACTTTGCATTTTAGAACATTCTTAATAAGTTATCAGAACTCACAAAAGAGTACACTTTTTCTTTACCATAGGTGAATTATCAACAGTTGCAGATTAATGCTACCAAGAGGCTGGTAGGCTTGTGAGGAAATCAACAGAGATCTGTCCACAGCCTGGGGAACCTTTGTGGGTGGGCAGCTATCTGGTGGTAGTAGTTTTCTGCAGGGATGCCTGTGGAAGTGGACAGAGAAGGTGCCAGATCCGGGTGAGCCACAAGTGGGAAGAGCTGATCAGAGACTTCAAGCCTGCAACCTTGGCTTTTGGGGAACTCTCAGAGTGGGCTGGCCTGAACTTTGCCTTTGACTTTGTGCTGTCTGGATGTCCACTCTTGGTGACAAAGCTTCTAACATATATGGTTAGACTATATTCTCTTCTTTACCAACACACACTACAAAGAAAGTTGAAATCATCCTCTTTTAGGCAACAGAAAGCGTAAGAAATACTCACTTATTAGTAAACGAATGAGAATTTACTGAGTATCTTAAAGTTCTCATTTGTAGTTTTCCCCCACTGAAATTGTGTCTTATACAAAATTGTGTTGGTTATGCAGAATTAAGAAGTGAATACACCCACGTCTTTGGCACACATGGGTTTTTTATTTCACAATCTGTTTAATCATTTTGCATATTCCAAGGGAGGCTCACTGTAGGAGTATGTGTGTATCTCTCTGACTTGCAGTCAAGTTATAAAAAAAATCTAGGTCTAGAGTTTGAAAGTATGTACAGGAATAAAAATAGTCAGAAAAAAATAACCAAGGATAACAAACTTATGAGAAAAGAAAGTGTTGGTTTCATTTTAATTTTCTTGCAAAGTTTGTAGAGTTCATCAGAGCTAACTCAAAGTGTCCTCCATATTACACTGACGACCATAGGGACTCACATCATTCCCTTTCTCATGGAGCTGAAATTGAGTTTCAAGTAAGGGTGTATATTTTGTTATTTAGTGACACCTTACTCACCACAGACACAAAATACATAATTTAAATAACTTGAAATATTTTAAAAATTTTCCTGGAAATTGTCAGTGGACCCTGGGGTCACTTAATGGGAAGGGAAAGTAGGGAATAATTTGATTATTTGAAGACATTCTCTCTTGCTTTTTCTCTCTCATTTATTCATTCATTTACTTATTTAACTTATTGTATTCTGTTTAATTTAAATTTTCTATTTCTATTCCCTCTCTATAAGAAACCACTCTAGGGTTTTACAATACATCCTTTTGTCTGTTGTTAAACTCTCTATTCCTTGTATTACTGTTTGTTTTATGTGCTTGTACTTTAAGTTTATGTGAATGGTACTTGGGAATAGATCTCATTCTGTTCCTTTTTTCACTAAGCCCATTTTTAAAAGATCCATCTATGTTGCTGTGTTACATTCAATCTGTCGTTGCTAATACTACATTTTACTTCATGGAATGCTTCCCTTCCTTTTACTTATTCAGTTGGGAGGTAATGGACTCCGAAACTGCTCTAACTCCCTGCCACTGCAAAGAATTATGGACCTTTGTGAGAATTTATTCAGATTTATAATTTTTACCAGTTTTAACTGAGGTAAAATGATATTTCAATATTGTTTTAATTTATATTCTTTGATGACTGAGTTTGTGGCAGTGTTTTGAGTTATCTTTTGTATACACCTTCTATTCATATTTTTGTCGGTTCTTCTACTAGGATTGCTTTTTCTTTGCAAATGTCCCCTGTGTATTTTATATATTAGCCCCTTATTCTTTTTGAACAGTGCAAATTTTTTACCTCTATCTGTTATCTTTTAACTTTATGCACAGTATTTTTTATTGACCAGAAAGCATTACTTTTTAAGTAATCAAATATATGGAGATTTTTTTGCCTTGCAGTTTGCGTACTTGAGGTTTTATTTAAGCAGGCCTTATCTATCTTTAGGTGAGAAAGATATTCTACTACATTTTCATTTATTAAATGTATGATTTATAATTATAACTTATAATTGTATCTTTCATTTAGGTACTTATCCAAATGGAATCCACCTTTGCATATGGTGTTAGAGTCCCAGTTTTATTTCTAAATGTAATGAGTTATTTTTCTAATACCTTCTCCTAAACAATCTATCCTTCCTCCCCTAATTTATGGTGCCACCTTTATTGAATCATATATATATATATTTTCCTGAAATATTTTGCTCTATTTCTATTTGTTTGCATTTTCTCTAAAATTAAACTGTATTTTGTAATTATAGCTTTTGTAAATTCCCAATCTTTTTTCCTTTGGTGGACCTCTATTTGTTCATAGAGGTGATCAAGATCATTAAGTGCCTAAAAGATCAGGTGGAATTTTCATAGCGATTGCCTCTGCAATACAATAATTGTAAATACATATAATTTGTAGATCATTTGGTAAAGAATTTACATGCCTACAATGTAATCCTATTCAAGACCATGGGATGCAACTTCATTCTGTGCCTCTATTTTCTTTGTACTTTATTAAACTTAAAAAAATTTTCTGCATAGTAAATTGTTAGTTAAACTCTCTAGATACTTTAAGCTTTTCTATTGCTGTTATGAAGGTAATATTATTTTTATTATAATTTCTAGTTGGTTACTGAGTTTGAAAGAATGACTTTTGACTTTTGTAAGTTGATCCTGCATCCAACAACTTTGCTTAAGTGTATTAGTTCTAATTGTTTGTTGCATTTCTATATTGGTGATTGTATCATCCACAAATAGTCTCCTATCTCTTTTTTAAAAATCATAACGTCTCTTACTTCTTGTCCTCCCTTAACTTCTAGAACTATTTTTTAAGACTTCCAATACTATGCTAAACAATATGGAGATAGTGCACATACTTGTGGTTTTCACTTTCTCCAATCTTAGAAAAAATCCATTTCCTTCTATTCCTAATTCTCTTCTCTTCTCTTTATGATTTGCTAAAAGATTTATTTTTCCATAAATAGTTGCTGAACATTATCAAATTCTTTTCCTGCATCAACTGAGGCAATTGTATATTATTCTTTCTCTTTCAGTCTATTAATGAGGTCCCATTACTTCTGGGATAAACCCTACTCTAGCTTGATGTAATTTATTTATTTAAGAGATGAGGTCTTGCTATGTTGCCCAGGCTGGCCTCGAACTCCTGGGCTTAAGCAATCCTCCTGCTTCAGCCTCCCAAGTAGCTGGTACGACAGTCATGCACCACCGCACCCAGCTTAAGAACCAGTTTAAGTATCAGTTCAAACACCATGTTTTTTTTGGTAAAGGCTTTCTTTTTTTTTTTTTTTTTTATTATTATACTTTAAGTTTTAGGGTACATGTGCACATTGTGCAGGTTAGTTACATATGTATACATGTGCCATGCTGGTGCGCTGCACCCACTAACTCGTCATCTAGCATTAGGTATATCTCCCAATGCTATCCCTCCCCCCTCCCCCCTCCCCACCACAGTCCCCAGAGTATGGTATTCCCCTTCCGTAAAGGCTTTCTAACCTACCTCTTCTTGCTTCCTGACCCCCATCTCTTTTGTTCACAGATCACCTTGTTATATCACTGCTGTGGAATTTATAGTGGTCTTGCTTATTGCTATTCCTTTTCTCACATACCATTAGTTGGGGAGACATCTTAAGAATAGAATAATGTCTTATTTTTGAAGCAGTTTATTAAGGTATAATTTGCATACCACAAAAATCACCTGTTATAAGTTTAAATTCAGTGCTTTTTAGTAAATTTATAGAGTTTGTGAAACCATCAATATAGACCAATTTTAGAACATTTTCAGCCTAAAATATTCCTTCCTGTCAGTTTGCAATCGGTTCCTCCTCCTGACACCAGCCTCAGGCAATCACTTATCTGGTGTGTTTGTCTCTATAAATTTGTCTTTTCTGGACATTTAGTATAAATGGAAACATATATTGCCTTTTGTGTTGGGCTTCTCTCACTTAGTACAATGATTTTAAAGTTTATCCATGTTGTAGGATGAATTGATAGTTTGGTAATAAACATTTGTGTGTAAGCCTTTGTGTGAAAATGTGTTTTCATTTCTCTTGAGTAGGTTCCTAGGAGTGAAATTGCTGAGTCACTTGGTAAGTTTATGTTTAACATTTCAAGAAACTGGCAAACTCATTTTCAAACAGGCTGTACCAATTCACATCTCCACCAACAACATAAGAAAGTTCCAGTCTTTCTACATCTTCAACAACACTTGGTATTGTTTCTCTTTTTGAGTGTAGAAATTCTAGCGGATGTGTAGTGGTATTTAGTTGTGTTTTCAATTTCCATTTCCCTAATGACTGAAATTGTAGAGCAAGCTTTTCCCAGTGTGTCATGTGGCCCCTGAGGTGTATAACCCAGGGCTGGCTGCCTTTCAGGATCCCTCAGCTGTGGTGCAGGTGGAGCATGCACAGTCAAGACTCCATCCACCCCAGGCAGCTTTCGTGAGTCTTGGGGGATTGGCTCACCATGCATCCTGTCCTTGGTTTGTCCCACACTACCTCTCTGTAACTTACAAATCCACTTCATACAACTTGTTGAGTGTTAGTGTGTTCTGCCTCACTGGACTCAGGCATTGGTAACACTTCAGCCCAGGATGAAGTGGGCATAAGTGTTTGGACTCCTATTTTTGGTGATTGGCATAGTGATGATTTTTGCTGCTTCCATGCAGTGGGAGTCCTTTCTTGGGAATGGTTATTAATGAACCTGATTCACACCTTCCTCCTTCACTTCCTAGCTCCATTTCTTTCTTTATTTCCCATATTTCACTGGCTAGAACCTCTAATGCAATGTTGTATAGCAGTGGCAAGGGTGGACATGCTTGCCTTGTTCTCAACCTTTGGGGGAAGCATTCTGTCTTTAGTGTTAGGCTTGTTGGCTATAGCTTTTCCATGATGTACTTTCTCAGTTTGAGGAAGTTCCCTTCTATGTTGAATTTTTTGGAGTTTTGAAAAATTAAAAATAAATTATGAATGGGTATTGGATTTTGTCAAATGCTTTTTCTGCAGTTGATGAGCTGATTATATTTTTGTTTTTATTTTATTAATAGGTTACATTACATTAATTGTTTTTTGGGTATTAAACCAATCTTGCATTCCATATTTAAATCCCACTTGGCCATGGTGTGTAATTCTTTTATATGCTACAGGACTTGGATTTATAACATTTTGTTAAAATTTTTTGTGTCTATGTTCCTGAGGGATATTGATCTACAATTTTCTTGTGATGTTTTTGTCTTGCTTTGGTATCACAGAAATACTTATATAATGAATGAACTGACGTGTTCCCTCTTCTGTTATTTCCTGAAATAATTGATGAAGGATTGATATTATTTGTTCTTTAAACATTTAATAGAACTCACCAGTGAAACCATCTGGGGGTTTCTTTGTGGTAAGATTTAAAATTACTACTTCAATTTCTTCACTAGGTATAGGTCTATTCGGATTTTCCATTTCTTTCTAAGTTTGGTAATTTGTGTCTTTCTAAGAATCTGCTCTAAACAATTTCATCTAAATTGTCCAATTTGTTTGCAAAAAGTTGTTTATAATATTGCCTTATACTCCTTTTACTTTCCCTAGGGTTAATAATGATATTATCTCTTTCATTTATTTTGGTAACTTGTGTCATCTCCCTGTTTTTTTCTTGTTTGTTCTACCTGAGAGGTTGGTCAATTTTATTGATCATTTTAAAGGATCAGTTTTGGTTTGAGTTCTCTATTATTTTTCTGTTTTCTATTTCATTGATTTTTCATTCTAATCTTTATTATTTCCTTTCTTTTGCTTGCTTTGGTTTAAGTTTGTTCTTTTTCTAATTTTATAAGGTAGAAATTTATGTTATTGATTTGATAACTTTTTCTTTTCCCATGTAGGTATTCTGATATAGAATGTAGTTTTAGCTGCATCCCAAAAATTTTGATGGATTATATTTTCATTTTCTTTCAATTCAAAATATTTTCTAATTTCCCCTTTGATCTATTCTTTGATCCATATATTTCGTTAAGAAAAATATGTTGTTTTACCCAAATCAATAAATGTAATCCATCACATAAACAGAACCAATGACAAAAACCGCATGATTATCTCAAAAGATGCAAAAAAGGCCTTTGATAAAATTGAACATCCCCTCATGCTAAAAACTCTCAATAAGTTAGGTATTGATGGAACATACCTCAAAATAATAAGAGCTATTTATGACAAACCCACAGGCAATATCATACTGAATGGGCAAAAGCTGGAAGCATTCCCTTTGAAAACCGGCACAAGACAAGGATGCCCTCTCTCACCACTCCTATTCAACATAGGAAGTTCTGGCCAGGGCAATCAGGCAAGAGAAAGAAATAAATGGTATTCAAGTAGGAAGAGAGGAAGTCAAATTATCTCTGTTTCCAGATGACATGATTGTATATTTAGAAAACCCCATCATCTCAGCCCAAAATCTCCTTAAGCTGATAAGCCACTTCAGCAAAATCTCAGGATACAAAATCAATGTGCAAAAATCACAAGCATTCCTATACACAAATAACAGACAAACAGAGAGCCAAATCATGAGTGAACTCCCATTCACAATTGCTACAAGGAGATTAAACACTTAAGGAATCCAACTTGCAGGGGATGTGAAGGACCTCTTCAAGGAGAACTACAAACTACTACTCAAGGAAATCAGAGAGGACACAAACAAATCGAAAAACATTCCATGCTCATGGATAGGAAGAATCAATATCGTGAAAATGGACATACTGCTCAAGGTAATTTATAGATTCAATGTTATCTCCATCAAGCTACCATTGACTTCCTACATAGAATTAGAAAAAACTACTTTAAATTTCATATGGAACCAGAAAAGAGCCCATATAGCCAAATCAATCCTAAGCAAAAAGAACAAAGCTGAAGACATCACGCTACCTGACTTCAAACTATACTACAAGACTACAGTAACCAAAACAGCATGATATGTTACCAAAATGGATATACAGACCAATGGAATAGAATAGAGGCCTCAGAAATAACACTCCACATCTACAACCATCTGATCTTGACAAACCTGACAAAAACAAGCAATGGGGAAAGGATTCCCTATTTAATAAATGGTGCTGGGAAAACTGGCTAGCCATATGCAGAAAAATGAAACTGGACCCTTTACACCTTATACAAAAATCAACTCAAGATGGATAAAGACTTAAACGTAAGACCTAAAACCATCAAATCCCTAGAAGAAAACCTAGGCCATACCATTCAGGTCATAGGCATGGGCAAAGATTTCATGACTAAAACACCAAAAGCAATGGCAACAAAAGCCAAAATTGACAAATGGGATCTAATTAAACTAAAGAGTTTCTGCACAGCAAAAGAAACTATCATCAGAGTCAACAGGCAACTTACGGAATAGGAGAAAAGTTTTGCAATTTATCCATCTGACAAAGGGCTAATATCCAGAATGTACAAGGAACTTAAATAAACTTGCAAGAAAAAGAAACAAAAAAACAACCCCATCAAAAAGTGGGCAAGGGATATGAACAGACACTTCTCAAAAGAAGACATTTATGCAGCCAACAAACATATGAAAAAAAGCTCATCAACGGAGGTCATTAGAGAAATGCAAATCAAAACCACAATGAGATACCATCTTACACCAGTTAGAATGGTGATCATTAAAAAGTCAGGAAACAGGCCGGGCGTGGTGGCTTCCACCTGTAATCCCAGGACTTTGGGAGGCCTACGTGGGTGGATCATGAGGTCAGGAGATTGAGACCATCCTGGCTAACATGGTGAAACCCCATCTCTACTAAAAATATAAAAAATTAGCCAGGTGTGGTGGCACGCACCTGTAGCTATTCAGGAGGCTGAGGTGGGAGAATTGCTTGAACCCAGGAGGTGGAGGTTGCAGTGAGCCAAAGAAAAGAAAGTCAGGAAACAACAGATGCTGGAGAGGATAAGGAGAAATAGAAACGCTTTTACACTGTTGGTGGGAGTGTAAATTTGTTCACCCATTGTGGGAGACAGTGTGGCAATTCCTCAAAGATCTAGAACCAGAAATACCATTTGACCCAGCAATCCCATTACTGGGTATAAACCCAAAGGATTATAAATCATTCTACTATAAAGACACATGCACACGTATGCTTATTGCAGCACTACTCACAATAGCAAAGACTTGGAACCAACCCAAATGCCCATCAATGATAGACTAGATAAAGAAAATGTGGCACATATACACCATGGAATACTATGCAGCCATAAAAAAGATGAGTCCATGTCCTTTGCAGGGACATGGAGGAAGCTGGCAACCATCATTCTCAGCAAACTTACACAGGAACAGAAAACCAAACACTGCATGTTCTCACTCATAAGTGGGAGTTGAACACTGAAAACACATGGACACAGGGAGGGAAACATTACACATTGGAGCTTGTCAGGGCGTGGGGGGCTAGGGGAGGAGTAGCATTAGGAGAAATACCTCATGTAGATGAGGGGTTGATGGGTGAAGCAAACCACCATGGCACATGTATACCTATGTAACAAACCTGCAGGTTCTGCACATGTATCTCAGAACTTAGTATGAGTAAAAAAACCAAAATTTAAAAAGATATTAATTTTAAAAAAAGAAAAGCATGTTGTTTAATTTCCAAATATTTGGGGATTTCTCAGATTTCTTTCTTTTTTTGATTTCTACTTTAATTCTGTTGTATTCAGAATTGTACTTTAGATGATATTAATTTTAAATTAAAATTTTATTGAGATTTGTTTCATGACCCAGCATGTGATTTGTGTTGGGAAATGTGTCAGGTATACTTGAAAGGAGTATATATTATGCTGTCATTAAATGATGTATTCTGTAAATGTCAGTGAGGTTAGATTGGTTGATAAAATTGTTTAATTTGTTTTTATCTTTACTTACTATTGAGTTGCCTTATCAATGATTAAGAGTGAGACATTGATAGTTCTGACTCTTATTTTGAAGTTTTCTATTTCTCTTTTCTATTCTGTTAGTTTTTGCTTTACGTATTTTAGGGTTCTGTTATTAGCTGTGGATGCACTTATAATTGTTATGTCTTCTTGATGTATTGACCCTTCTATCATTATAAAATATTTTTTGTTGTCTCTAATAATATTTTTTGTGTAACTCTATTTTATTTTTTAAAATATAGCCACTCTTGCTCTCTTATGATTATTTTATGCATGGCATTTATTTATTTTCCCAACCTTTTACTTTCAACCTGCTGTATCTTTGAATATAAAGTGTGTCTCTTATAGACAGAAGAGTTTGATCTTACTTATTTATCTTGTCTGATAATCTCTGCCTTTGAAGTGTGGTTGTTTAGTCTATTCACATTTAGTGGCATTATTGGTATGACTGGATTTATGTCTGCCATTTTGCTACATTTTCTATGTATATCACATTTTTCTATGTATATCACATTTTTTATCCTCATTCCTCCTTTACTACCTTCTTTTGGGTTAATACATATTTTTTAGCATACCAATTTAATTGATCCTTTTCTTTTCTATAATTTTTGAATTATTTTCTTAATGGTTGCTCTAAGGATTATAATATCCATCTTAATTTATTGTAATCTGTTTCAGATTAATACTAAATATAATAAATTTTGGAAATTGCTTCACTATAACTCCTTTCCTGTCCTATCCTTTATGCTAGTATTGTCATATGTATCACATCAATATAGTAACCTGCTTATTACTTTATATAGCCTATCTTTTAAAGAAGAGAAAAAAGATAAAATAATATATTTATGGCATCTTTTATTTTTCCCAGATATTTACCAATTCTGGTAGTCTTTATTTCTTCCTGTGGATTTCAGTTCATTATCTGGTATTTCTCAGTCTAAAGACTACCCAAGGTTATTCTTGTAGGGAACATCTGGTTGTAATAAATTTTCTTGGTGTTTATTTTTCTTTTTTAAAAAATAAGTCATTAATCTCTATTTTACTTGTTTCTTTTGAAGGATAGTTTTTTTTTCCAGAAATTTAAATATAAAATTAAATTGGTTTTTACATTGCTACTTTAAACATTTTGTCTTTGAATTTTGACAGTTTGACTATAATGTAGCAATGAATCTCATTATTTTTATTCTACTTGACATTCATTGAACTTCTTGGATCTGTAGGTTGTTTTAAGTTGAATTTGGGAAGTTCTGAACATTATTTTATCAAAAGTGCTTTTTTGCCCTTTTTATTTGTTTTTCTTCCAAAGGGACTCTCATTACATCTATGCTGGTGTGCTTGATGATGTCCTGTCAGTTTTCTCTGAGGTTTGTCAATTTTTCCTCAGTCTTTATTCTCTCCCTCAAGTTGAATAATTTCAATGGATTTTTCTTTAAGCTCATTTATTCTTTCTTCTTTCACTTAAAATCTGCTGTTTAGCCCTCTGGTGAACTTTTTTTATTTGTTATTATCTTTTTACTTCCAGAATTTTTGTTTTGGTTCTTGTTTATATTTTCTATTTTTTGAGATTCTCTAGTTTTAGGCAATTGTTGTTATGTTTTTCTTTAATTCTTTAAACATACTTTCTTTTTATTCTTTGAACATACTTATAACAATAGTTTGTAATTTTTATCTGCAAAATCCAACATCTGGGGACACTTAGAGACAATTTTTATTGCCTACTTTTCTCCTGATGTAAGTCATAGTTTTCTATTTATTTTTATGTC
Source organism: Pan troglodytes (assembly GCF_028858775.2). Lineage (NCBI taxonomy): Eukaryota > Metazoa > Chordata > Mammalia > Primates > Hominidae > Pan > Pan troglodytes. The sequence continues at coordinate 38,084,252 of NC_086015.1, forward strand.
TCTTTTTTTTGGTTAAAACTAGAAATTTCAGGTAAAATATTGTAGCAAATATTCTGATTTGCTATAGAATCAGAATTATGATTTTCTTCTTCCTTGGGGTTTCTATTTGTTTAGTAACCTTTCTATAAAATCTGTCTACGTTGTAGTGTTTGGCAGATGACGTTTTTGCTCACTTGAACAAAATATATTTCTTATTTATTTATTTGAGAGTGAGACTCACTGTTATTCAGGCTGGAGTGCAGTAGCGCAATCTCTGATCACTGCGACCTCTGCCTTTTGGTGCAAGCGATTCTCACGTCTCAGCCTGCTGAGTAGCTAGGATTACAGGCATGCACCACCACGCCTGGCTAATTTTTGTATTTTAGTTGAGACGGGGTTTCACCATGTTGGCCAGGCTGGTCTTGAACTCCTGACCTTAGATGATCCACCTGCCTCAGCCTCCCAAAGTGCTAGGATTACAGGCATGAGCCACCACGCCTGGCCTATTTCTTATTTTTAATTTTAAAGTCTGGCTTCCTAGGGCTTGTCCTTGTGTCTGCATAGCTTAGTGGCCACCCAGTGATTTTCTGGAAGTTGTATTTATACATCTTTAGCCAGTAAGGCTTCCATCCAGTGCTGATGGATCTGTGGTTTCAAGAGTGCATTCAAAGTTTAGGCAGTTTTAAACTCTGCCCTGGCTTTAACTTTTCATAAGGCTTTCTCTGATTTCATTTGCACATACATGCCAGCTCCAGGTTAACCAACACTATGTGGAAAACTTATCAGGTATCTTTATGAGTGTCTCATTTATTGTATTTTCCTATTGAATTTCTGGCTAGGCTTCTGGTCTGATGCTTGCCCCTAATAGGATGGTAACCACAGACTATTGTAATGGCTGACCTTCCCTGTTTGCTCATCATTGAAATTGCTACTTCTCATTCAGTGGGTATCAGGTGTTTACCTTTAGCTCCAAGTCAAGTCATCCTTTTCTGGCGATGAAGCTGTTGGTTATTCACAAGCTGTCCCAAGTAGTTCTGTTAGAACTACTGTGCTAACTTAATTTGGGACCATGAGGGGAGGCTGATGGGAACAACCCCAGACAAATACACTACAAATTTCTGTTCTTATTTAAAGTCAATGGTTTTTCATGAATACATTCTTCTGAGTTTGTTGTAAGCCTTTGCTCAATTTCCAGGGTCCTGAATGGCTATTTTGGTGATACTGCCCAGTTTTTGAGTTGTTTTCAGGAAGAGGATTTGGTGACTTTCTCCTTCAGTCATGCCAGAAGTTTTACCTTCTATCCTTTGTTTTTGTATCTCAAAACACTCTTTTCTTAATTTTTGCACAAACAGTTCTCAATCTATGATAATTGACTTTGATATTTAAAATGTGATTTGTCTTAAAGGTTAATTCCAGGTAATCTTCTTAACGTTGAGAGCTTGCCATCAGAGAAAAAAGTAGCAGTTGAATCTCTCTTAACCAACCTCCACTAAACCAATTCACTAGATTAACTGATGTAATTGTGTAATTTAATTAAATATTACATAAACCAATGAACATCAAGTATAAAAAGAGAGCTGTTTCTATGAAAACAAAATTGCATGCTTTGAAAAGACTCAAATAAGTGTGAGTTGCTAAAAATTGCTGTTGAATTAGGTGTGGGTGAGACAACTATAAATGTGGAAAAATAAAAGAATATGGGAGGCTTTTGCACTCAGATTGCTTCATAAATATCCTTACATTTTCCTTTTGTTTTAAAGAAATGGAAGTGGGAAATTGCAGATGGATTATGAAAGTGGTTTTTGAAGAAGGATGATGAAGAATTTTTATCAATGTTATAATATCCAAAGAAAATACCTTGACCCTCTATAAAATGTTAGCAGAAATACAGCATGTTTATGTTATACTAGGGTATTATGCACTACTTTTATTTTTATGATTCTCTGCTTTAGACAAGTTTTTGGTTAACCAAATTATTATTAGTCCCAATGAGAAAAGTGGTTTCTCTATTCTCCCATCACTCCAGGGACCTAGGGAGACCTTGGTTAGGCTGGCTGCCCGCTGCCTGCCCAGGATGCTTCCCCTGACTCTGCAGTTGGCCTCTTGAGTTAGCTCAGGGCTCACCCCTCCGTTTCCCACTCCATACTGGAGGAAAAGAAGTACAGATTCAGGTTAGGGCCATGGGTAGTTTGGAGCCATTTTGACACATCAGGGAATCTTTAGAGAGAGGAGCAATGAGCCTCAACCTCTTTCACCTGTTTGGTAACTCTTGGTGCTTTCATGCTAACGATGCTGTGAGGAGGTCTGGGGCTGCTCCTCCATGGGGACTGTGTCCATCTTGGGAAGGCCCAGGAGTGAGCAGCTTGATAAGTTAGGGAGAAATAGTATCATTCCCTTGATTTTTTCTTCCAGGGTTAAGATTAGCTAGTGGTTGAAGATTAAGAGATAGACCAACCAAGGGCCTGCATCCAGGGCACAGAAGCAGCCCTTTGAGTGACAAGGGGACAGATGGTCAAGCTCAACTTACTGGAACAGTGTTTTTAGACAGGAGGAGTTAAAGGCAGAAAACTTGTGGCAATAACAGTGTGCATTCATCTCGAGTGTTTTCTTGTCTTCTTTCCCTCAAGCACCTGTGGTGACCCCAAAGTGCCTGGCCAATGAATCACACATTTGGATTCTATATCAAGTGTTTCTCATCATCAAGGAGACAGATGTGAATACCCTGTTTCCAACTGTGTGCATTGGAGTTTATTCATCCCAAGTCCTATTCCTTAGCTAACATGAAAACATATTCAGACTAAAAAACTAGGGTATCGTGCCCTAAAATCTTTTTTTGAATAGATAAGTCTTTTGAAGACAGAAAAGTGTAACAGGAATGTGGGGTTCTAGGCTCTGATGTTAATTGATGGGGGAGAAAAGTTCAGGTTGGTAAGTCTTGCAGTGTGACTCAAACCATCTTACACAGGAAGCTGCTCAGTTTGTCTAGATTCTAGGCTAAGGCAGAGGTAGTTGTAGTGGCCACTATAAGAGGAATGAGGCTCAGAGAAATTAAGTGAAATCTGTAACAATTTTGAATATCTGATTATCTTGATAATGGATTGGGAGATCACAGGAAACTTTTATGTGTTGTTCCAAAGCATTGAGCACATTGAAATCTATATATACACATCCATTAAAAACATGGTATGGAAAGGGCAGAACTTTAGTATTCTTTACTGTATGTAAAGCCTCATAGTTTAGCTGAAATAAGCTTTGTACTTTGTGTTTGTGAAGTCTCAATCTAGGTCTTGGTTATCAGACTTTTTTTCTGCAATAAAGAAACCAATGAAGCTTTGAATGAACAACAACAACAAAAAGATCTTAGGAAGACAATGTGGCCACTCGTACTCCAGCCACATTCAACTCGGGAGAAAAATATTAGTAAGGGTGCTGAGAGCAGTTCCAGTGATCCTCAAGGGCTTATGGCTTTTAGAAGGGCAAAAGTTTGGCATAAAACTTGCTAGGGAGCCAGGGACCAAAAGGCTACAAGTTTCTGCTGAGAATCAGAGCACAGCCTTTCTGCATCCTGGGGCTTGGCTTGCCTCCTACCCTTTCTTGCTTCCTGCACCACTCTGTATTCTTCCCATTCCCAACCCTTCCACCACAGGCTTTTGGCACCATTACCCAATAAGATAGGAGAGAAAAAAGCCAGTAGAAGGCTGGGAGGTGCGCAGGAGTCCCTTTGGAATGGGTTTCCCTCCTTCCCTCTTTGAAAATGAAGGAAGTGCCTCAAAGAAAACAACACTTTGTTCCCTTCTCTCATCTCACACTGTCTGAAATTTGCTTTCTTCCAAACAATACCCAATTCTTCTATTTGTGTTTCCTTTCTGGCCCTCTATTTATACAAGGTATTTCTATTGTTTTTCTTGCCGTCTCTCTCTTTCTGGTGCTGCCTCTGACTCTGTTTCTTCCTCCTCTTCCTTTTTCTCCCTCTAGTTTCTAGCTTGTATCTGGCCCTGCTGAGAAAACATAATACTGTCTTATTTGTGATTCTGCAGTCATTTCCATGGCAACCGACCCATGGCCCAGGTATGAGTCTGTGCCTTCGCCATAGGACTGTGCAAGAGAAAAGGCCTTTATTAAAGCTGAGTGCCAGCAGTTTCCCTCCTGCAGCCCTTGCCAAGAGAGGAATTTCTGCAGGACTCAAAGAAGGGACAGAGAAGTCAAACACAGGGTTCCCAGGTTTCTCAAAATTTCTCCAGTGTAAATGAACCCCCCTCAGCCTGCCTCACGTACATGCACACGTAGGCACACCCACACACACAGGCACACACCACTTCTATTTCTGGACCTATAGCCACAGAGGGTATTTTTCTTTTGAAGGGAATCAGCTTTGATGCTGTGGCCTGGAACAAAAGCTTATGTTTGAAATGAGAGATGGGCTCAGCCATTTAAGCCTCCTGTGTGTAGAGTGCGGGGTTGGGAGAGAGCTGGGACAATGGCAAGGACAAGGATGGATAAACGCTTATGAGGGTCGTGATGTGGGAATATGGAAAAGATTTTAGAGCCCCTAACTCAATGATGAACAAGAGAGATAGGGAGAAAAAAGGATTTCGATGGAGTTTTTAAAACAGGAGCTCGTGAAATGTTTGCTATTGTGTAATGTGACTTATACACAGTAAAATGATATGACATGACAAGGGAGACTTACATCTTTCCTCAGGTGCCTCTCTCCCATTTTCTGCCCTTTTTCTGTGGATCACTACGTTTTGTTCCCTTTCACTTTTGTCTGGGTCAAAGGAATATCATTTTGGGAAGATGCTAGAAACAGTCTATTTCTAAGGCCCCTCCCTCCCGCTGGAGCGCTTGAATCCAGATAAAGAGAAGACAAAGGAAGGGTCTCTCTCCCATCCCTCCTGAGAAATGTCTGCACATTAAAAACAAATGGAACCTGCTTACAACCTGGAGCCAAGAGGGTGTTCCGGGTTTCTACTACAACCAAGATGAGTTAATCTTTATTAAGCAGATGTATAGAGGACCAGCTTGTCTCCATAACATCTCCACGGCCTTCCGCTCCCCATTTCTTTTATTGATCTGCCTGTCTAAATGAGTACTTCTAAACTCGGTGGGAGTTTTCCAATTAGATAAAAGGCAATTCATGTCGCCTGCTGCCTCCGTGCTGCACTAACAGCCCCAAACTAAGAGAGCATATTCAAGACTTCTTGGCAGAACAACCTGCTTTAATCAAGGCGGCCCCCTCCTGAGCGCCCTCATCTGCAGGACATTTCTCTGAATATGTGAAGGTTTTCTTTATTGGAGGTTGAGAAAAATGGGCTTCTTTTCCAGGAGTGGGGGTTTCAAGGTACCCTGTGTAGTTAATGAAGAAGTGCATAGGCCCACTCTCTGGGCTGGTGTTTCAGAAAAGGCCTTTCGGCAAGCCTTTTTGGAACAAACTACAACCTGAGGATCTTCAGATGTGTGAGACTTCTGCTAGGAGCAGACCTTGCGGCTTTGGACTCTCACAGCCTCCTGGGGTCCTCCTGTGCCTGGATGAGTTGTAGCTCAGGTAGGCAGTGTTCTAAGGGCTCCATCCACTGTCAGGAGGGCCAAAGAGAGGATGGAGGGGTGGTGCCACAGAAGTGAGCCCTTCTATCCCAGGCTGTGCATCATTGTCCATTGGCGAATACAGGTGGTCCAAAGCCTGGACACCAGCAGGGGCCTCCCATGACCCACTGTAGCTGGTCCAAGGCTTCTGCCTGAAGTTCAAGGTCTTTTTGCAAGGCAGCCTTGCCCCTCCTCCTTCTTAACCCTCTCTGTCCTGGCCTGGCTCATCTTCCACATAGCTAGGCTGGTATATTTTGTGACTTTGGGTCATCCTTTTCTTTCTACCTTAAAGGGCTGCCCTCCTCACCCAGAGAAGGAAAGTCTCAGCTTTCCATCTCTCTTCCACCTCCAGGTTTCTTTCATCCTGTTAGTATTGTCTCACTTATTGCTTGGTCACTAATTAGAGCTACTACCCTTTATTGAGTGCTTGCCATGTGTCAGGCACTGTGTTGGGGTGTTTATGTGTAATTAACAAAGCCAAACTTCACAATGTCCCTATAAATAGGTGCTATTACTACCCCTCATTTTATGGATGAAGAAACTGAGGCAAATCACCTTGCTAAAGGCCAGATAAGCACTGAAATCACATCTGTGTGATTCCAAAATTCTTAGAATTTAGCATGCCTAGGCAAGGATGAATAATAATCATAAACGTAGTGAAAATAAGTTGTTTGTGTTTGAAGTCACATAGCACAACCCATGTTAGCAGAACATAAGGTTAGCAACAATGATCTTTGACTGTGCAGCCTTCTCAGGTAAAATGGCTAGGCTCTCCCAACTTCCTTCTACCTCTAAAGCACCTGCATTTTTGTTGGAGACTGATAAAGCTTTCCTATAGCCACTCTATGGGAAAATCTCTGTGACAGGGCCTGGGGACCCCATTTAGGAAACTATGGGAGGTCTAGTTGGTATCTAATTGGCAAAGGATTTGCTTCCCTTAAGTTTTGTAGCTCCCAAAGGGAAAGACTTAGATCTTTAGAATTTTTTTTGAAACAGGGTCTCACTCGAGTGTCCTGGCTGGAGTGCAGTGGTGCAATCTTGGCTCACTGCAACCTCTGCCTTCTGGATTCAAGCAATAGTCCTGCCTCAGCCTCCTGAGTAGCTGGGACCATAGGCACACACCTTGCCTGGCTGATTTTTGTATATTTTGTAGAGAAGGGGTTTCACTGAGCTCAAGTGATTCTCCCACCTTGGCCTCCAAAAGCTGTGGGATTACAGGTGTAAACCACCATGCCCAGCTTAGATATTTTTTATAGCTTCCTCTCTCTCAAGGAATGTAGGCCAAGTTGCTCTGAGAGGGGGTTGGGGGCATTAACAAACATTGCTCTCAAAAGTGGTCAGCTCTGCCAACCTCAAACAAATGCTTCAGAAAAGAGTGCAGCCTCCTCAGTTCAGATCTCCTCTTTCTCCAGAGAAGTTTCTTGTTTTCCACAGGCAGGAAGCATCTTTGTTCTTTCTGTTTTCTCAGGATTCTCCATTCTGGTGTTCTGGAATTCACCTACTAGTCTCAAAAATTGCACTTTGCCATTCTTCCCAAAGGGCAGACAGGTTCTATACAAACAAGGTTTTTGGCAGTTAGTGCTGGGAGGTCAGACCCATCTAGTCTGATGTGGTGATAGGTGCCCTCCTTCACACCCCCACCTTCAGTTGATTTTTGCAGCTGCTTGACAGAACCTAGAAGGCAGGGGAGGTAGACAGGTTCTTCTGTGGCCACCACTGGTACCTGATTACTGGGCTTGCTGAGCACTGGGCTGGGTATGGAGATGTCCAATAACCACTGTCTGTGTTGGCGCGATGTGAACCCAAAGCAAAGTTGAAGGTTAAGGCAAGGAATGTGGTAGAGGTCGTCGATCGCGAGATGACTTTGCCATTGAGTCATACCCTTCTCTTCCATTTCTGCTTCTGGCTCAGCATTTGAGTAATCCAGACCCAGCCTAGGCGGTGGAGCATCTCCATTAGCTCTCTCCTTCCCTTCTCTTCCCCTCTCGCACTCACAGCACAGCCTCAGGAGAGGCACAGCTGGATTTGCACTTGCCTGTATTGCTTTGGTGGACAAAACTAGGTCTTTCTGTGACCCACGATAATCACACTGTCTGTATGAGGAGAGCCAGGGTGGTGAGGAATGAGACTCCTCTTGAATACTGAATTTCTGGGTCTTGACTTCTCAGCAGTGGCATCTTCTTTCCTGGCAGGCATTGTCACATTATCGTTTCAGCTGCACCTGGGGAATGAGAGCCAGAGAATGATGTGGCTGCATTGTTCAGAAGCCTCAGGCACCTGCTGTTCAGAATTTCCATGAAGCCACTGCAGAAGGCTCTGGAAAGAGGCACTTGACCTTCCCTTACATCAGAAGACAGAAGAGCCAGGGACTAGCATTGGAAATAGAGCCTATTCTAGCTGGAAGGATTCACCTTTGCTCTTGGGAAGAAAAGGAAGTGTTTGAAGATTTAGTAAATCTTCTGTTCATTATCAAGCCCCAGCTGGACTTTATGATAATTTTTATAACTTCTTCATTCAAAACTCTGGGTGCTATGAAGGTTAATAACTTGTGTTTATCAAAACTTCCCTTCAAGGAACTCAGAGAGCTTTGTAGACATTATCTAATTCAGCAGCACCACAGGACAAGGAAACAGGAAAGGGGGAGAGGATGAACAGACAAAATTATTCCAATTTAGGAGAACTGATAATATTAATAGCTCCAACAGGGAGTTTAAGTGAGTTTTGGAAATCACAATACAATTTGTAAGCCATCCAGGAGGAGGTCTCTTCACCCCCAGCACTGGCTGCTTCAGACCACCATCCAGTTCCACCGCTGTCAGTGGGAGGGAGATGGGACACTCGAATACAATTTTCTCATCTGTAAAGTGGGGCAATAAGTCTTATTTTTTGGCATTGTTGTGAGATTTAGTAAGGTAAAGGAGTAAAAGTACCAGCACGGTGATTGGCATATTGTTAGTGCTCGATGAATATCACCTCCCCATGCCCCACTTTCTAGGCAGCCACAGAATATTTTCCTGGTTGACTGAAGGAGCAAATTGCATGCCTTGTACTCTGCTGAGTATGAGGAAGAAATGTGGGATGCAGGGATTATTTGAGGATAAGGGAACAGTTGTCATTTCTCACCTCTGGAAATTCTGACGTCCAAAGGGCACAGCCTAATAATGTGAGAAAACTGACCCTCCCTCCCTGAAACCTTGAGCAAAAAGAGCACATATCTGAGTAGAAAGTGAAATGGAGATTTGAAGTAATTTTATAGTTAATTGGACTGGGGGTGAAAAAAAAAAGCCTCTGCCTGAATTGTCTTTGGCTTTCCAGGGTTGAGTCATTTGTGGAGGTTTACATTGCTCAGCTCATTAGACCAGTCTTCCATTTTGCTCTCACTGGAAAAGGAAGCTTCCATGGGTAGGCACTTGACCTGTGTCTGGTTTGGAGTATTCAAGAATGGCTAGAGATCTCCAATTTTAAGGCAGGAAATGGCTTGAAAGATCTTCCTCCCAAGATCCACAAATAAGGATGAGTGGTACCGCAACCCTATTTAGTATCTGTGACTTTTTGGGGTCTTAAAAGTCATATGGAGAAGAGAAAAGGAAGGATTCATACAACCAAAGGTCCTTAGGAGCTTTACTGGTGTCCTCATGACCAACCAGTGTGGGGAGCCAGGGCTTGGACTGCTCCCAACCAGGCTCTCCCATTGCATATTCTGAACAAGACCTGGGTAAGAAAATGAAACACCCCTCTTTTGTTGGTTTCTTTGTCATTTTCACACTAATTTTAGCCCTGGTTCATCCATGCATATCAGGTGGGATTACTGTGGGGCAGCAGAAACTTTTGGCTTACAGTCAGAGGTCTGAAGTTCCTTTTGTTTCCTCCTACAGAAGCTTGTCTGTCTTTGACACACTCTAGCCCTGGAGGGCTTTGCCAGATATCAAGCCATCAATGGTATTGCTTGAATTTACCTTCTCTTGTCCTGCATCTTAAAGCAAATAAATTTTGTACTTACATGTGTTAGCTAGTGAAAAGACAAAGGCACACTGTGCCAAGGCAAAAGGGATGGTAGAACACTGCCAGGTGGTTGTGGTGATAGGGAAATGATGACTAGAAGTATGGATGTCATGTAGCTTAATCTAGGGGGCCAACTTTTCACCTAATGAGAGTGCAGAATTGCTGTCTCAATTTGAATGGGAGCCATGCTGAGCATTAAGGCCATTTTACTGATGCCACATTGCAAACACAGTGAAGACACAAAAGAAGACAAAAGTTTTGTTTTGCTACTAAGTAGGCCTTTCCTCTTCTCTTCAGATTACAATTATTATTCAAAGTTTAGAAGAGGAAGTAAATATACTCATTGAAATGTTCTTTGCATTTCCTAGCCTCACCTTGAAGCCACATAGATTGCTCTAGCATCTTAAGACAAATTTCTTTCCTGGGTATTACCTAGAGAGTGATGAAAACTGCTTTCCCTGGCTCTCAGCTGAGGCCTCAGAGCCAGGCGGAAAGCCGTTCTGAGACCCTTACCTCTGAATGTCTCAATTCCAGTAGTTTTAAATCTCAGCCATAAATGTTTCAGAAGAGTGCTTTTTTTTTTTTTTTTTTTTTTGCACTGGAGGTGTATATTCAGTGATTTAATGACCCATCCTGTGACCTAGTATTGCTATTGCTGTTGAATGTATAATTCTCTGCTTGAAGATGGGCTTTGTTTTTCATCGGTCTCCTAGGCTTTAATTGGAGAATGTTTCACGAAATACATAAAGAACAGGTGCTCAGGACTCATGCAGCAATTAGGAGGGAGATCCGGGTTATCATCCAACAAAGAGGCATCCTCTAGGGCTAGGAGTTGAGAGGAGGCTGAGTGAAGAGCTGGATTTGGCTCCTAATTTAATGGGCATTAAGTTAAACTAAAATTAGTAGTGTGCATTGTGGAACCTGTGAAATAGAGGAAGAAAAACCACATGTAGTTCAAGACCAGTACTGGAGGGCCTTGGCAAAGCTGCTAGCAAATAGGTGTGGCCAGGGTTGGTTGTGTGGTCTCAGGTCCACACCTGACTGGCCATGGACAATTAACCCAAGTCCTAGGCTGTCTGCAGGTGGTTTGCTAGACCCTGGGTAGTTGCAATGTGAGGATCTGTTTGAATGCTAGCAAGTTATGTTCTTTCTGATTGAAAGGTCACTGACTTGTCCTGAGGGAGAGAGACTTCTAGAGCCAGTACATGTAAGCATTCCTCCCTTCCCTACTAGTCCAAATCTGTCCTTGATTGCTTCCCAAAGATTTGGAAATTTCTTTCTCTGAAAAGTTACTGTGCATTCATTCATTTACTTATTTATCAAATACCTTTTGAAATCTATGTACGAGATAGAATGTTGGAAATAGAGTGATGAACAAACACAGTCCTACTCCAAGGATTTGGTGCCTGGTGGGGAAGACAGGTGCATCTACAGACGCTTTCCATCTGAGGGTAGTAATTGCTAGGATGGTTGTTTTCACACGTGAAGGGAAGAATTTAACTCAGTCTCTCTTTCTCTCTTTCTCTCTCTCTCTGTGTGTGTGTGTGTGTGTGTGTGTGTGTCTTCCAGGGAAGGTTTCCACAGAGAGACAATGAGTCTTGCAGGACATGCTGAAGCTAAAAGGTGATGGGAGGTGGGAAGTAGAGATGAGTGGAAAGAAGAGTCTAGGCAAAAGAATAAAGTCTACATGCAAGAATGTGAGCATGTTGTCCAAGTGAGCAAAGCCTGTAGCCTTCTGAGATATACTGTGCGTTTCTGGGGGTGAAGAAAGGAGCAGCAGGAGCCTGTAGCCCCTCACTGTTCCCTTGAGTAATGGAGTACAAGGAGACTTTTCTTTCTTTTTTTTTTTTTAAAGACGGAATCTCACTCTGTTGGGATTATAGGCATGAGCCACTGCGCCCGGCCTAAAGAGACTTTTCTTGGCTTGCTCCAAGGAGAGAGTTTAGTCCACAGTAGACTTGCCAGATCGAACAAATAAAATACAAGATACCCAGTTATATGCGAATTTCGGATAAACAACGAAAATTTTTTTTACTATAATTATGTCCTACGCTATATTTGGGATATACTTACACCAAATAATTACTTTTTGTTCATCTGAAATTTCAATTTAACTGGGCATCTTGTGTTTTATCTGGCAATCTAGTCTATAGGCATCTCAGGACTAAGGAGGCTGAAGGGGTGCAGAGGATTTGGAATTCCCTAGAGCTTAGGGAAAAACAGACTAATCTGCTATTTGGTAGGGCACAGGGACTGTTTTGGGAGTAGAATTTTCTGGCTAACCAATGAAAGTCTCAGAAGGTGAGGCCTTTTGGAAAGGGAGGCTTTAAAAGATTTAGTAAACAAACATAGAACTTATATATGTAATAACAGTAGATTGCAGACAATTTAGAAAAATTCTAAAGGAGACAGTTAAACTAAGAAGACAAGAAACATTCATAAATTCACTGATAGCTTATCCAAATATTATACATATGTATGTATAAATATATTTATATATTAACTCATTCATACTTTTTTCAGCCAACATTTATTGAGTGCCTTCTTTGTGCCAGGCACTGTTCTAGGCACTAGGATTATAGTAATGGGAGGAAAAAGAACTCAAAGATTCCCACTCTCATACAGCTTATATTCTACTGGGAGATACAGATGATAAGCAAGAATATAAGTATATATAATATATAATATTTTAGCTAGTGAAAAGTACTAAAGATAAAATTGTTAAATCAGGACAGGGGGATATGGAATGCTGGGCAGGGGAGGGCCTGGGGTGACAAGGGAAATCATTGCTGAGAAGGTGATTTTTATTTAATTAAATTAATTAATTAATTAAAAAGTAAACTTTAATGTCGAAAATGCAAACTTGAGGAGGGCAGAAAGATCACACACAAGGCTGTCACTTCACACTTGTAAGGTTGCATAGTGGCCGGGCAGAGGCGCTCCTCACTTTCCAGATGGGGCAGTGGCCAGGCAGAGACACTCCTCACTTCCCAGACAGAGGGGCGGCCAGGCAGAGGTGCTCCTCACTTCCCACACGGTGGGTGGCTGGGCAGAGGAACTCCTCACTTCCTAGATGGTGGGTGGCCGGGCAGAGGCGTTCCTCACTTCCCAGACAGGGTGATGGCCAGGCAGAGGCGCTCCTCATAGAAGGTGATTTTTAAAGACAATCTGAAGGAAGTGAGGGAGTCAGGAGGCTGGTGACAGAGCATTCCACGGTAGGGGAAGAACTGGCAAGTGCAAAACCCTGGAGGGGCACTATCCCTTGCGTGTCTGAGGAACAGAGAGAGGGCAGGGCAGCTGGAGTGGGTGAACTGAGTGGAGGGCAGTAAGATGGGAGGTTCTTTTATGTAGCAGGCAAAGTGGCTATATCAGCATAGAGCAGTTCTCCAGAAAAGGGAATAGTTGTGAGCCACTAAGAGTCAACACTCAACAGCAGCTGGGGAAACTGGATACCCGTCCAGTGAAGGGCGTCTGAGCTGGGCACCAGCAGAATTTAAATTCCACCTGTGTGCTGACAACTCCAAGTTCAAATCTCTAGCCGGAGCTCTGGAGAAGTAAGGCACCAGATCACACAGGGCCTGCCGGGTCAGAGTGAGAATTTTGGCTTTTCTCTGCAGGAGATGGAGGCCTTTAAAGGGTTTTGTGCAGTGGAGTGATACTGTTCAATTTCCTTAATAGGATCACTCTGGCAGCTGTTTTGGGAACAGACCTTAGGTGAACAAAGATTAAATCAGAAGACCAGTTAGGAGGCTATTGTAATATTCCAGGCAAGATGCAATGGTGGCCTGGACTAGGGATGGTGATGGTGGGAATAATGAGAAGCAGTTCAATTTTGGATTATATTTTGAAGGTAGGTCTAACAGGATTTGCTGATGGACTGAGGAGGGAGTGACAGAGAGACATCTTGGCAGAGCAGCTGAAAGAGTAGAATTAACCATCTATGGACAATGGGAAGAATGCAGACGGAAATGGATTTGGAACAAATATTAGGAGCTCAGTTAGGACAAATACAGTTTGAGAATTAGACTTTATCTGGAGATGTTGAGCAGACAATTGGATAGATGAGTCTAGAGTTCAGGGGAGAGCTCTGGCTAGAGATCTGAACTTGGAGTTGTCAGCACACCCGTGGAATTTAAGGTCTGCTGGTGCCCAGCTCAGATACCCTTGACTGGACAGGTATCCAGTTTCCCCATCTGCTGTTAAGTGTTGGCTCTTAATGGCTAACGCTGCTCCCTTTTTTGGAGAACTACTCTATGCTGATATAGCTACTTTGCTTGGTAGATAAAAGAACATGCCCACCATCCACCCTACTAGGGAACAGTCTGCAGTGAGTGATTGACTGGTACAATTCATGCTCCAGGACTTTCTGTGGGATCAGGATGGAGCTTGCCTCAGACACCACAGACATACTTCCTTCCATTGACCTCTCTGCTTTCCTTACTCCCTATGGGTTTATTCCAAGAGCGTCCTCTGAATAAACTACACACACATCTGGATCTCTCTCCTAGGCTTTTCTTCTAGGGAACCTGACCTAATGAGAAAATTCCTTGCCATTACTGGAGGCATGGGGATGTTTGTGCTGCATGCCTGCATGTGCCATTCTTCTGGAAGCATTTGGGCTTTTCAGGTTTTATATTATCTGATTGTATGATGAGCCAGGATGGATTTGAGATGGTACCAGCCTCCTAACACCCTGCCGTTAGCAATGCAAGGCTTGTTGTGGGTACAGGCAGGAGGGCGGGCTGGTCCTGGGGAGAGGCGAGTCATTATTTCTGCCTCAATGCATTCTAATCATATTTCCCTCTGTCAAACCGAGCAGTACCTTCAATCTTACTGCAGAGTCTCTGCTTTCCTTCCACTCGGATCAGAAACAAATCAGCATGATCAAGCCTGGCAGTAGATCATTTAGAGATTTTCGTCTCTGTTAGTAGCCAAGGGCTGGCAGTGTCTTTTGTATTTGCGTGTGAATGCACGTGTGCGTTTTGCTGTTAAATCGTAGATGGCACTGCCTCCTGTTTTGAAATGCTGTATATTTTGCACTTTAATTATCAAGAATTGTTGAGGTCATAGGGAAGGACGAATCAGCATAGAACAAACTTCCTAACTGCAAGTCAGCCCAGCATAGTGATTCTGGTTATCTGTTTAGTCTTTTATACTTTTCTTTCCTTTTTAATTTTTATCTGTTTAATTTTATTTTTAATTGACATCTAACATTTGTACATATTCTTGGACTATGTAGTGATGGTTTTTTTTTCCATATCTAGGGCATCGTGTTTATTTTTTTTCTGTGGGCCATTCTATAATACACTCAATGGTGACACAATTCAAAGGTAAAAATCAGGCTGGGGCATTAGAATTCTTTGGGTAAGGTAAGAGAATCTGGGGGAGGAAAGGGAAATGCTGCGTGGGTTTGGAGCTGCTCCTTTGTTGGAATGCAGTGGATTCTCCCTCTCCCCTGTGGAAGAGTAGGAAGGCTCGATGCTTGCCTGCCAGTGAGTGGAGTAAGAGCATGACTTGGAGTGTCAGAGTGCATGCACAGTTATTATAGTGATTGAGAAGGCATTAACACGCTTTGGTGGGAAGGCAAAGTCCTGTCCCTGGGGTCTGAGATATCTGTGGTGGGTGGTGTGGGGGAGAGCTGGGGGAATGGTAGCCCATTTGAGCATATTTCCCGAAAAGAGGCAAATTGACAATAAGTTATTTAAAGTCATATGTTTAACAATATAATGAGAAAGCCCTGGAGCAAGTGAATTATAAAGTTCTAAAAGGTGGCACCCGGCCTCAGCCACCCCCACCAAGCCGGCCTCTGGCTTCACTGTGACTCGGGAGGGGGGTGGTGGAAAGGGAAGTGGTTGTGGAGCTAGGCAGAGACTTAGAATGGAAGCTGTCTAAAAACAGCAGGTCACCTCTGGAGAGAGATAGCCTTATGCTGGGGGACCTTATACTGGGGAAGGGGGATTGGAGCATCTGATTGTGGGTTGGATAAGATGGCCCTTCTGGTAGCTCTCAAACCTCATAGGACATAGGAGAGTCTATGAGGCAGTGTAAATTAATAAGGAACATTAAGCTTATGAAGGTCTCAGAACAAAACTTTCTTCCTCTGTGACCCTGGCATGGGCACCATTTGGCAAAACCGTATGTGAAAGGCAAAGGACTTTGAGATGAGGGGAGCATAAAAAGAACCATTTCTGCCTATTTTTAGCCCAGGAAAACAATAACCTGTTTCTTTGATGAATGATTTGGATTTGCTGGTTTCCAGATTAGTCAGTTTTTTCATGTCTTGCTCTTCCTTCATACCTCCTCCGCCTCTACCAGCCCTTAGACCATACACTTCTATTCCATCTCCCCTCACCATTCAAGTTGTCTCCAATTTCCAGTCCACTTGCACCAGATTAGCTATCAATAATCCATTAATATATGAAAATATAGCTGTATTTTGCACTCACACTAGGGCTGTTAGCACACACATGCATTTTCTTTCTTTTTATATTAAATTTTTTTTATTTTTTATTATTTTTTGAGACAGTTTCACTCTTTTTTTTCATTTCTTTTTTTTATTATTATACTTTAAGTTCTAGGGTACATGTGCACAATGTGCAGGTTTGTTACATATGTATACATGTGCCATGTTGGTGTGCTGCACCCGTTAACTCGTCATTTACATTAGGTATATCTCCTAATGCTATCCCTCCCCCCTCCCCCTACCCCACGACAGGCTCCGGTGTGTGATGTTCCCTACCCTGTGTCCAAGTGTTCTCATTGTTCAATTCCCACCTATGAGGGAGAACATGCAGTGTTTGGTTTTCTGTCCTTGCGATAGTTTGCTCAGAATGGTGGTTTCCAGCTTCATCCATGTCCCTGCAAAGGACATGAACTCATCCTTTTTTATGGCTGCATAGTATTCCATGGTGTATATGTGTCACATTTTCTTAATTCAATCTATCATTGATGGACATTTGGGTTGGTTCTAAGTCTTTGCTATTGTGAATAGTGCCACAATAAACATACGTGTGCATGTGTCTTTATAGCAGCATGATTTATAATCCTTTGGGTATATACCAAGTAATGGGATGGCTGGGTCAAATGGTATTTCTAGTTCTAGATCCTTGAGGAATCGCCACACTGTCTTCCACAATGGTCGAACTAGTTTACAGTCCCACAACAGTGTAAAAGTGTTTCTATTTCTCCACATCCTCTCCAGCACCTGTTGTTTCCTGACTTTTTAATGATTGCCATTCTAACTGGTGTGAGATGGTATCTCATTGTGGTGTTGATTTGCATTTCTCTGATGGCCAGTGATGATGAGCATTTTGTCATGTGCCTGTTGGCTGCATAAATGTCTTCTTTTGAGAAGTGTCTGTTCATATCCTTTGTACACTTGTTGATGGGGTTGTTTGTTTTTTTCTTGTAAATTTGTTTAAGTGATTTGTAGATTCTGGGTATTAGCCCTTTGTCAGATGGGTAGATTGTAAAAATTTTCTCCCATTCTGTAGGTTGCCTGTTCACTCTGATGGTAGTTTGTTTTGCTGTGCAGAAGCTCTTTAGTTTAATTAGATCCCATTTGTCAATTTTGGCTTTCGTCGCCATTGATTTTGGTGTTTTAGAAATGAAGTCCTTGCCCATGCCTATGTTCTGAATGGTATTGCCTAGGTTTTCTTCTAGGGTTTTTATGGTTTTAGGTCTAACATTTAAGTCTTTAATCCATCTTGAATTAATTTTTGTATAAGGTGTAAGGAAGGGATCCAGTTTCAGCTTTCTCCATATGGCTAGCCAGTTTTCCCAGCACCATTTATTAAATAGGGAATCATTTCCCCATTGCTTGTTTTTCTCAGGTTTGTCAAAGATCAGATAGTTGTAGATATGTGGCATAATTTCTGAGAGCTCTGTTCTGTTCCATTGATCTATGTCTCTGTTTTGGTACCAGTACCATACTGTTTTGGTTACTGTAGCTTTGAAGTATAGTTTGAAGTCAGGTAGTGTGATGCCTCCAGCTTTGTTCTTTTGGCTTAGGATTGACTTGGTGATGCGGGCTCTTTTTTGGTTCCATATGAACTTTAAAGTAGTTTTTTTTCAATTCTGTGAAGAAAGTCATTGGTAGTTTGATGGGGATGGCATTGAATCTATATATTACCTTGGGCAGTATGGCCATTTTCATGATATTGATTCTTCCTACCCATGAGCATGGAATGTTCTTCCATTTCTTCATATCCTCTTTTATTTCCTTGAGCAGTGGTTTGTAGTTCTCCTTGAAGAGGTCCTTCACGTCCCTTGTGAGTTGGATTCCTAGGTATTTTATTCCCTTTGAAACAATTGTGAATGGGAGTTTACTCATGATTTGGCTCTCTGTTTGTCTGTTATTGGTGTATAAGAATGCTTGTGATCTTTGTACATTGATTTTGTGTCCTGAGACTTTGCTGAAGTTGCTTATCAGCTTAAGGAGATTTTGGGCTGAGACAATGGGGTTTTCTAGATATACAATCATGTCATCTGCAAACAGGGACAATTTGATTTCCTCTTTTCCTAATTGAATACCCTTTATTTCCTTCTCCTGCCTGATTGCCCTGTCCAGAACTTCCAACACTATGTTGAATAGGAGTGGTGAGAGAGGGCATCCCTGTCTTGCACCAGTTTTCAAACAGAATGCTTCCAGTTTTTGCCCAGTCAGTATGATACTGGCTGTGGGTTTGTCATAGATAGCTCTTATTATTTTGAGATATGTCCCATCAATACCTAATTTACTGAGAGTTTTTAGCATGAAGGGTTGTTGAATTTTGTTGAAGGCCTTTTCTGCATCTATTGAGATAATTATGTGGTTTTTGTCTTTGGTTCTGTTTATATGCTGGATTACATTTATTGATTTGTGTATAGTGAACCAGCCTTGCATCCCAGGGATGAAGCCCACTTGATCATGGTGGATAAGCTTTTTGATGTGCTGCTGGATTCGGTTTGCCAGTATTTTATTGAGGATTTTTGCATCAATGTTCATCAAGGATATTGGTCTAAAATCCTCTTTTTTTGTTGTGTCTCTGCCCAGCTTTGGTATCAGGATGATGGTGTCCTCATAAAATGAGTTAGGGAAGATTCCCTCTTTTTCTATTGATTGGAATAGTTTCAGAAGAAATGGTACCAGTTCCTCCTTGTACCTCTGGTAGAATTTGACTGTGAATCCATCTGGTCCTGGACTCTTTTTGGTTGGTAAGCTATTGATTATTGCCACAATTTCAGAGCCTGTTATTGGTCTATTCAGAGATTCAACTTCTTCCTGGTTTAGTCTTGGGAGGGTGTATGTGTCCAGGAATTTATCCATTTCTTCCAGATTTGCTAGTTTATTTGCATAGAGGTGTTTGTAGTATTCTCTGATGGTAGTTTGTATTTCTGTGGGATCGGTGGTTATATCCCCTTTATCATTTTTTATTGCATCTATTTGATTCTTCTCTCTTTTTTTCTTTATTAGTCTTGCTAGTGGTCTATCAATTTTGTTGATCCTTTCAAAAAACCAGCTCCTGGATTCATTAATTTTTTGAAGGGTTTTTTTGTGTCTCTATTTCTTTCAGTTCTGCTCTGATTTTAGTTATTTCTTGCCTTCTGCTAGCTTTTGAATGTGTTTGCTCTTGCTTTTCTAGTTCTTTTAATTGTGATGTTAGGGTGTCAATTTTGGATCTTCCCTGCTTTCTCTTAGGGGCATTTAGTGCTATAAATTTCCCTTTACACACTGCTTTGAATGTGTCCCAGAGATTCTGGTATGTTATGTCTTTGTTCTCGTTGGTTTCAAAGAACATCTTTATTTCTGCCTTCATTTCATTATGTACCCAGTAGTCATTCAGGAGCAGGTTGTTTAGTTTCCATGTAGTTGAGCAGTTTTGAATGAGTTTCTTAATCCTGAGTTCTAGTTTGATTGCACTGTGGTCTGAGAGATAGTTTGTTATAATTTCTGTTCTTTTACATTTGCTGAGGAGAGCTTTACTTCCAACTATGTGGTCAATTTTGGAATAGGTGTGGTGTGGTGCTGAAAAAATGTATATTCTGTTGATTTGGGTGGAGATTTCTGTAGATGTCTATTAGGTCCGCTTAGTGCAGAGCTGAGTTCAATTCCTGGGTATCCTTGTTAACTTTCTGTCTCATTGATCTGTCTAATGTTGACAGTGGGGTGTTAAAGTCTCCCATTATTATTGTGTGGGAGTCTAAGTCTCTTTGTAGGTCACTCAGGACTGCTTTATGAATCTGGGTGGTCCTGTGTTGGGTGCATATATATTTAGGATAGTTAGCTCTTGTTGTTGAATTGATCCCTTTATCATTATGTAATGGCCTTCTTTGTCTGTTTTGATCTTTGTTGATTTAAGGTCTGTTTTATCAGAGACTAGGATTGGAACCCCTGCCTTTTTTTGTTTTCCATTTGCTTGGTAGATCTTCCTCAATCCTTTTATTTTGAGCCTATGTGTGTCTCTGCATGTGAGATGGGTTTGCTGAATACAGCACACTGATTGGTCTTGACTGTTTATCCAATTTGCCAGTCTGTGTCTTTTAATTGGAGCATTTAGTCCATTTACATTTAAAGTTAATATTGTTATGTGTGAATTTGATCCTGTCATTATGATGTTAGCTGGTTATTTTGCTCATTAGTTGATGCAGTTTCTTCCTAGTCTCGATGGTCTTTACATTTTTGCATGATTTTGCAGTGGCTGGTACTGGTTGTTCCTTTCCATGTTTAGTGCTTCCTTCAGGAGCTCTTTTAGGGCAGGCCTGGTGGTGACAAAATCTCTCAGGATTTGCTTGTCTGTAAAGTGTTTTATTTCTCCTTCACTTATGAAGCTTAGTTTGGCTGGATATGAAATTCTGAGTTGAAAATTCTTTTCTTTAAGAATGTTGAATATTGGCCCCCACTCTCTTCTGGCTTGTAGAGTTTCTACCGAGAGATCCACTGTTAGTCTGATAGGCTTCACTTTGTGGGTAATACGACCTTTCTCTCTGGCTGCCCTTAACATTTTTTCCTTCATTTCAACTTTGGTGAATCTGAAAATTATATGTCTTGGAGTTGCTCTTCTCGGGGAGTATCTTTGTGGCATTCTCTGTATTTCCTGAATCTGAATGTTGGCCTGCCTTGCTAGATTGGGGAAGTTCTCCTGGATAATATCCTGCAGAGTGTTTTCCAACTTGGTTCCATTCTCCCTGTCACTTTCAGGTACACCAATCAGATGTAGATTTGGTCTTTTCACATAGTCTCATATTTCTTGGAGGCTTTGTTCATTTCTTTTTATTCTTTTTTCTCTAAACTTCCCTTCTCGCTTCATTTCATTCATTTCATCTTCCATCACTGACATGCTTGCTTCCAGTTGATCACATCGGCTCCTGAGGCTTCTGCATTCTTCACGTACTTCTCAAGCCTTGGCTTTCAGCTCCATCAGCTCCTTTAAGGACTTCTCTGTATTGGTTATTCTAGTTGTACATTCGTCTAAATTTTTTTCAAAGTTTTTAACTTCTTTGCCTTTGGTTTGAATTTCCTCCTGTAGCTCGGAGTAGTTTGATCATCTGTAGCCTTCTTCTGTCAGCTCGTCAAAGTCATTCTCCGTCCAGCTTTATTCCGTTCCTGGTGAGGAACTGTGTTCCTTTGGAGGAGGAGAGGTGCTCTGCTTTTGAGAGTTTCCAGTTTTCCTGCTCTGTTTTTTCCCCATCTTTGTGGTTTTATCTACTTTTGGTCTTTGATGTTGGTGATGTACAGATGGGTTTTTGGTGTGGATGTCCTTTCTGTTTGTTTGTTTCCCTTCTAGCAGACAGGACCCTCAGCTGCAGGTCTGTTGGAGTTTGCTAGAGGTCCACTCCAGACCCTGTTTGCCTGGGTTTCAGCAGCGGTGGCTGCAGAACAGCGGATTTTCATGAATCGCGAATGCTGCTGTCTGATCGTTCCTCTGGAAGTTTTGTCTCAGAGGAGTACCCGGCCGTGTGTGGTGTCAGTCTGCCCCTACAATGGGGTGCCTCCCAGTTAGGCTGCTCGGGGGTCCGGGATCAGGGACCCACTTGCGGAGGCAGTCTGCCCGTTCTCAGATCTCCAGCTGCGTGCTGGGAGAACCACTGCTCTCTTCAAAGCTGTCAGATAGGGACATTTAAGTCTGCAGAGGTTACTGCTGTCTTTCGGTTTGTCTGTGCCCTGCCCCCAGAGGTGGAGCCCACAGAGGCAGGCCGGCCTCCTTGAGCTGTGGTGGGCTCCACCCAGTTCGAGCTTCTCGGCTGCTTTGTTTACCTAAGCAAGCCTGGGCAATGGCGGGCGCCCCTCCCCCAGCCTCGCTGCCACCTTGCAGTTTGATCTCAGACTGCTGTGCTAGCAGTCAGCGAGACTCCGTGGGTGTAGGACCCTCTGAGCCAGGTGCAGGATATAATCTCCTGGTGCGCCGTTTTTTAAGCCCATTGGAAAAGCACAGTATTAGGGTGGGAGTGACCTGATTTTCCAGGTGCCGTCTGTCACCCCTTTCTTTGACTAGGAAAGGGAACTCCCTGACCCCTTGTGCTTCCAGAGTGAGGCAATGCCTTGCCCTGCTTCGGGTCGCGCACCGTGCACTGCACCCACTGTCCTGTGCCCACTGTCTGGCACTCCCTAGTGAGATGAACCCAGTACCTCAGATGGAAATGCAGAAATCACCTGTCTTCTGCGTCACTCACACTGGGAGCTGTAGACCAGAGCTGTTCCTATTCGGCCATCTTGGCTGCCACCTCTTATCTTAATTTTATAGATGACACACCTTTGCAGAGATTTCAGTGACTCATTCAAGGTTACATAGCCATGTAGGAAATGGAGGCAGAACTGGAACTCAGGTTTCTTGACTTCTGGTCTCCGGTAATCTTCCCCAGATCCCTGCTAGCATTTTCCTTGAAATTCCTGGCATCCAGAACCCAAGTTGGGGGCCCACTTCATCCCTTGGAGGTGACTATAAAAACTGCCTTTCTGACTGCCAAGACCCTGTTGAGACACCTCAGTTGCCTGGAACCTGTTTTATGTTTGAACAAGTGCAGTTTCCCCCATATCCCTTCAGCTCAGAGAGATGCACTTGACACTCAGGTAGCAGCAACAATTAAGTCTCTTTCAAAAGGAAGCAGCTGAAATCCCCACTTGACAGTACCTGGAGATTAAGCAATTGTAGCAAAAACTTATGCCTATCAGGTACGGGCAGGGAGCAAGAACGTGCTGTGTGGATGTCATCTGCAAGGACACCTGGACTTAGATGTGTCATTGTAATGGTTCCCACTCCAGGAGGTTTGGCAAAACCGACAGGATGCAGCACTTGCCTTCCTGCCAATTCTCTGGAGCAGGCACTGGAGAGTGGGAAGCCTGTCAGTATTTAGGGAGCAGGATGAAAAGGCCACAGAACAGACAGAGCCCTGAGCATCGCTTCTGGTGATTTCTGAGCTGAGTATCCAGAGAATGAGCCATTTTCATTCTGTCACTCTGCCATGGGCCTCACAAATCCTCATAACGCCCATGCCACATTCCTGCAGGGTTTCAAAGGGCCTAACAATGATGGACTCTGTGGTGGTGGTGTTGGCTGTGCCTCTGCCCTCTCTTTTCCCCACCATTCCTCCTTTCTTCCACCATCTCTTTTGCTTTCCTTTCTTATTTTCCTTTCTCTCATAATTGATTTAAAAAAAAAGAAGAAGAAGAGCCTCTAGGGTAGAGTAATTAGGATTTACAGAGTGTTTCTGCACTAAAAAGGCCTCTAGTCTTCACAAGCCCCATCCATGTTAAGTCTTATTACATGTTTACAGATGACAAATGCAAACTGAGAGAAATTCAGCAGGCTGATTGCAACCTGGTTTTCCTAGGGCTTTTCTGCATTCTGGGAATTCCCTTTGTCCAGGGAAATAGGGACAGTTGGTCACTGTAAGGCAAAGTGACTTGCCTAAGATTACAAGCCAGGAGGCTCCAAGAATGAGACTTGAACTCAGGTCTCCCTGGTTCCCAAAGTGGCATTTTTCTTGTTCTTGATGTTGGCTTTTCCTAGCCTTTTCTTTGTTTGCACTTTGAGGGATAGGCTTAGCAGCCTATGACATACAGTCAGAGATGCCCACTGACAGGGGCTTAGTTGGTGCAGGAGAGGATGGGGAACAACCTTGAGGTTGGCTTAAGTTACATGCAGTCTCAGATGTGCTCCCACTGACAGCCTAGTCCACCTGACTGCAGCTGAGAAGAGGAAAAAAGCCTATTTATTTATGTAGTGCAGGTAAAAAGAGAGCAGTAGAAATACTTCCAATCACTACTCTTCCTAATTTCCTAATCTTGGCTCAATTTAGGAGTTCCCAAGGTTTGGGAAAGTGGTATAGTTAGCATGGTGGCGATGTAGTGACCTGATGGATTATAGTCTGCAAGCTTCCAGATTCCTCATTTTTGGCCAGTTTGGGGGGAAGTTATGTTTTAATGGGGTCTCAAAGCCTTTTTTTTTTTTTTTTTTTTGCTCAAGTTGCATGTATCTAGCTGCAGTCCCACCCCTGTTAGGGGCTCAGCCCTCTTAGAGTGCAAACAATCCTCTGCTCCACAGAAGCAAGACCAGCATTCCCACCACATTTTTACCCAAGGACAATGTGCCTTTACTGAGAATTTCATTTTCTTTGACTCTACTTTTTTTAAAAAATTATACTTTGTTTTAATTCTTGTAAAGTGCATGTAACATAAAACTTATCATTTTAACTGTTTTCAAATGTACAATTCAGTGGCATTAAGAACATTCACATTGTTGTGCAACCATCATCTCTATTCATATTTGGAAATTTTTTCATCATCTCAAACTAAAAGTCTGTACCCATAAGACATAAGGCCACTCCTCATTTCCTACTGCCTCCAATGCCTGGTAACTACTGTTCTTCTTTTTTTTTTTTTTTCTGAGACGGAGTCTTGCTCTGTCGCCCAGGCTGGAGTGCAGTGGCATGATCTCTGCTCACTGCAAGCTCCGCCTCCTGGGTTCATGCCATTCTCCTGCCTCAGCCTCCTGAGTAGCTGGGACTATAGGCGCCCACCACCGTGCCCAGCTAATTTTTTGTATTTTTAGTAGAGATGGGGTTTCACCGTGTTAGCCAGGATGGTCTCAATCTCCTGACCTTGTGATCCGCCTGCCTTGGCTTTTAGACAAGGTCTTACCTTGTTACTCAGGCTGGAGTGTAGTGGTGTAATCATGGTTCACTGCAGCCTTGACCTTCCCAGGCTCAAGTGATTGTTCTGCCTCAGCATCCCAGGTAAGTAGGACTACAGGCATGTGCCACCATGCCTGGCTAATTTTTTGTATTTTTTTTTTTTTTTGTAGAGACAGGGTTTCTTCACGTTGTCCAGGCTGGTCTTGAATTCGTGGGCTCAAGCAATATGCCCAGCTTAGCCTCCCAAAGTGTTGGGATTATGGGCACGAGCAACTGTGCCTAGCCAGTAACTACTATTCTACTTTCTGTCTCTATTAGTCAAGTATTCTAGGAAACTCATTTAAGTGACATCATATACTATTTTTCCTTTCATGCCTGGCTTATTTCACTTAGCAAAACGTTTTTAAGGTTCATTTGTATTGTAGCATGTATCAAAATTTTATTCTTTTTTTAGGCTGAACTATATTGCTTTGTATGTATTTGACACATTTTGTTTATCTGTTCATTCACTGATAGACATTTGAGTTGTTTCCATTTCTGGGTATTGTGAATAATGCTGCTATGAATATTGATGTACAAATATCTGTTCAAGTCTCTGGTTTCATTTCTTTTAAATATATACTTAGGGGTGGAATTTCTGGATCATATGATAATTTAATGTTTAATTTTTTTGGTAACCACTATACTGTATTGTGAAGTGACTTTACCATTTTACATTCTCATCAGTAGGGCACAAGTGTTCCAATTTCTTCACATTCTCACCAATACTTAACTATTTTCTACCTTTTTTTTAAAACAATAGACATCCTAATTCATGTAAAGTAGTATCTCATTGTAGTTTTGATTTGCATTTTTAAAATAGTGTCTTTGAGTGCCTTTTTATGTGCTTACAGGCCATTTGTATATCTTCTTTGGAGAAAAGTTTATTGAAATAGTTCACTTACTTTTTAATGCAGTTGTGTGTCTTGTTGAGTTGCAGTGTTTCTAAAACATATATACTAGATATTAATCAGTTAGACTAATCAATTGTCATAAAGGGAGACAACACATGTTGCATAGTAAATATAGAACAAGATGACAAAAAACTAAGAATTAAAAGATTAGAGAGTATTTTTGAGATACCGGCAAAATGGCCGAATAGGAACAGCCCCAGTCTACAGCTCCCAGTGTGAGCGACATGGAAGATGGGTGATTTCTGCATTTCCAACTGAGGTACCGGGTTCATCTCACTGCAGAGTGTCAGAAAGTGGGTGCAGGACAGTGGGTGCAGCACACTGAGCGTGAGCTGAAGCAGGGCGAGGCATTGCCTCACCCGGGAAGTGCAAGGGGTCAGGGAATTCCCTTTCCTAGTCAAAGAAAGGGGTGACAGATGGCACCTGGAAAATTGAGTCACTCCCATCCTAATACTGTGCTTTTCCAATGGTCTTAGCAAACGGCACACCAGGAGATTATATCCCGTGCCTGGCTCGGAGGGTCCTGTGCCCATGGAGCCTCACCCATTACTAGCACAGCAGTCTGAAATCAAACTGCAAGGCGGCAGCGAGGCTGGGGGAGGGGCAGCAGCCATTGCTGAGGCTTGAGTAGGTAAACAAACCAGCTGGGAAGGTCAAACTGGGTGGTGCCCACTGCAGCTCAAGGAGGCCTGCCTGCCTCTGTAGACTCCACCTCTAGGGACAGGGCATAGCCAAACAAAAGGCAGCAGAAACCTCTGCAGACTTAAATGTCCCTGTCTGACAGCTTTGAAGAGGGTAGTGGTTCTCCCAGTATGCAGCTGGAGATCTGAGAATGGACAGACTGCCTCCTCAAGTGGGTCCCTGACCCCTGAGTAGCCTAACTGGGAGGCATCCTCCACGAGGGGCAGACTGACACCTCACATGGTCGGGTACTCCTCTGAGACAAAACTTCCAGAGGAACAATCAGACAGCAACATTTGCTGTTCACCAATAACCACTATTCTGCAGCCTCCGCTGGTGATACCCAGGCAAAGAGGGTCTGGAGTGGACCTCCAGCCAACTCCAACAGACCTGCAGCTGAGGGTCCTGACTGTTAGGAGGAAAACTAACAAACAGAAAGGACATCCATACCAAAACCCCATCTGTGCATCACCATCATCAAAGACCAAAAGTAGATAAAACCACAAAGATGGGGAAAAAACAGAGCAGGAAAACTGGAAACTCTAAAAATCAGAGCACCTCTCCTCCTCCAAAGGAATGCGGCTCCTCACCAGCAACAGAACAAAGCTGGACGGAGAACGACTTTGATGAGTTGAGAGAAGAAGGCTTCAGATGATCAAACTACTCTGAGCTAAAGGAGGAAGTTTGAACCCATGGCAAAGAAGTTAAAAACCTTGAAAAAGGATTAGACAAATGGCTAACTAGAATAACCGATGCAGAGAAGTCCTTAAAGGACCTGATGGAGCTGAAAACCACCGCATGGGAACTACGTGATGAACACACAAGCCTCAGTAGCCGATTCGATCAACTGGAAGAAAGGGTATCAGTGATTGAAGATCAAATGAATGATATGAAGCGAGAAGAGAAGTTTAGAGAGAAAAGAATAAAAAGAAACTAACAAAGTCTCCAAGAAATATGGCACTATGTGAAAAGACCAAATCTACATCTGATTGGTGTACCTGAAAGTGACAGGGAGAATGGAACCAAGTTGGAAAACACTCTGCAGGATATTATCCAGGAGAACTTCCCCAATCTAGCAAGGCAGGCCAACATTCAGATTCAGGAAATACAGAGAATGCCACAAAGATACTCCTCAAGAAGAGCAACTCCAAGACACATAATTTTCAAATTCACCAAAGTTGAAATGAAGGAAAAAATGTTAAGGGCAGCCAGAGAGAAAGGTTGGGTTACCCACAAAGGGAAGCCCATCAGACTAACAGCTGATCTCTCAGCAGAAACTCTGCAAGCCAGAAGAGAGTGGGGTCTAATATTCAACATTCTTAAAGAAAAGAATTTTCAAGCCAGAATTTCATGTCCAGCCAAACTAAGCTTCATAAGTGAAGGAGAAATAAAATACTTTGCAGACAAGCAAATGCTGAGAGATTTTGTCACCACTAGGCCTCCCCTAAAAGAGCTCCTGAAGGAAGCACTAAACATGGAAAGGAACAACCAGTACCTGCCACTGCAAAAACATGCCAAATTGTAAAGACCATCAATGCTAGGAAGAAACTGCATCAACTAATGAGCAAAATAACCAGCTAACATCATAATGACAGGATCAAATTCACACATAACAATATTAACCTTAAATGTAAATGGGCTAAATGCTCCAATTAGAAGACACAGACTGGCAAATTGGTTAAAGAGTCAAGACCAATCAGTGTGCTGTATTCAGGAAACCCATCTCACGTGCAGAGTCACACATAGGCTCAAAATAAAGGGATGGAGAAAGATCTACCAAGCAAATGGAAAACAAAAAGAAGCAGGGGTTGCAATCCTAGTCTCTGATAAAACAGACTTTAAACCAACAAAGATCAAAAGAGACAAAGAAGGCCATTACATAATGGTAAAGGGATCAATTCAGCAACAAGAGCTAACTATCCTAAATATATATGCACCCAATACAGGAGCATCCAGACTCATAAAGCAAGTCCTTAGAGACGTACAAAGAGACTTAGACTCCCACACAATAATAATGGGAGACTTTAACACCCCACTGTCAACATTAGACAGATCAACGAGACAGAAAGTTAACAAGGATATCCAGGAATTGAACTCAGCTCTGCCCCAAGCAGACCTGATAGACATCTGCAGAACTCTCCACCCCAAATCAACAGAATATACATTCTTCTCAGCACCACACCACACCTATTCCAAAATTGACCACATACTTGGAAGTAAAGCTCTCCTCAGCAAATGTAAAAGAACAGAAATTATAACAAACTGCTCTCAGACCACAGTGCAATCACACTAGAACTCAGGATTAAGAAACTCACTCAAAACCACTCAACTACATGGAAACTGAACAACCTGCTCCTGAATGACTACTGGGTGTATAATGAAATGAAGGCAGAAATAAAGATGTTCTTTGAAACCAACGAGAACAAAGACACAACATACCAGAATCTCTGGGACATATTCAAAGCAGTGTGTAGAGGGAAATTTATAGCACTAAATGCCCACAAGAGAAAGCAGGGAAGATCCAAAATTGACACCCTAACATCACAATTAAAAGAACTAGAGAAGCAAGAGCAAACACATTCAAAAGCTAGCAGAAGGCAAGAAATAACTAAGATCAGAGTAGAACTGAAAGAAATAGAGACATAAAATACCCTTCAAAAAATCAGTGAATCCAGGAGCTGGTTTTTTGAAAGGATCAACAAAATTGATAGACCGCTAGCAAGACTAATAAAGAAGAAAAGAGAGAAGAATCAAATAGATGCAATAAAAAATGGTAAAGGGGATATCACCACCAATCCCACAGAAATAGAAACTACCATAAGAGAATACTATAAACACCTCTGTGCAAATAAACTAGAAAATCTAGAAGAAATGGAAAAATTCCTCGACACATACACCCTCCCAAGACTAAACGAGGTAGAAGTTGAATCTCTGAATAGACGAATAACAGGCTCTGAAATTGAGGCAATAATTAATAGCTTACCAATCAAAAAGAGTCCAGGACCAGATGGATTCACAGCTGGATTCTACCAAAGGTACAAGGAGGAGCTGGTACCATTTCTTCTGAAACTATTCCAATCAATAGAAAAAGAAAGAATCCTCCCTAACTCATTTTATGAGGCCAGCATCATCCTGATACCAAAGCCTGGCAGAGACACAACAAAAAGAGAATTTTAGACCAATATCCCTGATGAACATCAATGCAAAAATCCTCAATAAGATACTGGCAAACTGAATCCAGCAGCACAGCAAAAACTTATCCACCATGATCAAGTGGGCTTCATCCCTGGGATGCAAGGCTGGTTCAACATACACAAATCAATAAATGTAATCCAGCATATAAACAGAACCTAAGACAAAAACTATATAATTATCTCAATAGATGCAGAAAAGGCCTTTGGCAAAATTCAACAACCCTTCATGCTAAAAACTCTCAATAAATTAGGGATTGATGGGATGTATCTCAAAATAATAAGAGCTATCTATGACAAACCCACAGCCAATATCATACTGAATGGGCAAAAACTGGAAGCATTCTGTTTGAAAACTGGTGCAAGACAGGGATGCCCTCTCTCACCACTCCTATTCAACATAGTGTTGGAAGTTCTGGACAGGGCAATCAGGCAGGAGAAGGAAATAAAGGGTATTCAATTAGGAAAAGAGGAAGTCAAATTGTCCCTGTTTGCAGATGACATGATTGTATATCTAGAAAACCCCATCATCTCAGCCCCAAATCTCCTTAAGCTGATAAGCAACTTCAGCAAAGTCTCAGGATACAAGATCAATATGTAAAAATCAGAAGCATTCTTATACACCAATAACAGACAAACAGAGAGCCAAATCATGAGTGAACTCCCATTCACAATTGCTTCAAAGAGAATAAAATACTTAGGAATCCAATTTACAAGGGATGTGAAGGACCTCCTCAAGGAGAACTAGAAACCACTGCTCAATGAAATAAAAGAGGATACAAAGAAATGGAAGAACATTCCATGCTCATGGGTAGGAAGAATCAATATCATGAAAATGGCCATACTGCCCAAGGTAATTATAGATTCAATGCCATCCCCATCAAGCTACCAGTGACTTTTTTCACAGAATTGGAAAAAACTACTTTAAACTTCATATGGAACCAAAAAAGAGCCTGCATTGCCAAGTCAATCCTAAGCCAAAAGAAGAAAGCTGGAGGCATCACGCTACCTGACTTCAAACTATACTACAAGGCTACTGTAACCAAAACAGCATGGTACTGATACCAAAACAGAGATATACACCAGTGGAACAGAACAGAGCCCTCAGATATAATGCCGCATATCTATGGCTATCTGATCTTTGACAAACTTGACAAAAAGAAGAAATGGGGAAAGGATTCCCTATTTAATAAATGGTGCTGGGAAAACTGGCTAGCCATATGGAGAAAGCTGAAACTGGATCCCTTCCTTACACCTTATACAAAAATTAATTCAAGATGGATTAAAGACTTAAATGTTAGACCTAAAACCATAAAAACCCTAGAAGAAAACCTAGGCAATACCACTCAGGACATAGGCATGGGCAAGGACTTCATGACTAAAACACCAAAAGCAATGGCAACAAAAGCCAAAATTGACAAATGGGATCTAATTAAACTAAACAGCTTCTGCGCAGCAAAGGAAACTACCATCAGAGTGAACAGGCAACCTACAGAATGGGAGAAAATTTTTGCAATCTACTCATCTGACAAAGGGCTAATATCCAGAATCTACAATGAACTCAAACAAATTTACAAGAAAAAAACAAACAACCCCATCAAAAAGTGGGCAAATGGTATGAACAGACACTTCTCAAAAGAAGACATTTATGCAGCCAAAAGACACATGAAAAAGTGCTCATCATCACTGGCCATCAGGGAAATGCAAATCAAAACCACAATGAGATACCATCCCACACCAGTTAGAATGGCAATCATTAAAAAGTCAGGAAACAACAGGTGCTGGAGAGGATGAGGAGAAATAGGAATACTTTTACACTGTTGGTGGGACTGTAAACTAGTTCAACCATTGTGGAAGTCAGTGTGGCGATTCCTCAGGGATCTAGAACTACAAATACCATTTGACCCAGCCATCCCATTACTGGGTATATACCCAAAGGATTATAAATCATGCTGCTATAAAGACACATGCACACGTGTTTATTGTGGCACTATTCACAATAGCAAAGACTTGGAACCAACTGAAATGTCCAACAATGATAGACTGGATTAAGAAAATGTGGCATATATACACCATGGAATACTATGCAGCCATAAAAAGGATGAGTTCATGTCCTTTGTAGAGACATGGATGAAGCTGGAAACCATCATTCTCAGCAAACTATGACAAGGACAAAAAACCAAACACTGCATGTTCTCCCTCATAGGTGGGAATTGAACAATGAGAACACATGGACACAGGAAGGGGAACACACACACTGGGGCCTGTTGTTTGGTGGAGGGAGGGGGGAGGGATAACATTAGGAGATATACCTAATGTTAAATGATGAGATAATGGGTGCAGCACACCAACATGGCACATGTATACATATGTAACTAACCTGCACGTTGTGCACATTTACCCTAAAACTTAAAGTATAATAAAAATAAAAATAAAAATTAAAAGATTAGAAAGCATAATTAACAAATCGTGCTTAATAACATATGTAGAACATTGCAATAAACAACTAAGAAAGACATTATTTTCAAATACAGGTACATTTTGGAGATATTGTGGGTTCAGTTACAGACCATTGCAATAAAGCAAATATTGCAATAACGTGAGTCACACAAAATTTTTGGCTTTCCTGTGCATATAAAAGTTATGTTTACACTATACTGTAGTCTATTAAGTGTGCAATAGCATTATGTCTAAAAAGCAATGTAAATATCTGAATTAAAAAACACTTTATTGCTAAAAAATGCTAATGATCATCTGAGCCTTCAGCAAGTCATGATCATCTTGATGGTAGAGGGTCTTGCCTCGATGTTGGTAGCTGCTGAGTCATCAGGTTGCTGCTTGCTGAAGGTTGGGGAGGCTGTGTTAATTTCTTGAAACAGAACAGCAATGAAGTTTGCCACATAGATTGACTCTTTCTCAAAATACTTTTCTGTAGTGTGCAATGCTGTTTGATAGCATTTCATCCATAGTAGAACTTCTTTCAAAATTGCAGTCAATCTTCTCAAACCCCTCTGCTGCATTAACTAAGTTTATGTAATATTCTAAATGCTTTGTTGTCATTTCAATAATGTTCACATAATCTTCACCAGGAGAAGATTCTATCTCAAACTGTTTTCTTTGTTCAAACATAAGAAGCAAAGCTCATCCATTCAAGTTTTATCATGAGATTGCAGCAATTTGGTCATATTCTTAGGGTCTACTTCAGATTCTAGTTCTCTTGCTAATTCAAACACAACTACAGTTACTTCCTCCACTGAAGTCTTGAAGCCCTCAAAGTCATCCATGAAAGCTGGAATTAACTTATTCCAAACTCCTGTTAATGTTATTTTGACCTCTTCTTATTAATCAAGAATGTTCTTAATGGCATCTAGAATGGTCAATCCTTTCCAGAAGGTTTTTGATTTACTTTGCCCAGATCCATCAGAGGAATCACTATGGCAGTGACAGCCTCAAAAATGTATTTCTTAAATGATGAGACTTGAAATTTGAAATTACTCTTTGGTTTATGGACTGCAGAACAAATGTTGTGTTAGCAGGCATGAAAGCAATATTAGTCTTTTATATCTTCATCAGAGCTCTTGGGTGAGCAGGTGCATTGTCAATGAGCAGTAATATTTTGAAAGGAATCTTTTTTTTTCCCTAAGCAGTAAGTCTCAACAGTGGGCTTAAAATCTTCAGTAAACCCTGCTGTAAATAGATGTGTTGTCATCCAGGCTTTGTTTTTCCATTCATAGAGCACAGAAAGAGTAGATTTAGCATAACTCTTAAGGGCCCTAGGATTTTCAGAATGGTAAATGAACATTGGCTCCAACTTAAAGTCACCAGCTTCACCAACCCCTAACAAGAGGGTCAGCCTAGCCTTTGAAACTTTGAAGCCAGGCATTGACATTTCCTCTCTAGCTATGAAAGTACTAGATGGCATCTTCTTCCAATAGAAAACTGTTCCATCTACATTGAAAATCTGTTGTTCAGTGTAGTACCTGTATGAATTGTCTTAGCTAGATCTTCTGGATTACTGGCTGCAGCTTTCACATCAGCACTTGCTGCTTCACCTTGACTTTTATGTTATGGAGATGGCTTCTTTCCTTAAGCCTCATGAACCAACCTCTTCTAGCTTCAAAGGTTTCTTCTGCAGTTTCCTCTCCCCTCTCAGCCTTCATAGAATTGAAGAGTTAGGGCCGTGCTGGAGATTAGGATTTGGCTTAAAGGATTGCTGTGGCTGATTTGACCTAGCCAGACTACTAAAACTTTCTCTCTATCAACAATAAGTCTGTTTTACTTTCTTGTCATTCATGTGTTCACCGGAGTAACAATTTTAATTTTCTTCAAGAACTTTTCCTGTCCATTCACAACTTGTCTGTTTGGTATAAAAGCCCTTGCTTTTGGCCTGTCTTAGCTTTCGATGTACCTTCCTCCTAAGCTTAATTATTTCTAGTTTTTGATTTAAAGTGAGAGATGTGCAATTGTTCCTTTCACTTGAACACTTCAATGCCACTATAAGGTTATTAATTGACCTAATTTCAGTATTGTTGCATCTCAGTGACCCAACTTCTTTATATGACTTAGTCAAGCAGGTTTTAATCAATTCCCAAATTAAACTTCACTGTTTGATGCAGAATTATATGACTCATTTTCTATTTTAAGCCAAGCATGCTTATTTCCTGAACCGTATACTTTTGTGTGTCCCTTGGCGATGCACACAATTTCTGCAAGAGGGAATCCCCTTACATAAGGCTGACATATGCTTTTATTTTCTGCTACCCAAGATTATGTAATTCAAATAGAACTTAAGGGAATGCATCTTAAACACATTTAGGCACAGAGTAAAGCAGGATTGAGTGAAGAGCGAGCTCAAATTCATGGAAAAACAAATAAAGAGATATGTCATCCTTGTTTTGAGGTTGTGGGCTCATGGAAGTGGTGACATTTTCCAGGGAGGGTAGAATTGTGTGGAAGGGAGAAAACAGGAAGGGATTAAGGATTTTCATGTATATTCCAGGCACCATAAAGATGTCATTTTATTTAATCCTTATAACAAACTGTATGAGGCACTAAATTTACACACAAGGATGGCGAGGTTCAGAGTAGGCAAGTGATTTGTTCAATGTCTCACATAGTTATTAAGCAGTGGAGCCAAGATCTTAACCACGTCTGACTTCAAAGATCACACTTCTAGAATACTATCAGGAGAAGAACGAAGGATTTAGAACAAATTTCTAGAGGATTCCTGTTCTTGGAGGACATTAGGAGATATAGCTATGTATCTAAATAAACACCCCTACCTGATTTTTTGTCCTTATAAAGTGAGGAATGCCTCTTGATGTGCTTCACAAAATTTATTTTTAAAAGCAAAAGACTTTTTAAAAATTGTAAATGTCCACTAAACAATGAGTTGGTTTACACAAGTAATTTTAAACCAAGGGTGAGAAAGATAGTGAAGAATGTCCCAAACCCACAGCAAATCAAATTTATTCTTGTAAATTACCTATAGGTAAAAAACAATATTGAATAACTGAGTCAGTCAGATCTGAGTTTGAATTCTGATTGCTCCTGACAAGTTGAGTGGCCTCAGACACGTTCTTGAACCTTTCTGAGGCTGTTTCCTCATCTGTAAAACAGGAATAATAACACCTGCTTTGCAGAGTTGACACTTTTCAGGGACAACAGCTAAGCTGTCCACAGATGGTGATTCCTTCCTTTCTCAAAAGCAAGTCTTCTTCAAATGCTGGTGAAAGCATGAAGAGCCATTTGGTAGAACATCAAAAGAAGGCGGAAGATAAACTAACTGCGCTCCCTGAGGAGTTTCCTTTTGGGGGTGATTTCTGCACTCTTATCTCATCTGACACCTACTGTTTTCCCTGCTTTCCCCTTTCCTAGCCCTCTTTTGTTCATTACCACTTCCATAAAAGTGGAGCAGAGAAACTGGGGAGACAAATCAATATATTAGTGTTGCTCTATTTTAGCTGTAAGGGAAGGTTTGGTGGACAGTGTTTTATGTGTTTGCTTGAATATTTTGGACTCTTTGGGTTTCCCTTTTGGATTTTCTTCCTCATCTCCATCAGAAGCTGTGTGAAGTACACCTGTGCCCTGGTAGGCCAGGGGATGGAGTGGGCTCCACCAGATAGACAGTGGACTCAGAAGTGGGGAGGATTCAGCACCACGGCCCAGGTATGCATCTCCTCACACAAGGCTGGTGGAGTTTCTTGGGCCTCTCTGGGGGTCTTGCCTGTGGGTTCCTGGCACTCAACCTGCAAGACAGGGCCTGGTCCCATGTAGAATCTAGTGCAGGCTTGGACTCAGGAAGAGGAAGAACACCAGAAGTAAGAGAAGGGGGCTTCTGGGGTATTTGCTGCATGCCCATTTTAGGGGCTCCCCGCTTCATTCTATACCCCAACCTCCTTGACTATTCCTGTTTCCTTAACAGTCACACTTTCTCCTTCCTAAAATCCCTTTCCTACTTTCTTGCCAGCCTAACGCTTACTCATTCTTCACAACTCATCCTGGGCATTATCATCCTTAAGATGCCTTTGATACCTCCTCCTGGACCCTTTTTCTAGGTTAGGCAACTTGTTCTGAGGCTCTTGGTGCTGGACCTCACATTTTTCTTGGTTTCCATCGCACTAAATTCTGAGACTCTGTTGACACATTAGGAGAAGGGATTGCAACTTGTTGATCCTAAACCCCTCTCTTTCTCTGTGTTTCTGAACCTGACCCTTGCTCTTTACCTCTGCTATCATCATCCCACTGAGCTCTCCCCATCTCTATCCTAGACTGTATTGGACTTTTACATTGTCCTCTGTCTTGCACCTCATATCTGTTCTCCAAACGAACCACCAGAGTGTCCTTCTAAAATATAGATTTGACTGTGCCACTCCTCTACTTAGGTGTTTGTGGGCTCCCTCATTCCTGTAAGGGGCTGCATTAGCCTGAGTCTTAGGTCGGGTTGTACCCGAAGCAGACCCTAAGACAATGAACCAAGTGCAAGTAGCTTATTTGGGAGATGAAGGAAACTTGAGAGGGGGTGGGTATGTGAGATAGGGAAGGAAAGGCAACCAATACAGGGTGTGCTGGTGACAGAATACCACGGGGGCAATAGGAGCTTATTCCTGAGGAGTGCCTCTGAGAGGCAGTTTAGAATGTGCCTCAGTGATGTTACCCAAAGGGTAACCCAGGTTTCCCCCATAAAAACTCCCACTGGTCATTGCTTGAGTGTGTTCTCAGAAGTGTTAATTACCTGTCACTCTGATCTGCCCTGCAGAGGGCCTGAGCAGCTCCAGTGGCCAGAGAATGCCTTCAGGCAGTAAGTGGCAGATGAATTTGGGAAGAATAGTGAGTGCTGAGAGAAAATGGGCGGGGCGGGGCGGGGTGGGGTGGTGCTGGCAGCATCCTCTACAGCCTGGCTCATAAGACTCTGCATGACCCAAGTATTTGCTGGCCATCCAGCCCCTTCTCCCTTCACTCCCATCAGTCTTTGTGCTCTAGTGCCCTGCACTGCCTGTGGGTCTCTGTATACCTCATGCTCTTTTGTTTTTCTTCCATGCTCTTGCTCATGATATGCCTTCCACCTCGGATGCCCTTCTCTCACTTCTCCATCTAGTTAACATGTACACATTCTTCGAGATTTACCATCACCTTCTCCAAGAAGCCTTTCTTGACTGACTTCTTTCCCCTTCCCCAGCAAGATTTAGATGTCTTCAATGTAGCATCTTTCACAGGTCTGCTCCCCTCACCAGACCATGGGGTCTGTGGCACATATACTCCATCTGATTCTTCCTTGAGTCCCTGGTGATGAGCATGTGGCCTGGCATCTTAATAAACAAGCACTGAGCTGAACCATGCATCTGTGGTTCATTGTTTGGCACATGGCTTGGACTCAATATTTGTATCTTGAATTGAACTAATCTTTGCCCCGCTCCCTCTTTGCGTTGGCAGAGGCAGAAAGGGGACAAAGTTGAATACTCCCCTCCCCAGAGCACAGAAACACTTTGCTCTTCTTTTACCCAGAAAAATTGGAGCTGGAAGTGGTGACCAAGGAGAGGCACAGAGGACATAGGAGACATCAGGGACACACACACTCAAACACACACACACACACACACACACACGTAAACAGATATATGTACAAACATAAAGAAAAAAGACAAACAGAATGAGGGAAGATGGACCCGGGAGCAAAGGAAAGATGGACAGACAAACAGATGAAGCAAACAGTAAGGAAAATAGAAGAGATGGAAAAAGGGAAGAATAGAGGGCAGAAACAGGGAAAGGAGAAAATAAGGCCAAATAACGTGCAAATTGGGAAAGATGTGAACAGAAACCCCTGGAACAAGGTTTTCCATCTGTCAGGGCAGCAGAGATGGAGATGGGTGTTGCACCTATGGGCTATTTGTCTCATCTCCCATTACTGGACCAAAGGTGGGGGTGTATGTAGGGGTGGTGCAGGGTGAGGAGGATGAGGGGGCTGCTGCTGTCTGTCCTGAGCCAGAAGAATGGGGCACGCATTTGTTACTATTGTCTAGTGTGCCTCCTCTGGTGGTGAGTGGTGTCTGGTATTTGTTGGGCCCTCTCTTTGTCCTCTTTTAGGGGGTCAAATCTGCAAGGAATGGGGCAGAGTGATATAGCCGCTCCCATGTGCATGCCTTTGGCCTTGTGCTGTTGGATTTGCATTGGCTCATAAAAGAATAATGAACTACATCAATTTTTAAAGCTGCCTAATGCTCCTCTCAGCTCAGCTGTCTAAAAGTTTGCAAAGCAGACTACATGGCTCCTTGGAAGAAGGCCAGGACACATGACCGAGAGTCAGGGCTGCTGCTGTGACTGCTAGCACCCTAGATTGTTCCTTGGTGGGTGCCACAATGGTGGGAGGGGAGAGAAATGACCCGACTGTCATTTGGGACAGAGGGCAGGAGCTGAGAGAAGAACATTTTGCATGAATTGCCTTCTTTCTGAGTTCCTAGGTAGATCGAATTCAGGATTTTGGGAAAAATTTCTAAAAAGGCAAGTTCCTTGATTAAATCCTTTACCATAGATATTTTCTTCCCTACATGTGTTTGCTAACTGTGCCAGTTATAAAGCTATTATCTCTCAGCTCCAACCCAACATCCTGAACTCTGTTCGGTGATGCTGGGGCTGGGTCTCTGCAAACCACATTTCTGCCTTGCCCACTGGTTCCTTGTTAAGCTTTGCCAGTAGGGGGCAGAAGAGGGTGGAGGAATTTGCTTCTTCCTGTTTCCTTACTGTTCTGTGCAGTACCCTGGCAATGCTTTCTCACCTCAGCAGAGCCAGCTCATTCCCATAGCAGCAGCTGAATACACTTGGTAGGTTTTCCAGCATTCACAGAACCAACCTCACTGGGGAAACTCCATGAAGCCATCGACACCAGCCAGTTGCCACCTGCTCCTCAGAGGTCTAGGTCCCATCTCTGAAGGCCTCCTCCTCCAATCTTCTGAAGTTTTAACAATTCCAATATCTTCCCAGTGTTCTGCCATCTCTAGGGATTGAATAGGGTGACCAACTCATCTGGTTTTCCTGGGACTTTCTAGGTTTTAGAGAACTGAAATTCCAGTATCCTGGCAACCTCTTCAGTCCTAGGCAAGTTATGAATGTTGTTCACCTTAGAGCAGTAGATGCTTCCTGCAGTTGCTACCTCAGTTACCGAGTTAATACTGTTATATCAAGATAGCAATTCTTTATAATAATTTTTCTCTGTCTGAGTAACTGGTGTGATTTCTGTCCCTGATTGGATCTCTATGCAGCCTCATGTCTGATACTTAGGAAAGAGTGTTAAATCAGAGAGCATCCATTACTGTGGGCAAAATATAAAATGTTCCACTAAGGAGTATTACCTTGCTTTATCACTGCTATTTTGATCACTACTGCTATAGCAGCAGCTGCTGCTCTGGGTGATAACAATACCTCACATATGTATAGCATCTCACAGCTCACGGAGCATGGTTGGCCACTATTTTTTGCTTGCTTTTCCAAGAGCTTTGTGAGGTAAGTACTATCATCTCTGCCTAACTAAATTCGGAGAGGGAGAGTGACTTGCCCAAAGTCACATAGCTAGTCACATATTGCTGAGTTTCAAACTTACTTAAAAAAGAAATTCCGGTTCTTCCTCTTTTTACCTTGTAGACTTTCTTGAGTTTAGTTGCAGGCAAGCAGCTGTTATCTTTCATTTTTTAGTGCTTCCCACCCTGCTTCCCGTAGCCTCCACCCAGAAGCCTTTGAAGTTTATCTAGCTCTACTGGACAAAATGGACCACAGTGATGCATGAACTAAGGGTACTAGGTTCTGGGTCCTGCACATTCTGCTGGACATCGCTTCGATACTCAATGCTGACATGTTTTACATTTCCAGTGGATTTTCATTTAAACTAAAAGCTTTCTACAACCTTGGACTTAGACTGGGTTCACTTAAAAGGCATTTCTCAGAACACTCAATTTTATTAATATCATAAAATAATGTATGTTAAATAGCTGGATCATTTTATATTCAGAAAACACTCTCAATTTGAACTGCTTTATTTGGATAGTGATTGAAGGATTCCTGTAATTGATCTTGCTAGGTGGCCTTGGAGAAGTTTGTCTGGAAGATGGAGATTGTGGGAGTGCTAGGAAGGCAATGCAGCCTGTGCCTTAGCACCATGCAGCACCACCCCTCTGCTACCATGGAGAACAAAAACATCTCTGATGTAGGCCCTGCTCTTGGACTGCTTATACTTTATTTATTGAAATCAGAGCCTGTGCTTAATAATTCTGAAGCAATGATATGATTCTGGCAGCCATGTTAGAGTGGATGGAGCACTGTATTCGGACTTAGAAGACTGGTAGAAGTGAGAAACTTGAGTAAATAACAACCTCTCTGATCCTCTGTTTTCTCAACTCTAAAATGTGGGTAATATTTAATATCGATTAGGATGTAGTTTTGAAAATATTAGAATCCACAGATGGCCAAATCTTTCCTTTTTCATCACCTCTTATGTCCACTGGTTTCTCAAGAAAGTTAAACACACAATAACAGAATAGGATCCAAAGTAGTATTTTACTGATATCTAGGCAAGAACCCCCCAAACTCCAATATACTTGCATTAATTATTTAGTGCTTACTGACATAAAAGAGCACATATTTCTTATCTTACAGATTCTGTGGGGCATAAATTTGGGCCTGGTTTAACTGGGTCCTCTGTTTCATGGTCTCTCATGAGACTATAATCAAAGGACCAGCCAAGACTGGGTCCTCATCTGAAAGCTCAACTGGAAAAGTCTGCTTCCAAGCTCACTTAACGTGACTGATGGCAGGATTCAGAGTCTTTTGAGCTGTTATACTGAGAGCCTCAGTTTCTTGTTGGCAGTTGGCCAGAGGCTGCCCTCAGTTTCTTGTCATGCAGTCCTCTTTAATTTATCACCTTGCTTCATCAAAGCCAGCAAAAGAGAGTTTGTTAGGTGTCTAGAATGGCTGGCAGCTGGCTAGGGCTTACTGTCTCCAGGTGGTTCCTCATTGTTTTTTTTTTTTTTACACAGCTGCTGGATCCTAAAAGTGTGAAAATGGAAACTGTTAGGTCTCTAAGGCTTAGATTACAGAATTTGTGTAATATTACTTCTGCCAGCTTGGTGCAGTGACTCATACCTGTAATTCCAGCACTTTGGGAGGCTGAGGCAGGAGGTTTACTTGAGGCCAGGAGTTTGAGACAAGCTTGGGCAACATAGCAAGACCCTGTGTCTACACAGAAAAGATTAGCTTGGTGTGGTAGCACACACCTGTAGTCCTTGCTACTTGGGAAGCTGAGGCAGAAGAATCCCTTGAGCCCAAAAGTTCAAAGCTGCAGTGAGCTATGATTACACCACTGCACTCTAGCCTGGGTGATGGAGCAACACCCTGTCTCTAAACAAAACAAACAAACCAGCAAACCAAAAATCCACATTGCTTTAGCCCATATGCTATTGGTTGAAACAAGTTACAGGGCCAGCCTGGAATGAAGATTGGGGAAATAGACTCCACCTGTTGATGGAATGAGTGTCATGCATGTACTGGGATGGGCAGATTGCTGGCTGCCATTTTGCAGACAGTCTACCATAGCTGTGCACCTAGCCTTTTGCTTGATGTGGAAAGCAAGACTCAGCTTAAACATGTGCGGCAGTTGAAGTCATTCAAGCAAATAGAAGGTACCCTGAAGGCTTTGAAGGATCTGCCAGCTCTCAGGGGCCTATGTTTCCACTGAAAGCCATGACTGTTTTGCAGGAGACTCTGCTAGTACCAGTTCAAGGAAGGGGAAGTGAAAGCTGCTTGCTTGGTTCTAGACAGCACGTTTTATTTATCCCTGAGAAGTAAGACAGAAATGGAATGCCATCAGGATTTGAAAACATTTCTTTAAATGTGATGCACTTAAATCCAAAGGCAGGTAATGAATTTTATTTCATGAGTAAAGCTTCAATATCTTTGATGAGCATATGCAACAAAAGCTGAAAACAAAAGGCATAAAATTACCATGGTGATGGCTAATTGTGTTGAATCTGCATATATTAGTTCCCAGTGACACAAATAACACTCTGGTAGGCTAAAGTGCTAAGACACAGAAAGTATTGTTCTGTTTAAAATGAAAATCACAGTCTGCTTTGATTAAAAAATAACATTAGATATATTAATATTGGCAAATTAAATACTGTCTAATGGTGAATAGAAAAGAAAATCATCATTTCCCCTCCAAACTATTTGAGAATCCAGTTTAGGATTATTGTGCTAGGGACAGGAATATGGTGATAAGCTCTGTACTAGAGGGACTTTTGAAATAGAATATTGGTCTTTGGGGTCTTCCTGTCTCCTTTCAGCAGCATTTTTTGCACTGGCATTCTTTTCTCCAGATACCCAATTGTCTCCTCTGTAACTGGCACTGTGGTAGGAACTACAAGAAAGATAAAAAAGAAATATGAGGCTGAACTTTACAGTCATAACCAGTAGGCCTCAACACCTGCCAACTTTGGGCAAATAATTTACTTATGTGAAACTCAATTTCCTCATATGTAAAATGCGGAGAATGTGCACCTTGAATAAGATAATGACTATAAAGCATCCAGAACATATCATTTGTTTAATGTTAATGATATTAGTTGGAGAGATAAGGCCAGTTCACTTGAAATAATGGCAGAGTCAGGGAGACACTACAGTTATGTGTCGAACTGTCATTTGGGCTCCAAATTCTGGGGAACTTCAGAAAAGGAGGTCAGGCTTCCTGAATAAAAGGAGGCTTGAGCTGGGCATATCAATTGAGCAGACAAGTGCTGAGAGTCTGCACTTGCAAAGCATCTTATA
Organism: Pan troglodytes; assembly: GCF_028858775.2. Lineage (NCBI taxonomy): Eukaryota > Metazoa > Chordata > Mammalia > Primates > Hominidae > Pan > Pan troglodytes. The sequence continues at coordinate 38,127,060 of NC_086015.1, forward strand.
AAGGATGGTGTGAAGGCAGAAATAGGCATGTTGGTGGGCAAGAGGGAGACTTAAATAATGTGCATGAAAGTGATGGCAACTAGTGTTGGGATTGCATCACAGAGGGTCATGAAATCCCGGTACAGGAGCATAGGATGTGATGGGTCTGTCTAGCAAGCAGGCTCCAGTTCTTAATGCCCTTAAGAAATCATATATATTCCTAATTATTTTAAGTTTGTGTAATGTACCTTTTTCCCTGGAACCATTTCAGTTTCCTTTTTTCTTTCTTTTTCCAAATTATAATCCAATCTTCACCCTATAGTGCACTGTTTACTTTGAAGTGCAATTAAAGGACTGGGCCAAAAAGCAAATGGAGCACGTCTTGCCAACTCTACCTGCAAAGTGCTTTACATTTGCTTAACTGTGACTCAGATTCGGAACGACCTGAGAAGGAACGGGCAGTGGTGTTTGGGTGCTGACAGCGCCATCTATTACCTTGCTGGCAGCCAGGAAAGAGAGCCAGTGGAACTATTTGAGAAAGGATGAACTAGGAAGCAAATAGTGATTCAAGATGAATAATAATTTCTCATACCTGTATTGTGATTTACAAGTCTTTAGAATGCTCTCACAGTCAGTAACTCATGTAATTCCTAGGACAACCCTATGAGGTTATTAAAGAAAATGCTGTCCTCATTTTACACATGGGAGAGCTGAAATTGAAAGAAAAAAGTCTTGCCCAAGTTTACAAAGCAAGTCAATGCAGAGGTGATTGGAAACTCAAGTTGTTACTTTCACCCATCAAATGTCTGTTCTGTGTTAACTGCTCCGGAATCCTCTGCCTCACTGTGTTGGTGGTAGACTGGAGGACACTAGATTATGGATTAAATAGTTAGGGAACCAGCCAGGAGGCTATTTTTGGTGAATCAGACATGAGGTGAGGAGGGGTTGCATGATACCAGAGCTTCACTCTCTTATGATCCCTTTGGGCATTGTTTTTCAGTCTCCCAGTGGCTCCCTTCCTCTCTGCTTAAGCATTGGCACCTCCCACTGTTTGGCTGTTGCCTCTATTCTCTTCTCTCTCTCCATGCTCCCATGGGTGAAGCCACTCTCTATAAAAGTCATTAACTTTTAGGATCCATTCTTTTTTTTTTTTTGAGACAGAGTCTTGCTCTTTTCACCCAGGCTGGAGTGCAGTGGTGAGATCTCGGCTCACTGCAACCTCCGCCTCCGGAGTTCAAGCAATTCTCTTGCCTCAGCCTCCCGAGTAGCTGGGGTTACAGGCACCCACCACCACGCCCGGCCAATTTTTGTATTTTTAGTAGAGATAGGGTTTTGCCATGTTGGCCAGGCTGAGTCTCAAATTCCTGGCCTCGTGATCCGCCTGCCTCGGCCTCCCACAGTGCTGGGATTACAAGTGTGAGCCACCGCGCCCGGCCGATCCATTCTGTATTCACAGTTCCAGCCCAGACAGATCTCCCAAGATCAAGATTTGTTTAAGGACAGTTTCTTGACTCACTGGGTTTCACCCTTCCCCTTTGTCTCTTGAATCATATTCTATCTTTTATCCCTTCCCTCTCCTGAATCTTAAAATTCTCCCTCTTCAGGAATCCTTCTTATTAGTATTTAAAACACTCAGATTTCTCCTGTTTGAAAATTAAAATAGAAAACTCTTCCCCATTTTTTTGAACACATGTCCCTCTTCAAATATAGCCCTATTTCTCTTCTCTCCTCCACATACAAACTTTGCAGAGCATTTTGTGTACTTGCTGTCTCCATTTTTCACCTCCATCTATACTTCTCAACCCACTCCAGTCTGGCCTCTGTCCTCATCATGCCTAGCTCTTGCTAGGATCCTCAATGACCTCTGCATCACTAAGTCCAGTGACATTTTCTGTGCTCATGTTATAAGACGCAGCAGAAATCAATGCAGTGAACCATTTCATTATCCATGGAACATTTTTACCTTGGCTTCTGTGACACAAAGTGCTTCTGGGCCTTTTCTCCTCACTCTATACATAATTACCAAGTGATTTTCCAAATCTTCAGACCAGCTATATGGAGGCAACTCTCAACCTTACAAATCTAGCCTACACATATGTTCTAATCCTCAGATCTGCATAGTCTAACTCTCAACAAAGTTTCCCCTTGGACAGCTCCAAGGCTTGGCCAGGACAGAATAAATTTACCCAGTGTCAGTGTTTCTCATTTCTAGAAGGTGTTTTTTTTTTTTTTTTTCTTGGTTGGGAGGAGGAAGTCTCAATAATTTTTTTTCTTTTCTTTTCTTGTTTTTTTTTTTGCAATGTAGTCTTGCTTTGCTGCCTAGGCTGGAGTGCAGTGCAGTGGTGTGATCTCGGCTCACTGCAACCTCTGCCTCCCAGTTCAAGTGATTCTCTTGCCTCAGCATCCTGAGTAGCTGGGGTTACAGGCATGTGCCACCATGCCAGACTAATTTTTGTATTTTTAGTAGGGATGGGGTTTCACCATGTTGGCCAGGCTTGTCTCAGACTCCTGACCTCAAGTGTTCTGGGGGCAGTTCATCTCATCTTGCTGGCTCTTAACCAGAGCTTTTAGGAGAGGTGGCCTAATGGGTTGGTCAGGACTGTTACTCTACCCCTCACTCCCTGTTCTGAGAAAAGTAGCATTGTTTTGGAGGAAGATCATTCTTGCTGCCTTGAACATACCAGATTTTGCCACAGTGCAGTGCCCAGCAGGGTCGTTGTAAACCATGGTGACTAAACCATCCCTTTCACCAAGAAGCTTAACCTAACTATTCCTTTCTCATTCATTTAAATTTTGTTTCTTTCACATCTAAATGTATTATGCATGTTGTCTTTAAGGATATCTTCTGTTAGCCCTTGGAAATAAAAAACTGCCTTGTATTTTCTTTTTTTCCCCTCACATTTCTTCCATGTTTTTCTTTCTTTTTTGTAGCTCTTTGTTTTTAGACATCATGCCTTTCTTTTTCTTCTTCTTCATTTCTTTCCTTTTAATTCCACACTCAGCCTGTTTGGTGGATGCTGTGGTTTCTTGCTCAGATTCTCTTTAGGAGGCTGGTGAAGCCAGTCCTCAGCTGCTATGTGTGTTGCTTGCTAAAGATTTATTAATTCCAGAGAAGTACTCTATGAGGGAGAGTACATAGCTAATGGTTGACTTGCATGTGGGAACAAAAGCCAGCACTTTGAGGGAAGGGAATTCTGTGGAGCAACTCATATTCAAGCTCCCAATGGGAGATGGCAAAGCTGGCTTCTGCTGAGTCCACACTCTTTTTTAATTTGCTTTATTTTCTTATTTATTGATTCTTAAATTTTTATTTTGTTGTGAGTACATAGTAGGTGTGTGCATTTATGGGGTGTTTGAGATATTTTGATACAGGCATACAATGCATAATAATCATATCAGGGTAAATGGGGTATCCATCACTTTGAGCATTTATCCTTTCTTTGCGTTACAAACAAATGCAATTATGCTTTTTTAGTTATTTTTAAATGTACAATAAACTATTGCTGACTGTAGTCACTCGGTTGTGCTATCAAATACTAGATATTATTCTTTCTATCTAACTATATTTTTGAACCCATTAACCATCCACACTCCCCTACCCATTACCCTTCTTAGTTCTTCAAATGTTTGGTAAAATGCAGTAGTGAAACCATCACGGCCTAACATTTTCTTTGCTGGGAGACTTTTTATTATGTCTTCAATTTCGTTACTTGTTATTGGTCTGTTCAGGTCTTGGATTTCTTCATGGTTCAGTCTTAGTAGGTTGTATGTGTCTAGGAATTTATCCATTTCATCTAGATTTTCCAATTTAGTGGCTCATAAATTTAGTAACTTTTGGTAGCCTCTAATGATTCTTTGAATTTCTGTGATACTGCCTGTAATGTCTCCTTTTTCATCTCTGATTTTATTTATTTGTGTCTTCTCCCTTTTTTCCTTCATGAGTTTGGCTGATGGTTTGTCAGTTTTATTTATCTTGTCAAATAAACAAATTTTCATTTTGTTGATCTTTGTATTGTTTTCAATTTTGTTAATTTTTGCTCTAATCTTTATTATTTCTTTTCTTCTACTTATTTTGAGTTGGGTTTGCTTTCGCTTTTCTAATTCTTCAAGATGCACACCCTTAGGTTGTTTATTTGAAATTTTTTTACTTACAGCTATAAAATTCCTTTTTAATACTGCTTTTGCTTTATAGCCCATAGGTTTTAGTATGTTGTGTTTACATTATCATTTGTTTCATGAAAATTTTTAATTTTCTTCTTAATTTTTTCACTGACTCACTGGTCATTCAAGAGCATATTGTTTATTTTCCATGTGTTTGTATAGTTTCTAAAATTCCTTGTGTTATTGATTTCTAGTTTTATTCCACTGTGTTCAGAGAAGATGTTTGGTATTATTTCAGTTTTTTGAATGTTTTAAGAGTTGTTTTGTGGTCTAACATGTGATCCATCCATGAGAATGATGCATGTGCTGAGGAGAAGAGTGTATTCTGCATCATTGGATGCAATGTTCTGTAAGTATCTATTAGGTCCATTTGGCCTATAGTGCAGATTAAGTCTGATGTTTCTTAGTTGATTTTCCATCTGGATGATCTGTCCAATGCTGTAAGTGGAGTATTAACATCTGCAGCTATTATTGTATTGGGATCTATCTCTTTCTTTAGCTCTAATAATACTTGCTTTATATGTCTGGGTGCTCCAGTGTTGGGTACATATATATTCACAATTGTTTATCTTCTTGCTGAATTGACCCTTTTTCATTAAATAACAACCTTCTTTGTCTCTTTTTATATTTTTTTGTCTTGAAATCTGTTTTATCTGGTATAAGTATAGCAATTCCTTCTCTTTTTTGGTTTTCATTTGTATGGAATATCTCTTTCTATCCCTTAATTTTAGGTCTATGTGTGTCTTTACAGGCGAAGTGTGTTTCTTGTAGGCAACAGATCATTGGGTCTTGTTTTTTTAATCCATTAGGCCACTGTGTGTCTTTTGAAAGGAGAGTTTATCAATTTATTTGTCTGTGTTTATTTATTTTTTTATTATACTTTAAGTTCTAGGGTACATGTGCACTACGTGCAGGTTTGCTACGTAGGTATACATGTACCATGTTGGTTTGCTGCACCCATTAACTCGTCATTTACATTAGGTATTTCTCCTAATGCTATCCCTCCCCCTGCCCCCCCACTACACGACAGGCCCCAGGGTGTGATGTTCCCCGCTCTGTGTCCAAGTGTTCTCATTGTTCAATTCCCACCTATGAGTGAGAACATGAGGTGTTTGGTTTTCTGTCCTTGAGATAGTTTGCTCAGAATGATGGTTTCCAGCTGCATCCATGTCCCTGCAAAGGATATGAACTCATCCTTTTTAATGGCTTCATAGTATTCCATGATGTATATGTGCCACATTTTCTTAATCCAGTCTATCATTGATGGACATTTGGGTTGGTTCCAAGTCTATGTTATTGTGAAGAGTGCCACAATAAACATACGTATACATGGGTCTTTATAGTAGCATGATTTATAATCCTTTGGGCATATACCCAGTAATGGGATTGCTGGGTCAAATGGTATTTCTAGTTCTAGATCCTTGAGGAATGGCCATACTGTCTTCCACAATGGTTGAACTAGTTTACGGTTCCACCAGCAGTGTAAAAGTGTTCCTATTTGTGCACATCCTCTCCAGCATCTGTTGTTTCCTGATTTTTTAATGATTGCCATTCTAACTGGTGTGAGATGGTATCTCATTGTGGTTTTGATTTGCATTTCTCTGATGACCAGTGATGATGAGTATTTTTTCATGTGTCTGTTGGCTTATTTTGAAAAGTGTCTGCTCATATCCTTTGCCCACTTTTTGATGAGGTTGTTTATTTCTTGTAAATTTGTTTAAGTTCTCTGTAGATTCTGGATATTAGCCCTTTGTCAGATGAGGTAGATTGCAAAAATTTCCTCCCATTCTGTAGGTTGCCTGTTCACTCTGATGGTAGTTTCTTTTGCTGTGCGAAAGGTCTTTAGTTTAATTAGATCCCATTTGTCTATTTTGGCTTTTGTTGCCATTGCTTTTGGTGTTTTAGTCATGAAGTCCTTGCCCATGCCTATGTCCTGAATGGCATTCCCTAGGTTTTCTTCTAGGGTTTTTATGGTTTTAGGTCTAACATTTAAGTCTTTAATCCATCTTGAATTAATTTTTGTATAAGATGTAAGGAAGGAATCCAGTTTCAGCTTTCTATGTATGGCTAGCCAGTTTTCCCAGCACCATTTATTAAATAGGGACTTCTTTCCCCATTTCTTGTTTTTATCATGTTTGTCAAAGATCAGATAGTTGTAGATGTGTGGTGTTATTTCTGAGGGCTCTGTTCTGTTCCATTGGTCTATATCTCTGTTTTGGTACCATTGCCATGCTGTTTTGGTTACTGTAGCCTTGAAGTATAGTTTAAAGTGAGGTAGCATGATTCCTCCAGCTTTGTTCTTTTGGTTTAGGATCGTCTTGGCAATGCAGGCTCTTTTTTGGTTCTATATGAACTTTAAAGTAGTTTTTTCTAATTCTCTGAAGACAGTAATTGGTAGCTTGACAGGGATGGCATTGAATCTATAAATTACCTTGGGCAGTATGGTCATTTTCATGATATTGATTCTTCCTACCCATGAGCATGGAATGTTCTTCCATTTGTTTGTGTCCTCTTTTATTTCACCGAGCAGTGATTTGTAGTTCTCCTTGAAGAGGTCCTTCACATCCCTTGTAAGTTGGATTCCTTGGTATTTAATCTCTTTGAAGCAATTGTGAATGGGAGTTCACTCATGATTTGGCTCTCTGTTTGTCTGTTATTGGTGTATAGGAATGCTTGTGATTTTTGTACATTGATTTTGTATCCTGAGACTTTGCTGAAGTTGCTTATCAGCTTAAGGAGATTTTGGGCTGAGACGATGGGGTTTTCTAAATATACAACCATGTCATCTGCAAACAGGGACAATTTGACTTCTCTTTTCCTAATTGAATACCCTTTATTTCTTTCTCTTGCCTGATTGCCCTGGCCAGAACTTCCAATACTATATTGAATAGGAGTGGTGAGAGAGGACATTCCTGTCTTGTGCCAGTTTTCAAAGGGAATGCTTCCAGCTTTTGCCCATTCAGTATGATACTGGCTGTTGGTTTGTTGTAAACAGCTCTTATTATTTTGAGATGCGTTCCATCAATACCTAGTTTACTGAGAGTTTTTAGCATGAAGGGGGCTGTTGAATTTGTTGAAGGCCTTTTCTGCATCTATGGAGATAATCATGTGGTTTTTGTTGTTCGTTTTGTTTATGTGATGGATTGTGTTTATTGATTTGTGTATGTTGAACCAGCCTTGCTTCCCAGGGATGAAGCCGACTTGATCGTGGTGGATAAGCTTTTTGATGTGCTGCTGGATTTGGTTTGCCAGTGTTTTATTGAGGATTTTCACATCGATGTTCATCAGGGATATTGGTCTAAAATTCTCTTTTTTTTGTTGTGTCTCTGCCAGGCTTTGGTATCAGGATGATGCTAGCCTCATAAAATGAGTTAGGCAGGATTCCCTAACTCTATTTTTTTTTAATTGGAATAGTTGCAGAAGGAATGGTACCAGCTCCTCTTTGTACCTCTGGTAGAATTCGGCTGTGAATCTGTCTGGTCCTGGACTTTTTTTGGTTGGTAGGCTATTAATTATTGCCTCAATTTCAGAGCCTGTTATTGGCCTATTCAGAGTTTCAACTTCTTCCTGGTTTAGTCTTGGGTGGGTGTATGTGTCCAGGAATTTATCCATTTCTTCTAGATTTTCTAGTTTATTTGTGTAGAGGTGTTTATAGTATTCTCTGATGGTAGTTTGTATTTCTGTGGGATTGGTGGTGATATCCCTTTTATCATTTTTTATTGTGCCTATTTGATTCTTCTCTCTTTTCTTCTTTATTAGTGTTGCTAGCAGTCTATCAATTTTGTTGATCTTTTCAAAAAACCAGCTCCTGGATTCACTGATTTTTTTGAAGGGTTTTTTGTGTGTGTCTCCTTCAGTTCTGCTGTGATCTTTGTTATTTCTTGCCTTCGGCTAGCTTTTGAGTTTCTTTGCTCTTGCTTCTCTAGTTCTTTTAATTGTGATGTTAGGGTGTCAATTTTAGATCTTTCCTGCTTTCTCTTGTGTGTATTTAGTTCTATAAATTTCCCTCTACACACTGCTTTGAATGTGTCCCAGAGATTCTGGTATGTTGTGTCTTTGTTCTCATTGGTTTCAAAGAATATCTTTATTTCTGCCTTCATTTCATTATGTACCGAGTAGTCATTCAGGAGCAGGTTGTTCAGTTTCCATGTAGTTGTGCAGTTTTGAGTGAGTTTCTTAATACTGAGTTCTACTTTGATTGCACTGTGGTCTGAGAGACAGTTTGTTGTGATTTCTGTTCTTTTACATTTGCTGAGGAGTGTTTTACTTCCGACTATGTGGTCAATTTTGGAATAAGTGTGATGTGGTGCTGAGAAGAATGTATATTCTGTTAATTTGGGGTGGAGAGTTCTGTAGATGTCTATTAGGTGTGCTTGGTGCAGAGCTGAGTTCAAATCCTTGATATCCTTGTTAACTTTCTGTCTCGTTGATCTGTGTAATATTGACAGTGGGGTGTTAAAGTCTCCCATTATTATTGTGTGGCAGTCTAAGTCTCTTTGTAGGTCTCTAAGGACTTGCTTTATGAATCTGGGTGCTCCTGTGTTGCGTGCGTATATATTTAGGATAGTTAGCTCTTCTTTTTGAATTGATCCCTTTAACATTATGTTATGACCTTCTTTGTCTCTTTTGATCTTTGTTGGTTGTTGGGAACAGACCCCCAAATCTGGCCATAGACATGCTCCAAAACTGGGCATAAATAAAATCTCTGCAGCACTGTGACATGTTTGTGATGGCCATGACACCCACATTGAAGGTTGTTGGTTTACCGGAATGAGAACAAGGAACACCTGGCCCACCCATGGCATAAAGCTGCTTAAAAGTGTTCCTAAACCACAAACAATAGTATGAGCGATCTTTGCCTTGAGGACATGTTCCTGCTGCAGATAATTAGCCAGAGCCCATCCCTTTGTTTTCCGTTAGGAATACTTTTAGTTAATCTATAATCTATAGAAATAATGCTTATCACTGGCTTGCTGTCAATAAATATATGGGTAAATTTCTCTTCTGGGCTCTCAGCTTTGAAGGCTGTCAGCCCCCATATCCCACTCCACATTGTATATTTCTGTGTGTGTGTCTTTAATTCCTCTAGCGCCGCTGGGTTAGGGTCCCTGTGACCGAGCTGGTCTCAGAAGTTGGTTTAAAGTCTGTTTTATCAGAGACTAGGGTTGCAACCCCTGCTTTTTTTTTTTTTTGCTTTCCATTTGCTTGGTAGATCTTCTTCCATCCCTTTATTTTGAGCCTAGTGTCTGTGCATGTGAGATGGATTTCCTGAATACAGCACACTGATGGGTCTTGACTCTTTACCCAATTTGCCAGTCTGTGTCTTTTAATTGGGGTATTTAGCCCATTTACATTTAAGGTTAATATTATTATGTGGGAATTTGATCCTGTCATTATGATGTTAGCTGGTTATTTTGCTTGTTCGTTGATGCAGTTTCTTCCTAGCATTGATGGTCTTTACAATTTGGCATGTTTTTGCAGTGGCTGGTACCAGTTGTTCCTTTCCATGTTTGGTCCTTCAGAAGCTCTTGTAAGGCAGACCTGGTGGTGACAACATCTCTCAGCATTTGCTTGTCTATAAAGGATTTTATTTCTCCTTCACTTATGAAGCTTAGTTTGGCTGGATATGAAATTCTCTGGGTTGAAACTTATTTTCTTTAAGAATGTTGAGTATTGGCCCTCACTCTCTTCTGGCTTGTAGAGTTTCTGCTGAGAGATCTGCTGTTAATCTGATGGGCTTCCCTTTGTGGATAACCCAACCTTTCTCTCTGGTTGCCCTTAACATTTTTTCCTTCATTTCAACCTTGGAGAATCTGACAATTATGTGTCCTGGGGTTGCTCTTACCGGGGAATATCTTTGTGGTGTTCTCTGTATTTCCTGAATTTGAATGTTGGCCTGCCTTGCTAGGTTGGGGAAGTTCTCCTGGATAATATCCTGAAGAGTGTTTTCCAACTTGATTCCATTCTGCCTGTCACTTTCAGGTACACCAATCACATGTAGATTTGGTCTTTTCACATAGTCCTATATTTCTTGGAGGCTTTGTTCATTTCTTTTTACTCTTTTTTCTCTAAACTTCTCTTCTCACTTTATTTCATTCATTTGATCTTCAATCACTGATACCCTTTCTTCTACTTGATCGAATTGGCTATTGAAGCTTGTGCATGCATCATGTAGTTCTCGTGCCATGGTTTTCAGCTCCATCAGGTCATTTAAGGTCTTCTCTACACTGTTTCTTCTAGTTAGCCATTCGTCTAATCTTTTTTCAAGGGTTTTAGCTTCCTTGTGATGGGTTCGAACATCCTCCTTTAGCTCGGAGAAGTCTGTTATTACTGACCTTCTGAAGCCTACTTCTGTCAGCTCATCAAAGTCATTCTCTGTCCAGCTTTGTTCTGTTGCTGGCGAGGAGCTGCAATCCTTTGGAGGAGAAGAGGCACTCTGGTTTTTAGAATTTCCAGCTTTTCTGCTCTGGTTTCTCTTCATCTTTGTGGTTTTATCTACCTTTGGTCTTTGATGCTGGTGACGTACATAAAGGGTTTTGGTATGGATGCCCTTTTGTTTGTGTTGATGCTATTCCTTTCTGTTGGTTAGTTTTCCTTCTAACAATCAGGTCCCTCTGTTGCAGTTTGCTGGAGGTCCTCTCCAGACCCTGTTTGCCTGGGTATCACCATTGGAGGCTGCTGAATAGCAAATATTGCAGAACAGCAAATATTGCTGCCTGATCCTTCCTCTGGAAGCTTTGTCCCAGAGGGCACTCACCTGTATGAGGTGTCAGTTGGCCCCAACTGGGAGGTGGCTCCCAGTTAGGCTACACAGGGGTAAAGGACCCACTTGAAGAGGCAGTCTGTCTGTCCTCTGAGCTCAAGTACTGTTCCAGTGATCTTCAGAGCTGTCAGACAGGGACGTTTAAGTCTGCAGAAGTTTCTGCTGCCTTTTGTTCAGCTATGCCCTGCCCCTAGATGTGGAGTCTACAGAGGCAGAGGCCTTGCTGAGCTGCGGTGGGCTCCACCCAGTTCAAGCTTTCCAGCCACTTTGTTTACCTACTCAAGCCTCAGCAATGGCAGACACCCCTCCCCCTGCCAAGCTACTGCCTTGCAGGTCAATCCGAGACTGCTGCACTAGCAGTGAGCAAAGCTCTGTGCATGTGGGACCCACTAAGCCATGCGTGGGATATAATCTCCTGGTGTGCTGTTTGCTAAGATCATTGGAAAAGCACAGTATTTGGGTGGGATCATCCCGTTTTTCCAGGTACCATCTTTGGTGAAGGCATGGCTTCCCTTAGCTAGGAAGGGGAAATCCCCTGACCCCTTGCACTTCCCAGGTGAGGCAATGCCCCACCCTGCTTCAGCTCACCCTCCATGGGCTGCACCCACTGTCCAACCAGTCCCAGTGAGTTGAACCAGGTACCTCAGTTGGAAATGCAGATATCACCCATCTTCTGCGTCAATCACGCTGGGAGCTGCAGACCGGAGCTGTTCCTATTCGGCCATCTTGCAACGGATCCCATCAATTTATATTCAATATTATTTTTGATAGGTAATGACTTACTCCTGCCATTTTGTCATTTGTGTTGTGGTTGTTTTGTGGTCTTCTCTTCCTTCTTTCCTTTGTTTTTCTCTTCTTTTTAGGTGAAGGCAATTTTCTATGGTGATATGTTTTAATTTCTTGCTTTTTATTCTCTGTGTATCTATTGTATGTTTTCCAATTTAAGGTTACATTGAGGCATGCACATACTATCTTTTAACCCATTATTTTGGACTGATGACAAGTTAACACTACTTTCATAAACAAAGAAACAAACAAACACACAAAGAGAAAACTAATAAAACCTTTACCCCTTAACTTCATTCCCTAGCTTTTTAACTTCTTGTTGTTTCTATTTTTATCTTATGTACTGTCTATGTCTTGAAAAGTTCTTGTTATTATTTCTGATTGGTTCATCCTTTAATCTTTCTACTCAAGATATGAGTAGTTTACACATCACAATTACAATGTTATAATAGTCTGTATTTTCCTGTGTACTTACTATTACCAGTGAGTTTTTACCTTCGGATGATTTCTTATTGCTCATTAACATCCTTTTGTTTCATATTGAGAAAACTCTTTTTAGCATTTTTTGTAATACATGTCTGGTTTTGATGAAATCCCTTAGCTTTTGTTTGTTTGGTAAAGTCTTTGTTTCTTCTTCACGTTTGAAGAATATTTTTGCTGGATATACTCTTCTAGGTTATAAGTTTTTCCGCTTAAGCACTTTAAATATGTCATGCCAGTCTCTCCTGGCCTATAATGCTTCTGCTGAAATGTCTGCTGCCAGGCATATTGGCACTCCTTTGAATGTTGTTTCTTTTCTCTTGCTGCTTTTAGGATCCTTTATCATTGACCTTTGGGACTTTATTAAATGTCTTGAAATAATCTTTGGGTTAAATCTGCTTGGTATTCTATAACCTTCCTGTACTTAGGAATTGATATCTTTCTCTAGGTTTGGGAAGTTCTCTATTATCATCCCTTTGAATAAACTTTCTAATGCTATCTCTCTTTTTGCCTCCTCTTTAAGGCAATTCACTTTTAGATTTTCCCTTTTGAGGCTATTTTCTAAATCTTGTAGGTGTGCTTTATTCTTTTTTGTTTTTTTTTTAAAAAAATCTCTTCCGATTGTGTATTTTCAAATAGCCTGTCTTCGAGCTCACTAATTCTTTTTTCAGCTTAATTGATTCTGCTGGCAGATCCAGAGATGCTGACTGGGAGCCAGGGCCTAGAGTAGGAAACCTTAGGAATTTACTTGGTGCTCTATTCTACTGTGGGTGAGCTGGCACCCAAGCCACAAGACAAAGTCCTTCTCACTCTTATCTCCTCTTTCCATAAGCAGAAGGGTCTCTCCTCATGGCCACCCCAGACCTGTGGTGAATACTGCCTAACTACTGCCAGTGTTCATTCAAGGCCCAAGGGCTCTTCAGTCAGCTTGTGATGAATGCTGCCAGGCCTGGGACTCTCCTTTCTGGGCAGTGGATTTCCCTCTGGTCCAGGGCAGGTACAGAAATGCCATCCAAGAGCTGATGCCTGGAATCAGCTACCCCAAAAGCTCACTTGGTTCTCTCTCCCAATGTGGCTTAGGTGGTACCTGAAGTGCAAGACAAAGTCTCCCTTACTCTTCCCTAGCCTTTTATCAAGCAGGAGTCTCTCCCCATTGCCTCCATAGCTGGGAAGGTGCTGGGTCAAAACTGAAGCCAGCACATGTCTTCAGTCTCCCCCAAGACCCATGGCTTGCTTCCTGGGTATCACTGCTGATTATTCAGGGCCCAAGGGCTCTTTAGTCAGCAGGTGATGAATCCTTCCAGGACTTGGTCCTTCTCTTCAAAGCAGTTGGTTTCCTTCTGTCCCAGGGTGTGTCCAGAAATGTTATCCAAGATCGAAGGCCTGGAATGGGGGGCCTCAGGACTCTGCCTTGTACCCTATCCTACTGTGGTTGAGCTGGCATCCAAGTTGCAAGACAAAGTCCTCTATACTCTTCCCTCTCTTCTTCTCAAGTGTAGGGAAGGAGTCTCTACTGGAGCTGTGAGCTGTGCTGCTGAGGGTTGGCAGAGAGGTGGCACAAGCACTCCCTTGGCCACTCCAGCTGGTGTCTCATTGGGTAGCATGCTCCCCAAGTCCACCACTGTCTCTGAGCCCAGCACAGCACCAGGATTTGGTCAAGAATTTCAGTCCTTGTGGCCTGGACTGCTTTATTTAGGAACCCCAGAGCATTTAGCCCATGGCAGCAAGACTTGCCAGAAGTCAGGTTCTGATCGCTGGGATGGGTGATTCCCCTCTGGCTAGGGCTGGTTTATATGTTCCTTTTGTGAAAACCTGCTGAGTTTTTTCTATTTTCCCGGTGTTTCTTTCTTCTGTGACAGGGCAGCATTGAGTTCCAATGCAAAGTTCTGCAATCATTGTGTTCTCCTTCCTCCAAGTACACAGATTCTTTCTCTGCACTATGAGGCTACTTTAGGGAATGGCAAAGAGTGGCATTGGCAATTTAAGACTGTCTTTACTACCCTCTTCAATGCCTCCTGCAATAATATGAAGTTAAAACCAAGTACTGTGATTGCTTACCTGATTTTTGGTTCGTATGAAGGTGCTTTTAGTGTGTGGATGTTTGCTCAGTTTCGTGTTTCTGTAGCAGGGATAATCAATGAAGTCTTCTATTTGACCATCTTGCCATGCCTGTCTGTCTGGAGACCACACTCTTGTTTAGCTTCATCCCCTGCCCCATCCTACTTTCCTCATTCCCCTTTTCCGAAAAGGACTTCTTCAACAGATTTTGTGAACTTGAATTCCCATCTCAGGCTCTGCTTCAAGGGAACATGACTCAAGACAACTATCTTGCTTTCTGACTTTAGCCACTAAAAGCATCTTCCATTTCTACTCATCTTTTCTATTATTTACCCTGTTATCTTTAATCTTACTTCCCTTTAATTCCCCACCATTTGCTTCTTACCTTTTTAGGGCTTCTGATAAGTCTCAGAGTTGCTTCTCCTGGAGACAGACATGTGATGCATCTTTGGTTTGTAGTTGATTGGAATAACCAGAACATGTTTCTTCTTCTTAGCAATGAGCACCCTCAAAGATGCTGCATGAGCTAGAAGCTCATTCAAAGTGAATGTTCCTGATAGAAAGGCCTAGTACTGGCAGCAGATTGAGACCCTGCCTTTCTTTTCCACCATCTATTTGCCTGCTAGAGGCAGGAAGCTTCAGGAGATGGAATGACCTTTTCCAAAGATTTGTTTTCAGTATAGTGTCTAGAGCTTCCCTTTCCCAGAGCTAATCTCTGGAAATAAATAAATTATATTTCTGGTAATAAAAATTGTTCAAGCTGTTCCAATGATCCCAGAACACCAGAGGGCCACTAAACAAACTGAAGGAGAAGTTGTAGTTTGGTGATCTCCAAATAATAAGACAAACTAAATGTATTTTTGTGCTATATTCATACTCATACTTACAGTTTTGTGGCCAAATAAGTAGGATAAACTCTTCCTAAACAAAAACTAAACAGGTTTTACTTTTACTAAAAAAAAATTTACTGCAAGTCTTCTCAGAGATTTTTTAAAAATATGCTAATGTACACTAATGTACACTAAATCTGGAGGGGCACATAGCATGTAGCACTTACCAAGCTTATTTTATAACACATCTCCTTTTCCTTTTTTCTTTTTAGTAGAACATCTTACAAGGCTGTTATATGAAACACACAGATACAACCATGCAACAATTGTGGCCAACAAATATTTGTTAAGCACTGTTTTTGTACATAGAACTTTTATTGGGGAAACTCACCCCCAATATTTCAACATAGGTTCTTTCTATTTTCCATAAGTGTTGGCCAGCTTAGAAATAGAGAGACAGTTAAAAGAGAGGAATTTTACAGCTGGGCCACCAGGGGTGACATCACATATTGGTAGGACTGTGGTGCCCGCCTGAGTCTCAGACCAGCAAGTTTTTATTAAGGGTTTCAAAAGGGGAGGGAGTGTAAGAACAGGGAGTAGGTACAAAGATCACATGCTTCAAAGGGCAAAAAGCAGAACCACTTATAATGGTCTAACAAAGATCACAGGGCAAAGGGCAAAAGCAGAAGCACTGATAAGCATCCGACAAAGATCACAAGGCAAAGGGGAAAAGCAGAACCACTGATAAGGGTCCAACAAAGATCACAAGGAAAAGGGCAAAAACAGAATCACTGATAAGGGTCTATGTTCAGCAGTGCAGGTATTGTTTTGATAAACATCTTAAACAACAGAAAACAGGGTTCGAGAACAGAGAATCAGTCAGACCACAAATTTACCAGGGCAGAGTTTTCACCACCCCAGTAAGCCTGAGGTTTCTACAGGAGACCAGGGCGTATCTTAGTCCTTATCTCAACTGCACAAGACAGACATTCCCAGAGCGGCCGTTTATAGACCTCCCCCCAGGAACACATTCGTTTCCCAGGGTATTAATATTAATATTCCTTGCTAGGAAAAGAATTTAGTGATATCTTTCCTACTTGCACATCCATTTATAGGCTGTCTGCAGGAAGAAAAATATGGCTTTTTATGCCCGACCCTGCAGGCAGTCAGACCTTATGGTTGTCTTCCCTTGTTCCATAAAAATTGCTGTTATTCTCTTCTTTTTCAAGGTGCAATGATTTCATATTGTTCAAACACACATGTTTTATAATCAGTTTGTACAGTTAACACAATTATCACTGTGGTCCTGAGGTGATGTACATCCTCAGCTTATGAAGATAACAGGATTAAGAGATTAAAATAAAGATAGGCATAAGAAATTATAAAAGTATTATTTGGGAACTGATAAATGTCCATATTAAGATGAAATCTTCACAATTTATGTTCCTCTGCCATGGCTCCAGCTGGTCCCTCCGTTTGGGGTCCCTGACTGCCTGCAACAAACTTTGATATAAGTATTTCAGGAGACGAGATAGCATTTGTGCACTAGTCAGGACTCCTTCAGTTGTAAGAGATTTAAAATCCAGTTTTAGCTAGCTTAAGTAAAAAAATAGAATCTATTGACTCAAGAAACTTGAAAGGTGAAAGACTGGGCTTACTTTGAATAGCAGAATCAAGGTGTTCAGATGACATTATTAGATCTTTCCATTTCTTGTCTCTTCTTTGCTTCATTATAAGACAGGCTCTATCTACATGCCAATCGTCTTAGATTGGGTTTCTAGGAAACAGATTCTGGAATGGAGAGTTGCATGAAGATTTATTGTGGAGAGCTCTGGAGAATTATACCCATGCAGAAATGAGAAAGACATAATTGGGCAGAAGAAGAAACTGATCTGCCATTTTTGAACCTACAGGGAACTCTGAAACTCTTCAGATTTGTCCCCAAGTTGAAGCAAATAGTCTATGCCTCAATGGCTATGGGCTGCTCCATGAGAGGAGGCATAACTTTGATGAAGTGTTTCCTTGTGGTAGAGAGAAGTTCCTGGTCAGAGGCAGCTCTGAGCCATCAGCAGCCAGCACCTCCAGCATTTGAGGGAATACATATGTTTGCCCCAAATAGGATGGCTGGACGGAGCACCACAGAGTCCACTACAGTCAACAAACATAACCCTGACAGCTCAAGCCTCAACCTTTTTACTCAATATTTCAGGAGAAGAGAGACTTTCTCTTATGTGATATTTGTGGAAAAAAGGATACTTATGTTATCCAGCCTGGATTCCTATTCCCCTTGTAACAGGAGAGATGGAGGTCATGTGGTTGACAGCTCCACCACATATGGGAGGGCCAGTCCTCAAAAGAAATACATGTTGCACAGATGAAAAAGGGAATCAGTGTCAACTATAATCTTCAAAATCTTATTGCATTGCAGAATGAGAAAGCACATCAACAAATGGTGAGCAATAGTACAAAAGAGTTTATTGTAAATACTTGTAAAAACTATGATGTAAGGCCACTCAGTCATCTTGTTTCATAGGTTAAAATGGGAAAGAGAAATTTGTTTCTAAATTACATTATTACTATTAAATCTATATTCTATAATATTGTGATACTGAAGGTGACTGTATATATGGTGTAGTGTGGATTGGTCTGTTTTAAGAATAGACAAAAACATAAAAAATTATATAAGTTGGAATAATTTCCAACCTACTGTATACAGAAATACTCTCCTGTGAACATTGTCCCCTAACTACATTCATTATTCATCTAAATATTTATACTGCTTAATTAATAATAATATACTTGTTTATATTTATTGAATGCGTATTATTTGAAGATTCTATTAAGCAGTTGATATGCATCATTCAATCAATCTTTATGACAACTCTGACATAAGTATCATTAGTATTCCCATTTTACAGGTAAGAGAACTGAGGTTAGATGAAGTAATTTTGCTAATGTCTCACAAGTAATAAACAGGATTTGACTCTAAAACCTGGTGCTTAACTCCCTTGCTATGTTGCTTTATTACTAAAGTTAACTTTTTTCTTTGATTGGATCCTTTCAGAAACAAATTCTTATTTTACTTGGAAGCTTAATTCCTTGAATCTTGTATGGTAAATTAAAGAATTTTGGCAGAATTTAAAATGCGATGAAGATATCTTCAAATTATATTCATTAACTTATTTCATGAGATATCCTTTTCCTATATGGTAACCATGTCCTTAATATTTTAAGATTAAAATGGACTTTAGAAATAGTATTACAGCAGCATAAAAAATAACACAGGCTAAAAAATTAATCCTGACTATGATCATGTCATCAACGTTTATCTCTTTGTGTTTCATCATGGATCTGGTGCACAGGAAGATCTAATTTTTACCTTCTTGTATCCATGACAGAGCTGTTAGATTGAACCACATGAAATGTTCAACATTTGACCATTTTACCTACAAAAATGATAATTTGATACATTCAATCTGAAATTTTTCACACTTAGTGTTAACATTTTTCCATGTTGTTATGTTGCCTTCATACTTGTCATTTTAATGAATGTCTAATGTTCCATCAAGTAAAAGATCACATAACCATTCTGTTTATTGTTCTTAGTTTTTTACTATTATAAGTGGATATCTTTATACATAGACATTTTCCTGTTTTTTGGATTATTTCTTTAGGATAAATTCTTAGTGATGAAATTACTGGATCTAAGAAAATTAATACTTTTTGGCATTTTATATGTATAGTTAAATCACTTTACAAACATAATCTACTTAAATTGCAGTCAACAGTATGTAAATGTACAAACTTAATCAGAACTTGGATAGCCTTGAGTATTATCATTATTTTAGCTAATATAATAGGTGTAAAATGGTGTTAATAAACATTTTAATTTGTTTTTCTTTGATCACAGCAAGGTGGAACATTTTTGCATATGTTTGCTTACTAAGCTCGATTCCTCTTGCATAGATGATCAGATCCTATTCTTTACTCATTCATCTATTAAGCATCTTATTTTATATAATAATTGTACATTTCATACAATATGAATATTAACCCTTTATCTTTCTTTTAGAAGTATGTTAATGCCCTGTTTTTCTTTTAAATTTCATGATATTATTTAAGAAGTTACAAGGTAGATTTCCTTATAGCATAGTCTGAATTATTTTCATCAATTAAAGTTGAGAAAGTTTTAATTCCTGCACATATTTAAACATATTTTTAAAAATTTCACAAATTTGCCATATTTCATAAAATTTAAATATTCTTTTTTGGTGATCTAAAATTTATTTGATTTATGATATAAGCTGAGGCTATGAACTAATTTTGTTTTAAATTAGCTAATCAGATATCCCCAAACCTTTTCTTAAATAAGTTTTTTTCCCCATCGTTCTGTGATACTTTCTCTAAGACTATAATCTAAAACCATTTAATAGAATCTATTTCTGGAGCATTCATTTGGTTCCACATTTTAAAAAACAGTGCCAGATGTATTTTAATACTGTAAACCAAAAATAAAATTCTAAGTCCCCCAACCAATTGAATGGAGCCACCCCCTCTCCTAACCTGCCCCACCAAGAGAATCCCAAAGAAACCTGAAAAACTAAAGTTCAAGCCATGGTGGGAAGGGAGGTCAGATATGCCTCATCATACCGCCTCCCTTTGGAGTTTAGGCTCAACTGACCAACATTAACATTAAAAGAGAGATCATAAGATTGACCAGACAGACTCTCTGTAGCAATAAGGTACTAAATTTTAACCCAACCTTGGTATAGCATCACATGACAGATAGTAGGCATTAAAGAAAATCAAAGTATTTTACCTCAAAATATATTTCTCAGACATATTTTGAAATGGCTCTGCAAAGCCATCTCTGGTGGGGAAAATTTGCATTCTGTAGAGAATCTCCTTGCCTTTATAGGTCTTTTCTGGATCCAGGAGAGATTTAACTAAGAGTCTAACACCTTTAAAGTCCTAAAAGATATTTACCATGTATTCTCTCTGAAGCCGTCTGCTTAGATGCTTCATCCATGTAACAAGAACCTTGGCTTCCACAACCCCATTCCCCACCCCCATCTTAACTCAATCATTTATTTCTGCTGACTTCAACTCTTCAGGCAAAACTTAACTCTTTTAACCAGCTGCCAATCAGGAAGTCTTTGAATCCACCTATGACCTATGAACCCTCACTTTGAGATATTCCACCTTTTTGGGCCAAACCAGTGTACACCTTACATGTATTGATTTATGTTTTTGCCTGTAACTTCTGTATACAACCAAATCACCTCAGGCACACATTTTCAGGACCTCTTGAGATGATACCCCAAGCCATGATCAGTCGTATCTGGCTCAGAATAAACCTCTTCAACTATTTTAACAGAGTTTGGCTTTTTTCATCAACAATACCTGATAAAATGGTCTCTTTTAATGCTTTTCAAACTGAGAATATTTAAAATACATTAAAATTATTATTATTTTTAAAAAAAGCTCCTGGATGTATTTATTTTTGGAAGGTTTTTTTATATCTCTATCTCCTTCAGTTCAGCTCTGATTTTGGTTATTTTCTTGTCTCTCCTAGCTTTGGGGTTTGCTTGCTCTTGGTTCTCTAGTTCTTTTAGTTGTGATGTTAGGTTGTTAACTTAAGATCTTTCTAACTTTTTGATGTTGGCATTTCGTGCTATAAATTTTCCTCAACACTGATTTAGCTGCCTCCCAGAGATTCTGGTACCTTGTATATCTGTTCTCATTAGTTTCAAAGAATTTCTTCATTTCTTCCTTAATTTCATTATTCACCCAAAAGTCAATCAGAAGCAGGTTGTTCAATTTCCATGTAGTTGGATGGTTTTGAGTGAAATTCTTAATATTGAGTTCTAATCCTGTTGCACAGTGGTCAGAGGGACTGTTTGTTATAATTTCATTTCTTTTGCATTGGTCAGAGAGACTGTTTGTTATAATTTCATTTCTTTTGCATTTGCTTAATGTTTTGCTTCTAATTATGTGATCAGTTTTAAAGTAAGTGTCATGTGGTGAGGAGAAGAATGTATATTATGTTGTTTTTAGTTGGAGAGTACCTTAGATATCTATCAGTTCCATTTGATCCAGAGCTGAGTTCAGGTCCTGAATATCTTTGTTAATTTTCTGTCTTGATGATCTGTCTAATATTGTCAGTGGAGTCTTAGTGTCTACCACTGTTATTGTGTGGGAGCCCACGTCTCTTTGAAGGTCTCTAACAACTTGCTTATGAATCTGGGTGCTCTTGTATTTGGTGCATATATATTTAGGATAGTTAGCTCTTCTTGTTGAATTGAACCCTTTACCATTATGTAATGCCCTTTTTTGTCTTTTTTGACCTTTGTTGATTTAAAGTCTGTTTTGTCAGAAACTAGGATTGCAACCACTGCCTTTTCTGTTTTCCATTTGCTTGGTAACTTTTCCTCCATCCCTTTATTTTGACCCTATGTGTGTGTCCCTGCATGTGAGGTGAGTCTCTTGAAGACAGCATACTGATGGATCTTAATTCTTTATTCAGCTTACCATTGCATGGAGGAACATCCCTCAAAATAATAAGAGCCATTTATGACAAACCCACAGCCAGTATCATACTGAATGGGCAAAAAATGGAAGCATTCCCCTTGAAAAGCAGCACAAGACAAGGTTGCCCTCTCTTACCACTGCTATTCAACATAGTATTGGAAGTTCTGGCCGGGGCAATCAGGCAAGATAAAAAAAATAAGGCATATTCAAATAGGAAGAGAGGAAGTCAAACTATCTTTGTTTGCAGATGACATGATCCTGTATCTAGAAAACCCGATTATCTCAGCCCAAAAGCTTCTTAAGCTGATAAGCAACTTCAGCAAAGTCTCAGGATACAAAATCAATGTGCAAAAATTGCTAGTATTCCTATACACCAACAATAGGCAAGCTGACAGCCAAATCACAAATGAACTCCCATTCACAGTTGCCACAAAAAGAATAAATTATCTAAGAATACAGCTAACAAGGGAAGAGAAGGACCTCTTCAAGGAGAACTACAAACCACTGCTCAAAGAAATCAGAGATGACAAAAACAAATGGGAAACATTCCATGTTTATGGATAGGAAGAATCAGTATTGTAAAAATGGCCATATTGGCTGGGTGAGGTGGCTCATGCCTGTAATCCCAGCACTTTGGGAGGCCGAGGCAGGTGCATCATAAGGTGAGGAGATCGAGACCATCCTGGCTAATACGGTGAAACCCAGTCTCTACTAAAAACACAAAAAATTAGCCAGGCGTGGTGCAGCACCTGTAGTCCCAGCTACTTGGGAGGCTGAGGCAGCAGAATGGCATGAACCTGGGAGGTGGGGCTTGCAGTGAGCTGAGATCATGCCACTGTACTCCAGCCTGGGTGACAGAGCTAGACTCCATCAAAAAAAAAAAAGGGCCATATTGATAAAAAAATTTATAGATTCAATGCTATTCATATTAAGCTACCATTGACATTCTTCAGAGAATTAGAAAAAAACTATTTTAAAATTCTCATGGAACCAAAAAAGAGCCCAAATAGCCAAGGCAATCTTAGGCAAAAAGAACAAAGCTGGAGCCATCATGCTACCTGATATTACAAGGCTACAGTAACCCAAACAGCATGGGACTGGTGCAAGAACAGACACATAGACCAATGGAACAGAATAGAGAATCCAGAAATAAGACTGCACATCTATAACTCTCTGATCTTCGACAAATCTGACAAAAATAAGCAATGGGGAAAGGATTCCCTATTTAATAAATGGTGCTGGGAGAACTGGCTAGCCATATGCAGAAAATTGAATCTGGACCCCTTCCTTACACCTCATACAAAGATTAACTCAAGATGGATTCCAGACTTAAATGTAAAACCCAAAACTATAATAACCCTAGTAGAAAACCTATCCAATATCGTTCAGGACACAGGCATGGACAAAGATTTCATGTTGAAGACACCAAAAGCGATTGCAATAAAAGCCAAAATGGACAAATGGAATCTAATTAAAATAAAGAGTTTCTGCACAGTAAAAGAAACTAACAGCAGAGTAAACAGACAACCTACAGAATGGGAGAAAATTTTTACAACCTATCCATCTGACAAAGGTCAAATATCCAGCATCTATAAGGAACTTAAACAAATTTACAAGAAAAAAACAACTACATTAAAAAGTGAGCAAAGGACATGAACAGACACTTCTAAAAAGGAGACATACATGTGGCCAACAAACATATGAAAAAAAAACCCAACATCACTGATTATTAGAGAAATGCAAATCAAAACCACAATGGGATACCATCTCACGCCAGTCAGAATGGCTATTAATAAAAAGTCAAAAAACAGATGCTGGCGAGGTCGTGCAGAAAAAGGAACGTTTTTACACTGTTGGTGGGAGTGTAAATTAGTTCAACCACTGTGGAAGATAGTGTGGTGATTCCTCAAAGACCTAGAGGCAGAAATACCATTCAGCCCAGCAATCCCATTACTGGGTATGTTCCCAAAGACATATAAATTGTTCTGTTATAAAGATACATGCACACATATGTTCATTGCAGCACTATTCACAATAACAAAAACATGGAATCAACCTAAATGCCCATCATTGATAGACTGGATAAAGAAAATGTGGTACATGTACACCATGAAAAATACTGTGCAGCCATACAAAGGAATGAGATCACATCCTTTGCAGGGACATGAATAGAGCTGGAGGCCATTATCCTTAGCAAATAAATGCAGAAACAGAAGACCAAATACCACATGTTCTCACTTATAAGTGGGAGCTGAATGATGAGAATACATGGACACATTGAGGGGAACAACACACACTGGGGCCTGTCAGAGGGTTGGGGGTGGGACCCTGGGTAATGGGATGATCTGTGCAGCAAACCATTATGGCCTATGTTTGCCTATGTAACAAACCTGTATATCCTGCACATGTACCCCTGAACTTAAAAGTTGTATGTTAAAAAAAATATGTCCCTCTTTTTCTTCTTTGGCTAATTTCATATTTGACAATTTCATAACTTGGTCAGGTTAAAAAAGAGTGTATCAATTTTCCTTTGCTGCTGTAAAATAATACCACAAGCTTAATGGCTTAAAACAAAGCCAATTTATTTTTACCTTACAGTTCTATAGGTTAGACAAAACTGGTCTGACACTGGTCTCACTTAGCTAAAATCAAGATGTCAGGAGGGCTGTGTTCTTTTCTGGAGGCTCTGGGAGATAATCAATTTCCTTGCTTTTTCCACATTCTAGAGGCTTCCCACATTCTGTGGCTCGTGGACCCCTTCCTCCACCTTCAAAGGTAGCAATGGTGCATCTTTCTGACCATTTTTTCTCCCTGAGCACATCCAATAAAGATTCTCCAATTTTAAGGAGGCAGGTAATTAGATTAGGCTCCTTTGGATATTCCAGGATATTCCTGCCATTGTAAGGTCTTCACCCTTCATCACATCTGCAAAGTTTCTTTTGCCTTTTGAGATAACATATTCACAGGTTCTGGAGATTATGATGTGGGCATATTTGGGGGACCATAAATTTACCTGCCACAAATAGCATTAGAATTTTGTTTGGAAGTCTGTTAAGTATGTGTTAAAGAATCCTGGCAGAATTGGCATTTTACAAAATTTCATCCATCAGTAAGGTGTAGTTCAATCTTCATGGTGATCTCCTGGTGACATTTTGAGGTTTCCTTTCATAATTCTATAGACCCTATCTCATTAATTATACTCCTTAAACTTCCATATTGTGTGTTGTTATTGTAAAGAGGATTTCTCTTTGCCCATATTCCTTCCTAGTATATTTTTCTAATAAGTTATCCTGAATGTCCTTAATTCTTCATGAAAATGTATTCCCTAATGTGATATCAATCTGGCATCCACTCTACAAGGAGAAACATATGCTAGCAATACATAGTGCAGTGTGAATGCAGCTCCTAGGGAGTCAGCCCAGCTATGCCATATTGAGAAATCTCCATTTTCATTATTCATTTGAAAAGATGCAAAAATGCTGAGCACTAAGGTGACCTTCAAAGCTTAAGAAAGGTTGCTGAACACTGTTTGACCTAGTTTGCTCAGTGTCCTGAGCAGAAGGACACCCAGCAGTTCAGGAGCTGCCCTGGCAAAGGGAAGTGGCATATGGGCCTGGGGTTGAGAGACAATGTTTTGCTTAGGGACCTTGCACAGACCCTCTCTCCAAATGATTGATTACTTTCTATTTCAGCAGGTTGCAGTTTGCAATCCACTTCCTTCTGAGTTTTAAATTCATGTTGAAAAAAAAAACCTTGTTATGCAAAGGAAGAATCTCTGGGACTGGGAAACAGGAGACCTGGTTTCAGTCTTAACCAAGAGGTTGATTGAGCCATGTGGTAGTGAGGAGGTCATTTAATTCCACAGAGGATCAGTTCTCTTATTTGTGAACATGGGAGGGTGGTAGTGATGATAGGATTGGACTAGATCGGTCAGTCTATAAACTGATCGAGAGTTTATAAAAGACAAAATCCATTTGAAGAAGGAACAAAGCATCAATCGTTTCAGTTCACATTTTTTGTTTCTTCACATTGATTCTAGGATAACCGTTAGGAGGCAGAAGCTCTTTTTG
The DNA here is from genome assembly GCF_028858775.2 of Pan troglodytes. Lineage (NCBI taxonomy): Eukaryota > Metazoa > Chordata > Mammalia > Primates > Hominidae > Pan > Pan troglodytes. Next base: position 38,152,718 of record NC_086015.1, read on the forward strand.
ACCCTGTTACTTTTACTTGAGAGCTAATTCTTATCTCAGTCTGTAGGCCCTTGAGAAGTCTCAAAATTTCCACTTTAAGTAGTGATGGAGGGACTTGACATTCCTACTAAATGACAGATACACAGGATTAAAAACACATCACTCTTCTTACACTGGATCCTCCAGCCTGTGTTCCACAGGAAGCCTTTGCTGCAGAGGCCTGAAGGAGAACCCTTACAGGCTTATCTTCAGGACCCAAATAAAATCTGGGTGGATCTGACTTGCCAAGTTAATCCTTCTCTTTCACTCTGTTTGTACATTGATCAATCTTGATCTTTTGTCTCTTCACCAACTATTGTTCTTCCCTGCAAACCAGGAGCTCTAATGTCTGACTAGCAGGGAGTGGCCAATGGGATCCAGAGAATGGCTTGGAATAGCAATAACCTCAGTCTCCAACTCACCAGATCACAGTGTTTTTTGTGGCAATTTGACTCATGGCTCATCTTAGTATCAGTGCTCCATGCATAGAGCTTGGTGGGTGAGGCCCAATCTCATAGGGAGAGGTAGCAAAATGCTGGAATTAGGTACAATTTCTTCAAATTTGAGTTTTCCTTCCTTCTTCATATTTGGAATCCTTTTTATCTCCTGCCATAGGAAGCATCCAGACTGCAGCTGGAGGGAAAAGCTGACTTATCAGATAACTCTGCTGTTGTTAGAGGCATTGAGATAACCACTAACCCTTCCCTGGGTTCACAGAATGAGCCAAATGCCTAGAAATCCCAGGGAGCAGGTCATAGCATTGGGCTTGCAGTTGTAACAACAACAACAACAACAACAACAACAACAACAACAACAGCAACAACACATCTTTATTGAGCATCTTTATAAGCCAGTCACTGTGTATATGGAGACTTAACTTGAAGAGTGCAGACTCTTGTTTGGAATTCAGACATGGAAATATTTAATTTTAGTGTGGCATGACATGAATGATAACAATAAGGCAAATATCTTGCTCTTGACTTGCTAGGCTGAGAAACTAATTTCTGGAAGTCCACTGAGCCTAGTGATGAAGAGACCCCTGAGGACTGATACGTTCCTTATATATCAAAATGTGTGGTATTCTATTTCGAGGCTTCAATAGAGGGCAGGGGCAATTTTTTCTTTTATATTTTTATTTTTATACTTTTTGCAGTATATATTATTTGCATTAAAAAATTTGGAATCAGACAGACTTGGTTTAGGATTCTAGCTTTCTCATTTATTAGCTTCGTGGTCTTGGAAAAGTTTCTTAATCTCTCTGAACTTCATGTTCTCTGTGAAGATTCACTGAGATAATGCACATAATGTTCTTAGTTACTTGTCTGGCACTTACTAAATGTCAGCTCTCATTATTGCTGTTATTATTATTGCCTGAAAATTAGAGCAATATGACAAAGGGAACTGAGATTTTGGACTTCAATCTGATCAATCAAATTGGGCTATTCAGTGGGGTGCAAGTGATGGGAATCATAACAGAAAGCTATTCTAGTATTCCAGAAAGTCAGGAAACTGTAAGCTGGCATGGTCACAGAGGAACCATCAACTTCAGAGGAAGAACTCAGGGTCTCAGACCATAGGCTGGCAGGTTGCCCTGGCCTAAAGCCCTGGCCTGTAAGAAAGACTAGAGAGAGAGGGGGAAACTCAGAACTGCACTTCATATGAGGAAATCTCCAGAGAGCCCTATGGAGAAGAAAAGGAAAAAATCAATGCTGTTGCACAACCTTGGCTTTTGACAAGAGACTACTTTATATAATAGCATGTCAGAAAAGGAGGAGACCTCAATTTGAGGGCCAAAGGGTTAGAGAGGGTGGCCCAGGTGGGACTGAGCCAAGGCCTCAGCTGCCAGACCAGATCAGAATTCAGAGGTACCAGATGTAGCAGATGGCTGCACCGGCAGGCTGTCTGACTTCCTCGTAAGCTGTGAACATGGGTGGGAGTCAAGCTCTATGTTTCCTTACATAGTTGCATTGAACTGAGTGTAGAAATATGGACTTAAGGGAAGGACTTCCTTAAAAGCATTTTAAAAAAGAAATGAAGATTGAAGGATCTGCATGCAAAAACACAACTTTATTTAAGTGTAGGTGAGAGGAAGAGAATTGGCTCTGTGGAGGGAAGTTGGGAAGAGGCACCTTTCATCATCCATTCACTTTGGCATTTGTTTCATTTCCCTGACATTTTGCAGATGACTTTATCTTTTCTCAGGAATTTCCTTGTTTATTCTTCTGTTTTGGAATAATCCTCCCAATATTCTTTCCAAAGAAGGAGTATATTTGTCTTTGTCCTGGAATTTATTCACAACCTCAAACCTTGCCTGTGGCCAGAAACACAGTTTATATTCTGTTTCTGGGTTTATTGACAATCTTCGGGCAGATTCTTAAATAGGCATCTAAACCTTAGTTTTGTGGGTAGAGATATAGGCTCAGACCAATGACCACTGTATTCATAGCCTGGAATTAAAGGATTGGGCTGTATAGTGAATAGCATGCATGCTCTGCTACTCACAGGCTGATTGTTAATTGGACATATTATTTTGCCTCTCTGAGGCTTAGTTTCCCTGTTTGTACTTTCTGGTATGAAATTCCATGTACTCTATTGAGTTATTGAGGGGAGTTGCTGGGATAAATTATATAAATCTTTTAACCTATAGTAAGTGATTAATAAATGTTAATTATTCTTATTATCCATGTCCCAAATACAACCTCACTGTTAACCCATATATTTATTCCTTTGCAAACAGACCAATAAACTTCAGGTGAGAGAAGATAATTGGCTTTCTCAGAAAACACTTGAATATCTTTTACTTTGCTGGGTAAATTTTTCTGCTCATATTTATTTGCTGTCAGAGAAGCATTTTGAAATAAAAGTTTTTAAGGACCAGACATGGTGAGTCATGCCTGTAATCCCAGAACTTTGAGATGCTGAGGTGGGAGAATCTTGAGACCAGCCTGGGGAACATAGGAAGGCTCCATCTCTAGAACAACGACAAAATTAGCCAGGTATAGTGACCTCATACCTGTAGTCCCAACTACTCAGGAGGCTAAGGTAGGAGGATTGCTTGAGCCAAAAAGGCCCAGGTTGTAGTGAGCCATGATCATACTACTGCTTTCCAGACTGAATGGCAGAATGAGACCCTGTCTCAAAACAAAACAAAACAAAAATGTTTTAAAGGGAAGATGGAGATAATGAATCCTGGTAGAAGTAGGCTGATAAAAATCAGAATAGACAGAAAGGGAGAGGTTTGAGACATTCCCAAGAGAGAGTCATTTGGATTTTGTGCTCTTTCAAAGATGAGTTCATCTTAAAGTGGACTCTAGACCAAATGGACCTAACAGACATTTACAGAATATTCTACTCTATAACCACAGAATATGCATTCTTCTCATCTGTGCTTGCCCAAGGCAAGTCTAAATAAATTTTAAAAAGTGAAAATCACATCAAACATCTTCTCAGACCACAGTAGCATAAAACTAGAAATCAATATGAAGAGGAGCTCTCAAAGCTGTATAAATACATGGAAATTAAATAACCTACTCCTTAATGATCTTTGAACAAACAACAAAATTAAGGTGCAAATTTTAAAAAGTTTTGAAACAAATGAAAATAGAGACACAATATACCAAAACCTCTGGGGTATGGCAAAAGCAGTGCTAAGAGGGAAGTTTATACTGTTAAATGCCTAGATTAAAAAGATAGATCTCAGATAACAACCTGATGTCATAACCTCAAGGAACTAGATAAACAAGAATAAACCAAAATTAAAGCTAGCAGAAGAAAAGAAATAACAAAGAACAGAGCAGAACTAAATGACATTGAGACCAAAAATGCAATAGAAAAAGTCAAGGAAACAAAAAGTTGGTTATTTGAAAAGACAAACCAAATTGCCCAGGGATTTGCTAGACCACTAGTTAGATTAACCAAGAAAAAAGAGAGAAGATTCAAATAAGCACAATGAGAAACAATAAAAGTGACATTACAACTGAAACTACAAAAATACAAAAGATTATCAGAGTCTACTATGCGCATCTCTATGCACACACATTAAAAAACCTAGAGAAAATGGATAAATTCCTGGAAGCATATGACCTCTTAAGATTGAATTAGGAAGTAGTAGAAATTCTGTATAGACCAGTAATGAGTAGTGAAAATAAATCGGTCATAATAAAACCTTCCACCAACAACATAAAAAAGCCCAGGATCAGATTAATTCATAGCCAAATTCTATCAGACATGCAAAGAAGAATTGGTACAAATTTTACTGAAACTCTTCCAAAAAATTACAGAGGAGGAATCTTCCCTAACTCATTCTATGAAGCCGGTATCACCCTGATACCAGAGCTGGGTAAGGACACATCAAAAAAAGAACACTACAGGCAAATATCACTGATGAACACAGATGCAAAAATTCTCAACAAAATACTAGCAAACCAAATCCAACAGCTCAAAAAAAAGGTAATAAACCATCACCAAGTGGACTTTATTCTAGGGATGCAAGGATGGTTCAATACAGGCAATTCAATCAATGTGATTCACCACATAAAAAGAATTAAAAATAAAAACCATATGATCATCTCAATAGATGCAGAAAAAGCACTTAATAACATTCAGAATCACTTCATGATAAAAACAATCATCAAACTAGGCATTGAAGGAACATACCTCAAAATAATAAAAGCCATATATGACAAACCCACAGGCAACATCATACTGAATAGGAAAACTTTGAAATCATTTCTCCTAAGAACTAGCACAAGACAAGGATGCCCATTTTCACCACTCTTACTCAACATAGTACTGGAACTCCAACCTAGAGCAATCAGGCAAAAGAAAGAAATAAAAGACATCCATTAAGAAAAGAGGAAGTCAAATTATCTCTGTTGGCTGATGATATGATCTTATACCTAGAAAAACCTGAGGACTCCTCCAAAAGACTCCTGGATTTGAAAAATGAATGCAGTAAAATCTCAGGATACAAAATCAATGTATAAAAATCAGTAGCATTTCTATACACCAGTAACAATCAAGCTGAGAACAAAATCAAAAGTCAGTCTCATTTATGATAGGCCAAAAATACTTAGGAATATACTTAACCAAGGAGTTGAAAGATCTCTACAAAGAAAACTATCAACACTGATTTTATTAAAATGACCAATCTCCTCAAAGCAATATATAGATTCAATGCAATTCTTATCAAAATGCCAAGATCATTTCTCACAGAATTAGAAAAAACAATCCTAAATTTTATATGAAACCAAAAAGGAGCCCAACTAGCCAAACCATCCTAAGCAAAAGGAAACAAAGTTGGAGGCATCACATTACCTGACTTCAAATGATAATACAAGGCTATAGTAACCAAAACAATAAGGTGCTGATATACAAACACACACAATAGATCAATGCAACAGAATAGAGAACCCCAAAATAAAGCCACATACCCATGCCAGCTGATTTTCAACAAAGTCAACAAAAACATACACTGGGGAAAGGATACCCAATTCAATAAATGGTGCTGGAAAATTGAATTGTCATATGCAGAACAATGAAAGTGGATCCCTATCTCTCACCATACACAAAAATTAATTCAAGATGGATTAAAGGCTTAAATGTAATACCTGAAACTATAGAAACACTGGAAGAAAACCTAGGAAAAACTCTTCTGGACACTGGCCTCAGCAAAGTATTTATGACTAAGGTCTCGAAAACCAGTGCAACAAAACCAAAAATAGACAAGTGGGACTTAATTAAACTAAAAAACTTCTGCAAAGCAAAAGAAATAATCAATAAAGAGATAACCTGCAGAATGGAGAAAATATTCACAAACTATGCATCTGGCAAAGGACTAATATCCAGAATCTACAAGGAACTCAAACAACTCTACAAGAAAAAACCCAAATAACATCCTTAAAAAGTGGGCAAAGGACATGAACAGACATTTTTTAAAAGAAGACATACAGGCCACCATAAATATGAATAAATGCTCAACAACACTAGTCATCAGATAAATGTAAACTAAAGTCACAATGAGATACCATCTTCCACCAGTGAGAATGGCTATCATTAAAAAGTAAAAACAAACAAACAGATGTTGGCAAGGATGCAGAGAAAAGGGAACACTTATACACTGTTGGTGGAAATGTAAATTAGTACAAACTCCATGGAAACAGTATGGAGACTTCTCAAGTAACAAAAATTAGAACTACCATTTGACTTAGCAGTCCCACTACTGGGTATACACCCGAAGGAAAACAAATCATTATATCAAAGATTCCTGCACTGGTATGTTTATCACAGCATGATTCACAGCAGCAAAGATATGGAATCAACCTAAGTGCCCATCAGTGGAGGATTGAATAAAGAAAATGTGGTATACACACCACGGAATACCACTTAGCTATAAAATAGAATAAAATCATGTCTCTTGCCGCGACATGGATGCAGCTGGAGGCCATTATCCTAAGTGAAATAACTCAGAAACAGAAAGCCAAACATCACATATTCTTGCTTATAAGTGGGAGTTAAGTGATGTATACAAATAGACATACAGAGTAGAATAATAGATACTGAAGACTACAAAAGGTGGATGAGGGTTGAAAACAAACTTATTGGGTACAATGTTCACTATTTGGGCGATGGGTACACTAAAAACTCAGACGTCACTGGCCGGGCGCAGTGGCTCACGCCTGTAATCCCAGCACTTTGGGAGGCCAAGGCGGGCGGATCACGAGGTCAGGAGATTAAGACCATCCTGGTTAACATGGTGAAATCCCGTCCCTACTAAAAAATACAAAAAAATTAGCCAGATGTGGTGGTGGATGCCTGTAGTCCCAGCTACTCGGAGGCTGAGGCAGGAGAATGGTGTGAACCCAGGAGGCGGAGCTTGTGCCACTGCACTCCAGCCTGGGTGACAGAGCGAGACTCCGTCTCAAGAAAACAAACAAACGAACAAACAAAAACACAAAAAACCTCAGATGTCACCAACTATGCAATATATACGTGTAAAAAACCTGCACTTGTACACCTGAATCTGTAAAAATAAAAATAAAACATTAAAAAACAACAGAACAGCAAAACAAAGATAAGTGCATGTAGTCCATGAGAGCCCCTGGCCACATTCACTGGATGAGCAAAAAAAAAAAAAAAAAAGAAAAAAAAAGAAAACAAAAAAACCCAGCCCCAGTGTTACTGGACCAAAGCTCCCTAGGAAGCTGTATATTTGTTTGTGTGTGTGTGTGTGTGTGTGTGTGTGCACGCACACACACATGCATTTTCTGGTCTGTGAAATAAACCACGAAGGAACTGAAAAACTTGCCTTCTAGATTGGTTCACATCTTTCTCTGATTGGCTTCTGTGAAAGTCTGATTGATTTTCTATGATCTTCTGACATTCAGCACAAAAGCTCCCAGGGCAGGTTTTTGAGGATAATAGTGATGACCACATGGCCACTATTTACTGACCATGTGCTACTTGTTAGGTGATGTACTAGATACTTTGTATTCATTATCTCCAACCCTGACAGCAATTGTGAATTGCCCCCATTTTATGACATCTCTCTTTGCCTGGAGACTTATGATGAAACTGAGCCTCAGAGAGGTTAGGTGACTTATTCAAGCTCATAAGGGTTGCAAGTGGCAGAGTTTGAAGTTCAAACACTTGTCTGAATCCAAAACATTTGTTCCATCCCCCAAAACTGCTGTCCATTTCAAACCCGAACCAAAACCAAATGGCTTATTGAATGCTGCCTCCAGCATCCATCTGCCTCAGACCTGTATCTGTATCAGCACTAGAGTGTGGTGGTCAGTGGCAGGATGAGCCATTTTGTAAAGGCCTGGTGTGTACTCACTAGAGTTGGGTAGGGCCTGGAAGTGGTCTGGGCTCCAGGTGAGCTGGTAGTGCCCATGAGGTTAAGAGAATACTATTACCAGACAGAATAGCAGCAGGCTGAAGGCTGGAGGTTACATATCCCTGCTGGTGATTCTTTAATTCCATTGCTTTTTGCCTATGGACTCAGAATTAGGATTCCTATGTCTGCTGCCAGCCATCTTCTAGACCCAACTCATTAATCTGCTCTAAGTCTGCAAAAATCAGTGTTTCCTAATGCTTTTGGTTTGAGCCAACCAAGCTCCTGCAAAAATATGTGTTTTTTATCTTCTCAATGACCAAGTTTACTATATCAATTAATTTGAATATTTACGATTTTTTAAAAAAACAATAAACTCTATTGACTTTGCTGGAATCACTTTTGCTTTATTTCATCTCTTCTATTTCCCCCTTCTGTACTCGGTTTTTGTCAGTTCTCTTTCTTTTCTGAGATTTCTAGAGTTTACACTTATACCTTTAAATATAATTACCCTACTCCTTAGTTGATTTATCAGGTTTAAATATGTTTAGACTGCAGCCTAGAAAAGCTGACAAAGTTAGCATCTTTTCATCACCTTCTGCCTTTCTCCTCTCCACTTCCTCCCAATTTTTGTTAGAAATTTTATTTTTGCATTTATCATTGTGAAAAACCTGTATTCTATTCTCTGAATGTAATCCTCACAGTTTTTTATCTTAGCCCTTCAGTGAAATGGATCAATGCCCACCATTAGTCCTTTTACTATCGTTCTCTTGTTATCTCTCAGCTGGTTGAAGTTCGCTAGTAGTTTCTCCAAGAAAGGCTCATAGGAATTTATTCCTTGAGTTCTTGCACATTTGAAATATGTTTTTCTGTTGCTGCTATCTTTAAACAAAAGTATGATTGGATATAAAGTTCTTGGGTCACACTTTCTTTGAGGACTTTATTAGCATTTTTCCGTGGTCTTCTTTCATTTAGTATAGTTGAGATCAAGTTTGAGGCATCATATTTTTTCTTAACTTTAAGGTGATTGGATCTTTTGCTTAGCTGCTCCTTTATTTTTGAAGTATAAGATCTCAAATATTCCTTGGTGTTGACCATCCTGTAAACATTTTCTCCATGGGCATTTCTAATTTATAGGCCTATTATTTTTTTGATAAAAAGTTTTCTAAAATAACTCTTTATGTTTTGGTTTCCAGTTACTTGGTTCTCTCCTTCAGAGTAAATATAGCAATTATGCATATGTTGTATTACCATTATCTGTCTTCTATGTCATTTTTTTCTTGAATCCTTTAAAATTTTGTTTATTGTGATCATTTTTACCATCTTGTCCTACTTATCTTTCTGTGTTTCACGAATGCCTTTTCCCTTTTGTTCCCTCTTTTAATATGAACTTCATATATGTCATTTATGATATTTTCTATGAATTTCCTGAGTCTTGTCACTTCATGCTTTATCTCCTTCTGTTATCACTCATTACCCATTTTGGCTGAAACTTTGTAGCTCTTCTTCAATTTCTTTTATAGATTTATAATTCTTTTAATTTTAAAATTTATTTTTAATTGTGTAAAATACACATAACACAAAATTTACCATATTACCTATTTTTAAGTTATCAAAAATAGTTATAAACTCTATTTTCAGTAGAATTACGTATGTTTATATTGTTGTTCACAACTCCAGAACTCTTTTCATCTTGTAAAACTGAAACTCTGTACCCACTAAATAACAACTCTGAATTCACTTTTACCCCAGTCCCTGGTAACCACCCTACTACTTTCTGTCTCTATGCATTGAATTACTCTAGGTATCTGATATGGTTTGTCTGTGTCCCCACCCAAAATCTCATCTCAAATTGTAATCCCTATAATCCCCATGTGTCAAGTGAGAGAAAAGGTGGAGGTAATTAAATCATTGAGGTGGTGTCCCCGATGCTGTTCTTGTGATAGTGAGTGAGTTCTTACGAGATCTGATGGTTTTATAAGTGTCTGGTAAATTCCTCCTTCAGTGATTCTCTTTCCTGCTGTGTGAAGAAGGTGCCTACCTCCCCTTCACCTTCTACCATGATTGTAAGTTTCCTGAGGCCTTCCCACCCATATGGAACTGTGAGTCAATTAAATCTTTTTCCTTTATAAATTACCCAGTCTTGGGTATTTCCTTATAGCAATGTGAGAAAGGATTAATACAGTACCTTATATAAATGGAATCATACAATATTAATTTTTGTGGTTATCTTATTTAACTTAACATAATGTCCTTAAGGGCCATCCATGTTGTAGCATATGTCGCAATTTCCTTCCTTTTTAATGTTGAATAACATCCCATTGCATCTATGTATCACATTTCATTTATCCATTCATCTATTTATAGACACTTGGATTGCTTCCACTTTTTGGCTATTATGAATAATATTGCTATGAACATTTGTGTACAAATATCTCTTTGAGATCTTGCTTTCATTTTTTTGTTTGTATATACTAAGATGTGGAATTACTGGATCATATGGTAATTCTATTTTTAATTTTTTGAGGAACCCCCATATTGCTTTCCACAGCAGTTATACCATTTAACAGCACCACCAGCAGTGTACAATTTTTCATTTTTCTACATCCTTGTCAACACTTGTTATTTTCTGTTTTTTTTTGTTTTTTTTTTAAATAGCCATTCTAAAGTGTGAGAAATGCTACCTCATTGTGGCTTTTATTTGCATTTGCAGTTCTCTAATGATTAGTGATATTGAGCATCTTTCATGTGCTTATTGGCTGTTCGTATATTTTCTTTGGAGGAATTCTGTTCAAGCCTCTTGCCCATTTTGTAGGTGGTTGTTGTTGAGCAGTAGGAGTTCTTTATATATTCTGGATATTAACCAGTTATTAGATATATGGCTTGAAAATATTTTCTATCATTCTTTGGAATGCCTTTTCACTCTGTTGATATCCTTTGATGCACAGAAGTTTTAATTTTGATGTAGTTCAATTTGTCTATTTTTTCTTTTATTGCCTGTGTTTTTGGTGTCATATCTAAGAAAGTCTTGCCAAATCCAATGTCATAAAATTTTTCCCGTTGTTTTTTCTGCTTTGAGTTTTGTTTTTAAATAAACTTTTAAATGCTTGGTGATGTTAGTAATTTTTTTTCCTGCTCTTTGTCAACAATTTTTAAATTTTTTTCTGCTCAATATTTTTATTTCTTACATATTTTCCTGTGTCTGTCTTTCTTTCATTTTCATGTGGTCTCTTTATATAAATCTGTGTTTGTTCTCTTGTATTAGACCATCTTGGAATGAAGCAAGTTTCTTATGAATTTACATTTTTCATTAGGTTTGGCCTAATGAAATGTAGGGTTATATCCACTTGATACTGAATGGGTTATTTCAGCTTTTAGTTATCCCCACACAAAAGAAATTGTCAGTGCAGCGTTGTTTGCAATTGAGAAACTCTCTGTCTTCCATTTATATCATAACAGCTTGCTTCCTGCAAATTCTGTGTGTTTCCTTGTTGAGCCCCTTTCCCCTGAAACACTCTTGCTGACAGCTTGCCGAGCCCCTAATGTAGCTCCAAATGCGAGAGTGTTTTTCTCCCTAGAGTGTACCATCTTGTTTGGACAACTGTGCTCTGACAGCTTTGTCTGAGATCTGCACCTGCTGATGTCCTTGTGAACTTCTACACTGGATTTCATAGCTCTTTCTCTTTTATTGTGGTTCAGAATTTCAAAAGTCTTCTAGCTTGTTGTGGGTGGAATTTGGTGTTCTGTTTCCTATTTTTAATTTTGGGGTGACTTCCTAGAGAAAAAGGAAGAAGATCTTATAATGGAAGGTCCAGGTGATTGTATTCACTTCAATTCTTTATTCCTTTTCTTTTGAACAGTTTGAGAGTCTCCCAGTTTCCTAAGGCCCAGAATAGAGCACTGATGGAACAAGAGCTGCATGGATGTTATAGAGCACAGTATAGTGTAGACTTCTGACTCTATTGTTTAGTAGCTGTGTGTCCCTTGGTAAGAAACTTACTCTTCTGTGCCTTAGTTTTCTTCAATTGTAAAATGGTAGTAATAGTAATAGCCAAGGTTTTACTAGGCATCCACTTTATGAGAGGCACCATCCTAAGAGTGTTACATGTATTAACTCATGTAGGTTTTACCTGTATCATCTCCATTTTACAGATGAGGAAAGTGAGGAAAAAAGTTGTTAAATAAATAGCAGAGTTGGTATTCAATCCTCAGCCATCTGTTTTCAGAGCCTGTGCTTGTCCAAAATAATCCCTCTGGTGTTCAGTACCTACCTTATAGGGATGTTTAGAAGATTAAAACAATAATGTACATCAAGAGCCAAGAACGATATTGCTATGGTTTGGTTTGGATGTTTGTCCCCTCCAAACCTCATGTTGAAATTTGATTCCCAGTGTTGGAAGTGGGGCCTAATGGGAGGTGGTTGGGTCATGGTGGCAGGTCTCTCATGAATAGATTCATGCTTTCCCTCAAGGGTGAGTGAGTTTTTACTCTATCGGTTCTTGTTGAAAGCTGGCTGTTTAAAAGAGCCTGGCACCTCTCCCCTCTCTCTTGCTTTCTCTCTTACCATGTGACCTCTACATGTGGCTCCCCTTTGCCTTCTGCCATGGGTGGAAGCAGCCTGAGGGTCTCACCAGATGCAGATGCCCAATCTTCCAGCTTGGAGAATCACGAGCCAAATAAACCTTTTTTTTTTAATTATTATAAATTGCTCAGTCTTGGGTATTCTGTTATAGTAACACAATGTAAATTCAGACAAATGCACAGGTAGGTAAGAAGTTGCTTTTTTTCCTCCCTAACTTTCTGCTTCTTGTTTGAAGTCCTTCTCCCCCTTGTTCTTCCTGTATTCATAATGTCTCATGCTGAGATGGGTGGAAGTGATGGTTTAACATTGTTCTGTTTGACAAGTTAAAAACGTCCAAAGTAACTTCAAACAGTTGAAAACACTTCTTTCTTCTGACAAAAAGTTTAAAATGCTGACATTTGTATTGGAGATAAATTAGAAAATGAAAATAAAATTTTATCTTTCCATTTTTATGCCAGTCTCCAAAAATGTCTTAGGGAGCTAAAGGTGGGGTAGAAGGAGAAGAATCTGTCACTGATGACATTTAGAAGCAGCCATTGAAACGCTGAGGAACTGGATCTTTGATCCTTTGGAGCCAATTTTTTGAGGGAAATTAGGAAGATGAAGAGTGGTGCTGGGTATCAAGACTGCACTCTAGAATAATGAGTGCTCTCTACTGACTTCCTAATGGTCCCTGTTTCTGGGTTCCAATTCCAGAACTAACCATAAAGTGGGGATTTGCTAGCCAACAGTTGTCAGTCATTCTCCCCACCCTTCAAGTTCTCCATGTGGTTGCTTCTGTCTCACTCTGCAGATATTTTCTTAGAGAAGAAGGCATAAAGGAAATAAAGATATTTTACCTCAAAGTACATTTCTTTGACATATTTTGAAATGGCTGCCAGAGAGCCAGCAAACAGAAGTGGCTTTGCAAGCTGTCTTTTGTGGGGAAAAATGTGCATTTGTAGAGCATCTCCATGAATGTAGCCTGGCCTTTTCTATGCCTTTCCCAGATCTAGGAGAGATTGAGAGTCTGAAAACTTTACAAGTCTAAAGAGATACACTTACCATTTATTACCTCTGAGGGAGGATTCATCTATAAAGCAAGTCCACCTTTGCCAGCCAAGCCCCTTACTTTCTCTCTCCTATAACCTGTCTTACCAATAAAAACCTGTTCTGGGGCATGCTCTGAGTCCACATTCTTTCTATAATCTTAAGATGGGATATAAGCTTCTATATATTGTTGGGCTGGGTCTTCATTCTGATGGCTACTGTGTATACATGTTAAATAAATTTGTATGCCTTTTCTCCTATTAATCAATCTGCCTAATGTCAGTGATTTTTAAAAAAAACTTTAGAGAACCAAGGGCCTATGGCCCCGACAGACACTAGCTGAAAAATGGATTTATTGGTTAGCTTTTATATGAACTTTCTTTTCAAACAGTGAGGAAGAGATTGGAGAGAGGTGAGAAGAAGGGAAAGATAGACAAGTAGATAAACAGAGAAAGAGAATGAGACCAACTATCTCTGAACCATAATTTCACATTTCCTGCTAGAAATTTTAGATATAAGTTCTAAATTTCTCTTCAAAGAATCAATATGTCAGTACGTTCAATTCTTTGCCTTCTACTTTTAAACTTAACTTCCTCGTAAAGCAACCTTTTTCGATTACCTACTCCACCCTCATTCTGATTACCTGCTCCACCCTGACTTATTCAGATTACTTGCTACCTGCTCCGCCCTGACTCATTCTCCACCCTGCATAACCATTTTTTTTTTCCCGCCAAGGTACTCACCCCATCACTCTCTTTAAATTAGCCAATCAGAATTAGTTTAGCCTGTGCAGTCTAACCCTAGCCAATAGTGGAACGACACAGCAGCAGCGGCCATGTGAGTCAGGGGTAAGAACCCCTTCCCCTCCCTTGTCCAAGTGTGCGCTCACCATTGATCCGTCTGTAAGGGCGCACCCTTCTATAGAAGTAACTTACCTTGCTGAGAATTAAAAAGAAAATTTTATATTCGAGTGCTATTCCTTTTGCGGCACCAAAACTTTATATATAACAAAAATCTGATTGGTTTGGCTTTGGTCACGTGTCCACATGAGTACAAACAAAAGTGTTCAGGTTGACAACAAACCTGCTGAGGGAATAGACACTCTGAGAAGAGGGACTTGGGCAGAAGAAAAAATGATTCGTAGAGAGGATGACTGGCATCCATTAGACACTAGATTGCCATGGCAGGCCCTGCTTCTGGTAACTGGGACCATGATGTGGTAATGCACTCTTCACTCCAGATAGTGACTGAGGAAACCAGCATCTCTAGTCCTGCCTCTAGTTCCCAAGCCAGCAGTCTCCAAGCCTGCCCACCTGCTGGCTTGGATTCCCAGGGTTGAGGTCCATTTGCTGCCAGCCTGATGCAGACTGTTTGCCTTGGCAGTCAGGTCCTCTTGTTGGTTCCCGGGCCCTCTTCAAAACTGGGGCTTGCCTGACATGTTGACTTTCTCCTATCTCGGCCAGTCAGTTTATCCCCTGAGTGCCTTTCCCTAGCAGCGGGTACTGTCTATCAGACTTCAGCCAAAGTCACTCAAAAATCCTGTTCTGGAAGCAGAGGAAGGGCACTTACATCCACCACTTTCCAAGTCATCCTAGTCTATTTTTAAAAAGGGAACCAAACAATCTCAGGGGACATTTCATCCCTAAAAATTCTCCAAGGGAAGTTCAAAGATGGGCTGTTGTTTAGAGATCAATGAAAAAGAGATGGAGTTTAAATATTAAGAAGAAAGCTCTTGCCTTCAGGTAAAGCTGACATTTGCATAATAATGAGAATGACTAGCCAGATGGAATTGAGAATCTGACTGGAATCTCAAATCCTGGTGAGGGAAGATTCATTTGCCTGAAATGGCAGTGGGAAATATGCTAATCAGGGGTTTGCTGCTGTCCATCACGTTCAACAGATTCTGAGACAAAGAAATAGAAAGAGTTCACAAATAGGAGGTGATACAACTTGACATTAAACTTAATTTGGTTTGTTTTCCCATCAGCCCCTGACAGATGTGCAATTGTGGAAGTCTTTAAAGGGGGTGGGGGAGAACGATTGCCTTCTGTCAGAACTGTCTGACATTGTCATCCCCAGTGCTGTCATTGTCATTATTGTTATTGTGTTAGAAACAACAGGAGGGAGGGAGAGGAAACCCAGAGTTGACTCGAATTATTATTGGGAAATAATGGGAACATCTTCAAAGAAAAGGAAAAGGAAAAGAAAATAAGGACTCCAAATAAACAATTTTGTGTCTTGATGATGAACAAAGGGAAGAA
Source organism: Pan troglodytes (assembly GCF_028858775.2). Taxonomy (NCBI): domain Eukaryota; kingdom Metazoa; phylum Chordata; class Mammalia; order Primates; family Hominidae; genus Pan; species Pan troglodytes. Next base: position 38,168,442 of record NC_086015.1, read on the forward strand.
TTAGTACCTGAGTGATAGAATCAATAATTTAGAAATTGAGGTCCCTGAGGGAGACAAGTTTATGTCAGCCTGACCCAGACTTGAGCCTGGATTCTCTTATTTTGAGGCAACAGAAGCTATTCTGGGGGAAGATGGAGGAAAATTGTAGGCCAGATTCTAAGATGGCCCCTGTGATTTCCTCTCCCTGGTGGTAAGCCTTATATAATCCTCTTTTTTTGGGTGTAGGCAGAACATGGGGCTTCCTTCTAACAGAATTGTTCCCATGATTATGTAACATTGCATGACAAAAGTGATAGGGTTTTGAAGATGTAATTAAGGTCCCACATCAGTTGACTTTGAGGGAGATTATTATAAGTGGGGCTGACCAAATTGGGTGAGCCCTTCAAAAGAGGGCTTAGGCCTTCTTTGAAGTTGCAGACTCCAAGCAACAGAGACTCTTTCTCTCTCCATTGCTTACTTCAAAGAAGCAAGCTGCCGTGAGTACAGCCACAAGGAAATTACTTCTGTCAACAACCCAAAAGAGATCGGCAGCAGATTATTTCCATGTTGTGTTCACACAGATGAGACAAAGCCCAGGTAAACATCATGATTTCAGCTCTGTGAGACTTGATCAGAGATCTTGCTAAGCTGTGCTTGGACTACTGACCCACAGAAACTATGAGATAATACATGGGTATCTTTTAAAGCCACTGAGTTTGTGGTAATTTGTTACAAAGCAATAGAGCACTAATCCAGACTTGAGCCCAGATTTTCAATTTTATTTTTTAGAAAGTCAATTGAAGCAAGGCTATGTAAGTTAGCTCTTCTGGTAGGAGGGGCAGGGCAATGAGGATCAAGAATGCAGGTGTCACATACACATTTCCACAGCCAGTTAGATGCCAATCTAGGCTCTTCTTATTTGTGAGTATGTCTCCACAGGGCTGGATGACTAGTATGGCCTAGTCTCTGATTGCAAAATTATCACGAGATTAGGAAGCCAGTCTTCCTAATCTTTTCAGTGGAATAACTGAAAAATGTTGTCCATCCAAGTCCATACTTTCAAGGCAATGACTAAACTCATGTTAGGGCTGCATCCGTCTCTATCCTTAAGCACTCTGTTTCTTGTTGCTCAATGTTAGTTCAATTCAATGAAAAACAACATTTGTTGAGCATTTACTATATTAAAGGTTTTCTACTGGGGTGAGAGCAGGAAGTGGGGTTGTTATTAATAATTGTAAAGCACAGAATCAAAAGTCAAGCATTTCCTGCAGAAATTTCCAAGTTTGTATGATACACAGCCATCTACTCTAGTAGCTATTACAGAAGGCAGATTGTCAAGTGTTATAACAGATAGCAAAGGGCTGTGACTCCACCATTTTCTGGTTGTGTGACCTTAGGAAAATTACCTACTTGAGCTTCATCTGAAAGATAGCATTAATGAGAAAGATAACAATATTATTATTAATAACGTGGTTTTGAGAACCAAATGAGCAAAAAATACATGACATACATGGCACACAGTAAGCTCTCAACATGTGTTACTATTATAATATAGTTTATGAGGGAATTATTAGGGAAGACTTCCTGTAGGAAGCGATCTTTTAAATCAAGCCTAAAATTGTTGCTAGGTGTTTTATGGGGAAAACATGAGAGGAGTCCAGGCAAAAAGACCACCAATGATCAAAGACCCAGAGGTGGAAAGAAGATAATTAGTTGGGTGGACAGTGGCTGCCTGCAGTCTATAACACACCTTCCTTCTCTCCCTCTGAAGAACTCAAATGTCTATTTCTCTCAGACCAGAGCTTGACAGGCACCTTCCTAAGATTTTAGAATAGCATAGATGCTGGCCTCCAAATCCCCACTAATTTTATCCTCTTTAACTATAACTGGGATTTGAACCCTGAAACGCCGAAGAATAAAGATATGTGTCCGGTCTACACTTTCAGAGTGGTATAGCCTTATCTCAGAGGGCCTATTTAGCAAACTGAAGAGTATGTAGGCTCCAGTTTCTCCAACTTTTGGAGATGGGCACATTGAAGAGGCCCATTAGTGATTAATTTCAGTTAAAAAAAATCTCATGTAGCTCTGCAAGACCAAGTGTGGCAGGGTAGGTTTCTTTTTCTGTCTTCGTCTTATTTTCTTTCTCTCCTCATTCTTAGAAGACAAAGTAAGGAAGCAGAGACTTATAGTAATACATCTAAATCATATTAAACAAAGGATCAACGTTACCACGAGAAAGCGCTTGTAGATGTTCCACTTTGAAGACACTGAAAACTTTACATCTCCCCTTAAAATGGCAGGAGACACTTATTAGAGTGGACCCAAGAACCTGGGGTGAGGACAACAGCTAGAGGCTAGGAATGAAAATGAGAAAGAGAAGGCAGATAAAAGAGTTCTCGGATACTCATATAAGGTAGATTGTGTGTGGGATGAAGGGCAAACGGATGGCAAAGTAGAGCAATGATTTTTTCATCTCCTGAACCCTGGGATTGTTTATCTATGTCTCAGTGTGGACTCTACCATGTTTTCCTTCAGCATCATCAACAAAACTCTGGGGTTAATTTGGGGAGTGGGTGTTGAAATTGCATGAGACTGTTGCTATGGCAGAGTGTTCAGCCTTTTCACAAGCACAAAAACATTCTTCAGTGAATGGGAAAAATGTCAGCTTCTTATTTCCAGGAACCAGTTCTGCCCTATGTCTCAGTGCTAGTAAACCAATTTGCAACATGAAGTCTAAGACATTGGGGTCAGCTTGATGCTCACTGTGACTGATATTGTTGCTGGTTTTGTTTGTTGAACATCATCTGGTACTTACTTCAAAAATTATACTTAGAAGACTTGTTATTTGCAAACAGGACACCCAGAACTCAGAGTATTGAGGTTTGGATATCTATCACTAAGGCACAGTGTCTGTACTAGTTAAACCCCCAATACTCAGGTTCCTTGTTTTTCTACAGGGTTGGGTTTCAGTCTCTTCTCTCAAATCACTTATTACAATTTATAACTTCTTTATTTATTGCCAGTCTTCTCTAGGCTGTGAGTTTCTTGGGGGCTGGTCTTGTGTGTCTGGTCTGCTGCTTTATCCTAATGGTCCAGCACAGTGCCTGGTACTGTCAATGCATATTTGTTGAATGAATGAATGAATTTCGAGGACACTTCTGTTTGTGCACTTCCAGCATTTGTGAGGTTGATGGTTTGTGTTCAGGAACAAGGGGTCACTGTGCATTTGTGTTGATGCTTCTCTTCTCACTGGGCATGGCTGCCTCTTTCTTTCTCCCCATCCTCTGATTCTCCATCCTCTCACAAATGGTCTTACTGCCCTTTTCTGTAGCTTGCCACATGGTTAGACATGTCTTTGGAGAGCTAGAAGGTGGTAATCACTTTAGTGTTCACACCTGTTCTACTTCTTTGGTAGGCGGTACAGAGTGACTTGTCTGTTCAGCAAAGAGGGAGAGAAGGATTCTCAGCAGCTGAAGTGGGGCGGGAGTAGAGGAGATGCCCACTTTTGGTTCTGCAATAAGTCTTAAGTGCTACAGAGTTCATCAGCCAAGGCACCATGGCCTTAGTGTTGCTCAGATTAGACATTATGTAGCATTTGCCAGCAAAAGAAACCCACCCTGGTCTCTCCTGGATGACTTGTAAATTTCCTTTGTGGACTTCAGTTGTAACTCAGTGAATGTACCCAAGACTTAACTAACATTTTCCTGGCCCTAATATATATGGGCATATATTAACTATCTGCTGGTTGAAACCTAAAGTATCTCTCTCATATGACACCTAAGATATGCCAGGTCTTCTCACAAGTCTGGATAAAAGTAGAATAGCACCCTGGTGGTCCCAGGAACCAGACCAACTGGGGAGCAGGGACCTCAGGCCCAGGCCTTCCTACTGCAGAGGTTTTTTTTTTGTTTTTTTTTTTTAAATGAACGGATAAATTATGGTGCCTGCTTGGAGGTTGTACTGGTTGTTGTGGCTGTATAAATATTTGTGTATCAATTGTGCAGGGAGTGGGGGGCAGGCACTGTTCCAGTGATGTGTTGGTGGCCTGAACATCTTTTTTCCCTCTGTGATATAATGCCACTTGTCATTTATAATTAAAGCTATCACTTCACAACTAACAAAGTCATTCTGACCAGCAAGAGACGACTGGAAGGAGTACTCTTCCCTACAGAACACCAAACTGGCACTGAGCTGTTTGTGATCATTGTTTTCATTGTCTTCCTGTGGTTATTATGTTCATTATTAATAATGATGATCATGATCATTAGGCCTAGGAAGAAAATAATGATAAAATGTCTGTAATTACACATTATAAATACAACATGTTTTTATCATTATGTTGTATAGTATAAATTATAATCATTATAATCACTATAACAATATGAACTTCTGCTTGAGTTTGTCTTCTATATGATCAAAGCATTTGAAGACATGATCTCGTTAGCCTTCATGACATTCTGTCAGAAGGAGAGCAAGTTTCAAATTACAACCCTGTGTGTTGGAGTAAATATGGACTAAAGGGGGTGTTGTGAAGAACTCCAGAAACCCAAAACAAAATGCAGCCAAATAAACAGTGAGTAGACACACAGCAGGAAGATGTGTCTGACATGCCATAAAGTCTGAAATGAAAAGGATTTCTGAAAGTTCAGTTCTCTTATTTTCACTGTGCATTTTGTCTCTGCCATTTCCCAGTTGTGTGACCTTGAGAAATTTGCTTTGCCTCTCTGAGCACGGTGATTAATAGTGCTTTATTTTCCTATTGCAATTAGAGGCAGTACATATGTTCTGTTCCTCCCCCCACTTTCAGTTTAATGAAATGACTCAATGCAGCCTGAAATAAGGTCCCAGCCTGGGAACTTTTGGGAGGAACTGAATATTCAACCCAGCACCTGGCACGGAGCTTGGTGCATGCTTGGTTTGTGCTTAATGAATGTCAGCTGAATGACTAAAGATATAAAAGGAGATTGCTTTATTTAACTTATAAACAGGGGAAATTTTAAGTCAATTTATTAATTGCTGGCACATAAATAAGCTGCTGAGATGCCTGAAATCAGAGCTAATCTGCCATTTACCCTAGTCAACTGCCACCCCTGGGCTCTGACTCCTCTACTTCTCTCAACCCCGCTGGGCAGGGACCCAGGGAGGCAGCCTGTGGGGGTAGAGGAGGTCTGTAGGCTGTAGACACACCAGTGAAGTTGGCCTATTAATGCCATCCTTACAACTGTGAGCCTGATGGGCTGTGCCTCTGCTCATCACCCATGTCTCCTCCACTGTGACTACAACTCTTCCTTTAGGGACTTTCTCTTTCCTTCAAGGCCATCTTTGAACCTAGGCTCACTCTGTAACTTGACTCTTCTCAGAGACAAATGTTATACAGTGTGACTTAAACCTGAGCTTTCAGGATCTCCTGTTTGAGGAATCCCGAAATTGGCTGAAAATGGGATGGTCTCTTCAGTATTCCAGCATCCCCCTGTTCTGTATGATTCACACTCCAATTTGCATCTAGGAGGGATTTGCTGACAAAAAGTAAGCTCAGTTTTGTCTCAATTATTAGAAAGTCCTCATTAGTAGAACAAATTAATGAATTCTTAGTTGTCTTTTAAAATACTAATCATGAAGTCTCAGCACACTGCTATCTGGCTTCTAACGCCCACAGCTTCAGTGACTATTATCAAGGCAACTGGCAACTTCCTAGTGTTGTCACATCCAAGGGACACTTCCAGACATGGCTATAAGTTCTGTGCAATTGTCCATGCTCTTGCCTTCCCCTTCAGCAGTGATCTCAGAGGCCATGTGTTTGAGGTGGAAGCAGCTGGATCCTCTTGGAGGAGGTAGTCAGCACCAAGGAGAGCTGACTACCACATCAGGCTTTGCCTTGAGCGAGAAATAAACCTCCATTATGTTAGGCTACTGAGATTTGAATTTGTTTGTTATAGCAGCTAGTGTGTTACCCTGACTACTGTGGATACTGACAGAGAAATTCCTGAAAGGTGGGATGTTGACGAAACGACAATTCAAGGGAGTGAGACATTACACAGGTGGTGGGGCTATACTACTTTACTCCTCCATTGTTCCCTTTGATAGTAATCCCAAACGTCTGTCTAGAGTTCACAGCTTCCACTGACAACCTATATGACTCCCGCAGATGAAAATGGAGGAGAATGATGTCTCAGGAGGACCAGAGTCAGGCACAGCACACTCTCCACCAATTTTTCTGCTGTGCCTTCATCCCACCCGATCGCTCACACTTCAGCTTCTCTGTAAGGTACGCAGCCATCAGTCATGTCCCTGATCTTTGCCTATGGGACTGGGCAGAGGTATAGCGGCTGGGACCTGCGGAGTGGATGTGTGAGATGGCCATAATTCCAGGCTAAATGAACGCTCTGCAGGCTCCTTTGCTGGTTTGCCAGCTCTCGGCTTTGTGTGCTGGAAACATCTTGAACAAAATCTCACAGAGAGCATCTCGGCAGTGTCCTGCTGACTGAGGACCTGGGACTGCCGAGGCTGCCATCTGCCTGCAGCCTCTCGGAGGTAATTATACCAGAGTCTCTCAAGGCCTGGAACAAGGGGGATGTCAAATGCACTTTCCTTTCTCTAGGAAGGTAATTTTCATTTTCTCAGCTCACTTGGACCTGCATAGCCTTGTGGTCTCCAGGGGTGAGAAAGGTGCAGGGAGAGAAGAAAAGGTACCTGGGGAGAGACAAGGAAAGGGGGCACAATGGGAGGGGAGGGTAGGGGTGGGACAGGAGGTGAGGGAAGAATGAGGGAGGGGCTTACTGCCACTGAACCCAGAGAGGGGCACATATGCTAATTTTGGCAACTTTTAATTAAATGATAGGCTGGAAATATTCCATTATTATTACTGCTTAGCTTTCTGACTGTAGTGGCTTAATGTCTTCTTTATTAGTGTAATAGTCTGAAAGCATTTTCTTTCTTCTTCTATTGCTAATTTGCATTAGGAAAAGGAAATGTGTCTGATACATCTCTGAAAGAAAATATTTCCAAAATTTGCTGAAGACGGAGTTTTTATACTTTCTCCCTCTGCCTCTCCTCCTATTGCTTCTTGTTTGAGTGGGAGGAAAGGTGGGTGTAGTTCTAAAATGAAGGATGATTGAAATTCTCATCTGGCAAGAGAAACACAAAGCAAGTCCTCTTAAGACACATTTTTTAAAAACGTGGGATTACTTTAAGTCACCTTTCCTAGGATCTGGGTTTTATGGGCTCCTCTGATTTGGGGCAGCATTCAGGGGTCTCTGGAAGAAGGAGAGGCAACAACATCCTTTTCTTAATTATGAATTTTTTTATATGAAAAGTCTAGGGCCCACACCATGAGGTTATTAGAGGGCTGGGCAACTGTATAGATACCCTTGAGTCAGGTAACAAAAGGCTTGTAGACAGTGAAAAATGTGCTTTGAGACTTTATTTCCATTGTTTTCACAGCAAGTCTACAAATTAGATTTTATTTTTAAATCATTTTACATTTGAAGAAATTGAATTGCATGAAGGAAAAATGGTTTATCCGAAGTTGTCTATAAGTAGGCTGATGAACTGAAGACAGTTCTGGGCAAAATGGGATGAGTTGGTCACCCGACTAGTAAGTTCAATTTTGGATCTTCAGATCCAAGGATGGGATTCTTTCTTGTTTTTCACAGCTTCCCTGGTATATGCACTGTTTTAGTTGCTGTGTTAATTGGCTTTGTTTAGACTTCTATTATTTTGCACATGGATACTAGCTGCCCTACCAGTGGAGTAATATGGCTGATTTAGAGTTATACAGGAGAATGAAGAAACCAAATATTAACAATATTGGCTTGTGCCTTTTGAAAAATTGCTTTTGAGAAGTTGCTCAGTTTATTGTTCAAAACATGTCTGGAAATCCCTAGTCTTGGGATTCATCACTAGACCCAGTTTCTAGGGCCATTCAGGAAACGAAGTCTCATTATTTTGCAGTTCCATTTTGTGACAAAATTACCTTTTAGTAATTTGCCTCTTGTTTCACCTCTCTTGCTTTTCTAGTTTTGGCCAGAAAAGAACTTCTTGCCTCTCTTTTTCTATTCTATGTTATTATTTCTGTACACAAACTTATTTCAGTGGTTATGTATCTATAACAATAGAGAACTTGGTTGATTGTAAGTGTAGATGGTGCTTAATGACCACCAATGTGGATTAATAAGTAAAGGAAGTAACCCGTTGAATACTGAGGACACTACATACTAGTATCATGTAACATTTGACAGAACATTATTCAAACATAATGTAAAATTGACAAGAATTCAGGATTTGGTTAGTAAAAAGTAAACATTGTTATAGTATCATAAATGAAACTCCAAGAAGGTTTTAGCAAAGACATTCCACAGGATGAGGGGAGTAGAATCATAATCACAGAATACATATCCCGGCAATAGACTAGACATTGGTTATGTAATTTTAAAAAAGCCAGTGGGGAATATAAATTCCTCTTTAAATTAGTAGATACATTACAAAGGCCTGTAAAAGAAAGCTCAGAAAATAAGGAGTATTAAATACTTTTGCCGCTCAAGAACCTTTTATCTTTGATCACTTTTTCGACTCACATTTTTATGAAGTGCATAAGTCAAACATGATTAAATAAATTGCAATTTTTTTAAGGTTAGAAGTGGTCAAGTATTAGCAATTTTATATGTTTCAACCTAACATTACTATTTCTATTTTGCTGAGGGAGAAATGGAATTGATAACTGATACAGAGTTACTGGAGATTGGATTTATTGGAGAAATCAGGAAAGGGGGCTATCAAGCCCTTCTGAGCCCCAATACTGTTTTTTGTTTTTTGAAGCTACAGTTCCAGTGGCTGTTATGGAGCAGAAACTTGATAAATGTGTATGGTAGTTTAGAAAAAAAAATGGCCACAAGTGCGTTGACACTGTCCCATCAAGAGGTGGAGTTGATGTTCTCACTCCTTGACTCTAGACAGACTTGTAACTACTTTGACCAATAGAGTATGATGGAAGTGACACTATGTGAGTGCTAAGACTAAGTCATAAAAGACCATGCGGTGTTTACTTGGTTCTCTTGGAATGCTCAGTCTTGTAACACTTGTGAATTCCAGTCATCATGCTGTGAGAAGTGCAAGCCACATGGAGAGACCACATATGAGTGCTTCAGTTGACAGCACTGGTGGAGCCCAGTCTTCAAGTCATCTCAGCCCAAGTACCAGGCATGGGACTGAAGAGGCCTGCAGATGTGTCAGCCCCCAGTTGTTGTAGTCTCCCCTGCTGAGACTCCAGACACTGTGGAACAGAGAAAAGCCATTCCTGCTATATTCTGCTTTAAGTCCTGACCCACAGCATCTGTGAGCTAATAAAATGATTGTTGTGTTAGGCCACTAAGTTTGTGGTGCTTCATTATACTGCAATAGATAAGTGGAACAACGTGGACAGGATGTGTACTTCTTGTCTAGGAGGTTGAGCTTCATTCTCAGTTACAAAACCTATATGGGTGCCTGAAAGTCATTTGAGTTCCAGCCCGCTGCTCTCCCTACCCATTGAAGCTCATGCTTGCTGTTAGCTGTGCAGGAACACTAACCGTAGGTATCAAAGTGACACTGGCCCTAATTGGTTGGATGATCTGAGAGACCTGAGGAGGGTTTCTGCCTAGTGTGGAAATCTCCTCCCACAGACACTCAGGTTTGTCAAAAACACCTTGAAGAATGTGCTCTCAATTCTGGATGCTGCTGGAATACCAAAGAATTCTTCACATGTGCATCTATGTTCATTTAAAAATAACTTTTAAAATATTATTTATTTATTATTTTTAAAAATTTTTGAGAAAAGGTCTCATTCTTTCACCCAGGTGGGAATGCACTGACATAATTATGGCTTACTGCAGCCTCGACCTGCTGGGCTCAAGCGATCCTCCCACCTCAGCCTCCTGGGTAGCCACCATGCCTGACTAATTTTTTTGTACTTTTTTTTTGTAGAGATGGGGTTTTGCCATGTTGGCCAGGCTGGAAAAATATCTTTTAAAAGTGGTAATGCATATTCATTATATCATGAACTCAAAATACAGACATACTCAAAGAAGAAAGCAAAAAGCATCTATAATGCCATCCAATGACACAGGCTGTTAACAACTTTCAAACTTCCTTTATTGAGTGTAAATCATATGACTCATTTGTATATAATATAATGTGATGCATAATTATTATAATAAAATTCACAAATATATATTATATATATTAACATAATGGGATTATACTATCTATATTATTCTGTAACTTTCTTTAACCCAACTATTGTTGAAATTGTTTTGTGCCTCTGTATAAAGCCCTAATTTATTTGTACTGATTGCATAAGATTCATTGTCTGATTGTCTGTAGTTTATTGCTTCCCTTGTTGATGGATATTTACAGTTTTCTTACTTCTGTTGTAAAAATTACGTTGCATCACCGTCCAGTGATAGTACCTCAGTGGTTCAGGCTGGCTGTTGGTTGTTGCAACTCCTTGTCTGTTGCACATCTCAGTGACTTTTTAATAGGAAATGTTTTCACTTATCTCCCGCTCCTTCAACACACACACACACACACACACACACACACACACGCACGTGCACACATAAAGGAATTCAGTGGGAGAACACACACAAACACACAGGGAAATCCCACAGAAGTCGACAGTGGGATTTTGAGATTAGATGCTTTCAAAAGGGAGCAGACTGTTGCCTTCTCAGATTTTGTACAGGGTTGCAACATCTGCTCCTCTGACAAAAGAAATATTTAAAGATGCTGTGGAAACTAGGTTAGGCCAAACTTGAAAAGTTTTTCCTTCCCTCACTGTTGAATTTGTAAATATATTCCCTATGCTTTTTTGTAAATGCAAAATGTCAGCATAAATGTGGAATAAAAATGGGCTGGTTAGCCTGTTGCTTTGGCTTCTCTAAAATGGAGGAAATAAAATAGAAACTTAAAATAGTGTGTTCAGGAATGAAGCTTTTTTTTTTTTTTTTTTTTGCCTTCAAGCAAAAGGTAAAAAATAACTGCCTTGCTTTTTGTTAACTGCTTTTTAAAAAATCAAGTTGCTTTTTGTTAACAATTGTTAGAATCAGTAGCTTAGGCTATTTCTGGCATTCTTTGCTGGAGTATTCTGCAAACCTTTCACAAGACAATATCAATGTTGCTCAGAAGCACTTGGAATTTGGGATTTCTCTATGATGAGAGAAAAGAAAGCTGAAAGGGGCTCTCTCCTTTGCTATAGTTTGGACTTCATTTGTCACCTTTCCAGCAGCTCAGGGTATTTCACAGCTTGAGGCATTAACTTAGAACTGGGTGAGTGGCTCCTTTTTGATGAGAGGGTAAGTGTGGAGGAAGTTAGAGGTTGGGGAGCTGAGCTTAGGTTTTGTTGTTAATCTAGTTAAGTTAGAAACTCAGTTCCATCATTTACTTGCTGTGACACCTGGAGTGTAATTGAACCTTTTTGAACCTTAGTTTCCTATTTTATATGATGTAGATGGCATGGGGTCAGCTTTGTGAGGAATGTAGGTGGTAAACATAAAATAAGTGGCACATAATAAGCACTCATAAATGTTAGTTTGTGTCTCTGATTAAGACCACCAATTTTTTTTACTTAATTAAAATTTATTTTATTTTATTTATTTATTTTTATTATACTTTAAGTTCTGGGATACATGTGCAGAAAGTGCAGGTTTGTTATATAGGTATACATGTGCCATGGTGGTTTGCTGCACCCATCAACCAGTCATCTACATTAGGTATTTATCCTAATGCTATCACTCCCCTAGCCCCCCACCCACCGACAGGCCCTGGTGTGTGATGTTCCCCTCCCTGTGTCCATGTGTTCTCACTGTTCAACTCCTACTTATGAGTGAGAACATGTGGTGTTTGGTTTTCTGTTCCTGTGTTAGTCTGCTGAGAATGATGGTTTCCAGCTTCATCCACGTCCCTGCAAAGGACATGAACTCATCCTTTTTTGTGGTTGCATAGTATTCCATGGTATATATGTGCCAGACTTTCTTCATCCAGTCTATCATTGGTGGGCATTTGGGTTGGTTCCAAGTCTTTGCTATTGTGAACAGTGCTGCAGTGGGTGGATCACAAGGTCAGGAGATCGAGACCATCCTGGCTAACATGGTGAAACCCCGTCTCTACTAAAAATACAAAAAAAATTAGCCAGGCATGGTGGCGGGCACCTGTAATCCCAGCTACTCGGGGGTTGAGGCAGGAGAATGGCATCAACCCAGGAGGTGGAGCTTGCAGTGAGCCGAGATCGCACCACTGCACTCCAGCCTGTGCGACAGAGCAAGACTCCATCTCAAAACAAAAAAAAACAAACAAACAAAAGAAAAAAAAACATACGTGTGCATGTCTTTATAGTAGCACGATTTATAATCCTTTGGATATATACCCAGTAATGCGATTGCTGGGTCAAGTGGTATTTCTGGTTCTAGATCCTTGAAGAATCGCCACACTGTCTTCCACAATGGTTGAGCTAATTTACACTCCCACCAACAGTGTAAAAGCGTTCCTATTTCTCCACATCCTCTCCAGCATCTGTTGTTTCCTGACTTTTTTTTTTTTTCTTTTGCTCACTGCAACCTCTGCCTCCCTTGTTCAAGTGATTCTCCTGCCTCAGCCTCCCGAGTAGCTGGGATTACAGGCGCCCACCACCGCACCTGGCTGATTTTTGTATTTTTAGCAGAGGCGGGGTTTCACCATCTTGGCCAGGCTGGTCTGAAACTCCTGACCTCGTGATCCACCCGCCTTGGCCTCCCAAAGTGCTGAGATTACAGGCGTGAGCCACCGCTCCTGGCTGAGACCACCATTTTGAATATCACACGTAATGAGCCAGAGAAAATGATGTTCACTGGAACTCTCCAGAGAAAGTGAAAGGTGTCTCTGAAGGAAAGGATTTTTATGAGTTTAGAGTGGTACTATGCTCTCCCTTTTCCTTTGCTCCAAGGAATTAGGGTATATTCTAAATCGATTTCATTTGGGTGATACAAGAGATTCTGTTGGTTGTTCAGAGATGTTGAGAGATCAACCAGGAGATTGTGGGAGGATGTGAGCTCTCTGAGGTAACCTCTCTCCATGTGTCACCCCTGGTCTTCGGGAATTCTCTCCAATTCAAGAAATGTGCTGTTTTAGTAGTGTCTTTCTTTTGGAAACTGGTGAAGGGACTGAGGGTGCTGTGGAATTAAAGACAAGCAAGGGCCAGGCATAGCGGTTCACACCTGTAATCCGAGCACTTTGGGAGGCCAAGGTGGGAGGATTATTTGAGGCCTGGAGTTCAAGAACAGCCTGTGTAACATAGCAAGACTTTGTTTCTACGAGAAAATAAAATAAAATAAAATAAAATAAAATAATCTGAATATAGATGCATGCATGTGTGTTCCCAGCTACACAGGAAGCTGAGGCAGGAGGATTGCTTGAGCCCAGGAGCTCGAGTTTATGGTGAGCTGTGATCATGTCACTGCACGCTAGCCTGGGCAACAGAATGAGACCCTGCCTCTCAATAAAAAGAAATAAAGAAGACAGAAATTCAGTGGCAATAGAAGCAGGAGGAAATGTATCTTTGAACTTGCAGATGTTTGGGAAGACTGTTAACAGTCAATGGAATTGAGAAGTTTAACTGAATCTCTGAGTGGCAAGAGTCAGGAGAGGTTTAACTGAATATAGGTTAGTTTTTTTCTTTTAAGGTTGTGCATACTTGTGATTAATGTCCCTATTTACATCTTTTTTGGATACTGGTGCAAAACTGACTTAGCCAAATCACTCAAAATCTTTGAGTCTGACTCTTTTGCCTTCCAGATAGATTAAATAATTCTTTGGCCTGCCAGTATTTTTATTACCTTGTAAAATGTTTACTGGCTTTCCCCACAAATCCTGGTGCCTTACTCAGAAGTAACATAGCTGGTAGCAAGGATAGGACAGGGTTTGACGAAATCTACAGTGAATGCAAGAAATGTTCTTGTTTCCCCAGAATACACTTTCTTTCCATTCTAACCCACTTTTCCCCTGGATCTTGGGCTTGTACTTATCTACATGTCTGCATTATTATGCATTTTGCTCTATACAGTCTTTTCTGTTCAAAGACACAGGCTGTAAATCAAAAGCTAGAATTGGAATCCAAAGCTTGGGCATAGACTATCCGGGATCAGTGCTATAGAACAGATTTCAGGTGGAACCAACCAGTAAGGGAAATATCGTAATAAATATACATAAATGGCCAAATTCCTTGTTTCCTCTTCGGCTTAACCATGTGCAGCCTGCATTGCTTAATGTTGGGAGTATGTTCAGAGAAATGCATCATTAGGTAATTTCATCCTTGTCTGGACATCATAGAATGTACTTACACAAACCTAGATAGTGTAGCCTAATACACACCCAGGCTATATGGTAGAGCCTATTATTGCTCCTAGGCTACAAACCTGTACAGCATATTACTGTCCTGAATACTGTAGGCAAGCAATTAAAACACAGTGTAAGTATTTGTGTATCTAAACATATCCAAACATAGAAAAAGTGCAGTAAAAGTATAGTATCATAATCTTATCCACTGTCATATATGTGTGGTCCGTCTTTGACCAAAATGTTGTCATGTGATATATGACTGTATATTCAACTACCTGTAAATTTTGTTGATATTAACAACTTTATTATGGTAATTATTAGAAAGAGGATTAGCTTTGTGCTAAGCCACATATTAGATGTCCAAACACAGACTATGCATGTAATAAATCAAAGTGTCCCTTAAAAGACTGTAGAAAAATAGTTTTATTATAAATAACAATATAACTCATGCATTTGTAGTTACAGCTGGTAATAAGGATATAACTAATATTGGACATAGGATGATAAACTATGGCTTGGCAATTTCAGAAAAAAGTGGCTGGAATAGTAATTGGAATGATCCCTTTCACTAAGATATTATGGGTCCTGCAAATGCTACTGAATGCCAAAGCTATTAGCCAGAGAAAATTATACTGAGGAAAAGAAAATGAATACTTTTGAATACCCATTAAGTTCCAGATACTTAAATATATATAGACTCCTTAAATACTCCTAATCTTGTGATATAAGTATTATTATTTTCACAGATGAAGACTTTGAGGGTAAGAGAGGTTAAGGATTTGTCTAATCTCAAATGGCAAGTGAATGCAAATGATGGATCTAAAATTCAAACCACATCTGTTTATCTTCTAAATGTATTCTCTTTATATTAGTCAGACCTCTGTAGGGTTAATGAATTTGATGCAGAAGATGCTTTGCTTCAACACCAATATAAGAGGTAAAACAAAGGAGTTATCCACAAGTCAAGAAATGAGAAGTTTCAGCTTCACATATTTTGGCAGTTGGCAAATGCCCATCTTCCGTAGCTTCTCTGGCTTTTAGAGAGAAAAGAATACATTCACAAATGTAGTGAAAAGAATGGGACTTGTCAAGGTGTTTTCAGATATAGAATGTTGAGAATAAAGATAATGAGTTGGAGATATTAAAAAGAGACAGCCTGACCTCTTAGAGAGGGTTTACAATGTCAATGCACAATCCAAGGGTCTTTTCTTTCTGAATCCACAAACTAAACTTGTCAGTGCGCTAGATCTGATGAGCCTCAGGGAACTGACTAATGTTTATAATAGAGTATTTATTTATTTATTTACAAACAAAGCTTTTATTTCCTGTGAACATAATAATGGTGCCCACCACCAAAGAACGTTTTTCTTGGTACTAAGGTAATTGTGCTATAGACTCTGTAACCTAAGGTTGATTAGTGAATAGACTCAGAAGAAATGGAATTAGGTGACCATGTGGGTACTTTCTCCAGTTCACAGAAAAGAGTGTGCCACTTTAGTGACCAGAACATTCTCATATGGTAGATAACTGCTACATTATTGTTCTTTGGTGCCACTTTTCCTAAACTCCACATAGTTCTTACTCCTTTTTAAGAGTCATTTAATTCTTTAAACTACTGTTATAAAAATATACACTCTAGTAACCTTAATTGGTTCCCCATAAGCCCTCTTTAGTGTCCAGAATGTGGAAAACTCAAGATAATTAGATACTTATGTCCATTGCCAGTCTCCTCCATTAGTATAAATCTCAGGTTTTACACATATTCCAAAGTCTGATGCTATCTTCTCATAGTCATCGTGTATATCAACTATAGGCACATCAAGCTTCTCTGAACAGTCTGACCTGACAGTCAGCTTTGAAATAAAATTAGGAAACTCATTGGCTAGAGATTGTTTATAGGGAAAGAAAGTTAATATAAGACAAATTTGTGAAACTATTTCTGCAAATAAGAATTAGAGAAGAAATGAAATATAGACGGAGAGACTGACATGGCATTTTATTTTGGTCAAGAGGAAACACAGGAAGAAATATGTCCTGGGAGAGAAGCTGTGTTTCTGATGTATCATTTTCATTAAGGATGGCAATAATTTGAAGGAACCATGTAAACTAAACCTTATTATTTCTAAACATATTTTAACAATTTCTTTTAAATCATCCAAGGGTAATATGGCATGGTTGGAATTCTGCTTATCCCAATTATGGTTGTTCTTGATGTAATTGACATCTATCTAATGAGCACTCACTATATACACGGTGGGTGTTACGCACCATGAATAAACAGAATAAGATGGTCTCTTTTTTATGGGACGTTTGCTCTAAACCCCATAATAAAATATTCACACAGCAAAGGGTGATTTACCACCAAAAGCCATAAATGGGTAACACACCCCACTGTTCAAAAGCATTGTGAAAATATTTTGGAGGTCAGAAGCTGTATAAAGTAACATTAAGTCAGGTTAGGGAAGGCAATCAGTGCTATTTACCTCCTAGAAGACATGGGGTATTCCCTTCAGGCCACAAGTTCTTGCTAGGGTCCTTAAGTTTCCCAATAGGTTCCTATTTTGAATTTGACTACCTGTGCAGGGCCACATGCTCTTCACTCACATGGTCACATAGTTGCCTGTGTTCAAGTACTTTCCAGGAGTGCACTCTGGAATTTATAGCTGTCCAATAGTTATTAAAATCATAACTGAGAAAAGCAATATTCAGCATGTATTTCATAAAGGATATGCAATTAATTTTTTCTTTTGAAATGTAAATATTTTCTTCCAGACCCAAGAGAGCTATGAATCTGGATTGAATAATAATGGAGTCCTCAAAGATTTGTACTATAAGGGAATCATGAGCCTAAGTCGAGGAATATTATGAGAAACAGCATTGGAAACACCTTGTGGGGCTGTGGAGAGAATAAGCCTGAGGATGTCTTTTATTATATAGTGCAAAATATGGACAAAAAATCTATTGAGCATGTTGCTTCACCAATAGTCTAGCCTTGCTCATCGATGACACTATATCTTTAACTATTTCAGGGTTATTTGTCCCTCCATGATGGTATGATCAGGAGAAGAGAGATTAATGGAAAGCGAGATCTGCTACTATTGTGAATTGGTCACTACTATGAAGGGACATAATCATTAATGACAAGAGACTTGTTTAAGATGAAGAAAATGAATCTAAATGAAGTTATTTCTTCTTACCAGATGATATGACTTAATTAGTACAGATCTGCACTGTCCAAAATAATAGCCACTAGCCACATGTGGCTATTTATATTAACATTGCAACAAAGCAAAATTAAGTAAAGTTAAAATTTCAGTGCCTTGGTTATAGTAATAATACCGCTGGTGCTCAATAGCCACATGTGACTATTTGGCTACCATATTGTATAGCACAGATACAGAATATTTCCTTTATTGCATAATGTTCTACTGGATAGCACTGGTTGAGATAATAACAAGGAATGAATGACCCAAGCAATTCAGTCAATGGTCCATTCTGTAGAATAATTCATCAGGATGTTTTATACCCTCTTCCTTCTTTGTTCATCTCTTTACATTATTAGTGCTTTGATTGGAGCTAGTACAAATGGGTCACATTTACTGAATTATTTTAGAATAATATTTTCTCATTAATCAAATACCTGAGCTCACATTTATGCTCTTTCTCTTTCTTTTTCTCTTTTTCTTTTTTCTTTATTTCTCTTTCTTTCTTTCTTTCTTTCTTTCTTTCTTTCTTTTCTTCCTTCCTTCTTCCTTCCCTTTCTTTTCTCTTTCTTTCTTCCTTTCTTTCTTTCTTTTTTTCTTTTATTGGCTTTGTAGAATATCCAAATTTAGTACATCAGCATAGACTCTGCAATAAACTGTAGAAAAATTCTAGCTACAAAAGTTGATTGAAGTTAATAGTTGAGGGAGTCTTTTGACTACTCTGCAGATTTAAATACTTCCTATTCATTTGTTTTCTATTAGCATAAATAACCAAGAATTAGTTGTAGTTTTTATTAAAGAGAAAAACTAAGTAAGAGACTGACAGACAGATGGAGAGGACAAAGACAGGGACAAACAGAGATAAACGGATGAATCAAAGGAGAGGCATTTATTGAGTGCATTCTGTGAGGCTATTATTAGACTAGGTTATTCCTTTAATACTTAATACTTAAAAACCCATTGAAATAAATTTTGTCCTGATTTTATAGATGAGAAAACAGGCTCAGAGAGGGATTTCACTTGCTCAGTGTTCATACGACTGTAGATGATAGTGCTGAGATTTGAACTCAAACTTTCTTCAAGAATTATGAATATCCTATTCTATCAATCTCTAAGCCATTATCTTTTTTCCCCAAATCACTGACAGCAAACTCTCCATGTCTTTTTGTTGTCTTATATTTTCTTTTGCTTCTTATTTCCTCTTTGAATTGTTTTTATTCAAGGAGTTTTTGTCTTCTTTATTTGAAAATAAAGAGTAATGTGTCAGGAAGATTTTTCACCTGTTTTCTAGAGTAAATCTTTTTCTGAATTGTATTTTACCTGCTTTTTGCTCTTACAGCTCTTCCAATTTTTATTGGAATATTTATGCAATGACCCATGCTGTTTATTTCTAATTATTATTTATCTTTTTTAGTGGGAGTGATTTTGTTTGTCTTTAATTTGCTCACTTAACGTGGGAGTGGAATGAGAGGAGGGAACTAAGGCAGCAAGTTACTTCTGTTTGGTCTCCTTGTCTCCAAACTCCTTCTCATTAAATCTGCGGCATTTTCTGTTCTCATGGACCAATGTTCTTTCAAATTTTGACATTCCGGTCTTCAAAGCGAGAAGTTTAGTGTAGTTTTCAGTGAAGCTGAAATTAAATCTTGTGATTTAGTATGGACAACATATACATGTATGCTTAAAAGAATAATGTAATGAAAACTATTGCCCATTACCCAGTTTAAGGAAAAATCATTTTCAGAAACTTAAAAGCTCCTAAGGATGCTTTTTAAAAAATCTCATTCCTTCCTTACCTCAGAGAACCCAATCCATTGGATTTTGTGGTTATCATTTCATTGCTTTTCTTTATATTTTTATAATGCATAAATATTTCCCTGAGTAATATATCTATATTTATATATAGATATACTCCCCAAGTAATATACCTATATCCCTAAGTAATATTGGGTATTGTCTGCTTTGAACTTTATGTAAGTAGACCCATACTAAATATATTCTTCTGTGATTTGCTTCTTTCACTCAACATCATCATTTTGCATTTCCCACATGTCGATACATAAAACTGTAGTTTTACATTGCACACATGAATACATTGCATGAATAAATCACTTATTTATTCATTCCACTGTTAATCGACATTTGAAGTGCTTCCAGTGTTTCTCTTTAAACTGTGGACTGTGCTCTCCTGAGCATTTTTTCACGTCTCTATTTGCAAAAACAATCTCTTGCTAGACATTTTTTTGAAATATACTTAAGAGGAGGATCACTGGGTTGTAGAATGTGTCATCTTCAACTTTATTAGATAATGTAAACAGTTTTCCAACATAATTGTACCAAACTATAATCTCAGCAGTAGGTGTGAGAACCTATTGGTCCATATCTTTGTCAAATTTTGGCATTGATAGACTCATTGAAATCAATTGGCTGAGGGAACTTAGAGGACAGGTCAATAGGTGCAGCAAACCACCATGGCACACATATACCTATGTAGCAAACCTGTACATTCTGCACATGTATCCCAGAACTTAAAGTAAAAAAAAAAAAAAAAAAAAAAAAAAAATATATATATATATATATATATATATATATATGAAAATCAGCTGACTGTTAATCAGAGGGTTTATGTCTAGACTCTAAATTCTATCTGATTGAACTATATGACACCTTTGTGGTAGTACCAGGCTATATTGATGGCTATAGCTTTGTAGAAACTTTTGAAATTGGCTCCACCTACTTTGTTCTTTTTAAAGGTTGTTTTGGCTACTCTAAGTCCCTTGACTTTTAGGATCAGTTTGTCAATTTCTGCAAAGAAGTCATCTGGGACTTTAATGAAGATTACATTGAATCTTATAGATCGATTTTGGGAATATTTATTGCCATCTTAGACAAGTAGTCTTCTAATCTATGAACATGGCATGTCTTTCCATTTATTTATGTTTTTTTCAGTTTCTTTCAACAGTACTTTTTAGTTTTCAGAGTATAAGTTTTACGCTTTTTGTTCAATGTATTAAGTATTTTTCTTTTTGATGCTCTGCTTCTTTATTTCATTTTTGATTGCCCATTGTAAGTGTATAGAGATAGAATTGGTTATTGTGTATTCATTTTTTGTCTGTCTCCTTATCAAACACTTTTCTTAGTTCTAGTAGTTTTTTAGTGAATTGTTTAGGATTTTTTGTATATACATCATGCCATCTGCAAGTAGAGATAATTTTAATTCTTCCTTCCCAGTACGGATGTCTTTTATTTAATTTTTCATCTAATTACACTGGCTCTGACCTTCAGTACAATGTTAGATAGATGTTATGGGAGCAGATATTTTTGTCTTGTTCCTGATGTTAAGGTGAAAGCATTGTCTTTTGCCATTAAGTATGATGTAAACTGTGAGTTTTTCACAGATACTCTTTATCAGATTGAGAAAGCTTCCTTCTATTTCTAGCTTGAGGGCTTTTATCATGAAGAGTGTTGGTTTTTGTCAAGTACTTTTTCTGCAACCATCAATAGCTGCAGAAAAATAGTCACATTTAAAAAAATTCAATGACCTGACATATTACATTAGCTGATTTTCAGATGCTAAACCAACCTTACCTTGTTGGGATAAATTCCATTTGGTCATGATATAATCCCTTTTGTATGCTGGATTCAGGTTGTTATTTTGCTGAAAGTTTTTGCATCGATGTTCATAAGAGACATTGGTCTGTAGCTTTCTTTTCTTGTGATATCTCTGGTTTTGGCATCAGGGTACTATTCCCTTTGTCACTGGCCATCAAGAATTTTGCTAGGACATGTCTGGATATGGATCACTTGGCGTTTATCCTACTTGGAGTTCATCAAGCTTCTTAGATATGTAGATAAATGTTTTCAGCAAATTTGGGAAGTTTCAATCATTTTTTCGCATATTCTTTCTATCCCTTTTTCTCTCAACTTTCCATCTGAAACTCCTATTATGCATGTATTAGAACACTTAATGATGTTCCACAGACCTCAGAGGTTCTGTTCATTTTTCTTCATTCTTTTTTCTTTCTGTTTCTCATACTAGATAATCTCAATTGACGTATTTTCAATGTTTCTGAATCTTTCCTATGACAGTTTTAATCTGTTGTTGGGCCTTTCTAGTGAATTTTTCATTTTAATTATGGCACTTTTTCAACTCCAGAATATCCACTTGGTTTTTAGAACACTTTCTGTTTATTGGTATTTTCTGTTTGGTTGGACATCATTCTCATCCTTTGCCTTAGTTTTTAGACATATTTTTCTTTAGATCTTTGAACATAGTTATAATGGTTGCATTGAAAATCTTTGCCTCTTAAACCAACTTTTGGATTTTTTTTACAGGCAGTTTCTGTTGCACACTTTTTTCTTATGTGTAAGTCACACTTTCCTGTTTCTTTGCATGTCTCATAATTTTTTGTCAAAATGGGACATTTTAGATAAAATATTGTAGTACTTTTGGATGCTGATTCCTTTACCCTCTGTGGGACTTTTTGTTGTTGTTTGATTGTGTATTTGATTAGGGACTTGACTGGACTGTTTTAGGGAAGTCTATTTCCCCACAGTGTGAAGCCTTATCTTTGTTAATGAGGGGTTTGGGCAAAGATATTCATTCATTAGAATATCACTGTCTTATTACTCATAACAGTTTACAAATGCTGGATTAGGAGTGTTGTGGAAATGTTGATTATGTTATATGTAAATATCTTAGAGAAGGAATGAATAATCAAGAAAAATAACACTCTGGCTAAAAACATAAAATATAAGAAGAGCGTTTCTAAATAAAAACCCTTCTTGAGGTAGGGGGCCCTGTATATGAGGGATTAGGTATTCTCATGTTTAAAAGGCATGAGGAAAAGGGGTCCCTAGTGAGAGCTTTGGACTGTCACTACATCATGATTACACTCAATTGAGTGAATAAATGCTGTAGGCATCTCCATGGAATGCTTTCACACTAAAGTTCTATAAGAAATACTTTACTAGCTACTTAACTTCCCATGAGATATTCAGTGCTGTTCCAACACAGACATAGGCTCTTCTACTACTAGGACAGTGGTTCTGAACTGGAGGAAATGCTGTCCTCCAGGGGACATTTGACAGTCTGGAAACATTTTTGATTGTCACAACTAGAGAGGGTGCTATTCGCATCTAGTTGTAGAAATCAGGGAAGCTGCTAAATATCCTACAATGCACAGGACAGCTCTCTACACCAAAAGAATTATCAACTCAAAGTGTCAATTGCGTCTAGGTTGAGAAAAGTTGCTTTAAGCTAAACAAGCTGTGTTAGTCTGTTTGAGCTGCTATAACCAAATACCATAGACTGGGTAGCTTATAAACACAGAAATTTATTTCTCACAGTTCTGGAAGCTGGAAAGTCTAAGATCAAACCACCAGCAGGTTCAGTTGTCTGGTGAGGGCTGCTGTCTGCCTCCAAGATGGTGTTTTGTATGCTGCATCCTCCAAAGGCAGGAGCACTGTGTCCTTACATGGCAGAAGGTGGAAGGGCAAAAGGAATGAACTCTCTCTGTCAGGCCTTTTTATAAAAACATCTAACCCCATTCCTGAGGGAGGAGCTCTCATGGCTTCTTAAAGCCCCCACTGCTTAATAGTATCACACTTGGTGATAGCATTAAGGAACTTCTGAGTTTTGGAGGGGACACACCACAGCAGCATAATCCCGTTTCCTAAAACTTTCTGTTTCTTCTCTCTGTTGTCTCATATTAGTCAATAAAATTAAGAAAGTATTTCCTTTGTACTGCTAAATGTATCTTTACTTATATTATATGGTTTGTATTTTAGTAATTTCTTTAAAAAGAGCTCATGGGAATAATATTCCTGTCATTTCATCATCTCTTTTTTGAATTTATGCATTTCTGCATTGTGGTTCCCATTCAAGGAGGTATTTTATTTTATTTTATTTTATTTTATTTTATTTTATTTTATTTTTTGAGACGGAGTCTCGCTCTGTTGCACAGGCTGGAGTGCAGTGGCGTGATCTTGGCTCACTGCAGACTCCGCCTCCCGGGTTAACGCCATTCTCCTGCCTCAGCCTCCAGAGTAGCTGGGACTACAGGCGCCCACCATCACGCCCGGCTAAATTTTTTTTTGTATTTTTAGTAGAGACGGGGTTTCACCATGTTAGCCAGGATGGTCTCGATCTCCTGACCTCGTGATCCGCCCGCCTTGGCCTACCAATTTATTAATATTGAATATAAATCCTAGTAAAATGCTTGATCACAATTTTGATCAGCCCCCTGGCACCATTTTTCGGTAAGAGTTTTTGTCTGTTGCTACTCATTCCTCTTTAGTAAGTTTGTGTCAGTATTTTACCTATATCTTTTTATTATTCATATTTAATCACTTTTATTTTTCTGCATGAGCTCTTTATAAGTTGTTTCTTGATGATGGTGGAAAGGAGGTACACGATGCCTAGACTAGTCTTCCAGGCTGCACAATCCAAGGGCTTTTTTGTCTTTGCTACTACAGAAAATCTACTTCCTAAAAATATATCTCATCTGTGTGATTTTTAAAAATTAAATTATATATTTTTTAGTGTAGTCTCATTTCCTCTGCCATCCCAAATCAAATTGCGTGCTAAAGGGCTTTTTCCACCAGCCTTGTCTACCCCAGTTCCTCCATTCATTGTAACAAACAAGAGACATAGCTTACTTCAGGATGAGTTCCTCAGCTTTAGAAAATGTACTTTCTACTGGCATTTTCTATGATCTTCTACTACTGGGCCTTTTACCACACCCCATGCCTTTTCTCATTACTTCTTATTGTGCAGCTTCTGCTTTGGCTTAGGTGCTTTTGGGAACTCTCACATAAATTTCGGAGTTTACATATTATATGTTTCCTAATATCACTGAAAATGGAGTTTTGAGATGTCACACATTCTCATTTTTGCTTTTGTATGATTTTTCAGAAGGAGAAGAAGTATTTACATTAGAAGTCTGATTCACAGGTCGGGGCAAAGTGAAAAACATCTGCACTTTTAAAAGATATCTTTTAACTTACACACTTATGAACAATTTTAAGAATGGGAGAAGTGATAGGAAACCTTACGTAATTTTCATCTCCAGTTTTATGTTTTTAATTTTGGCTTCTTTCTCCCACACCCAATGTTCGGGAGTCTGTTGGACAACTAGGGATGTGTTTCTAAATCTCTTTAAGACAGAGGTATTGCTCAAAGTGTGCAGTCACATTAGGGACAATGAAGCAGGTGTTTTGACCTTCTATGTGGCATGCTATTTGCTTATGGTCTGGTCTACTACAGTATCACACCCTCTCAATGTCCCCACCTGCTTATACACAGATATAGCTGTAGAATGCTGGGAAATAACTGTGGGTAACATACTGGCCTTTTCATAACAACAAATCTTGATGTAGAATCAGTGAGCATTGCAGAGAATGGCTGTGTTACAACACAGAAAGCAGTTTTTATTTTTTGGTAATCTGCAAAGTATAACCATTCCATGAGATTTAATATTGTCACTCACATGGCATTATACCATCACTGTAAACATCTTTTAATGTCAAGGATGACATTATCTATGTATTCCTTTTATTATTATCTTCCAGAGTCACTTGGCTTCCAGCTTCATCCATGTCCCTGCAAAGGACATGATCTCATTACTTTTTATGACTGCTTAGCAACACTCTACTACATTTTCTGGGTTTTTGTCTGTTACATTGAAAGCAGGAATGATTGGGGGATGGGTTGAGTATGGAGGGAATGAATATGAAAAAATATTTAAAAATGGAGAGCACTTTACAACTTATTAAATTCTGTGCCGTTGGTAATACAAAGATGAATAAATCATCTGCCTCACACTCAAATGGAGAGCAGCAGACTAGCATTTATTAAACACGATGTGGCACAAATCGTGTTTGGTATTTTATTTATTTATTTTTAAATTTTTATTTTACTTTAAGTTCCAAGATACATGCGCAGAACATGCAGGTTTGTTATGTAGGTATACGTGTGCCATGGTGGTTTGCTGCATCTATCAACCTGTCACGTAGGTTTTAAGCCTCGCATGCATTAACTATTTGTCCTGGTGCTTTCCTTTGCCTTAGCTCCCTACCCATGACAGGCCACGGTGTGTGTTGTTCCCCTCCCTGTTTCCATGTGTTCTCATTGTTCAGCTCCCACTTATGAGTGAGAACACGTGGTGTTTGGTTTGGCTTCCAGCTTCATCCATGTCCCTGCAAACGACATGATCTCATTACTTTTTATGACTGAATAGTATTCCATGGTGTATAGATACCATATTATCTTTATCCAATCTATCATTGATGGGCATTTGGGTTGGTTCCATGTATTTGCTGTTGTAAATAGTGCTGCAGTAAACATACATGTGCAGGTATCTTTATGGTAGGATGATTTATATTCCTTTGGGTATAAACCCAGTAATGGGATTGCTGGGTCAAATGGTATTTCTGGTTCTAGATCCTTGGGAAATCACCACACTGTCTCCCACGGTGTTTAACGAATTTACATTCCCACCAACGGTGTGAAAGTATTCCTATTTCTCCACAGCCTCACCAGCATCTGTCGTTTCTTGACTTTTTAATAATTGCCATTCTGACTGGCATGAGATGGTATCTCATTGTGGTTTTGATTTGCATTTCTCTAATGAACAGTGATGTTGAGCTTTTTTTCATATGTTTGTTGGTGCATAAATGTCTTCTTTTGAGAAGTTCCTGTTCATATTCTTTGCCCACTTTTTGATGGGGTTTTTTTGTTTTTCTTTTTTCTTGTAAATTTGTTTAAGTTCCTTGTAGATTCTGGATATTAGAACTTTGTCAGATGGGTAGGTTGCAAAAATTTTCTCCCATTCTGTAGGTTGCCTGTTCACTCTACTGATAAGTTTCTTTTGCTGTGCAGAAGCTCTTTAGTTTAATTAGATCCCTTTTGTCAATTTTAGCTTTCGTTGCAATTGCTTTTGGCATTTTCATCATGAAATCTTTGCCTATTCCTATGTACTGAATGATATTGCCTAGATTTTCTTCCAGGGTTTTTACAGTTTTGGGTTTTACATGTATGTCTTTAATCCATTTTGAGTTATTTTTTGTATAAGGTGTAAGGAAGGGGTCCAGTTTCAGTTTTCTGCCTATGGCTAGCCTGTTTTCCCAGCACCATTTATTATATAGGGAATCCTTTCCCCATTGCTTGCTTTTGTCAGGTTTGTCAAAAATCAGATGGTTTTATCAAGATTTAGAGCTCCTTTTAGCAGTTCTTGTAGTGCTGGCTTTGTGGTAGTGAATTCTCACAGCATTTGTCTGAAAAACACCGTATCTTTTCCTTCATTATGAAGCTTAGTTTCACTGGATACAAAATTATTGGCTGATAATTATTTCATTTAAGGAGGCTACAGATAAAACCTCAATACCTTCTAGCTTATAGGGTTTCTGCTGAGAAATATGCTGTTAATCTGATAGGTTTTCCTTCATAGGTTACCTGATGCTTTTGCCTCACAGTCCTTCAGATTCTTTCCTTGGTTTTGACATTATATATCCTGATCTAAAGTGCCTAGGTGATGATCTTTTTGCTATGAATTTCCCAGGTGTTCTTTGAGCTTCCTGTAGTTGGATGTTTAGATCTCTAGCAAGGCCAGGGAGGTTTTCCTTGATTATTCCCTCAGGTATGTTTTCCAAACTTTTAGGTTTCTCTTCTTCCTCAGGATCACCAATTAATCTTTAGGTTTGGTCATTTAACATAATCTCAAACTTCTTGGAGGCTTTGTTCTTTTTTTTTTTTTTTTTATTCTTTTTTCTTTGTCTTTCTTGGATTGCATTAATTCAAAAGCCTTGTCTTCGAGCTCTGAAGTTCTTCTACTTGTTCGATTCTATTGTTGAGACTTTGTATTGTTGAGTGTATTTTGCATTTCTCTAAGTGTGTTCTTCATTTCTGGAAGTTGTAATTGTTTTTTATTTATGATGTCTGTTTCTCTGGAGGTTTTTCTGTTCATGTCTTGTATCATTTTTTTTTTATTTCTTTAAGTTGGTATTTGCCTTTCTCTGGTACCTCGTTGAGTAGCTTAATAATCAGCCTTCTGAATTATTTTTCTGGCAATTGAGAGATTTCTTCTTGGTTTGGATTCATTGCTGGTGGGCTAGTGTGATCTTTTGGGGATGTTGAAGAACTTTGTTTTGTCATATTACCAGAATTGTTTTTCTGGTTCCTGCTCATTTGGGCAGACTATGCCAGAGGGAATATCTGGGGCTCAAGGACTGCTGTTCAGATTCTTTTGTCCCACGGGGTGCTCACTTGATGTGATGCTCTCCCCCTTTCCCTGGGGTTGGAGCTTCCTAAGAGCTGAACTGCAGTGTTTGTTATTTCTCTTCTGGGTCTAGCCACCCAGTGGAGCTACTGGGATCCAGGCTGGCACTGGGGAGCATTTGCAAAGTGTCCTGTGATGTGATCTGTCTTCAGGTCTTTCAGCTGTGGATACCAGCTCCTGGTCCAGTGGAGGTAGTGGCAGGGTGAAGTGGACTCTGTGAGAGTCCTTGGTTGTAGTTTTGTTTAGTGTGTTGGTTTTATGTTGGTTGGTCTCCACCTGGGAGGTGACTTTCAAGGGAGCATCAGCAGTGGTAGTATAGGGGGGATACAAACTTGCCCTAGGGTTGCCTGGATAAGTATTTGGGTTTCTCAGGTGGTAGGTTGGGCCATGGAACTCCCAAGAGATTATGTCCTTTGTCTTAGGCTACCAGGGCAGGTAGAGAAGACCATCAAGTGGGGGCAGGATTAGGCATGTCTGAGCTCAGACTCTCCTTGGGAGGGGCTTGTCGTGGTCACTCTAGGGGATAGGGGTGTGGTTCTTAGGCCAAAGGAGTTATGTTTCCAGGGGAGATTATGGCTGCCTCTGCTGTGTCATATAGGACACCAGGGAAGTGGGGGAAAGCCAGCAGTGACAGGCCTCACCCAGCTTCCAAGCAGCCAGAAAGACCAGTCTCACTCCCACTGTGCCCCCCACAGCACTGAGTTTGTTTCCAGGCAGCTGGTGAGCAGGGCTGAGAACTTGCCCCAGGCTACAAGCCTCCCTGCTGAGAAAGAAAGCAGGGCTTCGTGTCTCCCCACCTGCTGTGGCTTCTGTGCTTGTAGCTGCAGTCCCTGTTCATCCCCTCCCCTGGATTCTGTCCAGGAAACTTTGCATTTGGTTGATATTGTTACAAAGTTCAGCTGGAAGTTTTCTTCTCCCTGTGGTCTTTCCTCAGTTCCACTGGCAGCTCTCCTCAAGGACTCCTGTAAGACAAAGTCATAAATGGCATACCTGGGGACCAAGAGTGCCCACAGTCTCTTCCCACTGCTTCCTCTACCCCATATTTTGCTTGGCTCTCTAAATTCATCTCAGCTTCAGGTAAGGTTAAATCCTTCTTCTGTGATCTAGACCTTCAGGTTCCCCCGTGAGGATGTGTGTTTGGGGGTGGACTTCCCCATTACACACTTTGGACACTCACAGTTTTTGGCTGTCTCATGGAGTCTGCAGCCTGTTATTTGAAATTCTGTCTGCATCTAGAGACTGGAGAATGGGTTGGAAAGAGAGTAGGGAATGAGAAACTGGTTCAAAATCTTTTGGGGTGCTTGATACCAACAAGATTAAAAACTAATAACCAAACACAAATGTTATTGAAAATGTGCTGTTTCTCACTCAGAAAAATATGTCTGTAAGCAGATCTTTTACCTAATCTTTAAGGAAAATATTGTAAAAGTTCTATGCTTCTTGGTCCCCAGTGGCTGGTCTCACACTTTCTGGCTTATCATAGTTATGAGGAGTAGGATACTTTCTCTGCCACTTTGGTGGAGAATTAAACACTTATCACCGGTCAGTTTTTCCCTACCACCTCCATTGTCATGGCCTCACTGAGTCAAAGTTGTCTTACCACTTTACCCTCATGGGCTTCTGTGTTGATTCCACTGTACTATGCATTTGCTTTCAGTGCAGGCTATTTGAAGAACTTTGCCATTTCCTGTCACATGAAGGTAATATGGCTGTGTAATTAAAAAGTTTAGCAACACTGACATTTCTGTGTTTGCACTAGAATTATCTTGATATTACCAGGGACTGAAGAACGCTGCCACCTGCTAGGAACATATGCATATGTTTGAGCAAAGGTTAATTAGTTTATTCAGAAAAGTGATTCAGGTAAGAGCTTAAGAGCAACTTGGTACATTCTAATGCAACAGAGAGGTATGTTATAAGAAGAACTAGGTCAGTTTTCGGCAAGACAATTTGAAAGTTTCCTTTTTTGGAAGTGGGTGGAATAGCAGTTTGATTGATTATTTCAACCTTAAATATAAGACAAATTATCTGTAGCTTGATTAAATGTTCCTCCTTACAGGTCTGTGTCCAGGTATTAATTCTGCATTAAACTAGTTGTACCTATTGTAGGGGAGCAAATGTCTCCTTATCTTAATCTCCAAGCGTTTGTCTTTATATAGCCAAATGATGTACACAAAGATGGCAGCCAATGTGTATATATGTATATAATAACTTGGATTGTATCCATTGAGTATAAATATAGGTTGATAAGTTTGATACTATTTAAATATACCCACTCTGCACATCAATTCTCCATTCTCTGAAGATTTTGCTTTAGTTAAATATGATGGGCTTTAGTTAAATTTTAGAGTCTTCCAAATTCCCGAATCTTTTGGAAAAATGTTATTTTCAACTATCTATTTGTTGACAATTTTTTATCTTTGATTTACAAAGAGCAGTAACACACCATTGAAAACTGCTCTCTGGACAAAGAAGACATGTTTCTCAAATCAAGATGGTAGCCTGACCTGAAGGAGCGCTTTTACCTCCCAGACAAACAGAGTAGTGAAACTTGTCTTTCTCTTATTCAACTTGCCTTACTTTAAGAAAGGACTTGTTAGTTTAAAAATAGTCATCTTTTATTCCCTGCCTGTCAGAGCCTTTCTGCCTTCTCTCAGAATCCAGTGTTTACTGATGTTCTTTGATTGACATACTCCTTAGTACTAAAAGGGAACAGAGAATGGGAAAATGTTCAGTTTTATTGACAGGTGCTGAGACCTTGTCAGGGACAATTGCTTAGCAACCTCTCTGGTGCCACTTTTGGGAAAGGGGAAATTAAAGGACAGAATTACATATAGATGAAAGGGAAGCATATATGAAAAAGGCCAATCATCATAAAACACTAAGTATTTTTTTTTTCAACTAGGTCTTTGAGTTAGCAATGTAACTTACAAAATCTGCACAAATTATCTTTTTCTTTTCTTGGTTTGTTGGATTCTTGAAGAGTTGAGATAATTTCAGGTTATTGCCAAATGCTCACAGATTTTGGTAAGTGAAAGAAACTGTATTCAGAGAAAGACTATCTTAGTTCCTCTGTCAACTCTGACTTGTCCTGGTTATTTACTCTGTGCAGGCCATTTAACCTTCCTGAGCTTCATGGATAAATTGGGAAAACCACCTTTGCTGAGATTAAATAGGTTTACGGTTCATGTGAAAAGGGCTTGAAAATTGGGAAGTGCTTGTGAAATAAGGAATTCCTATAATTTTGCTATATTTGGACATAGTCTGTGCACTAATATGATGCTCGTGTAAGTTGGACATAAATGTTGTTTTATTAGTATAGAAAGAATACAAGCTTACATTTGAAAGTATTTTTCAAAGTACCTTTGCAAATGTTATACAATCTGATCCTCATAGTTCTGTGATAAAGACTATTTTCCCTAATTTGCAGTTAATAACTATTAACCCTAGGTCTAGATTATGTGATTTGCACACAACAACACTGAGGAGTGATTAGGAGCTTAATCAGGTCAGCTGGTCCCAAGCCTCTGACATTTCCACTCTTTTATTAGTTTCTGTTGCTACCTTAATTATTTTTGGAGTGAGATGATGTAAACTAGCTCTTTCTGAAGTATCTGTGGTGAATAACCAGTTTTTAAAATTGTTCTAATCTGTCACAGATGTATACTTTTGTAAAATACAATAAAAGTGGATTATTAGAATCAGACCTGTCAGAACTGTGTCAGTTTCTTGGTTTGGACAATGTACTATGGTTATGTAAGATACTATCATTGAGAAAAGCTGGGTGAAGGGAATATAGGAGCTCTCTGTACTATTTTTACAACTTCATGTGAGTTTTAACTTATTTCAAAAAAGTTATTAAGTATAAATTATTAGAAAATAAAAATAAAATTCAAAATACAGTTTCTACATTTTTCATGATTAGAGAGTTAACAGACATAAAATTACTCAAATTTCCATAAAAGTTTCTAAATGCTTGGTTTCAATTTCTATATTTATTTTGTGGGAGACCAGTAACAAACACTCCACTGACCACACCGGCATGAATATTAATGAAAAGAAATTTCTTTTCTGTTCAAATAAGAAGTCCCCGAAGGAACTGTAACTTCTCAGCCTTAATTTTCAAGTCCAAGGAAGAGCATCTGACTGTTCCAAAGTTTGTCCAGGTCCAATCAGCTTTGGCAGAGTGAAGAAGGTAGAATCATGTTGGGGCCCAGTAAAAATAAGCATTAGTACTCAGAGAAGCAAGGATGAAGAGAAATCTCAAGAAATGACTAATAAAGGATTCGATATGTGACAGTGATTCGGCATTTGTTAGGGGAGAAATGATAAGTCTGACTTTAATGGAAATGACTGTAGATTACTGCCCCACACAGCCAATGACTAAACTAATATGAGGCGGAGAAGATAAACTATAGGTATTCAGAGAAGAGAACATTTCTACTTGGGGAAATTACAGAAAGTTTTTTGGAGTGAGTTGTACTTGGGTAGCCTAAATAGCTCTTGAAGTAAGTGTGGAATGTGACAAGATGTAAGTGGGGGAAGTCATTGCTGGCTTTTGAGCAAACTGTTATTTCAGGAAAATCAATCATTTAGTGGTGAGGAGGATGGATTAGTGGTAGGGGATTGTGGAGCCAGGGTCAGGGAGGCTAACTGTGAAGCTGGTTCATGAGAAGGAGTACAAACATGTGAAATAGTGGTTGTGTTTGAAAAAGGAAATGCACGTGAGAGAGATTTTAGAGGTAAAATAGAGTATGGCGACTGATTCAATGTGGGACATTACTAGTAAGAGACAGAAAAAGAAAAACATTTGAGAGGAATCAGAATTAGTTCAGTTTCAGTTATGCCTTTTGAGGGACTGGTGTTGGTTTAGGTGGTTATTTCCTCAGGCAATTGGAAAAATGGATGTAAAAATCAGGTGTGTGCATTCACCAACTTGGAACCTTGAATAATGTCTCTCAAAAAAGATATCCACAAGTCTTAACCCCCAGTAACTGTGAATGTGACTGTATTTAGAAATAGAGTCCTTGGGCTGGGCGCGGTGGCTCATGCCTGTAATCCCAGCACTTTAGGAGGCTGAGGCAGGTAGATCATGAGGTCAGGAGATGGAGACCATCCTGGCTAACACGGTAAAACCCCGTCTCTACGTAAAATACAAAAAAAAAGAAAAAAAATTAGCCAGTCATGGTGGCGGGCACCTGTAGTCCCAGCTACTTGGGAGGCTGAGGCAGGAGAATGGCGTGAACCCGGGATGGGAGCTTGCAGTGAGCCTAGATTGCACCACTGCACTACAGCCTGGGCAACAGAGTGAGACTCCATCTCAAAAAAAAAAAAAAAAAAAAAAAAGAAAGAAAGAAAGAAAGAAATAGGGTCCTTGAAGATGGAATTAAGTTAAGGTCTTCAGATGTAAACATCCTAGATTTAGGGTGGGCCCTAAGCCAATGACCAGTATCCTTATAAGAGAAAGGAGAGGGAGATTTGCCATGTGAAGACAGAGGCAGAGATTGGAGTGATACTGCTACCAGCCAAGGAATGCCGGGAACCACCAGAAGCTAGAACAGGCAAGAAAAGATGCTGCCCAAGAGCCTTTGGAGGGAGCATGGTCCTAGTGACACTTTGATTTCAATCTTCTGGCCTTCTGAAGTGTGAGAGAATAGCTATCTGTTATTTTAAGCCATCCAGTTTGTGGTAATTTGTACAGCAGCCCTAGGCAATTAAATCAGTACCTCTTTTGGGAGCTCAGTCTGTACTTTGTGAATTATGTTGTTCTTGTGCTGTAAAGTGAGAGAAAATGAAGCTATTCATTCATCTTTATTAGCTTCTTATGTTCTGGTGTTTTCAAAGGTGGCTTTTCTTCCAAGTCAGCAGAGGTGAAAATGAAGCAGTTCAGAAGAATGAAGTTTAAGATACCTTAGCAAGTGTGAAAGTGATTTAATTACAGATTGAATCATTGCCTCCCATTTAATTCTTTCATTCCTTTTCCCCACTTTCTTCCTCTTCCTCCTCCTTTTCCTCCTCCTCCTTCTTCATCTATCTGTATTGGAATTTATCTATCATTAAAAGAAAACATATTAAACATATTTTTTAGTCTTAAATTTGTTTTTCCATTTCTAACTTCTAGTCAGAGCTCAGCACCTTAGAATAACCAGTGTAACCTTATTCAAAGGTAACCAGAGCCCAAACATAGTTAGCCAGTCTGACTCTGCTTACGTATGTGGTTTTTCTCTTGGGCCTTTCAAAGTATTGAAAAATAACTTGCAGACCCTTCCAATCTCATTGCTACTGTTAGTATTTGGTAAGATGTTACTGTCTTGGAGCAGGGATTCATTCTTTTTAGCCCACTGCCCATCACAGACTCCAGCACAGACTAGGTTTCCACATATTTGTTGATCTAGATTGTTGAGTCAAGGATTGAATTTATGGCCTAATACTGAAGAGTTCTTAAAGTGAATTATCTTCATACGACTGGAAGCATTTAAGTGTCTCAGGCTTTCATGAACTTAGGAGGCCTCCATGTGTTTGCATATCAATAAGTGTGCTCTCCATTGTAAGTATCAAAGAACCCAAGTCAACCTGCTTAAACAAAGGGAATTTATTGGCTTGTGCAATAAGTACCAACTTTAGGTGAGGGTTGATCAAGCAGCTCAATGACCTCTTGGTCTGACTGGTAAGGATACCTGGGTAACAGAGCCCCTTTTGATTTGAAAATCTTTAGTTCAGAGAGTCACTGGACCGGGCTATATTAGCTTGGGAAGGCTGAGAATGAAAAATAGGGCTATGTTTATGTCCAAGTATATTGTACTGGGCTGGCCACCAACTTTAGTTTAA
Organism: Pan troglodytes; assembly: GCF_028858775.2. Lineage (NCBI taxonomy): Eukaryota > Metazoa > Chordata > Mammalia > Primates > Hominidae > Pan > Pan troglodytes. The sequence continues at coordinate 38,203,069 of NC_086015.1, forward strand.
TCATAAATTGTATAGTTCCGAAAGTAATGGTGTGCAACTGACCCAAATGAGGGCACCGCAATATTTATTCAGGCTACCTAACATGCAGGGCAAGTCCACCCTTATTAATGGAGGAGGGCAGTTGGGTGTCTAGAAAGTCTAATGTGATCTTCCTCTCTCAAATTTATCATATGCAAGTGTGGGTCTATTGTTGAGAATTTTTGTGACTTGGAAGCTTATAATTCCTTTGGAGAGTAGGGTTGACCTCTCTGCTGTATATTTTTACCACTCTGACTTCCTTCTGTACTTTTTCAATTAGAAAACCTTGTCTGATTTGCCCAAACCAAGGTCAGTGTTTGTTCTGGAATTAATCTGCATTCTCCAGAGAAACAGAACCAATAGAATGTATATGTATGTATATATCCCTATATGTCTCTATGTATCTAGGTATCTATCTATGTATCCATCTATCTGTCTAGATTTATTACAAAGAATTGCTTACATGATTATGGAGGCTGAGAAGTCCAGACACAAGAGGCTGATGGTATACTTAAATTCTGAGACTAAAGGCCTGATAACCAGGAAAGCTGATGGTGTAAATTCCATTTCAAGTCTGAGTCTGAAAACCAGGAGAGTCAATGGTGTAAGTTCCAGTCTGAGTCCATGTCCGGAGGCAGTAGAAGACCGATATCCCAGCTTGAAGACAGTCAGACAGAGAGAGGAAAAATTCTTTCTTATGCGTCCTTTTATTTTATTTAAGTTTTCAACAGGTTGGATGAAGGCTCAGTCTCCTGATTCAAATGTTACTATCATCCAGAAACAGACATATTCAGAAATAACATTTAACCAAATATCTGGGCATCCTTGTGGCCTGGTGAACTTGACATATAAAATTAACTATCACATACTTACCCTACTATTGACATTTGCCAATTCAGTGGTTACCTATAGCTAACTGCTTTAGACCAGTCCTGGACCACCCTTGAAGCTGGAGCTGGTGTCAGTCCCTGCCTAAACCACATAGCAGTTCTACAGTGGACCAGGGCTGAAATTGATGCTAAGGGAGGCTATCACAATGTCTACTCGTTTTCATTATCCTTTCAACTTCTAATGGATATTTCCTTTGCTGTGGCAGAGATCATTATTGTCTTCCTTTAGCAAATGAGAAAACTGTGAGATCACACTCTTACATTTCAAATTATTTATCAGTCTAAAAGAGACTATTTGTTTATATAGAGAGTATTTGGAGGTGTGAGAAATGTAACTGAGGCCAGCATGCTGTAAGAAGGTGGTTTGATCTGTGCTTCATGGAAACTCAGTGCTTCCCCCAGAGCTGAGATGGACAAGGAGTGGGTGAGGCTATGAATTCCCACCTTACTTCAGTCACAGTCCTTCTTTCTTAGACATTTCATATATGTTGCAGTTATGCATGCAGGATTCCATTTAAATCTAAGCTGTCACTGCACAGGTTGAAAACCACTACTCCATCCTAGCTCTATGATCTTGAAAACAAAAATCCCTTCCTTTTTTTAGTGCTCAGTTCCCTTTACCTGTACAATGAAGGTGTTGAACTAGGAGTTTTTGAAGCTTCCTTCCATCTTTGACAGTTCATGATTTTGTGACTTTTACCATTGGCCAAGGTGGAACTTATTAATTTCATGAAAACTGACTAAATGACTGTCTCAGAAGTTATTAAATCAGGACAGCTTCCTCATCTTAGTGAGTTTTCAGCTGGCCAATGCCACATGACAGTCAGAAAATGCCAACATTGCTGGTGTGGGATGGAGTTAACAGTGTGAGATTTGCTAAGTGTTTCTGCGCAATCAGTGTGAAAGCAATCACATCTCCAGAGTGAGAAAGGTCACTGCCCTGTAGCTGCCAAACCTCACCACACTAAGGGGACATGAAGGGGACTGCCACCTGCAGAACACAAATCAGGCTAAAAAATGAATACCCTTTGCAGTTGCAGTCTAATAGCACCGAATGTCAAATGATATTACTTTGGGAGATTGTTAAGCCCCCTTCTCAGTGCACAGCAGTGTATAAATCCCCTCATCTCATTTGATTAATCTGAGAGACTATAGAATATGTTATTAGGCATAGAAAACATGACTGCAATGTGACAGTCTAGTATTACTGAGCATGAAAATCCCTTTAAGTCCTGATTTTTTTCTAGTTCCACATTGTTTGAAAGTGGGGGAACATTGATCTCAGTGAATGGGTATCCTATATAAATTAATGCTAGTGAGTACATACATAAGTGAAAAATATGATTAGTTTGTATAGTGAATCAGAACCCCCCCTTCTACAGCATCAGAACTCTTTCTTTTGTTCTCTTTTACAACCTGTAACTTGGCAGGAAGGAGACTATAATACAAGCCGTGTTTATCTCTAGCTGGTAAGATTACAGTGATTTTTAACATTCTTTCTGTTATTTCTCATACTTTTTTTATAGTGGGCACATATTATAATACGAATTACCTTTGCTCATTTAAAAGTAATCCTTTTCCCAGAAAGGTCCCTGAGAATACTGTCTTTTTCTCCCATCCTAAAATGGAGAAATGTACCTGAAATGCCATGTGAAATAGATTAACTGAGCCCCGCCTAGGAAGCATGCCGCTTCTTCTTTTTCACGACCTGCAGCCGCTGTGGCCTGACAAGCAGTAAGAAATGTGATAATAAAGACGATGAGCCACTCCAGGGCTGGATTTCATTTCTAGCTTAATTAAATCCTAGAAACACACCTGACCTCTAGCTTTGAAGAGCTGCCGCCAAAGCCAGGTGCCCTCATCAGCTCGGGCTCACCCTGCAGTGATTGTGGGAAGCCAGCCTGAAAGGAGAGGGTAGAGGGAGGCAGAAGCCAATGGAGATGAAACAGTGGAGTCAGGAAGCAATATTTCAGAGACAGCCATTTTATCTGGTGGGCGATCTCTTTGCCCTTCTGCTTAAAAGGTAAACAGTGATGCTAACCTACAAATTGAAACTTCTCCAATGACACCCCACTGCCCTGCCACCTGTCCTCTTCCACCACCTCCTCTCAGCTCCCTGCCCCCACCAGTTGTGGTAAATTGGGTACAAAATGCACTTGGTTGGCGCAAGTCCTGACTGGCCCATCAGTATGCATAGGCTGATTGGTGCCTCTTGCATTTACAAACTCCTAGTTGCTCTGGTCCCTCAGCCGCAGCTGACACCTGATGCTGCTACCTGGGGTCTCTTTGTTTCATATCCCAGAGACCAGAAATGCTCTTGAAATGTAGATAAAGAAGAATAAAAGTCTTTGCCATGATTTATTGAGCCCAGAATTGTACAAGGAACTTAAAACTACATCACCTTGTTTTCACAGCCATTTGTGATGTATTAACAGGGTTTTACAGGTGAGGAAATGGAGCTCCAGAAGAGCTTCTTAGAAAAATGTCTTATATTCAAGATCTCGACACAGGGATCTGGGTTTATGGGATTTTTTTGAGGGGATGCTATCAAGAGAAACCTGCAGGGAGGCACGGAGTGGGAGAGAAAATGGGAAGGGTGAGCAGGGATTTGGTCTCTGATATGGTTTTGCTGTGTCCCCATCCAAATCTCATCTTGAATTGTAATCCCCATCAACCCCACGTGTCAGGGGCAGGAGCAGGTGGAGGTAGTCGGATCATGGGAGTGGTTTCTCCCATCCTGTTCTCGTGATAGTTAGTGAGTCTCATGAGATCTGTTGGTTTTATAAGCATCTGGCATTTCCCCTGCTTGCACTCACTCTGTCCTGCCACCCTGTGAGGAAGATGCCTGCTTCTTCTTCACCTTCTGCCATGACTGTAAGTTTCCTGAGGCTTCCTCAGCAATGTGAAACTGTGAGTCAATTAAACCTCTTTTATTTATAAGTTACCCGGTCTCGGGTATTTCTTCATAGCAGTGTGAGAACAGACTAATACAGTCTCAGTACCCAATGGAATGCCAACTAACCCAGACTTGGGGGTCCAGGGAAGGTTTCCATCTGAGAAGGGGTCAACTAGGATTGAGAGTGTATCACTGAGCAGAAAGTACCATATTTTCCCCCACTACCACCTGCCAGCATTTTCCTTGTCTTTCAAGAATCATCTCATATTTTATCTCCTATGAAGTCTCATGACCCCAACCTGTGATGTCCTTTCCTCTTTGGCTTTTGAGCAGTTTATACCTTCACAAGGGTTGCCATAATTTTTAGAAAATAAGAGCATATCTATCTTTCTGACTCAAGTGTGGGCTTCTTGAGAGAAGAAGTCTTGCCTTCTTTCATATATAATACCCCTGCATTGTACACAATGCCTTGTCCATAGTAGGCTACAAACTAACATCTGTTGAGTTCAGTACTCCTTGTATTTGGGGAGCCTTTCCTGGTGTTATTACTTTTGTCAATCTTTCATTCAGCATTAATACAATGTCTATTATTTGTGAATAGCTCAAGGGGCCCTTTGTTGGTGGCTGCCAGTTTCACTTCCTGACCACCTGTCCAAGAGTCTCAGAGTCCATGAAACAGCAACAGGAAGGTGAACATCAAGGTAATTCTAGCAGAGGTTTAGTTAATGGACCAGGAAGAAAGGCAGCTACATGGGGGAAGGGGAGGGGATGTAGAAGAAACAGGTTTATTAGAATCAGGAGGCTTGAAGCACCGCTCATTAGTCAGTTTGTGCATCTATAAAATGACACAAAGGTGCTGCCTGGCTGAACTTAAGGGGCTATTGTTGAGGGTCAAAGGAGACAAGATAGGTTAACTCTACCGACTGTGCAGATAAAATTAATACATGTTTATAATCAATGCTGGCTCAGAGGCAAGGATGGCAGGCAAAATGGCTTGGAATCCCTCCCTGATATTCAGGTGGCATATTTTACCTTCACCTGTGTGTGCACTCAGAATTCAGTGCCTCAGGGGAAAAAGAGAGAAAAAGGAGTCAGTGTTCTTTCTCTTTGCCTCCTGACTTTAGGTATCTATATATGCTGTAATTAGGGACCCAGATTACACTGCAATTTCAGAAAGTTTCCTGTTTAATTTTACAAAGACATATACACTTTACAATGCCTGACACCTGCTTAAGTAGGCAAATAATTGTTTTGACACTGTGACAGTTGTAGAAAATATATTTTAAAAATTTCTGAAACCTGCCAATTGGATAATTAGGATCTAATTCTCATTTGCCAGTGCAATGAGCTCTCCAGGCCGAATGACTCCCTGATGGTGTGCCAGACACCTTTCCTGGTCCCCATGTGCTGGTGGAGATTTAGTTCCAAATAATTGTTCCATTCCTCATAGATGACTGATTTTCGACCTTTAATGATAATACCAATTATGTATTGAGTGTTTCACTTGTGGATTTCTTTGGATGGGGATTTTACTACAACTCATTGCTTGAAAAATCACTTTAATTTAATGGTAGGGCTATTCAGGACTTCACGATCCAGAGTGACCCTGTGGCTGGCCCAAGGCTGTAGGGCATAGGGCACAGAACTGGCACTCCTGTTCTGGGAAAAGGTGGCCAGGGAAGGAGGGATGGCCTAAGGCACTGAGTCCAATGAAGCAGATAAAGAGCAAATCCAGGACATGAGGCAAAGGATCAGTAATAGAAGTGGCCAGAAGCACCATCTTGTTTCTTTGGGTCAGATTTAGTAGAGATCCTGGAAATGCTGGGGGCAGAGAAGGTGGTGTGGTTTCTTTCTTGGACTGCCAGGGCTGCACTGCTGAGCCACAAACTTGAGAGCTGTTGAGATGCTAAGGGCAGGCAGACTTCCAAGACCCTAGACTTGCTTAGGGTCTCCAAAGAGCATCTATTATATTTCTATCATCTTGTGGATGAGGGAACTGAGGCCCAGATTAGTGAAGTGGCCTGTTCTAGGTCACACAGCTCAAAGATGTTCAGTTCAGGCAAAATTTACTCTGCTGGATCCTCCAGGGGACATAGAAAAATGCTCCAGTGTCTAGCCAGCTGCCAAAAACCTTTTTTCACATCTTACTCGGACTTGTGATTAGGTGAATATTGAAATGTCTTTAAGATCTATCATTTCTTTTTCAAGGGGTATGTCTTAAATCTTGTCTACCTGTGTGGACTAAATTGGTCATTGACACAGAAGTTTGGATTTTATTCTTGTCCATTTTACAGATGAGGAAACAGATCCCAAGAGGTGAAGTGGCCTACTTAATGTCACATGGCTAGTAACTGAATCAGTGCAATAGAGAACTAAGAATTGACCCATGCATGTATGATTATGCTGGACTTTCTAGGTACACAGAGAGAGTTAATCAAGGCACTTGTAAGTCACTTATGGAGGCAAGGTTTTGTTAGCTACTCCTCTCCTATCAAGCAGAGGCTGGTGCCTAGGAAAGTGGGTAACAGAGACTGAGCCATCTCTTTCCTGGGTCCTGGGATTGTGCCATGTGGAACAGGTAGACACAAGGGGAAACTGCTCTGAAGGTGAGAGAAACATCAGAATTAAGACAGAGAGTCGTATATGAGAGCTCGTCCAAGGGGCAGAGGAAGAACAGAAGCCAGGTGAAGTGTTTATACACACAGAAATGTAAGTGCAAACAGTGCAGAAGCACATACAATGAAAATCAACTGTTCCTTGTCCCATCCCTTTTCTCCTCTGATCCACTTCCCACAGGTGAACCCTTTCTGCTTTTAATTCTTCCAGTGGTTACCTGTATAATTCTAAATAGTATGTGAAACCTTTGTTTCTCTAATTATTAATTTTAAACATCAGCTATAGACTCCTATTATGAGTGGCAAAGAACTGTCTTACTTGTCCCATTTTCTCTTCCCTTATCCTATTTTTTATAGTTATATTATTAGTTCGGGTTCTTCTATTGGTATGTTAATAATTTTAAAAAGTTACATCAAATGCTACATCTTGATCCGTCAAATTGAAATAAATTTGACTTGCTGCTATGAGAGATGTTAGATGAAATTAGAAGCCCTGAATTTTCACTTTTCCCCCTACCAATTCTCACAATCTTCCAACAACATCATTAAACATCATCAAGGTTTATTACTTTTTCATTCTGTTTTATAAATATGCTTTGCCTGTAGCTTGGATTCAAAAATCAAGCACCAATGCGGGTCATTAGCAATATAATGATTATATATTATTCACCCCAAACCAAGTAGAGTGACTGGCCCTTCTGAGATGAGAAATAACACAGAGCATGTGCAACTTACGCCACCACCTTCTCACCACCCAAACTTATTTCAATTTGCTTCACCACCTCAAAATCATGACACATGAATTTGCTTTATATTTGTAGCTTTTTGTATAGATTCTGTTTTTGTCTAAAGCTTCTAATTTTCATTTTTCTTATGGAAAAGAAACAAATTCTTTACCATTTTACAAAGATGTTCCTGCTTCATCACATTACCTATCAAATTGGAATCTACTTTTTTTCTTTTTCTTTTTTCTTTTGAGATGTAGTCTCACACTGTCACCAAGGCTGGAGTGCAATGGCGTGATGTCAGCTCACTGCAACCTCTGCCTCCCAGGTTCAAACAATTCTGCCTCAACTTCCCCAGTAGCTGTGATTACAGGTGCCCACAACCATGCCCAGCTAATTTTTGTATTTTTAGTAGAGATGGGGTTTCACCATATTGGTCAGGCTGATCTCGAACTCCTGACCTCGTGATCCACCCACCTCTGCCTCCCAAAGTGCTGGGATTACAGGCATGAGCCACCGTGCCCCGCCCTGGAATCTACTTTTTAATGGAGACTTTTTTCTTGGAACTCTAAATGTTCTTGTTGGGGCTTTTTATTTTTCACAGCCAATTGCATAGTTCTCTCTCTGGTTTTTATTTTAAATGTATTAGTAAATTTGGCCTATTGTTTTCATGGTTCCTATTTTATTTGTGTCTTTCTTTTTTCTTTTGGTCTCAAGTTTATCCTCAAGTATTTTTTTTCTCAGTAAGGGTGTATAAGGAGATATCTCTGAGTCTTGCATGATTTAATATTTAGCCTTCACATTTGAGTAACAAGTTTTTGTGTAAGACTAGAGATTCAAGATTACTTTTCCTGCAAGCTTTGAAGCCATTTGCTGCAGGTTGAGTTCCCCAGAAGCACAGATGGAGTTTAGGGAACAAAATATTTATTAAGGATCAACACCTGCAAAAGGAAGGAGGCAACGGGAAGACTGGACTAACTGAGGAGTTGAATGGAGACAGTCTTGAAAAAGCCTCAGCTGACATGGCAGGTGCCCTGGGTCATGGGTATTCATAATACTCATGGATATTATTTGCTGGGCAGAAATGGTTGAACGCTTATGCCCTCCCTCTCTCTGTCACCAGATACATGCTGCTCTGGGAAGGGAATGACCTTGCGTGAAGTGGCTGAAGCTGACCCTGAAGGAGCTGACAGCTGGAGGCTCTGTGCTCACTGTAGTCCGTGCATCTGGGTAGGAGGTCTTCCTTGAAAGGGGATCAAGGTAGCGCATCTCTATGTCTACCATAGCACTGATCCATGGTATTCTTATAAAAACCTGTTTTAAAAAATTTTCTCTTTCTCTGTAAGATTTAGGACACTTTCTTTTCCCTTGGCAGTAGGGTTGCTGTTATGGCATATTTATGTGGAGTACAAAAAGTGTCCTTCCTCTAGGTGGGTGCAGCCCTGCAGCCCTGCACCACAGAGCCTGGCTTGGTAAGTATGGGCTGGATTTGATCTCCACTGACCCCTTTGGCTGGGTGCTGTTGTGCAGAGTAAAGCCTGTACATCCAGAGGCATAGCCCTGCTTGGTGTGCTCATGGTTTATGAGGATGTGTCCTTCTCATTTTGCTCAGCATTTGGTGGGCCTGGGCCTTTCATCCCAAGTGTTTTGGACCTTGGTTCTGGGAAATTTCCTTCTTTCCTTCTTGCTGTCTGTAAGTTCTGTGGGTCATAGCAGTTAACAGGTTTCACTTAAAGGCATAAGGCAGAGAGTATGTACACAAGTAAGGTTACTCTCTTAATGCAGCTTCCTCATCCTGTTTTGTCTGTCGATACGATTCCATATGCTTTCTCTCTTCCATTACTTTGCTAAACTTTCAGATCTGCTGGTGCTCCTTCTGTCCTCCCCATTGTCAGTGCTAATATGGATTTGTTCACTTTTTAACTTCTTTATTACAATCATTGGAATTTTAATGTGATTTTTTGATGGAATATTGTAGACAGATAACTCCATGCATTCAATCTTCTATTCTGAACAGAATGCTTGTCTGGTATTCTGAATAACAGTTGACTGAAAACAGCAATGGCTTGAGGTTTTCTGTCAGTTTGGCTTTAGAAGTGGTGCTCTAACTGGAAAGAGGTGAGAGGAAATATATTTTGAAACTCTTTGCTTGTAGTAGATTCACTGTTTTTATTTAGGGTATATGATTACTTGACATGCATGACTTGAGGGATATTGGAGTCTATGGAAGGTCAAAAGTCACTCATCCCAAGGTGCCACTATTGTTTAGAAGAGATTTTACTGAGTCAAAAGTTGTTAGATGGATGCTGGCCTCCTTAAAGATGGCTCATCTATCTTGAGGAAGGGGTTAGGGAAGAATGGAAAGACAAATGATTTTCTTCATTTTATTTAACTGTTTTCACAGAGACAACACGGTATAGACAATGAAATGTGTTTTATGCCAAATTTCTCATGTAACGCTCCCCAGTAAAGACACATACAAGTTATTTCTAGCAACATCCTCAAATTAGACCCTTAAAACGATCCTTTCTCCCTTCCTTTCATAAAGGCACTTACTATGGACTGAATTGTGTTCCTGCAAAATTTATATGTTGAAGCCCTGACTGAATTGGAGATAGAGCCTTTACAGTGATAATTAAGATTAAATGAGGGCATAAGGTTGAGGCTCGAATCCATTAGGACTAGTGTCTTTATAAGAGGAGAAAGTCATGAGAAGAGAAAAGGCCAAATGAGGACACAGTGAGAAGGCAGCCATCTGCAATCCTGGGAGCAAGGCCTTGGGAGAACCCAAACTGCCAACACCTTGATCTTGGAATTCCAGACTCTAGAATTGTGAGAAAATAAACTCTGTTGTTTAACCACGGAGTCTGTAGCATTTTGTTATGACAGCCCTAGAAAACAAATACAATACCCTAAACTTTTCTGGGAGAAATTTTTGTGACACCCTTATTTGGAGTCAGTTTCAGCCAGATGCTGTTTCCCAATTATTTCTGACCTTTATGAAAGTCAAAGATGAAGTAATTTGGCAAAACACTTTGAAATAATTTTTCTGCTGGTATGTACTGAGTTTCAGAGAAAGAAAGAGAGATACCATGTATTGGATGTTGTTTTGTTTCTATGTCTGGGCTTGGTCCTCAGGGGATACAGAAGATCAATAAGACATGGTCTCTCTTCTTAAGGATTGTTTCCTATAGGTGGATCTGCATTAAATGACATGGATATGTCCACTTAGTGATAGACAGAGTGGACATGTCCATAGAGTGGATGGCTTTTGTAAAGTCTAAGAAAAAAATCCATAGAGATGGGAAATATCAGCTCAGTTGAATGACAAGCAGGTTGAATTGTTTCCAAAGGACTGAAATGTTCACTAAATTTTTACTCTGTATTTTCAAGAGAATGAGACTCACAAGATGTTCAGCATTGCTTCCTAATTGTCCGTGATCTTTCATGCTGGGCTTTCTTTGTTGCTGTTTACTGCTTAGCCTGGACAATGCTCCTAGTTCCATCTTTTACCTACTTCTATACTGAATGAAGCCTTTAGTGGACTCTAGTTACTATCTGAGTGTCACTTCCTACTATACCTGACCTTAAAAGCAAGTTATGCATCCTCTCTGTGTTTAAGTGAAGATTATTATCGTTCCTGTTTAACACACTTAAAGTACTCAGCTGACTTTAGGATATGTATTAAATATTCATTAGGTGTCAGTTGTGTCTGGAAGGTACTTTCCCACCTTCAAGGAGCAACTCAAGCTTTTTGTCCCCCTGCTCAGCTATATTTGGCATTTCTCCTTCTGGGCTCCTAGAGCACTTTCACGTATCTCTTATTTCACATCTCATGCTATAGAGATTTTTAAAATTATCTGTCACATACCCTGGTCTCTGAAATCAAGAGAATATTATATTTTATTATAATCTCAGTTTATTATAAAGGTGCCTGACACATAGTAGGTGTTCAAAGATTGTTGCTGATTAAATACTTATGACCTTGTTGGGGCGGGGGGGGAATAATATGTGGTTTTGGTACCAAAAAAAAAAAAAACAAAATAAATGAATACTTAGGACCAATTGATCTTTGATTTGGGGTAAAGCATATAGAAAAATAAGAGAGGAAAAGATGGAGTTGAATTATAGAACATGGGCAAGAGAGACATTTAAGGATTTTATTATATTCAATTGCTTGGCTGTCTGGGAATTAGTGATTATAAAATATCTGATGTGATTTGACCCAGTGAAAATTGGGCAGGTGAATGAAATTCTATTTGGGAAGATTGGCATTCTTGAGAACTGACAAAAGCTGTATCTTCCATTAGCTTTAGCGTTATTTTGGTTCTGATTACATGTGGCTATTAACGCCTGATCCTAACTACTGTAGAACCTAATATCCTCCCAAATGCCATCCTCCACAAATTGCAAAAGTATCTTCTCAGACAAAATCTGAGTTTCTCTCAACCTGCTGAGATGAACCTGCAATTATTTTTTGGCCTGGAGAACGTAACTTTAAGACGCAAATTTGAAAAATGAATTCCAAAGCACCATTATTGTACATGCAGAAGAAATCTTTATTTTGCATATTATTCACCTTGATCTGAATATTTTATATTGCTTGGTTTATGTGGGGTTTATGGTATGTGCCAGGGATTTTTCTCCTTCATAAAGGAGATGGCTCAGCCATCTACTCAACGTGAGTTTGACTTAAATATCATTATTAGGAAGCTGAATTGGTTCAGAAGATTGTGAGACTCAAAGCAATTGTTCTGCTCAGCTCCCCAAGGACAAAGCAAGGGAACTGAGCCTTGTCCAGGACCATAGAAGGGTGTCAGCTTGGATGACAGGCTGGTGTTAGTGAAACATTTTAAAACATTGTTTACATGAGAATTATTTTTTAAAGAACTGTGGTGTGAATCACACTATTTTCAATCACACTCAGTCTCTTAGGTAGCTGACAAATTTATACACGTTATCAGTGAGATACATGGGTAGGTGGTATTTTTTTTTTTTCTTGTTAACTAAGAATTGGTACCAGGGAGGCCCAGGGTCTAGGTTTCATTTCTATGAGTTAGCCAGCTAAACTTAATTTCCTAGTGTTGATAGCTCCTTAATTTTCACTCTTACACAGTAGTCCCCCCTTATCCATGGTTTCACTTCCTGCAGCTTCAGTTACCTCTGGTCAACCACAGTCTGAAAATATTAGATGGAAAATTCCAGAAATAATTCATAAATTTTAAATTGAATTCCATCCTGAGTAGTGTGATGAAATCTCACACTGTCCTGCCTGGGACGAGAATTATCCCTTTGTCCAGCGTTTCCACACTGTAATGTTGCCTGACCATAAGCCACTTAGTAGTGGCCTTGGTTATCAGATCAACTGTCGCAATATCGCAATGCTTGTGTTCAAATAACCCTTATTTTACTTGATAATGGCCCCAAAGTGCAAGAGTAGTGATGCTGGCAATTTGGATATACCAAAGAGAAGCTGTAAAGTGAGTGCTTCCTTTAAGTGAAAAGGTGGCCTTGATGTTCCTTGGCTAGGGTTTAGTGCTATCCACAGTTTTAGACATCTGCTGGGGGTCTGGGAGGCCATCCTGTATGGATAAGGGGGGACTACTGTATTTTTATAGCTGTTCTATTTTATCGCTAGTTATTGTTGTTAATATCTTACTGTGTCTAATTTACGAATTACACTTTATCATAGGTGTGTACGTATAGAAAAAAATAGTATAGGGTGTGGTACTATCTGTGGTTTCATGCACCCATTAGGGGCCTTGGAATGTGTCCCCTGTGGATAAGGTGGACTACTATGGTTAATATTCATTTAACCACAGGATACCACTGGATCCTCATGACTGCCTTGTGAAGTAGACAGTGATTCCCATTTCAGAGATGTAGAAACCCAGGCTCAAAGAAGCTAAATAAGTAACTCATGAACACAAAATAGTATGTGACTGTGATTGTCAGTTTTGTGTGTCAACTTGTCTGGGTTATAGTCCCCCGTTATTCAATCAAACATTAATCTAGGTGGTGTTGTCAAGACATTTTGCAGATGTGGTCAAAGTTCATAATCAGTTTTCTTTAAGCAATGGAAATTACTCTAGATAATCTGGGTGGGCCTGATTCAATCAGTTGAAAGCTCTTAAGGGCAGAATTGAGGCTTCCCAGAAGAAGAAATTCTGCCTTTGGACTGCTTCAGCTTGTGCCTGAAGGTTCAGCTTACTCTTCCTATGGCCTGATCTGTGGATTTTGGACATGCCTAGCCAGTCCCCACAGTTGCATAAGCAAATTCCTTGCAATCAAATTTCTTAATATATATCTCCTGCTGGTTCTGTTTCTCTGGTTGAACCCCAGCTAATATACTGACCAAGTGATGCCTCAAATTATAAGAGCAACATTTTATATTTGTATTGAGCTTTATAGTTTACAAACTGCTTTCATAGATACTGTCCTTAAGGCTGTGAATAGGCAAGTTAATCAGTCATCATTTTTGTCGTCACCACTAATATCATCATCGTCTGATATCATCATTGCCGGACACTACCATCATCACCGTCGTCATCACCATTTTACATTAATAGCTGAGAAAAAGACTATGCAACCTATAAGTGGCAGATCTGGGACCAAGGACCAGTTTTTCTAACTTCAAATATTATGTGCAACTTTAGCATCTACCTGCATAAAACTTCAAATGCCTTATCCTCCAGGTTTCTTGATGACTTCCAAAAATAATTTCCTTCATTATAGCTTATCAGCACACAGCTTTCTAGCTACCTCACCCATGGCAAATTCTAGACCTTATTATCGTCGGTACTCATATCATTTCTAAAATCGCTATTTTAAACATGTATTTAAAAATCTCCAGTTATGACCTCTTCCTGTGGGTTCTTCTTTATCAAAGTTCTGGTTATTTCGAAGTCCTAATTTAAGTGGTCAGTAGTTTGTGTTCATGGTTAAGTGCATCCTATGAACAATGTGTTTTTTTTTTTTTTTTTTTTTTTTTTGAGATTGATTCAAGTCTCACTCTGTCACCCGGGCTGGAGTGCACTGGTGCAATCTCAGCTCGCTGCAACCTCTGCCTCCCAGGTTCAAGCAATTCTCACGCTTCAACCTCCCGAGTAGCTGGGATTACAGACATGCACCACTACGCCCGGCTAGTTTTTACATTTTTAGTAGAGACAGGGTTTTACCATGTTGTCCAGGCTGGTCTCGAACTCTTGGCCTCATGTGATCTGCCTGCATCGGCCTCCCAAAGTGCTGGGATTATAGGTGCAAGCCACTGCACCTGGTCCCTATGGACAATTTTTAATGGAAAATTTTAATTTAGTAACATAAAAATTCATTGTTACTCAATGAATATCTGTCTAGCCACCAAGATTCCAATGTGAATATCTCCTCTATCTCATCATAATGATATAGATGAGACCACATGAGCTATTTTTAAGCAATTATATATATGCATATATGTATGTACTATATATTGCAGCATGTCAACTGCAGAACATATTTGAAACTGACTCCTTGAAAAAAATTATTAAATCACGAAAACTGAGAATCAAAATCTTGACACTTGTCATAAAGGTAAAGAGGAAAATAACAGCTAACAAAGGATACTTATAGAATATTGATGAGAACTGTCTGAACAACCTCAACTCCAGGCACAATTATAAATTAGGTAAGGATGGTTTGCCGTATCTTGGTGGAAGGCTTAAGAAGTCTGTTGTATATGTTGTATATGTAAATATGTAACCTCTATTTTCTGACATGTAGGGTTTTTTGTTTTGTTTTGTTTTGTTTTGTTTTTGAGACAGAGTCTCACTCTGTCACTCAGGCTGGAGTGCAGTGATGTGATCTTGGCTCACTGCAACCTCTGCCTCCCAGGTTCAAGTGATTCTCCTGCCTCAGCCTCCTGAATAGCTGGGATTACAGGTGTGCACCACCATGCCTGGCTTGTTTTTGTATTTTTAATAGAGATGGTGTTTCATCATGTTGGTCAGGCTTGTCTTGAACTCCTGGCCTCAAGTGATCAGCCCACCCTGGCCTCCCAAAGTGCTGGGATTATAGGTGTGAGCCCCCTCACCCTGCCCCATGTAGGTAGTTTCATTTTTTTAAAAAAACATTATAGGCCGGGTGCGGTGGCTTACGCCTGTAATCCCAGCGCTTTGGGAGGCCAAGGTGGGCGGATCACAAGGTCAGGAGATCAAGACCATCCTAGCTAACATGGTGAAACCCTGTCTCTACTAAAAATACAAAAAATTAGCCAGGCGTGGTGGCAGGCGCCTGTAGTCCCAACTACTTGGGAGGCTGAGGCAGGAGAATGGCGTGAACCCAGGAGGCGGAGCTTGCAGTGAGCCAAGATCGTGCCACTGGACTCCAGCCTGGGCGACAGAGTGAGACTCCATCTCAAAAAAAAAAAAAAAAAAAAAGATACAGAAATAGCTAATGAGCACACAAAAACTGCTCAACATAAGAAGTCATTCAAGAAATGCAAATTAAAACCACAAAGAGATCCTAGATCATATTCACCAGAATGGCTAGAATTAAAAACACTTGGCTGGACATGGTGGCTCACGCCTGTAATCTCAGCACTTTGGGAGGCCGAGGTGGGCAGATCACCTGAGGTCAGGAGTTCGAGACCAGCCTGGCCAACATGGTGAAACCTCGTCTCTACTAAAAATAACAAAAAATTAGCCAGTTGTGGTGGTGGGTGCCTGTAATCCCAGCTACTTGGGAGGCTGAGGCAGGAGAATTGCTTGAACCCAGGAGGTGGAGGTTGCAGTGAGCTGAAATCACTCTACTGTACTCCAGCCTGGTTGACAAGAGCAAGACTCTGATGAAAAAATAAAATAAAATAAAGACGTGCAATATGGAGTGTGGTTAAAGATGCAGAAACACTGAGACTCTCATACATTGCTGCTGGGGGTATAAAACTGGTAAAACCACTTTGGGAAAGTTTTGGCAGTTCCTTGTAAAGGTAAACATTCACTTATCCTATGACCAAGTAATGCCACCCTTACATATTTACCCAAGAGAAATAAAAACATCTCTACAAAAAGATTTGTTTGAGAATGTTCATAGCAATTTGATTCATAATAGCCAAAAACTGGATACAACCTAAATGCCTATCAATAGCTGAATGGATAAATATTTCTGGTGTATTAATTCAGTGAAATAATATTAAGCAACAAAAAGGAGAGGACTACTGAAGCATGCCACAGCCTGGGTAAATTTCACACATTATACTGAATAAAAGAGGCCAGACCTAAAATAGTACATACTGTGTGATTTCATTTATGTGACATTCTACAGCAGCAAAACTAATCTACAGTTATAAAAGGCACACGAGTGTTGCCTGGCATCAGAGTTAGGAGGATCATCTTCAAACGGAGTATAGGGAACACTTTGCGGGTAATGGAATGTTCTACAACTTGATTGTGGTGTGGTTATGAGAGCAGGATGTGTTAATTTGCCAAAAGTCATCAAACTGCTTAAAATTGGTGCATTTTATTGTGTGTTAACTCTGTCTCATTAAAAATGAATATTGAACACATAAACATAAAAATAAAAAATGCTATAATGAACATCTTTATACTTAAAAAAATTTTTATTCCTTAGGATAATTCCTGAGCCTTTTGAACTTATTTTCTGAAACCATGTGAAATTGTGATAATTTGCTTGATATCAAAAAAGAATATATGAAAATAAATATCTAATTGATAGGATTTCTGGCAGGAACTGAAGTGAAAAATTTGGGCTTAGTTGGGGGAAAATATTTGGGAGTGGGGAGGGGGTTTTCATTCAGACTTTCAAATCTGGGTAAGGCCTGCTCTATCCAAAACATTAGGACTCTCTGAAACAGCTTCTTCCATCTTACAAGGCTCAATAGCGACTGGTTTTGTTTTATAAACTCCCAGTCCAAATCTCAGGAAGAGACTGAGCAGCATTTGGTTCCTGTGTGATTCTCAGCCTCTATTTTTACTCTTTTCCTTCCCTCTGGTCCAGGGAGGAGAAGCCATATGTTGGTGGTAGTAGATTCTTGTGATGTCTCCCATCCTCTCAGCCTATTGGATTCAGCACACCTTGGTGAACCCCTCCATGAACTAGACAACATCACACAAGTGCAGAGGGGTGGCTCTCTACTGTCTCCAAAACCACCAAAGGCTACTCAGCTACATGCAGGCAGAATGTGAAAAGTATGATGGAGTTGATTTCCCTGAGAGCAAATCTCATCTCAACCACTCAGGCCTCCCAATTCCCCAGTGGAACAGTGCTGAGATGAGTTCCATGTGGTTTTATAGCAGGCCCCTAGTACATTGAGCCCTTGTTGCCTACGGTGGTAAACAACTCAGAAATGTCCTCTATACTGGCTTTTCTTCCTTCTCTGTCTTACTTTCACTACTCCCTCAATTTCATATCCTCTCAAATAAACCACCTGCACTTAAGTCCTTGCCTCAGCTCTGCCTTTGGGGGAACCTGAACTCAGCACTCTTGCTGAAGGTGAGCTGTGCTTTAGTCCAGTCTTATTTCCACCTGTTCACCATTCAGTCCTCCACCTTGCAGGGAACACTCCTATTCATCTTTTCAGGCCCTTGGTGGAAACTTCTGTTGTTTACTTAAGTAACCAGTATGAACTCCTCTTTGTCATCCTGTTGCACTTCCCTGTATTGCTCCTCTTATCTCACTGTCTTGAGATTGTTCTCATCTCTGCATCCCCCTGGGATTTCTGAATTAGCATCAAAGGACCCTGGAATTAGCTAGCAGTACATGTAACTGCCCCTAAGCCATGAGCTCCTGTTGGTAGAAACTACAACTTGTTTTTGCATCTCAGTATTTCACAAATTATTGGCATAGAAGACCCAACGGATGATGGTTGAACAGAAATAAAGTCACTCTGCAAGACGGAGGCACAAGCCCAGAGAGAATTTATTTCCTCCCCATCTTTTCTCCTGGAAGTCCTCCTTCTCATACTGTCCCTGCTCCCTGGCACTGAGCTGAGGTATGCAACGAAACCCATGGAACCTGTCTTTATAATGGAGAGGCATACACCCTTCAGGCCTCTGCACATAGTCAGGCTAGGTCCCTGCAGCACGTCTGGAGGATGGGGTCCCTGAGGCCTGGCTTAATTTAGCTGAGCCACTCCAGGAGGGATAATGATAGCACTGGGAGTCTACTTTTCTGCCCATTCTGTAACATCCTGCTGGCCTGCTTTCTGGGGCTGTTGACTTGGTAGCAGCCAAGAGACCTTTTCAGAGACTTGGGGCCTGATCAAGACCACTGAGCAAATCCTCCTTCCCTTTACCAGTGGAGCAAGCAGAAGAGTGAAGGGGCCTGGAAGAGCAATAGAGCGTCAAGCCACTTGGAGTTCAATTACTGGCCCTGCCATGTAATGACAGAATAAGCTTGGGGTCATCATTTAACTTCTTTAACACTCAATTTTTGTTTCACCAGTGAAAGGAGGACAAGAAAACTTATCATAGCATCATTTTGATGGTTAGATAAACTAACATATTTAGAATGTCTTCCATGGGATTTCAATCTTTTATTGACCATATATATTTTTGGCAGTCTGGTGAAGCCTATGGACCTCTAGAACAATTACTTTTAAACTTATAAAACAAAATATGTGGAATTACAAAAGCAACACTATGATACATTTATCAAAAGGTTTTGGTAAAATAAATGTGTTAGAATGTAATGTTTCTTTGTTCATGTATTAAAAATTAAGAGATCAAGCTGAGGGTCTGATAACTACTATAATTTGAGGTAAAGAAGCACATAAATGATATTTTGATTTACCTGCCAAACTGTAATACTGTACATGGAAATATTTGTCATTTCTGTTGTTGACAAAAATCACATTGTGGGTTTATAACCTACGTTTGTAAATGAAGAAAATGCCGAATACTTGTTAAAGAAGAGTGAAAATAAAGATGATTTTATTCCTTCCAAGTTTACGGAACCCTGAACCTCTTGTCTAATGAAAAACACTTGATAATAGCTCATTCCCTTTCTTCTAATTTTCTCTTTCTGATGCCTTCTCTTAAATAGTACTCAAATTCAGACCCAAGGAAAGGGTCTGACATCAGGCATTTGGCTTGTGGGGTGGATAAGTGTATTTCCTTGCTTTCCTTTTCAAGAACTTTCTTCGTTGTGGAAAAAATTAAAGGAATTTCAGCATAGGAACAAGGTGGACCTCCCCAGCCCCCAGGCAAAAATCATAAAGGGAGCAGATGAAATACTTTCCCAGACTTCAGGCTGGTGTCAAGGATTGGCTGTCGACTTGATTTCTAACCACTATCCTAGGTGGCTTGGCCTTTCTCCTGAGTGATCAGGGTGCAGAAGCCCAGAGAAATGGGACCCTGCTTCTTTTGGTCCTGCTTTGGTTCCTGCTCTGTTCCTGCTGTACTAGGGTAAAAGCCCATTAAGTGTATCTCTTCCCAACTCTGTTCCATGGTGTCTTATTTGTAACTTGAAACCAGCACGGTGGGAGCATTTACACCATGGAAATTAGCAATGATACACATTGAGGCTTCTCACCTCTAATTAGGGTATTAAAATCTTTCCTGCATCTCAGTGGAAAGCCAGCTGTGAGACATTTGTCAGTGCATCACTGCCTGTAGCTTCTGCTTCCTGTTTGGTAATTCTGCTTTGACAAAATTGGTCATGCTTTGTTTACCACTCTCTGGTGCACATTTTTGTATCCCCAGAAAGGGACTTTCTATACTTTTAGTGCACCTTAATTTTGCACTGGAGTCAGCAGAGGACAACAATTTTTCTCTTTACCAAAACCTAAAAGAAGGACCTCACTTCCCTGCTTGGTGAGTGAGAGGATTTTCCCTGTTCATGGTTTTCTGTCATTGAGGCTAAACAAGCAGGAGCCATTATAACTTGTGAGAAGAAACCACAAAAACTACAGGCGATTTAGGATAAATGCATCTGACAGGGGTGTCAAGCAGGACTCAGCAAACTTTCTTTTAAACAGCCAGATAGTACATACTTTAGGCTTTGCAAAAAGACACAAAATGAGGATACTATTTAGGTGCTTATGTAACTGTTTAAAATGTAACCATATAAAAATATTCTTAGCTTATCAACTATGAATAAACAGGGAACTGTTTGGCATTGGTCTGTGGGTTGCAGTTTTCTGACCCCTGTTATGGAAGACTGACTTGGGGGATGAGAAGTAAGGCAAGGTGGTCAGGTAGGAGGCTGGTAGATTAAAAGGACCAGGACTAAGACTTGGCTGGTCACAGTGAGGAGGAAGGAAGAGGAAGAAGCTAGAGGGAACTTAAATATCTGATTAGATATGATGGATAAATGAAAGATGAAGCAAATGTGATCT
The DNA here is from genome assembly GCF_028858775.2 of Pan troglodytes. Classification (NCBI taxonomy): domain Eukaryota; kingdom Metazoa; phylum Chordata; class Mammalia; order Primates; family Hominidae; genus Pan; species Pan troglodytes. The sequence goes on from NC_086015.1 coordinate 38,223,543, forward strand.
GGAGGGCTGGCTGCAATTTGGGATTCACAAACATATTAGGATACTAAAAGCTTTGAAAAATCCTGCAGTAAGTAAAACTATCTGCTCAGTCCAGCGTTTCGCAAAGTTATTTATATATTGTGCCCTTTATTCATGGGCTACCTACTAATGCCCCCAGTGAAGTAATGTATCATGGAATGTACTTTAGGTTTCATGGGCTTGCTCTATAATTGTGTAATCCATGTTGTAAGAGTGTGCATTCCTTGAAAAGAAACTTAACAAATTTAGCATTTGTGTGTGTGTGTGTGTGTGTGTTTTGGGGAGGGTTATAAAATATGAAATACAACTCCTGTGGAAGGTGGTGTATTACAAATTAATGTAATCTTAATGCCTGGAAGAATTATGCAGTGATTCAACAGGCCAGATTGATTTAATAGTTTTTAAATTGTAGATATAATTAATGAAAATTGAGAGTGCTAATAGTTGTTTTAAAACTATTTTGCTACAGTAAATTCACATGGCCCTTTAAAACCTTCATTTTCTTTTATATTTTTCTTTTTCTTTTGTTCTTTCTCTTTTTTAAAAATTTTAAGTTCCAGGGTACATGTGCAGGATGTGCAGGTTTATTACATAGGTAAACATGTGCCATGGTGGTTTGCTGCACCTATCAACACATCACCTAGGTATTAAACCAAACATATATTAGCTATTTTTCATAATGCTCTCTTTCCCCCTCCCCTCTCCCCTACAGGCCCCAGTGTGTGTTGTTCTCCTCCCTGTGTCTGTGTTAAAAACCTTCATTTTCAATCTTTTCAGTATGGTTCTTTTATCTTTGAATACTCCTTAACAAAATTAATTGTTCCTTTTTTGTTTAAAAATTTTTTTTCTAAGATGCTTTTGTTATAGCATACTCCTTTATTTTTAAAAAAAGTCCACAGCAATTTCTATATATCTCTCTTTTAGCACATCAGATTGCATTGTATTTATTTGGGTATGCCTATGGTTTGTTGGACTGAGTTAGTGGAAGATACTTATATTTCTTTTCCCAGTCCTTAGCAGAATGTCAGACATAATATGTTCTCTTGGATTAATAAATCAATAAAAGTTTTGGGAAAGTGACCATTCCAACCTATATCTGAAATACAAATAGAGTTAGATCCTGTATCCCTCAAGGTCCAATCAGGAAAACAGAAACCATACCAGTAATTTTAACAGAAATAATTTAATATAGGGAATTGAATTGCTAAACAGGTGTTTGGAAAACTGTAACTGCAGAAAGATATAGAAACTACAGGAAATATCTTTCACCATTAGAGCAGGGGAGCAAAGGGTAGAGTGGATGAGTAGAACCTAGAAGCTTGGATAAAGGGCTCCACAAAGTTGAGAACAAGACCATGGAGCAGGAGGTGCCACCTGGCTGGTGCTGGTGTCTCTGCTGGGACTCCAATGAAGCTGATTCTGGAAATACGGAGGAATAAAAAGACGTAGACCCAAATGCTGCTGCTAGGGTGAAGAACCACTGCTGAGGGGATATTGACAGACACAGAAAGCAAACAGCAAGGGGCAAATCCCTTTGCCATCCTCTAGGTTTGCAGTCTTCCTCTAATACCCTTTATTGGCAGAGCCTAACAGGAAGCCAGATGGCAAAGGAGAAATTTTGTTTGTGGAGTCCAGCCTCCAAATCATATAACAGAGAACAGAAGGGTGTGTGGTGCTAAGATACAGTAGCTTAATAACCAGCCTAGTTCCCAACCTACGTGTATGGTCAATTTCCAAGTGGCCTGACTCTGAATGACTCAAGAGGGCTTTTCCTCCTCTCAGGAGCTACAATAGTCACAGGTATATTTTTGAGTCTTTCCTTTTTTTCTTAGACAGCAGAAGCTGTTCATTTTAGTAGAGAAAATCATGGTTTTAATTACATTTCTCTTACAACTCAGAAAGGTTTAAATAAAGAGAAAAGATATTTTGGCGAAGAGCAAAACTATTTGGCAACTTGTTCTAAAGGGTTTTTCAGAGTCCCTAGATTCAGCTGTTTCTAATCCTGTGATTATATGCTTCAATTTTCCATTTTAAGTACCAGAGATTAAATGGTAACTCCTTTATTGCTGATGACGGTGCTTAGTGGACAGCTTGGGGATGACAGGGCTGTGTGCTGAATCCAGATGCAGGAGGAACAACAGGAAAGGGGCACTCCGACCTTCCAACGGCCCTGTCTCCTGAGGGGGGTAAGGTGAGGTTTCAGTTTAGATGTCCCAGTCGTCACTGCAGAATCAGTTTTTTCTTTTCTTTTCTTTTCTTTTCTTTTAACAGATGAAACAGTTCCAATGTGGAAGTCTGACTTGGGGCAATATGTGTAGTGTGAGGAAAGAAGATGATAGCTGGTTTTGAATCCAGCTCAGTCACTTGCTAGCTGGGTGGCCCTGAGTGGTCACTTCACTTGACTCTTCACTTTATCATTGACAATAACTGTACTTGTCCTGCCCTTTTATTTGGCTCACTCTGAGGATCAAAAATATATGGCTAAATATGAAAACATATTGCAAAGAGCAAAATGAAATAAAAACAAGGAATCAATAATGATGGTGTTGGGCTATTTCAGTTTACTTGGTTTTTAACTCATAGAAGTACAAGAGAAATACACTATCCCCAACAATTCCTTTCTGTTATAGAAAAGTTACAGTGTGTACCGTCCTGGGCTTATGTTGCACATTTACTTCCATACAAATGTTTACCTCTAAAGTTATTATCAATATAGCTCTCAATGTGGAACTGAAAATAAACCCAGGAAAAATATCTTTGTTTCCCAGGCCTATTCAGTTTTCATTATTTGTTATTTGCAGTTTTTCTTGAGGCCGAAATGGAGTAGAAATCTCTAAAAATTTAGTTTGAATCTAGAGTCAACCTAGTTACAGCGGTAATAGCATTTATTATGTGCTTATGTGTGCTGGAAACTTTTTAAAGCACCTATACTGTGTGGCTCCTTAAAATAACCCTATGAGGTAGATTTTATTTTTATTGTCATTAATATGAAGAAATGAAGCATAATGAAACTTGCCTAAGGTTATAGATAGCAAATAATGGAGTGGGGGTTTGAACCCACATAACGTGATTCCTAAGTCTGAACCTTTAGCTACTCTATTATATTCAAGAAACACTCCTTGTTTAATCATTTGTATAAAGTCGTCTCTCAATGGCTTTTATTTGTTCACATAGAAATATTATTTATTAAGCAAATACAAAGTGCTGGATGGGGTTCTAAGCATTCTGTATGCATTATCTTACCTTAATGCTCACCAAATTTTATTCTTAGAAACTAAAGTTCAGTTAATTTAAGCAAATTGCTCAAGCAGGTTCACACTTTTAACAAGTACTGAAGCTGATATTTTAGTTCAAGTCTACATGACTTTAAAATCTCTTAAAGCAATAAAGTCACATATCTCTTTGCTAATATATATTCTTCCTGTTTCTCATGGAGGCATCCCTCAAATTTCTCCAAACCTCAGTGTAAAGCTCATAACAATGGCAGAGCTGAAATAAAGCTAAATGAAGATCAGAAATCATGCAGTGTCAGCAGTAGGAATATATACTAGGAATCTGGAGTGAGGGGTAATGAAATGGAGCTTAATGCTCAAACTTTGAAATTCTTAGAAGACAAGACAGAAAAAGGGAAATCTAGTGGTTTGTCTAGTTGTTATGGTCAGATGAAAATATGTAGACCGTTATACAGAAGACACAAACTTTCTCTAGCATACAAAGCCAAGAGAAATTTATCATGAGAAGTCTTATATTTGGACAACAGTTACAGTATATAGGGAATTTCTGCCATAAACAGCATGGTGTAAATGAATACTTGGTGAAAGATACCAATTAGAATTTATATCATATGTGAGACAGACAAAGCATTTCCAAAGTATATTTGAAGGAGAATGTGTTGTATTTATCTCTGACATCCTTATCAGAACTCACATTCTAGTGAAACAGATCAATTAATGTCATCAGATCTGTTATAATAACATGGGAAAATGGGTTTACCAACCTCATAGAAACACCTGGCTGGGCGCGGTGACTCACGCCTGTAATCTTAGCGCTTTGGGAGGCCGAGGCGGGCGGATCACGAGGTCAGGAGATGGAGACCATCCTGGCTAACACGGTGAAACCCCGTCTCTACTACAAATACAAAAAGTTAGCTGGGCGTGGTGGTGGGCGCCTGTAGTCCCAACTGCTCAGGAGGCTGAGGCAGGAGAATGGCGTGAACCCGGGAGGCGGAGCTGGCAGTGAGCTGAGATTGCGCCACTGCACTCTAGCCTGGGTGACAGAGCGAGACTCCGTCTCAAAAAAAAAAAAAAAAAAAAAAAGAAACAACTGCATGTATGTGCCAAGAACCAATTGCTTACTTCTTGAAATACTAGAGTAAAAATTTTACAACAAACTTAAAATTTGTTGAACTTCAACTTAATGGATGCTCTGTCTTTCCTTCTTGCAAGATCTGACTGAGGTCTAAGCCTTGCTCATTAATTTATTCATTTAGCATTTAATTTAGCAGTGCAATCAAACTAGAACTCAGGATTAAGAATCTCACTCAAAGCCGCTCAACTACATGGAAACTGAACAACCTGCTCCTGAATGACTGCTCGGTACATAACGAAATGAAGGCAGAAATAAAGATGTTCTTTGAAACCAACGAGAACAAAGACACAACATACCAGAATCTCTGGGACGCATTCAAAGCAGTGTGCAGAGGGAAATTTATAGCACTAAATGCCCACAAGAGAAAGCAGGAAAGATCCAAAATTGACACTCTAACATCACAATTAAAAGAACTAGAAAAGCAAGAGCAAACACATTCAAAAGCTAGCAGAAGGCAAGAAATAACTAAAATCAGAGCAGAACTGAAGGAAATAGAGACACAAAAAACCCTTCAAAAAATTAATGAATCCAGGAGCTGGTTTTTTGAAAGGATCAACAAAATTGATAGACTGCTAGCAAGACTAATAAAGAAAAAAAGAGAGAAGAATCAAATAGACGCAATAAAAAATGATAAAGGGGATATCACCACCGATCCCACAGAAATACAAACTACCATCAGAGAATACTACAAACACCTCTACGCAAATAAACTAGAAAATCTAGAAGAAATGGATACATTCCTCGACACATACACTCTCCCAAGACTAAACCAGGAAGAAGTTGAATCTCTGAATAGACCAATAACAGGAGCTGAAATTGTGGCAATAATCAATAGTTTACCAACCAAAAAGAGTCCAGGACCAGATGGATTCACAGCCGAATTCTACCAGAGGTACAAGGAGGAACTGGTACCATTCCTTCTGAAACTATTCCAATCAATAGAAAAAGAGGGAATCCTCCCTAACTCATTTTATGAGGCCAGCATCATTCTGATACCAAAGCCTGGCAGAGACACAACCAAAAAAGAGAATTTTAGAACAATATCCTTGATGAACATTGATGCAAAAATCCTCAGTAAAATACTGGCAAACCGAATCCAGCAGCACATCAAAAAGCTTATCCACCATGATCAAGTGGGCTTCATCCCTGGGATGCAAGGCTGGTTCAACATACACAAATCAATAAATGTAATCCAGCATATAAACAGAGCCAAAGACAAAAACCACATGATTATCTCAATAGATGCAGAAAAAGCCTTTGACAAAATTCAACAACCCTTCATGCTAAAAACTCTCAATAAATTAGGTATTGATGGGACATATTTCAAAATAATAAGAGCTATCTATGACAAACCCACAGCCAATATCATACTGAATGGGCAAAAACTGGAAGCATTCCCTTTGAAAACTGGCACAAGACAGGGATGCCCTCTCTCACCGCTCCTATTCAACATAGTGTTGGAAGTTCTGGCCAGGGCAATCAGGCAGGAGAAGGAAATAAAGGGTATTCAATTAGGAAAAGAGGAAGTCAAATTGTCCCTGTTTGCAGACGACATGATTGTTTATCTAGAAAACCCCATCGTCTCAGCCCAAAATCTCCTTAAGCTGATAAGCAACTTCAGCAAAGTCTCAGGATACAAAATCAATGTACAAAAATCACAAGCATTCTTATACACCAACAACAGACAAACAGAGAGCCAAATCATGAGTGAACTCCCATTCACAATTGCTTCAAAGAGAATAAAATACCTAGGAATCCAACTTACAAGGGATGTGAAGCACCTCTTCAAGGAGAACTACAAACCACTGCTCAAGGAAATAAAAGAGGATACAAACAAATGGAAGAACATTCCTTGCTCATGGGTAGGAAGAATCAATATCGTGAAAATGGCCATACTGCCCAAGGTAATTTACAGATTCAATGCCATCCCCATCAAGCTACCAATGACTTTCTTCACAGAATTGGAAAAAACTACTTCAAAGTTCATATGGAACCAAAAGAGAGCCCGCATCGCCAAGTCAATCCTAAGCCAAAAGAACAAAGCTGGAGGCATCACACTACCTGACTTCAAACTATACTACAAGGCTACAGTAACCAAAACAGCATGGTACTGGTACCAAAACAGAGATATAGATCAATGGAACAGAACAGAGCCCTCAGAAATAACGCCGCTTACCTACAACTATCTGATCTTTGACAAACCTGAGAAAAACAAGCAATGGGGAAAGGATTCCCTATTTAATAAATGGTGCTGGGAAAACTGGCTAGCCATATGTAGAAAACTGAAACTGGATCCCTTTCTTACACCTTATACAAAAATCAATTCAAGATGGATTAAAGATTTAAACGTTAGACCTAAAACCATAAAAACCCTAGAAGAAAACCTAGGCATTACCATTCAGGACATAGGCATGGGCAAGGACTTCATGTCCAAAACACCAAAAGCAATGGCAACAAAAGACAAAATTGACAAATGGGATCTAATTAAACTAAAGAGCTTCTGCACAGCAAAAGAAACTACCATCAGAGTGAATAGGCAACCTACAACATGGGAGAAAATTTTTGCAACCTACTCATCTGACAAAGGGCTAATATCCAGAATCTACAGTGAACTCAAACAAATTTACAAGAAAAAAACAAACAACCCCATCAAAAAGTGGGCGAAGGACATGAACAGGCACTTCTCAAAAGAAGACATTTATGCAGCCAAAAAACACATGAAAAAATGCTCATCATCACTGGCCATCAGAGAAATGCAAATCAAAACCACAATGAGATATCATCTCACCCCAGTTAGAATGGTGATCATTAAAAAGTCAGGAAACAACAGGTGCTGGAGAGGATGTGGAGAAATAGGAACACTTTTACACTGTTGGTGGGACTGTAAACTAGTTCAACCATTGTGGAAGTCAGTGTGGCGATTCCTCAGGGATCTAGAACTAGAAATACCATTTGACCCAGCCATCCCATTACTGGGTATATACCCAAATGACTATAAATCATGCTGCTATAAAGACACATGCACACGTATGTTTATTGCGGCATTATTCACAATAGCAAAGACTTGGAACCAACCCAAATGTCCAACAATGATAGACTGGATTAAGAAAATGTGGCACATATACACCATGGAATACTATGCAGCCATAAAAAATGATGAGTTCATATCCTTTGTAGGGACATGGATGAAATTGGAAACCATCATTCTCAGTAAACTATCGCAAGAACAAAAAACCAAACACCGCATATTCTCACTCATAGGTGGGAATTGAACAATGAGATCACATGGACACAGGAAGGGGAATATCATACTCTGGGGACTGTGGTGGGGAGGGGGGAGGGGGGAGGGATAGCATTGGGAGATATACCTAATGCTAGATGACGAGTTAGTGGGTGCAGCGCACCAGCATGGCACATGTATACATATGTAACTAACCTGCACAATGTGCACATGTACCCTAAAACTTAAAGTATAATAAAAAATAAAAATAAAATAAAAATAAATAAATAAATAAAAATAAAAATAAATAAATAAATAAATAAAAAAGAAAGAAACAACTGCATGTATGTGCCAAGAACCAATTGCTTACTTCTTGAAATACTAGAGTAAAAATTTTACAACAAACTTAAAATTTGTTGAACTTCAACTTAATGGATGCTCTGTCTTTCCTTCTTGCAAGATCTGACTGAGGTCTAAGCCTTGCTCATTAATTTATTCATTTAGCATTTAATTTGGTCCCATATTAGTTAAGGGTGGCCTCAGGCTTGACTAGCACCAGGTAAATGAAAAAAGGAACAAAAGCTTGATCCAGAACCCAGTGGATATCAATGGCTTGCAGTGCTGTCATGGACTTCATGTGCTAAGTCAGCTGAGCCCTTACTTGTTAGTGTTGTGCTGGAATAGACAGAAAGTAATTGTAAATCATCCAGGAAGTGAGAAAAAGAGATATAATCAGGAGACAAGTCTGAATCTCTGAGATAGACTGGTAATGTCTCAAGGCCACTGAGATAATGATGCCTAGAACTGGGCTTATAACAGCATAACATTCTTGAGCTTGGGACAGCGGCACTTTAGCAAACTATGATCTCTCTCACTTAGTCTGGATATTTAAAATTCCTCATGTGGCATCACTTGATGGATAAAATTGCAAATAAGCAAGTTAAGGATAAATTGAGAGGCCCATTAGATCCTGGCCATGGATACAGATGTATAATTGTGGCCAGGATCTAGGGTTTTGCTCAAATCTGACATCTGTATATCTAAGTCGGTTGGTCCATTCACACATCCATCCATCCACCCACCCACCCACCCACCCATCCGTCTAACAGAATTACATCCACTGACTCCCAAATTAAACCTAGTTCAATAGTAATAGAAAGGAAAACTAGATTTATTTATTTATTTTTTTTGAGGAGTTTGGCTTTTGTCACCTAGGCTGGAGTGCAGTGGCGTGATCTTGGCTCACTGCAACCTCTGACTCGCAGATTCAAGCAATTCTCCTGCCTCTGCCTCCCAAGTTGCTGGGATTACAGGTGTGCACCACCACGCCCAGCTAATTTTTATATTTTTAGTAGAGACGGGCTTTCGACATGTTGGTCAGGCTGGTCTTGAACTCCTGACCTCAGGTGATCTGCCCGCCTCGACCTCCCAAAGTGCTGGGATTACAGGTGTGAGCCACTGTGCCCAGCCAATTTATTTACTTTATAGTAATAAAAGGAATGCACTAGAAATGACATAAAACATAAATAAACTATGCATTCATTATAACTACAATGAACATTTTATTAAAGCATTCTATGTGCCAGTTGCTTTAGTAAGAGCTAGGGAGGGTATAAAGATGAGTAATATGTGGTCCTCACTTTTTAGAACTTGAAGTCTAGTAGCAAGTATTTATGTTCATCTCACTGACCTCGTGTCCTATACTCCTCCCTTCACTCATTCCAATCTAGAGACATTGTTTTCCTTCCTTTTCCTGAGACATACCAAGCATTTCTTGCCTCAGAGCCATTGTACTTGCATTCTCTCTGCCCAGAACGTTATTTTCCCAGATATCGGCAGTTAACTTCCACAATTCCTTCAGCTCTCTGCTCAAATGTCACAAGCTCAGTGAGGCCTTCTTTGAGTATTGTATGTATGATAGCAAACACCTCTCATCACTGGAACTCTGTGTCCCCACAATTTTCAATTATTTTTCTCCCTAATCACCATTATATATTATATATTCAGTGTGTGTATTTTTATATATATATATACTGTAATATATGTTGTATATATTTACTTCTTTTTTTATTATTTGTCTCACCCAAATCCCAACTAGAATATATATTCCATGAAAGGAGGGGACTGTTTTGCTCAGTACTCTATTGCTGTGTCCAGAAAAGAAGCTCAGTGAATAGTAGGTGCTCCACAAATATTGTTAAATGAATAATACAAGAAAGAAAAATAATACCGCTAATAACATAAATGACTTGCAGTGGAGAAAGAATATTTAATTTGGTTAGAGGACATGGCTTAGGAATCCTTGAATAAAAAGTTATTGCTTTACTTTGAAAAATAAAGTCCACATATATAGGACAGTTACATGGCTGACTTCCAAGGGAGATTTATCCAGCATTTCAGGAATGAAGGTGCCAGTTAGATGTGATGAATGACCATATGATGCCTGGAAATTTTTCCATTACCCTTTGAAATTTTTCTCCTTTTTTGGTTGTCTGCGACCATGTGGAAACAAATGGGTTTGACCTCATTTCCAGAACTGCTTGGGAAGATCTGTTCCTGCTAACCATGAACTAAATCTTCACTAGTGGCCTGTCTGTGCTTGATTCGGTGTTTCTATCCTTACAACCCTGACTACTGATGGGACTCAAGAGAAACACTGAGTATTTTCCTTGTCACAAAAGCCATCACTCATTAGAGTCTGGGAACAGGGAAGAACTCTAATATCCACTGCAATGGCTCAGTGTAACTAGGACTGCCAAAGAAAACAGGTGTTCAATGACTACTGGAACAAGTTTGAGACAGAAAATCCAAGCTGTGCATGTGCCCATGTGACCACTTTCCTTGTTGTGACTGTGGGTATCAGACAGGTAAATGATGACTCTCTGGCAGCCAGGAAAGATCCTTTGGGGCAGCTTTTTATTTCTGCATTCGTTTAAACAATAATTATTCATTCAGCATCTGACTTGTGCAAGGCTCAGAGAATGACCCAGTTTTGATCTAAACAGAGGGTATCTCTAGTAAGTTTATGGACTCACCTAAGGTCCAGGAAGACTTCTCTTGAAGATTATGTTAATCAAGTAGCATTATTTGCAGGAAGGAGAAACTCATTCAAGCAAATTTCATTAAAAGAAAGGAAATGGGGGAAATTTTCCAAAATACAAAGGCAGGAGCTGCAAAAATAGCAGCTCAGTATATGTTTTTCTACCAGGTGCTGTGCTCCCTTGACATCTACCTCAGTGTCTTCTTTCTTTCCTTGGACCTGCTTTTTCCAACACTCAGTGTTTCAGGCCTAAAAAGGCCCTTTCAGACCTCGCTGGATAGCATGCTCAAGGATCTGTATTCAAAGACCAACCTGTGTGTTCTATCCCAAACTCTTGGAAGAAAGAACCTGATTGGCCCAGCTCTTATTTGGGGTCCCCGTACATTCATTATGATATAACAAGGGGGTGGAATCCTGTGCCCTTTGCCCATTCAGCAGGTGTGTGGGAGGTGACTCTCTCAGGAGGTTGAATAGGGTTAGAAAGACGGCATGACTATATCTCTAATGTAGACCTAAAGTGCTTCCTAGAGCTAGGGACCCGGATTCTAAATGAGACCTGAGGGAATGGAGCTGTTGTTGACAAGAGCTGTTAGACAAACAGGACATGGAGGAGGGTAAGTTCAGATACCAAGAAGGAAGCCTGTATACAAAAGCAGATGTGATGGGAAGAACTGAGGCAGGTGACACTAACCAGGGACTTGCAATCAGACAAAAGACCATTCACCCTTCAAGACATTGAATCGTACACTACATGGGGCTGTCCTTGAGGGGAGGAGTGGTTAGTTTGTTCATCATCCAGCATCTAGCACAGTGCCTGGGACATGGTAGGTGTTTGAAACATGGTTGTTGACAGAATGAATAAATGAATGAGTGAATGAGGATACTTGAAGTAGTATCACTTCCTCTATGAAACTTTTAAAATCCTTCTTCCAACAAAGCCAGAATTCCCTCCTTTGTGCTCCCATTACGCTAACCATATTTTATGGTCATTGGCAGATGACAAATAAACCCCCACTACACTGACTGAAGTTTTAAAAATAGGAAGTGAGTTCTAATAATCTTAGAATTTCCAGCTTCAACCACAATGCCTAGTTATGTAGGAGCTGCTTGATAATTGGCTATGTAATAAATATAGCATAATAGTCATGCCTTTTAATGACTCTGACCCAAACATTTGCTTTTTTGATTAAAAACTTAATATATTTATTTATGTTTTCTAATTATGAAGCAATATTATGCGAACTATAGTTGTAAGAAATAAGGAAAATTTAAAAAGATCATTCATAAATTTGTGTTTTAGTGTATTTATCCTTTTGGAGAGATAAAATTATAATACAAACACATATACTCATATATATAAAATGAACATTTTCCCATATCAATAATTACTCTTCAAATCTTGTTTTTCAATACCTAGGAAATATTTTATGACTACAAAATATTTTATCATATATATTAAAATCTTGGACATATAGGCTATTTCCAAATATTGCAAATATTTTCTTATGATAATTTTCTTACACATGAAACTTTGTGCTTTCCTCTAGGTACAAAGTAAAATTACATGATTAAAAGGCATGGACACCAGGGCTCTTGATTATTATTGCTGGAACCTCTAAGGAGGGTAAATCAATTCACTTGACACCAGTTGTGTTTGGTCATGCCCGTATCCCCACATTATCACCATTAGATGGAACTATAATTTAGAAGATGTGAATTTGATCAGTGGCTCCACTTACTTAGAACAGGGCAAGAACTGTGGCTTGCCCTGGAAGCAGCATCACTTGCTGACAGCATGAGGGCTGTAGCCGGGGAGAGATGAAAACAACACATTTCATGTTCTCAAGTAGCTTAGAGTCCTGGGTTTAGCAACATTTTATAAACACTTCATTTTAAAGCAAAGAAGAATAAAAAAACCCTCAATACTAGACAGTCAGCAGGAAGATAGGCACAGGCTGCTTGTCTGCAGGAGGCCTTGGACATGGGTCATTTCTCACGGTGCTATTGAAAGGAGATAAGACAGGCCTTTATGGATACTTCAGCCTGGTGTAATGTTAGAGGTGGGAGGCAGTTGCCCTGTTCATTGATGACTGGGGCATCTTTGGAAATTCATCAGATGTCAAGAGTGACAGATGAGGACTTGGATAACTGGAAGGCCACTTGACTCTGCAGAACCTTATACTGTGGGGTTCCTGACAGTGCTTAGGAGTGATGGGCAGCTCAGGCATCCTGGCCAGATACAATGAAGCCCAGGGCCTGGGCTGCCTCAGGGGTGACTCAAGGAGCTCCAGTGGGGAGTGAATAGGAAACATCAGGCTATGACTTAAAGTGGAAGCAGGGCTGGGCAGGAATTTCTTGGGAGGCGGATGGTCATTTTTACAGCATTAGGGGTAGAAGCCATCTCTGTGAGAAGAGACTAAAGATAAAGAGACTAATAGATTAACATTAGTCCTAGAGAGGAATAGACTCCTAGACTTGTATCTTATCTTCTCTCTCTCCCTATTTCAGATTTGTCCCATCTTTTCTGTACTCACTCTAATGTCCAAAAACTTAATTTATTAGGTAGAACAATTGAGTTATCTTAATTTCCTTGTCTTCTTATGCACCAAACTTTTGGGGTTTCCATTTCTCCGGTCAGTGCAGTCTAGCAAAGTATTTTCCTTAAGCAAAAATTATTTTCTCATAAGAAGATACTTGGTTCCAGCTATTAAAATGAGTTTGTAAAATCTTGAATAATGGAGATCATGGCCTATATCAGATTCTCAACAGACAATAGATTTACTCAGGCCCCTTAGCCCCAGATTTGTGTTGACCCCCTCCTTCCACCTTGTGGAGGGCAGAGAGTTCCTTTGAACTATATGGTAGCTTAGGCCAGGTGGTTCTTAAAGATCCTTTATTTGGGCACCAACTCTTCCCAAGATATGATAGGTCTGGTCCAGCTTTTGGAAGGGAGGTTGCCCCTGAGAGAAATGTCTAGGCTCAGCCACTGTCCCTGTACAGAGTGGGAGTTCAGAGCACCTCTTGTTACAAAAACTCAGCCACTGTAGTACACGACACCAGCGCCTCTCAGTGGGGCAAGAAACTGCTGAGTGCCTAGGATGGAGGTGACCAAGACTTCCCACCTTGTCCCCTTATCCCTTGTTTAGTTACTTCCTGTCTTGCAAGTAAGACAGGGGTGAGAGAGACTCTCCTGGTCTAATAAGGAGCTGCTGGAGAAGAAACGGAGGGATTGTTGGGCCATAGCCCACTAGAGAGTGTTAGCGATTCATATTCCCTTTTCTTCCTGGGTCCTGGGTGGATTTCCCTGCACACGTGGGAATTTCAGTCTATCGCTATAGAACACAATTCTGAGCTGCAAGTGAGAGAAAGCTGAAAGACATGTCTTGACTGCAATGTGTGAAAGGCTGGGATGATTCCTGCCACCCCACATTCTATGTAAAAGGGAAAAGGTGTATAAATTTATTAACTACTATGTGCTTAGAACTATAAACTGGAGTGGATGCCATTGGTATTCCACCCAGACATCCTCAGATCTTTTACCATGCCTATTCCCACTTCGCCCAGCTTCAGTGAGCATTTGCTCCCAAATAGCCCCGTGAAACTGTTCTTTGGAGGCCTGTGCTCTGGCTGTTGGAGTTGCTTTACCCACATATGCAGAGAATTTAAAGTGCTTACAAGTTGAGTTTTCCCTTCTAGATGCCCCTGGAAGCTTTTAGCTAGTGACTGATAGATGCAAGAATATGAATGCCCAGCTCTTTTGCCTCCAGTAGAAAACTCTGAGGCTTGACTTACATTCCAGAGCTGCCCTGCCAGGTCAGGCTGAGGCCACTCTTCGTGGGACTTTCCCTGAGATCACAGCCTTCCTGTGTTGACTTCCTTATCTTCCCTCTCCTGCTTCCCACACACCCCTACTGGTCCCCCTGGAAGCATATTTTAAAATAAATTACTTGTATATGAATCATGAGTCCTGGTCTTGAGTTCTACTTCTGAGGAAGCTGATCTAAATTGTCCCACTCTCATTTGCATTTCATATAAACCTTGTGAAGTGTTATTATCCCCCTTTTGCAGATGAAGAAACTGAGGCTCAAAAGGTAATAATGTATCTGTAGCTTGTGACTTAAATCCAGCTATGTCTGACTCCAATGCACTGAATTCCCTGAAAAACAATCAGCATTTACATGAAGTTAGCCAGTGGTTTCAGAATTTCAGGTTCTTTTTCAAGGTTATGTAGACAGTTGTCTCCTGAACTGAATCACAGGAATTAAGAAAGTCTGGACTCTCAGACCTAACTACCTTCTACATGTATCAGGGCTCTACTTCAAGAGTCTGTTTCCACCTGTGGCTCTTACAAGTCAGTAAGCAATTCGAGGACCCAAGCCATGTGCAACTAATTGCAAAATCTCCAGAGCCTATTGTGGTACTTGGCACATAATAGGCTCTCAAACAAATATACTTTCAATTAAACAACCAGCCACAGGGCAGTTTCCTTCACAAAAAGTCCACTCTGGATAAATAAATTAAGTCAAAATTAAGGGATTTTCTAAGTCCTTAAGAAGAATTGCCATACCTTGAGTTAGTCTAGTACCTATATTACAGCTTAATGCAAAGACTCCAAGCCAATGTTCTCTCTATTTAGTGTCTATCCTCTGATTTATCCTTTCCAGCAACATTAACTAATTCTGTCAAAAGGTTTTTACCCTTGATTCATTTTCAGATGATATACATATTTTAAGGCCCTAGTGACATCAACTCTAATTCTGGGGAATTATGAATTCCTCTTCCTAATTTTCTATGCAGAAGTCTTCCACTAAAATCAAGCCTGATCATTATATTGGACATCAAACATGAGTAATGCTCAGGATCTGATTTAACCACTTTTGGGGTCAAATGATGGCATTATTATTGTTTAAACTGTGGATCAATATTATAACCTCTTGTATTTTTCCGTTGATGCTGCTAGCATATTTTCCTTGCTGTGCTTTTATCAACTCTCCCCTCAGTGTACCGACCCAGATAATAATTCAGACAAATATTATGGCCCACAGTTCCTGGAATTTTTTTCTTTTGAAAGCTATGTAGGTGGACTTTGTGATTATGTAAGCATAAAGCTAATGGGATTGGCGGGAGCCCCAGCTGAGAGCAGGCAGGTGCTGGACAATCTTCTCTCAGCCTTGCTCTGCTAATGTCTCCCTGGGTGTAGGCTGGCCTCGTGCTGCTTCTGTTATGCAGCACAACAAGATAACTGCCTGCTGTGCCCTGTCATGTCTTAGTTTCCAACTGTAACTGAGAAATATGGGGACTTACTTGGACTCCAGCAGCTTTTAAAGTTATAACTACAGAGGCAGCTCATATCTAGAATCAGAGCTTGTAAGTTTGGTTTGTGAGACTTCTGTGGTAATAAATGGATTGAGCTAGATGCTTATGATGTTAACCCCAAAGCTTTATAGAAAATAGTGCTGGGGCATATATATCAGTTATCTATTGCTGCATAACAAACTACCTCAAAACTTGTAATCCCAGCACTTTGGGAGGCCAAGGTGGGCAGATCACGAGGTCAGGAGTTCGAGACTAGCCTGGCCAACATGGTGAAACACTGTATCTACTAAAAATACAAAAGTTAGCTGGGCGTGGTGGCACACACCTGTAATCCCAGCTACTTGGGAGGCTGAGGCAGGAGAATTGCTGGAACCTGGTTGGCAGAGGTTTCAGTGAGCTGGGATCACACCACTGTACTCCAGCCTGGGTAACACAGTGAGACTCTGTCTCAAAAAAAAAAAAAAAAAGTATTGTTACTTTCTCATGATTCTGAGGGTCTGAAATTTGTACAGGGCACAGTCGGGATGAATATCTCTGTTTCACTTGGTGCCTGTTGGGGCTGGAATGCCCAAATCAGTTTCTTCACTCATGCTTGAGACCATGGTTCAAATGGCTGGGGGTGGCTGAAATAGCTCAACTAGGATAACTAGGATCAGAGGTTTGGCCTTGCTGTTGACTGCTTTCCTTGGTTTTCCTTCATATAGTTTCAGGGTGTCTCTCTCTCTCTCTCTCTATATATATATATATATAGAGAGAGAGAGAGAGAGAGAGTTTATACTCTGTCTCTGTGTATATATATGTATATACACACACACACACACACACGTATATATGTATATGTCCACATATATCTCTCTATATATGTATATGTCCGTGTGTGTGTGTGTGTGTGTGTGTGTGTGTGTGTGTGTGTGTGTCCTGGTCTTGAGTTCTACTTCTGAGGAAGCTGATCTAAATCGTCCTATTCTCATTTGCATTTCATAAAAACCTTGTGAAGTAAAGTAATACATATAGTCTTTCCAGCAGAGTAGTCAGACTTCTTACTTGAGACCTCAGAGATTACAAGAGTGTAAAATCAGAAATTGTTATGCAGCAATAGATAGCTGATATACATGTCCCGGCACTATTTTCTATGGCTTCTTAAAACCTAGGCTTAGAAGAGACACTGCCACTGCAGTTTTACTGACTCAAATCATAGATCAGTTGAGATTCAAAGGGAGGGAACTCTGTAAGATGTGAATAATGGAGGTGTGATTTTTCAAAATCCACTGATGTAATAACCACTACAGCAGGGTTTATAGACATGGGAAACACAGAATAGCAGAGTCTACTGGGGATTGGGAAGTGCCTAGGGTTATCAAGAGAAAATATAGGGTACTAAGGTAAATTTGAATTTCAGATGAATAACGAATAATTTTTAGTGCAAATATGTCTCATGCAAGTCTGCATAGCATGTAATATTTCGGACTTAGTTATACTTAAACATGGTTATTTATCTGAAATTCAAATTTAATTGGGAGTTCTATATTTTTGTTTACTGTATCTGGCAAACCTAGATGAGAGACTTGTGAATAGCACCAGGGGCCAGGTCCTACAAGCTGTTTATTGTTCTAGTCACAAGGTTGTTTAGGTCAAGTGAGGACCAGGGCATGAGAATGGAGAGACAGAGGGCAGACTTTCAAAGCCAGTGAGAACAAGTGGGCTGAGCAGGAGGCCTGAACATCCAGGCGGTGTTCCAAAGTGGCTGAGATTGTGACATGGGACTCAGACAGACCAGAGAAGGATTCTCAACTCTGCACAACTGTCCTGACAATCAGTTTTTATTTTTCAGGCTTTCAAATAAGGTGGGTAATAGTGGTACTTCATAGCGTTGTGGCAAGAATTAAGTATAGGGGTGGCTGGTAGGTAGTAAGCACAGAGAATAGGTTAGGTGTAATCACATCAGAGTAACAATTATTGTGATGATGATAGTTTTGTGAGTATACAAGCTGGAGCAGGAGGAGTGGGGAAGAGACACACAGGAAACTAACATCCCCAGAACACATGCTAGGTCCTGGTCCTGGTGCTTTCTATTCTCCATTTTCCTTAATCATAATTGCATTTGCAGGTGTAATAAATCAACTTTAGAGATGAGTGAATTGGCTTAGAGGAATTAATAAGTTTGCCTGAGTGGCAGTCGGGTTTGCCTGAGACCAGAATCTTTTCCTATAAAGAAAGATGAGTGAATATAGTTCCTGCAGGTTGACCTTCATTCATGGGCCTCCAGGTCATATCCTGCTGCAAGGCTTTTCCTACCTTGGCCTCTGTGCTGCCTTGACTCTGAGCCTTCCCTTCTCATTTGTGAAATGGGAGAGTAATACCCACTTTGCTTCTCCCAGAGTCTTGTTGGATGTGTTCACTGTGGTAAAGGGCATGAAGGCATTTTCAAACTCTAACATGCCCCATGGATGTTGAAACTGTTCTTGAAGCCTAGCACATAAAGCGTTAATCCTGTATTCTTCTAATTCCAAGCCATGTTAGGATAAGAAAGGCAGCCCTCCTGAAGGCACTGAAGAGGGGGCTTGGCAGTGTAGAAAGAGAGAGAGGTGAGTTTGTGTGGTGTGGTGTGTTGTGGTGTGCTATGCTGGTTTTTCCTCCTCTAGAACACTCTAAGACAAGATTCCAGAGGTAAAGCTTTCCCCAAAAGACTTACAACAGAATTTAAGGGCAAAACAGTGGAGTAGGACAAGGCTCATTGCTTTTTGGTAGCCTTGCAAATAGTCCCTTGCCTGGGGCATAGGGAAGTCTAGTCCAGTGATTGATAAAATACTGATTTCACACCTCTTTTATTGTCTGCTAAAGATTTGGTACATATTTTTAAGGCCACTATGAACTTTTAGACTTCCCCAGAGACCAGAAGCTTAGAAATATATGGGAAAATATTGTCATTATCTATTTTATGGGTGAACATGATGTAAACAGTGACTGACAAAGCTTGAGTGAGCTGGGTCGTGCCTCTTGCTGGGGTTTTTTCTTTCTCTAATTCACCCTGGGTCTGAATATCTATCCTCCTTGCACATTGGACGTGCAGCTGCATTCATTATTCTCACCAGCTCTGGCTAGATCTGCCACATAAGGAACAAAATGGTCTGCAACCACAGACTCATATCCTGGGCAGTAAATTATGATAATGCGACAAGAGAAGGTTCTAGCTCTGACACGTTTTCCAAGTTTACCAGAGGTAACAGCATCATTGCTGGTGGGGTGTGTGTGTGTGTCTGTTTGTGATGGAGGTGGCATGGTTGGTAGGGATGAGTGTAAATGAGTGTGTGGGCGTCTGAAAGGCATCTCGTGCACACCACAGTTGACGAGAGAGGCGAGAGTGTTTGCTGCTTGGTAATGAGATTCAGTGTTATGGGGCTGTTATTTTTAGTGTTTAAGCTATGAAAATCTCATTTTCTCCCTAGAGGCTTTCGTTCTGCCATTCTTTAGTACATCAGGTGAGAAATCAAGTGTCATCTGTTAAAAACGATAACAGATCCAAAGTTAGCTCGTAAAAATGACTGTTCCCCCCAAGTCTCTTTGGTTTGGTAAGAGCGATTTTATAAATTGTGATTTTGATTTGAGACGAGCTAGGAAGGGACAACAAAAGAGAGAGGAGGTTTGAAAGTCTTGAGTTAGAGAAATAATTAAAATTAATGGAACTTGATTCTATCCTTTATGGATAATTAAGTATAAATGTCCATGGTAAATCTATCTCTATCTTGCATTTAGTGTGTATGTGTTTGTGTGTGTATCAGATGTCTTTTTGATGTATTCTATGACAACTTTTTGATGATTTTGGTCTAAATTCCCTTCTTTGGTCATCTTCATATTACATGCTCACACATATTTTATGGTCATTGGATTCCTTGAACAGAGTTAGTAAACTGCAAATCTTAAAGGTCCAGAGGCTTTTCTACTTTGACTATCTAGGCTCTAGAGACAGAGATTTTTATTGTTCTATTTATTTTTATTTGGTCGACTATTGCACAAATCTGGTCAATTACTGAAATCCAAGGGGCCTGAACAAGAAGGTTTCTGTCTTTGTAAACTTCACTGCCGTGGCTTAAGTACCAGCTATCTGGGTAATAACTTCCAAAAGTAACTTCTGCAATTAAAGTTTCCCATAAAGGTCCAACTTTTAAGTCCAGCTGCCTACTTGCCAGCTCCACTTAGGCGTGTAACATGCATCTCAAACGGAATATGTCTCCAATCAGACTCTTAATTCTATTCATACCTACCTCTGATTTACTTCTGTTGCAGTATTCTGCTTTTCAGTAAATTCTATCAGCTTTATGGGTCAACAGTCTTGGGGTCAGGCTTGATTCCTATTTCCCACTCACAGTCCATACACCCAATTTATCAACGAATTCTGTCAGCTCTACCTTCAAAATTTGTTCAAAATCTGACCGTGTCTCATCACCTCCACTGCTCCCATCCTGATTCAAGCCACCTCCATCTTTTGTCTTGCCTGTAGCAATAGCCTCCTAACTGGTTTTGCCCCTTCCACCACCTATCCTGCAACAGCAGTCCACATGACCCTTTAGAAACATTGACCAGATGATGTTGCTCTTCTGTTCAAAACCCTCCAGTGGCTTCTCATATTGCACACAGTGAAAGTCTGATCCTTCCATTGGCCGTAGGTGCTCTGTGGGCTGCTCCCACCTGCCCTGCTCTCACCGCCAGCACAAGACTCTTCATCCACCCTCCTGTCTTCACTCTCCATGAATGTGCATATTCTCATTTGCTTTTTTCTCTGTCTGGAACTCTTTTCTTCCACATTTGTGCATACTTTCCCTTCATTTCATTCTGTCTCTACTCAAGGTCACCTCCTCAGAAAGATTATCTTTCAGAATTTAAAACAGTATTCTCATTCCCTATATTCCTAATTCTGCCTTCCTTAATCTACTTTATTCTTCCTTAACCTCCCTTATGGTCATATGCCGATAACTATTTGTCTGTTTCTTCCACTCCAATGTAAGCTTTCTAAAGCAGGATTTTTTTTTCTTTTATTGCTGTTTCCTGTGGCTAGGACAATATCTGGCATGTAGAGGTTGCTCAATACTTATTTGTTAAAGAAATGAATGAATGTGTGCTCTACTGATGCTTTTACAATGTTCTCGTAAGTTCTTCCTAACATTAGTGCAGTTATTTTATGTTAATGCTCTGGGATGCGATGCGAGGAAATTTTCCATAACAAGACACTCTGAAAGTGGAGTGTGATTCGTCACTCCTCTCTTCTCACTTACTGAAAGCTCCTTGTTCTGGGGAAGAATCTGGTCAGGGCAGCCCTATAGTAGGCCATCCAGATATCCAGATGGAAATTAAAAACCAGCAGAAGAGCAAGGGATCACAAATCCAGGAAAAATGTGGGTTACTGACTTCCTTCTTTCTTTTGGTAAACATTCTGAGAATGACTTCTTTCCAAAGTCATTCGCTGGGAAGGGTAAGGTGTTTCTTGAGGCAGGAGAGCCTTGACAGCTCCCTGGTGACATCTGGGCCCACTTTTGCTTTTTATAGCAACTTAGAGGAAAATCTCTTAGTTATGATGCTTCTTTGCAAAACCTAGAAACAAGAATTCAAAACCAAGCTATTTTACAACTTTAGTCTCCTGACTCGTCTATTTTGCTTGGTTCTTCACTCTTTCCCCTGTTCCCCTATGAAGCTTGGTTCAGTCAGATTATTTTGCCTCAATGTTGTGAAATATTTCTCTGCTTTCTCATCAGCTTAGAAGAAGTTTCTGTCAGGGGATGAATAGGTGAGTAGTGGGTTTCTTAAAAATAACAGAAAAAGGCTGTAAAAAATATGATGATTGTAAAACCTATGTAGGATGCTGTGTTTTAAACAAAGTCAGGGATGACTCTACCCTCATTTCATTTTGTCTCTGAGGGGATTGAGGGGAAGTAATCCTGAGTCATGGTCACACACAGTCTGGCAGATCAAACTCATTTTCCTGATGTCCCTAGGGGCAAGGATATAGGGTATCTGTAGCTGTCTACAGCTGTATATTCCAGGGGCTCTCTAGGCCATGAGTTATGGCTGTATAGACTTGGTCCATGCCTAACAGGACCTTCTTATGTCTGATGGCAAAGTGAATGCTTTCAAAAAAATTACTTCTTTTTGGATTTTCTTTTTCATTATTGTCTGCAAAATGAATTCGATTAGTCATAATGCTCTCTTATTTTGGTGTGTTTCCCTTTCTGGTGCCTTCCAGCTGCATGGTATCTCTGGGTGGAGGAGGAGGGGAGTCTCAGGCCCATCAGGGAAGGAGAAAAGTTCCGTTGCCCCTTAGTATATAACTGGACTTCTGATCCACTCTATTTGCTGGGCTCACATGGTGGTATAGGCGAACTCCTGTTCAATGTAGGGGAGACCATAGCCTATCTGGGCTGCCTTCTGTTGCTAGGCTCAGATCAGAAAATGCTGGACCTGGATCACCTCTTTTGTAGGTTGGAAGGACATAGGATACCCTGACACTGCGTCGCTTCTCCAGTCCTGGGTTCTCAAACCAAGGCACTGTCATCTTCTACCTCTCAGAATTCCCCTTTCATTGTCTCTTGAGTTATTTTTGCAATGTTTATTATTGTGCGTTGTGGAGAGGACTAGAGGGGGCAAGAATCTGCCAGCTCATCCAGGTCAGAAATGGAGGAGTTAAATTTTAGAATTAATTTTTAGTCTAATACTTTTATGATCTGAGAAAGCAAATATTTTCATGGTCTATAAGGCTAATTGCTTCTGGGTAATGAAGTAATGGTAAGCCTGATAAATTCCATTTGTATTAGTCATTACCTGCTTTCTTTTACTCTGAAGTGAGTTCCATTGCCAGGCGCAATGTTGTTTGAGATACCCTGATTGGACATCATGATGTGCAGGAACAAGCATGATGTCAGGAAAAGAAAACTTCAGTTAGAAACAATTTTATTCCATTGAGGACTAGTTGCTCTCCTGCACATGATGACAGGAGTAAAATATAATTGACTTGTCAGAAGGTATCCGGTTGGCCCCAGAAGGTATAGTATCATCTCAGGAGATCAAGGTGGGTGATGTGTTTCTGTTTTTGACTTTCACATGCTGATTCTTTTCATCTTTTACTATAATTTAAGGCATCTTTCAATATTACATCATTTTTGTACACATTATTTTTAATAGTTTTAAAATAATTTGTGAAGTGGCCTAAATGTAATTAGCTTAGTCATTCCTCTATTGTTGCTTCAATATTTTTTTTTTGCTAGGATAAACAATTCCGTGATGAAGGTCTTCATATATAAATCCTCTGCTATGCTTTAACTCCCTTTGTTAGAGAGTCCATAAGAACTTTGGAGCCAGTCTGCCTACATTCAGATTCTGGTGTGTAGTGTTGTGCAGGCTGTATATCAGCTGAGGCAAATGGTACCTCCTGATATAGTGAAAAGCATAACCTGCACAGCCATACATGGCAGCCCTGAATCTTGGCTCTGCCATATACTTGCTGTATGAACTCTTATAAGTCCTTTTACAGTTCTGCTGCCTCAGTTTCTGCATCATTAAAGTAGAGAAAATAATATCTTATAGGCCCAGCACATAGCAATTGGTATGTATGTTTGTTGTTATTAATATTGTCAATGAGTATGACTTTTGTTGCCAACTACCAAGCTGAATCTCATTTTTAAATGACTGAAGATACAGTGTAATCCTATGATCTCTGGCTGATGTCATGGTTTAGATTTAAGGCTCTTCAAGAACTATAGAACAAAGTAGATATACTCTTGGTGCCATGTTGAGGAGAGGTTGAAATACTAAGCCACATTTTTCAGAAAGGAGATGCAGCACACATATGGAAAGTCAGATGGCCCTACAGGGGAGTGGAAGCCCCAGAGGACAGGTGTGATTATGGGATTATGATTTCAAAAGAGGAAAAAACAGTAAAGAAGGCAAGTGGAGAAGAGGTTGGTGGATGAGAAGCCTTCCTTGGGGGGAAGGGTGTTGGGGGAGATGATTGCAAGCTCTCTTATGAGCAGGTGGAGCAGTAGTCTGGTTCCTACCAGAGGCAGATGTTTAGGCACCATCTGTCACAGTCAATTCTGAGTCTGGGTGTTTTGCATACCTTTGGCTTCATGGGGCATTATGTTCCAGATGAGAGTCACATGCTTGCATCTATTCTCCCTCTCTGAACATTTTCCTCCAGAATGATGATCAACCTATTAACCAATACCAAAAAATTTCAAAGGAATGCTTTCAGAAAGATGCAAAATGAAGAGAATGCGTGGCCAAACTCATCTGGTTTCAGAAGATCTCTTGTCCTCAGATATGTCTACTCTCATTAAAACAAAGCATGAAGAGTTCCATGGCTGGGGACACAGGCAGAGAAAGCTTGATTGCAGGCAGTTTCAGACACATCTCCATGTAGAATAAGCAAAGTGGAGGTTTGGGCTCTCACTGCATTGGGTGGGCTGTGGAATGCTCTCTGCTGTCTCCTCTCACATGTCTGTATCTCCACTTACCACTTTCTCAGGGGGAAAAGCTAATCAGACTCTTTCAGGGCAAGAGTATTCTTTGGGCCACATTTAACTAGCAGGCAGGGCTACTGTGCTGTTTTAGTTTTTGGGAAACAGATCTCAAGACAAGATTTTGAGTATAAATTACATTTTATTTGGGACGTGAAGGGAACTCAAGAATTGGATGAAGAATTGGAGATAGGGAGAAGTCAGCCGATAAAGGACGTGTTAAGAAGCCAGTTACCACTGTGGGCAACTGGAGCTCAATCACATAGGGGAGCTCTGGGAAACAGAATGGAAGATAGAACTCAAACTTATCCCGCTCCTGTGGTGAGGGAGCTGAGGTGTTTATACACCAAATCCCATCAATCATCAGTTGAGGGGTGCTCTGGGAAATGTTAATTTCCTAATATTTCCAAGACTCAAAAACCTGCTGGAAGTTTTGGAGAAAGATCTCAGGCAAAGAGATGCAGATACTGGCAGTTAGACCATGCAGCAAGATGGCAAGGTCTGAGGATTATGGATGGGACATCTACAGGGTCTGTTACACGTGGTTTAAAGATCAACAAACAAATTCAGGTCTTTCTCTGGTCCCTTTTCCTGTGGCAAATCTTGGCACATCAATGTGGCTAATGTGGGTAAGGCTGATTAGAAGAATAATTAATCACATAAAAACAGTTAAAGTTATTAGCTGAAGTAACATGGAAAGTGTGCCCTCTGCATGTAATCATGTGTCTGGTATTTGGGGCTATTTTGTATGTATGATACATTTTGTTGGTATAAATAGAACATAGTGGACAAATGTATTATTTAGGAAGTAGCATGCCTTGAGCAACAAGAAATTTGGAGTGACAGACATGTTTCAGAGGAAAAAACTGCAGAGTTTTTACATTTTTGTTAACTATGAGATAGGTTTTGGTAGCAGACAATGTCTGAGATTGAGAAGAGTTGAGTTAGGATGAAAGGTATGCATTGATCTTGCAAGCTTCCGAACATCTTGGGAGTGGCACAGGCCCAATCTTCTTCCCAATGGTGTGGTCACAGCCAAGGTACATCTGCTAGGTCCATATGAAACCCTACTGCCTTCCAGCTCCTTCTAGCCAGCTCAACTGCATGGAGGAAACTTTGGGCTGAAGGATGTGGAATCAACCTTCTGGTGGATTTTGTTATTTGGCTTGGGTTGCTCTTGTCACTGGGTTTAGTGCGGTATAAATAGGAATCATTCTTTCTCCCACAAACATTTTTGTAGAATTTTTCTTTCCCACCCCTTGCATGCTGTTGCAGGCAGATTTCATTACTTTTCCAGTCATCTTGGTAAATTAAAATAGTTTCATTGATAAAACTAAAAAGTCCAGTCTAATTTAACACCAAAACTTCAGACTCTCCAATTCAGATTTCCCCCTCTTCCAAAGTCAGACGAAACTGGTGGTTTGAGGATAGGTAGATGAGAGGGGAAGATTGTGGTCTGGTCTGTCTTTCTCTGTGTCCCTTCTACTTCCCAACTAACACTGTTGATTTTGGCTTTTTAAGATCTAGAGAATATGGAGTGGTGGGTTTACAGGAGGAGGCACTGTTTTTTGTTTGTCACTTTTTAACCTTACTGGTATCTCTATTGTGTCTGTTAAAAGCCCTCTGTAAAGGCAGGTATCCAATTGCTTGTTCTTTTGTGTATTCTCTTTTTTACTTTATTTATATATATATATTTTTGAGACAGGGTCTTGCTCTATCACTCAGGCTGGAGCACAGTGGCATGATCTCAGCTCACCATAACCTCTGCCTCCTGGGTTCAAGCAATTCTCCTGCCTCAGACTCCCCAGTAGCCAGGATTACAGGTGCATGCCATGCCTGGCTAATTTGTGTATTTTTAGTACAGATGGGGTTTCACCATGTTGGTCAGGCTGGTCTCAAACTCCTGACCTCAAGTGATCCACCTGCCTTGGCCTCCCAAAGTGCTGGGATTACAGGCCTGAGCCACTACACCCAGCCTCTTTTGTGCATTCTCAGAGACCTCCAGTAGGGTCTCTATGCCTTACTATTTTCTGGGGTGATGCACACACTCTTTGCTGACTTCTTACAAATCCTCCCCATATCTAGCTTGTCATGGCACATCATCAGGAATGCTTTGCTCCAGCAGGCGGTCAGTGCTCTTCGATGAGGTCCTCTCAAGATAGCTTAAGAGTGGACTAAACTTCACAGGGTCCACATGAAAAATTGGCTCCATTGATCCACCAAATTATCAAGGTACACTCCATTTCTATTCTGCCCTCAAGCGGTGCTCCAGCCAGTCCTTCATGTTCATATCTCCCCAGGTTCTAGGGAAACCATGTCCATTTCTCTGAACAGCTCTCTCACATTCCAACCTCATCACAAGATTCTCTGGCCGCACAAACCTTCAGCCAGGGAGGAAGTTTCTACTTGTTCCTCCTATCTGACAATGCCAATCTCCAAAAATGAGTTTTTGGGAACTCCTTCAGTTGTTTTGGGGTAGGTGAGGGGCAAGAATCTTCTCTAATGATTCCACCTTTAATTAACCCAAGTCTTCTTTTGTGTAAGCTGGATGTTAAAGACGGGCTGAATGAGTTTGGTGGCTTAGTGAGCCAAGTCAGCATAGGCTAAATGCTATAACAAACACCACAGTGGCTTTAAATGTCATGTCATTGACCAAAGTGGTCAATAGGTTGGTGGTTGTAGGGGAGCTCTGCTCTGTGTAGTTGCTCAGTATCTAGGCTTTTTTTCACTAGTATCTTTGCTGTATTCTATGTGAAGGGTCTTATTTTATGCCATGGCTTCCTTTGGTAGTCTGTTTAAACCAACAAAGTGTGGTTAAAAATAATATTTTGTTGGTTCTGAGCCTGGGCCTCAGGAAACTTTACACACTTCTGCTCTTTTTCTTGAAATCCTGCCACTTCCAAATAAACAAGCTTGGATTCATCTGCTGGAAAATGAGAGACACGTGGTCAGCTGTGCAGTCACCCCAGCCTATAGCTAGCCAAACTCCAGAAGCAGAGAAGGTTGCTGACCTGCCTCTGACTGCAGACACAAAAGGGAGCCATGACAAGACTACAGCAATCACCCAACAAGCTTGACCTAACTTGCTGACCTGCTGAATTGTGGTATAGATAAATGGTTGTTATTTTAAGCCACTAAGTTTGGGGTGGTTTGTTTCATAGAAATAACTCACTGATACAAAGATGATAACTTTTCTTTTAATTGACATGGCTGGTTGGTGAACTAGTTCCTTTCACTTACATTCCATTGCTGAAAGCTAGTTATCGGGCCTACCTTACATAGAAGAGGAGATTATAAAGTGTAGTCCAGTACTGTATCCAGAGGAGGCAGAGGACATGGATATCAGTGGATCCCTGTCATAAGCACTTACTCGTTTTTCTGAGGCAATGGACACACTTTCTGTTGACTTCTTACAAATCTTGGAGTCTCAGCTGAAGCTCCTGTTCAAAGACAGAATTATTATGTAAAATCTTGTTGTGCCTTGTGATAGAGAAGATCACTATCTTATGTTCTGATGACTCTCCAAAGAGGGTAAGATTCTGTTTAAGTAGACTCAGGGCCTGGTTATCTTTAGTTCAAGGACAGAAAGGAGGGAGTCAGCGTAGGCCTACAGGCCTGAGCCATATACCTTCAAATGCATTTTTCAAGCCCTTCTAGTTTCTTGTGTATATTTCCTGTGGTGAGGAACCCCACTGGGAAGAGAGATCATGGCAGGATTTATGCATTCTTGTGTTGTTGTGTTGTGATTGATATCATCACAGCAGCATCAATATCTTTGTTCATTGCTCTTAGGAGTCAGTATCCAGTCTATAAAGTCATGTTCTATAGTTCTAGTAGCATGATTTATGATTCATGAGTTTAAATGATATCTCAATACTGTAACACCACACACAGACACCGTAGATTATGTTAGAAGGAGTGTAATGCATCAGACAGACCCAGGTCTCAATCCTTTCTTTTCTACTTACTAACTCTGTGACCTTGGGTAAATTCTTTAAATGCAGGTGCCTGTTTCCCTTTAGCAAAATGTATACAATTATAGCAAACATCCCAGTTTCTTGTGAGCATTACATGAAAGAAAGAATGTGAAAGTACTTGGCACTGGTAGATGCTCTGCAAATGCTAACTGAATCTAAATTAGAGGAGAAGGAAGCTAGTGTTTTAAAACATACTTTAAAAAGTGGAAATAGATCAGAATGTTGAGTTAATCATAGTACATTGTAATCATACATACATGTAAGGCCCCTCTCTTGTATGAATCCATTTATTTCATTTCTCCTTTATCCCTGTTTCACTGTCTCATTTATCTTCTCCCATAGGTATCTGTTACATACACTTTATATATAATCTTAAATTCACTTATCTTTGAAAAATAGTTTGTTGTATGTAAAATTGGATTGTTTGTAACTCACAGGATAAATGCTTGAGGGAACAGATATCCCATTCTTCATGAGGTGCCTATTTTACATTGCATGCCTGTATAAAAGCATCTCATGTACCCCCTTAATATGTATAACTACTATGTACCCACAAAAGTTTAAAAAAATTTTTTTAAGTTTATGCAAATGGAATTATACTATAAATTTCTGTCTTTTTAAAAACCTTTCACCCAACAACATGTTTTAAATGATTGTCTATGGTGCTGAATGCTGTCTCATTCATTACTTTTAAGGCTAAATTATGTTGTGTTATATTTTCTACTTTTAACTTACCCATTCCCCAATTGTTGGATAACCAGGTTATCTCCAATACCAAAAATATACGTTAAAATATCTTCTAAAATGCACTTTTACCAACCTGCTGTAAAATTTCTCTAGCACATATGCCCAAGAGAGGGACTTATGGATCACAGATGTGTGCGTACTTATTTTATTGATGACACAACCAGATGCCTTTCTAGGAGGGCAGTACCAGTTTATACGGCTGTCAGTACTGCATGATGAGCCTGTTTTCTGACATCTTCACCATCTTTCTAATTTTTGTATTATAATGGATATACAATGGTATCTTATTGTCATTTTAGTTTTTATTTCTCTATATACTTGTGTGTGTAAGAGTCTCTTTATATGCATGTTGGTCATTTGGGAATCCCTTCTTTGCGTCATCTCCTCGTGTGCTAGGGAATCAATTTTCTCAACACTATATGCTAACCAAATCATCCCTTCCCTATTGCTTTAAAGAGTCACATCTACTGTGAATCAAAGTCACTTACAAACAAATCTATTTCTGAGGTCTCTATTCTGTTCCACATTTATTCTATTTATCTTTTTCCATATTAGTCCATACTGTTTATATCACAATGGCCTTTCCTACATCTTAATATCATATAGAATAACATGCTCTCCTCACCTCATCTTTCCTCTTTTATTTCAAAACTGACTTAGCCCTTCATGAATTCTATTCTTCCTTTGTATCCTCAGTGCCAATTTATTAGCCTGTTGTCCCAACACAATTTATTGAAAGAGTTAGCTTTTAATAACTAATGTGGTGCTAACTTAATCACTCATCTACATTTCTAAGATATGTAAGATATATGTAAGATATAGTATATAGTGTTCTTAGTTTTGCTAATTTGTTTTGTAGTCATCATTTTCTTTTCCTCTTTGACCAAAGAGTTATTTTAGAGAGTGACTTTTAACAACTCAAAGTGGCTCTATTTTTAGGGTTAATATATTCTTATTAGTCTGTAGTTTTACTGCACTTTGATTAGAGATGTGGTCTGCATAATATATACTTTTTAGAATTATAGATTGTCTTTGTGGTCTAATATATGATAGATTTATGTGAATGAGCCATGGGCACTGGAAATCTATTCTCCATAGAGTTAAAGTTTGGTAATTATTAAACCAACCTTTATTAATTATTTAACTCAAATCCTTTTATCTAGTATTAGTAAACCATATGGGGCCACAAGGAAGTTCATGAATGGGCTTCAGGGTATCTATAAATTCCCTGACATACAGGCAATATGCACAGGCTTCTGAGTGAGGAGAGATCTTTCATGAGATTCTCACAGGGGTTCAAGAGTCTAAAAAGATGAACAACTGCAGGATTAATTTTTGTTTTATGTTTGTTTATATCTATTTGATCCATCAATAGCATTATAACTGTGCTTTTAACAATTTTGTCTTGTTTTTATATTTCTTTTCATTTTATATATTGAAACAGTGTTGACTGATTCATGTTTGTGGATATGTACAATGTAACTGTAGATTTTATTCTTTATCATTATAAAATGTTAATTATAAAACCATTAAGAATCCCTTTTAATATATTTGCCCTGAATTCAGCAGTGTCTGATTTTATTACTCAATGGGAGCTTTCAGTTTATTTGTGTTTGTCTGACATATTTTTTCTACTTTGGGCTTTTTGCTTAGTTGGATTCTTTTTATATCAATTGTGTTTAATATGGAATTTTAATCTTTCTGTGTTCATTGCAATAAATGATATATTTGCTCCTACTTCTGTCATTTTGTTTTTATTTGGTTGTTGATACTCATGCTTTGCTTTTTTTGTTGTTTCTGTCTTTCACTGTATGCTAGATGGATTTGCATTCATTGTTTTTCTTTTCTCCAGTGGTTTGCGTATTTTAATTGCAGTCTATTTAACACCACATTTTTGATCCTTTAAATTTTTTTCAAACATGTTATAACATATATCTATTTGATATAAAAATTGGTTTCCTTTAAGTCCTCTTTATAATTTAAGAATTCGTACATACTTATACTCTTTTTCTTTTCTACTTAAACAGACTTACATTTTAATTTAGTTTTTTACAATTTCATAATTAGTTTTGTATTATGTACTTCATTAGCATATTGTCATCATTTGTATTATTTTAAGTCATATTTATAATAATTTAGTCATTTTGTACTAGTTGCTATCACTAGTCTCTACCAATAATTTTATATTATGATTTCTCCTGTCTTGGTATCTTAATTTTGCTTTATCTTTTTTCATTGTTTCATGTCCATCTTCAAGTAATTTATAAAAGATAATGTATTTTCAAGTCCCTTTTATTCTTGAGATTATCTTTCTTTGCCTTCCCACATAAATGACAGCTAGGGTCAATGTGAATGTATTAATTAGCAATCGCTGCCTTAAAAGCCACGTCGAAAGTTAACGACTTAACAGTGGCTGAGGGTTGGAGGGATTGGGGAGATGTTGGTCAAAGGACACAAAATTTCAGTTAGACAGGAGGAATAAGTTAAAGAGATCTATCTTACACCACGGTGATTGCGGTTAAGAACAATATATTGTATACTTGAATATTGCTAAGAGAATAGCCTATATGTGTTCTTACCACGAAAAAGGTATATATATAAAATATAATATATAATATATATAATATATACCTTTTATTATATATATACAATATAATAAAAGATATATATACCTTTTTTATATATACCTATTATATATAATATAATAAAAGGTATATATAATATATAATATATAATATTTATATATATATAAAGGTATATAAAGGTATGTGTAAAAAGGTATATATATATGTACATATATAATGTTGTACACCATAAATATAATTTTTCCTTGTCAAAAAGATTTTTTAAAAGTCAGAGACTTAAGACAATAATCTTTTATTTAGCTCAGAATTCTGCGGGTTTCCATTTTGGGCTGAGCTCTGCTGGGAACTTCGGGTCTAGGATGGTCCCACTCATGTATCTGTGGTAGCTGCTTGGTTGGCTAGGGCCTGGCCTCATCTGGAATGGCTCTGTCCTCTGTGGACTCATTCTACAACAGGCGAGGCCAGCCTTGTTCACATGGCAGCTTGGCAGGCTTCCAAGAGAAAGCACAGAACATGCAAATTACATGCAGTTACAAGGCCTAGGCTCGCCACTGGCACAGCAGCACGTCTAACATGTTCTATTGTCCAAAGCAAGGATCTGAGACCACCAGCTCAGGTTGAAGGAGCAGGAAAATAGACTCCACCTCCTAATGGGAGATGCCACAAAGTCACATTGGAAAAGGGGACTCATAAAAGAAGGAGATGCTCGTCGCCATTTTAGCAAATCAGTCTACTATAGTATATAGGATTTCCGACACGATCCCTTAAAAACTGAAGATATTATTTATCTCCCGGTATTTAGTGAGTTGTCCTATTTTACTTATGTATATTTGATATTTATTCACATTTTCTATTTTTTCTTTATATTTCAGAATTGTTCCTCAGCTTTTCAGGTCATGTCCTTTGTAGACAGATGAAATTTATGTAACATTGGATTTCTTTCTTGCTGCCTTCAATATATTTTATTGAATTTTATGAAATTATGTTGTAATGAATTCTTCTCCTAACATCTTTTCTGTCCCCTTATCAGCTGCTAATTTTGATTGCAACTTTTTCCCACCTTGTGATTAGGCCATGCTTCCCCTCTCTCCTTTTATGGTCACCTAATACTTTTAGGAAATTTGATTCTGGACTGACTGATTATCTCCAAAGACATTGTGCAAACTTTGAGTGTTCTCTCTTCTTTTATAGATTTTAAAAATAATAGTATCATGTGTCATGTGATACTATTATTGTATATGTAATAGATCTTAAAAATAAAAGTATCATATGTATTTTTCACTTTATAATCAGAAAAGCCAAGGTGGGTGGGTCACGAGGTCAGGAGATCGAGACCATCCTGGCCAACATGGTGAAACCGCATCTCTACTAAAAATACGAAAATTAGCCGGGTGCGGTGGCGTGCGCCTGTAGTCCCAGCTACTGGGGAGGCTGAGGCAGGAGAGTCGCTTGAACTTGGGAGGCAGAGGTTTCAGTGAGCCGAGATCATGCCACTGCACTCTGGCCTGGGCGACAGAGTGAGACTCTCTCTCAAATAAATAAATAAATAATATTGGTAAAATGATATATTCACAAGCTAAAACATCAAGCAGTATAGAAAAATGTAAATAAGAAAGTAAATCTCGGCCAGGTGTGGTGGCTCATGACTGTAATCCCAGCACTTTGGGAGACTGAGACAGGCTGATTACCTGAGGTCAGGGGTTCGAGACCAGCCTGGCCAACATGGTGAAACCCCCTCTCTACTAAAAATACAAAAATTAGCGAGGTGTGGTGGTGGGTGCCTGTAATCCCAGCTACCCAGGAGGCTGAGGAAGGAGAATCACTGGAACCCGGGAAGCAGAGGTTGCAGTGAGCTGAGATAGCACCACTGCACTCCAGCCTGGGCGACAGAGCAAGACTCCATCTCACAAAAAACAAACAAACACGGAAAGTAAATCTCCTCTCCTACGACCTAACTGCTCTCTGGTGGTCACTACTCAAAGTTTCATCGTATGCACCAGAAATTATTTTTCTGCATGTGTACAAGCACATATTTTACATAAATAAAATAATGTTATTAACGTTGTTCACATATTTTTGTTTTTCACTTATATTTTGAAGATGTTCCCTGGTCAGTATACATAGAATTGTTACCTTTTTTTGTAAGAACTCCATAGAATTCGATTATATGGATCAACCAAAATTGATTTACTAATTTCCCTACTGTCAAATATTTCAATATTTCGAAGTGTTAGTATAACAATTTTCTATAACATAAATTTCGCAATGCATACCATCGTGACTTTCTGAACATGTTGTATATTTCTAGGAATGAAGTTTTTAGGAAAGATCATGTGTATTTTACATTTTGGTAGGTAGTGGCAAATTGTCTTTGAAAAAGTTTCAATAGTTCACAATCTAACCAAAACAAAATGGCCATGCCTCTTTCGCCACTTGGTTTAAAAAAACTTTGGTTTTATCATTTGTTTAAAATTGCCAATCTGATAGGCATTACTGTCTCAGTGTTGTTTGCTTGGCATCTTTATATGATTATTGGTTATTTATATTTATTGCTTTGTGAATTGCTTACGTATATCCTTTATTTTTATTTAAGCGGGGATGTTTATCTTTTTCTTATTGATTCTAAATAACTTGCTCAAAGCAGCATAAAGTGGTGTTTAAAAGCAGGGCCTCTGGTGCTAGTCTGCGTGGTTTCATATCCTGACTGAACACTTATCAGCTGTTTGACCTGGTATGAGCTACTTAATCTTTCTATATTTCGGTTCCATTATCTGTAAAATGCAAATAATAACAATATCTATCATTTAGGTTTCTTGTGAGACTTAAAATAGGTAATTCATGTAAAGCACTTGCCATAGTACTTGATTCATAGTTAGTGCTAAATAGTCATTAGTCATATTAATAATGAAGTAATATTTAAAATACCAGCCCATTGTCTTTTAAATGCATTGTAAAAGTATTTTTCCAGCTTTCTAATTTATCTTCAATTTCAAAGGCCTTTTCACTCAAGATTATTTAAAAAATCAGTGATGACTTTTTAAAGTAATTTTTGAGCTTTATTTATTTATTTTGAGACAGAGTCTTGTTCTGTCGCCCAGGCTAGATGGAGTGCAGTGGCTCGATCTTGGCTCACTTCAACCTCTGCCTCCCAGGTTCAAGTGATTCTCCCGCCTCAGCCTCCCGAGTAGCTGGGACTACAGGCGTGGGCCACCATGCCCAGTCAATTTTTTGTATTTTTAGTAGAGATGGGGTTTCACCATGTTGACCAGGCTGATCCTGAACTCTTAGCCTCAGGTGATCTGCCCGCTTCAGCCTCCCAAAGTGTTAGGATTACAGGTGTAAGCCACCACTCCCAGTCTAAGCTTTATTTTTTACTTTTAGTTTATTTATTTATTTTTTTCTGTAGAAAACAGTTTATTTTCAAAGTATATTGTAAATTTACAGTAACCTCAAATTACGAAGTTGGGGACATGTTAAGGAAGTTAGGGTAAACCCTCTGGATATATATTATATTATAAATATGAATACCATAAGAGTATACAAGATATGTACAATATATATGAAATATAGAACATAAAATTATATGCACACTGGGATGACTGCGTAAAATAGAAAAGCAGGGAAAAATGAGCCTTCTGTATTTTTTACTTTTAAATGGTCAATTTTTCTGAAATATATTTTGGTGTAAGGTTTGGAGTATTAATCAATTTTCATTTTATTTTCAAATGGTAAGCCAGTTGTCCCAATACTATTTTCATCTTTGGTAAAATATGCCATCTTTTCATATTCTAAATTCAAAAATAATCTTAATGTCATTTATGGACTCTAGATTCTTTCATTTTTTTGCATGTATTCCTTTGCCTGCACCAATTGCTTTTTTTTTTTTTTTTTTTTTTTGAGACAGAGTCTTACTCTGTCACCCAGTCTGGAGTGCATCGGCATGATGTCGGCTCACTGCAACCTCTGCCTTCCGGGTTCAAGCGATTCTCCTGCCTCAGCCTCTGGAGTAGCTGGGATTACAGGCACGCACCACCACGCCTGGCTAATTTTTTTTCTATTTTTAGTAGAGATGGGTTTCACCATGTTGGACAGGCTGGTCTCGAAATCCTGACCTTGTGATCTGCCCACCTCAGCCTCCCAAAGTGCTGGGATTACAGGTGTGAGCCACCGTGCCCGGCCACCAATTACTTTTAATTGTTATAGCTTATAATTCTTTTCACTAATATGGTATGTCTATTCCCTTTCATTACATATACTTTTCATTATTTTCCAGCTTAAATATGCACATTTACTTATTAGTGAATTTTAATATAATTTAAAATATTTTAATTAAAGACTGAATGATATAAATTAATATTTTATCATAAATGTAAGTAGCAAATAATGCTAAACACCAGTGATCCCACTTGCCTGAGGGATGGAACATTTCCTAGAAGTAGCACGTAGAAGGTTCTGTATGCCTTTTTCCTATCTCATCTCCAGATGTGTTTACATATCTACATATATGACAAGGGATTGTTTAGTTGTACCTGTTTTTGAACTATGTATAAACTACATTATATTTGACTAATTCCTCTTGATTTGGTGTTTTGCTCAATATTATGTTCATGGTATTCATCTATGTTAATTTTGTACTGCTGTTCGTATTCCATTATATAAATACATCACAATTTATTGGTATCTTTTGTTTATGGGCATTTGGATGGTTTCCAGATCATGTTTTTTAAAAAATGTTTTATTACCCATATGATTGCTGTGAATGTTCTTGAGTATTTCTGGCGCATATATGTAAAGATTTCTCAAGGAGTGAATTTGCTGGGCATTAGGCATGTACACTCCAACCTTTCTAGTGGTCAGCAAAGAGCTGTCTTTAATGGTTGAACTAATTTATACCTCATTCAGAAGGTTATAAGAGAGAATTACTTTTTCCAGGTCCCCTCTTGCCTCACCCTCCAAATGTCCATCTCTATAGCAACAACAACACAACTAATGCTATTTGATTTAGAACCATATTACAAAATAGTTCAGGGAGAATTGGCATTTTTACAGTTTTGCATCTTTTTATCTCAGCACAATGGGTATCTTTCCATTTATTTAATACTGCATTTATGTTCTGAGAGTTTTAAAGTTTTTTCAATTTCTTGTTAGAGTTATGAATATTTTCCATAAGTTTATATTTTGAGCACTATAAGCCAAATAGAAAAGTTTCATGCATGTTATAATATGTTTGCCAAACTGTTTGAAATTAAGCTGTATATCTCATGACCCTTCATCCTCAAATACTTTGGCCTAATTCTCTTAAGAATACATACATAAGCTCAGTATTACCATCTTGCTTAAAAGAATTAAGGATAATTCTCTACTATGAGCTAGTGCACATTCATATTTATCCTCAAAAGGTCTTTTATAGTTTTCTCCAAAACAGAATTGAATCAAGGTTCATACATTGCACATGGCATTTTGTTATGTCTTTTTAATCTTCTTTTTCAAGAATTATACTCTCCCATGTTTAATGACTTTTTTGTAAGACATTTTATTACATTTTCATATATACATAAAAGTACATGGATTAATAAGTGAACCTGCATGTACCCACTACCAAGTTTTAACAATTATCAGTATTTTGCCAATCTGTTTGCTCTACTCATCTTTCCCCATATCCCAACCACAGTTTTTTCTGTGTTGACAGCTTTCAAAGGAATTCCCAGACATCACATCAATTCATCCTTAAATAATTCATCATGCATCTGTAAGAACTTTTCCCATGTAACCACCATACCATTATGACAGTTAACAAAAATAACAAGTTCCGAGTATTACCTTGTTTCTATTTCATATTTAGATTTACCTGATTGTCTCAAATTTTCTTTTGAAGTTGGGTTGCCTGATCAGGATCCTAAAAAAGGCTTATACATTGCCTTTTGGTGTTGTATTATTCTATAGGTTATGCAATCCAAATACTGTTTTCAAATGTCAGTTGAAGTGTTTATTGTCTCTATTTTTAATTTTAATGTTTGCTTTTTTCCTTTCATGATTAACTTATTTTTCAATGTGTAAAACATTAATGTGGTTCATGAGTACAAAGTATATACAAACTAATACTCGGAAAATTCTTGTTACCACCCTCCTCCCTTTCATTCCATTACTCGTCTCATTATCTCTGACTTTTATAGGTAACTATTTTTCCTAGTTGTGGCTTATCCTTCCAATATGTCTTTTGGGAAAATAATTGTGTGTGTGTGTGTGTGGTGATATGTCCTGCTTTTTTTTTTTTTTTTTTAACACAAAAGCTATCATACTCTAGATTTTGTTGTGAATCCTGCATCTGTCACTTAACAATATATCTTGGAGATCACTTTACATCAGTACATAGACTTTTCATTCTTTCTGTGTGACAGCAGAGTGAAACTATCTGAATGGAGATAGCCTTATTTATTTAATAGTCCTCTGAACAAGCTTGAATACATATTGTCTAGTATTTTGGAGGAGTATCGTCAGGGTGGATTCTGAGATATGGGATTGGTGAATCAAAGGGAAACTGCTCATGTAGTTTTGTTAGATTTGTTAGATTTGTCATGAAATAAGATCTATTTTTTCTGTTATATTTTCTGTCAGGTCAGAGTCAGCCTTTTTCAACAGCCAATCTTTTGGTTATGTTCTCTGTCCACTGGTGCAATTTATCACAGCTGTTCAGTTAAAAGGAAAATAAATATGCATAGTTAATAGTTCACATTCCTATTCTTTGCAGGATTTTACTTTCTCTATTTGGGTAGTGC
This sequence comes from Pan troglodytes, assembly GCF_028858775.2. Classification (NCBI taxonomy): domain Eukaryota; kingdom Metazoa; phylum Chordata; class Mammalia; order Primates; family Hominidae; genus Pan; species Pan troglodytes. Next base: position 38,262,094 of record NC_086015.1, read on the forward strand.
CTTTGTCTCTTACCCACACTGTTGGGCCCTGAATGCTGTACGTGAAAATCTTTAATTCCTAGAATGCATCATTGCCAATGGACTCCTTGCTTCTGTTCCTACCTATGGTAATTTTCTTATAGAGCTCATGTGGCCCCAGACAAGCAATTTACCCAAACACATGTTGCCTTAACTCCTGTTCAGGTATTTTCTGAGTATTACAATCTCATCTTGCATGTAGAAAAATGATACTTGGTTATGAAACATTTGGTGAATAAGTAGGGGAGGGGGCTAATATTCTGCATTCATTGGGGAGGGATTTAACATTCTATCTTCATTATAGAATAGTTGGGAGTAGAGATAGAAAGTAGAGAGGGGTTGCTCTTCAATTTTTAGTTCTGTTATTAATTTTTACATGTAGTTTTCTCGGGATCATACCTATTCTTTGCGGATTCATGGATTGCCTTTTAGCCTAAATTTATGTGATAGTGTGAAGTTTCTTCACCCTTTGCTGTATTTTCACTGATATTTCAGTGAGAAGATAGACGGAAAAGGCATGTATTGGGGCTGCCAGCCAAAAGTCACTTCAAACCAGAAAACTCATTTTTGTGAGCATTATAACATTCAGCTATTTCTGTGTAACAAGACATCTCCAAATTTGATGACTTTAATAATAATAATAATAATAATAATAATAATAATTCTGGCTAATTTGTGGTTTTCTAAGCATTAACTCCCCCAGCTGGGTTTGCCCGGGCAGCCTTTCTTTCCTTGTCAGTCTGACCAGGCTTAGTTCCTTACTATAGATTGGACTCAGGTCTGCTGTCTATATTTTATTCTAGAGCCCAAGCTGAGTATCTAGGGAAGCTGTATTCATGGCAATAAAAGACGTGCAAGAGAGATAATAGAAACACATTTTTCTTCTTAATGCCTAGGTTTGGAACTGGCACACCTGGATCCAGGTTTTACTAGCCAAAACAAGTCACATGACAGCCCAAATCAAGGAACAAAGATTTCTATTCTGTCTCAGGTGGAAAGTACTGCAAAATCACATGACAAAGAGTATGGAATTGGGGGTGGGCGGGGGTGGAGAGCCAAAAATTGTAGCCAAAATATCAGTTTATCCAAAGCATGCGGTTACTATGCAAAGTATGGAGTTCCTTGCTTGTGTGCAGTTACTATGCCAAGCCTTTTCCACCAATTGTTCATATCTCCCGCTTTCCCCAACACTTCTACAAAATAAATTTCCTTCTACTTTATAATGTGAAAACTGATGTTGAGGGATTTTTCAGTGACTTGCCTACCACCAAACATCTTTTAAAGATTTAACTGGGATTTGAAACTAGGTCTTTTCATCCAGCAAGTCTATGCTTTTCCAACTCTACTCTTCCAAATTAAAGTTTTCCTCTAAATCCCATGATTGTTCAGCCCCTGGGAAACACATAGTGCTCATAGAAGAAAATCAGAGACAGAACCAGAAGTTATAAGCCATCTGACATTTGGAAACCTACTATCAGCTACTCCCTAAGACAGAAGAAGGTGAAAGAGGCACCTCTGGGAAGAATTGTGATTTTGTTAATGACAGTGGAGTTTGTGCCAGGTATCAGTTAAAGCCTCTGGGTAACCTTGTAACTTGGTGTTGGCTGTATCACAAGGGCTTGGAAGAGTGATGGAGAAAAGACCTTGAGAAAAACAACTCCAACCACACCTGCTGTCCCTCAGTTAACATTTCAACATCTGTTGTACAGAGCGGGTTAGCAGAGGAGAGAACCTCAGCTTTGGAGGCATATACAATAATGAGTCATACAGTCATTAATGTGTGAACCCCAGGCAGGGAGCTCACATTTTGTGTGAAAGAAGAATTTTTGTTCAGTTATAAGCACTCCCCTACTGGGTCTGGAATTGCTCTCTGCACCAAAAATGCCAGACTTCATTTTCTTTGAATTTAAAAGGACCTTCACAAACATTTTGGCTTAAATATAAAAGAAAACTTTTCATAAGAGAAAAGAAATTAGAAAAAAAGATTAGTAGAATGTAGTTTCACTGAAAATGCCCCCAATGAAAATAAAGTTAAAAATAATAATAATATGCTGTGTCCCAGCCCAATCTCTACACCCCTTTCTCAGTTATTGTTTGAATAAAGGAGAACAAAGAAAGAAGTCTGATAGATACAGATTATTTGTATTTTTTTCAACAGAAATGAAAATGAAAGTTTCTTTTATCTCTCTCCTATTGTCGTCTTGCAATTTCACTTGACCTTCTCATTAGTTATAACTGGACTGTACAGTTACCTGGAGTTGGTCATATTGTCCTTGAAAAAGGATTAGTTTTACCACTTTTTCCTACTGGGCAGAAGCAGAGACAACCAGGGGCAAATTGGCACATATGGGTACCTGACCAAGGCTTTCTTATTGTCCCAACCAGAAGACATTGTAAAAGCATTAAAGATGGGGAAATCAACTCCATGGTTAACAACAAACCCTAACTTTCTTACCTGCCTGGGGGATGGACGGAACTCTAGAACTTTCATTGGAGAGGTTAATCTGTACTGGAGTATGACTTGGGAAATAAGTCTCTAAATAAAATCATCTTGGAAGAAGTTGAAGTCATCAGGGGGCTCTGCACATCTTTTCTTACTTCTCTTCAAATTATGTTCTCCAGACCATTAACATTCAAGGAAACTTCATCTAATGCCTATCTGTGTTTGTCATTCCATTGGTGGCATAATGAGGTAATGATGTTTTAGGCAGAAGGACTCTCAATCTTAACATTATATGCACTCTGATAAGCCTTAGAAATATATATGAATAAGTACAGATCCATACACATTTTCTGTTGTGTACGCGTAAGCTTTTCTCTTGAAGGATTTTTTGTATTGGGCAGTACCTTAGAGTGGTAAGTATGATCGTGGTTACCTTTTGGATAAGCATAAACAGCTCATCTAAGTAGCAATATCTGAAACTTTTCAGTAAGTTCTCAGAGCTGGCCATAGGCAATATCCTTAAAATTTGCTAACTAGGGTTACACTGCCGCTTATTTGTCCCATTGCCTGCTCCGAGAGCTCTAACCACCCACTCCTAACCTGGTATGATCTCTGTTGCCTTATGAAGGCGAGAATCATAAACCGATTTACACCAAGGTGTAGGCAATGAATATGAGGAAGGAATGCTTTTTATAGGGATGAATGTATATTACCAGGTAACAGAGCCACAGATGGTGATGGTTTCCAGCCTAGGGAACTTGGACCCCAAGATTTTGTGTAGATAGTAAAGGAGATCCTTAAGCTGTTTTTAAGTTTAAAAAACACTTACTCATGAAACAGCCATTTAGCAGATAAATCAAGTTTCTTGGTTTGAACTTTAATTCTATCAACCCGGCATGATGATTTGAGTTAACATGTGCTAAAGAATAATTTATAAATCTCAAACATCTGTTATTCAAAAACCCACCAGAGATGTGATTCATGAGGAAGATTAAAAATGAGTATGAATGATGAAAAGTTTGAACTCCTAAATTAAAAAATAAAGATTTAATAGCAAAGTATCAGATAACTGCTTGGGATTATGATAAAGGAGACAGGGATGAACAGAAAGAAAACAAACCTATTATAGCATGAGCACTGCTACATGTGTAGCTAGACACTTATACACAGAGTCATTCACTAGGCTGAGGCACTTTCACCTTAGAACTGTGTCTTGTTCCAGTCTATTGTAGTGTTTAGTGCAGTAATTACTTAGTTTGTGGAAGGTACTTATGAAATGAGAAGGAAGAGGAAAGAGCTTAAACAGCTCACTTAAGAACATGTATATGGAGCTCATACTAGAATCCAGGTCTGTCTCAGTAACTCCTTTTTTTTTTTTTTTTTTTTTTTTTTTTTTTTTTTTTTTTGCCTCACCATGAATTTGTATCAGTGGGAGGGAGAAGAATTATCGTCAATGTCCTGAAGTCATCCACACTGAAAATTGTATATTGTATCTTGCAGATTACCCACTTATACATCTGTTGACTTTGGAGTTATTGTACTTTGTGATGTGGTCCTGAATTGGAAGGGCCCCATTCCGTGTTGCACAGTGCCAGCTATTTCTCCAAATCACTCCAAAGAGAGCATGGGAAAAGAATGACTGAGTCTTTGTGAACTCTGTCCCCTCTTAGGCACAGAAGCCATGTGTGTAGGCTCTGCTGAGGCTCCTGGAGTCTGGCTTTGAGCTGACCCATCTAGCTAGGGTATCAATCTCCATCAGGTCTTGCTTGTGCTGCTCTCCAGAGCCTGCACACCAAGATGGGTCTGCCCCAATTTGAAAGGTGCAGGGCTGGTGGCAGTGGGTTCAAATTAAAAAAAAAAAATCCTGCTGGCAGTGTGAATCTGGAGAAAAGACTTCTTTTCACAGTCATTGTGTGGCTCTGTCAATCAGCCTCAGAATTTCTCTGCAGGGCTGGGATGCCACAGCTCAGAAAAAAGGATGGTATCAAGAATGGCACACATACACATGCAGGGAGGGAAAGAGAGAGGTGTGGTGATTAAATCCGTATGGAGAATGAGAGATTCCATCTTTCACAGTTGTATTATTTTAATTTCAATAAACATTTATTGAGAACCCACTCCCATTGAGCACTATAGCAGGCAGGCTCTCTGTGGGCTCCAAGCGGAATACAAAGTTCCTTAAGACAAGTCTCCACCCTCACAGTCTAGGGGAAGAAGCAAAAGTCAGACTAAACCAAAACAAAACCCAAACAAAAAGAAAAATCACCAACCCAGGCACTAGGCTTGAGAATTTACAAGCACTTTCACAAACATCTCATTGAGCCCTGTTTGCAAAGCAGATGAAGCAGTGTTATCTGCATTTTACAGATGAGGACAAGAGCCTTGTTTAAGATCACAGAACTAGTAAATGACAGCCCCAGAATCCAGGTCATAGAACTCCTGTTTCAAAGCTTTTCCCACAATATGATACTACCTCTTTGTAAACACTTGCTTATAATACAGCATTGTGTTGAGAGAGCACAAAGAAAAAAAATGATTAATTCTTACTGGGCCAAGGGAGATGGAAGATCAGGCTTCTCAAAAGAAGTAATTTTCCATAGGTGGATGAAATGGAGATTGTTGTAGGCAAAAAGGCACAATGGGGTGGGAAGGAAGGCAGTGCTCCCATGCAGAGCAGTGGTGAAGAAGCCAGCCTGTTTCATCCACACCCTACTGAATGATCCAATCTAGGTCCAAGAGAAAACGGCTAGAGAATGAAAGCCTCTGTTTTTCTCTAGCTTGTCTCTGGGGTTTCTATTTCCTATGTGAGGACCCATCTATTTCTTAGGAAATGGGTATGGGGAGAAATGAGCCTTCTTCCTGGGGAGCACCCCTAACCCAGTGACTTTGCAGGCCTTAGTGTGGAAATCCTGTCAACTTCCTATAGAATACATATCTCCTGGGATGTTATATATTCATCCAAGTGATGTGAACATAGGGTGCAGGATATTGTTGTTTTCACAAAAATGCTTCCAACTTCCTGTGTGACTTTGTGCATGTGATTTGGCCTCTCTGATCATGTTTCTTCATCTATAAAATGGAGGTAATCATATTGACCAAGCAAGGGTTGCCGTGAGGATGGGTGGATTGATTTCTGTGATGCGTATAGCCCAATGCCTTACACAGAACTATGTATAAATAGGAGCGATTACTGCTACTGCTATTCAACATGAGGAAAGAACCTACATGAAGGTCTGTCATGTGCTAACTCCATATCTCATCCATTCCTGTCAGATGTGACCCTGCAAGGTCATTGAGAGGCTGAATGACTCTATTGTCATAGTCAAGTGGAGTGCTCAAGATGACTGCTGAGACCTCTGTTTCATGGGTTCATGGGGAAAAAGAAGGAAGACAAATCACAGGTTTGTCTGATCAGGCTAAAGGACTGGATCTCAGTGTGTTTTCAAAGCAGTGGCATTGGCCTGGCTGATTCAGTTTGTCAGCAAGACACAATAACAAGCAGATGATATTTAAGATGTGGCTAGGAACTAATATGGTATCACTAACCAGCAGTTACGAGAAAACCCTGGAAAGTAGCTGAGGGGGTGCAGGGGCTGGGATGTAGCTAAGCCAAAAGAGTTGGGGCTCTAGCAGGAGTGGCCAAATGGAATCAGACATCCATGCCTGTCTTTAGGGCAAGAATGGCACAGGCAGAGGAAAATATGGCTCTGTGATGATTTGAATATCCTTGGCTTGGCCCTGGCTCATCAGATTTTAGGCCTTTGGCAATGTGATTAAATCCAGATCCCCACTGAATGGTGTGGCTGGGGCTGCTCATGCACCTTATGGCCTTGTACAGACGGGCTACGATTTAGGCAGGACCAGGTTGGGTGTCTTTGGGCTGAGCAGGGCTGAGAAAGAAAGCAGCTGAAGTCTGTCATGAACTTCCAGTTACTGGTTGTTCTCTGCCACAGCCAATCTCCACTTCTCCTAGATTTACTGATCCTACAAGGATCATTTGCCACCTGTTGAAGTAAACATCTGATACTCCATCTATACAGCACTTGTATTTCACAGTCATATCACCTAAGTCCTCTAAATTTGCAGGAAGTGACGTATTTCCTTTCAGCTAGGAATACTTTTGCATTTTCTGGGACTCTTCAATGTGGAGGAAATGCAAAAGCAGTGGGAAAAAGTATGAGGAGTCAGAAAAGCCTATCCCTATTTTACCAATGGGTGCTAATTTTCTTAGTAGGTAGAAATCAGAGAAAACTTCCTGGGAATTTTAAGTGTACTCAGAAATCTTTCATGTCCATGATTGGTTTTGCTGAAAGTCAATTATATTTTCTATGAGAGAGGTGGAATTTGAAGTTGAATTTTGCCTGGTGATATACAGGCAATAGAGATTAAAAAATTATTATTACATGTGGGGTCTAGTTCAAAAGATATGATATTATCATTGTAGTAAAGGCACTATTTGTAGCTAGTAATGTAGACTAGCTCATCAGCACCCATTCCCCGGCTTTTGAAGACTAAAAACTACGTTTTCCCAACTCCCTTTCCTCTACGATTTTCACGTGACTGGAATTCAGCCAGGCTGTTGGGCCTGCAGTGAGCTTGGAGGCAGATAAGAACAATGTGAGGCACTAGTCATGCCAGGCAGATTTGATCTGGTAAAACCTGTGGCAGAGGCTGCCAATTCTTTTGGGCCAGCTTTGGCGGAGAAACTGGTATCCAGTCTCCACTGTCCTGGGTGTGGAGGAGCACTCAGCTGTAGACAGGTTTTCATTAAACGATTCTGTGGTCTGCTTGGATATTTTCACCCACTGCAATAGGGCTGGTCACTTTGTTCCTGGCCCCTTCACCACCAGAGATTTTGTGAACTTAGTATCTTATATTTTTGTGAGCCACTTAATGTTTAAAATTTTTTACTGATATTTAGAGATAGTTTCAGCTATCATAAATGTGCAGCTCAATGATTTTTCTCAAAGAGAACACACTGTGTAACCAGTGTCCAGATTAAGAAAGGGAAACCCAGGAGGCCCTTGAGTTGTGTTTCATTCTGGTCACTACCTGTGCAAGGGGAATCACTATTCCACCATCTAACAGCCTAGATTGGTTTTGACTGTTTTTGAACTATATATAAAGGGAACCATATATGTTCTTTCTGGCCTGGCTCCTTTTGCTTAATGATCTTTGTAAGATTCATCCATATGGTTGCACATAGTTCTAATTTGTTCTCATTGCTGTATAGCACTCCACTGTATGGGTATATCACAAATTATTTATCTGTTCTAGTGTTGATGGGCATCTGGTAGTTGACTTGGAGTGACTGTTGATAGTGCTGCTCTGAACATTGCGTACATTTCTTTTAGAAAATGCACATACACATTTCTGTTGGGTTTATGGGTAGGGGTAGAATTTCTAGGTGTGGTGAACACAGACAGGAACCATCCAGAATCCCCTTCAAGGAAGGACTTGTTGCCCCAGCTTTCAGATCCTTCGGAGTCTGCCTTAGCTGCAGCGAGCTGCCTCACCTGAGGGAATGCCCTCTCTGGGGTAGCCCACATCAGTGACTGACTGAGGTGGGGTTATTAAGACCTAGCCTTTACAGGCCAATGTAGTGGGGGAAAAACTGCAGCACACCACAGTTACTCCAGAGCAACTGTGGGGCTGGCCAAGGCTTTCTTGCGTCTGTACCATATCCCACCTTCTCCCTCAGCTCAGTCCTTTATGCCCCACAACCCTCGCCTTCCACAGTGTGACATTTAATGAATATCTTGTATACCAAACTCCATTTCAGCATCTGCTTCTGGAGAACACAACCTGAAACATTAGGTCATGCCTTGCTAGCTAGAAACTGTACGATAGATTTGAATGAATGTTCTGGTTGCTCTACATCTGTGTCTACATGGTATCTTTTGATAAAATAGTTTATGCCTAAACTGGCTAGAGCGGATTATAATGTTTATAACAATAGAATGTTGGGCTTGTATGGACTGTGGTGTGTATGGACTGTGACATAAATAGAATGTAGGTGTGTATGGACTGTGACCTCTACATCAAATAGGAAGGGTGTATTTATTAAGCTTCTGGAATTTAGAGTAAGGCCCAAACCAGAATCATGGGTTAAAAAAAGCAAGGAAGTCCTGGGGAAAACGATGAACTCTGCCGAGTTTGCTGTTTGCCGCTCCTCTTTTATGTTTCTGGATTTTTCATCTCTTTTTGTGGTGCCCTTTTTTTATGGTTCAGGCAATCCCTTTACAAGCTTTGCAAAGCCTACTGAAATTAAGGGCTCAAATAAGCTGTCTATGCCAGCAAGCAACCACTGGTCATTCTGCCATTTTTTTTTTTCCCAAGGGGAAAAAGTCTTCATTCTACCTTCCTATTTGATTGAAAATGTGGTTGGAACTAGAAATTTGAGATAACTTTCCCTCTGAATTTTGAAGGCATTGATCTGTGGTTTTCCTGCTTCCATTATACTGTTGGGAAATTTAAAGCCATCCTTATTCCTGATCCTTTGCATGTGACTTGTTTTTGCCTTCTCTCTGGCAGCCCATAAAACCTTCTCTCTGTTGGGTCTTCTGAACTTTCACAGTGAAATGCAGGGCACTTGGTAGTCCCTTAAAATTTGGAAAATGATATCCCTTGTTTATGGAATTTTTTCTTAAATAATTCTATTAATAATTCTTTATCTAATTTTTTTTCTTTCTTCTTCTCTGTCCTTTCTTCATTGTTTTTTTCTCCCTCCCTTTCTCCTTTCCATTTGGTTATTGGTTTTCCTGGACTCATTCTGTAATTTTCCTATATTTTCTTTCTATTTTTCTTTCTCTTCTACTTTTGATCTATTTTGGGGGATGTTTGCTCAACTTTATATTTCAACTCTTCAGTGGTGTTTTAAATTTTTGCTTGTGTGTTTTTATGTATATGATCTCTTGTTTGTTCTCAGATGTTCCTTTTCTTTAGTATCCTGTTCTTGTTTTATAGATGCATTTTATTTCTTTGAGGTGATGTACAATGCATATCTCCTGGAAGTTTTCATTCTTGCAGAGATTTTGCTTGCTCTGAGTTGCTTTTTTAAGAAAACTTGTTTTGATTCTCATACTTTTGTGTTAGGGATTGTTTCTTTAGAAGGCTGGTGATCCTTGGTTTGTACTCATGTATAAGGTATGTGGACTAAAATCTTGGAAACCTCGAGCAAATGAGTTGGCTGGAAGGTGGCGAGCATCACTGTAGGGTAGTCTGAGTGTGGGACCCCTAATGTCAGTATCTTCAGGTCCTGCCTCCCTGGCTGGGCCAAGGGTAAAGGCATGGCTGAGAGCTGAGAGAGGGGAGGGGGCTAGCCTCTGCATTCAGCATGTATAGCTTTATCTAACTCCACTGCTTTTGGATGACTCCTCACCCTTATCTGTGCCAGGCCAGGGACTTTCCGCCTAAGCTTCTCAGAAAGAAACTTCTAGACTTTCCAGGTGGGAAGTCATTCTGCAGTGTGGAATGAGGACGGGACCTGGAGATCTACCTGCTTCTTGAATAGTTTTCATCCATCCTTTTAAATTTGGCTCCTCTTTCTCTCGCCTCATTTCCAGAGATACATGTTGAGTATCCCTTATCCAAAATCACTGGGACCAGAAGTGTTGATTTTGGAATTTTTCAGATTTTGGAATATTTGCATATTACATAATGAGATATATTGGGGATGGGACTCAAGTCTAAACACAAAATTCATTTATGTTTCATATACACCTTATACACATAGCCCAAAGGTAATTGTATACACTATTTTAAATAATTTTGTGCATGAAACAAAGTTTGTATAAATTGAAGGATCAGAAAAGGAAGGTGTCATGTCAGCCACTCATGGGGATAATCTGTGTTGGTTTGGCATCGCCATCACTCCTGACTCTATATTTGTGTGCTGCTTATCAGGAATTATTTTCTTATATTTATTCACACAGAAATAATTAACAATAAAAATATGACACACCATTAATACAGTGAAAAAAATAATGTGTCCAGGTTAACTTGGAGTCAGTGCTTAAAGAGTTTTGGATTTTGGGGCATTTGAAATTTTGGATTAGGGATTCTCAACCTGTTCTTGCCGCTCACAGTACCTAAGCTTTTTGAGGATTCTGCTGTCTTACTTCGGTTGGCCTTGGATTCTCTACTGCCATTTTAAAATTCAGATTTCTAGTTTGTAAGATCAATTGCCCCTTGTCCATCTTCCACTAGCTTTGCAATTTTCAACATTTTGTTATCTTCTACCCTGTTCTTTTTATCCTAGTGGAATTATGTTTTTAAAAAAACCCACTATAGCTTTAATAGAGTTTTTGAAAAGAAGAAAAATCAGATGTTTTCGATCTATTATCTTTATGCACAGCTGCCTTCATAGCTTTATATACAGTTTCTACCATTTTTTCTGAGATTCACACTAGGAGATTTCAAAATAATTACTGTTTGAGAATATGGCAGCTTCTAAACATTCCAGGAAAATGACCTGCTTCTCAACATATATAAAGTTAAGCATGTTATATGTTATTACACTTTGAAACATTTTTACTGGCTATACACTTCAAAGCATAGATATGCCTTGATTTCCATATTTGTATTTTAGATATACAGGTTCAGGGATTCCTTCCCAACAAAGATCAACTGAAAACTCGCAGTATCAGACTTTTACTTTTTACAAGGGTTGGACATATATTTTGTTTCAACTGATTCATTGTTATGATACATACCTTTGTACATAAAGCTTTTTCATGCACTATAATTATTTCTTCAGGCTGAATTCCCAGGAGTGGAATTACTGGATCCCAAGCTATAAACATTTTTAAGAGTTTAGATTCTCACTGTCAATTTGCCTTCCAAAAGTTATGACATATTTGTTTAACAAAAGACAATGGGTCAAAATATGTTCATATATATCCTTGGAAAAGGGTGGAGTGAGATATAAACACTCCCCAAAATCCTGGCCTTTCCTCCTTTGCCCACTTATGATGCCACCTCATTTGGGTCATTATAACAGAGCCAGTCTCAGGATTTTCCTGCTACCTGGGGTCCTGCCAATCATGATTAGAGGAATACTTACCACAAGCTTAGATTGCTCAAAGAACACAAGGGTATGGATAATTCTCAGTGACAGCTTCCAGTTTTAGGAAAACTGCGAAATGTTTCTAATTGAAATGGGATTCCACAAACCTCTTCAGCATCAGAATTCCATCCTCAGGGCTTCTTGTCTTTGTTGCACTCCACAGGTGGGGCCAAGGCCCCTGAAAATGGTGTATCAGGGACAAGAGAAGAGAGGGGAGCTCAATGGAAACCCAATGGTCTCTGGAGCCTATCTCCCCTTGTCCCATGGAGAATTTGTGGTGTATCTTGGTCGTTTCACTCAATAATGTATCTTCTGCCACACACAGTGTTTGGCTTTAAGCAAACTTGTAAGGCAGTACATATTTGAACAGCTTGAAAGGAAGAAAATGGGTTATAGGTACTCAAATGGACCACATCATTTATCATCCTGCAGTGGTCAGGGGAGGAGTCGCTTGAGTGGAACTTTCCCAGGGTTCATAAATAGATAGAAAGCAGGGGGTGGGGGGTGGGGCTGTGTCACAAAAACTTAGGCCAGGGCTTTATTATGTGAGGTGTGTGTGTGTGTGTGTGTGTGTGTGTGTGTGTGTTGGTTTAGTGTTGTAGAAGTAACAGCTGCCAGTTGTTACTTATTAGCTTTAATGGATGGTGCACAGCTTTAATGGTGTAGTGGTCCTGGAGGTGACACTGAAAATGAAAGTAAAGGTGAATGTGGTGGTGATTGTGGTAGCAGTGTCTTCATGGGTGAGCTGAAGATTTTTGGGTATCTCCATCCTTAGGCTTTTTGACAGCAGCCTCTCAGGGACCCAGTAAAGCAACATTTTGATAGTCCTCAAGACATCAGCAGCCTCCTAAATCTCTGAACAAACAAGCCTGCCTACCAGATAGGGCCTTGTTTACTAAGCATGGTGACTACCTTGGTAATATTCCTTAGTACTTTATTAATGTATCTGTTTGAAATGTCACAAAAGACAGTGCCTGAATGCTAAATGTGCTGCAGAAAAGAGCCTGTCTTTCTGTATTTGAATTCTGATTTATCTGTCTACCTCTCAGGGCTTTATTTTCCACATCTGGAATGGGAACATGATACTCAGCTCATAGGGTTGTTGTAGGATTAAGTAAAATGACTCTTATGGAGGTCCTTGGCAATAGTGCCTGCACACAGCCTATACTCTAAGCACTACTTCCTTCCTTCCCCAAGAGAGAGGTGCCTTTGGTGGGAAGTCCCATGCAGAGGCCGTTCTGGACAACTCATCAAGGATGGAGCTCCCAGCTCTTTGCTCCCCGCTGCTTCTCTCTGACTCCAAAAGTTGATGTACCTCTGAAAATCCCCTTTCCTCTGCCTTCCCATCATGTTTCACTAAGTAGTGGCTCTCAAAGTGTGGTTCCTGAACCAGGAGCATTGGCATCATCTGGGATATATTAAAGATCCAAATTCTTAGGCTTCACCAGACCGACTTAGTCAAAAACTTTGGGGATGGAGAGAAATCTGTGTTTGAACAAGCCCTGCATGTGATTCTGATGCAGATGTGAGTTTGAGAACCACAGGTCAAAAGAATCTGGACTCTCATTGATATGACCTACTTTCACATTTGGCCTGCTTTCTGGATATGGCCCACCTGCTTTGAGACTGAGAAGTCACTCGAAATCTCTACCCACATCCCCAACAGATGCCCAGCCTGTACTGGAACCTTTATCATGTCCCGGTGATAGTGTTTTATTCTTCTCACCTGTGCATGCCCAGGCACACCTGTGGTGTTCAGCACTTGGCTAGGCCTCAGCCTGCAGAGGAGGAAGCCTTGCTTTCAGCCCTTCTACAGCCCTGCGTTTGGATAATGGGGCATAAACTTTATTGTAGTTTTCCTTTTACTTTGCATTTTATATCCTGTCAGTCCTTGAAATGATTGTGTTTTGCCAAAATGGAGAGAAAAATACTTTTTCACTATTGCTGAACACTTTAATAGTCTTGAGCTTTTTCCCTGATCAGAGATTCAGGGCATATGCCAGCCTTTCCTTCATTTTCCAGCTCCAAAATTCTATCACCTCTTTAGAATTTGGGGAAAAGTACTATGCCAAGAAGGGCACCAAAAGTTGCTACAGTTGTAATATTCAAAGTAGAGATCCTAAATATTATCATTAATATTCTAATTTGTGTACCTCCACTTTGTTCAGCACAGTTTTTGCACACTGAGGATTACTTAATAAATTATCTATTGAATGGACATGGCTCAAAACATCAAGCCTCTATCAAACCTGTAGGTCTGTCTTGATCAGCTGCTGGCATATTTTGAATACCATTGAATTAAGACTTCCTTGAATAGGCTTGTGTTTATCTTGCAAGAAGCTTTGCCTAGATGAAATTAGATTTTATAAGGTCCCGGATGGTTGTGGGAGCCATAGCAGAGTTTTAATATTTCAGAGAGCAATATTATGTTGGGCCTGATATCAAGATCATGTAAAATATGCAACATCTTCTTTGTGCAATATTTTGTTGGAGGTTATTGGGCGCCATAGGGAGCAGACTTGGAAATTATCCTGATTTTAGCAGTTGTTTTGGGTTAGATCAGAATTAGAAATAACTGAGTAGTCCCAGTAGAGACTATTGGGGGCCAGAAGTCTGCTTTGCAAACAGGAAGTTTTTACTTGCTCTAACCTTGGCCCTGGAGTTTTTACTGAAATCTCAGAATATATATATATTCCAGGCTGGGTGCGGTGACTCACGCCTGTAATCCCAGAACTTTGGAAGGCCGAGGCAGGCAGATCACCTGAGATCGGGAATTTGAGACCAGTCTGACCAACATGGACATATATATATATATATATATATATATATATATATATATATAAAAAATATGTATATATATATATATATATAAAATATGTATATATATATATAAAATATGTATATATATATATATATATAAAATATGTATATATATATATAAAATATGTATATATATATATAAAATATGTTTATATATATATATAAAATATGTTTTTATATATATATATGTATTTGAGACAGGATCTCCCTCTGTCACCCAGCTAAAGTGCAGTGGCACAATCTTGGCTTACTGCACACTTGACCTCCTGAGCTCAAGTGATCCTCCCACCTCAGCCTCCCAAGTAGCTGGGACCCACAGGTGCACACCACCACACCTGGCTAATTTTTTGTAGAGACAGGGTTTTGCCATGTTGCCCTGGCTGGTCTTGAACTCCTGAGCTCAGGTGATCTGCCCACCTCAACCTCCCAAAGTGCTGGGAACCACCATGCCTGGCCAGAACATACTTCTATTTTTTATGGCGTTTGTTAAGAGACAGTGTACTATAATAGTTAAGAGCAGATGCTGGAGCCTGGCTGCTTGGGTTAGAAGGTTGCCTCCCCCTCTTCCTAGCTGTGTGAGGTTAGGTTACAAACCAAGCCCTTCTCTGCCTCAGTTTCTTCATCAGTAAAACGGAGATTATAGTACTAATTTCATGGAGTTGTTGAGAGGATTAAGAATATCCATACATGTAAAATGCTTTGAACATTTCTTGGCACAAAGAAAGGCCTCAATCAATGTTAGCTATTACTATTGTAATTTAGGCTCAGTTCCAAAGTTACTCTGAGAGGCCTTTCCTGATCACTCAATCCAAGCAGTCATACCTAACTCAACTACCTGTTTTTGACACCATCTTTTTACGGTCTTTATGACACTTGGCACAATCTGACATTAACTGATATGCACAATTTGTTCATCTGTTTATTTTATGTGTCTCCCCAACCCTAGAAAACAAGTTTCATGATGTCATGGATTATGTCTTTGGTCAATGCTAAATTCTCAATATCGAGAATACTATCTACATCACAATAGGCATTCAGTAAATGTTTTTTTGACTAAATCACAGGTTCCAGAGTTAATCTACTCCTGAACGGACTAAGAGCTATTATTCTCCCACATTGTGGAGAGGCAGGGCATGATCTGGGACTTTCCAACCCCTTGAAGACTAGCTTTTCTCCTGCAATTCTTTAGAGCCTGGGCTGCCCTTTGGTGGACTTTGGAGTCTGGTTCATTCCAGGACCTTCGAAGGCCTGACAACAATATGCAAGGGGTCAGCAGGAACATGGTGAAGACAGTTGTTGTCAGCCCGCCAAAGATGGAAATGATTTGGATTTTTTAGTCTTTCGAGGATTGAAACAAAATAAGGAGCATAGCTTTATATTGGGGAAGCTTGGCTGTCCTCATGTAAACTCAAGAATGTTGATGTGAGTTGGCTACACTACTCATACTCATCCTGCCTACTCCAGTAGATGACTGGTCACTCCTGCTGTGAGTTTTGGCTAGTTCAGCTTTCAGCAGAGATACCAATGATCTTTCACGTAAAAAAACAAAAACAAAAAACAAAAAAAACCCCTCACTTCTTCTATGCCAAGCTTGAGTAAGAATGTAAAACAGCCTTAGGTGCCCAAATCTGTGACTCTCTGGATTGGGCTTCTTTATCTTATACACAGATATATTCATCAGGACACAGTCAGCTTGGGAGCACTGGATCAAGACCACTGCTGGGGTCAACCTCTTTATGACTCAAAGTTACCCTTGTCTACACAGGTAATGGGGTGGTTTTTTTTTTTTCAAATCTCTTGTTTGTCAGGAAGGGACAGGCTATGGGAACAAACAATCCCAAAGTCTCAGTGACTTAATACAAAAGAACTTTACTTACCTTTCTTGCAAAGTCTTCAGCAGGTCCAGGTGATTCCCTAGGGCAGCTGTCCTGCTGGCAGCCACTGAGAACATCAGACTGTTTTCAACAAGAGGCCTCCTCCAGGATTGTTGGAGCAGGAGAATAGAGAGGAGTAACAGTTTTACACAGGCCTTCTGCTTCAGCTCTGAAGTGACGCGCTTCATCTCTGCTTTCCTTTCACTGGCCAGATCTAGTCATATGGCCCAGAAAACTAGAAGGGCCTGTGAAGCATGATCTTTCAGGTCCTCAGGAAGTGGAGGAAAAGTGGGTTTGGGGGAACACCGATAATATTTACCACAACTACCAAGAGAAAACAGCTTGGTGGTTCTCCTTCTTATGGAAAAACCAAGACTACTCACTCTGCACTTACCATTCAAAGAGACATTATTCCAGTGATTAAAAAGAGATTTGCTTTTTGTATCAAGCTTGTGGTACAACTTGAATTTTCTCTGTCTAATGAAGGAAAATAAAATTGCCAATATAATATTTGGTAAAAGACCCTTCTGGTAGGATAATGGTTAGACTATGACCCAATAATGTCATAGAGGGGAAAAAATAATGTTTCAAGGCCTTGGGCCATTTAAGCAATGACTTAGAGATAGAAATGCTTATAGACAGCATGATTAGTATGAAATAAGAAAACTGCTCAGTCGTTAAGTATCTTTGAAAGGGATGCTAACCACCTGGGAAACTTATTTCTTAACTCTTTAGGATTGGTGATGAAATAACACTCAGGTCCTTGAATAGAGTTGTCCATTTTCTCAAGAAAGATCCGTGGTTGCCTACTATAGGTTAGGCATTAAAGTAGATGGGGATATTAATATAGATAAGGCATGGGTCAAACCCTTAGAAAACTCATGATCCAGTGGGAGATACTAACTTAAAAAATAAAACTTCTACAAAATGTGGAAATTGTAATGTGGAGACTCGTACAAGGTGAAGTGATAGCTGTGAGGTCCGAAAAGGCATCAGGCATTTATTTTTTATTGACAAATAAAAGTTGTATATATGTATAGTATACAACATGAGGCTTTGATATATGTATATATTGTGGAATGGATAAATTAAGCTAATTAACATATGCATTACCTCACATACTTGTCTTTTTTGTGTGTATGGTGAGAACTCTTAAAAATCTACTCTCTTAGCCATTTTCAAGTCAAGAGGAAACCTTTAAACTCAATCTAGAAAAATGAACACGTGATAATCAGGTAGATATGGGGATAAGAGTATTCCAGGCCAGGCACGGTGGCTCACGCCTGTAATCCCAGCACTTTGGGAGGCTGAGGTGGGCAGATCACCTAAGGTCGGGAGTTTGAGACCAGACTGACTAATATGGAGGAACCCCGTCTCTACTAAAAATACAAAATTAGCCAGGCCTGGTGGTGCATGCCTGTAATTCCAGGTACTCGGGAGGCTGAGGCAGGAGAATTGCTTGAATCCAGGAAGTGGAGGTTGTGGTGAACTGAGATTGCACCATTGCACCAGCGTGGGCAGCAAGAGCAAAACTCCTTTAAAAAAAAAAAAAAAAAAAAAAAAAAGAGTATTCCAGGTAGTGAAAGCACTGTGTAAAGGCACAGAGATGTAAAACGGTAGAAAAGAAAGAAGGGATGAAAAAGAAAAAAAAAAGCAAGCAAGCTGGAGAATAAAGTATGAGGGGGTGAAGCATGTGATTTGGCCGGAGTGGTAGGCAAGGGCCAAGCCTTGGGGAATCTTGTTTGCTATGTTAAGGAATTTGGGCTTTATTCTGAGGACAATGGGATGCCATTGAAAGGTTTAATGCAGGAAGTTTACATTTAATTACCCAGTTTTCTCTGGTAGCTGGCAGGAGAATGGGTTAGAGATGTTGAGACTAGAAGCAGAGAGCCTCGTGAAGAAGCTGATGAGCTGTCCAGGTAAGAGTTGATGAAATCTACACTAGGAAGTGGGCCCTAGAGATAAAGACAAGACCTACTGGGTCTGGCATTGGGTAGTAGACAGAAAGGAATAGCACCCTGTCACTTCTGATCCTGCTTGACTTAGGGGTCCAGGAGAAGGTATTGTGAGGGAGGATGCATCAAAAACCATATGAAGATTTCTAAGTCCAGTCTGGTAGCTGTAGTGGATGTGCTTGGTACCTTGTTCAGTACCATTTATTATGCTGAAGTACCCATCCCCCAGCTGCTGCAAGTGTGGGCTGCTGAAGGCTCACAGATGCATCCATTCTCCAGAGAACTGTCCTCAGATGCTTGGTCCTGGAAGTTGCACATGCCCTGCTCTGGGCAAGCCTACAGTCAATAATGAACTCCTATGGGGGCACAAAGGTTGCACCTAAAGGTGACGAATACTTTGCATTGTAATTTATCTTCAGAGCCCTCTGTGGTTTGAGTCAAGTCTAGACTCTGAGACCATAGCTTTGCTTAGCTCCTTCCTTTGCCTTATCCTACTCCCTCCTCCCTTTCCCTGAGAGTTCTCCCATAGTATATTGTGTGCACCAGAAACCTTATTTCAACCTGTGCTTCCGCTCAGAGGAAACCCAAGACACCAGGAAATGGTGGAGATGGAAGTTAATAAAATATTGGGGGAAAAATTCTCCCAGCAGCTACCCATATGAGGATGAGAATTAGATAACATAGTCTGAGAGTATAATATTTGGAGGTAAGTGATGCAATGAAATGGAGGGACAGATATCCTTATCCTCTTGCCAAGTTTATGAAAGAGAATTCAGATTCTTCAAAGCATGCATATGTGTGCTCTGCCCTTAGTGGCATGGACTGCTACTGCTACCTGGGGCCCCAAACATCTGTGGGGCTGAGTTTCAAGTCCCTTTTGATGAAAATTCCAAGGACCAGGCGATATTGCTCATCTGTTTGCAAAGCAGATGTGGGAGGTTGTAGAAGGCTGAGGGCGGATTTGAAGTGTGCTATTCTCCTCTTCTTTCAGTAGAGGTGACCTGGGCATTGAACCTGCAGTTGTTGGACCTCAGTCACCTTATCTGAAAAGATAAGGGGTGGGACTAGCTAATCTTATTCTCTGCCAGACCTGGGATTTAATTCTGTTTTCTGAAATGAAATTGCAAATGCTAAGAACATCTCTCTTTCTCTCTTTTTTCTTTTCTTTTTTTTTTTTTTTTTTTGCCTAGGTGGCTCCTAAGGCTGTGGGCTTCAGAAATAGATAAAAATTTTCCCTAGCTCACTCCTCCCCCTTTTCTAAGCCATCTCTTTACAAAGCCTTCAGCTCCCTCCCGTCCCCTTTATGCTGAATAACACTACCTGTGTGGGCAGAAGTCATTTTTAGCCTCTGTGTCTGGGTCGAAGGCTCCAAGCCTAGTTTTCCTATTGTTTTGCTGTCTCCTGTTCAAAGCTGCCCTTACCTTGCTGAGTACGCTGGCCAGGAGGAAGCCTGCGCCAGTATGGAGGGTGGCATTTGTAGTTTCTCTCCTCCCACACTGAAAAAGCATCAAGTTGCTGGCATGCAGAACAATACTAAGAGGGGCTGGCTGGGATTTTTATTTTGGACTTCCTGTTCCAAAAAGGTTTGCTTCATTTTGGCATGGAGACAAAACACAACTACCCCCTTTAGCAAACACTATAAAACCATCTCCAGACAAAACCTCCCTTGGTGCTTTAATTGGGCAGCTGTAAGGAACCAGGTCCAGGTTTATGGTGAGGGCTTATGTGTAAGGATGAGGCACTCCAGGTCATTTGAGACACTGTGGGTTGTTTTGACTTTTTATTTTAGCTCTTGGTCTTATGAGTGAACACGGGGAGGGAGTAAGGGAGAGGAAATGTGGGGAGAGAGTGGCAAAAGAGAGAAGCAGAGGAAAGGGAGCTAATGGGGGTGGAGATGATGAAGATGGTGGCAAGAAGAATAAAGAAAACCACTGAGGGAGGAAAGGGAGAAAAAAAAGAAGTAGGGAGAAGGGAGAATTAGAGAAAGAGAGAGAAATAGAGGTGTGGATGAATTCAGAAATAGCGAGGGAAATCTTGCTCTTTGCAAAGAATTTTGGAATGGGGGACTCTGGGCTGTTGCATAATCATTTTGAGACAGGGTGGTCATGGGTGAGAAAAACTGGTAAAAAATGTGAAAACTTTTCTTACATTTTGGCAGACCCAGGATAGAAAGAAATGAGGAATGTAAGTGGCAGAGCTGAGTTTTAAGCCCAGAGTGTCCTGGCTTCTTAATCCATCTTTCAAGCACATTCTCACCCATCCAGGCACCAGAGTATTCCTAGGGGCTGCTTTCATTTAAAAGGGCATGGGATCACGACCTTTCTACTGACTCTGCTGAGTGCAGCAGGAAAGGGGATAGTTTGGTGGTCTCTACGGAAACTTAGGACACTGGGCTCTGCCTCTGTCGCTTGCCAGCTATGTTGCTTTGGGCAATTGCCTGACCTTTCTCAGCCTCAGCTCCCTCAGGTGTAAACTAGGGATAGTAATAGTACTAATTGGACAGTATTGTTCAGCATAGGAGAGTCCTTAGTGCATTGTTTTCTCCTGCTTTCTCTCGTAACTTTCCAGGAGAGTTCCCTGGGTGACTGTGGAGTCTATGGTTTCTTTCCTACACAGTCTGATTCTCTAGGCTTCCAGGAATAAGGTCTCTCTCCAGCACTGGGTTGGTACCTCCAGCTGGGCCCCAGCGACATGACACTGTCTCTGGTGACTATGAAGCTTTAGTCAGTCTTGGTTTAGCCATTGTAAAGGGGTCAGGGATTGTGATGGGGTTTCATGCCCAGAAGTTGATGCCACAGCAACTCCAGTCCCCTCTTGGCCCTTAGTAGTCCTCTATACTACTATTTTGTAGGCACTGGACATGCTAAAGAGCCTTGGTGGTCAGAATGAGGCTGGGCAGCTAGATTGCACCCTCTGCTCAGCCAGCGCAAGACGAAGTGCAGCCTGTGCTCTTGTTCACTGATGGTGAGATGAAATCAGTGAAGTAGATAACTTCCCCATGCCACAATCAGAGCTGGTTTCTTCTTCTACACTTTGGACTTATTGCCGTTTTGGCTCACCATTCCTTAGTTCTAGTTGTTTGTTTGTTTGTTTTTGCCCTGAGTTGGAGCTTCTTATGGTCATGAAGCAGTGTGTCTTGGGTGATCATCAGGCAGAGAACAGAGAATTTGCACTGCCAGACAGAGGACACAGTGCCATGATCCCATGTAATCTTTTAAATTGGTTAGAGAGTCTCTAGACCAACATTCTCATTGTAAATTGCTTTCCTAATACTATCATTTACCAAACCACACCAGGGCCAGGCTCCATACTATAGATGTCTCATTATATCCTTACCACATTGCCCTTAGGTTGGCAGGAATGGACTGCTCCATTTTCAGTGCAGATACAGGGAGGCTCAGAGAAGTGAAGGCCCTTGCTCATAAATGGTGGAACCCAAACGGGGAAGATAGAAGTCCTCCAGAGTCACAGACCCAGAGCTCCCAGGCAGAGTCCTGTGGAATTCTGGGTATTGGACACTTTCAGGTGAGTCAATGTGGATGATAGAAAAAGCTCCCTGGCCTTTGGCAGAGGTCAGAGTGGTGGCCCCTCTGCTGAGGTTAGCATGGGTAGGGATCCTGGCTTTGTCATTACTATACAGTAGTGGTGATGAATTTTAAGAAACATGCCAAAAGGGGAGTGGTAAGACCTCAGGCTGAGGTGACTTGTCATAGAATTCTAGAAATTTGGTTTCAACTGTTGCTTCTTAAGGGTAAAAAAGGAATAGATAAGCTTTCCCTTTCCTTGCAAATGTACCCCCTGGAGCTTCAGAGAGAGCTAGATTGCACTGCTAGGATAGCTAAGGAGGCTGCTTTGCCTCCTTTGCTTAACTGCTTCCCGGGGTCCAGGTGGCATGCCCCACACTAGGCATTGTAGCTGTCCTTTTCACAAAGAAGAAACAGAGAACAATATTATGTAGGAAGATATTTATTTTCTATACCTTTTGCCTGTCTGGGATGCTGGGTCTCTGCCAGGGCTGGAGAAATTAAGGGAGAATTGTGTTCTTGTATTCCCTAGGGCTATTTTGTGTGCCCAGGCACTTGGCTCAGGCCTCTCTACAGCACTAATCAGTTTGCATTACAAGAGTCTGTTTCCAAGGTTGTCTCCGCCACTGTACTGTGAACTCCCACTGAGCCATGGGCCAAACCTGACTCATTGTTCTCTATGAGCACAGAACCTGCTGTGGGATAAGTTGGGAAGAAGGCATTTAGGACTGAGTTAGAAGATGGCATTACCTTGGTACCCTCATCACAATTTTAGATCTGGCCCTCCCCCTACAAATGCAGAAATACAGACCCAGCCATGAACCAGAGTTCCAGGGATGCAAATATGCCAAGGAGCTCCCAAGAGACAAAGGAACTGAATCAGTAAGTTAGTTTCACTATAGGAAATAGATCCCTTTAAACTCAGGGTGTTGGAATAGGCCAGGCCAGGACATTATCTCCCTGTCTCCCTGTGAACAAACCTGCAGTAGATAGCATAGGCCAGTGGTTCTCAGTCTTGAAGAGAATCAGAATCACCTGGAGGATTTGTTAGAACACAGATGGGTGGGCCCCACTCCTGAGTTTCTTCTGATTCAGTAGGTCTGGGATGGGGCCTGAGAATTTGCATTTCCAACATCTAATGCCATAGATCCAGGGAACTTCACTTTGAGAGTCGCTACTTTAGGTTAATGTGGGGATTACGTAAGGAGGGGAACATGGCTTCAGTGATCCCCAAAGGCTGGGGATCTCTGAAAAATCTGGACATTTGATCAGCTGAATATATATCACATTGCTCCTGCTCTTTTTTCACTTGTATCCTTCTTGTAAAACTAACCAAAGCAATAAAAAAATTCACAACAACAAAAATGATCCTAAACAATAATATCAAGCATCACAAAAAAGATAAGTAAGAACAAAGCTGTATCCTTGGTGTTGTAAAATGGTTTTGCATCGTATTCTTAGTTGGAAGTAACCCCAGCTCAAGACCAGAAACTCCTCTGGTATGGTCCAGGTGGGCTAGATCTTTGCCAGCAAGATCCCCAGCCCAAGGGCATGGAGGTGGATCAAGTAGCTTGGCTGCTCAGAGGAAACCATGCCAGGAAGCTGGTGTGAGGATGAACCGCAATCCACACCTGTTTTCTCCTCAGCACAGCTGTCTCCTAAGGCATGGATGCCTCACCATCTGTGCCTTTAACATGTGAAACACATTTTAAAATATACTATTTAATTTAAAATGATATTTGTCAGCTCGCTGCTGTGCCAGCTCCCTCTGCACAGAAGTGTTGCTGACAGAGCTTTAGTACAAAGAGAAGCAGGCCTGCAGGGTCAGCTGGCCAGGGACATAGAGGCTGGGCAACAGTGTGGAAGTTCATGGTGAAGCTGGCAAACTTTTTATAGCCAGCAGTCATACCCTCACCTTGTCCTCCGAGACCTGGGACCCTCTAGAGGTCCAGGGTTACACAGTTTAAGGTATTGATGTTTCTGGAAGGAATGGCACCTTTGAAACTCTGTGAATTTCTCCATTCTTTCTCCTAACTGCAGTACAGATCCTGTGGGTAAATATTAATCAACCAATATGTCTACCTAAGAAAGCCCCTAATAACGCATGAGCTACTATTGCTAAGACACATCCTCCCTGAAAGCTGTCCCAGTACTCCATCTCAGAGCTAGGATGCACCTTCTTCTTTCAAAGTCCATTTTATGCCTCTGTTCAGCCAGTTTGCTTCCCTCCATTGTGGAAATTCAGAGGATTTTTCACAGCCTGGGTATGACAGACTTGTTCCCACTGTGCTATGAATTCATGCCTGCTCAGACTGCACCACCTTCCCATAAGGAGGTGTTAGGGGTGTCATCTGGGCTTTTAGCTCTGTTGTCAGCTTCGAAATAAATTGTAACCACAATTTGTAGCACAGGGAGGTGGTGAGGGAGGAATGGAGGGGGCAACAGAGAGGTAGCTGAATTGTGGACAAATATGCTCTCTGATCAGTTTCTAGAAAAATCTTCCCAGGTAATTGTGTGCCTCAAGCCTAGGGTTGTTGTTCATGGATTTTCTGCAAATTTTTATAGCTCATAGCCTAATTTACAGTTTGAAGGGAGAAGGGCCACCAGGTGGGGCTAAAGAGAGGCTTGTTTTGGATGAGGCAGAAGTCCACAGACTTATTTTGTTGTCTTGGAAAATAGTTTACTTTTAATATCTTAAAATGAAAGTTAAGACCTAGTAAGTCTTTGCAGTTCATATTTCTTCTACAGAAATGGTCCCTGCTTTTAAGAGTATTAAGCATTGTACCTTTAATCTCAAACCAACTCTATGCAACCTGCCTTCCTGCCTTCCTGCTTCCCTCCTTCCTGCCTTCCCTCCTTCCTGCCTTCCTTCTCTCCCTTTGTCCCCCTTCTTCCCTTCTTCCTCCTTTTCTTTCCTCCTTTTCTCCCTTCTTTTCTTACTTCTTTCTTTTCTTCCCTTTCCTTGCTCCTTCCCTCCCATCCTTCCATTTCTCTTTTTCCTCCTGCCCTACCGCCCCCTCATTCTGATGTAATGATTCATTTATCTGTTGAGACAATCCAATTTGCCTCCTTTCCACCAAGCACTATTTCAGGGAGTAGCTATGAATAAAACTCCTTGGATTCTGAAAGGAAGGGCAGAGCAGCTCACTGTCTCATGTCAGAGTTCACTGCTCTAGACTGATTAGCATTATTACTTCAGAGAAATGCCTTCAGCAAGATTCCAACTGGATATTTGTATAGCATTTTCCAGGGAGCTATTAACAGCTCTCAGAATAATCTGGTAGTTTGATTTCACTGATGTACTTGTGATTTGTCCTTTTCTGAGAATTTGAACTTTTTTTTCCACTTTAAAACATAATAGAATAGTTTTACATGTCATGCTTTTAAATATAAATATTTTCAAGTTCTGAGTGTACAGATAATAAATAATGCTCTAAAGTTTTAGATTAATTGGTAATTAATTTTTGCAAAGAGCTTTGAGATGGAAAGTGCTGCATTTCATCATGTCAAATTAGCATTGATTACAGAGATTTTTAAGTTTAACACCATGCAAATGCTGGCTTTTTCAGACTTATAAAATTGTATTTCTAGAACAAAGGGGTGCTTCTTTAGAATCTTACATCAATTGTTGGATAGATGAGAGAATCAATGACCTTGATGAACATAGCAATCAGTCTGATAGCGCGCGCGCGCACACACACACACACACACACACACACACACACACACTTGAGAATTTTGACTGCATTGGGAAAACAATTCTGCATCACATTATGGGCATTCTAGAGTGTGGAAAATGGCAATGAAAAGTGACTCATTGTGGCAGCCCACAAATCCACTCTTCCTCACACATTGAATGAGATAATACAATTAATTGAGCACATATGTTGATTCAGCCTTCAAAGGTTAAGAATAACCAGGCAGGAGCCATGGGAAGGCAGACAAGCCCTCAGGAAAGTACCCTACAAAGTGGTGACAAAGAGCACAGACCATGATGCCTCATGGGGACAGCACCAGCTGTGGAATCACAGAAATAAGAATCACTATTCTCTCATCTGCCTACTGCCTACGTGACCCTGGGAACAGTTACCCAGCCTTCTTGAGTCTGTTTCCTCTCTGAAAGATGAGATCACAAGACCTATCTCGGGGCTGTTTTAAGTAAATGAGGTAAATGAACATAGCACTCAGCATAGTGCCTGGCACATTTTCCATACGTGTTATCCTATGGCTAATGATGCCTAGGGACACTGAGGGAAGGTTTCCTCAAATTGTCACAGGGGATGAGAACCCTTCAGGGTAAAAGTGTTTGAGACAGTAAAACACAATTTATCCAGCAATAAAAATAACACATTTGCATCCTGCTTTGGAGTTTACAAAGCACACAGTTATACTTTCATGGTGTCCTCACGACTTCCTTGTGAGATCAAGACAAGTAAAATTTTCCCAAAGCAGGGATGAGAAGGCCGAGTGATTTGTCCACCGGCAAACACAGCCTGAAATCCAGATCTTTTGATTCCAAGCCCAGTGCTATTCTGCTACATCCTTGCAGGTACCAATAGGCATCCCAGGGTGTAAAAGGAAGGAACCAGGGTCATCTTAGTCCTGGGGTAGAGAAATCATTTTCTCAGAGAGAGAGAGGACTGCCATATTTCTCGTTCTATGAGTAGTCAAAGAACCATTCATTGGCACACACACACAGACACACAGATGCAGACACACATGCACACAGAGACACAGATATACACATCCATATTCCAGAAGACCCTGACAGCTAGTGAAGACCATTTACCAGGTGCCTATAATACATAAAATAAGGAAAATGTCATTTTCAAAGGCTAATCCCCACTTTTTTATGATGCAAACAAGAAATTCTGATTTTGAGCCTGGTAGAAGGAGGGAAAAACTTGCTTCGTGATTCTAGAAATGTGGCAGTGGCATGCTAATCTGGGTACAAAGGTTATGCACATTTTATTTTCCCCCAGAGCTATCATCTTTCTCACAGCTTGTTTCCTTCTCTTTTTATGAAATGTTGCTGGTGAATGCAGAGGACTTTTATTTTGTTAAAAGGAGCTTTATTTGAGACATGTTTCCTTAACGACAGACTTTTTATATATAGAAACAGCACTGCCTGATATTTTTAAAACTTCTTCTGGAATCAAAATCTAAGTCACTTTATATTGGGTAAGTTCGGGGGTCGGTGAAAGGGGTCCACGACATCCTCTAATCACTGGGCTCCTAGACAACTGGGCTGCAAATTGCTTCACCAGTTCTCTTTGTGAATTCCATGCCTGCTACAGACCTGGCAGCAATCTGTACCAGGAAGGCTGGAGAGGATGCTGGCAGCTGTCACCTCATCTCTCATCACCTTCTAGTTCTTTCCTTCTCTCTTTCTCCTCCTTTTTCCTTTGCTTCCCTCTAGCTTAGCAGTTTAATAGCATACTAGGTTCTTCTCCATAAATAGATCCCAAGCTTGGCTGTATCACCAGTCACTTGGATAAGCTAATTAAAACTATAGATTCAGGGGCCTCATCCCAGATATTCTGAATTAGACCTGAGAGTCTGGATTTCTAAGCTTCTTCCCAGGTGATTCTAAGCCTGCCAGCCTGTCCTGAGTCCTGATGATCATATAAAGAACAACTTATTGACTGGGCGCGGTGGCTCACGCCTATAATCCCAGCAGTTTGGGAGGCCAAGGTGGGCGGATCACTTGAGGTCAGGAGTTCGAGACCAGCCTAGCCAACATGGTGAAACGCCATCTCTACTAAAAATACAAAAATCAGCCGGGCATGGTAGTGCGCGTCTGTAATCCCAGCTATTCAGGAGGCTGAGGCAGGAGAATCGCTTGAACTGGGGAGGCAGAGGTTGCAACAGAGCGAGATTCCATCTCAAAAAAGAACAAATTCCTTATTTATTCATTTATTTATTTTTGAGATAGGGTGTCACTCTGTTGCCCTGACTGGAGGGCAGTGGCATGATCACAGCTCACTGCAGCCTCAAACTCTTGGGCTTATGTGATCCTTTCACCTTAGCCCCTTGAGTAGCTGGGGCTACAGGTGTGTGCCACCACACATGGCTAATTTTTAAAAATTTTTTATAGAGACGGAGTCTTGCTTGTTGCCCAGACTGGTTTTGAACTCCTGGCCTCAAGTGATCCTTCCACCTCAGCCCCCTGAAGTGCTGGGATTACAAGTGTGAGCCACTGTGCCTGACCAAAAACAACTTTGTATCGCACAGAGCGTTGTTTGTATGTGAATACATCTGATCCTTGCAATTACCCCGTAGACAGATATAGAAGCTGAAGCTCAGGGAGCTTAAGTAATCTGTTCAAGGTCAACTATTTATTCACTCACTTATTAATTGAATCACTGAGTGATTTATTCTTTCATCATATATATTTTTTTATGGCCCAGGCCCTGTTACAGAACAGAAAATATGGAGACCAGTAAATCATGATAGCTCTCCTCAAAGTATTCTATCTAAACTCTAATGGATTGCTCAGCTCATTGCTGCTGAAACTGAGACTCAAAGGATTTTATACTTTTAAAAAACTTTTTATTTTGAAATAATTATAGACTCACAAGAAGTTGTAAAAATAGTGCAAAGACTTCCTGTCTTTGCATCACCCAGCTTCTCCCTGTGGAAACATCTTACAAAACTATCAAAACCAAGAAATAGACATTGGTGCAATATAATTAACTAGACTACAGATCATACTCAGATTTCACCAGCATTTGTCCCAGACCATTTTTACTAAAGCATGAAGCTACCAGTGGACCTATATAACCTGTGTAGCCTTGATACTGGTTCATAATCAAAATGGTTTCTAACCCCTGGGGTAATAGCTGCTGATCAAAAAATGCAGAACACACAAACTGTTCTCTGGATGAGTTTGCTTTTCAAAAAATAAAAACAAATGCAATATATAGTGGATGCTATTAATGCTCTGGCCAGATCACCTTTACTGGGCCAGTGCCCAGTAAAAAGGACTGCAGTCTTTCAAGAGCACAAAACTGAGCACAGAGCTGGAATTTGGGAGAACTGGGGTCTTTTCTCACCTGCTGTGAGTATTGGCTGCTACTGGCTTATGGCTCCCTCTTCTCTGGAAAATTGGCCCTCAGTCAAGCAAGAGCTGTCTGTGCCTGGCCCAAGATGTTATGCCCTCTTCCTACTTCCCAGAGCCCACAGCCAGTGACTGACTGATATGGGGGTAAAGAAAGCTTGTCCTCTTGCTTCAAGGTGGGACGCTGAGGCAATTAATGCTCCAGAGCTCCTAGTAGGATAAGCCCGAAGCTCATCTCCAGCTGAGACCACAGCCTTGCTCAGCTCCTTCCCATACCCATCTTGAGATCACCCCCTCCATAAATCTCATGCATCTGCATCCCTGTGTCAGACTCTGCTTCCAGGGAATTTGAGCAAAGCTATATGCTTATTTTGTTTTCTTGTATCGCCTTTTCATTTTAGAGAAGGGCAGTCCTACATTCAAAATTGATTTCCTCGTAGCACATTGAAACACCCCTCACACACTCACACAGATCTATACAGATACACAAACACATTCTCACCTGTACACCATCATCACACATTCTCACACACACCATAACCAAAGCAGCGTGGCAGATGGTGATAAGGTAATCCAGGTGTCCTTCTATTATGTGCATATACAAACGACACATTGACTACCACATCAATGGTTATGAATTTCATGTTACACTGAGTCTCATTAGTTTGTAGACATTACTTCGAGGTAATCAACACAGTGTGATTAGAAAGCAATTTTAAATGTAGCATAACATTTTAGCTGGAAGTTCAAATTACTGTCTCCCTGCCTCCCCATTTATGCAAAGTCAACTTTCAATTAGATGGATTGAACCAAACGGATCATTGGTTTATCCTTTAGCAGAGAATAACATCAATAAGGCTGAAGGCTGATTGGCCTGCTTGAATGATTGTAGCCTGTACAAAATTTTGAAGGACTGCAGTCTTTCAATAGCACAAAACTGAACGCAAAGCTGGAATTTTGGAGTCCTGGGACTTCCCTCAACTGCCAGCTATGAAACCCTTGGCATGTTTCTTTAAAATCTCTGTCTTATTTTCCCATAAAATGGAGATAATATACCCTCTCTTGTGTGTCCCAGAAAACAAAGATAAAATTATTGCAGTGAAAGTGCTTTATAAGCTTATAAAGTACTGAGAGAAAGGTGGGTATCATTTTCCAGGGCCTCAGCCCTGGTCTTGAGCACTTCTTTCTCCATTTATTAAACATCCTCCCTTCTTCCCTCCTTTCTCCCAACCAAGCACTTGATGCTTTTTTTTTTTTTTCCCTGCCAGTAAAGTCTCATCTCTTTTCTATGTCTTCTTTGAGGTACTCCGACTCTCTTGGAATTCATTTTCCTCAGGAATCTGACCAAGAAGAAGACATAAATATGATCTAACAATGCTATAATATGGCTGGAATTTTATAGGCACTTTAATCATCCTAGATGTTCAAAATCTAGATTCAAACACAGAAAACAAAATGTGTCCAGTCTTTTGATTTGGCTTATTCTGCAGTACGATTTTGTGTTGTTGCAACCAAGATACTGCAAATAAACCCCGGTATTTTTCTATAAATAGCCCTTGTGTGCTCAGCATTTCTTTCATAAGGCATTTGCTGCTGTAGAATCACTCTTCCTCAGGTCACCATTCAGTCTGCTGTGATCACACAGCAGCTAAGGAGCTGGTAGGCATTCAAGGAAGGGGATATGGAGCATGTGGTGATGAGGCCAAGACTTCCAGGCTTGGAGACTACCTCTTCTGAGTTCAGTTTTCACTTTTTCTTGCTTCTGGAAATATACTATTAATTTCTTCCTTCCCACTTGAAATCAGATGTTAGCATCTTCTCTGAAGACCGCCTCCATATGGAGTGCCAAGAGCATCAAAATATAACAGTCCAGATTTTGTATGCTATAAAAGTATTGCATTTATTGACATGAAGTTAATTATATTGGAGTGTACCAGAGGAAATAAAAAGATTAAACTTTTACCCAAGATGCTCCATTTCTCAAAATTTACACAAGTTACCATAAAACTTGTTCAGGAGATGTAGTCTAAACAGTCTAGTAGCCCAAGACACAATTCAAAGTCTAAGCCTTCTGGCATTTATTGCTGCCTATTTTCTGAGCCTGACTGGTAAAATCTCTAGTGAGTCCTGGTTGCATCTCATCAGCAAGGATGACTCTGGAAATGCAAAAGCTGTTCTACTGGGTTCAACTTGAATATTTTGTACCTTTCAGTTTATGGAATATTTAAGTTATAATCAGGAATGTTTTGATATACTAAAATGTCACCTCTTCATAATAAAGTAACAGCCGCAACAGTAACTACTACATTCCCTATTAAGTGCCTCTCAGTTAATGTTGTGTCTCTCTCTGCTGGTTCTCCAGACTTCAGGGGTCATTTTGAAGCTTTACTCTCAATTCCCATGTGTAATCCCTCACCAAATCCTGTTGGTTTCACTCCCATAATTTTTATTAAATCTTTCCACTCTTCTAAATTTGTACTGCCCTCGTTCTAACCTAAGGACCTGACTTATCATGCCTGAATTATTATAATCATGCCTTCTTGAAGCTGTTCTTGTCCCTCTCCAACTTAGTCTACTCACCTCCACTGGAGTGACCTATAAAAATTCAGAGTTGGTTTCAGATTTAAGAGGGCAGACTGATACAGCTAGTTTTCCTGTCTCCCAAAAGCCCCCTAAAAGGACAAGGGGAGATTTTTAAAACAATAATTTAAACACAATAGTGCTGGAAGACAAAGACAGAAGCCAATAGTAAAAGAGTAAGTTTAAGAAAATCCTGGATGATAAAAGACAGGTATGATCAGTTTAACAGAGTTGACGGAATGGGAGAAATTTCAGCATGAAACACCAGGGATAAGGGAGCAGAAGAAGCTCTGAGGTCAAAGCCAACCAATAAACACTGCTGGCTGTAGGGTGATCACCAGGGTTCTTGGCTTTTAAAACACTGAAATTAGAACAGCTGAGTCTCCTGGGAGTGTCCCTCTTTATCTCATGTTTCCTTATGCACAGAGCATATGAGTCAGGGTAGGAGCAGAACAAAATCCAGGAACTAATGTCTAAAGAAAATGTGTATGATCTTTCTAGGAAGGTATCCTTCTGCAGTTTGGGGGATCTGAAGAAAAGCTGAGCAGATCAGAAATGAACTCAGCAGAATTAACATTAGAAAGAGAGAAACAAGGACACCAAGAAGCAATTTCACCCAGGAAAGCATTCTGTTATGAAATCCAAGCTCTCTTTACATGAAGACTCAGCCTGCAGACAGCTCCCTACACATGCACCCCACAGGGAAGGCTGCTTGTCACCAGCAACCATCTCCATCCACATTCCCCCCGCCCTGCCCCCACAAGAAGCCTGCCTTCAGTTGTCCCAATTACAGGGAAGCCTGCTGAGGAAACAGAACTGTCTGAATGCAAAGGAAATTTAGCTGTTATGAATATGAACTCTCAACCAAGAATCACCAGACATTTAAGGAAAACCAAGAACACAAAAGAGAAAGATCAAGATTAAAAAAACAGCTGGGCGTGGTGGCTCTTGCCTGTAATCCCAGCACTTTGGGAGGCTGAGGCGGGAGGATTGCTTGAGCATAGGAGTTCGAGACTAACCTGGACAATATAGTGAGACCTCGTGTCTACATAAAATTTAAAAATTAATTAGCTGGGCATGGTATTGTGCACCTGTAGACCCAACTACTCAGGAGGCTGAGGTGGGAGGATCCTTTGAGCCTGAGATGTTGACGGTGCAGTGAGCTGTGATAGCTAAATGAAATCACTCTGTAAAACAAACAAACAACAACAATAAAACCAGAGCAATCTTCTGAAAAAACAGAAATCATTGAGAAATAATAAAAGAACTTAAAAGTTCTAATATCCTTAGAAAGAGAAACAGGTGGATATTGTTTCTATTTTTACAAAGTACAAGAAAAGAAAAAAAGAACAAGCATTAGTAAAAAAAGGAATCCCTAGAAACTAAAAATGTGTTTATACAATGGAAAAAAGATATCATAGAACTAACAAAGAAATGGAAAAGCCAAGGTTAAAGACCAAAGTTGGCAAATAAATAAAGGACATCTCCCATAATGAAAAACAAAAGCTAAAGAGAGCCTCCTATCAACAGTAGAATGGACATAAATTCGAATGTATTTATGTGTGGACTATTATACAGCAATGAGAATAAGCATATTAGAACTATACACAACAACACGGATGAATCTCATGAGCATGAAGTTAGGGAACTTAAGAAGCCAGCTACAAAGAGCACATGCTGTGTTATTTCATGTACATAAAGTTCAAAAACAGGCAGCACTAACCTATGGCATTAAAAGCCAAGAAAGTCAAAAGATACCCTTGGGGTGGTGGTGACAGGAAGCAGCATGAGGGTCCTTCTGTGTTGGTGACATTCTCTTTCTTCAAGAGCTCGCTATGTGGGTGGTTTGCTTTGTAAAAATTCAGCAATGTGTACAGTTGTGTACATTTTTAATGTATACTTTTATACGTTTTAACCTTCAAAAAGTAAAACAAATATAAAACTTCATGTGTTCAAATTAACCAATTTATCCTTAATGGTCTGGATTTTTATTATATTCAGAAAGTCCTTTCCTAGTCTGAGATTACAATTTTCTTTTTCCTGATGCTGTTTATTTTGTGGTTTACTATCTTTTGTTGTTTAAATTGTGTATCCATGTAGATTTCATTTTATAAATCATCATTTTGAAAACTACTGCATGTCTCACCAACAAATGTGTAATGATGGATTTAATCGATCCCTTATTGTTAAAAGTATAGGTCATATCCAGTTTTCACTATTAGGAAAGTAAAAACAAAGTGTACAGACAAATGAGGAATGAGGAGTTTAACATTCATCCATTAAGAGTTTCAGAAAGAGGACAGAGATAATGGAGTGAGGAGAAAAAAAAGGCAAATAGAGGCAAGTTCCCCAGAAGTGAAGTAAGACAGTATTGTGTGTAATGCCCTAAATCACACTGAGCAGGATGCTGAACAAAGAGATCCACACTTAGAAGCAAAATAGTTGCTAAGTGGAACACTCTTAGAATAAAAAGAATGTCCCAAAAGTTTCTGTAAATATGAAGCAGGTTACCTGTGATGCAGTAAGAATCAGCTTGACATCAGACTGTTCACTGGCAAGAGTAAAGAAATATCTTTTTTTGTTGGAATAAAATGACAAATCTCGTGAATGTGTCTCCATCCAAACTTTCAATTAAAGATATTTTTGAGAAATCAAGGACTCAAAATATTTACCACCCATGTAGCTAATTTGAACATAATTACTTCAAGCCTTTTCCTCAAACAAAAAAAGAATATAAGAAAGTGACTTGAGGTACATGAAATAATAACAGCTGACTATGGTAGAATGTGTGAAATTAGAACACAATGAAAAGAATCAACGAGACCTCTATGATACTGGGAAGGAGGGGTATGATGACATTGGTCATGGGTTAGTGCATGCACACAGTTCTATTCAAATATGCAGGGGGTGCATCATCTTCATTATTCTGTAACTGACCTCATGCTAATCATGCACCCTTGTCCCCTCTCCCTATCCATTGCTAGAGATGCAAAATACACTTGTCAGAGATCCTTGTCAGTCTCTGTTTAAACTATATTATTGAGGTAACTCAGTGTTTTCTAGGAATAGGCCAGCTCCTATTAACGTCCCCCTTTCTCTTTGTCTTTCCAAAGATGGTATTTAGGTATTTTGAGGGGGGTGTAGTTTACGTGTCCTCATAGTGTTGGAAAAGAGACCCTCCAATGCGTTGTACTTTTCCTGGGTTCTTCCTGGCCTTTGCCATGAAACTGGGATAATCAGGCTAATTCTTGAGCTACTGGGAGATGTCTACTTGGTTATGGGTGACCTCATCTGACTTTTCAGGGTGCATGCCATTCCCTGAAGCTGAAGTCTTATTGCAAAGTACTGGTTCTCCATAACCATTTGTTTTTACCAAGCTCAATTTGTCTACAAGTGTTCTTGGTACCTCCATATCCTCTCATCGGGACACACAAAGTTTTTGTGTCCCCTGCTTACTGCACACCAACCTCAAAGAGTCAAAGCTGCTACCTCATGCCATGTATTTAGATAACTCCCTCCATCCACATTACACCATCACTCTCTTGCCTTGTTGGACTTTGTGACATGCTGAGTGGAGGACTCCCTGCTCAAACTATGATCTAGGAAG
Source organism: Pan troglodytes (assembly GCF_028858775.2). NCBI lineage: Eukaryota > Metazoa > Chordata > Mammalia > Primates > Hominidae > Pan > Pan troglodytes. The sequence goes on from NC_086015.1 coordinate 38,297,042, forward strand.
ATGCTAGCCTGATGGTCTCCAACTAGAAGATTATTACCATGCACAAACTTTCTGGGATGTCAGGCTGGAGGGAAGCCAGGGCACATATTTTTGACTGTTTTCTTCTCCATCTCTTTCTCTTCGCGCTCGGCATTAAAACCAGAAAGGTTGGTACTTCTCATGTGGCAGGGATTTATTATATCCTGAATTATTCTCTTTCCTTTGGCTTGTGGCAAAATTCAGCTCCCAGCCCTTGGGGTCAAGAAATATAGAAAATGTGTCTCCTGTCAATATGACAATTGCCTTGATAGGAACTTGAAAGTCCTATTTTAAAAGGGACTGGGTATTGACTCAGGAACTGTATCTGCTATCCACTATCCACTCTCTTCTTCCCCAGTGTGATAAGTCACAAGCTACCACTAATCTAAGGGTGGCTAACGTTTTCTCAACTCTACCCAATCATATCAGGTCTCCTAGATAGACACCCAACCAGGCCATGGCAATCATCACTTTTTTGTATAACTATTTGCTTATTGCATGGCTCCCACTGGATTCTACACTCTTTGAGAAAAATGGCTAAAAACAAATCTGTGAAGTACTCTGAGGAGAGATTTCAAGCCCATGGAGATCTGGCCTTCCTGCACCATTGCAATTTCTCTGTACAAAAGACAAGTCGGGAGGTGGGAACCACTTGTACATGTGTGCCCTATGGTAAGGCATAGGCTGAGGGAGGAGATAGGGCCTACTTTATCCTCCTTTGCCAGTATTTGTAAAGCTGTTTTCAAAATAGTGTCTCACTAGCAATGGGGGTGAAGGAGCCCATATATGTGGTGCCCATATCCTGGCTCTGCCATGTTGGTACCATCAGAATACTCAGTTTTCCAAAGAGCCATGTGAGGTAGCAGGGCAGTGCTCCTGTGACCACTTTAGTGTTGAAACAATAAAAATAGCAGAGCTGGAATTAAATCTGTTCTAGTGATTTCTATTCAGTTCTCCTTCCACTCTGAGTATTGAGTCTCTGATAGTATCTATTCATTTATAAAATGAATACTTTAGCTGGAGGATCTGTCATCAACTTGGTTTTCTTATCCATGTAGTGGGGATAATAATAACTGCCTGTCTAGATTTTTGTGAGGATTATGTTAAGGTAAATCTCTCAACACAGGACAGAGAGTAGACCCATGATATTTGTCCATTTCTTTGCTGTAAATCAATTCCTCTCCATTGTCAATTGCAGTTATAATAAAGAAGCAATTGCCTTCTGAAGCCCAATATTATGATGTTTCTGCAACAATAACAAATGCAGATACCAGGTGTCAAATTTAAACATTGCTCAGCTACCCTAATTAGAATAAGGGCCATTCAGCTTCATCCTTCTTGCTGAGTAAAGGATGGTTGTTCGTCAAGAGGAGAAGGCACCTGAGTCAGCTAGTGTCATTCTGTTGCAGTGCTGCAGGCAGCAAAACTCCCAACTTCAACTGGTGATACAAAGAAAGGAAGTTCTGATGCATATAACTGAACGGTCTTCAAGTTCATCTTGATTCAGGGGTTAGAGTAACTAATGTTACCATGACCACTCTTTTGTGCTGCTTCATCTGGGTTGATTCAGTTCTTAACTTCTGTACAGAGGCCCATGGACCACATCATCCTAAGGTCCAGTCCAGTTGGAAAAATGGAACGGTTTCTCTTAGCATTTCCAACAAGTCTTGAGATTCAATCTGATTGAACCAGCTTAGCTTATAGCTTCCCTACTGAAGCACTTAGTGTGTCTAGTGCATAGGCCTTGGTTACACACCCCTCTGGGAGTTGAGGATGGAGCCTCCAGGTCATGCAAATTGAAATTGATGAGGATGGATTCTGCTTCTCCGCCTACTGCCGTTCCTGCCACTGGTACCCACCAATGAGGCTCTTCCTGAAGGAAGAGGAAACCAACATACATTAGGACGTTTTACAAAATGGCCACAGCAACAAAAATCCCAATGATAAAGGGTTTTCTTCTCTTAAAAATCTGTGTATTTTCAGTTGGGTTGGCTGTCTGATACCTAAGAATTCTGGCAGAAAGCAAAGCCCCTCTAAAACTACTCAAATATTTAATTTCTGATAAGTGGACTGTGCTACCCAGTCAGCATATAATGAAATTAGAGTATACAGGGCCAGAATTCAATTGGTTGACATGTATGTATCTGAGAAGGTCGTGTGTTTTAGTTAAGATACATTAGTGGTGATAACAGATAGATTCATCTAGTCTCAGGCTTAATAAGACAGAAGATTATTTTTCATAAGTGTGAAGTCCAAATGGATGTTCCTCATTGGTGGGTTACTCTCCTTTAAGTAACAATTCAGGGGCCCAGGTTCCTTTCCTCTCTTGGCTCTGCTGTCTTCAACACTTCTGCCAAGATGACTGTGAAAGTGAGAAAAAGAGTTACGCTTTGGATGATTTTGTGTGGGATACATCTTCGACTCCTATTCTGTTGGGTATCACTCAGTCATATGCCAGGACAGGAGATGCTGGGGATAAACTCTACCCGTGGGCCTAGGAGGAAGATCTGAGTTTGGGGAGAGGCTAAGCAGTCTCTGGTCCTGAGGTTTTATCCATCTTGTTATTTGCTCATGTCCTGTTAGGAGTGGGGGATGCTAAGATAGCGGCACTTAGATCTCTCAGAGCAAGGCTGGTTGTGAAGATGGCTTTCTTGGACAACGGCAAAGGAATGTAGAGATTTTGGATCAAAGCCTCACAGTTTTCTGTAGTCCAGTCCCTGAGGAGAGGAGGAGACCAGTTTAGGGAGGGAAAAGAGGACATAAGCGGCTGTGAGTGAAGGAAGCATTTCTAAGATTAAATGCTGATGGTGGGAGGAGGACACTTAACAAGATGTCCTCCATGAATTTCATCTGATGACCCATTCGTCATTGTCCAAGGAGTCCTAGGAAACTGGGCTTCTCTTTTCAAGCAGTTGTACATCCAAAAAATAAGTCTCATTCAAAATCTTAAATTATTTACTGACAGAGGACCTAAAATTCTATCAGAGGATTATTTATAGCAAGGAAGTCCAGTAGGTCTAAACTGAAAAACTCAAATACAAACTGCAGTCAATTAGTAGTGACTGCTTGGAGTACTGTGTTGGGGAGGATTCTGATACTGTATTCAGACTCAGTATGAGAGGAAACTGTAATTGATTATTGGTGTCTATAACGAGAATTGGAGGTTGAAGTAATGGCAGTAAAGCACCATGGTTTCCATTTACAGTTTTTGAAAACATGGTAAACAGAATTGTATTTGAAATATGCAACAAAGCATTCTCATATCTTAGCCTGAATTAGTTACTTTCTTCTTCAAGATAGCTGGGGTCCTCCACTTTAAGGGGAAAGTGAGTTTTAAATTGGAGAAGTAGAAACAGGTAATTTTGGATCTGGAAGACTTTGGAAAGGGAAGCAATGAGCCTGGGAGGCACAACGAGGTAGGGATCTCAGATGGTTCTTTTTGCCCTCCCACATTGTCCCCTCTTCTCTGTACTGCTCTCTGCCCTGGGATGCTGATCTACATAAACTGTCTTAGTGGGCTCCCATGCCCTTTGGCTTCCAGTTAGGTGGGGACAATGGGTAAACCCTGTCCTGGAGAACAGGAGGAGGGAAAGGCCAGATTATTTTTTTCTGCCTCCTTCTTGCCTCCGCTCTCAAGCATCTGGATGTAGCTGTGCACTCCATGGCCATACCTCCTATTGTGTGGCCCTTCCCCAACCCAGCTCTCACTGAGCTCCAGTAACACAATTTTCATCTCTCGCCTTGACAGCTCTAGGGGTTTGTAGTGGTGTTCTGCTTTGCTAGTCTCTGAATGTTACAACACTTCCTGTTGATTTCTTTAGCCTTTCCCACACCTCTGTAAGTGGTCCCTTCATAAAGTCTCTTGATCTGCACCATCCATCTAAAATGAATTCTGAACCCTAATGGAACTCTGGCTGATCCAGGGTCTTTGGGAATCTAGATGACGAATGAGAATTTTGGTGATTCAGGGAGATACTAAAGGGACCCTGAAGGAGGCAGAATTTGTTTAGCCCCATACTAAGAGTCATCCTCCTTCCCTACTCTTTTCTAAAAACTGGATAAGTGACATTTCTCTTGGGAAAAAAAAATGGAACCTAGGAGTAAAAGGAGGCCTGGGAGTGTCATTTCCTCAATATTCCAATATTTATGCCTAGCACTTTTGGATGTGAAGATGAGTGGGATAGAGTTGAGTGATATTATCTGGTCCTGGGCAAAAGGTTCTAAATATTAGAGGATTTGACTCTTAGATTTGGTCAGTTAAAGTGAACCCACTGGCACCCTCAGATATGATTCCTAATCAGGGCTGTCTTTAGGGTGGATTTAATTTAAATGATTAAATTTAAATTTAAATAATTTAAACTCCCCACTTTAGAGTGAAGTGTGGGGTCCTCCGTCCATATGTATCCTGTAGATGCTGCTTCTGGAGTGTCATTTCTGGCTCAAGATGCACTTGATGCCAATTTCCATGTGGATAATAACACTGGGGACAGTCAAACCCACACAGCATAACCTGGCCCTGCTCTCATGCTCTAGATTCAGCACAAAGTCCACAGGAGGAGGACATTCTCATGGTACTGCTGCTGAAGGCCACAGCGGAGCCAACACAGGGGCCGGGACTTTACAGGGGGTAGCTGTTTTGGGAAACAGAATGTTCTTGCCCTTCTTTTTCCTCCCTCCCTCCCTCCCTCCTTTCCTTCCTCCCTCCATCCCTCCCTCCCTCCTTTCCTTCCTTCCTTCCTTCCTTCCTTCCTTCCTTCCTTCCCGGATATCTGAACAATGCTATTTGCAGAGATGCCTGGCCCTTTTCCAGACCTTCTCTGATATTTTAGTGTATTCTTTGTTTGCCATTTAATACACAGTAAATTTATTTTCTCATCTTTTCCACAGGTTTTGAAATTTTATTTTCAAAACTTGAAATTAAACATTTTGAATAAACAGTTGAAATTATATTTTCAACATTTAACTTGGGAAGCAGGAGACCTGGTCTTAGACATTGCTGTATGACTGTGAGAAAATCAATTTTCCTCTCTGGGTTTCTGGTTTACTTCTATGCAAAATGACTGAGTATGATTTCTAGCACTCTGTCATTGATGGCATCATATGATACTTTGCTTTGAAGCTGAGGCAGAAGTGACATGTGGAGACATCTTCCCATGATTGGTGGCTGTCAACATTCATCTTGGAGAGGTTTCATGGGGGATGAAGACTCAGACTGCCCAGAAGGAGCACAGACAAATGTTCAGAAAGCAGTGACCCTCACACTGTGCTCCCTGGTAACATAATCAGCTGTTGATTAATTAAGGGAAGAGAAACAGAAAACTGAAATCTACAGATAATTTTGAAGCCTCATCTTCAGCAACAATTTCAACCTCCTCTCTGATTCCATTGAATTTTTAATATTTTTTTCTTTGTTTTCTCTTAGGACCAGAGCTGCTAACAAGGAAAAAATTGACTGATTTAAATTTCGTCGTCTTTAATTTTCTCAGCACAGGCTGTGGTAGGAGTGCTAATGAGCAATGAAAAGACAACAAGGGCTCATCAGAGGGGTGAAAAGAAAGGCTAAAGAGGCCAAAACCCCTGTCTAAGTGGTGAAATTATAAAGAGTGAAGGTCTGCATTTGGGTGTGCTAGGTGCTATAATATACAACTCTCAAATATCCCTGGCTTAACAAAGTATAGGTTTATCCTCATTCATGTCATAGTCCAGTGCAGGTGCCAGGATGGTAATGTACTGCTCCATGCAGTCATTCAGGAACACAGGATTCTTCTATCCTCAGATCTCCACTGGATCCTCTGGCTTGGAGACAAAGAGAGAAGGTGTGTAGAGGATTGTGAAGGTGGCCTTATGGATCCCACCTAGAGGTGGTTTATATAAATTCTGCCCACACAGAACTCAATCACATGTCTCCACCTAGCTGCAGGGTATGCCTGGAAATGTCTAGCTGCATTTCTGAGAAGAAAAGAAGAGGAGTGGGTGAAAAACAGCATTGTTTTTGCCACCAGCTCCTCTGTCTGTGCTAGGTGACCTCTCTCATGGAGCTCAAAGCTGGGACATGGGGAAAGAACTTTTCTCAGCAGCACCTGGCCTTACTCATGGCTCTTGCTTCATCTTTTCCTCTCTGAATGCGGTTAATCCCCTGCACCCAGACCACAGATGCTCCGGGTTAGGAAATGCTCTCTGATCATACCTGGCTTTCTCTAAAGGAGAGATGATGAGACAAGTAACTATTTCCCTATAATCTAGTGTTTAAGTACTGGGCTTCAAACTCTTCAGATCTCTTTTGAATCCTTGTTCTGGGCCCAAGTTTTCCCAATTGTAAAAAAGAATTGAAAACTTCATCTTATGAGGATGCTGTGCTTTTGAGTAGTAGTGTTTGTCATAGTATACAGGTCCAGTATTATATTAATCTATCACTTTCAGTGTACTTAGAACAGGTAGAAAACTTTCAATCTTTGCTTCCACTCCTAGTAACTCTTCAGGAGTTGTTACTTTAAAAGAAGAATGAAGTTCCTCCATGCCATCCCTTTCCTGCTGATTGGTATTGAATCGAATTATGGCCTCTTGTAGGCAAGAGTACAGGGGAGTGATCAAGATTATCCATTTCACAACTGGAGAACATTCTGATACGTGAAATAAGTCAGGCACAGAAGTACAAACTTTGCATGTTCTCACTCATTTGTGGGAGCTAAAAATTGAAACAATTGAACTCATGAAGATAGAGAGTAGAATGATTTTTACCAGGGGCTGGGAAGGGTAGTGAGGAGGGGGGATAGTGACTGGATACAAAAATATAATTAGATAAAATGAATAAGAGCTAGTATTTAATAGCACTACAGGGTTATTACAGTCAACAGTAATTTATTGTACATTTAAAAATAACAGGGTATAATTGGAATGTTTGAACACAAAGAAATGATAAATGCTTGAGGTGATGGATACTCCATTTACCCTGATGTGATTGTTATGCATTGCATGCCTGTATCAAAATATCTCATACGCCCCATAAATATATACACCTACTAAGTACCAACAAAAATTAAAAATTAAAGAAAAGAACTATGGGAGAAAATCTGCCAATTACACCATGACTTATGTTTTCTTAAAAAAAAAAATACTTCTTTCACCGTCTCTGTAACAAAAGCTAAGTCTGGAAAAGGGTGTCCAAGAATCTGATTTTGTCATTCTTAGAACATTAAAGGACCACATGGGTGACTGTGGAGCTGTACTGGGAAGCAGTAGAATTACAGGAGCAATTAGGGTTGAATTAAAAAAAATTGGAGAATACCTTGTCAAAATCTTTCCTTTGTTTCCCATGGAAATAAAATAAAACTAATTCTTAATATGCTCTGCCAAAGTCTCTGTTTTAGTAGTATCTTAGGATGGCAGGTACCATGATTACAGTCCTGATTAGTGTAACAGTAAGGGCAACTGACCTTATATAACACTAAAGAAATATCCCTACATACTAGTTAGTATATGCCAGGCACTTTCAAACTCATTTATTCCTTTCATCTTGGCAGACTTGCGATTTGAACCCAGTGTCAATTGGCTACAGAGTTCAAGCTTTTCCATAACATGATGTTGGCTCTTAGAGTTGACAGAAGTTGTTAAAATTTGACCAAGTTCATGGAATGATCCAACCTGCACCACATTGCTGACCCTTCCTTCCTTCCTTCCTTCCTTCCTTCCTTCCTTCCTTCCTTCCTTCTTTCCTTCCTTCCTTCTTTCCTTCCTTCCTTCCTCCTTTCTTTTTCTTTCTTTCTTCCTTTTACTTTCTCTTTCTTTTTCTTTTTTTTCCAAGGTCTCACTCCATCATCCAGGCTGGAGTATAGTGGCTTGATCTCAGTTCACTGCAACCTCTGCCTTCCAGGTTCAAGCATTCTCCTGCCTTCTGTATAGCTGGGATTACAGGCACCCGCCACAACACCCAGCTAATTTTTGTGTTTTTAGTAGAGATGGGTTTCACCATGTTGGCCAGGCTGGTCTGGAACTCCTTGACCTCAAGTGATTTGCTCACCTTGGCCTCCCAAAGTGCTGGGATTACAGGAAAGAGCCACCACGCCTGGCCCTTGTGGTGCTTTTGTTACACTGCATTGAAATTGCATAAGCCTTGTTACACTGCTTGGTAATTAGGCAAAGGTGGTAGAAGACTGTCTCCAACAGTTTTCATTAGGAATGCGCAAGATTTCAGGTCTAGTCTAATAGGTAAATTAGGCTTCTATGGGCCTAGCGCCCAAGGCAGACCAGAGACCCCTGTCTCATGGGTCATGGTAGAGCTAGATTTCCAAAGTGATACATCCAGGCCCAAGGTTCCTGAGTGAATTCACAGAAGAAAGTTCAAATCCTAGTACAGGTTTGTGTGCTGGGCAGGGATGACGGTGCGTCAGAGACAATGAATAGAATGAGATCTGGGCCTATCATGTGGGTTCTGGCATTTTCTCTTTTGGGGAGTTATTTGATAACCAGGTCACACAGAGGGGTCTCAACCTCCCCGCCCCCGCCCCCCCGGATCATTACCTCTATGGGAAGACCTCTACCCCATCTTGTGGTGTCCTGGGCAGGGGTAGCTGTGGCGTCTACATCCAGGGGCTTGATGTCAGGGTGGCAGCTGTGAGCTCTAAGGTAGAGGTTGGCTGAAACTGGGGCAGCCCTTCCCAAATTCTCTTTTCTAAGAGCAATGACTCATGAGTGTCTGAGTGTCCCTCACAGACTTTTTTCCTACAGGTTCCTAGAAAGTGGAGGAAGGATGAAAGCTAACTCTTGTTTGACATTTCTGTGACTCAGGAGTGCAGAAGTATAAAAAACTACTTTGTTAACCAAATGTCAAATTTAATGAACCCACTGATATCAAAAGAAAGACCTGCAATATCTTCATCTGTGTAATTAATTAGCCTGTGTCTATAAAGTGTTCCAAGCATGTGAAGTGCCACAGATATTTTGTGTTATTAATTATTATTATGCATGGGAAACATAACTGGATTTCTTTGACCTCTGTGCACTTAACAGCTCCTGTTTAATGGTGCATTAATTGTAGCTTTATATTTTGATCAGCATCGATTCTCTTTTGGTGGTGATATATTGAGGCATATTTTCATGCCTTTCAAGATTTCCCTTTAGAAAATCAAGTTTTGAAAATGAGAGTGGCAGTGAGGAGTGACTGAAGGTGTCTGAAAGGGGGGGAGTGTTGACCGCATGAAAACAGGTTTTCAGAAAATGCATCTACTAGCATCAGATTAAATTAAAAGAGGAAAAGACTGGAAGCAGGGAAGAATCCTGCTTAGGCATGAAATAATGAAAATGTGAGCTAGGGTAGTGATTGGGAAATGGAGATTGTATGGTTGAGAGAAAAATGTATTGCTTCAGAACTGCTAATGATAATGTCCTAATGGGCCCTCTGGTGTGGCAGGGGAAAGCTGTAGGCCACTTAACTGACCTGTATTAAAAATGAAAAGAAATAATTCAGTATAAAGTTTTAGTTACGAACGATGAATAAATTCTAGAGATCTATTGTACAATATAGTGCCTCTGGGTAACAACATAGTATTGTGCATGTTAAACTGTCAAGAGTATAGATCTCATATTCAGAGTTTTTAACACACACACACACACACACCACAAAATAAGGAAATTTTTGGAGGGGATAGCTATGTTTAGTACTTTTATTACAATAATGGGTGTAGGTATATGTCTAAATGCATCCAAACATAAATATTTAATATGTACATTATTTCGTGTATCAAGTAGACCTCAATATATATTTTTTTTGAGACAGAATTTCGCTCTTGTTGCCCAGGCTGGAGTGCAATGGCACAATCTCGGCTCACTGCAACCTCTGCCTCCCAGGTTCAAGTGATTCTCCTGCCTCAGCCTCCCAAGTATCTGGGACTACAGGCACACGCCACCACGCCCAGTGAATTTTTTTGTATTTTTAGTAGAGATGGGGTTTCTCCATGTTGGTCAGGCTGGTCTCGAGCTCCATACTTCAGGTGGTCCACCTGCCTTGGTCTCCCAAAGTGCTGGGATTACAGGCATGAGCCACCGCGCCCAGTCAATAAAGCTTTAAAAAAAGAAAAAGTCCATTTGGAGAGCTGGAAGTAGCCTTGTTAATAGATAGATGCAAAAATAATTTGGAAAATGAAAGAGCAGCCTAACAAGATTCCAATGGGCTTGAGGAGAAAACCCCCTGTGACAGGTATGTGGGTGTTGGGCATGTAGCTGGTGTTGCTGAGGCACTGTTTAAGCTGTCTAACAACCAGGTTTGTCTGCTAGTCGGTACTTAGATGCAATGTAATACTCACCTGGTTTTACTCTGAAGAATCAGTAAAAGTGTACAATGTACACACAATGTTTTAGGAATGGTGCTTTGGAGAAGTCAAAGTGTTCACCCCTGGGTCAAAGTTGAAAGCATAGAGAGTGTGGTGAGAGTTAGGTGGAGAGCTGCTAGCCATCACGGTTCATGTGACTTTGAGAACAATAAAGATGCAAGAGAATTCAGTGAGACCTTGAGCAGGGCATGGGTTTCCCACAGCATGTCAGATGAGATCAAGACAATTTTATTTGATTTTCCAAAACAAAGTGACCTCAGCTAACGTACAGGTACCAAAAGAAAGGACGAACCCTAGAACTGGTGATATCTTTCCAAATTGAGGATTGTATTACAGAACTTCATGTAACAAGAAAGGAGCCCACTGCCTTCCTCTCTCCAACTTTGCCCCTGTGGCTCCACTCGTTATTTTTCATTTTTTTAGAGTGGTCATGCATACCTCAATGGGACAAAGTATCTCCTCTGAGACTTCAGAAAATCCTTTTCTTCTGGAGCCACTCTGTTCTGGATTACCCTGAGATTTTAATGAGATAAAGTCTAGAGATGTATATAACTTTTCTGCATCATTTTGGAATTTTAATGAGATGAAACGAGACCCAGAGACACCTGTTCTAGACCACTTTGGGATCTTAATGAGGTAAGGCTAACGGAGGATGGACTAAATTCATTTTTTCCCAAGCTGTTCAGAGACCAAATACACAGACAAGAAATGCAAACATATGGATGAAGTCTTCCAAATTGCTACTTCCTCTAACTCCTTTTCTAATCTTCATGTTGTTTCTTTTTTATTTAGAGTGTGTGTGTTGGTAGGTGTCATCAGTGGAGGGCTGGTGGTTGGAAGTTAGAGGAGTAGCTGTTTATGAATTCTAGACCTGGACAGTCTTTGTCATTAAATTGATATGTGACCCCATGGTAAGTAACCAAGGCTCTCCTCCTCTGCTTGGTTTGGGATTCTATCTAGCCACTGTCTTGTTTATCATTAGATTGCCTTGTTTAGCTGTCTGTATTGACACAATGCTAAGTCTAAGGGGTCATTTTATCTGCCGTAAGCAAAGGAAAAAGGTCCTTTACAAATTAAAGTGATTCAAGGTCCCACACTATTGCTAGCTTGTAATACCTCTGGGAGTAAGAATGCAGTACCTGCCTGGCCTCTCATACTCACTTGTAAGATGGCTTGAGTATTGGGGTCACCTGTATTTTGGGAGAGAAATTTCTCTCCTGATGGAAGTTGCCATGCTCAACCAAGCATGCAAGCCATGTGAAGAATCCTAGAATCCTATATTTCACTCTGTGTGTTTCTTTCTCTTGTCATTCCAGGATGCAAACAGGTTGAAGACAAGAGCTCTCTTTAATGGAACCTGAACAGTGCCTAACTCCTGTAGATATTCACTGAATGTTAAATAACAACAGTGATCATGTAATAATGATGCCCAATTCACCTGTTACTGCCAGCATGGCCTGAGAGCATCCTGAGGTGAATTTAAAAACTTCAGTGATTCAAATCACATTTACCATAAGAAATACATCTTCTAGCTTACAGTATTGTTCAGCTGATTGCTGGCTTATTGTGTCTTCGTTAGAATCATCCAGGTCTGGAAGAAAGATATTGTGCTTTAATGATAAACAATCTCAAAAGGGAGCAAGAGGGATTCAACTGGCTCTTCTGGCCAGTGCCTTTCTCTTCATTTCCCTCATCCAGTATTTTTTCCAACTGCTTTAGTTGCTTTGAAGTAAATTATTACCATATGAGCTCAATTTAAAGAGCTGCTATAGAAAACAAGCTGCCACAAGCTATTAAGAAAATAACCCTATTGCAGTTTTGTGTGAAAAGGAAAAACAAATTAACTCCATTCAAGATACATACATATATATTTTTTTCATTGAACCAGAGTCTTTCTCAATAGCATCAATGAAAAGGAATGGCAGCTTTCTTATCCTCCCTGCTTTTCTCAATCCAGCCCTGAGTCTTATACCATAGTATCCTGGAGGAAGCTGTCAGACATCTTAGTTAAAAGCTTTCTGATGGGAACTTTAATGATTGGTCTGGAAAGAACCAGCGTTATGGGCATGAACACTGCTTTCTTCCCCCAAGATCTGCAATGCTACACAGAGCATAAACATCTTTCTCTTGGCAACTGCCTGCATATCCCTCAGGCGTCACTGGGCTTGGACATTTATTTGTTTATTCATGTATGATCTACTAAGTGCCATGTGTTTTGTGAGGTGACAGGGATATAATAAATAAGACACAATCCTGCCCTAAAATGACCTCACTGTAGAGATGAATACATGATTATGGGTTCCCTCTTGATGAGGTAATGACAGTGACAAGACACAGGTTAGAGGGTGGGCTGTGGAATCACAGCTCAGAAGCACCCACCCAGTCTTAGTGGGGTCACAGAAGCTTTCTGGAGGAGGTAATGCCTGAATTTCCAGGACAAGTAAGAATTTGTCATTTGAAAAAGGGGCCAGGAAAGAGATTTCCATTGTTAACACATAGTCTGCTCCCTGCCTTCAAATTTAGGTAAAATTGTTTTACCTAACACATTCACACCTTGCAAATTCAAGAGAAGGGGCCTTCTAATGGCAATTTCTACTTCCCTATGTCCACCACTAATTCTAGCATCTATCAAGTAACTACAGTGGAGTTGCTACTGACTTGGGTGTTTTGTAACCTATTATTGATTATAATTTTACTCCCATATTTACGGATAGGAAGGCTGAGGTCACAGCTGATAACTAAGAGTCTAGTCTTTTTTTCAAAATCTAAATTCTTCTTACTATAGCATGCTGCAAATTTAAATAAAAATTCTAGATGGTTCCAGTGGAAAGAATGTTCCACCTGGCCTTTCCACTTGCTATCATGACAAATCTATAGCAGGTTTATAGTGTTTGCCTGAAAGATAAGTATCACTGTATTTCTATTTGGACAATGCCATTTCTTGCGTTTGCTTTTTACCATTCAGTATTGTCAGACTTTGAAATGTATGTTTTATAGTACTTTTCCATTTCTTATGAAAAAATATTTCAATGTGTCTATATTATTTTTCTGTGAACACACACATACACACACGACTTGAACCCCTGAGCCACTTGCTAATGAACTTTAAGCATTCACTGGACAGGGTGTTGCCAAGTTAGCAAGATCTGAACCACTATAGTCTCTCCCTCTTATGGAGACATGACAACATATGAAAACTGGATTCGTGTCTAGGGCTTTCTTTCCTCTTATGGGTGCACCAAATTGGAAGAGTAATATTAAGAAGTTTTGAGCTGATCATTATCACTAGACTGGCCCTGAGGCAGAGACCACTGACTATGTATGAAAATGCTTTTTCGTCTTCAGTACAGAGCTAGACTACATTTCCCAGCATTCCCTGCAGTTTAATATGGGCACGTGACTGAATTCTAGCCAATGGATTGAGGAGTTAATGATTTGTACCACTTCCAAGTTTGGCTCATAGAACCCCAAGCACGTTCCTTCATGCTCTTTACCTTTCCCACTGCTAGAGTGAAGATGACTTCCGAGGCGATCTTGGAAGCTGTGTGTCAAAGATCTATGGTCAACTGGGTCCCCAAATGACCATGGAAAGAAAAATTGGTTCTCTACCAAGCACTGTTATGTGAATAAGGAATAACCTTCTATTGTGCTTCTAATGTTTGTTTTTCGGCTTATAGCAGCTGGTGTTACCCTAAATGATACAGGCGGTCATCCCTAGAGATTTTATTGTTACCAGCTTACTTAGTATTCGTGCCTTGAGTCTTGCGGTTTCCACTGCAGAGAACTCTGCAGGGTTCTGAGGTCTGAAGACTTTGTGAGGCTTTAAATGAAAAGTAAAACACACAGGTTACATTCATCAGTCCTGATCTCAGCCTGTCTCTGCTTTGAGTGTCTTGTCCCCTGAGGGCTTCTCAAGCAAAAGGGAAATGTTCTGACTGTGGCCTAGCAGTGTCTTTTCTCTTGATTGACTGATCAATGTAGTTTGTTCCTGCTGCTAGGTTTCTGATGAGATTTATGACCACCAGGGCTGCCATATTTCAGTCCTTATTTTCACCCTTCTTTGCTTAAAGAGAGCCATTATAGTGGAATCATCATCTTTGACTGTTTTCAAAATTTTACTCACATGAGGCCTGTGAGGAGCTCCCAGCTCTCAGATGTCAGAGCTGCTGGGTGAAAGCTACGTTTGGGGAGATAGCACAACAATTCCTTCTCTTACTCATGTTTATCAGCAGTAGGTACTGGCAGGGACATGGTGCCAGTGAAATACTTTTTTAACACTAACTTAGTGTTGAAACGTGTGCACATTGTCAGTGTTTCTAAAGGTCATTCTAAATCTGAGGGTTGGGGACAATTTTCCTGGACTGATTTTGGGAAACTAGACTCCTTCCACTCCTGCTGCTGCTGCTGCTGCTACCACTAGCCATGTGCAAGCAGTAAGTGAGGAAAGTTATCTTGCTGGGTAAATCCAAGCCTCACTTTATTAAAATATCTCAGAGGAAGACCTGACAAGGAGTGGGCAAACTGCCCATAACCCTGTTACTACAGATGTCAGGGTCTGAGAACTAGGTTAAATGTTTGCCTTCTCTGAGACTCTACATTTCTGTTTTTTTCCTATTCCTCCAGATGAGAGAAGCTTGAAACAAGGACACCTGTGTACTATGCAGTAGCCCACAAATGGTTTCTTTAAGATATGCCCCCTTCCTATTTCTGGAGACTGGCAATATGTTGGAAGTGGGTAGGAATAAGACAACTCAGCGGTTGAGGATTTTGAAAATGAGTATGTTAGATGTTATGGATTATCACTTTTACACCCATAATTCTCAGCATCTTAAACTTAGCATGTCACCATTCAGACTGAACTGAATTGAATTCTATTTATTTCTGTAGACAGAGGCATCTCCTTTTACTATTGATGGGTTTCCTTAGGTGTTTATAACAGAACATCTCATGACTCTTCAAATATTTATCATTAACATACTGTTGAATTAAGACAGTGTGATGATTGCTCAAAGACCTGAGGACAGAAATATCATTCGACCCAGCAATCTAATTACTGAGTTTATACCCAAAGAAATATAAATCATTCTATAAAGACATATGCACACATATGTTCATTGCAACACTAGTCACAATAGCAAAAACATGGAATGAACCTAAATGCCTATGAATGATAGACTGAATAAAGGAAATGTGGTACAGATACACCATGGAATACTATGCAGCCATAAAAAAGAGTGAGATCAAGTCCTTTGCAGGGACATGGGTGGAGCTGGAGGCCATTATCCTCAGCAAACTAACATAGGAGCAGAAAACCAAATACTGCATGTTCTCACTTCTAAGTGGGAGCTAAATCATGACAACAGTGGACCACATAGAAGGGAACAACAGACACTGGGGCTTACCTGAGGGTAGATGATGGGAGGAGGGAGAGGATCAGGAAAAATAACTAGGCTTGATACCAGGGTAATGAAATAATCTGTACAACAAACCCCCATGACACAAGTTTACCTCTGTAATAAACCTGCACACATACTCCCTGAACTTAAAGTTAAAAACAAAATCGAAATATATTGTTTATTATTATTTGGAAAGCCATCTGAACATTTGTCTCCTTTTAACCATAATGCTCCCTGACATCAATAACAGTTACATAATTTAGAGGAGGTCATAGCTATGTTATCTTTTAAAAAAAATCGTGTCTAAATAATTCCAACTTTCTAGCCCCTCTTTGAACTTTTCAAATTGCTTATCCCCATTCACAAACTCTCCCAGGAGAAATTGTGTGGGTCCCCTACTAATGGCCCGTTCATGTAAATCATCTCGAATGGTCTCACCTTCATTAGTGACTGCTATAGTTATATTAGAACAAATTTCCAAAGCTGTTAAAATTCAGATGGTACCAGGGACCCAAACATCTGTTATACATGCTATTAAAAAGTTTCAGTTGCCCCTGAACACATTGTTTCAGTGTCTGTTTTTTTCTAAGTCTCTGGAGAATTTGGAGAGAACAAGAATCTCTTTCTAGAACACGTAACTCAGGGAATAATGGAGACAGAGAACTTGATAACAGACCAATATTAAATGTCTTTAATTTCATCTTGATAATTTCTAGCTGGAAAAATTGTGTTGGTTTTCTTCTTGAGATTAGGTTTGTTTCATCATATTTGTCAGAGACTGCCATGAGGAGATACTTTTTCTTTCATTTTTTATGTGGCTGGATGGTACCCTCCTCTTCGCACCCCTGCCACCAGCCTGCCCTTCTTTGGGAGGTAAGGAGAGCTTTTACAAGGTAACTCAGGCCTAAGAAGCAGACAGACATTGCCTTCAGCATAATCAGGTAGGGGAGGCATGCTAGCAAGGAAATAGTCACTCCCCACAGCATGACGTTGTCTGAGTGTGCTTTAGACATTCTGCACTCAAATCCCACATGAATAATAGCCTCTTCCCTCCTCCTCTACCTCACAATATGGAACATCTCCTCTTTTAAGTCAGCAACAACAGTGAAAACAGGTAGGGACTGTCCATCCCTGCCGGAGGCCACAACCAAGAGAAGTGGCACCGAGGTGGGAAGAGAAAGGAGGCTTAACGCACAGAAAGAGAGAGAAAAAAAAGAGTGAAGGTGAGGGTCTGGGAGGTACTCTCTCTCTCCTGAGGTGATGGCTACCTTGGCCTCCATGGGAAGTTAGGCATGAGATCCTGTGTCAGAGGAGATGCTTTTGCACCAAGGAATAGAAACACTTGACACAAACAGTTAAGGGAGAAGGAGGCATTATTTCCCACAGACGCAGTCTCTGATGTATTTGTGATGGGGCTGGTTTCCTCAGAATTTCAGTTTATGCCTTCCTCAATGTGTGGGCTTTGTCATCAGGCTGGCAGCTTGGTGACATCAGTAGTTCCAGGTTATCTTGCCACCACAGCACCAGAGAGAAGGACTGTCTGTCTTGTGGCTTTCTCTTTACATGGAGAAGACTTTTCTTTGAATCCCAGGAGACTTTCATTATTTCTTTTTGGCTAGAATTAGGTTATATGCCATTCTTTAATCACTGACTAGTAAGGGATGGAATTACCGTGATAGTCTTACACTAATTATTTGGAGCAAATTGAATATTGGAGAATCAGTCATCATGATACTAAAGTTACCATATCTGTGATGGTACAAGATTGTTATTTCTTATCTTACTATCTCTTGTATATTATCAATTAGGTGGTTTAATTTTGTCTAGATATTTAAAGTACTTGAAAACTGGTATGTAATATAAGAGTTGAAAATAAATATATTCCTCTTCTATAATTAAACTATATATATGACGTCTAAATTATATCTACATATACTGCATATATTTTATATTACTATTGTGTTACATATTATGCTATATTATGTTTTTATTGTGGTTATACTATGTATAAACTAAACATTATATGTTTTAAAAACTTATTTCAAAGTGCCACATGTTCTAACAGAAATCCTTTGTCACATCAATATAATTTCCTAGTTGCTTGTTGGTTTTTGGAAATTGCCAGTATGCTTTTTTGGTTGATGCAGCATTCACTAGCTAAATGGCACCCTGTCAGAACCATGGCTTGCCAGTTGCATCAAATGCTTCTGACACACTTCCCCTTCCCACCCTTGATTGTCATTAGAAGACTGAGATTCTTGACAGAACCTGAATGGGGTTTGTGTCTTTGCCCCCATCTTAGCATTGAGCTTTCTGATGATCTCTAGGCCTCCATTCTTTCTATCTTCTCTTCCCCCGACAGTTGGTCAGATTGGTACCATCCAGGTTCTGGCCTCATATCAGGTGCTTCTTTGAGGGCAGGGATCAAAAGGAATTGCCATACGCAGAGGGAAGGAGGCAGGGGAAAGGAATAGCAAGGGAGGGGCAAATTGGCTTCTCCTGGTTGTTGCAGGAGTCAGGATCTGGCATTTTGGTTTGCCTTTCTGATGGAGAGGGCTGTGAATGACTGTGTGCCCTGCCTTGGCCAGTCACAGGAGAGTGGGCACCATTGACAAAGAGGCAGCTGGTTGGGGTGCTCTCTATGAAGTGAAAAAAAGGCAGAGTGGGAGAGACAATAAGAAATGAGGACATAAAAGAAAGAGGCCCTCATGGATATTGATGGCCTATTTGGGTTGGCTCAACTGGCTGTGGGAAGGGTGGGGTGTGGTGGGAAGCACTGTGTGGCATAAGGCTTCTCTGCCCAGAGATTACTCAAGAGGCAGTGAGGCTCCCTTGGTCACTGGCTGGGATGTCCAGGGCAGAATTCTCCTCCAAGACTGTTCACAATGTCAGGGATGGCCACTCCTCATGGGGGATGGATTGTCAAATAAAGTAGGGCTCCCCAGGCTCACCTGGGAATCCTGTACTGACATCTATCTCAGCTCATAGACCTGACCATCTCTTCAGCCACCACCTAGGCCTGGCAGGGTTAGATATTTCTAATGGGTGGGTATAGACCCTCCTCACCTTGTCCCATTAGCCTCCCTCTCCCATCTAAAACCTTTTGAACCAGGAAGCAAATTGCCAGCTCATTTTAAAAAAAAATAACAATGAACTGCAGCAGATCCAGTACCCAAAATAGAAGAGTCTCTTGACATTGCAGTGTGTGGTTTCTGAGATAAACCACATGTGCTAGAATTTACATTATTAATTAATTCTACCATTTATGGCAGTTTTACTATTTACTGGCCAATATGGAGATATTTACATATTTGAATAGCTTATAATAGTGTGTACCTGCTGAATATTAGTTGTGGTTACATGTCTCTCTCATTTCTAAACAGTGGCTTCTGGAGGTGGGTGCTGAATTTTATTGCTTAACCCTGAATAACCAATTAATTTTTGCTGGGTAACTGTGCGGGTTTCTATGGTTGAGGGAGGCGATAGGCCACCTTCTCACCTTTTATCAGAATAGACTCCCCACTCTTTTCAATGTGAAAGGTGGAATGCTTAGCTCGACCACTGACAAGCACAACTGATAGCTTCTGAATATCCTACTTCCTTCCCCTTACACCGAGGGGAACACATCATTCATTATTCTCATGTTATACCTTTTTATTTTTACAAATAAACAAAAACAAAACTAACATCATTCCCTGCTAAGGAACTCAAAAGTAGACGTTATATAGGAATGTGAACCGTGAAAGTATATCCTGGAATTTATGGTCAATGCACTTTGAAGGTGAAAAACACCCTCTAGTCATACAACATTACTATAGCTCCTGTCTGTCCTTTTATCCATTTCCCCCATAGTTTGCTCGCTGACTTGAGTAACCTGCAAAAGAGATCTGAAGAGAGAAGGAGAAATGAAGAAGCACACTGGAAAAATTCTTCATTTATTATTAACTTAAAACTCTAATTGACTTGCTTCCCCCAGGGCTGGAGACTACAATGGGACATGGAATTGGTCCAGTTAGGCTCAAAAATTCAGAGAAAGAGATTGGTGTAGTGGAAAGATCAGTGAACTGGGAGAGAAAATTGCTGAATGCTAACCATAAATGTGATTTTCTGAGTCCCTTAACTTTCCAATGACTTCTTTCATACTTTGGACACCTTGTTCTCTCTCTTTGCTAGCTTTTACTTCTTGCCATTCTATGGTTTTCTTGTCTTTTTGTATGGCTTAGGTATATAACAGATTAAAAAATGCATCAGGACTGTGTGGTGGTTAATTTCTGTTGTGTAAGATAGCATCCCTTAGCTTTGTGGCTTAAAACAAAAGCCATTCTCTTTAGTTTACAATTCTGTGGATCATTCAGTTCTTCTGTCTTGGGCTGGCTCAGCTTGATCATGGCTGGCTCTCTTATGCTGCTACCATCAGCTGGCAGATCTGCCGGCTGATCTAGAATGGCCTCCCTTGCATGTCTAGTGGTTGGTAGGCTGGCAGCCAGGGTCTGGATGCCTGTTGGCTGGGGTGCCTCGGTTCTCCTTTAACAGGCTAGCTTGGACTGAATCACATGGTGGACTCAGGGTCCCAAGCTCAGCAGGTTGGCAAGTCAGAATGCTCAAGCACTTTTCAAGCCTCTGATCACATCAAGTTTGCTAATATCCTGTTGGCCAAAGCAAATCACACTGTACATGGAGATTCAAAGGGTGAAAAAATAGATTCCATTTCTTTATGGGAGGAAAGGAATTTATGGCCATTTTTGCAATTTATCACAGACTGCATTTTGAGACATCTGAAAAATGTATTGCAATGGCAGATAACATTTTTGAGTGTTTAGCATGTGCCACACATTATGGTCATCAAAAAATTTACATTCTCATGATACTTGCCCTTATAGGCCCTACATCTTTGGTGCTTCCATTAGAAAAGGAAAGTGGCTATGTCAAACTCTACTCTGCTTTTACACAGCAGATGTGGTGCAAAAATGTTTCTTGTAAATAGAAATTTTGTAGCTTGAATTATATTTTCAGCACAATAGGGGGATTGGCTATTTCAAGGAACCCTGTTGCAAATCCTTTTGGAAAGTAAAGAATCCTTTTGTAACACCTGAAATCACCTCCTGGTTTAGCTGTTTGGAAGGTCAAAGCAAAGGGATTTGAAAATATGGATAATGTAGAAAGGTCTCTGGCTTTGGAGTTGAACTGACCTAGGTTCAAATCTTACCGGGTAAGTAATCTTGGGCAAGTTATTTAACTTCCGTAAGCCTTAGTTTCTTTTTTGTTGTTGTTGTAATAGGATTAATAGATATCTGTCCCCATTGGCTTACATGAAAAGGGAAAAATTATGTAAAGGGCTAGATATTTTACAGAGGTTCAATAGATTAGTACAATATATTCTTCCACATTATCAGATGTTAGATTTTGTGTAACTACTGTCCTGCTATTTCCTACTACAGATAAAAACCTTTTGAAATATTTGTTTTCCAGTTTCAGCATTAGCTTGGCTTGGGTTCTCTGTGTCTGTTCTTTTAATCTCACCATAAAGCTATATAGCTATTTGCATTCCTTAATCAAATTCAAGAGGGTAGATGAGGAAATGAATTCATAGCTCTGTAGACATCATGGGGTAAAAAGTCTGTACTAAACCAATTTAAAATAAATTAGCTGAGAAAAAGCAGGTGCTGCCTAACACAATATGCAAAGTTATCTTTTAACCCAATCAGCAGAGAACAGAAAAACAATTAGCAAATTGGATAGCTATTCCAGGTGTCTGAGGGCCACTGGCCACAGGATGGCCACTGAAGGGATCACCACCAGCTTCAGGTCACTAGGTAGACTTGCAGTATCAGCACAAAACCCTGACTTGGGGTGGCCAATCTCCCAGTGCTATGAGAGCATTGGAAGGAATTTATAGCTGGTGAATTACAAAAGCAGCTCTAATTAGGCCCAAGAGGCAATTGCATAAGAACTACTGAGAACATCGCAGACTCATATTTGCTTCTTTCTCAGGATTTTATATGAGAGCCTGGTAATGAATGTTCTTTAACAATAGGAGCTGAGAGACCTTAGTGTTAATAGCACTCCTGAGGATACAACTTCCTTTATTTGCAATCCTGCAAAGATCAGTTGGATACCATTGTTAAATCTTGAAATTGCACCCTCTCTTTCCCCAGTCTACATTGTGGCTTAACTCAGAAGACAGGACCACGGGGAAGAGCTTTTTCTTAACCACCAATCCCCTCCCTATGCAGTAATGAACAATAAATAATCTAGCACTGATTGGTTTTGAAATTTTTTTAAGGGTCCAGCCCATTTTTTAAGCGTTTTAGGAACAAAGCGTTTGTTTGTTTGTTTGTATTAATAAAGAGTAATAGAACCTCTCTAACATCCACAGGTTAAAATACTATAATGTTTCTGAATTCAGGGGCTGCTTTGGTCAGATGTATTGGTTCCCTTGGTCTGCTTTTCCTGAGTCCCTACTCAGGAAATTACTAATTCCTAAGGAGTTAATTTACTGAGTGAAAAGGTACTCAGTAGATTAGTTCTCTAGTTGAATTGTAGTGGATAACTCAGAAATTTCTTTCCCCCTTCCTGTCCTTCCTCCCTTCTTTTCCTTCGCTAAATACACAGAGATCCTAACGTGGAACAGCCACCGTTCTAGATGATGGACATGAAGCAGGGAGTCCAGTAGGTTTGGGAGCAAGATCACTCTGAAGAGTTCTAGCCATAACCAGCAACACCTGAAGAGTCTCAGGGAAGACTCACTCATTAGTGGGTATGTCAGGAGATGGTCTGGCTTCAGTGATCTTATGTTGATAGAGCCACTTAGTTGCTTATTAAGAGACTGATTCTTGGGCCATATTTAGGAATTTAGTCACTGTATTCAGTGAAGCAGCTGAATTTCTACCTTTTAAATAAGGACTCCTGTGATGCAGCAGATCCACAAATGGCTTTTGAAAACTTAGCAGTTATTGGCTGAAAATCTCAGGTAGGCCCATGGAGCCTGTGTGCCCCATATTGGATCCTAAGGTCATCTGCCCTCCATTCCTCTGGCAAAATCATCTCACACCTCCAGCTGGTATTAACATCTGCTACCTAAATCCCCAAAGCTGCTCTGGCCCCAGCTTTGTCCAAGGTTAGTCCCTTAACCACTTCTTGTATTCTGTGAACCATCACAAAGTCTTCAAACATATTATTATTTGGCCTATGTCAGCCAGGGTCATTCTGTTGGTATAAGCAAAGAAACAGTGAGAGCATGCAATCTTGGTATGTGGATGGTGGATGGTGTTCTGGCTTTGTGGGGATATCATATCTGGGAAGGGAGTGAGTCTTCTGCATAGTCCATTAAAGGAAAGTCTACCCTGCCCTCTACCTCCACCCCCAGAGGGGCTGTATTCTGTCTCCTCAGGCAATGCTGCTGTGAATATTTGCATGAATTTCCCTTTTTCCTTCTAGGCTCTGGGGACAAGAACTGTGTCTTATTGTTGTCTATGGCTCAGGGACCAGCAAGGGGCTTGGAACATAGCAGGTTACCTGTGTGATTGTGAAAGAGGAAGATTATACTCTGAACCTGAGCAGTGCTGCAGGTGCTGGGCCTTGCTTGGGGCCTGACCCTAATTATGAGCTCTCATTGGGTTCTTGGGGTCTTTTTCTATCTACCTTTGCCCAGTCCTCTGCTTCCTAGGAAAATATAACTAGGTTTCAGGTGCCTCCAACTGGGTCACTATCCTTAGTATTTGAAATCCAGAGGTCTCTCATTTTCTTAGGAGTTTGTATATTTCTCAGGTCAATTTCTCATATTTGGGGCCACATTTTATTTTTTGCTTCCCTGAGTCTATTCTGTGCTAAGGGCATGATAGACAAAAGAAAAATATCCATGTCTAAACTTCCCAGGACTTCTAGAAATAAGTTTCCAATTAACATTCTTTCCTTGGCAGCCCAATTTTGTGATTAAAGAGCTTCATTGGCTTTGGGAACATTTAGAATTAAAATCCAATACTAACGGAGACCCAGGGGCAAGACCTTATGAATAGAGGCCAGAAAGGAAAGCAGGAAAAGCAGACGGAGCCAATGAAAGGAGCAGGGGGAGGTTGCCATTTCTGGAGAGGCAAGGGAGGACAAAATAGCCTACTGAGATAATTTGCTCTCCCTCAAAAGGATTCTGTGGCAAGTTCCCTAGCTGTAATAAGGTCTGAGAATCAGGAAATTCCAGGGGGCTCATCTTTGTTCCTGCTCTGTGAAATGCCACTGAATAAATCAAGGAATTTATTTGTCACTCGTTTCCTCTATAAACTCACTTCATGGCCTAGATGTGCTCTGAAATATAGCATCTAAAGCAGTCATGGAGAATATCAGAGGTCAGCTTGGAGTCATGGAGAATATCAGAGGTCAGCTTGGAGCCATGTAGAATATCAGAGGTCAGCTTGGAGCCATGGAGAATATCAGAGGTCAGCTTGGAGCCATGGAGAATATCAGAGGTCAGCTTGGAGCCATGTAGGATATCAGAGGTCAGCTTGGAGCCATGTAGGATATCAGAGGTCAGCTTGGAGCCATGTAGGATATCAGAGGTCAGCTTGGAGCCATGTAGGATATCAGAGGTCAGCTTGGAGCCATGTAGGATATCAGAGGTCAGCTTGGAGCCATGTAGGATATCAGAGGTCAGCTTGGAGCCATGTAGGATATCAGAGGTCAGCTTGGAGCCATGTAGGATATCAGAGGTCAGCTTGGAGTCATGGAGGATATCAGAGGTCAGCTTGGAGCCATGTAGGATATCAGAGGTCAGCTTGGAGCCATGTAGGATATCAGAGGTCAGCTTGGAGCCATGGAGAATATCAGAGGTCGGCTTGGAGCTATGGAGAATATCAGAGGTCGGCTTGGAGCTATGGAGAATATCAGAGGTCGGCTTGGAGCCATGTAGGATATCAGAGGTCGGCTTGGAGCCATGGAGGATATCAGAGGTCGGCTTGGAGCCATGTAGAATATCAGAGGTCAGCTTGGAGCCATGGAGGATATCAGAGGTCAGCTTGGAGCCATGTGGAATATCAGAGGTCAGCTTGGAGCCATGTGGAATATCAGAGGTCAGCTTGGAGCCATGTGGAATATCAGAGGTCAGCTTGGAGCCATGTGGAATATCAGAGGTCAGCTTGGAGCCATGTGGAATATCAGAGGTCAGCTTGGAGCCATGTGGAATATCAGAGGTCAGCTTGGAGCCATGTAGGATATCAGAGGTCAGCTTGGAGCCATGTAGGATATCAGAGGTCAGCTTGGAGCCATGTGGAGTATCAGAGGTCAGCTTGGAGCCATGTGGAGTATCAGAGGTCAGCTTGGAGCCATGTGGAATATCAGAGGTTAATTTGGAGAGGTTGAAGGTAACTGAGCTAGATGTCTGGAGGTAGGACTGTGCCCCCTGTTCATCTGCCCTAGTTTATTCCTTGACATACTGCAGGTCACCTCTCTGTTCCAACCTACTGCTGTTTTTTATTGCATTGTGCTTTCTCACCTCCATTTCCTCTCTGCCTTGAACATCCTTCCCCCTTGACTTAGGTTGTGTTCCCTGGAAGCAGTGATGAAGACAGAGATTTATATGATTTATCAAGGGAGCAGTCTCAGGAGAAGGGGAGGGAAGGAGCCAGGATAGGGTAAGGGGCAGGAATTACAGGAGAATGAGATATGAATTGATCCCTCAGGGAGTTCTGGAGTGTGAATTGCACTATAGAGATTGTGTCACTCTGAAGCAGGGGCTCCAGTACCCCCATGTGGGTCAGCTGTTGGAAGTAGGATGTTTCTGTAGGTGGGGGGTGTAACCTCCAAGGTGAGTTGCCACCAGTTTGCCAGGAGCAATTGTCTGGAGAAGGGAGGCAGATGGGAACCATAGCAGCCAACACCTGAAGCTCCTGACAGTGGGACTACTGCCCTGGTAAAGGACATCTGCAGGGAGTAGCAGCAGCATACCAGCCACCTGAAGAAATTTGCTTCATTAACTTCTATTCACTGATTCTTCAAGACTTGGCCCTGGCCACACGTTCTCTGACTACTTCTTTCCTTTTTAGCCTGCTAAGTGTACCTCCTCCATGTCCTGTAAGCCTCCTGGACTTTCTAACCTCTATCTTACCTCCCTGTATGTTAATGGGCCTGCATGAGTATCATCTTTATTAATCATCTCCTTGGTGGTATGAGATTACTTTTCCAATTTCATCTACAATGCCTACCACAGTCTGTATAATGTAATAGCATCCCATAAGATAGTGTGGGGTGGATGAATCTTGGATCCTCTATTAGTTTGCTGTGTGATCAAGATCATTTACCTAACTTTTATCTAAGTAGGGAATAGTATCTGCCCACTGGTCTCTTAATGTTGTTGAGAAGGTCAAACCACAGAACACTATCTTACCTGTGAGGACTGGTATGAAAACCAGATCTTACTTTATCTTATTCATCATAGTGCAAGAGTCTCTTTGACAAAACCCATAAGAAAGTTGTACGCAGCCTAAGACGTAAGTGTCCCTCCTGGCCCATTCTTCCTCTTGGCACCCTGGACAGTTCCAACAGATTTGTCTGTCTCACATTGGGTTGAAATCTACCAGTAACTTCTCTTGAGTCTTATTTTGCCTCCTGGAGCCATTTAGAACTAGTCTGCTCCACATTTCACATGGCAGTCCGTATGGATTGATTATTTCAGGAGTGTTGCTGTCTTGTCTGCTGTTCTCACCTCTTGCTGACAGTGGCTGCCAAGCCTTTGAAGTCTGAGTCTTGCTTGTCTTCTTCCTCTTGTCATCACCTTCCTCTGTTACACAGTTAAGATGGAAAGAGTTGGAGGCTTAATTTTTTTAAGTTCCTAGGGGAATGGTCCTCAGGAAGGTCTTCTGAGGACACACATAGAATCTTGTCTCTGTTTTTCTAATTCTGGCAACTTGAAGGAAGATGCTGAGAGGCACCTTACATGACCCTATTTTTCCTCAACAACATCTTGATAATAAGTGATGTATCCAAAATTAATTTTCTACTTTTGTGAATAAAGAGTGATTCTATTAGGGTGATGAGGAACCTCCACAGCAGTAAGGGATAAAATATCTGGGAACCACTCCTAGTCATCATTCATTAGCTGGGTGACTTTAGGCAGCTCTCTCTCTTTGTTGTGAAGGAGGCTATAGCAGCTCTTAGAGAATGAGAGGAGTGAAGACAGACAAAAACCGACAGAATAAACAAATACCAAAGGACCCAAATTAACAAGATTTGGTGATGTTTTGGATTGGAGAGTGGTGAGGAAGAGGGAGAAGTCAAGGACGACTCCTGAAGCTTGTAGGAACTCTGGCATGTCGGGTAGGGAGAAGGAGCCTGCAGAATAAATGAATAAGCAGGCAGGTGGGTAGGAGGAAGCCCAGGAGATTGTGGAGCCCCAAGAACCCAGGAAGGAGCATAGATGGAAGGAGTGACCTTCACATTGCGGAGGTTTCAAGTAAGGTAGAATTGAAAATGTCCTGAGACTTTGGCAATAGACAGGTCACCTAATGATTGCAGTGGCTTTTTAAAGCCTGTGACAGGAGTGGAAGACAGAGCGAGGTGAATTGAGGAGTGGGAGGGGAGCATATGGAGATGGCAAGGATGGGTAACTTTCTGGAAAACTTTGGGTGTGAGGAGGAGGAGAGAGTGCTGTAGCTGCAGGAAGTGTGGGGTAGAGGGAAGATATTTTTAAGGTGGGGAAAGCTTGAGCCTGTTTAAGTGTTTTGGGGAAGATTGCGAGGAAAGGGTTGACTAGATAAGAGAGAGATGGGGTAATTGATGCCCTGAAAAGACGCCAGGGAAGAGATCCAGAATGCAGGAGGAGGAACCAGTCTTGACAGAGAAAGGATGCTGCCTCAAATGTCACATCAGGGATCTGTGTTACTGTGGAGACCACACTCTTACTAAGCCAGACAATATTTCTCCTTCCCTCACCCCTGCCCACAAAATTAGCTAGATACTTTTTCTCTAGACATTCCTGCTGGGAGGCTGAGACTCCATGTCCCTTTAAGAAGGGGGAAGGATACTGTACCAGAGCCTCTTCCTAAGAGATCTGTACTTATTAAGTGATTGGGACTAGACTTACTTCCTCTTCTCACACAGTGTCTGATTATGCTTGGCAGTTGTGCCCAGGCCCCCTGCATACCTTTCAGGGTCCCTTTCAAGGTCCATTCTTATCTGACTTCCCAAGTTTACATCTTGCTGCCCTACAGTTAACTTTCTCTGCTTCCCCTTGGATCAATTAGACAAGTTGTAATTATAGGGTATATAATGGTCTCATTTCTCCTGGTCTGTTCCAAGCTCCTCTGTGTCTAGGTACAGAATGAGTAAGCATTCTCTAATGTTGTTGGCCAAGTTCATTTTTCTTATAAATAAAGTCACTGTCTTTATTTTCCTATTTTACAGAGAGGTCAAAAGTCCGTCTGACTCACCTGTGCTAAGTGACTTGAATGCCATCTAATCTAACTTCAAGGTGACTGGATAGATTGTACATGTGGTAATAAAATGCTAATCATAGTGTCATAATTTTAGAGATTCAAGGAGAAATTATTAGAAACACAAATTAAGAGCTTTAATATGCTCATATGTACCTGTGCATAACTTTTTTTAAAGCACCTAGAAACTGCAAGTCAATAAACATTGTTTTCCCATGCTGCCCTATACTCATCCAACCCAGCGATGATGAAATGCATACTGACAAGAGCAATAAGAAAAATAATAACATTATCACAGGATCAATGTCTATTGCTAGCTTCATAAAGGACTTGGCTTCCCATTGATGTTTAATTTTTGTAAATGCCTCTGGAAATTTAAGTATCAGTAGGAAAACATAATGTTCAACTTCTCCTAACATAACCTCTTAAACTTTGGACGTGTGCAGTTTTCAGTCTGGGACAAATTTAGGAGAACAAATCTCTTTGAAACAGACTGGCAGATTTATTTTAAATAAGCTGGCTTTAAGGCTACAGGTCTAGGAGACAGAATCATAGAAGATGATTGGAACAACAGGAGCTGAAAAATCTTGGAAGCCTGCTTTTTCTGTGACTCGTTTTGGTGTATACATCAGCATAAAGGGGAGAGTCTCCTCTATCCATGTCATGGCTGATGGTAGCATCTGTGCCAAATTTTAAGCACTAGGGGACAAGTTGGGAGGCTCTGAAAAGCTCACCTGTCTCAGAACACCACGATATCCTAGCATTTTTGTTATTCCTCCTTGCTCTACCTCAACTGCTCTGGCATTGACTCAAATTCCTGGAACTGCATAATCAGCATCTGGACGAATAATAAATGAACTCCTGCTAGCTCTACCATAGGAAAAGCATTAGAGTACTTTGAAGTCCTAGAACCTTCATCTTCTTAGACTTAAGAGTGGTATTTCTGGAACTTGAGCTTGCATCAGACTCACCTAAGGCATCATGTTAAAACACTGATTGCTGAACTCTACCCTGATAGTTTTTGGTTCTGTAGTTCTAAGGCAGAGCTCATTAATTTGAATTTCTAACCAGTTCCCATATGATGCTGATGCAACTTGTCCTGCAGACCATACATTGAGGACCGCTAGCCTAGAGTTCCCCTTTCTTGACCCAGATGCTGGACTGTTGTAAGCCAACAGTTAGGTCTTTCTGAAATCCATGGGCTCAAGCAGGGGCAGAAAATATCCAGATGCCAAAAGGAAGCTTATTATTTTATAGGGACCTCTGCAGAGTGAGCGCCACACTTTGGCTGAAGAGTACAGTTTGTTCCTCACCATGACCTTGGGGTCCCGTCCCAACTAATCCAGAGCCATGTGGGTTTGCAGAGACAGGCATTCCTCCCATATTCTGGCCTCTGACCTGAAATCTTCTAACCTGAGAAGAGAACAGTCACCTTCCTGGGAATCTGAAATAGAAAGGCAAATTTGTGAAGGCCTTTCTGACATCTGAATGGCTGGATTTGCATTTGCTGTAGTGATAACTCAGTGCCATCCAGACCTGACAGTGATGAACGATGCTGGATTCTGCTCAAATTCCATCAAAGCCTGCAGGGTGAAGACTCTGGTCCCTGAACCCAGTGTCCTCTGGCCCTTCCTGTCAAAGCATTGGAGTGACATGGAGACATTTGAGAGGCAGTGAGGAGGAAGGACAGAGGCATCAGGGTGGGTGTGGCAGCTTCCATATTTAGCAGAGAGAAGCAGAGATGAGGGTAAGATTATGAGTGGGAGAGGAGGGAAGGTTAGAGAACAATGGAAAAATTTTCTTCTTCAGTGTAAGAATTCTGGACCCTTATTTGAAGTCTCTCCTGCTTTGTTGGGCAAAAGTAATGAGAAACTCCACTTGGCTTCAGAATGCAGTGTCAACTCCACATGAATCAAAGCAATAAAAAAGAATCAACTCAGAGCAGGCTGAGCTATGTGAGGTATGAAAACTTGATCAGGGCCAGCGTGAGTATGGGACTTCAGTCATGCTCCCACTCCCCCACAGGACCCACACGGGTGGGGGGTGGGGGGAATTGTTTAAAAGCATTTAGTTCCTAACTAGCTGCCTCACCCATTATCTTCCGTTTCTTGTAATTTAGGAAACAAAGAACAACATATAGCCAGATCAATAGCTTATGTTATTTTCATATGTTAATTATTGCTAAACAACTTAGGAACTGCCTTTTCTTTTCTTTCCTTTAAAAATCCATTTGTAACTGTTGCTGATGGGACCCGACTATATATTCAGGATAACTTTAATCTGTGCTTTGAAGTTTCAATCCTCAAGACTGGCCCAAATAAACCCCCTACTTATATTAATCTTGCCTCAGTTTCTTTCTTTTAGGTGGACAGTGGTGAGAGCAATTAGGCTTTTTGCAGAATTACTCATTCTAAATATTCTTGCTTGTATTATATTTTAGATACAAATTTTCCAGCTGTTATTTTTCAAGTCATTGCCTGCTTCACTGTGTCAATTTCTAGTCTGCAGCCTTTGTAAGCATTTGTTTCTTTGTTTCAACTGCTTCTTTTTCCTTTCCTGTTACTTCTCTGGCCCCCTGTTCTTTGTTCCTCTCTGAGGAATGCAGATCTCTGCTCCTCCATACACCTCCTTTCTTTCCAGTCCGGCTTTTAAGAGGAGACTGTGCAGGCAGTCATCAAACACAGGGTCTAGTTCCTAGAGCTACTCCTCTCCCAGGCAATCTGCATTTCAGACAAAATAAGCCCCTTTCACTTCTATTTTGCTTAATGTAAATGTTACTGACGTGTAACACACATGCAGAAAAGTGCACAAATTGTGTATTTCCAGCTTGAGGAGATTTCACAGACTGAACAAATGGAGTGGCCAGCACCAGCTCAAGAAACAGAGCATGAACAGCACCCCAAACCTCCTAGTGCCCCCTTTCAGTAATTTCCCACCCTTAGGAGTTACCACTATCCTAACTTCTAATACTGTTAATTATTTTTGACTTTTAAAAAACTCGATAGAAATGGAATTATTCAGTACATACGATTTGTGGCTACTTTTTCTTAATGTTATGTTAGTGAAATTTACTCATATTGTTACATGTACTTGTAGTTGGTCATTTGCATTGTTTTCTTCTCTGTATAATGAACATACCACATTTTATTCATTTTACTGCTGATGGACATTTGGGTTTCTCCAGTTTGACACTATTATACATTTTGCCACTATTAACATTCTTTTATATGCTTTTTGGTAAATATACATCCTCTTTCTGTTGGATTTACACATCGGAGTGGAATTGCTGTTTCATAGATTGGCATAGATTCAGCCTTAGTAGATACTACTAAACTGTTTTTAGTGTTGCTTTATCAGGCTGAGTGTGGTGGCTCACGCCTGTAATTCCAGCACTTTGGGAGGCTGAAGTAGATGGATCACTTGAAGCCAGGAGGTTGAGACCAGGCTGGCCAACATGGTGAAACCCCATCTCTACTAAAAATACAAAAATTAGCTGGGCATGGTGGTGCACATCTGTAATCACAGCTACTCTGGAGGCTGAGGTGGGAGAATTGCTTGAACCTAGGAGGCAGAGATTGCAGTGAGCTGAGATCGCACCACTGCACTCCAGACTGGGTGACAGAGTGAGACCCTGTTTAAAAAAAAAATAATGAAAATAAAGAAAAAGTTGCTTTATCAGTTTATATGCTTTATCAATTTATACTCCTACTTAAAAAGTTTGAGGTCTAATTGCTCCACAGCCCCACCCACACTTGGCATTTTTAATTTTTGTTATTCTGGAGAGTGTGTGTTAATAGAAGATTATGGACTTAATTTACAGTTCTTCAGTAGCCAGTAAAGTTGAGCACCTTTTTAATATGGTTACTGGCCACTTAAATACCTTTTTGGTGAAGTACCTGTTTAGTATTTCAGCCATTTAAAAAATTAGGTTGTCTGCATTTTTCAAACATTGCTTTGTAGAAGTTCTTTAAAATTGTGGATATTAGTTGATAGGTGCTCTAGAGCAAATATCTTCTCCCAGGCAATAGCTTGTCTTTCTACTTTTTAAATTAAGCTCCTTACTTTACAATCATCATACTTTAAAGTATAGCTCAAATGTCACCCATTTGATGACTTTTCCCTCATCCCCTTTCAGGTTATTGCCCACCCTCCTATCCTCCCATAGCTTCTGCCTAATACTCATTCATAGTGATAATTGCCTTAGTTACAACGATTCCTTTTCTTACCTCTCCTGTTTCAGCCCATCAGTGCCTTAGGCACAGACAACCTCTAAATGGAAAGAGTGGCTGCTATTTTTGTGGAGGTTCTGGTTGGGGTTTTGTTTTGCTTTGTTACGTTGTAATTATCTGTGCCCCAGCTTTCTACTACATCTATGTAGTACCTCTGAACGATTTTTAAAAAATACATCTTACTTTGGAGAAAAGAAATATAGATAATATTGTACCTTGGCCCCTGCCTCATTTGCAGCCTTCTGTGCTGTATCTCTGTCTTTTCCAGAGGAACTTTCAATTCAACATGTTAAAAAAGAACTTACCATTTTGTCTTTCTATTCCAGCCCAGTTTACTTCCTGACCTTTGGCACATATGGGGTAGCAGTCCTATTGC
Organism: Pan troglodytes; assembly: GCF_028858775.2. Classification (NCBI taxonomy): domain Eukaryota; kingdom Metazoa; phylum Chordata; class Mammalia; order Primates; family Hominidae; genus Pan; species Pan troglodytes. The sequence goes on from NC_086015.1 coordinate 38,329,802, forward strand.
CCAGAAGCTAAAAGTAGCAGGAAGTCACTCTGACTTTTAAATTGTCTTTTACTCCCTTCTTCCAAATCCAAACCATGCTTTCTAGCTCTGCTATCTTTGCCTCTTTCTCTTGGAAAGTTATAACAGCTTCTAAATGGTTCTCTTAACCATGTTTGCCAAAGAAAAGTTGCGCAGGATGGAGTTATAAAGGCAAGGAAGACTTTATTCAACAGGATTGCAATAGGGGAGAGAGATTAAACTCCGCTGAAACAAAAGGGTGGGGGGGTTTTAAGCATTGAGGTAAGCTAGAGGAAAAGTGTTGGAGGACATTAGGAAGGAGGTTGGTTGATGTGATCTGTGTTTGCTTTTTGGCACTTGTGAAAGTTAAGCTTCTACCTTCTCACAGAGACTGGGAGATGGGGCCCTATCTTTCTTGATGATTACATTTCAAAGGAATGGCTCCTAGGTACTTGAGAAAGATATTCCTGGGTTATAAAACTAATAAGCAAAAATTGAGAAAAGATTTACATCTCAAAGGGTCAGAGAAAAAATTTACAATTGAAAGTTTTCTAAAGCGACTGCTCTAAGAAAAGCAGGGTCAGGGGCTTATAGACAAGAAGAAGCCTGTCTAAAGTTTAGTCAAGCTGAGGAGAATGTTAAGGTAATATTGATCATTCTCACCTCAATTTAATTGCTGGAGTTTAAACTTGGTTTTTCCATTCTATTTCTCTGTTCCAAAATCTTTCATGCTTCCATACGAACCACCAAATGAGTTCTAAACTCAGAAATGTATTGAGGAAGTCTTCATGCTCTTATTTCAGACTCCCTGAGTCTTTTTTCTGACATACTGGAGGGTGGGGTCACCATGAGGGTGGTTACAGCTCTATGTGCTGATAAGATATATCTCTCTCTGCATTACTGGACCAGCCACTGGGAGGCCAGAGGAGGAATATCAGTGGGTTCCATTTCTGGGACTGGGGCCAGGACAAGGGGTTCCAACATCTCTTGGCAAACTCTACCTTAGGCTGTGAGCTGTGGCAGCATAGTCATTGTTACTGGTCTTCTCTCATTTCTCTGTTGGAAGATACGGAAGCAAAGAGATGAGACAGAGACATGGGGCCAAGTCATCAGAAAGAGTTATACTTGCCACCCCAGATCTTTCTGCCCTGCTTTCTGGTAAACTGAGGGTAAGTATGCAATTAGTTGCAATTATTGGTCTTTTAATATGAGATTATGGCTAACCAATTTATACAATCTAAGCATTTTGTAGATGTTCCATTCAATAATCTGTGTTTTAAATACAATATGTTAGATAAAATGATTGTATTTTAAGAGTGAGGAAACTGAGCCTAAGGAAGGTTAACTTCGAAGTATCACAGGATGTAAGTGGCAGCCCCTGGGGTAATATGAATCTCAAGCTGGATGAGGGTGGAGCAGGAGAAATGAGACCACATAAATCCCAAAGTCATTATGAGAGGTGAAGCCAGCTGCGCTTCTGGGTTGGGTGGGGACTTGGAGAACTTTTCTGTCTAGCTAAAGGATTGTAAATGCACCAATCAGTGCTCTGTGTCCAGCTAAAGGTTTGTAAATGCACCAATCAGCACTCTGTAGAAACGGACCAATCAGCACTCTGTAAAATGGACCAATCAGCAGATGTTGGGGCAGGGGGGTTGGCAAATAAGGGAATAAAAGCTGGCTGCCTGAGCCAGCCACGGCAACCCACTAGAGTTCCCTTCCAGGCTGTGGAAGCTTTGTTCTTTCGCTCTTCACAATAAATCTTGCTGCTGCTCACTCTTTGGGTCCACACTACCTTTATGAGCTGTAACACTCACTGCAAAGGTCTGCAGCTTCACTCCTGAAGTCAGCGAAACCACAAACCCACCGGGAGGAACTAACAACTCCAGACACGCCACCTTTAAGAACTGTAACAATCACTGTGAGGGTCGGTGGCTTCATTCTTGATGTCAGCGAGACCAAGAACCCACCGGAAGGAATCAATTCCAGACACAATTAGACTGCCATCCATATGTATTTCTGGGAAGACAGGCATTTCCTCTCAGGTGCTCAGACAGCGACTCACCTAGACTTCTGAGTAGTGGCCCAGCTGCCCTTCAAGGGCTGTCTGATCACCCCTGGCTCTGTCTGACAAACTCCTCAAATGTTTTCTCACATGGATACCACCTCTTCCCCACCACCTTCAAGATTGTGGGTCAATGGGATAATCATGTCCTGCATCCGTTCTCTGAAGGTCAGGAATACGGACGTGGCTCCCCTTAATGTCTGCCAGATGACGAGGAAAATCTAAGATTCCCTACCTTTCTGCTCCACTGAACACACAGAACTCAATTGAAAGGCCATAACACATTTAAATGTCTGAAATTAAATCTGGAGTTGAAGCAGCAGCATGTTATTACTTTTAATCAGTGCAATGCATGAAAACCCCTTTAGTGAAATCATGATTTTACCTCTATATGTGGAAGGCAGAATTGCCTCCTTCCTTCTTCTAGTCTCTGGAAAATGACAAAGGACTCCTCACCCTGCTTGTCCATTAGAATTGGGAGCTACTTTCAACCCCTGCTATGGCCAGGGTTAGGGTCAGATTTAATTCTTAGGGATGCTTCTTCAGGATTCCACCTTGCATGGGTCTCAGCTATACTTTTCTTAATAAAGGGACAAGCTAAGGGATTAGTAACTATAGTTACCATTTATTAAGCACTTTCTTTATCAGTTAAGGTTTTTAGTAGCACACAATCAAAACTGGTTTGAGCAGAAGGGCAATTTATTAAGGAATATTAGATTGTGCACAGAATCTCCAGCAAAGCTGATGAACAGGATTTGGAAGCTGTGCAGCCAGAAACAATTCCTAAAATCTCACCGCAGAATTGGAAGCAATGGGAACACCACAGCTGCTGCCCTGGGAACACAACTTAAACTGCTAATGCTGAACACTGGATGCCTTGTCTAATTTTTTCTGCAACAGCAATGAAAGGCAAATATTATTATCTTCTTTTTATTTTTATTTTTTTAACTTATAAGTTCAGGGGTACATGTGCAGGTTTGTTACATAGGTAAACTGGTATCATGGGGGTTTGTTGTACAGATTATTCTGTCACCCAGGTATTAAGCCTAGCACCCATTAGTTATTTTTCCTTATCCTCTCCCACCTCCTACCCTTCACCCTCAAGTAGACCCCTGTGTCTGTTGTTTCCCTTTATGTGTCTATGTGTTCTCATGATTTAGCTCCCACTTATAAATGAGAACATGCGGTATTTGGTTTTCTGGGAAATATCATCTTAATTTTACAGATGATATTTGTAACTGAAGTTCAGAGTGATTAGATAGTTTGCCCCCAAACTTAGCTAGAAATGCTGAATTGTAAGTTCCATGACTAGGGATTATATTGTTTTGCTTACCTTATCTTAGTACCTGGTGTAGTGTCTGGTCCATAGTCGGTATTAAATATACTGATGGAATGAATATGTGGGGATAAAATGATGCATATGTGTAGTGAATATTGTTTGTTTGACCTGAACATCTACTCCCCTCCTTTCCCCACACACCTTATTTTGAGTCCATATCCTTTACTCCAGCCAAAGGGTTGGGCAAGTGACTCAGACTTAGATAGTATATGATAATATAATATTATTATTATATCCTCCTGACCATGATAATTGGTCCCAAAGTTGGAAGAATGTGAGTTTGCTCAGGTGCCCCAATATATGGTGAAAATCTGACTGCAATATAAAAGAATGATGCCAATGTGCAGAGAAAAGAAAAAAGTAAGGATGTATGATTCAATTTTCCCATGTTATTAACATTGACCCTTTTATAAGCAAGTACTATTGCTTTAGCCACAAAAGGCAAGTTGAAATTGGTGACTTGTCTTAGGAAGGGGATTTTATTTTAGATGTCATCTTCAATGCCCGAGTAGATGTATGTACTTCAAAAAATATTCCAGAACTTATCTAAGTGTATGTCTGCTCAGTGCTTTTTCCTTTGCCCTTGACAAGTCCCCCTGCATCTTAGCTTACTCACATTTGAATGGAGTCTTTTTTCCCTGTGGTTTCTTCATCCATCCTGTCTCAATAAGTGTCTCTGGGATATTGTTTGTTGGAATAATTGTTGGCTTAAGGATAGAAGAGCGATGTTGGATGGAGAAGAGTAGCTTTTAATGTGGACAATGCTGATTCTGGTGGCCACAGCAGGTTTCAATCTGGGAATCTGGGAGCCCCCACTGGAAGGAGTCTGTTGTGTATGGTTCTTGTCCTGGCCAGGAATAGAACAATCATTTGGGCTAGCTTCTATAATACAACTATGGCAATATTGTCGGTGAAAAACCCAGGCCTCTTGCAGGCGTACAGCCATAGCATGGGACTCTGTGGATACTGGAATGTAATTTGGGAATTTGCTCTATCCAAGGTAGCTCTTGCCTCAGACCATCTTGGCATATCCTTACAGTATCAGGACTCTTTCATTATCAGGACTCAGTTAGCAACCCTTTGTTTCTACTCTAGCTCCAACACTGACAGCACGATCCTCTCCTTCATTACATTTGTGGACCACTGGTTGGCCCACAGATTACCTTACTGAGCACTTGTATCATTCCTAATCCAATCAGTTTTTGCAAAAGGACAGTTGTCACATAGCATGAGCATGGTGACTTATTTTCAAGTAAGCGCTAGTGTTGTTTCCTCTGTAGGGACTATAGATGAAACTGAGAGGGAGAGATACTCTAAAGCTTCAGTGTTGCCATACAAATAATTTGTTTATTATCTAGTCTGAAAAAGCAGCTTGAGTACTTTATGGAGGATATTGAGATTCACGAGTGCAGCAGGTACTTGTCATGCACCAAGCCACTTTCTCTCGAGCCCCCTGATTTTTGTATGTTTCTGGCATCTACACCATGTATATATATACACACACACACACATATATATACGTATATATATATATGTATGCTTTACTCAGGAATTTCTCTGAAGCCAAGAAAACCATTTAGCTTTGCTAGATACAGCCAGAGCAGTAGAGAAAATAACAATCACAATCCACCTTCCTAGAGCAATTCTTAACTAACTAGAGAAGAGAATCAGTGGAGGAGTGTCTTGGCGTCTCTGTCCTTGGGCATGCGTTCTTCATAGTTCCTTAAATCATCTCCAACAGCACTAAGTCTTAGTTGCCCACAGAGGTAACCAGCGATTAATATACTCCATATTGGTTTTTCTCCCTTCTCTGTCTCACTTTTCCCACTTCTTTGCTTTTGATTCTTGGGACTTTGTCTTAAGAACTGCACCCAAGTTCTTGTCTCAAGATTTCATGTTCTTATATCAATTTTCTGACACCACCTGGGTGTCCTACAATTCAGTTCAATTTTGACACTAACTAGCTGGTATTAGCACAGACCCCATGTGAAGAGCCAAAGTCCTTCACAAGTCTGCCTTCACTTCAGATGGTAATTGCGAGTCGTAGGGATCACCTATATTTCTAATTTACTGGCTATAAATTCAGAGAGTTCTGTGATCCCCTCATGTTTAATAATTGGCTAGAACGAATTCCACAGAATTCACTGAATGTGCTATATTTATGACTACAGTTTTATTATGAAGGATACCACTAAGGAACAGCCAAATAGAAAAGATGCATAGGACAATGTTATTAGTCTGTTCTCATACTGCAGGTAAAGACATATCTGAGACTGGGTAATTTATAAAGAAATAGAGGTTTAATAGACTCACAGTTCCATGTGGCTGGGGAGGCCTCACAATCATACTGGAAGGTGAAAGGCACATCTTACATGGTGGCAGACAAGAGAGAATGAAAGCCAAGAAAAAGGGGTTTCCCCTTAAAAAACCATCAGATCTCATGAGACTTACTCACTACCATGAGAACAGTATGGGGAAAACTGCCCCCATGATTCAATTATCTCTCACTGGAGCCCTCCTACGACATGTGGAAATTATGGGAGCTATAATTCAAGATGAGATTTGGGTGAGGACACAGCCAAACCATATCAAACAAGATCTAGGAAAAGGAGACACTAAGCTTCCATGCCCTTCCCTGGTGGCGTCTGGGTGTACCACTCTCCCTGCACATTCATGCTTTTATCAGCCAGAATGCTCCACTGAGTTTTAGCATCCATAATTTTTATTGGCGTTTTATTACACAGGTGTAATTGATAAACTAATTGCCACATGATTGAACTCAATCTCCAGCTTCCCCTCCTTTCCCTGGAGATGAGGCTGAGTCAGAGTTCTAACCCTCTAATCATGTGATTAGTCTTCCTAGTGACTGGCCCACATCCTGAACCTATGTAGGGAGCCTGCCATATGCCATCTCATTGGAATAACAAAGATACCCCTATCGCTCAGGAAGTTCCAAGGGTTTTTGAAATTCTATACCAGGAACTGAGGACAAAAATTAGATTTATGTATTATACCACAGTTTTACTTTGGGTGGAATTCAAACTAAAACACGAAGTTTTTACACCCACACCCAACACCTAGATAAAAGCACTTAGTTGGCAGGTTCCAAGCTTTCCTCATGAATTGAGGGAGAAGTCATAGAAGTTGATGGAACTCCATCATGGAAGGCCTTAGATGTCATGTGTACAGTGAAAACAAGTGATAATTACTTTGATTTTCTAGGTTTGGCATAATTGAATGAAAGTATTGTCCTTGAATACCTATCAGCAAATGCTGAAGTGAGAATCCTGAATAAGAGTTCCTAGATGCCATATGGGCATCTGTAGTTAGGAACAACAGTCAAGACGGACATCCAGGGCCCGGGAGGCTCTGGGAGCCCTGCCAATGTTAACCAGCAAAGGATCTAACATAATCTTTATTTGTAGAGAAAGTCCACTCTTGTCTCCTAGGACTGAGAGGTCTTGCCCATTCCAGTGCATTTTAGAGCCTCTAGTACACCCTGGTTCCATGTGTCTGTACACCCCATGGGGTACATGAGCCATGTTTATTACTATATTTGATGGATAGAGCTGCTGGTCCTACTGACCTTCCCCATCCACCTGTGGACTCAGCTTTTTGCCCAACCCTTTCATCTTCAAAGCTTTGATCAATCACTTTCCATTTCCCAGGCCTAAATATGCTCCCATATTTGGCTGAAGACTATTCTGAGTCTCTTCTACCTTCTCAGAACACTCAGTCTCTGTGTTACTATTGTCCCCCCTGGGCTGCTGGTCGTTCTTTCCTTCTGCATTATAAAGAAAGAGCCTGCCTCCGCTTTACCCCTTCACTGCTTGACTCAATAACTTTGCTTTTTCATAATGAGGCTTAATTATAAGTTTTATTGACAGACTTATGTTATGCCACAGGAACCCATCTTGAATCAATTAAAATCAATTAATCACACTGTGATTAACTTTAATTGTGGGATGTTTCCTACACCCAGCAAATAACCATTCACATATGTTTCAATTAATATTTTTACCCCCCTTTGTTGACAAATGATCTATTGTGCTTAAAATTAATTAAATGTTAGCATGGTCCCAATTAACATCACACTAACAATAAAAGATGCCTTGATTGCTAATATTGAGCAAAATCTGTGACAATCTACCACTTACAATGTACAGCATATGTTATTTAAACATGAAGGGGCCTAACCTCTTTGCAAATGCAGTAGATGACTGAATGAGAATGTGAAGCCATGTTTAAAGCTATTGAAAATCTTGGGTTTTGGGGCTCTGACATGAGATAAGCAGGGAAAATAAAACTTTGCCCACTTAGAAATAGTTGCTTATCTTTGTCTGTGTCTGCTTTGGTAAACCAAGATTTAATATCTAGTTTATCATTACTTCATATATAGTTCCTTTTTATTTTATTCAATATTTTATATTATCTTTGTCTCCTCTATCTCTAATAATCATTCTCATTCCCCTCTTTGTTGAGTGGGATTGCCTAAATGCTTTTGTGCTATAAATCCCAGACTGCATCTTTTATTTTCACTAATCTTTTGTTTTTGAGACCAATTTAATTAGGATATGTGGGTCTATTTAATATGCAAATGTAATTTATCCATGCCCACATTGATAAGCATCCAGCTTGTTTCTAATTCTTTGCTTTTATAAGCAATGTGAGGATGAATATCTTGGTGCATCTGAATTTAGGTACCTGTCTGCAATATCTTTCTAGGAAAGCAATCATTAGATCACAGAACAAGTACAAATTACATTCCAGAACTGATCATATTTTACATAGGAGAAAATGGAGGTCTGGAGATGTTAAGCAATTTTTTAAGGTCAAGTTTGTCACTAGTCTTGATCTCAGATCTGAATCTCGGTGTACTGTTTATTTCACAATATGCTACCACCTCAATTTCCCTGACTTCACTGAAATTCTCTAAGTAAAATGTCTCTAGTATGATAGTTTCATTGTGTTCTAGCTTGGAATCATCCTTGTTTTAGTCACCTTAAATAAAGAGTTGACGTTTAATATGTAAGTTGCAACTTACTTGGAGACGTATGCAATTATTATCAGGCAATGACATTGGGAACAAAATCCCAAACTCTTCTCTTCAAAAACATCTGCCTTTATTATTGAGCAAAAGCCTACAAAACCAGTCAAATATTTTGGAATAGGTGATAGAGACATCATAATATAAACCTAGGATATCAAATTTCCTCTCACAAAAGAGGCAAAACATTGCTTCAAAGATCAAAAAACATAATTCCCACATTTATTTTTACAAATAACCTTGCCCTGAAGATTGTGTACATGTGTGTCTTTGAGAAATATACAATGATATAAATCTTTTAAGCTCTTAAAAGCTTAAACAGCCTTTGGAACTTTATATTTCTTTTGGGTGTCTGGAAAAGGTTTTACTGCTAAAATGCCATCCCTAGATACATTTGCTTCCTCCCTATCACCCCTGCCTCAGTTCACATTAATTCCTAAAAAATTAATTGAGCAATTGCTGAGTCTAAACACTTGATTACAGAAAGAATACACATTCTGTGCCATTACAGATGGCAAGATAGATGGAAGTAAGTAACATATTTGAATGCTGAGCCAAGGGCTCTGAGTGACCAGATAGAACCACTGAATCAGCTAGAGTGAGTAGTGGGTACAGAGGTGATATTTGAGCTAGACTTTAACAGGTGTGTAAGAGGTAGGCAGGCCGAGAAAGGGAGGAAGGCATTATAAGGATAGAAGAGAGCAGATCCCATCTTTTTCCTCCTGCGCTTACACCCACCGGCTTTTCCTCCTACCTCTACAGTAGCCATGTTCAGAAATAATCCAGTATCCCTGAGGGAAGAGGAACAAATGTTCTACATTGCACCATGCTAAGCATACCCCTCCAGTACTTGTGCCTGTGAAATGCATTTCACGCCTCATCTGTTTCCTAAATGAGATGTGAAAGCAGTTTACACCTCGTTTACATTTGTGCTGTTTTACCAAACAGCATAGATACAGCTTCATCCAAAGTAATGAAATGAGGTCAGTCACCCCTTTCTCTCCTTGGATTGAATCCACACAGTTCTTCAGATCCTCTTCAGCCCATAGTGACTTCCAGGCAAGCGGGAATCTACTAAGTGTTGGGAGAGAAGGTACTAGGAAGGTTGGAGGATGGGAGTTAGCAACTAGACTTCAGTTCCTTTTAGGTAGAGGAAATAGCCTTTCTTTCAAGCCAGCAGTACTTTATTGAGGTCTAATTTATTTAAATAAAATGCAAAAGTTATAAGTGTACAGCTAGAAGAATTTTAACCTTTGCATATATCTGTAACCAACACCCAGATCAAGATATAGAACAATTCTCTTACCCTTGAAAATTATCTCATGTCTTCCCAGTCAATGCTCCACTGTTCTGACATTTTCCCCCATAGATAAATTGTGCCTGTTTTAGAACTTCATGTACATTAAAGCAAAAAATTTGTACTCTTTTGCATCTGGCTTCTTTTGCTCAATAAGTTTTATGAGATTCATGCATGCTATTGTACGTATTAGTAGCTCATGCCTTTGAATTGTTGAGTAATATTTCATTGTATGAATAAACCACAATTTAGTTGTTCTCCTGTTGATGGACATTGGGTTTTTGTTTATTATAAATAAAGCTGCTATAAATATTTTTTGTAAGGTTTTATGGACATATAAATTCATTTCTCTTGAGTACCCAGCTAGGTGTGGAATTTCTGGGTTGTAGTGTACATGTATTTTAACTTTATTAGAAATGGCCAAACAGTGCTCTAAAGTGATTATACCATTTCACACTCCCAATAGTTGTGTATGAAAATTCTGGTTGTTTTTATTGATTCAAGGTAATAAAATTAATTTGGAAATCACTGTGAAGTGGCAGAAACTTATTCATGGAATATGAGAGAAAAGACAAGATTGAATATTTTGGAAGGGAACTGGAACATGAATAGAGTTCCTATGCATGAATATTTATTGTGCCATATGATATCTCTTAAATGTCCTGTTTTGCCTAAAATTCCCTATACTTAAAAATACACAACACACTTTGTCTTCTCTAAATTATACGCCTATAGGATGTAAAAGTAGATGTAAAAGATGCCTATAGGATGTAAAGATGCCTATAGGATGCCTAAAAGATGCCTATAGGATGTAAAGTAGGATGCCTATAGGATGTAAAGTAGGATGCCTATAGGATGTAAAGTAGATGTAAAAGATGCCTATAGGATGTAAAAGTGAACTAGGAGTCACACACCAATAATGCACAAGTAGGTCACTTATATACCTTCACCAAAAGTAGACTGGTAATGTTTCAATTTTTTACCAAACTGATAAACAAATATTTGTATCTTCTGTTTTTATTTTTTGTGCTTGGATTAATAGAGTAGATCATATTGTTTATTTATTTATAGATATTTACTGTTTTTTCTTCATGTGTTGGCTCTTCATATCTTTTTATTATTATTTTTATTATTTTTAAAATGTGGGTACATAGTATGTATATATATGTGGGACATGGGATGTTTTGATACAGGCATGCAATGTGTAATAATCACATCATGGAGAATGGGGTATACATCCCCTGAAGCATTTATTTTCTGAATTACAAATAATTACATTCTTTAAGTTATGTTAAAATATACAATTAAGTTGTTATTGACTGTATTCACCCTCTTGTGCTATTAAATAGTAGGTCTTATTCATTCTTTCTGTTTTCTTTGTACTCATTAACCATCCCCACCTCCCCACTAATACCCCACTACCCTTCCTAGCCTCTGGTAACCATCTTTCTATTCTTTATTCCATTAGTTCAATTGACTTGATTTTTAGATCCCACAAATAAGTGAGGACATGTGATTTTTTTTTTTCTGTGCCTGGCTTATTTCACTTAACATAATGATCTCCAGTTCCATGCATGTTGTTGCAAATGACAGGATCTCATTCCTTCTCTGTCTGAATAGTACTCCATTGTGTCTAAGTACCATATTTTCTTTATTCATTCATCTGTTGATGGACACTTAGGTTGCTTCCAAATCTTAGCCATTGTAAACAGTGCTGCAACAAACATAGGAGTGCAGATATCTCTTTGATATACTGATTTCTTTTCTTTTGGGTATAATATACTCAGGAGTGGGATTGCTGGATCATATGGTAGCCCAATTTTTAGTTTTTTGAGGAACCTCCAAACTGTTCTCCACAGTGGTTGTACTCCTTTACATTAGCACCAACAGTGTCCAAGGGTTCTCTCTTCTCCATATCCTTGCCAGCATTTGTTATTGCCTGTTTTTTGGATATACATAATTTTAATTGGTGTGAAATGATATTTCATTGTAGTTTTGATTTGCGTTTCTCTGATGATCAGTGATATTGAGCACCTTTTCATATGCCTGTTTCCATTTGTATGTCTTCTTTTGAGAAATGTCTATTTAAATCTTTTGCCCATTTTGGGATTGGATTATTAAATATTTTTCCTACAGAGTTGTTTGAACTCCTTATATGAGGTTGGTACAAAGTAATTGCAGTTTTTGCCATTACTTTGCACCAAGCTAATATATTCTGGTTATCAAGCCCTTGTCAGGTGGGCAGTTTGCAAATATTTTCTCTCATTATGTGGGTTATCCCTTCACTTTCTTGATTTTATCCTTGGCTGTGCAGAAGCTTTTTAACTTGGTGTGATCCCATTTGTCCATGTTTGCTTTGGTTGGCTGTGCTTGTGGGTCTTCATATCCCTTTTGCCCATGTTCTCTGGTATTTGTCTTTTTCCTGTTGCTATTTAGATTGCTCTATATTAACTATTGCTTGTCATATATGTTGCAAATAGTTCTCCAGTTTTGTTGTTTATTTTATAAGAATGACTTTTATTATTTAAAAAATGCTACTTGCCCTTCATAAAACATTTAATCAACAGAGAAGATCATAGAAAGGTAAAAATTCTTCCAAATTCCACTTCCCAGATACAAAACAAAAAACAAAACCTAGAAGTAATCAACAAAGTTCTGATGAAAATTACTTCAGATATCTCTCCATGTTTATACACAGATACCCAACTAGGTATGTAGGTAGAGGTTTAGAAATTTACCTAAAAAGTACAAGGTAAGTTGTAATTAAAATGGCTGCACTCAAGGTAAATATTTCTTTATTATAAAACATATTTCTAAACAATTATTATGAAAACTTTTATGAATTTGGAATAATATTCGAGCCACATAATTTGACTTTGGAGTGTACCTTTGGAAATCTTTTCTAAAAAGATGAAAAAATTAGCAAACATATTTTTTTCTGTCTTTCCTCAGCACTTCTAATTTTATTAGTTATTTTAATATTGTCAAGTTTTATAATATTTAAAGCCCTTTTTCTAACTGTAATTCCCACAATTGTCAATTTTTCTTCTATTTTTAAACAGATCATCAGCTTCACCTTGGCATTTCCATTCTTTTTTCTTTATTTTGATTTATTGCTTTTTATGCATATTTTATTATTCTAATAACATCTTTTCATGCAGGGCTCATAGGTGTTGGATTTCCTGAGTTCTTGAATATTTCAGGATATTTCTCAGTTTCATTTGAATTTGAATAATCACTTGGCTATGTATACAATTATTGTCATACCTTCTTTTACTTAGAATTTATGCATATTGCACCATTTTCTACTGATATTAAATGTTGCTTTGGGTAAAGCTGAGATCAATAAAAACCTCACCAAATCCCTCTCCAACACACACACACACACACACACACACACACTCACATCCCCCCCACCCACACACACCCCATAAGTATATATATAACTTTCCCTTTCTGTCTAGATGTCCTTTTGAGTCTTTCCCCTTTTATATATATTTATTTTAGTGATTCCTCTAGAGATAACAACATATATATCTGTCTTAATCAAAGTCTAATGTTATTTGGAACTTTTGTCTTCTTCCTAGACAATGTTAAAAATGTTTATCTAACATCTTATCAACTTATGTGAGTTGTTGTATTTGTTGTACATTTGCATTCTCTCTGTGTTTTAAACCATATAAAACACAAAAATATGCATTTAGGTTGACACATATTTAGCGTTTTGTTGCTCTTTATTTCTTTCTTCATCTCCAAGCTTCCATATGAGATCATTTTCTTTCTGCCTGAAGAACATCCTTTGCTATTTCCCTAAATGTGGTCTGGATCTGTTGCTAATGAATTCTTTTAATTTTTGTCTTTATTTCACCTTCATTCTCTGAGTATGTTTGCTGAGTATTGAATTCTAAACAGATACTGTTGTCTTTCAGCACTTTGAAGTTATGTGTCAGTTGTCTTCTCATTCTGTTGTTTTTAATGAGATGTTAGTCACCTATCAGCCTGATAGTCACTCGTTGTAATGAGGAGTCTGATGCCATATTAAAAAATATTTGACTGCTAACAATTTTTAAGACTCACTCCATCTTCTTTCCTTTCTGCCCCACATTTGGACAAGTTGATAAGAAAGCTTGAGTGCATCCTCCTTTGGCACCAGCCGCACTCAAACCATGTGAGTCTCTGCCCATGTGAGGAAACTCTCACCCTGTCCCACCCTCTAAACACAGTAAAAACCTAGGCCACTATTTTTTTTCCTTGCTCTCTCAAGCCATTTCAGACCTGCTTGAGAGGCTTGCTCTGCTCTCCCCAGAGACCTCAATTATGTAAATAATACACCTCTTCATACTCTTTTAATGTGTGTGCAGCACCTTCAGTCTTGACATGTGAACCAAATTTTGGGTTGGGGTCCATCTGCCTCTGTAAGGGACCACAACACTTTTCTAAAGACTCTCTTTTATTTAGTTTCATCAATTTTATTATGAGAAGCTTAACTGTTTTTTTTTTTTAATTACTCCGTTTAGGTTTTCTTGAACCTGTAGCTTAAAGTTTTTCATCAGTGTTTAAAAAAGCTCTTACCCTACTGGGTGCAGTTGGTCACGCCTGTAATCCTAGCACTTTGGGAGGCCGAGGTGGGTGGAACACAAGGTCAGGAGATCGAGACTATCCTAGCCAACATAGTGAAACCTTGCCTCTACTGAAAATACAAAAATTAGGTGGGCGTGGTGGCACGTGCCTGTAATCCCAGTTGCTCAGGAGGCTGAGGCAGGAGAATTGCTTGAACCCTGGAGGCAGAGGTTGCAGTGAGTCAAGATTTCACTGCTGCACTACTCCAGCCTAGCAACAGAGAGAGACTGTATCTCAAAAAAAAAAAAAAAAGTTCCTACCCATAATTGCTTCAAATATTGCTTCCGTACAGTCCTTTCATTCTGAGATTTTATGATGTCAGTGTTTCTTACTTTTTTTCTAACCCCTTTCCTTTATTTCTCATCCTTTTATCTTTCCATGTTTCACTTTTGATATTTTCTTCTAAACTTGCTTCCATTTCAATAATTCTTTTTTCACCAGTGTCTAAACCTGTACATAATATTCTTGATTTAGCTAATTGTATTTTTCAGTTCAAGAATTTTGATTTGGTTTAGTTTCATAATTCTTAATTATCTTTCAAAATCTTCAATCTTGTATTTTATCTCCTTGAATATATTAAGGATGGTTATTCTAAGTTTGTTTGGGAACTCCATTATCTTAAACTTCTGTAAGGTGTTTTACTTGCTTCTTGTTTCTCTTGGTTTATTCTTTGTTTGTTTGTGTTTTAGTTTAGATTTTTTGCCTCCTTATTTCTGTTTGCTTTTAATTCTTGAGTGTCCAGTTGGAGAACTGGCCTGAAGTACCTACTCTGTTATTATCAAAAGTGGAAGCCTGAGTCTCTAATTTATTTTATTTTTATTCTTGATGTTTGGTACTTTTATTACGATAGAATTGCCGATGAATATTCTGTAATCAATTACCTCTACTACTCCCCCTCAGGATGTAATATTTCTTTATTCTAGGCAAATTTACTTCTACTATTGTTAATTTTTTTGTTCTTTCTCAGGATACCAATTATATATATATAATGTATATATATGTATATATGTGTATATATGTATATATATACACAAACACACATACATATATGTATGTTGATTCTTCTTTGCT
Source organism: Pan troglodytes (assembly GCF_028858775.2). Taxonomy (NCBI): domain Eukaryota; kingdom Metazoa; phylum Chordata; class Mammalia; order Primates; family Hominidae; genus Pan; species Pan troglodytes. Next base: position 38,345,235 of record NC_086015.1, read on the forward strand.
TTTAGTTTATCAGTCCTCTTAAAAATATTTGAATATCTTTGTTCTTTTTCTGACTGTTTGAATAATTACCTGAACCCTGTTAGGGTCTTGGCTGTGTTTTAATTATATATATATAGATAGATAGAGTCAATAGAGTTCTGCTTTTAATATGGCTTTAATCTCTGCAATGTTTTCATTTTTCTTTTACATTTCTACTTGAGCTTTATCAGCTCACTTTATTACTCCTTTTATTATCTTATAATCTCTTTTGAAGCTTTTGAACCTTTAGTTCTCTTTTTGAAGTAGTTTTTTATTTTTATTTTATTATTTTATTTTACTTCTTTATTTTATTGAAACAGAGTCTTGCTCTGTTGCCCAGGCTGGGGTGCAGTGGTGTGATCTTGGCTCACTGCAGCCTCTGCCTAAGAGATTCTCCTGCCGCAGTCTCCTGAGCAGGTGGGATTACAGGCACCCGCCACCACGCCTGGCTAATTTTTCTGTTTTTAGTAGAGACAGGGTTTCGCCATGTTGGCCAGGCTGATCTTGAACTCATGACCTCAAGTTATCTGCCCGCCTTGGCCTCCCAAAGTGCTGGGATTACAGGCATGAGTCACTGCACCCGGCCTTGTAGTCCTTTTTTAAAAGAAAGAGTTTTGTGTAATTCTTTGAGACTTTGAAGAATTATTTGCATGAGTCTTTCTTCTATTTCCTTATGGATGCCTTTTATCTTGTGTTATTTTCCTTTTTTCTTCTTTATTATTATTTTTTAATGAGTAGATTTGAAGCTGGTCCATTTTTATTTATAGCTTATCTTTACATGGGATCAACTAGTTATTGTGTGTGGAGCAACTTGGTGTAAGGGTTGACACAAAGCTATCCATGACTTGAATTCAAGATTGTAGCCTTAAACACTCTGTCATTTAATCTGTAATCTGCTTTACCCTGGGGTTAATTTTTGCCCTTAGCTGTTGAAAGTTAATGTTCAGTATGGCCCACAGAAATTCCCTTTAGTTCACTAGCTTTCTGGGTTATTATCTGGCGTTTGTGTCCTTCCCACTTGCTTTCTTTTTGCTTCACCTCTGGAAGTCTTGTTTGGTTAGGGCTCTCAGAAAGCACATTGGCCAGACTTGAAAAAAAATTGGTGTACTGTTCTTGCAACACCTGGAATTATAATTTAGGCAGCCCTTGGGCAGGAGCACAGTCCAAATCTAAAGGCAGATGCTTGTTTCCTAGGCTGATGCCCAGCTGCAAGTGATGGGTGTTCTTTCAGAGAGGCCTCAGGCAGTGTCATAGGATTGGGTTCATATTGGACTTCTGCATGCCATCGGATATGCTGATAATTATCAAGAACCCGTGGGAAGCTCTCTCTAGTCAGCCCCAAACCAGCTCTTTGAGCTGACTTTTTCCTTGAACCAATCCTCCAAGGACCTACTCTCTTTTGCTTTTTATTCTCAATAGTAGCCAATTTGCACTACAACACTGGATTTTCCTCTTTCAAAACTTAGTAGTAAGAGAAACTCAGTCTCTTCAGCTTCTTTGAAACAAATACTAAAACCTTTGTGTTTTAAGAATTTTGTTGTTTATTCTTCTGGGAAGGAGTTATTTCAGAGTTAACAAAATGGGAAAGCAATAAAGTCTAATAAACTGTGGAATCCTTATCCAGGGTTATAGAATCTTTGACTTCTTTCTGACGGCAGATTAATGTAAGGTCTTTGGCTGTATTGTAGAATGGTGTAATGAGCCAGAAACTGGGTTCTAGCTTAAAACTCTGGTTCTACCATGTTCCAATTGTATGATTTAGGAAAGTTACTTATCCTTGTTGTTCTTCAGTTTTATCCCCATTAAATGGATATGATAATAGTACCTACCTCCTGGTATTATTAAGGTTTAAATGAGCTACTACTGTAAAGGGTACCATGCTGTGCCTGGTACACAGTATGATGAGTTCATTGAAACTTTGCTATTATTAGGTCCCCTGATTTTCTTCCAAACATGCAGGCTAGTAGCCTCATCCTTACATTTCCCACTCTTCTTGGAAAGAAGAAGGGTCCTGGTAGAGGAATAGTTCTCAAAAAGATTATTTACTGACAGAAACTCTTCCTCCACAAAGGCATTTTCCTATAGGGATTCTAAAATCAAGAGGATTCTTCCTGTACAAGGACCTTTCCCCATGAGGACTGTTCCCTATGAGGACACTTCCTCATGAGGACATTTTCCCTTTAGGAACCCTTTCTTCCTGAGGTTCCTCTACCCATGAGAAATCTTCTTCCATGTGGACCCTATTTCTATAAGGATCTTTTCCAATGAGGACCTTTCCCACATGAAGACTAATCCCCTTGCCGAGAAATAGGGAAAATGTCCTTCATCCCCTAGGATGACATTTTCCCCATTAAGTCTTGTCTCCCTTCTGCATAAAGATACTTAGTAAGTTGTTTTTTTTTTTTTTGAGATGGAGTCTCACTCTGTCACCCAGGCTGGAGTGTAGTGGTGTGATCTCGGCTCACTGCAACCTCCGCCTCCTGGATTCAAGTGATTCTCCTGCTTCAGCCTCCTGAGTAACTGGGACTACAGGTGCGCACCACCATGCCTGGCTCATCTTTTGTATTTTAGTAGAGACGAGGTTTCACTGTGTTGCCCAGGCTGGTCGCGAGCTCCAGAGCTCAGGCAATCCACCCGCCTCAGCCTCCCAAAGTGTTGGGATTACAGGCATGAGCCACCATGCCCGGCCAATCCTTAGTAACTTTAAGAGAACTATTCCTCTATCAGAACTCTTGCTTTTCAAGGATTCTTCCCCTGAAAAGTGGCCTCAGGAGACCCTGTGGGGAAATTAGCATCTAATTTTTGGACAATTTCCCTTCCTAAGAACTGCCAGCCAGATCATTAGGCCTCAGTCCTTGGCCAGGCATGGCCTGTGTTGGCATTGTGCACATTTGACCAAGAGCCTTCTCTTTGATTTTGGTATGCATCTGGCTTTGGGGAGATAAGTGGTAGCAGCTAGGTATGGACCAGACCGTCATTGTAACAGTAGCCTTGATTATATTCCATTTTTCTGGGCATGCCATGATAGGAAAGTGGGATATACAGGTCACATACCAATTAGGTCAGGATGCCCTGGCAGCAGACTTACTTGTGGGACATCACAGCAGCAGGAACACAGAAGAAGGGCATAACAGGGTAACTAACTATTCTTCTCCATGAAGAATATATGGTGCTTGACAGAGGAGTAGGGTACTATGGTTCTGATTCTCAATGAGCTATTAACCTAGAGGAATTGGAGGAGTAAATTATGGAATATAAACAAAGTGGAATGAATAAGTACTAAATTCAACTATTTTGTTCATTCACATTCAATTAAATATATTGTTTCAAATTGTGATAATTTGCAAGGAAAAGCATAGTATTCTAGATAGAAGTATAGTATGTATCAAGACCTGGGGCATTGAAAGGAAGTCAAAATCCATGGCTTTTTTTTCCTGGAAAAGTCTGGCAGGCCCCTGTGTCAGGAGCATAGAGTTGGTAAACAGAAATTGTGAGAGATGAAGCAGGATAATCCTTTTAGGTTCAGACCCTGAGAAGCTGTGCTAAGGATTTTTGATGGGATTGTGTAAACAATGAGAATCTGGAACAGATTGTTCAGGAAGGAAGTGGTCCAAATCACACAGGAAGAAGACACACCTGTTGGTTGTATGGAGACCTGGAAAGTGAGAGAGTAAAAGAAAAGGAGTGCATTAAGATGCCATCACAAGAACTGAGCCCCAAATGCTGAAGGCCTGGGTAAAACAGCACCTGTGGAGCAGGAAAAGAGAGGGTGGATATGGATATGAAAGCTTGAACAGTCCCCCCTCAGTGATCGGAAGTGTAAGAGAGAGGATAATCAGAGATAGCTGAAAGCTTTTAGTATAGGTGTCTTTTTTGGAAATTAAGAATCAGTCTTCTTTTTTTTTCAGGGTCTCACTCTGTCACTCAGGCTGGAGTGCAGTGGCACAAACATGGCTTACTGTAGCCTTGACCTCCCAGGCTCAAGCTATCCTCCTGCCTCAGCCCCCACACCCATCTCCCAAGTAGCTGGGACTATAGGCACACACCCACCACACCTGGCTAGTTTTTGCATTTTCTGTAGAGATGGGTTTCACCATGTTGGCCAGGCTGGTCTTCAACTCCTGAGCTCAAGCAATCCCCCTACCTTGGCCTCCCAAAGTGCTGGGATTATAGGCATCAGTCACCATGCCCAGCCAAGGATCAGTCTTATTGAATGAAGTGTCACTTACTTGCCAAGACCATTATGGACACACACCTTTGAACGTAGTGTGTGTGGGGTGGTGATGAGAACTCTGGGCTAGGAATTAGAATACCCAAGTCCACTATTTACCTAACTGAAAACAAAACTGTTAACCTCTTTAGGCCTTGATCTCATCTTTATTAATATGCATGACTTACTGATCTTTTCAGGTGAGGACAGTCTGTTCTGAAGGTCTACACATTAATGCTTCCTATTGGGAATTCAAATCGGCAATTTGTTCTTCTTCTGGTTGTTTGAATCTTCAAAATAGAGGGAAGACACCTGGATGAAACATTTTCACAGACTCTGCAATTCCCTTAAGAGGATCCCAGAGCCCTTAAGCTTCTCTTAGATTCCTCTGAGTTTTTTCAGCCCAAGGACTGTTACCACATGTCCTCCATCTTGCCCACAATTTTAGCAGGTGTGTGTAGGTGGAGCTCAAAGTTAAAAATAACTCCAGTAAACTCACATATCTTTTTTCACAAATTGCTGTTCAGTTGAAACTCTTAAATAGCCAGCGTTTTGCTGAGTGGTTAAACAGAACTAGAAACAGAGACAGTGGTGCCACTAATAACTACACTGTGCCTCTACCCCCTCACCCTAAAACCAACCTCCCTAAACCACATAGTAGCAACGTGATAATTACCTACATACATAAAGCACCAAAAGTATGATGTAATCTTTATTGGCAATGATTCCAATGTTGGATCACATGCTGAGAAAAAGGGTGTAACACTAATGAGCTTCTTAGAGCATAAATTCCAACAAATAAGTTATGTAGCTTCAGTACCTTAAATAAGAGAGCAGCCTGGCTCCAGAACCAGGGCAAGACTGAGAGGGGAATACCCAGTTCTATCACCTTGGGAAAGTCAATTCAATTATTTGGTGATCTAAACTTGCTAATCCCATATTGGTTTAATTGTTGGTGGCCTTGGAGATACGAGGCAAAGCTATAGAAGGAAGGGATGTCTGCTGAAGGACTCAGATGAAGGATCACTTTGCCATTTCACGTGACTGAAGAATGTTTCATGGGGTTACTTTGAAACCCACCGAAATATCTGCATACTGGAATGCACTGGACATACGATTTTAAGCACATTGAAACAGAGTAATAGACTTCTCCCAACTTCTGTTCTATACAGCCATCTAAGCCCACAGCACTAATTCTTTCATTCTTTCACACCTTCATGAATGTGATCTATTAACAAAGAAATTCCTATATCATGGCTATGAATTAGCAAATGGTATCATCCTAAAACTTTAGAGATTTATGGGAAGAAACAGTAGAGATAAGAATGAAGAAAAAAAGAATGGATTAGTTTCCATTATCCTCATAGAGACGAATTGCCTACCTAGGAATTTAAGAAGACCCCTGGCAAACCAAACCAAACCAAACCAACCAAACAAAAACCTTGATAAATTCCTCCTGACTGAACAAACAGGGCCTAGAAATGAGGATTAGTTACTGGCAATGAATATATGTGAGGAGCAAATTATAATCATGTTAGAGCTTCCAACAAACCCTATACAATGTTCAAGGATTTATACAGAGTGGGAATAATCCTGCAGTGGCACCCCAAATGGCCTGGGATGTGCACGTTGAACTGAAGGTCATGAGAATACTAGGCTAGTTTAGAGCGGGGGTTCTTGTCTCAGTGGGTTTCCTTCTGTTTGGTTAGGTAGAAAGTTTGGGGAAGGGAGAAAAGGCTTAGGAGTTGGAAAGAATGTTTAGCCCCAAGGATGTTTCTGTTCAAATCTGGTTTCTTCTGCCTGTATTCACCGACATACACCCATACCCATACTGTCTCTCAAAATATTACTATTTCTCAATAAATTCAAATTTTTTCTTTTTCTCACAGTCTTTTCCTAAAGATTTGAACACTATTATATTTGCGCCATATAACCTTCAATAGCACATAGGTCCTTAAACTAAACAAACATAAATATCCTACCATCACATAAGAATGAATAAACATAAAAACCTTCACCAATATTTCTATATATAGTATCTGTAACTGTTTATCTATCTATCTATTATCTATCTATCTATTTATCTATCTATTATCTATCTATCTATCTATCTATCTATCTATCTATCATCTATCTATAAAAATAGTAATAACAAGGATACCAGTATGGACAAATAGTCCATTAAAAAAGAACTTATTGCTATTAAAAGAATAAATAATAATTCAATGAGATCAGAGAGAAGATTGAGTCAATAAAACAAAAGTAGAGAATCATGAAACAATAATTTTTCATGGAAATAGGAAAAAGTTCTTGGAGACAAAAAATTAATTGGAATTTAAAAAAGATCTTCAAAGAAGTCTATTGCAGTAGGACTTCTGGACTAACTTGAATAATTTATCTGTTTCATATTTCATTTTCCATTAGCCTTCCCAAAAGCTTATGTAGCTAGAACTCAGATAAAACAAATTTACCAAAAGAAAAAGAGTCTCAATTGTTTGGTGTTGTGAACACAGAAAGAAGGTTTGCTCCAGTCCCTGGCCAGGTGAATACCAGAGAAAGCTAATACTTTCCCTAATGATGGATATGGCGTGGCCATGAACCTGCTCCTTGTGAACTCTGCTTTTTATCATCTGCAGAGACCACGGAAGTGTGGATATATTAATCAAATGCAGTAATCCCATTATTTGTCTACAGACCAGCCCTTTTATAGCATTTCTTTTCTCCGTACTTGTTTATCAAAACAGGCTCAGATTTGCACTTCCTCAGGGATGTAACATCAGAAGTGAGAAATTGTTTTTCAGCAACTGATATCCTCCTAAGAATATCCAGAAGAGTGGGGTTGAATTATTCTTAATTTCTTTGTTTTTTAAGGAAACAAAAGTTGACTAATGATTAGGGTGACCATGTAATGTATTTTCCAAACCAGACCCTTTCTAAGAGTGAAAATAAGAACCATTAGTTGTGCTAGGAAAATGGGCAAAATGAGATTAATGAGTCCCTTACCTATAATAAAAATAAAAACATATGTCTACCCAGGTTTCATTGATTTATCACACATTTCAGACCAAAACACAATGTCCAACACAAACTTAGTCATGTGATTTTAATTTTAATTTTCTTTTGAGGGAAAAACATGTATTAATCTATTGAAAAATGCTCTATGGAGGCTGACACATGCTTTCTTTTTTCTCTGATCCTTCTAAGGTAAGACAGTCATAAAGAAAACTTAAATAAATCAGTTACATGAAATAATGAACAATGATGCCCCTCACAGGAAACAGATTTAGGAGCCTGGTAACTGCAAGAGAAATACTCCCATAGCTCAGAGAAAAATGAAGATATTAAAACTTTGTAAGAAAAGATACATGGGGAACAGATGTAGGATATCAACTATACTTACAACAAAACTTAGAGAAAGAGCAGACTGTAAAACTGAAAATAAGAGACAACTGTGTAAAAGTACATTTCTCTAAGATTAAAACGAAATACAATCCCACCAAAACCAAATCTAGAGGTATGAAAGATTCACTAAGGTCTAGACAAGATGAATAAATAGACACTCATTCCCCAAGATAGCCTAAAAATATTTTGAAATTCTAGGAATAAAGAAAAACCAAAATCCAAATCCAATACATGTCCATACAAGACAAAGGTAAAATAAAAAGTAAGCAATCATTTATTTATTCAGCAAGCATTTCCTGAGTACTGTGATGAATTGTGTTGTTCCCAAATTGCTGCCCTACCCAAAAAAGGATTAATACATCCCTGCTTGTTGCTTTGTGACTTGCAGTGTTTCCCTGTAGGAGAAACATGGCTCCCTGTTGTTCTTAGGCTTACCCATATGACTTCTTTTGGCCAATGGATTATGAGCAGGAGTGTTGTGTACAACATCTAAGCAGAAGATTTAAGAATGAGCTTTACCTGTGGTTCTGCTATTGTTCTTTCCTTTCTGCCAGGAGAAAAGATGTCCTAGATAGGATCTGCTCTATCAGCATGGATTCTGGGATTTAAAAAAAGATATAAAGAGACCTACAGCTGTAGAACAGAGTTTCAGCCTACCTGCTGCCAACACATAATGTGACTGAGATAAACTCTTGTTGATTAAATCAACTGAGCAGTTAGTTACCGGTTTCAGCAGTATAACAAAAAAAAAAAAAAAAAACTGACTAATAAAAGTTCCTAGGATGTTCCAGTTACTCTGCCTGGTGCTTGAAAATTAGCCGTCACGAATCTGCATGTTCATAGAACTTAGACTCTAGTAAGTTCTAAGTTGTATTATTATTTTCCTAAAGAACTAAAAAAATCAACTGCAAAAGTAGTAGGACTAATAAAAGAGTTTCCTACAGTGGCTAGTTAGAAAAATATGCATATAAAACACAATTAGGTTTATTCATACTTATGGATATTATTAGGAAAAATATCTCTGTCTTCATAGCAAGAAAATTATATAACATCCAGGAATATATAGTCAACAAGAAATGTGGCACAAGGAAAACTTTACTAAGAGATACAAAGTGAATGAGAAGATTTAGCACTGTGAAAGTATTAATTTTCACCCAAGTAACTTATACACTTACTGTAAGGAAAAAGCTGAAGTTTAGAAATTGTAAATAACTTACTTGAGGCTGCAGTGCCAGCAAGAAGAGAAGTCAGACTCTGAAATCTAATCTCTCAGACCGTTTTCATAATTTCATATAGCGCCAACCTGCTAAGAAACAAAATGTATGTGTTTTGGAATAAAGGTAACATTTAACCCTAAAATTCCACGAGGAAAGCAGGTGTATATGTTCTGACTAAGTGAGAGAATCATTAGTTTAATTCAGACCTTCCTCAAAGGTTTCTTTTCTATTGCTTTCTTCACACATGGATAACTCCAGGTACATCATCCACATCATCTAGATGCTGGAAGCATTGCTATTTTCAACAAAAATAATCCTTATTCAAAGTTTCAGTAGTGTTCTGGCTGAATCTTCAGACACCAATGCCACTTCCCTGATGGATCCCAGGGCAACTACTACATTCTTGAGGGCCAATACTGACTTTTGCCCTTGTCCTTGTTCTTGTTCTTGATGATATTTATCAAGTAGTTTCAGTAGTCACTGAAAGCTGTGGATCCCGTGCCTTGCCCTCTCTCCTGTGGTTGCTCTTGATAATGTATGACAACCATGTCCTAATTCATGTGCTTATTAGTCATGACTCTTTGCACTTTCTCCAATGTCACCTTGGTCACTTTTGGTGCTTTTTGATACTCTGGCCCAAGAGACTAGGGTTTTTGATACCTGGTGCTATGAACCTTTTTTTGTGGTTCTCAAACAAGGTAAGCTTGAGAGTTTAATTTTTTAATTATTATTTTTTAATTGACAAGTAAAAATTGTGTATATTTATAGTATACAACATGATGCTTTGATACATTGTGTATACATTGTGTATACATTGTGAATACATTGTATACACAGTGTATACATTGTGTATACATTGTGAAGTAGCTGAATCAAGCTACTTATGCATTACATACTTATTTTTTACAGTGATAACATTTAAAATCTACTCTCTTTGCACTTTTCAGGCATACAACATATTGCAATTAGCTGTAGACATCAAGAATGTACAATAAATCTCATGAACTTATTGCTCCTCTCTGACTAAAATTTAGTGTTTTTTTTGACCAACGTCCCTCTCCCACTCCCCAGTCTTTGGTAGCCATCATTTTACTCTTCATTTCTATGAATTCGAGTTTTACCCTCCATATATAAGTAAGATCCGGTGGTATTTGCCTTTCTGTGCCTGGCTTATTTCACTTAACATAGTGACCTCCAGGTTCATTTATGTTGTTGGAAGTGACAGAATTTTCTTCATTTTTAAGGCTGGATAGTATTCCATTGTGTTTATATACACCATATTTTCTTTATCCATTTATTTATTGATGGATACTTAGGTTGATTCCATATCTTGGGTATTGTGAATAATGCTACAGTAAACGTGAGCGTATAGTTAACTCTTTGACGTCTAATTTCAGAACCTTTAGATATATACATAGAAGTGAAATTGCTGGATCATATGGTAGCTTTATTATTATTTTTTTGACAGGACCTCCATATGGTTTTCCACATGGCTGTACTAATTAACATTTCCTCCAACAGTGTGCAAGGGTTCCCTTTTCTCCATATCCTCAACAGCACTTGCTTTTTTTTTTTTTTGTCTTTTTGATGATATCCATTCTAACAGCTATGAGGTAATAGATCATTATGGTTTTAGTTTGGGTTTCTCTGATAATTAGTGATGTTGGGCACCTTTTCATATACCTGCTGCCCATTTGTGTATCTTGTTTTGAGAAATGTCTGTCCAGGCCTTTTGTCCATTTTTAATCTGTTGTTTTATTTTCTTAATGCTGAGCTGTTTGAATTTCATATATTTTGAATATTAACCCCTTATCAGATGTATGGTTTGCAAATATATTCTTCCATTTTGTAGGTTGTCTCTTCACTCTGTTGATTGTTTTCTTTGCTATGCTAAAGCTTTGTAGTTTGATGTAATCCCATCAGTCTATTTTTGCTTTTGTCGCCTATGCTTTCGAGTTCATATCCAACAAGTCCTTGACAAGACCAGCTTCATGTAGTATTTCTCCTACGTTTTCTTCTAGTAGTTTTACAGTTTTAGATGTTATGTTTGTTATTAATTCATTTTGAATTTATTTTTTGTATATAGTTTGAGAAGAGGGTTTAATTTCATTCTTCTGCATGTAGATATCAAGTTTTCTAATCACCAATTTATTGAAGAAGCTACCCTTTCTCCATTGTGTGTGCTTGGTATCTTTTCTGAAAGTCAATTGGCCATAAGTGGATGGGTTCATTTCTGGGCTCTCTATTCGATGTATCTGTTTCTATGCCAATACCATGCTGTGTTGATTAATGCAGATTTGTAGTAAATTTTGAAATCAGGTAGTATGATGTCTTCGTCTTTGTTCTTTTTGTTCAGAATTGCTTTGGCTATTCAAGGTTATTTATGGTTGCATATGACTTTTAGAATTGTTTTGTCTATTTCTGTGAAAAATATCATTGGAATTTTGATAAGGATTGCATTGAATATTTAAACCACTTTTAGTAGTATTTTAACAATATTAATTATTCCAATCCATGAATACAGGATTTCTTTCCATTTATCTGTGTCTTCTTCCATTTCCTTCATCAACATTTTATAGATTTCAGTGTACAGATCTTTCACTGTACACTGTGAAATTTATCTCTAAGTTTTTTTATAGCTATTGTAAATGATATTTTAAAGAATTTCTTTTTTGGATAGTTTGCTGCTAGCGTAATGTAGTGATAGTTTGCATACTAATGATTTCTGTGTGCTGATCTTGTATCTGCAAAAATTAGTAAGCAAGTTGTTTATGAATTCTAACAGTTTTTGGTGGAGTCTTTAGGACTTTGTATAAATAAGATCATGTCATCTACAAACAGAGACAATTTAACTTCTTCTTTTAAACCAGTTTGAATCCCTTTTATTTCTTTCTTTTGCCTGATTGTTCTGGCTAGGACTTCTAGTACTATGTTGAATAGAAGTAGCAAAAGTGGGCAACCTTGTTGTATTGCTTCTGCTCTTACAGAAAAAGCTTTCAACTTTTCACCATTGAGTATGATGTTAGCTGTAGGCTTTCGATATATGGGCTTTATTGTGTTGAGGTACATGTCTTCTATACCTAACTTGTTGAGAGTTTTTATTATGAAAGGGAGTTGAATTTTGTCAAATACCTTTTCCACAACTGTTGAGTGATCACATTTTTTTTCTTTAATTTTGTTAATGTGGTGTATCACACTCATAGTTTTGCATATATCCAGTGATCACAGGAATAAATCCCAGTTGATCATGGTGAATGATACTTTAAATGTACTGTTTAATTTGGTTTGTGGCACTGGGTTGAAAACTTTTGCATCTACTTTCATTAGGCATATTGGCTTGTAATTTTTTTTTTTCTTATAGTGTCCTTCTCTGGCTGTAGTAGCAGGGTAATGCTGGACTTGTAAAATGGGTTTGGAAGTATTCCTTACTCTTAATTTTTTGAAACAGTTTGAGAAGGCTTGGTATTCTTTAAATATTTGGTAACATTCAGCTGTGAAGCTATCAGGTCCTGGGGTTTTCTTTTGTCGTCGGAAATTTTTAATGACTCTTTCAATCTCCTTACTTGTTACTGATCTGTTCAGATTTTCTGTTTCTTCATGATTTAGTTTTGGTCTAGAATATTATCCATTTCTTCCAGATTATCCAGTTTGTTGGTTTATAATTGTTCATAAGAGCCTTTTATGATTCTTTGTATTCCTGTGGTATTAATTGTAATGTCTTCTTTTAAGATTCTGATTTTAGTTTTTTGAGTCCTCTCTTTTTTAGTCTAGTTAAATATTTTTCAGTTCTGTTTATCCTTTTATAAAACCAACTGTTTCGTTAATCTTATCTGTTGTTTTTCTAATCTATATTTTTTTATTTCTGTTCAGATCTTAATTATTTTTTTCCTTGTGCTGATTTTGGGCTTAGTTGGTTTTCTTTTCCTAGTTCCTTGAGATTGACATTTGATTGTTATTTGAGATCTTTCTTCTTTTTTCAAGTTGGTATTTCTTGCTATAAAATATCCCATTAGAACTGCTTCTGCTACATCCCATAATTTTTGGTATGTTGTGTTTTCATTTTTGTTTGTCTCAAGAAATATCTGTATTTCCCTTTTAATTTCTTCATTGACCCATTGGTTGTTCAGGAGCATGTTGCTTAATTTCCATGTTTGTAAATTTTTTGAAGTTTCTCCTATTACTGATTTCAGTTTCATACTATTGTGTTTCAAAAAGATACTTTATATAATTTCAATCTCAAATTTGTTTAAACTTATTTTGTGGCCTAACGTGATCTATTCTGGAGACTGTTTCTTGTGTCTTGAGAAGAATGTGCATTCTGCAGCTGTTGGATAGAATGTTCATTTATCTGTTAGATCCATTTAGTCTAAAGTGTAGTTCAAGTCCAATGTTTCTTTTTTGATTTTTCAGTCTGGATGATCTGTCCATAGTTGAAAGCTGGGTATTGGAGTACCTACTGTTATTGTATTACAGTCTATGTCTCTTTTCGGGTCTATTAATATTGTCTTCACATCTTTAGATGCTCTGATTTTGGATGAATATATATTTATAATTATATCTTCCAGATGAGTTGACCCCTTTATCATATAGAATGATCTTCTCTGTGTTGTTTTACAGTTTCAAATTAGTCTGTTTTATCTAACATAAATACAACTACCCTTACTTTCTTTTGGGTTTTATTTTTATGGAATATCTTTTTCCATCCTTTCACTTTTAATCTATGTGTGTTCTTAAAGGTGAAGTACATTTCTTATTGGCAACACATAGTTGGGTCTTGTTTATGTATTCAGTGACTTTATATATTTTGATTGGATAATTTAATCTATTTATATTCAACGCAATTATTAATAGGTAAGAACTTATTACTGCCATTTTTATTGTTTTCTGGTTGTTTGGTACATCTTTTTTTCCTTTATTCTCTCTTGCTATATTCTTTTTTGATCAGGCAGTTTTCTCTATTGAAATACTTTGATTATTTACTTTTTATCTTTCTCTTTTCCCTTTTCTTTTTTCTTTCCTTTTCCTTTTCCCTTTTCCTTTTTCCTTTCCTTTCCCTTCCCTTTCCTTCCTTCCTTCCTTCCTTCCTTCCTTCCTTCTTTCCTTCCTTCCTTCCTTCCTCCCTCCCTCCCTGCCTCCCCCCGCTTCCTTTTTCCTTCCTTCCTTTTTTTTTTTTTGAGATGGAGTCTCACTCTGTTGCTCAGGTTGAAGTGCAGTGGCGCCATATCAGCACAATGCAACCTCCACCTTCCGAGGTCAAGCAATTTTCCCACTTCAGCCTCCTGAGTGGCTGGGATTACAGGCATCTGCCACATATCTGGCTAATTTTTGTATTTTTAGCAAAGGTGGGGTTTCACCATGTTGGCCAGGCTGGTCTAGAACTCCTGACCTCAAGTGATCCACCCACCTTGGCCTCCCAAAGTGCTGGGATTACAGGAATGAGCCACAGTGCTTGGTTAGTTTTTAACTTTTGTGTATTTACTATAAGTTTTGCTTTGTGGCATGAGACTTACATAAAACAGTTTATAGTTACAATAAGATATTTTAAGCTAATAACAATGTGTCTTTTTTGATAACAATGTGTCTTTGACAGCATAAAAAAACTATACTTTTACTTCATCCCCTTATATTTTATGTTTATGGCACATTTTACATCATTTTATATTGTATATCTCTTAAATATTATAATTATTCTTATTTTTAATAGTTTTATCTTTTAACCTTTATACCAAAAATACAGATAATTTATACACCACTATTACAGTATTGGAGCATTCTAAATTTGCATCTGTACTTTTACCATGGAGTTTTTACTTTCATATATTTTATATTACTACTTAGTGTGCATTCCTTCAGCTTCAGTAACTTCCTTTAGCATTTCTTGCAAGACCGTTCTGATAGTCATAAACTCCTTCAGCTTTTATTTGTCTGGAAAGTCTTTATCTCTTCATTTCTGAGGAACACCTTTGCCAGACAAACTACTCTTGGTTGGCAGTTTTAAATTTATTTAGCAGTTTCTCTCTTTCTTTCTCTTTCTTTCTTTCTTTCTTTCTTTCTCTCTTTCTTTCTTTCTTATCTCTCCCTCTCTCTCTCTTTCTTTCTTTCTGACAGAGTCTCACTCTGTCACCCAGGCTGGAGTGCACTGGCACAATCTCGGCTCACTGCGAGCTCCGCCTCCTGGGTTCATGCCATTCTCCTGCCTCAGCCTCCTGAGTACCTGGGAACACAGGTGCCCGCCACCATGCCCAGCTAATTTTTTGTATTTTTAGTAGAGATGGGGTTTCACCGTGTTAGCCAGGATGGTCTCGATCTCCTGACCTTGTGATCTGCCCGCCTTGGCCTCCCAAAGTGCTGGGATTACAGGCATGAGCCACCATGCCTGGCCTATTTAGCACTCATCTCACTCTCTCCTGGCCTGTAAGGTTTTTTTGTTGAGAAATCCGCTAACCTTAGTGAAACGTCCTCATATGTTATTTGCTTTTTTTTGTTTGTTTTTTCTATTTCTGCTTTCAGGGTCTGCTGTCTGTTTTTGATTTTTGACCAACCATTATATGTCATGATGTATAGTTTTGTTTGGATTGAATCTGATTGGAGACTTTTGGCTCCTATACTTGGATATTTGTATTTTTCTCCAGATTTAGAAATTTTTCTATAACATTTCTTTATATAATCTTTCTGACCTCTTTTCTCTCTCTTTTAAAAACACCCATAATTTGAATAATTGTGCTATTGATACTGTCCCACAAATACCATCAGCTTTGTTCATTCTTTTTTCTCCTCTCACTATATATTTTCAAATAACCTGTCTTCAAGTTTACAGATTCTTTTTCTGCTTGATCAGTTCTGCTGTTGACACCCTTTATTGTATTTTTCATTTCACTCATTATATTTTTTTCCTCCAGAATTTGATTTAAAAAAATTATAATTTTACTGTTAAATTTCTCATTTCGGCCCCATTTACTGTTTTCCTTTTTTTAAAAAAAAATTTTCTCTGTATTTTCTTGAATTTATCTGAACTTTCTTCAAGCAATCATTTTGAATTCTTTGTCAGTCATGTTCTATATCTTCATTTCTTTGGGGTCAGCTACTGGAAAATTATTGTGGGTTTTTTTTTTTTGGCAGTGTTATAGCTCCTTGGTTTTTAATGTTTCTTTTTGCCATACATTGATGTTTGGCCATTTTTTTGAGCAGTCACTTCTTCCAGACTTGATGGACTTTTTATTTTAGAAAGACCTTCCCCTATGGGGTGTGTGTGTGTGAGCGTGCTTGCTGGTTATGATACAGTGGTTCTGGCACCAGTGAAAGCTCTGGCAGCTGATGTGGGCATTGACAGTGATTTCAGGGATCCTCAGAGGTCATGACTCTGTTTGTTCAAAGTGACAATGAGGGTTTTTGGGGTCTTTGGTGATGATGACTGCTTAGGATTTCCTGATCTCTTTTTCTCCGACTGGGAAAGTTGTGGTTGAGGAGATTTTTCCTAGTCTTGTGTCTGGCTTATAGAGCCACTCATGGTGGCAATGGCTCTGGTGTCTGATAAGCGATATCCGTAAGGTAGCCATGTTGCTGAGATTTGAATCCAAAGCATGCATGGAGAAATTATAGGTCCTGGATCTGAGGCAGTAATGGTACTGGAACCAGGGGTGTAGGCACTTCCACTACTGTGGTGGTAACAGTATGCAAAGCAGTGATACTTATGAAGCATCCAGGGACCTGATAAAAGGAGCACAGGCTTACACAGAGTTAGAGCAGCTCCAGGGTCAGGGCAGGGCCTAACTCTCTATGAAAGGTGATCTAGTACCTGGGGTTCAGGCACCCCCAAACCCAGCTACTTTGTTAGTAACATTATGTGAGGCACAGGTACTTGTGAAGCAGCCAGGGAGCTGAGAATGGGAGCATAGGCTTTCATACAATCAGAGTGCTCTGGGGTTAAGGTGGGGCCTAGCTCTCTATGGTGGCAGAGCCAGTGCCCAGACTATGGACATACAAAGTAAGAACCTGGTTGTGGGCCC
Source organism: Pan troglodytes (assembly GCF_028858775.2). NCBI lineage: Eukaryota > Metazoa > Chordata > Mammalia > Primates > Hominidae > Pan > Pan troglodytes. The sequence goes on from NC_086015.1 coordinate 38,362,088, forward strand.
TGGAGTGTGAAGTAGCTTGTTATGACAATGGCTCCAGTGTTTGAGACGTTGGTGGGGTAGTGCTGCCACAGAGCCCGGGTCTGTAGGAGGAGGCATTCATGGGGTGGCTGTGTCTTTATGGTCAGAGTATTTCTGGGATTGAGAGAGGTGATAGCTCTGTTCCTGAAGTGGCTCAACAGAGGGTGCTTTTTGGGTGGGGGATGGGAGTGCAGCTGTGTTTCCCTTTCTCGGATTCCCCAGTGAGAATGGCTGTTTGTTACTTCAGGGGCAAAAGATGCCAGTGTTCACTGAAAAGCAGGCCACTGGGGACCATGGTGGCTCTTGCCATATGACTGATGCCAAGAGCCTTTGCCTTTCTTCCTTTTTTCTAGCCATGTCCTAGTATCTCAAGTGTGCTGAATTCACCAATGATTCTTTCTGTGTAAATATTCTTTGGGTTTTTGCTCCACTGTGTTGCTGCAAATTTTTTAATGGGTCCTTGAGTCCTCTCTGTGCTATTTTGGTTTGTGGATATCTATCTTCTATCTAATTTTTTGTGGACAGATAAAGGCTAATATCTCATATTCCATTGTATTGCTGATATAAATCTCCTGAATTTTGGAAAGTTTAAATTTTACTCACTTAATCTTGCAGTTGAATATAGCTCCCCACTCACTAAATGTGGAAGCTGTTGAATATAGCTAACTCATCAAATGTGGAAGCTAATTCAAAGAAAACATAAGTGAACATCTGAATTTCTCCCCTGCTACAATAATTTTTAATTAGGTGTATTTCCCCCACTTTCCATGCCTGTAGTTTTACCCATGTGATTAATTTCCAGATGCTGGAATCATAGAGTTATGTGAAATTTCTGAGCTATGTCTTGGAAGTGAGGGGTACACACCCTTTTCCTTTTTCTTCCACCCTGCTTTTCAGAGTGTGGATATAATGATGAGGCATTTTAAAAATCATGTGGACAAAACATCCATGGCAGAAAATGAGACAGTAGAAGCCTGGATCACAGATAAATGTGTAAAAACAGAAATTTCTTAACAGCTTTGACTTTTATGTGAAAGTAAAATAAACTTCTATCTAGTTTAAGCCCGTATTATTTTGTTGTCACATGGAGGCAATTTTGTACTGAAACACCTTTCTCTCAAAAGGCATCATGTAGACTTAGCTGATTCACCCAATACTATTTCTTAACGGTAAGATCCCTTCTTTTACGGAATACTACCTTCAAAGTTAATATTTGATGTACTTGATACTTTGGGTTTCAGGAGCTAGCCCCACAATTTACATCTGTCTATCCCACACTGTCAGGCCCACATTTACAAGATGAACATCTGCAGGAGACCTTTGCTCTATTATCAATTCGAAGTGTTTCCTGCAAAGTCCACCAAATATTCAAGGTAAGTATAGAACCTGAGTCTTCATTACCTTTGGACACACTGGGACACATCAAAATTTTGTGTATATAATTTTTGAGAGGAAGATTCATAGCTTTTTTAAAAGCAGATTTTAGAGATCATTGACTTAAAACAGATTAGTAATCTCTATGGTGTTTACCAGAGCCACAGATACCAGCAGAACCTATTTATCCTGCCTCCCAGTGCTCATTGTCTGAGTAGAGGTCTCACCCAGAAAGTAAAGAATTGAATATCAGAGCACAGGTTATCTGATTTTAATCATTCCTGACATTTGTTATTTATATCAACAAGCCCTACTGAGAGAGAATGAAGCCAAATACTTTATAAAAATGCATTAGGCCAGGCCCTCATCATTTCTCACCTGGTTTACCTTGACACTTTCTAACTGGTCTCTCTGCCTTCACTTCTATCTCTTACTGTCCTGACTCCTCACTTTTGCCAGGGTGAACTTTTGAAAACGCAAAACCAACATATGTAAGTAAGTCAAACTACTCAATAACAAGAAAACAAATAATCCAATTAAAAATGAGCAAAGGACCTGAATAGATGTTTCTCTAAAAGACATACAAATGTCTAACAGATATGTGGAAAAATGCTCAACATCACTAAGCATCAGGAAATTGCAAATCAAAACTGCAATGAGATATAACCTCACACCTGTTAGAATGACTATGACAAAAATATGAAACATTAGTGTTTTCAGGGGTGTGGAGAAAAGGGAACCCTTGCCTACTGTTGGTGAAAGTGTAAATTAGTAGAGCCATATTGGAGAGTAGTATGGAGGTTCCTCAAAACACTAAAAATTGAATTACCATATGATTCAGCAATCCCACTATATAGCCAAAGGAGAGGAAATATGTATGTGAAAGGAAGATCTGCACTCCCACTTTTATTGCAGTGTTATTCACAATAGCCAAGATATTGAGTCAGCCTAAGTGTCTAGCAACAGACGGCTGGATCAAAATGTGTTAAATATGCAATAGAATACTATTCAGCCTTAAAAAAAGAAGGAAATTTTGTAATTTGTGTCAACATAGAAGAATCTAGAGGACATTATGCTAAGTGAAATAAGCCAGTCACAGAAAGACAAATACCACATAATTTAATTTACATGTGGATTTGAAGAAGTTGAACTCGTAGAACTAGAGAGTAGAAGGGCGATTAACAGAGGCTGAGGGGGTAGGGTGGACAGGGAAAGGAGGGATGCTGGACAGAGTTCAAAGTTTCACTTAGGAAGAATAAATTCTGGTAATTTGTTGCACAGCATGGTGGCTATAGTTAATAATAATATATTTTACAAAATTGCTAAAACAGTGGATACTAAATGTTCTCACCACAAAGAAATGATAAATATTTGAGGTGATGAATATGTCAATTAGCTGATTTGATCATTACACTAAGTGTACATATATTGAAACATTACATGTAGCCCATAAATATATACAATTATTTGTCAATTAAAAATATTAAGTTTTCCAAAAAAAAAACAAGGCAAAACCAAAAATATTCTCAGGCTTGTCATTTGATCCTACTTGTCTTTCTACATGTTTCTTATTTCCATTCACTCTGTGGCCAAGACAGGCTGAGTTTTTCACCTTTTAAACATTTCTGCCCTTGCCAGCTGAGAACTACACTCATCCTTCAAGGTTCAGCCCAGTGTCCATCCTCTTGGAGAAGTCTTTCAGAATATCCACACACAGACTTAAGATGCATCAGCTTGGCTCCCAAGGTGCCTTGTACATATCTTTATTAAAGTTCTAATCATACTTTTATTTTGGCTCATGTTTGAGTCCCCCCCAAGAGACTCTACTGCCTCCTGTTCATCATTGTATCTTCAGCACATGAATGAATGGAAAGATCACTGAATAGTGAACTACTGCTTGGTTGTTTTGCTTCCGGTAAATCAGAATGTATAATAATTTATATGAATTGACTGGATTGCAGTTCCTTTAAGCAATGGGGCACATTTAAGCCTTTTTTTTTCCTGCATGGAAATGAGAAAATGATTGTCATTTATTCCAAAGGTGCTTATAATTAATTGAGGAGCTGGTGACAAGTTTTAAGCACACAAATGAAGAAAATCAGTTACGTTTTTTGGAAAGATTATCTGACAGTGCTGTTCAGTTTGAATCATGCCAGCCCTTACATCAGCTGGTGGCTCTTCAATCTCGTACATGTTTTGCTCTGGCTGGTGGGCTGCCGCCACAGCCGCCTTGCTGTTCTCTAGATTTCTCTTTTTGAACACGTCAGATTTAACGGACAATCAGACATTGCCCCAAACATCCCCATGCTGTCTCCACCTGAAATACCCTTTTCTGTACTTGGCTCTCATATGCTTCAGGTTCGTTTCACCTGTTACTTCTTGTGAAAGATTTCTTGGACTTCTGTATATGGATAATTCCTCATTCTTGGGGCCTGTTGCATCCCTTTACCATGCTGTATCATGCACACTTCTTGCTTGCCTGTCTTCTTGTGGGATTTTAATCCAATTGATGGAAAGAAATTCATTCCATGGTCTCCAAAGTCCAAGCCTAACGTTCCAAGTGGGTTTAAGTGGGTTCCTGAGCTTAGTGTCCCAAGTGGGTTTAAGTGTCTTAAGTGGGTTTCGTAAGTAATCTAAGGAAAGAATGAATGTGGGGAGATTAGATGTAAGGCCACTGGATAGGTAGGCAGTCTGGATGCTAAATAATTAGGGCTTGACTTTGGAGGCAATGAAAATGGATGGATTGGAGGATGTGTTACAAAAGTAGCCCTTGACTGGATGTCATGAGTAAAGCAGAAGAGAACATCAAAAGTGGTGGAACTTTTTGGCTTGGTTCAGAAGACTGGATGTGCAAGGAGCAGAAATACAAGGGGCAGGGGGATAATTTTAGGTAGAAACAGTGATTCTATAAAAGTTGAATTTAACAAAGGACTTAGTACTGTAAGCATTTAAGATAGCTTTGACTATTTTCTACTATTGGAAGTTTCTTTCGTTTGTGGAACCTAAATTTCCAATATGTAATTTAAACTCAGTTTGATACAAAATTTTCTTCCTTTTAAATTTTATTCTCCTGAATAAATGTGTTTGCTTTAAAGGGAGAAATAAATATTTGAAAAGAGTAAACAATTGAAAAATTAAAATATGAATAATTTACACGCTGTCAGTTATTTTTTTGATTACTAAATTGTGTGTTCATTGAATGCTGATTATATTTAAATATCTCCTTCAGTGTTGCTAAGGGAAATACACTCTTAGCTGACTTTTGTGTATAGACTTTATTTTTGCATATATTGTGTATATTGTTCTCAGTTTATTTTTTAAAGAATGATAACTATTATTTTTCACAAACACGTTCATTTTTGAATAAAAATGCAAAAATCGGACATTCAAAAAGAAAAAAACTGCCTAAAATTCCACTGCCCTGTTTTTAACATTTATAAACACAACTCTAGATATTTCTTTATTAATATACATATGGAGTACATATAGATAGGGGGAGAGAGAGAGAGAAAACATAATTATCAAGATTGGAATTATAAGGCACATGCTATTTTTATTGAACATATTAAACATAATCCTTTAATTTAGCAGAGATAAATTTGCAGTGGAATTAAAAGAACCAGTGATCTCATAATTCTCACAGTTGCTTAGATTAAGTTTTGTATTTAAATGAATTTAATGTTAACCACCAGTCCTCATTTTATGTTTCTTCTTTCTTCCTATTGTTTATATTTTGATATGTCTATTTGCTAGCAGAATTTTATCCTCTAGTACTCTATTCAAGCAAGGCCCAGAAGTGCTGGCTTTTCTAAGTTATTGCATACTAAACAATGTATGTTTGTTGCTTTTAAACTTTATACTTGAAGGACTAGGTGTCAGTTATTTTTTCCTCAGATCACTGGGACCAGTTGTCTACTGCTTTCTGGCTTTGATAGTATTGCTTTGCATAAATCTAAAATTAGCTCTTTTTTTCTATTTAAATGACAGCTTGATATTTCCTTTTTAACTCTGTGTTGCAAACTATCACACACATATAGAAAATTTGCAAAGAACAAAACAAGCACCTATGTATGCCTCACCTAGGTCAAGAAACAGCGCATTGCCTGCACTCTCCACTGACTTCTCAGGACTTGCAAAATCCCCACACCAAAAGTGGCTTCTCATGGAGGGCTCACCTTACATCTTTGACTTTTCCTAGTTCTTGTGATTGCAATTCTTTGCTACCTTATTTGCTTTTCAGTGTCTTCCAGCATGTTTTTAAAAAAGGGGGTTTTCCAGCTTTTCTGCTAGCTATCTTCAGTGGGAATGTTGTTCTGAATTATATAATTCACCATTACCAGAAGCTGAACTTCCCAAGGTGGTTTGTTAACATTGAATTTCAGTGACTTTGGTAGGATCTAATTACAATGCTTATTGTTGTTTACCTTTTTTTTTTTAATTGAGGAAAGGGCAGGTCACTACCCTTTTCATCTACAAATTTAATTCTTTATGTCTGAAAAAGTTTCGGTATTTTAATAATTGAATTTATATATCATTTGTTAGTTCATCAAGAACAATTTTGTGTGGGATGAATTTCTCTTATCTTCTATATCCATCACCATCTCTATAACCAGCTACAAAAATCAAAATGTTATTGAAGTACTATATTCATACAGAAAAGTGCTCAAATTTTAAGTGTGTAGCTTGATGACTCGTCACCAGCTGAGCATATTCATGTAAGCAATACTCAGTTTAAAAAATTCAACCTTATTAGATTTCCAAAAGTCTCTCTTGTGTCCACAAATATTCAGTCTCTTAATACCAGAGATTAGTTATGCTTGATTTTGAACTTTGTATAAATGGCATTATGTTATGTAATCTTTTGTTTCAAACTTACTTTACTCAATGATACATAAATAAGTTTTATCCATGTTGCTATGGGTAGTTGTTTATTCATTATTATTACTGCATAGTATTCCATTGTGTGATTATATTACAATTTATTAGCCTCTTTTTAATGGACTTTGGAGGGTTTTCAGTTTTTGACAGTTACAAATAATGATGTTCTGAACAGTCTAGTATGTGCCTTTTGGTGAACATGTTTATACGTTTCTTCTGTATACTTTCCTAAGAGTGGAATTGCTAGGTCATAGAATAAGCACTTGCTCAACTTTAGTAGATATCATGAAACAGTTTTCCAAAATGGTTGTACCAATATACACTACCACTAGCAGCATATGCTATGAAATTTCCAGTTTTTCCGCATTGCTACACTCACTTAGTATTGTCTTTTTCATTTTAGCCACTCTGATAGATAGTTTTTAAATAAACTACATTCATTTCTTTTCCATTTGTATTCTAAATTTCCAATGGCTTTAGTTCTGCATCTTTCAGATTTCTCTTTTCTGGGTCTCAGTCCTTTCATTTCTAAATTAACTATATTATCCTGAATGTTGGAATTGTGGCAAACAAGTTCCTAGGCTGCTTATTTTCCTTTTTCACTGTACATCTAAAATTCTCTCTATAGGTTTCTGAAATAGCTGTTTTTTGGCAATTAAATATCACAATGCAAATTATCTTCCAAGGAAGCCTCACCTTAAATTTCCTGATTTCTTTTTCAAGACAACCTGGGGAAAGATGGCAAGCAGCTGTAGCTTGACAGAGTGCTGGCATTTTGTCTGATCGGTCTAGATATACTGATCACCTAGTGTTGTTAAAGAAACTTTAAGTGAGCCACTTTCTTTGATTAAAATTTGAACTGAAAAAATTGCTTGTAAGAGCAGAGCCTCAATGCTGGGATTTGAATCCACACTGTTGCAAATGCCTCTCATTTCCTTTCTATGTCTTATAACATTCAGCACTTTGATTTCCTGAATATTATGGTGCAACAGAGCTGTGCGGTGTCATTTTATACCTTCTTGGTAACTTTTACTGAGGAGTTGTAAAAACAAAACAAAACCAAGCTATAGAGAGACCCCATTTCAGGCTGCAAAAACCTGTCTGATGATTATCCTACAGTTCCTTCTCAAACAGGAAGAATGCCTCCAAAAAGCAAGCAATCAATCCACTCTGAGGCATACCCCTAGAGTTGCACAATATCAGGAGATTGCTGCTTGATTGATCTTTGGCTGAAGATAGCTCTGGCTGTTTATATTTTCTGCATTTATTTTTATTAATTTCAGAGCTCACTCATTGTTGGTGCTGCTGCTGATCATAATAACCAACATAAGAAAAACATACTGACTTTTTGTTTTTCCCTTCTTCCCCATTTTTCAAAGCAAAATTTATGTAGTGGTCTCATTCATGCCTGAAACAAGTAATATTAATGACTTTAGTGACATAAGGCTTCATTCACGGAAGATTCCCTACTGAGGTAATTCTGAGTGATGTGCTTTAATAATGAGGAGAGTCCAGATTAGAAATTCTCATTATCTTATGCTCTGTGTGAAAACATGTCTCACCATCCAAGACCAGAGAGAAGGTAAAACTTTCCATTAATCATTCCAGTTACATGAATTCTAGTTACACTTTAATTTGACCTAGCTATATTTGCCCTATCTAAGCCCCTTAGTCGAGATGGAGAAATAGATTCCATGAGAGGATTAATATATTTATTGTAGACGTGTGGATTCACAGCATCTCAGTTGGAGGAACATTGAGGCTAAAGTATTTACATCCTCCACATAACATGTGAAATTTCTCCTTGAAGCATCTGTGCTAAATACCTATATGAAGATTTCTGACAAATCTTAGAGACCTGAATCAGCATCCTCTCTTGAAACTCCTTGGAAGTGGAAATTGAGAGATCTTGGCCTTATTAACCTGGCACTCTAACTAGCCACAGCTGGTAGAGTGGATGGTAGAAACCACCAGGAACATTACTATCTAGGTAAAGCATGATCATGCAAAGTGAAGAGACATTATGCAAAGAATGACAGAAAATACTTGCAAATACCTATCTGACAAGGGATTAATAACCAGAATATATAAGGAGCTCAAACAACTCTATAGGAAAAAATCTAATAACCTGATAAAAATATGGGCAAAATATTTGAATAGACATTTCTCAAAAGAAGACCTACAAAGGGAAAACAGGCATATGAAAAAGTGCTCAACATCATTACTCAGAGAATCATTGATCATCAGAGAAATGAAAATCAAAACTACAATGAAATACAATGAGATATCATCTCACACCAGTTATAACAAAATGACTTCTATCCCCAAAAGACAGGCAATGACACATCCTGGCAAAGATATGGAGAATAGGGAACCTTCATATGCTATTGGTAGGAATGTAAATTAGTACAATCACTATGGAGAACAGTTTGGAGTTTCCTCAAAAAACTAAAAATTGAGCTACCATATGATCCAGTAATCCCACTGCTGCATATATACCCAGAAGAAAGGAAATCAGTATATCAAAGACTTATCTGCACTCCCATGTTTTTTGCAGCTCTGTTCACAGTAGCCAAGATTTGGAAGCAACCTAAGTGTCCATCAACGGATGAATAGAGAAAGAAAATGTGGTACTTATACACAATGGAGTACTGTTCAGCCACAAATAAGAATGAGATCCAGTCATTTGCAACAACTGGAAGGAAGTGGAGATCATTATGTTAAGTGAAAAAAAGCCAGGCAGAGAAAGAAAAACATGGCATATTCTGAAACATCACATGTTCTCAGTTATTTGTGGGTTCTAAAAATCAAATCAATTGAACTCATGGAGATAGAGAGTAGAAGGATGGTGATATCCCTTGGCTGTGTCCCCACCCAAATCTCATCTTGAATTGTAGTTCCCATCATCCCCATGTGTCATGGGAAGTGCCCAGTGGGAGATAATTGAATCGTGGGGGTGGTTTCTTTCATGTTATTCTTGTGATAGTAAGTTCTCACAAGATCTGATGTTTTTATACGGGCTTTTCTTCCTTTTGCTTGGCACTTCTTGCTGCCGCCACATGAAGAAGGATGTGTTTGCTTCCCTGTCTGCCGTGATTATAGGTTTCCTGAGGCCTCTTCAGCCATGCTGAACTGCAAGTCAATTAAACCTCTTTCCTTTATAAATTTCCCAGTCTCGGGTATCTTCATTAGCAGCATGAGAACGGACCAATACAGATGGTTACCAGACGCTGGGAAGGGTAGGGGCGGGGCGGGGTGGGGGCAGGTCTCGGGAGAGTTCGGAGTGATTAATAGGTACAAAAACAGTGATTAGAAAGAATGAATAAGACCTATTTGAGAGCACAACAGGGTGACTGTAGTCAATAATAATGTAATTGTATATTTAAAAATAACTAAACAAGTATAATTGGATTGTTTGTAACACAAAGGATAAATGCTTGAGGGGATGGATACTCTGTTCTCCATGATGTGATTATTATGCATTGCATCCCTGTATCAAAACATCTCATGTACCTCATAAATATATACACCTACTACGTGCCCACATAATCATGCATGTCTGCATGTTACACGAGAATCTTGGAATCTGATCTTGGTGTTTCAAAACTGGGATTAAGCTGCATATTGGGATTGTCCAGTGCCTGGGGTTCAAGGAACCAGGAAAGGTTTGTGTAGCTCTGAACAGGCTCTGACTGCAGAAGAGGGATGATAACACAAACAAGAGGTAGCACATCAGGCTTTGTGTGAAACATTTGGCAATGTCATCAGTCTGCACTTTTGACATGTGGGGTTGCTGCCTGTAGGTTCACCGGGAAAAGCACAAGAAAGTCTCTTTGGCTACTTCCCTGGAAAAACACAAGCTTTACTTACTCCAGGGCCTGCTAACCAGGTAGCACTAGGAATGCACATCTGACTTCCCAATTCTTCCTGTTTTGTACATGTAGGTGTAAGGGGCCATAAAAATCTGCTCGAGGAGAAAGTAATGCAGCTGAGCCTCTTTAATGGGTTGGTTTTTTGTGCTGTGATGAGACCTGCAGGGAACACCTGTGCCTCATTTATTCCTTATTTATCATATTTCTTGGTTTTCATGTTGACTACATTGTATATGTAATAAAACAATTAAGAAGGAGAGATTAGTATGTAAAGTAGTTCTGGATAGAGTATAGAATTGGGCTGCCAATAGCATGATGCAGGTGAGATGGGCTAGCATCAATCTGTGTCCTCTTCTAGATCATCAGGATACTTGCCAACAAGGTCACAGTGGACTCCATGGAGCAACTGCCCTCAGGAGGCAACAGGTGTGTGAGGATGGCTCTTTACTTATGATGCTTCCTTTCCAAGATGCTCATTTACCTCTGAAATGTATTTAAGCATTTTCCCCCCGATACTATATGATGATGGAGAAGGTGAGCTCAACCTGTAGGCCATAAAAAGTGGAAGGGAGGCTGCCCAAGAAAGATAAGAAAGATAAATACTTGTTAATGAAGATGATGAGCTGAACTCACTTTCAAAAACCTATGTGATCATCCCAAGGCTGTATTAAAATGATTCTTCTTTTAACAGAGACATATTTTTATACCTTCCCAGGGAAAAAAATCATATAGTTCTTTAGGATCTATTTTCAATTTGAATAAATGAGTGGGGAGCAGGTGGATTCTGGCTCCTAGTCTCTCCACCCTCATGAGTCTTTCTCTGTGGGAAGGAGAGAGAATTTCTCAGTGGAATAGTGAATTCCAAAACAGCATGTTTCAGTGACACATTTCAGGAAGTCCAGATTTTACCTCTTCTTTTTGGCAGGGTATGGTTTTGCCACTCTCTCTAAAAACACATGATTGACTAAGCCCAGTCACCAGGATCCGGCAGCTGGCCAGGACCCTGTGTTGGGGAGGTCCTTTTGGGTCTTTGGCTCAGATGAATTAGCAGCTCAATTGAGCTAGCTGAGCGCAGTACTTGGAGAGGAGGGTTTTGCGGGGTTCAGGCAGTCCATACTGGTAGCCAGCGTGAGCCTTTAAACATGAAGAAATTATTTTGAGATCTTACATGAAGTTGACAGAAATATCACAACACTGTTACAAATTTGATTATTCAAAGATCGGGCAATCTGTAATTGTTTCTTCAGATATTATTACTATCAACCTATATGCACAAGGATATGAAGCAAAATTCTGTAGCTCCTAGAGGGATTATCCTGTCATTAAGCCTTGATTTCAAACTTTCATTTAAATTAGCCTTCACCTGTCTTTCTGAATCTCTTGAATTTGTCTCCCCTGTGCTGCCCATATGCCTCTGTCTTCATAGGAAATATGATAGCTCATCGTATTTTATGGGATCTTGCTACCGCTGCTATGTGGGACTGTAACCCTTTGTAAAGAGTCGAGAAGCTAATGAACATGCTCTTGGAGATAGTTAATCTTTTTTACTTAGTCCTTATTGGTCAGATGACTTTTCAGTCTCTTTGGTCATCTTTGGCTGCAGACCACACACCCACTACATATATGCATGAACTCACCCACATGTGTGCACACATATACAATTGTATACAAACATGCATGCAGAGCATATATGCCCACAAACCATTTCCATTTTGATTTTAATTGATATTTCCCACACTTTGAAATTGTCTTGCAGGATAATGTGGTTGTAAGATGTTTAGGAACATGAAACGTGTGAAATGTAAATGTGAAAACTATTAGAGTAACACGAAATTCAACTATATGAGTTTCCAGTAGGCACCTAAGTCCATTTTATGCTGCTCTAATAGAATACCTGATACTGAGCAATTTATAAAGAATATAAATTTTTTCTCCAGTGTTCTGGAGGCCGAGATGTCCAAGATCAAAGGTGTGGCACTGGCAAGGGCCCTCTTGCTGCATATTCGCATGGCAGAAGGTGAAGGATAAAAGGCGACAAATGTTGTGTCCTCACATGACAGAAAGGATTGATATAAAAAAGTAACATTTTATGAAAAAATATAAAATGTTCAAGGGGGACAAAGTCTACATTGCTAATGGTAAAATCCAAATGAAAATAAACAATCACAAAACTTTAGCTAATGAATGACACAGGAATGTACAAAATAAAAAAAATTGAAAAAGTCAGGATAATAAGATGCAATATTTTGTATACTAAGTAGATAACAGAATAAAGATAAATCAGTAATAGGATTAATGAGTTGTGTTTAATGGTTGTATTTGAATTATGTCCATCCAAGGAAGAAATAAAGCACAAATGGAAATAATGTTTGAAAATAATAAAATAATAAATATTAGAGGTTTTTTGTATGTTTTTTAAAAAAGACTTAAGACCACTAAAATAGACAAAATCTCATAAACATGACCAGGGAAAGAAAAATAAATAACCATACAGTTTATTAGGAATGATCAAGAAGATGCAACTAAATCATTATTTGTTTACATTTTAACACATTTAACAGAAAAAATAGAATTCTATGTCAATATATGCCAATATAGATAGACATGAATGAAAGAATAATTTTAAAGGATAATACAAAAAACAATCAATCATAGAATAAGTAGGAAAAAAGCTGAATAGAGCTTGAAAGAAATTATTAAAAGTGTCTAAAAATAACCAGTGAAAAAATGATAGACCCATAAGGCTTTAGAAATGAGTTCTTTCAAACCATTATATAACACAAAATTTTTGTGCCAGTTGAAATATTTGATAATAAAAGGTAAGTTTTCCCTCTTTCTTTTCTTATAATTGGCTTAACTACAGGAAACTTAGATCGATTTCTTTTAGAAATGGAAATGAAAAATTCTAAACAAATGGTGACTGCATGAACTCTAGTATATTAAAGAAATTATGTGCTATGGCTAAGTAGGTTTTATTACAGAATTTTAATGATGGCTTATTAATAAAATATATGTATATTATAATAATCCATTATGTTAGTAAGGGAAAACGTATGGCTATCTATTCATGATTAAAGTAAATTATAAGTAAAATAGGGCTAGAAGAGTAGTTTATACATGTAATAAAAATATATCTGACAAAGCACTCAGCATCATACTTGAAACACAAACACTAGAGTCATGTTCTTTACAAGTCAAGATTGTCAAGATTGTCTGTTCTCCCTGCTACATCACAATTCATATGCCGTATAATAAAGATAGCATTTCAAATCAATAGGATAAAACATAGATATTCACTAATATTGTTTGGAAAACTATGAAAAATGAAAACACCAAGGAAACAAAATTAGGGAGGATTTGAAGCATTTATTTATATACAAATAAATATACAATATATATTTATATATATTATTTATATACAAAGCATTTATATATAGACAAAGGATGTAATGGTGGAACAAATGATTAGCATACGTGGAAAGTGTAAGTGCATATTTATGTTAGTTTGGAGTGACAAGAGCTTTAAAACTATAATGGAAATTATAAGGAAAGATTTGAAAGGAAATAAAGAAAAATCACCATAAATTAAAAGAAAAAAGAACACTGGAAAAATATTTTTGAACAAATATGGCAGTTACAATGTTAATATCTTTATAAAGAGCTGTTACAAATCAGTAAATACATACCTAATCCTTAAAAAAACAGGCAATTGACAGAAAAGGAAACACAAGTTGTCAGGAGACAGGAAAGAAACAATATGACCTTATCCCTTATCTTACTAGTTAAGCAACAATTGGTGTTGGAAAAATTGAGGGAATGAATGAAAGATAATCAATTAACTCAGGCCAGTAAAAAGTAGTGATTCAGATGCAGGCTTTGAAGTAGAACTATTTGAGTTAAAATGCTCTCCTACCACTAACTGCTAATCTCAGTTTACTTCTCAGTACTCAATGCCAACATTTATAAATTAACAGGGGTTGCCTTTATACAATCACCTGTTGAGGTTATGTGAAAACATGCCCACTTGAAACTTACAGAAGCATATCTAAGCCTGATGTCTGTCTGTTTCTTTGTTACCTACTTATTTATTTATATCTGGCATCCACTGTTTATATATCTTTCTAATTATATTTCTACGTCTCTATGTTAAGAAGGCATGAGGTGAGAGGGCAATGAAGCAGAGAGAGAGAGGAGAGAGAGAGAGAAATTGGGTCTGTAAGGGTATACATTCAAAGATGGTTCAGTAGTTATATCTTGCAAATTTTTGTCTATATTTTTACAAGAGTATTTAAGCTGAAAATATATAATATCTATAATAAAATTATTGAAACATGATTTAAAAATGACAGATAGTATGGTAAAGACAGTTCGTTGGCTGTCTTATTATTAAGTCATTTGGGTAATCCCAATATAATGGGATATAATGACTTATATTATTAGTCATTTGGGTAATCCATGACTACTCATACTAGCTAAACCCTGAAATATCAGTGGCTTAGCATGTGCTTTAAGTTTATTTCTTGCTCATATTACTGCTTTATGGAGCCACCCCACTTGGAACGTACGGCCTCTAAGTTTGCCATTTCAAGGGAAGAAAGTAACTGGAAGGTTACTGTGGACTTTTTAAGGGTTTACAGCATTTATTCCCACATTCTTTTGGTTTAAACTTTGTTATATAGTCCAAACCTAATTGTAAAGGGAGCTGGGAGATGCAGAGAAGCCATGGAGATGTGATGAGCATTAATGGTTTCTGCCTTTGCTGGAGTCTGAATGGGACCAAGTTCTCCGGGATAACCCAGTTGCACTGTTAACTCTTTAGAACAATCTCCAGAGTGCTTCATTCTAATAATGCCTTTGCAATAACACCATCACCTGGGAATTGGTTGGAGAGTCTTGAATTAGCCCTCTATTTTCATAAAAGATTGTAAATCTGGCCCATATATCATCATGATCATCATTAAACCCAGAGTAGATCTGCATTCTAGGTCAGAGGACAAAAACGCTGCTTTCTAAGTCTTACCTAATAGTTAGCTGAATTAAGAGATATTTGGAAGTGAATAGGGGGGATTTCTCTTTGAAAGTATTATAATTCTTAGACCAAGCAGGACAAATAAAACTACTCCATAAACTCTTCATATTATTCCCTTCCTTTCCGTGTCATTACATCTCTCTCTCCACCCCTCAAGATTGCGTTCATAATTTGCATCTTGGTCTCACGGCTGAAGGTCCTAATGAAACCTATTCTTGCATTTGCATTTGGGTTATTGTGCACAATATATCTGAGTGGTTCATGTATGAACCTCCAAGTAAGAAATTTCTTTCAATACTGAGTTCTAAGAAAAGCTTGGCTTATTTTGAGGGATGTTTTAGTTTACTCATTTATTTATTATTTCATGCTTTCTTTTTTGCTTTGACCACCAGAAGTCACACTCAAAACATTAGTTCAACTAGCACACATAGGACATTAAGGGCTGTGAATATGTATTGCACCATCCTTGCCCCCATGCTGATCTTTCATTTAGATTTACATTTTTGGGTCCTAAATTTTCATTTTTGGGTCCTAAATTTTCATTTTTATTTATGTTTTAGTATTTTAACATGCATTTTAAAGTCACCTTAATTCCCATGTGCCAAAGGAGGAGTTATAAATATATTCACCCTGGGGAATCAGCCAGCCCAAGAACTTCCAGGATGATTGCTTGAAGGGCTCTTTTGATACAGACAGGGTGCATTTGGTTTTGGAGCCAAATTTTACAGAAATGTATCAATTTATTGGGCATTCTCCTGTGCATATTTTAGTAAAGAGCAAGCTTGGAGGATAGGATGTTTATGGGAAGTAAAGAGAAATGTGACAGTCAATTTAAAAAGGAACAAAAATAAATCATAGCGAGTCCTTTTAGGATTCACAAAGGGTTTTTGCATTCTTCTAGTCTAGAGGGCATGTTTGTATTTCACTTATGTATTGCTTCACTAATGAGTGGGGAAGTAAGACACTGACTAGACTATTAATATCCCTCTAAAGATAATAGTCATAAGTAAAAAAAATAGGATTTGCCCATTTCTCAGAATATAGAATGTTACAGATAGAGAGCAGTATTAGATTATGCCTATGACCTGGTTTCCATGGCAACACATTCATTATCTTATCTCATTCTTTCCTAAGTTACCCAATTTAACTGCCTTATCCCTTTCATCACACCTCCCCCTCATTAAACACTTACCAGATCCTTTTCTGATGCTATGTAGGCAGTATAACAGCTTTCACAGCTGCTTGCTGAATGAAATGGGAAAATGTGCACACACACTCACACATACACACACAACGCTCTGGGAGTATGTGTAGGGAGAGGAATTTCAGCAGTATTTCAAGATCAAGGGATGCAAGTGGCAGGTATGTGTTCTATATATATATACACATACACAGTGCATCCCTCTGGCACATTTTGTGCAGAAATGTGCCCCACCTTAGTGCACAGAGCTGCCATGTGTCGATTTGATCGAGTTTGGGTTCTCCTGACAGTGTGACAGGCTATTAATCACATGTGACCAAAATAGCACACAAAGGAGAGCACTTCTGTTTTTTTCTTTCCCTGGGTGGGAATGGGTGATTTGCTGAAACTCCTTGTCTTTCCAGTCTTTGTGGTTTCCTTTTTTAGATTTTGTCTTTTTGTCACCCTTCACCCTTATTAGAGGACTTCTCATTTAGAATTGTGAAGTAGGTGTGTTATCTTTGGTGGCTGAGGTCATAGGGACAAAGTCAGCAGAATAGGGATTACATTAAAAAAAATAGACACCTATTTTATATTGACTGGTTTCCTCTTGAGACCCATTGAGAGGATCATATGACTTCACAATTATTGCTTTAATGGCTTTATCTTACTTAGGGGGATGTAATATTCAGGAGTTAAAACATTTTAATGGCCAGGTCATGGTGACAGTAGATGCTTATCTTTGTACGTGTTTATAAATATGTAACCTGGCATATTTATTATGTTTCTACATATTCTATTTCAAGGTGAGGTAATCACATGCTATGCTGTTGGAAATTTCTAGTAGGAGGTAGTGAGCCTTTTATGCCAGAGTCGGCTGTCACATGCATTGCCTTGCTCAGGAGTGGCCTGGGTACTCGATGTGTCTAACCCCTTCTATCCATGATGAGAAATGGCCAAAAATGAGTGGACTTGATTTCATAGTCCCTATAGCCCAAGAACATAAGTTATGTTGGCTTCATTTGTCACTGTGCCTGAGGTTGGAGTACAGATATGTGGAATCCTGTCTGCAGCAGAAAGGTTAGGGAGATGGGCAAGATCAAAGCCAGGAGAGCAGAGTTCAACCATATTCTAAGGAGGAGTCAGCAGACATTTTCTGTAAATGGCCAGATAGGCTTTGCAGATCATAGTCTGTTACAACCACTCAACTCTGCTTTTGTAACATGAAAGTGGTCACAGACAATATATTAATGAATGCACATAGCTGTGTTTCAATAAAAATTTATTTACAGAAACAGATAGTGGGCTGAATTTGACCTGCAGGCCATAGTTTGCTGATCCCTGTTCTTAGGAATGGGACCAAGTACATAGTAATTACTGAGATGTGGAGTCAAGCAAGAAAGATGGGGTGATCAACAAATCTGTCAAGAGAAAAAGTAAGAAGTAATAGTAAAACCTGACAATTAAATTATAGTCACCGTATGCCAGTCGATCTTCTAAGTATTTTACGTAGATTAAATCATTGCACCTTCATAACAACAATCCCAGGAGAAAAGTACTGTTTGACTGGCTGAGAAACATGGAGGTTATATGATGATCCCAAGGTCACAACACTATTTAGTGGCAGGGCTGGGAACCAAACACAGATTTTAAAATTCATGTTCTTAATCAATGTGATTTATTCATACTGTAAAGCTGTCAAGTGAGAGATGGTCAGGAGGAATTCTGGGGATGGAGTTCATATACCACAGGAGACCTTATATCGTCTCAGAGTGGGCTGAATTTGAAAGCCCAGAATGGGATGGACAGGCTGTACATCCACTACCCCGGCACCAAACTGCAATTGAGTGGGGCTGGAGAAAGGCAGAGGCTGACAGAAAATCTCCACTATGACGTTAACTTTCTTTGCATATGAAATATACAAAGAAATGTGTGTACAAATATACATATTAAAGAGTACACATATTTATAATGTAAGGAATAATAATAAACACCTTTGAACTCACCGTCCCACTTAGATTATTATTAAGACCATAGAAGGTTCCTCCAAGTGTCCCTCCCTAGTTCTACTCCATTCTGTCTCCCCCTAAAATAACTCATTATTTTTCATATTTAATTAATATTTGCCTTGCTTTTCTTTACAGTTTTGTGACATATGTATGGAGTCTAAACAGTATATTATTTGGTATTGTCTGTATTTTATCTTTTATATGAATGGAATAGAGACTATTTCCTCAGCATTAAACCTTTTAAGTCCATACATCTTGTTCCATCTCATTGTAATTCATGTATTTCTATTGCTTTACAATATTCCATTGTATGAATATACTCTATTTATTTATTCATCCTGTTAATGGCCATTAGGTCTGCTTTAAGTTTTTAATCTATTATGGATAATGCTACTATAAACATTTATGTATGTATTTCATCTTATGGTGTACAAGTACCAGAATTTCTCTAGGAGATATTCGTATGAGTGAAATTCCTCGCTCATAGACTGTAAATGCATTTAACTTTAAGAGGTAATGGAAAACTGGGTGCGGTGGCTCACACCTGTAATTCCAGCATTTTAGGAGGCTGATGTGGGCTGATGACTTAAGTTCAGGGGTTCAAGACCAGCTTGGGCAACATAGCAAAACCTCATATCTACAGAAATACAAAACATTAGCAGAGCATGGTGATACATGCCTGTAGTCCCAGCTACTCAAGAGGCTGAGGTGAGAGGATCTCTTGAGCCTGATGGTGGAGGCTGCAGTGAACCTAGATTCAGCCACTGCACTTTAAACTGGGTGATTAGGTGAGACCCTGTCTCAAAAAGAGGTAATGGAAAATTGTTTTCCAACATGGTTGTAACAATCTATTATGTCCACCAGCAGTGGCAGAGAGTTGGTGTGGCTCTATGTCCTTGCTAGCACTTCATGTTTGCTAGTCTGGTAGATGTGACACAGTGTCTCATTGTGGTTTTAACTTGCATTCCCCTGGTTGCACTTGAAGTTTTTTTCTCAGGCATTAATATTATTGCCCTCATACTCTTCCTAATTATTATGGACAAATATCACATAGACTCTTGCATGGTTTATGGGGAAACCTGCCTTTTTTATCTCCTTCATGCTGACAGGGTTAGTGGATAGGCAGCAACGCAAACACAGAAATATCCTCTCTGGATGCAATTGAACAAATTTGTGCCTCTGCATGAATCAAAATTCCATTATTTCTCCTAGGTTTTGGAGGGAGAAACACCCAGGTTTATTATAATAATATTCCATCTCCATCACAAACTAGCAGAAAGAACCTGAGAAAAGTTATTTAACTTCTTGAAATTTTAGTTGCCTCAGTAATAAGATAAACACAATAGTATTCCTCAATGCTGGATATTGACAGTTGATTCTAAGCTCTTCCTTGTTTTTTAGGGGCTAAAATTCTGAAAACTACATTTTCCAGGACCCCTGGTCAACAGGGTTCTGGTTTAGTTTTTCCAATGTGGGACACGTAGGTAGCGGCCCTTTAAGACAGAAGAGGAGAAGCATTTGTTGCTCTCTTGTTTTGGAGAATAGCCATGTAGACATGTAATGAACATGAAATTCACAGTATCTTCCAGGTGAACTTCTGTGAAACCCTACTTCAGTGTAACATGCAGATGAGATCATTGGCAGGGGCTTCCTGTGGTTCAAATATTTTCTAATTTCTTCAAAGGTAGCAGAAGTTCTCACCAGCCTTCAGTCTTTAGTCATTGTATTTAATACTCTCTGTATTAATCCATTTCTCTAAAACAAAGTGGTTTTTAAGAGAATTCTGAAATATAAACCTGAATTCTGACTGCTATACGTTACCTCACCCTACCTAACTACTTTGGGCCGTTGTGAAGATTCATGGAGTAATTCATGTATAACATCTAGTATGAGCCTGGCACATAGTGGGTATTCTATAAGCACTCACTTTCTCCACTTTTTTTTTTTAAAGAGGATTATCTCCAACTTTGAAATGTAGAAATGGAAACAGATGGAGAATGGTGAGGAAGCTTGCTTTAGACAGTAAATTAGGAGACCTTGGATGAGCGTGCATATGAAACTTGGTTTCCATGACACCCCGGCCAGGGCTTGAATGCATCTTCTCCAGCACTGCCAAATCTGTGGTGAGGGTCTCAAATGTCTGAGAGCCAGCTTTGTGAGCTGCTCGCCAGGTTCAGTCTCCACCAGGTGTGTTGGAATGCCAGCATCCCTCTCTCACTGCGACGCTGACTTTATAGTGTTTACTCTGAATTTCATTTAAAAAATCCCTACCTAGAGTTATTCCTTGATCAAGTTCCTGCTAATACCTGCCAGGAAATTTTCTAAACCATTTTCTAGGTTGAGTCAACAAATAGAAACTACCTCCCTCCACACTGTTGAAGCTTCATCTGGAAAGTAATTGGTGTAGCTATGGCCTGTTCATTTCTCCACTGGCCTCAAACAGGCTTGAAATAAAGCTCAAAGTGTGACTGGTTAACAATCAGAAATGCTGACAGGCCTGAGCTCATTTCCCGAGACTCCTCTGCTACTGTGTTTTGGCATTTTCATAGTCCTTCATGAACAATCTCAGAAAAGCTAGGCTGCAAATCAAATTCTATCTTCAGAGTTCTTGCTCTTTTAAAAATATCGAAAGAAATGCTGCACGGAGAGGGGATGGTATCCCCTTCCCTTCTCGGCATCATCCTTCCCATCCATTCTCTGTGTGAATTAAGCAAAGCATGCCTCTGTTGTCCTCAAGTTTCTCCTTTCTAAACCTTTTCTCCTCTTCTAAGATCCCCCTTTACACATCAAAGTCTCAGTGTTCTGAATTAATGTGTATTACTGTGTTCCCTCTCCAAGGGATATATACATTTTTAAGGCCTGTTTCTGCCTGGTGTGGAAAGCTCTGCTTACTTTTGTCCTCAACACACACATAAAATGCCTTATGTGTAACTGGCATTATGATAGGCAGTGGGGACAAGAATGCACAAACTCTTCCTGTTCTCAAGAAGTCCAGAAGGGAAGACATTACCATACAGTGTATGGTGCCAGCTTGTCTGTGGGAGCTCAGGCTTGGGGAAGGTCATGGGTATCAGAGGATGAGCTTGAAGAGAAACTTGGGCAAAGCAGGGGAGGACTCACACTGAGGTTGAGTAGCCGCGGGATTTTCATCCCTCTCTGGCTGGTGAAACTCCCTCTGGGATATCCATGAGACTTTTCCTGCTCACTGGATCTGCTGGCAGAACATGTAGGGTGGCTTTGTTTGAGAGAGTCCAGCTTCAAGAGAGCCTCATCCTGAGGAGCTAAGAATGTGTTCTTTAGAAATAGGGACATTACAGGGAGGTACGAGAGGAGCTGCTGGGAATTGGTGGGAGTGATGTGGGTGGCGGGAGTGATCTGCCACCACTCTTTTTGCTATAGAACAAGGCAAGCCCCCTTAGGCACACATAATGCCAGCACAGAGCACAAGTGGCCAGGGACCTGTCCATTTGCCCATCTGTGTGTCTGCAGTTATAGTAAGGCATATCACCAGAGCTGACTGATGGGCTTCCCATGGTGCTCTTGGATCTCAGGCCAGACACCTCTGCAAGCCTCTAAGCAACTCCGCAAGACTGACTCCGGGGCTGCAGAGTCAGGCCAGAAGTGTTAGAGATGGGCGTGTGCTTTTCAGAGAGAGAGGACATGATGATTCATTAGTCATTTATGGAACACCTGCCTTGTTCCAGCACTGCACTTGGTAAATGACAGAATCCCTGCCACAGACTAGCAGGGGAGACAAAATGTAAATTATCACAGCACAGAGCAGGGACCATCCCTTGGGAACTATCTGGAAAATATGTCAAGATTCAGGGAATTTAGTGGGAGACATGCTGATATCAGGGGTTGGAGACCTGGTTTAGAGGCTTTGGAATTAGGAAACTTTTGTAGTTTTAGTGCCCTAAAAGCGCATCCTGAGATAGGGACCTGGGTAAGTCATTTATTTGGGCAATGATCTCAGGCAGCACAGTAAGAGTGTGGGTAAGTGGGACAGGGTGGGTGGGGAAGGCCAATAAAGGTGCATTGGTAAGCAGGTCACTGCCATGGGCAACAGGTGTCAATCCTGATGGGGACCTTATAAGGGGATGTTTAGAGCACATTTCAGATTCTGTCCCTGTAAGGGGTGAGGAAGCTGGGACATTTACTCGCTAGCTCCTATCACAGCTCAGCATTGAGAGTGGCCCCCAGGACATTACCTCCTTGGCACTTCTGGCCTGTCCTGAGCCCAGACTGAGCATATGCCCAGGACACGAGAGTGTGCATATGGAAACAGACTGTGGGTGACCTCAAGGTGGCAAGAAAGGCCTGGATGGGCCCTGATACTTTCTGCTATGGGAGCCAATAGAAGGGAAAAGACACATCATGAAGCCACTTGAATCAGGGGTGTTGGCCGTGAAATGCTGTACCCTCTAAGCTTCATTTTACTTTTTCAATTTTGTTTACTCTTTTTGATGGATGGAGGGAGGGTCAGATTATCCAAAGTGTCCTTTTTCCCATTTTTATACTATGGTCACCTATGTCAGAATAAAGTAAAAAAGAAAAAAATGTATATATAGGCTGGTTTGTGTTAATTAGGGTATATGAGTGTGTGAACGTATATGTTTACATTCATTTACATATAAAGGTGTAGGTGTATATTTGTTTGTACATCTTATATATGGATTTTGTGATTTCTCAGTAAAATAATAGAGCCAAAAAGGAGGAGGGTCATTCTTTTAACATACTCACGCTAGGGCCCTCCTATTTTACTTGGTGATCAGTTTATTACAGTTTAGCATATGTTAAAAACAACGTTAGCTGTGCCTTCTGTGTTTTATCTCTAGAGTTAGGTTTATTACTTAGTGCTTTACTGGGGAAATTAGTCTGACAAGTTTTGATTTTAGAGCCATCTCATTTCCTGGCAAAGCATCTCCATCTTTTCTTACTGTTTTTTAAGGCAGGAATAAAGAGCGGTCATTTTTTTATACCAAGGAGAGTATCAGGCAATTGGATTAAAGGAAATGGAATACATTTGGTCTTGTTTGCCAAATCCCTTTGTGGTTTTCCTCATTTGTAAAATGGGAATGATGCTGTCTGTTGCAGAGGGTGATTGTCAATATGTAATGAGATAATGGATCTAAGAAGACTTCTAGACTCCAGTGTCAGGCAGGCTTCAAGGAGAGACTAAGAGGCGGCCTGATTCCAGGAACATCTAAGAACTGTACCCAGTGGGTGTGTTGGAGCATGGGGTTAAGGCAGTAAACAGCTTTACTTCAACTCACACAGCCCAAAGACACCTCTGTGAAAAGGAAGAGCTCCCTGTGAGCAATCTAAGTCCATCAACTGTATGAGCAAAAACTGCATTAGAAACAGGGAGAGAAAAGCGGATGTGGCAGAGAGTGGGAAGTGCTAATAATACATTTGGAAGGTCCACTCCATCGGATGCCATTCTTGTGGCTCTACAACAGCATTTCACTTCTTCTACATGCTATTTTTCCATAGCAGTCATTGTTATTATCATTCTAGAAAAAATGTGGCTTAGAGAGTAACTTCAGAAAAGCATTTGAATCCAGGTCTGTCTGATGCTCAAACTTACCTTCCTTCTGCATGGTGTTGCAAACCCAAGAAAGAAGCCTGGTATTGCTACTTAAAGCAGCCTACAGTCATCATTGTTACAATGCTGCCTTTTTGTAGCAGAAGAGGGAAACATAGGAGGCCTTATGTAACTGTAATAGGTTCATTACCTGATGCACACAGTAAGTCAATGAATTGAGACACTGTGTTTCAGCAGAGAAAGGTTTAGTCATAGGGCCACCAAATGAGGAGATGGGGGGAACGCTCAAATCCCTCTCCCTGAGGTTAGGGTTTTTTAAGGATTTTGGAGTGGACTGAATTGTGGAGAATGTTGACTGGTTGAAGAGCGCAGGGTAAAGTCATGGGACAGGGAGATGAAGAAACTATATTTTTATTCTGATTTGATTCCTCTGTGGGGGTCTTTCAATTGATTGGCTTCAGCCATTCCACTGGAATTTGGGATCTCAAAGACATCTTAAGTGATGATTAAACAAAAGCCTTATGATTCTGTCAGAGATCTTGTCTACAGCAGCAATGGGGATGCAAATTGTCACTATCTAGTGCTATGTGATTTTGGCAAGGAAGTGGGCCAAGTGCAGCATGATTGATGTTTAATTATAACCATATTTCTGTTCATAATTCTTGTTAACCCTGTGAAGATGGCTTCACTTGCTTATTGGCTGAAGGTCTGCAAAGACTCAATTCACATATCTGATCATACCTGGAGTCCAGACTTTCTCCTGATGCCTGGTAAGAACCCTAGGTTCAAGGATGCATTTACTGTGTCCCTGAAATTTTCCTCCTAACCTTAGGATTAGTTCTCACTCAGAGCTCCAGTCTCTACTCCATGCATTTCTTATCCACACTCTTTTCCAGGCATCCCATTTTTTTACAGTTCCTAAACTTGCCACACTAGTCCATGCATCCATGCCTCTGCCTTAAAATGCCCCTCTTCTTTCCCACAATTATCTTGCTCTTGTTCTTTTTCTAGGGCTCATATCATGTGTCTTCTTTCCCATGCAACCTTTTTAGATCTGCCCAAGCAGAATTTACTACTCCCTTCATTGTGTCATCACAAACCTATGCCATATTTGCACTTAACTCATTGCATTGCCATTATAAATTTGTTTTTCCATGGCAGAAACTGTTAAGACTCAGCAACAGTGTGTTGTGTGTGCCTCTATGTTTCCCAGACCCCTTTGCCATTAGGTCGGCTCCGTATGACTGAGTTCTAGCCAGTGAGCTATGGGCAGAAGTGATGTGTACCAATTGCGAGCTCGACTTTTGAAATCATCCCACGTGATCCTCCTGCCATCTACCAGCCATCCTTTTTGATCTTGAAGGTCTTATGCCTCAGATTGTGTAACTACAGGATGAAGGAAGGCCACTCAACCCACACTTGGACATGATGTAAGCAAGAAATAAACTTGTAATGTATTAAGCCACTAAAATGTTGGACATGTTGGGCAGATGGCATTAATTACCTTGATTAATATGATATCTGTTTTTCCTGTTATTTGTGAGTTCCTTGTGGATGAGGATGTTGACTAGTTATCTAGGCATTCTTAACACCAAGCAAAAGTACAATAACTAAGAAAGGCAAGTGAAGACATTTCTCATGAAATTTCAAGTAAGGGCATTTCAAGTTCTTGCACAGCTAAAGTTTTCAAGGCCCAGTGCCACATTCTCATCTTGGCTGACAATCAGATAAGAGAATTCCTATGTGGCTGCAGCTTTATCAGCTCGGGTGGGTTGCAAAGTCAGCCACTCAAGATTGGCTGCCTGTTTGTACCTTGTGTTTTCTGCTATAGTTCTCTTTTCCCTTCTTTTGTGCTGTGGAAATATATTAGCAGAGCACTCAGATTTCATGTTCAAGGTTAGAATACAGTTATTCCTGCTTTATGTTTCTTCATTCACTCCATCTCTGATTCTGAAAAGGGAGGGAATAGTCAGGTCCATCTTCCCTCTGAGAGTCTGGTCTGACCACCAGCCTCATGACAAATGTTTGTGATGGACTCTACCAGATAGAACTAAGGAATTGGTGAATGGAGGAGCACAGGCTGTGTGGACGTCCATATTGATTACAAATATCATAACTGATTTGAACTATATTATTTATATAAATCTCGAAGACTTCTCTAAAAATTTCAATTTCCTAGGTCAATGGCCAAAACATATAGTATTGGTTGTGGCAAGAACCAAGAGTCAAGTCAACTAAGTACCAGTTGTATAAATGTTATTTCATTTCATCCTCTAGAGCAATTCTAGGGAGCTGCATGCCTGTTTATCAGATGAGGGAAAGAGGTTCACACGGGCTGGTTAAGCATGTCTAGAATCCCACATTTGCACACATCACAGGCTGTCTAGCTCTCTGTCCTTGTTGTTTCTACTCTACTGTGCTCTGTGACCTCATTTCTCAGTTTCCTTATTGAGCCTCGTTTAACTGCCCGGTGTCCTATGCGTGTCCCAGCTCCTCAGTTCCTGCTGGCATGAGCTGGTACATGTGATTTTTCTTCTCTGTCATTGTTTCCTCTTTTGAAGCAATTTGCTACATTGAGTGCACTTTCTCTTTCAGTGAGAGCGCTCCTTCCTCTCTCACTACACTGGGGTATGGTCACCCCAGAAAACTTCTACTGTTATTCTTGTTGGAAGACAAAAATTTGAGACTGTTGCATATTTTTCTTCCCACTAAGACTGAGAAAGAATTATCTCAAGTGAACTAAATCCTGTGGTCATGAATAGATCACACTGATTGATTATCCGGGAGGTACTAGATTATTCTCAGAACAGAGTCCTTACCTCCTGTTTTTAGAAAGTCTGAATGTCTGGAGTTTCATCTAGGAAGAACAGTTAATTAAGGCTTCTTAAAGGTACTGAGACACTACAGTGAAGATCATGTTGGATTCTGCAGCTTGAAAAGAAGCCAGGTGGAGACAAAAGAGATGTTAAATACCTACTCATAGTGGGCGTGGGCTTGTATCTCTGTGCAGCTCCTCTGTGGCTTTCTGTCCTTCAGATTCATAATGTGCCTGCTGTCAAAATTCCTACTTGGCATGATAATAAAGGAATACATTACAGAGTTAGGAAGACTCGATTTCCAATCCCAGCTCAGTCACTCATTAGCTCACTAGTTGTGTATCTTGGGCAAGTCAATTCACTTTTTAATCATCTCAGTTTTCTCACATGTATGTAATTAGTATGTGGAATAACCATAATGCTTGGGGTATAATCAAGGTGCAGCAGTTTTTCTGCCTCCTCCTCCTCGTCTTATACTGTTCTTTTGAACTTTTTTTTTTTATTGGAGATGCTTTTTTTTTTATTGGAGAAGGGCTTTTCTATGCTGCTATACAAAAGCTCAGGAGTCTCCATGGCTTTTCTGTTCACTCTCAGAAAACCTGTGTCTACTTTAAATAAAGGAATACGAAATGAACAATAAAACACACTAGTAATTCTGGAACAACAAGTCCAGCCCAGACGTTAATCATGACTTTAATCTTCATTCAAATATAAGACTTCCCCTGCCTGGGGAAGACCTACATTTCATGGCCACCTGCCTTCAGGGAAGAGAGTGTGATGACGTGACATTTCTTTCTTGTCCCAGCATTTACTCCTTTCCCTTGTTGGCTAGCAGAGGTTTTGCCCTTGCCAGGGTGAAAATTTATAGAGCGTGGAGGGCAAAAGAGGATACAAGAAAGTTCTTATGCGTCTGACAACTGGTGTTCTCCTTCTCTGGCTCCTTGCTTTTGAGGTCTGGCAGAGTTTAGAGCCCCCTTGTATTTCTCTCTCAAAAGACACTTTCATGAGCTATTTGGGAATTCCTTTTGCTTAGATCCTTTTTTGCAAAATCCTTAACCTCCAAGGAGGATCCCTAGCTGTTATCCACTTTTATCTCCTACCTGCTGGGGCCCACTTACCTCTCTAGTTTTAAAAAATGGTCTATGGTAGGCAGAATCCCAAAATGACCATAAATAAACTTTACCTTTGTATAATTCCCTCCCCTTGAAAGTGAGTGGAATCTTAGACTATGATGAGATATGACTTCTGTGATTGTTACACTACATGGCAAAAAAGATCTGCACATGCAACTAATGTTAATTCATTAGTTGACTTTGTACTTAAGTATAGGTTACTTTTGCAATCACTTGACTTTGAGTTAAACAAAAGGGAGATTATTCAAGTTAGCTGCATCTAATCACACAAACCCTTTAAATCTGGGCCTAGAGGTCAGAGACAGAGGAAGTCATATATTTGAAGTGTGAGAGGGATTTTCTGTTGCTGGTTTTTAAGATGGATGAGGCCATGTGGTAAGTAATGTGGGTGGCATTTAGGAGCTAAGAGCAGCCCCAGCTGATAGCTAGCAAGGAAACAAGGACTTTCATTCTAGAGCAGCAAGTAACTGAATTTGGCCAACAACCTGAATGAGCTTGGGAGCAGATTCTTCCCTGGGGCCTCTGGAAAGGAATGCAGCTCAGCTGGTACCTTGATTATAGCTCCTTAAGGCCCTGAACAGAAAACTGAGTTATGCTGTGCCTGGACTTCTGACCTGCAGAAATGTAAGCTAGTAAATGAATGGCATTTTAAAGCACTAAGTTTGTGATATTTTGTTACACAGCATTGGAAAACTAATACAGTGCCTAAGAGGAGCCTGTGCTGCCTCTTTTATGCATACCACTATTGTTGGGTGCCTGGAAAATACATATCCTTTGCACTGACAAAACCTGCAAATGCACAGCTTTACTAATGCACTGAACTTCAGAAAGCACTAAATCGACTTGCCAGGTTGTGTTCCCTGTCCTCCACTATTTAGAGGACAAGGGTCATATTTCAGTACACTGAGTATCCAGGAGACACATATTAGCCTTCCTGAGTGATTCATACAAAGACCTTCCTCATCACTGAACTTGAGTCTGCATGCTTGAGTGAGTAAGGGAAACTGGTCTGCCAATTCTCTCTGTTCCCTGTAGGGACTTTGAGGAACTTCCCCAGGAGTCCCTGACTCATCTTTTTTTCTTCCAGGGATTAGAAAAAGTCAGTGTGGCAAGCTCTATGAGGGCACAGAAATGAAGAGAGGATGGGTTAGGGTTTTGACTTTTCACCAGTCCACATGTCTTTAGAAAACTTGGAAGTCTTCTCATAGACAGCCTGGTTTTATTTCTGTCTTTTCTAAATCCCCTGGCTTCGTGAATAATGCCCCACAAATGACTAGAGTAAACCAGTCTTGGAAAATGGCTGGCAGTGAGGGAGGCCACTTGTTAAATTGACCCTGGTTTCCCAGATGGTCTCAAATGGTTACTCTTGGCAGTCTAGGGATGTTTCTTGGGTGGGGAAAGGAGGTAGTCAGAACATAGCTTTTTCTAGATCAGTGGTTCTCAAACTCTGGCCTGCATCAGAATCACCTGAAGGCTTATTAAAACAGAAATTACTGGGCCTCACTCCCAGAGTTTCTGATTCAGTGGGTCTGGTGTGGGGTCTGATAATTTACATTTCTAATAAGTTGCTAAATTATTAATGCTGCTAGTCTGGAGGCTACATTTTGAATATCATTTCTCTGTAGATATATTTCAAAGGAAATGTTCTTTTTCCATATTCTAACCTTTTTTCATATCTGTGATTTGCCTATAGAAGCCAATCCATGTGGAAATAGTTCTCAAAAATTTCCTTTTATATCCAGCATTTTGTCTGGCATCTAACTTTGGCATGTACACCTGTTGCGTCTTGGTGCCTTCCTCAAAACTTAATTTTAACATCTTGTTTTCGGTAAAAAGTGGAAAACAGTAACTACTTTTTGGGCAGATTGTGATCATTAAATAAGTTGGTATATAGAGAAGAAATACATGTTGGCACCCTTATCTGTGCTTCCCAGCCCAACTGCTTGATGAATTTGGGGTGGGATCTGAGAGTTTAAAGACCACTGGACACAATAATTAATTTTTGAAGGAATTGATCTTGGGAGGGTACCTACCCTCAGTTCTTTTGAGAAGGCATTAAGAGGATATGGGAAGTAGATGTTTTACTGATTTCTCAGTGGCCTGCAGCTTGTGAAATAACAAACCTGATCCTGAAAACTGACTGTAAAGTTATTAAAAAAATTATTTGGATCATATATCCTTAATCCCAAAAGAATTCCCAAGAGAATCTCCCAAAGGACAATACTTAATGCATGCACTGTCCTCTGAGCCCACAGGCTTCTCACATAGCTGTGAAGAGTCCAGCACTTAGCTGAGGCCTCAGTGGCTATGACATGGCTTCAAACAAGCCATCTGCAAAATATCTAGAAAGACAAGTGTGTACCATCTTCTTTCTTTCTGGTCTCTAATTTATTGGCAGAGAAATGTTAAGTGGATTTTTTTTTAAAGCATCACCATATTGCAGAAACAGATTGAAGGAAGATGGATTTGGGGGAATAGAATTTGCTACAGGAGAGAATCCAGGTCCTGAGAATGAAGGCATGTGACTGAGGCTACAGCCCATGCAATCTCCCTGAATAAAGTGAAAGCTTCTTAACTATGAAGAGCCATAACACAAGCACCATTTCTTGAGCAGTTACTTTGTGCAAAATCCTGTGCTACATGCTTTTTATAAATTGTTTAACTTTTAACAAATGCATGAGTTAATTACTATTATTATTCCAGTTTTACAAGTAGGGCAATACACATAGTCTTTTTAAGGTTGCACAGCTATGAAGTGGTGAAGTCAGAATTTGAAACTGTGGTTAGTCAGACTCCAAGTTGTAGAAAACTTAAAATGAGATCAAGCATTATTGTTCAAATTTACTAACCCCGTGTTATGAACTCAATTGTGTTCTGCACAAACTAACATGTGGAAGCCCTAACCCTCAGTGTGACTGTCAGCCTTTAAAAAGGCAATTAATATTAAAGAGGTCATAAAGGTGGGGAATTAATCAAATATGATGGTATCCTCATAAAAAGAGGAAGAGACACTCGGAATTCACATGCATAGATTGAAAACCCTTCGAGGACACAACAAGAAGGTGGCCATCTACAATCCAAGAAGACAGGCCTCAGGGGAAACTAAACCTGCTGATACCTTGAACTTGGACTTCCAGTCTCCAGCCTCTACAAGAGTGAGCAAATACATATTTTTTGTTTAAGCCAACCACTCTGTGGTATTTCATTATGGCAGCCCTAGCAAACTAGTGTACCATGCCACCTTGATGGGTGGAGTGTACTTTGCTATCCCTTGACTTTGAGTTTGGTGATAGAATAGTCTTTGGTTGGTGGAATGTTAGTAGACTTGATATATCGAGTAGAGACTTAAAAAACATCTGGGTAGTTTGACTTGCTCTCTTATGCCTGTGACTGTGAGAAGAACATACTCTGCCTAGGCGGTTCAAGGAAAATGAGAGACACATGGAGTATAGCCTTGCAGCTTGAAGTAGAGGTACCTGGCTGAACCCAGCCTATGTCAGGCAACTCACAGATGCAGTGGTTTGAAGCCAAGCTGCCCGCAACTGGCCCCTCTACCCATGACAGTAAATGATCATTGTCTTAAGCTCCTGAGCTTGGGGGTGTTCTGTTACACAGCATTACTGTGGCAGTAGCTAACTGATCATTAATCAAAGGTCGGAATAGGAAACTTTACAATGTTTCTGCACAATAATTTATCTGGCCATTCATTAGAGAGAAGGTGGATAAGTAATACCTCTAATAATTCTTCCAACAATTCAAATTAGGAGGAGAAGTTACATTTCTCTAAAAGTATAAATAAAGTGGATTGAACTATTATTTATATCTCTTCCAGGACAATATTTGAGAAAAAGAAAGAGAAGAGGATGGACTTTTTAGACTCAGCTATACTGCTGAGTTCAAATGTCTTGGAACTTAGTAGCTGTGAGTGACCTGGCACAAGTTATAATGCCTCATTAAAATTCAGTTTTTCTATCTGTAAAATGGAGATGCTAATAATATTATCCTTTTTACCCGCATTGATCCTGATTCCCTAATTGGAAAATTCTGACTCAGAGTGTCTACTTATGGTCAAGAAATCTTGAAGGGACAGAGGTAGGGTATGTTTGAGAAACACAAACTTTTAGGGAATTGATTTGGTATCCAGGTATGTGGAGATATTTAGCCCAGAGGAACCAGCAGTACAGGAAGAGGCTGCTTTTCTTGCTGCCCTGTGTTGATTTTAGTTTTGAATCCTTAGTATGCAGCCTGAGGGAGAAGATTGTAATCCCAGACCTTCAGAGATGGAAGAGCCTACCTGGGTATTATAGAGTGTAGGAGTTTTCTCAATCTTGATTGACTTGAAAGCTCTAGATCAACAAGTTGGGGTCCTGATTAATAATTCAGATTCCATGTTTCAGAAGTTCTTTGTGTTGTGACCTGGGAAAAATTACTTAGTGTTTTTTTTTGAGTGTTTGTTTCTTGATTTGTAGAAAGAGGTTAATAGTACTGTGTCCCTTACAGTGTAAAGATTTCTGTAATTATTAAAATCACATTAAACCAAGGCTACTATAAAGCTTTTAGTACAGCATCAAGCTGCCAAAGAGTCCTCACAAATATAATTTTGAAATATTTCATTTATTCACTCCTATCCCCTCCTTTTGCAGATAAGTAAACTGAGGTTCCCTGAGGCAAGCTGACCTTCCCAAAGTCACAGGACTCTAAATGTCATAGCTAAGACTAGAAAATCTTTGCAAATGACAGCTACATAATGAAGAGACATTCTCACCTGTTCACATTTTAAGATGCATGTGTATCCTGGAGGCCCAGGAAAGAAGGCTAGAATTATACATTATCAATATTGAAAATGATCCAGCATCTAGCCTGTCACTATTGCAAGAATACTCTCTATAGTTTCTAACGGTAGCTTGGGTTCACCTGTTTTACCACCAGTGACAGGATTCTCATTACCTACTGTGTCAACACATTCCATCTTGAACAGCTTGTTAGAAAACTGTTCTTTATATTGAGCCTTAATACAACTTCCACTTCTGAAATGACACAGAATGAATGAATGAATTAAATGAATCTAATGCTTCTTTTTAATTTTTTTACAGCATGGCCTTTCAATATTTGAAGACAGCTCTTGTGTCTCATGCTCTCATCAATTATTCCATCCATAAATTGTTTAGGTCAATTTAGGTTGAGTTTTCCATTTATTACCACTAAAAGAATCCTGATACACACTATTCAGTACACACTTGCTGAATAGTGTGTATTGAACCGTGTGTGTCAGGATTCAATACACACTTATTCAGCAAGTGTGTATTGAACAGTGTGTATCAGGAGTCTTCTAGTGGTAATTCATGGAAAACTCAAATTGACCTAAATAATTTATTCATTAATTTATCCACTCATTCATTCATCTATTTGGCAAATTCTTACTGAGTACATTTTATGTTTCAGACATGTTCTGGATGCTGAGGATAGAACAGTAAATAAAACAGTCTGTAGCCACGAGGAGCTTGCCTTCTAGTGTGTGAAGATAGAGAAACAACAAATTAATGTGTTCATCTCAATGAATACATATGAAATATTTCAGGTGATAAGTGATATGGAAAAAACTAAGCAGAATGAAGGGCACAGAGAATGCCAAGGAGTAGGGATATGGGAGTGTGAAGTATTTAACTGAAAATTTAAGAGGCAGGG
The DNA here is from genome assembly GCF_028858775.2 of Pan troglodytes. NCBI lineage: Eukaryota > Metazoa > Chordata > Mammalia > Primates > Hominidae > Pan > Pan troglodytes. The sequence goes on from NC_086015.1 coordinate 38,395,630, forward strand.
CCCAATTTATTTCTTCATCTTCTTTCATCTGTGATTCTCTCAGGTCTGCTTTGTGCTAGACTGGCTTTCCTGATGGGAGCAATTTGGCTGCCAGTGGACCAGGGCTATGTGGACCAGGCTATTTTCTCATTTATGTCAAGGAAGTTAGGTGTTAGTTTGTACAAGCTAACAGGAATTCTGAGCTTCACTTTGAAAAAACCATCCCTGAACTCTGTGTCCAGGGGGAATATCATTCACTGATTATCTTTGCCCTTGACATATTCTCACACAAACTTATAGAGGGATATGTCTGATATAGTTTGGCTCTGTGTCCCCACCCAAATCTTATCGTGAATTGTACACCCATAATTCCCACGTGTTTTGAGAGGGACACAGTAGGAGATCATTTGAATCATGGGGGCGGTTTCCCCCATACTGTTCTCATGGTAGTTAATAAGTCTCATGAGATCTGATGGGTTTATCAGGGGTTTCCACTTTTGCTTCTTCCTCATTTTCTCTTGCTGCCACCATGTAAGAAGTGCCTTTCACCTCTCGCCATGATTCTGAGGCCTCCCCAGCCACGTGGAACTGTAAGCCCAATTAAACCTCTTTTTCTCCCAGACTTGGGTATTTTATCAGCAGCATGAAAATGGACTAATACAGTAAATTGGTACCAGTAGAGTGCGGCATTGCTGAAAAGAAACCCGAAAATGTGGAAGCGACTTTGGAACTGGGTAACAGGCAGGGTTGGAATAGTTTGGAGGGCTCAGGAGAAGACAGGAAAATGTGGGAAACTTTGGAACTTCCTAGAATCTTGTTGAATGGCTTTGACAAAAATGCTAATAGTGATATGAACAATAAGGTCCAGACTGAGGTGGTCTCAGATGGAGATGATGAACTTGTTGGGAACTGGAACAATACTGACTCTTGTTATGTTTTAGCAAAGACACTGGTAGCATTTTGCCCCTGCCCTAGAGATTTGTGAAACTTTGAACTTGAGAGAGATGATTTAGGGTATCTGGTGGAAGAAATTTCTAAGCAGCAAAGCATGCAAGAGGTGACTTCGGTGCTGTTAAAGGCATTCAGTTTTAAAAGGGAAACAGAGCATAAAACTTTAGAAAATTTGCAGCCTGACAATGCAATAGAATAGAAAATATTATTTTCTGAGTTGAAATTCAAGCCAGCTGCTGAAATTTGCACAAGTAACGAGGAGCTCAATTTTAATCCCCAAGACAATGGAGAAAATGTCTCCAAGACATGTCAGAGGTCTTCACAGCAGCCCCTCCCATCACAAGCCCAGAGGCTGAGGAGGAAAGTGGTTTTGTGGGCCGGCCCCAGGGTCCCTGTGCTGTGTGCCACCTAAGGACTTGGTGCCCTGCATCCCAGCAGCTCAAGCTGTGGCTGAAAGGGGCCAGTGTAGAGCTTGGGCTGTGGCTTCAGAGGGTGCAAGCCCCAAGTCTTGGCAGCTTCTATGTGGGTGTTGAGCCTGAGAGTGTACAGAAGTCAAGGATTGGGGTTTGGGAAGCTCTGCCTAGATTTCAGAAGATGTATGGAAATGCCTGGATGCCCAGGCATAGTTGCTGCAGAGGTGGGGCTCTCATGGAGAACCTCCACTAGGGCAGTGAGAAAGGGAAAAGTGGGGTCAGAGCCCACACACAGAGTCCCTACTGAGGTACAACCTAGTGGAGCTGTGAGAAGAGGGCCACCGTCCTCCAGACCCCAGAATGGTAGATCCAATGACAGCTTGCACCATGTGCCTGGAAAAGCTGCAGACATGCAGCACCAGTCCACGAAGCAGCTAGGAGGGAGGCTGTACCCTGAAGAGCCACGGGGCAGAGCTGCCCAAGACCATGGTAACCCATCTATTGCATTAGAGTGGCCTGGATATGAGACATGGAGTCAAAGGAGATCATTTTGAAGCATTAAGATTTGACTGCCCTGCTGGATTTCGGACTTGCCTGGGCACTATAACCCCCTTTGTTTTGGCTATTTTCTCCCATTTTATATCTAGGAAGTAACTAGCTTGCTTTTGATTTTACAGGCTTATAGGCAGAGGAAATTTGCCTTGTCTCTGATGAGACTTTGGACTGTGGATTTTTGGGTTAATGCTGAAATGAGTTAAGACTTTGGGGGACCGTTGGGAAGGCATGATTGGTTTTGAAATGTGAGGACATGAGATTTGGAGGGGACAGGGGCAGAATCATATGGTTTGACTCTGTGTCCCCACCCAAATCTCATTTTGAATTGTACTCCCGTAATTCCCACATGTTTTGGGAGGGACACGGTGGGAGAGAATTTGAATCACGGGGGCAGTTTCCCCCATACTGTTCTTGTGGTAGTGAACAAGTCTCGCCAGATCTGATGGTTTTATCAGGTGTTTCTCCTTTCGCATCTTCCTCATTTTCTCTTGTTACCACCAAGTAAAAAGTGCCTTTCACCTCCTGCCATGATTCTGAGGCCTCCCCAGCCGTGGGGAACTGTAAGTCCAATTAAACCTCTTTTTCTTCCCAGTTTCAGATATGTCTTTATCAGCAGTGTGAAAATGAACGAATACAGTGTCTATGCCTAAAATTGGAAGTGTGCTCAAAGTCATCCAAAGCATATGACTGGCAGACAACAGGGAAGGGTGGACTCTATGAACAGAAGGCAACGATGTTATCCATTACAGATACTATATCGAGGCACTCAGGGCTTACAAAGATAAATAAAACATGGCCCCTGACCTTAAGAGGGGTTGCAACTTAATGGTGAGAAACTGATTAATAGATTAATTCTATAACAGGGATAATAATTCAAGTTGGTCCAAAATAATCATCAGTCTCATGGTGGAGGTATGGAAATAGGAATTGTAGAAGAGTCGTTCTAAAATAGTCAATATTCCAGATGTCCATGTTCATGTCCTTGCTTTTTACTTCCTCATCAGAAACAACCTTACACATGCAAGTTAAAGTGCTCTTTAATTTGAGGGGAGCATATTACACTACTCCATGTGACTTGCTTTAGCCAGTGGAATATCAGCAGACCTGAGGCCAGTAGAGGCTGGAAAGATGCTTGCTCATTTGGGCTTCTTCCTTTATTCCACCACCACCTTGAGAATAATGTGCCTGGGTTAGCTTGCTTGTCGCAGGGGAGAGAAGAGAAACAAATGGACAGAATCACCCCAGCTGAACCACCTCCATGGAATCTAGCCTCAGTCAGCTGACCCCAGTCAACATCCAGATACATGAGCTAAATAAGTGCTCATTTAGAGTACTCTAAGGTTTTGTAGTTGTTTGTTATGCAGCATTATTGTGATGTTAGATGACAGACACAGGCTTGAAGTACAGTGTTCGTTGAGATAGAAAGTGTTCTAAATTATTTTAGTTCCCATTTAACATAGCAGAAGTAGGTCTGGTGGACTAGGTCATAAAATTTTATGCATGGGAGGTCACAGGAAATCCGGAAGAGACAGGGAGGAAAATTTGCTCTTTCTAGTTATAGCAGATGTGGGAAGAAGAAGGAAGATGGAAAGGGGGCTAGAGGAATCAAATGAATGGGGATGGAATTGGCATCCCTGAATTACCTTTAGTTCCTTTAGTGGCATGAAAAGAACTCAGGAATGGAGAGGGGATGTGCCAAGAGGACGGACTTACCATGGGGACAGCCACTTGCCTGTGGGGACAGGGAAGATGACCCTATAGCAAGTATGGACTTAGACATGGCAGAGACTTTGAGTATCTCTGAGAGGCATCAGGGAGAGTCCAAGGGAGGAATAGTACCTCCAGCTCTTGAAGAAACAGAGAGGCTAGTCACACCAGCCAGGGACATCATAGCAGCTTCTGGCTGAATGCTTGGGGTGGGACTGACCTCCCCTGAGGGAATACACTCTAGAGCACAGCCTAGCCCTACCTCTTCGCAGCCTAAGCCAGAAGAGAGTCATAGGGCACCGGGTCAATTCAAGGACACTAGATTCCCTTCTCTACAGCCCACCCACCTGATAATACACTCAGGGGGATGAGATAGAGCCTATGAGAAGAGCTTCAGAAATCTCAAGAGAGTTGGTCATAGAATTTTGTGCATGGGAGGTCACTGCAAATCCGGAAAAACCAGGGAGGAAAATCCACTCTGTCTAGTTCTGGCAGATGTGGAAGGAGGGAGGGAGATGGAAATGGGGATAAAGGAATCCAATGGCTAGAGCTGTGGTTGGGATGGAGTTGGCAACCCTGAATTACCTTTGGTTTTCCAGTGGCATGAACATAACTCAGGAAGGGAGAGGAGGTATGCTGAGAGGAGAGACTTGCCATGGGGACAGCCACTTGCCTGTAGGGAGAGGCGAGGTGACCCTACCAAAAGTGTAGATTTAGACATGGCAGAGACTCTGAGGATCTCTGAGGATTTAGCTTAATTCAACGGTCTTTACACTTAGAATCAGATCCAAGAATCACAGCTTAAACTAAATTTAGTTTTCTTATTTTACTCACCTGGGGGATGCTTGTGAGGAAGAACATACCAGTTACAGAACAAACGAAGAAACAACATTGTCTTTGTAGACAAAAAAAGTAATGTGGATGGATTTTCTATCCTGCCATGATCCCCATGTCATAAAGTATGAAGTAATGGCAAGCTTCTGCTTGATGAGGAAGCGATAGAGACAGTATCTGACATAGAAGGAAAGGGACAAGGTGAGGGTAGGAGTCCTGAAAATTGCTCTCTAATTACAAGTTGACTCTTACAGGATCAGTAGCAGGTCCCAGATACAGAACCAAAGCAAAGGAGGATTTGAGAGGGAAGAAGTGGCATATGCAAAGGGCTGAGGTAGAGAGAGAACACTTGTAATTTTTCTAGCTGACCTTGTAGGATTTCTAGTTTCCTCTTAGCTAGGGCACTCCAGGGTGGAATGAATTTTGGCAACCTGGGAGGAAGGCAGGCAGCTGTGTGTGTGCTCCCTAAAGCAGAAACTTCCTCTCCCCTCTCTTCCCTCCTATCATTCCAACATATCATGTGAATTCTCAGGGATTTTGCTTTACTTGTAAGAAATGTAGGAGTGTGGGGCAGAAGAGGGCTGGCAAATCGTATTCTCTGAGAATATGGCAGTATGCAAGGTACTTCACACATTATTTGTTTTATTCTCATAACAGCCTTCCCATAGTTTCCTTATTTCTGTTCCATCAGCACACTCACTTGGCTCTTATATTCAGAATATAACCAGGATCAAACCATTTCTTATTTCCTTACTTGCCTGTTGATCCAAGCCACAACTATCTCTCACTTGGACTGCTTTAATAGTCTCCTAACTGGTGTCCCTACTTCCACCCTTGACTCCCTGCTCTCCACCCAGTGGCCAAAGTGATTCATGAAAAACACTGAGGTCTGATCATATCACTTCTCTGTCCAATGCCATCCAATGGTTTGCCACACTCGGCAGTAAACCTGCCATTCTTATTGTGGTCTATGAAGCCTTCCACGGTCTGGCTATATACATTTCTGTTTCCCAATCTCCTCTTCCATCTTTCCCCTCCATTCTACTTACTTTTGTCACTTTGACTTCCTTGGGGTTTCTTGTCACTGTTCCTTAAACATGACAAGCACAATGGAACCTCAGGCTCTTTGCATTTGTTTCCTCTTTATGGTATGTTCTTTCCTCAGACATCTATGTGGCTGTCTCCCTCCTTTCCTCCAGGTTGTCGTAAGAGAGGTCTTACTGGTCCAGTTTTACCCTACTGTCTTCATGCTTTGTTCTTTCTCTCCTGTATTATTTTTTTCTGCATAGCACTTATCACCACTGACATAAACTGCTTTTTGTTTATTCTCCCTCTAAAATGCATGCTCCGTGAAGACAGGGACTTTGTGTTTTGATGTTGTTTGTTTGTTTTGTTTTGTCTTCAGTACCTAAAACATTGCTTGGCTTGCATAGGCACTCAATAAATATTTGCTGCATGTGGCTCAAGGAGTTTAAGCAACTTGTCCAGGGTTATAAAGTTAATAAACAGTAAAACTAGAATTTGGACCCAAGCTCTGCTGGCATTGAAGATCGCGCCCTTTGTAATTTATTTTCTCTGCCCCCTGCCTACTACATAGATATCAGGACTAATACGACAGACCAAATTGTTTCTTGTGGCTCTGATTTCTTTAAAGAAATATGCTCAATAAAGAAACATGAGGGATAATGAAAAAAATTACTACTTTTGGCAATCCTGGACATTAAAGGAATGCATAGCTTCAATTGCTTCTCTATAATAAGATATTGCAAGGGTTTTCAATTTCGTTTTCCATGTTTCTATCTGTTCAAGAATCCTTAATTAAATTTAATTTCACCTGGTATTTTTCCTTTACCTAAAAAAAGGGAGTCAACCATAAAATCAACCATAAAACTGGCTACAACAGTTTCTGCCATGATTGGAAAAGCAGAGAGAAGATAGCATCTGATGCACACAGCCAGTGGGTACTGTGTTCTCAGGGATGTTATGAAAATGACAATCCCTTTGGCCTTCTGCTCTAGCCTAGGAAGCCTGGGCATGCTGGTACCATACTTCCCTGGGCTCACTCCCACTCTTGCTTTCTGGCTTATACTCACATCACCCTATGAAAGTGGCTATAAAGGTCAACTGGCTTTGGGTGTACCTCTTATATTTTTGTTGAAGATTGTATTTTCCAAAGTTGGCTGCATATATATATATATATGTGTGTATATATATATATGTATATATATGTATATACATATGTGTATATATATATGTGTATATATATATATATATATCCCATTCCTAATGACCTTTTACAGTGTGACGTGGACATGCCTCCACTGCGCAGTTTCTTTCTTTGAATCTGGATAGGCCAGTGACTATGGTGGAAAGGATGCTATGAGACTCTGAGGTTGTCATAGTGGTGATACAAGTTCTGCCTGGTTCTCTTGGGGCACCTAGCCAACATGCTGTAAGAAAACCTAGCAGCCATGTGAAAGGCTATGTGTGGTAGTTTCAGTCGCAGTGGAGGGCTCAGCCACCAGCCAGCATCAGCTGCCACGTTGAAAGGATGAGAATGTTCCCAGCCTTTGAGCTGCTCCAACTAATGTCATGTGGAGCAGAGATGAGTTATCTTTGACACCTCTGCCCAAATTTCAGATTCATGAGAAAAATAAAGGTTATCATTATTTTAAGCCATTAAGTTTTTAAGCCATAATGTTGAGATCAACATAGCATAGAGCTATGTAGAGAGTACATCTTAAGTGAATGTGGGGTAAATGGATAGATTAATAAATTAACCTTTTTTTCTATGTGAATTAAGGCAAACTCGATGCCTATTTCTTACCAATTTCACAAATAGCACGGCCATTACCACAGTGACTATTTTGTAGAGAAGTTTTTTTTAGGACGCAAAGAACTGGACTGAAGGAAAAAAACTTACCTTAGGAATGGGGGCCAGTTATTCAGGCCTCCATTTCAGTAAGTCACTGATTATAGCCCAGGGTGGTGGTAGGTCAGCTGCAGGTCAGCCTATGTCATTTCTTCAGAAGAGGGGGCAGGGGTCAGTGAGTCACAAGCAGCCAGTACTCACATCATCTGTGGATGGGGGCACTGGCTCGGGAAAGGATGCAGGGAGGAACCCCAACAGCTCCCATTACAAAAATCAGTTATGAATTAACTCATAGGATACTTTCCATCCTCCTTCTTCCCTTCGACTTTCTAACGCCCCCTCCTACCACCAAAGGAATTCTCCTCTCTTACTTCCCCTCAGGGGAATGGGCTGTGAACTCAAAGTCCCTACCCAGCTAGTAATAAGATTAAAGAGGCAAAAATAGACTATATTTTGGAAAGGAAAAAACCCAAATTTGTCTTCATATTTAATGTTTTTTATTTGTGCCAGTAATTTGTCATTTTAAGAATCAGTGTTTGAATGCCCAGATAAAGTTAGGAGTGTTGACAATTAGAACTTTTTAAAGTGGCGGTAGGACAAGGACAGTCCTTTAGAGCTTAGGCCTGTGTCCATGAGTGCATAAACTGGAAGCCATACAATGGGTGTTGAGGTTAGAATATTAGTCGGAGTAATTATCCTTAGTGAAGTAATTTCTCTTTTATTACACAAAGTTAATGTTGCACTTGAAAATGATGTCTTCTTTCCCCAGTTATGCCACAGTCAACCTCCAACTGATGAATGGATAGTAACAAACAGAGCAAAAATATCATTAGATAGGTAGAGTAAAAATATCACCAAATAGAAAAAGAAGAGTAAGCATCACTGAGAAGCACAGATAAATGGCAGGATCCCAGGAAAGACCACTGTGTCATTTAGATTCTCCTGGAAGCAGGTGCTGATACAGAGTTAGGAGTGCAAAAGACTTATTGGGGTTGGAGTGCGAAGCCTGTGACAGAGTGTGGAGGAGGGAGGGAAACTCTGACTGTAGTGCTGATCTCATAAAGCCTTGACCAACCCCAAAATAGCCCCAGGGCAAGGATTATCCACTGGAGGAGTCCTGCATAGGACTGAAATGTCCAAGTCCTAGAACACCCGCCATAGCTGGGGGCTGCCCTGGAAGAGTACAGCCTTCCTTGAAACCGAGGTGAAATCAGAGGACTAGACAGCTAGAAGCCATCAGATAACTGCAGTCCTTGCAGCTGAAAGGAAAGCCCTTTCTCGAAGTGAGGGAGCTGAGCTATGTACCTTCACTGCTGCCACAATCTCCAAACGGCGGCAAATTTTCATAACTGGAAGGGCCTGGTGAGAGTAAGAAGCTCACTCAGCATTGAGCTCTAAAGAAGCCTTTGCCCTCTGGCAGCCGCCCTGCTGCGCTGCTCCCCTTCCGTTGTAGCTAGTTCCTGCCAATGAGGAAGTAAGGGCCCCAATCTGGACTCTGAGAGCAAAAGGCTGAGTTTGTCAGGAATCCTGGCCAATGTTTCACTTGACACATTGTGCGCATTGAAGCAGGCCAGGACCAAGCTGCCTGGTGAGGAGTGAGGACAGAACCAGGCCCTTCTCTTCTTCTCATCCTCATCCTCTTATGCTCACTCATTATCAAGGAAACTCTAGTAGACAGAAATGTCCAGTGTATTCATTTTGCCCACTGGATTTAGCTATTTCACTGGCATTGGATGGCGTGCTTCCATAGGACAGAGGATCAAGGGGCTCCGAAAGCTCTAAAAGCAGTGCGACTGCAATGCCAGAGACAGGGTTGGCAGGAGACAGCCATGCTCACAACCTTTCATTTCCCAACTTGTTCACTTGGGATTGCATACTATGAAACAATCACGGGGTTAGATGTGTCTGGACACCTTCAGTCCTGTAGGATTTGTCTGAGAAATGCTTTGATGACTTCCTGCTGACTGCTGAGATCAACATACTTTTTCTCTCTTAAGTTGCAGAAGCACAGGGAAGGCTGAGTGAAAAATCCTGTCCCAGTTGTAGGCCAAAAGAATTATCCGTCCTGGTTTATCTTTTTAAAAATGCCCATGCTATTTTCTAGCAAAACAGAAGGAAAAATGGCAGCTGAGGCTACTGTAGCGTAGGAGGAAAGTGCTGGTCATTTGAAATCAAAAGGCTGCATCTGAGTGTGGGAATTACAGTTTCTGGCCATGGGGATTTGGGCAAGTTTTAAAATTCCCCGGTATATGTTTTTTTCTATATATAAATTAAGGCATGTTTTGAGAACTCCTGCTATGGTTTGAATGTCCCCTCAGAAACTCACGTTGAAAATCCCCAACATGGCAGTGTTAAAAGCTGGGGCCGTTAAGAAGTGATTGGGGTAGAACCCTCATATATGGATTAATTCATTCATGGATAATGAATTAATGGATTGATGGTTTATCATTAGAGTGGCAGTAGTGGTTTTATAAGAGGAGGGAGACCTGATCTAGTGTATTAACACACTCAACTCTCATGCCATGTGATGCTGTTCATCACCTTGGGACTCTGCAGAGTCCTACCCAACAAGAAGGCTATCACCACCAGATGTGTCTCTTTGACCTTCGACTTCCCAGCCTCCAGCACTGTAAGAAATACATTTTGTTTCTTTATAAATTACCCAGTTTAAGGTACTCTGTTACAAGCAACCAAAATTGATTAGGACACTCTCCTTTCTTTTGTCTTTCCCTCTCTTTTCTGTCAACGCTTCCTTCCTTCTTTCCTTCCTTCCTTCCTTCTTTCCTTTTTCCTTCCTTCCCTCCTCACCTTCTTCCTTTTATTATTCAATACACATTTATTGACTGCAGTTTTAGGCACTGGGGAAATATAGATCAACAAAACCATTGATGACTTTAAAAATCCTAGTGCAAGAAAAGTAACAGCACAGTGTGTATATGCAGTGATAGATGTTCATTGCAGCAATAGTACAAAGTTATTTATTGCAGAAGAAGTATAAAGGAGAAATTGATTATTGTTTTGGGAAGGATCACAGAGGACACAATGTCTGAGCAAAAGTCTGAATAGGGAATGGGTTGTGAAAATGTACTAGTTGGGGCCACAGTGGGAATGAGAGAAAGAAAGTCAGTACAGAACATCATGTGCAAAGGCACTGGATACAAACCATTTGGTTATTGACTTGTTGAGTGTGTAGCACCTGTGAGACCCCTAGGTCCTTCTGACAACTGGAAACTCAGAGCCAGATGAGTGGAGAATAAGTGATTAGGACTAGAGGCTATGTTTGGGAATCCTTGGCATATACAAGGCAGGGGACTCAAGAGGATTTTGATATCTTACAATAAAAAGGGCTGGGCCAGAACTCAGGGAAACTCCAAAACTGGAGTGTGTTAAGAAAGATGTCTACCAATGAGGTCTAGTAAAGAAAGTGATGGGAAGAAACTGGATAGAATCACACTGCTGAGAACATAGCAGCAAATGTGTCAGGAGCTTCAAATGCTGCAGGGAGGCCAAGGTCAGTGGAAACCCAGAATTTCCATGGAATTTAGCAATTAGGAGGTCAATAGTGAGGGAGGGAATGACGTGACAGTAAATTAAGGCATATGAAAAGGCTTTGAAAATTGTGAAGAGCCATGGAATGAAATTCACCACTCCAGATTCTCAGCTTCTCAATTATATCAGGTGGATAACAGAACATCAGCATTTTAAGTAGACACCCTTGGGCTCATAATAAATGCTTTTAACACCTTTACATCCTTATCTCAAAATTTGCTTCTCGTTGGCTCCAGATTGCCTGAAATTTATCACATAGAAGCAAAAATAAAATTGGGGGCATAAGAAAGAATGTGAGAGAGAAACTGCAAGTTAGGGGGTCATTGCTATGTGGGAATAAATAATCCTGGCAACTGGATGGCTATGCTGAAATGTGGAATTTATTCTCCAAAGGAAAAAGCTTTAATCTTAAAGTATGTTTTGGATAATGTAAATAGGGAAATGGCTCACAGCAGAACAAAATAGATTTGCCAGCTAATAGTTTTATCCTTTAAAAAGAAAAGGAAACTAATATAACAAGAAGAAAAGTATGGTTGGTGAGGAAACCATATCTACAGGCTGTGTGAACTTATAAATCAGTGCAGATATCATGGTGCATTGCAAGTAACTCATGGCTGTGTGTAGCAAGGGGACAGCTGGGGTCAGAGTTGTGGGACCCTGAATCTATTTGATTTTTAATACTTATTATATCAACTGAACTCTATGCAAATATCTAGAAGGGAGTCTCATAATGTTGTGTATTGTGGCCATGACAAGTGTTGTTCCTGAATTTGGGCTTGAACATACCTGATGCATTCCTGCCTTGACACTTACTGTTTCCTCCGCTTGGTTTGATCTTCTCCAAATGTCCAAATGGCTGTTGCCTTCATCATTCGTAGGTCTCTACTTAAGCATTACCTTCTCAGTGAAGCCTTCTCTGACAGTTTTATTTAAAGTAACACCTGCATCTATCCACCAACTCCTCCTCTCCCTTTCCTTGCTTTATTTTTTCTCTGTAGTACTTATTACCATATAACATATATTTTATTAGAATATTAGCTGCTCAAAATGATGCCTTTGATCACTATTATACCCCAAATGTCTAGCAGAATGCTTGGCCCATAATAGGCATTTGGTAAATATTTACTGGATGAGGAGAGGCATGAGCTTTGGCAGCTGTCAGGTTGCCAGCTCCAGAGGATTGTAAAATTTCTAGAAAAGCACTTCACTCAGTAAGGTTGCCATCAAGTTACCACATAGACTTCTTTGTTCACCAGGCTCTGTGATTCTTGCCTCTTCATTCAAAGCCTGCACAGCATTGTTCATGGTTTCCAGGAACTTCCAGGATGTCCACTCTGGGCCTTTTCTCTGCCATCATATAAACTTGTGCTTCCAAATGCCTGCTAGGTTATAGGCTGAAGCCATTCCTGAGACGTAAAGATATCTAAAACATCAATGTTGGAAGGAGCCTGGAAAGCCCATTTGTCAGTGTGCACTTCTATAGATGGAGAAACAAGAACTCAGGTGTCACAATTTGCCTGATGCCATGCAACCCATTCGGTGAGCTGGAGCTGTTGAGGGAGGAGAAAACTGAAGTTGTATGTTATCTTCAGATATGTTATCACATATAATCTCCACAAACAGTGTGGGTCTGTTATGATTCTATGCATGGGCTGAAACATAGATTATCAGAAATGTTCAATTACTTTCACCAGGCTGCTCAGTTAATGTGTGTTAAGGTCAGGTTTGTTTTTATTCCAAACTTACGTTATATCAACTAAACTCTATTTGCACTGTAACTTGTGGGGAAAAGCCACACACTGGGCCCTTGCATAGGACAGTGTGAAAGTGGGTATGCACTTACATCTTTCTTTGCTTTTAGTTACCTTCAATTTCTGATAGCCTTCACCTTTCTTCTTGTTACAGAAAAGGCTAAAGGTCAATCATCATTTTTACTTCTCTCTTTCCTGCAGCTGCACCTGATATTCCTCTCCTTTGGCCTCTCCAATTAACTCTTAATGGTGCTCAGTTTTGTGTATGTCTTATAGTAAAGAGAAACAAGACTATTTGGTCATCCTACTTTCTCTTACTGTGTAGTCTTCACTCCTTCTTCAAGACTAGGCTTCCTGAATGAGTTGTTTGCATTTACTCCCTTTCAATTCCCTCCTCAACCCTCTGCGGTTCTGCCCTTAACACTTGCATACTGTTCCTGATAAGAGCACTAGCAATCTCTTTGTTAATAAATCCTGTGACTTATCTTCAGATTTGTCTTACTTGACACTTTGACAGTATTTGACATGGGGAACCACTTCATCATTCTCCAAACTCTGTCCCTTGGATTGTGCATTAAGATGCTCTTGGGCTTTCTGCATACAATTCTCCAACTTAGTAGTTCTTTGCTGGATCTCTATGGTAGATTGCAAAGACGACTTCAATAATATCTCTTATCCATGTGCATTTGTCCCTATACAATGCAACTTTGTTGATCCTCAATCAAGAAATGGAGTTTATTTCTGTATCCATTTAATCTGATAATAATCACATGATTTGCTTTAAGGAAATTAGCAAATAGGATTTAGAGAAATTAGCAAATATGATGCAAACAAGGACTTAAAAAGTGCTTGCACAATAGGTTTGTTCTCCTCTGACTGACTGGAACTCTGAACCCATAGGGTGGATGTGCTGCATGGAGCTAACCTGCTAGTTTATTTCTGTATCCATTTAATCTGATAATAATCACATGATTTGCTTTAAGGAAATTAGCAAATAGGATTTAGAGAAATTAGCAAATATGATGCAAACAAGGACTTAAAAATTGCTTGCACAATAGGTTTGTTCTCCTCTGACTGATTGGAACTCTGAACCCATAGGGTGGATGTGCTGCATGGAGCTAACCTGCTAGTAGGGTCACATGAAAGGGAATTAGGATATTCTGACTTCCTGATAACCAGATGAAAGGAGACTGTTTTAGATGAATCCGTCCATTTGAGTCACCAATCCACTGTAGCTATATGAGTCATTGCAAGTGAGATCAGTGGAAGAAACACCTGAATAAACCTGGCACAAACTGCCAAGCTGCAAAGTATGAGTAAATAAAAGTCACTAGGTTGTGGAGTATTTGTTATGTAGCAATAGATAACTAATATAGCCTTCTATTTCACCTGTCTCTTCCATTTTAGTGTTTTCTTCTCAATCTACTCATGTTACCGTGTCATATCCTCTTATCCAAATATTTAAATTAATACAAATATTCTAACAACAAATGCCATAAAACAATATCTCCAAAGCAAATATTTAGCCGATTCTTTGACTATAAAACCAACTGCCTATTGAATCTTTGCTATGCTTCTTGGACCTCAAAATTATCACATCCCATATGGAATTCACCCCTGGAACTCTGAATGTATTTCTTCTGTTTTTCCCTCAGAGAATAGAACAAAATCCTGCACATTTTTTTTCAATCTGGAGACTAGATCTCTTCCTTGTCTCCTCCTGTCTCTTGTACTCAACATTTAATCAATCACCAAGTCCTATGAATATTCCTCCTTGATCTCTTTTAAAATTGTTCACCTCTATTTGTCTCCATTACCACTATGTTAATTCTAGCCATCATAATTTTCTGCTGCAATTACTTTCAACATCTTTTTAAACAGATGAACTCTTACCATTTAACTGCCAATGAAACAATTCTTGAAAACAATGTATGTACGTCAGTTTTGGGCTGTGGCACATAAATAATAAATTTATTATAAATGTCTTCCATGTGTATTACATGTAAATCCATTTTATAAGTTCATTAGATGAAATTAGTTATTTATAATGTCGTAATCTTCTTTATTTGACTTTGTTTCCTACTTGTTGATTATGGGAAGAGGTGTGTTAAAATCTCATGCTTTGGAATTATCTAATTCTTTGGGTAGTTCTATCAAATTTTGAGTTTTATATTCTGAGCCTATGTTTTTTAAGTGTATAAAAGTTTGAAATTGTGATATCTTCTTGGAAGGAGTATTGAGTTTTTAAAAATCGTTATGAAGCAACCTCCTTGATAACAAATAATGCTTTCTACCTTAAATCTGATTTTGTGTGATACTGTTTTATGTGCTGATATTTGCTTAATACATTGTTTTTATACATTTAATTCACAGCTTTTCTTCACCCTCATGTTTTAGGTATATTTTAATCTAGTTTTACTATATGTTTTAACTGGTAGGGTTAGTCAATTTCCATTCACAGTGATTACTGATATATTTGGATTTATTCCCATTCTCTTATTTTACACTTTCCATTTGTCTAGCTTTAAATTTCTTTTTCCTTTGAATCAAGTGAGGTTCCCCCCACCCTCATGATTTCCTTAGTTTTCTTGAATTATTTCGGAGGTTTAAAATTCCATTTATTTTATTTAATTGGTACCTCTAAGTTTTTACCATGTATGTAATTTAATAAAGTCTAAAATAAATTTTAAAATTGCCTTTTTCCCCAAAATGTAGAAAATTTGAAATATTTAATTCTCAAATACTCTCCCAGAATCTATATATTTTTACCTAAAACTTTTTTGTATTTTATTCACATTTTAACACACAAAAGTGACATTGCTATCATTGTTTTTACAATTAAATGTGTTTAGATTTATCCACATTTTAATTATTTTCTTTGCTCACTATTCATTAGTAGATCTCTAATCTTCCATTTGAAATTATTTTCTTCTTTCTTATTTCTAAAGAATATACTTTATTAAAAATATTATAAATATTACTAAAGTATATTCTTTAGGAATTATGTTATTAAATGTCTGTTGGAAGCTAACCCATGTTTTGTTTGTCCGTAACTGTCTTTATCTTACCTGCATTTAAAAAATATTGCCTTGATGGTTATAAAATTCCTCATTGACAGCTCTTTAATTTTAGTACTTTAAATGGATTCCACCATTACTGCTGGGAGTCAGCCATCAGTCTAGATGTCATGACTCTGGAGGTAATCTGGTTTTCTCTGGGTACCTTTAAAGACTTTGTTTGTTTCTTGGTGTTTGGGAGATTCATTACACTGTGTCTTGGCATGGGGCTCTTTTTATTTATCCTAATTAATGATTAGAGAACTTATGTCTTTTATCAATTCTGTAAAATATTAAGTCATTAGCTCTTCAAATATTATCTATCTACCAGCCTATTATTTCCTTTTAAAATTCCAGTTAGGCGTGTCTTAGGTCTCATTATCTCTGATTATACTTTTTATCTCTATGCTACATTGTAGGTTTTTTCATTTTGTTTTTTTTTTTTTGGCATCTATCTTTCAATTGAGTAATTCTCTTGTCATTCTGGGACTATTTCTAGTTCAATAATTCATGCTTCAACTGGGTCTAATATGTGATTTAAACTACCTTTTGAGTTTTTATTTTCATTTATTGTATTTTTCATTTCTACAAGTTCTCTTTGAGTCTTTCAAATATGCTGGGTCATTTTCAGACATGATTTTAATGACATTTATTTCCTCAAATGTATTACACACATATGTTTTAGATTCTATGTGAATCTAATCATTCTAAAATCTGAAGATGCTGTGCTTTACTTTGCTCATTTGGCAAATAAAGATAAAGTAATTGTTACTCACTGGATTATTTTGAAGATTAAATGGTTCCATAAATATAAATTTCTTAAGACAAGTATCTAGCACACCACAGAGTAACCTATACAAGTGCTGGCTGTTTTTATTATTATTGCTGCTGTTATTGGTAGAATTGATTTTGTTGTTTACTGACCCCAAGTGGCTTATTTTTCTCATGTGTTAAGTAATTCTGATTGTGAGCTCATATTCCTTATTATTGAATATTATAAGTTGAAATTTCTTAAGGCTTGTATGTAACATGCATTCCTCCAAAGAGGACTTGCATGAGCTCTTGTTGAGCCGTGGGGATACTACCAATCTCAATTAGTTTAAGTTAACTTTTGGCTTGGTTGTTTTTATGCCACATTGACAGTGTGAATTTTAGCTCCAATTTTGCCTGAGGGTTGGGTAGTGGTTATAAATTCTTAGGGGAGACTTCTTTCCCCTTTACTCAGAAACAAGGCTAAATGAGGCAAACTTCCTTACTGTCACTCTTTTTGAGATAGGTTCTTTGCTAGTTTGCCTGGTGAGGTTGTCACTCTTTAGGGCTCCAGGTTTTGTGGGTGTCACTGATTGCAGGTTTCTTTGTATGATGATCCTGTATCTTCAAGGTCATTCACTAGCTTAAGTGCCCACTCACTTTTGTGACTTCTTTTTTGGGGGCTCATTTTTGACTAATTTTCTTGCCATCTCACCCCTCCCTTAAAAATTTATTTTGAGCATTTTATCCAGAATTTGCAGGTGTTTTGAACCCAGAGATTTTTCCTGTAAAGGGTAGTACACACTTCAGGCTTTGTAGGCCATATAGTCTTTGTTATAACTATTAGTTTTACTGTTGTAGGACAAAAGCAGCCATAAACAATATGTAAACAAATGAGTATGACTGTGTTTCCATGAAACTTTATTTACACAACTAGGTGACAGACTAGATATGACCCATAGGCTTTAGTTTTCCAATCTCTGTTCTATAACATAGCTGAGATTAGAAGACACTGGAATAATATTTCTGAAAGTGTTGCTTCTAAGATTCTTAGCACTCACTGCTAAAGGGGAACCACCTTTGGTTACTGCCTGATTGAAACCTAACACTTCGCTTTCTTTTGTGCTTGGAACTGAAAATCCCATAGGAGAAAATCCAGTAGGAGTTTCCAAGGAGACAACCTGTGGGTTGGAGGGGTTGTGGTGGGGGTGAGATAGCACAGAGCTAGAGTTGAGATGTGGGGAAAACTCGAATTGTTTGTTTGCCTTTCAGATTCTTTTTGAGGGGAGTCTCTCTGATGCTTGGAATGAATCCTGCTGAATCAATGCTGATGCTTGGAGATCTTCAAGTCTTTTCCCTTTTTCCCATTGCTCATGATGTCTATATAACCTGCAAACATGCATCCCACTCCTCTGCCGAAAGACCATTTTTTTATATCTTCAGTGATGGTTAGGCCAGGTTAATTGCCTTTTCTTTTTTCTTAAGCCAACTAAAGTCCTCACCACAAATTAATGTTATGTTTTGACTGACTCATTGGGCCTGAACAATAATGTTATTTCTCACAGTGCACTAAAAAGGGAGTAGAAAGGGAAAGGTGGATGTATTTCTTAATTTTCTGTAATCTAAGTACTGAAATCTCACTTTTACAACAAAGGCAGCTTTGATATAACTTTTGGAAACAAGCTTTCTGCTCAGCTGGTTGTGAAATCTCATTGGTTGGAGAGAATTCAAGTGCATGTCAGTGAGCACAGGTGCTGGAAGTTGTAGGTAAGGAGTCAGGAGTGCAGTCTCCAGGTGCAGAAAAAAGATTTTCCTGGAGACCCCCAGCTCTAAATGTAGTTGCTCAAAAGGTGGACTTTGCTATTCACTTATGTGAAGCCCTTTGAAAATCTGACATTTCTATGGGCCTGTTAGTGGCGAGCCAGGGGGGCTTGCCAGCTTAGAGGTTAATTGTGCTAATTAACAGAAAGGACAGAGGCTTCAGAAAGTGCCTCTGTGGACCGAAAAATTTTCCCAATATTTCATTAGGGTGACTTTGAAAAGGTTGCAGGCAAATGGCACCTTTCACTTTAAAAATCTAAACCATGGCTTTTTAACCATTTTTAAAGTTTGAGTTTGAAAAGTCCACTTTTAGTGTTATTTAGAAACTTGTCCTATGGGAAGTCTGGAGGAAAGGAAAGACTACATTTTTAAGTGCATCATTCTCGCCTTTCATTCCTTTATGCTTAGCTTTTTATTTCTTGACACTTATTTTAAAAGCCTTATCCTCTCCTCCTCCCAGCGCAAACCCACGCCATATCCCTGAATCTGTTGTGGAAGAACAGACTGGAAGACATCTGCCTCTTGCCTTATTTTTTTTAATTCCTCTAAATGATAGAGCCAAGTCTCCACACCAGAGCTCCCTCTCCCTGAACAAACCAAATGGTGGCTGTTGGCAGTGCATTGACAGCTTGTTAATGGAGGAATCCTTGACAGTGTGACAACCTGCCTGGGCTGCCGCGGGAAGCCAAATCCGCCCCCACACAAACCCGAGTAATTAACAGGTGGGGAAAAATAGCAAGTAACTGCTGCTGAGGAGAGGAAAAATAGTCAACCTAGTGAATTATGTATATTAAAGTATAATATCTCTTTTGCAATCCCTTTCCTAGTTCTTACTAGCAAGCTCTACTGGAAAGTGGTTTGACTTTGGAGTCAAGTGAGCCTGGATTTGAATCAAAGTTTGGCCACCTACTGGCTGTGTGTGACTTTGGGAAAATTCCCTTCACTGAACCTCCATTTGTGATCAGTACCGTGGTCAGATACTATTTGTGAAGGCACAATTATAGATGCCACTTATCGGTGTTCAATTGTCAAAACCTCTTTTTATGATGATGGATTTGCCAAATTGTTCTTGTAGTTCTGTCAAGTTTTGTTTTTTTTTAATATCGTGAGGTAATTTTTTGGTTCATTAAGTTTGAAATTGTTATTTCTACTTGGCGAATTGGGCCTTTTATCATTAGACAGTGACTTCCTTTTTCTCTAGTCATACTTTTCGTCTTGAAATTATTTTTTGTGATGTTATTTTATGTGCTGACATATATATATATACACACACACACACACGCGCACACACACACACATATATATATATTCCATTTATTTGATAGTATTTCTGTGCTTTCAGGTTTCATGAGGTTAGGGGTATAGGATGAAGGGTATAGAGAAGGGGAGGGCTCTGGTTACCTATTGCTTGGTTAAGGCGTCCACACTGGTTGGGCTGACTGTCTAGACATCCTCTCTCCCAGCTCCCTCAAACCCAAAATATATTTGCATGAATTCCAATAAAGAAATCTTCTCAGAGAAGCATGTGCTGGTACCACCCACACCAGCTGGAACATTTTTCTCTCAGCTCTGACCTACACTAGAAAAGACGTGGAAGGAATTTTTCAAAACTTAGATCTGTAGCTCTTGATATAATACCAGGGGCTAAAATGAATTTAGAAGACATTCAAGGCTGTTTAAAATAGTTATTTTCAAGCTTTCTTCGGTCTTAGATCTCTTTGTGAATGTGATGAAAGCTCTGGACTCTTGCCTCAGGAAAAATGCAAAAACACAAGATTTTCAAACTTTAGCTGATCCTATTTTTATGTCCTAAAGTTCCGGAGGCTCCAGGTAAAAGGGCCGCTATTTAAATACTCATGTTGTAAACATTAAGGGATAAAAGGCAGGATGGAAAATTTAAACACATGCAAATATATTGGTCAGAATGGTGGACTGTGCAGTCCTGGCAGAAAATTTGCTGCCTACTCTTTTCTAGGGTGGGCTCAGATTTATCAGTGAGGCCATGCCCTGAGCAGAATTGCCCTGTGGCAAAGGAAACCTGAGCTGAGGACTAAATGAGAAAGTCCAGAACCGGTGAATGCACATGACCCCAGCTGAAAGTCTCTAGGAAACATCCCCCCAAGGAGGGCTTCATAACCCAGGGCTCACTGAAGAAAATTCCAATTGAAGATAAGCTGAGGAGAAAATATCACAAAACACTGAAAAACACCACTGTGAGAGGTAAGTCTAGCAGATGCAACAAATAGAGCGTTCATGCCCAAGAAAATAGAAGTAATAAAATCAGCTGAAAAAGTACTTTAATATAAGCATGTTGAAAATATTGAAAGTTTAAAAAAGGATAGAATCCATAAAAATGGAGATAATGGAAGAGGACTGAAAAACTTGGGGAAAAATAGCTAGTTTCAGAAACAAAAAATATTGGTATGGGTATGGAGGAAACTTTAAGGACACTTTAATCAGCAGACTACACAGGATTAAGAAGTGAATAAGTAAAACAGAAAGATTATCAGAGGAAGTCATCCAGAATACAGCAGAGATAGAAAAAGAGTTGAGGGCTAAGAAAGAGAAGTTGAAGAATGGAAGAATTTGAAATTTCACCCTAGACACACAGTAATGAAATTACAACATTCATGTATCATGGGAAAGTTCTAAAAGTCATCAGGCAGAAGAGACAGATTATTTTAAAAAGTCAGTGTCAGACAAAAGGCAGACTGTTGTTATCAGTAATAGATACCAGGAAATAAACAGGAAATAAATAAAAATATCTGCAGGGCACTGAGGCAAAATTGTGTGAATACATATCTTACTAATGCAAATGATGCAAAAACCAAAACAAACCAAAACAAAAACTGAACACCTGCTGGAAATGTGTTCACGTTGAATTCATTCTGGTTGGTTAAATTTAAAAAGACGATTATTTTTATCTCAATATTTCTGTATTGTTCACATTCCCTGTAATAAACATGATTTACTTATGTAATGAAATGAATATTAAAAAAACAAATAATCTGAGTTGAAATTATAGGAACTTTGTTCATGTCTGTTCAAATTAAGCTCATTCTTTAAGGCTTAGCTCTAATAACATTAAACATTTTTATTGATATATAATGTTTGTACCTTTTTATGGTATAGATGTGGTATTTTGCTACATGCATAGAATATGTAATGATCAAGTCAGGGTATTTAGAGTAATCATCTTGACTATTTATCATTCCTATGTGTTGGGAACATTTCAAGTCCCCTCTTCTAGCAGTTTTGAAATATATATTTTTAAAATTATAGTCACCCCACTCTGCTATCAAACATTGGAACTTATTTCTTCTATTTAACTGTACGTTTGTACCCATTAACCAATCTTTCTTCATGCTCCTACTCCCAAATCTCCACACAGACACCCTCCCCAGTATTGGGTAACTATCATTCTACATCTCCCTCCATGATAGCAAGTTTTCTATTTCCCAAATATGAGTGAGAACATGCAATATTTGTCTTTTTGTGCCTAGCTTATTTCACTTAACATAATGACCTCCAGTTTCATCCATGTTGCTGCAAATGACAGGATTTCATCTTTTTTTTATGGCCAAAGAGTATTCTACTGTGTATATGTACCACCTTTTCTTTATTCTTTCATCCAAAGGTGGACACTTGGATTGATTCCATAATTTTGCTATTGTGAACAGTGCTGAAATAAACTTGAAGGTGCAAGTATCCCTTTAATATGCTGATTTCCTTTCCTTTGGATAAATACCTGGTAGAAGGATTACTGGATTTTCTGGTATTTCTATTATTAGTTTATCTGAGAAATGTCTACACTGTTTTCCAGAATGGCTATAGAAATTTACATTCACACCAACAGTGTATAAGAGTTACATTTTCTACAGTATGGAGATTCCTTAAAGAGCTAAATGTAGATCTACCATTCAATCCAGCAATCTCACTACTGGGTATCTACCCAGATAAAAAGAAGTCATTATATGAAAAAGATACTTGCACATGTATATTTATAGCAGCACAATTCACAATTGCAAAGATGTGAAACCAACATAAGTGCCTATCAACTAATGAGTGGATAAAGAAAACGTGGTGCATAGACAGCATGGAATATCACTCAGCCATTAAAAGGAATGAAATAATGTCTTTTGCAGTAACTTGGATGGCGCTGGAGGCCATTATTCTAAGTGAAGCAACACAGGAGTGGAAACTCAAAAACCATGTGTTCTCACTTATAAGTGGGAGCTAAGCTATGAGTAAGCAAAGGCATACAGAGTGATATAATAAACTTTAGAGACTCCAAATGGGGAATGTGGGAGGCAGGCTAGGGATTGAAAAAAAAAAAAACCTACACATTAGGTTCAATGTACACTACTGAGGTGATGGGTGCACTAAAATCTCAGAATTCAACACTATACAATTTTTTCGTGTAACAAAAACCCACTTGTATCCCAAAAGCTATTGAAATAAAAATTTAATAAGGAGTTATGTTTTATCAATATGCTCACCAGCATCTGTTATTTTTTCGTCTTTTTAATAATAGCCATTGTGACCAGGGTAAGATGATATCTCATTGTGGTTTTCACTTACATTTCCTGGATGTTTAGTGATATTGAGCATTGTTTCATAGACCTTTTGGCAATTTTTATGTCCGCTTTTGAGAAATGTGTATTTATGTCCTTTGCCTACTTTTTGTGGGATTATTGTTTTTTTTTTTGCTATTGAGTTGTTTGAGTATTTTGTATATTCCAGATATTAATCCCTTCTTGAATGAATAGTTTGCAAATATTTTCTTCTTTCAAAAGATGGTCTCTTCACTCTGTTGATTGTTTCCTTTGCTGTGCAGAAGCTTTTTAGTTTAATATAGACCCATTTATCAATTTTCGTTTTTGTGGTCTGTGCTTTTGAGGTCTTAGTCATAAAATATGTGCCTAAACCAATGTCCTATAATGTTTACCGTAGGTTTTCTTCTAGTAGTTTTATAGTTTTGGGACTTACATTTAGGTCTTTAATCCATTTTGAGTTGAATTTCTTATAGGATGAGAGATAGAAGTCTAGTCTCATTATTCTGCATATGAATGTCCAGTTTTCCCAGCACCATTTATTGAAGAGGGTGTCCCTTTCCCAATGTATGTTCTTGAGAACTTTGTTGCAAATCAGTTGGCTGTGAATACGTGGATTTATTTCTGGGTTTTCTATTCCATTTCATTGATCCATGTGTCTATTTTTATACCAAGATCATGCTGTTTTGTTTAATACCCTTGTGATACTTGTTAATACTCAAAATGTTACTTTCAGAAACATTTTGAAATCAGGTAGTGAGATGTTTCCACTTTTTCCCTCAAGATTGCTTTGGTTTTTTGAGCTCCTTTTTGGCTCTATATACATTTTAAGATTTTTTTCTATTTCTGTGAAAATGTCATTAGTATTTTGATAGGGTTGTGTTGGATCTGTAGATTGCTTTGGGTCATGTGGCCATTTTAACAGTATTAATTCTTCTTATCCATGAGCATGGGATGTCTTTTTGTTTGTTTCCTCTTCAATTTCTGTCATTAGTGTTTTTTAGGTTTCCTTATAGATGTCTTTCACCTCCATGGTTAAATTTAATCCTAGGTATTTTATTTTTTTTGTAGCTGCTGTAAATGGGATTATCTTCTTGATTTCTTTTAGCTAGTTCATCATTGGTGTATAGAAACAATACCAACTTCTGTATTTGGATTTTGTATCCTGCAACATTACTGAATTTACTTATCAATTCTAAAAGTTATTTGCTGGAGTGTTTAGGTTTTTCTAAATATATAATCACGTTGTCTACAAAGAGGGACAATTTGACTTCCTCTTTCTAATTTGTATGCCTTTTATTTTTTTCTCTTGCCTGATTGCTTTGGTTGTAACAGGGTTTTTATCATGAAACATTTTTAGATTTTATCAAATGTTTATTCTGCATCTATTGAGATGATCATGTGGCTTTCAGTCTTAATTCTATTGATGTGATGTATCATGTTTATTGATTTGCATATGTTGAACCATCCTTGCAATCCTGGTATAAATCCCATCTGATCATGGCGTATTAACTTTTGGATGTCTTGTTGAATTCAGTTTGCTAGTATTTTGTTGAGAATTTTTGCATCTATGTTTATCAGAGATATTGGTCTATAGTTTTCAATTTTTGGAAATAATTTGAGGAGAATTAGTGCTAGTTTTTCTTATAAGTTTGGTAGAATTGGGCAATAAAATAATCAATGCTGGGCTTTTTGTTTGAAAGTATTTTCATTATTATTCAATCTTGTTACTCATTATTGGTCTGTCCAGATTTTCTATTTCTTTCTGATTCAATTTTGGTAGGCTGTAAATCTCTAGGAATTTATCAATTTCCTCTAGGCTTTTCAATTTGTTAGCATATAGTTGTCAATAATGCTCTCTGATAACTTTTTATATTTTTGTGAAATCAGTTATGTCTACTTTTTCATTTTTGATTTTATTTTGGCTTTCTCTACTTTTTTCCTGCATAGTCTACCTATTGGCTTACTGATTTTGTTTATCTTTTCAAAAAACCAACTTTTTGTTTCATTGATCCTTTGTATGTTTTTAGCCCCTATGTTTCATTCTGCTCTGATCCTTATTATTTCTTTTCTTCTACTAATTTTTGTGGTTTGTTCTTGCCTTTCTAGTTCCTTGAGGTGCATCATTAAGTTCTTTATATGAAATATTTTTACTTTTTTGATATAGGCATTTATTTCTGCAAACTTTATTCTTAGGACTGTTTTAGCTGTATCCCATAGGTTTTTAGTATGCTGTTTTTCCATTTTCATTTGTTTTAAGAATTTTTTTGATTTTTTTCTTAATTTCTTCATTGACCCACTGGTCCTTCAGGAGCATGTTATTTGTACAGTTTCCAAAATTAATTTTGTTATTGATTTATAGTTTTATTCCACTGTGGTCTGAGAAAATATTTGATATAATGTCAAATTTTTAAAAATTGGTTTATTTCAAAAGACCTGTCTTCAAGTTCTAAGAGTCCTTCTTCTGCTTGTTCTAGTCTATTATTGAAGTCCCTGATAATTTTTTTACTTCATTCATTGAATCCTTCAGTTCCAGGATTTCTGTTTGGTTCTTTTTTATATATCTCTCTCTGCTGAATTTCTCACTCATATCCTAAGTTATTTTTCTGATGTCTTTGTATTGTTTATCTGTGCTCTGTTGCATCTCACTGAGCTTCTTTAATATTATTTTGCATTCTTTTTCTGGCATCCCATAAATTTCTGTTTCATTGAAATCTATTGCTGGGAAATTATTGTGTTCCTTTAGAGGTGTCATATTTTCTTATTTTTTCGTGTGTGTGTCTGTGTGTCTGTGTGTATGTGTGTCTGTGTCCTTACATTGATGCCTGGACATCTGGTATAACAGTGGCTTCTCCCACTTTTTTGGATTGGCTTTTTTTGTGGAAGATTTTTTTCATGAAGATGTATCTATAGTTTTGGTTGGGTGGAACACTTTAGCTTTGATTTGTGGTGTGTGCAGTAGTTTATTCTCTGTATGATTTGTTAGGCTGTAAACAGTGTCAGTTGTGTCTGTGATTTCCTTTGTGTTGTAGGCTGTGGTTGTTAGTGGAAGCTGTGCTGCCCAGTCTTCAGGCCCCAGTGGTGGAAGCATGGGCCAGTCTCTCCTGTTTTTGAGACCTTGGGTGTCAGTGACTCCAAATAGGTTGATTCTTGGTTTGCTTAGGTCCTGGCAGTGGCAGGGTTGGACTCAGCAGGTGGGCAGGTCTTTAGTTCCCTGGATGGTGTGCATAGCCTGGATAATGGCAGCAGCAGTGGTGGGACAACTCTTTGAAGCATCACATGTTGGTGTTAATGGTAGCTGCAATGGGCTTGACAGGCCAGTTTTCAGCCTCTATTATGGCATATTCTGCTAGGTGCTTGCTTTGGTGGTAGTGACAGGCTATGTGGGTTCATCCTCAGGCCCTCAGGAGGAGTGTGTAGATGTTAGCAGTGGTGTACGGGGTGAGGCAATTCCCAGGCTCCTGGATGTTGTGCTTAGTCACTCAGGAGGTAGTGTCCAGCTGGGTGGGCCTGTCCTCAGGCCCTCTGTTGGTGTGCTCAGGTGCTGGCTGTAGTGGTCAGCATAGAGTGATCCCTAGACCCCTGGTGGAGTGCTTGGGTGCCTGCAACAGTTGCAGCAGTTGAGGTGCGGAAAGCCTGTAAAGACAGGGGCATAAGTGAGTGTGCTGCAGCTCTGCTGCCAGTGGGGAGATGTGGAGATATCTTGGCTGCAGCCACAGGCAGGCAGTTCTTAGGTTCTGGGGAGTGTAAACTTCAGCCGCTGGGGCCAGTGGCAATGGCAACAGCAGTGGCAGCAATGGGAAAACCCAGTCCTCAGGGGGCATTCAAGTGAACGGTGGCCCTGCTTCTTTGGCTCATAGCCACCTCAGCAGTGGGTGCAGTGCAGTGGGCATTTGCACAGCCTGTTTTTCGGGCTTGTGTGTGGCAGTCCTGTTGCTGAGGATGAGGGTTGCTGTTTATGCAACGCCCAAGTGGTTCTCAGGCTCTAGGGAGTGTGCACTTTGGTTCCCTTTGTCCTGGGGGCAGTCTCTCCAAGGAGTAAGACTCAGTTTGTGCTAGAATTCTGGGGACCCTACTACTCCACTGGGTGCCACCAGCATTGTGCTAATGCAGCCCTCCAGGTGAATGTGAGAGGATGTTAGTGGGGCTCCAGGGATATAGCAATGCAAGAGCTTTTGGGTCCCAGGGAAGCATGCAGTCTGGTGTTGGACTCTCAAAATGGCACCATGCTGCATCTGCTTAGTGCAGCAAGGGAATAATCTCATGGATAAAATGTTATTGGAGTGCCACTTGGGAGGATCTTCAACATGGCTCACTAGAAGACATCTGGCACTTACCATAGAGGGTGTTTGGGATCCAGCATAAGCTCCCTCTGTAGAGTAAAGCCATCACATAGTCCCCAGCAGCTTCCTATGTTAGTCATAGGGCCCATGAGGATCAAGGAGTTCTCCTGTGGCTAGGGTTACAAGAGTTCATGGTAAACATATGGATTGCTGGGGATCTGTCACTTTCTTTTTTCCCATATGGGGGAGGCTTTCTAGGCTCCCAGCCAAGCTTGGCCAACCTGGCTGCCTCACTTCCCTCTGCTTCTGTGCCTCAGGTATTTCCTCACTTCTCTGTTGAATTCCAGTGTTGTCTCTTAGATGCTGTATTAAAAGTGACATTATCTAATTGCTATTTTATTTCTTTGTAGAGGAGGTAAGTGCCAGATGTCTTCTAGTCTGCCATATTGAAGCCCCTGTCAAGTGGCAGTCCAATGATATTTTATCTATGATATTATTCCCTTGTATTTTCACCTCTTAGGGGAGATTTATCCATTAGGCACAGTAAGTACAGTATCAAGGGTCCATGAAAACATTAACATTTTAAATGGTTTTAAAATCAGAAGGAAAAGATAAATATACTAATAATAAATACCTAGTAATAAATCCACCATGGATTATACATCTTTATATCAATGTTTGTGGTAAAATATAATTTTTAGTTGTATTTTGCCTAGTTAGTTTGTTTCAATGGAAGAAGGGGCCCATGAAAGCCAAAGTTTCAGGGCCTATGAAACTTATAAAGCAATCCTGAATCTCCATTTTTCTGTTTTAATTTTGGTTTCCCCAAAAGCAGAACCTAAGACAAGGCTCTACAGGCAGCTTTTTTGGGAAGTTATCTAAGAAACAGATGTGAGGGTCTGGGATGAGACAGAGAAAGAGGAAAAGCCAATAAAAGCATGTGTTCTCAAGGTCATTGATGTGGGCAACATGATTCAATTTCACCAGGACCTCCATTTCTCAAGATGCATAGAATGCCTTCCAGTGTTCCTGGACATCTGAAGGATAGGCAGCTGGGATATTTATCCACTGACTTCTGTTCTCCATTTGTTGAGCTTTGCTCCTAGAGGCTGTAAATTCTCTTCCACAGGGCTTGCATAAATGCTGGGTGTCCCAACACTGGAGCAGGCCCTGAAGAGGAAAATGTAAAGTGCTTGTTAAAGGTGAGATGCTTGTTAGCGTGAGAGTGAGTTTGCATGGCTGAACAGAGTTGAAGCTGAAATGAGAGAGGGGACAACGTCATGTGACTCAAAGTGATGTAACTCAAAACACCAAGAATCTGATTCAGTTCCCCTGGAATTAATTTCACATTATCACCATTCTCCCATACCATTTTATTTGTACATATGCAAGAGCTCATTTTGCATTCATCTATATTTCATGTATCACATAGTTCTTTTTGTTCTTGAAATATAAATTCCTTGTGGAATTCCTCATACTTAATACATATTGTTGATTTAATTTAAATAAGGGAGTCCTGAACTTGGATTTAGAAAGACTAAATTCGGTTCCCTCTCTAAAACCAACATGCTGTATGATCTAGGGCAACTCCCTCAGTCTACTTTAGGTTTCATAACTATATCCACGAAATTAGAAACTTGGACAATATCTTACCCAAGGACTCTTCTGGGAGGGGTATATGGTTTGATTATTCCCATCCACCTTGCTTCATTCAGCATTACAGAGCTCCAACTACATTCCAGGCCCAGTACTAGTTACTAGGTTTATAGAGATAAATGCAACACAGCCTTACTGTGCAGGAATCTGCATCTCTTCAAAGAAAGAGACATATGAAGAATTATAGCAGTGTGACAAAAGTAAGCACAGAGGGATAGGGACGCACAATGGTATCTGTAACCAAACTTGCGGTGTCAAGAGGAATTCTTGCAGAGATCACAGCTGAGTTGATTCTTAAAGGATGTTACTTAAAGGATAAGTAATGGCAAGAGTATGAGGAGGACACCTCATACGGAGTTTGTTCAAGAAAGGGGACATCTTTCTCAAGCCTGAGGACAGCTGGGTGAAGAGAGAAAATAGATGTTCTTAAGGCCTTCTAAATTTTGAGCCTCTGATGTATTTCAGTGCTACATTTTGTCTTCTTGAGGGCAATTGTTTGGTACGCTCACGTAAAAGTTTTAATGCATGTGCTAGGCTCAATATTGGGAAAGGAAAACAAGTTATATGGACAAACTATGGTGCCCAAGGCAGGAGACAAGTTTTTCTATGTTTGCTGGCAAAGAAGATTTACCGAACTATTTTATATTTATTATTAGGCAGCACTGTGGAAATGGATTTTTAAAAACCTACAGCCACAGGCTAATGGAGAGAAGAGGATATATTTGGCACTAGACAGGTCTTCAGCCAATTTATGTATGTTAAATCAGTCCAATGTTCCTCTCCTTGATCATAATGAGTATATTTCTTTGGAGAAATCAAAGTCCCTATTATTTTCTCCCTATTTATGGTGATAAGATATTTGTGTTACTCCAGGTAAAGTGCCCCAGAAACGGCTTGTAGAAGCAGCCCTTCACACTAAGTGCACCATGGGAAGAATATGTTACAGGAATCCCAATCCTCTGGATATAAATGTTGACATTTTGCCCTTCCTGTTTGGCATGAGTAATCGATCACCTATAATTTTACCTCACGGAATCATTTTCTGCTTTAGGCAGAAATGTTCTTTGCTGATAAACATCCCACTACACATAAATGTCATCCTGAAAGGTTCTCTTTTTGGAGAAATGGCCAAGAGCCCCTCTATTTCAATAATTTTCTTTACTAAAGAAGAGAAACAAATGACAAAACTCGACAAAGTGGTGGCTGGAACACGGTCTTCTCAATGTTTCTTGGAAGGATGAAACAGGAGAATGCCAGAGGGAGAATTTATTACTTGTAAGGATGCTCATTTCTTAGAAAAGTTTGGTTTATAATCTGAAATTTGGTATTGACTACAGGTATGGACATGGATTCATTGTTGCTGATGCCAATTCTGGGCATGTAATAACTACTCAAAACTAAACCTGGCCACTACCATTTTTTAATTGTACTGTGGATCTTTTAGTCTTAGTTTAAGCTGCCCCTTTGACTTTATGGGAAGGAAACAGAATAAAGGAAGGAACATGCTTAATTAGACTATACTAAGTGCATTGGCCATTTCATTAGTTCTTTTACTAATGACTGGAGTAAGTATTTTACACATGCTGTCAAATTAACACACATTCATGAAAAACATTGAGTCATATACTGTGAAGATTAAAAATCATATCATGCAATCTTCACCACAATTTCAAGAAGTTAGGCATTTCATCATCCAAAGTTTGAAAATGAGCAAGTAAGAGTTTAAATCAAATGCCTAAGTTCACATAATTTGCAAGTGATGAAGCTGAGATCTGAATTCAGGTTTATCTGACTCCAAAGCTCATGTTTAGGGCCTCACGGACAACACTGTAGTCATCCAGTAAATGCTTGTAAAACTAAACTTTTGTGGAAGTAATAATGGTGGACCCATTGAAGATGGCCCAGGGTACAAAGGAGTCATCCTCCTCAAAATCCCACTCTTTCCCCATCCATTGGTTTATTTATCAAACACTTCCTGAGTTTATATTCTTGTCAATATACTGTGTTATGAGACTCAGATATGAACTTATCTCTGGACAGCCTTAATCCTAGATGACCTAGTTGGGAAAATAGAAAGACAAATAATTATTACACAGTAGTCTATATACCAATTCAGGAATATTTATGGTGATCTATGACTGAATAGTAATTACCCTAAACTTAGTGTCTTAAAACAGTAGTTTTCTTATCTCTTATGATTCTTGAGGTATTGGACTCAGCTTGGGTTCTCTTGTGTTTTTGCAGTCCAATGGTGGTTGAGACTAAGATCATCTGAGGCTTTCTTTACTTACACATCTAGTTTCTGGGATGAATGGAACCATTGTTAGATAGTCTGACAGATATCTATTTCTTCACATGGATTCTCCATATGGTTAGCTTAAAATTTCTTATAGCATGACAGTCTCATGTAGATAAATATTTCTGGTGACTGGCTTCCCTTGAATTAAACCTTCCAAGAGACAAGGTTGGAAGCTGCAAGGCTTTTTCTTAGTAAACCTCTGAAGCCACACAGTTTTTCTTCCACTGCATTCTGTTTGTTACCAGTGAGTCCCAATCCTGCTCAGATTCAAGGGGTGGGTCTATAAAAGAGCACAAATACTGACAGGCATTGTTCTTTGTTGTGTTGGGGGCGTGCATCTTTGGAGACCAGCTCCTATATTTACCAAGGGCTTTGAGATCCGTATAAAGCAACAGACCAACTCTACCCTAAGGCACAAGAAGTCCAGGCTGAGAAGACTTTTGACAAAGGTGAGGTAGGACTTACAAGTCAAGAGGCTAGAGTTTGGTCCCCCAAGTAATTGGATTGAACAATGGCGTGTGTTTAGTGGGATGGGGTATGTGGAGAGTGGCATAGAGGGTACAGAGATTACCAATAGGTGTCTGCTTCCTGGCCATGCAAGAAATGCAGACTTTATAAAGAAGGGAATAGGAATCATTGAAAGGTTTAAAGCAACCAAAGAGTACCAAGATGAGTGCTGCATATTAGAAAGATAACTCTCTGGTTGCAGTGTGGACGATAGACATAAGAAGTCAATAATGGAGTCAGGGAAACATGCAAATGAGAGAAAATGGTGGGCAAACGACATGGACAGACTTTTCAAAAGAAGACATAAGTGCAGCCAACAAGCATATGGAAAAATGTTCAACATCACTAATCATTAGAGAAATACAAATCAGAGCTACAATGTAAAACCATCTGATACCAGCCCGAATGACTGTTATTAAAAAGTTAAAAAAATAACAGATGCTGGTGAGATTGTGGAGAAAAGGGAATGCTTATACATTGTTGGTGGGAATGTAAATTAGTTTAGCCATTGTGGAAAGTAGTTTGTTGATTTCTCCAGGAACTTAAAATACAATTACCATTAAACCCAGCAATCTATTGGTTACATACCCAAAGGAATGTAAATCATTCTACCCTAGAGACACATGCATACATATGTTCATTGCAGCACCATTTACAATAGCAAACACATGGAATCCAATGTCCATCAGCAGTAGATTAGGTAAAGAAAATGTGGTACATGTAGACCATGGAGTACTACACAGCCATAAAAAAGAAC
Source organism: Pan troglodytes (assembly GCF_028858775.2). NCBI lineage: Eukaryota > Metazoa > Chordata > Mammalia > Primates > Hominidae > Pan > Pan troglodytes. The sequence continues at coordinate 38,427,923 of NC_086015.1, forward strand.
AAGATTATGTCCTTTGTAGCAACATGGATGGAGCTGGAGGCCATTATCCTAAGCAATCCTACCACACAGACATAAAACCAGATACCACATGTTGTCACCTATAAGTCACAGCTAAACACTGAGCACACATGGACACAAAGAAGGGAACAATAGACTCTGGGGCTTACTTGAGGCTGGAGGATGGGAGGAGAGTGAGGACTGAAAAGCTACCCATGCGGTATTAGGCTTATTACCTGGGTGATTAAATAATGAGTACACCAAACTCCAGTGACATGTGATTTACCTGTACAACAAACCTGTACATGCACCCCTGAACCTAAAAGTTAAAAATAAATAGGGTCATTGTGTAAGATTAAGTTGAATTGTAGAGTAACATTTAACAGAGGTGTGAAAGTGTAGCATGTGCTAAGATGCATAGACTTTGAACTCTGGAATATGACTGCTTGGTTTTAATCCCTGACACGACCTATGTACCCTTGGGCAACTTGCTTAATCTTCTGTACCTCAGTTTCCCTATCTATAAATGTGAGAATAATAGCCCCTATCCAAAAACAGTTTTTGTGAAGAGCAAATTAATTATTTTTACTACAGTATAAAAACACCACAAGATCAATTCTGTCCATTATGTTCACTGATATATTCACAGCACCTAACTAGATTCTCAATAAACATTTTTGAATGAATACATGTAAAATGATTGGAACAACAACTGACACAATTTTACTCCTAGAAATTTATCCTAAAAATATACTCACAATAATTTAAGCCAATGTAAATAAGAGATTATTAATTACATAAATAGCAATAGCTTACTTGAACAAGAAAAGTTTGGGAAAGAATATATGCTTATATACATACATTTATCAAAAGGAGACTGTATAAGCAAATTATGGCTTAGTCATACAATGAAATACTATGCATCACTAAGAAAATAAGGGAACTTGATATGTACAGTTAAAGAATGATCTCCAACATATGTGAAAAAGTAAGGTACAGAAAAAAGCAAAGTGTAGAAAAATATCAAGGTGCTAGTGCATATAGTATGTTATCATTTGTAGAGGAATGTATATGCATATATGTGAATATTTATGTATATACCTATATATGTGCACACACACACAATCTCTGGTAGGGTTCACAGAAATTTGGCAACAATGTTTGCCTCTGGGGAAGGGATATGGTTCTCTTGGCTCAGGAGTGGGAAGAAGACTGATGCTAGACTCTTGATATTTGTTTTATGTGCAAGGTAAATGAACCCTGTTTAAAATGAATCAAACAGTTTATCATTTCTAAAGGAATAATTGATATCAAAAAACAGTTGAGTACATAAGGTCATGCGAGAGGCTGGGTGTGTTTTCAAGTGTCTAAGAGAGCCACATGGCATCTTGCTGAAAGTAAGTGTGTGGACACAGGGCTGAAAAAAATGTGGCATTTTTCTGCACAAGGGGGCATCATGCCTTCAACTGGTAAATCCCCTGTGAATTGACCTCTAAAGATTGATTACGGTTCAGCATTCCACTCCTTTGGCTTGGAAAATTAGATTGAATACCATTATTAGTTTTGATTATCGACCTGAATTTTCTGTATACTCACGTAGCAGGCAGATAGCCTCTAGTATTTCACAAGTAATCTCATGGAAGTTTGCTTTCTTAAGGGGATGGAGGATGCTAAGAGTAGGCCAGTAGTGCCTACTATGTGCCAGGAACCCTGCTGGGTAGTTGACTTATACATCACATCAGTTAACCCTCTCACTACCTCCTTGAGTGGTCATTATTATCTCCATTTAAACAAGAAACAGTCTTAGATGGTTAAATAAATTGTCCATGGACATACAAGTGTATATGACAAGAGAGAAGTCATATGACACATGCTATTGACTATGCCTGAGCTCGTGAATCATTAATATTATCATAGCATTTTTTTTGAGGAGGAAAACCTTAGACATCATCTCAACTTGGGTAGGTCACTCATATTTTATAGGTAAGGATGGTGTGGCCCATAGATGGGAAGAGAGTTATTCATGTCACAAAGGGGATGGTGCAGGTTAGGGCCACATTCTAAGTCTTTAGATGCTTAGCCCAGGATCTCTTTGGGTTTTATTTTTTCAGTTCTTTCTAAAGTTGGATCCCAACAAAACCTTACAAAGGCTGCATTACTCTTGGATCTGGTCTTAAAGACCCTGAAATGGCTCCTCTATTTGTTCTGGGATCCCTTATTTTTGAGTCCCCATGTTCATCATTGGTAACTTGGCCTGTGCATGTAGAAGTGACCTACCAATTTTTATAAATAGCATTTCAAGCTGTCTTTAAATTAGAAGTATCTGGTGAGAAAAGATTGGTTTTTATTTGCTTTGGAATTTCTGGACTTCTTTGTTTTGTGTCAGGCATGACTGTAGGTACTCATCCTGGCTTGCCTAAATGAGTAATTATCTGGCATTCATTTAAAAGGGCTGTATAGAACCCAGAGGCAGTGCCACATTGATGTATGGATTACCAGTAGAATGTGAGAGCTACAAGTTAGAAAGTTTTATTGCTTCCGTGATACTCAGGGTTCTAAGATGATCCCCAAGATTCCTACCCTTCAGTGTATGCACCATGTATAATCTCTTCCTTTTGACTGTGGGCAGGACATAAGAATATTATGTATGTCACTCTCATAATTATGTTACACTATATGGGAATGATAATTAGATTTTATAGATGTAATTAAGGCCTCTAATAAGTTTAACTTTGAGTTAATCAAAAGGGAGATTACTTGGGTAGGCCTGACCTAATCAGGAAAGCCCCTTAAAAGGAAGGCCTAGGCCTTCCTAGAGGTTAGACAAATTGTCCTGATGGCTTTGGATTGTACAGCCAAAAGTAAATGAATTCTTCTAACAATCATGTAAGTTTGGGAGAAGACCCTAAGCTCAGATAAGACGATAGACTGGATTGACACCTTGATTACAGCCTTGTGAGACTGAGCAGAGGACCCAGCTAAGCTGTTCTCAGAATTCTGCTCTACAAAAATTGTGGGATACTAAATGGGTTTTAAGCTTCTAAGTTAGTGGAAATGTGTTAGCCTAAAAAACTAATATATTCCTCGTGTTTGTGGAAAGAATTTACACTCCGCTTTTTGTGGTTGATCAGTGGTCCTACACATGATTTCTTCCATTTTTTGTTCCTACTTAAACTTGAATTTTTTTAGGTGAGAATCTTCAAGAACAAGAACCTTTAGGTGCCTTTGTATAATATTCGTCACAATAGCAAAGACTTGGAACCAACCCAAATGTCCAACAATGATAGACTGGATTAAGAAAATGTGGCACATATACGCCATGGAATACTATGCAGCCATGAAAAATGATGAGTTCGTGTCCTCTGTAGGGACATGGATGAAACTGGAAACCATCATTCTCAGCAAACTATCGCAAGGACAAAAAAACAAACACCGCATGTTCTCACTCATAGGTGGGAACTGAACAATGAGAACACATGGACACCGGAAGGGGAACATCACACACCGGGGACTGTTGTGGGGTGGGGGGAAGGGGAGGGATAGCATTAGGAGATATACCTAATGCTAAATGACAAGTTAATGTGTGCAGCACACCAACATGGCACATGTATACATATGTAACAAACCTGCACATTGTGCACATGTACCCTAAAACTTAAAGTATAATAATAATAAAATTAAAAAAAAATTTGTCAAATGACTTAATTTCCTTCTGCCTTCCTTCATTCATCTGTGAAACATGAATAACTCTGGTTGATGTGTCAGCTGGCTTATTAAGTGGCACTCAGTTGGAAGTTGGGCTGGTCAGAGGCTTTTACAAACTAAATAATCTATGGGGTTTATGGGATGTTTGGGCAGCTGTTGTGGATTGGAAAGAGAACTAGGTTTGGAATCCAAAGAGCTTCATTTCCATTTATTCTCCTATGTAAGAGCTGTACGACCTTAGGCAAACCGTTGAACTTTTCTGATTCTTAGTTTTTCCATGTGTAGAGTGAGGGATAATAATAGGCTAGTGGTGAGGACATTGCATGACTCATGTTGTCACCTTCAGTTTGCTTTAAAATTGTCTAAGTCAGTTCCTCTCTCGTAAACTTTGAAGGGCCCTAACTCTCTTGATCCCTCGGATTCTTGTAACTCAGAAAGGAAGCTTTGCAAATGGGAAATCATTGAGAATGGTAAATATTCAGGTGACAAACACAACGAAAAATTTCCATTTTCTCTCATGAGCAAAATGTCACCCTATTCTGCTTCAATGAAGAATAAAGAAATTTGAATAAAATGTCAGTTTTTTTTCTGAACTAATTTGGGAATCATAATGACATGCACAGTCTCAGCTGAACACATGAATATTTATAATTAAAAATGAAATTGTCCCTTTTTTCAGAGTGTGACGGTGAACAAAAATCCCCAGGGGTGTCCTGGGCCAGAAGAGCTATTTGTTTTAAGAAAAATTCTAAGATAGAGAAGGAAAACAAAGCAGAACAAAACAAAAACAAACCAGAAAACACAATGGAAGCCATCTGAGGGTTGGTAAAACACAGTTAGACTCACAGTTATTCCTCACAGTTAGACTGATGGTGTCCCTTCCATCCCCTCCACATGGCTTACTCGTGGAGAACACAGAAACTGTCAGTCACCCTGTGAGGGAAGAAGCTTTGAGGACAAGTCCTGAGTGTTTGCTCCCCTACTCCCCTTCCCTGCCTCTGTCCAGCATTTTAATGTGCACACATACATTTCCTTTTCCAGACATACTGGAGTTCTTCAAAATTAACTATAGTGGGGCAGACATGTATTAAATACATAAAATGAGAAAACAGGGTGCTCCTACAGGGATTGAACCTTTAATTAGTAGTTACTATATCCATGTTATAGATGAACAAACTGAGATCGACAGATGTGTTTGCCTGTTAGTGACATGTTTGGTTATTCCTTTCATTATAATTTTTAATTTTCATTTTTAGTCGGAGGACCCCTTCAGGATGTTTCCTTATACTCAGCACAGATAGAGAACCACTTTGATGTTGAGGAAGAAATAAACAGGCTGTAGGTCTGGGGTCTGGACTATGTGGCCTTGGGCAAAGCTCCAGTTTCTGGATCCTTACCCTTGTTTGGACAATTTTGTAGTTGAACTCAATGACAATTAAAAAGTTTCTTCTAGCTCTGAAGTCTGTGGCTGTGATTCCTCCCTCTTCCTGTACCAGCTTTCCAAACATTAGAAAGATGCTATTGTTCTGTGAAAGGAAAATAAAATCTCGGGACCCTAAAAATCACTAAGCCAAAGGGAAAAGTCAAGCTAGGAACTGCGCCAGGTAAACCTGCCTCCCATTTTATTCCCAAGTAGGATGGCTACAAGGATTTTTAAAAAGCTACATGCCTCCTCACAATTTGCCCACAAGAAAATTCCTTGTGGGCCTTAAGATCTTTACCCTAAAATAATTCTGTTGAATTTCACCCTGGCAATGTAAATTAACAGCTTATCTTCACAGGTGTGGGACAAAGGATGGAACTTAAAGTCATCCCTCTGTTCACTTGAGACAAACGCATATCTGATTGCTTCCTCTGCCTCACTGTTTATGTAAAAATGCAGATTCACTGAGCCAGACTAAGGCATAAGTGACTATTCCTCTACCCGCCTCTCACATGTAAATTGTGTATTTAGTGAAAGGCTGACCAAAGACCCCAAATAATACAACCTTTTGTCTTTTACCTACTTATGACCTGGAAGCCTCCCCTTACCCCCACTGCAAGTTGTCCCATCCTTCCTGATCAAATCAATGTAAATCTTACATGTATTAACAGATGTATTATGTCTCCCTACATTGTATAAAAGCAAGCTGTACCCTGACCACCTTGGGGGCATGTCGTCAGGACCTCCTGAGGCTATGTAACTGGTGCATCCTTAACCTTGGCAAAATAAACTTTCTAAATTGATAGAGACTTGTCTCAGATATGTTTAGGTTCACAGTTCTTTTCTCTGCGCCTGGCAGAGGAAATCATTTTTGGGAGGAAAGCCAAGGTTTATGTCACTTAGAACTTTTCACCCTAAATAATCTTTCCTGCTTTTCCCTTAAACCCAGGGAAGCAATTATTTTTGCTCAGCCTTGGTAAAGTTGAGGAACCACTAAACTGATCTGTTCTGGATTATTGAGCTTAATTGAGCTTAATCAAGATACATCTTTCTTTGTTGAAAAGGTAGAGAAGTTTGATGCTTAACAGCTCGACAGTTTCTTCTAGAAGCCTTGGAAAACTTGGTTTTATTTTCTCTCTTTTTCATGTACTTGCTTCTTTGGAGTTAATGGTTTCTTCCTGTAACAGTGCCATAATCAACCTTCCTGGACACCACCCACATCCATTATCTCAGTGACAGTGCCTTAATTGAAATGACATCTTAGAATTATTTCTTTAAAATTCATTGTTTAATTCAGTAAATTTAGTATTAATTAACGCCAACTGCCCTGGTGTTTTGGTCTCCCATTTGTCACTCTCTCAGCTCATGGAGCAGTACAAGAAATAATAGGTCTATTTCATTTTACAGGACTTATTTTACTTTACAATTCAGATTTGCTAGTGTAGCAATAATGGAAATTCAAAATGTCTTGGTATTTTGTAATGACCATACTTGGAAAAAAGAAAGCAAGGGAAGAGAAGGGGAGAATGAGAAAAAGGAGGAAGAGGAAGAGGAGGAAGGCTAGTGGTCAGATTCTACTCATCAGTGGAGGAGCTTTGGTGCTGAGGAAAGTACCAGAAGTCAAGGTGGGGGTATACAAATGTCAGTCGTGGCTCCTTGGGTAATGTCAGACAGCTATATGCTTCAAAAGCCTTGTTCCATTTGCATAATATTCAAAATGAGACTCTGTGTGTGTGTGCACGCAAGTACAGTTAACTATTTTTCAGCCCTGTGGGAAAATATGTTATAGTTAAATAATGTTATAACAAAGAGTTATCATGCGTCTTGTTAATATAATACAAATTTTCTAAGAATTAGATTATTTTGGGAACGTAGCTATTGAGTCTTAGTGGTTAAATGTGGTCTTAGGTTGGTTTTCCCAGAAGACTCTGAGATAAGGATTTGAGAACAAGTAGCTTATTTCAAGGGTGATCAAAGGAAGCATTCAAAGACAAGACATGAAAGAGAAAAACAGCCCCAAAATATATACCTTTTAGTCAGTTACACCATGGGCAATTGGGGCTCAACCCTACTGGGGAGCTTTGGGAGATGATGCAGAACTCACCTTCAAGTATGCCACCTGAAGGCTGAGGAAGCTTGGTATTTATCCTCCAGCTTCCACTTGTTATTACTGAGGGCTGCTTCCGGGAGCACCAAAATTGTGGAACTTATGGCCTGCCCAATTTGTGGGTGGCAAAATAAACTCTTTGGGCTTGCTTTAAATTGCAACATGTATGTACTAGCAAGATGAGTGCAAAGAAATAGAGGTGGAACACTAACAACATCTACTTATGTGTAATAATTCATGGATAGTCAGGCTCAATTATCATCTGAGGTTAGAACTGGAGGCTGCCACACTGTGGGATAGACTACTTTGGGGTCCAGGTTACCATGAGGGGTGCACATACTCATCATACTTTAATATTTCTCAGCCAGGTACAATTTATCTATGTGTAGTGGATATGGCAGATGTTCTGCCCAGATCCCCTTTACTCAGAGCCTTGACTTAGCCCTGCATTGTGAAAGAGGGTAGCTTGTTTAACCTGTAACAGCAGTCATCTGTTTTTACATTAAGTGGTGCTAATGATCTGTCTATGCTTCTTGGCTTCATAGGTCACAGTGTTTGGACACCGCATGAACATGCCAATTTCCTGTGTTGTAATATTTTTATGCACTTTAAGAAGACCACCAGAAACAGCAGAGTGAGTGAATGAGTGAGTGAAATTCCTGTCTATGTATTTAGGTTAGAGTGGGTAATATGAAGCCACAGATGGAAAGGAAATGAACACCTTTTAAATGAGGAAGATCTTATTATCCCCATTTTAATATTATCTCCATTTATAGAAGAAAACTGAAGCCCAGATAATCTCATTAACTTGCACAATATCACAACCTGTCTGTCGGTAGATTTGGGATTTGAATCAGGCCTTACTAGACACAAGGATCACTTTTTAACAATCACATCACACTGTCCCCAAATGACAAGACATCATACTTCCTATTTGACTGGAATCTTGAAGTAAGGGGAGAAATTGTTGCAGCCATAGCACCTTTATTTCCAAGGGTTCTGTAACATTAGAATATTGTCAATGGCTCTGGCCAACAAAACATTGGGATTTGGCTCTAGTTCCTTTCATTTCTATTGATAATGTGATCTTCAGTTCACCTGAGCACATGAAATCTTCCTAAACTTAGTGATGTTTTCTGATTGGCAGGTGTGACTAACACATATCAGTGCAATGGCTCTGGAACTCTTTCCTTATAGAGACTGATCATCTTGATTCTCAGGCTGAGTACAATTAAACCTTCTCTCATTTATAACTTAGAAAGGTCTCACAATACCTGGGAGCCAATGTAATGCACGCCTTAATCATCAGTATAATATCAAGAAAGATTTCTTTGCCATAGGGCCTGTTGAAAATACACTGTCAGACAAGAAACCTGGTCTCCCCATGAAGCTTCCATGTGTTTGAACCTGGAGGGCTCTAACAACATGGGGTCTTCCGATCGTTTGAAGGAGTGATTGTGTTTATTTGCTCTGTATCCTTTACTTGACTTTCATTTAAATTCCACAAACATTTTCTGAACACCTACCAAGTGCCAGGCACCGCACTAGACCCTGGGGAAATTACAAAGTAAAGAAGACCTTGTCCTACTTTCATTCTTGCAGAAGAGCCCAGCATATAAACAAACAAGTATTTATTGCACTTTGCAGAAAGAATTAGGGCTAATTAGTTATTCCTGTACCTAGTGTTGGGCGCCCAGGACAAGGTGTTAATTCTGACAGCAGGGGATATGGAAGTGATGTTGAGGGATGAGCATGGTGTTGATAAACAAGGAAAGGAGCTAGATTTATCTTTGCGGGCAACAATACAAAACAGGAAGCAACATTCTTCAATTGTTTTCATACATAGTTTTGTCTGTAGGTTAGTACGCATAGATAATATGTGTGTGTGTGTGCATATATGTGTGTCTGTGTATGTATGTGTAGGAAAGAGTCACTGAGATGCAAAGAGAACTATTTCACATCTGGCCAGCCATAGGATGTTTATCACTAGTTTTCCGTGACTTGGGCTTAAAGGCCAACCTCTTACCTGCAAGACATAGAGAAAGCCATGACAGCATGATTATACTAATATTTCTGATCATCTGCAAAACTTATCATGTGGCAATCACCTGGACTTAAAATCTCCCGTTGCGATTTGGTTGTTAGCACAGCCCAAATAGGCTGCTCTCATTTTATTGTTTTAGTTTGCCAGACCCAGGCTGTGTTTATATTGAGGAGAGAAATAATTTTTTCCCATTAAAATGATTTGCAGAAACTGCCACTCTGCACTTCTGCAGGTTCATTTTGAAAGGATTTGGTAGAATCTGTTTGTTAGCAGGAAAAGAAAAGAGCAATATTGCCCCAGTTTTCACCACAGAGAGTAAAGGGAAGTGACAGCCTAGGGCAGGCTGAAGTGGTGACAGCAGAAATAGTTCAGTGGTAAATGAGGAGGAGAATGATATTTATTGAACACCTGCTATGTTCCAGGCACAACTCTAAGCATGTTTTATGTATTGTTTCATTAACTCTGTAAAGATAAAATGGAATTATGCATGCAAAAATGTTTTATAATATGCTCTACGAATGTTAGGTATAATTAATATTTTCCTATACTGTAAAGCCTTCTAAGATTCACTTGAGACCAGTCTCTTCTGTTTTCAAATGTTAATCTACGTTGAAGCAGCAGCAGGTCAGTTTTCTCTTATGAATAACTTCTAAGTAAGAAAAAGGTGATGAGAGAAGCAGATGGATTGACTCTTGAGATAGGAGAATGAAAATGTGTGCTGAAAGGGTTTATTATTTAGATTTTTGTTTTTGATTCTTCCTTTGGCTTTGACCTTATGAACTGCTGCTAGAGCAGCCAATGTGGTATCAGAAGTGAGCAGCCCTTTTATTCTGCTCTCCACTCCCATCATGGCTGAAGACGTGTAGCAATAGGGAGTTGGACTTGCCCTTCTAGTAAAGGTAAATGGCTTCCTGACCCACAAGTTGTGATAAAACACTGTAGACAATTTCATTAGACATTCCAGCCCTATTAGACCTCAGTAGACCTCAGTATATCTCAGTGTCCAGATATAAAAAATCTGCTGGTTGAGAAATGGCCAGTGGAAAACAAACCACTCATTCCAGATTTTAAAGGGGCTGATACTCAAGTTTCTGCCCTGGGACCAGAAACAATTGACTTCTTGTTCTACTAGGAAGGAATGGCTGATATTGCACCATTTAAACCTCCTAGTGTTGGACGTATCTCAGAGCCAGTCTATCTTTTACTGCATCCCTCCCCAGAACAAGAGCTAAAATGGTTTAATAAACTGTGCAATATATATACATACATATATATGCTATACACATATATATATGCACACGCACGTGAGCACGCACACACACACACACAAACACACACACACAATGAAGGCACAAAAGAGAAACTGGAAGAACCAGAGGCAAATCTCATTTCCTTTTATTTCTATTTTACATCAGCTTCTTTCACTATGTATCTTGACTGATCTTCAGCAGCTTTCACTATTTGAAGCCAAGTCTAAATTCCTTAGTAAGATGCCTGGTCAAATGCTTTATCAAGCCTACAACCTTATCTCTCAATAATTTCCTTTGCTTACCTTACACTGTAGCCCCATTATATTTCTCCAGATTCCTAGCAGGCCCCATGTCTTCTCTCCTTCATGCTTTCATCTTAATGTTCTTAGTGTCTATGGTATCTTCTTCTTCATACATCTAAATCTCACTCTTCCTTTTACTTCCCTCTCAAGTGCTATCCAGCCAAGAAGCCTTTTCAGCTACCTCCTCTCTTCTCTCCAGCTAATAATGACCCTTATTCCTCTGAAATATGTCACGCTCAGAGCACTTCGCCCAAAGCACTTGACCTTTGTTATTGCAGACTCCACATAGGTGGTATTTGATTCATATCAATGTATACATCATCATCTTCTTAAAGACAGCATTTTTACTACTTACTCATTTTTCAAGACAAATCTTCACATGGCTTTTTACAATCCTGCCTTATTTGATCTGAATTAGATCTCATGACCATTTGGGACTGCATTCGATAGTGTATTTTAATCTCATGATTGAGGAGAGACATAGAGAGTAGGTGCCTTTGAGTCAGACCTGGTTGCCAGTCCCAGCCCTTAGTGATCTCGGACAAGTTATCTAACCCTTTAAAACCTCAGTTTCTGCTCTTCAGATGAATACAATGACTCTCTGCATGGGTAGTTACTATAGTAGATTGAATAGTAACCCTGAAAAAATAAAATGTGTGTCCACATCCCAATCCCCAGAACATGTGAATGTCACCTTATTTGGGAAAGAAGTCTTTGTAGATGTAATCGAGTTAAGGATCTTGAGATAGACAGATCATCCTGGATGATCCAGATATGTCTTAAATCTAATGATAAGTGTTCTTATACTGCATACGCAAAGGAGAAGTCAGACTCAGAGAAGGCAATGGGAATACATAGACAAAGACTGGAGTGATGTGATCACAGGCCAAAGAAGCCAGCGACCACCAGAAACCAGAAGCAGCACAGAATATGTTCTCCCCTAGAGCCTCTGTAGAGACTGCAGCCTTGCTGAAACCTTGATTGTGGACATCTGACCTTCAAAACTATAAGAGATTAATTTTTGTTGTTTTAAACCAATTGTGTGGCAATTTTTTACAGAATCAAAATACAGTTATGTTTCTATCTGTCTATCCTATGAACCTGACAGCTCATGAAGGAAGGAACCTTCCTTCCCTCAAACTGCCAATCCCTGGGGCTAGCTCAGTGTTTGGGGCAATAATATATGTTTGATAAATAGTACAGAGCATATTTTCTGCTTAGCCCTTTAAATGACCATGTGGAATTGAGATTTTATCACTAAAAAGGAAAGAAAACTTAAAAAAAGATTAGAGAAGGATTTAGAGGAAGAAAATCTCTTCATTTAAGACTTTATGCTCCAAACTGTTTTTTTTTAATTCATTTATTATCAGTCCCAAAAAACCAGGACAGCCTCAATGTATAATTTAGATCAGAGACAATGGAATTTATCTCCTTTTCCTTTAGTCGTCAATTAGCATTTATCAGGTGCCTACTCTGTGCAGAGGCCTATACAGTATTAGGCTGTCTTAGTATCCACATTTCAGTGTCTTGACTGATGATCAACTACTTATTCCTGTGACTTACATGGAGAATGTCCATCCCCTTCTAGGAATACTCCACCCAGTTCTAGTGGGCTAGAACCTTGTCCATGGTGCTGAATAGATGTGATGTGCCTATCAGAATGATCACAGCACAGCCAGCCTAGTAGCTTTATATAAAATATACAGGCATAACAGCAGAAGGGTGGGTCATTTTAGTAAGATGTTTGCTTACATAAAGAAGTATTACATAAAGAAGGATTTACAGAACTCTACAAATATCTCATTCATGCTTCTTTCATCTGAATGTTTATTAAGTCAATCTTCTGTATCAGACACTCTGCTAGGTGTTGGAGAAAAATGGACCTTATGATGAAAGTGTCCTCAGTTTAGTGAGGGAGAGAAATGCACATAATAGAAAAGGCTAGCATTAAAACAGACAGGTCTAAATTACTGAGGACAATGGGGGAATAGCCAAAGAAGCACAAAAAAACTGGGATGTGTTTTGTTTCCATTCTTTTGTTCATTTCTTCACTCATTCATTCCTTCATTCAACATCACTTGCCTTGTAAAGTAGCAAAGTTTTCAGTCCTTGTGGGTGACTTGAGCCCTGGTAGCCAGATGATCTCTCATGGAATGCTTTCTGCAGTAATTGCGAGTTTGACATTGATAGTATTTAATTCCCTTACAGTTTAAGATTCTAGATTTTCATCATGTAGAGTGAAAGAAACAGAAGAGAACAAAAGAAGGGAAGATAATTTATATCTACTGTAAAATACTAGCTCCTCTATTAATAGTATTTCATCGAATATTTCCAAAAAGCCTATGTAATCTGATAGTATTTTCTGATTTTACAAGTAAGGCAGATGATACATTGTGACTACATGTCCCCACCAAATCTCATGTTGAATTGTAATCCCTGATGTTGGAGGTGGGGCCTGGTGGGAGATGTTTGGGTCATGGGGGCAAATCCTTCATGGCTTGGTGTTATCCTCATGATAGTGAGTGAATTCTTGCAAGATCTGGTTGTTGTAAAGTGTGACAGCTCCTCCTCCCTGAATCTTTCTATTCATCCTGCTTTTGCCATGTGATATGCCTGCTACCCCCTTCACCTTCCACCGTAACTGTAAGCTTCAGAGGCCTCCCTAAAAGCTGAGCACATGCCAGCACCATGCTTTCTGTAAAGCTTAAAGAACCATGAGCCAATTAAACCTATTTTGTTTATAAATCACCCAGTCTCAGGTATTTCTTTATAGCAATGCAAGAACAGCCTAATACAAGAGAAGATACTAAGATTACATAACTTTCTGAAAGTCACATAATCAGCAAATGGAGAAGTTGAGATTCCAAAAGTGTCTTATTGAATCCAAAGCCTGAAGATACCCTGAAATTTTCTCACACAATCAGACTGGGATTTCATTTTATGTACTATGTTACAAGTGATGCCAGGGTATAATTAGGTCATTCCCACACCTTAATTACTAAGCCCCTTTGGTTTGTAAGCTATGATGTACTGACCACTATAGATGCTGCCATATAATGTGAATGTCCAAATGCTGTCAGTCACAGGCTTGAGGAGGAGAATTCACTGTTGTTAGCTTTTTCTAAGAAAGAGGACCTGGTATTAATCTCTAGGTAGCACTGGGCTCAGTGACAGCTGTCCTAAAGTGTAACTTTTTCTGTTTTTACTGAAATAACTCATCATGATATTCTATTTGTCACTTGTCAAGGAAATCAATATAGTCTAGAACTGTTACCTCGCCAGGATCTGTATTGGACTATTTATGGTCAAAGGCAAGTTTACCAACAGAGTAGGAGGGGCAAAGCAGATAAAAGGATCTGGATCTTTCTTGTAAATATTGAGTGGCTTGTGTGTCCCTTGGAAAACTAAGGCATAGAGGACATTTACAAAGGGAGGGGGACTGGAAAAGAGGAAATGAAAGACCTTTTTAAAAATAAGGACAATTATATTTGCTTGGTAGAGCTGTTGTGAGGATTAAACAGGATATTATACATTGTATAGTGTTGAGTATAGTGCCTGGCACAAAGCAGATAGTGAATGAGTCATATCCATTATTAGGCACTGGAGAGGAAGAAAGATAAAAAGACCATAAGTAAAAATAACATCCACAGCAATAGCACAGAATTCTTCAGTGCCGGGAGTGAAAAGAAGTAAGTCGCCAACGTGAAAAATAGAGATAGTATCCTTTGTTTCCGTTGGTTATTAAGGTGTTTCATTCATTTAAACATTTGTCAAGCAGGAAACACTGTGCTAGGTACTGAGGAGATGGAGACAAGTAAGAAATGATGTTTGCCTGCAAGACTTCAAGTCTAGTTGAGGAAACAGAGATAAACATATAATTGTATTGTAGTTTGCTGAATGAGAAAGATACAATGATGGTGATGTACACTCCATGAGCACAGGATCCATATGTACATTTGCTTGCAATCTTTTCCTCTTACACCCATCACAGTGCCAGGCACATGGAAAACCCTCAATCAGTATCAGTTGAATGAATAAATATTGAGTGAAAGAATAAGGGAATATGCTAGGGTGGTGAATTAAGGCTATGCTGAGACAAAAATATTTGAGCTAAGATACCTGATGTCTGAATATTGAGTATTGGGGTGGATGAGGATGGTTGTGTGCATGTGTTGTGAGAGTGGGGGGTATGGATAAAGAGATGCCAAATCCATGGGGAAAGTGTAGGAAAGACACGGTGGCATGAAACAGCAGGGACCACACGAGAATAGAGAACATTTGGGAGCATAGGCAGCACTGGGAATGAAGCCGAAGTGGTAGATAGTAGCAGATTAAAATATAAGCAGATTCTACTGATTTGTTCATTCCTTCACTTAAAAGGTATCCACTGAGTGCTTACCATGTATGGAGACTATTAATAGGTTTTGACAATAACACGTTGACCAAACCAGGCAAAATTTCTTATCTCATGGAGCATGCATTCTCATGAGACAAACAGCAAAAACCATTTAAAACGTTTAGTATGTTGAATTGTAATTAGTAATACGGAGAAAAGTAAATCCTGAAAGAAGGGGTATGGAGGATGGCTGAGAAAAAGGCATATGGAGGAAGTATAGCTCATGAGACCTAGTGGTTTCAAACTCTACAATTTTTTCTTTTAGGATTTGAACTTGCAAAGCCAGGTTACCTTTCTTCTCATGCACTGTGACTTGACTTGAGCTTATGGCCTCCATCTGAAGTCTGGTGCCTAGGGTTCATAATTACACTGGTGACTTTGCAAGGCTTTTTGAACCTTTTTAGCCATCCTATATGTAATATCATAAACAGTTCATTTTTTCTGTTTTAAAAAAAGAATACTCATTGATTTATTACCAATTGTGATTTATAAACACTATCATCAATATTATGGAACTAGATTTCAATACTCATAAACACTTCTACTAAATCTCTCACATCAGCTTAATTAAGGACTGATTTTTCTTATCCCTTAAAATATGAATAATATTTATTTAATTTCTTGCTTCAGGCACAGAAAAGCTTGGTTGTGTTCTCCATACAGCTTTCTGGTGACTGGTTTTGAGGGTACAATAGCTCTATGCCCTTTGCTTGCTGTAATTACTCCGGCATTAAATGCTTATCTTAGGGAAGGAGTGAAATATCTGGGTAATTTTTAAACAAATTAATTATCTTAAATATTTTTGAGTAAAAGCAGGTATAAATTAATGAAAGAGTCTCCTAATTAGTATTGGGATCTTCTCTGTTCTCTGTTGTACAGTGAGAAGTGTAAGGGTATTAAATGGAAACGCAAGTTGCCTTTTATTTAGGCAGAATGTGAATAGGGCTATTTGCTCATTTTCACCATTACTGGTAGGTACTCAGTGACATAAAATCAACTCTGCATGTCCTTGGAAGGGACTTTCAGACTGAACCACTTTGTATTGTTCTCCAGGCCCCCAAATACTGCAGGGGTGAGCCCTTCTGTCCTCTCATTCCTTCACAAGATCTCAATAAGAATGGAACTGCAAATGCTGAAACTTTGGGGTTCTCAGCTTACTCCATACCTCCTACCTGCCCATCATCCCTGTCTTCACTGTTTTGCAACACTTCTCGCACTGCTTTTTTCCCTCAGCTTGCAAACAGCTCAAACCTCTTCCATATTAAAAAAAATAAAATTTTAACCATCATATTTCACCAATCTCCTTTCTTTTCTCTTTCACAATAAAATGTCTTGAAAGAGTTGTCTGTATTCACCTCCTCTCCCTCACTTTTCTTTCTTACTTGTTCACTTTCACACTACAATTTGTGTTCAGCAACATCATTTCCACTATACACTCTACAGAGATTGTTCCTGGTAGAGATGCCACTGACTTCAAGTTTTTTAAGGCAGTAGGCTAGTGTCATTTTATTTTTTGATAGCATTTGACACTGCTGACAAGTTATCTTCTCCTTTGTTGTTTGCTACACTCCACTCTCCTTTTCTCCTGCTACCTCCCCAGTGGTTCCTTCTCCTTATGGTTTCCTCTTCTTAGGTTCTTCATTGGTCCTACCTGCATTTATGCACTCCTTTGACTTCAGTTATCATCTATATGCCAATAATGACTAGATGCACATCTACAACCCAAATTTGTTTTCTAATTTTGGGTTTGCTTGTTTAATGGCTTGCTGGTCATCCCCATGGTGGCCTTTGCTTCATTCTGAAATCAGGGAACTATGTCTACACTGGAGCTGTTGATTCTTATCCACAGTCTGGGCTCCCAACTGTCCAAAGAAGTATGTAGTCTGAGCTGTACAAATCTCTCACTCCAGTCTTCTGTCTCCTCCAGAAGTCTTTTTTCTCATAAGTTGATCGAAGTGTTTTTTAGTTTGAATGGCTGATTTGCTTCGCAAAAGGTGCCAGGAGTCCCTGGAACTCCATTCCTTATGCTTACCTTCTGGTTCCCTGTGTCAGAGACTGCCTAGCTCTTCAACAAATCCATTTTTTTTTCTTTTTGTGAACATAGTTAAAGATTCCCCAACCTGCTTTGCAGTGGCTGAATGGAAGGTGATATAAATAATTTCCAGACCTGACTCAGAAAAACCTCCTTTGAGATGTTTCATTTTTTCTCTTTATTTCCCTATGGCTGAAGGGAGAGGATTCAGATGCCCTAGGGAAGGGTGGAAACAAAAATAACTACATAGTGCAAAGCCTGCCCCATCTGTTCTGACTCTTATTGAACTTTTCATAGTAAGAAGTAATTATATTGTACTAAGCCACCAAAATTTGGGAGTTTGCATGTTATAAAAGTAAGCCTACATTAGCCAATACAGTCATACATCACTTAATGATGGGGATACATCTTGAGAAATGTGTCAGGTGACTTCATCACTGTGCTAATATCATAGAGTGTACTCACACAAACCTGGATGGTACAATCTAACTGCATGCCTAGGCTGTATATTTTAGCCTATTGCTCCTAAGCCACAGACCTGTAAATATGTTACCGTACTGAATACTGTAGAAAATTATAATACAATGGTAAGTATTTGTGTATCTAAACATAGAAAAGGTATAAGAAAAATATAGTATTATAATCATATGGAACAATTTTTGTATTACGTGGTCCATCATTGTCCAAAATGTTGTTATGCAGCACATGACTGTATACCCATATTTCCTAACAGTTAACTATTATGTAGAACTTAACATGTCCCATTTACTTTATTAACTTATTTAATATTCTCAAAAACTACACAGGGCACACATGAATTATTAACATTCTTTTAAAGATGAGGAAATTGAGGCCAGGGAAGTTAGGTGTCTAGCTTATGATCATATGGCAGGTAAAAACCTTATGTAAACGCTCTTAACCACTATAGACAGTTTCAAAAGAGATGTGTAGTAGGCAGAATAATGGACCTCAAAGGATGTCTATATCTCAATCCCTAGAACCTGAGTATATGTTACTTTATAAGGCAACAGAGACTGTGCAGATGTGATTAAATTGTAGATGTATAGCAGGCAGAATAATGGAGCCCCCTTTGGGGTCCAGAATAATGGATCCTCCCTTTGTCTATATCCCGATCTCTAGAACCTGTGTATGTGTTACTTTATAAGGCAACAGGGACTGTGCAGATGTGACTAAATTAAGCACCTTGAGATGGAGAGATTGTCCTGGGTTATTTGAATGAACTCAATTTAATCGTTAGCATCCTTCAAAGTGGAAAAGGGAGGTAGAAAAGGTAAAAGTAATGCAATGTGAAAATAACTCAATCCACCAGTGCTGGCTCTGAAAATACAAGAGGACCAAGGAATACAGGAACCCTGCAGAAGCTGAAAAAGGCAAGAAAATTGCATCTACAGGAACACAATCCTATTCACAGTTGCTACAAAAAGAATAAAATACCTAGGAATACAGTAAACCAGAGAGGTGAAAGAGCTGTACAATGAGAATTACAAAACACTACTCAAAGTCATCAGAGATGACACAGACGAATGAAAGAACCTTCCATGTTCACAGATAGGAAGAATCAGCATCATTAAAATGACCATACTGCCCAAAGTAACTTAAAGATTAAATGCTATTCCTATCAAACTACCAATGACATTCTCCACAAATTTAGAAAAAAAACTATTTTAAAATGCATTTATAGGGAACCAAAAAAGATCCCAAATAGCCAAGTCATCCTAAGCATAGAACAAAGCTAGAGGAGTCACATTGCCCAACTTCAAACTATACTAAATGTCTACAGTAACCAAAACAGCATGGTACTGGTACAAAAACAGACACATAGACCAAGCGAACAGGATAGAGAGCCCAGAAATAAAGCCACACACCTACCACTATCTGACCTTTGACAAAGCTGACAAAAGCAAGCAGTGGAAAAAGGATTCCATATTCAATAAACGGTGCTGGGAGAACTGGCTAGCCATATGCAGAAGATTGAAACTGGAGCCCTTCCTTACACCATATTTAAATATCAACTAGAGATAGATAAAGGACTTAAATGTAAAACCCACAATTATAAAAACACTGAAATATAACCTAGGAAATACCACTTTGGACACAGGAACTGGCAAAGATTTCAGGACAAAATCGCCAAAAGCAATTGCAACAAAAGCAAAAATCGACAAATACAAAATAACTAAACTAAACAGCTTCTGAACAGCAAAAGAAACAATCAACAAACAGACAGCCTATAGAATTGAAGAAAATTTTTGCAAACTATACATTTGACAAAGGTCTAATATCCAGAATCTACAAGGAACTTAAATGCACAAGCAAAAAACAACCCCATTAAAAGTGGGCAAAGGACATGAACAGACATTTCAGAAGAAGACATACATGCAGCCAACAAGCATATGAAAAAATGCTCAATATCACTGATCATTAGAGAAATGCAAATCAAACCCACAATGAGATACCATCTCACATCAGTCAGAATGGCTATTAGTAAAAAGTCAAAAGATAACAGATGCTGGTGAGGTTACAAAGAAAAGGGAACACTTATACACCGTTGGTGAGAGTGTTAATTAGTTCAACCATTATGGAAAGCAGTGTAGTGATTCCTCAAAGAACTAAAAGTGGAATTAACATTTGACACAGCAATCCCACTAATGGGTATATGCCCAAAGGAATATGAATCATTCTACCATAAAGACACATGCATACATATGTTCACTGCAGTACTCTTCACAATAGTGGAGACATGGACTCAATCTAAATGCCCATCAGCAGTAGACTAGGTAAAGAAAATGTGGTACATATACACCATGGAATACTATGCAGCCATAAAAAGAATGAGATCATGTCCTTTGTGGGAACATGGATGGAACTGGAGGCATTAATTTTATTTTATTTTATTTATTTTTTATTTTATTTTATTTTAACTTTAAGTTTTAGAGTACATGTGCACAACGTGCAGGTTTGTTACATATGTATACATGTGCCATGTTGGTGTGCTGCACACATTAACTTGTCATTTAACATTAGGTATATCTCCTAATGCTATACCTCCCCCATCCCCCCACCCCACAACAGGCTCCTGTGTGCGATGTTCCCCTTCCTGTGTCCATGTGTTCTCATTGTTCAGTTCCCACTATGAGTGAGAAATGCGGTGTTTGGTTTTTTGTCCTTGTGATAGTTTGCTGAGAATGATGGTTTCCAGCTTCACCCATGTCCCTACAGAGGACAAGAACTCATCATTTTTTTATGGCTGCATAGTATTCCCTGGTGTATATGTGCCACATTTTCTTAATCCAGTCTATCATTGTTGGACATTTGGGTTGGTTCCAAGTCTTTGCTATTGTGAATAGTGCCTCAATAAACATATGTGTGCAAGTGTCTTTATAGCAGCATTATTTATAGTCCTTTGGGTATATACCCAGTAATGGGATGGCTGGGTCAAATGGTATTTCTAGTTCTAGATCCCTGAGGAATCACCACACTGCCTTCCACAATGGTTGAACTAGTTTACAGTCCCACCAACAGTGTAACAGTGTTCCTATTTCTCCACATCCTTTCCAGCACCTGTTGTTTCCTGACTTTTTAATGATTGCCATTCTAACTGGTGTGAGACAGTATCTCATTGTGGTTTTGATTTGCATTTCTCTGATGACCAGTGATGATGAGCATTTTTTCATGTGTCTTTTGGCTGCATAAATGTCTTCTTTTGAGAAGTGTCTGTTCATATCCTTCGCCTACTTGTTGATGGGGTTGTTTGTTTTTTTCTTGTAAATTTGTTTGAGTTCATTGTAGATTCTGGATATTAGCCCTTTGTCAGATGAGTAGATTGCAAAAATTTTCTCCCATTTAGTAGGTTGCCTGTTCACTCTGATGGTAGTTTGTTTTGCTGTGCAGAAGCTCTTTAGTTTCATTAGATCCTATTTGTCAATTTTGGCTTTTGTTGCCATTGCTTTTGGTCTTTTAGACATGAAGTCCTTGCCCATGCCTATGTCCTGAATGGTATTGCCTAGGTTTTCTTCTAGGGTTTTTTATGGTTTTAGGTCTAACATTTAAGTCTTTAATCCATCTTGAATTAATTTTTGTATAAGGTGTAAGGAAGGGATCCAGTTTCAGCTTTCTACATATGGCTAGCCAGTTTTCCCAGCACCATTTATTAAATAGGGAATCCTTTCCCCTTTTCTTGTTTTTGTCAGGTTTGCCAAAGATCAGATAGTTGTAGATATGCGGCGTTATTTCTGAGGGCTCTGTTCTGTTCCATTGATCTATATCTCTGTTTTGGTACCAGTACCATGCTGTTTTGGTTACAGTAGCCTTGTAGTATAGTTTGAAGTCAGGCAGCGTGATGCCTCCAACTTTGTTCTTTTGGCTTAGGATTGACTTGGTAATGCGGGCTCTTTTTTGGTTCCATATGAACTTTAAAGTAGTTTTTTCCAATTCTGTGAAGAAAGTCATTGGTAGCTTGATGGGGATGGCATTGAATCTATAAATTACCTTGGGCAGTATGGCCATTTTCACGATACTGATTCTTCCTACCCATGAGCATGGAATGTTCTTCCACTTGTTTGTGTCCTCTTTTATTTGGTTGAGCAGTAGTTTGTAGTTCTCCTTGAAGAGGTCCTTCACATCCCTTGTAAGTTGGATTCCTAGGTATTTTATTCTCTTTGAAGCAATTGTGAATGGGAGTTCACTCATGATTTGGCTCTCTGTTTGTCTGTTATTGGTGTATAAGAATGCTTGTGGTTTTTGCACATTGATTTTGTATCCTGAGACTTTGCTGAAGTTGCCTATCAGCTTAAGGAGATTTTGGGCTGAGATGATGGGGTTTTCTAGGTATACAATCACGTCATCTGCAAACAGGGACAATTTGACTTCCTCTTTTCCTAATTGAATACCCTTTATTTCCTTCTCCTGCCTGATTGCCCTGGCCAGAACTTCCAACACTATGTTGAATAGGAGTGGTGAGAGAGGGCATCCCTGTCTTGTGCCAGTTTTCAAAGGGAATGCTTCCAGTTTTTGCCCATTCAGTATGAGATTGGCTGTGGGTTTGTCATAGATAGCTCTTATTATTTTGAGATATATCCCATCAATACCTAATTTATTGAGAGTTTTTAGCATGAAGTGTTGTTGAATTTTATCAAAGGCCTTGTCTGCATCTATTGAGATAATCATGTGGTTTTTGTCGTTGGTTCTGTTTCTATGCTGGATTATGTTTATTGATTTTTGTATGTTGAACCAGCCTTGCATCCCAGGGATGAAGCCCACTTGATCATGGTGGATAAGCTTTTTGATGTGCTGCTGGATTTGGTTTGCCAGTATTTTATTGAGGATTTTTGCATCGATTTTCATCAGGGATATTGGTCTAAAATTCTCTTTTTTTGTTGTGTCTCTGCCAGGCTTTGGTATCAGGATGATGCTGGCCTCATAAAATGAGTTAAGGAGGATGCCCTCTTTTTCTATTGATTGGAATAGTTTCAGAAGGAATGGTACCAGCTTCTCCTTGTACCTCTGGTAGCATTCGGCTGTGAATCCATCTGGTCCTGGACTTTTTTTGGTTGGTAAGCTATTAATTATTGCCTCAATTTCAGAGCCTGTTATTGGTCTATTCAGAGAGTCAAGTTCTTCCTGGTTTAGTCTTGGGAGGGTGTATGTGTCGAGGAATTTATCCATTTCTTCTAGATTTTCTCATTTATTTGGGTAGAGGTGTTTATAGTATTCTCTGATGTCAGTTTGTATTTCTGTGGGATCAGTGGTGATATCCCCTTTATCATTTTTTATTGCATCTATTTGATTCTTCTCTCTTTTCTTCTTTATTAGTCTTGCTAGTGGTCTATCAATTTTGTTGATGTTTTCAAAAAATCAGCTCCTGGATTCATTGATTTTTTGAAGGGTTTTTTGTGTCTCTATTTCCTTCAGTTCTGCTCTGATCTTAGTTATTTCTGCCTTCTGCTAGCTTTTGAATGTGTTTGCTCTGGCTTCTCTAGTTCTTTTAATTGTGATGTTAGTGTGTCAATTTTAGATCTTTCCTGCTTTCTCTTGTGGGCATTTAGTGCTATAAATTTCCCTCTACACACTGCTTTAAATGTGTCCCAGAGATTCTGGTATGTTGTGTCTTTGTTCTCTTTGGTTTCAAAGAACATCTTTATTTCTGCCTTCATTTCGTTA
Source organism: Pan troglodytes (assembly GCF_028858775.2). Classification (NCBI taxonomy): domain Eukaryota; kingdom Metazoa; phylum Chordata; class Mammalia; order Primates; family Hominidae; genus Pan; species Pan troglodytes. The sequence goes on from NC_086015.1 coordinate 38,451,356, forward strand.
TGTACCCAGTAGTCATTCAGGAGCAGGTTGTTCAGTTTCCATGTAGTCGAGTGGTTCTGAGTGAGTTTATTAATCCTGAGTTCTAGTTTGATTGCACTGCAGTCTGAGAGACAGTTTGTTATAATTTCTGTTCTTTTACATTTGCTGAGGAGTGCTTTACTGCCAACTATGTGGTCAATTTTGGAATAAGTGTGGTGTGGTGCTGAGAAGAATGTATATTCTGTTGATTTGGGGTGGAGCATTCTGTAGATGTCTATTAGGTCTGCTTGTTGCAGAGCTGAGTTCAATGCCTGGATATCCTTGTTAACTTTCTGTCTGGTTGAGCTGTCTAATGTTGAGAGTGGTGTGTTAAAATCTCCCATTATTATTGTGTGGGACTCTAAGTCTCTTTGTAGGTCTCTAAGGACTTGCTTTATGAATCTGGGTGCTCCTGTATTGGGTGCATATATATTTAGGCTAGTTAGCTCTTCTCATTGAAATGACCCATTTACCATTATGTAATGGCCTTCTTTGTCTCTTTTGATCTTTGTTGATTTAAAGTCTGTTTTATCAGAGACTAGGATTGCAACCCCTGCCATTTTTTGTTTTCCATTTGCTTGGTAGATCTTCCTCCATCCGTTTATTTTGAGTCTATGTGTGTCTCTGCACGTGAGATGGGTCTGCTGAATACAGCACATTGATGGGTCTTGATTCTTTATCCAATTTGCCAGTCTGTCTTTTAATTGGAGCATTTAGCCCATTTACATTTAAGGTTAATATTGTTATGTGTGAATTTGATCCTGTCATTATGATGTTAGCTGGTTATTTTGCTCGTTAGTTGATGCAGTTTCTTCCTAGCCTTGATGGTCTTTAAAATTTGGCATGTTTTTGCAGTGGCTGGTACTGGTTGTTCCTTTCCATGTTTGCTGCTTCCTTCAGGAGCTCTTTTAGGGCAGGCCTGGTGGTGACAAAATCTCTCAGCATTTGCTTGTCTGTAAAGGATTTTATTTCTCCTTCACTTATGAAGCTTAGTTTGGCTGGATATGAAATTCTGGGTTGAAAATTCTTTTCTTTAAGAATGTTGAATATTGGCCCCCAATCTCTTCTGGCTTGTAGAGTTTCTGCTGAGAGATCCGCTGTTAGTCTGATGGGCTTCCCTTTGTGGGTAACCCGACCTTTCTCTCTGGCTGCCCTTAACATTTTTCCCTTCATTTCAACTTTGGTGAATCTGAAAATCATGTGTCTTGGAGTTGCTCTTCTCGAGGATTATCTTCGTGGCATTCTCTGTATTTCCTGAATTTGAATGTTGGCCTGCCTTGCTAGATTGGGGAAGTTCTCCTGGATAATATCCTGCAGAGTGTTTTCCAACTTGCTTCCATTTTCCTCATCACTTTCAGGTGTACCAATCAGATGTAGATTTGGTCTTTTCACATAGTGCCATATTTCTTGGAGACTTTGTTAGTTTCTTTTTATTCTTTTCTCCCTAAACTTCTCTTCCCACTTCATATCATTCATTTGATCTTCAATCACTGATACCCTTTCTTCCAGTTGATCGAATCGGCTACTGAGGCTTGTGTGTTCATCACGTAGTTCTCTTGCTGTGGTTTTCAGCTCCATCAGGTCCTTTAAGGACTTTTCTGCATTGGTTATTCTAGTTAGCCATTTGTCTCATCCTTTTTCAAGGTTTTTAACTTCTTTGCCATGGGTTCGAACTTCCTCCTTTAGCTCAGAGTAGTTTGATCATCTGAAGCCTTCTTCTCTCAACTCATCAAAGTCGTTCTCCATCCTGCTTTGTTCCGTTGCTGGTGAGGAGCCGCGTTCCTTTGGAGGAGGAGAGGCGCTCTGCTTTTTAGAGTTTCCAGTTTTTCTGCTCTGTTTTTTCCCCATCTTTGTGGTTTTATCTATCTTTTGTCTTTGATGATGGTGACATACAGATGGCGTTTTGGTGTGGGTGTCCTTTCTGTTTGTTAGTTTTCCTTCTAACAGTGAGGACCCTCAGCTGCAGGTCTGTTGGAGTTTGCTGGAGGTCCACTCCAGACCCTGTTTGCCTGGGTATCAGCATTGGAAGCTGCAGAACAGCAGATATTGGTGAACAGCAAATGTTGCTGCCTGATCTTTCCTTTGGACGTTTTGTCTCAGAGGAGTACCCGGCCGTGTGAGGTGTCAGTCTGCCTCTACTTGGGGGTGCCTCCCAGTTAGGCCACTTGGGAGTCAGGGACCCACTTGAGGAGGCAGTCTGTCTGTTCTCAGATCTCCAGCTGCATGATGGGAGAACCACTGCTCTCTTCAAAGCTGTCAGACAGGGACATTTAAGTCTGCAGAGGTTTCTGCTGCCTTTTGTTTGGCTATGCCCTGCCCCCAGAGATGGAGTCTGCAGAGGCAGGCAGGCCTCCTTGAACTGCGGTGGGCTCCACTGAGCTCGAGCTTCCTGGCCGCTTTGTTTTCCTACTCAAGCCTTGGCAATGGTGGGCGCCCCTCCCCCAGCCTTGCTGCCACCTTGCAGTTTGATCTCAGACTGCTGTGCTAGCAATGAGTGAGGCTCCGTGGGCATAGGACCCTCCGAGCCATGTGCAGGATATAATCTCCTGGTGTGCCGTTTGCTAAGACCATTGGAAAAGCGCAGCATTAGGGTGGTAGTGACCCGATTTTCCAGGTGACATCTGTCACCCCTTTCTTTGACTAGGAAAGGGAATTCCCTGACCCCTTGCACTTCCTGGGTGAGGCGATGCCTCGCCCTGCTTCTGCTCATGCTTGGTGCACTGCACCCACTGTCCTGCACGTACTGTCTGACACTCCCCAGTGAGATGAACCCAGTACCTCAGTTGGAAATGCAGAAATCATCCGTCTTCTGCGTCGCTCATGCTGGGAGCTGTAGACTGGAGCTGTTCCTGTTTGGCCATCTTGGCTCCTCCCCCGAGGCATTAATTTTAACAAATGAATGTAGGAACAAAAATTACTGCATGTTCTTACTTATAAGTGAGTGCTAAATGATGAGAACACATGGGCACATTGAGGGAAACAACAGACACTGGGGCCTACTTGAGGGAAGAAGTTTGGAGGAGGGAGAGGTTCAGGAGAAAAAAGAAAAAACTGTCAGGTACTATGCTTTGTACCCGGGTGATAAAATAATCTGTACATCAAACCCCTGAGTCATAAGTTTACCTATATAGCAAACCTACACATGTAACTCTGAACCTAAAATAAAAGTTAAAGTATTAAAAGGAAAATGGATTCTAGAACTTTCATAAGGGAACACAGCCCTGCTGACACATTGACCTTAGCCCCATGAGACCAGTGTCAGGTTTCTGACCTACAAAACTGTAAAATAATAAACTTGTGTTGCTTTAAGCCATTAAATTTGTGGCAATTTGTTACAGCAGCAATAATAAACTAATATGAAATATGATGGAGAAAAATGGTCTCTCACCATGGGTAGAATTCAAATTTTCTGCAAGTTTTTGGAAAATAAGCTTGTCATTAGATAATCCTGCTTAACTGGTAGACTATCAATACCTACTGTGCTCAATTTCATTTACTTTTTGTTCTGTTGTTTTCAGTTCAATCAAAAGGAGTGTTTTTCCATTTAATTATTCATAAAATTTACATGTTAGGAATGAATAAGTATAAATGTCTAATTTGGTTAAAAACTTTCAAATAGTGATTTTATCCTAAATAAATACACTCACTAAATAAACTTTAATATTCTCTGTTGAACTACAATAAGCTTCTTAACCAATTATTACCCATTAAAAGGTATGACATTTCATGAAAACCAGATAAAATATGGCACATGGAGAACACCATTTTTTGTGCTGTGTTAAGAAATACACAGTGTTAAGAAATGCATAGAGCTAAAACTTGAATTCATGTGGAAAATATCTCTCATAATTTAAATACACAGGGCAGGATGGCTCTTCTTACCCCATTACCACCAAATGAAGGATACCAAGACAAAGGATAAAGGAAGGGGGATACACAAACAAACATCCCTTTTTACCACGAGTTTGTATTCATATTTCTAGAAATCTTTTCTAATATCTCAGTGATGCTTAATGACATTGTTTTCTTTATGAATGTACAAAATACAGCTTTGAGAAATGAGAGGCAAATAGTGATCATAATGGGAGAGGTAGTGATCTACAAAGATCACATGGTTAGTTACACCTGGTGCTGGGATCTAAAGCCAGATGGCCTGGCTCCAGTGCCTAAACCCTGACTGCTGTGTGGTACTGCCTCATGGCTGCACAGTCTAGTAGGTAAGATAAGCACCTGTTTCCAGAGATCAGAGTGTGATTCATCAATTCATTTTTCGTTTGATGCAGCTGAGGCCCATATTGGACAAAAATCACTTATCCAAGACCACGTTACTACAGCCCCAGGGCATAGAAGCTAAGTCTTCCTATTGTACTGAACTCAGTTGACTGTAATTTGTTCAGGAAAGCATGAAGTCAGATGGAAGCTAGTCCATGACTAGATTCATCTTTTGGTAAAAAACGAAGAGGAGACCCCGTATCCTGGAGGTTCTTGCTTAACCCTGTCCCTAATAAGACCTAACTTTATGAGTCTTCTCCTTAGAGGCAGTCCTAGGGTAAGAGTGATTATTCCTGTGAGCCTTGTAGATACTTTCGAATCAAGGAAATTAGTAGTTGATTGCTAATTAATTCAGTATTTAATGAATTTAAGTACCTAGGCAATGAGGCCACAATAGCAAATAAGACACAGACCTGCTTTCAAAAAGTAGCCTGTAAATAAAATATTTTTGTCTGCCATGGTGGCAAAGGCATGACTATGGTGACAAACATTCATAGGCTCACCTTCTAGCTCTGTTGTATGTTAACTGTGTGAACTTGGGTCAAGTTATGAAAACTCTAAGAACGCTCAAAACTCCTGATCTGTTTTAACATGAAAGTAAAGATATCTAATTGAATTGTTGTGAAACTTAAATGTAATGTGACATCCAAAGAATGTAGCCCAAAGTTGGATTTCAATAAGTGATAAATAGAAGTATTTAAACATGGGTATGGTATGTTCTGTAACAGAAGAATGTCTATGTGCTGGGGATACCTAGAGACAGTGAAAATTCTGTCTGGCCTGGGAATTATAATAAAATGACTCTTTAAAGTCAATGAGTCTTAATATTTTCTCACATCTACTTTTCTTTTTCTTTCTTTTTTTTCTTTTTTTTCTTTTCTTTTCTTTTTTTTTTTTTTTTTTGAGATGGAGTCTCACTCTGTCACCCAGGCTGGAGTGCAGTGGCACAGTCTGGGCTCACTGCAACCTCTGCCTCCCAGGTTCAAGCAATTCTCCCACCTCAGACTCCCAAGTAGCTAGGATTACAGGTACACACCACCATGCCTGGCTAATTTTTGTATTTTTAGTAGGGACGGGGTTTTACTATGTTGGCCAGGCTGGTCGTGAACTCCTGACCTCAGTTGATCCACCCACCTTGGCCTCTGAAAGTGCTGGGATTACAGGCCTGAGCCACCGTGCCCAGCCTTACGTCTACTTTTTAAGATCAAATGCCAAATCTTTGCCACATCGAATTTCTGGTTGAGTTACATTTGGTAGTGGGTATGAGAGGTAGTATGGGAGGGAAGTCTTGAGTCTACAGACTTCCAAAACATTCATAGTCCTCTATATTTCTGTCCCACTCTTGCTCTGAAGTAGGAGGAAACATCTTTCCTTGACATTGGCCTCTGGTTCACACACTGATTCAATTTTTGTCCATGCTTTTTGGCATATCTCATTTAATTTTCACAATTCTGAAATGTAGAAATTATACTATTTTTTACAGGTATAAAAGGGTGACTTTGTAATAAGAGCTCAGGGCTGTGGACTGTCCATGAAATGAGGAGGGTAAATGCAACTCTATTTCTTCAGTTGATTTTTTTTTGAGACAGAGTCTCACTCTGTCGCCTGGACTGGAGTGCAGTGGCATGATCTTGGCTCACTGCAACCTCCATCTCCCAGGTTCAAGTGATTCTCCTGCCTCAGCCTCCTGAGTTGTTGGGATTACAGGTGTCCACCACCACAGCTGGCTAATTTTTGTATTTTTAGTAGAGATGGGGGTTTCACCATATTGGCCAGGCTGGTCTCAAACTCCTTACCTCGTGATCCACCTGCCTTAGCCTCCCAAAGTGCTGGGATTACAGGCGTGAACCATTGCGCCTGGCCTCAGTTGATTTTTAATGTCACTGGGGCAGCTTTAAGTTTGTGCCTGTGACTGGAGTTCTGGTCCCATGACAAGACTCCCTCTTTGTAAGAGCAGCAGGGATGGCCATGATGGAACCTGACTTAATGAGTCACTGATAATCTCGATCTGCTACTGCACAGTCTCTTCTTGACACAGAGAAGCCCAGAGTGCTGAGTTCTGGAGCTTGTGTGAATAGTGGTGTGTTCTCGAGCTTGGTAGTGTGAGGATCTCTGGGAACTGTGCAAAGTCTTTCACAACTCAGGCATCCTTTCCTTGCTTTCTTTTCAGCTGAGCATGAATAGCCTGCACATAAAATACATGCTTTATGTATTTTATGACTTTTACGTTAAAAAGTCTAACCACAACCAACATATGCAACACTTTTTTTCTCCTGGAAATAGGATATACCAAAAAAAAAAAAAAGTCTGTGATGAGCTGGTACAATCAGGGATTTGGAGATGAATGAAAGTGCGATATTATGCATGTTTTATAATATATTATTTACATTTCATTGAGCGCTTAGTGTGCACCAGGCTCTTGGATTGTAAAGAGATGAAGAAGATACAATACTTGCCCTCAAAATCTCAGCCTATTTCTCAATGAGCAAAAAAAGAATTTAGGTTGAACCATATAGAAATGCTGATATCTGATGACATTTTTTTGAAAAAGAATTTTTATTATTTTTATATACAGAAACCTCAACAGTATACATTTAACCAAGTTTAGTGGAATTTCTTTAGCTTTTGCCTTTTGCAGCTTGGCAATGTGAGTCACAGATTTTGGACTGGGGTCATGCCTCCCCAGTGATGATAAATCTTATACCTGTATGATTTTTGATTTCCAAAAACCAAACAGACATTGCATGAGATTCAATGTGCTACGTGTAAGAACCAAGGTAGGGAAGTAATTACAGATCTGTGCCTCACAGTAGTAACACTGCGTCCTTATTATATGCTGAGAGCCTTATATAAACCACTTAATTTGTATAACAACTAGCAGAGGTGAACACTAGAGTTGTTCCCATTTTGAAGTGAGTAAACTGAGATTTAAGAAGAGCAAGTTTGGCTAATGGCAGGTGTCAGAGCCAGAGTTTCACACAGGTCTGTCTTACTGCAAATCATTTGGTCTCTCTGAGCCTCAGTCTTATTACCTGTAAAATGAGAGGAAGGATACAATTCCTCCCTTCATTATTTTGCAGTCAAATTAAACTTTATTGAGAAATGACATTAGTTTATATAGCACGTGTAAATCCTCAAAAATCTATATGTAATTAAGCCATAAGAAAAGTATACTTTTTGAGGAAAATCAATATTGCACTTGTAGGAAAAAACCCTATATATAAACATGCAAACTCTAATTTTATTTTGGTTGGTTAGAAGAAGAATGATTCATGGTACTAAGTAGGGGTAAAAAATTCAGAGGCCTCATGGTGTAGAGCAAGTTTGCTAACAATAGCAAATGGACAGATCGATAGCAAATCCATTTTAGAGAACTCGCTCATGGAGAATATTGATATCTAACTTGGTCAGTTCTCCTGTGAGATAAATAGGCACCTGTCTCTGTGTGAGGAAAACCACACACAAGAGCTGGGGTAATGTTTCTAAACAATTAATTGGCTTATTATCAAGGCTTAATGGATTGGTTCAATTCATTCACAGAAAGCCATCAAGAGAATTATGCTAGCAGTATCCTTGTAGCTTCCATCAAAATATACGACAGGATATAGGGGTTTTAAATTATTATTACTTTTTACAGCATCTGCATGCATCATTTACATTATAAATTGGGCCTATTCTAAAGCTATTGACTAAGTCTTTAGCTTTGTTTCAAATAACAAATATGGTACACATTGTGGCATCTTAGTTCCTAGGGAATATGATATAGCTACTTAAATTGTAAATGAAGCCATCAAAACTGTTCGATTCTTATATTCATACAAAATATTTATAATGCAAGGGTTTATGTCAGAGGTATGAGAAAGACCCTGTGATGCAGTTTAACCTAGCCACTGGAAAAACATAGGTATTTTCTTCATGGGAAAGAAATGTTGGAAGAGAAATATAATGTTTGCAAACACTTGCCCTCAGAGAATAATCTGCCCTAGATATAGATTTTTTTAAAATTGCCAAACAAAATATTTCTTTGAGAAGCCACAAACAGATGTAGAGGGAAGATCATGATTCAGTGAAAATTTATTGATTACTCAGTATGTGCAGGTATTTCACACACATTATCTCATTAATCATTAAAGGAAACGTTTGAAGTGACATATTCCATGTGATGAAGGTTGAGGCAATAGTGTTTTAAAGAGTTTGTGAGGCACACCCAGGGTCATAGGGCAATTAGATGGGAAAGGGATATGATCAAACTTGACTTTTGATTTTAATTTCTTTTTTCTTCTTCCATGATTATTGTGTATATTACTGTTAATTCAGCTCATTGAAAGGGTGACGCAAATCTATGGAAAGAAGCCATTAGGTTGCCCATGTGGGAATAAGAAAATAGGAAACTCATTTTGTGTTAAGGTTAGAGTTTGTGTCAAAACCAGAGTACTTTCCTCCCAGTAGAGTCCCCAGATCTAGTACTCAAATATCTAAATGACCAGGCTAGCAGGATGTTTTACCTATCCCCATTCAAAAGCCCTGTCTTTTTTTTACATATCTCTGTGAGATTACTAGTGCCTTGGAATGGTGGTGGTCCAGGGTAGTGTTGAATCTAACTGCGGGCATGGCATTTAGATATAAACTGCTTGGCAAGTGCTAGTACCCTAGACAAGTTGAGGGAAGTCAAAAGCAGCAGGCCTCTTGGATGCGGAATCGTACCCTGCTCTGAGCATTGGACTTGGTCCAGAGAGAACCACACGCAGGTCTTACCTGAAATCCCAAAGGCATAGCCCTCTTAGTCACCTTTCCTGGGTTTCAGAGACATATTCTGGGTGGGATATCTCATTTTCAAGCATGAGGCTAACAGAGTTGCCATTTGGTGGAGAAAATCTTTGATGGATATTCATCTCACTTCTTTTATGTTACACACTAATTTCAAAGTTTCTCCTCTATTAAATCACATTCACAGGCACATTCCCAAGAAATTCAGGTCAGAACAGGTTTCTCCTTAGCCTGATTGACTTGGTAAAGGGGCAAGCCCATGGATCCTTCTGCTGTCATGGTAATAAGTAATTATGCCGATGTAATTAATCAAGATTTTTTGGCCTAAGAGAAAAGAGATACAAGTAAACATATATGAAATAAAAACTCTATGATATAAAATTTGAAGCAGAACTATCTCATGATATGCTGATTGTTTCATCTTATCTCATTCTTAACCTGTCCACTAATCTGTCTAGGCTTTTATAAAGGCCTAGAATCAATGACAACCAAGTAGTAATGAGCACCCCTAAGGTGCAGATTGTGGCCTCTAGGCATAATGGAAGCAGCACTCTCCAGATATGATTGATTCCAGGTTTTGGAAAGAAAATATGCAAGGCGAGTCTTTGCATTTTACTGTAATAGAAAACTAAAAACTAACAAAGACAAGTAAGATAATTTAAAACAAAATAGGTGCCAACTTAAGGGAACTCCTACTGGCCCAAGATGAAACAATTTGGTCTTCAAAATGAATAACGATTGCAATGGAATGAAGCACATAAAATATATAAAAATCTTAGTTTCTAATTATAGTAAAAAAATCAAAGACTACTTTAAAAAAAACTCATCGGTCATCATAAGAGTTTACTAAAGCACAAACTGATTACTTTTGGATTTTATTATTAAGGCAAAATAAGCATTCATCCAGACTCTTCTATATGAACTGTATTTCAGATTCCATGGCACAGTTTATGAGGAACACTTCCTTAGAGAATTATTACTACTAGGACTTGCAGAAAGAATGATAGAATTAGAGAAATTAGACTTTTGCAGTTCTTTTTTTTTTTTACCTTTATTGGGTTATATTTGATAAATAAAACTTGTATATATTTGAAACAAACAGTGTAACAGTTTGATATATGTAAACATTGTTAAACAATTGACACAATCAAGCTATTAACACATGCATCACCTTGAATAATTACCACTTTTTTGCGGTGAGGACGATTTATTCTCATCAAATTTCAAGTGTACAATACAATATTTTCAACATATATTAGGTCCCCAGAACTTATCTTAAAGGAGGTTTGTTTTCCTTTGACCACCATCTTTCTATTATGCCCCTCCAATCTCCTAGCAACCACCATTCTGCTCTCTGCTTTTATGAGTTTGACTATTTAGATTCCACGTATAAGAAAGATCATACAATATTTGTCTTTCTGTGTCTGCTTATTTAACTTAACATAATGTCCTTCAAATTTATCCAAGTTGTTGCAAATGGCAGGATTTCTTTATTTTATTACTCAATTTTGTATCTCTACGGAAAGTTTCTGCAGAGATACAAAATGAAATATTCTATTCTTTCTCTCTCTCTCTGAGTATGTGTGTGTATGTGTGTAAACTATCAAAACTGTTTGACTCTTATATTCATGAGAATCATCGATCTCTCTCTCGCTCATATTTTCTTTATTCATTTATACATTGACAGACACTTAGATTATTTCCATACCTTGGCTACTGTAAATAATGCTGCAATGAACATGACAGTACAGATATCATTTCAAGATACTGATTTCATTTCCATTGGATATATATCCGGAAGTGTGATTGCTGGATTCTATAGTAGTTATATTTTAAATTTTTGGGTCTCTCCATATGTTTTCCACATGACTGTCAATTTGCATTCTTACCAACAGTGTACAAGTGTTCTCTTTTTTTCCACATCCTCACCAGCCCTTGTTATATTTCATGTTTTTTAAAATCATACTCATCCGAACATGTTTCAGGTGATATTTCATTATGGTTTTGATTTGCATTTCCCTGATGATTAGTGATGTTGAGAACCTTTTCATGTATCTTTTGGCCATTGTATGTATTCTTTGGAAAATTGTCTGCTTACATCCTTTGCTTAGTTTTTTAATGTTGTTTGATTTTTGATATTAAATTGTATAAGTTCTTTATATATTTTGGTTATTAACCTCTTATTGGATGCATGGCTTGCAAATATTTTCTTCCATTCCGTAGGTTGCCTTTTCATGTTGTTGACTGTTTCTTTTGATGTGTAGAAGCTTTTTAGTTTTATGTAGTCCTATTTGTTTATTTTTGCTTTCATTACCTGTGCTTTTGGTAGGTATCCTATCCAAAAATTTATTGCCAAGGCCACCAACAAGGTATTTTCCCATAAGTTTTCTTTGATGGATTTTATGACTCTAGGTTTAATTAAATGCATTAATTGTTTAATTCATTTTAAGTTGATTTTGTGTATGATGCGAGATAAGAGCCTAATTTCATTCTTTTGCATGTAGACATAGGGATTGTCCATGTATTGACAATTTCTAACACTATGTATTGACAAGACTATCTTTTCCACTATGTGTATTCTTGGCACTTTTGTCGAAAATTAGTTAACCATATATGTGTAGGCTTATTTCTGGATTCTCTACTCTGTTCCATAGGTCTATGAGGCTGTTTTAATGCAAGCACCATGTTTTGATTAAATAGCCTTGTAAAATATTATAAAATCAGAAAGTATAATGTCTTTAAGCTTTAACTATTTAGTTTTATTTTTATGGTTCCATACAAAGTTTATGATTATTTTTTGTATTTCTGTGAAAACATCATTATAATTTTGATAGAGATTGCATTGAATCTATAGATTACTTCGGGTACTATGGAAAGTTTGACAATATTAACTTATGTGATCCATGTATATGGGATATCTTTATTTTTATTTGTGTCATCTTAAATTCATTTCATGGATGATTTGTAGTTTTCAGTGTACACATCTTTCATCTCCTTGGCTAAAGAACACAACTGATTTTGGCATGTTGCTTTTGTACCCTGAAACTTTATTTAATTTGTTTATTATTTGTAACAATTTTTGGTGGAGTCCTTAAGGTTTTCTCTCTATAAAATTACAGGCAAACAGAGAAGTTAACTTACTCATTTCCAGTTTGGATGCCTTTTTTCTTGCCAAACTGCTTTGGATAGAACTTTCGGTATTCTGTTGAATAAAAGTGGCAAGAGTGAGCATCCTTGTCTTGTTCCTCATCTTAGAGGAAAAGCTGTCGCTTTTCATCATTGAGTATGATGTTAGCTGTGAGCTTGTATGTATGGCCTTTATTATCATGAGGTGCATTTATTGCATACCTAGTTCGTTGACAGTTTTTTTTTCTATCATGAAAGGATATTGAATTTTGTCAAATGCTTTTTCTGCATCTATGGAGATGATTTCATGATTTTTTCCATAATTCTGCTAATGAAGTGTATGATATTTAATGATTCGTGTATATTGAGCCATCCTTGCATTCTAGGGAGTACTTGATCCTGGAGAATGATCCTTTTAATGTGCTGTTAAGTTTGGTTTGCTAGTATATTGTCAAGCATTTTTGCATCTATGTTTATTAGGGATACTAGTTTGTAATTTTCTCTTCTTGTAGTATCTTTGTCTGGCTTTGGTATGAGCATAGTCTAGGTCTTAGAATAAGCTCAGAGTCTTCCCTCCTCTACATATATTTTAAAATAGTTTGAGAAGGATTGGTATTAATTCTTTAAATGTTTAGAATTCACCTATGAAGGCATCTGGTCCCAGTCTTTTCCTTGTTGGGAAGTTTTTGAATACTGCTTCAATTTTTTCTTTTTAACTTTTATTTTAAGTTCAGGGGGTACATGTGCAGGAAGTTCAGGTTTCTTACAGAGGTAAATGTATGTCATTGGAGTTGGTTATACAGATTATTTTATTACCCAGGTATTAAGCCTAGTATCCATTAGTTATATTTCCTAGCACTCTCCCTCCTTTCACCCTCCACCTTCCAAAAGGCCTTAGTGTGTGTTGTTCCCCTCTGTGTGTCCCTGTGTTCTCATCATTTAGCTCCCACATACAACTGAGAACATGCCTTATTTGTTTTTTTGGTCTTGCACTAGGTTGCTAAGGATAATGGCCCGCAGCTCTATCTGTGTCCTTGCAAAGGACATAATCTCATTTTTTATGGCTGCATAGTATTCCATGGTGTATACATACCACATTTTTTTAATCTAGTCTATCATTGATGGGCATTTAAGTTGATCCCATGTCTTCACTATTGTGAATAATGCAGAAATTAACATATGCATGCATGTATCTTTATAATGCAATGATTTACATTCCTTTGGGTATATACCCAGTAATGGAATTGCTAGGTCAAATGGTAGCTCTGTCTTTAGGTTACTGAGAAGTTGCTCCACTGCCTTTCACAATAGTTGAACTAATTTACACTCACACCAATGTTGTATAAGTGTTCATTTTTCTCCACAACCTCACCAGCATCTGTTATTTTTGACCTTTTACTAGTAGCCATTCTAACTGGTATAAGATGGTATCTTATTCTGGTTTTTATTTGCATTTCTTTAATAATCAGTGATGTTGAGCTTTTTGTCATATGATTGTTAGCCACATGTATGTCTTCTTTTGAGAAGTGTCTGTTCATGTCCTTTGTCCACTTTTTAATGGGGTTGTTTGTTTTTTTCTTGTAAACTTGTTTAACTTCCTTATAGATGCTGAATATTGGATCTTTGTCAAATGTATAGTTTGCAAAAATTTCCCCCCATTTTGTAGGTTCCCTGTTTACTCTATTGATAGTTTATTTTGCTGTGCAGAAGCTCTTTAGTTTAATTAGATCCCATTTACCCATTTTTGCTTTTGTTGCAATTGCTTTTGTTGATATTGTCATGAAATCTTTACCAGTTTCTGTGTCCAAAATGGTATTTCCTAAGTTATTTTTCAGTGTTTTTATAGTTTTGAATTTTACATTCAAGTCTTTTATTCATCTTCAGTTTATTTTTGTGTACAGTGTAAGGAAGGGGTCCAGTTTCAGTTTTCTGCATATGGCTAGCCAGTTCTCCCAGCACCATTTATTGAATAGGGAATCTTTTCCCCATTGCTTATTTTTGTCAGGTTTGTCAAAGATCGGATAGTTGTAGGGTATGGTCTTGTTTCTGCATTCTGTATTCTGTTCCATTGGTCTGCATGCCTGTTCTTGTACAAGTTCCATGCTGTATTGGACTGTAGCCCTGTAGGATAGTTTGAAGTTGGGTAGCGTAATGTCTCCAGCTTTGTCCTTTTTGCATAGGGTTGCTTTGGCTATTTGTGCTCTTTTGTGATTCCATATGAATTTTAACATAGTTTTCTCAAGTTCTATGAAGAATGTCATTGGTAGTTTAATGGGAATAACATTGAATCTATAAATTGCTTTGGGCAGTATGGCCATGTTCATGGTATTAATTCTTTGTATCTGTGAGCATAGAATTTTTTTTTCATTTGTTTGTGTCATCTCTAATTTCCTTGAGCAGTGGTTGGTAGTTCTCCTTGTAGAGAACTTCTACCTCCCCTGCTGGCTGTATTCCTAGGTATTTTATTCTTTTTGTGGCAATTGTGAATGGGAGTTCATTCATGATTTGGCTCTCAGCTTGACTGTTGATGTACAGGAATACTAGTGATTTTGGCACATTGAGTTTTGTATCCTGATACTTTCCTGAAGTTGCTAAAGAAGCTTTTGGGCTGAGAATAGAGTTTTCTATATATAGGATCATGTTATCTGCAAACAGGGATAGTTTGATTTCCTTTTTCCTGTTTGACAATCCTTTATTTATTTTCTTTGTTTGATTGTCCTGACCAGAGCTTGCAATACTATGTTGAATAGGACTGTTAAGAGAGGGCATTCTTGTCTTCTGCCATGATATGGTTTGGCTCTGTGTCCCCACCCAAATCTCATGTCAAGTTGTAACCCCAGGTATTGGAGGAGGGGCCTAGTGGGAGATAACTGAAGCATGGGGGCAGACTTCCCCCTTGCTCTTCTCATGATAGAGTTCTCACAAGATCTTGTTTGAAACTGTGTAGCACTTTCCCCTTTTCTCTCTCTTACTTCTGCTGCCATATGAAGAAGGTGCTTGCTTCCTCTTTGCCTTCTGCCATGATCGTAAGTTTCCAAGGTCTTTCCAGAAGCAGAATCCTGTATACCCCCCAGAATCATGAGCCAATTAAGCCTCTTTTCCTTTTCTTTATAAATTACCAAGTCTCACGTACTTCTTTGCAGCAGTGTGAGAACAAACTAATACATTCCGGTTTTTCAAGGGGAATGCTTCCAGCTTTTGCCCATTCGGTATGATGTTGGCTTGAATTTGTCACAAACGACTCTTATTATTTTGAGTTATGTTCCTTCAATACCTAGTTTATTGAGAATTCTTAACATAAAGGGAATTAGAATTTTATCAAAAGACTTTCTATATCTACTGAGATAATTACATGGTTTTTATCTTTAGTCCTGTTTATGTGATGAATCATATTTATTTATTTGCATATGTTGAACCAACTTTGCATCCTGGAGATGAAGCCTACTTGATCATGGTGGATAAGTTTTTTGATGTGCTGCTGGATTTAGTTTGGCAGTAGTTTATTGAGAATTTTTGTATTGATGTTCATCAAAAATATTGGCCTGAAGAGTTCTTTTTTTGTTTTATCTCTGCCAGGTTTTGGTATCAGGATTATACTGGCCTGGTAGAATGAGTTAGGAAGGATTCTGTCCTTTTCAATTTTTTGGAATAGTTTCAGTAGAAATGGTACCAGCTCTTCTTTATGCCTCTGGTAGAATTAATCTATGAATCTGTCAGGTCCTGAGCTTTTTTTCATTTCATAGGCTATTTATTACTGCCTCAATTTCAGAGCTTATTATTGGTTTATTCAGGGATTCAATTTCTTCCTGGTTCAGTCTTAAGAGCGTGCATGTGTCCAGGATTTTATCCACTTCTTCTAGATTTTCTAGTTTATGTGCATAGAGGTGTTTTAATATTCTCTGATGGTTGTTTGTATTTCTGTGGGGTCAGTGGTGACATCCCCCTTATCATTTCTGATTATGTCTATTTGAATCTTCTCTTTTTTCTTTTTTATTAGTCTAGCTGGCAGTCTGTTTTATCATTTTTTTCCAAAAATCCAGCTCCTGGTATTAGTTTATCTGCTCTATCATTTTTAGTGCTGTATCTCCACTTTCTTTCTGATCTTGGTTATTTCTTGTCTTCTGCTAGCTTTGGGATTTGTTTGCTCTTGGTTCATTTGTTCTTTTACTTGTGATGTTAGGTTGCTGACTTGAGATCTTTCTAACTTTTTGCTGTTGGCATTCAGTGCTGTGAATTTTCCTCTTAACATTGCCTTATTGCCTTATCTGTGTTGCAGAGACTATGGTATGCTGTATGTTTGTTCTCATTGGTTTAAAAGAACTTCTGGATTTCTGCCTTAATTTCATTATTTCCCAAAAGTCATTCAGGAGCAGTTTATTAGGTTTTCATGTAATTGTGTGGTTTTGAGTGAATTTCTTAGACTTGAGGTCTAATTTTATTGTGCTGTGGTCAAAGACAGTTTGTTATATTTTCAGATCTTTTGCATTTGCTGAGGAGTGTTTTACTTCCAATTAAATGATTGATTTTAAAGTAGGTGCCATGTGGCAATGAGAAGAATGTATATTCTTTTGTTTTTGGATGGAGCGTTTTATAGATATCTATCAGGTCCATTTGATCCAGAGCTGAGTTGAGGTGTTGAATATCTTTGATAATTTTCTGTCTTGATGATCTGTCTAATATTGTCAGTGAGGTGTTACAGTTTCCCACTATTATTCTGTGGGAGTCTAAGGTTTTTTGAATGAGTCCTCTAAGAACTCGTTTTATGAAGCTGGGTGCTCCTGTTTTGGGTGCATATATATATTTAGGATAGTTAGCACTTCTTGTGGAATTGAACCCTTTACCATTATATAATGTCCCTCTTTGTCTTTTTTGATCTTTGTTGGTTTAAAGTCTTTTGTCAGAAAGTAGAATTGTAACCCTTGCTTTTTTTCTGTTTTCCATTTACTAGGTAAATTTTCCTCCATCCCTTTATTTTGAGCCTATGTGTGTCATTGCATGTGAGATGGGCCTCTTGAAGACAGCATACCAATGGATCTTGGTTCTTTATCCAGCTTATCACTCTATGTCTTTTAATTGAGCCATTTAGTCCATTTACATTTAAGCTTAGTATTGTTATATGTGGATTTGATCTTGTCATCATGGTGTTAGCTGGTTATTTTGCAGACTTGTTTATGTGGTTGCTTCATAGTATCACTGGTCTTTGTATTTCACTGTTTTTGTAGTGGCTGGTAATGATTTTTCCTTTCCATATTAATGCTTTCTTCAGGCAGGTCTTTCTTCAGGCAGTGCTTTCTTTTAAGGCAGGTCTGATGGTAATGAATTCCCTCAGCATTTGCTTGTCTAAAACAAATCTTATTTCTCCTTTGTTTATGAGGCTTAGTTGGGCCAGATATGATATTTTGGGTTGGAATTTCTTTTAAGAATGTTGAATATTGGCCCCCAATCTCTTCTGGCTTGTAGGGTTCCTGCTGGGAGGTCTGCTGTTAGTCTGATGGGACTTCCTTTGTAGGTGTCCTGGCCTTTTTCTCTGGGTGCCCTTAGCATATTTTCTTTCATTTCAACTCTGGAGAATCTAATGATTATGTGTCTTGGTGATGATCTTTTCATGGAGTATCTTACTGGAGTTCTCTACATTTCCTGAATTTGAATGTTGGCTTGTCTAGCTAGGTTGGGTAAGTTCTCATGGATGATATCCTGAAATATATTTTCCAAATTGGTTCCATTCTCCTCATCTGTTTCAGGTGCACCAATCAGTCATAGATTCAGTCTTTTTACATAATCCCATATTTTTTGGAGGCTTTGTTCATTCTTTTTCATTCTTTTTCTCTGTTCTTGTGTGCCTGTCTCATTTCAGAAAGATTGTCTTCAAGCTCTGAGTTTCTTTCCTCCACTTGGTCTATTCTGCTATTAATGCAAGCAATTGCATTGTGACATTCTTGTAGTGTGTTTTTCAGCTCTATCAGGTTGGTTATGTCCTTTTCTATACTGGCTATTTTGTCTGTCAGCACCTGCAATGTTTTGTCATGGCTTTTAGCTTCCTTAGCATTTTACAATATATTCCTTTAGCTTCATGAAGGTCGTTTTTGTCCATAAATAATTCTTCTTCTGTTATTTTAGCCATCTCAGCCTCAACCCAGTTCTGAACCCTTGCTGGAGAAGTGGATGCTGTCATTTGAAACAAAGAGGACACTCTGGCTTTTTGAGTTTTCAGTGTTCTTGTACTGACACTTCCTCATTTTTGTGGCTTCATCTACCTTCAGTCTTTGAGGTTGTTGACCTTTGGATGGGGTTTTCTTTTTTTCCTCTTAACAGTCTGCCACTTTTCTGTAGAGCTTCTGTGGTTTGATGGTGGTCCATACTCACGTTGGGTTTTCCAGTACCTGGAGGTATCACCAATGAGGCTGCAAAAAACAAAGACGGCAGCCTGCCCCTTCCTTTAGCAGCTCCATCTCAGGGGGATACAAACCTATTGCTGCCCTGAATGCTCCTGTAGGAGGTGGCTAAAGACCCCAGTTGGGAGGTCTCAGCCAATCAGGAGAAATTAGATTGGGGACATGCTTAAATAAGCCATCTAGCCATGCTTTCATAGAGCTACTGTGCTGTGCTGGGGTACCTCTTCTGCCCCTGGTCAGATTGGACTCTTTAAAGGCTGGAGGCTGGAACAATAGCAAAAAAGCCAGCACATTCCTCCCTCTAGGAGCTCTGTCTCAGGAAGTTTTCAAATCTTTGTTGGCCAGAGAACATTGGCAGGAATGGCTGGAGGTGCTGCTTGGGAAGTCCTGCCAAGTGAGGAGAAACAGATCAGGGTCCTGCTCAAGGAGTAATCTGGCCATGCTTTTGTAGAGCAGCTGTGCTGTGCTGGGGTACCACTTCTGCCCCAGTTGACTTGGGCTCTCCAAAGGCCGCAGGCTGGAACATCTAAGTTTCCCAAACAGCAAAGATGGTGGCTTGCCCATCCCTCTGGAAACTCTGTATAGGGAGAAATTAAATCTCTGCTGGGCCAGACAAAAAGGGCAGGAGTGGCTGGAGGCTCCAGTTGGGAGGTCCCGCCAGTGAGTAGGACTGAATTGGGGACCTGATTAATGAAGCAGTCTGGCCACGTTTTGGTAGGGCAGCTGTGCTGTGCTGGGGGATCCCTTCCATGCCTGGTTAGTTTGGATTCTCCAAAGCCCATAGACTGGAACTGCTCAGTCACCCAAACAGGAACAATTGCAGCCCACCCTACTCCCCAGGCTCTCCATCCAGTTCCAGGGTAGGCTCAACACTGTTGATGGGGGCTGGTTGGACTTCCAATTCAGTGGGTCTTCTCCTATGAGGTGCTGTGGAAGTGGGGCCCACCGACTTGCTGATCAGTCCTCTAGATTCAACCCCCTTCCCAGGGGTATGTACAGAAATCCAACCTCCCACCTTGCCTGAGTTACAGTCACCTTTGCTGGAAAGCCCAGAACCAGAGTATGTAAAGCTCCTGGGTCTTCATGTGTTCCTAAACAGCTGCTCTGCTGAGACTCCACACAGTTCTGGGTCAGACCATAGGCCCTGGTGCATTGGGTTCACTAGGGAATCTCCTGACCCAAAGGTTGCAAAGATCTGTGGGAGAAGTGTGGTTTCCCAGGGTTGCAAATTTATTCACTGCCTCCCTGGGTGGGGGTAGGTCACCTTGGCTCCATGCTACTCCCAGGGGAGCCATTGCCTGCCCTGCTTTTCTTCCTTCTCTGTGGGTTGAGTTGTTTCCCTGATGAATCCCAATGTGAGTACCTGGATGTTTCAGTGGAAGGTGCTGTATTTACTTGCCCTTTTCATTCCTCTCCGTGAGAGCTATGCACTGTAGCTGCTTCTCATTGGCCATCTTGGCTCCCTCCCCAGACATTCTTCTGCTTCAATTTCTTTACTCATTATTAGTCTGTTCTGCTTTAATCTCTTTATTCATTATTGGTCTGTTCAGATTTTCTATTTCATTATGATTCAGTCTTGACAGGTTACATTTTTAAAGAAATGTATTCTTTTCTACTAGGTTATCTATCTTGGTGTATAATTGTTCATAGTAGTCTGTTATAATCCTTCACAATTCTGTGACATCAGTCCTTATGTCTCCTCTTTCATATCTGATTTCATTTATTTAAGTTTTCTCTCTTTTTCTTCATCAGTCTAGCAAAAGTTTTGTCACTTTATTTTTTCAAAAAACAATGCATAGTTTTATTTATTGATGCAGATTTATGGAGTATATGTGATATGTTGTTACATGCATAGATTGTCTAATAATTAAGTTAGAGAATTTAGGGTATCCATCACCTCAAATATTTTGTATTTTTATTTGTTAGGAATATTTTAAGTCCTCTTTTCTGGCTACTTTGTAATATACAGTGCATTGTTAACTGTAGTCACCTTAATATGCTTTTGAATATTATAACTTATTTCTTCTATCTAATTGTAGGTTTGTACCCTTAACCAATCTCTTTTTATTCCCCTTTCTAACCCAAAAACCATTCCCAGTCTCTAGTATCTACCTTTCTACTCCTTACCTCCATGAGATCAACATTTTTAGCTTTCACATGAGTGCAAATGTGAATGTGATATTTTTCTCCCTGTGTCTGCCTTATTTCCCTTAATATAATACCCTCCAGTTCCATCCATGTTGCTGCAAATGACAGGATTATATTCTTTTTTGTAGCTGAGTAGCATTTCATTGTGTATATGTACTACATTTAAAAAATTTATTCATCCGTTGAGGGACACAGGTTGATTCCTTATTTTGGGTATTGTGAACAGTGTTGCAATAAATATGGAAGTGCAGGTATCTCTTTGATGTACTGGTTTTCTCTCTTTAGGATAAATACTCAATACTGGAATTGCTGGATTGTATAGTAGTTCTATTTTTAGTTTTTTTGAGAAATTTCAATTTACATTCCCACTAACAGTGTGTAACAGATCCCTTTCCTCCATTTGATAACTAAAATTTTCTTTTCAGAAATCCAAGTAAATCCAGAAACATTTTAATGTTGACAAGACTAAAAACTAATTGGAAAAATTTGAAATTCCATTTTATCAACATGTAGAGCTGAAATTTTAATACTTGCAAAATGTGATGTGAAAATGGGATCCTAAAGGGTTTGCTTGTGTTTTCATTGCTTTTGTTTTAGAGAAAATTAAAAGAATTCACCATCACTGAAGAAAAATAATTATAAAATACTATTACTAATGAAAACCTTGAGTTCACTAATATTGTAATCTTCTGTAGGGAAAGTTATTGAAGGTATTGAGGATAATTTTTTAAAAAGAATGTCTAATCTCTGATTCAAATGACACACATAAACTGAAAATATAAGCTTTCAGGGCACATTTTGATAGAAATGAATAATACAACTTGCTGCCAGAACCAGATGTATTGAAAAAAGAAAATAAGACTACCTGCCTTCTGGAGCCATTAAAGCAAAATTTATTGTTCTGTTTAAACAAGTTTGTGTTTTATTTTTCATCACCACACATCTGCATATATAAAATACTACATCCTTTTGCCCACTTTTTAATGGGATTGTTTTCTTATTGTTGAGTTTTTTGAGTTTTTAAAAATGTCCTCTGAATACTAATCCCTTGTCAGCTGCATAGTTTGTGAATATTTTCCTTGTTCAACAGGTTGTCTCTTCACTTTGTTGATTGTTTCTTTTACTTTGCAGAAGCTTTTTAGTTTAATATAGCCCCATTTATCCATTTTTGCTTTTGTTGTCTGTGCTTTTCAGATAATTAGTCATAAAATCTTTGCCTAGACCAAAATCTTGAAGTGTTTCCCTTAGATTTTCTTCCAGTAGGTTTATAGTTTTGAATCTTACATTTAAGTCTTTAATCTATTTTGAATTGATTTTTGTATACAGTGAGAGATGAGAGTATAGTTTTATTCTCCGATATTTGCAGATCGAGTTTTCCCAGCACCACTTATTGGAAAGGGTGTATGTTCTTGGTGCCTTTGCCAAAAATCAGTAGGCTGTAAAGACATGGATTTATTTCTGGACACTATTCTGTTCCACTGGGCTATGTGTCTGTTTTTATAACAAGATCATACAGTTTTTGTTACTATAGCTTTGTAATATATTTCGAAGTCAGGTAGTGTGATGCCTCCAACTTTATTTTTCTTGTTGAAAATTGCATTGGCTATTTGGACTCTTTTTGTTGTTCCACATGAATTTTAGATTTTTTTTTCTGTTTATGTGAAAAATGATGATGGTATTTTGATAAGAATTGCATTGAATCTACAGATTGCTTTGGGTATTATGGTAATTTTAACAACATTAATCCTTCTAATTCATAAGCATGGGATGTCTTTCCATTTGCTTGTATCCTCTTCAGGTTTTTAAATCAGCATTTTATAGTTTTCCTTGTAGAGATGTTTAACCTTTGTTAAATTTAGTCTTAGGTGTTTCATTTTTTAGTAGCCATTGTAAATGAGATTGCCCTCTTTATTTTTAGCTAGTTTGTTATTAATATATGGAAACATTATTGATTTTTGTATGTTGATTTTGTATCCTGCAAATTTACTGAATTGTTTATTAGTTCTAAGAGTTTTTTTGGTAGAGTCTTTTGGTTTTTCTAAATATAATATGATATCATGTGTAAAGAGGAACAATTTGACTTCTTCATTTCCGATTTGGATGCCTTTTATTTCTTTATTTTGCCCAATTGCTCTGGCTAAAATTTCTGGTACTATGGTGTGTAGTAGTGAAAGTGGGTATCTTATCTTGTTCCAGGTCTTAAAGGAATGGTTGTCTGCTTTTCACCATTCAGTATGATGTTGTCCATGAGTTTGTCACATATAGCCCTTAGCATGTTGAGATATGTTCCTTTATTTTATTTTACTTTAAGTTCTGGAATGCATGTACTGAATTTGTTACACAGGTATACATGTGCCATGGTGGCTTGCTGCACCCATCAACCCGTCATCTAGCTTTTAAGCCCCACATGCATTAGGTATTTGTCCTGATGCTCTCCCTCCCCTTGTCCCCCACACCCTGACAAACCCTGGTTTGTGATGTTCCTCTCCCTGTGTTCCATGTGTTCTCATTGTTCAACTCCCACTTATGAGTGAGAACATGTGGTGTTTGGTTTTCTGTTCGTGTGTTAGTTTGCTGAGAATGATGGTTTCCAGCTTCATCCATGTCCCTGCAAAAGACATGAACTCATTCTTTTTTATGGCTCTATAGTATTCTATGGTGTATATGTGTCACATTCTCTTCATCCAGTCTATCACTGATGGACATTTTGGTTAGTTCCAAGTCTTTGCTATTGTAAATAGTGTTGCAATAAACATACGTGTGCATGTGTCTTTATAGTAGAAAGATTTATAATCATTTGGGTATATACCCAGTTACCCAGTAATGGTATTACTGGGTCAAATGATATTTCTAGTTCTAGATCCTTGAGGAATTGCCACACTGTCTTCCACAATGGTTAAACTAATTCACACTCCCACCAACAGTGTAAAAACATTCCTATTTCTCTGCATCCTCACCAGCATCTGTTGTTTCCAGACTTTTAAACAATCATCATTCTAACTGGCGTGAGATGGTATCTCACTGTGGTTTTTTTGATTTGCATTTCTCTGATGATCAGTGATGATGAGTTTTTTTCATGTTTGATGGCTACATCAATGTCTTCTTTTAAGAAGCATCTGTTCATATCCTTTGCCCACTTTTTGATGGCGTTGTTTGTTTTTTTCTTTTAAATTTGTTCAAGTTCCTTGTAGATTCTGGGTATGTTCATTTTATATTTAGTTTGTTGAAAGTCTTTATTATGAAGTTATGTTCAATTTTATCAAAAGCTTATCCTGCATATTTTGAGATTATCGTAGGATTTTGTCCTTCATTCTGTTGATGTGATATGTCACATTTATTGATTTATGTATTTTTTTTTTTTTTTTTGAGACGGAGTCTCACTCTGTCACCCAGGCTGGAGTGCAGTGGCACGATCTCGGCTCACTGCAAGCTCCTTCTCTGGGGTTCATGCCATTCTCCTTCCTCAGCCTCCCGAGTAGCTGGGACTACAGGTGCCCGCCACCACACCCAGCTAATTTTTTCTATTTTTAGTAAAGACAGGGTTTCACCATGTTAGCCAGGACGGTCTCGATCTCTTGACCTCGTGATCTGCCCGCCTCGGCTTCCCAAAGTGCTGGGATTACAGGTGTGAGCCACTGCGCCCGGCCTGATTTATGTATGTTAAACCATTCTTGTATCCTTGGTTTAAATTATGCTTTATCATGGTATATTATATTTTTGATGTGCTGTTGGATTTGGCTTGCTAGTATTTTATTGAAAATACATATGTCCATGTTCATCAGACTTATTGGCCTGTAGTTTTATTTTTTTTGTATGTGTCCTTGTCTGGTTTTGGCATAGGGAAATGCTGGCCTTATAGAATGACTTTGGGAGAATTGCATCTTCTTCAGTTTTTAAGAATAGTTTGAGGAGAATTTGTATTAGCTCATTTATTTTTAAAATTTTTTGTTGGTACATAGTAGGTGTATATATTTATGGCATACATGAAATTTTCATACAGGCATGTGATGTGAAATAAGCACATCATGGAGAATAGGATATCAATCCCCCTGAAGCATTTATCCTTTGAGATACACACAATCCAATTATATTCTTTAAGTTACTTTAAAATATACAATTATTGTTAACTATATCACCTTATTGTGCTATCAAATAGTAGGTCTTATTCATTCTTTCTAATTATTTTTGTGCCCATTAACCATCCCCACTTTCCCCCCTTCTCCCTCCCCTACTATTCTTCCTAGCCTCTGGTAACCATTCTACTGTCTATGTCTGTGAGTTCAATTATTTTGATTTTTAGATGCCACAAGTAACTGAGAACATGTGATCTTTCTGTGCCTGGCTTATTTCACTTAATATAATAGTTTGGTACAATTCAGCAGTGAAGCCATCCAGTTCTGAGCTTTTTATTTTTTATGTAGTTCAATAAATTCTTAATTTTCAGGATTTCTGTTTGGTTCTTTTTATGATATCCATCTCTTTTGTAAATTTCTCATTCATATTCTGATTGTTTTTCTGATTTCTTTCTATTATATATCTGTGTTCTCTTATACCTCACTGAATTTACTTAATATTTTTATTTTGAATTCTTTTTATGGCACTTTGTAAACTTATTTTTCACTGGACTCTGTTGCTGAAGAATGTTTGCGTTCCTTGGAACTGTCAAATTTTTGTTGTTTTTTCATGTTTCTTGTGTCCTCTTCTTGATATCTGTGCATCTGGTGTAATTCATGCTTCTTCCATTTTTGAGGGGATTTGCTTTCTTAAGCAGAGTACTTTTTATTGAAGAATTATCTAAGGTGTGGGTCAGATACGGTACATTGGCTGTGATTGTGGGTGCATGCAGTAGTGTTGTTTTTGTACTATTTCTTTGGCTATAAACACTGTCAGTAGTGTCTGTAATTTTTAAAAATTTTTTAATTTTTATTATTATTTTGTTTTTTGGGTGGAGTAGGTTGTGGTGGTTGTGGAGGCTGTGGTGAATTTTGCTGGAAATGGAAATGCCAGGTGAGTCAATCCTCAGGTCCCAGTGGGGGCAGCAGTGGGCCAAGTGTGACTGTTGGGCCCCAGGGTGGTGTAGTAGGTTCAGATGAGCTGATTTTTTGTCCTCCAAGAAGTTTGCTTGGGTGCCAGAAGTGGCAACAATGGACTGAGCATTTGGGTGGGTCCTTGGGCCTCTGAGTAGCAGGCATGGTGTGGGCAATGGTAGTAGCTGTGGCATTATAACCCTCTGGCTCCCAAGTTGTCCACACTGATGTTAGCAGAATCTGTGATGTGCTGAGCAGGCTATTCCTCATGCCCACAAGTGGTGCATGGGGGTGGATGCCAACTGTAATGGTAGCTGCTGGCTGAGTGGGCCCATATTCAGGAGCCAGGAGGAGTGTTCAGGTGCCAATAGGGGTGGATGAGGCAAGGCAATCCCCAGGCCCCCAGACAGCATGCTCAGATACTGATCATGGGAGGCTAAGCCAGGTCAAGTGGATCTGTCACCAGGCCCCTCAGTGGTACATATAGGTGCTAATTGTGGTGTGTAAGGGTGGGGTGATCCCCAGGCACCTGGCAGAGTGCTTGGGTGAGGGAGGCTGCAGCTGGACTGCTCACCTTCTGCTGGGGATGGTGGATTTGCTTTCATTGGCCACAGTGGTTGGCAGGTAGTGGCAAGCATGTGCTTCAGCCCCCACTTCCCAACTCTTAGTTTTATTAACCATTTTATTGCTTTTCTAGTCTTTATTTTATTTATTTCTGCTGTGATGTTTATTATTTTCTTTCTTATGCTGATTTTTGTCTTAGTTCACTCTTTTTTACTGGGTTTTCGAGATGTTATTTTAGGTCATTTACTCTTTATTTTTTTGATGTAGGTGTTTATTGCTATAAGCTTCACTCATAGCTATTTTCTGCTACATCCCATAAATCTTGGTATTTTTTTTCTACTTTACCTTTGTCTCAAGGTTATTTTTCATTTTCCTCTAATTTCTTTTTTTGACCCAGTGTTTTTATAGAAGCATGCTTAATTTCCATACATTTGTGAATTTTTTAGTTTTTTTTTCTGTTATGTATTTCTAGTTTCATGCCATTGTGGCCAGAAAAGAAATTTGATATTTGGTATAATTTCAATCTTAAACTTGTTAAGACTTCGTCTGTGACCTAATATACGATCTATTCCATAGAATGTTCCATGTGCACTTGAAAGGAATGTGCATTCTTCAGCTATGTAATAGAATGCTTTGTATATGTCTGTTAGGTTCATTTGTTTAAAAGTACAGTTTAAGTCAAATATAGCCTTATCGATTTTTTTTGGATTATCTATTGTAGAATGTGGGATAATGAGGTCCACTACTATTATTATATTGCTGTCTACTTTCCCTCCAGTTGTTAATATTTATTTTATATATTTAGGAACTTGACATTGAGTTAATATATATTTACAATTGTTATATTCTCTTGATCAGTTGATCCCTTTATCATTATATAATGATCTTTATCTCTTGCAACATTTTTTTACTCAGATTCTATTTTACTTGATATAAATGTAGTCACCACTACTCTCTTATGGTTTTTATTTGCATAGAATATTTTTTCCATTCCTGCCCTTTCACCCTTTGTGTGTCTTTGAAACCAAGATTAGTGTCTCCTAGGTAGCACATAGTTTGATCTTGGTTTTATTATTCATTCAGCCACTTTATGTCTTATTAATTTAATCCACTTACATTTAAAGTACTTTTTCATAGGGAAGGCATTAGCAATGCCATTTTATTGTGTTCTCACAATTTTTAAAGTTTCTTCGCTCCTTTCTTACTGTCTTGCTGTCTTTCTTTATGAGTCACTGGACCTTTTTTAGTAGTATTCTCTGAATTTTTGCTTTATTTTTGTGTATCTACTATATGTTTTTGTCTTGTGATTACCATAATGCTTATATAAAACTACTTATAGAGATAACAGTCTAATTTTAAGCACACAACTTAATTCGTTTTTTTGCATACAAAACTCTATATTTATACTCTCTCCATCATATTATGTGCTATTTATGTCACACTTTACATCTTTTTTATCAAGTATCAAATTACTGTAGTTTAGCTGTTTTTAATACTTTTGTTTTCTAACTTTTATGTGTGTTAAAAGTGATTACACTCTGCTATTAGAAAATTAGAATATTCTGAATTTGATCTTATCTTTATTTTTAGGCTTTATACTTTCATGTTTCACACTGTTACTTAGTATACTTTAATTTAAACTTAAAAAGCTCCCTTTAGCATTTCCTGTAAGGTAGGTCCAGTGGTGATAAACTCCCTTAGCTTTTCTTTGGTCTAGGAATATCTTTATCTCTCCTTAATTTCTAAGTAATAGCTTTGCTGAATATCATATTCTTGGTTGACAGGCTTTTTTTTCCCCCTCTGTCAGCACTTTGACTGTATTATTCGACTTCTTCCTAGGCTGCAATGTTTCTGCTGAGAAATCTGCTGGATGACCTTATGTTAGTTTTCCCTTGTATGTGAAGTGTCCTTTTTCTCTCACTGCTTTCAAATTTATCTCATTTTCTTTGACTTTTTACAATTTGAATATAATGTGTCTAGGGCAATCTTTGTGTTGAGTTTGCTTGGAAACTTTTGAGATTCATAAATCTGGATACTTATATCCCTCTCATGACTTGGACATTTTTCATTCATTATTTCTTTAAGAAATCTCCTGTTCTTTTCTCTCTTCTCTTTCTGAGAAATTCATATTGTATATATTCATTCATTTAATGAAATGCCATAGATCTCATACTTTCTTCACTTTTTTCATGGTTTTTTGATCCTCTAACTGGCTAATTTCCAATGACTTTTATTTGATTTTGCTGATTCTTCTGCATGATCAAGTCTACTTCTGAAGCTCTCTATTAGGTTTTTTAAGTTCCATTATTGCATTCTTTAGCTCCAGGATTTTCATTTGATTCATTTTTATGATTTCTACTTTTTATTAAACGTTTCATTTTGTTCTTGTATTATTTTTGTAAGTTTGTCTAGTTGTCTGTCTGTATTCTTTTTCATCTCATTGAACTTCCTTGAGATAATTATTTTAAATTTTTTTGTCAGAAAATTCTTTGATTTTTTTTTTCTTTGTCATTGGTTACTATAGCTTTATTGTTTTTCTGTGGGTCATGCTTGCTTGATTCTTCATGATCAATGTAGCCTTGCAATGGTATATGTGCCTTTGAAGTAGAAAACGTCTCCTCCAGTTTTTATTTGCTATTTTTAGTAGTTAAAGATCTTTTTATCTTGGGTTCCTAGGCTGATGGGATAACCTCCTCAGTTGCAATCAGGAAGGATTAGAGTTAGGTTGCATAGCTACTGCTGGGTCCACAGTAGGGTCTGTGATTTGTGGACCTGTTACCAGGGACCTGAACATCAATGATCCTGTCTCATCCCTAGGTGAACTGGACTGCCTTTAGTACCTTGCCCAGAATGGCTGGTGCTAGGACAAGGATCTATTTCATGGTCTTCAGTTAGAAGATAGTGAGCCCGTTACTGCATGTGCAGATGGGTGTGGCTCCTGCCAAGTCCCAGAGAGGGCTCCTTCCAGTTCAAGAAGTGGTCCTTGAGCAGGCAGGACACATCATTGTCTGGGGATTAATGGGGCTGGAATTAAGTTACTGGGCTCTTTCAAGATCCTTATTTGGACTGAGGTTAGTAGGCCTGGTTCTGGGGGCATATGCAGACAACGTGCTGGATTACCTACAGATGAGTGTGTCTCCTGCCTTGTCCTTGGGTGGGTAGAGCTGCTCTTGCATCACAGCTGAGAAGGGCCAAAACTGAGTTACAGAGTTATTTCTAGTTTCAGAGTTGGACTAAGATCAACAGCCCTGCCTCTAGAAACATGGACAAGTGTGTCCCCTTCCAGGTCCCTGGGTGAGCAGGACTGCTTATGTACGGGGGCCAAAGCCAGGTCATGGTCTACTTTAGGGTCCAGAGCTGGGATTAAATTTGGTGGGCCTCTTACAGGATGCATGGGAAATTGTGGCTCTTAGATCTCTTGGTTAATGCTGCTGGTGATGAAATGAAGGCCAAATTGGGCTACAGCCAAGCCCCCAGTGGGATAAGGCAACTTCTGGGTTTGTAGTCAGAACTATGGTCAGTGAACCTGGACCTGGGTGCAGGCCTGCTTTCTCAAAAAGGTTTTCCTTGGTCTTAGACTTCACGAGGGATTTGTAAACTCCTATCTAGATCCCAAAGCTCTTGGAAAGGCACTTTTATGTGGGGATGGGTGCCAAATTATTGTTGCTGTGAGGGGATACAAGCAGGAGACCTCATATGCTGTTATATTGCTGCCATTACCCAGACTTTTGCAATTCTTAATGAATTAATGAATTTAGGCAATTAGGGGAAAAGCCATTGGTAGAAAGGTTGATGGGATTTTTATAAAGATTTTATAAAGATTAATGGGGAAATCAGGCTAACAACACTTGCCTGTTGACCAATATTAGCATCACTAAAATTGAAAAAGACATATCATTAAGTGGCTTATTATATTTAATATTACCTTTGAAGTATTCTTTCCTAAAAAATTGAATCTAAAATCTAATCATTCTTCTAATTATCAATTTATAGTAAACATGAGGGAAAGATCAACAGTCTAAAAGACACCAGAAAAATACAGAATTTTTTGGGATAAACGACTACTCTCTACAAATCAATGTCATAAAAAGGGTAAATATTGGTTAAGACTAAAGAAAATTTTAAAAAATTTGCTGGATAATTTGCAAAAATAATCATGGACAGGGGAAGTGATTTTTCTTCTTATGAAAGAGTAGAGTTTATTGTTTTACTCTTTGCATTTGGTTTGGCCTTGTAACTTGCCTTGACAAATAGAATCCAGCAGAATTCACAGTGTGCAAGTTCTGGAGCCTACACCTGAAGAAGGCTTATAGATTATATTCTTGCACTTTTAGAGTCTTTTTTTTTTTATTTTTTGTGATGGGATCTTGCTCTGTCACCCAGGCTGGAGTGCAGTGGTGCAATCAGGTCTTGCTGCAGCCTCGACCTCTTGAGCTCAAGTAATCCTCCCACCTCAGAGTCCCGAGGAGCTAGGACCACAGGTGTCCTCCATTATGCCCAGCTAATTTTTTTTTTTTTTTGGAAGATAGGGTCTCACTGTATTGCCCAGGCTGGTCTCTAACTCCTGGGCTCAAGCTGTCCTTCCACCTCAGCCTCACAAATTGCTGGGATTACAGGCCACCACACCTGGCTCAACTTTGGAGTCCTGAGACTGTTTTACTTCATAAGCCCAGGCTAAGTTCCTTGAGGATAAGACTATGTGGAGAGAAAGACCCATTTGACAGCTGCATCATTCACTAGATAGGTGATGAAGCCATCTTGGACTATCTGTTTTTGCTAAAGCTACCAGCTGGCTGCTACCACATAAAGGACCCTAGGCAACATTTGCAGAAGAACCACTCATCTGAGCCCAGGCAAAATTGTTGACCTGTGGCATACAGAGCTAATAAATTATTCTTGTTTTTAAGCCACTGAATTTAGGAGTGGTCATTATACAGTAGGAGATTGCTAAAGCAGAGTCATAATAATCAAATACAATATGTGGATCCTACTGGATTGACATTCAAACAAATCACCTGTAAAAAGGATCTTTTGAGATAAATAAGGAAATTTGAGCATGGATTGCATATTAGATAATGTCAAAAAATTATTTTAATTTTATCAGTTGTTTTATAATGTAAACAAAAATGATATAGAGATGCATACTGTAGATTTATCAGGGAAATGCCCTGATATATGGGATTTGTTTTAAAATAACCAAAGAAAGAAAGACATGGGAGACATAGATAAAACAAAATTGGTAAGATGTTGATAATTATTGAAGTTGAGTGATGTGTTCATGGTTTATATGATATTCTCTCAACATCTCATTTTGTTTTAAATGTCTTTTGTATTAAACCTTTTTTAAAGAAAATATCAATTGTTCTTAGTAGCCTCTCAACAAGCATTCATTTTCAACCTGTGGATCCCTTCTCTGCCTTTTCCAACCTTTTCCAGTGTTGGCTCATTTGGAAAGATCTCTGGGTGAAGCTTCTCGTGGACTCTGTTAATTGTTGTATTAATAGGGTTTAGGAACCATTAAGACTGTCACACAGTAGGAACTGCCAGTTTTATATTAATTTCAGCAGGGGTGCTGGGAACCTTCATATGGGAGCTGTCCACAATCCTGGCAGCCCCATTATTCATGTTTTTATTTTTAAGAAAGAGGTTTTGTTTGACATCATAGAGGAAGAAATTAATGTGACCCATCTGCAGTCCAATTCCTGTACAGAATCTAGTTGTTAGCTAGGTAATAGTCTAGCTCTTCGAGGTGACTAAAGTCCTTAAACTTGTTAATTTAGCTGAGGAAGAAATAGCTGCAGTGAATTCCCCTTTAGGAGTGTTATAGATGTGAGTCTGGATCATGTCATCTTAGCAAAAGCAGGTTTGAAAATTCCGTCGAGGGCTGATTTGTATGTGTAGAAGGTGGCCAGTCTGGTATAAACAGGTTCTCTGGTATGGAAGTGGCGTACCTGAACATCGCTATGTCTAGAGAAAGATGAAGTGAGAAATAATGCCATTATTGAGAATAAGCCACCAAGAGACCTGGATTTTTATAAAATATAAAAATAGAAAGGAGTGAAGCAAAGTAACCTATAAACCTCTTTACTCCCCCATCCCCTGGCTTCCTACAAATTCCAAACAGACAGCTACAACATACTTTGGGCCTGCTGCAGGCCATGTTCCATGTTAAATATTCCACATGCCTGATCTTATTTAGTTCTTACTAAAATCTGCACAGTTTGCATTATTTGTTTCATTTAAAGATGAACAATCTTAGGGCAGAGAGGCTACCTAACTGTCCCAACTCTTCCTTATTCCAGTACTACCTCATAAATACAGAATGGGCTCTGAGCTGAGTCATTTTGCAGAAATCAGAGATCACATTTATTTGATTAAAGCCATAAAATCAAGAGGAGCTGTTCCAATGTTTGGGCCATCCCAACAATCAAGGAAATCATTATCAGGCTTTACTGAAGATGATTGATTTGATTACCGTATATAAACCCATGCAGATTATAACTAGAATATTTTGTGGTTTCACATCCAATTTGAAAAAAATGCTACTTTTTTCAACATATATGACTCACATATATGTATGTAAAACATAAGGCAGGGACAAAAATACATTAAAGTTGGTTGTATTTCTTCTAAACCAGTCCTAATAATAATTAAATAACACTTTGTACAAAATGCTTTCACTTTTGGCTCACCTATGGGCTAGGATATTTTAGGAGAAAGATAAGCTTTTAAATCAGAAGGAAGCTGAGATTCAGTTCTAGCAATGTTCCTTTTCAAAGCGGTACTTTGATGAATTAATATCTCTGAGCCTTGGCTTTTTTATTTGTCTAACAAAAATAATGATGTTTGTAACCCACGAAGGAAGAAATGACATTTTGTAACAAAGCTTCCTGCACAGCATCTGACAAAGAATTTTCCTCTCCTTGAATGGAAATATTTGATTTTTTATGTATTAAACTTTATTTCTATCCCATGATCAATGTGTTGTTGGACCATTTTGTACAACTTAATGAACATTGGTAATAACAAGGTTATAGCCAATGATGGTAAGATTAAGGGATGTTAATAAAATAGAATTTTGTGGAACATGTTGATTCTCATATTTGAAGTGAGAATAAAGGTGTTAAAAATAACCCAGGGTAGGCTACTCATCATGCGCCACCATGTAGTCAACTTTCATACATTGGGAAGGGGGTGTCTATCTTTTCCCAATTTAGCATTCCTTCAAGAGTGCCATGCAGACAGTGGAGCAGGTGAGTCAATATGAATGGGCAGCTGCTTGACTTACCACTTGCACTAACTTTAGCAGAGTCTGGTGGAGAAGCACAGGCACAAATTTATCATGATATATGTCACATTCTTCTTATTGTCGATGTGATTTAAAAAATGACAACCTTTTTCCAAACTCCTCAGAGTTTTTCCCAAGAGGAAGCCAAATAGAACACATATGGCCATGCCTTTTTCTCTTTCTGTTTTTACACTTTATTTGCATGTGGTAATTCTTATTATAATGCCTTTGAATTTTGACTAAGACCTTTAATCCTATTTCATCAGAACGCTACCGTGTTTTTGGCTTCCTTTAGTGTTGTGGTTTAAAATACTACAAACCTTCCCACATTTTTGCATGTTTTCTAGCCTTATTTGTCTTTTTCTCTCCTGTAAGTTCTGACTATTTCATTTGATGCTAACCAGCAACTTTCCTTTAACTTGAGATTTTTCCATATTCTACAAAATAGATCCTCTGATTTCTGTTTAGCATTTCCTACTCAAAATTATGTGGCTACTATACCTTCGAAAACCCAAATTCTTGTTCTCTCAAGCTGCCATTATACATCATAAAATTCTGAAAAAAGATCTTTTTAAAAATTGGGCAACACAATGCAAAGCATAACTTTATTGTTATCTAAGGATGTGTTTTCACACCCCACTCCAGAGGTTCCAGGAGATAGGCAGGTTATGAGGTGCTTCTCATTCTCTTTCTCCTGGGAAAAGTCAGCTGAAAACTATGACTAAGAGAATTCTGATTTCTGAAATATGGCTCTTTCTTTTTGACCCTCTTGTTACCACTTGCACTTTGAAAGGAAGTGGGGAAATGAGGGTTGAGGGAAACAGAAGAGAATAGACTTGAAATCAAAAGACCTACTTTCTTTCTTTTTTTGCATTTATTTATTTATTTTACTGTAAGTTCTGGGGTACATGTGTAGAATGTGCATGTTTGTTACATAGGTATGCACGTGCCATTGTGGTTTGCTGCACCCATCAACCCGTCATCTACATTAGGTATTTCTCCAAATGCTATCCCCAAGCCCCCCACCCCCCGACAGGCCCTTGTGTGTGATGTTCCCCTCTCTGTGTCCATGTGTTCTCATTGTTCAGCTCCCACTTATGAGTGAGAACATGCAGTGTTTGATTTTCTGTTCTTGTGTTAGTTTGCTGAGAATGATGGTTTCCAGCGTCATCCATGTCCCTGCAAAGGACATGAACTCATCCTTTTTTATGGCTGCACAGTATTCCATGGTGTATCTGTGTCACATTTTCTTTACCCAGTCTATCATTGGTGAGTATTTGGGTTGGTTTCAAGTCTTTGCTATTGTGAACAGTGCCGCGATAAACATATGTGTGCATGTGTCTTCACAGTAGAATGATTTATAATCCTTGGGGTATATACCCGGTAATGGGATTGTTGGGTCAAATGGTATTTCCAGTTCTAGATCCTTGAGGAATCGCCACACTGTCTTCCACAATGGTTGAACTAATTTACACTCCCACCAACAGTGTAAAAACATTCCTATTGTTCCACATCCTCCCCAGCATCTGTCGTTTACTGACTTTTTAATGATTGCCATTCTAACTGGCGTAAGATGGTATCTCATTGTGGTTTTGATTTGCATTTCTCTAATGACCAGTGATGATGAGCTTTTTATTATTATTATTATTATTATACTTTAAGTTCTAGGGTACATGTGCACAACGTGCAGGTTTGATACATAGGTATGTATACATGTGCCATGTTTGTTTGCTGCACTCATCAACTCATCATTTACATTAGGTATTTCTGCAAATGCTATCTCCAAGCCCCCCACCCCCTGACAGGCCCTTGTGTGTGATGTTCCCCACCCTGTGTCCACGTGATCTCATTGTTCAATTCCCACCTATGAGTGAGAACATGCAGTGTTTGGTTTCTGTCCTCATGATAGTTTGCTCAGTATGATGGTTTCCAGCTACATCCATGTCCCTTCAAAGGACATGGACTCATCTTTTTTATGGTTACATAGTATTCCATGGTGTATATGTGCCACAGTTTCTTAATCCAGTCTATCATTGATGGAAATTTGGGTTGATTCCAAGTCGTTGCTATTGTGAAAATGCCGCAATAAACATACGTGTACACATGTCTTTACAGTAGCATGATTTATAATCCTTTGGGTATATACCCAGTATGGGATTGCTGGGTCAAATGGTAATTCTAGTTCTAGACCCTTGAGGAATCACCACACTGTCTTCCACAATGGTTGAACTAATTTACACTCCCACAGACAGTGACAGTGTAAAAGCATTCTTATTTCTCTACAACCTCTCCAGCATCTGTTGTTTCCAGACTTTTTAATGATTGCCATTCTAACTGGTGTGAGATGGTATCTCATTGTGGTTTTGATTTGCATTTCTCTGATGACCAGTGATGATGAACATTTTCTCATGTGTCTGTTGGTTTCTTTTGAGAAGTGTCTATTCATATCCTTTGCCCACTTTTTGATGGGGTTGTTTGTTTTTTTCTTGTAAGTTTGTTTAAGTTCTTTGTAGATTCTGGATATTAGCCCATTGTCAGATGGATAGATTGCAAAAATTTTCTCCCATTCTGTAGGTTGCCTGTTCACTCTGATGATAATTTCTTTTGCTGTGCAGAAGCTCTTTAGTTTACTCAGATCCCATTTGTCTATTTTGACTTTTATTGTCATTGCTTTTGGTATTTTAGTCATGTGGTCTTTGCCCGTGCCAATGTCCTGAATAGTATTGCCTAGGTTTTCTTCTAGGGTTTTTATGGTTTTAGGTCATACATTTAAGTCTTTAATCCATCTTGAGTTAATTTTTTATAAGGTAAGGAAGGGATCCAGTTTCAGCTTTCTGCATATGGCTAGCCAGTTTTCCCAGCACCATTTATTAAATAGGGACTCCTTTCCTCATTGCTTGTTTTTGTCAGGTTTGTCAAAGATCAGATGATTATAGATGTGTGACGTTATTTCTGATGCCTCTGTTCTGTTCTATTGGTCTATATGTCTCTTTTGGTACCAGTACCATGCTGTTTTTGTTACTGTAGACTTATAGTATAGTTTGAAGTCCGGTAGCATGATGCCTCCAGCTTTTCTCTTTCTACTTAGAATTGTCTTGGCTATGCAGGCTCTTTTTTGCTTCCATATGAAATTTAAAGTAGTTTTTTCCAATATTCTGAAGAAAGTCAATGGTAGCTTGATTGAGATAGCATTAAACCTATAAATTACTTTGGGCAATATGGCCATTTTTATAATATTGATTCTTCCTTTCCATGAACATGGACTGTTTTTCCATTTGTTTGTGTCCTCTCTTATTTCCTTGAGCAGTGGTTTGTAGTTCTCCTTGAAGAGGAAAAGACCTACTTTCTTACTCTGGTCACATGGTGCTATGTACAATTATCTGTGTGGTATTGGGCATGCATTTTATCCTTGGTAAACCTGTTGCCTCATCTGCCAAATGGATTAGACCAGAACATTTTTAAGATATCTTCAGCTTCTACACTCCATGACTGTAAGAAAGGGAAGTAGAATGGGAGGATAGAGAAGAAAGGTGGGGTGGATGGGACTTCCCTGAAGAACAGAGAAAACAATTTTTTTGTTGGCCCTTTCTTCCACCCAGAGAATTTCTTGTACTTTACTGGAGGATGTGTGACTTAGAACAACCTATTGGAAAGCACTTTGACATTATCTTGTACAGCTGAAAATTCTCATGCTCTAAGACCCAGCAATTGTCCTTCTAGGTTTATACCATGAGAAATCATTTGCATGCAGAATAAGAGACACGTACAGGAATGTTTATAGCAATACTAGTGTGGAAGGAAAAATTTGGGAACCTCTCAAATGTCCATTTGAAAGACTAGAGAAATAAATTATCCCAAAGGAAACAATGCCTTCCGATTGTTATTGTAGCCAAACTGAATTTGTTCATGTGGAAAACCTATTGAGTATGTTCTCTTTGCCTGTCACTGTATCAGCTTTGGGTGTTCAACATATCTCTATGGCTAATGCACATTTCCTGCCCTTGTAGAATCCAATATCCGTTTGCTTTTTCTCACAGTATTGACACACTAGTTCAATTTTTCCGTTAGTTTTAGAAATAAGGTACTAATATATCAATAGAGTATCTGATCTTGGTGACACTTTCATTGAAACTGTGAAATGCATTATTGTTTTTCATTTAACAGACTAAAATAATTCCTTTTTTTCTTTCCACCTACTTTTTCTCTACATATTTACCTATTTTGGATATGTCATATAAACGGAGGCATATAATATGTAGCATTTGGTGACTAGTTTTTTCACTTAGCATAATCTTTTCAAGTTTCATGTGTGTTATACTGCATATCAATACTTTATTTTTATGACTAAATTTTATTTTATTGTTTTGATACACCACATTTTGTTAATCCATTCATCAGTTGATGGACATTTTCATTGTTTCCACTTTTGGGGTATTATGAATAGTGCTGCTATGAACATTTGTGTACAGTTATTATGTGGACATACATTTCCAATTCTCCTGGGTAAATACTTAGGAGTAGAAGAGATAGATCATATGATAAATCTGTGTATAGCTTTTTGGGGAATTTTCAAATTGTTCTGTAAAGTGGCTGCACTGTTTTACAACCCTGTTGTCAATATATAAGAACTTCAATTTCTTCACATCTTTTATAACACTTATTATTGTCTGGCTGTATTTTAATCAGTCTATTGGGTATGAACTGGTATCTTATGCTTTTGACTTCCATTTCTCCAATGTCTAACAATGTTGAACACCTTTTTATATGAATGTTAAACATTAAGCTTTTGAAAATGTTTAATTTTATTTTTTTTTTACTTGTATTGCAAAGTGACAAATTAGAGTTGTATATATTTATACAATATATAAATTGTATAAAAAGTAAAAAGTGATGTTATGATTCATGAACACACTGTGAAATAATTAAGTCAAGATAATAAACACATCCATCATCTAATATACGTATTCTTTTGGTGAGAACATTTGGAATTTACTGTCTTAGTAATTCTGAAATGTATAATACCCTATTAACTATATTTACCATACTGTGTAATAGATATTTGAAAAACTTTATTTCTTCTATATAACTAAGGTTTTGTATTTTTTGAATATCATATCCCCATTCCCTCCACCACCAGCCTCTGGTAATCACCATTCTATTCCCTGATTCTATGAGTTTGATTGTTTTAGGTTCCACATGTAAGTGAGAGCATGAGGTATTTGTCTTTCTGTGCCTGGCTTATTTCATTTAGGATGATGCTGTCCAATTCTGCCCATGTTGTTGCAAATGGCAGAATTTCTTTATTTTTAAGGTTGAATAGTATTCTATTGTGTATATATAGCACATTTTTTGATCCATTTACCTGTTGGTGGACACTTAGATTGATTCTATAATTTGGCTATTGAGAATAATGCTGCCAAAAATATAGGAGTGTAAACATGACTTCGACATACTGATTTCAAAAGTTTTGAGTGAATACCCAAAAGTGGGATTGCTGTATCATATGATAAAACTGTTTTTAGTTTTTTGAGGAACCTCCATAGAGCTTTCCATAATGGCTGTACTATTCCACATTTCCACCAGCAGCACACGAGTTCCCTTTCCTCCACATATTGGCCAACACTTATCTTTCATCTTTTTGTTGATAGCCATTCTAACAGGTGTGAAATGATATCACGTTGTGGTTTTAATTTGTATTTTCTTAATGGTTAGTGATGCTGAGATTAAAAAAATATATATTTCTTGGCCATTTCTATTTATTCTTTTGAGAAATGTTTATTCAAGTTCCTTGCTCTCCACTTTTTTAAAGAGATGGTGTCTTGCTCTGTTGCCCAAGGTACAGTGCAGTAGTGCCATTATAGCTCACTGTAGCCTCAAACTCCTGGGCTCAAGTGATCCTCCTGAGGCAGGAGAATAGAGAGTTGGAGTAACCAAGGGTTAAGGAAGATGAAAAGAACCAAGGGTTAAGGAAGATGAAAAGAACCAAGGGTTAAGGAAGATGAAAGCGTTAAGGAAGCAGGTGCAGCCATTTCGCATAAGTGAAAGAACAGCAGGTGCAGACAGTTCTAGGCAAGATTAGGCAGCATATAGGCCCCATCCTTGCTCTTGTGATAACAAGACAGAAGTTGCCACTTTAGCCTCTGATTGACTGTAGGCCAAGCCTCCACTTCAGCCTCAGATTGGTTGCAGGCCAATCCTTCATAGGGTGAAACCAATTGGAGGCCTTTAAAAGGCACCTGGGGATGTTGTTATGTTCTTTTGGCTTTATAAAAACCTCAGGAGCATTGCAATGGAGAGGCTTTTGGGCCGCTTGCTGGAGCCTGCTCCTACTCTGTGAATTGTACTTTTGCTTCTTCAAAGAATCTGTGTCTTTGTTACTCTGTTCTTTTGTTACATTGTTTGTCTTTCGTTGCTTTGCTATTCTGTTGCTTTGTTTGTGCATTTTGTTCGATTTTTTGTGCAACACGCCAAGAATCTGGACAACTCACAGTCAAGACCTTCTAGCTGACATATTTTGGTGAGCCAGCCAGGAGGTAAGCCCAAATTTTGGAATTTATTTTTCCTTCTCTTTCTTTATCAAAGCCATCATTTACAGACATGGATTGGGCAGTTAAAAGCCAGTAGGGCACCTGCTGCTTGAAGTCTCCCATGATAGGATAACTTGGTTATGGAACAGGACATTTAGGTCCTGCTGAGTGCAAGACAAATCCATGCAACAGACAGGTTTTTGTTTGTACGGTGAAATGTCTTTCAGGAGGTTAGAACCCTCCTATGTTCATTTTTTTTAAAATTTTTATTTAATTTTATTTTTTGAGGCAGAGTCTCCCTCTGTTACCTATGCTGGAGTGCAGTGGCATGATCTCAGCTCACTGCAAACTTCACCTCCTTGCTTCAAGCAATTCTCCTGCCTCAGCCTCCTGAGTAGCTGGGATTATGGCATGCACCACCATGCCTGGCTAATTTTTGTATTTTTAGTAGAGACGTGGTTTCACTATGTTGGCCGGGCTGGTCTCGAACTCCCAACCTCAGGTTTTCTGCCCGCCTTGGCCTCCCAAAGTGTTGGGATTACAGGGGTGAGCCACTGCGTCTGGCCTCTATGTTCGTTTTATTGATGATTTGTGGGGAAAGCAGTAGTGCAGAATTACTTCTTTTTCTTAGAGTGGGGAAAGGGACTTCTGTTTTATGTATTTTTTTTTCATGAGAACCCATAATTTTTGTTTGTAGAAACAAACCCCTGACTTTGTTAATAGTTTTAAGCTACGTTGCAGGGTCCCTTTTTTCATAAAGGTTACATGCTGAAGAAGCTTATTTCACTTGGTAGGATGCAAAATAGCTGAGTATTGCATCCTGAGATTAAGGGAGTCATAGTAGGTCCATCACTTATGGAGGGAAAACATTCAGAGTAGTGCAATGGCCCACATAATGTCAGAGACATACATCTGACACTCTACAATCAGAGATATCTGAACTAGCTAAAGACTGAAGGGGCCCAGGGCCTTCCTCACTGCCTCTGTCCAGGAACATTCATTACTACTGAGGAGCCCCAGGTAACTCTGGATGTAATGGGTACACAAATTCAGTTTCTTTTTTATACAGGGCTGATTACCCTGTCCTTACTGTTTATGTGGGAAAATGCTCCACTAGGACCACGACTGTTGTAGGAATGGAAGAAAAAAAATAAAGTCAGGCATTTTGCCCCTTCTTTAACCTGATGATTTGAGAAACAAATCTTCCAGCAGGAGTTTGTTACAGAACCAAGCTGCTGTTCACCCTGTTGGGAAGGGATATTATGGTTAAAATAGGGACACTGCTACAATTTAAGCACTGCCAGGGTCCAATTTTTTTTTCTGCATATGGATAT
Organism: Pan troglodytes; assembly: GCF_028858775.2. Classification (NCBI taxonomy): domain Eukaryota; kingdom Metazoa; phylum Chordata; class Mammalia; order Primates; family Hominidae; genus Pan; species Pan troglodytes. Next base: position 38,492,819 of record NC_086015.1, read on the forward strand.
CCAGTTTTCCCAACACTCTTTATTGAAGAGACTATTTTTTTTCCCATTGTGTATCCCTGGCAACTTTGTTAAAAATTGATTGACCATACATGTGTGGGTTCCTTGCCCAGCTATCTACTTTGTTCCATTGGACAATATGTCTATTTTTACATGAGTACTATGCTGTTTTAATTACTATTGCTTTATAGTATACTTTGAAATCAGGTAGTGTGATGTCTCCAACTTTGTTCTATTTGCTCATGATTGCTTTAGCTATTCAGGGTTTCTTTTGTGGTTCCATATTAATTTTAGAAGTTTTTTCTATTTCAATGAAAAATGACAATGGAATATTTATAAGGGCTGCATTGAATCTGTAGGTTGCTTTGGATAGTATGGACATCTTAGCAATATTCTTTAAATTTATGAACACAAGATGTATTTTCATTTATTTGTGTCTTCTATTTCATTAACATTTGTAGTTTTCAGTGTACAGGACTTTCACCTCCTTAATTAAATTTATTTCTAAATATTTTTGTAGCTATTGTAAATGGGGATTGTTCTCATGATTTCTTTCTCAGAATGATCCATATATATAGAAACACTAGTAATTTTGTGTGTTGATTTTTATATCCTGCAACTTTACTATATTTATTTATTATTTCTAACAATTTTTGATGGAATCTTTTGGGTTTTCTGTATATAAGGTCATGTCATTAACAAACAGCAACAATTTTACTTCTTATCATTTCTATTTGGATGATGTCTTTTATTTTTTTCTCTTGCCTAATTGCTCTGGTAAGGACCTCCAATACTATGTTGAATTTGAAGTGGTGAGAATGTGTATCTTTGTTTTGTTTCTGATCTTGGATAAAAGGGTTTCAGTTTTTCACTGATTAGTATAATATTAGTTGTAGGGTCTATAAATAGCCTTTATTGTATTGAGATACATTTGTTTCTGTATCTAATTTCTTGAGAGTTTTTTTTTTATCATGGAAGGAAGTAGAATTTGGTGAAATGCTTTTTCTGCATTTAGTGAGATGATGCGGTTTTTGTCCTTCAGTCCGTTAAAATGATGTGTCACATGTATAGATTTGTGTGTGTTGAACCATCATTACATCCCAGGCATACATTCCACTAAGTCAAGGTGAATGACCCTTTTAATGTGTTGTTGAATTCACTTTGCTAGTATTTTGTTGAAGATTTTTGCATCTATGTTCAGTAAGCATATTGGCCTGTTATTTTCTTTCCTCATTATTGACATTTAAAAAACTTCTTTGGAAAAATGTCTATTCTAGTCGTGGTCCATATTTAATGGGCTGCTTTGTCCTTTTGTTGTTGAGTTGTATGAATTGTATATATGATAAATTCTGTATGAAAGTATATGTCTGATTAATTCTTATCTGCTATGTCTGATAATGTTCTTATCCGATGTATACTTTGCAAATATTTTCTTATTCTGTGGGCTTTCTACTACCTTAAAGTGCCTTGAAACACAAAATTTTTTAACATAAAGTTCAGTCTGTTTTCTTTTGTTGCTTGTTTTGGTATTATATTTAAGAATCCATTGCCTAATCTGAGACCATGAAGATTGAATGCTAGGTCTTCTAAGAGTTTTATAATCTTAGTTGTTACATTTAGTCTATAATCCATTTTGAGTTAATTTTTGCTTGTGGTGTGAGGTAGAGAAACAACTTCAATCTTTTCATATTTTATTGTTGCAGTACTATTTATTAAAAAGACTATTCTTTCCTCATTGAAAGGAAAGAATATTTCCTTTATTTCTGGACTCTGAATTCTGTTTGGTTGAATTATATGTTTATCCTTATGCCAGTAATACACTGTATGGGTTACTGCTATTTTATAATAAATTTTGAAACCAGAAAATGTAAATTCCCAACTTTGTTCTTTGTCAAGATAGTTTTGTGATTCTGAATTCCTTGCATTTCTATGTGGATTTTAGGATCAGCTTGTCAATTTCTGCAAAAAAGGAAGTTGAAATTTTGTTAGGTATTGCATTGAATCTGTAGATCAAATTCAGCAGTATTGTCATAACAAAATTAAGTCTTCCAATCCATGAACATGGAATGTACACCCATCAATTTAGGTCTCCTTCTAGTTCTTTCAACATTGCTTTGTTGTTTACACTGTATAACTCTTGTTATTCTTTTGTTAAATTTATTCCTAAGCATTTTGCTTTTATTATGTGATGGTAAAATGGAATTGCTTTCTTAATTTCCTTTTGACATTGTTCACTGCTATCTTTCAACCTTGCTCAGCTTGTTTATTAATTGTAATATATATGCATATATACACACATATATTTCAACCTTGTTCAGCTCATTTGTTCTAATATACATATTTTCTATTTTGGGATTCCTTAGCATTTTTTATATATAAGATTCTGTCATTAGCTGGGCATGGTGGGATGTGCCTTCAGTCCCGTCTACTTGGGAGGCTAAGATGGGAGGATCGCTTGAGCCCAGGAGGCTGAGACTGCAGCTAGCCCTGATGGTGCCGCTGTACTCTAGCCTGAGTGATATGAAACCCCATCTCAAAAAAAAAAAAAAAAAAATTCATGATGTCACCTGTGAATAGACATAGTTTTTCCTCTTCATTTCTAATCTGGATGCCTTTTATTTCTTGTTGTCTAATTGCCCTGGATAGAAACTTCAGTACAAAGTTGAATGGAGGTGACAATCAATAATGGATATCTGTGTCTTGTTTTTGATCTTAGAGGAAAAAAATTCAGTATTTCAGTGTTAAGTATGAAACTAGTGGTGAGTTTTTCCATATATATCCTATATCAAGTTGAGGAAGTTCCCTTTTGTTCCCAGCTTGCTGTGTATTCTTTATTATGAGAGTGTTGTATCTTGTAAATGCCTTATCTGCATTGACTGAGTTGATTTATATGGGTTTTGTCTTTATTTTGTCAACATGGTATTTTACACTGATTGATTTTCATAGGTTAAACCATCATTGCACTCTTGGGATAAAATGTACTTGGTCATGGTATATAATCTTTTTTTTAAAAATATGTTTCTGGATTCTATTTGCTGGTATTTAGTTAATTTTTGCATCTACATTCATAAGGGATATTGGTCAATAGTTTTCTTGTGATGTCTTTTTCCGGTTTTGTGGAAGGTCAATAATGGCCTTATAAAATGAGTTTAGAAGTATTACCTTCTCCCCTTTTGGAAGAGAGTTTTGGAAGAGTTCTTTAAGAATTGCTGTTCTGCTTGTGGGAACTAGGAGTGAAAAACAAATGGTGTTAATTCTTTAAACATTTGGTAGAATTTATCAGTGAAGCCTTATAGGCCTTTGTTTTTATTGTGGAAAATTTTTGATTAGTAATAAAATCTACTTTTCATAGATGTATTTATATTTTAATGTTTGAGTCAGTTTTGCACTTTTTTCTGATAATATACTGTATTTACATATTTCCTTAATATAATTTAATAAAAATATTTGCTTAGGTGTACCTAACCTTCTCTGTATACCTAACCTTATTTTTTCCCTTCCTTTTTTCCTTCCTTCCTTCCTTTTCTTTCTTTCTTTCTTTTTCTCTTCCTTCTTCCTTCCCTGCCACAAATATTCATTGAGGGTTTATCATATACCAGTATGTGTTTTGAGTACTGAGTATGATGGTAAACAAAACCGACAACATTTTTTACCTTAAAAAATCTGCATTCTCTGTGGAGATATAGATGATACACAAACAAATGAATACACACACACACACACACACACGCACACACTAATGAATGCCAGGCAGTGACATGTGTAATGCAGAAAACTGTCAGGGCTCAGGGTAAACAGACAAAGAGTTAAGGAGGTGATGGTAGGAAAGCACTTAACCATAAATATTTAATTAATAGGTGATAGACACAAAAATGCAAAGAGATAAATATTAATACGTGAGTACTGATATTTGCTTCCTTGTTTGTTTTAAAGCAGAAAATTATTTACTTTTTGGACCAATTTATTAGATTATTTAAAAAGACTTTAAACAAAATTACTTATACACATTCTTATTGAACATAAATTTAGCTGAATTTATTTAAAAATAAAAAATTGAAACTCTCCTTAGCACTAATTTAGTGTCCCCACTGTATGCTGAGATGAGAGACATGAATCTGAGATTTTAGCAGTTGTCTTCAGTTCTCATGAGCATCTCAAAGTTTGAGCATTTCACAAAGATGACTGATTTTAATGTTTAGAGTTGCTGGAAAGTAGTATTTTCAAAACTAATTCTGAAGGTACAAAATTTTCACCATGTGTTCTTACTTTAGAATCTAAGGAAACTTTTTCATGTTTCTTAAGGCACAGATTGTATCATTAATGCCATATAGCTTCTCAAGTTACATTGGAGAGTTGTGGACCCTCTGATAGCTTCCCAATTTTATTTCTGTTATTTATACAACTTAAGCTCTCTAAGATTAAATCCAGGTTGATGTAATCCATTGCTCAATAGATATATCCAGCTGGGAGAAAAGAATCTCATTTGAACTCCATGAAGTAAACAAACAAAATAATGAACAAGAGAGTTGATTGAATGGTGGATTATGCCAGTGGTACCTAGAAGGACAATACTGGACACATAGGAAAGGTTAGTGGTTGGTTGAATGACAGCCTGTGAACTGGTTCCATATATAATGAGCTTTATGAATATTTCTGCATGTATGCTTTTACTTCAGGATGAAGGCCCTTAGAGTCATGTTATTTCTCAGTAAAAAACAGGAATGAGATTCCAAAGTAATTTTTTTGATTTTTTTGTACAATTTATACCGTAACTAATTTTGATAAAGAATTGTTTTAGAAAGTAGCAACTGAGTACTTCCTGCCATATTGAATACTTCTTAAGAGGTTTAATTGACAATATTGGTATACTGCCAAAGGCTGTTGAATATAGTAGCTCCCTGGTGAACAGGGCTGCAACTTGAAAATTAGGTCTCTATCAAAAGCTAAAGGGTATATTTTTCTAAATTCTATATTTCAAATGCTACATAATTCTCTAGGCTTATTGTTAAAAAAGAAACTCAGAGGCCCTAAACCTCATTTGCTTTGATTATTATGTGAAGAAAATTAGTATTTGAAAATACCACAATCACAGTCATTAGACCTTTAATTCAGCCTTTGGATTACTCTATGCTATATCTGCCCCTCTCAACAATAGTCTTGGGTGTTTTGCCCAAGCCTGGAATTGCAGGATTTTGACATTAGAATACACCTAGAATGAACTGCCTCAAAGTAAATCTTTTGCAAGATGGTATCAAGCCCATGCTTGAATACTTTGGGGTAATGAGAAACTTATTAATTACCCAGAATTCATTTCACTTTTGTGGGGCTCTGAACAATGAACCAAAACATACCTCAATGCAACCTACAACCATTGGCTTATTTTTGCTCTCTAGATACATGTCTTCCAGGTATTTAAGACAGCAATCATTTTCCTCTAGATTCTCATTTTCATCCTAACTAAATGTCACTCAAAAATTTATAAAGTTTCTAACTTTTAAAGCAAAATGTTTCCCCTTATAACTGAAACCCAAATTACATTTATTCTTGTGTAAAATGTGGGACAGCTGAGTCATACAATTACGGTGCTAAAATCATCTGAAAGAAGAGATGGGTCTTCAAATAATCTAGCCAAGTCATTCTCATCTCTTGTTAATAGGTCACAGTGCTTTGTTGATTTCATTTTCTGATGTGACAGAATATGATCTCATTTCAACTGCATGATGTGGGGAGAATTGACTGTGCTTCCAGATTTGCAGAACCAGATTTGAGAGGGAATCCTGGCTTTTGGAGACTCATTTATCATAGGGAATAGAAAGTTTCACTTTCACTTTGGCCCTGTTCTAGATGTGGAGTTTTTCCTCCAAGCCTACTCCAACTTTCACAAAAATGTGATGGATCTCAGACAAGCCTATACTAATGATCTGTGGAGGTTAGGGGGAACAGCTGAGCCCATAAACCCTATTCTTCATTAACCACTTTAAAAAAAATCAAGTTTCAAGTCATTTAAACTTCTAGCATGTATGCACATTGTAGCCACACAATTACAAGAGCTAAAGCAACATAACTGTGAGGCTATATCACGGCAAAGCAACTAAAAGCTCAGTGACTCCATTAAAATTTTAAAGGAGTTAATCCTCTGGGAAGTGTTCCTATTAATTAAGTGAAGGTAAAATAAAATAGGTTTTACATTTATTCTCTGCAAGGAAGAAGGAGAGCCATAGCCTGAATGCAAAGGAGCTGCGTGATCATAGGTAAATACATCACCTCCTCAAGCAGTCGAAGGGTGAAAATTTTAGACCATTTATCTGCAAAGCAAACTAGGCCAATATTTGTTCATTCTTTCCTGGAAAAGTGAGGGTTTCATTGAAAAGTTTTTCACAAGGTCATAGGAATTTAACTCTTACAGACCCAGAATGCAACATAGGAGACAGAAGGCCAAGCCTCAGTTGATACTGAGTTCAGTAATGATGCATCATGGAATGAATTAGAGAGGGAAACATTGTCTGGTGGAGTAGATCAATGGCCATCGCAAAAACAGATTTTGGACCTTCTGTTCCCAATCCCCACCACATGTATATCATCTAGATACTTTGCATGCAAGTTTTGAATTTATGGAGTAATAGAGGGGGTATCCAATGGAGAAATCTGGTGTGCATGGGTTTCCCAAACCTGCTTGAAAAGATAACCCCTTTGCCAAGGTGTACAATACACAGACCATATATATATATATATATATATATATATATTTTTTTTTTTTTTTTTGAGACAGAGTCTAGCTGTCACCCAGGCTGGAGTGCAATGGCAGGATCTAGGCTCACTGCAACCTCTGCCTCCCAGGTTCAAGTGATTCTCCTGCCTCAGCCTCCCAAGTAGCTGGGACTACAGGTGTGTGCCACCACGCCAGGCTAGAATTTTTGTATTTTTAGTAGAGATGGGGTTTTGCCATATTGGCCAGGTTTGTCTTGAACTTCTGACCTCTTCTGAAATTTTTCAAGGAAGAAAGACTGCAAAGAAAATGATCTATATTTTCTGTTTACCGTTGGTCTTTGGAGAGAGGAAATGTGTGCTCTATCAGTTTTAAGATGAACAATTAAGTAACAAATGAAATTTAAAAGTGAAGGCAAATGTTAATGAGGGAAAAATGTTGATGGAATGTGTCTTAGTTCAGGTTCCTTAAAAATAGTGTGAGGCAAGGATTCTTAAACAGTTGATTTATTGAAGTAGAAATGTGTAAGGAAACAAGGGAAGCAGATACTACAAGGAAGAAGCAGAGATGTGGGTATAGCTGAAATGAAGCCCCAACCTAATTCATGGGGAGGTGTGAGGTGTAAATGCCACTGCAAAATTGGCCTGTCTCAAGACAAGGACACTGGCCTTTTGCTCCTGTGCAGTGGCCATTCACTGACTACAGGACATCCCACAGGGAAGGCATAACCTTCCAGATATTTCTGAGTGAGGCAGCCTCTATTAGCAAAGGGCAATTTTCAGAAGGGAGTAGTTAACAACTAACACTCACGACAGCTGGGAGATGGGTGTGCTGGCCTGTTAAAGGAGGTCTAGATGCCTCATAAGAGCAGAAGAGTGAGGCAAGCAAATTTATTACAATATAGATACAAAAGGAAACAGTCAAAATCAAAGTGAAAAAATAATGAATAAAAAGAAACCACGGGGATCAAAACGAAAGAGGAAGATGTGTCTTAGAAAAGTCGTGATTAAAAGAGTATAGAAAGAAGCAAGTAGCCGAGTAGACAAAAATGAGAGACAAAGAAGGATACAAAGGTCTTGGGGACAGGATCAATACCTGTACTGTCACAGAGAAAGTGAAATGGTCGTTTGGAGGAAAGTAATACGTTTTCTTTGTTTGTTTGTTTTTTTCAGTTTTTGAGACAGAGTCTCACTCTGTCACCCAGGCTGGAGTGCAGTGGTGTGATCCTGGCTCACTACAACCTCTGCCTCCCGGGTTCAAGCGATTCTCCAGCCTCAGCCTCCTACGTAGCTGGGATTACAGGTGTGTGTCACCACACCCGGCTAATTTTTGTATTTTTAGTAAAGATGGGGTTTTACCATGTTGGCCAGGCTGATCTCAAACTCCTGGCCTCAAAGTGATCCACCCACCTGGGCCTCCCAAATTGCTGGGATTACAAGCATAAGCCACCATGCCCGGCCAATGATACTGTATTGTATACTTGAAATTTGCTAAGACAATAGATCTTAAATGCTCTTATCACTCATACACACACACACACACAGAGGCAACTATGTGAGGTGATGAATCCAAGTAAAAAAAAAAAAAAAAGAAATTTGTGTGAAATCCTAGAAGGAAGAGAATTCTAGATTGAACTAACATTTGTTAAGAGACAACCATCTGCCAACTGCTTTCTACAGCCACTATCCTATTTTACGGAAGAGAAAATTGAGGCTTGAAAGAAGTTATGTAAAGGACGCAAGAAAGTGGTAGAGTAAGAAAGTGATACTATGTACTTGAACTCTCAGCCCTGGACTTTTTGCAGTTTGCCCATCACATGATTTAATAAGAACATATGAGCAGTGAAAGGGTTACGTGGTGTGAATTAAGGGTAGAGGAACATGAAGGTTGAGAGTGACCTTGGTCTACAAGGAGAAGGGAGTCTTAATGTAAATTGGTAGAAATCAACATGAAGCAGAGAGGCTGTAGGGGAAGAGTTGTCCATGCCACTGATGTTTTTATGGGAGGATGGCACTCTTTTCATCTTTTGTAATCAAACCAAAGAAAATATATTAGAGAGGGTTGTCAGAAAAGATACCTACATCAGTCTTCTGTTGGATGGCATTAGTTAGGAGCTAGGTTGGAGGCCCATGCTGCTAAATTAATGAATATATCTTAATGATTCTTATCCAGGAAAGAAACCAAAACACTGATTTCAGTGGAAGGATCTTGCAGTAGCAGAAGATGAAATAAAGTGGTGGGCCACAAAGGAATGACTGGATGCTGACATCCCTGGGAGGCATTATGGAGTAGAAGATTGATCTGTAAAGTGGGACAATTCAAGCACCAAAAGGCCAACTATTAACCTGCAAAAAGAAAGTCATAGAAGTTATGTTTAAAATCCCTTGCAATCTAGAGCATATAAGAAACCACATAAACCTTTCTAGGCCAGGCATGGTGGCTCACGCCTATAATCCCAGCACTTTGGGAGGCTGAGGCGGGCAGATCATGAGGTCAGGAGATCAAGACCATCCTAGCTAACACAGTGAAACCCCGTCTCGACTAAAAATACAAAAATTTAGCTGGGCATGGTGGTGGGCGCCTGTAGTCCCAGCTACTTGGGAGGCTGAGGCAGGAGAAGGGCGTGAACCTGGGAGGCAGAGCTTGCAGTGAGCCGAGATCATGCCACTGCATTCCAGCCTGGGCGACAGAGCGAGACTCCATGTTAAACAAAAAAAAGGGCATATAAACCTTTCCAATAAACACTTAAATACAGATTGAGAGACATACCTTCATTCAGGCTATATATCAAATAGTGAGGGCCTCTTGAGAGAAAGTGGATGCCTTACATTCATTTTCTCTCATCATTATGCAATGCCAAGTGGATTCTTAGCTAATGTTTAGTTTTAACCAAACCATTACTCACAAAATGGCTCCTCAAGACTTCTGCAAAGTGTGGATTTAAGAGGATTCTAATAATATAAACATAATAAAGAATGACAAAATAGATGACATGCATTTTTATTTTTAAAATTTTATTTTGAATTCAGGGGGTACATGTACATGTTTGTTACTTGGGTATATTGTGTGCTGGTAGGGATTGGACTTCTAGTGAACCCATTACTTAATGAGTGAACTTGGTATCCGATAGATAATTTTTCAACCCCCTTCTCTACTTTTGGAGTGCGCAGTATCTATTATTTCTATCTTTATGTCCATATATAGCCATTATTTGGCTTCCACTTGTAAATGAGAGCATGCAATATTTAATTTTCTGTTTTTGAGTTAGTTCACTTAGGGTAATGGCCTCTAGTTCTATCCTTGTTGCTGCAAAGGACATGATTTCATTCTATTTTATGGTTATATAGTATTCCATGTTATGTATAGATGTATAAATATATGTATATATGTATACACGTGTATACATCTATACATACACACATATATGATACGTGTGTATACACACAGATTTTCTTTATCAAGTCAACTGTTGATGGACACTTAGGTTGGTTCTGTGAATTGGCTATTGTGAATAGTGCTGCAATGAAGATACAAATGCAGGTGTCTTTTTTATAGAATGATCTATTTTCCTTTGGATAGATACCCAGTAGTGAGATTGCTGAGTCAGTTAGTTATATTTTTAGTTCTTTGAGAAATTTCCATACTGTTTTCCATAGAAGTTGAACTGATTTATATTCCCACCAACAGTGTATAAGTATTTCCTTTTCTCCACGTCCACACCAACATTTGTTGGTTTTTGATTTTTCAATAATAGCCATTCTGTCTGGTATAAGGTGATATCTCATTGTGGTTTTAATTTGCATTTCTCTGATTACTGATGTTGAACATTTTTTCATATGTTTATGGACTACCTGTACTACTTCTTTTGAGGTGTCTGTTCATGTCCTTTGCCCAACAGTGTATAAGCCAGTTTTTAATAAGGTGTTTTTTTCTTTTTTCTCGTTGTTTGAGTTCCATGTAGATTTTGGATATAATCCTTGTCAGAGGCATAATTTCCAAATACATTCTCTCATTCTGTAGATTATACGTTTACTATGTTGACTATTTCTTTTGCTGTGCAGAAGTCCTATGTGTCTTTTAAAAATGGCTGTTGCATTCGCTTTTGTGACCTTCATTATAAATTATTTTTCTAGGCCAATGTCCAGAAGAGTTTTTCCTAGGTTTTCTTCTAGGATTTTCATAGTTTCAGCTTTACATTTAAGTCCAATCTAATATATCTTGAGTTAATTTTTCTATATGGTGAGAGATAGGAGTCTAGTTTCATTCTTCTGCATATGGCTGGCCTGTTTCCCAGTACCATTTATTGAATACGGTCTTCTTTCTCCATTGTTTATTTTTGTCAACTTTGCTGAAGATCAATTGTTTGTAGGCATATGGCTTCATTTCTGGCTTCCCTATTCTGTTACATTGGTGTATGTGTCTATTTTTGTACCAGTACCATGCTGTTTTGTTTACGCTAGCTTGTAGTGTAGTTTGAAGCCAGGCAATGTGGTGCCTCTGGATTTGTTCTTTTTGCTTAGATTGCTTTGGATATTCTGGAGACATGAGTTTCATTCTTACTTCTTTACTGGTATTATGATATTTTAAAAAAACTACTCATATTTAAAAAGTGACCTAAAATAATTAGAACTTTATATATTGGGTATCTAGATTATTATAGGTATGACTAATCAGAAAAGTTAAAAAATTATTGGTAGAGCACTGTTCACTATCCACTGTTTGCCTCAAGGGCAGACAAGTCTGTGGTGCTGTTTATGACCCAGCAGCTCCCTTGGATCAGACCAAGTTTGACTTTATCCTGCTTCCTTATCTTCTACTACTTAGCTCCCTAAGCAGAAAACATTGTATAAAAAAAAGACACCTGCACTAGTTTGCACCAGGGTCTGAGTTTTAAGTAACCGAGGACAAGTTAGAGAGCTTCTGTGTACTTCAGTTTTCTCATCTGTGAAATAGGGACAATAATCTCAGATCTTAAAAGAGGTAAAGTTTTAAAAGCACATAGGTTGGTTCCTGGCACAATTGGTGTATAAAAATAAATTAGCTCCCTTTGTTTTCCTTTCTAGCCAGTCCAGTATTGAATTTTATCATGTTTTTGTTTCTCTAATCCAGTATTAAGTAAGCAATGTAAATTAAATCCCAGGAAGATATCTGTAATTTAATTAATTTTTGTCTCATTTCATTTGAAACTAGAATGGGGGCCAGCAGTCATCATGAAATGCATCCTTTATACTGGAGTCAGGCATAAAGAAATGGGTTAATAAGCTTGTATCATTGAAATCAATAATTGCTAGTAGTGTGTTGACATGCTTGCTGCACTTTTTACTGATACTAATACATGCATAATATTTGACTTGTGGAAACAGACTGAAAAATGTGGGTTTCATCAGATTTCAGGTTGGGTTCTCCAAAAGCAGAGCCTTACACAAGGATTTTGTGCTTGTGGCTCATTGAGGGTATTTTCACAAAACAAAAGACAACCAACAAGCCAGAGAAGAAAAAACTCCCATCATCATAAGGAAGGGAGCTAAGTAGAATAAGGCAGGGGAAGGGACAAAGCAAGGTAAAGTCTAAACATGGTCTGTTCCAAGGGGGGCTCTGGGTCATAAAAGCACCACAGACTTGTCTGGCCTTGAGGCAACTAAATAGGTCAGTAGCCAGTAAGATGGCTACTTATTTTGGGGGAGGGAGGTGAGGGAGGACTATAACTTCCCTCCCCAGGTGACTGCTATCAGTCTGGGGTGAATTTTTCAGAGAAGAAGGCAGCTGTGAGCTGCTAGTAGCCAACACTCACTGAAGCTGAGGAATTAGTGCGCAGGTCTGTTAAAGAGTGTGTGGGTGGGGCACACAGTGTCTTCAACCTACCATCAGATGAACAAATCTAAGTTTTCAGGAGAACTTTCTTACTGTCATATGTATGTATCGGCAACACGATGTATTGTGTTTAGTGCAATAGTAAGCCTCCTCTTCATAGCCCACAGTATTGCTGTCCAGTAGAATATAAAATGGAAAATAAAAGTATTTTTAAATTTTCTAGTTGCCTCATTAAAAATTAACATGAAACAGATGTACTTAAATAATATATTTCACTTTAATTCAATATATCCAAACATGATCATCCTAATATGTAATTAATCTAAACTTTATTAATGACATTTTCATTCTTATTTTAGCAGTAACTGTTCAAAATCTGGGGTGATTTTAAAATGTAGTTGAGGGCTATTATATTGAACAGCACTGGACCTCAGAGTCTATAGGAGTGGTCGACTTCAAAGCTGTTGCTTTGTTGTCAGATCTTAAGCAATAAATTCTGATTTTATTCTTCATTGACAGCATACACTTGAGGAAGTAGGGTAAAGTGATAGGCATTCCTTTTAGGAGAAGTAGGGAAACATGGGCTTTGGAGTTAAGTAGGCCTGGTTCTAAATTCTCATTCTGCTACTTCTGATCTTGGCTAATGTATTTGCCCCAATTTATTAGACTCTGTTTCCTCAAATGAGAAATAGCATAGTATTTACACGGCAGAGTTGAGCATTAAAGAAAATGTGCCCTAAGTTTCCAATGCACACCTGGTCTGAAAGAGGTGCTCAGTAAGCCAGCAGTTAGTGCCTTCTCCTATGGCTGATGGAGTGTGTGTCTCCATGTGGAGAAGAAATGTAGATTAATCTTCCCCCATTTTCTCTCACTTCTGTGCTCCCCATCTCTTCATTACTTTTCTTATTTTTCACTGCATATTCTCACTTTCTGCTTTCTTTCCTATTCTGTATCTTTTCATTCAAAAATGAATTTATTATCATTCTTATGTTTGTTTAGAGATAGTGTCTTGCTATGTTGCCCATGCTGAATTTGAACACCTGTGCTTTAAGTAATTGATCCTCCCACATCAGCCTCCTGAATAGCTGGGACTATAGACGCTCACCACAACACTCAGCTTTCACTCACAAATTTAAATAAAACATTGTTTTGAGGCTAAATTATTTTATTACAAAGATTTTCAAAGATTAAAACTGCCTTAGAGGCCTAGTTCAAGTCTCATCTTATTTTAGAAATGAAGACACTTGTTTGAATGCTTCTTTCCTTTCTTGTTTCCTTCCTTCCCTTTCTCTGTGTGCTGGCTCCCCTCTGTAAGCTCATGGTCTTCACTATGAAAATCGTCTTGGGTTTGATGTTGGTTATTTTTGCAAGGCAGACCACTGGAACCATAGTTTAACAAATAAAAGATCAGCTCCTCTTACACTTTATGCCAAAACAAGCCTTGTGAGCATTACAGAAAAACAATCAACAAACATTACTTCCATGATTAATCACTGCAATGAATATTAATAATACAGCTGATATGAGCTCAGCTTTCTTTCATTTACTAACATTGAAGGTTCTTAAATGTTTGCAATTTAGTTCACATGCTTCTTTTTAAGTTAGTTTATTTTTTGCTTGACTAATGCTCTAGGAAAGAAAAACAGCCAAATCTGAGTGGCTTTGCAATTGGTAGCGGTCTTATGTAAACAGAAGCCTTCATATATATTGTAAATTTGCCCATGGTTCACACTTATTAAGTGTTCTCAGTGAACTATGAGCACATTTACAACACTGGGCAACACTGTCCAATAGAAATATAAGGTTGATCACATGTGTAATTTTAAATTTTCTAGTAGCCACATTAAAAAGTAAAAAACAAAAATTAATGTAAAAAATATATTTTATCTAACTTAATATGATCCAATAAGTAACATATTTTCTCAGTACATCTATAGCCAACCCTCCTAGGTTTTCTTGAAGAAAATGAAAATTGTATTCTGAATGATTTACAGAAGTCAAGCCCCATTATAGTAAGCAAAACTTGATAGACAACTTCTCCAACTCTGAACATGGGATGGTCAAAGCAAGGTTAGACCTATGATAATTAGGGTGGTCAGGTTCAGATACATCTAACATCTGGAGGTTGTGTAGGAGGGCAGAAAGTCATGCTTAGACAAGGAATGAGCTAATTAATGATCCTATTTAAAGGTCAGCCATTTACTTTTTCAATAGCCTAGTGACATTTATCCTAAGTCACTTAAGAAATGTTATAAAATGTCACAGATTCATGTAGCATTGCCATATGGAGGGCTTGGATCCTAAAATTGGTCTGCACAGGACTGTGTCTCTATATTGATAATATAATCAGAGGAAGCTGTTTCGGTTAGAACAGGAATTGCAAGTTAGCATCAGCATTTTGACAGCTTAATTTTATTCAGTACTCTAATTCTCTGCAGAACTTATAGATCCTCATACTGATTTGCCAGAATGGGGGAATTTTGTCCATTAAAATGTGATTTAGGATTGGGAGCACAAAGTGGCCTTCTAAGATCTCATGCCAGAGACTGACACAGATACAAGGGAATGGATGAATTTAGGGTGTCAAATTGTTGATGCATTCACACTTTTAATATTTGACAGGACTACAAACAAAAACGTTTTTCTGTGTAGTAAATTAATTCTATTACTTACTAGATAAATTCCCTTAAGTAATGGAGATTGTGAAAAATGTTACAGAAGTTCTAGAGGAGGATCAAAGTTGAGGAGGAAGTAACAGTGACCAGAGTTGGAAAATAACAACTATTAAGGTGGAACCAAAAAACTCAGAAGACTGACAAAATGTCAGACTAGCAAATGTGGTAGACATTTTCTGTGGCCATCCATCATCCTGTTTATCTTCTTTTGGCAGTATTACCCTGAATTCCATAGGAAAAATATTTCTTCCCCATTGCATAGTATCTGTGGTAGGATTGTCAACCACATGTTCTTGCACTGCATTACCCTAGGAAAGTAGTGGTCTCATGTTCCAAGCCATGTTGATTGGTCTTTCCATCCTGACTTTCTGAGTTCTGAGTGGACAGATTCAATGGCAGAAAAATGACTTGGAACTGATTAATTCTGGGAGCATGCTCTGAAGAGACCATAATCATTTTCTTCCTAGAACCCCTGTTCTGTTCAGTTTCAATTCCAGTTTCTAAGTTTTCCTTTGACTAAGAGTTACACAGTATCCTTCCAATAAATTCCCTTTTGTATACGGCAACTAGAGCCATATTATTAGCTTATCACAGGAGTAAGCAAACCATAGCCCAGGGTTCAATATGGCCCACCACCTATATTTTGCAAATAAAGTTTTATTAGAACCCATAAATGTACATGCATTTAAGTATTATCTATGCTTACATGCCATAACAACTGAAGTGAGTAGTTGTGATAGAAATCTTACGACCCAAGAACCTAAAATATTTAACACCTGGTCTTTTAAGAAAAAAATTGCTTACCCCTAGCTTATCAAATGTCTTAGATTGAGTTGTCTCAGAAGCAGACCCTGAAACAAACATTTGATTGCTAGTAGTTTACAAGTTGATCCCATGAGGAGTGAGGAAGTGAGATAAGGAAGAAAACGAAGCAATGAACCCTACATTCCCAAGCAGGTTCCTGCAGTGTGCAAATAGCTCAATACCATTGGAAAACAGTGTAGAAATGTTTCAGAGTTTTTCCACCTGTCGATTGAGTGAGACAGGGTATTTACATACTTACTCCTGAGGCCAGCTTGCAAAGTCATTGACTCTCCTGGGCCTGCCTGGAAATTAGCAGAATGGGCTTCACCGGCAGGACAAAAGCTCTGTGGCACACAGCACCTCTTGCCCCAATTATAGAAGCCTTAGAGTTATAATGCCCAGAAATGGTGAGTGCTGAGAGCTTTATAAGCAGGGCACAAATAGTGTCTGCCACTCCAAAAATCTTAGCTGGTAGACAAGTTAGAAAACAAGCTCTTGGTGAGATTAATGCCCCTTCTCTTTTCCAGGGAACATAATTGTGTTAGTTCCATCATGATGAATGCAACTAACTCCTTGGGGAGGATGGAGTTGGGGAATATGTATATTAGAAAAAAAAATTAGCATTAGAGCCTAGGAAGTTGTATTTTGGTCCTGCTTTGGATTCTATTATTTATTGGCTATGGTAAACTTTAACCAAGTTATCTTTTTTCTCTGGGTATCTCAACCTTCAGCAAACTGGTAGGGGTTTATTTACAGAACAGTTCAGCAGGATTCCAAGAGAATGAGCAGAAGAATGTAAACTCTTGAGGCCTGGGCTCAGCTCTGGCACCCCAAAACTTCCATTGTATTCTACGGCTAAAGCAAAATACAAAAACCAGGTCATATTCAAAGGAAGGGGGAGATAAACCACATTGCACGCCACTATTTTGCAGTTATACTTCATTGCAAAGGGGTATGGACACACAGAGAAATGGAGAATGGGAGCTATTTTGCAGTTTGCTGTACAAGCCACGGCAGACTGCACATGGATAGTTGTACCACTGCACGCCCTAGTGTGTGAGTACAATTTCTCTTCAAGTTCCTTTTCTGCTGAACTGTTTTTTTGTTTTTGTTTTTGTTTTTTGTTCTTTGTTTTTGAGACAGAGTCCACCTCCTGGGTTCAAGCAATTCTCCTGCCTCAGTCTCCCGAGTAGCTGGGACTACAGGTGCACGCCAGCATGCCCAATTAATTTTTGTATTTTTGGTAGAGACGGGGTTTCACCATGTTGGCCAGGATGGTCTTGATTTCTTGAACTCGTGATCTGCCCGCCTTGGCCTCCCAAAATGCTGGCATTACAGATGTAAGCCACTGTACCTTACCTGCTATGAGTTCTTCTATTAAATACTTTGAAAATTTAGGAACAGACAGCAGTCAGGTTCATGGTGTTCTCAATAGGGCAGACTTCTCCAACTGTCCCCTGAACCTTGTAGTTATGTGATCAAAAAGCAAATATTTTATCTTTTAACCCTCTAACAGAAATATTATGGGTATATATATACACCCATAATATTTTATATATATATAAATATTTTATATATATAAATATTAATATTTTACAATATATAATGTATATAATAATATAATATATAATGTATATAATAATATAATATATATCATATAATGTATATAATAATATAATATATAATATTATATAATGTATATAATATAATATATAATACATAATATCATATCATGTATATAATATAATATATAATGTATATAATATAATATATAATATTATATAATGTATATAATATAATATATAATATATAATGTATATAATAAAATATATAATATATAATGTATATAATAATATAATATATAATATATAAAGTATATAATAATATAACATATAGTATTACATAATGTATATAATAATATAATATATATAAATAATAATTTATATATATATATATATATATAAAACCTTTCTTCTTGGGGATATCTTTCCCCTTGTTAATAGAATATGGAAATAATCAGAACAAATAGTTTCTCCTTACCAGGGATATAGCATTTGAGTGCCAGAGTTAAGGACCAGAAACTAGAAGTTTTCAGTTCATTGGCACAGTTATACCTAAAATAAGAAGCACTGAATTCATTATTCATGCTTCCTGGCTGTCATTTTTGATTTGGGCATCCAGTCTCAAGGAAAGAGTTAGCATGGCAAGGAAGCTGGAAAACACATGGGCTGTTGAGTCAAATGGGCTATATTCCATCTACCCCTTGCTAGCTATTTACTTTGTAGTGAAGGGGACATTCCATCTTGAACCCCAGGCTGGCTGACATTTTAGGGTGTATTAGGGGGAGATAGTAGAGCAGGAACAATTCAGGCATGTCTGTAGGGAAAATTTATCCTAGGGAAGTTGAAGTTTAGATCCACAGGCTTGGGCCCAAATTTATCCTAGGGATCCACAGGCTTGGGCCCTACTGATTATTTCATTGTAAGAGATAGGGGATGTCTTGAATGGAAAGCTCATTGTCCGTACTTAGACTTGTCTTCTTGCCCAGCACTATGGACTTAGAGCTAAGCTCCATGGAGAGGAGGCTTCAAGTAAAATTCTGAGGGTTGTTACCCCTATCTGCAAGACATTAGAGTTTCTGGTAGCAATGCTGGTACTTCTCTAATAGGAGAGGCACAAAAGGAAGATGAACACAGCATAACTTGCAGGTGGAGAGGGCTTCAGATGACAGGCCAGAGCAAGAAGTGTGGAGAAAACCAAGGAATTAGAGAGCAATGGATACCAGCTTTTCCCTAGAAAATGGCAGCAGCAGAGTAGGGTCTGGGGACCTTGTCCAGCTAAGATGTCAGCAGACGTCACTGACAGTATCCAGATAGATTGAGGAGGAATAAGTCAGCACACATGAGACACTCTCTGGGGGCTAATTTTCAGTAAAGTTTTTGTCAGAAGAGGGCATCCTTCATTGGCAGCTGGTGCAACTGGTGTTAACGTCAGAGAAATATGGATTCTGAATGACTATGTCATGCCAGAGGAAAAAGGCATGGAGCTCGTGCCAACATGTACAGCACTATGGTTGGCAAGTCATTATACCTACCTAAAAAGAGCCCAGAGTCCAGTGGGAGAGACAAGATTGTGAGAGATCTATTCATTAAGGTTGGCAGCAAGGGCAGGGGGGTGGAAAGGAGATCAAGGCAACTCCACCTGGCTGGAACTGGGATGGTCAGGCAAAGCTTCAAAGTGCAATGTGGGCACAGTGCTTGAAGGGTGAACAGCAGTTTGTCAAGCAAAACAGGATCTGCGAATGTGTGCATATGCACGTGTACACACGTGTGCATGCTCTCTTTTACTTCCCTGTGCCTAAGTCTCATCTCCAGCTTGGGGTTATTTATGCCCTGTGTGTTGGTTGTGAGAATGGAGCACAATAACATATGTAAAAATTCCTTTGCAAATGATCAAGTATTAAAAAGGTCATTTAATGATGATTAAAGTAGTACAGTGAAAGCCTTGTTAATACTGTATCATCCAATCAAGTCTGTGGTAATGGATAATATTCCTGAAGAGTTTAATATGTCACAAGCTTTTTTCTGAGAGCTTTATATGAATTAATTCAAATTACTCCTCACAATATTCCTTGATAGGGGTACTAATATTATTTCCATTTTGTAGATGATACAACAGAGGCACAGACAGGCTTAATCAGATCACATTGCCAGTGAATAATGGATCCAGGATTCAAGTTGGCATTTTGACCCAAAACTGCAGCCTTAACCATGATGACACACTGTCCCTCTATGTATTATTTCTAATGCTGCCTGACGCACATATTCTAGCTACCACATAATAAACATTCATTGATTATTACTACCTGTCTGTAATTCTAATTACTGCAGATATTGCATTGAGCAAAACAAATTTTTTTCCCTCAAGGAGCTGACTCTATCTTCTATCCTAATGAAGGATACATATAATTAGCAGGTAAATAATATGTCCAGCTGTGAAAAATTCTAAGAAGCAAAAGCAAAGCAGGCAAAGGGCAGAGATGGAGAGAATGTGATGTTAGCTAGAGTAGATAGAGGGGCTGTCTCTCATGTGATGAGGAAGGATAAAGAAGGGTTGAAGGAATTTGTCTGTCTAGAGAAAGAACATTCCAGGCAGAGGAATGGATGCTAAGACCCTAAGATGGGATGGTGTTTTTAGTGTTTAAGGCATCATATGATGGCAAACATGGATAAAAGGGAGGGAGCGGCTGGGTGCGGTGGCTCACACATGTAATCCCAGCATTTTGGGAGACCAAGGCGGGCAGATCACCTGAGGTGGGGAGTTCGAGACCAGCCTGACCAACATGGAGAAACCCTGTTTCTACTAAAAATGTAAAATTAGCCGGGCATGGTGGCACATGCCTGTAATCCCAGCTACTGGGGAGGCTAAGACAGGAGAATCACTTGAACCTGGGAGGCAGAGGTTGCAGTAAGCTGAGATCACGCCATTGCACTCTAGCCTGGGCAACAAGAACAAAACTCCATCTCAAAAGGAAAAAAAAATAGGAAAAGGGCAAGGACAAGAATGATAGAAGATATGAGAGACATAGCAGAGGCAAGATCCTGCATGTCTGCGTGGTTAGATTTTTATTTTTATTCAGAGTGATATGGGAAGCACTGAAACTTACAATGTCCTGGCATGGGTTGCTTTTTTTTTTTTTTTTTTTTTTTTTAAGATGGAGTCTTGCTCTGTTGCCCAGGCTGGAGTGCAGTGTTGCGATCTCAGCTCACTTCAACCTCTACATTCTGGGTTCAAGCAATTCCCCTGCCTCGGCCTCCCCAGTAGCTGGGACTACAGGTGCCAGCCACCACACCCAGCTAATTTTTTGTATTTTAGTAGAGACAGGGTTTCACCATGTTGGCCAGGATGGTCTCAATCTCCTGACCTCGTGATCCACCCACCTTGGCTTCCCAAAGTGTTTGCTTTTTTAAAGGATTATTCTGGCTGGTATTTGAAGGAAAACTATAGGAATGCTGAGGTGGAGCAGGGAGATCAGTTAGGAGACAGTGACAAAAGCCCTGGAAAGAGATGATGGCTCAAACTCAGAGTCATATTGGTGGAGATGTAGAGAAATAGGCAGAGTCTAGGCGTACTCTGAAAATAGATAGCAAGACCAGATGGAAGGATAAGTGGGGAAAAAAGGGAATTAAGAGTGCTTTCAAATTTTCGCATGAGAGAAATTCTATGAAACATGGAATTGCAATTTATTGAGAGGTACGGCTGATGGACTAGGAATTTGATTGTGAATATAGAGTTAGGGCTTATGTGTATACAATTTGAAATGTTTCTTAGTTATGGAAGTGGAGGCAGTAAGTAGGCAGCTAGAAATAAGGATCTGTACTTCAGAGGAGAAATTTTAAATGTGTGTGTCATTACTTGTAGACGGCACTGAAGTAATGAAACTAAATGAAATTACTTAAAAATTCCCATGGCTGTGAAACCCAAGGCCTGAGCTTTGAGACATTTTGGTGTTCATAAATATGGAACATAAGGGGCAGCCAGCTGATGAGATTCAGAAGGAGCAGCCAAGGAAGGAAAATGAGAACCAAAGGTGACACTTTGGAGGCAAAAGGAAGAACATGTTTGAAGGAGAAGAGATGACTGAAAAACTGTATTAAATATTGCAAACAAAATAGATAAGATGACATCTAAGAGTTGATATCTAAAACTGGCAACACAGAGGTCATTGGAGGCTTGATAAAAGAAGTTTTGTGGAGAGCATAGGAAGAAAGGTTGAGGAGGCAGCAAACTTTTGAGGAGTTTGCCATAAAAGAAAAGAGAAAATGGGTCAATAACTGGGGAGGATTTTGAGATCAAGGGAGAGGTTTGTTGTAAGATGAACAACTTTAATGAGAATATTTTAATGCTGATGAGAATGGTTCATGACAGAGGGAGAGAGAAAGAGATTTCCTATATTGCAGTAGAGAAGATGAATAATGAAAAAAAAAGGATTCCTTGAGGAATAAGAGGAAATGAAATCTAGAATAGAATGGAAGAAATGGAGGATGTATCTTGGGTAAAGCACAAATATATTTTCTATTGTAACAGGGGGAAGAAAGAGTATATACATACAGATGTGAGTAGACTGACAGACTTGTAGTAGCAAGAGAAAGTTCTATACTGCTTGCTTCTGTTACTCAATAAAATAATCAGCCAGGACATTGGCTGAGATTAGGGACGTGGAAGGAAGTTGGAAATTTAAGGAAAAACAAAGAGTGAACGGAATTTTAGGGGCATGAATGAGTAAATTGTATAAGAAAATATGGTAGGATTGATGGGCAGCTAATGGTCCCTAGGTTTGCATGAGACCAGTCAGTGGCCATTGTGGGATTTTTCTCTAGCTATATTAAGCCACTGAGATGCAGATGCAAAGTAGTCGAAGAATTAGACTCAGCTAAGAAGAGTTCTTTATTTCTAATCAGACGAGTATAATGGAAGCAGATAGGAGAAAGGTAGTTGAAAATGTAATCAAAAGACAATTAGAATCACCTATTATATTTCAGAAATAAAATAGATAATTTCAGCTTGATGACTGGGTGATTATTACTGGGAAGATAACTATTGTTATTAATATTTTTGTCTGTTGTTTAATGGTATTTTGCCTAGCATGTGTTAGGTGAGGGGAGGCGACAGGAAGCCCTCTTTCTCACTTTTTAAAAAAATAGACAATTTACAATAATTCAATCATTTTAGTGATGAATGTGGTTTAAGTTCTATGGATATTTGTTGAATACTTATATGTGCCAGATGCCATCCTAGGCAGTGGGAGTACAGACAGATACAATATCTAGTGAATGAAGTCAAATGAGTGTGTAAACTATAGCGTGGTAAACACAGTGGAGGAGGTATGTGCAGGGGCCTTCTGGTAGAAACTGATCAAAGGGATTTAGATATTCCTGAGGATGGAGAAGGCTTTCTGAGGGTAATGATTAGTGAGATGAATGTTATGAATAGGAGACAACCAAGTGGGGAATATTGGGATGGGGGAGTTAGAAAGGGCATTTCTAATTCAGGGAATGTCATAAACCAGGGCTGAAGGTTTGTAAGAATGGAGTCAGTTCAGGGAATTCAAGGTACAGTGGTTTGATGGCTGAAATGTGGAATACTGTAAGTTAGTGATGACATGTTAGGCTGAAGAATAAATGGGCCCCAGATAATGAAGGGCCTCCATATGTTATACAGAAAAGCTTGAATTACTGTAAGGACAGTGATCGGTCACTAAAGACACTTAAGCAGGGAAGTGATGTGGTCAGCCTATTTTGCATTTTAGAAGTGTCACTTTGTGCTGTGTGAAAACTACATTGAAGAGAATGGTAATACTTTAAGCAGAAGCCAAGTTCAGAAGTTCCTAAAACATTTTAGGTAGAACATGGGCTCACCCAATGGATCTTTGAAATGGTTAGAAGGGAAGAAGCCAGCTCCACAGATGTTCAGTAGAAAAAGTCAACAGAACTTATGCATATAGTGGCAGACCTGGAGGAGTGGGCAGCCAA
Organism: Pan troglodytes; assembly: GCF_028858775.2. Lineage (NCBI taxonomy): Eukaryota > Metazoa > Chordata > Mammalia > Primates > Hominidae > Pan > Pan troglodytes. The sequence continues at coordinate 38,516,344 of NC_086015.1, forward strand.
CTCTGAGTTCCTAGCTCAGGCTGACTGGGCTAGAGGTCCATTCATCCAGGCAGAGAGTGTAAGAGTGGGCTCCACTTTGTTAATGCTCATTGTGACACAGGCTTCCATGTATTTCCCAAATTTCTTTCCTTTTCTTCCTGTACATAGTTAAACTCTATTTTTCATTCTCTCCTGAGTTGGGTGGGGCTATATTACAGAATTTTGGTCAGTGGAATACTGTTGGAAGTGATATATGTCACTTTCAACTCAATTAGGTATGATCTTCCATGCACGTTCTCTTTTCCATCAGTTCACTAGAGGCAATGGATTCAGCAGAACACTTTGAGCCTAAAGGATGGTAGAGCCACTGGAAAGAAGAAATCTTCCATTGGTATAAATTACTGTGTAGAGCAGAGACCCTGGACCCTGTTACTATCCCTAACCTGGACTGTGACATTAGTGTGAGGAAAACCTTTATAGTATTAAGAAATTGAAATTTTGGCACTATTTGTTTTAGTAAGTAGCCTACCATGACTACTATGACCAATAAACTTGGATTCACACAGTTAGAAAGTATGGTTCTGAAGATCATAAGACTGAGAATCAATAGCTTTATTTCTTTTCCACCCCCTACCTTCAGGTTACCTTTGAACCCCTGTTAGATATCATTTAATTACCTTTCTTGGTGGACTATACAACTTTTTATTTAGTTATTCAAGTCAAAATCCTGGTTCTAGTTCTCTACTTTTCTCTTTCCATCCAAAAGGGAGTCCATGACTAATCCTGCTACTTCTGCCTCCTTCACCTCTTGTGTATCTGCTTTATTGCTTCTTTATTTCCAAGCTACCTCACTCATAATTTTTTTTACAAGGAAGCTAAATTTCAGTTGGTTGAGGCAAAAAAGAGAGAAAGGGACTGAAGCTACCAAGAGAGAACATATCTTTTAGGAGCCTGGCTATGAAGAAGAAAAGGGGCTATAACTGGAAGAGGACAGAAGGCTAAGGGAGTTTTATAAGTTGGAAGATACATACACATTGATTTGTTTGGGTAATATCAAAGATGTAGGCTTAAAGAGAATAACTGCTGAAGTACAACTTCAAATTAGGTAAGAAATGGGATGGTGGAATAGGTCTTGAATTGGAGCCAAATAGCAGGAATGTGGTAGAGATGAGCTCAAATTTGAGCTCAAAGTTTTAGGTATGGATAAGAAGATGAATGATCGAAGACTGATGCTTCAGTATATTCTTCTTTGAAGAACAAATCCAAACCATCTGATGTGAGTGAAAATTCAGAGTGGAGAGTGGGTCAGGATAGTTATTTATGGTGACATGGGAGAAAGAGGTGTTGGGGGGAGAAAAAAATGAGCTGAAAAAGGGAGGAAATAATAAACATCTTTGTTGCTGATGCCAATATTTTTGTTTGCAATATTTTATCCACCAGTTGCTCAGGAGCCTGGGTAAAAAGTTGGGCAAAGTAGAAAATTAGGTTTATCTAGAGGCAGAGATTATTATAAAGAGGATGCTGCTAGAATGACACCAAAGGAAATTAGTGGGTACTGGTAAGAAATATACAAATTATCCACTATATTTTTCATTTAAGTAGGAAATCAAGGGATGGTGAGAAGAGTTGATTGGCATAAAAACATAAAGGGGAGAATGAGGTAAAAGAGCAAGTGTCATGATACTAAGGGAGACAGTGCTGGGAGTAAGGAAGGTTGCAGTCTAGAAGCACATATACTGACATGGATTTGGTGTGAGTTGCTGGAGTGGAAAGTGGCACTAGATGTCTGGAGTTCAAGCAGTTATGGAATTTAAAGGACAGGCTTGGCCTTGGCCTTGGTGACTATTTATTATTCCAGAAATTAAATTTATACTTAGAGCAGAGTTTCTCAACAGCAGTACTATCAAAATTTTGGGTCAGATAATTATTTGGTGGGGGTGGGAGAACTATGTATACGGGATGTTTAGCAGCATCACTGGCCTCACTAGATGCCAGTAGCTCATCCCCCTCTGGTTGAGACAATAAATGTCTTCAGGTAGTGTCAAATGATTTCTAGGGGCAAAATTGTCCCCCAGTTCACAACTACTGTCATAGACACCACTGACTTAGAATGAGGATGAGAGGGTCTCCATTTCTTGGGGCATTCAATAGGGTTCTTAGGCTCTAGAAGCAAACAAATATCAACTATGACATAAAAGAAAAAGTTACCCGCTTGTTTGAAAATGCAAGCTTCATTGGACTAAGTATAATTTTAAAGTAAACTTTTATAGGAATTATTTCTGTGGAGATAACACTTATTAGGGTGTATGTGTTCAGGTATATTTGTCAAAAATATTTCTCTTTTCTGTACACTTCACTTACACACCTGTATTTTCTGACAATCTCAGCTACAGGAAGAGCAGAGTGGCTTCAATACTGGGATAATTACCAAGTTCAGCCTAGGACAGTGGTGGCTGAAGCCTGAAATAGTAATTGTAGTCTCATGAGGTTTGCCCACATGCCTGATGCTGGATGTCCCATGTCTCTTCTACCTTTGCAAAATCTTATTTTCTTGTCTTTGTGCTGACCAGTGGGAAGCAGATTACATTTGGACAAGGAAAGAAGCTAAAACTCTGTAGAGTTAATTAACTAACACTGACTTTGAAGCTGAGTCTAGAGAAGTAATCCTACCCACCTTACTTCACCTGAACTGCCCTCTAATTGCCTTGCCTGTGCTTATGATTTCCTCATTTAATTGAAGCTTAAGTCAATTTTTTTCAGTGCTCCAGTTAAGAAATATTACTAGATGTAGCTGAAAGGGATCATCAGGTTAAACCATACAGAATAATTTCTGGGATAAAATTCCGGCAAAGCTGGGGGTAGCAACTTTCTCATATTTTCAAAATGGAAAACAGAAAGAACGGTTGATTGTCAAACTTGTTAGGTAAGCATATGAAAAATGCCTTTAATGGTGCCCTCACTAGGTTCTGTAGGAGGCAGCCTCAGCCTTGCCCCTCAGCAACATCTCCTGGTACCACCCTTTGATTTAGTCATGCCAAGGTCCTCATATATCTTAGAATACACTGTGCCTCTTTTCCTGTACCTTTTATCATGCTGTCATTATCTCTTCCCACAACTCCTGCTCCTCTTATTTGCCTAGTAAATTTCAGTCTTTATTCAAAAAACTTCCTGTGCTTCCTGCTCACTGAAGCATCATGGTCTTCCTTTTGTATTTGCTTTCTTCTCTGGTTTCCCACAGCACCCGACTTGGTAACATATCAACTATCTTGAAATTATTATTTATCTGTCCATTTCTAATGCCGGATTGTGCACTCTGAAAACAGGCATGATATTTTGTTTCCCTTTGTATTTCTTTTTAACATTATACCATCAATTGGTTGTGTTAATCAATAATTAACTATATTTTCCCAGATAGAGGACACTAAGGGGGCCCACCAGCAAAGAGTAGGCAAGAGGTTGTACGTGCATCTTGAATTTTCTCCCAGAGAAGAATAATGTGGCCATATACCTCTACTAACTCAACCATTATGTGATGCAATTACAGTTTCCACACACACAACATCAAAGTAAACTAGTTCTACCATGGACCCCATTCAGCAGGTTTGAGTCTGCCCTTTGGTCTCTGTCATTAACTTCAGCTATGCAGTTGTTGCTGGAGAACACAGAAGCAGGCAGGAACAATGAGGCATGGACATACACCTACTTGTGGGGCAAGTTTAAGGAGACATTTTAATTTTCACTCTTTTTTTAAAACGTGATGTTATGAGAATTTTTATAAGAATCTAGATGGGTGAAAATGGCATGCCTCCCTTATGACCATACTTGCACGTGGATACACATGCACACAGCTTCATAAATACCCACCCAAAGTTCCCTTGATTCATTCTGGCAGCTGTTTTTCTTCTCTGGGCTTAGGAGTAATTCAGCCAGCTATGATAGAAAACTGCTGCTGATAAATGCAGCCCTGGGCTAGTGACCTTTACCAGGAATCATCTATCACCATGACATGAGCCAGCACATGTGGAAAAGTCTGCATATGAATGTGTTGGGGAGAATGGAACAGAACGGAGAGAAGAGAGACACCAATCAGGAACACAGTGAGGGCAGGATGTTTGCTCCATGGATTTGGAGGGTTACTGATTTCCTGGACCAGTTGAATCAGGAGAAAATAAAAAAGAGGTCAAAAGGACAACATACTATCCTCCCACTGCTTGCTCTATCACTGGCCAGTCCCAGTTACTAGCATACTTTTTAGCTTTTTGCTACACACATACTATGTGAATCATGTGCTACTCAGGCAAAAGGAGGATTTTTTTTTTTTTTTTTTTTTTTTTTTTTTTTTTTTTAGTTAGAAGCTAAATTGTTGAGAAAAAGCTTACCCCTTTGAATTAAGGGGTGGATTTAGGCTTTGCAGGGTTCGATGCTTATACAGTTTGTGTGTGTGTATATGTGTATATCTATGTCACAAAACATTTTAAATACAAAATTAGGTATAAAATGAATATTTACTTCTAATGAGAAAAATTATATAAATGATAACTTTAGAATTGCAGAAAAGTACTACAAACACACAAAACCCATAAAAACATACATTTTATTAAAAACTTACCAATTCTTAACTAATTTTGTTGAATAACTGCCATTGTATTTATGTATATATGTCAATATAGATATATATTTCAATGTTTATATAAATCAATGAAATTATATAAAACTATTATATTCTGAAATTAATTCTGTAATAAATACAAATAAACATATCCAAGTTGCTGCCATATTATACTGAGATCCATAATTATGTAATCAAATAACACTCATATTATATTAACATGCTGATAAAGATGTGAAGAAAGTTTGTCATTGAAACCTTGTTTCTTCAGGTGGCTTTGCTGTGTGAGATACCATTTTGTGTGCCTTTTATCCACGGTTACTAGACTTTGTCCCATGTATCAGGAATACTAAGGTCCAACTGTTACAGTGGCATATATAAAATATGCAGCTAGACTCAGTGATGTGCTCACTCTTTATTGTACTGCTTCATGTTCGTACCTGACAGACACAGGGATTTGGTTTGATACATTCTATTTAAATGAACATCATTAATAAAGCATGCATTTATGATTGTTTGAGATACCTTATCAAGTATATTTCTGACAAGATACATTTCTCATTTTGACTTGGAATTGATTAGAATGAAATCCTCTGCTTACAAATGTACATGTCCATTGACTGGAAAAACTTTCCACAGTCTAGCTTCTGACTCCACATATTTTAAACCTATTTAGACTCTATCACCCACATACTTCTGTGGCAATAGCTTTGAGATATGTTTATATTATACTTCCACCTCAAGCCCTGTGTCATGATGCCCAGTGAGCTAGCACAACAGGTGGTAAGAGTGTTCCTAGAAGTTATTCCACCTTCTTGAGCAATAACTTAACCACACATGAAAGGGACTATGAGCCACATAAATATGTCCCACTGAACCCAAATTATAAATTATGATGTAAATTTATATTATGTATATATACTCAACCTCTTTCTTAGCAGATCTAAAAATGCACATGGCCACTCTAAAGTCACTTCACATGAATGCAGAGACAGCAGTTTTAACCTACTGTGATTTAAATTTCTCACTTTTGCAATTTTTCTTCAAAGTTTTAGGGTCTTGCAAACACATTGCTACAGCTCCTGCCAGGGCCTTGGAAGAAACCTTGGAAGTAAAGTTTTCTGAAATTTAAGTTTCATTATTATCATTGTAGACCCTTTTGGCCTGAGCTAGAATTCTATGGATTGTCTGACTTGCTGGTTATAGCTTTGGGAGAGATTTCATTCATTCATTCATTCATTCATTCATTCATCTGTCCGTCCATCCATTTGTTCAGGCATAATTATTCTCTCATTTATTCATTTATTTGATTATCTTGCATTTATAAGCTATTATAGCTGAATATATGCTAGTGCCTGTGTGTCATGGAACAGACAGATGGACAAAAACCTGTACAAAAGTTCAGAGAGTCGGCTGGGCGTGGTGTCTCACACCTGTAATTGCTACACTTTGGGAGGCCGAGGCGGGTGGATCATGAGGTCAGGAGTTTAAGATCAGCCTGGCCAACATGGTAAAACCCCATCTCTACTAAAAATACAAAAAAAATTAGCCAGGTGTGTTGGTGCACTCCTGCAATCCCAGCTACTCGGGAGGCTGAGGCAGGAGAATGGCTTGAACCCCAGAGGCAGAGGTTACAGTGAGCGGAGATCACGCCACTGCACTCCAGCCTGGGCGACAGAGCAAGGCTCTGTCTCAAAAAAAAAAAAAAAAAAAAAAAAGTTTATTCCTGCTCTCATAGCTGATTTGTTCTATGGGGTTCAGGCACCTTGCATTTAATCATCTTCCCTTCCAGTGAATCCTGTTTGATCAGCCCATCTTCCTCCTCCAACCACCAAAACAATCAGAAGTTCTCATACATTGGGAAGACAATAGAATTTTGATAGAAGGAAAAATAGAACCTTGTATTCATTTGAGGATCTCTAAGAACTTGAAATAAATGGTGCTTCCATCTACCACTCCAGGTCATGGGTATGTGAGACTTCCCACGAGGGACATAATCCATTCTTGAAGGCTTATAATCTCACTACTGGAAGCTTTTCCTTTTCTCCTATAACCATGGGAAAATTACTTATCTTGATAAACCTCTTCTGTATCTATAAAACCTGGGTAGAATGAGGGAAAATGATAGAGCGTTTGTGGTGTGCTTGGCAAGCAGGGAGGTGTGAATAAAGATAATTTCCTTTTCATTAAAACTTTGGATTTCAGGACAAAAGCATTCTGAAAGAAGATGAGAACAAGTCTTCTTCACAATGCTGTATCTTCATGCAACCTCACATTATTTCATTTATTTCTCATAGCCCCTTGACTTTAATTGAGTGGGACTTCTATGTACAGTTGAGGAAACAGGAGAATGGATAAAAACCAACAAACATTGAGCATCTACCTGTAGTCAAGGTCCTGAAAGCTATATATTGAAATTCCCCATCTGGCTGGTTATCCAGCATGTGACAAATCTTTTAGTAAATCTGTTAATTTAAAATATCTTTCTGGAAATTAAGAATTTTCTGAAGAAAAGGAAAGCTTAGACAAATTGGTAAAATTATTTATTTATTTATTTTTTTTTTTTTGAGGCGGAGTCTCGCTGTCACCCAGGCTGGAGTGCAGTGGCGTGATCTCGGCTCACTGCAAGCTCCGCCTCCTGGGTTCACGCCATTCTCCTGCCTCAGACTCCCGAGTAGCTGGGACTACAGGCGCCTGCCACCACGCCTGGCTAATTTTTTTGTATTTTTAGTAGAGATGGGGTTTCACTGTGTTAGCCAGGATGGTCTCGATCTCCTGACCTCGTGATCCGCCCGCCTCGGCCTTCCAAAGTGCTGAGATTACAGGTGTGAGCCACTGCGCCCAGCCGGTAAAATTATTTAGTCCATGGCCTTGCTCCTTGTACCAACCCAGGTACATGGGATTGTCTGTTTATCAGACATATAGAAAGAGCATACTGTTATTTCCCATTTTCTTCGTTGAATACCAAGTCACCTACAATGCTTTTATTAGGGCAGATTGTATAATATTTGGTCCATATTGTACCAAAGAGAGGGATATTAATTTTCATTTGAGTTGGATCTGAAAACTGCTATGCACACACTGAGTGACATCTCATTTTTCCTGATAATGATGTTGATATGTCTCTGGAAAACCCATATGCTCAGCATTTGCTGTTTCAAACTTGTTCTTCATTAATTATGGCTATACATAAGCTGCCAAAAATTAAGTTCTATGGAGGATTTAAATTTGAACTCAGAAAGAGGGTGGAATTTATATGTAGATGAAGAAACAGATTAAAAGAGATGAAGTTTCCATAACCAAGAAGTAGCAGAGCTAGAAATGAACCATGTTGTTCTGATCTTGAAGTGTGTTTGGAATTTCTATGACACCACACTGCTTCCCATCTCAGAGGAACTGATGAGTACAGAAAGTTTTTGTGGTTTCTGAATGAAGAAAAATCGGATAGAATTTTGCAAGTTGCTATTTCATATGCAAAAGGTTAATTTCAGCTGTTGCAGAGTTTAATCTGGGAATATAGAAAGGATTTGCTTTTAAAAATTTGTAAATATCACCATATCTACATTTTAAGCCTGAAATTATAAGCTTTTACTTTAGCTTGCCTAACATTTTGGGAAATAGATAAGAGAAAGGATTTAAGTGAAGGCCAAGAAACAAAGATAATAATACATTCCTTTTTAAGTGCCCTATACTTTCAGGCATCATTTTTATATACATGATTTCAATGTTTGGTAAATGCTTTTTTGTAAAGGGCTACATAATAAATACTTTAGTCTTTCTGAGCCACATATAGTCTATTTTCCCTCCTTGTCTTCTTTCTTTTTTCCCTCCCTGTGTTCTTCCTTCTTCTTTGTCTTATTCCTCTTCTATTTCCTCTTTCTCTCTTCTTCATTTTCTCTACTTTTCCCCACTTCCTCCTCCTCCTTCTCATTCCTTACAACCCTTTAAAAATATAAAAACGATTCTTAGCTCAGTATCTTTACAAAAACTGGCCACAGAGTGGATTTGCTGCACCGGTTATAGTTAGCTGACCCTTGCCTTATTTCATCATTTTCTTGTAATCCCTTGACATTCTCAGTGTGGGATTTCTAGTTACAGTTGAGGAAACAGGAGAATGGATAAAAACCAATAAACATTCAGTATCTACTTATTCAGTAGAGATAAACTCTATATATGGTCTTTCTTCTTTCTGCAGAATAACCTTGAAAAGTAGGTATTATCTCCCCTTTAGAAGTGAAGAAATGGAGAGTGAGAGAAGTTAAGTTGTTAACATACTTCCCTACAGTTCCAGCCATTTCATGAGTGTTCATTTCCCATGAGGTCTCTGAATCCAGCTCTAATTACTGGACTTCTCAGTGGAAGTACTGAGAGCTGAAATAAGTGTAGGAGTTACTTAGGTGGAGAGCATTCCAGGCAGATGTAATATCAAGTGCAATCGCTATGGTATAATGAAGCACAGAACATTTAAGAAATTGAGAGAAAGCCAGTGAGTTAGACCAGAGACAAAACAATGAAGATCTTGGTGCAAGGTGAAGTTGGAGAAGAATGTGGGGACCAGACCATAGAGGATAATATTAATGATGCTAAGCACTTATAGGTCTTTATCCTAAAAGCAATAGTTGGAGTAAGTGAGCAACATGAAAATATTTGTTTTTTGAAAAGTTATCTCTGGTTGTAGAGTATATAATAGATTAGAAAATGCAAGTGGTCATGGCAAGATCAGTAAAGAGGTTATCTTACCAATATTTATGGGAGACAGTCAGAGCTTGGACTAGGTTAGTAGTCATGAGATGAAAGGAAGTAGATAAATTTGAGAGAGATTTACTTGGAAGCAAAACTCACAGAATTTGATGGTGAATGAATTAGATGTGGGCACTGAAGGCAGAAAGGAATTAAGGATGATTTAGTTTTCTGACTTGGACATTTGAGATGATGTTGGTGTTTATTGAGGTGGAAAATATAATACCTGGCAAGATATATGGATACGTAAAAAGCTGCTATTAATGGGAACTGAATAATTAGGTTAGAGGTGAGGAAAGGAGACTTACATTTTTAAAACCACTTTCCCTTTTACAAGGTTGTACCACTGTTCTTTTCACAGTACACTGATGTAGATAAAAATACGTTGAAATATATTAAGCACTTAAAATGTGTAAGTTTGCCTCATTTTCTGCTCCTTTCCCTTCTTTCTCTTTTCCTTATAGTGGTTAAGAGCATGGCCTCTACTGAAAAAGTCTTGAGTTTGGTTGGGTAACGTTGGGTCATTTAATTAATCTCCCTAAGTTTCAATGTTTTATCTAAAAAATGAAACCCACTCATAGGGTTGTTATAGAGGTTAAATAAGTTAATGCATGAAAACTGTTTATGCTCATGCTTGACAGATGATAGACAAATATCTCCACTTCCCTACTCCTCATCTTTCTTCTCCCCTTTTCTGTCTTCCTCTTCCCCTTGTCTTCTCCCTTTCCTCTTTCTCTTCCTCCTCCTCCTCCTCCTCTTCTTCATTGCATAAACAGTTATTCAGGTATGGTTTTTGGTTTTATTTTTTCTCAAAACCAGAGAGCTTTGTATTCTCAGAAAATTAGTTTATACCTCAGTAATGTTTTTCCAAGGGATAAATTTTCTTCCTATTTTCTCCGACATAAGTGCATATGGTTCACATGTGCATAATGTAATATGGCTAAGTGTTTGCTCAAGGTAGAACCCTCTTAAGGGCATATCTCTTAGGGCCTTGACATAGTGCTCTGGATAGGTTCATCTTGGATGTGCTTATCTCTCAAACATCCTTTTATTTGTGAACCAGTCATTCTTATCTTCTGCTGGATCTGAATTAGTTTATTAGTTCAAAAGATCTATAGCACACCTACTATTATCCTTATTTTTTAAGTTTACACAAACATGCATAATAGTACTGTATTCCCAAATGATTTATTTTATTTTATTTTTTAGTAACAGTCTTGCCGTGTTACCCAGGTTGGAGTGCAGTGGTGTGATCATGGCTCACTGCAGCCTTCAACTCCTTGGCTTAAGCTATCCTCCTCTCTCAGCCTCCCAAGTAGCTAGGACTACTGGCATGTGCCACCATATCTGGCTAACTGTAAAATTTTTTGTAGAGGTGGGGTTTTGCTATGTTGCCCAGGTTGGTCTTGAACTCCTGGCCTTAAGAGATCCTCCTACTTTGGCCTCTCAAAGCTCTGGGATTACAAGCAGAAGCCACTAAATGTGTCATATCCCCAAATGATTGAGAATAGAGTTCCTTAACAATTTTTTTTTTTCTTAAACAACATTGGTGGTGATGAGGTTAGTGGTATAGTGAACATGCATGAAATGACAGGCTCAGAAAACCTTGAGTGAGAGACTGATTCCTGATAAACAGGATTGTTTGTGAAAGTTTCACCATAAACTTCCCAAGGGAAGACCACAAGATGCTGGCCAACCGTACTCCTCTCAGGACAAGCCATGTCTGATCTCCACTAGTAACACATGGAAACAGGAGGTCAAGCAGACGGGAAAGTTCACACACAAAAAGAGCACTGGGGAAGTTGGCAAGCTCATCTTTTCTCTCCTGCAACTCTTGCTTCTGTCTTTAACACATTGATTGGATCAAGCTTGAGTCTCTTTGATCCTCCTGACACCCTGCTTACTATTGTTTATTTAGCTTATGATTCTTCTGCCTCTAAGGTAAATCTTTATACTGCATGAATCAATAGGCTACAGGGGCCTTAATTAAAGCTGAAGAATAAAATTGATACTGGAAACTAAATTCCTCCCATGTCTAGAAGAGCAGGAAATGTTATTACCCATGGAGGCCTTTATATTGCTTTCCATTGTCACTTCTGAAGTTGAGTGAAACATTGGGTATCCCATGGTAGATTTCTTGGACACAGATTAGATGCATAGATGGCCATGTGAAGAAAAATGGGGTCTTTTAACAAGTCTCCTGGATACTTAAATGTCTCTCTACAGGAATCAACATCCAGTATACTGGTGGGTGTTTAATATAAAGTCTGAATGCTTCTTGAACTGCAAAAGAAACCACAAATCAGGGTTTTAGGTCCTGTCTCAGGTACAGAAAGATAAAATTGCACGACATGTGGGAGCATAGTATGCAAAGATTTTGATTTCACGAATTTAGCTATCTCTAGAGGTTTTATTTTATTATTATTATACTTTAAGTTTTAGGGTACATGTGCACAATGTGCAGGTTTGTTACGTATGTATAAATGTGCCATGTTGGTGTGCTGCACCCATTAACTCGTCCTTTAGCATTAGATATATCTCCTAATGCTATCCCTCTCCCCTCCCCCCACCCCACAACCGTCCCTAGTGTGTGATGTTCCCCTTCCTGTGTCCATGTGTTCTCATTGTTCAATTCTCACCTATGAGTGAGAACATGCGGTGTTTGGTTTTTTGTCCTTGCGATAGTTTGCTCAGAATGATGGTTTCCAGTTTCATCCATGTCCCTACAAAGGACATGAACTCATCATTTTTTATGGCTGTATAGTATTCCATGGTGTATATGGTGTATATGTGCCACATTTTCTTAATCCAGTCTATCGTTGTTGGACATTTAGGTTGGTTCCAAGTCTTTGCTATTGTGAATAGTGCCGCTATAAACATACGTGTGCATGTGTCTTTATAGCAGCATGATTTATAATCCTTTGGGTATATACCCGTAATGGGATGGCTGGGTCAAATGGTATTTCTAGTTCTAGATCCCTGAGGAATCGCCACACTGACTTCCACAATGGTTGAACTAGTTTACAGTCCCACCAACAGTGTGAAAGTGTTCCTATTTCTCCACATCCTTTGCATATGTCTTTTGAATGAGCCATTTATCCTCCGTGCTGGTGGTAGGACCTGTCCCCAGTCATGGTACTGAAAGGAAAGATGACCTTAGGGATCAGGATAAATATGATCAGAATCACAGGACAGAGGAGCTGTTTCTACTGAATTCTATTTAAACACACAAGAGCTGGGAGTAAAGCTCATATGTATGCTCACATACTCTGCATCCAACTATTCTTTTCCTTCTATCTAGAAGAGATCTCATTTTTAAGACCTGGCCTGGTTCACAAAGATAAGAGTGGAGATAGAGGTGAGATTCTACAGGCTCTCATCACTTGTATCTTGATGAAATTGTTGTAGGTACATGCCATAGCAGGCCCTGAGCTTGCTATTACCTGAGATGACTTAATGCAAATCTAGTGGAAGTCGTCTTTGTGAACCAGGTTAAAGTTGGTATGCATGCCTGGGTCTGTTCAGCAGGATGAATGAATGCAGACCTACTCTCTTCATTCTGTCACTTATTGATTCATCTTACATACATTTATTTAGTTTGCATCAGTGTGAGAAATTCCCTACTCTGAAAATATTAAGGAGATGTAGAGATGAATAAGTCAGGGCCTCTTTCCTCTAAATGGTTACGATGTAGCGGAGATAATGACTCTAAATTACTTAATTATGACACAAGGTGAAATGATACAAGTAGAGGCACACACATCATGCTCTAAAAGTGTAGAGAAGTGTATTGGAGAAATAAATGACATCCTTTGAGCATTTATTCCATGAACGACGCTAAACGTTTTATTTATATTATACCTTCACATTCATGAATAATCCTGGCAAAGAGATAAAATAGTCCTTATTTTATTGTTGAGAAGATTGAGGCTCAAGAGTTTAAGGAGGTAAGGAGGCTCAAGGTCACATAGTGAGCTTTAAAGCTGGGCTTGTAAGCTCATCTAGGGCACACCTATGACTTATTCCCATGGGTTCCCCACAGCAGCCATTCTCCAGTGAGTAGGTGAAAACAACATTTGGTCTGATAGTCAATTTCAGTGAGGAGTATGAAGAAAGTGTTTATTGATTTCAGTTTTAATAGGCTAGTTGCCTCAAGTGCTTTGATTAGAATCCCAAACCTCTAGAGACACCGAATCTTTTTGGGTTAACATACAGATTTGTTTTCAATCTTGAGTGTTTCATTTTTGGATTCTCTTGACGATAATAATTGTCTTAAATAATATGTCCCTCAAACATTTGCCCCCTCAACATGATCCTGGACGCACTGTGAAGGAGAAATGAGGCATAACTGGTGAAAGATGATTGATTTTTCTGGCTTCAGAGTCCTTGTTCTCCCAAAGTAGCCTATTGTTTCTGCTTGTCAAAGTGTCTGAAAAATCTGGGGTGACAGGTACTGGGAACGAGATAACACTTATCTTTTGGGATGATAGGGTCTCAGTGTCTGATCCAGATAGCAGTCCTCATCCCAGTTAGGTTCCAGGATCTGCATTAGCATTCTTCCTTTATTCTCTGGTGCAGACACTAACTGTACTTCAGGGAGAATCTTTACCTTCCGTTTTCACAGTACTTTGGAAGCACATCTCTTTGTTTGTGCTTTATTCATATTGTGCACTCCTCAAAACCTCTGTCTGATTAACATGCAGATTTGTTTTCACCCTTGAGTTTTTATTTTTGAATTCTCTTGACAATGAAAGCCCTCTTTATTTTTAAAATGGGAACTATCAGTTTAAAATATTCAAGTGACAATGAATCCTTCCTAGGATATGATTTAAACCTATGAGAAGGAGTGGAGAGTGAGAGCTAGGAAAGGAAGTGGTTGTGACCTCTTTTTAAATTTACATCCAGTGAGATCTGGAGTTTTGTCCTGGCTAAAGCTCACTGATACGAGCATTCCAGTCCTATTTTATATTTTCCTTACATTAAGAAGTATTCGTTCATCATCTATTACTAGTGCTTAACTCTTCCACACTCCCTGACCTCTAAACTTGTACATCTGAATATTTGCTCAGCATCTCCCCTTGGATCTATGCATACCCTGAGTTTAATGTAAACAGAACAGAACTCTAGACTCCACTCTCCACAGTCCCTGATACGATTCTCCTCAGTTCCTCTCAACCTCAGTAAAGGGAATCTTCAGTTACTTACTTGCTCAGAAAAAAAAAAATCTAGGCATCATCCTCTTATTTTTCTCACATCCCATCTATCAGATAATGGTGTCAGCTTTACCTTCAAAATATATCCCGTTCTACTCTTCCCACTAGGTCTAACATATTCCACCTTAATTCCAAACACCATCATCTCTCACCAGCATAATTACCATAACCTACTAAAACTGGACTTGTTTTATCCTTGCTGGTCTATAATTCATTGTCTGTCTGCTAAAGAGATTTCTTATAGTCCCCATCATTATTAGTAAAAATAGACTAAAAATCTGTAACATAACAAAGCCCTCCCTGATCTGGCTTTTGGCTTCATCTTGAATTTCATGTCCTTTCATTTCTTTCCTTTCAATGCTCTCTTATAGCCATGCTTTTTTCCACCTGAATTTCTATCATACTGAGCTTCTTGACCCAGAGTCTTTGCATTTCTTGTTCTTTTTGCCGGGAAGCTCCTCCACCATATTTTCACATATCTGCCTCTATATCGTCATTCAGTCTCTGCTCTAAAGTGCCTTCTCTGAAAGCTCTTTTGTGACAAACCAAACTAGAGCGTCACCTTCCTGTCGTCATCACATTCCCATTTCTCTACAACCTGGAATTATCTAGTTTATGTATTTGTTTGCATGCTTATTTTCTATTTCCTCTGTAAAAATGTAAATTTCTTCAGGGAAAAGACAATGTCACACTTGTTTATTGCTGAATTTTTGTATCTAGAACAAGCTGGAATATAGTTGGTGATTAATACATATTCTGGTGAGGGAGAGGGGCAACAGTTTGAAAACTAACTATTGGATACTATACTCACTACCTGGGTGATGGTATCATTTCTACCCTAAACCTAAGTATCACCCAATTTGCCAATTTAAAAAATCTGTACATGTACTTCTTGAGTCTAAAATAAAAGTTGAAATCATAAAAAATTCAAATTCTCTTGATAAACTATATGGCCTTATATTCATCATTTTATTTAATTCTGACAGTAATTACTTTTATTTAGCATCTTGAATATGCCAGATGCTGCACTAAGATCCTCATGTAATCATCCATTTAATCTTCAAAAGATACATAATATAGTTTTTATTATCTACTTCAGTAGATTATTGTTATAGCGCTAGGAGAAATTAAGCACAACTTGTTTAAGGTGTCTCAGCTCATAGAAAAGCTTGTGTTAAAAGCCCAAATTGTCTGAATTTAAGGTAGCAATTGCTTCCTTAGCAACGCTCATTGATGTCCCAGTAGTCCAAAGAGACACTAATAGGGGAGAATTGGATCCTTCTGGCTGATTTTCAGTGAGTGTAAGAATGGGGAAGGAGAGTTCAGGTCAAGTCACATGTACTGGTGAGGTGAAATTTGATTCAATTTTGATTCAGATTCAGATTTTGATTTTTGATTTTGATTCAGAAGGGGCAATAGGATTTAGTCAGAAAATAATCATCAAAGAAATAAGAAAATATGGCCTACAGTCAAGAGAAAATTTAGTCTATAGCAACAGACACAGAAGTGAACTAAGTGTATGAATTAGCAAATGAGGGCTTTAAATAAAAATCACAGTTATATTAGCTAATCTCTAGGAAAAAAAGAAAAATGGGATAAGAGTTTGGGAATTAATACAAATTAAAGCAAGGAGAGGAAAAAAATAAGGAAAAAAAGCCCCCAGAGTTTTATGACCTTGTAGAAAGATTTAAGTACCTTATTATGTGTGTGTATTAGAGGAGAAGGGAGAATGGATGGGGCAGAAAAAATATTTGATGACAAATTAGCCAAACTTTTTGAATGTAAGGAACAGAAAACCAAATACCATGTAATCTCACTTGTAAGTGGGAGCTAAACATTAAGCACACATGGACATAAAGATAGGAACAATAGACACTAAGGACTACTGCAGTGGGGAAGGAGGGAGGGGCAAGGGCTCAAAAACTCCTTATAGGTACAATGTTTAGTACCTGGGAGACAGGATCCACACCACAAGCCTCAGGAGCACCTAATATACCCGTGTAACAAACTTGCACATGTACCCACTAAATCTAAAATAAAAGATGCCAAAAAAAGCAACCCATAAGTGTAGGATGCTCAGTAAACCCCAATTAGGATACTATCAAAGACATTCACACTTAGGCACTTATTATTCAAAATATGGAAAGCCAAAAGTGAAGACAAAATCTTAAAAGCAATCATAAAATTAAGAGTTTACCTAAAAGAGAGAATAATTAGTTATAGATGATGTGTTAGTTTCGTTTTGCTGTGTAACATATTACCAAAAACTTAGAGGCTTAAAACAATGCTCATTTATTGACTCAGTTCTGTAGGTCAGACTACATGGCATGGTATAGCTAAGTGGTTCTTTTCTTAGGTTAAAATGAAGGTGATGGCTGGCTGCATCTTCATTTGGAGCTTGAGGGTTTTCTTCCAGATTCATCATCGTTTTTGATGATGAGCCACTCAGTTTCTTGTGGCTATAGGACAGATGCCCTCTTTCATTGAAGGCTGTCACCTTGGGGCTATTCTTAGCTTCTGGGGGCTGTCTGCATTCCTTACCATGAGTCTTCCTCCCTCTTTAAGTCAGCAATGGTGTGTTGAATTCTAGTGCTTCCCATTTCTCTAACTTCCCCTTCTGCTGCTAGCTTGAGAAAACTCATGTAAATGGGTTCAACTCTCCTGATAATATCCATATTTTAAGATAAACTGACTTAGGACTTTTATATGTGCAAAATCTCCTCACAGCACTAGCCCTACCAAGATTAGTGTGTGATAGAAGAAATACGAAATAATGTTAGGTGGGGGAAATCTTTAGATATCTACCTACCATAGAGTATTTTTTATCAGAAACAATGTTCAGTCAGAAGGCAATGGGATAACATAGGGCAGCTTTGTTCATAACAGCCAAAAATTATAAAAAACTCACCAAGAGAATAAATAAATTATGATCTAGTCACTATAATCTGATTTGACAATAAAAATTACCTAAATGCTGAAAAGGTTTAGGGTATGACAGAATGGAATAAAGTATAAGATCATTAGGTGACAGGAGGTCAAGCAACTACATTTATTTCCAATAATAAATGGCTCACAAAGGATTATGACAGGAGCAGTGGTAGAGCTAAGCGCTAAAATCATCAAAGAATGGAGCATTAGGTACTGGAGTTTATAGGTGACTGCAACAAAGAAGGTAGTTGGTATTGTATTTCTGTGTCTGGAATTTATTCCTTCTTGTGGGTTCTTGGTCTTGCTGACTTCAAGAATGAAGCCGCGGACCCTCATGGTGAGTGTTACGGCTCTTAAAGATGGTGTGTCTGGAGTTTCTTCCTTCCGGTGGGTTTGTGATCTTGCTGACTTCAGGAATGAAGCTGCAGACCCTTGCAATGAGTGTTACAGCTCATAAAGGTAGTGTGGACCCAAAGAGTGAGCAGCAGCAAGATTTATTGTGAAAAGCGAAAGAACAAAGCTTCCACAGCGTGGAAGGGGACCCAAGCAGGTTGCTGCTGCTGGCTCAGGTGGCCTGCTTTTATTCCCTTATTTGGCCCCACCCACATCCTGCTGATTGGTCCATTTTACAGAGTGCTGATTGGTGCATTTTTACAGAGTGCTGATTGGTGCGTTTGGAATCCTTTAGCTAGACACAGAGTGCTGATTTGTGCATTTTTACAGAGTGCTGATTGGTGCATTTACAATCTTTTAGCTAGACACAGAGTGCTGATTGATGCATTTACAATCCTTTAGCTAGACACAGAGTACTGATTAGTGCATTTTTACAGAGTGCTGACTGGTGCATTTACTATCTTGTAGCTAGACACAGAACACTGATTGGTGAGTTTTTACAGAGTGCATTTACAATCCGTTAGCTAGACAGAAAAGTTCTCCAAGTCCCCACTCTACCCAGGAAGTCCAGCTGGCTTCACCTCTCAATCCCCCCTCTAAAAAGGACACCCCAACTGCTTTTGGGAATTGGGTGATGACCACTCTAGCTACTTCCTGCTGGATGGGGTGAAGTAGGGGCCCTGCAGTTGTAGTGTCCTCCAGAGGGGAACTCTTTAGGCCAGTCAAAGGGCCAGCAGGTTGGTCCAGGGGTCCTTGGTAGAAGTTGTTAGTTGAGCTCATTTGGGGTTCCATTTGTAAGACCATCTGTAGCTTGATGGCCTCCATGCTACAGGAAACAAATTTGACAAGGAGGTTAAAAATACAGGGCCCAAAGGTGAGTAATAGCAAGATGGCTGTCACAGGACCTAGAAAGGGGAGAAGCCATGTTGCCCAACTCCAGAGGTTGGTATAAGAGTTTGAAACGTGTTGTCTGATTTCAGAAACCTTTTCTTGTAAACACTGGGCAGCATCTCGTACTATCCCTGACTGGTTAGTGTAAAAGCAACACTTTTCTCCTAAGAAGGTGCAGAGTCCTCTTTTCTCAGCAGTGAGGAGGTCTAGGCCTCAGTGGTTTTGGTAGCAAAATTTACTTTTGTTGAAAACTTGTAAGTTTGGGATTTCAGTTATTCTTCACTATTAATAAGACCTCGTTCAGTCCATATTAACTTAGAATTGGTATAGGTGGCTCCTTCCTGATTCTGTAAGTACTTAAAGGTTTGGCTGAGTGCAAACAGCTTTCACATTTGAGCAGACCAATTGTTAGGCAATTTTCCTAACTCTGCCTCTACAAGAATTTCCTTATCACTTGCTGAATACCCATTGTGTCTTTTTCCCTTAATTGCCCAGGAGGAACAATCTATCATCCTGTCCTGAAGGGAGTTCCTCCTAGGTCTGGTCAAACCTTTGTATGGCAATTAATTAAGACATAGATCCCTTGTTAGGAAACCTGCTGGGTTAAGAATTTTTGATAGGAAGGCTACAGGTTGTCAGTGGCCTCAGTGCTTTTGGGCTATGCTCTTGTTTACACTGAAAACAAGGTGGTATTGGAGTGTTATAGGGTTACAGAGAAGACCTTCAATTATCAATTATAGATTTTACATTTACCCTGGCTTTTAAAGGAATAGGGTACACTGTTTCTTCTTTACTACTTCTGTCTCTTTCTGTCTCTTTGACTTCTTCTTTCTCTCTGACTTCATGTCTGTCTCTTCCTCTCTTTCCTTCTCTCTTTGACTTTCTGCCTTTCTGTCTGTCTTTGACTTTGTCTCTCTGTCTCTTCCTCTCTCTGTTTCTTTCTCTCTCTCTCTAACTCTCTGCTGGTCTTTCCCTGCCTCTGCCAGCTGCTTATGCTGCTGTTCTCCCCTCTCCTTCCCTTTGGATGGCTTCAGCAGTGTAAGACTGCCACCTCTTTGGGTTTTTGCACTGCATGCAGTAACTCCATGGTTTCCTTGTGATATTTAATGGGGGTTCCCCTAGAGGTTAGAAACTTGCTTTTTTTCCATATTGCAGCATGGGCATGTAGGATTAGATAAGCATACTTACTATCTATAGCAAAATCTCCCAATTACAACTGAGGAGGTGGGAGAAATACCTGGTTACAAGCTGTCCCAGGATTCCTTGGATGGTAATGGACCTTGAGGACAGTCATCCAGGACAGGAATTTCACACTGAGAAAGCCATGCTAGTGTCCAGGAGGAAGTCATTTTCCTGGCCTTCAATGGTTACATGTACCCGGGGCTCAGTGGGGGTGATTACATGAGTTGTCGCTTGCCCTGGGCACTCTCAGTCCTGTTGTTGGATCATCTGGTTGGGGGCTTTTGGCCCAGAGCACCTTTGTCCTCTTGGGCAGTGCACCTTCCAGTGATTGCCTCAGCATAGTGGACAGGGGGCAGCTTTTTTCTTGTTGAATAATCTTTTTTAAAGTGTCCTTGTAAACCACACTGATAACAAGCCCTACTAGGTGATTGGCCTGCTCCATTTTCTATCCTCTCTGAACCACCAAGGTTTGTTTGTCTGAGGGCCATGACTAAGGCTGTGGCCTTTCTCTGATCTTGCTTTTCCTTTTTGGCCTGTTCCTCTTGGTCCCTATTATAGAACACCGAGGTTGCCAGGTTTAATTATGCCTCCAGATTTTGTTCAGGGCCTAGGGCTCACTTTTGGAGCTTTCTACTGATATCTGTGGCTGATTGGGAAATAAACTTTTAGGATCAATTGACCCTCAAGGGAGTCAGGTGACAGGGGAGTATATTTTCTTAAGGCCTCCCATAGCCACTTGAGGAAGGCAGAAGGATTTTCTTCCTTTCCCTGAGTTATGGTGGACATCATTGAATAATTCATGGGCTTTTTCCTAATTCTCCTTAGTCCTTCTAGAACACAGGTCAACAGATGTTTGTGACTCCAGTCCCCATGATCTGAGTCAAGGTTCCAGTGGAGATCCATACTGGGGACAGCTTGCTGACTGGTAGGGAATTTGTCCCTTTTTTCAGCTGTCATTCTATCATTTACTTGACTAAAATACCAGATATCTCCAAACTCTCGGGCTGCAGCTAAAGCCACTTTCTTTTCATTAAAGGCCAGGGTTTGATCTAACAATAGCATGACATCTCTCCAAATGAGATAGAAGATTTGCCCTAGACCCTTTAGGACATCTATATACCTATCAGGACAATCGGAAAGCTTCCCCAGGTCTGCCTTGATCTGCTTTAAATCAGAGAGGGAGAAGGGGGACATGTACCCGAGTTGGGCCAAATTCCCCTCCCCCTACAGCTTGAAGGGGACATAACCAATAGTCTGGGGGTTTTTGTGGTGTTTTGAAGATTTCTCTGCTTGTTTCCTTCTGGGTGGGGGAGATTAGAGGAGGCTTATCATTAATAGGAAGGAGAGCTATAGGGAGGCTAGGATATGGGAGTAAGCTGAGAGGTCCTCCTGTGGGATGTAAATTGCAAGCTTTGTATAGTTGTGTATTCTTCAATGAAAAGAAAGCTTGGACATAAGGTATTTTACTCCATTTGCCTTCCATCTTACAGAAAAGGTCAAGCTGCAGGATAGTTTTGTAATTTATACTTCCCCCAGGTGGCCATTTTTCACCATCAGAGAGAGAATACTGGGGCCAAGCTGTAGTGCAGAAAAAAATGAGCTGCCTCTTTTTCAGGGTTTGCAGGTCAAATTGGTCCCAGTGGCTTAAGATGCATTTCAAGGGTGAGCCTGTTGATGTCTGAGTGTTTCCCATCTGAAAGACAAAACCGCCCACGGTTTTGGTTTGTTTGTTTCTCCCCTACCCAAGAACCCGCAATGGTCCCTGGATCCTGCTGATCGGAATAGTTGCACTCACTGACACAGCAGCAGAAATACCTCTTGCCCAAGAACCTGCAACAGTCCCTGGACCCTGCTGATTGGAACAGTTGCGCTCACTGATGTAGCAGCAGAAACACTAGTTTTCCTCCTAGATCACAAGGAGGACTGAGGAAGGTCAGATTTAGTGGCCCTTACTGACACATTCTCAAAAACCTGCACCCTTGCCTGTCTTCCTAGACCACAAAGAGGACCAAGAAAAATTGGATTTAGTGGCCCTTACCAATGCATTCTGAAAAACCTGTTAAGAGTCCTAAGCATTCTCCTGTTAGTATCAGGACCTTACCCCTGTCCTATAAAGGTGTTATGCCCCAAAAATGAAGTGGAGGGCCATACCCTGAGGGAGGGAAGGGATCTCCAGGGTTAGAAGAGTGATGCCTTTGTCCTCACTTCTCATCATATGAATAGGAAGGATATCATTTCTGAGGCTCCTCATATCCTAGCTTCAGTAATAGCTTTTGTTAGGCCTGATAGTCTGGAGGGCTCCTAAAATTCCAGATAGTCCCCCCAACCCAAACAAGGCTTTGGGCAAAAATTATGTCTTTCTGATTGGTGAGCCTGGGTGCCTAAACAATGGAACAGAGTCCTGAAGTTTATACTAGAAATAATTCTTATAGGAGAAACTAGAAAAGCACCAGTAACAGGGAGTGGTTTTTAGAAGCTGGACTAGCCTCGGAGAAGAGACGTGAGAGGAAATTTGTCTGACAGGCATTAGGACCCAGGAGGCATTGGTCAGGATAGATAGGATAGATGAGCGAGTCTCACTTGGGCGACATGACTTTGAGAGTTCTGCCCACGGCCGCAGGGTCAACCAACTTGTTGTCGGGACCCCGGAGCTGAATAGCTTTCCTCTCTGTCGACCCTCAGCTCAGCCTGAAAGTACAGGAAAAGTGGAAGCTGGTTCCAGGCAAACCAATGCTCCCAACTCTGAAGAGTTGGGGGTTGTTAGAGAGCCCTTTCCCAGAAAATCTGACACCTGTGTCTTTAGTCCAGTAGCCATGCTAGTTGCTTTTAACTGGTTCACATGTGCCTGGTATTTAGCCCCCAAATTCTAAGGAAAAATAGGACAGAATAGCAAGTGAAAGGGGTCCGATGGTACTCACCGCTTGGTGATAGGTGATAGTCCTTTCATGGTCACCAAAATATGTCCAGAATTTATTCCTTCTTGTGGGTTCTTGGTCTCGCTGACTTCGAGAATGAAGCCATGGACCCTCGCGGTGAGTGTTACAGCTCTTAAAGATAGTGTGTCCGGAGTTTGTTCCTTCTGATGTGCAGATATGTCTGGAGTTTCTTTCTTCTGGTGGGTTCGTGGTTTTGCTGACTTCAGGAATGAAGCTGCAGACCCTTGCAATGAGTGTTACAGCTCATAAAGGTAGTGTGGACCCAAAGAGTGAGCAGCAGCAAGATTTATTGTGAAGAGCAAAAGAGCAAAGCTTCCACAGCGTGGAAGGGGACCCGAGCTGGTTGCCGCTGCTGGCTTAGGTGGCCAGCTTTTATTCCCTTATTTGGCCCCGTGCACCTCCTGCTGACTGGTCCATTTTACTGAGTGCTGATTGGGGCATTTTTACAGAGTGCTGATTGGTGCATTTACAGTTCTTTAGCTAGAGTGCTGATTGGTGCATTTTTACAGAGTGCTGATTGCTGCATTTACAATCCTTTAGCTAGACACAGAGTGCTGATTGGTGCGTTTTTACAGAGTGCTGATTGGTACATTTGCAGTCCCTTAGCTAGACAGAGTGCTTATTGGTGCATTTACAGTCCTCTAGCTAGACACAGAGTGCTGATTGGTGCATTTTTACAGAGTGCTGATTGGTGCATTTACAATCCTTTAACTAGACAGAAAAGTTCTCCAAGTCCCCACTCTACCCAGGAAGTCCAGCTGGCTTCACCTCTCAGTTTGACGATGTAAGAATCTTCTTTCATTGCAGAATATGTATTTAAATCCTGGGTCTCTGGACTTGGCCATTTCACAGATAACTCTGGTGGAGATGCCTTGTGAATTGACAGTCTATAACTATCCTTTGAATTGCTTTGTCAACTCCCCTATTTTCCTGAAGAAGAAAATAATAATTGCAACAAAATGTCTCATTTTGTAAAGGGGAAAATGAGAAACAAGATCAGTAGGAAGTGGTATGTATCAAACATCATGCCAGCTGGAATAACAAAGACTCATGGCCTGGGTATTGGAGTGAGATTTTTGATCTTTGTTTTCTTGCTCTTAGGAGGGAAGAGCTTCCTCATTCATTGCCTTCCATGGCCATATCTATGAGGGGAAAAAGTGAAGACTCCTCTTCTAGGAGTGGTACTATTTAGAAGATTCAGGTCTCTAGAGATTACTTGTTTTTGAGCAATCCAAACTGTAAACATTTTTGGAAGTTAAAAAAGAAACGTAAAAACTTGGTTGAATTTCTACTTAATTCCATTAGCTAAACTTCAAGAGCTAGTAACCAAAGCTGGAGATCCCACAGAACCATCATTTTTGAGTCTGGAATAGGGCCATACCCTGTCCATTCCCCTAGCCTTCAGCCCAATGGTTTGCATCTTGGCAAACTTCTAAAACAAAAGGATGGGTAAGGAAGGCACCGTTAATCTTCTCCTGGCTCTCAGACTGCAGTAGTTGTCTACTTTCCACAGTGGGAACATATATTCCTTTCCTCAGTGTGTGTCTGTACACTATAATGTACAGGGGAGGGCTCTTGATGTTTGGTCTCTCTGAATCTCAATGCTCTTCTTTTGTTTTTACCTCCTTATCTTTGTAGTCACTAATCCTAGGCTCAGGCAGAGAATTTATCTTTTCCAATTTTGCTCAGCTCCAAGTCACTAGAATCATAACCATTTGAATTACAATCATTCAGCCTAAAGACTCTCTGATAGAAATGCAGTTTACCTTTCCCCAACCTTATTTTTCTAGACATGCCAGTTTCAACTCAAAACGTCATAATGTGGGAATTTTATCAATGTCTTCAAGATCTAAGTATCACACTTCAACATTCCCAACTTTTCTTACTAAATTCCCTAAGACCTTCTGAGATTTACCAGCAGAACCTTAAACTGAATGTTCACTCAGTCATTTTAAAGGTTACCACCTCCTCAGACTGATTATGTGGTCTCTCTGCTCTCATTCCCCCGAGACTTGGGATTTACTTCTCAACCACTCTTCCTCTTGCATTAGTGAGTAGAAGTGTGAGTCTTAACTTCAATTTCAAGAACTGCTATCCCATAATAGGTTTCTCCATTACTGAAAGCCCATGAGTATCTCCGGCTATCAGTAGTTTTGAGGGTCTCTTTTGTCTTTCTCCACTTGCCTATCTGGACACCACCACTGGGCAAGGACAACCTCTCTCCCTCCACAGCCACTGCTTCTTCCTGCTGCAGCTCACAGTCTGTCTGCACCAAGACTCTCCTTTCCTAAGGTCACTCCTAGGTCCTAGCCCTGCCTAGCCTGCCCCTCTCAATTTCCTCTCTGGCTTTCTCAGAGCATGACAGAGGTTCTCAACATTATCTATTCCTCCAAGCCTTCCCTTTGGTCCACTCTGACCCTGCTCAGCACAGCCACACTCATTTTTCTAAATCAAAGTTTATTTCATAAATAATAAAGCATGAACAGTAAATAAGTAAAAGAAATAAATATAAAACATAGCTATAACAAAAGTTAAAAATAAGTAGTACGTAATATATAATCATTTAAAATAAATAAAATAAAGGGACAAAGGATGACATTTGTTTCTTGATATTTCATTTGCTCTGGCTTCACCTTTTCTCTGTTGACAAAGTGCCTATAATACTTTAGGTATAGACTTAATCCACACAATTCTATTTTTTTGTGGGACAGTTTCTTTTTTCCTTGTATAATCATAAAAGTTCTTGTATTTTTGTGTTTTCTGATGCTACTGTGCCTCATGCCTTAATTCTTAGCCTTCCAGAATCTCCCTTGCTCAGCCCTTCTCAAAAGTTTTATATCTTTCAGGTCTTTCTTCACTAAGACTTTCTTCATGTATGCACGTTTCTTTCTCCTTTAACCTCAGATTCTTTCCCTTTTCCTATCTGATTTTGCCAACAAAGAATATTATTTCAGGAATTGGATTAAATATCTATGTTTTACCTCACCAACAATTGAGTTGAAAAATGAAATTTCAGAAATAAAGTTGGACTGCAACTTTGGCTGCATCATTACTTAAAATATCTCATAAGACTCAGCTTACTCATAAATAGAAACAGGGCTTTTTCTTTGCCCTGGAACACTGAGAATACACACTGACAGTCCTTTAGATACTTCCCACTTATTTCTATTTTCTATATCTCAGCAGAATTCCAAAAGTCACACAGGAGAAGAAACATCCAAAGTGGAGTTTTATTTTAGCAAACTCTCATGAAGACCTTACTGGGTCCAAATCAACACAGTAGTAAAATACCAGCAGGAAGTGTCTTGGTGGTATATTTAGAAGCCTTATCCAAAGCTGGATAATGAGATCTTGAACTTATGCCTGCCCCCTTTGTTTCATTAGGAAAGCAACACCTCAGCCCTGCTTGTAATTAGGTGTAATTATTTTCTTACAAAAATAATCAGAGTGACTTAACCAGTGATCTGTTTTTGGTTTGGATGATTCAAACTGCTGTTCCTCTTATGCAGTGAGGTCTGGCAAGGGGTGGGGCGAGAAAGTTGATGTGTTTAGTTTCTTAAAGCTCCTAAGTTTCTTATGAATTCCATTCTTTTCTGCCGATTTAATCCCATAACTACACCTGCACTGCAATTACAATGTAAGAACTGGGTGGTTGTAAGGTAGTTTTTCTTCAGAAGAAAAGAAATTCTATCTGGTAATTTTGGCTCAAACTGATTATTCTAGAAACATGGAGGTAAAGGAAGCCCCCCTTTTTTTTTTTTTTACATAAAGTTGTCAGACAATACCAAGTAGTTATTTAAAAGCAAAACTATTTAGTCCACAGTTTGAATGCTTCCATGGTGAAAATTTGATTTAACATAATAAATGACCCAGTAATTACTCAGAACAAATTGTGTGCCTTGAAACAAAATTTCCGTTTAAGAACAGATTATACGTTGATTCTTGACAAACAAGAATGGTAGCCCTCTATCTCTACAGACCAGAGATGTTTTCATACTGCTAGCATGCCTTAGTTCCTTAGTTCTTTATTTTTAAAATTAAGACATACAACAGGAAAAAGGAATGGGCAGTGAACTAACGTAGTAATTTAACAGTGACTTGTTGCTCTATTGCCATCACCATAGGAGAAAGCACAAGAAAGACAATACCCATGCCCATTCCAAACATCACAGGGCTGCTGGGTGATAAATTAGCATAAGCATGACTATGTATAAATGCTCTTCTCACTCCTTCATGGCAAAAATAATTCAAATCAGCCAAGCACTGAGTTAAATATAAAATAAAGGTTTCAAATAGAGTTCTAAATCTGCATGCCAATGTCAAAAATAACACAAGAGATAATGCATAATGTAAATACATTATGATAACCTATATTCCAAAATTAAATAATAAAACTTGGGAAGCTAAGAGAAGAGGTTAGGAAAGGAGGTTTGTGTTAAATTCTTCCTTTTGCATGGGTGAACTTAAGAGATATTAGTTTATTATTTAAAGATATTAGAAAATTGTAGGTTCAATTACATTTGATAAACCTTAATGGTAGTAAGGGGCTGAAACCAGCTTGCACTGACTTCTGAGGGCCAACTGTGCACAGCTTTTTTTAGCTGTGTGTTCTGTGATATTATGGTGGTAGCTTGAAATCACTGGCCATGGTGCGAATATCTATACCATCAATTTGGCAAATGCTACAAATCAGACACTTTTTAAAATTTCAGACAGCCTGTTAAACACACCTAAATCTCCCTAAAGATTACTATTAATAGAAGTGTACCCTCACAGTCACTTCCCCAATGTGACCAAAGACACAATTAAAGAAAAAAGAACATATGGAAACAGAATAAAACAGGATGATATTAGTAAATAGTAGTAAAACAAAGCCTATCAATATAATGTGAGTGGAAAAGAAGAGGGAGAGGCAAATGTTCTAGGCACAGGAGATAGCCTCCAAAAGATCTGGAGACAGAGACTGAGGTGTGTTTGAGACACGGAAAGCAGCCTGATGTTGAAAGAGACAGTAGTTCAGAGAGACTGATTGGGTAAACAGCCAGATCAGGATGGTCTTTTATGTCACACTATAGAATTCAGCTTTCTTCTTAAGGGGACATGGGAAATCTCTGAATGCTTTAGGCAGGGTAGAGAAATAATCAGATTTGGGTTAAATGAAGATTTAACTAGAGAACAGAAAACAGTTGAAGCAGAGAGATTGTGAAAGAGTGGTGGTAAGAGCCCTCCCCTTCCCCCAGCCACTGGTACGAAGCTGGTGCATACTCCTAGAATAGTCATAGCCATAAAGTGTACTCTACTATTCAGTCGACCACTGAAGTTTATGGCTTGGCAATTGAATGATTGTGGTGCTCCTATAAAAGGAAGAAGTGAATTGCAGTGGGCTTTGGATATGTTGAATATGACCTATCAGTGATAACCCAGTGCATATGTCCAGAAAAGAGTAAGATATACGGGTCTCAAAGTCAAGTGGGAAAATTGGATGGGATATAGATATTTGAGAGTCATTAGCACACAGGTAGTATGTACATTGCAACAGGAGATAAAGATTTGGAAGTCCTCAGTATAGAGAGACTATGTAATAGTTATGGAATTGGATGAGATTTCCTAGAGACCTTTGAGTAAGAGCAAAAACAGATGTAGAACAGAATCCCAGAGAACACCAAAGTTTAAAAGTTGGTTAGAGGAAGGGACTTTTGCAAAAGTTCTCCGTATATTTAACACCTAGCATAGCGTTCTGCCCAAAGTAGGCACTCAATTAACTATCTAGTAAATGAGCAGATAAGAAAGTGAGGAAAAGAAGGACGAAGACAAAGAAAGATGGGATCAGAATAAAAATCACAGGAGCTGAAGTAGATTATTATACTATGAAACTGATAAAGCTGAAGCTTTAGGGCTCCTCACTGCACAGGCCTCATCCAACTGTATTTACACAGGCCTCCCTATAACTGTATTTACATTTATAATTGAGTACTTTTAAACTTTTTAAAAAACAGGGTCCACCAAATTGTAAAAATCAGATGTGATCTTTGAGACCTACTGCTCAGAAAAAAAGATTTTCAAAATAATACTGCTCACTGACAACGTACCTTTCACCCAAGAGCTCTGATGGAGGTGTACAAAAAGATTAATGTAGTTTTCATGTCTGCTAACACAATATCCATTTTGAAGCCTATGAATCAAGGAGTAATGTTGACTTTGAAATCTTATTTTGGAACTACATTTCGTAAGGCTGTAGCTGCCATAGATAGTGATTCCTCTTGCAGATCTGGGCAAAATAAACGGAAAACTTTCTGAAAATGATTTATCAATTTGCAGTTCATGGGAAAAGGCAAAATATCATCATTAACAAGAATTTGGAAGAAGTTGATTTCAACCCTCATGGATAACATTGAAGGGTTCAAAACTTCAGTGGAGGAAGTAACTGCAGATGTGGTAGAGTAGTGAGAGAACTAGAATTGGAAGAGAAGCCTGAAGTTGTGACTGAATTGATGCAATCTCATGAAAAAACTAACGGATGAGGAGTTGCTTCTTATGGATGACCAAAGTCCATGGTTTCTTGAGATGGGATTTACTTCTGGGGAAGATGCTGGCAACATTGTTGAAATGACAGCAAAGGATTTAGAATGTTATATAAACTTAGTTGACAAAGCAGTAGCAGGGTTTGAGAGAATTGACTGCAATTTTGAAAGAAGTTCTGTGGATAAAATGCTATCAAACAGCATTGCACACTACAGAAAAATGTTTGGTGAAATGAAAATTCAACTGATGCAGCAAGCTTCACTGTTTTCTTGTTTTAAGAAATTGTCATAGACAACCTTCAGTAACTACCTCCCTGATCAGTCAGCAGCCATCAATATCAAGAAAAGACCCTCCATCAGCAAAAAGATTATGACTCACCAAAAGCTCAGATGATTGCTAGAGTGTTTTTTAGTAATAAGGTGTTTTAAGTTGAGGTATGTATGTAGTTTTAGACATAATACCATTATACACTTCATAGACTACAATATAGTATAAGCATAACTATTATATGCACTGGGAAGTGAAAAAAATCTTGTGACTCCTTTATTGCGATATTTGCTTTATTGCAGTGGTCTGGAACCAAGCCCACAATATCTCTGAGATATGCCTGTATTACTTTACAATTAAAAAAAATTCTTCAAACCACGCTCACTTTGAAGATAATAAAAATGCATATTTTAGTATACTTAAACATAATGACTAACAACAACAATACTAGTAATAATACTATGTATTAAAAGCCATATAAGACAGCCATTGCTTACATTAATAAGAATAAAGGAAAATAAATATACAAACATCTATATCAAGAAGTTAGTGAAAAGAAGAGCAAGTAACTGAGAAAAAGCATGAGTAAGGGAATAATCAAATTAACACAGAAATGGGTTTCTTAGAAAATAGAACACAGCTGACTTAGTAACTAAACCTAAGAGCTTATTTGGAAAACCAAGTGAAACAATGTAGGTAACCCCATGCTTACTCAGTCAACTAAATTAAAAAGGGGTGGGTAAAGAAAGAAGTGAATATACACAGAATTAGAAATAAGAAATAACCCTTAATACAGAGGCAAGCATGGGAATTTTAAAAGAACATTTTACAAAACTCTCTTCAGATAAATTTGAAATGGGTAATTTTCTAGGAAAATACAAACTACTAAAATTAAACCTGGGAGATATAGAAGACTTCTGCACGTGCAAACATGCAAGATATCGAGAAACTTTTAAAGACTTCTTCCTCAAAGCAGTGCCAGGCACAGATGGTTTCTCGGGTGAATTCTTTCAACCTTCAAGGAACAGAAACTTCAATACTAGTTAAATTGGTCCCAAGCAGAGAGATAAAAGGAAATCTTCCAAATTATTTTTCAAAAGCCAACATAACATTGATTCCAAAACCTTAGAATAAGAGCGCAGAAAACAAAACTTGAGACAAATCTCAGTTATGAATATCAGAGTTGAAGTTCCAGAGAACATGAAGGAGTCCCGAGTCACTTTAGTTCAACTTCTTAAACTGCCAAAGGAGTTGGGCACATCAGTAATCATTCACATGAAAGAATTTGTATATAATTTTCTTATATTAATGGATAGATACAAATATTATTTTATGGCTAAATATGATTTAATTTTTCTTTTTAAAGATTTTCTATTGCAACAACAATAATTAAATATTAAAGTTCATTTTGCATTCCTTTGTTGCTGGGCCCCATTTTAAGGTCTTTTGCAAG
This sequence comes from Pan troglodytes, assembly GCF_028858775.2. Classification (NCBI taxonomy): domain Eukaryota; kingdom Metazoa; phylum Chordata; class Mammalia; order Primates; family Hominidae; genus Pan; species Pan troglodytes. The sequence continues at coordinate 38,547,457 of NC_086015.1, forward strand.
GATTATCTCATTTAATCACCTCTAAAACTCTGAGAGTTGTTATCATTATTCCTTTTTAAGTATGAGAAACCTGAGCCTCAGCAAAGGCATTTTATGGCTAGGGGGTGGTACAGTTTTATTTTGGACGAAAGCAGTCTGACTCTGGAGACACTTCTCATTTTTCTAATGAATTTTAGTTTGTAAAACCACTATCATGTGGCATCCTGAGGAACGTTATGTGCTGTGAAGACCCCCAAGTGCTGGAGAAAACACATTTTCATAAGATCTAGGGATGACATTTGTGCTCCCCTGTAGGAAGCATATCTGCTGTAACTGAGTAGTGAAAAATACAGATTGGTAAAGGGCAAAGCTGTCAACCAAAGCCAAGAGAGTAGAAACCAGAAGAGGGTGAGCTGAGATCAGTAAACAGCAAGGGAATGAGACAATGACATTTGCACCATTAGTAGAAGGACAATTGTGTGTAGATCTTAGGTCAGAGGATTTGGGCCATGGCACAACTGATGTAATAGACAGACTTTTGGATGCCTGTGCGTATAGGCATGTCTGAAAATAATGCCTGTGACTTTCAAAAGATTCTCAAATAGACTTAAACATCCACAAAAGGTTAGACATCCCTGCTACAGATGGGAGTAAGGTATCAGAGGGTTACATTGGGTTTGGGAAGCAGAGGAAGTGGCCTGGACAGCTGCCCATGTCCAGGCTGTGCCCACCTAAGGGAAGGGTATGTGAAGCTTTAAAATCTTCTACTTACCCATACGCCTCAGGGGCCCCACCTCAGGTCTCTGTTGTCGCGCTCTCTGCTATCTATTCCATGGATATGGCAATGAGGCAAGGGAGTATGTTTTTCTTGTAGTTTAGCTTTTATGCCTGTGCTAGTGTGTTTGTGTACATGTGTGTATCAGGGGGATTTGCCAAGAACCTGGATTATGCAAGTGTTCTGGTGGCTCCTGCCTGGTCCTGACACCAAAGCAGATTAAGAACAAGTAATACAAGCAGGAGACATGCAGAGGCTTTCCTCAGGTGGGAAGAATCAGCTTTCCAAGACTGGGTAGAGACAGATGCAGAGCTAGAACTGGGATAAAGGATGAGTGTGCACTTCTTTCACCCATTTAAAATCACAGAGCTTCTCCCATTGACCTGTGTCTTGCCAGGACGAACTATGCACTTTTAAGGTGCTTCCGTGTTCTGACTCAGTGCTTTTATATAGAACCATACTTATTTGGGGTTAAAAGAAAATGAAGGGTATGGCTGGATGCTCACAAGAGTTATCATGTAGGGTGGGTCATCGGGTAGAAGATTATCTCTTACTGAGGAAAATTTTCTTTTCAAAAATTCTCAGTGTGAAACTTGATATGCAGAGCCAGACAAGGAGTGCTGTGTTGCTAATGTAGCAAAAATTAACCATTAGAGGTGGAATGTGCAGTGTATTTATTTTAACCAATACCATATCCTACTTGGAAATAATGGAGCTGAGAGCAGGAGAGAAGGTGGTGCAAAAAGTAACAGGAGGAAAAGAATCCAAGCAAAAGTGAAATTGCCTACACTAAGAGAATAAATAAAAAAACATAGGAATTACTTATTTGTGTAGTCTCAAAGGCCTCATAGAAAGTAACTCTTTGATTTACCTCCCTTTTTTCATGGAGTGCTGCCAGGCAAAATTAAAAATGGGCCCATGAAACTAGCGAGACTGAGACAGACATAAAGAATGCTTCAGAGGCTCCAGTTTTTAAGTGCTTTTCACTTAATTGTCTGTGGTTGCCAGCTATGGAGAGATGGAGAAAAAACATGCAGGGCTGGCTTGAAATACTTGCAGAATATATTGAGACTGAGCACTGTGCAGGGTGCATGCTAATGGCTAGCCTCTGCATTGTAGCTCTACTCTGTCACTGTTATTCTCCTTCCAACTGTGCTTATGCCAAGACTCAGATATTGTAGATTGTTAGAGCAGGGAACATTTTGCAGAGGTCTATTAGTGTAATTTCCTCCAGCAATATCGATGATGCCAAACTTTTTGATGTTGCCTTGGTTGGACATACTTCTGAAAATGAGAATGGGGAATAAAATTTCTCCTCTCTGCTTCAGTGCTGCTCTTTCATATGGTGTAGTTCTCTGCCTCTTTGGTGATATAACACACTGATTCATATGCAATAAATGTTCATTGCATATCTACTATAACAATTATCTTACCACAATAATGATATAAAATGATCACAAATCATAGTGCTGTGCAAGAATAAGTGATTATTGTGTCTGGGATCAGCTGGAACACAATTAAGTGACTCTGTTGATCTTGGCTGGGCTCACTCATGAGTCTTTAGTTGGTTTGGCTGGCTGTTGACTGATCTAGAATGGCTTTGGTTGGGACATCTGGGATAAATTGGCTCTCCTCTGTGTGTCTTTTATTCTCCACTGGGATAGCCTCACGGTGTTTTTTTCATTGTGATGGCAGAGGCTCAATAAAGCAGATAGAGACACATAAAGCCTCTAGATGCAGGCCCAGAATTGGGACACTGGAACTTCTGCCACATTCTCTTGGCCAAAGCAAGATACAGATTAGTTCAAATTCAAAGGATAGGAAAGTAGACCCTCTCAGTTTAGTGAGAGAAACTGCAGTGTCATATGGAACAAAACAAAGACACAGGAGATGACTAAAAACCAAGTCATCATGGTAATGTACTACACATACTATATGCCATGCCTGTAAGGTGTTTGTAGAAACCCAAACATTCTTTCACCTCAAGCCTCTTTTCCTTTCTAGCAAGTGATACACGTTGTCACCAGCCCATCCTTGTTGCTAGGAAGAAAGAAAAATCCTATTTCACTCTATGTCATTATCATGTTTTCTGGCTCTTTGTGGAAAGCAGTAGTAATGTAAATGAATATAGCAGGAGCTCTTTTATTAAACCTTGTAACCTGGGCTTTAGGCCGAATGACACTGAACTCCACAGAGTGGGGATGCTGTTGATGCCCAGGTCAGATCCTCTTTTCTGAGCTAGTGAACTTATTCCCCAGCTTCCCTGAGTGTTGGCTGCTAATGGCTCATACTTGCCCCCTTTTTCAGAAAATTGCCTTCATTCATACAAAGGCTGCCTTGTTCCAGGGTTTATGCACATACTCCCTTACCCTAGCAGCCTTTAGCCAATGATGAAATGAAATGGCTATATAAGAGGCTACCCTTTTGCCTCGAGGGGGAGCCAACTCAGTGGGGCAGTTCACACCAGAGCACCCCATTGGATCAGCATGAAGCTAATCTTTAACTGAAACTACATCCTTGCTCAACTCCTTCTCCTGCCCAATCCTAGTTGCTGCACTCCCCTTCTCCTGAGAACACTCCATCAATAAATCATGTGCAACTGAACACCTGTTCCAGGCTCTGCTTCTAGAAACCCAAACTAAGATAACCATCTAGCATAACATATGTCAAAGGGAAGACGGCATTCTCCTCTTCTTTTTCAAATACCTGCTTGTAGCTCTGGCTCTAGGGTAGCTCTGGTGTAATAGAGGTGGTTTCTAGTTAAGGGGAAGCAGTGCCCAGCAGGCTATGGAGGTGATGTCTGGCCTAAAATGTTTAGAATTGTCAATATCCCCTGTGAGTCACCCTGAAGACTTTCAGACAACTGGCTGTGACTTGGAGAAAAAAGAGAATGAAATCCCGTGTAAGTAAGAGAGAAAAGAAATCAGTAACATTGGGGTTGTTAATATTTATGTGAATCACCTATACTAACAACCCAATTCAGTAAGATCCAGTAGAGCTTGAATTACATTGGTATCTTCAGTAAGCCCAGTAATTTTGTTTCACAATTGCTGGACTAAAGCATGTGTCTCCGTATGATGCCTAATGGTGAAGACACATTGGAGTACACAATACGTCAAAAGAGCTGCTGCCTATCTCCAAGTCTCCACAGGGGCCTCAGAAAAGCCGCTGTGCAATTAACAGTATTAGGTCTGCTATTAAGGAGTACTTAAGCTTTGATATTTCCCATCAACCTTCTACCTAGCATTCTGCCTCAGTTTTTATCCTCTAATTCATTCTCCAAACTTTGGTAGATTGATCTTGTAAAAGTTAATTCTTATCTTGCTATTGCTCTGATTAAATACTTTCTACAAGTTAAAATTCAAACTGCTTACCATGGCATAAAAGACATTTACAGACATGGTCTCCATTGTATTTCTAGTCTGCTCCTTCTTCAATTTTGCAGGGTCTAGACTGAGTGACTGGCTGTTTGCTGAGTAGTCCAGGAGTCTTGCCCTACTGGCCCTGCACACAGGGTTTTCATTCACTTGGTGTGTCCTTCACATTCTGTGGCTAGTAAACTTCTAATCATCTTTCATGATTTATCTTTACCTTCTGCTTTTTGTGCAGTATCTGCTGGTCATATTAATGTCATTTTTAGCTCAGGATAAATTATATACTCATTATATTCTTTCTGGGCACCCAGGGCACGCTGAACCTCCATCTATTATAGAAATTCATTGATGGATGAATGAATTAGAATGCATAATTCTTCTAAAGTACAATCCTAAGCTCTGAAAGCAGCATAAACAAACACAAAATACACAAAACAGTTCAAGAGTAGTAAGCCAAATAGACTTTCCATTAACTTCAGGCCACAATGACATTTTTATTAATAAAAGATAGATGTTATTACTACTTCAGAGGATTCTTGCCCACCTAGTATGCCTCCTTGATGTTACTTGCAATTTAATGTCTGAATTGCAGAACTTAGAAAAGGTTCATTCCTTCTATATTTACTTTTTGAGATTTTTTATCATAAAAGGATGTTAAATTTAATCAAATGCTTTTTCTACATCTATTGAAATATTCATGTGATTTTTATCATTCATTTTGTTAATGTGATGTATTACATTAATTGATTTGCATGTGTTAAACCAATAGTGCATGCTAGGAATAAATTTATATGGAATTTCAAAAGACTCTGAATAGCCAAAGCAATTTTAGCAAAAAAGACAAAGTTGAAGGCATCACATGCTCTGATTTCAAATTCTACTACAGAGTTATAGTGATCAAAACAGTATGAACTTGCATAAAAACAGATACTTAGACCAATGAAACAGAATAGAGGGCCTATAAACCTAAACATATATGGTTAATTAATTTTCAATCAGGGCACCAAGAAGATACAATGGAGAACAAAAGATCTAAACAGGCATTTCTCCAAAGCGGGGGGAAAAATGGCCAACAGGTAGACCAAAAGGTGCTTACATCACTAATTATCAAGGAAATCCAAATCAAAACCACAGATCTATGACCTTGCACCTATTAGGGGTGATTACTAGGGCAAGGGAGTGGGAAAATTAAGAGATGTTGATTAAAGATACAAAGTTGTTATATAGTATGAATAAGCCTAGAGATATAACGTACAGCATGAGGACTATCGTTAATAATACCATATTGTCTACTCAAAATTTGCTATGAGAGTAGATTTTAGGTACTCTTACCAAAGAAAAAAAGAAAAAGATAGCTACGTGAGATTATAGATATGTCAATCTGCTTTACTGTAGTAATCACTTCGCTATGTATATGTGTATCAAAACATCATTTTGCACGCCTTATGTTTATACAATTAAATAATGGATTGGAAACAAAAAACATATGTACAATGGTTTGAAGGCAATTGATTGTAACTAACAAAGCAGGTGAGGTCCCCACTCACTCCAGCTTTTTCACTGTGGGCAGTTTTCAATTTTTTATGTGTGGATAAAGAGCACAGAAAGAAAGAGGCAGTGGTGCAGGGCCAGTGAAGCCTATGTTGAATCTCAGAGCTTTCAAGATTGTGGGGACTTGAAAGGTGAAACCCCAAGAAAAACATTTTTATCTTTTCTTCTCAAAGTAATTCCCTTGACTCTATTTACCTTAAACATCATCCATGAAAGTGCACATCTTGGATGTTCTTTCAAAAAAGAAATTACTGAGGGTGCACGTAGTTCACAAATTTCAGCTGCAGCACTTTCAGGGTCTTCCTCAGTTGTCTGAGCCAAGGCTCTGGTCTTTGTAGCCAGACCCCAGACAGAGACTTAGCATGGTGGGGGTAGTTAGGGGCCTGGCCATTTTTGTATAGTATGAAACTCCTGTGTAGGCAGTCATTTCACCACATCTCTCTGATGGGCTAGCTGGGACTTTCTAAGCTGTACTGCAGTCTGAGGCTCTTACTATGTAATCCTCCTTTCTTCCCCCTCTCTTTTCATAGGTCTCAGGCCTGCATCATGGTGTGAAGATTCTCTCTGTCTAGTTCTGCTTCCTTTCCCATTTATATATCATAGAAGATACTCAAAATAAATCCATTTCACTTCTAACTCTATCTTCGTATCTATTTCTGGAGACCCAATTGACGTGACCCACCAATTATTGCCTCTATTCTTTGTTCCCTTTTATAGGAAAATGTCTTGAAATAGTTATTAAAGTCACCATCTGTAAGTCCCCTCCTCCCACTGGCTTTTAATTCACTTCAATCACACTTTAACAACCCCACTACCACTTGCTACATATACACAAATTCATATACTACTTGGAAACTGCTCTCTTTAACGTCATTACTGAGGACTTCTCCATTGCTAAATCTAAGGATCAGTTCTCAGCCATCAGCTGATTTGCCAAAGTTAATCACTCCCTCCACCTTGATTTGATGTGCATTTTTCATTTGACTTCCAGAACTCCATTCTCTCTTTCTATCTCCTTTGTTTCTTCCCTCTTTTCCCCTGTCTCTCTCTCTTTCTGTCTCTCTTACTCTCACTTCCACTCTCACCCTTTTTATTCCCATAGCTCAGTGGCAACTCCCTCTAGGTCTTCATTATGATTCTTTTTCTTAAGGTTAGAGTGCCCAAAGCTCAATCCTTGGACCTCTTTTCTTGCTTTATTGACATTTTCTAGGTGATTTGAGCCCAGTGAAATACTGATAACTCCCAACCAACCAACCAACCAACCAACCAACCAACTCAGCTCTTTCTTTGCTCAAACTTGACACTCATATGCCCACCTGCTCTCTACTTGGAGTTTTGAAAGACCCCTCAAACTCAATGTCCCATTTCCCTCCTACTCCTCAGCTTTCCCCCTCTTAGGTTATGACAATTACATCTTTCAACCTGCTCAGGCCCCATACCCTTCAAGCCACTTTTTCTCACAATCTGCATCCAATCCAGTTAGCACTACCTTCAAAATATCCAGACTATATCTAGAATTGGTCCATTCTTTACTTCCTCTACCAATACTCTTCTGGTATGAGACAAATACCATAGTCTTCTGGTATAAGAATAATGCACGAAATGGTTCAAGTACAGGGAGAAGTGGCATGCAAGCAAGGAAATTTGGCCCTTTTTTTCTCTTACATATTTAGTGTCTGGTATATAGTAGATGCTTAGTAAATATTTAGTTTAATGAATGAAAAGTTGTTAATCTAAGGGCTCTAATCAAGATGGCTAAATAGCAAATGAATATGGCCAAAAGTGTCTGACCAAAGACTTTTCCACTAATGCATAGGTCATGGGTTTGTTCGTTATATTTGGCCTCATCACCTCCTGCTAAACGTCCTCAGCAGGCAACATCTGTTGTCTTTCTAGCTTTTTCTAATATGATTTCTAAATATATTATCAGTCTGGCATTACACATACCTGAAGCTTCTAAATAAAGTAATATGTATTTTTGCTGTGTCTATGGGTTATTCAAGAAATAATAGCCTTTCCTCATTACTGCTAGATACATAAAATTTGCCAGGAGTAAAGATAATCATAAATGACAATGCAGTAGGTGCTTTTGTTTCATGTTGAAAACTGCATAACTTTCAAAATTCAAGGGCCTTTAGCATAATTTTGAAATGATGATAATGATAATAATATCACATTTATTAAGGGACGAAGTGAGGATTAGATAAATCTACATGTGGAAGCCTTGGTCTGTTTCTTGGAACATAGCAGGACTTTCATACATGTTAATGTCATTTCCTTCCCATAAGAATAAAGAAAAATCTGTATTACTCCCTACCCCAACCCCCTTATCTCATGCTCTTCTTTTCAGGAAGGCTTTCTTGGGATGATAATTTATTTCATCGCACATGGCCTTCCCTTTGGCAGAATGAGTGCCTTTTTATTTGTCACTAGTAATTAAATTTCTTCCACATTTTATCCTTGGAGTGTGCTACGAGCCACCTATGTTTTTCTCTGTTGTTTTCTTACTTTGAACTTGTATTATAGTGGAACCCCATTCATTTGTTTGTTTATTCATTAATTTAGTCAGCAACATACATATTTATTGTGAACCTATTCTGTGTCCAGCTCTGCACTAAACTTTGGAGATGAAAATGCAAAGATACAGTTCATGTCTTCCAGGATTTTCTAGTCTAGAGGAGGAAAAAGGCAGACATTGTAGATATATGAGACATTAAAAACATCATAGAAGAATAACAAAATGCAATAAAAGCCTCAGGGAATTCAAAAACAAAAACCGAAATTGCCTAATTCTGTCTGGGGCTGTCATGAATACTCAGAGAAAGCCTGATCTGAACCGCAATTGGAAGAGTAAGTGATTTGCCACAGTGATCAAGAATGAGAGTGTTGGAGAGGGGAGAGGAAAATGAAGGCAAAGGTGTATTAGTATGAACAACCTGGTCAACTAGAAAATGTCCAAATAAATCAATGTGGCTAAAATTAGGGAATATGCAGTGTGGCCTGGACAGGTCATGAAAGCCCTGGAATGCCATCTCCCATTTTTGCTTTTCTTCTTTGGGCATTAGGAGCCATGGATAGAAGAGTCTCTGAACTATTGCTTTGGCTAATTGTGCCAGAAACTTTAATTATTGATTATATCTACATCAAAATTTATATTTATCTTTCAAAAATACTATAAATATATAAGAATCTCCTTGTACTATATAGTAAGGACAATGACAAAGCCTCATAAGTATAGGGAAAGGAAGAGTAGTAATAAGAATATAAGAAAGCAAGGACAAAAAACCAAACACCGCATGTTCTCACTCATAAGTGGAATTGAACAATGAGAACACATGGACACAGGAAGGGGAACATCACACACCGGGGACTGTTGTGGGGTGGGGGGAGGGAGGAGGGTAGCATTAGGAGATATATCTAAGGCTAAATGATGAGGTAATGGGTGCAGCACACCAACATGGCACATGTATACATATGTAACAAACCTGCACGTTGTGCACATGTACCCTAAAACTTAAAGTATAATAATAATAATAATAATAAAAAGAATTTACAAGGGAAAAAAAGGAATATAAGAAAGCAACTGTGAATCCGAGGCTTCATTTTGAGTTTTTCCCCAAAACAAAAAGGGGAAAACTAAAAGCCTGATAGGTTACTTTTTTCTAACAAGGAACAACTGTCTCTACTTCGGGTTGCATGCTTTCTCAAGTTTGAGTTTAGACAGACCACTCTTTTGTGAATCTTTGCATAAAGGGTCATTGGATAATGGTCAGAGGCATTGTCTTTGAATGTTTTACAGATATGCAGAGGTTTGTACTTAGAACTTCTCATTTTACATTCAGCCTTTCAGTGAAAGGCGAACGTGAAGCTGACATTTTATAATGGCAAAACTTAGGGGGCCAGAGCTATAAGACATGTTCAGAAGACAGGGATATGTGTCTTTTTTTTCTCTTGTATTGCTCATGGTACCTAGCACAAAGTTGGAGATGTGATAGACTCTTTAATACAGGTATTCTTATATGGTTTACCATGGCAAAATCAACTTCAATTTTGTTTGGTTTTCAGAGTATTTTCATGATAAAAAGGTTCATTTGTTTTACTCTCAGAGCATGCTCTGAGCTGAGAATTATAAACTAAAGGAGAAAATAATGATGAGCAAATAATTGCCCAGGCTCCTATGGAGAGTTCTCAGTAGAGGTGGATTTGGTAACTTGGTGAGTTGTCACTGGCAAATTTAGCATTCACATGTCAGACCTAGAATAATGCTAGATGCTTATCCCTCTCGTATGGGAGCAGCCAGGAAGTCAGAAGAGGACCACAGACAGAGCGTTTGTTGGCGACAAGGGCTTTCATATCTTCAGAACTTGGCAATAAGTATTTTTAAATAATGGGAAGAATGAATTATTTGATTTCTGTGAATTTAAATTGCAAAAATGAAATATGTGGGAGAAAATAGGTGCCTCCATCTTTAACTGGAATTGACAAAGCAGCATTCACAAAGTGGCAACAATTTCCTTTGACATTTATGATTGCCCTAATGCTGTTAATCAGTGTGAGATTATTATTTTTCCTTTCACAAATGGAGAAACTGAGGTTCTGAGGGGTGAAGTGAGCTTACCCCATTCCACAAAACTTGTAACTGCTGATTCCCAGTTCTTTGTTCATTTTATTAGGCCATGGATGTTTCCTTAAGTATATTTCTCTGGGAATAAAATTCTCTTACAGATCTTCTAGAAATGGGGATCTTGGCTTTCTGAAATGAAATTATGTGTGGGCCAGAAGCCAGGAGATGGAACGTGTGCTTTCTTACGTGTTTTCCTTCCAGCTTCCTTAGTCACATGATTCTTCATTATAACTTTTGTATCTCTGATATTGAGTTAACTTTGACGATGGTATGGATGATGGTGGATGGGTGGTACATACAACTTTGAAGCACGTGATGACTCTCTGGCCACCTACTTTATTCTCGTATTTCCCAAGAGGAGGTAAATACTTCATTTTAGAGAAACTGGACTCTAACCTAAAGTGGCCGAGAGGTCTAAGCTGCATTGTAATCTTCATCAAATGAAAACACTTTGTTCTTAAAAGTACACTTGTTCCTTCTTCTTGCCCTTGACAATTTCCTGTTTGAAGCAGCAAGGAACAGAGGAAAGATAACATAGTTTATTCTATGGATTTCTACCAGTTCAATTTTTAAAGTGTTAGCCTCTTAAAATAAATGTTTTCATAAAAGATCATGAAGAAACTCAGATTTTTGTCACTCCATCAATATGTAGGAGGAGGGTATGTCTGGGTAAGAGCCAAACAATTAAGGTGTTACTGACCAGAAGTCTCTTGGTTTGCTGTCATAAAATGTCACAACTATCAGCAACCACAAAATCTTCAATAAATGGCACTGCAGACAGAAATTTTTCTTAACAGTCTGGGTTTGTGAATCCTCTTTTTTCCTTTCTGGTTTCCCTCTGTAGATGTCTGTTTCTTCCTTTGTGCTTGGTCTCTCTGTTTCTCTTACTAACAACACACATATTGCTCCATCTCTGTATCATCATCTTCTATTAGTTTTTCACAAGTGTATTTCTGTGACTAAAAGGATCAACAGATGCTGACTTCAGTATTGTGAAGCATCCAAAAAAAGAACAATTAATTTATAACAAACCTGCTTTGCTCTAACACTGACAGCTTTTGAAAATGTATACTGTATGTGAGATCCACATCTCATTTTGTTTTCATTTAGATGGTCAACAGCATTTAACTCGAAGTTAGGTTTAAATTCCCCCCATGAGAGTTGTCAGTTTTTGTCAGAAATAAAGCCACTGAATATTTCCATTTTAAATATTTAAAAGACCTTTTAAATAACGTGTTGATATTTTTTTTTTTTTTTCTGGTTTTAAGTCCTGAGGTTCTGCTTTTCTTTCTTTCTTTTTTTTTTTTATTGATCATTCTTGGGTGTTTCTCGCAGAGGGGGATCTGGCAGGGTCACAGGACAATAGTGGAGGGAAAGTCAGCAGATAAACAAGTGAACAAAGGTCTCTGATTTTCCTAGGCAGAGGACCCTGCGGCCTTCCGCAGTGTTTGTGTCCCTGGGTACTTGAGATTAGGGAGTGGTGATGACTCTTAACGAGCATGCTGCCTTCAAGCATCTGTTTAACAAAGCACTTCTTGCACCACCCTTAATCCATTCAACCCTGAGTGGACACAGCACATGTTTCAGAGAGCACAGGGTTGGGGGCAAGGTCACAGATCAACATGAGCCCAAGGCAGAAGAATTTTTCTTAGTACAGAACAAAATGAAAAGTCTACTACCATGTCTACCTCTTTCTGCACAGACACGGCAACCATCCGATTTCTCAATCTTTTCGCCACCTTTCCCCCTTCTTTCTATTCCACAAAACCGCCATTGTCATCGTGGCCCGTTCTCAATGAGCTGTTGGGTACACCTCCCAGACGGGGTGGTGGCCGGGCAGAGGCGCCCCTCACCTCCCAGACGGGGCGGCTGGCCGGGCAGGGGGCTGACCCCCCCACCTCCCTCCCGGACGGGGCGGCTGGCCATGCAGAGGGGCTCCTCACTTCCCAGTAGGGGCGGCCGGGCAGAGGCGCCCCTCACCTCCCGGATGGGGCGGCTGGCCGGGCGGGGGGCTGACCCCCCACCTCCCTCCCGGACGGGGCGCTGGCCTGGCGGGGGGCTGACCCCCACCTCCCTCCTGGACGTGGTGGCTGCCGGGCGGAGATGCTCCTCACTTCCCAGACGGGGTGGCAGCCGGGCGGTGGGGCTCCTCACTTCCCAGACGGGGCGGTTGCCAGGCGGAAGGTCTCCTCACTTCTCAGACGTGGCGGGCGGGCAGAGACGCTCCTCACCTCCCAGACGGGGTCGCGGCCTGGCCGAGGCCCTCCTCACATCCCAGACGGGGCGGCGGGGCAGAGGCACTCCCCACATCTCAGATGATGGGCGGCCGGGCAGAGACGCTCCTCACTTCCTAGATGGGATGGCGGCCGGGGAGAGGCACTCCTCACTTCCCAGGTGGGATGGCGGCTGGGCAGAGACGCTCCTCACTTTCCAGACTGGGCAGCCAGGCAGAGGGGCTCCTCACATCCCAGACGATGGGCGGCCGGGCAGAGACGCTCCTCACTTCCCAGACGGGGTGGCAGCCGGGCAGAGGCTGCAATCTCCGCACTTTGGGGGGCCAAGGCAGGCGGCTGGGAGGTGGAGGCCGTAGCGAGCCGAGATCACGCCACTGCACTCCAGCCTGGGCACCATTGAGCACTGAGTTAACGAGACTCCGTCTGCAATCCCGGCCCTTCGGGAGGCCGAGGCTGGCGGATCACTCGTGGCTAGGAGCTGGAGACCAGTCCGGCCAACACAGTGAAACCCACCAAAAAAACACGAAAACCAGCCAGGCGTGGCGGCGTGAGTGCAATCGCAGGCACTCGGCAGGCTGGGGCAGGAGAATCAGGCAGGGAGGCTGCAGCGAGCCGAGATGGCAGCAGTACAGTCCAGCTTTGGCCCGGCATGAGAGGGAGACCGTGGAAAGGAGAGGGAGACGGGAGACGGGAGACGGGAGACGGGAGACGGGAGAGGGAGAGGGAGAGGGAGACGGGAGAGGGAGAGGGAGACGGGAGAGGGAGAGGGAGACGGGAGAGGGAGACGGGAGAGGGAGACGGGAGAGGGAGACGGGAGAGGGAGAGGGAGAGGGAGAGGGAGAGGGAGAGGGAGAGGGAGACGGGAGACGGAGACGGGAGACGGAGACGGGAGACGGAGACGGGAGAGGGAGACGGAGACGGGAGACGGAGACGGGAGAGGGAGACGGGAGAGGGAGACGGGAGAGGGAGAATGTGTTGATATTTTTGCTTGCATTTTTGTTATTATCTTAACACTCTCTATTGCTATCTGCTTCAATATAGGAAAAATGCAGTTACAAATGTTTCCTGGTTATAGTTATTAAGAATTATCCCTAATCTTAGGCTAGATATATACAGAAGATAATCATGTTCTAGAGTGTTCCTGCTGAATAAAGTTGCCACTTAATAAGAAACAGATATCATGACTAGGTTGCCCTTGGAACTAACTGTCCAACCGTGAACAAATATATATACTACATCACACATACACTCACAGTGCACAACACACTTATACACTTCTCACATACTCGCGTTTCTTTTACAACTTTCTGGCTCAGCATGCCCATGTCATGAGCTAATTCTGACCTAACAGAGAGGGTGTGCAGTCTTTCAGCTAGTGGAGGCTGAGAAAATTGTGCAGCAATAGGTCCAGTCCCTGGAAGATGAAGTTAGTTAGCATTTGGTGCCCAGCCAGCAGCAATGTGACTTAGGCTTTTCGTCCTAGTAGGTATGGAGTTCTGCTCTGAGCAACAATTCATTTATTTTGTGCCAATATTCTGACTAGCTCATTCTAGAATCTTCTATTTTGGTCAGAATCTGTCCTATATTCTTGGCTGTGGTTCAATTCTTTCAATCAAAGATCTGCCTAATCCTGTTTTCCCATAGCTAATGTTGACAGGGTTCACCACGCCATCCTCATCTCCACCCCCACTTCTCATCTTCAGCCCAAACCAATCTTCATCTCTATCTTCATCTTTACTTCCATCCACACAGCAATCTTCAACTCCATCTACCAATACCAGTCTTAAACTCCTGTGCCCCACCATCCTCAGTCATAGCAGTGCTCGATGTGATAACCTATTCAAAAATTTCAAACCAAACTGCCTAGCATTCATGGTTGTAAAGGACATGTAGAATCAGTCAACTGATAAATACAAAGTAACACTGAAACTGATTGAGCAATAATCAGAAAGTTGGCGCTGCAATAGCTTCCTCAGTTGTACCTCTCTGTCCACCCCCCAGCTCTTTCCTGTTGCTTCCAGTTCCTCTCACTTGTACTTCTTTATTAACTATTTGTTAACATAACTTTCTATGGTTTTCTTTCACCTAAGACCCAAACCTCTTCTCCTGGCTTGCATTTCCACTACTCCCTGCCCAAGCCTGAGGTTGCACAAGAAACATATCTCTAATTAATGTCCCCTGTTCCAGGAATTTGACTCATTGGGCCTGCAAAAGATTTTCATGACAAATGAAATATTTTTCTAAACCAAGGACTTGGGGATAACTTCAGGGTCAAGGACATCTTATCATATTTAAGGTGTGACTCTTATCTCTCTCTGTTGTGTTGTAATGTGTCTGTTAGCATTTACTATTAATAAGAAAGTTTCTAAAAGCTATGTAGAAAATTTTAAAAAAGAATGATAAATTTTGCTGTAATAGAATCTGCTCAAGATAGAGCATTGAGATTAGCTGGCATACAAAGAGATAAAAAGATGTGCTAAGAAAGTCATTTAGTAGATAATAAATCTAACCCAAATGAGGCCTCTGGGTCCCACCCCAATGGATACAATACCCTAATTTCAGAAATGCAAATGTTATGGGATTAAAACAAAATGGAATAGTGAAAGTAGATTAAGCATAACCTGATGCACTGTTAATCTCAACCTTCCTCTGAGAGTCATGTTTCAGAGAACGTAGCAAAGAACTCCCTAATGAAAGTATTTATGTCTGGGAGGCTATTCAATAGACGTGAACAAGTCTTGCTTAATATGTAGATGTTATGGAAGGTAGACTTGTATCTCCATTCTCTATGGCTTTCTGGAGGAATCATTGACCTATGTCATAGCCAGAATATATCAATATTGTTTGTAATCACAGCTCCCATCACACTACTGACACTGCAGCACCTGTTAATCGAACTTAGAAACACAAGACAAATTATACAATTTGTGAGGTGCCCAGAAAACAGCTACTGTGGAAAGTTAACATTTATAACAGCCTCATTTCAAGTTTAGCTTATTCTAAGCTACACTGGATCTTGACTTTCTTACTGATTTATTATATTCTCTATTCTGAAGATTATTTAAATGTATTAGAAAACAGTGGGCTTTTTCAATAACAAAAAGCATTAAATAAAAAAGTGAAAAGAATGACACTTTACAGAATTCAATGATTTTTACAATGCTTCACATCAATAGGGAATCATCAATACTAGTCAAATCCGCACTGAAATTTCCAACAACTGAAAATACAAATTCCAGCTGTCCAATTTCAAGTCAACACAGCTTGTCTAAATTCAACCCTTTGACATTAAAAACAACTTGAAATTTATTGAACTCCTTTAAGCTGCAGTTTAGACTTGTCAGATACCCATAGAGCACAATTGAGCTGAGAAAATCCAACTTCTGTCATATATAAGGATTACAATCAACCAAATTTTCCTTTTATGTCTTCCAATCAGGTTCCTATTCAATGCACTGTTTGGTTCCTGATGTTACTGAGATTCGCAGGGCACCATTTTTATGCACAGTGGGATCAATTTTTTTTTCTAGCCCAACCTAGAATAGACTTTTATTTCTAGAACTTAAGGCCTTTTGGGAGTCAGAAAATAAGATTGTTTTAATTACTATTTGCCTCTTTGAGTACAAAAATATTCTGGACAGGTTAAAATCTTTCAGGCAATATATTATCAAAAGAATTGCTGACTTTCCTATTATAAAGCATCAAAAAAAAAAAGGAATAGGCAATATGTTATCAAAAGAAATTTGAATTCTCATTTATGGATCTAAAATTCAAGGCTTGCTACATGCCATTTTGTCATAATTTCTAATTATTTTGATATTGTAGGTTCACGGATTTTTCTTTACCTCTGAGTCATTCTGTAGAGCAGGAGTCTTTGGAAACAAAAATTTTATATTTTGTTCAGCTTAATAAACATATTCTTAATATGTATTTTGGACTAGATTTGGAGTGAGGCTCTGACAAGACAGAAATGGAGCAATCCTTGCCATCATGAAGTGCACAGTTTGGCAAAAGAGCTAAAATAAAAAACTCTATGAACATGAAGCTCCTAGGAGAGAGGGAAGAAAAGATGCTAGACAGTGGATCTGCTGCCTCCCAGCATGATAATGGTGGCTGCACCAACTTCTTTGTTTTTTAGGGCATGAAAACACCAGTCTTATGTGTGTGTGTGTGTGTATTGGTGGTGGTGGTGAGGGGTGTTTGAGGGTGGGGCGGTCAGCTTCTATAGATCAGTAAATATCTCCAGATCTCATCCTGCTTAGTCAAGGCTTCTTTCCCTTCCATCTGCCTTTGCCAAGACCCTGAAATGTAAAGCAATGGCATGTATAGTTAGTCCTCTCTATTTGCGGATTTCACATATGTAGATTCAACCAACTATGGATTTAAAATATTTGGAAAGTAATTAGATCTTTAGTGAACATGTACAGGCTTTTTTTCTGTCATTATTCTCTAAACAATATGGTTTAACTGCAATTTACATAGCATTTACATTGTATTAAGTATTATGAGTAATCTAGAGATGATTTGAAGTATACGGGAGGATGTGTGTAGGTTATATGCCATTACTATGCCATTTTATATCTGAGACTTGAGCATCTGTAACTTTTGGTATATGGGGGAGGTCCTCAAACTAACTCCCTTTGAGGGACAATTCTCCTGTTAGATCTTTTCGATAACCTACAGTGGCCATAAAGATTTCTTGTGTGTATATCATGGGCTATAGAGTGTGTACTATGTGCAGGGCATGGGCACTGCATTACATGTGGCGGTAGAGAAGCAAAAAAGTCTCAATCAGTTCTTTTAATATTAAAACTCATAAAGCCAACTCTTTGGTGGTGAAGACAGGAAAAAAACAAGTAAAGGAAGAAAATATAGTTTTTTATTGGTTCTATGAAGAAAAAGAACAAGGTATAGCAATAGAAAATGGTCTCTGTAAGGGAGAAACATTAAAAGTGGGATTTGACACATGAGGAGCAAGCCACACAAGGCTATGGAGGAGAGAATGTTTCAGACCATGAGGATGAAGCTAGAGGGAATGGAGAGTGAAAATGGAAGAGAGTAGTAAGAAATGAGGTTTGGTATTTGGTTAGGATATTGGCAAGGCTTTGTGGGTTGTGACTAAGAGTGAGGATCTTATTCAGCTCCCATATGAAGACACTAAAAGTTTTGAAACTTCTCATATGTCACCACGTATGATTTGCATGTTTAAAAAGACTCTTCCAATTGCTTCATGGAAAATGGAGATTTGTGTCCAAGGGATGAAAGGAATACCAGCAGTTGCACTAGCCTAGGCTGTTGCAGTAATTTAGACAAACATTGCTGGTGGCTTGGCCTGGGGCAGAGATCGTGGAAATGCTAATCCTAAGAAACAAGAATGTGGCAACTTATCCTACGTGGTCTGTTTTTCATGTCAAAATATACTCCAGCTTTTCCAACAAAACTGTCCTTCATGAACCTGTTTATTCCTTCAGCCAAAATAGGAATGTGTAGTTGGCACTGCATTACATGTGGAGGTAGAGAGGCAAAAAAGTCTCAATCAGTTCTTTTAATATTAACATTCATATTCAAATGGGGGAAGATACAGACTTACAGTTTATAGTGGACTAATAAGTGCAGCTCTATAAGCTTATGCAAAATGAATCAATTGCATGTAGAAGAGGATGATCTCCCATTAAGAAATGTTACTCTACATTGTGTGTGTGTGTGTGTGTGTGTTTGGCGGGGGGGGGCAGAATTTTCCACTGAGGAGAGCACCTGGAAATCTTAAAACACCTAACATTCCAGGGATGTTGGGAGCTGTTGGTATGTAAATGGCCTCAGCCATCACCTCCTTCACTTCTTGCTCTTAGAATACAATTTGACATAACTGCTGACTAAAAGATTATAAGGCTGTACTTTATTATATAGTTACAGGAAAGAAGCAACACACTAAAATGTTTCATGGTGGAGACTCAATGAGAATGATCAGAATTTAGGATACTCTTTGCCAAGTTATGTCAATAGAAAGTTTATTTTATGAGAAAATGAAAGATGTGGAATCCAGTGATTTATCTCAACAAGTTGCTAGTTTATCAAAGAAAGAGAAATCCCGAGAGAATAAGTAGCTATTAGTGAAATGGAACTTGTTTCTGACTTAGATGCAGTGTCCTCTTGTAGAGTGAGGACAAAGAACTGATTTTAGCCACCCATTCTACACCTCCAAGATACCATGGACAGTCTCAACCCATGGGGCATCCTAATGCCTGGTAAGGGATCCTAGAGAATCATATGATTTGGGAAGCTGTCACTTACCCCATATAATCCAGAGGACTGGAACCTAAAATATTTTTGAAGTGCTGGTGGCCAAAATCAGTTCTCTCATGAACCCCCTACCATGCTCCCTGTCTTTGTCCATTTCAGACTCATGTAATTGTGACCTAATTTTTTCCCTCTTGCTACTGAATTTACTGGAGAAAGAATTATTATTGATGCTAAATTAACAGGAGGCAATTAGCACGGGCTTTAGAAATGGCCAGATTTTTATTTGCATCCTAGCTTTACTACTTAGTAGCTGTGTAAGTTTGACCAAATGACTCAAACTCTGTCAGACTCAGCTTTTTTTTTTTAATTAAAAAAATTTTTTTTGAGACAGGGTCCTGCTCTGTTGCCCAGGCTGGAGTGCAGTGGTATGATCATGGCTAACTGCAACCTCAACCTCCCAGGTTCAAGCAGTCCTCTCATTTCATCCTCCTGAGTAGCTGGGACTACAGGCACATCACACCACGCCTGGTTAATGACATGATCTTATATATAGAAAATACTAAAGAATCCCAAAATAGAAAATATATATTAGAATTAATAATTAATACATGAACTGAGCAAGGATGACAGATATATATTACAAATTTTGAATTTCTTTGTAGTGACAGGGTCTCACTGTGTTGCCTAGGTTGGTCTTGAGCTCCTGGGCTCAAGTGATTCGTCTGCCTCAGCCTCCCAACAGCTCCAGCTTTTCACATCAACAAAATGAGGATAAGGATTATGGTTTTGGGAATATTGTGAGGTTTACACTAGATAATGAACATGAAGTGCCTAGTTAGTCTGATGCTTGGTACATGGTAACACCCAACACATATTAAAATAATGCAATCAGATTTGGCTTTTTCCTAGGCACAAGATATGGCATTCTGTACTCTATTGCACTCCATCTCTCTGGACTTCTTGTCCTGTTTGGACTTCTCTCTTACATCTTGGCCCTTTTGAAATCTATTCTAATTATCCCACAACCCAAACTTTTATTTTGAATCGTTTCAGACACAGAAAAAAGTTGCAAAATAAAATAACCATCTGTACTCAGTGACACTTGTAATCCCAGAACTGAAGTAGGCCTAGGCGGGCGGATCACAAGGTCAGGAGATTGAGAATATCCTGGCTAACAGGGTGAAACCCCGTCTCTACTAAAAATACCAAAAAATTAGCCAGGCGTGGTGGCGGGCGCCTGTAGTCCCAGCTACTCGGGAGGTTGAGGCAGGAGAATGGCGTGAACCCGGGAGGCGGAGCTTGCAGTGAACCGAGTTCGCGCCACTGCACTCCAGCCTGGGCAACAGAGCGAGACTCTGTCTTAAAAATAAAATAAAATAAAATAAAATAACCATCTGTATACCATCTAGATTCAATAATTAATATTTCGCCATATTTGCTTTAATTTTCTGTATATTTCTGCTTTTTTGTCTAAGCATTTGATACAGACACCATGAGCATTCTCCCTAAATATTTCATTCAGCTTGTATTTTCTAAGAATAAAAATATTCTCCTTCACCACTACAATAACATTATGACTCTTAGGAATATTAACACTGATTTCACATAATCACTTAATATCCAACTCAGAATCAACATTTCTCAGCTGTCCCCAAATGTCTTTTATAGCTGCTTCTTTAGTCTTTAAAGCAGCATCTAATTAAGGTGCATACTTTGCATTTGGTTATATCTCTTTAATCTAGAACAGTTCTCCTACTTTTTTTCCATGACATTAATATTTTTTAGCGTGCAGACTAGTTTTCTTGTAGAATGTCCTAACTTCTGAATTTATCTGATTAAAACCCATTCCTCTGACCCAAACCCACATTTCTTACTCAGTGCCCCAATGTTTTTTTGAGTTGCCACCTTGTTGCTATAATAGATGCTAATAACCTTGAAACCTTCTTCTAGCCTGCAAGAAAATCATCAATGGGTCTTCAATATTAGTATTTTTATATTAATTTGATTGAGGGAAGTTCCAAGGTGGAAAGTCAGGCTTGGAGAAGACACTGAGGAGAACTCTGTGCTCTTTCCACTAAGAGGACTGAAACCTGGGAGACAGCCCCCCTTGCCAAGCATAAGGGAAATGCTGCCCTGGAGAAGGGTAGATGGCCAAAGTGACTTCTGGAAGGCCCTTATAGGTTACAGAGTCCACTGAGAGGTGGGCCCCTCAGCAAACTGCTCCTGCAGCACTCACCAGACAGCAGAGAGTTTCTCCTTGTGGTGCCGTGCCTTGACTGAGGGCTGCAGAATTTTTATAGGTCTAGAGAGGCTAGTTTGCCAAGGGTTCTAATTGAATCCCTTGTGGGACTTTTATAGTTTCCAGACCACATTAAAGCCATGATCCTTGCAGAAGCAGCTCAGGAAATTTGTCTGGCTAGACATATTAAGTTTTGTTTCTGCCTCTTCCCTGTAGACCAGCAATGTCTAATGGAACTTTCTGCAGTGATTGCAATCTTCCTTTCCTTTTGCTGTGCAGTCCAATATGGATCTAGTAGCCACATGGGACTACGAACACTTGAAATGGGCTAGTGTGACTGGGGAACTGATATTTACATTTAATTCAATTTTAAATAATTTTCTTTTAAATATAAATAGCTATGTGTGGCTAGTGGCTACTGTATTGAACAGCACTGCTGTAGATGGTGTTACCACTGAAACCTAATTTCCAGATTTGGAGACAAGTGGCTACTTTGACTAGTTCCATTTTCTTTCTCTTCCCCCTCCTCATTGGTACTATAGGGAAACATACATTATTTTCAACTTCCCAGGTTCTATTTTCTCCTTTCCTAGAACAGTCACAGGATGTCTAGGAGCCAGCAGAGGGGCCAGATATGCGCAGTTTATGCTGTAAAAGGAAGCCTGCCGCCGTGAGTGGTCCAGTGGGAGCTCTTGCTTTGTGTCCTCAGCCTTTCACCTTTCCATCTGATGACTTGCTCTGAATCTTCACTTCCTGGGCAGGTGAGCTGAGTCCTAGAAAGCACAGCTCACAGGAACTCTGCTTCAGAGTTGACAGAGATTTAATTTTCAGGACTAAATTTCTCTGAGAGAAGGTTAGCAACACTCTGGCTTTGTCTTAATAAGCTGTAGTTTGTGATGCAATTGCTGGATAAGACATGAACCATATTAGAACAGAATGGCAATAAAAATCACCACAAAATGAGAAGGAGAGTAACAATTACATTTTATTATGTGTGAAGTGCTCGGCACTTGTGTATTTTACATATATTTAATCTTTATAATAACTAACATAATAAGTATTTTGACTTCTTATAGATGAGGAAACATGATGTTCAGAAAGGTATATGACTTGATCAAGAACCCACAACCAGGCAATGAGAGGAATATGAGGCAAAATCCAATCTACTTGATTCCACAGGTAGATTCCACAAGCACTTTCTAGGGCTTCTAATTGTGACAGTGATTTTCTACTTTGAATCTGCCCTACCTCCTTCTCTGTCTCCGTCTCTCTCTTCCTCACACACACACGGTCTCTTTCACACACACACACACACAAACACACACATTTGTGAATTTCCCAAGTATCAAAAATTTACTCCTTCAATTTCCAAACTCTTAAATGGAAAATAACTTATCTTGACAGAATTGCCAAATACATGTATTGACTTACCTTGTCCTACTAAAAAATTAATCCTTTCTTGGTGCACATAAATTATTATAGAACTGCAGTGTGATATATGCAAGTTTTAGTGAGACAAGTAGAACAGTTTGCCATACATGAACCAACTGCAGATCACTACAGTGTTTTTTTTTAATGTTGTGCTAAACTATACTTAACATTCAATTTACCATTTTAACAATTAAGTGTACAGTTTAGTGGCATTAAGTACATACACGTTGTATAACCATCTCTATTACCTATCTTCAGAACTTTATCCAGCATTCCAACTGAAATTCTGTACCCATTAAATAATAACTTCCCACTCTCCTTTCCCCCAGCTCCTGGTAAGTATGATTCTACTTTCTGTCTTTGTGAATTTGACTTCTACATACATGGGCTTGGAGCTTCCTAGTCTGCCATTTTGCTGATATTACTTCTGAAGTCACCAAGTTTTTAAGGTCAATGCACTTCTTGTCCACAAGTGGTAGAGGTAAAAGATGAATTTAGGGTGTGCGTGTGTGTGTGTGTGTGTATTGCAGGAGGCAGGTGTGGGATCTATAAGGCAGACACAGTAAAACTGAAAATCCTTCATGGATTTAGTTCCTATTTTTCAAAGAACAAAGTAAGAGAATAGTTACCAACTACATATTCAAAATTACACTTTTCTTTCCCTCCTCCTGCCCCTTCCTCCTTCCCCAAAAGGCAAGTTATGGTAGTCTCAAAGAGTAGAAACCCAGATAATTCAGGAGACAGATTTTTTTTTTGTTACTGGAGAAAATCAAGACTTGGTAATCATACTCATGAAATTTCCTATTTACTTCAATGCCAATGGGGAACTGAATTTTGAAGACACCTGGGCATATTCAAATATCAACTGGTAGAACAAGCTGGGCTCTACTTTAACTCAGACTCACTAATTCGTTTGAATATTCTCTGACTTCTGTGTCCTCCCCTTCTCCCAAGAAATATAGAAGATTAAAAACCGAGTCTTATCCCTAAGATAAGAAGCTGAATTCATAAATTTTTGATTTGGTATATTATTTAATACTTCAGGATCTGATGCACTTTCAGTGAAAACAAGGCTTTTGTAATTTAGAGATACATGAAATTCTCATCACACAAGAAATGTTGATCCCTTTGAGTTATGCAGGGAGGAATAAATATCTAATTATTTTAACCTAATAATTGTCATTCCTTTTCATCTTCCAAAATGCTAGTCATTTCTCATTGTTTTCCCCCACCCCATTGGCTCTTTTAAAAAGTTATCCTTTTGAGTTCAGCAGGGATAAAAGAGGCTTAAAGATAAGAAATAACAGAAGTCCCTGCACTTCATGGGGATTACAAGTAGAATTAACATGGCTATATAAAATGAAGCCACAGCTCAGGGGTTGGGAATGACAAGGTTACTTATTCTCCTAAATCCTGGGCACCGGTTAAGTTGTTATTAATCACAGTGAATTCATGGCTGAGCCCAGGAAACTTCATTTGTAGCTGGCAAACTATTGGGCTTTTGAGTCTCTATCAAAGTATTCTTTCTAAAAGCAATATCTAAACATGGAAAAAATCTAGTTTTTGAAAACTGTCTAAAATGACGTTATAAAAGTATCAATCTTCCCCCACCTCCATCACCACACCCCAGAGATAAGTACTTTTTAAACATTTTCTTTTTTCATTCTTTTGGCACTTCCCATTAGAATTTTAAATGTTTTTATTTCTGCTTCTATTTATTAAGCTATCAACTTTAGACAGCAACAGTCTACCTTATGCAGTAAAAGATGAAGAGAGCCAGGCACAGTGGTGCATGCCTGCAGTCTCAGTTACTCAGGAGGCTGTGGCAAGAAATTGCTTGAGCCCGAGTTCAAGTCCAGCCTCAGCAACATAGCAGTAACATATTTCTAAAATTAAAAAAAAGAGATTTTAGAATTTTTAAAATTATTTTACTGTATATAACTTATCTTTATACTTCAATGTTGCCAATTATATTATTTTAGTTCTTCTAGTAATTCCCTTTTTAACTGTAAAAGATATATATTCATATTTGTATTTCTTGATTTACCAATGCTAGAGATTGTTAGAAGGTAGAATAAATACATATTTAATTGTTTCTATTTCTTCTCACTTCTTCACCTATTAATCTTTGTTGTTGTTTTGCTTTTTGTTTTTTATTCTTTTTTCAAATCAGAATTTCCACAAATATTCGTTTTTATTTATTAATAACATATATGTTGTCAAGGCTTATAACATTTATATTGTTCTCATTATACTTGTTTTTTTGTGTGTGTTTTGTCTGTAGGCTGATTTTCAAATTGAAGTTCTCCAAAATAGTATTTACAGTAGAGTCATGATTATGTGACTGTTACTCATTTTGAACCAAGTGAGCAACTCTTCCCACAAAGGAGGACTTTTAATTCTGTGTCATTAAATCCTGCTACCTCCACTCCCAAAATAAATACTTTAGTGTGGAGACCCAGGAGGTTCTGTTTTGGAGCTTTTTTTTTTTTTAGTTTTCTGGGTACAATCCAATGCTGCTGTTCCTTATAATTCACTTCATCTTCTTTTTAAATTTTTTCCCCAGAGTACCCTCTTTGATGGGTTGTTTTTAAATACGATTATCTGATTTTAATGCTTTATGAGAGCTTACATTCCTGAAAGGTATTTTGTCCAATATTTGTTTAATGGTTTGGCTGGATATATATTTCAAGGTTGAAAAAACAAATGTGAAAAAAAATTGCTACATTATCTTTCAGTGTCCATTGTTTATGGTAAGAAATTTGATGTTAATTTGTGTTTCTCCAACTGTGGAAGCTTTTATAATTATCTCTTTGTTCTAGGACTTCTGAAATTGCTGGAACATTTTTCCTCATTGATTTTGCTAGTCAATCTGAAAATACATTATTTTTTTAATACAAGAAAACTTTCTTCGAGCTTAGTCTTGGTATTTAATGCTGTCTATTCTCAATCCAACTACTGAGTTTTTTTTTTTTTTTTTTTTGCAATAAAATGTTTATTTTTTTGAAAGTTTCTTTTTTCTGTTTGCTTCATTTCTCCAGAGGCCCATTTTTGGTTTTGGGAGAAAAAACTTTTTGTTCTTTCTGAAAATTACTTACTAGAATAATTTATATTGTAATAATATTATATTCAGAATATTTTATTCCGAATATGCTTATTATTTTATTCTGAATATGCTTATTAGAATAATTTAAATGTTCTTTTCCTTGATCAACTCTAATTTAGCTGGGATCAGATAATTCTTTTTTTCCACTTTAGGCTTCTTTTTTCATGCTGTAAATTTTCTTCAAATGTCTCAGGTCCTTGTGGTTCAGTTTAATGACTGACTGTAACAGATAATTTTTGTGACGTATGCCATGTTCTGTGATCTCCTTTTGGTTTTAGCTGCCACTCTGGTGGACATGACCCTGGCACTGCCAATGACCTACCTCAATTGCTTGCTACTTCTCTCTACAGTTTTGCCTTCCGGGTTTGGAAACATGCTAAGTCTTACTCAGTTCATGGTCCAGAGAGCATGGACATATTCATTGGATGATGCCTCCAGGGACAACCCTACCCATGGTGGGACTGGCAGGGGGATCAATGGATAAATGCTTCAGCTTTCTGTTTTTCAGGGAAACAATTCTGGGTCATGTTCTATGAGGTTCCTAAAGGTTCCCAGCAGGATGGAGTCCTAGCGGCCTACAATGGCAATCCTCAAATAACACATCCTTTATTGAGTTTTCTTGTTCCTCTCTTTTCCTACTGTTGCTGTTCTTCATACCTGCTTCCTGGGATCACCTCCCATATAAATCATGTTATTGTTTAAGTTTGATTTTGTAGGTATCTAAACTAAGTCAGGGTAATTAGGATATGTAGGAGGCTTGGAATAAGGAGTTTCTCTGGAACTCTGTAAATTTCCCTCTCCAACAGCCCTTTTCCTTGGATAGGAGAACTGACTTTGAGTTCTGTGTGTACCATGGGGTGTTTTAACAAACAACTTCCCTGTAGAATGCCTAGATGTTTTAAGGTGTGGTTTTCTCTCTTCCATTTGCCCTGTCAATATCTTTTATCTATTTTCTATCTACTACAATTTCCTCTCATTTTCTAGTCCATGAATGACACCTTTTTTATTCGCTTAAATAGACCATGTATTAGGTAAACATACATATGCTGGGTCTATCATCTTGAACAATTTCTCTTATTTTAGATGATGAAATTATAACTGACTTAAATGACTTCTTTAGTCACATAGACATGGAGCCTCAGAATCTAGTAAAACTAACTTCTTCAGATTCTAAATCTTGTGTCTTTCTGTTTCATAATTTTGCTTAGAGCTCTGAGTATAGATGAGGCAAACTTCACATGGAAAAGAAGCCATATTTTGAAAAAACTACACGGAATCAAAGAGAACTAACTCATAGAAGCAAAATTTTGGAGATAAAACAAGGTATCTGATAGCAGTAGTGATCTCAGGGTGGATGACCCCCTACTGTTGCTCCTTCTTTTAAATAAAACTCTTACTTGCAGGAGACATACTGAATGTATTTGACCTTGGTGGCAGCTGGAATTCAAAAATCCTGGGTTGTGTTAGTTGACTAAGACAACATTGTAGTACTGGTAGAGAATTCTAAAATCAGAAGAGCTTCAATCCCTTCTAATCTAATTGACTATGGAGATTCAGGCAAGTTATTCTGCCTCTGAGCCAGATTTAATTTCCTTATCTATAATGTAAGGAGAAAATCAATAACTTTAATATTCTCTGATTCAAAATGTAAGCAAACAGAGGAAGGTGATTGGCAACTTAGTTAATTGGCAGGGTTATTGGTAAAGAGTGAACACTGGGCATTATCCTTAAAGGTTATGACATTTGGATAACCATCTTGCATCTTGGTCCAGTAGGCCAGCTACAGTAATTGCTGTGGGTTATGCTGAGTCTAGGACTGGATTCCAATTAAGCTGTGATTTTCACCAGTGCTAACTGTGGAAGGGCAGATCCATACAGAGCATTCCTCAGCTAGGTAGTTTGAATTATTCCTAGACAGATGCCTCCCATTGAAGAGCACCTGGCATTTTTACTAAGAGGAGATCTAGCCATTCTAGCAACTCTGATTCACTCTCCTTTTGTTCATCATCTATATTTCTCCATGGCTGTCCTTCCAAAGAGAAGCTATTGCTATAGCACACCTAACCAGAACAACTTTACCTCAAGGACACAGCTTTATTATCTGCTGAGGACCCTGATCTAATACTGTCAGGGTAGAGCCTGGTGTTCTGGGGAAAATTTCAGGTTATTAAAGCCAGTCCTAATGGTTGGCTTAGATATGGCCTCTGTCTTGATTTCCCTGCATAGAACTTCTATCTTTTATTAATTTGGTGCCAGTTGTATATTTTAAAGGGAGAGCTGTGGGTCTTGATTTAAACCTGTATATACATACAAGTACCTTGTTTTGTTAAACTACATTGTCTTGCTCTTGTCAGTTTTATCCTTAGAGGTCTGGACGTGCCCCATCTCTGTACTTGATTCTGCTGAGAATACAGAGGTTGACAGTACCATCATGGCACACTACTCTGTGTGCACTGACCTAGGGCCTGGCACGTCTCATATAGATACCTCCTATCCCCTTTGTGCCTGCATTTGTCTCAACCACAGGCCACAGTAGCTAACATTCTCAGCCTTTGACCCACTAATTTTTGGCTTTTGCCCATCCCCATTGACTCCCATGTAGACCCTATGTTCACCAGAAGGATCCTCATGTCTGCAGACTACATTAAGAGGGAGGATATGCCTCTGTGAATCCAACTGATGGATATCTCCTGTGTGCCAGGGAATGGCAGGGCCATGGCTCTCTCAAAGCCATGCTCATAAAAAGCCTCCTCTGCATCTACTTCCAGTCCCATTTGATTCTCAAGCAAGGAGTTCCATCCGAGAAGGAAGCTGTCACCTGTCACTCTTTTATGAATTCTTAAGGACAGTGGAAGAGTTGAAAGGTTGGCAATCACAATGACAATAGGCTATTACAAGCAGGTGAAGAGCCTTCTTCTTTTGCTCCTTACCCCCAACTGCTGTTCAAATAATCAAAAAAGGGTCCTCATTGAAACTGATTTAATTCTCAAGAGGAATGAAAGACATTTAAAGGGCAAGCCAACTTCATAAATGACATGAAAAGGTTTTAAAATAGTGTTTTGCTTCTAAAGGGTGTTTGTAAATGTCAGAGGTAACATATTGATTACAGTCCTGGCAGTTCTTGCTCAGGGCTTCTTAGCTGTCTTTGGCTTAACTCATGCTGTTGACTTATGCTCGTGGTATGAAATATCTCAGCCATCTTACTTTGTTTGCTTAAACTTTTCCAACCTACCAGAATTTATCCACATGTGAATAAAAGGTACCATCAAATTAGTGGTGTTTATAATTTTTGTGCTTTTTAACGTCTCATGTGAATTATATAAAGTTACGAAAATGGCTATAGGAATTGGCCTACAAACTCTTGAGATGTCCTATAAGTTCCTACAAGATATTGAAAGTTGGTTGCTTTGAGGATATAATTCTGAATGTTGAAACAAATTAAAAAGCCAACTTGGAAGGGGATACATAATCCTCTTTAAGTCAAGATGAGGGGTATAACCTCCCCCATATATTCTGGGCCCAGTCGTATGTGTTGAAAAGAACTCTGATAGTTTATTTGCTGATACTATTAATGGGAGCCAAAAACATTGTGGAGAAAGGTGATATTGTCATCGTGAATCTCTCTGAACTCCTGTTCGCAATTTGTAACCAGTAAGAGAGCATGATTGCTCTGACTACAGGATTATACTAAGTCTCTAAGGAAATGAGAATAGTGCACATGTGTACTCTGATTTATAGTTTGCAAAGGCCATTCAATAATTGGTGAAGCTGAAACCAATGACTTTCCTTCTGATTTTCAGCACTATTCAGAATCTGGACATATAATATGTTTATGGCATTTAACCTAGTCAGACAGTAGATATCACTCTAAGTCATGGCCTACACCTGTGAGCCTACTTATATCAGCATTTGCCAAATGTACTTGTAGCTGTGGTGCTGACCTCAGAGAACTTAGCCAAAGAGCAAAGACTGCCTAATTCAAGAAGTACTGGTAAGTAATAGATATATTTTGGTTTACTGTTCTAAGAATTTTATACAATGTGAGGTGGGATGGGATAGACACTTCTTATTTTTATTATAAAAGTGATAACATTCCCATGATAAACTATAACAGTAATAAAATGTGTAATGTAAAAATTAAAATCCTATCCCTGATCACCCTCTCATTCTCTATTGGTAATCACTGTTAACAGGTTTTTTTTTTATATATATATTCTCCAGAACCTGTATATTTTGCTAGGAGTAAACACCCATTCATACCCTTCTGCTTCTTTCTCCTCCCTTCTTCCCTTCCTCACTCCCTTCCTTCCTATTTTTTTCCATCTATATCATATAGGACATTTTCTTCTATCTGTACATGTATTAGACCATTCCTGCATTGCTATAAATAAATACCTGAGACTGGATAATTTATAATAAAAGTTTACTTGGCTATGGTTCTGCAGGCTGTACAGGAAGCATAATGCCAGCATCTGTTTCTGGTGAGGCCGCAGGAAGCTTTTACTTATGGTGGAAGGTGAAGGAGGAACAGGTGTCTCACAGGGCAAGAGGAGCAAGAGGGAGCAGGTGGGGAGAGGTGCCACACACTTGTAAACATCCACGTTTTGTGAGAACTCACTATCTCAAAAACAGCACCAAGCCATGAGGAATCCCTTCCTATGACCCAAACACCTCCCATCAGGCCCCACCTCTAAGATTGAGGATTATATTTCAACATGAGATTTGAGCACGGACAAATATACAAACTATATCAGTACATATAAATGTACTTCCTATTTTAATGACATTACATGGATGTGACATAATTCTTCAATCATATCCCTGTCAAGGTACATTTAGATTTTTTAAAGTTTTCTTTTGTTTCTTTGTTACTAAAAACAGTTCTGTACATACCCTTAAACACAAAATTTATATGATTTTGCAATTTGGGTAAAAGCCTTACTTTCTTTTGCCCTAATATTTTATTAAGACATTTCCAAACCTACAGTAAAGTTGAAAAAAAGCATCAAGAATGCTCAGATTACCAAAACAGATATATAGACCAATGGAAAAGAACAGAGCCCTCAGAAATAATACTACACATCTACAACCATCTGATCTTTGACAAACCTGACAAAAAGAAGAAATGGGGAAAGGAGTCCCTATTTAATAAATGGTGCTGGGAAAACTGGCTAGCCATATGTAGAAAGCTGAAACTGGATCCCTTCCTTACACCTTGTACAAAAATTAATTCAAGATGGATTAAAGACTTACATGTTAGACCTAAAACCATAAAAAACCCTAGAAGAAAACCTAGGCAATACCATTCAGGACATAGGCATGGGCAAGGACTTCATGTCCAAAACACCAAAAGCAATGGCAACAAAAGACAAAATTGACAAATGGGATCTAATTAAACTAAAGAGCTTCTGCACAGCAAAACAAACAACCATCAGGGTGAACAGGCAACCTACAGAATGAGAGAAAATTTTTGCAATCTACTCATCTGACACAGGGCTAAGATCCAGAATCTACGAAGAACTCAAACAAATTTACAAGAGAAAAACAACCCCATCAAAAAGTGGGCGAAGGATATGAACAGACACTTCTCAAAAGAAGACATTTATGCAGCCAACAGACACATGAAAAAATGCTCATCATCACTGGCCATCAGAGAAATGGAAATCAAAACCACAATGAGATACCATCTCACACCAGTTAGAATGGCAATCATTAAAAAGTCAGGAAACAATAGGTGCTGGAGAGGATGTGGAGAAATAGGAACACTTTTACACTGTTGGTGGGACTGTAAACTAGTTCAACCATTGTGGAAGACAGTGTGGCAATTCCTCAGGGATCTAGAATTAGAAATACCATTTGACCCAGCCATCCTATTACTGGGTGTATACCCAAAGGATTATAAATCATGCTGCTATGAAGACACATGCACACGTATGTTTATTGTGGCACTATTCACAATAGCAAAGACTTGGAACCAACCCAAATGTCCATCAATGATAGACTGGATTAAGAAAATGTGGTACATATACACCATGGAATACTATGCAGCCATAAAAAAGGATGAGTTCATGTCCTTTGTAGGGACATGGATGAAGCTGGAAACCATCATTCTCAGCAAACTATGGCAAGGACAAAAAACCAAACACCACATATTCTCACCCATAGGTGGGAATTGAACAATGAGAACACTTGGACACAAGAAGGAGAACATCACACACCGGGGGTCTGTTGAGGGGTAGGGGAAGTGGGGAGGGATAGCATTAGGAGATATATCTAATGTAAATGATGAGTTAATGGGTGCAGTGCACCAATGTGGCGCATGTATACATATGTAACAAACCTGCACATTGTGCACATGTACCCTAGACATTAAAGTATAATAAAAAAAAATGCTCAGATTTCCTTTACCTAGAGTCACTAATGGTGATTCATCCTTTACCACTTTTACTTGCACTCTCTCCTCTTTCTCTGCATATATATTGATATTTTTATATATTGCAGAATCATTTGAATGTAAATTGAAGATATAATGACATATCATTCCTAAATAATTCAGCATGTATCACCTAGTAACTAGGCCACTTTCCTACATAGCTATAATACCATTGGCACATGCAGGAAATAAAATTCACCCAATAATGTTATCTAGTATACTCAAGCTTTCTCATATTTTTTCAAAAACATTTTTATAGATGTTATAACTGTTGTGAATATCAGATCCAGGCAAATGCCATTCACTGCATTTGGTTGTTAAGTCTTTAATTCTATCTCCTTCAATCTAGCACAGTTATCTTGGCATTTCATGTTGTTGCTGTTGTGACATTGACTTGTTTGAAATATTTGGGTCGTTATTTTACAGAGTACCCCACATCTGGACTTGTCTTTTTGTCCCCTCATGATTAGATTCAGGTTAAAGATTTGTTGCAAAAAAATATTGCGCAGATAATATTGTGTACTTCCCATTGCATCCCATCAGAAAGCAATGAGATTTCAGTTTGTTGGATAATGGGTGATGCTCAGATAATCACTTAGTTAAGGCTGTCTCTCTCCAGATCTCTCCATAGGAGTTTCTAATTATGCATTATATTAACATGTTTATTTTTAATAAGTAATGTATGGTTACTTTGAAGTTGTATGACTGTTCTATTCCCCAACATTTACCCAGCTTTTTGTTCTTCTATTGATGAACACTGCATGAATTAATGATCAGATTCCAATATTAAAATGGTGATTTTGTAATTCTACCATGTTTTCATTGGGTACCACTCATAGATTTCCCTCCCCTATCCCAGTATATTGTAATCCATCACTGTGCTCAAAGTGTACTAACTTTGCTGGTGGAGGCACTGTCTTTTGTCTGTATCCTATGCTCTGATACTTTTTTCTTGCTTTCTAGAGAAGATGTTCTAGGATTACTTCATGCTGTCCAGGTCCTAGACGTGGAATCATTTGCTTCTTCAAAAGTCTGGATCCCTTTAAGATACGAAATGTATTTAGAAACCAAAGTATGGATGCTAGGTGTGCTCATGGCCATTGGAGTGTGTTTCTAGACCCAGGAATAAGCAAACAATGGCCTGTAAACTATATCCTGTCTGTGGCCTGTTTTCGTACATCCTAAGAACTAAAAATTATTTTAAAAATTGTAAATGGGAAAAAGTCAACAACAACAAACAAATCAACAAATAACCCCACAAATAAACAGTTTCTTAAAGACCAGAATGACCAAGAAATCTATGAAACAGAGACCGTATACTGCCCAGAAAGCCTAAAGTATTTACTGTGTATCCCTTTATAGAAAAACTTTATCAATCTTGGTTCTATTTTCAGTATACAGAGCTAGGAAAAATTATTTCATAAATAATACTGAGTTTATAAAGAACTTAAAGGAGAACTACCATTTGATCCAGCAATACTATTACAGTGTACACATCCAAAAGAAATCATTCTACCAAAAAGACACCTGTGCTTGTATGTTCATCATAGCACTATTCACAATAGCAAAGACGTAGTATCAACGTAGGTGTCCGACAGTGGATTGGATAAAGAAAATGTGGTATATCTATATAATGGAATACTACACAGCCATAAGAAAGAGCAAAATTAGGTCCTTTGAAGCAACATGGGTGTAGCTGGAGGCCATTATCCTAAGTGAATTAAGGCAGGAACAGAAAACCAAATACTGCATGTTCTCAGTTATAAGTGGAAGCTAAACACTGGGTACACATGGACATAAAAATGGGAACAGTAAATGCTGGTGACTCTAAAAATGGGGAGGAAGGGAGGAGAGCAAGGATTGAAAAACTATCTGTTCGGTACTATGCTCACTATCTGGGTGATGGACAGGATCATTTGTATCCCAAATGTCAGCATTCATGCAATATACCCAGGTAACAAACCTGTACACATACCCCCTAAATTTAAAATAAAAGTTAAAAATATATTTTAAAAAACCTGTTACACATAAGTTTGCATAAATTGTGGCCACTTTAAAAAATATTGAGTTTATAATACCTCAACTTCAATTCTAACATCACAACTTTTTCCTATCCTTCTCACATTCTGTATTATTAATTTCCTTCTCCCAATTATCAGCAGAATTTCAACAACAGCAATATATTTTCTCTTTCCTATAATGTGTTCCAGTTTCAGAAATACAACATCAATACCAACTATTAGCAGAATTTCAACAACAGCAATATATTTTCTCTTTTCTATAATGCGTTCCAGTTTCAGAAATACATCAATACCATCACTAACAACGAATCTACTAATTCAAGTTCAAGATTTATTTACTTATTTGTTGTAGTTCTTATATGCCATTAAGACTGTACAGTCAGGTTACTGTGTTTAAAAGTAGGTCAATTAATTATTCTCTGTGCTTTTTTCTATCAGCGTAGTATGCATTAGGTTAATTAGTTTCTTTTTGTATTCAATTTTTGGGTATTCCTTTTTCATACTTTTAAATTAATTTATATTTGAATATTATAAAATATTTATATGATTCAAACATTGAAATAATGTATCAAGCTAAACTTAGACTAATCTTATCCATCCCCAGAAATATTCTTTCTACCCTATTATCCACCCCTACATATAACTGTTTTAATTAGATTTAGCCTTCTGTTTACTTTTGTAAAAATGATAAATGAGTATATATACACACACATATAGAAACATATATACAAACATATTGACAATATATATTTCTATATTTTAAATCAGTGTACAAATTAATATATAATTAATATATAATCTGCTATGTATTTTTGTATATACATTTATTTTTATGTCATCTTTCTTATACAAGATGTAACATATTATATGTACCCCTTTATACCTTGACCTTTTCACTTAAAAATATACTTATGGATAGAAATTTATAAAAAAATCTTTTCATTTTTCATGGCTGCAAAGTACTCCACTGTTTGGATGTATCATGATTTATCCAACCATTCTGCTAAAGACAGGGTTGGATTTTTGTTTGTTTCTAATATTTCACTGTTACTGTGAATAATCTTGCATATATCATTTTTTATGGTGGAGGTGAGACTTCAACGTAAAATTTTCAGGATTGAGAAAACTGTCTCAAAGGGTCAATGCATGTGTAATCTTAGCAGACATTTCCAATTGTTCCTCCATGGGGGTCGTTCCATTTTTTTTTTTTTACTACCACCAGCCATGTATGAATATTCCTGTTTCTCCACAGCCTCACCAACTGAGTGAATTGTGCTTGTTAATCACTTGACTTTTTGCCAAGTTAATAGGTGAGAAGTGATTTCCCAATGTAGTTTTGGTTTGTATTCCTTTTTATTATAAGTTGAACAACTTTTTGTATGTTAAAGGACAGTTTATATTAATACTTCTTTTTTATATAATGAATACTTCTGTTTTTTACTTACCTTCCCACCAGATTTTAGGTAAATGACCTTATTCTTCATTAATTACATCTATATGAGAAGTCATGATTTGAGTCTGGCTCCATGCACTAAAATAAATATATGTTGTAATTACTCTTGGTCACTATGGCTCAGATGAAAAACAGTTTCCCTGCAACAAACAAATGCTTACTTCAGCGATAGAGTTTTGGGCCTGAGCTGATGTGCTAGGACTAATATAAATCAAGAATAATGCAATCGACAGTGATTGTAGACTGGGTGAATGGTTGCCGAGTTAAGATGTTATGAAAATCCACATTGAGAAAATGAGAATGATCTCATGACACAAGGAAAGTGGGAGAGTAGATATTAGCTGCGGGATCAAAGACTCAACTCAGACCCTCGTAGAATAGGTTCAAAACTGCCAGGTCCCATGAAGTTTGGCAGCTGCCCATTCCTGTAAGAGATGCCTAACAACCAGAGACAAATGGCTGCTACTGATCCTAGAAAGGCCTTCATTTTACTTCACAATGCCTGGAAAAATACATTTATCAAAGGACTCAAATCCAGGCAATAATAATGCCTATAAATCATAACAAAAAAGAAAAATACATTAGAAAAGTGGGAAAAAGTCTTAAACAGAAACTTCACAAATAAGAGTGTCAGTGTTTAATAAATAAACATAAACATGTTCAATCTCTTTAGTAATGCCAAAGAAAAATTGCATCTAATGGAGTCAAACAGGCAAGAAGACTTTATTCAAGACTATTGCAATAGGGGAGAGAGATGAAATTCAACTCCTCTGAAACTAAAGGCTGGACAGTTTTCAAGCACTGGGGTGAGCTAGTGGAAAAGTGCTGGAAGACATTAGTGGGGAGCGTGGTCCATATGATTAGGTCATCTGTATTTGCTAATTGGCACTCAGGGGAGTTAGGATTCTACCCTCCCACAAAAACTATAGGAGATAGAGGCTCCATCTTTCTTGATGATTGCATTTCAAAGGGATGGCTCCCAGGTCCTTGAGAAAGACATTTCTGGGTTTTAAAACTGGCAAAAGACAGGAAGAAAATGTAATTCTTAAAGAAGGAGAAATGTTCTGGGGCCTAAAGAAAAAGTGGTTCTGGGACCTAAAACCAGGAAGAAACTTGTCTAAAGTTTAATCAAGTTGAAGGGAATGTTAGTTCATCTTGATCGTTTTCAAATTATTCAGCAATCTTTAGCTTATTATTATTTTACTCTAATGCTACTAATGAAGTTCTGAAGTTGGTGGTAGAAATCTAAATGAAATAATACATGCCAAAGTGCCCAACACAGTATATTGTCTACATAGCATGTGTATTAAATAAGTGAACGAATGGTTGGATAAGAATTGGGTTCCTGGTGAATTTGTACATACAACTTAATAGCAGGATGTGAGTTTGGATGAGTAAAGTATCATAAATGAGTGTGTTGGTTAATCTCCCAAGTGTTACCAAATGTGAAATTATATCCTCCATATAAAGTGTAATTGGAGTATAAAACTGAAGGAAGGTCATGATTTAGTTGTAACTGCCACTTCAGGTCTCAAGAATGCAGCTTCACTCACATTATAAATACTAATTGGAGTAATGAAAAGCACACACACAAGACATATTTAAGAATTGACATCTTATCTATTGAAGGATAACAAAAGACATTCCCACCTTCTTGCTTTCAACATTTACTCTACCACTGCTGAGGTGTAGTTAGGGTCATGGCCGAGATTGTTAAAATATAATATTACTTTAAAACTGACGTTAATCTGGAAAAGAGGTGGTTTTATCCCCCTATTAAGAAAATCATTGCTCAAAATATTATTTTTCTTACTACACATCATGTAACAAGGTTAAATATGTGTATTTGAACCCATAACTGTCTGACTCCAGGCTAATATTCTTTCTTTGTAGATAGAAAAAAAATCTTCAGTTCTGTTTTGCTGGGGGCATTTGCAAGGAAAATTAGGAAGTACTCAATGTCCCCTGTAATGTTATAGCTTAAAATAAAGTGGGAAAATTCAATAACCGCCAACTCCAGCAAGTTATTTGCCTCTAATTTTAGATTGCCTACAATAAAACAACAACAGTAACAAAAGTGACTGCTGTCATCACCTTCACTGTTGGAGTGATAGTTCTACATTTGTAAAACAAGGAAATGTGATGATTATTCAAGGACTGTGCTTTTTTATGCACAAATGGACTGCCTGCCTGTCTATGATAAAAATGAGCTGACAGCCTTTGGCTGTTTTCACATAACATTTGGGTCCAGAATGTCCCTAGTTAACAACAGGCCTCCCTACTTTTAGTTTACGTGCATTTTTTTTTCCAGTGTAGGAGTAGGAATTCCTTAAGACTCACCAACTTCTACCAATCATTTGGAGCTCTCTTATACTTCCCTAGCTTCATTTTTGTGCTATCACATATATACAGAAAAGTGCACAATTCATAAGGGTAAATTTTCACAAATTGTAAACACATTTAGTGATTTTTTTAAAAAGCCAGATCAAGAATAGAATATTAGAAGAACATAATGGCCTCTCTTAGGCCCATTTTGGTCATGACCCTTCATCCTTATTAAAGTGTGTTTATTATACCATACATTAGTTTTGACTATTAATTTCACATAAATGGAATCACAGCATATACTCTCTTGTGTCTTGCTTTATTTCATTCAATATTATGTTTAGGTAATTCACTTATTTACATTACTGTATTATATTTTCTTACAGAAATCCACAATTTAGCTACCATTCAACTATTGATAAATATATAAGTTGTTTCAAGTTTTTGGCTATTATGAACAAAACCTGTTATAAACATATATATATATAAAACCATATATATGGCCGAGTGTGGTGGCTCATGCCTGTAATCCCAGCACTTTGGGAGGCTGAGGCAGGCAGATCAGAAGATCGAGACTATTCTGGCCAACATGGTGAAACCCCTTCTCTACTAAAAATACAAAAATTAGCTGGGCCTGGTGGCACATGCCTGTAATTCCAGGTACTCTGGAGGCTGAGGCAGGAGAATCGCTTAAACCTGGGAGGCGGAGGTTGCAGTGAGCCGAGATTGCGCCATTGCGCTCCAGCCTGGGGGACAAGAGCAAAACTCTGTCTCCAAAAAAAAAAAAAAAACAAAAAACAAAAAAAAAAAGTGTACATACATAAGTTACTGGAAAGGGGGTCCCAATGCAGACCTCAAGAGAGGGTTCTTGAACCTCATGCAAGAAAGAATTCAAGGTGAGCCCATACAGTAAAGGGAAAGCAAGTTTATTAGGAAAGTAAAGGAATAAAAGAATGGCTACTCCATAGGCAGAGCAGGGCATGGGATGCTCAACTAAGTATATTTAGTTATTTCTTTATTATATGCTAAATGAGGGGTGGATTATTCGTGAATTTTCTGGGAAAGGGGCAGGGATTTCCCAGAAACAAGGGTTCCTTCCCACTTTAGATGATATAGGGTAACTTCTGGACATTACCGTGGCATTTGTAAACTGTCGTGGTGCTGGTGGGAGTGGCTTTTAGCATGCTAATGAATTACAGTTAATATATAATGAGCAGTGAAGACAACCAGTGGTCACTTTTGTTGCCATCGTGGTTTTGGTGGGTTTTGGCCGGCTTTTCGCTCTGTCTTGTTTTATCAGCAAAACCTTTGTGACCTGTATCTTGTGCCGACCTCCTATCTCATCCTGTGACTAAGAACACTTACCCTCCTGGGAATGCAGCCCAGTAGGTGTCAGCTTTATTTTACCCAGCCCCTATTCAAGATGGAATTGCTTTTGTTCAAATGCTTCTGACACATACATATATTTACTTAGTATACACCTAAAATATATTTAAAAATACACAGCTGAGTCATAGTATATAGGGATGTTCAGTTTTAGTAGATACTTCCAAATACTTTCCCAAAATGCTTTTGTTGTTTCATACTTTGATCAACAGTTTTGAAGCATTTCAGTTGCTCCATATTCTCACTGACACTTGATGTTTCCAGCCCTTTATTAAAATAAATTTTAATCTTTCTAATGAAGTAGTAATAAAACATCACTGTAGTTTTAATTTTTCATTTCCTTAATGACTGACCAAGATAGCTTTTTCATTCCCCTGAGCTGACTTAAACTTTTGACAGATTTCTTCCTGGTTTTAGGCCCCAGAACTGCTTTTTCTTGGAACATTTTTCTCCCTCTTTAAGATGTACAACTTCTTCCTGTCTCTTACAAGTCTTAAAACCTAGAAATATCTTTCTCAAGGATCTGGGAGCCATCTCTTTAAAATGTAATCATTAAGAACAGTGAGGAACAATGAGGCCTCTATCTCCCAATCTCTGAGGGAAGGTAAAGTGCTAATTAGCAAACACAGATGACCTAATCACATGGACTCCTCTCCCCACTAATGTCCTCCAGCACTTTTCCCCTAGCTCATCTCAGTGCTTGAAAAGTGTGCAGCCTTTAGTTTCAGAGGAGTTGAGTTTCATCTCTCGCCCCTCTTGCAAGTCTTGAATAGAGTCTTCCTTTCCTGTGTGACTCCATTAGGTGCAATTTTTCTTTGATATTACTCAACAGATTGAACGTGTTTATGCTTATTTATTGAATAATTGGATACTCTTTTATTTGTGAAGTTCCTGTTTGAGACTTTTTCCCATTTTTCTACTGTATTTTTAAATTTTTAAAAATTATTTGTAGGTGTTATGACTACCTGAATTTGTATCCTTGTTTGATATGAGTATTTCTCTCACTAAATTACAAAGTCACATTTTTACATAAATCGTGACCATATGTATACATGATCTGGTTCTGAACTCCTCTATTCTGTATAGCTTGTTTTCTTGCCATATACCAAAGCCATTCTGTTCTTAATTCTTGGAACTTTATAAGATATTATATCTGTTAGTGTAATTGTTCTAAATTTGTTCCTTCATCCCAAATGGTCTTGGCTGTTCTTGGCCTTTTGCTTTTCCATATACATTTTAGAATCAGCATGTAAACTTATGCAAACACACATTAGCTGAGGTTTTAATTGAGATTACATTGAATCTACAGGTCAATTTGGGAGACATATTTTTAAATATTTCACCTTCCATTTCATAAATATGGCATGACCCTCCATTATTTTTAAGGTTTTGACTTTGCCATAAAATTTTTTAGTTGTCTACAGAGAGATGTTACATGCCTTTTTATAGATTGAGTCCTAGGTATTTGGCGTTTCTGATAGTATAGATAATAGTATTTTATTATTTTCATTCTCTAGTTGTCTATTGCTAGTATATGTAAATATACACTTTGCAAACATTGACCTGTGTACATGCATGTATGTATTTTTAAATTTATATACATGTAAACATTTTCCTCTCTATATAACCATGCTGTATTAAAATAATGGTGATTTCATTTCTTTCTTTTGCAATCTCTCTGTCTTGCACACACACACACTTTTTGCTTTATAGTATTGACCTGAACCTCTAGAACAATACTGAATGGCATTCCTTCTTGATCAGAAGGAATCTTTAAATATTTAACCATTAAACATGTTTTAGTTTTTAAATTTTATTTGTTTTTGTATATATTCTTTATTATATTAAAGAATTTTATTCTCTTGAATTGCTAATCTGTTAAGATGTTCTAATGAGGACTACTTGAAAATCTGCTTTTTTGATTGTTTTTTTCCTTGATAAGGGCTTGTCTCTTTTCAGTTTGCTTTCACTTTTGTGGTACAATATATTAAAGACTGACTCAATTCCTTCATGTTAGTTCATATTTTGAGACCATTGAAAGCTGTACATGGTGTCTTAGCCATTTAGCTGCAACTCCCTTCTGGGCTGCTTAGATTCTTGTCTTATCATCAGGTAGAAATCACAAAAGGGGAATTTCTAGAGGAAACACTGATAAGAATTTTAGGCTCGTAGCAATGTAGTTCCCACCTCTGGGATCTTGACTCGTCCATTTTTAACTGCCTTTGTTACTTTTAGATCCCTTCAGTAGACTTTTTAAAATGCAGTTTTTCAATTTTCTGAAGGTTTAGTGCTAGAAGCAAATTCTACCATTTTATTTAATTGAGAATTATATATGCTTCTACTGTAAATTCATCTCTGTGTTAGATACAGTGAATATTCAAAGACTAAGGAATTTTCCCCTTCCCAAGAAAGTTGTTATGCAGTAGGGGTATAAGAAACACAATAAAATGCATTACGTGCAAAATAGCATTGCAATCAGAGATTACAGGATTGAGTCACCCTGCTGGGAACACTTGTTAGGACACATGATTTTTACAACTATACTTATTTGCATGCTGAAAAACAATGGTTGCCTAGCTCAACTGATGTCATAGGTTAGCAACACGAACACCCTGAATTTGAATCCCAAATCTCACAAAATATTCTGTGTTCATGAACAAGCCAGCCAAGTAGAATTATATACTATGAAGGGTTGTAAGAAACTTAACAGATTATACTATTCAGTTCTTTCACTGAAGTTTCACACAGGCTAAAGTCACATAGCCAGTAGGATAGAAGCAGGAACAAGAATCTGAGGCTTAGCCTTCTTATGTTGTGTTTTCAAAATATTTTAGGTATGTAGTGACAATGTGTAAACATCAAAGGGAAAATCACATTTACATGTGGACTGAAGTTTCATGTCTTGGGAAATATTGATTGATTTCGCAATATTGAAGTGCAAATTCAAGCACTTGAAAACTGGTGATAGACTGCAAGAAAAAACCCAAAAAAACAAACAAACACACACACACACACCAAAAACTCAAAGTAAAATGGTTCCTCTAGTTTAATTAGAAACAAACCAAGATAAAACTACTCTTTCAGATTCCAATATGGTAAGCACTTTGTTCCTAGTCTTCCTATCACCGCACTTTGTCTCGCCAATTCATTTTTTCCCAGTTGCTATGGTTTACATTCAGAAATTTTGCATCTGAGTCATTAACATGCAGGCACACACACTTGTAATATATATAGAATCAAAATTTCACAAAGTGATATTTAGTTCTCCAATATATGATCCAATTTGATATAGGTGATCTCATTTTATTTATTCTATTTCATTTAAAAATTATGCTGGCCTGGACTTACTACATTGATCTGAAGCAGGTTCAGACCTGCTGTCTGGAAAACACTGCTCTATATACTAGCCAGTTGTCTTTTCCAAATGTCAAAGGGTTGATTATATCAGCTCTGAATTAAAAACTTCCATTTTTAATCTCATTCTTCCCAATCATTGCACATATTGTAAAGTCAGAATCATTCCGTATACAAGGCTTTCTATGATATGGCTTCATCCCCCTTGCAGTCCTTAGCTGTACCATTTCTTCCAGCTTGCCTGATCTGTTTGATACAGTTTTCTACAAAGCCCCTTCCTCTCATCAATCTCAATATGCCTTTCAGTATTTGAGTTATGCCACCTTCTTTGGGAAACCTCCCATACTATCCAATCTGATTTTAATTTTCCGCCTTGTAAACTTACCACACTATAGTGGAACATTTAATGATGTTTATGCATTGAACACATAGTTTGTCTCAGAGGCTGTTTATTGTATCTATACCAATGTTTATTGGTATCTATACAGATGTTTATTGGTATCTATACCAAAAGCACTCTTTGGTATAGATACTGATATAGTCCCTG
Organism: Pan troglodytes; assembly: GCF_028858775.2. NCBI lineage: Eukaryota > Metazoa > Chordata > Mammalia > Primates > Hominidae > Pan > Pan troglodytes. The sequence continues at coordinate 38,590,529 of NC_086015.1, forward strand.
TTGATTTGACGAGGGAACTGAGGGAACTGTATAGATACAGTTGTATCTATACAGATGTTTATTGGTATCTATACCAAAAGCACTCTTTGGTATAGATACTGATATAGTCCCTGTTGATTTGACGAGGGAACTGAGGCTTAGAAAAGTGATACAGTTGACTCAAGTAATGCTGCTGGTAAACTGAAGATGGATGGCTTGAACCCAAGCACTCTGATCTCAGAGCTCTTGCTTTTAAACATCAAGCTATTTGAGGAGGTAAGGGGGTAAAAATGACATTGTGACCTTTTTGGTAGTGTCAATCCAAGCTCATAATTTAACTTTCTCTCCGTAGGTTTCTTAGCCTCTGATTAGATGTGTCAGGAATTTTTTTTTGTTTGTATTTTCTGAGTTCCATGGTTTCTCTCTATACTTCTCTAGTATGTTGTTTGCATATATGTGAGATGCATAGCCTAAGGGATCTGTATGGTATTATCTGAAGAGGTATTAGGTTGCTCATTGGACTTGTGGCTTTTAAAGTATGGCTAGTCCCATTCCTGGCTATTCTGGTGTTTGCTGCTGAAGTCTTTGCTGGAACTGGAGGTTTGCCTTCTTAGCTCAATCAGAGATCAGTAATTTTCTCTTATAAGCTAATCCCCACAGCACTCTTGGATGTTGCAAAGGTCTCTGATCTTGGCTGTGTCTAACAGCTTGCTCTGGGCTCATCTCTAATGTCAGGTTATTTCACAACAAAAAGCCACTGACTTTCAGCCATGTTATTGTTTGCTTTATCAAGGGTCACACAGGAACTTCTCTAGGTATCCAAGCTATGTGAAAGCCAAGAGAGGCTTGAAGACCTAACAAGGCTTCTTTCTGTGTGACTATGTTATCAATGTCTATTTTTTATATTCTAGTGAACACTATTTGAATTCTATTTTAGAAATCTTTTCCTACCCAAGGGTTGAGAAGATATTCTCTTGTTTCATTGTAGGAGTTTATAGTTTCAGTATTTATATCTGGGTCCATGATCCATTCCCTTCCTCTATGCTTCCATAATTCTTTAATCTAGGAAGGCCAGGTTTAGGGCTTCCTACTTCCTCCTTCTTGTTCTTCTTCTTCTTCTTCCTCTTCTTCTCCTCCTCTTCTCCTCCTCTTCTCCTTCTCTTCTTCTTCTCCTTCTCCTTCTCTCCTCCTCCTCCTCCTCCTTCTTCCTTCCTCCTTGTTCCTTCCTCCTTCCTCCTTCTTTCTTCTTTCTTCTTCGTATCCTTTGTCTTTACTTCAGGCATTGTGTAAAATTCTTTATGATTTTATCCACCAAGATGCTCTCTGGATATGTTTACAAGAGAGATAAGTGAACTTAGAAAAATTCCTTCTCCTTTGTAATAAAACCTGGCTGTTACATCTATTATCTTCCTGTAAAGCTTTTTGCTTGTTTTAGATAACAAAAGCTATTTTAAAACTATCTTTTAAGACATGCCTCTTGCTCAGGCTGTCCCTTGTTCAAGGAGAAGGCAATGTAGACAAAATTTAAAAGAGAAAAAATTTATTTATATTTTTATACAATACAACCTCTATTACACAGAAGTTCCCCAGCATTTGTATAATGAAATAATTCTTCATAAATGAAGATATCTGAAGGAGTGTATGAGAATCTGGCTGCACATACTAAAGGATAGTAGAATATAAAAATAGCATGACGAATAGAAACTCCATGGTGGAAGTAGAGCTACAGCTGGAATAATTACAGCTGTATTGGAAAGAAGGAGAACAGAAAATCAGCACTGATGGATAGTAATAGAAAAATAATTTAAGACTAGAATTAGGAGGCTAGTGTAATTGTGAGACAGAAAAAAAATATTGGAACAAGGTAGAAGCCAGGAACCTTACTTCTTCTCTAAAACCAATCTAACTGAAGTTTTCACATTTTTCTGTGTATCTCTATATTTCTATATATATTTCTATATATATTTCTATATATCAGTTTTCTGATATACAAAAATAGATATTGTATTTTGATTATACCTCCAGAAAGCATTGTAGTGCTATAACACAATATAATGCTATTTATATACTAAGAAGCTAAAATGATGGTCATGGATAATATATTTTATTATTTTCATCAAATAAAATTTCAGCTTCTTTAACTCATTTATTCCAGAAATACTTGTGCATTTATTTCTCATCGTATAAGTGCTAGACCCATGAAATACAGAGTGATTTTAAAACATTGTTTCTTAACTGAAAATCGAAGAACCCTGCTACACAACTGGGCAAAAGTAAATTACTGTACAAAGAGGTGTGATAAATACATTTATAGGTTATTAGAGCAGATTTCCAGAGTAGGGTATGATTAAATTGAGTAGTAACTTGTCCTTTGTAGGGACATGGATGAAACTGGAAACCATCATTCTCAGTAAACTATTGCAAGAACAAAAAACCAAACACCGCATATTCTCACTCATAGGTGGGAATTGAACAATGAGATCACATGGACACAGGAAGGGGAATATCACACTCTGGGGACTGTGGTGGGGAGGGGGGTGGGGGGAGGGATAGCATTGGGAGATATGCTAGATGCTAGATATGCTAGATGACGAGTTAGTGGGTGCAGCGCACCAGCATGGCACATGTATACACATGTAACTAACCTGCACAATGTGCACATGTACCCTAAAACTTAAAGTATAATAAAAAAAAAAATTGAGTAGTAACTAATACATGTGAATTTGTCAAGTTTCTCCCCAAGTGCGTTTGGGATGCATAGCTCTCCTGTTCCTATAATCACTCAATAATTTGAATCCAGAAGTAGCTATTTAGGTGGGTTTCATCATTGGTCAAAGGGAGATACTTTGCAGTAGAGGAGATAAGGAAGAAGGTGATGAGAGAAAAACTTGTTTTGTCGGGGGAAACACGATACTTCATTTGGAAATGAATATTGAATAACTAAATTTTCTCACCAAAATGAGTAAAGATAGAAGCTAGGAAGTATTCATGTGATAACTCTTTGGGACAGAAAATGTTATGTGATACACATAAAATATTATTTATATATATAATATTTTATATGAATGTTTCATATATATTCGCTATATAACAAGTGTCCCAAGCCTTTGGAAGATTTGAGTCAGCAAGGGAGTCCTAAAACAATAAAAGATATTTTTCTCTGTGTATAGATTAAAATCAGATTGAGAATGAAATTTATTTCTGCTTCTCTAGAATCATGACAGCAGAGTTTCTCTGTGGTTCAGAAATATTTGAAAAGAACAATAAGAAAGAATTTAATTCCCAAGTGCTTGCTTAGCAAGCATGATGCCAGTTAAGCACTGTTCTTGTGTCGTTGTGTGGATCCCCAGTGGACCAGAAGAGAAACTTCTTAATTAGATTTAAATGGTCGTTGTTTGCCAAGGTGCACTGTTCGGGGATATCTGGTGACTGGCTGGCTAAGCATTTGTTCTAGTTTTTGCCTCTTCTCTGTAGTATTCTGCTGAGATGTGACACTCTCTTGTTACTTTGCAGTTTCCTCTGACAACAGGTTAAGTTAGTCTGCCCCTGTCATATGTGGAACCTGATGGATGTCAAGGGATGAGACCAAATTAATTCAACAGGTGGCAGAGAACCCTGGGGGAGGAGAAACCTGCTCTGTGTGAATATGCTAATACATATTTCAGTGCATGATTATCATTCTGCAGTTCAGGAATAATTGAATTTGCATATCCCCAACGTTTAAGAATTGATTTCCTAAATGAGGAAATCTGGGGCATAATGACCATGTGCCTATGCATCACTGCACATTATTTCAGGATCCAAAGGAATCTGCAGAGAGTAAATTACTTAGTCCCCTTGGATAGATGGAATTTTCATGTTGTTTTAGGAAAGTTGTGGGCATTTTTTTCTCCTAATCAAATGGAATCATTCTCTGTTCTAAACATAGGATCAGAAGTGCCTTGGAGGCAGCTGCGAGGGTAAATAATTAGCTACCCTACTGCCTAGAGAAATAGTTTAGAGGTTTTTAGAGACTCTGCACAAATGGACTGGGATATTATGTAAAATTCGTTTTGGTTAGACTTTAATTTATCTAACTTAATATAATTATTGAGAAAAGCAAACTGTGGACAGTTAGGAACAAGGAATCAAGAGCTTGTGCAAAGGAGATTGGACATGACAGTTCTACTAAAGAGATAATGACAATTAAGTATGGCTGGATTTATTGCTGCCTTTTAACATAGCATATGTAGAGTTTGTTCTATATCCACCCCACTGTATCTTCAATTGTATCTTTATTATTCATAAACTTCATCTTTATCAGGATCAAAGTCCTGTGAATAAAGGTAAATAATCATGTGATATCATCATACTTCTACAGCATTTCCACATATGGCAAAATTTGATTCTGAATCTATTTCTTTAAACTCCCTGGCCATAGGCAGAAGATAACAAACCAGGACTCTGAGGCAAGAAGATTTTATGCTTTAGAGGACATGAAGGGAACAAAAATTTTAGAAGGCTATTTCTAACCAGCCTGGTGCTCCCTTAAGTGTGGTTCAGTTGACTCAAGCAGCAATGTAAGAAAACACGATAAGGTTTATTATGGGCTGCTGTAGGATATTTAGGTTCATTCAGTGCCTCTGATGACTTTCAGATTTGTTAGGGAAGTTGAGTCACAGGCCTCTGTGTTGTAGGAGGCATGAAGAATAGATTTTGAAGGGATTGGAGATGGGAAAATTTGAAAGAGATATGACATTTGATTAAGTCATAAGTTAACAAAAAATGGCTCTTGAGACTAACTCATTGGGAAGTAGCTCAGGTTGGGTGGAGATCTAATGGAGTTTAGTCATTAATATTTCAATTGAGCTTTAGTCACATCAGCACTCACATCAACCTTCTTTCTTGTGAACCACAAAACCATTTATTAGGCGAGCCCTTGCCAAGAGAGCTATATCATCTGTCTGAGAGGCTGACATTTAGTAGGTCTTTGTGGCATATTCTTTTTTAAGAAGTTCAAACTACAAGTTGAAAACTGATCATGTTGTGGGGCATAGGACCTGCTGAAGAAGCTAGGGGTATTAGAAAAGGTGGGAATGGGCAGGGAGCCTAAATAAACATGCAGAGTCCCAGAAGTCAAATTAGAAGAGTGAAATCTGGGGAGTAGGAAGTAGGATGAAGTGCAGACAAATGATCTGTAGGGGAATCAGATATTCAGCCCAGATTTTTTGACTGCCTCACAGGTAGAAACATTAAAGAGATGCACTCCTGACAAAGTTCCTAAAATCAGGCTCAAATAAGGTGCTCCCTTTTTTGTCCTTCTCAGTTCTTGACAAGCTTAGTGTTAAGATCAGATGAGGAGGATGACACAAGTAAGGTGTTCCTAAAAACCTTGTTTGACCCTATCTCACTTTCCAAGCTATCTCTATCATTTTCTCTGCCATTCTTCATAGACAAATGTCTAGAAATAAGGAGTTTCTGCCTCCAATTCTCTGATTACTCAATATGCTCAGAAGCCTACCCCTTTCAGTTACCAGCTCATTCCAATTTGATATCTTGTCACCACTCACCTGAAATTGGTTTTGAGTTGTTTCCAAACCCAAAGCACACTTCTTGATCCGTATCCTATTTAGCATTTAGGTTGTAGTTAATATAATTTACCAGAACTTTGTTGAAACAGTTTTCTTTCTTGGGCTACACATCACACTTTCTCTCATTTGAGCTCCATTAATCCTTCACTAATCTCCCAGTTTCAGGGCTCTCTGAGCAATCTCTCTTCAGGTGATTTATTCATTCGCTAGATGTGAAAACCATCTGATTGTTATGAATTCCCAAATATATATCTCAAGGTAGAGCTGATTGTCTCAGTTTCAGTCTCATAGTCAGTTTTTAATTTTATTTGCATTTGAATAGCTGACAGATATTTCAAACTTAACAAATCCAAATTTCTGGTGATGACCCCACCATTATGACCTCATTTAAACTTAATTAACTCCCAATGGCCCCACATCCAAATAACATAACATTAGAGGTTAGGGCTTCAACATATAAATTTGGGGAATGGGGACACAAACTTTCAGTCCATAACAATTGAATAGCTCAGACACAAGTACAGTATCAAGTCACCCAAGAACAGAACTGTTAGTTGGAAATTAGAGAGATTCCAGCCTCTTCATTAATTTAAGGAATATTTCTTATTAGAAGTAGAGTTGGAGAAAGTTGGAAAAATGTGAAAAAAGAGACAAGTGTCTAATATTACTTTTAGACTCAGTGCAGTTGGATTGAGAAGCCACTAAAACCAGGTAGTGCCTTTACTCTTGTGAAACATTCTTTCTTTTAGAGAAATAATTCATTGTGATTTCTCAATGTCTTCTCTTCAACTTTAATTCTATTATTCATCTTTGTAACTTACGTGTGTAGTATAGTATATGGGCATCGCTCTTCCCATTTTATAGTGGAAGAAATGGATATCTAGAAAAAGCTATAAATAACTTATCTGAGTTTTACTTTACATCAGAGACTAAGTTGGGAGGAGAATTGACATCCTCTTTGAAGCATGATACAGATTTTACCACTGTACGTTTCTCTCCCATAGTCCTTGACCATAGTCATGTTTATGATCCTGTCAGTCATTCCCTCTTCAATGCTACTCAGGTTTCCATTGTCATATCCTGGACCTGGTTTCTTCCTCACTAGGACAGGGAAAACAACTCCAGATATCGTTATAGCTGTGCAATCTTGGCTAAGATATTTGACTGCTCTTAGATTTAATTTCTTTATCTGCAAAAATAATACATTCAAAATGTTATTGCTGATGCCTGATTTTCTATGATCCTGAAAAGTGACTTGGGAAAGGAAAAGTGTGGTAAATATGGTATTTATTACATCATTAATAACATTATTGACTGCCAAAGTGCCAATATTTGTGGTAATAACCATTTATATCAATAAAAATTCAATAAGTACCTACTCTATGCAGAAAACTGGAAGACAAGAGTGAGTAAAATCTAGTGCCCCTCTAAATTAGGAAAATGCAATTACTCTAACACAGTAGCTGGCATTACAATTCCTCTTTGAAGAAGAATTAGAACTCATTGCTGGAGACATGGGTTTTTCTGATTAGGGATTCAGTTTGAACAGAGACATTGGCTAGGAAAGTTTCTAATACGCTCAGGGTACATAGATGAAAGAAGATGGACAGGTGGATGATTTGAGGTGGTTTGACAGTGATATGGAAGCTGGGTCTGCTTCATAGAGAGTCTTGTAATAAAGAGTTAGAGCTGTGGGTCTGTGCCTCTCAATCTGGACCACCGGCAATATGCCAGATAATTTGCAAAACCATGGTACATACCTGGCACATTCTCTTGAAGAAGCAATTTTATGTCATGATAAGCAATTTAAAACATTACTTTCAAATGAAAAATAATATTTTGTAGAAAAATACAATTAAAAAATTTTTGTATTACAGTATGTGTGAAATGTCAAAGTACTGTTGCAGCTGTTGTAAGCTAATTCAAGCTTTAGTCTGAGAAATGCTAACCATAATTCCTTTCCTACCACTGGGGACATTTTGATTAAAATTATAGGAAGCCTGCCAGGAAAACAGAAGATAATATGGAGAATTTATAACCTGGGTTTTGAAGAAAGATGAGGGCTAACATAAAGGATGGTGTGGAGGTGCAGGGGAGTTGCTGGAGACAGGAGGATGATATGTTTATAGTGTGCAAGTCCAGGCAGAGGCAGTGAGGGTTTTGATTAGGTTATTGCAATTAAGGTGGAGAAGAGAAGCTGGAAGTATGAGACAAGGCAGAGGTGCGATCTATGGGCTGGACTGTGCAGTTGGATTTGGGGAATGAGAGTTAGTAAGATAGAGGCACTGATAATGTTTCAGTTGTAGTCAGCCTTTATGGTTGGAAGATTAAGTCATCTATATTGAAATAGGTTAAATAAAAGAAAGTAGAATACTAAGGTAGTCTAATAATCAAAACCATTAGAGAAGAGTCACTAAAAGATAGAAATTCAGACTGCATCTGAAGTAATACATTTGACTCTATCAATATAACAATAAGCTTGGCTCTGTTTCAACTTTTGAGCTTCTCTCTGCCTCAGTATGATCAGAAGTCCTGGGCCATATATATATTTTTAATTCACCCTATCCTTCCAATTCAGGTTTTAGCTTGACCACAGAGAGACTAATTGTACTCACTTCATTCTGCCATGAAGCCAGCATCAGGACTATGTGCTGGCAGGGAACATATTGGCAGCTCCTTGCTCATACATGTTTGTGGAATAAGTAAAGACCACTCTAACATCTTCCACAAAACAATTTGTCGAGTTTCTACTGTGTATAGTAAACTGTGCTAAATGGTTGGTATCTGTTAGCTCTATTAATCCAAATAGTGATTATCATATCATTTTACAAAGCCAGAGATAGTAAGGAATTTAGCTGACATTAAACAGTTAGTAGGTTCAGTCCCCTTCATGGGAACATCATATGGGGTCAATATATATATCCTGAATAAATAGATGAAGAAACATTACATGAATGTGTATGGGCATATACACGAATGAAATAATGGTAAAATTCAAGTCTGTACAACATGAACGTACTCTTTCCATGCTAATGCAATTCTTCAACAATTATTAAATAAAGGGATTAATAAGTAAATAATAAAATGAACAACATGTTTTATAGTTGCAGAAACCTTGGCAGTGAAGGTGAGTGGCTATATCTGGAATCACTAATGTCATTAATTAGTTATGTGATCTTGTGCAATTTACTTTAATTCTGGGATCCTCAGTTTGATCATACATAAAATGGGCTAATAATGCTTACTGCCTTTACTAAAATGGTGAGGATCTGTTCAGACTAAGGTTGTACCATTAAAATGAGAAATTTTCAGGACTTGAGCTTCTTAATTTGGTGGCCAACAGTGGTCCTAGAGTAGCCTATGTTCCTGTGAACAGTCTTTCTAGACCTAAATTTATCAAAAGGAGGAAGTTCTCAGCACTCAGTATTTGTAACTATCATGTGTTAATTACTTCTCACTATGCTTCAGTGAGTAGCCAAGTTGAAATATTCTTATTTAACACGTGAAGAAACAGAAAGTTTAAGTGACTTGCCTAAATCTACATAATGCCCTTTATTTACAATAAACATAGACCTGAATGTACAGTATTATACCAGGTTCTAGAAATTTTTGTCCTCAAATTTTGGCAGAGTGCCTCCCTGATTATAACCATAAAAATCATAATGCTTATAATTTATACAAGTGAAAATAAGTCATAGAAAGTATAAGAACTCACCCAAGGTTAAGAAACTAATCAGTGGTAGGCACCGCATTCTAATCTAGACAGTCTGGCTCCAGGGCCAATGCTCTCAACTCCTACAATTTACTGCTTATGCTAATATTTTACTTGATGTTTTACAGACTTTAACATACTTTCTCATAAATTAACTCACAGATAACTTACTTATCTTCATAGTGATCATGTGAACTAAATATTATCCTCACTTAAATTTCATGAGGACATGAAAGCTCTGGGAGGTTAAGCAATTTTTCTTAGGTCAAACGTGGTGACACATGAATCTTCTTACTGTAAATTCCAGATTCTGTCCACTAATTCATTAAGATGACAAGCTCTATATGTTATTAGTCATTTATTGACAGCTGTGCTGTGTAAATTAGTCAGCTTTCTCTCTGAACTCTAGGGTAGTAGGTTGCAGAAGACCACAATCCCCCACCCCTGCTTGCAGCCATGTCCTTTGCAAATGACTTTGCAGCTTCTCCCATCAAGAGATGAAATCTATTTCTCCACCTCTTGAATCTATACTGAACATAAGACTTGCTTTGATAGATACAGCACAGCAAAATGATGTGACAGTTGCAAACCCAGGCCTCAAGAGGGCTCGCATTCTTGAGATCCCTCTTCTTGGAGCTCTTCCCAGTTGCCATGTAAATGAGTATGGGATAGTCTGCTGCAGGACTTTCCAAGACAGGGCATCCTAGAGCAGCTAGTAACTAGTCAACCAACTGTATAGCTGGTTGCATATGCATGACTGAGTCCAACCAAGACTAGAAGAACCACACAGATGAACTGAGCCCAAATTGCAGACCTGCAGAAATATGAGCTAAATAAAGGGTTATATATTTAAGCCACTAAGTTTTGGGGGTGGTTTATCATGTGCCTTGGTTTTCTTGATACCTCTATGTCTGATTCTTCCATCTTTTACTATGATCACTGAAGGGTTTCTGTTCTTTCAGAGAGATCCTTTAAAATTTGATCCCACTTCGGATGTATGTTGAAAGCATCTCATTGAAAACAATTTTGAAGCAGGGGGATGTCTAAGTTTTGTCTTTCTAAGAAATTTAAAACTCTGCTAAGCTAAAGCCTACATAGAGTCACTTCTTCTATTTTGATTTGCCAGCAAAGTCCAGTTATAGTGGCAAAAAGATTCCTCGAAGGCAGAGAGGCCATGGAGTAAACCGTGCCTCAAGTGTCACAGAAGAATGTGTTTGGTAGTGACATGTGCTTACTGCATGTTTGTGCTGGTTGCTGCCAAAGATTAGATAGATAGATAGATAGATAGACAGACAGATGACAGATAGATGGATAAAACAGTGCATTTTAATTGTACTAGAATCATGTAGTTATACAATTATGGACATTCTGATTGTACCAAAATAACTTGCATTTTTATCCAACAGCAAATCACAGTGGAAGGTGATGTGATAAAAGCCTTAGCAGTGCATTTCTATTTTTCATTTTTTTCTCTTAAAGTGGATAGTAAAATCAATGAAAGCAAGTGACTATTTCCTTTACTTAATAATGCTTCTAGCATTAAGTCATGCCTGGCTTTGTAAAGAACATTTGCAAATGAAGGCAAATTTCCTATGAGGTCACTTGAAAAAATAGGCCTATCTGACTTAGCTTCATTTATTATTTATTGACTTAGTGGTTCCCTTATTCATGCATTTATTAAATACATATTTACACAGTGTCTCTCATATTCTACTAAACACTGGTAAATCAAAGAGAAATAAAATATACTGCCTAATATAAAGTCATTTATAGAATGGTATAGGATACATCATATATGGTACATATAATAAGAAAGGACCAACTATAATATGTGAGCAAGGATTGGTTTGTGCAAAACAGATCTGCAAAAATAATATAATATTAGACATAATATTTCAAATTTCCATTTTTTCTTGAGCTTCCTGACTCAGACTTGTTTATTCTGGCATTATAAAAAAAATCACCATATGTTTATTTTTAGTTCCAAATATCATTTCCTCTGTAGCAGTACCCTGAATTTACAAGGTGTTTTTTCCCAGCTGGTGTTACAAGTGACTTTTCGATAGGCCACTTTACCATTCTATGAGGCAAGCTACTTCTAGAAGAGGAGGTACATGAAAAAAAAAAAACCATTGGCATTAGTTTTTTAAATATCCATTGTATTATAAGTTTTTTGATGGAAATCATCATTGTGCATGCTACCATATTAATGTTATAAGGATTTGTATGACATTAACAGAAATATGTTTAGCAAGTAAAGAGAATTTGAGTCCAATACAAGTGTCATTTAGCATGAGGACAAATTACTGGCTCTTCCATAATTGAAAGGATCCCATGTAATCACTTTGCCACCAGGAGATGAACTGATCATTTTTAGAATCTGTTACCATATTTGGGGCTCCTGGTAGGTCACTACTCTTAGTGAATTACCACTAAGCAAGGGTGGGATTCAGATGAGAATTAGCAAAGCAAAAACAAAAACCAACCTTTTTTTTTGTTTTTCTTCAGGAAGTATAGTAGAACTAAAGAACAACCTTTTAAAAAAGGCTATTTACAATCACCAGCTCAGTTACTATGGCCACATTTTAAGAATCTCACTGGGGGACTGGGGAGAGGAAGCCAGTTGGCAGACTCAGAGAAGACTATCTTGTTATTTAACAGCCTCTTCTGCAATGGGATCCAACGTCTTCTGCAATGAGATCCTGAGGTCCATTGAAAGTGGTACATTCACATATATTTTCCCCAAATCTCCTTGTCATCAGTCTTCCAAACTTGCTCCTTCCAAGGACATGACCTTGTAATCATGTCTATGTGGATCATTACTTCAGCATACCTTGTCTTCTAATCCAAGTAGGAAATGAGTTGTAACACTTAAACTTATACCTACTGGGGATATATCCCTATTCTAAACTCTTTCACATCCAATCCATCTCTGAGTGTGGTTGCAATGGTCCAGCCATACACTTTTACCTGGTGTTAGCTTATCAGGCAGAATTTTTTATAAATTGATTTTTTTTCTCTTTTAAACCAAGTAGTTATAAAAAGGTGTCTCAATCTCAGCACTGTTGATATTTTAAGTTTAATAATTCTTTGTTTTGGGGGAGCTGTTTAGGTACATTATAGAATGTTTGGTAGCATCCCAGACCTTTACCCACTAGATGCCCATAGCATACGCTCTCCCAATTTGTTACAACCAAAAATGTCTCCAGATACTGTCAAATGTTTTAATGGATGGGTAAGAATCACTCCTAGTTGGAAAGTACTGAGTTATAGGTAGGGTGAAAATGCCTAATGATTTGGCTAGGACAGTCCCATTTTAGGCCTGTTTTCCTGGCCTACTTTTTAGCTCAAAAATGTCCCTGTTTATGATAATTACAGTTACTGTAGTCAGAAGGGACTCTCCATGAGATCAAAAGTGTGGGTTGATAGAGGGGAGATCGTGTGCCAAGAGAAGACATGCTGTGTGTGTGAGCCATCTGCTCATGTAACCTTCTTATGCTTTAGGAACTGCTTGGGCCTAGTGTCATATACACCTCTTCCTTTTGATAAAGGTGTGCTGCTGTGTGCATCTGACTTCATTGTTTGGAGTTTCTAGGTAATACACAATTCATGATGTCTAGCTCAGTTTGAATGGGCACATGGATTAGCATCAACTAAGAAAGAAAATGAAGCAAGAGTATTCTTCAAAATAATAGTTACTTTGTAAACAGTGTACAGGCTTTTTTTTTTTCCTTGCACAGGATTTTAATCCATAAATCCTAGGAATTGTGATTTTTTTTTTCTATCAGGATTGTCACAGGCTCCAGGCAGCATCCCACTGCCACAGATTTCAAGCATCATGGAGTCAGCTGGGTTGTGAGAACCAAGTGGCAGAACTTCTGACATTGCAATCTGGACCAGCTAAATAACTTCCTTTACTCTTGAACTCACTCAAAGATCAAAACATTTTTGATAATCCATTAAATAGATTGGAAAAGCGTACTTAAATATGGTATAGGTTGCCTGTAAAATTCCAAAAGTCCACTTGGCATCTTCCTCAGTAATAGGAAGTGAAAGATTTAGGAATCTGTCTTTCACTTAAAGTATATGCCAACATGCTCAAGATTACTGGTTACCTTAAAATTGATGTCTATATTTGCAAGGGATTCACCTCCTAACCACTATCTTGCAAGTGTTTCCAAGGCATTCTTTGTATTTGCTATTTTCAGCTCCATAGATCCACTAATATGATGAATCAGTATGGTATATTCTGAGATAGAAGTTCAAGGTTCTTGCAAACCAAATTGTGATACCGAACACTGAAATATGCTAATTATGAAGGGCAAAGCTGTATAGTTATTTCTGCTAGGTGAAAACAATGGGTTCTGGTAACTCTTCTTTTTAAGATAAGAAAAAACAGTTGTTAGATAAATAAATAGCAGCATACTGACTATTGCAGATTAATTAATTTCTTCCAGCAAGCAGACCACATCTAGCAAAACAGCTTCAAATGGATTCATTACTTAATTAAACAAATGACCGTTCATTGTTATTCTCAAGGATCTTCATCTTCTGTATTAGCTGAATTGGTGAGTTAAATAGAAATGTGAGAAGAATCAACACGTTGCATCTCTTGAGTCCTGAATGGTTCTGAGACTTCCCCAGGGATGCCATTGTGCTTTTGGTTCAGAATTTTGGTATATAAAGGGAGTTCTAGATCCTTTCATTCACCTTTCTACCAAAATAAACCTTGCTCCATGGGTCAGATTACAATTTTGATTATGCCAGTTGCTGAGGATATATAGTCTAAAATATACTTGGGAATCAAGGAAATATACATGATATAGGTTCAAGAAACAACTTGGACTGTGAGATAGACTGGAGTTACAATCTATTGAATAGTTGACCTCTATAAAGACTTTATTATTTTCTGTACATCACAATGACATTCTACGTCCCTAGGGATTAGCTTTCATTTAAATTCAACTTTAACCTCCAAATGTCTAAATACATCTGTTTACCCAATTCCCACTTAGCTTGGTAAATGGCCACAAAGCCATCTGGGGAATGCTGGAAGGAAGATCTATGATAAGTACCTGTGTTGTTATTGCAGAGTCCTCCCTCTAGGGTATCCAGCTTTCTCTTAGTTAAAAAGGGTCTGAATCTGGGAAGTAACTCAAGTGTGAAAGGGTCCTATCGTGAAGGCTTAGATATTGCCTGTGCTAAGCACAAAATTTTGAGGGCTATAAATGTCAAGCAGAATTTTAGTAGACTGCTCATCCATTCCTGTCATGTAGAACCCCGTTTTTAATTAGCCATAACCATATATTCCTGTGAGATGTATGTACAAAACATTTAGTATCCAAATAGCAAAACAAAACTTATGAAATAATTAGTTGTTCTCTGCATCACCTTCCATTCTCTCTCTCTCTCTCTTTAAATTTTAGGTTCAGAAGTAAATGTGCAGGTTTGTTATATAGGTAAATTGTTTGTCCAGGGTTTGGTGTACGGATTATTTTTTCACTTAGGTAGTAACACAGTACCCGATAGGTAGTTTTTTTATCCTCCCCCTCCTTCTACTCTCCACCCTCAAGTAGGCTCTGGTGTCTATTGTTCCCTTCTTTGTGACCATGTGTATGCAATGTTTACATCCCACTAATAAGTGAGAACATGTGGTATTTGGTTTTCTGTTCCTGTATTAATTTGCTTAGGATAATGGCCTCCAGCTCCAACCATGTTGCTGCAAAAGACATGATCTTGTTCTTTTTTATGATTGCATAGTATTCCATGGTGTACATATACTACATTTTCTTTATCCAGTCTACCACTGATGGGCAGTTAGGTTGATTCCATGTCTCTGCTATTGTGAACAGTACTGCAATGAATGCATGCGTGCACATGTCTTTTTGGAAGAACAATTTATATTCCTTTGGATTATACCCAATGATGGGATTGCTGGGTTGAGTGGTAATTGTTTTAAGTTCTTTGAGGAATCCCCAATCTGCTTTCCATAATGGTTGAACTAATTTACATTCACACTAGCAGTGTATAAACATTCCCTTTTCTCTACAACCTCACCTGTATCTGTTATTTTTTGACTTTTTAATAACAGCCATTCTGACTAGTGTGAGGTGGTGTTTCATTGTGGTTTTATTTGTATTTCTCTAATGATTAGTGATGTTGAACATTTTTTAATATGCTTTTTGGCTGTGCTTGCATCTTCTTTTGAAAAGTGTCTGTTCATGTCCTTTGTCCACTTTTTAATGGGGTTGTTTCTTTTTTACTTATTAATTTGTTTAAGTATTTATAGATTCTGGATATTACACCATTGTCAGATGCAGTTTTCAAATATTTTCTCTCATTCTGTAGGTTGTTTACTCTGTTGGTAGTTTCTTTTTCTGTGCAGAAGCTCGTTATTAATAGTTGAATTAGGTAGCACTTGTCAATTTTTGTTTTTGTTGCAATCGCTTCTGGCATCTTTGTCATGAAATCTTTTCCAGGGCCTATGTCCAGAATGGTATTTTCTAGATTATCTTCCAAGGTTTTTATATTTTTAGGTTTTACATTTAATTATGTAATCCTTCTAGAGTTGGTTTTTGTAAATAGTATAAGAAAGGGGTCCAGTTTCAATTATCTGCATATGGCTAGCCAGTTATCCTAGCACCAGTTAGTGAACAGAGAGTCCTTTCCCCACTGCTTGTTTTTGTTAACTTTGTAGAAGATCAGATGGTTGTAGGTGTGTCACATTATTTTTGCTCCATTAGTCTTTGTGTCTGTTTTTGTACCAGTACTATGCTGTTTCAATTATTGTAGCCATGTAGTATAGTTTGAAGTCAGGCAGTGTGATGCCTTCAGCTTTGTTCTTTTTGCTTATAATTGCCTTGGCTATTTGAGCTATTTTTTCATTCCATATGAATTAAAAAAATTTGTTTCTAATTCTGTGAAGAATGTTACTGGTAGTTTGATAGGCATAGCATTAAATGTATAAATTTCTTGGGGCAGTATAGCCATTTTACCAATATTGATTCTCCCTAAATATGAGCATGGGGTGTTTGTGTCATCTCTGATTTCTTTCAGCAGTGTTTTGTAATTCTCATTTTAGAGATCTTTCACCCTTCTGGTTAGCTGTATTCCCAGATAATTTATTCTTCTTGTGGCTATTATGAATGGGATTGTATTTTGATCTGGCTTTCAGCTTGGATGTTATTGATGTATATAAATGCTATTGATTTTTGCACATTGATTTTGTATCCTGAAACTTTGCCGAAGTTGTTTATCAGAACAGGCAGCCTTTAGGTAGAGAACATGGTGATTTCTAGGTATAGAATAATATCATCTGCAAACAGAGATAATTTGACTTCCTCTCTTTCTATTTATATGCCTTTGATTTCTTTTTCTTGCCTGATTGGTCTGGCTAAGACCTCTAGTGCTATTTTGAATAGGAGTGGTGAGAGTGCGAATTGTTGCCTTGTACTTGTTTTCAAGAGGATTGCTTCCAGCTTTTGCCCATTCAATATGATGTTTGCTGTGTGTTTGTCATAGATGGCATATTATTCTGAAGTATGTTCCTTCAGTGCCTAGTTTGTTGAGGATTTTTAACATGAAGAGATGTTGAATTTTATCTACATCTATTAAGATAATCATGTGGTTTTTGTTTTTAGTTCTGTTTATGTTTATCGATTTCCATATGTTGAACCAACCTTGTATCCTGCCTGCTTGATTGTAGTTGATTAGCTTTTTGATATGATGCTGGATTTTGTTTGCTAGTACTTTATTGGGGATTTTTGCATATGTGTTCATCAAATATATTGGCCTCAAGTGTTTTTGTTGTTGTTGTTGTGTCTCTGCCAGCTTTAGGTATCAGGATGATGCTGGCCCCATAGAATGAGGTAGGGAGAAATCCCTCCTCCTAGTTTTTAAAAATAATTTCAGTAGGAATGGTACCAGCTATTCTTTGTACATCTGGTAAAAATTGGCTGTGAATTCCCCTGGTCCTGGGCTTTTTCTGGTTGGTAGGCTTTTTATTACTGATTCAATTTTGGAGCTTGTTAATGTTCTCTTCAGGGATTGCA
This sequence comes from Pan troglodytes, assembly GCF_028858775.2. Taxonomy (NCBI): domain Eukaryota; kingdom Metazoa; phylum Chordata; class Mammalia; order Primates; family Hominidae; genus Pan; species Pan troglodytes. The sequence goes on from NC_086015.1 coordinate 38,607,841, forward strand.
TTTCTTCCTGTTTCAATCTTGGGAGGTTGTATATTTCCAGGAATTTATCCTTTTCTTCTAGGTTTTCTAGCTTGTGTGCAGAGAGTTGTTCATAGTTGTCTCTGAGGGTTTCTTGTATTTCTCTGGGGTCAGTGGTAATATCCTTTGTCATTGCTAATTGTGTTTATTTAGATCTTCTCTCTTTTTTTCTTTATTAGGTTAGCTAGTGTTCTATCTATCTTATTTATTCTTTCAAGGAACCATTTCCTTGATTCATTGATCTTTTGTATTTGCTTTTTCAGATCATAATTTCCTTTAGTTCAGCTCTGATTTTGGTTATTTATTGTCTTCTGGTAACTTTGAGATTTGTTTGCTATTGTTTCACTAGTTCCTCTAGGTGGACTGTTAGGTTGTTAATTTGAGATCTTTCTAACTTTTTGTTGTGGGTGTTTTGCACTATAAACTTCCCCTCTTAACATTGCTTTAGCTGTGTCCTAGACATTCTGGTATATTGTATCTCTGGTCTCATTAGTTTCAAATAATTTCTTGATTTCTGCCTTAATTTTGTTGTTTACCCAAAAGTCACTCAGTAGCAAGTTGTTTAATTTTCATGTAATTGTATGATTTTAAATGATTTTCTTAGTATTGATTTCAATTTTTATTGTACTGTGATCCAAGAGTGCTGTTGTTATAATTTTGGCTTTTCTCGAGCTTGTTTTAGGATTGCTTTATGGCCAGTTGTGTGGTTGATTTTAGGGTATATACCATGTGGTAATGAGAAGAATGTATATTCTGTGGTTTTTGGGTGGATAATTCTGTAGATATCTGTTAGGTCTATTTAGTCAGTTATTGAGTTCAAGGCCCAAATATCTTGGTTTGTTTTGTAATAGATAGATAAGATGATCTAGCTTATACTTTCAGTGGGGCATTTAACTCTCCCAGTGTTATTGTGTGGTTATGTAAGTCTCTTCATAGGTGTCTAAGAACTTGCTTTATGAATATGGGTGCTCCTGTATTGGATGTACATATATTTAGGATAGTTAAGTCTTCTTATGGAACTGAACACTTCACCATTATAGTCCCTTCTTTGTCTTTTTTGATCTTTTTTTATTTCATGTCTGTTTTGTCTGAAATTAGAATATCAACCCCTGCTTATTTCTGTTTTCCATTTGCTTGGTAGATTTTTCTCCATCTCTTTAGTTTGAGCCTATGGGTATCACTGCATTTGAGATGGGTCTCTTGAAGACAGCATAACTTTGGTTCTTGCTTTTTTATTCAGCTTGCCACTATGCTTTATAATTGGGATATTTGGCCCATTTTCATTCAAGGTTAGTATCGATATGTGCAGACTTGATCCTACCATCATGTTATTAGCTAGTTACTATGCAGACTTGATTGTGTGATTGCTTAAGAGTGTCAGTAGTCTATATTCTTCTGTGTTTTTTTTTGTGGTGGCTGGTTACAGTCTTTCCTTTCCATATTTAACACTCCCTTAAGGATATCTTATAAGGCAGGCACGATGGTAACAAATTCCCTTGGCATTTGCTTGTCTGAAAAGGATTTTATTTCTCCTTCACTTATGAAGCTTAGTTTGTTTGGATATAAGATTTTTAGTTTGAATTTCTTTTCTTTAGTAATGCTGAACACAGGCTTCCAGTCTCTTCTGGCTTGTAGGATTTGTGCTGAAAGTTCTACTGTTAGCCTGATGGGGTTCTTTTTATAGGTGACCTGCTCCTTCTTTCTACCTGCCTTTAACATTTTTTTTTTCCATTTCAACCTTGGACAATCTGATGCCTATGTATCTTGGGGATGGTCATTTTATATAATATCTCACAGGGGTTCTCTTCATCTTGAATTTGAATGTCGGCCTCTAGCGAGATTGGGGAAAGGTTCATGAACTGTATTTTCAAATATGTTTTCCAAGTTGCTTGCTTTCTCTTACTCTCTTTCACAGATACAAATAAGACATAGATTTGGTCTCTTTACATAATCTTATATTTTTCAGAGGCTTTGCTCATTCTTTTAAACTGATTTTCTTTATTTTTTTCTGACTGAGTTATTTCAGAGAACTGATCCTCAAGCTCTGAGATTCTTTCCTCAGCTTAGTCAATTCTGCTGTTAATACTAGCAATTATATTATGAAATTCTTGAGGTAAGTTTTTAGCTGTATCAGATCAGTTTGGATCCTTCTTAAAATGACAATTTTGTTTTCATCTTCTGTATCATTATATTATACTCATTAGATTCCTTGGATTGGTTTTGACTTTCTCCTGAATCTTGATCATCTTTATTCCTTTCCATATTTTGAATTCTATTTCTGCCATTTCATCCATTTAATCCTGGTTAAAAACCATTGCTGGGAAACTGGTGCAGTCATTTGGAGGTGAGATGACACTATGGCTTTTTGCATTGGTAGAGTTCTTGAACTGGTTCTTTCTCATCTGTATGGGATAATGTTCCTGCAGTCTTTGAAGTTGCTATCCTTTGGATGGAATTTTTTTTTTTTTTTTTTTCTCTTCTTTGATGCTCTTGGGGGTTTGATTGTGGTGTAAGGTGGGTTTGGTCAAGTGGCTTTGTTTCTGGACGATTTTAGGGGGCCAAGGCTCAGCTCAGAAATCCTGGGTTATGTGCTGTAGCTCTAGGGTGCTGGTACTGGGCCCCAGGCTTTGTTCTCTGGCCCCTTTAGGTTAGGAACATGCTGTACTAAAGGGGCTGTGTTGTTCCCAGTCCACTGGCCATAACACTTTGATGGGTGGTGGCAGTGAGATCCATGCTCACTCATGCATGCCAGCAGCTGTGGAAGTGTGGCCAGGTGCATAAGCATTGGCTGGGGTGAGGGACTGACTGTAGTGGGACTGCAGTGTTCCTACATGTGCTTGTGCCAGTCATGCTCTTTACTCCTTCTCCTTTCAGGATCAGTGAGAAGGCTGGTGAAGCAGTCTAAAGATGAAAGTCCTGGTGGCAAAGCACTATCACCATCTCCCTATTGGAACACTCTCTTTAGTAAGCCATGCTGGGGCACATACCCTTGGAGATATGTACCAGGGACAGAACCACCACAGGAATTATGGACATTGACTACATGTGCTACTGAGTTCTGCTAATCATAATTGCTACCTTGCCATTTATTTGGCTTTCAGTCATATAGCAGTCTAGGTGACAAATCTGTAACTCAACCTGTGCTTTTACATCCTACTCTAGAAATGCAGGGTCGCAGGTTACAGCACTCAACATACCAGGTTTAGAGCATGAGTCCACATATCATATGCTAGGGGGTGGTGAAGGAGATGTCTGCATTTCCTGAAACTTACATCATGGATGGAAGGACCCTGCCTGAAACTTATCTTGAAGTATTGGCTAGGAAGCAATAATTATGTATGTTCACAGTGAGAAAGTAATGGTATTTGTTTTGTCTTTTTCAGACTGGTGTAGTCAAATCCAGTTTCCCTTCTGGCCAGGTGGAAATGTGAAGAAAAATTAATAAGGGTTTATGGCTATTTCTCCCTCTGCTTTGCACTGTAGCATAAATGTGAGCCCTGGGAGCGTATGAGGTCTTCAGCTCTGAAATCCAGGTCATGGTGCAGTCTTAGATCTAGAAGGGTGGGTTTCACCTAGTGTTTGGCAAGAGCTACATATCTCCTGCCTGGAGGAAAGTGATAGTACTGACTTCAAACTTGAGCCTTGAGAAGAAATGCTTTTGCTTTTCCTTATCTACGTCCCCCAAAGAAAGGTAACTGGCCAGGGCAAGTCTGAGATCTATGGTCATGAACCAACTACATGGAATTTGAACATATTATTGGCCGTAAACCACCTTAGTCTTACCACATAATGTAGACATCCTTTTGCAGTAAACCCAGGAAGGCAAGCTGCATATGTATTGACTGTCTCCTGGGTCCTATTATACTCACCACTGAGGCATATAAAGAAACAGAAACAGCCTTAGAGTGTCTAAGGGCTGTTTGGCTTTAAACATTTTTTATTTTCCAATTGAATTAGAGTAAAAACAGTAGTTAAAATATACCCTTGGCTGTTGTCATGAAAATTCACAATAACAGATTAGCCCAAAATAGCCAATTTTCTGTAGTTTCCAAGGATACAGCCATAGTTAGAAGTGTCATCTGCCAATTAAAAAAAAAAATTTCAAGGGACATTAAAATAAGACAATGGAAGAAGAAGGGCCAGAGGGAAAGTTTTTTTTTTTTTTTTTCTAAATAAAGGTTAGAAGAAAAGGATAAAGAATAAAGAGCTCTAAAGCAGATTATTTTGATTTTCTTCAGGCTAGTTTAAGGAAAATGACTGAAATGACTCTTAAATTGACTCTGGTCCCTCAGAAGTTTCTTAATTCATAACAAAACAGGATGGGTCATGTTTCTGCTTTACAAAGTCAGGATTGCCAAGTCCTCTAATTTACCAGACCATAAAACCCTTATCCTTCCCCTGTCTGATTTTAGCCTTCATTTATTAAGTGCTCTACTGACAGTCTCTAATTTAATCCCCATAACAAACTTATGAGGACATAATGTTAGATGCTTCTTATTTTGGTCTACTAAACATCCACTCAACTATTTTTTGGCAATATCACCTTGATGTTCTTTTAGAAAATTACCTTTTTCCCATCTGATAGTGTCCAGTTAGACAGTAAGTTAAGATACCCTAGCCACGGTAGAAATGTGAAACAATCAGGCCACTTAGAGTCAATCCTGAGTAGATAAATCTTGACCTGAGCTTTAAGATTACTGAATATTGTTCAACTTATTTGCTTTGTGGAAATCCTAGATGAGGCTATAGTGTTCCTGCTAACTTGCCCACAGTGTTGTCGTATTGATTCCCATGTTCCTTTGTTAATTCTGTAAGTTAGTAATATGCTTCCACCAACTGTCAATTTTTGTTTGCATTAGCAAAAACTAAAAATAATACCAAGTGTTATTCCCCTTTTTAATTTGATAAAACTGAGGCTCAATTAAATTAAATCATTTGTCCAAGGCTAGTCAGTTAATGATGTAACCTGAACGCCAGTTTATTCCTGCTTCCCTCTCCTCTGCCTCCACTATTTCCTTTTATGTGAACAAACAAGTTACCTCACTGAGTACTCCCAAAGTCGAGGACTCCCTTTGCAACAGTGAAATCAAAGGATGACTCTTTCAGAGAAAAATCTCATCGTTCACACTAATCTTTTTTTTTGTGTGTGGTGAGTCTTTTCACATGTTTGGTGATTTTTCTGTTTGGTCTTTCCACCTGAGTAGGGGAAGAATGACAATGACTGTCATGAACAAGGATCAGATACAGTTTATTCCAGAATATACCAGTGTCTCTTTTCTCTCCTCGCCTTTTCTCATCTCATCTCATCTCCGTTTTTCTTCTTTTTTGCCCCAGTGTTCTTACCTAGGACGTGAGCATAAGAATAAACAAAAACAACAACAACAAAATTGGAGGATGGGAGGATGCTTAAAATGAAGAATATTGGAAAGAATATGGGCTTTAAAGTCAGGTAGAGCTAAGTCTAAATTCTAGCACCAGAAGTTTTTAGCTTGTTATTGAGGAGATTTACTTTTCATTTATGAGAACTTCAGATTTACTGTAATTTTTTTATCGACGCCTTAAAGACTCAGGAAGATAGCTGCATTTACAGAGAGGAAGTTCAACTGTCTAATGGCTACCTCTGGTCTGCTTTGACATCCCAGAACCCCTACAGTATTATTGCCTTTGTAAATGCCCACTGTTACTTAGAAGAAAACAAATTCCAAAGTATAGCCACTTCCTTGCACATGTAGACCTGCCTTAGGCAGGCTGTGAATAATCTTCAGTTTTTTTTGTGCTAGGTGAACGTGGTATCCAGATTAGAGGCTCCAAATGACTCTAGGATTACCCCAACTACCTGCCCTGTAGTTCCAGCAGGATTGTTTGTATGATTTGGTTCAGGGGAGAAAGAGGGATGGGAGACAGAAGAGCAGGAAGGGGATCAGGATAATCTTGCTGCTGTGATCCTTCTTATGTTCTTCAATTCAAAGTACTCAGCATGCCAAGGTGCCACACTTTGGGGTATTGTATTCTGAACTCAATAGGAGGAGGAAAACTAGGAAATTACAATTAAACTGCCACCATACTAAGCTATTTAATTCCTGTTCTTCAAATAGCACTTTGAATGTTTATTGCAGCTATTTCATTGGTCAATATTAAAATTATTTTATGTAAGCTGATAACATTTAAGGGAAGTTGCTCTCAGAGACAAACCCTAAAATCTTGATGACTTAGTATTATAGGTGTTTATTTCTTGCTCATGTTAAATTCAGTTGGCAATGGGAAGCAAGGGGAATGGCCAGGGGAGGGGAGCTTCGCTTCTCATGGTCATTCTGCCATCTTTAACATGCAGATTCCAAGATCACCCTGGGCCTTAGCATTCAGTAGGCAGATGGAATAAAAGAAATAAACTACATGTTAATGCAGGAGATTTTTATGAGTTATATCTGAAAGTGGCACACCTGGCTTTAACCCACTCCCACTCACCACATTTGGTCCTATGGCCACATGTAACTGAAAATTAGAAGTTAAAATGGAATCCTCTTCTATGCCTAGGAGGAAAAGGAACCAGATTTGGTGAAGAGATAACCCATCTTGTCCACAACATATCCATATTTTATGTCAGTTCACTAGCTCTGTCAAGGCAGGGTGAGAGTTTTACTCACGTTTATCTGCCACTTAGTTTAATATAGAACCCGGAGATAATAGCAGTTCAATGAGTGTGCAATTTAATGGGTTTTTTGTTTTGAAATTTAATTGGAATTATTTAAATATTCTCTAATTTTAATCATGGGAAATGCACTTCTAGCAAGGACTTGCAATGGACAAGGTTACCCTAACACAAAGAAGAGATGGCAGATGGACAAAGTGGACTAGGTATGGAACAGATTTTTCCTGAGGCTCTATAAACTGTGAAAAAGCCCTGCTTTATTTTAACTCATCATGTAAAAGGACACATATGTTTAGCTAGGTTACATCAGACAGAATATGGCCTGTCATCTGCCATGATCCCATGCAGTGTGATGGAGAATAATCCAAGATGACACTAGTATTGCCACTATATTCATACTTAGAATAAATACTTTGAACAGATAAGGCATTGTGTGTATGAGGAGGGTATGGGGGGCTGTTCAACATTAAAAAAATTGCTATTAGCATCTCGAAGTATTATATTTTTGTGGTATTATCATATTATCATCTAAAATGATGTGGCATATAACACAATGTGTCATTATTTTTAATGATGTGCATAATCTCATTTAGAATAGGTCCAATTTTGGGTAACTTCAGCATGATAATCTCTTACTGAGATACAAATTACCAAGTGACATGGAATTCTTGAATTTTCAAAAACTAAGAAAACATGTAGTTTAACTCTCTTAATTAGGAGATCAGGAAACATGTTCATAAGTTTAAAGATTTCTAAAAGAATACATAGCACAGTGGGGACTGGAAGCAAGTTTTCTTATTATAGAAGCCAATATTTCTGTGGTCTCATTGGTATGTGAAGGACCACATGATGTGAGAGTCTCATAAGGTTACAACCAACATGGTTCTCTTGGTGGCCTGTCCTGTGTTCTCAGTTACTCCTGATGCGGAAATCTTTAGGATTTAATCAGAAGAGGCTAGACAAAAGGGCTCTGGAGTCAATGAGTCCAGATCAAGCGTCCTTGCTCCCCAAATTACTTTATTGTTGAAAATTTATTTTCTGATTTTTTTCAAAGTCAAAAAATAATAAGCAAGAAAAGGGAGATGAGGGAGAGAAATTGAGGAGAAATTAGAAAGATTTAGACTAAACAGCTATCTCTTTAGCAACTTACATATCACTGAAACTTGTGTTAAATACTTGTGTTAAATAGGCATGTTAAAGACTAGCCTATTTCTAGAGAGATAGAACTATTATTATTTTTACTTCTTTAAAAATTAGCTTTGGTTATTTAGAGAAAATCCTACATCGAGAACTGGAGTTGGTACAAATCAAAATCACAATGAGATACCATCGCACACCCATTAAGATGGCTACTATAAAAAAATCAATAAGTAATTTGTTAGCAAGAATGTGGAGAAATTGAAATTGTGACAGTTGTGCACTGTTGGTGGGAATGTAAAACAGGGCAGCCACTATGAAAAATAAGTATAACAGTTTATCAAAATATTAAAAATAGAGTTACCATATGGTTTTGATTTGTGTCCCTGCCCAAACCTCATGTCAAATGGTAATCCCCAGTGTTGTCGGAGGGGCCTAATAGGAGGTGATTGGATCATGGAGGTGGATTTCCCCCTTGGGTGCTGTTCTTGTAATAGAGTTCTCATGAGATCTGGTTGTTCAGTGTGTGGCACCTTCCCACTCTTTCTTTTTCTCCTGCTCTGGCCATGTAAGACATGCCTGATTCCCCTCTGTTCTATGCCATAATTCAAAGTATTCTGAGGCCTCCCTAGAAGCCGCTATGCTTCCTGTACCGCCTGCAGAACTGTGAGCCAATTAAACCATTTTTCCTTATAAATTATCCAGTCTCATGTAGTTCTTTATAGCAATGCGAGGACAGACTAATACACTATATTATATAGCAATTCCATTTTTGGGTATAATGCCCAAAAAACTAAAAGCAAGGGTCTCAAAGAGATATCTGTACAGCCATGTTCATAGCAGCATTGTTCACAACAGACAAAAGGAGAAAGCAACGTAAGTGCCCATTGACAGATAAATGTATAAAAAAGGTGGTATATATATTTACACACACAAATACCCTCATGTGCACAATGGAAAATTATCTAGCCTTAAAAAGGAAGGAAATTCTGACACATGTTACTACATCTGTAAGCCTTGAGGACATTATGCTAAGTGAAATAAGCCAGTCACAAAAAGACAAATTCTGTTACATTCCACTTCTATGAGTTATTTAAAGTAGTCAAATTCATAGGGACAAGAAGTAGAATGGTAGTTGCCAAGGGATGGGGAAAAGGTATAATGGGGGAATTGTTATTTAATGGGTATAAAATTTCAGTTTTGCAAGATGAAAATAGTTCTGGAGATTGGTTGGACAACAACGTGAATGTACTTAACACTACTGAGCTGTATACTAAAAATTGTTGAGATGGTAATTTTGATATTATGTGTATTTTACCACAATTTTTTAAAGGTTGAAGTTGAAGGTAAGTATGAAGTCTCATGGTTGACTCCCATCCCCTTTTGAAATAGTTCTGAGACTTAGCTCAGAATGGCTTTGTGCCTAAAACACATGAAGGTTTTTAGCATCAGCTAAAACTAAACATCATGGAAGCAGGCAACTTGTATGAGCTGCTGGTGTTACTACCGCTGTCTGACACAATGGGTTTTAGTGTATGTGTGCATGCATACACTAGTCAGTTTGTATTGAGCACCAGTCTTTACATGCATTCGTTCAGACCTCACATTAACCCAATGATTTGGTCACTGTTATTATGCCAAGCAAACTTTGAAACCTGTGTCTGTCTGATTCCTAAACTCAAGCTTTTAATTACTCACTGTCTTCAGTTCTTCCATGTCAGAATTCCCTATAGATAGAAGTCACAAACCACAGATAAGCCCCAAATCCTCAACTTGTCAATGTTAGTTATCATTATCCAGCATTCATGACACTTTCCTCACTTTTTCTTTCCCTGTGGCTGTTTCTCCAAAACTGCACTTTTCTCCTAAAGTTTTTCTTCCCATTGTTCATACTTCCTTTCAATCTTGTCAGGATAGCCACTTCAAGGACTATATAACAGGCATCATCCCAGAGCATGCTCATGTCCTTGCGTCTCTCCTTCACCATTCATCTACATCAGTGCACATCTCTCACTCCTTTACTTCTCTCTTGAACAAAGCTTGGACAACACCTGTGATCTGAGTTACATTTTGCTTGACTCGTGATGATTTTTGTTCTGTTGATTAAAATAATTATAGTGCTTTTAAAACTGACTTATTGAGGTGTAATCGACATACAATAAATTGGTTATGTTTGAGTTGAATATTTAATTAGATTTAACATATGTATACACCCATGACGTCATGACCATATTCAGGACACTGAGTATATTCATAGCTCCCAAAAGTTTCCTCATGTTTTTAAATAATGCCTCCCTAAAGCTCCTTCTTAACTTCCCATCTCTGAGCAATCACTGATGTATTTTCTGTCATTATTGATTAGTTTACATTTTCTAATATTGTATATAAATAGTACAGTATGAACTCTTTTAGTCAATGATAAAGGGAGATGATATTTAATGATAAAAGGATTAATTAATGAAGAAACATAACAGTCTTAAATGTGCATGCATCTAACAACAGAGCTTAAATAATGTAAAATAGAAACTGATTGACCTGAGAAAAGAAATAGACAAATCCTCAGTCATAACTGAAGATTTCAACATGCTTCTCTCAATAATTGACAAAACTAGACAGAAAATCAGTAAGAATATGTGAAAACTAAAAAACAAACTTAACCAAATTGACATTTATAGAATATTCTCTCCAAGAAGAGCAAAACATGTTTTTCAAAAGTGAATATGGAACATTTAAGATAGGATATATCTTGGGTCATTAAACAAACTTTAACACATTTAAAATAATTGTTGCTTATAGTATTTCCTTGTAAATGACAACTCTATGCCCGTGTTAGTCAACAACCTAGCTCAAGTCCTTGAAACACACAACCTACTGAAAGTCATACATGACAAAATAGATAACCTGAGTAGCGCTATACATTTTAATGTAAATGAGCTCATAGTTCAAAATCTCCTAACAAAGAATACTACAGATCCAGGTGGTTTCACTGGAAATTTCTACCCAATATTTAATAAAGAAACTTTATCAGTTTTACAAAATTTCTCCTAGGAAATTGAAGAAAACACTTAGCTCACTTTAAGAGACTAGAATTACCTTGATAGCAAACCAGAGAAATAAATATACAGAAAAAAACTATAGACTAATATTTATTGTAAACACAGATATAAAAGTCTTCAGCAACATATCAAATTGAATCAAGCAATTTATGAAGGGAAAATATAGGACAATCAGGTAGGGTTTATTGTGAAAAAACTTTGTTTAATATTTGACAACTAATAAACTATATAAATTGTCTAAACAATAACTACACAGTCATATTAATAGATTTAGAAAAGGCTTTCAACAAAAGTTACACTCTTAACATGATAAAACCTCTCAACAAACTAAGAAGAGAAGGGGATATCCTTATTCTGATAAAGGGCATCTACAAAAAGCTAACATCATATTTCATTACACTTAGCATCATACTTAATGTCTTCTCTCACCACTACTGTTCAACATGCTACTGAAAGTTCTAGCCAGTGCAATAAGTCAAGAAAAAGAATTAACAATATATTTGCAAGTTAGTAAATAAAACTGTCTTTATTTTCAGCCATGATTTTCTTTGTAACAAAGATCAAAGAATCTACAGAAAAGTTTGTAGAACTAATGATTGAATTTAGCAAGGGCACAAGGTACATAATCAGTACACAAAATTCAATCATATTTCTATATAATAGCAATGAACATGTGGAAACAAGTTTTTTAAGAAGTACTATTTATAATAGCTTTTCCTACAATTTTAAACTTCACAAAATATGTATGGGATCTATATGCTGAATAGTACAAAATGCTGAGGGAAAAGATCAAATAAGATGGTAAATCAATAGAAAGATATACAATGTACCATGTGTTCATGGATTGTAAAATTTAATATACTCCAAGTGTTAATCCTCCTGAAATTGATTTATAGATTTAACATGATCCCTTTAAAAATTTCAGCAGGATTTCTTTTGCAGGTATTGACAAAATGATTCTAACACGTATATGGAATGTAAAAAAAGAATAGCCAAAATGATTTTGTAAGAGAAGAACAAAGTTTGAGGACTCACCTTATCTGATATCAATACTTAATGCTACTTTAATTAAATCAGTATGTTATTGGTAAAAAGCTAGACACATAGCTCAAGAGAACAGAATATCAAATTTAGATATTGACTGACACATATATGGTTCATTGATTTTTGACTAAGATGTAAAAGAAAATCAATGAAGGAAAGATAAAATTGTAACAAATAATGCTGGAACAAGTAGATGTCCTTATACAAATTAATGATTCTTAATATATCCCTAATATCTTAGGCAAAAATTAACTCAAAATAGATCCTAGACTGAATGTAAATTCTAAAAGTATAAAACTTTTAGAAAAAAACTCTTTATGATCTGTGGTTAGGCCAAAAAAAAAAAAAAAAAATCTGATGCAAAAAACCCCTCAATGTATAAAAAAGTAAAAAATGGGACCTTGTCAAAATAAAAAATAGTTGCTCTGTGAAAGAAATTGATAAAGGGATAAAAATACAAGTTATAGGTGTGAAAAGAGAATACTCACAAGTCAGTTTTCTCAAAAAGGACATATTATGTAACCAACTCTAAAAACTCCATAATAAGAAAGTATAGAACATAATGAAAATAACAGGCAATCATTTTTACAGACACTTCAACAAAGAGAATATAAAAATGGCTAATAAACACATGAAAAGATACTCTTCATTGTTCGTCATTAGAAATTGCAAATTGAAACTATAATGTGATACTAACACATTACTTAATGCAAAAAAAAAGAAGCAACCAAGTAATAAAATGAAAACTGAAAAAATAGAGAGTTGTTGAAAATTCAGAACAACTGGAACTTTTCTACATTTCAGATGAGAATGCAAAATGAGAGAGTGACAAAAAATATTTTACAGTTTTTTGAAAGTAAAACATGTTTACCATTATAATCCACTAATCCCACTTTTAGGTATTTACCATAAAGAAATAAATACTTGTGTTTGTGCAAAAACTAGTACATGAGTTCATATTATATAAACGAATGTTTATAACATTATGTTTCGTAATTCCAAAACTGAAAATAACCCATATTTCATTCAGTGGGTGAATTCTAAACACTCTGTGATACATCCATACAATGAAAACTATTCAGCTCTGTCAGGGTAATGTATATCACAACATAAATTAAGCTCAAATGTATTGTGCTAACTGAAAGTAGCTGTACTCAAAAAGTTACATGTGGTAGGATTCTATTTATATGATATCTGGAAGAGACAAAACAGTCAGAGAAAACAGTCAGTAATTGCCAGAGATTGGGGTGGAGAGAGGGGTGTGACTTCAACTGAGTATCATGAGGGATTTTTTTTTTGCTTCGAGAGAACTATTCTGTATCCTGATTGTTATGGTGGTTACATAACTCTACATATTTACTAAAACTCATAATACTATACAACCACCACAACAAAATAAACTTTCTAGTTTGTAATTTTAAATATTAAAATATTTTTAAAGAGATTTTGTCAAAAGATCTCTTGAAAAATAATATTGTCTTTTTTTGAAAAAAGAGAGCAAGCCCCCAATTTGTGAGATGTTAGAACATTTACAAGGTAAGCTGTATATTATTTCTGGAGTTATGAATGGTTACACTCTAGTTTCCCTTATATGTAGATAAGACCCATCAATGTGATTATTAGAAAAAATAGATGCATTTTTGTCAGAGAAGTGATATGGACAGGATGCAGGGAAATACTAGATAGAAAAGGGTGGGGTCCCTGGCAAGGGCTCCACCCTCAAACCTGGACCCGCAGCCCTAAATGAGAACATGCATTCCTGTTTTCTTTCCTGAATGTTGCCTTTTCCAAAACCACCCTGGCCTGCCACTCCCCTGACCTTGTACCCATAAAAACCCCAAGCTCCACTGGCAGAGGAGCAGAGTGGAGCAGCAAAGAGGGAGAGAAGAGAAGCAGCAGCCAGTCATTGGAGAAAAGCAGCCTGACTTTAGAGGAATGGCCAAAGTCCAGGGGATGATTGTCTTCCCACTCCATCCCCCTTCCAGATCCCCTTCCTGCTGAGAGCCACTTCCATCACTCAATAAAATCCCTCACATTCACCATCCTCTAATTTGTTTGCACTACCTCATTCCTCCTGGACACCAGACAAGGACCTGGGTGTGGGTGCAAAAGGCTGTCACAATGACTCTCCACTGAGCTGTTTAACACTTAAGCCATCCATAGATGGCAAAGCTAAAGGAGTACACTGTAACACACGCCCTCTGGGGCTCCAGGGTTTGCAGGCAACCCCTAGATGTTACCACAGGTCAGTATAGGGTTTGCGCCTGTTGGCACCCAAAGGCACTCACCCTGGCTCCTGCACCTGCTTACCTATATGCTCTCCCTCCTGCAAGGTGTTTGAGCACTGCAGGCTGAGTAAGAAAGCCACTCCTCATGTGAAGGGGTCAAGGGAACTATCCTGTCTCAGAAGAACCCCCAGAATGACCATAAACTTCACTTTTAGGCTGCAAGCACAGTTTATCAGGAAGATGATAATCCATACTGACAGATCAATTAAATGATAGAATCATGCCCTAGGCCCCCAAGAATGCCATAATCAGAACATTCAAGGAATATTGGTGGTAACTGGGCGTTTAGGAGCTGCTGGCAGGAGAGGGTTGGGGCTATCAATTCAAGTTTTTCAGACCTGCTGGGGGCTATTAGCTACATCACTGGAGATTGGTGTATTTTTTTCTGAAGCTATCAGCATATTTAACCCCAAAGCTATATATATTATTGCCTTGCTGGATTTCAAGGCCTTTCTCATTAGAGGCATTGAAAATGATTAAAAGTTGTTTACCAGCTCAGGTCCTTTTGCCACGGAATAATTCTTGGCCTCCCTAATAGTAACTAGGAAGTCCAAGACTATAATTCAGATTAATTGGAATAGTATGGAATGAAAAACTTGAGGGAAGCCTGGTTGCTTGAGGTATCAAAGTAAGCTATTATTTCCATCTTACTCTCCCACCCTCCTCTGACTCCTCTCCCTTAAAAGGGCATTGACTACAAACAGAAGTGATAAACCCTCCCTTAGACTGGCCAGTACAGGGATTATTTCCATGAATCATTACCTGTGACCACCTATTTATTTTTGGTGAGCAGTCCTAACAGAAGTGAAGGCTTGATAAGCTCAGGCTTGTGCTGCAATCGTGTCTTTGGAATGCTGGCTCTGCTTCATTCTAAAAGTATGGCAGAGCCTTTGCTGCCACTAAAATTGACCAGACCGGAAATATACTCTTTATTAATAGGGTATTCAATATGGCTGTCCTTCTCTTTCATTGGCTTCTGGTTTCCATCCATTTTGTGATGGAAATGGGGCAGAACCCCACTATGTACCTTCTGCCTTCTTCTGATGCCTAGATATCACCAGTTCTAGGCAAGATGATCTCAGAATCATTTTTTGCTCATATACAGCAAGACTTTTTCTACTCTGTCTAGATACAAGTTGTGTTTTTCAGGAATAATGGTTTATCTGGTTTCCAGTGCAGTTAGCTCACATAAAACTGAGTAGAGGGTTTGGCTGTAGGTAGCGTGCTGTTTGGGGAACTTGAAGAATCTGTGTAAATATTCTTTTGAGGATGAAGAGAGAGAGAGAGATGAAATCTGAGTTATAGTACTAAGCTTAACATAGCTCCATATGCCATTTCATTGACCTCAGGGTTGCATTGAGAGCATCATCAGGGACTTCTGAGGCCCTTAGTAGAGGGAATTTCAACGTCTCTTATGGAAATACATCTGATAAAGCACCAGATCCCCTAAGCAGACTGGTGCATCTGTTCTCCAGCTCTGTGAATGTTGGCTGCTGATGACTTACAGCTGCCCTCCTATGGGAGAATTGCCCTTGGCTGATAGGAAACCGGTTTAGTACCAGAGGTTATGTGCTGCTGTCCAACTCAGGGGCAACTGTGGCAATGACTAAGTGATATCAGGGAGCATAATTCAAGCCCACTTGTCTCAACTGGGAATATCTCTGTGTTGAGATTTATGTTCCAGAGCCCCTGTGGATAAGACTTTACCTGAGACCACAAGTGTGATGGTTAATTTTATGTGTCACCTTGACTGGGTTCTAGGATGCTCAGATATTTGGTGAAGCATTATTTCTATATGTTTCTGTGAGAGTGTTTCCAGAACAGATTAATATTTAAGTTTGTAAACTGAGTAAAACTCTATCCAATGTGGATAGATATTATTTAATCTCTTGAGGTCCTAAATAGAAGAAAAAGGCAGAGAAAAGGTGAACCCACTCTCTCCATATGACTATTGAGCTAAGATACTGATCTCTTCTTACCCTTGGTACTCCTGGTTCTCAGGCCTTTAGGCTCAGATTGGAATCTATAACATTGGCTTTCAGCTCTCAGGTCTTAAAATATACTACTGGCTTTCCAGGATCTCCAGTTTGCAGATGGCAGATTATGGGACCCCTCAGCCTCCATGGTCACATGAGCCAATAGCGTCTAAAAACGTCTTTATAGAGATATAAACATTTATATTTATCTACAGATAACTTTATATCTTTATATAACTTTATCTAATTCTAATCTATCTCTCTCTCTGCACATACATACACGCACACACACACACACACACTCACACACAATTTGTTCTCTTTTTCCATAGAACCCTGACTAATGTAAGTTTAGCCTTTTCCCCGTACAATTCTTCTTTTCTCTTCTCTTATAGGATTGTCCTGAAGGACACTCCCTCAGTAAATCCTGTGCACCCAAATTGTTATCTCAAGCTCTGCTTTCTGAGGAACTTTCCCTAGCCACCAATTCCTTAGAGTTATTGGCAACATCTATCTTACCTGGCTTTGTTTCTCACCTCTTACCTTCTGGCACAGTTTTGAACATTTCTCAGTCTCTCTCAGTCTTTTTTGAACATTTCTCAGTCTCTCTGTTAGCCTCTCTCTCTCTCTCTCTCGTTTGCATAGCAGCTCCTCAATTTTATTAAACACATCAACATTTATTCACTATTAAAGGGAAACAAACACTCAGGATGTATAACAATAATAAAAGTGGTTAGATTGTAGATGTTTACATTTTCTTTGTGTTTTAGGTATATATGTCCCTGTTTTCTTTGTAATGAAGAGGTATTGTCTTTTTTAAATTATTTAGTTTTATACTGTCAACTTATTTTAGATTCAAGGGATACATTTGCAGGTTTGTTAAATCGATATACTGTGTGATGCTTATATTTGGGATATAAATGATCTTGTCACCCAAGTAGTGAGCATAGTACCCAACAGTTAGTTTTCCAATCCTTCCCCTCCTGTTTCCCTCCCCTGACTAGTAGTCCCCAGTGTCAGTTGTTCCCACCTTTGTGTTCATGAATACCAAATATTTAGCTCCCACTTATAAGTGAGAACATGAGGTATTTAGTTTTCTGTTCCTGCATTAATTCACTTAGGATAATGGCCTCCAGCTGCATACATGTTGTTGCAAAGAACATAATTTCATTCTTTTATTTATGGCTGTGTGTATTTATTATTCCATGGTATATATGTAACACAATTTCTTTATCCAATCCAAAGTTGATAGACATCTAGGTTAATTCCATTTCTTTGCTATCGCAAATAGTGCTATGATGAACATACACATTAATGTATATTATTGGTAGAATGATTTATTTTCTTTTGCATATATACCTAGAAGTGGGATTGGAGGGTTGAGTGGTATTCCATTTTAAGTTATTCGCGAAACCTTCAAACTGCTCTCCATAGTGGCTGAACTAGTCTACGTTCCCACCAACAGTGTACAAGTGTTTCTTTTTCTCTGCAGCCTCATCAGAATCTGTGGTTTTCAACTTTTTAATAGTCATTCTGATTGGTGTGAGATGGTATTTCATTGTGATTTTGATTTACATTTCCCTAATGATTAGTGATGTTGAGTATATTTTGATGTTTATTGGCTGTTTGTATATCTTCTTTTGGGACGTGTCTATTCATGTCTTTCGTTTGCTTTTTAATGGGGTTGTTTTTTGATTGTTGATTTGAGTTCCTTACCAATTCTAGATATTAGATCTTTGTCAGATGTGTAGTTTGAGAATATTTTCTCCCATTTTGTTAGTTGTTTACTCTGCTGTTTGTTTCTTTTGCTGTGCAGAATTTCTTTAATTAGGTATCATTGACAATTTTTGTTTTTGTTGCAATTGCTTTTGAGGAGTTAGTCATAAATTCTTTTCCTAGGCCAATGTCCATAATGGTGTCTTCTAGGTTTTCTTCTAGGCTTCTTATAGTTTGAGATCTTAACATTTAAATCTTGTATTCAACTTGAGTTAATTTTTGTATATGGTAAAATGTAGGGATCCAGTTTCATGCTTCTTAGTCAGTTATCCCAAGACCATTTATTGAATAGTATCTCCTTTTCTTTTGCTTATTTTTGTCAACTTTATTGAAGATCAGCTGGCTGTAGGTGTGCAACTTTATTTTTGGGTTATATATTCTGTTCCATTGGTCTATGTGTCTGATTCTTTGCTAATACTATATTGTTTTGATTACTGTGGCCTTTTAACATAGTTTGAAGTCAGGTAGTGTGATGCCTCTAGCTTTGTCTTTTTTGCTTAGGATTTCTTTCACTATTCAGGCTCTTTTTTGGTTCCATATGAATTTTAGAACAGTTTTTTTCTAATTCTGTGGAAAATGACACTGGTAGTCTGATAAGAATAGTGTTGAATCTGTAGATTGCTTTGGCCAATATGGCCATTATAACAATATTGATTCTTCTAATCCATGAGCGTGGCATGTTTTTCCATTTGTTTGCATCATCTATGATTTCTTTCAGCAATATTTTATAGTTCTTGTAGATATCTTTTACCTCCTTGGTCAGATGTATTTTTTTGTGGCTATTGTAAATGAGATTATGTTCTTTTGTTGTTGTTGTTTTGGCTGGGGGTGGGTGGTAGGAACAGAATCTTGCTCTGTCACCCAGGCTGGAATGCAGTGGTACGATCTCTCAGCTCACTGCAACCTCCACCACTCAGGTTCAAATGATTCACCGGCCTCAGCCTCCTGAATAGCTGGACTACAGGCGCATGCCATCACGCCCAGCTAATTATTACATTTTTAGTAGAGACAGCGTTTTGCCATGTTGGCCAGGCTGGTCTTGAACTTCTGACCTCAAGTGATCCTCCCACCTTGGCCTCCCAAAGTGCTGGGATTACAGCTGTGAGCCACTGCACCTGGCCGGAGATTGCATTCTTGATTTAGCTTTCAGCTTGAATGTTATTGGTTAATAGAAATACAGCTGATTTTTGTACATTGATTGTGTATCCTGAAACTTTACTGAAGTCATTTAGCTGTTCCAGGAGTCTTTTAGCAGAGTCTTTAGGGTTTTCTAGGCGTAGAATCATATCATCAGTGAAGAGAGGTAGTTTGACATCTATTTTCCAATTTGGATGCTTTTTATTTTTTTCTCCTATCTGATTGTTTTAGCTAGGAGTTCCAGTACTGTGTTGAATTGGAGTGATGAGAGTAGCCACCCTTATCTTGTTCAACATCTCTTTAGTCCTGGAGGTAGTCTTGGAGTTGTGGTGTGTATGGCTGTCTTTAATCTGAGTCAGATCTAGTCCCTTTAGGAGGCATCAGACTAACTCAAACTCACCCACAATATGATATACAGAGATCACATGGAACTGTTTAGGCAAAAGGTGAGGGGCAAAAAAAGATAGGAAATGATATACATCTTTGTTCATAAACTAGAGAACAATCAGTGCAACTAGGAGCTGTTCTGGAATGTGTCAATTCTGAGAAAACAAGAGCCCAAAATATTTCTAGAGAAATGCTCTTTATAGGAGAGAAAGATGCATAATCTCTTACTGGTAGAATTATGTATGATATTCATTTTACATAAGGCACAGCAATGTAATAATGTCTTAGGTTGTTATTTATTGTGAATCCTTCAAATCTCCACAAATCACTACAGCTCTTTCTAGCTAGACAGATATTCCCTATTATATCTTTATTGATCACTCTCCTTCCTCTTTCTTTGCTTCAAAAAAAGATGCTTGGTTTTATCCTTTGTATTTTGGTTATTGCATTTTAATCCATTCCTAAAATATTATTTGAGTCCTACAATTCCTACCCCCTGCATTTGTCTAGACTTTCCTGAATGTGTTGTATTGGCAAGTATTCAAAAGCTTTTGTGCTAATTATAGCTTGACAGTTCATTGGAGAACTTAATTAATAAACCATACACGTGTGTAAGAGACATCAATTAGACCAGAATTCATATACCTATTTTTATGCTACCCTTCATACTAGAAAGCAGGTGATAGAAAGCCCAGGGTAAAAATGCATCAAGAAAAGATGCCATTTCTGGAAGACAGTAAATGTACGGGGTTGGGAGAAGAAGGCAGAAGTTCAGAGTGACAGGCCAGCAAGCAGGAAATGTGAAGACCTAAACCATTCATTGACCAAGTAAGCAATACCTAAGAATTAAAAACAAATACATTCTGGTCTGACGAGATGGCTCACACCTGTAATCCCAGCACTTTGGGAGGCCGAGGCAGGTGGATCATTTGAGTTCAGGAGTTCGAGACCAGCCTGACCAACATGGTGAAACCCCATCTCTACTAAAAAAAATACAAAATTAGCTGGGTGTGGTGGCACGCGCCTATAATCCCAGCTACTTGGGAGGCTGAGGCAGGAGAATTATTTGAACCTGGGAGGCGGAGGTTGCAGTGAGCTGAGATTGCACCATTGCACTCCAGCCTGAGCAACAAGAGTGAAACTCCATCTACAAAAAAATTAAATAAATACTTTCTTTCAGATTTTGTTTTTCTAATTGCTAACATGCTATCTAGACTACTTTTAGCATTCACCCTTCGAAGGCATGAAGATCATGGGCTTTTAGGTATGTTTTTGTGGTTGTCAACTCTTCACAATGATTTTGAAAGAAATATTTTCTTTACACTCCCAAGAAGATTTAGTCTAATCACGTCAACTTTTTGAAGATCAATAGATATTGAGGTGATAGTCCAGAGAAACAATTAAACTATAGAATTATTAATCATATGCTCTCATTACACAAGCACAGAGGTGCTTAATTAAATAATGTTTCTGTGTGGGTGAAGGTGGGTCAGGACCATAGATTTCTTAGACACACTAGCCTTGATAGTCTAGTGAGTAAAGAAAGGAGAGCATATATATGGAACAGTATCACACACCTCTGGGACCCTTCCTGACTCCTATCCTCTCAAAGTCACCTCTGATTTCAACTGTTCTCCAGTGGCTAGTTCCTTGTGGGCTTCATGTACTGCATTTGGATGTTTCACCTTCAGCGTATGCCACATGTGTTCCCCTTTATGTCCTAGGTTTCTCTAACATGTTGGACACTGTCAGGAGCTCATTGGTTTAAGTACATGTACATTAGTTTAAGTCTGGAAGTGCAGGGAGTGAATGACCCAGGACAGCCCTCAACAAATGTGTAATGGGGTGGGAGCTGATGATTTAAAACTTCTGGTCAGCTCTCTGGTGGAAAATTCTGTGAGGCAAACTATATGTTCCTCAAAGTCTGCAGTAGAGGATCTTGCCCACTACTCTCAGTAAGTGATCAAGAGTGTAACTTTCTACTGAAGCTTTCTTTCTCCCTCAGTCTCTCAGCAACTTTACTCCTGCATCCAAGAATAAATATCTGCCCACAAATCCTTGTCACTGACTGCTTTTCAGGAGAACGCAAATTAAGATAGTTAGTGTCAGGAGTGACTTTAGAAATCAAATGCTCACAATGAAATTGTGGGCCCAGCTGCCCACAGCAGTGGACTAAGGAACATGACTTATTGTCTTTTCCTCCTTCCTTCATTCTCTCCTGTTCTCACTCCTCCTCCTCGGATCACCTCCTGAGTCAATATTGGACACAAGTTCTTACTCGGGGTCTGCTATTGGTGGAAACCCAAACTTAGGGACTGAGCAGGAGTGATAAGAGAAATGGAGCTGGTAGTTTCATATAAGTCAAAGGATAGACAAATTTCAAAAACAGTAATTAGTAACATCAAAAGCTATAGAGAGGTTAAATGAGACGAGAACTAGCCCTGGGGTGGTGGCTCATGCCTGAAATTCCAGAATTTTGGAGCAGAGAGGATTGCTTTAGTGCAGGGGTTTGAGACGAGCTTGGGTAACTTGGTGAAACCCCAGCTCCACAAAAACTACAAAAATTAGCCAGGCATGCTGGCATGCATCTGTAGTCCCAGCTACTATGGTGGCTGAGGTAGGAGAATCACTTGAGCCTGGGAAGTCAAGGCTGCAGTGAGCCATGATCGCACCATTGCACTCCAGCCTGGGTGACAGAGTAAGACCCTGTCTCAAACAAAACAAACAAAGATGAGAATGGAAAAGAATCACATTTAACAATTGGAAGGTTTAAGGCAATCTTGGAATAGAGCTGTCAATGCAATAAAGAAAGTAGATTTTTTTTCTATTGTTGAATTTTTTCAAAGTCTTCATTTCTCTGGTTTTGAGCTACAAACTTTCTCATCTTCCTGAACCTCCAGGCTATAAACTTTAACACTTCCAATCTACCCAAATAAATAATCTATGTTGAAACATACGAGTTAACCCTATCCCTTTTGTCTCCACAAATTTATTTTGCATTTATTTTTTGACAGCCCAAACACCCACTTCCTTTGGAGTTGAGCCATTCCACTTCTCTCACCTTAGCCTATACTTTCTGCCTCCTTTTTTCACTTACCTGTGACCCTCTAATTGTTTGATTCCTCTGATTTTACATGACTGACAATGACTTGATTCCTTCATAATCAAAATTGGTTTTCTTGCTTTTTTTTGAATATGTAAATCATCCTTTTTAAAAAAAAGTCTTACCATTAAGCTTCTCTAAATTCTGGAGTTTGCTATGCATGTTAGAAGAATATTGAAACAAAATACAGGCTGAGTGTGGTGGCTTATGCCTGTAATCCCAGTACTTTGGGAGGCTAAGGCGGACGGATCACTTGAGGTCAGGAGTTCGAGATCAGCCTGGCCAACATGGTAAAACTCTGTCTCTACTAAAAATACAAGAATTAGTCAGGTGTAGTGGCATGTGCCTGTAATCCCAGCTACTCAGGAGGCTGAGGCAGGAGAATCACTTGAACTCAGGAGGTGGAGGTTATAGTGAGCCGAGATCATGCCACTGCACTCCAGCCTGGGTGACAAAGTGAAACTGTGTCTCAAAAAACAAACAACAACTACAACAACAAAAATCCAACAAAATACATTGGTAAATGTTTTGATTCATTTTTGGTGTCGAGTAATGAGGGTAAGGAAGCTTATTATTTATTAGAAGGATCCAGAAATGGCAGACTCAATGAATGAAAATTATTTTGCTGGTGTTAAAAATGCAGGTTCTTTAGAATTTTATTTTAATCTTTAATTTGAAATAGTCTTTTCCTTCACAATGTCTCAGACATTATTGTCGATGTCTGAATCATCTATAAATTCCCAGCATACACTACATTGTCCTTTCTGAGCACAGTCAATTCCATTGGCAATATGGATAATTATTCTGATTATTGTAGGTGAATCTGTTCAGTAAGCAATTATGCAGCTTTGGAAATTTTCTAGACACTCTGAGAATGTGAAGTGTAAGAAGTTCATGTGGATGTGGTCTCAGAAGTCAAGACAGTGTTTAACCTTGGGGAAATGGATGCTTGTGACTGAAAAGAGGGTTCAAGGGGACTTCTAGTGTCTTGTAAATGTTCTCCTTCTTGATCTGTGTACTGATTACATGGGTATATTCAGTTTGTGAAAGTTCAGTCAGTTTTACACTTATGGTTTACCTACATTTATGTATGTATTTTATACTTAAATACAAACTTAAAAAAACATAAAAATGATACCATAAATTTATTAGATGTGAACATAGAATTATTTTAAAACTTGACACTGAAGAAGTTCTTAACTATTACTCATAAATCAAAAGTCAATAGAAAAATAACTAACTAACTCGAGTAAAAAAAAGAAAACATACCATACAAGGTCAAAAGTTAAATGCCAAATTAGAAAATATAGTTGCAACTTACATTATGACAAAGGGCTAAATCTTCTAGTATAGAAAAAGTTCCAAGAAATCAGTAAGCAAAAGAACTACCTAATTAAAAATGCATCTAAGAGATTAAGTCTGTTTTCCACTGTTTAAATCTGGGCTATTTCTGGGACTTGCTTTGGTCAATAAGATGTGGTAGATGGGAGGCTGTGCCAGTTCCAACTCTAGGCCAAGAAGACTTGCATGCTTCCTTTTATTTACTTATTTATTTATTTATTTTTGAGATGGAGTCTCGCACTGTCACCCAGGCTGGAGTGCATTGGCACTGTCTCAGCTCACTGCAACCTCCGCCTCCTGGGTTCAAGCAGTTCTCCTGCCTCAGCCTCCTGAGTAGCTGGGACTACAGGCATGTGCCACCACGCCCAGCTAATTTTTGTGTTTTTAGTAGAGATGGGGTTTCACCATGTTGGCCAGATGGTCTTGATTTCTTGACCTTGTGATCTGCCTGCCTTGGCCTCCCAAAGTGCTGGGATTACAGGCGTGAGCCACCGCGCCTGGCCTAGGACTTGCATGCTTTTGTTCACCTCCTTGGAACTCAGCTGAGCTACCATGCTAATAAGCTCAGGCTAGCCTATAAAAGGATGAAAGACCACATGGACTAGAGATGAACCCTCCCCTACCCAAGCTGAGTCTGGCCTCTGTTCAACCAAGGATGTGACTGCAGACTTATGAATGGGCCCAGATTAGGTGATCTGAGCCAGGCCAAGTTCTGTAGAATTACCCAGTTACTCCACAGATACAAGAGCACTAATAAAATGTTGTATGAAGCCATGCATTTTGGGTGCTCATTATACAGCAAGATACAACCGATACATGAGACAAGAACTACTTTTATCTATTGACAAGTCTCTACCTTTCTTCCCAAACACCACACACACACACACACACACACACACACACACACACACACATACACATACAGAGTTGTGTGTGGTGGTGGGGGAGGCAGAAGAATGTTTCTAACTGAGCTGCACTTAGAAACTCTACACTGCAGTTCTCAATCAAATGAATGGCAGTTCCAGCACCTTTATGAACTTGCCAGTAACCATTAGTACAGCTCTAGGAAGCTGAATTTTTTTTTCATATATTTTATGGCTCACATTCTGCCACTGCAGCCATCATTGCCATCAGAATGCCACAGTGCATGGATTCTCACCTTCAGCATACATTTCCTTTCTGAGAAAAAAAAGGAGATTGACTTACACAATGATTCTGTTGATTTGAAGGGGAAAAAGAAGTCTGTAATTGAGACTATGCAGACAGTGCCATCCAGACTCACGTTTGTATTCTCAGCCCTAATTAGCTCTTTTGGAGCAGATTGTTTGCAATGAGCTCCAGAAAATTGAGTATGATTTACTCAAGGCAAACAAGATTCAGTTGTTAACCTTTCAGTATTTAATGAGGTAATATCTTAAGGATGAACAACAGTTAACAAAGAAGCTCGTCAATAAGAATCAAGACTGTGCCAGAATTCAATTTTACACCAAAAAACGAGTCTCTGGAGAAAAATAAATTCTATGGCATGAAATGAGTGCAGGAAGTGCTATAAAAAAGTATCATTCTAACTTGAAGCCGATAATTTAATTTCAGGGTGTCCAATATTGAAAAGCAAATATAAGGAAAACAATATTTTTATTCTGCTGCAGAAGGCAATGAAAAACGATGAAAAATGTGACAAAAAGCATTTCTGACTTCATAGAAATATGAGAGTATTATTCTAAAATTGTGAATTTTAAATACTGTATAGTCTTAGCTATGAATTATTTCATTAATAAAACAAGTGATCAGAGTGAGGTGTGGGAGACTACTCAGACATTTTTGCATATGGTGGGAGGATTCCTGTGCTCCGCCCTAGGTGAGAATGAATCTACAGCCATTCCCACAACTCCTTGTACTCTTCCAACTTAGCTTTCCACACTAAATACTCACTCTTTGCTGAGTATGCTTCGTATTGCTGCAGTTTCTTATCCTTTACCATCCTATTCTGTTTACCTGGACTACCTTTCCTGTCTTTCATGGTCTGCCAAGTTTTAGCTAATCTTTAAACTCCTAATCAAATTATCTTTTTACCAAAGAAAAATGAATCCTTTCTTCATATGTGTTTCTCGGATGCATTTTACACGGAGGTTTCTGGATAGACTCTGAGCCACTAATAGGTAAAAACTGAACTATTATTTCTGTATTTTTAGCTCTGAGATCATAGCTGCTGGACTGAATTACAAGAATTTGGAGTACTGGCACCTTCCATAAATCTCAGAATGTATTTTACATAGGTGCATAGAGAAAAATTTGCACAAAGAACATGTAGACACTAAGTAAGAATAAAAAGATGCATTTTAATCACACCTCTTAGGACATCTCAGATACAGGATAGAAATTCAATTTCTGATTCTTGCTTAATTTGAAGAATGGGTTAGTGGAGTGATTGCAAAAATGGCTATAATTATTCCTTTCCTATATCAACACCCCCTTTGTAATGTGATTTTCTAGCTTCTATCAACAAAAGGTGACATCTATGTCCCTACTCTGTGAACCTGGGATGACCTTGGAACTTGCTTCAACAATGAAATGCATAAGTCATGCTGTGCGAGTCCCAAGCCTACACTTCAGAAGACCTTGAATTCTTCTGCTTCCTCTCTTAGGAATTTGCCCAGCTATCAGGTGAAACATCTTAAGCTAGCCTACTAGAAGTTGCGAGACCATATAGACTAGAAACAAGCCATCTCAGCTGGGACCATCTGAGTCCAGTCAGCCTAAGCTAACCTAACAGCTGTGCAGAGATGCATGCATGAATGCAGAGAAGACCAGATAAACCATTCAGCTGAGTCCTGCCCAAATTGCTAATCCACTGAGTAATGAACTAAATGAATGGTTGTTGTTTAAAGTATCTGTGTTTTGACAACCCCATAAAAAGTGGGCAAATGATATGAACAGACACTTCCTTTGAGAAACTTCTCAAAAGAAGACATTTATGTGGCCAACGAACAAATGAAAAAAAGCTAAACATCACTGATCACTAGAGAAATGCAAATCAAAACCACAATGAGATACCATCGCATACCATCTCATAATGGCAATTGTTAAAAAGTCAGGAAACTATAGAGGCTGGTGAGGCTATGGAGAAATAGGAATGCTTTTATACTGTTGCTGGAAATATAAATTAGAGCAACCAACATGGAAGACAGTGTGGCAATTTCTCAAAGATCTAGAACCCGAAATACCATTTGACCCAGCAATCCCATTACTGAGTATATACCCAAAGGAATATAAATCGTTCTACTATAAAGACACATGCACAGGTATGTTTATTGCAGCACTGTTTACAATAGCAAAGACATGGAACCAACCCAAATGCCCATCAGTGATAGTCTGGATAAAGAAAATGTGGTACATATACACCATGGAATACTATGCCACCATAAAAAAGAATGAGATCATGTCCTTTTCAGGGACATGGATGAAGCTGGAAGCCATCATCCTCAGCAAACTTTTGCCCATTTTTAATAGGTGTGTGTGTGTGTGTGTGTGCACGTGCTATTGAGATATCTGTGCTCCTTTTATAATCAGGATGCTAATTCCTTGTCAGGAGGGTAATTTGCAAATATTTTCTCCCATTCTGTGGGTTGTCTCTTCACTTTGTTGATTGTTTCCTTTGCTATATGGGAGCTTTTTAGCCTCATATAATCCTATTTGTCTATTTTTTTGCTTTAGTTACCTGTGCTTTGAGATCTTATACAGAAAATCTTTGCCCAGACCAATGGCCTGTAATGTTTCCAAATGTTTTCTTCTAGTAGTTTTATAATTTTAGGTCTTAGATTTAAATGTATAGACCATTTTCATTTGATTTTTTTGTGTGTCTAATAAAAGATTGTGTTTCAGTTTAATTCTCTGCATATAGATATTCAGTTTTCCTAGCACAATTTATTAAAGAAACTGTTTTTCCCCATTTCATCATTGTTTGACAAAGATGAGTTGGCATAAATGTGTGGATTTATATCTGAGTTCTCTATTCTGTTTCATTGGTCTATGTATCTGTTTTTATGACAGTATGATGCTGATTTAGTTACTATAGCTTTGTAATAAATTCTGAAATCAGGTAGTGTGATGCCTCTAGGTTTGTTCTTTTAGCTCAGCACAACTTTGGCTATTCTGGCCATTTCTGAACATAGGGTTATATTAGTCTGTTTTCATGCTGCTGATAAAGACACCTGAAACTGGGAACAAAAAGAGGTTTAAATGTACTTACAGTTCCACATAGCTGAGGAAGCCTCAGAATCAAAATGGGAGGCAAAAGGCACTTCTCACATTGGAAGCAAGAAAAAAATGAGGAAGAAGCAAAGGTGGAAACCCCTGATAAAACCATCAGCTCTTATGAAACTTATTCATTATCATGAGAATAGCATGGGAAAGACCAGCCCACATGATTCAATTACATTCTCCTGGGTCCCTCCCACAAGATGTGGGAATTCTGCGAGATACGATTCAAATTGAGATTTGTGTGGGAACACAGCCAAACTATATCAAGGGTGTTAAAGTCCCCTATCATTATTATATTGCAGTCTATCTCTCCTTTTAAATTTATTAATGCATGCTTTATATACTTAGGAGCTCATATGTTGGGTGCATAGATACTTATAATTGTTACTGAACTGACCCTTTTATCATTATATAGTGACCTTCTTTGTCTGTTTTTATAGACTTTTATTTGTAATCATCATTTTATCTAAGTATAGCTATTCCTGCTCTTTAGTGGTTTCCAGTTGCCTTGAATACATTTTTTTGCACCCCTTCATTTTCATTTTATGTGTACCTTTATTGGTGAAGTAGATTTTGTGAAGGTAGCGTATAGTTGGGTTTTCTTTCCTTATTCATTCAGCTTCTCTATAGCTTTTTATTGGAGAATTTAGTCCATTAACATTCAGTGTTATTATTAAGAATTACTACTGCCATTTCTGGATTGTTTTCTGGTTGTTTTGTAACTTCTCTCTTCCTTTCTTTTTTCTTCCTGTCTTTTGTGATTAGTGGTTTTCTCTGGTAGTATGTTTTAATTCATTGCTATTTATTTTTTGTGAGTATATTATAGGTTTTGCATTGTGGTTACCATGTGACTTATAAAAAATATAAACACAACAAGTTGTCTTAAAGAGATGAGTACTTATCTTAGATCACACAGAAAATAATAGAAATAAAAAAGAAAAATATTCTACACTTTAACATCATACCCCCACATTTTGATTCTTAGTTGTTTCAACTTATTTTTTATTACGTATCTCTTAATAGGTTTCTATAACTATAGCAAAATGATATATTTGCATTTTGGGCGTCATACTAGAATTATAAGTGGATTACACACTACAATTCAAATATCAGAGTATTTTAGTTTGTCCATATGTTTAATTTTACCAGTGGGTTTTATACCTTCAATTTTTTAAAGTTCATTTATTTTTTTCTTTAAGATCGAAGAATTTCCTTTAGCATTTAGCACTTCTTGTGAGACAAATCTGGTGATGGTGAATACCCTCAGTTTTTATTTGTTTGGGAAAGACTTTATATCACTTTAATATTAGCAGGATAAGTGTGCTGGATACAGTATTCTTGAATGGCAGTTCTTTTCTTTCAGCACTTCGAAAATGTCAAGAATATCATTCTGCTCCCTCTTGGCCTATATGCTTTTTGTTGAAAATTCTGTTGCCAGATGAATTGGAGCTCCTTTATATGTTATTTGCTTCTTTTCTCTTGTTGCTTTTAGTATCTTCTGTTTGTTGTTGACTTTTAAGAATTTGATTAATTTATGGCTTGGGGCGGTCTCATTTGGGTCTAATCTGTTGGTATTCTCTGCCCTTCCTGTACCTGGATATTTAAATCTTTATTGAATTTTGAGAAGTGTACTCTTATTATTTATTTGAATAAGCTTTCCACTTTGTGCTCTTGCTCAACTCCTTTTTGAACACCACTAATTCTTATATTTGGTATTTTGATCTAATTTTCTGTATCTTGTAGATGATCTTTGTTGCTTTTCAATTTTTCTTTTTCTCCTCTCACTGTGTATTTTTAAATGGGCTGTCTTCAAGATTACTGATTCTTTCCTCTGCTTGATCCACTTTACTGTTGAGATCCTTTAATGAATTTTTCAGTCTAGCAAATGTATTTTCTAACTTCCAAAATTTGTTTGCCTTCTTAAAATACTTCAATCTCTTTGTTAAATTTCTGTGATTAATTTCAGAATTATTTTTCTGTGTTATCTTGGAGATCACTGTTTTCTTAAAACTGCAGTTTTGAATTCTTGGTCAGAGAGCCCACATATCACTGTCTCTTTAGGGTCAGTCACTGATTCTTTGCTTTGTTAATTGGGGAGATTATGATTCCCTGTTTGCTGGTGTTTCTTGTGGACATATATCTATATCTTTGCATTGAAGGATTAATTATTTATTCCAGTCTTCTGTCTGGCTGATTTTGTTTTTTATTAAATATGTTTGCTTAGATGTTGTTTGCCACTAGATCATTGCCTCCTTTTTGGCTCTAGGTGGCATCTTAAGCCCAGGTTCACTTCAGCTCTAGTAAAGGATAGGAGCACTGGCCTTCCTCATTGCGGAAGCTCAGGAAGGGGATACCCAGCAATGTGGGAAAACTGGAAAGGGGCTTGTGTCCAGAGGACTTGTGGAATAAATCTACAGCATGGTGATGCTGAACAGCCATTCTGACTGGGCATGTCCTTTGACTGAGTTATAGAGCAGAAGTTCTAGGACTGGGGATGGTAGTCCCATCTTCTCTTTTTGTCTCCCCTGTCCTCAGCGATGCTTAAGGGACTCATGATGCTTCCTGTGGGTTAAGGCATGAGCAGATTTCCTGCCAGCAAACTCAAGATGGTGGGACAACACCATCTTGAGGTGGCCGTCCACCTCAATACATTTTGTGCTTTTTAAAAATTGTGAGTTGGACGAAAATTTTCCTGGTGCTTGGTGCTTGGCAGAATAGGGGGAGGGGCATCACAGATATGCAGGTTACATTCTTTTACTGTCTACCTGGAGTTTTCTCACTTCTCCGTGGCCCTGGGAAGTGTCTCATCTTCATATTTGAATTGTCTAATATTGCTAGTGATGATTTTGGTGCTGTATGTTAGTTTTTGGTTTTCCGTGGTGGGTAGTGAAACCAACTTGCTTCTATTTTGCCATTATGGAACCAGAAGCCAGTCTTTTCACTTTCTTGAAAATGTCCTTTTATGAAAAAAAGTAACTTTGATGCAGCCTTCAATTTATCTATATTTTGTTTTGATGCTTGGGCTTTTGGTGTCGTATTTTAAGAATCTTAAACTAATATAAGATTATGATGATTTAACCCTGTGTTTTCTTTTAAGGGCTTACAGTTTTAACACTTAAATTTAGGTTGTTGAATCATTTTGAGTTAATTGTTATATATGGTGTGAGATAGAAATTCAACTTTATTCTTTAACTCTGCTGTCCCAGCACAATTTGTGGAAGAGATTCTCCTTTTACCATTGAACGGTCTTGGCACTCTTGCTGAAAATCAATTGGCTATAGATGTATGAGTCTATTTATGGACTCTTGATTTTTTTTCGTTTGGCCTGTATATCTCTCCTTATGCCACTAAAACACTGATTTGATTGCTAGAGCTTTGCAGTAATTTGAAATTGGGGAGTATGAATCTTCCAACTTTGTTCTTTTTTAAAAGACTGTTTTGGTTATTCAGGTCTCCTTGCAATTTCAAATAAATTTGAGGACTTCATCAACTCTGTAGATCATTTTGTGCAGTATTGGCATATTAGCAGTATTAGATTGTTGAATTTGTGAATACAAAATGTCTCTTCATTTGCTCAGATCTTTAATTTCTTTCAGCAATGTTTTGCAGTTTTTAGTGTACAGATCTTTCACATCCTTGGTTACATTTATTCCTAGGAATTTTATTCTTTTGGATGCTATTGTAAATAGAAATGTCCTTTCATATGTTAAGGCTAACCCCTTATATTCTTAATTTTCTGAATGTTTTGATCATGAAACGGTGTTGAATTTTGCCGAATGCCTTTTTCTGCATCGATTGAAGTGATTATGATTTTTCTTCTGCTTTGTTCTATTTTTGTGGTGCGTTGGATTGATTGATTGTCTCATGTTGAACAAACTTTGCATTCCTGGGGAAAATTCCACTTGTTCATATTCTTTAAATATGCAGTTTAATTTTGTTTTCTGGTATGTTATTGAGAATTTTTGCATGTATATTCATAAAGAATGTTTATCTGTAATTTTCCTTTTTTGTGATGTCTTTATCTGGCTTTGATATTCTGGTAATGCTGACCTCATACAATGAGTTAAGTATTTTCTCTTTTTTCATTTTTTTAAATAGTTTGAAAAGAATTGGTCTTAATGCTTTTTAAAATGTTTGCTAGAATTTACTAGTGAAGACTTTGGGTCCTTGACTGTTTTTGTTCAGAGGGTTATTTTATTATTATTGATTAAATCTACTTATTTGTTACAGGTCTGCCGATACTTTCAATTTCTTTTTTAGTCATTTAAATTAATTTGTACATTTCTAGGACCATTCTCATTTCATCTAGTTTATCTGATTTGTTGGTATATAATTGTTCATCTTTTTTCCTCATGATTTTTAAAAATTTCTGTAAAGTCAGTAAAATGTCCCCACTTACATTCTTATTTTATTTGTTTGCATAAACTACCTCTCTTTTTATTTTCAATCCAGCTAGGGGTTTGTCAAATTGTTGATTTTTTTTTCAAAGAACCAGCATTTGCTATTATTGATTTTCTCTGTTGTTTTTCTATTACCTATTTCATTTATTTCCACTGTTACCTTATTATTATTTTTTTCCTTGCTAGCTTTGGCTTACAGGAAAATTTTTTCAAAATTGTTAAGTTGTAAAGTCAAACTATTGAGATGATTTTTAATGTGAGCACTTACAGCTATACATTTTTCTTTAAGCATTGCTTTCTATACATGTTACAAGTTTTGTTCTGTTGTGCTTCATTTTTATTTACCTCAATTTTTTCCTAATTTCTCTTGAATTTCTTTAACTCATTGGGTATTTAAGGTTATGTTATCTAATTTCCAGATATTTGTGGATTTTCCTGTTTTCCTTCTGTTAATAATTTTAACTTTAGTTCGTTGTATTTGTAAAAGATGATCTGTATAATTTCAATGTTTTAAAATTTATTGAGACTTGTTTTGTGGATTAACATACAGACTATCCTGGAGAATGTTCCATATGCACTTATGTGTATTCTTCTACTGGTGAGAAGAATGTTTTATATATGTCTTTTAGGTCTGGTGATATATATTAATAGTATAGTATAGTGTAGTATTTTTGATCTATATTGACCCATCTAGATCTTCTGTCTATTTTTTAAAGTGGGTATATAAAGTCTCTACATATTATTTTAGAAAAGCCTATCTCTTCCTCTGGTTTTGTCAACATTTGCTTCATGTGTATTGGGGCTTCGTTATTTGATGCATATATATTTACAATTGTTATATCTTCTTGAAAAATTGACCCTTTTACCAACATGCAGTGTAGTTCTCTCTTGTAGAAGTTTTGCTTATGTCTATTTTTCTGAATTTAGTATAGCTACTCTAGCACTCTTTTGGTTATAATTTGCATAAACATATTTTCAATCCTTTCACTTCCAACCTATTTGCGTCTTTGGATCTAAAGTGAATGTCTTATAGATCTCATATAGTTGGATCCTTTTTAAAAGTCCACTCTACAAATCTTTGCCTTTTGATTAGAGTGCTTAATCCACTTACATTTAAATTAATTACTGGTAAGGAAAAACTGCCATTTTGCCATTTATTTTCTCTATGGTTTTTACCTTTGTTGTCCTTCATATCCTCTATTGTCATTTTCTTTGTATTTAGTTGATTGTAGTAAAGTATTTTGAATCATTCTCTGTTCTTTTTGTGTCTATTTTAAAATACACATTTACTTTTGTAGTAACCATGGGGGCTGTCTTTAATATCCTATGTTTATAGGATATAGTTTGAATTAATACCAACATAACTTCAATAGCAGACAAAAACTCTGCTCCTATACATATTTGTTCTCCCCCTTGTTGTGTTGTAGTTGTCAAAAATTACATCTTATAGATTGTATACATAATAATATATATTTATTATTATTATACATTTGACTTTTAAATTATTTAGAAAATAATAAAGTTGAATTGCAAACCAAAAATATAAGAATACTAGTTTTTGTATTTGCCCATTTAGTTGCTTTTATTGAAATTCTTTATTTATTCATAAAGAATCAAATTACATTCTTAGAGTTCCTCATTTGCCATTTCTTCCTCAGCTCTTGTTATTCTGGGAATGTCTTCATTTCTCTCCATATGAAGCATAGTTTTGTTAGATATAAAATTATTGGTTGACAGGTTTTTCTTTCTTTTAGCACCTTAAATATGCCATCCCACTGTCTCTACTGCCATGGTTTCTGTTGAGAAACTGGCTTTTAATTTTATGAAGTCTGTCATATGTGATCATGTTACTGCTCTGTTGCTGCTTTCAAGAATTTCTTGTAGTTTTTGTTTTTGATTAGAATACATCTCAGGGTGGATCTTTTTAGGTTTATCAGAGTGGAGGGACTAAGTTTCTTGAATTTATAGATTTAAACCTTTCATCAGGTTTGGGAAGTTTGTAGCCATTCCTTCAAATATTGTTTATGCACATTTCTCTCTCTTTGTTTCTGGGTTTCCCATTATGCACATGTTAGTGTACTTGATAGTGTTCTATAGGTTCCATAGGTTTTTTACTTTATTCTTTTTGCTCTTCAGATTGGATGATGTCAACTTTGCTATCTTCAAATTCATGATTCTTTCTTTTGACTCTTCAAATCTACCTGCTTAACCTCTCTTATTTTAGTTATGGTACTCTTGGAACTCTTCAGTTCCAGCATATCTATATCTATATCAGTACATATAGATATAGATATAGATATAGCAGTATATCTATATATACTATATCTATATAATATATATCATATATATATCATATATATCTATATCAGTAGATACAGATATATCAGTAGATATATATATAGAGAGAGATATTCAATCTTCTTTTTAGCATTCTCATTTTGTTCACATATCTTTTTTTCTTATTTCCTTTGGCTTTTGTCCATCTCTATCTCCAATTTAGTTCTTTGAATATATTGATATTTGACAAAATCTTCGTGTACTAATTCCAATGTCTAGGTTTCCTCGAGGGCAGTCTCTGTCAATTTATTTTGTTCCCTTGAATGGGTCATGCTTCCTGTTTCTTTGTATACTTTGTGTTTTTTTTTGTTTGTTTACAATTGGGCATTTGAGTATCATATTGTGGTAATATTGTATTGTAAATATCATATTGTGTAAATCAGCTCCCTCTCCTCTAGAGTTTGCTTTTTTTGGATTGTTGATAGTTGTGGTCATCCATTTGTTGATTGGCTTTCCCAAACTACAGTATTTGTGCAAAGTCTGTTTTTTTTTTTTGTCGTTTGGGGGTCCCTTATGCCTCTTTTATTTTAGCTTGTGTTTAGAAAGTGCTTTGACATATATATATTTTTAACATGATGAGCCATAAGAGCAAAAACATCTCTCCCAGTCTTTGCATATCGGCTTTGTATTGGAACACTCCTTCAACACTCAGCTGGTACTGCGCTGAGCCTAAATAAATGATAGATATGAAAGCTTAGCCTCTTTTCAGTTCTTTTTTTTAATTATGAGGTCTTGCCCTGGACATGTTCGTGGCTTTCTAAATTCTCTAGTGTATGTGGGTGCTTTTGAATGCCCTAACTTTCCAAATAAACTCTCCCTAGCTTTTCTTCCCATGCTTTTGATAGTTTATTGAATGTCTCAATTGTATCTTTTGTCACAGGCCACTGTTGGTTTTTCATTAGCCTTACAATGTTTTCAAATATTGTTCACCAACTTTCCTTCCTGAATAAGTTCCATGTTAGGCAAAACAGAGATGACACCTTTGGTCAATCCTTCAGGTATCCCCCAGGCAAGTTAGGACAGACATATTGAATAATCTGTGAATAAGGTATTTTCTGCTTTCCCTGGAAACACAGACTAGGTTCCACACTAGGAATTTGGCCTGCAATCTTCAAGACTGCTGCTGAGCTTGGGAGAGAATGAAGTAAGTTAAATGCCACAAAGCTTTTCTACCATTTAATAGTTGCCTTTACTTGATTTAGTACTTACTGAGTTGCTACAAATCTTTGACTGTTTTCTGTAGTTCTAGCAGAGTTAGTTCTGACAGTTTCTGCTTGGTTCTCAATGTTTCTGTGGAAAGGAAGAAGCTTAAAGTTGCTTACTCTGATATTTTGCTCATTTACCATGGGAGCAGTAGAGTTTTCCCATGTATTTTTGTAATTACTGCTCATCTACAGAGGCAAAAAATAGTATCTCATTGTTTCTATTGTTATTTCTCTGATAATTTGTTAGGTTGTATCCCTCTTCATAAGTTTCTTAGGCACTTTGCTGAGAATTTAGGTTTTTTGTTTCTTACTGGTTTGCAGAATTTCTTTAGGTAGTCTTCATATGAATTCTTTGTTATATATGTTGTAATTATTTTCTTCTCCCTTCCATTTTATTTTAATACTGTTTATGATGCCCACACTAAAAATTTTTTATAATTTTTATATAGTTAAGCTCAATAATATTTTCCTTTATGGCTTTTGAGTTTTATGCCTTGCTTAACAAGGTCTTTCCTAAAAATATTTTCTAGAGCAAATCTAATTTTTATGTATTATCTTTTTAAATATTATTTAAATAATAAAATATTTATTAAAATACTTGAATAAATAAAATTTTATTTACATTTTTGATTCCATTATGTTGTACTCTAAATTTTTTGCAAATGCCTTTTTATTTTGATTTTTTTTCAACTGCTTTTGACTTTGTTTCAACATTCTTTCTGAGATTTCACTTTTCTTGCATGCTGTAGCCTATTTCCACTACTTAGAGAATGGCATGGAACAAGCTTATCTGGGTCATTCACCAGTGGCTTGTGTTTGGAGGGAGCATGATCTTGTTCCTTCTGGATGTCACCACTCACCTTGACACTTCTTGGCCTCTTTCATACAAGTATTCACATCTCTGCCCTAAAGTTTGTGTCACCAAAGTATGAAAGAAAAACTGGTGTAAACTTAGTTCCACCAAAATTCATCATGATAATTCTCAATATATATTCATTTAAATTAATTACATTTAAATTAATTAATTTACATTAAATCAATATATATTTATTGAGAATTATGATGAATTTTGGTGGAAGTAAATTTATATATTATATGCATATATATTTGAAATAGATATATATTTATATACAGATATTTCTCAATATATATGCTTATTGCATCCTTTACCTTTGATTTGGAGAATTTCTAATAGTGTTCCTGCCCTTGGAAGCTGTCTCTTTCTCTTTATGTCCTTCAATCTGTGGTCTTCCTTGTCAAGCTGATTGTTTCTGCATTTTACTCTCATAGATTCTTTAACCAATTTGATTCACTGAAGATAATCTTTTTTGTTTGTTGCTAGTATTATAATTTTGTTTGGTCTATTACATTTTTTATGTCTTCTCTAGGGAAGCAAAAGATCTAAGCATTTGTTCTCAGACTAATATCTTGATCTAATTTTCTATGTATCTTTTTGTTCTTATCACACATTTTTATAATAGGATTTGAGTCTCTTTGAAAGAACACATTTGGTAAAATATAATAAAATACTTGAGGGAATGAGAAGATACGAATAAGTAAAAATGGAAAGAAAACAGCAAGAAATTAGTCTGGTACTTGTAGGAATTTAGACCTTTGGCAGGCTTGGAGCTTAGTCCTGATGAGAGATGGTAAAGCTAAGTGTATACTGGGAAACTCACCTTTGACTTGCCCAGAAATAAATTTCCTAGGATTGGTTTTGCACAGTCTCTAGAACCTAGTGGATAGAAAGGTGTTCAGCCAGAGTTTCCAAATTGTAAATCTTCCACTAGAATGGAAAAGTGGTAGTTCTGATTATGTTCAGGATTTTATTCCACCAAGACAGAATCATTGGCAGCCGGGCATCTCAGAGAGAACTGATTATACGTTAGCTTACACATTCTGTGAGAGAAGGTCGTATGCCAGACTTTTCTTCAAGTATTCTGAACCACAATATAATAATGCCAGTACTAAGGAAGTGATAAAGAAACAACCACTGAATTTTCTTGACAGAAATGAAGAGTTGATTATGTAATCTTTTGTGAGCATTATGGTAAGGTTCTCCAGCTGCCTATCTTTGCCCTAGGGCTTTTTGACTTGGCCTTTTTGTGAAAGCAACAGAACTTAGTTGGACAGAAGCTCCAGAGGGCTGGATGATATAGAGAGAATAAAAAAAGATAATCTATGATGAACCTCTGATTCACAGCATCCTTTTATTAATAGTACGGCATAATAAAATGCAAGCATCACCCAAGGAATTAAAGGATTTTTTGATCAGGAATTATAGATTCTAATTATAGATCTTTAGTTATTTCCTGAATAACCCCTGGAAATTCAATTATTCTTTTATTTATTCTTCTATGAAAGGGAGTGAAAGGGAATTCTAATATTTTTTAATAGTGTTAAAAAGATTTAAGAGAAAAATTGGAGGCAAATGAAACTTTTGAAATGGGAAGTAATTCAGATATCATTCTTGACATATTCATGTTCATTTAACAGTAGCTCACCCTGTTCAAGTCTTAGACTACTTTCAAGTATGGCTCAGTGTTTTCAGGACTCAGTAGCTTTATGATTTATTATTTTTTCCAGGTCTAATCCACATCATATCCCAGAGTTACTTCTGAGCAAATGTCTTTTCTGTTCTGTGCTTCAATAAATCCCACCACAGAATTGAGTTTACAGTAGAAACTGCTTGAAAGAAGAAATGAGTTTAAAACTTGAATTAAGTTTCCTCAGATAAGAACAAATTTTTTTCCTCCCTGAAGAACCTTATGAGCATGTGCTCACTCTTAAGGAAAGTAGCCTGGACTTGGTGATAATTGACCAAGCTGTAACTTGAGGAACTGTCTAACCCCCAGAGGAAAATCAATCGAGGACTATTGTAAGGTTGTGATGTGCTTATTTCTCTTGTGGGGTGTGGAGGGTACTTCCTGAATCATAGTGGGAGATCAATTTTTTGTTCATTCTTTTCAGTGCAGATCCCTAAGAGTATAATCAACACTTTTTGATCCTCCCTGAGCCAAATTGATTGCTCCTTCTTCTACATCCAACCAAAATTTTGTATACTTCTTATTTTAGCCTTCCTGAGATTTAGAGATACAGCAGACTGTGGACTTTAGAGACAGAGAGATGCGGTTTCAAGTACTGTCTCTGCCACTAATTAACCATGTAACTTAAAACAAGTTGTTCATCAGTAGAGTAGGGATAATAACAACTATTTCTTTGGCTTGGTGTGAGAGTTGAATATGCTACTGAATGTAAATTCCACAGAGAAATGTCTGGCACCTTATACACACACAGTCAACTGCAGGATGGCCCATGTGTGGTAAGATAAGAGAGAGAGAAGTTAGATCACAACCTCCATCTATGTACCATAGTATGAACAAAAATAGATGTCTTATTGCTGCACTGGCCACCATCAAACACATAGAATGGTACTGTTTTACACAGCAGTCTTTAAAATGTGTAAGCCAGAGAAAGAGGAGTACAATAATATCCAAGACTTTGCATGGTTTGTCAATGCTCCTAATAATATTTCCACCCCATAAAGAATGCAAAAAGAAAAGTAGATGGGTGGACAAATTCTGATAAATCTTGTCTATATACTAAAGTAAAAAGTAGGTTCGGTCCAGAGGATGTCAAAGAGGTTGATTATCATCAGTATTATTGTTTTGAATGTCTTAGCTAGTATAGTTATATGAGAAAAAAAGAACTATAAAAGTGAGATTGAAACACATAAAATTATTTTTATTTGCAGACGATATGATTGTGTACTATTAAAACTCAGGAGAATTGTCTGAAAACTATTAGAAATAAAAAACAGAGTTCAGAATATTCCATGTTTGCAAAATTTATATTAAAATCATTGGTTTTTCTATATGTCAACTATAAACAGAAAATTTAATAAAGAAAATATCCCATTTATAATACCAGGAAAGAAAAGACTTAAAAAGCTCGTAAGAAGAAATATTCAGGGTTTATATGAAGGAAACTTTAAAACTCTTCTGAGAGATATAAAAGAAGACTTGGAAAATAGACATAACTTATTCTTAGATAGAAAGCCTCAATATCATAAAGATGTTATCTTGCAAAATTAATTTATGAAGCCTATGCCATCTAAAATAGAATACCAATGAGATGTTTTAGGGAAAACTTTACAAAATATTTTCTGAGAAATATATTTATATAATTGCTACAATTCTGAAAAAAAGAAAAAATAGGGTCAGTGGAATAAAGTTTAGATTCTAAAAAATATTCATCCAGAAATATATGGAAGTGTTATCTATAATAAATATGGAATTGCATTCAGTAGGAAAGACGGGTTAAATGAAAAATAGTGTTGTGAAAGTTGAATTGACATTTGTGGAAAAAAATAAACTTGGATGGCTATGGTTACTTCAGTTTCAAAATGAATTTGAGATCTACTAATCATGTAAATACAAAAAATAAAACCTTAGCAATATTACAACAAAGCAATGACAAATGAGTCATTTAATTTATATGAAATATTAATGAAGTAGTTAATTAAAAATGAAAAACTAGAGTATGGCCACAGCACGGTAGTATGAAAAATAAAAATAAAACTTCACAAAATTCTTGCAATATATACACTGGTTTTGAAAAATTATTAATAAATAAATATTGCACCCATAAAATGGGCAATTATTTTACAGAAAATGAGACAAAATATAAACACAAAAATTCTAGTTTTCACTTATATTTAAGTGAATAGAAATAAAATGAGATAGTATTTATGTCTATTTAATTGGCAAAAGTGAATACCATAAATAATACCAATTTTAAGAAGGTCTTGGAATATGGACATTCTCCTTTGATTGAAGTCCAAACTGATTCCACTTTGGAAGTAATTTATCAATATCCAACACAATTTTAAATGTGCACACCATTTCACCCAACAATTTCATTACCAGGGGTTGACCTAGGGACATTTTTTTAAAACTACACAATAATATGGAAGATAGTTTTCTAACAGTTAAAAAAAAAAACTATATAAGTTATGATGCATTAAATAAAATATAACACTGTATAGTCAAGCAACAAAATTCTACACAGTTTAAAAAGTGTGCTACATTGGTATTTACTGTTATCAATAGATCTTCAAAATATATTATAAAACTGTAAAAGCAAGGTATAGTTACACTGGGTGATCTGGTGATCTTTTTTGCATAGGTAAACTGTGTGTGTGTGTTTGCACATGTGTGCATATTATATTACTTGCATATTTTAACTAAGAGTTAAGAATATTTTGGTACTTTTTTGTTATGTTTCTAATGTTATTGGGGATTGGATAATGAGAAACTATTTTTTAAATACAAACTTTATTTTTTAGAGCAATTTTGGGTTAATAGTGAAATTAAGTGGGTAGAACAGAAATGTTCCACATACCCACTGCCCCAAAACATGACGAGCCTTTTCACCATCATCCTCCTGTACCAGAACGTTACATTTGTCACAATCAATAAACCTACATTGAAACATCATTATCACTCAAAGTTCATAGTTTACACTAGGATGTACTCTTGGTGTGTATGTTCTGTGGGTTTGAACAAAGTATAATGACATGTGTCCACCATTGTGATATCATACAGAGTAGTTTCACTGCTCTGAAAAATCCTCTGTGCTCTGGCTGTTCATCTCTGCCTTCCCCTTATTCCCTGGCAATCATTGATTTTTTTTTTCATTGTTTTGCATTTTCCAGAATGTCATATAGTTGGAATAATAATATATAAAGCTTTGAAGACTGCCTTCTTTCACTTAGCAATATGCATTTAAGGTTCCTTCATGTCTTTTGTTGTCAACATCTCTTTTCTTTTTGCACTGAATAATATTTCATTGTATGGAATTCCCATAGTTTATGTATATATCCATCTATTAAAGAACAACTTGGTTGCTTCCACATTTTGGCAATTATGAGTAAATTTGCTATAAATACCTGTGTGCAGGTTTTTGTCTGAACATAAATTTCTAACTTGTTTGGGTAAATACTAAGATGTGCAAATTGCTCAACCATATAGTAAGTATATTTTTAGTTGTATAAGAAATTGCCAAACTGTATCCAATGTTGGCTGTACCATTTTGTATTCTTACCAGGATTGAAGAACAGTTTTTGTTGCTCTATCTCCTTGCTAGCATTTGGTATTGTTTGTTTTTTCAATTTTCACCATTCTAATAGGTATATAGTAGTAACTTGTTCTTTACATTTACAATTCCCTAATGATGTAAAATGTTGAGCATCTTTTCATATGTTTGTCATCAACATGTTTTTTTGGTGAGGTGTCTTCAGATCTTTATCCCATTTTAAAATCAGATTGTTAATTTTGTTATTGTTGAGTTTAAGAATTCTTGTTTATTTCAGATATAATTTAGATAAATTCTTGTTTATTTTAGATAGTCATTTATCTTATGTTTTTTTTTTAATATTTTTTCCCAGTCTGTGGCTTGTTTTCTCATTCTCTTGGCAGTGTCTTTAACAGAGCAAAGGTTTTTAATTTTAATGAAGTTAAATTTGTCAACTTTTTGTTTCATGGAACATATATCTTTGGTGCTGTTTCTGAGAAGTCATTACTAAGGTCATCTAGAATTTCTCCTATAGTATATTCTAGAATTTTTATAGTTTTGGATTTTACATTTAGGTCTATGATTTATTTTGAGTTAATTTTTGTGAAGGGTGTAAGGTCTGTATCTAGATTCACTCATTTTGCCTGTGGATATCCAGTTGTTCCAGTTCTATTTGTTAGAAAGACTGTATTTTTTTTCTATTGAATTACCTTTACTCTTTTGTCAAAGATCAGTTGAGTCTGTCTGTGTCTATTTTTGAGCCCTCCATTTTGTTTCATTTATCTATGTTTCTATTTTTTTCTCTAATACCACCCTGTCTTAATTACTATAGTTTTACACTCTGTCTTGAGATTAGGTAATGTCAGTCCTTTGATTTTTTTCTTCAGTATCATGTTGGCTATTATACTGATTTGCTGGGGTTGCCATAACAAAGTACCATAGACTAGGTGGCTTAAACAAAAGAAAATTATTCTCTCACAGTTCTTGGAGGCTGGAAGTCCAAAATCAAGGTGCTGGCAGGGTTGGTTTCCTCTGAGGCCTCTCTTAAGCTTGTCAATGACCACCTTCTTATTGCCTCTTCACATGGACTTTTGTCCGTACAAAGACATCCCTGGTATCTCTAGTATGTCCTAATCTCCTCTACTTATAATGACACTAGTCAGACTGGATTTGGACCTACTCTAAGATCTCATTTTAGCTTGTCTACCTCTTTAAGGGCTCTATGTACAGGTATAGTCACAATCTGAGCTATTGGAGATTATGACTCCAATATATGAATTTTAGGGGAGGACACTTCAGTTCACAGCAGCTATTCTGGATCTTTTGCCTCTCCATCTAAACTTTAGAATTACAGTTGACCCTTAAACAACATGAGTTTGAACCGTGTAGGTCCACTTCTATGCATATTTTCTTTTGCCTCTGCTACCCATGAGACAGCAGGACCATCTCCTACTCCTCTTCCTCATCCTATTAAATATGAAGATGATGAGGATGAAGACCTTTATGATGATTCACTTCCACTTAATAAATAGAAAATATATTTTCTCTTCCTTATGAGTTTCTTAATAACATTTTCTTTTCTTTAGCTTACTTTATTGTAAAAATACAGCATATAATAAGATACAAAATATGTGTTAATTCACTATTTATGTTATTGGTAAGGTTTCTGTGGTCAATAGTAGGCTACTAGTGGTTAAATTTTGGGAGAATCAGGTTGGGCGTGGTGGCTCACACCTATAATCCCAGCACTTTGGGAGGCTGAGGCAGATGGATCATTTGAGACTAGGACTTCGAGACCAGCCTGGCCAACATGGTGAAACCCAGTCTACTAAAAATACAAAAATCAGCCAGGCATGGTGGCATGTGCCTGTAGCCCCAGCATCTCAGGAAGCTGAGGCACGAGAGTTGCTTGAACGGAGATAGAGGTTGCAGTGAGCCAAGATAGTACCACTGCATTCTAGCCTGGGGGACAGAGCGAGACTCTGTCTAAATAAATAAGTAAATGAATGAATGAATGTTGGGAGAATCAAAAATTATACATGGATTTTCAGGTACGTGGGTGGGTGGTGCCCTAACCGCTTTGTTGCTCAAGGATCAACAATAGTTTGTCAGTATCTACAAAGTAACATGATGGGTTTTAAAAACTGATATTATGTAGAATGTATAGATCTGGTGGGAAAAGACTGACATCTTGAGAATACTGAGTCTTCCTATCCGTAAGCATAGAGTATTTCTCCATGATTTAGTTTTTCTTTGATTTCTATCAGAGTTTTGGAATTGCCCCCATATAGATCTTACACTTATTTTGTTAGATTTACATCTATATATTCTGTTTTGGGGGGTGTGATGTAAATGGTATTATGTTTTTAATTTCAAGTTCCAATTATTCATTGCTGTTCTCTAGGAAAACAAC
Source organism: Pan troglodytes (assembly GCF_028858775.2). Classification (NCBI taxonomy): domain Eukaryota; kingdom Metazoa; phylum Chordata; class Mammalia; order Primates; family Hominidae; genus Pan; species Pan troglodytes. The sequence goes on from NC_086015.1 coordinate 38,652,443, forward strand.
TGAGATTTGTATATTAACCTTGTGTTATGGGATGAATTGTGCTCCTCACCCCCCAAAATTTGTATTTTGAAACCTTAACTCCTAGCACCTTAGAATGTGATTATATTTGGATATAGGGCTCTTAAATGGATAATTAAGTTAAAATGAGGCTATTAGGGTGGGCTATAATCCAATCTGACCAGTGTCCTCATGAGAGGAGTTTTTTTTTTTTTTTTTTTTTTTTTTAACAGTCTCACTCTGTCATCCAGGATGGAGTGGCGTGGTGCGATCTCCACTCACTGCATCATCCCCCTCCCAGGTTCAAGTGATTCTCCTGCCTCAGCCTCCCGAGTAGCTGGGATCATAGGTATGCACCACTATGCCCAGCTAATTTTTGTATTTTTAGTAGAGACAGGGTTTCGCCATAGTGGCCAGGCTGGTTTCGAACTCCTGGCCTCAAGTGATCAGTCCGCATCAGCCTCCCAAAGTGCTGTGATTACAGGTGTTAGCCACTGTGCCTGGCCTAAGGAGATTTGGAAACATTGAGAGCCACCAGAAATGTGTGTGCACAGAGGAAAGACCATGTGAGAACATGGTGAGAAGGCATCTCTATGCAAGCCAAGGAGAGAGGCAATCCTAATGACACTTCATTTTAGACTTCTAGCCCCCAGGACTGTGAGAAAATAAATTCCGGCTGAAACAGGGAAAGTTCCCTTGTCTCCCTAGCAGGCTGTGCAGTGGGTGTGGCTCACTTCTTCAGTGCCTCGCTACTCAAATCCCCAGGGGGAGCAGGCAGATAGGCAGGTTGTGGAGCTCCGACTCGACGGCAGCATCTGGGGGTATATGTTTACAGTTCCTGAAGCCCCAGTGGGCATGTGTTACAGTGTGCTCTTTTAGTTTTTCCATCCGTAGGCAGCTTGTGTTAGTCAGCTCAATTAGACCCTTTGCCTTATCACAATGACAGAGGGCTTTCTGTATCCTGGGGTTTCTTGCCTTGGTGTACTGGAAGAATTGGATCACACATGGGCTTGGAGAATGAGTGCAAGGTTTTATTGATTAGAAGTAGCTCTCAGCAGATGGAGGAGCCAGAAGGGAGATGGAATGGGAAGGTAGTTTTCCTTTCTGAAGTCGGACCACTTAGTGGCCTGGGCTCTCCTTCGACTGCCCTGGCCAAACTCCACATCAACCCGCCGGTTGATGGCCTGCCGGCCTGTCGGTGTCTGTTGGTCTGCTCCTGCACCGGTGAGTTCCTCTCCACGTCCAGCTGCTTGTGTGCCTGCCTGCTAGGGTCTCAGGGTTTTTATAGGCACAGGATGGGGGTGTGGTGGGCCAGGATGGTCTTGGGAAAGACAACATTTGGGCAGGAAAACAGAAATGCCTGTCATCACCTAGGTCCATGGGGACAGGCTGCGGGGGGTGGAGCCCTAGCCAGAGACTACACCCTTCCTTTCCCAGCACGTCCCTGTTGTTTAAGAAGCACAATCTGTGGTATTTTGTTATGGAAGTACTAGCAAACTAATAGACCTTATATGCTGCAACTTTGCTCTAATTTCTTAGTTCCAAGAAGTTGTTTTGTTTTGGTTTTTGTAGATTCTTTTACATTTTTGACTTTTGCTTTGAGTGTTTTCTGCTTTATAACGTAAGAAAAACCTAATGCGTATTTCTAAAATATATAAATAATATACATCATTCTTCTCCCATGAATTGCAGTGATATACATACCCTCCATATAAGAATGTACATATTTAGGACAGCAGCATATGGTTAGGTCATAAACATTATGCACTCAATATTTGTTTAATGAATAAGTTAGAGTTTAAATATACTGTTTGCTCCTATAATTTTCTAATAAGTTTTAGAAAAAAATGACTCCTCAAAATAAGAAAGAATTGTTGAGATATGAAATAAATGAAAAGAGGAGAAAAGCTAATTGCATAGAGGGAACTGTCTTCTGCCAACTGATCCTGGAGAGAAAATCCTCCCAGGAGCTCCATTCACAGATGAAAGAACAAGATTGTCTAGGATATAAAAAAATTGAGGCTCTACTTGATAATCTTCTCAAATTTACTCCATTCTGTTTCTCCAGTTTTTAGATGTGTTCTTGGCCAAGAGGGCACTAGCTGAAGAGTGTGCAATTCCTGCAAGATTTCCTCTATGATCAAAGACAAAAATGAAATATATCTGGCACTTACAGAAAGAAAGTTATATTAGAGGTCTAACTTACTATATGATTTTTTCCTATTTAAGTGAATTGTTTCTATTAGAGCTAGGCTGTATGTATCCTTATTATCAAAAGTTAATAGTTAACTGGAAAGTAGCCCAAGGTTTGACACATCGTAAGTGCTCAAAATGTATGCATTGGCATGTACGTGGATGAATTACCAGTGCAGGAACAATGCATGTTAGATTTGGGCTTTTAACTCCTTGAAAGAGATCTGTCCAGCTTTGTTGCCTGTAGGACTGAACAAAGAAGCCTGTTTTTATGGGCTGATGAAGTAGACATCCCATAGTTTGTCACAGATGACTAAAATAAATGTCTGCCTTAATAAAAAGAGAAATTATTTATATGGCTAAAAATAATCTATAAGCTACAAAATTATTTCCTGGTGAAGAAAGACCTTATAAATTATTGTTAAATTGAAGTGTCTTTATTACCCCTTCCCTGCTTTTGAGAGAGCAAGAGAGTAAAAAGAATATAGCATATTAAACAGCTGACTTTATCTATGGGGCTAACTAATGGTGTTTTCTAAAACATAATTCCCTGGATTTTGGAGGTAATGCAAATTAAAAATTAAGTTTGGTTGAAACTTTTCTGGCTAAGGCAAATTTTAATCATAGAAAGTCAATACATATCTGCAGAGTTCTGAAAATGAAATCATTTGGTCACCTGGCCTCACACATCTACTTCTATGTCTTTTGTCTAAGAAGCCAGGCATGACCTAACCCTTGAAGAGTTTAAAGCCTTTTCTCTGCAATCCACTCTCTTGTCTATCAGTGGAAGTAAGCATGAACTTAAAAATATCCTATTAATTAAACTGAGTGCTCATGAGGTGCAAGCATCTGTGCTAGATATTTCTAGGAGATGCAGAGTAGATCAAGATAGAATGAGGCCTCATCACCTAAGAGACTTGCAAGCTAGGTGAAAAGTCAGTTCATCTAACTTCTAATAGCTGGTACCAGAAGGAAAGGCTTATTCCTTAGGGGATTGTAATATTCTTTAGAGGGATGTAGTAAGATAATATTAAATTTCTATTGGTACTTATTTTTATCTAATGTCTAAAATTTCTATTGTTATCTTTTTAAATAATGCATATGTTATGTTAATATACTAGCAAATGTTGGTATAATAAACATGAATTGGGTGTATGGGCTTATTTCATGGAAAGTTTATTTTGTAGATAGAGGTAATGTTAAAACCATTTTGGAGAGTCCTGGATATACCTGGTACTTGGTCTCACACACTTTAAAAAAATTATCAGTATTTCGCAGAGGACCTGGGACAGTGTAGTACTCCACCAGATGTATAAATGGGGAACAACATTAGAGAAAGAGGTTGTTGAGGCTCATTTTCAGAGTTATGAGATAAAACTACCAAAAAAAATCTAGTGCTAATAGAGTACTGGCAATCAAAATTTTATCTGGTAATGATGCAGGGCAGGCAAGCCCGCATACTGTGCTTAGCATGGGAGGGTTCTTTGCTTCATCCAGGAAAGAATTCAAGGGCAAGCTGGTAGTGTTAGGAATTTTTATTGAAGCAGCAATGTATAGCAGCAACCGAGGAAGTGCTCCTTGTGGAGCAGAGCTAACTCATAGGTAGTGTGCCCAGAGTAGCAGCTCAGGAGCAGTTCTGTAGTCATATTTATACCCACTTTTAACTACATGCAAATTAAGGAGCAGATTATGTAGAAATTTCTAGAAAAAGGGTGGTAACTTCTTGGTCATTGTGTCACTGCCATGGAAAGGGGAAGTAACTTCTGAGTGTTGCCATGGCAATGGTAAACTGACATGGCACTGGTGAGCATGTCTTAGGGAGAGGTACTTTCGCCTCTTCCCTGTTTCAGCTAGTCTTCCGTCTAGTCTTGAGTTCAAGTTCCCACCTCCAGAGTCAAGTCCTGCCTCCTACCTTAGTAACAGCAGAATTATATGCAAAGCAAAACATAGACATTATTTCTCTTGGTATTTAGGTTGGTAACTGGAAGTTCCCTGCTCCTCTCATTCACTTGTCTTTTTTACAAAATTGTAGGAAGCTACTAATGTGTATATAATGTTTTGCTTAGGGTTTTTGTGACTTTTATGCTAATTATCTGATTCTGAATGCAAAAGTTAACAATACATATTTTTCTGCAATAGAGATTTGGAATTATAGATACCAACATGAATACTTTATTGCTCATCTGTGATATTTCTTCAAAGAAATGTCATTACAAGCACCTTTTTATGCTGGTAGATACATTTGGAAAATTGTTATCAGTAATTCAATAGGAATAAAGTGGAAAAAACCACCTTGATCTAATTTTACATAATTTAAAAAATATCTATTCTCTCCTCTATGTAACTGAATCCCTGTGCCTCTTGCTTGTTCTTTCTGGAAATTCACATCCTCTTCATGAAACACAAAAGTTTGGTTGGGCTTAACTCTAAGTTTTCTTTTGCTCTAATGTGCTATGTTTCATGACAACACTTACAGATATTTGTTCCATACATATAAGGAATATTATTCTTGGCTGTATTTCAATTGGTATCTAATACCTTTTTAAGTCAAAAATAATATTTTGCTAAGTGTTTAGGTGCTTCAAATATTTGTAGAGTAATATTGTCATTCTTTTACTCCAGACATCATTTGGCTAATGTAACCATTTTTATTTCTTTTAATATTTCTTGAGAAGTCAATTATTCCTCAGCAAGTCTTTTTTATTCTCTGGAACCCTGATTAATGCATCAAAATCTTTCTGTAAGTCAGGTAGAAGAAGAATTCATGTTGATTGTGATTATGTGGCCTTATTAGAAATATGTGTATTTGATGATATCCTTATATCTGAAAAATCATATACTGCCTGATCAGATGCTGAGAGAACGTGGTCCATCATTTTTCTCTCAATGATTAATCATAATGTTAAGAAACATTAGCTTATCTGAATCAATTGTAAAGTGTGTCATCATTGACTGATGACAAAATACTTTGCAAAAAATATTAAAGCAGATTCTGGTTGTTTCCTATAATAGAATCACTTTCACTCACACACCTCCATATGCTTTCTTGAGTGGGAGAGAAAGGATTGGAATTATGGGTGTTGCGAAGATTTAAAGATACATTGCAGAACACCTATTAGAAGACATTGGTTAGATTTTAAGCATCATTTCTGAGTGTGTTTCCTGTATGTATAGGTGGAGAGGGTGGGGAATTAAGAATTAATGATCCATATAATATATTATCACGCTCAAGTTTGTGTCATCAGTATTGCCATAATTGCTATGATAGCTTACAAATTTATTTCCCCATTGCTATTCTCCTCCTTACATGTTGTTTTCTACCTAGCAACCAAGGTGATCTTTTACAAATATGTCAATTAAGCCAACTTCCTCTTTAAAAGTGCCCAGAAGCTCATCATTGTGCTTAAAATAAAATTCATACTTATCATGGCCTATGGCTCCTTAGGATTTGAACTCTTCTTTCCTCTTAGACTTAATCTTTACTAGTTTTCCCTTTGCTCACCATCTGTAATTCAACCTCAAACACATCTCAGCAGATGCTGTCAGTGTCACATCCATACTCTCTGACACTTACATTTGTATACATCCCAGCTGGACTTCGAATTATCAGCCTGTGCATTTATTTGCCTGAAATCTTTCTTTGCTACAGGAGGCTGCTAAGTCTGCAAAAGAGGCAGTCTGGAAGTTATAGGGAATTAATACCTCTTAGAAATAACCCTCAATCAAGAACTGACCAAAGTGAGTATATAAATACACCTAACTTCTTTATCCTTCAGGTGGGGTAGATGTGTATTTTACACTGCCTCCCAGAGTTGCACAGCAGGACGAAGTTGTCATTGACCACTGTAGTAACTTGCTGAGTTATAAAACCTTTACTGACATCTTTACCTTCACTGCATCACCTCTCTTTCATGCGCGTCCCTGTGAAGAGACCACCAAACAGGCTTTGTGTGAGCAATAAAGCTGTTTATTTCACCTGGGTGCAGGCGGGCTGAGTCCGAAAAGAGAGTCAGCGAAGGGAGATAAGGGTGGGGCTGTTTTATAGGATTTGGGTAGGTAAAGGAAAATTATAGTCAAAGGGGGTTTGTTCTCTGGCGGGTAGGAGTGGGGGTCTCAAGGTGCTCAGTGGGCAGGAGTGGGGGTCACAAGGTGCTCAGTGGGGGTGCTTTTTGATCCAGGATGAGCCAGGAAAAGGACTTTTACAAGGTAATGTCATCAGTTAAGGCAAGAACCGGCCATTTACACTTCTTTTGTGGTGGAATGTCATCAGTTAAGGTGGGGCAAGGCATATTCACTTCTTTTGTGATTCTTCAGTTACTTCAGGCCATGTGGGCATATACGTGCAAGTCACAGGGGATGCGATGGCTTGGCTTGGGCTCAGAGGCCTGACATTCCTGCCTTCTTATATTAATAAGAAAAATAAAACAAAATAGTGTTGAAGTGTTGGGGCGGTGAAAATTTTTTGGGGGGTGGTATGGAGAGAGAATGGGCGATGTTTCTCAGGGCTGCTTCAAGCGGGATTAGGGGCGGCGTGGGAACCTAGAGTGGGAGAGATTAAGCTGAAGGGAGGTCTTGTGGTAAGGGGTGATATTGTGGGGATGTTAGAAGAAACATTTGTCTTATAGAATGATTGGTGATGGCCTGGATACGGTTTTGGATGAATTGAGAAACTAAATGGAATAACAGAAGGAGAAAAACAGGTATAAAAGGTCTAAGAATTGGGACGACTCAGGATGTCTGATTAGAGAGTGCTTAAGGTGATTTGGCATAGTCCTGCCAGCAAAGATTATTTATTTACTTCAAGAGTTAAGAGTGGCAGTTTGGGGATAGCATCAGGAGATATCAGCTGTGATGGCTTGGAAAAACAGTGTAGACTGGCAGTGTAAACAAGAGCAGGGCATGTATGAGTAGTTGAGAATGGTGAATAGGAGTATGACTAGACAGAAAATAGTAGGGATGACAATTTTTTTTTTTTTTTTTTTTGGCACAGTCTAAGTTGGTCTGATGTCTGGAATGAGACTGGGGCCTAATAAAAAGGAGCGTCCATACAGGACCTTAAATGGGCTGTACCCTGTAGCATTCCGAGGACAGGCCTGAATTCTGAGAAGGGAAAGTGGTAAAAGTATTGTCCAGTCCTTTCTAAGTTGGTGGCTGAGCTTGGTGAGGTGTGTTTTTAAAAGACCTTTAGTCCATTCTACTTTTCTTGAAGATGGAGGACCATAAGGGATATATAAGGGATATAAAGCTTTCACTGAATATTAAGAGCCTGAAAAACTGATTGGCTGATTTGACTAATAAAGGCTCATCTGTTATCAGACTGTATTGAGGTGGGAAGGCTAAACTGAAGAATTATGTCTGACAGAACGGAAGAAATGACTGCGGTGGCCTTCTCAGACCCTGTAGGAAAGGCCTCTACTTACTTTGAGGGCCTCTAAAAGTATTAAAGCAGCGGCAGCCACTGCACACAGACATGAGGGCTAGGCTAAAACAGTAAGGTCAAGTTGTTTGGACAGAAAGGCTACAGGGTGTGGTCCTGGCTCTTGTGTAAAAATTCTGACCGCGCTAACCATGCCTAGGAAGGAAAGGAGTTGTTTTGTAGAAGGTGCTTGGGTTTGAGAGATCAGTCGGACACAATTGGCAGGGAGAGCACGTGTGTTTTTATGAGAATTATGCCGAGATAGGTAACAGATGAGGAAGAAATTTGGGCTTGATTGAAGTAATGGGGGCTGTCTGTGAAGCTTTGTGGCAGTACAGCCTAGGTAATTTGCTGAGCTTGACGGGTGTCGGGGTCAGTCCAAGTGAAAGCGAAGAGAGGCTGGGATTAAGGGTGCAAAAGAATAGTAAAGAAAGCATGTTTGAGATCTAGAACAGAATAATGGGTTGTAGAGGCAGGTATTGAAGATAGCAGAGTATATGGGCTTGGCACCATGGGGTGTATAGGCAAAACAATTTGGTTGATAAGGCGCAGATCAGATTGTCTACTAGGTAGGGTGCTTGTACTCAGTCCTTTTCTTAGGGTCTGCTTCTAGAGGGACCCAGACTAAGATAACTGAGTTAGTTTCTACAAAACTTTCTTTTTTTAAATTTCATCATAAATATCATACCTTTAAAGAATGTCCTTGTCTCCAGTCTAAAGTAGCAACTTAATTATACTCTAATATCAGTATATTTTAATCTCTACATATCAATTACTATTATGCTTTTTTCTTGCTTATGTATCTGTTCATTTTCTTACTTTCCAGTAGACAAGAGCTCTAGGGGAAGGAAAGGCCTTGTTTTTTTTAAAAATTATTGTTTACTGTGGAAGCACCACAGAAATAATAAAGTCCATGGAACACTGGGGACTTAATATGTGTATTGAGAGTTAAGTATCAACTGTCAGTTCTCAGAGTTAGTCAACTTCTGTTTTTGTTTGTTTTGGTTTTTGTCAAACAAACAGTTTTGAAAAAGAAATTGCACAAAGCATTGCTTATTTAGAGGCATGTTTTCAAATGGATATTTTTGGTTTGCTTTTTAACTTTCAATTATGTATATTTGAATGGCTTTCCTAAAAGTGGGATGCATTTGTTTGAGCATATTGATACTTAGCTACCTAGAATGATAAAAATAATATATAAAAATTACATTTTAGAAATTACCTAATTATTTTTCTTACATATTCTTATAAAATCATAAAAATAATATGAAGCTTATTTCTACTTTATAGGTCAGAAAATAGAGGCTTTGCTAACAATAACAAATGTCAGTAAAATCCAAAACTGCTGTTTTAAAAATATCAATACATTTGGAAAACTGCTAGTCAGATTAATCAAGAGAAAAAGAAAGAACATCCAAATTCTTATCAGAAATAAAGAGGGCTCATCACTATTGATTCCATGGATACTAAAAGGGTAATAAAGGAATATTATGAATATTATGAACATCACTCTGACCACAAACTTGACAATTTAGATACAATGTACCAATTCTTCCAAGACACAAACTACCAAAACTCATATAAGGAAAAACAGGCAATCTTGATAGGCCTATATTTATAAAAGAAATTAAATCAATAATTAGTAATCTTTTAAAAGAAGAACCAGGTCAAGATGGTTTTATTGGAGATTTCTATTAAATATTTTAAAAAGCAGTGATACAAATTGTCTACAATCTCTTCTAGAAAAAGAAAGCAAAGAAGAAGAAACAGAACAACAACAAAAAACAGACAGCCCTAACGTATCTATAATTACATCAAATGTGAATGGCCTAAATATGTTAATTAAGAGATAGGGATTGGCAGAAAACTCACATGATCATATCAGTTTATGTAGGAAAAGCATTTTACAAAATTCAGTACCAATTCATGATTGAAAACTCTTTGAAAACTATGACTAGAATGGAATTTTCTCAAAATTTTAAAAAGAATATTTACAAATACCTACAGCTAACACATTATACTTAAGGATCAAAGAGTAAATGTTTACTCACTGACACTAAGAACAAGGCAAGGAGGTGTACTGTCACCACTGCTCTCCAACATAGTACTGAGTTCTAGCCAATGCAATAAGACAAGGAAATAAAGAGATGCAAGTTGGAATGAAAGAAATTAAATTATTTCTTTGTGAAATTGGTATGATAGTCAACTTAGAAAATCCTAAATAATCTTAAAAAATAAAAACTTCTAGAAATAATAAATGATTATAGCAAAGTTGCAGGATATAAAATCAACCTACAAAATCAATTGCACTGTTATATATTAGTAATGAGCATCTGGAAAGAAGAATTAAATTAAAATTATAATATGATTTATATTATCTCAAGAAATGCACACTTAGATGCAAATTTAACAAAACAAGCATAATAATACTTCATTATACCTGGGGTATTAGTTCCAGGACTCCTGAGTAGATACCCAAATCCATGAATGCTCATGTCACTTATATAAAATTATGTAATATTTGCATATAATCTATATACATGCTCTTCTATGCTTTTAACTATCTCTACATTATTTGTAATACCTCCTATAATCTAAATGCTATGGAAATACTTGCTATAGTGTATTTTTATATTTGTATTCTATTTTATTTTTGTATTAAATTATTTTTTCAATTATTTTTGAACCACAGTTGGTTGAATCAGTAGATGTAAAAGCTGCAGATATAAAGGACTGACTGTACAGCACTTGCATAATGAAAACTACAAAATACTAATGAAAGAAATAAAAGATGATTATCTAAATAAATGGAAAGCTCTACCATGTTTGTGATTGAAAACTCAACATTTTAAAAATGTCAATTCTCCCTAAATTGTTATAGAAGTGTAATGCAGGCAAAATCTCAGGAAGCCATTTTGTAGATATAGACAGATTATTGTTAAAATTTATCTGAAAAGGCAATGCAACTAGAAAAGCTAAAACAATTCTGAAAAAGACCAATACAAATCACTCTATTCAATTTTAAGACATTATTATATAACTCTGGTAATCAAAATCTTATGGTGTTATTTGAACAATAGGGAAGTAGATCAATGAAGCAGAAAAGAGAAGCCAGAAATATCTCCATACATATACAGTTAACTGATTTTTGACAAAGTTGCAAAGGTGATTCAATGAAGGAAGGATAGTCTTTTCAACAAATGGTGCTGGAGTAATTGGATATTTAATGGCAACAAGAACAACAACAACAACAAACAAACCTTGATCTAAACTTCACGTTATACAAACATTAACTAAAAATTTATCATAGACTCAAAATATAAAAGTATAAAATTTTAGAAGATAACATAGGAGGAAATCTTAAAGACCTAGGCATGAGGAAGAGTTCTTATACATAAAATCCAAGCACAGTCTATACAAGGAAAAACTGATAAGTTGGACCACATTATAATTAAAATCTTTCACTCTGAAAAAGATTTTATAAGAGGAGGAAAAGACAAACTATTTAAGACTAGGATAAAAATTTGCAATTCAGATATCTGATAAAGGACTCATATCTAGAATACATAAAGAAGTCTAATAACTCAACATTAAAAAACAAAACAATCCATCTAGAAAATGGGCAAAATGCAGGAGCAAACAATAAACTTATAGGGATATATGGACGGCAAATTAGCACATGAAGAAAGGTTCAGCATCACTGGCCATTAGGAAAATGCAAACTAAAACTGTAATGAGATATTGCTATACACTTACTAAAACAACTAAAAAGTAGTAACAATAGTAAATGTAAGAAAGTTGCTGAGGAAATGGATTATTCATACATTTCTGGTGGTAATTTAAAATGATACAGCCACTCTGAAAAATAGTTTGGCAGTTTTTTATAAAACTAAATAGCAGAAAAATAAAACACATACAAACACAAGGAAACTTTTGGAAATGATGGATATGTTTATTTATTGGGTTGTGGTGATGGTATCAGGCATATTTGCATATGTCCAAACTTATCAAATTATATACATTAAACCTGTGTAGCTTTTTGGCATACAATTATACTTCAATAAAGCAGATTAAAATGACAATAACAACAATAACAAAGCTAAACATGCAAACATACCATATGACCAGCATGATTGCACTCCTGGGCATTTATGCCAAAGAAATAAACACTTATGCTTGCATAAAGATGTATATATGTTTATTCACATCAGCTGTATTAATAGCCCCAAACTGAAAACAATACAAACATCCCTCAATAGATGAGTGTTTAAACAAACACTCATCTGTTACATCTGTAACATGGAATACTGCTTAGCAATGTAAAGGAATAAACTCTTGGTACATACAAAACAAATAGATCTCAAAAGGTCTCAGACTGTATTGTTTTATTTATATAATATTCTGGAAATGACAACATTTCAGAGATGGAAAAGAGATTAGGGGTTTTCAGCAGTTAAGGATGGTAGGGAGGTGGGTGTGGGTGTGATTATAAAGGGGAACATATGGGCGGTGTTTTTGGTGATGGGACAGCTCTGAATCTGGATTGTGGTGGTGATTACATGAATATACACACATAAAATGACATAGTACTATACACACACATGCCAATGTAAAATTTCTAGTTTTTAATATTAGTATAATTATATAAGATGGAACTATTTGTAAAATGAAGGAAAGGTACATAGAGCCTCTCAACCATCTTTGTAACTGCCTGTGAATCATAATAACTTCAAAATAATTTTAAAGTGTTTCAGTTTGTTTAGTAACTGTTTCATAAGAGTCTTCTTCAAAGAGTTAATATCAGTGTTTCAAGTAAGTTGAAACTGGATATTCTAAAGATGAGTAACTAGTAAGAAACATTATTTTTAGTTTTAACATTTAAATGTTAACATTCTACATTTCATAGGTAAATATTTGTTTGCATGCGTTTGTGTGAACAAAATTCCTAGCCTTTGCTAAGCTTATAGTTATATCGTGTCATAAGGAGTTTTTTTTTTTTTTAAAATACAGAGTCTTGCCCTGTCACCGAGACTGGAGTGCAGTGGCTCAACTATAGCTCACTGCAGTCTCAACATCCTGGGCTCAAGCAACCCTCCCACATCAGCCTTCCGAGTAGCTACAGCTACAAGCATGCACCACCATGCTTGGCTAACTTTTTTATTTTTTGTAGAGACTAGGTCTCACTTTGTTGCCTAGGCTGATCTCAAACTCTTGGGCTCAAGTGATTCCCTCACTTGGTCTCCCAAAGCTTTGGGATTACAGGCATGAGTCACCACACCCCACCATGTGTTCTTTTATCTATTAATAGTAATGTGAGTGCCTGCAGTTTCATATACAGACATTCACATTTGCACACCTGTTACAAGTAGATGGCAATTAGATATGATATAGTACATCTATGGTTTCATTTAATTATACAAATAGAAATAAGTTTAGATACATAAAATATTCCTTCAAGAAATCTGTAAATTTCTACAATAACACTCACATATATTAAGTAGAATTATTTTTTATATATTCATTTTATTTTTAAATTTTGAATTATGATTATATAACAAAATTTATAATTCTAAACATTTTTAAGTTGCGGTTTGGAATTAATGCTTTTAAATTATTTTTATTTTATTGCGTTTAACATTAACCTGAAGAAGTGCCAGAAAGTATATCAGATTCAGCAATCTGAAATAGATTTCATAATATCTCTCTAGAATTAAAGAATTTTTAAAGGTGCCTAAAGGTAAAAAAGATAAAAAGAAGATGGGGAGAGATTTTTCTGGAGATAGAGCCAATTTGTTATTGTCCTAAGAGGAATTTGCATAAATTCAAAAGACAAATAGATTAGATAAGAAACAGGAGGACTTAGGAAATAAAACAAAACAATGACCATTAGTAGAAAGCATTGACCTGCTGCTTGCTCACCCTAGCAAATTTTACAGCCTTAATTACTGTGCAATTTGCAAAACAAAAACCATACTTTATTCATAAATATAATTAGTCAATTTAAAGTGTTTAAGGAGTACTATTTCACATATATAAATGTTTGCTGGCTATTTTAAAATATATAATGATTTTTTCCCCTCATTCTTTCTTTGTTGTTGCTAAACATCACTCTTTAGGTAGATTTCACTTATGAGGGCTGGAAAAAAACAGGGCAGTAAGGTAATTCAATCAATCTACCAGTTTCCTTTGAAATTTGGTTCCCATGTAGTTGTTTATCTCAGGGATTAACACGTTAACTTTGAATATGTGACACTAACTTTCATCTAGATGGTGATCAAACTATAGTAATGTTTGAAGACAAAAGAAGTTGTACTCCAGGAACAGACTTCAAAGTGTCTTCCTCTGCTGGCATCCTTTGCTTATTCTAGTGCTCATTTCCTTTCTCTTAACTACACATCAACCGAGCAAAACATAATTTGGTAAGGCAGCCCGAAGGCTAACGTAAAGACAAGGAAAATAAAAACTTATAATCTGCTAAGCTTTGTTTATTAAGTTTGGGAATTATTCATACTAATTACTTTCTTCTTTCTTCCATCCTTAAGATGCCTTCTGACCATTAAAGAGCTCTGAAGTATAACTCAAAATGGATTTCTTTGCTTCCTATTAGTAGCTGCAAAATTATGGAATTGCTGGCTAACAAACCATCCAAAACATAGTGGCTTAAGGTGACAGCTATTTAGTTTGTGATTCTGTAGGTTGGTGATTAGGAGTGGGCTCAGCTGGGCAGTTCTTGTAGTCTTGACTGGGCACATCTAATTTCTGCTGGACTTGTTAATAGAAATATGCTCAACAGGTGGGTCCACTGCTTTTCAATGACATCAGTTTAAGATGGTTGGGATGATTGGCCTGTCTTCGTAGGTTTTTTTATCTTTCATTAGACCAGTACAGGCTTGTTCACAAGGTGGTCACAGAGTTCCAATTGCAGAAAAGAGGGCAAACTGTAATGTACAAGAGACTTTCAAGTGTACCCTTCATTGGCCAAAGCAAGTTCCATGCCATACTCAGAATAAATGGAAGAGGTGGGGCACTTCTAAAGGCATGGATATGGAAGGCAGGAACAAATTAGAGTCTTTATGTTAATTGATCAATGATAGAAGCTTTGGTACATGAACTTAGAGAAGATGGAAAGCATAATAACTTGGTATTGTCTGAATATTTCAGTTGAAACTGAAGAACGTACCCCATTCAAAAAAGAAGAGTTCAGCTTAAAGAGAACCACAGGGACATTATAGATAAATTAGAAGTTAATAGCTCTGATTTCACACGTAAGAATTTGAGAAGCCAGGTTTTTTCAGATTAGAATCTCAGCTAGGAAATTTTAAATTCTAATCTGGATTTTAGTAACCAGAGGAATGTGATTAGAAGACATTGATATTAGATATTTTTTAAATTTATGAAACAGCAACTTACATTTCAAGGTTTAATTTACTAGATAGTTTCAAGTAACATTATTAAATCTTATTTTAACAGCAATTCTGGGTCATTACACATATTATTTCTGTTTTCTCAAGAGAAAACTGAACGTCAGGAAAATTGATTTGTCCCCAAGTCATATAACTAGAGACCTCAGCCCCTGTTGTTTTGACTCTTAATTCAGTGCTCCTTTAATTAAAATATGGTTGTCTCATATTTAGTATTCATTAAATCAGAATATCAGTTTCCCTTTTAATAAATATATATTGAAACCAACTTTGAGGCTGATCCATGACTTCTGCACATCCACACAAAGTAAGTCTCAATATCCCCTTTCTTTAGGTTTTCTTAATAATTTGTTCACATAGCTATTACAGCAGATGCTTATCACTTCATTTTATTGTTAATTTTGTATATGTTTCCCTCCTTCAGTAAGGAAAGGAGCTTTGCATTGCTTATCATTGTGGCAATGCCTAGCATAGTGCTTGAGCCATACTAGGTTCAAGACGAATATTTGCTGAACTTCATTTTCCATAACTACACAGTTATCATTAAACTCAGATTGACTCATAAAGTTACCATTAATCATCAAAGAAAGACCAATGAAATTCAGAGTATAATCCTGATCAAGGCAAGAAAGTTGGATAATTTAGAATTACTTGCAGCAGCCAATATTATGTAATGCTCGCTAATCCCCAAAGTATTTGCTACTTTTAAGGTTAAACTTAAATTAACAAAAACTACAAATTATCCATCTCTGGTCATTACAGTTCAATAAGTTTTCTTATTTTGAAAGGTTTTAGCACATGAAAATAGATCATTTGATTAAGGGACTAAGTCAGCTTGTTAAATTGACTTCTCAAGGATGAAGTTGGCCTTCTGAGTATTGCTGGCAAGAGGTCCCTAACCTTTAGAGTAACAAACTGAAGTGTGGTAAAATACCAAATCTATGTTAATGAATCAGCACATCAGTTCTGAGTATCTCCAACTTTAACCTCACACAAAGTTAAAAAATGCTGAGAAGAAAAAGAAGTGATGATAAGGAAGGAAAGGTGATAGGAAGAAGCCAGAATCATAAAGTTATAAAGAATAAGAGAACTTGGACAGCATCTAGTTCATCCCTACAATGTTAGGGATGTCCAGTCCTCTTTCATCTCCTTTCACCTGGAAATCCCCAACTTAGAGTCCATCAGGATGTACTGTCTGTCTTCAGAGTTTAAAACTCAAGTCTCCATCCATAACAGCTAGGAGAACTGACAGAAGGCAGTTCTGAAATTTGGAATGAATGAGGCTCCCTCTCAGAAGGTGGCCCAGATGACCAGACACAGAGATTATGGAATAATGATAACAGATTGGCAACTGGCCAAAGCAGTCTGCATCTGGATTGGTGCTGGCTGGATCGTCTATTCCAGGAGCTGGAATAGGGCACAGTGCCCATTTTGGCAGCCAGTTTCTGGGCTAGCTCAATCTGATATAGAGACAGAATGGTGATGAGTTCAGGCATTATTCCTCTGCGGATGCAAAATCCAGCCTAGTTTCCTTTTTCTAACTAACTTCTCCTTTTAGGGTTCCGCCATCTCTACTCTTAAGTACCTGATGGCAAAATATCATCTTCTTTCTTAGAAAGCACAAATGAAAAGACAAAATTACCTTGTATTTATTTAAATTTTTTATTGGTTTACAATAGTTGTTCATATTTTGGGGGTCAAATAATATTTAACACCTGTATACAATGTGTAATGATAAAATCAGGTTAATTGGTATTTTCATCACTTCAAACATTTATCTTTTCTTTGTGATGGCAACATTACAAATCTCTTCTAGCTATTTTGAATTATATAATAAATTGGTATTAACTATAATTTTCCTACTGTACAATTGAATTCAACCCTAGTTTCCTTTCTTTCAAGTTCCCCCTTTAGGGTTCCACTATCTCTACTTTTAAATAATTGATGCTAAACTATCATGTTCCTTCTCAAAAAAGAAAAAACAAACAAAATTACCTTTTGAAGAACTCAATATCCATGACCCCAAAAGTTTGGGGGAGGGAGATTGGCTGGTAGCTCACTTGACATTTTCTCTGTTTCTCAGCTTAACACAGAAGCTAATTATTTCCTATTCTGTCTCCCATGGAGCTCAATTGCCTTGACGAGGTTCTTATCAAAGAAATACCAAAGAATTTTCTAAAAATATATTTTATTTTACACTATAGCACAAAGAGAAAAATGCATAAAACATACATATATATTAATGAATTATTATATATCAAACACTCATGTATCATGACAGAGTTCAAAATAACAGAATATTTTCTGTACCCCAGAAGGCCTCTCAGTACTCTTCATAATCACAGTTTTACTGTTTAAATTGCCTCTTTCAAAACTAGCAAATGCCGTCAAAAGGAAGTCAGGCCCCCATCTAAAGTAAACAATTCCTCACCACCAAGTGAAAGTGCTCAGATGTCTTCAAAGAGATGTTACTGGTCCAGTTTTTAAATTGTCTGCAATGAGAAAATCAGTTCAAATAATCTAGTACTCTGTTATTAAAATAAAACTCACACAAGCCTCTTCTTAGTATTTGATCTTTTTGTGGCTCACAGTTATTCTTTCTCCCAAAGATAATCAGAATGTCTCTTTGACACATGTTTTGCTAAGGCAGTAACAATAACACATATTTTAGTCTATGACAGGGCTTTCTATCACCTGAATAAGAGAAAATTAATGTCCAGAGAGATGTGGTAAAGTGACTTTTTATAGAACTCATATTTCCTGATTCCTGTGGACTTCATAACTCTGTAAAAATCAGAATTTGAAAAGTGAGATTAAATTTGCTGAAATAATTTAAATGGCGTTCTTTGACTTGCCCCAAATCTGGCTTTGTGGAAATGTCCAAATGTACAGTTAGCCAGGCATACCCAAAATTTCTGTATTCTATTTCCTATTTGTGATAGAAATCTAGAACAGTATTAGGATAGGACAAAAGATAAAAGGCTTTGGGTTATCTGGGGTTCTCCTAGATAAGGTTCTAAAGAGTGACGCTCTGATTATTTTGCGGGAGAAAAAAGAAAACAGTGCTTCTTCTTAGTGCTTCCACTAGTCCTAAACTTAGGGAGTTTACAAAACTGGAGATTTTTTTCTGAGTAGGCTGCTGAACTCTGTAAAGGTACTATAGAAAAAGCTTCACTAAGCTTAATATTGGACTGCAGGTAATACTGGATGCCCCTCCATCTTCTTCCCGAACTTTGAAAGGAGAGAAGAGGAAATTAGTTCCAATTCTATTAAGAAATTTTGCATTGCAATTTTGAGGTGAAGCAATATGTGCATGAAAAGTTGTAAAATGTACCTTTACAATTGAAGTTTATCCAGTGTTTTCTTTCTGCTTGCCCATTTTTGGATCTTCTTCTGTCTTCCTCCTCCTTTCTTCCTCCTCCTCCCCGTCCCGCTCATCCTTCCCCTGAAGGGAAATGCTTCAAGGAACTGATAGGGCTAACAGGGTCATTTACACCTTGCTGGTTCCAAAGCCATATTTTCTAACAACTGAAATTAAGTAACATGTGGGATAATTGGTTAATACTTTCTAAGTTTTTAATTACTTTTGTCTTATTTGTAGAGGTTTCTCTTTCATTTTTAACTTATTTGTAGCTGTCATTACTCTGTATTGTTTTATTGTGTAGAGGTGGAATAGTCTAAATATCTGTTGAAAGGGAATTTCAACAACCTGAATGTCCACTCATTCACTTGATGATTAAATAAATTAGGATAGATCATAAAGCAGTAACAATGATAAGAATTTGTATACACAAATGTGATCTATTTATATATAAATCATATTCACATTATAAATGTTCCATAGGTAAGCATATATACATATATGTTTAGATATATGTAGATATAAATATATATAAATTTATACATATAACTTTTAAAGATATATCTGTTTAAATTGTTTAAATTTTGTTCAATATATGAGAATATACATTAAAATGTAAAAATTAATTATCTTTGATAACTGAAATTCTATCTTTCTAGGCTTATGTTTTCTCAGCTATATTTTTCTCCTTATTATGTTATTAAATGCATCAGGCTTTTATAAATAAAATAACTTTTAGAAAGCAATACATGCCCATATGTATTAAAATGTTAAATAATAACAGTCTTTTTCTCCATTCTAAACATTCCAATCCCAATCCATAGAGGTTACAAAAGTCAACAAGTTATTGTGTATGGCTCTGAGCACTGTCTAAATACATATAAGAGAATGGGCATGAATGTTTGTATTTATACAATATATTTAATAGAATAAACATATGTTATACATATATTTGCATATAAATATGTATATGATATATACTAAAATAGGAATATATGTGCAAGAATATACGTTTCATATATATTATTATATGCATATATACTCACAAATATGTTTACACATACACTAAATGCATAGATTTGATAGCTCCATTACAGATCCTGGCTCGCTCTCATCCTATCTGATGATAGAAAAGTTACTTTGTTATGCCTCATTTTCCTGATTGGTAAAGTGGCAATAACAATAATTACCTCAGGGTTGTGTTATGATTACATAAGAAATTAATATAATAATGTATTTGGGACCCTGCTTATCACATAATAAACATTTAATAAATACTAGTTCTTAATCATTAGAAACAAATCACGAGAATCTTTTACCATTTTCATCACCGACAATGTCTACAATTCAATGTTTACCTTTTGCCAACCTAACAGATGAAAATGGTATCTGTTTGTTGTTTTAACTGATTTTGCATTGGGCTGCACATTTTATGGGTATTTGTTGAATGATTTCATTTTACATAGATTGCCTTTTATGATTTTTATGATTTTTTAAACTTTCATTTTAGGTTCAGGGTTACATGCGTAGGTTTGTTATATAGGTAAACTTGTGTCACAGAGGTGTGGTGTATAGATTATTTCATCATCCGGGTACTAAGCATAGTACTCGATAGTTATTTTTTCTGATTCGGTCTCTTCTCCCACGCTTCTCCCTCAAGTAGGCCCCAGTGTCTGTTGTTCCTCCCTTTCTGTCTATGTGTTCTCATTATTTAGTTCCCACTTATAAGTGAGAACATGTGGTATTTGGTTTTCTCTTCCTGCATTAGTTTGCTTAAGATAATGGTCTCCGACTCCATCCTTGTTCCTGCAAAGGACAAGATCTTGTTTCTTTGTTTCTTTGTTTTTTTTTTTTTTATGGCTACATAGTATCTCATGGTGTAAATGTACCACATTTTCTTTATCCGGTCTTTTGCTGATGGGTATTTAGGTTGCTTCCATGTCTTTGCTATAGTGAATAGTGTTGCAATGAACACATGAGTGCATGTGTCTTTATGGTAGACCAATTTATATTTCTTTGGGTATATACCAAGTAACAGGATTTCTGTGTTGAATGGTAGTTCTGTTCTTTTACCATTTTTATTACATTTTCTTTTTTATTCTTAAGCTATTAGAATAGTAAATTAGATTTCTATGCTGCAAATATTATCCAGTTTATTTATTCTATTATTAATAATTACATGCACTATTCTTTGATGGGCTCTGAGTTTTTACTTACAGTTTAAAACACCATCCCCATTTTACCATAAACATGTTTACCTGTGTGTCATCTTTAGTTTTGATATTTTATATTTACATTTTTGGTCAATGTGATTTTTATTTGCATGTAATAAATTTTGAAAAGCAATATGAGGATGTAATTTGATAATATCTAATGTATTTAAATTTTTGCATACCCTGTGGCACATAGGAATGCACCGTATGACACAGCAATTCCATTTCTAGGAACATTACTTATTAAGCTCCATTTACGTACTATGAGACAAGTTTGATGATTTTTTAAAAACATTATTTAAAAATAGAAGAAATCTAAGTGTCCATATGCACAAAAGTGGTTTAATTATGGTGTAGCCATAAAATTAAATACTATAAACCTGTGAAAATCAATGAATCAGAGTATTACTTACAGATACTATATTAAATGAAAAAGTAAGTTGAATGTAATGTGATGTTTATATGGTTTTAATCATGAAAAATAAAAGTAAAAAATGTTTAGGAATACAATAGCTCCTTCTTATCTGTGGAGGATACATTCTAAGACCCCCAGTGTATGCCTAAAATCATGTATAGTACTGAATCCTGTACATACTATATATTTTTCCTATACAAACAACTATATGGTAAAGTTTAATGTACAAATTAGGCACAGTAAGAGATTAACAAACATAATAAAATAGAACAATTATAAAATGTATTGTAATAAAACTTAGATGAATGTAGCCTCTCTCTCTCTCAAAATGTCTTATTGTACTGTACCTTGGGTAACTGAAACTGTGAAGGCAAACCAGAGATAAGGGGGAATACTGTACATACTTATATTGTGGAATTATAAAAGGATTCATGAGAATGTTAAACACCAGCATTAAGATAATGCTTACTTCTCAGAAGCCATGGGAGAATGTGATTTGGGAGGGGCACAGAAAGCTTCCACCAAGGTTATGATGATTTAGGCCAGAAGATGGGTACATGAGTGCTCACTATTATTCTATGTACTCTTTGGGGCTTTTTGCATTTGCTCCAAGAGTGAGATAGGAATGCACTGCTCTTTTGCAAATGATTAGCCAATTTTATTCTCAAATAATATTTACTAAATAATCCCTCCTACTAATTTGCAACAAATCCTTCAATGTACATTAAATTCTCCATGTGTATTTGAGTCTATTTCTGAATTTTCTACTCTATTGATCTCTTTGTTCTATTCTAGCATCAAATTCTATTACTCTTATAGCTTCTCACTCCCATTTAATATTTATAATTTTTTTCCAGAATTTCTTGGATGTTTTGAAGTGATGATTTTATCAGATACATTTTAACACTTTGTCATTTCAAAACCTTTCTGTTACATCTGAATATACAGATTAATTTGTAGAAAAGTTTGCATTCCTACTCAAATAGCTTTGCATTTATTTTTCTTCTTTTATGTTCTATAATATTTTGAAGCTTACTTTCTATCTTTCTATAGATACAATACATTTCTTGCTATATTTATGTTCAGAAAATGTACCATTTTATTTATTTATTATTTGAGACAAAGTCTAACTCTGCTGCCCAGGCAGAATGCAGTGGCTCAATCTCAGCTCACTGAAGACTCTGCCTCCCAGGTTCAAGCAATTCTCTTGCCTCAGCCTCCTGATTAGCTGAGATTACAGGCATGCACCACCACGACTAGCTAATTTTTTGTACATTTGGTAGAGATGAGGTTTCACCATGTTGGCCACGCTGATCTTGAACTCCTGACCTCAGGTGATCTGCCTGCTCAGGCTCCCAAGGTGCTGGGATTACAGGCGTGAATCACTGCGTCTGGCAAAGGTATCTTTTTAAAAAAGTTATTGTAAATCAGGTTTTTTTCTTTCTTATAATTTCTACCTGGCCATTATTTTAGGAAAGTTTTTCATTTTGTTATATTAAATCTATATAAGCCATTTTATAAGTTTCTCATTGTTCTAATAGTATTATAGTTGATTTATTTGCATTTTCCAGTTATATAATAATTTCATATGCAAGCTGATTATTTTGCATCTCACTTTTTGTTTTAATACCTCTTGTTCCCATCTTGTATATAAGTATCTAGCTACCATTTCCAGAGCAGGAATTCTTGTCTTGTTCCTGACATTAGTTAGAATGGATACTTTTTTTTTTTTTTTTTTTTTTTTTTTTTTTAGACGGAGTCTCGCTCTGTCGCTCAGGCTGGAATGCAGTGGCGCAATCTCGGCTCAGTGCAAGCTCTGCCTCCCAGTTCACGCCATTCTCCTGCCTCAGCCTCCCGAGTAGCTGGGACTACAGGCGACCACCACCACACCCGACTAATTTTTTGTATTTTTAGTAGAGATGGAGTTTCACCATATCAGCCAGGATGGTCTCGATCTCCTGACCTAGTGATCTGCCGCCTGGGCCTCCCGAAGTGCTGGGAGTACAGGCGTGAGCCACTACACCCAGCTGCATTGTTTTTACAATGAGAAAAAAATAAACATGTAAAAGATGAGAAGTTGACATTTTGTATTTTGGATAATTTGTTGGTATTTATTTTTTATTTGTTGGCATTTTACATTTTTTTCTCAGTAATAAAAGATATTTATTTGTTCCTAATAATGCTCTATTTTGGAACATTTAGAGAAGGCATTATTTTTCAATTTGAGAGAAGTTGGATCACATTTGTGGGCTCCAGTGAAGGGCCCATGGAGGTTGGTGGATTGCTTGAGCCCACAAGTTCAAGATCAGCCTGGGCAAAATGACAAGACCCCATCTCTATAAAAAATTAATAAAATAGATAATTTAAAAAAAGAAATAATGGATGGAATAATATCCTAGGCTTAGGAAGGGTTTATTCAAAGACCTCAGGTTACTTGGAAAAGAGAGAAGGCATTCTAGAGAAGGGAAGGAAAGTGAATGCAGACATTAATAAGATTTCACGGATAGGGATGGGAAGCAAATGGAATTTGTACTGGACAAATATTCTCCCATGAGAATCAATTTCCTGTGCTGAGTAGGAGGCAAGGTCACTTACTGAGAAACAAAAGATTGGATGGGCTAGGAACCTTGATGAAAAGCACGAAAACTTGAAAGGCACTTTTAAGATGAGAAGGGTCAAGGCCAGGGGATTGTAAATAAATTGCCACTTGATTACAGGGAAGACTTTTTAATGGCCACTGTCTATATGCTTATGATATTTTGTTTAGTACAACTTAAAATTTGGGATAGTGGAGAGGGTGATTGGATTCATCTAGAATGGGACCATTTGAGTACATGTCAGAAGAGAGAGAAAGGAAGAAAGAGTGCAGAAGGACAGGATGCCAATGGCAATACCATAGTTAAAAACATATATTGTGACATATATGCTGGGTAGAAAATAAGATTACTTAGGCCCAGTTCCGCTTAGTCTCTACTACAGAAAAGATGACACAACTATAATATAATGCAGGATGTGATAAATGCCATAAAAGGTAAATACATGACGTTTTGAGAATACAATTTAGCAAGAATTAAAGCTTTGCTTATGGGATAAGAGCAGGGCAGAGATCATGGATAGAAGTTAAAGGGATCTTTAAAATGTAGATAAATGTAGATGGACCTGGGACCTCTCTTAATCTGAAGTTGGCTACAAATAATCGTTCCTTTGACAAATATTTAATGAGCATGTACTATGCCAGATAGTTTTCTATGTACCTGGGGAGAATATAATGACAAAAATAGCCCCTTTCCATGGTGTTTACATTATTCTACTAAGAGAAAAACCAACATAACGTGATAAAAACCTAACAATATGGTATATTAGAAGATGTGAAGAGCTAAAAAGAAAAAATGGATAAGGAGGAAAGGGGGATGTTGGTGCTGGTGATGGATGGTGTGGATGCATCACTCAATTGATCATGTTCAATAGACACAGCACACTCCTCAAACATGTTGATTCCCATGTCAATGCAGATGCCTTATCTTGCTCACAGCACTGACCTGAAATACAGAGATGTTTAATTTATTGTAGAGAATACCACAAGATACTGTATAAGTTATAGAAACTATTTTGAAAGGTAATCAATGTCCTTTGAATGACTGTAACCTACTAAAATGGGGAACCCCTAAGCTCAGTTGTGCAACTGTTTTAACTCAGAGCTATAGACTATTAAAGATGGAAGGGATGTTGCCCATGACCTGATTCAACCTTCTCATCTTAGAATGACTTGTGGGATTAAGTGGCTTGCTCAAGGGTATGGAGATAGTCGGTGGCAAACCTGATGTTCAAGTCCAGATTGGCTGCCTCCAAGGTCCCTGCTGCTTCCATTAAACCAACTTTTCACTTTGCCTTAAGCAGAGAGGCAGAGGCAGAGAGGCCTCAGAGAGAGGAAGCATGACCTGAAAGAAATAGTACCGGACCAAGAATCATGGAAGAGCATTTAATAAGGTGTCAATTTGTGTCAGGCACAATTTGAGAATTCCCACTTTCATTGTCTTATTTCATCTTCTTAACAACAATTTAAGGAATATTTTATGATTCTATATGTCCTTCTGATTTTTTAAAGAATGAGAATACTACATATTTTAATTGAAGACCCCTAAGTACCACTCTTTAATTCCATATTTCTTCTTTTCCAGAAAAAAGTATCATCTTGAAACCTGATACTTCTTTAGGCCTTGCATGATTTTATATTATTACACTTAATAAGTATACATTCAAACAACAAATAGCATATTTTCAATTTTTCTAATACTAATTTTACTCTAGTGTAGATTTCTGCAGTTTATTTTCACTTACATTTTGAGATTTATTCAAATCCATACATGAATTCTATACATTCTATTATTTTTTCCCCTTTAAATATTTTTTATAGCAGTTTTAACTTCACAGCCAAATTAAGCAGAAACTAGAGAGGGTTCTCATAAGCCCTCTCATCAGAATCCTGCACCAGAGTGGTACATTTTTTACAATTGATGAACCAGTGTTAATACATTATTATTAACTAAAGTCTGTAGTTTATATTAGATTCATTCTTTGTGATCTGCAGTTCTGTGGTTTTGACAAGTGCATAATGTTATGCATCCACCATTACAGTATCATAAAGAATAGTTTCAGTGACATAAACATCCCTTATGCTGGGCCTGTGTATCTCTTCCTCTTGCCCCTCAAATCCCCGGCAACCATTGCTCCTTTTCCAGCCTCTATTGTTTTGTCTTTTCCAGAATGTCATATAGTGGAAATACCATAGTATGTAGGTTTTTACAACTGGCTTCTTTCACTTAGTAACATGCATTTAAGGTTTTCCATGTCTTTTCACAGCTTGATAGCTCATTTCTTTTTGGTGCTGCATAATATTTCATTTTCTGAATGCACACACTATATCTATTCACCTCCTGAAGGATATCTTGGTTGTTTACAAGTTTTGGCAATTACAAATAAAGCTGTTATAAATATTCATGTACAGTTGTTTGTATCAACACAAGTTCAAATCATTTGGGTAAATACCAGTGAGCATGATTTCTGGATTTTAATGTAAGAGTATATTTGGTTTTGTAAGAAACTGCCAAACTGTCTTCAAAATTGATTTACCATATTTAATTCATGTTCATCATGGCTTAGAAATCTATTATGTAAATATTTCAAAATTTATTTATCTGTTCTTTCACTGATGGACAGTTAGGTGGTCTCAAGTCTGATTGGTATTGGTTAATATATCTTCTTTAGTAAATTATGAATTTTTCTAAGTTATGGCTATAGATGTGGAATTTATGGGTTATTAATGCACATTTCCAACTTTATTACATGTTCTCAGAGTGCTCTCCAAAGATATTGTGTCAATTTATACTTCTTCTGCCAATATATCAGAGTTCTATATTTTATAAATTGTGATCCTGCACTTGGTATTTTCAGGCCTGATTTTTTAATTCAATTAAAGATTTGTGAACTGGGAATTCAGTGTTCTTTCACCTTGTATGCATCTGATTATGGAGGGTTGAGCATATTCGTGTGTGTATTTGTCATTTTGTCTATATTAAAACTGAGACTGCTTATATTTTTCTAATTGATCTGTAGGAATTTATATATTCTGGATAATAACAGTAATAGCTAACCCTTATTGAGCTTCGTTCCTGGTACTTTCTGAGCATTTTAGATATATGAGTGAGATAAATTGTCTCAACCTTTTAAGGTAGGTAATAACTCCATTTTACAGATAAGAAAACTGAAGTACTAAAAAAGTAAGCTACTTGCTCAAGCTCAGGTTTAAGTAATGCACAATTTCTAACCAGCTCAGCTGGCTCCAAAAGGGTTTATACTAGAATAAACATTTGTCTTTTATGTGAATAGCCACAATCAGTGACTTTCCATTTCAGTTGCTTTATGGTGTTTCATATTATTCAAAAAAATAATTTAATTGAGATTAATTGTATTATTTTATTTCTTTATGATTACTTACTGTGTTTTGTTAAAATATTCCTACAGGACGTGAAGCTTATAAAGATATTGTCCTACATTCCCTTCTGAAAGTTTTAAACTTTTAAATTATGGAATTTATTCTCTCTGTAATTTAATTCCTTGTACTGCGTGAAGTAGTTATTTTACTTTTCTTCGATGTGGATAGAATTATGTAAGCACAATATACTGAAGAGTATATACTTTATCCATAATTTATAAAGTCAATTCTCATCTATCTAGTTATGATAGGTCTTAGTTTGAATTTTCTCTTCTATTCTACCAATCAATTTATTTTTGTGCTTTCATTATTCTGGATTTTTGTTATACTTTGCAAAACTTTGCAAAAAGGTTTTATAGCTGGGATAAGTTTCCCCCTGCCTTATCCTTCTTCAAATACATCTTAGTTCCTATTCTCTTAATTGACACACAATAATTGAATAATACATATTGATGGGGTACAATATGTTGTTTTGATCCATGCATACATTGTGTAATGATCAAGTCATGGTAATTAGCATACCCATCACCTTATTTTTTTTGTTCTGAGGACATTGAAAATCCTCTCCTCTAGCTCTTTGAAACATACAATGCATTCTTGTTGGCTGTAGTCATCTTCCTGTGCCATAGAGTACTAGAACTTATTCCTCCTAACTAGTTATCTAATATTGTACCCATTGAGCAACCTCTAACAATGTTCCCCTCCTCTCTACCCTTCTCAGGCTGTGGTAATCATAGTTTTACTCTCAACCTTTGTAAGATCAACTTATTTATTTGTTTATTGATTGATTGAGACAGAGTCTCGCTCTGTTGCCCAGGCTGGAGTGCAGTAGTGCAATCTCGGCTCACTGCAACCTCCACCTCCTGGGTTCAAGCAATTCTCCTGCCTTGCCCTCCTGAGTAGCTGGGACTACAGGTGCCCATCATGATGCCTGGCTAATTTTGTATTTTTAGTAGAGATGGAGTTTCGCCATGTTGGCCATGCTGGTCTTGAACTCCTGACCTCAGGACTCCTGACCTCAGGTGATCCATCCACCTCGGCATCCTAAAGTGCTGGGATTACAGGCATGAGCCACCATGCCTGGCCGAGATTTTAGATTGCACACATGAGTGAGATCATGTAATATCTTAGTTATTCTTGAGGATTTTCTTCTCTATGAATTTTAGGTTGAGTTTATTAAGTTTCATGAAAACCCCTGTGTAATTTTGAATGGAATTATATTGAGATTATATTATTTAACATTTAGAAATTTTATGTTTTTATCACATTATGTCTTCCCATCCACAAAATAGTATATTTATTATTTTAAATAGTATATTTATTATTTTATTCGAGTTTGCTGTAATGACATTTTGTAACTATCTCTAAATGATTTTTCATACATAGAAATATATTCAAACAAACATATCTGATTTTATTCATCTTTTTTTATTTTCAGAAAGTTATGCTCTTTATTTCTATTCACTTTCTTTCACTCTATGCAGCAGTGGTCCCCAACCTTTTTGGCACCAGGGACTGGTTTTTTAGGAGTCAATTTTTCCATGGGGAGGGGGGATGGGGCATTGTGGGGGTGGGGATGGTTTCAGGATCAAACTGTTCCACCTTAGATCATCAGGCATTAGATTCTCATAAGCAGCATGCCACCTAGATCCTTTGCACGCACAGTTCACAATAGAGTTTGCACTCCTATGATAATCTAATGCCCTGCTGATCTGAGAGGCGGAGCCAGGTGGTAATGCACTCTCATCAGCTGCTCACCTCCTGCTGTGCTGCCTGGTACCTAACAGGCCATGGACAGGTACCAGTCCATGCTCCCAGGGTTGGGGATGCCTCATTTATAAGATGTATCTTTTTCACTATTGTATTTTAAACTCTCCTCTTAGATTTCTTACAGATGTTTCTCCAGGAAGTAGCATATACCTTGACTTAGTACTACTCTGGCCCATTGGTTTATTGTTTCTATCAATCATTTTTTATAATATGAAAACCCCTAATTAATTTTTATTTGGTGATTTTGATTTTAATCCATTTGTACGAATTATAACCACAGATATATTTGGACTTACACCATCAGTAACAGATGATGTTTTTTTGTTTAATTCTCCAGCTTCTTTTAAGTTGATTTTTGTAAAATTTTTCTCTAATGATGTGGAGTGTGTGTGTGTGTGTCTTTAGTTGTTAACCTTAAATTTAAAAAAGCATCAAATGTGTAAGTATACTTTCTCCTAACAAGAATAAAGCATTAGTTCTATCCTAGAACATGAAAGGAAAGGTGGGGTTGATGTATAACCCTATCCTCGTGTTTTTAAGCTATAGCATTTTAATTTACATTTCTTTTATGCTTAAGGTCCAAGTGTTCTTTAGTTGGCACATGATGAATCCTGCCATGACTGGTTCCTTCCTTTCAAGGCAGCAGGTTCCCTTCTGGCCCAGGGTGTGTCTAGAAATGTCATCCAGGAGCTACGGACTGGGATGGGGGATCTCATGACTCTCAGGAAGAGCCAAGAGGTTATGACTTTCCTTCTGCTTAAGATAAATGTAAATTAAGTAAATTAAAATGCTACAGCACGATTAGTTTCTTGATGGTCAACAATGTTGAGCACCTTTTCATTTGTCTATTGGCCATTTATGTATCTGCTTTGGAGAAATGTTTATTCAAATCTTTTGACATTTTTAAATTGTCTTTTTATTATTGAGTTGTAATATTCTTATATATTCTAGATACAAGTCGCATCACATATATAATTTACAACTATTTTCACCATTCTATGATTTATCTTTTTACTTTTTGATGTATCATTTGAAACACAAATATTTTTAATTTTGATGAAGTCCAGTTTACCTATTTTTTAAAATTGTTGCTTGGCTTTATTCTGTTATATAAAAGCGTATGCCTAACTAACAGTCATGAAAGTTTTCTCCTGTATTTTCTTCTGAGAGCTTTAGAGTTTTGGATTTACATTTAGATCAATGATCATGAGTTAATTTTTTTTGTATGATGTGGAGAGGGAGTTCAGTTCACTGTTTTGAATGTGAATAAACTTTCCCAGCACTATTTGTTGAAAAGATTATTCTTTCCCCATTGAATTATCATGGCGATCTTTCTGAAAATCAATTTAATGTAAAACCAAGGTTTGTCTCTGGGCTCTCACTACTATACCATTCATCTATATGTCTATCCTTATGCCAGCACTATGCTTTCTTAATGGCTACAGGTTTGTAATCTGTTTTAATATCAGAAAGTATGAGTCTTCCAACTTTGTTCTTTTTTCAACATTATTTTGGCTATTTTGGATCTCTTAAATTTCAAAATGAATTTAGAATCAGCTTGCCTATTCCTGCAAAGAAGCCTGCTGGGATTTGCATTGAATGTGTATGTTAATTTGGGGGTATATTACCATCTGAACAATATTAAGTCATCTGATACATGACCATGGAATATCTTTCCATTTATTTAGTCCACTTTAAATTATTTCAACAGATGGGGGAGGCTGAGCAAGATGGCCAAATAGAAGCCTCTATTGATCATCCCCCCTGCAGGAACGCCAAATTTAACAACTATCTGCATAAAAAAGCACTTTCATAAGAACCAAAACTCAGGTGAGCAATCACAGTACCTGGTATTAACTTATTCATATCACTGAAAGAAGCACTGAAGAGGATAGAAAAAACAATTTTGAATCACTAATGCCACCCCTCTTCCATCCGCGCTACTATGACTGTGTGGCATGGAGAATATGTGTATTTGAGGAAGGGAAGTCTCAGTGCCTGTGAGACAGTGCATTGAACTCCTTGCTGCCCTGTCACAGTGGAAAGCAAACCCAGCCTGAACTCAGTGGATGCCCACTCATGGAGAGAGCATTTAGACCAGCCCCAGCCAGAGTAGAACTGCCAATCCCAGCAGTCAGCAATTGAGCTCCAGCAAGCCTCACCACCAGGGGCTAAAGTGCTCTGGGGTTCTAAACAAACTTGGAAGGCAGTGTAGGTTACACGGACTACAGTTCTAAGGTAAGTCCTAGCACTGTCCTGGGCACGAAGACAGTGGATGTTGGGGTCACATATCCTAATGAGACACCAGTTGGGGCAGCTAAGAGAGTGCTTGCACCACCCCTCCTCCAACACCAAGCAGCAGAGTTCGCAGGAACAAAACTGACTTCTTCCTTCTTGAGGAGAGAAGTGGGAAGAGTAAAGAGCACTTTGTTTTGCATCTTGAATACCAGCTCAGTCACAGTATAATAGAGCACTGGGAAGAGACTTGAAGTTCCCCATCCCAGCCCCTAGCTCCTGAATGACACTTCTAGACACACTCTGGGCCTAAAGGGAAGGAAGCAGTCATGGCAGGATTCATCATTTGCCGACTAAAGAAAGAGCACTTGAACCCTGAATAATGAGCACTGATACCCAGGTAATACATACCCTAGGCTATGGGTGAGACAGACATGCTGGCTTCAGGTCTGACTCAGCATGTTCCTAGCTGTGTTGTCTATAGGGAAAGACTCCTTCTAATTGAGAAAGGCAGAGTATAAAGTAAAGGAGACTTTGTCTTGTACCTTAGGTACCAGCTCAGCCACAGCGGGGTAGAGCACCAAGCTCTTGGTGTCCCCAGTTCCAGGCCTTGATTCTTGGATGGCCTTTCTGGACCTGCCCTGGGCCACAGGGGAGCACACTTTCCTGAAGGGTAAGTGTCAGGCCTAGCAGTAAATACCACAAGCTGACTGAAGAGATTTGGGGTCTTAAGTGAACATCAGTGGTAGCCTGATAGTACTCACTGTGGGCCTGTGGTAGTGGTAGCCACAGGGAGAGACTCCTTGGTTTGTGGGAAGGGCAGGAAAGAGTGGCCTTAGCCATGGTAGTATAGAGCACCAGGTAGATTTCTAAGGTTTTTGACTCCAGTTTCTGGCTCCCAGATAGCATCTCTGGATGCAGGAGGGCCTGGGAGAACTCACTGCCCTGAAGGGAAGAACATAAGTCCGGCTGGCTTTGCCACCTGCTGACTGCAGAGCCCTAGGCACTTAGCAAACATAGGTGGCAGGTACATAGTGGTTACAGCAGGCCTTGAGCAATAACTAAGTACTGTGCTGGCTTCAGGTCTGACTCAGTGCAGTCCTAGTGATGGTGGCCACAGTGGGGGCTTGTGTCACCTGAATCAGGACAGAGAGACAGACATCATCTATGTGGAAAAGTAAGGAAAGAGAATAAGAGTCTCTGCCTGGTAATGCAGATAATTCTTCTAGATCTTATCTAAAACCACCAATGCAGTATCTCTACAAGTCTGCAAGAACCACAGTGTTACTGGGCTGGGTGTGCCCTCTAATGCAGTTTGGCTTAGCTTACAACACCTAAGTCACTTCAAGTGCATAGAAAGCCATTTGAAGAAAGATGGCTACAAACAAGCCCAGACTGTGAAGACTATGATAAATACCCAACTGTTCAATGCCTGGACACTGACAAACATCAATAACCATCAACATCATCCAGAAAACAAACACCTCACCAAATAAACTAAATAAGGCACCAGGAAAAAATCCTGGAGAAACAAAGATATGTAACCTTTCAGACAGAGAATTCAAAATAGCTGTTTTGAAGAAACTCGAAGAAAGAAATTCAAGATAACAGAGAAGAAATTCAGAATTCTATAAGATAAATATAACAAAGGGATTGAAAATTTAAAAAAGCAGCACAAATTCTGCAATAGAAAAATGTATTTGACATACTGAGTAAAGCATCAGAGTCTCTTAATAGCAGAATGGATAAAGCAGAATTAGTGAGCTTGAATAGAGGCTATTTGAAAATACACAGAGGAGACAAAAAGAAAAAAATAATAAAAAACAATGAACATGACTACAGGATCTAGAAAATAGCCTCAAAAGAGCAAATCTAAGAGTTATTGGCCTTAAAGAGGAGGTAGAAGAAGAGATAAAAGTAGAAAGTTCATTTGAAGGGATAAAAATAGATAACTTTCCAAACCTAGAGAAAGTACAAGAAGGTTATAGAACACCAAGCAGATTTAACACAAAGAAGACTACCCTGAGGCATTTAATAATCAAACTTGCAGCTGGGCGCAGTGGCTCGCGCCTGTAATCCCAGCACTTTGGGAGGCCGAGGTGGGTGGATCACAAGGTCAGGAGTTCAAGACCAGCCTGGCCAAGATGATGAAACTCCATCTCTATCAAAAATACAAAAATTAGCCGGGCATGGTGGCAGGCATGGTGCTTCTAATCCCAGCTACTCGGGAGGCTGAGGCAGAGAATTGTTTGAACCCAGCAGGCGGAGGTTGTAGTGAGCCGAGATCGTGCCACTGCACTCCAGCCTGGGTGACAGAGTGAGACTCCACCTCAAAAAAAAAAAAAAAATCAAACTTTCAAAGGTCAAGGATAGGTAAAGAATCCTAGAAGTAGTGAGAGAAAATAAATAACAAGCAATGGGGCTGCAATACATCTGGCAGTAGACTTTTCAGTGGAAACCTTATAGGCAAGGGAAGAGTGGCATAACATACTTAAAGTCCTAAAGAAAAAAAACTTCTACCCTTGAATAGTTTATCAGGTGAAAATATTCTTCAAACGTGAAGAAGTAAAGACTTTGACAGACAAAAGCTGAGGGATTTCATCAACATCAGACCTGTCTGACAATAAATGCTAAAGGGAGTACTTCAGTATGCAAGAAAAAGTTTGTAATGAGCAACAAAAAAAATCATTTGAATGTACAAAACAGAAAATCACAGACTATTATAACATTGTAACTGTGGTGTGTGAACCACTCTTAAGTAGAAATATGAAAAGACAAACATAAAAAATAATAACTACAACAACTTTTCAAGACATAGACAGTAAAATAAGATAGAGACAACAAAAGTTATAAAGCAGGGAGATGAAGTTAAAGAGTAGCGTTTCTATTAGTTTTCTTTTTGTTTCTTTTTTTAGATTTTTTAGTTTCTTTTTGCTTTTAGTTTTTATTATTTGCTTGTTTGCTCATGCAATCAGTGTTAAGGAGTCATCAGTTTAAAATAATAAGATATGAGATACTATTTGCAAAGCTTCATGGTAACCACAAATCTAAAAACATACAATGGATACGCACAAAAAAAAGAGCAAGAAAGTAAAGTACATCACCAGATAAAATTACCTTCATTATACGGAAGACAGGAAGAAAGGAAAGAATATCACAAAACAACCAAAAAACAAATAACAAAATGACAGGAATCAGTCCTTAACTCATCAATAATAACATTTAATATAAATAGACTAAACTCTCCAATCAAAAGACATAGAGTGGGTGAATGGATGAGAAAACAGGACCCAATGATCTGTTGCCTAGAAGAAACACACTTCACCTATAAAAATACACATAACCTGAAAATAAAGAGATGGAAAATGATATTCCATGTTAATGGAAACCAAAAGAGAGCAGGAGTTGCTGTACTTATATCAGACAAAAGAGATTTCAAGACCACAACTATAAGAAGCACCCGGTGGCTCATGGCTATAATCCCAGCACTTTGGGAGGCCAAGGCAGGTAGATCACCTGAGGTCAGGAGTTCAAGACTAGCCTGGCCAACATGGTGAAACCCTGTCTCTAATAAAAATACAAAAATTAGCCAGGCATGGTGGTGGGTGCCTGTAATCCTAGCTTCTCAGAAGGCTGAGGCAGGACAATTGCTAGAACCTGGGAGAAAGGGGTTGCAGCAAGCGAAGATCACACCATTGCACTCCAGCCTGGGCAACAAGAGCAAAACTCCATCTCAAAAAAATAAAATAAAAAGAAGAGACAAAGAAGGTCATTATAGAATGATAAAGGGGTCAATTCATCAAGAGAATATAACAATTGTAAGTCTATATGCATTCAATTCTGGATCACTCAGATATATAGAGCAAGTATTACTAGAGCTAAAGAGAGAGACCGTAATTCAAAAAAGCTGGAGACTTCAACATAGTGCTTTCAGCATTGGACAGATCTTCCAGAAAGAAAATTAATACAGAAACAGCAGACTTAATCTGAAGTGTAGAACAAATGGACTTAATAGATATTTACAAAACATTTCATCCAATGGCTGCAGAATACACAATCTTTTCCTCAGCACATGAATAATTCTCAAGGATAGACAAAACAAGTTTCAAAACATTCAAAGTAATTGAAATAATATCAAGTATCTTCTCTGATAACAATGGAATAAAACTAGAAATCAATAGCAAGAGGAATTTTGGAAACTAAAGAAACCCGTGGAAATTAAACAATATGTTCCTAAATGACCAGTGGGTGAATGAAGAAAATAAGAAGGAAAATGAAAAATATCTTGAAACAAATGAGAATGGAAACACATCAGGGATACAGAGAAAGCAGTACTGAGAGGGAAGGTTATAGCAATAAGTACCTACATAAAAAAAAAAAAAAAAAACTTCAAATAAATACCACGATGATGCATCTTAAAGAACTAGAAAAGCAAGAGCAAACCAAATCCACAATTAGTAGAAAGTAAAAATGATTGAAATGAAGAAAACAAAAATAGATCAATGAAATGAAAACTTGGTTTTATGAAAAGATACCAAAAAATATAAACCTTTAGCCTGACTAACCAAGAAAAATAGAAGACCCACATAAATAGAATTAGAGATAAAAAGCAGACATTGCAACCAATACTGCAGAAAATCAAAGGATCATTACCGGCTACTATAAGCAACTATATGCCAATAAATTGGAAAATGTGGAAGAAATGGATAAAATTCTAGACACATACAACCTACCAAGATTGAATTATGAAGAAATCTAAACAGACTAATAACAAGTATAACAAATAATGAGATTGAAATCATAATGGAAAGTCTCTCAGGAAAGAAAAGCCTGGGATCTTGTGGCTTTACTGCTGAATTTTACCAAACATTTAAAGGCAGATTAATACCAATCCTACTAAAAATATTCTGAAAGGGAGAGAAGAATGGAATACATCCAAACTCATTGTATAAGGCCAGTATTACCCCGATAACAAAACCAGAGAAGGACATATCAAGAAACAGAAAACTACAGACCAATATCCTTGATAAATATTGGTTCAAAAATCCTCAATAAAATACTAGCAAACTGAATTCAACAATACATTAAAAATATTATTTCTCATGACCAAGCGGGATTCATCTCAGGGATGCAAACATTGTTCAACATATGCAAATCAATCGATGTGATACATTACACACATAGAATGAAGGATAAAAAAATGATCATTTCAGTTAATGCTGAAAAAGCACTTGACAAGATTTAATATCCCTTCGTAATAAAAACCCTCCAGAAACTGGGGATAGGAGTAACATAGCTCAAGATAATAAAATTCATGTATGACAGACCCCACAACTAGTATTAAACTGAATGGGGAAAACCTGAAAGTCTTTTCTCTAAGATCTGGAACATGATAAGGATACCCACTGTCACCCCTGTTATTCAACATAGTACTGGAAGTCCTAGCTAGAGCAATCAGACAAGAGAAGGATATAAAAGGCATCCAGATTGGAAACAAAAAAGTCAAATTATCCTTATTTGCAGATGATATAATATTTTATTTATATAAACCTAAGACTCCACAGAAAAACTATTAAAAACTGATAAGCAAATTTAGTAAAGTTGCAGGATACAAAAGCAACATGCAAAAATCAGTAGTATTTCTATATGCCAACAGTGAACAATCTGAAAAAGAAATTTAAAAAGTTAACCCATTTACAGTAGCCACACATAAAATTAAATATCTATGAATTAACCAAATAAGTAAAAGATCTAATGAAAACTAAAACACTGCTGAAAGAAATTGAAGAGGACACCAAAAAATAGAAAAATATTCCATGTCTATGAATTGGAAGAATCAATATTGTTAAACTAAACTATCCATACTACCCAAAGCAATCTACAGATTCAGTGCAATCCCTATCAACATTTCAATGACATTCTTCACAGAAATAGAGAAAACAATTCTAAAATTTATATGGAACCACAAAAGACCCAGAATAGCCAGAGTTATCTTAAGCAAAAAGAACAAAACTGGAGGAATCACATTACCTGACTTCAAATTATACTACAGAGCTATAATAACCAAAACAGCATGGTACTTGCATTAAAAAAAAAAAAAAAAACAGACCAATGGAATGGAATAGAAAATCCAGAAACAAATCTACACACATGCAGTATCCAGAAACAAATCTACACACATGCAGTAAACTCATTTTTGACAAAAGTGCCAAGAAAAATAGAAGACCCAAATAAGGAAAAGACTGTCTTTTCAATAAATGGTTCTGGAAAAATGATATCCATATGCAGAAGAATAAAACTAGAATAAAAATAGAAAGACTGCTAGCTCTTCCATATAGAAAAATCAGATCAAAATTGATTAAAGACTTAAATCCAAGACCTCTAACTATGATACTCCTTCAAGAAAACTTTGGGTAAAATCTCTAGGACATTTTTCTGGGCAAAGATTTCTTGAGAAATACCTTACAAGCACAAACAACCATAACAAAAATGGACAAATGGGATCACATCAAGTTAAAAAGCTGCTGCACAGCATAGAATACAATCAACAAAGTGAAGGGACAACCTACAGGATGGGAACAAATATTTGCAAACTACCCATCTGACAAGGGATTAATAACCAGACTATATAAGGAACTCAAACAACTCTATAGACAAAAGTCTAGTAATCCAATCAAAAATGGGCAAAAGATTTCAGCAGACATTTCTCAAAAGACATGCAAATGGCAAAGAGGCATATGAAAAATTATTCAATATCATTGATTATCAGAAAAAAAAAAAACTACAGTGAGATGGCTGGGAGTGGTGGCTCACACCTGTAATCCCAGCACTTAGGGAGGCCGAGGCGGGCGGATCATGAGGTCAGGTGATCGAGACCATCCTGGCTAACAGGGTGAAACACCATCTCTAGTAAAAATACAAAAAATTAGTTGGGTGTGGTGGCAGATGTCTGTAGTCCCAGCTACTCAGGAGGCTGAGGCAGGAGAATGGCATGAACCCGGGAGGCAGAGCTTGCAGTGAGCTGAGATTGCACCACTGCACTCCAGCCTGGGTGACAGAGGAAGACTCCATCTCAAAAAAACAAACAAACAACAACAACAACAACAACAACAAAAAACCTACAATATGATATCATCGTATCCCAGTTAAAATGGTTTATAGCCAAAAGACAGGCAATAACAAATGCTGGCAAGGATGTGGAGAAAAAGGAACGCTTATACACTGTTGGTGGGAATGTAAATTAATACAATCACTATGGAGAACAGTTTGGAGGTTCCTCAGCAAACTTAAAGTAGGGCTACTCTGTGATCCAGCAATCCCACTGGCTGAGTATAGACCTGAAGAAAGGAAATCAGTAGGGACTCCTATGTTTGTTGTAGCACTGTTTACAATAGCTAAGATTTGGAAGCAAAAGTGTCCACCAACAGACGCATGGTTAAAGAAAATGTGGTACATATACACAGTGGAGTACTATTCAGCTATAAAAAAGAATGAGATCCTGTCATTTGCAACAACGTAGATGGAACTGGAGATCATTATGTTAAGTGAAATAAGCCAGGAACAGAAGGACAGACATTATATGTTCCCACTTATTTGTGGGATCTAAAAATCAAAACAATTAAACTCATGGGCATAGAGAGTAAAAGGATGGTTACCAGAGTTTGGGAAGGGTAGTGGAGGGCAGAGAGGTGGATGGTTAATAGCTACCAAAAAAATAAGAAGAATGAATAAGACCCACTATTTCATGGCACAATAAGGTAACAATAGTGAATAGTAACTTAATTGTACATTTTAAAATAACTTTAAAAGTGTAATTTGGCTGTTTATAACTAAAGGATAAAGGCTTGAGGGGATGGATACCTCATTCCCCGTGATGTGCTTATTTCACATTACATGCCTGTATTAAAACATCTCATGTACCCCATAAATATATACACCTACTATATACCCACAAAAATTTTAAAAAGAAAAATAGAAATGTGCATTTATACTGTCTTTAAAACTTACATTATTTTCCCCAAATCCCTACCCTTACTAGATGTTTTCTTGTGACTCTTTGGTCAATAACTGATTACATAGCCACCTTTGTCTATAAGGGAATCTAGACAAGCTGAGGGCAGGTTTAACAATATTGGCTTAGACAAGTCATGATTTGTCATCACTGGGTGCTGGGCACTTTGGTGCCATCCATGATCTCATTCTCTCAAGTTGTAGTTCTATTAACTAGGAAGATAAAGGGGATTGTATGTTAGGCAAGGAGAAAATAGTGCCAGATATATTGTTCCTTAGCCCTCTCCTCCCACCCCCAGCACATAAACAAAACATACTGTGTACTATGTAGTCTTAATTTCACCTAGAGAAAATCCATTTTCTAATTGTTTACTGTTCTACTCAGTAAGTGAAACTTACTTCTCCGTAACAAAAAAGTTCTTGCTCAATTCTTAACCATAGTCAATTACTTCATTTACATGAATTCATAGCATACCACTGGTTTTCTCCTTCAAACCACAACTGCTGTTTGGAACTGGTATTGAAGTTATTGAGTAAAATTATAAAGAGCATGTAGAAGACTTATGAACCGAGTCTAACTTTACTTAGAGAAGAGGAAAGAGATTGCTGGTCCTGGTTGGGATGTTTTACATTAAAGGCAGGCAGAAGTGCAGAAGGACTGGGGCTCTTTGGAACACAGCTGCCTTTTCTTTTTTGTGAAAGAACCAAATGTGTTACATTTCCATTAAAATGGAAAAGTGGGAACACAAGGAATGAGACTTCATTAGGCTATTAGTTTTATACCTAAAATGTTCATACAGTACACTGTGTCTCTACATACTGCCATACCGACCCATTTATTTTAATACCATCAATGTTTGAACACCAGGAGTTTGATCCTGTGGGATATTTGATTGCACACTTGCAAATACCAGCAAGTGTGGTATTTGCACACTTGCAAATACCAGCAAGCGTGCAAATACCAGCAAGCAAGGTTTATAATTAATCAATTTCAATAATGACCCCCAATTGTTTACCTCTTGTATCCATGTCCTGTGCAGTGTGATTTGCGCTCTTACCATTAAGAGGTGAAATCTCTTTCCTCGCTATTTGAATATGACTGTGCCTGGTGAGTGACACTGAATGAAAGAATGCAGCAGAAGTGATGGTGTGCCAATTCCAAGTCCAGGCTTTACTCTCTTGAGATTCTTGCAAACAACGATGTGTGCAAATCCAGGATGGCCTGCTGGAGGGAGACACGTGAACCATCACCATCTTCACCCTGACCAACAGCCAGCTAATCATTAGATGGGAGTGAGGACATCCTAGGCCAGCCACTGACCTGATGACTGCAGATACATGAGTGAGCTCTGCTCAGATCAGCTAAATATGGCTGGCACCAAAAGAATGACTCAGCTGACCCACAGATTCATGAGTTAAATATGTCCCTTTTGTTTTAAATCACTAAGTGACTTAATGAGTGATAAATGGCATAGGGTTTAAACTATCTTGTTATGAAGAAGAATAGTTGAACAACTTGCTCTGAGTAGAAGTCAATGTAAGTCACATTTTCAATAAAAAATACAGGTTTGTTGTTATATAACTTAAGGTAAATGTGCTGGCCTAAATTATCTTTCCACTCTACTCAAGAGAAATTACAGTCTGTATTTCAAGGTCATTCTGATCAAATTCTCAAAGCCAATAATGTCTCAAAAGTACTTGCAAATATTAATATATTTTATTTGATTTTATTAGTCATATCAAAAATCACTAAATACTTACGAATATTATAATTCTTGAGCTAACTATTTTCCTTTTAAATTAAAACTTTTTAGTTTTAAATATATTACATGTTCATTAAGAAAGAAAAATGCAAAAAAAAAAGTGCCAAGAAGAAATTTTTGAAAAAAAGCCTATAATCCCATTGAGCCACAAAGAATTGTTTGACATTTTAAGCTGACTTAGAGTTTCCCTAAATGGTTTCCAAATACAGACAGGGTCCAACTGGCCTCCTGCAGATAGAAATATACTCTATATGCAAATGAGAAAACTTCTGAATTTAGTCTAAAATATAGTATAGATATCTATCATGCATACACACACACACAAATTCACACAATTACCTCCTCACAGAGGTTCCTCATAGACTTTTTTTTTTCTTTTGGGGGAGGAGGGGTGTTTGCAGCAGTAAATCAGAATAGAAAGCAGCAGCAGTAAAACGTTTTATCACCTTCTGCCTGTGATTTGAGTGCCAAAGATAATTTTCTAAGTAAGTTTTTAATCAAAATTTTGAGGGTTTTGTCACAAGCTGACCCACAAGTCCTAGAATAAAATAATGTCAATAACTATGTTATTTATTTTTTGAGTGCATAGTATACACTAGATCCTCTGTTGCAGTCTCTACATTTATAATTCTGTTTTTCTCTAAATAACACTCTGAGATAGGTAATGTTATTTTTATTATTTCTTTATCTTATAAAGGAAATGAAGCTTAAGAAGGCTGAGACACCATTGAACATTTTATTTTTAGTAAATATTGGGGCAGGGACTTCACCCAATGCAACTCATTACCAGCCTCATTCTGTTTGCCATTCAGCTACAGGGCTTCTGGGGGTCCCAAGATTCCAGAGGGGTGTCATTGTTGAATTTTGTGTGGTTCTATTTAACAAAGAATATAGGATTGATGCAGAATATATCTTATCAATCTTATTATGAAAATTCTTCTATTCAGGGTG
The DNA here is from genome assembly GCF_028858775.2 of Pan troglodytes. NCBI lineage: Eukaryota > Metazoa > Chordata > Mammalia > Primates > Hominidae > Pan > Pan troglodytes. The sequence continues at coordinate 38,694,180 of NC_086015.1, forward strand.
CCTAATACATTAACTAAACATGTGTGATCATAACTATATATATATAAAATTTTGTATTCATATAAAACATCATGTTTTTATGCTTCCTTTGGATGACAGTAGGTAGATCTTATTTCTATAGCCTAAGATCCAAAATGCATAGTAGAAATAATACTGGACATGAAGTTGCATGGACCTGGGTTTAATTTTTAATTCCTACCAGTTCAATGAGATTATGGGCATGTGTGTTTGTTAACTTTCATAGACATTAGTCCAACAATAGATGCAACTCTTAGAACCCTGGAGGTGGATTCTCAGGCACAGTTTTATCTCAACCAGAAATCACAAACCAGTTGACTTAAATTTGCATAATTGCTTGGTTTCAGCATTTAACTTTGACCTATTTGATGTTAAATAATAAAAAAGAAAGAATAAAAAGAAGGAAGGTACATAAAAGGAAGGAAGGCAGGAAAGGAGAAAGGAGGGAGAGATCTTGAACATATGTGGAAGCTCTAGAGATTTCACTTAAACATCTGTGTGTCCAGGTTCTCTTGAAACACAGAATATCAAACAACACAAGCACACATTCCATTAGGCAAAAAACAAGTAGAGAAGTGGCCATTTCCCTAGTTTGGGCATATGATCACTATTGTGTCACATTCTTCACTGGTTCCTTTTATCTCCCAGGCCCTAAGGCTAAGTGGTAAATGTCAGGCATTGCCAAGTGTGTGCCTAACACCTCTTCTGGTGTTCCAGGCCTTAGGGTTTGAGACATAAATCCTAGCTAAATCCAAAATGAGTAAGAAAAGGGTTATATTACTGTCTTACTGTAAGTACAGTACTTTCTCCTTTCCTTAGAATTATTAATTACCATTACTTAGAGAGGTAATTGATCTTTTTTCTGCTGCTCCTCCCAACCCGCTCAAATAGAAATTATTTTTATTTAAAGACTGGCCCTTGGTTTCACAAAAGAAGTACTCTATTGAAGAAGGAATTAGTGAAATCAACAACTATAACCTAATAGTAGTAGTAATAGAAATTTTAAAATCCTCTTAAAGTTGCTGCAAAGGGTGACCCCTCCTTACACTCAAGTTAAAAGAGAATACTAACAGCCTGTCTTCTCTCTGTGGACAGTGGACCTTATCTATACTCTCCACCTCCACATTCCTCAGCATTTATTATGGGCCCAGTGAGTTCCTGCCTGGCTGCAGGGTCACAAGACTGATGATAAGTTTAGGTTGCAAGACATGTTTCTCTCAAGATGTAAGAAATGTTGTAATGCTGCCTTTTTTCCTTGCTTCTATAACTTGCATCCCACCTCACGTAGTTCCTGCCTTAAGATGTTTAAAAGTAGGAAAAGTCCTTTGTTCGGGGTTCAGACTTTCTGGATGTATGTCTGGCTGAGTCAGTGATCACCTTGATTTGATAAACTCTCCTGAACCTTTTTCAGTTTCTCCAGTCTTTGATTGTCCCATAATATTTCTGTGGGCCCATTTGGGATTGGAGATGGCCTATTTTCTATCTTCTTTGCCTGTGGGCTAGAGCCCCAGGATGCAGGAGACCTGGGGTCCTTGGTGCCACCAGGAGAGTTTCAGCCTGGAAGGAGAATGTCCCTCCCTCGTTCCAGAGCCCTCCCCCGACAGCACAAATGGAACTGGTAGAAAGGGTTGCAGGACAGTCACGGGAGCAGCACATAGACATCTGAACCGTGGTAAGGTTTTGGCCCTAAGGCAAGACCTGTCCCATAAAGATGGAAGGGGAGCCTGATCACCTGCCAGGGTATGAGGACTAGTCTGACCTGAGGGGGTTGGGACAATTGGAGAAGGCCATTGATTTGGATGAAACTCACACCCTAACCGACACCAGATGTGGGTGGGGCTCGTGAGTCGGTCAGAAAGAAAAACTGTTTCAGGGATGGGGAGGTGTGTGGAAGTGAGTGAAAGAGATGGTCCTGGGAGAGACCAATGTGGGGCGTGATGTGGGGAGACACAGATCTCTTAGTGTGTACTGTGTGCTCCAAGGCAAGTGTGGGAAAAACCAGACCTATGACACTGCATACGGCCCATAGGACCAGCTCCACAGCTGCAGCTAGCTGTGACAGGCATGCTCCTGGCTAAGCAGAGTCTGAACCTGCTATAATAGGACCTGGTCTGGTCTGTTCAGGAGTGAAAGTGAGAGTGAAAGTGCATCACAAAGGGTGGAATGGGAGGAAAAGCATCAAAGCCTACTCCATTGGAGTGGATGTTAGAGAATTTCAAGAAAGGTTTTAATGGATATTATGGAGTTAAATTAACCCCTCAGAGATTGAGAACTCTCTCTGAAATAGATTGGCCTTCTTTTAATGTTGGGTGGCTGGCCTAAGTAACGATAGACAGAGAGATAATTGGCCTTGTGTTTAGGGTCATAACCAGAGTCAAAAAACAGCCCGGGTACCTGGACCCGTTCCCATACATTGACTCCTGGCTGAGCATCATTCAAACTCACCCCAAGTGGTTACAAGCCTGTTTTGAGACTTCCTGTAAGACCCTGGTAGCTCGTGCCAGATCTGAGGTAGCAAAAGAACCTAAAGGGATGGTGGAAAGAAAGGAAAAGCCTTAAGGAAAACATAAAAAACCTGTTCTGCAGGCCTTGCCCGAGAAGAGGGAGTTTCCACCTCGCTATGTCCCAATCTATCCATCTCTAGCAAGGCCAAGGTAAGATGCTGCACAAGCGGCCCCTGAGGAATCAAGTTCAGAGGAGAGTGAGCCTCAGGCATCACCCCGCAGGGAAGAGTCAGAGCCCCCTACCTATAAAGACTAAAGAAGCACTTCAAGGTGACGGGGCAGGCTGTCTCAGATCCGGCTGCACTCAAGCCATGCAGATGTTTCTCCAGGAGACAAAAAGCCAAATTTATCATGCTAAATAAGGTCAAGTACAAGGAGGGCAATGCCTTTTGGTTTACAAGTCTTTCTCCACCACTAACCTTCTTAACTGGAAACAGCATACACCCTCCTACGCAGAGAAGCCCCAGGCCCTCATGGACTTGATGCGGTCCATCTTTGTGACTCTTAACCCTACCTGGCCTGATTGTCAGCAACTACTTTTAACATTGTTCAATACAGAAGAATGCGGGAGAGTTGCTCAGAGAGCCTTACAGTGGTTAGAAAGCAATGCATCTGAAGGCAAAAATTATGTCAAGTGGTATGCACAGGAGAGGTTCCCAGAAGCAGATCCAAATTGGGATCCAACCAGGCAGAACTGCAAAACCTGCAGAGGTATTTGGAGACACTTCTTGATGGAATAAAGGCTGGAGGGAAAAAGGCAATGAATATGGGAAAGGTCTCAGACATATGCCAAAAGGCTGATGAGAGTCCCAGTGAATTTTATGAAAGACTCTGTGAAACATTCCAGCTTTATACACCATTTGATCTGGAGGCTGTAGGGAATCAATGCATGGTTAATGTGGCATTTGTGGGCCAGGCACAAGGTGACATTAGATGGAAGCTTCAGAAGTTGGAAGGTTTTGAGGGTATGAATATTATCCAGCTCATTCAAGTAGCTACTAAGGTGTTTGTTAATCAAGAGGAGGAAATCAAGAAAGGGGCAAAGTGCATAAGCCAAGGGAAAGGCTGATTTGTTGGCTGCTGATCTGGTTGAAAGAGAGACTGGTTTTGTGAGAGGACGTGGACATGGTCATGGATGTGGTCACGGGAGAGGACAAGCTAGGCCAGGGTTTGAAGGCTGGCCTAGGCTTGAGAGGCATCAATGTGTGAGATGCAAACAGAAAGGGCATTGGAAGGATAAATGTCCAGAAAGAGAAAAGGAAGAAAGCAGCAGCCAGAGACCTGATGCCCAGCCAAAGACTGCAGCCTCTAGCCATTGTTCTAAAGCCAGACGCTGATCTGGTTGGCTTAGCAGGAGTTGAGGAATATAAGGACAGAGACAGACTGGGATCCATCTCTCTAGGCCTCCAGGAACCCCTGGTCTCCATGAAAGTGGGAGGCCAACAGATGGACTTTATGGTAGATACAGGTGCTGAACACTCGGTGGTGACATGGCCCATTGGGCTGCTTTTTAAAAACTATGCTACTATAGTTGGGGCAACCAGACTATCAGAGAAAAGGCCTTTCTGTCAATCCAGAAGGTGTGTCATTGGAGGACAAGAAGTCCAACATGAATTTTTATATTTGCAAAATTGTCCAGTGCCCTCATTAGGAAAAGACTTGCTCCAGAAATTGTAAGGACAAATCTTTACACCAGAAGGGGACATGACTCTAAACCTAGGTCAAAGAAAAGCCATGATAATGACCCTTACTGTCCCAACAACAGAGGAATGGAGACTCTATGAGAGATGCAAAATTTGTAAAGATGCATTTTGACAGTGGGAAAATGAGGCAATATGTGAGGAATTATTTCTCAAGCTGCCAGGGGTCTGGGCAGAAGACAATCCCCTGGGGCTAGCCATAAATCAGGCGTCCGTAGTGGTGGAACTGCTGCGGGGCAATTACCCAATGTGAATCTGTCAGTATCACATGCCAGTAGAAGCCACCCATGGGATTATAAAGCATATAGACTGGCTCCTTAAATTTGGATAATAGAAAGATGTGCCTCTTTTTGGAACACTCCATTGCTACTGGTGTTAAAGCCCTCTGGGGATTACCGGCCACTACAGGATTTGCAGGCAGTAAATAAGGTTGCAGCTACATTATATGCCATTGTGCCCAACCCATATACAATGCTTGGGCAAATTCCTGCTGATGCTGCTGGGTTTATGTGCTTATACATAAAGGATGCATTATTCTGCATCTGACTAGCTCTTGAAAGCCAGGGCATCTTTGCCTTTGAGTGGAGCTCATCACAGTATACTTGAACCAGGCCTCCCAAGGATTTAAATGCTCCCCAACCATTTTTTTGAGGAAGCACTAGCCTCAGACCTGAAGGCTTTCATGCCACCAAGTGACCGCTGTGTCCTGTTTCAGTACATGGATGATTTATTGTTGGCTGCACCCACAAAAGAAGAGTGCGTTCAAGGCACAGAAAGCCTCCTTCGTGTTCTGTGGAAGGCTGGCTATAAGGTATCTAAGGAAAAGGCACAAATCTGTGGCCAAAGAGCAACGTATCTTGGCTTTAACATCTCTCAAGGGCAGTATGAGCTTGGACTTGAGCAAAAAGAGACTGTGTGCGGCATTCCTTGACCTGACACTAGACAACAAGTGTGGGAGTTTATAGGGGCAGCTGGTTTCTGTTGCATTTGGATTCCAAATTACTCGCTCTTGGCAAAAACATTGTATGAGGCTACCAAAGTGGGGGAAAAGGAACCCCTCCTGTGGAGGAAAGAACAGGACATGGCCCTCAAAGAAATCAAGAAGGTTTTGATCCAGATCCCAGCATTAGGACTGCCAGACATGATAAAGCCTTTTTACCTATATGTCCATAAAAGAAAAGGAATAGTTACAGGAGTCTTAGTACAAACACTAGGGTCATGGTATCGGCCCATGGCATATTTGTCCAAGCGACTAGACTTGGTGGCTCTGGGATGGCCACCCTGTTTCAAGGCATTGGCAGCCACTGTCCTGTTAGTGGAAGATGCTAACAAGCTCACATTTAAACAAAGTTTAATAATTTGGGTGCCCCATGCAGTCGTCACCCTGATGGAGCAGAAGGGTCATGGCTGGCTTTCTAACACTAGGATGTTAAGATATCAAGGGTTTTTGTGTGAAAACCTGTATATAACCTTGGAGACTGTGAATGCTCTAAATCCAGCCACACTGCTGCCAATAGAATGGGTGGAGCATAGAAAGTCCCGTTGTGTGGCCCAGGGTATCACTGTTTTGTGGAAACAGTGGATGAAGCTGAAAAGACTTAAAGAACCAGCCCTTAAAGGACCCAGATATTGAATACTTTACTGATGGAAGCAGCTTCGTATCTGAAGGAAGACTGGCTGGATATGCAGTGGTAACACTGAATTCAGTAGCCAAAGCCTGCCCTCTGCCGGTTGGAACTTTGGCCCAAAGAGCTGAGCTAATAGCTCTCAATAAAACATTGCTCTTGGCCAAAGGAAAGTCGGTATACATCTATACTGGCTCAAGGTATGCTTTTGCCACTCTGCATGCCCATGAAGCCATATCTAAGGAAAGAGGATTATTAACAACTGAAGGAAAGGAAGTCAAAAATAAAAAGGAAATAGAGCAGCTCTTAGAAGCCGTATGGGCTCCAAAAGAAGTAGCAGTCATCCATTGCAAAGGGCATCAAACAGGAGGAGGTGATGAGGCTAGAGGAAAAAGAAAGGTGGACAGAGAAGCCAAAAGAGCTGCAATGACAGACGTAACTAAGAAGGAAGAGGAAACCCTTACCACGCCCTTACTGGAGCTTCCCCTTACAGAACCCCCTAACTACTCCTCTAATGAAAAGTCTTGGTTTGAGCAGGAGAGCAGAAGTTACCAGAAAGGAAGTTTGTGGAAGTTCTCAGATGGGAGACTTGCCATCCCAGAAACAATAGCTCCCCAGTTCATAAAGCAATTTCATCAAGAAACGCATATGGGAAAAACCGCATTAGAAACTCGTGTAGGATGGCATTTCTATGTGCCGTGCCTAACTGCCATCACTCGAGCTGTTTGTGAGCAATGTTTAACCTGTGCCCAAAACAATCCACAGCAGGGGCCAACACGGCCCCCAGGGATTCAAGAAACTGGAGCTACACCCTGTGAAAACCTGCTTGTGGACTTTACCTAGCTGCCTCGAGCCAGAGGTTACCGGTACATGCTAATGTTTGTCTGCACTTTCTCAGGGTGGGCCGAGGCATTTCGCACCAGGACAGAGAAAGTTCGGGAAGTAACCAGAATCTTATTAAAGGACTTTATTCCTAGATTTTGACTGCCTCTAACTTTAGGACCAGACAATGGCCCAGCATTTGTGGCAAAAATAGTACAACAGCTAACGCAGATGTTAAAAATCAAATGGAAACTGCCAACAGCTTATCTATCGCCCACAGAGTTCTCAAAAGTTGAAAGAATGAACCAGACACTCAAACAGCTGTTAAAGAAGTTTTGCCAAGAAACTCATCTAAGGTGGGATCAGGTGCTGCCCAAGGTCCTTCTCCGAATCAGGTGCACCCCTACTAAATTAACTGGGTATTCACTCTATGAGAGTGTTCAGCCGACCACCCCCTATCATAACTCAGATAAAAGGGGATTTAAAAGAAATTGGGGGATTAACCTTAAGAAGGCAAATGCAAGCCTTAGGTGAGGCCGTGCAGGAAATACAAGGGTGGGTAAGAGAAAGGATACCTGTTAGCCTCACAGATGCAGTACATCACTTCCAACCTGGAGACTCTGTCTAGATCAAATGATGGAACCCATCCACTTTAAGGCCTTTATGAGATGGTCCCCATATTGTGATCTTGTCTACCCCCACTGCTGTTAAAGTTTCAGATATCACACCTTGGGTTCATCATAGCTGGCTGAAACCAGCAGTAGCCACCTCCCAGGACCAGTGGACCAGTCAACAAAACCCAGACCACCCGACACGGCTGATCCTGCAGTGAAACCAAGCCGCTGCTGACAAGGACAACTGCCCTGCTCTGACCACACTGGAGGCTGGTCGGTCCATGCATGGCTGAAGCTTGAGGAAACATGGAGCCTTGTTCTAGTCACACAACTTGAAGCTGACTAGTCTATGCACAGCCAAAGCCTGAGGAAGTCAACAATGGACAAGAAAATGTGGATTAAATTTACAAACATAGTTATATTCTTACTTGTACTGATTATTTTGCTGTCATGTTATCTTTGCAAATGCTGCCAAACTTGTTATCCAGAAGGGTGCCCATGCATAGTATAAGTAAGTTTAATTATATTAGTAATACTGAAGCCACTGACACTTTCACCTATGGTTATAAAAGGGGACCAGGATGCCTGTCATCACTGTATGATAGTCACACCTTTTCCAGACCAGCTTCTAAAACTCTGTTATACCAGACCTACTATGAGTGTACAGGGACTCCCACAGGAACTAGTGTCTATAACCAGACTAGTTACCTGGTCTGTGATCCTGGAAATGGGCAGCCCCAAGTATGTTATGACCCAGAGTTCTTGCCCTGTGACTTCTGGTTTGAAGTCCAAATTGGCGAACCCCTAATGCCATCATATAGAAACCCCACAGAAACCGGGGTCTGTAAACTTGTAAACAAAACAGACGTATTCCCTTACTCACATAAAGGGCCTGTCTCTGTATATTTTGATGCCCACCAAGCTGTACATCTCAGTAAACTAAATAATATTGGGACCATCTGTAAAATTCTAGGACAAGACAGTCAGCACCAGAGCCGCCAAGGACAGACATACCTCCATCCGAATAATGGCTCTGCAAAAGTACCAACCAGTATCCCAAGATGAGTATGTACCCACTCAAGAAGAAGTAGCTAACTATTGTACTCTTTACTAATTTACATTTGTGTTGAGCACCAAAAAGGAGTAATGAAGAAGGAATTAATGAAATCAACTATAACATAATAGTAGTAGTAATAGAAATTTTAAAATCCTCTTAAAGTTGCTGCAAATGTGACCCCCACTTACACTCAAGTTAAAAGAGAATACTAACAGCCTGTCTTCTCTCTGTGGACAGTGGACCTTATTTATACTCCCCAGCTCCACATTCCTCAATGTTTATTACAGGCCCAGCGAGTTCCTGCACTGTTGCAGGGTCACAAGACCGATAAGTTTAGGTTGCAAGACATGTTTCTCTCAAGATGTAAGAAATGTTGTAATGCTGCCTATGTTTCTTGCTTCTGTAACTTGCTTCTTGCCTCATGTAGTTCCCACCTTAAGATGTTTAAAAGTAGGAAAAGCACTTTGTTTGAGGCTCAGACTTTCTGGACATATGTCTGGCTGAGTCAGTGATCACCTTAATTTAATAAACCCTCCTGAACGTTTTTTGGTCTCTCCATTCTTTGATTGTCCCACAACACTATATTCTAATAAAATTCCTCATTTAAATTATAATTTTGTAGTTGGGTGTGGTGGCATGTGCCTGTAGTCTCAGCTATTTGGGAGGCTGAGGCAAGAGGATCCCTTGAGCTCAGGAGTTCAAGGCCAGTCTGGACAACATAGTGAGAGCCAATCTAAAAAAATTGTTATACTTTCTCTTCTCTAATTGATTCGATCTATATTACTTTTTAGGGCACAGGGAATACTATATTTTAGTTGAACCCATTGAGCTGAGTTAGATGCAATAGGTCAAATATGTTAATGTTCATGCCTTCAAAATTAAAATTCTTTCTACTTCCCTCCTCCAAAATGTGGTATTGGGGCCTATAGATGAGGTGGGTGAAATTAAAGTATCTAGACTTTTTATTCTAGGTGTTCTGATCTCATCAGTGGTGTTTCTGATCTTGCTAGTCTTCTAGGTATTGGTCCCCATTATATGCTTACACAGCTTAAGTTTCCAGACAGTGGTATGCTAGAGCCAACTTGTACTAGCTTATGAAAGCCAGTTGTGTACATCTTGTCCCAACTCTATATTTTGTCATTTTGGCTTGTCACTTGGTAGTTTTAAAGGGCCATGCTTGGAGTATTTATAACCTGGAAATTGGCAAATGCTGTTTCTCTTGAAGAGTTGATTGTTAAATATTTACAAACATACCACTCCCTCCAGATGAAGTGGAATTCACTCTGTGTATTGTCCTCTTCCATTTCCACTGTGGGCTTGTATAACTTGCTTTGACCAGTTTGACATTAGCAAGTATCATGTCAGCAGATTTTTGTTAAGCCTTGCACAATGGAGATCGTCCTCTTTGGAACCTTGTAACTACCATGCTATGAGGAAGCCAAAGTCACATGAAGAAGCCATATGGAAGAGAACTGAGAAACATAGTTGAGAGCTAGAATGAGACCTCAGACATATGACCTAAAATTAGCAATCCCAGCTAGCAGCTGTCAGTGTAAGCTACCTCAGGAGAGGTCCCAGGCAGCTTGGAATAGAGATGAGATGCTCCATTTTACCCTTCCTGAATTCCTAACACACAAAATTGTGAGAAAATAAGCTGGTAAGTTTTGGCATGGTTTCTTACACAGCAATAAAACACTTGAATGAAAATGTTTTTCCAGTTTTTCAGCTTTCTCAAAGTCTCGTGGCTCTTGATAGCTGACTCAATTTTACCTCACATTTTGTTCATATTACATATGTGTCTGAGAATCCTCCATAATTTCCACTTGGTAAATGTCTTAGGCAGTTAAGCCATTTCTCTTCATCTAGATCACCAGCACTCAATTCTTTGGTTGTCCTATGCTCAACAGAACCAAAACACCTCAGAGAAACTAGCCTCTGGTCTTCTAAGAGCAGACCACTCTTACTTGCAGGTATCTTTGATTGCTATACCCAGGTTGATGTGAGGACAGACAATAACACAATAGCTTTCTAGCATCCTCAGAGTGATTTGGGTATAAAATTTCCTGCCTAAGATAACTCACTTGACTTTAAGATACCGTTTAATTTCTGGGCTAAATTTTAAAAATAACCATTTAATGACAACATGTTTGAGAAAAGTCTGAGAAACCTATTCCTTTTCAAATGAAAATGATTTTATGACAGTACAGTCACATACTTTTAAAAAGCTAATTGAGGCTGATAATCTAAATTACTATGCCAGTTATACTGAGAAGTGTAGTCTACAGTAACTTGCATTTGACATGGAGTTGATCTTCTGCTGACTTGATCAATAACTTAGCAGCCAAACAGGTGGCTCTATTATCTTACTTTGATGCTAAGAATTGGATTTTAATCAGATTTTAATTAGTTCCATGGATAAAATCAATTTGGACATGAGTTTGACAGTGCTACTTTAAATCTAACATTATGAATTAGAAATATTGGACATGATTTCTGTAATGTGAAGATTTTAATGCAACCTTATTTTCCCATTCTTTGGGTTCATGATTTTAAAGTATACTAAAAAAAAAACTTGGAGAATCTTAGAAATATTAAACACTGTTTTTTTCTGTTGTTCTTACTATTTTAGGCCTTTGGATGGGAGGCTAATGATACCTCACTGTGGTTTTAATTTGCTTTATCTTGATGACTAATAAAGTTCAGCACATTTTCACATGCTTACTGACCATTTGGATATCCTCTTTTATAAAGTTGCTATTCAAACTTTTTGTTTTTTTTTTTTCTATTTAATTACCTATTTGGACTGACTTCTAACATTTTTTATATATTTTAGATAAGAGCCCTTTTTCAGATAGATATATTGCAATTATGTTATATATGTGGCTTATGTTTTTCCTCTCTTAATGGTATCTATTGAAAATTGAACTATATTAATAAAATCCAGTGTATCAGTTTTTATGATTTGCACATCTTTTTTCTGTTTGAAAAATCTTTGCTTATTCCAAAGACATAAAGATATTCTCCTATGCTTTCTCCTAAAATAATTTCTTTATATTTCACATTTAGATCTGCAACCCATCTGTAATAGCTTTTTTTTTTTAATGGTTTGAGGTAGGGAACCAAGATTTTTTTTTTTTTTTATTCAACAAGGATATTCAGTTCATCCAGTACCATATTGGAAAGGCCACACTTATGCCACTGCTCTGTAATATTCCCTTTGTCATAAGTCAATTGACAGAGAGCCATTTAAGTGTGGTTCTCTGCACTCTATTCTGTTTCAGAGTCCTTTTGTATCTCCTTATGCCAATATCATTGTCATAATTGCTGTAACTATATAATGAGCCTTGATATCGTGTAGTATGCTTAATTATTTTTGACATTTATATATATATTTTCTTTTTGTTTTTTATTTTTAAATTGACATATAACTATACGTATTGAAGGAGTACAGTGTGATATTTTGGTACATATATTCATTCTCTAATATCAAATCAGCTAAGGAGAGGAGGGGGAAGAGGGAATGGGAAGAGGATAGTCAATTGGTATAAAGTTACAATTAGGAGAAATAAGTTCTGATGTTCTTTTAGAACTGCTCCTGCTGGTCTATGGATTGCATTTTGAGTTGTGAAAGGCTTTTTTTTTTGAATTTACAGATTATATTAATTTATTTATTTGTATTATTTATTATTTTTATTTCCATAGGTTTTTGGGGAACAGGTAGTATTTGTTTACATGAGTAAGTTATTTAGTGGTGATTTGTGAGATTTTAGTGCACCCATCACCCGAGCAGTATACACTGAACCCAATTTGACTAAAGGTCTTCTTAAAATGGCATCAGGACCCATTAGGTGGGTCCTAATTCAATATGACTTGCATCTTTATGAGGAGATTAAGATACAGATACAGCGAGGGAAGACCATGTAAAGACATAGAAGATAAACATCTGCAAGCTAAGGACAGATGCTTCAGAAGAAACCAGCCCTGCAGACACCCTTGATCTCCAGAACTATAATACATTTCTGTTGTTTAAGCTGACCAGTCTGTGGTACTTTGTTACAGCTCCAACAAGGTAATACAACTATTGTTACTTTCTTGTTCAATAATTTCAAAAATGCATTTTTCAATATGTACTCGAGGCTCACTGGGTCACATTGGGAATATATATATATTCCCTATGTATGTGTATATATACAAAATTATTTTTAATCTTTTAATATGTTGGCTTCATATTTTGGTCACTGTAGCTTTGGATTATTTTATCATTTTATTAATTCACCTTTATTTAGAGTGTCAATCTTAAGTTTTCAATGAGATTTTAATATACCTATTGATAAAAGAAGAAATAGGTATAATTAGGGTGAACAAAAAGAAGTTGTTTGGACAAAAAATATAGAGTAGACAAAAGACATGAGTATCCAAGGTCATGAATACTGTAATAGCAGAGAACGGAGGCAGCCTGTCAGGTAACACTGAGCAGGAACCAAACAACAAACTAAAACTTTACATATGTGTCACTTGGGGATTTTGTTTTGTTTACATGTGGATTCTGAATCAGTAGCTCTGGAGTGGTGCCTACGAATTCAGGTGACATGGCTGCTGCTGGTCTACTGATTGCATTTTGAGTTCCAAAAGGCTAGATTATCTGCTTCTTCATACTTTTATCGACTTCCTAGCATTCTCTGGTGCAGACCTGTTTCTTCTACTTGGCTCACACTCATCTCATTGATGTACTTGCAGCTACTGTACATTTTGCCCTCATCTTATTTGCTTAAGTTATACTTGAAAGACTTTTATCTTTCCTGACCCAAGTGAAACTATTTTGTCAATCTGAGTGGGTTTAATAGCATTTCCTGGTGCTATCTCCAGCACCATTCTATGTTGCCAGTCCTCTTCAACGAAACCAGAAGTCACTTTCTGTTTATTTCCAATATAATTGGGCTGCACTTAATGAAAACCTGACATACAATTCTACAATTTTAAAAAGGTTACTTTAAAAAAAGGTGTATATATATATATTTATATATATATTTATATATATTTAGATATATTTAGATATATATTTTTATATATTTAGATATATATTTTATATATATTTATATATATATAATGATGAATTTAGAGGAAGATGTGAAAGTTATTGAAAAATGAATAATGTCAGATATTCTAGCAGAAATACAAAACATTACTATTTAATAGTGAACATCCTAGCTTTCGTGTTGTAATTATTATATAAGAAGCTATTCCTAACATTTTAGTTATTTGTCATTAAAACTCAAAAATTTATTGAGTTAATATGCTATTAGGCAAAGAAATATAGGTTTCATTGTATATAAGTAATATCTTTTGAAATAAATAGTTATTGATATGCATCATCAACTCTTTTGACATTTATCTCAATAATGAAGAATAAAAATGGAAATAACTGACATTTTAACTCACTAGTTATTATAGTTAACTGATATTTTAACTCATATATGTATAATTATATATATATTTAACTCATATCTATATATAACTCATAATTTTAATCATAATAACTATATTTTGAAGTCTTAACCCCAATATGATCATATTGGGGGGTGGCTTTGAGAGGTAATTAGGTTTAGATAAAATCATGATGGTGGGGCCCCCCTGATGGGATTAGTGTTCCTATAAGAAGAAGAAAAAATTGATCTCTGTCTCCCTTCTTCCCTCTCTCTCTCTCTCTCTCTGCCATGTGACAATACAGTGAGAAGGCAGCAGTTTTCAAGCTAAGAAGAGGACCCTTATCAAGAACCAAATCTGGTGCCATCTTGATGTTGAAATTCCAGTGTCCCAATCTGTGAGAAATAAATGTCTTTTGTTTTGAGTTGTGGAATCTATGGTATTTTGCTGTAGCAGTTTTAGCTGACTAACACAGAAATTGGTACCACAAGTGGGATGCTTATTTAACAAATACCTAAAAATGTGGAAGCAGCTTTGGAACTAGGTAATGGGTAGAGCTTGGAATAGTTTTGAGGTACATTATAGAAATGTACACAATGAGGACAATTATGATGAGAGCTCAGAAGAAAGGAGTTGTAGAGAAAGTTTACATCTTATATATAAGTAGTCATAGACAGAATAATGATAGAAATGTGGACAATAAAGCCCATTCTAGTGATATCTTATACAGGTGTGAGGAACATGTTATTAGACAATGAAGAAAAGGCAATCCTTTTCATAAAATGGCAAGGAACTTGGCTGAATTGTATTCATGTTCTAAAGTTTTATAAGAGATAGAACTTTCAAGCAATGAAATTGGATATTTAGCTGAGGACATTTCTAACCAAAGCATTGAAGGAGTGACTTGATTCCTCATGATTGTTCATAATAAAATGTGAGAAGTTAAAAATAGATTGAAGAAGGAATGGCCAAAAAATATTTGTAAAATTCTGAGCCTATGCACATTGCAAAAATTGAGAAAACTTGTTTGGAAGATAACCTCAAGTGTGTAGCTGAACAACTATTTGATAAAAAAATTTCTGTGGGTATGAACTATAAACCTAATCAGCCATCTCAACAGAAACCAGAAAGAGATACCTCGCAAGAATTGGACCACGCCTGCACACTGATAATGAACTCCCAGCCTCCATAACTGTGAGAAATAACTTTCTGTTATTTAAGCCACCCAGTGTATGGATTGAAATTGCTTTCTCCAGCTTTCTTCTGAAATATACACATTGAACTCAGCATAATATTTGCTTCTAACTGGCATCATTTAATGTTGTGTGCCAGGGGACCCTCCTATTCTTAGTGTATATTAATTTTGGTTATACAGAAGGGGGCTCTGTGAATCTTGACTTCCTGCCAGTACAATCAAATGTGAACTGTGGTAATGGAAAGCAAATGTTACCTTCAGAATTCTAGTAAGGAAGGTATTACTTACAACTTGTTTAAAAAGTAAGTTATGTTTTAGTTTAATGATGACAAACATCTTTAGTGGTTACAGGATCTGAAATGAGCACCCAGTTAGTATTCTGCTCTTTCCTGGTCCATGCACAATGCAATTTCAAAATTTCATTTTTTAACAGCTTCATTGTTATTGATTACATCATGCCTCTACCCTTCATATGTTGAAGCCCTAACCCTCAATGTGACTGTATTTGAATTTAGGGCCTTTAATGAGGCAATTAAGGTTACATTAGGCCATGAGGTAGGGCCTAGTCTGATAGTACTGGTGTCCTTCAAGAAGAGAAATAGATACCAGTGATCTCTCTCCTTTTGTGCATGCACAGAGGAAAAGCCAAGTGAGAAAACAGAGAAGGTGGCTGTCTATAAGCAAGAAAGAGAGGCTTCACCAAAAACCAACTGGACAGCATTCTCATTCTGATCTTGGACATCTAGCATCTAAAACTGTGAGGCATACATTTCTGTTGTGTAAAACTCCCAGCCTGTTTTGTTATGACAGCCCTAGCAGATGAATATGCCTACTTTCCACATTTTATTAATTTTAGAATGACTCTTCTTTCTTTTGAAAGCAACTGTTGTGAAAAGTTGAGAGTAAAAGCAAGTGGAGATGGAAAGAAAATGACTAAGAAAATAAGCTTGTTCTTAAACTCTGGCTTGTATTTACTATACAATAAGCTAGAGTATTTACTACACAAGAAGATACCTACAGACTGCTGTGGTTGCACAAAAGTCTGATTGTAAGGTTTTCTCTTGGGCTGAAATATTTCTTATCCTTCTGCCCCATCATGTATAGGGAGCTAATTATAATTTATAGTCAGAATGTATGTGGTATAGTCAGCTTATATACATTATACATATATGAATATTCATATTGTTTATTAACATATTTAACTAATTTTCACATTGGAATAATTTTTGACATATTTGCTAATGTATCTCTCCCCTCCAAGATACACAGACACCACAGACAAAGACCACACACACATTCACATACACTTAAAACCCTTTTAGGGCCAGAATTTTGTTCTTTTCTTCTTTTCCTTCCTTTCCTTTCCCTACCTTCCTTCTTCCCCTTTCCCTTCCCCTCCCTCCCTCCCTTCCTCCTTCCATCCTTTCCTTCCTTCCTCCCTCCCTCCTTCTCCCTTCCCCCTCCCCTCCCTTCCCTTCCTTTCTTTTTCTTTCTGCCTTGCCTTTTCCTTTCTTTCTTCCTCTTCTTTTCTTTTCTTTTTTTTTTGAGACAGAGTTTCGCTCTTGTTGCCCAGGCTGGAGTGCAATGGTGCGATCTCAGCTCACCACAACCTCCACTTCCCGGGTTCAAGCGATTCTTCTGCCTCAGCCTCCCTAGTAGCTGGGATTACAGGCATGCACCACCACACCCAGTTAATTTTGTATTTTTAGTAGAGATGAGGTTTCTCCATGGTGATCAGGCTGGTCTCAAACTCCCAACCTCAGGTGATCCACCCGTCTCGACCTCCCCAAGTGCTGGGATTACAGGCATGAGCCACTGTGCCTGTCCAGAGGAGCTTTCTAATACATAGTTGAATAACAAAATGAATAAATAAATAAATCATACTCCAGTTAAATCTGCTGGAGAGATTTCAAAGTATGTGACCTGCATGAAACAGGTCTAACAATGCAACAGAGTATGATGAACTTGAATAATTTGGTGGGACAACCATGACAATGTTATGACTCTTGATGTGAATCCTACTATTTTCAATGTTTATTATGAAAAGGCCATGACTAAAAAAGCCCTGAAAATTAGCTTGCCAAAAGCTACATAATTTAGGTATACTTTATTCATGTTCAAATACTAAATTGTTATTTCATTAATACTTGACCTTAGGTCAAACACATTAGCCTGCCAAGTAAAGTCTATGTCAGTCAAGGTCCCATGTTCCCCCTAAAAGATTTATAGAATTGTGTGGTGCCCCAAATAAATATCATTTCTAAGGTCTTCTCTTTTTCTCCATCTGTTTATCTGTCATCTGTCTCTCTCTCTTTTTCTCTTAAAAAGAAAATTCTCAAGATGCTATCAAAACGATTAAGTTTTATGCAACAAGAACAGCATTGCGATGTTAGTTGCAAATTATATTAGGACTAGGGCATCAACATGAATCAATCTCTTGTTTTACTCTTTATAATGTAACTGTAATGAACAATTAATCTTTGCATGTTTTTTTCTCCAGTGGAATTAATGCTTAGGCTTGTGTAGAGCTCCCCTCCATACAATAAAGATATACTCTTTTTACTTCTGTTTCAGTTGAACTCCTTTATAAATCCTTAATAAAGGAGATGCTGATTATGGGATTAAATATTTAATGTTTTTTGCCTATCTGGAATTTCTTTCTCTGAATTCAACAATAGGGTAAGAACCCTAATAAAATAATCTCTTTTACAGAACACCTGTTCCAGGAACTACAGTAGTTTCTTTATATATGGGAAACAATTTAATCCTCATACCCACACAGGAAGTTGAGCATGAGTATCTCCATTTTCCAGATAAAAGACTGTGAGGACTATGCACATGGTCACCCAGGTTGGAAATGCTAGAGCTGGGATCAATATCCAGATCTGTCTGGCATCCTTTTCAGTCTAAATACATAAAAGAAGTATTTCATGGGGATACAGTGAGGTGTCACTAATATATTAGGTGTCATAAGGTTTAGATTTATGATGAATTTAGCCCCCACTTTGCAAAGTTCCATTTAAAAAAAGAAGTTGTAATGAATTATTGTCATAACCTTGCTATTCACTGAGTACTTCTTTTGGTGTGCCTGGAAAAATGGGTTAAGCACTTTACATGCATTAGTTCATGTGATCCTCAGAAGAAATTACGTAGGTGCTTTTATTTGTATTTGACAGATGAAATAAGTGCAACTCAGAGAAGTTTATCAACTTGCTCCAGGTTACACAACTTTAAGTGGCAAAGTTGGGGCTCAAACCAGAGCCACATCCTTAACCACCACCCTTTTCTGTAACACAAGCTCAGAATCCACTTAAAAACTGTTTTTTTACAGTTTTATCAGAGCCTAAGATCAGCCCTGGGAATGAAAGGACTGAGGCTGGAAGTAGGGCTGAGACAGTGTTGTGTTTCTTTTTTCTTTGGTACAGAGTCTCGCTCTGTTGCCCAGGCTGGAGTGCAGTGGCGTGATCTCAGCTCACTGCAGCCTCCACCTCCCGAGTTCAAGCAATTCTCCTGCCTCAGGCTCCAGCATAGCTGGGATTACAGGTGCATGCTGCCACACCCCGCATTTTTTTTTTTTTTTTGTATTTTTAGTACAGATGGGGTTTCACCATGTTGGCCAGGCTGGTCTTGAACTCCTGACCTCAGGTTATCTGCCTACCTCGGCCTCCCAAAGTGTTGGGATTACAGACGTGAGTCACCGTGCCTCCCTGGTGTTGTCTTTCTACTAAACAAGCAAAAGAGGAAGACCTTCAGCATACAGTCTTTATGGTAGTGTATGCACCACAGTAAAGGAAAGTTTTTACACTTATTTTCACTTTGTGTGCAATGAATGTCAATTGGGAAGACTGTTTTTATAGGCGCATAGACGCAACCTCCAGACTGGTAAAGTCATAGGGCCATGCTAACTCTTGAAATCTGAGAAATCCATTTTGTCATTCTAGGTAGTCATCAGAAATTTCAAAACACAGACCTTGTCCTCATTCTTGCTTTTGGGGAGAAATGTTCTTTGTATTCATTCCAGAAGCACATAGTCATTTTTCATTATTTAAAAATGTTTTACAGGGTCACGTTAACATTCTGCAATGTCACATCAACATTTTAAAAATATTTTTTAAGCAACCAGCTCTCTTTATGGAGGTATTTGTCAAGAGGAAGTTCTGTTTTGTCACTAAATTCTTGTCACCCATGCAGATACTTTATTGGGTGATTTCCCACTACTTCTCCCATTCTATTCTTTCTCAAGCATCATTATCATGAGTATTTTATTTAGGATCTAGTAGTTATCTTTTTTTTTCTTTTCTATATCCGAACCTTAGAGTAGGGCTGTCCAATATAGTAAATTTAAATTTAAATTAATTTAAATTATATAAAACAAAAAATTCAGTGTCTCAGTTTACTAGCCATGTTTAATGTGTACAATAGCCTTATGTGGCTTGTTGCTGCAATATTGAACATTGCAAATATATTTATTTTATTTCTAAAAGTTCTAGTTGTTAGCTTTAGAGCTTTGATTTCCTAAAAAAGATATCTCTTAATGAATATTGCAGTAGATTGCATTAATTTTCATGATATATCTTGTACCTCCATTGTATGTCTCTCCATGGAGTTCCCTGAATATGATGCCATTCCTTGCAAAAGGATTGTATATACCTTTGCCCCATTGTCATCAAACTTGAATAATGGCTTGCTTTGTCCAATGAATTATAAGCACTAGTGATGTGTGTAACTGATAAGAGAAAGCTTTAGTGGCCAGTGTATACTTCGCCACAATATCTTTTCCCTCTGTCGTGAGAACAACACTGTTTGAAAATAGAGTTTCTTCTGAGTCCCTGAATTAAAGTGGCACTAAACAGATTGGAACACATCCATAATTAATATTTAATGTGGAAGAAAATAACCCTTTATTGTTACAATTACTACTTTATGTATCATTTATTATCACATGATAACTTGACATAAGCTGACTGATACAAATATGGACACTTTTCAGTATTCTAGAGATGAAAACAGGGATACTAAGTGTTTTTCATCAGTGATATTTTGTACAGGGCTGGGCTCCAAGCCAATGTAACAGTAATAAACCATACAGAAAACACAGCTGCCTATCAAGTTCACATATCATCCAGAGAACAAAAGCTATGCCTCCGGGTGAATTGGTAAAACCATGTAATAGGACGAGAGCTAGTATTTTTGGATTTCATTCTATTATCAAGTGCCCAGAATCTGAGTGGTTTTATCCCTAGGGTGTGAATAGTCCTCAGATGAAGAGCTCTCTGTGCTAAATGTGCTTTCTGCAGTCGAGTGACTCCATTTATACTAATAACTTCTCTGGTGTCTGCAAGGGAGAGGTTTCTCTCTTCTTATTTCTAGGGTATTTGTCCTACAATTTCAATACTACTTTTACATTTTGCAGTTAAAATAGGGGAGTAATGACAAGTATGAATACACAATAAGTGATTGAAGAGTTAGGAATAAAGTAGGTTATTAGTTAGTGACCTGCCCTGCCTGAAGAGATGTGGGAGATGAGGGGACTCAAATTTTCAGTTTAATATTTTATTTTGTTATGTGTATTTTGATGCTTGGATTTGTGTATTGAATGAAAAGAAAAAATTAAAAATTGTCATTCCTTGCAGATTAGATCCTGCTATCCATAGTGACTTAGATAATGTTTAAATAAAGAAAGTAACCTATGGAGAGTTAGAGACCCATTTAAATGTCTTGTGTGTCTTAGTCAATAGAATTTTGAGATCATCAATGATACATCTCTCTAAAAATGAATTCTGGAGCTAAAATACCCAAAAGAAAAGACTATTATCCCATAAGATTGAAAGGGCACTGGCCTAAGGATGTCCTGGCACTGATTTTAACAGCATATTAAAATTCCCCCATATTGGGGGAATAAATTCCTGTATATGGCCTCTACCCTTCTAGTTTGCTTAGATGAGATCAGTGGCTCTAACTTGTGGGTGGATTTTAAGAAAATCATCTGTGCAGTTTAGAAATACATATATCATATGCCTAGGTATAAAAAATATGTAAGACTTCACCTGGAAACTAACAAAGTTTATCAATACATTGAACCAAATTTTTGTACATGCTTGAAAATGAGGTAGTATTCATCTAAACCACATTGTCTTAAAATAAGATGCTAATTGTTATGCCCAGGGAAACTGCTAATAAAATAAGTAAAAATATATAGTACAAGAAAAAGTAAGGACATTAAAATGGGATTCTAGAAATTATTTTACAGAGACAAGGATAAAAATTGAGGGATAGAGGAACAAAGGCATAAGATATATAGAGAATAAAAAGCAAAATGGCAGATATAAGTACTATCTTATAAGTAATTATATTAAATGTAAAGTGATCAAACATTCCATCAAAATGTAGAAATTGGCAAAATGGATACAAAACAATGATCCAAATTATGCTTCTTATAACAGACACACATTATATTCCAAGACACAAATAGGTTGATATTAAAAGCCTGAAAAAGATATACCATGAAGACAGCAACCTAGAGAGAACTGGAATCACTATACTAATGTCAGAAAAAATCAACTTTAAGACAAAAATAGTATTAGAAGAAAAAGGGATATTTAGGATGATAAAAGGATCAAGCAAAAAGAAAGATTTGAAAATTATAAACATCTATGCACCTACAAATAGAGCCCCAAATACAAGGAGCAAAACCTGAAAGAATTGAGCGGAGGAAAAGACAATTTCATAATAATAGCTGGATATTTCAATACTTCACTTTCAACAATAGGTAGAATAATTAGGAAAAATTTAACAGGGATGTATATATTTTTTTGAAAAGTGTCCATTTATGTCCTTTGCCCACTTATAACAAGTATATGAAAAAAAAGCTCAGTAGCACTGATCATTAGAGAAATGCAAATCAAAGCCACAATAAGATACGATCTCATACCAGTCAGAAGGACTATTATTAAAAAATAAAAAAATATCAGATGCTGGCAAGGTTGCAGGGAAAAGGAAATGCTTATAAACTGTTGATGGGAATGAAAATTAGAGCAACCAACGTGGAAGACAGTGTGGCAATTTCTCAAAGATCTGGAGTCAGAAATACCATTTGACCTAACAATCCCATTATGGATATATACCCCCCAAAATGTAAATAATTCTACCATAAAGACACATGCACATGTATGTTCATTGGAGCACTGTTCACAATAGCAAAGACATCGAATCAACCTAAATGCTCATCAATGGGAGACTGGATAAAGAAAATGTGGTACATATACACCATGGAATACCATGCAGCCATAAAAAAGAATGACATCATGTTCTTTTGCAGGAACATGAATGGAGCTGAAGTCTACCATCCTTAGCAAACTCACCCAGGAACAGAAAACCAAATACTGCATATTCTCACTTATAAGTGGGAGCTAAATGATGGACACAAAGAGGGAACAGACACTGGTGCCTACTTGAGGGTGGAGGGTGGAAAGAGGGAGAGGATCAGAAAAAAATAAGTAATGGGTACTAGGCTGAGTACCTGGGTGATGTGATAGTCTACACAACAAAACTCCATGATACATACCTGCACATGTACCCATGAACCTAAAATAAAGGTTAAAAAAAGTAAATATTTTGCACACAATCTAAAAAAATATTCAACAGGGAAATAGAAGACTTGAATAGCACTATAAATCAACTAGACCTAACAGATATTGTATTAATCTATTTTCATGCTGCTCATAAAGACATACTTGAGACTGGATAACTTATACAGAAAAAGAAGTTTAATGGACTCACAGTTCCATGTGGCTGGAGAGGCCTCAAAATCATGGTGGAGAGTGAAACGTGTGTCTTACATGGTGGCAGGCAAGAGTGAATGAGAGCTAAGGGAAAGGGGAAATGCCGTTATAAAACCATCACATCTTTTGAGACTTATTCACTACCATGAGAACAGTATTGGAGAAACTGCCCCTATGATTCAATGATCTCCCACTGGATGGATCCCTTCCATAATATGTGGGAATTATGGGAGCTACAATTCAAGATGAGATTTGGATGGGGGCAGAGCTAAACCATATTATTCCAAGCCTGGCCCCTCCCAAATCTCATGTCTTCACATTTCAAAACCAATCAATGCTGGGGCATTGGTGGTATAGTGGAGAGTATAGCTGCCTTCAAAACCAATCTTGCCTTCCCAACAGTCCCTCAAAGTCTTAACTCATTTCAGCAGTAATGCAAAAGTCTACAGTCCAAAGTCTCATCTGACACAAGGTAAGTCCATTCTGCCTATGAGCCTATAAAATCAGAAGCAAGATAGTTACTTCTTAGATATAACGGGGTACAGGCATTGAGTAAATACACCCATTTTAAATGGGATAAATTGGCCAAAATGAAGGGACTAAAGGCCCCATGCAAGTCCAAAACCCAGCAGGGCAATCAAATCTTAAAGCTCTAAAATGATCTCATCTGGCTCCATGTCTCACATCCAGGTCACACTTCTGCAAGAGGTAGGTCCCATGGTCTTGGGCAGCTCCACCCCTGTGGCTTTGCAGGGTACAGCCCCACTCCTGGCTACTTTCACAGGCTGCTGTTGAGTGTCTGGCTTTTCCAGGTGCACTGTGCAATCTGTCAGTGGATCTAGCTTTCTGGGATCTGGAGGATGGTGGCCCTCTTTTCACAGCTCCACTAGGCAGTGACCAAGTGGGGAATCTGTTTTGGGGGCTCACACCCCACATATCCCCTTCTGCACTGCCCTATCAGTGGTTCTCCTGAGGGCTCCACCCCTGCAGCACACCTCTGCCTGGACATCCAGGTGTTTCCATACATCCACTGAAATCTAAGTGGAGGTTCCCAAACCTCAATTCTTTACTTCTGTGCACCTGCAGGGCCAAAACCACTTGTAAGCCACCAAGGCTTGGGGCTTGCATCATCTGAAGCTATGGCCTGAGCTCTACATTGGCCCCATTTAGCCATGGCTGCGAATGGAGGGCACCAAGTTCTAGGCTGCACAGAGCAGGGGGTCCCTGGGTCTTGCTCAGGAAACCATTTTTTCCTCTTAAACCTCTAGGTCTGTGATGGGAGGGGCTGCCACAAAGGTCTTTGACATGCTCTGGAGACATTTTCCCTATTGTCTTGGTGATCAACATTTGGCTCCTTGTTACTTATGCAAATTTCTGTAGCTGGCTTGAATTTCTCCTCTGAAAATGGGTTTTTCTTTCCTACTGCATCATCAGGCTGCAAATTTTCCAAACTTTTATGCTCTGTTTCCCTTTTATTTTTATTTATTTATTTATTTTTTGAGACAGAGTTTCACTCTTGTTGCTCAGGCTGGAGTGCAATGGCACAACTTTGGCTCACCACAACCTCCGTCTCCTGGGTTCAAGTGATTCTCCTGCCTCAGCCTCCCAAGTAGCTGGGATTACCGGCATGCACCATCATGCCTGGGTAATTTTTTATATTTTTAGTAGAGACAGGGTTTCTCCATGTTGGTCAGGCTTGTTTCGAACTCCTGGCCTCAGGTGATTCACCCACCTCAGCTTCCAAAACTGTTGGGATTACAGGCATGAGCCACCACACCCGGCCTCTGCTTCTCTTTTAAAACTGAATGCTTTTAACAGCACCCATGTCATCTCTTGAATGCATTGCTGCTTAGAAATTTATTCTGCCAGATACCCTAAATTATCTCCCTCAAGTTCAAAGTTCCACAAATCTCTTGAAAAGGGGCAAAATGCCACCAGTCTCTTTGATAAAACATAGCAAGAACCACCTTTACTCCAGTTCCCAACAAGTTCCTCATCTCCATCTGAGGCCATCTCAGCCTGGATTTCATTGTCCATATCATTACCAGCATTTTGGTAAAAGCCATTCAACAAGTCTCTAGGAAGTTCCAAACTTTCCCACATTTTCCTGTCTTCTTCTAAGCCCTCCAAACTGTTCCAACCTCTGCCTGTTATCTCATTCCAAAGCCACATCCACATTTTCAGGTATCTTTACAGCAGCACCCCACTCCCAGTACCAATTTACTCTATTAGTCCATTTTCATGTTGCTGATAAAGAAATACCCAAGACTGGATAATTCATAAAGAAAAAGAGGTTTAATGGACTCACAGTTCCGTGTAGCTGGGGAGGCCTCACGGACATGGTGGAATAGCAAGGGAAGTCTTACCTGACATCAGAAAAGAGAGAATGAGAGCCAAGGGAAAAGGGAAACCCCTTATAAACCATCAGATCTCTTGAGACTTATTCACCACTACTTACTCCCCCAGAACAGTATGAGAGAAACTGCCCCTATGTTTCAATTATCTCCCACAAGTTCCCTCCCAAAACGTGGGAATTATGGGAGCTAACATTCCAGATGAGATTTGGGTGGTGATAAAGTCAAACCATATCAGATATCTATAGAACACTCCACTGAACAATAACAAAATACATACTCTTCTGTGTGAGAAAAGATATGGTCAGTGGCTCATTCTTTCAAGTGCACATGAAACATTCTGCAGGATAGTACATATGCTAGGCCATGAAGGAAGCCTCAAAAAATTCAAAACAATCTGAAATAAAATAATTACATAAAGTATGTTTTCTGACCATAATAAAGTTACATTAGAAATCAGCAGCAGAAAAATTTGATATTGGATAGAGATGACCAAATAAGGAACTCATTGCATATGTTATTCTCATGGCCAACAGACTCCTAATTTCATGTGAATATCTCTTCCTTTGAAAATTTTTCATATCTATGTGTGTGTGTGTGTATATATATATTTTTTAATGTATATAAATATATAAAATTTTTATTTATAAAAATTATATCTAATTATATATAAATATAAATTTATATATGTATATTATATATAAATATAATATATAAAAATGTATGTAATATATAAATATATAAAATATAAATATATATAAATCTATAAATATATATAATATATATTACATATAAATATATACAAATTTTATATATATAAATTTTATAATATATAATATATAATATATAAATTTCATAATATAATATATAATATATTATACATACATATATAAATTATATATAAGTATGTATAATATATAAATAAATATGAATTTATATATTTATATATTATACAGAAATATAAATTTATGTATATTTATATATAATATATAGATATATAAATTTACATATATTTCTATATAATATATAGAAATATAAATTTATAAATAAATATATAAAACATACAAATATATATAAATTATATTTATATATTTACATATAAAAATTGTATATATATTTATATACAAAAATATATATTTTATATATTATATATATACATATATAATAGATATATTATATATATATAATAGATATATTATATATATGATAGATATATTATATATATGATAGATATATTATATATTGATACATTTATTATACGTATTTATATATAATAGATATATTTATATATTTATATATATTTCTATAGAATAGATATATTTATGTATCTATTATATATATTTATATAGAATAGATATATTTATATATTTATTATATATATTTATATAGAATAGATATATATATATTTGTTATATATTTATATAGAATAGATATATAGATATATTTATTATATATATTTATACAGAATAGACATATAGATATCTTTATTATATATATTTATATAGAATAGATATATAGATATCTTTATTATATATTTATATAGAATAGATATATAGATATATTTATTATATATATTTATATAGAATAGATATATAGATATATTTATTATATATATTTATACAGAATAGACATATAGATATCTTTATTATATATATTTATATAGAATAGATATATAGATATCTTTATTATATATTTATATAAAATAGATATATAGATATATTTATTATATATATTTATATAGAATAGATATATAGATATATTTATTATATGTATTTATATAGAATAGATATATAGATATATTTATATTTATATAGAATAGATGTATATAGATATATTTAATATATATATTTATATAGAATAGATATATAGATACATTTATATATATTTATATAGAATAGATATATATAGATATATTTATTATATATGTTTATATAGAATAGATATATTTATATATCTATTATATATATTTATATATAATATATCTATATATTATATATTATGTATATTTATATATAATTAATATAAATGTATATTTCTATTATATATTTATGTGGTATTTATATTATATAAATATATATTTATATGTTTATATTATATATACATTTATATATAAACATACATATAATTTATATATATAAAAATTATATATAAATTATATATAAGTATATATAATATATATTTATATTATATTTATATTTATATTTATGTTTATTACATATTTATATTTTTAAATTATATATTTTTAAATTACTTATTTATATTTATATTTATTTTTATATAATATATTATATTTATATTTATATATATTTATATTTATATATTATATAATATGTATTGTGTATTATATATTATATATTATATATAATATATAATACGTAATATAGATATTTTATAATATATAATATAATATATAATATATAATATATAATGTATATAATAATGTATATATTATATATCATATATAATATATGAGATATATTATAATATAATATATTAATATAATATAATATATAATGTATATAACTGTATATTATATATAAAATAATATAATAATGTGTTATATATTATGTAATAATATTTATTATTAAAATAATATATATTATTAATCATATATTATATATTACAAATACATAATATATAAATATATAAATATATTTATAAATTTATATTTATATAAATTTATAAATCATATAAATTTATAAATTTAAATTCATAAATTTATTATTATATTTTATATAAATTATATTTATATAAATTCATATTTATATAAATATATTTATATAATATAGATACAATATATAATATATAAATATATTTATATAAATATAAATATATAAAATATATAAATATTTATATATAATTTATATATATAAGCATATATTTATGAAATACATAAATATAAATATAAATATATAAAAAATATATAAATATATATAAATATATATAATATATATTACATGTATAATATATATAATATAATATATATACTATATATAATATATAATATATAGTATATAGACTATATATTATATATTATATATAGTCTATATACTATATATTATATATTATATATAGTATATATTATATTATATATTATATTAGATATTATGTAGATTATATATTATATTATATATTATATATTATATTCTATATATTATACATAAATATATAATTATATAAATATATAAAATACATAAAAATATATAAATATATATAAACATATAAAAATATATATTATATATGTAATTAATTAATAATATATAAGATATATTATATATTATATAATAATATAATATATATATAATAATATAATAATATACATAATATATAATATAATATATCATATATAACATATAAATATGATATATATAATATATTATATTATACAATATATATTATATATCATTATATCTTATATAATAGATTATATATTATATATAATGTATCATATTATATGTATTATATATTGTATATATATTATATATAATATATATTATATATAGTATATTATATTATATATGATATATTATAAATATTATATAATATTTGTATATATTATATTTATATATAATATATTTATATTATATATCAATTGTATATAAATATGTTTTTCTATATTATATATAAAATATAATATATATTATACATAAAATATAATATATATTATACATAAAATTATATATAATTTATATATTATATATTATGTAATATATATGATATAATTTATATTATATATAATATATATTTTATAATACATATTATATATAATATATAAATATATATATAAATATATATATATTTTTGATTAGCTTTACTAATCAGCTCAGATCATAAGGTGTGCACTTAAAGAGTAGAGAATAATTTCCATTTTTGGTTTTCTAGGATTTACATGGCCTCTCTGCCAAATGTTCAACTGTGTTTTAAATGTCCTCTCTGGCTAATGCTCTATTTAATGTTGATCATTAGCTACAACAACTGGATATCAAATGTTCTCATAACAGTAAGAGGCAGACAGGAAGAGAAGTTGTTCAGGATACCTGGTTAGAATTAGTAC
Organism: Pan troglodytes; assembly: GCF_028858775.2. NCBI lineage: Eukaryota > Metazoa > Chordata > Mammalia > Primates > Hominidae > Pan > Pan troglodytes. The sequence continues at coordinate 38,723,328 of NC_086015.1, forward strand.
AGTTATCAGCTAAATGAAAGAGAGAGAAATAAAGCCACAGAGGACTTAATCATGATTAAAACAGTTTTAGAGTAACCATAATAAAAATAAATTATTTTCGATTAAGGTTATAATTATTATAAAGCTAGACATATTTAGGAGTGGGGAGAAGGGTCCTTATTATTTCATTTTTTTAAAGAAAGACACTGGAATCAGTGACTTATACAACAGACTTGCTTTATCTATGTAACTGAGGACTGAATTAAACAGTTTATATCACTTCTTTTCACTCTTTTTTTTTCTCATTATCATTCGTGAGAGAACACTTATGGTTTGAGGGGAATGTTTATTCCTGAGCCTTTACTTCTGGGCTTATTCTTTGATCCTCTTAATATTACCCTGTACACTCTATGGAATTCAAATTAGAAGTAAAGGGAATTGAGTTCCTTCTGCGACCTTTTAAATAATGAAGTGTCCCTATGTTCTGTACCTTAGTCTTTTCAGTCTGAAAAAAAATCTTATCATCTCTTAGCACTCATTCATCTGCCACACTTCCCCAGAATAACTTTAGGGAAGATCTTCAGTTATTTCTCTAAACTAAAGAATCCAATTCCTTCTGGGAAGATTTCTGCGTACAGTGAAGCCATCGTATTAAGTAATGCTCTCTTTCAAATTTGAGAAGTAGACATTTCTCTCTCCCCTTCTACATTCATGAGGCTATTATTATATAAAAATTCTTTTAAAAATACAAATGGAATTTTGCCCAAAAGAAAAATAGGAATTAAAGCAATTTATTCATATATATTTTTTCTTTCATTTACAGTACACAACAACCGATCCTCCTAATCTGCACTTCTTATTATTCCTTACATTTACCATATACTCCTTTACATTGTTTTCATTCCCACTTCCTAAATACTTAAAATATGATTTGAGTGACTATCATGTGGCAGCTACTTTTATGATATTGTTTCTAATCATTGCTAGAGTCCTGTCATTTGTCTACAATGGTCTTTACTCAACAGATGAAAGAATAGTGCTTCAGAAATGTTAGTCACTAGGTTGAAGTGGAATAGTGAAGAGTCATAACTGGGATTAAAACATAGGCTGGCAAATGCAGAAGATTGAAACTAGACCCTTTCCTTACACCATATACAATAATCAACTCAAGATGGATTAAAGACTTAAATGTAAAACCAAAAATTATAAAAATTCTGGAAGACAACCTAGGAAATACCATTCTGGACATAGGGAACTGCAAATATTTTATGAGAAAGACACCAAAAGCAATCACAACAAGAGCAAATATTGACAAATGGGATCTAATACAACTCAAGAGCTTCTGCACTGCAAAAGAAACTAGCAAAACAGTAAACGGACAACCTACAGAATGGGAGAAAATATGTGAAAACTATGCATTTTACAAAGCCCTAATAGCCAGCATTTATCAGAAACATAAATTTGTAAGAAAAAAAAAAGTGGGCAAAGGGCATGAACAGACACTTTTCAAAAGAAGACATACATGCGGCCAAGCATATGAAAAGAAACTCAATATCACTGATCATTAGAGAAATACAAATCAAAACCACTATGAGATACCATCTCACACCATCAGAATGGCTATTATTAAAAACTTAAAAAATAAGAGATGCTGGCAAGGATGTAGAGGAAAGGGAATGCTTATACACTGTTGGTGGAAGTGTAAATTACTTCAACCATTGTGGAAAGCACTGTGGTGATTCCTGAAACAGAATTACTATTTGACTCAGCAATTTAATTACCGGGTATGTACACAAAAGAATATAAATCATTCAAACTTAAAGATATAAGCACAGGTATGTGCATCACAGCACTATTCACAATAGCAAAACCATGGAATCAACCTAAATGTCCATCAGTGGTAGACTGGATAAAGAAAATGTGGTACATACACACCAGGGAATACTTTGCAGCCATTAAAAAGAACAAGATCATGTTCTTTGCAGGAACATGGATGGAGCTGGAGGCTATCATTGTTAGCAAACCAACCCAGGAACAGAAAACCAAATACTGCATGTTCTCACTTATGAGAGCTGAATGCTGAGAACACATGGACAGAGGGAGGGGAAAAACACACACTGAAGGAGAGCATCAGAAGATTAGTTATTGGATGCTGCACTTAATACCCAGGTGATGGGTTGATTTGTGCAGAAAACTACCATGGCATATGTTTACCTATGTAACAAACCTGTACACACTGCACCCCAGAACTTAAATTTGAAGAAAAAAGAATACCAGTGTCTGATCATTTCACTTATTTAAAAGATCTGTGAAAAGCATGGGCAACTGCAAAAGCATGGTAAGAATTTTGAGAATCTCATATAAAGAACTGGCAATGTAGAATAGGAAATAGCACTATAGGGTGTTCAAGAAGAATAAGCGAGACTAAGTAAGTGATTAAATAAGAGTTAAGGAAGAAGAGGGAGAGTAAGATGATACAGTGAACATTAGCTAGATGATCATCAAGTCATTTTCTCTCTCTTTGAACAAAGTTAATTGATATTTATTTTATGTACCTTGCAGTTGGGTGAAGCCACATGAAACACTTTTGCCAGTGGAATATAAACGTAAATGATTTGTGGGTAAGAGAGTTAAAGTACATGTCTTTTCCAAGATCTCTGATCTCCCAGTTATTGAGGTGGATGATGTCAAAATGACTTGGTACCACATTTTGAAGATGGCAGATTCATTAAATTAAAGTATCTTGCATCCCTGAATGATTGCATGGGTACAAACCCCACCCCACTGATCCACATTTGGCTCAAATGTGAATGAGAAATAAATGGAGGGGTGTGTGTGTGTTTTGTGCACACTAATGCTTTAAGATTTTGAGGTTCTTTTTTTTTTTTGGAGATGGACTCTCACTCTGTCACCCAGGCTGGAGTGCGGTGGTGCAATCTTGGCTCGCTTCAACCTCTGCCTCCCAGGTTCAAGTGATTCTCTTGCCTCATCCTCCCATGTAGCTGGGATTGCAGGTGTGCACCACAATGCCTGGCAAATGTTTGTATTTTTAGTAGAGACAGGGTTTCACCATGTTGTCCAGGCTGGTCTTGAACTCCTGATCTTTTGTGGTCCACCAGCCTTGGCCTCCCAAAGTGTTGGGATTACAGGCGTGAGACACTGCACCTGGCTTTGAGTTGTATCTTTTTAACAGAAGCTAGAGATACACTGACTAGCACAGCTATCATTTATATTTCTTGCTTGATATTATGAACAGATGAATAATACCTTTCACTGAACTCTGGAATATGGTGTAAGTTTTTGGAGAGGAAGATGACTTCAGATTAATCAACTAATTTTGATATGCCTATGGTTTATGAAAAAGTGCATGCCAATTGAAGGTCTGGATATGATTCTGGAGCTCAGAAGAAAAGATAAGGCTGGACACTTAGTAATGAGAGTTATTAGCATAGATTAAAATTGAAATTGAAATTATGACAGTGAATGATAATACCCAAGAGTTTTTATGCTATGAGAAGAGACATTGTCCAGGACCAATACCTTATGAATATAAACACTGAAGAAATAAACAGAGAAAAAATAACCTCCAAAGGACGCTGGAAGTGGAGTTGAGGGGTGCAACAACAAAGGAAACCCAGGATAAAGGAGCATCTATAATACACAGAAGGACAGAGTTGTGCAAAGAAAGTAACAGCCAATAAAGTAAATATTTGCAGAAAGGTCAGGGAGTAATCAGTTTATTATTTATTATGTGTGTTATGGCCATATGTCCTATTTGTTTAGAATAGTTGCAGTTTATGCTTAATTATTAACAGTGCTCCTTTCACTCTCAAAAGTATTCTGGTTTAGGTGATAAGAAATATATTCACTTTAATCATGAGACTGTTTGGTAAAAATAGTTTCACTAGTGATGGAATGGGTTTGCTGCAGGTTGAGAAGTTAATGGATGAGAAAGTGAGAAGGAAGAAATACATGTTACTGCGAAGAAAAAGAAAGAATTGAGAAGGTTAGTTGAAGACTTGATGGGGGGATTTTTATTTGTTATTTTTGTACTCAAAGGAAACCTGAGCATATTTTGTGCCAAGAGGAGGAAAATAACTACAGAGAGAAACAGATTTCTTGGTAATAAAGAAAGTTTCTTAGATTTAATTCTAAATAAGGCAATATGAATTAAATATCAATTTTTTTATCTCCTTTGTTAATCATTGGTTCTCCTTTTTGCCACTCAGGATCACAGATATAACTGGTTTTAGGCCTACATTATGAGTGATATTCCCTTAAAAATGAAACCTTTTAATCAAATCATGGACTATGAAGCCAACACTACTTATTTAATACCTAGAGTATAACCAGAAGCCTATTTATTATCAAATATTTTTATTTCTTCTCTTTTGGGGATTGTAATCACTATTTGATATTTGGCTATATGTTAATGACCTCAGAAGTCTGTAAATATCCAAAATTTGCAATATAGAAGTAAAGAATAATTTATCCACAATATGTTACTAAATAATCAGTATTAACTGTACTACATATGAAGAAAAGGTCAGAATTAGAACTGGTAAGATAAAGTCAGAATAACCGCAATTAGGATTCTTATCTGCTTAGAAACATGAGGAAATGCAACCTTCAGTATCATTCAATCATGCATCTCTAATTAAATATTTTGTTTAGCAAAGAACTTTATTGCATAAAGAACCATTTTTTAATGAAAGATATCCTTCTCTCATGGAAGAAAATGAAACTGTTTTAAAACAAATAAGATTTTTTTTTAAGTTTGAAAAGGTAATGCTGCTAGAATTGGTGACAGGCTTATGGGCAAAGCAGGCACAAGCTCAGTGGTTCATGTATAATAGCAATCCAGGAGACTTAGCTGTAAAGTTGAAGTTGAGATCTCATTATAAAAAGGAACTTACTGCTGTTGAAGATCTGTTCCACTAGAGTTAATATTCGGCCCAAGAGAAGCCATTTTTCAGAGAGATGTCAGTGGTAATTGTGATTTTCCCAAAGTAGTAACATTCTATATAAAAGATCATCTCTCATTCTCACTATGAGACTGCCATATTAAAAAATATTTTAGTTTAAGAACTATCTGACTCATCTACTTTAACAGCCAAGCAATATTTGTATTGTACTTTGCTAACTTATTTTTTCCCCCAGGTCTCTGTAAATTTAGACTTGTTGGAAAACAGTTATGTATTTCCTCATGGAGATGAGTGAAACTTGGAGAAAGGAAGTAGGGTCTTAGCAAAACTAACATTAAATAGCATTGGATAGAAAGAAAACGTTTGTCTTAAGTGGACAGGAATATACAAGTTAACATACGAGAGAGGGTAGCAGGCTTGGTTATGCTGAGATAAGTAGACAAACGGAGTCTTTGGGAAAAACACGAAGAGCAATCAGGCCTGCCTGTATTTAGAGGAGCTAGAGGTAAGATTGCAAGATGTTGGAGTGGAGCACCATATTCACTGGGAACAGAATGGAGCTGTACTTAATATCAGACTTTACTGTGGGACTGTATCAAGCTTATGAATCCTTTATTTCTAGAACTTGCACTTAAGCTAGATTTGATATGTTTCTCCTGGGCACTAACTTGGTGTTCCCATTAAACTTGTTTTCTCCCAATCTTGTCCATCTTGTTGAGTGAAAGAACCACCCAGATTCCAAGAAAGAAACCTGGGAGGCCGGACGCGGTGGCTCACCCCTGTAATCCCAGCACTTTGGGAGGGCGAGGCCGGTGGATCACGAGCTCAGGAGATCGAGACCATCCTGGCCAAAGTGGTGAAACCCCATCTCTACCAAAATAAAAAACATTAGCCGGGCGTGGTGGTGCAGGCCAGTAGTCCCAGCTACTCAGGAGGCTGAGGCAGGGGAATCATTTGAATCCAGGAGGCGGAGGTTGCAGTGAGCAGAGATCGCGCCACTGCACTCCAGCCTGGTGACAGAGTGAGTCTCAACAAACAAACAAACAAACAAACAAAAACTTGGGAATCATTCTTAATTTCTCTCTTCCTTGTTCTTTTATATCTAACCAATGCCCAAGTTAAGTAAATTGTTTCCTATAAGTATTTGAAATACATGCACTTCTAACCATCTCCATTGTTATGATGCTGTTCTATGTCCTATCATCTCTTAACTGGACTTCTGTAACTATCTTTTCACATTTATTCTTATCTTCTACCATATACTCTCTAAATAGCATTTGCTCTAATGTCTGAACAATAAAAATCTAATCATGTTAACTCCCTTCTTTTATTTATTTTTTATTTTTTTTGAGACGTAGTCTCACTCTGTTACCTGGGCTGGAGTGCAATGGCATGATCTTGGCTCGCTGCAACCTCCCCCTCCTGGGTTCAACTGATTCTCCTGCCTCAGCCTCCCGAGTAGCTGGGATTACAGGTGCATGCCACCACGCCCAGCTAATTTTTGTATTTTTAGTAGAGACGGGGTTTCACCACGTTGGCCAGGATGGTCTCAACCTCTTGACCTCGTGATCTGCCCGCCTCGGCCTCCCAAAGTGCTGGGATTACAGGGGTGAGCCACCGCACCCGGCCAACTCCCATCTTAAAGCCATTTGTTTCCCATTTTCTTTACAATGCTGTGATGGTTAATACTGTCAACTTGATTGAAGCATCCAAAGTACTGTCTGTGAAGGTGTTGCCAAAGGACATTAACATTTGAGTCAGTGGACCGGGAAAGGTAGACTCTCAGTCTGGGTGGGCACCATCCTATCAGCTGTCAGCAGGCAGAATAAGATGAGAGAAGCTGACTTGCTGAGTCTTCTGGCCTTCATCTTTCTCCCATGCTGGATGCTTCCTGCCCTCAAACATCAGACTCCAAATTCTTTGCCTTTCAGACTCTTGGACTTAAATCAGTGTTTTGCCAGGGGCTCCTGGGCCTTTGGTCACAGACTGAAGGCTACACTGTCGGCATCCCCACTTTTGAGGTTTTGGGAGTCGGAATGAACCATTACTGGCTCCCTTGCTCCTCAACTTGCAGACAGCCTGTGTAGCACTTGACGTTGTGATCGTTTGAGTCAATTCTCCTTAATAAACTCCCTTTCATATATCCATATATCCTATTAGTTCTGTCCCTCTGGAGGACCCTGACTAATACAAATGCTTTCTAACATCTTTACTACATGGCCTTCTTTCTGTATTCTGTCCGTCTCTGGAACATTTTATTTCATTTATATATTTATTTATTTAGAAACGGAGTCTTGCTCCTTTGCCCAGGCTGGAGTGCAGTGGCCTGATCTCAGCTCATTGCAGCCTCCGCCCCCCAGGTTCCAGCAATTCTCCTGCCTCAGGCTCCCGCTATGACCCCTGGCTAATTTTTGTAGTTTTAATAGAGACGGGGTTTCACCATGTTAGCTGGACTAGTCTCAAACTCCTGACTTCAGGTGATCCGCCTGCCTCAGCCTCCCAAAGTGCTGGGATTACAGGCATGAGCCACTGCCCTGGGCCATTTTTCTTTTTTTAATGCAATTCTGCCAGCCAATTTATATTTACCCTTCTTGTCCCAAATTAAATGGCATATCCATATGGAAAATCTTCCCGCATGCCATTCAAGCTAATAAAGAATCTCCTGTTTTATATTATAACAACCTGTCCACAGCATGTATTATAATGTAATTAACTATGTTTGTTATTTGTGTAATAACTGGGTTAGTCTTTTTCTGTTAGACTATCAAATCCATGAAGGCAGGCTCTATGAAATGTTGGATTCCCTAGCATCTACAATAGGGCCTGGAAGTTGATAGTTACTCATTGTTAAATTAGCAAATCAATGAATACCTGACTAAAGAGTTTAATAACAAAAATATTTTTGTGACTCTGAAATTATTTTACACAATAAGAGTCACTTTGACAATGATTCAAGATTAATCTTATTTATATTTAAAAAAATTTCTGCAGTCATTCTCTTGTTCTGGACCTCTTAACTTCTTAGGATGAAAACACATATATTTTTATGTCCTAAAAAGCTCCCTGGCTCTTGTTCAACTTATGTGTGTTTGTGTGTTAGTCAATGTGTGTGTAAATGCTAAGGGTGGGTTTACAAGATTTTCACAGGTTTCTCTCTGGATATAAAGATATTTTAGAAAAGAAAAACTGAGAGAGAATCTCCTCAAAGCCAATCACTTTCCAGATGATAAGTGACTTGCTCAAAGCCGTAAAAGACAGTTATAAGTAGGACTTTCCACTCCAAGAACAGTGCTTTTTTTCTAAGGTAGCATCCTGACCTTCTTTATATTGTCTTATACATATAGCTACATATAGATATTGTAGATGCATGGAATAATAATCTCATAAGCCAAAAAATAATGCTAACTGATGACAACTTTAGAAGCCACGGTATAGTAATTGTTTTAGCACATTGACTTGTTAATGTGGAAAGGACTACAGGCCTAGAATCTGGGACAAACTGGGCATTTATCCTGCATTGAGCACATTCATTTTTGTTATATTTCTCTATTTTTGAACTTAAGTACAAAGTGGTGTTTCTCCTTCTCCTTAGTTCATAGCACATTAATATTATTTGTCCAGTAAATGCCCCCCTTTTAATTTTATTTTACTTCATGGTTTTTTTCCTCATTTCTCATTCTCACTCCCACTCTGATTATCAATTCTGTTGTATTTGATATGTATCTTTAGATATGTTTCAAGATCATATATTACTGTTAGGTTATAAATCACATCTGATGAACAGTTTCTCCACCCAGAACAGTAGTTCTTTACTGAGGGAAATTTTGTCTCCTCAGGAGATGTACAGTGCCTAGAAACATTTTTGGTTGTCACAAGCCAGAGCATGCTACTGGCATCTACAGGTGTGCTGTGAAATGTCTTACAATGCCCTGAACAGACCCCCACAACACACTTATCAATAGTGCTATGGTTGATAAATCATTACCTAGAATAGGAATAAAATTATGTGTAACATCCAATGCTTGAATGTAGTCTATCATTTACCAGCACTGTGATCTTGGGAAACTTACTTTTTTCTGAGTCTCAGTTTTATCAGAGTGGAAGATTATACTGCTTGCTCTGAAGGATGACAATATATGAGAAATGAAATGAAGTGAGTATTCAGCAAAAAGTACCTGTTACTGCTTTGCTCTTGACTCTTTTAAAATAAATGTAGGAAAAACATATAAAAATTATTCTGTATATTATGCAGCTGTGCTGTGGAATACTGTGTCCACTGTGTAACCTCCTATGTTTATATAAATTTTCACATAACTGAGGAATTTCAACCTGTTCTTAAGAACATTCTCTGACTGAGAATTTCCTTAAATAATACTGACCTGTTAATTATCTTCTATTACAATATTTCTACTTGGATATGTCTGTTTGATCCTCTTACAATTGGGAGGATTAAAAAACACATTGCATTAAAAAGTTATTTTTCTATGTAGACTTTGTCTCTTTAATTGTGCTGTATGGTTTCATAGCACTTGAGTTACATATTGGTGTTAGTATTTATCACTCATTATTCTGATTTATCTAATCAGTTTTCTGTCTTCTACAAAAGTATGTGAATTCATTAAGTGATTTATGTATCTGTAAGTCCCTGGAAATTAGTATATGGAAGGAGGCAGAGTCAGTGCTACAAGGGAAGGGCTCAGGGTGGCATATATAAGAATTGAGGAATAGGCACATTTGGAAGAAACAACGTTCTTGTGAACTAATGGATATAATATTGGGAAGGGTGACTGTGGGAAAATAACAGAGACATGAATATCAGTTAGAGTAAGGAGTCGAAGATGTATCTGATAAGTTAAGGAAAAAATGAATCATTCCAAGGGATAGACATGGTAAAAATGTAGATATTTGGCAAGACTAAAGTGATTGCAGTATGCAGGGCAGTGTGATAGGGGAAGAAACTGAAAGATGAAGGACAAATTAGGGAGTTAATTAATACAGTAGGTCGCACATGAAGCTCCAGTATATATCACAGAGAAGATCACACAGGGGACACTGTGGCAATAGAAGTAGTAATAGGAGCTAGTGACTGATCACTTACGGCAAAGAAGAAAAAGCCTCATTTATAGCATCAAAGTTTTACCCCTGAGAACATAGTGCTGATGACAGAAATACGGAAGTCAGTGGGTGAAGAGAGTTTTGGTATAGAAGACAAAAAGTGAACTAACATGCTTCTGTTGCCCATTGTAAGCACTGGGGTAGACAGTTTACAGAATATACTTTCTTCTACAAGATATTTGTATTTCTGAAATTTTGAATTTCAAATTTTTACAAGTAAGTGTAGAGTTTATTCAAGCTCAAAGCTTGAGGATGGCCACCTGGGAGCACAGATTCAAGTTGTCCTGAATATACCCTTCCATTAGCAGTAGTTACAAGTGTGTTTTTACGGAAAAAAGAAGAGTTCCTAAGTTGTTACCAATAATTTACATTAAAATAACATAAGCTATTAACTGGCTATACATTGTTCTTTGTAACATAACTTCCAGGAACATGAAGATAACGAGTGAGACAGCTAGTGAGCAACCAAACGTCTTTAACAACTGCCTCTGAGCATGGGGAATAGGGGAGGAAGTGGAGGCATGACTGTCGTCCCATACTCCTGTCTCTCTGGGCTTGATAACAGTTTGGCATACCCCACAGAGCTCAGACTGCTCTGGACTATTTTTCTGTTCTCATTTCCCCCTTTTTGCCAAGATCTTTTGAAGAAAGCATTGTAGATGAACCTAAAGGGTTTTGGCTTATTTTATGTTCAGGAGCTTAGTCCACCATTGTTAGGAGGGCTCCTTCCCAGACAGCCCTGTCCCAAAGCTGGGGTGAGGGGAGAGAATCTAAGTATGGAGAAGCTATCCGTGTGGATATTTATAGCAGATAAATAGAAATGTGGCACAAAAACTGGATATGGCTCAGAATCATTCAGCATAGAAGTGACAGTTAAAGCCCCGGGCATGGATGAGATTTTCTAGATAAAAAGTAGAGAGAAAGCATCATCAAAATTAGTTTGGACATTGGAAAAACCCACAATTGAAAGAGGCAGGGAAGGAACATAATATATAAAAGTTATTGAATACTTAGTATGTACCAAGCATTGGACTTGAAATTTATATATTAAAACATTAAATGTGCCTGGCACAGAACAAGCAAAAATAAATATATATGTTTTAATGAAGTAATGAATTTCTATGAGAACTATTTTATTAAGTACATACTATTTTTGCTTCACGCCAGATAGAGAAACTGAATCTAAAGATGTCTAAATAACTTTGTCATCACATACTTGTAACTGTTGTCTTAACATTTATTTGAAGCCAGATTTGTTTGAGTTCAAAATGTGTGGCTTTTCTATTATGCCACATTGTCACCTTAGATATTTCTATGCCAAGACAGGAGGAAGTTTTAATTAAGAGAGGATGACCAAATATGTAAAAATGCTGAAGTGAGGTTAAAAAAAGAAAACACTAAAAAGGAGAGAGGGGAAAAATGTTCTATGGATTTGATGATTAACTGCTAGTCTCTTTTTAGTGTAGTATCATTAGTTTTGTGGCAACCAAATATGTCAGAATCAGGATCAGAAGGAAAACTTAAAATCAAGGACTTGGGTGAAGGTCATATTTGTCACCATCACCTCAATGTTTGCCACATTTTCTATTAATATTTTAATCTTCTTGCTAAAATATATTCTTCAATTTTTTTCACTTGAAGTCTGCAAATGGTAACATCTCTTTCTCTTTTATAATGTGTCTATTTTGTGCTTATATTGAAGAATAGTTTAGCTGACTGTAAAATTTTGGGTTGAGTTATTTTCCCATAAGACAGTTTCTTTTGATATATATTGTTGCTGGCGGGTAGTCTGCTTTCATTCTAATTATTGTTTATTTGCTCTTAATCTCTCCCTTCTCTCTTTAAATATTAAGATTTTTCTCACCTAGGTATTAAGCCTAGTACCCATTAGTTATTTTTTTCTGATCCCAAAATAATCTATACAACAAACCTCCATGACACAAGTTTACCTATGTAACAAACCTGCACTTGTACCTCAGAACTTAAAGTAAAAGTTAAGAAAAAGATTTTCACTGTAACATGATGCCATGCAGTTTCACTAAGATGTTTTGGGATGTAGATTTATTTTTGTTTATTTTAATCTGTATTTATATGACACTTTTTATTTAAAAGGACTTAAGGCTTTCCTCAATTATAGGAACTTATTAGCTTTTTTAAATCTTCTCTTTTTTTCTGTTTTTCTAGGATTGCAGTTGTATGTATGTTGAAGCTTCCTAGCTTATCTATCATATTTCTTCACTCTACTTTTATAATTTTTAATCCCTTGGTCTTCCTGTGATACATTTTGTGCCCATTTCTCAGTTTTATCTTTCACTCTGATGAGCTAGTTTTAGTTGATTCCTGGCAAGATATTTTTTATATTGAGGATTTTATGTTTTCTCTAATAATATATTTCACATCTAACTTCTGTATTAAGTCTTTTTTATATTACCCTGTATATTCCCATTATTTATCTTCTAATCAAAGCCATTTCTTTACTTTTCTCTAAGTGCACAAAATATATTTTTCATTAATGTCTTTTTCAGATATTTCAATAAAAGTAACTTCATACAAAATAAATTTATGTTTAGATTAGTAATGTTTTGTTCTTGTTTTTAGTGTACTTTAAGTGCATTTTGTAATTTTTTATTTCCAGGCTCTTTTAAAGAGTCTTACAGGGTTTTTTGGTTTGTTTTCATTGTCACTCAATGTTGATTTTTTTCTGAGTTCCTCTATCAACTCATTCACAATCCAGAAAAATAATAGTTTTTCAGAATTTTCATTGGTAATATTAATCAATAAACTTCATAAAGCATTCAAAACTGATAAGTGTTCAGTACTATTGGTACAATATTTACATCAAAAACTTTTAAGCATTTACATACATATAACCAGGTAAAAATTACAATGAAAAAAGAAGCATCATTTTTAACAAGTAACAAGAAAAAATATATGATACTTAGAACTTTACCCAATGACTTTAGGAAAAATAAGGCTTTACTGAAGAGCTCGAGTATATAGAGCTCTAAGTAATATTTATGCATGTGAAGCCTTAATATGTACAATATATCAGCTCTCCAGATATATTCACACATTTGATGCACTTTCATCTAAAAATCTGAAGGGTTTTTATTTGGTGGAGGTTGCTTGACAAAATGATATTTAAAATATGAAAGAAAAAAACAATTAGTAGCATTTACATTTTGACCTAAAACTTGGGAAGACAGGACTTATTTCTGCTAGATATCAAGACATGTTCTAATTGTATTTTAATTAACAGAGTGTGGTATTTGCATAATAGAATATAACAGAGCACCCAGAAAGAGACCCAGTAATATATGGAAGTTTAATACACAGTAGATGTTGTATACCATTCCATAAATTATGTAAGAGCATTGACTATATAATCCATACATTCATCCTCACCTTATGCCATATACCAGAATAAATGCCACTGAAATGAGGATTTAATTGTTTGGAGAAACTACAGGAGATATTATGATCCTGAAGTAGAAAAGTTTTTTCTAACTGGACACACACATGTGCACACACACTACCACCATGAAGAAAATGATTGAGGTATCCTATTACCTTACATTTGTCTTAAAACAATATCATAAAATATGGTTAAGCAGAAAGTCGCGAACTACACAAAAGCTTTGCAGCCACATATAATCAAAACACATAAATTTAGTATCCTTGATTTTGTAAGAACTTCTAAAATTTACTGTGAAAAACAAATCGTTTACTTAAAACATAGACATTGGTTGTAAACAAAGCGCAGAAAAACACTCATGAATGTCATGTATTTCGAACAGCAGAGATTCATAAAAGTGTAATATTTCTGTATCATTTTAAATAGAAGTTTCCTAAATAGAGTCAACAGAAGAACAAGTGATGGAAATGGCTATCACTAATGGAGTCATTCGCAGCTGCTACTCAGATGGGTAAAAAGCTGAGAAAAGCAAAGTTGGAAAAGGCACCAGGCAAAGGGCATTTTTCTTCAGTGTGGGCCTCTGAAGGGATCACTTTGGAAACATGAAAAAAAAAGAAAAAGGCTAAAAGTTATTTGGGGTTATTCTTGGGTTGGGGAAAAACAGAAGAGATAACTTGGTGTTGTGAGGAGAGAAAGCCTGTGGAGCTTGTACAGGAGCCTGTTTTGACCATCAGATAGCAGGCCCAGGTGCTTGCTGCTGGACCATGATGATAAGAATGGGGTGGTGAAGAAGCATGGCCAGTGGAAACGGAAAGGCATTAATAGAAATGGACATTAAGGGTAGATTGAAACTTCCAGGAAGGATAGGCATGCCACCATTGCAAATACTCATAATTTGAAAAAAGACAAGAATTGTTCAGATGTCCTACTTCAACACATAAGATGGTCTGCTTGACAAAGAGTGTCACAAACAGTTTTTAATTTTAATTTTTTGGGTACATAGTAGGCATATATATTTATGAGGTACATGAGACATTTTGATACAGGGATGTAACGGGTACTAATCACATCAGGGTAAATGGAGCATCCACCACGTCCAGCATTTATCCTTTGCGTTACAAGTGATTCAATTGTACTCCTTTGGTTATTTTAAAGTACACAATAAATTATTGTTTACTGTAGTCACCCAGTTGTGCAATCAAATACTAGATCTTCTTTATTTTATCTAACTTTTTTTTTGGTACCCATTAACTATTTTCACTCCCCTCTTGCTACCTTTTCCATCCTTTGGTATCCATCCTTCTATTATCTCCATGAATTCAATTGTTTTAATTTTTTTTTAGCTCTCACAAGTAACTTTTTTTCTCATGGAAGACTGCTAGCATTCTGTTGAATGTTTTGGTAAATATTCATCTAGATTATAATTTGTGTCCTGGAAACACTGCCAGGGCTCAGAAAGTGTCAGTTATATTTTTAAAAATCTATGTTTAGATAAAGTCTTACAGTAATAGCATTTGTTCTGTGTGGGCCTTGATTTAATATATAGATGGGTGATAAAGGGATTAGCACTATGATAACTCACTGAATCATTGAAAGCATGTGGGGCTGGAGTAGCCTATTTTGGGTGAGGCCAAAGAAGCAGCACTGGTTTCAGTGGAAGACCAACTGCACTTTCTAAAGATATGATCCTATCAAGCATGTGAGTGTAGAACTGGCTTGGATAAAGTGAGTAGCATGAAGGTAGTCTTTACATAGAGTGCAATATGATTTTCTCTGTCAGAATAGTGAATTTATTTGATATTAATAACATAATGATCTTTATTAGGTTAACGATTATAAGGTGATGGCAAATCTATTCCTTTTTATTATAATAATACTGTGCATAATTATTGGGTTCACAAATAACATAAACAACTTAACTGAATAACATAAATCAGATTTCAAAATGGAATAAAAAGTGATTTGTTGAACTAGTGTAGAGTGTGGCCATGCACTAAGTCCAGCAGAAGACATGATCTCATTCATTTCAGGAGTGTTTGGAGTCAACATCAAAGTGATGTTTGTCATGTGATTGAGGACTTGCAGTGTGTCTCATTTGTCCCAGGTAAATACACAGGAGCATGGAAAAGGATGTGAGAATCATTTTGATAAAGACATACTTGCCTTTTATAACATGTTGATATTCCCCACTCTGACCTTCAGGGGAAAGAACATTCTTTCTTCCCTCAAATTACCTAATTAATCTATTAGCCAGAATAGCCCCAATCCTGGCTAATCATTGGAATAGGTCTAGGTTACTAGGAAAAAGAACCCATAGCAGTGGGATGTAAGCAACAGCTCTTTCATCTCCTCAGCCCACATTCCACGGAGGAGAGTTGGTGAAGGTCAAGGTCAGAGTTGTTGCTGATTTATGCTTCATGGGCATATAATCTATGCAGTCACCTAGGACCCATACCTAGAAGAACCCATACTTGGTTTAATGCCCTGCTGTTGCCATATTGAAATTCTTCATCATTTTCAAATGAAGGGTTCCTGCATCATTATTTTGCATTGAGCCCTGAAAATTACGTAGTCAGTCCTGACCATAGTGTAACACTTGCACATTTCTGTGTGCCTAGGGATTTTGGAAGCTCTTGAGTCTTCTTTGAGCCTTCTTTTTGGATATTGCTTATTGTAGATCATGAATTTGAGGTGATAAGAGAGGCCAGGGACCCCTAATTATTGATAGAAAAATCCATTAGAAAGGGAAGAAAAGCTGAGGAAGAGGAATAGGAAAAATTAGCCTTACAATATTGGGAAATGAGAACAGACATCCTTTTGAAATGATGAGGTAAGATTATCTGAATTATTCAGCCAAGTCCCTAACGTACACACATAAAAACACAATTAAATTAGCCTAAATGTTTACTAGTGTTCAGTCTTTAAATCCAAACTCCAATATAGAACTCCAGCAATCTAGACTAGTACCTATGGAAAACTCTCCCCCAAACTCAGACTCAATCGCAAAGTGCCCCAGTTTGAAAGATCTCTACATTCCTCAGCATCAGGAGAAAATTTATCATATAATTTTATTGATAACTCAAGAATGTGAGCTTTGTATTCTGACCAATAAGAATAATACTCCTTCTTGAAGATGGATTAATTAGGTAATTTGAGGGAAGAAAGAATGTTCTTTCCCCTGAAGGTCAGAAATATACTTTTCAAATATACATAATTTTTAAAAGCTCCAGTTGTTACCGATAATAAAAATTTTATAGGTGACTGCATTTCTTTTCTCTCTGTAGTCTAGTAGCTGTAGTCCAGAAGTTGGAGGAAGTTTCCCTAAGGGCTAAAACCGTTAGGATCACCAAACAAGAATGTTCAATGTGAAATGCAGTGAGCTCAAACAATTTACAGCTTTCATTCTCTTTCCATAAATGGCACTTCATTGCTCCTCAATAGGCTGGAGGGAAATGGGTTTATTGCATTCATTTTAAGAAATATTCCTTCACCTCTTTTGTGGGCCTTCCTACAATTTCAGTTATATTTCATCTTCTTAGAAGTTTGCTAAATGTAGCTTCAAGCAGCTCACTCTGGTAGGTGTGCTCGAGCCATTATCATCCATTTTTCAATAAAGTTGTGGGTGAAAGTGTCATTGATTCTTTTTCACCAGGAGAGAATATTAGCTTTTTATCCTCATCATATTATCTCTCTGCTTGACTGATAAAACTGTCATGCTAGAGGAAAGGTCAGGAATTATCGAGTGGGTGTTCATTAATTCATCTTTCATCCCCTTCTTCCAACAAATGTATTGGGAATGTAGCAGAAAATTTGTGTTTATAAGATGAAAATAGAAGAGAGATAAATAGATGAAGTCCTCATGGATTAATGATTTCATTTTGCTGCCTAGAAATATGTGTGAGCTCTAAAGGGTGTTCATGTTATAACTTACAGTTTCCCCTTATTTCATTTTCTTATTTTGAGAAAAAGATCTCTCAAATGACATTTAGCTGAGCAATACTGTTTCTTTTATGGGTTAAAAATTCCTGGCCATGGGAGGGGGAGGGAGAATACGAGACGACAGATGCTTCGGATGCCAGGAAAAAGATGTTACCATTCTCATTATTCAATGCACTCAATGAAGTCATAATTAGTGTGAGTTACTTCTAATTATATTTTATTTTCCAGGCAACATTGATTAATGCTGTGATGAGCAACTTAGGATGAGGAGGATCAAAACAGAAAAGATTTGTTAGACCACCAGTGGGTAATTCAGAGGAAACCAAACAGTAAACATGGATAATAAAACTAATGGACCAGCTCCAGGTGCCTCTTTACTTTCCATTCCACTTTAAAAAAATTTTTTTATCTTGCCCTATATTTTTCAGATGATGAGGCTGATGGTTTAGGACTTTTTCCACATGCTAATCCTACTCTCTAACTTTAAAACAGCAATCTCACCAAACACCTGGGAGAGAGCATGCTTTTAGTTAGCAAGATCTAGATTGAATCTCAAATTGGCCATTTAATAGTTATATGACATTGGGCAAAATACTTGACTTATCTGCAGCTCATTGTTCTCATGTAAGAAAGGAGAGGAGAGGGTGATAG
This sequence comes from Pan troglodytes, assembly GCF_028858775.2. Lineage (NCBI taxonomy): Eukaryota > Metazoa > Chordata > Mammalia > Primates > Hominidae > Pan > Pan troglodytes. Next base: position 38,741,352 of record NC_086015.1, read on the forward strand.
GTGATTACTCTACAAAGTTTCACATTGTCTCTGAAGTCAGAAACTTAGAAGTCATCTTTGATTTGACCCTGTTTTCCATCCCTCACATCTAATTGACCAGTAAGCCTTCTCCAACTCTATCTACAAAATATCTTTTGAGATTATCACCTGCTAATTTTTCTGTAGACCAGAACTTCTCCACATCTGATTTGGACTACTGAAATGACCTTCTAGTTGGTTTTTCTTCCTCTAGTCTGACACCCTTTTCCAATTTATTTCTCACTTATTCAAGATAATATTCTTTCCAGTTCCATATCTTATTCAATTCCTGGCCATTCATTGTAACCAAAAAAGTGACAGTAAAGTCTAGATGGCTTTTAATGATATGTGACCTTTCCCACAGTCTGGCTGTAGCCTGAAACTCTAATTGTTTCTTTATTTATCTCTATAACACTTAATTAACCTTGTTGAGCCAGCTATTGAATTCCTTTGTGCAGGCTTGTCCCTAGGGCTATGGAGTCACTCTACAAGGCGTTGCTTTACTTGTCCAGTAGCTTTACTGTTTACTATTTATCTACTGAAGCATAGCTTAAACATTTCTTCTCAACCCTTCTTCCTCCTTTGAATAATCTTTATTATTTGAACAAACTTGTATTATTACATTTATTGAACTATATAGGATTTGTTTTATATATACCCCTTTTTAGAGTATATCTTCTAAATGGAAGAGACTATCCATATAATCCTTGTGTACTGAGTCTAGAACAGTGTGAGGTTTAGGACATGAATGAATGAATGAATGAATGAAGTCATGAGCATTTGATAGGATCAGTTATGTAAACTGTCATGATCACAGTCCATATTAGGTGCCCAAGGTTAGTCTCCCTGTGTCCTCCCCTTTTCTCCTTTCTCAATGTCAGTGCCGTAATTTTTTTAATGTTGTGGAAAAGCCAGGAAAATACCCTTGACAAATGCTTACTTTAGGACAACTAAGTACAACAAATTCCATTGCAAGCAGCAGCAGAATAGGTTCATGAAAGCCACCAAACGTGAAGTGAATGATAACGAGTTAAATCATTTACATTAACTTCTCATTGCTGTAAATCTTCATAGGAGAAAATCCATCTCCCATCTTTCACCCCTGAATTTTACCAAGCTATTTGGAAGTCCACTGAAAGTGCCTTACTGTAAGCTGCTTTCTCTTTCTGGGATAGTTTTCTCTCTCTCTTCAGAGAGATTATTCATTTTCCCCTTTCTTCTGGGAAGCAACCCAAATGCTCCAAGCCTGGGTTAATTACCTCTTTTCTGTTCTCATGTCCTCTGTGCTTTCTACTTTCCACACTGTCTTGTAATAATCGATTTACACATTATTCTTCCCCATTTGACTGTCAGCTTCCTGAAAGCAGGATTGATGGTTTATGGATTCCTGTGATGCAATGCCTTATACAATGTAGATATTCACTAAATATTTGAAGTAGTTAGTGAGTGAAAAAATGACTAAATCACTGAGGGAGGAATTTTTCTCTTATTGTTTTATATATACCTCTTTCTAGAGTTTATCCCTCTAGGTGGTAGAGACTGTTCTACATAATCTTTGTATTCTGTGTATAGAACAGTGGTTCACCTGTTACTCAGGACTGATGGGAGACAAAAGCTCTAAATTCAAGGAATACTGAGCCCAGCCTTTCTCCACTAAGAGAAGTGGAAGATATAAAAGGATTAATCAGGAAGAATTCAGAAATGTAATCACACCCTGACAATCCTGACATTCACCTGCAAACATTTGTATTGTCTTCTTTTTCAGTTCTCATTAAAACCTGCAAAAATGATGGGGAAGTTAAACAGCACTTGCCTGGCATTTAATTTTTTCCTCTTTTAAACCTGCAAGTTCTAATTAGCTGTTGCCCACATGTGGGTCAGAGTTCACCTCTCTGCTGAGAACAGCCTGTCCACTGATCCCAGACACCCCCACTCCTGCCTTTCTGCCTGCATTTTTAGAATGCCATAACACTTAGGGGAGCTTCTCCTGATTAAAAGGTTTAAAAATGAGTCAAGATGGAAGGCTAAAAATAACTGAAATGCCCCTGCTGTCCCAGTTATTAAACGAGGGTCTGGCAGTTAAACCCCCCAGGCAGTGCCTCGGGCAGACTAAGTCCAGCGCCTCATCATTATCCTCCCAGAAATCCTTGGGTTGGATGAATCTGCAACCATTAGCTAGAATGGAAAGGTTTTGACCTGTCATTTAAACAAGAAAAATCAACCAAGCCAAGTTCTTCAATATTGGGAAATTTTTAGTGTTATAAGAAACCATGCATGGCCTTTAATTTGTACAGGAATATTAGGGGAGCATCTTAATGCTTCCCTTACTGTCTACCTTCCATTTGTGCCATTGCCAGTCTGATGTAGGTGGTGTTCTTGTGCCTTTGAAGACACCTCCACGTTCTCTGTGTCATAGCTCTTGTTGTTGTGGGAGGTACGGCGGAGTGGTGGCCAGGAAGGCAGCCTCTGGTATCAAGTTGTTCAGGAGAGGATGTCAGGTCTGCCATTTACCAGCTGTATTGTCTTGAACCAGCTACTTTACCACTCTGTACTTTAGTTCACTTATTAATAAAGTGGAGGTAAATGTAATCTCTACCTCATGGGGTTGTGGTGCAAAAATTAAATGAGATAACACATGTATGTAGTTCCTTTAAGACTGTCTAGGATACAATAAATGCTCAATACATTTTAATGGCTATTACTGTAATGTTATTTTTATAATTATTATCATTTTACTCTTTATTTGCATGCCTGCCTTTCATACTGGATTGTGAATATCCTGAGAGGAGGAATGCCATTTTTTGGCTCTGAATCTCCAGGAGATAATATAGGGCTCTGCTCATAGTAGAAACACAATGAATGAATGTTTGAGTACTTAAAAGAACCTAATTCAACACCTTCATTTTAGAGACAAGAAAACAGAGACCACATATCAGAGAGCAATTGGAATTATAACTCAGATTTTCTGGGTGCTATTACTGTGTGATTTCCTACTACAACAGGAATATCTGTGCAAGAAAAATAGAAAAGTGAAGTTGGCTTCATATTCAGTGGATTTGGCCAGTGATAGAACTTGAGAAGAGAAGGAGGACTTGAATGTCATACCTATGAAGGGTGTTATCTAAATTCTATTGTGTTAGTGTATTATCTATACTCCAGACAAATTTTCTAGAGATTTCTGGGTCATCAATGTAAAAATCTAGTTTAATAATGCCTTTTAAATATGTATAGAAAGATAGATATACATTTTAGATATATCTATACACATATATGACAACATAGAAAACCAAACGGTGGCTCATGCCTGTAATTCCAGCACTTTGGGAGGCCGAGGAGGGTGGATCATGAGGTCAGGAGTTCAAGACCAGCCTGGCCAACATAGTGAAACCCCGTTTCTAATAAAAATACAAAAATTAGCTGGGTGTGGTGGTGCGTGCCTGTATTTCCAGCTACTCGGGAGGCTGAGGCAGGAGAATTGCTTGAACCCAGGAGATGGAGGTTGCAGTGAGCTGAGACCACACCATTGTCCTTCATCCTGGGTGACAGAGTGAAACTCTGTTTCAAAAAAAAAAAAAAAGAAAAGAAAAGAAAAGAAAACCAAACCAATTGACTGATCCTGGATAAAAAGTGAAAAACTGACTCAGTCAACATAGGTATTAAAATCTGACTCCTATTCAGGGCTCTTTTCCCCAATCATACAAGTTATCAATTATTGAATACCCATTAAATGACATATATTTTCTTAGATTACTTATGTTAATAATCTTACTTTTTTCTTATGCACCTCCCCATTTAACAGATAAGAATCCTACAGCTTACAGTGATTAGGTAAACTTCCAAGGTTATATAAATAGAAAGTGGCAGAGATGAACACTATGACTCATTAGCAGAATGCCTCAAGATCACTCACTGTCATATCAAACCACCTCTGCAACCATGCTTAGAAACTTTGAACTTGTGTGAACTAGAAGAAAAACTGACATCAATGATAATCATAAATCATATCCAATGTATAAGTTGAATTTCATGTTACTTTGCTTGTTTTCAAAAGGAGCTTTAGATTTCTGCTTTTGGCAAAGATGGAATAATGGGACTGGATTTACTCTCCTGCCTGCAACAACCAATTAAAATATATATATTTTTAAGATACTGAATATTAGGCAAGGAAATTGATCTCTGAGAGACAAAATGAAAACATTCAGCACACTAAAAATAGAAGGGAACTTCCTCAATTTAAGAAAGGGAACCTACAAAAACCCATAGCGGTCAACACACTTAAAGACAGGTCAGGACTTACACCAGACCATCTGCTCTTAACATTTTATTAAGTATTTTACTGGAGGTTCTAGCCAGTGTAATATGGTAAGAAAAAGAATAAAAGTCATTTCAATGGAAAATGAAGAAGTAAAGCTATTTTTATTTGCAGATAACAGAATTTCTACATAGAAAATCCAACAAAATATACAGAAAAACTATTGTAAGTAATAAGTAAATTTAGTAATACTGCAAGAAAACAAGACTCATATAAAATATATTTATATGCACTAGTCATTAATAATCAGAAATTAAAATATAAATAATACCATTTATGAATATGAAGTACTTAATATCATTCAAATATGAAGTACTTATCTTTCAAAAATATGAAGTACTTAAACATAAATCTGACAAAGGATGTGAAAGACTTATACACTGAAAGCTATAAAACAGTACTGAAAGAAATTATAGAAAATCTTAAAAAATGAAGAAATATACAATGTTCATGGGATAAAAGACTCAAGATTGTAAAGATATCAATTCTTCCCAAATTGGTCTACAGACCAAACAGAATCCTAGTAAAAATTTAAGTAGGCTTGTTTTGTTTGTTTATATAAATTGACAAGTTAATTTTAAAATATATATGGAAATACAAAGATCTTAGAGTAGCTGAAAAATTTTGGAAAAAGAAAAAGCAGCCAGGCGTGGTGGCTCAGGCCTGTAATCCCAGCACTTTGGGAGGCTGAGGCGGGCGGATCATGAGGTCAGGAGATCAAGACCATCCTGGCCAACATGGTGAAACCCCGTCTCTACTAAAAAAAAATACAAAAAATAGCTGGGCATGATGGCACACGCCTGTAGTCCCAGCTACTTTAGAGGCTGAGGCAGGAGAATCACTGGAACCCAAGAGGCAGAGGTTGCAGTGAGCCAAGATCGCGCCACTCCACTCCAGCCTGACAACAGAATGAAACTCCATCTAAAAAAAAAAAAAAAAAAAAAGCATGAAGGGTCCAGTCATGATGGTTGAATGGCTGACTAGAAGCAGCTAATATGCACCACTTCCATTAAGAGAAGAGTGGTGACTGGAACCTTCAAGTAGACACACTGGGATTCATCAAGGAAACAAAGTGACCCACAGAGAATGAAGAAGAGCAAGACAGGACAGCAGCCCACCTGGGAGTGGCACAGAGCTTTCTGGACCAACTCGGTCATACAAAAAGAAGAAAAAACAATAAAAAAGAATGAATAAAACCTCCAAGAAATTTGAGGTTATGTAAAGAGACCAAATGTATGACTGACTCCTTGATGTACCTGAGAGAGAGAGAAAGCAAGCAAGTTGAGAAACATATTTCATGATATCATCCATAAACACTTCCCCAACCTCACTAGAGAGACCAATATTTAAATTGAACAAATGCAAATAACCCCAGCAACATACTGTTCCAAAAAATTGAGGAGGAAGGACTCCTCCCTAAGTCATTCTATGAGGTCAGTACAGTATCATCCTCATACCAAAACCTGGCAGAGACCCAAAAACAACAACAAAAACTTCAAGCCAATATCCTTGATGAATACAGCTGAAAAACTCTTCAGAAAAAATATTGGCACACCGAATTCAGCAGCACAGCAAAAAGCTAATCTACCACAACCAAGTAGGCTTTATCCCTGTGATGCAAGATTGGTTCAATGTACACAAATCAACAAATGTGGTACATCACATAAACAGAGTTAAAAGAAAACCCACATGATCATCACAATAGTTTCAGGAAATGTTTTTTATAAAATTCAACATCCCTTCAATGTTAAAAAAACCATCAACAAACTAGGAATTGAAGGAACATAATTCAAAATAATAAGAGCCATCTGTGAGAAACCCACAGCCAACATCATACTGAATAGGCAAAAGGTTTAAGCATTCTCCTTGAAAATTGTAATAGGACAAGGATGCCCTCTCTCACCACTCTTATTCAACATAGTACTGGACATCCTACCCAGAACAATCAGGCCAAGAGAAAGAAATAAAAGGCATCCAACTAGGAAGAGAAGAAGTCAAACTCTTCTTGCTTGCAGACAAAATGATTCTGTATCTAGAAAACCCCATAATCTTTGCCAAAAAGGTCCTTGTTCTGATTAACTTAAGCAAAGTTTCAGGATACAAAATCAATGTACAAAAATCAGTAGCATTCCTATACACCAACAACATTTACACTGAGAGCCAGATCAAGAATGCAACTCCATTCATAATAGCCACTAAAATAATAAAATGGCTCAGAATACAGCTAGATAGGAAGATGAAAGATCTCTACAACAAAAATTACAAAACACTACTCAAAGGAATCAGAGATGACACAAACAAATGGAAAAACATACCATGCTCATGGATAAGAAGAATCAATATTTTTAAAATGGCCATACTGCCAAAAGCAACTTACATATACAATGCTATTGCTATCAAATTACTAATGACATTCTTCATAGAACTAGAAAAAAACTATTTTAAAATTCATATGGAACCAAAAAAGAGCCTGAACAGCCAAGCCAATCCTAAGCCAAACAAACAAACAAAAAAAGAACCCAAACCTGGAGACATCATGTTACCTAACTTCACACTATACTACAAGGCTACAGTAAACAAAACAGCATGGTATTGGTACAAAATCAGATATATAGACCAATGAAATGGAATGCAGAGCTCAGAAATACTACTACACACCTACAACCATCTGCTCTTTGAAAAAGTTGATAAAAACAAGCAAGGGGAAAGGACTCCCTGTTCAATAAATAGTATTGGGATAACTGGCTAGTCATATGCAGAAGATTGAAAATGGACATGTACAAAAATCAATTTAAGATTGATTAAAGACTTAATGTAAAACCTAAAACTATAAAAACCCTGTAAGAAAAGCTAGGAAATATCATTCTGGACATAGACCCTGGCAAAGATTTCATGACAAAGAGACCAAAGGAATTGCAACAAAAAATGAAAATTGACAAGTGGGACCAAATTAAACTAAAGAGGTTCTGCACAGCAAAAGAAACTAATGAGGTGTGGTCAGAGGCTCCCAACGAAAAGAACCAAAGTGGCAAGTGAATCCTGCACTGGCAACTGAGGCACACAGGTTCTCTCATTCGGACTGACTAGGTTGGTGTGATTCATGGAGAGTGAGGAAAAGCAGGGTGGTGTGATGGCCCACCTGGGAGCCACATGGGGCAAGGGGAGCTCCTACCCCCAGCCAAGGGAGGCGGTGAGTGATTGTGCTACCCTGCCTGGGAAACCACGCTTTTCCCACAGATCTGCGGAACCCACAGATCAGATGTCCATTGTGAGCCCACGCCACCAGAGCATTGGGTCTCCAGCACAGAGTTGTGCAGATTCTCAGTGGTTACTCGGCTGGAGACTGTCTAAGACTACCGAGTTCCTGGGATGGGGCAGGGGCGGGGGGTGGCCATCATCACTGTGGCTGCCTGTTGCCTAAGAAAACTGAGCTCCCTGGGGGAGGGGCGGCAGCCATCACTGCAGCTACAGTCTGCCTTTTTTCTCCTACTGGTGCCAGGGAGATTGGACAGTTTGGATCCAGGAGGAATTCCCTCATAGTGCAGCACAGTAGCTATGACAGGTCGTGGCCAGACTGCCTCCTTGGGCCAGACCCTTACCCATCCCTCCTCACTGGGTGGGGCCTCCCTGCAAAAATTTCAGCAACTCCAGCCAAGGGTTTAGGGACAGCACTCTGATTTCTCTGGGACTGAGCCCCTTGGAGGAGGGGCAGCCAAGGTCTCCATGGATCAGCAGACTTAGTCATTCCCCCTGCTGACTCTGAGGAATTTGGGAAGCCCAGATGAGTGGGATTCCCCCAGTGCAGCACACACCCTCCTCCAAGGGATAGCCAGAGTGCTTCATTAAGCGGATCCTGGATCCTGTGCCTCCTAACTGGGTGAGATGAGACCCCTCAGCAGAGGTTGACAGACACCTTATACATGAGCATTCCCTCTGGCATCAGATCAGTTCCCCTGGGGACAGAGATCCCAGAGGAAGGAGCAAGCAGCCATCTTTGCTATTCAATAGCCTCCACAGGTGACACCTTCTGATGCAGGAGGGAACCAGGTGAATAGAGTCTGGAGTGGACAGCCAAAAAACCACAGTAGCCCTGTGGAAGACAGACCTGACTTTCAAAAAGAAAAACAAACAAATAGAAAGCAACAATAACAATAGCATCAACAAAAAGTCCCTATAAAAACCCCATCCAAAGGTCAGTAGCCTCGAAGATCGAAGGTAGACAAACCCAGAAAGATAAGAGTGAACGCAAAAATGCTGAAAACTCAAAAAGCCAGAGTGCCTCTTCTTCAAATATTTGCAACACCTCTCCAGCAACTGCACAGAACTGAACAGAGGCTGAGATGGATGAATTGACACAAGCGGGCTTCAGAAGGTGGGTAATAAACTTTGCTGAGCTAAAGAAGCGTGTTGTAACCCAATGCAAAGTAGCTAAGAACCATGGTAAAACACTACGGGAGCTGTTAACCAGAATAACGAGTTTAGAGAGGAACATAAATGACCTGATGGAACTGAGAAACACAACACAAGTACTTCACAAGGCAACCACAAATATCAATAATCAAATAGACTAAGCAGAGAAAAGAATTTTAGAGCTTGAAGATTGTCTTGCTGAAATAAGACAGGCAGACAAGATTAGAGAAAAAAAAAAAAGAATGAAAAGGAATAAACAAAACCTCTGAGAACAATTGGATTATGTAAAAAAAGACCTTACCTGAAAGAGTCAGGGAGAACGGAACCAAGTTGGAAAACATACTTCAGGATGTCATTCAGTAGAACTTCCCAACCTAATAAGACAGGCCAACATTCAAATTCAGGAAATCTAGAGAACCTTACTAAGAAACTCCATGAGAAGATCAACCCCAAAACACAAAATCATCAGATTCTCCAACGTTGAAATGAAGGAAAAAATGTTAAGGGCAGCCAGAGAGAAAGGCCAGGTCACCTACAAAGAGAAGCCCATAAGACTAACAGAGGACCTGTCAGCAGAAACCCTACAAGCTAGAAGAGATTGGGGGCCAATATTCAACACGCTTTTATTTATTTATTTTTTAAGATGGAATTTCACTCTTTCATCCAGGCTGGAGTGCAGTGGTGCAATCTCAGCTTACTGCAACCTCCAGCTCCTGGGTTCAAGTGATTCTCCGCCTCAGCCTCCTGAGTAGCTGGGATTACTGGCATCTGCCACCATGCCAGGCTAACTTTTTTGTATTTTCAGTAGAGATGGGGTTTCACCAAATTGGCCAGGCTGGTCTCAAACTCCTGGCCTCAAGTGATCTGTCCACCTCAACCTCCCAAAGTGCTGGGATTACAGGCATGAGCCACTGCGCCCAGCTCAATGTTCTTAAAGAAAATAATTTTCAAACCAGAATTCCATATCTGGCCAAACTAAGCTTCATAAGGAAAGGAGAACTAAAGTCCTTTTCAAACAAGCAAATGCTGAGGAAATTTGTCACCACCAGGCCTGCCTTTCAAGAGCTCCTGAAGGAAACACTAAATATGAAAAGGAAAAACCATTACCAGCCACTGCAAAAAACACACTGAAGTACAAAGACCAATGATACTATGAAGGAACTACATAAACAAGTCTGCAAAATAACCAGGTAGCATCATGATGACAGCTGGCATCAGGATCAAATTCACACATAACAATATTAACCTTAAGTGTAAATGGGCTAAATGTCCTAATTGAAAGACACAGAATGGGAAGCTGGATAAAAAGTCAAGATCCATTGGTGTACTATATTCAAGACACCCATCTCACATGCAAAGACACACATAGGCTCAAAATAAAGGGATGAGAAAAATTTACCAAGCAAATGGAAAGCAGAATAAAAGCAGGGGTTGCAGTCCTAGTTTCTGACAAAACAGACTTTAAGCTAACAAAGATCAAAAAAGACAAAGAAGTGTACAACATAACGGTAAAGGAATCAATTCAATGAGAAGAACTAACTATTCTAAATATATATGCACCCAATACTGGAGCATCAAGATTTATAAAATAAGTTTTTAGAGACCTGCAAAGCGACTTAGAGTACCACATAATAATAGTGGGAGACTTTAACATCCCACTGTCAATATTAGACAGATCATTGAAACAGAAAAATAACACAAATATTCAGGACTTGAACTCACCTCTAGATCAAATGGACCTGACAGACATCTACAGAACTCTCCACACTAAAACAACAGAATATACATTTTTCTTGGTGCCATATGGCACTTACCCTAAAATCAATAATGTAATCAGAATTAAAACACTACTCAGCAAAAGAACTGAAATCATAACAGTCTCTCAGACCACAGTGCAATCAAATTAGAACTCAAGATTAAGAAACTCACTCAAAACCACACAACTACATGGAAATTGAACAACCTATTCCTGAATGACTCCTGGGTAAATAATGAAATTAAGGCAAAAATCAACAAGTTCTTTGAAACCAGTGAGAACAAAGAGACAACAACATTCCAGAATCTCTAGGATGCAGTTAAAGTACTGTTAAGGGGGATATTTATAGCACTAAATGCCCTCATCAAAAAGCTAGAAAGATCTCAAATCAACACCTTAACATCACAACTAAAAGAACTAGAGAACCAAGAGCAAACAAACCCAAAAGCTAGAAGAAGACAAGAAGTAACCAAGATCAGAGCAGAACTGAAGGAGATGGAGACATGAAAAACTGGTCAAAAAAAAAAAAATCAATGAATTCAGGAGCTGGTTTTTTTTTTTTTTTGAAAAAAATCAAATAGATGGCTAACTAAACTAGTAAAGAAAAAAAGAGAGAAGGATCAAATAGACACAATAAAAAATAATAAAGGGGATATCACCATTGACCCCAGAGAAACACAAACAACCAACAAAGAATGCTATAAACACCTCTGTGCAAATAAACTAGAAAATCTAGAAGAAATGGATAAATTCCTAGACACATATACTCTCCCCTAAGGCTAAACAGGAAGAAGTTGCATCCCTGAATAGACCACTAACAAGTTCTGAAATTGAGGAAGCAATAAATCGCCTATTAACCAAAAAAAAAAAAAAAAACAAAAAAAAAAAAAAAAAAAAAAAACAAAAAACCCAGCAGCCCTGGAACAGAGGGATTTGTAGCTGAATACTACCAGAGGTACAAAGGGGAGCTGGTACCATTTTTCTTCTGAAACTATTTCAAACAATTAAAAGGAGGGACTTCTCCTTAACCCATTCTATGAGTCCAGCATCATCCTGACACCAAAACCTGGCAAAGATACAACAAAAAAAGGAAACTTTGGGCCAGTATCCCTGATGAACAATCCTCAATAAAATACCAGCAAACTGAATCCAGCGGCACATCAAAAAGCTTATCCACCATGAACAAGTGGGCTTCATCTCCGGGATGCAAGGCTGGTTCAAAATATGCAAATCGGTTAATGTAATTGATCACATAAACAGAACTAAAGACAAAAACCACATTATTATCTCAATAAACACAGAAAAGGCCTCCAATAAAATTGAACATCCCTTCATGTTAAAAACTCTCAATAAACTAGGTATTGAAGAAACATACTACAAAATAATAATAGCCATTTATGACAAACCCACAGCCAATAACATACTGAATAGACAAAAGCTGGAAGCAGTCCCCTTGAAAACTGGCATTCCCCTTGAAAACTAAAACTGGATGCCCTCTCTCAACACTGTTACTCAACAACACAGTATTGGAAGCTCTGGCCAGGGCAGTCAGGCAAGAGAAAGAAATAAAGCATGTTCAAATAGGAAGAGAAGTCAAATTGTCTTTGCTGATGACATGATTCTATATCTAGAAAACCCCAAAGCTGCTTAAGCTGATACGGAACTTCAACAAAGTCTTAGGATACAAAATCAATGTGCAAAAGTCACAGCATTCCTATACACCAACAACAGACAAGCAGAGAGCCAAATCAAGCAGAGAGCAATTTACAGTTGCTAAAAATAGAATAAAATGCCTAGGAATACAGCTAACAAGGGAAGCAAAGAACCTCTTCAAGGAGAACTATAAACCACCACTCAAGGAAATCAGAGAAGACACAGAAAAATGGAAAAACATTCCATTCTCATGGATAAGAAGAATCAATATCATGAAAATGGCCCTATTGCCCAAAGTAATTTATAGATTCAATACTATATTAAATTATCATTGACATTCTTCACAGAATTAGAAGAAACTGTTTTAAAATTCATATGGAACCAGAAAAGAGCTTGTATAGCCAAGACAATCCTAAGCAAAAAGAACAAAACTGGAGGCATCATGCTACCTGACTTCAAACTATACTAAAAAGCTACAGTAACTCAAACAGCATGGTACTGGTACAAAAACAAACACATAGACCAATGGAACAGAATAGAGACCTTAGAAATAAGACTGCACATCTACAACCCTCTAATCTTTGACCAACCTGATAAAAACAAGCAATGGGGAAAGGATTCCCTATTTAACAAATGGAGCTGGGAATACTGGCTAGCCATATGCAGAAAAATGAAACTGGACCTCTTCCTTACACCTTATACAAAAATAACTAAAGGTGGATTAAAGACTTAAATGTAAAAGCCAAAACTATAAAAACCCAGAAGAAAATCTAGGCAATACCATTCAGGACATAGGCATGAGCAAAGCTATCATGATGAAATTGCCAAAAGCAATTACAACAAAAGCAAAAATTGACAAATTAACCTAATTAAACTAAAGAGCTTCTGCACGGAAAAATAAACTATCATCAGAGCAAACAGACAACATACAGAATGGGATAAATCTATTTAACTGACCAAGGTGTGATATCCAAAATGTACAAGGAAGTTACATAAATTTACAAGAAAACAAACAACCCATTAAAAAGTGGGCAAAGAACATGAATAGACACTTCTCAAAAGAAGACGTTTATGTGGCTAGCAAACATATGAAAAAAAGCTCGACATCACTGATCATTAGAGAAATGTAAATCAAAACCACAATGAGATACCATCTCATGCCAGTCAGAATGGCGATTACTAAAAATTCAAGAAACGACACATGCTGGCATAGCTGTAGAGAAATAGGAATGCTTTTACACTGTTGGTGGGAAGGTAAATTATTTCAACCATTGTGGAAGACAGTGTGGAATCCTCAATGACCTAGAACCAGAAATACCATTTGACCCAGCAATCCCATTACTGGGTATATACACAAAGGAATATAAATCATTCTATTATAAATATTTATGCACGTGTATGTTCATTTCAGCACTATTCAAAAGAGCAAATACATGGAATCAACCCAAATGCCCATCAATGATAGACTGGATAAAGAAAATGTGGTACATATGCACCATGAAATACTATGCAGCCATAAAGTGGAATGAAATCATGTCCTTTGCAGGGACATGGATGGAGCTGGAAGCCATTATTCTCATCACACTAACACAGGAACAAAAACCAAACACCACATGTGCTCACTTATAAGTGGGAGCTGAACAATGAAAACACATGGACACACGTAGGGGAAGAACACACCCTGGGGCTTGTTGGTGGTGTGGAGAGCATCAGGATACATAGCTAATTCATGCTGGGCTTAATACTTAGGTGATGTATCGATAGTTGCAGCAAACCATCATGGCACAAATTTACTTATGTAACCAACCTGCACATCCTGCAGGTGGAAATAAAATAAAATAAAATAAAATAAAATAAAATAAAATAAAATAAAGTAAAAAAGAAACTATCAACAGAGTAAACAGACAACCTACAGAATGGGAGAAAATATTTGCAAACTTTGCAAACCTGCATTCAACAAAGGTCTAATAGCCAGAATCTAAAAGCAACTTAAATAAATAAATAAGCAAAAAATAATAATAATAAATAAATAAAACAAAAAATAAAACAAAAAACAAAAAACAAACAAACAAACAAAAAATAACAAAAAAAACGGGCAAAGGACATGAATACTTTCTAATAGAAGACATACACAGGGCCAAGAAGTAAATGAAAAAATGCTTACCATCACTAATCATTAGAGAAAGGTAAATCAAAACCACATTGAGATACCACCTCATACCAGTCAGAATGGTTATTATAAAAAGTGAAAAAACAACAGATCCTGGTGAGGCTAGCAGAAAACAGAACACATACACTGTTGGTGGGAATGTAAATTAGTTCAATCACTGTGGAAAACAATTTGGAAATTTCTCAAAGAACTTAAAACAGAGCTACCACTTGACCCAGCAATCCCATTATTTTGGGTATATACCCAAAGGAAAATACGTTATTCTACCATAAAGACACATGCACATGTATGTTCATTGTAGCAGTATTCACAAGAACAAAGATGTAGAATCAACCTAAATGACCATCAATAGCAGACTGGATAAAAAAAAATGCGGTACGTATACACCATGAAATACTATGCAGCTATAAAAAAGAACAAGATCATGTTTCTTGCAGCAACATGGATACAGCTTGAGACCATTATCCTAAGCGAACTAACAAAGAAATAGAAAACCAAATACCAAATGTTCTCACTCATAAGTAGGAGCTACACATTGAGAACACATGGACACAAAGAAGGGAACAACAGACACCAGGGCCTACTTGAAGATGGAGGGTGGAAGGAGGGAGATGATAGTTCAAAAACTACCTATCGGTTACTACGCTTATTACCTGAGTGATGAAATATTCTGTACAGAAAATCCCCATGACACACAATTTATCTATATAACAAACTTGCACAGGCACCCCGAACCTAAAAGTTATAAAAAAGTATAAATTTGGCAGACTAACATTACCAAATTTCAAAACTTATATTAAAGCTGTAGTAATCAAGAGAGCCATCAATGAAAACAAATAGATCAATATAAAAGAATTGAGAATCAAGAAATGGAGCCACAAATATGTGGACAACTGATATTGGACAAAGATGCAAAGACAAGTCAGTGGAAAAATGATAGTCTTTTTTTTTTTTTAACAATGTTAGTACTATGATTGGATATCAATATGCAAAAGATAAAAAGATATTTGATGTATGCCACAAATTGCATTTAAAAATTAACACTAAATTGATAATATACCTAAATATTAAACCAAAAATATAAAACTTCAAGAAGAAAATAAAAAATGTTTGTGGCTATTGGTTAGACATAGGTTTCTTAAGATATTACACCAAAAGCACTATATATAAAGTAAAATCTTTACCAATGGGACTTTCTCAACATTAAACTTCTGCTGTTTGTAAAACACTACTAAGAAAATAAAAAGGCAAGCCAAAAATGTAAAAATTATTTCATGTGTCATCAAGAATTTGTAATCAGATTATATAAAGAACTCCTAAAATTCAATAATAGGAACACAAAGACCCAATAAAATATTTCAAAGGGAGCTGGGCATGGTGACATGTGCCTGTAGTCTCAGCTACTTGGGAGGCTGAACCAGAAGGATTGCTTGAACCCAGGAGTTTGAGGCTACAGGAGTTAAACGATCACGCCCCTGGATCCAGCCAGGATGAGAGAGCAAGACCTTGTCACAAAAAAAAAAAAAACCAAAAACACAAAACAAACAAATAAAAAAGATTCTTGAAAAATATTCAAAGGATTAAACAGATATTTCTCTAAAGAAAATATTCATATAAGAGATAACATAAAAAGATGCTCCAACATAGTCTTGAGGAAAGTGTAAGTTAAAACTGCAATGACATTGTGCACACCTATTAGAAATGCTAAAATTTAAAAGACTGATCATAGAAAATTTTGGTGAGAAATGTAAAAGAACTGGGACTCTCAGTCTATGCTGGTGGACCTGTATGATGGTCTGACTACTTAGGAAAATAGTTTTGTAGTTTTCTAAAAAGTTAAACATACATCTACTATATGAGCCAGTAATCCTATTTTTAAGAATTAACCCAAGAGAAATAAAAGCTTATGTCTATAAAAAAGACTTGTGTAGGAACTCAGAACAGCTTTATTTGTAATAGCCAAAACCAATATCCATCAAAATGTAACTGTATAAACAAACTGAGATGTATCCATACAATGAAATATTATCCAGTAATAAAAAGTAATGAACTATTCATAACATGGATGAATTTCAAAATAGCTATGCTGATGGAAAAAAAAGCCACACAAAAGAGTATATATCATGTGACTCCATTCATATTAAACTCTGAAAAATGTAAACCATTCCTTAGTGTCAGAAAGCCAATCAGTGGTTGCCTGGAGGATAAGGAAGAGAGGAACTTCAGGTAGGAAGAAGTTTCTAGAGGTAAAGACTGTGTTCACTCTGTTGATTGTGATGAGAGTTTCACACATGGAAATAAATTATATATTTAAAATATGTTCAGTTTATTGTATATAAATTGTATCTTAATAAACTTACTTAAAAAAAGATTTTGATTCATGGCCATAATATCAAGGAAAACCTGAGTCCTGTCTAAAAATCAGATGTACTATGTCATGGGCTAATCAGGCTTGGATGGGGTACCTCGCAGAGGTTTCACTACGCAAAGTGATGAAGATGCTAAGATCTGAAGCCCTTTTGTTATAATTACGTGGTCTAGCTTTTTTTGCTTTTCCTCACTTATTTGTAACTCATTGTCTGGTAACCTAAATGTATAGTGACTGGCTGGATCCTGGTTATTGGCTCAAAGATACATGCCTACACTGATGACTAGAGCCTGATGGCTCTTGAGAATTGCAGCTAAACCCAGCAGCAGTGGCCTTGGTGGCTTCTGGTCAAACATGCACTGACTTTAGCTCTGAGGATTCCTGGTTCCATGAGGGATTAAGATAAACATTGCCTGCTCATCAGAGGATGGCCCAGTGAGAGCCCATAGAGCCTGAATTCACATGCACAACACAAGTTGCCCTCCAACTAAATTTTGACCTGGCTTCTAAAGCAGCCACTAAAGCTACAGAAACAACTTTAATTCGACACACAACTACCAGAGCCAGAGACATACACTCTCACTTGAGCTCCGACATTCTTCCATCTCTGAGTGATGCCACCCCTTGAACTTTTTAGTGGCATGCAGATTTGAGGAAGTCTGATGAAGACACCAGTGTTCCAAAACTGATAATACAGTCAGTTGAAAAAGACACAGCAATCAGGTAGCTGCAGATCAAAATATCATATTTATTGAGTCTAGATGGGATGATGTGGAGTCTAATGGGGTGGCTTTAAGATTGAGCATTAGGAATGCTGTTAGGGTAAACTGAAAACTTTATAAAAACCTAAAAACCTGAGAAACAAAACTTCAAAAAAGCCTTTTTGTTTTCATCTTAAAACCCTCTCAGCATAGTTATATGATTCAACCAGAAGAAATAAATTTAACTTTCAACAGCTTTCAATCAAGTGTTTGTGGGAACACAAAACATGGAGTTCACAGCACATCACACTGGAAAACTTCTGTATTCCTTTCTCATCCATTTCTTCCATCAGAGCTCTGTAATTTAAAGCAGGTGCTCTACTTTTCACTGACTCTCTGTGTCTCTCGCTCAGTCTCGCTCCCTCTTTCCCCTGCCTGCCTCCATTGTTGCCTGCCTCCCATTTCCTCAGAGACTTGTGTGCCCTTTCCTTATCGATTATGTGGTTCTAGTAGCTACCCTGCTCCTTCACTCCTTGGAGAGTAGGAAAGGTGAAAATCTGTGAATGTTTAGTCTCTGATATTTTCTTTCATCCTTGTTTCTTCACAGCAATAATGTCCCTATATCAATGAACATCTCCCAGACACCTTCATAATCTGCAAATCTCCAATCCTTGACATGAACTTTTCCCATTGCTTGATTTGTTTTTCTCCTTAGTATTTAACATTGTCTAAGTTACATGCATATTTTGATAATTTTATTTATCATCTGTTTCCTGCCCTCCACAGCCATAAATGTAAGCTTGAAGAGAGCAAGGATTTTTGTTTGGTTGGTTCATTTTTGGACTTCCAAAGCATTGAAATGAACTTAGCATATAGCTTGGTTCTCAGTAAATATTTGTGCAATGAAGATGTAATTATTTCAAAGAGGCACACTGTTTGGTCATTTTGCCTTTCAGAGTGAGTTGCCACCATAGCATCCTTGTGCTCAGTTTTTGGCTGGGAGCCACCTGTGGGAAGAGTGTCTTTGGTACAAATGGCATGATGGATTTCAGCACATAGCAGCTGAGACTTTTGATCAAGACACTCCCCAGAGTCAGAGTCTGAAAGGAGCCTTCCCAATGCTGCCACACACAGCATTTTCCTTTGATACCTTGAATCCACACAATCTTGGGATCCCCGAGAAGAGTCAAACACTTTCCATGTCTGATCATTACCCTTGAAATAATGACTTCATTCTGGAAGAAGGTTAAAGTTCTTGCAATATTTTCCATCACATCAACTGATCCTAGATACCAGCTTGTGGAATTAGAAAAGAAGAGGAGACGCCCAAGTGAAATTTTACAGGAACAAAATGCCCCCCACAGACCTTCTGGAAAACTTTCTGAAACAAGATGTAACACATCCCGTTCCTGGCAAAGAGCCTACCTTAGAGGCAGCCCAGAGAGAAGGAAAAAGCAGACCCATTGTTCTGACACCTGGTCCCCTTCCTACTCTGCCTGGAGCACCTGGGAGCCCATCTCTGGGCCTGTTTCTTCAAGGTGAGCGCCTGAACTCAATAATCAATATTCACAGAGGGCTCAGCCGAGCTCAACGATCCGTGCTACCAACGCTGTTGACCTTTAACTGAAACCATCATTTGGATTTAATTGTAATTTGGCACTAGCCAACTCCAGAGGGAGGAGAAGAGAATCTAATTTTTTCATTGTATGCACTTGGCAAAAATTGGATCAGAATGAGAGGTTGTTTCCTAGTGCTGCAACCAGGTCGGACGCTAAGTTAATATATAGAATGAGCATCTGCTCTGCACCAGACACTGTGCTTGCTGGTGATAAAATAGGAATGGATAAGACATATTTGGGTGATGGGTACACTAAAAACACAGACTTCATCACAACACAGTATATCCATGTAATCAAACTGTACTTGTATCCCCTAAATATATAAAAATTAAAAAAAAATTAAAAATAAGACATAGGCCATGCACTTGGGGCATTTACAATGTTACTGTATAGTGTCTTCTTCTGTTGTCATTTTGCTACTTGATCTCATTTCTTAAGGGACAACATTCTCCATGCTAGCCAAGGTCCTCACACTGGAAGACAAATATCTTCACTGCAGTATCCACCAACATCTTCCTTCCCCATATAGCAAAGCACAGAGGAAAAACCATAGGCTCTGGAGTCAAGTCCTGATTTCCTAAAATGTGAACTTAGGCAAGTTACTGAACTTCTGCAGTCATCAGTGTCCTACTCTGAGACCTGAAAAAACAAGCCCTACTTTGCTGGATGTTTTGAAGATTAAAGACAATCTATACAAAGCTATAGTCTAAGCTCTTGGCACATTTCAGGGGCTCTCACTATTATTGTAATACTTTTGCTCTTATAAAATGTTACTGGATCTGCCTTGAACCTACTCCTATTATTATAGTAGAGAGTTAAGAGGTTAACTAGTGACAAATAATCTGCTTGCTCTTAATCACCATACGAAGTCACAGTGGATGTGACAGAAGAATCAAGCACTGTAAACACTGCACCCCTTACAAGACTTTGAGTTTGAAATCTGGAATATCAATGAAATCATAGCTACATTAGTCAGCCCTATGCACAGATTTTATGCTTCATTTGTATAATAAGAACATTCAAATTTACTTCTCACTCTCAGTGTTAACAACAGTCCAACAAAACCTTTAAATGATCCATTTGACCATAATTATTTTCTACACATTGCTGAACTGATTTCTTGATTGATTTATTGATTATTTTCCTCAACTATTTCCATATCATTGGACATTTTGTGGAGAGCTACCTCTTTTTTAGAACATCCTCTTTTCTTATGTGTCTGACATTGAGAATACTTAAAAATTCTTTTTATTACCTCTCCTCTGCCCATCCCTGATATCTGTGGCTTGGGGGATCTAGTCAGGCCCCTTCTCTCTGTACAAAATCTCATTATATTCTTTGGTGTGTAGATTACTTATATATTTATAATTTCAAGAGCTCTATCTTCACTTGGGCCCTCTCTGATGAGCTCTTTGCCCACATATTCTGCAACTTACCACAGAGCTCTAACTGGTTGTTCTTGTTGTCTAGTCAACAAAGACCAGGCAATAAGAAATACACCTGTAGCCAAATAAGCTACAGATTTATTTACAAGCTACAATATTTATTTAGCTTGCTGTGGCTCAGGAAATGCACACCACAGACACCATCAGAATTAAATCTAAATTGTGTGCTGTCAAAGACAAGTTGATAATTGTGTATCCTGGTGATTTTTACCTAGGAAACGTGATGATTAATGTGAGGCCTAAGTCACCATTAATAAAGAAGAGTGACCGCTCCTGTCAGTTGGATAAGGAGACATTTAGCTATTTTGGGGTTTATAGGGTAACCTTGACTCTATCTTCTTTTAGATATGGTCCTGGAGTGGCCTTGTCTGATTATTATTTACTTGGCATGAACATAGTTTATACTTGGTTGGGAAATCATGACCTAGGGCCACTTTCGCATCTGATTCCATGGGAACCTCAAAAGCCCCTATCCTTGTTTCTCCAGCAATTTCATTTACAAAGTTACCTCAGTGAGCCTCCTGCACTTTTATTCCCACCTACCTAAACCAACAAGTCTTGCCTCCCATCTCCTCATTCTGACAATTGCTCATTTCAGAAACTTGACACTTCTGTCTTTAATACAAAGATCTTTTAAAAAGTGTTCCTATACCTTTCTATTATCAATAAAATACCCCTAACTTATTTGAATACTGCTAACATAATGCAACTTCTAAATATAAATTTGATCATGCCACCAGCTTGTTTAACAACGTTCACTGGTTTATCTGGCACTCGGGGATAAACCTAATCATTGTGTATTGTCTTGAAACCTTCTTGATTTTTTCCTTGCCAGTCTACTTTGGAAATACAGAGATAGTGCTGCCTAGCCCGTGCCCTCAGGCAGAAATCAGTCTGCAAGCCACAGAGGTGGCAATTCTCCCCAAGTATGAGCTTGTTGCAATCACATTTATTAGGCTATGAACATCCCATGAGTGAAAGAAAGATTTGATGAAAAGTTAAATGGATGGAAAGATGGATAGTGGAATTTACATATGGATACAGACATAGAGTAAGAGGTGGGAAAAAATAAGAAAAATTAGGTTGAGAATTGGAAGGTGAGAAAAAAAGTAAAAAAGGGTTTGAGAAGGAAGAATGATGAAAGTATATGGGAGAATAAGGAAAATATGTGCATTTGTGTCACAGGTATATGGGTTATTTAATGATCACCATCCTATTGCCACAGATGGGCATTGGTTAAGACCCTACCAGGTTGTGTAGAAGGGCTGGTGGCAGGGAGATGTCAGTACAGACTATAGTGTCTGCTTCAGGGTGTGGAGAGGGCTTTTTTGACAACCAAACTTTTTAATATCATAAAATTAATCTTCCTTAGTACTGGTACTACTTGCTATGTCATTTCCTTGCAGTAATTTACACTGAAAAATTAAAAAGAAGGAAGGTGTTCTGTACTACACTATTAAGTTCAGCTACAGAGTATGTTCTGCTGAGTGGCTGGCTAATAAAAATAGCCCCAAAATGGTTCAAAGAAAATGCTACTCTGTAGGTCAAAAGTAGTCTTTGAACAGAGCATTATTTTTTCTTACCATCTCAAAAATCTTTTTATCCTTGAAAATAAAGCGAAGGCAGTGAAATAGATTGGGTCACAACTACTAAACATGTGCTAATCCTTTGAACATTTTGACATTCTATCAGAGTCTATGAAACATTTTCAAAATGCACTTGTGAGAATAAGGAACATAGTACCATCCAGGTTTCCAAATGTGTGATGTGCTACTGGCTGGAAAAATAATTGTACCCTCTTAATAATCCAAATTAACATGAGATTTAATAATTTCACCTTTTAAATAATCTAAATTAACATTGTGAGCTGAGAAAACTGCTAATTGTTAAAATTCATACAGTATCATTTTCTCTCACTGAAATATGTACTTCTTGGGAAAATACCAGAATCTTTATTATCTAGTGCAGTTAAACAAACAAATCAAATTGATGAATAAATGCTGCCATGTCTTCAATAGTTTATTGTGGAAAAGATCAATTCCATTTTATCACATATTGTCTGGACACTTTCTTTATGCAAGATGCAAAGTCAAGTTCTGAGGGAGGTAAAGAGCTCTTCTTAGGAATTTATTAACTATCAGAGGGATAGGCACATTTATAAGTAGCCATGATTGAGTAATCTAAAGGATGCAAGAGACACACGAACTAGGGAACTTCAGAAAGAGGAGACTGTTTCTTTGGTGGCCAGGGATTAGGAGAGGCTGTATAGAAGTCGTGGGACTGAGATAAGCCCTGAAAGGCAGAGACGATCTCCATTCTCCCTTTCAATGGTTCACATAGCATCTAGGATGAGCTTTCTAAAATGTATACCTAATCATGATTATTTTCCTGCTTAAAACTCTTCAATGGGTTCACATAATTTTCTTTATGATAAAATTAAAGCTCCCTGACATGAATAATGAGATCTTTTTTTATATGGCCTTTTTAATGCCTTTTCAGCCTCAGTGCTTGCCGTTTATCTCCAAATTATCTTTATGCACCAAAAAAGGAACTGTCTAGTAGCCATGTGTGGATACTAACATGCGATGATAATATAAAAGGATGAAGAAAGGTCATATTAAATGGGGACAGGCCTTTCATTAGAGGTCCTGATATTATGGCTTAAGGTAATAGGCAGAGAAAATGATGACAGGACCTAGAGGAATGGAACAAGATCTAGAGCAGTGGTTCTCAACCTTTATTATGTATCAAAATCATCTGATTTTTGACTCCCAGTTTTTGACTCAGAATTTAAATTTTCCATAAGTTCCCAGGTGGTGCTAATGCACTACATTTTGAGAACCACTGATCTAGAATAATATGCAGAGAAACACTGGAGGAAGATTTTCCTAGAAGGTGTGCTATATAGGTGTAGGACATTTTGGAAGAAGGCTAGAAAGTGTGCAAAACCACCACTGTGGATCATTGCCAGGAATCCGTTGCTTTGATTACATCTCTTATTTTGAATGATCGTAGGAGATTACTCTGACATTTAAAACTAAACTCCTTGAAGGAAAGCTCATGAAGAAAGATCAAACTAACATTACCTAACTCATAGTATGGCTGTTAACTTGAAATGAATCAATGCATAGGAATCATCTAGCACATAAGCAGACAAATGTGGCTCTGCAAAAGCAAAGGTCTTCTCAATACTATGAGCTATATCTCAACATTTTGATATCCTAGGTTCTTAGAATTACCATTACACATGGTAAACACTCATACTTGCAGAATGTGTAAAGTAATCTCAATCATGTACTTAGAATTATCTTGGTCCAATTTAGCATCTTTTGTCCTTCTACCAGCCATTTTCAACTCAAATTCTGTCTTCTACCAATCCTTCTCTACAATGCCCATTAAAACTAAATTTTTCTTTATCTACCTGCCATCACCTTGTCCTAGAGCATAAAGTCTGTATACAATTGTTGTACACAATCCCACTGTAACCACTAATCCCCTACCCTCTCTCTTTCTGACTCTGTATATTGCACTTAGTTCTCAAGGCACTAAAGCTGAAAAGCATATTTAGTGGTTCTCATCCCACATTTCATGGATCATCAATTCAAGGGAGAAGATAGTAAGTAGCCTTTGTGGGATATGAGATTTATTGTCAAAAAATGCAGCGATCCAAAATTAGAGTATGAATATTCAAAGTACTTAGTATATGCTTGACTAGATACTTGTTTTAGCCTAAGTTCCTTGAGGATGTAGAGCTTGAACTCGGGAAGCAGGGACTGCTATGCAGGTAATATAGTCTGGGAAGCGATCCCAGGAAGCGGGAATGAGACTGAGAGAGTGAAACAGGAGGAGAGAAGGTCAGGGATAAATGATCAGGTTGAAACCTCCAAAAGATGGCATGGGCCTCCAAATTTTTTTTTTTTTTTTTTTTTTTTGAGATGGAGTCTTGCTCTGTTGCCCATGCTGGAGTGCAGTGGCGCGATCTGGGCTCACTGCAAACTCCACCTCCCGGGTTCACGCCATTCTCCTGCCTCAGCCTCCCGAGTAGCTGGGACTACAGGCGCCTGCCACCACGCCCGGCTAATTTTTTGTATTTTTAGTAGAGACAGGGTTTCACTGTGTTAGCTAGGATGGTCTCGATCTCCTGACCTCATGATCCAACCCGCCTCAACCTCCCAAAGTGCTGGGATTACAGGTGTGAGCCACCACGCCCGGCACAAATTTTTTTATCTCCAAGGGACATAAGAGCATTCACCCACTAATTTCCACTACCTATTGGTTAAGGCTTTCCAGTAGAACTTCTAGGTTGTGTATATACAAGCACCTAGAAAGTTGCAGCAAGGATTCCTTTACTCTGTATGTCAGGGATCACTTAGCAAGAAAGTCAGTGATATACGTACAGCTAAGGCAATGTGCTCCATTAAACAATTGTGTAATGTTGGATGTTGTAGTAATGGTTACAGTAAATGTTAGAAATTATATAAATTAGGGGAAGAGGTGTCCCTTCCAGTCCTTTACATAGGTGTCTCATTTGACTTTTCAACAATCCTTTGAGATTGGCTTCATTATTACAATCTAACAAAAAGTATCCTAGAGGATACATATGGCCACCCGGAGTTTCATATAGCTAGGATTGTAATGCATATATCTAAGTGCAAAGTCTATGCTTTTTCACTGTCCCTATACAAAACTTCCCATACTTCAATAATCTTCAGCCCTGTAGTAGTGACATGCTCTTCATTGTTGACACTTCTTGCCATCAGCCCTCATTTTTATTTGTGACAGTTTGGCCCATGAGGAGTATTCTGGAATATTTAGAGTTGCTCAGATTCTAGACACCAGCTCATCTCTGCCAAGCGTATTCCTTCTGGATGTCTCATCCTGAGTCTATCACGTGTTATGAGTCTGCCCTAGCCCTGTCCACCTGGGTACCTAGAAATGTCTTTTTTCTCCCAGTGATCCCATGTATGCTACATTTATGAAAATTGAAATTTAAAATTATCCAGTGGTAAAATTTATACTAATAAGATAATTTTATTTCTATTTTATAAGGGAATCATTATTTTAGTTTGCATTTTAGAGCTAGAAAATATAAGCAAATTACTGTTTATTCACGTTATGCAAACTTAGTAAGTGATAAACAACAGAATAAATACAATCATCCTAAGACATTTCTCAGAAAAGTGAGGTTTTTTACTCAAATCTTTCCAGAATCCAAAAATTTTATTGAGACTTCTGAGGCACAGATTAAACAGAAAAATGCAGAATTAAATTTTTCTGTCATAGAAGAAGGCAAAGAGAGCCAGGACAGGAATTTATCACATTTCCTTAGAAGTTACCAGTTAGACTACCACAAAAACACACTCAAGCACATAGCCCAGAGACAATATAAAGCAATTACACCATCAAGTCTACAAAACAAGCAGCTAACAACCTTCTGGCATGATCAAAATCTCACATGTCAATATTAATCCTGAATGCAAATAGTCTAAACACCCCACTTAAAAGACATAGAGTGGCAACCTGGATAAAAAGACAAGACCCAACTCTCTGCTGTTTTCAGGAGACCCATTTCACATATAATGACACCTATAGGCTCAAAGTAAAGGGATGGAGAAAGATCCACCATGCAAACAGGAAACAAACAAAAAAAAGAGCAAGAATAGCCATTCTTATATCAGATAAAACAGACTGTAAACCAACAACAATCAGGAAGGACAAAGAAGGGCATTACCTAATGATAAAGGATTCCATTCAACAAGAAGACTTAACTATATTAAATATATATGCACCCAACATTGAGACATCCAGATTTATAAAACAAGTTCTTTTTGACCTACTAAAAGACTAGGGCAGCTACACAGTAATAGTGGGGGACTTCAACACTCCACTGACAGCGTTAGACAGATCATCAAGGCAGAAAACTAATGAAGAAGTTCTGGACTTAAACTCAACACTTGATCAAACTGACCTAATAGACATCTACAGAATACTCCACCTGAGAACCACAGAAGATACATTCTTCTTATCCACACATGGAGCATATTCTAAGGTTGATCACATTCTCAGTCATAAAGTCAGTTTCAATAAATTTAAAAAAATTAAAATCATACCAAGCACACTCTTGAACAATAATGTGATAAAAACAGAAATCACTACCAAGAAGATCTCTCAAAACCACATAAAAACATATAAATTGAACAACTTGCTTCTAAATAACTCTTGAGTGAACAATGAAATTGTTTCTTGAAAAATTCATTGAAATTATTGCAAATAGAGATAAAACCAAAATCCTTAGGATGCTGCTAAAGCAGTATTAAGAGGAAAGTTTATACTAAACTTTCCCTCCAGTATAAACTAATGTTTAGTATATATTAAACTTTCCTTTAGTATAAACTGAAGTTTATACTAAATGTCTTCATCAAGAAGTTAGAAAGATCTTGAATTAGCTGTCTAAAAGTGCACCTAGAGTAACTAGAGAAAAAGGAACAAAGCAACACCCAAGCTAGCACAAGAAAAGAAATAACCAAAATCAGAAAAGAACTGAACAAATGAAATTTAAAAGTCCAAACAAAAGATGAATGAAATCAAGAATTGGTTATTTGAAAGAATAAACAAGATTCATAGACCACTACTAGCTAGATTAAGAAAGGAAAAAAAATAGAAGATCCAAAAAACACAAGCAAAAATGACAAAGATGACCTTACAGCCAATTCTACAGAAACAAAAAGGCCTTCAGAGACTAATATGAACACCACTATGCACACAAATTAGAAAATCTAGAGGAAATAGATAAATTCCTGGAAACACACAACCTCCTAAGACTGAACCATGAAGACAGTGAAAACCTGAATAGGGCAATTATAAGCTCCAAAATTGAATCAGTAATACAAAACCTACCAATCAACAAAAATCCCTGAACGAGTTAGATTCACAGCTGAATTCTACTAGATGTACAAAGAAGAACTGGTACCAACCTTGCTGAAACTGTTCCAGAAAATTAAGGTGGGGCTCTTCCCCAACTCATTTTCTGAAGCCAGCATCATCCTGATACCAAAATCTGGGAAAAACACAACAAGAACAAAATTTCAGGCCAATATCTCTGGTGAACATAGATGCAAAAATCTTCAACAGAATACTAGCAAATCAAATCTAGCAGCACATAAACAGAATTAAAACAAACATCATATGATCATCTCAATAGATGCAGAAAAATCTCTAGATAAATTCCAACATACCTTCATCATAAAAACTCTTAACAAACTAGGCATTAAAGGAACATTCCCTGAAGAGCCATCTATGAAAAACCCACAGCCAACATCTGGGTAAAACCTGGAAGCATTACCGTTGAGGATGGAAACATGACAAGGATGCCCACTCTCAGCACTCCTATTCATAATAGTATGGGAAATCCTAGCCAGAGCAATCAGACAAGAGAAAGAAATAAAGTGCGTCCAAATAGGAAAAGAAAAAGTCAAATTATATTTCTTTGCTGGTGATATGATTCTATACATAGAAAATCTTAAAGGCTCTGCACAAGGCCACTAGAACTGATAAATAACTTTAGCAAGGTTTCAGGATACAAAATCAGTAGTATTCTATGCTCCAATAACTTCTAGGCTGAGGATCAAATCAAGAGAACAATTCCATTTACAATAGCCACAAAGTAAATGAAGCACTGAGGAATATAGCTAACTGAGGAGGTGAAAGATCTCTACAAGGAGAACTACAAAACACTGCTGGAAAAGATCAGATACTACATAAATAAATGGAAAAAATATTCCATGCTTATGGATTGGAATAATGAATATCATTGAAATGGTCATACTTCTCAAAGCAATTTACAGACTTAACACTATTCCTATTAAACTGCCAATTTTTTTTCTTCACAGAATTAGAAAAAAAAAAAACTATTCTAACGTTAATATGTAACCAAAAAAGAGCCCAAATAGACAAGCAATCCTAAGCAAAAAGAACAAAGCTTGAGGCATCATACTACCCAACTTCAAACTATACTATAAGCCTACAGTAAGCAAAATAGCATGGTATTGGTTCAAAACAGACACATAGGCTAATGGATCAAAATAAAACACTCAGAAATAAAACTGCATACCTACAACTATCTGATCTTTGACAGACCAACAAAAACAAGCAATGGGGAAAGGACTCCCCATTCAATAAATGGTGCTGTAACAACTGGCTAGCCATATGCAGAAGAATGAAATGGGACCCTCACATTTCACCATTTACAAAAATCAACTTAAATTGGATTAAATATTTAAATGTAAGCCCTCAAACTATAAAAATCCTAGGAGAAAAATCTAGGAAATACCCTTCTTGACATTGGTAAGGTTTTTCTTTTCTTTTCTTTTTTTTTTTTTTTTTTTACTAAGTACCCAAAAGCAATTACAACAAAAACAAAAACTGAGAAGTGGGATCTAGTTAAACTAAAGAGCTTCTGCACAACAAAAGAAACTATCAACAGAGTAAACAGACAACTATAGAATGGGAGAAAATATTTGCAAACTATGTATCTGACAAATGTCTAATATCAAGAATCTACAAGGAACTTAAAGAAATCAAGAAGCAAAAAACAAATAGCTCCATTAAAAATGGGCAAAGAATATGAACAGATACTTTTCAAAAAAAGACATATGAGCATCTGACAGACATGGAAAAATGCTCATCATTGCAAATCATCAGAGAAATGCAAATTATAACCACATGAGATACTATCTCACACAAGTCAGAATGGCTATATTATAAAAAGTCAAACAAACAAACAAACAAAAAAACCAGATGCTGGTGATACAGGGGAGAAAATGGAGCACATACACTATTGGTGGGAAATTAGTCATTGTGGAAAGTAGTTTGGAGATTTCTCAAAGAATTTAAAACAGAGCTCTCATTTGACACAGCAATCCCATTATTGGTTATATACCCAAAGGACAATGGATCATTATACCAAAAAGAGACACACACTTGTATATTCATCGCCATGCTATTCCCAATAGCAAAGACATGAAATTAATCTAGGTGACCATCATTGGTGAACTGGATAAAGAAAACATGGTACATATACACCATGGAATACTACACAGCCATAAAAAATAATGTATCCTAAGTGAATTAATGCAGGAATAGAAAAAGAAAGCCACATATTCTCATTTATAAGTGGAAGCTAAACATTGAGAACACATGGGCATAAACATGGGAACAACTGCCACTGTGGACTACTAGAGGGGGAAAGTAGGGAGGGAAGTGTATGTTGAAAAACTACTTATTGGGTACTATGCTCATTATTGGGTACAATATATCCATATAACAAATGTGCACACAGACCCCCTGAATCTAAAATAAAAGTTGAAATTTACAAAAAAATAAAAATAGAAAAGGAGATTCACCAGAAGGAAGACAGACCCTGGATTTGTGTCCCAAGTTCAACACTAGGCTTAAAATTTTGCAATTCTAGAATATAAAACCAAGGCTGGAAATTCCTAAAACTTAGCCACCCCTGGATGACTTCAGGAATAGTGATAAAGCAAGTGATAATGAAATAGGTTACCTCACACACTTCTCTCACTTCATGTACCAGTCTGGGTCTTCTGAGTTTCTGAGTGTCAAAAACAAAAGTGGCTTCCACTTGATTTCTGTCCTCTAAGTCTTACCTGAAAATATTTTCACATTTCATATTTCATCATATTTTACCACAAAGCAATGTCAAAGAATGAGTGAAAATTTTGAATGCAAGAGATAACAAGGACTTGATTCTTGTCTTTCACAATAAACACATAAGTTGCAAGCAAACACACAAATACAAACAATTTTATCTCAAATTTTCATTTGTGGAAGGGTCAGAATTGCTAACTGACTTTAACTACAAAGATTGTCTCCAGCTGCCTCCTCCCAAACCATGGTTTGCTATAAGATGCCTAGAATAGGGAATTATTTACCAAGAGACAGTCCACCAGATTGCTTAAACTGGATGACATTGGGGACATTCTGAAGTTTAATTGCAAACAACATAGAAAGAACTTCTTTTAAAAACCTGAGAAATTACCTTTTATTATCAACTATGACCTTGAGTCAATATTCTTCATATACTAAGTGTAATTGCAAATTAATTAAAGAGGGAGATAGGGCTGGACATGGTGGGTCACACCTCTAATCCTAATGCTTTGGGAGGCTAAGGAGGGAGGATTACTTGAAGCTAGGAGTTTGACCCCAGCCTGGGCAACATAGTGAGATCTCATCTCTACAAAATAAAATTTAAAAATTAACTGGGCATAGTGGTGCATGCCTGTAATCCCAGCTACTCATGAGGCTTTGGCAGAAGAATTGCTTGAGACCAGGAGTTTGAGGTTACAGTGAACCATGATTGTGTCACTGTACTCTAGCCTGGGTGACAGGGTGAGACTCTGTCTCAAAAAAAGAAAAAAAAAAAAGAGGGAGGGGATGGAGATAAATACAAAAATGAAAAAAAAAATGTTTGAAGACAAGAAGAGAAAAATCACAAGAGAAAAACTATAAATGGTCAATAACAAAACTATAATTCCTACATTTAATCAAATAAATGCAGATCATAGTGCTCTTATCCTGTCACACTAGAAAAGACTTTATAAATCTTAATTTTAACAGAGGTTAAAAATCACGACCTCTATTGATGAAAGAAAATTTACATATTTATATAGAGCCAGTGGGAATGTAAATCTGCACAGTATTTCTAGATAGTAATTTGAGGAAATACATCAAGTGTCTTTTTTATTCATTTACTTCATATTAATAGGAAGGCACTGAAAGTATATCTTTGTGGATTAGTGCTTACTGTGAGGAAGATGACATTCATCTGTTTTTGTTTCAATGAAGCATCCAGAAAATGGCCTCAAATAGATAACTAGGTGTTAGCAGACAAGAAGGGAATCAAACAAGTTGAAATCACACATCTATGAAAGGGAGAGTAAGAGTGAGTACAGAGTAGCAGGGAAAGAAGGAAATTGATCGTTGAATGACTGCTAGAATGTGCAATGTAAAAACTCGCCTGTGGTTTTATGCATGGGATAGTATTCAATTTGACTTTGTTTTGTTCATGGTAAAATATGATATATATGTAAATAAAAAATAAATTAATGCATAAATGAAGTCAATAAGGATGTAATAGATTCTTCCTCACTGTTAACTACCAAAGAAGAGTGATCAATTCCCTTCCTGGTTCTTTTTGCCCTTTCCCATGATAGAAAAACTTAACTCTCTGTTTTTCTGTGTAATCTGTGCCTCACAGGTCTCAACAAAATATTTTGGTTCCTGTCCTGTGTTTGGAATTTAACTCTTTAGTTGTGAATAGCTCTTTTTCTTCATGGAGATAATTGAGGCTGTAAGTCACAGAATTGGATTTTTTCTATGATTTCAGGTGGCCATTCTCCTAATGTTCATTCTTCAAAAATGAAAGCCTCTTCTGTGGCCTAGATTTTGGATCTTGAAGTCCTGGACAGATGTTTCTTCTCCTCATACAACTGTCACACTGAAGAGTACTGTGAAGGAGGACCCCAGCTTCTAAGGCTTGCTCGCAAAACCACTCCTCCATTTTAAAGTATTGTTCTGGAGCTGAATTAGATCAAATATTTTCCGGCTCTTCTCTCTTAGTACCTCTATTGTGAATGTATTCAATTTGTCCTCAGTATTCATCACTATTTTCTATATTTAGCCAATCATGGCTTTGGTGATTTCTCCTTTAGGCTTTCACTTATTTTTTTCTTATATTCTACCCTATGTGTCCTCTCTTTCTCTCTATCTCTCTATCTCTCTCATTCTTATCTCATTATTATGTTTTTTTTCTTTTAAAAACACAGGGTTATTTTTTACTATACAAAATAGTTTGAAATATGCACTCCAGGGCATTTAAAATAATAACTTGCACTCAGAATATTGAATTGTATGGATATATCATAACAAATACAATTTTGCTAAAAGTAAAATTAGTGCATCAATGGATTTTTAATATACAACACAAAATTTCTCACTGAGTTTTAACTTTTACTAACCATATATAGAGCTGGTGGCCTATTTTCCCACACTCTTATCAACACCTTTAAAAAGTCTTGTCAATAAAATGAGGTTCAGTTGCACACAGCAAAAATGCCCAAATTTATTGGTTAAAACACTGTAAAACTGTATTTCTCTCTAAAGTATCAGAAATTTGGAACTATACAATCCACTACATGTTAAGGGTCTCTGATTTCTGTCATCATCTTCACAATTCTAGAGCATGACTCTAATACTTCAAGGTAAACCTTGGTACAAACATCTGCTAGAGCTCCCGCCATCACTTCTGCATCACAAAGTGGAAGGAGGAAAAACGAGGGGACAGAAAAGAGGCCCTTTCAAGTGACTTAACTTTCTTTTAGGACTGCTCCCAGAAATTTCATACTAAGCCTCCAGTTACATTTTATTGACCGGAATACCACATGACTATACTCAGATACGAGTGAGATTATGAAATACTGATTTTTTCTTGATGGCAATATTGTCAAGTAAAAAGCAAAATTTTATTGGTAGAGAGGAAGAAGAGAACAGATATTGGGGTAGACAACTAACAGACTTCACTACAAGAGAAAAATATAATGTTATCACAGTGTATTAGTTAGTAGGCTTTTGATTATCAGTGATAGAAGTTTATTTTTGTATTTGGTGGACTTTTGAAGTTATTCTGCATATTGCTCATGCATATTTTTGGCCATTTATTCGTTGGGAAGGAATATGAGATATTCTCGTGAAAAGACCTTGACAACAAAAGATACTTAAACTGGATATGAACGGTGAAAGCATGAAAACAAAATTGATTGTGAGTATTGAATTCATTTAAATATAGAACAAAGACTAAATTTCTGTCAGGAATATAGTTCCAGGAAGTAAATATTAGGAACTCTGACAATATAAAAGTGAAAATGACAAAAACAAAACCTGGAGGTGGATGATAAAGGAAGTTGTAAGGAAAGATTTGCATATTTTCTTACAGCTTCTCAAAAAGTCAGCCAATTTCTTCTGCTGAATTTAGATAAGTCTACAATAGGAAAAACAGAATTATAGAGTAAATCAATAGAAGAAGCAATAATACAAATATATTAATAAACATAATGATCTAAAAGGAGTAGGGAAGGTGATAGATGTTATTTTTTCTCCTGCAATAACAGGAACTTTATAGATATGTTGTTCAAAGATGACACAGAGAGTTAAATATACTACAAAAAGTAATCTTATGCACTTAAAAAAAATAGAGACAGTAGATATTCTAAAATATAAGAAGGAAATTATACACAAACATACCTCATATAGCCTAAAATAATACATACACACATAGCAAAAGACAGAAAACATTAAAAACAAAAGCTAAATAAGAAGACACTGGAGAGGCCAATTCTGTTAATTTAGAAAAATGATATAAATTTTAATCTATTGAAAAGATTAAAGGCTCAGATTTCACAAAAAATTCCAGTATGCATCATATACAAGAAACATATTTAAAATAATGTGAACCAAAAATTTTAAATGTAAAATGACAGACAAGTATCTGCAATATCTTAGCAGCAAAAATAAGTGAAAGATAAAGAGACATTAATATAAACCTAAGTATAAGGGGGAGACTTTATGATGCATCCCTGTTAGATGATACTTTCAAAATTATTTTAACTGACACTCAAAACGTTATAAAGAGTGCAACAATATGGAAAAGTATGAGCCAACTTTGCTTGTGAATATTAAGGTGAAACTTCAAAAATCGACCACAGCAGCCAAGATGGCCAAATAGAAACAGCTCTGCTCTTCAGCTCCTACCAAGAAGGATGAAAATGGCAAGTGAAGATACCAAGGTTCAATTGAGATACCAAGGTTCTCTCACTGGGACTGACTAGATGGTTGGCATGACCCATGGAGAGTGAGGAAAAGCAGGGTGGAGCGAGGGCCCAAACAAGAGCTACATGGAGCAAAGGGAGCTCCCTCCTCCAGCCAAGGAAGGCAGTGAGAGATTGTGTTACCCCTCTCTGAAAACCACACTTTTCCCACAGATGCCTTCAATCCACAGATCAAGAGGTCTCCTCATGACCTCATGCCACCAGGGCCTTGGGTCCCAAGCACACAGCTGTGCAGACTCACAGCAGCTGCTTGGGTGGGTGGCCACTTGAGCAGGCACTGAGACACAGGAGTATTTGCATACTCCAGCTCTGGGAACTCTGGTGAGGCATGAGATCCATCCACTTCTGTGGGAAGGGGGCTAAAGCCAGGGAGCCAAGCGGCCTCACTCTCATGGAACCCCACAAGCTAAAACCCACTGGCTTGGAATCCCTGCTGGCCAGCGCAGCAGGCTGGAGACTGCCTAACAAGAGCGAGTTTGGCGGCGGGGAGGGGTGGCTGCCATTACTGCAGCTCCAGTAGGCCTTTTTCCCCTGCCACCAGTGCCAGTAAGACTGGGCAGTTTGGACTGGGAGCAGTGACCCACAGTGCAGCACAGTGGCTGGGTCAGTTTGTGGCCAGACTGCTTCTTTAAGCGGAACCCCAATCCACTCTTCCTCATGCACCAGGGCCTCCCTGTGAAAATTTCAGCATCCCTAGCCATGGGTTTATGAAAAGAACTATGATATCCCTGAGAGGATCCCCTAGGAGAAGGGGCGGCTGTGGTATCATGGATCAACGAATGGTTTCAGTCTTTTCTGCCTGCTGGCTCTGGAGAGTCAGGGAAGCCCAGACAAGTGGGATTCCCCCCAGTGCAGCACACCCACTCTGCCAAGGGGCAGCCAGACTCTTATTTAAGTGTGTCCCTGCTCCTGCTCCTGCTCCTCCTGACTGGGTAAGACTTCCCAACAGAAGTCTCCAGACACCTCATACATAAGCATTCAGGCCAGCATCAGGTCAGTGCCCCTCCAGGACAGAGCTCCCAGAGGAAGGAGCAGGCTGCCATCTTTGCTTGTCTGCAGCCTCCACTGGTGCAGACAAGCAAAGTGCTTCAGGGGCAGGAGGGAACCAGGCAAATAGGGTCTGGAGTGGACCCCAAACAAACCACAGCAGCCCTACAGAAGAGGGGCCTGACTGGTAACAAAAAAACAAACAGAAAGCAACAACATCAACAACAAAGATCCCCAAAAACCCCATCCAAAGTTCAGCAGCCTCAAAGATCAAAGGTAGATAAACCCATGAAGATGAGAAAGAATTAATGCAAAAACACTGAAAACTCAAAAAGCCAGAGTACCTCTTTTCCTTTAAATGATCACAACACATCCCTAGCAAGGGAACAGAACTGAGCAGAGGTTGAGATGGATGAACTTCAGAAGAAGGGTAATAACGAACTTTGCTAAGCTAAAGGAATATATTCTAACTCATCGCAAAGAAGCTAAGAACCATGATAAAACATTACAGGAGTTGTTAAACAGAATAACAAATTTAGAGAGGAACATAAATAACATGATGGAGCTGAAAAACACAACATGAAAACTTCAAAATGCAAACACAAGTAGCAATAGCCGAACAGACCAAGCAGAAGAGATATCAGAGCTTGAAGACTATCTTTCTGAAATAAGGCAGGCAAACAACATTAGAGAAAAAAGAATGAAGGAATGAACAAAACCTCTGAGAACTATAGGATTATGTTAAAAGACTGAACCTGTGACTGATGGGGTCCCTGAAAAAGACAGGAAAAACAGAACCAAGTTGGAAAACACACTTGAAAATATCATCCAGGAGAACTTCCTCAACCTAGCAAGATAGGCCAACATTCAAATTCAGGAAGTTAAGAGAACCCCAATAAGATACTCTACAAGAAGATCAACCCCAAGACACATAATTCATCAAGGTTGAAAAGAAAAAAAAAATGTTAAAGGCAGTGAGAGAGAAAGGACAGGTCACTTACAAAGGGAAGCCCATTAGACTAACAGCAGATCTCTCAGCAGAAACCAGCACAAGCCAGAGAGATTGTGGGACAATATTCAACATTCTTGAAGAAAAGAATTTCCAGTGTAGAATTTTATATCCCAGCAGACTAAGCTTCATAGATTACAATCTTTTTCAGACAAGCAAATGCTGAGGGAATTCATCACCACTGGGCCTGCCTTGCAAGACCTCCTGAAGGGAGCACTAAATATGTAAAGGAAAAACCCATACCAGCCACTAAAAAAGCACCCTGAAGTACACAGACTAGTGACACTATGAAGCCACTACATAAACAAGTCTGCAAAACAAGCAGCATCATGATGACAGGATCAAATTCACACATAACAATAATAACCTTAAATGTAAGTGGGCTAAATGCCCCAATTAAAACACACAGAATAGCAAGCTGGATAAAGAGTCAAGATCCATTGGTGTACTGTATTCAAGAGACCTATCTCACATACACAGACACATATAGACTCAAAATAAAAGGGTGGAGGAAAATTACCAAGCAAATGAAAAACAGAAAAAAGTAGGTGCTGCAATCCTAGTTTCTGACAAAACAGACTTTAAACCAACGAAGATAAAAAAGACAAAGAAAGACAGTACATAATGCTAAAGGGATCAATTCAACAAGAAGAACTAACTATCCTAAATACATAGGCACCCAATACAGAAGCACCCAGGTTTATAAAACAAGTTCTTAGAGACCTATAAAGAGACTTAGACTCCCATACGATAATAGCAGGAGACTATAACACCCCATTGTCAATATGAGACAAATCACTGGGACAGAAAATTTAAAAGGATATTCAAGACTTGAACTCAGCTCTTGATCAAGTGGACCTGAGAGATACCTACAGAACCCTCCACTACCAAACAACAGAATATATATATTTCTCTCAGTGCAATTGGCACTTGCTCTAAAATCAGTCACATAATTGGAAGTAAATTTCTCCTCAGCAAATGCAAAATAACTGAAATCATAACCAACAGTCTCTCAGACCATAGCATAATCAAATTAGAACTCAAGATTAACAAACTCACTCAAAACCACACAACTACATCGAAACTGAACAACCTGCTCTTGAATGACTCCTGGGTAAATAATGAAATTAAGGCAGAAATCAAGAAGTTCTTTGAAACCAATAAGAACAAAGATGCAATGTACCAAAATCTCTCAGACACAGCTAAAGGAGTGTTAAAGAGGGACATTTATAGCAGTAACTGCCCACAGCAAAAAGCTAGCAAGATCTCAGATCAACAAAATAACATCAAAACTAAATTCCAGTACACTTAATATCCTCTCAATACTGAACCAGGAAGAAGATGAATCTTTGAATAGAACAATAACAAGTTCTGAAACTGAGGCAGTAATAAATAGCCTACCAATCGCAAGAGCCGAGCACAAGATAGATTTAAACCTGAATTTTATCAGAAATACAAAGAGGAGTTGATACCCTTTCTTCTGAAACTATTCCAAACAATTAAAAAGGAGGGACTCCTCCCTAACTCACTCTATGAAGCCAGCATCATTCTGATACCAAAACCTGGCAGAGATATAACAAAAATGGAACACTTCAGGCCAATATCTCTGATGAATATTGACACAAAAATCCTCAATACAATACTGGTGAACCAAATACTGCAGCACATCAAAGAGCTTATCAACCACAATCAAGTTGGCTTCATCCCTGGGATGCAAGGCTGGTTCAACATATGCAAATCAATAAACGTAAGTTATCACATAAACAGATTCAAAGACAAAAACCATAGATTATCTCAATTGACACAGAAAAGGTCTTCAATAAAATTCAACATCCTTTAACCTTAAACACTCTCAGTAAACTAAGTATTGAAGGAACATACCACAAAATAATAAGAGCCATTTGTGAAAAACCCACAACTAATATAATGAATGGGCAAAAGCTGGAAGCATTTCCCTTGAAAACTGGCACAAGCCAAGAATGCCCTCTCTCACCACTCCTATTCAACACAGTATTGGAAGTTCTGGCCAGAACAATCAGGCAAGAGAAAGAAATACATGGTATTCAAATAGGAAAAGAAAATATCAAAGTATCTTTGTTTGCAGATGACAAGATCCTGTATCTAGAAAACCTCACTTTTTCAGCCAAAAGCTTCTTAAGCTGATACACAACTTCAGCAAAATCTAAGGATACAAAACCAATGTGCAAAACTCACAAGCATTCCTATACACCAACAACAGGCAAGCAGAGATCCAAATCATGAATGAACTCCCATTCCCAATTTCTACAAAGAGAGTAAAATACCTAGCAATAGAGTTGACAAGGGAAATGAAGGACCTCTTCAAGGAGAACTACAAACCACTGCTCAAGTAAGTCAGAGGGGACACAAACAAATGGAAAAACATTCTATACTCACAGATAGGAAGAATCAATATCGTGAAAATGGTCATAGTGCCCAAGGTAATTTATAGATTACTTCAATGTTATTCCCATTAAACTACCATTGACATTCTTCAGAGAATTACAAAAAACTGCTTGAAAATTCATACAGAACAAAAATTTTAAAAAGCCTATATTGCCAAGACAATCCTAAGCAAAAGGAACAAAGCTAGAGGCATCACGCTACCTGACTTCAAACTATAGTATAAGGCTACAATAACAAAAACAGCATGATATTGGTACTAAAACATATATATAGACCAATGGAACAGAATAGAACATCTCAAAAATAAGACTGCACATTTGCAACCATCTGATCTTTGACAAACTTGACAAAAACAAGCAATGGGGAAAGGATTCCCTATTTAATAAATGATGCTTGGAAAACTGGCTAGCCATATGCAGAAAATTGAAACTGGACCCCTTCCTTATACCTTATATCAACATTAACTCAAGATGGATTAAAGACTTAAAGGTAAAACCTAAAATTACAAAAACACTAGAAGAAAATCTAGCAATACTATTCAGGACATAGGCATATACAAAGATTTTTTGACAAAAACATCAAAAGCGCTTCCTGCAAGATAGCCAAATAGGAACAGCTCCAGTCTACAGCTCCCAGTGTGAGTGATGCAGAAGATGGCTGATTTCTGCATTTCCAACTGAGTTTTGAAGAGAGTAGTGGTTCTCCCAGCATGCAGCTGGAGATGTGAGAACGGACAGACTGCCTCCTCAAGTGGGTCCCTGACCCCCGAATAGCCTAACTGGGAGGCACCCCCCAGTTGGGGCAGACTGACACCTCACACGGCCAGGTACTCCTCTGAGATAAAACTTCCAGAGGAACGATCAGGCAACAACATTTGCTGCTCACCAGTATCTGCTGTTATGCAGCCTCCGCTGCTGATACCCAGGCAAACAGGGTCTGGAGTGGACCTCCAGCAAACTCCAACAGACCTGCAGCTGAGGGTCCTGATTGTTAGAAGCAAAACTAACAAACAGAAAGGATATCCACACCAAAACCCCATCTGTACGTCACCATCATCAAAGACCAAAGGTAGATAAAACCACAAAGATCGGGAAAAACCAGAGCAGAAAAACTGGAAACTCTAAAAATCAGAGTGCCTCTCCTCCTCCAAAGGAACACAGCTCCTCACCAGCAATGGAACAAAGCTGGATGGAGAATGACTTTGACAAGTTGAGAGAAGAAGGCTTCAGATGATCAAACTACTCTGAGCTACAGGAGGAAGTTCAAACCCATGGCAAAGAAGTTAAAAACCTTGAAAAAAATTAGATGAATGGCTAACTAGAATAACCAATGCAGAGAAGTCCTTAAAGGGCCTGATGGAGCTGAAAACTATGGCACAAGAACTACGCGACGAATGTACAAGCCTCAGTAGCCGATGCGATCAACTGGAAGAAAGGGTATCAGTGATGGAAGATCAAATGAATGAAATGAAGTGAGAAGAGAAGTTTAGAGAAAAAAGAATAAAAAGAAATGAACAAAGCCTCCAAGAAATATGGAACTATGTGAAAAGATGAAATCTACATCTGACTGGTGTACCTGAAAGTGACGGGGAGAATGGAACCAAGTTGGAAAACACTCTGCAGGATATTATCCAGGAGAACTTCCCCAATCTAGCAAGGTAGGCCAACATTCAAATTCAGGAAATACAGAGAACGTCACAAAGATACTCCTCGAGAAGAGCAACTCCAAGACACATAATTGTCAGATTCACCAAAGTTGAAATGAAGGAAAAAATGTTAAAGGCAGCCAGAGAGAAAGGTCAGGTTACCCACAAAGGAAAGCCCATCAGACTAACAGCGGATCTCTCAGCAGAAACTCTACAAGCCAGAAAAGAGTGAGGGCCAATATTCAACATTCTTAAAGAAAAGAATTTTCAACCCAGAAATTCATATCCAGCCAAACTAAGCTTCATAATTGAAGGAGAAATAAAATCCTTTACAGATAAGCAAATGCTGAGAGATTATGTCACCACCAGGCCTGCCCTAAAAGAGCTCCTGAAGGAAGCACTAAACATGGAAAGGAACAACTGGTACCAGCCACTGCAAAAACATGCCAAATTGTAAAGACCATTGAGGCTAGGAAGAAACTGCATCAACTAACGAGCAAAATAACCAGCTAACATCATGACAGAATCAAATTCACACATAACGATATTAACCTTAAATGTAAATGGGCTAAATGCTCCAATTAAAAGACACAGACTGGCAAATTGGATAAAAAGTCAAGACCCATCAGTGTGCTGTATTCAGGAAACCCATCTCACATGCAGATACACACACAGGCTCAAAATAAAGAGATGGAGGAAGATCTACCAAGCAAATGGAAAACAAAAAAAGGCAGGGGTTGCAATCCTAGTCTCTGATAAAACAGACTTTAAACGAACAAAGATCAAAAGAGACAAAGAAGGCCATTACATAGTGGTAAAGGGA
Organism: Pan troglodytes; assembly: GCF_028858775.2. Classification (NCBI taxonomy): domain Eukaryota; kingdom Metazoa; phylum Chordata; class Mammalia; order Primates; family Hominidae; genus Pan; species Pan troglodytes. The sequence goes on from NC_086015.1 coordinate 38,782,593, forward strand.
TCAATTCAACAAGAAGAGCTAACTATCCTAAATATATATGCACCCAATACAGGAGCACCCAGATTCATAAAGCAAGTCCTTAGAGACCTAAAAAGAGACTTAGACTCCCACACAATAATAATGGGAGACTTTAACACCCCACTGTCAACATTAGACAGATCAACGACACAGAAAGTTAACAAGGATATCCAGGAATTGAACTCAGCTCTGCACCAAGCAGACCTAATAGACATCTACAGAACTCTCCACCCCAAATCAACAGAATATACATTCTTCTCAGCACCACACCACACTTATTCCAAAATTGACCACAGTGTTGGAAGTAAAGCACTCCTCAGCAAATGTGAAAGAACAGAAATTATAACAAACTGTCTCTCAGACCACAGTGCAATCAAACTAGAACTCAGGATTAAGAAACTCACTCAAAACCACTCTACTACATGGAAACTGAACAACCTGCTCCTGAATGACTACTGGTTACATAACGAAATGAAGGCAGAAATAAAGATGTTGTTTGAAACCAATGAGAACAAAGACACAACATACCAGAATCTCTGGGACACATTCAAAGCAGTGTGTAGAGGGAAATTTATAGCACTAAATGCCCACAAGAGAAAGCAGGAAAGATCTAAAATTGACACCCTAACATCACAATTAAAAGAACTAGAGAAGCAAGAACAAATACATTCAAAAGCTAGCAGAAGGCAAGAAATAACTAAGATCAGAGCAGAACTGAAGGAAATAGACACACAAAAAACCCTTCAAAAAATCAATGACTCCAGGAGCTGGTTTTTTTAAAAAGATCAACAACATTGATAGACCGCTAACCAGACTAATAAAGAAGAAAAGAGAGAAGAATCAAATAGACGCAATAAAAAATGATAAAGGGGATATCACCACTGATCTCACAGAAATATAAACGACCATCAGAGAAAACTATAAACACCTCTATGCAAATAAACTAGAAAATCTAGAAGAAATGGATAAATTCCTGGATGCCTACACTCTCCCAAGACTAAACCAGGAAGAAGTTGAATCTCTGAATAGACCAATAACAGGCTCTGAAATTGAGGCAATAATTAACAGCTTACCAACCAAAAAAAGTCCAGGACCAGGTGGATTCACAGCCAAATTCCACCAGAGGTACAAGGAGGAGCTGGTACCATTCCTTCTGAAACTATTCCAATCAATAGAAAAAGAGGGAATCCTCCCTAACTCATTTTATGAGGCCAGCATCATCCTGATACCAAAGCCTGGCAGAGACAAAACAAAAAAAGAGAATTTTAGACCAATATTCCTGATGAACATCGATGCAAAAATCCTCAATAAAATACTGGCAAACCGAATCCAGCAGCACATCAAAAAGATTAACCACCATGATCAAGTGGGCTTCATCCCTGGTATGCAAGGCTGGTTCAACATACACAAATCAATAAACGTAATCCAGCATATAAACAGAACCAACGACAAAAACCATATGATTATCTCAATGGATGCAGAAAAGGCCTTTGACAAAATTCAACAACCTTCATGCTAAAAACTCTCAATAAATTAGGTATTGATGGGACATATCTCAAAATAATAAGAGCTATCTATGACAAACCCACAGCCAATATCATATTGAATGGGCAAAAACTGGAAGCATTCCCTTTGAAAACTGGCACAAGACAGGGATGCCCTCTCTCACCACTCCTATTCAACATAGTGTTGGAAGTTCTGGCCAGGGCAATTAGGCAGGAGAAGGAAATAAAGGGTATTCAAGTAGGAAAAGAGGAAGTCAAATTGTCCCTGTTTGCAGATGACATGATTGTATATCTAGAAAACCCCATCCTCTCAGCCCAAAATCTCCTTAAGCTGATAGGCAACTTCAGCAAAGTCTCAGGATACAAAATCAATGTACAAAAATCACAAGCATTCCTATACACCAATAACAGACAAACAGAGAGCCAAATCATGAGTGAACTCCCATTCACAATTGCTTCAAAGAGAATAAAATACCTAGGAATCCAACTTACAAGGGATGTGAAGGACCTCTTCAAGGAGAACTACAAAACACTGTTCAATGTAATAAAAGAGGACACAAACAAATGGAAGAACATTCCATGCTCATGGGTAGGAAGAATCAATATCGTGAAAATGGCCATACTGCCCAAGGTAATTTATAGATTCAATGCCATCCCCATCAAGCTACAAGTTCTTATGGAACCAAAAAAGAGCCCGCATCGCCAAGGCAATCCTAAGCCAAAAGAACAAAGCTGGAGGCATCATGCTACCTGACTTCAAACTATACTACAAGGCTACAGTAACCAAAACAGCATGGTACTGGTACCAAAACAGAGATATAGATCAATGGAACAGAACAGAGCCCTCAGAAATAACACCACACATCTACAACCATCTGCTCGTTGACAAACCTGACAAAAACAAGAAATGGGGAAAGGATTCCCTATTTAATAAATGGTGCTGGAAAAACTGGCTAGCCATATGTAGAAAGCTGAAACTGGATCCCTTCCTTACACCTTATACAAAAATTAATTCAAGATGGATTAAAGACTTACATGTTAGACCTAAAACCATAAAAACCCTAAAAGAAAACCTAGGCAATACCATTCAGGACATAGGCATGGGCAAGGACTTCATGACTAAAACACCAAAAGCAATGGCAACAAAAGCCAAAATTGACAAATGGGATCTAATTAAACTAAAAAGCTTCTGCACAGCAAAAGAAACTACCATCAGAGTGAACAGGCAACCTACAGAACAGGAGAAAATTTTTGCAATCTACTCATCTGACAAAGGGCTAATATCCAGAATCTACAATGAACTCAAACAAATGTACAAGAAAAAAACAAACAACCCCATCAACAAGTGGGCGAAGGATATGAACAGACACTTCTCAAAAGAAGACATTCATGCAGCCAAAAGACACGTGAAAAAATGCTCATCATCACTGGCCATCAGAGAAATGCAAATCAAAACCACAATAAGATACCATCTCACACCAGTTAGAATGGCAATCATTAAAAAGTCAGGAAACAACAGGTGCTGGAGAGGATGTGGAGAAATAGGAACATTTTTACACTGTTGTTGGTGGGACTGTAAACTAGTTCGACCATTGTGGAAGTCAGTGTGGCGATTCCTCAGGGATCTAGAACTAGAAATACCATTTGACCCAGCCATCCCATTACTGGGTATATACCCAAGGGATTATAAATCATGCTGCTATAAAGACACATGCATACGTATGTTTACTGTGGCACTATTCCCAATAGCAAAGACTTGGAACCAAGCCAAATGTCCAACAATGATAGACTGGATTAATAGAATGTGGCACATATACACCATGGAATACTATGCAGCCATAAAAAATGATGAGTTCATGTCCTTTGTAGGGACATGGGTGAAGCTGGAAACCATCATTCTCAGCAAACTATCACAAGGACAAAAAACCAAACACCACATGTTCTCACTCATAGGTGGGAATGGAACAATGAGAACACATGGACACAGGAAGGGGAACACACACACCAGGGACTGTTGTGGGGTGGGGGGAGGGGGGAGGGATAGCATTTGGAGATATACCTAATGTTAAATGACTAATTAATGGGTGCAGCACACCAACATGGCACATGTATACATATGTAACTAGCCTGCACGTTGTGCACATGTACCCTAAAACTTAAAGTATAATAAAAAAAATCAAAAGCAATTGCAACAAAAGTAAAAATCGATAAATGGGATCCAACTAAACTGCTGAGCTTTGCACAGCAAAAGAAACTATCAGAGTGAACAGGCAAACTACAGAATGGGAGAACATTTTTGCAATCTATTTATCTGACAAAGGTCTAATATCTGGAATCTACAAGAAACTTAAATTTAAAAGAAAAAAACAAACAACCCCATTAATAAGTGGGCAAAAGACAAGAACAGACACTTCTCAACAAAAGATATTTGTGTGGCCAAATAACCTATGAGGAAAACCTCAACATGACTGATCATTAGAGAAATGCAAATCAAAACCACGGTGAGATACCATCTCATGACAGTCAGAATGGCAATTATTAAAAAGTCAAGAAACAACAGATGCAGGCAAGGTTGTGGAGAAACAGGAATGCTTTTACACTGTTGGTGGGAATGTAAATGTATTCAACCATGTGGAAGACGGTGTGGTGATTCCTCAAAGATCTAGCACGAGAAATACTATTTGACCCAGCAATCCCGTTACTGAGAATATACCTAAAGGAATAGAAATTATTCTTTTACAAAGATACATACACATGTACGTTCATTGCAGCACTATTCACAATAGCAAAGACATGGAATTAACACAAATGTCCATCAGTGATAGACTGGATAAATAAACTGGTACATATACACCATGGAATACTATGCAGACATAAAAAAGAATGAGATCATGTCTTTGCAGGGACATGGATGGAACTGGAAGCCATTATTCTCAGCAAACTAATGCAAGAATAGAAAACCAAACAACACATATTTTCACTTATAAGTGGGAACTGAATAATGAGAACACATGGACACAGGGAGGGGAAAAACACACACTGGGGCCTGCCGGAGGTGGGGTGGGGTTAGGGAGAGCATTACAAAAAATAGTTAATGCATGCTGGGCTTAATGCTTAGGTAATGAGTTAATAGGTGCAGCAATCCCCGATGGCACACTTTTACCTGTGTAACAAACCTGCACATCCTGCATATGTACCCTGGAACTTGAAATAAAAATAAAAATTAACAAACAAACAAAAATAACAAATGTACTGCTTTGGTAGGGGGTGTTGGTAATTGGGAAATCTATATCTATGCATGTGTGAGGAGAATTGTGTATAAGAAATGTGTAAACCTTCCTCTAAATTTTGTTGTGAACCTAAAGCTGCTCTAAAAAATAAAGTCTACTTTAAAAAGAAAAAAAAAAAACTTTAAAAATCACATATAAGAAAATGTAGTTCAGTGTATGTTTAAAATAAAATATACCATGATCTAAGTGGTAAGTGTGCAAGTGAGTTTTATTGTTAGACTATTTGGTTCATTCAAAATGTATGCCAGCTTCCTTAGGATGAACCTGTTGATATTGAAGAGGATGAACTGCTAAAAATCTACATTTTTCACACTCCTCATGGAGAGAGAGGCAGATATGATATTGTGGATTTGGTTGACAAGACCAACAATTATGGAGGTGGTTCTCTCTTATCCAGACCTCAGCATAAATGGTGATTTCCTTCAGCTATCAGGTGTGGAAACAGCTCTCTCTGATTCCAAGATTTCCACTAAGGTGGTGTGATATTGAAACTGGCAGCAGTCACAGAAGCTTCCTGATTCTCTGGCTTCCTGGTATGGCTAAAGGTAGCAGCTGCCTTGATGAGCCAGTTCTGCACAGTTGTTCTAGGAGAGTCTGGAGAGCTAATCTGAAGCTGAACTCCTGGTTTTAAAGACCTTTCTGCTTAAAATCATCGTATCGGTTTTGACTATATGCAGTGGTATTCTGACTAGATATTAATAAAAAAATTATTGTCTATAAAAATTCTTAAAATCATACCTTCAGCAAACAAGTATATTATATCTTTGTGTACACTTAAGCAATAGGCAGAATTTTTATAAAGTCACCTCTAAAATTCCAGTGGAGTAAACATATATCCACACTCAGATACACTTACAGACACAAGATTTAAATAAATAGAAAGCCATTATACTTGCAGAAGACTTATCATTGTTTATTAATTTAATTACCTAAAAGTTCTCCTGAATTTTCTGATTGTTTGTAGTAGCATTTTTTAGATTGGAGTTTTACCTTGTTTCTTATGCCCTCAAAATTTTCAGTTAGATCAAATTCTAACCTAAAAAATAAGCCACAAAAATACTAAAATTAAGCATGACTGAATTTACATATCATCTTGAAGCAGACAAAGCATTGTATGTAAGACTCAGAATTTACAAACTCTAAATTAAAATAATAATAATTATAGTCACATAAAAACTTTGAACTTATATTAAGAACATCACAATCAAAACACAAATGAGAAACTGGACAATAAATATCTTAACATATATTTTACCAGGATTCTATAAAAATCCAAAAACCTAGTAAAATACAATAAATGAGAAAGCATCTTAAATGTGTCACAGCTAAACAAATACAAATAATGAAAAAATAAACAAAATATGCTAAAGCATACTCCTAAAGACATTTAAGTGAAAGAAAAAATCAGATACTGTATTTATCAATTTAATTGGCAAAATTTTAAATTTGATAATATTAGTACTGGAAAAATTTGTAGAGTTTTGTTTCTTATCTGAGGAAAATAAAAGTTAGTGTCCTTAGATTTAACAACACCAATCTTTTGATTTGCACCTAAAAACATTGGCCAAGTTATTTCAACTTGAATGCACAGCAGAGCTTTGATTGTTATAACAAACAAACAAAAACCAAGCAGTGCATTCTTTACTAGATACTTGTCAAATAAAATATTTTTAAAAATGAAAATAAATATTACAGGAAACTATTTTATAAAAATTAACATATAATAATGGTGTTATGGTTTGGCTGTGTCCCCACCTAAATCTCATCTTGAATTGTAGCTCCTATATTTCCCACATGTTGTGGGAGGGACCCAGTGGGAGACAATTGAATCATGAGGGTGGTTTCCCTCATACTGTTCTTGTGATCGTGATTAAGTCTCACCAGATGTGATGGTTTTATAAGGGGAAACCCTTTTCACTTTGCTTTTATTCCTCTTTGCCTGCCACCATGTAAGACATGCCTTTTGCCTTCCACCACAATTATGAGGCCTCCCTAGCCATGTGGAACTGTCAGTCCATTAAATCTCTTTTTCTTTATAAATTACCTAGTCTTGGGTATGTCTTTATCAGCAGCAAATTGTACTGGTAGAGTGGGGCACTACTGTAAAGATACCCAAAAATGTGGAAGCAACTTTGGAACTGGGTAACAGGCAGAGGTTGGAACAGTTAGGAGGGCTCAGAAAAAGAAAGGAAAACGTGGGAAAGTTTAGAACTTCCTAGAGACTTGTTGAATGGCTTTGACCAAAATGCTGATAATGATATGGACAATAAAATTCAGGATGAGACGGTCTCAGGTGGAGATGAGGAACTTGTTGGGAACTGGAGTAAACGTGACTCTTACCATGTTTTAGCAAAGAGACTGGCGGCATTTTATCCCTGTTCTAGAGATTTGTGAAACTTTGAACTTGAGGGAGATAACTTAGGGCACTTGGCAGAAAAAATTTCTAAGCAGCAAAGCATGCAAGATGTGCCTTGGGTGCTGTTAAAAGCATTCAGTTTTAAAAGAGATACGGAGCATAAAAGTTTGAAAAATTTGCAGCCTGATCATGCAATAGAAAAAAAAAATTTTCTGAAGAGAAATTCAAGCCAGCTGCATAAATTTGCATAAGTAATGAAGAACCAAATGTTAATCACCAAGACAATGGGGAAAATGTCTCCAGGGCATGTCATAGACCTTGGTGGCAGCCCTTCCTATCACAGGCACAGAGGCCTATGAGAAAAAAATTGTTTCTTGGGCTGGGGCCAGAGCCCTCCTGCTGTGTGCAGCCTAGGAACTTGGTGCCCTGAGTCTCAGCCACTCTAGCCATGGCTAAAACGAGCCAAGGTACAAGGTACAGCTCAGGCCAGGGACTCAGAGAGTGCCAGTCCCAAGCCTTGGCAGCTTCCAAATGATGTTGAGCCTATGAGTTCACAGAAGTCAAGAATTCAGGTTTGTGAACATCCAACTGGATTTCAGAGGGTGTACAGAAATACCTGGATTTTCAAGCAGAAGTGTACGGCAGGGGCAGGACCCTCATGGTAAACCTCCACTAGGGCAGTGTAGAAGGAAAATGTGGGGTTGATGTCCCCACACAGAGTTCCCACTGGGCACTGCCTAGTGAAGCTGTGAGAAGAGTGCTACCATCCTCCAGATTCCAGAATGGTAGATTCACTGACAGCTTGATCTGTATACCTCGAAAAGCTGCAGGCACTTAATACCAGCCTGTGAAAGCAGCCAGGAGGGAGGCTGTACCATGCAAAGCCACAGGGGTGGAGTTTCCCAAGACTATGGGAACCCACCTCTTGTATCAGCATGACTTGGATGTGAAACATGGAGTCAAAGGAGGTCATTTTGGAGCCTTAAGATTTGACTGCCCTGATGGATTTTAGGCTTACATGGGGCCTGTAAGCCTCTTTGTTTTGACTGATTTCTTCCATTTAGACTGGCTGTATTAACCCAATTCCTGTACCCTCGTTGTATCTAGGAAGTAACTAAATTGCTTTCGATTTTACAGGCTCATAGACAGAAGGGACTTGCCTTGTCTCAGATGAGACTTTGGACTGGACTTTTGAGTTAATGCTGAAATGAGTTAAGATTTTGGGGGACTGTTGGGAAGGCATGATTGGTTTTGAAATGTGATAATGTGAGATTTGGGAGGGACCAGGGGCAGAATGATATGGTTTGACCATGTCCCCACTCAAATCTCATCTTGAATTATAGCTCCCATAATTTCCACATGTTGTGGGAGGGACCCAGTGGGAGATAACTGAATCTGGGGGTGGTTTCCGCCATACTGTTCTCATGGTAGTGAGTAAGTCTCACAAGATCTAATGGTTTTATAAAAGGAAACCCCTTTCACTTGTCTCTCATTTCCTCTTTGCCTACCACCATGTAAGACATGCCTTTTGCCTTCCACCATGTGTATGAGGCCTCTTCAGCCACATGAACTTTGAGTCCAGTGAAACTCTTTTTCTTAATAAATTACGCAGTCTCAGGTATGTCTTTATCTGCAGCATGAAAATGAACTAATGCAAGAGGATCTATATGTATGCTGTTATGGAAAGAGCTCTAATATGCATTATTGAGTACAATAAACAAGAACCAGTAGACATTTTAAACTATGATCTGTTGTGTAAATATGATTATATATTAATATCAAGTGTACACTGACACATGAACAAAAATTATCTTGAAAGAATTATACGAACCTATTATCTTGGTTACTTTGTACCAGGGGAATTGTAATGTGGGGAAGGACACTCTGCTTCACCATATTTTTAAATATTATTTGAGTTTTCCAAAATTGTCCCCAAAATGTTTTTCTTATAAAATATATCCACACAGAGTGTGATATATTTTTTGTGAGATCACAGGCATTTTTGCCTTTTTTATTTTATGTAAAGTTTAAAGAGCCTTTTAAGTGTGTACAGAGGGTTGGAAGGCTCTAACCTTTCTTGAAAACTTACTGTGACCATGAGCCAGTTTTTCATACATTCTCTTTTAAATCTATGACACAATGATGCGAATCACACAAGACAGCCACTCTACGTGTGAAGCTACAGAGACTCAGAGATGTCAATAGGACTTGCTAATGCCACACACAAGGTAGCAAGAGGAGTAAGGATTCCAAAATGCACATTTTATTCTCATATTGTATTTCTTCCAACATCTTTCTCTTCCTATCAACTATGACAAGATGTGTATATTTTCTTTAAACAATACATTTCCAAAGTTAAAATATATTTTAATTTCAAATATGGGTGAGTGCTCAATCTTCCTCTATGAATACAAATGGAATATAATATGCTGAGATGACACTGTATCAATAAAAAATGATAATCTATTATTATAGCATGTGTAGGTGTGTTATACCTCCTTTGTAATGACTTGCTATGCATGAGTGCCAGGAGATGAATTTGACACTTGATACTGATACAACTGTAAGGAGAAGACCTTGTATTATGGCCTATTGTAGCTTCCTTAAGGTTTGAAGAATTTTGTATTCCAGAAATGGAAATACAGGGTTAATCTCAGTCAGAGTAGAGAGGTCAATAGCCCTCTGATCTTTATGTTCTGCCTACCCCCCCCCCTTTTTTTTCCCTGTCAAATGATCCTACCATCTACATTTCTAATGCTGTGTGCCTCCTTTCCCATCAATCTTTTACAACCTCAGGGTCTTGAAAGGGGCAGTGGCCCTACACAGGATCATAGTAAAATTAGGAGCGCCTATACACAGGATTAAAGTGATGCTTTAATTTGAACCTACATTAACATTCTGTGGTAGCAGTTGTTTGAATTTTAAGGCACTCTTTCATCCCTCATCAAAAGGGTTTTAGGGCAAGAGCAAGGGAAAGAGGTTTGTTTGGAGCTGTAGCAAAGGCATCTGCATGGGCCAAGGGCCTAAAACGCTGGAGGCAGCTTTTGTCTAATGAGTAACTGCTTCTGCTTCAACCTTCCTATAGCCTAGGCATGGAGGTTGGAGGGTAAAACTGGGCTTGGCTCACAGACCATGGATGGGATGGAGTCTGGGCATTACTTACCCTTATGTTCCCTTCAGTTTCACGTTCATATGCTCTTCTCTCGACCACAGTACCATCTCAAATGCCACCTCTTCCAATAGGCCCTCACCTCAGCTGGCAGGAGAAGAAAAAGGCATCAGGAACTGCTCTCTGTAAGCACGCTTTTAGCGACCTTCCTAGCATAAGGTTTTTTCTTCGATGTCTTGGTTAAAAGCCCCCAGTGCCTCCTGCAGCATCTGACTCGGGTGTTCTCCTGATAGGCGTCCTGTTCTTTTAGTGTCTTGTTCTTCTGATATCCTAACCCCACCCTCTGCCCTCAAACATTATGCAGAATCTCCTAAGACCTAACTGGATAGACATGCCTCCTCCGCTCATGTAAATCAAAGGACCCTCAGGACATCTTTCATTTTTTTAAAAAAGTAATTACATTAAATTGATTCTATAGATTTACATCATGAGCCATCAGCCACCACTTAGCAGTAATATATAATCTCCCCTTGGGATGCTCTAGTTCAATTTCTCTGCGGTGATCAGCAATACATTTATCACTGTAGACCATGTGCTGTGGTAACCGGCATAAACATTGGTTCTCTAGTGTAATGCAAGTTTCTTGAAGGCATGTCATTATTTGGTTTATGTTGAATGGCATCCCCTCTTTACCAGGGCCTTGCAAATGGCTAAAGAAATATTTGTACATTGGAAATGATTAATAGGAAATAAAGTTCCTCTTTGTGCTTAGTGAGGGCCACATTGTGGCCTTCTGCATACAGAGGACATTCTTAGAAAGACCCAATTTTCTGTGATTTTTCTCAATTTCAAAAATTATATTTTAGTGTCATATAATATGTCTTGATTTTGGATTAAAAATATGGTGACATTAGTGGATTTCATCTCTCTCATGTGAAACATACTGCTTAATATGAGAGAATCATTTCTGCTCTGAATTCATGAAACAGTTTTTACCTTTTCTAAATTTTACTTGACTTGTGGTTGCTCCAGCTCACATACATGCACACACACGCAAACACAATTTTGATGTCAGTGGTGTAGTCGCTGAAAATGACTTTGAAATAAACCCGTTTCATTTTACTATCTCAAATTACCTTTGCTGCCATTGCTTCCCATCACCATTTCTGTAGTTCCTTCCTTAATGCATTTATGTATGTAATTTAAGGTGCATACCTAGGGGACATAGGTCTCCAACTCTTGGCATTAAAAGCTCATAACCAAAAAGAGAAACCAAGATGATTAGAGTTAATAATAACCATTTCATTTAAAGGTTTTCTAAAGCCAACCATTTTAGCATCCTACAGAAGCCAAGAAGGGAAAGAATTTTTTCTCCCAAATCCCAAAACTGTAAACTTAATGAGGTTAAACACTTCTCACAAATCAATGTCTTAAAACAAAACATCTTCTGCTAAATATAGAAGTGGGTGCATTGTGATATTCATTTCTCTCTTTTCCCCATCCTCTTCCCTTCGTCCTTCCTGTCACCTAGCTTCTGCTGTCCCTAACATCCCCAACTTCAGCTCTTTCTTTACTAAACTGCCGCACTAAAGTCGCACACTTTTAAAGGCAGAATTTGGGGCTTGACACAGTGGAAGGGATCCAGCTAACTGCAGAGAGAATCTAATTAGGTAGACGGGATTTGAGAAGCTGGAGTTTTTCTAGGACACCTGGCTCACCCTTCTGTGTAATGGAAGTTGTCACTGGCCTTTTGCTGGCAGCTGAGGCATCAGGACGTGGGTGTCACTTCTCATCTGAATTAAATGCTGCCTCCAGCATGACATATCAGGCAAACAGGAACTGCTGGGTACTCAGGCATTGGGATTTTTACCCAAGTTTCTTTTCAACTCAGAGACACTGTAATTTTGCACAGGGGGAAAGCTGTCAGCTAAGAATAAGGAAGAACTCCTAAAAATCAGAACTACCAATACCAAGTAGACTTTTGCTGAGTAGTGGGGTCTCCACTACCGGCCAGATTCAAGCAGAGGGGTGGCTTGCTAGGAATAGGAAAGGAGGGTTAGCCTCAGCAATAGAACTTGCAACATTAAGCCTCAGTCTCACCCATAACAAAGCAGATACTAAAAATATTAATTAATTCATTTATTTAATAAATGTTAATTGAAACTCTACTGAATGCCAGGCACTCTTCTAGGGATAAGAATGCAATGCTTCCTAAAAGAGACAAAATGTCTACCCTCATGGAGTTTGCATTTTAATGAGGAAAGACCAGAAACAAGCAAATTAATAACTGTTTGTCATGTAACAGTGCTATTAGTGGGTACAGAATGATGATGGAAATGGAAATGCTGCAGAATTAAATGAAATTTAGAAATTTCTAACGAAAGTTAAATTAGGTAATAATGAATAATATGTATGAAAAGTTTCTGGGTTCCTGGTACAATAGGCAAATCACTATGCCTTAAGTAAACCTCATATCAACATATCAACATGAGCTAATACTGTCATTTTACAGATACTGCAACTGAGGTTTTGAGTAGCTGTGTAGTTTGTCAAGTAAATGTAGCTAGTTAGAAGTGAAGCTGACAAAGGAATTCAAGTGTGAGCATCTGACTCATAGCAAGCACTCAATTAACGGCGTTGATGAAATTTGCAAATATTTTTACCCTATTGAGCTCTTACGAAGGTTAAAGTTAACATTTTGTATATTTAACAAATATGGCACATGGCACAATGCTAGAAGCTATGGTATATACAAGGAAATAGGGGATGATCCCTTTGCTTTGTTCTTACTTTCCACCTAGTTTGTGGAGCACTGTCCCAAGAAAAAAATAAAGTAGCACGTGACTTAGGGATATAACATTTTCAGATAACAGAAATCACTGTTGTTATTGGCAGTGGGGAAATAAATGGAGAAAGGTCACAATGGGGTTTTCATGGTTGGAAAATACATCTTGGCTTGGCTAAAGTCTTGAGGGTGATAAATATGCAAGAAACTGGTGGGAAAAAGAAAGAGGGTAAAACAAGTGGAATGGCTTATATGCAAAAATTAATGAAGCTTTAGCAAAAAACTGGGAAGTACTCAAATGTTCATCAACAAGACATTGACTAAACAAATGGTAGTATATTCACCCAATGTGATACCATTTTCTGAAAAAAGATATAAATTACTGACACATACAACAACACTAATGAATCTCAAATGCATTATGTTGAGTAAAAGAAGCTAGGCACAAAAACATACATACTGTATGATTTCATTCCTATGTAGTTCAAAATTAGGCAAAATTAACCTATGGGGATAGAAGTCAGAAAAGTGATTCACTCTTTGGGTATACAGGGACTTAATTGGAAATGAGTATAAAGGAACACACTGGGATGATGGAACTGTTCTATATCTTGATCTGGGTGGTAATCATATAAGTACATGCATTTATATAATGTAATTGAGCTTTACACTTCAGGTTGTACATTTTGCTGTGTGTGCATTAAACTTTAATAAATCAAACACAATAGAAAAGATTGGAGTGAGAATATTCTATACATCAGATGCTGTTTGTTATGTTACATATGATAGATATTACAGACATACAATTATTTTTGATGGCTATTTTAACTACAAATTTTAAGTGTATCATAGCTTTTTTTTTTTTCATGCAACAGCATAGGTCCTGGAGAGTTTCTTCTATCAAAATACTGTATATAAATGAAACCTATTCAATTGTAATAGCTAAGTAGCATTCTTAACATCAATGTGTCTCTAGTTTTTATAATAGTTATCCTATTTGTTACTATACAAACATCTGCACAGAATATCCTTGTGCTATGCATCTGAATGCATACATGTATTTTTCTTGGAACAATTCTAAGAAATGAATTTACTAAACTATATTTACAATTGTAATATATCTCTTATATAATATTTCCCTCAAACATGGCTGAACCAAGCTTGACATTGGCAGATGTCAAGGCAGCACATAAAAGTGCCTGGCACATTTCACAAATATCCTATTTTTATAATTTTCCCATGAGTCTGTGTTTTCCCTAATAATAGAAACATTACTATTAGCTTAGTAACACATAGAAGACATACTTTTTGTCCTGCAAGACCTTACAGTCAACATCTCAGAGGCTGACCGAAAAACAAGGGAGGTGATTGAAAGTTAAAGAAGACTGGTCAGGTGTGGTGGCTCATGCCTGTGATCCACCTTGGAGCACTTTGGGAGGCTGAGGTGGAAGTATCACTTGAACCCAGGAGCTCAAGACCAACCTGTCTGGGCAACATAGCAAGAATCTGTCTCTACAAGAAACAACAACAAAAAATTAGCCAAGTGTGGTGGCACATGCCTGTGGTCTCAGTTACTTGGGAAGCTGAGGTAGGAGGATCACATGAACCTGGGAGGTTGAGGCTGCAGTTAGCTCTGATCATGCCACTGTACTCCAGCCTGGGTGACAGAGGGAGACCTTGTCTCAAAAGAAAAGAAAAAAAAAAATGACAATAATGAAATTTCCAGAAAAAGAAAAGGAAGGTAATGGTCATTTTTCACAACTTTTTGACATTGATTGAAGCTTTCATTCTTTGGTGATAAAGTCTGCCGAAGTAAGTTGCATCATCAGGGATCTACATGACTAAAAACCTCTGCCGTGAATTCAAAGGTATTCCTCTCGGCTGTAGGCATGATGACTGTCCTGTCAACAGCATGGAATGGTGGAAACACCACTTGTCACTGATGCAGCTGCTGGTTCCAGCATTTCAGTTAATTAGTTGGTTATCCTGGCCATGCCATATATACTTTTGAACCTTAGTATCCTCATTGAAGAAAGTGAGAGTTCTCCAAAAATCTTTATACATGTAAAGTTACACTATCCCCAAAGCCAATAAAATAGGTATTTAAATAGCATATTCTTTCAGTATAAATTTTAGTATGCATATGAGTCACCAGGAAAGTTTTTTAAAACAAATTTCATCCCAGCACTTTGGGAGGCTGAGGCAGGTGGATCACCTGAGGTCAGGAGTTCGAGACCATCCTGACCAACATGGAGAAACCCCTTCTCTACTAAACATACACAAAATTAGCTGGGCGTGGTGGTGTATGCCTGTAATCCCAGCTACGCAGGAGGCTGAGGTAGTAGAATCACTTGAACCCTGAAGGCAGAGATTGCAGTGAGCCGAGATCATGCCATTGCACTCCAGCCTGGGCAACAACAGCAAAACTCCATTTCAAAAACAAACAACAACAACAACAAATTTCGAGGTCCCACTATGAGAGGTGTTAGCTGGGGCATGGAAATTTGCATCTCTTAAATTTGCATCACCACCTCCTGGGTGATGCTGATGCTGCTGGTCTTGGAACCACACTTGGAGAACTACTGCTTTAGCGTGCTTCTCAGGAACTTAAGGAATGCAGGTTGAAAAACAAAGCCTGGGAAAGAACAAACTATTGAGAATTTCTAAATGTCAGTGTGATAGGCTTTAGAGGCAGTGAGTGTGGAACCAACTTGTGTTTTCAAAGAGGCTGTATGGATTTGTAATTCAGGGGAGACATGAGCAGAGTTCAAACTAGGGTGACATTGAAGGGAAAGGATAGAAAGATATTAATTCAGAACAATTCAGGAGTTTGAATCAGAGGATCTTGATTGTATGCTGGGGATAAAGGCTAGGGAGGAGTCATTGATGCCTCACAGATTTCTGGTTCAGACAATAATGAGAATGATGGTAACATTAGGATTGTGAAACAAGGTAAGGATCTTCTAAGAAGGCTAGTCAAGATGGGTATGAGTACTGGAAGAGGGTAGCATCATGGGCAGCCTCATGTACCTACACAAAGACCAGAAAACTATGGGAACACATAGGAATAGTATCCAGAGGCCTACCTAGTGTGACCTTAAGGTATGAATAATTCTGCCAGAACTGATACTAAATCTGAGGATCAGGGAGAAGAAAGTTGTTCAAAAATGGAATTGGTTTTATTTTCAAATTATATAGTTTACTGTATGGATTTTGAGAAATACTCTGGAACATATGTAAATAAATAATAGCAAGGTTTGGGGCATTTATAAAAGAGTGATAAACAGCTAACTGTGGCAGCAGCAGCTAAAAATTCAGAAAGATAAAATAACAGAGCCATGAACAGGTCAGAAGCATACACACATGTACTCATAAGATAGAAATGGAGAGGAAAAAAGGAAGGTGGGGTTCTTTAAATAATCTTCTTAAATAGTAGCAGCTTAAAAATCATAAATAGATAAACTAGATGAAGGGATGGAAAGAAATATCTTAATGTCTAAGCAGTGAATATATCTGGGTGTTAGGTTTACGGCTTATGTTTATTTTCTTATATAAACCTTTATTTCCTCAATTATGTATGATCAACATGTTATACTTTTAAGACTTGAAAAAGTTACTGAAATGTTTTATAAAAACTTGTTTTTGAAAAATAGAAGAAAAAAACCATTATGAAATCCTTCAGAGAACAGATTAGCATTTGGTTTCCTGGTTCTGCTCTCTGTGCATCCAAAGACAGATCTAGGCAGCCCCACAAAGAACAGTCTAGAGCTTTCTTTGCTGAATGATTGGCAGGCTAGGGCCCTCTGAGAGTTGCAGCCTCACAGGCAATCTGATCCATTCTCATTGGGAAGCCTGGGGCTAAGAGGTAATATTTAGAGTAACACTTACTGTTAAAACTACTTGAAATACAAAGAAAAATTGTTAGTAATGCAGAGCAGCCACAACTCACAACATCTGCTGTCCCTGAGAAACCAGGACAGATGGAGGTGCTCTGGCAAATTTTCTTTGGGAGCTCTGGGCTCACTTCACCTTACTAGGACTCACAGTAATGGGGAAACAAAAGGCTCAAATCAACACTGATGGATGCCAATAATAAAAGCAGAAAATTTAAATAAGAAATTAACAAGATAATTTCCTGCCTTGATCCTTGCCAAAAAGTAAAATAGGTAAGTCTGATTTTAAGACCCATTCTTTATATGAGACAAGCCATTAGTGGGAAAAGAAAAACAAAGAGGCAGATTTTGCTCCCACCTCACATTGATCCCTGTCCTTTCTTTCCATGGATCAGTTGGTTCTGATTCTGTGGCTTTGTGACTTTAGAAATGGAAACACAGGTGTTCAAAGTTATGTGGAATGCCTTCCCTTACTGATCCGTGTCCTCCACCTTCCTTTTCTCTGGAAGGACTAAAGCCAAGAGCCTGCCTCTTGGGAGCCCCTTCCTACCCACACACATGCAGCTGCTAATCCTCTCCTTTCCTCTCTTTCTTCCCTGTACTCTCAAAAGTGACTCACAGAGTGTTTTAAAAGCTTTATTCATCTGCATTGGATGATTCTCACTTAGGTTGACACGGACATCATCTTCAGTCTCTATTTAAACTCTGTATACTTTACATTTTATAGAGAACATGAAGTGGCTGGCCCACTTCTATTTCTCTTTCAACATGGTCATAAGAGGTGTGAAGTGGCTGTGATCACACAAGGGATGAGAAGTTGATGTGGGAAGTTTTTTGCCTGCTTCTCTATAAACAGAATGCCTTTCTAATTTTCACTGGGTCTCAGGCTGGGCTTTACTTCAGCATGCCATTAGGCTGAAATAATAGAAGAAATAGTGGTTACCAGAAGGAGAGTTGTATCTGTAGCCTTTGGTGGTAGAGGAACACTGCTACCAAAAACCACAGAGCAACAGGAAGGGAGCCAGGGGAGTAAATACCCCAGGCTCCCCCTCCTCCTCCATCTAATCTCTAAGTGGTGCCTCCCCTTGGCCTAAACAGGAATCTGGAGGGGTTTCATTGCATATCTGTACTTATGTGCATGAAAGTACATGCACATAGCTATATAATTTTATTTTACCTAAATATTGTCATTATATTTTGGTTTTTGAAATGTTCTTTTTCATCTTAAAATATATGAGAGAAATCTCTGTGATCTCCATTGTAATGGAATGGGACTTGACCAGCAAATACTGATAATTAGTCTGTGAAAAATTTCTGTAATAGTACAAGAAAGTCAACAATTAGGGTAAAGCTGAGATGAGGCCTTTTATTAGGTTCGCGTTTTATCCAGTAGTATAAATTCACATAAAGAAAATAAGGTGTTAAAGTATTTCAAATCATAAGAATGTTAGATAATATTTTAGTTATTATTCAACACAGATCATTTTCCCAGTTTAAATATAGAAAAGGGAATTTTTCTGGTTACAAATGTCATTAGGTAATCTCAGTTGAGCAATTTACTGAAAACACAGAAACAAAATATTTCTGAGCTGTCTCAGGGAGCTGAGTAATTTCTGAGGAGTTCACTTGAGCTAGAAAAAGAAGTTGCCTTTATCTATAAGTAAACTGAAAAGGAGTCATGAGTTTAAATTTTTGGGGGGATGGTAAAGAATCATGTTTTGAATATTTTATAACATTTTATATTCTCCACTTCACTTCAGTGTCTTACCTTAGTATCACAGTGCTTAAAAGACTGGATATTATTCCATGTTAATTATGCACTATAAATCTATTCATCACTAACATATTGAAGGGCATTTACATTTGTTCCAATGTTTCCTTATTCTAAACTGCTTGAAACACCCTTTTGAAAATTCTATTGCATCAGTATAGAACACACATACAAAAAAGTACACATAGGGAGTTCAATACATTCTTACTAGGTAGACACATTTTAAATAACAGAGCATTGAGAGTCCCAGAAGCCTTCCTCACACCCCCTCCAAAACAGTCTTCTCTCTTTCCTCTTCAACTTTACAAGTGTCATGGCTTCCAACATTGTCTATTAGCTTTTCTATGTTTAAACTTTACATAAATTGAATGATCTAGTTAGTAGTATGTTACATTTGAACTATTTGGCTAAAAATTATGTTGTTAGATAAATTTATCTTTCAATGTGTAGTTGCAATTTCACATTTTCTTACAGTACTTTATCATTTGAAATGAATAGATATTTGTGTGGTTACTAGTTTGTGGTGATTAATAATTCCATAAATATTCTTGTATATTCTTACACACAAGAATGCATTTCTGAAAGATATTGCCAGAATACATTGTATGTTCAAATTGATTAATGACAATATGTTTTCTGAAATATTTGAAGTAGTCAGTATTAAGCAGTATCCTTGGCTGAGGTGGGTGGATCACTTGAGCCCCGGAGTTCAAGACCAGCCTGGGCAAAATTGCAAAAACCCGTTTGTGCAAAAAATACAAAAATTAGCTGGGTGTGGTGGTGCATGTCCCATCTCCTAGGGAGGCTGAGGTGGAAGGATTGCTTGAACCTAAGAGGTTGAGGCTACAGTGAGCCATGATGGCGCCACTGCACTTCAGCCTGAACAACAGAGCAAGATCTTGTCTTAAAAATAAATAAAAATAAAATAAAATAAAAGTATCCTACTGTTCCACGTTCTTACAAATTATCAAAATTCTTATTTTTAGACATTTTGGTGAATGTGAAGTGATATCTCATGATTGTTTTATTTTTTATCTTACTGACAATAACTTCATATCATTATTTTCCACTTTTGTATTCTTTTGTGAAGTATTCCTAATTTCTTACAATTTTTGTTAGATCATCTTACTGCTTTGTAATTAATTTTTAAGTTAAAATTTTTATTAATTTGAAAGTGTTCTTTATATGTCTTAATGGAAGCCCTCCTTTGTTTCTATATATTGAAAACAATCTTTTTCTACTTTGTTTTACTGAATTCTCATGATAAACAGAAGTCGACAATTTAAATGTAGTCCAATTTTAAAGCTTTCCCCTATGACTGGTATTCTTAGTTTTATTTAAACCTTTGTTATTTTGCAATGTTATATTCTTTTGAATTCCCCAATTTTACTTTTTACCATTTAAAGATTCATCTGAAATTTATTATTTCTGAGTTGTGAAATAGAGAGTAAAGACTTTTATTCACATGGACATTCAATTTCCCAAGAAGGGTTATTGAAAACAGTTATTTTCTTCATTGTTCTTGAGTACTACTGTTATCATAATCAAGTGGTTATATATGCATAAGTCTGTTTCTGTTCTGTCATTCTGTTTACAGCGTTTATTTTACTACCCTGATGCTAATAACACAATATCTTAATCACTGTAGCTATAAAATAAATTATGAAAATTAGTAGGGTATGTTTTTTTCATTTTCTTCATTGTTCCCCTTGTCCTTTTTCAGTAATATCTTGCTTCTTTTTGATACAATAGAATGTTGAATGGAGGTGCTGTGGGTAGGCACAAATGGCTTTAACCCTGATATTAAATGTTTTACATTGCATCTAAAATTTATTTTCACACCTATTAGTTTATAAATATGCTTTACAAGTTTTCTTCTTTTTCTAGTTTGCTAAGAGCTTTCTATCATAGATGTTGACTTTGTCATACTTTATCTGCATCTCTTGAGTATTCATATATTTTTCTTTTATTTTGTAAATATGGAAACAATATATTTTTGAATGTTAAACCAAACTTTCATTACTAGAATATTTTCAATTTAGTTATAAGGTATATAAAGATACAGATATGGATACGGATATGGATAGATTTAGATTTATAAATTTTTCGCTATCAATAGCTTCTGTTATTAGTATTCTTTGTATTTACATTTATAAAAAACAATTTTCCTTTCTCATAATGCCCTTATAAGGCTTTGGTAAGAAGGTCATGGAGGCCTCATGTAAATATCCAGGAAATATTTATTTGTAGCTGTACTGGAAGAGATATTGTTAAGTCAGTTGTTTTATTCTCCCTCATAGATTAGGAAGGTTTACTATTAAAACTACCTGTGCCTGGTATAGTTTGTGAGAAGTTTTTTTTTTTTTTTTTGAATGTCATAGATTGATTTTTTCTCACTAGTCATAGAGCTATTGTATTTTTCAATAATTTTATATTAATTTTGATAAGTTTTACTTTTTCAGGAATTAATTTCAACTAATCATTCCTCATTATTTTAATGCTTTTATCTTCTTGAACATATGATTCCAATTTACAAAAGCTGTGTGATTATACTCATATTCTAATTCTCTGATCTCTGTCATTTTTAGGTCTGTTTCTATTAATTTTTTTTCCTAGTTATGGGCACATACTACTGTTTTGTTATGCCCAGGAATTTCTGACTTTTGGATACTTCGAATTTTATATTGTTTGGTGCTAAATTTTGGTGTATTCCTTTAAATATGGCTGGACATTTTTTCTGACTTACAGTTACTAAAGATCACTGTATTCTTTTCCATGCATGTTTTCATGCTTTGTTATTGTGAATCTAATCTTTATCACATAAGGCCAATTTAATCTCACTACTAAACCAATCATCATCTGAAGACACTACCTAATGTCACATTTCATGATGTTCTACTGATTTAGCTATGAGGGTGCAAATTATCTCCCACCTGTGATCCTAGATAGAAAAAAGAAGAAAATGAAGCAGTTTCCAGGCTACAGCACAGGGAAGGAAGAACAATCAAAGCCTGGTCATCTTGCTGAGTTGATTAGAGAGATCAGAATTAAGGGCCCAAACTGTTAGATTTTCCAAAGAAGAAAACAAAGAAGAACAATCTGCACAGAGAAAGACTTTCAGAGATTACAGTCCTGAGATGCTATTGCCCAATGACTAAAAATGATTGACTCACATAATGTGTTTCGTTTTCTAGTTGTTTATTGTAGGAGTATATAGATCTGGCCCTTCTTACTCCAGCATGGCTCGGAGTGGAAGTCACAATAACCTTTTTTTGGCAAATTGATTCAATTAAGGATCACATTTTGCACCCAGTTGCCATGTAGTCTCCTTTAATCTGGAACGATTTCTCAGTGTTTTTTCTTAGCTTTACAACCTTGATGTTTTTGAAGATTAATGCCAGTCATTTTGTAAAATGTTTCTCAACTTGGGTTTGTCTAATGTTTATTTATAATGTTCCTTTAGTTATGCATTTTTGGACAGAATATTACAGAATTGATACTATATTCTCCTTGCATTCTCTTCTGTGGTACACAATATTGATTTGTCCCTAACTGGTGGTGTGAACTTGCTGCCTTACTTAAGGTTGTGCCTGCTAGATTTCAACATTGTAGAGTTACTTCTTTTCCCATTGTAATTAGTATACATTGTAAGAGGAGATACCTTGAGACTATGTAAAACTTTTCTTTCTTATGTCAGTATCACTCACTATTGACATTTCTTGTCTTCATTTATTATAACTATGTGGTTACTAAATGCTGATCTTATAATTCCATCATTCTTTCTATATTTATTGCTGGAAATTTTTTTTCCTTTTATTTATTTATTTTTTTGAGACGCTCTGTCACCCAGGCTGAAGTGCAGTGGCGCGATCTCCGCTCACTGCAAGCTCCGCCTCCCGGGTTCACGTCATTCTCTTGCCTCAGCCTCCCGAGTAGCTGGGACTACAGGCGCCTGACACCACACCTGGCTAATTTTTTGTATTTTTAGTAGAGACGGGGTTTCACCGTGTTAGCCAGGATGATCTCGATCTCCTGACCTCGTGATCGGTCTGCCTCGCCCTCCCAAAGTGTTGGGATTACAGGCGTGAGCCATCGCGCCCGGCCTATTGCTGGAAATTCTACTGTAAAAAAGAATATTTTCTATTTATCTATTTATAGCCATGTGGATTGATAGACTCTTAATTTCTTCAGTGGGTTAGAATTCATTACTCCCATTAATTATTTTGATACATTCCTTCAGATTTGGCCAGTAATTTTTGTGCTGACTCCTGTTCTTTTTAGGTGTCCCCATCATACTTTGTGCCTACTTCCCAGCATAACATATTCCAAATTCATTTTTAACTTTCTTTGCCCCAGCCCTGAAATCAGCCATTTCACCAAAAGCCTGTAGACCTTTCAGTATGGAGTCATTTTACATGTATCTTATACATATGTAATTATGTGCATATGCACATATATATCACATACATTACCTATACATATATGATGCATATGTATTATGCATGGTGCAATGATACATTTTTGTGTTTACATGTGTATATATATATATATTTCTATATCTACATGTATTTATTGAAGACCGTGTGCTTACACTGATACCTCTAACTAATGCAACACCACAGTGTTCATTCTAGCTTTCCACATTTTCATATTTGTATTTTCTTCTCTGGCATTAGAATCTTGGCTTTCATTTTCCTTAGTGTATTTATTTATCTGTTCATTTTCCCTACATATAATAAATCTTCTATCCTCCAGGACTGCTTCCCCTCTTAGAGGACTTCATCACATAAGTTCTGACTCTTTCAGGACCACAAGCCAGCTCTGGCAACTTTCTTGGACATGCCTCAGCTCCTGGTGGGCTGCCTTACTGCCCTGCTCCATTTCCCTCCTCGGTACAGCCAGGAAAGAAGAAAGGCAACCTATCTGATGATGATGAGTTTAGATTTTGATTTTGTGAATTTTATTAGTCAACGTGCCAGTCATTTTTTTAAATAAAGTTTTTATTTTAGAGTAGTTATTTTATATTTACAGAAAAGCTATATGTTGATATGGAGAGTTTCTGTATACCATACCTCATTCCTTTACCCTATTTTCCCTAACCTTATCATCTTGCATTTTATTATCTTACAATTCATAGTATATTTATCACAGCTAAGGAACTAATGCTAGTATATTACTGTTAACTAAACTTGTGGTTCATTTACGTTTCACAAGTTTTTCACCCACTGTCCCTCTGCTGTTCCAGAATTCCATTTAGCATATCACATTACATTTATTCATTTTATTTCCTTGGGCTTCTCTATACTGTGACAGTTTTTGATGACTGACAGTTCTAAAGAGTACTGATCAGGTACTTTTTAGAATGTCCTTCATTTTGAATTTCTCTGATGATTTTCTCAAGATTGGACTGGAATTATTGGTTTGGGGGAGGAGGATCACATAGGTAAAGTGCCATTCTCATCACGTTACATAAAGGGTACATTCTATTGACATGACTTATTACAGATGACGTTAGCTTTGGTCAACTGAACAGGGTGGTGTTTGCCCATTTTCTCTATTGTAAAGTTACTGAAACCACCCCTACAAACTTTATACAATTAATCAAGGAAGAAGGGAGGAGGAGAAACAAAAATAAACCAAGCTTGCAGCACATCAGCATTAATCATTAAGTCAGTTTATTCTCTGACCGCCTTCCTCATAGTTATTTGGTGCCCCTATTGTCCCAGAATCATGCAGACTCTGTTACAAGATTGTAGTTCTTTTTAGCTGCTCTTTAGATAACAACGTGAACGTTACATAACATTAAGCTTTCCCTTGGAGATATCCCTTCAGGTCTTGCCTACTGATAAAACTACTGACACCAGCTGGTCTGATGGATCTTGCTGACATCAACTGGTCCAAAGGAGCCCACAGGAAGCTGACTCACCAAAAAAGGCAGTTTCCACACCCTGATGTCTGCATCCCCCTTTCCCCAATAATTCAGCATCCCCAGTTTTCTACCCCGTCACCATCCATGGGCCCTTTAAAAACCCCAGCCCAGAGTCCCCTGGGGAGATGGATTTGAGGGTCTCCTGTCACTCAGCACGCTGTGATCATTAAATTCTTTGCTGCAGACCCTGTTGCCTCAGTGTAATGGGTCTGTTACTGCACAGTGGGCATACAAACCTGTTGGTCCTATAACATTACTTTTCACTCCTTTCCACTCTGTACTCTTTTGAAGCAAGTCACTAAGCAGAACCTGTAGCTAAAGACAGAAGGAGTGCATTAAGCTGGAGGGAGAAGCATGTCCATAAATTAGATGGAAATCTGCTGTTAGGGTTGTTTCTCCTTTCATCACGTGTGGTGATTTTACACATGCCTTTTAAATGATGCCTGTTTTTTTTTTGTCACATACATTTTCTTGGGTTTTATGTTGGTTTGTTTGCTCTTCCTCATGGTGTTTTGCATTTTTGTGTGTTGTGTAAATTTTCGGTGCAAGTGTACTATCAGTGGAATCTTATCTGTGGTAATCATGTGCACTATGGTATAGAAGACATCACTTCTGTTCCATTTCAGAGCCTTTCAGCCTAAATTGCTTTTTGTTTCTATTGCCATTGTGGTGACCAGATCTCCTATGAGTCCTACCGACTTCATGTGGGCACACCCAATATCACCCACCATCACACTCATACCACTTGTCTCTTGCCTGTTGCCTGAAACTTCCCTTTTGATGCCAGGGTTGAGAACATCACAGACCTGGCTCAGTAAACACTGACACAGTAGGGTAGTTAATACCTTATGAGGAAAACCTTTGACAAATTAAAAGATAGAGCTGTCCTCTTGCTTCTTCTGGGAAGACTGCCAAGATAAGTCATATGGTTACTTGGAAGAAAGTCCTGTGGGATCAATAAGAAGTCGCACTACCCCAAAACACATCCTTATACTGGCAGCTTTTCTTCCTTTCCAGTTTAACTCACTTAGTCTCTCACTTACCCTAGTAAAATAGTAGCCCCAAGTCCTTTGCCACAGACTTGGTTTCTAAGGAATCTAGGCTAAGACAACTGCCTCTGCAGAGTCCTCTTGAGATATTACCAGCCTAGGACCACCTTTTGTCTAAATTTATCAGCTTAGGGTTTCCTGGGCCATGCAGGCATTGCAAATTTCAATTTAAACTTAAACTCTTACGAGCAGAGTATTACGGTTATACATTCTCAGGGGATTTTTTTTTTCTTTTTCTTATGTAGAATTTATGGCAAAATAAACAAGTTATTTTTTCTTTATCTCTGAGGTGCCATTTTGTAAAAGCCTGGTCCATCTCATAACTGAAGACGAAGCATTATCAGCATCACAGGTTTACATGGGGATGTTAGCATTGGTCCAACATTTTTCCTTCTAAACATATGTGGCTTGTAAAACTCTAACTCTCAAATATTTCAGCCACCTCTAAAGCAGCAGAAACCTCAGTGTCTACTCATGTCTGATTTCAGATTCTTCACTTTTCATTCCTTGATATTTCCCTTACATTCTTTAGAGCCCTGCTGTGCGTTTAAAATCATGTTTATCATTTCTTCATACAATTTTTTCTAAGTGTTTTATTGGTAGGATGTTCACGATATATTGTCTTCTGTATTCTCAGAAACAGAAACCCTAAGTATTTGCAATTCTGCCAGGCTTGGTGATCTGGTCTATAAATGCACATCAACTTCTAAGCAATAATCAAGAGGGGAATTTTCTACAAGTAAGCACATGTCTTTCCTGATAAATAATACGGAAAAAGAGAATACAGAAAAAGTAGGTAGAGGAAAAGTAGGATGCATTGCAGTCTGAGAAGAGTTAGTGCAGGGACAATCAGCACTATGTATTTCTGTATACCAGAGGGTCATCCATGTCGTAGGCTTAAATTATTATTATTGTTGATAATGTTGACATGGAGTCATCAAGGAAATGCAACATTTAAAAAAGATTCACCATGTTGAAGATAGGAACACTACATAAGTATATTTAATTCTACTTTGAAAAATAATTGTAAATGCTGTTATTTAAAAGACTGAATAATAAGAAGATAACCAATTATTGAGCTTCTAATAGGTGTCAGGTACTGTGCTCTACCTTTTAACTAGCTTGAACAGCATTAGCCTTAATACAATAAATCTGCAAGATAACTATTATGAGCTTTGCTTTATAATAAGTGCATTAATGATACATAATTAGTAAGTGGCCTAGACAGAATTACAATTTCTCTGCTCTATTTTCCTGCACTGCCATTCTTTCCATCCAGGAAAATCTCTTACTCTGTATACACATTCTCAGAATGTCCCAGGCAGTGAAGGCATTATCATACTTCCTTGCCTAGGAGATTTCCTGACAATCCAGAAAAAGGCAGCATGTCCCCTATGTCTATCCTTTGGCCCCCATTTATGACCCCTCTGTAGCAGGTTCCAGGATGGTCAGATCCTCCATCTGTAATGGAGCTATTTTGTCACACTTGCCAAATTTGTGGCATTGAAACTAGTGAGGAGATAAAGAAAGGGCCTGAGTAGTGATTCAAAAATGACAAAAACAGTAACAAACAGGAGGGATAAGTTTTCAAATATGATAATTCAGCCTGGACAGTTGACAAAGAACAAATGCTCCCTGGATCCCTGTGGAAATGATAATTTTTAAAAGTAGACTGGGGAGCTTCAGATAATTATTTAGTCCTTTTAAATATTTATGAGTTCCGTGTGCTACATACATTTTAAAAGACAGTTGACAACTGCAGCATATATCATCTTGTTCCCTTTGCAAGCTAAAAATAGTCTCTCTTTTTAATGTAAAAACAACACTTTCAGTTTGTTGTTCATGAAATAAAAGACTGTAAAATACTAATTTACAGGCATGATGGTAAAGATTTTTATAAGACTTTCTTCTTATAAACTCAGATGAGTAATCAGGTCTGTCACTTTTGCCTGAGAGAAAGACAACAGAGGCCACTCTTGATGAGTAGTCAGGACTGGGGAGGTGGTTTTAAGAGCCTGAGGTTAAGACTTCTAGTCTCAACCCATGGGGCACTGGAAGCTTAAGGAATGAACCTAGTCATAGCCTGGAGGAGCAAACTTAGAATCTATTCAGAAATGAGAACCACAAACATGAAAGCATTGGCAGGAGCAGGAGTAAAAGAGCAGAAAGGAATCAAACTGCTGAGAAGTAAGTCTTGGGCTATTGTTTCAAACAGGGCTCATATTTTTATTCCACTTCCAGAGGGCAGATGTACGCATGTAGGTAAGTCTGGCAGATTTAAAGGGACCACGGGGTACCTCCCAGTCTCTTGTGTGTCTTACTGAGGTAAAAAGCATCATAGATGCTGTCAGTGCCCCATTCAGATCCACTTTACCAGCAGATATGTCCACTCTCCACCTACTGAGAGTATTGGCTGTTAGCATCCTAGAATCCTTGCTTTCTCAAAAAAATTGCCCTTGGCCTAAAAGGAGCTATCTTGCTTGATAAGCTGCCCACTGCTCGAGTCAGGATTTGATCAATGATTGATTGACACAGGGTACAAAACGCCACCCCTTTTCCCTCAATGTGGGACTTACTCTGTGAGGCAATTCATGCTCCAGAGCTTCCCATGGGATCGGGATGTTGAGAGCACATCCTTACTTAGCTTCTTCGCCTGCTTCATCCTGCTACCTTTATTGCATTCCACGTTTCACCAAAGAGCATTCCCTCAAGAAATCATTTGGATGAGGATCCCCATCTCAGGCTTTTTTTCTAGGGAACCCAACTAAGCCAGAAGGATGGGGGGATACTTTGCTCATCAAACATTAGTGATGGGCCACCCAGAACACAGCAGCAGCTCAGTGAACTGAACCATTCTCCGTGCTTAAACTTTCTTTCTCCTCCTGAACCCTGGCCTCGTGCTTTAGATCTCACTTCTATGTCACTCTCTGAGTGAACACTTCCTGCTTGTCCTGACTCTTCTCCTCAGCTCTGGGCTGATCCAGTTTCTCCTTCACTGAGGCTTACATGGTGATTTGCATTGCTTTATGTTATAGACAAATTACAATGTATCATAAAGTTGGCTCTAACTTTTATCGAGAGCCCCATAAAATTTCTAGCTTGTTTTACCTAGAGAGGATGCGGCAGGGTAGAGTTCCATACTTGAGGTTTTGTTTCTAAGAGTAGCAGTTTCTCCCCACCTCCTTCTGCCAACTGAGGGTACCAAGTTCTCCATTTACCACCTATTTCACACTGTTTGAGGGTGGCAAGAATGTCCAGAATCAACAGGCATAATATCAGGTCTGTCTGGAATTCAAGTCTCTAGAAGTCTGTCTTACAGGTGGATGTAATGATAGAAGGGCACTGGGACCATCAAGGGAACACAATGTCTCCCCAGACAAGACTGGAGAAGTGGGATGTCTCCAGGCCATCCTCATGACTTAAGCATTGTTGCTAAATTCTGTGCTGAGTCATATAAACAAACCATTTAAAAAAGCAAGGATGGTATACCATCATGGAGCCGGTTATAAAATTGCCAAGGTGCCAGGCTGCCTTGTTACCACCCGTGGAGAAGCTTCCAGGCCTGAGAAAGCCTGAGCCATGGGCAGAAATGTTGTAGCTGGACTAGTTGAACAGACTGCAGAGGGGGAGCTAGACCCTACATATTGCAAAGCAAAGAGCTTTGAAGCCTCATTGAACAACAGCTGGCACATCCCCTTGAGCATCATTGTGCCCTGAGGAGCCTCCACAGACTGGGAGACACCTGTATACAAAAGCATTTGCAGGCGTATGTACACACTGAGGAGCACAGGAAGCCTGCCTGCAGATCTGTGGTGAGACCTGGACACCTAAGTCTGCTGTACTGAGTAGTGGAGAAAGCACCTAGGAGGAAACACAATAAACCTGGCTCAAAGGAGCTTCCCTCGACTCAAAAGTGGAGGTCCTGAACTTGTAGCTACTCTTCCTTCTCACATCTAGGCCAGGAGCCTCCAACTAAAAGCCCTTGATCCAAAGTAGCTAAAGAGTTTTAGGCACATATCAAGAGTCTGATGGGTGGATCAAAAGTGATGGGTAGGCCCAAGATACCCCAGGAACATCTTCTCAGGCAGAGGATAGGGCTCGATGATGGATAGAAGCAAATAAACCTGTAAGAATCCAACACGCACAGGGATTAGCCCTAGCATCGTGGAAAGGCCATACTCAGCCTCAGCTAGCTTATGATTCAGACACAGTCTTTCTGCAACTGGTCCAAAAACCAAGAGAAGAAGAGGTTTGGTAAGTGTATGGAAAAACACTCAGAGAACATATCTCTCATGTGGGAAACAATGAAAAATGAAAAAAAGTCTGCTTTTGTCCACACAGCATCTGTGAGAAGTGAGATCTTGCTCTTCTATTCAATTATAAAAAAGAGATTATTTCCTGAGCATAATGCTGTCTTTCTCCCAGACCTATAGTTCTTAGTCTGAGACCCATGCAGTGCAGATCTGCAGCTAGAACCAGTAACTTGGGGGATGGGACAGGGAACATTCAGGACTTACAAGTCATCTAGGTTGCTGCAGAGGTGGGGGAGGGGGTGGTGGGCGTGGTGTTAGATGCTGTGTCAGGACCTGGCAGATTCAACCCCTTTCCAAGCCTGAGTCTCCATGCCAATGTCCACAGGCTTCTGATACCATGAGGAGAATATTGGATTTAGAGACAAAAGACTGAGTATGAATCCTGCTATTAAGCCCAAGTACTAGTTGTCAGGTTTTAAGCAAGTAAATTTAGCCTGTTTTCTGATTGATAGAAAGTATACAATGAGGCCCATGTTTCAGGGTTATTGCGAAAAAGAAATGAGATTGCTTGTAGAAATGTACTCACTATTCTGCCAACTACAAAGTTAAAAATTGCAGCTGTTTAATAAACATCTATTATCTGCTAAATATTTCATTAAGCAAAGTAATGGACATACTAAAATGGAGATAACACAATCTCTTCCTTTAGGTAGCTCACAATCCTGTTTAGGAGAAATGGCTAAGACAAGCTGCATGGATCAGATCACAGGCAGAATGGGACATATTACATGATATTTAAAACCCTGTAACAGCAATCCCAAATATGCCTTGAGCACAGAGGTCCTACTCTGTTTATGTCCACATCAGTGGCATTAACACCAAGTTAGGTTGCTCCCTTGTTGAAAGAAATAATAAATGAATGCAGGAAAGATTTTACTCTACTTACTTAGTTATATGTTTGTTTTCTTTACTATATTACAAGCCCACAGAATGTGGGGACTACATCTTATTCATCAATACCCACATCAAATTGAAGACAAAAATATTGGTTGAGTTCTGTTGTTGTTGAATGAAGCTATGTATAAAATGCTTTGCCAAGACTGCAAAGCCAACCCTTAATTTAGACTGGAAGGATAAATAAGGGTAGAAAAATAAGCTGTTTAATGTGAAAAGATATGCATCATATAAAATCCACTTAATCAAAAGTAACATGTGAACAGAGGTGTAAAAGATGTTAAGGTTTTCATCAAGTACATGAAACAAGATTAGTTGAGTAGTCACTTTTACTGAAATTTGTGCTTTAAAATTTCATATTGCTTAGTCTTTACACTTCTATCAGGTTCAAATTTAGGCAATTATTTAACAAATGGGGAAACTGACGCCTGGAGAGGTCAAGAAATTACTGAAGTTTATCGAATTAGTTGCCTAAAATTTAGGATTAAACTCAGGTTCATAGGAGTTCAGAGCTGGCCCTCCCCCTCCTTCAGGCACGTGGCTTATTTAGTGCTACAGCTGGAACTAGATTCGGGTTTTTAAAATCCAAGCACAGAGGTGTTTTCGCTACATTGCATGTTTTTGTTTTTCCATCAACACTAAAGCAAGTAATTTTGGTTTCAGAATCTAAATGAAAGCATTGGGGTTGACCCCTTGGGAACCTAGTATTCGACCAAGTCCTTGTTTTCCAAAGCATCACTGGATATTTTTCACAAGCCTAATTAGAGTTATTTTATTGTGGCCTAACGGCAAAGCACAGATTCCTAACAGATTTCTTTCTTCATGATCTAGGAACAAGTTTTCTGATGCCTAGTTAGGTTCAAAATGTAGTTCCTTCTCTCCAGAGAAAACAAGAGCACTGAATCTAAAAATCCAGCTTTCTGGTTTGGGAAAAGGTGATTTCTCCTATCAGGCAGTAGAATAAGCTGAGTAGCAGAGTAAATGTCCTAGTTCCTCCTTTGGAAGGTTGGGTGCTGCCCCAATGGAAATGTGCTATAATATGTCATTTTCTGCCACAAATTGCTCCTGGAGGCAGAAAGGCTTTGAATTCAAAGAAAACCACAGTCGTGGCTGATTTCCCTTGCCCAGGTTGTCTGACTGATCAGTGTTGTTTATCCAAAACCATAAATTATCTGTTATGTTCTTCATGTCTCCTTCCATTACCCTAGAAAGTTGTTCAGGAATAGAAATGAGGTGGCTTTATAATTAAAGCAAGATTAAGAATAATATTTAAAACTGATAAGAACAGTTCAGCCAAATGAAAGGCTGCTGAGCACTTTTGACACTTTCTATTATCATTCACATGGTGGCTTTTGCTTGTGTTAATTAAGAAAAATAAACACTGCTCCATGTTGAAGCATAATGTCAAAGCAAATACACAGTAGGAAGCATAATCCATTTGCCTTGCTACAAGTTCATGCTACTGAGCCAAGCCTTTTGAAGAAATCATTTAGCTCAGCTCAGGGCAACTGTATCAATTTCTGATTCTAACCCCCAATGCTAACATTTGTTAAGCTTCTACTTGGGCCAAAAACTATGAATATGAGGAAAGAGAAAACTCTCCATTTCTTGGGTGTCTTGCAACCTAACTGGAAATTTTTATGATGTACACATTGCAAGCATTTTTTATTTTTTCAGTCACTCAACAAATATTTATTAAGCAACTAGTATTCTAGAAGGTGGGGATCGAGACTGAACTTAAAATAGACAATTGCTACACAATTTCTTAGGAAAGAACTTTGGACTGTAAACAGATAAATAAAATTCGTACTGTAAAAGAAGCTGATAAATGCTATGAAGGAGAATAAAGGAGTAAAAGAGGGATATAGAGTATTGAGGTTGGGGCTGGGAGTGCCATTTTATATTAGAGTGGTTAGAAAAGTCTTCATTAAAAGACATTGGAGAAATTAGGGGAAAAAGTATGGAGAAAGCAATGTGTACATGAGGGAAGAGGTGTTTTAAGCAGAGAAAACAGGTGAACAGGAAATGAGAGGACAGTGTGCTTTGTCCTATGGGTCAAGGACCAGCAAGGAGGTCAGTATGGGTCAGAGGGCTATATACAATGAGAGAGAGGAAGGAGAGCAGTCACATCAAAAGGGACCATGTAGTATTGCTAAGGCCATATCTGTTGCTCTGAATAATTTGGGACATATTGGAGGGAATCAGCAGAGGAGGGATGTGATCTGGGTAAGTTTGAAAAAGATTATCCTGGGTCCTCTTGAAGAATAAATGGACAGTGACAAATAAGCAAGGAAACTAGATAAGTAACTATTGCAATAACCCAAACAGGAGATGAAGGTGGGTAGGATCAGGGTGATAAAAAGGGAAGAGGTTGGATTTTGAATGTATTTTTAAAGATAGAAACAATATTGTTTATGAATTTGCTATAGGGGTTGAGAGAAACAAACTGAGAATGACTCTCGAAGGTTTGGAAGCCTGAATAAATAGAAGTATGGATTTGCCATCTAGGAACCAGTGAAAACATGAGGAGTGTAGATGAGGAGTGAAATTATGAATTTAGTTATTAACATAAGTTTCAGATGTCCTATGTTAGTCTGGGGCTCAAGAGAAAGATCTGTGTTCCCGATGTAAATTTGGGAGACATTGACATAAAGGTGTTTTGTTTTGTTTTTATTCTTACTATCATTTAAGAGAACTAAATATGGCCTGAGAAGGACTCAGTACTTCTATATTTGAGTCCTTGTGGACAAATGGTAACCTAGCTTAATAGGCAGACAAGATTGAAAACCTAACTTAGGAGTATGAGCCTATAACAATAGCTGAGTGTTAGCCAGTCCCAGTGGGCATACTTCAACCACTCATAGACTGCTGAGTGTTCAAACTGTGTTCAAATAAGGCAAAGGCCAACCAGTAACCAATCCAGCTGTTTCTGTATCTCACTTCTGATTCCTGTACGTTACTTTACTCTCTTTGTTTCTAGATTTTTTTCTGACCATGAGGCACCCATGGAGTCTCTGAATCTGCTGTGATCTTAGAGGCTGCCTGACTCGTGAATCATTTCTTCTTTTTTTGCTCAATTAAACTCCATCAAATTTAATTTGTCTGAAGTTTTAACAGATCTGGCATCAGTAGTGGGATTTGAAGTAAAACTCCAGTGACCCCAGGAACACTAGGTGACCAGGAGAGGTGCCTGCCAAGCCTGTTATGCTCCCTGGTCTCTTGATTATAACTGGAGGTCATGGGTGAGTTTTATCTCAGATTCCAAGCTCCACTAACTTGTGTTTGGAGCTCTCTCAGTTTACTTGAGAAATACTTAGACTGATCTGAGTCTCAGGTTGAATTGGATTCAATAATTAACTGGACTGGATTCAGTTAGAGGCCTTGAACCTCCAGTAAGTAACTTATTTTAATAATGGGATCGTCTCCATCCAAGGAGTCTGGGACTCCACAATATGGGACTCCAGCTAATTTTATGTATAATAATTATGGGCCCAGAATGTGTGCATTTTTAGAAAAATGGGTTAACCTAACTAAAGAAAACTTAGAATGAAGATGGCCAAAATAGGGAAGTTTTAATTTAGATAAAATTATTTATTTGCGAGGCATATTAGAAAAAGGGGGATCAAAAAGCCCACAAAAACAGTAGGATGCGTTCTTTCATTAGTATGCAGAGGGCTCTAAAAGACTAAATGAATCAAAAATTGCCTCCTTAAAAGATTTTTGCAAAAAGCAAATGAAAAGCTTAAGCAAGAGACTAAAGACATGATGAAAGAGGACTGTACTCTGAATTAACCTCGACTATTCCTTCTCTTTATATGTCTCTACCTACGTGCTCTGAGTCCACTAACCTTTTTGCCAAGTTACCCTTTCACACTGAAGATGATAAAATAAAGGAAGTTAGACAGATGCCTTACAAAGTGAGACCTGATCAGGCAGACCTGCCTGCTGTAACTACTTTCACTCCATGTTCTAAAACTAAGCTTACAGTCATTGTGAAGGACTTCTCTGATCCAAGGGAAGACCCTCAAAAATTTACTGAGGATTTAGAATCCTCATAGGAGCTTATGATTGAGGACTTCCTGACCTTTACCAGTTTATTCACATGATATTGGAGCCTGGTGAAGCTCAGAGATGGATGGCAGCAGTAGACTGGGACAAACCTGAGGTAGATATTAAAGATCCCTCCAAAAGCTCCTTATGAGAAGGACCAAAAGTAGCTAGAAAAATTGCTGAAAATTTTAAATTCAATTCCTAAATTTTTTCTGCCAAAAATTGATTGGTCCTTCATACAATCATGTAAACCAAAAAAGGATGAACCAGTTTCAGATTACAGAACTTGCTTCAAATTTTGTTTGTGAAACATTCGTGGGCTTAAAGTACAGCAAGGAGTACTTCCTGATAGGAACTGAAATGACATTAACTGCTCGATTTATAAATGAACTCCTAGCAGTTTAATTAAAAACACAAGTTTGGATAGGAAGTTACAGATATGACTGAATTGGTGGCCTTAACTGAACATTTTGACAGGACTCTACAGCAAGAAAAAACTCAAAAGGCTAACAAGCTTATGCCCCTTCAATTAGAACAGTTACAGGGACCAGGACCAAAGGGACCAAAGGAACCTTCTTGTTCTCATTTTAAATCACAATCAAGAGGTCCTAGAACAAGAAGTTCTTTACCCCAATATGTTTGGCTGTGTTGCAAACAACTAGGGCACTGGAAAAGGGATTGCCCATTTTTATATCCATCTGCCAATAGGCCTCCCTTTAGGCCAAACTGTTTCACCACAAGAGGGATTCTAAGAGACCAGCAAGTATTCTCCAGTAAATTGCTCCCCGAAATAACTTTAAATGAACATGGAGAAACAGAGGTTAAGGTAATGGGGAGTCATGTAGGGTCCTGGTGGATACTGGAGCTACTCTATCTACCATAAACCTCACTTTAATAAGCCAACAAACTCCTCGGAGTAAAAAGGTCATTTCTGTGGTAGAGTTGTCAAATCAAGTTCAAGAGGTTCTCATATCTGAACCCATCCAATTAACTTTGGGGCTGTTTTCAGAAAAACACTTTTACTATGTGATATCACTCCAGTAAACTTGTTAGGGTGAGATCTACTTTCAAAGCTAAAAGGGCACATAAAATTTTCCTCAGTAGGAAAAATAATCTTATAATTTCCTGATTCTCCTGAACCAGAATTGTTATACTATCTACAGGTAGAAATTGATAAGATTGAAACTCAGGCCTGTAGTACCCCTGATCTTTCAAAAATACCTAAATGTTTATGGGCCACTTCCCTAACTGATATAGGAAGAATTAAAAGTGTGGAACCTATAAAAGTCCAAATAGATCATCCTAAATCTTGGCCTGAATTACCCCAATATCCACTAGAAACTGAGGCAATTCAAGGGCTCTCACCAATTGTAGAAGATTTAATTAAACAAGAACTCATCATCCCACACACCAGCCCTTGTAATGCTCCAGTCCTACCAGTTAAAAACCAGATGGATGAGGCTGGAGATTTGTTCAAGATTTATGGGCAATTAGTAAAATTGTAATACCAAGATTTCCTGCAGTCCCAAATCCTAATACTTTATTATCTAACATACCAACTAATTCCAAGTGGTTCACAGTGACAGATCTCTGCTCAGCCTTCTTTAGCATTCCAATTCATAAAGTAAGTTAATACTTGTTTGTCTTTTCTTGGAAAAATCAGCAGTACACCTTGACTGTAATACCACGAAGGCTTACTGAAGTCCCTTTATATTTTTCTCAGGCATTGCATCAGGGCTTAATGACACTACAGTTTCCTCAAAATTTTACTGTCATTCAGTACATAGATGACTTATTGTTACTCTCTCCCACTAAGGAGTGTGCTAAAATTGATTCAATTTACCTTTTATAGCAACTTGCATATAAAAATCACAAGGCTTCAATGGAAAAACTTCAGTTTTTAAGAGAAAAAGTCCACTATTTGGAACATGGTTTGACTGCTGACAGGATTTTCCAGTCACCTGAGAGGAAAAAAACTATTCAAAGTTTTCCTCAAGCAGCAACCAAAAATCAGTTAAGAGACTTTCTTAGACTTGCAGGATATTGCAGATCCTGGGTTCCAAATTTTTTCTTAATAGTTTCACCATTTTATGAGCTCACTAAAAATGCCATACCAGAGCCTTTACCTTGGGGAGATAGTCATGAGCAGGCTTTTAGCCTAATGAATTTGACCTTACAACAGCACCCAGGTTTAGGACTTCCAAATTACACTAAACTTTTCACTTTGTCTGTTCATGAGTGTAAAAATCAGGCATTAGGAGTCCTTACTCAAGAACATGGTGGTGAACACAGGCCCATTGTATACTATAGCCTGCAATTAGACCCAGTCGCTAAGGCATATCCTAATTTGTTTAAAAGCAGTAGCAGTGGCAGCCAAGCTGGTAGAAGCTTCATAAGATTTGGTTTTAGGAAATGAACTTAATTTGCAACTCCCACACACTGTGGAAAGTCTATTACACTCCAACTGAATCCAGCACTTTTCAGGAAGTAGATTAACATCTTATTAATTACTTCACCTATCTCCTTCTAATCTTCATCTAAAATACTGTAATCAGCAGAATGCTGCTACTCTTGTTACCTCTGTCTGACGATGGTGAAGACCACAACTGTGTAGGTGTAGTGTCAGAAATGGTGGCCCCTCATGTTGACTTATAAGATACTCCACCGGATAATCCTGAATTAATACTTTTTTAAATGGGTTCTCTGCAAAAATCTTAGAAGGAAAATATCAGGTAGGATATGCTGTTACCACTCAAAATGAGTTAATAGAGAAGGGAACTCTTCCTCAATTTAAGTCAGCCCAACCTGTGGAGCTTTCTGTCCTCACCAGAGCTTGCCATATAGCTAAGGACAAGTCATTAAATATTTATACAGATAGTAAATATACTTTTGGAATAGTACATAATTTTGGCATAATATGGAAACTAAGAGGGTTTCTCACCTCTAGTGGGACACCCACCAAAAATAGACTCTAAATGAATGGGCTCCTTTCTGCTATCTTGTTACCATTGCAGATTGCTGTGATTAAAATTGAAGCTTAGACTTGTAGAACTGAACCCAAATAACAGGGAAATGCTTTGTCAGATTTTTATGCTAAATTAGCTAGTGATGAAACTCTTAAGATATGCAATTTGAATGAACCCCATAAGATTAATCCAAGCCAATTCCTTATGATGACCTATTTAATAACTAGTGCAATGCACCTGATTTGGAAAAACAAAATTGGTATCTAAAAGGATGTAAATTTAATGTGAAGTGCAGCGTTACAGAAGGCCAGGATGGCCACCTAGTCCTTCCTGAGTCTTTGAAGCTTCCATTGTTGAAAGTTCTGCACTCCACAACATCATGGAACAGACAAAATGATTCAAATTATGAAAAAATACTCGTGGGGTGACTGTTTCAAAATTGCTAAAATGATTTATAATCAATGTTTGACTTGTCAAACTCATAATCCTGGGAAGATAATCAAAACTTCAGGTGGTGTATTTCCACCACCTGATGGACCATTTGAGCATTTACAATGGACTTCATTCAATTGCCACCCATGATGGGGTTATCAGTATGTTCTTGTAATAGTTTGCATGTTTTCTGGTTGGATAGAGGCCTTCCCAGGTAGGAAAGCTGATGCTGTGATGGTAGCATAGAAATTATTAGAAAATATTTTTCCTTTATGGGGGATCCCTCTAAAAATCTTCAGTGATAGAGGAATTCATTTTGTTGGGCAAATTATAAAGCAGTTAAATAAGGTGCTACTGACACAGTGGCACTACCGTTGTCCCTATCACCCTCAATCTTCAGGAAAGGTTTAAAGAACAAATGGCACATTAAAACTGAAATTGAAAAAGTTAACTGCATCAATTGGGTTGCCTTGGCCAAAGGTACTACCTTTGGCTTTAACGGCAATCAGATCCACTCCCATTGGAAAGCGTAAATTGACCCCTCATGAAATAGTCACTGGTAGGCCTCTCTCCCTAATAATACCACCTCATGCTTCTCCTGCTCTCTTAAACTCTGACATGACTAAATATTTCAAGGCTTTAATACATTATGCCAAAGTGTACTTCTGCTAGGTAAAGGAAGCTTTTGGAGATCCACCAACTGAGAATAATCAAACCCTCAAGGTCTGGAACCTGGAGACTGGGCCTTCTGGAAATGACATAAGAAGAAGACTGCTCGTGAACCTTGATGGAAGAGACCATACTAAGTTCTTCTCACCACCCACACTGTAGAGAAGCTTCAGGGCCTTGAACCTTGGATTGACATCTCATAACTCAAATGAGCCCCTTCAGACTCCTGGAACTGTACAACTGTTGGAGGCTTGAGGGTAAAGCTGACCAGGGAAATCTCTCGACCCTGAAGCAGATGACGTCCTAGTTGTGGATAGCTTTCCCAAGATCACAGATCAAGACTTCTTTACCATCATGAAAGTATCATGTGTTTTTCTGTTTTCCTAATTTTTTGTACTATTTCTTTCCTTTTCCCCACAGGAAAATCCATGGGACCATAATCAGTGGATGGTGTTAGCTTGAGCTTATGGTCTAGCACAAAACCAGAGTAATTGTTGGGTTTTTGGACTAATGCCAAAAAATCAGGAAATGATTCCACTGATGCCAGTGCCTCTCCATGTTCCCAGTGACAGTCACCTTGAAGCTCCAAGAGAAGAATGGAAAGCTGTTCCTGATATTCTAAACATCACTGCTACTTGCTTTTCTACACTCACTGAAAACAACTCTCTAACTTTTTCAACTGATAACTCAGTCATTAGCAAACATAAAAAACCAATCCAAGTGATGCCTGAAAAAGGCATAGTATGCTTCCAGGCATCACGCACTCAGGATTTGGGAATTACTTATGTTGATACAAGTAATTGCTGGTATAATGTAACCAGATTAAATCCAGTAGAGTCTCTTTTTACTAGATATGGTTATATATCCTTACAACATGCCATAAAGGGGCCACAAAAAGGTAAATTTCTCACTGGATTTTGTTCAGGAGTGATGCAGATTTGCGGTCAAATCTGACTGATCCCTGCTCAAATGCAACTAGGTGGCCGTCCTTTCCAACCTCTGAGGGTCTACACTTGGTCTGTGGAGAAGCTGTGTATTCGATTGTTCTGCCTCCTTGTTGGCTCAGTTCTTGTTATTTGGCCTGGCTTTCTCCTGCCTTTCTAATGCTTTCACCTAAAAATTCTTGTTTTTTTAGATGGAGTCTTGCTCTGTCACCCAGGCTGGAGTGTAGTGGCATGATCTCAGCTCACTGCAACCTTTGCCCCCTGGGTTCAAACAATTCTCTTGCCTCAGCCACCCTAGTTGCTGGGATTACAGGTGTGCACTACCACACCCAGGTAATTTTTGTGTTTTTAGTAGAGACGGGATTTCACCACGTTAACTGACTGGTCTCGAACTCCTGACCTCAAGTGATCCACCTGCCTCAGCCTCCCAATGTGCTGAGAATACAGGCATGAGCCACCAAGCCTGGCCACAAAAATTCTTATGATAGCCCTTATCATCAGAGGCCAAAATGATCAATAACTAAAATTAGCACTAGCCTTGAAATAGATGAGGATAAGCTGGTTTCTACTGAGGACAGATTCGAGTGGGGTTCCTGGGGACTCACCTTTGGTTGTAATGGGGTATCAGTTATATGGAATTTAAAGCTAATTCATAAATTGGGAAAAATCTTGGATTTTGTAGCCAATCAGAACTCCCAGGGTTTCAGACAGGTACAAGCTTCTCTCAGGTAGATGACAACACACATATTCAACAAAAACACGTGGTGGAACATCATGCAGCCTTAGATCTTCTTTTTGCTCAAGCTAGAAGCCTATGTTTGGTGTTAAACAGAACTGAACGATGTACTTATCTCTCCCCTGATTTTGTTACCAAAGAAAACTTAATTAAAAAGGTGGCTGATGCTGCTGTTTCCTTAGACACTGCCACCAAATACATTAAAGAACTTTCTCAAGAGAGAGGAACCTATGATGTGTTTACAGGATCAACTAACAGTTGGTTTGCAGGCATCCTAAGTGGTGGATGACAAGCTTGGGTTTTCCAAGCATTTCTAATCTTTATATTTCTTCTAATATATTTCCAGGTTATTATGACTTGTATTACCAGGGTAACAATGAAAATGAGTACCTCTTTGAGTCAGGCTACTTTACAGTGAACTATGGTCTTTAATCGCTATCACACTCCAAAGGAGGACTATGACCAATTAGAACCTAATACTGTTGAACTGCCTATATTGTCTGAACCTAAACTTGGCCAATTGGGTTTGGTTCATTTCATAAGAACTCCTGTTAAGGAGCACGTGTTGGCATTTTGATAATATTATTCTCTTGATAGTCATAATAATAGTCCCCTTGGCACGCTATATCCTCTCAAGTCTTAAATGTTGTGTAGGCAGACATCCATTGAGAGTTGAATGGTCTCGCTCCAACTGGGTCAGCAAGAACATAAAAATCATTCAGCTGGTACAAAGCTGTGACTTGTGAATTCCATATTGACACCAAAAACTTGTGAAACTCCATACTGAAACTAAAGAAGACTTGCAACTTCCACACTGAGATTGAATAAGTCTTTATGATGGTGACAGAGAGTGGCATCAATTCCTAAAGTTTTGGTTAATCTCTCTAAATTGAGAGGCTGACCAAAAGGGGGGAATTATTAAAGCAAACTAAATATGGTCTGAGAATGACTCCATACTTCCATATGTGAGTCTTATGGATGAAACCTAACCTAATAGGCAGATGGGATTGAAAACCTTCCTTAGGAGTATGTGCCTGTAACAATAGCTGAGTGATGGGCAATCCCAGCAGTCATACTTCAATCACTCATAGACTGCTGAGTGTTCAAATTGTGTTCAAATAAGGCAAAGGCCAACATGTAACCAATCTAGCTGTTTCTGTACCTCACTTCTGATTCCTGTACGTCACTTTACTTTTTCTTTGTCTATACATTTGTTGTGACCACAAGGCACTCCTGGAGTGTCTCTAAATCTGCTGTGATTCTGGAAGCTGCCTGATCCACAAATCGTTTTTTTTTTTTCGGTTTTTACTCAATTAAATTCCATCAAATTTTATTTGTCTGAAGTTTTCTTTTAAAACTGTTGAATGAGATTGTCCAAAGGTTGGGTTAGTAGAGTCAAGAATGAGTCAATGATGATTACTGAGGCCTGGCAATGTAGATTGGAAACAGAAAAACAAATTAGCAAAGGAGATGAAAAAGAAGAGGTTAGGAGGCAGGGCAAAGCCAACAAAGAGAGCAATGTCAAGGAATGCAAGCAAAGTGTTTAGTCCAGGGAAAGAATGGCAAAGAATTGTGTGTGTGTGTGTGTGTGTGTGTGTGCATCATGTGACCCAAATACCTGGAATGGATCACACATACCCCAGGAGTTCAGAGGAAATAGTTCTTTTTAAGGCTGGAATATAGTGGAGGAAGCTTCATGAAGATCTTATTTAGAATACAGCTGTAATTGCGAGAGAGGTAGACATTTTATATAAGAGATAGTGTATATTACAAATGTTTAAAAAAGTGCTTACCGCGTGCCAGATACTATTCTAAAAATATGTATGTTTATTAACTAATTTAAATATTGAATCCTTAATCCCAGCATTTTGGGGGGCCAAGGTGGGCAGATCACTTGAGGCCCGTAGTTTGAGACCAGCCTGGCCAACATGGTGAAACCTCATCTCTACTAAAAGTACAAAAATTAGCTGGGTGTGGTGATGCATGCCTGTAATTCCAGCTACTCCAAAAGGGTGAGGCACAAGAATTGCTTGAACCCAGGAGCCAGATGTTACAGTGAGCTGAGATCACACCACTCAACTCCAGCCTGGGAGACACAGTAAGACTCTGTCTCAAAAATAAAATAAAATAAAAACAAAAAAAAATTGAATCTTTTTAAAAACCTATGCTATATACCCCTTGAACAACAGGAGTTTGGGCTGCTCAGGTCCATTTATATGCAGATTTTCTTGTGCCTTTGCAACCCCTGATACAGCAAGACCAACCGCTGAGCTTCCTCCTCCTCCTCCTCAATGTGAAGACAAGGAGGATGAAGACATTTATGGTGATCTATTTCCACTGAATCAATTGTAAATGTGTTTTCTCATCCTATAATTTTCTTAGTAACATTTTATTTTCTCTAGCTTACTTTATTGTAAGAATGCAGTATATAATACATATAACATAAAAATGTGTGTTAATTGAATGTATATGTTATCTGCAAGGCTTCAGGTCAACAGTAATTTAAGTTAGTTTAAGTTCTGGGGAAGTCAAAAGCTATAAGCCAAGTTTCAACTGCATGCAAATGTACCCCTAAACCCCATGTTGTTCAAGGGTCAACTGTACTGTTACTGTCCCCTGTTACAGATGAGAAAACAGACTTGAGGCAGTGGGAGGGAATCCTTGTTTGAGATTACACAGTTTTATGTATAGACATTTCCCACACAACACCATTTCAACCAACCAGAGACCACATATACAATAGTAGTCCCATAAGACTGTAATGGAGCTGAAAATTTGCCTAGTGTTGTCTTGATTATCCTGACCCCATGTAGACCTAGGCTAATGTGTCTTAGTTTTTAACAAACAAAAAGCTTAAAAAAAAACCCTCCAAAACCCCTCAAATTTTTAAAATA
Source organism: Pan troglodytes (assembly GCF_028858775.2). Lineage (NCBI taxonomy): Eukaryota > Metazoa > Chordata > Mammalia > Primates > Hominidae > Pan > Pan troglodytes. The sequence continues at coordinate 38,826,196 of NC_086015.1, forward strand.
GAAAAAAGAGCTTGTAGAATGAGCATATAAAGAAAAAATATTTTTACACAGCTGTACAATGTTCACTGTATTTGTGTTTTAAGCTAGTGTTATTAACAACAGTCAGAAAAATTTTAAAGATGTTAAAAAGCTTATAGAGTACAAAAGTTACACTAAACTAATTTATTACTGAAGAAAGAAAAATATTTTTTGGCTAGGCATGATGGCTCACACCTGTAATTTCAGCACTTTGTGAGGCCAAAGCAGGAGGATCACTTGAGGCCAGGAATTCAAGACCAGTCTTGGCAACATAGTGAGATTCTCGTTCCTACAAAAATATTTTTTCAAAAATTTGCCAGGCATGGTAGTGCATAGTCCTGTAGTCCTAGCTATCCAGAAAGCTGAGGAGGGAGGATCCCTAAACCCAGAAGTTGGAGGCTGCAGTGAGCTATGATTACCACTGCACTCCAGCCTAAGCAACAGAATAAAACCCTTAAAACCCCATCTCTTAAACAACAACAAAAAAAGATTTTAAAATAAATGTTTCCTAAGTGAGAGGGTTTATAAAGTCTACAGTAGTGAATAATATCTAAGGCCTTCACATTCACTCACTATTCACTCACTGACTCACCCAGAGCAACTTCTAGTCCTGCAAACTCCATTTGTAGTAAGTGTCCTATACAGGTATACCATTTTTTATCTTTTATACCATATTTTTACTATATGTTTATGTTTAGATATGTTTAAATACACAAATACTTACCATTGTGTTACAGTTGCCTGCAGTATTCAGTACAATGGCATGTGGTTTGTACCTTAGCAGCAATAGGCTACAACCTATAACCTAGGTGTGTAGTAGACTATACCATCTAGGTTTGTGTAAGCACATTCTGTGATGTTCACACAAAAATGAAATTGCCTAATGATGCATATCTTCGTCCATATCCATGTTGTTAAGTGATTCCTGTCTTTGGTAGTATGGCTCAAGGTTGCATTTTCTTGATGTCTTTATTCTGCTACATCGTTCATGGGTAAAGACATGAAGTCAAGAGAAGATGTAGCTAGATTGTTAAGCCATAAATAGGCTCCTTTGACTGGGGTGGAAGATTGTCTTTTTTTTTTTTTTTTTTTTTTTTTTTTTACAAAAGTGAGTGAGTTCAAAAGCAAGGTTAGGGCTATATCATATTAGGGTGGACAAATCTTGATGAGTTCGGACTTTATGGTCAGTGGAGAGTCATTCATGTTTGTAATTGGTAAGGTTTTCAGTTAATATTTTCCCATTTTGTAAAAGATATATGACAATTTTACAATGACAGACTGTTAGTCATGAGTTTGAAACAGTCTTAGAAATTTTAAAAGGATGGAAACTGAGAGAGGACATTAACTTCAATTCTCCAAGCTTATTTCCAACAGTTATTTTCAGAGCACTGAGCAGGACCAGATCCAATTCGTTTGCAAATTACCCCTATACTTTTACCAATAGACCTTGATGCTTATGCAATAGCTAACTTAAAACTGGCAAGATTATAGCAACAGAGGTCTTGTTCTTTTATTTCATTTAATTTTACAGTTATTTTACTGTGAAGTATTTCAACATAAAATTCTTAAAACAATAGACATCCTAGTTTCAATTTAAAGCTTTAGGTCTAAACCTTTTGAGAACGTAAGCAACCCAAGGACAATCACCTATAAAATGTTTAGTAGGGATAGCAGGCATAATCAGTGCTCTATCCACGTCCTTTCTGATCCATGCACACCAATCCATTATCTAATGGTCATTCCTGCATTTATTTTTGGAGTGTTGCCTTTAGATTTTCAGAACCTATTTCCCTCATGCACTTGGTAGGTTAGAGAGTCCAGGGAGATAATATTTTCCAGAGGCAGCCCTTAAGCAGTGACTTCTGGATGTGTAATATAGATATTGTAGCTCCCTCACCCCAGCTATGACAATTAATATCCCTATGTGATTAATAATGCACTCTTTATGGGCTGCCTTTCCTTTATCATTTTTTCATCTCCCTACCAGTGTGTTATGAGCTGAATTCTTTTCCTCAAAATTCGTATGTTGAAGCATTAACCCTTACACCTCAGAATGTGACTATATTTGGAGATAAGGTCTTTAAAGAGTTGATTATGCTAACATGAGGCCATTAGGGTTCAACCTAATTTAATCTGACTAGTATCATTATAAGAAGAGAAAATTTGGACATCCAAAGAGACACCAAGGGCACATTCACACACAGGAAAGACCACATAAGGACACAGTGAGAAGGTAGTCATCTACAAGTCAAAGAGAGACCTCAGAAGACACCAAAACTGATGGGCCTTGATTTTGGACTTCCAGTCTCCATAATTGTGACAAAATAAATTTATATTGTTTAAATGACTCAGTCTGTAGTATTTTGTTGTGGCAGCCCTAGTAAACTAATACATAATGTGACTTTTACTTTCTCAGTAAACTTTTTGGACAATCGTGGTCTCAGCATTTGCTTCTAGAAAAAAAACTATGACAGTAGATATAACTTACAATGGAGATTAGATCATTTCTGGTGCCCTTTTATATAAATAGAAGTTCTGTTCTGTTTTTTTGCTGATTATTGCAGTGTTGACCTGTAAGGTGGTGGTGAATATGCCAGCTCTAATTTTTAATTTGCATTTCCTGTCACCCAGAAGATGAATGCAGGTCTTGCCTTTTTTCATACATTCAGGAAAAGTCACTAATTTGTGTTTCTTTGTCATCTCATTTCAGTGGTAAGGGCTCAGGTCACTGGGCCTGATGGGGGCACAGCTATTGTTAGCAAGGGGCAACAAAGCAATTTCACTTTCTTTTTCCCAGGGAGAAAGCACACTAGAATTGCGAAGGTAACTCTCCAGTTTTCATTTAAATCAAAAAGCATTTGTATCTTTGACCAAGTTCTTGCAACCAGCCTCTTGGAGTTAGCAATGGTGGGCTATGCAAGAAGAGTCCCTGATGTTCTGTACTCTCCTCTTCTCTGTATGATGACCCTCCATGATCAACACTGGAAATCTTAGTGTTCATCAATGGACAATAATATCAATACCAAATATTATAAGATAAAAATTCTTACTGAGAGAAGAAGAGCAGATCTTCAAACATGATTTATTTGAAGCGAATTTAGGGACAGTAGGTTCATCTCTGATGACTGGAGTTACACAGGCACATGATTGAAGAAATAAATTGATGAGGAAGGGAATTTAGTTTTCTTAAGCACCTACCATCTATCACGCACAGCTTTAGGCTCTTTCACACACCTTATCTTACACAATCAGCCTTTATAATTTACTGATAAAAAAAAAAAAAACAGGGCTCAGAGAGGTTAAGTGACTTACCCGAAGCAACATGTTATTTAATGATGGAGCCAATATCTGAACAAAAATCTCTGACTTCAAAGCCAGGCTTTTATAACATTATCTTGCCTAAAAGTAGAGGGTGAAGAGAAGAAATAACCTAGAATTTTTTTTTCTACTTTTTATAAAGTGAAGAGAGGCTGAGACAAGGTGTCAGAGGACTTATTAAATGAGAAAGAATGGAGTGTTTTTTGTCTTTCTCAGTTCCAGGAGGCATTCAGAAGCAGACACGAATGTCTAAAGAACTAGCTCTAATTAAAGGAGATATTTGGCTGTCTCTTTGACACAGAGCTTAGCATAACACAGGTCAGAAGACATCTATAACTATAATCCAAGGAGGAGGATGTTATCAGAATCTTGAGTTTCCCTGAACAGCAAAAGAGCTTACAGCTTTCTGGACACACAAGCCTTTCCCTGTAATTCTGAGAATTCAGCCCAGAGGGTGGTCTCAAAAACTTGGGAAATCAGGGAACTGTTTCAGGCTCTGTATTAGATACTTTTTGCTGCACCCCCCTCAAAAAAAAAAATCACAAAACCTGGTACTTTACAACACTGTCTTGATTATTGTAACTATCTTAAAATTGAGTAGGCTGATTCTTCTAGCTTTTTTCTTTTTCAGAATTATTTTAATTATCCTATTTTCTTTGCATTTCCATATACATTTTAGAATAATGTCTATAACTATGTAAAAATCTTTGTGGGATTTTGATTGAAATTGTGTTAAAACTTTAAAACAATTTGGGGACAATTGACATCTTTGAGTCTTCAGGTCTATGAACACTGCATGTTTTTCTGCTTATTTAAATATTTTGTCAATATTTGATACTTTTAAACATACCAAAACCTACACTACGTTTTGTTAGAGTTTTACAGAAGTATTTTATGAGTAATTGGTATTGTGCTTTTAATTTCAATGTCCAAATGTTAATTACTAGTGTGTGTGTGTGTATATATATATATATGCATATGTGTGTGTATTATATATACACACACAATTGATTTGATTATTTTTCATGTATCTTGTGACCTTGCTGAACTCAGTAATTAGTTCTAGAAATATTTTTTGGTAGATTTTTTTTAAATCTTCCTATGCAGATAATGATGTCATCTAAAAATATGGAGTTTGATTTCTTCCTTTTTTATTTATCTTTCATTACCTTTTTTGCCTTGTTGCACTGGCTAAAACCATCTAAAACTATGTTGAATAAGTGTGGTAAGAGCACATATCCTTGCCCTGCACTCCATCTTTGGGGAAAAACAGTCTTTTACCATCAAGCGTCATGTTAGGTTGTACATGTTTTGATTAAGTTGAGGATATGCCCCTCCATTTCAGTTTCCTGATAGTTTTTTAAATCACAGATTTGTGTGGAATTTTTGTCAAATGCCTTTTCTGTATCAAATTACACGATATTTTTTTTAGCCTATTAACATAATGAATTACTTAGAATAATTTTTGACCATTGAAACAAAATTTCATCACCAGAATTTACCTCACTTTGTCATATAGGTTACAATTATTTCGAGTGTATTTCTGCCTTCTATTTCTTATGTTTGGTTAAAAATTGTGTCTATTTTAATTTTAAAAGTTGATCTTTTTTTTATACAGTTTTGTTTGGTTTTAGTAACAAAGTAATACTAGTTTCATAAAATACTGAAAATCCTTTTCTCCTCTTTGAATTTTTGAAAATGTTTGTGTAGAATTGGTGTTAATTTTTTTGTTTAACATTTGGCAGAATTCTTCAGTAAAAACATCTGAATTTGAAAATGGTTTAATTTATAAATGGAAAAATATTGAACAGACATCTCATCAAAGAAGGTATACAGACTGAAAGTATGCCTATAAAAAGTTGCTTCATATCATGTTATTAAGAAATTGCAAGTTAAAACAAGAAAATATTACACAAAGCCCTACACATCAATGTTCATGGCAGCTTTATAGTTGTCAAATCTTAGAAACAACCAAGATTTCTTTCAATAGGTGAATGGATAAACAAATGAAGGCATATCTATATAATGGAATTATAAAGCCACAGAAAGACATGGAGGATCTTTTAAAAGCATATTTCTAACTAAAAGGAGTCATCTGAAAAGGCTACATGCTATATGATTCAACTGCATGACAATCTAGAAAAAGCAGAACTATAAAGAGTAAAATATGTTAATGGTTACCAGTGTTTTGGGGGGTGGAGGTGGGGTCAACAGGAATGAATAGGTAAAACGTGGAATTTTTAGGGCAGTGAACTATTATGAATGATACTGTAATAGTGGTAGCTTGTCATTAAACGTTTGTCAAATCCCAATGAACATACAACATTAAGAGTAAACTCTAATGTAAACCATGGATTTTATTATAAAAATACTGGCTTGTCAATTGTTATATATCTATCAAATAAAGCAAGATTTTAATTAGGGAAGCTGTGTGTAGGGAGTGTTTGGAGGAGGGGGCAAGACGGGGCATATGAGAACTCTATTTTCTGCTCAATTTTTCCACAAATCTAAAACTGCTCTAAAAAATAAGGTGTATTAACTTTTAAATGAAACAGTTTATTGGTAACACACACACAGACACACCCACACTTGGATCTGTAGTTTTCTTTTGTGGGAGTTTTAAAATTACAAATTCAAGCTTTTTAATATGTATAGCACTATTTGTCAATTTCATGTTCCTTCAGCTGTGGTATTTTGTGTTTTCAAAGAATTGGTTCATGTTATCTAAGTTGTTATTTTTATGGTGTACAGTAGTTCACACTATTCTTTTTTTTAATCCTTTGATGTCTATAGGATCCGTTTTTATATTTCCTGTTTCATTCCTTCTTTTGGGAATTTGTGCCTCATTTTTTCTTTGTCTTGCTGGAGGTTTGTCAATTTTATTGACCATTCAAAAAACAAGCTCTTTATTGATGTTCTCTATTGTTTTTGTTTTCAATATCATTTATGCCTTTTTAAACTTTTATGATATGATTAATAAAAATTGTATATAGGGTGTACATATTTTAATATATACACATTTGTAAAATGATTACCACAATTGAGCTAATTAACATAGCCATTACTTCATACCATTACCTTTTTATATATGTGTGGTAAGAAATACAAAAGATAATTTTTTTGAGCAAATTTCAAGTATGTAACACACAATTACCAACTAAACTTATTGAACTTTGTATTTGGTCTCTAGAACTTATTCATCTTATAACTGCACATTTGTACCCTTGACCAACATTTCCCCATTTCTACAATGCCTAGCCCCTGGGAACCACTCTTCTATTCTACTGCTATCTGTTTCTATGTATTAGAAACTTTTAGATTTCATATATGATGTGGTTTGGCTCTGTGGCCCCAACCAAATCTCACCATGAATTATTATCCCCATAATCCCCATGTGTCAAGGACAGGACCAGGTGGAGGTAATAGAATCATGGGGGCAGTTTCCCCCACACTGTTCTTGTGATAATGAATCTCAGGAGGTGTGATGGTTTTATAGGCATCTGGTATTTCCCCTGCTTGCACTTCTCCTTCCCGCTGCCTTGTGAAGAAGCTGTCTTGTTTCTAACTTCTGCAGTGATTGTAAGTTTCCTGAGGCCTCCCAAGTGACACTGAACTGTGAGTCAACTAAAACCCTTTCCTTTAAAAATTACCCAGTCTCAGGTATTTCTTCATAGCAGCACAAGAAGAGACTAATACAACATATAGGCAATATCACACATTAATTTTCTTTCTATATCTGGCTTATTTCAATTAACCTAATGTCCTCCATGTTGTCACAAGTGACGGGCTTTTTTAAGGCTGAATAATACATAGATAGATATCATCTTAATTCATCTGTCAATAGAAGCTTAGGTTTTTTCATATATTGGCTATTGTGAATAATGCTGTAGTAAACATGGAAATACAGATATCTCTTTGACATAGTGATTTTATTTCTTTGGATATATACCCACAAGTGGGATTAATGAATCACATGGTTTTATTTTTAATTTTTTAAGCAACTTCCATACTGATCCATAGTGGTTGTACCAATTTACATTTCCAACAACAGGATACAAACTTCCTTTTCTTCACATTCTTATTAACACTTGTTATCTTTTGACTTTTTGATAAGTTATCCTAGCAGATATGAAGTGATATCTCATTTTTTTTATTTCCACTTCCCTAATAGTGATGGTGAATGTATCTTACATATAACTTTTGGCCATTTTTATGTCTTCTTGGGAAAAAATGTCTATTCAGTTCCTTTCCCCATTAAAAAAATTTTTTCAACTATTAAATTGTATGGCTTTCTTGTATATTTTGGTGATCATGCCCTTGTCCAGGTATACGACTTACAAATGTTTTCTCTCATTCTGTAAATTGCCTTTTTATTTTCTCAGTTGTTTCATTTGCTGCACAGAAACTTTATTTTTGCTTTTCCTGCCTGTATTTTTGGGGTCATATCCAAAATGTCAGTGCCAAGACCAGCATCAAGGAACATGACATCTAAGTTTTCTTCCAGGAGTTTTATAAATTCAGGTCTTAGGTGTAGGTCTTTAATCCTTTTGAGAGGATTTTTGTGCATGGTGTAAGATAAGGGTTCAATTTCCTCTATTTTGTATGTGAATAGCCAGTTCCCACACCACTTATTGACAAGACTACCTTTTCTCCATTATGTATTCTTGGAACTTTTGTCAAAAATGTATTGACCCATGCCTTAGTTTATTTTTGGGCTCTCTATTCTGTTCCATTGGTCTATGTGTCTGTTATAATTCCAGTACCACACTGTTTTAATTAATATGGCTTTGTAATATAATTTGAAATCAGAACGCATGATGCCTTCAGCTTTGCTCTTCTTGCTTGACATTGCTTAAGCTAGTCAGGGTCTTTTGAGATTCTATACAAATTTTAGAAATTTTTATTTCTGTGAAAAATGACATTGGAATTTTGATAGGGATTAAGTTGACTCTATATATCACTTTGGGTAGAATGGATATTTTAATAATATTAATTCTTTCAATACATGAACATGGGGTATATTTCCATTTATTTTTGTTCTTTTCAATATCTTTCACCAGTATTTTATTATTTCTAGTGTACAGCTCTTTTATTTCCTTGGTTAAACTTATTTTTCTTTCTTATATTACTTATAATATTTTATATATTTATAACAATTTTAATAAAATATTTTAAATTATTTATAATTTTTTTTATATTGGTAGAATTGTTTCCCTAATTTCATTTTTGGGTAGTTCATTGTTAGTGTATAAGAATGCAACTATTTTTGTAGGTTGTATATCCTGCAACTTTACTGAATTTCTTCATTAGTTTTAACAATCTTTTAATGAAGCCTTTAGCGTTTTCTTTGATGAACCTTTAGGAAATACAGAAGACTAAAGTAAATAGAATTACAAATGAAAGATTAAAATACAACTGATATCACACAAACATAAAGAATCATAAGAGACTACTATGAACAATAATATGCCAGCAAGTTGGAGAATCTAGAAGAAATGGATAATACTTAGTAACATGCAATCTACAAAGATTGAATCATAAAAAACTACAAAATAATTTGAACAGCATAGTGATGATTAAGGAGATTTAATCGGTAATCAAAAGTCACCCAATTAAAAAGAGTTCAGGGTCAGACATTTTCACTGGTGAATTCTACCAAGCATTTAAAGAAGAATTAATACCAATCCTTCTCAAACTCCTCTAAATAAATTGAAGAGGAGGGAATATTTCTAAACTCATGTAAGAGTTCAGCATTACCTTGGTACAAAAGGCAGACAAGGATACTACAAGAAAAGAAAACTACAGGCCAACATTAATGATAAACATAGATATAAAACTTATCAGTGAGATACTAGCAAATCAAATTTACAGCACATTATAAGAATCATGCATCAGGATGAAGTGAAATTTATCCTGAAGATGCAATGATTTTTCATCATATACAAATCGATATTATATACCACATTAGCAAAATATAGGATAAAAATCATACGATCAGCTCAATAGAGGCAGAAAAAGCATTTCACAAAATTTACCACCCTTTCATGATAAAAATTCTCAACAAATTAAGCATAGAAGTAATGTACCTTAACATACGTTACAAGCCCACAGATAACATCGTATGCAGCAATGACAAGCTGAAAACTTTTCCTCTAAGATAAGAAACAAGTCAAGACTGCTAGGTCACAGTGCTACTTCAGGATCTACAGTTGGGACTGACATTGGCAGGCATGTTACTGGGAGCACAGATAGTTGTGTCTTTCACTGGATCCCTGTGCAGGCAGGACTGACTCTGGAACAGTGGTATACTAGGGCTGGAGCCATGGCATAGGGTGGTTTCAAGATCCACAGTCAGGTATACTATGGGTGATGCCATAACCAGGGGCACAGATGGGCATAGTTCCTCCTGGGTTCCTTGATGAATGGGGCTTGTTGGAGGATCATGGCCAACTGGAGCTGAGGCCAGTTCCATAGAGTGACTGTTGCTTTGGCCTTGCAGCTGAGACATTGCTAACCCTGGCACCAGTGTGTGCCTGCCTTCTCAAGGAAGCTCTCTCCAATCTTGGGCTTCAGCAGAATTTCATAATCTCCTACAGGCACCCAAAAGCTTCCACAAAAATACTTCTGTTCATAGATGGCTGCTAGATTTTTGTGTGTGTTGGAAGCTATAATCTGGGGACCTATTATTCTGTCATCCTACTGACATCTTTCCAGTGTTATTTTGGTTCTTACCTTTGTAATATCCTTCCTTCTGCTTCATTTTTCTCTTCTTTTTCTAAGCTCTTAACATCGAAGTTTAGATTTTTGACTGAGACTTTATTTTTTTAGTTTCTTTTTTTAAATTTTAACTTTTTAGATACAGTGGGTGCATGTACAAGTTTTTTACATGGGTAAACTGCATGATGCTGAGGTGAGGGTGCAGGTCATGCTACCCAGGTAGTGGGCATAGTACACAAGGGTAGTTTTCAGCCCATTTCCACTTCCCTCCCTTCCCCCTCTAGTAGTTCACAGTGTCTACTGTCCCCATTTATATCCATGTGTGCTCTTTTCTAATTTATGTTTTTATCACTGTAATTTTGCTCTCCGAAATGTATCTGTGTCCCACAGATTTTGATATATTGTATTTTAGTTCATTTAGCTTCATGTTTTTAAAATTTATCTCCTGACTTATTCTGTGCTGTTTAGTTTCTAAGTGTACAAAAATTGTTCTGCTATTTTTCTGTGATTTATTTCTAGTGCTCTTATTCTATTGTAGTTAGACAAGTCACTCTTCATCATTCCATTTCTTTTAAATTTGTTGAAAATTGTTTGATGAGCTAGTATACCACTCCATGTTCTATGGGCAGTTAAAAAATGTGCATTCTGCTGTTACTGGATGGACTATTTATTCATGTGTATTAGATTATATTGTTTGATTATGCTTGCTAGTTTTCTGTCTATAAATTGTTGAAAGATTGAAATCTCTGTATAATGTAGATTTGTCTGTTTATTCTTTAATTTATATCAGTTTTTACTTTATATTATGCAGCTCTGTTTGTCAGTGCATACACACTTAGGATTGTTCTTAATGAACTGACCCTTTTATCATTATGTAATGGCCCTCTTTGTACCTGGTAATGTTTCTTCTCTGAATGCTACTTTATCTGTTATTAATAGAAATACTCTTGCTTTATTCTGGTTAATATTCACATGACAGACTTTCTTCAGACATAATTTTAATCATAATGTATTATTGTAGTTGAATTGAGTTTTTTCTTGACAGTATACAGCTGGTTTATGTCTATTCCACTCTGCCAATTTTTGTCTCTTTATTGGTTTTTGAAACCTTTTGCATTTGTGTAATTATTGATATGTTAGGGCTTAAGTCTGGCATCTTTTTCTGTTGTTGGGGCTCAGAAAACAATACCTCAAAATGAAGGCCTCAGAAGCAGCCTCAGTAACAAAAGTTTTTCTTGGACCTTCTCCTGCCTTCCTGTCTCTCAGTTCCATTCTCTCCCTGAGGCTAGACATAGAAACTAAAATTCCTCTTCCCCAAGGTGGGCCATAGAAACTAGAACCTTTTTTTCCCAAAAGCCACCCATAAAACCTAAAAATATTACTCCAATTTTCCCTTTGACTTTCTGTGTAAAAAAGTGGCCACTGAGAAATTATCTGACCTATACCTTGTTTGAATATAGGTCTTATGACTGCCATTCCAGAGGGTCCTGTTCCATAACTAGAAAGAAGAAATTTGTACTCAGAGTGGCCAAGAAGAATCTAGATAGACAGGCCTTGCTGAGTTTCCCCAATTAGTCTATTAGCATTAGAGTATAACCTTTTTTCTCCAATCATATTTCTACATGGTTATCCACAGTTTGTTGAACTTAAGCATAAAAATGAAGAATTTCCCCTAGATCTTTGAATCTTCATTCTGAAGGTTGCTGTGTGTACACATTAAATAAATTTGTATGCCTTTTCTCCAATTAATCTGACTTATGTGAGTTGATTTTTCAGCAGACCTTCAGAGGATGAAGGGAAACTTTCCCCTTGGCCACTACATGCTTTTATTTCTCTATTTTTCTTTTCTCTCTCTAAACTTCCTGTGCGTAAAATGAACATTTTTAGAATATCATTTTAATTTACCTATAGTGTTTTAGAGTATAGCTTTTTGAATAATATTGTGTGTTTGTTCTAGGAATTATATATTTATATAACTTATGACATCCTACTGGTGTCATCATTTTACCAATTCACATGAAATGTAGAAAGCTTTCTTCCCTTTACATCTTTATATCCTACCTCCTACCTATTTATATTTCTAAAAATAATTCCTTTATATACATTTAGGACCATATCAAACATTCAGTTTTGTTTTAAGCATCAAACATAATTTAGAAAACTCAAAGAGAGAAGAAAAGTCTATTGATTTTTGCTTACCATGCTCTTTCTGATGTTCCAAAATTCCTTATTTGTTTCATTTCTATTTTAAAAAATGTCTAGTCATTTTTTAGGGTAGTATGTTGGTGAAACTGTTTTTAAGTTTTCCTTCATCAGATCATGTCTTTATTTCTCCTTTCTTCCTGAAGTATATTTTGTTGTACATAGGATTCTGAGTTAGCAATTCTTTTTTTTTTTAAGCAATTAGAAAAATGTTACACCATTTCCATCTGGCCTCTGTGTTTTCTGATTAGATATTCGCTATCTTTTGAATTACTTTTTATTATATTTAAGATGTTATTGTTCTCTCATTGTTTTCAAAATGTTTTGTCTTTTGTTTGCAGCCATTTGCCTATGATGTGCTTTGGAATAAACTTCTTTTTTTTATCCTATTTGAAGTTTAATCACCCCCTTAAATTCTGTAGGTTTATGCCTTTTGCCAAATACAGGATTTTTTTTAGTGGTTATTTGAGTACTTTTTCAGCCCTGTACTCATTCTTCTTCCAGAAATATGTTGGCAAATGTTCATTTAAAAAAAAATTCTCATAGGTCCTGAATTTCCCATTTATATTTTCGTCTATTTTGCTTCTGTTAAGATTGAGTTATATCTGTTGTTCTATTTTCAAGTACACTTAGTCTCTGCTTTGTATCTTCCATTCTGATATTAAGCTTCTCCATTGCATTTGTTATTTTTTAGTTCTAATATATGCATTGGGATTTCTTTCTATCTTCCATTTTTTTGCTAAAACTTTCTGATTTTTTCCCATTGTTTCATGTATATGTGCAATTGCTTGTTGAAGCTGTTTAAAAATCTGTCAAATAGTTCTATCTTCTCTGCCATGTCAGTGTTGACAGCCATGATGTATTTTTGTATTCAGTTTGAGATCTTCCTTTTTCTTGATATAATGAGTGATTAAAACACAGATATTTTAGATATAAATTTGTGAAACTCTCAGTCTTATTTAAAACTTCTGTTTCATCTCTTTTCTTCTTATACATCTCTCACAGGAAGAAAGGTACCCTCTTGTTACTGCCAGGTGGAATAGAATGGTATTTTCTATTCAGCCTCCATTGGCATCCAAATGCCGAGAGTTCTTGTCACTGCTTAGCAGGGATGGGAGTTGTGGCTCCCCAAAAGTCCTCCATTTATAACTCCCTGGCTGGGAAGTACTTTATTATTGCCCATCACATGACCTCCATTGATACCACTGGGCATGACATTAATTTTATTAACACTAGGAAATGGTAAAATTTCTGATTCATCACAAGGCCTCCTTTGAAACCTCCCAGTCAGGGAGAGGGAAGAATACCTTATTACTGCCAGGTGAAGGTGAGAAGGTAGAAGTCCAGACTCCCTACATGGTCTTCACTGACAGTGTAGGAGTGGATGTGTCAGTAAAGGTGTGATTGCTACTGTTGACGATAAAAATTTCCAGCTCATTGCTCATCTTCTATAACACTATACCAACAGAGGCACTCAGGCAACTTGTCTACAGCCTGTCAAAGTTGTGAGTCTAGACTGCCCACTTGTCCTTTGATGGCATGGGTGGGGCTGGCATCACAGTTATTACTGTGGTGCTTGGATGGAAAAGAGTGGTTGTTGATTACAAGTTTTCTGCCTTGCTAGGGTTCCCTTTCCTTGTCCTTTGGCTACAGAAGGCAACTTGTTGTTAGAATTTTTGTCTGGGCTTGTTGGCATGTCTCGGTTTCTAGTTTATTCAGCCTCAAGTCTAAGGATATCTGAGGCAAAAAGATAACCCAAGGAATTCACCACTGTGTAATTCCTTCTTTAATTTTTATTTTTTGAGATGGAGTTTCACTCTTGTTGCCCAGGCTGGAGTGCAATGGCACGATCTCAGCACACCGCTATCTCTGCCTCCCAGGTTCAAGCGATTCTCCTGCCTCAGCCTCCAAAGTAGCTGGGATTACAGGCATGTGCCACCATGCCCAGCAGTTCTTAGCCAATACTGCTACTTCTTTCCACCTTTCAGCGTCTTCTTATAATTCTTTAAATAAATAATGTTGAGGGTTTTTACTGGTACATGGTGGGAGGGATAGGGAAAAGCACATTCATTCCATCTTCCTGTAAGCAATAGTCCCATATGTACGTTTAAACTCTCTGCTTGTGTCAGGTAGCTATTGTCTCACTAGTCATACCTAGTTACAAGACCAATCCTAAGTGGTGGAGAAACAGACAACATGCTTGATGGGAGAATCTTTGAAGTCACATTGCAAATGTATAGACACAGGAAGGGGAAGAATTGCCAGCCATTTTTATAACCTATTGAAACCTGTCTTATGAATGAAGGATGAGGAGGCAGGAAGAGAAATGTGGACCAAAAGAGATCAATAGAAAAAGAAAGAAATAGAGAAAGAATGGGGGGGGGGGAGATCAACAAAGCTGTTGAAAAGATCAAAAGGGAAACCATTAATAACACCATTGTTGAGAAAAAAAATATCAGTAAAAACTGCAGTATTACACAAGTGAATAATAAGAAAGTGGAAGAAGCAATTGAAAATGTAAAAGTGTCAAATTGAACAAACACATCATTTCACATGGATGGTAAAAAGAACATTGGCACGCAGAGATAGTATGGCCAAGGCACTCTTATGGTCTTTTAGTTTCTTATTCTCTGGTGTGATGAAAATGTTTTCCTGTTTCCAATGTTGCAGAAGAAATGCAATAAGGATTAATTTTACATACTTTAGAATAAATTCTGACTTTTTAATATTTCTGAGATCTACTTTTTTCCCCACTTATGGAACATCCATGTTCTCCCATGTTATGTCTATCAGTGACTGGGAGTAATTATGATATGGGAGTGCTGGGAAGGGAAGAACATGGTCCCTTTTAAATGATATGGAAGGGGGGAAGGGCGGAAGGGAAGTGCTGGGTAGAAGAGAACGTGGTCCCTGGGTAGGGCTCCACCCTCACCGACCTAGGTGAGGACAGGTCATCCTGGTTTTCTGCCAAAATGTTGCATTTTCCAAGACCATCCTGGCCTGCCACACCCCCATCCTGGGCCTCTAAAAACCAGAGACCCTAGCGGGCAGACAAAGACAGCTGGAGATTAAGAGGAGCACACCGGCAGAGGAGGAAGACACAAGCAGCTGGTTGTCGACAGAACATCAAGAGGAGCATCCCCACAGAAGAGCACACCGACAGGCACTGGCACCCCAGTAGGCCATCCACCAGCGAGAGGAAATGGAGTTTGGCCCGGGCCATTGGAGGAGAGCTAGAACCTATGAGCGGCCCAACTCCAGGGGAAGACCATCTCCCTTCTGGCTCCCCCACTGGCTAAGAGCTACTTGCACTCAATAAAACTTTGCATTCATTCTTCAAGCTCACCTGTGATCTGATTCTTCCGGTATACCAAGGCAAGAACCTGGGATTCAGAAAGCCCTCTGTCCTTGCAACAAGATAGAGGGTCTAATTGAGCTGGTTAACACAAGCCATCTATAGACAGCAAACTAAGAGAACCCTGTAACACACATCCACTGGGACTTCAGGAGCTGTAAACATTCACCCCTAGACACTGCCATGGCATCAGAGCTCCACAGCCTGCCCATCTGTATGCTCCCCTAGAGGTTTGAGCAGCGGGGCACTGAAGAAGTGAGCCATACCCCATCATACACCCTGTGAGGGGGACAAGGGAACTTTTCTCGTTTTAATTAAAGTTTGAGATTTCTTGCAACTTTCTCACTAAAAACAAACCACAATGCTCAATCAGTACATGGATAAGAAAACAGAGGAGATATATATGTAAAATGAAATACTACTCAGCCACCTGGATGGAGTTGGGGACCATAATTCTAAGTGAAGTAACTCAGGATATGTTCTCACTTATAAGTGGGAGCTAAGCTATGAGGACATAAAGGCATAAGAATGATACAATGCACTTTGGGGACTCAGGGAGAAGGGTGGAAGGGGGGCGAGGGATAAAAGACTAAACATTGGATACAGTGTACACATCTTGGGTGATGGGTACACCAAAATCTCAGAAATCACCACTAAAGAACTTATCCATGTAACTAATCACCACCTGTTCTCCAAAAGCAGATATAGATATCTGCTTATATATGCAAAAATAAATATTGGAAAGTGAAACCAAAAACAAAAATAGTTACATATTGGGTCAGGGAAGGAGGGAGATGGAGGGGAAGGGATAAGAATGAAGGCAAGACTTCTTTGAATATAACTTATTACAAAACTTTGACTTTGGAATCATGCAAATGTGTTATCTCTTTTTAAAAAATCCAAAAAATAGGATGAACATAAGCAGCTTCCATATTCAGACTATTTTTCACTATTACTGTCATCTAACCTTCATGTCAACTGATTGCAAAACCTACAATAAGTGAACACAATAATCATAACATACAAATAATAAAAATAAATTATTGCTGTTAAACCCCAAAACCTCAAACTCCTTTTCTATTGATTCATTCATTTCTCAAAAACTGGCTCTAAGTTCAGTGTGCAAGAGAAGCAGTTCTGCAGAAACTGAGGAAAGTCACTCCAAGTGAAAAGTAACCAACCTTACCACAATGTAGCCTAGACAGTCATATGAAAGAACATCTCTGCACCCATAACACACCAACATGTGATTGTAAAGTGCGAAGTCAACTTCATTCTGTTTCTTATTTCATATTAGGTGTTAAGAGCTTTCCTTGTATTAGATACTATGCTATATATTCTACATAAATTATCTTATTTGCCTACTTTGATGTAAATATTATCATCACCATTATACAGAGAAAATTGAGATGTAGAAGAGTTAATGACAAGCAGAAGGGCACCCTGATAGTAACAAAATTAGAAATTAAACTTAGTTTTTTCTAGTTCAAAGGTATGGCCACATGACCATAAAGTCACATTGTCTCCCCAAATAAACCTCAAATGGCAATAACAGTGAGGCCAGAATCCTGGGAATGAGGGAATTGATGCCACCACTGTTGGAAATTTTGGCGTTAAAGCAAAATTTGTGATGCTGAAGTTGAACATGGAAAGACTTCACACTTCTCCAAGGATGCTCAAACAAGCCACTTTAATAATACAGTTTTAAGAAGAGTTTGAGAGAAAAATTGTATTAACATGTTTAGCAGGTAGTGTTAGATTCTTACAAATACTGCAATGCTTTCTTATTCTGAGCTTAAATTAACCAACACTAATATACTGTCTTGAGATACTAGATTCAGAGATACTTTACAAATAAAAATCTTTAATCTTGTTTCCTTTCATCAATTTATCCTGCTTAGCTAGTACTAGAGCAAATACATTTAACCTGTGACATCTTAAGTATCACATATTTTATTAAACCAATACTAACATGTTTGAAATTAATAACTCAGTAGGATGTCTGAAACGTAGCTCTACCTCTATGAAAATAGACATTCCTTACAACTCTGTTCCGCTATAGTTATGAGAACATCAAAATTGTGAGAAAGAAAATCATTCAAACAACAAAGCGCAAATTATCTTAGACTGATTGACACCACTAGGAATCATCTGCATATATGTGAAATATAGAACTGTCTTTTCTCCCAAAGACCCATTGACAATGAAGATCCTATAGTACATCATACTTTGGAAGAGGAAGAGGAGAAAATAAACTACCAAGAGTTAGGAAATGAAAAGACCCTAGAAATTATGTTTATTCATCCATTGCTTCATTTATCAGAATGTGCAGTCATCATTGAGCAGCATGCACAGTGAATGGAGTGAATTTTTGATTCATGCAGACTATGTTTTATACCCAACTCTTCTACTTCCTGATATATTGTTCATTCTCTATAAGCTTCAGGTTTTCCATCTATACAATAGATTTTATTAAATTATTTTGTTATGAAATGACCCTATTTATGGTGATACACATTCAGCATCCTTTGAAAATCCCCAATTCAAAATGTTCCACAATCCAAAACTTTTTGAGTGCTGATATGGCTCCACAAGTAGAAAGTTTCACACCTCATGTAATAAGGTGCAGTAAAAATGCAGTCAAAACTCTTTCATGTTGAAAATTATTTTAAAATATTTTATAAAATTACCTTTAAGCCATGTGTATAAGGTGTACATGAAACATAAATAAATTTTGTGTTTAGACTTGGGTCCCATTTCCAAGATATCTCACTATGTATATGCAAACATTCCAAAATCTTTAAAAAATCCAAAATCTGAAATACTTTTTGTCCCAAACATTTTAGATATATTATACTTAATCCATATTTTTTGTCTTGAGCACTACAATATTCGATGTTAATATAGCAGCACCTGCTTCCTTATGCTTAGAGTTGGAATGGTATATATATGTCCTATCCTTTTATTTTCAATCTGTTTATGTCTTTGTATTTAAAAAGTGTCTGTTGTAAATAGCATGTAATTGGGTGTTGCTTTTTGTCTACTCTGAAAATCTTCACATTTTGAGTGTTTAGACTATCTATATTTAATGTAATTATTGCATGGTTAGAGATGTCTACTATTACATTCTTTGTGTTTTACTAGCCTCTTTTTTGTTTTGTTTTCTTGTTCTACTCCTGTCCTCCTTTGGGTTAACTGAGTATTTTATATCTCCTTTCCTGGCTTTTTAGGCCAAATAAGGTTTTTTGTTTGAAATATTTAGCTCAGTGATTGGAACTCAACTTATGACAACTATCTCTGCTTTGGATAGCTATCTCTTAATCGTTAATTACTGATAACATAATGAATAATCTACTATTGCTGACATCATGTAAAATCTATGTGTATGGAGCATTGTTTTTGCCCTGAGGGGGACTTGGAATTTAGTGAGGAAGTGTAATACCTAGGTTATATACAAATGACATATGTCAAAATGAAAACACATGCAAGCATGTTCAATAAAGCACTGAAACCGGGTAGGTAGGATTTGGAGAAAAAGGATGAAAAATACATTTTCAATTGAGACATTGAGAAGAAAGGTAGTTTGTTTGCAAATATTCATGTGTATTAAAAGAATGGTTATGTTAGCCAACTTTGATTGCTACAACAGGATTGAAATACAATCTACATATGTGACTATGTGGAGAAGATTGGGCATAAAAGTGAGTGGATTCTAGATTAAAAGGTACTCTGTGCTCCACTTAGGGAATTTGAAGCTCATTTTAGTGGCAATAAGGAGTTTCTAAATGATTTTAAATCATTTAGGCAACAGGATTTGATACATATTTACAAAAATCACACTGGTGGTTGTGTGAAGGGTATTTAAGTGGACAGAGAGAAGCCTGGGGGAAGAGAAGTCACACTCCATTTGTAATTTAAAGAAAATGGGAGTCAAAGAACTGCTGTGATATATCCAAGCCATAAACTATTAAAATTGGGGCATGACGTAGACAATCGTGATCCCTAGTACATTTTTAATATGGTTACCTTTACCTGGAAGTTTTAAAAATTATCTATCGTGTACCCACATAATTGTTTCTGATGATATTAAAATGATGATTTCATAATGAAGTTGATATTTGCAGTCAAAATTATACTAACCTGAGTGTGAAATATGTCTCTCTATATATATTTATATGTAAGTTTTAAAGGGAAGAGGAAAAAATCGTGCATCACCTGAGTTATTTAGTGGCTATTTTAAGAGGACAAACTTTCTGTTCCAAACTTAACTGAGTATTACAAATACATTTTTAACCTGTTCCCTGAATAGGTTTCATACACATTGTGTCAGCCGAGTCATTTTTACTGCTTTTCCCTCTTCTCCATCTTAACCTAGATACATGATTGACTGGAGACTATATTTGACTGACAGATATAACAATTTAAATATAAACACTTATTAACCCTGCAAGAGCATCTTAATAAAAGAACATGGAGATAGACATACAAGGTAGATATGCTGATTTGGAAGCCAATTGCATTGTACCTTCATGTGACAGAAGCAATGAATCAAATGAAAGTCTGTGTGAAATAGTTCCAAAGATTTTTTTTTCCACACTATTTAAATCAGCACCTCCATGTAGGCAAGCAGTGCTAAAGGATTATGCAAAGGCTTAATGCTCTCTTTTGCACCATATAGTATTTCAACTTAGACTCCAATTCTCTTGTTATTTTTTTCCATTCTTGCAAACCTGAGATGTCTTCAGGAATTCATTCATTTTAATCTGTTCTATGACCATGGTTGGACCTTGACCCTGCTAGAACGACTTATAAATCTGAGTCGTTATTTCTGGATAAGACAATGGACAAAAAAGGTATATGATAATAAGTGCTAACCACGAAGAAGGTACTATATTAGATCCTTTACATTATTAGCTCATTTAATCTTCACAACAAACAAATGGTATAGGTAATATATTGCCTTTATTTACAGATGAGGAAACTGAAAGTCAAAGATTTTTTAAAATTTGTTTTTTTTTAGATTCAAGGGGTACATTTGCATGTTGCTACATGGATATATTGTGTGCTGGTAGAGAGGGCTTCTAGTATATCCATTACCCAAATAGTAAACACTATACCTGACAGGCAATTTTCAATCCTTGTCCCCCTTCCATCTACCCCTCTTTTGGAGTTCCCAGTGTTTATTATTTCCATCTTTATGTACCTGTGTACCCATTGTTTAGCTCCTACTTATAAGTGGCAACATGCAGGATTTGAGAATCTAAAAATTTATGCAATTCCTCTAAGAGCAAACATTTAGTAAGTAGAATCCCAAATTAGAATCTAGGCATCTGCTCCAGTTCCCAAACTTTTAAACTCCAGGGCTCTACTACATATTGGGCATCACGACTGAACAAGTATTTTCGGATGCAAGTTCTGCTGATGGGTGATGGGAAATGACTTTCTAATGGTAGCCATCTTTCATGGTTGCATCTCCATGGAATCTAAAATTCTTCCACATGACAATTTGTTAAATCTTTCTAATAATCTTGCAAAATAAGTATTATTCATATTTCCATTAAACAGTAATAGAAAGCTGAGAGGCTAAGTGAGTTTTTCAAGACTATTCAGGGAAGAAGCATAATTGGTTTTTTCAATAAGTTAGACTTGTGTTCAAATCTAGACTCTGCCCTCTACAATGCAGAAAACTAAATTCAGTGAGCTGAATTTTTTCTTTTGCCTGTGAAATAAATTCCTCTTTAGACAAGTATTCTACTCAATACAGTGCCTGCCACTTGGTATCAATGCAATACATATTTTTCATTTGTTCAACCTGTGGAATCTTTTCATATCGTCTAATTTGTAGGACTAGAGAAGCAAAAAAGGAAATGCCAAAATCCCCAGCAAGGACTGTATTGTCATAGCCAAACATTCTAAAGAGGATTTCATAACCTTAGAAAAGCAAAGACAAAAAAGGCAAATTTTAGTAAATGGCACTGTCCTTCATGGACTAGAGAAGACAAATCATCTTAACATTTTTCTATTGTTAGGTTGACTTCAACTTAGTCCAGTTTTAAGTCCAGCTAGTAAAAATCATTGAGCAAGGGCATTCTGCTTCCAGGAAGGTGGAATAGATATACTTTTCTCTAGTCCTCCTTCTAAGTACAACAACAAACCTTTGATATTGTAAACAAAGCAAATATCAGAAGACTGAAAGGTAGAGAGAAGACGACAAACCAACCAGGGTAATTGGGGCGTGAGGAAAAACATAATGATAATTTTTTTTTTTTGCATTTTTTTCCTCATATACCCCAGACTTGGAGCTGAAGAAGCAAGCAAACTAGAAATGCCAATAGGCACAGGAAAAAGAAAAAAGCTCCAATGGAAGCCTATTGTCTCTAGGCAATAGACCAGGAAAGGAACAGTCTAGGAAGACAGAAAACTTTTAGACGGTAACTGTTATACTCTATATAAATACCACAGGAAAATTCATGGATCTGACCTCCATCCACGCCATTAGTTGGGTAGGGATCTTGGACTTGTATCCTTATAAAGCTATAATGATGTGCCCAACAACCCTGATGTGTTGACATCAATGAATGCCAAGTGGAGACCATGGATGTTCATCTTCTTAGAGTGGTAATAAGCTCCCCTTTTCCCCTCATCCCTGGGTCCTGTATTCCATACCCATGCAACTGTAATGAGGTGCTCCTTCCTTCTCCTCTGGGGTTGTGTCAATGGAGGCTCAATAGAGAGTCAGAACTTATATCATTTGGTAATGAGGCCAAACATACCAGTGTCAGGGGAGACCATGAGGAAATCTGAAACTCCTGCCCTAGTGCAGACCAGTGTTTGAGATTTTTCCAACATCGGGAAGACCTCCTGCAGCTGTCTCTTTCTCTGTTTCTGACAAACTGGCTACTCTACAGTTTAGCCTGTATCTCCAGTGAATCTATAAATCTCCTCCCAACTGCCTTTCAACATGAATTCCACTGTTTTTGAGAGTACTCATAGGCTTGATCTTCTCTACACTTTTGTAAATGAGGTCAGTTGCTTTGGGGAAGTATTTGAAACTCTGTTCTATGGCCTGTAATTTCACTTAGAAAATATCTCTGAACTAGACTCTGGTGCTGGGGGTAGGGAAAATGGCACGCTTGTGTCTGAGTGACAACCTCAGTTCAGGAGCTGAGGACATGGTGGATGAGGGAGTCAGCAGCCCCACGTCTCCTTGGTTTGCCTGTGTGGAACCTCCAGCCTTTAAGGGCAATTAGGGCCCCAGTATTCCTAGTGGTGCCTCATCCAAGGTAGAGTTCTGGTCTGATGAGTAAGGGGCAGGAGAAGGGATTCCTGACCTCTTGACTGTACTCATCTGAAACTTACTTTCAATGGCAGACAGTGGGGGCATGATAAGAATTTGCTGACATTCTGCCGTTCTCAGAAGATAGCCCTCATATTGGGAGCTGAGGAAATTGGGATTCCTACATTCTTGGCTGTGCCATTCTGGCGTGGAATTCCTGTCTTGCTGAGTTGGGAAGGGGAAGTAAAAGAATAGATTTTGGTTCAAATACCACAAACTCTCATAATTCTTACAGAGTTTTGTAGATTTTCTTGATTTTTTTTTTGTTTTTGCTGTATACCCTTAGGATCATTTCAAAAAGCATTAATTTAGTTTTGATAGTTTTCATCAATTTCACTGGCAAGTGGCTCAGCAGAGATCCTCACTGTGTCATGCCAGAAGTGGAACTCCTCTCTATTATTCCTTCCAACTACAATCTACCTGATCTCAGAAGAAAATAACTTAAAAAACTGAAATAGTGTCTTAGATTATCTCCAAGACAGGATATTTTTGTGCAAGTGATTTTTGGGGAGAGGCTTTTAGGAAAAGGGGAGTGAGGAAAGGAGAAGGGGCAGGGAAACGCACTAAGTAAGGATGTGGTCTCAGCTGGAACCCAGCTTCAGGCTGATCCCATAAGAATTATGGAACACAATTTTTCACTACAGATTGGCTCCATCTTGAGACAGGTCAGTCACTCATTAAATTCAGGTTGTATCTGGGGGATGACTGCCTCTTTGGCAAGGTGGTGTGTAGATACCAAGGGCAATTACCTGCAGGAAAGGCCAGCTGTGACCAATTAGCAACCAACATTGACAACAGGTGGGGAGTGGGTGCACTTGCCAAATAAAGGGGATGTGAGTGACACACCAACAGTACCTATTACTCCTAACCATTCATTTATTCTGTCATTCATGTAGCAAGGTGAACACTCTTTCAGGGGCTGGAGATACCAAGATAAATGAGAATCAATCTGTGTCTTCTGTATGTCAAGAAAGTGATTGAAATAACAAATTGTTATTGTAAATGGGCCATGCCAGGTAAATGGAATAATCACTTTGTCCATGGCATATAAAACAATACAGCTGACCCAGCAGTTCTGCGGTGCTCCCTTCCCATTTGAGGAAACATATTCACAACATTGAAATAATTTGTTCAACATCTCACATATTGTTTTCTCATTCATTTTAACAAAGAGCTACTAAGCACCTTGCTAGGCACTGTTGTTATAAGGAGAAATAAGCCAAGACCTAAACTTAAGGAGCTAACTGCACAGTGGGGAATTGAGAAGTAGATCAGTGAATGCAGAACAGTCTGGGAAGTGCTACATTAAAGGTCAACTGAGGAACAATGGATTCACAGGGGAGGCTTTGCTTCCAGGCTGAGAATTTGCCTGCCTTTCTTGATTTCTAATTCAGTTCTCCTTTACTAAGCTACAGACAGAAGAACCACTGGAGGGGAAAGAGTTCTTGAGGAATTCCCGAGGGTTTACATTAAATCATAATCATGTTAAATATATCAGTCATTCCATTATGCACTGCTAGAGTAAACTCACTATTAAAATTTATCATGGTTATAAATAAAAATAGTGTTGTTTTGCTTCCATAAATTTAACTATGTGTTCTAAAATAAATATAATCACATTTATTGGCACACTTAGAATGGGTAGCTTTGTGAAAATTATTTCTACATGTTAAAAGAGAGCAGGGGAAAGAAACTATCAGGAAGAACATACAGAGTATTATAACAATTGGAAAATTATTTTTATACTTAATAGAAAACATTATGAGAGCATGTTTGAAAAAATCTTACTTCACAGCACTTTGATTATATTGCCCATACACTGGAACGCCTCCTGTTATTTTATCATCAATTTAAATCAGAGAAAACATTACAAAAATGAAAACATAGTACAAAACAAGAAAAAATCTTTATGCTATGCTTTTTTTCTATTTTATTGAAAATAATAGCACATTTAAAAAAATTTCTTAGACATTTTAAATATCTTCTGATTTATCATGTTTCCTGATTTTAAAATTACTATTTCAGGGCTGGGCACAGTGGCTCTGGCCTGTAATCCCTGCACTTTGGGAGGCCAAGGCGGACAGATCACTTGAGGTCAGGAGTTCCAGACCAGCCTGGCCAATATGGCAAAACTCCATCTCTAATAAAAATACAAAAATTAGCTGGGCCTGGTGGTGTGTGCCTGTAATCCAGCTACTTGGGAGGATGAGGGAGGAGAATCGCTTAAGCCTGGGAGGCAGAGTTTGCAGTGAGCCGAGATCATGCCACTGTACTCCAGCCTGGGCAACAGAGTAAGACTCTGTCTCAAAAGAAAATAAATAAATAAATAAATAATAATAATAAATTGCTATTTGATCATTTGGGAAATTTTGAAAATATAAAAATGTGTATGTATTATAATCAGATGTTTCTAGGGTTTGACTTGTATCAGGCAAGCTATTGAGCAGTTATTTTTTGTCAGAATATGAGAGTAACTTTTACTAGTTTGTAAAAAGTATTGCTTCTTGCTAAATTTTAATTGAATTTAGATAAGTGTCTATCATTTGATATAAGTATATGAATAAATAGATGTACTGGTACAACATATCATATTGCTGAGTTTGGTAAAATTACATTGCTGTTTGTCACGTCTTTTATCCCATCGTGAACTATGGCAGACTGTTATCAAGTAGCCTACATTCCTTACTCCTCTTCACAGCCATATGCTTTGCCATGTGACTTTGCAGTATCTTTTAGTGAAGGAGTATCATATGTTTCCCTATCTCTTGATTTTGGGTATAGTCATACAACTTGTTTTGCCAGTGGAGATAGAAGTGATTGGAGCTCAGGACACATTACCCCAAAATATGACTGTAGGAAACCAGAATATGCCAACCCAAGACCATACTTTTTTGAAATATTTTGAGCTGGTTATTTTTGAGAAATTGCATACACAGGAGTAGCTCTGAAAAGATGTTCTTTTGTAAAATAAAATGATGTCTATAGGAAATCTGCATTAAAGTATCTGTATCATGGAGAAGCCTGTTTTATCCGCGTCCTCTGTAAACAGCCACAACTGTAGCCAAACTTTAGGACTAAGTTTGTGTAGACTGATGTATAGTCTGCTCTCTGAGTGATGGTCCTAGGGAAGAGGTCCATGCAGACCCTTGAAGTGGGCTTTGGGCTATTTGAGCTTGGAATTTATTGGTCCTAGGTACCTGGATGGTTTAGAAGGA
This sequence comes from Pan troglodytes, assembly GCF_028858775.2. Lineage (NCBI taxonomy): Eukaryota > Metazoa > Chordata > Mammalia > Primates > Hominidae > Pan > Pan troglodytes. The sequence goes on from NC_086015.1 coordinate 38,852,357, forward strand.
GGGTATGTTTCCTTGACTTTGCGGACTGTGATCTCTGTAGGCTGGTATGGCTGGAGAGAAGAAGAGGTCTCCAGAGTGTGTCATCTGAATCAAAGCCCTGCTTTCCCAAATCTAATAGTAATACTGATGCATACAGTTTGATATACCTATTAATTTACTAATTCTATTATAAGCACTGTATATAAAAGATCTATTAAACGATGAGAGCTGTATTACAATTTCTCACTTCTATTGCATTGCTATGTCTTACTTTGTTTTATTTTCTTTTGAAAAAACAAATTCTATCACCTTCATATCTGATGTTTGTACCTGTTTTAATCATATTATGAATTATAATAGGAAAAAATATACTCTTCTCCATGGGTACTGTTTTGGATAAGACGAGAATGTGTTTTTATTATCACATTTTATTTTCAATTTGTAAAAACTATGGAGAAGAAAGTTCAGGTGCATTGACCTTGAACTATATCTAATAATGTATTCTAAATACAGTTAAAATAAATAATATGCTGCAATTTCTTTTCTTGCCAAATGGCACAAGATGATTAAACATGGGCTGGGGCTGCCATAACAAAAAATACAAACCATGTGTCTTAAAACAACAGAACTATATTGTTTCATACTTTTTCAGGATAGATCTTTAGAATCAAAGTGTCTGTAGAGTTGGTTCTTTCTGAGGGCTCTGAGAGAGAACTGCTCTTGATGTCTGGCAATTCTTGGTATTCCTTGGCTTGTAGATTCATCACTCTGGTCTCACCTCTTTCTTAAGATGATATTCTCCCTGTGTCTTCACATGACTACTTTCTTATAAGGACTCCAGTCATACTGCACTCCAGTATGACCTATCATCTTAATTAATGCATCCATAATGCATAATGCCCCTACTCCAAAATAAGGTCATATTCTTAGGTACTGGCGGTTAGGACTTCAATATACCTTTTCTAGGGAACATAATTCAACCCATAATGACTTTTCCTCTGGCTCACAAAGAATTCATGTCCTTCTCACATGGAAAATACATTCACCTCATCCAAACAACCCCCAAAGTCTTAATGCAACTAAAAAATGTCTTTTTTTTTTTTTTTTGAGACGGAGTCTCACTCTGTCTCCCTGGCTGGAGTGCAGTGGCATGATCTCGACTCACTGCAACCTGCGCCTCCCAGGTTCAAGCAATTCTCCTGCCTCAGCCTCCTGAGTAACTAGGATTACAGGTGCCTGCCACTATGCCTGGCTAATTTTTGTATTTTTGGTAGAGATGGGGTTTCACCACGTTGGCCAGGCTGGTCTTGAACTCCTGACCTTAAGTGATCCACCCACCTCGACCTCCCAAATTGCTGGGATTACAGTTGTAAGCCACCATGCCCAGCCCTAAATGCCATTTTTAAAACACAACTACATCTGGTCTGGGTGACACTCTTGATACTGTTCATCGTGGAACAAAATTCCTTCCATCTTTCAACCTGAGAAACCTAGACAAAATATCTGCTTCTAAGATAAAATGATGTGACAGGTATAGGACAGACATGTCCATTCCAAATAGAAAACGTTAGAGGGAAAAAGCATCACTGGTCTAAAGTAAGTTTGGAACTTAGTGAGGCAAGTTCTGTTAGGTTCCGAGACATGAGGATAATTATCTGTGCCTTAATGCTCTTTCCTCTGGGATTTCTGGGATGGCTGCACTCATTTGGCCCCAGGCAGTGGCTCCATCCTCTTGGACCTGGGTGGCAGCCCCATGCTCTGGAACCTAGGAAGTCCCATTGGCCCAGGCCTCTGTATCCATGACTGTTCTAGGAGTTGTTCTTCCTTCATTTCATCCCATATCTATTCTTTCAGTACAGGCATGCAGTGTTTTTCGTTTTTGTTATTGTTGTTCTGTTTTTGCTGGTATAAAATTCTCAAAAACCTTGTGGATCATCTGTGGATGTTGAAGGTATTCACAAAGCTAGACACCAGGGTTCTCAACAAATCCTTCCTGGATAACCACATCTCTATTCCTGGCTGTTCCTGAGATGATTGACTGAATCCATGAATCACATGCCTTTAGCAATCTCTTTAATAAATGTCTGTCTAGCCATAGTTTTGGCCCTTTTCCAGAGCATGCTATCTGGATAGTTGAGAATATTGCAAATTATCAAGTTGAGGACTAAATTCTGACCTTGAATTTCTCCTGCCCCAATTCCTAAAGGATCTGAGGAGCCAGACCCTACAAACCATAAAATCTATTTAGACTGGTTTTTATTAATGCTATATAATATGACTTACTTTCCAACCTGTCTCTGGTATAGCATCTCATGACCGATAGCAAACCCTGAGGAAAATAAAAATATTTTACCCCCAAATATATTTATTTGACATATTTTGAAATGGGTTCCATAGGGCCACGAGACTGAAATGGCCCTGCAAAGCTTTTTGTTGAAGAAAGGTACACCTGTAGAGAATCTTTATGAATGCAAACAGGCCTTCCCCTTCTAGGCATTTCTCAGATCTAGGACAGATTAACTGAGAACCTGACACCTTTAGAGTTTGAAAAGAGACATCTGGCATCTATTTTCTCTGAGGGCTGCCACCAATAAGTCTTCAACTACAGGACAAGGGTTTGGTCCCCACTCCCTTATCTTAACTCAAACATTCTTTTCTACTGACTTCAAGTCTTTAGACAATAGCTGACCTCTCTCAACCAATTATCAACTAAAAAATTCCCTAAAATCCACCTGTGACTTGTAAGCCCCACCCCTATCCCCAAATGCCCCACCTTTTCTGGCCAAACCAATGTATAGCTTCCATGTATCAATTTATAACTTTACTGGCAACTTCTGTCTCCCTGATATGTAGACTATGAAACTGTAACCTAGTTGCCTCAGGTGCACTTTCTCAGGACCTCTTGAGATTGTGTAAACCTGGGCCACAGTTGCTCATATTGGCTCAGAATAAATCTCTTTAAATATATTTTGGCAGAATTTCTTTTTTCACTCATCAAAGTGCTGGTTCCTTTCTGTTAGTAGTTTCTTCTTTGATTTTTCTCTTTCCTTTCACAGTTTACTATTAGCAGAAAGGAGAAATCAGGCCACACCTTCCACTCTTTGCTTGGAAATATGTTTAATATTCCTGTTTGTGACTCAGCTACTTCTACATGTTCCGTTGTTTTACAACACCCCACTTCCTTGTACCAGAATCTATTAGTTTCCTAGGACTGCTGTAATGAAGTACCACAAACTGTCACTTAAAACAACGGAAATGTATTGTCTCACAGTTCTGGAAGCTAGAAGCCTGAAATCAAAGTGTTGTCAGGGTTGGTTCCTCCTGGAGGATCTGAGGGAGGATTTTTCCATGCTTCTCTCCTAGCTTAGGTTTACATTGCTTATCTGCCAATCCTTGGTATTTGTATCAGTCAGTTCTCATGCTTCTACTGGGTAATTTATAAAGAAAAAAAGGGTTTAATAGACTCACAGTTCATGTGGCTGAGGAGGCCTCACAATCACGGCAGAAGTCACAGGAGGGGAAAGGCATAGTGTTATACTGCGGCAGGCAAGAGGGAACTAGTGGAGGGGAACTTTTCTTTATGAAACCATCAGATCTCGTGAGACTTATTCACTATCACAAGAAGCATATGGGAAAGACCCACCCCCCATGATTCAATTACTTCCCACCAGGTCCCTCCTATGATACAGGGGAATTATGGGAGCTACAATTCAAGAGAGATTTGGGTGGAGACACAGCCAAACCATATCAGTGCTTATAGATGCATCACTTATAGATGCATCACTCCAATTTCTGCCTCCATCTTCCCAGAGTTGCTCCTGTGTCTCTGTGTCCTCACATGGTGGTCTTATAGGCTCTTTGTCAAATTGGATTAGGGGCTCACCCTACCCCAGTATAATTTCATCTTAACTTGTTACATCTGCATCGACCCTAGTTCTAAATAAGGTCACACTGTAAACTATTAGGAGTTAAGATTTCAACATATCTTTTGGTGGTACACAATTCAATAGTTTTGGAGAAGAGAATACATTTTTTAAATCACTTTTTTTTCTGTTTATAAATCTATGGAGAAGGAAGTACAGTATCTTGAACTGTGTAAGGAAGTATATAGTACCTTTAACTATGTATCTAAGAATGTGTTCTAAAATCTGTTAAAAAAGACAGCAACAACAACAATAGTAATTCCCTTTCTTGTTAAATGATATAAGTGGATTAACCTGGGCATTTATTTCTATACTTTTCTGAAATCTCACAAAAATGAAGCAAAGACACAAAATAGAAACGGTTCAGAGTAAAGAATATAAGGAAGGCAATGAGAATTGCAAAACTCAGAAAACTGGAGAGCAGACAGGCAAATTAAAAACTGATTTAACACACCTGGGAAAGCTGGCCCCTAATTAACAGTATGGGAAATCTAGAGGCCAGGAGAGTTATAACAGAGACTCCCTCACCACATGCATAAACAAATCTTAGTGATTGGGGGCTGCAAGAGCGCTGAAATGGGGAAGCAGGTGAAGTTAACAATTTGGGAAATGAGTGAAAGTGTATATTAGAAATAGGTGTCCCAGATTGCTTCGTTGATCCTTTTCAACTGGGCAAATGCCCTTCCCTTATTTCAGCACAGAGCAACGTGCTAATTTGCCGGCAAGTTTGAAACAGAGGGACTCTGAGCATGAGGAATCCAACACAACCGTGAATGTAAAAGCATAGCATGAAATCATAGAGATGAAGAGAAAGTCAGAAAATGGTGACAAGTCAACTTACACCCTCAGTCAAGAGAGGATTCTTCTCTGGAGAAACAAGAAAAAAGACTTAGAGTTACAGAAAGTTGAGGAGTCTCCCCCAAAATGAAGGAGTCAAAGGATCATCCAGGAAGCCGCTCCTAGAAAGGCCACAGTTTCCTTCTTACCATATGAATACTAAGGCAAGGACCACAAAACAGTTGAGGAAAAGCCCTAGCATCACAGACAGAGGCCAAAACAGAAACAAACAAAAACCAATAAAAATAATCAAAAAGAGGAAATGGAGATAATGTGGAAAGCAGACAGCAACCTAAAAAATAAAAACAATAAATATCCTCAGAAAATATAAAGGCTATTTTACTCTGAAACAAAAGTAAAAGCAAAGAAACAGGAGCATTCAGATTTATAAAAACAGATCAATGAACTTGAAAATGTGATAGCAGAAATTAGGACTAGAAGAGAAAAAAACACTCCAATTAAAAACTAAAAAATAGTTTTTAAAAGTAGAGAGCAATTCATGGACTTTAATATCTGAAAAACAGGAGTTTTAGAAAAGATACAACTAAGAACTAATTCAAGAAAATATTCTCAAATGAAAGGATAAGACTGTTTAGAATTTAAGTGCCTAAATTGTGGCAAATGAATGAAAAGCCACATATGTTAAGTAACATTGTCATAATGTATATTTGTTCTCCCGAACACTTTAGAGAAATAAAGTATCTCAAATTCCCACAGAGGGAGTAAATTAGTAATATATACAGAATTGGGAATCAGTTGACCTGGAACTTATTAACGGCAGCACAGGAAGCAATTACTTCAGAATTTTGAGTGATAAAAAAAAATCCACCAGATATCTATAATTATTCAAACTATGAATCAAATAAGAGAACAATTGATATTTTTATACAAGCAAGTTCTCAAAACATGTATCACCTCATTTTTATTAGGAAGATACTGGATTATGTGTCATAATTTTGTATCATCAAAATTATGGAATAAGTCAAGCTACAGGAAAATGTGGAGTCCGAGAAAAGGGCCGCAACATAGGACCAAAGAGAAAGACATTGTTGGGTGATGTTAATAAGGGAGTTGCAAAATAGAGAGCTGTGCAGCAGGTCTAGAGAGATGGAGAGATGTGGAGCTATGGGACTTTTGGGATCTGAATGAGGGCGTAAGGGCAGTGTGCATCATTCTGGGGAGTAATCTGCCTGGACTTATTCAGATGTACAAACTGTGACCCAGCCCTTTTGCTCCTGGGTATATATCTCTGTGGTGTTTTCACAAAAGACTAGAAGGGAGATGTAGATGAGGCTGATCTATGCAGTGTTTATGAAGGTAGAAGTTTATGAAGGTGTCCATGTCTGTGCTACATCTTGAGTAAAACAAAGTAGATCTGCAGCAGTTAGCAGTACATTGCTAACTGCACACATAGCAACATAGATTTTATAAGGAAGGTGCTGAGTAGAAAAAAGTGAGAAACAATGAGATTTAAAAGCCTATACTATTTATGTAAGTTAAGAACATGTATAAATAGAAAGATATACTTTAAACATGTTAGAACACATCAGTAAGTGGTGTAGAAAAGAACTGTGGAAATAAAAGGAAAAAACAAATGAGCAAATAAAACCAGAGAAGGATCTTCTTACAGGACTAGTGCACTCTGTCTTATTCTCACTTCCTTCAACTCTAGGTAAAAGCCCTGTGAGACCTACCCAGTGCCTGGCCTTGAGCTTCATCCTGGATCCTCCACTATACCCATGAAGAGAAGACAGCAAAATCTCTTCTTCCCATTCTCTAGAAACTCTATGACACTATTTCCCAGATAACTAAAGGAATTTTAATGAACTTTATCACTGACAGAATTGAGAATGTAAAAGTTTCATCTTTGTAATGGAATTGCATAATCCAATAGCTTAAAAATATAAATAGAAAATGACACCTCTAGGCACATACATAAAATATTTGTTTCCTAACATATAAAATGATAATAAAAGCTTCTGCTTTTAGGGTTATTTGAAAATTGAAATGAAATTATGTATGTAAAATGCTCACCATAATACCTGGCCCAGGGTAATGCATGCAATAAATAGTAGATACATTGAATGAGTTCATTGCAAAAATGTGTTTCGAAGATGGTTTAACTGGAATTCTAAGAAATAATATTAAAAGAGATGGCTAGATATCTAGGTGAGGGCCAAAGGACAAATTTAACCCTTAAATGACTGGAAGTATAAAATTCGAATCCCTAATGACATCATTGTTAATTAATTAACATTTATTAAGAGCCTGCTACTTACCTAGTAACTAATGTCCAAGAGAAGACAATGTGTGTGGAGTGCAAAAAAAGGCTTCAGATTTCAGAGAATGTTTCCTTGACCAGCCTATGTATAAGTTACTGTCCAAGCATGGTCTGAACACAGAGGCCTCTGCAGTCTCTCTTGTTACTGATCTATGTTGAAATTAGAACAGTAATTGAGAGTAAACATTTAGATATTTTTACAACTATTTCATGGAGTAATTTCATTTTTTTATCTACTAACTGTAAAAACTAAACTTGCATTTTTGTATTATTTTTCTGGTAATATATTCATATAATATTTTATAGAAGTTTTGTCCAGTAATGGATTGGGAGAAAATAACCGTTCACATCTCACTTAGACTATGAATAGTTTGGAAAGTGTGGATCCAAAGTGAGTCCCTACTTCAATCACTCTATCAGATCATCCTACTTTATTTTCCTTATAGAAATTATAACTAATTAAAATTAACACATTTGTTGAATTTTTATCTTTTCCTTCTCCTTTTACTAGAGGGTAATCTTCTCAAAGAGGGGTATCATTCCTCTTATTCATTAACTAGAACAATGTCCAACATATACTAGATGCTAAATAAATTTCAGTTGAATGAATATATTGATTAAATTGCAGCTGCTGTTTTTATCACGGTAACAACTGTTGTCAGCCAGAGGCCGACTGGCAAAGCTGTATGTGGGTGTAGCTTCTAGCAGCAGTGAGGTGATAAAGACAGTGGCTTCACTCTCCAAACCACAGGACTCTCAGAATCTGTGACTCCAGAAAGCCTTTGGGATTTTATGAATAATTAACTTATCTGAATGACAAAAGTCAACTTTCTCACCAGTTTGTAGGCTAATTATAAACCTTTTTTAAACTAAAGCTTTCTGACATCTATTGTTAAAGTATCTGAGTTAAATATTCTATATGCTTGTGGTAATAAACTATATTTGAAAAAGATGTTTTTTATTCATTTTCAAATCATTTTCTAATTCAGAACAACCTCTCTTGTCCTATTAGTGTGAATTACAGATTCTTCACTGTCACTGTCATGGTTAAAAGAGAGTAAGTTAATTTAGATTCCTGGATGACTAAAGCTGGAAGGATATTTTTAGTGACTCTAATGACTGGATCTTGTGGCTTGCTGCAAAGACAGTATTAGAAGCTGCTATTCAAGTTAGAAAGGGGTGATGAAGAGATATTGCAAAGGTTTGGGGGAAGATGGGGGAGAGATGGAAAATAGGGAAAACTGCTTTCCAATTACATAATAGCAGGTACCATTCCTGTCCTTACAGAAGGTCAGAAATGCAGCAGCTGAAGCCATCACATAATAGACAATTTGATGATAGTAACTAAGAAAACACAAAAGGCGTCTAATCTCCCCCCTATTGATAAAGCTGTCTGAGGTAGATCAATTTAGTCATGGTTGTTGTTAGGAAATTGCTCTTGTTTGATGTTCCACAAGCAGATCATGTAGTTTCCTAGGAAACATCCTTTTTCACTTAAATCTAATTCTCCCACGTTGCGGGATCTGATGACTCACTCAGCCTGACTTTTCTCACACTTCTCTCTGCCCATTAAAAAGGACCCACCAGCTGGAAATCCACTAAATGAAATGAATTTATTAGCTCTTTTCACCTTGTTCTTCACTTAACTCTTGTGTTCTTTCCTTATAAGTCTAACTGCTTCCCTGATGTGAAGGGCTAGAAATAAGGAAGGAGCTAGCTGTGTGATGTGAGCAAGTATTGAGCACTGAGTTCTGTCAATTTCTTGGTTATTAGGCTATATTTCAGCTTCTAGCTTTAAATGGAAAACACTACATGCACAGAGACATTTTTTCCTTGTACCCAGTAGTGGAATTTGATAGCAATTTCATTTAATTTCAGATTCCCAGTCACACATTACGGTAATGACAGAAAAAGAGAAGAAAGGGAGGGAGAGACAAAAGAAAAGAGTGGGGTGGGAAATAAGAGAGGAACAATGAAACTAAGAGAATTTGAACAGGTGTTTTAATTCTTATCGGAGTCAATATAAGCAATGCCACACACACACACACAACTAGACACTGAAGCTAATCGAAATATAATTTTAATTTGTTGGTGAAGTGCAGCTATACAACACATTTTTAAGAAATTAAAGCAGCATGTTCACATCTCCTAAATATGCTGAGTCCACAGTTAATGGAGCTGGCACATTCTAAGCTTAGTTGTTTCTATGGTAACATGGGCAAAGGCATGGGTGATAGAGGGAAGTCTGCTGAGATTTAATGTGAATAAAGGATTTTCAGAGCAAAAAAATCAATGACGTTTTGCTCAGATGGTAGCAGAAACCCACAATAGTGGAAGGCCCAAACTGCTGACAGTGGGTACTCTCTTGGCTGATCTGTGCTCTGAAACAGTCATACTGTTTTTACCCCCCTTTTTGCTATACTCGTTGAATCTTTGCTGTATGCCAGAAACCATACTAATTGCTTTCCTTATGTTATCTTTATGTGATATGAGGTATAGTATCATTACCATCATTTTACAGATAAGAAAACTGAAATCTAGCATTGGTAAACGTTTTGCCTAAACTCATACAGCTCAGGACAGTTTTAGGACTTGTTCTCAGCTCTGATATCCATGATCTCTGTCGCTTCTACATTCTTTCTCTCACAGGTAAATTAATTGGTTTTCTTTAGGATGAGAGATTGCAGAGGCTTGTAAAATGCCTGTGGCTGAGCCACCAAGCCACTATTTCATTCAAACAACTATAAATATATCTCAAGCCTAGGTGGGTCTCACCAATGTGATTCTTAACAAAAGCATGATCGATATAGTCAGGACCTACACTTTTGCAGTAAAGTTACTTGGAGCAGAGTTGTCTGGAAAAGACTTTCCAATATAGCGTCATGCAATCTCCAGAAATCATCTTCATTCCTAGGATATGGAAGTAGAGATGACCTGTTTTCCAGCCATCTCCTATGCTGAATGTTCCTAATGCTGTCTGTTGTATCCATATGGAGAGAAGGAGTTGTGGTGGGACACCTTTCGCTGGATGACTAGCAGTGAAATCACCTTTGGGTAGAACCATAGCAACAACCTGTATGAATGATCACTTTTATCTGCTTCCAACCTTAAGATTCTTAGTAACACTGATATGTTGAATAGGCTCCATTTATAAGACTCTTCTTGAAAATCAGTTGTCTAGTTCCAAGACCATGCATATCAGTCTTTAATGCATAACAAACCACCATAAAAATTCAGTGACATGCAACAATAAACATGACTATGGAATTCAACTGAACTAGGGTCAGGTTTGGGGCAGACTCACATATCTGCAGCTGTCTAGAGCTCTAGACTCCATCTAGAATTAGGGAGACTATATTCATGTGTCTCTCATCTTCTTCCTGGGTTCAGTGGACTAACCTAGCCATTTTCTCCTTCATGGTGATAGAAGAGAGTTCGGAGCACAAGTGGAAACACACAAGGTTTAGTGAAACACTATTATTTCCACTGAACTCTATTCAAAAAGCGAAGTCATGCAATAGCACCCAAAAGATAAATATCTTGCTCCCCACAGTGAGAAAGTGCCACAAATTTAAGTGGCAAAAGGTGTAGGTACAGTGCAGATAAAGAATCGCGGTTAATCATGCAATCTACCAGAGACAATGTGACACATTTGAAATTCTATGTCTGACACTAATGGTGTCAAGTTAGGCAATCTATTTATAATCTGAACCTTAATTTCCTCTTTTGTTAAACTGTGTTATTCCTACCACATAGAGTCTTTGTGATAATTGAATGAAGAAAAGTGTGTGAAAGTCACAGACAAGAAGATGGAAATGTAGCTTGTCCAGGGCTACAACAAGCTTCATCCTTCTTTTGCTCTGCCTTTCCTATTTCTCTTGTGTTCCCATTTCAGAGATGTTCTCTTTTTTTGATATTCAAGGGGACCTCCTCCTGAGGTTGGGAAACTCAATTACAAAATTCTATATTCTCTGTTTTAGCTTCATTTTAGGCCCCCACATGCTACCATATGACAATAGACTATACAAGCAATTATTTTCCAGTAGGCACAGATGTTGTTTGTTTCATTTGAGAACCCAAATTCTTATTGTTCCTACTTTTAAGGTCCATTTCCCAGGAAACACTTCATGCACAGAACAATAAAGAGAGCAGCAAATGACATTATTAATATCTAAAGACTCATTAAATTCTACTCAGTATTAAAATGTTTTAAACTCTCTGGAAAGTTCTGAATACAAATGTTCATTTAATGTACCTTTAAACTGCAGTATTTCAACAGAAGGAAGAATTTAGTTTTGGTCAGAAAATGTTAGGTTATAGCTGCTTTCGGAGGGCTGCTGTGTGTTCCCATTTTTTTTTTTTGAATGCCTGAATTTGCAACTTGAGGAAGGAGGCTTTATTTAGGTATAAGATTGCCTTTATCTTCAGTCTCAGATCAGATTTCCTCCTTGCTTTTCGGGGACAGCATTGTATACGGTTTCTGTGTCTTAAACATTAGTGAAAACCCTCCTGGAATCCATTAATGACAGCTGTCTTAGGTGATGTACAAAAAATTAAGTCGGAAAGAATAAGTAGCTGATTGTATATTTTGACATCTAGCTAGGGCATCTTGTGACCTAGATGGATTTGAAGGAGGTTTTTTTTGGTTCTTTGTTTGTTTGTTTTTAAGTTTAGGTGTGTGAATAGGCTCATATGTACTTTCCAGTTTGAGGTTGATTTCGAATGTGATGGAAGAAGGCCAGTAACAGACAGCAGAACGTGGCTCACAAAGCCATGCAGATGCCCATTCAGTACCTTAGGGAAATTCAGTAGGGGTATCTATATTACTCAAATATTGGGTGGATAGAACTTTGTAATGGGAAATAGGAGTGGGATATATGCCAGTTCATAGAAATATGTGGTAAAGGGGTGGGCTTATACCAGGGATCAAGGTTAGGATCTCGCTCATAAATCAAGCCAAAATGTATTCACTAAGCCCAGGATACAAGGCTACAATTAGATTAATAGTCTTCATATCCATTTCGCTTGTTTTGGTGCTGAGTCAAACTGCCCTGACCTCCAGCCCTATTACACACTCATTGGATAGAAACAGATATGCATACATGTGACTTCCTCTCCATCCATCCTCATTTCTGGTAGAGAATATTTGGCACCATTCATTCCTAGTACTGAGACAAAACTGAAAAGTGAGCTGTGGGACTATTTGTGATCTGAGATCTGCATATATCTGACAGGATCTTTAAATGAAAGAGAAATCTTGAATTTGTAAAGGAATATAATTAAGTGACTCTTTATAGAGATGAGGTAGGGGAACACAAATAATGCTGAAACTCTGAGGTACTGGCAAAAGTGGAAAACCGTTACCATCCATGGGCCTGAAGGAACAAGCAGAGGGAATGAAGCCTGGGAAGTGCAGGAGCTGAAAAATTGAGACCACTACACATAAATGTCATTGTAGAGGTGCATGGTTTCTACTAGAACTGAGATACTGAGACATGGAGACAGCTAGGAGACAAGCGCATTGACCTGTCTCTGTCAGAAACTCCTGTTATAGATGCAAATTAGTGAACCCGATCAGGACCCAGAGGGCCAAGAGACCCTGATGATGTAAGGGGTCAGAACGAAGGGCATAGAGCCTGGCAAAGCAGGTGGAAAATGGCTACGAGTGAGGACAAGTGCAGGATGATATAAAAAAAAAAAATCTGTGACATAACTGAGGCTGCTGAAAATCATTTGGTCTCTCAGCGCTGACTTTTCTCCTTCAATTGAATTACCTCATTGCCTTTAACTGTCTCCTACTTATCAAGGCTGACGTTTTAGAGATGCAATATTTCACAAATACCTTCATGTTGTTTTAGTGATTTCTTAGTGTAGCATCTTAGATATTTGTTGGTTGCATTGCTTAAAAAAAAATCCCAAACCAAAAACCAAACTGTGTATACTGACATATAATATGATCTCCATTTTACTGAAAAGGAAGCTCAAAAAGCTTACAGGAGCTGAGACCTGTCCACATCCCTAACGTGAAATCACAGTGTGATGCAATGCTTAGGTTAAGAAACACTCTGACAGCTAACACACCTTGTTGCTTCCATTAAGCTCCGTAAATGTCATGGGACTAATTACAATTCAGATTTAATGACCGCCTAACATGTCCTAGGCACTGGGCTAGGGGGATACAATGGCAAATAAGATCACAGAATCATGAATGTTAATCCTTTTAGTGATCTGCCTAAACATGCTTGCAATTGCCATACTATTGTTGTGCCATGGATGATACTTTGCCTGTTTTTATAACAATGGAAATCTAGAGTTTACTAATTTGCTTCAGTAATCCTCTCTTTTATATTTTAGATCCTTCCATGATATCATTTTAACTCCTCTTTTCCACTTCTTCCTTCCTCCCTACCCTGTCTGCCTTCCCACAAATGTGAAAGTCAAGATTTTCAGAGGCAGCCCTGCCCAACTCAAGAATCAGTGCAGTCCAGGCATGGTGGTTCATGCCTGTAATCCTAGCACTTTGGGAGGCACAGGTGGGAAGATCACTGAGCTCAGGAGTTTGAGACCAGCCTGGGCAATATAGTGAGACTCTGTCTCTACAAAGTATTAAAAGTTAGCCAGCAGTGATGGTGCACACCTATAGTCCCAGTTACTTGGGAAGCTGAGGAAGGAAGATTGTTTACACCTGAGAGATTGAGCTGAGATTGTGCCACTGTACTCCAGCCTGAGCTATAGAGTGAGACCCTGTCTCAAAAAGAAAAAAAAAAAAAAGAATCAGTATACAGGGATGAAACTGACTTCTTGATACAAAAGATTTGAGATATTTTTCTCTGAGAGACATTGGTCCTCTGATTGTGACACCGTATAGTTACTTACCAAACATTTCCAGGTATCTGGTATGGAAATAAATACATTATACACAAAATTTTTCTTAATTTGTTCCTATGTGTGGACTTTGTACACATTAGTTCTGTGCTTATATTTCTGCTGTTACTAAAATGATTAATATCATGAAATTAACAAAAAGCAGAACATTGTGAATTCTAACTTTGAAAGCCCTTAGCCTGTCCGCTCAGGTCTATGTAGTTCTCATTTGTTTTACAATATAGAAATCTGAGCATACAATAAAGCAAACATGGTTAAGTGGGAGAAAAGCCCTTGAAAAGAGAAAATAAGGGATCATGTGGCATGTGCTAGACTAACCTTGAACAAGTTGCATGAAGACAAATAACACTGTTAGGGAGGCAGCCCCTGAAGAGCTGCACTGCAACACTTGATATACTCCCACAGACCATTATTCTTAAGCACATCTCTGACGGGATATTTCTTTTTCCTTCTGGCTTGGATCTTCTTTCTCTGTAAATACATTTTTTGTCTTTCTGCCACTTTTTTTTTTTCTGTACTTTTAACTAAGCTTGGCTTTGGGGAGGGTATGCTTAGCAGCTTTGGAAAAAGGTGCATTCTATTACAAAATCTTAGCAGTTTAGCGTCGAGAGGCAGTTTGGAAATCACCTAGTTTGACTTCCTCCTCTCACCTACCAAGAACCCACAGTCTAGCAATGCAGAAATATAAATTACTGCCATGACAAAAATTTTCTGTATACTATATGCACTGTCTGATATGGTATCCACTCCCTGAATGTTGTTGTTATACACTTTAAATCTGGTTAGTTTGACTAAGGCTAGCAATTTTAAACTTTAATTTAAATTCAAACAGCCACATCTGAATAGAGTCTCCCATATTGGACAGTGTGGGTCTAGAATGTTCTTGCGATGTGACCAGTGTTGTATAGATTTTAAGTGGAAGAAATCACCTTGCTGTTCAAGACTTTTGACTCAGTGCATGGATCCCTATTGATTTTCAAATACTGGAAAAAATCAGCCAATTAAGCACAGAACATATAATTAAGGTAGGATAGAAGTGTCTGCTGTCTTGGCAATGACAAAGCAAAATGGGAGCTACCTGAAGCTGGTGGCGGATGGGGGAGGTGGGGGGGTGGTGGTGCACTATTTTCTTTTCTTATAATATGGGTATTACAGTTACATTGCACAAATTGATGAGAAAAGCTTTGGCACATTATTTAATTTTATTTAATTTATTTAATTTTATTTAATTGTATAGAACCATAAAAATTAGGGGGAAAGGCATGAAAGACAAGATGGGGTTGGTATAAGAATGTTAAATTTATATTGAGCAGAAAGTTAATAGCAAATGTTCTAAAATGGAAAATTAAAGAACAAAAAATTAGGGGGAAAGGCAAGAAAGATAAGATAGAGTTATATCTTATCTTTAAGATATATCTTAAGATTAAAGTTAACACGGTATAAGAATGTTAAATTTATCTTGAGCAGAAAGTTAATAGCAGATGTCCTAAAATGGATGAACTAAAGAACAAGGTAGCATAAATAGCCACAAAAACAGCTGTGAGTAGCAAAGGTTAAGGCTGTTTCTGTGTGGAGTGAGGCAGTGAGTAAGGAGAAATAGACACGCAGGGAGTTAATGCTTTTCTGTATTTTATTATTTTTGGCCATGCCTGTGCTTTTAATTTTTTTAATAAATAAAAGCCATTTTTCCAAGCTTCGTGGGTTTGAAATTAAGGCAGAAAATAAACTTACCAGGTACATTTTTTCTTTTTTAATGGAAAGATGGTTGGAAACAACACTTAAGGAACAATTAAGTCTATCACTGCTTTCCTCTTGTACTTAGCCAGATATACAAAATATTTACTCACAGAATCATTTGTATTTGTCTGATACATAAAGCCAGTAATTTTGTCTGGCAATCTGAGACTCTTGTTGTAATAAGTTGGATCTTCTAAATAATTATTAAATTCAATCAAAGCAAGAAAAAATAGGCTGGAATTATACAAATTCAAACACAGCTCATAACACAGTACAGTCAAAGAACAAGGAACATAAATGCAGAGCTGGTGCTGCCTGATGGAATACCCCAGGCAGAGTGCTCATGTACACTGTCCAGGCTGGCTATTTGTTACACATGCTGACAGTGAATGGAGTAGAGCCAAGAAGGAGCTCATTTATCAGAATTAGGGGAAACAAGGCAGAGATGCCTAAGCAGTTAAGATCTATATTTGAGGTAGGTGTTGGAAATAATAGATATTGGGTTGTAGATAAGGGTTGAGGATGGGCAGATGACCTGCCGTAGAGTGGAGACACAGACATGAATGGACAGCCTCAGAGTCTGGTGAGTCTATGAATCCTCACAAGGCATGGCCACCCAGGCACAAGGTTCATGGGCAGGCAAGACCAAAGTGAAGAGTGGGCCCCAATTATCCAGTGAGCATGTAGAAAGGGCTTGCCAAGAACAATCAGACTGGGTAAGTCCATCCCTAGTTTGCAGAAGCTCACTGTCTGATTTTACCTTTGAGAAGGAGTAAGTGGAATACAATGGGGCATAGCATAACATGACCCCCTGGACAATAAGAAGCTGACCTTCTGACCACGGTCAGGTAGAACCATAGATATAATGCTAAATTTATTTATACATGTTGCTTATACTTACCTTTAGAATCTCCATTTTCAAGTCTCATTCTCTAAAATTTCATCCTGAGTCATTTCATCTTCTTAAATATAACCTATACATTAAACCTCCTACAAAGCCATTGTATATCTGTAGTCTACATGGTTGCAGAGTTCTCTTCATCCAGGCCCTACCTGGGCAAAGGAAGCACAATCCCTACTAGAAATGAATTCTAGAGCAAGTCTCAGTCCATTGTCACTCTATGCTCGATTGGCTTGCAGACAAAAATGTTCATCCTTAGTAATTCATTCTTCCTCCCTAAGTTGACTACAGGCATACAATCATGCCAAACAAGTGTGTAGTACATTCACCTATTGGACATTTTTATGGGTCTTCAACACCAGATTTTTTTTTTGCCAAAAATGTCCAAGAAAACTGTAAGTTAACCCTCTGTTTCTGATGGAGAGTAGGATGTCAAGGCCTCCTCTCCATCTTCAATTTCTATAGATTCTTTCTATCAAGTGTGGGTCTTTTTTCTAGAAATCCCCTTGCTCTTTTTCCAGGCCCATTACTCTTGAATGATGTCAATAATTACTGCAGGTGTCCTAGTGATCTCAAAACTGATTATGCAAAAATTTGTGCCTACTGTCTTAGTCTGCTCAGGCTGCCATAACAAAATAACATGGACTGGGTGGCTTAAACAATAAAATTATTTTCTCACAAATATAGAGGCTGGAAACTGTAGCCTTCAGATGCAATATACTGGCAGACTAGACTTCTGGTGAGGGCTCTCTTCCTGGCTTGTAGATGGCCACCTTCTCAGTATGTTCTCACACGGCCTTTCCTTGGTGTATGCATGCTGAGGGAAAAAGAACACTCTCGCTGTTTCCTTCCTTCTCTCTTTCTCTCTCTCTGTTTCTGTCTCTGTCTTCTCCTTCTTGTAAGACCCTAAAAATCCCACTATGAGAGCCCCACTTTGCCAACCTAATATAATCCTAATTACCTCCCAATGGCCCCATCTTCATATATAATTTACAAATTGGTGTTTAGAGCTTCAATATATGAATGGGAAGGTTCACAATATGTACTTAGCATGAATATGAGTATGCTCCTTGCTCATAGAACTGGCCTGCCTCAGAGTGGATCCAGATCATGTTCCCTTGATTTATTATCTAATACTTTGATTAGGCTAATACATCCCTCTTTATTGGTTTTCCTCCAGCCCCTCTTAGTGTGCATGATCTTCCATCACACCATCCATAGGAGATGTAGCATGCATTGTGGTCTACACAGATAATTTATGAGTGTAATCACTTTTGTGCCTTCTCTAGAATATATTTCACCTCAAATCCAGCATGTATGTTTTTCTTCCATTTCAATTACATCTGGTGGCCAGTGTAGAGGTTTCCTTTGTTTGCTGAGAAATAGTACAGGGCCAGAACTCAGGCATGCTTGACAGGTGCATGGTATTGCTAATGAGAATGCCCCTAACAATGGGGTGATCATGGGGTCAGCCTGCCTCAGATTTTATATGAGCTCTGAATCTTATGTTTTCTATTAACTCTATATTATAGTCTCCTGCACTCTGTGTTGCTTGCTTAACTTCTGTCATTCTGACTTTAGTGTTCTGGCCATTTAGAAGTTGGCTCCACCCAGCCAGAAAGCCATCTGACAGTCTAATTTCTTTCATGCCACCTCTTCAAGTGTCTTCTGATTTGAAGCCAGAGGAAATGTAACACTGATTTTTTTTTTCTGTAATTGCTGACGTGTTTAAAGATGTGATGTACATCTTCAATATCAAATGAGAAAGGCTTCCAGCTGGCTAGGACTTCAACAGAACAATTCAAAGCTTAAGTAATGGACCCATGACACAACTCTGCTTTTTAAAGAGAAATGCTAATGAGGGAGGTACTATCTTAAAAATTGAGGTAGGAAGGAAGCAGATGAGAGAGGGCAGGGGGAGGAGATGGGCATAGAAAGAGAGAGCAAATATTTGTATACATGGATATTTTATTATTTTAATAATATAGAAGATATGGATAATTTTTTAAATTATTGACTCTGCCTCTGAGGTTAATCATGATTTTATATTAGTTATTGGTTACTGGACATGAGTACTTCATATTTATCTTTAACATCAGGGAAGTTGTGATATGCTATGGATGGAATTGAAAGAACACATGTAGTTCAGGAGGTTTTATAAGTAGGTTTTCAAATATGGGACATTTTGGAGTCAAGAAATTTCTTTCAATTCTAAACCTTTCATTTAATGATAATGATGGTATATAAACTATGGAACCTCTCAGTGCCTTAGTATTCACATTTGCCATGAAAAGGTTTGACTAAATAACATCCAAAGACTTCTAGAACTTCTAATAGAAATATTCTTTTTATTCTGTTCTTTGGTATTACTAAAGTTGATCATAGATGAGAAAATCATATAACTTATCATCAAACCCAGGACACTTTTGAAATTCTCCCAAATCAGAATAAAATATAGCTTTGTTAAACAAGTGACCTTTTAAATGTTTGAAAGACCACAACCAGAGATAGGATGTAATTCGGTAAGTTTTCTTGTGAACTCTAGAAACAAAAGTTCCATTGCTCATAGAGGGTATTTTATTTACACGTATGGTAGCACATCTGCACCCTCTTTCTTGACAGTGCCTGGAGTTTCCATTCAAGGAACTTCTTTGCTAAGAATCCACCTTCTCCACTTTTCATTCAATCCTGCCTCCCACTCACTCACGGATTTGAGAATCTTTCCTCATGGTTCCTGCAGCACTGGCTCAAACCTTTATCACTAGTCAGTGCACCATTTGATAATTGTTCATTGCTGTGCCCGTCTCTCCCATAAAATTGAGGGCAGAATCTGTTTATTTTGTTTCTGCTGCCCCAGGACACAGGCAGCAGGACTGAGACTAGAAAGAGACAAGCAAAGCACCAAGATTAAGTGCAGGGCCAGCACTTGCACAAATCTCAGAGTGAACCCATTTCTACATTTCACACATTAGTTACCTCACTTCCTCGCTCTAGTTAAGCGTTGATGAGTAGAGTACTTAGGATGTAATAAATCTCTAGCAAGCCAGTGACATGAAGAAGTACTTCAATTTGGAGTCAGGCTTTGTTTTAAAATTTGGATTTAATATTATTTTGAAGTCAGCAGGCCAACAGATGAGACAACTGCTATTTGAAAGATAGTTTGTGACTTAGAGTTTCCAAGAGGAGGTGGCGTGCCCTTCCATGCAGGTGCCGTGTTGGGAAGCAGCAGAGTCAAGAGGCAGAGGGAGAAAGGGGAAAACGTGGGCAAAATGCTTTATTGTGATTTCTACAGAACAAAATGGGAAAGCCAGGGCAAGTAGTTTTAGAATTAGCTGGTTTGAATAATTTCAGCAGGCTCAGGAGTTAAGAGCCTGTTTCTAGTTAACTGGTACCTGGCCCTGGGATGACTAGGCAGGCAAATGGTAGCACTGAGAGAACCTGATAAAGGAGGTGGTTGGGATACAGGCTCTGCATTGATTGGTTGGCATGAGAAAGGTACACTTGTGGGGCAGTCTTTCACTATTTCTGGGAATTGACTAGCCAGGAAGGGACAGTCCCTCCAGGGTCAGCAAGTCTCCCAGATGTCAAAGCATCAGAATAAAAAGACATGCTAAATACAGGCTTTCCTGAATTTGAATTTGTGCTGTCATATACAAGCCTCATGGCCTTAGGCAAATCAACTTATTCTGTAATGTAACATTACTGGGTTGTTACGTGGATTAGAGCAAACAGCCTGGTACACAGTAGGTACTCAATATTGGACAGACATTAGTCAATGACTGAAGTATGCACAGTAAAATCTCTATAACATGACTTACACATGTTACATATTTATGCACCCATGACTAGACAAATCTCAGGCAATAAATACTTTAATTTGTGTGGAGGGGTAGCTTGTTTCATTGCTGTTTTGAAAATGACCTTCACTTTAGGCCACTTCTTTGAATATTATTCTGAATAATCCTGCAAAATAGACTAGCTGCTTCTGGCAACTTGAATCTCTCTTTGAGGCTCCTGAAATCTCTAGCTTTGAACAAGGCTAAAAATAACCCAAGTACCTTCCTTCCCTGGGGGATGGTGGTGCTACAGACTTCACAGAAGTCAGGAAATACAGGGGACGATGTATGTGGATTCCAAAGTAAGCTTCTAGAACTTTCCAAAGCTTCAAGGAAAAATTAGTTTCAGCTGCCTTGCAAGTTTCAGAAGAAGCTCTCTCTAGTCTGGTACAGTGACAGCAGCAGCAGGGATTTTTACAAACATTAGAGCACATTAAAGAGAGGCCCTAAATATGGCATATGGAAGCAGCAGCAGACAAAGGATAAGATTTGTTGTGGAGCATTAGCTCTCCCTTGCCAACGTTTAGGGATTGGAGGTCATATAAGGCTATTAACTTCAGACCTTTGTCTCCTATACCAGGGAAAACATCAGTGAATTCGAAGAGAAGAGAATCACAAATGATGTGTTGTGCAAGTTGCAAAGAAGAGTTAACTGTGTTAGCAGGAGAGACAAACATAGCAGTTTTCTCCGGGGACTTCCTGCTCTTCTCATGCTGTCATTCAGTGTAAAATAGCATTCTGATCAGGCATCCTATGACAGTGAGGAACTTTCCCCTGGGCCTCCTTCAGGGGTTGGAGTGGGTCTTTGCCAGGAAATGTTAGGAGGCTGACACTGCTTAAACTTAAATGTGTAAGAGACTAGAATGTGGGCAGCATAAACATGCTCTTAACGTTTCTCATTATAACAGCTGAAACATTTCTTTGGAATCTTCCATTTCATTCCCTCCTAAATGAAGAAGCTCCAATGTACCCTGAAACAGTTACATAAGCCCATATACCACTGTGTCCTAGAGACTCTAAAGAAGCTGGTCTTTTCACTATTTATAATTATTTTGTGTATTTTTATAAGAAATAACTAAGGTAACATGTAACTTTTACATAACTAAGGTTAATGTAACTTTTGCATTGTGGAATTTATTGAAAGAATATAAACTATGGCACCGACATTTGGAAAATTACTTTCCTCTATGAGAGAATTTATAACCTGTAGAAAATAGTAGGGATCTTAATGTTTTCTTTCAGTTTCTTAGTTTTTCACTTTTTTTTTAAAATTGCATTAAGGAGGTCCAGTACATGCTAAGCTTCTAAGGTAAACAGCTGTGTATTTTTCAAACAGCTTCTGTAGAGTAGACTGAGATACAGTACTGAGCTATACCCACTGAACCTGATTAGCCTCATGTTGTTCAAGGAAAGCTCTTAGTTAAGGTAAAAAAAAAAAAAAAAAAAGAAAGAAAGAAAAGAAGGAAGACGTGGTAAAATAATAATAACATTTTGTTGCTTTTTACTGAATACCAGGTATCTACCTGTGACTTTTACTTATGTTCATGACAATTTCATAATAACTAGATGAGGTAGCTGGTATTATAATCTTCGTTTTATAGATAAATATACTAAAACATAGAGAATTATAAAAATTGTCCAAGGTCAAACTACTGAATCACCCAGAAATTGAGCCTAATTCTGATTGAAACTATTCAGTTAGTTTTCCTTATCAAATATACAAGCAAACTGTTGTTAAAGTCAAATGGCACTAAAGGCCTGAAGGTGAAAAAATTCTCCCCATTTTTCAATCCTGCTCCACAGAAAAATACATTTTTAATGATTTTGATTTTTTCCTGATATATTTCTTCATATTTCTGAAAATGTGATTGTATTGGGTGTTTTAATTTATTAAGTTTAAACTTTATATACTTTGTTATCATATATATGAATTTATTTTGCCAATACATATCCTCATTGCAATTACTCTTTCCTCGTTCTCCCCATTATAATTTTTACATTATGTCTATGCAAATGAAGTCTTCTGCCAAATTAAGTGATTCCTTTTAACTTTTCCCCATTTTTTTAAATGTTGGACTAATATTTGTTTATTACTTAATTGACTTATTTAACTGTTACTTCCTACAAGTTTCTTTTCAAATGTCCTAATAGATCTGTCAAACGTGGAAAGTCTTTATATGCTCTACTACATCACTCTCCCCAGAGGTCATGCTTTCTCTTTTTGTTTCAAGAGAAACCGGTTTCAGTTAGGCCTGACCTCTAACTATCATCTGAAGACCTCTTCTACACAGTTCTGTGTTGGGTCGCATCCTTTCTGCATCCATCTCTTTCTCTTTCTATGCTTATTTACTAATTTTGGTAGTGAAATATCAAAAATACCATATCTCTAGTAATTTCTCTAGAAAGCATATGAAAAGAAAGGATGTTGAGTTGTAGGACTTTGTTATATTTTTTAATAATTAACTTCTTATCAGATATATGGTTTGAAATTACTTACTCCCATCCCATAGGTTGTTTTTTTCACTCTCTAAAGATTGTTTCCTCTGTTGTACAGAACCTTTTTAGTTTAATGTAATACCAGTTGCTTATTTATTCTTTTATTGCCTGTGCTTTTGGTCTCATATTCATGGAATCATTAACAAGCCCAAGATCTTGAGGTTTTCTTCCAGGAATTTTACAGTTCAGGTCTTATGTTTAAGTTTTTAATCCATTTAGAATTGACTTTTCTGTATGATGTAAGATATGGGACTAATTTCATTCATTTGCATGTGGATATCCTGTTTTCCCAGGACCATTTGTTTAAGAGAATATCCATTCTCCAAATCTTAGTTAGCACTCTTGTCAAAGATCAGTAGACTGTATACGCATGGATTTATTTCTGTTCCATTGGAATATATGGTTGCCTTTATGCTAGTCCACTATTGTTTTGATTACTGTAGGTTTGCAATATAATTTGAAATCAGGAAGTGTGATTCCTCCAGCTTTGTTTTTCTTTCTCAAAATGCTTTGTATTTGGAATCTTTCCTGATCAATATGAATTGGAAAATTGTTTTTTTCTATTTCTGTAAAAAATGCTATTGGGATTTTGATAGGGAATTCACTGAATCTATAGATCACTTTAAGTGGTATGAAGATTTTAAAAACACTAAGTCTTTCAATCTATGAACATGTTTTTTTTTTTTCATTTCTTTGTGTATTGTTTAATTTCTGTCATCAGTGTTTTGTAGTTTTCAGTAAAAGTCTTTCACCTTCTTAGTTAATTTTATTCCTAAACATTTCTTTTTGGTGATGCTATAGATGGGATTGTCTTCCAAATTTTCTTCTTAGATAGTTTAATTTTAGTGTATTTTATAAAATGAGCTAAGGACTTGAATAACATTTCTCTAAAGAAGACATGCAAATGGCCAATAGATATATGAAAAAATGCTCAATGTCAGCAATCATCAGGAAAATGCAAATCAGTACCACAATTAAATATGACCTTATACCTATTAGGATGGATATCATAAAAAAAGATGACAAATGTTGGCTAGATTGTGGAGAAATCAGAACCCTTGCACATTATTGGTGGGAATGAAAAATTGTGCATTTGCTATGGAAAACAATATGAATATTTCTAAAAAAATAGAACTACCATGTGATCCAGCAATCTTACTTCTATGTATCTATCCAAAAGAATTAAAAATCAGGATCCCAAAGAATATTCACAATAGGCAATATGCAGAAATAACCTAAGTGTCTATAGAGAGAAGAATGGGTAAAGAAAATGTTGTGTATGCATACAATGGAACACTAGTCAGCCTTCAGAAAAGGAAATTCTGAAATATGAGACAACATACATGAACTTTGAGGACATTATGCTAAGTGAAATGAGCCATTTACAGAAAGACAAATACTGCATAATTCCACTTACATGAGGTATCTAAAATAGTTTCATAGAATCAAAGAGTGGAATGGTGGTTGCCAGGGAGTGGAGATAGGGGCCAGTGGAATTGCTAATTTGCAGGCACAAAGTTGGAGCTAAGCAGGATGAGTAAGCTGTAGAAATATGCTATACAGTATCATGCCTATAGTTAACAATAATGGATTTTATAACTTAAAAACTTGTCAAAAAGGTAGATATCATGTTAAATATTCCTATCATAATAAAACATAATTTTAAAAAGGAATATGAAAAAAGATTTTTTGTTGTTATTTTCGTTAATTTTGAATGCTCTGTTCTTTACTCTTACATTGTTGAGTAGTTTGGCTGAGTAAGAATTCTAAGTTGAAATCAGAATTTTAAAAATGATGCTTTATTTTTCTTTAGTTTTCTTTGCTGTTATTAAAAAATTCTATGCTATTCTGAATACTGCTCCCTTACATGTGACTTAACTCTTTTTCTTTAAAATATTTTAGGATCTTCTCTTTATCCTCACTATTCTGAAATATCACCATGATGTCCATGGGGGGATGTATGTGTGTGCATGTGCGTGTGTATGTGTGTTTGTGTAGGAAGGATTTTTTTTTTTAATCTTGGAACCTTAGTTAATCCTTTCCTTCTGGTGACTTCTGTCCTTCATTACTGAAAATCTTTATTATATTATATTCAATAACTTCCTGCCTTCTGATTATTTTGTACTCTTCTTCTGGAATTCTTACTATTAGTTGAAACTTCTTCATTTATTGAAGTATGTCTTTATTTTTAATCTCTCTCTCTCTATCTCTCTCGCGTGTGCTCTCTCTCTCTCTTTCTCTCCCTCTCTCTGTTGGTTGCTGTAGTTGTGCTTTTTGAGAAAGCCCTTAAAATTTTTTATGTTTCTATTTTTTTGAGAAGATTCTTGATATAAAATGTTCATATCTATGAGGTTTTAAAAATTATTATTTTTCAAAATAGCCTTTTACTCTTGTAATATCTTTTCTAATCTCTTATGGGATATAATAGTTTTTGTTTTAAATTTGTTTTTATTTATCTAATTTATGCTTACTAATTTTCCCCCTGTTTCTTTTAGGTTTCCACCTTTCTTTTTGTTTTGGTCTCTGTGTTTCTTATGTTGAAAACTTTTTTCAATTGTTAGTGCGCTTTGGCTGTCCATTTTATTTTTAAGAAGGAGGAACAAAAAAATTTACTAAGAGCTCTATGCGTAGGCACACAACCTGTAAACTTTGTGGCTTCATTCTAAGATGATTTGGATAAGATAAAATTTTTATTGGGGAATTATCACTAAATGTCACAGTCTGGTGATATTTTCTATGGGACCATTTTGTTCTTATAGAGAGGAATCTTCTCTTTTCCTGGGGTGTGGAGTGGGTGATGGCCTTAGTTTTTAGTTTTCAGATGTGCAGGTAATCCACTGTGTCCAGAGGCATGCCTCATCCAAACTTTACACATGGCCTGGATCCTCCCAGTCCTATACCTTTCTCAGTTCCAAAGGTCAACTGTCCTTTCTCAGTGGTGTCTCCTGCTGCAGAAGCTTCACTTACAGCTGCCATCATTCTGTTAACTGTAATTCTTAATTATCCATTTACTTTCCAGCTTCCAAAAGTTTTGTTGAAATACCAATCCCTCGTCTACTACTGTCTTTTCTGCTTTTCCTTTTGGTCTTCTTGGAATATTATGATCTTAAATTTGTTATTTAATTATAGTTAATTGCAGAAAAAGAGATAAACATATATGGCTTACCAACCACGTTTAACAGTAATCCTTAGTTTCTCACTGTGTTTTAATATATGCTCTCCTTTTGCTGTACCATATTATCGTTACAATTTGGTGTGTATTCTTCATTAAGTATAAGGTTTTACATCGCTTTGATTCTTTACTCTTTAATAAGTACATTCTCAGAAACACTATCTTACTTTATTCATATAGAAATGCTTAGTATACAGCATAAGTATATTATTCACCCTTGACAGATGGAAGAAGCTACACTCTGAGAGTTTAATTAGCATGCCCAAGATCACACAGTCAGGTTTGCAGGCTTCTCCTTTATAGAATTTTGCCTCCCATCCCCTCCAACTCTAAATAGAGTCTAATTTGTGGCAACTTTATGAAATAAATAAAGAGAAGAAAAAGGTGGATTTCAAGCACTTAGTTTAAGCAATTCTTCTCCCAAAAGAAACTGCGAATTCTCAAAATTAGTTTGGGGTAATTTGATGATTTTAGTACATTACATGATACACAATCACTACCACAGTGAACAATTGAGATTTGACTGAAATAACAGAAAGATGTACACTGCACTGATGTTTGTAGAAACATTTAAAGAAGCAAACAATATGCTGGATGGTGAAGGAGAACTCCAAAAATGAGGAGACACAGTTCACACATTTAGGTGCTTTCACAAACAATGTAAGGCAGGACTGCTCTGTGGCATGAACAAAATTGACAGCCACATCTACAGGGATTTCTCTACCTCTGGACCTAATTTAATGGAACTAATGCATATTTATTACAGCATGGCTCTCATTAAACGACAGCCTGGCCATTAGACATAAAATCCCTGCAAGAGACATGATCCATTTTCTACAAAGGACCTTTTCTGGCCACTGAGACCCTGCTGCACTTACACTGACAACTTCATGTGCTGTGAACTGGAGGGATACGAGGCAGGGGCTCTCGGCCTTCTGTAGCCCAGTCTGTCTGTAAGCCTTCTGGTGGAGTCTAAGGAGGCCTGTATTGCTTTCCTGGAGGCAGAGACCAAGGCTTGTCAGGGCTGACACCTACCTCCCAGGTCCCTTCTTGTCAGATGCTTGGGCTTTGTCAGCTGAGCTCTGGCTGAGATGACAGCTGATACCTTTTGCTTTGGAGAGGGCTTACTGGGCTACAGAACTGACTCTGTGAAGGGTGCCCTGACACGCCTTTACCAGCAGTCCCTAAACACTTGTCTCAGTCTCACTGATTCTCAAGATTTTGCATGATTCCACAAGTCCTTAATCAAAAAACATTCGTTATCTTGCTGAATATTTAGCTAGCCAACCAGTCGATTGCATGTTCTCTGTTAGGCTTTGCTTAAATACTGTCCCCTCTATTATTACTTTTTTAAATCCAGAAAGACTTAATCTGCCCTATTCTTGTTCCTTTAGTGTGTTATTTGTACTCTAGTACTTATTAGACTGTGGCTTATATGATGAGGATGGTAATGGTGTTGATGTCAGTGGTGCTGTTGCTAGGATAGTATATGCTTGAGAGACAATCTTCTTTCTGGCCTTCACTTGGTCAAATTGCTTATCATCTTAATTTCTTCATCTGTACAAGGGTGGAGACAATAATACTCTCCTTTCCAATTTAAAAGATTAAGAATAAAAATGAATTGCATAAAGTGCCTGACACTAACATTGTTTTTATTTCCTTTCTCATTTTTGTATTACTTGAAAATTATTTTATTTAGATTATACGTTTTCATTATATGTGGTATTATATTTAATATGAGAATCTTCCCTTTAAAACAAACCTAACTTTGTAGATCTTATGTAAGTGTGTATATATATAAATGTGTGTGTGTGTGTGTGTGTGTGTGTGTGTGTGTATCTTTATGAGTTTATCCTCTAGTAGAAAAAAATGCTGCTTTACCCTACGTTGGCTGCTTTCTGCCATGGGCCCAGGGTTGGGCTGGCTCATCTTCATTTCCCTATGAGTTCCTCTTTTGGTCAGTTGCCATAATTAGTTTCAGCTGTAGGTTATGGTTGGTGATCATAAGATCAAGCTGGGGCCATCTGAGCTCATGATTTATATGCTCACCAGCCAGGGAGAAGTCTTTTGAGAATTATAGCTTTATTCTCAAAAACCCTGATGCTTAGGTCTCAATGATTTGCCCTGGGAGAAGATGACTGGGTTGATGCTGTCTACCATCAATATCAAGGAGTGGTTCTACCCAGTTATAGTCATAACTACCACTTGTCTTGCATTTTACAGTTATTATAATGCCTTCAAAGGTGCTATCTGTTGCAATCCACACTACTGCCCTGGAGGTGGGTCACATACCCATTTTACATATGGAGACACTGAAGCTCAGAGGTGTATGAGATTAGCTCAAGAACACTCAGCTGACGCCAGCCTAAGTCTCAGGTTTTCTGACTCCACATGGGTGCATAGTCTTAGTCTTCTCTATGCTGCTGTAGTGGTTTATATTTCTGGCACCTTCATCTTCTCATACTAATCTGACAGAGTCAGACTCAAAGAAACTCACAACACACTTGAAGGAAGTGAGTCATTCTCCTTGGAGCAAGGTGACCAAAAAGCATTTTAATTCAGACTATTTTCTTAGAGATATTCATGCCTAACGCTACCCTAGGGGCATGTTTCAGAAACGTGAGGGAGGGTTATAGCTTGAAAAAGTCCCCTTCGTGATTGTTATACACACTCTAGGGGCAGCTCTCCCTCCACTCAATGCTTTTGGCCTTTTAGGAGAACATGTTTCCCCAATTACTCAAAGGCCAGGTCCTTAGAGAAAAATGTACTGCTGCGCATAGTGATTTATATTGATTCTTCCAACAAGTTGCAGAGAAGACTCATTTATCTGTTGGATAGTTGGGAGTTTATGGGGATTTTTACATTTTACCAAAGAGTACCTTTTAACCACTGAATTCTATTATTCTGTTATTTTTACTTCATCTCTTTAGGAAGGTACTCTCTTGTTGACTAAGGCTGTTTGCCACTGTTTACAACATATTCTCATAATTACAAATGGAAGTGTAGGTTCCAGAAACCATGGGTCAGTCTGAAAAGGAAACCCCGGTCCAGCTGGGGAACTGAAAGTTAGAAAGAATCTCAAACCCAGGCTTGCACCAGAGACGGGGGGCCAGCAAGGCAAACTGGAAGCTCCTCAAGCACTCTGGACATGTGTGAATTTCTGTGAGTCTCTGGGTTGGTGTCTGGTGAGACATTTCATGTCAGGGTTTAAGGTGACCGCTGGTGTTTGAAGCCTGTGTCCATGGGCACAGCAAGGATATGAGACATTGGTGAATTGGCCAGGGGACTCCTAATAGCCTTGACCAGAAGCCAGTCACAGTTTACACTATCCTTATTAAGAAAGTAAGTTAGGAGATCACCCCAGCTGGTGTTCTGGATTCTCAGTGGGTGTTGAGCTTTATAGCCTATGTAAAGCCCAGCCTCCAAGCCCCATAGGCCTTTGCCAACTAGATTTCTCAGAGATGCTTTTATCCGTTTTGTTCATGGACAGCCTCTGTGAGATGGTATGTATGAGGAATCATGAGGCCGCATCCTAAACATGGCAACCTTTATATGACCAATAAATACACCTGCTTGTCTGAGGCCAAAATTGGTCTCAGAGGATGTAATTGAAGTTGCTTTGTGTTTCTGATTTTTCATCACTTTTTTTTTTTTCAGTATGGCTAGCACTTACAGATAGTTTTAGTTGTATCTGACTTTGGGCCTTTAAGGGAGAGAAATGAGAAATAATTCAATTTTACTTTTGCTGCATAAATGAGAGCTGGAGCTTTGGGAATGTGTTAAGCAGTAATAAAAGACAGCACTTGTTTCCTAAAAAGGCATTGCTGGAACAACAGCAACAACAAAACTATTGTAATGGAAGCCTGGGGTGACTTTAAGAAAGTGCTATGCGGGTTTTAGAAGAGTTTTGTTACCTGTAGTTTGAATGAGCAGTAAAATACAAAAACTTGCTTTTACTAATTCCCCAATCTGTGTCTGTTGTTAACTGGGTTGTTCACAAAGATTCATCTGTAGCCGAGCCCTTTACTGCTCCATTTATGTGCATCTGAATTCTGGCAAGCATATTTGCAGCACAGCCTCCTATCATTTTCAATAGAACCTTGTCTGGGCATAGAAAAAGAGCAGAAATGTGTTTTTATGAATAAATCCTAAAATATCTGCTTCTGTGACCCATCATCCAGAGATAACCTCTTCTCCCTCCATTGCCTCATTTCCGACCAATAATAGGACCAGTCAGATATGCTAATTCATTATCTTAGAACTACACCCCAGAGGTTAAAACTTACTGAGTCCTTTTAAAAAAAAGCCCCCTAAATACTGAGAAGCAGAGCCATATCTCACCACTTTGGCTGGAGAGAGAGAGAGACCATTGACTAAAGTTGAAATGAAGGAAAAAATGTTAAGGGCAGCCAGAGAGAAAGGTCGGCTTACCCACAAAGGGAAGCCCATCAGACTAACAGCTGATCTCTTGACAGAAACTTTACAAGCCAGATGAGAGTGGGGGCCAATATTCAACATTCTTAAAGAAAAGAATTTTCAATCCAGAATTTCATATCCAGCCAAACTAAGCTTCATAAGTGAAGGAGAAATAAAATCCTTTACAAACAAGCAAATGCTGAGAGATTTTGTCACCACCAGGCCTGCCCTACAAGAGCTCCTGAAGGAAGCACTAAACATGGAAAGGAACAACCTGTACCAGCCACTGCAAAATCATGCCAAATTGTAAAGACCATCGACGCTACAAAGAAACTGCATCAACTAATGAGCAAAATAACCAGCTAACATCATAATGACAGGATCAAATTCACACATAACAATATTAAACTTAAATGTAAATGGGCTAAATGCTCCAATTAAAAGACACAGACTGGCAAATTGGATAAAGAGTCAAGACCCATCAGTGTACTGTATTCAGGAGACCCATCTCACGTGCAAAGACACACATAGGCTCAAAATAAAGGGATGGAGGAAGATCTACCAAGCAAATGGAAAACAAAAAAAGGCAGGGGTTGCAATCCTAGTTTCTGATAAAACAGACTTTAAACCAACAAAGATCAAAAGAGACAAAGAAGGCCATTACATAATGGTAAAGGGATCAATTCAACAACAAGAGCTAACTATCCTAAATATATATGCACCCAATACAGGAGCACCCAGATTCATAAAGCAAGTCCTTAGAGACCTACAAAGAGACTTAGCCTCCCACACAATAATAATGGGAGACTTTAACACTCCACTGTCAACATTAGACAGATCAACGAGACAGAAAGTTAACAAGGATATCCAGGAATTGAACTCAGCTCTGCACCAAGCGGACCTAATAGACATCTACAGAACTCTCCACCCCAAATCAACAGAATATACGTTCTTCTCAGCACCACATCACACTTATTCCAAAATTGACCACATAGTTGGAAGTAAAGCACTCCTCAGCAAATGTAAAAGAACAGAAATTATAACAAACTGTCTCTCAGACCACAGTGCAATCAAACTAGAACTCAGGATTGAGAGACTACAGATTCTCGTCATCTTCCCCTAGGTTATCTACTTATTGGTATCTTACTTGTGGGCCAGCAATACTGGTTTCCTTTTTCCTTCCTCCTACAATCCAGCTGCTGAGATAGCTTCTCCCATTCATCTTCACTAATTAATTTATTTTTATAGTGTGATCTGTCAGTTTTTCATCAGCCTTTCCAGAACATTGCCTTATTCTTTTCTAAGAACAACTATATTATTTCTTCTCAGGAACTTCTATGTTGTTAATTTTTCTATTCAAAACAGTTACGTTGAATATAATAACTACTTTTTCGTGTAATTCTGAGCAAATATGCAGGAGGAAGGTGAGGGTGTATTGTATAGTTCTAAACATGGGAATTCAGGTACTTTGGAATTCCTCAAATAATCTGTATTTGCACCTGCTGGAATGCTGCTTTTCCCTCTGCAATATTGCTAACTCCTAGATTCACAGGGTCCCAGAGTCTAGAACTAGATAGATTTGACAGAGGATTACAAGCTCTGAGAGGCACAGGGTGCAGGTAAGATAAGTAACTATCATTAATAGCTTTTTCCATGCAAGAAGATGTGAGAGACCTTCCTACCATGTGGATTTCAATACCTTCAAAAGCTGCATTTCTCAAATCACAAAGCGAACACAAATCACCTGGGGATATTATTAAAATGTAGATTCTGGTTCAGATCTTAGGTGATTCTGATGCTGGTATTCCAGGGACCACATTTGGAATAGTAGGGTCTAAAATTTCATTGTCCAATATGGTAGCTACTGCCACATGCAGCTATTAAGCACTTGAAGTGTAACTAGTTCAAATTCGGATGTTCTATAAATGTAAAATA
Organism: Pan troglodytes; assembly: GCF_028858775.2. Lineage (NCBI taxonomy): Eukaryota > Metazoa > Chordata > Mammalia > Primates > Hominidae > Pan > Pan troglodytes. Next base: position 38,884,755 of record NC_086015.1, read on the forward strand.
CAAGATTTCAAAGATTCATTTAAAAAAGCATGGATATAAAATTTCTCATTGGTATTTTACATTGATGACATGTTGATAATAGTTTGGTTATATTGAGCTTAATAAAGTATATAATCAAATTAATTTTAGTTGCTTCTTTTTAATTATTTAAAGGAGAACTACAAACTTACAAATTACATTATTTTATCATTTTAATCCAGTGCTTCTCAGATTTTACTGTGCTTACCAACTACCTAAGATTCTTGTTAAAAGCAGATTCTGATTGCTCATTTTATATTTCTATGAACACCACTGCTTGAATGCTCTTTTCCCTCCATTTCATTGGCTATTGATAGCATTTAGCATATTTTATAACAGTGGCTCTCAAGCTTTATTGTGCTTAATAGTCACCTGGTTGGCTTGTTAAACCAATGATTGCTGTTCTACTCCCAGACTATAATTAAGTAGTTTTGAATGAGGATCCAAGAATTACTATTCCTAACAAGGTCCCAGGTGATACTGATGCTGCTGCAGGGACCACACTTAACAGTATTAAAACCCTGAAACTCTTTCCTCTCTTGCCTATTCAGTAGCATTTAGCATCTTCTGTCCCTCTGTTTTGCAGAGTATAGTTTGTGAACGTATTTTTGTATCTTCTGCTCTACTCACACCGATGTCCATTCATATTGCGGCAATGTCCATTCACCCTGTGACATTGTAAAGTCCTTGAAGGGAAACGTTGTGCCTGTTTGTCTTGGTACCACCAGAGCATCTACTTCAACAGTTGGCTTGTTAAATTGAAATAAATTGGATTTAATGAAGTAATTCACCTTTTTTCTTCTTTATTCTCTTACTAGGAGTTCTGACAAGCACAAAATATTAAAATGTTAATGAAAGAAAACAAGTATAAGGGTTGATCTGTCAATTAATCTATTGATTTACTAATTATTGGGTAAATTGTTTGCTTTCTGTTCTTTTTATTAGTTTAATTCAATGCATATTTTTAAACACTGAAATGCTGATGATTAGGGCAATCAGTTAGCCTGGTTTCAGAAGATAAGTTAATTGGAAGGTCAGAACAACACTATCAAGTACACCTAGGAAATTAAAGCTATGACGTCATGGTAGCCCAGAGGTAGGAGAAAAGCTACCCTTTAAATTATGCTGATTAAAGCCTTACTACCCAAAAAGTTCTCCTTAGACCAGCAGCATCAGCAGAGTGGAGGTAAGAGAAGTAACTATCACTAATAGCTTTTGCTATGCAAGAAGATGAGAAATAACTTCCTACCATATGGATTTCAATACCTTCAAAGGCAGTGTTTCTCAAATCGCAAAGTGCACACAAATCACCTGGGGATATTATTAAAATGTAGATTCTAACTCAGATCTTAGGTGATTCTGATGCTGGTAATCTGGGGACCACATTTGGAATGATCCCTGAAACATTGTTACAAATGCATAATCTCAGGCAAAATACCTGAATATATCAATCAGAATCTGCTCTGAACAAAGATCTTGGGTAATTGGTAAGCACATTAACATTTGAGAAACACTGGATAGAAAGATAAGGGCAGAATCAGGTGCTATATAAACCTGAGGTTGACTCTGGGCCTCTTTCCTCCCTTCCCTAAGAGAAGTCTCAGCACTTGGCCTAAGACAAGTCAGATGGCAGAATGGAGGAGGCAGATGCCCCATGCAGATGGAAATACATTGCACGGGGATATGCAGACCACAGCAGAGCTCCACCAATCGGCAACAGCCTTGTTCACAACAGGACCAAATCTCTCAAAGATTTGTGGCTAGGGGAATTAAAAGAAAAAGAGACTCTTAATATGATGGTAAGGCTTTAGCTGTCAAGCAGCAGGATGCTGCTCCTCCTTGACAGCATGAAAGGAAGCCCAGCTCTACCAGCCTACCTGTCTGGGAGCCACCTGTCACATAGGAGTAGGAAGCAGATTTACTGCCAGAATTTGGGCAAAACTGCATCCCCTATCTCCAAAATCATGGGGATAAGTGAAGTGTAGGACTGAGCTTGCAGGGATGATGCCATCATGTAAACATGTAAACATCTACCTTAATTCATCTTTTTTAAATATTTTTTTATAAGAGGGAGGCATGTGAGGCAACTTCAGTTAAGTTGAAATCCTTGTTATTTTGAAAGGTAGTTGTAATGGTGGCTCTGATATGTGAAAGTTAATATACTTGACATAATGTAATATTTGAGTGTTGGTACTTTGGAGAGGAGTCCATTAAGTAAACCACACACTTTTTAAGTTATTGACCATAGTAACCCTGGGTCCTCCATTTGATGAGTGGAGATTACAGATCTCAGTCCAAATAGATATTCTTGAACACATCCTTTCAGAAATTGTTAAACAGGTTAAATATTCTTTCCTTCTGTAAGTCCTCTAATACTTTAATATGTTTGTGTTCCATTCATTCAATCAGTTGTATAAATAAACATTAATTGAGCAATGGCTATTTAGGCACTAATCTTGGGGCTAAGGAAATACATGTGGACAGGCAACATCTTTGACCTTGAGCTATTATATCGTGGTTCAGAGAGAGTGACAAAAACATTAACAGGCAGCACAGAGCTGTCAGTGATAGGATAGAGGACATACTGCCTAATGTGAATATAGGCATAACAGAAAATGATGATGACGTTAACATGTGTCAAATGTTTATTACATGGCAAGAACTATGCTAAGTATTATCCATAACTAAACTCATTTATTTTTTATCATAACCATATAAAGTAAATATTACTATTTCCATTTCTTAGGGTAAAAGTAATAAAGCACAGAAAGGTTAAGCAGTTTGTGCAAAGTCACACAGCTAGAGTGGCAGGAATAGACAAACTTTAAAGCTAAAGTGATATTGTTTGGAAATAAGATACTGAGGTCCAGAGATAGAAAATTAAATGCATAAAATTACATTAAAATGAACATTTACTAATGGCCTGCTATTACCAGGAACTGTGCTAGATCTGGAAAATAACAAAGATGGATAAGACATTGTTTCACTAATCAGGAGTTCATCAATAGGACATACAGGCCGGGCGCTGTGGCTCACGCCTGTAATTCCAGCACTTTGGGAGGCCGAGGCAGGCAGATCACGAGGTCAAGAGATCGAGACCATCTTGGCCAACATGGTGAAACACTGTCTCTACTAAAAATACAAAAATTAGCTGGGCATTGTGGCCTACACCTGTATTCCCAGCTACTCAGGAGGCTGAGGCAGGAGAATCACTTGAACCCGAGAGGTGGAGGTTGCAGTGAGCCGAGATCCCGCCACTGCACTCCAGCGTGGTGACAGAGCGAGACTTCGTCTCACAAAAAAAAAAAAAAAAAAAAAAAAAAGATATATAAACACACATAGGGATATATTGTGGTAAACTGTTCTAAGTTTGCTGATGCATGTATGTGCAAGGTACTGAGGACATAAAAATAAGGGAGTGATTGACTCCATTCTGGATGTGGTCAAGGAAGACTTAAGAGGAGGTGATATGTCAGCTGGGCTTTGAGTTGTGAATAGAAATTTGCCAGGTAGAGGCATTTCAGGGAGAGGAAACAACAGGTTAAAAAAAAGCAAGGACATTAAAGAGCAAAGTAAGGGAGGTTTCTTTATACAATTCAGTTGAGTATCTACTTTATATAAGCAGCTGTAACACCTGGTACAAGGTATAAAACAATGAGGAAAAAGAGTCCTTGGAGTCTGCAAGGAAAGTTGCTATTCCTCATCTTTATGTCTGGCAAGGGTGCAATGGCAGAGTGTGGTTAGACACTGCACATGGAATACAGTCTTTCATCTCTTGAACCTCCTGATCCTAGGAAAGTAGTGGTAACATATTATGAACAGATAAACACTTAGAGAAAAGGAACAGAAGACAGAATTTCAGGGAACATAGGACTATAACAATAATTTAAAGATAAAAAATGTACAAGAAGTGGTACCTGATTGTTACGAGTGAAGATACAACCCACTCTCCTGTAGAAGGAAAGCATGGAACAAGGTAACATGGTGCCCAGTCCAGGAAAGTTTAGTGATGAGAATATTCCAATTAATGTAAATGGAATATCTGAATTGAGCCTCATACAGAAGACATCTAATGAATTGTAAAAGATATCCTCAACATTCTACATTAAATGTCATAGATTTCTTCTAAGTCACATCAACTAGAAGCTGAAACTCTAAAACCAGAATAAATTCCCAGCAAGCAAGAGGAAACTGATCTTCATTCCTTTTATGATAAAATAAGAATTATGTTTACCTTATCATTCAGGCCTTGAGGAAGGACAGAGGCAAATGTACAGACCAACTCTAGCAACTTACAAGACTCTAAGACCATGTTGAATATCTGTATTGAATGTATTTTCTCTAGCTGTGGACATTCATATGTGTATATATATATTTCTTTCTGATTTTGATTTTTACTCATATTTAATACCACGTTAAGATTGTTATGTATTTAGTGGAATGAAGCAATTCAAACAAACAGGCACTGGGAGGGCTACGGGGGCGCCACATGAAGTCAGGTGTCCTGGGATATCGGTGAGGAGAGTTCCTGGCTGGGCTGACACCTGTGGGCGCTGCCATGGGAGGAGTCTGGGACTCCGTGAAGGTTGCCCCGGGAATGTATCGGCTGGCACAAGGCAGCTTGAGGGCCTGTCATCCATAGAAGTGCCAGTCAGGTGTCACAGAAACAGCCCAGTGTGGCCAGGGTGCAAAACCTCAAGTTCAAGTGAAGAGGAAGCTGAAAACTGGAATATTAATGCTAAACATGGGAGGACCTGAAACCCTCTGACAGGTTCATGACTTCCTTCTGAGGCTCTTTTTGGACCAAGACCTCATGACACTTACTGTTCAAAATAAGTTTACACCATTCTTTGCCAAATGCAGAACCTCCAAGATTCAAGGGCAGTACCACAGAACTGGAGGTGGGTCCTCCATCAAGACGTGGATTTCCAAGCAGGGAGAAGGCATGGTGAAGCTGCTGGATGACTTGTCCCCCTACACAGCCCCTCACAAATAATACTTCATTGGATTTTGGCATGTCCATTCTTTACTAAAAGAAGCAAATGAAGAGATGGAGAGAGATGGCCTGGAAAGGGATATTGCTTTCATGCAGGATCCACAGTACGCTTGCTGTACCACAGGCGGCAGCTTAAATGCCATTTAAAGATCCTATAATAGAGTGGGACGGAAGTTTACAATGATGTGCAGCACTATCAGTAGGTGGCCCACCCATTGCCTCCTCACCCACTGCTTTGTTGACTACATTCTGAAAGAGCTGGACCATTTTCCACTGGAGAAGAGAAGCGAGTCGGCCATTCTCTTTTCTGCTCACTCACTGCCAATATCCATGATCAACAGAGGAGACCCCTGTTCTCAGGAGTTAAGTGCCACTATCCAAAGAGTCATAGAAAGGCTGGGTTACTGCAACCCTTACCAGCTGGTGTGAGGATCCAAGGTTGGTTCAGTGCCCTGGATGGGTCTTCAAACAGATGAAATCTATCAGAGGGCTTTCTGAGAGGGGGAAGAATATCCTCTCACTTTTGATAGCATTTACCAACGATAACACCAAAATGCTGTAGAAACTGGATATCGAGTACGCTCAAGTTTTAGACAATGAGTGTGGAGTTGAAAACATCAGAAGAGCAGCCTCTTAATGAAAATCTAGTGTTCTCTAAGGCCCTGGCTGACTTGGTGCACTCACCTATCCAGTTAAACGAGCTGTGCTCCACAGAGTTGACTCTGAGTTGTCTGCTCAGTGTAAATCCTGTCTGCAGGGAGATTAAATTCTTCACCAATTCTAAATTGTCTGCAGAGAGATCGGATTCTTCACCAACTGGCAGCTCTGACTCCCCCAAGGTGGATTCCATGGGATTAGGCACATGCCCAACCTCCAGCTCCTGCCCATGTGGAGAGGCATGTTATTTAGAGATCAAGGAAGGAAGTCATCTTAGTATATGTAGTCTTTGGGCACAAATTATGTGTTTTCTTGAGGATTGGACTATTGTGATGAATTTCTGTTTTTATATAACTATACAGTGGGCATTGATATTTCCTCTCTTTAGGTATAAATTACTAATTTGTAATGTTCAATAGGACAGTCAATAAGTGAGTGGAAAAATTTATCTTATGAGACACACACCTATTTTAAATATAGATTTTGGTTTTATTGCCTAAAAAACTTCTGAAAAGATGCAGAGTCCCCTCTGTGGGCTTTCAGTGTGAACAGGATCTGTTCAGTCTTGTGCATATAATTGTAGTTATTAAAATAAACATAGTTGAGTATTTGAAACGAATTCAAAAAGGAAATGTTACTTAATCTTTCCCTAAGCCCATGGGTTATAGAATGCCAGTGAGGCAATTTGGCTACCTACAATGTCTGCTGTTGCCAGCGAGGCCGCCATTCATTAGTCATTTGATATTTGTGTGTCTCTTACTTTCCTCAGTGTAAAATTGACTCAAGTACAGATTTCAGAAGTACTCTGAAATTCCCTAGGCACCCAAGGTTAATAAATGTTATACATGCCTTGGTGGGTGTCTGTGGTTGCATAGGAAAGGGGTTCCTATCTGCAAGGGCAGCACTGCTGGGAAATGGTAAGGATGGTGTTCATCCTTACATCTCCTTCAGGGATCATCACAAGCATTTGCATCCAGCATCTTGTTTATCTTAGTTGAATGTCTCCTTTCTGTACATTTGTTTTAAGAATTACTTTATATGGTCAACTATACTTTGTAAGGTTGAATTCTTTCTTAATTTACTATTTTTAATTATAAAAATTATATAGCCAAATAGGACATGTGAAAAATACAGAAAATAAAAATAACTGCTCTAATGTAACACTATTATCATGTTATTGCATTTCATACCAATCTTGTCCTGTAGATATTTTCAATGCCATTGTCACCTTGGATTTGTGAGAAGTTGTTATAAAAATGTGAAAATAATGTCATATCAGAATATGATCTTCTATATTTGGATTTAAGTAGGTTAAAAGATCCTTGATGGATCTATGAAGAATTTTTCATGATTACTTTCTCTTTCCTCCAAGCCCTAAAACTTTGTTCTTCAAAAAAGCACTTCTTTGATTTTGTATAAGCTAGTTTACGAAGTGGAAATATTTGTGAATTCATAGATCTTCTATATTGAGAATTTGCTATGTTAATAAATATTATGACATCAATCAATAAATAAACATATGAAAGTGGAGATATCGCTAGGCTCGGTGGCTCATGCCTGTAATCCCAGCACTTTGAGCAGGGGAGGCGGGCGGATCACTTGAGGTCAGGAGTTCAAAACGAGCCTGGCCAACGTCATGATACCCAATCTCTATTAAAAATACAAAAAAAAAAAAAAATTAGCTGGGTGTGATCTCAGCTACTCAGGAGGCTGAGGCAAGAGGATTGCTTGAACCGAGGAGGTGGAGTTTGCAGTGAACCGAGATGTCACCACTGCACTCTAGCCTGGGCAACAGAGCAAGATTCTGTCTTAAAAACAAAAAAAGTGGATACATCATTGTGGCCAGAAACTTTTTAAGAGAAGGAGACGTTTTCAAAACTGTTTCAATGTAATGGAGATGTACAAATCAAAAACAGCACAATAATCAAAGTAGATAGCAATGGCAGAAAAACAAGCTAAAACAAAAAATAGAAATTGTGCTTTAATAATATACATTAAATTTCCTGAGTCATTCTAGAGAGCAAATAAGGTATTAATATAACTGATAGAAATATTCATTTTTATCAATGTACTTTTGGAAGGTTTACCTATAAACATTTATTCATCCAATCATATGTTCATTTATTCAGTAACTTTTCAATAAGTGTCTTTGACGTGCCAGTCACCAAATGTTTTGAATACATCAGAGGACAAGACAAATAATGCAATTGCCCTACATTTGCAGAGAAACAGCTAATAAATAAATAAACAAAAAAAGAAAATAATAACAGGCTATGGTAGATGATAATAAAAAGGAAATACAAAATGTACTTATTAGGTAGTTATAACCACTTAACAAGTCACCCTGAAACTTAGTGGCTTAGAACAACTAGAAATTATTGAATACACAATACTGGGGTTTGGCAATTTGTCCTGGGCTCCGTGAAACAGTTCTGCTTATCTGGGCCAGGCTCAATGGAGCTTGGCCATATCTCATTCGTGCTTCTGCAGACAGCTGCGACATTGGTTTAGAGCTGGCAGGTCCAAAACAACTCAGCTGTGATGGCTCATCGGCGTTCGACATGGTTGTACATCCTCCAGCAGGCTACCTGGGACTTGTTCATTTGGTGATGGTGCTGAAATCTCAAAAAAGCGGATGAAAGTTTGCAATGCCTCTTGAGGCCCAGACTTGAAACCCAATAGACTCCAGCTACTGATAGCAGAAGTTCCTAAGAATTGAGGTCATTTTTGCAGTTAACACATTAGGACAGAACACCCAGGACTAAGTTGATAATTTTGATGTTTGGAGTTTGGTTATGAAAGCAGCCAGCAAAGAAATCAGGAGACGATGATGTTCTAGGAGTCTCTAGAGGAGAGCTAGAAATAAAATAATTGAAACTAATGAAGTGAAACAGATACAAAGAGTACACATAAGGAGCTCAAAATTAATGATAACTTTTACAGGCTATAAAGGATAAAAGAATATAAAGTACAAAATGTTGGAACATTGTCCTAGAGTTTGCTAAAATTACCAACAAATAAAAACTCATTGGTCCTTCTGGTCTTTTATTTTTTCACCAAATCACCTGTATTAAAACTGTGAATTAGTTATGTACTTGTATTTTGCACTATTTATCAAAAAAGAAACTATATAACTACTCAAGGGAGAGGAGAATGTTCAAGAGTATCCAGGAGGAAAAAAAATGTCAGTAGGAAAGAAAAAGCTGTTTTAATTTGATTCATTGCATCTGAATTTAACTGAAGAATTTAGAAATTTAAAATATTAGACTGCTCCAAAAGTTGCAATCTGTTATTTCCTTTCACATTTATTATATATGTGTGTGTATATATATGTATATGTATATATATTTTTTTCTAAACATATATACACATATAGGCATACCACATGTATATGTATATGTGTTATATACATATAAAACCCTGCACTGTGTTCCCAGAAAAGCCACAGACTCTCAGTGCCAGCCTGTGAATGCAGCTGAAATGGGGCTGCACCCTGCAAAGCCACAGGAGCAGAGCTGCCCAAGGCTGTGGGAGCCCACCTCTTGCATCAGTGTGACCTGGATGTAAGACATGGAGTTAAAGGAGATCATTTTGGAAGTTTAAGGTTTAATGACTGCCCTATTGGTTTTCAGAATTGCATGGGGCCTGTAGCCCCTGTATTTTGGGCATTTTTTCCCATTTGGAACGGGTGTATTTACCTAAAGCCTGTAACTCCATTGTACCTAGGAAGTAACTAAAGTGCTTTTGATTGTACAGGCTCATAGGCTGTAAAGTTGTGCTATGTTTCACCTTGGCTACATCTTCCTAAATTTCTCACTGACATATTGCCATGTCCACATATGCCCAAACTTTAACTGACCCAGAAACCCAACAGAAATGCCAAAGCCAATCATGTAAAAGTTTTCTTAATGTTAACCTACCTTCTAAAAGACATTTTTTCAAAAGAGCAGAATCCAAAGGTAAATAATTATTTACAAGGCAGGGAGTTGCCTTGTCTCAAATGAGACTTTGGACTTTTGAGTTAATACTGAAATGAGTTAAGACTTTAAGGGACTGTTGGTTGGAAGGGCATGATTGTGTTTTGAAATGTGAGGACATGAGATTTGGGAGGGGCCAGGGCGGAATGATATGGGTTGGCTGTGTCCCCACCCAAATCTCATCTTGAATTGTAGTACCCATAATCTTCATGTGTCATGGGAGGGACCTGGTGTGAGGTAATTGAATCATGGGGTGGTTACCCTCACGCTGTTCTCATGATAGTGCATGAGTTCTCACGAGAACTGATGGTTTTATAAGAGGCTTTTCCTTATAAACTTCTGTCTCTTCTGCCACCATGTGAAGGACTTCTTTACTTCCCCTTCCACCATGATTGTAAGTTTCCTGAGGCCTCCCCAGCCATGTGGAACTGAGTCAGTTAAACCTCTTTCCTTTATAAATTACCCAGTCTTGGATATTTCTTTTTTTTTTTTTTTTTTTTTTTTTTTTGAGACGGAGTCTCGCTCTGTCGCCCAGGCTGGAGTGCAGTGGCGCGATCTCGGCTCACTGCAAGCTCCGCCTCCCGGGTTCACGCCATTCTCCTGCCTCAGCCTCCCGAGTAGCTGGGACTACAGGCGCCCGCTACCACGCCCGGCTAATTTTTTGTATTTTTAGTAGAGACGGGGTTTCACCGTGTTAGCCAGGATGGTCTCGATCTCCTGACCTCGTGATCCGCCCGCCTCGGCCTCCCAAAGTGCTGGGATTACAGGCGTGAGCCACCGCGCCCGGCCGGATATTTCTTAATAGCAGTGTGAGAACATACTAATAAATATGTGTATGTATATATGTATGTGTATGTATATATCTATTTCTATACACATATATGCATAACACATATATATGTATATGTGTGTATATCCCTTTAATTGAATACAATTCATTTTGGGAAATGTACAATTACTTTTTTCTAGCCTTCAACTGGTCTACTTTATTCCACTTTCCATTGTGATTTGTTGGTGGTGTGACCTATTGCAGACTGCTTTCAGAAGTTTGATCACTGGTATTACTCAAGCATTATGACTGAGCCTGGAATGATGTGTTCTGTGGTGTTAGACATCCAATATGATGATAAATAGCTCTGTGCTCTAAAAGAGAAAGAAACATTTCAATCCAATATAAATGGAGAGACCCTGGCCTTGCCTGATTTTCTAGATAAACACAGTTTGCTTTCTAGCTCTGATGAAAAGGCAAATTTTGAAATGGAATTAAGAAGCTGACATACACACCTGAGTCAGACTCATACCCATGCTTCAGTGATTTAACCATAATGGAGCTCCTGTTGCTTATATTGCACGTTCACATACAAGCTAAACTTAGTTTATTCTAAACGCTTTGTGTCAGAAAGAATGAAACAAATGTATAGAACTGAACTCTATGGCCCAAAATAGTTCCTCCTATCTTCTAAAAGATAAAGACGTAGATTACTTGTTTAATAGTTCATCTCCTGTCACAACTGAAATGAAGGAAAAGTAACTCCATTTCTCTGACAATTTATATCTATAATATTATGCTCAAAGAGTCAAAGCTTCTCATTTAAGCATCATATAAATTTTCATGAAGATACTCATGAAGCTATTATTTGAATAAACAAATAATTGAATAATTTAGCACTTCCCAATGTGTTATATTTGTTTATTATACTCTCCATGAACAAAATAAAGTTTCTATCATTAGAAAAACCTGAGAATTTCTGTATAGTACACATTGGCATAATAAAAGTTTTAAGAAATTCCTTATTAAAGAAATCTGATAAATATTATATGTTAGAATGTTTACATGTTTTTTGAACATAGAGCTCTATTATTTCCACAAAATATCATTGTGATTGTTTGTATTACTCGGTGGTCTGCAGAACACAACTGGAAAATTCTGAGTTCTATTTTTTTTCTTTTCCTGAACCAAACACTAGCTATCCAGGAAAAGGCCAAGTCGTGAAAGAATTACTGGAAATGTGTGCACACCTCCACACCATTTACCTGAGCAAAAGTGCCTGTCAGATCCACATAGTCCTTGATAGTCCTAGAAGAAAACTACAGAAAACCATGATTATGAGGGCAAAGAGTCCAATGCAAAGAGAGCATCTAGGGATCATGGAAATACAGAGAGAGGCAAGATGCTGTTTTAAAATCCTGAAAAAAATAACACTATAGAGACGCAGTGCCACTTAATGGCACAGAGGCGGGTTCTTTTGATCATGTTGCAAAATCTGCAAGACATGTTGCTGACATCCCCAAGATTTGTGACCTCTGCCGAGTTATTTAACTTCCTTGAGCCTCAGTTTCCAGATCTCGAAAATGGGGTGAATCTGATACCCAATTCAAAAGATTGTTGTGAGGATTAAATTATGACAATAATATCTGACATGTAAGATGAATTCAATAAATATTACCTATTATTTAGAAGAAAGAAAGAAAGAACTTTCTTGTTTCACTTAGGGTAGATTTTGATATCTGTGTCTATTTTGTCTGAGACTTATTGACAAGGATAGCTAGAAGGGAACTTAGGATCACCTGGCTAATTCCCATTTTTTTATATATAAATAAACTGAGGCCCAGTGTAACTGGGCTGGAGGCATTTAGGTCTGATACATTTAGCTTCCCACTCATGGGACTATAGTAATTTAAATGACTCAAATTCTCATGCATAAAATTAATATTTTCCTTTTGAGCATATATTGACTTTCCCTTTTAATTCCCAAATATCCTAAATATTTCTCAAATATAGTTCTGAAATCAGACATTTCAATTTTTTTTCCTGCACTTATTGGTAATGCTTTAAGCTTTTTGCCAATTAGCTTGAACTGAACTGGATGTCAATTTGAATTGAATATTATTGTAAGGGAGACTCTATTCTCATCGCAGAAGAGTTTTAATTGGGAATGGATGCTAGTTATTTCAGCTAATCTACACTGGGTATCTGGATCTGTCATCTGTGTTCCATAACACCTCTTCTCTAATTCTTGTTCTTTAGCTTTCTCTGTCAAATTCTAGGACACTGCTCCCATTTGTCTCCTATTGCAGTGATACAATTTTCTGCGGTATCAAGTTACTATTCTACATCCCCATTCTCATTTTAAATTCAGCTCTCAGGTTTTCTTCATACATATTTCTGACACAGCTTATTTATAACAACTTGGCTTCATAAATACATGAATCTTTTCTCTTTAACATTCTGAGAACAAATTTTCCTTGTTTTCTCCCTTTTTCTTCTGTAACTCTTTTGTTAACTTTTTTCTGTTTTTATTACTATTTTATTGCTTTGAGTCAAAGAAAATGTCCTTCACATTTCCCAGATCTTGTAATTTTTTGAGACTCCATACATAGTTGATGTAGGTTCATGTTTTAATAAAATTTCAAATTATTTTTATGGTGCTTGTAGAAAGCACTATTCAACCACTAAATGATTATTATTGGCTACCTTATTATAAAGTTTAGTAGATTTATTTTGTTTTAAACATTTTTGAAAGATTGAGATTTACAAGTTTAAAACTATCATTATTACAAATTTGTCCCATATTTTTATTTTTTCCTATATATTTTTCCTAATTGTCATATAACTATGCAGTCTACTTTTTTATTGAAGTAAACAGCCGCTCTTTCTTTTGCATAATGTATTTATTTAAAACTTACACTTTGTGATATTCATATTGAAACCACTTTCTTATCACTATTTTCTAATCCTTTAAAGGTAAAATTTGAGGGTCAGATGTGTCCTTTTTAAGCAATGCGTAGTGACATTTGTCTGATGAAGTTAGGTCACACAGCACTGAGGAGTCTGTCATTGGCTGGTGGCTCACTTTCACCTTTACACCCACAAGTTCTCACTGACACCCACTCATTACTTTAAATGATTCTCTTTTGCAAACTAGACCTTCTGAGTATCGTTTCTTGGCAAGTTGCACAGGAGTCTAGCCAATTAATGAGTAAGAAAAATTTCCTTTCCATTAAGTCTTAAGATAATAGGTTTTTGAATCTGTTCTATCTAAAAATTAGCTTTTAAGAGAGGTGTTGATATAAATATAATGAATTAATATATCAAATTTCTTATTAAATGTGCTTGATACTGCTGAATATACTGAAAAACGTATGAAACGCCTCTATGAAAATTTATCCTTGTGACCTCATACAAATCCTTTGTGCCATCTGAGGCTTACTTACTGCATCTGTACAATGAAACATTCGCCTATCTTAGCCATAACGTCCCCTGCCCTACTCAGAGGTTTTGCAACTCTGTGAACTCTAAATACAAGGCAGATCCAAGTACTCAATTAGGATACAAGTATTTGGGGGATGATGCATAAACTTTCAGAAACATGCTTTAGATTTTAGTATGGCTTACCAATAAAATAAGTGATAAATAGTTTGAATAAACAATGATATTCTGTTAAATTCTTTATTACAGTGTACTTTATTGGATTTTTTAATGATGCAAAAATTCCAATGTGATGAGCCAATAACTCAAGACTTTTTTCAGATAAAATATGTATTTTCAGGTTCTAATCAGTTGCTTATGCATTTATCCATTCATGATTATTTACTTAAGTAAAACTGCAAGGTAGATGCGGTGTGGTGATGTAAAAATGGAAACATGAGTCCCTGGAGACACTTGTTTGATAACTGTCACTAAGATTTGTTTCTCTGATACCAAAGAAAAGAATTTTGATTTTGGCCCTAACCAAGAGATATTTCATTAAACACTATTTTTATAGGGCACTCTAGGTGTTAGGTCAAAAATATGATATATGTATTTAATATAACAAAGTTCTTTTTATCTTCAAGAGAAATGTATAACATTCAGCATAACTAATAAAGACGTACTTTTGTTGTTGTTGTTGTCATTGTTGCTGTTGTCCTTTTGGCAGAATATCTTGAGGAACATGTGTTCCATGGGAAAGTTTTGGGGATATGATGTGCTTGGTGGGTCTATAAGGTGGAGTTCAGTTGACCACCCTCTCTGGCCAAATGTTGAAGAGCCTTTTTTTATTTAAACAAACAAACCAACAATATCATGAAACAATTGTTTAAACTAAATGGAAATGACTTTTGGCTGATATCTTCTTTCAATGATTTGAACTATAGTGTCCTGCAACTATGAACTAAGAGTTTAATGAAAACATATAGTTAGACTTGTGGTAAACTTATGCAAAATTTCTTCTCTGAGTGGGTCACCACTCAGAGAAGCAGGTTAATATCATAGGAAAGCAGGTTAATATCACATTTTTCTTGCTGTGTGTGAAAAACAGTCTAGAAATAAGTGCAAAAATGCCTACTGTACCCCTTTCACACTGGCCCTCAAAATAATTCTGAATAACATAATTAAAAGAAACTTGACAGAGAAGACAGAAGTCATTTTTTAAATATTTTAGATTCTAGGGTAATGCTGAATTAACTTTGTCCTTTCTATGTTTTTGTCCACGATGCCAATCCGTAGATACGATGTTGGCCCACATACTCCATACAGTTCTGCTTTGCAGCTGCAAAGTAGATGAGGGGCCAGGAGGGGGAGTAGAAGTTAAAATATTGCAGACAGAGCTACCCTAAAATTCACGATAAAATGATTAATGCTGATGACAGATGGAGAAGTAAACAAGGCCAGCCAGAAAACACCACCAACTGGTACCTAAGGACAAAGAATGAGGACTTCCAAAATGACAAACAGAACAGTAATTGAAAAAAAATCACATGTGCAATTATTAAAAAGGGGAAACTGTAGTAGGAGACAAACCATTTCTCAAATATAAATGCAAATGGTGGTTGTATATGTTTCAGCCAGACAATGGTGCTGCAATGTATCACCGTCATGAAAGAACAATGAGGCTTAGGCTAAGTTTGTGTGTTGATTTTCCATGAAATCCACAAAAACAGGCTATAGTTTTCAAGCAAATAGCTCTCCTATGGTAAAAGACTAATGCTTTTCTTGCATACCTTTTCTTTTTTTTTTTCTCTCAGGAAGCACAAGATAGATCCAGGTAGCCTTGCTGATGAATGTCAGATATTTTAAGCTTCCTTTATTATTTTTTATTTCTACGAAGAGTAAGGCATGAGGGAATAGTGCTCTACATGATGATATCTGCTCCATTCTGAGCAAAAGTGCTTTTAAATCCCCCAAGCCTGGTCTCAAAATACTCTCCTATGTAAAATACCAAGGGAAAAAGAAAACCCTAGGGACAAATAAAGGATGAACCAGATGATGACATTTTTTCTTTTGATATTTTTTCCCTTTCTAAGGTTACATATGCTCGCCTTCACTGTCCATTACAAATATGCTTTGTCCTTTAACTAAATGAGTCAGAATGCCACCTGGGTGTGCCACTTCCTCACAATTATGCTATAAATATGTTGATTTATGCATAAAATTATGCATCTTATATTATATTATGTAAATGTGGCTATAAACCTAATGTAGACCATTCTTCAGAAAGAAATTTTAAAAATTCCTTGTAAAAGTTATCATATATTATCAAACTTTTTTGTTTCTCCACAAATATATGTAAGCATTGAAACCCTTAAACGGCCTGGTACATGTAAGTTACTCAATACTATTGACTTTGTTTCTTCTTATTCCTCTTTCCACCTCAGGCAGCAGACAGGAAAAGAAAAAAAAAATACAAAAAGAATCCATGGAGATAAGAATTGTATTATTATTATAATGTTAACCTTTGTATAATATTTTGGAATGGTGGCTTTTATGGCAAGTTTTACGCATGCATCATCAGTTAATCAATCATATTAGACGGAACAGTATGAAGGGTAAAGTATTCAGGAGTCTCAATTGCTGCTCTCCACCTTTTCCCTCAACATTTCCCCAAACTGTCAGATCCTTGTTGCTGTATGGATAATACAGCCCATGATTAGGAAAAACATTCATCTTGACTGCAAAGTAGTATAGGGTTAGTTTCCAAAAACTTGAAAAATATGGAGAAAAGAAACATGCATTTTTGCCAGTTCTCCCTCTTACTGAATTTCTTGCTTACCTCAAGCACAAATTTCCTCATTTGCATAAGAGGGATATGAATGTTTTGAAAATTCAGCAGGTAAAACATTTCAGCATATTTAGTTTGGGCCCTGGCACAGAGTAACTTTTGTAGCTGCTATTTGATTTAATGTCTAGAGAAAAATTCAGTATTACTGCCCAAAATGGTTATTCCTTAAAATGTCTTTGTTTTATTATAAAAGCGGTAAAATCTTGTGACAGAAAAATTGGTAAGTGGAGAATATTACAAAAATAGCTCCCAGTTATATTTTCCATAACACATATAATTTTGGGGTACTTTTTCTAGTTTTTTTCTTTTTTAATCTCATGGTGTTTCATTTTGTCTCGGTAATCATTCTGTACACACAATTTGGCATACTCCATTTTTGTACTGTTTTTCATATTATTTCATAACCATGAAATTTTAATACCCACAGAAAACTTTATGTAAGAAAAGTGTATTTAATTATTTTAAATTGCCTCATTTAAAAATTTAAGAAAATTTTCAAAGCAAAATACACTTGCAACAACTATTCTTAGGCAGCTATTAAAATAAGTTTATTGATTACACTATGTATGGGTGATATTAATTCATATCCTTGCCACAGAACTTTTTTTTTTGTTTATCATCTTTTCAGCATGAAGGGATTAGTAAAGTACCTAGTATTCAAAATATGCTATATTTGAATTACTTCTCAGCTAGAGTAAATGCAGTATGCCAAAAAGATAGCACAAAGCCCTGGATACACTAACAAATGCATTGTATGTGGAAATGATAGATTTTTTCTGGAAGTAAATTACTCATCTGCCTGGATCTCTGAAAATATTAGCCAAGCAAAAATAGTTGCTGAGAACACAGTAAATTTTACAGTATATTTTTTCCCCTGACAAAATATTTTGAGAAATTTGTTGGTCAAAGAAATTTTTATTTCTCCTCCCATTCTTATTACACATTATTCATAGAAAAAAAATTCATTATCTAAGTTCCATGGACCGCACTGGAGTTTCATGGATGGACATTGGGAGTTTCATATGTTGCTTAAAATTGTGCACCAAATCTAGAATTTTCTAACCTTTCTAGATTGGTCTTGGGAGACGGGCTTTACTTTTTTCACAGCATCTAGTGCTGGACATAACGATGTCAAAGTTTCCTTCCAACTACAAAGAAATGTGTTTTTGATGGTCTGCTGATATGATGGTCTCAATGTCTCCCAAAATTCATGTGTTAAAACCGAATCCCGGTTGTGGTGGTATTATGGGGAGGGGGCCTTTCGGGAAGTGATTAAGTCGTGAGGGCTCTGCCCTTATGAATGTATTCGTGCCTCATAAAAGGGCTTGAGGGAACTAGCAAAGATCCTTTTTACCTTCTGCCTTGTCATATAGAGGACGCAGCAAGAAGGCTCTCAGCAGACAGCAAATGCCTGTGCCTTCATCTTGTACTTCCCATCCTTCGGAACTGTGAGAAATACATTTCTGTCCTTTATAAATTACCCAGTCTGTGTATTCTGTTATAGAAGCACAAATGGACTAAGAAATTGGTGCTGAGAAGTGGGGTGTTGCCATAACAAATACCTAAAAATGTGGAAGCAGCTTTGAACTGGGTAATGGGTAGAGGCTGAAGCAATTTTGAAGGTCGTGTTTGAAAACATTTAGAATGCCATGGAGCATTAAGGGTGACTCTGGTGAGGCTTAGAAGAAAAGGATAGGTATAGAGAAAGCCTCAGTCTTAGAGATTATCTAAGTGGTTGTGAACAGAATGTTTGTAGAAGTATGGACAGTAAAGGCCATTTGAATGAGGTCTCAGGTGGAAATGAGGGAGGTGTTACTGGAAACTGAAGGAAAGGCCATCCTTGTTTCAAAGTGGCAAAGATCATGGCTGAATTATGTTTGTGTCATAGTACTTTGTGTAAGGCAGAATTTAAGAGCAATGAACTAGGATATTTAGCTGAAGAAATCCCTAATCATTTGTTT
The DNA here is from genome assembly GCF_028858775.2 of Pan troglodytes. NCBI lineage: Eukaryota > Metazoa > Chordata > Mammalia > Primates > Hominidae > Pan > Pan troglodytes. Next base: position 38,903,404 of record NC_086015.1, read on the forward strand.
AGGATACTAGATGGCTTATCTTAAACTACTTATAGTAAAATATAAGAAGAAAGAAATGAGTGAAAGACTGAATTAATAATCAAAGAGGAAGCAGAACATGAAAGATCTGGGAAATTCTCAGCTTGACTATGTAAAGAATAAAAAAGCATATTTAGGAGAGAAAACTAAGGAGGTAGCCAACGGTCCCGTTGATAAGAAGATTAGTACGGATTGAAGGAAGCCAGATGCTATTCATCAAGACTATGGGAGAATGACCCTGAAGGCATTTTGGAGATCTTCCAGGCTGCCTTGCCATCACAGGCCCAGAGTCAGAACACTGAGTGCAGAATGGTTTCAAGGGAGAGACCCAGGTCACTACAGAGTTCCAGGGTGCCTGTGGGAATGCAGGGATCACTGCTCAGGCTGCCTCAAGTCTCTGCTGGCTGTATTCTGGCGTAGCACTCTTTGGCTGCTCCAGATGTGACTCAGGTGGGCTCAGGTGCAGCTTGGGCCACCACTGCAGAGGGCACGAGTTGTAAAGCTTGGTGGTGTCCACCTGATACTAAATCTGCTGACACACAGAGTGAACAAGCATTGGATGCACAGCTACCTCCACCTAGATTGCAAAGGATGGCTGAGAGTATCCCCACTAGGGAAATGTCTAGTGGAGTTGGGAGAGTGGGGCTGCCCCCAAGACCTTAGAACTGCAGAGACAAGAATGTGATCCCAGCCTCATAGATCTTCAGACACCTGACTCCAATCAATAAGAGCTGCTGTGTGAATGCACCCCACAGAGCTGTAAGGGTGGGCCCCTTCAGGGCCTTAGAGGCCCAACCCTCAACCCAGTGTGTCCAAAAGGTGGGATATGCAGCCAAAGAATATTATTCTCAAGCCTTAAAATTTAATGTTTTTTGCCTTATTGGATTTTGAACTTATTTGGGACTTACTCCTTTCTTCTTTCTTATTGCTCCCTTTTGGAATGGGAATGTCTAAACTATGTTTGTCCCATCACTGTATATGTAGTACATAACTTTTGTGATATCACAGTTTCAGAGCTGGAGAACAATTTGCCTCAGGATAAATTGTACCTTTAGTCTCATCCATATCTAATTTAAATGAGAGTCTGGAGAGACGACTTTTGAGTGAATGCTGGAATTAAGAACTTTGGGTTGTTGATATGAAATAAAAATATATTTTCCATGTGGGAAAGACATAAATGTTGGGGCCAGGGCAGAATGCTATGGTATGAGTGTCCCCCTAAATTTATGTGTTGAAACTTAATCTCCGTTGTAATTGTATTAAGAGGTAGGGCCTTTTGGGGAATGATTAAGTCATGAGGGCTCCACCCTCATGAATGGATTAGTTCCTCATAAAAGGGCTCAAGGGGACTATCCTAGGTCCTTTTTGCCCTTTTGTCTTCTGCCATGTGAGGACACAGCCAGAAGGCCCTCAGCAGACACCAAATGCCAATGCCTTGATCTTGGACTTCTCTGCCTCCAGAACTGTGAGAAATAAATCTCTGTACTTTATAAGTTACTCAGTCTGTGGTATTCTCTTGCAGCAGCACAAATGGAATAAGACACCTGGCTCACCCTTGTGTTTGGAAATACGTGCTCCCATGTGGAGACCAGTCCTAGCTCTCCCACTTCCCTCTAAAATAGCTTAACATTGACAGGGCTGCATAGAAATAATCTGAATGTGGAAATTACAGGTGGTGGGAGATCCTTGACATTTTGAAGACATAAATTAGACAGGTTTGACATGGGGTGCTAGAAACAAACAAACAAGCATATAAAACATAAACCAAACTCTTTCCCCAGTGGTAGAATGCCCAAGCCACAAGTTGTTCCATTTTTCCTTCCTTAGGCTAAAAATAATGGTTCTGTTTAGAGGGGCTCACAGCTTTTAAAATGTGAATGTGCCCAGTTATTCTAACATTCTGTTTTCTTCTTTATAACCAGTAAGAAGCCTTATAACATTCTACCATCCAGAAATTGGGACCAAATCAATAAATTGTAAACACTTCACAATTCCTTTCCCTTATTCTTTTTCACAAATAATATCTGTGCAAATAAGTAAAATCTTACTAATGCTTTTCTTCTTTTTCCATTTCATACTTTTAAAATGTTTAAATTTCTATGATAGTCACAGAAAAATGTTTTCTAAAAATCAGAGAAGCTGCACTACATTTCTAGAATATAAAATCAGATCTGGAGATTATCAATTTTTATTTCAGTGCCTAAATTTTTCAAAACTGTGTAAAAGGGAACCAACATACGCATGCTAGTGACGTACCAGAAACTGAGCTAAGAGGATTACTTAGATTATTTCATGTGATCCTCAGAGCAACTTCAAGTTGCTATTTTCAACTTATTTTATTTATGAGGAAGCAGGCCCTAGAATGTTAGGTAACTTGTCAGAAATCCCAAAGCTGGTATACAGATATACTAGTCCATTTGGGTTGCTGTAATAAAAATATTATCAACTGGGAGGTTTGAGCAATGCACATTTATTTATCAGAGTTCTGGAGGTTGGGAAGTCCAGGGTCAAAGCACTGGCAGATTTGGTGTCTTGTTAGGGCCCATTCCTCATAAATGACATTGTCTTGCTGCATCCACACATGATGGAGAAGGGAAAGAGAGCTTTGTAGGATTTTTTTATTAAGGGTACTAATCCCATTCAGGAAGTCCCTACACTCATGACCTAATCATTTCCCAAATGCCCCACTTCCTAATACCATCACATTGGGGGTTAGGATTTCAACACATAAATTTTGAGAGGACACAAACATTCTGTCAATAACAATGGCAAAAATGAGAGTTAATCAAGAGTTTTCCTATTTCATCATCATTCTAAACCTTACTTTTTTATTACAGGGACTAGAGATTCTTTTATAATCACATGTCAGAAAATGAGTATGACAGTATGCTTCATTGGAATAAAACTGGCAGAGAATAGCATGATTATGCTGTGGTTTCTATTTGAGATTGGAAAGATATTGCTGAGAATAAGCCATTTTGATCAATACAATATTAGGGGGATGGTGTGAAGAGCAGAAGCAATTGACTTGAAGGTCTACAATGCCATGAATTTACCACCTAATTAAGGATGCTTGAGTTATGCAAATTATTAATCTAAAAGAATCACATCATTAATATTTGAGCCATATTTATTCATTAGGCAAAATGGATCTACTTAGATACAACACTTACCATTACTTCAAATGTAGATGTAGCAATGCTTTCATTTACCTCAAACTTCTCTCCACACTGACAACTCATTCAGTCTTAATGATTCTCCCACAAATTTGCTTATAGGTGGTTTCAGCTGTGGGGGGTCAACTGCGACACAAAGCTTTAGTGAACACTGGTATGCCATTTCCTCCATTACAGTGAGCAAATGAGGCGCTTTGTCCAAGACAGTTTACTAAATGTGCTCGGTGTAATGAGCTCTGCATTATAATACACTGAGCATGTGGCTACTTTTGGCTTAGAAAAGAGCCCTATCAGAGTTGGTGGCTAACCTCAGTAGCTTTCACAATGGTGCTGTGATATCACAAGGGCTCAGGATAGCCTGGCAAGACATTTGCTTTTGCCAGTGCTAAATTAAGGGCTACTGTTCTTATTTTTATTGAGTGTTAGGGAAATAAAAAGATACACACCTTATTTTCTTCTTTCCTTTCTCCATTCCATCTCCCCTCCTTCACTTCCTTTTTTCCCACACCCTAAAGCAAAACCCTTTCTCAGACTTGCTCTTTTCCTTCCTTCCTTCCTTCCTCCCTCCCTTCCTTCTTTTTCTTTTTCTTTCTTTTTCTTTTCTTTTCTTTCTTCTCCTTTTCACAAATATGTTTTATATTAGAAGTAAGTGTGGAAAGAGCATGTTCTGGTCCAGGGACTGGTACTCTTTAACTATAAAATGTCAGCAAATAGTTTACTTTTGTGGGCCATGTGATCTCTGTCACAATGACTCAACTACGGTTTTGTGACATAAATGCAGCCATAGACATACTTGTAGGTATTAGTGTGGCTGTGTCCTAATAAAATTGTATTTATGTGTATTATGTGTCCTAATAAAATCATATTTGAATTTCATACAAATTTTATGTATCAAGAAATATCATCCTTTTGAATTTTGTCTAACAATTAAAAAATATAAAAAATAAAAATCTTAACTCACCGACTTTACAGAAAGAGGCATCAGTGTAAGTCTCTGGTCAGAGGCCAATTCAGCTCTGATGTCTGCCTGGTTCCATATGCTAAAATTTGGCATTTAATGTTTCTCTCAAAGACATTACCTCTGTCTAAAAGATCACTTTCACAATTTCTATTCCATGCTCAAAATTCCCAGACTTATCTTTTATTCTCTGACTCTGCATACCCTTTGACCCTTAACACTAAACTCAAGTGATTTATTTTTCATGAAATCTCTTCTTATCTTTCTTCTTTCCATTAGCTTTTCAGCTGAGGCTGTCATAACATAATAACACAGACAGGGTGCCTTAAAGATCAGAAATGTATTTTTCACAGTTCTGGAGGCTGGAAATCCACGATCAAGTTGTTGGCAGGTTTGGTTTCTCCAGAGGCCTCTCTCCTTAGCTTGCAGATTGCTGCCTTCTTGCTGTGTCCTCACATGGCTTTTCCTCTTTCTGCGTGCATGCCTGGAGTCTCTCTCTTATTCTAAAGACCCTACCCTTATGACCTTGTTTAACTTTGATTATCTTCTTAAAGGGCCTGTCTCAAAAAACAGTCACATTGGGGGTTAGGACTTCAGTGTCCTAATTTGAGGGAAAAGGAATTCAGTCCATAACACTCTCAATTAGATGTATGAAACTTAAGGAGAGCAAAAAACTCAGCAATCAAGACAGATAATATTTTAATACAATATTTTAAAAATAAAAATCAATGCAAAAAATCAATGATAAAAAATCAAAATTTTAAATAAAGGCAGGATCAATATTACTGATTTTTCTTTTTGTCTCAGACTTTAATATGGCTCAGCATAACACTGACTTCTTCCTCTTTGCTACTTCAGCCTATCCTTCATTTTGGTCCCGTTTTCACTTATGATATGTAGCATCCCCTTCCTTGATTATGCATTTTTGAAATCGGGGATTCTAACTATAATTACTTTCTCAATTTTTAGCACACTATTTAGCATATAATAAGTACACAATAATCATGTACTTTTAAAATGTGTACCCTCTGGTGTGGCATAAGGGTCTAATGTAGCCACTCAAATATTTGGAATACTTTTAAAAATCAGAAATGTGTAAAGAAGTACACTGCAATGACCTTTCTCATGATGTTTATGATGAAAACATTTTGTGTTAGGCAAACATTTCTGGAAAGTGTGAAGAAAATGGAAGAGGATGCAAGCAATGTGAATGATAATATGATGGTACCTATGAGATAAGAGGAAGAGCAAAATCTTTTCGAGAAATATACTATGCAGCAAAGTCATACATGAGGCTTGTCATATGGGATACTTTCTTTAAACTTCACATCTTTAGTTTAAATTTATAGGTGAGAAAACAAAGGAGTTAAGTAGTTAAGTAACTTATAGCCCATAGCCAAATGCAGATTAGAGAGGATTAAATCATTCTGAATCCCATAAGACTCACTTCCTAAGATTCTATTTTGGTACATATTAAGGAATAGACATTATTTTTCTCTCAAGGGATTTACATTAACATAAGAGAATAACAAAGAGTAATGCAAATCATTAGTGGCTTGAGGATTCTGGCACAAAATTATCTCTGAAATTAACCATACTGCTCTTTCAAATTTCTCCTACCAGACAGTGAGCTGCTGGAGCATAAGCGCTATCCTACTAAACTGTATTCACCATGATGCCACAGATTATAACGAATGCATTTTGACTTTTTCATTACAGTCACACTTGGTTTACAGCAAACAGGGAGTTCATCAAGTCTGGAGAAAGGGACATTTCCCAGATCAGCACAGTGTACCCACACTTTGGAGGTACTCAGCCACAAGACCTCATGAAGTACATCCCAACTATGCTTATGGTTGCTGTGAAGAATTTATACCCCATCCTCCAAAAATCTGGCAATATTACTATGATTCTACCTTGATGTCCATTCACCAGAGGACCTGTTCTTGGTCTTCTGTTACCCTGCATTTATGTGTTACAATTTTGTTATTTCCAGCCTCATAAACTTTTCACCACCACTACCATTCAGAAGTCTGAATGTAATTGCTCTTTGCTTCCTGTCCTACAGCAAAAGTCTTCTCTGTGTTGACAGAAAATTTTTGACATGGGTTAGCATATGTTAACATGCCCAATGCTTGCTTCTAAGACTAAATTCTTAGACTTACTGTTTACCTTTGCCTACATGGGTGGGAAGATGAGATAGAGGGGGGATCTAGAAATATGAGGTCACCTGCTGTTATAACTTTGATAACTGTGTTTGTCAGATAGTCATCACCCTCTTATGGGGGTGGGATATTTCAATTCTCAACAGGTTCAAGAGAATGAGAAGCTTCCCCATGTGCCCTTTAGTGGCAGCAGCAGAACCTGAAAAGAAACTGGGAAAAAATCATATTCATGATGTGTATAAATATTGAGAAAGAAGCAACTGAACAAATAAGGTAATCTTTGGAATCCTGACTTCCTTTCTGCCTATAAGGATAGAGGCAGCTGGAATATAAAGGTAAAGGACACTGGCCTTAAATCCAGAAAATTTGGGACAAATCCCAGCTAGATTGCTCAACTGCCTATGTAGCCATTAGCATGTTACTCCATGTTTCTTCATTAGTATGTGGGGGATAATAACAAGGATTTTAGGATTGTTGAGGTTATTAAAGGAGATGCTAATGAAGCTTAGGCTTCAAGGCCTCTCACTTGCATAGGTCTTGTAACTCATTTTATACTAAAATTCTGTATTTTCTAAAAATATAAACATTTTAGGTTCTAAAAAAATCTGAATCCATGCTTGTTTGAATCTTTCTCTTTTTAAAACACATTTAATATCAGATACTAGCAAGAGGAAGACAACAACTTATGGCAAGAAATGACATACTTATATTTTTAACCAACTCTAAAATAACATAAAAGCATATGAGGTATTTAGGTAGGAAGAAATTTATTTAGAAACCTAACAGCATAATAGAAATTATAGTGATTTATTCCATTTACGTTACTATTTGTGTTAATCTATATATACAACATTTTCTATACAGTTCTTGTTATAACTTGTTTGCATTTTGGATTTTCAGCATTTGGATTTGTTGAATGCAAAACTTCGAATTAAATCTGGAGCACAAGAGGAAGAGTTGGCTCTCTGTAGCAGCAAGGACAATTCCCTCATTTTAATAATGAATTAGTAATATGTCTAATATTTAGTAATCACTTACCATGTGATGGGAATTGTTCTTAGGATCTGAACAATATTAACTCACTTAACTTCCAGAAGTAATTTGAGAGGTAGATTCTATCACTGTTTTCATTTTACAGGGGAAAAACAGGGATACAGAGTAGTTAAGCCACTCCTCTATTCTCACAGATTTCAGCTATTACATAGAGGAGCCAGGACAGAAAGCCAAGATGTCTTACTGTACAGGCGATATCCTCAACCATCATGACAGACTGCCCTCTGTAACTAAGGAGAAGGCACATTATAAGAGTAAACATGAGGGCTGGGCATAGTAGCTCACACCTGTAATCTTAGCATTTTGGGAGGCTGAGAGAGGAGGATCACTTGGAATGTGGAGCTTGAGGCTGCAGTGAGCTATGATTTCACCATAACCTGCATGAAAGAATGAGGCCTTGTCTTGAAAAATAAGTTTTTAAAAATAGTAAAGATGAGGAGGATCCAGAGATTTGTAGTTGGGAAGAGGATAATACTTTCATGTTATGATATTGATTTTGTAAGTTAAAGATAACACAAAGTCAATAGTTGAGTACATTGGGGCAAAAAGAAATATGAAGTAGTCATCTTGGATTAAAAAAATGAATTTACTAAGAAAACATTGGGATTTGGGGGTAGTTTAGTTTAACGTTTGTGGCTACACATGTAAAAAGAGATCAGCACCATTTTAGGATTTTTCTTCAACAACCTTTAGCTCCTTTCTTATCTATTTATCCTAGCTTGGTGTATTAGTCTATTTTCACACTGCTAATAAAGACATACCTGAGACCGGGTAATTATAAAGGAAAGAGGTTTAATTTACTCACAGTTACACATGGCTGGGGAGGCCTCACAATCATGGCAGAAGGCAATAAGGAGCAAGTCACATATTACATGGCAGCAGCAGAGAATGAGAACCAAGCAAAAGGGGTTCCCCCTTATAAAACCAACAAATCTTGTGAGACTTCTTCACTACCAAGAGAACAGTATGAGGGAAATCACCCTCATGATTCAATTATCTCCCACCAGGTCCCTCCCACAACACATGGGAATTATGGGAGCTACAATTCAAGATGAGATTTGTCTGGGGACACAGCCAAACCATATCAGTATACATTTGGATTTCATTCATGATTGGTTGTTTTCTCATGAGTGTGTCAAAGTGGAAACTAAAGAAAATGTATTAAAAGTATTTGCAAGGAGCTGGTTACAGTTCTGGCCCATGCATTCTATAGTTCTGTGTTAGTAAAGAGGACATAACATGTGTAGACATGATAAAGTAATAGTTCCAATGAGGATAAAGAGTTATTGGAATAGGAGACTAGAGTAAGCAAGCTGGAAAGACCAGAGTTAGTGATCTAAAACTAGAATTTTAGCTTTCAAGGCTTTGAAAGAAGCAATGTTATTGTTGATGACAATGTCTAAGTTTGAACCATTAGTGTGAGTGACTTAAGTAGGAGTGCAGAAAAAGCATGGCTCTTGAGGAAGTTGAGGAATTGAAATGCTAGGGGTTCTGTGGTTATCAAAAATGGTGGAAGGACCAGTAATGGAGAGCAAATTAGTGAGCTAGTTTGTAATGCCATCAAAGGATTAAAGGAAAATAATCAGAGAATGGTAAATAATAGCAGATTAGCTTTCAGAATGACTAAAGTGTCAAAAGGCATAAAGTTTTCAAGGAAGAATGTAAAACAGTGACTTAGAATAGGGACTGGCAAACTATGAACTGTGAGCCAAATCCTTCTCACACTTTTTTTTTGCAATAAAGTCTTATTGGAACACAGCTAAGCCCATTCATTTATGTATTGTCTATTGCTGTTTTGGAGGTACAATGGCAAAGTTAGATAGCTGCAAATATTTTCTATACATATCATTACAGAAAACATCACAGACCTCTGATCAAAAAGTAGTATCAGGACACTTACTACACATTTAAAGTCCAAGATACATGGAGGGGGAAAACGCTATTTATTTGAGAGAACTGCAGGGAAAGCATTGTCCACAGAATCCCTCCAAGTTTTTCTTCAATGAGGTGGTATAGAGTTCAGAGTATAGAGTTATAGTTTTATCACTTAGAGTTTTCTCTGTATAACGAACTCTACAGATAGAGAGTTACTGACACAAGTTCAGCCATCTGCCAGTATCATGACCTAATATGTTTTCTGGCATTCTTCTCTGCCATCCTTGGCAGGTTGGTTTGGGGCACTTAAGCTTTTCACTGCATGATCTCAATATTATAATAAAACAACATTGAATCCAGGAAGCTGGAGTTGGGTGTGGGGCAGCTAGAAAGTGGCCTTTTCCAAGTAGTTCTTGCTTTATGATAGTTAAGTAAATTTCTCAAAAGTCTTTTAGAAGACATCATGAACTAAATCAATGTCAAGAATTGCATCAATGTCAATAATTGCAAGAATTGCATCGATGTCAATAATTGCAGTTGATGCAATTCTACTCTACATCTGCTACAAATAATGCAGGGAAATCAAGTACTTTTCTATATATTTCCTGGCAAAGGTGAAGGTGACTATCATGACTGACTTAGACTAGCAATGATTCATTTGCTTCCCTAAACAAAATGGGAAGTTAACAGCAAGGGAAAGATGGAAATGAAAATAGAATAGAGACCTTAAGGTGTGCTGCAACCTTTAGAGGAATTTATTGTTCTCTTACACCCTGAATTTCAGAGAGCACATGGGAGAGGTTGGGTAAAATGGAAAAGAATGAGAGAGGTAGTCAGATCATTGAATATATAAAACCTTATAGGACTAAATGATCTGGATAATGGTTGGTGACCTGGGTGGCTTAGATTAGTGGTACTGATTAACATAATGGGGGTGTGAAGTGTGGTGGAATTGGTCCTGTTAGACTCTCAGTTGATGGCAGACAATTCGTGTGATAGCCTAAAGCAGGGCTACTCAAAGTGTGGGCTAGTTTGTTACCCATTAAAATGAGATACGTACAGGAAGCCAGGTTAACATTTAGAATCTTATATTACAACTTGACACTGCCAGATATTTTTATTGTATTTCCAAAAGTAATGATCTACAATAGACTAATAGGAGCAACAACAAAACAATAAGTTACAAAACAAGACACTGTTTCTTTACTATAGGAGTTTGAAAAGACTAGCTTACTTAAACTAGGAGAGTCTGGGTTGTACTACCACAATTTTCTTTTGGGGTGATGAAAATATTTTAGAATTAGATAAAGGTGGTAGTTGCATAATTTAATTTATTTATTTAATTTTATTCTATAATTTATTCCTTCATAGATAACCAAAATTTTCTGTCTGGAAATTTGTGGGAATTTAAAATAATTCTTACAATTCAAAAAAATTTCCGTATGTCTGTTTTTATTTCTCTTTATTTTATTAAATTTGCCAGAGTAGATGTATTAGTTTACTATGGCTATCATAACAAAATACCAAAGACTGGGTGGCTTAAACACCAGAAATTTATTTTCTCAGAGTTTGAGAGGCTAGAAGTCTGAGATCAAGAAGTCAACAGAGCTGATAATTCTGAGCCCTCTCTCTTTGGCTTGGAGGAGGCCATTTTCTCCCTGTGTCTTCACATGGCTGTCCCTCTGTGTGCTCCTGTGTCCTTGTTTTCTTTTTTATAAGGACACTAGCCACACTGGAATAAGATCCACCCATATAACCTTATTTTTCTTTAATTACCTCTTTAAAGGACCCATGTCAGATACAGTCACATTCTGACATTCTGAGGGTTAGAATTTTGTTATGCTAATTTGAATTGGGAAGACACGACATAGCTCACAACAATAGGGTTAAGCCCTTTAGAAACAGTTCTATTCTAAAACTGAAAATTTTTCCTGCACTGTTTCAAATTTTTGTTCATTTTATAATTTTTCCCTTTTTCATCAGTTCAACCATATTTGTTCCATTGGATTCCCACCTGCACTTTGTACCAATTATTCATATGCTTTAAATTTCTTTAAATTTTGATCCACATACAAAATTCTCAGATTTGAATTACAGATGTATGGCTTAACTTTTCTATGTATGTCTGCTTAAAGATTCCAATGTACTGATATGAATTTTAATTCTCATACTGTAATTATCTTATGGCAAGCATACCTTAACTCAGCCTCATTAGGTTCTCATTCTATTGTGTAGGTCATATTGCCATTTTTTTCCTTAATCTTAGCCTGTTTTAGATTTAAAGTTTTTGTGTGGTTCACAATGTCTTTATTCATTATTTTATCTGTCTATCTACCTACTTACTTATTCCAATTTGAGGTGGTTTCTCATTTTCTTTTAGAATTTTCTCCTTATACTATAGGAGATAGTATTAAGATACATTATTCTGGTGTCCAGGTCAGAGTTCCCAATTCCATGTTCCAATCTCTTCTTTGGTACAACCCATAGTGACTTTTTTCCCCTTTTTAAGATGAGAATTCATCTTTGCAGGTATAATTTTTTCAGCATGCAGGTAGGGATATGGATCATACTTCCAGGGTCTTTTGGACTCTGGCTATTTCACTTTCTAGTCTATAGTTTGAAGGGTGTTAATTTGCATAGTTTCTAGCCCAACTCCCAGTGTCTAACAGGATTCTTTCCATAAGGCTCTGGGCATTTGAAGAATTGTCTCCCATCCTGATGTTGATTAAACTTTGAACCAGTGGGTACATTTAAATAAATCAGCAGTCATCACGCATTGCTGCCAGGAATCTTCCAATCTCCATGTGCTCATAATTCCCTCCCCACCCAGCCCCCCAGGGGATTATGGCTTTAAGGATTTAGCACACAGCTTCAACTTCTCTGAAAGAGTCTTAATATTTATTTTCAAGGAGTTACTTTCTCTAAATATATCTGATAAAGATGAGATAAAAGAGGAGAAGTATCTTTTCAGCCCCCCCAAAATAATATCCCTGCTTAATTTTTCCATTTGGTATAGTGACTGCTGATAACTCCAAGTCCCTCATGGTAACTTGTCCATCACTGAAGGGAGCTGATTCATTAAAGAATAAGCACCCTTCCTGGAGACAGCCAGGGTACAATGACTGATGAGTATGGGGGTACAAAAGCCCTGTTCCCAGTTCAGGACATCTCTGTGGAGCCATCCAAGCTCCAAAGCTGATAACTAAATTACAATTAAACTCATCTCCTTACCTGAACCTATTTCCCTCACTCCCTTGCTGGTGTTCTTCTAAAAATTCTTCTGTCTAAAACTCCTGCATGCAAATTTCCATTGAGGGAAACTTGACTTAAGAAAAATCTTCCTACCTTCTTCCAGCTGGTTGACGTAGTTTTATCTCTGGTGCCAAATGTATGTTTACATCGCCATTTCTTTTCCTCTCAATCCTGTTCTATTGTTGGCATTAGTAAAATTTTTTTCCTGGTATTTAGTAGTAGATGATCTTCTGATTTTAATTTTTACTCTTATGAATTTTGCTTTGGCGACATGCCTTTATGGTATATTAGCAGGATGCCAGATGAGGTTGCTTCAGGTACTGCTAGCTGGTTGACATTTCAAACTCATCAATTCCATCATGAGTCTCCAAATGGTACAAAATATGTGGGGACTCATGGCAGTTTAACACAGTGGAAGTGTTAAGAAGTCCTAACCAGGTGTCAATTTTAGTCATTTTCTTTTGTACTTCTAAACTGTCCATGAGATTTCAGAGTGTGTGAGTAAACCAAACTCCTACTAGTTTATTTCATAGAGATTGTTCTACACTTTAATAAAGGCAGAAAGCTGAGTAATTCAAACTTAAAACTTTAGTTCTAGTAAGTTCCACGTGTAGCCAGCCCTAGGACTTACTGAGTGAAGTGTGGGCTAAGGAATAGTCACGCAGTTCTTCTAAAATACTTTTACGTGTGTACAGAAAGATAAGGCATAATGGCTTATCCAGCTGAAAGAAGGTAGAAAATTTTCCTAAGTCAGTTTTCCTCAATGGCAATTTGCATGCAAGAGCTTTACAAAGTAATCTACTGTGTTGGAGCCTAAGGGGTAAGGAGTAATTAAAATAAAGACCTGGGTTCAAATTAAAACTGCATTGACTAGCTAAATAATTTGGGGCAATTTTCCTAAACATTATAATCCTCCATTTCTTTATCTACAATATGAGAATCACAATTCTTATGTTATTGGTTTACTGTGAGGATTAAATGATATAAGGTAGGTAAAACACCCAGGACAACCATACTATCTTATTTTTATATAATAGGTGTGGGATACATTAGAAACAGGATGAAGCTCAAGGTCAAAAATTGTAGGCATATTCAAGGTCAATCTTTTCACTCTTCCTGGCCTAATTTTTCCATCCTTATACAGGGGGAATTGGGATTGAGTGAGTTTATTATTTCCTAGGACCTTTCCAGCTGTAAGTTTTTATAAACATATACAAGAATATATTTGCATATATACAATTATGCACATTTTTAACAGGACACTGATAAAACTAAAAACCCAGGTAATTTGCCCATAGTCACACAGATAGAAAGTACCAGAGATATAGCTGGAAATTAAATTTTTGTGCTTCAAATCCTTAGTTCTCTGAAATGTATCTTGCTTAGTGTTTATATGATATATTACATTCTTATTGAACAATTGCATATTCTTATGTGTCTGCATTTATCTTTGGTTATTTATTTATTCAGTTGCACAAATTTCAATCATGCCCATCTACCTGGAGGACTTCAAACAATGAGTACAGAATTTTTCAAAATAGGGGACCTTTTCTTTTTCTTTGTCCAAAAGCACACCATTAATAAATGAAGCTGCCATTCTACAATTTCCCTACTCTCCCAGTATGTGAGTTATATGATTTGCTGCATCAGGCAAAACTGTAAGTGACTTGCCTCATTATGTTCTGTCCTGAGATGACAGCACAAGTATCATGGGAGCATGAAAAAATGAGGCAATACATTTGTGCTTTTTTCTTTTACCATTAGTATCAGCACTTTCGTTCAATTCACAATTGTACCAGTGCAGGTGTGTGTGATTCAGGAAATGGCATTTAGCCTATCTAAACCTTCACTTCCCATTTTGAAAGCAGATATTTCAATTAATACTTAATCAATTTATCCTGACCTCATAAAATATCAATTTAATTTTTTTTTTTTTTTTTTTTTTTTTTACTTCTCTTAGAATAAAGGCCAGAATCTTAAGCTTAAATGATGGTGCTTAATCTGGCCCCTGCCAACTTCCAAAATGGCTGAACATGGCCATTTCTCCCTGTTACTCACTATGGTTCAGTTACAGTGACCTTCCTCTTTATCCTTGAAATCCCCAGGCCACCTCCATCTGCTGGACCTCTGCATCTGTGTTTCATGTGCCTGGAATATCCTGGATCCCTTTCTTGCCAACACCTACTTATTCTTCCTGCCTAAACTATTTATTGGAATATATTCTCTGAGCACCAAAACTAGATTAGGTTCTCATTTATAAGCTTTCAAAGCATTCTGTAATTCCTCTTCATAATATTCATAGACCTTTAATTATATTTTCTGTGACTGTCTTCCTAGCTAACTTTACATTCTAAGGTTGTAGATAAAAAGTCTGGCTTGTCCATCCATCATTGCACTCTGATTTTCTTTCCTGGTGCCTTTTGATGAGTGAATGAATAAATGAGTAACAGCACAGTAGAGGGGGAAAAACAGTAGAAAAAAATAGAGAATACTAGAGCACCTAACCACCAGCATCTTCAAAGAGAAAATTAATTAACATTCATTGAATGGCAAGTTTTTAGATTAGCATATCATTTAATTTTCCTAATAACTTGTAGATATTAGGTGAAACTAACTCCATTTTACAGACAAAGAAAAAAAAAGCCCTCGAAGATTATAAATCACCCAAAATCACACAACTCACAAGTAGCAGAGATGAGATTTCAGCACAGCTTGGCCCAAGTTCAGTGTTTTCCTTCTTTCTACTATTTCTTTAAGGCTATGATAACTATAATGAACTGAGCTGCTATCATTTATTGTACATTTTCTAAATGCTAGTGTTTACTCTGAGTGTAATGTTCATTTTCTTACTTAATACTTGCAATAATCCTTTGACATTAATTAATTTTTCAGTTCATAAATAAATCAACCGAAGACTACTGAGTACGAAGGGACTGTGACTTGCCCAACATCACAAATATAGCAAATGTTAGAGCCAGAATTGAAATCCACATCTTCCTGATTCCAAAGCGTATGACCTTAAATGACTATACTGTATTACTTTTCAATAGCTTTGGATCTGTTACATTGATTTCCTTGTTTATTTGTTAGCAAGTTGAGACTCAGTAAGGAGTAATGTCTTGGCCATGATTCCACCAGATTTTATAAAGTACATGAAACATATTCCAGGCAGTAGAGTCAGCAGGATGTAAGCATTTACATTTATTGGGTAACTTCCATGTAGAAATAAGTTATATTTCTCCCATGTCCTGAGACATACCTTGAGTTAAAGACAGGCTTTCCAGGTGTTGTGGGCACTGTGCCAGAAATGATGCTGGAAGTGTAACTTGCATGATAAACAACTCTGTTGATCTAGCTTCTTACATTAATTAGCAAATCCACTCACAGAACAAATGTTTATTGAACATCCACTTGAAACACTTTCTGATAGCTAGAAACCAGTTCCCTCCTCATGGAACTAAATTCTAGAAATGGAAGCAAATTTTTTGTTGTTGTTCAGTGTGAACGAGTCTACAGTCAATTAATCAATAATGAAGTCTACAACATGCCCAGCAGAATGATGTGTTAGACCTAAAACAATATAGGTAATATGGATATGAAAATGACAATAACAATAATAACATTAATAATAATTAGAATTTATTTTATGTCTCTTTTTTTCTTTTAGTAGAGACTGGCTTTTTCCATGTTGCCCAGGCTGCTCTTAAACTCCTAGACTCAAGTAATCCTCTCACATCAGCCTCCCAAAGTGATGGGATTATGGGCATGAGCCACTGCACCCAGCCTATTTGAGTACATTTTGGTTTCTCTCTTCATTCTGTATTCTAGATATTTCAGTGAATAGTAGAGATAACAATTATGAATCTCATCCTAAAGATGGTGGTGCCAGGACTCAGAGAAGTAAAGTTACTTTCTAAAGAATGTCTCTTGGCTATTTTATGACTGAGCCTTTTATGTAGAGCTGGGTACCAGGATAGTGCTGCCAAAGTCAGGTCCTCCTTCCACTATATGAAGATACTCTCTAGACGAGGTGTTTTAACCAATTATAGCATTGATAATTAACATTTATCCTCTCTCATTCTTACTCTTTCTCTATGAAATGCTATTATTTTACTTTTATAAAAAAAAAAAAAACAATAACTGGCCAAGAGAGATGAGTTGACTGTAGCGTCATAAAGCTGGTTAGTAACGGAGCGATAATGCCAGCCAAGGCCTGTGTGACTCCACAACCATAGTCTTTCCACTGTGTTACATTGCCTTTCCAGTAGAAAGTGTGAAATCTGTATCTTTTCAGGACAATAGGATATTCATCAGTTCACAATGGCAGACACTAGCGAATGAATTTCTACACACTGACAGTGCAGATGTGTCATATAAAATGAGTCACAGAAAACTTGCAGAGTTACCATTATTTTGAATAAGTGTTGAGTGAATTATACGGATTGATTTTCAAATGTTAAATCAACTTGCTTACCTGAGATAAAATGTTCAATTTTTATGTATTGTCCATTCTCATTATTACTGTATTTTTATGTAGAATGTTTGAATTTATGTTTATAAAGGCTATAGATGTGCAATATTTTTCTTGTAATGTGTTAGTCTTGTTTTGCTATTGGGACTATTCTGGCATCATAAAAATTTGGAAAACAGTCCTAACTTCTTCAATTCTTTGAACAATTGTGTGTAAAGGTATCATTATCTCTTTCTTAACTGATTGATAAAACTTAGTCTTGAAGAAAATAGTCATATTTTTTGTGGAAAGTTTTTAATTTGAATTAATATCTTTGACAAATACAAGACTGTAAAAGGTTTCTATTTGTCTTTTGTCAATTAAATCAGTCTGAGTTCAACCAGAGAAACAGATGCAGCAGACTATACATATTAAGAGATATATTGTTAGGAATTCTTTTATGTGATTGTGGGGACCAGGAAATTTCAATATTCTTAGGCCACAAGGAAAGACAGACTGTAGCCTTAGGCATAAACTGAAGCTTCTGTCGATGGGGGGATTTTATTCTTTTTTGGGGACACCTCAGGTCTGTTCTTAAAGACTTTCCACTGATTGAATCAGGCCCAGAATGTCTAGAGTACTCTCCCTTATTTAAAGTCAATTGTTCTGGACTTTAATTAATACAAAAATGCATGGGAGTTCCAAGATGGCCAAATAGGAACAGCTCCAGTCTATAGCTCCCAGCGTGAGCAATGCAGAAGATGGGTAATTTCTGCATTTCCAACTGAGGTACTGGGTTCATCTCACTGGGGCTTGTCAGACAGTGGGTGCAGCCCATGGAGCAGGGCGGGGCATTGCCTCACTGGGGAAGTGCAAGGGGTTGGAGAATTCCCTTTCCTAGGAAAGGAAAGCTGTGACAGACGGTAACTGAAAATTGGGACACTCCCACCCTAATTCTGCACTTTTCCAATGGCCTTAGCAAACGGCACACCAGGAGATTATATCCCATGCCTGGCTCCAAGGGTCCCACACCCATGGAGCCTCGCTTACTGCTAGCACAGAAGTCTGAGATCGAACTGCAAGGCAGGTAGCAGTGAGCCTCGGGGAGGGACATCCACCATTGCTGAGGCTTGAGTAGGTAAACAAAGTGGCCAGGAAGCTTGAACTGGGTGGAGCCCACTGCAGCTCCAGCAGGCCTGCCTGCCTTTGTGGACTCCACCTCCGGGGGCAGGGCATAGCTGAACAAAAGGCAGCAGAAACTTCTGCAGACTTAAACATCCTTTGAAGAGAGTAGTGGTTCCCCCAGCATGGAGTTTGAGATCTGAGAACGGACAGACTGCCTCCTCAAGTGGGTCCCTGACCCCCGAATAGCCTAATTGGGAGATACCTCCCAGTAGGGGCCAACTGACACCTCATACAGCCAGGTGCCCCTCTGAGACAAAGGTTCCAGAGGAAGGATCAGGCAGCAACATTTACCGTTCTGCAGTATTTGCTGTTCTGCAGCCTCTGCTGGTGATACCCAGGCAAACAGGGTCTGGAGTGGACTTCCACCAAACTCCAACAGACCTGCAGCTGAGGGTCCTGACTGTTAGAAGGAAAACTAACAAACAGAAAGGACATCCACACCAAAAATCCATCTGTACATTGCCATCATCAAAGACCAAAGGTAGATAAAACCACAAACACGGGGAGAAACCAGAGCAGAAAGCTGAAAATTCTAAAAAGCAGAGTGCCTCTTCTCCTCCAAAGGAATGCAGCTCCTCGCCAGCAACGGAACAAAGCTGGATGGGGAATGACTTTGATGAGTTGAGAGAAGTAGGCTTCAGATGATTGGTAATAACAAACTTCTCCAAGTTAAAGGAGGATGTTCGAACCCACCGCAAAGAAGCTAAAAACCTTGAAAAAAGATTAGACGAATGGCTAACTAGAATAAACAGTGTAGAGAAGTCCTTAAATGACCTGATGGAGCTGAAAACTATGGCATGAGAACCACGTGACGCATGCATAAGCTTCGGTAGCTGATTTGATCAAGTGGAAGAAAGGGTATCAGTGATTGAAGATCAAATGAATGAAATGAAGCAAGAAGAGAAGTTTACAGAAAAAGAGTAAAAAGAAAGGAACAAATCCTCCAAGAAATATGGGGCTATGTGAAAAGACCAAATCTACGTGTGACTGGTGTACCTGAAAGTGATGGGGAGAATGGAACCAAGTTGGAAAACACTCCTCAGGATATTATCCAGGAGAACTTCCCCAACTTAGCGAGGCAGGCCAACATTCAAATTCAGGAAATATAGAGAACGCCACAAAGATAATCCTCGAGAAGAGCAACTGCAAGACACATAACTGTCAGATTCACCAAAGTTGAAATGAAGGAAAAAATGTTAAGGGCAGCCAGAGAGAAAGGTTGGGTTACCCACAAAGGGAAGCCCATCAGACTAACAGCGGATCTCCTGGCAGAAACTCTACAAGACAGAAGAGAGTGGGGGCCAATAGTCAACATTCTTAAGAAAAGAATTTTCAACCCAGAATTTCATATCCAGCCAAACTAAGCTTCATAAATGAAGGAGAAATAAAATCCTTTGCAGACAAACAAATGTTGAGAGATTTTGTCACCACCAGGCCTGTCTTACAAGAGCTCCTGAAGGAAGCACTAAACATGGAAAGGAACAACTGGTACCAGCCACTGCAAAAACATGCCAAATTGTAAAGACCATTGATGCTACAAAGAAACTGCATCAACTAATGAGCAAAATAACCAGCTAACATCATAATGACAGGATCAAATTCACACATAACAATATTAACCTTAAATGTAAATGGGCTAAATGCTCCAATTAAAAGACACAGACTGGCAAATTGGATACAGAGTCAAGACCCATCAGTGTGCTGTATTCAGGAGACACATCTCACATGCAGAGACACACATAGGCTCAAAATAAAGGGATGGAGGAAGATCTACCAAGCAAGTGGAAAACAAAAATAGCAGGGGTTGCAATCCTAGTCTCTGATAAAACAGACGTTAAACCAACAAAGATCAAAAGAGACAAAGAAGGCCATTACATAATGGTAAAGGGATCAATTCAACAAGAAGAGCTAACTATCCTGAATATATATGCACCCAATACAGGAGCACCCAGATTCATAAAGCAAGTCCTTAGAGACCTACAAAGAGACTTAAACTCCCACACAATAATAGTGGGAGACTTTAACATCCCACTGTCAACATTAGACAGATCAATGACACAGAAAGCTTATAAGGATGTCCAGGAATTGAACTCAGCTCTGCACCAAGCAGACCTAATAGACATCTACAGAACTCTCCACCCCAAATCAACAGAATATACATTCTTCTCAGCACCACATCACACTTATTCCAAAATTGACCAAATAGTTGGAAGTAAAGCACTCCTCAGCAAATGTAAAAGAACAGAAATTATAACAAACTGTCTCTCAGATCACAGTGCAATCAAACTAGAACTCAGGATTAAGAAACTCACTCAAAACCGCTTAACTACATGGAAACTGAACAACCTGCTCCTGAATGACTACTGGGTACATAAAGAAATGAAGGCAGAAATAAAGATGTTCTTTGAAACCAGTGAGAAAAAAGACACAACATACCAGAATCTCTGGGACACATTTAAAGCAGCGTGTACAGGGAATTTTATAGCACTAAATGCCCACAAGAGAAAGCAGGAAAGATCTAAAATTGACACCCTAACTTCACAATTAAAAGAACTAGAGAAGCAAGAGCAAACACATTCAAAAGCTAGCAGAAGGCAAGAAATAACTAAGATAAGAGCAAAACTGAAAGAGATAGAGACAAAAAAACCTTCAAAAAATCAATGAATCCAGGAGCTGGTTTTTTGAAAAGATCAACAAAATTGATAGACCACTAGCAAGACTAATAAAGAAGAAAAGAAAGAAGAATCAAATAGATGCAATAAAAAAAGATAAAGAGGATCCCACCGATCCCACAGAAATACAAACTACCATCAGAGAATACTCTAAACACCTCTATGCAAATAAACTAGGAAGTCTAGAAGAAATGGATAAATTCCTGGATACATACACCCTCCCAAGACTAAACCAGGAAGAAGTTGAAGCCCTGAATAGACCAATAACAGGTTCTGAAATTGAGGCAATAATTAATAGTCTACCAACCAAAAAAAGTCCAGGACCAGATGGATTCACAGCTGAATTCTACCAGAGGTACAAAGAGGAGCTGGGAGCATTCCTTCTGAAACTATTCCAATCAATAGAAAAAGAGGGAGTCCTCCCTAATTCATTTTATGAGGCCAACATCATCCTGATACCAAAGCTGGCGGAGACACAACAAAAAAAGAGAATATCCCTGATGAACATCAATGCAAAACTCCTCAATAAAATACTGGCAAAGGGAATCCAGCAGCACATCAAAAAGCTTATCCACCACAATCAAGTTGGCTTCATCCCTGGGATGCAAGGCTGGTTCAATATATGCAAATCAATAAACGTAATCCATCATATAAACAGAACCAAAGACAAAAACCACATGATTATCTCAATAAAAGCAGAAAAGGCCTTTGACAAAATTCAACAGCCTTTCATGCTAAAAACTCTCAATAAACTAGGTATTGATGGGATATATCTCAAAATAATAAGAGCTATTTATGACAAACCCACAGCCAATATCATATTGAATAGGCAAAAACTGGAAGCATTCCCTTTGAACACTGGCACAAGACAGGGATGCCCTCTCTCACCACTCCTATTCAACATAATGTTGGAAGTTCTGGCCAGGGCAATCAGGCAAGAGAAGGAAATAAAGGGCATTCAATTAGGAAAAGAGGAAGTCAAATTGTCCCTATTTGCAGATGACATGATTGTATATCTAGAAAACCCCATCATCTCAGCGTAAAATCTCCTTAAGCTGACAAGCAACTTCAGCAAAGTCTCAGGATACAAAATCAATGTGCAAAAATCACAAGCATTCCTATACACCAATAACAGACAAACAGAGAGCCAAAGCATGAGTGAACTCCCATTCACAATTGCTTCAAAGAGAATAAAATACCTAGGAATCCAAATTACAAGGGATGTGAAGGACCTCTTTAAGGAAAACTACAAACCACAGCTCAATGAAATAAAAGAGGACAGAAACAAATGGAAGAAAATTCCATGCTTATGGATAGGAAGAATCAATATCATGAAAATGGCCATACTGCCCAAGGTAATTTATAGATTCAATGCCATCCCCATCAAGCTACCAATGACTTTCTTCACAGAATTGGAAAAAACTACTTTAAAGTCCGTATGGAACCAAAAAAGAGCCCACATTGCCAAGTCAATCCTAAGCCAAAAGAACAAAGCTGGAGGCATCACGCTACCTGACTTCAAACTATGCTACAAGACTACAGTAACCAAAACAGCATGGTACTTGTACCAAAACAGAGATATAGACCAATGGAAGAGAACAGAGCCCTCAGAAATAATACCACACATCTACAACCATCTGATCTTTGACAAACCTGACAGAAACAAGAAATGGGGAAAGGATTCCCTATTTAATAAATGATGCTGGGAAAACTGGCTAGCCATATATAGAAAACTGAAACTGGATCCCTTCCTTATACCTTATACAAAAATTAATTCAAGATGGATTAAAGACTTAAATGTTAGACCTAAAACCATAAAAACACTAGAAGACCTAGGCAATACCATTGAGGACATACGCATGGGCAAGGACTTCATGACTAAAACACCAAAAGCAATGGCAACAAAAGCCAAAATTGACAAATAGGATCTATTTAAACTAAAGAGCTTCTGAACAGCAAAAGAAACTACCATCAGACTGAACAGGCCACCTACAGAATAGGAGAAAATTTTTGCAATCTACCCATCTGACAAAGGGCTAATATCCAGAATCTACAAAGATCTTACAGAAATTTACAGGAAAAAATCAAACAACCCCATCAAAAAGTCGGCAAAGGATATGAACAGACACTTCTCAAAAGAAGACATTTATGCAGCCAACAGACACAGGAAAAAATGTTCATCATCACTGGCCATCAGAGAAATGCAAATCAAAACCACAATGAGATATCATCTCACACCAGTTAGAAAGGCGATCATTAAAAAGTCAGGAAACAACAGGTGCTGTAGAGGATGTGGAGAAATACAAACACTTTTACACTATTGGTGGGACTGTTAACTAGTTCAAGCATTGTGGAAGACAGTGTGGCAATTCCTCAAGGATCTAGAACTAGAAATACCATTTGACCCAGCCATCCCATTACTGCGCATATACCCAAAGGATTATAAATCATGCTGCTATAAAGACACATGCACACGTATGTTTATTGTGGCACTATTCACAATAGAAAGACTTGGAACCCACCCAAATTTCCATCAATGATAGACTGGATTAAGAAAATGTGGTACATATACACCATGGAATACTATGCAGCCATAAAAAATTATGAGTTCATGTCCTTTGTAGGGAAACCATCATTCTCAGCAAACTATCGCAAGGCCAGAAAACCGAACAGCGCATGTTCTCACTCATAGGTGGGAATTGAACAATGAGAACACTTGGACACAGGTTGGGGAACATCACACACCGGGGCCTGTAGTGGGGTGGGGTGGGGAGGGATAGCATTAGGAGATATACTTAATGTAAATGACGAGTTAACGAGTGTAGCACACCAATATGGCACATGTATACATATGTAAGAAACCTGCGCGTTGTGCACATGTACCACAGAACTTAAAGTATAATAATAATAAAAAAATGCATGGGAACATTTTGATTAGCATTTGATTGGATAACTGAGGACTGCAGCCCAGTCAAGTTAAACATAAACTGATCATCACTGCCTATCCTTGGTCAACTTTGCACCCATATACATCTCGTTAAACCATACATAATCTCCCATTAAAGACAATACCAAAGTTGTTCTTCCACCTAACGTGACATAAGTTTCCTGTTTACAACTGAAAACACGTTATTCTTTTTCCTCTAAAGAGGATGTAAAGTTTTTAGGTAATTTTTCACCCTTCTCCTATGACACCCTATTAAATAAATACTGTAAAATAAAGGTAGCTATTTTTAATACATTTTATGTTACATGATAAGGGTATAAGAAGGAAGAAAATATTATATGCATACATACACATATCCATAACAAAATAAAAAGGAAATACTTATAATTATTATAGTCCTTATTTCTTCAACTAACTGCATGGTGATAGTGTGTGTAACTATTACTGTAATTACGTACTTTATATTCTCTTTTACTGCAGGAAGCTCCTCAACTGGTCTTGCTTTTTGGCCTGGTGGGGTAAACCAAATCTTCATTCTAAAGATTCTGAGCCATTAGGTGTCCTGTTTAAATTGGGATATTATAGTTTTCCATTAGCTTTAATCACAAGATATGGTAATATTAAGAGACATCTAAGAGAGCTCCTGTATTCTAGACATACTCTTTGCAGTCCAATATCCCCTTGGTAATCAGGATCAATTACCCCAGAGAGTACATTCATCCACTTCTTTACCGGTTAATTTAGAGACATAAGGAGCCCAAAGTGGCCAGATGGTAGTCTCAACTTCCAGTTCAGTGGTTGTTGTGTCTCCTAGTGGAAGCATTTCCTTTTTTGGAGCTAAAACTTATAGACCAGCAGAACTAAAAAACAGGAATCAACAAATTTCACTATTCAATCTTTAGGGGTATCTGCTAGTGGAGGCAATCTCATATCCACTTCTTGATTCCTGGACCCATGAATCCTGACTATGGGAGAAATAGCACAATTTATTAGATGCTGATTCAAAGGATATGCAACATACTGATAGACACAGCTCCAGCCTTGAACTCTTGCCACATAGTGGACTGTGTAATTGACTCTTCAAAAGGCGATCCTGTTATATCAAGACAGCTGAAGCAGCTGCTTCAGGGTGATGGAAACATAATAGGAATAGTGAATTCCCTGAGTATGGATTCATTGCTGCACTTCATTTGTTGTGAAGTGAATTATTTGATTAGAAACAATGCTGTGTGGAATACCATGATGATGGATTAGGCATTCTGTAATCCCATGGATGCAAATTTTGGCAGAAGCATTGCATAAAAAATCTATATTCAGATTGAATATCTATTCTAACAAGAAAAAAGAGCTTCCCGTTTTATGATGGAAATGGTACAATGTAATCAACTTTCCATCAAATAGCTAGCTATTTCTCTAAGAAATGATGCCATATTAGTGACTCATTGTTGGCCTCTGCTGTTGGCAGATTGGACACTCAACAGTGGCTGTAGCCAGGCAAATCTTGGTAAGTGAAAGTCCATGCTGCTGAACCCATGCATAATCTCCATCCTTGCCACCATGGTTAGTTCGCTTATAAACTTATTAGGCAATGATAGAATGGCTGGGTTAAAAAACTGAGTGATATCTTTAGTACAAATCATCATATTCACTTGATTATCAAATTCCTCCTATGTTAAAGTCACCTGTAGCAAGCATTGACATAGGATACAAATATCTTTGTATTATTTGCCCCTTGATGGACGTCTTTCTGCATATCTCTTCCTCTGACATCCTGGGCACCAATTTTCCAATTGTGTTTCTCACAATTTTTTTGGCCTTCCAGTCAAACCATTGACCACAGCCAGTGAATCAGCATAGATAGGTACCTCTGGCCATTTCTTCTTCTAGACAAAATTAACAGCCAGATATACTTCTTGAAGTTCTGCTCACTGGGTAGGTTTCCCTTTTCCTCTGTCCTTCAGGGTTGTCCCAGAAAAAGGCTCTACTGCTACAACTGTCTGCTTCTAGGTGGTGCCTGCGTACTGTGCATAACCATCTGTAAATAAGGTCCAAATTGTATCTCTCGTAGTCAATTGGTAATAGAGAACTCCTCATGAGGCCATAGGTGCAGGTTGGGAGAGATAATGTAATTTACCAGGAGCAGGGACTATGTGCATTAGGCCAGTTCCTCATGTATCTTACTTGTGTCTTCAGGTACTGCTTGAGCTTTTCCATTTGGTAAGGGAGTGCTGCTGTGCCCACCCAACTTTAGCGTGGGGAGTCTCACGACACCCTGTTCGTGATGAACAGCTAAGTTCAAAAGATAACTTGTCTCATGGTTAAGCATTTGATCTCTACTAAGGACCAATAGCAATTTAAAAGTTGTTTCTCAAAATGAGGGTAATTATCCATAAAAGATAGCACTCAAAAGGAAGAATATGGTGCCTGCAGTGTCCAAGGGGGTTCGCTAGATATTGTGCCTCTTTTGGGGTCAGTAGGGGCCAGATGCAACAACCTTAAGAAAACATATCTTAACACGTCTCCACATACCTGGAATCCTAGAAATTTCACTGAGGTAAAAGTTTCCTTAAATTTTAGTAGTATTTATTTCCCAACATCTGGCAAATATTTTTTACCAACATTTCTAGAGTAGTTGCTATATCTTTTTCACTAGGTGTAGTCCCTCATAGAAGCAAAAGATAATCAAGGTTCCTGTGGGCTAGATTATGACATAGGGCTGGGAATTTGATATACCCCTGAGATGGGAGAATCAAAATGTATTGATGACCTTTCCATGCCCATGATGGTCTTTAAAACAAATATCAATTTTTAAAAAGCATTTTCCAGATAAATAGCATATCAGGTACCAAGCAATGTGATAATTTGTTCAAGCAACAAATCCACATTTGTACCAGCAGCTGCAATTCGAGTCACCACCAAATTAACTATGATAATCTACTGTCATTGTCCAACATACATCTAGTTTCTACACAAGTCAAGTGGGTCAACTGAATGGGGACGTGGTGGAAATCAACACATTAACATCTTCAAGTACTTGACAGTAGTAATAATGTATGCAAGCCCTTCAGACATAACGGTATTGCTTTCGTTTTAGTTTTACTATTTTTATAGAGAGAAGCTGTTCTAGTGACTTCCACTTAGCTTGTCCCACTATAATAGTACTCACTTCAGAGGTTAGAAAACTAATGTGGGGATTCTGCCAATTGCTGAGTATGTCAATTCCAATTTTGTATTCTGGAACTGAGGAAATGAACACAGGATATATTTAGAGACCCACTGTGCCTACTGTGAGATGCTCCTGAGCTAATACTCTATTGATCACCTGACCTCCATAAGCTCCTTCTCTGACTGGTGACCCACAGTGACAATTTGAGTCTCCTGGAATTAGGAAGTAATTAAATTACTAACTTAAATTAGTAATTTAAATTAAAATACTGCTTTGCCTTTTCTGTTCATATCTCTTCACACTCAGAGCAAAATCACAATGAAAACAACATACATCAAATCTGTAAGCATAAAACATATTCCATAAAATGCTTTATGGAAATCTATATTGCTAAATATATATACTGGAGGAAAAGCTGAAGATAATAATTTGATGAGCTAAATCACTAATCAAGAAGTTTGAAAGTGAACAACAGAATAAAGGCAAACAATGCAGATGAAAGGATAATAAAGATAAAAGAACTAGCTATTGGGGTTCAGTGTACACTATTCCGGTGATGGGTACACTAAAATCCCAGACTTCACAATTATAGAATTAATTTGTATCGCCAAAAACCGCTTGTACCACTAAAACTATTGAAATTTTAAAAAACATTAAAAAAATTGAGAATATTAAGAAATTCAAAAGTTGTCTTTTTTTTCTTAAAAATATAAGAATAAAAAATAGGTAAAATATTGGCATATGTTTAATATGTATGTTTGGTACATGAATGTCAGTTCATTTTTTTCATATTTTTACATTTGATATGTTTTATAACTGTAATTTTTAAGTGAGAAAAGGGAGACAGCGTAAATATTTTTCCTGTTCTTCTTCCTTTATTTTTAACAAATTAAAGAATTAAGAAAATAACGGAAACCTCAGGTATGCTATCCTCAATGAAAGGAGTGTTTCTGTATGAGGTTAGACAGAGACATGAGAAAGAGTTTCTGACAGAATAATATAATTTAAATTAGTTTTCTTTATGTAATGAAAAATAATAACTTTGTCACTCTATTCCTTTTTGTCTTTGTTGAGGAAAAATACATACATTTTTTTAATTTGGAAGATTGCATTGTTTACCACGAACTGCTTTTCTGACTGGTTTGATGACTAATTATCCATTCTGTTCTAATATACTATACTGTACAGTCAGTTTATCTCCATTCTCCTGACCCCAACTGAAGCAGCTCAAATAAGGGAGACTCAATTCTAGTCCCAGGTCACTTTTCTTGATTTCAATTATAAATTTTCTTTCTCATATTATTGTGAAAACTTAGGGTTAATTCATGCCACGCGGGGGTGTCATGTTAATTAAATTATTATCATCTGATGTTGTTTACATCTATTCATTGAAAAAAAAGTACAGAATGGTTATTACATGTCTGACACTGCTAAACCATTTGTCAGTGTTTCCTGTATGATATTTGACACAAGGAGACTAATCTAATTTTTCTTTGGCCAGAACAAAGTTGATTATTATTTTTTAAAAAACTTCAGTGTCCTTCCTTTCTTCCTTCCTTCTTTCCTTATTTATTTCTTCTTTGCAGGTTTTTCAAAGCATAGATAACCGAACACTGTCATTTATTACAGAGGAAAACTGAATATAAAGAAGTTTCATATCAAATACTGCCAGGAAGATACATTTAATTACTAAAGTTTATAAGGCCCTGTTTTAATGGAGTTTCACTCATTTAAAGTGATATTATGTATTGTTTTATAATTTAAAAAATGTTTTTTCATGTACTTTATCATTTCAATTCAGTGTTGAGAGGCAGATACATATCTCTATCACAAATGAGAACATTAATTTTCCATGCTTTAAAATGTACACATTTATATTGTTTTCAGTAGTAGAAGTAGGACTCAAGCCCCAGGGTTGCAATCTAGGTCCTGCGTTTTACCCATAACACATTATTTTTCATGCAAGGGACCTTGGGCCCAGGGTGGAAGCAATGTTTATTGGAGGAGGCTTCTGTCATGCCCTCAGTGATGTTTCCAGATGAACCTTTATGTTACATAATGTATTTTAGGGCTTTAAAGTTCTTTTGTGGTTTAGAGAAACCAAGAGACTTAAACTGTTAAAACAATTTTAAGAAATATATGTACATTCTAAGACCATTTAAACAGAATGTGAATGTCTGGAAAATAAAGATCTTGGTCTTCACACCAATCATTCTTTCCTCTCTAATTTAATCATGGGTAGAAACTTCTGGTGTATCTTTCTAGAGATTTAATTTATCAATCAATCGTTTATTTATTTATTTATTTATTTATTTATTTATTTATTTATTTATTTTTGAGACAGGGTATCACTCTTGTCACCCAGGTTGGAGGGCAGTAGCACAATCTCGGCTCACTGCAATCTCTGCCTCCCAGGCTCAAGTGATCCTCCCACCTCAGCCTCCTGAGTAACTGGGACCACAAGCATGCATCACCATGCCTGGCTAATTTTTTTGTATTTTTGGTAGAGATGGGGTTTCGCCATGTTGCCTAGGATGGTCTTGAATTCCTGAGCTCAGGTAATCCACCCACCTCAGCCTCCAGAAGTGTTGGGATTACAGGTGTGAGCCACTGTGCCTGACCTATCAATCTATTTTTTTAAATGCAGTAATTACTTAATGAGGACATGTTCTTAGAAATGCATCATTAGGCAATCTTCTTGTTGTGTGAACATCATAGAGTGTATTTACACAATCTGTATGGTAAAACCTACTACACCCTTGGCTCTATGGTATAGCCTATTGCTCCTAGACTACAAACCTCTACAGAACACTGTGTACTGAATATTATATACTGAATACTGTAGACAATCATAAAACAATTGCATTTGTGCATTCAAACATATCTAAACATAGAAAAGGTACAGTAAATATATAGTATGAAAGAAAAAAAATGGTATGCCTGTTAGGTATGTACTATGAATGGAGCTTGGAGGACTCAAGGTGAGTCAGAGTGACTGGTTAGTGAATGTGAAATCCTCAGACATTACTGTATACAACTGTGGACTTTATAAATTAGTGTTTATAAAGTTTTATAAATGTAGGCTATACTAAATTTATAAAAATTTTTATTTTTTCAATAATAAATTAACTTTTGCTTACTATAACTATTTTGCTTTATAAGCTTTTAACATTTTTGAAATTTTTGATTCTTTTTAAATAATACTTAGCTTAAAACAGACATTACAATGCTGTACAAAAATATTTTCTTTCTTTATATCCTTATTCTATAAGCCGTCTTCTATTTTATTTTTTTTTTACTGCATTAAAAATTAAGACAGAAACACGCAGATTAGCCTATGCATATACTGGGTCACTATCATCAATATCACTGTCTTCCACCTCCACATGTTTTCCCACTGACTGGTCTTCAGGATCAGTAACACACATGGAGTTGTCATCTCCTATGATAACAATGACTTCTTCTGGAATACTTTCTTTAGGATCTGCCTGAGACTGTTTTACATTTAACTTGTATTTTATAAGTAAAAGAAATATACTCCAACGTAACAATAAAGGCGTAGTGTATTAAATACCTAAATCAGTAGCACAGTCATTTATTATCATTATCAAATATTATATACTGGACATAATTGTATGTGTTATCCTTTTATATGACTGGCAGGACAGTAGGTTTGTTACACCAGCATCACCAAAAACATGTGAGTAATGCCTTGTGATACAATATTATGAAAGCTACAACTGTCACTAGGAAATAGAATTTTTTCAATTCTATCATAATCTTATGGGACTACCACTGTATATGCAGCCTGTCATTGTTAGTCAGAGCCTGACTGCATTTTTATCACGTGTGTGAATGTGTATGTGTCCGTGTGTGCTTAGCATGAATGTACTTATTACATGTTATTTTTATAAAAGAGGCCATATATTGCATGCTGTTTTTTACCTTATTTCTTTCAATTAATATATTTTGAAGACAGTTTCGTACTGGGCCGTGGTTTGTGAGGTCAGTCTCAAATCACCATTATGGCTTGACTTGCTCTGGCCTTGGTCCTCCTTATTGTTTTCTGCAGAATCATCTAATGTTGTTATTTGTAGGTTATTTCTAAGACTTTTCACTCTGGGGATCAAGGATGAGTTCTCCCCAATATGGCCCCTACTGCATCCGTGGTACCATGTGTTTGTAGAGTCATCTGTGTGTACTTTATATCCCAGGGGAGGGTTTTTTCCTTAGTCCTTCAGTGGTAAATTTCATATTTCTTGTCCCAATTTTTTAATATGTCTAAGGGTCCTTGGGCAAAGGAGCCATTACTAGATGCTATGGACTGATTTGTGTTCCTCCAAAAACCATGTGTTGAAGCCTTAATCTCCAATATGACTCTATCTAAAGATAGGGTCTTTAGGAAGCAATTACATTTCAATGAGCTAATAAAAGTGGGGTCTTCAGTCAATAGGACTGTGGCCTCATAAGAACACCTCTCTCTTTCTCTGAAAATACAGCAAGAAGGTAGCCAACTACATGCCAGAACAGATCCCACAATAGGAAATTGATTGAATGTCACTTTGATCTTCAACTTCTATCTTGTAGAACTGTGAAAAAATAAATATTTGTTGTTTCACTCACTTAGTCTATGATATTTTCTTATGGCAGCCTAAGCTGACTGGGGACTGGGTTGCTGCTGTAACAAATACTTAGAAATGTGGAAATGGTTTTAGAACTGGGTAATGGGTAGAAGCTAGAAGACTTTTGAGGCATATACAGGAAATTCAAATGTTAAGAGTAATTCCGGTGAGGTCCCAGATGAAAATAAAAAACATGTTATTGGAAGCTGAAGTAAAGGTGATCCTTGTTATAAAGCAGTAAAGAACTTGGCTTAACTGTGCTCTAATATTTCGTGGAAAGTACAACTTGTGAGCAACGAAATTAGAAATTCTAAATAAAGTGTTGATGAGTGCCTTTATTTTTCCTGACTACTTAGAGTAAAATGTGAAAGGAGAGTGATGAGTTGAAAAAAAAATATATTATTCAAAAAGGAGCCCGAAGTTGGAAATTTGGAAAATTACCAGCCTATCCATATTCCAAAGAGTGAGAAAGTTTATTCAGAAGAAAAAAACAAGGGTGTGGCTGGAAAAATCATTTGACAGAGATGATGGATATGATTAATGAATTAATCAGCCATCTCAGCTGAAGCCAGGAATATAGATGGGATTATACCAGCAAATATGTTACCACTCTAAAATAAAGAGAACAGAGAAAATAGATCGGAATGAAGGAAGGCTGCCATACTTTTTGGATTCTACAAAACTGGGACATAGAACTATTTGGCTTGAAGCCTGAACTATTCTTCAAGGAGAGGGAAGAATGACCCAGAAAGCAATTTGGAGATCATCAGGGCTCTCATTCTCACCCCAGGAGGCAAGGCTGTTTCTTCCTCAGTTTCAAAGGGTAAGGCTGCCTCTCTGAATTCAGCAAGCTAGAATTACTATACTTAGTGCCTCAGGGGCAGAGTATCTTTGCAAAGAGCCATGTGGCTAGGGCCCTTTCAGAGAGCTGAATGGGTAAGCTTGTCCCCAAAAAGCTCTGTGGTTGGTGTTGTCACCCATGGTCCTGGAGAGCAGAATATCAAACCAGAGGGGATTATTCTTGAGTCTAAGATCTAAAATTTGCCTTTATTGGGTTTAGACTTGCTTGTGACCCACCAGTCCTTTTTTTCTTTTAATTTCTCCCTTTTGGAATAGGAATGTCTTTCCTATACCTGTCCTACCACTGTATTTTGGAAGCATATAACTTGTCTGGTTTCACAGTTTTGTAGCTGGAGAGGAATTCTGCCTCAAGAATAATTATACCTGCGGCTCACCTTTATCTAATTCAATGATAGTTGGATTAAACCTTTTGAACTTAGAGTTGATGTTGAAATCAGTTAAGACTTTGCAAGCAGTTGGGGTAGAATTAATGCATTTTGCATCCAAGAAGGACATGAATTTGGACTGGAATGCAGAAGCAGAAAGCTATGAGTTGAATTGTGTCTCCTGCCTCAAGTTTATATGTTGAAGGCCTAAATGTAACTGTGTCTGTAGATAAAGTATTCAGGAAGTAAATAAAGTAAGAGAAGATTATAACAGTGGGGCCCTAAGGCTATGGCCTTATGAAAATTATTGGTGGTATGTACAATGAAGTTGCAATAATGAGGTAAGAAGTTAAAAAAGTACTTTGCTATGGTGGCTCACGCCTGTAATCCAGCACTTTGGGAAGCCGGGGTGGGCAGATACCTGAGGTCAGGAGTTCAAGACCAGCCTGGCCAACATGGAGAAACCCTGTCTTTACTAAAAATACAAAAATTAGCTGGGTGTGGTGTCACATGCCTGTAGTCTTAGCTACTCGAGAGGATGAGGCAGGAGAATAGCTTGAACCTGGGAGGCAGAGGTTGCAGTGAGCCGAGATCACGTTATTGCACTACTGGCCTGGGCGACAGACCAAGACTCCATCTCAAAAAATAAATAAATAAAAAATAAAGTACTATGCTAAAAATAAAGTTTATTCGGGAACTAAAATTTACAAATCCTTGTTTGTAAGGAGATAGTTCCCTTTATCTTAATCATGTTCATCTTAGTAGCACTGAAGTGGCCCTTTCTATACCAGGAATACTCAGATATTTTCAGTACATACTCCTACTAGTAGTGGAAAATGAAGCCACATCCCAATAGTTCTAGGCAAAAAGCTAGATGTGTAAGTAGCTTATGTGAGGTGGAAGCTAAAATCCTAGCTTGTTTATTTTAATGCATATGCCATTCTCATTCTCCTTCTTAATATGTCTGCATTTGTTTTTACATGAAATAACATTTTAATTTACTTATAATGGGATAAAATTGGTGCTTCTAACAGATAGAAAAATATGCTGTGTTTATCCTGTACTTTATATGTGGCCTTCCCTTGCTACTATCCATCCGCAGCATAATGTTGTGTATCTCCTGGAGGCATGCATTCTGGCTCGAGAAGTCTTGTAAAGGAATTCCAACAGGCTTAGAGGAAAAGAAAGCCTTTTCTTTGCAGAGAAGGACATTTTACTGGCATCTTACAAAACTAAAATACAAAATAGATTACACTACCTTTCTAGATTCTTGCCAGAGATACTTCTTCAAAATTTTCCATTCTTCTGACTTTTCTCCTAGTACAGCAGTCACAATGATGGAGCTTGAATTTAAACAACAACCCCCTGAGACAAAGCACTGCTTGAGAGGGATGGAATGAAAAGAACTGAAACACAGAAATTATCTGAAGCCCTGGAGCCGCTGCTACTTGTCTGAATCAGTTTCCAAGCACAGACATGGGCAGAAAGCTCTTTTGTCATTTGAACAAGAGCCAGAAAGTAAGTTGGCTTCAATTGTACTAATGCCATTCATCTGTTTTGAAAGTTCCACTTTTCAGTGGCTTTTCAGTATTGGTGTGCTGATGTGTATGCACAGGATTTAATGTGATCAGAAGGACTGGAATGATTTGCTCAAGCAATGCAACGCGTATTCTTTGTCATTGTATAACCTTCGCTCAGTGTCTATATCCTGGAAATGCAATACTGCAAATATTCCTCACAGAAAATTATTCACAATACTATAGTGCATACTCATCTATTTCAGTTATATCTAGCTTATAAAAACTGCCTGACATTTTTCAAAACTAAAAATGATGATAATTTAACACAGTTAATTTTTTATTAGTTATGGCAGAAAATAGGTAATGTCTCAGTGTGCTGAGGGAAATGTGTATTGTCGTGTTGTGATGATTATAAGTTGTGAAGTCCTCGTAATTCTCTTTCTAACCTTGAGCGTGATAAGCATTTGGTATCAAAACTAGATAGGCTACAGAGAATTCTCGGTCATGCTAGGAAAATTTTCTCTCTTTGTTCCTGGTTCTC
This sequence comes from Pan troglodytes, assembly GCF_028858775.2. NCBI lineage: Eukaryota > Metazoa > Chordata > Mammalia > Primates > Hominidae > Pan > Pan troglodytes. The sequence goes on from NC_086015.1 coordinate 38,938,230, forward strand.
AAATTGAAAGGTTGCATCAGGTTGAGGAATGAGGAGCAACTTATTTTGCAGAGAAGTTGGAACATCTAGATACAACATGTACGCAACTATCCATTCAACCATACATTCTTCCATCCATCCATGATTCCATTAATTTATTTTTTCATATTAAACAGTTTATTGAGGCCAGAAAAAATTACTCCTTCTCTCTCACATAATATAAACAACTTTCCAGGCTAATTCCTGACTTTAAGAACCACAGACATGAAGACGTTTTAGGTGTCTAAACTTTTTTTTAAGCAAAAGTAAAATCTGTAAAATCACTAAAAATTGATAGAACTGATTTATTTTATTTTATTATGAGACAGAGTCTCCCTCTGTCACCCAAGCTGGGGTGCAGTGGTGTGATCTTGGGTCACTGCAGCCTCCGCCTCCCAGGTTCAAGCAATTCTCCTGCCTCAGCCTCCTGAGTAGCTAGGATTACAGATGCATGCTACCATGCCTGGCTGACTTTTCCATTTTTAGTAGAAAGGGGGTTTCACCATGTTGGCCAGGCTGGTCTCGAACTCCTGACCTCAGATGATCTACCCACCTCGGCCTCCCAAAGCGCTGGGATTACAGGTGTGAGCCACCATGCCCAGCTGACAGAACTGAATTTTAAAAATAAAACAAAAATGGTATCTTAAAATATATTTGCAATGAAATGCAAAAACCAAACTAAACCAAAACCAACCATTACAAAACTAAGTACATTTTAAAGAGAATTGTTTTGGGAATTGTGTATGTATGCGTCATGTATTCAATACTTAACAGTGGTTGTCGAACTGTTCCCTTGAAACAGTGATGTTAGGCCAGCTGGAATAAAGTTACCTATTCTTAAAATCATAATTTTCATACTTTTTCAATGATGTGAATTATTTATTACCAGTACACAAGGAGATAAATGCAGAAATTAAGAACAGTTGGAAATTTTGGTGGCAAAGTAATTTAATGTTCATTTAACCTAGTAATAAAACTGACTGGGGTTTGCATTTAATTTATCTTTATTTTTATTTAATTTTTCTAATTATTAATTTATATTTTATTTTACTAAAATATCAGTCCATGGTGGACTGGGGATAAAACAAAACAAAGCAATGATAATATGAACAAAAACTACCTTCATCACATGAGTCTGAAGAGCATTGTTCTAAAATTGTCTTGATTAATTTGAAGTTTAGGAAACAAAAGTATATTTTCCAGAACTTCACATTTTCATGGCACAAGCTCATACTCATTCAGAATAATGATTTATTTCCATGCAAGGCCAAAGGTAAAAGTGCCTCCTCTAATATGATCTTAGCTTTAATCACATTTCATATATTCACTTAACAAAGACTACTTAATTTTCTTGTTTTAAATAATTTTACATAAAGAGAATAGTTATTTAAAAGCCATTTTCTTCTCACAAAGTATACCTGACCTTGAATTGACATTACACCACAGCTTATAAGCCATAATGATGCTACGTTTTAATAAAAAATATCTTCCACACTTCCTGACAAAGTAACAAAATCCTTGCTGATACCCATGACACATTGTCTCTGTGATGATGCCAATGAGGGGAGTTGCCTGGTTAAAACTGCAGAAAAATCTGCCATTAGCAGCTCGCTTCTTTGGGTGATAGTGTCCCCAGAGGCTGCTCCACTCACCTGCCATCAAAGGTGTCTGAGGGCCTGCCAAAGCTTTGTCATATATGGGGTGCAGAGAGCCTGAGACCCCTAGGAACCTCTGGGATTTCAAATCAACACTCCCTGCTGATCTATTAGGAGTAGAACCTCACAGTCCTCATTGAATTCACACAAGGGCGCCTCACAAATAAGTCTGTTGCACAAGACCATGTAGGATGACCAGTTTTCAGCCTGAATGTGGAGTGTTTCACCCGGAGAAGTCAGCACTTTTCTAACAAGACTTAACGAGAGTGTCAGTTGAAGGAAGGTGATTGAAGATTGTACTTCAGCCATGATTGTGCTGGAGTGGCTGTTTGAAGTTCAAGGTACAACCATCCCATTCCTATCTTCTCCCCATCCTGTAGAGATCTTCAAAGGGGAAGACCCCTTTGAAATTTGTGGAAGTTCTCCTATACGATCAGCTGAATGGGGTGTAGGACAATATAAAAGATAGGATATCATCAGAAAATAGCAAGTAGGTAATAAAACCAACACAATATGTTCTCCATGCTTTTCCCACTGATATGGACTGACTTGTGTCTGCCCAAAATTTATGTGTTGAAGCCCTAATCCTCAGTGCCTCATAATGTGATTCTATTTGGAGATGGGAACTTTAAATAGGCCATTATTATTTTTTATTATACTTTAAGTTCTGGGATAAATGTGCAGAATGTGCAGGTTTGTTACATAGGTATACATGTGCCATGGTGGTTTGTTGCACCCATCAACCCATTATCTACATTCGGTATTTCTCCTAATGCTATCCCTCCCCTAGCCCCCCAACCCCTGATACGCCCTGGTGTGTGATGTTCCCCTCCCTGTGTCCATCAGTTCTCATTGTTCCACTCCCACTTATGAGTAAGAACGTGCAGTGTTTGGTTTTCTGTTCCTGTGTTAATTTTCTGAGAATGGTGGTTTCTGGCTTCATCCATGTCCCTGCAAAATATTCATCCTTTTTTATGGTTTCATAGTATTCCATAGTGTAAGAACTTAAACAAATTTACAAGAAAAAAAAACCAAACAACCCATCAAAAAGTTGGTGAAGGATATAAACAGACACTTCTCAAAAGAAGACATTTATGCGGCCAACAAACATATGAAAAAAAGCTCATCATCACTGGTCATTAGAGAAATGCAAATCAAAACCACAATGAGATACCATCTCACACCAGTTAGAATGGCGATCATCAAAAAGTCAGGAAACAACAGATGCTGGAGAGGATGTGGAGAAATAGGAACACTTTTACACCGCTGGTAGGGGTGTAAATTAGTTCAACCATTGTGGAAGAAAGTGTGGCAATTCTTCAAGGATCCAGAACCAGAAATACCGTTTGACCCAGCAATTCCATTACTGGATATATACCCCGCAAATTATAAAACATTCTACTATAAAGACACGTGCACACGTAAGTTTATTGCAGCACTGTTCACAATAGCAAAGACTTAAATAGGTAACTAAAGTGAAGAACTTAGGATGTGCCCTCATCTGATGTAACTGGTGTCCTAGTAAAAGGATGTTATTATTGGAGTGGAGTAATCATTTCACTGTGCATATGTATATCAAAACATCATATTGTACACCTTAAATATGGACAGTAACTGTTAATTAATTATTTTTTAGAAGAGGAGATTATGACACAAGGAGATACTCTGCTTGCAGAGAGGAAAGACCATGTGAGAACACAGTGAGAAGCAGCTATCTGCAAGCCCAGGACAGAGGCCTCAGAAGAAACCAAACCTAGCAACATCTTGATCTTGGCTCTTTAGCCTTCAGACATGTGAGAAATAAATTCCTGTTTTTTAAGCTGCCAATTCTGTTGTATGTCATTATAGCAGCATCAGCAAATTAATACACCTACGTATGCTAATTGCAAATGAAACCATGCTTTATTTTTGTGACTCATGTTGTTTGATCTGAAGGATGAACAAAATATAAACACAAGGATGAAGACGTAAATATATGGGTACATGTGTAATGTGAATCTTAGTTACCCTAAGGGGCTGCCTTTGGCCTTCACCCATGTCTTACCTTGTGAATGACCACATACTAAGAAATGGTTTATAGTAAGAGAAATGGTTTATGAGGATTTTTCTTTGTGAGTGGCAGTGAATAGAGAGGGGTTTAAAACTCCTGCAGTTTATGTCAGCAGCTGCAATCTGAACAGAGCATAAAAGATGTGTCATCAATGTAAAGGGCCACGCTTCTTGTTTAAATGGTCTTTCCATTTCCATATTTAGGTTGCTAGTATTTTTTTCCTCATTTTCACTTTTGAACAATCAAAAAATGCATCATAGTTATTATGACAAAAGAAGAAAATTTATTTAGGCTTCAGAGGCCATTTATATATTCATCTACTTATTCATTCAAACAATATTTGTTTAGTACCTACTATGCGCTGAGCATTATGGTGATTCCTGGAAACATAGTTCATGTCATTATGAAGATAACTTTCTGAAGTGTCTCAGATGGATATGGGAGTTGAGGAGTGAAGAATTGGCAAGTAATCCATTGAGTAAATACAATTATAATAGATTCTCTAGGAAGAGAATACTGGATGAGAGGCTTTTTATAGAAGATCTAAATAATGAGAATAAAAAGCCATGTGAAGAGCTGAGGGAAGACAGCTCCAGTGAGGGCAGACATAAAAGAAACATGATTCAGCTGGATATGCTCAAGGAATAGAAGTGAGAATAATGTATCTGAAATGGAGAAGATGGAGAATGATGAAAGATAGGGTCAGCCATGTCAGACATAGCCATATTGTTTGTAGTTGTTCTAAAAGCATTTTGCAAGCCATTGAAGAGTTTTATGGAAGCAGGTTAATAGGTTAATTTAATTTTTAAATAACTTTTTAATTTCGCAAATATTCATGACATACTGTCTTGTGGTGATGTTTGTGAGGGGGCTGCCCAGTTAAAACTGTAGAAAAATCTTCCATGAGAAGCCTAGTCACATAGAAGGGCCAAGAGTAAACGATGAGCTGTCTAAATATGTACACTTCACCATTCCTTGAACATCTGCTTTGTATGAAGCCTGTAGTAGGTTATCTGCAGAATTCATTTGAGAAAAATACAACTTCCTGTTCTCAAGGAAATTCCAGCCTCTCTAGGGAAGATGGAAATATGCAAATCACTATTGTTTTGATTTGAGAAATAAAGTTATAAATAGTTTGGGTAATATTTTTTTTTTCAACTGAGACAAGGTATCTGTCTAACTCAGATGGGTAATTTCTTATTTTATCATCAATAATCAACTTATTTATGTATTTTCTTGTTTCTTTTACTATATTTTTACATTATTATCTTATTAGTTCCATGGTGATGACAATTTATATCTAATTTTAAATACTCTATTTTGGATTAACACCAACTTAATAGTATATGAAATCTGTATAGGTCCACGCCAACTCTACTCCTTTGTGATACTGTTGTACACAAATTACATCTTTATACATTATATGGCCATCAACACAGATTTATAGTTACTGCTTTTGCAAGTTGTTGTTAAAATCAGATAGGATTTTTAAAAAGAGTAACAAATAAAAAATAAATTTCTATGTCTTTTATATTTACCTTTTCCAGTTCTCCTTATTTTTTCATATAGATTCAAATTATTCTTTAAGGGCAGAACGTGCAGGTTTGTTACATAGGTATACATTGCCATGGTGGTTTGCTGCACCTATCAACCCATCATCAGATGGGTAATTTTTTCAGTTGCTTTCTCTGGTTCTTCAGGGCATTTATTATTTTCTTTTATTTAGAAAATAGCATAAAAGTAGGCATATAGACCATGGGACAGAATAGAGAACCCAGAAATAAAACCAAATACATATCGCCAACTGATCTTCGACAAAGCATACAAAAATATAAATTGGGGAATAGACACTCTATTTAATAAAGGTGCTGGGAAAACTGGCAAGCCACATATAGAAGAATGAAACTGGATGCATGTCTTTTACCTGATGCAAAAATCAACTCAAGATGGATCAAAGACTTAAATCTAACACCTGAAACCATAAAAATTCTAGAACACAACATGGGAAAAACTCTTCTAGACATCAGCCTAGGCAAAGAATTCATGACTAAGACCCCAAAAGCAAATGTAACAAAAACAAAAATAAACAAATGGGACCTAATTATACTAGAAAGCTTCTACACAGCAAAATAAATAATAATCATAGTAAACAGAAAACCCACAGTATGGGAGAAAATTTTGCAGACTATGCACCTGACAAAGGAATAGTGTCCAGAATCCACAAGGAACTTAAAGAAATCAGCAAGAAAAAAAAACAAATTATCCCATCAAAGAGTGGGGAAAGGACATGAAGAGACATTTATCAAAATAAGATATACAAATGACCAAGAAACATAAGAAAAAATGCTCAACATCACTACTCAGGGAAATGCAAATTAAAACCTCCTCTTACTCCTGCAAGAATGGTCATTTTAAAAAAGTAAAAAAACAATAGATGTTGGCATGGATGTGGGGAAAAGGGGATGCTTATACATTGCTGGTGTGGTGGGAATGTCAATTAGTACAACCTCCATGAAAAACAGTATAGAGAATCCTTAAAGAACTAAAAATAGATCTGCCATTCAATCCAGCAACCCCATTACTGGGTATCTCCCTAAAGGAAAATAAGTCATTATATGAAACAGACACCTGCACGTGTGTGTTTATAGTAGCACAATTTACAATTTTAAAGATGTGAAACCAACCTAAGTGCCCATTGTCTAATAAGTGGATAAATACAATTTTGTATAAATACACCATGGAATACTACTCAGCCACAAAAAGGAATGAAATAATGTCTTTTGCAGCAACTTGGATGGAGGTGGAGGTCATTATTCTAAGTGAAGTAACTCAGGAGTGGAAAACCAAAAATCTGTATGTTCTCCCTCACAAGTGGGAGCTAAGCTGTGAGTACCCAAAGGCACATAGAGTGATATAATAGAATTTAGAGACATAGAAGTGGAAGGGTAGGAGGAAGGCTAGACTACATATTAGGTACAATATGCACTACTCAGGTGATGGGTGCACTAAAATTTCAGAATTCACCACTATAAAATTCATTCACGCAACAGAAAAACACTTGTAACTCTGAAAACTATTGAAATAAAACTTAAAATAAATAAACATTTTACTGTGTATATTTGAAGTTTATAATGAAGACATAAAAACGGATCAATAGGTATATAAAAAGATGCTCAACATCAGTAATCATCAGGGAGATGCAAATTAAAGCTACTGAGATAGCACCACGCAGCTTTTAGGATGGCTATTATCAGAAAGACAAGAGACAACAAATGTTGATGAAGATTTGAAGAAAAGGGAAACCTAATATACTGTTTGTAAGAATGTAGATTTGTGTAGCCCTTATGGAAACCTGTACGAAGTTTCCTAAATAAATTAAAAATAGGCTGGTTGTGGTGGCTTATGCCTATAATCCCGCACTTTGGGAGGCCGAGGCAGGCGGATCATTTGAGGCCAGGAGTTCAAGACCAGCATGGCTAACATGGTGAAACTCTGTCTCTACTAAAAGTACAAAAATTAGCCTAGTGTGGTGGTGCTCGCCTGTAGTCCCAGCTACTCAAGAGGCTGAGGTGTGAGAATTGCTTGAACCACGGAGGTGGGAGTTACAGTGAGCTGAGATTGCACCACTGCACTCCAGCCTGGGAGACAGAGCTAGACTCTGTCTCAAAAAAACAAACAAACAAACAAAAAAACCTAACATATGACCTAGGATATATATTCTTGATCAATCACTGGTAATGTGTGGTAGGCTCACAGGAGTAAATAGGTTGATATAGTTAGAAAGACTGTAAAATAAAAGACCTTGGATACACTCAGGAACCCAGCAGAGATGGGGATCATTGCTTTCCAGGAGGATGAGTCATCTAATGTGTGAGAAAAAAAAGCTAGGGCTACATAGCCATGTCAAACTTCTCTATACAAGTGAGTCCATGCTAAAGGAAAAGGCTAATTAATTGTAGGTTTCTTTCAGTTAGTTTATTCCAGCTGATTAATCTATCCTTAGTTACATAGCAGTTTAACAGACTTATTAAATACCATTCACAGTAACAAGAGTTCTAAGAAAGGTGTATGTATTACACAAACACAAGGAGAATTAATCACACTTGCATTAACTGTAAAACATGAAATAAAATAGCTACCACCTTGATTGACAAAAAGAGGCGGGAGGATGACATTTCAGAGAGAAGGGCTCTATGATCATTGACATATGTAGAAAAACATATTCAAAATATGCATTAAGGGCTGGAGTAAAAGGTGTATAAACAAAAATAATACATGACATTTATAAAGAGCACGTTACAATCCTCAGATACTATATTTTATATATATTATCCTATTTAGCCTTTAGAGAAACATAAGTGTGTAGGTAATATTATAACTGCACTTTACAGAGAAGATAACTAAGATTAATAAAATTTATATAATTCGCTCAGCTTTTCAACAAAGCTCTAAAAGAATTGTACACCTATGTTGAGGAATTTGAACTGCATTCAGTACTACCCAGGGAGCAATTAAAAGTTTCAAGTAGAACAATAATATGATCAGAGTGTGCCATGGGAAAATAAATAAGGCAGAGAAAAATGTGGTAGATTGAATTGGTTACATTGGACTTGAAAAGGCAAGTCAAGTGGTTTTTTCAGTAAGTCAGTAGGAGAGGTGATAAAGGTCTCTGCCAAAGTAATGACAATCAGGAGAAAAATGAGAGTATGGGTATTAGAGTAATTACAAATGTAGCAATTATGGGATTAATAACAGGACGATGGGTCAAGAGAGGGAATGAATCTAGGTTTTTGAACCCCTGAATGTCTTAGTTGATAGTAATGTCTTTAAAAGATAGGGAAACATCTGTTATATTTAATCTAAAATTTGCATGTCAAAAACACAAAAATATTGCCTGAATCTGCTGTATATGAGAGTAGGATGAACATCCTAGCAAAGGAAGGGTACTATTAATGTTCACCCTCATCTTCACCTCACCATTAGAGAATATTTATGGAGCTGCAACATGGCACAGCAGCTATTTTCTGCAGGTCAGTAGGGGATTGAGATGCAAGAAACACTGCTTGTTTTACTATTTTTATCATTTTCAATTTGTATAAATTTAGGTGAGTGTGGCCAATTATTTGCAAAAGTGACTACATTTATATAATTCCCAATATGCATAATCCTTTGAAATGTGACTAAAGTTCCTCTTATAAAGAGGTAGAATCTATCTCTCTATCTCCTGAGTTTGGGCTGGCTGTGATTTGCTTTGACCAATAGAATGTGGGGGAAATAACTTTGTACCAATTTTGATACTAGGCTTTACTCTCTCTCAAAATTCTCCATCTGCCATGTGAAAAAAGCCTGGGCCACCTGCTGCACAATGAGAGATGTGTTGACCAGGTGTACCTGGTGCCCATCCAACCATCCAGCATGTGCATGAAGCTGTCTTAGACCAGGTAGGCTCAATCGATCTGTCAGCAGACAGCATACAATTGGTGATTCCAGTCACGATCATCCAAGCCTGCCTAGATAACCAGAATTGCCCAGCTGACACATAGAATTGTGAGCAATATAATTATTGTTTTAAGTAACTCAGTTTGGGGATGGTTGTTACACAGCAATAGATAACTAATACACTATGATACATATTAATAGTGTAGAAAAATTTTGAAATTGCTTAAAAGAGAAAAGATAATTAAAATCATACGTGTTCCCATTATATGGTTTGGCTGTGTCCCCACCCAAATCTTACCTTGAATTGTAATAATCCCCACATGTCAAGGGTAGGGCCAGGTAGAGATAAATGAATTATGGGGGCTTGGCTGTTTCCCCCACACTGTTCCTGTAGCAGTGAATAAGTCTCAGGAGATCTCATGGTTTTATAAATGGGAGTTCCCCTGCACAAGCTCCCTTGCCTGCCGCCATGTAAGATGTGCTGTTACTCCTCCTTCACCCTTGAAGTGCCATGATTGTGAGGCCTCCCCCACTATGTGGAACTGTGAGTCCATTAAGCCTCTTTTTCTTTATAAATTACCTAGTCTTCCGTATGTCTTTATTAGCAGCATGAGAACAGACTAATACCGTAAGTTAGTACGGTAGTGGGGCACTGCTGCAAAGATACCTAAAAATGTGGAAGCAACTTTGGAACCGGGTAACAGGCAGACATTGGGACAGTTTGGAGGGCTCAGAACAAGACAGGAAAATGTGGGAAAGTTTGAAACTTCATAGAGACTTGGAGGGCTCAGAAGGCAGGAAGATGTGGGAAAGTTTGGAACTTCGTAGAGACTTGTTGAATGCCCTCAAATGCTGATAGTGATATGGACAATAAAATCCAGGCTGAGGCATCTCTGATGGACATAAGGAACTTGTTGGGAACTGGAGTAAAAGTCACTCTTGCTATGCAAAGAGACTGGTGGCATTTTGCCCCTGTCCTAGAGATCTGTGGAACTTGGAACTTGAGAGAGATGATTTAGGGTACCTGGTGGAAGAAATTTCTAAGTGGCAAAGCATTCAAGAGGTGACAGAACATAAAATATTGGAAAATTTGCAGCCTGACGATGCAGTAGAAAAGAAAAATCCATTCTTTGAGGAGAAATTCAAGCGGGCTGCAGAAATTTGAACAAGTAATGAGGAACCAAATGCTAATCATCAAGACAATGGAGAAAATGTCTCCAGGGCATGTCAGAGACCTTTATGGCAGCCCCTCCCATCACAGGTCTGGAGGTGTAGAAGGGAAAAACAGTTTCATGGGCTGGGCCCATGGCCCCTCTGCTCTATGCAGCCTCAGGACATGGTGCCCTGCATCCCAGCTGTTTCAGCTCTAGCAGTGGCTTAAAAGGGCCAAGGTACAGCTCAGGCCATTGCTTAAGAGGATGCAAGTTCCAAACCTTGGTGGCTTTCACATGGTGTTGGGCCTATGGGTGCATAGAAGTTAAGAACTGAGGTTTGGGACCCCCTGACTAGATTTCCGAGAATGTATGGAAATGCCTGGATGTCCAGGGAGAAGTTTGCTGCAGGGGCAGGGCCTTCATGGAGAACCTTTGCTAGGGCAGTGTAGAAGGGAAATGTGGGGTTGGACTCTTCACACACAGCCCCCACTGGGGCACTGCCTGGTGGAGCTCTGAGAAGAAGGCCACAATCCTGCACATCCCAGAATGGTAGACTCACTGAGGGCTTGCAACGTGTGCCTGGAAAAGCCACAGACACTTAACACCAGCCCATGAAAATAGCCAGAAGGGGAGCTGTATCCTGCAAAGCCACAAGGGCAGAGCTTTCTGAGGCTGGGGGCCCCACCTCTTGTATCAACATGACCTGCATGTGAGACATGGAGTCAAAGGAGATCATTTTGGATCTTTAAGGTTTAATGGCTTTCTATTGGATTTTAGACTTGTATGAGGCCTGTAGCCCCTTTGTTTTGGCCAATTTTTCCCATTTGGAATGGGTGTATTTACCCAATGCCTGTGCCCCCATTGTATCTGGGAAGTAAGTAACTTGCTTTTGATTATTCAGGCTTATAGGTGGAAGGGACCTGGTTTGTCTCAAGTGAGACTTTGGACTGTGGACTTTTGAGTTCATGCTGAAATGAGTTAAGACTTTGGGGGACTGTTGGAAAGGCATGATTGGTTTTGAAATGTGAGGACATGAGATTTGGGAGGGGCCAGGAGCAAAACAACATGATTTGGCTGTTTCCCCACCCAAATCTCACCTTGAATTATAATAATCCCCACACATCCAGGGTGGGGCCAGGTAGAGATAATTGAATCAAAGGGGATGTTTCCTCCATAATGTTCTTGTGGTAGTGAATAAGTCTCAGGAGATCTGATGGGTTTATAGATGGGAGTTCCCCTGCACAAGCTCTATTGCCTGCCACCATGTAATATGTGCCTTTACTCCCCCTTCACCTTCCATCATGATTATGAGGCCTCCCCAGCCATGTGGAACTGTGAGTCCATTAAACCTCTTTTTCTTTATAAATTACCCAGTCTTGGGTATGTCTTTATTAGCAGTGTGAGAACAGACTAATACATTCCACTTAGTTCAACTCTGTTTTGGTATGATTAAATCTTTTCACAATTATATACTCACAATAAAAATGTGATAAGACTTTCTATCCTTTTTTTGAAACCTTATTTTTTCACTTAACAATATGCATTAACAGCATGTGTCTTTCTGTGAGAATGAATACGCTTATACACGTAGTTTAGCACTTACATATAAGTTCACCCATGATCTGTGAATAGACATCTGGAATTCTTTATTTGTGTTATTCTACACTGAGTGTAATTTTTCTGTCAAGCATCTTCTTTGACAGAAAAGGAAGATGAGATAATATATATATTATCTCCGGTTTCATCTGGAGTAGCTCTAGTAGAATTTTTTTTTAATGAAAGGAAAATATAACCTAAGTTATATATTTATTTTTATTTTTGTTGAGATGGAGTCTTACTCTGTTGCCCAAGCTGGAATGCAGTGGTGTGATCTCAGCTCACTGCAACTTCTGCCTCCTGGGTTCAAGTGATTCTCCTGCCTCAGCCTCTCAAGTAGCTGGGACTACAGATGTACACCACCACACTTGGCTAATTTTTTGTATTGTTAGTACAGATGGTATTTCTACATGTTGGCCAGGCTGGTCTCAAATTCCTGACCTCAAGTAATCCGCCTGACTTGGCCTCCCAAAATGCTGGGATTACAGGCATGAGCCACTGTGCCCAGCCCCTAAGTTATAATAAAGACACCAACTTTGGTGAAGCGTGATCCAGTGAAGGTCATTGACTATAATAGCTAGAACATCCAAAGGAAGGAAGGAGCTGACTAATCATTATTTTTCATTTGTCACATCAATGGCAGTGTTTTCTTTTTTAATAGTAAAGGAATGATAGTTTTAAAATACTACAATTTGCCCCTTTGGGATAGTGGTGAAGGCAGAGTCTCAAAGTTGACATGTGACATTAGAAAGAGATTCAGTTTATTTGATCTTTTCTAAAGGATGGGTTTGACATGAATAGTCAAGGGGAAATTACTTTTTCAATAAATGTTTATTAGACACTCTCATGTTTATGGTCTTTCAAGGTGCTAAAAGGAATACAAGTAGGTGGATTGCATGATAAATGAATTGGTTTCATACTATGTACCTCAAATAACATGTTTTACATTGTAACTCTCTGAATTCTCCCTAAATCTCTATGCCAAAGGTCTGACTTTCATGACTTCCATAGGAGAAGCTGATGGTCTAGCTATTATTTTTACACAGCTGTTGTTCTGATGGGAATAAAATACCCAAGGAGAAAATTCAGCCAACAAATAAGCCTTTACTGGGCATACGTTTTTAGTGATATGTTAGGAAGAATAGAGATTCATGAAGCCAAAAGAACATAGGGTCTTTAAAGATTTCCTGTAGATGTGAGAGCATGTTAAAATAGTGAGTGGCCCATTGGTATGCCTGAATGGTTGGCATTTGCCTGAGACATTCATATTTTCTGCCTGACAGCAGAGGGGGCAGGGCCTGTTGTAGCCAGTGTTCCTGACTGTTTTATCTTCAGTTCTGTCTGGGAATAACTTTACACATTTATGCCAGGGTGTAAGTAAGATGTCCTAGTGGGTATGATATGAGGAAATTTGGAAATAATTATTTTGAACTTTGAATTCTATGTTGGAAAAAGAAATAAGTATTGAGAGTCTTGATAAATGTACATAAGTATGTATAAAATGTATATAAGTATGTATAAAAGTATGAAGTATGGGTCTAAATCACAAGAATGAATTCAACCCTGACAATGGAAGGAAAAACAGGAGAAAAAGTGACCCATAAAAGTTATTATGAGCAAATCCAAAACAAAGTAAAATGTCTAAAATAGATTCAAGTTAATTAGTTATTATAGATGTAAATGGGATTAACTCACTAATCAAAAGATGGATATAAAATGATCCAATAAAATCAGATCCACAGACATATATTTAAAATAATAGTACAGAAAAGTTAAAATAAGAAAAAGTTGTGTCAGAAAAATATAACTACAAATTTTGGCTGAGCAGTTTTAATATGAAACTAAATAGATTTTAATGGCAACATTTTTAAGGGACAAAAAGGAATACTCTTGAATGTTAAAGAAAACAAGTCAGTGCTATATGCTGGTTCTTTAAAAATATAATAAGATGTACACATCTCTGAAGAGACTGAGCAAACAAAAAGGATGAGAGAATGAAAATGGTAAAATGCAAGTATTTGAAAAATAGTAAAATATCACTATCAATACCTATATGCTAATGTTTTAAAATCTAAATGAAAAATATAAAATGTTCTGATAATAATTTCAATAGAAAATTAAATATTAAAAATTACAATCTTTTCCTCACATACACATACAAAGGCCCCATATGTCATAGATATGACAAAAATTTTTTCTATCAAATGTTCAAGGAGTAACGAAACATGAAGAGGGAACTCATTATTTCAACATTAAAGGCATTCTATAGGCCAAAATACTTAAAATGGATGGTATTAGTGTAGTAACAAAAAATAGACCAGTGGAAAAAAATAGAGAACCCCTAAAATATGCATATGGTGAAATGGATATATGAGAGAGTTCACTGCACAAACTGTGGCTAAACAATAAATGATTTAATAGAGATATTAAGAAAACTGAGTAAATATACTAATAAAAGTATACTCTCATTCCGACCTCACACAATAAAAACACAGGGCTAAAATGACAGAGTTAATAGAATAAAAATGTTAGGAACTATCTGTAGGACCTTAGAGTGGAGAATGAGTTCTTAAAGAAATCCAACACAGAAAACATACAGGAACAATTGATTAATACATAGAATATTCAGGGAAATATTAAAAATTGTGACGAGAAAAGGGGAATACACACAGACTGACATCCTCACCTTAATCCCCTCACCTCAACAACCCCATCCACAGATGCTACTAGACAATTTAGAGAGGTGGAACTCTAAATGGCAAGTAAAGGCTTTCTCTCTTTCAATATTAATCAAAAGAACAGTAATGAAACAACTAAACATCAGATTATAAATATTAAACTTCAATTATTGCAAATATTTATAAGATAGTGGGAAATAGGAACTTTTGGTTGACTTCTGATGTTAGTCCCTTAGTGATGTTGTAAGTACTTAGTAACATTAAGTACTTATTTGACCTGTCACCTGAGATTTCACTCCACACAAAATCAAACATGTTGATTTTGTCCCCTTTAGGGACAGGCATAAAGATTTTCCTCATTACATTATTTGTAATATATATTACAAATAATATACATTGCTTTGTGTATTGGTGGGCAGGGAGGTGGAATCTGCCTAGGGCAATGGAAATATAAATTATGATAGATGAAATTATGGAATACTCTGCAATAGTCAAAAGCAAATTATAGGTATACATAATAATAATAATGAATTCTAAAAGCATATTTTTGAGTAAAAAGTATGAATATGAACAAGATTTATAGTGTAAAAACATATACATGAAATTACAATACACACACTCATATTTAAAACAACACGGTATGGTTTTCAAAGACACATGCATAAGCAAACATTTATACCAAATACCTATGACATAAAAAAAATGAGAGGAGCCTCAGAATGGGGAAGAAAATGCAATAAAGCAAGAAAGGAAATGTGGCAAAACAAGAAATATCTTCTCAGATGAAAGAATACCTGACATATGTACAGGGAAGTTCATTGATATCACGTCTACCTTGAGTCTTATCCATCCCAGATCAAATTAAGTTTGCCTTGGCTTTCACCTGCTAAAACTGGCAGGGAATCTAATTTCAGTCATTTTTAAAGTTCTCATTCTTGTTACTGTGGATTTACCAGAACCCCATATGCTTCTGTGACCCAACAAAGTTTCTGGACTTTACCTTGACATGGTCACTGATCCTCTAGCTTCCCACCCCTCTGTCAAGAGCTAGACTTTAATTTTTCTTGTTACTACTGCTCTTCTAGATAAATAGGCAGAGACATCTGCTTTCAGTAGTTCTCCCTATTACTGTCAGCAGTTCTTAAAGTAGTCATTACCAACACCTGCTTCTCCATAAAGTTAGGCTCTTTCATACAGTTGGGTACTTCTCTATTTTCAATCTCCCAACCAACCTTCATTAATTCTTCTTCCAGGGTGGCCCAGGACAAATACAGATGAAACTAAATCTTGGAATTATTAAGAATCTGAACCACGTAAAAGAAAACCCCAATTCACATTTGAGAAAGGAAAGAGTGGGGTGGAATAAGAGAAAGAATATCATCATTTTATATAGAAATACCTTATAGCTAACAGAACCTGGCACAAATTAATGTCTTCACGTATCAGCCAAGCACAGATGTGAACCTGACTTCTTTGCTTCAGTACTTCCAATACTGTTTATTATGTTAAAGAAGATGTGTAGGTTTGCAAGGGACTCTATAGACAAAATTTAACAAATGTATTTGTCCTCAAATTTTTTTTCTTGGAGTATATTATAAAACACTATTTTGAGAATTCCAGTATAAGACATTCTAAAACTAAGGAATTGCTTTTCCTCAGAAACTGTCATTGTACCACTAACCTCAACTCAGAAACTGAGCCACACATAAATTATTTGATCACCCAGGATTTTATACAAGCCTTGAAAACAGTCATTCTCTGTAGTGTCTTTCCTGTATTGTATACTTTCAATGAGGAAACAATTATATTTTCTAGTTTTTTTCCAGATACAGTTGAAGAGACTGATGTTGCCACATGGCTAATTAGAAATCAATAATATTTGATTGTATACAATTCACTGGTGATTTGCTCAATTAGCTCTTACAGAAGCATGCTATTCACTCTGATTCCCTCTGTAGGATGTAGAGTCATTTTGTGTTAAGTACAATTCAGGGATAGAAGCTGAGGTTTTCTTATCAGTAAAAGTGTTTTTTCTTCTTATTCCAGCTCTTTACATTAATATTAAGAGAGAGGGTCCCAATAATTGTCAATAATAAATTAGTATTAAAAAACTTTTACCTTATATTTATAATTTTCTTGATAAAGACACAGGCTTTTAATTGTCAGTTTATTCACGTCTACATCAAATATGACCCAACTGAGCAACACATTTGAAGAGAAGCAAGATCAAGTTGAAAGCAAATCCTTTTAAATTTGACTTGTTAGATGATAATAATTTATATTTAAATAGCATATAATTTTTCCAAAACAGTTTTTGTGGAATTCTAGACTGTGGAATTCTAGCTCATCTAAAGATGAGCTTACTTACAAGGAGAAAAAATTCTTCCTGAATGCTTTTCATGGAATAATGAAAAGTTAAAAGAAGCTAAGGACCTACTTTGCCCAATTCAGCTTGTGTTTTTGCTCAGAGACCAAACACTAATAGCATCGTCTGCATTACAAAATGAGTGTGGGGAAGGTGATAAAACAACAACTATATACATTTGTTTAAAAAATCCGTGATTGTCCAAAACCTAAGCAATCATGGTGTAATGAAAAATCATACACTTTTATATTCAGAAAGAGACATTTACAAAATTGAGCACAGCAGTATGATTTTAACAGCTAAAACTTAGAAACTACCCAAATTCCTATTAGTGGTGTAATAGATAAATAAATTGTGGTGTATCTATGCATTGGAATATTACAGAACAATGAAAATGAATGAACTACAAATACATGTAAAAATATGGACAAATTTCGTAGGCTATAATAAATTAACTCACACACAAATATACAGTTGGCCTTTCCTATCCAAGGTTTTCACATCTGTGGATTAAACAACTGCAGATCAAAAATATTAAAAAAAATAAGAATGGTTGCATCTGTACTGAACACGTACATACTTGTTTTTCTTGTCATTATTTATTAAAAAATACAGCATAACAACTATTTACATAGTATTTACATTGCATTACACATTATAAGTAATCTAGAGATAAAGTATATGGAAGATTGTATATAGCTTATACGCAAATGCAATGCCATTTTACATAAGATACTTGAGCATCTGTAGATTTTCGTATCTGCAGGGGTTCCTGAAACCGATTTCTCACAAATACCAATGGACGGCTGTATTTCATACATGAGGTTATATGCGTGCATATGTGTATTCTTGTAGTACAATTTATATAGGCAGGCACAAAGAAATTATGTTTGAAGTCAATATATAAAACTACTTCGGGGAAAAGAGAAGGGAAATGATGATGTGGAGATGACACAGGTAGGAGGCATCGTCTGGAGTACTGGCTATATTCCCTTTTATCACCTAGGTTGTGGTTACAAAGGGTATTCACATTGTGGATAATCCATTCTGCTGAACAGTTATTTTGTGTACCTTCCCTATGAACATCATATATATATATTTTTAATGTTCAAACACCACTAACTCAAAAAAAAAAAAAAAGAGAGAGAGAAAGAGCAAGATTTTCAATTCTGAGTTAGCATCTTTGGCCTTGGTATAAAGTTATTTAACTCTAAGAATCTTGTTTACCTCTCTTAAAATGAATTTTAAAATGGAATTTATTATCACTATCCAAGATTTTGTCACAGGATTTAATGGAATTCTGCATAACAAATGCCTTCCAATGAGTGGGACTTTAATAAAATTAATCAAAGTAATTCCTTCCCCTCTCAACTTTTAACATGCTATCGCAAAAGTACACTGATAGCTATGGGAAGGAATGCTAGGTATCTCTCACGTAAGGAAATAAAAGTGCTCTCACTATTCTGCCATGTGAAAAAATGTGGAGATTCTAAAAGGCATCTGGCCTGAGAAAACAAAGTTCAATACATCGTTCAATAAATCAATAGATTTATTTCATTTTCCAGTAAATTACTGCCAATCTGTTCAGCAGTAGCCAATCAGGAGGCAAAAGGGAGGGCTTGGCTACAAGATTGAACAGATTAAGAAGTCCTGCCCGAGAATACCAATTTGATTCACAGACCCACATGAATGTATCAACTTAATTCATGGATTAGCATTGATCTATAAATGAGCAAAAACTTCATGAATTTGTTTGGATCAAAATCTTCAGTTCCAAGAAAAGTTTGCTCTTTTTTGCATGTTAACTTCATGCATTGACTCTTACCTTCAGGGACATTTCTAAATAATGATGGGTTAACGTGGCAAAAGTCATTGATTGATTGATTGATTTAATCAACAAATATTTTTAAGCATTGATTTTGCATTAAATCACAATTCAAATTTCATTTGGAGATACAGGCCATTATTAAGGCATAACTTAAAAATGCCATTTTCAATTTGCCCTGTAGGTGAATCACATCAGCTTTTTTGCGGTTTTCCATTTGAATAAAACTTACAAGTTGATGTATACTTGGAGCCTCATATACATTTTGAAAGGTTGTTTGATACTTCTTTGTGAAAGGTAGCACAAATATTATTACAATTTCATAGAGAACTGACTTGCAAATATATACATTCTTAGCATACATGTTTTTACATCTATATTTAACTAGAACCAAAGTCTTTTATTTGAATCCATAATCGTGTCAACTAATATATATTCAGAAACAAATAAAAAAATAGAAGGCTTAAAAATAAATACTATCAAAAATCTTGTATATATATATAATCTTAATTTTATTTTTAAATGAGGCAAGGGATAGTGTTAGTACATATTGCAAAATTGGGATAGCCTCTTAGCCTCAATGAAGCTAATTATATGCTTCAAAAGTTTTGTCTTGTTTTGGGTAGACAGCAAAGGCACGTTAAACCAAACTTAGTCTCTTCTTAACATTATGATTCCTGTGAGAACTATAGAGTTATTGGACTATATAATGGCTAATTTATGAATCTCTGTATAATCCTCATATCCCCAGTTACCTCCAAATAACCAGGGTGTCTCTGGCTAATCAAAATGCTTAGTAATGAAGAGATCCCATTAGTGACAGCTCATACCTAATTATTACAATGACTGTGAGAGTGGTATAGTTGTAAGGCTCTCAAGTCAGACTATTGGGTTAATTCTACCACTCTGTTTCTTATTAGTTGTGAACTATGGGCAGTTAATTTATTATTTCATGACTTCAGTTTTATGTCTATATAATAGGATTTACGATAGTGCTTACCTCATATAATTATTTTTGGGATTACATGAGATAATGGATGTGAAATGAAAAGTCAGAAAACTCTGATATTAAGTCCAGCACTTACTTTTGAGTAAAGTTAAAAGGGTAAACTCCCACATGAGCTGGGTTTGGTCTAACATTCTTTTTCTTTAAACTTGTTATTTTGAGATAAATTTATACTTACAGAAAAGTTCCAAAAATAATACAGCGCTTTTGTGTACCCTTCACCCATTTTCCTACCATGTTCGTATCTTGCATAGCCATAGTATAGTTATGCAAACTGAAAAAACATTGGAATATTATTAACAATAATCTTTCTTAGAAGTTGCACTGTGTTTACTTGTTATGTCTTCTTAGCGTTCTCCAAACTGTGACCATTTCTCAGTCTTGTCTTTTATGACTGACACTTTTACAGAGAACAGATAAGTTATTTTACTGAATTACCCTCAGTTTAGTGTTGTCATGATTAGATTGAGGTTATGCATTATTATGATGAATACCACAGACATGATAGGCTTTTCTGAGTGCATTGTATCAGTGGCTACGTTGTGTTGGTATGTCTCACTCCTGGTAATGTTAACCTTGATTACTTGGTTAAGGTAAAATCTGACATAATTCATGACTGAGCTCCAATTTTTCCCATTGTAATAAATAAATATTGGGATGAGATATTTTGAGACTACAAATATCCTCTTTTTTCTTACACTTTTATGTATTTAATTTTAGTATTCATTGGTGGATCTTGACTGAAGCAATTAGTAGTTATCATTATAGTGTTCTAATGGTTAATGTTGATTTTCTTTTTTCACATTTTGTCTACATTTAATACTTGAAATTATACCTCAGGATGAGCTGTTCCTTCTTATTTATGTATTCATTTCCAAAAGTATAAGCTGATGGATTTTTTTCCTTTGGCTATAATCTCATTCTACCATATATGTTCCCCTCAAATGACTTCAAGTTTGGCCATTGGAAACTCTTTCCGGCTTACTCTTGTGCTTGGTTTTGTTTGACATACCCCATTTCCTCCCTCCCTCCCTTCCTCCTTCCTTCCTTCCTTCTTCCTTCCCTTTTTCCTTCCCTCCCTCCTTCCTTCCTTCCTTTCTTCCTTTCCTCCCTCCCTCCTTCCTTCTTTCCTTCCCTCCTTCCTTCCTTCCCTCTTTCCTTCCTTCCTCCTTCCTTCCTCTCTCTCTGCCTCCCTCCCAACCTCTCTCCTCCTTGTCTTCTTTCTTTTTTTCCTTCATAATTGTTTCCTGGCATCTAAAGATGCTCTAAACTCATCTTGGCTTTTTCCCACCCCAATCCTAGAATCAATTACTTCTGAAATAATCTCTTGCTCCGTTGTTAAAGAATGATATGTATAACCCAAGATCCAGTTACTAAGTATACTCTTCAATAATGGGGTGTCATTGCTTCTAAACTCACTCACTGGACACAGAAATATATATACACACACACACACACACATATGCATACTAAGTATACACAAAGAGCTATATTTATTTATAAATCTATGTGCTTTTATATGTTTTTAAGAAAATATTAGTTTATACTCATACATCTGATTCTTATGTAGTGCCAGAAGATCCATTCTAGCCATTCCCCTTTCTTATAACTTCTTTTTTCTGACAATGAGAAGCCTAGGTCTCATTATCTACAGTATATTTGCTCCTATGCTCACTCAATTCTAGTATAGCTCAGAATTGCTAACTCATACACCTGTGAAAAGAAATTCACCGTGTAGTGCTCAGTGTTGACATACAGTTCTTTTTTTCTCTTAAGCTTTACAGCATCCAGTCAGAACACTGTTTTCTAAAGTTAATTAGGTCATCTTTCTTCTTCATGGTTATGGTTATGCAATAGTTTCTGTATGGTTTTTTGGTATGGTCATGCAATAGTTCTGTATATGTCAAGATTTATTTGTCACAGTCCATCTTAGGTTCCCCCTCACATATAGGTTGATTTTTTAAGGTACATATATTAAAATTCAATATTTGTGATGTAAATGTTTATGAGTTTCAACAAAAGCACCATAACTGTCTTATAAAAATAAAGTTCCATATCCTGCAGAATTTCCTTAAGTACTTCCTTCCTAGTCAATCCAACAATTAGAAACAACTGGCAACACTGACCTGTTTCTCATCCTTATGGTTTTGTTTCATTTTCCAGAATGTTATATAAATAGAATGATATAGTATGTAACATTTTGGGTCTGTCTTCTTTCATTTAGCAAAAAGCATCTAGGATTCATCCATGTTGTTATATGAATGAATATTTTATTCCTTTTTAGTGATGGATAGTATACCATTGTGTGGATATATCACAGTTGGTTCAGTTTGTACAGATATCCCAGTTTGCCAACATTTATATTAAAGCATTTAACATATGGATCATCATAATTTTAAATTCCCTCATGAATAGTTCCAGCCTGTGTTTGAATCTAAATCTAATTCACACCTGAGACTGTTGTTCTTTTCTTGTCTTTTTGTATGCCTCATAAATATCGTTGAATAGCAGAAATAAAATCTTATGTAGAATAGTAGAGACTGAGAGAAACGGTTATCAGCTGTGAAAATAGGCATACTTTTTAGTATGAGATTTCAAGTAAATCTGGTTAGGAATTGAGCTAGTTTTTGGTAGGCTGCTTTTACGTTTGCAAACTGTTAACCACCAGATTCAACTCCCTTTAGTAATAACTCATGTTTAATGTTGGGACTGGTTTGACAAATGTCAGCTCCAATCTCAGCTACAGGTCTTCTCTGTGCTGTTCCTCAGAGAGCATCTTTTCCCAAGCTCTTAGCCTTCACCTTCCTCTGTCTGTCCCATCTGTATTCTGATGTTATTTGTTACTGCATGCTTGCTATGTGAGAGTTGAAAGGTAATGATGGGAAAGTGTTTTCTCTTTTTCTGTTTAAGAGAATAGAGACCCCTTTCTTTTTGTTCTTGGACAGATATAGTGTCCTTTGGGCATGGAGGTGTGGTCCATTTCTGTATTTCTCCTTCTCCTCTGGCTGTCCTTCTGAGTTCAGTTCTCATTTCTGACTCTCCACCGGAGATAGGTTTATCTTTTTCCTGCCCTAACTACAATGAGTTTTTATAAGCATGACAAAGATTATAGTATTTAGATTAAGGTATTCTTTTTATAAGAGAAATAAGGAAAACCAATTTCAGTTGAGGGTTAAGTGGAGGTTCCCATCCCCCAGATATGTACTACAAAAGGTGATTTATTAAGACTCTATCCAGTCTTTTCTCTAAACATCAGCTGGGATTCATGAAGAAAGAGCCTACAAAACGGTGCAGACTCCCCAAATGTTGTGGTCACCAGATGTCCCCCTGGCTTCTGCAAACTTTGCTTGTAATAATTAACCAACCACTTTAGCAAAATTCTTCTCACCACTATCTGCTTACACTGACCTTACGTAAGACATTGTTTGGGTCTCTGGTAAACACCAGTCTTTCCCTAGATCTTGACTGCCCTGTAACCTCAGCTATCTGATAGTTATAAGAAAAGTTATAAACTTGTAGTTTATCCAGCATTTCCATTGTTTTAAAGGTGGGAGCATTGTCTTTTTACTACTCTACATCCCTAAGTATAAACTATAAGTTCCTCATATTCTTTGAATGTTAACTTTCTGATAGAGTTTAGGTAAGAAGTGATTTCTAATTAACTGAATTATAATCATTTGAGGGTCACCTGGTACAAAAATAGTATATGATAACACATGGATTTTATGTCATCTCTTTTCAACCAGCATGGATTCTCCATCAAGATATCTCCTCTTTGAAGGGAGAGAGCTGAGAGAATGGGTAAGAAAAGTTAATTTATGCATTCTATGTGATCCAACTTTATAAAGGAATTCTTTGGAGAATCACAGAATCTTGATAATTTTATGATATGGGCATAAGTCCAAAATTCAAGTTATTAAAAACTAGAAGGCTTCTGTATCTCCCTTCTTGGCCTTTGAATCCAGTAAGTTACATCTTCAGTAGCTGTGTACCCCTGGGGTTCAGAGTCCAACTGTACACACAAGGCAGCAAGAAGACAGACTCACACAACAGATGAGAATCCTACTGTAAAGACATAACAGAATGTCTAGCACATGCTGAGGTTTTGGAGATTATTAGAGAGTAGTATTATCAGGATGGCAGTTGTCTTTGCCTGTTATGGCTTTCTCCTCTATTAGATCTCTAACTCCTTGATAAAAAGAGACTGAATTTAATTACTATTGCATCCAAAATTCCAAGCCAATGCCTTGTACATAGTAAGCCAAGGATAAATATTGGTTAACTGCATTACACAAACAATAAATGATTCTCATGCTCAATCATGTTTGCCTCATCATCCCTTCTGAAATATTCATGAAGGCCGAGATCTGTCTTATTCATTATTCTTATTCAATGTTTAATATTACATCTAGAAAATTATTGATACTTAATAAATGTTGCTTTTTGGAAACAGTCTCTTTTGACAAGTTTCTTCGACTTATACACCTTTTATGTGCCAAAAAATGTTTGCTCCAATATTTAAGCCAGGATGGTATTCTAGATTCATCACCAATGAAAAAAAAAATGCAACTCTCATATTTGTTTGGTAGTGAAATGGGTCTTTATTTCTTTAACAATGTGTTATCTCTGTAGACAGAATTACTTGTTATGAAACATGTATATTGCCTTAGGATGGCTCACCCAAGAAGGAAGAACTCTATAAGCCTGCATAACAGGACTCTCAGAAAGAAGTCGTTTACAGATTTCAAGTATGCAGCTATATATCCTCATTAAATGTAAGGTTGGCAGTAGTCAGTTCTACTTCACTGAACTTTTCCCACAATCCAATTTGAAAAGCTCATAAGAATAATTGATACCTAACTCACTGGAGACAGATATTAGAAAAGTTGAAGAACGTAGCATTTATTTTAGATGAGTTTATGACCTAGTGGAAAGAACAAGGAATATACCCTTGAAATGATGTTAGAAGTAAAGTTCCATGGACCGAACAGAAACAAAGTTTGAACTGTATTGAAAAATGCTCAAATGTCTCAAATTTTGATAGTGAGTGGTAAATTGATGCAAACTTTTGACAACCTAGAAACAAAAACACAAGCAAATATGGAAGTACAAGATACGTGAAATCATTTTATGAGTTATGAGATTTTTGATAATGTTTTTCTTTCTTTTGATATTTGTTTAACAAATGATGCAATAGATATTTTACTTTTGAGGGGACATAGTGTCAAGGATTCATACATTTCAGGATAAACAATTTCCCAAATCAAAGGCATTTGGGAATAGATTAAAAGCATTATTATTTTATCAAGCAATTACTCTATGGCAGGTATTTTCCTATGTTCTTTGTCATTATTGTTCTATTTAGTTGTCATAACACTGTAAATTGAAACATTTATTATCATGATTTTAGAGATGAGAAAACTGAGGCATGGAGAAGTTAAACAAGCAAGTAAGGGATCCATGATTTGCACATGACAATCTGAATCTAGTGTCCCTATTTCTAACTATAATAGTAGAAAGGTTACCCTAGTTCACCCCCAGCATTTGGTGGATGGTGGCAGATGACAGGAACCAGAAATCTGTATTTGGGAATTTTAAGGGAACTGACTCCTAAAGAAAAGAAGGGAGAGGAACAGGTGCAGAATTTATGTAAATATTATAAAGAGTGGAAGATACCAACTCACAGCAAATAAGACTTTTTGAGCATAGGCCAGCTGTAACAATTCAGAGGTAGGAGGCAGGAGGATCCTGTGAGATCCTCTAGCCCAATAGGTATACAAATTCAGGCTTTTAGTGGTAAAAGTATTTTGGAAGATTTCACTACTTTGGGGTGTAGAGATAATTTGCTAGATCCCAGCTAGCTCCTTTTGTAGCTTCTTGGATTCAGACATGCTATGAGGTATGGGAGGTGGCTGATTATCAAAAACAAAATAAAAACAAGCTTTTAAAATCAGGCATAAGAATCCAGAAATAAAGTTTGTGCAACTGAAAATTACGGTTATATTATTCACACATCATATTCTTTCAAATTTTATATTGATTTGATACAATCTCTTACTTACTGTATCCACCTAAATAAAACCTTTGAAAAAAAAAGTGGTGGCCAATTAATTAAAGAGTCTGGGGTTATGATTTCAAAAGAGACATGCTCTTGAATCACACAGCTGAAAGTGAAAATGCAATTTAATAAATACTTAATATGATTATTTAACTAAATAGATAAGCAGAGTTGGTAACAAAGAATGCAGCTGTTTGGAGACTTAAGTAAAAAGAATTGGATGCCTAACTTGTTTTCATTTTTTGAAAGACATGTCAGACCTTTTTTTCACTGTAAATGTGCTTGCTTTTATGTACTACTTTAAGCCTTCCTTAAAATCTGCAGGAAAAAATTAGCTCCAGTCTTTTATTTGCTATGTATCATGGAACCTCATTACTATATACCTGGCATTCTGACAGAAGCTAAAGAAAATTAGTCCCAGTAGTTTAGCAATGCTTTCATAGATGAGGTCACACTGAAATGTTCCTTCCATCAGCCTGATTCTCCTTGCATTCCAAAGGGAGAACAATGCAATCTATTTGTGGCTGCATAAACTGTGTGACACATTGCAATGAAAGAATTCCCTGCTCCTTGCAGAACAAGCCTGGGAGTAGCTTATTCTATGGAGTTGGGGGACATAATTATCTCACTATGTTTTTGTTTATGAAAATATTTTTTATGAAGAGATAATTCCCCTATGGAACAGCTCCTAAAGAAAGTGCTTGATTCATTCCTATTGATAAAACTGTCTTATTTTATTTTCTGCATGAGGTTATAGCATTACATCAAGCCTCATGTTTTATGACTAATTTGTAGCTGTTTGAATAAAATACTGCTAAACTTAGTATTTTTTTCCTGATCAACTTTTCTCAGCTTTTTAAATCCATCAAATTAAAAGTGATCAAGAAGGTATAAATAATTATGTATTCTTATATTTATTTAACCTGAATCTTTTATTGGAAGTGAGACCACATGCCTGGAATTTCACACATTTTCCACTTTCACAGATGAACCTTTCAGAGAATCTTAGTCTGGAACTAAATAATGAACTGCACTGGAGATGAGAAATCCTTGAAAATATATTGGAGAATAGCCAGTCAATGCAAAGGGTCAAAGACAAGGAGTCCAACAGCTCCAGTCCTGGGAACAAACTTGGCTTTTCCTAGTTATGGAATTTTAGGC
This sequence comes from Pan troglodytes, assembly GCF_028858775.2. Taxonomy (NCBI): domain Eukaryota; kingdom Metazoa; phylum Chordata; class Mammalia; order Primates; family Hominidae; genus Pan; species Pan troglodytes. Next base: position 38,965,235 of record NC_086015.1, read on the forward strand.
AAGGGAAGTTTGCTGACACTCATTTCCCTTTACTGGAAAGAAAAAAAAAAAAGAGGCATGGATGTTGTATTAGTCAGCTCAAAGCTCAAGCTGCTACGATGAAATACCCTATACTGGGTGGCTTAAACAACAGGAACTAATTTTCGCACAGTTCTGGAGGCTGGAAAGTCCAAGATTAAGGTGCCAGCTAATTTGACTCCCTGGTGAGTGCTTTCTTCCAGGATTGCAGATGGCTGCTTCTTGCTGTGTCCTCACAGGGTAGAGAGAGCACTGGTGTTTTTGTCCTCTTATGAGGTACTAATCTCATCATTATGTCTCTACCCTCACGACTTTATCGAAACCTAGTTATCTCCCAAAGTCTCATCTCCAAATACCATCATGTTGGAGGTTAAGGATTCAACATATGAACTTGGGGGAGGGAGCACAACTTAGTGCGTAAAAGCTGTTTATATCAAATGAGGTTATGATTAAAATTTCAAAATACTATAAATTGTTGAATTATCATTATTATTGCTTTATCTTGTCCAATTGTTATTCCTTGTGCTTTATTGAAGTCGAAATGTCAAAGTGATTCACACATCCTATGATTATGACCACAAACTTGAACCCAACATTGTTATAGGTTCTAGAGAAACAGCAATAATCTTTCATTCAGCTCCAATACTTGACATAATATGTGAAGTACCTTCAACTGTTAAAAATAAAGGAAAAAAGTAAGAAAAGAATGAATAATAAAGGAGGATGCCATTTTGCATTGGGTAGACAGGAAAGACCTCTCCATTTGCAAAGACATCACAGATAAGAGAGGGAGTGAGCCAACTAATGGAAGAGTTTGACAGCAGAGGGAATAACAAGCACAAAGGCACTGAGTCAGGGACATGTTTGCAGGTTTCAGGAAGAACAAGGAATTCACTGTATATGGAGCAAGATAAGTAGCTGCAACTTGGTAGAAGATAAGGTCAAAAAGTTAGCCAGAAGCAGGATGACGTAAGAGTTTATGGCCACATTAAAGAGTTGGAATTTTATTCTGGAGAGATGTGAAGCATTGGAGAATTTTTGAGCAGAGGAATGACATTATCTGACAATAATCTCTCCATCTATCTTGTAGAGAAGAGACTTCAAAGGGGCAAGGATCAAAACAATGATAGGTAAAAGGACCAAAAACAGATGATGAAAATAGTGGCAAAGATAGTGACAAAAAAAAGTAATCAGAATATATTCTGGAGGCAGAGCCGATATTATCCTCTAAAAGACTGCACTGTGGGCCATGAAAGTACTTACAATGTAAGTGGTGAACTTACATCATTGCCTATAAAACTTATAAGTGAATAATCTGAAATGACTTTCCCAACCCATACCGTATCACTCTACAGAGAAGTGTTTGTCCTAAGATATATACTGTGTTTAGTTTATTTCTATTTACTTGAGTTGAGTTTTATTTGACTTGAACTTTTTTTTAAATTTTACTTTTATATTATTTTATTTTAATGTTTTAGGATCTTAGGTCTAGATAATTGAAATAATTATATACTTTTGTTCCTGGAACATCATTATCACTAAGGCAGGCAAGCCCTATTTAACTTAATTATTTAATTTAATTTTCTAGCCTTTTAATCTGTGATCCCTATTCTCCTTTTCACCTTTTCTCTATAGTACCCAAAACAATAAATCTGATTTTTTTCTTGTATATTTATCTTTGAAAAATCTGTGGTAGCATTTGTAAATCTATGCTTAAACTTTTCCACAAAGGCATAAATCAAGAAGTTCTTTGAAACGAATGAGAACAAATCTACAACATATGAGAATCTCTGGGATATGGCTAATGCAGTGTTAAGAGGGAAATTTATAGCACTGAATGTCCACATCAAAAAGTTAAAAGATCTCAAGTTAACAACCTAACATCAAAGCTAAAAGAACTAGAGAACCAAGAGCAAACAAATCCCAAAACTAGCAGAAGACAAGAAATAACCAAAATCAGAGCTGAGCTGAAGGAGATAGAGACACAAAAATTCATTCAAAAGATCAACAAATTCAGAAGCTGGCTTTTAAAAAAACATTAATAAAATACATAGACCACTAGCTAGACTAATAAAGAAAAAAAGATAGAAGATTTAAATAAACACATCAGAAATGATAAGGGGGACATTACCTCTGACCCCACAAAGATACAACTATCCATCAGAGAATGTTATAAACACCTCTATGCACATAAGCTAGAAAATCTAGAAGAAATAGATAAATTTCTGGACACATACACCCTCCCAAGACTGGATCAGGAAGAAATTGAATCCCTGAACAGACCGATAGTGAATTCTGAAATTGAGGCAGTAATTAACCACCTACCAACCAAAGAAAGCCCAGGACCAGAGAGATTCACAGCTGAATTCTACCAGATATACAAAGAAGAGCTGGTCCATCAATCCTACAGATTTGTTTTTTTTATTTGGCTCTTGTCTCCTCAGTATGTTCTTAAGAATTTATTTATGTTGCTTCATATGCTTTTAGAATATTGCTTCCCACTGCTGTGGAGCATTCCATACTGTGCACCAACCTTGTATAACTTATCCATTCTCTTCATTGTCCCATGTATCTTACATCTAATGCTTCTAGGAAGAATCTCCTTTTATATGCCTGTTTGTAATCTTGGGCAGCAATTTCTATAGGGCGAATGACCAGTAGTTACTTTGTGTTTAAATAACATTCATCAATATATTCACAATGAATTGTACACAGTTAATAACAATTTCACATTTACAACAGAAAACAATGTTATTTGATACATTTTTGAAGCTTAAATAAGTAAATGTGTTTACTTTTTTATTTATATAGGGACAATTTCAAAACCTATAGAATGCTTCGGTACTCAGCTTCAGAAATTAAGAACTGAGAATAAGAATTCTACCTAGAAAATAATATGAAGATAAACATTCCATTATGAGAACAGAAAAAAAGAATTAAAGATAATCATTCTAAATTTCAGATTAAATCACATTAAGAATCAGATCCATTCCTTAGATCAGCGTTTTCTCTCCAGTAGAAAGTTATTAGCCCTAAATCAGAAATTGTCCTCTCAAGACCAGTATTCTTCCAAGTTCACGGAATAAACTTCCAGTATCTCTTCCTAAATCTTACAATATACATTTCTGTTTTATTTTTTCTTTTCTTTTTTTAATATGGAGTCTCACTCTGTCACCAGGCTGGAGTCCAGTGGCACGATCTTGGCTCACTGCAACCTCCACCTCCCGGGTTCAAGCGATTCTCCTGCCTCTACAGGCACCTGCCACCACGCCCAGCTAATTTTTTTTGTATTTTAGTAGAAACGGGGTTTCACCATGTTGGTGAGGATGGCCTCGATCTCCTGACTCGTGATCTGCCCGCCTAGGCCTCCCAAAGTGCTGGGATTACAGGCATGAGCCAACACACCCGGGCGATATACATTTCTTAATTATATAAGTACCCATAGAAAAAACACTAATGAAATACAGTCATACAACTATGCCAGAACAGATCCTAATAACTCATGCTATATGACACATCATACCTTGACTTCAAAGAAAAAGCTTCATCAATATCCACATACATAAAAACAGGCTTTATATTTTTTATAGTTAAAAACCAAGTTGCTAAATGTCATGTATACCATGTAGCATATCAACACTGCAGACGCACCATGATTCTGTGTTGCTCATAATTTGCTGCTGTGTTCCTAAATAATAGATATAGCCTTCTTCCTAAAGTTTTCTATGTGTGTTTGCTCATAGCAAGTTCAGGGCACAGACCCCTCCCCCGCAACCCAAATCCTTGACAATCCCCTGAATCTTCTTCAGTATGGGCCACAAAGATGCCACGCTTGAGGTTATCCAGGACACTAAGCCAAATGGCCAAAAAAACTGATTTTACTGGACACACCTGCCCTCATGCTAGTCACATAGATTTTTAAGGGAAAATGAGATAATGGATGTTGGTGATGAAGATATTGATGCAGGTGGATACAAATAGAAATGTTGATCCAGCAAATGGAGGGGCCGTCAGAGGAGGCCTGAGAGTGGGTAAAGTCCTTCATCTCTGATGTTAAACATCTTCAGACCTCTCCAGCCAAAGAAAAGCATATGACATTAATATTTGGACACAACAGTTAACTGTCAGGATTTAGACTTAATGTCTTTCTGCTAGTTCTGTGGTCAACGCAGTGGAAAATAGATTTTAAGAATTGGAATGAAATTTGAAACAAAGATTTTAAAATACTAAAATACTGGCTGGCTTTAGCTGAGCGGAATTAGCTGCTTCCAGATTTGCTGTGTTGCATGGTGACGGGGAACCTAACAGTGGTTAGGAGGGTACATTCTAGGGCCAGATTACCTGGGTTTAAGTTGTGGCTATGTCACTTACTAGTGCCATGTCCTCAGGCAAATTTCTTTTCTTTTTACATTATTTTAACATTTATTGTAGATTAAGGGGCACACATGCAGGTTTGCTACATGGGTACATTGCATGATGCTGAGGCTTGGGGTCCCAATGATCCCACCACCGAAGCAGTGTACATAATACTCAACAGATGGTTCTTCAGCCCACTCCCTGCTCCCTCCTGCCCCCGTCTAGTGGTTCCCAGTATATTGTTCCCATCTTTATGATATGCGTATTCAATGTTTAGATTCCACTTATAAGTAAGAACATTTAGTTTTCTGTTCATGCATTAGTTCACTTAGTATAATATTTTCAGCTTGAAATTGAATAATTTCAATAATGCCTATCTTGGGTTTTTATGAGACTGTAATGAGTTTGTCCAATACCAGTTCCTCAAATAACATCAACACAACTAGTTTATAAGACAAAACTGAGTTTAGGCAGGGTGCAGTGGCTCATGCCTGTAATCCCAGCACTTTGGGAGGCTGAAGTGGGTGGATCACCCGAGGTGGGGAGTTCGAGACCAGACTGGTCAAAATGGTGAAACTCTGTCTCTACTAAAAATACAAAAGAATCAGCCTGGCATGGTGGCACATGCCTGTTATCCCAGCTACTTGGGAGGCTGAGGTGGGAAAATTGCTTGAACCCGGGAGGCAGAGGTTGCAGTGAGCCAAGATCGTGCCACAGCACTCCAGCCTGGGCGACAGAGCAAGACTTTGTCTCAAAGAAAATAAAAAATAAAGAATTTTTAAAAATTTAATAAAAAAAAAAACTTAGTTTATTGATCCTGCAACATGGAAGGAAGGAGACTATCTCTACAGAACTTTGGTAGTGTCTCATCACAGGGAAGACAAGGTCAGATTTATGGATAATTTTGAGTTTGGTTTAAGGCAGGCATTTGATAAAGATGGGGTAAGGGTCATGATAAGACTGTTTAGAATGAGTGGAATAAGAAAGTGTAGGATTTTGAAAAATAAACCCCCTGATGATGCTTCTCATTGAAAGTAGGTGGGTCATTGTGGGAGTTTCTGTAATTAACAATCAAGTTTTTTTCTTGGGGAAGAGTATCCTGAAATAGTAAAGCCATACTAATACAGACAATAAGCTGTGTATGGGGAAGGAGATAGGAAGGTAGATGGTTTCAGATTTTAGTTAATATGTACAAAGAACTTATTACCGTGCCTAGCATGAATTAAAGCTCAAAATATGTTAATTGCTATCTTTCTCTTAGATGTCTTTCAACTGAAGTAGAAAACTATTTTAGTACTGATGAAGCCAAGGCCACTAGATAACCAGAGTTAGTCTCCTCTTTCCATAAGCTCAGAAGTGGTATCAGCAGTTACTTGCTGAAGAAGTTTGATTACATGATGTCAAGTTTCTATTTTTATTTATGTACTATTAAAATTAAAACTAATAGAAATGAAGATGTTTAAGAAGCCTAAAGAAATAAAGCATTGAGTGAGCTACATATTCTGGGGCATGAAGTCTCCTAACAGACAAAGGAAGGTGCTGCTGAAACCACAGGTTCTTTTTACAGTCTTGAGGGCATCATTTAAGATAAAGGAGGACAAACTTTAAAAGTGTTCCCCAAGTAGTTTAGATTAGCTGAAGTGAGAATGTAGAAATTTAAAGACAAAAGCAATCTAATTTATGAAGAATTGTTAGATGGAATTCACTTAAGTTGACTAATCATTTCTTTAGTTTTAAAAAATGTTTAATAAATAAGAATTGTTTTCTCTGAATGCTGTATAAAAGTCTTGTATTAATTCAAATATATGTATGTGTATATGTATGTGTGTGTATATATGGGGTATATATAAGTGTGTATATACAAATATGTGTGTGTGTGCACGCATGTGTACAATATACTAGAAACTCTGTAACTAACACAAAATCCATTTTGGGATGTATTTTGGATATATTCACTGGGGAAAACAGACAAGGAAAAATAAGTAAAGGCGTTGATATATTTGAGGTAAATATAAGTATTATGAAGAAATATAAAATAGAGGTCTTATAAAACAGAATTAGAGAAGGACTTATGGCAATAAACTATTTACAATTGAATATGAGCAAGATTATTTTTCTGAACAGATGATGTTTGAACAACAACCTAATAAAGTAAGTGTGTGATGCTAAAATTAAGAAGAACAACATCCCAGGTAGAGGGAGTAGCAAGTAAATAGGCTCCGAGAAAATAATATGCTGGTATGTTCAAGGACAAGGAAGAAGTCAGAGGCTAGATTGGGATGATTAGATCATGACAAGAAAGGTAGCTAGCATCCTGCTTATGTTGGGATATTTAGGAAAATGAGAAAGGATTGTATTCTAAGGACATTGAAGAAAGCCATTTGAAGGCCTTAACCAATAGTGTTAGATGATTGGTTAAAGTTCTAAAAATACCACTCTGATGATGTGGAAAACTGATGATAGAAAGGAAAAATGGAGATCAAGAGGTCAGTTAGGAGGCTCTTATAGCCTCCAGGGGAGAAAGAGAAGCTTGGGCTAGATGATAAGGTAGAGACGGCAGAAAAGTGATCAGATTTGGGGTATATATTGAAAATAGATTGACTGCTTTCTAGAAAAATCAAGCACACCATGAGAGTTTCAGTCCAAACGGTTGAAAGGTGGTAGCATTGACACTGATGAAAGATTGAGGGAAGAAAAGATCAATGAAACCACTGCAGTGAGAGGGTGAGGTTTGAACAGCCTTCTTCCTTGCTGCCTTCTCTGTGTCTGCTGCCACTCTGCTACGGTTTGCTTGCAGCACCCCACACCTGGCCTCAGGATGTTATTTTATATCATTACAAAGGCAATTACCCTCCTCAAGTATCTCCCCAGGATGCCTAAAAATCTCCAAGTGCTTAAACCAAAATAATTGGTTGGCACATATGAGAAAAGCTTAAAGTGGTAAAGCCCTCAGCAGTAAACAATGATGAACAATCCTTTCCTTGAAGGGGAAAGAAAGGAAATGATAACTAGAAAGTAGGAAAGTGGCAAAATCCAAATACATGAAGATAAACATCATTTGACTCACAGCTTTTTCTGAAGCAAGGCCCACGATAACCTACCAAAATCAATGCTTCATCGTCTACTTTGTGGTAGCAACCTGTATGTAGGGGAAGATTCCACTTTTAACTATTATATATTCTGTTTCAAATTGATAGTGAAGAGTAGAAAATGTGTTTTTGGTTGGGCAAATTTTATTTCATTTTTAATGTGGAGACAATGCCTTCACTATTTCGTAGCACCATAACCTGTGTCAAACTAAATAACAGAGGCAGGCTCTCTAAGAGAAAATGATATTTATTTGGGATTAGGCATTGCAATGGTATTGAATATATATGCTATAGTAGACTATGTGAATATTCAGGGAGGTAAGGAAGACAAAGAGTGTTAAAGGAAAAAAAATGAAGAGAATTACTTGATCTCTTTGAGATAATTATTCTTGGCTATAGAGATCAATAAACAGAGTGACACTAATTCAAGGTTGAACAGGCAGTTGCTGGACAGATGTCCTTGCAAAAGTATTTTTTTGCATAAGATTGCAAAGACCATTGTGCAAGGTTGTGGTTTTTATTGTCTTCTGTGACAGTTTTTGTTATTAGACATTTATGCGTAAGAACCTTCTCTTCATGGCCTTCCCTGGCTGTATTTCAGTTTAGTTTAGTTTTGTTTTTAACACAAGTGACTCCATTTTGATTCTGATGATTTTTATACCTATAAATGGCAAATAGTGCCTAACTAACAGAAAATTTGGAATTATCAAGTTAACAAGATAAGTAGAATGCTTGGCAGAGCTCACTCAATAACTGTTGGTTTTCTGTCATCACACATTTCTTTGTTCAAAAGAAAACACAGTCAGTTCTTAGAATACTACTGCTTCCATTCACCTTGCTGTTCCTTGCTGGTTTAGCATTTATTGAACTATCTGAAGGCGCTATCAGGTAACTCAAATGATACATTTTGGCCTTGGAGTACAGCAAATGATTTTTTTTACACAAATAAGAGCAATTCCTGACCTTAAGAGATGAACAGACGGAAGTGACACTGAATAAGCTCAGAGAGCTGAAGATCTGAAGGTTTCTGTTGCATCTAAAATTACTGAAGTCATTTCGCATATTCACTTCAGTATTTATCTAGAAAGAATTGTTTAAAGATGCTATTGAACTTCTTGGAACAGAGAAAATCTGGCACGCAAAAGTGAACACAAAATTTTTACTTTCGCCACACAGATTTTTTTTTTTTGCCATCATAACTTTGCAAAAAAATTCCACAATAACGCAATAGGCACAAATAGATCATCGAGCCCATTTAGAAAAAAAATGCCTTTTTTTTTTAGCACAATTAATCCCATACCTTAATCGTGCTCTGGTAGAACATTTAAGAATGTAAGGTCTTACTAGCTATAAATCCCTCTATGAAGCACAATTCATACAGACTCTCCAAGTTAAAAGAGTAAAAGTGCCCACAGGGGATTTTGAATCCTAAATTTGTCAAAAGAAATTAGTGCTAAGCATTATTACATTTTTCTTTCTGATTTTTTTCATACAATTTATCTTCCCCCCAGATCTCTCTCCCCACCCCACAAAATAAGAAAGTAAAAAGACAAAAATAGTTGTCAAAGCCACAAGCTTCTTTTCCCTCAAAATGTAAGAAACCACAAGTTCCTGGGTGAAGATTAAGAATCATATGCCAAGTTCTTTCAAAGTTGTTCATATTTCACTCAACAACATTAGTCACTGAGCTATCAGCTCCAGTGGGCAACCAGAAAGAATTCATTTGAAATCACATCGCCTAGCTCCTGTGCATCTGTTCCTATTGCTGGGAAATCTACAGTGTGGCTTTGACCTTTTCTGAGTAATTTCTCAAGTCAATCCAGTATGATATGGGAACGTGACTCTTCAAATATATTCTTCCTTTATGAAGGCTTGTGTGAGGAATTTTAATGACATTATTCAAATTATTTATATTATACTAGCTCAGGTTTGGATAAGTTAACCAGGTTTGTATAAGTTTTGCCAATTGCAGAACTTATTTTTATAGATGTTCTATCTAAATTCTTTCATTGAAGAATAGCAAGGCTTCCTTTGAGCAATCTCTGTGAAATTCTCCTAGTGGTCACTAGATAAGCATCATTATGAAAGCTCACAAAAACATATCATCAACAAACAGAAATTTGCTAAACAGAGTTTTTGACTTGAACTTTATATTAGAAAATATATTAAGTTTCTTGAGTTCTACTTTGTCTTCCTTTTTTTTAGTAATTTCAATATACTGTGAATTAATCTTGGTATTTGTATATAGGAATTAAGGAAATAAAGTTTCTCTTCTCAAAGTACTCATAGTCAAAAGGTAATTAGATATTATTTTTGAAAACTGCCAATTGTTCATACTTTTTCAAATAATTCAAATAATAAAATATTGTTATAACTCAACAAGAAGAAATAACTCTTTGGGCAATGTCTTTTCTCATTTTTAAATATTTTTTATATATTTAGGTGGTACAAATGCAAAGTTCTTACATGCATGTATTGTATATTGATGACGTCAGGGCCTTCATTGTATCCATCACCCAAGTAGTGAACATTGTATCCAGTAGGCAATTTTTTAACCCTCATTCCCCCTCTAAGCCTTGCACCTTTTAGAGTCTCCAATGCCTATCATTCCACTCTGTATGTCCATGTGCATCTTTTGTTTTGCTCCTACTTATAAGTAAGAGCATGCAGTATTTGAATTTCTGTTTCTGAGTTATTTCACTTAGGATAATGGCCTCCAGTTCCGAGTTCCATCCATGTTGCTGCAAAAGACAATATTCGTTTTTATGGATGAGCACTATTGATATATCATACTGATGACATATGATGATATATCATATATGTGATATTTATCATATACACACACACACACACACACACACACACACACCATAGTTTATTTAGTCCTCCATTGATGGGCACTTAGATTGGTTCCATATCTTTGCTATTGGGAATAGTGCTGTGATAAATACATGAGTGCAGGTATCTTTTTGACATAATTATTTCTTTCCCTTTGGATAAATACCCAATAGTGGGATTGCTGGATCGAGTGATAGTTCTGTTTTTAGTTGTTTAATAAGGAATGCTTGTTTTGATACAGAACCCCTCTGAAAAGGCATCATAGCTTAAAATCCATGTCACTAGACATAGCTCATCAGAATATCAGAATATTTAAAGCTGGCCAGCCAGAAATCTCCATGTAAGTTCAATACAGGAATTGTAAAGAAAACAAATACATTGATTTTAACTTAAATATCAAGTGAAACATTTTCAGTTTTCTAACAGGAAGGCACATAGACTTAGAGGAAATATTAGAACATATATCAAGGTTGAATAACAAACAGTCTTTATCAAGGTATGCTGAGATATCTGGTCAAGAGGTTTCTCTGAAAGATGTCAATAATTTACACTTCTTCATTACATTGGTCCTGTCTTTGCTTCTTCTGAATTGTTATTGTTTGACATTGTCTTAGATTGTATTTCCTAAAAGGAGAATCTAAGATGCGAATTTTGGCTGATGTGCTTTATTGTGGGGGTGCTTTCATGTGAATAGGGTGTGAGAAAAGCAGGATAGGGCAGTCGGAGGGTTTTCTGAAAACTCAGTTTGCCTGATCCAAAGGGAACAAGGGGGGATGGAATTAAATCACAGAATAATGTCACCATGTTACCCCTGGCTGACTCACTCAATTTCCATGGGCTACTCCTTGGGATGGTTGTAGGAAATAAACTGCTGGATGAGCCAATTTTCCAGGAAAAGTGGTAGATTTGAGTAACAGCAGCTTGGAGGTGGGTGTGACAGCCTGGTAAAGGTGATGTATGCAGGGCACAAACAGCTTCAACTATACATACAGCACCTACATCAGCCATTCCAATATAGCAACCATGGCCACATTATGTCAAAGTTGTAGCTTCCTAATGTCTAGAGAGCAAGGCTGTACAAAGCAAGAATAGAAGATAACTCATGCTTTAGAAACTTCTCCAACTATCCTCACAGGCCCAAGAAACATTACAATGCTGCAGCAGGAAAACACATAGACCCTTCTGTTATATGTACAGTTAAAAAAGACAAAGGAAATCTCTCAGCTGAATGCTTCTAGGAAAACTCTCTTCTATAATTCAGACATCATTTTCTTTGTAACTCTTTCCTGACTTTCACATTAAAAAAAAAATCTGCTTGGATCTAGTAATTTGGATTAAAAGATTTTCCTTACCAAATCATAACAATAGCTAATATATATTGAGTGCTTAAAGATTGTAGACTTTGTTCTGAGCAATATATTTGTGTTATCTCATTTTATCTTCAGTTTCAGCATATAATGTTAATTTATTATCCCTAGTTTCCAGGTGAAGGAATTGAGGCATGGGAACATTAGTCAACTTTCTGAAAGTCATCCGGCTAATGGCAAAAATTGGAACCCAGAGCAGTGCTTCTGAAATTTTAATAGATACATGAAGCACCTGGGCATCTCAGTCAGACGCAGATTCTGATTTTGTCTAAGGTAGGGTCTAAGATTCTGCATTTCTAACAAACTCCCAGATCATGCTTCTGCTGCTCATCTAAGGACCACACTTTGACAAAGAGGAGTCTAGAGCTCTGTACCAAAATGGCCTTCAAAAAATGCTTCCTATGAAAATGTGGCCTATATTTGATTCCTGCTTACTGTAAACATGTAAATTATATTTGTTTCTTATTTGCTCATCCTTATCATGATGTAATGCTGTGAATTTGACTGTTTGTCTTTACCCAAAAATTATTCTTTACTCTAACTCTAAATTTTAGGATGAACAAAGCGGCCTTAAACAGCTAAACATCTTCACCAACAGGCTGAATTCATGAGTTCTTGCCTTGTCTTAGATTTGACTGCTAGTGCTACACTTTAATTTTCCAGAAAATATCTAACTTCCACTCTTAATCACTAAGCTACATATCTGAGATGGTTCCTTGGCTACTCTTGATCTTTTTCCTTTTTATTCCACAGTGCCCAAACTATGAGGAAACTGCGAGTGTCCTATTTATATTCGCACTGTACTGATATAGCAAGGAGACCATGCGGTTTGCTGGAGGTAGATTTGCTACCAAGGCTTTCTCTTGTTTAATCACAAACCAGGAATTATGAAAAAAACTTTAGCAGTATATAACTGTTCTCAATATGTAAAAGATGACTAGATGGGCACAATTAATTCAACAGCTAATTGCCAAGTGTCTACTTATGTGCTAGACACTGTTAGACAATGAGGATTTGATAGTGAACAAGAACACAATGTTTAATAATATGTGATGATGAAGCTAGCTTTAAATTTAGCAGTGTACAATGCTCCTAATAGTCCTAGTTCTAACACCTTTATTGGCCAATTACAGCAGCATAAGGAGAGGAATCCTTTCTCATTCCCAAACCATGATCTGATTCCTGGCCAGCTCTCTGTTAATGACACTGTTAGGCTGAATTTAGAGCTGCCATACCATTAGGATGTTTTCCTACGTTATGAAAAACTTGTTCTTCTATTTAGAAAGATGGGGGTTAAGTGCAGGATAGCAATTACAGATTTGGGCTTATCTTTGATGCTTTGAACCAGGTTCCACCAAACTGATGAGATCTGCTACTTGCCTAGGCCATAGTGGCTCTATTCTGTCTGCTCTCTAAGTGGCCAACATAGCAGACTCACAGATGCCAACGAAAAACCCACTCAAGTCTCTGAATATTACTCACAAACAGGTGAGATGTTTCTCTAGGGTTGATATAGTGGTATTTCGTTCAGTTTCTAATTTAACAATTTCTTCCCCCATTCTTTCCAGCAGGAGCTATAGAGATACTGATTAAATAGTAATTAAAGATCCTAACACTGTCATTATCTTTTCTTAAGTAGCCACTTCAGCCACGAGGAGAACATTAACTAAACCAGAATGTAATTTTCCGAGGGTGTAGGTAAGCTTTCAATTTTCCTGATTCTGAGTTTGTCAAGAAGGAACAGAGAGCCATGTGTTTATTCTAAAAGACTGTTCACATTGAATGTAGAATTCATGGGGTTGGAGTTTGTGTCTTCAGATCATAATATCTGTAAGATATATTTCCCATCCAACAGAATAGCAGTATCTGCAGGGAAGAAATCACATCTTGTGCAGTCTATTCATGCTGTGTCAGGTCAGAATTGATTGGGCAAGCAGATGGCCAACTGATCAGCAGTGACTCTGCCAGGGCCTACAAACTTCTCAGGACAGCTTCTGTTGCTTCCTCAACTGACAGCAAATTCTGGGCTCAGAAAGCCTCTGTAGGCTGCTCTAGAGGGAGATTGGCTCAATTGTCCCCATTATCCTCTTGCCTAAATCCCCATTCTAGTTAATTCCTCACACTACTCCAAAATAGGTCTTACTTAATGGCCACACTTCAATCTGGTAAGGTGTTACTAATGCCAGAACCCAGTTTTCAAGGGCTGTGGCATTTGGAAGCCTGAGGTATTCTATAAAGGAAAAAGAGGACAATTTGGTTTGTAGAATCTAATGTGATTTTGTTCTGTGGCATGGCCTCATCTACTTTTCTCAACTCTTCTTGTGCCTCCAATTTCCCTGCCCACACCAGTCACATAGATTTTTTTTTTGTCTCTACACCTTACCAAGATGGTTCTTACATCAAGACTTTTGTAGACTCTGTTCCCACTACTTATAAATGTTCTTTCTTATGACATTTTCACATCTGACTTGTTCCTTTCATTCAGATTTTAGCTTCAATGCCTTCTTAGTGATACTTTCCCTGAATTCCCAATCAAAAGTCACCACCTCATTGTTCCTTTTATTTATTTTGGGGCCTTTTTTCTATAACTTTTCATTTTACTTCTATGCTTTGAATTTCATGAATTCAATATGTGTCCTTTTTTATATAATTTCAGATGAGATGAAGATGAAGAAATTATTGGGTTTATTGGTAAAGCTCAGATAGGACTTCAAAGTCATATATTATTCCAAACGCTTTTGGTAATTAAATAATATGGAAGATGTCCCCCACCCCCACCACCACCACTACCCAAACAAGCGATCCTGAATCCGGAAAGATCAGCCTCCATGTTCAGGAAAACTGCTTTTAGCCAACATTATTTTTTAGAGTATGACTTGAAAGAGTCCCAGTGTATTGAACATTAGATAATTCATTAGATTATAATAAATTATAAATTACATAATAAATTAAATAATTATGATAAGTTATCCTGGTTACTACAGAGATTCCTGCTTGGGTCTCTAATGAGCTTGAGAGCCTCCAGATTGGTATAAACCCCCAGTGTTCCTCAGGGCCTTATCAAACACACGTTCTTGAGATCACTGGGAAAGCTTCTAATGAACTTCCATTATGCAATTCAATAAAATTTAGCAGACATTCTTTATATCATCAATGTCCTGTGGGATGATACAAGCAGGAAGAGGACTTGGCCCCTGCCCTCAAGGAGAGCACAGTCTAGTGCAGGAGACAAATACATAGATATATAATTGGAGCAGCAAACACATTATAAGAACAAGGTCTAACCAAAGCACTAATGGAAGACAGACCAAAATAGAGATGGATCCTAGATGATGCATCCGGAGGGCACCAGGCCCTTTATCACACAATGTATTAAGGAAAATGGTTTAAAATAAAAGTCACTCATGTGCCAGCATTGGAGGGTTTGTCGATCTCTAACTCAGCATTTCAGATGTTCCTAGCTTCTGGTGAGCTTATCATTCTTCATGTTTGGCTAAGACTAGCACAAAGCAGGCAGTGATTCCAGAATCAGTTCTATGATTCCATTGCCAGAGACCAGGGAAGGAGTGAGGGACTCCAGATTTTCTTCATGAAGTCTGATGATCCAATACCCTTCTGTTTAAAGAACTGTTTACAATTCCAATCTGTAAAACAACATCTTTAGTTCAACAAATTCAGCAAAGGTGGTCTTTATCCAAATTTAGTTTACTCTTTCTCTACATTCTTATCATTCCAAAGTCCCAAAGTATTGATTAATAATTGTTACTAAAATTATTTTGCATGTATAGTATAAAATTATTTGCACATATAGTACAGAATTTTTATTCATGCTAAGAATTATTTCTACTTTAAAACTCACACATTAACGTGCTTCCCTCCATACTATCTCATTGCTTACTTCTGTTAAGCATAAGTCATTAGCAAATGGTATAACTCTTTATAGGAGTTTTTGGATATTTGTCCTCTCCCTGAGGAGGTTTTATGCCTGTATTTCCTCAGTTGACTATATGCTATTAGCTTAAGATATAAACAGATTAGCTACTTTGGGTGGAGGTTATCTGAGGGCTCTTTTCTTCCTAATTAGCCACCTTCTTTTATATGTATGTCTCTAGTACAATTTGATAACACAGAGGTCCAAGGTGTCCAAATGGTGGTGTCCAAAATTGTTGATGCTGTGCGAGGATGGATGCAATTGCTTCACCATATAGAGTGTCTATGGAGAATATGAGTTAGAAATAGTCATGTCAGAGTTGAGCCTGGGAAAAGAATTCACAATTGTATGCTTTGCAGTGGAAAATTTGACAAATAAAACTATTATTTATATCAAGTTAAAGTGACTTTAAAAAAATCATTATTTTCCATATATTAGGAATATAAAACACATATAGTTGAATATTTAAAGTAAAGTAATCTTGATGTGGGGTCCATAGGTTCTACTGAATTTTATAACTTGCTACAAAATATTTTTTCGTACTATCTCTGATCATTCCTGTTATTATCCTGGATAATAACAACATCAGATATGTTTTCATTATCTTGTAGGAGTGCAATTTCCCAGGCCTACTTCTTATGCTACCAGATATATTTAGGGCTGCACAGTGTCAAGTCTTCTATGAAATGCAGAAAAACAAAAGACTGTATATTTAATTGAGCTATGAGAACAATGGGAGAAATATTAATCAGAGGGACTTTGAGCATATTCCCATCTTTAATTTGGGGATTAGTGTAGCTTTCTCAATGATGATTAAAGCCACAATCAAAGCAAGAGTGCATAAGGCTCTTAACAATCTTTTCTTCATGTATATTTCCAGCTATGATTTACAAATGAACCCAAGGTGGTATACTTTCCCTAATTTTTTGTGGATGAAAACTTGCCATTAAAAATTTAAACCACATTTTTTATTTCTCTACATTTTTTGTTCATGTTGTTCCTCTACTTTGAATAAGTGTCACTCTTTCTGTTTTTTTGTACATGAAGGTCCAACTCCTTTGACATCTCTGTAAAGCCTCCCTCCATTTATGTGAGGCAGTTCTATTCTATTCTGTTTCAGCAATACTGGCCCAACAACACTAGGCTTAAACTACTGACATAATGCTTACTTTGAGAAGTTAGTATAAACTTCATGATGTCTGCTTTTTAACAGCTTCCAAGTCTTATATATTTTGTATTTTTATGCCTTGCAAAATAACTAATACCCAGTAGAACTAGAAATAATTCAATGCTAATTCAATTGATACATGACTTTTAAAAGAAAAAATATGACTTATTATGGAGTAGATTTATCTATTTCAAAGTAAGTAACATTTTATGCATTTATTCTACCACTATATACACACACATATAATCAGAATAACAGTAGTCTGCATAAATGACTTTCCTAGTGAGAAGTTAAACAATTCAAAGAAAAAAAAATGACATTTTGTAGTCATTTGTAGTCATTCATAAAATCATTCAGTTCTGGAGTTGGATAACAATCTCAGAAATTGAATAGAATGAGCTCCACATCTTTCAAGAAAGAGACTCAGAGAGGTAAAATAGTATATGATATCATGCATGCCCATGATTTTGATTACTAAATGAAAGCCAGCAATTAAAACAGAGCCAGGGCTTCAGTCAAAACCTCTTCTCTAGGTTTCACAAACATCTATCCATGTCCTTCGTGAATATCTCCATTATGAAGATCCAAAGCAACCCATGTTTCGCCTGAATCATCTTTCTATGCGATCATAATTTTTTGTAAAATACTTTATTAGCCCCTGACAACATTCTCTGCAAGTTTTTCTTACATATATTTTCTCTTCTCAATCTCCACTTACTTAACCTTGGTTTACTCCCACTTACTCCTGTATTACATGGGTTAATTTAGTAACTTCTTAGTAGTCTCTCTTCATCCAAAACTGTTTCCATCCAGTCCATCCCATGCGTTGCACCAAGAATGATCTTCTTGTGCCTTCACTCCTCAAAAATAAAGCCATTTTTTAGCGTGATTTTTCATTATTTTGTCCTACCTCTCAATATATCCAGACCCTTTTCTTGTCTCTGGGCTTGTGTATCTTTCGACTTACTAGAAGTTTTTTTAAAATATGCCATGGCCATTCACACACCCATGCTTTCAAAAATGCTCCTCTGTCTTTCTCACAACATTGCTCACCTAGGAAACCCACATTTATCCTTAATCTCATATCCTAGACATTATCTATTTTTGGAATTCTGTAGTAGACCTTTTGGTGTTCTGCATTATCCCCTCCAAGCTCATTCACGATTTTAAACATGGTTGTGGTAGACAATTCCTTGTGAGTTGAGGTTTTCCTCCAGATAGCAGTGTTCCCACTCAAACATCTTTCTATTTTCTGAGTCAGGACGTTTTATGGTGTCATGCGAGGCTGCTTCTTGTTCTGAGTGTGCACAGACTAAGAAAAAAGAAAAATTAACACTGGACAACCCTTAACTAACAGGGCTTAGGAACAAGTAGGTAACTCTACAGCTTCCTGTGCTTTAGAAGGAAAGTTCTGGTAGATATCGAGGGGGCCTTTATGGAATGAAGTTTCCATTGCCCAGAGCACAGCATTAATAACAAACAAGTGTATTGACTCTCTCGACTTTTCTTGACTCATTTTTCTACCTCATCACTTCTGCCTCCTGGAATTATCTAACACACTATATATATTTCAGTCCTAATGCCAGTTTCTGCTTTGGGAGAAAGACAAAAGATGAAAGGATCATTTTTATAACCCTCACCCTTAACATATTTTTAATTCCTCTCTACTATGCACTCTCTATATGTTCATGTGCATAAGCTTGTATTAGTCTTTTACGTTATTTTTATTATTGTTTGCATTTCCTTTTTCTTACTAGATTGTAAGCTTATTGAGAGGGAAGTTTCTGAATTTTATGCATCATTCATTCTATTTCAAGCCCTTTATCCTAATATATAGCACATAATGAGTTCTCATTAAATATTTGTGCAATTTAAACTAGATAAGGGGAGGGGGAGACATGTCTTCAACCAAGTTTTCTGATTTCAAGATCATGTCTCTTTTTACTACATTGTGTTAACCTACCTGGAGGATAGAGGCATTTACAGTCACTTAGAAGGGACATTCAACTATCAGTGCTCAGAAGTATAGCATTCAAATTGTCAAGTCTTCCAGATCATTTTGTCCCTCTTGCTTCATTTTTCTGTGCTTGTGTTTGGGTGTTTTATAGCCAGTGAGAGAGAGTATAGTAAAAAATAATGATAATTACCTTATAGGGATTTTTACAAATTAAAGATAATAGCATATGTAAACCATGTGGCACACCAAAAACAATAAATGTTTGTTTCCATTTTTATTATTTTGTAGGCATAGTCTATTTTGGCTTAAGAAATATTAGAAACTCTGAAGCAAGTTTTATTTCAGAAGATGTCTGAATACTGCCAAAAGTAGAATCTCAAAATATATGGCCTTCAATTATTCATTCTCTTTCATCTCCTACATTGATTTAGGTATTCATATATTGTCTGCATTGCCAAATACACATTAGGATGACAAATTGAGAGTGACAGGAAGTTATCCTAGAACAGTATGAAGTACTCAACAATGCTGTCGAATGTGTCCTGGGAATGATATGTGTGGTTTAGTGCACCATGTTGGAAAGAACACTGGATGATATTATGGACACTGGAGCTTTTATTCCAACTACTATTCTCAGTAAATATCCATGCAACTTAAACTAGAGAGCCAATGAGAAAAATATGCCTGGAACTGAGTTTTCTGATTTCAAGATCATGGCTCTTTCCACTACATTGTGGAAAACAAAACAATGCAAATGAAAACAAACATTCAGTTACTACTATTACCTGAGATTGGACAAGTCAATCATATTTGGGGGACTAGGTTCTTCATTTGTACAATAATAGAGTAGATGACAGTTGAGGGGAGGGGCTGCCTACTGCACAAACATTTAAAACTATTCTGATTCATTTAGTGTTTGTCAAATAGAGTCAGCCATATTGGTCATAAACAGATAATTAATTTTTAAATAAGAATATAATAAGATAACACTATAACTACAATAGATGATTTCTACTCTCCTTGACAATTCAAAGGTGTTTTAGCTTACAAGGACCATTTTGTCAGAGTTATCCATTTGTGCATATATAATCATTAATCTAAACTAAAATAAGAAGTGATTTTAGGGGAAAAAATGTTCCCAGTAAGAAGATGCTGATTAAATTAGTTTTTAATGCAATTGGGAGGAAATTCCTTAATGTATTTAAGAAAAAAAGTACTTTTTTGTAGACTATTCTGCAACTGCTTTGTTTGATTCACATTTTCTAATGAAAAAAATACATTACAAATGAAGTGACTGGACCATAATACATGCCCTATGCCAGTGTGAATGATGGATGGACTCCAAGAAGAAACAACCAATGTCCACGATAGGCTTGTAATAATAGAATAAGTCTCTGGTTTTCTGAGGCCAATGGAAGTGAAAGTGTTTAATGATCCCATTTTACAAATCAATAATTTCCACTATCTGTCAGTATTCTTTTGTTTTCTTTTCATTCTATTATTCTATTCAATTTGGTTTTCTAGTTTTATAATTAGAAGTCCTTGAATATGAGTAGAGGGGAAAGAAAAAATACTAAAAGGGAATAATTTTGTAAAGAAAATAATTGCTTTTCAGAAAATTTAGGAAATTATCACTCTGCAGTAAGCAAGGAATGTATTTTGATTGAGTGATGGCAGATCTGTCTGAATGTAGTGAAAGATATTTATTTCTTGTTAAATGCAGCTCTTCATAACTTTAACTGTAGCTTTTTATGACCTTCAGTCAACAAAAGTTTGTTTTGGTGTGCTGAGTGGTGTGCTGAGTGAGCTAATTATAGGTACTAGACAAGCCAGGGAGCTCTGATGAGGTAGCCTTGGTTTGGGGAAGGAGACTTGGTTGGAGGACTTGCCCTGAAATTGTGTGGCCATGAAGCCAAAAGCAGTATCCAGAGAGACATAGTTGTGTTGGACTTTGGGAGGTGTCCAGTGAAGACCTATCCTGAGAAAAAGAAGGCCAGGATATTTTCAAACAGAATTCATATTTGAAGTGATTAGGTAATAATGCCATAGTTCTGCAGAAGAGCCCTATCCTGCACTAAAGTGGAAAAGAAGAATGCACCTCTATGGTCTATGCTGGTCGTTAAACCATTTTCTTTTAGCTATAAACACCCTTCTCTACACCATGATGCAAAGGCTAAGATTTTGCTAACCACTTTTCTCCATTTGATTAGGTTTATGTCAGATTCTGCCAATAGGGGTGCTAGAGGAAGATCAAAAGTCTGGTGGAATTAAAAGGATAACAGCAAGCGTTACCAGTAGAAACACTAGATGCTTTGGCTTTACATAGATGCTACCATGAAGATACTTCCTATTTTCTTTTTCACTTGAGTGTAAAAACTATGCTGTTCATACTCTGTACAAATGGAAAAGATGTATATTGCTCACTTTTAATTAAAAAACACTCCAGCCTATTTCTTACTCCTACTCCTCATCATACCTCCTCTCATGCTGCATCCAGAGACTATCTTGGTCCCAGATGAACACATCCTAGGCTTCTTTTGCAGCCTCCTCATAGTTGTGCTCTTCCATGGGTCAGTATTCATACATTCCATTCTCTCTCTAAAGTCCAGAGATTTCTTGAATGGTCTCATCTATTGATTCCAGTTCTCTTTACCATTATGGGTTTATGCCTTTTAGGAACTCTAAACTTTTATTTTGTTTGAATCCGGCTGTGGGAAAGAGGTAAATATCATGTACTCTATCCTCCGTCTTAAACCCTAAGTTTAAATTTTCTTTAAATAAATTCTTACAAATTATAATTGCCATTAATTTTTGCTCCCATGTCTTATTTATTCAAGAAAAGGAGTTTGATGATGTCTCCTTTCATTTTTCAATATTGTCACATTGTTTACAGATACATAAATTATTGCCATTTAGTCAGAAATTACAGATAAGATTTATACTCTGTGCAAGAGAAATATGTAAAGATAATGCATAAAACAAGCTGTGACTTCTTATGTGCCTTCATGTTTGGGATTTATTTCTTATTTGCTATTTGACCTTAGCAAATCACTTAACCTGACTGAGCTTCTGATTTCCTCATCTGTAAAATGATGATAACGATACTTATCTAATAGATTCATTGTAAAAATTCAAGTAGATAGTATATACACTGCAGCACATAAATTATCAGGAAACTGTGGAAATTCTAAAAGAAAATATATTAATTAAGGTTATACAGATGATTTTTCTGGTACAATTGTGGATATAAGGTGATAAATGTGGCCCTAACTATTGAAGACAATAAAGACCTGGAAAAGCTAAATGCTCTTAAATGCACTCTTTTTTTTTCTTATACAACAGACATTGCCTGAAGAAATTACCTGAGAAGCATAGAAAGTCTTCATATTCATTGAGATTATTTTGGAAGAGAAGTTCTGTTTTTTTTTTTTTTTAAACTACAGAGGGAAGTTTAAAGGAGGGAAGAGCCAGCCACATAAATATAACTGCATAAGCACTGTTGGCAGAATGATTCCCTAAAGACGTTCATGCCCCCATATCTGGAACCTGCAAATATATTATATTACATAGCAAAGAATTCTTTGCAGATGACATAAAAGTTATGGATCTTAAAATAGGGAGATTATACTAGATTATTCTGGATAACCTAATCACATGGAGTCTTTAAAAATGGAGACTTTTCTCCTGGCTAAACCCAGAGAGATTCAGGGGAAAAGAAAGGCAGAGAGATTTAAAGCACAGGAAAGATTCCACATGCCATTGCTGGTTTTTAAATGGAGGTGGCCAAGGACTTCAGTCCTACAACCACAAAGAACTGAATTCTGTCAACAATTTGAATAAGCTTGGAAGTGGATATTTTCCCACAGCCTCCAGAAAGCAACACACAGCCCTCTCAACACCTTGGTTTTGCCCTGGAGACACTAGGCTGAGCCTGCCTGGACTTCTGACCCACGGAACTACAAGCCAATAATGAGATTTTTTTTAAAGCTCATTAGTTTCTCATAATTTGTTACACAGAAATAGAAAACCAGTACAATAAAACTGTGAGCAGAATGTGTACAGCAGGCTCTGGATCTACAAAGGAGATCATTTTAGTCTGGGTAGAACAGTGGGTAGAAGGGACAATTTCAAATGACAAGACATATATAGAAGACTTTTATTATTATTTTGTTAACAATGGGAAACTATTGAAGAATTTTAAAAAGAGAAGGAATGAGATCAGAACTTAGTGAAAGAAAACTATGCTGTGAATGAGTCAGATAGCTATGCAATTTTTTAGAAAATAATTTTGGATCATTGCATGGGCATGGAGATGTGAGATTTAAGGAAGTAAGGAGTGGTGAAAGAAAGAAGAGCTGAAATGTTTCTAACTTAGTCTCAGTAGATGATAAACTGGATAAGTAGGACAGAAAATGCAGAGATGCATTTTTATTACTAAGAGCATAGTCTGTGTGGTAAACTGTACCGAGATATCAGCTCACTCCGTGCCCCAATGGTCTTATCTGAAAATGAGTATTGTAATGCCTAATTCTTAAGGCCGTAACAAGGATTAAATTAGATGATAAATATGCATTTTTAAAGATTATTGTATAATTAGATGAGGTGACTCGTGCAAATCTTGTATCAATGTGCTGGGGAGCACTAAATTAAGATAGGATATAATCATCTTTATTTCAACGATTTCTCCAGCTAATTAGAGGCAAAAAGCATAGCTAGAACTAGCTCTCCCGACATGTGATCACAGCTGTTTCCCCACATAGGATTTCCTGCCTCCAGAAGAGGATGGATTAAGTATCTTTTCTCAAAATAGATAACTTTTCTTAAAATAGATTCTCCATTTACAAGAGTTATCTCAGTCTGGAAGCTATTTTTCTTCCTGAAAATCTTAGGGTGCTAGCTAAAAAAAGGGATGACAAATTGTTTTTCAGAGAGGAATAACTCAGTAATACTAGCCATTAACTGACTTCTTTGAACTTCTCATTTTCTCCATCCATTGGCAAATTTGCATCATGTCCCATAACATTAATTACAATATATTTGCCAAATGTGTTTTGCTAATGAACTGTTTTCCAAGCTCAAATGGTGGAGTTGTTGCCACTTGAGAACTTAGACCTAGAATTGCAGCTGGAGTGTACTGAGAGGGAGGAGATTCACAAAGACACATAGCTCTGACTGCTGGGAATAGTAAAAGTGCTATTTTCCAAAAGGAAAAATATTTGCAGTGTGAACCTCAAGATATATATTAAAAATACTTCCAACTCATTGTTGAACTATTTTAAACAATTAAATTATTTTCAAGATGTTAGTCATGGATTTCATTTCTTAAAATACAAATGTGGAAAGGGAATAACACTGCTTATTTTAAGATACTGAGATAATGCAGGGATGACTGGCACATTAATCTCTTGGTTATTGGCGCTTTAAAAAATGCCAGAAGGGTGCTCAGAGTTTTATAAATGTAAACTTTCTTAACTAGCTTTAAAAGAGTACCCAGGGATACAATATTTTCCAACATAAGAAATTCAATTTTGGTCCAATTTGCTTGTCTATGTTTATTGTTTTTATTTATTCATAACTTGACTTGTTCAAAAAATAATTCAAGATGTTTTATAAAGATATATATCTTTAAGCAGAATAAAAAAACATGGAGAAAAACGTGAAAAAGGTGTAATAAAGGGGAAAATGTAGAAAGTAAGGCAGAACCAGCTAATAGCAACTACTTCAAAGCTTATATACTTGTTGAAGATGTCACACACTTGAATTTAAATCTTGCTCAGGGAAAGCACAGATATTTCCTTGTTTTGAGACCATAAATAAGTGTTCTTCTCGGGTTTACCATGAAAAGAACACTGTGTGGAATCAACGCCCATCCTCAACAATATCCACGTGTAAAACCTGACTGTAATTTGCAAAGCACTGTTGTTTTGATTTTCCTAAATATGGATAGTTGGCATGGCATCGATTCACATTTTGAAAAACACAATTTCTTCAATAGTTTGATGTAATACTGTCTATGTTACCTAGGGATATATTGCAGAACAATTGGAAGAATGGATTGGTATGCTTCTATTAGCCTCATCCTCCCTAAAATCTCTTCCCAGATAAGCTTTTTAAAGGTCTTGCACAGTGGGGAGTTCAATATTATGCTCACAGAGAGGTTCCTAAAATGTAGGTCCTCTGTGCC
Organism: Pan troglodytes; assembly: GCF_028858775.2. Classification (NCBI taxonomy): domain Eukaryota; kingdom Metazoa; phylum Chordata; class Mammalia; order Primates; family Hominidae; genus Pan; species Pan troglodytes. The sequence goes on from NC_086015.1 coordinate 38,990,143, forward strand.
TGCTTCAAATTATATGAGCCAGGGAAAGGATTGACCTGCTTTTAAGAGACAAAGTAATGTGCGTTACAATTGTATTATTAAATTTACTGTAGAGAGTTGCTTTTAGTGATTTATAATTCAATTTACTTATCTAAAAATATTTATTAAATCTCTATTAGCTCCAGAACAGTTTTTCTGGAGGTCACAGTGATTATAAAACAACCACAGTTTAAGATCTCAAAAATTTTAGTCTTGGAAAAAAAACATACACAAGATACATTGCACAAGGACAAACTTGATGAGTGTCGAAAATGAAGATGGATTTGTCAAAGACAAGCTGAATGTAAATGCATGGATTTATATGTGCTCTCTCTTCTGTTCCATTGGTGAATATGACTATTTTTTATGCCAACACCGTGCTGATTTGGTTACTATAGCTTTGTAGCAAAATCTTGAAGTCAGGTAAAGTGATGCCTCCAGATTTGTTCTTTTTGCTCAGGACTGCTTTGCTTACTCAGGGTCTTTTTCGTTCCATATATAGTTTTTTTTTTTTAAATTATTATTATACTTTAAGTTCTAGGGTACGTGTGCACAACGTGAAGGTTTGTTACATATGTATACACGTGCCACGTTGGTGTGCTGCACCCATTAACTGGTCATTTACATTAGGTATATCTCTTAATGCTATCCCTCTTCCCTTCCCCCACTCCACAACAGGCCCCCGGTGTGTGATGTTCCCCACCCTGTGTCCAAGTGTTCTCATTGTTCACTTCCCACCTATGAGTGAGAACATGCCATGTTTGGTTTTCTGTCCTTGCAATAGTTTGCTCAGAATGATGGTTTCCAGCTTCATCCATGTCCCTACAAAGGACATGAACTCATCCTTTTTTATGGCTGCATAGTATTCCATGGTGTATATGTACCATATTTTCTTAATCCAGTCTATCATTGATGGACATTTGGGTTGGTTCCAAGTCTTTGCTATTGTGAATAGTGCCAAAATAAACATACGTGTGCATGTGTCTTTATAGCAGCATGATTTATAATCGTTTGGGTATATGCACAGTAATGGGATGGCTGGGTCAAATGGTATTTCTAGTTCTAGATCCTTGAGGAATCACCACACTGTCTTCCACAATGGTTGAACTAGTTTACAGTCCCACCAACAGTGTAAAAGCATTCCTATTATAGTTTGGGATTTTTTCTATTTCTGTAAAGAATGTCATTAGTTTTTTGATAGGGGTTGCATTGAATCTGTAAATTGCTTCAGGTAGCTTTGCCATTTTACCCAATATTAATTCTTCTAATTCTTCCAATCCATGAACAAAAAATATCTTTCCATTTTCTTGTTGTCCACTTTAGTTTCTTTTGTCAGTGTTTTATAATCCCCCGTGTATAGATCTTTCACTTATTTGGTTAATTGAATCATCAGTATTTCATATTTTGTGTAGCTATTACAAATTAGATTGCTTTCTTTATATATTTTGCCAATTGTTCATTGTTAGCGTATATAAATATTACAAGTTTTTGTATGTTAGTTTAGTGTTCTGCAACTTTACTGAATTCATTTATTAGTTTTAACAGTTGTTTGGTGGGGTCTAAAGTATAAAATCATGTCCACTATCACCAAGGCTAATTTGACTTCATCCTTTCTAATTTGGAAACCCTTTACTTCTTTCTCTTGCCTAATTGTTCTGGCCAGGGTTTCCAGTGTTATATTGAATAAAAGTGGTAAAAGTGGAAATCATTGTCTTTTTCCAGGTTTGAGAGGAACACACTTCAATTTCTCCCATTCAGTAGATTCTTAGCTGTGAATTTGTCATATATTACCTTCGCAGTTTTGGGGTTATGTTTTTTCTATACCCAGTTTGATAAGGATTTTTTTTTCATTAAGGGATGTCAAATTTTATTGAATTCTCTTTCAGCATCTATTGAAATAATGACATGGTTTTTGTACTTGGTTCTGGTTTTTCTTTTTTCTTTTTTTTTATTATACTTTTTTTCTGGGATACATATGCAGAACGTGCAGGTTTGTTACATAGCTATACACGTGCCATGGTGGTTTGCTGCACCCACCAACCCTATATCTACATTAGGTATTTCTCCTAATGCTATCTCTGCCCTTGCCCCCTACCCCCTGACATGCCCCGATGTGTGATGTTCTCCCTATGTCCATGTGTTCTAATTGTTCAACTCCCACTTATGAGTGAGAACATGCAGTGTTTGGTTTTCTGTTTCTGTGTTATTTTGCTGAGAATAATGGTTTCCAGCTTCATCCATGTCCCCACACAGGACATGAACTCATTCTTTTTTATGGCTGCATAGTATTCCATGGTTGTATATGTGCCACATTTTCTTTATCCAGTCTATCATTGATGGGCATTTGGGTTAGTTCCAAGTCTTTGCTATTGTGAATAGTGCTACAATAAATATACGTGTGCATGTGTCTTTATAGTAGGATGATTTATAATCTTTTGGGTATATACCCAGTAATGGGATTGCTGGGTCAAATGGTATTTGCAGTTCTAGATCCTTGAGGAATTGCCACACTGTCTTCCACAATGGTTGAACTAATTTACACTCCTGCCATCAGTGTAAAAGCATTCCTGTTTCTCCACATCCTCTCCAGCATCTGTTGTTACCTGACTTTTTAATGATAACTATTCTTACTGGTGTGAGATGGTATCTCATTGTGGTTTTGATTTTCATTTCTCTAATGACTAGCGATGAGGAGCTTCTTTTCATACATTTGTTGGATGCATAAATGTCTTCTTTTGAGAAGTGTCCATTCATATTCTTCACCCATTTTTTGATGGGGTTGTTTGTTTTTTTCTTGTAAATTTGTTTACGTTCCTTGTAGATTCTAGGTATTAGCCCTTTGTCAGATGGATAGATTGCAACAATTTTCTCCCATTCTGTAGGTTGCCTGTTCACTCTGATGATAGTTTCTTTGCTGTGCAGAAGCTCTTTAGTTTAATTAGATCCTGTTTGTCAATTTTGGCTTTTGTTGCCATTGCTTTTGGTGTTTTAGTCATGAAGACTTTGCCCATGCCTATGTCCTGAATGGTATTGCCTAGGTTTTCTTCTAGGGTTTTTATGGTTTTAGGTTTTATGTTTAAGTCTTTAGATCATCTTGAGTTAATTTTTGTATAAGGTGTAAGGAAGGGGTCCAGTTTCAGTTTTCTGCATATGGCCAGCCAGTTTTCCCAAAACCAATTATTAAATAGGGAATCCTTTCCCCATTGTTTGTTTTCGTTAGGTTTGTCAAAGATCAGATGGTTGTAGATGTGTGGCATTATTTCTGAGGCATCTGTTCTGTTCCATTGGTCTATATATCTGTTTTGGTACCAGTACCATGCTGCTTTGGTTACTGTAGCGTTGTAGTGTAGTTCAAAGTCAGGTAGCATGATGCCTCTAGCTTTGTTCTTTTTGCTTAGAATTGTCTTGGCTATATGGGCTCTTTTTTGGTTCCATATGAAATTTAAAGTAGTTTTTTCTAATTCTGTGGAGAAAGTTGATGGTAGCTTGACGAGGATAGCATTGAATCTATAAATTACTTTGGGCAGTGTGGCCATTTTCACGATATCGATTCTTCCTATCCAGGAGCATGGAATGTTTTTCCATTTGTTTCTGTCCTCTCTTATTTCCTTGAACAGTGGATAGTAGTTCTCATTGAAGAGGTCCTTTTTCTTAAATATTTATCATAAGCTGTTTTACTTTTATTTCCATTTATAGATTTAGGGGCTACAAGTGCAGTTTTGTCATGTGGGTATATTGTGTAGTGGTGAAGTTGGGGCTTTTGGTATACCCATCACTCAAATAGTGAACACTGTATCCAATAGGTAATTCTTCAACCCTCAGCTCCCTTCCCCCTGACACTCCCACCATTTGGAATCTACAATGTCTATCATTTTAATCTGTATGTCCACGTGTACCATTGTTTAGCTCCCCTTTCAAGTGAGAACATGCTTTATTTGACTTTCTGTTTCTGAGTTATTTCACTTACGATAATTGCTTCCAGTTTCATTCATGTTGCTGCAAAAAAAAACATGATTTCATTCTTTTTCATTTTTTCTAATAACTGAGTAGTATTCCATGGTGTGTGTGTGTATACCTGCATTTTCTTTATCAAATTCTCCACTGATGAGCACTTAGGTTTATTCCATGACTTTGCTGTTATGAATACTGTTGCAATAACATATGAACACAGACATCTTTCTTATATAATTATTTGTTTTTCTTTGGTTATATATCCAGTAGTGGGGTTGCTGAACCAAATGGTAGTTCCATTTTTAGTTTTTTAAGAAATCTCCTTACTTATTTCCAAAGAGGTTGTACATTCTCACTTCTGTTAATGTGATACATCATTGAACCAGTTATGCATCTCTAAGATGAATCCCACTTGATCATGGTAAATGATCTTTTTAGCATGTTGTTGAATTCAGTTAGCTAGTATTTTGTTGAGACTCTTTCCATTTATGTTTATCAGATACTGGCCTGTAGTTTTCTTCCTTCATTGTATCCTTGTCTGGTTTTAGTATCAGGGTAATGCTGGCCTTGTAGAATGTGTTTGAAAGTATTCTCTCTTCCTCAATTTTGTTGAGGAGTTTGAGCAGAGTTGGTATTAGTTCTTCTTTAAATGTTTGGAAGAATTCAGCAATGAAGCCACCAGGCCCTAGGAGTTTCTTTGATAATGGACTTTTTATCATAGCTTCAATCTCATTACCCCTTATTGATGCATTGAGGTTTCCTATTTCTTCATGGTTCAATCTTGGTAGATTGTATGTGTCCAGGAATTTAACCATTTCTTACTAGATTTTTCAATTTGCTGACATACAGTTGTGCAATGAGGAAAGGACAGTCTCTTCAATAAATGGTTCTGGAAAAACTGGATAACTAAATGCAGAAGAATGAAACTACACTGTGATATTTCACCATACCAAAAAACATCAAAATGAATTGAAGACTTAATTCATTAAGTTCAGGCCTCAAAAGTACAGGTAACAAAACCAAAAATAGACAAATGGAATTACACCAAATTTAAAAGCTTCTGCACAGCAAAGGAAACAATCAACAAAGTGAAGAGATAACCCACAGAATGGGAGAAAACATTTGCACACTACCCATTTGACAAGGGATTAAATATACAAAGAGCTCAAATAATTCAACAGGGAAACATCATGTAATTCAATATAAACAGGGGTAAAATATCTAAGTAGACATTTCTCAAAAGAAGACATAAAACAACCAATAGGTATATGAAAAAGTGTTCAATATCACTAATCATCGGAGAAATGCAAATGAAAACTACAATGATATATTAACTCACCCCAGTTAAAATGGCTTTTATCAAAAAGATTGGTAATAGTGGATGCTGGGGAAAATGAGGAGAAAAGGGAACACTCGCACACTGTTGGTGGGAGTATAAATTAGTATAGCCTTTATGGAGAACAGTATGGAGGCCGAGCGCAGTGGTTCATGCCTGTAATCCTAGCACTTTGGGAGGCCAAGGCGGGCGGATCACGAAGTCAGGAGATCAAGACCATCCTGGCTAACAGGGTGAAACCCTGTCTCTACTACAAATACAAAAAATTAGCTGGGTGTAGTGGCACGCGCCTGTAGTCCCAGCTACTCGGGAGGCTGAGGCAGGAGAATGGCATGAACCCGGGAGGCGGAGCTTGCAGTGAGCCGAGATCGCGCCACTGCACTACAGCCTGGGCTACAGAGCGAGACTCTGTCTCAAGAAAAAAAAAAAAAAAAAATAGAACAGTATGGAGATTCCTTTAAGAAACTAAAAGTACAACTACTATATGATCCAATTCTACTACAGGGTATATATTCAAAAGAAAGAAAATGAATATATCAAAAAGACATCTGGACTTCCATATTTATTGCAGCACTATTCACAATAGCTACAATATGAAATCAACCTAAGTGCCAATCAGTAGATAAATCGATAAATTAAATGTGTCATATATAATGTATACAATGAAATATTATTTGGCCATAAAAATAATGAAATCCTGTTATTTGCAGCAACATAAATGGAACTGGAGGTCATTATGTTAAATGAAATCAGCCTAGCACAGAAAGGCAAATATTACATGTTCTCACTCGCATGTGAGAGCTAAAAAAACATGGAACATATGAAGACAGAGAGTAGATTAGTTGTCAGGAGCTGAAAAGAATAGGGGTGAGAAGAGATGAATTAATTGGTTGATTAATTGGTAAAAACATACAGTCTGATAGAAGAAATAAGACCTAGTGTTAGATAGATTAGTGGGGTGACTGTAGTTTACAATAGTGTATTGTATATTTCAAAATAGCTAAAAAGAGAGGAATTTTAATGATTCTAGCACAAAGACAAATATTTAAGGTGATGAACATCCCAAGTACACTGATTTGTTATTTACAAATTATATGAGTGTATTAAAGTACCACATGTGCCTTAAAACTATGTACATCTATTATGCATCAATGTTTAAAAAATAACTATGTTAATGAAGAATGAATAAGTTGCTTTGTAAGTTCAAAGGAGCATTTAAAAATCCAAGGCATATGCAGGCCGGAGGCCGGGTGCGGTGGCTTATGTCTGGAATCCCAGCACTTTGGGAGGCTGAGGCGTGAGGATCACCTGAGGTCGGGAGTTCAAGGCCAGCCTGACCAACATGGAGAAACCCCGTCTGTACTAAAATTACAAAATTAGCCAGGCCTGTTGGTGCATGCCTGTAATCCCAGCTACTTGGGAGGCTGAGGCAGGAGAATCGATTGAACCTGGGAGGCAGACAGAGGTTATGGCAAACAGATTTTGCCATTGCACTCCAGCCTGGGCAACAAGAGTAAAACTCTATCTTAAATAAATAAATAAATAAATAAATAAATAAATAAAATTTTTAAAAAGGCATATGTATATTTAGGGGCCAGAGAAAGATAATCTATAGAAAGAAGGCAGACTAAAAGCAGAAAAAGAAGAATAAAAACCAAAAGAGATTTTGATGATCTAGATTATAGGGCAATGGAAACCTTCAAGGAATAGGCTGAGTCATCCGTGTCATAAAGCTCTAAAGAAGTAGAGAAGAGTAAAATGTAAGGAACCTCCACTGACTGTGATAAGAGACTTACTAGATGTCTAGTAATGTAATAACTAACAAGAGAAGAATATTTGCCATTTTGAAATCATGCTTTTTTATTACTTAAAAAGTTAGTTTTATCAAAGGCATTTAGTAAAATTCCGTTTGTTGGAAGTATATTTGGAGTTCCTAAAGTGTGAACTCCAACTAGCTGCTAAAATAGAGCCAGAAAATTATTTCAGCTTTAATTTGGAATTATCTGCAGTGCTATAGGGCATCACATAAACATTGTCCTTCCTTGCTGACTTCTGATGCTCCCTTTGTAAATCAGGGCTTCCCAATTTATGTACTCAGCACACAGGGATTCTGTAAATGGGATTCAGGCATGTCATGAGACAAGAATACCCCATCAAATCTCTATACCCATATTGAAGTTGGTTCCAGAATAAAGAAAACATGATTCATAATAACCAGCTATTGCTGCAGTGCTGCAACACCGGGTGCATGGCCAAGGAGAAGCTCTATCATTCTACCTGTATTTCAGTAGCTGGCAGCATAGTGCTACAACCCATATAGACATAAGTATCACAAAACTGCTTGGTTTAGTTCATGGTTCTCATGTCCAAGCTTCCTGGTTCTCAGCCAGGAAGGAATGGGTATACTAACCTTCAACTATGAAAATAAGTTGACCTAATGTCTCCAAAATTCCTTTGAACATTCTTTAGAGTAATATGCCATGATTTCATTTTCATTGCATTGAATTCTAGAGCAGAAAATTTAAATGTTTACTATTTTAAGATGTTCTGTCAATGTGATGTAAGTTCTCTGCGTGTGCACACAATCTTTCTCTCTCTACGTATCCTTATGTACTATGTGGATATGTGTTCTACATATATATGAATTCTGTTGAAAATATATTCTATATTCTTTCTCTATGTGTATATTCTAAACATATAATTATCCAATATAAAATATTAGAATCTAAATACATACATTATTCCTATATATTCTATAAAATATTTAATATAGAGAGTATTTAAAGATAAATAGAAAAAAATCATGGAAATACATTAGAAAAAGTAGTAAACAAAGTTATTCATTCTACCTTTGAACAATTCAGTGGCACAAAACTTATTATGAGTTCATAGTCCAAGCAGGTAATGTTTTTAATACCTCAAAGTTATCTGATGTATATAGATGTAATGAAAAGAGGATGATACTGGGAAGTACAATTGATTTTCCATGAAATCTTCTTTTTATTTTATTTTATTTTATTTTAAGTTCTGGAATACATGTGTTGAACGTGCAGGTTTGTTACATAGGTATACGTGTGCCATGGTGGTTTGCTGCACCTATCTACCCATCATCTAGGTCTTAAGCCCTGTGAGCATTAGCTATTTGTCCTGATACTTTCATGGAATCTTCTGCAGATATGCTGACTTCTGAATGAATTTGAAGCAGTTATATCAATATATATCTGTATTATATATAATACATATATTATATATAATATAATAAATCTGTTTCTGAAAGTCCTTTCAGAAACAGATTTTCTGAAAGGAAGATGAACATTTTAAAAAATAAAGGCTATTAACTTTTATATTAATTTAAAGTTATTTCAATAAAATTGATTTTTAGAGCAGTTTTAGGTCTACAGAGAAATAGAGCAGAAAGTACAGAGTTCCCACAAACGCCCCCTTCCCTTACCCCACACACAGTTTTCTGTATTAATAACATCTTGCTTTGTGGTACATTTGTTACAAGTGATGAACCAATATCGACACATTGTTATAAATGGAAGTTCATAGTTTATATTCACTGTTTCTGTTGTACAGTTCTATGGGTTTTGCTAAATCCGCAATGTCACTTATCCACCATTACAGTATCATACAGAACAGTTTTACTGTCATAAAAATCCCCTGTGCTGTACCTATTCTTATTTCCTCCCCAAGCTCCCAGCAACTACTGATCTTCTTACTTTCTCTGTAGTTTTGCATTTTTCAGAATAATTGGAATCATACAATATGTAGCCTTATCAGACTGTCTTCTTTCACTTAGCAGCATGCATTTAATGTCCTCCCACATATGTTTGTTGCTTGATGGCTCATTTCTTTTTATTGCTGAATAATATTCTATTGTAGGGATGTACCACAGCTTATTTATCTATTCAACAACTGAAGGACATTTAGTTGCTTTCAAGTTTTGGAATTATAAATAAAGCTGCTGTAAACATCTATGTGCAGGTTTTTGTGTGGACATAAGTTTGCAATTCATTTCACAAGGACTGTGCTTGTTGGATTACGTGGTAAGACTATTTTTCTTGGCCTTGTGTAGATTTCAGTTAGGGAAAAATATAGTCTTTTTTGCCTCTGAAAAATCTGTTCACAAAACCCAGGAATGCTACCTACATGTGTTAATAAGTCAGTGCAACATCAAGAGAGTTATAGCCACCAGTATGAGTTCTGCAAGAATACAGAACACTTGGCCAGTGTCACAATCAGAAATACAACAAATCCCATATCTTTTGGAGGCTAAGAAAGTGGAAAAACAGGTTGTGAATGTGCACAGAACTTGCTTGTATTCTCCAGAAAATTCAAATCCCTTACACACAGTAATCATTAAAATGTCATAGCAAGCACATTTAACCTCTAAAAGGTGATGATGGTGTTGCCTTCCTGACATTTGGTGAAAATACATTAACAGCTTTTCAACATATTCAACTTTTATGATTCTGACAAAGAAAATGAAACTCTAGGATGCTGTACGTTAAATATTCTCTAAGTATTCTAAACTAGCAGCTGCTGCTTTCTCCACATTTCAGTTCTCAACATGGAATCTTTGGATTAAAGCCATTGCACATTTCCCGTCAAAATAAGGGTTAATTTTAAACTCATTTTCACTCCCATTCTCCAAGACCTCTGAAGAAAGAAATACCAACCCGTTATCTATCCTAAAATGAGGTGGTAGTTTACGTATCTGTAGAAGAAACAATCTGTGGAAGGAACAATATAGGACTTAACTGGATTTGATTTACATGAAATTGGTCCTCTCTAAGGTAGTACTCTTATAATGCTTTTGTTAGTCTGTCGATCAAAGCATTTAAAAATAATACTTAATATCTCCCACATCAGAGTTAACATTTAAATGTTTTATCTTAAGTGTAAAGTTTTAAGTTTATAATTTTTGTAGATTTAGGAATATTCACTTTATAACAATAGAACTATTATTTATTAAATGTTTTATTGAATTCTAAATGTAAATTTAATCAGGAAACATATTTAAGAAATGTTTTAGAAAAAATATGAAGGGAAGTTTATGAGATGTGGAATGTATGATATTGTCTTAATTTTACCTTCATACTAGGTTCATATTTCAAATGATTTGTGCTCAAAACTTATTTTGTGCTTCTTATTTCAAATGATTTGTGCTCAAAACTTTAAAAATATTGCAGCATATTTGTCTTGAATCTCATCATAATCTAATTTAGATAAAAGTAAAAAATTATTTTTAGATAAAGATAAAAAAAGAAAAATACCACTTAGAAACATTTGAAATTTTTTTCATTTTTCTTTTTTTTTACTCTATGGATACTTTTAAGGTTTTCTTATGATCTTTTAAACAGTGGGGGAAATTGTATTTCATTACATTTTTCTTCATTATTCTTTTTGTGTTGTGCTTTGGAAATTCATAGTACACAGATGTTGGAACTTCCAGATATAACTTTCGTGTTCCTACATCTTTTCTGTTATGTTTTTCATTATTTTCTTCTTTTATACTTCATTCAGAGATGACACTGGCTTAGTGTTCCAGCTTATTAATTAATTCTTTAGTGTTTTTTTTTGCCACTAAACCGATCTGTTTAATTTTGTATTTTAATGGTTCCATTTTTGTATTATAGGATCACTAATAGTTTCCTTTTCAGGATGTGGTATTCCCCCACTGTGTTATTGCACTATGCATATGCAGTAAGCCCACTTTTAAATATTCTGTTGCTGCATAAATGGTTGCTTTTGGTGTTATTTCTTCTATTTACCTAGATGCCCCCTTTTCATAGTGTTGGCCTTGTGAGTTTCATAATTACCCCCAACTACTTGCTCATATTTGCATTTTGGAATTCCTGATCCATTCTTTAGATGCTAGTTCTGATTACAGCGACTTGTTTTTGGATATTTTTGATGCAGTATGGAGTTAGTGGGGTGGAAGGATCCATGGGACTCTGCCCAGTCTCTCCAAGTTTAAGATAAACACTCCTAGCTTTAATCAGAGTTCAAGGCCCCTATGTCCCACAGGTGAACTCAAGTTGGGAGTGTCCAGCAAGTCCATCTTTTCTGGAATGTTGCCGCACATAAAACCACCTAGAGTACTGCAGAGGTTCCCCACTTTGTTTCTTGAATTCATTCATATTCTGAATTTAAAGATTCCCTGAAACCAGTCATACTTTGCACAGCAGTTTCCTGCTCATGGTTTCCGATCAGATCTTTTTCAATTATTTCTCCAAAGGTATAAGTCAGTATTCTTAAATTCCTTAGAATGACAAGGCCTGCTATTGTACTTTTTTTCTGTTAGCCAGCTTTATAACAAATTTAAACTTTTCTAAAATATACTTTCTGTCATTTCTTATGATTTTATGTGAGAAATACATAGACACATGTTCTCAGTTGGCTCTCCTGATTCAATTTCCACTTTATTCTCTAAAGAAACTCTCATGTCAAATTAAAATGCAATTATTTTCTTATCTTGATAATACCCTGTAATTTCTCTAATGCAGTTTCAGAGGAATGATAAAAGCATATGGGTATTGCGTCTCCTAAAACAGCTGTAAGCCAAAGGGAACAGAGTTGCATACGTCAAGGATTTAACATTGATACATTTTATGCCATCTTAAACTCCACCAGGAAGCATCATCCTGATGAGTTTCTTGGGATCAGCCATTTCAATTAACTTGTTTATATTACCAAGCCATTTGTATAAGCACAGGCTTAGCTGCCCTGCATGATGGCATAATGGACAGGTTAAATGGTAAAGATAAATCTTTCTGTCTAGCTGAAGTCTTTGCATGTGTGTATTCACACACAGATCTAGACACATATAAACATCCATTCAAGACTAGAGACACTACACACACATTCCTTTGAGACAATTCCAGTATCACCTACTATGGGAGGCTATTTCTGTTCCCTTTAGAATTTGATATGTGCCTTTTCATTGTGCTCCCAAGCACTCTATTCTCTCAATTTATATGGTTCACATAAGCCTGGAATGTAATTTTTTTTGTTTGATCTTCGCTATCCCCTCACCTTTCACTGAATCTGAGCACTCTTATGGCAAGAGAAAAGGGTATTTTTTATTCTTCTTTATCTTTCAAAAATGGTTTGCAATGATCTGTCTCATACTGAGTATTATGGGCTCAGTAAATATGCTTTTAATATTGATACACTCATACACGTATATACACACAGACATGGGTATTCACATGTAACATCAACTATATATAAAGTGAATGAAATTGTGATAGTAAACACTTCTATCTTGCTTAACTTCCTCGACCATATGTATACTCAAAACTATTTGTTTCTAGGTATGATCAGCGCAAGTGCTCCTTGACCTATGATGGGGTTACATACCAATAAATTCACCATAAGCTTAGAAGATCCTAAGTTGAAAGTGTGTTTATGACTGATGATATTCTCAATTTACAATAGATTTATCCATATGCAACCCCATTGTAAGTCAAGGAGTGTACTGAAAGTGTATTATTTTCACACCATCATAAAGTTAAAAAATCATAAGTTAAACCATTGAAAGTTGGGGACTATCTGTACATATTTATACAAATATACTTTCTGTTTCCTCATGTAAAGACACACAGATTTAAGCTACACAGAGTGATTCATCCTAATAATTTAATTTATAATACAAAATTTATAGTTTCCCCACATAATCATAGTCATATATCAGTTTTTACATATATTTAAATATATACATCTACATGTACACATATTGTATATTTGCTAACATATAGTATGATTAGAAGTGTGAGGAAAAGAGAAAAGGAGCTCTTCTTCTTACTTTATTGCTATGATAAATTGGGTGATGATGACTCAGAAAGTTTGTGTGTTGGGTTGTTTTGATATATTGTATATTTTTCTTTGATTCTTTTCAAGGATCAGGAATTGACAGAGTAGTAAAGAAATGTCCTGCACTAAAAAGACCTGTATTGTAAAGCATGTATTACAGGCATACCTCATATTATTGCGATTCACTTTATTGTACTTTGCAGAAATTGCATGTTTTACAAATGGAAGGTGTGTGATAATCCTGCAGCCAGCAAACCTATTGGCACTATTTTTTTCAAGACTATGTGTTCACTTCTTGTTTCTGTGTCACATTTTGGTAATTCTTACAATATTTCAAATGTATTATTATATGTGTTAGGATGTTCTGTGGTCAGTGATCTTTGATGTTACTATTGCAATTGTTTTGGGGCACCACAGATTGTGCTTATATAAGACATTAAACTCAGTCAATATATGTTGTTTGTGATCTGACTGCTCCACTGACTGGCTGTTTCCCCATCTTGCTCTTTCTTCTTGAGCCTCCCTATTCCCTGAGACACAACAATATTGAAATTATGCCAATTGAAAACCCTAAAATGCCTCCTGGGTGTTCAAAAGAAAGGAAGAATTGCACTTCTCTCATTTTAAATCAAAAGCTATAAATAATTAAGCTTGTTGAAGAAAGCATGTTGAAAGCCAAGCCACTTGCACCAAAGACTTCGTCAACTTAGTCAAGGAAAAGTTCTTGAAGGACATTTTTAAAATTTGCTCTAATCGAGGTAGAATGATAATTACCAGAAGCTGGGAAAGATGTGTGTGGGGAGAAGGCGGATGAAGAGAGGTTGGCTAATGGATACAAACATACTGCTAGATATAAGGAATATGTTATAGCATTTTGATAGAGCACTAGTGTGACTATAAGATTTGAAATGTGCCCAACTCAAAGAAATGATGTTTGAGGTGATGAATATCCTAAATACTATGATTTGATCATTATACATTGTATGCATGTATCAAAATATCACATGTACCCCATAAGTACGTAAAAATAGTATGTATTAATTAAAACATTTTACTCCAGTGAACACACAAATGATAAGAAAATGAAAGAACAGCCTTATTAGTGATAGTGAGAGGTGACAGCGTGCTGGCAGTCCTCACAGCCCTCGTTCACTCTCTGAGCCTCCTCTCCCTGGGCTCCCACTTTGGCGGCACTTGAGGAGCCCTTCAGCCCACCACTGCACTGTGGGAGCCCCTCTCTGGGCTGGCCAAGGCCGAAGCCAGCTCCCTCAGCTTGCAGGGAGGTGGGGAGGGAGAGGTGCCAGCGGCAACCGGGGCTGCGTGCCGCGCTTGGGGACCAGCTGGAGTTCCAGGTGGGCGTGGGCTTGGCGGGCTCCGCACTGTGAGCAGCCGGCCAGAGCATCCGCCGGCCCTACCGGCCCCAGGCAGTGAGGGGTTTAGCACCCGGGCCAGCGGCTGCGGAGGGTGTACGGGGTCCCCCAGCAGTGCCAGCCCACCGGCGCTGCGCTTGATTTCTCACCGGGCCTTAGCTGCCTTCCGGCAGGGCAGGGCTCGGGACCCTGCAGCCCGCCGTACCTGAGCCTCCCACCACCTCCCTGGGCTCCTGTGCGGCCAGAGCCTCCCCCATGAGCGCCGCCCCCTGCTCCACGACGCCCTGTCCCATCCACCACCCAAGGGCTGAGGAGTGCTGGCACATGGCGCTGGACTGGCAGGCAGCTCCACCCGCAGCCCCAGTGGGGGATCCACCGGGTGAAGCCAGCTGGGCTCCTGAGTCTGGTAGGGATGTGGAGAATCTTTATGTCTAGCTCAGGGATTGTAAATACACCAATCAGCACTCTGTATCTAGCTCAAGGTATGTAAACACACCAATCAGCACCCTGTGTCTAGCTCAGGGTTTGTGAATGCACCAATTGACACTCTGTATCTAGCTACTCTGGTGGGGCCTTGGAGAACCTTTGTGTCTAGCTCAGGGATTGTAAATACACCAATCGGCACTCTGTATCTAGCTCAAGGTTTGTGAACACACCAATCAGCACCCTGTGTCTAGCTCAGGGTTTGTGAATGCACCAATCAACACTCAGCATCTAGCTACTCTGGTGGGGCCTTGGAGAACCTTTGTATCCACACTCTCTATCTAGCTAATCTGGTGGGGACGTGGAGAACCTTTGTGTCTAGCTCAGGGATTGTAAATGCACCAATCTGTTGAAACAGAACACTGGGCTCTACCAATCAGCAGGATGTGGGTGGGGCCAGGTAAGAGAATAAAAGCAGGCTGCCCCAGACAGCAGTGGCAACCCGCTCAGGTCCTCTTCCACACTGTGGAAGCTTTGTTCTTTAGCTCCTTGCAATAAATTTTGCTACTGCTCCCTCTTTGGGTCCACACTGCTTTTATGAGCTGTAACACTCACCGCGAAGGTCTGCAGCTTCACTCCTGAAGCCAGCGAGACCACGAACCCACTGGGAGGAACGAGCAACTCCAGACCTGCCGCCTTAAGAGCTGTAACACTCACCGCGAAGGTCTACAGCTTCACTCCTGAGCCAGCGAGATCACGAACCCACCAGAAGGAAGAAACTCCGAACACATCTGAACATCAGAAGGAACAAACTCCGGACACGCCTCCTTTAAGAACTGTAACACTCACCGCGTGGGTCCGCAGCTTAATTCTTGCAGTCAGTGAGACCAAGAACCGACCAATTCCGGACACAATAGGGAGAAAGCTTTAACAGTCTGGATAGATTAAACTAGCAGTAGTATTCCTTTAAGCCAAAGCCTAATCCAGAGCAAGGCCCTAACTCTCTTAAATTCTGTGAAAACTGGGAGAAGTAAGGGAATTTTAAAAGAAAAGCTTGAAACTAGAAGAGGTGGCTGTGTGAGGTTTCAGGAAAGAAGCCATCTCTATAATATAAAATACAAGGTGAAGCAGCAGGTTCTGATGCAGAAGCTGCAGCAAGTTATCCAGAAAATCTAGCTAAGATAATTGATGAAGGTAGCTACACTAAACAGCAGATTTTCAGTATAGATGAAACAACCTTCTTTTGGAAAAATATGCCATTTATGACTTTCCTAGGTAAAGAGAAGTCAATGCCTAACTTCAAAGAACAAATTGACTCTCTTGTTTGGGGCTAATGCAGCTGGTGACTTTAAGTTGAAGCTGATGCTCATTTATCATTCTGAAAATATTATGGCACTTAAGAATTATACTAAATCTACTCTGCCTCTGCTCCATAAATAGAACCACAAAGCCTAGATGGCAGTACATTTGTTTATAGCATGGTTAACTAAAGATTTTAAGCCCACTGTTGAGACCTACTGCTGAAAAAATATTCCTTTCAAAATATTACTGCTCACTGGCATAAATATCTGGTCACTCAAGAGCTTTGATGGAGATATACAAGGAAATTAATGCTGTATTTATGCATGCTAACATATCATTTATTCTGCAGCCCATTGATCAAGGAGTAATTTTGACTTTCAAGTTTTGTTATTTAAGACATTGTTATTAATACATATTGTAAGGCAATAGCTGCTATACATAGTGATTTATTCGTGTCTGTGACAGTAACATGGATGTAGCTGGAGGCCATTACCCTCAGCTCATTAATGCAAAAACAGAAAACCAAATATTTCATGTTGTCACTCATAAGTAGGCACTGGGTACACATGGACACAAAGATAGGACCAATAAACATTGGGAATTCCAAAAGTGAGGAGACAAGGATGGGGGCAAGGGTTGGAAAACTACCTATCAGGTACTATGTTTACTACTTTGGCTACATTAGAAGCCCAAATCTCAGCATCACTCAATATACACAGGTAACAAACCTGCACATGTATCCCCCTGAATCTATTTTTTTTAAAGATGGTGATATCTCTGATGGATCTGGACAAAGTAAACTGAAAATCTTCTGGAAAGAATTTACTATTCTAGATGTAATTTAGAACATTCATGATTCATGAAAGGAAGCCAAAATATCAATATTAACAGGAGTTTGGAAGAAGTTGATTTCAGCCTTCATGGATGCTTTTAAGGGGTTTAAGACTTCAGTGGAAAAATTAACTATAGATGTGTCGGAAATAGCAAGAGAACTAGAATTAAAAGTGGAGCCTGAGATGTGAACTGAATTGCCACAATATCATTATGAAATTTGAATGGGTTAGTTGTTTCTTATGGATAGGCAAAAAAAGTTTCTTCAGATAGAATCTACTCCTAATGAAGATTCTGTGAACATTGTTGAAATGACAACAAAGGATTTAAAATATTGAATAAACTTAGCTGGTAAATCAGTAGCAGGATTTGAGAGGATTGACTCTAATTTTGAAAGAACTTCTACTGTGGTTAAAATGCTATCTAACAGCATCTTGTGCTACAGAAAAAACTTGCATGAAAGAAAGAGTCAATCGATATGGCAAACTTTATTGTTATCTTATTTTAAGAAATTGCCACAGCTACCCGATACTTCAGCAACCACCACCTTGATCCATTAATTGATCAATCAGAAGCCATCAACATTAAGGCAAGACCCTCCACCAGCAAAAAGATTATGACTCACTGAAATTTTAGATGATCATTAGCATTTTAGCAATAAAGTATTTTTAATTAATAGATGTACATTTTAAACACAATGCTCTTGCACATTTAATATAGTGTAAACATAACTTCTATATGCACTAGCAAACCAAGATATTTGTGTGACTTATTGTATTATGATATTCATTTTATTGCAGTGATCTGGAACCAAACCTACAATGTCTCCAAAACATGCCTGTACATGTATTTATACATACTCTATGTAGTTTGGTTTATACTTTATCAGTTTTTGTTTTGTTTTAGGCAGAGGAGCTGAGTGATTTATTAAAATGAGTCCAAAAAGGAATCATTTTACGGTAGTTGCTGATGAGTCTCCAAAAGTTCAAAAATTTTCATATTGACAATAAGAGTTGGGAAACAATGAAAAGAACCAAAAGAAACAGTGTAGGAAACTTGTGATTCTCCCTTTGGGGTATGCTAGAATCTGCCTGTAGTTATACTCTCAAGACAATAATGGGAGCTAAAGGTCCACCATGAGGAGAATAGGCATCTCTTTATAAAGTTATCTCATATAAGGTTATCACAGTTTTTGTAAAAAGACAAGGCTATTTTACTCAGACATGGTTATGGGGGTTGGGGGGAGTTTTAAGGATTTCAAATCTTCTCATTCAGTGACATAATTTTCAAATATAAGATTTATGAACCTAAATTCAATATATATTTACATTTTAAACATGCAGTATTAAACGTGTAGTCTGATTTTCAGCTATGTCCACACTGCGTAATAATGGTATAATTTTGAAGATTCCATAAAAGCGCTATAGTTTTCTGACCATGCCTTGAGTTTATTTTTTTCACTGTGATTTTATAAGCTCTTTGGTTAACCAGATGTAGCATATTATCACAAAATCTTTATAGACAGCATATTATAACAGTTGAGAATAACCGAACATGGTACTCCAAAACCCTGTATTGATGTGCACTTTATCTCAAGCACATACAAGTGATAATTTAATTGTTTTGCTATTGCATGTTGTGCACTAGCGTAATATTCCATTTTCTCCTGGCAATTGGGTCATAATTTATCCTCGATCATATCAGCATCTAATCCAAAATCCTGCTGTTGAAAGCCTGGTTCCTGATACTAAGCAGTGTTTCTGTCACAGTTTAATATGACAGAAACCACTTCAGGTATTTCAAACAAAAAATTAGTATGTTGAATTCATGACAGATTGTTGGATATACTGGAAGAATGAAGGTTAAAAAAGATAGGAAGAAAAAACAAAACAAAAGTAAAAAAGGGTAAACATCAAACATCGGACATTCAGGCATCAAAACTTGTCAATGCTCTCATTCTCATTGTTGTTCATAAAACGTCTTTTCCACGTTTCCTGTGTTCATCAGATGTTAACTGAGACTCTGCTTCCTTCATTATTATCAACAACTTCCCTTGCTAAAAGCCAAATGCAGCAATGTTCCTGCTTATTTTAATAGCATTTTCAAGTTAAGGATAAGTATTATTTTTAGCTCTCTATTATACTCCTTACATTTCATTAGTTGTATCAGAACATTTCTCTCATCAACTTTCTTACAGTTTTCAATTACCTACAGTGCCAACCAGACTCTTAGGGGATGGGACGTTCTGGATTAATTATCTTTAAAATTGATTTTTATCTGTTTCTTTTTCTGGTGTCCTATAGGGACTTCTCACCTGGGCTGACTTGTTTATATGCTGTTTTTGATATGGTAGCCCTGAGACAGAAGGGCAATGGTTTTCTTAGGTGGGAATAATGTGGATTGCTTCCTACATCTTGATTGTTAAGTCCAGAAAAAAAATCATGATTCTGTGTGCATCAGTTTTGTATCCTACAATGAGGATATGTTAGAGGTTTTCTCTGTCTCCAAACCTAGACCAGAACAATACACCCCCTACTTTAAGCACTGACTTTATAGGTGAGGAACTAGAGTATCTATGTGATTCTGCTGGACAACCCACCTATTTAATGCCCAGGTATCGTTTTTGGTTTTGTTTTTTCCTTGGACCTTCATAATTTGCAACAAAGACTGATCCCTTCCTTAATCTTCTTTCTTCCATTAGAGTTTGCAAAAGGTCACTCAGTAAATAATTAGACTATGAATAATAATGATGATAATAAAATAAAATAACAACTAGCTATGAATCATTACTATGTTTCAGCCTCTGTTCTTAATATGTACTACCATTAATTCTCACAACAACAATTTGACATAATAATATGATGGTCTCTATTTAAGAAGTGAGAAATGTGAGGCATAGAAAAGTTAAGTAAATTTTTTTGCGTTCTAGGTTTTGCATCTAATAAGCTATGTTACTTTATTTTCATCTGCTTTTTTATTCCAACATGAACACTCACACACATGCAGTCACACACACACACACTCACACACACATACATTTCATTTGGGATTTGGCCAAAAAAAAAAAGTTACATGCAAGGCTTTGATGACTATCTTAAATTGGATCTACAGATTCATTAGTAAAAATATTTACTAGGGAAATTTAGCATAACAGATGTATATTGTAGAATGCAAAACAGCCTTCTAAAGAATGATTTAAATTCACATATGCTTAAAAGTTATGCTTATTAAAATGACTTAGCTATTACTCATTAGAGGCATAGAGAAATCTTGGTTTATATAAAATTTATTTCTAGTCAATTGATATTAAAATAGTTACTTGGAATTAATACATAATATTTCAAAAATA
The DNA here is from genome assembly GCF_028858775.2 of Pan troglodytes. Lineage (NCBI taxonomy): Eukaryota > Metazoa > Chordata > Mammalia > Primates > Hominidae > Pan > Pan troglodytes. Next base: position 39,010,544 of record NC_086015.1, read on the forward strand.
CTCCTCATTCACTCAAATTATGGACATATATGTATATATATTTAGATGAATTTTATATTTAAAGTGATATATAAATCAATACATATGCTAATAATGGTAACTTCCCTTGAGATAAATATCAAACATTGCCACAATAATTTTCTATCTTGCATATTTATGATTGTATATAATAGTTTTCTCACTGTACATATATGATAACTGTCCTTCACTGTAAATAAAACCATCCTAAGTTACATTTTTCTTCTGGAGGAAAACTAGTATATATTATGCCTTCTTGGAGAAAATTCTCATTTCCAGATAACTAAATAACCTTTAATATTTTGGCATTTCCATCTAGCTAGTTATTATACCTTATGATCTAATTAGCATTTGGTATTTGATATCTCCAGTGACTAACAAGACCATCTAAATTAAAGCATTTTAAATCCTAATGTCATGTTAGAGAATTATATTAAAATGGAAGAGAAACAGTGGCTTCCTCCATTTCTCAAAGTTTATCTTTGGGTTTGTTGGTTAATGTTTAATTCTCCAATGAAAACTTAATGATCTTGGAATGTCACATACTGTGAACTCTCAGTTTGCTCCTTTCTGTCTCATCTCTCTACTGAATTATCCAAAGACTTTAAGAATCTGAAAATTTCAGCCTTAATTGTTAGGAAAATTTTTTAAAACCTGAATACAATATCCAACAACCAATTTTTTTATGTATTCTAAAATCTCCTATAATATAGAAGGCAATTTATAAAGTCCTGAATTATTGTAGTCTTTTGAAGCTCTAACTCTTTGAAATTAATTATATGTAGTATTTTTTCAGAAAACATTTTATGATATGGCCATACATATGTGCACACACACACATATCTTATGAAATCCTGAATAAAGTTTTCTTGATTACATTTTGCCATAAATGTGCCTTCAGAATTTTTTTTTGTAGATAAAAATACATGGATTTTAGAAGAATTGGTACAAAACTCTGTTGCAATGGAATATGTCCCGTAAGAGAAATTAAGAGTACTTTGAGTAATTTACTGGGTATCTACATACTATATACCATGATACATACACAGGCATGTACATGTAATAGTCCCACAAAAGACAGCAAGCAATTATCACAAGCAGACTTAAAATATCATCAGGTCTGCTGAAAATCAGTTTAGCCCATAAACTTTCACTAGAATCATCTACATAGCTCTACAGCTTCTCCTTTTGAAACATCACCAACTTTCTTTAATCAATATCCTGAAAAAAAATAACTATTAAGTACATGTGGTAAAAAGAACAATAGATGTTGGTGGTGAGAAGAAAAGAGAAACAGCAAGTACTAAGATTAAATATAAAAAGTCCTTGCCCTCAAGGAGTTTAACAGGATAAGGGGATAAGAGGTAACCAATGCAAATAGACATTAAAGAATGCAGTGGGACAAACTTTTCCTGCAAAAAGGATACAAATTAGTGCTTTCACTACAGCTGCTTCAGCTATGGAAGCATTGCCATTGTGGCATAGAAAGTGTCGCAATAGAAAATTCTGAAGGCACTTTGAAGTAAAACTGAGTTTGAAAGTTCTTTCCTGCAAAATCAAGGTGGTCATTCAACAAGGTCAAGGAAATTGTGCTTTGGGAATTCACAAGTGATCACATCAGATGTTTACATAATTAGGTAAACATAACCATGATTTTTTGCAGAAATATGTGCAGTGACAAAAGTGATCAGAAAGAGCATGTACTGTAGAAATTCTTTACGAAGATTCATATCTTTCTTTGAGCAATTCTATCCTAAGAAATTAGAACAACAGCTGTGACTGAAGGAGATTTTTTGTTTTTCACATTTTGAACCTACTTTGGTCAGCATGCAACATAGAACAACAGGAAGCATGGAGAGTTTAGAGAATGTTACTGAATAATGGCAAAGGAAAAGAAAAGATCATGCTGAAACTTGTCCTTTAGAAACCTCTTGCTCAGGATTTCACAATGTCCCAGGAAAAAGAGATGAATAAATTAATTCTAGAACCATTCTATAGCTATAACTCTTGTACTTAAAGCTATATATTTGTTTATATTTAAATTAACAGTTAAATTATATTAATATAAATACATGTTAAATATGAGTGATATTCATTTAGTCATTCCCTACTATGATTCAGTTCTCAAATAATCCTTCTTGTCTTAGTGAAATAAAAAGGCTAAATCGCACACACATAAAAACATGGGTTCTGAAGTATAAAATATCTGGATTCAAACTGTATCTCCACCATTTACCAGATGTGTGATTTGGAGTAAGTCTCGTTGCCTTTTTATGACTCAGTTTCCTCAGCTATAGAGATAACGATACTATCAGCATTTTATGTAGTTGTAATGAGTAAATATGACAATGCCTGTGATATACTTTCCAAATGACTAGTATGAATAAGCACGTATTAAATTTACCTATTATATTTATCATCATGATTTGCTGCCTTCTTTCCAAATTTACTACAAATTGTATTGTCACATGAGGCACATGATCCCATTAACCCAAATAGATAAGAGTCTCAGTTACCCTTAGTAAAAACGGAGGAGGTAATTTTCCTTTCAGAATTTTTGCCAGGCTATATCACCTGTTCAAAAAGTCATAAAAACAGCAGAAATATTCCCAAGAAGACATAAACAAGACCAAGTGAAAAAAGCAAATATGGTATTGGGAAGTCTAGGGATAAAGCTAATAAGGTGTTGGGGGAAAAGGGAAGAATTAATTGAAGATATAGCATTTGAATAGGCTTTTACAGAAAGGTCCAAGGAAATGAGAAAGGCCTATCAGACAAGAAACAACAAAGATCACACAATTGGAAAATGTCAGAGTTGTCTCTGTCATGAGTCTTTCAGTTTCCCTTGAATGAGTGAAAGAAACTTGTAGCATGAATTCTTGGAATGACAAGTCTAAAGCATTTAATGAGGAATCTTGAACATAGGCTTGTGCTTTATTCTGTTGTTCAACCATATGTTTCCTCTTATATAGTCATAGAATTGTTAATTGCCGGTGGAGGTGGGCAGTAAAAGACAGCATTTTTTTTTTACTTCCATTGGAGTTAGTGGTAGCCATGGGCTAAGCTCCAAACAATAGGGTGGAAATAGATGTAATGTGGATAACTTATTTTTGTATCCATCAAAAACAAAACAAAACAAAACAAAAACAAAACATGTCCTCCCTCCCTTCTATTTTTCTTCTGGTAGCTTGGATGCAGGTAAATCCCTGTTGGACCATGAAACCAAAACAGTATATTTAGGAAAATAGAGTAATCTTGGGTTTCTAAAGATTAAGAAGTCATTATACCATACCTGAACCACCAACCTGAATTGTCACATGGACATAAAATAAACTTCTCTCCTGAATAAACTATTATTGTTATATACGTCTCCGTTACAACAGGAAAAAAGCCTAGATTTTGATTAACATATTTTATATGAGAATCTTTAAAGAAGTGCTTCTAATCATGACAATTTAACTTAGAATGTGACAAATGTTAACAGTGCCTCAAATGTAGTTGACCTTCAAAATGTTAGTTCAAAATATTACAATTTACTCACAAAATATTTTGTCATAAATATTAAATTGTGTATGATAAATTTTGTAAATGTTCAGCACTCTCTGGACCCCTTCTTTTTTGGGGGCTTATGAAAACACTGCACTCCTATTCCCTTGAAGCTAGGCATGGTCATATGACCTGCACTGGCTAATGAACTACGAATAACAGGTGTTGGTGTTAGGACGTGGCATTTAAAAGCTGCATGTGAATCTCCTACTCTCCTTTGTGGTCTCTATTCCAAATAGTGGAACCTCTGTCAGTCTGATGCTGGAGAGTAAATAAGCCCACTACCACTCTTACCCTAGGCAAGCAACAATTAACATATAAGGGAATGAAGAGAGATATAAATCTTCATTGTGTAAGTCACTGAGAACTGGGAGTTGTCAGTATCCCCAATTTAACCTAGAGCATCCTGACTTACACTTGGAGGAATTCAAACTATGCTGCCTGTGAACTAGAGAGGACATTGCTTTTGCTGAAAATATTGTTAACCCTCTATCTCCACCACTAGTTTCTTGTCCTTATGTTTTCAATGACAGAAATGAGGGCAAGATTTCAAATTTTTTTATTGTTATCCAAGGGGAAATAGTAAAATCAGAACTTGTTTGCTGACTCAAAACCCAGGGTACAACTAATGGAAATTGCACCTGGTTTTTATCACAGCAAAAAATTTCCCCCACTGCATCATATTTATATGAATACTGAGCAGAAATAGGTGCAAAAATGACATAATTTTTCATAAGGCAAGAACTTCTAAAATGTATTTAAGAACATATTTCTTATATATTGCTTTATTCCATTTGGAAATTTAATTCTTCCATAAATTAATCTTTTCTTTTGCTTATGAAGCATTGATGTGAAGTTATTCAGAGTTAACTCAGTAAGTTATCAAGACACCATTCCTTCCATCTTCTGCATGTAAATACCAATTCAAATTGGGAATGGCTGAATATAAAATAAATGTGATGAGGAACCATGATTGAAACAATAGGTTGTGTTTTGGTATCCTCTTATTTTTTTAGACCAAAAATACTATAAACTACGAAACAAAATGATAGTACACAGGTGTTGTTATTGCATTACAGACCAGTGTGGTTTTTAAGGTGGTTGCTATGGTGACATGATCATTTATAGACTATAATCCCATTAGGAGAAAGTAGTGATAAAGTAAGCTCATTATAACAAAGCTTATATTGCTTCACTTCCGGTTCTGTTTGTTTTATGGCAAATTACATTAGTAGAGCTATGAAATAACAAACAAAGAATGCCATACTTAGTCATAAAATATTTCTGGACGGAGGAAATGAGGATTTTGAAAATTACTGCAGATGATTTTTTAAAGTGTTAGCAAAATTTTGCAAATAAATGCAAATTATTCAGCTTTAAAAGACTAAATACGGATGTAGTCCTTTCTCTTACAACATGATCTTAGGGTAGCATTTTTGGATATATAAGCCAACAGATTATTTATACACAACACAACTGGGACCTGACAGGATCTAAGACTAAAGAAAGAAGTCAATCAATGGGTTGACTGTCTGAAAATTAAAAGCAGATACAGTTTTACCGTTATGTGTTTTCTCTTGCTTTATTTCATTGTATAATTGTTTCATTGGTCAGAATTACACTAAAAGTTTTGGTTTTTTATTTTAGGAATGCTGATTCCACTAAGACAAGCCAGATTCCCACCAACATATCCTAATGAGCATACACATTTTTACATAAGAAGATATAAGAAATCAGCCACCTGACTAGGAGGGTCTGTGCTGAGAGAGTTGAGTGAATTAAAAACTTTATGTGGCTTCTATTCCAGGAAGATGGGGTAGACATACTTTTCCTATTCCTACCATCTAGTACAGATAAAAACCCTGGATACTCTATGTAAAACAAACCTTTGAAGATTCTGAAAGGTAGAGAGAGAAGGCAGGTCAGTCAGGGGCCCTGGGACTGAGGAACAACCCAGTGCTGTGTTTCTTTTTTGTTTGATTGTTTGTTTAATTTTTCCTTTTATATCCTGGACTAGAAACTGCAGAAGCCAGCAACCTGGAAACATTTATGAGTGGGAACCTCAACAGCCTTAAGGGTAGCCTGCTTGCTGTAGTCATTGGGCCAGGAAAGGGGCAATCTAGCAAGAAAAAACAAAAAACAGCAGCAACAATAAAACCCTTAAGCTTTTAAATAATAACTGCTCTACTCTAGTCAAACACCCCAGGAAAACTGCAGCCCACCCCCACTCAGGCCAGCAAAGCCCAAGTGAGAGCCTAGACCTCTACACTCACCTTCATCAGGCTGGGATGAGGTGCCAGTAGGTCTTGTAGGGAGCTGGGACATCGGCCCTCCTGGACCACACCAAGCACCCTCCACAGAAGAATCAGTAGAGACCATCTAGGAATCTAGGCTTTTACTTCTACTCAGCAGGAATGAGGAAAATTTCAGAGGTCAGAGAAGACCAAGTGGAAGATCAAAATTTTCACTATCATGCAGCAGCAATAAGGCCACCTACTTGTGGTATAAGTTGGAGCCTTGTGGGGAGAAGTCAAAAGGTATTCCTGTCTTTCTTTGCTAGGGTAGTGAAAGCCAAAACTCCCACACCTGCCTAGAAGCAAGGAACCCAGCTATGCCCCTTATGCATCAAAGGAGGCTGAGAGGGGAAACTGGACTCTACCACCAGCTGGCAGTAAAGTAGTAGTGCTCCTTTGCCTACCTGAGGAGAACTCACGTTACCTTCATGGTAAAACAAATAGAATGACCACAGTTTTCTCAACAGAAACAGAGGAAGCTACAAGAAAGTGACACAATATTTTTCAAGTGCTGAAAGAAAAGATCATGCTGTACATTAGATCTCTAGAATTTATTCATCTCATAACTAAAAGTCTATACCACACATACACACGAATGGTGACTATGGGTGGTGGTGAATGTGTTTATTAATTTGATTGTAGCAATCATTATACAATGTATATGTATATTGGATCATCATGTCATAAACCTCAAATGTATACAATTTTTGTTAAATATTTTAAAATAAAAAAAATTAAAACAAAAACAGTCAAACCAAAATTCTATATTGAGTGAAAATATCCTTCAGAAATGAAGGGGAAATTGAGTCTTTCTCAGATGAAGAAAAGGTTACATACTGTATACTTCCATTTATGTAACATGCTTGAAATGATACATTATAGAAATGGAGATCAAATTAGTGTTTGTTTGAGGTTGAGAAAGGAGTGAGAGTGAGAGGGAAGTGGGGGTGGTTATAAAAAGACAATGAGGGCTGGGCACAGTGGCTCACGCCTCTGATCCCAGCACTTGGGGAGGCCAAGACAGGCGGATCACAAGGTCAGGAGTTCAAGACCAGACTGGCCAACATGGTGAAACTCCGTCTCCACTAAAAATACAAAAATTAGCTCTGCATGGTGGTGCGTGTCTGTAATCTCAGCTACTCGGGCGGCTGAGGGAGGAGAATAGCTTGAACCTGGAAGGCGGAGGTTGCAGTGAGCAGAGGATCACACCACTGCACTCCAGCCTGGGTGACAGAGCAAGACACCGTCTAAAAAAAAAAAAAAAGGGGGGCAATGAGAAGATGGCATTGCACTGAATCTTGAATATTCTGGTTGTGATGGCTGGGATGTTATACTGTAGATATATAAGACGTTGCCACTGGGGAAACAGGCCAAACAGTGCATGGGATCTCTTTGTATTGTTCCTTACCACTGCATTTGAATCTATATCCTTTAAAAAATGTCTAATTTAAAAAATCTTATAGAGACGTAATCTCCTCTTTTATCCTGGGACAGGATATTATCCTGTTTGTTTCTGGAGGAGAGATGTATATTCTGTCTGCATACGCTCTGAAAATGCACTCTAAAAAGCAGAATATTTTCAGCCTTGTTCTTCAAAGTATTCTTGCATTCTAATATAGTGCCTATGACAGTCCAATATGCATTTGTTGAGTAACTGAATTAAGGAAATGATTAATGATGAAATTACTGTCTATATGATATTAAAGTGAGTCCTATTATCACATAGGCAAATCTCCTGAGCTAGAGTCTAGAGCCAGCTTACTCCTACTTCCAAATGACTATCCTCAAATGACAATCTTCCAAATGACAATGACCATAACATTCCATCCTCCCTTTCAATATTTTTTTCTCAACTCCTGGGACTTCAGTCATTCTCCACATGCAAGAGATTTTTTATACCATTAGGCAATATGGTATTTTCTTTTGAAGGTGCTCTAATTTGCCAATATCCCAGATAATCTGAGTCTCTATAACTCAGCATCATAGGGAAGATACAGTCTCAGAATATGGAGCAGAGTTGACTGTGGTCTTCCTTCTATATTTTAACTATATACTTATTAATATTTTATTTGCTAATAGCACAAATAAACTTTTTTTTTTTTTTTTTTTTTTTTTTTTTTGAGACAGAGTCTCTCTCTGTCGCCCAGGCTGGAGTGCAGTGGCGCGGGTCTCGGCTCACTGCAACCTCCGCCTCCCGGAAATAAACTTATTTTTTAAGAAAAACCTAAATTTACTAATAATCCAAAAGTTCGGAAACACCTTTGACATTAAAACGACAAAAATAAAATCGCATAATGTATTAAGTAGCAAAAATTTCATCCCTGAAGATAAACACTCTTAATAGTTTCTTGTTTATACTTTCAGAAACTAAATGTGTATATGCTGGTAAATGTGTGTATCCTACATACATTTAAATATATAGTATATTTATAGATATAAATATATATTGAAATAAGTATAAATATAGTTAAATGTATAGTACATATTTGTATATTTATTTGTATAATACATATATTAATATTATATTTCCATGCCAATTTGCACAACAACCAAAAATTTGCTGAGAAACCTAGTGAGGTAAACACCATCATCCCAAAGGAAGGTGCACGTAGTATGACTACCTAACAAGTTTACTAAGTTTCCTTAAATGCTAAGTGTATGCCTATAAGTGTGTGTGTGTGTGTGTACTTATATAAATTTTCTCAACAACTTTATGAAAAGGGTACAATTAAGATCCATTGTGTTATTTTTATATATGAGTAAAATGAGTTCAAGAGATATTAAAAAAAATTGCACATGGTGTCCCATTTGCCATATAGTGGTTATAATGTTAACCTCCTCTAATAAGTTGGTAGAAGGTTGTAGAAATTAAATGATACAGAAATATGTTCCAAAATGAAAAAAAATAATAAGGAAGCTAGTGAACGGATAATTCCTATGCCTATAATATGCAAAATTTATTTAGGGAAATTCACAAAAGTTTAATGCCAGTCTTGGATCAAGGATTATAACTATTTTTGTTTCTTTCTTCATGCTCATTTATATATTTACCATATATATGCACAAGTTTTTTAATAAGAAAAAGTATGAAATCTATAAAGAAGTCAAAATAATCATAAATTTTACACAAAATTTTATATATGGCTTTTAAAATTTACTATTCTATATAATAATGAAAACTCAAAAAACATTTTAAATGCAAAGCTAAATGGGAATTATAAAACACTTTCTACGTATTTCATATGAAGGACTAAGTAGCTATTCAGAGGACTGTTAATAAAAATATTATTGACTGATAAAGTACTTAAACATATAGTAGAACTTTAAAATATCAACAATTATTTCTACTACTTTTCCTGGCAAGTTTTTGTTTCAGTAAAAATCTAATATAAATATGCAATAGGATACAAATATGTAATATAATATATGTATTGCATATATATATATAAAATATGTAAGCATGGATTCATATGTTTGGGTAGTAATAGTATAAATAATTTTGTTTTCTCATGTATAATTTTCTGTTCTTTGCATTTGTTTTATGAGTGTATATTATATAATCAGAAAGCAACCATAACTGCAAACTAATTTCTCTGGCAATAAAACATATTAATGGAAAGTAGTGTTTCAATAGAAATGAAATAATATTCTCTAAAGTGTAATGTTTTTTGTGAATATTATTTATATCGTTTCACTTTTATTTGCAAAATTGAGTCTCACAATATGACACTGATCATAATGCTCTTTAAGCACTTGACCAGTATGCTATTTCCAGACTAAGCATTTCAGAATTGGAGAAGCAATATCCTCTTTGACATGAGAAGCTGCTACATTTGAATGTTTAATTATCTACTTCTATCTCATATGCAGGGAAATACTTTTAACTCTGTAAATTTTTTATGTTGGAAATTCTCCCATTTGCCTTACCATTGCCATTGCAGGCATACCATCTATCCAGCTGTTACAAGGCTTTCTTAAGAAAGTTATTTTTTTAATAGAATGCATCTATTGCTTTGTTTTTCTTCTTGAACACTGAAATCCTTGAGGACTAGGGGTGCTCATTAAGACTGAAATAGAAAATGAATGTGCTCTGCTTGCTAAACAAACATGACATCTCTTTGTAAAGATTTGTTAATATAAAAGACATACATTAGCCTCCTTTAGCTAAGTATCTGAAAAAAAAATGACCCCCAGTTGATATCACAAAATCCTGCAAGTAAATATATAACTAAACTGTTCATTTTCCAAATGACAATAATCTGATAGCAGATACTAATTTCCCACAGTGCCCTAGCACTAGAGTAGATTATTTGATTAATTACCACCCTACCTGAAAGACAAATGCTTTGCCCTCCATTTGAGCCTCTCAAATATACTCTAACTGCTAATTTCCACTTTTAAGTTCAAAGCTGTTTACTGAAGTCAGACAATTTTGCATAATGATGATTTCCTAGACCCAACACATTGGAGAGTCAGTGCTGGGTAATTATAGCAAAACAAAATAAAATCGTTTACAAACACATATAAATGATTTCATATAACCTAGATATGGTCAATATCTAAAGTAGGAGATACTGTGATTTAGCAAATTTTTCAGTCTTATTGGATACCAATGGAATCTCAGTGGCCTGGAGGATGTTTCCTTCTTGTATTTTTGTGTGATGGACTAGAGAATATTCTGTATTTTATAATCCTGAGTATCTCATGAGACATTTTATGCACGCATTGAAGAGGACATCTTATCTTGGTGTGGGATATGATGCAATGTGCCCCAAAGTAGGTTCCACAGTACGCTAGTCTAGCATGATGCTCTAATGAAGAAGTGTTGCATGGCGACATATGCTGGGAAGTACGTTATTCTATTTATACCCTCATACACACACTCATATTCAAGATTCATAATACATTTGTAACATCAAGAAGTTTTGATAGTAATAAACCTGTTTAGCTTGCTTCAACCTCAAGTTCCCTAAATTTGTTCAAACATAGACCCTGTTTGAAGTCATACATTTTTATGTCCTATTGAAGAAATATTCTTTGGAACACAATTTAGATAATGTTATTTTAAAAATTTTACAACCAGGAGCATGCAAACATCATATGAAATCTTGGTCTACAGCAAACACTGACATCATTTTGTATATAACAGCTTCTCCCAAATTCTCATATAAAAAATTGCTTGGTAAGTTTTTTCCAACTGGTTGACAGCCCACTCATTTAAGGGCACATAACTAAAGTTTATCCATCTGACATCATCAACTTCCAAAGCACATTACCAACAAAAAAGCCTGTGATAAAGTAGAAGGTACACCAGATGTAGATTCAGATTTTAGTTAGATTTCAAGTCCCAGTTATGCCTTGAGACCTTAAGAGAAACTGAGTGCTTTGGGTTTTTTTCATCTGTAACTAGGGATAAGATCAACTGACATTTAAGATTTTCTAAGGTTAGAGGGCAAAATGTTAAGATGTTATTACTCTTATAAGACCCTCAGAATCTTATGCTGGGTGCACAGCAATACACCAAAACAACGACACAGCAGAGTTCGTCACAGAAAGTATAATGGTTGCAGGGCAACTGAGTGAAGATATGGGAGGAGACCCTCAACTCTATCTCCCTGAGGAGTTCTGAGTTGGGACTTTTAAGGGGATTGTGGAGGGTAAGGGATTGGAAAATTGGAGTTATTGATTGGTGGGAGTAAGAAGGATGAAATTATCAGCATGTGGAAACTGCATTCTTTGGTGGGTCTACTTCTTGTGGGGTCCTTCAGATCAGTTGACGTCAGTAGTTTTATTAGTATGTAGGACCTAGAGAATATCTCAAACATCTTTCACACTGTCTATGTTTTTATCTATAGAGCAATTAAGGGGAACTGTAATCTGTGAGAAGATTTGCATAATTCTGGGGCAATAGGCACCGAACAACTATGAGTAAGCAGGTCAGAGAATAAGCTGAACTAATGATTATTGCTAATGATGCTGCAAGCTTGGTTTAGTTTTGTTTCTCCCTGTCCGTTCTTTCCTGATTAATTTTATAAAGTTTATAGGGGCAGTTTCACAATGTTAAGGGCAATCAATATGAAACTGAGTTCTACTGTAATTGCATTCTGAAGGAAACTTCATTGGGCTGGAAAGTTTGCTTCACTAAAAGAAGTTCAAATTTCTTGTTTATGCCTAAAAACATTTAATTAGATTAAGACGTAAGATAAAAATACGTAGTAGTGACCAATTTGAGGACATTAGGGGAGCAATAAAGGGACTCAGGGAGCTATAGAACCAAATACCTTTGAGTATATAACCACATATTCTGCATGGCAACTTTCAACCCAAACCAACTGTTGTCTTACCACTAATGGAAGATGGGTTCCAGTGCTTGGGTTCTAGTGAGAAATATCCCCTTGGATATGTACAAAATTTTAAAGAGAGAGAGAGAGAGAGAGAAATATTTTTGACCAAATGATGGATAGGAGAAAGGAGAATGCATCTGATCTCAACACTTGAAAAAATTTTCTTAGAGAACAATCTTGCTGTGAAAGAATTACTTTTTTCTAAGATCCCAGTGTGTTAGAGTGAATGATATTTATGTAGTAATAGCAACAAAACATTACTTTTGGATTTTCAATTTAAAAAATCAGGCTGGGTGCAGTGGCTCATGTCTGTAATCTCAGCACTTTGGGAGGCTGAGGCAGGGGGATCACCTGAAGTCAGGAGTTCAAGACCAGCCAGGCCAACATGGTGAAACCGTGTCTCTACCAAAAATACAAAAATTAGCCGGGCATGGTGGTGCATGCCTATAGTCCCAGCTACTCGGGGGCTGAGGCAGGAGAATTGCTTGGATCCGGGAGGCAGAGGCTGCAGTGAGCAGAAATCACGCCATTGCACTCCATCCAGTCTGGGTGATGGAGCGAGAGATTCCATCTCAAAAAAAATTAATAAAAATAAATAAATAAATAAAAAATCAAATGAGAGACAAACACTGGTGCTTAAAGCAAAGTTATAGTATAGAAAACAAATGTAAACTTTTAATGGAAGTAATGATATAGTTAAAAGAGTTTAAGCATTAGATGGAAGAAGATAATTGAAAGAGTAAAAGAATGTTAAATGATCTTTAATAAAGGGGGAGTCAATTACACTGTCTAAAAGTTTAATGAATTAAAAAGTAAATAAATGTGATAAATAGATGTATGAAAATAAAATTATAATGAACCTGGGAGGTTGCTGAGGAGACAAAATAATGACTAGGGGAAGTTATCAAAATTCTTCATCTTATATAAAGTTACCTAAGTAGACCTTAAATTTGATAACATTAAGAAATAAAGTGATGAACATATGCAGAAACTCACCAGAAGAATTACAACAGAAATTCTAAAAATTAACTACCTCTAAGGGTGAGCCAAAGATAAACAACTTTTCACTTCATACTCAAGTGTATTGCTTGCACATTTTGCGCAGACTTAATTTTAATTAAAAAATTGTTTGCCCACTTGGAGATTTGGATCATTTGAGGTAAATGTATTTTTATTTCTTTTTTCTCCTCTCTTACTGAAATATTTTCCTAATTACCCAGCAGTCTCAACAGACTGTTTTTGTTTTGTTTTGTTTTGTTTTAATCATCCTGCATAGGTTTATCGACCTTTACCTGAAATTGAACCATATCAATTGATGCATCCTGCCCCTGCTGAGTGAGCTGCTGTTTTCCAATTCTGCACATAAAAACTTCTAGGACATGTGGCAATGGTAGGTATTAACAAACCTAGCAGAATCCCTTTGAATTCAGCTGGGATTCAGGAAGATACTCTAGGACAAAGAAACACTTTTGTGTACTTGATCAGAAATAAAAGAAAAAGACTAACAATAATTCAATAATACAAATCATAGATCACCACCAAAGTATATTAGAATATAACAGCAACAATTTATAAAATAACAATTATAGCTGTCATTTACTGAGTTCCTGTACTGTGTCATTGGACCTGGTAATGGATGTTTTTTATACGATGTATGCCACACACACACACACACACACACACACACACACACACTCATACACAGGACTTTAAATTTTTTAAACTCTGTAATTAATATCTTGATATTTGAATATTGCCAAAAAAGTACATCTGAGATCATATAACTTTGTTAAAAGCACACAGCTAATAAATTCCAGGTCTACCTGGCTCTATTAGGAGCATTGAAGGGAAATAACATGAAAAGACATGGAACATATGGACCAAAATAAGAAGAAATAGTATTATCACTCATTCAAATGCTTGGCAAAAACCTGGCACCCAGTATTATCACTCATTCAAATCCTTGGCAAAAACCTGGCACCCACACCAACTGTGCTCTTTTCTTCACCCTCTACATCCAATCAACAAGTCCCATGATTTCTACCTCTGACATACAGCCAGGATCCTGCTACTTCTCATGTCTCTCCACGTCCAGTATCCTGTGAGAAGCTGCCATTGCTTCCCTTCTTGGTTGTAACAACCACCACCTCATTTGTTCCTCTGCTTCTACTCCTGCCTCTTCTCCCATCCACTCTTCTTTTTTTCCCATCCACTCTTTATAAGGTATGTAGAATAAACTTTTAATTATGTAAATCAGAAAAAGTCCTCTGCTTAAAATGGCTCAAGAATTTCTTTCTGCACTTGTAATAAAATGTTACACTTCACCATGATTCATAAAGCTCTATGTAGTTAGTCTCTCCTTTGCTCACTAAGTCCATCTGTGTCATCCTTCACATATTTCCTTGAAAATATTTAGATATCCTTCTACAGAGTTGTTGTTTTTTTTCCTGTGAATTTCATTTTGGAAAAGGAAACACCAAAATCACCACATGATGGAGATCCAATGGCACAGAGAAGGCTGGTTGATCTTTAAAAAAAATATTCTGGAAAGCACATTTGAACCTGAAACAGATATCACATTCTCACCCAAGTCTGCTTTCCATAAGGTACTGTTCAGTGGGGGAATACAGACTTCTCTGTAGCTAAAATCATTACTTCTGACAACTCATTGAAAGTTTAAATCTTTTCCTATCACTGCATTTACCATGTTACTGCCAATATGGCAATAGATTCACCTTAGAGCTAACATCCAGAAAACTCCTAGAGGAATATTTTTTGTTACTTGTAGGTATATTTAGATTGCAGGTGTGTTACCCAGAAACTAAATTTGGGTGTTTTTAATTCACATTTTAATATCAGCCAAGTCCCCCTGTAATCCACATCATGTGCTGCAAAGGAAATGAAGTCATAGCCAGAGGAAGCTTCTCAAAAATATCCTCCCAAAATGAATTTTAAACAATACACACATGGTTCTTAATTATTTTATAATAATAAGCAGGGATAGTACAGAGTCCTCAATTAACCTTTGGACTCCTTTTTGAGTTTTGTTACTCTTATAGTACATCTGAATTCACCCCCTGCAAAGGAATCTTTTATAAGCAATCTGATATTTAGCTTCTCCTGTATCTCATTTTTAATCATGAATATTAAGACGATGTTCAAAAAAGTGATGGTTTTTAGTGGTTTTAATGTTAATGGTTATCTAGCTTTCCAAAGACAATGCTTAAATCACTCCTTAATAATCCACATTTCCTTGCTTTCAGAAGAATTCATGAGATTCCTGATCTCCTTGCACCCTTCAAATCAATTATCAAATTTACTTTTTATCCTGTTTAAATTTCAATCATCATCCCAAACTTTGGATTTTCCTAAGTTTTCTCTATATTTATTTTCCCATAGTAATTACTATCTTCTAACATACTATATAATTTATTTATTCATTTGTTATGTTTACTGCTTGTCAAGCTATTCTACAATCTAAACTCCATGAAGCCATGGTCTTCGGCTGCATTGGATTCTGAAGTCTTCCCAGCATCCAGAAGAGTGTCTGATACACGGAAAGCCCTCAATAGATATTTTGACAATAATTTTTTTTAAAAAAATCAAAAAATATATTAGGCAATTTTCAGCCTATGGGAAGATGTTTTTCGAGGTATTTAAAGAAGGTATTTCTAAATTCTTTATTTCCCTAAATACACAAAGAAGATTAACAAGTACAGGATTTAGATATTTTTCAAGCAATTTAAAAAATAGTACTTAAGCTTTAACTTCAAATGCTCTCATACAGAATTTCAATTTATAATATATTTGTCACAGAGAATCTATTTCTCTCTCCTCTTCTGCTGAACTCTGTAGTAGGTACTCCCCTGATTATGCTGTTCCTCTGAGGTACCTGCCCTGACAAGAGTTGTAGGTGAATTACACTAACACCTTCGGGCTCCATGAGCTGTTTATCAACCTTCTTCTGGAAAACAGTAAGGCCTTCAAGTTTCAAGTCACCTTCACTGAATGCCCTCTGCACCAGTCAAGGGACATAAAGAGTCCCCATCAAGCTAATCTGTATTCTGTTCTTCCTTTCCTCATATGGTTTACACCTTTCACCATTTCCTCTATCTCCATGCTGTTCAAAATGTGGTTCTTGCAACAATGCTCCTTCTAAAAACTCTAGCATCAGGAAGATGGAACTTGGCTCCATACATTTTAATATGTTCCCCACATGACACTTAAGAAATCGGATATTTGAGAACCAACCACAGTATTCTTAAATCCAAAAGGACCTACATTCCAGTAAATACAAAATCAAGTGACTTATAAATCAAAAACAGATGGATTGATTTTTTTCAACTCAATGTGGCATTAAAAAATATGTCAAAAAGTAATTTAAAAATAGTTAGTCACCCAACCGAATAAGCATACTCTTATCCTTATTTTCACCTACCAAGTGATGCTTTCAGTTTTTCTGATTTAAATTTCCTCTTGTCATACTTCACTTCCTCATAATGAAAATGAATTAGAAAATGAAATGAAAATGAAATTCCTTTCATTTTCTAATTCTTTTTCAGTATGATGGATCTCTAGTATGCAGGGATCTATAGATAATCCTCCTGTTTTTGGTTTGTTTATTTTTGGTTTTGTTATTGTTGTTGTTTTATAGTCTATCTATAATCGTGTTAGGGATGCCATAACAAAGTGTTAGAGACAGAGTGGCTTAAACAACAGAAATATATCTTCTTATGGTTCTGAGGCTAGAAGTTCAAGATCAAAGTGTCAGCAGGTTTGGTTTCTTCTAAGCCTTCTCTCCCTGGCTGTGATTGGCAATCTTTTTCCTGTGTCTTTATGTGGTCTTTCTCTGTACCTGCATACAGATTTCCTATTTTTATGAAGGCACCAGTCATGTTGGACTTGGACTCACCATAATAATTTCATTTTAATTTAAAGATCAAACACTCTCCAAATATACAATTTATACATGGAAGTCCTAACCTTTCATAATTACGTGGTATGTGGTATGAGGGGTTAGGACTTCCATGTGCAAATTTTGAAAAAACACAATTTGATCGATAAAACTACCACAGCTTTCACTAACAAGCTTGCAGTTAATGGTTTGTCACTACTATTTTTTCCAATATCTGCACATCTTTTCCCATTGCCTTACTATCACAGTGACTGGGAAAATCCTAACTGATGAATCCAACTTTCCACTTTTTGCTGGACTGCATCTAAGTAGCTCAGTGACTTGAAAGAATTTGATAAAGATGCAGATTGATACCATGATGAATTATCAGATCATAATTTTTGCAGCCCTCTACTATAAACCTTACAAGCTTATCAGATTCTGTACCCATTCTCTTTTTATGTTGTTATCATGAAAGAATTACCTCTTCATGTCTAAAGCTAATAGTTTTGTGTTCTTGACGTTTAATAATCTCACTGTTATTTTAATATTTTAATTCAACTTTCATTTATCTAGCATCCTGTTTTCATGAGGAGTTTCACAATTAAACATGTGTAATCCCTTCTTATGTAAAAATACTTATCAATATTTAACAAATATTGATTTAGCCCTGTGTGCCAGGCAGTCTTCCAGGCATGGCAATGCAATGCACCAGTGTGCAAGACACAATGACCACTCCCAAATAATTTATATTCCATTAGAAGGAAACAGCTAACAAAACCAAGTCATATATGAGAAAATGTATGACAAAGCATTAAATAGTGTATGGAGGAAAATAAGAGTGTGTAAGGAAAAGAAATAAAGTACACTATTAGGGAGGATGGTTCAAGATGTTCTCCAAGGAGGTGACTTTTTAGGAAAGATTTGGATTAGTTGAAGGAGTGAGCCCTTCACTCCTTTAGAACATTCCAAACAAAGGAAATAGAAACTTCCCTCAGGAAATACTCTTGGAATGTTTAAGGAATAGCAATCAACTGCAACAACGAATGTGAGAAAAGGATGTCGGAGATGTAACTGAGGGTCAGATAGTATAGGGCATTATGAGCCATTGTAAAGATTTTAAATTTGGCCCCATATGTGGTGGAAGGTTAAATATAGTGTGCATTTTTCTACATTTTTATGATTATATTTGACATTGGCAATACTTTGAAATTTATATACAGGAAATATTTTATCCCTATTACAATAACACACATATATGTATATGAGTATGTGTGTATATTTTGTTGTACAAAAATCTTTTATATGTCTGGTTGGATAACTCTTTTCCTTTGTTATTAATATGAAGAGTTGTATTATTAATTTTTCAATGCTAGTCCACTAAAGCATAATTGAAATGCTTATATTTTACTTTAATACAATTTTTAATCCATTGACTACTCTCTTTCTGATTTTTAAATGTTTATTTAGAATGCATTCTTTTTCATTATCTGGGAAAACATACAAGTCACGCTCTTGAACTTTCTTTAAAGAATTCACCCTAAATAATTGTTATGCATAACGTTATGAATCCCATTTAATCTATAACACAGAGCATTCGGCATTCAATAGAAAATTAATCCATGAATTGACTGCAACTTTACACTTTTTAAAGGCTCATTTGAGGTAATTAAAAAGAAAACAAATCTAAGGCATGTGCATTACCTATCTCAGTCAGTTCTTTTTTTTTTTTTTTTTTTTTTTTTTTTTTTTGAGACGGAGTCTTGCTCTTTCGCCCAGGCTGGAGTGCAGTGGCCCGATCTCAGCTCACTGCAAGCTCCGCCTCCTGGGTTCACGCCATTCTCCTGCCTCAGCCTCCCGAGTAGCTGGGACTACAGGCGCCTGCCACCACGCCCGGCTAATTTTTTCTATTTTTAGTAGAGACGGGGTTTCACCGTGTTAGCTAGGATGGTCTCGATCTCCTGACCTCGTGATCCGCCCGCCTCAGCCTCCCAAAGTGCTGGGATTACAGGCGAGAGCCACCACGCCCGGCCTCAGTCAGTTCTTTAAGCTTAACTCTTATAGTTTAGTAGGTTATTAGGAACAAATGACCATTAAGCACATTGTTCTGACTTCCTGAAGAATTAATGACATTCTGTCATTATTTTGAAATAAGAAATACCCATTTGAGGCTGGGCGCCATGGCTCACGCCTGTAATCCCAGCAATTTGGGAGGCCGAGGAGGGCAGAACACCTGAGGTCAGGAGATCGAGACCACCGTGGCCAACATGGTGAAACCCTGTCTCTACTAAAAATACAAAAATTAGCCAGGTGTGGTGGTGGGCACCTGTAATCCTAGCTACTCAGGAGGCTGAGGCAGGAGAATCGCTAGAACCTGGGAGGTGGAAGTCACAGTGAGCCGAGATGGCTCCACTGCACTCCAGCCTGGGCGACAAAGCGAGACTCCGTCTCAAAACAAGCAAACAAACAAAAAAACAAACAAACAAACAAAAGAAATACCCATTTGACATGGATTATTTGTAATGTTAAAAAATAACAACATAGGCCGGGTGCGGTGGCTCATGTCTGTAATCCCAGACGTGATAACATAAAATTCCAGGTTACTTATAAACCCTCCCATAATATATCAAACCTTATGGAGTTCCCAGTAGCTCCTTTATAATATACATACTTGATGACTGTTTTTTTCAGCATTGGAAATTCAATGAATTGATAGTAATCTAAATGCCTGTATTACTGACCCATCCCCCCGGAGATATTTTTATTTACTTTAAAAAGTGGCTTATAAAATTAATTACAGATAAAATAGAGTACCACTTGGGAAAATTTAGTTATCGTACTTGATATTGAATACAGGTCCTGCTTATGTAACAAATAAAAAAATATATAAAAATCCCACTTTCCGAAATACCAAGCTTATCTTGAGATTTATTTATTTATTTATTTATTTATTTATTTTTTAATTATTATTATACTTTAAGTTTTAGGGTACATGTGCACAATGTGCCGGTTAGTTACATATGTATACATGTGCCATGCTGGTGTGCTGCACCCGTTAACTTGTCTTTTAGCATTAGGTATATCTCCTAATGCTATCCCTACCCCCTCCCCCCACCCCACAACAGTCCCCAGAGGGTGATGTTCCCCTTCCTGTGTCCATGTGTTCTCATTGTTCAATTCCCACCTATGAGTGAGAACATGCGGTGTTTGGTTTTTTGTCCTTGCCATAGTTTACTGAGAATGATGATTTCCAATTTCTTCCATGTCCCTACAAAGGACGTGAACTCATCATTTTTTATGGCTGCATAGTATTCCATGGTGTATATGTGCTACATTTTCTTAATCCAGTCTATCATTGTTGGACATTTGGGTTGGTTCCAAGTCTTTGCTATTGTGAATAGTGCCGCAATAAACATACGTGTGCATGTGTCTTTATAGCAGCATGATTTATAGTCCTTTGGGTATATACCTAGTAATGGGATGGCTGGGTCAAATGGTATTTCTAGTTCTAGATCCCTGAGGAATTGCCACACTGACTTCCACAATGGTTGAACTAGTTTACAGTCCCACCAACAGTGTAAAAGTGTTCCTATTTCTCCACATCCTCTCCAGCACCTGTTGTTTCCTGACTTTTTAATGATTGCCATTCTAACTGGTATGAGATGGTATCTCATTGCGGTTTTGATTTGCATTTCTCTGATGGCCAGTGATGATGAGCATTTTCTCATGTGTTTTTTGGCTGCATAAATGTCTTCTTTTGAGAAGTGTCTGTTCATATCCTTAGCCCACTTTTTGATGGGGTTGTTTGTTTTTTTCTTGTAAATTTGTTTGAGTTCATTGTAGATTCTGGATACTGGCCCTTTGTCAGATGGGTAGGTTGCGAAAATTTTCTCCCATTTTGTAGGTTGCCTGTTCACTCTGATGGTAGTTTGTTTTGCTGTGCAGAAGCTCTTTAGTTTAATTAGATCCCATTTGTCAATGTTGGCTTTTGTTGCCATTGCTTTTGGTGTTTTAGACCTGAAGTCCTTGCCCATGCCTATGTCCTGAATGGTAATGCCTAGGTTTTCTTCTAGAGTTTTTATGGTTTTAGGTCTAATGTTTAAGTCTTTAATCCATCTTGAATTGATTTTTGTATAAGGTGTAAGGAAAGGATCTAGTTTCAGCTTTCTACATATGGCTAGCCAGTTTTCCCAGCACCATTTGTTAAATAGGGAATCCTTTCCCCATTGCTTGTTTTTCTCAGGTTTGTCAAAGATCAGATAGTTGTAGATATGCAGCATTATTTCTGAGGGCTCTGTTCTGTTCCATTGATCTATATCTTTGTTTTGGTACCAGTACCATGCTGTTTTGGTTACTGTAGCCTTGTAGTATAGTTTGAAGTCAGGTAGCGTGATGCCTCCAGCTTTGTTCTTTTGGTTTAGGATTGACTTGGCGATGAGGGCTCTTTTTTGGTTCCATATGAACTTTAAAGTAGTTTTTTCCAATTCTGTGAAGAAAGGCATTGGTAGCTTGATGGGGATGGCATTGAATCTATAAATTACCTTGGGCAGTATGGCCATTTTCACGATATTGATTCTTCCTACCCATGAGCATGGAATGTTCTTCCATTTGTTTGTATCCTCTTTTATTTCATTGAGCATTGGTTTGTAGTTCTCCTTGAAGAGGTCCTTCATGTCCCTTGTAAGTTGGATTCCTAAGTATTTTATTCTCTTTGAAGCAATTGTGAATGGGAGTTCACTCATGATTTGGCTCTCTGTTTGTCTGTTATTGGTGTATAAGAATGCTTGTGATTTTTGTACACTGATTTTGTATTCTGAGACTTTGCTTAAGTTGCTTATCAGCTTAAGGAGATTTTGGGCTGAGACAATGGGGTTTTCTAGATATACACTCATGTCGTCTGCAAACAGGGACAATTTGACTTCCTCTTTTCCTAATTGAATACCCTTTATTTCCTTCTCCTGCCTAATTGCCCTGGCCAGAAATTCCAACACTATGTTGAACAGGAGTGGTGAGAGAGGATTTAAACTGTTTTGGGCCAGGCACAGTGGCTCACACCTATAATCCCAGCACTTCGGGAGGCCGAGGCTGGAGGATCACGAGGTCAGGGGATCATGACCATCCTGGCTAACACGGTGAAACCCCGTCTCTATTAAAAATACAAAAAATTAGCCGGGCATGGTGGCACTTGCCTGTAGTCCCAGCTACTCAGGAGGCTGAAGCAGGAGAAACGCTTGAACCAGGGTGGCAGTGCCACTGCACTCCAGCCTGGGCCACAGAGCGAGACTTCATCTCAAAAATAAATAAATAAATAAAATAAAACCAAAAATGCTTTTTGGAGAATGTATGTGCATCTTTAAAATGGTAAATGAAGACATTCACATTTTATTCAAATACATGTATGTACCAACTTACCCTACTTTTGAAGAACTTTGTGTCATGAAACATTTTTTATTTTTTTTGAGACGGAGTCTCGCTCTGTTCGCCAGGCCGGAGTGCAATGGTGCAATCTAGGCTCACTGTAACCTCCGCCTCCTGGGTTCAAGTGATTCTCCTGCCTCAGCTTCCTGAGTAGCTGGGACTACAGGCCCCTGCCACCACGCTCGGCTAATTCTTGTATATTCAGTAGAGACGGGGTTTCACTATGTTGGCCAGGATGGTCTCGATCTCTTGACCTCGTGATCCACCCACCTCGGCCTCCCAAAGTGCTGGGATTACAGACATGACCACTGCGCCTGGCCCGAAACAGTTTAAATCTCACGATAAGCTTGGTATTTCTTAAAGTGGGATTTATATATTTTTTTTATTTGTTACATAAGCAGGACCTGTATTCAATATCAAGTACAATAACTAAATTTTCCCAAGCGGTACTTTATTTTATATGTAATTAATTTTATAAGCTGTTTCAACTCACTTTTTAAAGTAAATAAAAATATCCCCAGGGGGGATGGGTCAGTAATACAGGCATTTAGATGACTGTCAATTCATTGAATTTCCAATGCTGAAAAAAATAGTCATTAAGTATGTATAAAGGAGCTACTGGGAATTCCATAAGTTTTGATATATTACAAGAGGGTTTATAAGTAAGTAACCTGGAATTTTATGTCTTGCCTTTATATGGAAAGTATAATTAGATGTCATTACATAATATTTAAGTATTGAAATATTTTGAAGAAAGGAGAGATGGGTTTTTCAGGGAGACTCCATAAAACTGCAAAGAATTTAAGTTGGCCAAGAAGAAAATAAAATTGAATTAAGATATGTAAACATATTCTCAGTAGCTGAAACAATATAAGGAAAACAAAGTCTACGCGCTGTTTGTAGGACAATGTAGACATGAAGGTGAATATTTATATCTGAGTGAATTTCTGGTGAGCTAAGTAAGGAACTGGGCCTTCAAATTGATGCCGCCTGTGAGAGACAACACATTAAACTGTTCTTCAATGGATACTTTTTTTTTTTAGTTACTATATATGAAAGTTCATCAGGCCATCTTTATGCACTGTAGAATTCAAAATGCAAACTAACTTTACTTTTAGCAGAAACATATTTTTTTAACTTAGGGGGTTAACTTTCAGAGGCCCAAATCCTTTCTGATTAAAAAAAAGAATAGTCTATTGCCAAATCGTAAGCATTCACTGAAAAATGAGTTCCATATGCTGTTTCTATGAGTGTCGATATCAGGTATGAGGTCATGGGGCACTGTAGAAATTTAATCTAGAAAAGGGCATGGCACAAATAAGTAGAGAGAATCAATATCAGCTGGGTCTGAAATGGCTCCCAGTTGAGCATCTGAGTGCATTCAGTTTTGCTTGTGACTGCACTTACATACTTTTCCTGTAATATTTGTCCTTCCCCTATTGTCCCATTCTCCATGACAGATATCAAATAGCATAAACTCATTTGGAAGAAAGAATAAGTCTTTTGTTTTATAACTAAACATTAATCTGCAAATTATAGCATTTGTTTCCTGTGTTGGTTCCACAAGGAATATCCTAATAGACTCATAATAGACTGCCATTAACTCATCAGCAAAAAGTAAGGTGCCTACAGTAGAATAAACTATTATATTACAATTAAGTAAGTCCAGTGGACTCATTGGTACTTCCACAAAATTATACTCAAATGCTTGATTATGAAAATCATTGAAGGGGGACCATAATTAAAATATCTCTCTGTCTCTAGCAAGGAGGAATGCTTCCAGAAAAGCAATATGGCTTTCATATACAAACTTTTTGTTTTATGATTCAAAAACTATTGTCTTCTCAAGTGGGAAACAATTTTGAGAGCTTACTATGCATCAAGCATTTGTAAATTGCTAATGTCAACAAAGTTTAAAGCAGTGCTTTACCCAAGGAGAGGAACTTCCAGTGATGGCAGATAGATGAACATTTAGCATTTACTCT
Organism: Pan troglodytes; assembly: GCF_028858775.2. Taxonomy (NCBI): domain Eukaryota; kingdom Metazoa; phylum Chordata; class Mammalia; order Primates; family Hominidae; genus Pan; species Pan troglodytes. The sequence continues at coordinate 39,035,043 of NC_086015.1, forward strand.
ATGTCCGTGGTTAGAAGCACAGGGTTCTGCCAGATTCCACAGAATCTATGAAGGTTAGAAAGCAGAGGTTAAGGAAGGTTTTCAAGAGAGAGCAATAGCTGGACTCAGGATTTGAGGATGTGCAGGATTTAAAACACGTATAGTGGTTATGTTTACCACTCAAGAATGGTTGATGAGATGAACCCTAATATCTTTCAGGCAGAGAAAGTCAGCATGTTGAAGTCACAAGAGAGAGGACATGGAAAGTGGGCTAAGAACAGGTACTTTACTGTGAGAAGCATAGAGTGTCAGTGACACACGGGTGAGGAGACCCTGGATAGCCAAGCAGGGCATGGGAATGCACATGGGGCTAGTTCTAAGGAGTGGGAGTCTATGCTGTAATCAGTGAAGGCCACTAAAGAATTGTAAGCAGAAGAACGGCAGAATCAGATTTCTATTTTAAAAATCAGATGCCTGGTCACTTTTAGAGCAGAACCTTTCTCTATTAATCTTTCAGAAAGAGATAATTGACTCCTTAATTACAAAGGACCTCCTTGTAGGAATGTTATCTTCTTTCCTAGTAGTTCGAACAATCTTATAGATATTATGACCTAATTTTTGGTTAACATTACCACGATTTCATCTGTTTAGCTGTGTTTTATGTCTTCAGACTCATGACTTGTGCTGGGCTTTGTACCAGATAGATGAAATTTGTGGAATTTACCATACAAGAGTGTTTTTGAACCTGAGATGAAATGTTCACCAGATTTCCAAACCAAGTGCTTTCATGTAATTGCCAAAGTGCCTGGAACTCAAGATTAAAAGAAAAAAAATCAAGCCACCTCTTTTGAAATCTGTGAAGAGGCACTGTTAATCACATTTTCCTAGTACCTGTGCTTTTGGAAATGTGATATTTTAAGTTCGTGCTTTACCGATTTGACAATTTACAAATTACCTTTCAATAAAAAAGAAATATATTGGATATCTCTGCCCTTGCTAGCTCTCTGTACCCTTAAGTAAAATAGCTTGAGTTGCTTCTATAATGAGACAGCTCAGAGATTTCTGTGCTGCTGTATGAATTTACAGAGAAAATAAAAATAAACATCCAAAAGGATAATTCTTATTCAGCCCATTTTGCCAATTGTATCAGTCATGTTTTTGAAATACAAATGTGAATATGGTATTCTTGGTCAAAGGCAATAATTTTCTTTCCAGGCACATGTATTGATCAGTGTTTTTTCTCTACTAAAAACATATTTATTGCCCAGCATCTTCTAGATCCAACACTTTTGCTCTCTCCTCAGTTGGTTTGATAAAACTTCCCACTTCAAATTACATTTAGGAATAATCTACACCTCATTCCCCAAAAATATCTAGTTCTATAGGCTTCAAGCTGTTTGGAAATACGACTTCTTATTGTTTTCTTTCTACTTTCTCCATTGTAGATAGAAAACAATGTTTGAATCAGTAACACTCGTCAGATTAAGTTAACAGACAAATCTGTAGAGTGCTTATTATGCTTCAAGTAGACTCTAAGCCCTTTCCATATGTCTTGTTAACTTATGTAATCCTTACAATGAGCCTATAAGGGAGCTATTACAATTATTGGCATCACAGAAGAAAACACTAAGGCAAAAAGGTAAGTAATATACATACATATAATATATATATGTTATATATGTAATATATACACATATATAAGTAATATATAATATAAGTTACATATAAGTATATGTTATATATGTATATATATAAGTTATATATAACATATATGTATATGTATATATAAGTATATATAAGTAATAAGTTAAGTAATATATACGTTAAGTTATATTAGAGGCAGAGTCTAGCTATGTTGCCCAAACTAAATGCCAGTTCCTGCCTGAGCTTTAAGTATCCTCTCAACTCAGCCTCCAAAGTGGCTGGGGCTATGGGCGCATACCACCACTCACAGCTGCATCACTATGTACCCCATAAGTATGTTCAATTATTATGTCAGTTAAAAAATAAAAATAAATTGGAAATGCAATTTAAAAAAACCTAACTTGCTCAAGTTTACACAGAAAGTAAATGAAGAAACTCAGAAACTAGCTCCACTGTCTGTGCTCCTAAAGGCTATTCTAATACTGAAAATGGAACTTATTTGTCACCTTCTTATTCTCAAGTACAGCAACCATCAGAATAAACAGCATATAAATTCACATTTTCCAATGAATATTGGCTTGCCCTACTAACATTCAGATTTTTCCTTTTTTAAAAAACTCAGTATATACCAAATAGAAAAACAAATTATGGTCTCATTTTCCAACAAGGCAAAAACTGTAGTTAGTTGTGCATGTGTAATTTTAAACAGATTGGAGATAAACCTTCTTATTTAGTTCTTGAAAATTTCACAAGACATGCATTGAATTAAATCAATCTTGTTGATTTGGACATAGAAATTTGCTTTTAACCACACATACAACACATGTAGTTTTACCATTAATACTTTACAAACACACACAAATTTATTTGCAAGGAAATTTCCCATGTACTTTCTGAGGTCATCTTGTCAATAACACTCTTGAGCAGACAGTGAAGTTACTATCATCTCCTTTATATACAGGTAGAAACTGAAGTTCAAATAAAGAAAGGAACTTGTCCAAGGTCACCCGCTAAATGAGTTGCTGAGGCAATATTTAAACTTCAATGTTCGAGGTGCTAATTTACTCCCACAAAACCAGACATTTTCCAATACAAGTTATATAACCTCTAATCTTTTCATGACTTTATTTCTCTTTTTTTAGCTCACATATTTAAAATATATCTGGTGAGCTCATGGTGTTGATTTTATTTGCTCCAGCGGTCACGCTTCACCCATAGATTTTCATGCAGGATTTGGATGCTATGAGATTTGAAGAGCTTACATTTTTGTTTTCCTGAAGACTCATTTTTTTTTTCCCCTTGCCTGCTATCAAAACCTCATATTAACCCTTCAAATTCAGACTTAAAATCTGCGGGATTTAGCTTATTTTTTCAACCTAATCGTAAGTACTTAGTATGACATAGGGTACACAAATAGTAATAAATTGTAATTTTGTATTTGTCACATGATAGAATCATTAAAGCTCACCTAACTCTAATGTTTACAAGCTTTTTTTTTCTTGATTAGTTTATCAAACAGGTTTCGTTCAGCTTCACCATTCCATGTCCTATGGAATTTGCTTTTTCTTTGGTTATTCCTATGAAAATGCCAAAATGCTATGGAAATATGCTACTGATACTGTAATCCACGTAGCTGTTTATGTGTTCAGACAAACCCTTATGGGAGCAGACACTCAGCACTCTGATTATAGTGATGTTATTCACATGCAGAAACTCACTAAGATTTTTGCATTTCTTCATTCAAAAATTATTTCATCTTCTTATTAATAAACTTTGGCATCTTATGTTACCCTGGATTGTTCAAGATTTTTCTGGAGAGAGAAGTAGAAGTGTTTGCCATTGACATTTTCTGGTAAAAATGAAAGATATACTGCATTAGGGAAGGGATGTCATAGCAATGTGTACTAGACTATGCTGGGGTTTATTTAATGTTCGACATTACTGAGAGGACATAATTAAGGACAATGCAGACCATTCAGACAAGTTTCTACCCTTGGGTAATGAACACAAAATTCTCTTCTTTTTCTTTCTTTTCTAAAACCTGTCACCAAGGTATTTTTAGCTCACCAAAAGTGAGTGATTCTGCTCTCTGAGCAAGTGGCTCATACTCTATACTGTGGAAAATGCTATTTATTATTGATTCTGCTATGCATATTCTATGGAATATAAAACACTCTGAATTTTCTACTGGTGCCATTGGCACAATGCAGAAGAGAACTTTTTAAAAGGAAAACATTGCCTCATCTATAATAAATTAATAACAACCCAATGTGGGATTTTCTAAAGTAACTAAATGCATTCCAGCTATTTCTGAAGAGATTTTAAGCTATATGCAAATACACAGTTCTAAAAATTTCAATTTGGGGATTAGCATTTTGACACTTTTTCTCCCACAGGTTATGCTTGCCCTACCTAAAGTGTTTATATTTTCTCTGACATTCTGTATATGAACAGACAGGAAATAATTAACTCTCATTTATAAAGTGTTTTATAGTTTACAATTTTGTGTTTTAAAGTGTACATCTATTTTCTCTTGTTATCTGCAGAAAAATATAACAGGGTAGACTGTTATTAGTCCCATTTTCCAGAGGGTAAATTGAGTCCGAGGAAAAGCATGGGTCAGGCCGGGAGCAGTGGCTCACGCCTGTAATCCCAGCACTTTGGGAAGCTAAGGTGGATGGATCAGCTGATGTCAGGAGTTCAAGACCAGCCTGGCCAACGTGATGAAACTCCATCTCTACTAAAAACACAAAAATAGCCAGGCATGGTGAGGCAGGCCTGCAATCCCAGCTACTCGGGAGGCTGAGGTAGGAGAAATGTTTGAACCTGGGAGGTGGAGGTCGCAGTGAGCCAAGATCATGCCACTGCACTCCAACCTGGGCAACAGAGCAAGACTCCACCACAAAAAAAAAAAAAAAAAAAAAGAAAAGAAAGAAAGAAAAAAAAAGTATGGGTCAGCATGCTGTATGTACTGCTTTGCCTCAAACTGAAGGAAGACTTCATACATATCTCATTCCCTTTGAGATTTCTTTTTCAGGCTTTAACTTCTATCTGCTTATTCCTTCCCTGCACAACATGTTCAGACATATACTTCATTCAACCCATCTGTTTCTTAAACTTGCCTTCTGATACTTTGCTGTTAGATTATTTCTGTGTCTCCTGGCTCCACTGAATTTCTGGAACCCCATCACTACTCTTGGTCCTCAAGATGAGTGAGATAGAAAGTCAGAGATAAAGCAAGTAAAGAAGAAACTAGGTCTCTGTCTCCATGTTGTCTGTCTCTATCCTCAGAGTTATATCAAGAGAAAGTAGAACAACAGTATTCCTATACCTGTATCTGCAGGGCAAGATAGGGGTTCTAAAGTCTTGGGGTTCTGACACATTTTTTGTATCTGCTGGATGTGTTAATATTTGCAAGTCATATGAGCCACCCTGGTTCTCATTCTACTGATAGGAAATGTTAATAATCCCTCATTTTCTGACAAAGTTAATATGAGACACAGATGATCTGTGAAAGTGAGTATTTTTTTGCTTTATAAAGCTCTCTGTAAGGATATATCAGCTACTGTAATTATTATCGTAGACTTCCCCAGAGCAATCAGTGGCCATTGCTTATTGCTAGTGTAAAAAAAAAAAAGTGAAGCCACAATGAATCTGAAGACATATACAAAATCTGAAGACATGTGCAAGCACTGGATCAGCAAGCAATGATCTCTGTCATCATTAATCTATTCTATACTTTTAACCTCTGATTTACCTGTTGTCTCACCATTCATCAGGTAAGTCTTCTTGTTGTGCTATTTCTTTGCCAAGCTTAGGCACAAGATTACTTAAGATGCCTAAAAATCTAAGCATCTTGAGTCAAGCTGTCCTAAATATACCAGGGGGTCAATCCTCAAGAGATCTTAACAACTCCCAGGGTGGTGCCCAAGTTCTCAGCTAACTGCAAATTTACTAATCTCCAAAACTTCTGAACTTTTCCTTGAGTTAAAATTCTCTTTCTTTCCAGACTTAAAACACCATCTTCAAGTCCCTTTCCATGTGGATCTCCTATCATCATCTTTTTAAGGTATTTTGTCACTTCAAATCAGGTTCTGGTTTTTTTTATCTTTTATTATTATTTTTGTACAAGCTACTAAAGGAGGAAAATAATAACCTGATGGCCTTCTTGTAAAGGTAGAAGAGAGAAATGTAGGAAAGATAAAAAAATAATTAAAGTGTCAACAGCTACATGTATAATTAAGGACTAGGGGATAAATAATAAAAACACCAAATAAAGTTGCCTGCCTGCCATCCTGGTTTGCAGAAAGGTGCTCACTAATATTTTGGCTTGATGGTAAGTTCCCTAATTTTTATACCAAATTTTGCTTAGAATACCTGCTACAAAAAGAGGCTAGCATCACAGTCAATTAGGTCAGAAGTATGCATAATAAAGTTCATGATGGGAGAGAAAAACTGAGACAGAGGAAGAGAAAGAGAGAGAGATAGAGAGAAGGAAGGGAATAAAGCAGGTCAATAAAAACATACAGAATATTGGTTATAAAGAACAGGTGCTAATTGATCTTCAAATAAGATGATTGAGGAACACTTTTCTGGGGGAAAGGATGTTTCTATACTTCCAATCTTTCAGTGAAATAATGGACAAGTAAAAATAAAATGTATGAAAAAAAGTAATGTGCATCCAAGACACAGATAAGCTTAAATGCTTAAAAAGTTGTTTCCATTCATTTGGCATTACCAATTACACTGAACTAAACACCTATGTACATAAGTTTTGACCCATTTCAATCACTGGAAAAACAGATTCTTGGAAGTGAAATTATTTAATCAGGTGAATGATTGTATTTATGACTCTCTGTATATATGGTAAGAATGCCTTGTCATTGATTAATGTTTTAAGACATTTTAGTAGATATTGTAAAGATATGAATCCACTTAACTCTACAAATGTAATCTTTATGAAGAATCTGGAGGCCTCTGAAATTAGCCATATCATATATTTACTTATATTTCTTGTATTAGTCAGGATTATCCAGAGAAGCAGAACCAATATGATACATAAGAATATATAAAAGAGGAAATGTGTTATGGGAATTGGATTACTCAATTATGGAGGACCATCAGTCCCACAATCTGCTATGTGCAAGCTGGAGAACCAGAAAAGAAGGGGCAGGTTTGGGGTGCATTGCAAGTACCAAAATCTGAAGGCCCAAGAAGCAGGGGCTCTTATGTTCAAGTGCAGGAGAAGGTGAATGCCCCAGCACAGGGAGAAAGAACATCTACCTCCCCTTCACCTTTTGTTCTATCTGACGCTCAACTTAATGGATTAGACAATGACTGCCCACACTGATGAGGGTGGATCTTCTTTACTCAGCCTACTGTTCCAAATGCTAACCACTTCCAGAAACACCCTCACAGCACATCAGAAATAATGTTCTAAGAGATAACTGGGCATCCCTTATCCAAGTCAGGTTGACACATAAAATTAACTATCATATTCCTCTTTTGTCCTCCTGGTCTTCTGAGTCAAATTGGATAAGCAGATTTCAGGATTAGTGTCTTCTGACGTAGAATAAAATTCAATGTTCTCTCACTTGCTGATAATGTATTATGAGTAGAGATAGCATTAACTCTCAATTCTGAGTCATAGCTCTCTGAGAAATATATAATTTCCAGTGATAGACCAGCTAGCTTTCTAACACCAAAGCTTATTGTATATTAGACCCTGGTTAATGTGCATTGAAATGAAAATTAGAAAGTGTGAAGTCTAAATCTTTGGTAACAAACATGCAGTTTAGTTTATCCTACATGACCCAAATCCAATATCATGGTTTTCCCAAAATGGTGAGTCTACTGACAGTCTGGAGATTAATTCAAATGTAAAGGAATTCTAATAATACCCTATATCTAATTTTATATTGCTCGGGTCTTCCACCTGAGTTTCTCCAGTGATTCTATCATACAGAAGGTGAAATAGCTGCTCTAAGCAGGTGGAACTCAACCTAAAAATATTCAAAAGACACTACGAGTAAAGAAAAGACCAAATGGTCAATCCAAAATTTACTTTAAGAATCAGAAGCTAAAGTACTTTTATTCATGAAATTTGTTTCCTGAACATTACATGCTGCCTTAAATGAGAAGAAGTTGTGCTCGCATGCTGTGGATGATTCTCAAAAAAGCATTGAACTTGTCAAAATATTTTAATTTTTATCTTTGACTGTTCCCTGGTATTTTAGCCATGAGGAAGTCATCTACCCTTGAAAATTCCTCACATGGAAAATTGGAATAGTTATATCTTATTGTGAGAAATCAATATGGTAATATCTATCACAGTATTTTGAAATCTGCAAAGGACCTCAAGATAAAAGGAAACAAACATGCAGAATATCCTTTGGAGTAAGTCAGGAGTCCAGCTCCTGCTGTGAGACATGCCTGCTGTTTTCACCTTCCATTATGAGTAAAATCTTCCTGAGGCCTCACCAGAAGCCAAGCTGATGCTGTTGCCATGCTGGTACAGACTGCGAAACTGTGAGCCAAATAAACCTCTTTCCTTTATAAATTATGCAGCCTCGGGTATTCTTTTATACCAATGCAAAGAGGACTAAAACAGCCATACTGTCATTGTATTGTCCATTCTCATTCTCCTGATAAAGACATAAGTGAGACTGGGAAATTTACAAAAGAAAGAGGTTTAATGGACTTTCAGTTCCACGGTGCTGGGGAGGCCTCACAATCATGGCAGAAGGTGAAAGACACATCTCATATGGTGGAAGGCAAGAGAAGAGAGCTTGTGCATGGAAACTCCCCCTTATATAATCATCAGATCTCATAAGACTTATTCACTATCATAAGAACAGCATAGGAAAGACCTGGCCCCATGATTCAATTACCTCCCACCAGGTCCCTCTTACAATACATGGAAACTCAAGATGAGATTTGGGTGGGGACACAGCCAAGCCATATCACTGCATCCCTGGCCCCTCCAAATCTCAGGTCTTCACATTTCAAAACCAATCATGCCTTCCCAACAGTCCCCCAAAGTCTTAACTCATTTCAGCATTAACTTCACAGTCCCAAGTCTCATCTGAGACAAGGCAAGTCCTTTCCACCTATGAGCCTGTAAAATCAAATGTTAGTAACTTCCTAGATACAATGGTGGTACAGCCATTAGGTAAATACAGCCATTCCAAATGGGAGAAATTGGCCAAAAAAAAGGGGCCACAGGCCCCATGCAAGTGGAAAATTCAGCAGGGCAGTAGAATCTTAAAGTTCCAAAATGATCTCCTTTGACTTCATGTCTCACCTCCAGGTCATGCTGATGCAAGAGGTAGGTTCCTATGGTCTTGAACAGCTCCACCCCTGTGGCTTTGCAGGGTACAGCCTCCCTCCTGGCTGCTTTGCTGGGCTGGTGTTGAGTGTCTGTGGCTTTTCTAGGTGCATGGTGCAAGCTGTCAGTAGATCTACCATTCTGGGGTCTGGAGGCTGGTGGGCCTCTTCTCACAGTTCCTCTAGGTGGTGCCCCAGTAGGGACTCTCTGTGGGGGCTTGACCCCACATTTCTCTTCCACACTGCCATAGCAGAATTTTTCCATTAGGGCCCCACCCCTGAGGCAAACTTCTGCCTGGACATCCAGGCATTTCTGTACATCTTCTGAAATCTAGGAGGAGGTACCCAAACCTCAATTATTGACTTCTGTGCACCCACAGGCTCAACTCCACGTGGAATTTGCCAAGGCTTGGGGCTTGTACTCACTGAAGCTACAGCCTGAGCTGTACCTTGGCCCCTTTTAGTTGTGGCTAGAGCAGCTGGGACACAGGGCAACAAGTCCCTAGACTGCACACAGCACAAGGACCCTGGGCCTGGCCAAAGAAACCCTTTTCTTTCCTTTGCCTCCTGGCCTGTGATGGGAGGGGCTGCTGTGAATACCTCTGACATGCCTTGCAGGAATCTTCCCCATTTGCCTGGGGATTAACATTGGGCTCCTTTTTAGTTATGCAAATTTCTGTAATGGCGTGAATTTCGCTTCAGAAAATGGCATTTTCTTTTCTGTTGCATTTTCAAGCTGTAAGTTTTCTAAGCTTTTATGCTCCATTTCCCTTTTAAAATGGAATGCCTTTAACAGCACGCAAGTCACCTCCTTTTTTTTTTTGTTTTTTTGAGACAGTCTCACACTGTCACCCATGCTGGAGTGCAGTGGTGTGATTTCTGCTCACTGCAACTTCTGCCTCCCGGGTTCAAGCCATTCTCCTGCCTCAGCCTTCCAAGTACCTGGGATTACAGGTGTCCACGACCATGCCTGGCTAATTTTTTGTATTTTTAGTAGAGATGGGGTTTCACTATGTTGGCCAGGCTGGTCTTGAACTCCTGCCAAGTCACCTCTTGAATGCTTTGCTGCTTAGAAATTTCTTCTGCCAGATACCCTAAATCATCTCTTTCAATTTCAATGTTCCACAAATCTCTAGGGCAGGGGCAAAATACTGCCAGTCTCTTTGCTAAAACGTAACAATAGTCACCTTTGCTGCAGTTCCCAACAAGTTTCTCATCTCCATCTGAGACTACCTCAGCCTGGATTCCATTGTCCATATCATTTTCAGCATTTTGATCAAAGCTATTCAACAAGTCTCTAGGGAGTTCCAAACTTTCCCACATTTTTCTGTCTTCTTCTGAGCCCTCCAAACTGTTCCAAACCCTGCCTGTTACCCATTTCCAAAGTCACTTCCAGGTTTTGGGATATCTTTTCAGTAGCATCCCACTCTACTGGTACCAATTTATTGTATTATTTCATTTTCACGCTGCTGATAAAGACATACCTGAGACTGGCCAATTTACAAAAGAAAGAGGTTTAATGGACTTACAGTTCCACATGGCTGGGGAGGCCTCACAATCATGGTTGAAGGTGAAAGGCACATATCACATGGTGGCAGACAAGAAAAGAGAACTTGTGCAGGGAAACTCCCCCTTAAATAGTCATCAGATCTTGTGAGACTTATTCATTATCATGAGAACAGCACAGGAAGGACCTGCCCCCATGATTCAATTACCTCCCACTAGGTTCCTCTCACACCACATAGGAATTCAAAATGAGATTTGGGTGGGGACACAGTCAAACCCTATCAGTCATGCATTTATTTTTTCTTCAGTATCTCTACTCCAGGAACCCTCATTTGGAGGTCTCCTGATGGGGGGAATCTTGAAGACACTTTTCTCCACTATGACTCTGTACTCAGTACCATTCCAGTCCTAGCTTTCCCCCCTCTCCTTCTCTCTGGCCTGGGCTAGAACTATTAGTCTTTCTCTTTTGCCCATGACTCCACATCTGAGCTTTCTTAGTGAGTCAGATTAGAATCCCAACAGAGGGCTGTGCACCTTATGAAGAATATGGTCTAACTAAAAATGCTAGTTTAAATGCAGAATCATAGCCTCTTGAACTTTGTAAAATTGGAGAATTTTATAAATTATTTTTTCATTGCCTATCTTCTATGTAATCATGGGTTCACTACTTATTGCCTATTGAAAATAATTTCATGAAGATCTTTATTCAGAACTTCTTGTTTTATTATGTAGATGTTTAGAATGTTTATATTTTCTTTTGACATTATCTGCTTCTTTTCGATATTGTTTTTTTCTGTGACTTTAATATAGTTTTCTTTATAGCTTTGCTACTTTGAAGAATTTTCAATCAAAATGTTTGGCTTTATGGGATTTCTTCATTGTTAAAAAGAATAAATTTAATATAAAATGTTTATCTAATCCCTTTCCATCTATTAGCCTATTGGGTATGTGTTTTCTACTCTGGTATAAATCACATAGTTCTTCTTATTTTTTTCCTCTTTTTTATTAAGATTAAATTAACATATGGTAAAATTAATCATTTTAAAGGATACAATTCAGTGGCATTTACTATAATTACAATTTTGTACCACTCCCACTCTCCCTAACTCCAAAACAGTTTCATCATCTCAAAAGAAAACCTGTACACACTAAGCAGTTGCTCCTCATATGTGATATGTGTCTGTCTTCTTTCGCTTAGCACATGGTTTTTAAGATTCATTCATATTGTACCATAATCAGTACTTTAGTACTTTTTATAGCTGAATAATATTTCATTTTATGAACATTCCACAATTTGCTTACCATTAATTCATTGATGGACAGGGAAGTTGTTTCTGTATTTTGGCTATTGTAAATAATGCTGCTGTGAACATGTCATTATATGTATTTTTCAGTATTTTTTTTTCAGTTATTTTGGGTATATTCATGGGAGTGGAATTACCGGGTCATATGGTAATTCTAAGCTTAAGTTTTTGAGGAACCTCCAAAGTGTTTTCCACAGTGGCTGCAATATTTCACATTCCTACCAGCAACGTCCAAGTTTTCTAATTTCTCTATATCCTGGCAAACATTTATATTTTCCTTTTATTTTTTATTTATCATAATTCCAGTGGGTGTAAAGAGGTGTCTCATTGTGGTTTTGATTTGCATTTCCCTAATGACTAATTACATTGAGTATCTCGTCATGTGTTTGTTGGCTTGCTGGTTCTTCTTGAAGAAATGTCTATTCAAGCCTTTGGCCCATTTTTTAATTGCGTCGTTTGTCTTTTTGTTATTGAGCTGTAAATATTCTTTAAATATTATAGATACTAGACATTTATCATATATATAATCTGAAGATATATGATTTGCAGATATTTCTTCCATTCTGTAAATCTTTTAACAATATCCTTTGAAGCACAAGGTTTTTAATTTTGATGTAGTCCAACTTATTTATTCTCCTCTTTCTTGCTCTATGATGTACTTTTTTTAACTTCAATTTAGTTGGTTTCCTGGTACCACATTTTCACATTTTGAAACAATAGTTGTTTCTTTCATTTTTCTTTTTAACCATAGCAACCACATTTTTTTTTGTTTTCCTAATTAACTTTTTCACCTATGTTCTGTCTGTTCATTGTTTTTTATTTTCATCATCATCCTCTTGTTGTTTTTCTAACCAAGGTCCATGTAACTCTTTCATTTTTAAAAGAATCACCTTATTCATAGTATTTAAATCTGTGTTATTCAGAATAATTCATGATAGGAAACTAGAATCATCACAAGTTTAAAGAAGACTGTGAACTTACTTCCTCTTGTTTGTTCTTATTCTCCTCTCATTCATGACTTGAAGTGACGAATACTGAATAAGGCAGGAAGGGAAGTGAGGAAAAAGGAAGAACAAAGGTAGTAAATAGCCTACCACTAATAATGTGGCGCCCAAAGGACTTTAACCAATATATCCTAAAGCACCGAATTGATAACAATACCTTCGAATCCAAATTTATTTCAAAAAGTACTTTAGGGCAGCCAATTAGTTTAGAAGGACAAAAGGCAGTATGGGTCTATAATGGAATGGAATGGGCTTTTAAGAACTGGCTTTGAAACCTGGCTCTGCTCCTTAGGAACAGGGTGTTCTAGCACACTTCTTCTTAACCTATCTGGTCCTCAGTTCTTTTGGCTGTGTTTTCTTTATTTCTTCTTAGTTCTGGCATTTTCTAAGGACACAACAAAATCCTAAATTGTGAAGCTCTCCATGTGGTACTCAGCAAATGTTAATTTCATTTTATTATTATTATTTTATTTTATTTTATTATTATTATACTTTAAGTTTAAGGGTACATGTGCACAATGTGCAGGTTAGTTACACATGTATACATGTGCCATGCTGGTGTGCTGCAACCATTAACTCGTCATTTAGCATTAGGTATATCTCCTAAAGCTATCCCTCCCCCCTCCCCCCACCCCACAACAGTCCCCAGAGTGTGATGTTCCCCTTCCTGTGTCCATATGTTCTCATTGTTCAATTCCTACATATGAGTGAGAATATGCGGTGTTTGGTTTTTTGTCCTTGCGATAGTTTACTGAGAATGATGATTTCCAATTTCATCCATGTCCCTACAAAGGACATGAACTCATCATTTTTTATGGCTGCATAGTATTGCATGGTGTATATGTGCCACATTTGCTTAATCCAGTCTATCATTGTTGGACATTTGGGTTGGTTCCAAGTCTTTGCTATTGTGAATAGTGCCGCAACAAACATACGTGTGCATGTGTCTTTAAAGCAGCATGATTTATACTCCTTTGGGTATATACCCAGTAATGGGATGGCTGGGTCAAATGGTATTTCTAGTTCTAGATCCCTGAGGAATCACCACACTGACCCCACAAGGGTTGAACTAGTTTACAGTCCCACCAACAGTGTAAAAGTGTTCCTATTTCTCCACATCCTCTCCAGAACCTGTTGTTTCCTGACTTTTTAATGATTGCCATTCTAACTGGTGTGAGATGGTATCTCATTGTGGTTTTGATTTGCATTTCTCTGATGGCCAGTGATGGTGAGCATTTTTTCATGTATCTGTTGGCTGCATAAATGTCTTCTTTTGAGAAGTGTCTGTTCATGTCCTTTGCCCATTTTTTGATGGGGTTGTTTGTTTTTTTCTTGTAAATTTGTTTGAGTTCATTGTAGATTCTGGATATTAGCCCTTTGTCAGATGAGTAGGTTGCGAAAATTTTCTCCTATTTTGTAGGTTGCCTGTTCACCCTGATGGTAGTTTGTTTTGCTGTGCAGAAGCTCTTTAGTTTAATTAGATCCCATTTGTCAATTTTGTCTTTTGTTGCCATTGCTTTTGGTGTTTTAGACCTGAAGTCCTTGCCCATGCCTATGTCCTGAATGGTAATGCCTAGGTTTTCTTCTAGGGTTTTTATGGTTTTAGGTCTAATGTTTAAGTCTTTAATCCATCTTGAATTAATTTTTGTATAAGGTGTAAGGAAGGGATCCAGTTTCAGCTTTCTACATATGGCTAGCCAGTTTTCCCAGCACCATTTATTAAATAGGGAATCATTTCCCCATTGCTTGTTTTTCTCATTTTATTATTTTATAATTCTTATTGCAAAGGAAAGATCAAGTTATAATGTTATAGTCATAACTTTGTTGTTGTCAGAAATATTTATATTATATTTCTCTAAGATTTGATCATAGAACTTTTAAAAAACAAAATGTTTACCTCTCTACAAATGACAGGGAAGCATAGGGTAACCTATAAAAACAACATTTAATACATGGAATAACCAAATAAAATTGCCTAGTCATTTTAAAGCTGTTTACTCTCTTACTTCATCTTCATTTTCTGAGCAAAAATTTAGAACATTTCTCAGCTATAAAACAGAAACAGGAAAGAAAACACTCCTAGATCTCACATTGTGATATAGGAGACAAGGAAAACAAGCACAGACAGGCAGGAGCTATTCAAATGGGGAAATTAAAGGTGACTGGTGTCATAAAATATTAAAACATGGTTTAATCAGCAGTGAGGTATGTGAGTGAGCTTAATTAGAAATACATATTATTATTTGACTTTAAAGTACAAAATTAAAAATTAAAGCAATCTTACAGGATACGTAATCAGTGAGGAATAGTATGTTGGAAAATGAGTCTGATGTTAAATTGGTGTGCGCAAATTAAAATTAATTAATTTTAGTTAGCATCCATGCATGCAAATATGAAATCAACAAATTTTAAATATTAAACTCATAATTATAGTGACACTGGTATGTTGATACCAAGAAATGAGAGACTGCTCTATGGCATGTAGTCACCCTTTGCTGTAATGTACTGCTTTTGATCAAATCAGGGAGGCATCCTGTCTACAGGACAATTGTGATTATATAAAATGTGTCCACTTTTAAACTGATTTAAATTAAAATTCATAGTGATGTTTTGCCTGTGTCAAATTTTCTTTCTTATCACATTCTAAATGAAAAAGGGACTTAATTTTAATTAACACATCATTGCAGGTAGTCTAATATTAATGTTCACTAAGCCCTTTATAAGATTCATTAACAGCCGTTTTGTGATGAAAGGACCCAGGAGACAGATAGAAAGTTGGGAGGCTATTTTTAGTCATTTCACTATTGATTTTACAAAATACTGAAAACTGAAACACAATCCTTTAGCATTCCATAGTTAGGAAGGAGTGAAGTCATCCTAATATGTAAGGAAAGAGAGGAAAAGAGAGGGATAAGGGATACATATCTCTCTCTCTGTGCATGTGTGTTTGTGTGTTTGCAGACATACAGATGTATAGATGCATAAAGAGAAAGCATTTTCTGATGCAGGATTAATATTGGTAGACTTCAAAGAAATTGTCAAACAGGCCAAGAACCAGCGTATGAGCAAAACTATTGGAATGAATTTGAACCTATTATTTAAAATTGACGGCCAGGCGCAGTGGCTCACGCCTGTACTCCCAGCACTTTGGTAGGCCCAGGCTAGTGGATCACGAGGTCAGGAGATGGAGACCATCCTGGCTAACGCGGTGAAACCCCGTCTTTACTGAAAATACAAAAAAATTAGCAGGGCGTGGTGGCGGGCGCCTGTAGTCCCAGCTTCTCGGGAGGCTGAGGCAAGGGAACGGCGTGAACCCAGGAGGCGGAGCTTGCAGTCTGCCGAGATCACGCCACTGCACTCCCCTGGGCAACAGAGTGAGATTCCGTCTCAAATAAAATAAAATAAAAATAAAAATAAAGTTGACCACAGATCCGTAGATTACACAAAAGATGATGAATCAATATCCTTGAACATTAAAACAGGTGACTGCTATTATATCTTATTAACCTTTCCCCAGCCAATACCAGCTTATAAAGACAATCTGAAATTTCTAGGCCATTCATCTATACTTTCTGCTGTGCTACCATCTACTTCCACCATCCACTATACCTTTGATTCTGACATGTTCTATTTGTTGCTAGACTGCATCTTCTTGGCCTTCATTAAGCTAATTTTCGTCTCTGGTCCAGTGGTGAAATGGTGCTTACAGCTCATGCCCCACTCGCTTAATGCCCCATGGATTATTTCAGGACTGGACAGCCATATTTGAAGGCAGATGCCTTTCTCAAAAGGTGAACTTATGTCACATTTTGTCAACCTCAGCAACACCTTCCTTCACTGCAGCCTCTCAGAAAGATACTGGAATGTGGAGTCAAACAAGATAGAAGAGGGGAAAACAGCAAGGGGAAGGTTCTCAAGGGAAGACAGTAAGATTCATGTGGTCTTTCGAACTCCAGTGTATTTTCTGGTCATCAGGAATAGATTGATGGAGACCAAGGGGGTGTGAACTGAATTTCACACAGATTGGACATCAGCTTCCATGGAGACATTTAGGATCTGGCTCTGTGTCATTGACCTTTTGACTTATGAGCTAGGTTTCAACACCAAATACAAAAAAAAAAAAAAAAAGGTGGGGGAAAATGATTGTCTGTCTATTCTACCCTATTCCATAACCTACGTGTACTATTCTCTTAGACCATCATACTTACCCTGCTCAAAAAGCAAGCAGTTTGGGTTTAAAAATATGTTTATTTCTTTAAAACAGTAGTACTATTGGACTTGGTCTTGCTGCATATTTTTTAGCAGTTAACTGTGGCTCAGACGCGCTCCATTCAGGCCCTTTACATCTTGGACTTGACTTTTCCTCATGGATTTGGAAGGCTGTTTTAGCTTCAAAATCTGCCTTTCCTTCAAGTAAAGAATTTCTGTTCAGAAACTTTGAGTTTCCATAACTCACCTTCAATTTATCTAGTGTAGAAAATAATTTGAATCTCATGGCATGGGTATGAGGGATTATGAGGGGTAGAAATGAAGTGTTTCTGTGGGAGACATGGCTGACTAAAATAAACACAGAGAGAATGTCTTCTTGGAACTTCACTTCTCTGTGCCATAGTAATAGTCAGGACTGACTCTCTCTCTCTCTCTCTCTCTCTCTCTCTCTCTCTCGGCTTCCAGCCAACACAAAAAGGAATCTACAAAAACTTCTAGAACTATCAGTGAATTCATTAAGTTCACAGGATACAAGACCAATAAACAAAACTCAATTGTGTTTCTATAAGCTAGCAATAAACATCTGAAAACTGAAATTTAAAATATGATACTATTTACAACAAGTCCAAAAAAGTGATCCTCCTAGATATAAATCTAAGCAAATGTACAGAATTTCTGTGATTAAAACTACAAAATGCTGATTAAAAAAATAAAGATCTAAATAAAGGGAGAGACATACTGTGTTCAGGGATTGGAAAACTTAACATAGTAAAACATGTCAATTTTTCCCCCCTCGACATACAAATTTGACACAATTGCTATAAAATCTCAATATTATTTCATTTGACATAGAGGCAAGATTATTTTAAAATTTAAAAAAATTGGCAAGGAAGTAAAATAGCAAAAGTTCTAAAAAAGAATAAAATAGGAGAAAAAAATGCTACCTGATTTCAACATTATTATAAGACTACAGTAATCAAGATTTCATGATTGAAGGGATAGACAACATGGTCAATGGAAAATGATAGGATATCTAAAAATAGCTTTATGCAAGTATGGATAACTCATTTTTTAACAGCTTCATTGAGATATAGTGCAATACTTAACAATTCACCCTTTAAAATAGACAGCACAATTGGTTTTAGAATATTCACAGATATGTGCAACCAGCATCACAATCAGTTTCATAACATTTTAATCACCTCACAAGGAAACTTTGTAGCCTTTAATTATACCCTCCGTTCCCATTTCTCTGTCTCTCTCTCTTACCCCTTACCCCTAAGCAACCAATAATCTATTTTCTGTCTCTGTAGATTTGCCTATTCTGGGCACTTGACATAAATGGAATGGGATCTTTTGTGACTGGCTTCTTTTACTTAGCATAATGTCGTCAAGTTTCATTCGCCATGTACCAAGTATCAACATTTCATTTTTTATGATCAAATAGTATTTTATTGTATATATATGCCACATTTTGTGTATGTATTCACCAGTAGATGACAACTGGGCTGCATAGCTAACTGATTTTTTATTTCAGTGCTGAATTCAACATTGGACAGATGGTCTCTTCAACAAACGATGTTGAAGCTTTTAGTCTGTTTGGGCTATTATAACCTATTATAACAAAATACCTCAGAGGAGGTAATTTATAAACAATAGAACTTTATTGGTCACAGTTCTGGAGGCTGGGGAGTCCAAGATCAGGGCAAGCAGATTCAGTGTCTGGTGAGGACCTCTTCTTTACATTTGGTGCCTTCTATTTCCTCACATGGCAGAAGGGCAAACAGGCTTCTTTGGACCTCTTTTATAAGGACATTAATTTATGATAGCAGAGCCCTTATAACCTAATTACCTCCCAAAGGCCATATCTTCTTATACTATTACCTTGGTGATTAGGTTTCAACATATAAATTTGGGGGAGATGGCACAAATATTCAGATCATAGCAGCCATAGCCAAGATGATGAACTTCATTTTAAACCTCACAATGGATAAAAATTAACTCAAACAGATTAACTCATCGATTTAAATATTAAACATAACACTATGAAACTTTTAGAAGAAAACACAGAAGAGAAATCCTCAGGACATAAGGCTTGCTGAAACATTTTTAGACATGACATTAACAGCATGATCTATAAAATAAAAACTTGGGAAATTGGACTTCCTCAAAATTAAATATTTTTCTTTGCAAAGGACCCTTTAGGATAATAAAGATAAGAGACAGAATAGGAGAAAATATTTGTAAACTAGGACTCACCTACAATATATATAAATTAGCCTTCTCAAAAGTTACCATTAAAAAGCTAACAATCTAATTAGATTATGAGCAAAAGATAGGGACATTTCACTGAATAAGATATAGAGTTGGCAAATAAGCATATGAAAAGATGTTTAATTTCACTAGCCAATTTCTAGTTTAGACAATTGTTTTCTACAGTCTTTAAAGTTAAGAAAAACTAGACATAAACTTAAAACTAAGCATACATGAACAATCAAATTTACCAAAAGTATTTCTGAAACCACTGACATTATTTCTTTTTTCTGACTATTTAAGAAAGCATGCTGGCCAGGTGTGATGGCTCTTGTCTGTAATCCCAGCAGTTTGGGAGGCGGAGACAGGCCGATCACTTGAGCACAGTAGTCAGAGGCCAGGCTAGACAACATGGTGAAACCCCATCTCTACAAAAAATACAAAACTTAGGGGAAGAGGTGGGAAGATAGGAAGTTGAAGCTGTGGTGAGCCATGATCAGCCACAGAAAGAAACTAAGAAGGAAAAAAAGAAAGAGGGAAAGAGGGAAAGAAAGAAAGAAAGAAGAAAGAGAGAGAGACAGAGAGGGAGGGAGGGAGGAAGGAAGGAGAAAAGAAAGAAAGAAAGGAAGAAAGAAAGAAAGAAAGGAAAAAAGAAAGAGAAAGAAAGAAAGAGAGAAAGAGGAATCATTTTACAATTGATATTTATAGGTCTAGGGGCTGCCAGACCTAGGGGCTGCCAGAGCAGTTTTAAAACACGGGTATATTGTGTAGTGGTGAAGCCTTGGCTTTTAGTATACCCATCACCCAGATAAACAGATAATTTTTCTTTTTTCACTATATGGATTTTTCTGTGGAGAAGACATTTAAAAGCAAAATTTCATCGTGAACACGATTTGGTATAAACTAGTTCCAGTGGTCCCTGAACCTATGCTTCTGTAGTGTGTTTCCCACCTAGTTGTCCTAATTCATTTCTTCAAATGCTTTAGGAAATGTTAATTAACAAACCTAAAATTCCTTAGAGTAATACGACATTTAGGTAGGAGGATTAGCTTCTCCCTGGAAGTTTCGTAAGGCGTCTAGAGCTGTTTTTTTTTGTTTGTTTCTTTATTTGTTTTGTTTGTTGTTTTTCCAAACATTTCTATCTTGAAGTAAATATTTGAATGGCCAGTATCAACTCTTTTACTCTGAGGTCAGGATCAAGAACCATCCAAGTCACTGTCATTAAGGTTTACTTGCAGCAACTATGACTAAGATTACCAAAATTCAGCAATGTTTCTATACTTCCAGCAAGTGACCTTCTTTACTTTTGTGAAGATGAGACATCATAAATCAGGTCCCAACATACTTTACTGAATGGACTTGGTCAGTATTGTTTCCAACATACAAAGTGCAGTTATTTGGATAAAATTTACCTTAAAATTTTTCATTTTTGACAAGATCATGGTTACCAGTAAGATTGCTAACTTAGATATAAAATGAAATAAGTTATGCCCTACATAAATTATGTACAATTAAAAAGCATAACTTTTGGGGTTATCTTTTCTACCAGACAGAAAAAAAAATCATGATTATTATTGTTTTGTTTTGTTTTCCTTTTTGTTCTTACAAATTAACATCTAAATTTACAGGCTTCTAAAACATCTAGGCTCAAATCAGTTGTTCCTAGTGAAATGAGCAAACTTACATTCTTAAGAGGCTTACAATCTTTGTTGGGCTTATTGGAAGCTCTGGCACAATATTAAATAGTCACATAATTATCATTTTGCCTAACTTGCAATTTACTTTGAGCACAGTCTCTAAACAGCATAAGTTTTCATGTTTTTTAAATGTATGTAACTCACACCTCCCATATATATCCTTGTGTCTTGTTCTTCTGCTCAATGTTGTGTTTGTATCATCTGCATTGTTGCTTAAACTTCAATATTTTTATTTCACTTGATTGCTGTATTGTATTCCATTGTACAGATATATTTCTCATTGTACTGATGAACAAGTTTAGAGTCTTTTCAATGTAAATTTTTATATACATATGTATTAGTTACCTATTACCGCACAATAAATTACCACTTGTGCCACATTGTATTGGTTTAGAAACAAGCAACAAGGCCAGTGTTCACTCAAAGGGAGGGGATGACACAAGCACATGAATAACAAGAGGTTGGTCTTTCTAGAGGCTCCCTAGAACCACACGTTATACCCATGTTTTAAATAAATGGAATCTCATTTTTCAAATTGTCTCTGCAAGACTTAAGCCTGAATAATAGTTCTGCAGTAGGAACTTTGCTTAGCACTGAAGTCAATTTCTAATCCTCTTAAATATACTGCAAGTATTATTACCCTCCTTTTACAATTTTAGGAAGTGTAGCTCAGCGGGGTTAAGTGATTTGCCTACGGAAATTCTACTGTGTGGGAGAACACATACTGCATGCTTCAAAACTAAGCTATCAGCATGCTGTTGAAATATAATCATGGTAAGCATTGATGATAATAGAAAATAAATATTGCTGTTGCCCATCTTAAATTATGATGGTCACCCCCTATCTCGGCCAAACATAAGATAAAAAAGCTTTGATGATAATAGAAAATAAATATTGCTGTTGCCCATCTTAATTATGATGGTCACCCCCTATCTCTGCCAAACATAAGATAAAATCAAATGACTTTTCCCTAGACTTCACAGTAGATGTGTTCACAAGGGTAAAAAGTGTCAGGGTAGCTGCAATTCACATTGCCATATATGAGTAATTCTATGACTTTTCGATTCTTTGAACCATCTGCCTAGAACCTATACTTCAATAATATGTAGGTATTACTAGCCAATATTATGGTAATGATATTATTTACTACAAAAAATAATGCTGCTAGTTTTGAGTAGCATTTGACCAACCTAGGTGCAGACAGTGCTGGCAATTACTTTCATCAAACATTTGGACAGAAAAGTAAACTGTTTATCGTTGTATTTTTAAAGTTAGAATAGAGGTAAAATCTCCTTTTTAGTTTTGTTTTTGTTTTCTGTTTTAAGTTGTAGATGCTCTTCTTACATAGGTATTCTTTGAAAGATGGCATGGGAGAATCTGGAATTGACAACCATTTCCAGCATTACCCACCATATTTTATGCCTAATGGAAGGCCATAAAAGATTGGATATAGATTTGATAATGTATAAATATATATACTGTAGAATGTTTTTCCAGCTCTCGGCATCTCTTCCTTGAGGAATTTTAATAACCTCCTAGCTGTATTCTTTGTATTCTTATTCCTCCAATTATTTACTCATTCAATGAATATTTATTATCCTCCAAGGTGCTTGCTTCCAAACATCTTTTTAAAATGCATATCTGATCATGTCACTTCTCTGCATGATTCTTTATCATCTTCAGGATGTTGTCCAGAGAGTATAACAGAAGGCTTTAGACCTACCTGTCCACCCCATCTGCTATTGTAAACATATAATGGTTGGGGCATATCAAACAACTTGTCTACCTCAACCACTTTATTTTTCTATGTTTTTTTATTGTCATACACTTTGTTTTTTACCTTGTAAACACTTTTTTTTTTTGTATTTTAAAGCTCAGATTAAAACCTTACTTCTTTTCTTTCCTTTCCTGCTTGTTCACATAGCATTTTGTATGTAATTCTATTCAGACTTTATAATTGTTCAATTTTTATAGATGTTTTAATAAGAAATACTCATGAGCATATTACTACCCAAAAGATTTAAATAGCAAATATAATCCAGGATAATCACTGAGGTGATTTACTAGGGCATCAGTTAATAATGTTAAAGTTCTAAATGTCCTCACATAAATAACCTGGGCTCCAAAAAAATCTTTCTTGCACCTATTGTGTAGCAACAGTGCGATTCCCTTTGACAAATGGAACCGTTCACCTCAGACTTCTACTATGAGTAAGAGTTCAATAGCATAAGAAGACCAAATTGGCAGATTAATATTCTCAGACTTCAATTTTGGGGGGTACCATGGACATGTTCTCTGATAAAAATATTCCTTTCTTAGGAAGTAGGCACTAGGAACTCTAAATTAACCAAGTTCATGGATTTAGGAAAAGAAGCAAAAATTCTGTAAATTCATTATTAGATGAGTAGGGCCACTCCTATATCAACCCTGAATATGTGGATTCATATATTCTTACTATATGGAATTTATCATATATTTGTCACTCTTTTCAAGAATATTCCACATTATTTAAATAGAATCCCAATCTTACATGGTGGTATCTCTCAGCTGGTACTAGAACTTTTCCTTCAGTAGGCCATTTCACCATTGCAGAAAGCCAATTGCCTTTGGATGATGGGACACATGGTAGATCAATAAATGCCAAAGGTCTTAAGCTTCTTGCGTACTTCCATTGTAAAATGATGTTGTCCAACATTGTGAAATAGTGGAGGGTACTACTGAGCATCATTTTGTGACAGAGATGAAGTCATTCTGTCAGGGTAAGATGGGGCTGATGGAAAAATCACGCACAAGGAAGAAAAATTTGCATTCAGAATACATATCTATTTCTATAAGGACAGATTGCTATTCTCTGCAGTATGGAAAAGGTCCAATGTAATCAACCTATCACTAGGTGGCTGGCTGATTCCGCCTCTTCCCTCACCATTCCTGGGAACAATGCCATATCAGTGCTTGAAGTTGACCTGTGTTATTGGCAATTTGGATACTCAGCAGGTGCAGCAGTCAGATCAGCTATGGTGGAGGGGGATTTCATGTTGTTGAACCTACATGAAGCCTCCATGGCTGCCAAAATGGACACTTTGTTCATAAGTCCATTAAGTAAACGTTGAGCTGACTGAAAAAAGAAGTTTACTGACAACCCCAGGATAAAGTCCTCTTGTTCATCTGGTTATTTATAGCCCGAGCCACAGTGAATGTGACCTGTGAGCCTTTTTATGGGGCACAAATATATACTTATTCTATTTCCATTCTAAGAGGAACACGTACGTACTTCTTCCTTAGACTTCCCAGGCACTGATTTTACAATCTTATTCAGTAACTATGGAGATTCAAATCAGTTTTAACTCTACAGATCTAGGATTTATCTGATTACATAGAATAAATAACGTCTTAGAAGGCTACTCATTTATTTTTCTTCCTATAGGCCCTGTGAAAAATTAGTCACTGTCACATATTACTGAATGTCAAAACACTTTGATTACTACTCTGTCCTTGTGGATTATTGCAGTAATGGCAGCCACCTTGCCAGGAATAATTAAGTGCCTCTGTCTGGCATTTGCCACTTAAGGATCATATTATTCTCAGTAAAATATGGAACTCGAATTTGTAATGATGAAAGGCAAGCCCCATTTATACCTAGACTGAAGCAACTACAGAAGACAACCAACTACCATAGAGGTTTACGAAGGATGCTGGTATTCCCTTCATGAGAATTTTTCATAATGCCTTGGTAAAGACAGTTTTCTCCAAACTCCCTGAGAGGTAGGTCTATTCCAACATTCCTACTGTCCTGTGTATTCTAATTTCTTTCTCTGTTTTATACTAGAGAAGTTCTGGTCTCTCAGTCTTGTTCAGTATACCGAGAAAACTTATAGATTCACTCCCAGGTCCTGAATCCCTGGTCTAACACACTGAAGATCTAACTTCCACCATTGTGTTCCCTGGATTCCTCCTGGAGCTGAATAAAATTTTTTCTCTGTTTCTCCTCCAATCACTTTTTAACTCTGAGCTGCTCCAAATCCCTGTTCTTCAGTGACTAAAAATGTTATGAAACTTTAGCCCTAACCTGGGAAGAGGAAGAAAAGGAGGGAGAGGAAGAGGAGGAGGAGGGAGAATAGTTGTCTCTAAAGGAGGAAACCTCTATCAAACATGTCAAAGGTGGGGGACCCAAGAAGCTGACAACACTGCTAAGAGTGAGGAGCTGGAAAAAGAAGGAGTGAGATCCATCTTAAAGACAAGAGCCCTGTGAGAAAGAACAAACCCATACTCAAACCTAAGAAACCAGGTTCCAAGAAATAAGGAGCCAGGAACTGCCTGACTGCGGTGATCAAGAGAGGGCCTGTGAGACCACCATGCAGAGTGGGCCTTCCTTGGGCTGTGCTGTGGTCTATGTGGGGTATACCCCTACCTTGCTCCTTCCATCTGAGTCTAAATAGAATGGGAGTGTTTTGGAGAAAGTGACAAAAGATCCTCTCACTCAGAACTCTCCCATGTGAGGAGGCCCTGGTGAGAAGAGCCTGACCACAGGGAAACAATAAAGTTTGCTTTGCCAGGACCTTTCCTGCTCTTCTTCCCTGAAGCCATCCTCCTTGTCAGCTGCAAAAGCCCATGTGCAGAGGACAGCTGTGAACCAGCGCACCTGGGTCCTGAGATCCCATCTGCCACCCTGCCCCCAGTTCTGATCTGAGGTTGCTGTGTCCCAGGCAGACTTCAGCTGGGTTCTGCTCTGCTCTTCTACCTTCCTACTTTTTGGCACCCCAAGCCCCAACTTTGAGGGAAACACCAAATGTCTCAGCTTCTTGCCCAGCCTCAACCTTTGCCCTCTGCTGGGCTGTGTGTCAGGCCTGGCTACAGGGAGGAACCAATGACAACAACAAATGTAGGCAGTTAAGTCACTTTGTCACACAGGAAGCAATAGAGGGTAGCACATTTGGGCCCAGAGGTGAAATAGCATCCTCTTGTGAAGTACTTGCCCTGGGTAAGATCATTAAAATGTCTTCATGCAATACAGTATATGGCTAGTTTTCTATATAATGTGGAGGAATTGCTTCTGCTGGCAAGGGAGATTGAGGAGGATTTTCAGTTCAAAGTTCTCGACTTCATTTGTATCTGTTGAAATGCTCCCATCTTAAATATCAGGGTCATCATTTACTCCTAATCAGTATCTTAACTTTAGCGTAAGACCCTTAGCAAAGGCAGTGGACACACACACACATACATACATACACACCCATGTATGTATATAGTGTGTGTGGAAGAGAGAGAGATTCTGAACAAGAGAGAGAGATTGTGAACATTGATTCATAATAATGCCCAATATGTTACTGTCAACTTAATCTTTTCATAGGGAAAATAGTAGAATGGTGTTTTCATTTACAATAAAAAATAAAACTGGGAGGGAAAAACCTTTTCAAAGAGTGGAAGATGGAGGCAGAAGTGATTTGTGTTATTAGGGAAATGGTCTTGTAAGAAGTGAATGACAAATTGCATATATTATATGCCCCTTTCCTATTTTTTATTCCAGAGAGAGGTTTTTGCTGGTTATGAACATGAATTTGTATTTCATATCTATGTCACAAACAAGTCTCCACATCTGTCATATGTCAAAGTCTTATGGTAATTTCTACAATTCATATGATATGTGTGAAGTCAATTCTGTCACCACTTTACTTTTTTACTTTGGGATTCTGCATCTTAAAATACTTTGCTATCACCAAGTTACATGTATTTTATCCCCTAAAATATTTTAATACTACCATATATTCACACAGCATTACTTTTATTTGTACCTTCTCTTTAATCTATATCCATCTACCTATCTGTCATCAGTCTTCCTCTCTTTTTCAGCCTATGTGTGCAGTAGTCAAACTTCATGTCAACACTATTTAATGACTTCCCTAAATTTTTGATAATTTGAAATTTCACTTTTATAATTAATTAAATTTCTATAAACTAGTGGGCCTAATTCTGAACTCAATTATGTTCTATGTATCTGTTTTGTTTTTTTTCACTAATACTTTTAGTTACTATATACAATTATAGTACATTTTAAAGCCTGAAAGGTCAACCCTGTCTCTTATCATTTTATCATGATAAAATTTGCTTTTTGACATCTCCAGCATAAAGTATCCCAAGATGTTGTTGATATTTTTTAACATTTTATTGGGACTTTGAATTAAACTGAACCTTAAAATTCATTGGGGTGATAATTGACATCCCTAACTGTATCCTAACCCTAACCCTAAATAACAGTAGTGACTATTTGCAACCAGAAATATGGTATGTCTATTTATGCTAATCTCTTTCATCAGAGGGTCCTTGCTTTTATGAAAGACCCTTCATATTTATAATCAAGTCATTCCTGAATTGGCCAAAGTTTTAGTTTTACTCCGAATGGCTCATTTTTCCAGTTAAATTTTCCAATTTAGCTGGCATCCAGGAAAGATTTGATTCAGTTATGTTGGCTTTTTTGTTTCCACCTACATCCCTAAATGAGTGTATTTTCTATGTAGAAAATTATATTAATTGAAGTGACATTTTTTCTACTTCTCCAATGTTTAATACTATTTATTTATCTTGCTATTTTCTATCTACTATACACTTCATTGCAATTTAAAAAGGTAGTTGCAATAGTTTTTGTTATATTTCTCCTAATTTGAATTTGATCAGAATGTATGCACTTTAATCTTTATCTGTATATCTACCTATCGTCATTTTAGCATTAAATTTTTATTTTATTAAATTTCTAGTAGAAAATGTTTTTGATATTAGGAAATATATAAAATTCCCTTTTTTTAGCTAGTAAAATAAATTTTGGCTACATATGTCAAATGTTTAATTTCTTTTGGCCTCTGATTGAAATCATTATGTGCTTCAATTTCTCTGAATCTATTAAAGTATTAGAATAGCTTAATATTTGCTGAAATTAAACTACCTTTGCATTCCTAAAATAAATCCTGCTTGATATAGTAATCCTTAAATATACCTATAGATTTGTTGATTAGAGGTCTATTTGTATGTTTTATTCTGTTCATGTCTGTATTTGGCTTATACATTTGAGTTTTTGTGTTATCCTTGTAATAATTTGGCATCAGGTTAGGATAGACATATAAAACAAATTGGAAGGGGCCTTTCATTATATTTTATGACTTGCAACACTTTATAAAGTAGTGATATTGTATATGTTCAGGCACAGATTTGCAAAACAATATATAGCAAGTGTGTACTCTTTGCCAGGAATCATGTTAGGCTGTGTGATGAACAAATTTAATATCTTAAAGGAAAACACTGATGCTATTATTACATCCAATATTAGAGATAAGGCAACTGAGGAATACAGAAGATCTGTTATTTGTACAGATTACACATAACAGATTTGTACAGATTAGAAATCAGATACCCAAATTGACATTGCCACCTCAAGCTGTCTTCATTCCCATTTACACCTATCCAAAGAAGTTATTTTTCAAAAATATAAAATATTCATTTATAATCTATAATGCAAAAGACACAGTGTAAAGAATAATAACTAAATTATTGCTCATGTATCCATTACTTGTTTAAGAAATGGGATAATAATATTGACTCTGAAAGTCTCTTTGTGTTCCTCTCTTATGTCTTCCCACCTTCTCTCCAGAGATATTTATCTTCCTGAATTTATAGTTAATTAGCCTTATAATTAATCTTATACTTTAGTTTTATCTGCTATTTATTTTTTCTTAAATATTTATCAACTTGTTTGTCAATTTTGGCTTTTGTCTTAATGGAGTCAAGAAGTAGGTTTCTTGCCCTGCCCCCCCACCCCATCCCACTTTGTTTTCAATACTGCTCAGTAATTGATTGTACTACAATTTATTAATCCATTCTTCTATTGATAACCACTTGGATGTTAACAATTCCTTGCTAAGAAAAACAATACCATTTTGAATATTCGTATACATGTCTCCTGGGGCACATATGCAAACTTTGTCGAGGAGTTTTATTGCTGGGTTATTGGATATGAACATTGCCACATTTGCTAGGTGATGCCAAACAATTTTCCAAAGTAGTTGTACCTGTTGACATTACAGCAGAATGTATGGGTTTGGACTGATTCACATTCCTGCTAATGCTTGTATTTTTAAAATTGTAACAATTTAAACTAACCCATAACAATTACTGGATATAAAACTACATTTTTTCACATCTCTAATGATATTGAACATTTTTTCCACATATATGTTGTGGAACTGTTTTTCTGACAATTGCCATTCCTTTTTTGACAATTGTCCATTTTTCTCTTCAGATAATTTGTTTTATTTATATGTAGGCATTATTTATATATTCCAAAGGTTAATTCTTTGTGATTTATTTTGTTTGAAATGATTTATCTTGATTGAAGTCATTATTATTTCTCTATATGTTCTTATTATTATAATTATTATTGGTATTGTTGTTACGTGCCGGATATTATGTATAAAAGGGCCAGACCTGAGGTCCCTTTTATTTCCCCATAGAGACTACACATCCTTTCTACTATCAGTTACACACAATAGAAGCTGATCATCTCAATCCAACAAAAACATTGACCTTGACCTTTGTTGAGCTGGGTGGCAGCTTATTTATTTGACTCACTTTTAGTTACAAATGTTTTAAGGGCAAAATGCACTCTATGTTTATTTTAGGCCCTTTTGTCTATCTTGTACGATTCATGAAATTTCAGGAGATTCTCCACCTTCACAATTAAACACCCCAGCTTCCCTCAAAACCCCAGTATTCATCAAAAATCCCAGGGGAAAAAAAGAAAAAAAAAAGTAAAGAGATTGCTTGTGATTTGAGAATCTCCTGGGATTTAAATCCATTTCTATTGACATGGCAACAAAAAGCTCTGGCCTGTTTCTGTTTCCCCTGAAAAGTCTTTTTGCCTGTCTGAGCTCCAAGGGTCATGTTTAATGTCCTATTCACCATTTACCCTACTTATATATCCCAGTTTAGGGATTGATGCCTTCACATGGGTTAGGAACTCAACACTTCAACCCATGTTTGGTCTAACGAACAAAGGGAATCAAAGGAAGCGATGTTACAGCCACAGGGCATTATATTCCTGATTCTAATCTGTAGAGTTGAATCATAAACTCACTC
This sequence comes from Pan troglodytes, assembly GCF_028858775.2. Taxonomy (NCBI): domain Eukaryota; kingdom Metazoa; phylum Chordata; class Mammalia; order Primates; family Hominidae; genus Pan; species Pan troglodytes. The sequence continues at coordinate 39,065,085 of NC_086015.1, forward strand.
TAATCATGATTCTCTTCATATCTATAGTAAAAAGTCAATTTTTACACTGACAGATATAAAGGTTTCTAGCTTCCAGACGCTGAAGCTTCCTGAGGGTCTTTAAATGCTGCTGACAAAACTTATGTAACTGAGTGAGGAGAGAAAAGGACAAGAAGAAACTAAGTGGTTGGTCTGCCTGTTCTGGGCCAATTCCCATGGCAGGGGTGGTATTTGAGCTTCTCAACATTCTTCTGCACAAGGACAGCCTCTGTCTTTCCTTCCACTTCTTTTCATTCCACAATAACCTCTTGAACAAAACAAGGCTCTACGTGAGTTAATACTGATAGACTCATAGCTCCACACATTTAAAGTCTGTACTTAATAAAACATTTTTATGTGGGGCTCATTGCACTGAGAGCAAGTGTGTGAATGTCCGTGTTTGCCAAAACACAGTAGAAGTTTATAACATTATATGTTTTTTTGTTTGGCCAAGTTGTAAAATGCCATTGGTTTATGAAAAGCCTCAGGATAATATGCAATAAAATTGCATTAATTGGAATATGTAAACCGTTTGAAACTAATGACAGGTACACAACTACACAGAACCACACAAAAGCAGCTGGAAAAAAATCATATGTGTTTACAGCTATCTGGAGATAGCTGAATTTTAAAATGTTTTATACTCTTTTGGGAAAAAAAATGCATGCCCCCCCACCACATATAAAACACTGGTATTCTTTTGAGACTAAGAGAATACAGATACTTATTCAACTCACAAAGCTACAAAGCTAGAATTGTGCTTATAGTACATCCAAGAAATCTAAACTGAGGTCCTCAGTAGGATTTCCTGAGTACATTAAAAACACGTTAATTGATTAATTAATTAATCCAGTAGATCTCAGAGTTTTGAAAGTCAGGGTGCAGGTTGGTTATTTGTTATTTATGCTTAAACATATGTACATAAATATCAGGTTTACATATATATGTGTGTGTGTGTGTGTGTGTGTGTGTGTGTGTGTATATATATATATATATATATATATATATAGCTTGAAATGTCACCACTTATACAAAAGCTATAACTCAAATCCTAATTTTTCTCATGGGACAATGGACTCCCCTAGTGCTGTCATGAGTTTTCTCAGGTTATATGGTAGTGAGAGTCATGTTGACAGTTGCCATATCTGTCATACGTCACACTCTTCTGGAAATTTTTACAATTCATATGATACGTGTGAAGTCAATTCTGTCACCACTTTACTTTCTTACTTTGGGATTCTGCATCTTGGGGAATGCTAATCTCTTATTTCCTTGAAATAATAGTGTGCTTTCTCATATGCATTTATTATTTTTTCCAGATAATATAATTAAATATATGTGAGAAATACAATAGAATTTTAAGTGTCTTAAACGGGGGAGGTTTAATATATAGAACTGGTAGCCCAGGTTTGGGGAGCTGAAGGAGTGAAAGGGAGCACCGAAATATCTCAAACTAAACATTGGTTAGAGAACGTGAGGGGCAGAGTTGGGTTATCAAACCTGGGGGTACACAGGAGTGACCCATTGGATTTGGGGCCCACAACTCTCAAGACCTGGCCTCATCTGACACCCCTGATGAGGCAAGGGGCGATCATGAAAGGGCTCCATAGTTTATGTTCAGGTCTCTGAGGAGAAAGAATCTTCTTATTGCCATTAAGCACCTCTAGGAGGTTGTGACGAGGCTAGTTTTAAAAGCTCTAAAAGGAAATAACGTTTGGAGCCAACCAGAATACTTCAGTTTCTCTAAACTCCAGCGAGACTGCCTCAAGGAAGTTACTGTACCATTAACCAACCGCTTCTTGACTGTTCATTAATTGGAATACGGTGCAATAGTACGCAACTTATTATATGCATGCAGGAAAGTATACATTTATGTCTTACTCATTCTGTACCTATGCTGTAGTCCTCCAGTCCACACTAAATACTGTAAATACACAATAAAATTTCACAATCATAATTTTCAACTTATCACAGGCTTTAATGAGTTTATGATTCTTTCATTAATATGTATTTTAAGAAAAATTAAACTTATATTATAAAATAGTATTTCAATATAGTAAAATAATTTTTTAGAAAAGTAGAGATACTTTTAGTCACATGATTGAATAAAAATGCAGCAGCAGCACTTTTATTTTTGCTGGTAGTGTGTTTGTATTTTTACTTTCAAATTCAAAATCTACTTAGGCCTATTGTATATATTTTATCACAAAATTAGTCATATTTGGTGTATTTTTAATACTTTTATAATATTTTTAGTTATAATTGTAAACACTAACAGTGATTGAAAAATATTAGTCAGGAAGTGATCTCCAGAAATTCCACATTCCTGATACAACTGCCATTAATATTTTTATGCCTATTCTCTCACATATCTCTTTGGGGAAATAAGCTTTTATATATATATTTATTTATGAATATAGAATCTTTTTAAGCGTACTTTTGTGTGTGTGGAAGTGGCTAACCTTTCCCATTTATCCATGGCGTCCCTTCTCCCTGTAACTAATGGTAACCTGGTGTATATCCGTACACAATTTTTCCACAGTTATGTAATAGTATGCTGATTTGTGCAAGGTCTTCCTCATTGTTTAGTTAGGATCATATACTTCTATGTAATACTTCTACAAATCTACAGCTAGTTTAGAACCATAAAACAATTTATTCCACCATTTCCTTAGCAAAAGAAAATTGCATATCTTGTTTTTATCCCTTTCCATGTATTAAACATATTTTATATTATTTTGACTCTATACACTTTGCTTTTGAGGCCTAGATTTCATGGATGAGATTCCTGGATTTTAAAAATAGATACATTCTTAATTTTAATAGATATCACCAGATAGCTTTCTCAAATGTCTGTATCAATTGTTTCTCCTCCAACAGGATATAAGAGAACCCATTTTTCCAATCACTTTCAATAGTAGATGCTAGCACTCTTAACTTTTGTGGATCAGATGGGTTTAACTGCTCTTTCATTATTGTTTTAATTTTCATTTCCTTTTTCACTGGTGGGATTAAACATTTTTGTAAATCTTTACTGACCATTGGATTTTTCTCTTTTTTTTTGGAGTGTATATTCACATCTTCTCTTTTTCATTAAATTTTTATCAATTTAGCACAAATTTGTTAGAATACTTAGTATATTATAGACATTAATTTTATCTTGTTTCAAGTATTTTTACCAACTCAATTTTTGTCTATTGAAATTGTCTATGGTCTTTACTTATCTACCTATCTATCTAGATATCTGTCTTCATGCATATATGACTATATAACTGTAAACACACATATACACATACCTTTTTATTAAAATTGATACTTTATTTTAGAGCAGTTAAAAGTTTACAGAAAATGAAGAGTTCCTACATATTCCTTCTCCCACTTTCTTAGTTTCATCTATTATTAATATATTGCATTGATTCGATACATTTGTTGCACTTGGTGAACTAATATTGACACATTAACTAATGTCTACAGCCTACATTAAGGCTCACTATCATGTTGTACATTCTATGGGTTTTAACAAATGCATAATGTCATATATCCAGCATTAATTACATCAGAATACAGAATACTCTCACTCTCCTAAAAATCCCCTATTCTTGACCTACTCATCCCTCTCCTCAGCTTCTGATCCTGACCCCAGCACCCTGCCAATCCCTGACAATCATGGTCTTTTACTGTCCCATGAGTTTGCCTTTTCTAGAATGTCATGTAGTTGTAATCATATAGTATACAATCTTTTCAAAGTGTTTTTTTTACACTTTGATTCATTCACCTGCTCAAACACATTAACTCATTTATCAAAAGGCATTTAAATTTCCCCTGTCTTTTTATGGCTTGATAACTCATTTCTTTTTATTATAAATAACATTACATGAATGTACCACAGTTTGATTATCCATTCACATATTAAATGACATCTTGGATGCCTCTAACTTTTGCCAATTATGAATAAAGCTGCTCTAAATATTAAGCTGTGGATTTTTGAACCAAAGTGTAAATTACCCCTGGTAAAAGAAGGCGGAGAACCACTACACCATATCTGCTTTCTCTGCCTCCACTTTATATTGCCTAAACTGTATATTCTGTTCAGTAGCTGCAACAATTTTTTAAAACTGCAAGTCAGGTTATGTTCAAATATGTTCAAATATGATCAAATATGTTGTTTCCATCATACTTGATGGAATAGTAATATAATACTAAGACATTACTATTACCCTCAAGACTCTACTTGATCTGAGTTTCAAATTTTCCTTATAACTCATCATCTACCACTGAGGGGGAGATGCTATCTAAAGCACATGTTATCAAGTAAAAAGCTCATACTCCAAAATACATAAAGGACTCCTACAATTCAATATAAATAAAAACAATTCAATAGAAAAAAATGGTAGGAAATTTTTAACAAGCTCTTCAGAAAAATTATCTTTTTCCAAATATTCAATACGAATAGAGAAAAAATATTCTCTATTTTTTTTAATGGAATCTCACTCTTGTCATCCAGGCTGGAGTGCAGTGGTGAGATGTTGGCTCACTGCAACCTCTGCCTCCTGGGTTCAAGCAATTCTCCTGCCTCAGCCTCCCAAGCAGCTGGGATTACAGGTGCCCACCACCATGCTCAGCTATTTTTTTTTTTTTGTAATTTTAATAGAGATGAGGTTTCACCATTCTCTATTTTTTAAAAGTAGGAATTTAAATATAAACAAGTAGAACCATGTACCTACCAGAAAGTCTAAAAGAAAAAGATGGACCACACCAAGTTTTCATAAGGAAATGGAACATTAGAACCCTTATACACTGCTGGCAAGAATATAAATTAGCACAACTATCTTGTTAAAATTTTAGGCATTGTTTATTAAGTTTGGACACATCAATGCCCTAAAAGCCAATGTTTGCACATCTATGTATATTTCTAATAAATTCTATGTATGTATATATACATATACACATGCGTGTTTATGTACCAAAATATTTGTGAAAGAAAAATTTTATCAGCATACAATGAATAAATACAACAATAAAAATAAACTAAAGCTACATATGACGACATGGATAGATTTTCTCCAATACAATGTCAAGCAAATGAATCCATAAACAGAGGAACTCATATGGCCTATTTTCATTATTGTGAAGTTCAAGAACAAGCAAAGCTTAGGTATGAGATAGTAGTATAAGGTAGATAGGAAAAGGTAGGTAGAAATTAGAGGGGTTACAAGAAGGACTCTGGGATATGGGTAATGTTCTTTCTTGACTTGGGTGATGTTTTATTGGTATATTCATTTTATGATAGTTTATCAAACTTTACAATTATGATTTTGTGCATTTTATGTACATATATGTAATAAAAAGTTAAAAACAAAATAATAAATTAGAAAATATAAGCACTAAAATCTAACCTATGAACAAATACAATGTCAAAAGTATTCTAAAAAACAGTAATTTTAAATAAATGACCTCTAAATATGTTGCATATATGTATCTTTCCTTTTATTTTTTAATACCTGCTAATTTGTATATAATTGTGTATTATATTTTATATTTTTTGAATAGACTAACCACAGATATGCTTTTTTATACTATTACTTCTTTTCAATATTAAAAATGGATGTTATTAATGATTACTCACTGTCTAAAGCTTTAGTGAAATTGTTGGAAGGTATTGTTCTAGAATTAAGGTATTTATAGTAATCAGGTATTTGTATTTCTTTTCAAACATATGGTCTCAATCATATTTTTTTAATCTACGATGTTTCTTGCCTTGATTATTTCTGATTACAATATTTTTCCACCAAATTGTTGAAGGATTAAGAAGCTTTCTAAAGTGCCGGGTATATAACATTCAATAGAATGTAAATACCTTTTTATACTTGCCCATCTCATTCTTGACAGGAAAGAGAGTTGCTAGTTATTAAAAACCACATGGTCAAGATATTGGGCTATATTTTAATTTTAATCAAAATTCATTAATCTGTAGCTTGAATTATTTCACACAAGCACATACATCTGCACGAAAGACCTGAGGTCAAAACGGAAAGAGAATGGGCTTGTAGAGCATTTGTTCCTACAAGGAACTCGAAATACAAGTAGGCTGAAAATAACCATTCTTTGTAATCATCAAAAACCACCACATCAAATCAGTATGCCATTTCAAGCCTCCCTTAAAAGAAAAATTGTTAAATGAAGTTCAGAAGTTCCACATTTATGACAACATTGACAACAGCAATTGGTCACTAAATCTCAAACGGCAAATGATTAGGTAGATGTTGATTTCAAAGAGACCTATTTTGGTCTCCACAATGTATTTAAAGCCACAGGGAAATCTCTCTCATATCAAGTTTGTTTTGCAGAAGGCCTTTATTTCTACCCTTTCTCGGGCTTTGGGGAGCAGGTCTCATTTTAAAATCCAAGTCAGCATCTCAGCAAAAAGCAAGATATCAGCAGATCCTGATACACCTGAAGAAGAGTGAGGCAAGTTGGGGAAACTCTCTCAGGGTTTCATTTTCCAGTTTGCCTTAGATAATTCTTTAAAAGTTTGATGCTTACTTGAGATTTATCTGAGGTACCTCTAGAGACTCCAAGATTTCTCTGGAAACTGTTTTCTGCAGGATGTTTACTATTTTCTTCTTTCTCAACACAAATAACACCAAAATATATATATTTTTCCCTCTCAAGCAAGTTCTGTTGTGCTTTTCTTTACAGATAGGCTCTGATTGAGTGAGAAAACATTTTATGAGTGAAACTGGAAACAGTGTGTGAATTTTAAATAATTTAATTAATGTGCTTTGCAAAACAAGCTATGAGTTAGAAAGACAATGTTTCTAATTGCCTTCTGATTATTGCATTCTTATTTATAACTCTGGAGCATTTTACTGAGATAAAACAATAGCTAGATATGAAAAATGGAACTAAGCAATATTCTGTATAGTATTATGAAAATATTTTATTCTTGGACCTTTTTTTTTTTTGAGAGGGAGTCTCGGTCTGTTGCCCAGGCTGGACTGCAGTGGGGTGATCTTGGCTCACCACAACCTCTGCCTTAGGGGTTCAAGCAATTCTCCTGCCTCAGCCTCCTGAGTAGCTGGGACTACAGACATGCGCCATCATGCCCAGCTAATTTTTTTTTTTTTTTTGAGACGGAGTCTTCCTGTCGCCCAGGTTGGAGTGCAGTGGCGCGATCTCGGCTCACTGCAGGCTCCGCCCCCCGGGGTTCACGCCATGCCCGGCTAATTTTAATATTTTTAGTAGAGATGGGGTTTCACTATGTTCTCCAGGCTAGTCTCGAACTCCTGACCTCAGGTGATCCGCCGGCCTCGGCCTCCCAAAGTGCTGGGATTACAGGCGTGAGCCACCACGCCCAGCCTTATTCTTGGACTTCTTAATGTACTCCTGTTACTTGCTTTCAGATATGGGCACATTTTGAGTAGGGTGCTATGACCCAATAAAGAAACAACTGGGCACAAAATATCATTAATTTTTATTCTTAGTTTGTAATTGATATTTTTCCTGAAATAAGAACCCCCAAAATGTTTTGACCTATCTTACCCTCGTCACCTGCACAGGCTAAAATAAACTTGGCCCTAGAAATATAGACGATTTTGACTCTATATCCTATATGATGTAAGAGTAACTATCTTAACATGTAGTCTGCATCTATGTAGCTTTTGTTGAATAATAAAACACCACAAAACTGGTGGCTTAGAACAACTGTATTTTCTTCTTCTCACAAGTCTGTGGGTTGGGTGACTAATTCTCCTGGTCCTGGCCACTTGGCTGATTTCTACTGATTTGTCTGTGGTCAGCTAGGAGGTGAGCTGATGAATGAATGATGTAAATTGGCCTCACTCATACATCTGGTGGTTGAGAGGCTAATAGCCAGGGAGACATTGTTCTCCTCCTTGTAGCCTTTTATTTTCTAGTGGGTTAGTGTATACTTCTTTCATGGTATCCTCAGAATACAGAAAAAAAAAAGTGCAAAATGAGCAAGTACTTTTCAAGTATCTGCATGCCACATGTTCAAGTAGAGGCGTGAATGAATTGGAGGGCATTACTGCAGATATCAACTCAATAATCTCTTTTTCAGTTCATAGATAATAAAGCTAAAATCCAAAATTCCCACACAATTTGGAAGACCCAGTTTCATGATATCTCTATCTCTTTCCAAATTCCTCCTGTTCTAAGTTAACTAGTCCCTATTCAACTCTACAAAACGTCTCATTTCTTTTGTAACAGTTGTTTACATGTTTGTCTTCCTTATAAGATTCTGAGCTCTTTGAAGAAAAGAGACTCAACTTAGTATATAATACAAGTAAATGAACGAACATGTAAAAGAATGGTAAACAACTTTTTCAAAAGTATTTCTGTATGCTGAAGAGACATACATATGTTATTATTCCATTTGTAGAGCCACTGAGTAGTTCAGAATTAACCTTATGCAAAGAAAGTTCGGTCCCTTGCCTTCGGCTCCTGGGAGGTGATCTCTAGATCCTTGATACATCTTGCCTGGTAAAAGTATCTTTGTTTTCATGGCAGCCTTGAGGCACATTAGTCAATTTATGATGGGATCTGTTGTACCTCTGGGAAGAGTTGTAGACTAAAGTTCAGCCATATGGAAAGCCACTCGTGTGTGTAATCAAGACCCAATGAAAACTCCAGACACTGTCTTGGGTGAGCTTCACTGCTCAACAATACCCAAGTATACAGGCACACATCATTGCTGGGAGGAGTTAATGTTGTCCATGACCTCATGGGGAAAGAACAACTGGAAGCTCCATGCTTGAAATTTTCCTGGACTCACTCTGATCTAGGCAACTTTTTCTTTGGCTGATTTTAATCTGTATTGTATTAGTGTATCAAATCATACTGAGAGTATAACAGCTTTGAATATCTTCTGTGAGTCTTTTAAGCAAATTATTCAATATGGGGCTGGTCTTGAGGACCCCAGAATTCTGTGGTTGGTGTCAGAAATGAGCATGTTTTCTGGACTGTTCCTTAATTTTGCAGCTATAAATGTTAAGTCAGTACTAGCTTCCCACCAAGTAGAGGTAACAATTCCCAGACTTTTTTTCTAAACTACTATCATATTATCTGATAATAAATGTTCATTGATAATAAGGGTTTATGTCTAAATTAGGCTTTAAAGATACAGAATGGAAAGACAGATAAAGTCCACGCTCTCACAGGTAGTATATTTTAGTGGGATTGACAAGAATAAAACAATTTCAGAGTTAGAAATGCTATAAATTTAATAAAACAGAGCAATATGATAAAAATCAGTTTCTAGGGCCTCTGGTAGGAGAGCAAATATAGAAAGGGTGGTTAAGAAATATGGGTCTGAAGATGTGATATTTGTCTTGCAATTCAAAGACAGCTTGGAGCTAACCATGTCAATATGTAGGGCAAGAAATTTCAGGAGGAAAAATGTGGTTGGAAGAAGGCCAGTGTGGCTGTATCCTAGTAATAGGGGGCAGCAATCAGGGGACCAGATAAGGAATAGAAGGAGAAACCTAAACTTATAGGATAGTGTTCCTCAAAGTGTGGTTCCTGGGCTACAATCATCGGCATCACTTGGTAGCTTACCATAAATGCAAATTATCAAGCTGTCCTTGACTTACTGAGTCATAAATTCTGGCAATGTTGCCCAGCAATCTGTTTTTACAAGCCCTTCAAATAATTCTGATGCATGGCTCAAATGTGAGGTCCATGGTCATAGGTTCTTGAAGACCTGGTGAAAATATCATTTTATCTGAAATATAATAAAAACTGGTTGAACCATTAAATAATTTATAAGCAAAAAAAGGCCTGATTTATGTCTGTAAATGTTGGCTTTGGTGTATATAATTGCAGATATGAATAAAAGTGAAGAGATGAATGCTGGTGCTGCTGTCATCATCCAGGTGAGGGATGATAACTGATAAATATGCTCACAGAGAATAGTGGAGGGAGATGAGATACACTTGTAGGGTTAAAGAAAATTAATTTGTCTTTATATGAGAAAATTATAAGAGCTCCTGCAATCCTAAAGTGCATTGTGAATCTATTAAAATATATTATAAAAGTGTTCCCATTTTTATTTGATAATGGAATTTTTTTCTTTTATTCCATTACAAAGTTATAAAAAATCTCTCAGTATGTTAGTCTCCATGGAAAAGAAACACAACTTGGAAAATACTGCATTACAGGTAGGAGATAAAAGATTAAATGCTTTCTAATTAATTAAGTCATAACTATATAATTTACTTTTCAAATGCAGTTTTCTGGAATATTCGGCAACTAGAACCAAGCTAACCAAGTGGTTTTTTTAAAATAAAAATCCCATTTCACTGAATAGGTAAGGGTAATTTACTTTTCAAAGAACTCATAATTGCAGTTATTCTTTGCCCAAGTGGTCATTTTACAACATGTCAGAGCATTATAATCAGATTATAAAAAATATATTTACTTAGCTATTTTAATAATTTATTGAGCAAGTCCCTCAAAAAAAGTAGAATAAGTATTTGGCCCAGGAACTATCCAAAGTATATATATTTTTTTAGTTTAGCTAAATATGGTTTTGAAATCATTTATTCTGTGAATGTTTAACACTTACTACATTTCTCAACATGGTGCAGGGTAACTTAATGTTTTACTTTTAGGATAACTGTAACTAATACTCAGAATTTTTCTTTTTATGCTAAAATGTCCAGCAAAATGTATTGAATCTCTTCATCTCTTCATTCTGAACACAAAACATTTATAATTTATGATTTTGCTTATTTTTTATTTAATGCATATTATTTCATCTCCCAAAATGATTCAGAGGAGACCAGTAAAATAAAATGTAGACCAAGGTCCTAGTTTTAACTAAACAGATCATTACCTGTGCTAGGCCTCACAGCCCACATTTACAAGATGGAGTCATGGGTTAAATGCTTTCTTAGGTCTCTACCAATTCTAATGTGTTGATATTTTAGAAACATGTATATTCCCCCAAAGTCCAGTGATCCTTTGCAAATGGGACCAGGAAAAATTTAACACAGCAAAGAAGCTGCTTTGCAAATACTCCATAGGCTATTTTAATCTTCTCCATTTCCATTTACTTGTTCCAAGGTTAGATAATAAAATGTTCTCTTAAAAGTTACATGCATCTGCACAATCAAAATGCTCTCATATCATCCTGAAACTGCCAGCATGTCCTACTTTGCCAATCTGAGCCTATCTAAGTCCCAGGTTCCCTGTGTCCAATCAACTGACAACAGGTTTATGAGATACCCAAGAAGTCTGGAGAGCACTAGGCATTTTAGAGATTGACATGTTATCTTCTCCAGAATTGCTGACGATACTTGTGTCTTTTAAAAGGAGCAATATTCACATAATCTCATAGCTCTTGAAAGAAGTTGATCAACTTTCAATAGAGCACCAAATAACTATTTACCTTGGAGGATCTGTTCTTCATTATTTAAGGAGATAATATATTGTAGCTGTCCCAGAATTCAGGAAGACTTTCAGATTTATCTTCTGTGAACCAGGTAAAGTATGCACTTCACCATATTTTTGGAGAAATTAAATTACATAGAATTTGTAAGTGTGGGACACAATGCATAGAATGCTGTGAAGGCTTAGTTATCTAATTTAGATGAGTGTATAAATTAATCAATCCATCAACCAATCACCAGGACATAAGTGCTGTATTATTTTAATTTCAATGGGTTGGAATATGACAGAATGTTTGACTTTTAGGTCACTTTATATTAGGAAACAAGCCTTAGAGACGCTGGTCCATAAAGCAGGGATATTTGAGATCTTCCTGTGGAGTGTAGAACAAATCCGGTTCTGGCCAACAGTGAGGGACTTAGTTTGTATAAGAAGATTCCTAGGTCATATCTACACCTGCCTACAATATTTCATATGAACTATGAGATCTTCTCTCTGAGTAAGATTTGACTCCTTATCCTACCTCTCCCCTAGGGGAAAAAATCTGTAGCAAGGCCAGAGCACTCTGCTTGCAAGGTTATCTAAGAATAACAACAAAAATGTGTGAATGGCTATTATAATCATTTTCAGATATTGAAATCATAGCCTGAGATTTTAAGTAATAAGTTCACATACTTAGTGACAGATCTAGAATTTACCCCTTTATATTTATTTTTCCCATTTCCATATCTTTTCCCTATTATATACTACTTTTCTCTTTAAATGTACTGAATTTCAGTTTCTTCATATAAAAAATGGGCTAATAACGCCTGTCGTAGAGTATCATTATTAAGATTAAATTCAATAGCAAACAGGAAATGCGTTGAGAATACTAAAGTGCTATACAAATGTGAATTGTTACTCTCCATGGTTACTGATATATCCTCAAATCATCAGTGTTCATTGTTGTCTAGAATAGAGAAGGCTCATTTTTGAAACTGGTGATTTCTAATATACAACTTATATTTTCTATCATGCCCCAGTATATCTGTTCCGGAGATAGGAAAATAATTTACCAGTCATTTTTCTACTGAAAGTTGCCTTTGGCAATATTTGAGAATGTCATAGTTTTTAGTCTCAAAACTCCATAAGGCACATTTAAGTCAAGGAATCATCATTTCCTGTACCTCAATGTTATCATTCATCATTGTGAATAATTAAATACATACATCCATCACTTAAATGAAAGCTTGAAAACTTTATTAGAAGGGTGTTTGAAAGATTTGGCCTTTATAAATGACAAGGGAAACCTATGTTTTCTGTTTATTTTGTTTCCACGTTGAGATAGGTAGATATAAAAATAGCCTTAAAAAAGTATGCATGGAATATAAGACTTCCTTAATCCAGTTATGTTTCTGGGAATGTTTTTAAGAGGTGAGGATATTCAGCTGCCATTTTGTGACCTGGAAATGTCCTGAAGCTCCACCTGTTGTGTAATAAATACCTACTGATCACCAAAGATGTGATGATGGCTGGCATTTTGAGTTTCTAATCCTGTAGAACTGCCTGAAGTTTCTGGTGAATGCCTTAGCAGAGCAATACTCCATATACCTCAAAATTAGCTGGGATATATCCCCTTTTAAATGACACTGCATGTAATTTAGAATTGTGAGACTCATAAGGTTCATGCTATCATGCAAGTTCACTATAGATAAAAGATCTGTCCACTCAGGATTCCTTTTCAGAATGCTTGAGGCATCATTATTTTGTATGAAGGCATTTAAAAAAAAATCTGTGCACTGCTTCAATATTGAAGTATTTCCTGATTTTTACGCTTTTATATTGACAACAATTTCATCTTTTCTCCATACAGCAGTATTTTCTTTTTCTTCTTGTGAGTTTTCTTTTGAAAATGCCAAGCTATTATTAAGGTACGGTAAACAGAACTCTCCTGTGAAGAATGCCTGTTTCAAGCAGGTCCATAGGCCTTCAGATAGGACAATGGAACAAAATCCATTAATTATCATTTTCCAGACTGAATAGGATGAACTTTGACAAAGCATACTTGTGGAAAAGCTATCAGCACCAAGCGCTCCTCTTCCTGTTTAGGGTGTTTGACCCTAGGGAACCACAGAGAGACTGAAGGTATTTTTTTTCTCCTTTGTTATATTTAGACAGTAATTTAAAAATAGATTAGAGACATATTTAATACTCCAGAGTGATTTGCTTTCCTAACAGGACTCTTAAAAGCATTCCAGATTGTTAACAAGTATAATTGTACCTCTACTATGGGATACCAGAAATAATAGCACTGTTATTACAATGATATCATTTTAGTTCAGATTGAAACTTGCACAAAAAGTATAAGGTTAAATTGGAACTTTAAAATGGGTATGTTAATTGTAGTGTTGTTGAAACCAACATGGAAAATATTGAATATTTGTATAGTAAGAACATATCTCAACAGTGCAGAAAAATTTAATTGGCAAATGGGGCTGAGTACTCATACATACTTGTCTGATGATGCAGTTATAAGTAGAACAAACTACTGTTTTAGGTAAATGTTCAAATAATTCAAACAAAAAGTGCATTTGATTACTTAAATGAGACAAGTGTTTCCATTCATCAACACAAAATTTTTGTGTACTTAGAACTAATGTATTAAAAGAAAATTCATTAATATTTAAGTTTCCTTAATTCAAAATCTATTCTTACCTTGGTGTAAAAAATTTGAGACGAAGAAATGTAATTGGTCTGTTCCTTTGGCCATAATTTAGACTCTAAAAATGATTGTAGTGAGTGTCTGTTTGACCTTTGCCCTCTTTATACACACTCACACACACATGTTCATTTTGGACTTACTCTTATTTGCACTACTATCATCGTACCTGTCTTGTTCAGAAGTCAGTATGGGACCAAAACAGACCAGAAATATTCTCCGAATTTTTGCACATTTGAACTAGGGCTTAAAATCTTATCATTCTCTTGTGATAAAGCCTTAAGCATGAGCTTCGTAAAACTCTTATTATTTTTATTTCCATTTAGAAGGAAGAATTTTGAGATATTTAAGTGGGCCCGAAGAGAAAAGCAGAAATGAGAGACAAAAAAATAAGGCATCTCTTAGCACTCAAGCCAGAGGCCCAGCTTGTCACCTGACTGCAGTGGTTATAAAAAATACCACAGTATCTTTCCAATAATTTCCTGTATTGGTTTAACTCAACTTAAATGGGCTTTCTATTGATTACAATTCAAAGAGTTCTGGCTAATCCAGCAAGAAAGGATGCTTATTCCTGATTGGAGGGAACTGTGATTTGGGTTCCTGAAAGATACCAATTTAAATACCAGATTAATAACTTGATTGGCCTGGTAGTCTTGAGTAAATTATTTGATTCCTCTAAATTTCATATTTATTTTTCAAACAAAGAAAAAAATTAGAAATAACAGTGCCCAGTTTACTTTTTTAGAGACTAACATATCAAAATGGTTGGAAATTTGAAACATTGGTTTCCTTTCTCATTCTTATCTAAATATTTCTAAAAATACCATAACAGAACAGAACAAAACACATTGGTGGTAGAGGAAAAATGGAAGCAATAATTCTGCATCTTTTTATTGATTTTAATGATAGAACATTTTTCTTATAAGTTTACAAGCACTACTAATGTGCTCCCAATGACAACAATATTGTTCGCTCAAAATTAAATGTCATTTGTTGTGAGTTCCAATAAAAGATTGAAAATATCATATTTAGATAAAATTAAATGTCACTGGGTGCAAGTTCCAGTAAAAGATTGAAGAGATCATGTTTGGATAAACAGAAGTCTTTAGAATGATTTTCTAAATGAACCACCAATAAGCAATGAAAGAAAATATCTCCCTCTAAAAAAAAAGGAATATCTGTAATATTTTGGAATCAGAAAATTTCAAAGTTGTAGTGAATGAATGGTCATGAGTCCCAACTTTCAGGCTGGTGAAGTGATCTCTCATATTAGTGTTTTTTTTTTTTTTTTTGCTAATGACTTACAGAGTGACCTGGTATATTTCATTTAATCCCCCCCTTACCTTTCTGCCCTTTATCCTCATAAAAGAAATAAAAAAATGGACCACCACCTGCCACACAGGAGATGGTAAGATTAATGAACTGGTGTGACAATTCTTTGCCAGACAAAGCTGTGTGAAAGATGAGGGAGAAAGCACCAACGAGCACCTGGCTTGGAAACAGGAAAAGGCAAGAGAATTTATTACTGTGGAGTGTTAGAAATGGATAAAAAGCCTTTGAAAAGCCTTTGTTTGATGACAGAAAAAAACTTTTTTTTTTTGAGGTAGCAGGACACTCATTTGTGGGCATCATGGAGAAAAGGCAGGGACCTTAACAGTGGTTACTGTAAACTGTTATATAATGTCAATTACAGGTTACGGGTAATATCAACTTACTTCAGCACTTCACTTTACAGTGTGAAAAATTCTTTCTCATACACGAGCTCAGTTCAGGCTCTAGCAGTCCCAGTAATAAGTAGGTCGGGAATTAAAGCCTCATTATTTTACAGGGCTTATATACTTCGTCCAAAGTCATAGACAGTGAGTACTGGAGCAGATCTCAAAGCCAAGCCTACCAGATCCAGCCCAGTTTTATCACAACCCCACGCTGCCTCCACCTGAGCGTGTGTGGCAACCTCTTTATGAGAGAACCCTTAAGGTGAAGTATGTGTAGCATTCTTTCTTCACCATGCCAGTCTGTTTTTCTCTTAATTTTCTTTCTTTCCTATTTCTGTTTAATTCATATTTCTCCCCATGGTTATTCACACTTTTTACACTTTTCTCTATTTTGAAGGTGTATTTTTATTTTTATGTACTTATTTTATTTATTTTGAGACAGAGTCTTGCTCTGTTTCCCAGGCTGTAGTGCAGTGGTGTGATCTTGGCTCACTGCAACCTTTACCTCCTGGGTCCAAGCAATTCTTGTGCCTCAGCCTCCTCAGTAGCTGGGATAAAAGGTGTAAGTTAAGGATAATTTTTGTATGTTTTTGTAGAGCCGGGGTTTCACCATGTTGGCCAGGCTGGTCTCAAACTCCTGGCCTAAAGTGACCTACCCACTCAGCCTCTCAAAGTGCTGGGATACAGGTGTGAGCCATCATGTCCAGCTTGAAGGTGTATTTTTAAAGTATTTTAAAAAACACAGCACCAGTGGTTTTTGCAGCAATCCTGTAATGGAAAAAACACAATCTTCAGCCCCATTTACCTGTGAGAGAGCCGATATGCAGAGGTGTTCCAGGATCATATTAGGGACAACTTGCAGTATTAGGACCAGTTTCCCAGACATATGAGGGCAACCGGAGCCTTAGTGCCTTTCACTGTTTTAGAGCCTTGATTTAAGAAAACTATATTCACAGCCAGGCAGGCTAAGAATCCATTCAAATTCATCCATCCACCCATTTATCAATCCACATTTCTATCCAACAAACAGTGTTGTTTTTGACCATGAAATTACAGAGGTAAAAAAGTCCAGCTCTCTGCTGATAAAGAACCCACATTTTACAAGAGAGATGCTTTGGTGGATACTATGGAATAAATATGAAGAATGAGACCCTTGTCTTTTTAGCATAGTATATCACTTGTGGGTGAGATGCACAGATGCAAGCATAAACAAGGAGAACGGTAAAGTTGAGAAATCAACAAGGAGAACCGTAAAGTTGAGAAACAGTAAAGTTGAGGCCTTGGTATCAAAGGACTTATGCTCTGGCATTATCTAGCTGTATGACCTTGGGCAAGTTATCCTGCCTGAATTGTTAGGCAAAGAAAATAACATTGGGTGGTGGTGTGGAGCAGGGAGTGGTAGTTTGGGCAATTACCAAATTAAATACTATGAGAGTCTAGTTCTTCTATAGGTTTACCACCTTGCTCATTATTTTTTGGTAATCTGCATTTTCTTATAGCTTCTCCTGAAACTTATGGTTCTGGAAAACTAGTTTCCTACGGTTTTTTAAATGGTAACTTTCTGATGTACATTAAATAGCTAGCTGCACTTTGCTTATTTTCTCTTTTCTTCAAGGTCTCATTGATGATTGTTTTATGAAAGTGAAAGGCAGCTAGATCTTTTGCAGAAGGCCTAAAAGTAACTTCCATTTGCTTTGTTGAAATGATCTGGACGTTTGAATTTAATGCAGTCTTAATTGACATTCCCTAGAAGCAGAGCTGGATAGAGGAATTCAGACTGATATCATTGCTTGAGGGTGTCTTTTACTGGGAAAACCTGTAGGGTAAGAGGAAGTGAAGACCTAATGATAGTAAAGGGGAAGGGGCTGAGTGAGGATGGTGTGTCAGGCAAAGTCTGTTCCAGTGGGTCTCCAAGTGTGGTTCCCAGACCAGCATCATTATTAACATCAACTAGGAACTTGATAAAAAAGCAAATTTTCAGATTGAAGCTGGATCTGATCCAAAGGGGCCTCAAAAGCATAAATTATCCTGAAGGATTGTCCTTTCTTGAAAGAAGAGGTCTGGCCAGATGTCTAACATGTGGAATATTAGACAGTCACTACTTGTAACCAGCTGGTAGTTATTGCTAATGGAGCCAATTCTCCAGAGAAGGGTAGCAGGTGTGAGCTATGAGCAGATAAACTTCTGAGCAATTGGGAGATGGTCCACAGTCTGAGAAAGAGAACCTAGGGACAGGACCAAGGCATGTTAGGTTTGGCACTGCACAGCCTTGACCCCACCTAATTTTTTGTATAGCTGGTTTTAGTTTACAAGTTTTTCCAAGGTTGTTATAAAACAACATTTACTGTAAAATGGCACTTACTTACTAGCCCCTTAGTCATGCTCAATAAATAAATCAAGATGTAATTTAAAAGCCATAAAATTGTCCATTTCGAAATGTGAAGTTTGTCACTTTTAGTACATTCACAGGGTTGTATGACCACTACCTAAATCTAGGACATTTTTATTACTCCCTAAATAAGCCCAATGCACTTTGATAGTCCCTCCACATTTTGCCCTCATGAGTCCTGAGAACTACTAATCTCTTTTATGTCTGTATGGATTTCTTTCTTCCAGATTTTTTTTTTGACACAGAATCTTGCTCTGTTGCCCAGGCTGGAGTGCAGTGGCATGATCTCCGCTCACTGCAAGCTCCGTCTCCTGGATTCATGCCATTCTCCTGCCTCATACTCCTGAGTGAGCTGGGACTACAGGTGCCCATCACCATGCCCGGCCAATTTTTTGTATTTTTAGTAGAGATGGGGTTTCACGCCATACATATATGGCTCTATTTCAGGACTCTATTCTGTTCCATTCTTCTATATGTTCAGTATTCTAACATAATAAATATAATAGAAATGAAAGAATAGGAAGGAAAGGTAAGGAAAAAAGAAAAAATATATAAGCATGCATTATTCCTGGTAAAAATAAACATTAGTTCATGAAAGTTCTTGTTCAATTAAAAGAGAGTGTACATATGTTTATTAGATCATCATTATCAAAACTCAATACTTTTGAGTTTTCCATCACAAATGAGAAATTATTGAATTAGTTTTATCCTTTTGTGATACTCTAAAATCCAACTTACCTAAGTGCTAATAGACCACAAATTTATATTTATGTGTGTGTGTATGTATGTGTGTGTGTGTGCGCGTGCATGCACACGTGCACTTTTTTTTCTCTTTCAGTTCTCCTTTTCTACTTTTGTTCTCTGCAATGGTTGATGATGGTGCCAATGTCTTCTGTCTTTCCCACAACATATGTTCTCTGTTTCTTCTACAATAGCTAAATTAATGGCTAGACATATACTCACTCAGAAAAAAAGGTGTATTTTCCTCAAGCCCCTGCAGCTATGTGTGTCAATGTGATTATGTTATTACCAATGAGATTTAGACAGAGTATCATATGGGATATTCAGAGAACTTTTAAATTAAACTAATGTTTTTGTTTTTTGTTTTTCTCTGAAGGAAGTGCTTACATGAACTCTATATGTAATTCCTTCTTTCTAATTTTTTCTGGTGATTAGAATAGGCATATAAGCTTACAAGTTTGAAGATGAACAACCCCATTCATCCACTCACTGGTGTTGAAAGGAGCTGACAGAATTTCTTTCTTTCTTTTTTTTTTTTTTTTTTGAGACGGAGTCTCTCTCTGTCTCCCAGGCTAGAGTGCAGTGGTGCGATCTTGGCTCACTGAAACCTGTCTTACAGGTTCAAGCAATTCTCCTGCCTCAGCCTCCCTAGTAGCTAGGACTACAGGCACGTGCCACCATGCCCGGTTAATTTTTTGTATTTTTAGTAGAGATGGGGTTTCACTGTGTTAGCCAGGATGGTCTCCATCTCCTAACTTCGTCATCTGCCCTCCTTGGCCTCCCAAAGTGCTGGGATTACAGGCGTGAGCCACTGTGCCCAGCCAAGAATTTCATACAGTGAAACTCACATTCCCACTGTAGGCAGCATTTAGGTAAGTAATGACTCAACATAAATCTTGTTTAATCTTTTGCCAATTAAGTTTTCTCTGTTACTTACAAGGAGATCTCCATCATTTATTTGACAGCATTCCTGATTTCCCTTCACCACTAAACCTGACCTTTGTCTTCACCATCTTTATAAATCACAACACCACATTGCTATTGGTTTAGATCAACACAACTTGGAGTTCTCTTTGACTCTTCTCTTTCTCACTCCTAATCCAATCAATCAGCAAATGGTCTCTTTCCTACCTTTACAGCATTTACAGAAATCACTGTCTCATTATTTGGTCCAAGTCATCATCCACTGTCCCTGTGGATTGCTACAATTGACCCACAACTAATTACCTTTCTTCTACCCCAATCCCCTTCATTGAGTTCTTATCAGAACAACCAGAGGGAGACTATTCGAAATAAGTTGTATCACTTCATCCTCTGTTCAAATCCTGCCGAGGGTTCTTTCTCATTCAGAGTAAAGTCCAAAGTCCTTACTCTGTCTTTGTAGGCCTCACAATTTCTCACCTCCAGGTACCTCTCTCTGTCTTCTCCTCTCTTCTCCCTTATTATCTTATTCCCACCCACCCTGGCCTGCATGTTGTTTTTTTTCCTACCAGATATCCTCTCTTAGTCCAGATAACCCTCACAGTTGACTCTCTCCCTGCATTCAGGTCTCTGCTCAAATGTAAACTCATCTGAGAGGAGGTTTTTGTCCCCACTTATATAAAATATTACTCCTCCAATACTTTATGTCTCCCACACTCTGTTTTATATTCTTTATGTCACTTAATCTCACAGACATTATTTAAAAAAAAAATTCAGATATTGCCTCCTTCCCTCACAGAGTCTGGGGCTTTGTTGCTTCGTTTTGTTCACTGATATCTCCATAGTATCTAGAAAGGTCATGGCCTGTAGTGCCCCTCAAGAAATACCTGTTGAATGAATGAATAAATTAATGAGAAAAAGAGGATGGGAAGTGAACCTTCAAATCATGACTATGATACCTGCTACCCATAAGATAATAACTAACTGATCTCTGATCCTCATTTTAATCTTCTCTTGAGTGGGCATAATAATATATAACTGAGGATATTCACATGAAGATGAAATAAAATTATCCTAATAAACATCCCACACAAGGCCCTACACAAAAAAATGGACTCAATATGAGTTTGATAAATCATCAAATTTTGAAAAACAAAATGCAACCAAAGTCATCTAGTGATCTTGAGGGAAAGTACCTTGCAAGATTTTTCAGGCTAATGATGTAAATAAATTCAGATAATCTCCAAGCATTAAATGGAATTTACAATGCCTTAATTCAATTCTCTAAAGCATTAAATATCCACGATTAAGAAATATCTGTGTTATTTATGCCTTGTAAAAAATGGCATTTATTATAAACCTGAAACATTTGGCAGAATGTTTGGGAGCCTTTGCGACTTTTGACTAACCCGCTGAGAACAATCTTGATAGAAAGAGATTGGCACTTCTCATACCTTGTCCCCCAGGGAAGGCTGCTGTCACTCCTAACATGCAGAGAGTGCCCTTCTGTAGCTCAGCTGACATGAAGCATGCCTCCTTTGAGAGTACAGTCAGCCCAGGCTTGAGTTCCTTTTTCACCAGAATTACCCTGAGAAAAATTCATCTGGAAACCTTCATGCCACCCCTGATGCAACTGCCAGCCTTCCACTCCTAGGGCAGATATTTCTTCCTCACTGTGCTCAAGCTCTTCTTGTCTTCCTGTAGCATCCCTTGCTTCCATTCTTTTCTTCCTTCCCAAGATTTTTCCATTGTGCCTAAAGGAATTCACTTTCCCCTTTCACTTCTTGAAATTTCCCTTCTCCTTCTGGCTTATATATATACATTTATTTATAAATAAATTATAATTTATTTACATATATTCTAAAATTATAATTTTATAATCTATAAAATCTATAATATAAAAGTATAGATTATAAAATTATATATGTAGAATTAGAATAGGTAGGTTGGAATCTCTCATTAATTCTATTTAACAAGACTTTGTGCAATACTGAAAATTTTCTATGTCTGTGCTGCTCAACATGGTCACTACTAGCTATATGCAACTATTTAGGACAGGGGTTCCCAACCCCTGGGCTGGGGACTGGTACCTGTCTCTGGCCTGTGGCCTGATAGGAACCAGGTAGCACAGCATGAGGTGAGTGGCCAGAGCAAGCATTACCACCTGAACTCTGCCTCCTGTCAGATAACCAGCGACCTTAGATTCTCATGGGAGTGTGAATCGTATTGTGAACTGCTCACGTGAGGGGTCTAGATTGCATGATCCTTATAAGAATCTAATGCCTGATAATCTGAAGTGGAAGTTTCATACCGAAACCATCCCTAACCCTTCTGTGGAAAAAATATCTTCCAGGAAACCAGTTCCTGGTGCAAAAGTTTGGGGACTGCTGATTTGGGAATTTAAATATGTTTAGTGTAACTGAGGAACTGATTGTTTCATTTTTTATTAATTTAAATTAAATAGTGACACATCGCTAGTGGCTACTATATTCAACATCATAGTTCTAGCCCCTTTCTCTTCCACCCTAAAATGAAAGACTACTTATGATTCTGGAGATAATACTCTCGACTCTTTACCTTCTGACTAATTCCATTCATCAATTAAACATATCAATTTAATTCTTTGTCTCCTGGTTTTTCATCTTACATTCCACCTCAAGCCCCACCATTACAGTGGGAAACTTCAACTTTTTATACATGTAACCTATCTTCAAACCCTGAAGCTCCAATCTATAATATTCTTATTTTAAATGTATTATACTCTATAGTCTCTCACATATGAAATATTAAATTTGAACCATGTTACCTTTTGACCACCATAGTTGAGAGAAGTGGTAAATAATGTCTTGTGTAGTAATATGCCATCTATTTAAAGTTATCCTCTGGTGCTGCAGTTAGGATTCAGTGCTTTTCTACGCTATGCATCACCAGCCACCCGGTCTGTAATCTTGTAGCACTTAATACACTTCCAATATAATACACTGTAGCACTTAGTAGCACTTATTGTAACTATCTCTTGATTTTTCTATATTCCCATTAGAATTTGTAGGGGAAAACTTTCTCATTTACATACACTACCCAGCACTTTAGATGGTACCAGACACATAAAAGGCTCTCAATAAAGGAGTGAATAAAGGAGTAAGTTAATGAATGAACTCATTTTATTGGCTGATGCGATGAGTCACAATATTTTATAAGATCCCTGACAACTACTCTACACTCACATGAATTGTCAACAGTGATCTGAACAGAGAAATAGGGTTGTGATGTGTCCACTGGTAATCATACAGAGCCCAGACAGATCACAAATGCATTAGGATAGTCTCATCCTGATGAGGATTTGCATTTCTAACTAGAATTTAATCCATCTAGCACTTCAATTTTGTAGGTGATAATTAGTAATTTCATCATAAATTTGGAGCTTGGAGCTATGACAGAGTCCTTAACTCAAGTTTCACAGCTTTTATTGGATAGAGATAACACTTCAGGATTTTTTTTGTTTTGGTTGACTTTTGTTTGAATGATTGCTTGTTTTTTTGTGTTTGTGTTTGTTTTTATTTTTTTGAGATGGAGCCTCACTCTGTCACCCAGGCTGGAGTGCAGTGGCACAATCTCAGCTCACTGCATCCTCCGCCTCCCGGGTTCAAGCAATTCTCCTACCTCAGCCTCCTGAGTAGCTGGCACTGCAGGTGCATGCCACAATGCCCAGCTAATTTTTGTATTTTTAGTAGAGACAGGGTTTCACCATGTTGGCCAGGATGGTGTCAATCTCTTGACCTCATGATCCACCCACCTCAGCCTCCCAAAGCGCTGGGATTACAGGCATGAGCCACCATGCCCAGCCAATTGCTTGAATTAAAAAATATTGCTGTTTCAATAGCTTGTTTTAGCTTAAACACAATGCAGAAATGGCTCATCCTTACCAAGAACTTGATATGTTTTCTGTGAATGAACACAAAACCCAATTTCAGATGATAGTTACAACATACACCATTCAGTCTCTATTTTTACAATATTAACATGTAGAAATTTTTTTCTGAAAATATATGAACATTAAAAAAAGAAAATATGTATCAACTTAAGTATTGTGTTCTGTGAGACCAAGGTTCTAACCATGTCAGCTCTCCTTGTATTTTATGGACAATGTGTTTTAAAATTCTAAGGCAGAATGCTATGATTGAAAATACTTAACACAGAAATCTTAGTATGTTCTTCAGAAACAGATAGAATCTTTGCAAGCTCTAAGAGATTCTTAAGAAATTTTGAACATTACTTGTCTTCTTTATACTTTATTATTATTATATTTTTAAAGGAAATAAAATTATCTAACTCCGGTCCTACTCCAAGTGTTTTAAATACTATTCCTATTAAATAATAAGAATAACAAATCATAACAGCCTAGCATTTTGATTGCTTCCCTTGGGGAAATCTCTGTTAAATGCTCTGTGTAACTTATCTAATTTATACTCATATCAACACATAAGTTTAATATTAATGTAATCGTTTTGCAGATGAGGAAGCTGAGGTCCAGGGAGGTTAAATACATTTACCAATAATATAAAAATTATACATTTAATCAATTCTTTTAATTTGGTTCCAATGCTCATGTCATTAACGGCTGAACAACATTGCCCTGCTCTTAAGCTCTGCTATATGTAATTACATGAGCCTCATATTATCTGTTTTTCTCCAGTGCAAATATTACATTGTTTTAATTACCATAGATTTATAGACTATAAAGCCATAGAACATCTGGTAGGGCAAGACTTTGCTCCTAATATCTGGAAAGGTAAATCGTTCCTCATTTTTATTTACTATTTATAATACATTATGTATTCCTCAAGTGAGAAATACATAATGTAAAATTATGTATAATGTATAATACCTCAAGTGAGGAATACATCATGTATAATAGTATTTTATTATGCTAATATATACTGTATAAGCATAGTATATGCTTGATATACAAATATAATATATGCTATAATACATTATACATATATTCATTGTATGAATACATATATAATGCATATATTCATTTAGCTCCATAATATATGCTATAAGAATTTGAATTAGAATTATATTGAATTTATAGATTGTTTTATGTAAAATGCATTTGCATATAATTTTGAAGCTTTATATACAGAAATATGGTATATCTCTTTATTATGAGATCTTATTTGCCTTTTACAAAGTTTTATACTCTTCTTTATTTAGCTCTTAATGTGTCTTGACAGCTGTCTTTCAAAGAATTTAGTAGTGTTTTTATTGTTTTTAATGGTATTTTTCCATTATTAAGAAAATCAATATTTCTTTTCAAATGCATCAATATGGAGACTAAGAAGACTTGATTTTTAAACTTTGAATTTTGAAATAATTTTAAATATAAAAAATTTTGCCAGTATGATGTAGGGATATTTGACCTACCCTTCACCCACCTCTCCCTAATGTCAACACTTCGCACAGCCATGGTATAATGTTCTAAACTACAAAATTAGTATCAGTACAACATTATCAACTAAATTAAAGACTTTATTTAGAATGCATTAGTTTTTAAGGTTCTTTTTCTCTATCAAGATTATACAATAAATTTTATTTTTTCCTTCAATCTGTGACCATCAATTTTTTATTGTCTCTTACAACTTTGACACTTTCTAAGAGTACTGCAGAGTTATTTTATAGAATGTCCCATAATTATAGTTTGCCTAATATTTTCTTATGATTAGATGATTATTTTTTAAAAGGATACAGACACATGATGCATTCTTCTCAGTATATCTCATCAGGTTACATGATGCCAACACATCCTTTTATTGGTGATATTACCTCAATCACTTGGTTAAGGTGGAGTTTACTGGGTTTCTCCACGATAAATCTACTATTTTCCCCTTTGCAATTAACAAATATCTTGGGAGATATACTTTGAGACTTTGTAAATAACCTTTTTCTCCTCAAACTCTGAACCCCTAATGTTACTATTCATCATTAAGTCTTGCAGACGGTAATTATTAGTATTGAGTTCTGCTGATAATTTTTTATTCCATAATTCCTTCTACATTTGATGTTCTTTAAACAAGAGATAACTCTGCTCATTTATCCATCTCTCTATCTCCGTACCAGTCTATCTACCTATCTATCTATCACCTACCTGTCTATCTATCTATATCCGTTTATTTATTTATTTCCATTTGGATCCCTATATGTATTACTTTTATTGGATGTCTTTTAATTCAATAATATTGTTATTTACTTTGTAGCTCAAATTATTCCAGCTTTGTCTCTTGGAAACACTTCCTGGTTGACTCCTGTTCTCTCTTCAATATATCTCCATATCATTTTGAACGCTTTCTTACTTTCTAGTACCAAAAAATGATCCAAGATCTCTGCTCTTTTTTCATGGAGGTGTAGATCTGATTTTGTGTATTGGTGTTGAATTTTAGCTTAAAGTGTGAATTTTAGAAAAATTTTGGTAGGTTATTTTTTATTCTGAAATACATTATAAAATGTTTTTAGAAATATTTTTAATCTTAATTGCAGTATATAATTGTATTTGTGTATCTCCATTTTACAGATTATCTAAAAATATTAATGTGGTATTTAAAATGTTCTAGGTCGCATATCTATGGAATGGCAAAAATCTAGACTTGATACAACTATTATAATTCCAAAATCCATGATCACTCTTCATACCACTGAGCCTATCATAGGAAGAGATAAATACTATCTGCTTATCATGACATTAAGCATTTAACACATGGTTCTTTGTAAACCATGATGTTTATAGCATCTGTAGCTCCCCGAAAAATACCTGTATGGGGCCTTGTACAACCTTTACCTCAGCCAAGGTTATACACCAAATATCTGGTAAAAATGAGATTCACACTCAGATTTGCCTTGCTTTAAATGCTACCCCACCTTGCCATCCTTAAAATACAAGCAATCTGCTGAGATGTTAAATTTCAAAGTTGTTTTGGTGAAAGAGTTGGATAAGACATGAGTGTATATGTATGTGTGTGTGTGTGTATATATATATACATATATATGAGTGTACATTTTTATATATACATATATATGAGTGTACATTTATATATATACATATGAGTGTACATTTATATATATAAACATACATATAAGACGTGTGTGTGTATGTGTATAGAATGCAAAAACCTCCACCAAAAACTGGTTAGAAATAATAACTGAATTTAGTAAAGCTGCAGGATATAAAATCAACATGTAAAAATCAGTAGTGTTTCCATATGCCAATAATAAGCAATCTCAAAAATAAGTCAATAAAACAATTTCATTTACAATAGCCAAAGAAAAATACCTAGGAATAAATTTAACCAAGAAGGTGAAACATCTCTATAATGAAAATTATAAAACGGGATGAGAAAAACTGAAGAGGACATAATAAATACAGCAATATCTTGTGTTCATGGATGGAAGAATTAATATTGCTAAAATGGTCCTACTACCCCAAACAATTTATGGACTGAATGCAATCCTGATCAAAATACCAATGATATTCTTCACAGAAACAGAAAATAATCTTAAAATTCATATGGAACCACAAAAGAACCCAAATAGCCAAAGCAATCTTTTGCAAAAAGAACAACGCTGGAGGCATCACACTACCTGAATTTAAAATATACTACAAAGTATAGCAAACAAAACAGAATGGTACTGGAATAAAACAGACACATAGAGCAATGGAACAGAATAGAGAACCCCGAAAATATATCAATGCATTTATAAGCAACTGATTTTCAACAAAGTTTTCAAGAACACATATTGGGGAAATAATGGTATCTTCAATAAAAGTGATAGGAAAACCAGGTAGTCACATGCTGAAGACTAAAACTGGATCCTAGATTTTCACCATATATAACAATCAAATCAAAATGGGTTAATGACTTAAATATAAGACCCCAAACTATGAAACTACTGGAAGAAAACAGATGAAATGCTTCATGGAATTTGGCTGGGCAAGCATTTTTATATAAGACCTCGAAAGCACAGGAAAAAAAAAGCAAAAAGTAGACAAATGAAATTATGTCCAACTAAAAAGCTGTTGCATGGCTGGAAATAATAAAGTGAAGAGACAACCAACATAATAGGAGATAGTATTTTCAAACTATGTGCATGATAAATGTCAATATCCAAAATATATAACAACTCAAAGAACTCAATAGAACACACACAAAACATAACACAATTTAAGAATAGGTGAAAGATCTGAATAGAAATTTCCCAAAAGAAGGCATAGAAATGACCAATAGATATATGATTAAATGTTCAACATCAGGAATCATTGGAGATTCAAATCAAACTTACAATAAAATACTACCTCACCCAAGTTAGAATGGCCATTACTAAAAAGACAAAAATAACAAATGCTGGTAAGGATGCAGAGAAAAGGAAACTTTTATACACTGCAGGTAGCAATGCAAATTAGTAAAGCTATTTTGAAAAGCAGTATAGCAGTTCCTCAAAAAAATTAAAAATAGAACTACCATATGATCCAGCAATCCTGTTTTTGAATATATATCCAAATAAATGCAATCAGTACATTGAAGATACATCTGCATTCCCATGTTTGTTGCAGTGATATTCACAATGGCCACGATATAGAATCACTTTAATGCCCATCCACAGATGAATTGATACAGAAAATTTGGTGTGTGTACACACACACACACACACACACGATTCAAAATGGACTATCATTCAGCCTTAAAGACAGAATGAAATCCTGTCATTTATGGCAATATATATGAACCTGGAGGACATTATGTTAAGTAAAATAAGCCAGGCACAGAAAGACACCACATGTTATCATTCACTTGTATAGTCTAAAAAGTTTATTTCATGAAAGTAGACAGTAGAACAGTGATTGTAGAGGCTGGAGAAAGGGGAGGAGATGTGGTATTGGGGGAGATTGGTCAATATGTACAAAGTTAGAGTTAAACAGTAAGAATAGGTTCTGGTGTTCTATTACACAGTAGGGTGACTATAGCAAATAATAATGTGGTATATATTTCAAGATCACTAGAAAAGAGGATTTTGAGTTTTGTCACCACAAAGAAATGATAAATGTTTAAAGTGATAGATATGGTAATTGCCCCTATTTAATCATTATATGATGTTTACATACATCAAACTATCATATTGTACCCCATAAATAAGTACAATTATTATGTGTCAATGAAAACTAAAATGATTAATGGGAAAATAAGCATCTTTATTAAAAAATAAGTTTAAATATATTATGCAGTGACTATCAAAAAAGTTGGAATTTGTATATATACTTTGATCAGTCAAACATCAAGGAAATATAAGTAACACAATCTTAAGTTATCAAATAGGGATGAGTTTATTTTGTCTGTAGCTAATATGATCTTCCTAATTTTAAATAATAATAAAGACAATTCAGTCCTAAAGTTCTATGTGCAAGAAGACATATAGTTGACCCTTGAACATGTGAAGGTTGGGGGTGCCAACTCCTGCACAATTGAATATCCCTGTGCAACATTTGACAACCCCAAAACTTAATTACTAATAGTCTACTGTTGACTAAAAAGCCTTACTGATAAAATAAGCCATTGATAACACATAGTTTGCATGTTATATGTATTATATACTCTGTTCTTACACTAAGGTAAGCTAGAGGAAAAAGTTAAGAAAATCATAAGAAAGAAAATGTCTTCACCATTTTTTTAGTGAAAGTGGATCATCATAAAGGCTTTCATTGTTGTCCTCATGTTGAGTAGGCTGAGGAAGAGGAAGAAGAGGACTTGATCTTTCTGTCAGAAGTGGCAGAGGTGGAGGGGTTGGAATAGGAGGCAGGAGAGGCAGGCACATTGGCTTAACTAACAGAAATATATTGTAATTTCTAACTCTTCTGGTTTTCCATTTCTTTGAAAATGTTTCTGTATGGTATCAATCCTTCTTCACCAGTTGCTTTAGTTTCAGTGCCCATATCATAGAAGCATCCATGTCATAAAAGAAGTCAAAGCAGTCTTGAACAATCAAAACCCTCCTGACAGATTGCCTAATGTCAATTTGTTTTCCAGCACTGCTTCTTCTATGTCTTCTTCCTTATCATCAAATACTAATTTGGAAGCACTCATTTACATTATGTAATCTGTTAATTCATCTGCTGTGGTGTCTATTAGCTCTTGAATT
Source organism: Pan troglodytes (assembly GCF_028858775.2). Lineage (NCBI taxonomy): Eukaryota > Metazoa > Chordata > Mammalia > Primates > Hominidae > Pan > Pan troglodytes. The sequence goes on from NC_086015.1 coordinate 39,095,161, forward strand.
TCTCCAAGATCTATATCTTAATTCCCTTCAGCTGTCCCCACTCTTTTTTTTTTTTTTTTTTTTTTTTTTGCCATATCCACGATCTCTTTCATGATTTTCCTGACTGGCTCCATTTTAAATCCTGTGAATTTATGCACAACATGTGAGCACAGTTTTCTTCAGCAAAAATTCATTATTTGGGACTTGATGGTTTTAATAGCTTTTTATATAATAATGATGGCATTTTCATTGGTGTAAATCTTCCAGAGTTTCATGATTTCCCCTCTATCGGAGTCTTCCTTCATAGTGTTGATAATCCTTCCCATAAAGTGTTGTGCGTAATGGACCTTAAAGGTCATTATGACCTCCTGGTCTAGAGGTGTAATTAGAGGCATTATATTTAGGGACAAGTAGATCACTTGCTCACCGTTGGTGTTTAACTCATGGAGTTCTGAGTTGTCAGGGGTGCCCTTCAATATCTAAAGAACTTTAAAAGGTAGTCCCTCACTGGTAAGGTACTTCCCGACTACTTCAGGAACAAAATATCAACGGAACTAGTGTAGAAAAAGGGCTCTCGTTGTCCAGGTTTTCTTGTTTTACAATGAAAGTACTGGCAGCTGGTGTTTATCTTTTCCCTTCAAATCTTGGGAGTTAGCAGTTTTATAGATAAAAGCAGCCCTGACCATAAACCTGATTGCATTTACATGAAAGAGTAAAGGTAGCCTATCCCTTCCTGCCTTAATTCCTGGTGCTTGGTCTCTCACTTGCTTATAAATGTTATTTGTGACATTTTTGCCAGAATAAGTCACTTTTATCTGCATTAAAAACATGTTCAGGAAGATATCCTTTCTCTTCAATTATTTTCTTAATGAATGGCATGTGGGAACTTGTCTTCACCTTCTTGGTCAGAAGCTTCTTCTCCTGTTATCTCAACATTTTTTTTTTTTTTTTCAGTTGGGAGTCTCACTCTGTTGCCCAGGCTGGAATGCAGTGGTGTGATCGCGGCTCACTGCAACTTCCGCCTCTCGGGTTCAAGTGAGTCTCTTTCCTCAGCCTCCCGAGTAGCTGGGACTACAGGCACGTGCCACCACGCCTGACTAATTTTTTGTATTTTTAGTAGAGATGGGGTTTCACCGTGTTATCCAGGATGGTCTCGATCTCTTGACCTCGTGATCGGCCCACTTCGGCCTCCCAAAGTGCTGCAATTATAGGCGTGAGCCACCGTGCCAAGCCCTATCTTAACATTTTTTAAAAGTTAAATCTCTTTCTAAAATTGTTAAACCATCCTTTGTTGGCATTAAATTATCCAGCTTTAGAGCCTCATCATCTTTTTTATTTCAGTTTTTGTATAATGACTTTACTTTTTCTTAAATCTAGAGTCTATAAGTAGGTCTTTCTTATAGCAATCCTGCATCCACATAAAAGTTGCACTTTCAATAGAATGGTATTTTAGGAAAAGTGCAGGTTTTCATTTTTTGCTGGCATAAATGTAGCAATGAGTACACATTTTTTTCTTTTTCTTTTCTTTTTCTTTTTTTTTAACAATGGTCCTTATGCTGGATTTATTTAAGTTGAAATGTGGTCAACCACAGCTGCAAATCTCAATCTACCATACATATTAAATAATTCAACTTTTTTCTTGTCATGTCATGACCTTCCTCTGCTTCTTGAGAGCACTTCCAGCATCACTAGTGGCACTTTATATGGGACTGTGATTTTCAATGCTTATGATATTACATTAAATATGATAAAAAATTATGATATCACATTAAATATTATGAAAAATACACTAGAACGGCGAGAGATCACTTTTAACTGAGATATGCTACTTACTGGAAAGATGAACTTCTCATGTAGAGATCAGAGTCATAGGGCATTTTATGCTGACACTTGCAACATTTGAGCTGTCTGCAGTAGTCACAGAGGGTGGCTATGAAATATTAGAGCAGTAATTTTATGCATTTACAATTTAATACTGCATCTTTCCATTTGTTTACATTTATCTCAACTTTGACACCATTTCTGGTAAGTGTGTGCATAAGTTTTGATAGATATTTACTTTTTATAATAGGTTTGCCTATAGTTTATGGTAGTAAATGATAAAATAGACTAGTGTCTACATATGTTTTGTGTATGCATAACATACCTAATCTTTTCTTCATTTTTTCAGTATTTCTAGGCTACAAGATTCACCTATGAGTTTTTTCAAATTGTTAAAAAACTCTAAAAAATGTTTCAATATATTTACTGAAAAAAATGTACATATAAGTGGGCTCATGCAGTTTAAGCCCAAGTTATTGGGTCAACTGTATATACATGTATATATAATGCATATGTATATGTATATATGTAGGGACAGATCATGCTAATTAAATATATCACATATATATATCATACTCATTATTTTCCAAATCTCTATAAGAGTTCACATGTCCTGACAATGTGAATTTTTTGCAGGGTCACATTGAATTTGGGACTGTCAAGCTATTGAGGATACAGATCTCTATAGAAATTGCACAAAAGTGGCTCCAAATAAATCAATAAATTTCTCAAATCTGAGAGAGAGAAAAAAATTCCAATGTACTTTAACAGTAACACACGCTTTGGAGCATGAAATCTGCCACAGATTTTACAAGTGACGGAATAATTTTGATCTTTGGTTTTCTTGTCATTGAAATCATTTTGGTAACATCTACTCACAAGGGTAATTGTAAAGATTAAGTCAGCTGGTATAGGTAAAGCCATCAGCACACTGCTTAGCATGTATGAACTGCTCTGTTAATGGTAAGTATAACTGCTGGTCTTATCATTATTATCATGAGCAACACTGTCATTACTAATATTAAGATTAATTATAGCCTTCCATGTATGTTGCTATTCTCTTCTCTGGAATTATATTCCCTCTTAGTAAAACAGGTTTAGCTAATCTAGCACAGCTATACTCACAGACGCCTGCATGTGCTTTGCTAAGACCTGAAGTTGGTGTCTATGATGCTGGCAATGATTGAAGAAAGAACAAGAACCCACTTCACTCAGCAATACTTTATAACACAGCCTCAGAGAGGACAATTTCCTTCCCCATGACAGTTTTATTATTACAGCTTTAATCTCAACAAGCGGAATAAATACAACCTTCATAAGAAGTGCTCCAGATAGGCCAGCAAGTATTACACTGACTTTTGACACAGGAAACACTGAAATTATGAATGTAATATTGTCATGTTTGTTTTGTGCCTTGGAAAGACAGCTAGAATATTGAATATAAAGTTGTATTGTAGAAATGTAAATCAGCTGTTAAACTATATTAATAAGAAGCAGTCTCTCCTTTCATTATCTAGCTCCTGTTCTCTTTTTCTTTGTCATGTAAACATTTAGGTTACAGATGAAGTGTTCCTTACATTAATGTACATGTGACTTCTGGATGAGATTAGAAATCATGCTGCTGCTTTAAGATATTCACATGAATACATTTAGGGGAAATGCTTCTATTTTTTAATACTAAGGTAAACCTTCCATTAAAGTTTAAAAAAGCAATCAAAATTATTTTTCCTGCGTCCAATTTGCTCACATTATCAATCATCAATCCCATTATTCAGATACACTATTTTTTTTTTAATTTTGGAGAGTCTTGCTCTATCCCCCAGGTTGGTGTGCAGTGGCATGATCTCGGCTCACTGCAACCTCCGCCTCCCGGGTTCAAGCAATTCTCATATTTCAGCTTCCTGAGTAGCTGGGATTACAGGCACCTGCTACCATGCCCAGCTAATTTTTGTATTTTTAGTACAGATGGGGTTTCACCATGTTGGCCAGGCTGGCCTCAGACTCCTGACCTCAAGTGATCTGCCTGCCTCAGCCTCCCAAAGTGCTGGGATTGCAGGCATGAGCCACCATGCCCAGCCTCAGATACGCTATTAAAAATAAAGTTGACAATTTTATGAATATGCATTGTTGAGGTACCTATATCATATTGATTATATGGTTAATCTTTGAGCTCTTGCTTAAATCTGCCTGGGATCATATTCTGCCTTATGTTAAACACATTACTGAACTTCTCTCTGCTCCACTCATTCAACAGATGTTTAGTGACCCTCAACCACAGGCTGTGCACCATTCTAACAGAACATTGAACAAAGGAGAATAATCTGTAAGCAAATAATGCTTACACATTAGTGGGAGAATAATAAATGATTAAAAAATGTGTATCAGGTGATGTGTCATCATCTGGGTTCTCCAGAGAAATAGAACCAATTTATACAATATTGGTTATACAAACCTGCACATATGTGTGCATATATAGACACATGCACAAAGATACAAATATACATACATATATATACATAGCAAGACAGAGATTTCAAGGAAATGGCTCACAAGTTTGTGGAGGCTTCAGCAGGGAGACAGTCCTTTACTGAAGCTCTTCAACTGATTGACTGTGGGACACTTACGGAGAATAATATTTTTACTTAAGAAACAATGATTTGAACATGTATCTCACCTAAAAAAAAATTCTTCACAAAAATAGCCAGACATATCTGACCAAATATCTGGGTATTGCAGCCTAGCCATACTTCATCTCTGATTTAAGACATAAGTCAGTTATGTTTCCACTTAACGTGATAAAACTATTTTGCTTGCAACTAAAAATGCATGAAACTTTTCCTAGGAGGGGATTCAAGGTCCTTGCGTAACGATCATTCTTCTCCTTGATATCCATAGTAACTTAAATACTATTACATAAAATCACTACATGTTATGATACATGATAATGCAATAAGAGAGAGAAGAAAATGAAAAGAGTTGCCACACACACACACACAAATATATATATATATATATGTGATGAAATAAGAAATACTCATAAATACTCCTGACAATTACAGTTCTAACTTCTGTAGCTGATGACATCTTCCTGCATAGCTGTTATTTATAACTAGTTTATTCTACTTCTCATTCTCTATTACCTTTACTATCAGCAAGTAACTCAACTGGTTCTGGCTCTTTACCTGATGAGTTGACCCAACCCTTCATTCTTAATGGGTCTGGGCTTAATAATTTTCCCTGAATTTAGTAGTTGTAATTTTCCATTGACTAATAACAGGGCACAGTATAACTAAGAGACACCCTAAGAGATCTCCTGTATTTCAGACATATTTATTTAGCTCCATTGTGAGTAGCAGTACAATTTCCCCTTGGTAATTAGGATGAATTACCCCAGCCAATGCTGTAACCTCCTTCTCTGCCTGTTAATTCAAGGAATGAGTAGCACAAAGTAGTCAGATGGCTGTCTTAATGTCCAATTCAATGGAGTCATTGTTTCTTCAAGTAGAAGCATTCTTCCCTTTGGAATTAAAATTTCTAGGTCAACAGAACATAATTTTGCAGTGACAGGATGGAAAATTTTGCTGGTGAATTACCAGGAATATAGTGAGTGGTGCCACTCCCCTTTCTACTCATTGAATATCCCCCTTTCTACTCATTGAATACTGGACCTGTGAATCCTAACTATGGGAGAAACAACACCATGTATTAGGTGCTGATTCAGATTATATACAGCTTCCTGAAGAGCCTTGCCCAACCCCTGCATGGTACTTCCATCTAGCTGGCACTGTAACTGAGTCGTCCAAAGCCATGAAGCCATTCCAGCATTCTTTCAAGTCAAGTACTTCAGGATGCTGTAGAACATACTAACACACTAGTACATGTCATGATCATGGGCCCATTGCTGCATTTCATTTGCTGTGAAATGAGCGTCTTGATCAGGATAAAGCTGCATGGAATATCATGATGATGGATAATGAATTCTGTAATTCATGGATGATAGCTTTGGCAGAAGCATTGTATGCAGTGAAGGCAAATCGTTATTCAGAGTAAGTGTCTATTCCACTAAGAACAAAACAGTGCCTCTTCCATGATGGAAGTAGACCACGAGGCAACCAGATCTACCACGTAGCTGCCTGACCACCCTTGAGAATGGTGCTATATAGGAGACTCAGTGTTAGTGTCTGCTACTGGATGATGGACACTCAGCTGTGGCCATAGATAGGTAAGACTTGTTGAATAGAAGTGCATGTTGCTGAGTCTATGCATAGCCTCTATCCCTTCTGCACATGCTGAATAGGTGAGTTGAATGAGGATGTAATGTGAATGGGAAACCTGCGCATTCTTTAAGTCCTTGATGATGAAACTAAACTCTGCAATCCTTTCAGGACTGTGGCATTGCTCTTCATTTATTATTTCCCTAGTTAGAAGTAATTCTAGTGGCCTACACTTGGCCTTTTCTACCACAATAGCCTTTATTCTATGTTATAAAGGGTAGTCTTCTTTAATCAATGTTTACAGATTCAAATGTTCATTTTATCTTCGAAATACCTTTTATAGAAATATCTAGAATAGAATCAGTAAATATCTTGTACCACGGCCTCACCAAGTTGACACATAAAATTATCATTACACAATGATACAAAATGAGGCCACTTCATAACTTTAAGCTACACAAAAACAGGGTCAACATACCACCCAGGAAATGCCAAGGATCTTCTTTCTTGGCTAAAACAAGTGACTACTATTTTTTTTTTTTTTTCTGAGATGGAGTCTTGCTCTGTCACCCAGGCTGGAATGCAGTGGCATGATCTTGGCTCACTGCAACCTCTGCCTCCAAGGTACAAGCAATCTTCCTGCCTCAGCCTTCTGAGGTAGCTGAGATTATAGGTGCCCACCACCACATCTGGCTAATTTTTGTACTTTTAGTAGAGACAGGGTTTCTCCATGTTGGGCAGGCTAGTCCTGAACTCCTGATCTCAAGTGATCCACCCACCTTGGCCTCCCAAAGTGCTGGGATTACAGGCATGAGCCACTGTGCACAGCCGTGACTACTACTTCTTTACAAATTACAACTTTATCTTCATTCTCTGTCTCTATAAATAAGATTAATTGAGATACTCAATCACAAAGTTGTTCCCACTTTCTGAAAGCATCCAGTCTAGAACAAATCCCCATTTCCTTAGACCCACACTCAAGTCACCCAACCAAAGTCCAAATATTACACAGTTCCCCATGGTGCATAGTCTCTCTCTCTCTCTGCAGAGAGTGATTAAACTAAATTTATTCAACTGTAGGTATGCTCTTGATGGTCTTTGGTTAGAAGGCATTGACATGAGTAACATGTCAATTAAATGCACATATCTGATGGCTTGACAATAAAATATATATCAAGTTATAATCTGTGATTTACAAATAGCACACTGTAGTCTGCTTAAGAAAATGTAACAAGAGTGATGAGATAAGGCTAGTGAAAATAATAGGTCTAATATTTCATGCCTAAGCATGTATATTTTATCCAAGGAAAAAGGGAGCAATAAAAAATGTTAAGAAACACAATAGAATTTTAGAAAGATCACACTGGAAACACTAGGACATATAATGTTAGTTACTCTCCATTTGTATTATGTTGGTCACTTCAGGACTAGTTACCATATATCAAACATGGAGGACATTACTTCAGTTTTTATAGTAAGTAGCTGAGCCCAGACAGAAAACTAGTGCGAAGTTCAGTCCATATGCCTAAAATTGAGACCAAGAGGAAGTAGATAAGGCAATGTAAGTTGATTGTATAGTATCATTTCTTCTTCTAGAGCATGAAAAATGAATACATTAGAAAACTTTCATACATTCTGTAATGATGGAATATCAAGTTATTGGAAGAAGAAGGATAGATTTTATTTTAAACAAAGAAATTGAAGTTCTAAAAATTAAGAGTGTGAGTTTTCTCAAAACATTTTAAAATCTTTTTTCAAATCCCCGGCCCTACCATTGATCTACTCATTCTTTGCAAATGGCCTTGTTATTTCATCAAATTCCCTTTGTTGCAATTGAGTATGATTATTTCTTCACTACCTCTCTGCTGTTACAGAGATTAAGAACTGTCACTACGTCTTGGACATCATCATTTTGTACCTTCTTTTGTGCCATGACAAATCATTTATTTCTCATCCCTTTTCTCTTGAATTTTTGATATGTTCATATTTGAAATGATAGAACCAAATAAGTCGTCACGGAAGAGAGTTACTACTACTACTGAGAATTTTTAAGGCCAAGAGAAAGCCCTGAATGGTCAAACACAACCTTAGAAATCAGCATACCAGTAATTTTTATAACATAATTTAGAATTTTTAAATGACAATAAAATATCAGATTTGTTTCAAATGTTTTGCATTCAGTGTTTTAATAATTATAACTATCAATATATTTTCTGAGATTAAAATTTTATTTTTTATTTTACAGCTAAGGAGCTTAGATTCCTAATATTGAAAAATCAAAGGCAACATAAGGATTGTGTAAACTTTACATGAAATCCCATTTTCAGTTCAATTCTACATTATCAATATTACTAAAACATCAATGAATCAACACTTGCATTTCAAAATACAGTACATAGAATCATTAATTGCATGCAACTACAGAATTACCTATAAGATGTATAAAAAGGGGATAGGTGAGGGGGGGAGGAGAAACAATAAGAAAATTAGGTATTTTAGGCTAATTAAAGGGTCAGGATAATATATGTTGAAGGACATAGAAGTCAGCCATGTCATTCTGGCTGTCTTATATTTCAGGAAGACCTGGGTTTTGATATAAAAGTTATTCAGTTTCCCGGATTAACTGCTAAAACATGGGAGACTACAGGCAACTCATTTAACATCTCTGGGACTGAGTCTTGTCATCTGGAAAATAGGGTAATCACAGTAACTACTTCAAATAATTGATGCCACATTTTCAATTAGAAAATGTGTGTGGCAATCATCCTATTACTGGAAAGAACTAACTAAATAATACTGTTTGTTGTAATATTAGTGCAATTAAGTGGATATTGTTAGGAAAATTTATAAAGACATTGAACCTCAGCAGTTGTCAAATACCCACAGTAAACAATGCACTATTTTGGTACAAAAAAATCTCAGTCTCTATTTACACTACTGATGAACCAAGAAGATATCTTCCTAAAAATATTAAATAAAAAATATTGTCATATGTAAGTATTTTAGGAAATTGTTAAGTGAGATAAAGACATATTTCTGTAGGTATGTGAAAGTATATATGTGTTTGTATATTTATACATACACAATTACATAAGGCAAACTTTTTTAAAGGTCAATGAAAAAATGTGTTTTATATATATATATATATATATATATATATATATATATACACACACATAGTTTTCCTGTGTAATAAACTCCTTTAATTTGAAAATATATTTTTGAAGTGGGAAATATGACATATCTAATTATGTCAGGGAGTATCTTTAAATCACAAAAATGCATAATTCAGCTTTTTCTGAGATCATGGCAGACGGGAGGCAGGACTAGATTGCAGCTTCCACGCGGACAGACAGAGCAGCCTGTGGAGGCTCGCATTGTGAACTTTTGTTCCAGAATGACTGCAGGAATACATTAGGAAAGCCAAGAGAACCTAAAGATCCTCTAAAGGAAGCAGATTGCTCCTGCAGGACCTGGGAGACACCCCAATTACTGTGAGTTCCCAAACTGTGGAAGTGGGAAAGGGAGAATGTCTATCCCCAAACACCCATTCCCCCTGGGGAAACTGAAGTTCTAGATTATGGGAAAATATTCTGATCTCACCTGAAGCGGAGACAATTTAGATAGCAGAGTGAAATACAGGGGTAGAGGATGCAGACGAAAAAGTCCTGTGGTCTCACTGGGTCTCCTAGCAAGCCATTTCTCCTTTGCCTCACAGGGGTCCTTCAGGAGGGCTGCCAGAGGAACAAGGAAAATGCCGCAGGGAGAAGGAAACCTCCAGCTGAACTTTGTAACAATTTGAACCCATCCAGAAATCTCCTGGTCAGAACTTGGGGGAGGGCAAGAATCTGCTATGCAGACTCCACAGGCAGGGAAAGAACAAAGGCCATGCTTGCTTTTGAAGCTGGCAAGCAGGTGGGTGGGGGGGGTGGGGCACAGTGGGAGTGAGACTGAATCTCTGGGTTGTGTGGGAGCTATGACTGCTTGCTTTCCCTCACTTCCCTGAGAGCCTATGTGACACAGTAGAGGCAGCCATAATCCTCCCAGGAACATAACTCCTTTGACCTGGAAACCACACTCCCATTACACACAGCAGCCCCAGCAAGACCTGCCCAAGGACAGTTGAGCTCAGACATGCCTAGTCCTGCCCCCACCTAATGGTTGTTCCCTACTCATGCTGGTAACTGAAGACAAAGGGCATATACCATTGGGAACCCACTACCTGTTCCTCCCCGTACTACCACAGCTAATGCTCTCTTGAAAGTGCCACCTCATGGCAGGAGGTCAACCAGCACAAAAATAGTGCATTAATCAACCAAAGCTAAGGACCCTCACAGAGTTCATTTCACTACCCTGCCACCTGCACTGGAGCAGGTGCTAGTATTCATGGCAATCTCCAGTACCAGCTTGGAGCCTGGTAGACTTCCTGGGTGGCTAGATCCAGAAGAAAGATAATCACTACAGCTCGCCTCTCAGAAAGCCACATCTTTAGGAAAAGGGGGAGAGTACTACATTAAGGAAACACCCAATGAGACAAAAGAATCTTAACAACAGTCTTGAGCCTTAGACCTTCCCTCTGAGAGAGACTACTCAAATGCGAATGAACCAGAAAACCAATTCTGGTAATATGACAAACAAGGTTCTTTAATGCCCCCTCAAAATCACACTAGCTTACCAGCAATGGATCCAAACCAAGAAGAAATCCCTGATTTACATGAAAAAAAAATTCAGAAGGTTAATTATTAAGTTGATCAGGAAGGCACCAGAGAAAGGTGAAGACCAATGTAAGGAAATTTAAAAAGAAATGATATAAGAAGTGAAGGGAGAAATATTCAGTGAAATAGAGAGCATACAGAAAAAAAATAAAAACTTCAGAAAACCATGGACGCACTTTTAGAAATGCAAAATACTCCAGCCTCAGCAATAGAATCGAACAAGCAGAAGAAAGAACTTCAGACCTCAAAGACAGGGTTTTTAAATTAACCCAATCCAACAAAGACAAAGAAAAAAGAATAAGAAAATATGAACAAAGCCTCCAAGAAGTCTGGGATTATGTTAAATGAGCAGACCTAAGAATGATTGGTATTTCTAAGGAAGAAGAAAAATCTAAAGGTTTGGAAAATATATTTGGGGGAATAATCAAGGAAAACTTCCCCAGTCTTGCTTGAGACCTAGGCATCCAAATGCAAGAAACTTAAAGAACACCTGAGAAATTCATCACAAAAAGATTATTGCCTAGGCATATTGTCATCAGGTTGTCTAAAGTTAAGATGAAGCAAAGAATCTTAAGAGCTATGAGGCAAAAACACCAGGTAACCTATAAAGGAAAACCTATCAGATTAATAGCATATTTCTCACTGGAAACCCTACAAGCTAGAAGGCACTGGGGCCCTATCTTCAGCCTCCTCAAACAAAACAATTGTCAGTCAAGAATTTTGTATCCAGCAAAACTAAGCTTCATAAATGAAGGAAAGATACTGCCTTTTAGAGACAAAGAAATGCAGAGAGAATTCACCACTACCCAAGCCAGCACTATGAGAACTGCTAAAAGGAGCTCTAAATCTTGAAACAAATCCTGGAAATGCATCAAAACAGGACCTCTTTAAAGCATAAAGCTCACAGGAACCTATAAAACAAAAATACAATTAAAAAATAAACAAAAAACAAAGGTATACTGGAAACAGATAACATGATGAATAGAATGGTACCTCACATCTCAATACTAACATTAAATGTAAATGCCCTAAATGCTCCACTTAAAAGGTACAGAATTGCAGAATGGATAAGAATTCACCAAACAACTATCTGTTGCCCTCAAGAGACAGACCTAACATATAAGGACTCATATAAACTTAAGGTAAAGGGGTGGAAAAAAACATTCCATGCAAATAGACACCAAAAGTGAGCAGGAGTAGCTATTCTTATATCAGAAAAAAACAAAATTTAAAGCAACAGCAGTTAAAAAAGACAAAGAGGGACATTATATAATGATAAAAGGTCTTGTCCAACAGGAAAACATAACAATCCTAAATACATATGCACCTAACACTGAAGCTCCCAAATTTATAAAACAATCACTAATAGGCCTAAGAAGTGAGATAGACAGCAACACAATAATAGTAGGGAACTTCAATACTCTACTGACAGCACTAGACAGGTCATCAAGGCAGAAAGTCAACAAATAAAAAATGGATTTAAACTATACCCATGAACAAACAGACTTAACAGATATTTACAAAACATTTTACCCAACAAATGCAGAATACACATTCTATTCAACCATGCACTGAACTTTCTCCAAGATAGAGCATATGACAGGCCATGAAATGAGCATCAATAAATTTAAGAAAATTGAAATTTTATCAAGCACTCTTTCAGACCACAGTGGAATAAAACTGAAAATCAACACCAAAAGGAACATTCAGAACCATGCAAATACATGGAAATTAAATAACCTGCTTCTGAATGATCACGGGGTCGACAATGAAATGAAGATGGAAACTAAAAAATTCTTCAAACTGAATGACAGTAGTGACACAACCTATCAAAAAACCTCTGGTATATAGTAAAGGTGTCACTAAGAGGAAAGTTCATAGACCTAAACACCTACATCAAAAAGTCTGACAGAGCACAAACACACAATCTAAGGTTCCACCTCGGGGAACTAGAGAAATAAGAAGAAACCAAACCCAAACCCAGCAGAAGAAAGGAAATAACCAAGATCAGAGCAGAACTAAATAAAATTGAAGCAAAAATATAAAAAAGAGAAATGAAACAAAAAAATAGATCTTTGAAAAGATAAATAAAATTGATAGATCATTAGCAAGATTAACCAAGAAAAGAAAACAGAAAATCCAAGTAAGCTCAATTAGAAATGAAATGGGAGATATTACAACTGACACCACAGAAACACAAAAGATTATTTTGGCTGCTATGAACTTCTTTCTGCACATAAACCAGAAAACCTAGAGATGGATAAATTCCTGAAAAGATACAACCTTCCTAGCTTAAATCAAGAAGAATTAGATACCCTAAACAGACCAATAGCAAGCAGCAAGGTTGAAATGGTAATAAAAAAAATACCAACCAAGAAAAGTCCAGAACCAGAAGGATTCACAGCAGAATTCTACCAGACATTCAAAGAATTGGTACCAATCTTATTGACACTATTCCACAGACAGAGAAGGAGGGAACCCTCCCTAAATCGTTCTATGAAGCCAAGATTACTCTAATACCAAAACCAAGAAAAGACATAACCAAAAAAGAAAACTACAGACCAATATTTCTGATGAACATAGATGCTAAAATCCTTAACAAAATACTAGCTAGCCAAACACAACAACATATCAAAAAGATAATCCACCATGATCAAGTGGGTTTCATGCCAGTGATGCAGGGATGGTTTAACATATGCAAGTCAATAAAATGTGATACACCACATAAAAAAAATTGAAAAAAACACATGATCATATCAATAGATGCAGAAAAAGCATTAGACAAAATCCACCATCACTTTATGCTTAAAACTCTCAGCAAAATTGGCATACAAGGGACATACTTCAATGTAATAAAATCCATCTATGACAAACCCACAGCCAACATAATATGAAATAGGGAAAGTTGAAAGCATTCCCTCTGAAAAGTGGAACAAGACAAGGATGCCCACTCTCACCACTCCTTTTCAACATAGTACTGGAAGTCCTAGCCAGAACAATCAGATAAGAGAAAGAAATGAAGGGCATCCAAATTTGTAAAGAGGAAGTCAAACTGTGGCTGTTTGCTGATGATATGATTGTTTACCTAGAAAACCCTAAAGACTCCTCCAGAAAGCTCCTAGAACTGGTAAAAGAATTAAGCAAAATTTCTGCATACAAAATTAATGTACACAAATCAGTAGCTCTCTTTTACACCAACAACGACCAAGCTGAGAATCAAATCAAGAACTCAATCCCTTTTTAAAAAGCTGCAAAAAAAAAAAAAAAAAAAAAAAAAATCAAGTAGTTGGGAGCACAGCTAACCAAAGAGGTAAAAGACCTCTACAAAGAAAACTACAAAACATTGCTGAAAAAAATCATGGATAACATAAACAAATGGAAGCAAATCCCATGCTCATGGATGAGTAGAATCCATATCGTGAAAATGACCATACTGCCAAAAGCAATCTACAAATTCAATGCAATTCTCATCAAAATAACACCATCATTGTTCACAAAATTATTTTTAAAAATCCTAAAATTCATATAGAAGCTGAAAAAAAAAGCCCACAAAGTCAAAGCAACTAAGCAAAAAGAACAAATCTCGTGGCATAACATTATCTGATTTCAAACTATACTTTAATGCCTTAGTCACTAAAACAGCATGGTACTGGTATAAAAAGAGGCACATAAATGGAACAGAATACAGAACCCAGGAATAGACCAAAATACTTACAACCAACTGATCTTCAACAAAGCAAACAAAAACATAAAGTGGGGAATGGACACCCTATTCAACAAATGGTGTTGGGATAATTGGTAAGCCACATGTAGGAGAATGAAACCGAATTCTCATCTCTCAATACAAAAGTCAACTCAAGATGAATCAAGGACTTAAATCTAACACCTGAAACTATAAAAATTCGAGAAGATAACATTGGAAAAACTATTCTAGACATTGGCTTAGGCAAGGATTTCATGACCAAGAACCCAAAAGCAAATGCAATAGGAACAAAGATAAATAGCTGGGACTTGATTAAACTAAAGCACTCTTGCATGGCAAAGGGAACAGTCAGCAGAATAAAGAGACAACCCACAGAGTGGGGGAAAATCTTCACAATCTATACATTTGTCAAAGGACTAATATCCAGAATCTACAATGAACTCAAGCAAATTATCAAGAAATAAACAAACAATCCCATCAAAAAGTGGGCTAAGGACACGAAGGACAATTCTCAACAGAAGATACACAAAGGGCCAACAAACATGAAAAAGTGCTCAATCACTAATGATCGGGGAAATTCAAATCACAGCAACAATGTGATACAACCTTACTCCTGGCAAGCATGGTCATAATCAAAACATCAAAAAAAATAGATGTTGGTATGGATGTGGTGGAAAGGGAACACTTCTATACTGCTGGTGGAAATGTAAACTGGTCCAACCACTATGGAAAACAGTGTGGAGACTCCTTAAAGCACTAACCATAGAACTACCATTTGATCCAGCAATCCCACTACTGGTATCTACCCAGAGGAAAAGAATTCATTATATGAAAAAGATACTTGCACATGCATGTTTATGGCAGCACAATTTGCAAATGCAAAAATGTGGACCCAATCCAAATCCCCATCAACAAGTAAAGAAACTGTGATATACATACATATTGATAGATAGATAGATAGATAGATAGATAGATAGATAGATAGATAGATACACACATATAAACTGTGATATGTATATGGAATACTACTCAGCCATAAAAAGGAATGAATTAATGGCATTCACAGTGACCTGGATGAGACTGGAGACTATTATTCTAAGTGAAGTAACTCAGGAATGTAAAACCAAACTTTGTATGTTCTCACAAGTAAGTGGGAGCTAAGTTATCTTGATGCAAAGGCATAAGAATGACACAATGGAGACTCACCAAGAAATGGTGGGAAGTGGGTGAGGGATAAAAGAGTACAAATTGGGTGCAATGTATACTACTGGGGTGATGAGTACACCAAAATCTCACAAATCACCACTAAAGAATGTATTCATGTAACCAAACACACCCTGTTCCCCAGTAACTTATGGAAATAAAAAACAATTACTATTATTTTTGTTTTTGAGATAGAGTCTCGCTCTGTCATACAGGCTGGAGTGCAGTGGCACAATCTTGGCTCACTGCAGCCTCAACCTCCTGGGTTCCAGTGATTCTCCTGCCCCAGCCTCCTGGGTAACTGGGATTACAGGCACATGCCACCACACCTGGCTCATTTTTGTATTTTTAATAGAGATAGGGTTTCACCATGTTGGACAGGCTGGTCTTGAACTGCTGACCTCAGGTGATCTGCCCACCTTGGCCTCCCAAAGTGCTGGGATTACAGGTGTGAGTCACCACACCCAGCCAAAAAACAATTTTAAAAAATGCATAATTCGGTGCTACAATTACAGGGCAAGACACCATTACTTTATTCTAGGGTTCTGAGCTTTCTTCCAGAAATTCAAGGATAGAGCAGTATTAGGAAATCTATTAATAAAATCTACCATATAAATGGATTGAAAAACAAAAATTGCATAGAAATCTGTGTATGTCCTAAGAAGAAATTTGAAATGACATCTGCTTTTAATAGAATACCCCAATAAAATTTATAATATAGATATTTCCTTACCATGAGGAACACATGTGGCTATTGGGAAAATATTAGTTTATTTCTAATAAAATATGAGAAACAGAAAAATGTTTCAGAGGTCTATTAAAAGAAAAAGACATAAATAAGAGAAAAAATAGCCAGGAGTAGATGAGACAAAATATTGAGTATAAGTACTGAGAAAGAGTAGTTAACATTACCACAATTTTCAGATGATTTGAGTGATTTCCAATGGGAGCAAAAAATTTCACAAATGATAGAAAATACAGAAAGATGGCTGGATAAATATAATTACATGTTTATGTGGAATTTTATGTATAATAAATGTATAGCATATTTGTAACAAAATCTCATTATTTTTCATGACTGAATAGTACTCCACTGTACCCTAAGATATTATTATTAGACAGTACTTCATTGTGTATATGTACCACATTTTCTTTATCCATTCTTTTGTTGGTGGACACTTAGGTTGCTTACAAATCTTGGATATTGTGAATCGTGCTGCAATAAACATGGGAGTGTAGATATCTCTTTGATATACTGGTTTCCTTTCCTTTGGGTATATAGCCAGGAGTGGGATTGCTGGATTATATGATAGCTCTATTTTCAGTTTTCTGAGGAACATTCATATTGTTCTCCATAGTGTTTGTACTAGATTACATTCCCATGAACAGTGTACTAGGGTTTCCTTTTCTCAACAACATTTCCAGCATTTGTTATTGCTTGTCTTTGGTATAAAAGCTTTTTTAACTGAGATGAGATGATATCTTATTATGGTTTTGATGTGCATTTCTCTGATGATAGAGATGTTGAGCACTTTTTCATATCGTATTTGCAATTTATATGTTTATTTTGAGAAATATCTATTCAGATTTTTCTGAATTTTTAGATCAGATTATTTTGGTTTTCTATTGAGCTTTTTGAGTGCCTTAGTCTTGTTATTAATCCCTTCTCAGATGGATAATCTGCAAATATTTTTTCATTCGTTGAGAAGTCTTTTTATTTTATTGATTGTTTTCTTTGCTATTCAAAAGCTTTTTATATTGATGTCATCCCATTTTTGCTTTAAGTGCCTGTGCTTGTGGGGTATTACTCAAGAAGTCTCCCCAGAGCTATGTCCTGGAGAGATTCCCCAATGTTTTCTTTTAGTAGTTTCCTAGTTTGAGGTTTTCAATTTTTCTTCAATCTATTTAGATCTCATTTTTTGGTATGTGGTGAGAGATAGGCATCTATTTTCATTCTTTTGCATATGATATCCAGTTTCCCCAGCAATGTTTACTGAAGATACTGTCCATTCCCCAATGTATGCTTTTGGCAGTTTTGTCAAAGATGAGATAACTGCAGATGTATGAATTTATTTCTGGGTTCACTATTCTGTTCCATTGGTCTTTGTGTCTGTTTTTATGCCAGTACCATGCTATTTTGGTTACTATAGCTTTGTAGTTTAGTCAGATAATGTGCTTCTTCCTGTTCTGTTTGTTTTGTTCAGGATGGCTTTAGCTATTCAGGGTCTTTGTGATTCCATTTAAATTTTTATTATTTTTTCTACTTTCTGAAGAATCTTATCAGTATTTTGATAGGAACTGCATTTAATTTGTAAATTGCTTTGGGTAGTATAGACATTTTAACAATATTGATTCTTCCAATCCATGAACATGAAATGACTTTCCATTTTGGTGTGCTCTTCAGTTTCTTGCAGCAATGTTTTAGCATTTTCATAGTAAAGGCCTTTCACTTCTTTGGTTAAGTTTATCCCTCAGTAATTTATTTTATTTGTAACTCTTGTAAACAAGATTACTTTCTTGATTTCTTTTTCAGATTGTTCATTATTGGCCTACAGAAATGCTTTATTACATAAATATCAGTAATATTTGTATGTTAATTTTGTATCCTGCAATTTAACTGATTTCAGAGGAGAAATATTTTTATTATTTAAAGTGTGAATAACCTCCTAAAATAGAATAAAACAAATGTTTAAAAATAATAAACTTTTTTTACATACAACATATGTAATATGATACATACAACATATGTAATATGGCGATATGAGGATGTAAAAGATTCTTAAAATAGTTATGGTCTATAAAGAAGAGAAATTACATGCTAGATGAAATTCTTTTTTAGTGCACATGTATGTAACTATTGAAAAAGTAAGCCAATAGAAAAAGTTTTTTAAGAAACAAAAATAACATGACCCGACATTTGTAAGAAAAAGTTTGAATAAACTTTCCAAGTAAAGATGAATTATATATTATACCAAATGTAACAGGAATTGTAAAAAAGGGGAACACCCAGCAATTAAAAAGGACAAGCATAGTCTTCATGTAAATTCAGATAAGAAGATGGAAAGGTATATTAAAGGCCAATCAAACACACAGATAATTCTAGCAGACTAAATCTAGTACTTTGGATTCATTAAATAATAAAATAATAGCATATTATTTAAAAATCTATCAAAAATACAACTCAACATGTTCATTGATTAAAGGGGAAGTTCACATTATCACATAATCAGATGTAGAACATGTTTAACAAAATTTAACTCTTGTTTTTGAGCTAATTAAACATTTTAACAGACTAGGGAACGGTAACAGTCATTGATAGTACAATGTTATTCTACTATTTTAAGTATTTATAATGAAAAATAGGAACAATCAATGGCAACTGCTGTATTACTGTCTCTTCAACATTGTACTAGAGATACTAGCCAATATAATAGGGCAAGACAAATAAATGAGTTTCAATTAGAATGTAATAAATTGCAAAATATATTGCTATTATTGTATAATGTCTTCAGATAAACTATTCTAATTATAATGACTTTTATTATAGTCATTGGATATAAAATATATATAAAATATAAACACCTATAACATCTAATAGAAAGAAAAGTGAGAAAGAATTAATATTAACAATGATGTACACATATTTAGAAATATATTTTTCATAAGATTACAGAATCTTATAGAAAAAATAATTAGAATACTTAGAGACAGATAATGGTTCTCAAATAGATTCAGATATGTATCAGTATAGAAAGACTCAATATCCTAAAGATGATGATTTAATCAATATTAATCTATGAATGAATAAATGAATTCATAGGTTAATCAATAAATTTGGATTTAATCCAAAATAACCTATGAATAAACTATATTTTAATCACTTTACCATAACAATTGTTTATGGAACGAGGCAAGATAGTCTTTGGAGGTAAATTGCTAAGCAGCAGGTCTGTAATTCAGTCTTTTTTCACTTGAGGATGATGCTGGTAAAGAAAGGAAATGACTACGTCTAATATCCTTATAAACGTTCTAGTGAAAACCTACATACAAATAAGGCAATGGCACTTGCTGGTGAGGAAGACTTTATGCAATTATGTTTTCAGGATATACCTGGTTATCTGGGATTTCTTTTGGTGAAAAAACCAAAACCAAAACCAAAACCAAACAAACAAAAACTATGTTTTAGACCAATAGGGCATGACTCTACGTAAACTGTTTAAGGATCTGAGCATAATATGGAGATATTTCATAGCTTCACATCTTGCTTAGAGATTATGTTTATCTGGGCCCAGAGAGCATTTTGATGCTGACAGAGGGAACCTGGTAGGTTCTCGATTTCTCCCTGCTTGACCTGTGCTTTGAGATTATTTATCGTCTTGAAATTTCTTATAAAATTTGATACTAGGTAAGGTTTCTGATTCATGTGAGTCTGATGTGACAATGTGATCCTTTGTATTAACTTGAATCCAAAAATTAACATGGAAGAATAAAGAGGAAAAATAGCCCATTAATTTCTTAAGAAGAACTAGGAATATTGATTAAAGGCATAGCCAGATATCAAAGATCATTTTAAATCCATTGTATTTAAATCAGGTAATATTGTGTGAAACAACCACAATGGAGCTAAAATAGTATTTTAGACTACATGAAAATCAGTAACTCCCATTCATAAAAGATACCACTCACAGAGTAAAAGGTGAGTCTCAGAATGAAAGAAAATATTTTCAGGCATATTTTTATTTTATTCATTTGTTCACTGAGAAACGAAATCACTTTGGAGATTTTTTAACAAGTTCATTCTTAGACAATAGCTTACTCAATACTATACTTCTTTATGGTATATATTTGTAAAATACTCCCCTTTTAAGCCTATTGAAGAGTCTTATTTAATTTATTGAGTATTAGAAAAACACCAAATAAATTGTAAAATAATCAATGATGTTTCATCTAAAATATTTAAGAGAATTCATTTACAATGACAAATCATAGCTGTAAGTTAAAATTTAAAAAAGATTTTCATTTCTCACAAATGTGTGTGCATGTGTGTTCTTTGAGGTATAGTTTATTTAATGCTTCCATGATTTGCTACATTCGGATGGTTTCCATGGAGACAATTAATTTCTGTTTAGGCTTAGGTGAGAAGGCAGGTTAATTTTAGATGAGCAGAAGAAGTGAAAATTTCATAAAACAAATAGTAACTATATCTATCTAACTGATCAATTTGAAACCCCCAGGTCAGTAAAATCTTTTTTAACCATGTTTCTTATATTTCCTGTCCTTTTCTATATCTATCTTTTCCTCAACCACTTCTCTTCAATTTTTTCTCTTCTATCTCATCCCGTTTTCTTCTCCATTATTCCCTTAGTTTCACACTGCACTTCTCTCAACTTCTTGATGAAAATTAAAAATTTAAGTTATAATAAAGAACTGGGAAAAATAATTTTGCCTTTCTAAACTTAATATGTTCTTGTATTGTTTACTTGGTTGTTTGTACCATTTACAATGACTGAAAATACAGAAAATCAGTGGGATTTTTTTTTTTTTTGAATGAAGATTGCTTCTCTTACCTCAGTGTAGAAAAAGAGACTTCAGAGATCTACCTGGAGAGCTGGATAGCATGTGTTGGAGTTTTGAGCCCCAGTAGGTCAGACTCACTTCTAAGCAATAAGAGAAAGAGGCTGGCCACAATTCTGTGCCAGCAAAGGCGAGGTCTGCCAATTGGAAAAGAATTCACTTGAACCTGTGGCAGAAGAAAAAGGCAAGTTTCCAGTGAAGCAAAGACGGAGGAATAAAGATTGTATAAAAGACAGAGAGAGGCCAGGTGCAGTGGCTCAGGCCTGTAATCCCAGCACTTTGGGAGGCCAAGGCGGGCAAATCACTTGAGGTCAGGAGTTTGAGACCAACTTGGCTAACATGGTGAAACCCTGTCTCTACTAAAAATACAAGAATTAGTCAGGCGTGGTGGCACATGCATGTAATCCCAGTTACTTGGGAGGCTGAGGCAGGAGAATTGCTTGAGCCCAGGAGGGGCAGAGGTTGTAGTGAACCGAGATCGTGCCATCGCACTCCAGGTTGGGCAACAGTGAGATCCATCTCAAAAAAAAAAAAAAAAAAAAAAGAGAGAGAGAGAGAAATAAGACATTGTGAGCAATGAGACCCCAAGGGAGAGATTCTGGTGGAGATAAAACTGTGGAGGATTAAAGAGTGAGACTTGAGTGAGCAACCAAAGAATTTCCACATTAGAGAATCCCCAGAGATAGTGGAGATCTTCAGAGAATTTATACTATTATTCCACATGAAACCGACTCAACTCTAAACATGTGCCTCAAGAAGTTATGACAGACACATTTCAAAGTGGACCAAGTAAAATGGTTTGTGCTCTCTATTATTCTCCCTTCCCATTTCAACAGTGGAGGAATCAAGAACTGAAGCTGAGTTAGGAAGCTGAAGCAAGCAGAGAAACAAATGAAAAAGTCAAATTTTGTCCCCTCTTCTCAACAGGCTTTCCACCTTCAGTGGGCCTGAGCTGGCTGAAAGAGAAGCTTTAACATTAAATTATTTCTGAAGACTAGATACGTAAAATATCAAATTGAGACTACAGACAATTATTTTTATTATACTTTAAGTTTTAGGGTACATGTGCACAACGTGCAGGTTTGTTACATATGTATACATGTGCCATGTTGGTGTGCTGCACCCATTAACTCGTCATTTAACATTAGGTATATCTCCTAATGCTATCCCTCCCCCCACCCCACAACAGGCCCCAGTGTGTGATGTTCCCCACCCTGTGTCCATGTGTTCTTTTTGTTCAATTCCCAACTATGAGTGAGAACATGTGGTGTTTGGTTTTTTGTCTTCGTGATAGTTTGCTGAGAATGATGGTTTCCAGCTTCATCCATGTCCCTACAAAGGACATGAACTCATCATTTTTTATGGCTGCATAGTATTCCATGGTATATATGTGCCACATTGTCTTAATCCAGTCTATCATTGTTGGACATCTGGCTTGTTTCCAAGTCTTTGCTATTGTGAATAATGCCGCAATAAACATACGTGTGCATGTGTCTTTATAGAAGCATGATTTATAATCGTTTGGGTATATACCCAGTAATGGGATGGCTGGGTCAAATGGTATTTCTAGTTCTAGATCCCTGAGGAATTGCCACACTGACTTCCACAATGATCGAACTAGTTTACAGTCCCACCAACAGTGTAAAAGTGTTCCTATTTCTCCACATCCTCTCCAGCACCTGTTGTTTCCTGACTTTTTAATGATTGCCATTCTAACTGGTATGAGATGGTATCTCATTGAGGTTTTGATTTGCATTTCTCTGATGGCCAGTGATGATGAGCATTTTTTTCATGTGTCTTTTGGCTGCATAAATGTCTTCTTTTGAGAAGTGTCTGTTCATATCCTTCTCCCACTTTTTGATGGGGTTGTTTGTTTTTCTCTTGTAAATTCGTTTCTCTTGTAAAATTGTAGATTCTGGATATTAGCCCTTTGTCAGATGAGTAGATTGCAAAAATTTTCTCCCATTCTGTAAGTTGCCTGTTCACTCTGCTGGTAGTTTCTTTTGCTGTGCAGAAGCTCTTTAGTTTAATTAGATCTCATTTGTCTATTTTGGCTTTTGTTGCCATTGCTTTTGGTGTTTCAGACCTGAAGTCCTTGCCCATGCCTATGTCCTGAATGGTATTGCCTAGGTTTTCTTCTTGTGTTTGGATCCCTTCCTACACCTTACACAAAAATTAATTCAAGATGGATTAAAGACTTAAAAGCTAGGCCTAAAACCAGACAATTCTTATGGATTGAAGGGACCAACAACTTTCTTCCTCACCTTCTTCTTATTATTATTTGTTGCCTAAAGGTAACCAAGGAGGTGATGTTTCTTGGCTAAGTAGTTACTCAAGCACAAAGAAGGGGCTAATTTTAGAAGGAAGTTTGGAAAGAACCGGGTGATCTGAGAGAGCTGGGAGGCTAGAGTAATTTCATTATAATATCTTACATATTCCATTCTTTAAATGTAAAGGCTCACTAAAAACACTCAGTTCAAGCCATAAGCTCTTAGCAATCTCTAGCAAATGTTTATCTGTTATTTTATAATCCATTGGTTTATTTATCTAATCCCTAAATTTGGAGTCCCAGTGATGATCTAGCATCTCTTGAAATTTAGTTATGTAGAAGTTGTTTTTACCATGCACATAGTGAAGTTTCAAGTGCTGCTATCAGGATAATTATCCTAATCTACTATTTCCATAAATATGGGCTTCTGGATAATATTTCCTTTAAGTGTTAATTTACTAACATGTAGACATATCATATAATCAATAGTCCAGCATGTTGCTGTTATACTGACAAAATGAAATTCAATATTGAAAAATCCAAAGTACAACCACTTGCATGCATAAGAAAAGGCACATTTGCAAACTAGTACTTCCAAATTAATAATTGCCTTATAAAAGAATCATTGCTCTTTAAAGAAACAGAAAATCATTCAGAGTGTCTAATGAGTGAAGTGTAGAAAGTTTACTACATACAACTTATTATTAAATTAATTATATTTCTATCAGGAAGAAAGAATTAAGAAATGAATTTCAGAAAAAGTACCATTACAAAAACATCCAATGGCTCGAAGGAATAAATTTAATAAAAGTTGTAAAAATCTTCTATCTAACTTTTAGTGTTTTTAAACTAAAATCATTATTAAGAAAAAATAAAGAACATCAAAATATCATGTTCATAGATGGCACAACTCAATACTGTTATGATACAACTCTCCTCAAAATGATCTATAGATTTAACGCATATCAGTCAGCATCCCAGCAGAAAATTTTTGAAAATTAACAAATCAATTCCAAAATGCAAAATGGAAAGCAAGAGATAAAAAATTTTCAAGGCAAACTTGAAAAAGTGGAACAAATTTAGAGCACTTACACTACAGCCTCCTACAAACTAATTAAAACACAGTTTTTACAGTCTATTTGTCCATCAAATTCTCAGTCAACTTAAAAATCTGACCTAGCCTTTTGTTGGCCCTGAAATAATTTCAAGTACATTAATTTTACATTTTCCATTGTAGAACTGATTACCCTTTGCATATTTTCATTAATTATTTGTAATATTAAATATTTTATAAATTTTTTAAAGTAGAGAAAATATTATATGTACCAGATCTCATTGATTATATTGAACAAACATTGGGAGGAACCAAGATGGCCGAATAGGAACAGCTCCAGTCTACAACTCCCAGCATGAGCGACGCAGAAGACGGGTGATTTCTGCACTTCCATCTGAGGTACCGTGTTCATCTCACTAGGGAGTACCAGACAGTGGGCGCAGGTCAGTGGGTGCGTGCAGCGTGCGCGAGCCAAAGCAGGGCTAGACATTGCCTCATTTGGGAAGCTCAAAGGGTCAGGGAGTTCGCTTTCCTAGTCAAAGAAAGTGGTGACAGACGGCACCTGGAAAATCAGGTCACTCCCACCCGAATACTGCGCTTTTCCGACAGGCTTAAAAAACGGTGCACCAGGAGATTATATCCTGCACATGGCTTGGAGGGCCCTACGCCCACGGAGTCTCACTGATTGCTAGCACAGCAGTCTGAGATCAAACTGCAAGGTGGCAGTGAGGCTGCGGGAGGGGCGCCCGCCATTGCCCAGGCTTGCTTAGGTAAACAAAGCAGCCAGGAATCTCGAACTGGGTGGAGCCCACCACAGCTCAAGGAGGCCTGCCTGCCTCTGTAGGCTCCACCTCTAGGGGCAGGGCAGAGACAAACAAAAAGACAGCAGTAACCTCTGCAGACTTAAATGTCCCTGTGTGACAGCTGTGAAGAGAGCAGTGGTTCTCCCAGCACGCAGCTGGAGATCTGAGAATGGGCAGACTGCCTCCTCAAGTGGGTCCCTGATCCCTGACCCCCGAGCAGCCTAACTGGGAGGCACCCCCCATCAGGGGCAGACTGACGCCTTACATGGCTGGGTACTCCAACAGACCTGCAGCTGAGGGTCCTGTCTGTTAGAAGGAAAACTAACAAACAGAAAGGACATCCACACCAAAAACACATCTGTACATCACCATCATCAAAGACCAAAAGTAGATAAAACCACAAAGATGGGGAAAAAACAGAGCAGGAAAACTGGAAACTCTAAAAAGCAGAGCACCTCTCCTCCTCCAAAGGAACAGAGTTCCTCACCAGCAACGGAACAAAGCTGGATGGAGAATGACTTTGACGAGTTGAGAGAAGAAGGCTTCAGACAATCAAATTACTCCGAGCTACAGGAGGAAATTCAAACCAAAGGCAAAGAAGTTGATAACTTTGAAAAAAATGTAGAAGAATGTTTAACTAGAATAACCAATACAGAGAAGTGCTTAAGGGAGCTGATAGAGCTGAAAACCAAGGCTCGAGAACTACGTGAAGAATGCAGAAGCCTCAGGAGCCGATGTGATCAACTGGAAGAAAGGGTATCAGTGATGGAAGATGAGAAGAATGAAATGAAGCGAGAAGGGGAGTTTAGAGAAAAAAGAATAAAAAGAAACAAACAAAGCCTCCAAGAAATATGGGACTATGTGAAAAGACCAAATCTACGTCTGATTGGTGTACCTGAAAGTGACAGGGAGAATGGAACCAAGTTGGAAAATACTCTGCAGGATATTATCCAGGAGAACTTCCCCAATCTAGCAAGGCAGGCCAACATTCAGATTCAGGAAATACAGAGAATGCCACAAAGATACTCCTAGAGAAGAGCAACTCCAAGACACATAATTGTCAGATTCACCAAAGTTGTAATGAAGGAAAATTGTTAAGGGCAGCCAGAGAGAAAGGTTGGGTTACCCTCAAAGGGAAGCCCATCAGACTAACAGCATATCTCTCGGCAGAAACTCTACAAGCCAGAAGAGAGTGGGGGCCAATATTCAACATTCTTAAAGAAAAGAATTTTCAACCCAGAATTTCATATCCAGCCAAACTAAACTTCATAAGTGAAGGAGAAATAAAATACTTTACAGACAAGCAAATGTTGAGAGATTTTGTCACCACCAGGCCTGCCCTAAAAGAGCTCCTGAAGGAAGCACTAAACATGGAAAGGAACAACCGGTACCAGCCGCTGCAAAATCATACCAAAATGTAAAGACCATCGAGACTAGGAAGAAACTGCATCAACTAACAAGCAAAATAACCAGCTAACATTATAATGACAGGATCAAATTCACACATAACAATATTAACTTTAAATGTAAATGGACTAAATGCTCCAATTAAAAGACACAGACTGGCAAATTGGATAAAGAGTCAAGACCCATCAGTGTGCTGTATTCAGGAAACCCATCTCACGTGCAGAGGCACATATAGACTCAAAATAAAAAGATGGAGGAAGATCTACCAAGCAAATGGAAAACAAAAAAAGGCAGGGGTTGCAATCCTAGTCTCTGATAAAACAGACTTTAAACCAACAAATATCAAAAGAGACAAAGAAGGCCATTACTTAATGGTAAAGGGATCAATTCAACAAGAAGAGCTAACTATCCTAAATATATATGCACCCAACACAGGAGCACCCAGATTCATAAAGCAAGTCCTCAGTGACCTACAAAGAGACTTAGACTCCCACACATTAATAATGGGAGACTTTAACACCTCACTGTCAACATTAGACAGATCAACGAGACAGAAAGTCAACAAAGATACCCAGGAATTGAACTCAGCTCTGCACCAAGCGGACGTAATAGACATCTACAGAACTCTCCACCCCAAATCAACAGAATATACATTTTTTTCAGCACCACACCACACCTATTCCAAAATTGACCACATACTTGGAAGTAAAGCTCTCCTCAGCAAATGTAAAAGAACAGAAATTATAACAAACTATCTCTCAGACCACAGTGCAATCAAACTAGAACTCAGGATTAAGAATCTCACTCAAAACCACTCTACTACATGGAAACTGAACAACCTGCTCCTGAATGAATACTGGGTACATAAAGAAATGAAGGCAGAAATAAAGACGTTCTTTGAAACCAACGAGAACAAAGACACAACATACCAGAATCTCTGGGATGCATTCAAAGCAGTGTGTAGAGAGAAATTTGTAGCACTAAATGCCAACAAGAGAAAGCAGGAAAAATCCAAAATTGACACCCTAACATCACAATTAAAAGAACTAGAGAAGCAAGAGCAAACACATTCAAAAGCTAGCAGAAGGCAAGAAATAACTAAAATCAGAGCAGAACTGAAGGAAATAGAGACACAAAAAACCCTTCAAAAAATTAACGAATCCAGGAGCTGGTTTTTTGAAAGGATCAACAAAATTGATAAACCACCAGCAAGACTAATAAAGAAAAAAAGAGAGAAGAATCAAATAGCCGTAATAAAAAATGATAAAGGGGATATTACCACCAATCCTACAGAAATACAAACTACCATCAGAGAATACTACAAACCCCTCTACGCAAATAAACTAGAAAATCTAGAAGAAATGGATAAATTCCTCGACACATACACTCTCCCAAGACTAAACCAGGAA
The DNA here is from genome assembly GCF_028858775.2 of Pan troglodytes. Classification (NCBI taxonomy): domain Eukaryota; kingdom Metazoa; phylum Chordata; class Mammalia; order Primates; family Hominidae; genus Pan; species Pan troglodytes. The sequence goes on from NC_086015.1 coordinate 39,123,312, forward strand.
GAAGTTGAATCTCTGAACAGACCAATAACAGGATCTGAAATTGTGGCAATAATCAATAGCTTACCAACCAAAAAAAGTCCAGGACCAGATGGATTCACAGCCGAATTCTACCAGAGGTACAAGGAGGAACTGGTACCATTCCTTTTGAAACTATTCCAATCAATAGAAAAAGAGGGAATCCTCCCTAACTCATTTTATGAGGCCAGCATCATCCTGATACCAAAGCCGGGCAGAGACACAACCAAAAAAGAGAATTTTAGACCAATATCCTTGATGAACATTGATGCAAAAATCCTCAATAAAATACTGGCAAAACAAATCCAGCAGCACATCAAAAAGCTTATCCACCATGATCAAGTGGGCTTCATCCTTGGGATGCAAGGCTGGTTCAATATACACAAATTAATAAATGTAATCCAGCATATAAACAGAACCAAAGACAAAAACCACATGATTATCTCAAGAGATGAAGAGAAGGCCTTTGACAAAATTCAACAACCCTTCATGCTAAAAACTCTCAATAAATTAGGTATTGATGGGACGTATCTCAAAATAATAAGAGCTATCTATGACAAACCCACAGCCAGTATCATACTGACTGGGCAAAAACTGTAAGCATTCCCTTTGAAAACTGGCACAAGACAGGGATGCCCTCTCTTACCACTCCTATTCAACATAGTGTTGGAAGTTCTGGCCAGGGCAATTAGGCAGGAGAAGGAAATAAAGGGTATTCAATTAGGAAAAGAGGAAATCAACTTGTCCCTGTTTGCAGACGACATGATTGTATATCTAGAAAACCCCATCCTCTCAGCCCAAAATCTCCTTAAGCTGATAAGCAACTTCAGCAAAGTCTCAGGATACAAAATCAACGTACAAAAATCACAAGCATTCTTATACACCAACAACAGACAAACAGAGAGCCAAATCATGAGTGAACTCCCATTCACAATTGCTTCAAAGAGAATAAAATACCTAGGAATCCAACTTCCAAGGGATGCGAAGGACCTCTTCAAGGAGAACTACAAACCACTGCTCAATGAAATTAAAGAGGATACAAACAAATGGAAGAACATCCCATGCTCATGGGTAGGAAGAATCAATATCGTGAAAATGGCCATACTGCCCAAGGTAATTTACAGATTCAGTGCCATCCCCATCAAGCTACCAATGACTTTCTTCACAGAACTGGAAAAAACTACTTTAAAGTTCATATGGAACCAAAAAAGAGCCCACATCACCAAGTCAATCCTAAGCCAAAAGAACAAAGCTGGAGGCATCACACTACCTGACTTCAAACTATACTACAAGGCTACAGTAACCAAAACAGCATGGTACTGGTACCAAAACACAGATATAGATCAATGGAACAGAACAGAGCTCTCAGAAATACCACCACATATCTACAACTATCTGATCTTTGACAAACCTGAGAAAAACAAGCAATGGGGAAAGGATTCCCTATTTAATAAATGGTGCTGGGAAAACTGGCTAGCCATATGTAGAAAGCTGAAACTGGATCCCTTCCTTACACCTTATACAAAAATCAATTCAAGATGGATTAAAGACGTAAACGTTAGACCTAAAACCATAAAAACCCTAGAAGAAAACCTAGGCAATACCATTCAGGAAATAGGCATGGGCAAGGACTTCCTGTCTAAAACACCAAAAGCAATGGCAACAAAAGCCAAAATTGACAAATGGGATCTAATTAAACTAAAGAGCTTCTGCACAGCAAAAGAAACTACCAGCAGAGTGAACAGGCAACGTACAAAATGGGAGAAAATTTTCGCAACCTACTCATCTGACAAAGGGCTAATATCCAGAATCTACAATGAACTCAAACAAATTTACAAGAAAAAAACAAACAACCCCATCACAAAGTGGGCAAAGGACATGAACAGACACTTCTCAAAAGAAGACATTTATGCAGCCAAAAAACACATGAAAAAATGCTCACCATCACTGGCCATCAGAAAAATGCAAATCAAAACCACAATGAGATACCATCTCACACCAGTTAGAATGGCGATCATTAAAAAGTCAGGAAACAACAGGTGCTGGAGAGGATATGGAGAAATAGGAACACTTTTACACTGTTGGTGGGACTGTAAACTAGTTCAACCATTGTGGAAGTCAGTGTGGCAATTCCTCAGGGATCTAGAACTAGAAATACCATTTGACCCAGCCATCCCATTACTGGGTATGTACCCAAAGGAGTATAAATCATGCTGCTATAAATACACATGCACACGTATGTTTATTGCGGCATTATTCACAATAGCAAAGACTTGGAACCAAGCCAAATGTCCAACAATGATAGACTGGATTAAGAAAATGTGGCACATATACACCATGGAATACTATGCAGCCATAAAAAATGATGAGTTCATGTCCTTTGTAGGGACATGGATGAAATTGGAAATCATCATTCTCAGTAAACTATCGCAAGAACAAAAAACCAAACACTGCATATTCTCACTCATAGGTGGGAATTGAACAATGAGAACACATGGACACAGGGTGGGGAACATCACACTCTGGGGACTGTTGTGGGGAAGAGGAGGCGGGAGGGATAGCATTGGGAGATATACCTAATGGTAGATGACGAGTTAGTGGGTGCAGCACACCAGCATGGCACAAGTACACATATGTAACTAAGCTGCACATTGTGCACATGTACCCTAAAACTTAAAGTATAAAAAAAACACAAATATTAATATGTATTATTGATTTTAATATTAACATTATGTTCTAATAAACATCATTTACATGTAATCACTATACCTGTCCGTATCTATCCGCACATATACATGTGTATGTATGTGTCTGTATATACTAATGAGAAGAATGTAAGGATGACACTAAACAATCAACAATGCATGATTGACTACCAAAGAATTATCTAACTCAAAATGACCCTGATACACACATACACAGATATATGCATTAATGCATGTGTGTGAATATATGTATGTGTGTGTGTGTAAGTATAAATTCTCCAATCTCATTCCTTCTTCCCTCCCCTGCCTGAAATAGCTATGTTCCTGAAGTTAATATGCACATTTATTAGTTTAAAATACTTATCTTCTTTTCTGGATCATGAGTACCCTGAGGGCTGAGATTGTACCTCGCCAAGTCTTTGGTGTACTCCAGTATTTAACACAATAAATTCCATGCCTAGATACTTCATATATATATATTTTTTGTCTGGTTGATTAAAATTTTTTGAAATATGTAGATATTTTTCAGTATTTCATTTTAATTTATTTACTGGCATTTTTGCTCAATCTCTCTGTTATTTTATTCATGCTCTAAAAAACTGTATTATGCATTGCCTTTCACAATCTACTTAAAGTTAACATCGTACCGCTTCAAGATGTAGAAGACTTGCAACCTTTGATCATCCCATGGTAATTTATATTTAGTTTTTCAGATAGGTTACATCTACATACATCAACACCTCTATCAACATTTGCTTTAAACTGTCATGCATAAATTAAATAACTTAAGAAATATACTTTATGTTTACACCGATACTTATCCTGTTTCTCTTTCTTCTTGAAGATACAGGTTTCCCTTCAGTGTTATTTCTCTTCAGCCTGAATAACTTTCATTATTTTTTATAGATCATATATCCTGAAAAACAATTCTCCCAGTTTTCCTTCATTTGTGAATCTTTTTATTTCATTTTCACTCACAGGTACTTGCCTTCTTGAATATTTGATTCCTGTTCAATGTAGTGAAATGGAAACCCCTCAGAAGTTTTTTATAACCCATTAATTACTTGTTTAAAGATGTCTATTTCTTCTGGGATGTAAGATCACTGAGAGTAGGGTAGAGTATACTTTACCTCCATATCTCTACTGCTTAGCACAGTGCCTGATAATTATATGAAACTCAAAAAATAATTTGCTGAACATGGGAATGAATGAGACTTAGAAAAAAACAAACGTCTAACACCAAGGCCTGGCATATTTCTACTAAGCTATTTTATGTTTATTTAGGATTTTGCCACAAAGTTGTGTTATTTGCTAGAATATAAAACACACAAACATACACATGCACAAACACAAAGAGATTTCTTCAAGTGGTTCTTCTATAGTGTTTCTGCCTGGTAAATTTTTCAATTCACCCTTTCTGCCCTCATCTTCACCTGACAACCTTACTATCACCTTTATTGAGTCACAGGAAATTGAGCATGCATTTTCATCTTTTCTTTTCCTTCTCTAACTCCTGCTATTAAATTCTCACTGCCAAAGAATCATCTTTCCATATTTTATCATACTGAATTGTACAAAAATTCTTAAGTAGAAGAGGAGGGTTGGTATTCCTTAGATAGCTATTTGTTGTCAAATGCTTTACTCAGTAGTACCTTATTTCTCACAATCCTATAGAACTACCATATTTATATTCACTTTATAGATGGTGAAGTCGAGGCTAAAAGGCTTTAGTATCAGAGGTCTGCTGAGTATCAGTTTTGATTTGAAGCCACACATGCCTGCTTTTTAAGCTTGCTTCAGTGCATCATTCTATGTGGTTGCTGTTAGGAAAAGGAGGTGTGCCTAAGAATATTTACCATAAACTTACTACGAATCTTAAATAAAATTAGACCAATTGAGAAATTGGGGGCTTCAGCTCAAATAAAAGGATTAAAATGTAAGTTGAAGCCCAAGGACCCCTTAGAAGAAAAGAATTATGGGAATTGAGACTGAGACGAAATCTACAGGGGAATCACAGGAAACTGATTTTCTTCTTGTTGGTGCCCTTCTTTCTACACTTTTACATCTGTTTTGAAACTTGTTTCATCTGGTGGTGTTTTTTTCTCTTTCTTCTCTTATTCTGGCTCTTTTCTGTCTTACAATAATGGACTTATATCCCTTTAAGAAAAAACTATCTGGCTAGTGATATATTCTTAGCTGCTGTCTATTATCACATTATTATTTTATCGTCAAACATTTCAGAAGGCTAATTAATTGCATATGTGCCTCAAACATCCAAATTTCAAGTTCAAACTCTTTTCCTTTTTCCAAGACTTCTTTTCCTTTTTCTGAGGTTGTAAGCCTCTTATAAAATTCATCCAGAGCCTGACAATCACAATCACTACATCAAATTTTCTTTTCCATTCCTTTCAACAATTCAATAAGATATGTTAACACTAATATTTTTATTCAAAAATATTTATTCCCTGGGCTGCTCTGTCATAAACTTTCCTGGATCTTATATCTCTCAGATTTTTACTTTACTAGCTTCTTCTTAGGTACTTCTTTTTCCTCCCACCCTTATAAGTTGGCCATTTTCTACTCCCCTGTGCCAAGTTTTTTTTTCTCCTCTTTTACGCAGATCCCTTCTACTCCGATGCTTCCCATTGCTTCTGAACTCTAAATGATCCTGAGATGTATCCATAATTCTGATCAATGAAGAACATAATGAACGCTGATTGACTTTCTTTTCACTCCAGAATCCATAACTTTGAACCTGACTCTAAATCTCAATCTCTAGTTTCACATTTGCAACGAACATTGTCCTACATGTCTTTTGAAGAGTTCAAATAAAAGATAACTTAAACAAGACTTATCTTCCTTTCCCCTAAACGTTTTTTTAACATATCGATTTTCTTGATGGCAAAATAGTAATTTTATCCATCAAGGCTTGAAACCTCTGATTTATCTTTGGTTTATTTCTACCTTCACTTTAGAGACATTCTTAGTTACATTTATTCCTGAGATGTCACATCCCCTACTTCAGATGTAGTGGGGTATAGCTCTTCAGAGGAAGAGTTTGGGGGTTGACTATCTGGTCTCAGGTGCTATTTGCACTACTTTTTAGATGCATAAATCACTTAATATAAACAATTTGAATAATAAAGTTTAATAGGCTAGCTGAAAAATCAAACAAATTAAGTGATATGAAGTACTTGGCAGGACACAAGGAATGTTAGCTTTTATTATTGGTCAGGTAATTTTTATTAGTTTTCACATAGGTTTTCCCAATGTCCTCCTAAATGCCATTCTGGCCTACAGACTTTTATCTATACCAATTTATTCCATATTTTTTTAGAGAGGAATAATTATTTTCCACTCCTGAAATTGTGCTTACAGTCTTCTTTCAATTATCTTACTCTTGCTCAGTGTATGTAGGTGGTATGACATCTCGTTGGTAAATGAGCAGATAGGTCTGTTTTGCTGGACTCAGATCAACCTCTCTTTTGGAACAAGTTGACAACTAGCCTACCTAGATTAAGTGTTCTGAAACTGGCTGGGTATATGGTGCTACTTCTGAAGTTCAATTAGCAGGTCCATTAGGTTCTTACACTGAGCTCTAATTTGGAGCTGTCAGTAATAATGATCCTATTCCAATCAGTATCTACCACTCCATTGTTTTGTTTCTCAAAAGTTGAGAAAATCAGTTTCCTCTTCTGAGGAACTCACTTAGAGAAACTCATATATAGGAGTAGCATTTTCACTACCAAATGACAATGAGCATTACCAATGTCCATTCTCATCTTGCCATTCAAAAAAAAAATAAAGGCTTTGTTTAAGTCATTCACTTAACAAATATGAGCTAAAGAGGAGGATCGAGTGGCTGGTGAGGTGACAGCATCTAAATAATGTTCTGGTGCATGTTGGAAGAGAGATGATGTATAACCACTCGGCTGGCCTAATGTTCATCCTCACAGATCCTTCAACCTAGGGCTGACAATCTTATAGAGTCTGTATAATGCTGAACTTTGTCACATGAGACAAATCAGAGAGATGTGGAGCCTTTCTTTTGTACTTCTTGCATTTAGGTTGTAAAACTCCCATCAAATTTATCACAGAGTTCCCTGTATTATAATTGTTAGAGTTTTCAATGTAGCTATACAACAAGAGAGAGGCTTCTTGATAAGCAATACTGTATTTCAAATAGCTATACTAAGAACTATTACACCAAGAGGAATGTCAATAAATATTTGATGAATGAACTAATGTATAGCAGTAGAAACAGCATTATCCTTTTAATCAAACAGACATGAGCTTAATATCAGCTTCATCATCCCTCACTGAGCAGTTTTCTTTCTTATATATAAAATTGGAGTAATAATACAGAACTGACCTGAGAATTACATAAAATAATATATATTAACACACAAATCACAGTACCTTGTGGATAACAGATAGTCACTGCATGTTAATATGTTTACATATTGCCTAAATACTGGTTGAATACCTATAATTCGTGAGACTATTCTCTGTCATGCAAAGCACAGGAGTCTGTTGCTTTTCATTACCATTTCTGAATTGCCCAGAGTTAAAACTTGGGGGACCTACTTTGATATTGACATTATATTTTCTCTCTACTGTCTACTTTGTACCAGTTAATATCACAACAAATTTCACACTTTGAATTATTGGTTTATCAAAGAATTCAGGATGGCTGACAAGTGCCCAAATGACTGTGTAATGAAGACTTCATTAGAAGATATGTCGCTGCGTAGCAATGATGACCTTTAGTGAGGCAGTAGGGGATGCTCAGTGTGTTCTCAAATCTCACTAACAAGATGACATGATTTAGATTTTTATTTCAGTTGCTTAGTTACCAGTCTCTGTAAATCTTTTTCTGTTTCTTCTAAGAGTTTTTTTTTTTTTTAAGGAAATAGCAACAGTTTTATATTTTTCTTAAAAATAGCACTCACACATATGGCTTGAAAGAAGAAATCTCACTCCTTAGGGAAGAAAAGGGGGATTGTAGGTGATTCGAATGGGCAATAATGTCTAGAGAGATTTCTGGGTAAGGAAAAGCTGATAGTGACAGACTGTGTTGGAAGAGAGACAACGCAACCTTGAAATGGGAATTAACCAGCAAGAGAACATGACTGGAAATATCCTAATGTCACTAGAAACAAAGCTAGAGTCATTTTGTAACCAATATAAGATTTAAACTCCTATTTGAGGCACTTTATTTTGACGCTTTGTTTTTTTGATGTTTGTTAAATGTTATTATTTTCCTTATTGACTTGCCTGGAAAATTGGTAAAGTGATTTCTAGCTTCTAAGAATCCATTTAAGCTATGTTGTGTCCATGGATGTCAGAAATAACTCAATTAAGGCCGGGTGCTGTGGTTCACGCCTGTAATCCCAGTACTTTGGGAGGCTGAGGCAACCTGACTTTAGGTCAGGAGTTTGAGACCAGCTTGGCCAACATGGTGAAACCCCGTCTCTAGTAAAAATACAAAAATTATCTGGGCATGGTGGCATGCGCCTGTAATCCCAGATACTCAGGAGGCTGAGGCAGGAGAATCACCTGAACCCAGGAAGCAGAGGCTGCAGTGAGCCAAGATTGCTCCACTGTACTTCAGCCTGGGTGACAGAGCAAGACTCTGTTTCAAGAAAAAAAAAGAAAAAAATAAGAACTCAATACCTTTGACCTTAGTTTTTACTCTGAATCTAAGATTGAAATTAAAAGAAATGATATATCTTCCTCTTTTTATTATGGTCATCTTTACATACAAATTACCAAGTTAACTATTTTTAAGTGTACAGTTAAATTACATTAAATACATTCATATTCCTATGCAACCATCACCACCATCCATCCCTGAACTCTTTTACGAAAATTTGTACCTCTTAACCAATAAATTCCGATTCCCTTTCCCCCACAGTCCTTGGCAACCACCATTTTACTTTCTCTTTCTGTAATTTTGACTATTCTAACTACCTCACATAAACAAAATAATACAGTATCTATCAGTTTATGATAGGTTTATTTCACTTATCATGATTTCCTCAAGGTTTATCTATGTTGGAGCATTTGGCAGAATTTTCTTCCTTTTTAAGGCTGAATAATCCTACATTGTATGTATATATTACATTTTGCTTATCTATCCATTTGTGGATAGAAACATTGGTTGCTTCCACATTTTAGCAATTCTGAATAATGCTGCTCTGAACATGGGTGTACAAATATCTCTTCAGGATCCTTCTTTCAGTTCTTTTGAATATACCCAGATATTGTAATTCTATTTTTATTTTCTTGAGGAATTACCATACTTTCCAGAGTGACTGTACCATTTACATGATTACCAACAGTACATAAGGGTTTCAATTTCTACATATACTTGCTAACACCTGTTATTTTTAAAAAATAAATACAGTAGTTATCCTAATATAGCACTATATTGGTATGTGAGGTAAAATCTCACTTTGGTGTTTGTTTGCATTTCCCTAATGATTAGTGATATTAAGCATCTTTTCATATGATATTATTAGTCATTTGTATATCTTTGTGGAGAAAAGTCTATCCAAGTTCTTGGCCTATGTTTCAATCAGGTTATTTGATTTTGTTTTGTTGTTGAGTTTTATGAGTTCTCTATATATTGTGGATATTAATCCCTTTTCATATACGGTTTGCGAATATTTTCTTCTATTCTGGGGGTCGCTTGTTTACTTTGTTTATAGCGGTTTTGAGTCACAATTTTTAAAAATTAATGAAGTCCTATTTGTCTATTTTTGTTGTTTTTGCTTGTGTCTTTGGTGTCATATCTAAGAAAGCATTGCCAAATCCAGTGTTGTGAAGTTTTTGCCCTAAAAGTTTTCTTCTAAAAGTTGCATATTTTTAGTCTTACACTTAGGTATTTCATCCATGTTAAGTTTGTATATGGTGTTAGGTAAGGGTTTGACTTCATCTATTTGTGTGTGGATATTCAGTTTTCTTGGTACCATTTGTTGAAATAAGATTCCTTTCTGCATTGTATGGTCTCGACGCTCCAATTGAAAATAATTACCACACATATGAAAGTTTCTAGTATTTCTATTTCCTTTTGTTGGTCTATATATCTGTCTTTATGTCAATATCAAATTGTTTGGATTACTGAAGATTTGTAGTAAACTTTGATATCAGGAATTGTGAGTCTTAAAAGCTTTGTTTTTCTTGTTCAAGATTGTTTTTACTACTTTGGGTCCTTTGAGATTCCATATGAATTTTTGGATGGGTTTTCCTATTTCTGAGAAAAAAGCATCATGGGAGTTTAATAGAGATTGCAGTGAATCTGTAGATTGCTCTGGGTAGTATTGACTTCTTTACATTAAGTCTTCCAATTAGTAAGCATGGGATGTTTCTCCATTTATGTCCTTTAAAAATTTCTTTCAGCAGTATTTTGTAGTTTTCATTGTACAAGTCTTTCACTTCCTTAAGTTAATTCTTAGTATTTTATTCTATTTGATGCTATCATAATAGAATTGCTTTTTAAATTTCCTATTCAAATTATTCATTGTTCATGTATAAAGTGTAAATTTTGTGTTGACTTTTTATCCTACTTTTTAAATAAGTATATCAGTTTTAATGTATTTTTTGTAAAATATTTTTCTACATACAATATCACATATGAATAGATATAATTTTACCTTTTTTTCCCTAATTTTCATGTTTTTTATTTCTTTTTGTCTAATTGGTCAGGGTGAAACTTCCAGTACTATGTTGGATGACAGTGGTGAAAGTGGGCATCCTTGCCTTTTTACTGATTTTAGAAGATAAGCTTTAGTCATTTACCATTGAATATATGATGTTCATTGGTATTTTATGTACATGGAGGTTTTCTTATGTTGAGTTAGTTCTTTCTATTCCTAGTTTGATGAGTGCTTTTTATCATAAAAAAGTGTTGAATTTTTTTTTCAACTGTCTTTTTTTCTGCATCTTTTGAGATAATTATGTGTTTTTTCCCCCTTTAACTCTGTTAATCTGGTGTATTACATATATAGATTTTTTTTCTGTGTTGAACAATCCTTGCATTCCAGGAATAAATCTCACTTGCTCTTGCTGAGATTTTAATATGCTGCTGAATTAAGTTTCCTAGTATTTTGATGAGAATTTTTGCATTGACATTCATCAGAGAAATTGGTCTGTAATTTTCTTGTGGTGTTCTGGTCTGGCTTTGGTATTCAGGTAATGCTGGCCTCACTAAATGCATTAGAAAATATTTCTTTTCAACTTTTTGAAAGAGTTTGAGGAAAAAATTGGTTTTAGGCTTTTGTTTTTGTTTGTTTGTTTTTTGTTTTAATGTTAAGTAGAATTCACCAGTGTAGCCATCAGGTCTAGGACTTGACTTTACTGGGAGATTTTGATTACAGATGCAACTTCCTTACTAGCTATAGGTCTATTCAGATGATCTCATTTTTGTGATTTAGTCTTGGTAGGTTTTGCATGTCTAGAAATGTGGCCATTTGATCTAGGTTATCCAATTTATTGTCACAAATTCATAGTACTTTTAAAAAACTCATAATATTTGTGGTGCTTTCTATTTTATGATCTTCCCAGTATCCTCTAGAAGTTTTAAGATTTTAAAGTCAAGATTTAAATGGAGAAGAAAGGGACCATCAGGAGAAAAAGAATAGAGCACAAGAAATGAGGTAGAAGATAAAGATAAAATGTAAAGTAGAGAGGATCTGAGCAGTGATTAAGAGCTTACTCTAGAGAAGGACTTCCTGGGTTTGAACTCTGGCTTTTTAACACTGAACCAGTAAATTTTATCTCTCATTTTCAGTTTATTTTGTCTGTAAAATAAAATAATAATTATGATATTTATCTCACATGATTATTAAGTGGATTAAATATACTAGTACTTAAAAGTAATTAGAATTATAAGTGGAACATTGCATATCTCAATAAATAATAGCAACTAATAGTTACTCTAGGAGAATCTACATTAACTAAGGAATTTATAATAAAGATTAAGGCATTTACCAGTATAGAACATGTATTAACATTTTAGAAAAGAAGGCTGCGCAAAACTCCAGAAGACATCTACAAAAATGCTCTCATAATGTGAGAAATGAATAGAACTACAGCAGCCCTGCTTAAAAGCTGTAGCTGAGAAAGAAACAGGAACAGAGCTTTAACATAAAAGGAAAAGAACCCTAAGAATCAGAAAATCATAGCATTACATCTGACTATACCTTAGAACAGCTTTCTGACCTTGGTCATCATGTCCTTTCACCACTGTGAATATTGCCCTGTTATCTATAAAATTTAGGACATGGACAATATTATCTCAAAAATTTCATCATCGTTAGTATTCTCTGAGGATCACCTGCCTTTTTTGTGACACATCCTTTTAGTAAAGTGAATTTAAAACTAATTGTTCATTATTTATTGCAGATTAATTGTCCATTTATATTTCTTCCAGACACTGGGTTTGATGTGCTTAGAATCTGTCAGTGAATAAGGCAGACAAAATTTGTGATAATATAGAACTTTCACTCTAGGAGAAGTTTTAATTGTTCTCATCAGTTTCTTAACCCCCTACAATATTTTATGATTGTGGTATTAACTTATTTAGTGGCTTCTTTTGTTGTATCATGTTTCATTTTAGCCACTGCTTTTAGCTCTCTGAGTGAAAGTAAAAGTTAAACTGAGAATGATGTAGTTTCACACATTTGACCCTCACCATTAATAGTTAAGAGCAAAATAGAGAAAAGAACTGTATAATCTCTTAGTTGCAGCAGAGAACTCTGTGGTCAATCAATAAACGTTTCTCTTCCATAATAAAGAAAGAACCAAGCTGTAGCTGGGTACATGGCTCCAGGGTTATTGGAAAATGTGTTTCTACATTTCTTGTCATTAGTGTTGCCTTGTGAAGAAGTTCTGGACAAAGGGAAAGAAACAAAGCATACGTATCACTTCTGGGTCATGATGGTGAAACAAAGACGTATGAACTACCCTTGCTCATTACTTCTTCTTGTTGGTTGGAGATGACATAAGCCAAATCCACATCTTAGATTATAAAGAGAAAAGCCATGTGTTGAAGACAGCATAGCTGCCCTCATATGTTCAATAACTGAATAAATTTATATCCTACTTACATCACTGTATTTTGTGGCCTGTCTGTTATAGCAGCTTTATTTGTACCCTACATAACAGATGACTAAAACATACCATGGCAAAAAAGATTAATAATAATAGTGTTGAAAACTTAAGCCACTGAAGTCTTTGTCTCTTAGTCACTCTCTTATCCTGGATCATCTAGAAAATTACACAATGTTCTTTTTTTTTTTCTTTCTGCAGTTCTAGTTGGGCTTCATGCTGAGATTCTTTGATCAATGTTTATCAGAGCCTATGTGTCAGACATTGTTTGGAGATTATATGTAAGTGGGTGAGACAGTCAGTAGAAAAATAAAGTAAGAAATATAAAATATTAATGGTGATAAATTTGATAATGGAAGAGAAGGTATGTGCAGCCTTATCAAGAAGAAAAAATAAAAATAGTTCGCTGAATATAGGACATGAGAAGCAAGAGTTAAGGACAGGGCCAAAGTTTTCAGGATGAGCATATAGAAGGATAAAGTTACCATTAACTAAGATAGAGAAGACTATAGGAGGAGCAGAAATGGGATGGAAGAAGAGACTGAACAATCTATCAGATATCCAAGTAGAGAATGTCAAGTAGGCAGTTGAACATACATGTAGTTTCACACATTTGACCCTCACCATTAATAGTTAAGAGCAAAATAAAGAAAAGAACTGTATAATCTCTTAGTTGCAGCAGAGAACTCTGTTGTCAATCAATAAACATTTCTCTTCCATAATATGGAAAGAACCAAGCTGTAGCTCGGTACATGGCTCCAGGGTTTCAGAGGATAAGTAGCAGGTTACAAAACTGTGCCTGTTGATGGCACATAGATAATTTTAAGCCATATAACTTTATGAAATTAGGAAGGGAATAAATGTAGGTAGAAAAGATAAAATGTTCAAAGACTGAAGTGGAGTATGCCAACATGAAGGGGTCAGAGAGATGTGGAAGACCCAGCAAAGGAGACTGAGAGGGAGCAGAAGAAAAGCAGAGAATGTGGTATCCTGGAAGACAAGCAACAGGAAGGTGGAAAAAAGATGAAACTGCAATTATATTATCAGATGCTGCTTGACAGAGCAACAATAGAACTTAACATTACCGTTGAATCTAGCAATACAGTATTCATTGGAGGCCTTGATAGAAGAAATTTTAACAGAGTTGGGTGAGCAAAGCCTGACTGACATTAAGAGTAAGAGAAAAGCAATGGAAGTTATGACAGATAACTTGTTCAAAAAATTAGCTACAAGGGGAAGGAGAGAAATAATACTGTATTTGGAGAATAAAGTCTTTCCAGAGAGGTTTTTGTTTGTACTGTTAACGGCTTGTCCACGTGTTCAAATAAGAAACTGTTTTAACATGGATAGGAGTCATCCAGTAGTGACAAAAACTATATTGTCAAACCTAGAGCACGAACAGAGAAAGTAGCCTTCAATAAAAGCATAGGTAGTCCATCCTGATGTGGAAAAAAGGTGAAGCATGTGAGCTCAGATGTAGGTGGCTGAGTTTATTTAGTAGAAGCTTGTTTATATGTTCCTCTGATAGTTTCTGTCCCTTCAGTTAACTATAAACAGGGGCATCTGTGAAGTGGAGATAGTGATAGATGGAGAGGAAGTAGTGATGTCTTAATTTGTTTGGCATTTTTAATTTGTTTTTTGCTTTTTTGTTTTCATTATAAATATATGGATGCTGGGAAAATATATCATGTATTAATAGAAGTGAGATGTTTACGATGTGACTGATACTGTTCAAGACAACTTCTATACCTTCCTAAAAGTCTTTAGATTCCAGTGTTTTCAGACTGAGAGGATGAGCTGGTGTCAGATTTGGAAAAGCTGTCTCCTAAGACTACTGAAGGCTAGACATGCTAAGCAGAAAACATGGAAGAATAGTCAAGTGCAGTCATGTATTTACCAACACATAGAAATCTCTTCACCTTTATAGAGACAAGAGAGAAAATAGCCAACCACACAGTATTTAAAATTATTGAAAAAGTATGAGACTTTTCAGAACATACAATTTCCCAACTAATAACAGCTTCATTTGATTTGTCAGGGATGAGCTCTCATCTATCTCAGATGATAAAATATCACAGAAAGATTTCTAGACACAGAAAGGTTTCCATTTAAACAATAAACTCTAGACACTATTTCTAGGTAAATGACCTGAAATCTATTCTGTAATTATGACAAATAGGTGACAGCAGCACCGCACATTGAGCTCATCAGCACCCTGCATCTCCACCGGAGACAAAATTCAAAAGATCATTCATCATTTCAATTGTATTAGCCACCATTTGCCAGCATTATTTTAACATTAACCTTTTTCACCTAATATCTTTCAACTGAGTTTTCTTTAAATAACTCAGAGAGGAGGTGACTAACTTCTTTCAATTTACGTATTTGGTGGGAAGGTAGAGGCACATTTAAAGGAATACAAATTACACAAATTGTTATTCAAGGGGAAAGGTAAATAATGAATTAACACCCAAGAATTACTTGTTACTAGTGGATTTATTTTAGGAGAGGATAGAGATGACAACTATATCATATATTTTATGTGACATTCATATATGTTTGTGAATATATGACATAAAAATTTCAACGTGGCATATAGAGTACTGTATACAAATCAACATAAATGTGGATGTAAGGAAAAAAACCTAGATAGTGATCATTCTTTCTCCCAAAGATAAAATTGCTTATTTTACCAAAATAAGAGAATCCTTTAATCCTTTCAATCCTTTTCTTACTTGGTTGGGAAGAGTGTGGCATTTGATTAATGGAAGCATTTCCTGTTCTTTAAGGTATCCTTGGGTAGATAGTGGTTATCATATAGTACAGGGGCTCACTTGACGCCCTACCCTGGAATAGAAATCAGGTGAGAGTAACAGACAATCTAAAAGTGTGCAATCTTTTGGCCCAGCATATCAATCTTACAGCCCATAGGTCAGCAAACTTTTTCTGTAAAGAGATATATAGTAAATATTTTAAGTTAACCTTAGGAGATAAGAAACAAGCAATAAAACAAAGTTCATGTAATTTATTTCATACAAAGTGAGAGTTTGCATGAAAATGTGGGATCTTTATCAGCACTGAATGCAATATGTATCAAGGTGGTGAAGGGTTATTGGAGATTCAAACACTGAGCATAACGGCTATCCATCACTGGATTCATGCTTACCTGAATCTTTGTGATGGGTCTTAGGAGAACATGCACAGGACATCAATTCTCTGTTGCACTCAGAATGCCTTGGGGAAGACAAAATCTGAGGGAGAAAGTACCTGTGATCCTAGGCTTCTGATGTCTTTTGTGTGTCTGTTGTAGGGAAGAGGCTCAAAATACAGATGTTTCTAATATAATGTCACGTATGTGTGTGTTCTGGAAAAACATAGCACAGTAAAAATTGCAGGGTTTATTGGAAAAATAGAGTAGAATAAAACCGTTAAAACTTTATGAAACTTTATAACCATAGCACTGGAAAAAACTATTAAAGATAAAAACCAACCTAAACCAAAACCCTAACACAATTAAATCTCTACTGTCATCAACATCATTATGATAAAATCTCAACCAGCTGATCCTTTGCAACTTTAGACTGGGACTTGCGCTTCTTCCTTAAAAATGAGGCCCTTGAGGTCATTTACTTATAAGAAAGAAAGTTTCTTCAAAACTAAATATCTAATCTACAGTGTAGACTTCTTCACATTCAATTAACTTAAATCTGAGGGAAATACCTTTGCAGCTCTTTCATCTGTATTCCCAGGTTTTCATATAATTTAGCGTGATGGAAGGCATGGTAGTTTTTCAAGCCACTAAAACAATTTTGTTAGTTTTCTATTGCTATGTGACAAATTATCATAAACTTCGGTACTTAAAGCAATGCACATTTATTATCTCACCATTTCCGTGGGTTTGAAGTCTGCATGGCTTAGTTGGATCTTTTGTTCCCGGCCTCTCAAAACTGCAATCAAGGTGTCAGCCAGACTATTCTTCTTTCTGGAGCTTAGAGTCCCTTCCAAGCTCACATAGTTATTGGAATTCAGTTCATTGCAATTGCAGGACTGAGACCCCTAAACCCTATTTCTTGCTAGCTGTCAGTGAGGGCTGTCTTAGCTTCCAGAGACCCCACAGTCCTTTCCCATGTGTCCTTCTCATAGCCCCTCTCAACATGGCAGCTTACTTCTCCAAGGCCAGCAGCATAATCTCTTACTCCTTACAGTCTTAAGGAATGTAATCATTGGAACTACTAACCCATCACTTTGCCACATTATATTTGTTTGAAGGAAGTCATAGTTTTTAGTCACATCCAAGAAGCGGGGATTATATAAAGATGCAATTCATTGGGGATCTTGTTATGATGTGTGTGCCACAGCAACTGAAAAAAAATAATTTCCGTAGGACTTCCCTTTTTAAAAATGTGTCTTTATATACTGTTAAAGCTATCTTTTTACATGTGAGGAAACACTCCTAGATGCTGCAAATCATTAATGCATTGGGAAGACCTTCTATGAACTTACATATTTTCATCTTGTAATAACATCACTCCTCTCTTTACCAACTGAATATGTGGAAATCTGGGTTGAAAAAAAAATGAGTTTCAGCAAAGCAGTCATATTTTTCTTTGTTTTTAAAATGGCCTCCAAATCTTAACAGGGTGGGTGGAAAAATACTGAACAATTAGAAGTCAGTGGGGCACTGCTGATTTGGGTAGCATGGGGTAAAATACAGCTCAAGCTTCTGTAGTTTGATCATTTGAAACTCCAGTTGTTATAAGGATGGGTAGAGGTATAGGGGCTGAAAAGACACACTGAAAGATGCAAATTCATAAAATTAATAAGAATAAGAAAATCTTAAATGTAATGTATCATTTCTCAGGAGAAAATTCTCAATCATTTCCAAAAGAGAGAAGAGATGTATTGATCCTCCTGGGCTAGTAAGGAGATGTATTTTTTTCTAATTCCTACAGCCCTTTGTAGATTCCTGCTTTGTGCTGGTATCTCAATTCCAATATCACTCCTGAGGTAATCCCCAGGCCTTGTTTCCTGTCTTTCCGTTGGCACTGAAACCCAAACCCAAATTTGATAGAGGCAAAGGACCTACTTGTCATTCTTCCCTTCCTCTCCATCCCCATGGAGGAAGAGGGGATGCTTCTAACTATGGTTTTAGTTTCCTCTTCATTTCAGCACTGGCTGATTTATTTTTCATTCTTGAGTGCTCTTTTATGCATTTAAAATATGTTTTGTTATTTTTGCCCTAGCCTTTCTAGATTTTTGTACCAGAAGTATATTCAGATCATCATAGTGGAAACTTTGTTGTTTTTCTCTTTAATACATGCCAGATTAAAATTACATTTTAGATCTGTGATTCATGAGGTGCAGATTTGTTTCATCTACTGATTTTTAACATTAGTGTATTTCTTCAAGTGCTTTGTAAGTTTCTGCAATCTCCCCTTTAGCTGGAAGTAATCTTCAGGTTATTGTACTGGGTTATGGAAATGTTCCTGTGAGTTACTTATGAGTTCTCCTCTATGGGAGCCCTATATATTTCACTTGTTCAGGATTTACTTTCAGTTAGTTTCTTGGATTAAGGTATCCACAATTTTAGTAATCGAGATTAGCACTCCATACCAAAACCTAGCTTAGGCTTGATGTTTCCTAGCTGTGGCCTAATGAGAGTGTTCTAGTCATCTTATTATCTAAGGCTTTCCTTGTAGCAGCTACTGCTGCTGTTGTTGTCTTCTTTTTGGCATTTGAGAGGGAAGAAGATTATTACCTACTCTCCACTACATAGGAATTTCTTGTGGATATTTCATCCCAGATTCAAGGTATATATCTCTTTGCAATAGTCTACATTTCTTTTGGCTTCATTTCCAATTTACTGCTAAGCCTTAGAAGTCTATCTTCAATACTGGTACATTGGAAATTCATACTTATGTTGGCAATTATATGAATCTCTTATAAATATTTCTTGTTATATTTAATCTGTCATTTGTATGTATAAAAACCATGAGGGAGGCAGAGGCTTCTTGTTCAGCTCGGTTTGTATACTAACCAGAAATCAAGAGGCCATGAACAAGGCCAAGCAAATATAAGAAACTACAAAGGTGACTCCAAAGCAGACCCGGACTTTGCTTTCAAGTAGATTTTTGTAAGCAGTGGCGCTCATCTATCCTACAGCAACATCTAAACAGCCCCCAAAGCCAAAAATGTGGATACACCACATTATTAAAGATATAAGAAAGCTGTAGAAGCAAAGAAAATTGGATAAACTAAAATTCTAGACAAGAAAGAACTTTCCTAGGACAGCTGAAATAACAGATTTGCCAAATCTGGAAACAGGTAGAGAATCTATCTGGTAATAGTGTGGCTCTGCTATGAAAACAAGGAACCAGCTGAGTTTTGACAGCTACATGGGCTAGCATGGCAGACTGGAACCTGGAAGACCATCGGTTTTCTCCACATAACTGTTTTCAGGGGGAACGGGGCACCATGGGATATTGGAGGCCTAGAATACGTATGCAAAATGATGTCTTTCTCAATCTCCCAGTATGAACACAAAGTCTCAATAGAGGGAGGGGCTAAACAAACATATCACAGGTATTTCCCTAGAGAGAGAAAACAAGAGGTGAAATGAGCCTAGATAATGACTCATCTTAACATCCATCTGCTTCCATTCTGGAATGAATGGATGTGAGCAGCTACCAATCTTATCTATCTAGCAGAGAAAAAGGTAAACTGTCTGAGGATAATGAAGGGGGATTGGGATGATAATGAGCATTTTCTCTGAACAGAGTAAAATTAAGCTAGAAATCAATAATTCAAAGTAAATTTAGAAAGTACTAAATCACCTTTTGATCAAAGAAAAATTATTAAAGAATTAATTTAAATTCTGACAGATAAAATAAAAAATATGTATCAAAACTTAAGAGATATAGCTAAATTTCTAACTATAAATACATACATTAGAAAAAAATGGAAAACTAATGGTCAAAACTCTCGGGAAGTTGAAAAAATAAGTAAGAAACATAAAACCAGAAATAAAATAGAAGGCAGAAAATACAATGACATGTATAGTTTAGTAAAAAAAACTTTAACTGGTTCCTTGAAAATCAATAAAATTTATAAGCTACTTGGAAAACTTATCAAGAAAAAAGAAAGATAATACAAATTTCCAATATTAGAAATGAAAAAGGTGATATGTTACAGATCTTTAATACATTAAAATGATGAGATTATAAACAACTTTATACTTATTATTCAACAATTAATGAATGAAAAAAAGTCAAAAAAACATTACTTACCATTATAGAAACAAGAATAAATAGAAAATGTAAATATTCTTGTAACTCTTTAAAAAATAATTTAGAAACTTTTGTACAAAGTAAACTTTAAGACAGAATAGCTACTCTGGTAAATTCTTCCAACTGTTTAAGAAACAAATGATACCAAATCTTCTTTCAGGAAACAGAAAAACCACACTTCCACACTTATTTTATATAGCCAATGTATTGCAGACACAAGAAGCTGACAAGGAAATTACAGCCATCAAGAAAATTGTAGGCTGATATATCTCAGAAAAATAGACACAAATATGCTAAACAAAATATTATCAAATTATAACAAAACAACACAATATTATAAAAGCTATATATAAAATATATCATAACCCAAGTGACATTTATTCTGGGAATTCAAGATTGATTTAACTTTTGAAAAGCAATCAGTGATTTGCATTTCTCTGATGGCCAGTGATGGTGAGCATTTTTTCATGTGTTTTTTGGCTGCATAAATGTCTTCTTTTGAGAAGTGTCTGTTCATGTCCTTCACCCACTTTTTGATGGGGTTGTTTGTTTTTTTCTTGTAAATTTGTTTGGGTTCATTGTAGATTCTGGATATTAGCCCTTTGTCAGATGAGTAGGTTGCAAAAATTTTCTCCCATTTTGTACGTTGCCTGTTCACTCTGCTGCTAGTTTCTTTTGCTGTGCAGAAGCTCTTTAGTTTAATTAGATCCCATTTGTCAATTTTGGCTTTTGTTGCTATTGCTTTTGGATGTGGAGAAACAGGAACACTTTTACACTGTTGGTGGGAATGTAAACTAGTTCAACCATTGTGGAAGTCAGTGTGGCGATTCCTCAGGGATCTAGAACTAGAAATACCATTTGACCCAGCCATCCCATTACTGGGTATATACCCAAAGTACTATAAATCATGCTGCTATAAAGACATGCACACGTATGTTTATTGCAGCACTATTCACAATAGCAAAGACTTGGAACCAACCCAAATGTCCAACAACGATAGACTGGATTAAGAAAATGTGGCACATATACACCATGGAATACTATGCAGCCATAAAAAATGATGAGCTCACGTCCTTTGTAGGGACATGGATGAAACTGGAAATCATCATTCTCAGTAAACTATCGCAAGGACAAAAAACCAAACACCGCATGTTCTCACTCATAGGTGGGAATTGAACAATGAGAACACATGGACACAGGAAGGGGAACATCACACTCTGGGGACTGTTGTGGAGTGGGGGGAGGGGGGAGGGATAGCATTAGGAGATATACCTAACGCTAAATGACGAGTTAATGGGTGCAGCACACCAGCATGGCACATGTATACATATGTAACTAACCTGCACATTGTGCACATGTACCCTAAAACTTAAAATATTATAATAATAATAATAAAAAAAGAAAAGCAATCAGTTGAGTTCACCACATTAACAGATTAAAGGAGAAATAAATAGAACCATCTTCATAGATGCAGAAACAGACTGATATTATTCAACACTAGTTCATAATAAAACTTCTAGCAAAGTGACAAAATTAAAATTAAAAAATGAAAGCCCTCTTCATGCATCACCTCAGACCCTTGGAAATCCTCTTTATTCCAGTGAACTTAGAAGATAACATGTGGCCCTAGGTGTTTGCATAGCACTTTAGTTGCCCCAAACCTCATTGACCTAAATTATCCAACAGGATCCTCCCAGCAACCATGAAAATTTGTCTAGTTCAGTTTAATAAAATTGTAAAAAATATATAAAATTATACAAAGAAACTTTATGAGAATCCACCTGTCAGTACTGTGCCAGCATTGAACTTCATGAGGTTTTTTTTATCAATATAGGGAAAGAGGAAAGTGTAGAGCCAAAGAGATGAATACTTCAACAATAAAAATTAAAAAATTTTCTGATTTAAAATAATTATCAAGAAAAATGAAAGGACAAATAATCCAACTTAAAACTGGATAAAGAATATGAATAAACATTTCTCCAAGAAGATGTATGAATGGTCAATAAGCAGAAGAAAAGAACTTCAACATCATTAGTCATCAGGGAAATGAAAATTAAAACCACAATGAGGTAACTTTTCAAACCCATTAGGATGGCTAGGATTAAAAAGTCAGATAATAACAAGTGTTGGCAACAATGTGGAGAAATCAGAACTGCTGGGGGGAATGTAAAATGGTGCATACACTAGAAAATAGTCTGGGAGTTCTTCAAATGACTAAACAAAGTTACCTTATGACCCAACAGTTTAATTCCTAGGTATATACCAAAAATAAATGAAAACATATGTATACACAAAAACTTGCATATTAATGTTTATAGGAGCATTATTTATAATAACCAAAAGGTAGAAAGAGGCCAGATGCCCATCAACTGATGAATGTGTAAACAAAATGAGGTACATCAGTAGAATGAAGTCGTATTCAGGCATGGAAAGGAATGGAGTACTTACACGTGCTGCAACTTGGATGAACCCTGAAAACATTATGCTAAGTAAAAGAAGCCAGTCAGAAAAGTCCACATATGATATAATCTATTATATAATTTCATTCATATGAATTTCCAGAAGAGGGAAATCTATAAACATAAAAAATTGATTAGTGGTTACTCAGATCTGTGTAGTAGTCCGTTTTCATCCTGCTAATAAAGACATACGGAAGGCTGGGTGATTTATAAAGGAAAGAAGTTTAATTGACTCACAGTTCAGCATGGCTGGGAAGGCCTCAGGAAACACAGCCACGGGAGAAGGGGAAGCAAACACATCCTTCACAAGGTGGCAGCAAGGAGAAGAACGAGAGTGAAGTGGAGGGAAAGTCCCTATTAAACTATCAGATTTCATGAGAACTCACTCACTATCATGAGAATAGTATGGGGAAACTGGAAACCACCCCCATGATTCAATTATCTCCACCTGGTCCTGCCCTTGACACATGGGCATTATTACAATTCAAGATGAGATTTTGGGTGGCGATACAGCCAAACCATATCAGTCTTGGAGAAGATTGATAACTAAAAGGTGATAGCTAAAAAGTTCTTTTTGACTTGATGAAAATGTTCTTTAAATGACTGTAGTTATTTTTCACATATCTGTATATGTAATGAAAACCTTTAAATGCATACTTTAGAGAATTGTATGTTACATAAATTATATCTCAGTTGAGCTATTTTAAAAGGAATGCCATATATATGAAATCTTAAAAAAAATCAAGAAGGATATTTAATTTGGAGTAAAAAAAAAGAATGAAGCAACACACTGAATGCTATTTAGTGTAAAGAGAATAGTCTCTGGCATCTGAAATAAAGAGTAATGTGAACTCTCCTGATCACTAGCTCTATCACTTTAACCACCAGAGGCTATTTTCTCATTTTGATAATAGGAGATATCATCACCTACTTAAAGTTTTGGTATTAATTGAGAAAATGTGTGAATATCATTTGCACAATACCTAGCACACAGAAAGCTCTCCAAAGATGTGTTAATATCCAATTCTACCTCCCCATTCTGTTACAGTGGTTATGGTATTATATACACAGGAGCAACAACTTCTGCCAAATAGGGCCTAAAAATGTTTCCAAAGGGAAAACTCTGAGATGGGTTGAAAAATGCCAAGCAGTTTACCAAGACATAATGGCCAGGGTCGAGGGTCAAGCAGATAAAAAGTTGAGCAAAAATAGCTTATTTCTCCTGTGGCACTGGGGTGATAGTGTATGATAGGTACGCAAAGTTGTACATTTCAATTTTAGAGGCAAGTAAACTGAGATTTAGGATGGTGAAGGATGAGATCAAATTGACACAACTGCTACGAGACAGAGGTGAGGAATAACCACAGATCCACATCTGGAGCATCTGTAAAGTGAAAAATAGAACTTCAGTTTTTCTTCAAAGCTTCTGCAGGTAGAAACAGTTGTCATTCATGACCCAGAGCCCCCGATACCCAATTCAGGAGTTACTCCATTCCAGTTAGGATGAGTGGTCTTCACTCTGCATTCTCTCATAGACATTGCTGCTATTTCCTGGGTGATACAGTGAAGCTCAGAGCAGGAACTGTGTCTAATTCAATATCCAGCAAGACAAAAATATTCATGATCAGAATAAAATTCAAGTAAAATGTATTCAATTGCAGAAGGTATAATAATAAATCTTGAGTGTTTTTGAGCCAAAAGCAGCTCCAAGAAGTCTTAAAAAACAAATAATTAAAAAAAAAAAAAAAAGACTAGCTGACGCTTCAGAAAATCAGGATTATTTCCAAATATTTTGGACCTAAAAAAGTAGTTTCTGATGCATTTAGAGAGGTAAGGAATGAAAAACAAGAGTTTGTATCAAACATTTATTTGGATATGTAATGCAAAGATTTCTTTTGCTACAGCATAATATTGTAATTCCCCTCCTGTGACTACTCAAAATAGAAAATTCTGCAGCAATTCCAAGAGAATCTCCGGTATAATAAATAGATGATGCCCTGTGCTTGCTTTTGTAAGAGCACTTAATGATAGTACTTCAGTTTGTCCCTCTCTATTGTCATAAAAACATATTTCAAACCTTTTTGGAGTGAAATGTTCAAAGATACCTAACATCTTGATGCGAACATATTTAAAATTCATTCACTGTAATACCCAATAATAATGACATCCAAGCACAAGGTCACAAAAGGATCTATACAAGCTTTCTGTAAGTTTATTTCACAGTTTCCAAATACATCCACAGATGAACAGTAGCAATAATTGTACTTAATGGAATATTAAAAGAACATTGTCCTTTACATATTCCAGTACTGTGACTTCAAATATGCTATATGTATGCATTTTAGGAAAATTGTGTACATGTGTGCATTTGTGTGTGTATGTGTGTGTACGCTACATGTTAGGGGATGGAATCTTTAGCTAGTTCACTTTCTCTGACTGGCTCTATGTTATCATTTTTTCTTGCCAATTCTTTATCCCTTTCTTCCAGTCTGATATGTATAGCCTCCAGTATTTGAAAATAAATTATATTTTAAACATGTATTTGTATCTTATATTCTGATATTATATTTCAGTGGAATACTCTCTTTATTTTATATTTAAATGTTAAATTGGGTTTCATCTGTCACAGATGTATTGGTGCCTTTCCTAGTCCCTTTTCCTGGACCAATGTTCCCAGTGTTCCCATTCCCTGCCTATTGTGTGTGGTGTGTGTGGCTGCTGGTAACTCACAGTCTGCTCGCTTCTCTGAAGAACTGTCCGCAGATAAATGGAGATATCCCAACCTGGTAGTTATAACCTTCATCCACCTGTGAAGCCAATGCCTGACTCATGGGGTATACCAGAGGCTATCTCCCTTGCCGAAAGACAAAAAAAAAACAAAAACAAAAACAAAACAACAAAAAAAACTTGTGATACAGATTACACTCCAGAGTCCTTCATGGGTAGAGCCAAGGATAGACTCAATCTGAGACTCTAAGACACCTTTGCTTTTTTCTTTTACTGTTTCTGTCCTCCTTCCTTCCCTCACAGATGTGTTTTTCTAAAAAGTAGCTCCTTCAATAAATCATTTTGTACCCATGTTCCTGTCTCAGCCTCTGATTCTGGGAAAACTAACCTTAGTCACAATCTCTCTATATGACTATTTCTATCGACATGTATTTTAATGTGCTTATTGAAACTTTATTCTAGGGCCAAGAACTGTATTAAAGAGGTTTCAGTTAGGTTTAATCAACTGAAGAAAAAAAGGCAAAATAATTTTGGAAACAGATCAGAATATGTGAAATATTCAAAAAAAAAAAAAAAGGAGAAACACCTGTTCAATCAACATGAATTAGAAGAAAAGTGAGGGCCAGGAGTGATGGCTCACGCCTGTAATCGCAGCACTTTGGGAGGCCGAGGCGGGTGGATCACCAGGTCAGGAGATCGAGACCATCCTGGCTAACACAGTGAAACCCGGTCTCTACTAAAAATACAAAAAATCAGCCCAGCGTGGTGGCGGGCGCCTGTAGTCCCAGCTACTTGGGAAGCTGAGGCAGGAGAATGGCGTGAACCCAGGAGGCGGAGCTTGCAGTGAGCCAAGATGGCGCCACTGCACTCCAGCCTGGGCGACAGAGCGAGACTCCAGCTCAAAAAAAAAAAAAAAAAAAAAAAGTCTGATTTACTTCCATGCCATCTTTTCCTCTCCAAGTGAGTTACTTGGTTTTCAAGGATATTACATATGCTCTCTCTCTCTTTCTTGAGAAGAGTGTATGAACTTATTTCTAAGGGTGCCATGTTCTGCTAGAGTGAACAAAGAAAAACAGTTGAGACCCAGAACCAGCAGAATTTCTGCCATATTTTGTTGATCAAATCAAGTCTCAGGACAGCTGAAATTCAAGGGGTGGGGAAAAAGACCACCTCTTAATGGGAAAATGATTACACATATATAGAAGATCTTGCTGACAGTCATCTTTGCAGAATTTACAATATATA
Source organism: Pan troglodytes (assembly GCF_028858775.2). NCBI lineage: Eukaryota > Metazoa > Chordata > Mammalia > Primates > Hominidae > Pan > Pan troglodytes. Next base: position 39,149,862 of record NC_086015.1, read on the forward strand.
TTAAAATGTATTTTAAACATTTTTATTTTGGTAGATGGTAAACAAATGAATTAGAGGACCAAGAAAAGATCAGTCTTTAAACACCATAGTAATTCATCCTAGAGATAATGATACCTTTGTTTAGCATGATGGTAGTAGAGATGTGCTGAAGTGAACTGATTGTAAAAATATTTAGCAAGTAGAATCAGCAGTACTTGAGAAAATTTTAAATGCATTTGGTAAAAAGATAAAAATTTATTTAAAAGATATATATTATTTAAAACAGGATTATATAAATGTCAACTTTTTCTCATTGGCTCCGAATAACATTAGTGCATTGTTAACAGATGGGATTACACTGAATCACTCCATTCCCAGAGGAAATTATTAGATTTAGCAAAAGTATAAATTAGTGTTACTTTAAGAAGAAAATTGGTGAGTATCAATAAAAAATGAAAATGCACATGCATATTGACCTATTAAGTTTACTTTTAGTCATATGCCCCAGAGAAACACCATCCTTCACTTGTACACAGAATAGAATGTATAAATGTGTTCTTGGGATGCTATCTATAAAATAAAACCAATGAAAATCACTTAAATATCCTTCAATAGAATATTGGATAAATAAATTACACTACACTGACATGAAATATTCTTCAATCATCAGAGGAAGTGCATTTATGCAAACTGTTGTGACAAATTTTTGGAACCAATGACATTTTAAGTGAAAAAATAAGTTGCAAAAATCTTTATAGTATATATTTGCCTTTATGACAAATATTATTTATACACCCAGTAGATGTTACTAGAAGCTCAGAAATGATATATGCTAAAAGAGTGTGACAAAGTTAAAAGTGGGATTTTATTTTCCACCTTATATATTTTTAAAACTTATGAATAATAGAATTTGTAAACTTGAAAACAATATAAAAGAAAAGAGAATTTCTAAGCATTTTAATTTAAAATAAAATTATTTTTTGAAATTTCTGAAGCATCCTGATGCATGCTCCTTGGATGTATTAACTATCCTTAGTCCAAAATTTATTTTCTCTAGCCTTTTAATAATGTTGTCCACATCTTGCATTAATGATTACAAAATTATTTCCTATATGTACATCATTGGTGATATAGGTGAAAAGTTGAATGATCTATTTGACTTTATGAACAGATTTAGTAAGCTAATATTCAGACTTGGAGTTCCCAAGTTTACTTCTATTTCAAGTTAACGAGATTATATACCTGATAATTACTGTCATTCAGGGCTTCCTTCACCATTACTGAAAGCTAATTTAAAGGTATGAATTACTCTTCCTCTACTGTGAGGCAGTAAGAAAGGTAGACCCTATTTTTTAAAAAAATCACTTGAAGCTTTCTTTTTAAACACTTTCCAATTTATCTAGACATGTGTCAGTGGAAATTTAATTGTGCCCACTTGCTTTGTGAAAGTAGAGAGGCCACCTATTTATTTTATAGAAAATCATTCTTAAATGTTATTATGTGAATAGCCTCACACTAAGCTCTCATTTTAGATAGGAGTGCTGAACTCTATTAGTTAAGTGCATTTCATAAAAGAGTTGCAAATCTTTGGGGGAAAACTAATCACCAGAAACTGTTACAAAAGATAACACTGGAATTTTGTATTTTGATATATCATCAGTAATTCTTGCCAAAGGAATATATTTATATATGTCACAAAATTTGCTTAGTAATGCTGAGTCTAGGCATCAGGTTCAACATTCTGAAAGTTTAAAAATTCCATATTGTTGATTACATTGTCATTTTATTTTATTTTTTTAAATTTTTTTTTTATTATACTTTAAGTTTTAGGGTACATGTGCACAACATGCAGGTTTGTTACATATGTATACATGTGCCATGTTGGTGTGCTGCACCCATTAACTCCCCATTTAACATTAGGTATATCTCCTAATGCTATCCCTTCCCCCTCCCCCCACCTCACTACATTGTCATTTTAATAGATTTTTTTTTTTTTAACAAATTCTACTGTAGCTAGACTGTTTTGGCTAATAATATTTTTATGATTCAGGAATATACATTATAACAATCCACTCAACAAGTTTATTATTAAGTCATTAATAAGTGATTAGTAAGATTGGTTTATTTTATTTTATGAGACAGAAGAAAAAATATGTCAAGCATAATGACGCTCCTTTAGGACAGGGCAATTAAAAACAATAGAAGTAGGCATTAATCAAATGTTAAACTATGAGATTTTTTTAAATAAAGTCTGTATAAAGCAATTGAAATGAGGTCTTTATAGAAGCATTCCCCAAAGTAAATTTATTAGGTTTTTATGGAAAAATTATATGTGAAAGAGAGCTCCAGAAGTCCAATTTTAGTTACAAGAACTTGGATTAATAAAGTTAAACAGGGTATAAGAGATCCTTTAATGAAAAAGTACACAGTATGTGACTACTCCAAAATACTGGAAATGATTCAAGAAGGGGTCATGCCAAAACTCTATAAATGCAAAAATATTTTCTACAGAGAATTATTTGAAAACAAAAATTGGGAATCACAGGTAGATAAATAGATATATTAAATAAGAGATAAATTGGACTCCCGAATAAGTTTAAATAATATAACCTTAAGAATTGTTTTAAATTAAGGCTTGATATAACAAAGTAGCAAAAGTAAATCAGGAAATAAAGCCACAGAAAACAATATTCTCATTTGAAAACATTTATCATTGCATTAATCAATGGTCACATGCAGTTTTATATTATAAACTTACTTAAAATTTTTGTAGCAAGAATATAGCTAATATGTTGCTTCCTTTCCTCTTTCAAGTAAAAATCAGGTTTCTCTGCTTACACTGATTTCCAGAAAACTTAGAATTAGATTTAATATTCAACTGCGTTTACAAGATTTACTCAGGATGTGACTGCATTTTACTTGTCTTTCTACAATATGAATCAGACTTTTACATGTATATGAAAAAGGATATATTAACTATTATTAGTCCAAAAGGTGTATGTGTTGAGGGCATGTACAACACACCTGCTATATACATTTACAGTGTAAATCACTACTCATTTTTTTCTTCTATGATGATTAAAACTACAATTTAATCATTCAAGAACAAGTAATATGAAATACTGTCTACACAATTATAACACAATTATTTTAGTCTTAATGTTATTTGATATTTGCTATGCATTTTGGCAGTGAAAACAGGTTTTTTTCAGAGCAATTATGGGGCAAAATATATTGGGGAATCCCAGCTTTAAGGATATTCAATTCTAGATAGTAGAATGCAACCTCTAAGCAGTTGAAGGAGCAAAACTGAAATATTAAACTATATTATCTTGTAGTCCCTTCCATGTTAAATGAAAACAAATAAAATGAGTAAACTTACTTCATACCCATTTCAAGCATTAAGAAGTAAAACATAAAAGCCATGATAAAAGTCCAATGCTGCGGTAAGATAGCATTGAAAAATAAGTCTTAAATTAAGGAGAAATACTCTGATATGGGATGGTGAAAACCATCACCCTATCCACTCCTTTGATGCCACCATCCCATTACTCAGCATCAGTGTTTGAGAAAGGCTTAATCCTAGAGTTTTCATATTGAGAGTTGTAGCTCCAGAATAAGGAATTTTATCTTTTTTGGTATTCAGAGAGAAGGAATTAATTAAATATAAAATATTTACTTATTTTAAAGCAAATAAAGGAAATGTGAGAGACTATAGTAAAATTTTAAAATTTCTAATTGGTGATGGGATTCAGAACACACTACCCCTAAATACAGCACCTTGACATACTGAATATTTTAAGCTAAAGAAATCTGAGTCACTAGCCAGCTTCCCCACCCAGCTCAGGTGTTCTCCTTAAGCATCCTCCAGCCTGGCAGACAAGTATAGGCCATCAATTGTCCATGGAGACAGCATTTGGTTTCACTCAGATCCAGAGGCTGAGCTGTGACACAGCAAAGCCTTTTTGTTCTATTTAAGGCTATCCTAGATCTGGAAACAAGCCTAAGTCCATGCATATCTGTGAAGCAGAGGCTCTGGCCTACCAAAAGTGGCTGATCAGCAGCTGCAGAGACCCTGCCTACATAGAGGCAATCACAGACCCAAGCCAGCTGCTACACCTGACCACAGAGTCCTGCCAGTAGTCTCTTCAGACCACAGAGCACAAGAAAATTTATAGCAATGAAGGCATACACACACACACACATATACATACACATATATGTATATATACACATATATATCTCAGTGGAATTACACACACACACACACACACACACAGATATATCTCAAATAAGCCAACAAATGTTATACCTCAAAGTTCTAGAAAAATAAACTAAGCCCAAAGTTAGCAGAAGGAAGAAAATAACAAAGATTAGAGCAAATATTTTAAAAAAATACAGAATAGAAAAAAAAAGTAAAAATTATTTTTCTGAAAAAATAAATAAAATCAAGAAACCCTTAGCTAGGCTAACTAGGAAAATAAAGAGAAAATATGCAAATAAATAAAATCAGAAATGAGAGAGGAGACATTACAATTAATCCAACAGAAATACTAAGGATCATAAGAAAGTACTATGAACAATTATTTTAAAAGTATGCCAACAAATTTAATAATCTAAAAGAAATTAATATATTCCTAAACATAGACAGCCTACCAAAACTGAGTCATGATGAAATAGAAAATCTGAACAGGCCAATCATGTGTAAGGACATTGAATCAGTTATAGAAAGTCTGCAATCAAAGAAAAACCTAGGGTTGGAAAATTTCACTGCTGAATTGTACCAAACATTAAAAAAAACTGATGATAATTCTTGTCAAATTATTCCAAAAAATAAAATAGGGGGAATATTTTCAAACTCACTTTCTGAGGCCAGCATTAGTCTGATACAAAAGCCAGAGAAGGACAATAGAAGAAAAGAAACCCATAGGCCAATATTTCTAATGTATATAGGTGCAAAAATTCTAAATAAAATATTAACATACTAAACTAAAAAACACAACAAAAGAATAATTCATAACGTTCAAGTAGGATTTATTTTTGGGATTTATTTTTCGGATTTAAGGATGGTTCAACATACACAAATTCATTTTCTGAGGTTATATATAAATAAGTAAATGTGATGTACCATATTAACCAAATGAAGGATAAAAACTATGTGATCATCTTAATAAATTTTAAAAAAGCATAACACCCTTTCATGATAAATACTCTCAAAAGATCAAGTATAGAAGGAATGTAACTGAATACAAGATGGCCATATATAACAAGACGATAGTTAAAAACGTACTCAATGGTAGAAAGTTGAAAGCTTTTTTTGTAATATCAGGAACAAGGCAAAGATGTCCTCTCTCACTACTTTTTAACAATATTGTATTGGAGTCCTAGCCAGAGTAATTATTCAAGAGAAAAAAATAAATGGTATCCTAATAGGAAAGGGAAAAGCACAGTTGTCTCTATTTGCTGGCTATATGATCTTATATATAGAAAACTCTAAAGACTTCACCAAAAGAAAAAAAAAACTGTTGGAAAAAAAAAACCTGATAAACTCATAAACAAATTCAGTAAAGCTGCAGGATACAGAGTCAACATACAAAAATTAGTAGTGTTTCTATAAGTAACAGCAAGATATCCCAAAAGCAACTTAAGATAACAATCCCATTTACAACAGCAACAATAACAAAAACACACATACATGTAAATGTAACCAAGATGAAAGACATGTCTACTGAGAACTATAAAACACTGACAAAAGAAATTGAAAAAGAAAAATAAATAAAAATATAACATATTCATTGATTGGAAGAATAACTATTGTTAAAATTTTCCTACTGTCTAGTCTACAGATCCAATGCAAGCCCTGTGAAAATTCCAATGACATTTTTCACAGAGATAGAAAAAACAATGTTTAAATTTGTATGAAACTACAAAAGACCCCAAATAGTCAAAACAATCTTGAGCAAAAAGAACAAGCTAGAGGCATCACATTCTTTAATTTCAAAATGTAAAGCAATTGTAATCAAAACAGCATGGTATTGGCCTAAAAACAGAAACACAGGTCAATTGAATGTGATAGAAAGCCCAGAAATAAATCTATACATTTATAGTCACTTGATTTTTGAGAAAGATGCCCAGAATATGCAAAGGGGTAAGGACAGTCTCTTCAATAAATGGTGTTGGGGAAACTTGATATCCACATACAGAAGAATAAAATTAGATTCTTATCTCACAATATATTTAAAAAACTCAAAATAGATTAAAGACTTAAATATAAGATGTAAAACTGTAAAACAGCTAGAAGAAAACATAGGAGAACTCCAGGACATTGTTCTGGGTGATTATTTTAAAAATATGATCCTGAAAGCACAGGCAACAAAAACACATACAAACAAACTGGATTGCATCAAACTAAAAAGCTTCTGCACAGCAAAGGAAACAATGCGATGAAGAGACAACCCACAGAATAAGAGAAAATATTTGCAAACCATATGTATAATGAGTTAATATCCAAAATGTATAAGAAACACAAACACTTCAATGCAAGGAAATAGCCCAATTAAAAAATAGGCAAGAAACTTGAGCAGACATTTTTCAAAAGAAGACATACAAATAGCCAATAGGCACATGAAAATATGCTCAGCATCAGTAATAATTAGAATAATGCAAATTAAAACCATTTTATTAGAATGGCTTTTATCAAAAAGATGAAAGAGAAGTGTTGGTGAAATGCAGGTAAAAGGGAACTCATACATTCATAGTGGGAATGAAAATTAGTATAACTATTATGGAAAATAGTATGGAGGATCTTCCAAAAACTAAAATTAGAACTACTATATGATCAGCAGTCCCACTACTGGGTACATAGACAAAAAATTTAAAATCAGTATGTCCAAGGGATAGCTACATTCCCAAGTTCATTGCAGCAATATTTACAATGGCCAAGATATGAAATCTACCTAGGTATCTATTAACAGATAAATGAATAAAGAAAATGTGGTATATCTACACAAGGGAATACTATTCAGTCTTAAAAAAGAAGAAAATCTTGTCATTCATGATAACATTAATGTACGTAGAGGACAGGTTATTTCATGCTAAATGAAGTAAGCCAGGCCCAGAGAGAACAAATACCACAAGATCACACTTGTATGTGGAACCTAAAACAGTTAAACTCATAGAGGTAAAGAGTAGAATGATGGTCACCAGAGGCTGGGTGAGGGAGGAAGGAAAGGAATGTGGGGTTGTAAATCAATGGGTACACAGTTTTAGAGAGAAGGGAGGAATAACATTTGAAATATATTGCACGGCAGAGTGACTATAGTTAACAATACTATTTCAAAATAACTAAGTAAATTTCAAATGTCTCACCACAAAAAATATGAGATGATAGATATGGTAATTAGCTTTATTTAATCATTTCACATATATCAAAACATCACATTGTATCTGATCTATATATAATTATTTGTTAATTAAAAAGAATATTAATAAAAATAATAAAATAGTAATAAATTTAATAAAGTCACAATCACTTTATTGGTAAATATAAAATAATTCTGAGAATAATTTAATAAGACAAATAAATACAGAGGTATACCATGTTTATAGATTGAAAAGCTATCAAAATTATATATAGGGGAGTTTAGTAAGTATTAACTTACATAATCACAATGTCCCACAATAGGCTGTCTGCAAGCTGAGGAGCAAGGAGAGCTGGTCCGAGTCCCAAAACTAAAGAATTTGGAGTCTGACGTTCGAGGGCAGGAAGAATCCAGCATGGGAGAAAAATGTGGGAAGATTTCCCTTCACCAGTGTTCTTCAGGAATGTCCTAGAAAGCGATTGTAATGCTGCAGCTGTTCACTTTGGAGTGGTGCCTGCATATCATGCAGAACCGTCTGTGAACCAGGCCCTAGTCTCCCTTTCCTCTGTCAACTGGTCATAGGCAGCTCCCCATGAGGCCATTGGTACAGGCTGGGGGAGAGAAGGCAGGGTGGCAGGAGTGGAGACCATGGGCATTTGAGCCACTTCCTCATGTAACTTACTTGTGCCTTCAGTACCTGCCCGGGTCTGATCACGTATATACCACTTCCATCTGATGATGGAATGCTGCTGCGCATGACCCACTTTCTGGCAGGATGGGTCAGAAAGCACCCAGTTCATGATAGGTACTTCAGGTCACATGGTGACTTGATGACCCATAGCCAAATGTTCAGTTTCCACCAAAACCCAGTAACAAGCCAAGGGCTGTCTCTGAAAAGGAGAGTATTTATCTGCAGAAGATGGCAGGCCTTGCTCCAAAATCCTAGAGGCCTCTTCTGTGATTCACCAATGGGGCCTGCCGAAGGCTCCAAATAACATCCCTATCTGCCACTGACACTTCAAGCACCATTGGATCTGCTGGGTCATATGGCCCAATTAGCAGAACAGCTTGCATAGCAGCCTGGACCTGTTCCAGAGCCTTCTCCTGTTCTGGACCCCACTCCTGGTACCAAAATCTGTATTAGTCAAGGTTCTCTTAGAGGGACAGAACTAATTTTATATATATATACACACACATATATATACGTATATACACACCCTATATGTGTACACATATATATGCACATATATATGTATATATATACTTGATCAAAAGATCAAGTATAGAAGGAATGTATGTATATATACATGCATATATGTGCATATATATGTATATATGTATATACATATATATGTATGTATATAAAGGGGAGTTTATTAAGTATTAACTTACACAACCACAAGGTCCCACAATAGGCTGTCTGAAAACTGAGGAGCAAGGAGAGCCAGTCAGTCTCCCCAGACTGAAGAACTTTGAGTCCAATGTTCAATGGCAGGAAGCATCCAGCACGGGAGAAAGATGTAGACTGAAAGGCTAGGCCCATCTCTCCTTTTCACGTTTTTCTGCCTGCTTTATATTCACTGGAAACCGATTAGATTGTGCCCACCAGATTAAGGGTGAATCTACCTTCCCCAGCCCACTGACTCAAATGTTAATCTCTTTGGCAACACCCACACAGATACACCCAGGATTAATACTTTGTATCCTTCAATCCAATCAAGTTGATACTCAGTATTAACTATCACAATCCTGGTACCAAAACTTGGCAGAAGTACAACAAAAAAAGAAAACTTTAGGCCAAAATCCTTGATGAACATCGATGTAAAAATCCTCAACCAAATATTGGCAAACTGAATCCAGCAGCACATCAAGAAACTTATCCCCCACGATCAAGTTTCTTCATCCCTGAGATGCAAGGTTGGTTCAACATATGCCAATCAATAAGTGTGATTCATCAGATAAACAGAACTAAGGACAAAGGCACATGATTATCTCAGTAGATGCAGAAAAGCTTTTGATAAAATTCAACATCTACATGTTAAAAACTCTCAATAAACTAGGTATTGAAGGAACACACCTCAAAATAATAAGAGACATATATGACAGACCCACAGCCAATATCGTACTGAATGGGGAAAAGCATTCCCCTTGAATACTGGCACAAGACAAGGATGCTGTCTCTCACCACTCCTGTTCAACATAGTATTGGAGGTCCTGGCTGGCGAAATCGGGTAAGAGAAAGAAATAAAGGGCATTCAAATAATAAACGAGGAAGTTAAATTATCCCTGTTTTTAGATGACATGATCCTACATCTAGGAAACCCCATTGTCTCAGCCCAAAAGCTTTTATAAAAAAACCAAACGGCAAACCAATGACCTAAGTATCCAACTAAAGATGATGAAACACATAAAACAAAAAGAAATTTTAAAAACCTAAATGATTGACAAATACAAAGCAAGACTACTTAATCTGAAAACAGTATAAATAATATATAATAATGCAAGCAAAATATAATTTAATTTTAAATGTATAGAACTTGAAATTATTTACTAATACTGTAAATAACATCATTGCAATATGTTTACAATTTAGTTAAATTGGACAATTACTTAGTAATGTATAAATTCATAAATTGGATCTAAGAAAAAAAGTAAAACCTGAAAAGGCTTTTATTTCTAGATACGACTTGGAGAAGACAGTGCTTCTGTTGCAGCAACTAGCAAATGCTCAATATATTACACACACTCACAGGAACATCCATATTTAAATATATCAGAGTGCTTTGGAAGCAGAAAAGTTCCAGACAGGGGAGAAGTTGTTTTTTGTAAGTCAAAGGATGGCCAGCAGATTTCTTCCTGAAGGCATTTGCAGATTCTGGTTTTTGGCTAAGAATCAGTTTTAACTTTGGCAAGTGCCTCTTCTGGAAAAAATATAAATCAGCGAAGCATTTGGTCATTATGCAGGGCTGGAGTGACAATCTGGATACTCAAAGGGCCCAAGAGCATGGCTATTTTTTTCTAGTGAATATGTGTTAAATTATGAGGTATTATGGAGTTCTTGGGAACTTGAGTGAAAGCTTCTAGAAGACACAGTAGAATCTCCTTCAGTCTCAGGGAATTTAGAAGACCAAGGTTTGCCAGGAGTGAGGGCTTGTGTCAAGTACACGTCAGGTTTCTCGTTTAAAACTGTATTCAATTAGGTTTATCAGAAGCATAACCAGAGGCAGACGATCTTGTGAAAGTGATCTGTTTGGGGGATAGGTTGCTCTCATGAGACGGGAAATGAGAGAAACACCATGGAAGACAGGGAGAATGTTCCCCTCCACTCCTGCAGGCATAGACAGCAACTGATGAGTAATTGATATGAGAGTGCAAACAGCAGACCCCTCAACTCAAGGTGGGACAGCTCTGTAGTACAACTTATGCACCAGAGCTCCTGTGGGATCAGGCTGAAGCAGATTCCAGTCATGAACATATCTAACCCTGCAGGATTGAGGGGTGCATTCTCCATGTCTTCTATTCCTATGGTAGTTCTCTGGGGTTAGAGGAAGCTCTGAGCCTTTAGCAAACTCTCAGCAGCTGGGTGGTGGGGAGGCACTGGTCTTATAGAGGGGATCTTCAGAGAACATAATACCATCCACTAGAAACAGTTAACAGCTTTTCTATGTGTTCTCTTCTTTAGTGACAATAAGAAGATATTTATACATAAAAGCAATATTTTCTTTTTTCTAAGCCGTGGACGACCTTGAAAAAGCTCTCATATTTTCTATGCACTTCCTAAATCAAAGGCTGTAAGGAGATTCAAATGATGATCATAAAATTAATAGCCCCCAATGTAGAGGAAGGGTTGATATTACCGCCTAATTACACGTGAAAGTTCTCTTCCTTTTTTATGCTTAGGCAATGTATTAGCTTGATTTCACACTGCTGATAAAGACATACCTGAAACTGGGTAATTTACAAAAGGTTTAATTCAACTCAGTTCCACCTGGCTGCGGAGGCCTCACAATCATGGAAGAAGGCAAAAGGCACATCTTACATCGCAGCAGGCAAGAGAGAGAATGTACCAGAAGGGGAAACGTCAGATGCTTATAAAACCATCAGATATCATGAGCACTCACTCACTATCAGGAGAATGGTATGAGGGAAACCACCCCTATGATTCAATTATCTCCACCTGGCCCCACCCATCATACGTGGGGATGACTACAATTCAAGGTGAGATTTGGGTGGCGACACAGAGCCAAATCATATCATTCCTACTGGCCCCTCCCAAATCTCATGTCTTCACAATTCAAAACCATTCATGCCTTCTCAACAGTCCCCCAAAGTCTCAACTCATTCCAGCATTAACCCAAAAGTCCACAGTCCAAAGTCTCATCTGAGATAAGGCAAGTCCCTTCTGCCCATTAGCCTGTAATATCAAAAGCAAGCTAGTTACTTCCTAGATACAATGGGGGTAAACACAGCCATTCCAAATGGGAGAAATTGGCCAAAACAAAGGGCCTACAGGGCCCATGCAAGTCCAAAATTCAGTGGGGCAGTCAAATCTTAAAGCTCCAAAATGATCTCCTTTGACTTTATTTCTCACAACCAGGTCACACTGATGCAAGAGGTGGGTTCCCATGGTCTTGGGCAGCTCTGCCCCCGTGGCAGAGTACAGCCTCCCTCCCAGGGTACAGCCTCCCTTCCAGCTGCTTTCACAGGCTGGCGTGGAGTGTCTGTGGCTTTTCCAGGCACATGGTGCAAGCTGCAGGTGGAACTACCTTTCTGGCGTCTGGAGAATGGTGGCCCTCTTCTCACAGCTCCACTAAGCAATGCCTTAGTGGGGACTCTGTGTGGGGGCCCTGACCCCACATTTTCCTTTTGCACTGCCCTAGCAGAGGTACTCCATAGAACCCTGCCCCAGCAGCAGATTTATGCCTGGGCATCCAGGCATCTCCATACATCTGAAATCTAGGTGGAGGTTCCCAAACCTGAATTCTTGACTTCTCTGCACTGGCAGGCCCAACACCACGTGGAAGCTGCCAAGACTTGGGCCTTTCAGACCTCTGAAGCCACGGCCCGAGCTATACCTTGGCCTCTTCTAGTCATGGCTGGAGCGCGCGGAACACAGGCCACCAGTTCCCTAGACTGCACACAGCCTGGCCCAGGAAACCATCCTCCAAGGCCTCTGGGCCTGTGATGGGAGGGGCTGCCATTAAGACCTCTGACATGCCCTGGAGACATTTTCCTCAGTGTCTTGGAGATTAACATTTGGCTCCTTGTTACTTATGCAAATTTCTGCAGCCAGTTTGAATTTCTCCCCAGAAAGTGGGATTTTCTTTTTTTTAATTGTAAATTTTTTATTATTATACTTTAAGTTCTAGGGTACATGTGCACAACGTGCAGGTTTGTTACACAGGTATACATGTGCCATGTTGGTGTGCTGCACCCATTAACTCTTTATTTACATTAGGTATATCTCCTAATGCTATCCCTCCCTCCTCCTCCCACCCCACGACAGGCCCTGGGGATTTTCTTTTCTATCACATTGTCAGGCTGTAAATTTTCCGAGCTTTTATACTGTTTCCCTTTTAAAATGGAATGCCTTTAACAGCATACAAGCCACCTCTTGAATGCTTTTCTGCTTAAAAATTTCTTCTGCCAGATATCCTAAATCATCTCTCTCAAGTTCAAAGTTCCACAGATCTCTAGGGCAGGGGCAAAACGCTGCCTGTCTCTTTACTAAAACATAACAAGAATCACGTTTGCTCCAGTTCCCAACAAGTTTCTCATCTCCATCTGACCACCTCAGCCTGGACTTTATTGCTCATATTAATATCAGCATTTTTGTCAAAACCATTCAAGTCTCTGGGAAGTTCCAAAATTTCTGACATTTTTCTATCTTCTTCTGAGCCCTCCAAACTGTTCCAACATCTTCCTGTTACCCAGTTTCAGAGCTGCTTCCACATTTTTGGGTATCTTTTCAGCAACACCCTACTCTGCTGATACCAATTTACTGTATTAGTTCATTTTCACAAGGTTTATAAAGACATACCCGAGACTGGGTAATTTACAAAAGAAAGAGGTTTAATTCGACTCACAGTTCCATGTGGCTGGGGAGGCCTCACAATCATTGTGGAAGGCAAAAGGCAAGTCCTACATCGCAGCAGACAAGAGAGAGAATATACCAGCAGGGGAAATGCCAGAAGCTTATAAAACCATCAGAGCTCATGAGAACTCACTAACTATCACGAGAACAGTATGGGGGAAACTGGGCCCATGATTCAATTCTCTCCACCTGGCCCTGCCCTTGACACATGGGCATTATTACAATTCAAGGTGAGTTCTGAGTGGGAACACAGAGCCAAACCGTATCAGGCAAAAAAAGTTAAGTTTATACATAAACTATAAATTAATTACAAACACACCATGTCTTCAGCACGTCACCTGGTATTAACACTAATAATATGAGAAAGCTGACAAGATGGACATATTTCTGTGAGCAACTGTGAAGAAAATGTTCTTGTTGAGTTGTTTTGCTGCTCTTGGTTTTCAATAATATTGTTTTTGCTGGCAGAAATCGACTGTTGATTTGATTGCGGTAATGTCATTTCATGCACATTTCAAACTGTCTTACCCTCTTTTTTATTCAATAATTTCATTATGAATTACTTATTAAGTTTTTGGTATATATGTAGTATTATTCTAAGTATTCACCAACTTCCCCCACTACTAACTTTTCACACCAATATTTTGGTGGCACAGTCTCAAAGAATTGGATTTAAATAATAATTTATGAATTAAAGAGTTGAAAAGCATATCTGAATTTTCACAATGTAGAAATACACAGGTGTTTGTTTTAGCCTAGGAGGATCGGTGGTCTTCAAACTGATCCTGAGGAATAAGAAGCTGAGCAAGTTCAGGTCTTAGAGCAATTACATTTCTTTAGTTTTTCTTTTGTTCTCACAAAAACTGACCTGAAAACAACAGGAGGATTTTATGTGATTCTTGCTTTTACACATCCCATCTTGCTTTAGCTAACTGAAGTTCAATAAAAATAATTTTGCTTGAATTCCAACTATTTATTTAATGTCACGGAGCCTCTCAATTATATTTGTACTTAATAACTGTTTAGCCCAATGTATTTTACATAATGATTCAAAGGATTTATTACTAGAGTTTACCATATATGGAGTTTGGGCTCTTCATTTTGATATTGTTTCATTTAGTATAAAATAAGAAATTTGCATTGGAGACAACAGTTAAATTAATCTTTTGTGAAAAATATTATATTTCAATTTTTATTTATTAAGAACAGATTTAAATTTTCCATTCTCATCAAAATTATCTAGAACTACTACAAGCATGGATCCCTGATTAGGTGTTCTAAGTGATATTTCTCATCTAAAGTTTGCAGTCCCAGCTATGAGACTAGGCAAGTCCCTTTAGTGGTCTGACCATCAATATTCTCTATGGAAGGGACTGTTGGATGAGGTAAAAAGCTCTATCTAGTTTTAACACTTATTCTGCAGTGTTCTTCACATAATAGAAATTGGCATATGTTCAGGTACACATAACAGCAAATTCAATGAATTTTTCTTAATGAATACATCAATATATAAAACTAGAAGTTTTATATACTATACAACTGGAAGAGTTAGTGCACTTACAGGGTGACTCATTGTGTCAATCATATCATCAATAATTTGGTTTCTTCTGTGTCTCTTCTCGACCCAAACTTTCTGGCAAACCTCTGCAGAGGTGTCCAAGGGAGAAAATACTAGTCATGGGTTCTTAGTTTCTGTTTCTGGTTGGTCCAGTAAAGCCCCTTCCTCATCCCTCTCTTACCCTCATCACTAGAGAGAGAAACTAAAAATTGTGGCTTCAGGCTGTTAAAAGCCTAAAGCAAAACAGAACAACAACAACAACAAAATAAGGCGGGTTGGACAAGCTTGGAAGTATTTCTAATTGAAGTCTAGGAAGAGATAGCTTGACCTCTGCTAACTCTTTTAGGATAGCAAAAGTCTGTCTTTCCAAATCCACTATAATTTTTGCTATAGTTATTATTGGCCTAAACTGGATATATATTCATAACTGCATGAAAAAAAAAAAAACTTGTCTTCAGAAGAAAGGGACCTACCAAGGACTAAGAAGACTATATTTAAAAAAAAAAAAAAAACACACAAGAATGGATTAGAAAATTTCTCACCTATTTAAGATCAGATAATTTAAACATAAAAGAGAATACTGAGGCGATCTATTCTGGAAAAATACAGCATCATTTTTCCCTGCTCATCTCTTCTAAATACAACTAAATATTCTAGAAATAATTCAACTTTCAATGAAAAAAAGATTTTGAAAGCTGGAAAGAAGAAGGTGGACTGACTAAAACTCTACCTCAGGACTTGAGAACACCACCATGATCAGTTTCCTGGGTTTCCTTTTTATTTCCCATTTTATTTCCCATATGAGGCTCTAGAACCACCAGAAGACATAGAGAGAGAAAGAAAATAAAGTTTACTATCTCTGGGGTGGTGGGGGGAAAGGACCAGAGAAAAGCCCAACTAAGACCTAGTGGAAAGTCCAACCTTAGCACCACATCCAGGGTCAACACCTGATTTGACTATCTACCTGCAGAAACAGCTTCAAAGTCTCAATGGGGAGTTCAGATCTCCTGTCTTAACCCCCACTCCACAACTTGGGCAATGGCAGGTGGGCTGATCCACCCACAGTACAGTCATTAGCAATGGAACCCAGCTTTTCCCTGCTGTCTACTCAGGGGCATGAGACTCAGGCTTAGCAGCTCCTAAACCCTCACCACCATCCCCACATCACAGCGTGGCCCAGAGACAGCAGACAACAGACATACCAAGAATGGAGGAGGTGAAACCTCATATTATGATGATAAAATTGCTTTTTGCTTCATGTATATTGAGGCTTTGTTTTTATTCACTTATATTGTTATCACTTTCTGATAAAAATCTTATTATCATTTTGAAATGTCCCTCTTTATTTTTGATAATATTCTCAGTCTAGAAGTATACTTTATCTGATGCTAATAGAGCCAATTTTGTCTTATTTTTTTTAAATCATTTTCTTTTACCTAATATGTATCTTTATATTTAAAATGCATCTTTTCTAGACAACACATTACTGGATATTGTCTTCTTTTGCTTTTTTCCCCCAACTTTATTAAGAGATAGTGAATGATATGGTTTGGATCTGTGTCCCCACCCAATTCTCATGTCAAAATGTAATCCTCAAAATTGGAGGTAGGGCCTGGTGGGAGGTAATTGGATCATGAGAGGTCCTTCATGAATGGTGTAGTACCATCTCCTGGTGTTGTTTTCATGATACTGAGAGAGTTCTCATGAGATCTGGTTGTTTAAAAGTATTTAGCATCTCCCCCTTCTCCTCTTGCTCCTGTTCTGGCAATGTAAGATGACTGTAATTCCTCTTTGACTTCCGCCATGATTGGAAGCTTCCTGAGACCTCCCCAGAAGCAGAAACCGCTATACTTCCTATACAGCCTGCAGAACCATGAGGCAATTCAACTTCTTTCTGATGAATTATCCAGTCTCAGGTATTTCTATATAGCAGTATGAGAACAAACTAGTACTGTGGATAAACAAAAATTGTATATATTTATGGTGCACAACATGACATTTTAATATATGTATATAGAAGTTTTGAAATGATTAAAATAAGCTAATAAATGTATCCATCACCTTACATAGTTATCTTTTTTTGTGGTGAGAGTATTTAAGATCTACCCTTTTAGCAATTTACATGTATGCAACATATTATTGTTAACTATATTCTGGATCTTGTCTTCTTATACACTTTGAAAATCTCTGCCTTTAATTAAAATGTTTAGACCATTAATACACAATGTAATCATTTGTTTGGTGGGAATTGGGTCTATTTTCTTAGATTTCTCTATTTGTTCCCTTCCATTTTTGTCCCTCTGCTCCTCTTTTCTTAACTTCTTTTTGGGTATTTGAAATATTTTTATTACTTTATTTTAACCTATCTCTTGCCTTTTGGCTATAAGTCTTTATATTATTTCTTTATTGTTTTTCCCTAGGAACTAAAATACGTATTCCCAAACTTTCAAATTCCACAATCAGGTAATATTGTATCACTTTATAAATATATATATATATACAATAAAGGTCATTTTAGTTACCTGCTGCAATGTTTCATATTATATTGTCATATATCTTACGTTCACATACATTAAACATTCAAAAAGACAATTTTATAATTTTTGCTTTAAATAACCATATATATTTTAAAGAACTTGAAAAGAAAAAAAAGTATTTTATAATTACTCAGATATTTACCATATCTGATGTTCTTCTTTTTTTCTGTAGAGAATTTTTTTTTTTTTAGGGCAAAAGAAATGGAAAATAAAAGATTATTTGGCATGTTTAGCAACATGGAAAAATTAAACAGAGAGATAGTTTACAGGGCTGATGGACAGATGAAGACAGCCTAAGCCAGATAGTTAAACTAAAACTGAATGACAGGTTAGTGATCACTAAAGCCAGAACAAATAAAATTGTACAATAAGGTGATTTAGCACCAAACAATATTTACATCATTTTATTTGTCCTCTATGGCCACGGTAAAAAATTCCCACAAATTTGATGGCTCAAATTAACACACATCTTATTCTCTAACTTCTCTGGAAGTCAGAAGTCCAAATCAGTTTCTTCTTCTTTTTTTCCTCTTTTTTAACTTCTATTGTAAGTATGGGGATACATGTGCAGATTTGTTATATAGGTAAACTCATGTCATAGGGGTTTGTCGTACAGATTATTTTGTCACACAAGAACTGTGATAAGTCTAATATCCAATACTTATTTTTTCTGATTCTCTCTCTCCTTCCACCCTCTACCCTTTTAAGTAGGCTTTGGTGTCTATTGTTCCCTTCTTTGTGTCCATGACTTTTTCCCATTTAGCTTCTACTTATGAGAACATCTGGTATTTGGCTTTCTGTTCCTGCATTAGTGTGCTAAGGATAACAACCTCCAGTTCCATCCATGTTCCTGCAAAAGACATGATCTCATTCTTTTTCATGACAGCATCATATTCCATGATGTATATGTACCACATTTTCTTTATTCAATCTGTCATTGAGGGGCATTTAGGTTGATTCCATGTCTTCCTCTTGTTAATAGTGCTTCAGTGAACATTGATATGCATGTGTCTTTATGGTAGAACAATTTATATTCCTTTGGGTATATACCCAGGAATGGGATTGCTGGGTCAAACAATAGCTCTGCTTTTAGCTCTTTAAGGAATCACCACACTCTACAATGGTTGAACTAATGTACATTCTCTCCAGCAGTGTATAAGCATTTTCTTTGCTCTGCAACCCTGACAGCATCTGTTACTTTTTGACTTTTTGATAGATATTCTGACAGGTGTGAGATGGTATCCCATTGTGATTTTAATTTGCATTTCTCTAATAATCAGTGAAATTGAGCTTTTTAAATATACTTGTTGGCCACATGTATATCTTCTTTTGAGAAGTGTCTGTTATGTCCTTTGTTCACTTTTTAATGGGGTTGTTGTTTTTTCTTGAAATTTTAAGTTCCTAATAGATGCTGGTTATTAGACTTTTGTCAGATGCGTAGTTTGCAAATATTTTCTCCTATTCTGTAGGTTGTCTGTTTACTTCGTTGATAGTTTATTTTGCTGTGCAGAAGCTCTTCAGTTTAATTATATTCTATTTGGCAATTTTTGCTTTTTTTTGTGATTGCTCTCAGCATCTTCATCATGATATCTTTGCCCGTGCCTATGTCCAGAATGATATTGCCTAGGTTGTCTTCCAGGGTTTTTATAATTTTGTCTTTTACATTTAAGTCTTTAGTCCAACTTGAGTTTATTTTTGTATATGGTGTAATGAAGGGGTCCAGTTTCAATCTTCTACATATGACTAGCCAGTTATCCCAGCACCATTTATTGAATAGGGAATCATCTCCCCATTGCTTGTTTTTGTCAGTTTTGTCAAAGATCAGATGGCTTCAGGTATGTGGCCTTATTTCTGGGTGCTCTATTCTGTTTTATTGTCTATATGTCTGTTTTTGTACCAGTACCATGCTGTTTTGGTTATTGTGGACTTACAGTATAGTTTGAAGTCAGGTAATTGGAAGACTCTGGGTTTGTTCTTTTTCTTTAGGATTGTGTTGGCTATTTGAGCTCTTTTTTGCTTCCACATGAGTTTTTAAATAGTTTTCTCATTCTGTGAAGAATGTAATTGGTAGTTTGATAGGAACAGCATTGAATCTGTAAACTGCTTTGGATAATATGGCCATTCTTTCTTTCTATGAGCATGAAATGTTTTTCCATTTTTTTGTGTCATCTCTAATTTATTGAGAAATGTTTTGTAATTCTTACTGTAGAGATCTTTCACTTCTCTGATTCCTAGCTGTATTCCTAGATATTTTATTATTTTTGTGGCTATTGTGAATGGTGTTGTGTTTCTGATTTGGCTCTTGGCTTGGCTGTTATTGTTGTATAGGAATGTCAGTGATTTTTTTACATTGACTTTGTATCCTGAAACTTTGCTGAAGTTATCAGCTGAAGGAGCTTTTGGGCCAAGACTATGGGGTTTTCTAGATAAAGAATCATGTAGGACTAGGCAGAGTGGCTCATGTGTGTAATCCCATCACTTTGGGAGGCTAAGGCAGGCAGATCACTTGAGCTCAGGAGTTCAAGACCAGCCTGGCCAACATGGTGAAACCCTGTCTGTACTAAAAATACAAAGATAACCCAGTTGTGGTCGTGTACACCTGTAATCCCAGCTACTTTGGAGGTTGAGGCAGAAGAATCATTTGAACCCAGGAGGCGGATGTTGCAATGAGCTGAGATTGTGCCACTGCACTTCAGCCTGGGTGATACAGCAAGCCTCTGTTGCAAAAAAAAAAAAAAAAGTAAAAGATGAATCATGTCATCTGCAAACACGGATAGTGTGACTTCCTCTCTTCCTATTTGGATGCCTTTTATATCTTTGTCTTACCTGATTGCTCTGGTCAGGACTTCCAATACTATGTGGAATAGGAATGGTGAGAGATGGCATCCTTGTCTTGTGCCAGTTTACAAGGGGAATGCTTCCAGCTTTTGCTCATTCAGCACAATGTTGGCTGTATATTTGTCACAGATGACTCTGATTATTTTGAGGTATATTTCTTCAATGCCTTGTTTATTGAGATTTTTTAGCATGAAAGGATATTGAATTTTATTGAAAGGCTTTTCTGCATCTATTGAGATAATCATGTGGTTTTTATCTTTAGTTGTTTATGTGATGAATTACATTTATTGATTTGCATATGTTAAACCAACCTTGCATCCTGAAACACACGACTTCACATTTCTTGGAGATGGAACCCCAGCCCCAAGGGGCAAATGATAGTCACTCTACCACAGCCTCTATAGGAATCTACCCCTGTTACCTTCAGACTAACAATGGAGCAAAGACCCTAAGTGTCTTATCCATACCTCCAACAAGCTGCAGCTGACTCAAGAAGAGGACGCCAGTCCATTTCCTGTGGGTCTCACTCACTCCCTCTGCTCATCACCAGGCAGGGAAACCCCTGGATTATGCCCACAGCACAGACCACCCACCTTGGGCTGATCACACTGAACAATTGCTGACCTTCATCTCTTTGGAGTGGAGCCCCCAGGAAACAGGCAGAAGACCCTTAGCCATAACCACTACCAAAGTCCCTTCCTCTACTGCCTCCAGGTTGGGGAGGAAATGTAAACCCTGAGATCACCCCAGAGCCATGATGGGCCTCCTAGGAGTACTAAGCCATGATCTACAGCCAGAACTCAGGGGGGAGAGGGGCCCATACTTTCAGAGCAATGAGAGCTGAAACTGTGAGGAAATATAGGGGAGCCACGCAACTGAGCAAGAGGCCACCTACTGACCACTATGGCTAAGCAGCGCTTCCTGGATAGATAATACCCCAAAGTTTCAACATCAAAAATACCTCACTAACATACACCCCTGTGAAACCAAAGACAAGAAACCAGCTACAAATAAAGACCCTGCACACAGCCTCAGCTCTGTGAAAACATCCAAAAAAGAAGTCTACTGACTATTCAGTCTATACTGCAGTTAAAGGAACACTTACACACAGAGATGAGAGAGAACGAACACAAGAACTCCAGATACTCAAATGGCCAGAGAGTCTTATGTTCTCCAAACAAATGCACTAGTTATCCAACAAAAGTTCTTAACCAGGCTGAGTTGACTGAAATTGCAGAAAAAGGATTCAGAATATGGATAGGAATGAAGATCTTTGAGACTAAGGAGAATGGCAAAACCCAATCTAAGGAAACTAAGAATCACAATAAAACAATACAAGAGCTGAAGGATGAAATAGCTAGTGTAAAAAAGAGGATAACGAATGTGACAGAGCTGAAAAACACATTAAAAAATTTCACAATGCAATCACAAGTATTAACAGTGGAATAGGCCAAGCTGAGAAAAGAATCTCAGAACTTGAAAACTGGCTCTCTGAAATAAGACATCCAGACAAAAATAAAGAAAAAGAATAAAAACGAATGAATAAAACCTTTGACAAATATGGGGTTATATAAAGAGGTGAAATCTATGAATCATTGGCATCCCTATAGGAGACAAAGACAAAGCAAACAACTTTGAAAACATGTTTTAGGATATCATCCATTAAAATTTCCTCAACCTTGCTAGAAAGGCCAACAGTAAAATTCAGAAAATACAGAGAATCCCTAAAAGATTCTACACAAGAAGTTCATCCTCAAGACACATAATCATCAGATTTTCCAAGGTCAAAATAAGGAATGTTAATAGTAGCTAGAGAAGAAGGACAGGTTACACACAAAAAGAACCCCATGAGGCTAACACTGGGTATCTCAGCAGAAACTCCACAAGCTAGAAGACACTGGGGACCTACATTCAACATTCATAAAGAAAAAATTTTCAATCAAGAATTTCATATCGAGCCAAACTAAGCTTTCTAAGTAAAGGAAAAATAAGATCCTTTTCAGATAAGCAAATGCTGAGGGAGTTTGTTACCACGAGACCTACCTTAAAAGAAATCTTGAAAGAAGCACTAAATATAGAAAGGAAAACCATTACCAGCAAATTCAAAAACACACTTGAGTACACAAATCAGTGCTATAAAGCAATCACACCAAAAAAGCCAGCATAATAACCAGCTTAAGTACACGAATCAGTGCTATAAAGCAACCACACAAAAAAAAGCCAGCATAATAACCAGCTAACAACACAATGACAGGTTCAAATCAATACATATCAATACTACTCTTGAATGTAACTGGGCTAAATGCCCCATTTAAAAGGCAAAGAGTGGCAAGATCTAATGGTATGCTATCTTCAAAACACCCATCTCACATACAATGACACACGTAGGTTCTGATGTTCTTAATTTGTCATCATTTTTTCCTAAAAATCCGTATTTCTGTTTGGTACAATTTCTCTTCTGCCCAAAGAATTACTTTTAGCATTTATTTCTTCTCAAGATATAAATCCTCTGGCTAAAATTTTTAAATTTATTTTTATCTGAAAATGTCTTTAACTGGCCTTTATTTCTGAAATATATTTTTACTGGACATAAATTTCTGACTTACCAGTTTTTTCTTTTTTCTTTCGACACTTTAAAGTTTGTGTTCCACTGTCTTCTTGCCACCATAATTTGCCATGAGACATAGGGGGTCATTAGAAATGGTGCTTTCTTGTATATAATATGTAATTTTTTTCTACTTGCATATAAGAATTTTTTTATTTCTTGGTTTTTAAAAGTTTACCATAAATGTAGGCTTTTAAAAGCTATATTTATTTATTCTCTTTGGATTTTACTGAAATTCATGAGTTTGAAAATTAATGTCTCAAAAAAATTGGAGAGTTTTTGACCAATATTTCTTCAAATATGTTTGTTCTGCTCTCTTTCTCTTTTCTGTTTCTGGTACAAAAATTACACATACGTTAAACCATTAATGTTGCCTTCAGTAGTCAGCAGCTCCATTTATTCATTTTCAATATTTTCTACTTTATCTTTTTTGCAGATTGGGTAATTTTCATGGATTATCTTTTCTTGTCTATGTTCTACTGTTAAGCCCAGTGGAGATTTTATTAAATATATTTTATTTTTTCATTTTAAAACTTACATTTCACACATTTTCATGTTTTATGTTTCTTTGCTGAGATTTCTTATGTTTTTATTCATTTTGAGTGCATTTATCTTTACTTCACTGATCACTGCTTTTGATTCATTGACTAACAATTCCAGCATTTAGATTATTTTGTGGTTGCACTCCTCTGTCTTTTCTATTGAGAATGGGTCACATACATTTCCCTTATTCTTTGTATGTTGAGTAATTTTTTGTGTTTTTCTAGGATATTATGAATGTTCTGCTGTGGAGAATCCAAATTCTGTTATACTCTATTAAACAATGTTGATTTATTTTAGATTGTTGTTTTTGTGGGTAATTGATTTGTTTTCATTCCAGCTTCAAGTTTTGTCTCCTGAGTCACAATTAAATTCTCAGTTCTGATCATTTAGTCTTTAAAGGATGCTTTGAGCCTGCCTTGCACATGCATCATTCAGTCGACATTCAGGTATTTGGACATATTTTATGCACATAATTTACGGATCCCCTTCTTCAGTTCTTCCCCCTGAAATAACATATCGTTTTCCAATATTTGTGATTGCTTTTTGATATTTCTTCTTGTTTTTCAGGTGAGAGAGACAGCATGATGCTCATTAATGCCCCAGCAACTTTTTGCACTACTAAGTGCCTCCTATTCTTCAAGTAAAACCTATAGAAACTGGAAAATCACTTTGTGCCACTCCCTTTATTCAAGTGTCACCTTTCTACAATATTTACTTTCTTTTTACACTTTCCAGAACTTTCTAGTAGTTTTAAGAATATTTTTATAGACTTTGAACATCTGGTTTATTTTGAACATGTAAAGAGCTTGAAAGTTATTTTTCAAACCTGTCAATAAGAAAAAGCTGGAAAAACTAAAAATCAACACATTTTCCTGGACCCAGCAGAGAAGTAAAGATGCAGTAAGTATCCTAAATCTGGAGACATGGGCATATTTAAAGAGAAACAGGAAGCAAATTTACTTACGAAGAGGAGAAGCTGCTAGAGCCATGAACTGGTGGGAATACTTAAATTATAATTTTGATGAATATTTGTTGGCTGACGGTAGACTAGCAGGGGAGTGAAGAACTCTTGGGAGCTGCATTCTTGTGGGATTATCTTTATACTATCTTAGGCTTTCCATCCAGAACCCCACTATGGTCTCATAGTGAAAATTTGAGAAAGATCCCCTTAGGAAATAATCTTCTAAAATGCCTCCATCTGTCCAATCCCTTCTATCCTTTGTTCCCACCCAAGGAAAAATTATATCAACAGGAGATGGGACTTCAAGGAAATAGATTGGGAAGGTATTGGCCAGGTAGAGAAGTGGAAGGAAAGGGAAAAATAAGCTATACCACGTGAGGATAAACAAAAATATTTGTGAAGGCCACAGCCATGGAACACAACAGAAGACAAAAAAGCTGAGATTAATCAGAAAATTATAGAACAATCCCCCTTAGCCACATCCTACTACTAAATCCCCACAAGTTGCTACTATAATGAGGGTGGATTGCAGCTGAAAGATCTTCCAGTCAGACTCCCTCCAAGGGGCAGTAACTTGAGAATTTCACCAAGCCAAGAGAAGATGTAAAAATAAGAATACTAGATGAATTTTAAACCCCTAATAACTATAGCTACATGGAACATTAAACATAGCCCAACTCCTGGCATGATTAAAATAAATCATCACAGTAAAGTCTTATTTACTTTAGTTCACATTAGTCAATACAGGATGTCTGACTGTCTGCCAAAAATGACAATATGTACAAAAAGGTAAGGAAAAATATTATCTAAAAAGACAGAAAATACCAGAACCAGACTTAGATACAATACATATGTAAAAATCTTCAGACAGAGAATTTAAAATGGCTATGATTATGCTAACGAATCTAATAGAAAAACTGGAAAATATGCAAGAACAAAGAAATAAAGCAATTGGAGAGACATACACTCTAAGAAAGAATCAAAAAGAAATGTTAGGAAAAAAGTCCCGACAGTAACAGAAATAAAGAATGCCTTTGATGTGCTCATCAGAAGACTCAAAAAAGAATTAGCAAACTTGAAGATAGGTCAATAGAAACTTCTCACACTAACATGCAAAAAGAAAAAAAAGCATTAGAGAAGAAACAGTACAGATCATGCAATAACCGGGAGACAGTTTCAAAATGTATA
Source organism: Pan troglodytes (assembly GCF_028858775.2). Taxonomy (NCBI): domain Eukaryota; kingdom Metazoa; phylum Chordata; class Mammalia; order Primates; family Hominidae; genus Pan; species Pan troglodytes. Next base: position 39,175,526 of record NC_086015.1, read on the forward strand.
AAATACATATAATTTGAATACCAAAGAAGAAGAAAGAGAAAATGGAACAGAAGAAATATCTAAAGAATTTGTGTCTAAGAACTTTCCAAAATAGACTATTAAAAGCCAACTAAATATCTAGGAACACAGAGAACACCAAACTGAAATAAATCAAAACAAACAAACACAAAACCCCAGCACCACCACCAACTGAAAACCTACCTAGGTATATCATATTCAAACTGTGGAAAACTGAAGAAAATAAATGAAGAAAGCTATAAAAAAAATTTCTTACCTTAAGAGTTACAAGTATGCAAATTGCAGTGGGCTTCTTATCAGAAATCATGCAAGGAAATAGAAAGTGATGGAAAACCTTTAATGTTTTGAAAGTAAAATCCCACCAAACCCAGAATCCTATATCCAGTGAAATTATCCTTCAAAATTGAAGAGAAAAAGGCTGCCTCAAAAACCCAAAATGAGAAATTTATTGTCAGTAGCCCTGTCCTAAAATAAATGTCAAAATAAATTCTTCAGGCAAATATAAAATAATATAGATCAGAAACTGAGATCTTAATTTAAAAAGGCAAAGTGCTGACAAATAAATAAATAAAAATATAATGTATGGTTTCTATTTTAATTTATATTAAAATAATGGTATATTTAAAGCAATAATAACAATGTATTGAGTAATTATGGGATAAGGATTAGTGAAATGAAGACCGTAATGTCACAAGTGATAGGAGAAATGGATTGGAAATATTGACTTTGTCATAAAGTACCTGCACTACAGGTGGAGTAGTATAGCGATATCTTAATAGAATTTAGACCATTTTTAAAGATGTATTTTGTAAACTCTAGGGCAACCACTAAATATTTTTTAAAAGAAATATGATGAATGGGGCAATTATCTAAGAAGACAAAAATCCTTAACAAAACATGAAAATGCACGAGGCAAAAATTGGTAGGATCAAAAGAAAGAATTAAAACATTAGCTATAATAGTAGGAGACTTCAACACCCCTCTTTCAATAATTGATAGATCAAGTAAGCAAAACATCTGTATTAGGTTGGTGAAAAAGTAATTGCAGGTTTTGCAATAAAAAATAACTGCAAATTGATTAATTTGACGACCTGAATATCACTATCAATCACCTTGACCTAACTGACATTTATAGGATCCTCCATCTCAAAACAGCAAAATGCACATTCTTCTCAAGCTCACATGGGACCTTCATCATGATGGAGTACATTCTGTGGCATAAAACACACCTTAACAAAATTAAAATAATCAAATTCATTCAAAGTGTATTCTCACACCACAATGGAATTAAATTAGAAAAAATACCAAAAATAGACATCCTCCAAATATTTGAAAATCAAACGACAGATTTGTGAATAAACTATGGACAAAAGAAGAATTCTGAAAAGAAATTTAATACTATATTGAACTAAATAAAACTGAAAATACAATTTTTATATCTTTGTTGTCTGTCAGAGGGCCGTTCTAGTAAGAGTTCACTTATCAAATTTTATAACTGCTTCTTAGAATTATTATGTAACTTGACGGGTGGGTTTTAATACAAATAGTTATTTCCCGACATTTATCAGGTTAAGTTTACTTTCTTTTTCTCTATTATTTTTATTTTTTTATTTTTCTCAGAGACAAGGTCTTCCTTTGTTGCCCAGGTGGGAGTGCAGTGGTACTGTTACAGCTCACTGCTGCCTTGAACTCCTGGCCTCAAGTGATCCTCCTGCCTCTGCCTTCCAAAGCATCGGGATTGTGGGCATGAACTACCATGCCTGGCCTTCTAAATTTTCAATTGATCACTTTGTTTTTCCGCTTCTTTTATTTTCCATTTATAGCTTTCCTGAATTCACCTAATTTTCATTATTTCTTCCCATTTTCTATTTTTAGTGGTGCTTCCAATAGTATAATTATTTGTATGTATTTATCATATTGAATGTAATTCTAAAAATAAAAATTAATATTACAGGTCCATAACTGCTTATGTAGATCCCTTGGTGCCAGATGTCTTTCCAATTCAGCATTTTTTCATATTTTAAAAAGATAATGCAGGTTGGGCACAGTGGCATGCACCTCCCAGCTACTCAGAAGGCTGAGGCAAGAGGATTGCTGGAGCCTAGAAGTTTGAGACCAGCCTGGGCAACATAGCAAGACCCATCTCATTTAAGAAAAAGGTAAATCCGCAAAAGCACGTATTATATAACATAACCCCAGGAGCAGAATCTGGAACACATTAATATGCCCATTCTGAATCATGTGGTTAATGATACTAAGTAGGAGAAATAAAGACTTTGCATATCCACATATATTTGTTCAGATCACATTTTGCTGCCAAATTAATTTTACTTTAATGTGAGGGAAAATATTTTGAAAAATCACTTTTGTAGGTTTTTTTTTCATACTTCAGAATGTCAAATTAAAGGTTGTAGACCTGAATCTTTAATTTGATCTATGCATAGCTGTAAAATTAAAGATTAAGGTCTATATATATATACTTGATTTGGGTTTCCCACATCCAAATTCTATGCCACCCTTTGCTAATATTTTGCCTCAGTTTTGAATTTAAATTCCCCAAAGTAGTAACCATTAATTTACAATAACAATTTGTTTGGATTCTGCAATATGGTGCCTATATTTTTGCCTATCATTATTATTTACATCCTACTCTCTTCTTGGGCAATCTTATTTTGTGCTGAGGACAACATTTTAATGTTTTTTAAGTTAGTCTATGATTGGTAAGCACTTTCAGTTTTTGTAAATTTGAACTTTTTTTTTAATTTCGCCATCATGCTTAAATGACAGTTTAGTCGTGTGTTGAATTCTAGGTTTACACTTACTTTCTCTAAATGCTTTAAAAACAATATTTTGTTAGATTTTTATTATTGCTAAATACATGTATTGATTCATGATCTTTCTTTGATAGAAAAGTTTGGGTTTGTTTACCTCTGATAATTCTTAATATCTTCTCCCATCTTTTGAGCTCATTTGTCTGTGTTTTTAAGTTGAAAGACTATACTTTTTATCTCTAAAGGGTTTTTTATTTAGTGCTGCTTAGGATATGCTTATGCCCTCCTATTATTGCTTTCGATTACCTTTCTTTGTCTACAGAGTATCTGAAAGTGTCTTTCAGATTGTATTTATAATTCAAGTGCTATGAATACTAATTCTTGTGTTTAAAGGGTTTATCATCTTTCTTGATTATCTCTGCGTATTGTTTGGGAGCCACGTAAGTTATCGCATGTGGTGCATTGGTTTGACCTGTGCTTCCCTACTTTTATCCCTGTGCTGACTCTCTTATGCTGAGCCAGAGTTTGCTAGTATTGTCTCCATGATCAATGACATCCAGCATCAGCACCTTCTGCCATGACCACTACCATCACCGCAGATACAGAGGCTCCGACAACTCCGTTTAATAATGCCAAACCTCAAATCAGTTATACGCTATCCTCTTTGGCAATAAATATTTTTTTTCAAATTTACATTATCATGGATGCTGTAACTAAGTGGATATAAAAACACTTTCTCCTTCCTGATACGTTGCCTATTATATGAAAATCATAATGTGGTGTTCGGGGCCTCATGATGTTTTAACATTTAATAAGTTATATTTTCAATTTCACAAAGAGACTTTTTTTGTGTGTCCAGGAAACACACAGGTAACTTACTGAAAATCTCTAGGCCATGAAGCTTTCACATAACATCTACTATGCACGGTCCAGGACTTTCCTTTGAAACTTCAACTCTGCTGAATTTGGTTCTTCGTACCTCATTTTCAGGGCCTGTGGAAAACTCATTGTGATTGGACATTTGTGCTCTTCTTCCCCCAACTCCACACACACACAAAATCCCAGGTCAATAGATATGCTTGTTTGTTTCAGAACAACTCTTTACATGATTCAAATGTTTATGTCAGAAAGCCAGAAAGCTCTACTAACTTCACATATGTATTGGAATACAAATAAGTGTTTCTATAGGTCAGAACTATTCTAATATAACTTTGATATCCTCCTTCACAAAGCAAAAGACATTTTCTCCTAGAATTGTTCAATATTTACTAGTGGAGGTAGATGGAGGAATAGATCACTGTAAAACTACTTGTTAAGTGCTGTCTTGGAGATAGATCCAGTCAGATGTGCTCAGAATACAAAGAACTTACTCCTTTGTAGGATATGTCAATGGGGTTTAATGTTATATTTGCATTTGGTTTCTTTTGATTGACTTATTAAGCATATTATTTGATAAAAACTCAAATTAACTTATTTGTGAAAATGTTTTACTTCTACTGTTCTATGTACCCATAGTGATTTCCAGGGGAAAGAAATGTAAAATAGAAAGTGATAACTGAAATTTCTGACAAGATTTCTGCTATGCCAGTTCAACTTTTAATTTAGTTTCATATGCATTTTTTTTCCTTTTTCTAGGGATAGTAATGAAATTTATAAAGCAAATGAATAATATAACTTTCTAATAATAGACAGAGCTACATAACACATTGTAGTTTAATACAAACAGTTATCATAACCAAAAGCAAAAATTAACATGTCTAATATTTTTTCTATGGGATGAAAATGTCCTGTGAATAACAGGGGTGTGAAAAAGGCCATGTAGTGAGTCTGGATATTCAAAGTAAAATATTGAGACAAGAGAAAATCTGATAGCAAACATTTATTATTTTATTTAGTTATTCCAGAAACATTAAGTATCTATTATTGGCTATCTCCTGTTCTAGATGCTGGTGAAGCAGCAGAGAGTAAACTGGGTAAGAGTCTATGTTTTTCTAGCACTAATATTCTAGTGTGGAGAAAAAGTAAAGAATCAAAGTTAACTAGTAAAATATGCATATTATCCTAAGTGATCACTATTATGGAGAAAGATTAAGTAAGGAAACAGGACAGAGCAGGGGGTCATAGATGGCTGTGATTTTACATTAGTTGGTCAGGATAATTCATCACTGAACAGCTTAAGTAAAGACCCAATGGAGGTGAGGGGAGAAAGCCACAGGCCTATCAGGAGGGTGGATATTTTAAGCAGAAGGAATGGTAAGTACAACGACAGTATTCTTTCTTTGATTTAAACAGCTTTCCTGAAATATAATTGACATATAAATAATTGTACATATTAAAGAATTGCAAATATTTAACATATACAGTTGGATGATTTGGGGCCTATAGGAACCCCTGTTTATCCATGATACCATAACCAGAATCAAGGTAATAGATATAGCCAATACTTTCCAGTTTCCTGGGTCTCTTTGTCATTATTTTTGTTTATTTTGTGGTAAGAACACTTAACATGAGATGTACACTCCTAATAAATTTTGAAGAGCACAATACTGTCTTATTGACTATAGGCCCTATGTTGTACAGCAGATCTCTAGAATTTATTCACCTAGCATAACAGAAACTTTATGCCCACTGAACAACTTCCTAGTTCCCTTACCTCAGACCCTGGTAACAGCTATTGCATTATCTGCTTCTATGAGTTTGACTATTTAAGATACCTCATGTAAACAGAATCATGCAGTGATTGTCCTCAAACTGGCTTACTTTACTTGGCCTAGTGTCCTCCAGCTTGGTGCATGTTGTTGTATATGGCAGTTTTTCCTTCATTTAAATGCCTGAATAATATTCTCTCTCTCTCTCTGTCTCTCTCTCTGTGTGTGTGTGTGTGTGTGTGTGTGTGTGTGTGTGTATCATGTTTTCTTTATCCAGTCATTTATTGATGGACACTTGGACTGTTTTTATATCTTGGCTATTGTGAATAATGTTTCAATAAGCATGAGAGTGCAGATATCTCTTTAAAATAAAAGGCATGAACTTGTGTGTAGAGTTTTCTGAATAACAGGGAGAATACTGTGGCTATGGAGAGTGAGTGAAGGGGAAGATAATACAATTCAATAAGTGTAAAATCAGAGAAGATTTTTTTAGTGTCATGGAGTCCTTACTAATATGCATATATTACCTCAGTATAAATGCTTTTGATTAAAAGGATAAAAATGCAGGTTCCATCTCACTTTGGAAGCTAGCTCCATCTTAATAAAGAAGTCTAATTTCTTCTTGCTTCCCTCAAGCACTCTATGCTCTAATATTATTCAATTATTCAATTATTACTATTCTTCATATTGTACTTGTTCTTACTACACTAATAATTTTCACAAAGAAATTCCATTGCTTATAAGCTTTTTCTGATCTTTCTCACTTTAATCCATATACTATTCTTCTTTAAGAGCTTAAATATACACATAGTCTCCTCTAGATTTTCCTTTGTCTCTAGAAATGATTAGGCACATCTCAGTATGCTACCATAATGCACTGTACCTAACCCTTTTATCACTTTAATCATGCTGTATATTAAATGCTGGTTTACTTACCTATCTATTAGGTTATTGAGTGTAAGGGCTTTGTCTTATTTATGGTGATTTCCCTGTATGCAGTGCAAGCCTTTGCACAAGTATTTGTGAATAAACAAACATTCATTTGGCCTTAAAATGATAATTGCTATTATGATTTTAACAACAAAAATCACAATAAACTTGCTTTATAATAAAGTTTTCTACTCCAAAAGTGGGAACAGTATCATGATAAAAATTACTTTGCATTTACTTCCCTATAATTAGAAAAAGAAAATACGCACAAAGGAGAACTCTAACATCTTCAGACATACAAGGAAAGCAAATTGTTCTTAGTATGAATAATTTCACTCTTTAATACATTTATCTCAAAGTAAAAAATTCCACTTGAAAAAGAATAGGCAGTTGATTAGCTACTAATATGATAGCAACATTTCTTATGTGTTCAAAATCTGTCTTGTGTTTTACCGAATACTTACACTTTCTAATTGCCAACACTATTTTTTATTCGGAGTACTTGGGCTTTTAATTTGCTAAGATAAGATCCTCAAAAAATGGTGTAAAGAGAAAAATAAAGTAGCTCTGTTACTCTAATATTTTGTTAATAAATTAACATGGTTCATGTAAAACTTTCTTATGATGGATATTAATTTTTCTTATTTTAGCACTTTCAGGTATAGTTATAAGTCTTGTTGGCTATTACTGAGAAATGGTTTTCTAACAATTACAGCAAGAAAGGTTTCCATTAGTTAAATATATTTTATGCCTTCACTTTTTTCCATTACTTAATATCTTTGGCAAAGGTGAAATTAAATGCAAAATGTAACCTTAGAATTAATCATGTCCAGATATAAACATGTATGTCCAGATATAGTTTATGCCAGGATATGTTGATTGCTCATAGAAGTATTACCTACTTTTAACAAAAAAATACATTGTCTGGGCAAAAAAACACCTCTGATGTAAATAACCAGCTCAATGCAATGTACAAATAAAAATATATGTGAATATATTTATATATATATAAACATATATACTGTGTATATATATTTTTTGATGGTGATAAAATATTAATTTATTAACTCGATTCCTTTGCTATTGTAAAGTTAATTTATTAACTGCTGTGTGTGTGTGTGTGTATATATAATGTAAATTTATATAAGAAATACATATGTATTTTTTTTCTTTCTTTCTTACTGTCTGTCAGGGTGCTGTAAGGAAACACCCTTAAGATTTTTTTTTTTAATTTTTATTTTACTTTAAGTTCCGGGATATATGTGCAGAAGGTGCAGGTTTACTATATAGAAATACATGTGCCATGGTGGTTTCCTACACTATCAACCCATCATCTAGGTTTTGAGCCCCGCATGCATTAGGTATTTGGCCTAATGCTCTCCCTCCACTTGCTCCCCACCCCACAACAGGCCCCAGTGTGTGTTGTTCCCCTTCCTGTATCCATGTGTTCTCATTGTTCAACTCCCATTTATGAGCAGGAACTTTCAGTGTTTGGTTTTCTGTTCCTGTGTTACTTTGCTGAGGATGATGGCTTCCAGCTTCATCCATGTCCCTACAAAGGATATGATCTCATTCCTTTTTATGGCAGCATAGTATTCCATGGTGTATGTGTACCACATTTTCTTTGTCCAGTGTATCATTGATGGATGTTTGGGTTGGTTCCATGTCTTTGCTATTGTAAACAGTGAGGCAATAAACATATGTGTGCATGTGTCTTTCTAGTAAAATTGATTGATATTCTTTTCGGTATATACTCAGTAATGGAATTGCTGGGTCAAATGATATTTCTGGTTCTAGATCCTTGAGGAATCACCACACTGTCTTCCACAATAGTTGAACTAACTTACACTCCCATCAACAGTGTAAAAGCATTCCTATTTCTCCATAGCCTCCTTAGCTGTGTTTGTAAATTTGTTTAAGCTCCTTGTAGATGCTGGATATTAGAACTTTCTCAGAAGGGTAGATTGCAAAAATTTTCTCCCATTCCGTAGATTGCTGGTTCACTCTAATGATAGTTTCTTTTGCTGTGCATAAACTCTTTACTTTAATTAGATCCCATTTGTCAATTTTGGCTTTTGTTGCAATTGCTTTTGGTGTTTTTGTCATGAAGGTTTTGCCCATATCTATGTCCTGAATGGTATTGCCTAGGTTTTCTTCTAGAGTTTTTTATGGTTTTAGGCTTTACATTTAAGTCTTTAATCAATCTTCAGTTAATTTTTGTATAATGTGTGAGGAAGGGGTCCAGTTTCTGTTTTCTGCATATGGCTAGCCAGTTTTTCCAGCATCATTTAATAAATAGGAAACCCTTTCCCCATTGCTTGTTTTTGTCAGGTTTGTTGAAGATCAGATGGCTGTAGATGTGTGGTGTTATTTCTGAGGTATCTGTTCTGTTCCTTTGATCTATATGTCTGTTTTGGTACCAGTACCATGCTGTTTTGGTTACTGTAGCCTTACAGCATAGTTTGAAGTCAGGTAGTGTGCTGTCTCCAGCTTTGTTCTTTTTGCTTAGGATTGTATTGGCTATACAGGCTCTTTTTTGCTTCCATATGAAATTTAAAGTATTTTTTTCTAATTCTCTGAAGAATGTCAATTGTAGTTTAATGAGAATAGCATTGAATCTATAAGTTACTTTGGGCAGGATAGCCATTTTCATGATATTGATTCTTCTTATCCATGAGCATGGAATGTTTTTCCATTTGTTTGTGTTCTCTCTTACTTCCTTGAGCAGTGGTTTGTAGTTCTCCTTGAAGAGGTCCTTCACATCCCTTGTAAGCTGTATTCCTAGGTATTACAGTCTCTTTGTAGCAATTGTGAATGGGAGTTCATTTATGATTTGGCTCTCTGCTTATCTATTGTTGGTGTATAGGAATGCTTGTGATTTTTGCACATTGATTTCGTAGCCTGAGACTTTGCTGAAGTTGCTTATCAGCTTAAGGAGATTTGCAGCTGAGACGATGGGGTTTTCTAAATATACAATCTGCAAACAGAGACGATTATACTTCCTCTCCTCCTATTTGAATACCCGTTATTTGTTTCTCTTGCCTGATTGCCCTGGCCAGAACTTCCAATACCATGTTGAATAGGAGTGGTCGGAGAGGGCATCCTTGATTTTTGCCAGTTTTCAAAGGGAAGGCTTCCAGCTTTTGCCCATCCAGTATATTGCCTATGGGTTTGTCATAAATAGCTCTTATTATTTTGAGATATAGTCCATCAATATCTTTTTTAACATGAAAGGATGTTGAATTTTATTGGAGGCCTTTTCTGCATCTACTGAGATAATCATGTGTTTTTTGTCATTGTTTCTGTTTATGTGATGGATTACGTTTATTGATTTGTGTATGTTGAATCAGCCTTGCATCCCAGGGATGAAGCCCACTTGATTGTGGTGGATAAGCTTTTTGATGTGCTACTGGATTTGGCTTGCCAGTATTTTATTGAGGATTTTCCCATCAATGTTCATCAGGAATATTGGCCTGATGCTTTCTTTTTTTATTGTGTCTCTGCCAGGTGTTGGATGATGCTGGCCTCATAAAATGAGTTAGGGAGGAGTCACTCCTTATCAATTGTTTGGAATAGTTTCAGAAGGAATGATACCAGCTCTTTTTACCTCTGGTAGAATTCAGCTGTGAATCCATCTGGTCTGGGTTTTTTTTTTTTTTTTTTTTTTTTTTTTTTTTTTTTTTTTTTTTGGTTGGTTGGCTATTAATTACTGCCTCAAATACAGAACTTTCTATTGATCTATTCAGGAATTTGAATTCTTCCTGGTTTAGCCTTGGGAGAGTGGAAGTTTCCAGGAATTTATCTATTTCTTCTAAATTTTCTAGTTTATTTGCACAGGTGTTTATAGTATTCTCTGATGGTCCTTTGTATTTCTCTGGGGTCAGTGGTGACATTCCCTTTATCATTTTTATTGTGTCTATTTGATCTTCTTTCTTTTCTTCATTATTAATTTAGCTAGTGGTCTATCTATATGGTTAATTTTTCAAAAAAAACATTTCCAGAATTCATTGATTTTTCTGAAGAGTTTTCATATCTCCTTCAGTTCTGCTCTGATAGTTATTTCTTGTCTTCTGCTAGCTTTTGAATTTGTTTGCTCTTGCTTCTCTAGTTCTTTTAATTGTGATGTTAGGATGTTGATTTGACATATTTCCAGCTTTGTGATGCGGGCATTTAGTGTTATAAATTTCCCTCTTAACACTGCTTTAGCTGTGTTCCAGAGATTTTGGTACATTGTGTCTTTGTTCTCATTGGTTTCAAAGAACTTCTTTATTTCTGCCTTAATTTTGTTATTTACCCAGAAGTCATTAAGGAGCAGGTTGTTCAATTTCCATGTAGTTTGGTGGTTTTGAGTGAGCTTCTTAATCCTGATTTCTAATTTGATTGCACTGTGGTCTGAGAGACTGTATGTTATGATTTCAGTTCTTTTTCATTTGCTGAGGAGTGTTTTACTTCCAACTGTGTAGTTGATTTTAGAATAAGTGCTATATGGCACTGAGAAGAATGTATATTCTGTTGATTTGGGGTGGAGAGTTCTGTAGATACCTATTAAATCCAATGGATACTTGATCCAGAGCTGAGTTCAAGTCCTGAACATCCTTGTTAATTTTCTGTCTTGTTGATCTGTCTAATATTGACAGTCAGGTGTTAATGTCTCCCACTATTATTTTGTGGGAGTCTAAGTCTCTTTGTAGGTCTCCAAGAACTTGTTTTATGAATCTAGGTGATCCTGTATTGGGTGCATATATATTTAGGATAGTTATCTGTTCTTGTTGCATTGATCCCTTTAGCATTATGTAATGCCTTTCTTTGTCTTTTTTATCTTTTTTGGTTTAAAGTCTGTTTTATCAGAGACTAGGATTGCAACCCCTGCTTTTTCTTGCTTTCTATTTGCTTGGTAAATATCCCTCCATCCCTTTATTTTCAGCCTGTTTTTGTCTTTGCATGTGACATGGGTCTCCTGAATACAGCACACTGATGGGTCTTGTCTCTTAATTCTGTTTGCCAGTCTGCATTTTTTACTTGGGGTATTTAGCCCATTTACATTTAAAGTTAATATTATTATATGTGAATTTGATCCTATCATCATAATGCTAGCTGGTTATTTTGCACATTAGTTGATGCGGTCTCTTCACAGTGTCAATGTTCTTTATATCTTGGTGTGCTTTTCCAGTGGCTGGTACTGGTTTTTCCTTTCCATATTTAGTACTTCCTTCAGGAGCTCTTGCAAGGCAGTCCTGGTGGTGACAAAATCCCTTAGCATTTGCTTGTCTGGAAAGGATTTTGTTTCTCCTTTGCTTATGAAGCTCAGTTAGGCTGGATATAAAATTCTGACTTGAAAATTCTTTAAGAATGTTGAATATTGGCCCCCAGTCTTTCATGTCTTGTAGTGTTTACGCTTAGAGATCCACTGTTAGTCTGATGGGCTTCCCTTTGTAGGCAACCTCTCCTTTCTCTATGGCTGTCCTTATCATTTTTTGCTTCATTTCGACATTGGAGAATCTGATGATTATGTGTCTTGGGGTTGATCTTCTCATGGAGTATCTTAGTGGTGTTCTCTGCATTTCCTGAATTTGAATGTTGGTTTGTCTTGCTAGGTTGGGGAAGTTTTCCTGGATGATATCCTGAAGTGTGTTTTCAAACTTGGTTCCATTCTCCCCATTTCTTTCAGGTACTCCAATCAATTATAGGTTTGGTCTTTTCACACAGTCCCATATTTCTGGAGGCTTCATTCATTCCTTTTCATTCATTTTTCTCTAATCTTGTCTGCATGCCTTATTTGAGTAAGGTGGTCTTCAAACTCTGATATCCTTTCTTCTGCTTGATTGATCCATACTTGTGTATGCTTCACAAAGTTCTTGTGCTGTGTTTTTCAGCTCCATCAGGTCATTCATGTTCCTCTCTAAACCAGCTATTCTTGTTTAGCAGTTCCTGTAACCTTTTATCAAGGTTCTTATCTTCTTTGCAGTGAGTTAGAATATGCTCCTTTAGCTCAGAAGAGTTTGTTATTACCCACCTTCTGAAGCCTACTTCTGTCCATTCATCAATCTCATTCTCTGTTCAGTTTTCTGCCCATGCTGGAGAGGTGTTGTGATCATTTGGAGGAGAAGAGGCATTCTGGCTTTTTGCATTTTTGCACTGGTGTTTCTTCATCTTTGTGGTTTTATCTACCTTTGATCTTTGAGGCTGATGACCTTTGGCTGGGGTTTTTGTGGGGAGTCTTTTTGTTGATGTTATTATTGCTGCTTTCTGTTTGTTAGTTTTTCTTCTACCAATCAGGCCTGTCTTCTGTAGGTCTGCTGCAGTTTGCTGGAGGTTCACTGCAGACCCTGTTCACCTGGGTGTCACAAGTGGAGGCTACAGAACAGCAAATATTCTTGCCTGCTCTTTCCTCTGGAAGCTTCATCCCAAAGGGGTGCTGACCTGATGCCAGCTGGATTTCTCCTGTATGGGGTGTCTGTCGACCCCTGTTGGGAGGTCTCTCCCTGTCAGGAGGCATGGGGGTCAGGGACCCACTTGAGGAGGCAGTCTGTCACTTAGCAGAGCTGGTGTGCTGTGCTGGCAGAATTCCCCCTTGTCAAGATCAGCCTCTCTCTTCAGAGCAGGCAGGCAGGAAAGATTAAGACTACTGAAGCTGCAACTGCAGCCACCCCTCCCACAGGGTGTTCTATCCAGGGAAATGAGAGTTTTGTCTGTAAGCACCTGAATGGAGCTGATGGATTTCCTGCAGAGATGCTCTTCCCAGTAAGGAAGAATCTAGAGAAACAGTCTGGCCACAGCTGCTTTGCTGCATTGCAAAGTCCAAACCTCCTAGTCTTCTTAGCCCTGTAAGGGGAAAACTGCCTACTAAAGCCTCAGTAATTGTGGTTGCCCCTCCCCCCACCAAAATCCATCCTCCCAGGTTGACTCCAGACTGTTGTGCTGACAGCAATAATTTCAAGCCAGTATTTCTTAGCTTGCTGGGCTCCATGGGAGTGGGACCCACTGAGCGAGACCACTTGGCTCCCTGGCTTCAGCCCCCTTTCCAGAGGAGTGAATGGTTCTACCGTCTCACTGGAGTTCAAGGTGCTGCTGGAGTATGAAAAAGCTTCTGCAGCTCAGTGGCTGCCCAAACAGTCACCCAGTTTTGTACTTGAAACCCAGGACCTTGGTGGTGTAGGCTCATGTAGGGAGACCCCCTGAAACTATTGCTATGGAATAAAAGATGAAATGCTCCTGATTATTGTAAATACAAAATTGCATGCAGGATTGTGTAAAGACAACGCCAGGTTGGACTGCCAGAATGAGCCAACAGCATGTGATGTCCTTCCCCCTGCAGAGAGCCTATGAATGGATGTGCAGTCAGGGAGGTTTCACATCACCAAGATTCCTATCCCAGAAAAGGAGATGTTCTTAGCTCTGCGAATAGTTCACGCGACCCTGGTGGAGAGCCTATAAATGGACGCATGAGGGGTGTCTGTTCATATGGATAAGATAGGGCTATAAACGCCCTCATCTTGCCACAGCTCTTCTAGGCCTCTTTAGGGTTAAGGCATACTCCCTTCTGAGAATTTCTGGTCTAACTGGTTGTCTAGCTTCACGTCCTATTTCTATTGATTGTTTGTAACCAGCTTTTGCTGCAACTGTTACTGCTGATTAATATCTTGCTAGTCATAGGTTATGGAAAGACTGTTTCTGTTTTAAGGCTCTGTTAGAAACTACTGAGGCACACACTATATTGTAAATTCTTATCTCTGTATACTGTACTTCTGCATACAGATATTATGTTAAAGAATTACTTCATCCCCATGTGACCATCTCACCTCATAATCAAACGACCCTAAATCCCTCACTAACCTACCCCTGCCCTCACTAAACTTAATAACAAATGCTAGTATATCCAGTGCATTGACAGCATTGCAGGACCAGAAGGCGGTGATCCCCCTGGACCCAGCTTTCACTATCTTGTGTGTGTCTATTATTTCTCGACCTGCTGATCCATCAGGGAACAAAGAAGGAGCCCCATTGCATTGCAGGCTGCTGGCCAGATCCTGCAATAGGCTCACAAATTAATATTCTGATCCATGGATTGCAAAAATCTCTGGGAAAAGCATAGTACGCAGGGTGGGTAGCACAGTCCCTCATGGCTTCCCTTGCCTGGGGGAAGGAGGTCCCCGGCTCTGTGCACTTCCTGGGGGAAGCGACGCCCTACCCTGCTTCTGCTCACTCTTTGTGTGTTGCATGCACTGCCTAACCAGTCCCAGTGAAATGAACTGGGTACCTCAATTGGCAATGCAGAAATCACCTGCCTTTTGTGTTGGTTTTTCTGGGAACTACAGACTGGAGCTGTTTCTATTTGGCCACCTTGGCCTCTCAAGATTCTTTTTGATTGTCTATTTTTTTTTTATTTCTTTTTTTGTTATCTGTGCTTTTGAAATTTTAGCCATAAGATCCTTCTCTGGATCAGTGTCCTAAAGCATTTCCCCTATGTTTATTTTTGATTTTCTTATTGTTGTGGGTGTTATGCTTAAGTCTTTAATCCAGTTTTAGTTTACCTTTATATATGGTGACAGATAGAGTGTCTAGTTTCATTCTTTTACCTATAGATACCTGGTTTACACATCACTTATTGAAGAGGGTATTCTTTCCCCACCATATGTTTTTGTCAAGATCAGTTCACTGAAAATCTGTGGCTTTATTTCTGGGTTCCCATTTCTGTTTCACTAATTTGTGTATCTGTTGTTACACCAATACCATCTTTTTTGGTTACTATAGCTTTGCAGTGTATTTTGAAGTTAGGTAGTGTGATGCCTCTAACTTTGTTCTCTTTGCTTAGGATGGTTTTGCCTATTTGGGGTCTTTTGTGGTTGAAAACAAATTTTATGATATTTTCCCCTATATTTGTGAAGAAGGTCATTGGTATATTGACCAGGATTGCATTAAATGTTTAGATTGAGTAGTATGGTCATTTTAACAATATTAATTATTTGATCCATGAGCATAAGATGTTATATGTTTTTTCCGTTTTTTGTATGTTCTCTTAAACTTGCTTCATCAGTGTTTTGTGATTTTCATTGTATAATTTTTCACATTTTTGGTTAGATTTATTTTTGCATTTTTTGGAGTTATGGCAAATGGGATTGCTTTCTTGATTTATTTTTCAGCTAGTTCATTATTCATTTACAAAAATACTACTTATTTTTAATGTTAATTTTGTATTCTGTAGCTTTATTAAGTACATTTATTCATTGTAAGAGATTTGTGGTGGTGTTTATAGGTTTTTCTGTATAAAAGATCCTGTTGTCTGCAAAGAGGGACCATTTGACACCTTTTGTTATATGGATGCCTTTTATTTCATTCTCTTGCCTGATTTTCATGGCTAAGACTTTCAGTACCATAAGAATGATGAAAGTGGGCATCATGTTCTTGTTCCAATTTTTAGAGGAAAGGCTTTCAACTTTTCTCCATTTAGTATGATGTTAGTTGTGGGTTTGTCATATATGGTCTGTATTATTTTGAGGTATGTTACCTCTATGTTGAGTTTGTTGAGAGTTTTTATCACGATGTTTTATCAGATGTTTTCTCTGTGCCTATTGAAATAATAATATGGTTTTTGTCATTCATTCTGTTGATGTGCTGTATCAGATTTATTGGTTTGTTTAAGTTGAACCATTCTTTCACCCCTGGGTAAATCCTAATTTATCATAGTGGGATTACACTTTTTTAGGTGTTATTGAATATGGTTTGCTAGTAGTTTGCTGAGAATTTTTGCATTTATATTTACCAGGGATATTGGCCTATAGTTTTCTTTTTTACTTTTATGTCCTTTGCTGATTTTGATATCAGGTCAATGTTGACCTCATAGAATGAGTTAGAAAGAATTCCATCATCTTCAGTTTTTTGGAATAGTCTGAGAAAAAAATTGCTCTCAGTTCTTCTTCCTTATATGTTTGGTATAATTCAACAGTGAAGCATCTGTTCCGGGGCTTTTCTTTGTTGGGAAACTTGACTACTGACTCAGTCTCGTTATTCATTACTGGTTGGTCCAGATTTTCTATTTTGTCTTGATTCAATCTTGTGGTTGGAGTACTCGGAATTGTATCCATTTCTCCTTGGTTTTCCAAATAGTTATAGTTCATAATAGTATCTCTAATGACTCTTGTATTAATTATAATGCCTGTCTTTTATTTATGATTTTATTTATTTGGGTTTTCTCTCTTTTTTTCATGGTTAGTATAGCTACTGGTGTATTGAGTTTGTTTATCTTCTCAAAAAATCAACTTTTTATTTTGTTCATGCTTTGTTCAGACATTTGTCATTGTTTTTTAAGTCTCTATTACATTTATTTTTGGTTTGATCTTTATTATTTCTTTTCTTTTACTAATTTGGGGTTTGGTTTGTTCTTGCTTTTCTAATTTTTTGAGTTGCATCATTAAGTTATTAATATTTTTCTTCTTTTTGAGGTAGATGGTTATTGCTATAAACTTTTCTCTTAGCACTGCTTTTAATATATGAATAACATGTTATATTTTGAGGTTACATTTCCATTTTCATTTTTCACAGAATTTTTTATTTTATTTTCTTCTTAATTTCTTCACTGACCGACTAATCATTCAGGAGTATGTTGTTTAATTTTCATATATTTTTATAGTTTCCAGAGTCCCCCATTTTAGTGATTGCTAGTTTCACTCCATGTGATATGAGACAATAATTAATGTGATATCAGTTTTTAAAACTTTTTGAGACTTGTGTTGTGACCTAACATATGTTCTATGCTGGGTAATTTTCCATATGCTAAAGATAAGAGTACATAATCTGTAGCCATTCAATAAAATGTTCTGCCAATATCTATAAGATCCATTTAGTCTATAATGCATATTAAGTCCAATGTTTCTTTGTTGATTTTTTTTGTTTATATCATCTGTCCATTGCTGAAAATGGGACGTTGAAGTTTCCAACTATTATTGTATTGAGGGGTCTCTCTCTCTGTTTTTAGCTCTAGTAATATTTGCTTTAAATATTGGGGTGTTGAGGTGTTAAAGGCA
This sequence comes from Pan troglodytes, assembly GCF_028858775.2. Classification (NCBI taxonomy): domain Eukaryota; kingdom Metazoa; phylum Chordata; class Mammalia; order Primates; family Hominidae; genus Pan; species Pan troglodytes. The sequence goes on from NC_086015.1 coordinate 39,192,914, forward strand.
TATATATTTACAATACTCATATTGTCTTGCATAATTGATCTCTTTATCATTATATAATAATCTTTGTCTCTTTTTATATAAAGTCTATTTCATCTCATATATATATGTATATATAGCTACTCATGCATGCTTTTTGTTTCCATTTGTGTGGAATATTTTTTAATCTTTTAACTTCAGTCTATCTGTGCCTTGACAAGTGAGGTGAGTTTCTTTTAGGCAGCTTATAGTTGGGTTATTTAAAAAAAATCTATACAGCCAGTCTTTATCTTTTAATTAGAAAATTTAAACCACCTAATTTAAAGTTGTTAATGATAAGTGAAGACTTACACTTGTCATTTGTTAATTGTTTTCTGATTGTATTGCATATCTTTTGTTCATTTCTTCCACTTTTATTATTTCCCTTTATTATATGGTAATTTTCTTTTCATAGTGCTAACATTTGACTCCTTTCTCTTTCTCATTTGTGTATCTGCTCTGTCAGTGGATTTCATGTTTCTTGATAATAGATATCGTCCTTTTACTTCCATGTTTATGGCTTCTTAAGCATTTCTTGTAAGTCTGATCCAGTAGTGATGAATTCCCTCAGTTTTGCTTTTATGGAAAACACTCTATTTCTTTTTCATTTTAAAAGATAGATTTTCTGAGTATGGTATTATTGAATGATAGTTTTTTTCTCTTTCAGCACTTCGAATGTATTATCACATTCTCTCCTGGTACCTAAGGTTTCTGCTGAATAATCTGCTTTAAGTTTGATGAAGATTCCCTTATATGTCAGCTGATATTTTCCTGTTGCTGTTGTTAGAATTCTCTCTTTGTCTATGATTTTTGACAGTTTGACTATAATATGACTTGGAGAAGACCCTTTTGGGTGGAATCTATTTGGGAATCTTTGGGGTTCCTGTACCTAGATGTCTATATTTTTTCAATCTTTTGGAAGTTTTAAGCTATTATTTCATTATGTAGATTTTCTATGCCTTTGCCCAATCATCTCTTTTCCTTCTGGTACTTTCAAAATTTGAATATTAGCTTGCCTAATGATGTCCCATATGTTACATATGTCTTCTTCATTTAAAAAAGTGTATATTTATTCATTTTTTTGGTCTGTCTTGGTTATTTCAAAAGACCTGTATTGATGTTCAAAAATTATTTATTCTGCTTGATCTACTCTATTGTTTAAGCTCTCAATTTTATTTTCTATTCCATTTGCTACATTGTTTAGTTTCAGGATTTCTGGCTTTAAAATAAAATCTATCTCTTTGTTTAATTTCTCATCAGGATCATGAATTCTCTTCTTAATATTTGTGTTTTTTTCTGTGTTCTTTTGCATCTGAATGAGTTTCTTTAATATCATTACTTTGAGTTCTTGTTACGGCTTTTCATAGATTTCCTTTCTTTGTTACTTATTATCGAAGAATTATTGTGGGGTTTTTTTGAGGTGTTGTGTTTGCTTGCATTTTCATGTTTTTATGTCACATTGATATGTGCACATTTGGTGTTAATAGTCACTTCTTCCAATTTTATGGATTGGCTTTTGTAGGAAACAACTTTTTCAGTAGATGTATCTATTATGCTGTTTGAGTTAGATACTTTGACTCTGATTCTGGGTGGATGTAGTAGTGTAATCTCTATGTAACTTCCTCAGCTGTAATCAATGTCAGTGATGTCCATGAGTGCCTCAGTAGCTTAGGCTGTGATAGTGGAGGTTGTGATAAGGCTTTGCTCATCTAACTGTCCCTTGCGCATGAGTGGTGGCTATGACAGGCTAGGCATGTCAGTTGCTTGGAACCTGAGTGATGTATGCAGGCATTGGTAGTGGCAGGTCCTGGCAGGCCAGTCATTAATCCTCTAGGAAGCATGCTCAGGTACCTACAGTGACAGAAGCAGGCAGGTCCTTGGGCCTCTGAGCAGGACTCATGACATTGTCAGTGGCAGTAGTAGTAGCAGATCAACCCTTGTTGGTACTTCCAGATATCAGCAGTCAAGGCAGCTAGCTGAGCTGTCTAGTCCCTGGTTTCCTTGTGATGTGCACAGGTAAACATTGGCATTGGCAACAGCATGTGAGGTAGGCCAGTCCCTAAGCATCTGTGAGGCATGTGTAGGCCCTAGCAGCTGGGGTTTGGTCCCATTATTAGGCCTTTAGATGGTGGGCATGTGCACTAGTGGTAGTAGGCAGTGTGGACCAATCCTCGGCTCCCAGATAATGCACATGGGTGCTAGCAGCAGTGGCAGCAGTGGGCTGGGTGGGCCTCTCTTTTTTGCTTGCTTTCTTGGTTTGTGTTCTTTCTCTGTGAATGCACTGGGTTAACAAACTTCACTTTTGGACTTGCAAAAATTTCTTTCTACTTTGTTTTGAAATGTAATGTGCTTCTATAAGATTTGCAATAACACATATAGAGTGCTATTAAGTTTTTCAGTTTATTTGTAGATGGAGTCTTCAGGGCAGTGAATAGTTTTCTAATGCCAGGTCTGAAAACAGCAGGGTATAATTAGAATATTATGTGGATAAATATTCCTAAAGTTATTTCTAGATGATAAATCTCTAAAAGCCCTACATGGATCTTGTAACTGTCATCCAAAGTGTTGCCTAATATCTCTTGGAATGTTTAAATGATCTATTTTCAAAAGAGCACTGAGTAGATAGAAATGTTCATTATATACTATTAGCTCACCTAAGGCAAAAGAATATCAAAGGAATCCAACAGGGCAGCTTTGAGTGTCTTTGTGCACGCACCCAAAATTGAATATTAAATACTGATGATGATTAAAAGAACCATCCTAAGAATTATTCATGATCAACTCAGCCCACTCCATACAACAGACGTACAAGCTAGGTGGTAACAGAGGTACTCAGAAGTCTATTATGTGTGCTATATTTAATTACCAATTCCAGGGATTCATCAGATACAACACTGAATCTCACATTTGGACTTCAAGAGATATCTACCCTAAAGTTATAAAAAAGGCTATAATTAAAATGACTAAAAATACTACATTTGGTGAATATGTAAATTAGAGAATGTTTATATATTGCTAGTGGGAGTGTAAATATGTAAAAATATTCTGAAAAAAATGTTTGGACATTTCTACTGAAGCTAAATATATAAGAATTATTTGACCCAAGAATTCTACTCTTGGGCATGCAACCAAGAGAAATTGAATGCTACATATGACAAAAAAGTACAAGAATATTAGTAGATATAATAGATGCTTCAATCATAGTAAGTAAAGGCAGGAAAATACTCTCATTCCCATCAGCAGTAGAATGTGTAAATAAATAGTAACATACTAATAGAATACTACAGAGCAATGAGAAAGAATGAACCCTCTTACACTCTGTAGCTTGAATTATTTTCACAGACACCACATTAAGTGAAATAACTCAACATATAATAGTGTATTTTATGTGATTCTATTTATATCAAGTTCAACAATAGGCAAAAATAATCTCCAGTGATAAAATTCAGAATCACAATTATTATCCTTATAGTAAGGAGATGCAATGAAGCATTTGTGGATACTGGAAATTATATACATGTTGAGTTGGATGGTGTATTAGTCCATTCTCACACTCTTATAAAGAAATACTTGAGACTGGGTAATTTATAAAGGAAAGAGGTTTAATTGACTCCCAATTTCACATGGCTGGGAGGTATCAGGGAACTTACAATCAGGGCAGAAGGCACCTCTTCACAGGGTGGCAGGAGAGAAAATGAGAGCTGAGCAAAGGGGGAAAGTCCCTTATAAAACCATCGGATCTTGTAGGAACTCACTCTCATGAGAATAGGATGGGTGTAACTGCCCCCATGATTCAATTACCTCCTACCGGGTCCCTCCCATGATAAGTAGGATAATGGGAACTACAAATCAAGATGAGATTTGGATGGTGACACAGCCAAACCATATTATTCCCCCGGCCCCTCCCAAATCTCATGTCCTCACATTTCAAAACACAATCGTGCCTTTCCAACAGTCCCCCCAAGTCTTAGCTCATTACAGCATTAACCCAAAACTCTAAGTCCAAAGTCTCATTTGAGATGAGGTGAGTTCTGTCCTCCTATGAGCCTGTAAAATTGAAAGCAAGTTAGTTATTTCCTAGATACAATAGGGGTACAGGTATTGGGTAAATACACCCATTCTGAATGGTAGAAATTGGCCAAGCAAAGGGCTACAGGTGCCAAGAAAGTCTGAAATCCAATTGGAGCAGTCATTAAACCTTAAAATTCCAAAATGATCTCCTTTGACTCCATGTCTCACATCCAGGTCACACTGAGGCAAGAAGTGGGCTTCCACAGCCTTGGGCAGCTCCACCCCTGTGGCTTTGCAGGGTACAGCACCCCCCCACCCCTATCCTGACTGCTTTCATAGGCTAGCTTTGAGTGCTTGTGGATTTTCCAGGTGCATGATGCAAGCTGTCAGTGGATCTAACATTCTGGGGTCTGGAAGACAGTGGCCCTCTTCTCACAGCTCCACTAGGCAGTGCCCCAGTGGGAACTCTGTGTGGGAGCTCCAACCTCACATTTCCCTTCTGTACTGCCCTATCAGAGGTTCTCCATGAGGGCTCCGCCCCTGCAGCAAACTTCTTACTGGATATCCAGGCATTTCCATACATCCTCTGAAATCTAGGCGGAGGTTCCCAAACCTCATTTCTTGACTTCAAGAACTGAGAACCCAAAGGCTCAACACCACATGGAAACTTCCAAGGCTTGAGGCTTCTGCCCTTTGAAGCAATGGCCTAAGCTGTACCTTTCAGCTCCTTCAAGTATGGCTGGAGCTGAAGCAGCTGGGACTCAGGGCACCAAGTCCTGAGGCTACATAGAGCAGGGTGTTCTGGGCCCGGCCCATGAAACCATTTTTTTTCCTCCTAGGCCTCCAGGTCTGTGATGGGAGGGGCTGCTATGAAGGTCTCTGACATGCCCTGGAGACATTTTTCTGATTTTCTTGGTGATTAACATCTGTCTTCTTATTATGCAAATTTCTGCAGCAGGCTTGAATTTCTCCCCAGAAAATACGTTTTTTGTTGTTGTTGTTGTTGTTGTTGTTGTTTTGTTTTTTGTTTTTTTTCTGTCACATAGTCAGGCTGCAAATTTTCCAAACTTTTATGCTTTGCTTCCTCTTGTATGCTTTTTCCACTTAGAAATTTCTTCCACCAGATACCCTAAATCATCTCTCTCAAGGTCAAAGTTCCACAGATCTCTAGGGCAGAGGCAAAATGTTGCCAGTCTGTTTGCTAAAGCATAGCAGTAGTGACCATTACTCCAGTTCCCGACAAGTTCCTCATCTCCATTTGAGACCAGCTCGGCCTAGTCTTCATTGTCCTTATCACTAACAGCATTTTGTTCAAAGTCATTTAACAAGTCTCTAGGAAGTTCCAAATTTTCCCACATCTTCCTGTCTTCTGAGCCCTCCAAGTCTCTAGGAAGTTCCTAACTTTCCCACCTTTTCCTGTCTTCTTCTCAGCCCTCTAAACTGTTCCAGCCACTGCCTGTTACTCATTTCCAAAGTCATTTCCACATTTTTGGGTGTCCTTATAGCAGCACCCCACTCCTAGTACCAATTTACTGTATTTGTCCATTCTCATGCTGCTATGAAGAAATACCTAAGATTGAGTAATTTATAAAGGAAAGAGGTTCAATTGACTCACAGTTCTGCACAGATAGGGAGGCCTCAGGAAACTTCTAATCATGGCAGAAGGCACCTCTTCACAGTGCGACAGGAGAAAGAATGAGTGCCAGCAGGGGAAATGCCAGACACATGAAACTATCAGATCTAGTGAGAACTTACTCAATGTTATGAAAACGGCATGGGGGTAACAGCCCCCATGATTAAATTACTTCCCACTTGGTACCTCCCATGACATGTGGGGATTATGGGAACTACAATTCAAAATAAGTTTTGTGTGGGGACACAGCCAAACCATATCAGATGGCATTCATATAAATGGCATTCTATGAAAAAGACAATCTATGCAGACTTAATATTGTATATTTTGCTATGTGTAAACTTTATCTCACCAAATTATTTAAAACAATAATGTATCCCTACACTTTATCCCTACTCCATGAAGGCAGGAAGGAGCTCTGTGGTCCAAAACAGGTTGATGTGGTTGTAGACTTGGAATGGTCAGTCTGTGACCTAGGAATATGGAATCTAATGGAACCAAGTAAAGGTGAATTAGGAGGAGCCAGAAAGTAAGAAACAGAGTAGAGATAAAATACAAATGGGACATGGGACAACAGGAACCAGGTTCCAAGCTAAGAGCAGGCAATAAAGAGGAAACAGAAGGAAGAAGTTTCCAGAGGTTTATCCTGGACATGGGAAGAGGGGAGTGCTTATAGAGCATATGAGGACAGGAAAGGATGTACCAATAACTCTGAGTCAAGATAAACACAGATCTCCTTCTCATCCCCTCTCTCGGTTAGAGAGGAGTTCTGATTTTCTTTACTTCTATTCTGTAGGGTTTCTGAAATTTAGAGTAAGAAGTATTTCCCACATACTTTCTCAGGGAATACCACTAGATAAATATGTGTTGAGTGTCTATAATTTGCAAGGTTAAGTATTCATCACAGCATCATTAAGAATTCAGCATCTCCCTCAAAGCATTCTCACATTCTGTATCTTAAATGACCCTCATCTGTCACCAAGGATAAAGGGTAGTGTGTAGGTTTGTAAGTTGGCATGCACACAGGTTCCTGACCTTTTACTGGAACTATAACTGTGAATCTTAACAGGTCTTGTCTTAACATCAGATTTACATGGATTTGAAGTTCAAATATTAGGCCTCATACAATGTCTTTCCCATCCCTTATCTCTGGGGTGACCATATATGTGAGGTAGCATGATAGAGCCCAGGATTTAAATTGTTATCCAGGTAAATTATTAATGACATCTGTTTTGTTCTCAAATGTGTTCTGATTTTGGATGATAAAATGTACAGTGACCCTACTTATCCCACAGCTCACCCTGCATCTGCTCTTTACATATAGACATATATGATTTTACTGATTCTCATGTAATATTGAAGTGTATTCCTTTTTTGTCTACCCCTATCCGCGACAATTTCATCTTGGTACTTGTCATGTGTTCAGTGAGTATTTACTGCATGAATATATGAATCACCAATAAGGAAGCTATTATTTTGATGGTTTGGTTAAGTGGAAAGTGACTATGGATGACTAATATGGGAGAAAATTGCCTTGACATATTATAACCTCTCTGGAAAGCTGGCTGGAGAGAATAGTAGCTCAAAGGAAGAGAAAAACTAGTGACTGCCATGGGCATCCAGGAGAAGCATTCATTAGCTAAATTGATCTTACTGCAGGAAATAAAACATCTCTAGGATATTTCAAGTTTGTACTAGGTAAAATTAATGATCAACCCATCATCATTCATCTATCTCTTTTCAAAAATAGGTAATTACACCATCAAGTTTAGGTTAAGAAGCTTGTTAAGTAGAGATTATTGGGATGATGGTGTGGAAAAAAGGCAAAACCATCCATCACTTAAAGCTATATAAAGAAAGTTAAGCCCTCACCACAAGTATGTGCTTCATCAGCATGACTGCATACTTTTCTTAACATTTTTAGCTTCAAAGATTCTTCTTTTAATTGAAACCCAATATGCGTTTATTGCTGATACGTGTTAAAATCTTGCTTATACAGTACATAGATCTCTTTCCAAAGCCAATAGTCCTACATTGTTTGTTTCCTAATTAGCACAGATACTACATGAAAAATGCAAGAGACATCTGCTAGGTGGAGATGCCTAGCAGTTTTAATTGATATTTTTTTGTTGTTCTGGATAGTCCGGAGGCACTGTTGGTTTGGCTTGTCTTGAAGCTTTTTAAATAAGCACTTTTGTTTTTTGCAGGTGCATTTAACATAATACTACTAATTTGGAGATATTTTAAATAAGTTCTAGATCCACTTGACATAGTGCTTGGTAAGTGAGTTGACCAGCAGTGACCATACATTCTTTTTGCCTGGAATGATAGGGTTTGAAATAAAGCCAAGCAGTGTCATAAGTTTCCTGACGTCAGAATTCAACGTTGCGTAAGCTGCACAGTACAAAGAACTGATTGCAAAATGTGCTACTGAGTATGAAGCCTTTTAAAAAATTAAATAATATGTAGCAGAAATTGAGGAATAGACTTCAAATAAGCTAGAGAATAATTTTTAAAAATTATGATTCAGTTTTCCTATGTTCTAGCCACAACCAGACAGTCAACTGTAGCCTGTGTACTGTATTTGTGGTTCCATGTAATATTCTTGCTTTCTCTTCTCCCCCACAGAATGTATATACATCTACTCTACATGCATAATAAACTTTGTACCCCTGTGATAGCACTGCACACTATCAATTTATTTTCTGTTTAATCCACTAACAGGCCTACCGTCTAAACCCACAGCCATTTCTGCATCCATCTCTGTATTCGTAATGCCTAGCATATTACCTGGCCAATAAAAAGGGGCTCAGTGCTGGGTGCAGTGGCTCACGCCTGTAATCTCAGCACTTTGGGAGGCCAAGGTGGGCAGATCACGAGGTCAGGAGATCGAGACCATCCTGGCTAACACGGTGAAGCCCTGTCTCTACTAAAAATCAAAAAAAAAAAAAAAGTTAGCCAGGCATGCTGGCAGGTGCCTGTAATCCCAGCTACTCGGGAGGCTGAGACAGGAGAATCACTTGAATCAGGGAGGTGGAGGCTGCAGTGAGCCAAGATCGCGCCACTGCACTCCAGCCTGGGTGGCAACAGAGCGAGACTCTGTCTCAAAAAAAAAAAAAAAAGTGGGGGGAGGTGGGCGTTCAGTAAATAATTGGTGAATCAATAAAGTCTTGGGCAAAGCTATGATAAAAATGTTTTCTCATCTATAGAATGGAAATAATAATAGTACCTTACCCATATTTATTTTGTTAAACAAATACCTCACACACAATATTTAGCTGTATATCTAAAATATATTCAGTGTATTAGATAATTAAGAGTTATGTTTTTGAAATAAAATAGTATGCCTTTCCTTTTGGCACTTTCTTGTATCTAGTCTCCCTGAATTTAGCCAGAATTATCCATGGCCTCAGAAAGGATTAGGATTATTATAACAGGAATGGAAAAACTAAAGACAGTTGATTATTTAATTCAAAGAAATTTTTATTGCAGGGTGGTAAAAGTTTAGTTGCATACAGGTCAAGATTAAATATCTAAATCAATTCTCTATATGTGACCAATGTCAATTAGAGGGGGAAACTGATATATATATTGAAAGTCACCCTATTCTAGTCACAACACTATTTTATTTACAAATATCCTTCTAATTAATCATCACAACAGATTGTAAGTTGGGAATTATTATCTACATTTAATAAATGAGCACACTAGGTGAGAGATTAAGTCAAGTGTAGATAAGGGATTGATATTTGAAACCTAATTCTCTCAGAATCTTGTTCCTTAGGGATTCAGTAGACTGAGATAGAAGAAACTAAAGTGTTTGGGGCAGGCAAAAGAACTGACAGAGTTCACAATGAATAGCACAGTATGTCTATGGATTGACTCTTCTAGTTTGTGTTCTCTACAATCTTTAAATCAAACTAAAGTAGATTAGACAGGACTTTATTAAATTTGGCATAACCACTTTATGTCATTCATGTCAATAATCAGTCATTCAGTGGAAATTGTTTTGTGTCCTTTCTTCAAACTTCTCCCTTTTCTCATCAAGAAAATTCTCCTGTTTCTCACTCCATTAGTCCAATCATAGCAATCACATTATAGCTACCATTTGCTTAGTGCCTTTACTGAGCAGCACCCATTTTTTTAAATGCCAAGCTTGTAGGATAATTATTATCTTCATTTTATAAATGAGTAAACTGAAACTTAGAGACATTAAGTGGTTTATCCAAGGTCAAAATTTAACAGGGAGAAGCTTCTTTCTGACTCTAAAATCTCTTTTTATTATAACCTGCTCCAATTCAACCTCTAAGTCTTAGCTCAAATTCTTCCTCCTCTTTGATATCTTCCTTAACTATCCCATGAGAATTTAAGGATTTCTCTTCAGTACTCAAATAGCATATCCTATGGGCTTTTATTCCAAGTATAATTCCAAGTATATTATCATCCCCATCTTGGATTCAGAGTTACTTGAGAATCGTGATGGTTAATTTTATGTGTCAACTTGGCTAGGTCATGGTATTCAGATATTTGGTCAAAAATTATTCCAGGATGGGCCTCATACAATCGTGCACACACACACACACACACACACACACACACACACACACACACACATCTTGTTGGTTCTGTTTCTCTGGAAAATTCTGACATACACAAGAACAAAACCCTATATAATCATCTTTGTATTCCTAGATACTAGTTCATAGAGGCTGGTGCATAGCATGCTCTCAGTACATGATCAAAAAATGAGGTGTCATAAGAAAGAAGAAAAGGTGATGGGTACTAGGTGGTGAGAAAAAATTAGATATATTAAGTATAATAAGTGCAAATGTTTGGGTTTGTTTAGTTTACATGGGAGTAGTTTTAATATTAACACTTAAAATTATGATCTAGTTTGTTGCCATATATGATCTGCTTATACTTTTTACAGTATTTTCTTTTCATATATAACAAAGATAGTCTCTAAATGACTACTCAAAGTACTTTGTAAAATAAGAAAGAAGAGTCACAGAAATCTCTAGGAGCTCAAAACTATGGAGCAGGTAAATGGTGTCTCATATGGAAAGTCAGTTTGCCATAGGCAGTTTGGAATCTTGGTCTCAGTAAAAACCTGGGAAAGATTGTGAAGTTATCCAGTGATCCTTCCTGCATACATTGTGCTATATTTGCATAGAGTATAAAAAGCATGATTCCTGAGTACATTTGAGACATAAGAGCAAAACATCTTTCTTTTTCCTTATTGAATTTATGCATATAAAAATATTTTTCAATTATACGAAAAATATAAAATATTCATGCCAAATCACCCTTATTATAAAGAACCAAATTACACAAAGTTGATACACTATGAGAGAACTGGGGACCTGCAGTCATATTAGCTTAGAGCCTACTAACACTCTTATAGGATTAATGCACCTTAAAGGGAAATAAGTTCAAAATTCCCCTAGGACAATCATTCTCAAATGGAGTGTGGTTTTGCTCCTCCTGGGCAGTATTTCGCAATGTCTGGAAATATATTTCATTGTCAACTTGGGAGGTAGTATGCTATTAGCATCTGGTGAATAGAGACCAGGGATGCTGCTAGATACTCTGCAATAAACGGGAAAGCCCCTCACCAAAAAACTACTTATTCAGTCCAAAATGTCAATATTCCTAAGTTGAGAGATAAACTCTACCCTAGAAATTTTGATGATATTAAATATTCAGATTCCTCTAGGCCACCTCAGTGGTCTAGGCGGTCTAGAGAAATCTGAATAATTAATATCATCATTCCCAATGTCTTTATAGAAGCAGTCTTAAAGATTACCTATCTTTTGAAGATGGAGTTCATGATTTCCTTTTCTCACTTGTGGAAACAAATTAAAACCACTCAAATGAAATAAAGCAAAGGTTATGTATTCAGAGCAAGCGAGTCAGTCCCCAACACTTACTTATGTCCAAGAATCAAAGGCAAGACAGAAGAGTGGAAAAGCTTCATAGCAGAAAAAAAAGAGGCTTCAGGTATGCCCTTGCATAGGGAGCTGAAGGCAGGATCCCCCTGCCCTGATTAGCCCTCTGCCCCTCTGCCCTGCATTCTTAATCCCTGATTGGTTAAGGATGTATATTGGTTTTCTGCAGTTTGCTCTAGGATGGAAGCAAGGAGAAAAATTGGAGGGGCTGCTATTATTAATCAATTTCTGACCATTTGGAGTTGTTTACTACATGAGTTGTTTTTTTCTGGTTTTTTTTTTTTTTTTTTTTTTTTTTTTAGTTTTTGGACTGATTGATGCAGATAGTAGTTTGACTTCTAAGACTGATTACCACAGACAATACGTTGGCTTCCTGGGATTGCTGCAGATTGCGGGGAAGAATTCTAGTTTTATGTGTCGTCTGTTCATTATCAGTTTACAAATTCAATCTCTCATACGCTTCACTCATAGACATATCAACTGCGTGGAATTCCATGTTTACTTGAATTCAAAACTAAGAAAGTTTAGCAATAGATATCTGCAGCCAAACCCAGAAAGTAAAAGTTGAGAAAAAGATTATACAAATTCCCAAGAAGAAGATGGGGAAGACAATTTGTAAAGCAAAGAGTCATACTATTTACATAATTCTGTGTTGATTTATTTCTTTATTACTTTCTATACCCTGCTTTTTTTGCTGGGAAAATAAGTTCTTAAGCTATATTTTCCTGATTGCCTTGCCTGCTGACTTAATATAAGCTCCTTCCAATAGGAGAGTTTCATTAGCAATTAAAACACAGGAGGTAAAATTAAGAACAAGAAAACAATAACTTTCTGCTTCTGGTATCAATAGGAAAGCAGCAATTGCCAGCAACTCTAGGGACAACATGAAGAAGGAGTGATTCTGGAATCTAGTAGCCCAATAAGAGGCAGAACTTTTCTGATAGAACTTAAAAAAAAATTAATTGGATGGCAACAAGTTCAGAATTTTCAATCCTAACCCAGAGGCATCAGTGCTTCTGATCTTCAGAAATCATCCTTTTTTCTCTTTTTTCTTCAGTCCCCATAATCACTTTTGTGCTCCATACCTTCTAGCACCAAGTTCTCATATTAAATTCCTTCAGTTTGTTTTATAGGGAGGATTTATATATTCTATATTCATGATTCTAACTGGTATGGGTAAATGTTGAATTTTTTAAAAATAAGACTTTTACTTATTATAATCTATTTAAGTCTGATATCTATAATGATTTATGATTAAACTAAGCCCTGTCAACAGTGTATTGCCCAACTCAAGTTAACTGAAAACTCTTAGCTCTTTAATTCTACCTATTTGTCTGTTTCAGGTTTTTCAAACATCTTCTAGGCAAATTACTTCCATTGATTTCTAAAGTATTGTTGGTGCACAAGCAACCATGCTTGCTCAGCAAAACAATTCATAGTACTCACTTGGATACTCTGGAAAACAAAAGATTGTCTTTTTGGTTTTTTGATCATGTTCCTGGTTAATGAACCAAAAGCACTTGTAGGTGATAAGGAATTGTGTTATAATATCAGCATCTTTTTAAAGCTGTATCTATGAAGAGCTAGGGTTCTCCCTAGAATGCATGTGCCTTGTAAAGAGATTTAGATTTCCTAGTTGCCTTTCCTTTAAATGTTATATTTTATGCTTTGAAAGCAAGCAACAGATTTTCCATTTTTATGTCTCTGTCTCTGTATCTATCATTCTCTCTGCCTGTGTCTCTGTCTCTCTCTCTCTCACACACACCCCTTTACCTCATTTCACAAGTCTTTCTTTTGTTTAAGTTTTCCTGGTAATATTTAAATCAGAATACACATTCAGAATTTAATTCCAGTAAGACTGAAACAAGGTATGAGCAACACCTAGGGTGGGAAATTTTTGCAGTAATCTTTTCATTAAAAGAATCCGTAAAGCTCGTGTGACAGCAAAAAGAAAAACAACTTATTTCTTTTCAGCCTAATTGACTTAGGGGAAGCAATAATCCTTTGCTAATTTCTTCCATCAAAACAAGCATATGTTGTAAGGAATCACATTTAGAACAAAAAGTAAGCTAAATTAAGTGCCAAGAAATCATGCAAAGAATGGTTTGCTTTCTGAGTATGCCACATTCTCAAGGTTCAACGAAAGGGCCTTTGTTTATGGGATATGTGAAATCTTCCTAAACAAAGACCAGAAATTCTTGAGGAATCCCAATCTTGCTGTTTCAGATTGTTTCAGTGTGATACTGGCTTCTTGCATTGTGAACTGTGTAGTTTGAAAGTTGCAATAAAAGTCAAGGCAATTGGGGTTGCAAAAAGAGGGTTTTCAGAAAAAGGTCTATTTGTTTAAACTGATAGAAATATCTCCTCTCATATCAACTGGCTTCTACTGCAGAGCAAACCTCCCCAAAACTTAGTGTCAAAAAAATAAACATTTTTATAGACCAGGAGTCAGCCAGTTATGGCCCGTGGGCCAAATCTGGCCTATAGCTAGTTTCAGTACAGCCATAGACATAGGATTTTGTTTTTCACATTTTTTAAGTGTTATAAAGCCTACATTATTTATTTTCTGGTCCTTTACCAAAAAAAAAAAAATTGCCTAACTTGGATTTAGACAAGGCTTTTATCAGTCAAAAATTTGCCCTGGGCTCTGCAGGGTGTTTTCTATTAGTTCAGCTGGTTTCAGCTTTTCATTTTATTTCAACTTATATTTTAGATTCAGGGGAGTATGCGTGCATGTTTGTTACATGGGTATTTTGTGTGATGCTGAGGTTTGGGATTCAAATGATTCTGCAACCCACACAGTGGCATGGTACCCAGCAGTTAGAGTTTCAACCTTTGGCTTTTTCCCTCCCTCCTCTCTCTACTAGTCCTCAGTGTCTAATATTGCCATCTGTATGTCCATGACTAGCCACTGTTTAGCTTCCACTTATAAGTGAGAACATGTAGTATTTGGTTTTCTGATTCTGCATTAATTTGCTTAGGATAATGACTTCTAGCTGCATCCATGTTGCTACAACAAACATGATCTTATTCTATTTTATGGCTGTGTAGTATTTCATGGTGAATATGTACCATGTTTCTTTATCCAGTCCATCATTGATGAGCACCTAAGTTAATTCCATGTCTTTGCTATTGTTAATAGTGCTGCTATAAACACACAAGTGCATGTGTCTTTTTGGTAGAACAGTTTATTTTCTTTTGGATATATACCCATTAATTGGATTGTTGGGTCAAATTGTAGTTCTATTTTAAATTGTTTGAGAAATCTTGAAACTGCTTGATGATTAGTGTTGTTGAGCATTTTTTTTTTTCAGAATGGTTTGTTGGCCACTTGTATGTCTTCTTTTGAGATATTTCTGTTCATGTCTTTTGACCACTTCTGTTTCTTTTTTGTTTTGGATAGGCTCCATCACACATCTGTGGTCAGCTGCCTGTTTGTTAACTGGCTCAGTTTCTGGGGTTTAGTGGCTGTTGGCTGGGGTGAAGGGAACAACTTAGCTACATGTCTCTGATCATCCAATATGTAACCCAGACTTGTTTGCGTGGTGGCTGACAGAGTTCTAAGCAGAAGTATAGAAGTACACAAGGCCTCTTGAGGACTGGACTTCAAGCTGTCACAATGTCCTCCCCATGCTATTGGCCAAAGTCAAGGAACAGAAAGGGAGGAATGTGTCACTGTTCTTGCAAAGGAACACACACAGAAACTAAGGGCTTTAAGAGTCGTGGCGCCTAATTTGGAGTTTCAATGAGGAAGAGGAGAGCTGCCTTCACCCTTAGATTCCCTTGTTTTCAGATTCACTTTTTTGCTTTCTCTATCTCTGCACAATTTAGTCCTTAATCTTGTGTGGTCTCAATGCCTGTTTTACTCCTATCCTTCTGTGGTCTGGCTTTCTCTGCCTCTCTTTGTGTAGATGCCAACTATATCTATTCCATACTGAGGCATATGAACTCATATAGTGCCTCTAGGGGAATTAGGAAAAGGTAGTCTTTTCTCTGGCAAATGGCTTGGCGAGTAAAGCGCAGGATGAGGATTGTAGGCTAGACATCCTTACACAGGATAAAACCTGCAAACTCATTTTTGAGGAACTCTGGTACTAACCATGCTCTCTGTGTATCTGCAGACTTCATGTTCTCTGTGTATCTGCAGACTTCAAATGTCAACTGAGACTGACTCCAGAGAAAGAATCTGATTGTGTCTTCTTTCAGGTATCTATTCCTAGTTCAGCTAACTGGAACTCACAGGGTAGCAAGTGGCATCCTGTGTGCCACCATATACCTTGAAAGAGGACACGAGCAAAATCTCTGAGAAATAGGACTGGTCAGACTTTTTAAAGGGAATGTGAAGAGGAAATGATTAGGGAAGAATGGTGTGGGCTCATGAGTATATTTTGTGCTGGATATTTGAAGAAGGCTAAGCTTTATTTTGTATTTACTCGAAGATTGTAGTAAATATCAAGAGAGTAGATTCCTATCTCTGTTATATATTTTACATGTTAATATATGAAGACTACATACACCATACCTACTGTGTAAAAAGCCCAAGTTTTAAAAAAGATTTTGCTCCTATGCCTTTTTCTCAGTGAGCACCTAAATAATAATATATATTTTAAATAGAGTGCTCTCAATCTATATTTCATTACATCAATGCCTGAAAGGATATAACACCTAGGTAGTTTAATAAAATAATACAAAGATAAGCTAATATTACTAACATCACTCACAACAAAAATTATGCAAAACTTACTAGACAGATTACTTAAGCATAATTGCATATAATTAAAACATACATTAAGTTCTGTTATGAATTTCCAACTACTGAAAACAATTTTCAAGTATTTACTCAGTTTTATTCAACTGTGTCAAAAACAAGAATCTATGATACGGTTTGGCTCTGTGTCCCCACCCAAATCTCACCTTGAATTGTAATCCCCATGATCCTCATGTATCAAGCGCAGGACCAGGTGGAGGTAATTGAATCACAAGGGTGGCAAACACCATGCTGTTCTCATGATAGTGAGTGAGTTCTCACTAGGTCTCATGATTTTACTAGGGGCTTTTACTCCTTTGCTTGGCACTTCTGTTTCCTGCAGCCCTGTGAAGAGGTGTCTTCTGCCATGATTGTAAGTTTCCTGTGCCTCCCCAGCCATGTGGAACTGTGAGTCAGTTAAATCTCTTTTCTTTATAAATTAGCCAGTCTTGAGTATTCCCTTACAGTAATGTGAGAATGGGCTAATGCATGTATAACCAGTATAGATTTTATTTGCTTGTCTAAATTCCACTGGTATGCTGCTAAGTGATCCATGTCCTATTTATCCCATGCCTACTGTATGAAATTAGCATCTACTCTTAGGCACTGCTCTTCCTGTGGCTGTGTATTACTACCCTCATTTTCTAAATGTATTATTAAGTCACATCACATTATATAACATTAAACCACCAGTATTTATTTGGGGAATCTTCTTTCTACAGGAAACCAAAAATAGCTTCCCATTCTATTCTCTCAGTACTGTCTAATATGCTGGCCAAGGAAAAAGGAGGGAGACTGTGTTTAATAACTTTTTCTCAAAAAAAATCAGTTGGTTTTTCATACCTATTTCTACAGTTTTGTCTCTGTATCTTTGGTAGCAAAAACAAGAATCTTAAACATGTTCTCACTGGGTGGGGCACATTTTATTTCTTGCATCTTTTATAATCTTCTTAAATCACTTTAGGAGTATACCAAAAGGCAGATTTTTGAGCTAACAGACCTGGCTTTGAATCTATAACATATAGCTGGGTAAATTTAAGACATTTATGTGCCCTAATGCTCCATTACCATGTATGCAAAATGGAAGTAAAAAATATGTGTCTTTATTACTGTTGGGAAGATTAGAAAAGAAATTTATATTAATTACCCTGTGCATTATGCAATTTAAAATTACTACAAAGCATCCCATTTTGTATTTTTAAGTCTATTTGAAGTGAAATCTTCCTGTTAGCCCTGTCCTTTACACAGAGTTTGACCATACTCCGCTTCTGTTAATATCCCACTAACAGAGACTTAATATTTGAGCATCTTAATACTATATGAAGGATTAACCTTTTCTTGTATGTGGAACTTTAGTTCTCAGCCATATGTAAAAGAAACCCAAAACATGTGACTCAGTCATGTACAGCCTTGATTTATTTTATCCGAACTTCCAAGGAATCTGAAGGTATAAGGTCCAGGATTTGTGCAGTGGCTCTAACAATATTTGTTTTTTCTTTCTGCTATGCCATCCTTAGCCTTTAGTCACACAACAGCTGTGGAACCTCCAGGCAAGTGTTTGCATAATAAGCTGGAAGAAGGGATGATGGGGGAAGCAAAGGCATGCCAACTGAACCTGCCATATTAATCATCAGAGCAATAGCCTTCTTGCATACCCTGGTCAATCAGCTCCTGCTCATGTCACATAGCAATGCCTATACTTTATTTGTTGGCTAAATTTTTTTTTAAGATGAGCATTTTGCACTACTAAATAACACTGGAGTTATGTTAGCAAAAAGGAAAATGGAAAATAGTTTTTAGTAGACAGGTAGGAGTTTTTGGCACAGATGTCTACAGCAACTTCAAAGTCATCTTCTCTAAAAAACATTTAGCTCTCTCATCTTCCTATGAAACTGCAATGCTGATATATTCTGAGTAGAACAATTAAGACTTTGGAAAAATATAAATGGTAGGTAAGACTCTGACTATACATTGAGTTGTGAGAGAAAGGTAAGGATCACTCTAGGTAAGGGAGATTGTTCCCCTAAAGAACAGTGTGACTATTCCCAAAATGCAGGTGTAAACTAGGAATTTTGGCAGGGTATCAAGACTACGAACTGAAACATATCTGCAAGGGCATTCATTTAAGATGGACTTAGTTTTGGAGCAATTTTTTCCTCTTGAATCATGAGGAGTGTCAGAATAAGTTTACTATTTAAATTTTTATCCATTTAGTTATTTTCTTTACTGTTATGCCATCTATTATTACATGAGTATGTGTATTCAATACTTCTAGAGCCTAATATGATGATGTGGAGAATAAAGTGATGAAGCAAAAAACAAACAAAAAAAACACACAAAAACTCTGGTCCATTACAAGTCTTCTCCTCTCCTGCTGACACTGGGATGAATTAACTGCTGTCAACAGAACTGTGGACAGTAACTCCAAGAATGCCTCATGGTGAAGGATGAGGTGGCTCACAGGAAGAAATTATTATTATAAAGGGTAGACAGCCACTAGGTATGCAGTTCAAGAACTGAGACAAGTTCCATCATTCCCAAGATATGGTAGAGGGAGGTGGCTCTTGAAAAATAGAAGCTGGTTTAGTGTTATAAGAGTAGGAGGAGCAGGATTTTAGAAAGGACTAAGAACTGGGTATGAGACCCTGCACTGCCAAAAACAGGAATATGACTTCATTTCTCTTGGCCACAATTTTTACTTCTGCTAAATAAAGGCAGCTCCAAGTTCCTTACCTGGAAACATTTTTTTTTCTAGGATTCTGAATTTAAATGTAAATCTTATGTGCTTGGAGAGAGTCTGAAATCCTTTGCAATAATGAAGGAATGGAATGAGCTGCAGATTATCTGATATAGCTTGTTATCCAGCATTGTTTTGAATTGATTCATCTGGAAGCATGAAAGAACACTGCATCTCTGTGATGTGTACCATAAGTAACATTACTAAAAATGTCATATCAGGTATTAGCCACCCCTTACCATGTTTCCCAATTCAGACACCATTTTGTTTGTTCTACAACTCTTTGTAACAAGATATTCTAGGTGAAATTATATATGCACAGATTGCCAGGGAAAGTTGACTGAGAATCATTAACTATAATATGAATTATAGAACAATTGCTATTAAGTGGTATTAAAGCAGAGATGGAAGAAAATTGTATTTATTTTGGGAACTTCAAGCTTTGTTAGGAAGGTGGCCTAAGAGTTGAGCTTCCAACTATGTACAGAGGTACAAAAGGTTTCATAGGTACTGAGGTTGAAAGAAACCTGTAAGATGACAAAAGAATGATAGAGAAGACATGTAGTTGTAAATTAAAAAATGTAAACAGAAAAAGTTACATGCCAGATCATAGTGTTAATTGGAAAAAGAGTTGGAGCTGTTTTTTCCCATCTCCCTCCTTTCCTCTGTTTCTTCTTTTGTTCTTTCCTTTGGATTATTTCTTAACATACGAGTAAGCTGATTGTGGAAGGAAAAATGATTTGTCTAAGAACACATTGCTTATTACTAGCCACTAGGAATTGTTCTGACTATTCTGACTTCCAGGCTAGAGTTGCTGCTAAAAACTATGATGGAGTTTGATCATAAAGCACCTTGAGTTATACATTAAATAGTCATTACTGTTGGTAGTCACAAGCCAAAGGAGTGGCGTGATCTGGCTCAGGATTTAGAAAGATAATTCCATAAATAGTGGGAAAAATATGATGAGAGTGAGAATATCAGTAAGAAAGTGGTGGTAATTTTCTAGGCAAGGTCTGAGAAATATCACTGGAAAAGAATGAAAGAAGTTGGATACTCACATAATGAAGAAAATTTCTGAATTGCTAACATGTCCTATGTATGGGACCTGGAAAACTTTACTGCAATAATCTATCCCCCACAGGTCTAGTTTTCTATGCAACTCTATAGTGGTATGGTGGTGATGTGAATGTGTTTCCTCTTCAATTCCCATTTGTGGGAGGGAAATTTGGGATACAAAGATGGTGGTTCAATACCATATTGAACATTGTGAATCTCTTCTTATTCTACTGGCAGACTGCTGGCTGTGTGATAAGGACCTATAGCTATTATTTCTACTGCAACATTTATTATTAAATATCCATTCTTGACATCTGTGCTAGATTAACTATTCTGTAACCTTCTTTTTTGCTGTCAAACATACCAACCTTCTCAACCCTAATATCATCACTATCAACCCAGGCTTTTAAAAGTTTCTACAGAGCTTCATAACATAAAACAAACACATGTATTAACAAAAAAGAGAAGCAGCTGAATCATATGTCTGATAAAGAGTACTGGTGACTGTGCTAATTGCTCAGCTGAGTCCTGCATCATTTTATAGCCTGTCTAGCGTGTTACCCAGAAGTAATTTCCCCAAACATGTTTTCTGTCCTTCAACAGCTAGTACCATGCTTCTAAGCTTCTGTTTTCTAATTTGGATGAATGAGTGAACTTGGCTGAGGGGATGCATTGTCAAAGCTGATTTATGTTGTTGTCAATCCAAACTGCTTAGCTCTGCAGCTGAAATTATCCTTACATGCCCATTGTTCAGAGTTCAGAAAAACACCTTCTGTTCTATTGTTCAGCCATAGTCAGAATACAGATTTTTCTGTGCTGTTGTTGTTCTTTTCCCTATGTATCAAGCTTTTTTACAATAATGGATGACTCTACTGCGGAGTTGTTTTTTTAATCTCACAGGAAAGGACAGAGCACAGTTACAAATTGACACAGTGGGCTGGAGGTGATATTAAAAAAAATCTCTAAGAGCGTAAATAACTACCAACCATTTTTTTATTTTCATAGAACCCATTTCTAGCATTAATGGGAGAATATATGTGTGTGTGTGTGTCTCCACACATATATAGTGTAGTCAATGATTGTCATCTGTGAAGTCCTGAGTAATTTATCCAAAAGTGAAGAACAGGCTTTTCTATATATACCTTTCCCTGTTTCATTCAGGCTTTAAATAGAAAACCAAAGGTGTTCTCAAATTAGAATAATTTTATAAAAGTTTACTTATTGGTGGATTGTAAAAGCAAAAAGAGTGTAGTGATCTTAAGAAAATTTGCCACTCTTAACCCTCCAAGTACACTCGAAGGCCTAAGTGAATGGATTAAGTTATTGGAATCCAGAATTGGAGAGCTATGCAGAGGAGTCCACCTGGAGAGAAAGTGACTTTTGCTCATGGGACACAACTAGCCCAAAGTAATGTCTCAAGGGCGGGAGGTAGAGAAATATATAACTACCTACTCTCCTCCTCCTTTCATGCCCTACTGAGACCCTCTATTGGCCTAACACAACAAGGAACCACAGAATGAAATATCCTAGAGCTGCTGCTGTAATGGGTACAAGGTAACCTCTATGACAAGAAGCTTGGTGGGATGTGAAGGGG
The DNA here is from genome assembly GCF_028858775.2 of Pan troglodytes. Lineage (NCBI taxonomy): Eukaryota > Metazoa > Chordata > Mammalia > Primates > Hominidae > Pan > Pan troglodytes. Next base: position 39,214,655 of record NC_086015.1, read on the forward strand.
GTCAGTCTACAGAAGCAAACAAAAGATATGTGATGCATTATTTGTCAATGTTGTCATTGCATAGTTCTTGAACTAATCTCTTAAGGTTAACATCTTCACCTATAAATTGATCACTTTATTTAGTTCAAGGTCAAAAACCTAGTTATCCTAGTTATGCTCTGTATTTGGTGTTTTAAACTAATATTTAGAAAAAAGCTCATGGCTTGGCCTATGGCAGGGGTGGAGCCAAGGACTTTGACCAGAAAAGCAGAAAGGACTCTCTTCAATCCCATTCCCTCTTAGCATGGTTTATCCAGACACAGTTCCTTTTCAAGCATATGCTTACACCTCCCCCAGGTTTCTGTGTTTCACACCGGTGCCTCTCGTCCTGGATGTTGTAGGCAATCAGGCCTTTGAGACCAGATACATCCTTCCAGACTTTGGAACACAGACTTGTTTATAATGGCACCTTCCTACATTGATCCCACTGCTGTTGCTTTAGGACTTGAGAATATTACCAAAAACAATACTCTGCCTAGTTTCTTTTTAGGAGACTGTATGCTGTAGGAGCTCAGAGAGGCTTCATTACCAGGAGAGAAGCATCAATGCTACACAATCAGGTCTTTAACCCCAAGCAGCCCAAAATAAATACAGAAAAAATTCTGCCATTTTCAGAAATTTTTTTGTACTTCCATGGGAGTGTGTGTATGTGGAAGTTGGTATGCCCACATATTCCTGAAGTGGGGTATTTTTACTGGAGAAAGACATAGAAGACTCCTGGTCTGGTTTGAGTTCTTTACCCTTTACCATTTCAGCCTTGCTTTTTATCATCTACATCCCTAAATCTTAAGTTTCATGTTTTTCGACGATGCAAGTGATAGATACTAAGACTACTTTGTAAATTTTTTACAAAGTGAAATGTTTTATAACTTAATCACCAGGTAGATTTTCCTTGTCTAGTTATATTATTTTTTAGCCTATGTAAGATCTTTTTTAGAATCATCTTAGTATTTGTTTATGCAGAAGTAAGCCGTAAGCCTTCCCAAAATAGTTTGACTTTGGACCGTGGAGGTATTTTTTTTTAGTTTCTTTCACTGGGAACAAACTTTAATCAAAATAGACACATCACAATAAACAATATTTTTATTGAACTTCCTAAGTTATAGATCACTTTTTAATTCTTTACCTAATTTAATTCTCTCAGCAAGACCATGGGATAAACAGTTTCATCCCCACATCCAGGATGAAAAGGATCGGGCTAAGAAACTTGATTTTTCTCAGAAAATGTGGTCTTTTGTGTTTGTCCACCCCAGGTTCCACATTCTTGGTCTCTGTGCCATATATGGGCCTAGGGAAGCTGTTAACACAATGTAGTCTCCAATGTATGCCACTATTTAGAACACTTAATAACTTCTTTTTAAAATTTCACATTAACCTCTTTTTAAAATTTCACATATCTTGCTTAGATATGCCAAAATTTCCCCTTGATGCCTGCTCAAATCTTGAAAATTGAGTCATTTATAACAAACAGCAAGAGTCAGAACAGTGGCATCTAGGTTGCTCAGAGTTACAATACCAGATGCTGAACTGTAATAACTTATCTTTAGCCTCAGCATTACTGAGAGACCTCATATTACAATGGAGCCAAACTCTCCTCTAAATGGTCTTGGATGAATCTAGCAAGAGCTTTTCAACTCATATCTTTAGACACAAAGACAGCCTTAGGAGCTGTTTTACTCATGCCCAAATAGAGAAAGGAAGAGAAAGAAAGAGGAAGACAAAGGAAGGTGGGAGGGGGGAAGATGTGGCTTTTAAAATATGAAATATACATATATTTCCTATGTATATATGGGCTTCTTGTTTAATAAGTCAAATTAGACTCTCCTAAACTAATTCGACTTTTTCTGAGATCATCATTTTTATTATGGTACTAGTAAGAATCTTAAAATCTCATCTCTTTCTACAATTGATTACAAACACAGTGTACAGAACTTGTCAAGCATTTTGGAGATCTGCTCTTGATTAATGACCTGATAGAATCTCTGGATGTAAAGATGAGGGTGTTATATTTTCATTCAATTTAGTCACAGCTTAAATAATTTTTGTTGTTAGCAATGCTTATGTTTCTAAAGCAAGATCTTGTGCCTCTCTTATTGTGTGTGGAAAGATTAGACTCAAATTCAGAGGACATTTTGTTGGCCTTAATATAAGGAATTGGGAAACATCAGATATGAATATTCACCTGGAGACACAGAATATTCTGTAAGCATGGTCTTTTTCTTTCCATTTTATAATAAAAATCAAACTGAAGAAATTCCTGGGCTTTTCCCTTTGACAGTCAACTTTCAAAGGTCTCTTAGTAAAATGTATTTCAGAAACAAATTCAGTGAAGTCAATTTTTGAACTTTCTTCCTACATTTGTGCTAACGAACAAGAAACAATCACAGCAATGAATTAATTACTCTAATAACATCTCTCATAATCACATTCTTTCAAGAACGAGGGTCTTTTTCCTTCTGGTATTGAAGAAGAGCCAATCAAAATCCAGATATAATTATTCTAAAAACTCCTTGCTCTCCCTTTTAATATAATTATTTTAAATATCTAGGGAGAAAAACTAAGGAGACACAATCAGAGGAGGAATTAATTACTTGATTAACTTTGCTTTTACTTGGTTTCATTTATTCACAGTTCTGGAAGGGGCCCTCCAGAGGTCATTTTTCCATGTATCTGCCACCTGTCAGGGATGCTTCAAAACCATACAGACAGATGGATAGCTTCCTAATGTTTTTGCTCCCTCATTTAGGGTTTAGTTTTTTTTTTTTTCTTTTTTCTTTTCCTTTCTTTCTTTCATTATTCCTTTTCCCGTGCCTTCTGGTCTGTAATTGCCTAGAAGAATTACGCACACAAACACGCACACACACATTCAGGATTTCTCCAATTCCTTAAAGATAATACACTTTGTCTAAAACATACTTCATTAAATCTAGAACTTGTCTTTGGAAAAGTTCTATATCTTCAAATATCCATTTACATTTTGAAGAGGTGAGCTTAAGTACTACAAGATGGATAATGATAGGATTCTGGAAATACTCCAGAGAGTAGAAAAAGGGGGAAAAAAGACATGTTGAGAATGATGCCTCATTTCTACTACTGGCCGTAAATTACATTTTGAACAATGACACTTATTATTATGTTTTTCTTTTTAGTTCGCTACATGTTTACAACATTTTAAACATTCCCTTTAAACATTTTAAAGAAATAAAAGTAAATTGCTGTTCAAAATAAAGGTAATCATTTTTGTTAGTTTTGTTTTGTTATCTAGTGCAGTAAGTAACATTCTTTTGAAGAAAATTGCAGGATCAGTGAAAGAGGTTCTGTTTTTAGAAATATTTTGGGGAAAACTTCTCTTAACCTTGTCCCATAAAATGAATGACCATTGCAAACTAGCTCTATATCCATTTTCTTATATTTTCTAGGAGTCCATATTTTTATGAGTTAAAAACTGAGCAGATGTAAGTGGCAACCATTGGGTCAACATGTAGGGCCATGATTCTGATTTTGCAGTGTTTTGAGGCAGAGAACACGTAATAATTACCTGTCCAGTAATGCTATGTGGTCAGGAGCTTCTGTGGAACTAAATTCAAAGGATTATATATTATAGATGTCAATCTGGATACATGTTCAAATATGTGTAGTGGGCCGGGCATGGTGGCTCATGCCTGTAATCCCAACACTTTGGGCGGCCAACACTTTGGGAGCAGGCGGATCACCTGAGGTCAGGAGTTCAAGACCAGCATGACCAACATGGTGAAACCTTGTCTCTACTAAAAAATACAAAAATTAGCCAGGTGTGGTGGTGGGCGCCTGTAATTCCAGCTACTCAGGAGCCTGAGGCAGGGAGAATTGCTTGAACCCAGGAGGTGGAAATTGCAGTGAGCTGAGATCAAACCACTGTATTCCAGCCTGGGCAACAGAGCAAGACTCCATCAAAAAAAAAAAAAGGGAAGAAAAAAATGTGTAATGATCTCAGACATTGCCTTTATGTATCTTTTGCTCTTGTGTGTAGTTATCCTGGTGGATTAGTTATCAATACTAAAGTATCTTCGGAACTGCTTTTATTATGTTTGTTTCTCCATCTGACCTCTTCAAGAAGGATGTTCACATATTTGTACAGGTAACAAAACTAAAGTTGTATTCTGTCTATTGTTTAAGGGGATTTGATATCAGACCTGCCCCTACGATACTGAAAACAGATATGTCAGCTTTTGCTATGAGGAGACAAAACACCACATAGTGGCTTAAAACAACCACCATTTTCTTTAGCTCAGCTTTGAGGGTTGGCTGAGTTACCCTTCTCATATATTTGTGGTCATTTGGTAGGTTGGCTTGTGGCTGGATGTTCTATCTAGAACAGGCTTATTTGCAAGTCTAATAGTTAGAATTCTGGTTTATTTATGTGGGCCTTAGCATGGATTGCTTCTCTCTCTTCCACAAGGTCTCCAATTTTCAAGCAGCCTAGCTCAAGCTTTTCTACTTCATATATATTGGGTTGAATAATATCCCCCACCCAAATTCTTGTCCACCCAGAAACTCAGTACATTGCAAATGCAATTAGTTAAAATAAGGTCATACTGCATTAGGACAGGCCCTAACATCAATGACCAACATCCTTAAAAGAAAAGGAGAGGACAGACAGAGACAAATGGAAAGAAGAAGAGAATGAGAAGGTGGAGGTGGAGATTGGAGTGATGCAGCTACAGGGCAAAGAAAACCAAGAACTGCTGGGAGCCACCAGAAGCTAGGACAAAGCACAGAACAGATTTCCCTTCATAACACCTCAGAAGGAACTAACTTTGCTGATACTGTGATTTCAGATGTCCAGCCCCCAGAAGTGTGAAAGGATAAAAAAGTGTGGGTTGTTTTCATCAACTCAGTTCACGGCACTTAGTTATAGCAGCCCCAGGAAGCTAATACATGGTGTTTTCAAGGTTTCAAAGAAAAGAAAATGAGAACAAGCCCAAGGTAAAAGAACTCATCAAGTTTTTGTTTGAGGCATGTTTCCTGATATTCCATAGCCCAAAGAAAGTCTCATGGTCAACCAAGTCAAAGAATGAACAATACAGTCTTCACCCCTTAATAGGAAGAGCTGTAAGCCATATTGAAAAGGGGCATGGACACATAGGAGAACATGTGACTCTTTTTGTTGCCGTCCACCTCTGCACCTTTAACATGTAGCCCCTATCCTATGATCCATGGGTAGCATATCCTAATATAAGGTTTAGGTATGTTTCTCTGGTGTATGTTCTTTCAAAAATGTCATAAAATACATTATTAGATCAACTGATGAAAAAAAAAAATCTGGTTGAATTGACTTTTGAGGCTCTTGAATTCACACACCAGAAATACAGCTTGGTGCCAGGTAAAGAACTGAAATTTAGATTCCAGTTGGACTCTTTGTTGTGTGAATGATTACACCCAGAAATTTTCATAATTACTCTTTTAATGTAGAGACCTCTTAGAAGGTAGATTAGACCAAGAAAAGTTTCCTAAAGTCATATTTTTCTGGTATTTTGTTCTGGTATTTTATTTTTTCCTAAATAACTACCAGTTTCATGAAAAGGCATACGTAGTAAATGACAGGGCATCTTTGTTACTGCCAACTTCTTTTGGTGCACTGGTTCATTAAGAAAAAGTTAATTCTGTAGAATTTCTTATATACGCTTGTTCTAATGGTCTACTCCTCACTGAAGCTTAAACATCAAAGGATTTTGTTCTTTGGAAAACCCTATAAAAGACATGAATAGACAAACTACAAAATGAGAATGTAAATCATTATTAGACAAACATACTGTATCAATGTAAATTTATGAATGTGTCAATTGTACTGATGGTATGTAAGAAAACATTCCTATTCTTAGGAAATACTCATTGAAATATTAGGGGTAAAGAGTCATTATATATACAATGTATATTTTGTTCAACTATTTCAAATGTTTCAGAAAAATAATGAAGTAAACACATATACAGGATATGGGGTAAAATATTAACAATAGGTAAATATGAGCAAAAGGAAGGCAGGTGTTCTTTAAACTATTTTTATTTTTGCAGAATGTATAACTAAGATTATTTCAAAATGTAAAAATTATCATTAAATATGTTTTCCTTTTTTTAACAAAATCAAATGACAACCAAGTTATATCCATTTTAATTTCTTCATTTTTCCTCTCTGACATTACACAGTTGCTGTTTTGTTCCTGGGAAGGAGATGACGTTGCCTTCTGTGGAAAGGTTTTTATCAGGTCAGCTCCACTTTGGAAAGGTCAAGTTCTTATGCGTTTTTTAATTGTGCGGAGGGTCTAAGTAGGCAGACAATCTGTCTGTTAGGCTACAGCAGATGTCCTAGCTATTAAGATTATCTACTACACAGTGCCCACACTCTCTCAAAGGCAGGCTAATGGGTGAGGAAAGCAGGTAAGTGAAATGTCAAGGAAAATGGCAGTCAAGGCTGCGAATCATATTCTAGTCTGCTTTGTAAACAGGGAGATGGATAGAAAGTAGAAGCATTATGTTCAGTGGCCCTCACTTAAACATGAAAAATAACTTCTGCTTTATTAATAAATGACATTAGATATATTCATACATCCCTTTTATCACAGCCAGCACAGTAATGCAGCCACAAGCTCAATGATGAATAAGAAAAACTGTCGATGTCTTAAGTACCTTTTATTCAGTAACCAGTTTGTCAAGGAGGCTCAACATGGTGGGGTTTAAAAATGAAATGGCTTTTTTTTTTTTCAATCACTGCTTTGTAGAATATATGTTGCTGTCCATTAATAAATCATGTGATTTCCACAGCTTTCCATTTACTCACAGTTATTAAAATTTGGACCATGTTAAAGCTTAAAAATCTAAATTGCTCACTAGCAATTATTAAAATTTGGTAAACTTGAAAGCTTCAAATCAAACTCAATTCAAAACTCATTTCCTCAGCATACTCTACATTGCTTCCCCATCCCCCATGCCCACTTCCACCGACACTGCCACCAATGCAAACCTGAGATGACAGGCTTACTGTGGAGTGACAGAGGCTTGGAAACCCATCCACCTTTTGCAATCCAGCTCTTCTGGAGAGCTGCACCTGGGTAGAGGGGAGGTATAAGTGAAATTTCTCCTTACTTTACTAGGTAAGGTTTTAATGTTTTTGTAGGCCATCTCTGTTGCTTTTGCAACACTGACTGACCTTTGTTGTCCTCCAAATGGCAGACCTGTAAGGCCTGCTTCTCTCATGGGATGTGTGCTTAAGTTACTACATTGTGTGGTTCCCCCACTCCATCTTTCCCTGATCCTGTGTTTGGAGACCTAAATGGGGCCAGGTGCCTCAAGCTTCACCACCATTTGACCCATGGCAGACTCTCATATACTTCCCAAACTGCCCACTGCTTGTGTCAGTTTACTCTAATTCTCTTCTTATCCCCTCTGATAGACCCAGCAGTAGATTTATGTGTCTCTTGCCCAAGCAAGTGTCCAACTAAGCAGTGGAAAGCTAACCCTCTCCCCATCTTGAAACAACCTCTAGCTACTTTGAGTCTCCTTTCATTTTGTTTCAGAAGGGAGGAAAGCCTACTCTTTCCATCAACAAACCTTGAAAGATTTAAAATCCAAATCAAATATAACATGGTCATTTTCATTGGATTTCAGATACAACATATTTTTATTCTTCTGTACTCAGTCCAAAAGGGTCCTGAAAATTCCTCATGGGGATCCTAGAATTCTGCATTATCAGGCTATATAAAAAGGCACCTCACCACCCATTCCCATTCCTACCAGGGCGATGTCAAAATAGGGATGAGTACGGAGCTAAAACGTTCATTCTTGGTGAGCAATAGTAAATATGCCCCTGACTCTGCCACCCTCTTCATTTTTCCTCCCACAGCACTGCCATGTCAGAGGAGATGTCTGTCTCCACTGGGTGGTGACAAGTATTGAATTCTCCATTCCTTTCACCAATGGGTTAATGCCAAAGGAGTCCTAGTGGAGAGTTAGGACTTTCTCAGCCATTATGTGGTAACTGGGATATCCACCCCATAGTGTCACCTCCTGCTCTCATGTGGGGACCCAGACCTTCCAACCCTAATAGGTAGATGAGAGTGGATATCTGCTTGTTCTTAATCCAGGAGGAAAGAATCAAATCTTCCACTATTTAGTATGATAACAGCTATAAATTTTTTGTAGATATTCTTTACCAAGTTGTGGGAGTTTTTCCATATTCCTATACTACTGAGAGTTTTAATCCTGGTATTGGATTTTGTGAAATGCTTTTTCAAAATCATATAATTTTTATTCTTCAGCCTGTTAATGGTGGATTACATTGATTTTTAAATGTTGAACTAGACTAGCATACCTAGACTAAATCTACCGGGCATAATGTATAATTCTTTTTAACACACTGTTGGATTTTAATTACTCATGTTTTGGTGAGGAATTTTGCATTTATGTTCATGAAAGATACTGGTCTATAGTTTCCTTTCTTTCTTTTTTTTTTTTTTTAGGCGGAGTCTCTCTCTGTCACCCAGGCTGGAGTTCAGTGGCATGATCTCAGCTCACTGCAAGCTCTGCCTCCCGGGTTCACGTCATTGTCCTGCCTCAGCCTCCTGAGTAGCTGGGACTACAGGCACCCGCCACCACGCCTGGCTAATTTTTTGTATTTTTAGTAGAGATGGGGTTTCACTGTGTTAGCCAGGATGGTCTCTATCTCCTGACCTTGTGATCCGCCTGCCTCGGCCTCCCAAAGTGCTGGGATTACAGGCGTGAGCCACCACGCCAGGTCCTAGTTTCCTTCCTTGTAATGTCTCAGTATAGTTTTGGTACAAGGATGGTGCTGGCTTCAAAGAGTGAATTAGGATGTGTTCTCTCTTCCAATTACATTAAATGATCTAATATACTAATCAGAAGGAGATTGGAAGAATGTATTTAAAAATCATGATAAACATGATCTAACAAAATGACTACAAGAAACTCACTTAAAATAAAACAATATAGGTAAGTTTAAAGTAAAATAATGTACAAAGGTGCACCATTCAAACATTAAGCCAGAGAAAGCAACAGTGATCATCATATTATCAGATAAAGTAAAATCAACACAAACAATATTAATAAAGGCAGAGCGAGTATTACATAAGAAACATCAATCCCCAAATATGTCACAGAAATCCTAAAAGAATATATACCAAAAAAGGGCCACAATTATTTGCATAAAAATGATAGAATTAAGAAAACAAAAAGGCAAATAAACAATCATAGGAGACTTCAACATCCATGTCTCAACAATTAATAGAAAAACTAGACATGAGTTTAGCAAGAATGTAGAACTCAACAACATCATTAATCAATAAGATCTGATTGACATATATAGAACATTTCATTTCAAATCAGCATAGTACACTTTTCATTAGTGCGTACAGTGTACATGTAGCATGACACACCATATGCTGGGCTGTAAAAAAAAAAAACCTCAACATATTTAAAAGAATTAAAACATCTGAGAACAATGGAATCTGGAACTCAGTAACAGAAGTATATGAGGGAAATCTCCAAATGCTTGGAAACCAAATGACACACTTAATAATAAACAACATAATTAAGTAATCCATGAATCAAAGGAAAGTTTCAGGGAAAAATCACATAGTACATTGAAGTGAATAAAACTACAAACTTATTAAAATATGTGGACCACAGCTCAGAAGGAAATTTATAGCACTAAATTCTCACATTAGAAGAGAATCAATATCTCAAATCAATAATTTAAGCTCCCACCTCAGTAAACTAAAAGAGGAGCAAAATAAAACCAAAGAATGCTGAAATAAGTAAATTAAAAATGTAAGATCAGAAATCAATGAAACAAACAACTGTTTCTATTAAAAAGACCAAAAAAAAAAAAAAATTGAAACTGACCAAAAGAAAAGAGAGAAAGAGAAGAGACACAAATTACTAATATCAGGAATGATCTGGAAGATACCATTACAGACACTGCAGTCATGATAAGGGTTATAAGGCACTATTACAACTAATTCTATACACACAAGTTTGACAACTTAGATAAATTGGACCTAATCTTCAAAAGCACATACTACCACCACTTATTTAAAATAGGTAAGTTGAATAGCCCTAAAATATTAAGAAAATTGAATTTGCAATGTAAACTCTCATAAAAAAGAAATCTCTAAGTCTGGATTGTTTCATTGGAGACTTCTATCAAGTATTTAAAAAGTTAATGTCAGCACTACACAATCTCTTCTGGGAAACAGAAGAGAAGGAAAGACTTCCCAAATCATTTTATGATTTATTATTAATTTATTGTACTGACACCAAAACCAGACAGAGAAAATACAAACAAAACAAAACAACAAAATACAGTCTTTCTCATAAATACAAAAATTCTTAAGAAAATGTTAAGAAATATGTTTTAGCAATATATGTGAAAAAATTATACACCATGACCAAGTGAGACTTAATAAATGTCTCCGAATAGTAGGAACAGACAGGAGCTTTCTCAACTCAATAAAGAACATGTACTGATGAACTATAGCTAATATTCTAAGGGTAAAAGACTGAATATTTCCCTCCAAAGATTAGGAACAAAGAAAGAATGTCCACTTTCATCACTGCTGTTCGACATCATACTGGATGTCCTAGATGGAGCAATAAAACAAGAAAAGGAAAAAAGGAATATAGACCAGAAAGGAAAAAAAAAAGTTATATTTGCAGATGATATGAAAGTCTTCATAGAAAATCTCAAATAATCTCAAACAACCCTTCTAAAACTAATAATTGAACTCAGCAAGTTTGCACTACATAAGAACAATGTTCAAAATCAGTGGTATTTCTATATGCTTGCAATGAATGCATGGAAACTGAAATAACCATTTACAATAGCTCAAATAATGAAATATTTAGGTGTAAATCTACAAAAATATATAAAGGACTTGGATTTTGAAAATTACCACTATATTATTAGACATAAATTGTATTTAGTTGTCCACATGTCTGTCCTTCACCGATTACCGTTCCTTAGCAGAAGCCATTTAAACATCTTTGTGTGGCAGTACTCATCATTCTTATTGTTTAAATGTTACAAATGTTTTGCAAAGAGACAAAGAAGTTGAAATAAATAGTGACAGGCATGTATTTAGAAGTTTGGAATGTAGAATTTAGTTTGGTAGTTAAACACCTTCTAATCACGAAGGAAACCGATTTTGACAGTAGATGCTAACACTGTCGTCCAACTCCTGTGTCATTGTGAAGGCTGGAATTCATTGTGATTGGAATCTCCAAATTGCCTTATAGCTTTCTCTATGACACTTCTACATTCTCTGCTAAACAATCTTGAACTTTAGCTCTGCAAAAAGGAGTGGTGTTGGGGGACTAATGTAAGAAGATAAGGGAAAAAAAAGTTTGGATATGTAGGAAGCTTGTGGGAGGGAAGGTAATTGTTCAGATACAGAGCTGTGTCTCCTGACTCACTATTTGCCTTTTTACGAAAGGAGCTACCTCCTCATCCTAAGAACAAAGAGCAGTTGGCTAATTAGTGTCCTTAAATTCCCTCAAGGAAAGTTATTTCGATAGCTGTGACCTTTGTTTCAGTTGAAATTTTTGATCTCTTTCTCCTGTGACTTCAATTTTTGCTTTCGGTTATGATAACTTATATAATTTCACATTTTTAATTATACAGTTCTTAAAGGCAGAAGTGTGGCATTATACACCTCTATAGCCTTCACAGCACCACACAGCCACAGGCTTTCCTCATAGTAGGGGTCCAAAAATATTGGAGAAAAGAAATAGTAAGTGTTTATTTATATTATTGCCTAGCAAAGCACTGTGTTACATTCTGGGATCACACCAGTGAATAAAGCAGGCATTTAAGTGTCAGAAGGCACACATCAAAACAATAATCACATATGCTAATGTAAACTCATAAAATGTTATAAATGGCATTAAGGGAGATAAATGATAAGTATAATATGGCTAGAGTTGGAGTGAGGACTATGGCCAGATTTAGAATAGGCATCTATGAAATGATATTTAAAATAGAATCTGGTCTGAGAACTTAGCCAGGTATAAGCCAAAGAAAAGAGCATTCTAGCAAGAAGGAACAACTTTAGTGAAAAGTAGGCAGGAGCTTGAGGAACTGAAATAAACTAACAGAACTAAATTGGGAGTTTAATTTCTCTCTCTCACCTTAATCCTCCATTTTTCCTCTATATAAGAAATGAGAAGGTGCTCATCCCCCAAGGAAATTAAGTAGTTCATCAGGAAGCAGCACCAGTGCAAAACATTAACATGTATCCCCTTGATTATCTAAAGAAATATTTCTCTCTGTTAAAAAAGAAGTATTATTCCACAAAATTGGGGGAACTTAAATAAATATTGAGGTGACTTTGATGTAAAAATGGTTGAAATGTCTTTCTTATTCTAATTGTATTTTTGTCTTCAGAAGATAATCACTGACCATTACTGCCCTTAGCTGCAGCCTACACATTCTTTCATATGTTGTGAGGTTCATTTTTCTCATTTGGCAATTTTAAATCAAATGAATTCGAACACTTTTTAGTTTTCTGAGGTAGAAATATAGTTAACAAACTGCTCATATCAAATTGTAGAAGACTAAAATATATATGTAAAGAGATTTGTTGTGACTGAATTGTATATGATTTAAAATTAGTTATGAATGGATTTAAAATAAATTGATTTTTTCACATCCTTGATATTGTCAAAATCTATTCTTTTTTTAAGTGACATTTTAAAAGGCTTTATCATTAAGAGAAATAACTAGTGAGACCCTAATCAACCTTAACACATACATAATAGCCATCCCTGCTATTATTATCAGCCATCAATGTTCCAAATAATTTGAAAGCATAGAGAAGACACAGTTTTCTCACAGTGGGAGTCAAGCCAAGTAGAATAAATACCAGGTGAAAATTCTAGAGAATTTTATGAGAGGTAATTTGTACATTCTTTCATCTCTTTTTGGTTTCTTTTTCAACTTGGGAAATTATCTAGACTAGCCTTTTGTATCTGCTTTTATAATAATTCTCAAATAAGGCCCATAGCTTAGTATCCTCATAGAAACAGCAGCTTCTATTAACCATCTGTTGTTCCTTTAATTATGGTTTCTGTGATGATTGTGAAAGAATAGAGATGAAAATTTGATAAATTGGGGAGCATTAGACCAGAAGCATTCATGTTTATTAGTCTGAAAGAAGCACTTCTATTAGACAACTTTCTATTCCACATTCAAAAATTCATCAGAAATTATATAAAAGAAAAATTGATCTGCCTTTGACACTGGGTCTTAATGTATGATTGTGATCAATATTTCTTAGATTTGGACTATGTTGAAGGAAACTCACACAAGCAGAATATGGTAAGTAGATGAGAGTTTTCTAAATAATAATTATAACTATTTGGGCCTCATAGTTAATTTCTACCATGCTCCATGAAAAAGATATGCTGATGAATTTTCCCTCCTTGCTACAGTCAGAAGAAATTGAATTAGAGATAAGCCAGATAAATGTTTTTTTTTCCAGAAAATCCCTGATGCCACCATAAACTTTCCATGTTTTCCTGGAAGTTTTAGAAAAGTACAACTGAGCCCACACTTTAAAGATACCCCATTTCACTTGGCAAAAATAGAAAAATTTACTACCATTGTAATCAGGCCTCCTCAACACTCTCAGGCTGTGAATAAATAAGTCATGGATTTTGAGTTTCATTTCACATTTTCTTCTTCAAAAACAACTGTTTAGGCAATATATTATGGTGAAAAGATAATTGGATAAAAATATGTAATTCTGTATCCTGCTTGAAAAATTTAATGACTGTGAGATGCTGGGAAAGTTATTCTTGCTCTTTTAGTCTAGGTTTTCTCAACAATTAAAAACTATCAGTCAAGCCTTCAAAATAATCTGTGATTTTTCTTTTTACTTCTTTCAAAATTTTATCTTTGTCTTTGGTAGCTGAAGTTTCATTATGATGCGTCTTTTTGTGGTTTTCTTGCTGTTGGATTTTATTTTGAATTGAATGGCTTTATAAAATCTTGTCTTCATTGTTTTCATATGTTTTAAAAAATTCTTTGCCATTGCTTTTAAAATATCCCTTTGATCACATTTATTTCTTTTTCTCTGCTAGAAATCCATTTGGAGGTACCATTGGCTATGTCTCTGTCATCACTGTTTTTTATTCATATTTTTTGTTCCCCTGTATGTCATTATATGTACTATTTTTTTCTTTCAATATATAATAGCTTTATTGAAACATAATTTATATATCATATTACTTATCAATTTAAGGTATATAAATCGGTGGTTTTTAGTATATTCACAAAGTTTTTCAACCACAATTTTTGAATATTTTCATTGCCCCAAAAAGAAACCTCATAATCATTAGTAGTCACACCTCATTTCCTGTAAATTGACCCCCAGCCATAGATTATTACTAACCTACTATCTGTCTCTATAGATTTTCATATTTTGACATGTAATAAAAATGGAATCATATAATACAAGACCCTTTGTGATTACTGTTTTCAGTTAGCGTGTTTTCAAGGTCTATTCATATTGTATCATGTCAGTACTTCATTACTTTTTATTGCCAAATAATATTTATTATATGGGTAGAACACATTTATTTATCCATTCATCAGCTGACGGGGCTTTGGATTGTTTCCACGTTTTTGACTATCATAAATAATGCCACTATGAATATTTGTTATGGACTGTCCCTCCAATGTTATTTGTGTTGGACACTATGAATATTTGTTATGGACTGTCCCACAATGTTATTTGTGTCCCTCCAATGCTCATATGTTGAAGCCCTAACTCATGTTCCTTAGAATGTTTTTCTGTTTGTAGATACGACCATTAAAGAGACAAGTTAAAATGGAGTGCTCAGGGTGGGTCCTAATCAAATATGGCTGGCATCCTTATAAGAGGATGTTAGGACACAGATCACATAGAAAGATTAATAATACCATGTGAAGACACCAGAAAAAAAACACTATCTACAAGCCAAGGAGAGAGACTTCAGAACAAACAACCTGTCTGACACCTTGATTTCTGGCTCCCAGCCTCCTGAAATGTGAGAAAATAAATTTCTATTGTTTAGGCTACTTTGTGGTATTTGTTACGGCAGCTCTAGACAAACACATTATTCACAAACAAGTTTTTATGTGGAGGTATGTTTCATTTCCCTTAAGTATATACATAGGAGTGAAATTCTTGGTCATATGCTAACAGTATGCTTAAGCTTTTGAGCAATGGTCAGACTATTTTCTAACATGCCTGCACAGTTTAAATTGCCATCAGTAGAATAAGAGGATTCCAAGTTCTCCACATCCTTTTTTTTCCCCCCCTCTCTCTCTCTCGCTTTTTTTTTTGGTATAAATGTCTTAGAAAATATGAAGTGTCATATTGAAGAAGACCACATAACTCAAGATTATGAAGACTTACTTCTATGTTTTCTTCTACAATTTTTATGTTTTTAGCACTTACTTTTAAGTCTATGATTCATTGGGGGTTATTTTTTGTGTATAATGTGAGGAAAGAGTATATATTCCTGGTTTTGCATATGGATATCTAGTTCTCTCATCACAGTTTGTTGGAAAGACTATTCTTTCCCTCACTGAACTGTCTCTGGCTTTTTGAAAATTAATAGTTATATGAAAATTTATTTCTGGACTCTATTCCATTACTTTTTATGTCTATCCTTCTGCTAGTATCGAACAGTCTTTACTACTGTAGCTTTGTAGTAATTCTGAAATACGGAGTGTGATCCAAATGTTGTCTTTTTTTTTTTTTTGAGTATATTTTAGTGATTCTAGGTCCCTTGCAGTTCCATATTGTATTAGTTCATTTTCACACTGCTATAAGGAATACCTGAGACTGGGTAATTTGTAAAGGGAAGAGTTTTAATTAACTCACTGTTCTGCATGGCTAGGGAAGCCTCAGGAAACTTACAATCATGGTGGAAGATGAAGGGGAAGC
The DNA here is from genome assembly GCF_028858775.2 of Pan troglodytes. NCBI lineage: Eukaryota > Metazoa > Chordata > Mammalia > Primates > Hominidae > Pan > Pan troglodytes. Next base: position 39,230,677 of record NC_086015.1, read on the forward strand.
AAGGCACATCTTACATGGTGGCAGGAGAAAGAGAGAGATGGGGAAGTGCCAGACACTTATCAAACAATCAGATCTCGTGAGAACTCACTCACTATCACAAGAACAGCATGGGGGAAACTGCCCCATCATCAAATCACCTCCCACCAGCTCCCTCCCTCAAGGCCTGGAGATTACAATTCCAGATGAGATTTGAGTGGGGAGAGACAAACAATATCAATATGAATTTTAGGATCAATTTGCAATGTGCACCAAAAAAATAGCTTAGATTTTGATAGGAATTTTGTTGAATCTATAGATAAACTTGGGAAGTATCACCATCCTGACAATATTAAATCTTCTGATCTATAAAAATGGAATGACTTTTCACTTATTTAGGTCTTCTTTAATTTCCTTAACAATGCTTTATAGTTTTCAGAATAGTTTTTGCATGTCTTTTATTAAATTAATTCCTAAGTGTGTTGACCATGTAGATTTTTCACAGATGCTTGCCCTTCAAGCATTTTATAAATGAGGGTTGAATTTTATAAAATTCATTTCCTGAACGTATTGGGAAGTTTTTGTATTTTATTCTGCTGAAATAGTGTACCAGTTGATACAAATTAATTGATTAATACATTAATTGATTTTAGGGTATTCAAAAATTGCATATCTGGGATAAATCCCAGTTGGTCATGTATAATCCTTTTATGTTGCTGGATTTGGTTTTCTTTCTTTTCCTTTTTTTTTTTTTTTTTTTTTTTTTTTGCAGAGCCAGCTGAGGTTTTATTTTGCACCAAAAACAAACAAACAAACAAAAAAACAAAAAAACAAAAAAACAAATTGAATTGTTTTGTAGTTGGAGGCATGGGCAAAGGGGTCCCCAGGCAGTAAACTACCCCCGAGGGTGGGCTGAGAGCTAGGGCTGAGCCTTAAGTGGGTCTCCTGTTCCCTGTGCTCCCCTGCACTCTGGGGCAGCTGCAGGAAGGGCAGGCTGGGAGGGACTGCTGCAGCTGTTCACTTGGGCAAAACGTCGGGGGACTCGGACACCAGCTTCCCATCGCAGGTCTCGACCTTCTTCACAAGCACGGCCCTGGTGGAGCTGGTGCGGCTGAAGGAGCTGGAGCCCGCACCAGAGCCAAAGCTGGAGCCTGGCCCATAGCCGAGGATGGGGCTTGTGAAGCCCCCATAGGACGAGCTCAGGCCACCTACATAGCAGCTGGTGGTCTTAGTATGGATACTCATGTTCTGCATCCCAGACTCCAGCCGGCTCTCCTCACCCTCCAACAGCTTCTTGCAGGTGGTGATCTTGATGCCCAGGGCCAGCTTGACGTTCATCATCTCCTGGTACTCATGCAGCTGCTGCCCCATGTCCTGCTTGGCCCGCTGCAGGGCGGCTTCCAGCTCGGACAGCTTGGCGTTGGCATACTTAACTGCCAGCTCCCCAGGCTGCTCGGCATCTGTGATGGAGGCCTCCAGGGAAGCCCTCTGGCCTTTGAGGCCCTCAATCTCAGCCTGGAGCTGGCTGATGTTCTGGTTCATCTTGAAGATCTCAGTCTTTGTATGCTGCAGATCATCCTGGTGCTTCCCAGCCAGCGTCTGCAGCTCCTCATACCTGATCCGGTGCATGCTCTAAGCCTCGGCCCGGATGCGGTTGGCGATCTCCTCCTACTGCGCCTTGATCTCAGCGATGACACTGTCCGTGTCTAGGGAGTGACAATTGTCCATGGACAGCACCACAGATGTGTCCGAGATCTGGGACTGCAACTGCGAGATCTCCTCTTCACACAGCTGCCTGAGGAAGTTGATCTCCTCAGTCAGCCCTTCCAGGCGAGACTCCAGCTCTACCTTGTTCATGTAAGTTTCATCCACATCCTTCTTGTTGAGGAAAAATTCATTTTCCATCCTGTACGCTTATTGATCTCATCTTCATACTTGTTCTTGAAGTCCTCCACCGGCCCCTGAATGTTGCCAAGCTCCGCCTCCAGCTTCAGCTTCTCCTAGACCAGAGTCTCCAGCTGCCGCCTAAGGTTGTTGATGTAGCTCTCAAACATGTTGTCCATGTTGCTCCGAGCCGTCTTCAGCTGCCGCAGGAGGCTCCACTTGGTCTCCAGCATCTTGTTCTTCTGCTCCAGGAATCGTACCTTGTCGATGAAGGAGGCAAACTTGTTGAGGGTCTTGATCTGCTCCTTCTCCTGGGTGTGCACAACATGGATGTTGGGGTCCACCTCCAGGTTAAGGGGGCTCAGCAGGCTCTGGCTGACCGTGATGGTGGTGATGCCTCCCATGCTGCTGGCCCCAGCATAGCTTCTGCCCAGGCCACCCTGGGAGCTTCTGCTGCCCACTGGGGAGAAGCTCCAGGAGCTGATGTGGGCACCGGGCCCTCTCGTGTAGGAGTGGCTGCTGAAGGCTCGGGGGCCAGAGGTGGATACCTTGCAGGACTTCTGGGTCACCCCGTTGGACATGGTGGAGGCAGGAGTGGAGGCAGGCGGGCTGAACCAGGCAGAAACTCCAGAAGGAGCAGAGAAGCTGCTTCTTGGTCTGGGTTTGGTTTTCTAGTAATTTGTTGCGGACTTTTTTCTCTTTATTTATTAAAATTTTGTTCTCCAGTTTTCTTATAATTTGTCTTGTTTGATATTAAGATAATAATTTTCTCATCCAACGAGTTGGATGAGAAAATTTTGTTTCTCATCTGAGTGTTTTGTTTTTTGCAAGAATAGGTGAAATATTGTTATTAACTCTTCTTGAAATGTTTGGAAGAATTCACCAGTAAAACTATCTTGGCTTGGAAACTTTGTGAAAAGTTTTTAAAACTATTATTCATCTCTTTCCTTGCATAGGTCTGTTAATATTTTTATTACATCTTGAATCAGTTTTGATCATTAGTATCTTTCTAAAACTTTGTTATTTTTAAGCTGATTTTTCTAATTTTATGGCATATTTTTTCATGGTATTTTCTTATAATTATTTTTATTTCTATAAGCTCTGTATTAATGTTCCTTCTTTTTCAGATTTTTGTAATTTGAGTTATTCTTTTTCTTGGACAGTCTAGCTAAATAGCTAAAAGTTGGTCCATTTTCATTTCTATTTTCAAAGAATCAACTTTCAATTTTGATGATTTGTTTGCTCTTTATAAAAGTTAAATAAAAAAACAAATAAAAAGAATTCTCTATTTCATTAATTTTTACTGAGATCTTTATTATTTGCTTTTTCTGCTTGCTTTAGGTTTGGTTTGCTCTTTTTTCCCCAATAGCTTATGGTGGAAAGTTAGATTATTGATTGAAGTTTTGTCTTCTTTTTTAACGTAGGCATTTAGAGCTTTTCTTTTCCCTCTAAGCACTGCTTTAGCTGCATCTCCTTTGTGTATGCATATACATGTGTTTCAATGTAGAATTGAATTACTTTCTAAGATTACTTGATATCATCCAGAAGTACTTCCTTTAACATTTTTTAAAAGATGAGTCAGTTAGCAATGAATTCTATCAGTTCTGTTTACCTGGGAATAGCTTCATTTTACCTTTATATTTTTCAACTTTTTGTTAATATCTTATATTAGTATGGTATGTTTGTCACAATTAAGTAATCAGTAATAATATAGTCTTATTAACTGAAGTCCATAGTTTATTCAGATTTCCTTTGTTTTTACCTAACATTCTTTTTCTTTCCAGGGTTCCACCTAAGCTATCATATTACATAATTTTTATATTTCCTTACGTTTTCCCCTAACAGTGACAGTATCTTAGAACTTCCTTGTTTTTAATGACCTTGACAGTTTTCAGGTATACTGATTAGGTTTGCCACAGCATGCCACTATTGGAGTTTTTCTGATGCTTTACTCATGAGTAGACTGGAATAATGCATGTTTTTCTTCATTTTTGAAAGGTAGTTTTATTGGATATAAGACTTTTGATTGACAGTTGCTTTTCTTTTCTTTTAGTAGTTTGAATATTGTTTCTTATGAGAAGTCAGCTGTTATTCTCATTGGGATTCCTTTTATGAGTAGTCATTTGCTCTTACTGCTTTCAAGATTTTCTCTTTGTCTGTGTCATTGATGCCATGATGGCTCTGATACAGATCACTTTTTTGCTAACCTACCTGGCATTTCTCTCAGTTCTTTTATTGGTTGGTTGTTTTCTTCATCTAGTTTGGGAAGCTCTCAGCCATTATTTCTCGAATATTTTTTCTGCTTTTTTGTCTCTCTCCTTTCCTGCTACTCTTATTCTTGGTAAACTACATGGAATCCTGAATTTCTCTGAGCTCTGTTAATTTATTTTTAGTTTTATTTTAGTTATGTATTTCTAACAGTATAATGCCTAATGATCTCTCTTTAAATCCACTGATTCCTTTTTTGCCATTTCAAATCTACTTTAGCTCCTCTAGCAAATTTTTAAATTTTACTTGTATTACTTTTTAACTCTAAACTTTATATATTTTTAAACAATTTCGGTTACTTCACTAATGTTTCCTATTCAATGAAACGCTGTAATCATGGCTTTTCTTAATTCTTAAACATAGTTTTCTTTAGTTCTTTGAATATATTTATGATGGATAGCTGCTTTGAAGTTTCTTCTGTTGAATTGCACACCTGGGCCTCTTCACAGTCAGTTTGTGTTTTCTACTTTTTTTTTTTTTTTTTCATGCATGGGTCATATATCCCTGTTTCTTTGTATGCCTCATTTTGTTGTTGTTAAAAATTGGGGGATTTTAGGTAATATATTATGGCAACTCTAGAGAGCGACCGCACTCCTCTAGAGCTTGATGTTATTATTGTTTGCTTGTTTATTTGTTTAGTGACCTGGCTGGACTATTTTAGTGGAGGCTGTTTTCCCTGCAGTGTGAAGCTTCTAATATCACTCAAGCTTTGGGCTTGTACAGGGTTACCCTGGGATGACTGTTGTTTTAACAGAACTGTCTTTAACTATCTCTTTCCTTGATATCTCTATTTAGCTGTCTGCCTCTGTTGGTATCACACACAGCTGTTAGACTCCAGAAAGAGCAAGTAAATTGCTGTATTTTTTTCAACGATGCTCTGGAACATAAATTGCTCCACGATTATAGCCAATTAAATTCAGGTCCCCCTGTAGGGGTAGTTTTTGGGTCCAGTCTTTGGTGTTTCTTCTAACACCCAGAGAGCTCATCTAAGCTGCCTTTCCCCCTGATTCTCTCTGGTAAAATAACTGAGCTATAGTTTAGCTTGGTGCTTTTGTGGAGTTACAAGCCTCCACTTAATTAACACCAAAAATCACTGTTTTCAAGAGTACCCTTAGTCTTGAATTCTTCCATAGCGTGTTCTAAATAATGTCAGTTAGTTCTTTTAGGGAGAACTTCAGAGATGTCTGTTCTTATGACCTGCCTCATCCTGAAGAAAATCTCCATCCCATTACTCCTGACCTGCAAGTATGACTTTACTTAGTTTGTCCCTTTGGGCATGGAATCTCCCCCTCAAGTGGGCTAAGGAGAAGGTGACTGAGGACTTAATAATCTGGCCTGCCACTTCTGAAATAGAGATGGAACCTTGTAAGCGGGGAGTAAATATAGGAAGAGAGCCCCTACTCTAAACTGCCTCATCTGAAATTTAATCTCTGCATTACAGAGATAGGTGATTAGAGTGAGAATGATCTTCTTGGCCATGCCCATTTGGAGCAAAGTTTCTGTCACACTGAGCTAGGGTTGGAGAGAGCAGCAGTTTTGCTCTTCTTACTTTTGCTCTTCAAACAGTTTTGCTCTTCAAACTTTTGCTCTTCTTACTAAGATGTACTAGATTTTCTTGAATAAATATTCTTCACATGCTGTATACCATTATGACAATTTCTTGGGACTTTAAATAGTTGCTTTAGAAATTATTTTCATCACTTATGATTGTTTCACTGAGTAATAGGTCTATAGAGCTCTTCACACTGATATGCCATAAGTAGATTCTCTTTTTTCCCTATATGTCTTTCATTTATATAATCCAAGCTTTAAATATCCACAATACTCTAAATGTGTAAATATCAATTGCTGTGTGGTTTATTTCTAGAATATCTCTAGCTCATTTTCAGATGTTTAGGTAATTTTTTATAGTCCCTAATCCCTACACTTATTTTCGAGTTTGCTTCTAGTTTATTTAAACTTGGTCATTATAGACTGTTTTATAATCTCTCTCATATTTTTGTGGTAAAATATATATACCATAACATTTACCATTTTAACCATTTTAAGTATACATTCAGTAGTAGTAAACACACGTACTTTGTTGTGCTCTCATAATTTTAGTATATGATTCTTTCTATGTTATTTCTGGTTTTGTTCATGATACCTACTTTCGTGTGTTTGGTGAGTTTTTAAGGTGAATTCCTGATTTTCCTGCAAACATATTTTTAGGGAAACCCACATTAGAAATCCTGTAAATGACCTCTGTGTCCCTGCCTTCTACTCCATGAACCTACATCCTTAAGAAGAAAACAAACTTGTGTATGCACTGGTCAATATAATCCTATCTTCTTTTCCTCCTTTAGAAATTGTGCACAATTTTGGAAGCACAAAGAAGTCTATATTTTGTATTCCAGCAAATAGTAATAAACTTATTTATTTTAATAGCTTTTGGAAAATAATAGTAAAATTTAACATGTGTTTGGGCAAATAATTTGAAATCAATATACGACGTATTGATAATATATGTATGACTTCGAAAATCAGAAAGTTAAGAGTGAATTATTCAATAAATTGTGTTAAGGCAATCATGTAACAGTTTGAACAACTGGGAACAATTTTTAGATCAAGTTTAAGAGGCAGGCTTCTTTAATCATAAAACAAACAGGAAAAAAATGATATATTTGACAATGTAAAATTGAATATTTCAACATCAAAAATGTCATAAATAACTGCAAAACACATAGAATTGGGAAAATAAGTTTAGAATATTTGTTTTCATATTGGAAAATCTTAATAATACAAATGATACAATGCAAGCTGTAAATATCATCACATTTGAGAATAATTATTATTTGCAGAAAACATAATTGAATACAATGATACTGTATATAGATATCAACTGAAAAATTACTTGAAATAATAATGCTAATGTAGCAAAGTTTAATCATATTAATGTTTAAAACATAAACTTTCCTGTATATGGCTTAGTTTAGACATATGATCAGATAAAGTTCATTTGACCTAATATCGAAAATATAAATTATCCAGAAAAAATATTAAAAAGAAATATATAGGACACATACTAAAAGAAGCTTTAATTTACTTCCTAAAAGAGAAAAATGGGTAAGTTAAAACATAGTTTTGGACAAAAATATTTTAAACATTCCAGTTCTTCCTAAAATAAAATCACTTACAAACACGTATATATAATTAGGACACCCACAGGAGAAGAAGGAATATTGAGGGAGGAAATTGAAAAATACTACTAAAGATTATCCAAAAGAATATGAAGCCCTATAAAATATGAGTAATGGGAGAAGTCTAGTTTTAGTAAATATCAAAAAGTTAACAGTATTACACACAACCAAAGTAGATGAATGAACTGGACTAGAGAGTCTAATAATAGATCCTAATCTATGTGGAACATAGAATATGAGCTTTAAAGCATTGTGGGAAAAAATGTATCAAATTAATAATAAAAGAACAGGGGACTAATTAGCTCTTTGAGGGAAGACTGTACAGCTGGATATTTTTACCAAAATCATACGGATGATTCCAATTTTAAAATAAAGAAATGTAGAATAAGCAGAAATTATTGAATAATTAATTAACCTTCAATATCTCACAATCCTTATACCTTTGAGCACGTTGTGAAACTAGAACATATTCTAGTTTCTATGTTCTAGAAGAATATATAGATACATTGAATATATAGATACATTGAGAAGAATATATAGATACATTGAGATTCACATGATAAAATGATCTTTCTGGCAAAAATAATACCACAAACAAAGTCAGATACAAAAATACAAATTGGAAAAAATGAAAAACACATAGTAGACAATGGGTAATATCTTCACATGCAATAATCCTTTAAATCTTAAATCATAAAATAAACCTACATTTACCAATATCAAATTGAAGAAATTTTATGTTAGACATTCCACTGGGCAAATATCAATAGAATTTAAACATGAGAAAAAATAGTCAACTTTATTAGAACTTCAAAAGTGGTCAAAGTAATACCAGTTAAAAATATGCCATTTTTCAATGACAAATATTTAAAATTATAATACACAGCAGGGCAAAACTTTGGGGGAAAAAACACATTCATTTATACATGGTAATACATGACAGGGATGTAAATTGGAACAATCTCTGTAAATGGCAATTTTTCATTGCATATTAACAGAATTAAAAAGTGCACTCAATTTGACCTAACAGTTTCACTTTAATTCTTGCAAACGTAATAGGCATCATAGTTCTTCATTGACAAACATTTATTGAGTATGTTCTATATGCTAGTCACAGTGATGAGCATATTACAAACATCATCTTATCTAACACCTGAGAAACTACTATGAAATAGGAAACTCATGCTATCTTGAGTTTCACCTGAGAACACTGAGTGAAACAAATATATTTCTCAAATATAGCAAAGCTACTTAGATCCAGAGCAAGATAAACCCAGAACCTCTTAACTTCAGAATGCATAATTTAAACATTATTCTATACTACTGGCACATAGCATGCACTAGAAAGTAGTAACAGTTATTGTATTGGAAATTCTTGTAACTCTATAGATAATACGTGTGTATGTATATATATATATGCATATATATGTTTGTGTATATATAGCTATATACATATGTGTATATATGTGTAAAGATCTATATGTGTTTATGTATATGTGTTTATCTATCTATCTAATATGATATTCTGTAGTCATATACATAGTGGAAGCTGGATGATGACTATAAACAATGGAGATAATTTTTGAGTAGGTAAGTGACAGGGTTAAGCAGTGTGTGTGTGTGTGTGTGTGTGTGTGTATGTCCATGCATGTGTGCGTGTGTGATGGTTAGTATGGTGAGACCACATAAGAAGGATCTGATATACTAAAAATTGAATGTGAGAAGAAACACTAGCAGCTGGACATATAACCTGAAGTACCATAATAAAATTTGGGATAAGGAAGCAAGGCCAACTCTGAGAGGGATTTCACAATATGAGAGCTGATGTGGTAATTTATTGACTCTCACATCAGAGGGACAAGAAGAGTGAGAGAGGAATTAACATTGTTTGTACCTGCAGATAAGATTCTTAGAAGTTTTTCAGAATACTTCTGAACAACCTCTTTGATAAATGATGATAATAGTAAAGCCAGAGTACTGCTTTTTTTCTCAAGACATATATTCTGCCAAGAGTAGGAAACAGGTAGAAACTATTTCCATGTTGTATTTTTATTTTTAAAAGGTTCTAGTGTTCCATTGCAAAAATCACAATGATTTGAGCAATGTACAGTGAAAGGAAGGCTTCATTGAATTAGCAATTTAAACTTGTGTTATGTTAGCATCCTGTTGAATTATTACTCATCCTTGCTAATATAGCATTTAACAAGGAATTACACTGTCATGCCAGACTAGCGTAAAAATAAACTTTAATGGGGCATGATGTGAAAGCTATTATGAAAGATACTATTATAAGTATATGCAATCTTTCCAACAATACTATTTTGGATTTTCCTATAGGTATCATGATCAAATTGGGGCTGGGGGGCACTGAGACAATTGAGAATGAAGAGAATTTGTGTAGCTGAGTAGCCTGAGTGCCCTTGAATACGATATTTTTGAGAGAACTAAATTATTTTTGTCAGCCCTCCTTGGAAAATTTCCAGATGTACTGAAATAATAAAATTTTGGGCTTCTATTAACCTGTTTAATATTTTATTTTCTTATTTGAAAATCAATGCAATAACTTGTAGTCTAGTGGCAGGATGGCTAATGGATTATTCTTAAACACTTTGGATGACCAGAAATGTGTAGGATATTTTTATTCTAAATAAAGAATTTACAGTGGGCCAAGTGACTTAATAAGCTAGTGATGTGGAACTTAATTTGGTTAAGTAGCAAACAGCCCTTGTGTTGTTTTCATATACGTACAGTGGGGAATAATTAAGGTGACGTCACTGGAAATCTGCTGACCTTCAGGAAAAATGCTGCAGTTTCTTTCCAAGTGTCTAAAAGTGAAGATAGGCAATGTTTGGTTTCTCTCATGATCACTCAGTTTTGTGATCTATATGAATGATAAAATTTGAAGAAATATTGGAAAAAAATTAAAAATTTCTTAACGTTTAAGAACTCAACTTCATCATTCTATCATTAATATTATCTCCTTTCCTCTCCTCCACATAATACCAAAGCATGCAATTCCAACTCGTCTGAATTCCTTTCTCATGCTCCTCATCTGAGACTGCATTCTTACAGTATTTACCTTCAGAGGTTGGTACACATGCCATTCACTTTAGGAAACATTATCCACCTCTTCCTTTCATTTACCTCTTCCAAGGCCTGATTTAAAATCATCCTTCTTCAGAGATATTTTTCCAATATTTGTTTATTTTCTTACTCTGCACCCATGGCCTGCCTCATCTTTCATTTGATATATGACCCTTCATTTTTTATAGACTTGTGATTGCCCTAAAGCTTAGTCTCCAGATTTGTTCCAATCCATTTGTTCTCATTGTGACTGATACCAGCCTCTCTCTGAGGTACATTCAGCTTTGATGGTGCTAGTTGGTCCCATTTCAGGGATGCTTCCTTAGAAAATAGAACACAAAATTATGAATAAAATATTGGTATAAATTAGCCTTTACTTAGAATGAGAAAAAAATTCATGCCAAACATATGTTTTAAAAGTTGGGCCGGGTGCGGTGGCTCATGCCTATAATCCCAGCACTTTTGGAGGCTGAGGTGGGTGAATCACCAGAAGTCAGGAGTTCAAGGTCAGCCTGGCCAACATGGTGAAACCCTGTCTCTACTAAAAACACAAAAAATTAGCCAGGCATTGTGGCAGGCGCCTGTAATCCCAGCTACCTGGGAGGCTGAGGCAGGAGAATTGCTTGAACCTGGGAGGTGGTGGTGCAGTGATCTGAGATTGTGCCATTGCACTCCAGCCTGGGCGACAGAGCGAGACTCCATCTCAAAAAAAAAAAAAAAAGGTGGAGCCAAGATGGCTGAATAGGAACAGCTCCTGTCTACAGCTCCCAGCATAAGCGACGCAGAAGATGGGTGATTTCTGCATTTCCAACTGAGGTACTGGGTGCATCTCACTGGGGAGTGCTGGAAAGTGGGTGCAGGACAGTGGGTGCAGCGCACCATGCGTGAGCCAAAGCAGGGCAAGGCATTGCCTCACCTGGGAAGTGCAAAGGGTCAGGGAATTCCCTTTCCTAGACAAAGAAAGGGGTGACAGACGGCACCTGGAAAATTGGGTCACTCCCACCCTAATACTGTGCTTTTCCGACGGGCTTAAAAAACGACACACCAGGAAATTATATCCCGCACCTGGCTCAGAGGGTCCTACACCCACGGAGCCTCACTTGTTGCTAGCACAGCAGTCTGAGATCAAACTGCAAGGTGGCAGCCAGGCTGGGGGAGGGGCGCCTGCCATTGCCCAGGCTTGATTATGTAAACAAAGCAGCCTGGAAGCTCGAACTGGGTGGAGCCCACCACGGCTCAAGGAGTCCTGCCTGCCTCTGTAGGCTCCACCTCTGGGGGCAGGGCACAGACAAACAAAAGGCAGCAGTAACCTCTGCAGACTTAAATGTCCCTGTCGGACAGCTTTGAAGAGAGTAGTGGTTCTCCGAGCACCCAACTGGATATCTGAGAACAGGCAGACTGCCTCCTCAAGTGAGTCCCTGACCCCCGAATAGCCTAACTGGGAGGCACCCCCCAGTTAGGGCAGACTGACACATCACACGGCCAGGTACTCCTCTGAGACAAAACTTCCAGAGGAACGATCAGGCGGCAGGATTTTGCGGTTCACCAAAATCCACTGTTCTGCAGCCACCGCTGCTGATACCCAGGCAAACAGCCTCTGGAGCAGACCTCCAGCAAACTCAAACAGATCTGCAGCTGAGGGTCCTGACTGTTAGAAGGAAAACTAACAAACAGAAAGGACATCCACACCAAAAACCCATCTGTACGTCAGCATCATCAAAGACCAAAAGTAGATAAAACCACAAAGATGGGGAAAAAACAGAGCAGAAAAACCAGAAACTCTAAAAATCAGAGCACCTCTCCTCCTCCAAAGGAATGCCACTCCTCACCAGCAATGGAACAAAGCTGGATGGAGAATGACTTTGACGAGTTGAGAGAAGAAGCCTTCAGAAGATCGAACTACTCTGAGCTAAAGGAGGAAGTTCAAACCAATGGCAAAGAAGTTAAAAACCTTGAAAAAAAATTAGATGAACGGCTACCTAGAATAACCAATGCAGAAAAGTCCTTAAAGGATCTGATGGAGCTGAAAACCATAGCACGAGAACTACGTGATGAATGCACAAGCCTCAGTAGCCGATGCGATCAACGGGAAGAAAGGGTATCAGTGATGGAAGACGAAATGAATGAAATGAAGCGAGAAGAGAAGTTTAGAGAAAAAAGAACAAAAATAAATGAACAAAGCCTCCAAGAAATATGGGACTATGTGAAAAGACCAAATCTACATCTGACTGGTGCACCTGAAAGTGATGGGAAGAATGGAACCAAGTTGGAAAACACTCTGCAGGATATTACGCAGGAGAATTCCCCAGTCTAGCAAGGCAGGCCAACATTCAAATTCAGGAAATACAGAGAACATCACAAAGATACTCCTCGAGAAGAGCAACTCCAAGACACATAATTGTCAGATTCACCAAAGTTGAAATGAAGGAAAAAATGTTAAGGGCAGCCAGAGAGAAAGGTCAGGTTACCCACAAAGGGAAGCCCATCAGACTAACAGCGGACCTCTCGGCAGAAACTCTACAAGCCAGAAGAAAGTGGGGGCCAATATTCAACATTCTTAAAGAAAAGAATTTTCAACCCAGAATTTCATATCCAGCCAAATGAAGCTTCATATGTGAAGGAGAAATAAAATACTGTACAGACAAGCAAATGCTGAGAGATTTTGTAACCACCAGGCCTGCCCTAAAAGAGCTCCTGAAGGAAGCACTAAACATGGAAAGGAACAAACTGTACCAGCCACTGCAAAAACATGCCAAATTGTAAAGACCACCAAGGCTAGGAAGAAACTGCATCAACTAATGAGCAAAATAACCAGCTAACATCATAATGACAGGGTCAAATTCACACATAACAATATTAACCTTAAATGTAAATGGGCTAAATGCTCCAATTAAAAGACACAAACTGGCAAATTGGATAAAGAGTCAAGACCCATCAGTGTGCTGTATTCAGGAGACCCATCTCACATGCAGAGACACACATAGGCTCAAAATAAAAGGATGGAAGAAGATCTACCAAGCAAATGGAAAACAAAAAAAAGCAGAGGTTGCAATCCTAGTCTCTGATAAAACAGACTTTAAACCAACAAAGATCAAAAGAGACAAAGAAGGCCATTACATAATGGTAAAGGGATCAATTCAACAAGAAGAGCTAACTATCCTAAATATATATGCACCCAATACAGGAGCACCCAGATTCATAAAGCAAGTCCTGAGTGACCTACAAAGAGACTTAGACTCCCACACAATAATAATGGGAGACTTTAATACCCCACTGTCAACATTAGACAGATCAGCGAGACAGAAAGTTAACAAGGATATCCAGGAATTGAACTCAGCTCTGCACCAAGCGTACCTAATAGACATCTACAGAACTCTCCACCTCAAATCAACAGAATATACATTCTTTTTAGTACCACACCACACCTATTCCAAAATTGACCACATAGTTGGAAGTAAAGCACTCCTCAGCAAATGTGAAAGAAGATAAATTATAACAAACTGTCTCTCAGACCACAGTGCAATCAAACTAGAACTCAGGATTAAGAAACTCACTCAAAACTGCTCAACTACATGGAAACTGAACAACCTGCTCCTGAATGACTACTGGGTACATAAAGAAATGAAGGCAGAAATAAAGATGTTCTTTGAAACCAATGAGAATAAAGACACAACATACCAGAATCTCTGGGTCACATTCAAAGCAGTGTGTAGAGGGAAATTTATAGCACTAAATGCCCACAAGAGAAAGCAGGAAAGATCTAAAATTGACACCCTAACATCACAATTAAAAGAACTAGAAAAGCAAGAGCAAACACATTCAAAAGCTAGCAGAGGGCAAGAAATGACTAAGATCAGAGCAGAACTGAAGGAAATAGAGACACAAAAAACCCTTCAAAAAATCAATGAATCCAGGAGCTGTTTTTTTTAAAAGATCAACTAAATTGATAGACCGCTAGCCAGACTAATAAAGAAGAAAAGAGAGAAGAATCAAATAGACACAATAAAAAATGACAAAGGGGATATCATCACCGATCCCACAGAAATACAAACTACCATCAGAGAATACTATAAACACCTCTATGCAAATAAACTAGAAAATTTAGAAGAAATGGATAAATCCCTCGACACATACACCCACCCAAGACTAAACCAGGAAGAAGTTGAATCTCTGAATAGACCAATAACAGGAGCTGAAATTGAGGCAATAATGAATAGCTTACCAACCAAAAAAAGTCCAGGACCAGATGGATTCACAGCTGAATTCTACCAGAGGTACAAGGAGTAGCTGGTACCATTCCTTCTGAAACTACTCCAATCAATACAAAAAGAGGGAATCCTCCCTAACTCATTTTATGAGGCCAGCATCATCCTGATACCAAAGCATGGCAGAGACACAACCAAAAAAGAGAATTTTAGACCAATATCCTTGATGAATACTGATGCAAAAATCCTCAATAAAATACTGGCAAACCAAACCCAGCAGCACATCAAAAAGCTTATCCACCATGATCAAGTGGGCTTCATCCCTGGGATGTAAGGCTGGTTCAATATACGCACATCAATAAATGTAATCCAGCATATAAGCAGAACCAAAGAGAAAAACCACATGATTATCTCAATAGATGCAGAAAAGGCCTTTGACAAAATTCAACAACCCTTCATGCTAAAAACTCCCAATAAATTAGGTATTGATGGGACGTACCTCAAAATATTAAGAGCTATCTATGACAAACCCACAGCCAATAACATACTGAATGGGCAAAAACTGGAAGCATTCCCTTTGAAAACTGGCACAAGACAGGGATGCCCTCTCTCACCACTCCTATTCAACATAGTGTTGGAATTTCTGGCCAGGGAAATCAGGCAGGAGAAGGAAATAAAGCGCATTCAATTAGGAAAAGAGGAAGTCAAATTATCCCTGTTTGCAGATGACATGATTGTATATCTAGAAAACCCCATTGTCTCAGCCCAAAATCTCCTTAAGCTGATAAGCAACTTCAGCAAAGTCTCAGGACAAAAAATCAATGTGCAAAAATCACCAGCATTCTTACACACCAATAACAGACAAACAGCCAAATCATGAGTGAACTCCCATTCACAATTGCTTCAAAGAGAATAAAATACCTAGGAATCCAACTTACAAGGGATGTGAAGGACCTCTTCAAGGAGAACTACAAACCACTGCTCAAGGAAATAAAAGAGGATACAAACAAATGGAAGAACATTCCATGCTCATGGGTAGGAAGAATCAATATCATGAAAATGGCCATACTGACCAAGGTAATTTATAGATTCAATGCCATCCCCATCAAGCTACCAATGACTTTCTTCACAGAACTGGAAAAAACTACTTTCAAGTTCATACGGAACCAAAAAAGAGCCCACATTGCCAAGTCAATCCTAAGCCAAAAGAACAAAGCTGGAGGCATCATGCTACCTGACTTCAAACTATACTACAAGGCTACAGTAACCAAAACAGCATGGTACTGGTACCAAAACAGCATGGTACTGGTACCAAAACACAGATATAGATCAATGGAACAGAACAGAGCTCTCAGAAATAATGCTGCATATCTACAACCATCTGATATTTGACAAACCTGACAGAAACAAGCCATGGGGAAAGGATTCCCTATTTAATAAACGGTGGTGGGAAAACTGGCTAGACATATGTGGAAAGCTGAAACTGGATCCCTTCCTTACACCTTATACAAAAATTAATTCAAGATGGATTAAAGACTTAAATGTTAGACCTAAAACCATAAAAACCCTAGAAGAAAACCTAGGCAATACCATTCAGGACATAGGCACAGGCAAGGACTTCATGTCTAAAACACCAAAAGCTATGGCAACAGAAGCCAAAATTGACAAATGGGATCTAATTAAACTAAAGAGCTTCTGCACAGCAAAAGAAATTACCATCAGAGTGAACAGGGAACCTACAGAATGGGAGAAAAATTTTGCAACGTACTCATCTGACAAAGGGCTAATATGCAGAATCTACAATGAACTCAAACAAATTTACAAGAAAAAAACAAACAACCCCATCAAAAAGTGGGCAAAGGATATGAACAGACACTTCTCAAAAGAAGACATTTATGCAGCCAAAAAAACACATGAAAAAATGCTCACCATCACTGGCCATCAGAAAAATGCAAATCAAAACCACAATGAGATACCATCTCACACCAGTTAGAATGGTAATCATTAAAAAGTCAGGAAACAACAGGTGCTGGAGAGAATGTGGAGAAGCAGCAACACTTTTACACTGTTGGTGGGACTGTAAACTAGTTCAAACATTGTGGAAGTCAGTGTGGCGATTCCTCAGGGATCTACAACTAGAAATACCATTTGACCCAGCCATCCCATTACTGGGTATATACCCAAAGGATTATAAATCATGCTGCTATAAAGACACGTGCACATGTATGTTTATTGTGGCACTATTCACAATAGCAAAGACTTCGAACCAAGCCAAATGTCCAACAATGATAGGCTGGATTAAGAAAATGTGGCACATATACACCATGGAATACTATGCAGCCATCAAAAAGGATGAGTTCATGTCCTTTGTAGGGACATGGATGAAGCTGGAAACCATCATTCTCAGCAAACTATCACAAGGACAAAAAAACAAACACCGCATGTTCTCACTCATATGTGGGAATTGAACAATGAGAACATATGGACACAGGAAGGGGAACATCACACACCGGGGACTGTTGTGGGGTGGGGAGAGGTGGGAAGGATAGCATTAGGAGATATACCTAATGCTAAATGACGAGTTAATGGGTGCAGCACACCAACATGTGTAACAAACCTCCACGTTGTGCACATGTACCCTAAAACTTAAAGTATAATAATAATAAAATTTTTTAAAAAGTTATGAATACCATAAACTTTGTGAGCACAAAATACTGTCATTACTGACTAACTGCCTGCTATACCTCTATGATGCTTTTCCATATATTTTGGCTCTATATTCTTTGATTATTTGTTAGTCTTCTCATATAGAAATTGTTTTGTGCTTTGTTCTATAGAAAGAATGGGAAAGTAATTCAGTACTTTCTCTCTACCACAGTTCCTTAAAAATCTGTTGTTATTATTTGTTGTGGAAGTAACAGTGGTAGTAGACATAAAAATTTAGAAAATTTTTCTTCCACTTTAGGACCCATTTTGGATAATGTCATGTTTTTAGAAATATAGTCAAAAAGACTTTATCAAATCTATTTAATACATAAATTGTAACATTGCAAGTCATTTCAAGTTTTCTCATGCAGTGTAATAAATATGCTTAGAAATGACCACACTCATAACCAATGTGTTTTCAATGTCCTTATTTAGTGGCATATACTTTTTGATGTTATCTGCACTCATGTTAGTATTTGTATCAAATCAGCAAGAAACTATTATTTTTTCAGTATGTTCCCATGTTTCAAATCTTTTCATCAAAGGGGATCATTAAGCAATTCAAAGATCTCCACATAACTTCTCTTTGAGAGGGATCTCTTTTTCTTAATGAACTACTACTTTTATGTGATGTAACCATTGTAGGTTCACATTTGCCTCTCTAAGTAAAAATATTTATAGTTTTATTATTTTGAATTCTTAAACGAGATTCATGCAGGCCAGGGTCTTGAAGCATAAGTTCCTTTTTTTTTTTTTTTTTTTCTCAAATGAAATTTCGCTCTTGTCGCGCAGGCTGGAGTGCAATGGCACGATCTCAGCTCACTGCAACCTCCGTCTCCTAGGTTCAAGTGATTCTCCTGCCTCAGCCTCCTGAGTAGCTGGGATTACAAGCACGTACCACCAGGCCTGGCTAATTTTTATATTTTTAGTAGAGATGGGATTTCACCACGTTGGCCAGGCTGGTCTCAAACTCCTGACCACAGGTGACCCACCTGCCTCGGTCTCCCAAAGTGCTGAGATTACAGGTGTGAGACACCATGCCCGGCCGAAGCATAAGTTCTTTACTGTCATCAGAGATCATTTACCTCTGATTCTTCCCTTCTCATGTGACATGACATTTTAATCTGGTGTAGAGAGGACAGAGATTGATTGGGCATAGAGAAACTTAAGTAAACTTACTCAACTTGTCAAAAAGTGTGTCTGCAACAGATGAGGATATAAATGAAGGTATCATTAGGCAAGAGTATGATTTTATCAGCCAAGTTTGAAAAGGATTGAATAAACACAAGAAATCAGAGATATGATATTATGTAAGAGGATGAGAGTTCATGTGCATGCATTCAAAATATTTTATAATAGTCTGAAGATGTGATTGGGAGAATTTCATAACATGTCTTGATGTGCATGAGAGTGGGATATATAAGAATATGAATTAGTAAGGGTATGAATGTATGTAGAAAAGACACTGAATGTGACAGAACGTTACTTTGAAATGCATTGTGATCAAGTAAAACAGTGATAAGTAAAACAAAGCAAAAAAAATGAGCGAAACCTTCCTACTGGTGCATTAATTTCAGCTTCTCTGCCCATCATCATGAGAACTTAAAATATATAACAAACAGCCATGACATTATAAGGAAATATAGGAAGTACCAGTTGCCAATGCAAACACTTCTACAATTTGAATATATATATTTTAGAATTTCCACTTTCTTTTCTTCTTTCAAGATCTTTGCTTTTCCTTTCATTTATTTTGTTATCCATGAAAACTTGTTTTTAGAATAATATGAAAAGTCTTGATGCCTTCTCACTAAGGGTATCTAACATGAATAAAGCATATAAATTCAAAAATTAAATAAATTTCCATGACCACCAGAAGGAAGTTGCAGGGGAACGATCCCAAGATAAAATAGAGTATTGGTTTTCTCTAGATATGTTATGAGAGAAGGCTGTGGAAAGCCCTGATATACAAAGTTTGCATATACTAAGTAAATCACCATGATTCAGGTCTCTCCATCCCTATAAAATTCTAACTGAAGTTCTCAGAAGTAGCTTCTGCTCCATATACCATAAATCCAACTATATATTCTTAAAGCAGGCAGACATTTGAAGATTTATTTTTCTGTAACAAAATACATTTGGATGTAAGAAACTTAGGGCTGTTTTGCAAGCTGTGTGTCATCAGGTACCCAGGCTCCTTCCAGTTCTTTTCTTTGCCATCTTCAGGTCACCTATCGAATATTAAAGATGGTACAAATTCATTGCATTTCTCTCTTTAAGAGATGAGGTCTGGCTGGGCGCAGTGGCTCATGCCTGTAATTCTAGCACTTTGGGAGGCCGAGGTGGGCGGATCTCCTGAGGTCATGAGTCCGAGACCAGACTGGCCAACATGGCCAAACCCTGTCTCTACAAAAAATACAAAATTTAGCCGGGTATGGTGGCATGCACCTGTAATCCCAGCTACTTGGGAGGCTGAGGCAGGAGAATCACTTGAACCTCAGAGTTGGAGGTTGCAGTGAGCCAAGATCATGCCACTGTACTCCAGCCTGGGCAACAGAGGGAGACTCTAACTCAAAAAAAAAAAAAAAAAAAATCAAGGGATGAGGTCTCTGTACTCTTCTCTAAAATATGGTAGAAATGACAGTGTGCCAGTTTCTAGGCACATGTCTCAAGGTACTGTCAAATTCTTCTTTCTCTTTCTTGAAACAGTTTCTTTCAGAGCTCTCAGCTGTCATGTAAGAAATCCAATGAGCCTGTTGAAGAGAGAAGCTGGACAGGCTCTGAGGCTACATAGAGAAAGAGAAAGGCTCTGCTGGGCTCAGGCTTTTAGCCACTCCCAACTAAGTGCCAGACAGGAAAATAAGCTGTCACAGTTCTTGAAGATCAGCCTTATTGTCCACTAAAAATTTTAATGAGTCATTTCAAATGATGTTCTATGGAACAGAAGAATCATCTAATCTACATAATTAGGAGGTGTAATTAAATTTTCGTTTTTTAAACTACTAAATTTGGGGGTGTTTTATAATGTATCAATAGATAACAATATTGCTTTACAGTTCAGAATGGCTCCCAGAGCTTTAGCCATCATATCACATTACAGAAAGCTATGCAGTCATGCAGCAGGAAGGAGAAAAGGACAAAAAAAGTGCATCTATTTCACGTTTAGGAAGACTCTCAGAATTCACATAACACTTTGTTTCAATATAGTTGGCGAAAACTTGGTCACATTGTCATTCAGCTGTAAGAGGGACAGGGTAAAGTCTTTTTGATGGCTACACTGCCAAGCTAAACAAATGCACAATTATTTTTCTAAGAAAGAAGAATTGGATGTTGGATTGGCTACTAGTAGTATCTACATTCCTTCAACTCTCTCATTAATATCAACAACATTTTTGAACACTTAGTATGTTCTCAAATTCTCATTAGAAAAAAATTAAGATAGCCAGAAATAGTATTAGTTTTCTGTTACTTCATAACAAATTACCAAACACTTAGTGGATTAAAAACAATACCCATTTAGTAGCCAACAATTCTGTGGGTCAGAATCCAGGCAGAGTGGGCTGGGCTTTCTGCATAGGGTTTCACAGGGCCGATATCAAGATTTCAACTAGTCTGGGCTTTTATATGAATGCTCTAGTAAAGACTTTACTTCCATAAACATCCAGATTCTTGGCTGAATTCAATTTATTGTGGTTGTAGGACTGATGTCCTTGTTTTCTTGCTAGCTATCAGCCGGAGGAGTCACTCCACTCCTTAGGCAAGCCATATTCTTTCTCACATGACCCCTCTATCTTCCGACCAGCAACAAAGTGTAAAGTCCTTCTCACATGTTAAATCTCTGTGACATTTTCTACCTTCAGCCAGAGAAAGCTCTGCACTTTAATGATTGATATAATTAAATCAATCCTTCTCAGATAATCTTATCTGAAGTTTAACTTTGCTATCGAGTATCATATAATTACAATATACTCACAGGAATGATATTATATCATATCTATAGTTTTTGTGGATTAGTTAGAAATATTTTGGGGGGAGCTACTTAAAAAATTCTACCCACCACACAATTCAATGTTATGTCCATATTTGGATAAACATTGGCACTAAGTTCTTCACCACAATGTAAGATGAAAGAGAGAATGGGGAAGAACCTCACTGTCAATTCTGTGCTCATCTGGTCTTTTGGGAGGACAGAATCGTTTTAGACTTTCTGTTTCAAATTTCTACATACAACAAAGTGGTTTTAAATATGCTCACACCTCTGCCACATTCTTAAGAATTTGTTTTCTATATTTCTGTCACTGACCCTGTTTCAGAATTCAACTCAACTATTTTTCCCTCTATGAGTAACTTCTTAATTTCCCTCTTTGGCCTTATTGAAATTGAATCTTTCTTTATACCTTTTCTGTATGTTCTACAAACTTTTGTCCTGAATTATCACTAAAATTGTTTGTACCACATTCTACCTCTCCCATGAAACTGAAAACTCTAGGGATGCACTGGTGTTCCCTAGCATAAAGCACAGTTCCTAATACTTGTGCATTTGATATGTATTTGTTGCTCAAAGGAAAGGCTGGAAGACATCGCAGCTATTTCAGGTGGCCTTTAGGAGGCTTCCACCCACCTGCAAACATGGATAGAGGAATTCAAGGAGGGAGAAGTTTGCCTTATCCAACTGTAATTTAGATATCCCTCTATGGCATCCTTCCAGTGCTTGAACTTAAGAATAACAGTGACAGTACTTTTTATTTAATTTTTGAATCTAGACATGTATTTCTTCAAAGTGGCTCCTGCATACTATCCTTTATTATTATTATTCTTTTTAATTTTTACAATTGCATTGGAATAGATGTACAACAAACCGTTCCCAGTGTCATATTTTTCAGTGTATGATTTGGGGACATAACTTTCTCTCAAAAATTAGGTATTTGTTTTCTACTATGTGTAAGACTGGAGTTAAGGGGATGGGACCAGAGATGTGATATATGTACTTGAGAGTCACAGAGTACTGTGGGGAAACAGACAAGGAAAGAATTGAAGCTAATGTTATTTGGCTTGTTTTGGTAATGGGACTATGTTGGACACAGAAGCAGTGCCTCTGACCTTAGCAAAAGGCAAGGGAGAGGTTTCTATGAGAAGTGATAGCAGAATTAGCATTGAAGGATGGGTATGAGTCTTCAGGTGAAGGAGTGAGAGAGAGTTTCATACAGAAAGTTTATTTTCTCTGTAATAAAAGTACAAAAGTTTGTTGTTTGGAGTTCAAAAGGATATCAAGCTATACATAAGGAAGCAAACACAGAATACTGTTACCTGCCCTGCTGTTATTATTGAATCTGTACTCCAAAGGCAAGATTATCACAGGAATTACATTAAAAATTCTTGTGAATAACAATAAAGGCACTTTCTGTTTCCTTTTTGATGCTAAATACCTTTTTTTAAATTTCCCCCAACATTGTCCCATATTACTTTTTAAATTTTTTCACTATTAAATGTTTGATCATATACTTGAATTGCAAAAATAAACCAAAGGAGATGGTTATTGAATAGAAGTGGCACATTAGTTACTTGTAATAAAAAACTCAGCAGACCAAATAATAGGACTTCAATGGGCTTAGAAAACAAGAGGTAGATGAGGCTAGAGTTTGAATTGCAGCTCATGGTAAACTTTTCTTTGGGTCTGCTTAGAAAATATTTTTTTTCCTGACTACCTGAAGAGTTTTAAATTTGTCCTCCCTTTGACTTTGAATCTCTGTGTGTGGTGGTTTTCAGAAATTAGCTTTTATGTGATCAAACCGCTCCTTTTTGATTCTTGATTCAAAGCTTTTGTAATTATGTTCAGAGTACTGTAAAAAAAAGTATAAATGCATCTTTAATGTATGGAGATTGGGAGACCAGCAGCCAAGTGAAACTCTGCGGCACAGGGAGAGAGTGTACAGAGGTCAGCGGAACTGTTGAAAAGAATAGAAATTAGATCCTGTCAGAAAGAGGTGAAGGAATTAGACTCATCCTAAGAAAAGAGCTGGTGAAGAAGAATTTAATAATGTATCTCCTTATTTGTAGAGGCAGAATATTAGACACTTATAAGAATGTAGACAATTTGAAACCTAGCAATACCAACTACCTACTTTCCCACCTACCAACTCATGAGAAATCCAATTATTGGATATTTACTAAGTTCCTATTGCATACATAGCATTTGCTGGATATTAGCAGAAATTAATAGCAGCTCATATTACATTAATGAATATTCATGACTGAAAAGAAATAGGCACATGCAAGGCAATATAGGTTGAGAGATTTTTAGACCTCAAAAATTAGAAAAGCTATAGAATTAAGGACTCTTCTAATTATGCTCTGTGGTATGAAAATCAATGTGTTGCCTAGAGAAGAAATTTTGAAACAACTTTATTTTGCATTTGATGTATTATTATTATTATTATTATTATTTGGTTTCTAAAATATCTACCTTTTTGCAATAAGCTCCTTGGCATATGCTCATTACTGAGGAAAATAAAACAGGTATATGACTAATTAGACTTCAGCTTATCAGTTCAGGAAAACCTGACTACCCATTCCTTGTTATAATAAACTAATGATGCCTCCCTGCATTATATGATACGGTCAGGGTGGTTCATTACAACTTTGTTGTCTTATTCCATAAATGTCAAGCAATTAAAGGTGAAAGCTTTACCTTCACATTTGTTTTGGAGATGGGTTTTAAATAGTTCAATGTGGTCACATTATTGTAAGATAGCAGCAACAGTTTCTTCACGATACCAAATGTCTAGTAGAAAAGTCTAAAAACCTATTTTAGAACATCTATTTATTTTTGTTTATAAAATAAGAAGTAAGAAATTAAAATATGCCCTTATATTCTGATTGTTTGAATATGTCAGGTGTTCAGCTCAATATTTCTACTGGTAATTTTGAGTTTCTGCTAATATATCCTAAATTAAAGGTTTTTAATATTCCACATTGTCTAACTTGAGGGGTCACTAGTGGATGCCTACATGTGGATTATCTTTAGTATCTTTTATTTAAAAAAATCATTTTCCTTTCATTTTCTTCCCTTCATGTTGAAATTAGTTGTTTCTATGCTAATACGAGAATAATAAAATGAAAAAGAAAGGGAACTGAAATTAGCCAGACCTAGGTTTGTGTCCAATTGCCCCATTTCTGTGTGTAAGATATTGAACAGTTTACATAGGCTTTTTGTGATTGAGGTTAACCTGTAATATGGGAATTATTAGCATCCAGCCAAAATGAAGGATGTGTGGTAAAGCTTAACTGATATAATAATGTGTTGTATTTAGAAGAATGTGTTGTACCTAGCAGGTATTCAATAAATATTACTGTTTCTTCTCTTGTTATGGTTGCTATTTCATTTTGCTTAGCCTGTCTCCTTTAACTTACAGTGTTTTTTTAGGTAGTTGAACACTGAAATAATAATTAAAAGACAAAGTATATAGAAAATGTGGTTTTCCTTTCTCATTAATCTGTCAGTCACAGAGTTAGGTCACTGAAACATCAAATTTAAAGCTCCAAAAGATCTTACAAATAATTTTGTACACGTTCCCCATTTTCTAGATGAGGAAAAATTTCTCAAACCTCCAAACTCACCCAGCCTGTCATCTCTAACTTCCTATTCAATTCCAGAAGGAACAATTGGGGAGCTGAAATAGGAGAGGGATTTCTATGTCAGCTTTGCATTTTTCAACTCATTATTATAGAAATCTATTTCAGTGAGACTTTAATAATTTTACGGATAATCGTATGAGCCAGTCACACATAGTCTATAACCATAATCTAAAACATCTTTTCCAATAGTTTGTTTTAGGAAACAATATTTCTACAAGAAGTTACACATAGAGAGATTGCCATAACTAAAAAACTTTGAAAATATTAAACTGAACTAAGTTGAACAAGTTTGTCCATAGATGACATATGGAAAGTCATGAACATCTTCAAAGAACTGTGCCCGCCGGTGGGTGTACAAGTGTGTGTGCTGGAGGTATTATACTATTGTGTAGTTCACAAAGCTAACCATAAAGTGGGGAAAACAAAAATTGTCTTTTTGTCTGCTTAACTCTAAACAGTTAGCTTATCCTGTCAGTGGATTATTTTAATTTTTAAAAAAGAAAGTCAGTGAAACAGTATTCGACATATATTATAAAAACTATTTAATTATATTTATAAAAACTATTCATTGATTATAGAAACTATTGTTTAGGAAACAACACATATAACAGAGGAGTAAGAAATGGTGTTATGGCATTTATTGAATTCTGAAGAAACATGTACTGATAATATGAGGCTACGTCTGAACTGGGGCAGCAGCGGGGCAGTGGGCTTAGTTGCAGAAATTTAATGTTTGGTGAAGTAAAACAACTACCCAAATAGTAGTTGTTTCATCTGGGCAGTCCTTTTAAAATTTAAGTTTAAAGATATTAAAGTCACTATTCACAAAAGCAAAGACTTGGAACCAACCCAAATGTCCAACAATGATAGACTGGATTAAGAAAATGTGGCACATATACACCATGGAATACTGTGTAGCCATAAAAAATGATGAGTTCATGTCCTTTGTAGGGACATGGATGAAGCTGGAAACCATCATTCTCAGCAAACTATCGCAAGGACAAAAAACCAAACACTGCATGTTCCCACACATAGGTGGAAATTGAACAATGAGAACACATGGACACAGGAAGGGGAACATCACACACCAGGGACTGTTGTGGGGTGGGGGAAGGAGGGAGGGATAGCATTAGGAGATATACCTAATGCTAAATGACGAGTTAGTGGGTGCAGCACACCAACATGGCACATGTATACATATGTAACAAACCTGCACGTTGTGCACATGTACCCTAAAACTTAAAGTATAATAATAATAAAATAAAAAAAGATATTAATGCTGCTTTCCCATAGAAGACATTTAGAGCATTTTTACAATTCTTTTAAAAAGTTAGCTATACATTTCCTGTGAATAAGAAAACTTAAAATTCAGCTTGTAATAATGCAGACTGTTCTGAAATAATTTTTTAGAAGAAAAATGTAAGAACATTTATTCTAAGAATAATGAGAAAACAAATACAGTATCAGTTGAGATTTTATTCTTGTTACCATGGGAGACATGACAACGGTCCTGCTAGAGCATGATTAAAGGGTTAAAGTAAATGAGAAGATTAAAGAAAAAAAAAAAACAGACAGACCCAGAGGGAAAAGAAAGCCACAAGAAAATAGGTCCACTAATGAATGAGGAAGGGCATGAAATTAATGATGACTCTAAAATGCTTGAGTTATTGAACTCATTTTTTAAATCTGCCTTTAACAATAGAAATGAAGCAAAGAAATATAGACAATTAGGGAGTAATGAAGATGTTGAAAATATTGCTCTAGCCAATGTGAAGATAAGGGAATTCCTTACTTGGTAGTCATTACAAGACTCACATCACCCTGAGTTATTTAGGGGATTAGGCAGCATGTTTACTGATCCACGCATATTTATTCTTAGAAAATGAAAGAATGTTAGCATATTGAGAAATATGGAAATAACAGGCTCTTGAAAAGTATTGGAAACTTCTGCTCAAGAAGGTGAGCATCAGCAAAGTGTAGCATTTGATACTCCTGGAAAATATTAAGCATGAGAAATAGGCAGAGTGCTTTCAACGAGAATAAAACAGGCTCAATGAATGTACAGTTTTTTTCATCACAAATCCACGAAAGATATTGAAAAGAAAATATGTAAGTCAAACACTTGGACAACAGGATAATTTCTGATTTGGTGAGTCACCCAATTGTGCATATGAAATTAATCAGAGTGAACTAAAAAAGTGGGGTTTAATCATGATCTTGGAATCAGGTTAAAGATCATCATGAGTGATAAAAATAAAGCAAATTATATAAATGATTAATGGGCTCAGTATGGGCCAGTACTAATTCTGTTTTGTGTAAAGGCTTTATTGTTTGTGACTAGTAAAACATTTAATGAATTGTTTGAAATATTTTTAAGTGGTTATTATTCACTTAAAGCCAGGAAAACTTACAAAAGCAACAAAGAGACAAAAATAATAAAAGCAAAACTAAAAGTATCTAAGTAGAGAATTATATTTATAAAAAGAAGGAGAATAAGAGTTCTCAAGAATTCAAGAGTCATTCTCACAGGTGGAGAACTTATGCGGCATCTTGCAGTTTAAATGAGATAGAAGTTCAACAATGTCAAACAACCTCTTCCCTAATAATATGATTCTATACCTAGAAAACCCTAAAGGTGCTGCCAAAAAGTTCCTAGAACTGATAAACAACTTCACCAAATTTCAGAATACAAAATCGATGTAAAAGATCAGTAGCATTTATATACACCAATAGCATTCAAGCTGAGAGCCAAATAATGAAAGCAATCTCATTTACAATAGGGACACACACAAAAAACGCCTAGGAATACATCTAACCAATGAGTTGAAAGGTCTCTACAGGGAGAACTACAAAACACTGCTGAAAAAAAATATTAAATGGCACAAACAAGTGGAAAAACTTTCCACACTTATGGATTATAAGAATCAATATCGTTTAAATAGACATACTGCCCAAAGCCATCTATAAATTTAATGGTATTCCTTTCAAATTACCAATGTCATATTTCACAGAATTAGAAGAAATTATTCTAAAGTCATATGGAACAAAAAAGAGTCCAAATAGCTAAGGAAATTCTAAGCGAAAAGAACAAAGCTGGAGGCATCACACTGCCAGTTTTCAAACTATACTATAAGTCTGCAGTAACCAAAACAGCATAGTTCTGGTATAAAAACAGGCCAGCCAGGTGCAGTGGCTCACGCGTGTAATCCCAGCACTTTGGGAGGCTGAGGCGGGTGGATCACTTGAGGTTAGAGCTCAAGACCAGCTGGGCATGGTGGCCCACACCTGTAGTCCCAGCTACTCAGGAGGCTGAAGCAGGACAATCGCTCGAACCCAGGAGGAAGAGATTGCAGTGAGCCAATATCACGTCACTGCACTCCAACCTGGGTGACACAGCAAGACTCCATTTCAAAAAAAGCCAATGAAACAGAATAGAGAACCCAGAAATAAGTCCGCACACCTAGAGCTATTTGATCTTTGACAAAATCAACAAAAATAAGCAATAGGGAAAGGACTCCCTACTCAATAGCTGGCTAGACATATGCAGAAGAATGAAACTAGAACCTTACATTTCACCATATACAAAAATTAACTCAAGATGAATTAAAAATTTAAATGTAAGATCTCAAACTATAAAAATCCTAGAAGAAAACCTAGGAAACACTATTCTGGACACTGTCTTTGGGAAAAAAATATATGACTAAGTCCTCAAAAGCAATTGCAAGGAAATGAACACTTGACAAGTAGGATGTAATTAAACTAAGGAGATTTGGTACAGCAAAATAAACTAACAAGAGAGTAAACAGGCAACCTACAGAATGGGAGAAAATATTCACAAACTATGCATCCAAAAAAAGTCTAATACCCAGAATCTATGAGGAACTTAAGCGATTCAACAAGTGAAAGCCAAATAACCCCATTAAGAAGTGGGAAAACAATATAAACAACACTTTCAAAAGAAGACAGACAAATGGACAACAAACCTATGAAAATATGCTCAAGATTACTAAGTATTAGAGAAACGCAAATCAAAACCACAATGAAATACTATCTCACACCAGTCAGAATGGCTACTACTAAAAAAGTAAAACAAACAAACAAACAAACAATAACAACAACAAAATTGTCAGCGAGGCTGCAGCAAAACGGGAATGCTTGTATGCTATTGGTGGAAATGTAAATTAATTCAGCCACCGTGGAAAGCAGTTTGGAGATTTCTCAAAGAACTTAAAACAGAACTACCATTTGACCCATCGATCTCGTTACTGGGTATACATCCAAGAGAAAATAAATTGTTCTACCAAAAGACACATGCACTCATATGTTCATCACAGCACTATTAACAATAGCAAAGACATGGAATTAACCTAGCTGTCCATCATTGGTGGGCTGTATAAAGACAATGTGATACATATACACCATGGAATACCACAAAACCATAAAAAAGAAAGAAATTATGTCCTTTGCAGCAACATAGATGCAGCTGGAAGCCATTATTACAAGTGAATTAATGCAGAAACAGAAAACCAAATACATGTTCTCACTTATAAGTGGGAGATGAACACTAGCTACTCATGTATATAAAGATGGCAATATTAGACATTGGGGACTGCAAGAGGGGAGAGGGAGGGATGGGGACAAGGACTGATAAATTAGCTATTGACAAGTTTGCTCACTACCCAGGTGATGGGATCAATCATACCCCAAACTTCGCATCACACAATATACCCATGTAGCAAACCTGCACATGTAACCCGGAATCTAAAATAAAAGTTGAAATTATATAAAACAACAACAGTGTGACAGCAGCAATAATGAAAGGATATACTATTTTTTTCCTTGCTCTTATATTAAATTCTCTCAATGCTAGAAAGACTAGTTGATGTTTTTCTTCATCTAATCAATAAGCAGCATGAGAAACATTGTATCCTAAGAACTAGAGTCATAGCTACGCTGTGAGAAAGAAAAAGCAGAATTATACATAAGAAATTCTAAAAATGAGTAAGAAAGTGGCATTCACAAGTTAGACAATCATGAGCATTTTAATTTACCTCTGGGCTCTAAGCTTTTTCAAGGAAATTTAGAGGAAATACCCAAATTATAAAGTAGCAAGACTAGGAAAAGGAACAACAGGTGAAAACTTTTGGTTGGATCGCTGCAAATAAATGCTGATTAACATAAAAATGAGAATCATAACATTTGAAATGGAGCAAAAGATTAGAACAAGCAGTAATGATTTAATATTTCAAAGGAATAACTCGTGTATACGATGAAACTTGCTGTTATATGGGAAAGCTAAGATGTGACTGCACTAACCCTGAGAGAGTGACATGGTGAGCCTTTTGAAACCTCTTCTATTTCACTTGTGAGATGGGTGCATATGCTACCATTATTTACTCTCCAGTTCAAGTGTTTCAAGTCTCTGTTGTTGAGGAAAAGTCACAACTTTTTAAAGGGGATGTATTATATATTTTTTCTATTATATTTAACCAAAACACTTCCTCTGTGCTAATGAGAGCTCTACTGCATCAAACACTTGCCATGGCAGATACACCACGCCCATTATCACAGCCGTTCACATCACCCCTCCAGGGCAGGAATTGTTATCTAGGCATCACAAATAAGAAGAATGACATAAACTCTAAGTAGCATTTCCAGTGTCACCCAGCATGGAGGTGGTGAGGCTGAACAACAAACTCAGGTAATAGGCTCCCAAACCCTTGTTCTTGCCCCACCCACTGCCTAATACCAAGACCAACTTAAAGATCACAATAAAGACTTAAGGAGCTCCTTTCACTCTCTGACAATGTCCTCACTTAAAAGGAAGTGAAATGGGTTTTTATCAGAGTCTGTGATCTAATTGGAACAGCCCAAAGGGATTGCTATTAATGAAGACATATTCTTCTCTTGAAATACCTTTGTCGTAGTGGTCTAGTAGTCACAGTTCTCAGGATGGCCTTTGACCATACTATTGCAGCATTTCCATACAAGCATATTTGTAGCAGTACCATACAAACAGATGCTGCCTGGAACTCCCAGGGCAGGACAGTTGCAGTTGTGTGCTAAACAACTATGGTTTTCTGAATGAAATGTAGCAAAAGAAATAGAGGAGCTTCTGCTTTGTATACCTGCATGGCAGATTTATATACACATTATATTACACATGCATGTCATCTCGGCAACCTGTGATTTCAGATTTATGTATGTATGTATGTTTGAGATGGATGGGTCTCACTCTGTTGCCCAGGCTGGAGTGCAGTGGTGCAATCATGGTTCATTTTAGCATCAAACTCTTGGGCTCAAGTGATCCTCCTGCTTCATCCTGCCAAGTAACAGAGACTACAGGCAGGGACCACCACGCCTGGTTAATTTTGAAAAAAATTTTTAGAGATGGGGTCTCACTGTTACCCAGGCTCGTCTCGAACTGCTGGCATCAAGCAACCTTCCTGCCTCAGCCTCCTGAGGGATTTTAGATTCCTAATTCAAGTTTTTGTGGATTTAGACCACATGTCTTATTATTCAGAACATTTGTTGATGGAGACTTAGATGTCACTAGGTTCCCTAGAAGTTCAATGCTTTGCTGAGCATACTGCTAAATACAAATATTAAGTTAATTAACCAAGTAGTCAATTCATGCATTATTCAGAGAATCACTCTGCAAGCATGTCCTAAGCTCCTACAATGTGTCAGGCACTGCTTCCAGCCATGCAAACACGAAGCAAAAAGGCACTGACTCTGGGAATCCTTAGCCTCTAACCAGTGAACCTACTACATTATGAGACAGATCACAAGACTTTCTTGATATTTGTCAAAACACTAAAGCTTACTAATAATTTTCCTATTATATAAAGTGAAGTAAATTCAAGGTTTTTCTTTCAATAATGTAAGTTTTACTACCATGGTTTCTAATATAGTTTCCTGCATGTGGAAACAATTGAGTTATTGAGATAGGGTAAGAAATAGCTTATAACATTGAATATTACTGGGACTGTGTTGGGACTATGTTGTATAAGTGGACTTTGTGGATAAAACAGGAAAACTAAAACTAAAATTGAAACCACTGGTTGTCGGAAAGAAACAGGTATATGGATGACAAGGCAACCATAAGCAATATGTCACACAAAAGTTCTGTGGAAGCACAGAGTAGACTGGGAAAGTTTCCTACAGAAGGTAGAGTTTAAAGTAGTCTACAAAAAACAAATCAGAATGACGACCCCACCAGTGCAATAGCCTAGGGCAGGGAAATTGATCGCTGCTATGAATATATGCAATGGTTTTGTCTTAATGGACCATAGTTTGTAGATAAAAACTGAAATGAGCTAAGTTGGGAAGGGTTTCTGAAGACATTTTAAAACCATGCTAAGGAAATTTTGGACTACACAGTGTAGTCATTGGCAAGCACACATATCACCGTAAAAAAGGAGAAGATATCACCTTTTTCATATGGCTTCTTTTCAAGATGCAATTATAAACTAGTTCTTCTGGGTGAAGAAGCTTTTGGGTTTTTCCAGTCAGCTCTTACAGTATGAGTGAGTAGAGTCTCAGACTGTGAATTGCCGTCCTTCAAGGGATATTTGAGTCTCATTGACCACAAAATGTCTATCCCTCTGTCCATCATTCACTGCCCAAGGTATAAACTCCCAAGCATTTCATCCCCCACTGCACAATCAACTCAAACCACTCTAAATGTCCTGCCCCACCCAAAGCCATTAATGCTACCTCCAATTCTCAAATACTTTTCTATGCCCTTGAAGATTCTACCTTTTAACTAGAAAATTCTCATAGATACTTAACCCCTTCCCTTGAGAGTATATTGACTAAAACATGACTCTTACCTCATACACTTTCTTTTGAAACCTCTGCAAGCTGCATACCTCACTCATCTCAGAGAAGCCTGAATATTTTGTAACGAATTAGGTTTCCAGATAGATATGGGAGGATTATGGATTTTCAGGCAGGTTACATTTAGCCCACATAGAAGATCAGGGAAACTAATGGGGACCAAACTGTTTAGGAAGTCTTATGCAGGCAGAGAGGGCCTAGCACTTAAGAAATCAGATATTCCATAAAAGCAATAATAACAAACAGACTTAAATCCTAACTGCGAGTCATTGATGCTCTTCTTTCCAGAATGCCAACACTTCTGTATAACGACCAGATTTAATAAGGTTTGTAAAGCCCCTGGTTTGCTCCCAAAGAGGTCCAGTTTAAACACTGAGCCTTCATGGAGTTTTGTGCTATATCCATAGTGAATTCCTTTTAATAACCCAATGTGACAAAATATGTTATATTCTTTCTGTTCTTCTGTCTGAAACATCCTTTCCCATCCAACACTTTTACTCACCTGTCTAACTCCTACTCACTTTGCAAATGGAAGTTAAAAATGTTACTTGATGCTGACAGGCTGACCTGATTCCCCAAGTGAGGATTAGATGTCCCTGCTGTGAGATTTCATACAGTTTATACTTTCCCTCATTTAATTAGCTGACATGCTGCACCACCATTGTTAGTTTCATGCTCCTTGATTCCCAGCATTCAAAATAGTGTTTGGGACCATCAGTGCTCAGTACATCATTTTTCAACAATTAAATTAGTTGAACAAATATATAATTGAATAAATGAATGGCTAAATTGGTGAATTGATGGATATGAAGATACTTGCTACTGGCTTCTGAGTGTAAGTTTTGCCACAGAGATAGTTATTATGTATGAAAATAAGGAAGTCAGGAGAACGATCTCAGATCAAAAGAAATATACTAACTTAATACTCCATTAATTCTTGCATTTATTCATTCATCCAATGTTTTTTGAATGCCTAGTTGTTATGGCAAAAGTCAGCTTTACATTTTTTATTTATTTAAATATTTATTGGATGCTTATTGTTATGTGACAAAGTACCTTTGCTCCTTTGTTCCAACAATTTATTTGTTGTTTTTGTATATTCTAGGAGCCAATAATTAGCTAAATCCATAAAAAATCTGCCTGTTGTACATACAGCACAGATGTTTAAGAGCTTGATAAAGATTTCTTTTCTCTTTCTTTTGAAGTAATTTAAAAGCAAGAGAAAAATTGTCAAATTAAGGCAGTGTGTACTTTTCAATGAAGAATTGACCTGCACATGCATATATAAAATAAGTGGTTGCAAATCAATAGGTACATTAGCTGCTCTTCTTTCTGTATGAAATGCTCATAGGTGGTGTGTTGATCAGCATTCAGATCAGCTTCAGGCCTGGGATTGAAGCAAAGCTCTGTTGATACACAGAATGTTATATAAGCTCCACCATACACAAGAGCTACTTCAAGAGTTGAAACATTTTGTTTAATGTAGAGATTTTAAAAATTCAAGAAGCTGGGCACGTGTAAATGACACTAGTTATTTTAAATTAGAGCTTGAAATTCTAGATATTTAGTCAAACAAATTAAATTGTCTTAAAGGTAGAGGGAAGTTTCTAGATAGAAGGAGGATTCCTGAAAATACTAGAGTCCATTTCTAATAAATCCCATGCCCTGTCGGTACCTGCAGCATCATTCTCCCTGAGCTTGGAGCTAGGTGATTACCTGTCTACAAATGACTTACTGACTTACCTTTGACATACATACCAAAGCATGGAAGAAGCAGATTTTGTCCAAAGAAACATATAAATATCTTGGGGAATTTATATAGTGTCTTTATCAGCATAGCAGGCAAAAGATAGAGGAAGAAAAACATAGAAGAAGGTTGCATGTGAAATGATTAATACAAGTCTACAACCTGAGGTAGGTTTGGATTATAACTGCTTATACATTAGATGGGATTCTTCATTCCAACCAGAAGCAATTTTCAGCATTTTTCCAGGTATATACCTAAGTAAGAGCCCTCCTTCTCTTGCTTAGACTGCAGATATTATACCTTTTCTTGTTTTTGACTTATGTCGTGAGAAATAATTATTGCGAATATTTCTACCATGAACATTCATCCATAGTTTTTGTTGGAACATCTATTTTCAATTACTTTGGATATATATGTAGAAGTGAAGTTGCTGGGTCATAAAGTAATTGTATGTTTAACTTTAAGAGGAACCACAAAACTGTTTCACTGAATGATTTTTTATCAGAGAAATAACATGGCATAATTTATTATTTAAAATGTCATTCTTATTGCTATGAGGAAAATAGACTGCAAAGGATCAAGGCAGAAGCAGGAAAGCAACATGGGATTTAATTGCAATAATCCAAGTGAAAGATGATAATGCCTCAAACCAGGATATAAGCAATGGAGAAGAGTGAGAAGTGGTTCAGCTTTTTACATTAAAAAAAGAGTTGGGTAGGACACAGTGGCTCACACCTGTAATCCTAGCACTTTGGGAGGCCAAGGCAGGCAGATCACGAGGTCAGGAGATCAAGACCATCCTGGCTAACATGGTGAAATCCCGTCTCTACTAAAAATACAAAAAAATTAGCTGAGCGTGGTGGCATGCACCTGTAATCTCAGCTACTCAGGAGGCTGAGGCAGGAGAATTGCTTCAACCTGGGAGGCAGAGGTTGCAGTGAGCCGACATCACGCCACTGCACTCCAGGCTGGGTGACACAGCAAGACTCTGTCTCAAAAAAAAAAAAAAAAAAAATAGTTGGCAGGATTTATTGATGGTTTGGTCATGAGAGAAAAAAAGAAAGTTTGAAAAGATGACTGAAAGGTTACTGGCTTGAGAAATTAAATGATTCAAATATCCAATTACTGATAAAGGGGAAACTGTGAAGTACTACATTCAGGGGGTTAAACAAGGGTTCCTTGTTGTATTTGCTAAATTAGTGATGTTTATTCAACATTGGTATCAAACATCTATTACTATGTAACAAACCACAACACCACTTAATGGCTTATTTGATCATGAATCTCTGTATCAGCAATTTGAGCTGAACTCAGCTAAGTAGCTCACCTGTCCTCACCTAGGGTCACTCACATGGGTGGAATAGACTGATGGATTAATTGGGGACTGGTTGACCTAGGAGACCCCTTATGGATTGATCACATCTCCTCTTCATGATTTTGCCCACTTACAAGATAGTCCAGGCTTTTTTCACATGGAAGTCTCAGAGCAGCAAGAGAGATAAAGAGTAGAAACTGCAAGGTCTTTTGAGCCTTTGGCTTACAACTCCCATAATGTCCCTTCCACTGCAAGTAACTGGTAAAATCAAGTCACAAAGAAGATTAATTCTCTAGGTGGGATCATCAAATAAATGCTGCATAGCAAAGGGGGATGCAAAAGCAGAAGGATTTAGTACCTTTTTTAACTTTTTTTTTTTTTTTTTTTTACAATCTACTACACCATCAAAGTGGAGATATTAGGAACATATTTAGTTACATGCACCTGAAGTCGAGGAGAGAAGGCTGAGTCTTGATGTCCAAAATTTAAAAACCAAAGGGATAACGAGGACATAAAAAAGTGCATTCGATAGATTATCAGTAAGGTAGGAGGAAACCGAGACAAGTATGTCCAAAAGTTAAATTTCACGTTGCAAATTGCACCAGAAATGACTGTGCATTTGTTGTTTATACAGTCTTTAATGGCTTTTCTGGCAGTTAAGTCTCTTTGAAGTTATCTGACCAGTTTATAATGGTAACTGTTTTCTCTTTGGCCCTAGGCTAAGAGAGGGGAAGTAGTTTATTTGAATACCAAAATTCTTCCCTATTAAGCTCATTAAAAGAGATCTGAACTTCCATTAATATCCAGGGAAACTAGGCCAGAAATTCTCTGCAATGCTAATGGGAGCTGTGAATTTGAATTTTCATTGAAGTAATAAGGCCAATGTGTTTTAAATACTGGTAAAACTTTGTGGTGAGGGCAACTGAAAGACATTCACTTTAAAAATATGTTAAAATGTGTAATATTTACGAAGCATCTTTCTATACATAAGATCATTTTAGGTCTATACAATTATGCAAAATTGAATGAAGCATTTAATCTGTTTCAAACAAGACGCCATTTAAATAATACAACATAGATAATAAAATATGCTAATGGGAAGAGTGATCATGCTCACACACAGGCATATATATGCAAAACATAGAAAAATATACTCAGCAATAGAATACAGAAAAGAAGTCATAGAAAATAAAAGAGTATCAGGCAGTCAGAGCAAAGTTCCTAAAAGCTAGTAATGCCCATCAACAAAGGTCTTAGTCTAATAAAAGCCCAAGTTGTTACGGCTTTTATGTAATGAGCCAAGCACCATCATTCTAAATACATCCATATATTAATTTACTTAATCTTCATGGCAACCAACATTTTTTGTGCCTGCACCACATTGAATAGGTACATCTGTTTTCAGTGCATGTCGCCAGCCCCTCCTGAGACAAACGTGCTGTGGTATCTCTCTGTTTTCCTGCCTTTCAGACTGTCTCCGAAGCCTTGGAAAGTCACTCAGCCTGCGTACAGATGCAGATTGGGAGCAATTCTCAACCAATGGGAGACAGGAATCCGTAGATAGATACTTCAGCTTTCCTTTCCTTAGAAGGATCATTTTAAGATGCATTCTATGTGGGTTCTTGGACAATCCTCAGAGGGATTAAGCTTCAGATGTCTACCACAGAAACTAGCTCAGGGATGCATCTTCTATTGCCTTTTCTCCCTGCACTGTTTCATTATATTCTTCTCTTTACTTGCTGTGATTATCTCTTTCTTAAACTAACTGCATCCAAATCCATGTCCATTGCATCCACTGTTTTTGAAGAATTCAAACTGAAACAGGAACAAATCTCCCATACTTCAACAGATTAAAAAAATGAAGTTTAAACATTTAAGAGCTTGATCAAAATCACCTACAGAAATAATTGGAATCCAAATTGGCCTCTGATCTTCTAGCATTAAGTAATACCAAATCTCTCAACCTCAGGATTTTTATTATTTAATTGTTATAGGCAATTAAATATGTAGAGACTCAACCGTGAAATTCTATAACTTTAGCTTATAATTTCTTGTGATTAAAAAAGGAGAAAAACATTTCTCTATAAGAATTTAACATCTAGATTGAAGGAACACACCTCAAAATAATAAGAGCCATAAATGACAAACCCACAGTCAGAATCATACCCAGTGGGCAAAAGCTGGAAAGCGTTCCCCTTGAAAACAAGCACAAGACAAGGATGGCCATTCTCACCACTCCTATTCAACAAAGTATTGGAAGTTCTGGCCAGGGCAATCGGGCAAAAGAAATAAAGGGTAATCAAATAGGAAGAGAGGAAGTTAAATTACGTTTGTTTGCAGATGACATGATCCTGTTTCTAGAAAACCCCATCATCTCAGCCTAAAAGCTTCTTAAGCTGATGAGCAACTCCAGCAAAGTCTCAGGATAAACAATCAATGTGCAAAAATTGCTAGCATTCTTATACACCAACAACAGGCATGCAGAGAGCCAAATCATGAACGAACTCCCGTTCACAATTTCTACAAAGAAAATCAAATACCTAGGAATACAGCTAACAAGGGAAGTGAAGGATCCTTTAAAGGAGAACTACAAATCACTGCTCAAGAAAATCGGAGAGGACACAGACAAATGGAAAAACATTCCATTCTCATGGACAGGAAGAATGAATATCGTGAAAATGGCCATCCTGTCCAAGGTAATTTATAGATTCAATGCTATTCCCATTAAACTCTCATTGACATTCTTCACAGAATTAGAAAAAAACTATTTTAAAATTCATTTGGAACCAAAAAAAGAGCCTGTATAGCCAAGACAATCCTAAGCAAAAAGAACAAAGCTGGAGGCATCATGTTCTCCAACTTCAAACTATACTACAGGGGTACAGTAACAAAAACAGCATGCTACTGGTACAAAAACAGAAACATGGACAAATGGAACAGAATCAAGAGCTCAGAAATAAGACCACACACTCAGAACCATCTGATCTTTGAAAAACGTGACTAAAACAAGCAATGAGGAAAAGACTCTATTTAATAAATGGTGCTTGGGGGAACTAGCTAGCCCTAGGCAGAAAATTGAAACTGGACCACTTCCTTACACCTTACACAAAAATTAACTCAAGACGAATTAGAGACTTAAATGTAAAACCCCAACTATAAAAACCCTAGAAGAAAATTTAAGCAATACCATTCAAGACATAGGCAGGGGAAAGATTTCACGATGAAAACGCCAACAGCAATTGCAACAGAAGCCAAAATTGACAAATGGGATCTAATTAAACTAAAAAGCTTCTGCACAGGAAAAGAAACTGCCATCAGAGTGAACGGACAACCTACAGAATGGGAGAAGATTTTTGCAATCTATCCATCTGACAAAGATCTAATACCCAGAGTCTATAAGGAACTTAACTAATGTACAAGAATTAAAAAGCAGGCAGAGAACATGAACTGGCACTTCTCAAAAGAAGACATACATGCAACCAACAAGCATATGGAAAAAAGCTCAGCACCACTGATCATTAGAGAAA
The DNA here is from genome assembly GCF_028858775.2 of Pan troglodytes. Lineage (NCBI taxonomy): Eukaryota > Metazoa > Chordata > Mammalia > Primates > Hominidae > Pan > Pan troglodytes. The sequence goes on from NC_086015.1 coordinate 39,270,045, forward strand.
TGAAAATCAAAACTACAATGAGATACCATCTCACACCAGTCAGAATGGTTATTATTAAAAAGTCAAGAAACAAGAGGTACTGGTGAGGCTGTAGAAAAACAGAAACATTTTTACACTGTTGGTGGGAATGTAAGTTAGTTCAACCACTGTGGTAGACAGTGTGGTGATTTCTCCAAAGTTTAGAAGTAGAAATACCATTTGACCTGGTAATTCCTTTACTATCTACCCAGAGGAATATAAACCATGCTATTATAAAGATACATGAATGCATATGTTCATTGCAGCACTATTCACAATAGCAAAGACATGGTATCAACCCAAATGTCCATCAATGATAGACTGGATAAAGAAAATGTGGTACATATTCACTATGGAATACTATGCAGACATAAAAAGGAACAAGATCATGTCCTTTGCAGAGACATGGATGGAGCTGAAAGCTGTTATCCTCAGCAAACTAACACAGGAACAGAAAACCAAACACCGCATGTTCTCACTTGTAAGTGGAAGCTGAACAATGAGAACACATGGACACATGTCGGGAGCAACACACACTGGGGCCTGTTGGAGGCGTAGTGAGAGGAAGAACATCAGGAAGAACAGCTAATGGACACTAGGCTTAATACCTAGGTAATGGGTTGAACTGTGCAGCAAACACTCAGGTACACGTTTACCTATTTAACAAACCTGCACATCCTGCACATGTACCCCAGAACTTAAAATAAAAGTTGATGAACCAAAAAAAAGAATTTAACACCCAGGACACTGAATATTCTGGAGCAGAAGAGCTGTCACATTTCCTACTATTTGCTAAAGGAATATCTTCATATTTTAATATTGGAATGTTTTATTTCAAGAAATGCTGCATTGAAAAACTCTATTTTTAGGACTTTTAAACACAGTGTACTTTGAAATCCCTGACTCTTAGTTAAGATGCTTCCTCTCAGATTTACAGGAACCTAGTACAACAATTATAACCTACATTAGTCTAGTGTTTTACTGCTTGAGTGCAAGCACATATGTTACTTCATTTAAGTGTTGCAACAAGCTGAGGAGGTACATGGAGTCGTTTTACAGATGAGGAATCTCAATTGCAGTGACTGTGTCTTGTCCACGCTAATGTTCTTGGCAAGTGCCTAGCCAGGTAATGAATCTAGGTCTTCTCGTAAATCCAGGGCAGCCCTCTATCTGCTGCAGCACAGCCATTTATGAAGTCTTTGATGATAGCAATGCCGAGGAAAGCAGTAAAGAATGAACTCTAAGTGGGCAGTTTAGAAAGGAGATGGTTTAACTGAGTTTATAGATAGCTGCTTCTCATGAATTGGCATCTTTTATTCTCTGCATTTCCAGAGAATGAGTAGATGCATAGAGAAGATTGGTTCTAATGAAAGTTATAGAAAAAAATATGGTGCTGTCATATCAAGTACTCAAATTTTAGACCCTGACAGGAATAGACAATTACTTAATTCCTCCACTATTAATTCCTACCACTTATCTTTCTTCAATCTCTGGACCCTCAAGGTTTATCTTTCAAGTGGGACTGATAACACTGTATCAAACAACGTAAGTGAACTTGCTCATCTACCATAAAGCAGAGTCAAATCGTAAGTTGCTGTATTGTTACCTTTTGCTAATTTCAAGTTGCTATCTCTCAATAAAATTGAAAGGGGAAGAAAAGAATCTGTGTAAGAGTATTTAGCATTTGTCCTTTCTTAAAAGTCAGAGAAAACATTTTTAAATCAGTCTTTCAATCCAACTAGTTGCAGAGGGCAAGATTTTCTATGTTCTTCATCTTTTCACCTCACCTGAGGAGCAAGAAATCCTTTAAATCTGCATGACATTTTTATGAGGTCTTAACAAGTCAAAAATCCCTAGCTTTTCAATCTGATCTTCCATGTCATAGCCTCTGCTCTGTTCTGTTGACACTGTCTCCTTCCTCTCTACAAGTGCTTTATTTTTGATTGTGGAAAAATACATAACATAAAATTTACCATCTTAACCATTTATAAGTGTACAGTGTTCAGCAGTGTTGTTAAAAATATTCGCATTTATTGCAAAATGTTCCAATTTTTTCATGTTACAAAACTTAAGTTTTATACTCATTTAACAACAACTCGCTATTTTCCCCTCCTTCCAGCCCCTGGCAACCATCATTTCACTTTCTGTATCTATGAATTTGACTATTCCAGATACCTCATATAACTGGAATCCTACAGCATTTGCCTTTTTATGACTGGGCCATTTCACTTAGCATAATGTCCTCAAGGTTCATCCATATTGTAGCATGTGTCAAAATTTATTTCTTTTTTCCTTTTCCTGAATGATATTCCATTGCGCACATATGCCACATTTTATTTATTTATTTATCCATAACAAATGCTTGGTTTGCTTTCACTCCTTGGCTATTTTAGTGCTGCTATGAACATGGTATTCAGATACCTCTTTAAAATCCTGCTTTCAATGCTTTTGCCTATCCATCCAAAAGTAGAATTGCTGGATCTTATAATACCTATCATTAATTTTTGGAGTAACCTCCATACTGTTTTCTAGAATGGGTGCACCATTTCTCCACAAGCTCACCAACAACTGTTATTTTCTGTGTATTCTTTTTGTTTATGTTTTGTTTTTCTTGTAGCTATTCTAATGGGTGAGATGTTAGCCTCATTGTGGCTTTGATTTGCATTTTCATAATGATTAGTAATGTTGAACATCTCTTCATATGCCTGTAGGCCATTTGTATTTCCTCTTTGGAGAAATGGCTATTCAAGTTTTTTTCTCATTTAAAAAATATAGAATGCTTCATGAATTTGTGTGGCACCTTTGCACATGAACTGTGCTAATCTTCTCTCTGTGTATCCAATTTTAGTACATGTGCTATCAAAGTAAGCCCCCAAGTTGTTGATTCTTAATGAGACTTTTCAGTGCTGAATCTTTCTCTTCTTAAGAACCCCCCACTATCCACCTACACTCAATAATTTTCCTTACTAAAAATATAGAAGGAAATGTGTTTATATCATAAAATTTATTTTTGCCCATGTTCAATTTATCAGCCCTGTTCATTGCTTGATCATTTAGTCTTTGAGTTTTTGGTTTTGTTTTGCCTTATGCTTGTTCATGTCACTAGGTTTAGGGGATTTTAAGATCTGGCTTAATTCTGCCACCTTAAATGGCTTGATACGGGTGAATATGAGTTAGGAGAAATATTTCAACCTGGTATCTAAATGATTCTTTTTTTTTTCATTTTAATCATAAGTTCTTAATTTTCTCAGCATTGATGTAAAAATCATTCATGCTTGCACTGCAACCAACATAAATCATTAACACTCCAAAAAATAGTAAGCAACATTGAATCATTATCATTTTCTTCTATGAGACACTGTGGAAATGAAAGAATACAGTTTATCATTGATCAGAAGTCTCACAAACATTTAGCCTGGGCCTCATCTCTTTACAGTACTTACTTTGCTCCAACCACACAAGTCTTCTTTATGGTTTTAGGACAAGTCAAGGTCCTTTCTTCCTCCAAGAACTTCGCACATCTTGTTCTTTTTCATCACTCAGGTCTCAGCTCAGTGCCATCACCTCAGAAAGGCTTTTCCTACACCTAACCCAAGGGTGTTGCTCCTCGTGGTCACTTTGTATCACTTGATCTGCTCAGTATGAATCACTTTTTGAAATGATCTCATTATTTACTTGTATGCTTGTTTATTGTCAGCCACCCCCTGCCCTCATTCAAATGCATGCCCCATGACTGAAGAGGTTTGTTTCATTTGTTGACCTCTATATTCTCAGCGCATGAAACAGTGCCCTGGGCCATAGTTTTTACTGACTGCTAGTGTAGGTCATGTGTTCTCAACTTTGGTATCAGAGCACTCTTGGATGTTGATTCAGCTGCAAGTGTTTACCAAAATGTCTGTTAAAAATAATAAAGAACCAAAGATAAAGTTTAATTTACTTCTAAGATATAGAAACAAGATAAAAATTCAGAGCAAATGCCAGATTTTCTTTATAGCGTTATGACTCTTATTCACTTTGAAGCTTCACTGAGGAGAGGAATATTAGCCTTAATGATAATGTGTATTGGTGGAAGGCCATGTTTGACATAATCTTTAATGTAGAGCAGTAGTTCCCACACTGTGCATCGGAATCACCAATGATTACCTGATTACATCCACAGAATACCGATCCAGTAAGTTTGTGATACACCTGAGGATCCAGTTCCAGATGATTCTAATTCTGGTGGGTAGAAGTTAAAAAGTAAAGAGGAGACTCTACCAGCTGAGATGCATATTAAGATGTAATTGAGGTGACATAGGTAAGAAATAAAGGCCTGCCTGTGGCATGGTTTGTGGAAATGGTAAGCAGTACATGAAGGAGAGGGAACTATCCAGAATTGTAGCATAAATAGTAATTAAATATCAATTGGGTATACAGATAAGGAAAAGTAGGAACCATATGATGTTATCTGACGAAACTAGGTGAATAATAAATTCATTAATTGAAATAAGGTATTTGAGCAGCAGGTTCAAAGGAAAGATCATAAGATTTTATTTTAATATGCTGTGTTTGTGGTGCCTGTGTCTATCCAGTGGGATTATCTAGAGGGCCTTTGAAAATGTGAATGAAGCTCAGGAGCAAAATTTGGGACCAAGATATGTACTTTCAATAGCAATCAGCATATATGTGGTCACTGAAATAATGAAAAAAAGATAATCCTTGGGGAATGTATAAAACAAAAGGAGAATAAATTCTCAGGAATTCTAAACTATGACAGCCTAAAAATTGAACTCTTAGAAAACTGAATTTTCTTAACTGAGGTACTAGACTGGACGATCAAGAAAATTTAGTAGTTTATATAACAGCATTTGATTAGGTGTGGAGTTTAACACTGTAGTTCCTGGTAGTATAGTGGATAAAATAAGCCACTCACTTTGACAGTGCACAGGGTTAATACAGGGTTTTGTGAATGTACAGGAGGATGCCTAATAGTGTACCTGTGGTCTCTTCCTTCAGATGCATCCCATCAATAAATATGCAGGATAAGTACATTAATGCTTTTCAGATAAAGCTGGATGAAATATGTTGGATGAGAAAATATCCTTAACAAAATTAAGTGTAAGGTTAAATCTTAAACCTTACCAGAATAATTTTTGAAAAACAGTTAAGTCGAGCACTTCCTTTGGAAAAGAAAAGAGAAAAAATAGGAAAGGAAAAAGAAACAAACGAATGCATGGAGCTAACAGATATCAAACATCAAGATGGAAGACATAAAGTTAAAAGTTTCAGTAATTTAATCAAGTATAAATGGTCCAATCCTTACAACTGAAAGAGAGAGCTTCATAGTACATTAGAAAATAGAAATTGAGACTAAATTCTATACTGTCTATATATAAGAAGAAAAAAGGGATAGAAAAAGATATGACATGCACACTATAATACAAAAATGTTTTAGAAAAAGTAGAGTTTAGCACAAAAATTATCAAAAATTAAGTGGGAAATTATATAGTAATAAATATGGCAGTTTACTAGAAAAATATAATAATCTTAAATGATTACATTATCTAAGAGAGCCTTAATAAAACTAAAACTATCAGAATCAAAGGGAGAAATACAAAAATCCACAACTAAACTTATGAATTATTTTTGTTAAGTAATTAGTAGAATAGTTGGGCAAACAATTCAGCAAGTAGATAATGTACCTGAACAATACAGTTAACTTGAACTAATTGACATTGACATAAGTTCTTCCTTAAAAGCAAAAGCTGCATGCTTTCACATGAAAAGCAGCAAAGCTTCAAGAGGTTCTTCCACGTTTACTATTTTCCCAGATATATGAGAATTTGGCATTGGGGTGTGTGTCCTCTTTGGATCTATGTGCTTTTTGTAGCTCACTTCCTACTGAGGTCTATTTTAAGGCTTTCCAAAAAGGTCAGGCAAGGTGGCTCACACCTGAATTCAGGTGTGATTCAGTATTTTGGGAGGCTGAGGTTAGCAGATTGCCTGAGCTCAAGAGTTCGAGATCAGCCTGGGCAACACAGTGAAACCCAGTCTCTACTAAAAATTGCAAAATATTAGCTGGGCGTGGCACCGCGTGCCTGTAGTCCCAGCTACTAGGGAGGCTAAGGCAGGAGAATCGCTTGAACCCGGGAGGTGGAAGTTGCAGTGAGCTGAGATCATGCCATCGCACTCCGGCCTGGGCAACAGAGTAAGACTCCATCTCCAAAAAAAAAAAAAAAACTTATCAAAAAATGATAGAATTCCATGGTGTATCTGCGCTACATTTTCTTAATCCAGTCTATCATTATTGGACATTTGGATTGGTTCCAAGTCTTTGCTATTGTGAATAGTGCCGCAATAAACATGTGTATGCATGTGTCTTTATAGCAGCATGATTTATAATCCTTTGGGTATATACCCAGTAATGGGATGGCTGGGTCAATGGAATACTATGTAGCCATAAAAAATGATGAGTTCATGTCCTTTGTAGGGACATGGATGAAGCTGGAAACCATCATTCTCAGCAAACTATCACAAGGACAAAAAACCAAACACCGCATGTTCTCACTTAGAGGTGGGAATTGAACAATGAGAACACATGGACACAGGAAGGGGAACATCACACACCGGGGACTGTTGTGGGGTTGGGGGAGGTGAGAGGGATAGCATTAGGAGATATACCTAATGCTAAATGATGAGTTAATGGGTGCAGCACACCAACATGGCACATGTATACATATGTAACAAACCTGCACGTTGTGCACATGTACCCCAAAACTTAAAGTATAATAATAATAAAATTTTTTTAAAAATGACAGAATTTTCAGATGAGGTTAGTGTTCTTTGGTGACTTATTCTCAAAACCTCATTAGGTTTCTCATTTATTTACTTCTAGTCAGTTTCATGTATGAGTAACAACACTGAAAGTTATTTTTGAAATAATTCTTAGTCTTTATTTCCTCTCTTCCTGGCTCCCTTAAGCTACCTTGAGGAGATGAGGCCTGAATAGGGTATGTTTCAAATCTAATCACTTTATTGAAATAAGTGATGGAAAAAAGTACAAACTACATTACATCTTGTCTTTGCCAATAAAACAATATTTAGAATGCTGTCTTCTGTTATTTAGGGTCTAGAAGCTATCATTGTTTTTAAAATCCTGTAAGTCCCAAATATATGCTTTCCCTTTATCCTTGCATTTCTGCTTCTAAGCATTCTTGTTTCCTTCTCCTATATTGCCAAACAGATCCAGTGGCAACGAAGACATATGAAAGTGAACTTTCTCAACTTCCTTTCCCCGGCTCAGTAACCATTTGATTTGTCTTCCAAGTTATTGCAAGCAAAAGATGTATTATTATCTTGCATGCAAATTACAAAGATCAAGAGCTAGTTATCACTTCATATGTGTTTCCTTCCTCCATTCAACCACTGGGCCAATGTTTCATATTTTTAAAAATGTTAGTAATGGCTCTCCAATTTTAGTATCAATTTATGTATTAACACTAATTAATATTTTCATAATTGATTGTAATATAGTTATAAAGAACATATAATTAGAATCAATAAACATTAATTAATATATTAACATTATTTATGTATTAATTTAAGTATTAATAAGAATGAGCCATACTAGCTGCTAAAACAAACAATACAGAAGCTCAGTAGCTAGAAACAATTAAGATTAGGGCGTGTGTGTGTGTATGTTTTCACATACCAAGATTCAACACTGGGCAACAGAGGAAGGTGAGGAACTCTGCTCTACAGAGAAATTTTGGGAGCAGCCTCTTTTTCATGGTGTGGTTTTATTACATTCAAAATGTGACTTCAATAACTAATTTATCAGATAGGAGAAAAATAGGAAGAAGGCAAAGAAAATCTTAACTACACATTTCTGCTGTTACATTGGTAGGAACTAGTGCTATGGTTTGGCTTTGTGTCCTCACCCAAATCTCATGTCAAACTGTAATACTCACCTGTCTGGAGAAGGATCTGTTGGGAGGTGACTGGTTCATGGGGGAAGTTCCCCAATGTGGTTCTCCTGATCATGAGTGAGTTCTCATGAGATCTGATGGTTTAAAAGTTTGTGGCAGTTCCCCCTCACTCACTCTTCTCTCCTGACACCCTATAAGATGCGCCTTGCTTCCCTTCGCCTTCTGCCATGATTGTAAGTTTCCTGAGACCATCCAGTCATGCTTCCTGTCAAGCCCGCAGAACTGTGAGCCAATTAAACCTCTTTTCTTCATAAATTACCCAGTCTCAGGGAGTTCTCTATAGTAGTGTGAAAATGAACGAATACAACTAGCTACAGAGATATTTCATGCAACAGAACAGTCTGGGAAACAGAAAGTTAAATATGTACAAAGGACTCACAGGAAATGAAGAATACACTGTGATAGGAGAGAAAGAAAGATAGCAGATAGCTCTGACTTGTACTGGTATTTGTGACAAGACAAATTTTGGAGGGCTGAAAGAAGCTGAAACTGCATCCAACTGCTATTTGAACCAATTACGGTTGCCAGGTTGAATAACTATTTGCTCATTTGTTGCTTACAGGAGCCATAAGCCAACAAAGAAGAAGCTAATCATTTTTTCCATTACCTAGTGTCCCTAAGGGCACAAATAGCAGCAAGTCAGTTTAAAAGGACAAATGTCTGTAGATTCCCAGTTCCAGCATCACAGAGATAACTATAGAAAATGGGTGGATTTTGAGTTGAGTGAAAATAGCTTAATAAGTGGTACAGTTTTTCTGACCTATCATTTGAAAAGGTGTCCCCACATCTTGCCCCAGTTCTGGTAACTAAGAACTAATAATACCCACTAACATTATTACACAGTGCATTGCAATTTACAAATTAATGGTTTCTCAAATGATGCTCCTTGACTGCAAATCTGTACTTGGTAACATTATTAGAACCATAGTTACATTAAAAGGAAGCCCTTGCGTTATTAATTTTGCCAGCATATATTTTACCCGCCACTATCTGCAACCACCAGAAATGGGTTGCATTTTAGGGGCACCGATTTTGCTGGTTGATTTCCCCAGTGATGATTATTGGCTTGAAAACCACATACCTGTGACTGATCATCATCATTTCATTCAAGGGAGCATCTTCTGCTGTTTGTCTTCAATTCTGCTCATCTCAAGAGCTGATTTTGTCCAAATGTAATCATCTAGCTCCAATTCCTAGTTGATTTCTGAAAACGAGTTGCCGAAGAAGTTCCATATCCAAGATAATTATATTTTTAAACCATTGGCAAAGGAAATAAGTTCAGCTTAACAGATGTTTCATCTATTTATTGCTATTAAACAAACATTCCACCTAACAACAACTTTATTAGGTCACATGGTTTTATGGGTCAGGATTTGGGCAGGGCCTCTGTGAGCAATTCTTCTGCTCCATGCAAACCCCACTGGGGTCACACAGTACTCTTTAGCCATTGGGGTTGCCTGGAGGGTACACGATGGCTACAACCATAAGGCTGTCATCTCCAAGGCTCACTTCAGGTGGTTTCCTCCCTTTCAATGGAATTTTAGGGATTTTCCATGGTATCTCTGCAGCAGGGTAATGGGACATTTTTCATGTTGACTCAGGTGAGTCAGATCTCCAAGACCTGACTCAGGTAACTCAAGTCTCCAAGAAACAGAAACCAAGACAAAAGCTGTCAGTCCTCTTAAAAGCTAGATCCAGAGTTGGCACAGAGTCACTTTGCAGTAATCAGTGGAAAGGAGATATTCTTCATGTTGCCTATGCCTTACATAAGAGAGAATTTTGTAGAAGAGGCGTCTTGCTTCATACCTAAGCATTTAGGCAGAATTAATAAGATTCACACATGCTGATGAAAGGACTAATGAGGTTTTCTTGAACATGTCAGCCTTCTCAGGAACAAACAAACAAACAAAAAAAATAAAAAACAGTCTACGAGTATGAAGTTTTGCTTTTCCAATAATTTCAAACCATAGGAAAAATAAGAAACATTGCCCATGTGCTAGACAATTTCTCAAATAGCAGTCTAAAATTGTATCTTAATTTCAAGATTGAGAAGTTGATCATAGCCATACATGAAACTCCACATGAGTACAATCCAGGGAAAAGACTGTTCAATTCAGCCATATGGTGAGATTTAGTGCCTTTCCCTCAACAATGCAGAGAATATGGGACTTTCAAACAATATACTCAGGATTTAATTTGGGCTGCAAAATTTTAAGTCTTTTAACTTGTATCAGAAGTGTAGTCATCCCCATCTTTTAGCTTGCAACATCCTTAACTTGCTATTTGTCTCAATTCACCAAACCTTCCTGATATATCCCCATCCTTCTTTTAAGAAGCTTATTATTATCATTATTATTATTGTGCTTCAGTAAGAGGTGGGAAAGAAGTCTTCATTATGTAAAATGTGATATATAAATCTAAGTGGAGTGCTTCTAAAAGTAGAATGTCTGCCAAGTTCTCTAGCAGCTTCACCAGTGTATAATTAAGTACTCATTTAAAGTATATGTTTGTGTGAAGGGAGAGTGTGGAACTCAAAAATAGAATTTGTTGTGTTTTTCTTCTGTATTTTTAAATTATATGTTAGATTCTAGTTATGACAGCTATGACTTTTAAAGTAACAAAACTGGATTTTCAATTCTAGTAATATGGTGGATAAAGGACCAGAGAAACCCTCTTGATACAGGATACATAAAAAGTCCTGCATAAAATGTAGGTCTAGTATGAAATAAGATAATCTTTAGAGGATAAAGATGGAAAGAAAAAGCAAATTTACAACAGTACTGAGGACTGATTATGTTATATTTCCTGGAGCATCTGATTTTCTCTGCTGCTCTAAAGCTGATTTTTGAAATAGTTGTTTTTGTGGTAAACGGGACATGAAGCCTGAGATCCATGCAATGCAAGTGGGTTTAATATAAGACCCTAATATTCGGTCTGCATTTACAAAAGCCAACACCATAACTAAATTGAAGGATAAATAACACAGAGAGAGACGGACAAGACAGCTGAGTATCTCATCTTTAGCTTTGAGTGGAGAGTAAGGTAAGATAAAAATGTTTATACAGAACTGTGTGTATGTGTGTGTATACATGTGTACATGCATGCACACATGCACACAAACACGTACACAAGTACTTTGCGAATTTCTAAACAAAATCATGATTTTATATAAGTTAGGGACATGTTTAAATATCTCTGTGTTAAAACCTTCTCAAAGCTGATAATTTAGTGTAAGGGCAGAAGGAAAACATAATTTAACACCAGGATTGAAAGATCTTTCACAGATGAGGTTTAAGTAAAGGTGATTTCACAATAGTAGCAATGACAAAAGAATAAATAAAAAATATCCAATATACAAGAAAAAAATTACTGTGACGAAAGCTAATGAAGAAAAAACCATGAAATTAAATACATAAAGGCGGTGTATTCTGAATTCATCAGAGAGAAACTAAGTGTATTACCCATATTTAAAGATTATGTAATATTTAAATAAAGAAGGAATAAGTAACCATCAAATTAACAGATATATTTGTAAAAGAGTTGAATAGATCTTGTAAAAATTACGTGTATATATGTAATTTTAATTTTATATACATAATATACATATATGAACAATATATATGTAATTGAACAATCAATGAACCATTTCAGTATGGTGTTAGACACAGCAAAAAAGAGAAATAACAAGTGATATATTTTATAATGCAGAAAAACTGCAGATATAAACAGATGAAAAAATATATAAAACATATTAAGTGACACTTATGGATGAGAGGGTCAAAAACAGAGACACATGAAGTTCTGGGGAGAAATCCTCAAATAGGAAGAGTTAATATTTAGAAAAATGATCACTGAGAATTTTCCAAAATTTATAAAACAAATAAATCATCGGATTCACAATGACTGAAGAACCTTATAAATCCAAAAGTTGAAAAGAAAATCAACTAAAATAAGACAACAAAATTAATCTACAGCAATATTTCATAATTTAAGTATAAAACCCCAAAGTAACAGAAAATATCTTACAAGTAGCCAGAAAGAAAAATACATTATAAGAAAATAAACAACATATAAACAGAGCTGACTTCTCAAAAGTATAAAAAGACAGAAATCGGGCCGGGCGTAGTGGCTCATGCCTGTAATCCCAGCACCTTGGGAGGCTGAGACGGGTGGACCATCTGAGATAGGGAGTTCCAGACCAGCCTGACAAACATGGAGAAACCCTATCTCTACTAAAAATACAAAATTAGCCGGGCGCGGTGGTGCACGCCTGTAGTCCCAGCTTCTGGAGAGACTGAGAATCGCTTGAACCCAGGAGGTGGAGGTTGCAGTGAGCCGACATCGCACCACTGAACTCCAGCCTGGCAACAGAGCGAGATTCCATCTCAAAAAAAAAAAAAACAAAAGCAAAGACAAAAACAAAACAAAACAAAACACAAATAGGTTTAACAATATTGTCAAAATACTGAAAGAAAATAATTGAAATACTGGAAATATATTTAACTTTACATTGGCGGTATAATGATAACATTTTTAAAAACTGAACATTGCTCTTTAAAGACTCATTGATAGAGCATCTAAAAATGTACATTTGAGATTAAAGAAGCACTGTAAAGCAAGAGAAATAGTAAATATGTGGATAAAATATAAGAAAATGTTTATAAATAGTGTCTTTTGGTGTTAAAATTTATAAGATACATTTTAAATGTGCACAATCTAAAACATGTAAATAAGGAAGGTGTTCAATTGTGAATTAACATATTCTAAGCTCTTCATTGGAACTTTAGAATTGCTCATGTGTCTCTTAAATTTTCATCGGCATTATTATCTTTTTCCTGCCTGAATTTGCACATTTTCTTATTGAACTAGTCCGTCCCATTTTCCTAATCATGCCTTCTGCTGTGACTAATATTTTTAAAATACATTTCTTAATTTGGATATTGTATTTTTCATTTTTGGAATACCAGTTTGATTCTTTAATACAGCTCCAATTCTTTGTTTAAATTCATCCATGTTATCTACCTTTTCCTCTATTTCCTTAAACATAATAATCATGTATTTTTAAAATTCATTATCTGCCACTTCCAATATCTGGATTATCTCTGGCCTGTGTATATTGTCAGCCCTTTCTTTCAAACATCAGTTATGTTCAATTTTCTCTTTGCCCAATTTTCAGATTAGCCCACCTGGGATTTTGATACAGAGTCTTGTGGATCCTCAGCCTTGTGGGGAATTCAAAATTCAAACAACAGGAGACAATGTTCTGCCATTCAGAGTTTCCAGTGCAGGTTGCTTGTCTCCTAATCCACGTAGTTTAAGATATAGGAATGTCTTGGGTTAAAACAAGAATTGTGTTTGATGACTTCTGCCTTGTAAGACTCACAGGTCTTTGCTTCCCAAACCTCACAGACCAGACGAGATTATTCTCTGACTTTTAGAAACTTTCAGCTTAAATCCCTAGCTTCACAAGCAGCAGCAAACCCCAGCCAATATGCCATGGGAAAAACTCACCATGATTTCTGTTGCCTCAAATTTCTAATTTGTCATGCTAACACTAATAACTGTTCAATCATTTGCTTGTTTCTTTTACCCCTAGCAGAGGTTTTCTGCCTGAATAAGGTGGATCCGTAATTCGAATCTAAAAACAGGAGATTATCCCAGGAAATTTTTAAGTTGGAGATGTTCATTTTGCCTCAGAGAAATTCTCTCTTTTCTGAAATTTTAATTTCTAATTCTGATTGCTTACATAGTTTTATGACGCCTTTAAATAATTAAATTTATAATTCAACTTCCTAGTTGTAAACGTGTTGTTCTGCCATGAGCTTCTAAATCCAACCCAGAATTCTTGCGAGTCTCTTAAGACTAAGAATATTGAAGCACATTTTCATATATTTACCGACCGTTTGGATATCTTATTTGTATTGCTGAGCTTTTCATATATGTATGTATGTATGTATGTATGTATGTATGTATGTATGTATATATATATATATATTTTTTTTCTTATTGATTTACAAGCTTTTAAAAGTATACTCAATATGATTCGGTTGATGTTTATATATCTTGCAAATATCTTCTCCTGATCTAAAGCTTGACTTTTTACTTCCTTAATTGGTAAACAGAAAATTATAATTATAATTTAGTTCAACTTGCAAACAGTTTTCTTCATAGTGATATGTGAGTCTAGTTTAATATAACTTTTCCTATCTCATGATCATGAATATATTCTTCATTGCTACCTCTTTGAAGGTTTATTGATCTATTATCCTCATTTAGATAAAAAACTCACCAGAAATGATTTCATATGGTATAATGACCAAGGTATGCTACATTATTATTCTATGTACATATCCAAAGGATCCAATGCAATTTGGTGAAAAGGCTGCCTTTTCCTACTCTTCTACTTGCCAACTGTATAATAAATCAAATGTTCATATTCATGTGTGAGTCTATTACCAAACTCTATTGTGTCTCATTTGGCAGTTTGTCTATTCTTCGGCAAACATTATGCTGTCTTAATTAACTTTAAATTTATTATGTATTCATATAAAGTATAATAAGTCTTCCAACTTAATTCATCAACATTGCCTCTTTAGATGCTTCAATAGCTTTCTTAGTCTGGCCTATTTTTGTTTCTGTATGTATTAAGGTAATATTTATTCAGTAAAATGCACATGACAGTAAGCATAGAGCTCTATTAATATTTACCTACATATACAACGATATAACTACTACAATAAGCTTGTCAGCTTACACACACACACACACACACACACACACACACACACATACACACACACACATTACCTGTGGAGATTTTGTAGGTGTTTCGTGATAGATTGACTATTTTGGTCCTATTTGGTCATATCTCTAAATCTATGCAATGTTACTCTACAGTTCATCTCTTCAAAAAAAATATAGTTTGTTTCCATTCCTCTAAAATCTGAGTTGTCTTCATTACTTACATGGCCCAAGATGTAGTGAGTTAATACTGTGTCAGTCACCCAAGTGATGCTGTGCCAGTCCAAGCCTAGGCCTCAAGAGATATTGTGTGGTTCCACACTGTCTCATGAGCCATTTATTATCATAAAAGCATTTCCAGGCTAGTCTATAGCAGGGATATAAGAGCAGAGCCACATTGCTCTAGCCAGTAGTCAGTCAACCTCCAGAAGCAGAGCTGCCTAACTGTAGAAGCATGATGAAGCCTAGCTGAGATAAACAGCATCCAGCTAGACCCACAGGCCAATCCATAGTAAAATGAGCTTCACAGGTGATTGTTATTTTATATCACTATATTTTGGAAGCACTTCTTTTCAGGGCATTATTTTGGCAATATGTGACCAATATAATAACTGGCATCTTCATAATATTGAATCCTCTATATCATAAACATAATTACTCTTAGTGTACTATTAATTCAAATCTTTAACTTCTCTCAATAAAATGATTGTGTACCTATGTATGTGTGTGTATATGTGTAGGGATCTTACATATATCCTTTTAGATTTACTTCTACATATTTAATAATTTTTATGCTATGTCAAATTATGTCTTTTACATTCCATTATCATTTCAATATATTTTTGTATTATACTCATATAATATATATAGTAATTGTGTATTGACATTGCACTCCATAAAATTGTTAAATTCAGTTATTCAGTATACTGGGTATATACCAAAAGGAATATAAATCATGCTGGTATAAAGACACATTCACATATATGTTTATTGCGGCACTATTCACAATAGCAAAGACTTGGAACCAACCCAAATGTCCAACAATGATAGACTGGATTAAGAAAATGTGGCACATATACACCATGGAATACTATGCAGCCATAAAAAATGAGGAGTTCATGTCCTTTGTAGGGACATGGATGAAGCTGGAAACCATCATTCTCAGCAAACTATCACAAGGACAAAAAACCAAACACCACATGTTCTCACTCATAGGTGGGAAGTGAACAATGAGAACACTTGGACACAGGAAGGGGAACATCACACACTGGGGCCTGTTGTGGGGTGGGGGGAGGTGAGAGGGATAGCATTAGGAGATACACCTAATGTAAATAACGAGTTAATGGAGTGCAGCACACCAACATGGCACATGTATACATATGTAACAAACCTGCACGTTGTGCACATGTACCCTAGAACTTAAAGTATAATAACTATATATATAAAAACAATATATTTAAGAATTTTTTACTCTCTATGTAAAAATAATCTTTGCAGTTAATGACAATCTTCTTTATTTGTTTTCAATCCATTTATCTTTTAAATATTCTTTTTGCTTTATGGTCCTGGCATAGATTTCTAGCCCAATGAAGAACCAACCATTGAAATGATGTTTTTGTCAATTGTTCATAGACACTCCATATCAGATTAAGGAAGTACTCTCTTTTATTTCCGGGTTTCTAAAATTTAATTTGTAAGCTAAATTGCTGATAAATTGTATCAAATGCTCATTTTGTACATACAAAATAATTATATTATTTTGCATCCATGTCCATGTCTATATGTCTCCTCTTTTCTGTATTATTGTCAGGTTTTGAGTGTCAGAGTTCTGCTGTCCTCATAGAATCAGCCGAGAAGACTTTATGTATCTGGAAGAATTTACCATTAAAGACATTTAAGCACAGAATTGTCTGTGTTAAAATGACTTAATTGTAGAATCAAGTAACTACAGAATAAGTTGATATTTTGTTTCTTCTCGTATCTGTTTTTAAAATTTACTTTTCGTAAATTTTCAGTTGTGTTAGTTTCATAATATGTCTTTTTAATGTCAAAATAATCCATAATTTTGCCTCAATTTTTCTTCCTGATATCAGTCACTTTTTTAAAAAATATGTCTTGGAAAATGTTTATGACTTAGTAATCTTTTAAAGCATATCCATTTGATTTTAGTGGTCTTTTCTAGTATTGTTCTATATTATATTAATGAACACTTATATAATATTTTCTTCCCTCCATTTAAGTTTAATTTCCTATGCTAATTCTAACTTTTGTAGATGATTTTTAACCTTTCTCTTCTTATAATATATACATTTAAGGCTCTATATGCCTTTCTAACCACATCTTTATTTTCCAGCTTTTCTCATATACAGTATTTTTCTGTCACTGAATTTAATGTTTAGAATATTGTTTAATAGCAATTGTTAATCTTTTATCCATTCATTATTTACAACCAGTATTGCTAAATTTCTTATTATTTTTTAGTGTTTATGTTTCCCTAATGGTTATCAATCTCTGTTTAATTCGATTTCATGAGAGAACATTTTAGTATAATTTCAATCAAGTGAAGTTTATTGAAATTTGCTTTATGGTCCAGTATATTGTTAATTTTTGTAAATATCTTATGTGCACTTACAAAATATGTATTCTTCAGTTTTAAGGAGTGGTCATTTATATTTCAATTACATTTAATTATGTTGCACATATCTAGTATACGACTCTTTTTTTTATTTATTTTTTTTTTTTGCATTTATTCAATGAGTTACTAAGAGTTGTGTGTCGAAATCATCCACTATGTCTTCAATTGCTATGGTGGGAAGAAGGAATGTCCAAGAGCTGCAATATAACTTTTGGTGGTGATAGATATGTTCATCATTGTGATCGTAATTGTCATATGGTGTATACATATATTAAATATTATCATACAATATACTTTAAATATGCTAAATGTGTTGTATATAAACTACATCTCCATAAAGGTGTTAAAATGAGCCACTATATTTTACCACCTAATAAAGGAGAAAATCCAGATGATCATCTTAATAGATACAAAAAAATTTTGATTAATTTTAACATTAATTTGTAAAATAATGTTATTAGATAATAATGTATACTAGAACTTTACATAAAATTTCTTAATCTATTTTAGAAAATAGGATGTACACACAGACACACACACACACACATACCACTATTTAGTGGCAAAATATTCAAAACCATTCCCAATGGAATGAGTTAAGTTCACTTGATATTGCTACATATATCAAACACAGTATTATTAAACCTAGATACAGTTAGCTATATAAAAAGTAGTAACTTAATAAATATTGATGGATAAGTAAATAAATTCATAGGTAGAAGGTAAGACAAATGTGTTTAGAATAATACTTCCAATCTCTAGCAGACTTTCTCAACTGCAGTTCTTGAGAAAAGTGTGCCTGAATACCCTAAGTCATCAACTGTGTGTAAAGAATAAACTTATCTCCCATGCATGTTGACTGGCACGGATTCTGTACCATCCCTGGAAGAACCTAATTGTTCTGCCATCATTTTCTGTGTACCAAGGCTTAGATTAAGAATTCTGGGTGAGTAAGGCTAATAGAAGCAAGGACTCAAGATTCTAATGAACATTTGTGCAGATTTCTAAGTACTGTATGTCTACGAGTAATTCGTATGTTTTGTGAATTTTCTTGAAAAGTTGACTTTTTTTGAAGAATTTTCTTATTGACAAGACAGAACACCATGTGCTGACACCTAAAAGGTAATAAAACAGCCATCAACCACTTTACTAAAAGATCCTCAAGGATATTTACAAATGTTTCCTTTAATGAGTGACTATGTCTTGTTCTGAATTTCCTCCACCTGCTCAAAAAGTCTTGGAAATAGTTCACTGCCCTCAGTAAGTTTTGTCAGCAAGAGAGAAAGTTTGTAAGTTAATGCTCAAATGCAGCAATCATTACTTGTTATTTTTTAATTTAATTTTTGTATAAATTATCTCTGTGCAACTATCATTAAAGCTAATAACCCTAAAAAGGATTAAGATTAGAAAATAATGCTGTCAGTGACAAAGCTCATTAACAGCCTTTATCACTACAAGCTGATGAACTACATCTAGGATAATTGGTCTAATTATAATACATTTGTTTCTTTAGCCAGGTATTCCTTGCTTCACTCTCTACTGATTACTTATGGGTCTCAGTTTGGCCAATTAACTTTCTCTTCCCACTCTATCCATTTCTAAAATTGATAGTGTATAGCTTAGGTGTGGCTTGCTGTCAGTGTGCCTGTGCTCTGGATAGTTAAGGGCTGAATTAAGAAGACAAGAAGTAGAGAGACAGAGGTAGCTTTATCCTAGAATGCAGGACATAAAGTAGATATAGAAAGAATCATAATTATTTTGGGGTTTCTACCTATTTAAGTGAGGTTGTTAACATCGTTTTTTTTTTGTTGTTTTTTGTTTTTTGTTTTTTGTTTTTTTGAGACAGAGTCTCGCTCTGTCACCCAGGCTGGAGTGCAGTGGCATGATCTCGGCTCACTGCAAGCTCCGCCTCTCGGGCTCACGCCATTCTCCTGCCTCAGCCACCTGAGTAGCTGGGACTCCAGGCACCCGCCACCACACCCGGCTAATTTTTTGTATTTTTAGTAGAGACGGGGTTTCACCGTGTTAGCCAGAATGGTCTCAATCTCCTGACCTCGTGATCTACCTGCCTCGGCCTCCTAAAGTGCTGGGATTACAGGCGTGAGCCACCACGCCCGGCCTGTTAACATGTATTTAAACCTTAACAGTACCGTAGACTTCTGATATATTCTAGCCTATTCATTCTCACAAAGCATTTTAAATTATTTTATTTTTATGATAAGTAACAGGCCACCCAACTACAAGTGGCTTAACAAAAAAAATAGTTTACATTTTATGTAAAATGTAGTCTGGAATTAGAGAATTACACATTTGGAAAAGTAGCTAACGAATAACTCTAAGGAACACTTCGCTTAAGTTCTCTACCATCCTCAGGATATCAGTTTTTATTTCCTTTGTCTATAGTCCTTTATAGTTTTAGGATGGCTTCCATAGGCTAGAAACAGGACAGAAACAAGGACAATGAAAGCAAATCATCACATGATTTCCCCTTCTATTACCAGAAAAAAATCCCAGAAGAACTTATCTTACATCTCATTGGCCAAAAATTGATGATCCATTCATGCATAGATGAGCGGGAGATTGGTATAACACCTGAATTTTTCATTATTTGTCAAAAGAAAGGCTTAGAATAAAAGGTGCTCAGTAATGACTTCTGACTATCTAACTGCTTACCTTTGAATATATGTATACCTCCAAAATTCATGTGCTGGAACTTAAACCCCAATGTGATAGCATTAAAAGATAGGACCTTTGGGAGATAATTGAGTCATGAGGTCAGAGCACTCATGAATGGAATTAGCCACCTTATGAAAGGGCTGAAAGGAACTAGCTAGGCCCTTTATACCCTTTCATTCCTTTTTTCTCTTCCATTCCTTCACCCCATAAAGACATAGTGTTCATATCCTCCCCTCGATGAGACAACAAGGTACCATCTTGGAAGCAGAGACTAGGTCCTCACCAGACACTGAACCTACTGGCTCCTTGATCATGGAAGTTCTAGCCTTCAGAACTGTGAGAAAACAAAATTCTATTATTTATAAATTACCTAGTCTGGGACATTTTGTTATAGCAAAACGATGGACAAAGACACCAACTGAAAGTGTAAGCAGGAATACAGTCCCTTTTCTAGTAAGTGGAAATCTCTATGGAACTTTGTTTCTTTCTGCTTATCTTGATTATATGGTGTAAATTTCACAGAGGGACAAATTTGAATTAAAGTACTTGGAGGTGTGTCAGTGTTTTCAGCTGAGTTCTTATTGAATATTAAGGTCCACTATAATGAGAATGATCAAGTAATCCATTGTCCATAATACACGTTTGAGAGTGAAAAGGGGACTAGTAATAATTATGCTTGGACAAGTGAGAGCTCAGCAAACCAAGCAAACTGGTACATAAGGTCACCTTATTTTTAATAACCATATTTACATCTCAAAGCCACAGTATCAGTGACTCCTGACTGTTGATGTTATCACCGATACAGGAAAAAGTGACATAATTAAAAACAGAAAAAAATAGGCCTATGTGCAATTTTGAGAAAAATGTAAAATTCCTAATTCAATAATTGATAGAACCAATAAAATACTGCACCAGTTTTTCCTGTCTGAAGCTCATTTCTCATATTTTGCATGGCTGACTAAAGCACTGTTTAATCAATTATGTTTTCTTAGCATATTGTCTCATCCTAAACAAACTTCCTTAAGAAATCATTTATAGGAGCCATAATTGACTAATATTTTCCCATGTTTACATTCTGCATAGAATGCATTAGAGTTAGATATTTTTGTTATTTATTTAATCATTGCTAGTCACTCCCCTGCTCAAATGTAAGCTCCTGAGAGCAGTATTTTCTGCCTTCCTAACTGTTGTTCCCCAATTTTTCGACCAGTGTTTCAAAAAGAGGATGTACACAATAAATATGTCTTGAATGAATAGATGCCTGAATCAACAGTGATAAGCTCATTAAAAAATAGAATAAAATTGGTCAGACTCTAATGAAGAGACATAATATAACATAAATATTTAAAGAAAAGCTGCATAATGAAAAAAATTTTAAATGTGTGTGTAAGAGAATACAGACTACAACCACATGAACAGAAAAAAATTAAGAATTTAAAGAAATATAAATGTGCTAATTCCTTCACCTTCCATAGCAGGAGATTAAAAGTTGATAATCTACAAAATATAAATTTCAGCCTATTATTACAAAATAGAAAGGCAACCAGTCATAAACTAAAATTCAGACTCTACACATTTAAAATAACTCGAAGAGGGATAAAAGAAAGCAAGCATAAATAATATAGAAATATAACAAATATGGCAAATATTGATACAAAGAAATTAAACAAATTAATCTAAAAACAGAGGGGCTGCAAGACGGCTAACTAGGTACATCTGGTACCTGCCACTTTCACAAAAAGGAATCAAAATAGCAAGTAGATAAACACACTTCAAAGAGATCTTTTAAGAGAGAATAGTGGAACTCAGCAGAGAAGTGACAGAAAACACGTAACGTAAGGAACGAGAGACAAGCAAGGCAGCCTGCTTGGCTAGGATAGACTGGAAACCTGGAATAACTCCCCAATCTGGGGAAAGGGTAAGTGAATGACCACCAGGGGTTCACATTCTCACTGAAAACTCCTACAGTCCTAGTCATGGGACAGCCCTGAGACTAACATAAGAAGCCTCTGGGAGATCATGGAATGGCATTGCTCCAGAGAAGCAGCTTCCATTGAGTCCCACAGACTGCCAAGTTTCAGGCAGCTATGGCATTGCACCATTTTGAGCATCCAGCCCCTACCAGACTGCATCCTGGTCTGGGGTAAAACAGCCCCTGCATATCCACAGCTCCAGATCCCCATAGACATTCCTTGCCCACACCCACCTTTGCTGCCAGCAGCTGCCACCAGGGCCAAAGTGGGAGCCACCGGCAGCAATGAAACCCCCACAACAGAGGGGCAGCATTAATGAGAGTCTACCCTATCCACAGCCACTGCTGCTGCTGACTGCTGCTGCCACCAGGCCAAAGCATAAACCACCCCATCCCTCCAGCAGGACAATCATATGTTTGTAAATGCTCTGAGGACAAATGCAACTGCTACTCTGGGCTGCCACTATCAGGCACAAAGTGTAAAAGAAGCATATACCTCCAGCTGCCTGTCTATGGCTATTTCCACAGAAATAAATCCTGTACAATGCAGTAGGAGGGAAACAGCACAGCTGCTGCTGTCCCCACCTGAACCTTCTGCTGGTAGCCTGGAGATCATCCCACCTCTGTCTACCACAGCTAACACCTGCACACACTTCCAAGGGGCCTGGCAACAGGTCTTCCAAGCCAAGTCTGCCTCCTAGTACCCAAACATGCCATCTGGGGCCTGGGGATCACCCAGTCAAATCCATAACCACTAGCACCTAAACACTCCTCCCAGAATACTGAGAATAGGCTACAACCTCAATCTGCTGCAACCACCACAGCTGACACCTGCTACATGTGCCATCTATGGGCCTGGGAACTGGGCCACTTAGCCCATCACAACCACTGCCAACACCAATACACACTGCTTGGGACACAGAGGTTGTCCTACCACTGCTACTGCCACCACCAAGACAATGCCTACTGCCTAAGGACTTGAGAATCCACCCATCTGCCCAGTCCACTGCTGTCATTCTTGGCACCTGAGCAAGGTATCGAGAGGCCCAAAATCGGCCTACCTGGGCCTACTAATATTGGTGTCAGCACATGCCATCCTGGGAAATAGCAACAGGGATGCTTGGTGCAGTGTTGCATCACTGAGGCCAAATGGCCCACCAACCTGGTATCCTAGTCTCCAGTAAAACATCATCACAGCCACTAACAGTAAATATGCACTCTAAGCCACTAAGAAAGTCAGAGACACCACTGACTCTGTTTACAGCCAAAGAAATCATATTGAGACTACACTACAGCAAACCCAGAATCAAAGCTAAAGTGCAGTGCTCTATTCAACCAATACCATAGATATATCTTCAGGAGAATTCATCCCCTATAAAAGCAAATTCAAAAAATTGGAAGAAACAGCTGTTACACTCGGTGTGCAGATATCAAAGTAAGGACACAAGAAACATGAAAAAGTAAGGAAATATGACACATCCAAAAAAACAAAATAATTCTCCAGCGACTGATTTCAATCAAAAAGACATTTACAAAATCCCAGAGAAAAATTCAAAATATTTTCATAAAAGAAGCCCAATGAGACATGAGAGAATACTGAAAACAGTACAAATAACTCAGGAAAACAATTCAGGATACAAATGAGAAATTTGTCAAAGAGATAGAAATCATAAAAATGAACAAAATAGAAGCCCTGGAACTGAAGAATTCATTTAATGTAGTAGAAAATATACTCAAAAGTGTCGGTAATAGACTAGATCAAAGAAGAAGAGAAGAATCTCAGAATGTGAAGACAGATCTTTTTAAATTATCCATTCGTATAAAAATAAAGAAAAAAGAGGAGAGGGGCCAAGATGGATGATTGGAAGCAGCTGCAGTCTGCAGTGTTCATGGAGCGGAATGAAAGGAGGGAGTGAATTCGGCACTTTCAACTGCCATATCCAGGTTCTTGCATTGGGACTGACTAGGAAAACAGCTCAACCCAGGGAAAGCAAAGAGAAGCAGGCTTGGGTGATTGCCCACCCAGAAGCAACATGGAGCCATGAGAATCCTACCCTGAGCCAAGGGAAGCAGTGAGTGATTTTGCAACCCACTCTTGGAAACCATGCTTCTCTCACAGATCTTTGCAACCTGCATATCAGCAGATCCACTTGTGAGCCAACACCACCAGGGCCTAGGGTCCAATACATGGAGCTGTGTGGAGTCTTGGCAGAGTGAACAGTTAGGCACACACAAAAACCCAGGAGTTTTGCATACTCTGGCCCCAGACTCCACTACAACATGAGAGATTCATCTGTGCATGACCCTAGGAAGGAGGCTGAGTCCAGGGAGCCAAGTGGCATTGTTCTGCAGGCCCCACTTCCACAGCACCTCATGGGTTGAGACTCACTGGCTTGGATTTCCAGCCAGCCAGTGGCAGCAGATGGAGTTGGCCTGAGTCACGACCAAGTTCCCAGGGGGAGGGGTGGCCGCCATCTGTGTGGTTTGGTAGACTCACTCATTTCAGCTTGCGGGCTTTGGAGAATACAAATGGCACAGACGATTAAGAGTTTCACCTCAGTGGAGTGCACCTGCTCTACCAAAGGGAAGCCAGACTGCTTCTTTGGGCGGGTCCCTGATCCCATTTCTCCTAAGTGAGACCTCCCAGCAGGGGTCTCCAGCCACATCCTATAAATGCATTTAGACCAGCAACAGGTCAGTGCCCGCCCTGGAACAGAGCTTCCAGAGGAAAGAGCAGGCTGCCATCTTTGCTGTTTCACAGGCTTCACTAGTGATACCTCCAGGTATGGAAAAAAACCGAGGCAACTAGGGTCTGGAGGGGGCCCTAGGCAAACTGCAGCAGCCCTATGTAAGAGTGGCCTGACTGTTACAAGAAAAACAAACAAACAGAAAACAACAACAACAAAACAACCCCACAAAATCCCATTCGAAAGTCAGCAACCTCAAAGATTGAAGATAGATAGGCCCATAAAGATGAGAAATAATCAATACAAAAATGCTGAAAACTCAAAAAGCCAGAGTGGCTCTTCTTCTTGAAATGACCACGAAACCTCTCTGGCAAGGGCACAAAACTGAGCTGAAAGTGAGAAAGTTGAATTGACAGAGTACGCTTCAGAAGGTGGGTAATAGCGAATTTTGCTGAGCTAAAGGACCATGTTGTAACCCAATGCAAACAAGCTAAGAATTATGATAAAACAATATAGGAGCTAATGGCCAGAATAGCCAGTTTGGAGAGGAACATAACCAGCCTGATGGGGCTGAACAAGAAAACACAAGATCTTCACAATGAAATCTCAAGTATCAATAGCAGAATAGACCAAGTGGAGGGAAGAATCTCAGAACTTGAAGATAATTTTTCTGAAATAAGATAAGCAGATAATAATGGAGAAAAAAGAATGAAAGGAATGAACAAAATCTCAGAAAAATATGGCATTATGTAAAGACACCAAACCTATGACTGATTGGGGTACCTGAAAGAGACAGGGATAAGAGAACGAAGTTGGAAAACATACTTCAGGATATTATCAGGAGGACTTCCCCAATATAGCAAGACAGGGCAACATACAAATTCAGGAAATGCAGAGAACTCCAGTAAGATACACCACGAAAAGATCAACCCCAAGACACATAATTATAAGATTCTCCAAGGTCAAAATGAAAGAAAAAAATGTTAACGGCAGCCACAGAGAAAGGCCAGGCCAACTGCAAAAAGAAGCCCAACAGACTAACAGTGGATCTTTCAGTGGAAGCCCTAAAAGCCAGAAGAGATTTGGGGCCAATTTTTAACATTCTTAAAGAAAGGAATATCCAACCCAGAATTTCATATCTGGCCAAATTAAGCTTTATAAACAAAGGAGAAATGAAATCCTTTACAGACAAGCAGATGCTGAGGGAATTCATCACCACCAGGCCTGCTTGCAAGAGTTCCTGAAGAAAGCACTAAATATGAAAAAGAAAAAACTGTTACCAGCCACTATAGAAACACACTAAACTACACATAGTATTGACACTATGAAGCAACCACATAAACAACTCTGCAAAATAACCAGCTACCATCATAATAACAGGATCAAATTCACACATATCAATAACATTACATGTAAATGGGCTAAATGCCCCAATTAAAAGACACAGTCAAGCTGAATAAAGAGCCTAGCCCCATGCATATGCTGTATTCAAGAGACGTGTGCAAAGATGCACATAGACTCAAAATAAAGGGATAGAGGAAAATTTACCAAGCAAATGGAAAACAGAAAAAAGCAGGCGTTGCAATCCTAGTTTCTGTCAAACAGATTTCAAACCAACAAAGATCAAAAAAGACAAAGAAGGACATTACATAATGGGAAAGGGTTCAATTCAACAAAAAGAGCTAACTATTCTAAATATATATGCATCTAATACAGCAGCACTCAGATTTATAAAGCAAGTTCTTAAAGACATACAAAGAGACGTAGACTACCACATGATAAGAGTGGAAGATTTCAAAACCCCACTATGAATATTAGACAGATAATCAAGACAGAAAATTAATAAAGA
The DNA here is from genome assembly GCF_028858775.2 of Pan troglodytes. Taxonomy (NCBI): domain Eukaryota; kingdom Metazoa; phylum Chordata; class Mammalia; order Primates; family Hominidae; genus Pan; species Pan troglodytes. Next base: position 39,296,590 of record NC_086015.1, read on the forward strand.
CACTCAGGACATGAACTCAGCTCTGGATCAAGTGGACCTGATAGATATCTACAGAACTTTTCACCAAAGAACAATAGAATATACGTTCTTCTCATCACCATATGACACTTACTCTAAAATTGATCACATAATCAGAAGTAAAATATTCCTCAGCAAATGCAAAAGAAGTGAAATCACAACAAACAGTCTCTCAGACCACAGTGCAGTCAAATTAGAAATCAAGATAAATTCACTCAAAATCACAACTACATGGAAATTAAACAACCTGCTCCTGAATGACTCTTGGGTAAATCATGAAGTTAAGGCAGAAATCAAGAAGTTATTTAAAACTAATGAGAACAGAGAGACAACATACCAGAATCTCTGGGATGCAGCTAAAGCAGTGTTAAGCGGGAAATTTAGACCATTAAATGCCCACATGAACAAACTAGAAAAATCTCAAGTTAGCAACCTAGCATCTCAACTAAAATAACTAGAGAACAAAGAGCAAAAAATCCTAAAGCTCCAGAAGACAAGAAATAACCAAAATCAGAGCTGATATGAAGAAGATAGAGACACAATAACCCTTCAAAAGATCAAGTCCAGGAGCTAGTTTTTCTGAAAAAAAATTAATAAAATAAATTGAACATTAGCTACCCTAATAAAACAAAGTAACAATCTAAATAACAAAATCAGAAACGACAAGGAGGATATCACCATTGACCCCACAGAAACACAAGCAACCACTGCAAAATACTATAAACACCTTTCTGCACATAAATGAGAAAATCTAGAAGAAACCAATAAATTCCTGGATATATATACCCTCACAAGACTGAAACAGGAAGGAATTGAGTTCCTGAATAGACAAATAATGAGTTCTGAAATTGAGGCAGTAATAAATAGCCTACCAAACAACAACAACAACAACAAAGCCTGGACCAGACAGATTCACAGATGAATATTACTAGAGCTACAAAGAAGAGCTGGTGCCATTTCTACTGAAACTATTCCAAAAAATTGAAAGAAGGGACTCTTCCCTAACTCATTCTATGAGGCCAGCATCACCTTGATAACAAAACCTGGCAGAGATACAACAAAAAAAGAAAACTTCAGGCCAATATCCTTGAAGAATATCGAAGCAAAAATCCTCAACAAAATACACGCAAACTGAATCCTGCAGCACATCAAAAAGTGTATCCACCTCAGTCAAGTTGGCTTTATCCTTGGGATGTAAGGTTGGTTCAACAAACACAAATCAGTAAATGTGATTCGCTACATAAACAGAACTAAAGACAAAAACCACATGATTTTCTCAATAGATGCAGAAAATGCCTTTGATGAAATTCAACATCGCTCCATTTTAAAACTTCTCAATAAGTAGCTATTGAAGGAACATACCTAAAAATAATAAGAGCCATTGGCCAGGTACAGCAGCTCATGCCTGTAATCCCAGCACTTTGGGAGGCCAAGGAGGGTGGATCACCTGAGGTCAGGAGTTTGAGACCAGTCTGGCCAGCATGGTAAAACCCCATCTCTACTAAAAATACAAAAATTAGTCAGGCGTGGTGGAGCATGCCTATGATCCCAATTACTCAGGAGGCTGAGGCAGGAGAATCACTTGAACCTGGGAGGCAGAGGTTGCAGTGATCTGAGATCACACCACCGCCCTCCAGTTTGGGCAACAGAGTGAGATTCCATCTCAAAAAAATAATAATAAAATAATAATTATAAGAGCCATATATGGCAAACACACAGCCAATATCATACTGAACAGGTAAAAGCTGGAAGCATTCCCCTTGGAAACTGGCACAAGACAAGGATGTCCTCTCTCACCATTCCTATTCAACATAGCATTGGAAGTTTTGGCCAGGGCAATCAGGCAAGAGAAATAAATAAAGTGTATTCAAATAGGAAAAGAAGAAGTCAAATTATCTTGTTTGCAGATGGCATGATCCTATATCTGAAAAACCTCATCGTCTCAGCCCGAAGGCTTCTTAAGCTAATAAGCAACTTCAGGAAAATCAGGATAAAAAGTCAATGTGCAAAAATTGCTAGCATTTCTATTCACCAAAACAGACAAGCAGAAAGCCAAATCATGATAGAATTCTCATTCACAATTGCTACAAAAAGAATAAAATATGTAGAAATACAGCTAACAAGGGAAGTGAATAACCTCCTCAAAAAGGACTATGAGCCACTGCTCAAAGAAGTCAGATAGGACACAAACAAATGGAAAAACATTCCATGCTCATGTATAGGAAGAATCAATATGGTGAAAATGGCCATACTGCCTAAAGTTAAGTATAGATTTAATGCCATTCCCATTAAACGACCACTTACATTCTTCACAGAATTAGAAAACAACTATTTTAAAATTAATACGAAAACATAAAAGAGCCCAAATAGCCAAGACAATCCTAAACAAAAAGAACAAAGCTGGAAGCATCATGCTATCCAACTTCAAACTATAATACAATGCTAAAGTAACCAAAACAGCATGGTACTGGTACAAGAAGAGACACAGAGACCGATGGAAACAAATAGAGAACTCAGAAATAAGACCACCCACCTAAAACTATCTTATCTTCGACAAACTTGACAAAAACAAGCAATGGGGAAAAGATTCTATTTAATAAATGGTGCTGGGAGAACTGGCTAGCCATATGCAGAAAATTGAAACTGGACCCCTTCCTTACACCTTATGTAAAAGTTAACTCAAGATGAATTAGAGACTTAAATGTAAAACCAAAAATAATAAAAACCCTAGAAAAAAAAATCTAGGCAATACCATTCCGGACATAGGCACAGGCAAAGATTTTATGATGAAAATGCCAAAAGTAATTGCAACAAAAGCAAAAATTGACAAATACGATCTAATTAAACTAAAGAGCTTCTGCACAGCAAAGGAAACTATCATCAAAGTGAACAGACAGCCTACAGAATGGAAGAAAATTTTTGCAGTCTATCCATCTGACAAAGGTCTAATATCCAGAGACTACAAGGAACTTAAACAAATTTACAAAAAAAAATACAAACAACCCCACTAAAAATTGGGCAAAGGACATGAATAAACAATTCTCAAAAGAAGACATACATGCAGCCAACAAACATGAAAAAAGCTCAATATCACTTATCATTAGAGAAATGCAAATCAAAACCACAATGGTATACCATCTCACACCAGTCAGAATGGCTATTAGTAAAAAGTCAAAAAACAACAGGTGCTGGTGAGGTTGTGGAGAAAAATAACCACTTTTACACTGCTGGTGGGAGTGTAAATTAGTTCAGCCATTGTGAGATAGTGTGGTGATTCCTCAAAGACCTATAGGCAACAATACCATTTGACCCGGCAATCTCATTAATGGGTTTATACCTAAAGGAATATAAATTACTCCATTATAAAGTTACATGCGCACATATGTTCATTGCAGCATTATTCACAATGGCAAACACATGGAAACCACCTAAATGCCTATCAATGATAGATTGGATAAAGAAAATGTGGTACATATATACCATGGAATACTATGCAGACACAAAAAGAAATGAGATTATGTTATTTTCAGGGACATGGATGGAGTTGGAAGTCATTATCTTCAGCAAACTAATTCAGGAACAAAAAATCAAACACCACATGTTCTCACTTAAAAGTGGGGGCTGATTGATGAAAACACATAGACACATGGCAGGGAACAACACACAGTGAGGCCTATCGGGGGGTGTGAGGGGAGAGAGAGCATCAGGAAGAATAGCTAATGGAAGCTGGGCTTAAAACCTAGGTGATGGAATGATATTTGCAGCAAACCACTATGGCACATGTTTACATATGTAACAAACCTTGATATCTGGCATATGTACTGCTGAACTTAAAATAAGAGTTGAAGAAATAAGAAAGCATGAGCAAAGCTTATGTGATATATAGGACATCATAAAGCAATCAAATATTTGAGTTTCAGTGCTCCAGAGGACAAGGAGAAAACAAAAGTCTAAGCAAACCTATTTAATTAAATAATAAATGAAAACTTCCCAAGTGTAGCAAGAGATTTGACTACCAAGATTGAGGAAGCTCAGAGATCCCAAAATAGACACAGTTCAAAAAGGTCATCTTTAATGCATATTACATTCAAACTGCCAGAAAACAAAGAGATAATTCTAAAAACAACAGGATAAAAAAGTCTAGTCCCTTATAAAGGAACCACCATCAGAATAACAGTAGATTTCTCAGCAGCAACCTTACAGGCCAAGGGAGAATATGATGATATATTCAAAGTGCTGAAAGCAAAAACCTGGCAGCACAAGATACTATACCCAACAAAGTCAATCTTCATAAATGAAAGGAAAATAAAGTCTTCCTGAAACAAGCAAAAGCTGACGGAAGTCATCAGCACTAAGTAGAATGGTCCTACAAGAAGTGCTTAAGGGAGTCCTATACCCAGAAGCAAAAGAATGATATCTACCGTCATGAAAACACATGAAAATATAAAACCTACTTGTAGAACAAACATACAAACAGAAAAGACTTAAATACTACCACTGCAGAAAACCACCAAATCACAATGATAAACAATATTAAACAAAGGAAAGAACAAAGAATATACAAAACAACAAGAAATCAGTTAATAAAACAACATAAATAAGCCCTCACTTATTAATAATGAACTTAAATGTAAGTGGATTAAACTTTCCACTTGATATAGAATGGCCAAATGGATTTAAAAAATGAGCCAACTATATGCTGCCCACAAGAAATTTATCCTGCCTATAAATACATATAAAGTGAAATATGGAAAAACATACTCATGCAAATGGAAACCAAAAGAGAACAGAAGTAGCTATAGTTATATCAGATAATACAGGCTTTAAGACATAACAGTAAAAAGAGACAAAGTTCATTATATAATGATAAAAGAAATTAATTCAGCAAGAAGATATAACAATTATAAACATATATGCACCCAATACCAGAGGACCTAGACATATAATACAAACATTATTAGAGATAGACCCCAACACAATAATAGTGGAGGACTTCAGCATCCAGTGCTTAGCATTAAACAGATAATTTAGACAGAAAATTAACAAAGAAATGTTGAGTTTAAATTGCACATTAGGGACAGGCGCAGTGGTTCCCATCTGTAAACCCAGCACTTTGGGAGACCAAGGCAGGTGGATCACTTGAGCCCAGGAGTTCACGACCATGCTGGGCAAGATGGCAAAAACCCTTCTCTACCAAAAAAAAAAAAAAAAAAAGCAAAAATTGGCCACGTCTGGTGGCATGTGCCTGTAGTTCCAGCTACTTGAGAGGCTGAGAAGGGAGCATCACTTGGGCCTAGGAGGTGGAGGTTGCAATGAACTGAGATTGTGCCACTGCACTCCAGACTGGGTCACAGAGTAAGACTCTGCCTCAAAAAAAAAGAAAAACAGAAATTCAAATAAATTGCACATTAGACCACATGAACCTAATGGATATTTACAGAACATTTTATTCAACAGATACACAATACACATTCTTATTGTATATTCAATGCAGGGAACATTCTCTAAAGAGACCATATGTTAGGAGACAAAACAAATCTCAACAGCTTTTTTTTTTTTTTTTTTTTTTTTTTGAGACAGAGTCTCACTCTATCACCCAGGCTAAAGTGCAGTGGTGTGATCTCAGCTCACTGCAGCCTCCATCTCCCAGGTTCAAGTGATTTTTATGCTTCAGTCTCCTGAGTAACTGAGACTACTGGCATGCACCACCGTGCCTGGCTAAGTTTTGTATTTTTAGTAGAGTCGGGATTTCACCATGTTGGCCAAGCTGGTCTCAATCTCCTGGCCTCAAGCGATCCACCTACCACAGCCTCCCAAAGTTCTGGGATTACAGGCATGAGCCACCATGTCAAGCCAAATCTCAACAAATTTTTAAAATTTAAAATAGTGTCAGGTACATTTTTAGACTACAATGGATAAAATATAAAATCAATAATAAGAGAAACTTTAGAAACTGTACAAACACACTGATATTAAACAACACGCTCCTGAATGGCCAGTGGGTCAAGAAAGAAATTAAGAAAGAAATTTTTTAAATTTCTTGAAACAAAAGCCTAAACATACCCAAACCTATGGGATACAGATAAATCAGTACTATGAGGAAATTTTAATAATAAATGCCTACATCAAAAGAAAGAGAAAGATTTCAAATAAAATTCTAGGATGCACCTCAGGAACTAGGAAAGCAATATACATTTTCTATATAGTCAATATAATTTTTCTATATAGTCAATATAATTTTTCTATAAAAATAAAAAACAGAAATATGTAAGAGAGAGAGATCCAAAACTGAATGAAATTAAAGGAGAACTAAAAGTGCAATAATTCCTTCAACCAATGCTTTTTGAGAAAAATATTGAAATAGGCAAGACAACAGAGGCTTTGTAATAAGTCTATGGATAAACATACAGTCTTTTAAAGCATACCTAAAATGATTCAAAAATATCTAGTAAGCCACAAAAATACAATATATTCCAAAATTTTTGCATGATACAATCTTTTTGAAAATTAATAGTAAAACGTAGTAACAAATTAACTAAACCAATATTACATAATTTAAAAAACTATTTTGAAAAACACTTCAGTGAGAGAAAAGTTGAAATTTTACAATTTACTTTTTAAAATATATGATATATATCCAAATTCACGGAGTATATCTAAAGTCAATCTAAAAGGACAATTATTTATCTCAAACATTTATGTTACTGAAAAAGATATAAAGTTTGTAAAATGCTAAAATTAATCTGTTTAAAATGCAAAATAAATTTTAAAAAATCAAGAGGAAGAAATTCATAAATGTAAAAACAAAAGATTTCTTTGTAAAGATAATTACAGGAAAAATATTTTAAAACACAATTGATTCTTAAAACAAAGCAATAAAATAGGTCTCTAGATAAAGTAACAATGAAACACAGTTGATAAAATGATAATTGAGAATGCAGCAATTATCACAAACACAATAATATAGAAGTATCAGGAAGTACTCTTCAAAGTTATACATATAAATTTAAGAATCTATGTAAAATAGATGATTTCTCAAGAAATATCAATGACAAAATATTTACTCAGAAATAATAAAGGATTTGAAGTGAAAATAAAATATTAATATTTTTATCGATGATTACACAATATATCAAGAAGGTTAAAAAATAGTACCAAAGATGTTTTCACAGTTCAATTCTTTAAAATCCTCAAATAGCAGCTATTTTAAGTGCTATCCAAACAAGAGATAGAGAAAGCAAGCTTTAAAAAATATTTCTAAGAATCCAACAAAGAACAAGTAACAAAGTATGCAAAATAGTTAATGGAAAATTTAGACTTGCATTGTCTAATACGGTACTTGCTAGTACAAAGTGGCTATTTAAATTTAAATTTAAGATTCAATTTCACAGTTGCACTGGTCACTTTTTTTTCCCTTTTTTTTTTTTTTATCTCGCTCTGTCACTGAGGCTGGAGTTCAGTGGCATGATCTTGGCTCACTGCAACCTCCAGCTCCCAGGTTCAAGCGATTCTCCTGCCTCAGCCTCCCGAGTAGCTGGGAAGCTGGGATTACAGGCGCCTGCCACCACCCCCAGCTAATTTTTGTATTTTTAGTAGAGACAGGGTTTCACCATGTTGGCCAGGCTGGTCTCGAACTCCTGACCTCAGGTGATCCTCCCACCTTGGCCTCCCAAAGTGCTGGGTTTACAGATGAGTCACCACATCTGGTTGCACTGGTCACATAATTGCCTAATGGACACATGTGGCTAGTAGCTGCTATATTAGACAGTGCAGAAATAGAACATTTTGACAGGTAGTTCTAGAATAAATGCCCCAGTGAGTTTCTCTCCCTAGACACATCACTGAGGGTGGAAAAAATGGGGACAGCTTAATTGAATAAACCTGCTCCATTTACCTACTTCTGGGGATAAGGGACAGAGACACAGGGAGACATGGATTTATGGTCCCTGTAGAAACTCAAGAAGAGATAAGCAATCCATGTCACCACATACTTTCAAATACATTATATTTCCTTGGCACAATACTGCACCCATCTTAAAGAGTGGAAACTGAGACTCATCAAGATTAAGAACTTGTTTGAGTTCACTGTTCTGATAAATATTAATGCTGAATCTTAAATCCGTACCTTCCAAATACAAGCCTACCATACTCTTGACAATGTATCACCCAGTTCTTGCCCAAAACAGGTGCTTTGATCTGTTGCTATAGTGCTGTGCCCATGTACCTGAAAGCCAATTTGTAATCCTCAAGGGCCTGCAAGCTCTAAGTGTTCTTAAGCATTCAGCTTGCAGATTTTCAGTAATTATTAGCTCTGGCTTATTTGCCAGACTTAATAAACATTACAACATTTAATATACACTATACAAACAGAAAGAGACAGAGGAGACAAAGAAATGCTTTGTTTAAAAAAATATAAAGTAGATTAGAGAACATAATTTTGATCCAGTTTTATATGGAAACGAATATATGGTTTGGAATAATAAAATACTGCGTGTTAAAGTATCTAACCCTGTCACTTACACATAGTAGATACTCAATAAATGTTTGTGGTTGTGCACTGCTGGTAAACTGTAGAGAGCTGAAATGGCATTCCCCACATTCTACAAATAAGCAATGGTCTGTTTTTCTTGGAAACTGTATATCTAAAGGTAGACCCTAAGAAGAAATCATGGAGTAAATATAAAGTAAATCTCATATTTATAACTCCAGTGAACTAATGTTTGTCGCATTAGGCAGGAATTAATGTTGGTGGAGCATTTGTGCTGATCCCCAAATGACCACAAACTGAACTGTAAAAACAACAACAACAACAACAACAAAATATATATATATATATACATATATTCTCATCACATTTTGCTGCTGTTTATCTCAATGAGCAGCATCCACTCCTAAAACCACATAAATGGCAGCTCTGATGTTAGGGAGTAGAGATGACCTACAGAGTATCAAGCTCATTTAATAAATGTAATCCTATTCTCAGTGATGGTATTGATAGAGCTGCAGTACGTACTACCTGGAAGCCTATTTCTATAGAAGGACCTAGGAGAGGTTTTTTGCTTAGGTATCTGTGGCAGGCTCAGGAGTATAGTTAACTCTTTTCTAATGAAACTAACTGAATTATTGGAGTGAGGAAAGGGAAGGAGTTACATTAAAGTATTATTCTCCAAGAGTGATGAAGTCTATCATTCTGAGAAATTTGAAATTGCTCCTCCAAGGTCTTAGGCATGGCTCAGAAAATGTTAAACTGACAGTCACTTGCCAACAAGGTTGAAGAAGAGAGTATCCTAGATAAAGAGACCACTGAGAAGACTGACAGTTGCAAAATGAATGCCAAAATGAGAGCAAGAAGGAAGAAAAAATGACCTGTTTAAGAGACATTAGCAGTTTGATGAATCAAATATCTCCTATTGCAAAACTGTTCTCAGGAAGATGGTATGACAAAGAGAGGAAAATGAAATATAAACAAAAACAAAACAAACAAAATGGTACCTATGTTTCAAGAAATCACAGATTGGAGTAAAGATATCAGCAAATAGTAAAACTATACTAACAACTTTCTTTCTTTCTTTCTTTCTTTTTTTTAATGAGATGTAGTTTCACTCATCGCCCAGGCTGGAGTGCAATATCATGGTCTCAGCTCACTGCAACCTCCACCTCCCAGTTTCAATTGCAGCCTCCCGAGTAGCTAGGATTACAGGTGCCCACCACCTGCTCAGCTAATTTTTTGTATTTTTAGTAGAGATGGGGTTTCATCATGTTGGCCAGACTAGTGTCGAACTCCTCAGGTGATCTACCCACCTTGGCCTCCCAAAGTGCTGGCATTACAGGCATGAGTGGCCACATTTGGCCTACTAACAACATTCATTTGGTAAAATTGGTGATGATTAAAAAGAAACAAAATACAATAGTGAGGTTTCTAGGCCACATGATGAGAACTGACCAGGCAAAGGAGCAGGCTCCCTGTAGCAGTAGAAAAGAGATTTGCTTTTGTGGGCAAGCTTAAGGTACCAGAACAGTCATGACTGCCAAGTGTATGATAAAAGGAAGAGACATAAACAGGTTGGATCTAAGAGACAAAATCAGCACAAAAAAGCCAAAATTTATTTTTAGTTTAATTTTAACACAGCATATTGCATTTGAAGTACCGGGAAAAAGCACATATTCCTATCGGTGTCTAGGGGTGAGGAGGAAATATTTAGGGCATAATAAAAATATGCAGTTCTGATGGTATGTATTGTGATCTGAGAGAAATTCTTAATTAACATCAAAAATTCTTTCAAAAAGTATGCAATAAAGATATCCAACTATGCCATTTTTGTGAATAAGAAAAGTTAAATGTTACGCATAAAAAGTAGGCACAGGTGGAGAATCCAGGCTGCAGTAGTTGCTGTACCACTTTCAATTATGATCATAGATGATGCATTTATCCTTAATGGGCTCTTTTTTCCATGGGTGTGAAAGAAGTACAACTCAGGGCACTTGCCATGCTCCTGTGGGTCATTGAAAACTTAAAATGTATATAAAACTAAGAAAGCAAACTCATTCACTTAGAAGCATGTTTTTAATTGAAAATAAGTATATTCTATGCGACAACCATTATACTTAGGCAACTGGATTTCAAAGATAAATAGGACACCATCCAAATCCTCAAAAGTCCAATAAAGAATAAAGACAAAACAATTATGTACGAGAAAACAAAATGACTTGTTAAAGAAATTTGCCTGTTTACACAATACTTTTTATTACTTTACTCCACTTGATCCTTACACCAATGCTAGGAGATAGCAATTTAGTAAAAAAATGTATTATTCCTATCTTGTTAAAACAAACGAGAAAACTGAGTCTTAGAGAGTTGTAGTGATTGGACTGTGGTTAGAATTTTGTAGGTGAAGACTCCAGGTTTTCTGACTGTGAATGATTGATTTTTTTTCCACTGAAGTAATAACAGTCTTCCAAAAAAGAAATGGATTTCTCCTCTGTTATTGCAACAGTGAAGATACAAAACAAGACTCCGTGTCTATAGAAAACCAAAACGTCAATCATGTAACTCAGTGATTCAGTAGATTATCTGGAAATGTCATCCCCATGATGTCATTTATCTACATTGTTCACCTAGTTTACTGTTTTGGCCAGATATTTTAGCATGGCCTCAACACGGACTTAGAGCCTAGCACAGCACACTGGTAAAATATTTTACCCAATGACTCAAAATGTCAATTACACGGTTGGTCCAGATTGCCTTGCTACCACTGACATATTTTTTAAATGAAAACGATCAGAAAAGGCAGAAATAACAGCATATTAATGAAGATCATTAGTAAATGATAAAGATTAGGCTTTGGCCCAATCATATTTTCATCTTAATGATGGCAGAGAAGAGATAAGGTAGTAAGAGGGTGGTAGAGACAACTATGGAATCTGCACATCCCCTTCAGTTCCACAACTCACTGCTTACCTTGGAGGAAACCCAGATCTATGACATGCCAGTGACTCCTAGTGATAACATTTTTGTGTTGCAGGAATGCTGCCAAAACTTGTCCTTGGAATTGACAACCTCAGGTAAAGAGATAATAAAACTGCTATTTAGAGTGTCTACTGCATGTTAGGCTGTTTTACCCATTTAAAACATTGCAATATAAGTGTGCATTTTCATATATGAAACCCAGGGCTCAGGGAGGTTACATATTTTATTCATGGTCGAATTTCAATTAACAGTAAAAAACTGTTTGTCTTAGATCTGGGCACCTTCTATAATGCTGATCTGCAAAATGCTTCTAAAGGGCTTAATTGAGAATGCTGGTCATGGAAAAGTCACAGGATGAAAGCGGACACTGAAGAGGCAGGAGCTATCTGTAACAGTGAAAAAGAAACAACCTGGCATTATGAAACAGTATGAGTTTGGAGTTTAGGATTAGATAGTGATATGTATTGATATTTATAAACTCAAGTGTTTAAGGGATCATGTAAGCCATATAGTTCAACTGCCCATTTAATACTTGAGTTTCCTCCATAAGGTCCCCACTAAGCTGATTCAGCTAAGTTTCTCTACTTTGAGCTTCCCTATTATTTGACACCATATCCTTTACCTCCTGTGTTACGCCTCACATTCTCTCAATCCTCCTGTACCCTATTCATTGCCCAGCAGGCAGCTGGGTTCAGGAGTAACCTAACCACATTGCTCAGCTGTTCAGTGTATACATTTCTTCTATAGGAGTTCTTGAAGACCACAACCAGAGATCTGAAAGAACACCCTGGCAATCACTCATACACAAATATGGGAGGATGAGGGATTTAATACTTCATGTGGCAACTCTGATTATCGTGGCATGGGAGCTAGAATCATTCCTTGAGCAGAAAATTCTGAATTAAGTTAGACTTGACTGCATCAAAGAATCAAGTAGAATTTTGCCCCTGTTGCCAGAGCAGTGGCGAGCTTGACAATGTACCCTTGTATTTGTTTTCTTTTTTCCTTTTCCATTGTTGTCCTTTTGCCACTCCTGTTCCCCTGAGTTTCTTCTTAAAGCGAACTACCTAGACACACCTTCTTTGGCTCTACTTTCTGAGGATTGGTCACTTTGGGCTGCTATAAGGAGAGATCCTTTCCAATCCTGACCTAATATTCAATGTGGCCTCAAGGTTTTTTTGTCCTCATCTTCTTGTGTTTTATTAATTTCCATACACCTAGCACCTAACACAGACTTCAATCCCATAAAAAGGAATCACAATATCTAATCAATGGGTATATAGATGAATAAACAGTTGAAATAAGTGTGGTCAAGGTAAATGTATTTAGAATTAAAGTGCTCTCTAAGGTTGAAGAAAAGTTTTGCCCGACTAGTTAAAGGTAAAACTAGTTACAGACAAAGTAGGAAACATCAAGAGGCTTAGGATTTATCCATTTCTTATCATGATAGTTTAGGACTCCAGTAACCTAATCCTAGCATAAAGTCATTGAATCTATATTGTTGATCATAAGAATACTAATTTTTAACTATTCTATGTTTACATTTCAGAGCCATATTTTAAAAATATAGACTCAAAGCCAGGCATGGTGGCTCACGCCTGTAATCCCAGCACTTTGGGAGGCTGAGGCAGGCAGATCACTAGGTCAAGAGTTCAAGACCTCCTAGACAACATGATGAAACCCCGTCTCTACTAAAAATACAAAAATTAGCAGGGCATGGTGTCAGGAGCCTGTAGTCCCAGCTACTCAGGAGGCTGAGGCAGGAGAATCACTTGAACCCGGGAGGCAGAGGTTGCAGTGAGCCAAGATCGCGCCATTGCACTCCAGCCTGGGCGACAGAGCAAGTCTCCATCTCAAAAAAAAAAAAAAAAAAAATATATATATATATATATATATATGTGTGTGTGTGTGTGTGTGTGTGTGTAGTAAGAGAGAGAAAAAAAGAGAGACAGAAAGAGACTCAAAGACTGTCGTAATAAAATCTTTAGAGGAGTTGTCTCAGGTTACACAAGCTGATATAAGAAACAGAAAAGTGAAAATAGAAATATTAGAAGACTATGAGGTAAGGTAGAATTCATATATTAACATATATGGCAATTTGTTTCTACCTGAGGAAGACAATTTCTAGTCTTGGAGGCACATATGTTCATGCATGTGCTAACCCTATTGAGACATGGAGCAGTATTATGAAAAAATATCTAAGCCTTGCACTTGGAAATGTGCCAAAGAGGAAATATTCCTTTACTATCATGCTGAACACATCTACCAACTGGAAGGCAATTACAAAAAAAAAAAAAGTGTGTATGGGGAGGAGATAGATTTAAGATCCTATACTTAAGAAGAAAGGATTGGCTAAACTTTGAGTCAAAATACATGGTTTTAGTAGCTTAGTAGCTGTGTGCTTTGGTATTGATAAAATTCTCGGTCTACTTGTCTTACTGGGTTGATGATAGTATCAGATAAGTAAATAAGGAAATCTTAATTGCATGGTATCATATATATTTAAAGTATTATGGATAATGTAAGTCCCTCTAGATTAGGCACTATGCCTGATGTTTGTATTTTCCAAAGCACCTGGAGTGAACTACTACAGAAATGAAGCTTTTTCAACTGAGTGCTCAGAAGATTAAGAAAATAATTCAAAGGCTGAAGGGCTTGATCTACAGGGCAAGATTAAATGAGAACATGTACTTCATCATTCTGTTAGGCAATGCCTAATGGAGGGTCAGGACTGTAAACATATATTTCAAAGAGGTAAATGCAAAGATGGAGAATAATTTCAGATGATACAAAAATAAATAAGTGAGAACATTGACAATGAAATTATAAAAGATCTGGGCACCAAAAATGATCAAAATTATCTTATTTGGAATCTTTCAAGCGACCATAAAACAACCTAGATTTTTTATCTTTATTTTATCATTGAGGTGGTCTCCAAAGACAAACATATACTTTTTGATGACATACTTTTCCTCCCACATTAGATAGAAACTCATCCTGAATTATTATCTTTTTAATTCAAACTATCATGGGAGAAAAATAATCACAAAATATATTGTTTTTTCCAAAATGCCAATTTTTTTACCACTTGCTTTTTTTTTCTTCTTACCCACCATAAACTTCCTATTTCACAGTTTCCTTGAGGAATGCTTCTGTGAGTGTACAAGTGGAACTAATTGAAAAAGATCAGATTTAATAGAATTTAAACTAACTGAAGGGAGAGATAACTTCAGTCACAGTAGTATCAGGGGAAATGAGACAAGACCAACGGAGATTCTGAAAACTAAACTACTACGAATGCACTGTAAATTCTGCAAAGGCAGGTGTCTGTTCATATTTAACTTGAAAGAAGATAGAAGTGAGTCAACATAATATGAGAATTTTTTTAATCCAGAGAAGCAGTTATTAGTAATTTTTCTGGCAAAGATATTTGATTCAAAGGAGGAAGAAAAGAGTATATTATTTCCTTTCTGAAAACAGCAAGATTCTGTTTACTTCAGACTCAATAAGAAATTGGCATTTTACTAAAATGAGACTATAGCTTAATTGTTCTTTTTCAAAGAATAACCCATAAGCAAAAATGTGGTATTTGAGGAAGTTTGTCTTTAGAATGGCTTTGAACATACATTAGTTGGTCTTGAGCCCTATACTTCTTTTCTCACATTTCTGGGAGTTGCTTACTGGCATTCCCCTGAGGCCTGATCTCACTGGGCAGGTATTGCTGATAATAATAAATGATGATAGGGCCATGCTTTGCAGCTTAGAGTAGTCCCATTTGTATTCGATTTCTCCACTATCCTAGGAATTTAGATAACTAAGGCAGAGTTTCCTTATTTTCCCACTTTCCCCATTACCAAAAAGTTCTTATGCTCAGGTTCTTTTGATCCTGGCATCTTCATTGCCATCAAAATTAGTTATTCTGTTACTCTTGTCATCTTGGAACTGTCTAGGAATATCATATTTAATTACCACTTTGCCAAGCTGTGAGTCCTTGCATCAGTCACCCACCCTCTTTGATTCTATTTCCTCATCTGTTTAATCAGACAAGATGATCGCGAACCTTTGATCACGTGACCCTAAATCAGTCTTTCTCAACCCCAGCACTACTGACATTTTGAGCAAAATAACTCATTGTTGTGAGGAGCTGTCCTGTGTGCAATAGAATATTTAGCAGCACCTCTGACCTCTATACAAGATACCAGTAGTAAACAAGACCCCTTCCTAGTTATGACCATCAAAGATATCTCTAGACATTGCTGAATATTCCCTGGGTAGGGGCAAAATCACCCACAGTGGTGAACCATCATTCTAGACCCATATCAAGAAGATTGTTTATTTTTACAAAATACTAAGATAGGTGCCATGCAGTTGTCTAAAAAAAAAATTTTAAGCATAGACTATCCTAAAATATAAATCTCATATTCAGTAGAATTCCACTGTCTCCCTTACCATTCCCACAAAATTGCATGTTCTTTTTCTTCTCTTTCTGCCTTGTTTAAATGCTGATTCTGCACCACCAGATGTGGTCTGATCAAGGCTCTCCTGACAGTGTGCCTCTGACCCATGCAATCTACCACAGCTGGTGCTGCTACGTTCAGTTACATCACTTCTTCTGTTGTTGCAAGCGGGCCTGTTTCAGTCTCAGTCTTTGTGACATCTGGTTGTTCTCTCCTTTCTAAAATCCTGTTTGCACAGCCACTTTCATCCCACCCTGTTCCCACAAGAGAAAGAGGTTCACACTTTGTTTTTTGTGGTTGACCCTATTGTGAGAACTGGTGACTGTTGCGGGGAGCCATATCAACAAAGAACTGTTTCTTCATGTGGGCTTGTCTGAAAGCAACTACAGCGTTGTCTTCTCTCAATGTGCACGTCTCTGCACTGGGCTAGTTAAAGAAGTTGTAGAAATAATAATCAATTTATATGCATTCTGATGCAATGAAATTAGTATTTGAAAATTTATGTTTTGTATTTATACAATTTTTGATAGTATAATTCAAGGCAAGTTACTTGATGTCAAAATTGTAAAAAATAATGATAATTATTTTTTGAGTTGGAGTCTCACTCACTCTGTTGCCAAGGCTAGAGTGCAGTGGCACAGTCTCAGCTCACTGCAACCTCCACTTCCTGGGTTCGAGCGATTCTCCTGCCTCAGCCTGCTGAGTAGCTGGGATTACAGGCATGTGCCACCACGCCAAGCTAATTTTTGTATTTTCAGTAGAGATGGGTTTCACCATGTTGGCCAGGCTGGTCTTGAACTCCTGACCTCAAGTGATCTGCCTGCCTCAGCCTCCAAAATTGCTTGGATTATAGGCGTGAGCCACCATGCCCCCCAAAATTATTTACAACCATTTATTTTATATTTTTAAGTAATAACCACATATTGATTAGAAGGGTGTTGATGCATGTTAAAAATACAACAGAAGTTTTTGGTTCTATTTTGTCAATAATGCTAACCTTTTGGACTTTAAAAATAATTTCCTTTGTAGGACATTGTTAGAGGGACTGTTTAATTTGTATTGCTGGGGGGGGATACAAATTTATAATTTGTGTTATAAAAATAGTCTCTGGAAAGTTGATCTGCGTATATTTATTCAAAATGACAATCAGGCCATGAGGTATTACAGGCAAAAGAGATTTCTGCCACTTAGAAATTTGGTAATTTGTGCAATCTCTGACGTGAAGTAATAGTTTCACTCCTAATGCCTTCATTCCTCTAACACTTCTGCTTCCAGTGGTAAATATTAATGAGAAAAAGTGTCGTGACCAGTAAGCACACTTGTGCCTCTTAGCACAATTACTGGTTTTAATAACTTCAGAAATGATTAATAGCCTGTTTGTTTTATGGAACCTGCTCAAAACAAGACTAACTGGGACTAGACTTTTACATCATTTTCACTGGGACACAGCCCAGTCCAAGGAGGACATCTTGTCATTATTGAGCACAAGACAGGATTCTCAGTCTGAACTATATGAAGCAGAAGTCTGAATCTGGCCATTTATGTCTTTTCTTGATTCCTCAATCCTGTGTGCAAAGAACTACCAAGTAATGCATAATCCAAGGACAAAAAGGGAAAAAACACAGGAGGAAATATAGTGAAAAATTGAGCAATGTATGTCTGCAACCAGGCCACATTCATCTAAATTAAATGATCCCAGTAACTAGAAATGGTTATCATGAAGAAGACAGCCTTAAATGGGATTCATTTTTTTCAAAGATCATAGAATGACTCTATTCTTAAAATCCCATGAACTAATGTTTTTTCATCCTTGTGAAAGGGCTTTCACAATGAGAAATTCTTTGTGTATTGTCCCATGGCTGCTTTTAAATCACTTTTTGAAAAAAAAATTATTGAAATATAATACACCTATCATATAATTCATACATTTAGAGTGTAGAATGAAATGCTTTTTGGCATATTACATCATTATAATTTTACATGGTGCTAAAATATATGTAACAAAACTTGCAATTCTAACCATTTTTAAGTGTGCAATTCAAAGGTATTAATTATATTCACAATGTTGTGCAATCATCACTTCTAACTTTTTTTTTTTTTTTTTGAGACAGAGGCTCACCCTGTGCTCAGTCTGGAGTACAGTGGCGCAATCTTGGCTCACTGCAACCTCTGCCTCCCAGGTTCAAGCGATTCTCATGCCTCAACCTCCCAGTAGTTGAGACTACAGGCATGCACCACTGCAGTTGGCTAATTTTTGTATTTTTAGTAGAGATGGGGTTTCGCCATGTTGGTCAGGCTGATCTTGAACTCCTGATCTCAAGTGATCTGCCCACCTTGGCCTGTCAAAGTGCTGGGATTACAGGTGTCAACCACCACTCCTGGCCATTTCTATTTCTAAAACTTTTCACCACATCATGTAGAAACTCTGTAACCATTATGAAAAAATTCTGCATTCTCTCTCCCCCCAGGTTACCCTGGTAGCCTCTAATCTACTTTCTGTCTGTATCAATTTACCTATTAACTATTTCATATAAGTGGAATCATATAATGTTTTTCTTTTGTGTCTGGCTTATTTTTTGTAGCAGAATGTTTTCAAGGTCCTTCCATGTTACAGCATATATCAGAGTTTCTTATCTTTTTAAGGCAGAGTCATATTCCGTTATATTCATATTGTAC
This sequence comes from Pan troglodytes, assembly GCF_028858775.2. Taxonomy (NCBI): domain Eukaryota; kingdom Metazoa; phylum Chordata; class Mammalia; order Primates; family Hominidae; genus Pan; species Pan troglodytes. The sequence continues at coordinate 39,315,208 of NC_086015.1, forward strand.
ATTTTGTTTATCCATTCATCTGTTAATGGTCATTTGAGTTGTTCCCACCTTTAGCTACTGTAATAATGCTGCAATGAATGTTGATGTCTAAATATCTGTTGAAATCCCTGCTTTCTATGTCTTTGGTTATATACCCAGGAATGGAATTGCTGGTTCATATGGCAATTGCATGTTTAGTTTTTTGAGGAACTGCCACACTAACTTCCATGGTGGTTGCATCGTTTGACTTTTCCACCAGCAATTTGTGAAGGTTCCAATTTCTCCATATCCTTGCCAACATTTCTTGCTATTATTATTTTTTTAGATTATCCTTATAGATTTGAAAAAGTATATCATGGTTTTGATTTGCATTTCTCTGACAATTGGTAATGCTAAGCATTTTCTTCTGTGCTTATCGTTCATTTGCATATACTCTGGAAAAATGTCTATTTAAGTTATTTCACCATTTTAAAATCAGGCTGTAGATTTATTGTTGACTTGCAGGAGTTCCTTCTGTGTTTTTGATACTAACCCCTTGTCACATATACGATTTTCAAATATTTTCTCCCCTTCTGTAGGTAGTCTTTTCACATATTCTTTTTTTAAAAAATTATTTCAACAGCTTTTGGGATACAAATTGTTTTTTCTTACATGGATGAATTATACAGTGATGCATTCTGAGGCTTTAGTGTACCGAGTAGTGTACATTGTACGTAATGTGTAGTTTTTTATCCCTAGCCCCCCACCACCCTCCCGTTTCTGAGTTTCTAAAGTCCATTATATCACTCTGTATGCCTTTGCTTACTCATAGCTTAGCTCTGACTTGTAAGTGAGGACATACAGTTTTTGGTTTTCCATTCCTGTGTTACTTTGCCTAGAATAATGGCCTCCAGCTCCATCCAAGTTGATGAAAAATACATTATTTTGTTCATTTTAATGGCTGAGTAGTATTCCGTGGTGTATATATATCACATTTTCTTCGTCCACTCATTAGTCAATGGGCACTTAGGTTGGTTCCACATCTTTGCAATTGTCAATTGTGTGCTATAAACTTATGTGACTTCATACTTTCTTAATAGTGTACTTTGATACACAAAAGTTTTCAATATCTGTAAAGCCCAATTTACATATTTTTCTATTAAATAACTGTCAGTGAAGCAGAAGTTAAGTAAAAAATGGCATTGGGAATTCTATTTTCTTCACTTTTGAGCAATATTATTTGAGGTTACTGTTCCATGTGCTTATCAAAAAACTTAAGGCCTGTGTTAAAGTAACCCATGGAAATGTCAGGCGGCTTCCCAACCAAGTAGTCATTCTTATACTTATTTTTTGTTCAACAAATTTAGTTATGTATAACAAGGGCTTAACACTGCATTAGGCATTGAAGGAAAACAAGAAATGGAGAGAGAAAAAATATTTAAGGTTTCAATGTACTTTGAGGGAGCCCACAGAAGAGCAGGAGAAAGATGGGAGTCAGGGGAACGGAGTGTGTTGTGGCCCAAATACTACAGATTTCTAGAGTTCTTACTGACATTTAGTCAATTTTCTTGGGTAATTGTTTCTCTGTTTACTGTGTACTTCTAGGACAATGTTCAGAAATTTTAAATGATTTTTTTTATGATTTCCACCAATTAAATCACTGTTATACTAGGGCAAGGGCCTGCCGAGTTCCTCATGCCTCCATTCTAGGAGCCCCACCCCACTGTTGGTTGTTTCTAATATGTAGCCAAGTAAAATTGTCCTGCTTGTCATCATCTCTTAATTTCACACTCCTGATTTATTTCACCTCTCCTTCCCTTATTGAGGCTCTACATAGCATAGTCTTGAATTCAGTAGATGCTCATTCCTAGAGGCTTCCTATCTTGGCCATATTGCTCCCAACTTCTCCACTTCTACTTCGCTTACTATATGGATTTTGTTTTTCCCAGTTCCTCCACATCCTTCTTAAACTAATTTTTGACTCCCTAATTTACCCATAAGGGTAATGTAATGATATCTGCCTTCATTATTCACAACTTAAATATATCATCATGTACCCTGTCAAAGAAGTCCCAAATCAGTTTTGTAAGATGAGCATCTTTCTCTTATCTGGAAGGGTTTTAAATCCTTGAGTGAAGAGGAACATCACCCTAACTGCATAACAGTTAACTTGGCCTTCTAGTTGGTAATAATTTATCACCAAGCTAAAGGTGTTAATTTTTTTTGAAAATAGACACTTTTTCAGTAATTTTCCCTGTATAACATTTTATGTCCAGTATCTTTAGAAAATATTTGCCAGTTATGCTATGGTTTAATATTTTCTATCAAGTAGAAACATTCTTATGATTTGAATAAACCTAATAACAATGTTCACATAATAATTAACCTTCACAACAGCTCTATAAATCATATATTGTGCATCTTTTCTGATTAGGAAATTTAACTCTAGATCACTACCAAATTCTGCATATTGGTGGCAGAAATCTGTCTGAAGTCTCTCTGTATTCAAAGCCTTTACTCTTAACAACGGTATTCTAAAGTGGTTGTTATGAAAATGCACTTGCCTTCAATATTATCGTACATTTACAAAATAGAGAATAAAGCCCATGTGCAAAGGCTCAGAGGGATAGGAAACAATCTGCATTATAGCAAATTGCTGATAAACCAAAACCAAGCAGTTTATAAGGTTGCTTCACATCAGACTCCTTCCTCAGAGACCCTAGATATTACCGCCATTCTATGGAAACAAATTATTTTGGAAAATGTGATCATATGACCACAATCAAGCAATGAATTAATTAAACAATGTGTACCACAAGACACCATCTCTACTCTTGCTATTATCCTTGGCCCCTGCCCTCTTCATCTGGTAAGATATACTCTCTTCACATCTCACTTAAGACTCTCTCTCCAACAAGTCAGCTGTTCTGCTCCAGGTTTACTTCACCGTATCCACCTTTATGGTACTTGTCACATGACACTAGATTAGCTGTTTATTATTTTCATGCCTTGACCTGACTGTGAGCTCTGCAAGGAAAATCCCTGAAAATTAGCATGTCACATTATAGGCATTCAACACAGAAAACTTCTTCAATAAACACATGAATAAAAATATCTCCTCATGTTATTAGCTGCTGAAGACAACTGCTATCTCTCCTTTCATGAGGTATAGAAACACTTGCAACTTATTCTCCTTTAGCCTGATTTTTCTTGTAAGTTTTCTTCTTCCCTTCCCATGCTTCTATATCTGAGTAGTGAAGTTATTTGGCTTTATTTTGTCAAGTGTCCCTTTCTACTTAAATATAATGAAGAATGGAAATATTACAGACTTTGATTAGACTGTCTAGCTCAGCAGACTTTATCACCCAAAATATAAACTTAAATTTTTAATGATAAATGTGGACTCTTTCCTCTCTTATACTTACTGTATATCCATTTGATTTGTTAACTAATTAGATTCTTAAAAACCTTTCTTTTCTTCTTTTATCTTATTAGTTAGTAAGTACTCATCATTTTTTTAGTCCAGTAAACATTTATAAATGGCCATCATATGAAAAGTACTTTGGTTGGTGATGCTGGTGATAAAAAAGATAAATAGTATATACATTTGTTCTCCTGGGTCTTATTATCACAGGGGAACCAGAGAAGCATAAATCACACACACACACACACACACACACACACACACACACACACACACACACACACAGAGCAAGCTGATACAAACTTTCTGAAAGACGGTCTTCCATAAAAGGAGAGGTCCTGTACTCTAACATCAATCATGCAATCTCTGACTCCTGATTCCATGCACAATCATGTTAGGAGAAATATATGATTCTTAGCTCCAGGTGGATGTGTCCTGAAAATATCATGACTCCAATGAAGGGAAGTGAAAGTCATTAGGCATGAAATGTTTACAAAAAAGAAGAGTGACGGACTAGATACTATGCTTTGGAGAGTGGAGAAGGGAAGGCACTCTCCTGTTTTGACATAAAATTTCATATACCTTCCTTTGTATAGGTAACTGCATTTCCTCAACCAGGTATTATGAGAGCATTTAAAAAAGAATAATAATATCTGTATGCTTCTGACAAAATATACATAAATCTATACTTTACATCCTGCTTTAGACTTATTTAGTTCATGTTAAATTTCTCTGTTGCTTCAATTAACCCATGCTTTCATTTGGCTTTCAACCTAAATATTACTTGGACTTGGGTGAATTTAGCAATGATGCCAAGCTTTAATTTAGCTCATTTCCCTAATAATCCACTCCTCCATCTCTTCTGGGATCATACAGCAGAGCACCTGTAAAGACAGGTTTCCCAGCTTTACTTGCAGGATTCAGAGTAAGTCTTCTGCTTCAAGCTTTGGAAATATTAAAACCAGCCTGAGCCATTTCTTTAATATACACAGAATATTCAAAAACAGTTCTCAACTGAAATTTCTATTCAACATAAATTGAGTCTTTCAACACTAAAACAAAACAGAACTAACTTTGAATGTTAAAGGCAGAAACCATCTTTCTACTGCTCTTGGTTTTCTTGGTTATCAGTTTAGTATTTTGAAGTTATACACAGCTTGTTACTCAGAATCAGAGCCTTATTATTTTTTGTTATTTTTTCCTTTCTAAAGCAGATCTCAAGTTTCATTTTCTTCTTTCGACATTTAAAGTCATAGTCCTTTCATTCAGCTTAATTGTCCTGATAAATCCTAAAAGTATTAGGAGAGTTTATTTTCCATGACATGGGAATTCTTAATGGATCTGACTTTCTTAAGAATTATTACATCACCATCTCACACCAGTTAGAATGGCAATCATTAAAAAGTCAGGAAACAACAGGTGCTGGAGAGGATGTGGAGAAATAGGAATACTTTTACACTGTTGGTGGGACTGTAAACTAGTTCAACCATTGTGGAAGTCAGTGTGGCGATTCCTCAGGGATCTAGAACTAGAAATACCATTTGACCCAGCCATCCCATTACTGGGTATATACCCAAAGGACTATAAATCATGCTGCTATAAAGACACATGCACACATATGTTTATTGTGGCACTATTCACAATAGCAAAGACTTGGAACCAACCCAAATGTCCAACAATGATAGACTGGATTAAGAAAATGTGGCACATATACACCATGGAATACTATGCAGCCATAAAAAATGATGAGTTCATGTCCTCTGTAGGGACATGGATGAAAGTGAAAATCATCATTCTCAGTAAACTATCACAAGGACAGAAAACCAAACACTGCATGTTCTCACTCATAGGTGGGAATTGAACAATGAGAACACATGGACACAGGAAGGGGAACATCACACTCTGGGGACTGTTGTGGGGTGGGGAGAGGGGGGAGGGATAGCATTAGGAGATATACCTAATGCTAAATGACGAGTTAATGGGTGCAGCACACCAGCATGACACATGTATACATATGTAACTAACCTGCACATTGTGCACATGTACCCTAAAACTTAAAGTATAATAATAATAAAATAAAATGAAATAAAATAAAATAAAATAAAAACCTAAAAAAAAAAGAATTATTACATCTTCAGCTTTGAGCTTCTTACTTTTCATTTCAGATTCACTCCCATTAGACTAATAAACAGTTTGTTTTTTGCCATTGTTAAAAATCCAAAATTGGGCTTCTATGGAAAATCTCAGAGTTGAATGAATATTGTTATCAGCAAATGTTTAGCTGTATCTTGTTCCTTCTTGGCTTAGAAAGTCCTAAGGTGGTATTTCACTCTAAAAAAATACTCTTTAATTCATATGTTGCATTCCCATTTTTTATTTAATTGGGAATAAGTAGAATCCATCATCCAATGTTTTTTATGACTTCTATTATAAGTTTTTGTTTCAGACATATTTTGATCTATAATGTAAATAGAAGAATAATTTCACAGAAGATTGTAGCTTCCATTGGGTTAAGGAGAATCTAGATCCATCAAAGGCATACATACTTAATGGAAAAGAAATCTTCCCATGTATATTTCAAGAAAACTACTAGAAAAGTAAAATAGATGCTTAAAATTGATCATTATTTCATTTCTTCCCCACTCTGCCTCAAGTACAGGTTTCATTGTGTTGCTCATGCTTTAACCCAGAAATAGTAAACTTACCAATTTATGTGCATTTCCCAAATCTGTGGATTTTGCTATACTGTCATATTATCACTATAATTAACCTCAGCCCCAGGTGACAAAGAGTTAGTAGAGATAAAGAAAATTCACCCTCACACCCAATGGGTTATCCCTCATCCTTGAATCTTTGGTATTATCTATAGGGAATGCAATTTATAATGTGAATCCCCAGTTCTTCTCTTAAACAAAGCATAATAGCAAATAGCTATTTTAAAAAATATACTGCAGACTGGTTATCAACCTTTTAAAGGAATCCTTTGAGAATTTGAGAATGCTGAGTGATTCCCTTTCTTGCTTTGTGAAGCATGCATAATATACAGAATGCTGACGAGAAACCCTGCCAATCTGGCACCTCCAGATGGTTGGAAGATGGGAATTTATAAATTGGATTGCTACCTTCTCCAAATATATCATACATTTCCTGGTCATTTTTCTCCCTATAATATGCCTCATTAAGTGAAAAGTTTTAAAGACAGTTGGATAAATTGTGCATAAACTCGTATCCAGGTGCCCTGAATAACTTGTCTCCGCTTCTACATAATTCTAACTTAAACTTGAGGATTTTCTGAGGCCCTTGGACATTCTAGTTCTCTGAATCTTTGAGGCACTAATTAAACATGTGTGTGCTCTTAATAAACATTGAGGAATATTAGATCGACTGGAGAATATTAAGCTTATCTTCACATGCAATGTCATTGAGTTTAAACCCTTTAATATTTTAATCTATCTTTCACATTGTAGCTGTAATAGTAAATTCTGACCAACTTGCTTATTCTTACTTATAGGAATTTTATTTGCAGAAATGCAAAGGTAATCTCTGTTCTCTAGGCCACACATTCTGGTAGCAAATATAGGGTTTTTATTAACAATTGCAAAACAGAATCTCTACAATCTACCTCCCACTCACTGAAATATACATTCTGCAGTATTTTGTTTTTTATTGAATATTCTCCTACTGTATGATTCATGATAGCACATCAGGACCAGAACCAGGCTCAAGCAAATGAGGTATGTATATCATGCATAGAATTTAAGAAAGTAGTAAAATCTTATTAATCAAGCTGATTAATATCTTAATACAATTCCTTATTGCAATATTTTAAATTATCAAAAATAATGCAAAATTCATATTGTACAAAATATCATATTTTAAAATAAATATAGGGTCCAACTCTAATCACGCAAAATGCTGCCTCACATTTCTTACCTTAATTCTGGCTCAATGGCAAAACATCTGCCTTCTTGTTTTCCTCAAATTGCACTGTAATGGCAAAAAGTTATTTTAAGTATGAAACAAAAACAATTATAAACAGAAAGGAGTGCAATTCAAGTTTTCAAATAGTTAAAAGGTAAATAGTCGACAAGATTAACTTTAAAGGAAAATCACATTAAATTTCAGCCCAGACGTAATATTTACGAGCTGAGTCCACAAATGTTCAGAGCTGAATCAACAAATACAAAGACAAAAAATATTCAACAAATATCGAATGATCAAATGTAAAAAAAAAAGAAAAAAGTTGATGTTAACAAATGTAAAGAGTAAGGGAAATCTGAGAGAGAAGAGTTCATGCCAAACAATTTGGTATTTTTCCTCAATCATTTTAATCTAATCTAAGTTAATCTGTATTTCAATATGTCTCAGGAATGGGGTAGTTTTATACTTAAAAATTGAAATCATAGAGAAGAACATAAATAAGAGAGAGGGACCAGGATGAATAAACAGAATCATAAATGCTAAATAAAACAATAAAATAATTCAAGGAACAAAATCTTAACTTGATAGATGCTAGGAGATATTGCAGACATAAAAAGTAGGAATAGTGAAATGTAAAATAGCAAACAGAAAATAAGGAAAACATTTTTAAAACTAGTATTATAGTTGCCAAAATCATTTAAGATAATTAACACATGGGTTGCATAAATACATTTTTAGAGTGGACATCTGAATTATTTATCTGGAATATAAATTCAGTCATATTCCCAGAATCCAGATTACCAAGGCAAGAAGTACTTGCTAAGGTAATTTAAACTAGCTGCTATATAAAACCACTTTGCCTAAAATTCATCCCTTGCTAAAAGTCAGTGAGCACTTCTGGAAAGCTCTTCTTTAAGCACTGAATCAGAAATCAAATCATTTTTCATCTTTCATTCAATATCTTTTGGCTTCCAAGGTGCACTGGCATCTGTCAGCCTTCAAATATGAAAGGAAAAGACAAATGAGATAGACCACTACCTACTTACACCAACTTGTACTGAAAGGGACACACATGACCCCAGTTAGCTTACTTTTGGCCAGAACTGGCCATATGGATCTTAACTACATGAAACGGGTGCTGGGAAATTATGCTTTACTCTATTCCAATGGAAAATAAAATGGTTTTGTAACTATATGGGTTTTATCTGACACTTTCTAACTAGATCACCTGCAACAGAAATTTAGAGGTACGAAGGGAAATATCTAAGTAATCCATCATCCATCTAATGGAAATTCTAAATGGACAGGAGCAAAAATAAATGAGGAGAAGAAATAATAAAAAAATAGAAAATAAGTGTTTGGAAATGAAGAAACAGTTATTTAATTGAGGTGGCATGTTGAATGGAAAGCAGGACTAACGAAGTATTATCCATATGTACACATATTGAATTTCCATTTCCTCAAAGATAAAAAGAAAATTATAAAAGCTTTTAAATAAGAACAGAAAATTATTTACACAGAAAACGTTATAGAAACAGCCATACACTGTCTTAACAACACTCAATACAGAAAATAATTTTAAAAGTCCTCAATTCTGAGGGGGAAAAAATCACCTTTAAACCTAGAGTTTCATCCCCAATCCAATATGAGGGCAAAATAAAGATGTTTTATTTATGAAAAAGGTTACAACATTCATTATTCTCTAAGTACATTTTTTTGTTTTGGTTTGTTTTGAGAAGGAGTCTCGCTCTGTTGCCCAGGCTGGAGTGCAGTGGCGTGATCTTGGCTCACTGCAACCTCCACTTCCTGGGTTCAAGCAATTCTCCTGCCTCAGCCTCCCAAGTAGCTGGAATTACAGGCCCATGCCACCACACCTGGCTAATTTTTGTATTTTTAGTAGAGATGGGTTTTACCGTGTTAGCCAGGATGGTCTCGATCTCCTGACCTCATGATCTGCCCACATGGGCCTCCCAAAGTGTTAGGATTATAAGCTTGAGCCACAATGCCTGGCCAAGTACATTTTAAAAACATATTCATCAGGATGTAATTTCAATGAAATTAAAAGTAATTTAACTCAGGGGTAACATGAGCTAAAATAAACAATGACAATTGAGCATAATGCAGAATGGGAATGCTAGCAAAAAATAAAGTGTAATCTAACACACTGAAATACATATACAATTCATACACTCTAACACACTGAAATACATATACAATTCGAAATTTTGTAAGATGTGAGACTGCATTTTCTTTTACATGGTTTCAACTACACAATTTCATTATTGTATGAATGTGATGTACATGTACATAATCATAATATTATGAATACTATTAGTGCTTTCTCTTTTGAAAATCAAAGTACCGACAAACCACAAATAATTCAATGCTATTTAATGAAATAGAATGTATATTCTATAAACCTTGTAAATGTAAAATACAATATTTATAGTAATAGGAAGGGGGAAGAGAGACGAAAGAAAGAAAGTCCTTATTCCATTCTCTTTTATAGCACAAAATTAGTAGGTATTTTCAAAGCTTGATAAATCAAGAAATAAATATTAAATTTAGAATTTAATAGTAGAAGTGTCAATCTCTGAAAATAATAGTAATATATCCAACAATATTGGGATTAGAAGTTAGAAGGGAGAAAATGGGAAGGTGGGTAGTAACACATGAATGTTTTCTAAAGCAGGGAGATTGTAAAGCTTGTCTAGAAAACAATAATCAGGAATGAAGATATATATATATATCTTATATATATAATATAATCTTAAAATGTTAAACATTTCTTAATCTTAAATGTTAAACATAATCTTAAAATGTTAAACAAAGAAAAACTAAATCCAGAAATATTTTCGGTATTTTGTTATCTGATGAATGGGGTTAAAGGAAAGACTTTAGTAAAATTTTATTTCCCTCTCAATGGTTAGTATTTTTAATATGTGAAAACATTAATTGTATACCTGTTAAATAAAAATAAAATACCACGTATATTATCCCAACATAAAGTAGTCCTCGGAATTATATGCAATTTGTAGATTCTGTCAGGTTTCTCAGGAAGACGTGCTCAATTTGTAAATTTATGTGACCAGGGAATATTTATTAATAATGCCTATTTTTAACCATACGACACTGTGTAACTATAAGTGCTATAAGGTTAAATGGTACTTATGGAAATTGTCTATTATTCTAAACTATCCATTTTTTAAGTATGCGGTGAAGAGAAACTCGTAGCTCGGTGCCTTAAAAGGTAAAACAGAACTTGAAAAAAAGTGAGGCAAACCACTGTGACATTAAAGCAGAGTGTGAAAAACAGCAGAAAACTAGTGTCCAAAGGGGAGGAATTTGAAAATCAGTGAAACTTGGAGTTTTGAGAAGTGCGGAAAAGACTTAGTGAAGCCCTGGAAGGGATACTGGAAGTGCTTTGCCTAAATATCACTGGTTGCCATAAATCTCAGTCTCAGGAACCAAGATCAGCTTTCTTTTCTAGGCTAATATTAAAAACTTGTTTATAAAAAATACATACATACATATATGTCAAAAGATTGTAATATTCACATTTCTGAGAATATACACAGCAAACATGTTATGATTATATCTTTTTGTGGTTTCTGTTTTTATCTTTGGCAAAAGATATACACTTCTGAAATTAAATATTTCAGATGTAAAGCTGTTGAAACTTTAAATTATTCGAAGCCTTTTGAGAAATGTGGCTATGTGGCCTGAGTCAGGTGGCATGCAGCTGCAACTTCTGCCTTTTGTTGCTGCAAATAATTAGGAAGACCAAATGGTACCAGAGATGATACCCTTTCTGATCACTACTGTCCTCACAGAGTAATAAAGTTATCTTTCTTGGAATGTAGCAACGTGTAACCAATAGAATTGCTGTAACATGCACTGGTCTTGTGTGGGAAATGTTGTAATCCTGCTAAAATTTATCTGTCTCTGCCTATATAAGTGAAACCTTAACTTCTTTATTTTGGAACACTGACACAATTTGAGGTTGGTGCTTCACGGGTGATCACCCTCAAGCTTTGCCCTTCAATAAACTCTAAACTTAATCATATTTTCTGAATCTTATTATTTAAGGTTAACATACTTATTTTTTGTTTTCATTTTTACCTTCACAGATATTTATGGTTTTATAGCTGGTCCTTTTTGGGTTGCCAATTTATTTTCTTACTGCATTTCATTAGGCTGGATTACTAAGGTTTGTTTTAAGGCTTTCTATAGGAATAAGTTTTTAAATTCCTTGTGAGTAGATTTAAAAAAAGCTTTTATTAAAGTGTAACATTTTCAAATATATCCACGAATCAACCTTATTAGTCATTGTATTCAGACAATCTACATCTTATTTTCATGATACATATAATATGCTATGAGTGGATGCTTCCATTGTATTTCTGTCAATTTATCCTTGCAATATCTGAGATATCTGAGTTATTTATTTAAATCAATACACACTGTGATGATGATAGATGGGTCCAAGTTGTATATATTACCTTTATCCTTTATCATTTTACATTATCTATTTTTATTTTGTTTCTTCTTTGGTGTGTTTGGTTTTTTTGTTTGTTTGTTTGTTTTTGAGACAGAGTTTCACTCTTGTTGCTCAGGCTGGAGTGCTGTGGTATAATCTCAGCTCACTGCAACCTCCAGCTCCCAGGTTCAAGTAATTCTCCTGTCTCCGCCTCCTGAGCAGCTGGGATTACAGGTGCAGGCCACCATGCCCAGCAAATTTTTGTATTTTTAGTAGAGAAGGGGGTTTCACCATGTTGACCAGGCTGGTCTCCAACTTCTGACCTCAGGTGATCCACCTGCCTTGGCCTCCCAAAGTGCTCGGAATTATAGGCATTAGCCACTGCACCTGGCCTCGATTTTTATTTTATTTGATATTTTATGCCCCAAACAAACTTGACTGTTTATTATATACCAACTATCTTGTTTAATATGTCAAGCAAGTATTTTTTAAAATTAATTTTTAAAAATAAAAATTATTATTTTAATCTTGAAATTTCTAAGATATATTTATTCAATATATGGGGTTAGTTTAAAATTTTGATCTATTAGAATTTTGTTATTTTAATGAGTACAAATTTTCCATTTATATTAACATAATATTTGTATTTTGAATTAATTCTGCCTTTATTTCTTCTTTTAAAATCACTTTTATGCTTACATTGCTCTCTGCCATTTTACCATATAATTTTTTCTCCAGTTGTTTTGTGGTATGCTTTTGTTTGAATAAACATTTTTCTTCCTGCTAATTTGTAACATACAGATTCCTTTTAGAACTTGTAATGGTTGCTGTTTTAATGGGAATGTTTTTAATCATCTAGTCTCTGATTTAGTAGACAGGATACATAGTCTTCATTAGGAGAGGTGAGAAAATTAGCACAACCACATCAATCTCTCTTTTCCCTTTTTTAATTTATTGGTCTTATGTGGTTATCGTCTTACTTTCAGTTTTTTGTTATTGTTATTACTGTTTTCTGTAGGTTCCTCTTATTAGTTTATATAATATACCTAAACCTCTGTTTCTTTCTTTTATTCAGTGTAAATATTATCTATTAACTTTTGGGTAAGGAAGATGTGAAAACCAGCTCAATTACCTTTTTTTTTCCTTTCTCCTGTCCACTTTGAGAATTTTTGTTGTTGTTTTTATACTATTGTTCAAATTTATATTGTAAAGATAATTTGTGATATATTAAATAACATATTGCAGAATTGATTTCTTACTAGTTATACATTGTATTGCAGTGATTCTCAGCCATGTTTACCAAGTGTTTTTCTTTCAATTCTTGATGAGTGGACATCCACGCTAATTTGTGCATGTGTATGTGTGCATGTGTGTGGGTGTGTGTGTATCATAATTTACCTTGTTGCTGTGGTTTTGAGCTGTTTTGATTTGAAGAAAATTACCTGACAATTTTATATGTGAATTACAACTTAACTATGTATAATATGCTTTTCACATGGTTCGCCTTGAAACTGTTTCTCAAACTGAGCTACATGTTAGAATCAACAAGGGAGCTTATAAAAGCCCAGGTTATACCCCAGAACAATTAAACCAGAATCTGTGGAACTGAGGAACACACACTAATTGATTTTTGTTTGTGTTTGTTTTCTCAATAACTCCTCAGGTGGTTCAATGTTCAACCAGTTATCAAACCAGTGTCTTAGGATATGGTGAGCCTCACTCAGCTACACCTAACATTGGATTTGAGGCCGGCCCAAATTTGCACAGGCTGCTCCCCCAGTCACAATCCCACTACAAATTGCATTTGACTTCCTTTTTCCTAAATAACTTTTTCATTGTTCTAAAAATTCAATTGTTAAACATTTGTTTATGTATTGATTATGCACAAATGTTGCTAGAATGTGATATGCCTTTTAGATCTTAAAATTTTATTCTTTCTTCAATTCATAAACTTTTTATTACTTACCTACACTCTTTTTAAATTTAATTTTGTCCTGATCCGAATTTATACTTGTTAAATGGTTCAATATTATTTTAAATATGGTCAATCTAAGAATTAAACTGTCTTTTAAAAATTCATTAGAGTATATCTTTTTATTCTATGCTCTGATTCTTCCACTTTTTCTTTTCTTTAGAGCTATTTTCCTATATCTGGCCATGTATTTTCATTTTTGTTTGCAACTTATAGGAAGTATTATTTGGTTGTACAGTATTGGAAATTGCAGTTCTGTTTTGTCCATGTTAGACATTTTCTCACGTGTTTTTTTCTTCATAGCTATATTTTGCATATTAAGAAATTTAGTGGCTTGTGAGAGGCAGGAAGCCATTGCCAAAATAATTTCTTAGGAAACAACTTCATTCCTTGTTCTCACCAAACACCAAGTGAACAGCCATGTCTTTCCCCCAACTGGTCAGCCTTTCCTCTCTCTGTAATAGCTATGTGAATATTTTTGCTTTATCTAGCAGGCTCCCATGTTAGTGAAGCTGGATGTGTTTACTAAAGCTAACAGCTCCTCAGCTATTGCTAGTACAAGTTGGGTTAAAATCTACCCACATCAAGTGGATCTGTACCTGCCCCCTTCTCTGTCCTAACTGTAAGCCACACATTGGCTGTAACTTTCTTGCTCTCTGTACCTCTTTCACTTGTATTCAGTTTTTCTGGCATCAAAGAGTTAGTGATGCACCCATGATATCATTAGAAGTTATTTTTGCCAGGCAGGCATGGTGGTTCATGTCTGTAATCCCAGCACATTGGGATGCCGAGGCAGGTGGATCACGAGGCCAGGAGGTCAAGACTAGCCTGGCCAACATGGTGAAACCCTGTCTCTACTAAAAATACAAAAATTAGCCGGGTGTGGTGGCATGCGCCTGCAGTCCCAGCTACTCAGGGGCTGAGGCAGGAGAATTGCTTGAACCTGGGAGGCAGAGGTTGCAACGAGCCAAGGCCAAGCCATTGCACTCCAGCCTTGGCAACAGAGTGAGACTCTATCTCAAGAGAAAAAAACAACAAAAAAAAGAAGTTACTTTTTCCTTGGCCATCATCAAGTCAAGAAAGGATTGGTGAATAGCATAGGAAAATATGATGATATCCTTTGACAGCCCAGATTTGTTCTCTTTCTCTCTTGACTTGAGTTTGCCCAGGTCTGTAGCTCTGCTTATCATCTTATCACTGCTTCCCAGATGGGCTTTACTTCTGCAGGTGTGAAATTGCTGCTGCTCCAAACTCTGTCCATCCTATCACAACTGCACAATACCTCCCAGAAATACCAAAAAGCTTCTTGCTTATTTGTTGTGCTCTATTTATTGGGTCATTTCAGATAGCATTGGAAGACAAGGAAGGTAAATGTGGGACCAAGTCTCCATTTTGCTATGAAATGATCCCCTTCCATTATTATAAAATGCTCATAAACTTACACACAGAAGTAGCTATTTCTTCAAAATCCACTTTTGTGTCATTAATCATCTCAGCCCAGCAAAAAAAGAGTTTTAAATTTATATGAAAATAAAAGTTGAGGGGGAGGAGCCAAGATGGCCGAATAGGAACAGCTCCGGTCTACAGCTCCCAGCGTGAGCGACGCAGAAGACGGGTGATTTCTGCATTTCCATCTGAGGTACCGGGTTCATCTCACTAGGGAGTGCCAGACAGTGGGCGCAGGCCAGTGGGTGCGCGCACCGTGCGCAAGCCGAAGCAGGGCGAGGCATTGCCTCACCTGGGAAGCGCAACGGGTCAGGGAGTTCCCTTTCCGAGTCAAAGAAAGGGGTGACGGACGCACCTGGAAAACTCGGGTCACTCCCACCCGAATATTGCGCGTTTCAGACCGGCTTAAAAAACGGCGCACCACGAGACTATATCCCACACCTGGCTCGGAGGGTCCTACGCCCTCGGAATCTCGCTGATTGCTAGCACAGCAGTCTCAGATCAAACTGCAAGGCGGCAGCGAGGCTGGGGGAGGGGCGCCCGCCATTGCCCAGGCTTGCTTAGGTAAACAAAGCAGCCAGGAAGCTCGAACTGGGTGGAGCCCACCACAGCTCAAGGAGGCCTGCCTGCCTCTGTAGGCTCCACCTCTGGGGGCAGGGCACAGACAAACAAAAAGACAGCAGTAACCTCTGCAGACTTAAATGTCGCTGTCTGACAGCTTTGAAGAGAGCAGTGGTTCTCCCAGCACGCAGCTGGAGATCTGAGAACGGGCAGACTGCCTCCTCAAGTGGGTCCCTAACCCCTGACCCCCGAGCAGCCTAACTGGGAGGCACCCCCCAGCAGGGGCACACTGACACCTCACAAGGCAGGGTACTCCAACAGACCTGCAGCTGAGGGTCCTGTCTGTTAGAAGGAAAACTAACAAACAGAAAGGACATCCACACCGAAAACCCATCTGTACATCACCATCATCAAAGACCAAAAGTAGATAAAACCACAAAGATGGGGAGAAAACAGAACAGAAAAACAGGAAACTCTAAAATGCAGAGCGCCTCTCCTCCTCCAAAGGAACGCAGTTCCTCACCATCAACGGAACAAAGCTGGATGGAGAATGATTTTGACGAGCTGAGAGAAGAAGGCTTCAGACGATCAAATTACTCTGAGCTACGGGAGGACATTCAAACCAAAGGCAAAGAAGTTGAAAACTTTGAAAAAAATTTAGAAGAATGTATAACTAGAATAACCAATACAGAGAAGTGCTTAAAGGAGCTGATGGAGCTGAAAACCAAGGCTCGAGAACTACGTGAAGAATGCAGAAGCCTCAGGAGCCGATGCGATCAACTGGAAGAAAGGGTATCAGCAATGGAAGATGAAATGAATGAAACGAAGCGAGAAGGGAAGTCTAGAGAAAAAAGAATAAAAAGAAATGAGCAAAGCCTCCAAGAAATATGGGACTATGTGAAAAGACCAAATCTACGTCTGATTGGTGTACCTGAAAGTGATGCGGAGAATGAAACCAAGTTGGAAAACACTCTGCAGGATATTATCCAGGAGAACTTCCCCAATCTAGCAAGGCAGGCCAACGTTCAGATTCAGGAAATACAGAGAACGCCACAAAGATACTCCTCGAGAAGAGCAACTCCAAGACACATAATTGTCAGATTCACCAAAGTTGAAATGAAGGAAAAAATGTTAAGGGCAGCCAGACAGAAAGGTCGGGTTACCCTCAAAGGGAAGCCCATCAGACTAACAGCGGATCTCTCGGCAGAAACCCTACAAGCCAGAAGAGAGTGGGGGCCAATATTCAACATTCTTAAAGAAAAGAATTTTCAACCCAGAATTTCATATCCAGCCAAACTAAGCTTCATAAGTGAAGGAGAAATAAAATACTTTACAGACAAGCAAATGCTGACCGATTTTGTCACCACCAGGCCTGCCCTAAAAGAGCTCCTGAAGGAAGCGCTAAATATGGAAAGGAACAACCGGTACCAGCCGCTGCAAAATCATGCCAAAATGTAAAGACCATCAAGACTAGGAAGAAACTGCATCAACTAACGAGCAAAATCACCAGCTAACATCATAATGACAGGATCAAATTCACACATAACAATATTAACTTTAAATGTAAATGGACTAAATTCTCCAATTAAAAGACACAGACTGGCAAGTTGGATAAAGAGTCAAGACCCATCAGTGTGCTGTATTCAGGAAACCCATCTCACGTACAGAGACACACATAGGCTCAAAATAAAAGGATGGAGGAAGATCTACCAAGCCAATGGAAAACAAAAAAAGGCAGGGGTTGCAATCCTAGTCTCTGATAAAACAGACTTTAAACCAACAAAGATCAAAAGAGACAAAGAAGGCCATTACATAATGGTAAAGGGATCAATTCAACAAGAGGAGCTAACTATCCTAAATATTTATGCACCCAATACAGGAGCACCCAGATTCATAAAGCAAGTCCTGAGTGACCTACAAAGAGACTTAGACTCCCACACATTAATAATGGGAGACTTTAACACCCCACTGTCAACATTAGACAGATCAACGAGACAGAAAGTCAACAAGGATACCCAGGAATTGAACTCAGCTCTGCACCAAGCGGACCTAATAGACATCTACAGAACTCTCCACCCCAAATCAACAGAATATACATTTTTTTCAGCACCACACCACACCTATTCCAAAATTGACCACATAGTTGGAAGTAAAGCTCTCCTCAGCAAATGTAAAAGAACAGAAATTATAACAAACTATCTCTCAGACCACAGTGCAATCAAACTAGAACTCAGGATTAAGAATCTCACTCAAAGCCGCTCAACTACATGGAAACTGAACAACCTGCTCCTGAATGACTGCTGGGTACATAACGAAATGAAGGCAGAAATAAAGATGTTCTTTGAAACCAACGAGAACAAAGACACAACATACCAGAATCTCTGGGACGCATTCAAAGCGGTGTGCAGAGGGAAATTTATAGCACTAAATGCCCACAAGAGAAAGCAGGAAAGATCCAAAATTGACACCCTAACATCACAATTAAAAGAACTAGAAAAGCAAGAGCAAACACATTCAAAAGCTAGCAGAAGGCAAGAAATAACTAAAATCAGAGCAGAACTGAAGGAAATAGAGACACAAAAAACCCTTCAAAAAATTAATGAATCCAGGAGCTGGTTTTTTGAAAGGATCAACAAAATTGATAGACCACTAGCAAGACTAATAAAGAAAAAAAGAGAGAAGAATCAAATAGACGCAATAAAAAATGATAAAGGGGATATCACCACCGATCCCACAGAAATACAAACTACCATCAGAGAATACTACAAACACCTCTACGCAAATAAACTAGAAAATCTAGAAGAAATGGATACATTCCTCGACACATACACTCTCCCAAGACTAAACCAGGAAGAAGTTGAATCTCTGAATAGACCAATAACAGGAGCTGAAATTGTGGCAATAATCAATAGTTTACCAACCAAAAAGAGTCCAGGACCAGATGGATTCAGAGCCGAATTCTACCAGAGGTACAAGGAGGAACTGGTACCATTCCTTCTGAAACTATTCCAATCAATAGAAAAAGAGGGAATCCTCCCTAACTCATTTTATGAGGCCAGCATCATTCTGATACCAAAGCCTGGCAGAGACACAACCAAAAAAGAGAATTTTAGACCAATATCTTTGATGAACATTGATGCAAAAATCCTCAATAAAATACTGGCAAACCGAATCCAGCAGCACATCAAAAAGCTTATCCACCATGATCAAGTGGGCTTCATCCCTGGGATGCAAGGCTGGTTCAACATACGCAAATCAATAAATGTAATCCAGCATATAAACAGAGCCAAAGACAAAAACCACATGATTATCTCAATAGATGCAGAAAAAGCCTTTGACAAAATTCAACAACCCTTCATGCTAAAAACTCTCAATCAATTAGGTATTGATGGGACATATTTCAAAATAATAAGAGCTATCTATGACAAACCCACAGCCAATATCATACTGAATGGGCAAAAACTGGAAGCATTCCCTTTGAAAACTGGCACAAGACAGGGATGCCCTCTCTCACCGCTCCTATTCAACATAGTGTTGGAAGTTCTGGCCAGGGCAATCAGGCAGGAGAAGGAAATAAAGGGTATTCAATTAGGAAAAGAGGAAGTCAAATTGTCCCTGTTTGCAGACGACATGATTGTTTATCTAGAAAACCCCATCGTCTCAGCCCAAAATCTCCTTAAGCTGATAAGCAACTTCAGCAAAGTCTCAGGATACAAAATCAATGTACAAAAATCACAAGCATTCTTATACACCAACAACAGACAAACAGAGAGCCAAATCATGAGTGAACTCCCATTCACAATTGCTTCAAAGAGAATAAAATACCTAGGAATCCAACTTACAAGGGATGTGAAGCACCTCTTCAAGGAGAACTACAAACCACTGCTCAAGGAAATAAAAGAGGATACAAACAAATGGAAGAACATTCCTTGCTCATGGGTAGGAAGAATCAATATCGTGAAAATGGCCATACTGCCCAAGGTAATTTACAGATTCAATGCCATCCCCATCAAGCTACCAATGACTTTCTTCACAGAATTGGAAAAAACTACTTCAAAGTTCATATGGAACCAAAAGAGAGCCCGCATCGCCAAGTCAATCCTAAGCCAAAAGAACAAAGCTGGAGGCATCACACTACCTGACTTCAAACTATACTACAAGGCTACAGTAACCAAAACAGCATGGTACTGGTACCAAAACAGAAATATAGATCAATGGAACAGAACAGAGCCCTCAGAAATAACGCCGCTTACCTACAACTATCTGATCTTTGACAAACCTGAGAAAAACAAGCAATGGGGAAAGGATTCCCTATTTAATAAATGGTGCTGGGAAAACTGGCTAGCCATATGTAGAAAGCTGAAACTGGATCCCTTCCTTACACCTTATACAAAAATCAATTCAAGATGGATTAAAGATTTAAACGTTAGACCTAAAACCATAAAAACCCTAGAAGAAAACCTAGGCATTACCATTCAGGACATAGGCGTGGGCAAGGACTTCATGTCCAAAACACCAAAAGCAATGGCAACAAAAGACAAAATTGACAAATGGGATCTAATTAAACTAAAGAGCTTCTGCACAGCAAAAGAAACTACCATCAGAGTGAATAGGCAACCTACAACATGGGAGAAAATTTTCGCAACCTACTCATCTGACAAAGGGCTAATATCCAGAATCTACAGTGAACTCAAACAAATTTACAAGAAAAAAACAAACAACCCCATCAAAAAGTGGGCGAAGGACATGAACAGGCACTTCTCAAAAGAAGACATTTATGCAGCCAAAAAACACATGAAAAAATGCTCATCATCACTGGCCATCAGAGAAATGCAAATCAAAACCACTATGAGATATCATCTCACCCCAGTTAGAATGGCAATCATTAAAAAGTCAGGAAACAACAGGTGCTGGAGAGGATGTGGAGAAATAGGAACACTTTTACACTGTTGGTGGGACTGTAAACTAGTTCAACCATTGTGGAAGTCAGTGTGGCGATTCCTCAGGGATCTAGAACTAGAAATACCATTTGACCCAGCCATCCCATTACTGGGTATATACCCAAATGACTATAAATCATGCTGCTATAAAGACACATGCACACGTATGTTTATTGCGGCATTATTCACAATAGCAAAGACTTGGAACCAACCCAAATGTCCAACAATGATAGACTGGATTAAGAAAATGTGGCACATATACACCATGGAATACTATGCAGCCATAAAAAATGATGAGTTCATATCCTTTGTAGGGACATGGATGAAATTGGAAACCATCATTCTCAGTAAACTATCGCAACAACAAAAAACCAAACACCGCATATTCTCACTCATAGGTGGGAATTGAACAATGAGATCACATGGACACAGGAAGGGGAATATCATACTCTGGGGACTGTGGTGGGGAGGGGGGAGGGGGGAGGGATAGCATTGGGAGATATACCTAATGCTAGATGACGAGTTAGTGGGTGCAGCGCACCAGCATGGCACATGTATACATATGTAACTAACCTGCACAATGTGCACATGTACCCTAAAACTTAAAGTATAATAAAAAAAAAAAAAAAAAAAAAAAAAAAAAAAAAAAGAAAATAAAAGTTGATCACAGAGTTAGTGACCTCTATTTCAGAGCTGAGGAAATCCTGTGAAATCAAACTTCATATGCTATGACAGAAGTATGGGATTTTAGTCATGTCCTCACTCCACCCACTCACGACTGGTAGCAATTGTTTAGAGTCATTTGTTACTGACTAGTGGCCTGACCCATTATCTTCACATTCCTGGAATTTGTGAAACAAACAATGTATAACCAATCAACAGTTTATGTCATTTTAATGGAAATTTTTAGTAAATAACTTAGGGAATTGCCTCTTCTTTCTCTTTAAAAATTCATTTACAATTGCTGCTAATGAGACTATACATTCAGAGCAACTTGAATGTATGCTCCCAGATTGCACCCCTCATGCTTGGCCCACATGAACTCTCATATATTTTGTTTTAATTTTGGCTCAGCTTCTTGCTTTTAGGTTGACAAAGACAAGTTGAACATGATGTATTTGATGAATGATAACCTTCTTTGGCATTGCAGAAATTGCCACACACACAGGCATACACACGCACGTTTTGTAAATGATTACAAAATGCCATTCTTCAAAAGCTGTCATTCTGAAAAGCAGGTCTTTTCAAATGCTTGACATTTTAAAAAGTACAAATTGAATGATGAAACTGTTTTTAACCTTATATCAATATAGGCATTTGTTGCAAAGCAAATTGAGTGGTATGCTTGGTAAAAAGTGAAGATTATTAAAATGTTGAAGACTTTTAGGAATCCTCTAGCAGCCCTGGAGCCTATAGGAGGTCTAGCATGGACCATAACTGCGTGAACAGTGAGTGTTATTCAAATCTGGACCAACCAATTCCAAGCAGTCTAAGGCTCCAATCTGTTGTCATGGCCCCCAGAGGAAAAAAAAAATTATTATTCAACTGCCTTGTTATACAAATAACAAAACCGAGGTCAAGAGATGGTAGATTACAGCGCAATTGCTAGTTACATTGTTATCCTAGATAAGAGTAACTCTTGTCTTATTTCCTGATTCTTCCCCCAAGATACTTAGTGAGAGAATAGAGGACCTATGTAGACATCTTCCAGACAATCCAATCCAAGTTTTACTATCAAAACATTACAAATCCCATACTCAAAACAGAAGAATTCAAATGATCTCTAAAGTCCCTCACAGTGTGCAGTTCAGAGAATGAGAAACATTACTATGCTAAGGCTTAACACACTGAAAAGGAGATTCTGAGAAGAATGAATTTGTTTTATCCTCATAATAAAGATACAGGAAATTAATTTGTTTTAGAAAGAAATGCTGATAGACCTGAAGTAAACACTGCTATGGAACTGTGTAAAGCCTTGAAATTGATTCTTCGTGCCAAGTTGTGTTAAGAATATAGATTGCACTATCTAATTCATTAGACAATTAATACAAAGATAAGATTATATTATTTTGGACACTATTTGCAGAACTGACATTTACAAGCTTCTGATAACTAAATAAATTTGAGTTAAAAACAAAAGAAATATGATAAAATACATCTGAGTTAAAAACAAAATAAATATAATACTATACAGTGAAATATGCTTATATAAATACACACTTGAGACAGATGATATCATACATAGACTAAAATATATTTCAGAATCATCGTTGGGGTTTTGTTTTGTTTTAATTCAGTTTTCGGTGGGGTAGTGAGATAAAGCCCCAGGAAAAAGAAAAATGTTAAGGAAATCACAAAGGAAATCCAAAATTAGGTTGCTAAGAAACCAACCCATTAGAGGAACAGGAAGTAATCCAATAGTGCAAACCTTACATCTTTCAATCAAAAGTTTCTGTATTATTCTTAGCCTGAATATCCCAATTAGCTATGCAGTGAAAAATAAACACATGACATTTAACAAACCAGGTCACGAGTGAGTGGTAGACGGAGAATCCCAATTTTTAACAACAACAACAAACCAACTTTGCTTTAAAAAAAGAAAACTTGAAAATAGATATACATAAAAATGTGAGGAGAAGTCATATTTACATTGTTATTGGGGGTAGGAATGAATTAGGTGCCAGATAACATTGTATTTCAAGATAAGGACCAGGCCAGGTGTGGTGGCTCACGCCTGTAATCCCAGCACTTTGAGATGCCAAGGCGGGCAGATCATGAGGTCAGGAGTTTGAGACCAGCCTGACCAACATGGTGAAACCCCATCTCTACTAAAAAGAAAAAAATACAAAAGGTAGCTGGGTGTGGTGGCACACACCTGTAATCCCAGCTACTTGAGAGGCTGAGCCAGGAGAATCACTTGAACGCGGGAGGTGGAGGTTGCAGTGAGCCGACATTGCACCACTGCACTCCAGCCTGGGCAACAGAGCAAGACTCCATCTCAAAAATAAATAAATAAATAAATAAATAAATAATAAGGACCTAGAATATGCAGAGCTTTGTACTGTGGATTATTTGAGTTTCTTCTACAAATTGCTAGCAAGATTAACCAAACTCAGCTAATTCAGTCAATTTAAGACACAAAGGATTTAAACAACAGATGGCTGGTTAAACTATATATATGTATAATATCTGTAAGCACAGATTGTACTTTCTTTTCAAGAGACTACCAACTATTCAATTTTAAGATGTCTATTAAGCTAT
Source organism: Pan troglodytes (assembly GCF_028858775.2). Classification (NCBI taxonomy): domain Eukaryota; kingdom Metazoa; phylum Chordata; class Mammalia; order Primates; family Hominidae; genus Pan; species Pan troglodytes. The sequence continues at coordinate 39,339,171 of NC_086015.1, forward strand.
GACACCAATTAAAAGTGTTTTAAAGAGGAAAAAAGCAATTATCTCCATAGATGTAGAAAGTTATTTTATTAAATTTGATATCAGTTCTTGATGAAAACTCTTTTTTAAAAAAGTAACAGTTGCTATTTTAACATGGTAAGTATATATGTCAAACCAAGATATATATATTCTAAAATAAAAGTTGGCAACATGCTTGTCATTATGTAATGGGAGCATTCCTGTTAAATACGGAACATGACAAGTAAACATTTTATCACCATTAACAGTGAAGAGCTTTGAAGAGCTTCCAGGAGTGTGCTCCAATGCAATTACACAAGAAAAAAAAAAAAAAAAAGCAAGCTCTGCTAGAATTTAAGTTCCATTAGGGTCACGATTTGTCTCTAATTCAATACATATTTACTGACTTAATTTTCAAAGTAATAAATGAAGACAAAAAAGGCAAAATCATCTATATTTGAAAATTACTATGATCATTTATTTAAATACTCTAGAAATGCAACTAATAAGCAATTAGATCTAAGAGGGGAATTCAATATGTTGGCTGGTTACAAAGACATAAATAATTCACAAAAAAACTTCTAGAATTTATATGAAGATGATTTTAAGACTCTTAAGGCAAATGAAGAATATTTGAATAGATGGCATAACATACTTAATTTGAAGCTAGATGGAATTCATATTTTTAAAGTAGCAATTAAAACTAAGTTAATCAATAAATTTGATTTTTAACTATTAAAACTGAATGTATATTAAATATAAAAACTGGAATAAGTAAGAATAACCAGGAGTAAGGATACATCCTGTCAAGTATAAAATATTTCAGTTAAAAGAGTTTGTTAATATTTCAGGAATACATTCAGTAAAACAGAAAGTACAGAAATAGATTCAAAGAAAGATATAGCATAAAATGAAATTTGTACCTTAAATCAATGAAAGAAAATGGACGAATTAACAAACTGAGGCATAAAAATGGAGAATAATTAAAGTCAATTTACCATACTTCCAAAATAAAATGTTATAAATGATGATATATGAAAGGCTGAAAACAGAAGAAAATGTGTGAGAACTCAGAGCCATAACAAAATGAGAAAGTGAAGATGACTACATTCGTTTTAAAAGGTAACAAACATAATGTCAAAAGACCAATGATAAACAGGGAAAATTGCAGTTTTTAGCACACATACCTTACACAGGATTAATTCCAGTTATATGTATAATCAAACATACTCCTTGACATTATAAGAAAAGAAACAAATCCCATTTAGGAAAAAAAGGGGGGAAAGAATTTCAGAAGAAATTGTATAGAAAATAAGAAAAATAAAAGATATCTTTATAACATATAATAAATATTTAAACATTTTAATGCATTCACAACTTTAAAATATGTATTAAATAACAATGAGACAGCACTTTTAACCAAACGGACTGACAAAATGTTGGTTATACAAGTGCTGGTAGACATGTGGAAAAACTCAGCCATCCAATATGGTAAGGGTATAAATTTTGCTTGGAAATTTGGCATTGTCTATTGCAATTTAAACTACACATTCTCTTTGACTTATATTTGGCTTATAGGAATCTTCCTTAGATCACATGTCCTGTGTCAAAGGCTGAATGTCATTTAAGAGAAAGAACTCTCTCAATTTAAGCTACTCTAATGTAATTCTATATTTTAGTACAATAATATTGAAACACTAGGTCTTGTTCCTTAACCAAACCAAGGCTCCTATACAAAGGACATATTCCTAGGAGAGTGTTGAGCTTAGTCGGGTAGAGGAGTGAAGTTAATTTGGCATTTTCTCACCTCCAAAGACTTTAGCAAACTCACTTATAGTGGTAAAAGCCATTCTCTACTAAATAGCTAGAAGGCAGAAATTGTCCTAGACATTACATACACATCCCTTCTAATCTTTCCATCACTCATCAGGGTAAATAATCTTATCTCCATATTTAAAACAAGGGAATTATCTTTTCATGAGTGGAAGATAAATTTTAGACCCCACAGGAGAAGAGAGATGATAACATAGTAGCCCATTTTGTGTATGAAGGGAGTGAAGGGTATTAGCATTCCAGCAATAGCTGATCTCTCCTTCTGAGCCTGGAGACAACTCAGTATCACCTTATGTTAATCTCTAGGTCAATGCAATTAGTTTCACCCTGAGAAAAACTGCTTTCTTTAAATTTATATAACTTAACACCACAAGCTGGAAGTCAGCAGAAGTTAAATTTCGATTTATAAAAGTATACTTTTAATCATCTTGCAGTATAAAGAAAGAAGCTTAGAGGTTCTTTATACCAAAGCTAGACAGAAGAAAATCTTCCTGAGTACAAGATTTGCTCAATGCAGTAGACTATTTCTGTGAAGAAGATCGGATAATTCTTATTTATGAAAGTCTGGGTACCATTTAGGATATGTACAGCTACAGAATCTTTAAATCCTTCAGACACTGGCTTCAGAAACAGGAACTTACAGACTTATGTAAGAAGAAACAGAGGTGGAGAGTAGGTTCAGGACAAGTTAACAGATTGGTTTGATGATATTAGAGCTTCCAGTCAGCTTCTCTGTGAACTTCCCTCAAGGTTTTAAAATGACTGCTAGCTAATAAGCATCATATGCTAAAAACATAGAGTGGGTGGGGGGGATTTTAGATATGTATTTTTTCTTAAGAATAAAGACAGTTTCCCAGATGTCCTCACAACACTTCCATTTATATCCCATTGACCAGGGTGGTGTTTCATGCCCCTATCAATATAATCTCTGGAATAGCAAAATAATCTCTGGTCAAGATTCTGGAATTCCCACAGGTAGTTCACTTTAATCAATATAATGTATGCGATTGAAGAGAAGCCCACAAAACACATATGGCCAAGCCTGAGCAACTAGTATCCGAAAATCTCTCATTGCATCACATTTTTTTTTCAATGCAGAAGAGCAAATAACGACTCCTCAAGACATTTTTTTAATGTTTTATTTTTTCTATTTATTTCTCATATAATTCCTTGTGTAAAATTACTAAAATTGATGCATTTTCTTTTTTATTTTGGCACATTAAGTCTTATAAATATATCTTATAAAATTTCATAACTATTAAATTATTTCTCATTCTTAATTTTTTGCCAGTAGGACCAAGATTGCTAGCATAATCCCCAAAGTAACTCTAATAGTTGAAATGATAGTACATCCTGGTTGGTAAATCTCTTATATAAGTAAATAATAAAATATTACTAATTAGCTTTTTTATTCACTCTTTTGCAAATGAAGCTTTCAATTCAGGTGATTCCACAATCTTAGTTAATTTCAAAACCACAGAACTGAAGAAGCCAACTAATTTGGAAAAAAAAAAAAATCTGTGGATTTATTTTATTTCTACTGATTGAAATATATTGGGTTTTAGAGGAAATGTCTTTTAGTTCCAAATTATGTATATTGTGCAGCCTCTGTATGTATTTTCTGAGTGATTTAAATGAATTTGAATCAGCTCATTAGGTTCCAGACTGCTGCTGAACATAATGACTCATTCCTAAATTAATATTGTCTACCCTGAACTACTCCTGTCTAAATCACTTTAATCACTGAAAAGATTCATACTTTTCAAAAGGATGGCCACATTCAAATGAATTCTGCAACAGTTCATTAGGTAATGATGTCATTTTTGTTCCCTGGGTCAGCAAATGTGTTCCTGCTTAGCTGTAAAAATGGACTGACTGTGAGCAGATAAACAGGTACTTTGTATGCATTTGACATTCATACATGCACAGAAGGGAGGCATTATGTTGGCATGGAATGTTTCAATTTGGGGCATTGCTATGTTTCAGATTCAGCTTCCCCCAACCCCACTTTTTCTCTTCTTTCTTAGCTTAGCAGCTGTATAGGACACATGTTCCTGTCTTTCAGAAGCAGTTAGGTGTCAAATCCTTTGTCACATCTCACTGACATTAGGCCATTGAAAAGGAGTTTCTTACAGCATTCTAGCTGAGGCATAATATAAAGCAAACTCTTAGGAAGAGCACCATGTTTGACACTAAAATTCAATGGCACTCAAATGAAGGCTACTTCAGGAAGACCCTAGAAGCAACAGACATGATCACAGCCTTATGGAATAGTAGGTTAGCAGGTAAATAATCTCAAACATTCTCCTGTGCCCCTTGAAGTTGTCAGCAACGACAAGAACAAAATGACAAACTGAATGTGCTTAGCAACTTAGCATATTGATGAGTTACCTTTGAAATCAACTTATCCAATGGTTCTGGAATGTGTATCGAAGAATAAATACCAGGCCAGTTCTATATGCATCACCAGGGGAAGAGCATTCCGCCTTATTCTAGGAGGTTCTCCTTCAAGCGAGAACCAAAAGAACTAGCAATTTAGCTCACAGTTCCAGAAGTAAGATAAGAACTTTAACTGTAGCCTCAATAGTGAATTCACTGATTGACTAATCTATTAAATCATTCAAAAGCATTTAGTACGTAAAACATCCATGTGTTATTGAGTGCTTACCATGAGCTAAATATAAAACAAGTATTTTTTAAATATTCTGTCTCACTTTCTCTTTATAATAATTCTATGAAGCAAGTATTAAGAGTCACTATTTTAAAGATAAAGGTATTTAGAGATGTCATATTGTAATTGCCAAACGGGTTCTTCCTGCTTGCTGCACAAAAAAAACTAATTCACTGAGACCATGGTATTGCAGTAAACAAAGAGTTTAATTAACACAAGGCCAGCCATGCAAGAGAAGGAGTTATCACTGAACTCAATCTCCCCAAAGGCTCAGAGGTCAGGGTTTTTAAAGGATAGTTTGGGGAGCAAACTAGGAAATGGAGGCTGCTGATTGGTTGAGGATGCAATCATAGAGATGTGGAAAACAGTCCTTGTGCACTAAGTCTCCCTATGGATGGGGGCCACAGGACTGGTTGGGTCATGAGTCGTAAGTCTGGCTGTGGTCAGTCTGGAAAACATTAAAACACTAATCTCCGGTTCTTAGTAGTGATGATATCTACAGGAACAATTGGAGAAGTCACAAATCTTGTGACCTCTGGTCACGTGACTCCTGAGTAGTAAGGAATTATAAACACTATGCCTACATCTTGGCAGAATTCAGGCCCCTCCCATAATTATAATCTTGTGGTATTTTATTAATCATACAAAGGCAATTTTAGGACAAGGAGAGAATCAGTTTTAGGGAAGGACTATTATCATCCTTGCTTAAAAGTTAAACTGTAAACTAAATTGCTCCCATGGTTATCTTGGCCTATACCCAGGAATGAGCAAAGACAACCAGCCTGTGAGGATAGAAGTAAGATAGAGTCAGCCATGCTAGATTTCTCTCACCATCATAATCTTTGCAAAGGCATTTTCAATTCCCTTCTTGGGTTTCAGCACACCTCAATCCTGAGGTGGGAGCTACAGAGATGGGAAAAGGCTGATGATGCTCTAACTTCTTTCTGCTGACAGAGAGTATAGCTGTGGTTGAGACTGGGCCTGGGGTGAGAAAAATGAAATCACTTTGCAGTTGTCTGCATGTATTCAGGGTGCCTGGTTGGGGTCCTAAGGTTTGTATGATAAATATTAATATTGTTATGCACAGCTTTGGTACAGCACTTAAGTGAACAGTGGACCGTAAGACAAATAATGAGCCCTCAAATAAGGAGTGAGATTCTTAGCTTCGGGAGTCCATGTAGAACTTACCTGAAGTCTTGAGGCATCCAGGTGAGTATCCTCAAGAACTAATCAGATATGTAGTCATAAGCAGAGAGTCAAAGACAATGGACAAGGCTGGAATCTAATAATAGGTATAGTTTTAATTTGCATTTCTCTAATGATCAGTGATATTCAGCTTTTTTTCATATGCTTGTTGGCCACATATATGTCTTCTTTTCAGAACTGTTTGTTCATGTCCTTTGCCCACTTTTTAATGGGGTTGTTTGTTTTTCTCTTGTAAATTCATTTAAGTTTCTTATAGATGCTGGATAATAAACTTTTGTTGGATGCACAGTTTGCAAAACTTTTCCCCCATTCTGTAGGTTTTCTGTTTACTCTGTTGACAGTTTTTTTTTTCTTTGCAGAAGCTCTTAAGTTTAATTAGGTCCCATTTGTCAATTTTTGATTTTGTTGTGATTGCTTTTGTTGTCTGTCATGAAAGCTTTGCCCATTCTTACGTCCAAGATGGTATTGGCTATGTTGTCTTCCAGGGTCATTATAGTGTTGGGTTTTACATTTAAGTCTTTAATTCATCTTGAGTTGATTTTTGTATATGGTGTGAGAAAAAGGACCAACTTCAATCTTCTGCATATGGCTATCCAGTTATCCCAGCACCATTTATTGAATAGGGAGTCTTTTCCCCATTGCTTGTTTTTGTCATCTTTGTCAAAGATCAGATGGCTGTAGGTGAGATACCATCTCACACCAGTCAGAATGTCTATTATTAAAAAGTCAAAAAATAACAGATGCTGGTGAGGTTGCAGATAAAAAGGAATCCTGATACATTGTTGGTGGGGGTGTAAATTAGTTCAACCATTGTGGAACGCATTATGGCAATTCCTCAAAGAGTTAAAAGCAGAGCTACCATTCTCCCCAGCAATCCTATTACTGGGTATATACCCATGTGAATATAAACCATTCTACCATAAAAACACATGTCCATGAATAAAAACACATGCCCATGAATGTTCACTGCAACACTATTCACAATAGCAAATACATGGATTCAACCTAAATGCCCATCGATGACAGATTAAATAAAGAAAATGTGGTACATAGACACCATGGAATACTATGCAGCCATAAAAATGAACAGATCATGTCTTTTGTGGGAACATGGATAGAGCTGGATGCTATTATCCTTAGCAAATTAACACAGAAACAGAAAATCAAATATTGCACGTTCTCACTTATAAATAGGAGCTAAGTGATAGGAACTTATGAACACAAAGAAGGAAACAACAGACACTGGGGTTTACTTGAGTGGGGAGGGTGGGAGGAGGGAGACGAGCAGAAAAGATAACTATTGGGTACTGGGCTTAATATCTGGGTGATAAAATAATATGTACAACAAACCCCTGGGACATGTGTTTACATAAGTAACACACCTTCACATGTACCCTTAAATCTAAAATAAGAATTTTTAAAAGTCTTTATGAAAAATAAATAATAAAATCACTTATGAAAAGTTAAAATAAAATTAATATGTGTATTACAGTATTTTTCTGAAACATAATTTTTCTCTCTTCAGTTTTCCATTTTTACCAAAGACAAATCATAGTAGGACAAGTTTCTTTGCAAAATCAGTTTTAGTCTTATTTTTCTTGGTCTAATTATTCACAGACAATGCAACCAGAATAATCATTTGCCATATAGGCTTGTTTAAATAGGCTTTGCTGGAACTTTTTCATAAGGAATCTCAGATTAAACCTTTTAAAAGCCTCCCAAGCCTAGCCAAGGATTTATCTGTGCCTGCAGATACCTGTATGAATTGGATGAATTCCTCTCTTCTTAAGGTCCCAACATAACTTAAGGTTCCTGGGTCTGTCAGAAAATGACATTTTTTAATCACCACAGGTCAGAACCCTGTACAGGACAAAGTATTAGGCCAGTTTCCCCAAGGGAATGTTATTGGCTTTATAAGTCAACCTCAATTCCTCAAAGTAGTCTGAATATATATCATTCTAGTCAAAGCCTTGGTAAATAAAAAACAAACAACAACAACAACAAAAATCTAATTATATACTGTTACAAAGGAAACTAGATGCTTATTGAGCTTATACAAATAACTGTATTGCCATAAATAAAGAATACTTACAAATAGTTTCCAAGTTCTGGAGAAATTAAGTAGACAGAAAGAAATATATTTTACATTTTGTCCACAAGAGTAAAATTTACTCAATAGCTTAAAAGCTGTAAATATCTCAAAAGTAAAGAAGCTTTTTGAGTAAAACAAAACAAAAACTATCAGTAATGTTTCAAGCAAAAAGTCATAAAATCATTATTTCAGTTTTCTATTAGTTCAGTCTGTGCAACTAACTCCTGTTCTGTGTTCTTGATATTTATGAATGCATCAGCCCTCCATGAGAGTCCGGGAAGTTTGTTTTCACTATTCCACTGGCACAGTTACTGAAGTTATCAGAAACCTGTATTCAAAAGTACCTGTTAAAGTCCTACAGCTGATTATAAAACCACCCTTTGAAGAGGATCAAAGTAAAACAATTGTGGATGATGAAAGTCTCAGAACAGCCATTATTAATGATGCAATTGACATGGAAATGTTGATATTTTTATGGCATATAATAATTTAACATAACAATCATAATTATTACTGATAACATACACTAAGTCACATCAGAATTATGGGAGCCAGAGCCAGGTGTGGTGGCACACCTCTGTAGTCCCAACTACTCAGGTGGCTGAGGCAGGAAGATTACTTGGGGCTAGGAGTTTGAGGTTGCACTGAGCCATAATCATGCCACTGTACTCATCTGGTGACAGCAAGACACTGTCTCTAAAAAGAAAAAGAAAACACAAACAAACAAACAAAAAACAAAAAACAGAATTATAGGAGTCTCACACAATTCTGGAATGCACACTAATAACATATTTATACAAATACAGCCCCCAAAAAACAAACACCATTTCATAGTTGACAATGCTTCCTGCATGATTTTCACATACCAGATAAACCATATGTCTCTTCTGGACTTCAGGGAAGCTAGTATCTAAATGTTAATGATGTCAACAAGGGCTGCATTTATAACTTTAAATTTTGATTTGGGAAGGTTTATCAAATATTAAAAGTTTAAAACACTTGATATCACAAAGTAATATCACAGATCATTAATCTATTTGAAGTGATAACTCAAAAATTTCAAAAGGCAAGAACCTTTTGTCTTCAATAGAGGAGGCTCAGCTTTCCAAACAAGACCAAATAAGACAACATATGGCCAAGTAAACCTGTCTATTCGCTCTTTTCTTGTTTTTCCTTGTTTTCCTACAATTTACTAGAAAGGCAAACAAAAATATTTCTTTATCTCTCAATATTACACAACAATCTTGTTAAAAAGAGAAATGCAAATTCCACCTTTGCATTAGTGTACTATTAATGTTAAACACAATTTCTAATGAAACCTTATAAACAAATCTATCCATTCTTAATCATTTTGACCGTAAGGTAAGATTTTTATAAAACTTTTGTAACTTTTTACAATTTTCTATTAAAGAGCAGATCAATGCTCCAAGGAAACCATGTTATTCTGACATATGGGCCCAGATTCTGGTCCTGTATCAGTGTGCTTTCTATCTTAATGTATAATTTATAGAAAAACTAACTAACTCCCTTTAGGTTTTGGCCAACTTGCTCATGCCCACAAAACTTCCTTTAAAATACCAATTTTTCACAAATCTACTTTTTCTTTGGTTTTATCCTACCATTCTTTTAACTTAGGACAATCCTTAAAATCTCTAAATGAGACCGAATTACTTTCCCTTTAACAAAAACTATATCCCCATGCCTTCTTATAATCTTTTACCAAAACACATTCCATTTTCCTTATACTCCTCACATGTAAAACTATGTCCCTACCAGTCTCAATTACATATGTTACAATGTTAACTCTTAGCAACTTTTATTTTTTGTGATGAACCTAGTAAATAAGCAATTTTAACCATATATCAGATTGCAGATCCCAAGACAAGGACAGAACTGTAGACAATGTCTGACTTTTCCCAGCATAGTAAGGTGCTCGGCTGACACCGTATGTCCACAGGTCTTACCTAGAATCTAATGGCTATAAAACAGGCAAGTCAAACCATTATCAAAAAGGTCACAGAAGAATTTTTTGTCCTTAAATCGTCTAGCAAAGACAATATACAACATGCCCAATTCAAATGAAATGCCTAAATTTTGAGGACATAGATTTCTCTCACTATCACAATCTTCGCAAAGGTGGTTTCAAAGTAACCTGCCTAACACCTTAGAATGCATAAGGGGCAGAAATAAGATTTCACCTTAGGTCTGTCTAACATTAAAGCATTCTCATTTCTCTATTTTCCACTATCTCCTTTTATGTCAAGACTGGAGTTGGTGGAGTGGAAAATACAAAAGGTATGAAAACTATTACTTGTATTCAAGGGGACCACTCAATACTCAATTGATTATATTTATAAAACAAATTACTCCAAAACATAGTGGCATAAAGCATCTATATTGCTATGATAGCAGGCTCTTTGTGACAAAAATTTGGACAAGACACAGTGGGGACGGGTATTATCTGCTTCATAATATCTGGGATCTCAGGGGTGGGAAGACTCAAAGGCTGGGGTATGACTTAATGGCTAGGGGCTAAAACCCTTTGTTAGGCCATTCTTGTGTCACTATAAAGAAATACCGGAGACCAGGTAATTTATAAAGAAAAGAGGTTTAATTAGCTCATGGTTTTGCAGGCTTTACAGGAAGTATGGTGCTGGCATCTGCTTGGATTCTGGCGAAGCCTCTGGGAGCTTTTAGTCATGGCAGAAGGTAAAGGAGGAACATTCATGTCACATGGTGAAAACAGGAGCAAGTGAGAGTCAGAGGGGAAGTGCACACTTCTAAATGGCCAGATATTTTGTGAACTTAGAGTGAGAGCTCACTTATTACCAAGTTGATGGCCCAAGACATTCATGAGGGATTATCCAAATACCTCTCACCAGGATCCACCTCCAACATCGGGGATTGCATTTTAACCTGAGATCTGGATGGAGAAAAATATCTAAACTATATCAAACCCTTTTGGAATTGTCTGCATTACAAGTTTGATGAATGATGCTAGCAATCTGATAGAAGTTCAGCTAGAGATATCAGCTATGACATCCACCCATTGCCTTCCTATGTAGCCTGAGGTGCCTCCTAGTATGATGGCTGTGTTCCTCAAGCGAACACTCCAAAGAAAGTAGGAAGAGGATGAATTACCTTTCTGTGACCTACTCTTAAAAGTCAAAGTTTTATGTCTGCTCTGATCACAAGCCTGCCTAGATTCTAGGTGAGAGAACACAGACATACTTCTCAATAAGAGGAGGGTCAAAATTGCATTGAAGAGCATAAGGAATGGAAGACAGTATTAAGGCCATATTCAGTAAATGAAATCTGCCACATTCTTCACTTGACTAAAATCCTGTAAAGAAGCCACTAGATTGGAGAGCATAAGCTAAGCAAGTTACCAAGGGCTACGAGATATCTCCGTAGACTTAAAGAAGTAAAACCCCAAGTAACCTCTAGAATGGAATTCTAAGCCACATGTTTAAACTGCTACTGATTTGAGCTAGTGGCTGGTGGTTGTTTTTCATGCAATCCTTTCTTTTATTCAGGAACTTAATTTTATTCTGTGTACCCTTGTGCATAGTGCAAAAGATCTCAAGTGATCCTAGGGCTCTTTAAGCAGAAAAGCTGTCAGTTTTTCTTTGTATTAAGTAGAAAAATGGTTTGAGGAAAGACACATAAGATAAAGCTGCAAGGCAAAAGCCCATGTGTATTAGTCTGTTCTCACACTGCTAATAAAGACAAACCCAAGACAGGGTAATTTATAAAGGGAAGAGGTTTAATTGACTCACAGTTCCACATGGCTGGGGAGACCTCACAATCACGATGGAAGGTGAATAAAGAGCAAAGTCACGTCTTACATGGTGGCAGGCAAGGCAGCATGTGCAGGGGAACTCCCCTTTATAAAATCATCAGATCTTGTGAGGCTTACTCACTATCATGAGAACAGCTTGGGAAAGACCCATCCCCATGATTCAATTACCTCCCACTGGCTCCCTCCCATGCCACGTGGGAATTATGGGACCTACAATTCAAGATGAGATTTGGGTGGGGACACAGTCAAGCCACATCACCATGTGAACATCTGAAATGCAAGTGCCATTGTAGAAAACATACAGCATTGAAGAAATGAATTCTGCTATGAATTTATTTCATAATAACTTTTATGTTTTTTTTTTTACAAAGGTTACAATTAATATGTGAAACATGGGGATATTTCTGCAATGTGATTCTAACTGCAGCTAATGCATGTTTTTTTTTTCCTTATTTAGGAGTGATTAAAATGGAGAAATCTCTTTTTAACCTGCCACCACACCAAAACTTTGTAGGCCATTTTTTTCCACTCTGCCATCTGGAATAAGTGGCAACATACAAAACATCTGTAGGAGTCAATAAGGTCATGTTAGTAAGGAAAGTGGCTGTTGGAGAGGCAAGAGCTTTCTTTATATGAGAAGTGTGCTAAGGAGGGATAAATGCTAACATGGTGTGTGTGTATGTGTAAGAGATACAGAGGGAAATTACCTAGAAGTGGAAACTATTCGGCTAAAAGAATGCATTAATCATTGAACTTCAGATATTTTCTGCCTTGTGGGAAAATGATGTTTCCTGATCTATTGAAAGTTTTAAAGAAGCTAGAAATATAGATTTTAACTTAAAACTCATACTAATTTTTGAATATTTATAACAAATTCACTTTCTCTAAAATACTCTGGCAGAGAATGGGGTTCCTTCATATTCTGTTGTTCCATAGTATAATACTTTGGACAAAGCTCTATTTCCCCTACTTTATCCTTTTTTAGGAGTGATTACCACATTGCATTGAAAGCTTTTATGTATGAATCAATATCTTGATTATAAAACATCTTAAGGATGGCACTGTACATTATTTAATCCTGCATCATTGAAAACCAGCATAAAGTACAGCATAAAATGTTTCTAATGAAAGCATTAAAAATGATACTTGAAGATTGTTTCAAAGTTAGATGACTTGTACAGCTTAATTTAATCCCCAAAGACCAAGAAATGGCCTTCAATCGAAAGTGTCCAGGGTTAGCAAATCATATGAGGTAAACCTTGATTTCTTCACAGCCCTTGTTGGCAACATAACATTTATTGGTCAACTGGTCCAATAAATTATTCTGGAAAAAATTGTATAAACACATTCTCATTTCAAACAGATTCATACAAAAAGATTTACACACGCTGATACATCAAAGCCTCTCTTTTGCTTCCTTAATCCCAACCCCTCTTTCAAGGACAATCATGATTCATATTTAGACATGTACATCTCAGCTTCTTTTTCTACACATTCATGTGCATGTATGTATGTATCACACTTATACAATACCCAAATGAATCCTTTTACGTATTGTTCTGAAATTGGCTTTTTAATGCCACTTAAAGTGTTGGATTGCTTTCTTTTCCAGTATGTACCTTCTTTTTTGAGATTGCATACTATCTAATACGTCAATATATTTAGAAAATAATTGAATAGTGATAGATATTTAAGATGTCCTGAGTATTCCTCTTACGAATAAACTTGCAATAACAAACATTACACATGCCCTTTATGCACATATGAACTTGTGTATGTGATACATTTCTAGACACATGTTTTTGGCTAAAAGAAGTAAATTCTTAAAAATATTAATTCATTAAATATTAAATTTATTTTACTAGTACCAATTAGTATCCCTTTTAAATATTTTAAAAGTTAATATGTATTGTAAGTAAATTAGAATATCAGTTTTTCTTGCATTCTTATCAACACAGAGATTTTCAGTGCTTACAATTTTTTCCAGCTTAATGAATGAGAACTGATAATTCATTATTGATTTATGTTTCTCTAGATGTTAGTGATTTTAGGTACTATTTTATATTTTTATTTGAAATATCTATTTTCCTTTTTATTAATTACCTGTTGATATTTGTCTAATTATCTGTGGGCTGTCTTATTTTTATTAGCTTTTAATAAATTGAACATATTAATCCATAATTTCATTTTTATTGGCATTTTCAAGCTTTATTTAAGTACAATTGACAAATAAAAATTTTATATATTAAAGTGTACAATATGATGTTTTAATATACGTATACATTGTGAGATGATTGTAACAATAAAGCAAATTAACATTTCCCTTCACCACACATAATTACCTTTTATGTGTGTGTGATGAGAATACTTAATATCTTACCTTAAGTGATACTTAAGATCTCTCTCAACAGATTTCAAATATCCAATAAATTATTAACTATAGTCACTACGCTGTACATTATTAGGTTTCCAGAACTTACTCAACTTATAACCAAAAGTTTGTAGGCTTTGACCATCTCTTCTTTGCCCCAGTCTTCGACACCTAGTTACTACCATTCTATTTCTATAAAGTCCATGTTTTTAGTTTCTATATATAAGTGAGATAATGTGATATAAGTCTCTCTGTGTCTGGTTTACTTCAGTTAGAATAATGTCCTCCAGGTTTATTCATGTTGTCATAAATGACAGGATTTCCTACTTTTAAAGGCTGTGTAATATTCCACTGTGTATATATACAACCTTTCTTTAGCCATTTGTCTATCTGCAGATACTTAGGTTATTTTCATACGTTAGCTATTGTGAATAATGCTGTAATGAACACAAGAGTGGTGTGAGCCACTGTGCCTGGTCAATAGTTCTTTTTAATTTTTAGAGGAACCTCCATAACATTTTCCACAATGACTGTACAAATTTACATTCCCACCACAAGCATTTAAGGGTTACCTTTTCTCCTGGTCAAAACTTGTCATCTTTGAACTTTCTGATAAAAGCCATTCTAACGGGTGTGAGGAGATAATCTAATTGTGGTTATAATTTGCATTTTCCTGATAATTAGTGGTGTTAAGCACCTTCATGTATTCCAGTGGGCTTTCTATATGTCTTTTATGGAAAAATGTCTATTCAGGTCTTTGATCATATTTTAATGATTACTTGTTTTTTATGCTATTGAATTACGTGAATTCCTAATATATCTTAGATTGAAACCTTCTATCAGACATATAGTTTTTAAATATTTTATTTCATTCTGTAGGTTTCCTTTTACTTCATTGATTGTTTACTCTGATATGCAGGAACATTTTTGCTTAATGTAGTGTCCCACTTGTTTACTTTTGCTTTTGCTGTCTGTGCTTTCTGTGTCATATCAAAAAAAAAAAAAAATTCATTGCCAAGACTAATGTCAAGGAGATTTTCCCCTATGCTTTCTTTTAGGAGTTTTATGGTTTCAGGTTCTCTTTGAAGAGTTTCACCTATCTAACCCCCTTGGTTAGATTTATGCTAACTATTTTACCTTTTTGATCCCATGGTAATTGTTTTTCTAATTATTTTTCAGATCATTTGTTATTAATGTAAAGAAACACTGCTAATTTTTGCACGTTAATATTGTGTCCTGCAACTTTAGTGAATCTGTTTATTGATTGTAACAATTTTTGGGGGAAGTCTTTTAGGTTCTATACATATAAAATCATGTTTTCTGCAAATAGAGATAATTGTACTTCTTCCTTTCCAATTTGGATGTGTTTATTTATGTTTCTTGCTTCACAGCTCTGTCTAGAACTTCCAGTGATGTGTTAAATAGAAATAGTGAGAGTGGACATCCTTGCCTTGCTCTTCATCTTAGAGAAAAAGCTTTCAGATTTTAGATTTTTACCACTGAATATGACATTTCCTGTGAGGTTGTCATATATTACCTGTATTGTGTTGAAGTTCATTTTTTCTATTCCTGATTTGTTGAGATATTTTATTATGAAAGATGTCGAATTTTGTCAAATGCTTTTTCTGCATCTATTGAGATGATCATATGATTTTCATACTTCATTCTACTAATGTAATATGCCATATTTATTAATTTGCATATTTTGAACCATATTATCCCAGGAACAAATGCCACTTGCTCATGGTGAGTGATTCTTTTAATGTGCTGTTGAATTTCATTTGCTTGTCCAGTTAACCATCAAACAACACAAGTTTGAACTGTGTGGATCTACTTATACATAGATTTTCTTCTCCCTCTGTCCTCACTGAGACAGAAAGATACCTATTTTTAAAGGCTGTATAACATTCCATTGTGTGTGTGTGTGTGTGTGTGTGTGTATATATACATATATATGTATGTATATACCACATTCCATTGTGTATATATATACCACCAATCCTACCTCTTTCTCTTCCTCTTTTGTCTAATCAATGTTAAGACAATGAAGATGAATATTTTTGTGATGATTTACTTTCACTTAATAGTAAATATGTTTTCCCTTTCTTATGGTTTTCTTAATGCTTTCCTCTAGCTTACTTTATTATAAGAATACAGTATTTAATATAAATATAATATACAAAATATGTGTTAATTGACCTGTTATTGGTAAGACTTCTGATCAAGAGTTGGCTATTAATAGCTAAATTTTAGGGGAGTCAAAAGTTATACATAAATTTTCTACTGTGAAGGATATCAGCACTCCTAACTCTTTCATTGCTTAAGGGTTGGCTGTATTTTGTTCAAAGTTTTGCATACATTTTCGTATAGGGTCCTTGTATGACTTTGGTATTAAGATAATGCTGGCCTTATAAAATAATTTTGAAAGTGTTCTTTCCTCTTCTGTGTTTTGGAAACATTTGAGAAAGATTTGTATTAATTTTTCTTTAATGTTCAATTGTATTCACCAGTGAAGCCATCAGATACTAAGATTTTCTATGTTGGGAGGTTTTTATATTATTGTTACTGATATAATTTTTTACTATCCATCAATTAAGAATTGATATTTCTTCACAATTTAGTCTTAGTAGGTTGTATACATCCAGGAATTTATCCATTTATTCTAGGTTATCCAATTTGTTGCTGCATTATTCTTCATAGTGGTCTCTTATGATCCTTTGTATTCCTGTAGAATCAGTTGTAATGTCTCCTCCATTTCTGATTTTGTCTATTCAGGCTTCTCTCATTTTTTCTTTGTCATTCTAATTAAAGGTTTGTCAACTTTATCATTTTTTAAAAAACAGTTCTTTTGTTGATCTTTTCAATTGATTTTCTACTTTTTATTTCTTTATTTCTGCTCTGATCTTTTCATTTACTTTCTTGTACTTTGTCTTTTGTTTGTTCTTTTTCAAGTTGCTTGTAGTATAAAGTTAGGTTGTATATTTTAGATTTTTTTTTCCTTTTTGTAGGCATTCATCACTTTACACTTTCCTTTTAGAACTTCTTTTCTAGCCTCCCGTAAGTTTCAGTATGTTGTTTTTCCATTTTCATTTGTCTGAAGATTTTTTAAAGTCCCTTTTGATTTTATTTTGATCCATTGTTTGTTTAGGAGCATGCTATTTAGTTTCTGTTCATATGTGAATTTTCTAGTATTTATTTATTTTTCAGTAATAGATTTCTGGAGTCATACAATTGTGTGGTTGGAAATGATGCTGGAAATAATTTCGATCTTCCTAAATTTGTTAAGGATTGTTTTGTGTCCTAACCTATGATCTCTCCTGGATAATGTTTCACGTGTGCTAGAGGAGAATGTATATTCTGCTACTATCGGATAAAATGTTATAGACATGTCTTTTAGATCCATTTGGTCTAACATGTAGTTCAATTCCAATGTTGTCTGATTGATTTATGTCCGATCTATCAATTCTTGAAAGCAGGGTATTGAAGTTTCCTACCAATATTATATTGTTGTCTATTTCTCCCATCAGATTAGATAATATCTGGTCTACATATATAGGTACTCTGATGTTGGATGCATATATACATTTAAATTTTTCTATCATCTTGATGAATTGACTCTTTTATCATTATGTAACGACCTTATTCTTTGTCCCTTGTCACAGTTTTTGATTTAAAGTGTATTTTCTCTGATATAACTATAGGTACCCCTGCTCTCCTTTGGTTTTCATTTGCATGGATTATCTGTTTATATCACTTCACTTTCAGTCTATATATGTTTTTAAAGCTGAAATTTGTGAGGTTATTAATTGGTCTAATTTCAATATTGTTTTATCTCAAGGAATAGGCATCCCTGAAAAGAGGAAGAGACATGAGGATTGGCCATTTGGTGGACCAGTCAGAATACAAACAACATTTATCAATTCAGTTTGTCATTTTATATTGGTTCATGGGGCCCCGAAACAATTACAATAATAATGTCAAAGATCACTGATCACAGAGCACCATAAAAGATATAATAATGAAGAAGAGTTTGAAATATTGTGAGAATTGTCATCATGCGACACAGAGACAAGAAGTGAGCACATGCTTTTGGAAAAATGGTACTGACAGACTTGCTCAATGCAGGATTGCCACAAACCTTCAATTTGTAATTGTAAAATGCAATAAGATGAGATATGCCTATAATTATTGAGAAATAATTATGAAGAGATGATCTCCTAATGAATTGGTAAATTTTAATTATCAATTTCAATATAGTTTAATTAATTTTTATTTTAAATTTCTTTCATAAATTTATTGAGAGAAAATAGAAATATATTCTGTATTAAACTTTTAAGTGTTCAAATCATGTTGTTAGGGTAAAAAAGTAAATTCAGTTCTGGAGCACTTCACTTTCACGTAAGTTATGTAGATTGTTGAATGTTCATTCAGCTACTAAAAGAAACTACAATATATGAATTTATTACAATACTCATATACTAAAATCATAAGAAAGCTGTAAAAATCATGACTAATGGAATAAAATTCCAGAGAGGAGAGAATCATTCAGGGGTGAATTGAGGATCCCAGCAATTTTTATTCTGGTAGTACATACTAATTTTTAGTGTAGGTTAGAGCCTGAGAACTGTGACTCGTTCTAGGAAGAGGAATCTTCCTAGAGAAAGAGTAACCAGCAGATCTTTCGCAAGTTATGCAAAGCTAGAATGCGAAAGAGCAAGAGTGGGGAGAGCCCCTATATTGCTCTGCACCCACTTAAAAATTACTTTGTTGTAAGGCTGCAAACTTTGAATGTCAGGGTAAATTTTGTAGGAGTGTACTGGTGGTTATTTAAAAAAAAGTTTTTTTCATGGGGAATAGGCCAGCTAGTGGGTAAAACTCAGGTTTGGCTCTGGCAGAAAGCTTCATGACCTAGAAAGCAGAGCAAACCAGAGGTAAGATGACTTTACTGAAATCATAATCTAATTTGGATTGAGGTCAACAGCCCTCACATTCTCTGCCTAACAGAGATAAGAATTAACCCTGTCTGGTTGAGGTTTACACAATCTGGAGTATCTATGGTTACTTTTACACAATCCAAACACAAAACTTGCAAAATATCAAGACTATATGACCAATAATAATTTTAAGGAATTGACATTAGAACAAGAACATGGATGTCCGCATGAACAGAACTGGACTTTAAGATGATTATGATAACTATATTAATGAAATAGATTAAAAATGGGATAAAGACATAAAATAATGAAAAAATTTTCAATTAAAAACTGGGACATATAAAAACAAATTAAGTGGACATTTTAAACTAAATAAAATATCTGAAATTAAGAACTTCAGTGGTTGAATTCAATAGCATGTTAGCCAGAGAAGATTTAGTGAATTAAAAAACAGATAAATAAAAAAATGCAAAACTGATGTTCAGAGAGAAAAATTCAGAGAAAATTGGTGAAAGACACGTGGAACAAACTCAATAAGTCTGGTAGTTGCATAAATCTATTCTCACAGGGAGAAAAGAGAGCAAATTTGGCAACAGAAATAGTGAAGATGTAATGACTGAAAATTTTCCAAAATTGATGGATGACATTAATCCAGACTCAAGAAGTTCAACAAACTCCAAGCAATATATATCCAAGTTACAGTGTAGGAATCCAAAGAGAAAATCTTAATACCAGCCAAGCAAAAAAGACAAATTACATTCAAAGAAGCAGGGATACTGAAACTAAACATAAAAATAATAAAAGCTAGAAAATGAGGACATGGCCTTTTGAAAAGTGCTAAAACAATATAACTTAGAATTCTATATCCAGTGGAAAAATATTTTATGTATAAAAAGCCAAAAGAAAAATGTTTTTAGAGAAAAGATCAATTAAATATGGTTTTTAAAAAATCTGTTAGAAAGGAGGCTGAAAATCAATATTTACACATCCATCTCAAGAAATTAGAGAAAAACTAATTCAAATCTCAAACATATACAATCTATAAAAATATTAATTTAATTCATAAGTACCTACAAACTGATCAATAAAAAAGAAAGAAAAAACAGTTGTCAGTATTAGGAATACAAAATAAATCATCACTAGTATCATTCAAGCATCAAATAAATTAATATTATTAACAACCTAATGCCAATTACTTTAGAAAATTGTATGAAAAGGATATGTTTGAGGAAAAATCTATAGCCTAAATTGATAGAAGAAATTGAAAATCTTAATAATCTCATATCTATGAAAGAACTTAATCTATCATTAGAAACATTCCAAGAAAGAAAACTCCAGATCCATATAACCTTATCAGTGAGCTCTTCCAAATATTTAAGGGAATAACACCACTATTAAACAAACTAATTCAGAGTAGGAAAAAAAAAGAGATAACACTTTCCAACCCATATTTTATAAGACTCAGGAAAACCCAATAAGAAAACTTCACAAAACATTAAAGGAAAGGAAAATTACAGACTAATTTCTTTTAGTCACATAAATGCAACAATCCTAAATCCAATCCTAGAAAATCAAATCCACCAACATATAAATAGGATAATATATCACGAAAAGTGTGGTTTATTCTAGGAATATAAGATGGGTTTAACATTTGGAAAAATGCATAAATATGTTCTCCAAAAGATGTGCACATGAATATTCATAGCAACAGTATTCATAAAGCCAACCTCAAAACTACTCAAAGGCCTATTAACAGTTGAATGGATAAATAAATTTTGGTGTAGTCATACAATGCAATACTATACAGCAATGAGAATGAACAAAATGTAGCTACTCACAAACATAGTATTGAGGGAAACAAGCCAGAATGAAAAAAGTAACTATTTAATATGCAATTTGCATAGAGTACAAAAATTAGCATCCATGATGTTAAAAGTTTGGCTAATGGCTTCCCTGGGGTGGAAGTAAGATCATGATTAGAAGGGAGTATGAAGGGCTTCTATATGTTGGTGTATGGGTGAGTTCCATTTGTAAAATGAATCAAACTGTACACTGAGGCTATATGCACTTATCTGTATGTGCATTCACGTCAAACTAAATTAAGGAATGAGTGTGTTCTAAATTGGAAGACTGGCTCATGTGATAATGCCTCATTTCAGCAGTGTATGGCTAAAAAAATATTTAGTTTCCTCCACTGCCCCTGCCACCCATCGTGTTTGTTATTTTAGTGACAATGCTCTACAGAACAGGGGGTGTGGGATGAGAGTGTAGTATTTGAAGTAAAGGACATTATGTTCACGATTCATTTATCTTATCTAAATATATAAAGTACTGCCTTTATTTTTCACAAATGATTATAGGTTTACATTTTATGCAGGTAGAATTATTTGCTGTAGGATGAAACAGAAGTTATCCATTGATCAAAAGCAAGAAAATAAAAAAATACGGCTGGGGAAAAAATCCTCTCTAACAAATCCATCAGAGAAGTAGTTTAACTCTGAACACCATCATTTACAGAATCAATCTTATAATTTTCTCTTTTGGCAGATTTTCAAAGTTTTCAAAATATAGCTGATTCTATAAATTAAGTCCCACAGCTGTGGTGCTGAGTGAATTTTCTAATTTCCTAGTAGGAGAATCAATCTGCATAATTACTTTCTGAAACAATGGTGTGTATTTCCCCTGTTAATATCTGCTTAAAAGGGAATATTCTTTGATCTGTGACTTATGAGGGAAAAAGATAATGAAGTTAAATATGGTCAATTCAAATGGACACATATTTAAAAGCATCTAAAGTATGCTGAGTCCAAGCATTAGAGATGCGGTAATGTTAATAGTGGCTACCAATTTCTAAATAAATTCATTAAAGCAAAGAATAATAATTGAAATAATAATTTAAATTGAAACAATAATTTAAGTACAGAATGTGCAGGTAAAGAAGAAGCAAGGATTTATGCTCATAGTGTAAAGTGGGAAACATGAGACCAACCAGGAAATGCATTAACATACATTTCTCTGCCAGAAAAACTAAGAGTAGCCCTTCTAAAACAAATGGCATTTTGAAAAGTAGTATGATTTTATGGAAATATAAAAATGATAGTATTGACCAATGAAATTGGTAGTTGGGAATAGTTTGTGAGAAAAATTTGGCTTTTAAGTGTCATCTTTAGGCAACAGGTACCTAAGCAAGAGTTTCAAGGGCAGAGCAATAATTAGATTTGTCTTTTAGTAAGATAAGTATGGCAATAAATTCAAAAAACAGGTTTTAGATGGTGAGGAGCTGATCAAGAAGAATGGAAGTGGATTTAAAGAGAGAACTCAAAATGCACACTAACGTTAAACATCAAGTGAAATTTGGATGTCACGTTATCCACTGTATTCTTATTTTTGTGTGTTTGTTGTTTTAACTTGCTTTAATGGCCTATAAGTTATGGAATCCTAATTTTAGATCTGTGAGTAAAACTATCTGGAAATCATTTCAGTATAGCTGTGATATTCTCTATAAATGAAACATTTCAATCACTGGTGTATTTGATGTGTTTTGTAACCATCCACATGAGAACTCTGTCCACATCTGCAGATCATCATGGGTGTACATTCCTAAGCTTCCCAAAGTATTGATCCCTCACTTTGCATCTCACAATAATGGAAGACATGCATACACCTTGAAAAGCACTCACCATTACTCTCTTGGCTCATTACTCTTATCCACTGGACAGTAAAAGTAATCTATTAAAATCATATGTAAAACCACTGCTTCCCTCTTACACTAGACATTTTAATGCAGTGATATAACATCATTTAACTGGAAATACTAGAACTCACTGCATTCTAAGATAGAACAGCTGAAACAAATATAACTTAAAATAACAGTGTATTAGTTGTGCTTCTGTCTTAGACTATGTGGTCAGTATCCAAGAAACTAGCACAAAAAATGGTGACATGTTTGAGAGTCAGTACACAACATGAAGGACTGAACCAACTGGCAGGACCTATATCCTTTAACATATCAGAAGACTTTTTGTCTTACTAATTAGAAGTAGCTTTGAGTTCTTCCACAAATTGGCCAAGCTAAACCTACTCCAATGTTTATATTATTATTTTCTCCCTGAGCTTAAGTTAGTAAGGTCTGGTAGTTGATTTACTAAACTTCATGGGAGCAATTTTGTCACAGTGAAGTAGAATATCATGCTGGGGTATGAAAATCAGAATTTCATAACCGTCTATCCAGGACTGTGGTTAAGTCACTGGCTTTTCTGATCCTGAGGCTTGCCATTTACATATGTCTTTCCCATTTCTGAACCATTTTTATCCAGGAATTTCTGCAAGGGGTAATGTGGTTATTAGTAAGATTTTTGAGATTTTTTAAAATAAAAGCTTTAGTATGTGAAACGCTATTGTTTACTTAAATCAGAGAGACAAGGGAAAGGTTCTAATTTAAGAAATTACCAGCAAATAATACCAAGAAAGCTTCAAAGAGCAAACATCTAGAAAACAATATTAGTGCAGCATATTTTTATTTCCATTTTTATTCTTGCTTTTGTATAGGCAGCAGTAAAAACTAGCTCTAGCAAGAGTAACCTCCCTTAGAAATTATCACTTTTGCAAAACAAGAAAGTTTCATCTAGATAATTAAAAAAGTCATCAGAGAGTTGGGTTTTGGTAATGATAAACATTAAACATTGAAGACTAATTTCTTTGGTCCATTTTGTACTTTTTTTCACAGAATTACAGCAAAAAAATGCTTTATTTTTCTAATTCTCATTGAAATCTTTCCTACAAAGATAACCTCCTTTCAAGTCACTCTTGAAATATTAGTTTAATTGCCTCAAATAATTGAGCTGTTTTGCATATACAGATAGCATATTATTATTTGGCTATGATGTAGCTTCCATCCTTTGTAGAAAAAAATTATTATAATCTAACTGTAAAAGATTAGATAAATTAGTGCTAGATCCAAATATTAAAATCAAGGCCCTATTAATACTTTCTAGATCAAATATTAGCCTGCTAGATATTAATTACTTTTCCGATGCTTAATATATCTAGAAATTCATGACACTGTTTGCTTTTCCTCTCTGCTCTGCCACGTTATCCACTGTTGTATTTACTATCACTGACAATGGAGTTTGGTAAGCTGTGCATTCCTTATGCCACTCTGCTGGATTGGCTGTTTAGTTTCTTTTTTAAAATGCAAGAAAACTGAAAGCACAGAAAAAGATAACATAAAATTGACCTCAGCCTAGTAACATGCTATGCAGTTGAGTTATATTCTAGAATTGCTGCCTGTACTCAAATTCTTTTGACCTACAAATTGTCAAAGAAGAGATAACACACTGCCTACACTGTTGATTTTATTCATCATAATTTTTGCTTTAACATCCCAAATGCCCAACACATTATAAATCATTTATTGTGCCTGATACTAATCAATATGCCATGGACAAAAGTTAAAAAATAGTATCATTGGTGACACAGTGATGATGATGATGATGATGATGATGATGATGATGACGATAATGATGACTATGAAGGTCACCTTATGTTATGAAAAGGGCTTTCTGCAAGGGATCAGTCTAGTTACCAAGTGTTTCTAGAAATTGAGCATGCACCAAAGAATTTAGCAAGTTACCAAAGAAAAAAATCTGGTGTAGAAATGGTATAAGTTGCAGTACAATTTATGTAATGAATTATAACTTAAATATTAATTTTATGGTACATAATTTAACTCTTTGCAGCTGCTCCTAAATTTTTAAGTGTCCTTCAGGTGCCTGCAAGTAGCACTACTTCAGAAATGGAATGAGGTAGGGTTCTTTTGTTTTGGTATCCTGTCACAATAGCTTTCACCTGCCATCAACAACATGGGCCTACAAATAAAAAGATGGCAGTACCTGGAAGCCAGTTGATGATGTGTTTTTGAACCTTGAATAAGCTGCTTATTTTGAAGAGCTGCTGCCAATATCTCTTCCCACCACCAAGCTGTCAGGAGCATTCTGTAGCTGTGCTTAGGATAGTACAGTTGTGGACATGTCTGCCTGGGTGTTTGGATGATGAGACCACAGGCCTCTGTGCAACTTCAGTAGGAGATCTAGAAGACAGTCCTGCCTTGGTCAGTGTTAAATACACATTAATGGTTAGGTTTGTTTTTTAAGGAGAAAGAAGCAAACAAAAAAGGAAGAAAGGAAAAAAGGAAGAAGTGGGGGGGGGAGAAGGAAGGATGGAGGAAAGGAAGGATGGAAAGAAGGAAAGATGGAGGAAAGGAAGGGTGGAAAGAAGGAAGGAAGGGAGGAAAGAAGGAAGGAAGGAAGAGAGTGAGGGAGGGAGGGAGGGAGAGAGGGACATTACATGACTGTATTATTTTCCTGATTAAAGTAAATTCAGACGATCATTCCAAAGCAGTGTAGCTCAGTAGAAATACAATGCAAACCACATATGTAATTGAAATTTTTCTAGTAGTCACATTTAAAAAGTAAAAAAAAAAGTGGGTGGGTGAAATATTTTAATAATATATTTTAGTGAACCCAATATATTACTTCAATATGTAATCAGTAAAAAAACACTATTGATGAGATATTTTACATTTCTGCGCTGCATCTTTGATCTGATATGTATTTTACACTTGGGGCACATTTCAATTCAGGCTAATCATGTTTCAAGTGCTTAATTGCCACCTGCGGCCAATGACTACTTAATATATTGGACAGTGCAGCTCTAGAACGTCTTACAAGATCAGGCTGAAGCTGATTTCCAGCTGAGACCACATCATTGTTTGGCTCCTATCCCTGTCTTATCCTTCTTTTCTCACCCATTTCTCCCCAAATACATCACTTGTACAGGAATCCTTATCTCAGACTTTGCTTCTGAGGAAATTGACCTAAGCAAATGCTTAATAAAATGTAGCATTTCTCATTTAATAATGAATCAGACAGGTTTCTTCTTGATATTACCTCCTCCTTACCATGCCTCCTGTCTCTTTTACCCTCAAAGTCTACCTATCTCTCTATATCCCAACTGATTTGAAAAATGAATATTCTGTAGAAACTTGTGGAGCCAGCAGCGGTAACTTCTTAGTATCTACTGACATTTTAACCACTTGGTGTGGTAACAGACTACAAAAACTCCTGATCTGGAGTTTGTTTTTTAATCTGGGGACTAATACATGTGCAAAGTGTTTGCAGCACTTCTGTCTATGGAGTGGGCTTTCCATGTTCTTAGTTTCCCAAAATGGGACCCCAGCATTAGGGATAAACGCATTCAGGTAAAATGTCAAAACAAAAGCCATTTTCAAAAGATGTGTCCAAAAAAGAGAGAGAGTTTGACAATTGCCGGTAAGATGTATTGAATATATATTTTAGTTTGTTTCTTTTTAATATCTCTCATTCAAATTCTATTAAAAAACAACAAGCATTTGGTCTCTCTTATCTTTTGGGAGTAATTTTTTTAAAGACCTTTACAAGGTGCTGTTCTTTTTATGTACCCCAAGCATAGTGATGGATGGATTGCTAGCTGTTCTCAAGATGGCAGAAAATTGACTATCAAGGACAAATGGTATGCATCCTCAGGCAGCACTGACTCTGGAAAAACATTGAAGTTGTCTCTGTGTGAAGTAGCTATGCATTTTTGCTTTATTGTATGTTTTTGCTTGCTTTTTGTCTGTTTCTTTTTTTTCAGTTTGAGCAGAAGCACGGAACTCTGCAGACTGGCAAGTTGGTAAGGATATTAATTGCATTTTAACATCAGTTCAGTTCAAAAAAGATTGAAAGTAGAGAGAAAAGAAAATCTTTCAACAATCAGTGAATTAAACTCCAAATAGTTTTGCAGTTTGTTCCAATCCATTCTCATTCATGGTGGACCTCAAGTGACCTTTTTCTAGGAAATTCTTTAAACTTGTTCACAACGAGAGAGAAGAAAGTTGGTGAATGCAAATTCTTCTGTTTCATCAGTTAGCACAATCAATCAATAGAGGATAAAGATGAAAATATAAAAAAGAAAAAAGAAGCTGTATTAAAGCAAGCCAAATTGTTAAGTGAGAGGTAGAATATTGTTATGAATGAGTATTGGAATTAGAAGAGTTGGGTTATAGTTATAATATGTGACCTTGAGGAAAACACTGCACCTCTTAAAGCCACAGCTTTTATCTTTAAGTGGGGTGATTGGATTAAATGGTTGTTAAGCTTCCCATCAGTACTGTACTATGGTTCTATGGTTCCAAGCAGCTTATATAAAGATACTTTAAATTGTGCTGCTTGCTTTATGCTGATTGCAAGCATATTTCTGGGTCAATGGGTATGGTGGAAAGAGTTTTGGGAGCAGATAAATTTAAGTTTAAATTCTACACCTACCACTTAACTACTACTAGCTCATCTGAGAAACAGAGATAATAATACCTACTTCTCAGAGTTTTGTGGATGTCCTTGAACAATGTCTGGAACAAAATAGCTTTGACAAAAAAAAACTTTCCTTTCTTTTCAGCTATTGGGAGGATATCTTTCTGACACATCTTCCCTGTATTCTAGAAAAATAGCCCTTAACTGGAAACTGACTTTTCCCTAAGCATATGCAATGCATCTGGGTAGAAGAAGGGAGACTGGGAATTGTTATACTCCCGGGAAACAACTTCTGGTGCTCCAGGGGAAACCCACACCTTATTAAAGGTCATCCTACAAGACCAAATGAACGCAAGGGGACCATATTGCTGTTCAAATAAATAGCAGAGAAATACAAGTAAATGTTTCCTGAGAATCAACATATAACAAAAAAGACCCAGAGAAATAATGCAGAGCATTGCATGGGAGGGGCAAGAGAGAGAAGGGGAAACTGACTTGTGGATCTGTCTGACTCTACTGCAGGAATCTTAGCAGTTTTTCATGTGGGATCAGGGCACAAGTGACTTTCATCAAGGTTGAAACTGGCAGAAGAAAAAGCTTGGGACTTATCCATATTGAAATTGCAAAAAGAATACTCCTTTACATTTCTCGTAATTTAAAATAAAGTCGCTGCCACTGTGGTCCATCTCCCCTTGCAATTTTCTAGTAGATTAAAAAGCACATCAGGTTGTGATGGTTAAGCTATTTGCATGAATTTTCCATATAGTTGAAGGTATTTCATATGTCAAATTATCATTCTATCTAATATTTTCTGTTTAATGTTTTCATTAACATGATTTTTGATTTCAGCAATTTGCATATGCATATTGTCTCATTATCTTAATATAATACTATTTGGAAAGACTGATTCCTAAATAGATGGTGTGAATACAATTACCCTGATGAGGTCTTGCTTAAATTATCAGAAAACTTTCAAAACGTGTTTATATTCTGGCTTATATAAATTAATCATTAAAACAAGAATTAAGGATTTATCATTATATTCTGATTTGTATTAATTAATCATTAAAACAAGAATTAAGGATTTATCAGAGAGGTTGTATGGGTTCTTAAATTGGTTTTCTTTTATTCCTTTTACACATGTATCCCCGATCTTGCTCTGTTAACCGTGTGTTATGTCTAGACTCCTAATGCACTGTCAGAGAAGAGAGTATAGCAAAAGAAGCCTGGTATTTAGAAGAATTACTTTAAGGTAGAAAAAGGTAGAGTACGTTATTTGTTTTTAAGAAAAGTATATTTTTACAAAACATATAAATATTAAACATAATTTCATTATTTTTAGTGAAAGTTAGTGATAAGCACTTCACTTTACATGTGAGTCTTAGCTCAGATACCTTATATATGTTTTCAACTGCTTGAGTAACAACCATCAATGATGACCAAAGAAACATAGGGTAGCTATCATCTCATATAATAATTCATTCATGTATCCACTCATTCAGGAAGACATTTACTGATCACATGCTTTATGCCAGGCATAGAGCCAGAAGACAGGTGTGTAATGATAGTGATGACACAGCCCATCCCTTCAGATACCTTCCCCTAGCTTAGCAAGACAGACAAAAAATGAGCAATTATCATTGACTTTGCATGGCCCAGAGTTGATGAGCAAGTTTCCTGCTAAGTAACCGTGCTCTCCTAGTCATAATTAATATGCCTTTTTCCCCTACCAAATACACACAGATACTTAGGCCTTAAAATGCATTATGTTCAGAAAGATATGAATATGTTGCATTCTCATTGAGATTTGTGTCTTATATAAGTTGTATCCCACCGAGTGCTGTTTCTATTCTATAAAAATACTACACAAATTTAAAGAAAGAAATGGATAAAGAGAGAGTGCAAGGGAAGAGGGAGAATTATTCTACCATTATATACAGTTTGAGTATATAGAGCTTGGAGTCAGAAACATTGTTTATTGAATTCCCTGTCATCAATTTCTAATCGTGTGACCTTGAACAAAAGCATTTAACCTTTCAGAAAGTCATTTTCTTATTCATACTATGAGGATGAGCATACCTATACTGCAGGGTGTCTGTAAGGTTTGGAGATGTGTCATATGCATGAATTCTGGCAGAGTATATACCGTTGAGATACAATAGATGCAGGAATCTTACATAGAAAATGTACAATTCAGCATGTGTATCAGCATTTGACTGCTTAAACCATAAAACTGAGTTAGGATCCCAGTCTCTCTCCCCTTGAAAAGCATGCTTAGACCTCTATGTCTATGCAAATCCTATTGAAATTTCAAAAGCCAGCTTCAGCTCCATTCCCTCATGGAAGATATCCTTTCATGCCCCAGTACTCCTTGAGCTCCTCTTTTCTGAACATCCCAAAATCAGCAGCACATCATTGTAAGAGGAATAAATCCATGCCCAGGGAGTTCAGGGTGATGAACTTAACAGAAGAAACAGGAACTCGACCCCCGATGATTATTTGCTAAGAGAGTGAAGTTATTAACCACCTTGAGCTTTAGTTAGTTTCCTTGTTTTTTATCTCTGAGTTTCTGGGTTTCTCTGTGACAGGGATAGAATCCCTATAAGGATTCAATGAACAATTGAAAGTCTAGTGCAGAATCGGCCCCATAGCATGGATTCCACAAATCCTTGTTTCTTTTGTGTATTCCTTCCATAGAGATCTTGTGACAAATTACCATAAACTGGGTGGCTTAAAACCACAGAAGTCTTATTCTGATACAGTTTGGGTGGCTGGAAGTCTGAAATCAAGGTGTCAGCAGGTTTGGTTCCTTCAGGAAGTTCTGAGGGGGAATTTTTTCCATGTCTCTCTCCTAGCTTCTAGTTGCCAGCAAACCTTGGCATTTTTTGGATTGTAGCTGACTCACTCCGATCTCTGACTCTGTGTCACATGACATTCTCCCTTGGGTACCTGTGTGTACCCTTTGTGTCTAAGCTTTCTCCCAATTCTCTTATAAATATACCCATCATTGATTTCAGGGCCTACCTTAACCAAGTATGATCTCATTTTAATTTAACTAATTATATCTGCAAAGATTTTATTTCCAAATAAGGGTGCATTGGGATTCCTGATGGACATGACTTTGATGTGAAGGGGACACTATCCAACCCACTTTCTTTCTACTTTTGTATTCCCTCATAGCATCTGACATGATGTTGAACATGTCACAAGTGTAAACAGGTAGAACTTAAGTTAATAAGCCAGAGCCTTCCTAAGAAATCCTTGACTTCATAGCCAAGGACTACATTTATTAAGCCTTAAATATACTCTCTGAAAAATTCAACCCTATTGTTCACAAACAAGAATGAACTATTAGCACAGCAAGGCTAAAAGCATATTTCAAGATACATACCCTAGTTACTATTAGTAACAACTAAGTAACAGCATGAATGCAAGAGCCAGGAACATTTTCTGTTTAAAGTGCGTATGAACACCTGAGTTTTTCTTATGCTGGGAAAATGTGTTTAAAATTTAGAACTGTATCCACATGTGTGCAGTAATGATTTTTAAAAATTAATTAGATTTATTTATACTCATGTCTCGATACCTACACTTTAGTGATATGTTTGCCCATGATTTTGGTGGTGTCCTTTCAAAAGATGAAAGGTGTGAATTAGAGGACTGAGTTAATTAAGTTAATCATATATTCTCTATCAAAAATAATGGGTCCATCTAGACATTTATTTTACCATTATCTGTGAAGGTGTAGGAGTGTTTGAATATCTAACCTTCTTTTGAGAATTGCATAGACACACTTTTGGCAAAATGGTCTTTGCACAAGCTGCTTGAGGTTTAACTGTCCCTCTCACATTTATCTTCCGAACCACCACCACTATTCCTTAACATTGTAGTAGAAAATCCTAATATCAATGTTTAAAATAATATGCACAGATAATAAACAACATATTGTGACTGAAAGTTTATTATTAAATAAGGGAATTAACCTTTAAACTTACTCTAGCAAAAAAAAAAAATCCATGAGTGTTTTTCAAATAGGATTAATAGAATCATCTTTAGGGACTCCTCATAGAGTTCAAGGTTTTACTTCTGGGATAAAATTTATATAATTTTGGTATGCCAAGCAAAATATTTCATAATATGTTTCTAATTTGACATTTGCCTGCCTATTGCCACCTACTAAAGCTTTCATAATTATTCCTTCCTGAAAACTAATAGACCTTGACTATTCTTTAAAAATATCAGGCTCTCTGACTTTATACTTTTGCACGTACTGATTTTTCAAACTAGAATGTTTTCTCTTCCTTTGGGTTATCTGTTATGTGCACTAAAAATGTATATAAAATGTATGTCACTCCAGGAAAAAAATATATAAATAAAAATTGCTGTATTTCATCTTACCTTATTTATGTAAAAATTAATTATAATTCTTGTTTATAAACCACAAAAATGATCTTTATTATATAACTAAATAAGAAATGACTAGGAAGGTGGCTGCAGATATGGAAGGAAGGGCTCTAGGTCGGCTATTCTGCCATGCTATTTCATTGGCTGCATTCTCAGGGTATACGACTCCCAGGTCCATCCAGGCATATCTAGTAGAAGAAAATACATCATGTTTCTCTTGTGCCTCTTTTATAGGAGAGAAAATAAAACTTTCCCAGAGCTCACAGCAAAGGCTCCATAATATGCCTGTAAATAAAATTCTGTCTTATGATCCCCACTGCGGAACCAAACACCAGAATTGTCAGGATTCACATTGTCTAATTATTTGAGGTGAATAGCTGTTGAGGTTCTACTATATTACCACTTTTAGAGCCCAGAATATCCTGAAAATAAGGACAGAATAAATCCCAGTACATTTACTATAATCTTTAAATTTCAAAATCCAGATCCAGGGATATTTTATGGTCTTTTGGGACAAGTTCCTAGTTGTGAGAAACAAGGCAAGGGCTTAATTTGAATATCTTATTAATTGTGTAATATTAAGCAACTAATTTTGCACCACCAGAAACTTGTGCCTTTGTGTTTATAATAAAGGGTTCTGGCAAAAAGCTATGTTCTCTATGGGTTGTCTGTGTGTTGTGTGTGTCTGTGTGTGTGTTTTCTATGATTCTATTAGGTTGGCACAAAAGTAATTGCAGCTTTTGCAAAAAAATAATTTTGCACCAACCCAATACATCTATATCTATGTTAAAATTGAAAACTCCAGTGCATTTATGCTGCTATAGAAATATGCTTAGCAGCTTTAAATAAATCAGGATAAATATGAAAAAGATTAATATGCTGAAGACAGGACTGATAATACGGTTCACATTTCTCATTTTACTTTTCATTTCGTTGCTCTTCATTTTGCTATATATGAGCCTATACAATTATCACTTGGCCCTTGTCTGTCTGTGGTGATCTTTTAAAGAAGCTCCTGAAATGAAAGAATTACTTCATTTCTGTGGTATCCATTATAGTAGCCACTAGCCAAACATAAATACTGAGCACTGGAAATCAGGCTAGTGTCAACGTGAAACTGAATTTTTAATTTTATTTTGTTTAAACAATGACATAGTGCCAGTGTCTACCATATTGGACAGAGGGATCTCAACTTCCATTTTTGTCTCAATTTTTACTATCTACTTCAGCTATAATTAGCTATAATCAGTTCCCACAGTTTCCAAACAATGTCATGTTTAATGTGCCTTTTCACAATCACCTGGTTTGCTTCAATGAAAGCCCTTACCTTTTAAACCACTTGAAAAACTTAGTTCTTTTATAAAATCTAATTTCACCTTCCATTTAACCTATTAATTCTTAATCTCTTCCTCTTTGAAGTTTCATGGTAGTGTTCATTAGTAGTTTACTGCTTATAATTATTTTAGGTGAAAATATTATCACTGACCATTGTTACTCATCTCAACGTTCTTGCAAATAAATGCAGCTTTTGTTAGTGTTGTTTTTAACAATAGCATCACTTTTACAGTATTCATTGATATTACAATTTCTAATAAGGAAATGTCAGTATTTGTTTGTAGGTTTAGGACCATATTATCTGGGAATCCATAGGGACAGTGGAAATAGCTTTGCAAAATTCACTAATAATAAATAAGTTCACCTAAGTTAGATTAATGAAAAAGAAAAAAAGGAAAATTGACTGTTGCTGTTATAACTACAAAAGGACAGAAAAGAGGTTTTGTGGAGAAGAAGCATAAAACACGGGCCATTAACAAGAAATGTTGTGTAAAGATATTAAATGACAATTACCCTAAATAGTGCTACACTGTCTCTGTCCAGCTGATGCTGGAATATTCTGGAAAGATCACTGAAGCCCCAGCATCAGCTCAACATTTGTTTTTGAGATAATTGGTATATTGAAAAGCAGAAAAATGTTTAGACTCTGTGATCTTGGGGAAGTTCTTTAACTATTTTGAAGTTTTCTTAATTATAAAGTTATCTAGATCACAGAGAATCACAGGAGATAATACATGTAAATTTTGTTTTGAATAATAAAAATACTGCCTTTATAAGTATTACCATGATTATTGTTATTATTATGATTTTCTGGTCAATTTGTTCTATTACAATTTCTGAAAACCTATCCTTTATCTTACATGTGTTAGGTACAAAGAATGTCATCTTTTCCAGAAAGTTTAGTTTAGTAGACATATAAAGATTTAAATTCATGAAACATATCTAACAAGTTTCCAGATAACCATAGTAAAAAATAAAGTGTTTAGTTTCTAACAACTTGAAGAATGAATCAATTTTATGTAAAAGTTAAGTACAATATTCTAGAGTATTTTTAATACTTCTCAAAAAATATGATAATTATGCTTCAATTTCTCTTTCTATGCAAATATAATCTTCAAATAATTGTTGTTCACAGCATATTCCTCATTTCCAAAGTACATAAACTTTGTTCATTCCTCTCAGATGCCACTCTAACTTCTCCATTATCTCTCCTCCAGATTACAGATTTTTGAAGGATTTCTCGTTCTCCCAGGATTTCTTTTTGGATCTATTTTCCCTGATGTTTACTGGGTGGAATTTACTTTCCAAAATTCATATATGTCACCATTTTCCTCTATAAACACTTCTATCACTTCTTAAAGGACTACTAATGTTTCCTTTAGTAGTTTCTTAACTGCTTATATGTTTCTTAACTGGCTTTATGTTTCTTCACCTCACTTCCAAATTCATGCCTACAACTCTCCAACTAACCAGTTCAACTTATCCAAATATTGCCCTTTTCCCATGAATAGAGTTCTTGGGAGTCATTTGGGTAACTACTCCCTCTTCAAGAGCATTCTTTACTACCTTTTTTGACTGATGATCTTTTATCATCAAGACATAAATGAATATAACCTCAGTTATGTTACTCCATCTTAAAAAAGGACTAACTTATCAGTCTTGCAAGATTCTTCTTAATGTGCTGTTAGTTCTTAATATTGAATACTTTCCAGTGGTCTTTCCATTTACAAATCATTGCAAAACTCCCTGTCAGGTCCTCAAGGACTTAAGCTATAATAACACAAAACAGTACACTTGGTATTTGGAAGCAGAAGTTTGTAATGGGGGTACCCTCAAACTTTCCCTTTATACTTGTTCTGGCTAATCATAATTTAAGCCATTATTAGGCCTCTATAAGATGCCAAAAGATTTCTCTACAAATGTTTCCCAGAGGAAAACTAAAAAGTTGATCCAAGATAACAATTCTATTTTTATTCCTACGAAGTATAGGATAAAGCAGTGAATAGCATCATCCCATAGTTTTAGTGTTCAGTAATTTGAATTTTAAAAAGTAATATGTTAAATTTCAACTAAAGTTTGACCCACTACTTCTCAAGTAGGATCAATAAAATAAAGGCAGATTTAGAGTTTTATATCAAACCCTATTTGAGTATGACTGTGAAATAAAAGATAGAATTGAATATTTTTTTACAGAGTTAGAAAACCTGTACTTCTCTTCAAAGGCTTATAACTTAAAAACGGTGTCTATGTTTCAGTCAAAGTTTCTTAAAGGAAATTTTCTTCTAGCCAGAGATTTTACAAGAAAATGTTCAAATGGGTAAAAAATAAAGTAGAAAAACCTTTTAACAGAAAGTTAATAGGGTGGCCTAAATGGAACCTAAAATGGAAGCATTCACCCCCTTAATGTGACTCTTCATGGAACTTCAAAAGAAAAGACAGCATGACAAGCCTTCACTGAATTCCAGGATGAGGATGGGCTGCAGTTGTCATTGGCTGAGATGGTTACTTCATTTCTGAATATATTTTATCCACAACTAAAATAGTGGCCCATGGTACTTGGACTTTTTAAGCACAAAAATGATCACTGGCTTAAAAATCA
This sequence comes from Pan troglodytes, assembly GCF_028858775.2. Taxonomy (NCBI): domain Eukaryota; kingdom Metazoa; phylum Chordata; class Mammalia; order Primates; family Hominidae; genus Pan; species Pan troglodytes. The sequence continues at coordinate 39,374,742 of NC_086015.1, forward strand.
ATATGCCTTGCTATGGACATTGTTCTCAGCTTAGGTGAGAAAACAATTACATTGAGTTGTCATTTTTCATCTTAAAGAATACATGCTAATACAGACACAAGATATTAGAGACACCTTCTTGTACTCACAAAAAGGAACCAGTAGTGTGACATTTTCCATTCTTTTTCTAAGCTTTTTCATGAAAATGAGAGCTCCAAATGTGAATATTGATTATCTAAATGCCAATAATGGCATTTTACATTTATAAATATGGATATTGATAGAGGATCCACTTATGTGAACCAGGTAGCTCTTTGTTTGGTATGAGGTGTCACTTTGAATTATTTCAACCTCAACTAGAATTTGACTTGAGTCTTACTCAAAGCCTATGACATAAAATACTATTGAGAATCAACATTGTTTAATTTACTTGTTCTGTGTTTTTTAACCTGACCTCAGCTTCATTTATAGCTGAATAGTTTGTATAGGAACATAAAATATTATATTGTATTTATTATATTTAATAACATAATATAGTCTTCACTCAATATTTATCCTCATTTGATTTGCATCCAAATGCCTAATAAATAATATGTCTAAGCTATTATTGCTATATCCCTGTTGTCATCCACAGTCCTTATCAACAAAAAAGCCTGGAAAAGACAAAAGATCCCATGGCCAGGAAAAGGGCATTCCACTAACCAGGAGCAGCAAGAGATAAAGCTTAGTGAGATAGGTATGGGATAAAGGAAAGCCAAATCTTTCTTTTTGTCCAAGCACAGGGCTAAGACAGGAGGGTTCTAAATCAGCTGAAGCTAGGAAATCAGACAGATATCAAAGGGAGAGGATGATCAGTGGAGAGAGTGTAAGACCATCAATTTTATTGATGCCAAGGAATGGTGGTATGATACATGGTACTATCTGAAAAGGCACAGGATGGGGCAGACATAGACTCTGTTATTTAAAAATTGTTTGGAAAAGAAACAGCCATACATAGGTTCTGAAAGAGCAAAGAGATGTTAAGATCTTTTCTAGATATCATTTATGAATAATTCCAGTCCCCAAGGCAGATGAAATAACTTTCCTGGGGTAGTCCTTCTGAAAGTCAACTTGACACACTGAATACAGAGCATTAATTTCATGTGAGCAACTTACTAGCTGTGTGCCTTTGGGCAATTTTTCTTTTAAACACTTTTTTGTTTCAGTTTTCCCATTTCCAAATGGAAATTGTAATAGTACATTACCCACAGTGTTGGAAATAATAAATAAGTTAATATATGTAAGTACTTAAAATACTGTCATTATGGATTATATTTTCCAGGGCTTGGCTAAGGTAATGAGAAAGTGTTAAGAGTTGTAATGGTTCTTTTTTTAGATGACAAGAGAGATTGAAATCTAGAAGTTCCACAAATACACATTTAATTCTCAAAACATGCCTATTCTGTTCTACTGTATACCATTGCAGGAAAGGTGGTAGGTGGAGGTGGCAAGAGGTGCTAAAAGCAGAATGGCATCTCTCCTAGTCCTGTGGTATTTGTATCCCCAAAGCCTTAAAGATGAAGAGGCCTAAATGAAAATAAGGCAGATCTCAAAATGAAGATTTTAAAAACTGAATGTGAATTGAAACTAACTCAAGTTACACACAGCTCAAACTCAGCTCTATATCTAAAGGAATAAAAGGAACCAACTTCTCTCCTGCTTTCCTGACAGTGGAATGGGAATGCCCCATTTGGGGAAAAATAATATTAACTTTAGTCTCTATTATGATTTCTCTTTAAATCTAATTCTCAGAATACAACAAAAAGTCTGAAAATATGACACATAGGTAAGCAAAGGAAAAAATATGTAATATAAGCAGAGCCAGAGATTCTGATATTAAAATGAAAAAACAATGTATTAAAAATAAGTATTTAAATTTGGTCAAAATTATAGAAAAATGGACAAAAATGAATAAAATGATGAAGAAATTTAGCAGAGAAGATATAAAATACATATATAAAAATTTATGTTGGTGCAAAAATAATTGCGGTTTTTACCATTACTTTCAATGGCAAGAACCACAATTACTTTTGCACCAATCTAATATATATATATAATATATATGAGACAGTATATGTATAATATACATCATATATAAACATATAAGGGAAACTGCACAATTCTGATGAACTAAATCAAAGAAGGTCTAAGTTAATAGAGAGATAGTTCATGAACCTGAATAGGAAGTCTTGATATTGTTAAGATGTTGCCTACTACCAAAATGATCTGTAGATTCAATGCAATTCCAATCAAAATTTCAGCAAGTTCCCCTGTGGATATGGACAACCTGGTTTTAATGCTTACATGGAATGGTAAAAGACCCAGAATAGCCAACACAACTGTAAAGGAGATAAACAAAGTCAGATGACTGACACTATCCAACTTCAACACAGACAATAAAATTACAAAGGGAATGAGGTATTGATTAATAAATAGAGAAATAAATCAAAATAGCCTATAAGTTCACCCACATAAAGGTAGTCAACTGACCTTTGAAAAAAGAGCATAGGAAACTCAGTGAAGAACAGATAATATTTTCAACAAATGATGCTGGAAGAACTGGGTAGGAACATGGAAAAAAATAATCTAGACACAGACTTTATACTTTTCACAAATATTAATTAAAAATGGATCATAGACCTAAATATAAAATACAAAATCATAAAACTTCTAAAAGGTAACATAGAAGAAAATCTATATAACCTTAGGTTTAGTGATGACATCTTAGGTACAACACTAAAAGCACAATTTATGACAAAAGAAATTGGTAAGTTGTAGTTCATTAAAAGTAAAAACTTCTGCTCTGCAAAAAACACTACTAAGAAAATGAAAAGACAAACCACACACTGCAAGAAAATATTTCCATTATATATATGATAAAGGATTGATATTCAACATATAGAAACTCTTTTTTTTTTTTTTTTTTTTTTTTTTTTCTTTTTTTTGTGAGACGGAGTCTCGCTCTGTCGCCCAGGCTGGAGTGCAGTGGCGCGATCTCGGCTCACTGCAAGCTCCGCCTCCCGGGTTCACGCCATTCTCCTGCCTCAGCCTCCTGAGTAGCTGGGACTACAGGCGCCCGCCACCACGCCCGGCTAATTTTTTGTATTTTTAGTAGAGACGGGGTTTCACCGTGTTAGCCAGGATGGTCTCGATCTCCTGACCTCGTGATCCGCCCGCCTCGGCCTCCCAAAGTGCTGGGATTACAGGCGTGAGCCACCGCGCCCGGCCCATATAGAAACTCTTAAAACTCAACAATAAGAAAGCAAACAACCTAACTGCAAAATGGGCAAAAAACCTGAGCAGACATGTCACCACAAAAAGCCACCACTTCTTACCTATTACTATGGCCAAAATCCAAAACATTGACAACATCGAATACTGGTGAGCATGTAGAATAACAGCAATGCTCAATCATTGTTGGTTGGAATGCAAAATGGTATAGCTACTTTGGAAGGCCATTTGGCACAAAAAAACTAGATATTCTCTTACCATAGGATCCAGCCATCATGCTCCCTGGTATTTACCCAAATGAGTTAAAAACCTACAGCCATATAAAACTTGTACATGGATGTTTATAGCAACTTTATTCATAATTGCTGAATCTTGGAAGCAATTATGGTGGTCTTCAATGTAATAGGTAAATAGATAAACAAACCATGGTACATCTAGACAATGGAATTTTTTTCAGCAATAAATGAAATGAGCTATCAATTCACAAAAAGACATGGAGAAATCTTAAATGCATATGGCTAAATGTATTAGTCCATTTTCTTACTGCTAAAAAGAACTGCCCGAGACTGGGTAATGTACAAATGAAAGAGTTTTAATTGACTCACAGTTTGGCATGGCTAGGGAAGCCTCAGGAAACTTACAATAATGGCAGAAGGCAAAGGGAAAGCAAGGTACCTTCTTCACAAGGTGACAGGAAAGATGCTGAGCAAAGGGGGAAGAGCCCTTTATAAAACCATTAGATTTGTGAGATCTCACTATCACAAGAAAAGCATTGGAGGAACCACCCCCATGATTCAACTACCTCCACCTGGTCTCTCCCTTGACACATGAGGATTATGGGGATTACAATTCAATATGAGATTTGGGTGGGGACACAAAGCCAAACCATATCAGAAGCCAATTTGAAATGCCACATACTACATAATTCCAGCTATACAAAATTTTGGAAAAGGCAAAACTAGAGAGATAATAAAAAAATTTGTGGTTACCAGGGTTTCTGGGGAAGGAAGGAAGGAAGGAATGAACAGGTAAAACACAGAGGATTTTAGGTCAGTGACAATATTGTGAATGTTACTGTAATTGTGGATATATGTCACTTTACATTTGTCAAACCCATAGATTGTACAATACCAAGAGTGAACCCTAATGTAAACTACCGGACTCATGTTAGTAATGTGTTAATATTGGATCATTAATTGTTAACAGATTACCACAACAATGCAAAATATTATTAATAGGAAAACTGAGAAGGGAATTAATAAATTATATAAAAACTCCACTTGCTTTGCTTAATTTTTCTGTAAATCTAAAACTTATATCTAAAGTCAAGTCTATTAATTAAAAAAGTAATCAGTGCATAGAAATTCTAGAGCTGAAAAATGCAACATCTGACGGTAAGGATTTGTTCAAAATGTAGAATAGACAGAAGCAAAAAATAAAAAATAATTGATGAGCTCAAAAAAGTTTATTATTAACTATTTAAACTAAAGACTGATAGAAAAATTAGTGAAGAAGAAAATAGTATAACAGAATTGCTTCAAGTACTCTAGTACATTATTTACTGATGGGGAAGTTAATGAAATAAAAAGAAAATAATAGAGATTTATTTCAAATGGCCAAATACATGATTAACTGAATTGTGAGAAGATTAGAGAGAATGAAACAGAAGAAATATTTAAGGAAGTAATGACTGAGATTTTCCAAAATTGGTGAAGAACATTGATCAACATATAAAAGAAGCTTAACAGATCCCAGCGAAAATAAATTAGTAGACAGTCCAACCTAGAACATCATAATCAAGCTACCAAAAGCCAAAAATAAAATAAAATTCTGAAAAATAACCAGATTTAAAAATAAACAGCATAAATACAGTGGTATAATAACAACAACTGACTTCTCATCAGAAACCATGAAAACCAACCAATGAATTGACATTTCTTAAATGTTGAAAGAGTCCATGTAATTTTCCATAGATTTAGTTTACTTTCTTTAACTGCTTTTAATTTTCTCAATAGGAAACATTGGAACATTTTTAATTTGTTTATCATTCCCCTATTGATGAATATTTGGTGTTCCTACACTTTTGCTAAAAATAGATAATATTTCTACAAAGTTTACTTTGTACCAGGCATTAGTCTAACTATTTTACATGTGTTACTATTTTTATTCTCTCAACAAAAATTGGCCACATGGGGGTTTCTACAGCATGGAAATCAGCAAATGTAACAGATAATTTTTTTTTGTTTTTTTTCTGCCCATGGAGAGCTAGTTGTTAAATACCAACTAGCACATCACTGATTATACAGTATTGTTGCAGAAGAAAATTCCAAACTGAAAACTCAATGGAAAAAACAACACTCAGAATTTTCTATAATTAAAAATTCAAAGAAAATTTTACTTAGGCCAGTGATATAACTCCGAATTTGTATTAAATAGAATAACCAGGTATTTACTTTAATCCTAGGTACTTATATTTTAAATCTTGCTATTTATTATAACTGCTAATGTCTAACAAGTTTTGTGAGACATATTTATATAAGGCATAAGAATAGACAGGCTCAACAACTCTTATTGATGTTAATCTACTAAGCAGCAATAAATGTAGACTCCAAGAATTTGACCCATTTCATTTGTGTTGAATTTCCATATTTCTGTCTCCCCTCTTGGCACACAATGAAGAATAGAAATGAAAACTAAAATGAAAAGACGACTAAGCTGTTAACAGTCTCTTTTTTCTTTGTTTTCCACATATATGAAAAGGAAAGATTAAAAATTAGCTCATTCACTATGCTGTATTTCTCATTCAGTAAAAGATAAATTGGTGCAATACAAAACAAATAAACAAAAAACTTCCTTTGATGTCTTACTTCTTAGCTGCCTCCTGTAGCTTTATAGCTCATACCTCCATTCAAAATTATTTCATGCATCTCTTGGTTTGTCCCTTGCATTTTCATTTAGCCAGACATATTGGTGGCAACAACAAAAAAGGCAGTAACAAATTGCTCACTAATGAGGCTGGGTTTAGAGAGGCAGGGCTTAGTTAGCTTCAGACAAGAAAACATTGCAACTCAATATATCTATTCCTGGAGTACGTTCCACTAAGCAAGGGATCCTCTCCATTACTTTGGTCCTTGAGAGGATTTTTGCTCCAAACACCAAGTTTAGTGCTAAGAAGGCCAATACATCCGGATTCTGAAAAAAAGCAAGTAAATTTATAGGGACAATTTACCCACATTCTTCATTTACTTTCCCACTCAGAAAGATAATACCATGTACTGGGACACCATGGACTTTTGGCCCACAGAAGACCAGACATCTAACACAAAGCTGCCACTTGCTAACTGCAAATCCTTTAACATCTCTGAGTATCAGTCATTTCTCTTATAAAATGGGACCACAAGTCCTACTTCACAAGTTATTTGGGGATTAAATATAATGCATATTAAGCACTTGGCATATAAAATATGCTTAATGAACCACAGCTGTGTTGTTATATTTGCTGTTGCCGTAAGTTATTGTAACAGAAAGAAAAAAAAAGAATTTTGTCATTGTTAAAATTTACACATTTTTGGTGATGGCCAGGCTTTAGTCCAGTACAAATTACATATCAAGATTATCTTTGGAACTGGGAGGGGCCTGATGGATAACTTGTTTTTACTATAGTTATTTTAAAGTTTTGGTGGCATAAGAACCTCTTGATATATTTGGTAAAAATTCAAGTTCCCATGTTCCAGTCACAGAGCCTTTGATTCATTAGGTCTGAGATGGGAACTGAGAGTCTGCTTTGTAATCAATAATCATGTGATTCTCATGTAGGGAATTTCAGAAATATATCTGGGGAAAATATTAATTTGCCTTTACAATGGGCCATGTATTCTACATCTGTGATCTCATTTAATTTTTACAATAAACTTGTAAAAATTGAAAAGAATGAAACTGAAATTTTTAGATTCATTTAAATACATCCAAATAGAGTGTGTGTTTCAAATAATTGCTTAACCTGTTCATAGCAAGTCTGAACAAAGCAGTATGAAGTTCACCAGACCAGTGGCACAAAATCACGTATCAACTTGTGTTTGCTCTAATCTGGGTCTTCTTGGACCATATTATCCCCTAGGTTCTCAGAGATGAATCATCTTGCAGACAATGAAGCACAGGACTGACTTCATGGACACATGACTTGCGCAGCCCTACAGGACTCTGCACGAAGAAGGGACCTGTCTAATGCTCTTCTTTTGCCATCCTGAAATTCTCAATAATGTTTGAACAAGGGGTCCTAGAGTTTTATTTAGCTCAGGGATCCACAAATTACATCACTAAATTTCTTGAGGTAACTTGGTTATATCAAGAAATTAAGTCACTAATATTGCAAATAAAACAACAGAGTCTCAGATATGGGCTTATTTGCTTAAAATTGATAGGTCCAAGATTTAAATAGAGGTTGATGATTCACAACTCCATGAGGCTTTTACTCTGCAATAAATTACAACAGTCATCTGGAAAAGGTCTGCATCCAGGAGAGGTCTTCAGGCAGTTTAATAATTAAAGATCCTCAACTAAGTAAGCAGGAAAGATCATTCTTTAAGTCACAGCAACTTAACCAGGAGAAACATAACTAGCAAACCAGGCCCTCCTTCCTAACTTTATCGTACTCAAATCCTTCCTGTGGCAACTTTATGACCATTTCCCAAGGGTGCTGTCTCCGGAGAAATAGATATCAGACCATATTCTTTCCTTTGCAATCTATTCTAAAGTTAAAAAGATTAATTATTTTTGTTCTCTGCATATTTCGATTAAAGCATAAAAATGTACTATTCCTTTTTATATGCTCCATTTTCCTCCTTTGTTTTACATTTGAACTTCAAAGCATATGCCAGCATAAACCCCATCTTTCTCTCCTTCCTTGTCATGAATGGCATTTCCCAAGAATGTTTTTAAAATACAGATAAGAAAGTGAAACAGGAGGAGTATGAAAAAAGGGGAAAGAAATGCTAAGTGAATAAAAACTGTTTTACCTTTTTTCCCCATTAGCTACATCTGAAAAAATAGTAGTTGGCCTTGTTTTATTTAAAAATATAACTAAGCAAACTCAGAGACACCTATAATGTTCAAGCCCTGAATATCTATCACTACAAACCAGAAATATAGTACAGACAAAACAAGAGGCTAACACATATAGGGCAGTGTGGCGAGGAATGAATAACCATACATTTTCCGGCAGGCAAAAATGGATTTGGTTCCTATATCAAGCATTTGAGAATTGTGCCACTTTGGGAAAGTTTTTATCTTCTCTCAGCCTCAATCTCTACATTTTTGAAACGGTAGTTTCATTAGGTACATCAGAGGGTGGATTCTAATTATAAATAAAAATGGATTGCAAGCAGACAGTGCAGTGTTAATTCTCCTTCCTGTGAAGTGCTCTCTTGGACATTTGCCATCACTCCATCTCTCACAACAGAAGCAACCAATGAAAGCTTCTGTTGTGAGAGGTGAAGTGATGGCAAAATGAAGGAGGCAAGCAGAATTGAGAACAAACCAAGAGACCAATGTAGATGGGAAAACCATGAAAGATGGGAATTTAGGCTGGTCACTAAATGAGAATGAGGCCAGAAGCAGGTAGGAAAATCAGTAGAAACAACGCCAGTAGGAACAAATCAGTAGGAACAAAGCCAGTAGGAACAAAGTCCGTATCTCTCACCTGTAAGGAGATCAAAGGCCTACGATGGGACAGTTAGAAAAGCAAGCTTTGCTTTCACTCCCATTCTTGGTAGTTTAGAGATTTCTGGACGGGCGCGGTGGCTCACGCCTGTAATCCCAGCACTTTGGGAGGCCGAGGCGGGCAGATCACGAGGTCAGGAGATCGAGACCATCCTGGCTAACATGGTGAAACCCCGTCTTTACTAAAAATACAAAAAATTAGCCGGGCGTGGTGGCCGGCACCTGTAGTCCCAGCTACTGTAGTCCCTGAGGCAGGAGAATGGCGTGAACCCGGGAGGTGGAGCTGGCAGTGATCTGAGATCGCGCCACTGCACTCTAGCCTGGGCAACAGAGAGAGACTCTGCCTGAAAAAAAAAAAAAAAAAAAGATTTCTGCCAGTTCTTTAGAGCTCTATGTGCGCATTGTTTAATCACCAAGAGAAATATACATAGGAGAAATGGAGACAATCTAAAAGGAGAGTAGGGGTGGCTATGAAATTTAATGCCATTCTTTCTAGAGACATTCTCCAAGATAATGGTTCTTAACCTGTAGTATGCATCAGAATCCTGGGGGTGGGGGGTGCTCATTAAAACTGATGGAGGGGACCCACCCCCAGAGTTTCTTATTCAGTAGATAGATATAAAGTACAGCCTGAGAATGAACATTTCAAATAAGTTCCCAGGTAATGCTGATGCTGCTAGTCCAGGGATCACACTTTGAGAACCACTGCTTAAAGAGATTAGTGAAACTGCAATCAGAAGCAACCATAGAGATCCAAGATTAGCATACTGATACTATCTCATCTGCAAGTTTCCTGTCTTCAGTGTCCAGCTCCAGGTGCCATCACATTGCCTTCAGAATTTACTGCTGGTCCCTAAAAATGCAGTCCTAAAGTTGGTATTAATTTTCCAAGTTTGAAATCTTTCTTTTTATGTCTTAGATGTTTGATTTTTTCCCACTTCAAAGTCCTATTTTGTTTTGCTTTCAGCAATCTTTGCTTAAAGAGAAAGGGGTAAAATCTTTACATGGGAATATAACCTTTTAAAAACCATTACAGAACACAGCTGAGCCTCTGAAAGGTGCATTAGGAGGACAGCTGTGGAGGAGGCATTTTGAGGAAATCTCTAAGCCTGCAATTTGAAGGCCCTTTTAACCACCTGCTGTGTCCCAAAGATTTCAGGCTTTCATCCTTACAGACAAAATGATGTTTCAGCTTTTTCCTTTGGTTGCCTAGAACTTCAATACACCAACACATGAAACTCATTGTGTGTGTGTGCATGTGTGTGTGTGTGTTTGTGTGTATGTATCTAACTCCATTAAAGCTTTACTCAGTGCTAGCTCCACGTGGTCTGCTACTGATCGACATGAGGATGGTCAGTAAACCCTGACCATCTTCCAAAGAAATAGCAATCATGTGACATCAAGGATAAAGTAAAAGGGTGAAGCCTGAAACAAGAAAGTGATATCCTGGATAAGACTTGGAATCCTGGCTGATATTTGCATCTCAACCCAGTGGGTAAATATGGCAGGTTTATGTAAGCATTGTTTGCTTTGAGTTTGAGGCTATATAGACATTCAGCTACATCAATATATGTTTCTAGGAGGAAAAAAATCATGAGTCAATTTTTGTGATTCCACCAGATAGAAATTAAAGTTCTGCAACAGGTCAGAAAAAGACATATTTTGGTCTTGCATGCCTGTCCTACATCTTGCTTCCTATCAAATGGACAGAGGCATCCTCCTCTGATTCCTCAAAAGATTCTTCCTATAGCAAACAGGCAGATAAAAAGAGATACCAGCAACTCTCAACCAATACAAAAATAGCAAGGGCTTCCAAACTATTATTTCCTAGCCAGCTTTTCAAGACTATCAGAATGCTCTGTCCATACTCTGCAATTATTACAGGTAAATATGACATTTATATTATTTAGCAGCAAACATGACAGGAACACAAACCAATCAAAATAGATACTGATCATACACAGATAATGTGGGTGTCCTGGTGTATATCGGCTGAATATCCACTGTGATTAAAAGGCATTCTCTTCATCATTATCTATCACTAATCTATCCTATGCTCATACATTTTGCAATATAGGTTCCTAGGATCAAGATGTAGAGCTTAACACATATCCTTCTGCCTCCTCACCCTCTATCATTTAAAGCATGCCAAATTTGAAGTATAAATGCTTAAGACTCTCTAAGAGGTGGAATTGATGAGACACAGTTGATTGAGAAAATGGCCTGTAACAAACAGAACAGGACTGCTATGAAAAATGGAGTGAGAGGAAGGAGTAGCTCCATTGGTACTTCAAGTCTTGAGATGACAGAGACCAGGAATAGGATATGAATAACTTGTAAGTAGTTCAGCAGATAGCCCACAGCTCCATGCTCCATGCTGGTTTCAATCAACCAGGGCAGTGAGTTGGGGCGCTAAGGCCAGTGGCAGGACAGTGCCCTGTATAGATAATAAAGAAGGAAAAAAGAACACTCAGGCCTAGAAGTAAGCTACATGTAGGTACCCATAAGAAGCATATCCTATCCCTCTTGCAAAATTTCTTAAGATAGGCCAAACCGCATACACAGGTAGGCAAAAGAATCTCAGAGACAAAGATGAGCACATAACTAACACAATAAAAAAAGAAACAAACTCAACATGCTAGAATATATGGCAGAGAAAAACAAAGGTAAGAAGGAAATAAAAGGTGAAATTCATAAACTTACAGGCATAAAAAATGGAAATGGCTCTTTAAACAATAAGCTGCTGTAAAACAGAAAAACACATACAACTTGAGAATAATAAAATTGAATCATCAAAAGAAAACTGGAAAGACAAATTTGAGCATAATCCCAGAATGCTTTTCAAAATAATGAGAAATTAGAAAAGAAAATAATTTAATATACAGAGAATAGATCCTGAAGTATACATATTTATTTAATAGTTAAATAAGAGTGCAAAGAAATAAAAGCAATAAGGGGATTAGAAGGGAAAGGATTCCCAAAGACATGACAGAAATCTTTTCAGCATTGAAGAAAAACAAGTATTAATAATAAAAGGTCCTACAGAATGTAACAAGCAGTACAGTAGAGTGACCCTTGAAAAAATTAAATACATGAGAATATATCCGTAATTACCCGCCTCTTTCTGCCTAAGGGTATACACCTGCTGTTGTGGAGAAGTGGAGCTCAAATAGGGCATGCTAGTCTTGTGGAGGTGAGGAGACAAGGATAGGAGTTCTGCATTGCTGAACCAGCTTGAGTTTGCAGAGCAGAATACTAGGTGAGAGGGAGCTATGCCTTAGAAGAGAGGAAATGCCACAGAAGACTGAGAATTCATACGGGCTTTTGGTCAAGGGGTTCTCTGTAATGCTTAGCAGATATAACTTGCTGCGAGGGTAAAAATGGGACATTGACTGTAGAGGAGTCAAGAAATACTGGGAGATATTAATGTTATAGACCCGCCGGAATGGACAGACCTTTCTGAGAAATGCAGACATTCACTTGAGATTCTGGAAAGGCCACATGTTTCAAGTAAGTAATATGCCATAGAGTAAGCAAAGGGCACTAACCTAGAACTAAATTGAATACTAAAATAGATCCTCCTTAATAAAGAACAAAACCAAGTCTGACAGGGGTAACAACAAATAGCACAAGTAATCTAATTACCTATAAAAATAAAATCCAGCACTATTTAAAGGAAGGAAACATATTCCAAACTCCTAACAGTGTGTCATAAATAATTCCCAGCATTGAATAAAAAATTACTAAACATGAGAGAAAGCAGGAAAATATGACCTGTAATTATTAGAGGGAGAGGATATAAATCATAAAGTGGTACAGCACTAAGAAGATTGTGATGATTTAAGAATGTATGCTGTAATTGCTACAGAAAAACTAAAATAAATAATGAATGAATTAATATTTAGAATAGATTAAAAGCCAATAGAGGAATTAAAATGGAAGATATTTTTAAACTTGAATAACCAAATATAAGGCAGAAATAGAGAAAGAAAAGATCCAAAACAGAAAGATGTCTAAAAAAAAGCAAGATAATAGAAATAACCCAAACATACCAATAAATATTATATCCATTAAATGTAAATTGACAAACCACTAAAATTAAAAAAAAAGATTAGTGGAGACATTAGGAACGGAAGACTTAATTATACACTATCTACAAAAGACATTTTAAATATAAATTATCAGAGAGGTTGGATGTAAAATCATACTAAAAGATATACTATGCAAATAGTAAATATATAAAGGGCATGGCTATATTAATAGTGAAGTAGACTTAAAGGTAAGAGTATTACAAGCAATAAGAAGGGTAATATATAATGATAAAGGCTCATCAGGAAAACATAGGAATTCTAAATGTATATGCACTGAATATACCATATAAGAAATAGAAGAAGAAATTAACCTGCAGAACTAAATGAAAGATACAAATTCCCTATCAAAATAGAAAATTTTAACACTCTCATCTTAAAAATTAGTAAAACAGACGAAAACTCTGTAAGAATATAAATTATTGTAATGACAATATGAATCAAGTTTACTAATGTGTATTTTACAAATACTACACTCAACATAACAGAATACACATTTTTTTTGAAGTCCACATAGAATATTCATTAAAATTAATTATTTGAGTCTATTTTCTGTTTCTGTAACTGAATACCTGAGACTTGGAAATTTATAAAGAAAATACATTTATTTCCTACTGTTCTGGAGGCTGGGAAGTCTGAGGTCAAGGGGCCACATCTGATGGGGGCATGCTTACAACATCATAACACGGCAGATTTCATCACATGGCAAGAGGGCCAAGAGCATGCCAAACTGGCTTTTAAAATAGACCTACTCTCCTGATAACTAACCAGCTTTCATGATAACCCATTAATGTATTAATCCATGAATGAATTAACCCATTCGTGAGGGCAGAGCCATTATGACCCAAACACCTCTGAAAGCCCTCAGCTTTCAATACTGTGACATTTGGGATTTTCAATATAAGTTTCAGAAGGGACAGACATTCAAACCATAGCATAGATCATGTGTTGGCTATAAAATATGTATCAATGAATATCAAAAGATATAAATTTTACAGAGTATATTTTCTAATGATAAGAAAATTACATAAAAGTCAGTCACAATAAGAAACAATAAAAGCCCCACATATTTGGAAATTAAAAACAACACATAAATAATCCATAGATAAAAGTAATTACAAGTGAAGTAGAAAGCATTTCAAACTGAGTTATAATCAAGATACAACATATCAAAACATATTGGGTACAATTAAATAGTGAATTAAACACTTTTTTGCATTACAAGAGCATGTTAATAAAGATGGGAAGTTTAAAACCAAAGATCTAAGTTTTCACCTTAAGAAGCTAGAAAAATAAAAACAAATTAATCCCAAAATACAGAGAAGAAAAACCAATAAAGAGCAGAAATTAATGAAACAGAACACAGACTGACAATGGAATAAATTAATAAAGCCAACACTGACTCTTATAATAGATTCAGAAAAAAAAGATATTCTCCCAACCAACTTTATTTTCATAAGGTTTTATTATTTTTATAATAGAGAAAATATCAATTACCTATATCAGAACTGAAAGGGTGAATCCTATAAATCCTATAGAAAATAAAATTATAACAATGTACTATCATGAAAAATTATGTGCCTATTTATCTAACAACACAGCCCAAATGATCAAATTTCTATAAAAACAATTCTTATGGAAATGAACACAAATAAGAAAAAATTATCATATCCCATATCTGTTAAAGAAATTGTCAAGCAGGCATGAAGAACTTCTCCCACCAAGAGAGACCAGAATATTGAGTAGACTGGCATACTCTGGATAGATCTTCAGAGAGAATTTACTGAGCAGATAGACAGACAACACAGGCATTGAGGCCGAAGGGGAAGGAAGCCGGAAACCCCACATGGGTTTGCTGAGCACCAGGACTTCTTCCCGTCCCTGAATGACTCCTAAGGAAGGGGTGTGTGAAATAAATGCACAGCAGCCCACTCTCAACATGGGTCACCAGGGTCCTAACTGCAGGAATGCACACAACCCCCATTGAGATTTGAGTTCACAGGGGGAACTGCCCAAGAAGTAGGCAGAGGCAGAGCTTGAATCTGTGGAGCCCAAGCAGTTTAGCATGGAAACAGCTGCAGTGGAACACAGCCATAGATGCCCATTCCTAAATGTTCTCCATACTTTTGTAGGTAGCTTTAATCATCTTTATCTGACAGAACTGGAGAGAGTAGTGCAGGAAGAGGGCTTCCTGGAGAGCAGGAAGTCATGCATTTTAGACTCACCCTGATCCCATAGGATCTTAAAGACCTTTAAGATCTTTAATCTTAAAGGTCTTTAAGATCCTATGGGATCAGGGTGAGTCTAAAATGCTTGACTTCCTGTCTGCGGACCCCTCTCAGAGCTCCTGCCTGGGTACAATGGCTTGCAGTGCAGCCTCAGTGGCCTTGCCAGAGCACTTTTATTGATGGCCCCCTGCCATAGCACATTCACCTGTGACATACCTGCTGCCCCACCAGAACATGTTCACTCACAACACTACTACCGCCCTTCAAACTGCTTTCACCTGCAGGCTCCTGGCTGCCTCACCAGAGCACTTTCACCCATGACCCTGAGATTGCCTCTCTGGACTGCTTTCACCCACAGCCGCCTGCCACCTGCAAGGATGCTTTTGTCCATGTCCCCAAACAAACCCACCAGAGTAGTTTTACCTTTGGCCTTCTCACCAAAGTGCTCTCACTTGCAGCTCCCAGTGGAATATTGTTGCCAGTGGTCTGGGAGCACCTCAGCTCCCCAAGAACAGTCTGTGCTTGACCTCAAGGGGCCAGAGGACAAAGCCATGGGCCTGATCATAGACCCCCAATGTTAGAGCATGCAGTCTAGGAGTGCTGAGTGAGCCTTGGCCCTTTGAAACCATCCAGAAATAAAGCCATTTGACTATACCCAGCTTGCACCATAGTCGAACTCTCAAGGGCAATAAAGAACATAAAAATCAAGTCTCCTACAAGGGAAAGCAACTTCAAAGGAAAACGGAACATCAGCCCCCACAGATGAGAAAAAACCAGTGCAAGAAATCTGGCAACTCTAAAATCCAGAATGTCTTCTTATGTCCAAATAATCACACTAGCTCAGCAGCAATGGTTCTTAATCAGATATAAATGGCTGAAATGTCAGAAATAGAATTCAGAATCTGGAGGTAAGGAATCTCACAGAGATATAAGAGAATGCTGAGCCCAATTCAAGGAAGACAGTAAAATGATCCAAGAGTTCAAAGACGACATAGCCATTTTAAGAAAGAGCCAAAATGAAATTCTGGAAATAAAAAACTCGCTACAGGAGTTTCATAATACAATCTGAAGCATTAACAAGAGAATAGACCAAGTTAGGAAAAGAATATCAGAGTTTGAAGACGGCTCCTTTGAAGCAACTTAGGTAGAAAAACAAAAAAAAGAATAAAACCTCTGAGAAACCTCTGTAAAGAGACATAACCTATGACTCTGCATTCCTGAAAGAGAAGGAGAGAGAGCAAGCAACTTGGAAAATGTATTTGAGCATATAGTCCATGAATATTTTCTCCAACTAGCTAATGAGTTTGTCACGCAAATTCAAGAAATTCAGAGAATTCCTGTGAGATACTATACAAGACAGCCAACTCCAAGACACATAGTTAACAAATTCCTCAAAATAAAAAATCTTAAAGGCAGCTAGGAAGAAAGAAGAGGACTTTCTGTACAAAGAAAATTATATCAGGTTAACAGAGGAACTTTCATTAGAAGCCAGAAAAGATTGGAGGCATATTTTCAACATCCTTAAAGAAAAGAAATTTTAACCAAGAATTTCATATCCCACCAAATTAAACCCCATAAGCAAAAGAGAAATAACGTTCTTCTTTTTTTTTTTTTTTTTTAAACAAGAGTTTTGTTTGTTCTTGTTGCCCAGGCTGGAGTGCAGTGGCGTGGTCTTGGCTCACTGCAACCTCCGCCTCCCAGGTTCAAGTGATTCTCCTACCTCAGCCTTCCAAGTAGCTGGGATCAGGCAACCGCCACCATGCCTGGCTAATTTTTGAATTTTTTTTTTCTTTTTTAGTAGAGATGGGGTTTCACCATGCTGGCCAGGCTGGCCTTGAACTCCTGACCTCAGGTGATCCGCTCTCCTCGACCTCCCGAAGTGTTGGGATTACAAGTGTGAGCCATCATGCCTGGCCCAATAAAATTCTTTTTAGACAAGCAAATACTAAGGGAATTCATTACAACTAGACTTGCTTTAGGAGAGGTCTTAAAGGGAGTAATAAACATGGAAACAAAAGAACAATAACCACCACCACAAAACACCCTTAAATACTTAGCCAATGACAATATAAAGCAACCGTACAATGAAATCTACATAGCAATCAGCTAATAATATGATCACAGGATTAAATACTCACATATCAATAATCACCTTGAATGTAAATGGGCTAAATGATCCACTTAATAGGCATAGAGTGGCAAGTTGGATAAAGAAGCAAGATCCAACTGCTATCTTCAGGCGATCCATATCACATGTAATGACAACCATAGGCTCAAAACAAAGGGATGAAGAAAGATCTATCAGGCAAATGAAATATAAAAAGGAGAAGGGGTTGCTATTCTTTTACAAGACAAAACAGATTTTAACCAACAATGATAAAAAACGAAGACATTACTTAATGAGGAAGGGGTCAATTCAACAAGAAGACTTAACTATTTTAAATATATATGCATCCAATGTTGGAGCACCCAGATTCATAACAAAAACTATTAGAGATATATGAAGATATTTAGATAACCACACAATAACAGTGGGAGACTTCAACAACCAACTGACAATGTTAGACAGATCATTGAGGCAGAAAGCTAACAAAGATATTCTGCATTTAAATGCAACACTTGACCAATTGGACCTAACAGACATTTAGGAGAACACTCCACCCAATAGAAACCGAACATACATTATTCTCATCTGCAAATGGCAAATACTCTAAAATTGGCTATATGCTCAGCTATAAATCAAGTCTCAACAAATTCAAAAAAATCCAAATCATACCAACCACGCTCTTGGGCATTAGCATAATAAAAATAGAAATCAATACCAAGAAGATCTCTCAAAACCATACAATTATATGCAAGTTAAACAACCTGCTTCTGAATGACTTCGGGATAAGAATGAAATAAAGGTAGGAATCAAAAAATTATTTGAAACTAAGAAAAACAGACACAATATACCAGAATATTTGGAACAGAGCTAAAGCAGTGTTAAGAGGAAAGTTTAAAGCAATAAGTGACTGTATCAAAAAGTTGGAAAGATCTCAAATTAACAATCTAATGTCACACCTAGAAGAACTAACAAAATAAGAGCCAACTAAACCCAAAGCTAACAAGAGAAAAATAATAACCAAAATCGGAGCTGAACTGAATGAAATTGAGACAAGAAAATCTATTAAAAAATCAATAAATCCAAAATTGGTTAATTGAAAGAATGACCAAGATTGGTAGACTGCTAGCTAGATTAATAAAGAAAAAATAAAATCCAAATAAACACAATCAGAAATGACTAGGGCAAAATTACAATGGACCACATAAAAATACAAAAAATCCTCAGAGATTACTGTGCACACATCTATGTATACAAAGTAGAAAACCTAGAAAAAATGGACAAATTCTGGGAACAGACAGCTTCCCAAAATTGAACAAGGAAGAAATTGAAATACTGAATGGATCAATAACAATTCCAAAATTGAATCAGTAGCAAAAAGCCTACCAACCAAAAAGAGCCCAGAACCAGATGAATGCACAGCCAAATTTCATCAAATGTACAAATAGCTAGTACCAATCTTACTGAAATTATTCCAAAGAATTGAGGAGTAGGCACTCCTCCCTAATTTGTTATACAAATCAGCATCATTCCGACAATAAAATGTAGCAGAGACACAACAAAAAAAGAAAACATCAAGCCAATATCCCTGATGAATACAGACACAAAATTTCTCAACAAAATACTAGCAAATCAAATTTAGCAGTGCATCAAAAACTTAATTTGTCATTATCAAATAGGCTTTATTCCTGGGATGCAAGGTTGTTTCAATATATGCAAATCAATAAATGTAATTCACCACATAAACAGAATTAAAAACAAAAACCATATGATTATCTCAACAGATGCATAAAAGGCTTTCAATAAAATTCAACATCTATGTTAAAAACTCTAAACAAATTAGTCATCAAAGGAACATACCTCAAAATAATAACAGCCATCTAAGACAAACCTATAGCCAACATGAACACATCGAATGGGCAAAAGCTGGAGCATTCCACTTGAGAACTAGAACAAGACAAAGATGCACACTCTTACCAATCTTATTCAAGATAGTACTAAAAGTCCTAGCCAGAGAATCAGCAAGAGAAAGAAATAAGGGCATCCAAATAAGAAAAGAGGAAGTTAAACTATCTCTCTTTGCAGATGACATGGTTCTACATGTAGATTTTCCCATAGGCTCCACCAAAAGGATCCTAGAACTGATAAACTACTTCAGTAAGGTTTCAGGATACAAAATCAATGTACAAAAATCAGTAGCATTTCTATACACCGATGGCATGCAAACTGAGAGCCAAATGAAGAATGCAATCCCATTCAAAACAGCCACAAAATGAATAAAATACCTAGGATTACAGCTAACCAAGGAGGGGAAAAATCTCTACAATGAGAATTACACAACACTGCTGAAAGAAGTAAGAGAAATCATGAACAAATAAAAATATTTTTTGAAATGCAATATAGGTAACAAAAATACTGAAGACCTTTACAACAAAAACTATGGAACATCACAGCAAAAAATGAAAGCCTGAATTACTGTTCATCTTCATGAAGACTCAATATCATTAAGCTGCCAAACTGATTTATAGATTCACAGCAACCCCAAATCTAATTTCAATATGATTTTTGATAGATATCAATCAACATTTCAATATTTACAATAAAACTACAGTATTTCAATATTTATACTACTGTAAATATTTACAATATTATAAAATCAATATTCACCTGATTTTTTTTTACATAGGCACCAAGGAAATTTAATGAATTCAACAGTCTTTTAACAAATGGTGCTAGAACAACTGTGTATTGGATAACCATGTAGTTAAAATGAACTTCAACCTTCACATAATGCACAACACTGAATTTCAGACATATCATGACTCCCTTGGCCCTGAGGGATAGTCAAAATTTATAGGAGAAGATAAACAAAGTACTTACAAAAAATATATATGTTTCTTAGGCTTTATTAATTTTTAAAAATTGGTTTATTAACAGCTTTTGGGAAATGAAAACACGTATCATAAACTGGAAGAAAATATTCACAATAAATATATAAAATAAGGGAAACTTTACCAAAACAAAGGTTTTCACATTTTTGTTCTCAGAATCCTTTTATACTTTTAAAAATTACTGAGAACCCCAAAGGTCTTTTGCTCATATGGGTTATATCTATTAATATTTCATGAATTCAAAATTAAAACTGAACAATTTTGAAAGTATTTATTTAACAATTAAGTTAAAATAGCTTTAACAAATCCATTACATTTTAACAGAAATTACACATTAAAAACTATAAAAACTGTATTTCTCCAAACCGAAATTAATTTAGTGAGAAGAGAGTTTAGTTTTGCCTTTGGTAAATTCCCTAATTTCTGATTTAATAAAAGATAACTGGTTTTTCATTATCTGCTTTTGCATTCAATCTGTTATGACACAATTTTGGTTGAAGTAAGCTGAAAGAAATTAGCCTCACACATTGTCTTAGTTTGTTCGGACTGCTATGATGAAATTCTGTACACTGAGTG
This sequence comes from Pan troglodytes, assembly GCF_028858775.2. Lineage (NCBI taxonomy): Eukaryota > Metazoa > Chordata > Mammalia > Primates > Hominidae > Pan > Pan troglodytes. The sequence continues at coordinate 39,395,596 of NC_086015.1, forward strand.
GCTTGTAAATAATAGAAATTTATTTTCATTATACTGGAAACTGGAAAATCCAAGATCAAGGCATCAGCTAGCTAGTTGTTTGGTAAGTTTCTACTTCCTCGTATAGGTAGCCATCTTCTCACAATTAACTCACATGGTGGCAGGGGCGAGGGAGCTCTCTGGGGTCTCTTTTATTTACCTATTTATTTATTTTATTATTATTAATTTTTGAGACAGAGTCTCGCTCTGTCACCCAGGCTGGAGTGCAGTGGCGAGATCTTGGCTCATTGCAACCTCCACCTCCTGGGTTCAAGCGATTCTCCTGCCTCAGCCTCCCGAGTAGCTGGGACTACAGGCGCGCACCACTACACCTGGCTAATTTTCCTATTTTTAGTAGAGACGAGATTTCACCATATTAGGCAAGCTGATCTCGAACTCCTGACCTTGTGATCCGCCCGCCTCAGCCTCCCAAAGTGCTGGGATTACACACGTAAGCCACCGCGCCTGGCTGGGGTCTCTTTTATACGGCACTAATACCATTTGTTATGGCTTCATTCTCATGATCTAATCACCTCCCCAGTGCCCTCAATTCCTGATACCATCACATTGGGGGTTAAGATTTAAATGTATAAGTTTGGGGGCACATACCATTTAGCTCACTGCACACATATATGTGGTTGGAAAAAGGTGGAGGATTTTCAGCCTTCTTAGGTAAATATGAGTATTCTTTTTTGATACTCTAACACATTTTCAAAAGTGGTTATTTTGTAGCTAGGTGTGATGATGCACAACTGTAGTCACAGCTATTCAGGAGGCTGAGGCAGGAGGGTTGCTTCACCCAGGAGTTTGAGTTTGCAGTGACTTATGATTAGGCTACTAACCTCTATCCTACGCAACAAAGCAAGATCCTTTAAAAAACAAAAAGAAGAAAAAAAAAAGAAAAAGTGGTCATTTCTTAAATGTTAGCTGTAATAAAGAATGTGAAATTAGATTAGTGAACTTTTCATACTGTTTCATTAAAACTAATCTGTCTCTTTGGCATTTTAAAGGATTTTGTACTCAGGCATGATTTTATAACACAGCGCACGCACACACACACGCACACACTATACCAAGGAAATGATAAACAGAAAAGACAGGCAATGTTAACATTAGAAAAAATTGATTTGAGGTAAGTAGGATAAAGGATACAATGAGAAATATTTCATCTTAATATTCAAGTTCCTAGCAACATATATTTTATATTGAAAAAGCAAAAACTGTAATAATAATAATAATAATAATAATAGAGACATTTCACATTCTTCTCTCAGAAGTTGGTAGGTAATAAAAGAAAATATCAAGCAAAGGTGGAGAAAATTTGAACTTTTTGAAGTCTTATTTTATACTAAGTGTGGAAGGAACAAAGAAGGGATGAAGAAAGGAAAGAATTTGTGAATCCAATAAATATGGCCTGTTAATTGTTACCAATGTGCTTAAGAAATTAAAGGCATGTGATACGATATCATGTAAAGATGCAGAATAAAACTTCACAAACAAAGAGCGGTATTCATAGTGGTCATGCCACTGACCATGATGCAAAAAATAAATAAACAGACATGAAAAGTAGAATTCTCAAGTACCTATTCATTGAAAGTTTAAAAGACCATCCCCAGTGACATAAAATGTAGAAGTAACCAGAAAGAAAATACTAGGCAAACTGCAATAGTTTTAATGTAAATCATCCCTATGAGTTTTGTGTCTATGCTCTTGCAAAATGGAAATTATCTGCTCCTGTTTTATCTTTATAATGATTATTTTTAAATATCTAAAAATTGAACACAAAACACTATATGCATGTCTCTTTCAGTGGCACCTGGCAATCACTTAAAAAAATGAAAGATTTTTGATTCATCATATTGAGAATTCCACTAGGTAGATTAAGTTTAGGCATGAATTAGTTCAAGTTCTACAAATTATGTCCTCAATCTTTGTCTCTTCAGCTTTAAATCATCATTTATATTGTGTGGTCTTTTCCCTCAAATATTGTCTTGGGTATGTTGGCAAATGGTAGCTAACATTTCTAGATCACTATCCTATTAGTTTAGCAACTCTAGCAGAATGACAATTTCTCTTTTCTAATAGCTCTAGCAGAAATTCCGAGTAAGAATCACAGCCCTAATGTAATTTCCTACAATAACAAAATAAAGTGTTTTAGAAAAAGTGGGGATATGATCATCTGAGATCTGATGAGAATATAATTGGTGGTTTTTAAAAATCATCATTTGGAAAGTTAGTTTTTACTGTGAGAATAGGAAATTCCATATTTTAATGAAAGCCACAAGAGAAAACAACTGTGAAACTTTACTGAAGAGGCATAAAATAAGATTGAAATGAAATTTTACATATACATTATGAGCTGGTAAAATGCAAAATTATAAACATATCAATTCTGCCAAATTAATTATGATTTAAATCTTAAAATAATGTTTAAAGATTTTTGGTATGGATATTATAACATTTATCTGCCAAAAAAGTAAAGGAAAAACTCAAGAAAATGTTCAGAATATTATAATGATAGAATATTTGTACCTGCAAGGAAAAAAAGAATTATACTAAAGCTATAATAATTAGTCCTATGTAATATTGGCATGAGAAAAAATGAGTAAATGTTAGAAGCCCAATAGAGAAAAACTCGTAAATAACTGGAAATGGTCTATGTGCTAAATTTCACACTTTAAATTATTGAGATCAGAACAGATTCAAATACATTTGTCTATTAATACAATTGGCTAGTCTCTTGGGGGGAAATGTTAGATTTATTTTTCTCACCATGTACACTGGACTTCTCATAGCAGCTATATCCTTGTAATTTCTTATATCTTCCTGTATGTATTCATATTTATAAAACCACACATTACTTTATCTTCATAAAAATGATTAAGAGCCAAACAGAAGGAAAGGAGGAAGGAAAAAATAATAAGAAGCAGGGAATGAGGAAGGAAGGAAGGGAGGGAGGGAGGGAGGAAGGAAGGACGAAGGAAGGAAGGAAGGAAGGAAGGAAGGAAGGAAGGAAGGAAGGAAGGAAGGAAGGAAGGAGGAAGGAAGGAAGGAAGGAAGGAAGGAAGGAAGGAAGGAAGGAAGGAAGGAGGAAGGAAGGAAGGAAGGAATGGAGGGCCGGAGGGAGGGAGGGAAAAGAACGGTAAGAAGGAAGAAAGGACAGTTCTAGACCAGAATGGAAGTTTGATTAGATGGTAAGGTTATAAGCTAATAGAATAGATAAAGTGTAATTTTCGTTTTCCTGCTACAAGCTTTGAAAATTGGAGAAAAGGGGGAAAAAGGTGATTTAGAATTTTATTATTTTTAGAGAGGGAGAAGTTGATAATTAATTTGAGGTACCTCAATTTCTTTTTCCTTTTTTTCCCCGATTTTAAGAGAGGAGTCCAGGTTTTACAATTTAACATCCAAAATAAAATTTTATACTCAAGAATTCTAGAAATTTTATATCCAAAATAATCCAATTTTTATAGTGCTTTAAATTTATAAGATTATAGAAGATAATCCTTTCTGGAGAAGATGGGTTTTTGAGTGAGAGTGAAAAAACATATGATACACACACACACACACACACCCACACAAATACACAAATAATTGCTGTTTGCCAGTTTATCAACAATTAGAAAAGCAGGATTAACTTTAACTAGAAATACATCTGTTTTCCAGAAGGAAGCACCCACAAATCCTTACTACCCACGTCCTTATTCTCCTTCTTATGTTGGTTTTCTGATTCTCATTGGCTTTCATAGTTGTCTCGACTTTTTAAATGTCCTGTTCTCATAAATATTATTTGCCCAGATCAGATGCCTGGAATTAGAGTCATTGGTAACCATGAGGATGAGTTTCCTGGGACCAACCTCCAATTTGGTAGAATTCTATTGAAATGCCAATCAAAGTTCCAGGCAGCAGGGGAAGAAGGCCTCTGTGGGGCATTTATATTCTGAAATGTAAATTATGGTTTTCCTTGACTTCCACTGCAATCTTTAAGGTGCCCTCCTCCTCCCTTTGTTCAGAAAACATTTTCAATGCAGCTGGGAATGAACAGACAAATCTGCACACAAGGAAAGTAAGACTATTAACCAACATTCTTAATGTTAAATTTTAATGTTCTCTCATATAGCCCATGTCAGCTTTTTAGTACTTTGAAAAAATCATGGATTGGGGATAATATGATACATTCAAAATTGAATAAATTTTACTATGAATTGTGCTTGTTAGAACTTAGGAATTATGACCAAGAAACTCATTCTAGCCTGTTTGAATTGTCTACCATCATAATTAATGAACACTTTATAAATACAAACAGATAATCTATTTTGTAATTCAAATTGTCACTTTGTTTTCCTTTGAGAAATGTTTGAAATAATGAAGAAAAAAATGTTGCTTTTAAGAAAAATCAAAGTAATATATACTAATTCATTCACATACATAAAACACTGATTTCCCTATTTTTCCCTATTTCCCTATTTGTATGCCAAAAGGCATACAAAAGATATGCCTTTTGTATCTTTTCCCAACTATGGTAGATTGAATTATTAGCTTCAATTCTTCAGCCCTCCCTGTAGATTCACCTTGTCTTCTAATATTGCAGTGTCTTTCACTAAAGGTAGAGTGTATTTCACCATTGTTTGATTTTGATCAATAGGATATTTGGAGAACTGATGTGAGCAAAGGCTCAAAATGAATGGTGTGCTTAAAAATGTGTAACAACTGGCTCTCCAGTTATTAAAGAGCTTGGTTTGAGAATCAGTTAAACAAGATGAGGAAGTTCCTGATTTCTCACATTTGATGATATTCATGGTATAAATACTTTCACCACGGCCAACTTCATGTTAACAATGAGACATTAGTAAATGTGGAGATGGAAAGAGATGCACAGTAACATATCATGTTATAATATCTCTACTGTATAGACATACTAGATGTAAATGACCTCAAGATCCCAGATTAAAATAATGTAGAAAATAATTAGGAAGTGGTGAGTTTTTAATGTTTATTATTTTCTTTTTTAATATAATGTGTTTATCTATACCTTTATGTAATTTAAATTTTAATAATGGCTGTGTTTAATAACCACCTCAGAAAATGCTGAACATTTAACAATCAGGTCTTACAAGTAAATATAGCCAGCTGTGGCACATGCCTGCTGGAAATATACTTTTGAGGTTGTCCAGGCTCTTCTGCACCTCTGCCATTGCTCTGAGAAGAATGTGCCCTGGCTATCCCACTGGTTCAAGGAAGATAAAGACACATGGAACAGTGTCTTTATCCCCCAGCTAACTCAGAGGCCTCCAATTCAAAGAAGAGACAAGGTTGCTAAGTCTTGTCTTCATCAGTAGACTCACAGCTCCAACAGCTCCAGGAATGAAGGGGGGCTATATCTTTTCCTTCTTCTTTTTTTTTTTTATTATACTTTAAGTTCTTGAGTTGGAAGGTAGTTCGTTACATAGAATCACTGTAGTAATAGATGACTAATATATCAACCTCTTCTTGAGAGGTAAAAAGCAATGACCATTTTTTTATTATTAAAAGGACCACTGAGATATTTATTATATTATTAACTGAGATTATTATTTAATTTTGTATTATAGATGGAATTTAATTTACAAAGATATAAAGGCATATACTGGATCATCTGATCAACCAATTAGCAGAGATTATCTCATAACTTCAATGACTGTGTTTGATTGGCATTTGTGATTATTTTGATGCCAAGTGAATATTCACAGTAACAATATTTAACTATTAATGTATCAGTAAGCAAATATGACTGACATTAGTAGGGCATATTTTAATGTCAACTTGACCAAAGTCGCCTCAGGCTTATGACTATATTACATTACCAGTAATAATGATGTACTTTCTTTGCAGTAATAAATAGCAATTGAAGATCTGTCCACAGAATGAAACTTTGTATTTTAAGTTCTTTAATAATGTAAGACATTGGTTTGACATCATAAAAAAAAGTAACAGAGGCAATAGAAGTAATTTTATTGCAGTTGTCTAATGAAAAAGGAATAAAAGAGAATTTAGTGTGTGATGGTCTATTTGCAACAGGTGGAGTCCATTGTAATCAGTGGTGCCGGGGCGTAGGATATTCCAAGCATACTGGCCTCAAAATTACATATCCATTAGCAGGAAGTTCATAGTCACGTCACAACTGACACATTTTGTTCCAGAAAAAATATCACTTCTTCAAACTCCTGCCTGCTTCTTCCCTGGGTACCACTTGTTTCCTGTGCTGATCCTGCTATAATGTCACTCAAATCCGGTCATATCTCTGCTCAGAACCTGTCAAAGCCTTCCTGTCTCACTCAGGGAAAAGGAACAATTTCTTCTAAGGCCCTCTAAGTCTCCCCACGATCCTTCTCACCTCCCTGGCTCACCTTCTCTCCCTTTTTTGTCTCCAACTTTATTTCTTCATACTCTCCACCCTCTAGAGAGTATAGATCACACTGCAGACACATTGGCTTCCATACTGCTTTTCAAAGCCTAAATTAGAAGAGCTTTTGTTCTTGCTGTTCCATCTGCTTTGAATTTTCTTCCCACATACATCCTCCCTATCAAAGCCTCTAATAAAGTCATCTTGTCAACAAGGCCTTCTCTGATCATTCTACTTGAAATGAAACATTGCCCCAAGAAATTTCAATCCCACTTCCCCTCATTATTTTTGCCAATATTCTAATATACTATATGTTATATTATACTAATTTATTTTGTTTATGGTCTATCTTCCCCCATGAGAATATAAGCTCCATGTGGTCAAAAATTGGAATCTGTTTTTCTTATTGTGTATTCTCAGCAGCTAGAGAGTGTCTGCACATAATAGGTGCTCAATACATAGTTTGCTGATTAAATAAGTCCTCACTGATAAAGTTGGGGGACTAGATAAGGTCATCTATATAAAATGTCCAGCATTACTTCTTGTCATATAGAAATCTCTTAACTACTGTATCAGTCATAATTTTCTTTTTCTATTTGAAGGTCAAATGTAGCTGGTAATGTGTAGAAAACAGAAGGGGGACTTTAAATGTAAGAAACAGGCACATTTTAAAATGTGCTAAATAAATCTCTAACAGACCTTATGATTTCTCAAAACTATTTAGAAGCTTTGGACTTAACATTATAAAATAACAAATTTCAAATTCGCTCAGATCTCTCTCCATTTAAATTCTCAAGAGAAAGTAAATAAAGTGACAGATGAAACAAATGTGATGAAAGCCTTACATTCTTGGGTACTTCTCCTTATGTTCAAACTCAATAAAGAGCTGACTTGTCCCTGGAGCTTTTGCCAACAAATAAACACTTTTCCTTTGCTGATCCCCTTTCTAGCAGGCTCACTAACCAGGTATTATTTAGGGCTCTTTAGTTTTTTTCTTAAAATTCTGTCCCTCAATTAGCTCACTGCTCATGTTTTCAGCTATCACCTGTGCTCAGATTATATCTAATTTTCTCTGATTTTTTTCCTGGTTTCTTATTCTTTCTTCCCTTGTTGTTTCCACAGTATATCTATACCTAACATCATAACTTTATTAGAAATATGAAACTGCGAGAGTAAAGCCCATTTTATAATCCCTAATGGTCACTCATAAACTAAAGGTTGGTCATAAAAGAATATATAAATATTATTTTACATGAATATACAGGGAAGTACTTATTCTATTCAATAGGTACTTATTGAACATCCACTGGAAGTAAGAAGGATTCAAAGATTGGTACAGAATCAAACATAGCCTCTGTCCTTGGGGACTTAGATCAATTATATGTCCATAAAAAGACAAGAGTATTTCATCATGACAGACATCATGTTCAGATTTTATATAAAGTTTTATGGAAACATAGAACATGGGCTCCTTGCCTGGCTACATGGATGAGGTTAAAACAGGTTTTTTTTGGAGACTGTAATTTTTGATATGCCTATAACTAGTTTTAAAGGATGAACAACCAGTTAAGACAATGAGATGGGAAGGAAATAGAAGTCATATCAAGCAGAGAAAATAACATGCACAAAATCTCTTGAAGTATAAGGTACCTCACATATGTACAACATGTAGTGAGAATACAAAGTTTTTGAAGTTGAAAGTAAGGCAGTGATAAAATAGCACTTCCCTCTTAGGAGTGTCTCCTGGGGAGACACGGAGACCCTTAGAAGCCAACAAGAGAACTAAAGCACTTAGAACAGTGCCTGCCACCCAGTAAATTTAACTGTTAGCCAAATAATATGAGATTTTAAATTCTAGGCTGCAGAACTTGGATTATGAAGAGTGTCCAGAGTTTTAAATAAGGAAATGACATGATAAGTTTTGCTTTCTTGATAAAATACTATGAAGGCATTTTGAAGAAGACAGGAGACAGGGAAACTAATGAGGAAGATACTCCAGTTTCCACTAGGAGATGACAAAGCCTAGGGCAGAAGTAGTAGCAGTGGAGATGAGGGGATGGATTCAACAGCTATTTAAGCTATTGAACGTGGAAGCTGAGGGAGAGGAAGACAGACCCAAGGTTGATAGATTACATGGCTAGATGAAAGAAAGTACCATCAACTGAACTGAGGAAATTCTCCTCAGGACACTGGGGCATTTCCTGTGCATTCTGCACTAAACTTTCTAATACATTGTTCTCAACACTGTGTATGATCGACAAATATGGCTGATTATGACTGAGACTATAAAACAATGTTCCCTAACAAGGTGTATTATGACACACGACATTAATGGATCATGTGCATTAAAAGCGATGAGACCAATGCTCACCCAGTAGAATTAGCATGGCTTTGGGTACTTAAAGAAAAGGCAGATATTAATTTTCAAAAACAAAAACATACTTCTGATGATGATTTCTGGATTGAGACTGAAAGCAATTTGTTTTGTGATTCAGAAAATTTTTTCTCCAGAGTAGTATATACTAACTGTGTCTGTCAGATTCATATTCTTTAATTTTTCTGTGAGATGAATACATGCTTTATAATGGTAATTTCACATATAGGGTAAGCTACAACAGAAGTATATCATGGCAGCTTCTTAATATGGAGACCAAGGCCTAACTATTCATCTTAGTTCAATAACTATTAACTCAACTTTCTTTGCCTTATTTCACATTTACCATATGCAAAAAGGTGTTTTAGGGAGTGGAGAAAATGATAAAATCATAAGCTCTGTCTTGGATTAGGGCACAATTAAGCTAGATCAAATAGACAATTACAATAGAGAAAAACCTAACTGTGGCAGCAGTGTGCTTAAGCCACAGGGATAGCCTGCTAAATATTTGAGAACCAACAGGAAGACAAAAAAATCATTGCAGGATTTTAAAATAAGAGTAAAAAAGGGCCGGGCGTGGTGGCTCAAGCCTGTAATCCCAGCACTTTGGGAGGCCGAGGCGGGCCGATCACAAGGTCAGGAGATCGAGACCATCCTGGCCAACATGGTGAAACCCCGTCTCTACTAAAAATACAAAAAATATTAGCCAGGCGTGGTGGCAGGCGCCTGTAGTCCCAGCTACTCGGGAGGCTGAGGCAGGAGAATGGAGTGAACCCAGGAGGCGGAGCTTGCAGTGAGCTGAGATTGCGCCACTGCACTCCAGCCTGGGCGACAGAGCAAGACTCCATCTCAAAAAAAAAAAAAAAAAAAAAGAGCAAAAAAGATCTTATATACATTTTAGAAGAATCACTTGGTTGCAATGTGGAGAATGGATTGAACAAAACCAACATGGGAAGCAAGGAGATACAATATGTGGATGCTGAATTTCCCAGTCAAGAAAGAATTAGGGCCAGGTGCAGTAGCTCACACCTGTAATCCCACCATTTTGGGAGGCCAATGAGTGAGGATCACTTGAGGTCAGGAGTTCAACACCAGCCTTGCCAGCACGGTGAAATCCTGTCTCTACTAAAAATACAAAAATTAGCCAGGCCTGGTGGCATGCCCCTGTAATCCTAGCTACTTGGTAGGCGGAGGCAGAGAATCACTTGAACCGGGAGGCAGGGGCTGCAATGAGCTGAGATTGTGCCACTGTACTCTAGCCTGGGTGACAAAGCAAGACTCTGTCTCAAGAAAAATAAATAAATAAATAAATAAATAAATAAGAATTAGTATCTTAACTAAGGCAGCAGTGTAGAATATGAAAAGAAGGAGATAATGGCCAAATGCATTTTGGATAGAGCAGAAGAATGTGAAAGTAGTGGCCTATTCAACAAGTCATGATGAAGGCATATGATGCCATCTAGCACCAGCCAGCCAGACAGTCATACATCAGTAGAGGTAGGTTGGCATGATGGGTCAGAGTGTAGGCTTCCTGAATTCACGTGTTGGCACTGCCACTGATTTAGCTGGGTGTCCATGAGAAGGACACTTTACTTCTCTAGTACCAACTTTATTAAATTATTGTGATGATTTAGTGAGTTAGAATATAAAAATGCTTAGAATAATGTCTGACATATAGGAAGCAAGTGAGAGTTAGTAATCATTATCTTGTTCCAACATTCAGGTACACAGGTTCTGGAGGCATCATGATGCAGTTCTGAGAATTTCCAGATCCTATGCATTTTACGTATCCTAAATTTGGATGATTTCATGCCAGAAGGCGAGTGGTTACCTAGGGAGAGGCTGGCACTTTGCATGGCTCTAAACAACACAACCTTGCTCCCACTCACCAGAATTTCTTCCTTCCTTTTAATTAAGGCCTTGCTCAGCATCATTCAGAAAAGTCCCTCCTGTTTAATCTGTGACTCATAGTCCAACCATTTGAACGGTACAAACATTTCCTCTGCAGGAAGGAGCAGATGCATTGGTGAAAAACAAGTAGGGGAAAATAAAGCAAGGAGCCTCACAAATGCGGAGGTAGTTGGGACTAAAGAAATCACATGTTTTCATAGACATGTTAGCTTGTACAAGTCCCTTATTTTTCATGGCACAATAATCATCGGAGACCTTTGTCTCTAAAAGAAACGAAACCAACCACAGTTGCATCAGTTACCATCCCTGGAGTGTTGATCTGCCATTGGAAGAGACACAGGGCAGGAAAGGCTTCTCTCCAGGTAGCAATAAAAGAGTTATCAACTCACTCTGGTACTCCTCTGGGACCCAGAAAAAAAAAATCTAAGTCTGGCACCTAGGCTCTTTCCTGAGTGGGTTGTCATGGCAACAGGATATTAGCAACTGTTTTCAGGATTCTAGGGCCTTGGCAATTCTCATGAGTTTCTCTGCCTCAGCTTCTATGTATGCACAGACATATGGATACTAGAACTGATGCCAGAATTGAGGAGAGGATTTAAAATTCATGCCAGGATCCCTCTGGGTTACAAAGGACCTCAGCCGACCTCACAGAGTTTAGCTTGCTCTGCACCACTGCTGATACCATGACCCATCTGGTTCACTGCCTGCTGGAGCTCAGTTGCTCCAGCTGTAAAATAAGGGGGTTGGAGTCAGCAAGCTCAAAGGTTAATGTCAGCTCCAGAATGCTTTGAATCTCAGTAGTTTTACAGAATTTTCTTCCAGAGTTCATGGTTAATCTTGATCATGCTGTTTGAGAAACAAAAATCATCTTCATTAGTACCATTCTAGATAGAATCATTTGCTCTTGATCAAAGGCTTTGTCATAATTCAAATAAAACATTTAACTCATTGTATATGATATACATATTAAAGAAGGCTATATATTTGTTGTGTATATATTCACAGAAGCTTTAGTATACAGGCATTTCAATATTCATATATTTTATTCCTTCATTCATGATTTAATTTACTTGATCTATGACTATATGGCATGAAATGTTGTATTAACTATAAATACTTGTTTCTTTGTGCCTGGATGTATGGCTTTAACTTGAGTACAAGTTCTGTTCCTCCAAGAATTCAGAAGAAAGCTGTAATTTTCATGAGTTCAGCTATTGTGTCTGTCTTACACGCTATTGTATCCTCATTACTTTGAATAGCACCTGATAAATGATGGAAGATTAACAAATATTTGAAGAACAAGTGAATGAATGAATATATGAAAGACATAAATTGGGCCTACTTGAGTTTCTTTATATTATAGCAAAAAGTACCTCTTGATAAAGAACACATTAAATGTTCCAGTTACCTATAGCATAATAAATAGTCTTAAAACATAGTGGCAAAAACAAAGACAGTCAATTCAAAATTTTATGCTCATAGATTCTACATATTAGAAATTCAAGAGCGGTACAACGAAGATGGTTCTTCTCCACTTCATAATGTCTGGAGACTTAACTGGGTTGATGAGATCAGCTGACAGTGACCAACAGCTGGAGGCTGACAGATTTGTGGCTGAGAGATCTGCTACCACAAGAAGATTGCTGAAAGGTTGAGATCAACTGGAACAATTGACCATAGCTCTTAAATGAGGTTTGAATATCTCTCTCAGATGGTGACTGGTTTTTGAGAGGGAACATCTAGAGCACAGGCATTCAAAGAGATCAAGATAGAACCTGCAAGACTTCTGTTGACTTAGCATGAGAAGATACAAGAAGTGCTACTTCTGCCATGTTTTACTGGTTGTAACAAATCACTGACACCAATCCTCCATTTTTGACTCCTCTGGAACTTAGTCATCAGTTGTTGGCACTTCTACTGCAACAATTCCTATCTTTTATCTTATGTTTGATTTTTATCATGTCCTGCTATCTTCTAAAATAATTCTTTCATCACATCTTTCACCTTACCAATCCATGTTTCAGTGGTGTTCTTTCTGGTAATTATATCATCTATTGAACATTTTATTTTATATACTAAGTATTTGATACCAAAATACTTCTAGTTGTATTAATTTAAAACTTCCTAACTTCATATTGCCAATATCTCCCCTTTTAAAATTGTATTTGTTGTATTTATTTTAAATAGCCATACATTTAAAGTTTTCTTTTTTTGTAAAGTATTTATAAGCTTCAGGTGTCTAGTCATATTGGTCTGGGGTGCCAGTTCTATGATAATGTACAATGTAATAGGTCAAAGATCTGGCCTTGGTCCGCATCCTAACTGAGGGCAAGAAATAGGTCCAAGACTCCACAGAATGACTTTGTATGTTCCTCTCTCTGCCACTCTCAAAGGCAACTCTGTCAGTCAGGAGATCACCTTTAAACTTTTTGAGAGAAATAAAGAAGATCATAAAGAGGTATTTTTCATAGTTCTCGTCCACCACCCATGAGATTTGGAGGAAAGGGACTCAAGTAGTAAATAGTAAAGAATTGTTTTCATCAACCTTCATCCTAGCAGCTTTTTTGTGCTGCTTTCATATTGACCACTCAATACCAACAGCATGGCCATTGCAATTTCTGTGAGAAGTGGTCAAGAAATAGACTCTTAAATGTCTAGCTCCTCAATTGCCTTAAGTCCGCAGACCATTCCATCACACCACACACGCACACACACACACACACATACACACACTCACACACATCTACACACACACACATAAACCAAGGCATGATAATTGCCTCACATTTCCCAAAATGTCTCTCATTCCTTTATTTTTCTAATTTCTCCAGGGTTCATTTTGAGGGAGAGGCCAGTAGCTCATGTTAATTTTATCTCATTAGGAATGGAGAGCTCCTCCAATATTTTTTCTAATGAAATATATTTTCTGAGGTGATCCACATAAGGAAGGGATGACAAAATATCCATTTTTTTTCTAAGTGCTCCAATTATACAAGTCTCTCTAATGATATGTTCATAAGACATGCCTATTCAATGAAGCTTTTGCTGGAATTTTACTCCAGATACAACCATCATCATTATATTATTATTATTATAAAAGTTCTTGTTTATTTGGGATTTTCTATGAGCCATGTTCAATAATAATCACTTTACATGTCTAATCATATGTAATTTAGGGCATCTAAATAGGTTCCTTAGTAAGGTCATATGCACAGTTTCAAAGTAGAACAGTCCAAAATGAAATAAAATAAAATAAGAAGCCCAATTCTTTTTTCCAATCCCTCAAAGAAAACAAATACAAGCTTCTGGTAGCTACTTTTATTACTTTCTTAGCTCTTGGCATCCCTACATTCTGCAGACTCTCATTCTACACTCTACTTCCTTGCCTACTTCTTTTTTCTTTTATATCTGTTTACTTCATTTCTTTGCTAAGTCCTCCCCATGTTCCTCCTGAGTCTTAGGCTCAATCTCTTTTGGATTATACTGCATCACAAAAGGTTTCTCTGGCAGAGACAGATTATACAGAAGGAATCTAAGACTTGAAAGCTGGGTTAGCAATGAAAGCATTCTCTCTGGTAGACTGGGGTGGGGAGACAACATCTCTGAGCATTTCTTTTTATTAATATTTTTTCCATCACATATATATGATCTCATTTGTTCTCTCAACAACACTATTAATTACATATCATAACTGTATTTTTTTCTTTTTTCTTTTTTCTTTTTTTTGTTTTTGAGATGGAGTCTCACTCTGTCGCCCAGGCTAGAGCGCAGTGGTGCAATCTTGGCTCACTGAAAACCCCGCCTCCCAGGTTCATGCCATTCTCCTGCCTCAGCCTCCCAAGTAGCTGGGACTACAGGCACCCGCCACCACGCCTGGCTAATTTTTTGTATTTTTAGTAGAGACGGGGTTTCACCGTGTTAGCCAGGATGGTCTCGATCTCCTGACCTTGTGATCAGCCTGCCTCGGCTCCCAAAGTGCTGGGATTACAGGCGTGAGCCACCACACTCAGCCAACTGTATTTTTTATGTGAGGTCAGCAGGTATCACCAAGGTAAAATTGCTTGTCCAAAGTTACAGTAGATGTTCTTGAAAGTAAAGAAGTGAAAATGTACAGCCAGGGTATCTGATGTTGATGCCCACACTTTTAACCATTTACCAAGTTTGCTATACTTCTTCCTATTAAGATATATTTCCAAAACAACATCAAAAGTTAGACCTTCATAGGAACTCTCCTCTTCAACTGAAAGAGTTTGGGTCAAGGGAGATAACATATTTAAAAGAACCTGTCTGAGCATTCTGAGTTTGTTTCTGCTTGCTCAAGTATATCTCCATTCCCAAAGAGTGGCTCACCTGAGGCCATCAGTATAATTTTACATAATTATACACATAACCGGTGTAACAGCTATTAGCAACCAATTAGTAATAATTTGGGCAATGCTAGACATTCTCTTGCACTAAATCTTTTATCATGAAATTTTAAGTCATTAGATTCATAAATAATAAACTACCTACCAGAGATATTCATTATAAAAGACTGTACTTCAAATATGCTGTCACAAGTTCTTTAAATATAAGCAAATTATCCAACTGAAGCAGCATTTCTCAGAATCCTGCTATGTATATGAACTTATCACCCACTCAGAAAAGCCAGTGATCATCATCTGAAACACAGAATCCATTTCCAGCTGTCATGAAGTCTAAAGTAAGGTCTGTCTACTCACTCAAGAGACACTCCAGGGAATATTGACAGTCACCCTACTGCAGAAATTCTGTTGTATTGGTAAAGTGAAGAATAAAAAGGAAAAATGGTGGGGGAAACTTTTAAGATATGATGATTTATCTTTACCTGTGGACCAAATCTCTTAACAGCAAAGAAGCAGCAAAAATTTGGAAAGTTGCCTAGATGATGTCTTATCTGCCTCCGTAATCAATTCAAGGCAGTGTATCCTAGAAATAAAGCAGCTACATTTTTGTTTCCAACATGAAATAGAAGGAAAATTGAGACTACTCAATTCAAATGTTTAAGACCTGCAAATCTGTGAAACTTAAAATCAAAATGGCCGGTTCCTTATTCCCCAACCCCACAATATTTCAGACAAAAAATAGTTTACTTCCTGATGCTCAAAAAATAGTTAATGAATTTAAAAAATAAACAAACTTTATATTTCTGTTGTGTATTTGCAGCTTAAAGTGCATTTACTACCATTATGCACTAAAGATGAATGATAAGAATTAGTGCCATTACTACTTTACAAATAAAAAAGCCAAGGCACACACAAAATAGAGTGGAGGAAAAAAAACAAATATTTTAGTGCAAATTCTAGAGCTAAATTCTAGCTCTATTGCCATATAAGTTTTTGATTTGAGCATTACTCTCCAAGTTCCATTTGTTTAGCAATCAAATGATAATAAAAATAGTTCTAGACATCTTGAAGTTTAAAGGATCATATGAAAAGTAACAACAGGTATCTAATAAATCTTCCTTTCCACTACCCCTCTGTCTCCTTTTGCTTTGCAAAAAGTATGTATGTTGATCTTGCTTGCTAAGACAATTAGGAAGATGTTTCTTTATACATTTTTCTCAGTAACTATTTTTGCTGTCAGATATAGCTTCTTAGAATTTTCTCAGCTTGAAAAACATTAGTCTAATGGAAATTGTCAATTAATTTTTACGTTGACCTAATTTTTTCCTATCACTCCTACATTCGAATTCCATCCCACAGTGTTTTGCCTAACTGTCTTAGAGTCTAAGGTAAAAGAAATATTCAGTAATGCTGATCTTGCCTTTATTTAAAATTTTGATATTTTCTTCATCATCAATTTTTTGCATTCATTTTTTTAAACTACTGTTTAAAATATTGTTTACCTCAATTACTAAGTGTTTTGGCGCCCTTTAAAATTTTTCAGACAATGCAAATGTGCCACTTGCTTCATCTCAGTCCGGGCCTTGCCATTCTGCTTCTATTTTCATATGTTTAGAACACTTTTTTTTTTTACCTAGTATGAGGTGAGTCTAAATCTGGCTTAAGCCAATGGAGGATACCAGAAGTATCCAAAGAATAGATAAGGCCCCTACCATCTGGCTTTATAGGGCCCTGGAAATAAAATAGCCTGTTTACTTTTTTATGACACCAAAAATATCAAAACACAACAGGAGGCATGTTAAGCCCAGAGTTTACACTGGGAAGATTTGATTTAGTTTCATTGTTTGCAGATTTTTGTTTGCTTTATTGTTTACTTTCAGTTTTGTTTCTATTTATGTCTTTCTTTTGGCAGCAAGCAATGGATAATCTCAATTAGTGGTTCAGGAGAGAAGATGAAGATACTCCCTTCCTTTAAAATCTGACATCCGATATTGCTGTACCCTTCACTTCCCCAGAGGAAGGACTTACAAGAGCAACAGACCCAGCAGCAGCAGCTCCATTAAATATCTATCCTTACACTTTCTTCAGGGCAGCAAAAATTGAGCTTCTCAAGGTTGTCCAGAGCTTTAGATATCCCCTCCTTTTTTCCCCAAAAACATGCAAGTTTAGTAAAGAGGAACTTAGGTGCCACTGCAGGAGCTGGGTCCTACTGCTCTAGGCCCAGCTTAGCTCAGCTAGAGTCAGAGCAAGATGTATCTATGGCTGGTTTACAGAAGGTCACTGCATTGGTTACCTTGCTGACAAAAAATAAATCCTAGACTTAACACTGATAAGAAACATCATTTTGGCAGAAGCTTTAAAAAGAGAAATATTTAAAATTGACTATGTAGGAAAAAAATAAACAATGTGACTAACAAGAATAATTTAGGACTTCCAAAAATATAGTCTACATAGGAATAACAATAATTAATTTTCATTACCTGCTTACAAGGAACCTGATGTTGTTTCTAGCTCTTTTGTTATATTGAACTTTTGCAACAACTTTTTAAGATAGTCACTATTTTAAAACTTGCTGAAGGTCACTCTGCTAGGCCATGAGCTCTAGCTACTATAATATATGCTTCTCAAGTAATCAAGAAAAACCAGCTTTAGGAAAATGCAAGTAAGAATTATTTGCCCAGAATTCTGGTTAATGGGTGCTACATGTATGTGTGTTTATGTATGTGCATATACTTAGGGAGCTATCTGTGGAAGGTAAGGAGTTCCAAGGTCAAGATGTTTGGAGGACACATGTCAAAAAAAGTTAAACAGATTTTTATTGCAAACATTATCAGTGTCATGAATAGGCTAAGGTGAACAGTGACTCTCCAAGGGAAGAGTTTTAATGGTAGGGTTTATATATTTGTCCATTTTCACGTTGCTATAAAGAAGTGCCTGATCCTGGGTAATTTATAAAAGAAAGAAGTTTAATTGACTCACAGTTCTGCATGGCTTGGGAGGCCTCAGGAAATTTACAATCATGGTGGAAAAGAAAAGGAAGTAAACACATCCTTTTTCACACGGCAGCAAAGAGGGGGAAAGTCCCTTATAAAACCACCAGATCTTGTGAGGACTCACTCATTATCATGAGAACAGCAGCATGGGGGTAACTGCACCCATGATTTAATTACCTCCCATTAGGTCCCTCCCATGACAGGTGAGGATTATGGGAACTACAATTCTGGATGAGATTTGGGTGGTAACACAGTCAAACCATATCGTTCTGTCCCTGACCCCTCCCATATCTCATGTACTCACTTTTCAAAACACAATCATGCCTTTCCAACGGTCCCCTAAATTCTTAACTCATTCCAACACTAACTCAGAACTCCAAGTTCAAAGCCTCATCTGAGACAGGGCAAGTCCCTTCTGCCTATGAGCCTGTAAAATCAAAACCAAGTTAATTACTGCCTAGATACAATGGGGGTAGAGGAATTGGGTAAATAAACCCATTACAAATGGGAGAAATTGTCCAAAAATGGGGCTACAGGCCCCATGCAAGTTTGAAATCCAATAGGGCAGTTATTAAACCTTAAAGTTCCAAAATGATCTCCTTCGACTCCATATCTCACATCCTAGTACACTGATGCAAGAGGTGGGCTCCCAAGGCCTGGGGCGGCTCCAGTCCTGTTGTTTTGCAGGGTGCAGCCCTCTTCCTGGATGCTTTCACCGGCTGGCATTGAGTGTTAGCAGTTTTTCCAGGCATGTGGTGCAAGCTGTCAATGGACCTACCATTCTGGGATCTGAAAGATGGCAACCCTTTTTTCACAACTCCACTAGGCCATGCCCCAGTGCAGACTCTGTGTAAGGGTTCCAACCTCAGATTTCCCTTCTCCACTCCCCCATCAGAGGTTCTCCATGAGGGCTGTGCATCTGCAGCACACCTCTGCCTGGACATCCAGGAGTTTCCATACATCCTCTGAAATCTAGGCAGAGGCTCCCAAACCTCAATTCTTGACTTTTGTGCACCTGCAGGCTCAACACCATGTGGAAGTTGCCAAGGCTTGAGGCTTACACCTTTTGAAGCCATGGCCTGAGCTGTACTTTGGCCCCTTTTAGCCATGGCTGGAGTTGCTAAGCACAAAGCACTAAGTCCCTAGGCTGCACACAGCAGGGAGCCCCTGGACCTGGTCCTGGAAACCATTTTTCCCTCCTAGGCCTCCGGGCCTGTGATGGGAGGGGCTGCCATGAAGGTCTCTGAGATGTCCTGAAGATATTTTCCCCATTGTCTTGTCGATTAGCATTTGGCTCCTTGTTACTTATGCAAATTTCTGCAGCATGTTTGAATTCCTCTCCAGAAAATGGGATTTTATTTTCTACTGCATTGTCAGGCTGCAAATTTTCAAAACTTTTATGCTGTGTCACTTCTTAAATGCTTTGCTTCTTAGAAATTTCTTTTGCCAGATACTAAATCATCTCTCAAGTTCAAAGTTTCACAGATCTCTAGGGCAGGGGCAAAAAGCTGCCAGTCTTTTTGCTAAAGCATAGCAAGAGTGACTTTTACATTAGTTCCCAATGAGTTCCTCATCTCCATCTGAGCCCATCTCAGCCTGGACTTCATTGTCCATAACACTATCAGCATTTTGGTCAAAGCCATACAACAAGTCTCTAGGAAGTTCTGGTAGAGGCAGGGGGCAGACAAGGAAGGGTCCCCAGAGAATCTCTGACCTGCCCCACAAGTGTTCATACCAGATGATTTTGTGCAGCTAAAGGAACCTGCACAGGGGGCTTGCCTCGGCATCCCCACAATTAACTGGAGGCCCACATGCACTGTGGGAATGGGGTGGGGCCACCAGGAATCCATGTCTTATGCAGGAGAAGAGCTTGGCCTCCTCAGCTCCTCAGCTTGGCCTCCTCAGCTCAGCTCATTGTGGTAGCCTGGTATTCAATCTGTGAGGTGGGAGTTGGCTGGCAGGAACCCTCTCTTTGCTAAGAGCTCCCCTTTCACTTAATGAATTTCACCCTTCTCACCCTGCAACGTGTTCTCATGCCTAATTTTTCCTGGTTGTGAGACAAGAACCCAGATTTAGTTGAACTAAGAAGCAAAAATCCTGCATCAGTTCCAAACTTTCCCACATTTTCCTGCCTTTTCCTGAGCCCTCCAAACCATTCCAATCTTTGCCTGTGACCCAGTTACAAAGTTGCTTCCACATTTTCGGGTATCCTTGTAGCAGCACTCCACTTTCTGTGGTGCCAATTTACTGTATTAGCCCATTTTCATGCTGGAATAAAGAACTGCCTAAGAGTGGGCAATTTATAAAGGAAATAGATTTAATTAACTCATAGTTCTCTATAGCTGGGGAGGCCTCAGAAAACTTGCAATCATGGAAGAAGGGGAAGCAAACATGTCCTTCTTCACATGGCAGCAGGAGAGAGAAGTACCAATCAAAGAGGGAAAAGCCCCTTATAAAATCATTAGATCTCACGAGAACTCACTCACTATCATGAGAACAGCAACATGGGGGTAACTGCCCCCATGATTTAATTACCTCCCACTGGGTCAATCCCATAACACATGGGGATTATGGGAACTACGATTCAAGATGAGATTTGGGTGGGGACACACCAAATCATATCAGTTTAAGTATTAGGTATTTGACTAGGACCATACCTTTGTGATGGGGCATGACTTCTTGGTTGCATTTCATTTTGTCCTGGCACCTTAGTAGTTAACAGCTGCTGACTGAATGGCAGCCAGAAGTTCACTACCAATAACAGGAGCATGAGTGCCACCACAGTACAGATCTCTGCCTGGTCCCCAGCTGTCACACCAACCTCATTGTGAGTGTGGAATGTTTAACAATGCGTGGCCATGCATACCAGTCCTGAGGGAGAGAGAGAGAGACCAAGCATGAGGGAGTACTGGTAAGGCAGCCAGCTGAAAGAGCAAGTGATGACTCAGAAAAGCATACAGAGCCATTGGGGTTTCTTAACAGGCACTCACTGCACCTAGGAAAGGGTAAGGAGAAATTTAATGGACCTGCTGGGTCTGTTGCTATGTAAATCTCATCTCTGGGGAAGTGACTGGCACAAGAATATCAGATGTCACTGGTGCAGACATTTGGCAGATGTGCCTTGTATTTACCAGCGTGCAACCTGTGAGCAAATTCCAAATGTGTGAGCGTGGGAGTGTGGGCAGATGGGTATGGATGTGTGCATATGCCACTTCTTACATCCACTGCCCACAAAGCAGGAGCAAGGTTTAAGAGGTGAAATTTGACATGACATTTGGTGTGCACTGATAGAGACAGTTTAATTTTTGCAAATACTCATTGTCAGCTGCATTTTAGAGGCAAACACCCCATCCATACACACTCTCTCACAAATATGTGAAATGAATCAAATTGCCCACGGCTCCCATGGGAAAAATGTGCTATTACTCTGTTTCCAAAGCAGTTGTCAGATCTCTGGTGATACCTCAAACCAGATACTTGCATTTATGTGACAAGGACTCTTAAAAAGCCTGATAGCTTGTTCCAGGGGAAGGGAAATAAAATAGATAAGTGGAGTTTATTTAAAGTTGAGAGGAACAGAAAGACAGAATATTTATATTGATATGTGATATTTTATCCTTATTATGCATTTTTATCCTGTTTGGTCAATGGACAAATAGTGCTGAATGTAGGACTAATCTTAAAGCAAATGCCCAGAGTACTTGAATTGTATTGAATTAAATTGAATTGGATCAAATTGAATCAAATAGATTTTGTGAGTGCTCACCTATGTCCAAGAATAGGTTATTTAAGACTGATCTTGGATATAGAAGAGACAGCCTTAGCTTGCAGTGTGGCACATAAAGCAAGGAGGAAATGAGATTTATGTCTGTCCTGGGTAAGAGCTCGTAGAAAGCAAGGGGAAGTCTCAGTCTTCAAGGCAAGATCAGAAGCAAAGTTAAGCTAAGATCAGAAGCACAGTTTCAGACAGGAAATATATCTGGCTGAGAAAGTAATTTGGAACTTAGAGGCTGGGGAAAATCCCAGAAGCCCGGTACCCAGGGATAATGTTGCTGGGGGTAGGTGTGGATATTAGGGTAGAACAACTGTGATATCTAGACACTTTGGTCAGGAATTGATAACAAGGAAACCCTAAGATACAGACTATGCAACACCAGTTGTAGACCATCATGGTGACCAATATTTCCTGAACTACAGGAGCAGTGGCCAAGGGAACTATTAGCGAAGATGAAATAAAAGCAAGACATGGTTTTGTGCCCTGATCGTGAAAATCCCTGACTCTTTCAATGTACATAGCAAAAACATTGTAAAATGTTTAGATTTCTTTTGTATGCAGTCATAAAACTGAAGCAGAGAAGCCAAGAAAAACACTATTAATATTAAATGAGACGATTTTCACATAAATAATTGCCACATTATTTTTTGCTGTTTACTTTCATATTCACAAGAAGGAATGCATTTGAAAATGAAGGTGGAGTTCTGCTCTCTTTTGCTAAGTAAATGACAGAATCAGATGTCTCTCATGCTCTTGAAAAGATAGTGAATCCATCCTGCCACCTCAAAGTTAAATTGTATGAGCCCCAGCATAAAAGTGTGCTAGACTCATTTTAAAATCTCCATCACTGCATGACCTTGAGCTGTCACTTCATCTTCTAAACCTTCCATTTTCTTTCTTATAAAATTTCCTAAGAGTGATTGCCAGCACTTGCTCAGTGGTCACTGTGTGCCAAATACTGTTCCACATATTTTATCTAAATTCTTCCATTTTAATCCCCATCATTACCCAAAAAACTCAGATGAAAACTATCTCAATTTTAAAGAGGAGGAGTTGAAGTATGTAAAGGATAAAGAACACATCCAAGTCACATAGTTTCTAAGGGAGAGCACCAGAACATAAACCTAGGCCATTGGGTTTCTAAGTCTGTCTATTTGACCAGCAAGCTATGCTTTCTCCCAGGGAAAATATTTCTTATGCAATATGAATATGATAAAGATGAAATACATAACAGGTATACAATAAAACCTAGTAAATGTTGTTTTTCTCCTTAGTTTGTCCAGCACTTACCTCCCAACCTCACCCCAGGTTATGGAAAGGGAAGAGGGAAACTGCAGGTATACATGGGTCCTAACTCCTCGGGTGATTCTAACAGACTTCACGAATGAGAACCTTTCCTTCTATGAACCCATTCCCTGGTTTTGTAGCATTCAGCCTCAAGAGATTCCTTCCTGACTTCTGACTTAATTCAAACAAGGGAGACTATAAGGTATTTTCCCCTTGTTTTATTAAAAATTCCGTGTTACAACACTCCTAGGAGTTTATGACTAAGTCCAACATGTCAAAATTGTTTGGTCTAAAATTATTTGGCTTTCTGAAGTCTCTATTTTCTTTCAACTTTGACTTGTACAATCATTATACAGTTATATCAATGAATATCTCCTGAGTGTAAGTACATTCTGCTTCTTGAATTGCCAGGTACTGTTTCCAAAAATTGGATCCCAATGTGATGTGCTGCTGCATTCAGATCCATTACCTGCTGCTGAGCTGGGCTTATGTGGTCCATCGCTGTATTTGCCTCCTTCCCACCAGAGGCTTTTTTACAGAGAGCTTCAGCATTAGCTGCAATCCTAGTAGACATCTTAAGAGTATGAAAATTGCTACACCAATCTAGAACCATTCGATGTAGCCACAAATTATTGTGGGTTTGGGTGACTAGGTGGCTTTCCGATACATACTTAGAAATGTCAATGTTTTATCATAGCTATATGGATCTAACTTCTGTGCATGCTTATGAGCCATTTTTTATTTATTTATTTATTTTTTTATATGGAGTCTCGCTCTGTCGCCCAGGCTGGAGTGCAGTGGCGCGATCTCGGCTCACTTCAAGCTCCGCCTCCCAGGTTCACGCCATTCTCCTTCCTCAGCCTCATGAGTAGCTGGGACTACAGGCACCCGCCACTACGCCCTGCTAATTTTTTATATTTTTAGTAGAGACGGGGTTTTATGAGCCATTTTAAAGTAATTTGGTACAGTGGAACATGAGAAAAATGAGGAAGAATGACAATTTCTATGAGGAACTTAAAGACTGATATTTTATTTGAATAAAATTGTATAGTGGAAAGTCTCTAGCATCTTAAACGTATGAAGAGATTACTGTTCTCCCAATCCCTCCCCACAGTGGATTATCAATTTTTTGGATGAGCTTTGGAGGATTCATGAGCCCAAAAATGAGGGTAAAATTTTGTAGCTGCGTTTTGGGGGAAGAATTTTATACCTTTTTTTTCCCCCAGATTCTCCAAATGACCTGTGCCATGATAAATTAAGGATACAGAGGTAGAAAAAAAAAAATGGATGTGAGCTCAGTGTCCATGTCTGTACTGAATGGAAATGTAGTCTACATCTATTTTGTTATTTTTACCTAAATAGTTAATTCAAAGTTATTTGGTGAGTGTCTAAGATGTATCATGCATAGTACCAGACACTAAGAATGTGACCAAACATCAGATCCCTTTCTTTGAAAGCAGAAACTTTTTAAAGAGGGAACTCTTTGCTAGGTCTACATTGACTCTTTCTTTTCTTGACTCTCAAGTGTACCTTCTACTCCAGCCTCCCAATACTTTCTTTTCACTTGCAGTGGATTCTCCAACTCCCATCTACCTCTCTGTTTTCCTGGGACTCACTGAGGCTAAGAAAATAATGGGATGGATTTTTGACATGTTTCAATTCTGGGAAGAATCTACACTCTTTCTGGCGTGGTAAGATACAGAAGTTATAGCAGAAAAAGTTTATCTTCATGATGCAAAATCTTTTGTTATATTTTGCTACTCCTATATGATTTCAGACCTCTCTGAAGGCTTCTGTTCTTGTATTCCTCCACTGTCAGATCTCAAAACTCCCATCTCCAACTTAATTAAACTAAAGAGCCTCTGCACAGCATAATAAATATAAACACAGTGAACAGGTAACATACAGAATGGGAGAAAGCATTCATAAACTATGCATCTGACAAAGATCTAATGTCCAGAATTAATAAGCAATGTAAAGAATTCTACAATCAAGAAACAACCCATTGAAAAGTGAGCAAAAGACATGAACAGACAGTTCTCAAAAGAAGACATATAAGCAGCCAATAAACATATTTTAAAAAAATCCTCAGTATTGCTATGCATTAGAGAAATACAAATCAAAAATCACAATGAGATACAATCTCACACAACTGAGAATGTCTATTATTAAGCCTGGGCAACATGGCAAAACCCCATCTCTACTAAAAATACACACACACACACAAAAAAATACCTGGGTGTGGTGGTGCATGCTTGTAGTCCCCACTACTTGGAGGGCTGAGGTGGAGGATCACTTGAGCCCAGGAATTTGAGGCTGCAGTGAACTGAGATCGTGTGACTGTACTCCAACTTGGGCAATAAGAGTGAGACACTGTCAAAAAAAAAAAAAAAAAAAGGCTGGGCATGGTGGCTCACACCTGTAATTCCAGCACTTGGGAGGCCAAGGTGGGTGAATCACTTGAGGTCCAGAGTTTGAGACCAGCCTAACCAACATGGAGGAAACCTGTTTCTACTAAAAATACAAAATTAGCCGAGCATGGTGGCACATGCCTGTAATCCCAGCTACTCGGGAGGCTAAGGCAGGAGAATCACCTGAACCCAGGAGGCAGAGGTTGTGGTGAGCAGAGATCACACCATTGCGCTCCAGCCTGGGCAATAAGAGTGAAACTCCATCTCAAAAAAAAAAAAAAAGAAGAACGTCTATAATGAAAAATAAAACAACAACAGTTACTGGCAAGGCTACGGAGAAAAAGAAATACTTACACACTGTTGCTGGGAATGTAAATTAGTTCAGCCATTGTGGAAAACAGTTTGAAGATGTCTCAAAGAACTTAGAACTACCATTCAACCCAACAATCCTATGACTAGGTACATATTCAAAAGAAAATAAAACATTCTACCGAAAAGACACATGCACACATATGTTCATCACTGTGCTATTCACAATAGCAAAAACATAAAATCAACTTAGGTGCCCATCTATCATGGGCTAGATAAAGAAAATGTGGTACATGTACACCATGGAATACTATGCAGCCACAAAAAAACTAAATCATGTTCTTTGCAGCAACATGGATGCAGTTGGAGGTCATTATCCTAAGTCAATTAATGAAGAAACAGAAAACCAAATACTACATGTTCTCACCTATAAGTGGGGGCTAAACACTGTACTCACGAAGATAAAGATGGAAACAATAGACAGTGGGAACTACTCGCAGGGAGACAGGGGGCAAAGTTTGCAAAAGTAAGTCACTATCTGAGTGACAGGATCATTTGTATCCCAAACCTCAGCATCACACAATATACTCACATAACAAATCTGCACATATATCCCCTGAATCTAAAATAAAAGTTGAAATTATTTATAAAAGCCACCTCAATTGGATGAGAACTGGACATGATGGCATAATATTTTCCGTATCTCAAAGAACTTATACCAAAATAGTTGGGCTTTAAAGTTTTAGGGAAGAAGATAGGGCAATGGAGTGAATCATTGGAGGAAGTGTGGAATCTCTCTGCTGACAGAAGCAGTTGGCCATAGGATGCACTTTCATAAGCTAGAATGAAGATTCTTTTCTCATGGAGTGAGCAAAACCAGATTTATGTGTTAAGTAGTAAGGAGCTATTTTAAAACTCCACTATCCAAATGACCATGTGTAGCTTGTAACACTTGAACCTGAGATAAAAAGCAGACTAAACATTCTCTAAGGATATGTATATGCCCAACCACTTTTTACTTTTTTGATACAAAAATTCAATAACCAACTCTTAAAGTTAAAATGTGGGATTCAGTCAACATAATAATTTGTGAACAGTTGATTTAATTGTGCATTTTCCAAAGTTAAAGAAGCAGGTGATCTATAAAGGGAGGGAATGAGCATAATGGTACAAGAAAAACCTGAGCTAAATATATACAGCAACTATCAGTTTAGCTCTGAGCTTTGTGGGAGGAAGGATGAGGAAAATGAAGCATACAGATATTTAACATGTTACTGAGCCTGATTTGCAGCATATGGAAGGAGAGAACTTACAGGATAAAATTCTTCTTCATCAATTTACTCTGATGAAACTGTTAAGCTAGCTCTGAGAGTGCAGTTAATTGCAATGAAAATTTCACATTATAAAATCAATTTTTCTCTAATTTTTATCCATGTAATTGACTCAGAAATATTTAAATATGGTGCTCATTTTTGCTTAAGACGTCACTGCTCATGGACAATATGGTGGCTGCTGCCCTCAGGTCTGATATTGCCCCAAATTTTCCATTTTTTTACTCTACACAAATCCTCAGTTTGGATATTTGTAGGGGTAGAATTTGTCTTAGTATGCCAATATTTGCCTCTAAAGTGGGAGTTCATGTTTTTCAGTCAAAGTACTACTTTGTACACTTATGATTTTATAAGATGAATTAAGGAAAGTTTCCTCTACTCAAAGATGGAATTTGAGATTACATTTAAAAATTGATCTATATTGATTCTGTAATAATTAGCTTTGTCCAAGAATATAATTGTAAATATTTATGTGAACTATATAATAGTCTGTTTTGGAGACAGGGATACTTTCTGAAGAAAATCTTGATTCATATCTATAGAATCTCTAGAATGCTTACTATTATATAGGACACCATGAGGGAAAACAAAATGGAGCAGCTATTTTTTAATCTTTAAAGCATGAAAATATCATACAATCTTCCCAGTTAGTTTATATCATAATAGATTTGGAGTGATTTTCATTCTTCAAATCTGCTAGTTATGGAAGATGCATGATTCTGAGGAATGGATTCTGAGTTCTTCGAACTCATCTAAGAACACATTGCTAGGACTAAGACAATTTTAAGTTATTTACATAGGTCATCTTGTAACCCCACTGTCTTGGAGGAGACCTTCTGTTCTTGATTCTCTAGGCCAAGATAAAATTTCCAGGGCCTCAGGATCTACCTAAAACCAATTGAACATTCTAGGCTCACTCAGGCTGAAAACCATCCTAAAACTGGATCATAAACCACTAAATAAGAATATGTTTGTCCAAAGCTCACCTTTCGTCTAGGCTGGCCTCCAGTATGGTATATATAGTAAGAGATAGCTTATATTTTAATTTTAAAGATTTAATTTGATAAGATCTTAGGATGAACTTTTAGACAGAAATGCTAAAGAAAGACAAGATAGTCACCTTTCTTAAAGAAGGCATATTCTGCCAAAATCTCAAGTATGAAACTTAAAAGAGAGAAAGAACATGGTCTCCTGTATTTAAAGCACAGCAACTCCATCCAACAAGAGCTAATCTCTAACCAAGGCTTTGATTATAAAATTGGCAACTCTGTTTTAGTAAAAGAGCAATAGCACGTTCAATATTATATAAGAGAAAGCGAATTAGCCTCTGAAAATCCTTCCCATTTTCTTCTTTTAATTCATTTAGCTTAACATTTGAGCCTGTACTGAACTGCTGAGGGAGAAGTCAGAGGATTTTCGAAGGACCATGCTCTATCATCATGAGATGTTTCCCCAATTTATAACACTGCACTTCTGTATACTCATTTTTGTCATTCATACTTTACTACAGAACAACTGTAACTACAGAGCCCACATGAAAGGCAGAACATAAGAAGAACATAAAATTCCTGTCTCACATGCATATTTAAGGCAAACATAAACCCCTGAGTGTTTTAGTTGGACTAAAAAAGGCAACAAAGAGTGGAAAATAAGCAAGTTGGTGTTCTATTTGTCATAAGTGACTATGAATTCTAGATTGAGGGTTACTGACTAGGTAAGATTGGAGGCCCCTCTAGGATTATTTGTCCCCAACTAAAAGAGAGTCTGCTCTGCGTATACCAGCATTTTTCTTTATATTCCAAGATGCCATTTCCACAAGTACTGTCATCCCCAAGTAAAATTCCACTCTGGGGATTTATATATAGGACATAAAGCTGCAGTTAGCCTTTGCCATATTTTCAAATCTGGCTCTTGCTCTTTCATAACCAAGCACACCTAATATCAGCATATTTTTCTCTAAATTTTTCTTTTCTATTTTTCTTCCCAAGACAGAAACTTTTTTTTCCTCTTGCTAACCTGAAAGAGCTAGAGATGCTGAAAATACCATAGAGAAGTTGATATTTGCTTCCTTTCATATTTAAATCTTTTTTACTTCTCCTCCTATTTTTCTACTTTTACTCCTCCTTCCATCCTTCAATTCTTTCTTTTCCCAAATTTAAAATATCTTGACTTCTTTGAATTATGCTTCTTTGAGGTCCTTCAAATATTAAACTATATCAAAGAATGAGTAAGGGCAGGTAGCTCACATGAAAATACAAAGGAAGCCCTGTAGCTTTTTGCTACATTTCTTATCCTACAGTGTCATTTTTCTTTTTTCCTACTGTTCAAGGATATGGGTATTCTTCTTTTAAATTTTTATCAGATAATATAGCATCTATTTTTTATTTCTTCTTGAGACATTTATCAGTCAGGCTGCATAACAGGTCATGCTAAAACTGAATGACTTACATGTATTAATCTAACAGTTCTATCATTGCCAATTTGCACTGGGCTCATTTGGACAGTTCTGCTGATCTGTGCCAGGGTTGGTTGGTCTCAACTGGGTGCATTCATTTGTCAGGAGTCAGCTTCCAGACTGGTTGAGGGCATGCTGTTCAAAGATGGCCTAGATGGAATGGTCTGTTTTATGTACTCTCTCATTCTTCAATAGGTTAACCCCAGTGGCCAGGGCAAGATATTCAAAGGGTGACAGGAAAGGTTCAGCCTCAAAATTCACAAAAATGGCATTTGGCTGCATTTTATTGAATAATTCAAGTCAAAGATTAGAAGGAGAAGGAATACATAGGCTCTACCTCTTGATGTCAGGTGAAAAGTTGGCAACCATTTTCATAATGTACTACAGAAAATGGAGGTAGTGTAATGTGGCTCTGATGTTTGAGTTTGGAGTCAGAATATCAGGGTCAAATCACATCTCCAAACTTATTACTTTTGTATTAGTTCCTTGTTTTCTATGGCTTCATCCCACATGTAAGTGCTTGGTGCATAGTAAGAAAATATATTTTAGCTATTGCCATACTATTGTCATTATTTTTATTATTACAGTTTTTAGGCCTGACTCTTAATTTACATATACAATGATTAATCCATAAATTTTTAGATAGCTTTTACATTAAGGCCTTGTGAATTCCATTGAGACCCACAAGCATCTTTGTCTTGAAGAAATACTATTGTTATATCTATGAATCACATGTTTACATGATCCACAGAGGGCAAAGGTGACTCTACTCTCCTGACTGTATGATGAGCACAATTAGTTGATTTTAGCATTTTTTTCCAGATTGTTTTGAACAGACCTGCAGAAAGCCACTACAAGTTGACCAAAGGTGGTATATATTTACCTCCCCAGCAATAATTTCAAAAACCTGGGTAATGTTTCCTTCTATATTTATTTAAAAGTCCATTAATTCTATTGACTTCTAAGTAAGTAAAGGTAATCTAAACTAGTGGTTCTCAAACATTTTGGTTTCAGTATTTATTTTCAGTTTTACAAATCATAGAGGATGCCAAAGACCTTCTGTTTATGTGCATCATATCAACATTTATCATATCAGAAATTAAAACCCCAAAGTTATAAGTAAATTTTAAAATATCTATAATATACTAATTATATGTTGATTCATATTTTATGTTAAATACCATGTTTAACATAAAATAGTACCATATTTTTATGTTAAAAAAAACTTCTATTTTCTCAAAAAAAAAAGGTATTGAGAAGAGTGGCATTGCTTTATACTTTCCGCAAATATATTTGAAGTCTGACCACAGACAACAACTAGATTATCATGTCTATTTTCGTAGTCAATTTCTCGTGATATTTTGTTTTGGTTTAAGTACATGAAGAAACACCAGACTTACAGAGTTATATTATCGGAAAAGCAAGGACCTCATGACAGGGCCTCAGGAATCCTCACTGGTGCTCAGATCACATGTTGGGAGTAATTTATTTAAACAGTCTATTCTCCAAGTAATTGGAGGGAGCCCTAATGGTAACATAGAGGAAAGGGTAGAATAGAGAATATTTTCAGGTGGGAGCATGGCCTGTCCTCAAGGAGCAGGAGCTATCATGGACATTGACACAATTGTCTTCCATACTGCCTCCACCTCCTGAAAACTACTTTCCCACCAGCCACCTGAGCTCTGTGAGGACCCCCCAACACCAGCTATGGTTGCTAGGGCCATAGGTAAATATCCACACCTGACTGTGCCAACCAAAGTCCTCTCAGAGACTTGGAATTGATGGAGTCCACTTCTCCAATGGCACAAATTATATGCTGCTGAAATTGCTAGCAGTTGTTTCCCACTAGAGGGAAAATGCCAGTGTGTGTTTGTAAAAATGAAGCAGCACATAGGGGTGAAGGAAGCTGGATTAACAGTTTCACAGAGGGTTCTTGTATCACTCAATTCCCTAGATCTAGAAATGAGATTTAAACAAATGTTCTTACTGTCCTGGAAAGGGTGCCTGAAGGCAATCGACAGCTGGCATGGGGAGAACGAGACAGTTGATTTAAAGAGGAAATTTAAGTTGCAAAGGCAAAAGTTCTTGTGAAGGATAAGGACTCATCATCAAAAATCAGGGTGATTATGAGGGAGCAGCTTGGCTTATAGGTAAGAGAATATGCACGGCACACATTCTGAAAGTTAGAACTCTTGCTTCTTTCATACCACTGACACTAAGTCAAAGAACAGCAAATAAACAAATGTTAATATAATTTTGTGAAGATTCAGCAATGCATTTATAGAGGAATGACGTTTGTAAGCCACTTAAACTCCCTGAATCTGATTACTGATCTGTTAAATGAGAGTCATAAAATAGAACTAATAAATTAAGGCCTACAGAGGAAATGTAAATAAACTGATTATGACACTTGCAGGAAATAAGGGACTAGGGATTTGATTCAGCTATGTGTCTAAAATATAACACATTTAGATTTAAAATTTCACCAAATACCTTAGTGCCATGCATTTCATAGACAAAACAGGTAGCAGAGGTTTAGCTTTTCACTGTTTAGGTGAACATTTTTGATAGCTTATGTAACCAGGGTTCTAAAGAACTCTTGGGTGGTCCTGAGTTTTCTACCTGAGATGAAAAGGAAAATAACCTCTACATTTCTCCTTGCTCTCTCTTGCTCTCAGTGAACTTGATGGGCTTGACTGTAGTTGAGGAGATCCCTTTCAATAAAGCCACGTATATATCACATCATTACAACAATCTATGGATAGAGAGTGCTATCAGATATGCTGGTTTTTATTCTTCACAGAAAACTCAAGCAATCAGTTCGTTGTTGTCCCCATTTATAAATAAATCTCAGAAAGTAAAATGCCTTTCCAAAGGTCATGCATCAAGTCCCTGACAGAGCCAGACCTCAACAGCAGCTTTTCTCTCACGTTCTTGCCTGCAGCTACAGTCCTAAATGGGACAACATGACCACTTGGTAGGCTTATAAGTGTTGTTTGATTATCAGAGTGTCAGACGGCTGCTTAGAAAAATATTTTCAACACAAAATTCCTATGGTAAAATTTGCTTAACATTTTCTTTAGAAAAAATTAATTTGAGTATTTTGTTAATTTCATATTTTATTTAGCACTTATTACATATATGCACCAAGTTTAGTGAACAAAGTCATTACCAAATTAACAGTAAACAGAATTTAAAATGTTCTTTTTCATTTCTATGATGGAATTATTGGCTTTTATTCCTAAGGGTTCCAAAGCACTAAGATAATTATATAGTATAAGATGATGATGATGATAATGATGATTATTATTATCTTAAATACATGAATAAATCTTCTTTTTGGACTTGATTCCAAGCCTCTCCAGGCTCTTTTATGCTCATATCTAAATAAAGTAATTAAAATTGAGGTAAATTAGTTTGTTGTTGTATCTTAATATTTATGTGTATTGAAGTATATTTAGAAAGGTGGCATTAATACCTTATTACTGGGCTTTTGGACATTTGTCACAACCCAATCTCTCCATCTATAAAGTGCAAATCACACTGACTTAACTCACAGAATTGCTTTGTAACACAATGTATGACATCAAGGCATTTTGCAATTACAAAGTGCCACATATTGACATATTGAATGTGAGCATCTCTAATGCATTTAAAGAGCCCAATTTGGAGGTAGCTTCTAAGAATACAAAACATGAAGAAGAACAGATGCATTGAGGCCCTGATACAGCACATGGTCTACTGGGTGAGACAAAGATGGATCAAACATTAAACAAATAAATAAATGTAAAATTGAAACTAGGATGTTGTGGGAATCTGACTTAATGAAGGAAGGTTTTCTAGGAATACAATGGTCAAAGTGAGTTATAAAGTTCTGTTAGAAGTGAAGTTATCAGATAGAGAGACAGAGAGGGAGGACCTGCAAATAAAAAGCACAACATATATTGAGTTCTGCAGATAGGAAAAAGCACTGCATGAACAGCAGAGTTGGAAGACAAAATAAGTGGAGGATGTCCTGTGAGATGACACTCACAAAAAGGCACACATGGACTTCGATGTCTGTAAATGATTTTAACTTTATCTTAAAAGAAAACGCAATTATTTTAATTGATGGTAGATGCAGATAGTTAATCATATAACATTTTGAAAACATCTCTCTACTTTTAGTGTGGCAAAGAACTTAGAATGGGAAGAGGATATGAGGAAGAATATGAAAGTATTGTGGTGCTCTGATGCTGGTAGATATGTCAAAGAGTACCTGGGTGGAAAAGGGGAAAAGCAGGGTGATTAGAGAGATAATTAGGAGTAAAAATTCAAAGAACATGGGACTGCATCGAATGGCAATGGTTACTGAGAGGGAAGCATCAATATGTTTCTGGCTTATCAAAGTACATGGATGGTGATAATATTCATTGCAATAGAGAGAATTAGAAGAGGCTCTGGCATATCCTCTGAGGGGGCAGCTGGGAGAGGATATGTGCATATTGAATTTGAGGGTCTCTAAAATGCCCCAGAGAATATGTGAGATGCTCATTTGACTATTTGAGGCTGTAATTTGAAGGAGATATCTAGAAGGAGGTATAAAAAATGGAGTTACCTATATACGGAGGAAGTCAGATTAAACATTTTACTGACCATGGGTTTCAATGTTTAGAAATTCCAACATTTAACCATGAAAAAAATAATGTAAATAAGGTAGACAAGGAATGTTCGAGAGGAAAAAGGAAAAATAAGAGAATATTATGCCACAGAAGGCCAGACAAGAGTCTGTTTCAAGAAAAGGAAAGGATCCATAATTCTGTCCAGTAGATTTTGCTTTTGCTTTAAAGATGGTTAAAATTATAATGTTTATTATGATTATAATCATAATTTGCATTCTAATAAGTCCTAAGGAATAACCCTATCACTTTGAAAATATTGCATTTGATATTATACATAATAAGGATACACTGAAGTGTTTTATTCAGAGGGTTGTAATAAAAAGTTTGTATTACAGAACCATTATTCTTGTGTCTGTGTGAAGGATAGATTTCAGAAGAACAAGACTGGAACAGAGACCTTTTATAAGATTATTGTAATACTGTAGGTAATAGTTTATGAGGGATTGAAGAGTATTAAATGTTGACATAAAAAGAATAAACTCTAAATACAATTAGATAGTAAAGTTATCAGAATTTTATAGTAATTTATCTGTTTTGTGTCAAGAAGAACATTGAGACAGAGATGAGGCCAAATTTCTAAGATAGGGTTAAGTAAAAATGGCAATTGACGTGGAATACTCAAGAAATACAGGATTAAAATGATAGTATTGAATTGGGTTTGGAGCATATTAAGCTTGAGATATTAGCATCTCTGCAATTATTTCTAGTGAATAACTCAAAATGACTCTGAATATGGAATGAGGGAAGAACTGTACTAGAGTTGGGAATTATCAGCATATTTGTTACAACTAAATTTATGAAAGTTGTGAAAATTCCCACAAAAATTGCAAAATGAAGAGAGCTATATGACAGTCCACTAGAAAGCTGCAAAATTTAAGGACCAGATATCAGAAGAGGATGCCACTAAGAGTCAAAGGAGGAATATCAAAGAGGTAGAGAGATAATCTGTAGAGGATGCTTTCAGAACAGAAAAAAAAATTATTAAATTATTAAAGAAGTACTCCTACCAGCCGGGCATGGTTGATCACGCCTGTAATTCCAGCAATTTGGGAGGCCAAGGCGGGCAGATCACAAGGGCAGGAGATCAAGACCATCCTGGCCAACATGGTGAAACCCCGTCTCTACTAAAAATATAAGAATTAGCTGGGCGTGGTGGCGCATGCCTGTAATCCCATCTACTCGGGAGGCTGAGGCAGGAGAATCGCTTGAACCAGGGAGTCAGAGGTTGCAGTGAGCCAAGATTGTGCCACTGCACTCCAGCCTAGTGACAGAACAAGACTTCATCTCAAAACAAAAACAAAAACAAAAACAAAAAAGAAGTAGTCCTTTAAAAATCAGCTTTAAAATTTAGAGAGCAAAAACAATATTTGGGGCTTTATAGTTTGAAAATTGTCAGATATCTGGAATTATATTAGTAGACATATTCTCAGTTGAATGAAAGACTAACACAAACTTGCAGATTTAAACATTTAGAGAAAAGTTCCCCTAAAATGTCATTTCTCTCCACATATCATTATTAGAAGCTTCCAGGGTCATAGAAATGCTTATAAGAAGTGAGACACAAAGTCTCAAAGAAAAGTACTTGTGGTTAGAAGTCTTTCCTTTCTTGTCCTCATGGTTAGGCTTTAGTGTTGTGTTTAAAAGAGAAAGAGAGTGTGAAGGAGATGTTGTCCAGAGATATATTTTAAATGTGAAGACAATTTCAAAGGCAATTCCTCATTTGGTCACCGCAGTCATTGAGTCTGGAACTCAGCTTTGCTAGTTAGGAAATATGATGTCTTCAAGGTACTAAAAACTAACTCAGAAGAGGTGACTTTATTAACCAAACTCTCAAATGAATTATTAACAATCAGGAAACTAATTTAATTTCTTTGACTTTGAGTTTACTAATTTCTTTTATGTCCACCAATGTAGGCACTTTTCTAGGGTAATCAGAAGTCATATTAAACTAGAAGGGATCTGGTAAGGCTTCAGGGAGCAGAGAGTAGAAAGGTTTTAGGCATAAGTCGGACAATCCCTGGAAACACCAGTTAAAATATTCTTGCCCCACATTATAGTTTATTTCCAAGATCCGTAATTTTCATTGCTTTGTTCAGTGGTTCTTCCTTAGATAGTCTTCCAAGGACACTGAGTACTTCTTTTGTTTGTTTGTTTGTTTTTGTTCATCTTTCTCTGAACACCATTCAAACTACTTTCTTTTATAAGCACATCAACTTATAAAATAAAATGCATTGTTAGAAAGTTTGGGACTCAGGCCAGCATCTATTTATGGGTTGAGTGACCTTGAACAAGTTAAATTACTTGAATTTTTTTTTTTTTTTTTTGGTCTTCAGTGCTGTAGGTGAAAAACAATACCTAGCTTTCAGGTATATTGTGAGGTTAAAGGAAATAATGCATCTAGTCCTATACTTCACACATAGGAGACATTCAATAAAATATAGACGCTGTTTCTTCATAGATCTTATTCATTCTCTTTCTGACTCCTTTCTCTTGCTAGTATTTTGTCCCTAGTTTCAGCTGGGCATTGTTTCCATATAGCCACTCACCTCAATAAACATGCAAGCTTCCAGTGATCATGTGCTGATACTAACAGGTGAAAGGTAGGAAGTGACTATAAGAATTGTATGCATTTAAGTGTTATTTCTTTAATTTTTAAAACATGTCAACTATTTTGAAATTAATAGAAATCAAAATGTGAAATAGCATCATATGAAATGCTGACTGAGCATGTTTTTATTTCATGAAGTACTTCTAAATTTTAGGAGTTATAAAAATGTGTAAAAATATAAGAAACTCTAGAAGAATTTTAGTTCTTAGTAAAATTAGGAGAACTAAAATAGACCATAGCTCTCAAAAACAAAACAAAAAAACACCTCTATAATCATAATAAGGATAAGACAATTCTAAAAAAAGAAAGAATAATTGCAAACAAAAGTAATAAGAAAACAATGTGGTACTAATCAAAGAGGAATGCCAGATGTGAATAGTCAATAAATTATAATCAACATGGAAAAACAAAACAAGAGAAAAGTATATTACAACTGTGATGTAATGCTAGCTTCTAAAGACACAGCTAATAACAGCAAATAATCGTTAAATGTTCCTATGATGGCAGATTTTTACTCAAATAACTCTGTCTGATATTTTGTCTATTCTGAGACAAAGTGTTCACATGTGAAACATCATCTATAGTGATGCAATTTAGTAAAAGTCACTGAGATTAATTTATCTCCGGTATCTAGTCACAGATAACTATAGTGTTACTCTCATAAGAATTTAATCATGTACTCAGTGTATTCGAATTTGAGAACAGAACTGTTGTCTTTACAATTTAAATATAGACATAAATTAAAGGTATTAATATGTAATGTTGTGTATGAGGTGATGGTAGACCTATGCATTTTAAGATAAATAAAACCAGTTGTTCCTGTTGTTAATGGCTCTTGGTATTGTTAAAATTATCATTGATAAAGGATAACTCAGGAAAATGATTAGAGTTGATTATGACTATGTCAATTTTATCCATGTATTATAATTGTTTAAATTATAGCTTTTTTTAGTTACAACTTCAAATATATTGATAAATTTTACCTTCCAGAGATTTGCCCTGGGCATTTTAACTGATCCCGGCTCTGTTATATATTCTCAGTCATAAATTTCAGGACTCTTCCTGAGGGTAGGTCATTTTAATTCTGATTTTACCTGAGTTTGACTTGCTTAACATTCTGTGGTTGAAATTATTTTTATATGTACTTAAAATACTCCATATTCCATGAATCATTTCAAAGATGGTCACAATGGAATAAAATTGAAACTAAAATTATATATTTTAAAATATAATGTAATATATGCTGACAAATATAAATAACCTAAATAACCTAAAAATATAAGATATTTTTAGGTAGATGAGTAGGGTGAGGCTTTTTCTGCAAATTCCTAAAACTGGGATGCTCATTTTGCTTTGAGCAAAAAGAAAAAAAATGTGGTTAATTTTAGTTACATTGGCCTTGATAGGGGAAAAATATATATGTATATATAGAAATGTATATATATAAAGAAATATATATAGAAACATATATATATACACACATATATATAGTTTTGTGTGTTTGTGTGCATATACATATATATACCTGAGAAGCAGATCTTTTTTGGGGAAGACTATTTAAAGCTATCCTAATTTCAATCTTTTGTGATATGGGGATGGGGCTAGCTTCATCTCAGGAAGTCAATTTAGAGGATATAATATCACCCATTACATTTCAAAGCACTACAGGGTGATTCCACTAGGTTTTTCAAGTTTTACTCGTGATACTGCTGCTTGTAGAGGTCTTGACTTTGAAAGTTCAGGCATTTTTTTTAAACTTTTATCCATGTGCAAAGCACATCTTGAGTTTCTTTAATGTAGCTTACAAGCTTGTTCTGTATTTATTTCACCCCTGCATAGCTCAAAAGTAGCGGAACAGATTGTGCTCAGATTGGGCAAAAGCAATTACCAAATTCTTAGACTAGGACTAGTCATGGTCCCAGACGATAAGTTTGGGGAAAGCCAGGATAGCACGTAAATACAGGGTTATTAAAGGTTTTCATTGACAACTTAGCAGCACAGTGCCTCCTAGCGCAGATTTTCTCATAAGGGTCTGCAATGTCACTTCAGAAGCTGGGCAGCACATTTTACACTCTGCACTAACTTTGGTTTTAACATATGCTCCTGGTCTTATGCTCATTACAAATTATAACAGCATGACAATAGTCAATAATAAATATTGGCTTAGCACTTGAACATTGGCAAAGTGCCTTCATTATTATGTTCTCCAAGAGATCCTCATAACCCATTGTGTCATAAATTATTTTTTGCTCCTTTTACAGGTAAGAAAACTGAGACTCATAAGATTAATAAAATATTCCACAGCCCCTTCAGCTCATAAGAGATAAAGTCAGGACTCTAATCTAATTCTTTATTCATTCCAATAATTCTATCATGAAAGTTTACTTTGTGTTAGGCACTGTACCTGCAAGGAAGATGCAGCAATAAATGAGACAAGCAGAGCTTCTTTCTTCATGAAACGTACAAAGCTGTGAAAGAGATGCACAAAAAAAAATCATGAACTATTATACTCTTATTCATCATAATAAATGTTCTAAAGAAGGAGCTCAAGACACTCTGAGAAGAGAAAACATGGAAACTATTGAGATTGAGTGAACTCTATGAAGAAGATGCAATTAAGTTGAGACAAGAAGGAGTGGACAGGTTTCTAATTCCACAGCTCAGGTTTTAACATTACACTCAGACTAACTTGGAACAATATTCTGACAATAACACAAAGAAACTTCACATGAGAAAATAAAGCCCTCAACTTTGTCCTCATTGAAAAATAAAAAGGACCTTGCTGGTGTCTACAAAATCCTTCAAAATGAATCCTTCAAACTGAAAATACATGTTTTTATCCCTCAGTCTACATATATAGAATCTATAGATCCAGTTATGTAGTCAAAACTTACTTCGTTTTTAACAATATCCAGATTAATAGGAAAGAATATAATTGCATTTCCTTGTCTTGAAAGAACTTCTGGATTCTAAAACCAGATGTGAGAGATTTCCTTTAGAAGTCCATGTAACATTTTGTCTAGTGTCCTCTCAAGACACTTTTATCTGCCTTTGGTACACTTATTTCTGCCAAGTTATACTGTCCATAGAAGCAGAGACCATGATGTTTTCACATTTGCATTCTGAAAGATGAGCTGTGTCAACATTTAGTGTATAATTGAATTGATGGATGGAGATATATAACATGTATATGGGAAAAATACATGCATATTAGGAACATGGTTTGGCATATAAAGCAGGGGCTGCAGCATCTGATTGATCTAGATTCAAGTCCTCATTCCACCTTGTCTTACCTTATTTACTTAAACGTCTCTCAGCCTTGAATTCTCTGTCTGTAAAATGGATACTAGCATCTTCCTTATAAGGCTCTTAGTTTGTTGTAGAGAGAAAACACAATTTACATGAAAGGGAGATTCAACCTCCCACAAATTGGTAGCAACTATTGATTTCCTATAATCATCTTTCAATATGGTTGTTCATCACTTATAGCTATTTGGAAGCTGGTCAAGGAAAATAGGGGGGATGTCCTGAGTGTTAGGATATTTAACATATTTGAAGATGTTTGTGCTATAACAACATGTAATAATGAAAAAGGTGCTGAGTCATTAATAAGCAAATTACTAGATAAGGATTATATTTCACTCTTAACAACAATTAGCCGGTCTAGCATTGTTAAATTATCAAAATGCATTATGATATTGTGTTAGCCCATTCTCACATTGCTATAAAGAAATATCTGAGAATGGGTAATTTAAAAAGAAAAAAGTTTAATTGGCTCTTGGTTCTGCAGGCTGTACATGGAGCATGGTGCTGGCATCTGCTCAACTTCTAGGGAGGTCTCAGGAAACTTACAGTCATGGTGGAAGGTGAAAGGGGAGGCTCATCACTTGGCCAGGTCAGGAAAAAGAGAGAGAGGGAAGGTGCTACACACTTTTAAACTACCAGGACTCATTAGAACACACAAACTATCACAAGGACAGCATCAAGGGGATGGCGCTAAACCATTCATGTGAAATCTGGCCCCATGATCCAATCATCTCCCACCAAGTCATACTTCCAACACGGGGGATTTACAATCTGACATGAGATTTGGTGGAGACACAGATCCAAACCATATCAGATATGAATGATACTATTTTCTAGATTTGTAAGATTATTGTTGGATATGTCTAAAAATAATTACAATGCCATTGGATACAGACTGAAATCATTTAAAAATCTCTCTACTTATGTAAAATCACCTCTCCTCAGTTTTTACGGATATCTTTAACACCTTTTATCCCTAATGAATCTTTCTGCTGGCTTTGCAATTGATTAAAGTAAACAAATATTCCATGCCAGTCTCTGAGCCCTGCCCTGACTCACAGAGAGAGAAAGGGAGTGGGAGGCAGTCAACAACATGAATTGAGGGAGAAATGTGAGTTCATGCTGTTAAGCTAAAGCAGGGATGTTAATCCTCAAACTGCATGGGGAGAAATCAATAAATCCAAACCAATAATAATAATAATAATAATAATAATAATATATCTTTGGTGTTTCACACTGGCAAAAGGTAACATGAGCAAGAGAAATTATAAAGAGACAACATCTTTTCTGTAGCATATCATCATCACCAATACTAGCTGCATTTGTCCTTATAAAGAAAAACAATACAATAGACTTATTTAGATTATCACAAACTTCCAGCTGTTGTTTACACCACTTAAATGTTGCCTGTCTGGAATGTGGTAGACAATGGCCTGATGATTATCATCATTATTACTATTTTCAATCTTTCCACTTTCCTCTTGAGATAACTGCTGTCTAAGATCATATTCAAGTAAATGGGACCTAAGTTGGTTCCAGCCATGCCTGGGCATTTCTTTGTAGTCTTAACTGTCACACACTGATGGACCACGCCACAGAGCTCTCTTAGTAGAATACTTTGGCTCATGCATTTAATACACTTGGGTGTTCCCACCAGCTTTTGCTAGTAGATCCCACTTGGTGCTTAGCTGATAATTGCAGGGAAAACATGGATCATTCTCATGTTCAGCTGTATCAGTCATGGCTTTCATCCATCTGGCTGACACAACATCTGTCCAGGAATCTTTTGAAAGACAATACTTTCCTTGGTTTGTCATCACCAGCAATCTAAAAGGATGGCAAAGTCCTAAATACTGGTTGCCCATAAGTAACAGATTATAGGAAAAGGGCTTCAAGATTGGGGACAGTATGCTTCAAGTGTTTTGGTACCAGTTGAGCAAAAATCTTTGAATTGAGTGTACCTGACTCATGCTTTCCTTCTCAGTGACTATGGAAACCTCAGCCCTGTCCACACTGTGCACATGCAGTAGGGTAAATATCTGTTAGAAATGTCTAGGGAAAGAGAATCTTCTAAAATTTGTAATCCAAAGTTTTGATGAAGGGCTGAATCAGGGTTTAATGAGGCTAGAAACATGCCACTAAAATAGACTGGAATTGTTCTCTGACATTGCAGCCAAAGTAGTTGAGGCTGTGAGTACTCTGAATCACAACAGACATCTACTGTACCTCTTCAAGTAGATAGGCCAAAGATCACTTCATGGATGCTCAAAGATTCATGGATGCACACACATGTGAACACTCATGACCTTGGCCCTGTTGCATGCATTACCTTCCTCCCTAAATTCCCTTCCCTCCACTCTGCTCTCACTACAAACTCTGCATGCCTAGAGTCTACTTATTTTTAAAGCTCAACTAAAACCTCACTTACTGTACGTAGTTAACCTGGTTATCTTCTGACAGATGCAATTCTTTCTTCCTCTGAATCCACAGAGCATTGTTTCTGATCTGATTTTCTCTAAGGGCCTTTTTTTGCCTGTGTTAAAGTTAAAAGTGAACATAGTTCATTCATTTCCCAGTAGAATAAGACTATCATAACTCCTGTATTTGCCATATTGTTGGCCCTCAGAAAATGAATGTTAAAGGAATGTAAATCACTAATGAACACAATATGCAAATTCAAGCCCTAATATGTGCAGTAGAGATAACAAAGATCAATACGCCAGTGCCAGATTAAATCCTCAAGATTCCTAAAAAATCTGAGTGGGTTCTTCAAGCATTGTTAGTGCTTTAGTGGAGGAATATGTGTTTGTCACATCAAATCCTGGCTGATTAATTAGCACAGCTGGCTGTTTTGGATTTCCTATAATGAGTCAGCACTACCCCTATCAGACAGTGCAGCAAGACCCAGGAAAGCAGAGTCTTCACTGGAGTGGGACTCCAGGAACAGATAAACAGATGATCAAGTACAAAGGCTAAGTGAGAAAAAGACTTCTTAATTCTTGGCAAACTGGTTGTGGCTTATTTAATGTTGAGTTTAGCTATATTGGCAAAGTGTGTACCGATTTGTTCAGCAAGCCCTTATTGATAACATTGCTGGGTTCTGTGGGAGGGTATCAAACAAACAACAAAAAAG
Source organism: Pan troglodytes (assembly GCF_028858775.2). Taxonomy (NCBI): domain Eukaryota; kingdom Metazoa; phylum Chordata; class Mammalia; order Primates; family Hominidae; genus Pan; species Pan troglodytes. The sequence continues at coordinate 39,438,911 of NC_086015.1, forward strand.
ATCCATCATTGCCAGCAGGATTAAATGCTGTGAAACAACTGGACTCATACATACACATCATTTAATTCTTTATTATTTTTAAGACACCATTTTCTTTCAAAGCACTCAAGTTCTAACCTAATAGTCAGTGCTATTTGTACCTTACTTCTAGCATTTATTTTGTTGCCATATCCAATTTCATAGTTTGCTTACCTATTTGCTGGTTTATTTATTACTTCTGTATTCATTTAATATGTTAGCTGTGGATTGTGGGGGTTATGCAGTGCAGGTGGTCAAACTTTGACCATGTTTTGTTGTGCCTTCTCTGCTATGATAATACTCCTGTAACATTTGTCTACAGAGTGGACATTTTTTTGGCTCCTGGAATCTCAGAGTTGTAACCTGTTTTAATGTCAGTTAGTTCAGGCATCTCTCTAATGGATAAGTGCCCTTCCAGGAAGCAGACACACTCTGATTGGCATGTGCAATGTGGCAGCTTCCAATGTCAGGAGCTTACTAAATCCCTGTGTAAAAATGGCAAAGTCCTCTTCCAGATTATTTTCATTTTAGAGACTATTTTGCTTATGTGATTGGTTGTGTTTTGTTTACTTTCTTCATTTATTTGACATCTATTTTTTTTATATTGGGCTCCAATCGACCTGATTTCAGGATTAGACTTTACCTTATCTGTCTACAGTTCATCTCTAGTCAGAATTCCCAAACTAAATAAGTCAGAAATTCAGTAAGTAGTCTTGAAAAGGAAAAGTACCCGTTTTTCCACAAGAATGGAACCCGTGGCTTTAATCATATTATTACCAAGTACATTTTGACTCTGAGTTTAAACTGCAGCTTCTCATTTAAAATGTGGGTCCTTGGATAATATTCTTAAATTCTCTAAGCCTCGGCTTCTGAGAATTTATCTTCAAAATTTGGTTAGTGATATCACCATTGTCTTCCTCGCATGATTATTGTGTTGGCCAAATAAATTAATGCTTATAGAAGTGCTTTATAAGCTGCCTGTATACCTGTGAAATACATGCTAATTTGCATGCAGATTATTACCCTGAAACAGAGTTCCTAAGTGTCTATGTGACTGTGGAAGAGAAGAATAATTCCAGACCTGCAATCCACCAGAATACACTTTCATTAGGAATATTTGGATGACAAATGTCACTATTAGTCTCAATGTAACCCCTTTAAATGCCTCAGGAACATTTGGGTATGGAAGGTTCAAGAAAGGCTGCCTCAGGTGTCTTCTCATAGGCTGAGTTTTATCCTGGCTATCTTGATACTCCAGCCCTGTTTCTTTTGGCCCTGTATCTTGTCCTCTATTTCCATAGATTCTAGAATCATGTCCAGGCTGTAGCCGGAAAAAAAAAATCTTTTTTTTGGCTTATTGATCTATTCATAAAAATTGCATTGCACTTAAAGGGTACCTTTAGCATGTGCCTAAACACTCACACTTTGACACGTTCCCAGATTTGTCATTGATGTGTGGATAATTACTTACAACTAGAGACCACTTAACAGATACCTGAGGTGCCTCTCCTTTTGCTCAATTGGCTGCTGCATGGATGGTCCATGTTTTTTGCTAGGAAACATCCTTTCCTCCACTTGAGTCTACTCCCCTCCATTTGCAGACCTTGCCCCTCATATGACATCCATGGGAACATATCTGTCATGTAATTGAGGAGGTCGCGGCCTTGGGAAACGCAAGTGTTTGGCCTATACCCTTGCGTTGCCTGTGCAGTGAACACTGAAGAAATCACATTATTCATTGTCGTGGTTAAATGAGGAGCAGTGTGTCTAGGATTTGCTGGTGTAGGATTTTTCATTTAATTAAATCTGAGTTTATATCTGCCCAAGAGACCTCACTGATAAAGGGAGGGTGCTGAAATAGCTTTGTCGGTATTGAAGTCCCACAATAACTTTTTCCTGATATAATTAAAGTTTGTCCATTGATTTCAGTTCACAGGGAAGGTTATTGTTTTTGAGCCAACATTATCATTGCTACTTCACATTTATGGAGAAGCTTTATTGGTTCCGTGACCTTGGGCACGTTACTTAACCCCTCTGACTTTTCGTATAAAGCAGAGTTATTAATGACTTTCAAACAGAGCTGTTGTCAGGATTACAATACATTTTTAAAGATGTAAAAGACTTGCTACCTAAAAAGGTAACTCACCTGAATTATCTCAGTTTATCCTTACAATCTCAGTGGGTGGAGAATAGGTTGTGTGTGTGTGTGTGTGTATGTGTGTGTGTGTATGTGTTTAACCCTAAACTCACAAGAGGATTCGAGTTCAGAGAAATGGAGTAAACTGTTTAATGCCACAAGGCTGGTAGGCTGCAAAAATAGATTTCCCTCTGGCAATTTTGACACTCATAGCACGTTGGACCTACATGTGTTTCCTGAGACCAAAACCTGACCTTTTCCAGGAATCTCCTATTGACTCTCAATAAGTTTCAAGAAATGAGACATTCAAAAAAGCACACAAAAGACACCATTAAGAACATTTAAAACAAAGTTGGAGTAGAACCAGTGGTGTGCTGTGACAGTTCTCTCTTGAGAGAGCTGTTAATTGTCAACAATTTTGTGAGCCATTGTTAAATATATCCATTATTACAACTTATATTGTATAAACATAACTAAAGTATGGTAAAAAAAGATATTTAATGCTCAAAATTTTTCACTCTCTATTCTTTTTTTAAAAAACTACATCTTACTATTATCTACACTCCTGAACACATTGTATCCATCTGGTAGAAATACTAACTTACCATTATATGGTAAGTTACTCTACATATAAAAGAAGTGATGGCATGTCACTTCTGATATTAGGTTATCGAAGACTTCAGCTGTCATCTTTGGTTTCTCTGTCTCTTGGATCACTCACTCTGGGGAAGCCAGCCAGTGTCTTCGGGACACTCAGATGGCCTATGGAGAGTCCCATGTGGTGAGGACTCCAGCCTACAGCCAGGGAGAAACTGAGGCCTGCCAATAACCACATGAGTTTGGAAATCTTCAAATGACTGCAGTCCCAGCTGACAGCTTGACTGCAACTTCATGGGAGACCTTGAGCCAGAAACAGCTAGCTAAGTTGCTCCCAACAACAGAAAGATGACTATTACAGTTGCAAAGCTTCTAAATAATCTTCCATTCGATTCTGATTTTATAGGGGTTTCTATAGCAGTCAGTCACTCTCTATTTTTCTGAAACACTACAAAGTAGTAGGCAAACCTGAAATAATACCCACTATTAATATAAATATCTGCCATTTTGTCTTTTGCTAGCAGGTAGATACAGGCAAAGACAATTAACTCTGCTGTTGGTACCTATTGAATTTTGGGGAGAGGCTTATTATTTCAAGTGTAAAATTAGATCTAACATAATACTCTGCTTGATGATCTTTATTTTTTATTTTTATATAATGAACCCCCAACATACACAAATACCTCGGTATTATCCCAAAAAATCCCTAGAAGCTCTATGCAGGGTATGGATAGTTTCTTAACTGAGGTGAAAATTATGGGTTGTCTGTATTTGGGTAGGGGAAAGATGGTGGCTGATAAGAGTGTTACAGCCATTCACAGTGGTGTGCAAATGCAATACTTTACAGAAGTTCAGGCAACTAGGCCAGAAGTTTAGGGGTTTTTTTGCCCACAGAAGGGTCAGTAAACTATTTAGTGGAGACCTTAAAACTAAACTGGAACTTTAATACATCTGCCATTACTGCTATAGCACTTAGATGGGTGGATATTTTTTGACTACTGGAGTTAAGTAAAAAAGACTGAAGTAAGCAATAAGCCTCTGATGATATCAATGTAATTGGGTTAATAGCCTTAGTCCCTGTCCAGATCTTTCGTAAGCCCTCTTTTTATAAAAAGAGTTTGTTAATCTAAAATCCTGGAAAAAATTACTGATGTAAAAAGTTATTCTACCAGTCTCTGTGCTTAAATATGAATATATTTCTTTTAACTTGAAAAGCATATAATCATTAAAGAATGTCAACATATTTTATTCATGCAGGATTAACCTAGAAGGATAAAATCTCTTTCAGATTCACCAGTTTTCCCCCAAATTTGGTAAATAAATGAGTTCTTACACAGTCTTGAATTAAGTAAAATTTGGAGAATGCTAGATAGAACAACATATTCATATTCTTCTTTATTTTACAGAGTGAAGAAGCAAAATTTTGTGTCATTTACTAGCCCTTTTAGAAAATCAAAACTCTGTTTAAGCATAAAAGGTATAGTAGTAGCTTTATTATTCTGAATTCAGGGTCTAAATTTGGAAAAGGCACATAAAAATATTGTCAAAGTAGACAAGATTTAATCATAAATATCTAGAGACAAGAAATATTTAAAGGTAGCATTGCCAAAACTATACAATAAACAAAAGTGATTATCAGGAACTTAACTTTTTTAAAGTAAAAAATAATGATATTTAATTATTAAAGAATATAAAAGGATACAGAGATTAAAAGAATATTTTTGGTCTAAGGAGGAAACTTTACAAATCTGGGCACAAAATACTCATTTTACAGAAAAAATATATTTTGATTTTATTCCTTTTTATATTACTCATGTAATAATTTTCAGCATACAATTTATTAATATGTCTTTGGCATGAATATACACATAAATATTTAAATAGGTAATAAATTTAAAGTTTTGACTACATTTTAAAATATAACTGTCAGAATGTTAAATAATACATATCCTATGGAATCAATCTTATTCATAAACTACAATAACTTTAGAAACAAATATTATATTTTATACATATTAAATATTGAATTATTGAAATGGAATAGTTAACTCCTTATACTATTTATACTTATCATATTTAATACTTATTATATTTAATTAAACTGTTCTCTCCAAGCACAGGGGAAAACTAGAGAACAGAAATTCAATAACTGGCTATTATAAAAAATGACTACTTTTTGTAATTTTAATGATTTTGAGTTGCAATAATAATCATAAATATGTAAAAAACATTTAAATATTTTATAATTTCTAGTTATTTAAAAGATAACAGTAAATTAATGTTAGATTAATGAATACTGTTTTATGTTTTTTTTTTTAATTTAGAAATTGTCCAGGTACCCAAAGATTAAATGTCTAAGGTCATAATATGAAATTTCTGAAAATTACAAATGTAACTTACACATCAAATCCTTATGATTTGTAGCACTGTAAGAATTTCATAAAAGTAAACACTTTAGAAAGATATCCATGATGAGTATTCCATCTAGTTGAGTCTCCTCAGCCTTGTGTGATCTCTGAAATTACTATTCAGCTTTCAGCTTCCCAGCAACTGTACTCAGCTGGGCCTCCCACATCACCCTGACCATGAACAGCATATTTTGACACAGATTTTCATGACTCCTTCGCTCTGTTTCTATTTTCTATAGTAGCTTGCCCCCCAAATACCATCTGCCCTAGTATCCCCAAACTCTAGTTGCTGTTTCATATGTCCAGTCCTCTGTTTAGGTTCTATTTCCATACACAGACACCCCATATGGCAGATGCCTGCATTACCACCAGACTTTAGATGTTTTCTAATTCTCACTTCTATATTAAATCATGAAATAAAAATTTCTCTTTAAAGAGCATATTTCCATTTGGATTTCTTTCTGGGAGAAAATCTCAGAAGTTGGGTTCCTACACAAAAGAATGAATACTTTTCAATGACTCTTGATATGGCAAATGCTCTCTGATAGACCACTGGGTACCTTTGCTACTTTATAGGAGTGACAAAAGCGGTATCTTCTTAAATTCAGCATCCAAGGGCCTACATCCAAACGTTTTTGGAAAAGATACATTATTAGACTAGAATTTTTCCTCCATCATGTCCTGCATGCCTAGTGCTACAGACGACACACAAATATATATTATAAGTGCACTTTATTCCACAATAAAATTAGGGCAGGTTGTGTCATTGGACCTCACTACATTCATATTGCTGAAAAATAAAATAAATCATCTACAACTCCATAGGGCAATCTCTTGCTTTCAGTTGTGCAAAACAAAATATTTTCAATATTTCAGAAAAGTTAAGAAAGCTGTACCAAATTTTGAAATGCCTTAAAGATTGCTAAATGAGATCACTTTCCGACTTGAAGGACTATTCCAAGGGCATTTCAAAAGATAACATCCTGAATAAGGAAGTTATTGAGTCATTAGTTATTCTATAGCCTCATAGCAGAGGAAGTTAAAGCAGCCCAGATGCAGTTACTGAAGTAAGTCCAAGACCCCCGGCCAGCCTTTCTCTCTTGTTCTGGTGGTGTTTGTTTTGTTTTGTTTTGTTTTGTTTTGCTTGTGTTAAGGTGTAATTTGGGGGTGGGTGATGGAAGGGTTTTCTACTCTAGAACCTTTAAGCTCTGTTATTTTTAGAAAGTGGAATTTTCTATAAACAATTTTTTGGCAGGTGAGATGTAGGGAACTACAGTGAGGCAGTGTTCAAACCTAGCAGACATTTTATTTTTTTACACATATTTATGCATGTGAGTCATTTCAGTCTTTTATTTTTCCCAGCCAAGGGAGATGGACTGCTGTGAGGTTGTTTTCTAGGCAAAACCACTTTGCTTCTCCCCACAAATAGACAGACTGCTTCTTCCAAATTTGACTTACTTGCGGGAAACCTTATTCAGCCCTCCGCCTCTGGTTTAAAGCACTAAACTAGGTCTAGAAAAGATGTTCCCTCTACTGTAAGCACCTCATTTTCACTCTTGAAAAGGAGAGATTTTTTTGTTTGGCCCTCCAGGTTATGCTCCCCACCTTTAGCAGTGTAATTGGCTGGCTCCTTCTGAGCTCTGCCACTGCATGTGTGCATTCAAAAGTTTCTTCTCTTATGCCTCTGTTCCGTTTCAAGTACTTTGGGCAGTCATTTCTCTTATCTTGTAGTTCATATTTTCAGCTTTCTTCGTGTTTCACTGAATACACATTTACATTTTTATTTCTGATTCCCCTTGATATTTTGAGAAGATTTCTCAAAAGAAAAAGGGGCAAATGCTGATTTTTGCCACATTTTCAAATTAGATGTCTAGTTATTTTACTTTAAATGTATTGTATAAATCACACATAATCAGATCATTAATCCAATCTAAGGACTCTCTTTAGATTATTGAATAAATTTTTTAAAAAATACTGCAATACCAAGACCTAGTTCTTACATTTTTATCTCGCTTTGTTTAACACTTTTCCTATTTTTAACTATATGTATCTAAATTTTGTCTGCTTGTTTTATAGCTATATATTGTATTTTTTGTCTATTCTCATAGGCTAAAATTACTCTTCCAGTAGATTCTTCAAAAAAGGCTCAAGAAAAATCTGTCCTTTAAGATGTCTTAGGTATTTTTAAATGTCGTTTCTTTGCCCTCATGCTTGAATGATAATCAGTAATTCCAACTTGTAGGTTCTAGGACAGCTTCAAAGAAAGATGGCATTTGACATGGTTCTTTAAAGATAATAAGAGCTTTGATAGAGGATGAGAGATGAGCACTCTGTGTTGATGGAACAGCATGTATTAACTCAGAATGAGGTTGGCAATTCTTTACTGAAATGTAGTTTACAAGAGAATACTTATTGTGAACTGAGTATAGGAAGGAATCTTCCCTGACCATTCTCTATATTCCTCATTACTTACAATAGCATCTATAACATAGTTATCAAGGTGTTGAATGATGGCATAACTTAAAAGTTGCTTAGAAATAGATAATGCCAAAACGAATTTAATGTTAGACTTCAAATATTACTATTCAGTGTTTTCATGTATATCATGGGTATTTGTAAGATCATTCTGGCATCTATTCTGTGATAGATGGATGGGTTGGTGTGGCGCTGCAGAAAGGGAGGCAGGGAAGAAGTCTTATTTAATAGTCCAAGCAAGACTGATGAGACCTGAACTACAGCAAAAGCAGCAGCAATTGGGAAGGGAAAAAGAAACTGATTTTAGAGGAATACAGGAGGTAAAATTAGCAGGAATCAGTGACTGACTGGATGTGGAGAAAGAGAGGGAGAAGTCTGAGATGATACTGAAATTTTCTGGCTTCTCTTGGGGAAATAGTCATGAAAATGGCACTCCTGCTGAAGCCCAGGCTATTCCAAAAATATAGATACACATACCCTTCCCAGGGGCTGCACTGAGGAAGCAGAGATGCAGAAAAAATTTTACCAGTGTATAAGGGGAAACAGGAAACAGAATTCTTAGAAGATAGAGAGGCTACAGAGGTGTGGCTGTCAGTGTATACCAGCCCTGGCCATGAGTTCAAAGTGATTAAATGGTCAATGCCAAACACAATCTATGCAGCTCAAGAGGTTTCTGAGACCATGGAGAGCTTATAGGTGTGGGATTTAAATGACTGGAAATATAATCTATGGTATACCACTAATACTGTGGTCAAAGCATCTAGATATGGACGCTTTAAAGCCCAGAGATACTCGAGGCCTTGCCTCTTAATGCAAGTAGCTGTTGAGAAAGTATAACTACAAGACTGGGAAAAAGCACAAGGAAGAAATAAAGGTAAAAACTGTCACACTGAGATGTCATTCAAAAGCTGAGGCAAAAGTACTGTTGAATAGTAAGTAGATCCCTATCCAAAAACAACGGGACTCTGGTCTAAGAGTCCCTGGTTTTATCTCACAGAATTGTTTAAGTGAACCACTAGTGAATGATGTATGCAAAAATCACACACAGGTAAGTAGCCATTAACTTACGCACTAATATGCAAGAATGTAAATATGTATGTACATTAATATTAATTTACATATTTCCTCCTAGTCATCACGCACCTTTCCCATGGCCCTGGAGTTTCCTGGATAACATAATCAAGACAAGGGCTGGTCTGGTTAGCAGTTGTGTAGGCAGTATTGTTTAGTGAGTAGTACAGTTTAGATTATGTCTTTTGAGACTAGGTCAAATAAAGATATTTTATGTAGATTTATGCACTGCAATGGATTTTCTCTCTTCCCTTATAATTCAGCACCCCCTTCCCCATCATTAAAATGAGGACTTTTACCAAGATAATTTTTTAAAGCAGCACTTAATATTTATTTTTGAAGATCTTTTTGGAGAATATTGGCATCTTTAGGTGAGATTCAGCATCTTCCAGATAATACTGAATATGTTTTCAAATAGATTAGTAACTCCCAACATTTCAATTCAGGAATCATCTTTCATAAGAGCATCTTCTAGCCTGTAATCCCAGCACTTCGGGAGGCCGAGGCAGGCGGATCACAAGGTCCAGAGATTGAGACCATCCTGGCTAACACAGTGAAACCCCATATCTACTAAAAATACAAAAAATTAGCCGGGCGTGGTGGCAGGTGCCTGTGGTCCCAGCTACTCGGGAGGCTGAGGCAGGAGAACGGTGTGAACCTTGGAGGTGGAGCTTGCAGTGAGCCAAGATCGCACTCCAGCCTGGGCAATAGAGTGAGACTCCGTCTCAAAAAAAAAAAAAAAAAAAAAAAAAAAAAAAAGAATTCTAGCACTAACTGATAATTTCCTCATCACAGAAGATAATATAAAATCTTGAGTCAAAATGAAATGGACAAATGATACAAAATGACAATTTGATTAAATGAGCTTGATATTCAAAATTTGCAGGTAAGACATGAACCCTGAGAGCTCTGTCAGTACACAGCACATCTTTCCCTGCTGAGCTAGAAAGCAGTTTGTGACCAGGAGGCTGAGTGTGCCATAGCTTCACCCTCTTGTTCCCAGTGCCGCCCTGGTAACGACCTGTGTACTGCCTGTGAAAACACAATTTAGAAGATGCCATTTGACTGTCCTCAGAAAGGCATCATTAGTTAATTAAACTGTAGCTATTTAAGCCCCTGTAACAAGTAATGGGAATTTCAATTCTACTGATAAAAGGATATTATTTATAATGAGCTTCACCACCAAATGCGTTCTGAATGTGAAAGGCTAACCACTAAATTGTGACTCAGAACACTACCATAAAATCTGAAGCTGCACATACTGATTGCAAAGGGAACTAGAATATGGAGAAATGATGAGAGCTAATGAGCCCAGCCTGTTATGAATATCAGGCTCTAAGAGGGACAATCTTCTAGGTTTGTTGGGACAAAAATGGAAGAAGGGAAATCGATTGAGAAAGGGGGCATTGTTGTTGGTTTTGTTTCTTTTTTTATTTTTCCCTATATTATAATATCCAAAGAATAATTGGTTAGTTTTTAAAAAAAAATATTGCTTGAGAATGCTTAGACATTGCTGTTGGAAATGTAAATGTGTACAAACTCTATGGAAAACAGTATGGAGATTTCTCAAAGAATTAAAAGTAGATCTACAATTTGATCCAGCAATCCCACTACCAGGTATCTACCCAAAGGAAGAGAAGTTATTACATCAAAAACACACCTACATGCATATGTTTAATATGATACAATTCACAATTGAAAAACACGAAATCAACATAAGTGCCCATCAAAGGATAAGTGGATAAAATGTGGTATACATACACTATAGAATACTACTCAGCCATAAAAAAAAGAATGAAATAATGTATTTTGCAGCAACTTGGATGGAACTGGAGGCCATTATTCTAAGTGAAGAAACTGAGGAATTGAAAACCAGACACTGCATGTTCTCATTTATAAGTGGGATCTAAGCTATGGGTATGCAAAGGCATATAGAACGGCATAATGGACCTTGGAGATTCAGAAGGGGCAAAGATGGGAGGAAGATGAGGGATGAAAAACCACCTGTTGAGTACGATGTATACTACGTGGATAATTAGTGCACTAAATTCCTAGGCTTTACCTCTATATAATTCATCCATGTAACTAAAACCATTTGTACCCCTAAATTTGTTGAAATAAAAAAATTAAAAATAAAATAAAATATTGCTAGAATATTCAGCACTTTTCCTCTGGGAAATATCAGTGGCCATTGTAATTTCTTAGAAAAAATAATTCAATAATATAAAATGGCTAGGATAAGTGCTTTTTGGTCTTCATGTCTTTTATGGACCACTTCATTTCCCTCTACCATCAAAAGCCAAATTTAAGTTTCATATTTTCACATACTGTCCGCTGCCTTTGTTATTAGTCAGTCAACAACAAATAGAGGACGTTTTCTCTTCCTTGAAGATTTTGGCTCCTAGCACAGGCACTTTCCATTATATTCTGTTGGTCATAATCTTTGATAACATCATTATTCACCTAATCTTCTGATACACTGATTTCTCAGTTCCTTGACTTCCTCTTCTCAAATGAGCTTGTCCGTCACCCTACCTAAGCCATGGTCATATCTAAGCCTTCCCATTGGCAGTGATTTAAATTCTTCACAGTCCTTTTTTCTTTTGAGAAGGAGTCTTGCTCTGTCACCAGGCTGGAGTACAGTGGCACAATCTCGACTCACTGCATCCTCTGCCTCCCAGGTTCAAGCGATTCTCCTGCCTCAGCCTCCCGAGTAGCTGGGAATACAGGCACCCACCACCACACCCGGCTAATTTTTTGTATTTTTAGTACAGATGGGGTTTCGACATATTGGCCAGGATGGTCTTGATCTCTTGACCTCGTGGTCCACCCTCCCAAAGTGCTGGGATTATAGGTGTGAGCCACTGCGCCTGGCTGGCCAATTCTTCACAATCTTGAGCTTAACCTACTCTCTTTCAAGTTGACTTAATTTCTTACCCAACAATAAACGGTATTCAACCCCACAAGGACTTCTGAATCATTCATTTCTGATCATACCATCTTTTCACCTCTGACCTTAACCTTTTCATGCTTTCGAATGCTTCCTTGCATAAAACAGATTCCACAGTCAATTTTGTATCTTGAATATGTTTCCTTTCTCTTCTTATTTTATTTACGCAATTGGAAAACCAATAACCCTGGTGAAATATAAATTTTCATCTACTTATACATAAACCCCCATAGCTATGTATGGGAGGAGAAAAATACACTTATGCTGACTGTTCTCACTTTAAAGTCATAACCACCAATCTCAAGTAGACCTATAATAGCCAAGTCATAATCTATCCCTCTAATCTTTCTCCTCCTCCTCCTTTTTCTTCTTCTTTTGAGACAGGGTTTCAGTCTGTCACCCAGGCTGGCATGCTGGAGTGCAGTGATCATAGCTCACTGCAGTCTTGAATTCCTGGGCTCAGGTGATCCTCCCACCTCAGCCTCCTGAGTAGATTTTTTTTTTTTTCAGAGGTAGGGATCTTGCCATTTCCTAGACTTATCTTGAACTCCTATTCTCAAGTGGTTCTCCTGCCGTGGCCTCTCAAAGTGCTAGAATTATAGGCATGAGCCACTGTACCCAGACTCTAATCTGTTTTCTTCTTCTCTGATGATGACCTTGCTACTTCACTGACAAAATGCAAACAATCAGAAGAAACTTTTTAAGACCCCACCCATACCTGCCTACTAACATCCATGCCCATAAATTGGCTTTCCCTGCTGTTACTGTGGATAAGTTCATGGTGCCTTTTGTTAAGGCTACCTCTATCTTTGCACAAGAACACATTTCCTCCCAAATGTGAAATTGGAAAGGAGCATCACTATCTCAGGAGCATCACACTGGCACTCCTCCACTGTCTAATGCAAAGTTTCACGTCATCCAACTTTCCTTTCTACTGTCTTATTCCAATCAGCATACAGAAATGCTGTTTTTTTCTATCTCTTTAAAAAAAAAAAGTATTTCCTTCCCTATTTATGACTCCAGCTACTGCCTATTTCCCTGAAATCTTTTTTGACACAATGCCTCACGTCTTTTATACTCACTGTCTCTAATAACTCTCCTATCATTTCCTACATCTTCTCAAATCAGTCTTTTGCCCCTGCCACCCCTAAGAAACTGCTCTTTTCAGGCTTATCTCTGACTTCCACAGTGGTAAATCCCATGATCAATTCTGTTTCCATAGTACAATACAGTAAGTAACCATGTGCCCTGGTTAGGCTGTGACAATCACTGATTATAACCATTGTCCTATTACAGGTATTAATAGTACCAGTACTCATACTTAAAAGTTTTCAAATTTGGACACTAAATGAGTACCCTACCTATCAGTAGGACTGGATAGAGTTGAGCACTCTCTCCTCTTTGAAAGACATTGCTGCCCTACATCTTTCCACCTACTGTCTTCCTCCTAACTTATTGGCTTCTCCTTCCGAATGTTGTTTGGTTCTGAATGCCACATAACTTCATACCTGGATTTATGTTGTTAAATAAATATATACACCTCCTTGGTAATAGCTATCTATTCATGGCTTTAAATATTGCTTGACATGTATATTTCTAATAGAGACCTCTCTCCCTCAAATTCCAGCCTTACGTATCTTGCGTCTTGTTTATTCAGAAAATCCACTTGAATATCTAATTGGGTTTTCACACTTAGTTTCTCTAAAACCAATTCCTTCAACTTCTTCCCCTTCCAATGCACTTTCCCTTGCTGTCTTCCCAATCTCAGTTATTGGCAACTTCATGTTTTCAATTGCTCGGGTCAATATGCCTTGAAATAAAGTTTAACTCAAGTCTTTCTCTCACTTTTCACATCCAATCCCTCAGCAAACCTTGTCAGATTCTCCTTCAAGTTGTATCCAGAATCTGCCTCCTGTCACCAACCCCATTATTTCCAAGTCACCATAATCCAAGTCACCATTTTCAAAGCAAAAATTGCACCAGACAAAAATTAAACAGGGCAGAAAGACTATTGCAATAAAGAAAGAGAAATCAGTCTGAATTCAATTTCACCAAAACAAAGAATTGAAGTGTTCTTTTATCTTTCAATCCAACAATACACATGGGAATTTTATTAAAGTGCAAATTAGGATATATCAAATATTTCAAGTGTGAATCATCATAGGCGAGCTACCTTCAAAAGAGTATCCCATAAACCCACATTTGCATATAGTCAGAATTATTCTTAAAATGTCTTTAATTTTAGCAATAAATGTTATTATTTTGATAGGCCTTTTGATATGAATGTACATTTTAAAAATTAATAAATTTTACTTTTTGGAACACATTTACATTTAGGAAAAAAATGAGGGAAAAGTACAAACAATTCCGAAATACCCCTCATCTCCCACCAATTTTCCCTATTTTTAACATTTTATATTAGTGTGTTACATTTGTTACAAACAATGAGTCAATATTGATACTTTATTATTATATTAAACCAAAGTCCATAGTTTAGGGTTCACTCTTTGTGTTATAGATGCTGTAAGTTTTGACCAATATATAGCATATACCCACCGTTACAATATCATGCAGAATAATAGCTTCTCTATTACTTCTAAAAATCCCATGATTCACCTACTCATCCCCTTTTTCATCCCTCCAAGCTTCTGCCAAACAATTATCTCCAAAGTTTTGCATGCCATAGGTCTTATAATTGGAATCAGAGTATATAGACTTTTCAGATTGCCTTATTTCACTTATTAATATAAATTTAAGAATCTTTAAGGTCTTTTAGTGGCTTGATAGCTCATTTCTTTTTGTCACTGAATAATATTCCACTGTATAGATGTACCACATTTTGATTACCATTCACCAGCTGAAGCACATCTTTAGTGAATCCACTGTCTTTAGTTGCTTCCACGTTTGGCAGTTATGAATATAGGTGCTATATAATGTACATGCAGGTTTTTTGTGTAGATGTAATTTTTTAACTAATTTGGGGAAATACCAAGGAGCATAATGCTGGATCATATGGTAAGAGTATGCTTATTTTGTAAGGAACTACCAAACTGTCTTTTGAAGTGGCTGTATCATTTTGCATTCCCATCAACAATGGATGAGAGTTCCTGTTGCTCCACATCCTGGCCAGCATTTGGTGTTGTTAATGTTCTAGATTTTGACCATTCTAATAGGTGTATGGTGGTATCATGTTTTAATCTGCATTTCCCTAATGACATATAATGTTGAATATCTTTTCATATGCTTCTTTGCCATCTGTTTATCTTCTTTATTGAGATGTCTGTTCAGATCTTTTGCCAGTTTTCTAATTACGTTGTTTGCTTATTGATGAGCTTCAAGAGTTCTTTGTATATTTGGATACAAACATTTTATCTGTATGTGTTTTACAAAAATATTCTCCCAGTCTATGCCTTATCTTTTCATTCTCTTAACTGTGTTTTTGGTGCAGCAGAAATTTTTAATTTTAGTGAAGTCCAACTTATCATTTTTTCTTTTAGTAGATGGTATTTTTGATGTTGAATCTAAGACATCATAACTAAATCCAAGGTCACCTAGATTTTCTCCTATGTTACTGTCTACTAGGGGATTTAACTGTAAAAAGAGTTTTTACATTTTACAGGTAGGTCTATAATCTATTATTAATTAGTTTATGTGAAAGGTCTGAGGTCTGCATCTAGATTCATTTTTTGCATGTCAATCTCCAGATATTTCAGCACCATTTGTAGAAAATATTATCTTTTGTCCATTAAAATGTCTTTACTACTTTGTCAAATACCAGTTGAATATATCTATATGGGTCTATTTCTGGATCTTTTATTTTCTTTCCATTAGCCTATCTGTCCATTTATTTGCCAATACATGCTATCTTGATTATTGTAGCTTTAAAATCTTTAATTTGGGTACTGTCAGTTCTCTGATTTTGTTATTCTCATTCAATATTGTATTCGCTATTCTGAGACATTGCCTTTCCATATAAACTCCAGAATCAGTTTGTGAATATCCACAAAATAAAATCAGGATTGTGAATGGAATTGCATGGAATATACAGAGCAACTTGTGAGGGCTGTTATCTTGATAAATATTGATTGAGTCTTCCTATTCACAAACATTCAATATCTCCCCACTTATTTATGCTTCTTTAGTTTATTTCATCAGAATTTTACAGGTTCCTTACATAAATCTAGTACATATTTGTTAGGTTAATAAATATTTCATTTTGTATTATATATGGTATTGTATTTTTAATTTCAAAATTTTAGTGTTCATTATTTATAAGAAAGCGATGTACTTATGTATATTAACTTTACATTATGCAAATTTATTATAGGTGCCTTTTTGTTTCAGGATTTTTTTGTGGTGGTTAATTCTTCTGGATTTCCTATATAGACAATTATGTCATCTGTGAATGATGACAATTTGCCTAATCTGTATATCTTTTTTAAAAATGTTTTTCTTTCTTATGACATTAGCTAGAACTTCCAATATAATGTTAAATAGGAATGGTGAAAGTGGACATTCTTGCCTTGTTCCTGATCTTGGTGGGAAAGTATCTAGTTTCTCACAATTAAGTATAACGTTACTTATAAGTTTTTTTGTAAATGTCTTTTGTTAATAGAGGAAATTCTCCTCTCTTCCTACCTTGCTGAGAAGTTTTGTCATGAATGGCTATTGGATTTTATCAAATGCTTTCTTTTCGTCAATTGATATGATAGGTTTTCTTCTTTAACCTGTTGATGTGATAGATTACAATCACTGATTTTTCAAATCAGCCTTGCATACCTGAAATAAATCCCAGTTAGTCATATAACTCTTTTCATGCAATATTATGCATTGCATACCTGAAATAAATCCCAGTTAGTCATATAATTCTTTTCATGCATTATGTTATATTGTTAAGTTTTTTGCATCTATTTTATGAGCAGTTTGGTCTGCAGTTTACTTTTCTGTAATGTCTTTGTCCAATTTTGGTATTAAGATGATACTGGCATCAAAAAGTGAGTATTTATTCTGTTTCCTGGAAAAGATTGTAGATAATTGGTATAATTTCTTCCTTACATCTTTGGTAGAATTTACCAATCAGTCTATCTGGGCTTGGTGCGCTCTGTTTTAAAAGGTTATTAATTATTAATTCAACTTCTTTAAGGAGATGATATGGTTTGGCTGTGTCCCCACTCAAAACTCATCCTGAATTATAATTCCCACAATTCCCACGTGTCATGGGACGAACCCAGCGGGAGGTGATTAAATTATGGGGGCGGGTCTTTCCCACACTGTTCTTGTGATAGTGAATGAGTCTCATGAAATCTGATGGTTTTAAACATGGGAGTTTCTCTGAACAAGCTCTCTTTGCTTGCTGCCAGCCATGTAAGATGAGACTTGCTCCTCCTTGCCTTCCATCAGTTGTGTGGCTCCCCCAGCCATGTGGAACTGTAAGTCCATTAAACCTTTCTTTTGTAAATTGCCCAGTCTTGGTATGTCTCTGTCAGCAGCGTGAAAATGGACTAATACAGGAGATCAGCAGTGACGGCCTCTTCTTGGTTTCTGATATTAGTAATTTGTGTGTTCCCTGTTTCCTTCTTAGTTGGCCAGGCTATAGGTTAATCAATTTTTTGATGTTTTTAAAAAACTAGTTTTTTTAATTTGTCATTTTTCTCAACAATTTTCTGTTTTAATTGTATTAATTTCTGCTCTATTATATATCTTACTTTGGGTTTTTTCTTCTTTTTCTAGTTTCCTAAGTTAAAGCTTAAATTATTGATTTTTAATTAGTCTTCTTGTCTAATATCCAGTGATATACACTTCTTGGTATGCACTGCTTTCATTGCATCTTACAAATTGTAACGTTCTATTTTTATTCTTTTTAATTCAAAATACTTTTTAATTTATCTTGAGACTTCTTCTTTGACTCGTGCTATTTATAAGTGTGTTTTTTATCTCTAAGTATTTTGGGATTTTCTAGCTATCTTTCTATATTGATTTCTAGTTTAATCACATTGTGGTCCAAAAAGATTTTTGTATGATTTATATCCTTTTATATTTGTTAAAGTGTGTTTTATGGCCCAGAATGTGGCCATATGAGCTTTAGAAGAAGGTGTATTCTGCTGATGTTGGATGAAGTATATTGTGTAAATGTAAATTCAATCCAGTTGATTGATGCTGCTGTTCAGTTCAACCATGTCCTCACTGATTTTCTACCTTCTGGATCTTTCAATTACTGATAGAGGGTTTTGAAGTCTCTAACTACAATAACAGATTTATTTACTTCTCCTTGCAGTTTAATCAGGTTTTGTCCCAAATATTTAGATATTCTCTGCTGATAGGTACATATACATTGGGATTTTTGTGGGGTTTTTTTTTTTTGGAGATTTGATTATTTTGTCTTTATGTAATGCATCTCTTTCTCCCTGATGATTTCTATTACTCTGAAGTCGGTTATCATGGTCAATTTTATGTGTCAGTTTGACTGGGCCACAGAATGCCTAGATATTTGGTCAAGCATTATTCTAGGAGTGTCTGGATGTATCTGTGAAGGGTGAAATGAACATCTGAATTCATAGACCAAGAGAAGCAGATTGCCCTTCTTAATGAAGATGGGGTTAATACAAATAGTTGAAGGACTAAATAGAATAAAAAGTATAAGTAAAAGGGAATTCCTTCTACTTGGCTGGCTTTGAGCTAGGACATTGTTTTGTTGTTTTTGTTTTTCTCCTGCATTTGCATTAAACTAAACATCAGCTTTTCCTAGGTTTCAACCCTGCCAGCAATTGGACTGAAAGTACACCTTTGACTCTCCTGCTTCTTAGGCCTTGGGACTCAGACTGAACTACAGCATTAGCTCTTCTATTTTCCAGCTTGCCAACTGCAGTTCTTGGAAACCGTCAGACCCCATAATCATGTTGGCCAATTTGTTATAATAAACCTATCTCCCTATGTATCTGTCTATCCATTTATCATCTATGTATGTCCTATTGGTTCTGTTTCTCTGGAGAACCCAAACTAATACATCTGCTTTGTCTAATAGTATAAATCTACTCCAGCATTCTTTTGATTAGTGTTAGCATGGTATATCTTTATTTACTTTAGAGATATTCATATATATAACATAAGTTTCTTGTGAACAGCATATAGTTAAGTCTTATTTTTTAAACAACTCTTGAAAGTCTCTGTAATTGGTGTATTTACAACATTTTTATAAATTAGGACTGATATGTACCATATTTGTTACTGTTTTCTATTCATTGCCCTTGTTCTATTTTGGTCTTCTACTTTTTTCTGCATTCTCTAATTTAATTATTTTGTATAGTTTATTTTTTCTCCGAATTCTTGTCATTTATTTCATGTATTCATTAGCTATAATTACTAAATACATTTTTGCTATTATTATTTTGGGCAAGTGGTCATCTGATAGATTAATTAAAAAAAAATAAGGATTTTTTCGTTTATTCATTTTTTAATGCTCTTCCTTTCTTTATGTTAGTACAAGTTCCTGACCCATATAATTTTTCTTCTTTCTGACAAACTTCTTTTAACATTTCTTCCACAGCAGGTGTACTGGCAACATATTCCCTTAATTTTTGTTTTTCCTTTAAAAAAAATCTTTATTTTGCCTCCTCCAAGGATAATTTCACTGGGTACATAATTCTAGGCTGGCAATATTTTTCTTTCTGTTAACACATTGACTAATTCACTCTATTCTTTCCTTGCTTTTATAGTTTTTAAGAGCAGTTCACACAGTCCTTAACCTTGATCATTAATAGGTATGGCATTTTATTTCCTCTGTCTTCTTTTGAAATGTTTTTGTCCTTTATTTTTGGTTATGAATTTTTATTGTAATACGCCTAGCATAGATTACTTGATATTATTCTACTTGGAGTCCTCTGAACTTCCTGTGTGTATAATTTGGTGTTTATCATTAGTTTGGGGAAAATCTCTGTCATTATTGTTTCAAATTTTTCTTTTGTTCCTTTCTTTTCTCTCCTTGTTCTGATTAATTTTATTATGTTGTACATTTTATAATTGTCCCACAGATTTTGGATATTTTTTCTATCCTTTTTATTCTTTTACCTTTCTTTTGAGATTTTAGTTTTAGAAGTTTCTATTGGCATCAAGTTCACTAATTCTTTTCTCAGTCATTACTGGTGGAACTATCAAAGGCATTCCTCATTTTTATTATGGTGTTTTTTAAAAAAAATTCTAGTATTTCCTTTTTATTCCTTCTTAATGTTTCCATCTCTTTGCTTACATTATCCATCTGTTCTTGTACGCTGTCTACTTCTTTCATTATAGCCCATAGCATATGAATTATAGTAGTTTGAAATTCACTGTCTGATAATCCCCAAATCTACTATATGAGTCTGGTACTGATGCTTGTGCTAACTCTTCAAACTGTGGGGTTTTTGTGTGTGTTGTTTTTTTCTTTTTAGTATGCCTTGTAATTTTTGTGGCAAGTCAGGCTGCTTGTACTGTGTAAAAAGAACTGAGGAAATCAGCCTATATTGTGAGGTTTTAGATTTATCTGGCTAGGGGTTGGGCTGTGTTTACTGTTTGCCATAGCTGTAGGTATCAGAGGTCAAACTTTCCTCCGGTGTTCTTATTTTTGTCTTCTCTGTTGTCTTTCAGTTTCCCTAGTGACTTCTTAATTATTGTCTGAAAATATTGTTCTTTTAATTGTATCCCTCTATCATTACAAAACTGCCATCACAAAGTTATAACTGAGACAGTGAAAGGAATCTGACCTAACCAAAAACATCTTGCTTCCAACTTCCAAGCTGTCCTTGTTCTTTCCTGTGCATAGTCTGCACTAACTTTGGGAGGAACATAGTTTATAGTTTAAAATAAGGATGACAACAGCTCTTTCCCAAAACAAACCCCCTTCCTGCCCAGGGACCAGTCTGCCTTTGTAGGACTAACAAATTAGCTAAAGATTAGAATTTACAATTTAGGAACTACACAATGTCTGGTTGCAAGAGTCTGAATCTCCCCAAATTGCTCCTGGTAATAACATCATTGTTATAAAACCTAAGATCAGTACTTCAGATATTTTGCAGACCCTGCATTCCAATGCACAGCTAACACCACCCAGATCTGACTCAACCAGTTCCGTGATCCCCTCTGGGAACAGAAGACAGCAACAAAAACTCACTTGGACCCCCTGTGATTCCATCTCCAACCTGACAGTCAGCAGTTTCCACTTCCCCAGCCCCTATCCACCAAATTATCTTTAAAAACTCCTATTCCCAAGTTTTTGAGGCAACTGATTTGAGTAATAATATAACTCCAGTCTCCCGCATAGTAAATGATTCTTTCTCTATTACGGTTCTGTTGTCTTGGCAAATAGGCTCTGCATAGGCAGAAGACAAGTTGAACCTGTTGGGTGGTTATTATACAGGAGCCTTATTAATGTGGTGGCAAGGTTTGGGGGAGGGGGAGAAAAGCATTCTATAGTACTGATTAGCTCTCTGTCTTAATCTTTTTGTATGTGAGATGGGGTCTCACTATGTTGCCCAGGCTGGTCTTAAACTTCTGGGCTCAAGCAATCCTGCTACCTTGGCCTTACAAATTGCTGAGATTTGGGCTCATATTGGCTCAGAATAAACCTCTTTAAAACATTTTACAGAGTATCTTTTTTTTGTTTAAAAGTCCAAAACAAAACTATAAGCCATTGTGAAGGCCCTAGCTAAGGGATACAGGCTCAGTAAAAGACAGAGACTTGAGCTGGTCTTGGTGGCTCACACCTTGCAAGAGTCTGAATCTCCCCAAATTGCAAACCCCAGGTGGGATCACAGAACTGGTTGAGCCAGATTACGGGTCTGGGTGGTGTCAGCTGGTACATTGGAATGCAGGGTCTGCATAATATCTGAAGCACTCATCATAGGTTTTACAACAATGATGTTATTACCAGGAGCAATTTGGGGAGGTTCAGACTCTTACAAGGTGTGAGCCACCAAGCCCAGCTCAAGTCTCTGTCTTTTACTGAGCCTGTATCCCTTAGCTAGGGCCTTCACAACGGCTTATAGTATTGTTTTGGACTTTTAATGAAAAACAACATACTCTGTAAAATATTTTAAAGAGGTTTATTCTGAGCCAGTATGAGTGACTGTAGCCCAGAAAAAACACAAACCAAAGCAGCCTTTAATAAGCAGCCCCAAAGTGGCTGGATTACAGTTTGGTTTTATACATTTTAGGGAGATAGGAGCTAGAGAAAATGACATAAATCAATACAGGGAAGGTATACATTGATTTAACCCAAAAAGGCAGGACATCCCAATGCAGAGTCTTACTAGTCATTAGGTGAGTTTTAGGAATTCTTTAGCTGACAATCCATTGAGATAATTAAGCTATTAACTAAAGACTTGAAGACAGTTAAAAAAAAATGCCTAAGTTAAGATAAAGGAGTTGTGGGGGCCAAGGCCCTCGTTACGCAGATGAAGACTCATAGGTCACAGCCCTCAAAGAGAATAGATGTCAAATGTCTCTTTTCAGATTTTTAAAGGTGTCAGATTCTCAGTTAATCTCTCCTAGATCCAGGAAAGGCCTAAACAGGGAAGGCCTGGCTGCATTTATGGAGATCTCCACAGCCTCAAATTTCTCCCACCAAAAATAGCTTTGCAAGGCCATTTCAGTCTGCTGGCACTGTGGCAGTCATTTCAAAATATGTCAAAGAAATATATTTTGGGGCAAAATATTTTGATTGCTTTTAGGGCCTGCTGTCATGTGATGTTATAACAGAGTTAGGTTGAAAAGAAGCCACATTATACCAGGTTAACAACAACAAAAAAACTTGTTTAAGGAGATTGTATGGGCTGTAGAGTGTGACTTAATCTTTACTTGAATGGGCTTAAGTCTTGTTTATAATTTAGTATATTAATGCTGCAAATGTCCATTTTGCCAGTCTTATGATCTCTATTTTAATTTTAATGTGGGTGAATTGTGTCTCAACTCCAAAAGGGAGGGAGTGTAACAAGATGTGTTTGACCTTCCTTCCTTCCTGTCATGGCCAGGGATCCGGTTTTTCAGGTTTCTCTGGGCTCCCCTTGGCCAAGAGGGTGTTCACTCAGTCAGTAGGGGGCTTAAGGTCTTATTTTTGCCTTACAGTATCCTTACCCCTAGACCTTAAGAGAAAGATAAAAGCTAGAGGGTGCTAAAATTGAGTACTTCCCTGCTGCTGCCTTGAAGGCTGCATCGGCCTGGAGTTGGGTATTTCCCTTCCCTAGTGAGAGAGGAGAAAGGAAGAAACCAGTCAGGCAGTCAGTTAGGGTGGATCCTTGGTTAAATTCTCTCAAACAAAAGAAAAGCCTAAAAAATTCAAGCTGCAGGCACAGATAAGGGAACTTGTACAGATGGGCTTGCCTAAGACATGCTCACAGCTGCATAGATAAGAAAGGCTACACAGGTGACTTGCCCAGACACACCTGCAATGGAAAATTCCATCCCTTAACACATGCCCAGTAAGGGGAGCAAAGCAATATGGAGTAACTCAAGCTAAGGGCCCACATGCGCATTTGGACGATGGGGTGGAACTACCAGAAATTAGCACCTTACGCAAATGAGATGCCCAGCCCTCATCAGTTTCTCATAAAACTCTTTGCATTGAACTGTTAAAATGGCAACCCTTTTTTGGAACCCCTTTCTATGACAGATAGCTTTCTCTCTTTCTTTCTCTTATTAAACTTCTGCTCTAAACTCACCCTTGGAGTGTCCACATTCCTGATTTCCTCAACTGCGAGACAAAGAACTTCGGGTGACACCCCAGACAATGAGGCTGCTTCATCAGGTTAGTTATCTGGTAAAACTACAATAGGTTAAGCTCTGGTAAAATACTTTCTCTTGAAGGCAGACCTTATCAAAAGAAAAAAAGGAAAATCTGGGTGTATTTAAAAATGGTTACTTTCCTTTCTCCCTACTGGAAGCATGAAGGATGTTTTCTGAGATCTTTCATGTGAAAATCTGTTAGGGCTCCTGGAGGTGTTACCCTCCTCCCACAAGGCTAAGCCTGCAGGAGGATTTTTAAGTGCAAGTTAAAGAAAAAAAACTTGTGGCCTTGGGAAGCCCAGGTGTTTACCTATGCCCTTACATTGCCTGTGCAGTGAACACTGAATAAATCACAGTACAAGTAAAAGGAAAAATACTGGTAGACCTTAGAGAAGATCTTGATCAATGGAATGTGTCTAGTACATTGAGCTTTGTCCTGAAGTTTGCTAAAAGTTTCTTTCTGTGGTTCAGCCACCTGTGCTTGCTAAGTGCACTAAGGAGCACCCATGAACATTAGGCCCTTACCCTACCAGAGAGACTGGGGAATAGAGGCACTGTCTTCCTTGATGTAATTATCCTTGGTGATTACATTTCAAAGGGATGGCTCTCAGGTACTTGAGAAAGATAGTATTGATTGTAATATTGGCCAATGTCTTTTGAAAAATATTTATATCTCAAAGGGATAGAAAAAGTATGTACAATTACATGTTGTCTAAAGTAAAGGTGCTAAAGAAAGTAGGTCAGGTGCCTAGAGCCAGGAACTCTAAAGTCAAATAAAACTGTGGAAAATGTTAGGCAATCTTGGTCACCATCATGTCTCACTTAGATTATTGCAGTAGCTTCCTTGCTTTTGCCCTAAATGACCCTGTTAAAGATAATAAAATGGTAACTCCTCCTTAAAAAAAAATTAAAAATTTAAAAACAAACAGTTTATATCCTACTCTGACAAAAAAAAAAAAAAAATCAATGGAATGGCCATCCAGATATTTCATAATCTGCAGCATATCTCAGCACAAAATTCTAGCAGCATAAAAACATATATATTTATTTAATTAACAAGCATGTGGGTCAGTTGAAGGATCTGATTTATGCTGAGCATTGCTGGGTGACTGCTGAGCTAGGCTGGGTCCGCTGGATAGGCTCTGTTCTGCCTCCTGGGGCACTGGTCCTCTTTCTAGAAACACTGGGCTAACCCAGGCATATTGTTCTCATGACTGTGGCAGAAATGCAGGAGGGCAAGTAGACAAATGTGAGGACTCTCAAAAGGATAAAGTTGAAACTGGCGCACTATCATGTCCGCTTCACATTACTGGGCAAAGCAACTCACTTAGTCAAACACAAGGTCAAGGAACAGAGAAATGAGCACCACCCTTTTAAGTGGGAGATACTGCAAAGTTAATAGCAAATGCAGCGAGTATAAAGAGGGGTCCAAAATTGAGGCCCATTCACTATTCATCCCAGAAATTATACAATATGTTTTGCTAATTTGTTCTGTTTTCCGTGTCTCTACTTTCACTAGAATGAACCATGAGGAATTTCCACTTGTTTTGTATACTGCTTTGTCTTCCATGTCTGAAACAGTGCCCACTGAAAGTGGTCAGTAAATATATTTAAATATATTAATGTATAAATGATTACCTAAAATTATAACTAAAGTGATAAATTACATTAGGTAAATATGTGTAAGCCATATAAATAGAATGGAAGAGGTTGTTTTGGAAGGAATATCAGAGAAGGCTTAAATAAAAGATGTTGCATTAAGTCCATCCTGAAATTTGAAGAAATATTATGGGACAGAGAGAGTTGGTCACTGTAAGCGACTCAAAAGAAACCTACTTTACAACTTACGTATATTTGGATCAGGTTTACTTTCATAATCAAATTAACATAAACATATTTCTTATGAATCAGGAAGCTAAGCTTCCCTCAAGAGTCCGTCTACAATTTGGCAACTGATATTCCATGCAATATCTTCATATTTTCCCCTCTACCCTAGCTACCTCCTGTCAACATCGGGTCTCCTTAACACCTCTGTTGACAGTATCAGTGCTGCCATCACTAACTGAACCCATCATAGGAGGTCTATTGTCCTTGTTAAGAGAAATAATACCCAGGTCCTGAAGCTGCTCAACCCACCAGATCTTGAAGAAATATGTCAATGTTGAGTTCCAGGCAGAAGCAGGGCTGCTTATTGCCACCTGTGTCCTGAAGCAACCAAGCCCCTGCCCAGTCCCACAGAGCCTTTCAAGAAAGGAGCTCTATTGGCTCCCAACCTCTTCTAGTCCCACTACAGAAGCTTAAAGACTATCCAAGGCAGAAGGCAGGTGCATATCCATTCAAACTCATTTTTCAGTCCTCTCTTCTGTAGCCCCTGCTACCAAACCATTTCCCATTTACAAAAGAAAACTCTTCATGCATCTCAAAAGATAGGAGGCAGTAAGAAGTATGAGAAGTGAGGTTGCCAGATAAAATATAAAACACTCTGTTACTACTTAAATGATTTCAGATAAATAATGAAAACATATTATCAGAATAATAATGTTCTATGCAACATTTGTTACATACATATACTAAAAATTATTCATAATATTTTGAGAATTTAAATTTTTCTGGTGTCTTGTATTTTTATTTACTAAACCTGGAAACCCCAATAAGGAATTGTGCATTGTTCACTTGAATATTGCCTTATTAACAGCTTGGCCAGCCAAAAGGCCTGTTGCATATTTTTCGTCTCTATGTGTCTTGAAAATTGCAGGTGGTTGGCCAGGCACAGTGGCTCACACCTGTAATCCCAGAACTTTGGGAGGCCAAGGTGGGTGGATCAGGAGGTCAGGAGATTGAGAGCATCCTAGCTAACACAGTGAAACCTCGTCTCTACTAAAAATACAAAAAATTAGCCAGGCATGGTGGCGGATGCCTGTAGTCCCAGCTACTCAGGAGGCTGAAGCAGAAGAATGGCATGAACCCAGGAGGCAGAGCTTGCAATGAGCCAAGATTGCGCCACTGCACTCCAGCCTGGGCAACAGAGCATGACTCCATCTCAAAAAAACAAAAACAAAAAAATGCAGGTGGTCAAACTTTGTTAAAGTTTGTTAGTATAAGTTTAACAAACTTTGTTAGCGTAAGTTGTTAGTTTAGAGAATCAAATAGAGTGATAGGTCTGTGCAAAATGAACTGGGTAGGATGTTGAAATAGTGGGAGATTCAGGAAAGAAACTAACAATCAGATTGACGATGTAGAAAAAATAATTTTGAAAGCAGAGTTTCAGACTATTTAAATCCATGAGATCAACATAAAAAAAGTGAAGATAGAAAGATAGAATAAAAGTAAATATGTTGAAATTGGTAATATTGTGAGGTAAGGGAAAATAGGATTTAATAACAAAGATTTAAATCTAAGAAAAGAGGAATAGCAAGGGTCCTCCAAAGTCTTACAAGAAGTGGATATTTGAAGGCTTTTAGTTTTAGTTAGCAATATTCCCCAAACCTGCTTTAAACCAATTCTATGCAGCTTAGTATTTTTCAGGAGAGATGTATTCATAAGCATTATTGCAAGGAAGTACCAGGTCCCAGTGGTCACTGAGAAGCTGTGCCATCTTAGGCAGTCATTTAATATCTCTCAGCCTTTGTTTCATTTTAAAAGTAATTCAATATATGTGTATAAACCACCAACTCTCTGGGCTTGGTAGTGCTCTAGATATAGAGGATATTGCAATGAATTTTAAAAGTCTTCATTTATGGAGCTTAGAGCTAAATAGGAGAAAAAGAAAATAAATCAGCACACAGATATTATGTCAGATAGTGGTAAAAAGCTATGAAAAAAAAATAGAGTTATACTGGTGGGGTGGGGATTGGGATTGAAACTTTATAAAGAGACCTGATGCAGTGAGACAGGCAAATGCATTTGAAGATAGGGGATAAGTGCAAAGGTCTTAAGGTAGCAGTGTGCTAGGAAGTGCACTAGGAACAGCAATGAGACCTGGTGAGCAGTAAAGAGAGTGGAAGAAAATGTCAGTCAGAAGAGAGAATCCAGCATGAAGGGACCCTTCAGGACAAGAGATGGCTTCAGGATTGAAACCGAAATGCGCCACAAAGCCTTTGGAGAGTAAAGATCAGGGGATCGTTCAGGCTATTGGGCAAATAACAAACTGTAGAGTTAGAGAATATCCATTTGGGAGATTTTTGTTGTAATTCAGATTAGAGATAATGACTGCTTAGAGGAGGGTGGTAATGGTGGAGACTGTCATACATGGTACAGTTCTGGGTGGATTTGATGTACAGTCTGAGAAGACATGAACAAATAAAAATGACTTACTCCAAATTTTTAGCCTGAGAAACTGTTCAAAAGCTGTTCAATTTACTAAGATGGAGAACATGAAGGATGGAGTAGATTGGAACTAGGGGTTGGGAAGACAAAGTTCTGGTTTAGATAGGTAAAATTTGAGTGGAAATATTTAGATGGAAAATTAAGTCAATAGCCCACTGTGTATTTCTGCAGCTCTGGAGGTAGGTTGGAGCTGGTAATATTAGTTGGGAACCATTAGCATGTGACCCTCTCATAATTGTAAAAGGTATTACAAGACCCCTAATCTGATTTACGTATTTTGTATACATTGTTTCATAATCTCCCTTCTAAATTTTCTTTCTGGAAACTTTAAATAAGAAGCAACTCTTTAATTCTCAAAAGATTATACTCTGAAATTACATTAGCAGTTAGATTTTTTAAAAATTGAGTAAAAATTTGATTTCCTGAAATATTTCTTGGTTGGTCATTATTCAGTCTTAACAAATTACACAGGAAGTCCACATAAGAGACTTTAGAACATACAAAAACAGTACTTCTGATGTACAGCTTCTCTGTTCTGCATTAGACCCTCTCACCTTTTGTTTGTTTGTTTGTTTTTGTTTTTTTTTGACACAGAGTCTTGCTCTGTCACCCAGGCTGGAGTGCAGTGGCGTGATCTCTGCTCACTGCAAACTCCGTCCACTGGATTCAAGAGATTCTTCTGCCTCAGCCTCAGCCTCTCAAGTAGCTGGGATTACAGGCATGTGCCATCACGCTCAGCTAATTTTTGTAGTTTTAGTAGAGACAGGGTTTTGTTCTGTTGGCCAGGCTGGTCTCGCACTCCTGACCTCAGGTGATCCACCCCGCTTGGTCTCCAAAAGTGCTAGGATTACAGTCATGAGCCCACTGCGCCTGGCCACTTCTCAACGATTCTTCTATGCCCTGTAATTTTAAGTCATCTAGTCCTTCTACAGTAGTCCCTCCTTATCCACAGTTTACATTTTCCATGGTTTCAGTTATTTGCAGTATAGTACAGTGAGATATTGTGTGAGAGAGACCACATTCATATAACTTTTTATTACAGTATATTGTTATAATCATTCCATTTTATTATGAGATACTGTTCTTAATCTCTTACTGTGCCTAATTCCTAAATTAAATGTTATCACAGGTACCTATGTATAGAAAATATAAAATATAGAGGGTTTGGTACTATATGCAGTTTCAGGCATCCAAGAGGAGTCTGCAGGTTAGGGGGAACGATAGTACTACTTTCAACTTCCCTTACAGATATGCTAATGGTTAACGATGCCCCTTGCAAAGTTTATGGCTCTTCGCATCATTTATTCTGAGCTGAAAGAAGAATGGACACCCAAATCTTTTGCACAGCTCCACGATCCCATGTCTCTCCATGGAGGAAAGGTCTACAATATTTAAGAGAAAATAAAAAATAAAGAGCAATATTTTTTATAACCACGATAAATTTTCATTTTACATAGGAAGTATACTTTTAGTTGAATTGAAAATGAAATTCCTTAGGCTGCTGATACCCTCTGGTAAATACTTCTACTTCATTTGAAGTAAAAGTGATTCTACTTCATAGAATTTACAAATGGAGTAATTTTTTCTGAATCTGCCAAACTGACTTAAAACCTCTAACTATTTTTTTAAGAAAAAACGCAATGGAAGATTCACTGCAGAAAAAAATAAATAAAACAAACAGTTGTGAATGGCTAGTGAAGGAGGATGAAAAATATTATCTTGCGTGCAGAAGCAACAATAGAAAGCCTTGAATAACTATATTTAATTGTCTATGTTAAAAACAAATTACTGTTGTTTCCTTAAAAGCTTTTCTTATCATGTACAGAAGAAGGAACACAGTAGATGTTCTGCATTTTGACTTCAGTAAAATGCCTGTTAAAATGTGTCGTGAAATATAACCCAGAAAATTGGTTTAAATTGACTTGCAAAAAGACACAGTAGCATGAATTAAAAACTAGATAAATCATGAGAAAGATCAATGATCATTGCAACTGTGGCCTCTCTGTTTGGGGTCTTAGTGTTTAGTTAACCTTTTTATTAGGGATGTTTTTGTCACTGCAGTCTGCAAATGTAGCAGTTTAGAAAATGCCTGATTCACACTGGTACTCAGATGAGCTGTATATTGGATTAAAGATGACCACAAATCATGTGATACTATTTCCATCAAAATGTGGAGTTTATTTCCCATTCCCATAAATGTGGGCAAGTTCCATGACTGCTTTGACCAATAGGATACAGAAATGACCCTGTGATAATTTTCTGATCCAGAGCTATAATCTCCTACTCCTATTTCACAGAATATGTAATTTTCGACTTGTTCCCTCTGGGATCTCAGCCATTCTCCTGTGAGAAACCCAAACTGCACAGTAAAGGCACACATAGGAGCTTCAGAAGACAGACTAGCTGAACTGCAAGATGATAGCAATGATCAACTGCTGCCTTTGTGGTAAAACTACCCAGCCCAATAGTGTCAATGCATGATGCCAGTCCCAGCCGCCATCTGATGACAATTGCATAAGGAATCCCAGGCAACAACTCCAGAGGAGCCCTGCAACCCACAAAACTATGAGAGATTATATGTTTCAGGTGGAGCTGGGGGTGGTTGTTCAACAGCAGTAGACAACTGCAACATCCTGTCAAATAGAGGCCAATGTCGTATATAAAACATAAAAATATCATCCCTCAGCACAAGGAGATGCTCCCATTGATTTACATTGAAAAGCATTTGAGGATACATATACTGAATATTGAGATAAATCTGCATACAAATTTAATCTCTAACCCTCCACAAATCTTTCATAAATCTATTTTTTTAATTTCTCTTTGAAAGTCAGTGAAAGGAGAAAACAGTTTTGCTGCATCTGCTTTATTAGATAGTCTGATTTATTTAGTTATATTAAAAATATACATATATTATTTTAAAAGGTTAATAGGACTTATTTTTATTATTTTACTGATGTTGGATGATATTATACAGATGTCAGATTATATTTTAATAGGCAAACGGAATTTAAGCTGTATTTAAATTTATTTTTAAAAAAGCATTCTAAAGCAAAACAAAGTATCTCCTGTGTAAACAGTATTTACCATTTCAAAGAATAAGTGTGACACTTATGAAATAGTGGTGAACATAGTAGCTTTTTAGCCCCTAGTAGGCCCTCAACAACAACCTGTTAATCAACTGATTGATGGACTAGTCTACACACAGAGGTTCCATGTCATAAAGACAGACAACTTTGTACATCTTGGTTATATCCTGCATGCAAGGAAATGCTTCAGGCCACAAGGCAAACGCATTTATATAAATCAACACCTGCAGGACTCTGAAGTCTTTCTATCATCAATCTTTATCTAACTCTTTGACAGTTTATGTCATAGTATTAAACACCCCAGTACAATCTGGGTCTGGATTTTAGACATGGCAATTGATTCCAGACTGTCTTTAATTCTTTAAAAGAGTAAGAGAGAGATTTGAGTCAACTTGCT
The DNA here is from genome assembly GCF_028858775.2 of Pan troglodytes. Lineage (NCBI taxonomy): Eukaryota > Metazoa > Chordata > Mammalia > Primates > Hominidae > Pan > Pan troglodytes. The sequence continues at coordinate 39,470,130 of NC_086015.1, forward strand.
ATTCTTTTTCCATAGAAATTATACACAGGAATTAAAATGCTGACATTTAAGTACCTCATAATGCTTTGAGAACTAATTTAGATTTTCTCTTTGCAAAAATCTTTTGAATAAAAAAAATTGGAAAGAGCAACCAGACACTTCAAATACTATGAACTTTGAAATTGCCACCTCCATTTAAAAAAAAAAATTCTTTATCTCCCTGCATTCTAGAACTCTGATCAGCAAATGCAGTCTGTCACCAACTTTGACTGGGACTCATGCCAACGCTGAAAATTTTCACCTTATCAAGACTCTTTAACCTCTTTCTATGTGTGCCACTTTGCTTAAAAGGGATGAGTCTGAAAGAAAAGACAGTGGGTTTATATATAAAGTCAGCCTGGTGAGAAGAATGAGGAAGGGAGTAATGTGAAAATGTCAGAAAAAAATGATGCTTTCTTGGCATTCCCTGCCTTTTGGTATGTGTGGGAGACCTTTTTAGTATTTCCACCAGAATAGAGGGACACAAATAAAATTGGGATGAGATACAGAATTTCTTCTCCTGATATTTCCTTTATCCCAAAATATACTTGAATCAGAGGAAAAATAAAACACTTTTTCTCCTTTCTGTAGGTCCTTATTTTTCTCTCAGTTGCTTTTTTAACCACTGCTTATATTGAATCTCAGAATACAATGTGTGTGTTGTGGGGGCAGGGCATGTATGGAGTGTATGAAAGTATTTTTTAAACAAGTTAAATCCTGAAGTTTTGAAGTAGATAGCAAGGTTACAGAGGGTGTCACATTGGGAGACATTTGGCAGCAGGTTTTTTCATGCTTTATCTATTAGATGGTAAACATGACTGTTTTGGAAAGTTTCCCTAATTCTCTGTTGGATGTTGTTTCACAGAGATTATCAGCCTAAGTGAGACAAAAATGAATCTGCAAAAATGAAACATTATATAGAGTTGTACTACATTTAAGGTCCTAGAAATGTTTCCCGAGACATCTGACATAAAAACCAAAATGCCAAGTTCAGACTCAAAATTTCACTGATGAGTTTTATCAAATATTTAAATAAGCAGTGTTATAGTTATACAAGCTCTTCTAGTGAAGAGAAAAAAGAGAAATATTGATCAATTTGTTTTATGGTCAATAAACAATACGCAGTAGGTAATTACATGACAGGAAAATTGCAAGTCGATTTTTCTCATAAGCAGAGATATAAAAATGTATATATACATAAAATAAAACCTTAAAAATAGAAAATTTAATCTAGAGATACACAAAATGGATACCACAATTCAGTTTAGAAATAGCATTATTACGAGAAAAACATCTAAGCATGTGGAAAGATATATTAAGAAAATAGATTAGAATATCAGGATTTTCAAGATGAATCTTCTCCCAAATAGCATTTATGCATTTATTACAATTACAATTAAAATACTAGTTTTTTTCTTCCTGGCATAAGTGGTTGGCTTATTCTAAAATTTACATGGAAATGAAAAGGGCCAAAAGAGCAAGAGAATCTTGAGAAAAAAAAAAGGGGGCAAGCTTGAGGTATTACCAAAAATTAACATAATATTAAATCAACAGTACTTTATTAAGACAAAACATAGGCCAATGAGACAGAACACAGAATGGAGAAATAAAATCATACATATATGAAACAGCATTCAGAGTTGAGCAACAGATCCCTACATATATGTCACTTGATTGATAATAAAGATGACACTGAAATTTAAAAGTCAAGTTAAGTCTTTTCAATAAAATTTCTAGGTCTTGGATATCAATATGAATAATTTTCAATTTTGATCCACAACTCACACCATGCAGAAAACACCATCTGGACTGTAGATCAAAATGTGGAAAGTAAAACAACAAAGCTTCTATAAAATAATACAGGAAAAATTCTTCATAAACTTGAGGTAGGTAAGAATTCCTTAATCAGGACACATAAAGCACTAATTATAAAGGATGAAATGATAAGTAACACTATATCAAAATTTTACATTTTTATCTATCAAAAGATGTCATCAAGTAAAAAGGCAAAACACAAACTGGGAAAATATAGAGCACATATCACACACACACACACACACACACACACACACACACACACACACACAAACTTTTATCCACAAAATATTTCTAAATTAAACAAACAATAAGAAAAAAGATAACAGAGCAAATATTTCAAAACCAAAAGGAATATCCAAATGGTTGACAAACGCATAATAAGGTGCTCAAGATTTTTAGTCATCAAAGAAATGCAAATTAAAACCAAAATGAGATACTACCATATACCCACTAGAATGACAAAAATAAAAATATTGACATTAATAAGTAGTCAAGCAACTAGAATTCTCATCAACTATTAGAGTGTTTTTGTTATTATTGGTAGAAAATGTTATTGGTGGAATTATTTTGGTGGAATAATTTTTATTGGTGGAAATAAAAATTTTTTGACCACTTTAGTAGGAATAAAATTTGTTGAACCTTTTGGGAGAACAATGTGACTTTCACATTATCTAGGTAAGTTGAACACAGGTATACACTATGACCCTAGAATTTTACTCCTAGGTATATACTAAAGAAAAAAGTATGAATTTTTACCAAGACATGAAAAAAGAATGTTCATAACAGCATTATTTATAGTACATCCCAGACAGAAAACAATCCAAGATTATCAAGATTAAAATACAAACATATGATGATACACGATGAGAACTATGTGACAGTGATAATGTATGAACTTCTTTTACTTGAAACAACACAGGTGAATTTTACATATGCCATGTTGAGCCAAACAGTGTATATATTATATGGTTTCCTTTGTATAAAATTCAAAAATTGGCTAAACTAATTCAAGATAGTGGTTGTCTTTGGGTGAGGGGATAGTGACAAAAGGATCAAGAGATATTTTCTTGGTAGTGGCAATGTTCCTCTTTTTTTCGTCTTCATCTGTATAGTAGTTACACCATACACCTTTTTTTGTAAAGTATCAAACTCTATATCTATGAATTGTGTATTTTTCTACTTGAAGGTTACACTTAAATGCAAATTTTGTTTAAAAAAATATTAAAGCATTGTCAGTAGATTTACTTTTGTAAAATTTGACAATTTGATTTGATACTTTATATACAAATGCAAATGGCAAGAAATTTCAAGACTCTCTTGTAAGAAACAAGGCAAGAGGATTTATTATACATGAAATGAAGACATTTTATAGAAAAACATAGGTAAGGCAAGATAAAATTGGTGTAAGAATAGGGAAATAAACCAAGGAAATACAACACAATAATCCAGAACCAAACCCACATGTATATGACTGCTTGAGCTACAAGGAAGGCCACATGTCAGAGCAGTCTTTTCAATAACTGCTAATCAAGGAAATAGCTAACAAAAACAACAAGAATGATAATAACAACTCATTTAACAGTCAACAATAAACAACAAGTGGCTCATATTCGGAATATAGAGGAACTCTTATAAACCAATAAGGAAAAGCAAAATAACCAATAGAAAAAGAATAAGCAAGAAGCCTGAACAGAAACATCTCAAAAGAATACATCCAAATGAAAAATAAACTCTTGAAAAGGAGCTCAACTTCAGACATCAGGGAAATGATACATGAAATAACAGTGAAATATGATTACAGATTGATAATAATTTTTAAAACTTTCAATATTAATGTTAGAGATCATGTGACACAAGTAGAAATCTCACAGACTATTAGTGGAAGTATAAATTCTCTACAACTACTTGGGAAAAACGTTTTGTCTGTGTCTGCTAAATTTAAACATACTTATGCCCAATGACTAAGCAATTTCACTCCTATATATATACAACAATCATATGCACATATTCTTGCAAATGTTTTGGTGTACATATCTATGAAATAATTGTTAAAATCAGACTAAAATGTTCATCAATAATTCAATGGACACATATGTTGTAGTATAGTCACACAATTGAAATACGACACAACGACAATAAGCAAACCAAAGCTATACACACAAAGATAAATGTAAACAAAATGCTCAATATAAGAAGACACAAATGAAAATATACTAAATTATTCTCTTTATAGTAAGTTTTAAATGTGCACAATTGATCTATGGTATTCAGTTAGATTACAAAGCTAAAAAGCTTCTGCACAGCAAAGATTAATAACCAGAATATTTTAAGAGCTCAAATAACTCAATAGCAAGAAATCAAATAATCTGATTTTTTCAATGGCCAAGGACGAGGGGACCAAGATGACAAACTAGAAGAAGCTCATGTGTGTCGCCTTCACGGAGAAGAAACAAAAGGGCTAGTGAACACTGACCCTGCAGGCCAATTATCTGAGAAACCATGTTGGGATCCATCAAAGCAGGAGTGAGACACAGAAAGCAGAGAGGAATGAAGCTTAACACCAGATTGGGCTCAGCATGGAGCCAGGAGAACCTCTCCAATATGGGAAAGGGTGAGTAAGAGACCCCAGGGAGATTCATGAGCTCCACAGAGACCTGTGTAAGACTGGAAATGGGAGAATCCCCTGCTCCACACCCCGTACCCTCCTGGCATGCTTCTAGACTGAGGCAGAGAGCCACAGAACATTTTGTGCAGGCAACTCTTGAGTCCAACAGGACATTTATAAGCCTTGTGCCTTGGAGCAGACCAGCACTGGTGCCATAGCCCAGTAGAGACTGCAGTTGTGGTGCCTGAGAGCAGTAAGATTGCTCCACCTCTATCTAGCTCCTCACCAGATGGAGCTGACAGCTTTCTACCCAGTGGTCCCACTTTGGCCTGAAGTCAGCTGGACACTTTACCCACCCCTGCCAGTGGTGGTCAAGCAGACAATGCCTGCTAGAACTTCTGGCCCAGTAGTCACACTTCTGTGTGGACTCAGTCATAGGGCACAGCCTCTTGTTGTTGTGGGACATGCCTGGACTGCAGGGCGGGTAACTCCAGCCACCCCCACCAGTAGAAGCCAGGTGGGCAATGCCTGCTAGAGTTTCTGGCCAAGTGGTCCATTTCTGTGGGAACTTAGCTAAAGCGCAGCCTCCTGTTGTCCCTGGAAGCACCTGGACGCACCTGGACAGCAGGGCAAGCGACTCCATCCACCCCTGCTGCTGATAGCCAGGCTGGCAATGCCTGCAAGAACTTCCGGCTCGCTGGTACTGTTTCTATAGGAACTTAGTTAGTGGGCAAAGCCTCCTGTTGTCTCAGAGAGTACCTGGATGGCAAAGTGGGTGCCCCGATTCAACTCTACCACTGGAAGCCAGGTGAGCCACGCCTCCTAGAGCTTTCAACCCAGTAGTCCCACTTCTGCCTAAATTTGCTGAAGGGTACACCCTGCTATTGCCCTGGAAGCATGCAGACAGCAGAGCAGGCAACTCCACTCACCCCTACCTTTCATAGCCAGATGGGCTATACCTGCTGGAGCTTCCAGCCCAGGGGGACTGCTTCTGCCTGAGCTCTGTGGGCAGGCACAACCCCGTGTTTCCCCAGGAAGCACATGGACAGCAGATTAGGGCTGGCACAGCAAGGATACAGCTTGTCTGTCCACTGTGGGTCCTGCCTCAGGGAGCTCCATGAACCAGAACACCCAACAAAAGAAATGTAGGCAAGGAGATAGTAATCAGAGGGGCCTCCTTCATGATCCAGGAGTGCACTATAATCAAAACAAGTCAACAGAACCCACCTTATACCGTAACCAAACAATCAAGAGCATTGAAGAAGATAAAAATGAATGAACAAACACATCTAAAGGATAGCAACATCCAACACTGAAGGAATATTAGCTCACACAGATGAGAAAGGACCAGTGCATCACAATAGTTCCCCAGCAATGGTTCTTAACTAGACTGAAATGACAGAAATAGAATACAGTAAATGAATAGGAATAAAGATCATATTCAGGAGATAGATGAAACTCAATCTGAGAATTCTAAGGAATATGATAAAACAACGTAGGAGATGAAAGGTGAAATGGCCATTAAAAAAAAACACAACAAACTGAGCTGATAGTGCTGGAAAACTCACTTCCAGAATTTCAGAATACAATAACAAGCATTAAGGGCAGAATTGACCACTGAGGAAAGAATCTCAGAGCTCAAAGATCTGTTCTCTGAAATAACTATCAGACAAAAATAAAGAAAAAAACAATAAAGAAGATTGGAAAAAAAAAAAAAAACACTGACAAATATGGAATTATATAACAAGACCAAATTTGCAATGCATTGGCACCCCTGAAACAGGGAAAGCAAGCAACTTGGAAAACACATTTCAGGATAACATTCATGAAAATTTCCCCAACCTTGCTAGAGAGGCCAACATTAAAATTCAGGAAATGCAGAGAAGCCTTGCAAAATATTATACAAAAAAATCATTCCCAAGATACATAGTCATCAGATTCTCTAAGGCTGAAATGAAACACAAAATGTTAAAGGCAGCAAGAAAGAAGAGGCAGATCACCTACGAAGGGAACCTCATTAAACTAACAGCAGACCTGTCAGCCAAAACTCAACAAGCTAGAAGAGATTGGAGGCCTAGGTAGGTGGGTGCTGGCAGCCAAGATGGCTGAATAGGAACAGCTCCAGTCTACAGCTCCCAGAGTGAGCGACGCAGAAGACGGGTGATTTCTGCATTTCCATCTGAGGTACCGGGTTCATATCACTAGGGAGTGCCAGACAGTGGGCGCAGGACAGTGGGTGCAGCACACCACGTGTGAGCCGAAGCAGGGAGAGGCATTGCCTTACTCGGGAAGCGCAAGGGGTCAGGGAGTTCCCTTTCCTAGTCCAAGAAAGGGGTGACAGACGGCACCTGGAAAATCAGGTCACTCTCACCCTAATACTGTGCTTTTCCGAAAGGCTTAAAAAACGGCACACCAGGAGGTTATATCCCACACATGGCTCGAAGGGTCCTATGCCCATGGAGTCTCGCTGATTGCTAGCACAGCAGTCTGAGATCAAACTGCAAGTCAGCAGCGAGGCTGGTGGAAGGGCGCCTGCCATTGCCCAGGCTTGCTTAGGTAAACAAAGCAGCTGGGAAGCTCAAACTGGGCGGAGCCCACCACAGCTCAAGGAGGCCTGCCTGCCTCTGTAGGCTCCACCTCTGGGGGCAGGGCACAGACAAACAAAAAGACAGCAGTAACCTCTGCAGACTTAAATGTCCCTGTCTGACAGCTTTGAAGAGAGCGGTGGTTCTCCCAGCACGCGGCTGGAGATCTGAGAACAGGTAGACTGCCTCCTCAAGTGGGTCCCTGACCCCTGACCCCCGAGCAGCGTAACTGGGAGGCACCCCTCAGTAGGGGCAGACTGACACCTCACACGGCCGGGTACTCCTCTGAGACAAAACTTACAGAGGAACGATCAGACAGCAGCATTCACGGTTCACAAAAATCTGCTGTTCTGCAGCCACCACTGCTGATACTCAGGCAAACAGGGTCTGGAGTGGACCTCTAGCAAACTCCAACAGACCTGCAGCTGAGGCTTCTGTCTGTTAGAAGGAAAATGAACAAACAGAAAGGACATCCACACCAAAAACCCATCTGTACATCACCATCATCAAAGACCAAAAGTAGATAAAACCACAAAGATGGGGAAAAAACAGAGCAGAAAGACTGGAAACTCTAAAAAGCAGAGCGCCTCTCCTCTCCAAAGGAACACAGTTCTTCACCAGGAATGGAACAAAGCTGGACGGAGAATGACTTTGACGAGTTGAGAGAAGAAGGCTTCAGACGATCAAACTACTCTGAGCTACAGGAGGAAATTCAAACCGAAGGCAAAGAAGATAAAAACTTTGAAAAAAATTTAGACAAATGTGTAACTAGAATAACCAATACAGAGAAGTGCTTAAAGGAGCTGATGGAGCTGAAAGCCAAGGCTCGAGAACTATGTGAAGAATGCAGAAGCCTCAGGAGCTGATGCAATCAACTGGAAGAAAGGGTATCAGTGATGGAAGATGAAATGAATGAAATGAAGCGAGAAGGGAAGTTTAGAGAAAAAAGAAGAAGAAGAAATGAACAAAGCCTCCAAGAAATATGGGACTATGTGAAAAGACCAAATCTACGTCTGATTGGTGTACCTGAAAGTGACAGGGAGAATGGAACCAAGTTAGAAAACACTCTGCAGGATATTATCCAGGAGAACTTCCCCAATCTAGCAAGGCAGGCCAACATTCAGATTCAAGAAATATACAGAATGCCACAAAGATACTCCTCGAGAAGAGCAACTCCAAGACACATAATTGTCAGATTCACCGAAGTTGAAATGAAGGAAAAAATGTTAAGGGCAGCCAGAGAAAGGTTGGCTTACCCACAAAGGGAAGCCCATCAGACTAATGGCAGATCTCTTGGCAGAAACTCTACAAGCCAGAAGAGAGTGGGGGCCAATATTCAACATTCTTGAAGAAAAGAGTTTTCAACTCAGAATTTCATATCCAGCCAAACTAAGCTTCACAAGTGAAGGAGAAATAAAATCCTTTACAGACAAGCAAATGCTGAGAGATTTTGTCACCACCATGCCTGCCCTAAAAGAGCTCCTGAAGGAAGCACTAAACATGGAAAGGAACAACTGGTACCAGCCACTACAAAATTATGTCAAATTGTAAAGACCATCGAGGCTAGGAAGAAACTGCATCAAATAACAAGCAAAATAACCAGCTAACATCAAAATGACAGGATCAAATTCACACATAACAATATTAACTTTAAATGTAAATAGACTAAACCCTCCAATTAAAAGACACAGATTGGCAAATTGGATAAAGAGTCAAGACCCATCAGTGTGCTGTATTCAGGAAACCCATCTCACGTGCAGAGACACACATAGGCTCAAAATAAAAGGATGGAGGAAGATCTACCAAGCAAATGGAAAACAAAAAGGCAGGGGTTGCAATCCTAGTCTCTGATAAAACAGACTTTAAACCAACAAAGATCAAAAGAGACAAAGAAGGCCATTACATAATGGTAACGGGATCAATTCAACAAGAAGAGCTAACTATCCTAAATATATATGCACCCCATACAGGAGCACCCAGATTCACAAAGCAAGTCCTGAATGACCTACAAAGAGACTTAGACAACCACACAATAATAATGGGGGACTTTAATACCCCACTGTCAACATTAGACAGATCAATGAGACAGAAAGTTAACAAGGATATCCAGGAAATGAACTCAGCTCTGCACCAAGCAGACCTAATAGACATCTACAGAACTCTCCACCCCAAATCAACAGAATATATATTTTTTTCAGCACCACACCACACCTATTCCAAAATTGACCACATAGTTGGAAGTAAAGCTCTCCTCAGCAAATGTAAAAGAACACAAATTATAACAAACTGTCTCTCAGACCACAGTGCAATCAAACTAGAACTCAGGATTAAGAATCTCACTCAAAACCACTCTACTACATGGAAACTGAACAACCTGCTCCTGAATGACTACTGGGTACATAACAAAATGAAGGTAGAAATAAAGATGTTCTTTGAGACCAACGAGAACAAAGACACAACATACCAGAATCTCTGGGACACATTCAAAGCAGTGTGCAGAGGGAAATTTATAGCACTAAATTCCCACAAGAGAAAGCAGGAAAGATCCAAAATTGACACCCTAACATCACAATTAAAAGAACTAGAAAAGCAAGAGCAAACACATTCAAAAGCTAGCAGAAGATAAGAAATAACTAAAATCAGAGCAGAACTGAAGGAAGTAGAGACACAAAAAACCCTTCAAAAAATTAATGAATCCAGGAGCTAGTTCTTTGAAAGGATCAACAAAATTGATAGACTGCTAGCAGGACTAATAAAGAAGAAAAGAGAGAAGAATCAAATAGACGCAATAAAAAATGATAAAGGGGATATCACCACCAATCCCACAGAAATACAAACTACCATCAGAGAATACTACAAACACCTCTACGCAAATAAACTAGAAAATCTATAAGAAATGGATAAATTCCTCGACACATACACCCTCCCAAGACTAAACCAGGAAGAAGTTGAATCTCTGAATAGACCAATAACAGGGTCTGAAATTGAGGCAATAATTAATAGCCTACCAACCAAAAAAGTCCAGGACCAGACGGATTCACAGCCGAATTCTACCAGAGGTACAAAGAGGAGCTGGTACCATTCGTTCTGAAATTATTCCAATCAATAGAAAAAGAGGGAATCCTCCCTAACTCATTTTATGAGGCCAGCATCATCCTGATACCAAAGCCGGGCAGAGACACAACCAAAAAAGAGAATTTTAAACCAATATCCTCGATGAACATTGATGCAAAAATCCTCATTAAAATACTGGCAAACTGAATCCAGCAGCACATCAAAAAGCTTATCCACCATGATCAAGTGGGCTTCATCCCTGGGATTCAAGGCTGATTCAATATACACAAATCAATAAATGTAATTATGAGCTTTTTTTCACATGTCTGTTGGTTGCATAAATGTCTTTTTTGGAGAAGTGTCTGTTCATATCCTTCACCCACTTTTTGATGGGGTTGCTGGTTTTTTTCTTATAAATATGTTTAAGTTCCTTGTAGATTCTGGATATTAGACCTTTGTCAGATGGATAGATTGCAAAAATTTTCTCCCATTCTGTAGGGTGCCTGTTCACTCTGATGATAGTTTATTTTGCTGTGCAGAAGCTCTTTAGCTTAATTAGATCCCATTTGTCAATTCTCACTTTTGTTTCAATTGCTTTTGGTGTTTTTGTCATGAAGTCTTTGCCCATGTCTATGTCCTGAATGGTATTGCTTAGGTTTTCTTCTAGGGTTTTTATGGTTGGAGGTTTTAATTTCAGACAAAACAGACTTTAAACCAACAATGGTGATAAAAGACAAAGAATGGTATTACATAAAGGTAAAAGGCTCAATTCAAGAAGAACATTTAACTATCTTAAATATATAAGCACCCAATCCAGGAGCACTCAGATTCATAAAGCAATTTCTTAGAGAGCTACAAACAAACTTAGGTAACTACACAATAATAGTGGGAGACTTTAACACTCCACTGACAATATTAGATCATTGAAGCAGAAAATTAACAAAGATATTCAGGACCTGAACTCAACACTTGAGCAAATGGTCCTAATAGGCATCTATATAGAAGTCTTTATCTAAAACCAACAGAATATCCATCCCATCTGTACATGACACATACTCTAAAATCAACCACACAATAAGACATAAAACAATCTTCAGCAAATTTTAAAAAACCAAGATTATACCACCCACTATCTTAGACCATAGCACAATAAAAATAGGAATAAATATTAAGAAAATCGCTCAAAGCCATATGATTACATGGAAATTAAACAACATGTTCCTAAATGACTTTTGGGTAAATAATGAAATCAAGGAAGATACCAAGAAATTCTTTTAAACTAATGAGAACAAAGATATAACATACCAGGATCTCTGGGACACACCTAAGGCAGTGATAACAGGGAAGCTTGTACCACTAAATATCCACATCAAAAAGTTAGAAAGAGCTTAAAACAACAACCTAACATCACAATTAGAGGAACTAGAAAAACAAGAGCAAACCAACCCCAAAGCTAGCAGAAGGCAAGAAATAACCAAAATCAGAGCTAAACTGGAGGAAATTGAGACCCAAAAAGTTATACAAAAGATGAACAAATCCAGGAGTTGGTCCTTTAAAAAAATTAATAAGATAATTAAGCTAGACTAATGAAGAAAAAAATCCAAAAAAACACACTCAAAAGGACAGGGAATAATAGATTCTGGTGAGGATGGATGAAGGGAGCCCTGGTACACTGCTGATGGAAATGTAAATTAGTACAGCCACTATAGAGAATAGTATGGAGGTTCCCTAGAAAACTAAAAATAGAACTGCTATATTATCCAGCAATTCCACCACTGGGTATATACCTAAAAGAAAGAAAATCAAGAAAATCAATATTTCAAAGACATAATCTGTAATCCCATATTTATTACAGCACACTATTTACAATAGCCAAAATACGGAATCAAGCTAAGTGCCCATCAGTACATGAGTGAATAAAGAAAATGTGATATATATATATATATTTATTTATATATTTATATACACACACACACACACACACACAAATAATGGATTACTATTCAGCCAAGAAGATCATGAAACCATATCATTTGCAGAAACAAGTATGAAACTAGAGACCATTAAATTGAGATAAGCCAAGCACAGAAAGTCAAATGCCACATGATCTCAGTCATATGTGGGAGTCAAATAATAAGTGGGTCTCATGAATATAGGGAGTAAATTGGTTACGGAAAAAAATAATTGGTGATTATCACAGGCCAGAAAAATGAAAAAGTAGGGAAGAGGTGGAAATAAAGAGAGGTTGATTAATGGGTACAAATATACTGTTTGGTAGAAGAAATTAGAGCTAGTGTTTGACAGATTAATAGGATGAGTATAATCTATTGTATATTTCAAAATAACTAGTAGATATTAAAATGTTTCTAGCATAAATAAAAGACAAATATTTAAGATGATGAATATCCCAATTACACTGATTTGGTCTTTAAATATTATTTAATGTAACAATTTATCACATGTAGCCCCCAAATATATATATATGTGTGTATATATATATATATATAATATCAATAATAGAAATTAAAAATAAGTTATACTATTGATGATCTTTGTGTAGGAGAGAGAGAGAAATCTGGGATAGTTGATAATTTATATCTTGAGCTAGTGTTTCACTCTGTGATAATTCCTTGCACTAATAATTGTAATTTGTGTCCTTTTTCTGTTTTAAACATAATGTATTCCAAAATGATAGCTCATTTATATTTGTTTAAGGAAAAAGAAATTAAATTATTTTCAAGAGAAAAAATGAGTTTGTTGTTATGCTTATCCAAACAATATTCAATGGCAGAAGAAAGTTAAAACTTTCTAGGAATCTTTCTAAAATAAACTCCAAAAAAGTGTTTCCAAAAATGACAGATATGTAATGCAGGAATAAAACCATAATAGGCAGACATTTATAGAGAGGTATATAACACCTATCAATATTTTTTTTTAAAACTTGACAATAAATTAATTCAATTATGGTTTCAGGAGTAGACGAGTCCCTGTACCTGTATAAAATGTAAACATCAAATTCATATAATTAAAAATTAATTCTATTCAACCATGTGAAATATGGCCACAAAACCAATTTTGAATAAAAACCTATACCATGTTAAAACACAAAGTGACTAGTATAATCAGAATCTGAGGGGGAGGAGAAGTGAGAACATGTGAGAGTGAAATATATTCATCTTTCATTTATAGTATTGATTGATGCTGCTAAAATTGAAACATGTAGTTTCATCAAAAAGACCCCAACTTCTTGATTTTTTTCTTCCTTCCCTAACCTAAGAGAAATCGTTTAGGGAACTATATCACTTGAGATGAAGACACATATTTAAAGTTGAGCAATTTCTTCATTTTCTTTTTGTCTAATAAAAACCAGAAAATTAAGTTTGTGCTTATCATTTAAATGATTTTGGTAATATGATCCAATTTTAATAAAACATTTCCATTTCTCAATTTATCTATTTATATACACTTTAAAATATGACTGAAATCACATTCATCAAATGTTAATAAAGGTTATTTCTGAGTGATTGAATCTGGACTGATTTTTTTAACCTTTATATTTGCCAATTTATGTATTGCTAAAATTCTTCATAAATAGTATACTAACTTTTTTTAACTGAATATAGAAGAATACTATTTTTTAAAGTGAAAGCACACATGTCAAGAATGTATGTTTGTGTTACATTAGCTATATGGATTGTGTGGGGTCTTGTAATTTTTTTATAATTCTAAATGTTTTTAACTTTTGTTAAAAATAATACTAAGAGAAAAGATTCAATGCAAATGGCACAATTCCTCCCTCCCAGCAGGCTCTGTAGACTGACATGAGTGTCCGTTCTTTGAATACACTAGAAAATGATCCAAACAAGCAAAAAATGGATTTTGTTTAGGTTATAAAGAGGGAAGATTTACCTTATGGCACCTGATTGGTTCACAGAGAAGTGGTTCAGGAAGAAACTCACGAAGTGAAGTCACAGCCAGGATTCTGATGCTGCCACCACTGGATGCTAACCAGCATGCTGCCTGATTGTGGCCCCATAACACTCACCATTGTGCTTTCATTTATACCATGGCCATAATCTCTAATTGACCTGCAACTTTGGGTTACCCTTTGAAGATTCATATTCACGAGCGGAGCATGCAGGTAGTTGGGTTTTGGTTTTGTGCCCTGGCCTAGATGCAAAGGGGTGTGGATAGGAACCACCTTGCTACCTCTTACTTATTTTAGTATTTCTCCCAAAAAAAGAAGTGTCCAAATGACAGGCCTTATAAGTTACATCTTTAAAAAAAGACAAAGTGCCAACTATCCCAGGCCTTTTCAAATTTAATGTGCACAGGGATCACCTGGGTATCTCATTACAATGCAGATTCAAATTCAGAAGGTCTGGGATGGGGCCTTAATTCTACATACCTAACAACCCCTCAGGTGATGCTGATGATAATGAAACACACTGAGTATCAGGGCCCAGCACTACTCTGTCTGCTTCACCGTACTTGGCATATTCTACTTTTTGTTATAATCTCTTTGTCCCCAGCACCCAGCACAGGAACTGGAAGAGCAGGTGCTCAACTGTTGGCTGAACAACTGATTGAATGACTGATTGACTGAATTAATGACTCCTTATCAATGTTTAGGTCCAATATCAAGTTGTATTTTCCCTATAAAACTTTCTCTCATCTCCAAAGGTTTCTGAGTCATGAATAAAACTTCTTTCTCCAATTCCTATAGTACTTATCTTTTGACTATACAGCCATCAATAAATTATTATATTTCATGTAGAAATACTTTGTTCCTTAACTAAATGTAAAATGTCATATAGCAACCAGCTGTGACTAAAAAATTTATTCCTACTGAGTTTGTGATAGACTATGTTTATGTCTATACTCTGGTACTTCTGTGGAGTCTTGATTAAATTATTTAATCTTCAAGTCAGGCAGCACGGTAATGAATGATGTCAACTAATGATTTGATGTTCCATTTTAGTAGATTCAACCTTTAATACTATTCATCTTTTTTAATGAGGTGCAAACAAACAGTACAGGTGTCCTCTTTTCACCTCCCAATTCTATTTGCCCTGGCTCTCCTTCTTAACAGGTTATAACAGACAGTTAATCAATCAATGTGTGAAAGTAGTCAGGAGGAAGAAATAATTCTTGATTGTTTTCAACATCCTAGTCATTAGCATTTTTGTTTCATAATTATATAGCAGATTTTGTATTCAGATTTACTGGAAATCATAATTGATCTATGTAATAATGGGTGGGGGCTAGTAAATAAAGAATATAAAATACCTTAATTTAGATAAAATTCTGATTTTAGGACCCTTAAGCTTAGTTAATGTAAACATTTCTAATTTTTCTCTCTTCCAAATTTCCTTTTTATATAGTTTCCAATTGTTCTTTTTAGAGAGCTTGTTTTTCTCTGCTTTCATGTCCAACTGCTTTTTGTTTTCCCCAATTCTCTTATTAGCTCTCATTCTGTTTTGGTGACCACCACTATCCAAATGAAATGTATTATGTTTTCCAAACACTTTCTCAATGTCATATCCAAATGTTCATCTTTCACGTTTATGCTGCTTGTCAATTTGATTAAGTTTACCTCCAGTATCTGTCCTCAAAACCCTCCTAAATTCAGCTTCTTGGTCGATAATTTCCTTGCTTTGGTTCTCACTAATGATCTAACTAATCCTCTGATCTTTGGCTTTTCCACCTTATCTCTGCCACTAGAAACGGCCATTCTACAGATTGCTGAACCTTATATAAGATAACTTGTGAACCTGGTATTTACTTCAAAAATTTCAATTACTTCTACTATCAAAAGAATGAATTAAATGCTTCTTTGTTTTGAATTCGAGACCTCTATGTTCTAACCATATAGTACCTTTCTTGCTTTATAGCTATTAACCTTTCCTTAAATCAAAATTCCCATTTCTCATCTATTACCCATTCTGCGCTTTTGAAACTTGAGTCATTATTCAGTTCTCAACACTAATGCTCCCTCTTTCTTAAAGCATCTCCCTAATTACAATAGTAGGAATTAAACTTTCATTTTTTTGTTCTCTCACATATTTTTTAACTTTTCATGTTATCCTACTACCAATGTTATTTTTACTCTGCATTATATTTAGTTATTTGCATGCAAGCCCTTCAGCAAGATCTTTGTCTAATCTTTTTATAACTCCCCAAAATACCTAGAATACTGTTTTGCAAATATTAAATACTATTTTTTGTTGAAAAAATAGAATGAGTGAATTAAATTCCTTTGACTGATTTTTAAGACAGACTCATTGAATATAAATTATTTTAATATGACCTATATTGAAAATTCTGATTAAACTTATAATTTAGCTTCATGAAAGCTGAAAATTGGATTTTCCATTAATTTCCTATTACTTAATTTCCCACGTAATTTTCTATTTAATCTATAGGCTACTTAGATGGGTTAGTACTTGTATTAGTCCGTTTTCACACGGCTGTAAAGAAATACCCAAGACTGGGTAATTTACAAAGGAAGGAGATTTAAGTGACTCACAGTTTCACATGGCTGAAGAGGCCTCAGGAAACGTACAATCACGGTGGAAAGTGAACGGGAAGCAATTATCTTCTTCACAAGGCAGAAGTGAGAGCACAGGACAAAAAAAAAAAAAAAACTACCACTTTAAAAACCATCAGATCTCATGAGAATTCACTCACTCTCACGAGAACAGCATGGGGGAAACCGCCCCTATCATCCAATCACCTTCCTCCCTCAATACATGGGGCTTACAATTAGAGACGAGATTTGGATGGGGTCAGAGAGCCCACCAATATCCGTACGTTCCTATTTATAGTAGACTATTGGCATAAAGACTGAAGGCATACAGTTATTCAGGTAAGAAGAATGATATAAATAAGTAAAAGTGGACAGGCATACAGTTATTCAGATAAGAAGTATGATATAAATAAGTAAAAGTGGACAAACACAAAAACTGTTAAGAAAAGATGAAATGCAGATTTAATTAAAATATGAAGAAAGATAGATTTATCCATAACGAACATGCAGGTAGTCAAGTTTGGCTTTGCTTGAACCTAGACTTTATGCAGTGTAAAAAGTGCTTAGTTAACACTTGTCTGTGTCACAAACTTATGGATCCATGAATTTAAATATTCTACCATGAACTGGCTAAGTGGATGTGACAGGAATGTTTTGGTTTGCTTTATATGGGCAAATATATGTAAATATCTTAATTCAAATCTTCCCTGCTATTAAGAAATTTCTTTCTGAATCATTTCAACCCAATACACTTGATCAGAAGACCAAAACAACAGGCCTAGCTATATCTACAAGACATGACAGGATACAGGTGTTTTTAGTTTTTTCCCATCAATTTTTGGAATATGGCTCTATTAAAGATTAAACACAAAAAAACATAAAAACAGATAATTTCAACCTTCAAAAAGTAGATTAAAATGAAACATTAATATTCATATTATTTTGGTATATAATGGGCTACTGCAAGGATGACATGAGCTCTTAGTATTTACTGCTCTCCTCTTAAGGTTTTTTCTTGTACTCATCATAGAACTGAGGTCAGGAGGCAAACCGTCACCCCCATATCTGGAAAGATGGAAGCACCCAGAAAGATACAGCAGAAAGATCCACTTAGCTGGAGCAGAAGGTGTTCCAGCTGAAGCTGCTTAAGCCATAAAATGGTAAGAACTCTTAAATAGTAATTTTGATGAATTGCTAAAGGCTGAGTGTGGAAGAGAATGAGACTGAGAAACTTCTAGGGGCTGCAGTCTTCAGAGAAGCTCTACACATTTGTGGATTTTCCCTCCAGGAACTCTACCAGGTTCTCCATAATAGTAAAGAAAAATCCTCTCATGGCCCTGCCAAGGGTGCGGAAGAATAAGCTGTTGTGCAATTATACCCAGAGCCTCCCTCACAATGAAGTGTTACTCTCCAGGGAAGAATTTTACAAAGCACAAGATTCAAACCTTATCCCAGCTGGTAGAAGAAAATTCTTATCCCAGCTGGAGGAAGGAAATCCTATCCCATGTTGTGGAAGGGAATTCCTCCCCACTCTAGTACTTCTCAACTTTCATGATAAAAAAGGTATAAAAGGCATATTGCTTTTCTCCTCACTTCAGGTACATAGGTAAGTAGATAATTTGTTTTAATGCTTAAAGTTTATAATACAATTTATTTTATCTGAAACCTATTAACAGCCACTAAAGTCCTACATTTTAAATTTAGACTTTTTTTTTTTCTTAAAGCCCCTAAAAGTGAGTTTTTTTGTTGAAGTTAAGACAACTTGGATACCAAATAGAAGACAACAATGTGAGCAAATTATCTTTCTCTTGTTAACTGGACTATTTGTTTGAGTTGTTCAAAACTCACCAATTTATGTTTTTTTAATATGGAGGAAATTTTGAAATGCTACTCTTATTGGAAAAATGAATTGTATATATTAAAAATTGGAAGCAACAGAAAGTATGTAAGTCAGAAAGCAAACCGCACAAGATTTTATCCTACAGAAATATCCATTTCCAACATTTGAAGAACATTATTGGAGGCACTGCTGTTTACATATAAAGACAAAGAAAAGAACGGAAGGAGCGAAATAAGGAATTTAAAAATAAAATCATAGACATGAGATTTCTATAAATGTTCATTAAACTTAATTAAAAATTAAAGAATATACAAATGGCTACCAAATACAGCAGATTAAACATTTTAAACTCTGTTGACTCTTAAAAGATTATTAAAAGAACAGTACATGGCACAAAAATGGTCATAAACTTGGAAGCAGAAAGAAAGGAGGCAAAACAACAGGAGATGAAAGATATCAACAAATTTTGGAGTTTAGAAAGCAGATGTTAGAGGGATTAAATTTTAAGCATTTATAAATCTTAAAGCTGAGTCTCTTGCAAAAAAAGTGCCTAGGATACATGTAAGAAATAGAATTTTATATATATATATACACACACACACACACACACATGCAGAAACATGGAAACATGCAAAGGCTCTCATTACAAATTTCAAAATGGTGAAGCTAAAAGATCAGTTATGAAAATAGCATAATAATTCTCAATAGCAGCACTAAAATTTAGAAATTTTTGAAGCAATAGATTGAAAGTGAAATGATTTGTCTCCTAGAATCATGTACTCACCGGAACAATCACTCAATAGTAATATGTGAAATGTCTTAAATTTTCTTTCCATGCACCCATTAACCAGAAAAAGTTAATGAAGAATTATTTTACCCAAAAGAAAGAATCAAGAAGTGGGAAGATATGTAACTTAGAAGTATGGCTTTCAGAATGTAAGGCTGGAGAGGGAATTTCCAGGATTTTCATAAAAGGGAAATCTGAGACTGTTGTAGAGCAGGTCTAGAAAACAAGTGAATCTGAGATTTATCAGTGTTAAGTTCACAAGGAAGTATGCAAACGAAGGAATATGTGAGGACATGAATACTTGGTTCAGATTTGCATAATATTTCTAATAAGTTCAGTTTGTACAATGATTAAATGAAAAATTGACAATAACTACAGTGTGGTATGTTGAGAAATTAGAGGTTAAGAATTCATTTGTGGAGGGGGGAGTAGAGAAAGTTACATTCTCCTTATTTATATTAAATGAACAAAAAACAACATGTGACCTGAAAAATGAATGTGTTATAGAAACTATGAAAATTAAAAATGGCTAAAAACAAACGTTGAAAGTAGTAAATTCTAGGGTGTGCGGGGAAGCAGCAGAGCTAGCTGGGACAGGGAAATACTGTCTTTTTTTTATTGTCAACCTTGTAGAGAAAATTTTAAATATTATGCACGTGCATTTTATATAAAAATCAAATTTCAAAAAATAAAGAGTTAAAATGAAGCCGAAGGGATAGCTGAAATTCAAATATATGGTTTTCTACAAGAACATTTGTTCCTAAATTTATTTTTTAAATTAAAAATGAAAAGCTTTAAAATATGGAATTTAAGATCGTTCAATTTTTTTTCTATCTTAATGCTAACAGATTTACTGACCCTGTCTTAGTTATAATAAAGAATTAAATACTTTTAAACTATCCCTGACATTCTTCTCTCCTCTACCAGTTTTTGGTTGGTGATATCATTACTTTAACAATCAGGATTTACAGACTTTATGTTTGGTTTTCTACCCATATTTGAGGAATAGGTTAGTTTTAATTTAATATGTAAATTCATTACTGTGTACTGCTAGTCCTTTTACTATGACTTTCATATTTCTGAGTTCCTTATTTGTATTCATCTTTTGGGTTGTTTTGATTTCATCTCATCGTTTTGTTATTGTTTTTGTTTTAATTCAAAAAAGACAAACTTAAGGCATATTTCCTAAATCCTTCGTGTTTTACCTTGCTAGATCATCTTTACAACTGAAGCATATTTTGGTTGGATACAAAATTCTGTCATATTTTATTTTTTGATACTAGCTATTACTATAAAACCATGTTCCTCTGTGATCTCCAGATGCTAATTATTATCATATAGGTGCTGTCACAATTCAGATATCTCTGTTCCTGTTTTTCTATTTACTTAATTTCATTTTTAGAAATAATATAATACTTGCATCACATATGCTCATTTTTCTTCATCTGTCTTCGTATTTTTTTATGTCATCTCCCTTTCCTAGAAAATTTGTTTTCACTATTTTTTCCTAGCACTATGGAGAACTAACTGAATTCTTTTGTGTCCTGGAATAATTATTCTCCTGATGTATACTTCCCTTTTAATTTTGTTCTTATATTTCTCTTTCTAATTTTTAAAATGTCAATGTCTATGCACAGGTTTAATACTGGTACCATTCTGCTAATCATAAGTACTTGAAATGCGGTATTTGACTATATGCTGGAAAATACTGTGGGGAAATATAGGAGAGGAATTAGTGGGGATGGCCTCCAACTCACAGTTCAGTTTGTTGCCCCTATACTTTTTTTTTTTTTTTTTTTTTTTTGAGACGGAGTCTCGCTCTGTCGCCCAGGCTGGAGTGCAGTGGCGCGATCTCGGCTCACTGCAAGCTCCGCCTCCCGGGTTCACGCCATTCTCCTGCCTCAGCCTCCCGAGTAGCTGGGACTACAGGCACCCGCTACCACGCCCGGCTAATTTTTTGTATTTTTAGTAGAGACGGGGTTTCACCGTGTTAGCCAGGATGGTCTCGATCTCCTGACCTCGTGATCCGCCCGCCTCGGCCTCCCAAAGTGCTGGGATTACAGGCGTGAGCCACCGCGCCTGGCCTATACTTTCTTATAGGATTGTATGTGCCCTCTGTTCTGAAGACACATTTTCTCTGGGTTTCTTCTGGATTTTTGCTGATAGCATGGTGTGTGAGGCTCGTGAGGAAGCCCCACTGTGTCCAGAATTTGTTCCTTCCAGTGGGTTCTTGGTCTCACTGACTTCAAGAATGAAGCTGCGGACCATCGCGTTGAGTGTTAACAGTTCTTAAAGATAGTGTGTCCGGAGTTTGTTCCTTCAGATGTTCAGATGTGTCTGGAGTTTCTTCCTTCTGGTGGGTTCATGGTCTTGCTGACTTCGGGAGTGAAGCCTTAGACCTTCGCAGTAAGTGTTACAGCTCTTAAAGGTGGCACATCTGGAGTTGTTTGTTCCTCCCGGTGAGTTTGCGGTCTCTCTCACTGATTCAGGAGTGAAGCCGCAGACCTTCACAGTGAGTGTCACAGCTCCTAACTCCGGAGTTGTTTGTTCCTCCCGGTAGGTTCGTAGTCTCGCTGACTTCAGGAGTGAAGCCAGGGCCCTTCACAGTGAGGAGCTCATAAAGGTAGTGCTGACCCAAAGAGTAAGCAGCAGCAACATTTACTACAAAGACAGAAAGAACAAAGTGAACCCCAGTGGTTTGCCACTGCTGGCTCCGGTGGCCAGCTTTTATTTGCTTATTTGGCCCTGCCCATATCCTGCTGATTGGTCCATTTTACAAAGTGCTGATTGGTCCATTTTACAGAGTGCTAATTGGTCCATTCTTACAGAGTGCTGATTGGTGCATTTACAAACCTTCAGCTAGACACAAAGTGCTGATTGGTGTGTTTTTACGGAGTGCTGATTGGTGCATTTACAAACCTTTAGCTAGACACAGAACGCTGATTGGTGCATTTTTGCAGAGTGCTGATTGGTCCGTTTACAAACCTTTAGCTAGACACAAAGGGCTGATTGGTACGTTTTTATAGAGTGCTGATTGGTGCATTTACAATCCTCTAGCTAGACAGAAAAGTTCTCCAAGTCCCCACTCAACCCAGGAAGTCCAGCTGGCTTCACTCCTCACTACCAGTTACTGAAAACTGTTGTGATCTGGTGATTTTCTTTACCCATTCCATCCTTTACCTGGAAAACTTCCAGTCAATGTCCCACAACCAGGACCTTGAATTACAAATAAAATGATGTGCCTTTAGTTTCTTTGTCTTTCTGCTCCAATTACCTGCCATTCTCTACTCTGACATTCATCCTGTCCTTGGTGGCCAGTAGGATTAATCACAGACTGAGAGAATAAAGAAAAACTATAGCAGAGGGAATTTTTAATCAGAAACTACAGAGGCAGAAATGTCAAAGAACTTCAAATTTTGAGCTCTGACTGATACTTTTGCTTCCTGAGAATGATGTTCTGTTTGATTTATATTGATTTCACAATGTATCATAAAGGTAGAATGGGACTCAGATTCATGCTGAAGACCACAAGTGTAAGATAGTGAAGGGAAGTTTCGAAAATCTCCTCACCAGATACTAGCATGAAATGTATGGATGCTGTCATCAGAACTAGTAAAAATGTATCTTCCTGGATCAATGTGGATGCTGACTATCACAATGACTTTATACGTGGAGTTCAGTTCCAATGCTTGTTTCTGTGGCACTCAGCACATGTAATAAAATTCTCAGGCTATTAAATGTTGATGAACATCAGGATTTTGAACACAGATAAATTTAATGGTGCTTCTTATCCATCTTATCCGGTTAAATCAGGTCTCAGCATGTCACTGTGAGAAGACTACAGCTTATGGGTGTTTGCATTGAATAGTATAAATATGCGACGTAATAGCACAGTTCTTAGTGTAGAGGGTTTGTTTAGATAATAGTTCTCAATCTTCCTGAAGTGGTTATTTGCTATTGTAAACTTTGCTTCCACTAACTTTATTTTATAATTAAGTTTTGGAGAAAACATTAAAAATATACATAAGCAAAAACAAAATAAAAAGCAAAGATATGTTCAGCCTAATCCCATCACCATTCCTCCCTACATTAATTTTGTATATATACATATGTATTTCTTCATAATTTTATGCATATACATATAATGAGATCATAATATAACTATTGTTAATTTTCTTTTCTCAAATAACTATATGTAGAGTAATACGTTTATTTTTATACCAAAAGCAGCCTTTTACACCATCATGTTTTAAAATTCCTAGTAGTCTCTTATATTCTTTAATGTATTTCTCTTATCTATCACTTACATTTACTTTAGAAATGTTCTCCTTAATTATTACTTTATAAATCTTTGAAATATTTTGCTTCATCACTTAATGAAGTAAACTTAGAAGTGGAAATTTTAGGCTAAAGAACATATAAATTTTTAAGACTTCTATTACATTTCATCAAATTGCCTTCTACAAAATTTGCACTGATCTGTAATTCTAACTTATGTGAGGCTGTCCATCACCCTACACCATCTCTGGCAGTAGCTATTAATCAATAGTTATATCTTTGCCTAGTTAAAAACTAAATATGAGATAGCTTTGTTCTTTAACGTTGTATTTTCTAAATTACTGTAAATGAGAAATTACCATGATAAAATTAATAGTGGTTGATAGTTATTTTCAGTTCATTACCTATGTAAATCCTTTCACCATATTTTCTAGTAGAATCTGTTTTTTTAAAATCCATACATGATTGTGTGTGTGTATCATATAATATCACCCTTTGAAATTGACCCTACCTTATTAAATATATCTTTCAGTTTATCGCTTGCTTTTTAATTTGCCCACAGAGATTTTATATTAAAAGAATTACGTTAGTTTTTATGTAATAAATCTATCGGTATATTATATTATTATTTCTGAATCTACTGTCATAATATGAACTACTTTCAGCAACCCAAAATGATAGATCTGCCTTAGTATTTTTATGAATTTATTTTATTACATTTGAATATTAATACATTTATACTTAATTGGATGTTAGGATTCTAACACACCTTACCAACTGGCCCAAACACAATTTACTGAATTTATTATTTTATTCATTGCTTGAAATTCCATTGTATTTTATAATAAGTGATTATAATAAGTTCTTGATCATTCTACCAAAAAAATGCATGCACTCATACGTTCATTGCAGCACTATTCACAATAGCAAAGACTGGAATCAACCTAGGTGCCCATCAGTGATGGATTGGATAAAGGAAATGTGGTATATATGCACCATGGAATACTGTGCAGCCATGAAAAAGAATGAAATCATGTCCTTTGCAGCAACATGGACACAGCTGGAGGTTGTTATCCTAAGTGAACTAGCATAGGAACAGAAAACCAAATACTGCGTGTTCTCACTTATTAGTGGGAGCTAAACATTGAGTGCATATGGGCATAAAGATGAAAACGAGATACTGGGGATTACAAGAGGGTGGATAGGGGGAGGACTGTGGGCTGAAAAACTATCTATCTGGTACTATGCTAAGTACCTGAGTGATGGGATCATCTATACCCCAAACCTTAGCATCATGCCTTATCCATTGTACCCATGTAACAAACCTGCACATGTTTGAATTCAAAATAACAGTTGAAAAAAAAAGAAACAAAAATATAAGTTTTTGAGTCTATTTCTCAAGTGCATAGGCACTTTCACTGCTCTGTCTTTTCCTGCACCAAATTTTGCCCTCATTCTTCTTTTTTATTTACAAAGTTTTCAGCTTGCTCTTTTATTTTTATTTTTATTTTTTTGCAGATAAACTAAAGAATAATTTTCTGTAGTTTCTCATATAATCCCAGTGGAATGTTAAGTAGAGTCAACTTGGATAGAATCAGCATCTACACTGTATTGAATTTGTGCATCTGTATTAGTCCATTCTTACGCTGCTAATAAAGACATACATGAGACTAGGTCATTTACAAAGGAAAGAGGTTTAATTAACTCACAGTGCAGAATGGGTGGGGAGGCCTCAGGAAATTTACAATCATGGCAGAAGAGGAAGCAAATATGTCCTTCTTCACGTGGTAGAAGGAGAGAGAAGAATGATAACAGAGCGAAGAGGAAAGCCCCTTATGATACCATCAGATCTCGTGAGAACTTACTGACTATCATAAGAATAGCATGGAAGAAACTGCCCCCATGATTCAATTACCTCCCACCAGGTCCCTCCCAAGACGTGGGAATTATAGGAACTACAATTCAAGATGAGATCTGGGTGGGGACACAGCCAAACCATATCAACATCCAAGGATATAATAAGCATCTGTTTTTATGTAAAATTTTTCCATTGATCAAATAATGAGCTGTGGTATTATAGTCATTTCCAAGGAGATCCTGTACAATTATTGTTAGGCATTTTAATTTTTCTTGCTATAATGACTGGGGCATTTCCCCATTCTATTTCTATCTAATTTTCTTACAAGCTCTTCATCTCTGTGCATCATTTTAAAAATTATACTCCCATTGAGTTATCTTAATTGGTTTTAATTGTATTATAGTTTAATTTATAAATAAATATCATTGTTAATAGTAACTATTATGCATATATGTCAAACTCTACATTAAACATTTGGCACACATTCAATAAAAAGATGTGATAATTTATACCCCTTATTACATCTATAATCTGAGCACAATGTTCTAGACAACAAGAGCTAGATCAATGTCAAGCCACAATGTTTGTTCACTATTTTTATTTTTAACTTCATTGGGAATGCATCACTTTACTATTAAGCTAAATGTCAACTATTTATTTGAGAGATAATACATAATATGCTATTTTTATACCAAGAATTTTTAGAATATATAGATGTTAAATATAATCAAATGTGTTTCCAGGATTTATAGCATCTCTTTAGGGATTACATTTTTTGTTGTAAAGTATCAATATACTACAGTCCTATTATATCTTATATTAATATATCTGTATAATTAGGTTATATCAAGACTTTTTAAAAATAATTTTTTACCTTAAAATTATACAGTATTTTAATATGTCTTATTAATTTCTTGGGTAGAGAGTTTTCTCGTTTTATAACTTATTCCTTTAATAAATATACATGAAGTTGTTGAGTACCTGGATTACACTAAAAAATAAAAACACAATTATTTCTCCAATGAGATTGGTTACCAGGAAATTTTACCTTCATCAGAATTAATTGGAAAGCACTATATCATTTTCTTTCAGAGCACATAAATAGCAAAAAAATTATTTGACATAATTTATTCATAAAATCATCTGGATAGAATAATTTAGGCCATTATATTACTATTTTTGGATGTTTTGAATTCATATATTATTTCCCTGTTCAGGTACATACAGTTGATTGAGTCAAATTTGGTAATAAATTCATATATGTTCAATATCTATTTACGCCTGTGGTTATATTACCTTTCTAATTGGTAACATTGTGGGTTTTTTTGTTCCTCGATAATTCTATTAGTTTTTCTTAAGAATAAACTTCTGAGTTTAGTTTTCAGTTTTACTATTGTGTTTTGAAATTAAATCTTTGTGTTTTGCAGATATTTTTTCTGTGGCTTGTCTTTTCTTTCTTTTAACACTGTCTATCACAGAGCAAAGTATTCATTTTTTTAAAGTTTACTTTAAAATTTCACACATCATTCTTTTTGCTGTAACTAAAAAGTTACCATCAAACCTAAGACCACCTAGATTTTCTTCTAGAAGTTTTATAGTTTTGCATTTTATATGTAGGTCTATAATCCACTTAGAGTTAACTTTGTAAAAGGTATTAGATCTGTGTCTAGATGGTTTTCTTTTTAAATGAGCATCCAATTTTTCCAGCACCATTTATTGAAAAGACCGGGCTTTCTCCAGTGAATTACCTTTGTTCCTTTGTCAAAAATCAGTTGGCTATATTTGTGTGAGCCTATTTCTGGGCTCTCTTTATTGATCTATGTGTTCATTCTTTAACCAATACCATGCTGTCTTGAAGTAATGTTATAGTAAGTCTTGAAATCATTCTTTGTAATTCATTCTTCTAATTCAGTATTGTGTTTGCTATTCTAGGTATTTTGCCTTTCAACATAAGCTATAGAATCAACTTGCCATTATCTAAAAATAACTTGCTGGTATTTTGACAGGGATTATGAGAATCTATATATCACACTGAGAGAATTGACACTACTGTCAATTACACAATCTATATAACACACTGAGAGAAGAGATAATACTGTCTTCCAATCTCCATTTATTTAGATCTTCTTTGATTTGTTTCATGAGTTATATAATTATTAACATGTAGGATATGTTCATGTTTTATTAGGTTTATATCTAAGCATTTAATTTTGGGGGTAGTGCTACTGTAACTGATATTGATTTTTAATTTCAGATTCCAATTGTTCGTTGCTGATACAGAGTAAACAATTTTATTTCGTATATTATATTGTCTCCTGTGACATTACTATATTCATTTATTTGCTCTAGGAGTTTCTCCCCTTTTGGGGGAATTTTATACACAATCATATTACCTGCAAATAAAGACAGTTTTATTTCTTTCTTCCCAGTCTATATACCTTTTATTGTATTTTTTATCAAGGGCTATCTAGGGCTTCTAGTAAGATATGAAATAGAATGGTAAAATAGTTTATCCTTGCTTTGTTCTAAACCTTTGGGGGACAGCGTCCTGTTTCTCATGAATAAACATGTTGCCTGTAGGTTTTCAGTGCATTGTAGTAGACCCCCCTTATCCATGGGGGATACATTCCAAGACCCTTAGTGGATGTCTGAAATCATGGATATTAATGAACCCTATTTGTACTATGTTTTTTGTATACTTATATACCTATGATAATGTTTAATTTACAAATTGAGTGCCATAAGAGATTAACAATAACTAATAATGAAATAGAACAATTAATATACTGGAATAAAATTATGTTAATGTGGTAATTGAAACTGCAGAAAGCAAAACCATGATTAAGGTGAGACTACTGAAGGTTCTTTATGGAGTTACATAAATTTCTTCTCTACTGTATCTGGGATTGGGATTAGAATAATGCTGGTCTCATAGAATTATTAGTAATTGTAGTATCTACTTCTATTTTTTGGAAGAAATTGTGGAAAATAGATATCTTTTCTTTCCTGTATATTTGGTAGAATCTACCAGTGACTCCACCATGGGGGCATGCTGGGATTTTTTGTTGTTGTTATTTTTTATTCAATTTATTTGATAGATATAAACATATTCAGATTATATGTTACTTCAAGTGAAGTTTGGTAATTTGTGTTTCTCAATAGTTCATTTTATCTGAATTATCAAATATGAGGCCATAAAGTTATTTGTAGTATTGCTTCATTGTCCTTTTAATATTCAGGGAATTAGTATCACTTCTGATATTGGTAATTTGCTGCTTCTCTTTTCTTCTTAGCCTACCTAAAGATTTATTGGTGTCCTTGATCTTTTCTTTTCAGAGAATCAGCTTTTGGTTTCATGGATATTTTTTATTGTTTTCTGTTTTCGATTTTACTGATTCTTGTGGTATTTTTCATTATTTACTTTTTTCTGCTTTCTTTAACCTGAAATTGTCTTTTTAAAATTTTTATAATGTGAAATCTTAGGTTACTGATTGCAGGTCCTTCTTCTATTTTAATATATGCACTTAAAGTTATTAATATTCCTCTAAGTACTGCATTTACTGCATCCCAAAATTTTGATAGGTTATATTATTGTTTTCATTTGAATTTAAATTAAATTTCTCTTGAAACAGTTTATTTAACCCATGTGTTATTTGGAAGTGTGTTTTTTAATTTCCAAGTATTTGGGATTTTTCAGCCATCTTCCTGTTATTGATTTCTAATTTAATTTTATTGTGGTCTGAGGACATATTTTGTACAATTTCTATTATTTTAAAACTGTTAAGAATTTTTTTTGTGAGTGTTCCATTTGAGTTTCATACGAACGTATTTTGCCACTGTTGAATGAATTATCCTATAAATATCAATTAGATCAAATTGTTTGATAGTGCTCTTCGTATGTATTATATCCTTTTAAATTTCTGTCTGCTTCATCTATAAATTACTAAAGAAGTCTACTGGAGTCTTCAACTATAATAGTGGGTTATCTATTTCTCCTTGCCCTTCTATCAGTTTTTGCCTCAGTTATTTTGACATTCTGTTGTTAAATTCATAAACATTAGAAACTGTTATATCTTCTTGGATAATTGACTCCTTTATTATGAATACAATTATAACTGAAACTTTATACCTTTGACCTGCATCTTCCCACATCCCTACAATCTCCCTTCCACCCTGCTCCTGTTTTACTGTTTCTAGGTATTCATATTTTAAATATTTCACATATGAGTGAGATCATGTAACATTTTTTCTTTGTGTCTGTCTTATTTCACTTAGCATAATAATCTCTAATTTTGTTCACGTTGTTTGAATGTCAGGTTTGCCCCCTTTTTAATGCTGAATAATATGCCATTATATATGTATACAAACACACATGCACATATATATGAGATATATATGATATATACATATATGAGATATATATCTCACAGTTTCTTTATGCATTCAACCATTGATGGACATTTTGGTTGTTTCTGTATCTTCGATATTGTGAATAATGCTGCAATGAACATGAGAGTGAAGATATCTTTATGAGGTGATTATTTTATTTCCTTTGGTTATATACTCAAAAGAGGAGTGCTAGGTCATATTGGTAGTTCTATTTTTAATTTCTTTAGGAAGCTGCACACTGTTTTTCACTGTAGCAGCTCCAGTCTATGTTGCTATTAATAGTGTGCATGGATTCTTTTTTCTCCTTACCTGATATGATTAGACTTTGTGTTCCCACCCAAATCTCATCTTGAATTTTAATTCTCATAATCCCCACATGTCAAGGGAGAGACCAGGCAGCCATAATTGAATCATGGGGGTGGTTTCCCCCAGGCTGTTCTCCTTATAGTGAGTGAGTCCTGGGTGGGCTCTTCCCCCTTCACTCAGCACTTCTCCTTCCTGCTGCCTCTTCACCTTCCACCATCATTATAAATTTCCTGAGGCCTCCCAAGCCATGCTGAACTGTGAATCAATTAAACCTCTTTCTTTTATAAATTACCCAGTCCCAGGCAGTTCTTTTATTATTATTATTATTATTATTATTATTATACTTTAAGATCTAGGGTACATGTGCACAACGTGCAGCTTTGTTACATATGTATACATGTGCCATGTTGGTGTGCGGCACCCATTAACTCGTCATTTACATTAGGTATATCTCCTAATGCTATCCCTCCCCCCTCCTCCTACCCCCCGACAGGCCCTGGTGTGTAATGTTCCCCTCCTTTGTCCAAGTATTCTCATTGCTCAATTCCCACCTATGAGTGACAACTTGGAGTGTTCAGTTTTTTGTCCCTGCGATAGATTGCTGAGAATCATGGTTTCCAGCTTCATCTATGTCCCTACAAAGGACATGAACTCATCCTTTTTTATGGCTGTATAGTATTCCATGGTGTATATGTGCCACATTTTCTTAATCCAGTCTATCACTGATGGACATTTGGGTTGGTTCGAAGTCTTTGCTATTGTTGAATAGTGCCGCAATAAACATATGTATGCATGTGTCTTTATAGCAGCATGATTTATAATCCTTTAGGTATATACCCAGTAATGGGATGGCTGGGTGAAATGGTATTTCTAGTTCTAGATCCTTGAGGAATCGCCACACTGTCCTCCAAAATGGTTGAACTAGTTTTCAGTCCTACCAACAGTGTAAAAGTGTTCCTATTTCTCCACATCCTCTCCAGCACCTGTTGTTTCCTGACTTTTTAATGATCGCCATTCTAAACAGTGTGAGATGGTATCTTATTGTGGTTTTGATTTGCATTTCTCTGATGGCCAGTGATGATGAGCATTTTTTCATGTGTCTGTTGGCTGCATAAATGTCTTCTTTTGAGAAGTGTCTGTTCATATCCTTCACCCACTTTTTGATGGGGTTGTTTTTTTTTTTCTTGTAAATTTATTTGAGTTCTTTGTAGATTCTGGATATTAGCCCTTTGTCAGATGAGTATATTGCAAAAATTTTCTCCCATTCTGTAGGTTGCCTGTTCACTCTGATGGTAGTTTCTTTTGCTGTGCAGAAGCTCCTTAGTTTAATTAGATCCCATTTGTCAATTTTGGCTTTTGTTGCCATTGCTTTTGGTGTTTTAGACATGAAGTCCTTGCTCATGCCTATGTCCTGAATGGTATTGCCTAAGTTTTCTTCTAGGTTTTTTATGGTTTATGTATATCAGTTAAGTCTCTAATCCATCTTGAATTAATTTTTGTATAAGGTGTAAGGAAGGGATCCAGTTTCAGCTTTTTACATATGGCTAGCCAGTTTTCCCAGCACCATTTATTAAATAGGGAATCCTTTCCCCATTTCTTGTTTTTGTCAGGTTTGTCAAAGATCAGATGGTTATAGATGTGTGGTATTATTTCTGAGGTCTCTGTTCCATTGGTGTATATCTCTGTTTTGGTACCAGTACCATGCTGTTTTGGTTACTGTAGCCTTGCAGTATAGTTTGAAGTCAGGTAGCGTGATGCCTCCAGCTTTGTTCTTTTGGCTTAGGATTGACTTGGCAATGCAGACTCTTTTTTGGTCCCATATGAGCTTTAAAGTAGTTTTTTCCAATTCTGTGACGAAAGTAATTGGTAGCTTGACGGGGATGGCATTGAATCTATAAATTACCTTGGGCAGTATGGCCATTTTCATGATATTGATTCTGCCTATCCATGAGCATGGAATGTTCTTCCATTTCTTTGTGTCCTCTTTCATTTCATTGAGCAGTGGTTTGTAGTTCTCCTTGAAGAGGTCCTTCATATCCCTTGTAAGTTGGATTCCTAGATATTTTACTCTCTTTGAAGCATTTGTGAATGGGAGTTCATTCATGATTTGGCTCTCTGTTGGTCTGTTATTGGTGTATAAGAATGCTTGTGATTTTTGCACATTGATTTTGTATCTTGAGACTTTGCTGAAGTTGCTTGTCAGCTATAGGAGATTTTGGGCTGAGATGATGGGGTTTTCTAAGTATAAAATCATGTCATCTGCAAACAGGGACAATTTGACTTCCTCTTTTCCTAATTGAATACCCTTTATTTCTTTTTCCTGCCTGATTGCCCTGGCCAGAACTTCCAACACTATTTTGAATACGAGTGGTGAGAAAGGGCATCCCTGTCTTGTGCCAGTTTTCAAAGGGAATGCTTCCAGTTTTTGCCCATTCAGTATGATATTGGCTGTGGGTTTGTCATAAATAGCTCTTATTATTTTGAGATACATCCCATCAATACCTAATTTATTGGGAGTTTTTAGCATGAAGGGCTGTTGAATTTTGTTAAAGGCCTTTTCTGCTTTTATTGAGATAATTATGTGGTTTTTGTCTTTGGTTCTGTTTATATGATGGATTACGTTTATTGATTTGCATATGTTGAACCAGCCTTGCATCCCAGGGATGAAGCCCACTTGATCATGGTGGATAAGCTTTATGATGTGCTGCTGGATTCTCTTTGCCAGTATTTTATTGAGGATTTTTGCGTTGATGTTCATCAGGGATATTGCTCTAAAATTCTCTTTTGTTGTTGTGTCTCTGCCCGGCTTTGGTATCAGGATGATGCTGGCCTCATAAAATGAGTTAGAGAGGATTCCCTCTTTTTCTATTGATTGGAATAATTTCGGAATGAATGGTACCAGCTCCTCTTTGTACCTCTGGTAGAATTCGGCTGTGAATCCGTCTGATCCAGGACTTTTTTTGG
Organism: Pan troglodytes; assembly: GCF_028858775.2. Taxonomy (NCBI): domain Eukaryota; kingdom Metazoa; phylum Chordata; class Mammalia; order Primates; family Hominidae; genus Pan; species Pan troglodytes. The sequence continues at coordinate 39,503,161 of NC_086015.1, forward strand.
TTGGTAGGCTATTAATTATTGGCTCAATTCCAGAGCCTTTCATTGGTCTATTCAGGGATTCAACTTCTTCCTAGTTTAGTCTTGGGAGGGTGTATGTGTGGAGGATTTTATCCATTTCTTCTAGATTTTCTAGTTTATTTGCGTAGAGGTGTTTATAGTATTCTCTGATGGTAGTTTGTGTTTCTGTGGGATTGGTGGTGATATCCCCTTTATCATTTTTTATTGCGTCTATTTGATTCTTCTCTCTTTTCTTCTTTATTAGTCTTGCTAGTGGTCTATCAATTTTTTGACCCTTTCATAAAACCAGTTTCTGGATTCATTGATTTTTTGAAGGGTTTTTTATGTGTCTATCTCCTTCAGTTCTGCTCTGATCTTAGTTATTTCTTGCCTTCTGCTAGCTTTTGAATGTATTTGCTCTTGCTTCTCTAGTTCTTTAATTGTGATATTAGGGTGTCAATTTTAGATCTTTCCTGCTTTCTCTTGTGGGCATTTAGTGCTATAAATTTCCCTCTACACACTGCTTTAAATGTGTCCCAGAGATTCTGGTATGTTGTGTTTTTTTTCTCATTGGTTTCAAAGAACATCTTTGTTTCTGCCTTCACTTCGTTATGAACCCAGTAGTCATTCAGGAGCAGGTTGTTCAGTTTCCATGTAGTAGAGTGGTTTTGAGTGAGTTTCTTAATCCTGAGTTCTAGTTTGATTGCACTGTGGTCTGAGACACAGTTTGTTATAATTTCTGTTCTTTTTCATTTGCTGAGGAGTACTTTACTTCCAACACTGTGGTCAATTTTGGAATAAGTGTGATGTGGTGCTGAGAAGAATGTATATGCTGTTGATTTGGGTTGGAGAGTTCTGTAGATGTCTATTAGGTCCGCTTGGTGCAGAGCTGAGTTCAATTCCTGGATATCCTTGTTAACTTTCTGTCTCATTGATCTGTCTAATGTTGACAGTGGGGTGTTAAAGTCTCCCATTATTATTGTGTGGGTGTCTAAGTCTCTTTGTAGGTCACTCAGGACTTGCTTTATGAATCTGGGTGCTCCTGTATTGGGTGCATATATATTTAGGATAGTTCGCTCTTCTTGTTGAATTGATCCCGTTACCATTATGTAATGGCCTTCTTTGTCTCTTTTGATCTTTGTTGGTTTAAAGTCTGTTTTATCAGAGACTAGGATTGCAACCCTTGCTTTTTTTTGTTTTCCATTTGCTTGGTAGATCTTCTTCCATCCCTTTATTTTGAGCCTATGTGTGTCTCTGCACATGAGATGGGTCTCCTGAATACAGCACTCTGATGGGTCTTGACTCTTTATCCAATTTGCCAGTCTGTGTCTTTTAATTGGAGCATTTAGCCCATTTACATTTAAGGTTTATATTGTTATGTGTGAATTGGATCCTGTCATTATGATGTTAGCTGGTTATGTTGCTCATTAGTTGATGCAGTTTCTTCCTAGCATCGATGGTCTTTACAATTTGGCATGTTTTTGCAGTGGCTGGTACCAGTTGTTCCTTTCCATGTTTAGTGCTTCCTTCAGGAGGTCTTGTAGGGCAGGCCTGGTGGTGACAAAATCTCTCAGCATTTGCTTGTCTGTAAAGTATTTTATCTCTCCTTCACTTATGAAGCTTCATTTGGCTGGATATGAAATTCTGGGTTGAAAATTGTTTTCTTTAAGAATGTTGAATATTGGCCTCCACTGTCTTCTGGCTTGTAGAGTTTCTGCCGAGAGATCAGCTGTTAGTCTGATGGGCTTCCCTTTGTGGATAAGCTGACCTTTCTCTCTGGCTGCCCTTAACATTTTTTCCTTCATTTCAACTTTGGTGAATCTAACAATTATGTGTCTTGGAGTTGCTCTTCTCGAGGAGTATCTTCGTGGCATTCTCTGTATTTCCTAAATTTGAATGTGGGCCTGCCTTCCTAGGTTGGGGAAGTTCTCCTGGATAATATCCTGCAGAGTGTTTTCTAACTTGGTTCCATTCTCCCCGTCACTTTCAGGTACACCAATCAGACGTAGATTTGGTCTTTTCACATAGTCCCATATTTCTTGGAGGCTTTGTTCGTTTCTTTTTACTCTTTTTTCTCTAAACTTCTCACTTCATTTCATTCATTTGATCTTCAATCACTGATACCCTTTCTTCCAGTTGATCAAATCGGCTACTGAAGCTTGTGCATTCGTCACCTATTTCTCATGCCATGTTTTTCAGCTCCATCAGGTCAGCTTTTCTGCTCTGTTTTTTCCCCATCTTTGTGGTTTTATTTACCTTTGATCTTTGATGATGGTGACATACATATGTGGTTTTGGTGTGGATGTCCTTTCTTTTTGTTAGTTTTCTTTCTAACAGTCAGGACCCTCAGCTGCAGGTCAAGTGGAGTTTGCTGGAGGTCCACTCCAGACCTGTTTGCCTGGGTCTCAGCAGCAGAGGCTGCAGAACAGCGAATATTGTGGAACAGCAAATGTTGCTGCCTGATCATTCCTCTGGAAGCTTCGTCTCAGAGGGGTACCTGGCCGTGTGAGGTGTCATTCGGCCTGTACTGGGGGATGCCTGCCAGTTAGGCTACTCGGTGGTCAAGGACCCACTTGAGGAGGCAGTCTGTCCGTTCTGAGATCTCAAACTCTGTGCTGGGAGAACCACTGCTCTCTACAAAGCTGTCAGACAGGGGCATTTAAGTCTGCAGAGGTTTCTGCTGCCTTTTGTTCAGCTATGCCCAGCCCCTAGAGGTGGAGTCTACAAAGGCAGGGAGGCCTCCTTGAGCTGCTGTGCGCTCCACCCAGTTTGAGCTTCCTGCTGCTTTGTTTACCTACTCAAGCCTCAGCAATGGCAGACACCCCTCCCCCAGCCTCGCTCCCACCTTGGAGTTTGATCTCCGACTGCTGTGCTAGCAATGAGTGAGGCTCTGTGGGCATGGGACCCTCTGAGCCAGGCACAGGATATAATCTCCTCATGTGCCATTTGCTAAGACCATTGGAAAAGCAGAGTATTAGGGTGGGAGTGACCCAATTTTCCAGGTGTCATCTGCCACAGCTTCCCTTGGCTAGGAAAGGGAATTCCCTGACCCCTTGTGCTTCCCAGGTGAGGCAATGCCTTGCCCTGCTTCAACTCATGCTCGATGGGCTGCACCCACTGTCCTGCACCCACTGTCCAACAAGCCCCGGTGAGATGAACCTGGTACCTCAGCTGGAAATGCAGAAATCACCCATCTTCTGCATCTCTCATGCTGGGAGCTGTAGACTGGAGCTATTCCTATTCGGCCATCTTGGAACCACCCCAGGCAGTTCTTTACAGCAGTATGAAAACGGACTAATACAATACTCATGCCAGCACTTGTTATCTCTTCTCTGTTTTATAAAAAACATCCTCACAGAAATGAGATGATATCTCATTGTGGTTTTGATTTGCATTTCCCTGATGATTAGTAATATTGAGCACGTTTTCATAAACCTATCGGCCATTTTTTATGTCTTCTTTAGAGAAATGTCTATTCAGGCCCTTTGCTTACTTTTTATTGGGTTATTTGTGGGTTTTTTTGCTATCGAGTTGTGTAAGTTCTTTATACAATTTGGATATTAACCTCTTATCAGATATATAGTTCACAACTATTTTCTCTCAATCCACAGGCTGCCTTTTACTGTGCTGTGTCTTTTGCTGTGCAGAAGCTTTTTAGTTTAATGAAGTCCCACTTGTTAATTTTTGCACTTTTGTCTTTGCTTTGGTTTTCACATTCTTTTTCGTATCTCTTTGCTTTTTAAAATTTTATTTTTTGTATTGTTTATATTATATATACTCTGCCTTATTGATTTATAAATTATTAGTCTTGTTTTTATTTTAGTTTCCATTACTTTTAATACAAAATAGTCATATACGTATGTATTTACAAAAGGATAAAGGACAATTGATCATTTAATATCAATTTTTCATATTATACTGCTTTGTGTCAATTTTCCCTTTTTATTATAAGAATGTGGGATTTCACAGAAGTTGCTCTTCCGTTTTGACTCACATTTGGTCTCTGTCAGAAATTATTTTGGTATTTCTATGTCTCGTAAATTATCAGCAAATAAGGCATAGATTCTATGTTTATAAGTTTTATTTTCCATAATCCTTTTTCCCCCAATGGTGTGTCTTCTCATTCATAATATTTTGGTTTTCATTTAGTCCTATCAATCACTATATTTCTTCAGGTAACACTTTCAGGAAAGGAACAAGGATGGTAAATTTTCTGAATTCCTGGATATCTATGGATGACTTTTTTTCTCGTTGGCATAAAAACAACAACTTGCACATAGAATTTTTCCCCCAGAAATCATAGAAATTTTCCTTTTTAGCCAATACTTATTATTGCATAAATTCTGTTGTTGATAATTTTTATTTTTATTAGAGATAGCTGGGCAATAATTAATATTGTGTGTTTGTGTGTGTGTGTGTATTCCTACATAAGTGCTTGGAGAAAAACCATTTGAACTTTTCAAAACGTTACCATGTTTTGGTTTATTTTCTTTCATTTGCCTGAATTTCAGTAATTTCTGTTAAACATATTCTATATTCTATTCTCAGAAATGCTCAGTATTATTTTTAAATATTTTCTTCTATCTTTTTCACATACTTTTTCATTATATACGCATAATGACCCAGACTTGTGAGCTAAAGCACAGAGGATTTCATAGCTTTTCAAGACTGATTATATTACAATGCCCTCCTCTATTCTATGAGAAAATGAATACATTCAGTTAATATTTTATAGATAGATACATAGATAGGAAAAGTAAAACTCAGAGAGTTCAATAATTTGTGTCAAGCAGTGTCACATAGTATGTGGAAAGAGAAAATACTGAGGTTATAAATCTTTAAACATGGGGCCATTTTTGTCTAATAGTTCTAATTTTTCTAATTTCTATTATTAAAAAAATTTTCTAAAGAAAATCTCTTTAGAAGATTTTGGAGGAAAACTCTAATTTCAACTCTGATACATCTCAGGAGGGACACTTTGGAGAATGGCATGTCTCAGTGAATAGGTCTCACACACCACTCACAAGGAAAAGAATCAATTGTAAATTCCTCTGCATGCAGCTTTGCAACTTGGCTCCTAAGTCAAACTTATGCTTTTTCAGTAAGGAGTCATTGCACTAGCTAAGGAGTCATTGCACTAGCAAAGCAGTCATCAGCTTATGTAAATTCCTGTGGTACAAAAAAGAGATCTTTAAGCTGCTTATTACTTTATTATTGCTGAAAGAAAAAAAAAAGCAAGGCATAAAGAGAAAAGGGGGTGGGAGAATTAAGGATCTAATAACAGTGAAAGCTTGCTGCCGAAGTTGTGTCTCTTGCTGTGTTTGAATGATTTTTCTTTGTCAACAGCCTTGCACTGGGCTATTTTTAGTATCTCTTTAATAATTGAGCTGTAGCAATTGTGCTCAGCAGCTGGAACAGGCAGGGAAAATAGCAGCTCAAAGAAATAGTGCAGCAGGGTCATAATTTAAGTCAAGCTGCATTATGGAGCATACCCTTCTCAAAGGTAGAATGCTGAGGTTAAAAAAAAGAACTGTGGAAAGTGGAAGGAAAGAAAGACAAAAATAAGTGATGGATGCTGCTTTTATTGTTATTATTTTTTTGTATATTTTTAAAACAAGCCTGAAAAGATGTCTCCTTGGGCAGCTTCTTTTGATGGCAAAGAAAGTGCAGATGGAGGGCCCTACTACTTTATGTGGCAAACAGGACAGGGAAACTTGGATTGCCAGCAGAATTGATGCTTACCTTATTCCAAGGGCTGATTCCTGCACACCACAAACCTCGCAACATTGTTTAAGTGGCATGACAATAAAGTTGAAATAGTTTACTTTAGCCACTGAAAAGGAAACTGACTGTGATGAAGAAAGGAAAATCTTACATTCCACAGCATTTCCCCGTCCACTTTTGGATGATATAGTTGGGTTTCGCATAGTCCAGTTCTCAGATGCATCATCAAATACCTGATTTAGGTCATTAATCCCATGGGAGTGGTATACATCTCACTTTGCTGAAATATTTGGCTTTATGTTGCCAATTCTTTCCTAGTCTCAGCCTGCTTAGCTCAAAGTGACATAGAGGCTTGCCAAATGAAGACTTATATATGTCCATATATTTGACCAGTGGAGACATTCAACTTGGATAATTAGAAAAATAAAAATAACAAATAAAGAAGATCAACAATTAATTAAATGATCAGATCAACTAGACTGCTGCCAAATTGTTTATGTCTTTGGACCAGGAAAAGATTGCTAAAGGTTAATGAGGTCATGAATGTTCTTCCTTGGCACTTCAAACTTTTCCCCACTTACATTTTCCCTCTTTTCTTTGCTTTTCTATAAACTTCTGTGTGCTTCACTACCTCCCTTTGTTGTCCTTACTTGCCTCCCTTCTTTACTGTGTTTTCCTCTGCCCTTTTCCTTTCCCTCTGCTTTCTGCCTGGGGTTTTATACTGGAGCCCTAACCAATAGGAGGAAGTTTTTAGGCTGAGTTGGGTTGATGTGACATTTCATCCGGTAGAGGTCAATGTGACAAAGGGAATTTCCTCAAATACCCATGCATATACACAGCCTATTAGCACAATATAGGAATGGTGAATGGCTACTCATGATTGCTTACATGACAGAGAAACAATTTTCCCACAAGTCTGTGTCCTTTAATTATCAAAATGGCCATTTACTTCAAAACTAGTTTGGGGGATTTTTTAAATAGAAAGCCAGTATAATTTTTTAAAATTGCACACATTTCTTAAACATCAGGGTAAATGTTAACTCATGCTTTATTTTAAGTTTACAAAAAACAAGAACGAAGTGGGGGGAAGGACTGGTTAAAATGTCAGTCCTGACATTGGTTTAAATACCTAATATATGTTTTTAGATCTTCAGGTGACCAAAAAGGGAGAGTTTTCAGGTGTGACAAACAAAAACCAAAAGAATGCAGTTGGATCAGTGTGAAACCTGATCTATATCAGAACTCCCTTTTTTATATGAACTCATTCTGTAAGAATTGGTCTGTAATGTAGGAACAATTGGATTGGACTGCTTGGATGAAAACATTTTCAGGAGATACAGCGAGGATGAGGGGATATTTGTAAGGCTGTCTTTGGATTTAGTCTTATTTATTTATTTATTTATTTATGCCTCTGAGTTGTTCAACACACAAGGCATGCAGGTGCTGACTTCTTCTGGCAGGCAGGGAGAGATATCCATATATCATTACACTTGCAGGCATTTAGGAGAATACCAATTTTCAACCTCACAGACTTTCCTGAAAGTCCAGCACAGCAGCCAGTTAGATCCATAAAATTGAAAATGAGATCCGATGGGTTCCAAGGGATTAGAACATCAGAGTAGAAACCTGTCCTCTATGAATTGCCTAACTCTGGCCACAGAATTTAGTTGCATTCTGTATTACTTTCCCAGGGCTTCTGTAACAAACTACCACAAACTTGATAGCCTCAAACAACATAAATTTATTCGCTCAGAGTTCCAGAGGCCAGAAGTTCAAAATCAGCATCACTTGGCCTAAATCAAGGTGTCTACAGGGCCAGCCTCCCTCTGGAACTCTAGAAGGGAATCTGTTTCTTGTCTGTTTTTAAACTCTAATGGCTCCTGGCATTCCATGATTTGTAGCACTTCACTCCCATCTCTTCCTCCAAGGTCACATTTCTGCTTCCTCTTCTGTCTGTCAAATCTTCCCCTGCTTCTCTCTTATAAGAACACTAATCATTGAACTTGGGGCTCACTCAGATAATGCAGGATAATCTCCCGTTCTCAAGATCCTTAATTTAGTTACATCTTCAAAGATTCTTTTTGCAAATAAGGTAATTTTCACAGCTTCCAGGGATTAGGATATGAATATATTGTTTAGGAAGGCACTGTTCAGCCACTGCACCCTCTTAGTCCAATAAAATGCCCCCCAGATCCATTCAGACACCATTGACATCCTAGACAAGACATTTTACTCTGCTGTTGTTTTTTCTTACATAATGGTAATAATAAAAAGAATAGCTAACATTTATTGAGGGATTGGCATTATGTACTCTTGTAAGAGAGTTTTGTATTAAACTAAAACTTATGAAATTGCTAATGCTTATCAGGTTTTGGCCCACAGAAACAGCAATTTCATTTTATTTAGTCACTTACATTCACTCATTTAAAATTCCTATTTACTCTATAAGAAACTGACTATTATTATTCCCAGTTTACAGATAAAGAAACTGAGGTACAGAAATGTTAGGAGACTTACCCAAGGTCATATATGAAATGTTAGTAACATCAGTATTTACCCTAGATGGCCAAAGTCCTGCACTCCTTTAACCTTCCTCCAACTACGCTTTTCTTCACTCACTAAAGGATCTCAGCCTTCAATTGCTATTGTTATACAGGAGACATTTCTGTGGCTCGTGCAGGATGATTAACTGGAGGCCAACTTTGGTTCATGTTAGTGATCAGATCATTTTGTACCCTTTGTCTAATCTGCATGCAAAGTACAGAAAATGAAAGAAGGTGGGATGTATGAAGGAGGTGAAAAAGAAAACGGCAAAAAAAAAAAACAAGGTACAGACAAAAAGTCAATTAAAAATGGAAGAAAATAGAAGAGGACATATATATCTTGAATGGTGCTCCAATCCCAAAAACTCTTCTAATGATTTACTTTACTAGTTGTGTAACTGCACAAAATCCTTGTGAGGCTTTAATTGCTGTCCCAAATTTATAGCTGGGAATTTATGTTTGTCATCAAGTGATTCAGCTACTAGAAACCAGATATCCAAAGTATAAAAGTGAGAAGAAAAAGGAGGAGGAAGAAAAAGAGGAGGAGGGAAAAATGGTCATTAGTTCATTATTTTTCAAATCATGAAGAAGCAGACAAAATACTCAACAATCTATAAGTCTGCACTGGATCTCTGAAAGCAAACGCCAGCATTCAGTTTCTTAATTCAGAGATTAAGAAGTAAGGGGGACAAAATCATAATCATACAGTCCATGGGTAAGAAAGGGCAGATAGTGAAAGAAGACATATACATGTATACACATATGTACACAGAAACATGTATATATGGATGTGTGTATATATGCACATACATGTATTTGTGAATGTGTACACATGTGTATATATACGCACATACATATACAAACATTAAGATTTTCATAAATTGGCTGGGTGTGATGGCTCACGCTTGTAATCCCAGCACTTTGGGAGGCCAAGGCGGGTGGATCACAAGGTCAGGAGTTCAAGATCGGCCTGGCCAACACAATGAAACCCTGTCTCTATTAAAAATACAAAAATTCGCTGGGTGTGGTGGTGGGTGCCTGTAATCCCAGCTACTTAGGAGGCTGAGGCAGGAGAATCACTTGAACCTGGGAGGCAGAGGTTGCAGTGAGCTGAGATGGTGCCACTGCACTCCAGCCTGGGTGACAGAGCTAGACTCTGTCTCAAAAAACAAAAAAAAAGATTTTCATAAATTATGTTAATTAAATAGGAAACAAAAAGTAAAAGAAGAACAGGCTCAGGGAGAAATGTCTATTCCACACCAAACTATGTTTCAATAATCTTTAATGAAAACAGTAAATAAGGCCACAATAAGAAATATGACATTTTTTTCTCTGATTTTTTTAGTGTCTTATGTTTTATATGGTAGCAAGAACTGGAGATGGAGGATGTCTGGTCCCCTGGAAATAAGTCTCTTTAAAAAGAACATCTACAAATATGTAGAGAGTACACTGTTCTTGGGGAAAAGAATGGGATGCCCTCAAATGTCATCTATTTTCAATGTCAACTTTTGGAAAAATTGTATCTCCGCCTTACATTAAGGTACAGTGATTTCTTTCCTAAATACCATCTGTTCAGGTAGCATACCTGCTGAAAGAAATTGTTACTTCAGTTCTTTGACATATGCTTTGGTTTTGTTCTTATGGGAACTGCAATATTCTTCATTGCAAGCAGCAAAATGTTAACTATGGTAACTGTCTTTTAAACTGATTATATTTTTGTTAAATAATGACATATTTCCTACCAATTAAGAAGGAAGGTATATTCACTATAAAGAATTTATAAAGCTGGACAATTAAAAAGAAAAAAATGAAATGAATCCCAACACCCACAGATGACCACTATTAATATTTTCTATATTATTTTCAATTCTTTATATGTAGGTACACATATTATATAATGTAGTAATGCTGTATATAGAGTATCAGTTTCATCTTTTTTACTTTACATTAATCTTTTCTGAGCTTAAATACTCTTCACAATGTGATTTTAAGTATAATAGGGTTTCTCATTAATGTGCATATTGGTCAGGGTTCTCCAGAGAAGCAGAACCAATAGCATGTGTTTATAGATACAGATATAGCTTTATAATATGGAATTGCCTCAGTTAATTATGGAGTCTGCTAAGTTCAAAATCTGCAGAGTGGGCCAGTGGTTTGGGAGACGCAGGCAGTGCCAGTGTTCCAGCTTGAAGTCCCTTAAGCAAAAAGAGCCCATGTTATATATGAAGTCTGAAGACAGTCAGTTGGAGAATCCTCTCTTACTTCAGGGAGGATCAGTAATTAAATTCTATTCAAGGCGGGGCGCGGTGGCTCACGCCTGTAATCCCAGCACTTTGGGAAGCCGAGGCGGGCGGATCACGAGGTCAGGAGGTCAAGATCACGGTGAACCCCGTCTCTACTAAAAATAAGAAAAAAAAAAATTAGCCGGGCGCGGTGGCGGGCGCCTGTAGTCCCAGCTACTCTGGAGGCTGAGGCAGCAGAATGGTGTGAACCCGAGAGGCGGAGCTTGCAGTGAGCCCAGATCGCGCCACTGCACTCCAGCCTGGGCGACACAGCAAGACTCCGTCTCAAAAAAAAAAAAAAAAAAAAAAAAAAAAAAAATTCTATTCAAGCCTTCAACTCATTGGATGAGGCCCACTCACGTTATGAAGGGCATTCTGCTCTATTCAGATCCACCAATTTTAACGTTAATCTCAACCAAAAACACTCTCACAGAAATACCAGGAATAATGTTTGACCAACTATCTTGACATCCCGTGGCCCAGTCAAGCTGAAACATAAAATCAATTATCAGTTATAAGAATGTATATTCCTTTATTTATTAAATCAAATTAGATGAGTGAATATTTAGGTAATTTTTAAATACATGGAAATTTACAGTAAATCACTCCCCTTCTCCCATTATATACACTGGTATTTTATCACACAACTCTTCCTACTAAGAAAGGGCAGAGCTTTTTAAAACACAGCAAGCACATCCTGCTCCACTTGCTACCATCAGCTAGACTTGATGTGTCATTGGAAATGTATTCCGTATTTTTTATTCCATTGTTTCTGATCTCCTCAGGTGAAATCATCTGTTTCTAGCTCCCATTTTTCTATTACCCTGAGGTGATACAGTACATGGACCTTCACTGTACCCAGCATGCCCTAATAGGTCCTTCTTGACATTTTCTCCTGCTTTAATTGTAGGAGCTAAATTCTATCAATATTCAGTGTCTGTCTGACCATCTTTACCGTATCTCTTAAGCCTATTTTTTCTTTGATTCTTGCTTTCAATGAATAAAAAATAAAAAGTAAGGACAAGGTGTGGAAATGGGAGGCACTATTGAGGTAAAGAGACTAAACAATGCTCAGACATCTTGAAAAACAACACATGTGCAGGAGAGGTATAGCTTGGCATGTTATTTTTCATTATTAAATTTAAAATTATTTGGTCAAGGCAAAATAGAGGGAGATATGCCAATTTTCTTTCTAACTCTTTCAACACCACCCACCCACCTCTAAAACTAGTTTTTATGAAGTATAGTCTAGTTATTCATCAGAAGCATTTCAGATATGTCTGCAGCTGTGTTTTTATTTTTAATCCAGCTAAACTGGCCTCTTTATTAGAATACGTTCTGTCTAAAATCTGGAATTAGGTTTTCTATCAGTGTTGGTAATACTGTTATCTGTATTCATATTTTCATGTATATAAAATTTGAGAAAAACTGCTTCAGAACGTGCAAATCAGACACAATTTTAACCAATAACATGTTTTAAATATGAATTCACTTCACTGTCATCTTGCACTGTTATGTGCACACTACAATCCACAAAGGCTAGTGACCTAACAAATTGAAGTGACTTGATAGACTTAAAGTTATTTCTTAATGCTCTATTGTAGATTTTACATTTGCAACACTAACTAATTGCACCTAATATGAAATCTAATTAAGACTTCATTGTACCATCTGTGTTCTTTCATTAAAAGACATGTACTATTAAACATGTATTGAAAAGGAGATACTGAAAGAGTTACTTAAAATTCATTTCCTTCCATTCTCAAAGACTGGATAGTGGCAGAGTGTAATACACTATTGTTATATCCAGTCTTTAATAGCTCCTCAGAGTCATAGCTAATTTTCCTATTAGTTACAGAGTAGAGATTGCACCACCAAATTAAACCTCACAATTTCAGCAATAGGGAAGGGAGAGAAATACACACATTCACATTATTGAGAAAAAGGAAAACAGCTTTGGTAATGCACACACACAATAATTTTCTGTAGGTGAAGTCTTTTCTTCTCTCACCTCATTTAATGCAAATAATAAATATTTTGTTTATTGTACTAGAAAGTTTTAAGATTTCCTCTGCCTACAAATGGACCAACCTCTTAATTGTTATCTCTTGGTGTTACATGATGCAAAAGTTAGCAGGTAAAAAGGAAGGAAATCAAGAAACACATTATTGGAGTGAAATCCACACACCTGCAAAAAAAACTGACTACCATGATTAAACCCACACTAGCGTGTCCTATATTTGGTTTGTTTCTCCTCTAATGGTCACTTTATATTTACAAAGAAATTACTGTTTTTCAGTGTTTGTCAAGATGCTGAAATCACTAGTAGAGGATGTTCTCACAGTCTCCTAGTCTTTTTAAAAAGCTAAAAAATAACTGACATTCCCCCTATGTAGGTCTTAGACAAAAAAATGCCCTAAGTGGCCTCCAGTTTATTTATATACCAGCAGCTGCAGTCACGTCATCAAGATGCAATAAAACCATCTCTCAGTTTTGCATGCACCTGTTGTTAAAGGGAAATCTGAAACAAATGATCAGGGGCTGTGGGGTCTTAAGTGACAGTGGGACACCAAAATAGTGGACCTCTGGCAATAGTTATATATTTTCAGGGAAGCTGAGCTGGTGATATAGGCATCAGTCGTAAGGGGTTTCCTCCCTTGGTCCTGTTTTAAACTGACCTCCTTATTCATACATGGGTAATCATCAGTTTTCTGGTGTAAAACACAAGAAAATTATGATGGAACAAAGCCTATTTTCCCTTGTTTTTTAAGCTTTGTATCCTGTTGCAGAAGACCCAGAAGCACATAACAGACTTTTGACAAATTTCAGTGACTGATGGAGCAGCAGGAACTTTAGACCCTGATTCAGGACAATTGCAACCCACACTTGTGAAAGGTGGTTGTCCCATTAGAGTATCCAACAGACTCATTTATGATCGTGGTATTCATAATAACCATATCTAATAAAGCAAGCATTGTTTAGTGACCCTAGAGGATACTTAGGTTCCCAGATGTTGAGTGATTTGCTCAAAGTTACAGAGTACATAGCTGATGCAGAATTAGCATCCAATTGTTACAGCAACTCTGAAACACCTGGTCTTTTACACACCCCTGAGTTTGAATTCTGACTTTATCATTAGTTTTCTGTCTAAAACTCAGTCTCCTTGTCTGCACATGGTTTGCTATGGGAATCAAATGCCATAACTTATATCTGACAACAACGAAGCAACAGCAACAAGAACAATGTGAAAGATGTCTAGAATTATATCTGGTATGTAGCAAGTTACCTTTACAGGCTAGTTCCCACCATCTCTATGAGTGAGCACACATATATACATAAAGGAAGTTTAAAGGAACTTATAAGGTTCCAGGTCTCCTCCGAAGCAGGTATCTCAGCTCAGAGACACCCACCACAGTGAAGATTACGCTCTGGATCTGGGAGCAGTCAGTCTGCCCTTTGATATAAGATCCTCAATGTGAGGTGCTCACCACCTTCCTGACCACCTCCTTTTCCCTCCCCTTGGGAAGCTGAAATGGAGCCCGAGAGTGAGGAGCATTAGTGGTCATTTGAAGCCATTCTCATGAGAACAAGTGAGAAATATTTGATTCTGCAAAGAGAATTGCATGCTTTTCCGGTTTATTTTTATTTTCAAATGAAGAGAGTTTGATAAATCTTTTGACAATATGTGACTTTCAGACTTGAAGAACATTCTAAAAAGAATATCCCACAGTAGACCCCTTACATCCAAACACACATTAAGATGCTGAATCTCCTTCATCCTTGCAAAGTAAATTCTGTGGCTAAAATGCCTAAGCTCTCTTTATCAACTGTCAGCAATAAGCCATACTTTATTCATAAGCTAGGCTACAGGCAGGACCTGAGAAACCTTAGCATTTTAAGCATATTTAGAAATTCCTTATTTCCATTGCTTTTACATAAAATACAACATTACGATAACATTGATGATGTATAAATGCATTGGGCTCTTGCTATTTGGCAAGCACCATACTATTCTAAAACGTGACAAACAACAACATTCTGTTATAGGTAATATTAGTACTCCCATTTTATAAGGAAAATAAAAACCAAAAAGTGCATAGTGGTCACTCACGGCAGTCACTTATATTGCACTTACTGTATGCTATCGTTGTACTATCTGTTTATCTTTGCCTCTACCTATCTATGCATATATGTCATATATGTATATATAGTATCTATGTATTCTTCACAACCACCCTATAAGAAAAGAATTTTTTAATCCTCACATGACAAAATGGAGGTAAGTAGATAATAAGTCACTTGCTCAGACTCACACAGTAATAAGTGGTGCATAACAGACTTGGGCCCAAAAGTCCAGTTCAGAGTCCATACTCTTAATCACTGTGCTATAGTGACTATTAAGTGTTCAGAAAATATTTTTTTTGAAAAGGATAAATGTAAGGCCAGGCTCAGTGGTTCATGCCTGTAATTCCAGTACTTTGGGAGGCCAAGGCAGGATGATCACTTGAGGCTAGGAGTTCAAGACCAGTCTGTGCAACAGCAACACCCCCTCTACAAAAAAAAAAAAAAAAAAAAAAAAGTATAAAAAATAATTAGCTGCGTGTTGTGGCTCGTGCCTGTCTTCCTTGCTACTCCAGTGCCTAAGGCAAGAGGATTGCTTGAGCCCAGGAGTGTGAGGCTGCAGTGAGCCATGATAGCACCACTGCCCTCCAGCCTGGGCAAAAGAGCAAGACCTTTTCAAAACAAAAACAAAACAAAACAAAAAAAAACGAAGAAATGAATGGATGGGTGTACTTTCCTATGGTGATGATGATGTAGCAAATAAAGAATGGAGTAGAAATTCCTGCTCTTATCCACTATGCAATTATGCGTCTCACTTTGTTCTAAAATGATTTCAGTTGGCATGGATTTTCCCTTAAAAAACAAAATACTCAGTTTTCTGCATTCATCAGTGATATGGTGAGACATTAATTGCAAGGGGAGCATAGAGCCTCCTAGAGAGTGCAAATGTATTTTACCTGGTGTTCTTTTCAGTAATTGGATAAAATATTCTAAATATATTGTGGAAAAGTTAATTTAGAAATCAGAAATTAGCTAACAAACTCTCCTATGAACAGAAGGAAGAAACTCACTTGGTTTAACATGACCAATTTTAATATTTTAAGATATCAGAAAGGAAAAGAGGGGCTGATAGAGACACAATCTATAGGGATTGCCTGTGATGGGAGATCCAGTGTAGTATGAAAAGCTAAGCTTTTATTATTCATACTTTTCAATTTGCAGGTAATGCCCGGTTCCTTAAAACTGGGAAATCTTTGAAAATGTTAATCCTTTCTAAAAATATAGACTTTATTTTTAGACCAGTTTTAAGGTCACAGAAAATTTAACAGGAAGTACATAGCTTTTCCATATAGCCCTTGCCCCTACACATGAATAGCCTCTTCTGTGATCAACATCCCCCCATCAGTGCTTCATCTATTATAATACAACTGATGAGCCTAGGTTGACACATCACCACCCAAAGTTAATTCTTTATATTAGGTTCCTTTTTTGTGTTGTATATTTTATGCGTCTGGAAAACTGTAAAACAACATGTATCCACCTTACAGTATCATACAGAATATTTTCACTGCCTTAAATATCCTGTGTTTCGCCTATTCATTGATCCCTTCACCCAACCCTTGACATTCACTGATCCTTTTACTGTCTCTGCAGTTTTACTTTTTCCAAAATGTCACGTATTAATAGTTGGAATCATATAGTATGTAGCCTTTTCAGACTGGCTTCTTTAGTAATATGAATCTAAGTTTCATCCATGTCTTTCATTTCTTGATAGATCATTACATTATTTCAGTGAATAACATTTCATTTCATGTACCAGATTTTATGTATTTATTCACTTACTGAAAGACAGTTGGTTGCTTCTAAGCTTGACATTGTGGATAAAGTTGCAATGAACATCTATGTTCATGTTTTTTTGTGGAGATGTGCTTTCATTTCCTTTAGACAAATAGCAAAAAGTGTGATTGTTGAATCACATGGTAAGAGAACGTCAAGTTTTATAAGAAATAGCTAATCTGTTTTCCAAGGTGGCTACCCCACTTTGCATTTCCACCAGCAATGAATGGGAACTCTTGTTGCTCCATATCCTTGTCAGCATTTGGTGTTTGTGTTCTGGATTTAGCCCACTGTAATAGGTGTACAGTGGATCTCATCTTTGTTTCGCTTTGCATTTCCATAATGTCATACAATGTGGAGCATCTTTTTATATGCTTGGTTGCCATCTGTATATATTATTTGGTGAGTTATTTGTTAAGGTATTTGACTCATTTTTAATAGTATTTTGTTTCTTATTGTTGAGTTTTAAGAGTTCTTTGTATTAGGTTGGCATAAAGGTAATTGTAGTTTTTGCCATTACTTTTGTACAAACCTAATATATTTTGGACAACAGACTTTTATTAAACATGTCTTTTTCAATTTTTTTCTATACTGTAGTTTGTCTTCACTTTTTATTCTCTTTGTACCATCATTCACAGATCAGAAAAATTTAATTTTAATGAAGTTCAGCTTATCAATTCTTTCTTTTATGGCTCACATCGTTGGTGATGTATCTAAAAAAGTATAGCCAATCCTATGTCATGTAGATTTATCATACGTTGTCTTCTAGAAGTTTTACAGTTCTGTGTTCTGAAAAAACTGCTATAAGATTAATTAAGAATAAGAAAAATAGGCCAGGTGTGGTGGCTTACACCTGTAATCCCAGCCGTTTGGGAGTCCGAAGCAAGCAGATCACCTGAGGTCAGGAGTTCGAGGCCAGCTTGGCCAACATGGCGAAACCCCATCTCTAATAAGGATACAAAAAAAATTAGCCAGGCATGGTGGCACACACCTGTAATCCCAGCTACTCAGGGGGCTGAGGCAGGAGAATCGCTTGAACCCAGGAGGCAGAGGTTGCAGTGAGCTGAGATCACACCACTGTACTCTAGCCTGGGTGACAGAGTGAGACTCCATCTCAAAAAAAAAGAAAGAAAAGTTTTTTTAAATTTCATTTTCACTTATTTGTTCTCCAATACTGTTTCTCTATGTAGACCTGAGTTTCTGCCCAATGTCATTTTCTTTTTCTCTAATAAACTTCTAATCTTTCTTTCAAGACTAATATACCAGCAACAAATTCTCCAAATTTTTATGTCTGAGAAAGTCTTTATTTCTTCTTCACTTTTGAAAGATAATTTCACAGAATACAAATTTCTAGGTTGGTAATTTTTTTTCTCTCAACACTGTAAATATTTTATTTTACTCTCTTCTTGTTTGCATAGTTTAATCAGATTTAATTCTTATTTTTGCTCCTCTAAGTGTAAGGCATTTTATCTTCTGGCTTCTTTTAGGATTTTCTCTCTTTGATTTTCTGTAGCTTGAAAATGACATGCACAGGTGTAGTTTTGTGGCATTTATTCTACTTGGTGATTTCTGAGCTTCTTGGATCAATGGTTTGGCATCTGGCATTATTTGGG
Source organism: Pan troglodytes (assembly GCF_028858775.2). Lineage (NCBI taxonomy): Eukaryota > Metazoa > Chordata > Mammalia > Primates > Hominidae > Pan > Pan troglodytes. Next base: position 39,521,218 of record NC_086015.1, read on the forward strand.
AAAATTCTAATTTCTTATTGTTTCAAATATTTTTTGGTTCCTTTCTCTTTCTCTCTTTCTTCTGGTAATCCCATTATAGATATGTCATACCTTTTGTAATTGTCTCGCAGTCCCCTTGGATATTGTTCTTGTTTTGTGTTGTTGTTGTTTGTTTGTTTGTCTTTTTACTCTTTGCTTTTCAGTTTTGGAGGTTTCTATTGAGTTATCCTAAAGCTTAGAGATTCTTTCCTAAGATATGTTCAATCTGCTAATGGTAATCTATGCCCATCAAAGACATTCTTTATTTCTGTTACATTGTTTCTGATATCCAGGATTTTTTGTCTTCTTTTTTGCTTAGAATTTCTCTCTCTCTCCTTACATTGTTCATGTGTTCATTCATGCTGTCTACTTTATCCAGTAGAGCCTTAGCATATTAATCATGGTTGTTTTAGTACCCAATTTGATATTTTTAACATTCTTACCATATCTGAGTCTGGTTTTAGTGCTTGTTCTGTCTTTCAAACTAAGTATTTTGTTTGTAGTATGTCTTGTAATTTTTTTCTTCATAGCCAGACATGATGTATTGGGTAAAAGGAACTGCCAGAAATAAGTCTTTAGTATGTGACAGTGAGGCGTGGGGGAGGGAAAGTGTTCTATATTCCTTTGATCAGGCCTTAGTCTTTTAGTAAGCCTGTACATTGGACTGTGAATTTCACAAGTGTTTCTCAATATCCTTCCTGCCCCAGTGGGACAAGATGGCTAGAGTGGGCTGGAGCTCAGTATTTTCCTTACTCCCCATAGAAGGCTAGAGCAGCTGGAGTGAGACATTTCCCTTTCTCCAGGTAAATTAAGCTCTGAGAAAACCCCAGCAGGTTAGACTCTGCTTAAATAGTTTCTCCTGAGGGCAGATTTTGTTAAGAAGAATAGAATGTTCTGGTGTATTTCAAGATGGTTATTTTCCTCTCCTCCTGTCAGAAGCAAGACAAGATTTTTCTTTGATAATCACTGTGAGGATCTGGTAGAGCTCCTGGAGGTAAAACTCTCAGAAACTCACAAAACCGCGTTCCCCTGGAGTTTTTAAAGCTAAGTTGTCTACACTAAGCCTCAAGCAATTGAGTTGTCTACACTAAGCCTCAAGCAATTGTTAACTACAGCTCAGGTTTTCCTACTCCAGCACTGTCTCCTACAGAAGCTGATGCTTATGGGTTTTTACTTCAGAAAATTGTGATTCTGTATATTTACCATTGGGTTTCTCCAATTTGGTGGGTAGCAGTTTGCCCTGGGACCTTACTTCTCATATAGCTCTAGGAAGAATTCTTGATTTTTTTAGTTTTTTCACATTTACTTGTTGTAGGATGGAGTGGCAACTACCAAGAATCTACCAGAACCAGAAACCGAATGCCCTTTCCCCCTCTAGATCCTCGATATCTCCTAGATACTGAAGGAATAGATTATTTTGGTCAAGTGAATTCAGGTTTAAAATCTAAATTTAAATTTATGTAGATATGCTCAGCTGGCTCTTCTTTTAAAATAATTACTATTTGTATGACTATCAGAAAATATAGAAAAGCAACAAGATGAAATTTAAAAACCAATATTTAATTAATATATAGATGTATATTCTAACCAGTGTTAATTGCTTATTTATGTCTGTATTTTACAAAGTAAAGATCATACCTTCATATTGATTTGTTTATATACAGTCATAATTTATAATGTAATATATTTTTCAAAACAATTTCAATGAAAAAAGAATATTTTATCAGGTAGGTGACCATACTATGTTGACTTAATCCCCAATTAAACATTAAGTTTTCCTGTTATAAACAATAGTATAGGGAGCATTTCTGAGCACTGTCTGCATCTTTGAAAGGATCTTCACATTAACTGTTTCTCAATAATTTAATGAGGGATTAATATCTTAAGAAAAAAGCTTATGAACACTATTTTTGCAAAGTATATCAAAATAGAAAAAACTAGAAGTGCTATGTGCTATTTATTTCATAAGCAAAAGCATCAGTCAGGTCTAAATTCAATACATGGTTATCAAATAATAGTAGTCTAAATTTTATCTTTATTACAACAGTTGAAAAAAAAAACCTTATTACTCAAGATTATTCCAGTTTCAGTTTAGCGTATTTGAAATGATAATTTCATGATGTTTATATATATTATTAATGAGCCCATGTATAAAAAAATAGAGATAGCATATTCTTTTCAAAAAAATTTCCAAGTAATCACCATATGCAATTAACACATTTTAAAGGAAATTGGAATTTTATGGAATGACATAAACACCATCCATGTGCATAATACTTTAATCTGTATTAAAGACCATGTAAAATTTGAAAAATCACTTACTATCCAAAGATAATTTAAAATTTACAAAAGCACTTACATGTTCACACATTAGTGTTCATTGAAAGTACAGTGAATAAAATGAAACATATACTCATATAAAACACCCATATTCCCCAAAAAGAACAAACATACTCAAGTTTATATTACCAGTATAGTTCCACTTCACTATTTCTTGCTGTCACTTAGCAATTTATATTGGTTAACTAATACCTCTTTTAAAAAGTAACTATCCCAAGGAAGTTTAAGATAAATGTTCTCCTTAGTGTGATTTAGTTTGGTTGTTTGTTTTTAATATTTAGCTGAATTTATTGTTCCTAATGTGAACAGCTGATACTCTTCGGGTAAGAGGAAGGGTTGAGCATGGACAGAGAAGATTGCAGTTTGTAGCTCTTCATGAAAGTCCAGTCCTGGCTGTGTTATGAGATTGCCATGTAACCAGACAACAGCTGGAGGACACTTTCTTAGTGTTGTTACTCTACAACTACTCACTCTATTAATGAGTTACCAAATAAATACTTGCTTTTCTAAGAGGGAGTGGTAAAAAAAAAATGAGGTAAAAAAAAATCTAAAAGACAAACTATTTTATCAAGCACTGATTTCTCATCATTTTCTCTGTTCAGGAAATACCCACAAAAAGGTAAAACATTTCTCTCTCAAGAAAGTGACTTTGAGAGATTCTGGGCGTGAAAGCAGGCAAGAGTTTTCTGCACAATCAGAGACTGAGTCCAAATGTAGCCTCAGCCATTCAGTCTTAGGCCAGGTGTGGAAAGTCTGTTTTGCAAGCTTCAGCTGGTGTAAGCTGATGCTGGGGAGCATAAGGGAGGCTAGTGAAGCTGATGAGATGAAGAGCAAAGCTGGTGGAGTCCAATCAGAGTGAGGTTAATAAGGAAATTCCAGCCAAAACATGGTAAGGAAGAACTGAAACAGTGCCCAAATTCTGGTAATGAGTTTTGTGGGAATGAGTTTGAAATCAAACTCTAGCTAGTTGCCTGGAGTATCTTCCAGGACTGCCAAGTGGTTGCTCGTGCTTTAGATGGACACCTTGGTTTTCCACATGGAACATATAGAGTGAAGAATAACTCATGGGTCTTCTACCCACCAGGAGTGTACAGTTTATTAGTTCTAAACCAGAGACTTGCTGGCTTTCGCAGGGGACATTGTGGTAATGTTGGAGAGCACTTCTTGTCCAGTGTGTGGCTATGTGGCATACATCTGTAGTCTCAGTTACTCAGGAGGCTGAGGCTGGAGGATTACTTTAACCCAGGAGTTTGAGCCCAGCCTAGGTACCATAGTGAGACCCATGTCTCTAACAATAACCAACAACAAAGTTGGACTGGAGTTTCCATTAAAAAAAAAGACAACACCACTCTTTTACACTGCCAAAGTCTCCATGTTTTCCTTATTTCCAGTTATCTCATTGTTCATATCATAACCTCTTCCTAAATTCCTTCACAAGACTTTTCTTACAAGGACTTTTAAAAAGTCTATGACATCAGGCTGCTTCTGATATTGCAAGCAAGGTCTCTAGTCCTCTAAGTTAACTGGGATGTAAGGCTTTAATCATCTATTACAGTGATTTGAAATTGTAGTGGGTATAAAATTCACCTGGACAGCATGTTAAAACACAGATCATTGGACCCTATGCCTAGAATCCCTGATTTAGTAACTTTAAAATTGGGCCTGAGAATTTGCTCATCTAACAAGTATTTAAGTGATACTGATGTTGCTGAATGAGAGACAATTTGAGGAGAATTGATTGAAAAGACCCTTGCTTATTATGGCATATAAGGATATGTCTGCGTCTTCGTAGCTGTATGTATACACAAGTGTCTGGCTGCATGTAATATATAGCTAGACACATACAGTAAAAATGCCATGAATTACAGAATTTTACACATTTCATTCAGCAAAACAGAAAACTGGGAGACTAGATAGGTCACTTATGAAACTTAGACAATGTATATTTTCAGTTTTCTTATTCTTCAGTCAAGCGTGTTCATTGAGCATCCAGTTAACACATCCTGAGTGAGAATATATAGAAAACCCTTGAAATATAGGGTGACTGAACTCAAAGAGCAAAAGTATAAATCAACAATGGCTAACCCAATGATCGGATATTACTGATTCTTATCTAATAGTAACCATCAGAAACATCAGGGAAGCTTTTACAAAGCATATATACTCAAACCCTACTGCAAAGTTTTAAGATCCTTGGAAGGTAATGAATTAGTGAAAACTGCTATAGAAAATGATAATTGAGGAAACTGAATAAGGACTGTAAGTTTCTCTAAACTTACTAATTCCATTTGTTTTCATCTAGGCTATTACTAAGTAGGAATCACACTTTCTCTCCTGTTATTGGGAAGTTCATACTGTCATCATGCATGTGTGCCAAATGCCTCTAGTGCTTTGTGACACACTCCCATGTATTTCACCCACAGTTGCAGAGGGCAGTTCTTTGAAAGTTCAGACTCACCTTGCACTGCCAGCCTGCGCCAACAAGTACTAAGTCCTCCTGAATTCTGCCAAGGGCCTTCTGTTATATTCCAGTGCTCACTGGACCCATGTTTGTATGCTCTTTCTGAAAGTACAAGGGAGGTAATACCCAAGGGATAATCCTCATCCAATAGGCAATGAAGCCAGTGGATAAATGCCAAGGCTGGCTGTTCATCTGCAGGTGGGCAGTTCTGGAAGCTCTTCTACCTGCTCCTCAGGAAGCCTCAGGAATGGAATGAAGTCCCTATTATTCACAGGAAGCACATTGATGACAACTTCTTATCTGACTTTTCCTTTACTTCCTTGTTCTATTCACTCATTCCTGGTTCTTGAGGTCACTTCCCAAATTAACCTCCAGTACTCAAGTCCTTTTCTCAGACTCTATAGGGAGCCACAGATTAAAACATTTTGTGGTGTAGAAAATTGGCAAAATATGTATTACTAAAAAAAAAAATGCAGCTTCCTAGTGAACTTTTTTTTTTCAAAAGATGGTGTGCATGAAGGCAGAAGCAATATAAGGATATACAAATATTAGTAGCCATTTATTTAAGGATTAATAAATTTGAATTAAAAATCATGGATTTCATCAAAAGGAACAAGATACAAATTTAATAGATTGAAAAAATTGACTCTTATTCTTACCTAAAAGGAATCTGAGCAAATAACTGGTCTCAAAGTAATAGTTAACAAAGCTTCAAAGCTTTTAGGTTATTCGCTATCACAAACTAAACAAAGCAAAAGAGACCAGACATTCCCTTTATGCTGCAGGCTTCTGCCACTTTTCTTAAGACCTCTATTGCTTAAGATAGATAATAAGACCTGTGATGCTTCATCTAGATGCACAGAGCTTATGGTGAGAACAACAATTTAAAGGGAGGCAACTCATGCTGATGTAATTGGTGTAAATCTTGGATTGAATCATAGTGTCCTAAGATTAATCTAAATTGTAAACCAGTGGCATTTTTTGTTAGTCTTTTTTTCCTTAACCTTATGTATGTCACTAGAATTTATCAAATCAATATAATCAACATCCTGGTAATGACTGAATTTGAAGGGAAACCAGTAGTATGCTGGATATTAAGAGCAAAGCCATACAAAGATAGACAATTAACAAATCACCATACATGTCTGAACATCAAGGCTTATTTTGAAAAGCAGAAGGTCAACAGTGATTATTCACTTTCTCATGAAGCTTGTCTGTAATCTGCCAATAGACAGGAAAAATGAGCCACTCATAAGTGACATAAAACATAAGACCAGTCTGCCCTTTGGAGATCACCCAGTCAAGACATTTCAAATACAGCTATTCTCACTTTCCAACCCTAATTGATTAATATCGTCTGCCAGATTAGTCTTGTTCAGAATGATTCTGGGTTTGCACTTCCACATCTAGAAGAAGTTATTAATTCTTTCTTACAACATTAGGACTTAGATTTTGAAGAAATTATTAACATTTTTAAATTAAAAAATGAAAAAATACCTGGGTTAGGACTCAATCTAGTGGCTCCGAAATGTGACTATAGCTTATCTAGGACATGTTGGATGTCATTTTAAAAATTGAGCTACAATAAATATAGCATAAAGTATATTAAGTATATTAATTTTAAGTATATAGCTTTGTGAAGTTCTGCATAAGAAAACAATTGTGGTGACTATCACCTTGATCAAGATGTAAAACTCCTGCAGCACTCCAGAAGTTTCCCTCAAGCCCTCTCCCAATCAATAACTCATAGGTAACCACCATTTTGTCTTCTATTATCATTGATTTGTTCTATATGTTCTTAAACTACATAAAAATGGAATCATAGATGAACTTGAAGATATTTCTATCAGTGTGGGCTTATTATTTGTGTCTGCGCTGGCAACTGATTATTCACAGTAAGTTGATTGAGAGCCCAATATCTTAGAAAGAGAAAACTTATTCTACTTTACAAAAGAAATTATTATGGAGAGAGGGTTATATTAGATCCTACGCAAACCTCTACTAATGTCAGTGCAATGCCTCTTTAAAACAGGTCTAAATTGGCACCTGTACCTCGAAATGACTTTCTTAAAAACCAGATACTCTGAACAAACTCACCATATGGATGACTAGAAATGTTAGATAAATATATAAAACAGCCTTGTAAAAGCAAAGATGACCTCACAAGGCTCCAAATAAAATTGCCAAGGACCAGGAAGAAATTTTTAAAAACCTAAAAATGGCCGGGCGCGGTGGCTCACGCCTGTAATCCCACGCCACTGGGGCCTAGGGTCGCAATACTGGAGCCGCTCAGATTCTCAGCAGCCTTTCAGCTAGAATCTGCTTAAGCCTGCCGAGTTCCCAGGGGGAGAGACGACAAGCACCACAGCTGTGACTGCCTGCTGTCTAAGCTGTTTGAGCTCCTTGTGGGAGGGGCAGCAGCCAGCACTAGGACTGATAGCTACCTAATATGCTAAGCTCCCTAGGTGCGGGGGAGGGCAGGGCGGCAGCAATCTCTATAGCTCCAGGCCACGCTTTTCCCCTGCTGGAGCCAGGGAGGCTGGACGACTTGATTCCAACAGGTGTCCCCCATATCCCAACACAGGGGCTGTGGCAGACTGCAGCCAGAGTGCCTCTTCAGGCCAGACCCTGACCCATCCCTCCTCACTGGGCGGGGCCTCCCTGCAGGAACTCCAACAACTCCATCAACTCTAACAACTCTAACCAGTGGCCCAGGGACAGAACTCTGATCTCCCTGGGCCTGAGCCCCTAGAGGGAGGGGTAGCCGCAGTCTCTGAGGACCAGCAGACTTAGCCTTTCCCCCTGCTAGCTGAGGAATCCGGCAGCCCAGACAAGTGGGATTCCCCACAATGAAGTACACCCCCCCCCACCAGAGACAGTTAAAGTGCTTCATTAAACAGGTCCTATTCCCTGTGCCACTCAACTGGGTGAGACCCTCCAACAGGGGTTGTCAGACACCCTATACAGGACCGATCCTGCTGGCATCAGGTTGGTGCTCATTGAGGTCAGAGATAGCCAGAGGAAGAGCAGCTACCCATCTTTGCTGTTCTCCAGCTTCCTTGAGTGACATCTCCTGGCCCAGCCACTAACCAAATGAATAGGGCCTGAAGTGAACCCCCAGCAAACCGCGGTAACCCTACAGAAGAGGAACCTGACCACTGAAAGAAAAACAAACAGAAAGCAACAACAACAGCATCATCAACAACAAAAAGTCCCCACAAAAACCCCATCCAAGAGTCAGCAGCCTCAAAGATCAAACCTAGACAAACTCATGAAGATGAAAAAGAATCATTGAAAAAAAGCTGAAAACCCAAAAGGCCAGAGTGCCTCTTCTCCTCCAAATGATCACAACGCCTCTCCAGCAAGGGCAAACAACTGGACACAGAATGAGATGGATGAATTGACAGAAGTAGGCTTCAAAAGATGGGTAATTACAAACTGCTGAGCTAAAGGAGCATATTCTAACCCAATGCAAAGAAGCTAAGAACCTTGAAAGAAGCTTAGAGGAGCTGCTAACTAGAATAACCAGTTTAGAGAGGAACATAAATGATCTGATGGAGCTGAAAAACACAGCACAAGAACATTGTGAAGCACACACATGTATCAATAGCTGAACTGACCAAGTGGAAGAAAGGTTATCAGAGTTTGAAGACTACCTTGCTTAAATAAGGCATGCAGACACGATTAGAGAAAACAGAATGAAAAGGAACAACAAACAAAGCCTCTGAGAAATATGGGACATGTAAAAAGACTGAACCTACGATTGATTGGAGTACCTGAAGGAGACAGGGAGAATGGAACCAAGCTGGAAAACACACTTCAGGATATTATCCACGAGAACTTCCCCAACCTAGCAAGACAGGTCAACATTCAAATTCAGGAAATCCAGAGAACACCACTAAGAGACTCCACGAGAAGACCAAACCCAAGACACATAATCTTCAGATTCACCAAGGTCAAGAGGATGGAAAAATATGTTAAGGGTAGCCAGAGAGAAAGGCCAGGTCACCTACAAAGGGAAGCCCATCAGACTAACAGCAGATCTCTCAGCAGAAACCCTACAAGCCAGAAGAGAGTGGGGACCAGTATTAAACATTCTTAAAAGAATTTTCAACCCAGAATTTCACATCCAGCCAAACTAAGCTGCATAAGCGAAGGAAAAATAAAATTCTTTCCAGACAAGCAACTGTTGAACAATTTCATTACCACCAGACATGCCTTGCAAGAACTCCTGAAGGAAGCACTAAATATGGAAACAAAAAACTCGTACCAGCCACTGCAAAAACACACCAATATATGAAGACCAATGACACTATGAAGAAACGGCATCAACTGGTGTGCAAAATAACCAGATAGCATCATGATGGCAGGGTCAAATTCACACATAAAAATACTAACCTTAACTCAAGATAGAATATAGACTTAAATGTAAAACCCAAAACCATAAAAGCCCTATAAGAAAACCTAGGCAATAACATTTCAGGACATAAGCATAGGCAAAGACTTCATGGTGAAAACACCAAAAGCAATTGCAACAAAAGCCAAAATTGACAAATGGAATCTAATTAAACTAAAGAGCTTCTGCACAGCAAAAGAAACTATCATCGGAGTGAACAGGCAACCTACAGAATGGGAGATGGAAGAAAATTTTTGCAATCTACCCATCTGACAAAGGTCTAATATCCAGAAGCTACAAGGAACTTCAACAAATTTACAAAAAAAAAAACCCCACTCCATCAAAAACTGGGCAAAGGATATGAACAGACACTTCTCAAAACAAGACATTTATGCAGCCAACAAACATATAAAAAAAAGCTAAACATCACTGATCGTTAGAGAAATGCAAATCAAAACTGCAATGAGATACGATCTCATGCCAGTCAAAAATAGTGATTATTAAAAAGTCAAGAAACAATAGATGCTGGTGAGGCTATGGAGAAATAGGAATGCTTTTACACTGTTTGTGCAAATATAAATTAGTTCAACCATTGTGGAAGACAGTGTGGCGATTCCTCAAGTATCCAGAACCAGAAATACCATTTGACCCAGCAATTTGATTGCTGGTTATATACCCAAAGAAATATAAATCATTCTCCTATAAAGACACATGCACACGTATGTTTATTGCAGCACTATTTACAATAGCAAAGACATGGAACTAACCCAAATGCCCATCAATGACAGGCTGGATAGAGAAAATGTGGCGCATATACACCATGGAATACTATGCAGCTGTAAAAAAGAATGAGATCATGTCCTTTGCAGGGACAAGGATGAAGCTGGAAGACATCATCTCAGCCAACTAACACAGGAACAGAAAACCAGACACCACATGTTCTCACTTATAAGTGGGAGTTGAACGATGAGAACACATGGACACAGGGAGGGAAACAACACATGTTGGGGCCTGTTGGGAGGTGGCAGATGAGGGGAGGAAACCTGGATGACGGGTTAATATGTGCAGCAAACCACCATGGAACATGTGTACTTATGCAACAAACCTGAATGTTCTGCACATGTATCCCGGAACTTAAAGTAAAAAGAAAAAATAAGTCTCAAAATAAAAAAATACATTTTTTTTCTTAAAAAAGGGCAAAACACCTTTTAGCTGGCACAGGGAAAGGACGATAGTGTTCCAATCTGAATGGGTTCCGTGTAGACAAAAGCAAAATATCCTTAGAGTCTTAAATGTCACAGTCACCTTTCCTGAGTTTGAGATTCCAATGTAAACAAACTGTGTGGTCTGGAAACTCTTAGCAAAGAAACTAACATAAAAATGGCCATACGCCTGGGCACTTGCTGGAGGCAAGCATACATCGTTTTGGAAAGGTAACTCCTTAGCCTAGGATCTACAAGATCCTCATAGATAAATCCCTTCCAAACGTGGGTCAAGATCCAAATCACAATAAGAAGATAAATGAATAAAAGTCAAAATATATATATATATATATATTTATAAAATATAACAATGTTATTGTTATTCAGGTGATTTTGATTATTAACCAATCTGTTAAAATAGGATAAAAAGGTTAAAGCTAAAAATACTAAGAAATGAATCAAACACTATGAGAAAATATCAACGAGAGGAGAAAAAAAATTCTATAATTAAATACATATGTATATAGACATATGTATGCAAACATACATTTAAACATTTACATATAAAATATGTAAAGTCATCAATGATGTAAAAGATATATTTAAGGCAATTATTTAGAGATATTAATTTTTAAATATTAAATACATGAGAAAATTTGAGAGAAGTGGAGAGGAGGACGTAGTAATAAAACTTAACATGTGTCTAATGAGTGTTGCATGACAAGAGAATGCGGTTAATGGAAGCAAAACAGTATTCAAATATTTATAGAAAAAGGCATACACTATTCTAGAATTGAATAAAAAGCATAAATTCTTAGATTTACAAAGCATAATGAATCTCGAGCATAGTAAATAAAAATGAATTTACTCCTAAGGAAAAGTGTAGAATACTAAAATAAATAAATAAATAATAAATATTTAAAGGGAGAAAGTAAACTAGATTACAGAAATGACACAGAAGATATCTCCAAAGCAAAAATAAAAAAGAGTCAAAAAGTTTCTCTAAAATTATGAGGAAAAAAATCATCTGGAATTTTATGTCCAACATTATTAAAGAATAAATACCAAACGAAGATATTTTCAAATAAATCAAAAGTGACAGTGCATCTGTGTTCTCCTTTTTCTTGTGTCATTCTCTGGCTTTTCTCATTCGAATAAAATCAACTTAGCTACATAACTATAAAATTATTAAACACTATATTAAAAATCAAGGCTACCATTGTACCAAAAACATTTATTCTTCTAAATTTAAAGTTACATGACCAAGTTTGGCTTCTCCCAGAAATACAAGAAGAGTGTAATATAAGAACACACTCAAATTTGTGTTGAATAACGTAAATCCCCCTCTTTTGAGTTATATACTTTTGGTCATTTTTCAGATTAAATATTGTAGTAATTAAACAACCAATTATGATGTCTGACATATTTTATACTTAAAATATATATTTATATAAATATATTGAATGTTTTCTTGTATATTGCTGTATAATAGTGACTGAAAAAAAAGAAAAAAACACATGTATTGTCTCACTATTTGGGTGGATGTTGGAAAAGCTCAGCTGGAATCTCTGCTTCAGGATCTCACAAGGCTGCAGTTGAAGTACTGGCAGGACCTGCAGCCTCATCTGAAGCTCAGTTGAGGAAATATTCACTTTCAAGGTCATGTGGTTGTTGATGGCCATTAGTCCCTTATGGGCTACTGGACTGGGGACCTCTATATCTTGCTGGCTGTCAACTGGAAGCCTTCATCAGTTTCTTGTCATGAGGGCTTTCCTAGAAAGATAACAACTTGCTTCCTCAAAGACTGCCAGAGAGAGTGTCCCCTAGCAATATGGGTTTTGGTTTTATGAAACTTTCACATGACAGTGACATCCATTATTTTTGCCATGCTCTATTGATCAGAAGCAAGTCACAGGTTCCATCTACATTAAAAAGGCAGAAAATTTATAGGGCATAAATCCCAGGAGCTAGAAATCTTGGGTACCACCTTAGAGTATGTCTACCACAAATATATGTATATATTTAATATATTTTATAGTTAGAGCAAGGTGACAATAAAATTAATTTTTCTTCTTTTTCTTCCTTTTCTTTGCTTTTTCTCTTCTTTTCTCTCTTAACTTGCATTTGTCCTGCTATAGCGCTTTTGCTATGAATTTCTTCCGTTGGGGTAGCTGGTATCCAAGATGAGTGCTGATCATAGCCAACTGTCCACATCATGACATCTATTATGACTTGTGTGTTATTATTTTAACTAAGTAATGCCACTAGAATCCTTGGAGTGAATGGTGTTTTCTAATATTAAATAATTTAAAGAAACAATGATATGCTTATAGAAAAAAACAGCCAACTGAATTGAAAACCTGAGGCTCTGAAGATATGTCCAAATATTTTGGAGCTTTAACTAATAAAATACAGTATTGAAATAATGAATTTATACATCCCGTTGAATACAACTAACTCAAGTTGGGGCCTACTAGACTGGCAATAAAATTCTTACTTGGGCCTTAGTCTGAGATTTCATTATTATGTATCTGCAGAATGAATTTTTCAGGGAGAATGATCATTTATTTCTATTCCATTGTGCCTTGGACAAGCCTAATTTCTTCAAACAACCAGGGCTCATTAATTTAGACTACTTCTTGAAAGTTCAGCCAAAATATTCAGAAATAACTGCATTCATTCAAAAAGATCACATAGGTTCTTACTCTATAAAACCCACTACAATTTAGATTATGGAGCATATGATGTTACAATTAATGAAGTTTCTATATTAAATAAAAGTGCCATCACTATGCATAATTATATATGGTAAATCAAGCTATGCTAACAAAGCGTTGTTTAGTTTTGGAATCAACAATACCTACTTTCACAATGTATACTTTCCATATTAACTTAGTTTCTTTCTCCACTATTAATTGTGTTGGACTTATCGGTAATAAATGAAGAATTGCTTTACCATTTTGCTAATGTTAAATAAGGGATTTTTATTATTTCACTCCAAACCATGTTATTCTCTGAAAAATTAGCTTATAGGCTTCAAATTGTCTTAGGTTCATCTCATAATAATTAGGATGGCTTCAGTCAAAAGTTGGGGGAAGTCTGGGTGACCTACTTAAGAATCAGGAACCTGGAAATTTAGGCTATGTTTCTACTCCCTAATAACTTATGTTAAGCAATTATACAGCTCTTGAATCTGCTCTCTATTAAACAGAAGCACCCTGTGATAGTCTCAAAGCGTTTTGTCTTAGAACACTTACCAACTTATTCCAAAGTGATACGAGGGATTGCTATCTCAACCTGGAGAACGGACTGAAGCACTAATGCATTAGGAAAGCCTGGACAAATCAAGATAGACAGGTGGATGCTGAAGAAAATAAGATGCCACATCTGGAAAAAAAAATAGATGGAGTTTAGCAGGGTGATGAGTAGTTTACTACAGAATATAACGTATCCTTCATTCTTCCAATCCTTTATTCACCCAGCAGCTTAATTGTATTTTCAAAAATCTTTCTCCTTTCCATTTCTTTCTTATTATTTTCCATCACTTTAGGATAAAGTACAAACTTTGTAAAATGTTCTATAGAATCTTGAACAATTCTGCTTACAACTGCTTCTGCTTTAATTTATATCATGTCCACTACCCACACCTGAGGTCTTTTATTTTAGCTGGTCTGGCATTTTTCACAGTTCCTCAATGCAACATGCTCTTTTCCACCACAATGCCTATGCACATATTCTTCCATTTACCTAAAATACTAAAAACACTCTCCCCTAACACACAAACTCACTTTCTTTCCTAGGTTAACTCTATTTCACTTAGCCCTTAGCTCAATTTTTACTTGTTCAAAATAGCCTTCCTTGATTTTCCAGATGAGATCTAATCCCAACATTAAAGCATTTCAAAGCAACGTGTCCCTCTTTTTGCTAACAATTAACATGATTGGAATTTTCTGTTCTTTGTCTTCATATATGGTTAACGCCAGTCTATTTCACTAGATGTAAACTGCATCAGGGCTATGTCTATTTTGTTCATCATTTCCTAAGTCATATCCCATAGTAAGGATTCAATAAATGTTTCTTACCGAACTAATTTATAATGTCTTTACCATAATGTTCTCTCCAACTGTCACCATTTCATGTGGATAGTTACTCTGTTATAACAGGGGAGAACAATAATTTGACAAGATGGCGCTTAGTATCTGTACTGTGACAAAGGGTTTCTTGGGATATATAGGAATCATTTAAATGGGCTCAAGGACCATAAGGTCTTTAGTTACCATGATGAAAATTATAGCTTTCCTGATTAGTCTTTCTTATTGCTTAATGACCAAGAACAAGATAACAAAAAAGGGAGAATTCAATGTGGAAGAAAATAATGGCATAAAAGCAGGTTTACACTAGGTATTTCGAAACCTAACACAACATACCAAATACGAATTTAAAATGTACCAACAGTGTAAGACCTCACATAACACAATTTTGCTATCTGAATCCTTAAGGAAAAAATAAAGCAGAAAGACATTATGTAAATGGAGGAAATTGAAATTATGGCTCAGATGTAAAAAAACTGAAAGGTTCTTTAGAAAAAATTTAAAAAGTACCTGCCACTATGGATAATTAATGACTCAAAGGAGAAGAAATTTTTTTTTTTTTTTTTTTTTTTTTTGCCCTGGCTGGGAGAAATGCTCACTAGCACAGAGAAAGTTCCCCCTAAACTAATCATTAATAAAAACACATGGAAAATGATTTTTGACAGCTTCTTTTCCAATGATGATTAAGCGTTCTATAATCAAAACCCTAAAATGTTGGCTACCTTCTCTTTTACCACTGCTATGCCATTCTTAGCAAGAGACACACACAGCATAGAGAGGGTATGAAATTAGTCAAGGATAAGCTACCCAAAATATATTTGAACATACAGATAATGTAGTTAGAGAAATACACGTGTTTTGTTTTGTTCTAAATAGAAATGCTATAGACTGCAATATAATAAAACAATGAATCATAACACAGAAAGTTTTAGATGCTTATTTATTCGGAAATATTTTAAAATTATCTCTTAAACAATTTTAACATCAAAGAAAAAAATCAAAATCTCAACCTTACACCAACAAATAGCAACATTAGTTTCTGAATATAAAACCAAGTATTTAAGACTCTGCATGAAAAAACATTGTAGAGTTTTAAACACTTGCATTATTAAACAAGAAAGAGGAAAATAAACAATTTTATTGCAAAATTATAATGAAAAAGAACACAATAAGGAAAACAGAAGGAAACCAGGAATAAAAAACCATGAACATTAATGAATTAAAGTAATGAAAAGTAGACTTTTTTACATTTTTAAATTGACACATAATAATTGTACATAATTATGGACTACAATGTGATATTTCAATATATATATTTGTTATGTAGTAATCAAATCAAGGTTGTTAACATACCCACCATTTTAAACATTTATTATTTCCTTGAGGTGGGACATTCAAAATCCTTCCTTCTAGTAATTTTTCTATGTATAATACTTTATTGTTGGCTATAGTCACCCTAATGTGTGATAGAACACAATAATTTATTTTTTCTTTCTAATTGTATATTTGTATTCATTGCTCAACCTTTTCCCATCCACTCTATCCTCCTACCCTCCCCAGTCTCTGGTAACCACTATTCTATTCTCTACTTCTTTGAGATCAATTGAAAAGTAACCTTGATATATAAATTCAGGCACTGATGATTTTTAAATCTAATGACATCTGGCTTTCTGAAGCAGATTTAAAAAGAAAAAACAGTGAAAGTCAGTGAAAAAGAAAAGGTAAATAATCCCATCTACAGAAATAAAAATATATAGTGTAAATCATATACAAAGTTGTAAAGTCTTGGTGTATTTTTTAGGAAAATAAAAATCAATTTAACTCTAAAGGTTACTAAAATGACTTTTTAAATATTCAACAGTAATAAAATATAAAAAAAATGGACAATCTTGATATGATCTCTCTTATTCTTCCTCTCTTTCACACATATATACATAATTCTGGGAAACCTTAAAAAATTCCTACACTATAACTTAGCAACTACTATATTGGGAATATACTAGTTAAGATGTTAGTTAAGAGTATAAAATAAGATATATAAATATTGGGTTGAAAGAGAAAAATTATTTGAAGATATTATGAATAGATGCCTAGAAAACACTAGGAAAAATAAGAAAAAATAGAAAACCAAGAGATTATCTGGTTCATAAAATTGATATAGAAAATCAAAATATTTTATTTTTGCAAACAATTAAAATGATAAAACATAATGAGAGAAGATATTTCTTTAATGTTGGCAACACAAAAGGTAATATGCCTAAGAATGAAGTTAGTAACATATAAAGAAGTATTTTTAAAACACTACTTAAGAATATCAAAGAAAGTTTGAATAAAAAAGATCACTTAAGTGGTCTTGGATAAGAGGACAACATTACCAAGACATCAGTACTTCCTGCCACAATTCTTACCTTTTCACTTCAAGTACATTTATAAGAAGCATATTCATTTATTATTGTATACATGAGTTTGAAGGTGACAGCATGCATGTGTGGGTGTGTGTGTGCATGTGTGTTTGTGTGTGAGAAAATGGCAGAGAGAAGAGAGACATGAAAACAGAGAAAGTAAAATATAGGGGTGAAGAATGAGGAGAGAAATAGACTAGAAAATAATATAGTAAAACTGATAGGAAAATATGAGAATAGCAGGTAAAAAAAATTAAAAATAAATGTGACAAAGAGGGAAGATATCAACCAGATATAGAACATTTAAAGCTTAATTATTTGATTCTAGTACTGGAGGAAACATAAACACTAATGAAATAACTAAGATTTCAAATATAATCTCAAATAAATATTGGAATAAGTACTGATAAAGGTGTTATTTTAAACAAGTGATGTAAGTGTCTATGTTTGGAGAAGAAGAAAAAACCATGAAACCTTCTCACTCTTTCAACTAAAATAGTTGCTATGTTAAAGTGTGCGATATAATAAAATGTTTCAAAGAATTCAAAGAAAGCATGTGTGACATATTTGTGTTTTCTTTGAGACAGGAAGACATTTCTAACATCAATTCTAGAAAAAACTTTGATGTAAAATCAAATATCTTTATACTAAAAACAGATTTAGTAAAAAGACAGGTGAGAAACTAAAGTTATAATATAAATATAAAATATATATTTTGTATTTATATTTTTATAATTAATTTATAATTAAAGATAAAAACATATTCGGACAGAGAGCTTTTACAGGTAGCAAGAAACAGGCACCCTGTAAAGAAAATATAGACAACATGAGAAGTCAGTACACTGAAAAAGGAAGCACAAATAACAAATGAAGATAAAAAAATACATTTTATAAATAACTAAATGCAAATAAACTAATTAAATACACCTTTCATAGTTAGATATATCTATGATTATTAAAATTTATTAAAATTTAAATAGGCCAATTGAAAAACAATATTTTTGAGACAACAGGAAAAAAATATAGACTTGATATAAGATTGTAATAATGTATTATTAATTTGGCTGAGGTTGACAATGACACTTTGGTTGTATAAAGAAGTATCCTTATATGATGTAAACACAAACTGAAATATTGAGGCATGACATGGCATGATATCAGAATTTTTAATAAATATTTCAGAAAAAATGGCAAAATGTTTGTGTTATGTCTGGTGATGTATATATGGAGATTCATTATGCCATTCTCTCCACTTATGTGCCTTTGAAAATTTTCATTATAGACAGTTAAATACGATAAATTGCTAATATAAAATGGGAGTCAATATGTGAAGATGTCAGCAGTCTTTCATACATATTAGCCAAGCTAAAATTCGGTTTCCCTTTCTTTTTTTTTTTTTTTTTACTATACTTTAAGTTTTAGGGTACATGTGCACATCGTGCAGGTTTGTTACATATGTATACATGTGCCATGTTGGTGTGCTGCACCCATTAACTCGTCATTTACATTAGGTATATCTCCTAATGCTATCCCTCCCCCATCTCCCCACCCCACAACAGGCCCTAGTGTGTGATGTTCCCCTTCCTGTGTCCATGTGTTCTCATTGTTCAATTCCCACCTATGAGTGAGAACATGTGGTGTTTGGCTTTTTTGTCCTTGTGATAGTTTGCTGAGAATGATGGTTTCCAGCTTCATCCATGTCCCTACAAAGGACATGAACTCATCCTTTTTTATGGCTGCATAGTATTCCATGGTGTATATGTGCCACATTTTCTTAATCCAGTCTATCATTGTTGGACATTTGAGTTGGTTCCCAGTCTTTGCTATTGTGAATAGTGCTGCAATAAACATACGTGTGCATGTGTCTTTATAGCAGCATGATTTATAATCCTTTGGGTATATACCCAGTAATGGGATGGCTGGGTCAAATGGTATTTCTAGTTCTAGATCCCTGAGGAATCGCCACACTGACTGCTACAATGGTTGAACTAGTTTACAGACCCACCAACAGTGTAAAAGTGTTCCTATTTCTCCACATCCTCTCCAGCACCTGTTGTTTCCTGATTTTTTAATGATTGCCATTCTAACTGGTATGAGATGGTATCTCATTGTGGTTTTGATTTGCATTTCTCTGATGGCCAGTGATGATGAGCATTTTTTCACGTGTCTTTTGGCTGCATGAATGTCTTCTTTTGAGAAGTGTCTGTTCATATCCTTTGCCCACTTTTTGATGGGGTTGTTTGTTTTTTTCTTGTAAATTTGTTTGAGTTCTCTGTAGATTCTGGATATTAGCCCTTTGTCAGATGAGTAGATTGTAAAAATTTTCTCCCATTCTGTAGGTTGCCTGTTCACTCTGCTGGTAGTTTCTTTTGCTGTGCAGAAGCTCTTTAGTTTAATTAGATCCCATTTGTCAATTTTGGCTTTTGTTGCCATAGCTTTTGGGTTTCCCTTTCTTAATCCTCTTCCTGGTTGACATCTTAGCAGTCTTTAATACTGCTGGCTGCTCATTTCTTCATAAATCTCTGCTTTCCTCAGGTCCTGGGATAGCACTCTGTTCTGGAGTTCCTCTTTACCTCTTTAAATATTCCTTCTGGGTCTCCTCCCCTCTGTAGAGGGGTCATTCTTTCTTATTGGTCATTAACTGCAGTAGTTTCTCAAGGCTCAGTTCTGAACTTTCCTTCTCTCTCCCTCTAAAATCTCTAGAGAAGCTCAGTTTCCTTCTTTCCCACACTTCAATTACATCTATACACAGAAAGTCTCAACTTATCCAGTGGTTACAAGCATTGGCGTAGACCATCTTGTGTAAAAGTGAAGGGTCATCAGTGTACACATTCCACCAGCTATAGGATTGTAAGCCCCTATAGGCCTTCTATTTTCTCATTTGTTAACAGGTCAACATTAAAATGTTGTTAAGATTTTGCATGTACTGAGGGAGAGAGAGAGAGCTTATGAAAGTGTCTGGGGTGTCCAATCAGTGAAAGCTAATATTATTCCCAAACATATACCTCTATACCTTATTTTCATGTAGTTATATGCCTACTTGAGATCTCTAAACACATCTTTGGGGATATTCAAATTTAATTTTTCTTCTTACCCTCAAACCTCTTTCTCTTTCGATGCCCCTTATGCCAATAAATACTACTCTCCAGGTGGTGCACAAGCGAGAAACCTAGTGCATTAGTTTCCTATTGCTGCTGTAACAAATTCCCACAAATTTGGTGGTTTAGAAAACACAGATTTATTATGTTACAGTTCTGGCAGTCAGAAATCTGAAATAAGTTTCACTGAGCTAATGTCAAAGTATTGACAGGGCTGCATTCCTTCTGGGGGCTGTGAAGGAGAATTCATTTCCTTTTTCAGCTTCTAGAGGCTGCTTAGGTTCCTTGGCTCATAGCCCTTCCACCTTCAAAACCAGCTGTGCAGTACCCTCAAATCGCTCTCTTACACTGACTCTTCTGCCTTCCTTCTCTACATTTAAACCCTTGTGATTACATTAAACTCACACTGATAACCTAGGACAATTTCATTTTAAGAGCAGCTGATTAGAAACCTTAATTCTATCTACAACCTTAACTCCCTCTTGTCATGTGGTCACAGAGTCTGGAGATTGGGGCATAAGGACCCTTAGGGGGCCAATACACTATCAAGAATGCCTAGTTACCCTTATTGTGATATACAATCTCTTATTCAATCATTTAGATTTTCTTTGTTTTTATATGTGTTTGTTGTTGTTATTGTTTGTTAATTTATTTTAAAGGCTTTATTTTTTTAGAGCAGTTTTAGATTCACAGCAAAACTGAGCAGAAGGAGCAGAGATAACCCATATGCCTCTGCCCCACACAAGCATAGATTCTTACATTATCAACATCCCCCACCAGAGTGGTACATTTATTACAATTGATAATCCTACACTGACATCATTATCACCCAAAGCTCTTGGTTTTCATAGGGTTCACTCTTGGATTTGTGCATTCTACGGTATGGACAAATGTATAATTGCATTATCCACTATTATAACGTCATACAGAATATTTTCGCTGCCTCCAAAAATCCTCTGTGTTCTGCCTTTTCATCCTTCCCTCCCCTCTATACCCTGACAACCATGAATTCTTTTATTGTCTCCATGGTTTTACCTTTTCCAGAATGTTACGTAGTTGTAATCATATAGTAGTTATCATTTTTAGACTGACTCCTTTTACTTAGCAATGTACACTTAAGTTTCCTCCATGTCTTTTCATGGCTTGATAGCTCATTTCTTTTTAGTGCTGAATAATATTCCATTATTTGGATGTACCCTAATTTATTTATCCACTCACCTACTGGCAGACATCTTGGTTGCTTCTAAGTTTTGACAACTATGAACATCCATGTGAAAGATTTTGTGTGTGCATAAGCTTTCAGCTCCTTTGGATAAACATAAAGGAATACAAAAATTCTTTAGTTTTTACATCCCTTCTATCCAATGATTAGACTCCTATCCAATCAAGCAGAACACAGTTAGCTTGACAATATCAAAGTTACTAATATCTCCCTAACTCCTTGTGCCTCTCTATCAATCAAGTTTATACTAACCAAAGTGATACTTTCAAAACAAATCTTAAATAGCATCTTGCTCCTCTTTAAACTTTTTATTGGCTTCCCATTACCTATTGCTCTTAGGATACAGCCCAAAATCCTTATTATGTTCTACAAGTTCATCAACATTGCATATTAGAATCTACCCAAGGAGCTTAAGAAACAGAAAAACAAAAACCACTCCCGGAGAAGGGTAATATATTAATCATATCCCCCCTGAAAGAGGACACATTCAAATTAGAATAATTTGAAGAATGCTTGTTTACAGATGATCTAATTACAAAGCCGTGTAAGCTGAGGCAAAGGATAGCGCAATAGCACAAAGCTAGTTGCAGCAGTGCTGTTACCATGCTGGGTGTGAAGGCATGAGGAGTGGCAGAGGTTATACGAACCATCCCCCTCCACCGACACACAAAAACATCTTACATTAAGCAGCCCATCTTGCAAAAAAACAGAGTTCTTCCTCAAGGGGGAAAAAGCAGCCTAATCAGGAGGAAATATATACCCTTAACCTCACTAACCTCTAACCTCCTACCAGATATCCCCTTTAGCCAAACCCTACAGATGGCCAGTAGACATAGGAGCCTGTGACTTACCCAAGCAGATTAGCCTTTGATGGTGAAGAGCAACATGGACATGGGTGGGAAGTCTTTATGGAAGGACAAACAGAAGATATCTGGTCTAAATAGGCAATAAAATAAGTGAACAAGATTTAGAGGAATCATTCTGAAAAGTAGTGAGACATATCCCTGAGTGAGAGGAGTCAAAGAGAGCAGGGAAAATAGCCAGATACATTTGGAAGTAGATGCTTTAGCTAATGGACATGCACAACAGGTTCTTAAGCAAGGGAAAGAAAGTTTAGCAATTTAGGAATAAAGTATCAGGAATATTAGTTTGGCTAGCATGGACAGAGTAAATAAGAAACAAGGAAGTAGCAGTTGAGGCTTGAAAAACAGGCATCATGGACAGGGTGAATGTGAAACCAGGCTTGAAAAAAAAAATGTCAGCATGTTTTAAAAGTAGAAAGTAAGTGGTTTGCTGAGACAACGTTTATCCAAGAATCTGTGAAAATTATCACATTACAGTCTTAGGGCCAATTTTTCCTAGAAGTCTTTCAAAGGGTAAAAACCACTTTAAGATTGTGAATATAAATTGACAAATTGCCTTTCAGACAACTTCTATTGATTTATACTTTTCACTATTAGGCATGGAAATACTAGTTTTCCCATTGATTATCATCACTCTTTTTCTTTTCCTACCTCATAGACCACTGAAAAGTCCCTTCCAAGTACCTTATAATACCACATAGGCACCTCTGTCACCACACTTATCATATTTTTAATCTGTCTATGTGTTTGTCCTAGGTCTTCAAGTGTTTTTTACTTTTTCTATTGTCTCTCTAATTGTCTCTCATTCTTTCAACCTGAGGATCTCAAAACATACAATTAAAGAGAGTGTCTCAGAGGACAAGATGATTAAAGAGATGATATTCTTAGGATCAATTGGAAGAATATGTCACATAAATGCATGGATTTGATTTAAAAATTAAATTTTTTAAAAATGGGATTGATAGAATAAGGAAGAAAGCCAAATTCAATAGCATCCCTAATATATACAAAGTAGGGAAAAATATATATCTACATATATGGAATGAGGGTCAGCATGAGGAATGTATTCACTGTTAGGAGGACTAGTAGATGAGGTCCCTGATTCTGATCATAATCAATCAATTTATAGAAATATGAAGAAACAGACAAGGTAAAAATAGGTAATGAGTCTGAGTAAGTTGAGTAATTGCATGAAGTTCCAAGGTTAATAGATTGTTTTCGTGAAACAAGGGTAGATCCTGATCCGGCATCATTAGTTAGGAATGCTGGCATGTACCAAAGTAGAAGAGAGAGAGGGTAAGATGAAAGAAAAAGTTATTGCCTGGGAATCACATACCTGTTTCTAAACAATACTGAAAACCATCAGCTTTATTGTAAGACCGAAGAAGATTGAGAAGACATAATAAGAATTTCACAAAATAATGAAGACCTAATTAGAGAATACAACTGTATGAGAAGAGGCAAACATATTCTATGTAGCTGAAGAAATAAATTGAGATACTGCAATGTAAGAGTTAAGACCATTTGACATAGTAACTAGCTTAATAGTCATATTGTTATATAGTTACTTTTCTTATAATTAAGAGATGTGATATATTTTAAATAAACCCCTAATATCTGGATTATTAGTCTGTTCAATTAACATTTAGTATAGAATTTAATAAAACTTTTTTATTAAAGTTCTTTCTTCATTAAAAATGAAAATAGGGAAAGAATTTATTAATGATGGCAAAATGAGATGGGATTTGCTTACACAAACCCAAAGTCTCCCTAAAATCAGAAAACTTCAGTTAATTCCACTTGTATATCACCTTCATTTACACTAAAGACAGGCTGTAAAGCCCTCTATGGAAATAGCTTATTGCAATAATTATATACTATATCATAGCCATTAGTCTGCAGGCTACAAAATTAGAATTGTATTGACTTGGGTTTTCTTCACTGGAAAAAAAGCAGGCCATTAAAAATAGAACTCTGTGTGTGTGTGTGTGTGTGTGTGTCCGTGTGTGTCCATTAGCCAAAGCCCTTGCAGCAGCCCCTCTGGGAGGGGCACCAACAGTGACTTCTAATCAAGTATTCAAATATGTGTATTAATCAAGCAACAACTCAGACAAGAAGTATCATAACCAGACATCAAGTGGTGAAAGGACATCCCTTATCTCTGTGAATTGTTTTGTGGTGTCCAGGTTTCTGGATCTAATTGCTCCTGCTTTTGGCCACTTGTTCTCATGCCTGATCCCCCAACTGCCCTTCTGAGTGGGAAAGAAGCTAATGTTCACCTCCAAACCCTCACAAGAGAAAAACACTTTCATTCTGGCATCGATTTATTTTGATGTTAATTTCCTATTAGTTTCTCAGTGTGCTGACTTGCATTTCTTTGATCTTTACCTAGTCTTCATTCTGTTAAACATCCTTATCCTGACTGAAAGATTGTAGCTGTAGTAACCAAATCTATTCAAGTTTGACCAACCAACACAAATACCCACTAATACAGGCTTGCCTCACACACCCCGTCTCCTGCCTCCTCTGCCTCATTCTCTTTCTCAGTTCTCCTTTTCCTGCTTCTCTATTTGCATGAATTGAAAACAGTAAAATCAGGAGATAACACAGCAACAAGACGAGACACTGAAACCTAATTCCTACATTGGAATCTGATTTTGTTGTGAATACAAAATTCCTTCCATTGGTATCAGATGTCCAGAACATGTTGGGGTAGGGGAAGGCTGAGGGAATGGTTTCAGGATGAAACTATTCCACCTCAGATTGTCAGGCATTAGACTCTCTTAGGGAGCACGCAACCTAGATCTCTCACATGTGTGGTTCATGCTAGGATTTGTGCTCCTATGAGAATCTAATGCGGCTGCTGATTATGGCCTGAGGTGGAGCTCAGGCCATAATGCTCTCTGGCCCGCTACTCACCACCTGCTGTGTGTCCTGGTTCTTAACAGGCCATGAAGTGGTTGTGGCCCCGGGTTTGGGGACCCCTGGTCTAGAGACCTTAATTGAGAAGGATCATGAGGCTTCATCTGTACCCAATGGAAAAGAGCTTTATGATCCATTATGATGTCTGGCTCAGTGATGGGACACTGGACTGAGGTCTCTTGTACTGGAAATGGGACAGACTGGTTCAGTGCCCCACCTTCTTTTCAACACTTGCAGAGTCTAAGATATGTAAATAATGCTTTCTCACACAGCTAGTGAATGCCACATGCTGGAATGAGAAACCAGATTTTCTGAGTTCCAGGAACCCTGATGTTCAGGATCAAAAACCCTCTAATGCCAAGAGTCAAATTATCTTTCCTTTTTTCTTGTTCTAGCAAATCATTTTTAAGATTATTTCAAACCATCTCTTGATACTTTTATTCTTTCTAGCACCTCAGTTAAATTGCTTTTCTTCTCACACAACCATTATGACAATCCCTTTTTAAATTGGTTTCTTTGTCTGTCACTGATTACTATACAATCAGCCCTGTTCTCAGTACTAGATAAATCTTCCAAATGCATTGTTATCATAATCTCAATCTCCAGCTTTAAAAATTCAACAACATAAACATTTGCAAGAAAAAAATGTATTCCTCAAACTACATTTTGATCCCTTTCATGACCTCAAACTACCAGTTGGGAACATGTATTTCCTACTATGATCCAGCATAAAAAATATCCACCAGCTATTTTAGTTTTGTCATACATTAAAATATGGCATCATAATCTCTACCTAACAAAACCCTTAATCTGTTTTCTCTACCTCATTGTCAGTAACTGCCTCTCTACCTCTTTCCGGTAGTTTATCCTACCTCACAACACAAATATCTATAAAACTTCTAAAATTGTCTAGTTAAATAAAAAAAGACAAACATCTATACACATAGATTCACAGTTTGCTTTTACCCAACAATAGTCTCATTGGCGGTGCAGCAGCCAGCTGAAATAATTGGAAGAGTGAAACATTACATTACATAAGGACCTTGGAATGTGAAGAACAACAAAGAATGTTCACTCAAATCTATTCTTTACACAGTAATAAAACCCAATAAATATTTTTCTGATAACAATGTTGATATCAAAAAATTGTAGTTACTCAGTTTGGCCATAATTTTATTAGCCTGAAGTATATCTACATACTGATTTTCCCCTAAAATAGATCCTTTTGAATCCCTAGCCAATTCTTTTCATTACTTTTCTGAAATTGATCAATTTCATCCCTGGCTTGTTTGACAGTCAACAAGGAAATTGAATTGCTTTTGAACAAGTAAATGGGTTCCCACTCTTTTCCTACTTGAAAGAAAATACTTATTTGTAGCACAAATAAACACCATACATGTTCATTTCCACAATACAAAAATTCTTTGAAGAATTCACTGAACTGGAAAATATAGTGGGGGTAAAAAACTGTACACAAGCCTGGAAAATGAATTAGGATAAAAAATCTGACACTGTCTGTACCTATTTTTCTCCTTGTGTAAGAAACAGCTTTGGCACCAAAAGTTCCAGTTATTTTATATAGCTCTTTACCAGAAGACCGGATCTGGTGAACTTGCTGGGAATCTATTCTAGAAGTGCTAGAATTTTTTTCATTGAATGTTCTTTGATATTGTTTCTACTTTAATTAATTTTAAGAGAAAATCAGAAAATACTATTAGTTAATACAGGCAAAATTCTGGGTACATGTAATTCCACAGATTACTACAGTTTATCTCCAAAAGCCATAATCAAATGTCACCTCAAGCCTTTAGAAACCTAATTTCACATGACTGTTTCATCGGTCTTTGTCATGGAGTCTGCACCATGGCCTCCTGCTGTGTGGTTGGCTCATAGGACTCTTCCCCTGAAGAGACCATAGAGATAACTCTGTGATGTACTCCCTCTGTGCTATAGTCACTCTGGTCTCTGTGCCTAGCAGGGTCAGCTGTGTTTTCTTTTCCTGGGAGTTCTGTATTTTAAATGAGATTCCAGTTGTCTATGGTGTACTTCTATTAACCTAAGAGTTGCCCTCCTGGTGTAATCATTAACTACTGCTCTTCTGTGGCAGTTATTTTGAGAATGAGGTGTCCATTTAGGAATTCCAACTTCAGAATTCTATTTATGTTCTCAAAATGGTAACTGCTTTAAATCATCATCACATTAATGTATACTCTTTAAATCGTTAAAATACAGCACTGTATTAAGCAAAAAGGAAAACCGTGTCTCCCCAGCTGCATCATCCTATATGTTCAATTCTTCAAAATTAGCTACTGTTAACAGTTCAATGTGTATACTTCCAGCCATTTTAAGTGTGTATATGTTTGTGTCTCTGTATATGTGTGTATGTGTATACATGGGTATATAAAGGACACACACATATATAATTTATATTCATATTACATTTCAATGTTTATCATATAAAAACATATATAGCATATTCTTCTAAAAATATCTTCATTTAACTCTAAATACAGGCATACCTCAGAGATATTATGGGTGTGGTTCCAAGACCACTGCAATAAAGTTAATACAGAATAAAGTGAGTTGCATGATGTTTTTGGTTTCTCGGTTCATACAAAAGTTATGTTTACACTGTACTGTAGTCTATTAAGTGTATAAAAATAATGTAAATACCCTAATTTAAAAATATTTTATACCTAAAAATGCTAATGATCATCTGAGACTTCAGTAATTTGTAATATTTTGGCTGGTGGAGGGTCTTTTGTCAGTGTTGATGGCTACTGACTGATCAGGGTGATGGTTGGTAAATTTTGCAGTGGCTGTGTCAATTTCTTAAAATGACACAATAATGAGATTTGCTGCATCAGTTAACTCTTTTACAAAAGATTTCTCTGTAACATGTGATGCTGTTTAATAGCATTTTGCCTACTGTACAACTTCTTTCAAAATTAGAATCAATCCTCTCAAACTCTACCACTGCTTTATCAACTAGTTTATGTAATACTCTAAAACCTGTGTTGTCACTTCAACAGCGTTCACAGCATCTTCACCAGGAATAGCTTCCATTTCAAGAAGCCACTTTCTTTGTTCATCCATAAGAAGCAAATCTTCATCTATTCAAGTTATATCATAAGGTTGCAGCAATTCAGTCACATCTTCAGGATCCACTTGGAATTCTAGTTTTCTTACTATTTCTACCAAATCTGAAGTCACTTCCTTCAGTGAAGTCTTGAATCCCTCTAAGTTATCCGTGAGGACTGGAATCAACATCTTCCAAATTTCTATTAGTGTTGACGTTTTGACAACAGTCTGTAGCCAATAGATCAAGGAGTAGTTTTAACTTTCAAGTCTTATTATTCAAGGATATCTGTCCCAGCTATGGCCTTACAAAATTATTTCTTAAATAATAAGACTTGAAAGTCAAAACTGTTTAATCTACGAGCTGCAGAATAAATGATGTGTTAGCAGGCATGAAGATAACATTCATCTTTGAATGTACAGCCTTATTAATGAGCAATAATATTTTAAAAGGTATCTTTTTTTACTGAGCAGTAGTTCTCAACAGTGAGCTCAAAATATTTGGTAAACCATGCTATAAACAGATGTGCTGTCATTCAGGCTTTGTTGTTCCATTTATAGAGCACAGCTAGAGTAGATTTAGCATAATTCTTAAGGACACCAGGATTTTCAGAATGATAAATGAGCATTGGCTTCAACTCAAAGTCATCAAATGTATTAACACCTGATAAGATAGTCAGCCTATCCTTTGCAGCCAGGCATTGACTTCTCCTCTCTAGCTAGGAAAATCTTAGAGGGCATTTTCTACTATAAAGCTGTTTCATCTACATTGAAGATCTGTTATTTGGTATAGCCACCTTCAGCAATGATCTTAGGCAGATCTTCTGAATTATTTGCTGTAGTTTCTACATCAGCACATGCTGTGTACCTTGCACTTTTACGTCATGGAGCTGGCTTCTTTCTTTCTCTTTCTCATG
Source organism: Pan troglodytes (assembly GCF_028858775.2). NCBI lineage: Eukaryota > Metazoa > Chordata > Mammalia > Primates > Hominidae > Pan > Pan troglodytes. The sequence goes on from NC_086015.1 coordinate 39,550,228, forward strand.
AACCAGCCTCTAACAACTTCAAACTTTACTTCTGCCACTTCTTTGCCTCTTTCAGCCTTCATAGATTTGAAGAGAGAATCTTGTTCCGGCTTTGGCTTAAGAGAATGTTATGGCTGGTTTGATGTTCTATCCAGACCATTAAACATTCTCCATATCAGCAATAAGGCTGTTTGGCTTTCTTATCATTCATGTATTCATTTAAGTAGCTCTTTTAATCTTCTTCAAGAACTTTTCTTTTGCATTCACAACTTAGCTAACTTTTTGTTGCAAGAGGCCTAGCTTCAAGCCTCTCTCAGCTTTCAATATGCCTTCCTCATTAAGTTTAATCATGTCTAGCTTTTGATTTAGTTGACAGACCTGAAAATCTTTCTTTCATTTGAACACTTAGAGACTATTGTAGGGTTATTAATTGGTGTAATTTTAATATTGTTATGTCTCAGGGAATAGGGATGTGGGATGGAGGGAGAGAGATAGGGGAATAGCCAGTTGGTGGAGCTGTCAGAATATGCACAATATTTATTAAGTTTACCATCTTGTATAGGTGGGATTGCTGTTGCCCCCAAAATAATAATTACAGTAACATCAGTAACATAAAAGACCACTGGTCACAGATCACCATGATAGATAGAATAATAATGAAAATGTTTAAAATATTCCAAGAATTACCAAAATATGACACAGAGATACAAAGTGAGCACACGATGTTTGAAAAATGGTGCCAATAGATGCTCAATGCAGGTTTGCCACAAACCTTCAATTTGTATAAAACACAGTATCTGCTAAATGCAATAAAGCAAAGTTCAATTAAATGAGATATGTCTGTATCTTTAATATTTAATGCCAATATATTCAGGTCTACCCTTCTTATTTTTAAAACTGCAACAGATTTTATGAATATAATCTGATTTATTTAATTATTTAAATAAAAAGATTATTTTTTAAAAGTTCTACCTTTGTTCTTAGAAATCATTCAAGGAAGAATAAAGTGAAATATTTTCATTTGAAGTATTGTAAGTGAAAAGCTTACCAATGTGTAATTCTGCACCCTGGGAAAATATTCTTCAAAACTGAAGAAATAAAGACTTTTTCAGACAAATATCATTAAAAATATTGTTGCCAGGAGACCTTACTAGTAAGAAATGATAAAAAGAATCTCTTATGAGACAGGAAAATTGATAGAGGTCAGGAACTCAGATCTACATAAAGAAAAAAGGCATTAGAGAAGGAATAAGTGAAGATAAATAATATCTTTTATAATTTCTTTAAACCTCATGAACCAACAACCTCTGCTAGATATTTTTATTTTTCTTATTCTTAATTGATATAACAGATAAGAGTTTGTCCAAAATAATAATAGCAACCATGTATTTAAATATATATATGCTTACATACAAGTGATATGAATGACAGAAATGATATAGGGAGGAGAGAAAGGAATTCAGATTATTTTATTATTATAAGGTACTTATAGTTCCTCTCAAGCAATGTAAAATTATTTGAAAATATACTTGGATTAGTTATAAATATATATTGAAAACTCTAGGACAGCCGCTAAAAAATGTAAAAGAAGAAAGCATAATTAATATACTACAAAACAGAAAATGTAATAATATAATGCTTAATTAAAACCACAGCAGAAAAATTGTGGAAGACAAAATGAGAACAAAGAACAAGGGCAACAAATGGAAAACAGTAACAAAATTGGTACATATTAATCCAACTCTATCAATATATGTTGGCTACAAAAAAACCCACTTTAATTATTGACACATGTAAATTAAAAGAAAAGGAATGGACTTTCGGTTTCTGGTCTGGCATGTAAGAAGAGTACAAGTAAAAAGTGAAACAAACTGAAAAGTCAACAATGTTTTGTAGATTCAGCAAAGACGCGAGGTCACAGGGCAAACCACTGCCAGAAAAATTAAAGAGAAAGGTTGATACAAAGAACTAAAACTTACTAGAGCAGAAACTCACAACTTGCAACCTCCTCCGGAACCAGTGCTGGGTAGGAAAACCTGAACTGTAATTGACAAATTGCTTGAAGCTCAGTGTAGGCAATTCTTGAGAGTTAAAATCTTCCGGTGGACCCAGTCACAGTGACCCCACTTTTTTTGTAAGTTTCACCTCCAGGAGCTTTATCTCACAGTGAATATCAGAGTTAAAAAACCCATCTTGCTTCTAGTCAAAGGGGACATGGGGTAGGAGGAGAGAAGAACCATCTTGAAATATACCAGAGCATTCCGTTCTTGTTAACAAGATCTGTCCTTAGGAGAAATTATTCAGGCAGAACCTCACCTCTGAAGTTTTACCGGAGCCTAATCTACCTGAGGAAAGGGAAATACCCATCTCCACACCCTCCAGGCATCTGGTCACACCTGAAGGGGTGGAAAAAAAAAGGCGGGGGAGGCACAGGTGAAGATCATCTTTCCAAAGCACAAGGTCACCCAAAGATAGAGACCTAATCGTGGTCACCGAAAGAGGGAGACCTAGTTGTGGAAGTACAGAATACCTTCCTTCACACCTTACCACCACATTACTAAAAGCCTATTTACAAGGTTGCTTTATCTAGTACATCAAGTCTGGCTTTCAACAAACAATTACAAGGCATACCAAAAGGCAAAAAACGGAGCTTGAAGAGACCGAAGAAGCGTCAGAATCAGAATAATGTGACTGTGACAGAAGTGTTGGAATTATCAAACCAGAAATTTTGAAAAACTAAGCTTAAGCTGTTAAGGTCTTTTAGTGGAAAACACAGGAGACATGCAAGAACAGATGGAAAATGTAAGTGAAGCGATGTAATAAAAAAGGAGTGCTGAGACCAAAAGCATTGTAACAAAGGGAAGAATGTCCTTATTGGACTAATTTGTAGACTGGACAAAGCTGAGAAAATAATGTCAGCTTGAGAATATTACAATAAAAAACTTCTAAGACTGAAAAGCAAAGAGGACAAAAAACCTGCAAAAAAAGCAGAACAAAATATTGAAGAACTATAGAACAACTACAAAAGGTACAACATACACAAAATAAAATTTCAGAAAGAGAAGAGAAAATGAAGAAGATAAATATATGAAACATAAATGAGTGAGGATTTTTAGCAAATTAATGTCAGACACCAAACTACAAATCAAGCATGTTTGAAAAACACCAAGCAGAAAAAAATGTCAGACATAGACTACATCTAGGTATAACATGTTCAAACATAAGAAAAAAAAAATCTTGAAAAGCCAGGAGGGGCTCAGTGGTGAGGGTGGAGGGTGGTGGGGGCTGGAAGCTTCCTTATAGAGAAGCAACAAAGATAAGAATTACATCCAACTTCTTCTCAGGAACCATGCAAGTAAAAAGAGAATGTAATAAAATATTTAAAATGTTGAGAGAAAAACCCACCAACCTAGAATTTTATAACCTGCAAGAATTTTTCAAAAGTAAAAGTAAAATACTTTCTCAAACAAAAATTGAGAGATTTATCGTTAGCAGAACACCTTTGAAGAATAATTAAAAGAAGTTATTTAAAGAGTATAACAATGACATAAAGCAGATACTTGGATCTACATAAAGAAAGGAAGAAAACTGGGGGAGAAATAAGTGAAGGTAACAAAACTTAATTGTCTTATTCTTAATTGATCTAAGACATAAGTTCAAAATAATAGCAACAACATATTGGGAGATAATACATATATATGTATATATGTAGTTATGCTTAAGTATAAATGAAATGAATGACAGCAATGATATAAGCACAAGAAGAGAGGAATTGGGAAGATTTTATTATTATAAGTCACTAGAATTACCCATGAAGCTGTGTAGTGTTGTTTAAAAACATATTTGAATTAGTTGTAAATGTATATTGCGAGTTGTAGGGCAAGCACCCAAAAAACGTAAAAACTATTGATATATGCCAAGAAAGGAGAGAAAATTGAATCACATAAAATGCTCAGTTCAAACCACATAAAGCAGAAAAAGTATGGAAGATAAAATAGAAACAAAGAACAAGGAAATCAAATGGAAAATAGTACAAATATGGAAGATATTAATCCAGCTATATCAATAATAACCTTAAGCATCAATGGTCTAAATATACAAATTACAAGACAGATTTAACAAATTACAAGTCAGAATGGATTACAAAATATACAAATTACAAGTCAGAATTGATTTAAAAAAATAAGACCCAGCAATATGTTCTTGAGAAGAACCCACTTTAAATATAAAAATCTAGTGAGATTAAAACTAAATGGGTGGAGAAAGGTATAAAATTCTAAGACTAAACAAAAGAAAGTAGAAGTAGCTATATTAATTTCATACAGAACCAACTTCACAGCAAGGAAACTTATCATGAATGAAAGAGGCATTACACAATGAGAAAGGGATCAAAAGTATTCAGGTTGGAAACAAGGAAATAAAACTGTCTTTGTTCACAGAGGACATTCTTGCTTATGTAGAAAACCTGAAGAAATTGACAAATAAACCTCTGGAACTAATAAGCATTTATAGCAAGGTAGCAGCATACAATATTAATATACATGTATCATCTCTTTTCTAAATACCAGCTATGAATAAGTGAAATTTGAAATTTAAAACCATACCATTATATTATCACACCCTCAAAATGAAATCCTGAGGTGTAAATCAAATAAAGTATGTGCAAGATGAATACAAAACACACTACAAAACTCTGATAAAATAAGTTATAAAGCTACATAAATGGAGATATACTACATTTTCATTGATAGAAAGATTTTCAATATTGTGATGACATCAGTTTTTCCCAAAATGATCTGTAGATTCAGTGTAATCCCAATCAAAATTGCAGCAAGTTATTTTGTGGATTCAAAAAAATTGATTCTAAAGTTTTTATATTTTATTTTTTATTTTAAATAAGAAGCCAAAGACCTAGAATAGCTAACAAGATATTCCAGAATAACAAACTTGTAGTACTGTACTACCTAACTTCAAGTCTTACTATACAGCTACATTAATCAAGACAATGTGGTACTGGCAAAAGAATAAAAATACCAATCAATGAACAGAATAGAGAGCCCAGAAAGAGACCCACATAAATATAGTCAACTGATCTGTGACAAAAGAACAAAGGCAATATAATGAAGAAAAGACAGTTTACCATCTGTACAGGAACAACTGAATATTTACATGTGAAAAAGAAATAATCACAAGTTTTGCATCCTTTACAAATACTAGCTCAAATAGATCACAGTTCTAAATGTAAAACACAAAATTATAAAACTTCCAGAAAATAACATAAAAGAAAGTCTAGGTGGTCTATGGTTTGTTGATTACATTTTAGATACAACACCAAAGGCATAATCTATAAAATAAATAATTTATAAGCTGGAAGTCACTAAAATTTAAAATGTTCTGTGAAAGATACTATGAGAGAATAAAAAGAATCCACAGACTAGTAGAAAATATTTGAAAATGCCATATCTAATAAAAGATTTGTATTCAAAGTGTAAAAAGCAGTCTTAAAACTCAACAATAACAAAAATGACCTCATTAAAAAATAGGCCAAAGGCCTTAAGAGCACCCCACCCAATAAGATCTACAGATGGCAAATAAGCATGTGAAAAGATGCTCCACAGCATATGAAATGCAAATTAAAACAACAGAGATACTTCTACATGTCTACTGGAATGGCCACAATTCAGAACATTGACAACAACAAATGCTGGTGAGGATATGGAACAACAGAAACTCTCATTCATTGCTGCTGGGAATGCAAAGTGGTACAGCCACTTTAGAAGACAGTTTGGCAGTTTCTTACAAAATGAAACATACTCTTAATATATGTTTTAGTAATCACACACTTTGATATTTACCCAAAGGAGTAGATAACATGTTCACACAAAAACCTGCACATAGATGGCCATTGTAGCTTTGTTCATAATTGCCAAACTGTGAAAGCAATCACTTGTCCTTTAGGAGGCAAATGAATAAATAAACTATTGTACATACAGACAATAAAATAGTATTCAGTGATAAAAATAAACTATCAAGCCATGAAAAGACATGAAGAATACTTAAACACATATTACTAAGTAAGAGAGGCTGATCTAAAAAAACTAGACCCTATGTGACTCCAACTGTATGACATTCTGGAAAAGGAAAAAATATGGAGACAATAAAAATATCAGTAGTTGCAATGAATTAGGGAGTAGCAACAGATGAATAGGTGGAGCACAGAGAATTATTAGAGCAGTGAAAATACTCTGTATGATGCTATAATGGTGGATACATGTTACTATGCATTTGCCCAAACCCGTATAATGTATAATACCAAGAGTGAACCCTGATAAAAACTACAAACTTTGGGTGATAATGATGTGTCAACAGAGGCTTAGGTTTATCAGTTGTAACAGATATACCACTGAAGTGTAGTTGTTGACAATGTAACAGTCTATGCATGTACGGATGTAAAGGGGTATGTGGAAAATCTCTGTACCTTGTGCTAAATTTTGTAGTGAACCTAAAACCCTTTTAAAAATACAGTCTATTTAAAAATGCAGAAACCACAAGTGAATATATTTAAAAATTTTATTCTAAGAATGATACAATTTACCATATAAAGGATAGTAACAAACTCAGTAGAAAAGATCCCAGTTAAAAAGTCAGGAAGGTTGATCCATTGACCTATCCTATAAATACACTTTGCTTCCAATTAGCTCTTTAGTTATTTAATTTTATGTATAAACAGGAATTACCAGACCTAGGAAAATCTATAAACTGTTACAAAAAACAAAAAACAAAAACAAAAACAAAAAAAAAAACAAACAACAATGAGGAGATTGAGAGGAAGCCAAGACAATGCAGGGAAAAAATTAAGAATGTCATATTAAAAACCCTCTGAATGATGGAATGTTGCACCTTTATGAAAGAAGAGGATGTTACAAAAAATAATCAAAGTACATAAAATATCTCTGCAAAGTAAAAAATAATTCCAAAATATTTAATAAAATGACAGCATGGTAAATTTGAGGTAACTTCAACAAGTAAGATCTATCTCCATAACAAAAAAGAAAAAAGTGGAAACTGTATCTAGAAAGTATAATGCCCAAGTAAATTATTCCTAATAAAAAAAATTTAAAAAGCTAAAAAAAGGAAAAAAATCCTAATTAAGAAAGAGGAAGAAGATAGGATAAATTTACTATAATTTTAATATAGCAGCATTTTCAGATTGAAAACCCCCAAAAGGTTATATGCACTATAAATAGAAACAACTAGTGGCAAGACATGTCATTGAAAAACTTCAGAACATTTGAACTAAATACAAAGTTTTAAAGTTCCAAGAAAGAAAAATAACAGGCTACATACAAGAGGAAGAAAATCATGATACACCATACATCTTATGATAAACATTGGGTGCCTGAAAACAATTTTACAATGTTTACCAAATCTGAGAAAAAGATGTTAATGTAGAATTGTGTACCCATATGGCTAAACTATTAAAAGCAGAAGATATATTTTCTCAAAAAAAAATAAGCAAAATGTTTAAGTTTTCAAAATGCAATTCAAAAAATAATTTTAAAAACTAGTAAATAAAATAAGGCAGTGAAAATTAATATAAGACCTAGGAAAGCAATTGACAAAGGGAAGAAAATGTACAGGAGTCCACTCTTGAGAAGATGTGCTCCACCATAGCAAGTGATTAAGCCAAAGGGATTAAAATAACAGCAACAATAATGAGATAGAACATTTCCAGAATAAAATTGGCCCAGAAGGGCACTTTGGGAGGCTGAGGTGGGCGGATCACAAGGTCAGGACATCGACACCATCTTGGCCAACATGTTGAAACCCCGTCTCTACTAAAAAAAAAAAAAAAAAAAAAAAAATTAGCCAGAGTGGTGGTGTATGCCTGTAGTCCGAGCTACTTGCAAGGCTGACGCAGGAGAATTGCTTGAATCTGGGAGGTAGAGGTTGCAGTGAGCCGAGACTGCACCACTGCACTCCAGCCTGGGCCACAGAGTGAGACTCCCATCTCAAAAAAAAAAAAAAAAAAGAAGGAACTGTTAATTGTATCAAAACATGAGATAAGAAAGGAAATCTCATTATAGATTTGCTGAGGCTTACCTGTGAAAAATATGTAAAGTCAAAATATTATAAATGCTGATTAATGAGTTAACAGAACTGTTTTGATATAACTGTGTTGAAAGGATGAAAGGAGAGAAAGTGTAGCAGAGATTTGAGAAAAACATTAAAAAAAAGAATTATCAATATCCAAAATAGGAAATCACTACATCTTGTAAAACACTAAAAATCATGAAATAGTACCATAAGAATCTGTTTAGAAATATGGAAAAAATACTGGAATAAATAACTAAAATTTTAGAGGAAAATGTAAGAGTGGAAGGAAAGAGTAAGGTAAGATACTATTTTTTAAATTCTAAGCCTTGCGATTCTTTTTTACTTTTTAAAGTTATGATCTTATAATAATTTGATAAAATAAAATTTAATTTTCTTGTCATAAAACGAAAGTTTGATAAAATTGAAAAACATATTGCAAACCAATACAAATGTCCAGCACATACAACAAGCAGATGTTTAAGGTCATTAGTACATTGTATTTATTGAGAAATAAAAATCACAATAAGAAAATGGAGAAAAGACCCAAAAAGTTTGTGAAAGAAAAGAAATGAAAACATAAAAATGTTCAATTTTAACAGTAAGTTAAGAACATTCTATACCATTGTTATCTATTAAAAAGTTTTTTTTTAAAAGGAGTCTATTTTACACAGTGGGTTACTCTGAAGGATAGAGTCTATATTGAATAACATTACTGAAAAACAATTTTCAGGATTTAAAAAATTCTCTTAATAATGTGTATATATTTTTAACATGGTCATTCTACTCCCAGAATGTATCCTAAGAAAATGATAAGAGCTGGATACTATTGTAAATAATGAAGGGTTTTTACATACTTTCTGGCTACAATGATCATGCTTGTAATCTTGGACTCTTAAAACTAAATAACCAGTGATGTGAATTGCTGAATATATTAGGAAACACTGTAAACAGTATATGAATGCTTAAACATGTTTATCTGTGAGAGACCTTCAGATAGTATTATTTTCCATATCATTTTGCTAAATTTCTGAAAGTCTGTCTCCCATACCTCTGTTTTCCACAGCAGTGCAATTTTTTTTCTGCTTTCAACACAACTTGCATTCTGTTAGAGCTCCATTAAAAACCCATTCTCCATGAGTCCAGATTTTCTATAGCTCCATGTCTGTAGAGAGAAAACCTCCAGGACCTTGTGGATGGAGAAGAAATAGCTAGCTTTAAAATATAATGGACCAATATGAATGGACTAAACCATTTTGTGTAAGGAATCCGGGTGAATTCCCTCAGGTTCAATTTGTGTGCCTCAGCCCTGCCTCCCAATAGACCTAGTGTGTGAAATGATAAATCTTTCTCTAGTTCTGCAGGAAGATTCTGCTTCCTTCATCTTCCCCTTGGTGGACACTTCAGTTTCAGCCTATATGCTTTTTAAATTGAGGTGATGTTATTTGAATAATAATTACAAAATTAGCATGAGGGAGGAGAGCTGAAAGTGAATTTTGTGGCATCCTTTAGGCTTATGTCTCTCCCTTGCCTCAGGATTAAGAGCGGTGTTGCTTCTTACCACACACAGCTTCTCTTCCACCCTACCACACTAATGGCCAGCTCCTTGCAAAGAGGACATCTCTGCATACTCACTAGGTAAGCTAGGCTTCTCTGACAGTCCATGGATTCACACCAGCTTCAGAGAAACTCTTGAGATTTAATCTTGCTATTTAAAGCAAGGCGCCATTGGACTTTCCAATCAGAATACCACCTACTTTGAAGTAGCCTTCTTTTAACAGTTTGAACTGCGTGGTTCTATATTTAAAAAAAAAAATAGATGGATAGCTGGCTTGGGAATATATAAGAGGTATGTTCTATAGGATGGTAATACATAGGGTTATGATTTGGGGAGTGTAGCAGACTGCCAGTGCTGCACCCAGTTCCCTTTGAGCCAGGTTTTGATCACTTTAGTGCATCCTCCAGGTTGGTTGTGCTTTCCCTCCCAAAAGCCAGCACCTATGACTCGTTGTCAGTGGACTGCCATCAGGCTGCTATAGCCTGTTTTGCCTAAATGGGTAGAGATTGAGAAGTGCCTAGGGATTTCATTCCCCTGAGCTGGCCCCTAGCCAATGACTGCTGACGCAGGTGTATGAAAGCACAATTCCCTTGCATTGTGTCAGTATAACTGATGCACACCCTACACTTCTCAGTTGTCCTATGGGATAGGGCTGCAGCTATTCCTCATGGAATTCTGACTGAGATTGCACCATTGATTGCCTTACTGTGCTTCCCTGTACTTCTCCCTAACTCTCTAATGTTCATGGTTGCACTCCTTAATACATTGCTTGCATAAAGATCTCAAGTGCTGGTTCTCAAGAACTTCACCCGAGATGTAAGGAATTTATTTAGTTTACTTTCTTATTTCATATAATAAAAGAGCATATGTTAATTTTAAAGTGAAATTGTACTTCTGCATCAACTTCTTTTATAAGTGAAAGCACTTCTAATGATATAATACCTACCGGGTTTTGAGAGGAAATGGTTTCATTGCAAAGCTCCAACAATAGGGAAGGCAACAAAAAGACATTCTCAGATGTATAAGTATTTAGAAAATATGGCATCTGTATATTATTCTTTGAAATTTTTCCTGATGTCATAACCTTTTCTCCTATGAAATAGAATAAATAGAATTTGGCCAGGCGCGGTGGCTAATTCCTATAATCCCAGCGCTTTGGGAGGCCAAGGCAGGCGGATCACCAGGATTTCGAGACTAGCCTGGCCAACATGGTGAAAACCCCGCCTCCACTAAAAATACAAAAATTAAGAGTGTGGTGGCACATGCCTGTAATCCTAGCTACTCGGGAGGCTGAGGCACGCGAATAGCTTGAACCCAGGAGGTGGAGGTTGCAGTGAGCCAATATTGTGCCACGGCACTCCAGCCTGGGCAACAGAATGAGACACTGTCTCAAAAAAAAATTTTTTTTTTGAATTCAAGAATATCAAGAATAGGGAATCTGTAGTAGGTTTTTTTTTTTTTTTTGAGACGGAGTCTGGCTTTGTCGCCCAGGCTGGAGTGTAGTGGCGTGATCTCGGCTCACTGCAAGCTCTGCCTCCCGGGTTCACGCCATTCTTCTGCCTCAGCCTCCCGAGTAGCTGGGACTACAGGCGCCCACCACTACGCCCGGCTAATTTTTTGTGTTTTTAGTAGAGACGGGGTTTCACCGTGTTAGCCAGGATGGTCTTGATCTCCTGACCTCGTGATCCGCCTGCCTCGGCCTCCCAAAGTGCTGGGATTACAGGCGTAAGACACCGCACCCGGCCTGTAGTAGGTATGTATTAGAAACTTATTCATCAAGCAGATTGAAAAGAAGAAAACAGAATGTTCTGGTCATTCAGTACATTTTATTATTGAATGCCACAATATACCTGGCAGGCACTGCTACATCAGGAATACAATGGTGAGCAAATAAACATAGGTCCTACTCTCATGAATCTTACGTTTTAGTGAAGGAGATAAACATTAATTATAAGAATAAATATTAAATTATACCTGTCCTAGACACTGTAATATAAAATTTGGCCTAATAAATTCAAGGACAAATACAAATTCCTCACAATTCCCTTTACCTTCTATGCTAGTTACTTATAGCTGATATCTACAAAACTACCCAAGAATTCTGACACAATACCTTGTTGCTCATCAAAGGAGGGTTATACTGACATTCATTATAATGCTACGTGAGCTGTTTTTCCGTCCCCAGAAATTGACGAACACTGATCTTAAAGAAATCATTACCACCAATCACCAGATCCAATAATCTCTGTTCACAAGCCTTCAGTATTTCACACCACTGACTCCTTACTTGAGAATTTTTTCTCTTTTCACTTCACTTGTACTGTGCTCTTCCCATTTTTCTTTGAGCTTCCTGACTGAATCTTCTTCTTTCCCTCTGGGTGTTTCCCAAGGACTTCCACTCTTCCTCTTGCTACGTTCTCGCTTAGCAATATTATGACTTCAAGTGGCATCTCCAAGAAAGAATTCCTATCTTCCCAAGCTGTCTGCAGCCCTCACCTCTCTCCAGTGTTTCATCTAGAAGCCTGTGTGGATATCAAATATAGAAATTTACAACCTGTATTGTTGAAGTCCACCATTGCTATTAAAAATTTTACTTTTTTTCCAGTAACATTTCCTCAAAATTGTTATTGCAATGTTCGTTCTTTCTTATATATTTTTTTCTTATTTTTTTGTAATTATCTGTCATAGACTTTGTCCTTAATACTACATTGTATCTTATTTCTGCGTGTGTATACATATCACACACACAGAAATAAGATACAACCTATTATATATGTTTGTGTGTGTGTATTTATACACATCCAAACACATTAACATATATATATGTTAATAATATATGTAAGTTTTATATATATATATATAAAACTTAGGACAGTATCTTACACATATGAAGAATATAAACATGTTGAATGAATGAAAGAAATTGAATGTGCAGATTCACCAGGTCATTTGCTTATTGTACATCAACATGATTCCATATCAAGAAAGAAATCATGAGTAATCAGTTCAAAAAGCATTTACAATGCACACATGCATGTCAGGAACAAAACTCTTTGAGAACCCAGACATGAATAAGTCATAGGCCTTGCCCTTGAGGAGCTCACAGTCGAAGAAAAGATAACAGGTCTGTAATGTACACCCATAGTGGATTTGCTTCAAGAGGAAAATTATTTTTCTATTACAAGAGTCACTTTCACTAGCAGTAAAGTCCTGCCTTAATTTAAATCCTCAGCAGAATACCCATTACATAAATGACAACTTGGGGAAGTATTTCACTTTGGAGTGTATGCCTGGATTTTGAATTTCAGCTTCCCCTAAGCCCAGTTCTGTGGATGATAGTGGATTGATTCTCACATCAAAAGGAACACAAAGCTGTACATACTTAACCTTTGTAACCAGCTACTGCTGGAGAAATAATAAGAAAGTCTTAGGAGGAAAAAGAGTTGCTTGAAATTCTATAGTTCTTTTAATCTTGTGAAGAATGAGATATAAATCAATAAATAACAATAACATCAAGAGGTGCAATTACATTTTCTGTCCACTTAAAAACATTGGAAAGAGGTGGATGGTTCCAACAGCTTTCTTCCTTTAAAAGTAATAACAGACTAAATCTTTGCTTCTGGAACTAGGACATAAGTCTGATCTGGGTTAATATCCTTTCACTGGGCTAGAAACATTCCAACAAAAATAAATTGAAAAATAAGACTATGTCAAGGATTTGTTTTCTAAACTTTCTCAAATTAAGAAACATTTACCTTTTAAAAATAATGTCCCACATAGCTCCGCCAAGTAGGTATTTATTCAAGAATTGTACGAATATTTAGAATATTAGCGGTCTAATATATATATATAATAGTTAGAATATTAGAAGTGACTCATTTCAAGTGAGGAAAAAATGAGTTACCCAAATCAATATAGCTACCTTTTGGTATTATCCTATTATGACTTTGACCTAAGTACAAAATATTCTGCTAAGAATTTGACCAAATTCGGCCCAAGGTCAATCAATGTTGTCTTTTTTGTAGTTAATGCATTTCCCTCTAGGGCAAAGATATTTTGTTTCCTTAATCTAGAATTGTTGGATTCTTTCCTTTGATTGGTTTGATTAAAAAGGTAATGAGATTTACTTTTATGAAACAAGGCTCTGTCATAATGTTTAATTATAGGTATAAAATAATTTTTCTAAATATTCAAATGATATTTATTGGATTTGTACTTACAGTTCATCAATATGTTTTCTTCTTTCTTTCCTGTTATTTCACTTAGTTTCTGGATTTTTAAACTGGAGTTTTGAGAGGTAGGACCCAAGGAGACTTTGCTAGAAGACTATTTATTTCCCTGGATGTAGGTTTTCATATTAGTATAAATCCTGACACCCAAATCATAACAACCCAGGAGGAAGAAAGAGTTCATCAGCAGATTAAGTGGAATGAGTTGTAATAAATAAATATAGTTAGAATTACATCAGTGACTGATGGAAACTTTGTTTAAATTATTAAAAATCTGAGCAGAGCAGATACAATGGAGAATACCCTGCGGTGGCTGCCAGGACTTGTTTTTTATTTTATTTAATTTTTAAATCTGGTATTAACATGTTGCTGATCCTCTCTTTTCATAATCTGCTTTATCTCAGGAACTGATTTTCTCAGCTATTATAAGCAAATCAGACCCAGAATTCCCAGGTTCTTTTACTTACAGGTTCATTCATCGAGTAGAGAGAATCCCAGATGAATGTTCCACTTGGTAAATGGTCCTTTTAAAGAGAAATAAACAGATGATGGCAGCAACTTAACACCAGCGGACAGAAAAATTAAGGACCAGTGTTCCCTGGGCTGACCTTCTCTTCTATACCCCATGGGTCTGAGGTTTGGGCTGGAATCAACTATGTGACTTAGAAACCATTGCTCTTTCTTCCTCTCTCTTCTCTCTTCTCTCTCTCTCTCGCACACGTGCCTTATTATAAAATAAAACTCATACAGAAAGCCACCATAACAAATGAAGTGACTTCTTATGAAGCAAACACTCTTATAACCACCACCCAGCTAAAAGAATAGAACTCGTAAGCTACCACAGAATTCTTTCATATAGTGCCCCCTTGCAATCACCTAGTCCCTTCCTATCTCCAGATGTAACCACCCTCTTAAGGTTCAACGCAGTATTGCCTGTAATTGCATAATAAATAAATAAGGTAAAAGGGGGAAATTGGTAATAAGGCATAGATATTCAGTGGAATGTTACAGAACATTACTAAAGACTGAGACTGAATCATTCAGGCAATCCTTCATTCATAAATGTACACACACAGTCCTGGCCTCTGGGGGTATGGTGATGAACAACAACAAAACATAAAACAGATTCATGCCCTTTTAGAGCTGACATGGAAATGAGAGAGGCAGACAAGAAACAGGCAAACAAAAGTAATTAAAATTAAAATAGTACAATTGCAGTTATTGGGCAATAACTTCAAGCAAATTAAAACAAGACGAGGAGATGGAGAAGATATAAGTGTGTTGTCCAAGGAAAGGCTTTCAGAGCCATGAGCATTTGAGCCGAGTGGAGTGAGGTTGGGGAATACAATTCCAATCAGAATGAACAGCAAGCTAAAAGAAATAATGGAGTAAGAGCAAGGAGGCCAGAGTGGTAGAATAGTGAGAGAGAAAGTCATGAGAAGGAAAGTGCAGATCATGTAAGGGCCTTGGAAGCCACAGACAGTAAAGGAGTCTTATTTCTGTTTCATTGGGAAATCACCGAAAAGTTTTGAGCAAGAAAGTAACCATCATTTTTTTTTTTTTTTTTTTTTTTTTTGAGACACAGTCTCGCTCTGTCACCCAGGTTGGAGTGCAGTGGCGCGATCTCAGCTCACTGCAAGCTCCGCCTCCCAGGTTCACGCCATTCTCCTGCCTCAGCCTCCGAGTAGCTGGGACTACAGGCACCCGCCACTACGCCTGGCTAATTTTTTTGTATTTTTAGTAGGGATGGAGTTTTGCCATGTTAGCCAGGATGGTCTCGATCTCCTGACCTCATGATCTGCCCGCCTCGGCCTCCCAAAGTGCTGGGATTACAGGCGTGAGCCACCCCACCCGGCCCATCATATGTACGTTTTTAAAGATCATATTGGCAGCTAGGAGGAGTAATAGGAGAGTCCTTGCTGTAAGATTGAAGAAAGACGATGCTGGAAGAAAATTCTGTCTAAAATGATAAAAAGTCTCCATGGCATAGTGTTGATTTTTTAAAAAAGAAAAACATTTCTCACTGTGATCCTAGTTATGTAAATATAGCAAAATTAGTACTTTCAACCACATAATATAAACTGTATATGTGCGTGAATGTGTCTATGTAAATGCCTATTTTAAAAGCTCTCAGGAGAGACATGGAAGGCAACATGCCCAACAGACAAGAGAGTTAATACGGGGGTACAGGGTGGGCTTGACTTTGGGTGTGGATGAACTACTCTTGCATTAGTTGTTTCTATTTTTATTTTTGCAACGATAATTTCACATCTCAAATCTGAATTATAAAAATTATAAAGCTGAATCAAACAGTTGGAGAGTTCTTTACATAAAAATTAGAAAGATTGCTTTTTAACTGCTACCTTAAAAAACGATAATTTTTTTTAAAAAATCAGTGATTCTGGAGACATGAATACAATCTAACAATTTTAAGTTTACAAATTTACTGCTGAATCATTTTGCTACAAAAATAACTTGGGAAAGTTTATATATACATTTACATGGAACATGAATAGAACATGGAAAAAGTGTGGGAACAAGTATGGGTTTAATACAGTTCATGCAGAAATTTTGATCTAAAATTGCGAATGAAGAATAGCAGAGAGGCAAAAGCTAGTTTTAAAAGCGTAGGATTAGGAAGAAGGAGAATCCTGACATGGAATCCCTGCTCCTTCATATTCTAAAGGACTGATCCAGGAAAAGTCACTAAACTCTCTAAACTTCCATATCCCTCTGCTAAAATGTAGCTAACATTTCTACCTGATAAAATTATTATAAGAATAAAAGGAAGGAGAGAGACAGGCAGTGCAAAAGATTGTTATTTAAAACCATGACTACAGCAGCTTCTACTTCCTTAGGGAGTGGTGTCATTTCTCTCTGGAGAAAATAACTTCTGAATAGCTTCTGAATAGCAAAACACAATGAGGGGCATTTGGCTCTGACATTATAGTTCTCAAGGCATGATTAAAAAGAGAATCTATGAAATAGAGGATTAAATTGTCCTACACAATAAATTATAATTTTCAAGTTTCCAGGAATGGAAAGAAGAAACCTAGTAGGATGAGTAAAGTGGGGCCTCTGTAGGCTTTCAGTCAGGGAAAATATCTTAAGGCCTTATTCAGAAAACAGCTGCTAATAATAATCAGTCTTAATCTGTTCACTGGTTGTACTACAATATGACATCCTCATGCCCAGAATCCAGAAATTTCAGTCAAGAATTATTCCAGATAAAGCCTTCAATTCATGGGACTCTGGTGAATGAATGCTTGGGAAGGTGTCTTTGGAGGGATAAATAGTAAACAACATGTAAAAATCTACGAGAAACTCCAGATAAATTTGGGGCTTCCTACTATAGGCATTCAAAAGTTTCTCACCAATGTTGGAGATCCACCAGGTAGCATCTGGGCTGCATCTGGGTTGTTAATGTAATGCAGGTAAAGAGTGGTCCACAATGCCAGGAACAGAACAAGTCCTCAACGAATATTAGTTCCGAATGACCTACAGAGTAGTGCTTGAAAATGCAGCCTCATTGATTGGCTTCATAATCATAGTTTGGCCAGTAAGGTTGTTGCAGGACTTTCTCCTCAGTTCAGCTAAAAACTGGGTTCTTGTCACATGACCAGGAGGATGGAAACATAGAAGGATGAGAAAAATTGAATTTATTGGGTAAAAAAGGAAAAAGAGAAAAACTTTTAGCAGAGCAAGGGGGAAGCTGGTTGGAGGTTCTCCAGTGAGCCCTTTTTACTTGGCTGTCTCATTCCCCCCTCTAAAGAAGTACACCTAACTGCCTTTAGAAGGATAAGGATAAAGATAAGGCTAAGGCTAAGGTTAAGGCTAAGGCTAAGGCTAAGGCTAAGGCTAAGGCTAAGGATAAGGTTAAGGCTAAGGCTAAGGCTAAGGCTAAGGCTAAGGTTAAGGCTAAGGCTGAAGACCAATCTTAACTACTTCCTGCTGACAGGGGACGCTGTTTTGGGGAAAAGGCAGTCAGAGCTCCCTCAGAGGCCTAGCTAAGGGTCCTCAACAGAAGGGGCCATCATCCAAGGCCCAGCTGCATGACTATTTGGATTTTGATGGCCTGAGGCAAGAAGAGACAAACTGAGTTATTAGAAAACAAGTATCAAAACAAAACAAGGGGTGTGGGTATAAGGACAGCTCACAAATCCTGAGGCCTTTACCAGTTTACACTGGTAAAAGAGGGAGGCCAAAAGCCAAAATGGTAAAAAAAAAAAAAGAACTTTTACACTTTTTCTGGCATGTCAGGCTTCTGGGTTCCCTTCCCCTGAGCTCAATCCTAAGCCAACTGGTTTAAGGTTTGGGAAATTAACTTTTTCCAGTTTGGAGGATGCATCCAAGGGGAGTGTCCAATAGTATGGAGACACAATTACCTATCAGCAAAGAGAGGACAGAGGAGAAGAAAAGAAAAAAGAAGGTGTTTTTTTCAAAGGAGTCCCAGGGTTTCAGGATGCAGTTGAAAGGCAAACAGACTGAAGATGGATGGCTACTCTCTAGAAGGAAGACAGCAAGCATACCTAGTTCCCTTCTCTTCCTAGCAGATACCTTGGGTACGTGAGGGAGGGAAAGTGAGGTGTTCCTGTTACTTTCCTCTGTCCTTGTATCCCCGATTCCTGGTGACCGGGACAGGGTACCACCCATGGGTGCCAAAGTGGCTTGCACCCATGAAGCAGGGAGGGCCTAGAAAATAGGAATTATCCACTCTCCCCTATGCCTCTACCCCCACTACTCTCAGTAGTCTCAGAGCTCCCTAGACCTCATTTATGCCATAGATACTAGCGTGAACTTTATCCATGAAATGTGAGGCTTGGCTTAATCGTCAGGAATTAGCCATGCTTACTGCACTGGGCCTTTTAAACTTTGTTATTGTCTGCCTCTGGATCCCTTAGATCCAGTTTTCTTTCCTAGGGCTTTGACTCAAAGCTTGGAATTGAGTTTGGGACTAAAATGTGTCTCGGGCAGGGGCGGGTTGGGGTTGCATAGACTCCTTATCATACGCTGAATGGTGAGACTGTGGAATTGAGTCCTCCCCCAACAAGGGAGAGAAAAGGATGTCTTGTGACATATCAAGATAACTGGTGGCTGGCTATAGTTATGCTTTCTAGGATTTGGGTGCATGGTGCTTGCCTTTGGTTAGCTCCCTTGGTCTTACTTTCACAAAAAAGAAACCTCTAGGTGATGGACACCCTATTTATTCTCATCACCTGGCAAGATTTGCAGGACAATTGCTCAGAACCAGAATACTGATCCGTATTTCTACATTATTCATCCCTTTTGCTCTTTCTGAGCTGCAGCCGGAGATTGCTGGTTGGTTAACAGGAACCAGCAGGGTTAGTATAAATTTAGGCAAAAATTTAAAAACAACGAATGAGTTTGGAATTTAATGACAAATATATGATAAGTTTTGAAACATAATTTCTCTCTCTCCAGTCCTCATTTTTGTTAAAAAAAAAAGTATTTTGTTAAAAGATCATGATAGGACTGAGTTGTTTGCAAAATAGACTTTAGTCTTATACTTGGCCTGATTATTTGCATAAAATGCAGCAAGAATAACTATTTCTACATAAGCCTTTTAGATTGGCTTTGATGGAAATCTGTTCCACAAGGAATCTCAGATAAGACCTTTTTAAGCTGAGCCCAGCCATGAGTCGGGTTTGTATCTTCAAACACCTGTGAGATGGGTGATCGTCTCCTCTTAAGGGCCCAAAATGAACTTGGAGTTCCTGGGCCTGTTAGAAAGTGACATTTTTTACTAGCCGCAGGTCAAGAACCTTGAATAAGGACCATGTAGACAAGGTTATGAGGCCAGGTATCCCCCCACCAGGGGCTTTTATTGGCTCTGCAAGTTGCGCTTGACTCCTTAAAGGGAAGCATACCCTTCCAATCAAAACCTTGGTAAAACAAGTGTTTCTCGAATTGTGTCCTGTTGCAAAAGAAAATAGATTCTTATTGCACTGATGCAAACTACTATATTGCCATAAGTTAAGAATACTCACAATGTCAATACCATATGTTGCCTTTGGGCAATGTACTAAACAACCAGGGTCTCAGTTTCCTTACCGATGACATATGGATACTAATTTAACTTATATTTTTTGCAAGGATTAAATAAGTTAACATAATGAAGTAATGTATATGTTAATTAGCTTGATTTAGCCATTCCATCATATATATATATATGTTTCAAAACATATTGTATATAATAAACATAGACAATTTTGTCATTTTGTTAAACAATTACAAACAAAAGCCTAGAGAGAAAAATAATTTACATACATAATGTGTTTAGAACATGCCATAATTGTTGAAGTAAACATTAAATATTATTATTAAATATTTATTTTCTATATCTATTGCACTGCAAATAGTTTTAGAACATTGCATTGCGATGGAGACAGTGAGGCATTTTGGAAAGAGCAGTAGCCTCAGGAGATCAAAAGTCAAGTCCCGCAAATGCCATTGACTTACTGTGGGATGCTGAGCCCAGTAGATTTTGAGGCTAAATTGCTTCATCTATAAAGCATACACTTTGAACCAGAAGATCCCAATATGTTATTTCTATTCTATAAAATTTTGAATATCTGATTCTATTTAAATATATTCATTATCAAGTTTCATATGCATTTTATTAAAATATCTTATATAAAAAGACAGTTAATCTTGTTTTTCCATCCTTTTGACAGAATTCTACAAAGGTCCATAAATGTGAAAAGAGGATTTTTATCCAAGTCATCTGTCTTTATGGAAATACCTTTGCCTTTGTGAGTCTTAGGTTGCTCGTTCATAAAAAATAAAAGGTTGTTTCAGAAGAATGGGAAGGTCCTTTCTCAACTCGACATGAGAGGCAGACTATGAATAAGGTATGGGGCACCACTGGGCTTTGGGGGGAACCACAGTGGCAAATCATAGTTGTTGGAGACCAATGAGAAAGCCAGAGGCTCTAGGAATTGGGAGGAAAAAAATTGCTTATTGAAAGAAGGTAGCAAAAGAAAGGAAAGGATCAGGGCTTGAGTGAATCAGAAGACAACTCCTCAATTTTTCCCCATGACTAATGAATGGAAAAGTAATTTCCATGTGTCTTGAAGAATATTACTTTTCACAAAACGTATCAGGCAAGAGATGAGAGTGCCTTAAAGTACGGGCAGTAGCAATAAAGAAAAATGGGTGTAAATACAATAGCTTTGTAAGTGAAATTGACAGGACTTAGCAGAGTGGGAGTGAGGGAAAAAAGATGTAGTGGATTAGGAGTGCAGGATAAAGGAGAAACTGGGGTGTTTCTAAGTTTCTGACTTAGGCAACAGAATGCTTGTAGATGACATTTAACTACATGGGAAAGACTAGAAAAAGAATAAGCATGAAGAAGAAAATAGGAAAATTAAAGTTTCTGTTTAGGACCACTTAATTTGAGATGCAGGGGTTACTTCCAAATAAAAAAATCAAATAGTTCAATAAGAAAATCTGGCACACAGAGGCAGATTTGAGGTAAAAATATCCTTCTTGTTGTGGTCCACATATACATGACATTTTAAAGCCTTGAAAATGTATGAAAAAAATAAAGAGAAGAGGATCTACCATCAAACCCAGGACACCAGAATTTAAAGTGGGAAAGAACAAGGAGTTTATTAAGATGAGTGAAGAAGAATGGCAAAAAAGGTAGGGGATCACTTTAAGGAGGTTAGAGTATTCAGTTCTACGAAATACAGTTGTTGTTTTTACTAAAACTAACTAGTAATAGTGCTCTCTGGACCATTCCTAGCCTTCTCATAATGCTAACTTACTTGCAACTCATGGAGCCCTCTAGTCCATTATGGCTTATAGAACCTCACTTGGTAGCCCTGGGTTGCTCTTTATTTGGATCCAGAGACTAAGGATAGCATTTAGGCAAATTGAGTTGGGAGAATCTCAACTCAATTTCTATGACATAGCAATTGGGTTGATAAAGAAGGGACATTGTTCATTCTACCTAGGGCAGTATAGCAGAAGGACATGAACCAAGGCTGCAGCTAAGAGCAATATTTGTGCTAACCCTGAAGGGAAATTGACTGTGAAGACAGCTAAGTGGTGCCGAGCTCAAACTATTAACCAGTGCTTCCAAAGCCTGTCTCATGCCTTAAATTTTTTTCTAAAATTTTTGTGATTCCTAAATAATCTGGCTTTGACATAGCCTCGCAGATCCCAGAACCACTTTCTCTTTTGACCAAACTCAGAGACAAGCACTCTTGACCCAAGGAGAGACTCACATGACTGGTCTCTGGTAAGACAGGGCCTGAGAGGTGGAAGTAACCATGGGACCTTTATTTAGAGAAGGAAGAGTTCCCCGATTCAGTAGATCGCTTCTACTGGAGCCCAGATGGGTCTTTCTAGCACAATTTATAACCTAGAAGGCCCCAAGAAAATATTATGTTTTAGTTAATAGATTTCAGATAGCGTATAATATTTATTGTTATTTCAGAGTTCAAGGTACACTGTTTTATGTCTTTGGCTTGCATTTTCTTGTTTTATTATTATAACAATCCTATGATGTAGAATGTAGAACATTATGAGAAGAATCAGAAACTTAAGGATTGTGCCAAGTCTGAAGAATCACAAGAGCAGTGAGCTGAGCAGGGTATGGCAGGCAGCAGGCCTGGGGATGAATGCAGTGCAGGAAGACTGGCAGCTGGCCATGAGCCCAGGCCGTAAAGATACAAGCTGCATAGTTATTCTCTTTTATTTGGCTACTATCAATTTTTCTTGTCAATCTACACCCTGACTTCCCTTTTGAATAAATGACCCTAATGCATTGGAATCAGTCTGAAAGTCAACAATTTGTGGGGCTTTGTTCTAAAAAAAAAAAAAAAAAAAATGGGGTGAGCATGTGAACAAATTATGTCAGTTGAAGTTTTTTCCCCTGGGATTTGAAACTTAGAGGAACAAAAAGACTGAAATATCTGGGGTCCACTCTGTTTCTGTGATTGTGTCCTGACCCATTGGGAGTTTCTGCACTGCTTCTTTAACATTTTGTCAATTCAATGAGCCCCTAATATCCTTATGGGAGATTTCATTTAGTTTAAATTCATTAAAGGTAAGTTTCTATTACTGGGAACCGAGGATCCTAGACTGGTTCAGTGGACAAATGCCATCAAAAGTTAAATGAGAAAGTTAGAAGGGGAATGTCAACACATATTCTTGAGACTGAAAGGGTATTGAGGATGAATACATTGGGATGACAGTAAGATATCACATAACAAGTTGCCAAGTATGTCTGTGAGGTGGCTCAGGTAGGTTGCTGATGAATAAAAGAATGGCTAAACTTCTTTTATCTGAGTCTCATACTACTAGGAAGTTCCCATAACTGTGAAGGCTGTGAATGCAACTTTTGATAGCTGATTCCATGCAATGCCATAAAAGTTACTGGAAAAATTGCTCATAATTATGCAATATACATCTCAGAAAATCGTCCCCTGCTGTTAAGCTCAATAGGACCTCATGGAGTCATCTGTTCCAATCTCATCTCTTGAGAAAAAAATTGAAATAGACTTCCCAAGCTACCACAAGGAATTCATTATTTTTCTCCATAAGAAAGTATATATTTTTCTCAAATAAACATAGTAGCTAAAAGTAACTAGCCAATCTTGTGAACTGTGATTCAGGATTTGGAAGAGTGCTAGTGCTAATACCCTGGGAGTCAAGACAACAACTGGCCATTTTAGGATATGATACAGAAATCACAAATGGAAATGCTGGTCTCTCTATAGCCTCCTTTCCATTCCCACATTCCTTGCTAATTATTCCTTGTTCTCTGTTCCTACAAGTTATATATAAACATAAGAGATATAGCTCCAAATTTTAAGTGTAAGAAATGTCTCTTTTTATTTCTTCTAATTATATTTACTCTTTACAGAGCCCCCTCTCTTCTGAATGACTGGCTATTCAGTCTTAGTTATTATGAAGGCCTCGCTCCTTCTACATTGAAATATATGAGAAACTGGAACTTATATATTAGCAGAAGAGAAAAGAAAAGCCGTGATCCTGGACTGGTGTAGTCTCAACCATCTGTCCCTTTAGCACCATTAATTGGTCCACAAAACTGACCAAAGACACCATATCACATCTATCCTTCTGTCATCCCACCATCTAGAGCACCAGGTATCAGGAGCATACCTCACTACAGTTCCCATCTCCGGGCTCAGCACTTTTAAGAAGCTCACATTTTATGTTCAGACATTTCAACCTCTCCTGCTCAAAAACTTTGCTACATTCCCTCTCTCTGCCCCAGACAACCCAAATCTAATACAATCCCCTTCCATCAGACTTTAGATCCACAATGATGACTTCTTTCTTGTAGGTGGATATAGAAAGGAAATGCTAACACCACTTGGATTTTTTTTTTCAGAATAACATGCTCTATTAAATAACCAATATAACAATATAATATATATGCCATTGTGTTATAATTATTTTGTGTTTGTCTTTAACTGTAAAATTCTTGAGGATATGAAAATTTTTATCTACCTTTATACATCTAACCCCCAGTTCCTGGACTTATTGAGTTTTTTATACATGCTAGTTAAATAGAACATCACAAAAATTCACTATGTAGGCCCATGTTAATTTTTTTGCCCAGTTCTGAGAATAGATTTTGTGTGAGGTCATGAAAATGCATTGATGAGTATACAGCATCCTCAAACCAAGATTTTCAAGTGCTTTTTAACAATTAAATTCTGAGGAACAATTTAAAGCTTGCATAGTTTTCTGTCAAATACTTTCTAAAGACAGCTGGTGCTCATTGGGGTTCATTGGCTTCATTATGAGTTCATTTCTTTGTCTTCAATGTTGGATATTGTATTAGCTAGTTCTTGCACTGCTATACAGAAATACCTGAGACTGGGTAATTTATTAAAGAAAAGAGGTTTAATTGGCTCATGGTTCCACAGGCTATACAGGAAGTATAATGGCTTCTAGGGAGACCTTAGGAAACCTTCAATCATGGTGGAAGGTGAAGGGGAAGCAGGCACATCTTACATGGCCAGAGCAGGAAGAAGGGAGGGTGGTGTATTACATACTTTTAAATAACCAGATATTGTGAGAACTCTATCACGAGAACAGCACTAGTGGGATGGTGCTAAACTAATAGACCCAATCACCTCCCACCAGGTCCCACCTCCAGCATTGGGGATTACATTTCAACATGAGATTTGGGTGGAGACATAGATCCAAACCATATCAGATGTATTGGCTGAAATAAAAAGGAGGGAAAGGGAAGCACATGTTAAACAGAGTGAGAAAGCAGCAGAGGCCTCATCAGATTGTTAAATGATAGGTTTTGCCTTCAGCCTTGACCATGCTAGGCTTTATTGTTCTAAGTGAAATTATGGGCATATGATAGCATTTAAATCATGACTAAGGTTCTAAGATCAGTTCAATCAATGCAGGGCATCCAACGAGTTTATCATGTATATAATGCCTCCTTTTCTCTCTCTGTAAAATGGGTTTTCTAAATTGCTATCCCAATGAAACTGAGTAAGAAATATCTTCAGATTTTCCACATGCTGAACGG
Source organism: Pan troglodytes (assembly GCF_028858775.2). NCBI lineage: Eukaryota > Metazoa > Chordata > Mammalia > Primates > Hominidae > Pan > Pan troglodytes. Next base: position 39,575,639 of record NC_086015.1, read on the forward strand.
CACATGGATCATACTAGAAGTTTAATCCAAGCAGGGATTTGGCTTGCCCAAGTTAGAATTTAATAAAATTAAGCCTGGAGCTTCTTGTATTTCTATCCACTCAGATCCCTGAGGCCTTGCCAATGTGTTACTGCTGCTCAGAACTAACTCTCCACCTTTGTCTTCAACTCCTTATAATAAATCCTTTCAATCCTGAACCATTCAGGCACACCCTCTTCCTCCACCTCTGTGAAGTGTTTCCTGTCAGATTCTTTTTTCCCAGTCCTTATTAGTCATTAGTCGGCATTACTTATCACTGTTGATTATAGCAATGCTTATTGCTGACTATAGAAGAAAATTGTGTGTCTTCAAGATGACAGCATCTAACCTTAAAGAGGGATCACTGGTGAAAATTCTTGTCTGTAAGTTGTGGACAATAGCGAAGGTACCGGGTGATTAGACTGGACATTTTGGGGGATAGTAGGGAGAAAGGTTACAATTTATTTCTAGAAAACATTTCGGTGTTCTTCCCAGTGATTAGAAAATGCTTAAAATCATATTTGATTTGAATAAAAGACACTGCATACTTAGAGAAACACAAAGGATTAAATATCTCACAGTTTACTTTTCAGAGGACATCTCATTAATTATCTAATTTGATTCTTACTAACAGAGTACCTCATAAATTAGCCAGGACTAATCATTAAGCATAATTTTCAAGGTGAGGAAACTGCATCATAAAGGAAAAAAAGAAAAGAAAAAGAAGGTACCATTTTTATTATCTCTCTGCCATTGCTTTATTGGGGACTGGCACTGTGAGAGTTAAAGCCTTAAATAATGCATGTGAAGGCTGCAGGCCTGGCATACCTACACCTACCATGGGATGTGCAATCCACGGGATAACTGAGCTACACCTAAATTTAAACATCTTGAGACTCAGGGAGTCTCATAAATGTTTTGTAAGTGGTCAATGTTAGTTGCAACATAAAATGCTTACCTTTATTAAGTTCTTCAACCCAGATCAACTTGAAAATAGAAACTGATTAAAGAAAATTACAGTGCCTTGTTTGGCCTTATCACCTCCGATTTAGAATAATTACTTAATAAACATTATTAATTTATTCCTTCATTTAGCCAACAATTATTGAGCTCTGCTGATTTCCAGCTACTATTTCAGCTGCTGGTGGTTCAGTAATAGACAATATAGGCAAGATTTGTACTCTCTTAACACATATGTTCTAGCGGGTGACAAGTAATTGAAGATATTAGGCATTAATTATGGCCTGATGGCTTCAAGGAAAGAAGAAACAGGTAGTAAATCACCGGCCCAGGGATAAAATTGCTATTCTGTTGTGACACTTAATCCAGTATGAGTACCAGCTTTACCCAATTAGAGAAGGTTTGACTGTGACAGGGGAAGGTGGCCTGAGCACAGTTGAGCACAGCTGGGAGGAAAGTGGGGACAATATGGTTGATTTAAATATTTGATCAGAAAATAGGTGAATTTTTGGCTTGTTCTTAAGTTTCCAGTTGGCGTTTCAAATCATTGAATTAAAATCTTAAAAGCTGGACCTTTTTAAGTGTCTTCATCAGATGTCCTGATCTAAACTCTTTACTGTAATGACATCAACAATGGGCCGTAGACATATCCAAGGAAGTCATTTATAAAGTACCTTGAATAATGCTTAGCACATATCACATTCTTAATAAATGTACATTTCTGTATCTATTTTCAAGAACTGGTGGAATCCTACAGGATTATGTTAGGATCAAGGACTGGCTTTTTTTTTTTTTTCCTGAGACAGAGTCTTACTCTGTCACCCTGGCTGGAGAGTGCAGTGGTGTGATCTTGGCTGACTGCAACCTCCGCTTCCCTGGTTCAAGTGATTCTCCCACCTCAGCCTCCTGAGTAGCTGGGGTTACAGGCAACTGCCACCACACCCAACTAATTTTTATATTTTTAGTAGAGACGGGGTTTCAACATGTTGGCCAGGCTGGTCTCGAACTCCTGACCTCAAGTAATCTCCCTGCCTCAGCATCCCAAAGTGCTGGGATTACAGGCATAAGCCGCCATGCCCAGCCAGGACTGACATATTATATTCAGTGTGTAATGGCAGATGTGTTATTCATCTATTAATTTGTTATGAGAACAACTTCCTCAAGCTATTCTTGCTAGCTAGAAAGGAGCCTAAACTAGGAAATGAGAAATCTAGATTCTAGTCTTCTTCTAGAACCTGAACAAGTCATTAATTCCTTAAATTCACTGTTCTTGTCATTAAAAAGATAATATTTAACTTACCTCCTTTATGGAAATGCTGTGTGGTTTGGATATAAAAGTTAAATGAATGTAAAAGTTAAATAAAATATGAAACACTGGACTAATATTAAGTCATCCTAGTAGTCTATAAACATAAAGAATTGAGTATATTAATCGGTTTATAGCTAGGCTAGTATTCATGGCCATCATTCATCGGTATTTCCAAATACCTCTTTCAGTTATACCTTGCCTTCCGTGCAAGAGATCCATAGACTCCATTTCAGGGACCATGCAGACAGGCTTATGAATATGTCCCCCATCATGTCACATCCTCAAAGAAAGGAAACCCTAATAATGGTGCCTGGAATTGAGAGCTAGACACTGTTGGTATGGTCGTGCTGTTGAGCATGTAAAAGCAGCTTCTATCTTTAAGTTGGTTATTAGGTTAATAACTTTTTTAAAATGCAGGGCTAAAAAAATATGTAATTTGCTATAAAGCACAAGGTGATTTGGGGTCAGAGTGATTTTCTTCTTTATCCATTATAGTCATTGTAGGATTCCAAATATTTAGTGCCATATTGAGCACAGATACACACAACGGCAACCCTTGGTTTTATATTTACCTGGAGAGCCAATTTGAGATTTATGTTTGCTCTCTATTAATGGTGGATTTTTTTAAATGAAAGCAGAATACTAATAAATTTCCTCTGCTTTCTCTGGTCTGTATTATCTATGAATATTTGAATCCCCTTACCTTCACTATCCCCTTTGCATAAGAATTTTGCTGCTTTAAGAAGATAGAGGACACAATATTAAAATATATGTGTGGAATCCAAGGCAGCTGATGGAGATGGCAGCAATTTTCAATGACTTCATCAAGTATGACGTTTTTTAGCAATATGTTATAAAAGCTGTAACATAATATGGCATAAAGATAGATAGGTCGTTCATCAATATTTCCTTGAAACCAGCATATATACAGTTTCACATTAATTATTTGACATGTCAGGTGGAGTTGCTGCCTGCTGGGGAACATCAGTTAGGTGTTGTTTTGTAAGCTTTTCATTTGCTAACACAAAAGTTGCAACGACATAGCTTGGTTCACACTGAAATAAATGTTTCATTGGGTATCCAGGAACTTTTTCTGTTTTATTATTTATTAGAGGCCACAAGGGCCTATAGAATGTCACTGAACATGCCAGAAGTAAGCCCCAAGCTCTGAAGTCATGTGCCAGAGCTAGTAATGCAATAAGATAGTGTGGTATGAGAAAAACAAAATAGATAAGACTAAATTTTCTTTCATGCAGTGGTTCAGTAGGAGTACATTTACTATTTGACTTTTCTACTTGTAATGTAAGAGGTTTCTAGGTAAAAGATCTGATATTTCGCCAAATTGCCTTGTTTATAATTTCACCAAAATCAAGTCACAGAAAAGCAAACTGAAAACTACTTGGACATATTATTCTGTTATTTTAATCAACCACGTTTTTAGAAGCAGTTGTCTTATATGACACTAACGAGCACTGTTTTCTACATGGCTCACTAGAGAAAAACAAAACAAAATAAACAACAACAACAGCAAAAACTATTGTATTACAGCCATCTGTAAGACAAAGATCCCCAGCTATATAGCCAGAAAAGTTTAGAAGTTTAGATGATTCTCTAGGTTAATTTTTTTCATAGTGACTCTTCTGAGTTAAATACTTTTTCTCTGTTTTTTTTTCTTCTATTACCACAGCTTAATACCATTCTTTATGTGGGAAAGTCTCCTCACAAAATATCTGCATGATGAGGATAATGCCTTATCTTTGGGTTGCCAGAGCCTAGCAGATGGAGAACTTTGCACTGAGGAGAAAATAAAAACAAGGTATGTTTGGTTCAATGGACATATTTGTGCCACTAAATTACTGTGAAAGGTATGACTCCTTTCTGAACACATGATCCAATCATTTGCATGAAGGAAAGGCAAATACCTATAAAACTCAAGGGAGGTATCCTTCTGGAGGGACATCAGCAGAATAGGAGTTTCCAGAACTTGTTCCATCACAGAAACATATATTTGAACAACCATTAATGAATGAAGATATCTTCACAAGAACTAAGGAATCTAAATAAAAGATTATAGTATCTGGATGCAGCACAAATGTGAGAAAAGTCACTTTGAAGAGACTAGGAAGGACAATTTCACACTACCCCCTTCCCATGACCCCTTGCAGTATGGCTCAAAGAGAAATACTCTCCATGTGGAGGAAGAAAGTGAAGTGGGCACCTGAATTTGTCTTTGACCCCAGCAACAGGCCCATTCCAGTGAAACCAAGAAACAGACCATCCTACTCCCTAGCCCCCAGACACACTCCAAGTAAACCTCAGAGTAAGACCAGGCCTTGCATCCCCATGCTCCAGGACCACCTCAGTACCAGGTTAGCTCCCATGACCCCAGGCTCCAAACCAGCATCCATGGAGCCGAACTCTAGATCCAACCTAGTTCCAGGCTGACTCCTGTGGCCTTGGCCCCAGGCAGGTGCCTATGGCCCCAGGATAAAGACCTGCTTTTGTGGATCCAGGCTCTAGAACCATCTTCTTGGATCCAGACACAAGGCTTACACAAGGGGACGCTGGCACTAAGTCAGCACTGTGGACTCAGAACCATGCAGATCCTCATGGACACAGGTACTAGGCCTGCTTCAGTGATAGTTGTGCCTCTGTGAACCTAAGTTCAAGGCCTGGCCAAGCACCAGGTCAGCTCTCATGGACCCAGGCTTCAGTTCAGCTCCCAGGTACTTAAGTTCCAGGTACTCCCCAATGACTCCAGTCACCAGGCCCATCACAGAGGACTCTAGTGCCATGCTGACCCTCATGGACCCAGATTACAGGCAAGCTCCCTCAGACCTAGGCTCTAGAACCACATAACAAATCCAAGCTTCAGGCCTGCACCAGTGGACCCAGGCTCTGGGCCTGTCCCTACAGACAAGGTACTAGACTAGCCCATGTGTAGCTAGGCACCAGACCCATCTGCCCACTGATGCAGGCACTAGGCCAGCATGCTTGAAGAATTTAGGCAGCAAGTATACATTTAGGCCCCACTAGCCAGCCCACCCAGAATCTCTAGATAAGATTGCTGAAGAAGTGCTTTCCTGCCAAAGCTAATCTGTAAAGACTTAAAGAGGTGCTTATTTCTTTGAACACACAAGGCACCGATTCAGGACCACCAGGAGGGTCAGGAATAATCAGAGATACATGACACCACCAAAGGAAAAATATAAAAGCACCTGTATAAGGAAATGGAGAACTATTAACTACCTGACAAAGACTCCAAAATAATCTTTTTTAAGAAGTTCAATGTATTACAAGAGACTACAGATATATAACAAAACGAAATCACAAAAACAATACTAGAAATAAGTGTAAAGTTCAACGAAGGTATAGCAACCATAAGAAAGAACCAAACACAAGTTCTGAAGGAGGACACAATTACTGAATTAAAATATGTAACAGACAGCTTCAACAGCAGATGCAATCAATAATAAGAATTAGCAAACTCAAAGACAAGTCATTTGAAATCAACCAGGCAAACAAACAAACATACAAAAAAGAACAAAAATAAATGAAGAAAGCCTATAGGACTTATAGGGTGCCATCAAATGGACTTATATAAGCATTATAGAAGCTCTAAAAGGAGCAGAAATAAGAAATAATCTGGTTGTTTAAAAAAACAATAATAGAAAACTTCAAATATGGAGAAGAAAATGAACATCTAGATTCATGTTGCCAAAAGGACCCCAAATAGGTTAAAAATAAAGAGATCTTCACTGAGACACATTATAATCAAACTTTCAAATGTCAAAGGCAAACGGAATTGTGTAAGAAGCAAGAGAAAAGATACTCATCAAATACAAGGGAGCTCCTCAAGACTATCAGTAGGTTTCTCAACAAAAACATTGTATGCCAGGAGAGAGTGAGATAATATATTCAAAGTCTGAAAGAAAGCAACTACCAACCAAAAATAATATGCCCAGCAAATATGTCCTTCAGAAATGGAGAAATTAAAAAGACTTTTCAAAACAAACAAAAGCCAAAGCTGCTCACCACCAGTAGGCAACCTTTACAAAATGTGCTAAAGCTAGTTCTTCAAGTGAAAATAAAAGGACTCTAACTTAAAACATGAAAACATATGAAAGTATAAAACTCATTGTAAAAGTAAGTATGTAGTTAAATTCAAAATAATCTAATACAACAATTGTGATGTATAAATCACTTTTAAATCTAGCATTAAATTTCAAAGACAAAAATATTAAAAATTACTGTAGCTACAATAATTTGTTAATGGATACACAAAGTGACATCAAAAACATAAAATATATTGGGAGAAGTTAAATGATAGAATTTTCGTATGCTGTCAAACTTAAGCTGTTAGCAGCCTCAAGTAGACAGTTATAACTATAAGTAGCTTTGTGTAAGCCTTGTGCTAAAAGACCTTTACACATACACAAAAGAAATCAAAACCTACCACAACCAAATATTATCTAATCACAAAGGAAGACAGCAAGAGAGACAGAAGGAACTCCAAAAAATCAGAAAGCAATTAATAAAATGGAAATATTAAGTTCTTAACTGTAAAGTACTACTTTAAAGGTAAATGGAATAAATTACCCAATCAAAAGACATAGAGTAATTGACGGACCACAAAAAAAAGAAGAAGAAAGAGACCCAACTATAAGAACTATATGCTGCCTACGAAATCCTCACTTTACCTTTAAGAACACAGATAAGCTAAAAGTGATGGGATAGAAAAAGATAAACCATGCAAATAAAAACCAAGCAGATTGGAGATGGCTATACTTACGTAAGACAGAGTAGTCTTTTAATCATCAAAAATTTTAATAAGAAACAAATTTATTATGTAATTATAAAGGGGTCAATTCATCAACAGGGTTTAAGAATCATAAATATATACACGCCCAACATCAAAGCACCTAAATATATAAAACAAATATTAATAGAACTGGAGGGAGAAATTGATGGCAATACAATAATGTACAGGACTTCCATACTTCACTTTCAACAATAAATATCCAGACAGAAAACTTATTTTAAAAAACAAGAGTGGACTTGAACAACACTGTAGAATAAATGGACCTAACAGATATATACATTATAAATACACAACAGAAGAACACATATTCTTCTCAGGTGCACATGAAAGATTCTATAGGATAAATAATGTGTGAGACCACAAAACAAACCCTAACAAATGTAAAAAGATTGAAATCATTTCAAGTATTTTTTCCAACAACCATGGTATGAAACCAGAAATAATAACTAAATAATGCAAATTTTACATACATGTGAAAATTAAACAACACATTTTTGAGCAACCAATAAGTTGAAAAAAGTCAAAAGAGAAATAAAAAGTATCTTGAAATAAATAAAAAGGGAATCACAACATAGAAAAACTTATGTGTTGTAGCAAACACAGTTCTAAGAGGACAGTTTATAGCAATAAATTTATATACTAAGAAAAATAAAGATCTCAAGTAAACAACCTAACTAAATACCTCAAGGAAGTAGTAAAAGTAATAAAATAAATTCAAAATCAGCAGAAGGAATGAAATCAAAATCACAGCACAAATAAATGAAACACTGACTAGAAAAGCAATTGAAAATATTAACAATTTTGAAAATGTCAAACATTTAAAAAATGTTTTGAAAACAACATTTTTAAAACAATACTGAAAAATCTTTAGGTAGACTAAGAGAAAAAGAAAATAATGCTCAAATAATATAAAATTATAAATGGAAGAAGAGACATTACAACTGATACCGCAGAAATATAAATGTGTTTAAGAGACTACTACAAACATTTATATGCTAACAAATTGTATAATCTAGAACACATGTATGAATTCCTACAAACCCACAACCTATGAAGACTGAATCAGAAGAAATAGAAAATGTGAACAGACCAATCACCAGTAAGAAAATTGCATCAGGAATCAAAAACCTTCCAACAAAAGAAATCTCAAAACCTGATGACTTTACAGGTGAATTATACAACACATTTAAAGAAGAATCCACACAAAACCTTCTCACACACTACCAAAACTTTGATGAGGAGGAAACAGTTCCAAACTAATTTTATGAAGTTAGAATTACCCTGATACCAATTATAGACAATGACATCACAAGAAAAGAAAATTATGTAGGCCAATATGCCTGTTGAATACAGATGCAGAAACCCTCAATAAAATTCTAGCGATAAAATTTAACAGCAAATTAAAAGGATCATAAACCAAGATCATGTGGGATTTATCTATGGGATGCAAGGATGTTGTTTCAACATACACAAATAAATAAATGTGATAAACCACATTAACAGAATGAAGGCTAAAAATAATATGACCACCTCAATAGATGAACAAAAAGCATTTGACAAAATTCAATATCCATTCATAATTAAAACTCTCAACAAATTAGAATAGAGGAATTGTATCTCAACATAAAAAGGCCATATATGACAAGCCCACAGGTAACTTCATATTCAACAGTAAAAAGCTGAAAACTTTTTATCTGAAATCAGGATGCCCACCCTGATCATTTCTATTCAATTCAGTATTTATAGTCCTACACAGAGCAATTAGGCAAAAAAAAAAAAAAAAAAAGGAAAGAAAAAGGAAAAGAAGTAAAAGATATCTGACTTGCAAAGAAAAGTAAAACTGTCTATTTGCAGATAATGTTTTATATATGTATAATCCTTAAGATTCCACTAAAAATCATTAGCTCTAATAAGATCAGTAAAATTGCAGGGTACACTAGCCATCAGTTGTGCTTCTTTACACTAACAACAAACTACACAACAAAGAAATTAAGAAAACAATCCAACTTAAAATAGCATCAGTAAACCCTGAGGAATAAATTTAGCTGAGGAGGTAAGAGAACTATGTACTGAAAAATCATAAAACAGTGGTGAAAAACACTGAAAAAGACAGAAATAAATAAAATGATATTTCTTGTTTATTAATCAAAATAATTAATATTTACTTAAATGTCCATACAACACAAAGCAATCTAGGCCAAAATCTCTGAAATTCGAAGTTGATAGATTAGATTCTAAGAATGGACCATGGCTAGAAAGGAGGCAATTCAATACTGAAAATTCTGTGTTTATATTTCCAAGTTGCATTTGATTTCATGTTTTGCTAGGATTCTAGAGTTGCTTGTTTTTTGACTTGACAGGAAAGCTGAGAAAATCACTAACATTGGGGAACTAAATAGGCTTAAATACAAGTCATCACATTACTACCAAACTTCCCAGCTGTTATGGTTTGGGTGTTTGATCCCTCTAAAGCTCATGTTGAAACCTAATCCCCGATATGGCAGTACAGAGTGGTGGGACCTTTAAGAGGTGATTAGGTCATGAGGGCTCTGCTTTCTTGAATGGAGTAATCCTTTCATGTATTAATGGGTTAATGGATTAATAGGTTATCATGGGAATGAGACTACTGACTTTTTAAAAAGAGAGAGGCTTGAGCTAACCCCACTCAGCTGCCTTGCCCTGTGATGCCTTCCATCATGTTATGACACAACATAAGGCCCTCACCAGAGGTGACCAGGTGTAGCCACCCAGTCTTGTATATCTCAGACCCCAGAACTGTAAGAAATAAATTCTTTTTAAAAAATAAATTACTCCACCTCAGGTATTCAGTTATAGCAAAAGAAAACAGACTAAAATAGAAAATTCATAACAGGAGTGGTGGTGTCACTATAAAGATACTTGTAAAAGTGAAAGCAGCTTTGGAATTGGGTAATGGGCAGAGGTTGCAAGAGTTTATTCTGGTGAGATCTTAGAAGATTAGGGAAAGGTTAGAACTCCTTAGAGTTTAATAAATTGTCATGACCAGAATGGTAATAGATATATGGAGAATAAAGGATATCCTGACAAAGTTTCAGATAGAATGCTAAGAAACAAGGCATTAGAAATTGGAGTAAAGGCTATCCATGTTATCAACTGGCAAAAAACTTGTTTGGATTGTGTTCATGCTCAAGGGCTTTATGTAATATAGAGCTCAAAAACAGCAAATTAGAACATTTGGCAGAAGAAATATCTAAGCAGCAAAGAATTCAAGTGCTGCATCCTTTTAACTGCTTACATTGAGCTGTGAGAGGAAAAAATGAGACCTTCAGGGCCCATCCATTGCCCCAGTGTATCCCAGAGGAGGCACATAGAGTCAAAAGAGATTATTCTCCAGCTTTACGATGTAATGTCGTCCTTGTGGGTTTTAAACTTGCTTGGGGCTGGTTACTCCTCTCTTCTGTCCTATTTCTCAATTTCGGAATGGGAATGTATAACCTGTGCCTGCTGCACCAATTCTATCTTGGAAGTAGATAACTTGTTTTGATTTTACAGACTCCCTGATGAGATCTGGATTTTGGACTTTTAAGTTGGTGCTGGAATAAGTTAAGGCTTTGGGCCTAGAGAGATGAAATAAATATATTTTTATATAAGAAGGATGTGAGTTTTGAGAGGCCAGGGTGGGATTCAATGTTTTAAATGTGTGTCTTCTCTAAAACTCATCTTGAAACTTAATCCCCAACGTGACAGTATTGAAAGATGGGGCCTTTAAGAAGTGATTGGCTCATGACAGCTCTGACCACATGAATGAATTAACTAAGTCATGAATTAATGGGTTAGTGGATTAATTGGTTACCACAAGAATGGAATTGGTGGCTTTACAAGAAAAAGAGACCTGAGCAGAGACATTCAACCCTCTTGCCTTGTGATGCCTTTCACCAAGTTATGACAAAGCATGAGGCCCTCGCAGAAGCCAACCAGGTGCAGCCACCCAACCTTGGACTTCTCAGCCTCTAGAATGATAATAAATAAAGCCATTTTATTTATAAATTATACAGCCTCAGGTATTCAGCTATTGCAACAGAAAATATAAATAATATAAATATATTATATATATTTAATATAAATATATTTATATAAATTTATTTATATTTATGTTTATATAATTATTTTCTCAGAAATAAATCACAAGTAGCAGAAATATTTTAGGTTATACTAATTGTACCATGTGTTAGAGGTCCTAATGACAGGATCTGAGGTATTTTAAATATTTCAAACAAGAATTTCCTACTAATGTTCATGGAAAAAGTTTACAGAAGAATCACAGATATCATAGTCAGCCACAGTTTTAACTGCTATAATCCAAAGAGGAGTATATGATTATGAAAAAGATATTAAAAAATTAGAAAATGCAAATTGATTAAACCCCAGTATCTATCATAATTAAATGTATTATTTCATAGGAAAAAGACAACATAATACAATTGACAGTAGTAGGGAGTGATTTTTATTTTCTTCTCTATAATACTTGTACTTTCTACGTTTTTAAGCAATGTGTATTAATGTCTGACATAACTAGAGGAAAAAAAATCTATTAAAATCAACTTTGGCTAGATTTCCAGAAAGCTACCTCTTCTTACAGAGATTTTATTTGTGATTCTGCTATAAATCATTCCAGATGACTATGTCTTTTGGTTCATACAATAACAAAGAGATCTTTATTTTTAACATTCAGCTGTGCATTCCTGACTTGTCCAGTTAATATTCTACTGGGACTGGCTCTCTAGAGTCTTCTTTTTGAAGCCTTAGGTAGATTCTTTGGTTAACTCAAAGGGTATAAATAGACTGCCATAAATTTGAAAATCCTCTTTATGGAATGATTGACTACCTCTTTAATTAAACTTAAAATAATCTATATTCTGGGCATGATTTTTTCAAAACATTATTAGTTTATTTAAATTTTCTTGTTGTTTTATTAACTTCATTAGTCTCATCATAAACAGCATCTCCAAATGTAACATATGCTAGAAAATTTTGTGTCTTGAAAGCATAGCTATGAAGTAATCTCAAGCAGGGTCAGAAAAAGTAGTTGGGCTGTCATTTACTTGCTTCAGCCATCCTTACTCATTCAAATTATTAGTCTGTTCAAGGCAAAGTAGTAAAGGAATCAAATGTGATCGTTAGTGGTCCTCCACTCTTTCACCCAATAGCATCCTTTTGTCTTGAGAGCCTCAGGATTCCCCTAATCAGGCAACCACCTTTCAGCTTTACTCCTTAGACAATATCTCAAAAGCTGTATCATATAATACTTCCTCCAGCTACTGACAAAATTCCCTGTTCTATAAATTCTGAGGAACCATGTTCTCTCCATTCCATGGTGCTGGAGAGCTAAGTAGATGAACCAATTCAGGCTGTTATTAAAAAGAAAGCAGCTATTTCAATATCTTTTTTCTTCTGAATACATAAAAACTTCAATGGCTGTTTTAATATAGACAGCATGCTTACTCAAAGCTTTAGTCTAGTAATGGAAATTCCAATAAACAAAGGGAAAAAAATGACCAAAAGACAAATGTGGATTATATTTTTAAGAAAGGGTGGTCTCATATTGAATCTCAATGCTCCTCCAAAATAGGAGGGGAAGGTCTTTTTCTATCTATAACTCTATAAAACTTAGAGGCACAAGATCTGAGTTGAAAACAGAAGCCCTTTCGTTTACTACAAACTGCCACTTCACAAGATAAACTATGCTAACTGCATAATTTAGTCATTTATTCTTAAAACTTTCTGTCACATAATTGAATCATCTGCAAATAGACAATGACCATCTATGTTACATGATTTCATGATTATGGTATGCCTTTATAGATATATTTTCTTATACAGGAAAATATCACTACTCCATTCCCAAATGCCTGAGAAGGTGCTCAAATTATAGAAACACAGATTGCACAGCAACTAAAAAGGATTTTAAAGATGAACAAACAATAATAGGGAGGTTATATGACATTAGTCATTAGACAGTGGCAGGGGTGAGTTAAAACTCTTAACTGCTTTTTCTTACTACTCCACTCAATTTACAAAAATTAAGATCTGATAGGAATGAGTGAGAATACTAATATATGTGAGGACAGAAAGCTCTGGAAGTAGCAAAGATTCTTCTGCCCAGTTCACAGAACTGACTAGAATGTACCAGGGCATTTCTTAACTCACTTTCTATTTAACCTCACATCCTTCAGCTTGGAAAATATCTTGTAAGGTGAGTTTTATAAGATGTCTTGTGAGAGAGAGAGGCCAGGCATGGTGGTCACGCCTGTCTTCCCAGCACTTTGGGAGGCCAAGGTGGGTGGATCACCTGAGGTCAGGGGTTTGAGACCAGCCTGGCCAACATGGTGAAACCCCATCTCTACTAAAAATACAAAAATTAGCCAGTCATGGTGGTGCACACCTGTAATCCTAGCTACTCGGGAGGCTGAGGCAGGAGAATGGCTTGAACCCAGGAGGCAGAGGTTGCAGTGAGCCTAGATCGTGCCACAGCACTCCAGCCTGTGCGAGAGTGAGACTCTGTCTCAAAATTTAAAAAAGACAGAGCAAGACAGATATACAGACAAACAATTATAGAGAGATAAATAGAGAGAAACAGAGAGACAGACTGAGAAAAGAGACCAAGAGAGAAAGAGATTTGAGAAAGTCTGTGGCACAAACATTTGATTTGCCAAGGCAAAAAACAAACAAACAAACACAACCCCTCTGTGTGGATATTCTTATCATTCTAAACCTCATTAGGGTATTAAAAGCTGATCCTGTGGGCTTTAGAACTTTTCATTCCACTGTCTATTCCAAGTCAGATGGTTCTTTCATTTTGCAGAACAGTACCTGAGATAACTAACAAGTAAAAAATAAATCTGTCTCTGCTAGAGGATTAGAGATATTATATTATACAGTTAATAAAATGAGTTCACACCTGTTAAACAGCATCATGACATTCCTATAGATTTATTTCCTAAGGTTTAAGTGAGTCTTTTATTATTTAATAATTCTTCAAAATCCTATAACTTCAGAATGCTCATCAACTTAAAAGATAGCAAAAATCGAAATAACATATAGAAAAGTGCAAACACTTTCTGATGTTTTCCCACTTTTTACCATCTTCTTACTACTAAGTCTTTATACACATTGTTTCCCTTTCCTTACTTAATAGTATTTATCAGCAATGCCTAGCCCCCTCCATTTCTCTCACTAGTTCTGTATGGCTTTTCTACATCCAGAGATGGGATTCACTTCTGTAATAACCAGCCTCCAAGATGCCTTCCCCAGATTCACGTCTCTTGGTATTTACACCTTTATTAGTCTTCTCTCAGACTTGATCAAGAATGGTCATGACTGACAATGTATGACTTCCAAGATAAGTCACAGACCACTGCAGCTTCTGTTTTGTTCTCTTGTATTGCTTGCTGTGGGTATCTGTGCAACAGATACCATGTTGCAAGAAAACTCAAGAGAACCACATGAAGAAGATCTGAGCCATTGCCAACTTGGCAGCCATGTGAGCGATCCACCCTGAAAGCCAAACCTCCAGCCATAGTCCAGCCTTCAGATGATTGTAGCCGTAGTCAACATCTAGCTGCATCCCACATTAAACCCAGAGCTAACAGTGTCCAGCCACACCATTCCTAAATTCCTAACCCGCCAAAATGGTGAAAGAGTACCTTTTCTTTTTTAAGTACTAAGATTTGTGATTTGTTATGCATTAATAGACAACTAATACAGCATTGTTTATGTGGCTCTGAGGATTGCCCCAGTGTGGGCTAGATGGCACCTCACTGTGATTCCATGGCCTCTACTTCTTTCAAACATCATTCTAACCATAGTAAACTTAGTCCTAGTTTACTGAATTTTCTTGTCTGTCTCACTCACTAGCTTCAAGATTTTTGAAAAATTATCTAACTCTCTTATTTGTGAAGGCCGCATGTCACAGTAAAATTTAATTGTCCCAGATAGTATATGTTATATATTGATGAGAATGAAATAATAATTTCAATCTTGCCGTATGTGATAAAGGAAGAAAGATGAGAAAGTATCATCTGATTCTCCTGTACCTTGATTCCCAAAAGCATAAAGCATTTGATTGAAGTTAGTAACCATGTTTTTCCTAGACATTTCCCCTGCAATACGTGGTGGTGAAAAAGCCCCATCAGGGCACTAGTAGGTAAAATTTACAGATTAAACACACATATTTATCTTTTTTTACCAAAGTGATTACAAGACATACTGAGAGCAGACAGTGGACGAGAGATAGCAGCTAACTGTTGTAAGACACAAAATGGTCCAATGAGTATTGATGAATTAGTAGTTGGTGAAACTCTCTACCTGGAGAACTGTTTTAAAGCTTGCATGGAAGAATGTCCAATCCCTAGCTCCCCTTCAAATCCCATATAAGCAGGCCCAACACAGCTTCTTAAAGAGGGAGTCTGAAGAATGCAAAAGGGGGCTGAACTACAAATTGTGGCTGCCTGAAATGAGGCAGGTAGGCTTATACCTCCACAGCTAAGGACACAGAAAAATGTCTCATTATTTGGGGAATCCCAAAGTTGATCCTCCCTCTCTTAACCATATATACATAGCTTCTGACTGGCAGTTTACACTAGGAAAGTCAGTGTAGGGTCAGGCACTGTTGCTGTTGCTGCATTTGTCATAGATTTGCTTGCTCGACTTTTTGGCTAACTGAGATAGCAGCCAGATCCATGTTTCCTCCAGTTACCAACAACTTTTCTCCTTCAGTTTCTTCACTCCTGCTCCAGGTATGTGTTTAACACCATGGTGTATGTAACCTGAATCATTGAATTTGTACACTTTTATGAAGTGAAAGCCTGATGTGAACTCTAGATTGTTCACGTGGATTTTAGCACATCTTTGCAGGCTTCCAGTTTGTTTGTCCTCTCACTCGCATCATATCCATCTTCCCAGTGGAGTTATGGTATCTAGCTACTCATAGTTTAACAAATTTCTGAGTATTTATTAATTGGTATTGCCTGCCCTGCCCAGCACCAGGGCAGAAGCCAATTGTGTAAGGTCAAATCCCTATAACAAATCCCCTATTCCTGAGATTTTATGGATGGTACAGACAAAGATATAGACATAGATGTAAACATAGACATAGATGTAGACATAGATCCTAGTAGTTCTGCTTCTTTGATCAAGTCTTCCTTGTTAGTCTATGTAAGAAGGATATTAATCAAAGATTCTAATCCTGAACAGTTGAGGTCAAGTTTTGCAAGGAAATTTAGCAAATTGAGACATCTCTAATTTTCCAAATGTTATGAGGTAAAATTCACATTAATTCATCTCAACAGTGTTCATTACAATAAATTTGTTAGCAAAGGCTGACAGTTATAAACACATAACTTCTGCAGTAGTTTTTTTAACTTAAATTAATTTGTTGGTAATATTATCATGAATGCCATTAACAAATTCAGGATAATGAGTGTTCTAGATTCTATAAAGCCCACATCAGGCAGTCACTGCCTAGAGAAGAGAAATCAGATACTTGATTGGTGAGAGATGTTCATATCTCTGCAATGTCTTAGATGGGTTATGCCAAATCTGCCCTGTAATTCACTCTGGGCAGTAAGCATAGGCCTAGATGTGGTAAACACAAATGCCCTTTATTTTTCTTTTTTTGACTAAGTTAATTTGTTTTAAACAAACTAATAAAAAATCTATACTATTGGCCCCCAAGCATAGGTCGTAGAAGGATTGTGGCACATCTTGGATAAACCACTGTCCTTAGGCTCTGTCATCTGGGCACCTATGTCTACTCCAGTAATCACACAGAGCTCAGCAAGATAGAACTGGATAACCTAGTCATGTTCAAGGAGGATGATATTTTGCTTTGTGAATCAGACTTATAAATTCTGGTTTAAATGGAGTCAAATAAATACAATTAGGGCCTCTTGACTTTGAGATGTATTCTATTTAGATCATGCTTTTCTATGTAAATTTTATTACACTCCACTCCTTTTCCTGCAAAGGACGTAGCATGTCTAGCAGAGGGCTTTGGGATAACTAGGTGGTGTTTAATCTGAAAATATCACTGAGTATGTAAATATTTCAGAAAGCATTTGTATGCTATGATACTGCATACCGTAAGTTTTAGACCCAGCTAATGTAATGGGCTAGTGTAACTACATAGTTTTATTTGGTTTTACTACTTTGGCATGGGCCTAAAAAGATAATGTCTTAATTACTTCAAAACAGTTTGCTGCTATTTGAGTATTCAGTGGAATTTCTATGAGTACTTAAGATGCTATCTCTGGGTGAAATAAACGATTATAATGGAAGAGTTTTTGATTTTTATGACCTCCAAGCCAGTATCTTTTGGCTAATTTGGATATGGGTACAGCATACTATGTTATTTGTGGCTTCAAACATTGGCCAATTACCATTTTGTCTGTTGGCATGAACTTAATATATAAGAATGCTGGACAGGAGCTGCACCGAGGTGTTCTAATGAGGCTAACCAACACATACTCTGTGACTGCTGAGGAAGATGGATTGTCGAATAAGCTACCCAGTGCTCTGACAAGCTAGCTTGGTGTGATAATCCTGTTTAAGATCTTGTTACATTATTCATTTCTTTTCTGTTGCACTAATCTTTGCAGCATATTTCTGTTTTGTTACTGCCTGCATTTTCGGAGCTACAGAGATTATTGTTTTATGATAAAGATAAAGCTTTCCATTAATTTCTTCATGCTTTGCAGGGAGAACAAGGCAAATCAAAGATCTATAGTAGTTTTCTTTTCACAGATGGCTTGTTATACCCGGTAAGTTGCACTGGCTATTGGGGAATTAACTGTACATGAGTAGAGATCACAGCAGGTTCAGACTGGGTCATGTCAAGTAGTCATGGTAAATGAGAACAAATGAAAAGGCTCCTGAGCACAGACCTTTTCACCAGGTTTTACCGTGTTAATATGTTTACTTATGAGGTACTGGACACATGGATGTATAAACATGCACACTGCTGCTTTATAGGCACCCAAATTCCACTACCTCTCAATATCAGCATCATTGCAAGAAAAGCAAGTGTTAGCACAGAGATGCAGTTAAGGAATCACAGAACAAGAGCTGAAAAGTTTATCAAGAAGTTATCAGAATAAGCCCAAAATAATATAAAATTATAGTAACAAAATTATTAAAGGAATTAAAATGTTACACTAGAACTAATTCACTTAGTACAAAAAAAGCAATGAAGGAGACATAGAGGAACAAAAAGGATACTTTTTTTTTCAAAAAAGTTAAATGACAGACATAAATAAAATTACATCAATAATAGTATTAAATGTGGTTGGACTGAATAACCCAAAAGTCAAGGATTGTCAGACTGGATTAGAAAACATCTAAATACGTGATGTCTAAAGTAAATACACTTAAGATTAATAGATACAAATAGATGGACAGTAAAAAAATGGAAAAGATATATAATGCAAATAGAAGCCACAAAAAAGCAGGAGAGGCTATGCTAATGTCAGACAAGATAGACTTTAAAATTTTAAACAATTATTGCTAGAGATAAAAAGGAGCATTTTATAATGATAAAATAGTCAATCCATTAGGCAGCTATAACAATTTTAAATATACACAGACATATTTCAATTGATTAAATTTTGCAGATATTGCTTTTTTTCTTTTCTTTTTTTTAATACAAATTGAAGATCTGTGGCAACCCTGCAAAGAACAGGTCTATCAGTACCATTTTTCCCAACAGTATGTGCTCATTTTTTATCTCTATCATATTTTGGTAATTCTCACAATATTTCAAGTCTTTTCTTTATTATTATATCTGTTATGGTGATTTATGATCAGTGATCATTGTTACTATTGCAATTGTCTAGGGGCTCCACAAACAGTGCTCATATAAGATGTTGAAAGTAATTGATAAATCGTATTCTGACTGGTACACCAGCCAGCCATTCTCTATCTCTCTTCCTCTCCTCAGGCATCCCTATTCATTGAGACATAATATTGAAATCAGGCCAATAGATAATCGTACGAGGCTCCTAAGTGTTCAAGTGAGAGGAAAACTTGACATCTATCAATTTAAATAAAAAGTTAGAAATGGTTTAGCTTAGTGAAAAAGATAGTCAAAAACCAAGGTAGGCCAAAAGCTAGGCCTCTTGTGTCAGAGAGTTTGCTAAGTTGTAAATGCAAAGGAAAAATTACTGAAGAAAATTAAAAGTGCTACTCCAGTGAACACATGAATAATATGAAAGCAAACAGCTTAATTGCTGATATGGAGAAAGTTTTAGTGGTCTGGATAGGTGATCAACCAGCCACAACATTCCCTTAAGCCAAAAGACTAATATAGAGGCACTCTATTAAATTCTATAAGGGCTGAGAGAGGTGAGGAAGCAGCAGAAGAAAAGTTTGAAACTAACAGGTGTTGGTTTATGAGGTTTAAGGAAAAAAGTTGTCTTCATAACATAAAAGTACAAGGTAAAACAGCCAAGCGATGATGTAGAAGCTACAGCATGTTATCCAGAAGAGCTAGCTGAGATAATTGATGAGGGTGGCTATTCTGAACAACAGATTTTCCAATGTAAAGCCTTCTATTGGAAGAAGATGCCATCTAGATCATTCATAGCTCACTAGAAGAATGCTTGGCTTTAAAGCTTCAAAGGACAGGCTGACTCCCTTGTTAGGGGTTAATGCAGTTGGTGATTATAAGTTGAAGCCAATACTCATTTACCATTCTGAAAATCCTAGGACCCTTAAGAATTATGCTAAGTCTACTCTGGTTGTGCTTTATAAATGGAACAACAAAGCCTAGATGACAGTACGTCTATTTACAGCATGGTTTATTGGATATTTTAAGCCCACTATTGAGACCTATTGCTCAGAAAAAAAGATTCCTTTCAAAATGTTACTGCTCATTGACAATGCACCTGCTCACCCAAGAGGTCTGATGGAGATGTGCGAGGAGGTTAACACTGTTTTCAGGTCTGCTAACACATCTATTCTGCAGCCGATGGATCAAGAAATTTTAACTTTCAAGTCTTATTTAAGAAATACGGCTGTAGCTGCCATAGATACTGATTCCTCTGATGTATTTGGGTAAGTAAATTGAAAACCTTTGAAAGAATTCACCATTCTAGATACACTTAAGAACATTCCTAATTCATGAAGGGAGGTCAAAATATCAATATTAACTGGAGTTTGAAAGAAGTTGATTCCAACTTTCATGAATAACTTTGAGGGGTTCAAGACTTCAGTGAAGACAGTAACTAAACATTTGGTGGAAGTAGCAAGAGAATTAGAATTAGAAGTAGAGCCTCAAGATGTGACTGATTTGCTGAAACCTTATAATAAAATTTTACTGAATAAGCAGTTGCTTTTTATAAAGGAGGAAAAAGGGAGCTTCATGAAATGGAATCTACTCCTAATGAAGTTGCTATGAATATTGTTGAAATGACAACAAAGAATTGAGAATATTACATAAACCTAGTTGATAAAGCAGTGGCTGGGTTTTATAAGATTGACTCCAATTTTGAAAGAAGTTAAAATGCTTTTAAATAGCATCACATGCTTCAGATAAATCTTTCATGAAAAGAAAAGTCAAAAAATTTGGCAAACTTCATTGTGTCATCTTATTTTAAGAAATTACCACAGCCACCCCAACTTTCAGTAAGTATCACCCTGTTTAATCAGCAGCCATCAAGACTGAGGCAAGACATCCTGCTAACAAAAGGATTTTGGTTTGCTGGAGGCTCAGATGATTGTTAGCATTGTTTAGCAATAAAGTATTTTTAAATTATGATATGAACATTGTTTTTTAGGCATACTACTATTGCACACTTAATAGACTACAGTATAGTGTAAACATGACTTTTATACTTTAATTCTTGTGAAACAGAAAAGTTTATGTGACTGGCTTTATTGCAATATTTGCTTTATTGCAGTGGTCTGGAACCAAATCCACAACATCACAAAGGTATGCTTGTACGCAGAGAGCCCCAAAATACATGAAGCAAAAATGGACATAATTGACAGAAAAATAGACAATTCAACCAAAATGACTGGACACTTAAACAGCCACTTTCAGTAGTGGATAGAGCAACAAGACAGAAAATTAATGGATAATATTAGACTTCAAAAACATAAGTATAAACCAACGGGACCTGACAGACATCTTATAGAGCACTCCACCCAACAACGGCAGAATACACAGTTGTCTTGAGTTCACATTTAACTTTCTCCAGAATACAGCATGTGCTAGGCCACAAAACGAGCCTCAATAAATTTTAAAATATTTAAAATATGAAAAATATCTTCTCTGACTATGATGGAATGAAATAAAAATCACCAACAGGAAAAATTGGGAAAATTCACCAGTGGAAATAAAATAATACTTTCTAAGTCACAGATTATGTAAGAAAGATATCACAACAGAGATTAGAAAATACACTGGGATGAATGAAAGTAAAGAAACACCAAAACAAAATGTATGAGATGTAGCTAAAGCACTGCTTAGAGTATAGTTCTAAACGCCTGTATTAAAGAAGTTAAAAGATCACAAATAACCTAACCTTCTACCTTAATACATAGGAAAAAAGAAAATTAAGGTACTTCTAGAGCAAAAAGAAAAAAAGAACCACTAAAGATTAGAGTGATACTAATAAAATAAACATTTTAAAAAGCAATAGAAAAAAATTGTTTCTTTGGAAATGTTAACATAAGAAAACATTTAGCTAGACTGCTGAGAAAAAAGAGGAGAATTAGGAAGTAAATAAGGAAGATTAATATTGACCTTACAGAAAGAGAAAGATCATAAGTAAAGAAATGTAACTCTATGCCAAAAAATTAGATAGCTTGGACAAAATACACAAATTCCTAGAAAGACACAAACTTTGAAGAATTAATACCAAGCCTTCACAAACTCAAAAATTAAAAGCAAGAAAAAACACTTCCCAGCTCATGCCATGAGCTATGAAGCCAGTATTACCTTGATACCAAAACTAAATAAAGACATCATACAAAGAAAGGAACTTACAGACTAATATTTCTTATAAATATAGATGTAAAACTCCTCAAAAATACCAACAAAACAAATATAGCAACATATAAAACAGTTATACACTATGACCAATTGTGATTAATTCCACCAGTGAAAGGTGGGTTTAACATCTGAAATTAATTAATTAATGCAATATATCATATCAACCCTTATGGATTGCTGATAGGAATGTAAAATAGTGCTTTGGAAAACATACTGTTTCTTTCAATATATGTTCATGAAATATTTTTCTACTTATTTGTTTCTTCTTCAATTTCTTTTATCAATGTTTTATAATTTTCAGTGTAGAAGTCTTTCATACTCTTGGTTAAACTGATATCTTAACATTTTAATCTTTTGCAGCTACTATAATTGGGATTGTTTTATTGACTTCTTTCTTGGATAGTTTCTTGTTAGTGTATAGAAATACTACTGACTTTTATGTGTTAATTTTGTATCCTGCAATATTACTGTATTTGTTTATTAGTTCTAACAGATTTTCAGTGGAATTCTTAGAATTCTCTTTATATAAGATCATGTCATCAGCAAATAGTGACAACTTCACTCCTCCTTTTATATTTGGATGCCATTTATTTCTATCTCTTTCATAACTGCTCTGGTAACAGCTTCTAATATTATGTTGAACAGAACTAGTGAGAGTGGCCATCCCTGTCTTGTTCCAGATCTTAGATTAAAAGCTTTTAATGTTTCACCATTGAGTATAATGTTAGCTTGGGACTTCTCATGTATGGCCTTCATGGTATTGATGTACTTTCCTTCTATACCTAATTTGGTGAGAGTTTTTATCATGAAGGTAGGTTGGATAATGTCAAAGGCCTTTTCTGTATCAATAAGATGATTATATAATTTTTTCCTTAATTCTGTTAATATGAGGTATTATATTTACTTATTTGCATATATTGAATCATCCTTGAATTCCATTAAGTGGAATAAATCCCACTTAATTGTGGTGGGTGATCCTTTTAAATGTATTACTGAATTTAGTTTGCTAATATGTTGTTGAGGATTTTTTGCATCTATGTTCATGAAGGTGATTGGCCTGTGTTTTTCTTTTCTTGTAATATTATTGTCTGGCTTTGGTATCAGAGTAATGCTGGCCCCAGTTTGGAAGTATCTATTCATTGTTGCAAGTGGTATACTGAATTCCGCTACTGTTATTGTGATATATCTTTCCCTTTAGATTTCTCAATATTTATTTTATATGTTTAAGTGCTCCAATATTGAGTGCATATATATTTACAATTGTGATTTCCTCCTGAGGGATTTTTTTTTTTTTGATACAGGGTCTCACTCTGTCACCCAGGCTGGAGTGCAGTGGCAGGATCTCAGCTCACTGCAACCTCTGCCTCTGGGGTTCAAGTGATTCTTGAGCCTCAGCCTCCTGAGTAGCTGGGATTACAAGTATGTGCCACCACACCTGGCTCATTTTGCATTTGTGTGTGTTTTAAGTAGAGACAAGGTTTCACCATGTTGGCCAGGCTGGTCTTGAACTACTGACCTCAAATGATATGCCCACCTTGGCCTCCCAAAGTGCTGGGATTACAGGCATGAGCCACCGTGCCTGACCAGTTTCCATTTCTTTACTTTTAGTTTTAAAAGTGAGGTGACTGGCCAGGCGCAGTGGCTCATGCCTGTAATCCCAGCACTTTGGGAGGCAGAGGCAGGCAGATCATGAGGTCAGGAGTTTGAGACCAGCCTTACCAACATGATGAAACCCCATCTGTACTAAAAATACAAAAATTAGCTGGGCCTGGTGGTGCATGCATGTAATCCCAGCTACTCAGGAGGCTGAGGCAGGAGAATGGCTTGAACCCGGGAGGCGGAGGTTGTAGTGAGCTGAGATTGTGCCACTGCACTCCAGCTGGGTAAGGTGAAACTCCATCTCAAAAAAAAAAAAAAAAAAAAAAATGAGGTGACTCTCCTGTAGGCAGCATATAATTAAGTCTTTTTTTTTTTTTTTCTAATCAACTCAGCCACTCTGTCTTTTTATGGGAGAATTTAGCCTATTTAAATTACAGGTAATTATTGATAGGTAAGGACTTACTACTTCCATTGTGTTAACTGTTTCCTTGTTGTTTTGTAAATATTTTGTCTCTCTCTTCCTCTGTCATTGTTTTCCTTTGTGGTTCTATGGTTTTCTATGATGGTATGCTTTGAATCCATTGTATTTTTGTTTTGTGATTCTACTAAAGACTTTTGTTTTGTGATTATCTTGAGGCTTTCATAGAACATCTTTCAAGCCGATGGCTACTTAACTTTGTATAAACAACTTTACACTTTTAATTCTTCCTCCACATTTTTTATTTTTGATGTCAGAATTTACATTATTTTGTAATGTGTATACCTTGACAATTTATATGACCTATGCTTTTAATTAATAGTTTTGTTTTTTAACACTCATACTAGAATAAAATTGCTTTGCAGAACATCACCATGGTCCTAGAATATTCTGAATATAGCTGTTTCATGTATGCCATTGAGTTTTGAGCTTTTATGAGTTTCATATTATTAATTAAGAGTCTTTTGTTTCAGCTCAATGAATGCCTTTTAGCAATTCTTGAGTGATGATAAATTCCCTTTATTTTTGTTGTCTGGGAAGTCTTTTGTTCCTCCCCTCATTTCTAAAACACAGCTTTACTTGGTAAAGCATTCTTTATTGGCAGAGTTTTCTTTTTCCCTTAGCAGTTTAAATATATCATCCCACTCTCTCCAGGCCTGCAAGAATTCTGCTGAGAAATCAGCTGATAATTGTATTTGTACTCTTTTGTATGTGATGTGTGTCACATTGCCTGCTACTCTTGGATTTTTTTTGTCTTTGATCTTTTACAGTTTGACTATTATGTGTTTTGGTGAACTATCTTTGGGTTGCATTTAACTGGAGATTTCTACACCTCTAGTGCCTGAGTGTTAGCATCTAATCCCAGATTAGGAAAGTTTTCAACCATTATATTTTTTAAAAACTACCTTCTTATTCTTTTTTTTCTTTTTCTTTTCTTCTGCAACTCCATTATATGACTGTTTGGTCTCTGATGGTTTCCAACAATAACTATAAGATTTATTTATTATTTGTCATTTTTTGTCTTATGGCAACTTTGGATAATTTCACACATTCTGTCTTCCAGCTCACTTATTCTTTCTTCTGCTTGAACAAATTTGTTGTTATTCTGCTGATTTTTTCAATTCAGTCACTGTAGCCTTCATCTCCAGAAGTTTTTGGTTCTTTCTTATTGTTTCTATTTATAAAACTTCTCACTTTGTTCAAGTATTATTTTCCGAATTCCATTTAATTTTATTTTTGTATATTCTTATCATTCACTGAATTTCTTTAAGACCATTATTCTCAATTCTTTATAGCCATTTTAAAGATCTCCATTTTTAGGGTCCATTATCAGAGCCTTACTATTTTCTTTAAGAGGTATCATGATTCCTTGATTCCTTATACTCACTGGGTCCTTGTATAGTTAATGATACATTTGAGGAGGCAAAAGAGCCTCTAAAATGCTTTGGGCCCTAAATAAACTTGACAGGCAGTATAGGCTACAAGAACTGCAACTCCTAGGAGAGTAGTAGTGCTGAACTTGGCCCAGAGACAGTGGACTGTGGGGCCACATAACCTACTGAGACACCAGCCAGGGTGGCTAAGGGAGTGCTTGCATTACCCCTTCCCTAAACCCAGGCTTCACAGTTTGCAACTGCAAAAAAGATCCTTTCCTTCCACTTGAGGAAAGGAGAGGGGAGAGTGCAGAGAACTTTGTCTCACGTCTTGGATACCAGCTTAGCCACAGTATGATAGGGCGTGGGTCAGGGTTTTGAGGCCCTAGGTCACAGATGACATTTCTAGACACACCCTGCGCTAGAAGGGAACCCACTGCCTTGGAAGGAAGAACCCAGTCCTGCCAGCATTCATGGTCTGCTAAGTGAAGAGCCCGTAGGCCCCAAATAACCAGCAGTGATACCCAGGTGCTATGTTGAGGGCCTTGGGTGAGCCTCTGAGACTTGCTGGCTTCAGGAGAGACTCAGTACACTCCAAGCTGAGGTGACTACATGAAACTCTTTCTGCTTGAGAAAAGCAGAGGGAAAATTAAAGGGGACTTTGTCTTGCACCTTAGATACCAGCTTAGCCACAGGGGAATGGAGCACAAAGTGGGTGCTTGGGATACTTAATTCTAGAACTTGGCTCTTGAACAGCATTTCTGGTCCAGAGGGAAGCCCACTGCTCTGAAGTGAGCCTCAGTCAGGCAGCATTTACCACAGCTAATTGAAGAGCCCCTTGGCCTTAAGAGAACATTAGCAGTAGTCTTGTAGTACTCACTGTGGGCCTGTGGTGGTAATGGCCCCTGGGTGAGGCTCCTCTGCCTTTGGAAAGGGAAGACTCCTCTGCCCTGGGAAGAACTGGATCTTACGGTTTGAGTGTAGCTCAGCCACAGTACAATAGAACAACAGGTAGATTTCTAAGAATTTTGACTCTAGTCCCTGGCTCCCAGACAGCACCTCTAGACTCACCCAGGGCCTGTAGAAACTAACCACCATGAAGGTAAGGACACAGATCTGGTTGGCTTTGCCATCTGCTGATTGTAGAGCCCCCAGTCCTTGAGCAAACATAGGCAATAACAAGGGAATGATTACAGTAGGCCTTAAGTGAGGCCCAGTGCTGTGCTGGTGTCAGATATGACTCACACAGTCATAGTGGCAGTGGCCACAGGAGTTGTTGTGTTAACCCATGCCCAATTTTAGGTGGCTCAGAACAGAGAGACTCTGTTGGTTTGAGTGAAAGTAAAGGTAATCCAGAGAATACTCCCACATCTTGTCCAAGATTATAAAGATGATACCTCTACAAGTCTGCAAGAACCACGATGATACTGGGCTTGAGGTGCCCCTAAAAGTACACACAGCTTAGAATACAACACCCAAATCTTTTCAAATATCTGAAAAACTTTCCAAAGAAGGATGGGTGTAAAGAAGCCCAGACTGTGAAGACTATTATAAATACCTAACTCTTCAATGCCCAGTCAGTAATCGACATCTACAAACATCAAGAACATCCAGGAAACCATGAACTCACCAAATTAAATAAGTCACCAGGGACCAATCCTGGAGGAACAGAGACTTCATCTGTACTATAGATCAAATTAACCTAATAGATATATATTTTTTATTCAATTGCTGCAGAATACATATTCTTTTCCTCAGTACCTAAATCATTCTCAAAGATAGACCATATGTTAAGTCACAAAACAAGTCTTAAAGTGTTCAAGAAAGTTGAAGTAATATCAAGCATCTTCTCTGACCACAGTGGAATAAAACTAGAAATCAATAACAATAGTAATTTTGGAAACTCTGCAGATACATGGAAATTTTAAAATATGTTCCCGAATGACCAGTGGGTCAATGAAGAAGTTAAGAAGAAAATTGGAAAACTTCTTGAAACAAATGATAATGGAAACACAACATACCAAAACCTATGGATACAGCAAAACCAGTAGTACCACGAGGGAAATTTATGGCTGTAAGTACCTACATCAAAAAAGAGGAAAAAATTCAAATGAACAATCTAATGAAGAATCTTAAAGAACTAGAAAAACAAAACAAAACCAAACCCACGATTAGGAGAAGAAGAGAAATAATAAAGATCAGAGGAGAAATAAATGAACTTGAAATGAAGAAAATACAAAAGCTTACTGAAACAAACGTTGGTTTTTTGAAAATTTAAATAAAATTGACAGACCTGTAGCCATACTAAGAAAAAAAGAGAGAAGACCCAAATAAATAAAATCAGAAATGAAAAAGGAGACATTGCAACTGATAATGCATAAATGCACAGAATCATTAGTGGCTACTATGAGCAATTATATGCCAATAAATTGGAAAATCTAGAAGAAAAGGACATATTCCTAGACACATACAACCTACCAAACTTAAACCATGAAGAAATTAAAAACTTGAACAAATCAATAACAAATAACAAGATCAAAGCCATAATAAAGTCTCGCAGTGAAGAAAAGCCCAGTACTCAATGGCTTCACTGCTGAATTCTACCTAACATTTAAAGAAAATCTAATACCAATCTTACTGAAACTACTCCAAAAAATAGAGGAGGGACTACTTCCAAACTCATTCTATATGTCCAGTATGACACCAATACCAAAACCAGACAAAGGTACATCAGAAAAAGAAAACTACAGGCCAATACCTCTAATGAATATTGATGCAAAAATCCTTAACATATTACTAACAAACTGAGTTCAACATTATATTAGAAAGATAATTCCTCATAACCAAGCGGGATTTATTTCTGGGATGCAAGAATCTTTCAACATACGCAAATCAATCAATATGATACATCATAACAACAGAATGAAGGACAAAAACCATGTAATCATTTCAATTGATGCTTAAAAGACATTTGATAAAATTAACATCCCCTCATGATAAAAACCCTAAAGAAAACTGTGCATAGAAGCAACATCCCTCCACACAATAAAAGCCATACACGACAGACCCACAGCTAGTATCATACTGAATGGGGAAAAACTGAAAGCCTGTCTTCTAAGACCTCTCACATGACAAAGATGTCCACTTTCACCACTATAATTCAACATAGTACTGGAAATACTGGAATATATCATACTGGCTAAAGCAATCAGACAAAAGAAAGAAATAAAGGGCATCCAAATTGGAAATGAAGAAGTCGAATTATCCCTTTTTGCAGATGACATGTTTTATATTTGGAAAAATCTAGAGAGTCTACCAAAAGCTATTAGAACTGATAAGCAAATTTAGTAAAGTTGCAGGATACAAAATCAATATATTAAAATCAGTAGCATTTCTATATGCTGACAGCGAAAAATCTGAAAAAGAAATAAAAATATAATTTCATTTACAATAGCCACAAATAAAATTAAATACCTAGAAATTAATTTAACCAAAGAAGTGAAATCTCTATAATGAAAGCTGTAAAAAACTGATAAAAGAAATTGAAGAAGACACCAAAAAAATGGAAAAATATTCCATGTTTAGAGACTGGAAGGATCAATATTGTTAAAATGTCCATGCTACCCAAAGCAGTCTGCAGATTCAATGGAAACCCTATGAACATACCAATGCTATTCTTGACAGAGATAGAAAAAACAATCCTAAAATGTATATGGAACCACAGAAGATCCAGAATAGCCAAAGCAAACATACAATCTCTTGCCAATGACTTAAATCTAAGATGTCGTACTGTGAAATTACTACAAGAAAACATTGGAAAAACTCTGCAGGACATTGCTCTGGGCAAAAATTTCTTGAGCAATGCTCCATAAACACAGGCAACCAAAGCAAAAATGGACAAATGGCATCACATCAAGTTAAAAACCTTCTTCACAGCAAAGGAAACAATCAAGAAAGTGAAGAGAAAACCCAGAGAATGAAAAGAAACATTTGCAAACTGCCCATCTGACAAGGGATTAATAACTGGAATATATAAGGGGCTCAAACAACTCTATAGGAAAAAATATAATAATCTGATCAAAAAATGGGCAAAAGATTTGAATAGGTGTTTCTCAAAAGAAGAAATACAACTAAAAAACAGGTATATGAAAAGGTTCTCAACATCACTGATTCTCAGAGAAATGCAAATGATAACTGCATTGAGATATCATCTCATACTAGTTAAAATGGCTTATATCCAAAAGACAGACAATAACAAATCCTGGCTAGGATGTGGAAAGAAGGGAACCCTCATACATTGTTGGTGGGAATGTAAATTAGTATGACCACTATGGAGAACACTTTGGAGGTTACTCAGAAAACTAAAACGGAGCTACTGTATGGTCCAGCAATCCCACTGCTGGGTATATTCTCAAAATAAAACAGGTTAGTATATTGAAGATATATCTGCACTCCCATGTTTGTTGCAGCACTGTTCGCAATAGCCAGGATTTGGAAACAACTGAAGTGTATATCAACAGATAAATGGATAAAGAAAATGTGGTGCATATAAACAACGGAGTACCATTCAGCCATAAAAAAGAATGAGATCCTGTCATTTGCAACAACATGGGTGGAACTGGAGATCATTATGTTAAATGAAATAAGTCAGTCACAGAAAGACAAACATTGCATGTTCTCACTTATTTGTGGAAGCTAAAAATCAAAACAATTGAACTCACGGAAATAGAGAGTAGAAGGATATTTACCAGTGGCTGGGAAGGGTGCTAGGGGAGTTGGGGGAGGTGGGGATGGTTAATGGGTAGAAAAAATATCTAGAAAGAATGAATAAGATCTACTATTTGATAGCACAACAGGGTGACTATAGTCAATAATAATTTAATTGTACATTTTAAAATAACTAAAAGAGTATAATTAGATTGTTTGTAATACAGAAGATAAATGTTCGAGGGGATGTATATCCTATTCTCCATGATGTGATTATTACACATTGCATGCATATCAAAACATCTCATGTACCCAGTAAATACATATGCCAACAATGTACTCACAAAAATTAAAAATTAAATAAAAAAGAAATTACAGTTAGTTTTAACCTCTCACCTTGCTTATGAAAGCAATCAGCTCATCTTTGCAGGTGAATTATGAAGTTGGCTGTTACCTCTGATCTTGTGCCATAGTTTGCAAGAACACAGAGGTACCACCAAGATCTACAAACCGGCAAATATGCCCTTTGCCTTCTCTATTTCTACCAGACCTGGGCAGGCTAGGTGGGCCTTTACTGCTAGTGTTCCCTGTGAAGGAATAGGCTTCCTGGGAAGCATCTCAGAATCCTAGAGAAGCTATACAAAGGCCTCCAGTGCTTTTCTCATCCTTTAGAAACTGTAGGCCCAGAGACATCCCCTTTTTCTGGCACTGTGTCTACTTGGAGGAGTGAGGGGTGTTATGTCATCCTGAGACCATCTTCTTACCCTTCTAATTCTGTTTTCATTAAGTTGGGCAGACCACACAAGTGTCTCAGGCTTGTTCTCAAGTATTGGCATTTTCAGAAAGTTCTTGTAGGTTACAGATAGTTGCTTTTTAAATTTTCTTTGTGTAGAAGGAATAAAGCCTGAGACCTCCTATTTCACCATCTGCTGATGGTGATAACATCTTGGTGATATCACCTCTTCATTTTTTTTTTGGATTTTCATTTTCCTGTTGCCTTTTGCAGAGCAGAGTGTTTTTTATTTGTTTTCATTTATTAATGAAATCCAGCTTAATGATTATTTCTTTCATAGATTATGCCTTTGGTGCTGTATCTTAAAAGTTATTGCCTCTCCTGAGGTCATCTAGGTTTTCTCCTATGTCATCTTCTATGACTTTTATGGTTTTGTGTTTTACATTTATGTCTGTGATTCATTTTTAGTTAATTTTAGTGAAGGTCTAACTAGATTCATTCTTTTGCATATGAATGTTCAGTTGTTCCAGCACCATTTGTTGAAAAGGCTATTTTTTTCTCCATTCTATTTCCTCTGCTCATTTATCAAAGATCAGTTAACTATATTTAGGTGAATCTGTTCCTAGGCTTTTTATTCTGTTCTGGAATGTATCTATTCTTTTGCCATACTATCTTGATTACTGTAGATCCATGGGAAGTCTTGAAGTAGGACAATGCCTGTCCTTTGACTTAGTTATTCTCCTTCAATATTGTTGGCTATTCTGAGTCTTTTACATCTCCAAATAAACCACAAAATATCTTACTGAGATTTTTATTGGTATTGCATTGGAACTATAGACCAAGTGGGAAAGAGCTGACACCTTTATGATAATGAATCTTCCTATCCAATGAAAATTGAATATATCTTTATGTGTTTAGTTAACTGATTTCCTTCAACAGAGTTTGGCAGTTTTCCTCATATAAGTCTTATACATATATGAGGAAATATATACATTTTACTTGATGTATATCAAAATATTTTATTAGCACCAAAAGGTCCTAATATAAATGGTATTGAATTTAATTTCAAATTTCACTTGTTCCTTGCTGATATATAGAAAATCAAGGGATTTTTGTATATTAACCTTGTATCCTGCAACCTTGCTACAATTGCCTATTAGTTCCAGGAGTTTATTTGGGTTATTTTTTGATTTTTTAAAATTTTCTACATAGGCAATCATATCACTATGCTACCATATGTTTATAAAAGTTACTTGAATTTTAAGGTAATAAACTTGAAATAAAACCACTGTGCAAGTAGATACTTCAGCCCCTGTGTAACAAAGATGAGTACAGGTGAGATGTAGTTGATGAATGGAGGGAGGCCTACCACACAGCTGAACAATAGATCCCAAGATACGCCTTGAATAGTGACTCAGGAGTGAAACTTCAACCTATAATTCTGGAATACTCTGCTTGTAATATTTTTTTTTTGTATGAAGAAAAGTGAAATAAATGTTATTATCAACTCTGATTCAAGAAATCACTTTAAGTCATGTTCAGAATCACTGTTCATCATATTCTGAGTACTTAGCATTGTAATGATTTGGCAAAATTATGAGTTATTCTGGCATTCCTAGATAAAGTTTAATTATATTTATCTTATTTATCAAGCAATCTAGCATAACTTGGCAAACATGGAACAGCAAGTTAATTCACTATGTTTTACCCCCTTTTTGAGTAAATGAAAGATTTTCTATGCATAAGATTTAATTTTATGCACAGTATGACAAATCCAAAATTCCTTTGAAAATCATCATTACAAAGGCAATATTAAACACGATACACCTAGTTACCTGATGACAAGGCTCATTAATATGTTTGTAATAAGCAATTAAACTTTAAGATATTTATAAAAGAGCTGAAAGACCTCAAGATCTCCATTCCCGTTTTTTACCAAGAAGATTTTTTCACTTGAAACCCTATAATTTCAAAGACCTGAGAGCTCGTTACTGCATTTTAATAGAGAAAATGCCTTTGAATTGTATGGCTCTCTGAAACTCTGATTTAAAAAATCAGAATTGCTTTACATTATCTAAATAGCCAAAATGAAAACTAGGCAATATTCTGGTAATCTGGGAATCATGTAGTAATATTTTAACTGAAGGATTAATGTTGCTAAATTTGGGACTTTGAAACATGAGCCATTGTTTTGAGTAAGCTGTTTTTTTGTTTTGTTTTGTTTTTTGTTTTTAGCAGTATTATGAGATTACTAGGTAAAACGGGAATGGGTGGACTCGACATAACTTCTACCTTTCCCCAGTTAGCAAGAGTGAGTTTATTAGAGTAGCAAAATTGTCACACTGAAAATTGTCATGGGCCAGACCTCAAATGTGAGAGGTAGTTAGCTTTGATGGACTATTTCAGCCAAGTATAAGTAGGCAGAAGCAAGCAGGGTGGAAAGCTTCCAGGCACTGCGACATCATGGAAGAGTAGGTTTTGATATACCAGGCCCTGACTCCCTGTCCATAATTATGGCAGTAAGCCAAGAGATATATAGTAACCTTTATTAGGAGTTTCTGCTAGATACTGTGCTAAGAATTTTATATACAGTAACTCAAAGGAAACATGTTATTCCATTCTACAGAGGGAAAACTGATTAATTAACACATCTAACTTACCTAAGGCCACAGATAGCCAGGATTTAATTTCATGCACTCTGATTCTGAAGTTGAGGTACTTTAATGCCACCTTACAGTTAGAAATGGGAAACTCAAATGCCCACTTTAGCCAGGAGATGTTGTGAGCGAGTGACACAAATTGAGTGAAAAACAATCAGGAGTGATGGGCCTTATGGAAAACAGACAACCTCATGCTTATTCCTTATAAATGTTTTATTTTAATGTTCTTTGTCTTGTTATTTTCCTTTTTTTTTTCTTTTTAAATTTAACTATAACTTCTGGAATACATGTGCTGAACTTCCTCATTTGTTACTTAGGTATACATGTGCCATGGTGGTTTGCTGCACCTATCAAACCGTCATCTAGGATTTAAGCTCGCATGCATTAGGTATTTGTCCTAATGCTCTCCCTCCCCTTTTCCCCCACTCAAGATATATTAAAGACTTAATGAAACATAAAATCATAAAAACCCTAGAAGAAAACCTGTGCAATACCATTCAGGACATAGGCATGGGCAAAGACTTCATGACTAAAACACCAAAAGCAATTGCAACAAAAGCCAAAATTGACAAATTGGATCTAATTAAACCAAAAAGCTTCTGCTCAGCAAAAGAAACTATCATTAGAGTGAACAGGTAACCTACAGAATGCGAGAAAATTTTTGCAATGTATCCATCTGACAACGGTCTAATATCCAAAACCTTCAAGGAACTTAAACAAATTTACAAGAAGAAAAAGAACTCCATCAAAAAGTGGACGAAGGATATGAACAGACACTTCCCAAAAGAAGACATTTATGAGGCCAACAAACATATGAAAAAAAGCTCATCATCACTGGTCATTAAAGAAATGCAAATCAAAACCACAATGAGATACCATCTCACGCCAATTAGAATGGTGATCATTAAAAAGTCTGGAAACAACAGATGCTGGTGAGGATGCAGAGAAATAGAACACTTTTACACTGTTGGTGGGAGTGTAAATTAGTTCAACCATTGTGGAAGACAGTGTGGCGATTCCTCAAGAATATAGAACCAGAAATACCATTTGACCCAGCAATCTCATTACTGGGTATATACCCAAAAGACTATAAATCATTCAACTATAATGATACACACATACATATGTTTATTGCAACACTATTCACAATAGCAAAGACTTGGAACCAAGCCAAATGCCCATCAATAATAGACTGGATAAAGAAAATATGGCACATATACACCATGGAATACTGTGCAGCCATAAAAAAGAATGAGTTCATGTCCTTTGCAGGGACATGGATGAAGTTAGAAACCATCATCCTCAGCAAACTAACACGGGAACAGAAAACCAAACTCTCATGTTCTCACTCATAAGTGGGAGTTGAACAATGAGGATACATGGACACAGGGAGGGAAACATCACACACCGGGGCCTGTTTTGTTATTTTCTAAATTTAAGAGCATCTACTGGCCAAAGAAAACTTCAGCACGGTTTGCCAATTAGCAACCACACAAAGAGGGGATGAAGTCCATGAACTTTGTCAAAAGTCAAACCCGGACAATCAGTCTTATTATTTTTTTTTCTTCTGAGAAATAAGTGGATAATTTCCGATTAACACATGCATCAACTATGAAAACAATAAATGGTTGACAGTGCTCACAAAGCTTGCCCTATCTCTTTGTCCTTTGTTCTCATACCTTCCAGGTGCAGATGTGTCCTAGAAATTAAAAAAAAGCCTGAAGTATTCACTTCATTGGTGGACTTCCGCCCTCTAAACTTAAGAATTCAAACATTGAGATTCAAAGACATAGAGATGGCTCTTGCTATTTCCTCCACCACAAGCCTCCAGAGCGGCTTTTCCTTAACCGTCACTGCATGGAGTAGAATGGGCAGAGGAAAAGGAGCTTTTTCTTTGTAAGTACAAAATAATAAGCTGAAATATCGTTTTCCCCAACTATGCCCTATACTTACTGTGCTGTGCAACTCTTCTCCTCATAAGAGACAGTACAGACTAGGATCTATAAACCTAGACTCTACAGTCAAACAAACTTAGGTTTGATTCCCCTGCTCTTAAATGCTGCTTGTGTGCAACTTATTTCATTTATGAGAGCTCTGGCTTTCTTATGTGTAAAATCAAGATAGTAGTACTTGTATACAATTGTTGTAACAGTTAAATGAGTTAATGCCTTGTAATTGCACATGTTCAGTAAAGGGCCCTTGTTATGATTATGTCTATTTTTTAATCTTCTCAGCCCTGGACACCCAATTCTACTGTTATTTGCATCACCAAACCTTAAAGTCTTAATAGACATATTTTCTCTGCATCTCCCATGTGTTTATTAGTTCCATGTTTCAATAGATGTCAAATAAATAGTTGTGCAGTATAATTATTCTTATATAATTTTAATACCTATTCCAATATGTCATAAAAAGTTGTGTCATTTATTTTTCTATATCTTAAATTATAATGCTGTAAAGGTAAAATCCATATCTTATTTACCACTTATACCCATTGATGTCCAGTGTTGTAACTTGTTGATATTAATTACCCAAAAACATGTATTGAACAACTTCCACACCCTTTCAAGCCTTATATGGAAGTATAACGTACAAATATTTAGTTGTTAAACTTTAGGTGTACAAGATGATAATGAGATGTAAATGAACAAACCCACATAAACCACCACTAAGGTAAAATAATAGATATTACTAGCATATCACCAGCACTCCAGAAACCTCCTCTTCAACTCTGCCAATCAATGCTCCCACCTCCCACACTGATAATCACTATCCTGACATCTAACAACCTACAGTAGTGTAGTTTTGTCTGTGTTTTAACCATGTGTATCTATGTATAATATACATACACAGATAAGAGTGTTTATTATTTTTTCTTCTGATTAACAATATATATATTAATGCATGCCACTGTATGGAAAGAAATGTTCCTTCATTGTAATTGTCAGTAGCATTTCATTCTATGCATATTCCATAATCTATCCATTCTAGTGCTAATGGAAATCTGTTTTTTTTTTCCTATACGGAAAGTTTAAAATACACTCCTAAGTAACACATAGGACAAAGATGATATAATGGAAATTAGATGTCATTACTTTATAGTCTTTGATGTATACATTAGAAAAGAAGAATGCTCAAATATAAATCAATAAGCTGAGAGGTTATAGGTATAAGTCATTTATTCTGAGAAATTGGAAATTGCAAAAAGAATAAATTTAATTAAAAGAAAGTAGAGAAATAAAATAATTAGATTAAAGGAATATAGAGAAAGAATAATAAATATAAGCTTAGGATATAATGAAACCTTTAAAACACACAATAGAGAGTATCAATAAAATCAAAAAGAACACTTTTTGAGAAGTGTTCCAAATTGACACATTTTGGCAAGAATAATCAAAGAGCAATAAAAAATATTTTATTACCAATATAAATAAGGAAAGTGGGGTCTTCACTACAGATTCTATGTTCACAAAAATAGTAATAGGTTATTCTGGACAACTTTATGTTAATAATACATAAAATTTTTATATAAAATGGGCAACTTATCTAAAAAGGCCACAAAAAGTGACAAACACAGAAATTTGAAACCTGACTTTTTAAAGATCTGTTGGAATACAAGAGTCAGGAAGGATACAAAAGCAAAGAAAAGATTTCCTTGGTTGCAAACAGCATGTAATCTAGTGGAGTAATTGACTCGTAAGATGGAGAATATAATAGAGAATCAAAGACATATGGATATTGTATTTTGAGAACTTCTGATTTTCCATAATTTTTTCAAACCAACTGAAGAAAACCAAAAAATTCTAGATGGCATATTATTCTTAAAAAAAAATTGACAGCATCCAAAACCTGGCAAGCTAATACAGTATTATTTCTACAAAACCTGAAGGGAAAATGGAAACTCAGGGATGAACAAGTTAGTTTTTCCTTCAAGATATTAACTCATGCTGAAAATTTGGATGTTCCTTTTTGCATTCTCTCATGGGTAACAGAAAAGAAGTTAAAGAGCAAGACTTACACGATGTAGGAAACATAACCCCACATTGTCTAGTTTTCTAAAGCTCTACATCTTCGAGATAAGGTTGGATCAGATTGTCTTGGGTATTTTTGTTGCCTAGTTTCATGTGGACTGAGTAGTCTAAGGAATCTCATTATTTGAATTTTGTTTAAGGTGACTTAAGACAAATAATGGCTCTAGGTATGTGAGAAAATCAAGTATAAATCATCTGCAGAGGAGTACCTATTCATCCATCACCTGATATTATTTATAAATATAATTCTACAAAATATAATAAGCATCACACCATGAAGGCATCAAAGCAAAGAAAGGAAGAAGCTACTGTGATAAAAGGTGATGGAAACAGACCAGAAAAGACATTAGAAATGGAAATTATCACACATATTTTAGTGAAAAAATACAAACCAAAAATATCTCTAAGCAATAAACTATAAAAGGTGATCAACGCTCTGTTATAACTGATTATTCAGAAGAGAAATAAATAAAATTCAATTGACAGTGGTATAGGCTTACTGAATACAGCAGCATTTGAGGTGGTCAAGGAGGGTTTTTACAGGGAAGGATAGGATAGAAAGTGCTTTTCAGATGGGAAAGATCTCCTGAGTAAAGACATGAGGGCGTGAAGGCATTATATATCTTTTAAAGATGAAGCATAGTCCAGTTTGGTAAATGGAATATATGAGAAGGAGAGCTGAAAATGAGGTTGGTGAGGAAAGTTAAAGGTGAGGCCCCACAAAGATTGAATAGACATTACTAGTATTATCACTTTTCCTAATCCAAAATCTAACAACTTCTCTAATCTAAAACCTAAATAAAATTTATCACCTAGCCTTGTCATCCAAAGAAATATGGCATTGATCACATGAAATGATTGTTTACTCTTAGGGAGTAAAAATAGATTGGGGAGAGAAGGGAGGCAAGTTTTTAAATCTTGTTTAATTTTATCAGTACACATTGAATTACAAAATATTTGCAGTACTTTATTTTTACAGTAATTTTAAAAGGAAAAATAGCAGAGAAACTTTGCAAATAGTTTTCTTCACTAGTAAAAATAAAGTGTCTTTTATAGTTATTAAGCTTTCTATGTTATGATATTCTTCTCATTTATATTTCTAAGATTATCTTTCATATAAATCTTATACCCTTTGGAATGTTTATTATTTCCTAGATTGGCCCAGAAAGTGGACTTGATTTTTATCTTTCCCTCTAAATCTTTTGGTCATTTTTTTTTTTCTTCATGACCTGCCTTCTACTCAGTGTTTCTTTGATTAGATGTAGAATTGCTGACTGGAAGGTATTGCCCATGACTTTCTTGTTCTTTCTTTCTGATTAAGGACTAATTTTAAAAAATTAGGCTTCATCAAAAGAGCAACCTTATTCAAAACAGAAGAACATAGGCAATCAGCAAACCTGTTCCTTTATAATCACAATGGACAATTTGCATTAAAAAGAAAAATAAAAGAAAAATTAAGGAAAGGGGGCAGGATGAGAAGAAGGGAGGAAGGGAGAGAGAGGACAATGGGGGTTGAAAAACATGTAACACTTC
The DNA here is from genome assembly GCF_028858775.2 of Pan troglodytes. Lineage (NCBI taxonomy): Eukaryota > Metazoa > Chordata > Mammalia > Primates > Hominidae > Pan > Pan troglodytes. The sequence continues at coordinate 39,614,890 of NC_086015.1, forward strand.
TTGTATAAAACATCTAAAAAGAGAACCTTTCTCTGGGGAAGAAACTGGTTTTTGTAGGCATTATCTTATTAAACATGGTAACATACAACAAGCTGAAGACAATAAGAAAGTTTGTGATATGATAGAATTGTGATTCACAGAATGACAGCAAGGCTTAAATCATATTTTCCTTACCCTCCAGCTTTTATTTTGCTACTACATATTATAATTAAAAACCCTCACTTTGCAACTCTATAGATGTATCTAGGGAGGGCTCGAGGATTTTATGAAAGAATAAGAAATGAAAGTGTTTTTGCATATGTGCAATTGTGTGTGTGTGCATGTGTGTGCATATGCATGATAATTGTGAGGATCTCACCATCCTTTATAGTAATCTGGAGGTTTAGTTTTTAAATAGGAACACAGTTTGAGCTATGTAATCAAGCCAAATCTATCTGACTCCTGTACTTAATTATCAGTCCTTTCTGAGTCAGAGATAATATGTGATTATCTCACAACAGAAAAATCTGGTTCAATATACATATGAAAGTGGCCAACAATATTCCATCAGTTACATTCATGCAGAGCAGAAACCCCTACTTCATGGGGTTTCTGTGAAATCTTCAATGGCAGATTTCAAAACCCATGCCTTTTGTATTAGTTAGCTATTGCTGCAGAGCAGAAACCCCTACTTCATGGGGTTTCTGTGAAATCTTCAATGGCAGATTTCAAAACCCATGCCTTTTGTATTAGTTAGCTATTGCTGCATAACAAATCACCCCTAACTCAGTAGCTTAAAACAAAAATCATCATTCAGCTCACAGTTCTTTGGGTTGACAATTTAGCCTAAGTCAGCTAAACGGTTCTTTTGTTCTCAGCTGGACTCCTCCTTGAATCCGTTATTAGCTGCACTTCCACAGAATAATTCTGCTTCTGGGAGTAGGCCAGCTATTAGCTGGGGTGATGTGGAAGCAGTAGGACAATGTGTCTCTTATCCTTAACAGCCAAGCCACAGTGAGTCTCAAAATGGCTAGGCAGGCTTCTGAGAGAGCGAACATAAGCATGGAAAGCCTCTTTAAGGACTAAGCTTGAAACCCACACTTACTCATGTCTGCTACATTCTAATGTCCAATACCCCTAAACTGTATTCAAGAACTCTACCTCTTGATGGGAAGAAGAGAAAAGTCATATTAAAAGGCATCTTTGATACAAGGAATCAAATAATTGCAACTATTTTCATAAATGATCTATTTTATCCTTTTAACTATACATTTTTGTATTTCCTTTAGGGTCCTTCATCGTTACATGTCAAATCCAAGACAAATTATAAATCTATTTTGAATATCAGGATTTAGCCCGAAATAAAAAGATGCCTTAACATTTAAAATCTATTTTTATAGTTTAGTGCATTGACAGATAAAGGGTAATTTTGTGTACTTAGAACATTTACTTTTGTCATCCTCACAACAATATCTGGTACAATGGTGAGTGTTGTATCCATTAACTTACTTAAATAGTAACAAAAATACTAGGAGATAAATGCTATTATTACTCATAATTTACAGAAAAGAAAACTGAGTCTTAGACATTATAAGGAACAGGGACTGAAACACTGCTTCCAAGCGTAAATCATTTTTAAGTTGTAAACACAAAATCTCTTGATAATGGTCACCACTTCAATAAAAAGGCATCTCTATACATTTCCAATTTCCTCTCCCCATTCACAGTTCAAAATCTTCCAGAAACAACTCATATTTTCTAGCAATGATGATTAAGCTTACTTTGCAAGGTGCTCTGCGGAGCAAGAGTGTAAAGTCCATGTCATCACAGAGTTGACAGCCTTTGTGGCCTAAATTCATTGAGCACTGAAATAGCTGGGAAATATAGAATAAAAACATATGTGAAACTCGAGCTTCGTGCCTTGGATTTTAGAGGAAAAGGAATCCTACAGTGGATCTAGAAAGAAAGCCCAGCTTCAAAACATTTCATCTATACTTGCATTAGTTAAAGATTAGGGAAGCTTCTCTTTGAGGAGGAAAATATCCAATGAGTTGGTTGAATAGTCATGCCTACTTCAGTGTCTTTTGTTTTAATTAGATCACAGCCTAGCTGATTAACTGAATCAGGAGTAGCAGACTTGAAATGGAGCCAAGAGAGTTTATGGGAATTGAAAGAATGGGGAAAACATGGAAGGGATAAAAAATGTATTTATGTATTCATCAACCAAAAAGATTGCTAAGGTTGGAACAGCACTTAGTCTGATGGCAGAGATAGACAGATTAAAGTGAAAATGATCGTGTTCCAAGTTATTATTTGGGTAAAATTTAAGTGATTTCCCAAGATAGGAAGGAAAACCTAGACCTGTGAAGAAATTATATTTGTTATTGTCATTTTTATTTATGATTATTATTAGATGTTGAGAATGCTCAGATTTGCAATTTCCTGAGTGGAGATGTGCAGTATCGGAAGTGGTTTTACTGATGAGGTGATATTTGAGCAAGGTCTTAAAGAGCGAGTAGAACTATGCCACATACTCTGTGCTGCCTATCTCTGAATACTGAAGGAGTTGTGTGCTGTGAGATGTGATTGTTTAGCAACCATGGCTTGTGCTCTGCCTTGTATAACAACAGAGGCACAGCATGACAAGTAAAGGGTAACAATTATGGAACTCTAATTGTGATTTCCAGGGCTGTTTCCTTAGCTTTGGGAGTTAATTTTAATAGCTACAGAAATCGATGAGATACCATGCTTTGCTGTAAGTCTTTCACACAGTGATGCTACTAATTGCTCCTTAACTGCAGGTCTGACTGTTATCCACCTTACTTTTCAAGTGATCCTGTTCTGGTGTAATTCTCCTTTTAATAGCTATTTGTACAGAACCAAAGAACAGCAGAGCCAGAGTGGCCCTGGGAGACATCTTGTGCAGAATTCTATCATCAGAGATCTTTCTCCAGACATAATCCTATTTAACATTGTAAACAAATCAAAGAGGAGTGCTCTACTTGAGGAGCCTTGTGTGGCCTGATCTGTTCAAGCACTGCCCAGATTCATAGTTGTAGTGACCCCAAAAGAACCCCAAGGGCATCTTGTCGCGTTTTCAAAGATAGTGAAAATCAGTCTTATGTAAAACCTGTTTTTATAGGCAAGGGAACTGATACCCAGAAAAGTTAACTGATTACTTGAGGTCACACAGAAAAGAGTTGTCATTGCTACCCAAGATTCATGTCACCTTCTACTCTACCATAGTTAATATCCTATGTCCCTTTAGAAATAAATATCATGGATTGGGCACATAGTTAAGAATAATAGTTTGGCCACTTAGAATGAAGCTCATTTTATGCCATCTCCTCACATGAAACAACTTGCCGAACAATTACTCTCAAAACCTCAAGAGCTTGTTAACAACACAATACTAACAATGTGAGTTCCCTCACCTGACTCCAGAATTAATGAACTAAAATTTCCCAGGTCAGAAGGAGAGATTAGAAATTGCATAAGATTTTTCAGGTGATTCTGAGGCGGTCCACCAGGAACTGGGCTCAGCTTTTGTCACTAGGATGATTGTGCTAGGGACATTGTGACTTATAAAACTTTGGAATTTAGAACTAGTGCAGAAGAATATATGAATGGTATTTAACAAAGACAGGATGATCTCAGCTGGGGAAAAATTACATATTGAGTTTATTAACATCTGTAGTTTGGACAAGCAGTTATCTTCCCACTTGTCTCATTTTACATATTTCTGCTTAAAACTCATTGCTTGTACATTATCACATAATCACAAAGTCCAATGGGAAGGGCTATGGAAGTTATACTAATAACTTCCTTCAGTAGTCCCTCTATATGTAAACATCTGACAGTGAGAATCTGCTAGAGTAGGATTTTGGCCTCCAAAATTAAGACTGCCAAAGGTCTCTTGGGAAAGCTCAATATATGTATTCTAACTTCATGATGTTTACATCGGAAAATTCAAATTCATCCATAGAAGGTAAAGCAGGGATGCTTTTCTTTGTAAAATAATTAGTTTTACAGAAATTGAAGAGATCTTAGAGATCAACAGTTTATCCCAATATTTTTACAGAGAAGGATCAGGTCCGAGGTCCATACCTAGACACCTCATTAGTAGCAGAGTTAAGATTTGAATCAAAGGCTGGGAGAGTAAATATTTTGAATGAATTGCTAAATGGGATACAAAAGAAAGTTCCCCCAGAATGATGTATACATGAAATTTGAATAAGGTCAGAATAAGTAAAAACCAAATGGGATAAATAGGAAATTAAATTCAAATTAGCAAACAGATTATCTGGAAACTTTGGAAATAATCACTATTGTTTTTCAACTTGCATTGATTTTAAATAAAATTTGGATACACAGTAGCATAAAAGGAAGCAATTCATCCTCTTTAGTTCCTCAGCAAAGGGGAAAAGAAGAAGCAAGGCCGCACTCAATTCTTAAGATGCTGTGATTTTAGATGAAAAATTTTCTACAAAAGACAAGCAAAAGGCCAGCATAATAATGAAAAAGATTCTAACAGCTTTCAAAAAAAAACAACAACAACAACAAAAATACTCAGCCTTTTAAGCAGATATGCACACCCTTTTACTTATTTTTTTGTTTGTTTTTTAATTTTACCTTAACTTCTGGGATACATATGCAGAAGGTGCAGGTTTATTACATAGGTATACCTGTGCCATGGTGGTTTGCTGCACCTATCAAGGTTTTAAGCCCTGCATGCATTAGATATTTGTCCTAATGCTCTCCCTCCCCTTGCACCCCATGCCCCGACAGGCTCTGGTGTGTGATGTTCCCCTCCTTTTGTCCATATGTTCTCATTGTTCAACTCCCACTTAATACATGAATTTTATACACTGAAATGCAGTGTTGGACAATATTCATGATCTACTTGGATGTGACTTTGGCTATGGCTTAAACAGTTCCTGTGAAAGGCATGCGAAAGGGGCAGTTCTACTTCCTGATCAGAAGCAAATCAAGGAGACTGTGCTGTCCTCACTGCCTTCCCACTCGCAGCTGTCTCTTTTTGCCAGCCCTGGCTGGAGCAGTGGGAAAGGAATAGGGGATACCAGAAATGCTGCTTTGGTTGGTGAGGTGGTCTCAGTCTGTGCGCCAAGGCAGCAAGTGTGGTACTTGGACACACATTGTCTTCACAACCAAATAGTGCAATAGCTTTGAACTTTGCTTTCTCCCCAAGATCTTGCACAAATTATTTCTTCAGTCTGACTTTGTGCCATCTCTGGGCCTCAGTTTTCTCATTTTCAAAAGGATAAAGATGAGAATACTAGCTCTGTCTCATATTTGCTGAGTTTATTTATTTTCATACCTGAAGCAAAATAAGTTTTTCATAATAATTCGTCTCTTCTATCTTCACCATAGCCTCCATGCCCAAATGTCTTTCCTTTGACAGGTATATCAGTTACCTTGTGTTGTATAATGAACCAGCCCAAAAGATTTGAAACAATAAACATTTCCTGAGCTCATGGTTCTGTAGATTGGCAATTTCAATTGGACTTTATGGTGTGTTATGGATTTAGCTAATCTTGGCTGGCGTTTCTCATGCCTCTTCATTCAGCTAGTAAGTGAATCAGGGCTGTCTGAGACACAGGGGGCCTCACTTCGTGTGGAGATCTGGGGCTTGTACCCATGAAAATAGTGGAGGCACCAAGAAAGCAGATCAGAGTGGAAACTGTAAGAAAGCAGAGTGGGATCTGTAAGACCTCTTGAAGTCCAGGCTTGGAACAAATGCATTGTCTCTTCTGTGAGTTTGTTTTGGATAAATCCAATCATAAACCCAGCCCAGATTTATGGGTTACACAAGAAATTCCATCTCTTGATGGAGAAGCTAAAAAAATTGGTGCAATTTTTGAAATGCAAGAAAAAGCAAGTGAGCTCTTTCTAAACAGTATTTTAATTGATGGAAGAAGCATGGTACTACATGGCAGAATGCTTGGCTCCTAGTCACTTCACTGAATCTGACTATTATCATCCACAGTGCAGAGCATTTGTACCAAATGCTCTATTATTTTAATTTAAAATTGCATCTCCTTGTGATTCATCCCAGGGCTAAGACAAGCATGCGTGCCATGCATTTATTTATTTGGGAGTTGGGGGCTTCTCCTTTTATTTCTTTCTGACAGGTGTCCTGGGAAATCCTTCTGGAGCAGCAATCTGGCCCTTCTTATCATTTTGCCAATCTGATTACCCTAGGGTAGGGTGATTTAACAGGAGTAATTAATCATTGTGTTTTCTGAAATTGGAAGCCAAGGCACATTTAGCCTCATACCAGAGAGCATGTATGCAAGTGAGGGGGTTATGAAGGAGTGTGTGTAATGAGAGAGGTGAGAGTCTTATAATTAAGGAGGAGTATAAATAATAATGAAAGTCATTAGTGCCACTTGGTTGAAAGAATGTCATAAATGTACTTGGGACATTAAAGTGAAATCCATTATGACAAACATTAACACATACAAAGGACGGGGAAAATGTGGTTATCTTGGGTTTGACAGATAGTGTCAGCTTCCAGTGGGGCCCAGATGGCATTCAGGAAAATGTTATGAGCAGTTTTATTTTAATATTTTTGGTTATGTGATATTTGGGAATCAAATGACACAAACACATGAGGAATTTTCACATGCCTGGCCTTGAAGAGGCTGGCAGAGAAGAGAGGTCACTGAACGCAGTGGCAGACTGGAGGACTTCCATCTCAGAGGCACGACTTTTTTTCCTTGGTTGTTGCGATAACTCAAGGCATATGATGCGGTCTGGCATTTTTCCTCTGTGAAATTCCCTGTTGAACCAGTTTGGAGTTTGGATGCTTTCTTTAAAAAATAGCAAAGTGTGGGGGGAGCGACAGGGATGAGAATGAGGACATTTAAACAATTATGCAGGAAATTATATGATGCTAAAATTGAACATGGACAGGCTGTTCAATGGCAGGATTCCCACTCGTGCTGAGCTTTGCAAAGGGGAAGATTTTTTTTTTTTTTTTTGCTTTCTCTCCAAGACTGTAATTTTTGAGCAGGAAATAATTCAGAGTATAAAACAAAAGAAAAAATTAAATATATGTAGAGTGGAAGCATAGAGAAACAAAAAGGAGGCAGTTGTAAAAAAAAAATTAAGATGAAAAGTGTGTGTGTGTGTGTGTGTGTGTGTGTGTGTGTGTTCGAAGTAAGGGAGTGATAAATGCTGGTGATGGTTTGGGAAGAAAAATGTTCCTCTCTGGGATTTCTTTTCAGGGTAGTGCAGACTCAACAGGATCATATTCCTGACACACAAGCGTATCATGAGGACTCAATAGGTCTATATACATTAAAGGCTTAGTACACTGACTGACAAATGGTAAGTCCTGAATAAATGGGAGCTATAATAACTATTATTATAAGTGTTATTGTTATTGTACATCAGGCCTGGTGGAGCAATCCATATATTTGGGAATCTAAAATTATTTATGCATGATGGGAAAGAGGGAGGGATAAACTGACATCTGTATCAAGCCTACTACATGCAAAGAGATTTAGCTAATATGTTAGCTCATATAATCTATTGCAAAGCTGCTCATTAGGTGTTATTGACTACAGTTGAGGAGACAAAGGATTGGGTAGTTCAATGCATGTAAAGCAGTATAACAGTCATCAGCACATAATAAATGCTCAATGAATATTAGCTCTCATGATTGTCATGCTCAAAGTCACACCAGTAACTACTGGAAGAATCCAAATTTTAATCCCTTTCTTTTTTATTTCAATGTCACCAAGCTGACTCTTACTTGACTCACCAGGAACAATCTACAGCTCACAAATGGACATTCTATAGTGAAGGCTTGGGATATAAGAGCAAGGCTTTTTGTATTCCTATGCAAGGGCATACAGAATGATATCATGGACTTTAGAGACTCAGAAGGGGGAGGGTGAGAGGGCGGCAGAGATTTTTTTAAAAAGACACATTAAGCACAATGTACTAAAACCTCAGAAATCACTACTATATAACTCATCTATGTAACAAAAAAAAACACTTGTACCCCTAGAGCTATTGAAATTAAATAAATAGTAAGACTTTGAAGACTGCAGCCAGAAAATTGGGTGGAAATCTCTGCAATAGTCCTCCAGAAGTATGGTTTTTGTAGTGCACGTGTATGGCACGTTCCTTTCAAGGAAAGACTAGTCTGGGCTCCTGGGAAGACTTAGCAGAGAGTCTTCTGTTGTTTTCCCTTCAGGATTGCTTTGTTTGTCAAGAATCACACGAGGTCATGGCTATCCTTGATACAGTCCATATCTGATGACTGAAGGCTATGGGCATATAAAGGCCTAGACATCCCAACTCAGTATGAAAAATTCTAAAGGGCCATTAGAGCTCCTCATTGGTGTGTTTGGGAGAAAGGGGCATTGGCTACAGCTGTCACTGGACCTGCATCATGACTCAACTTCTACATCCAATCCCACAGTCCTTTCTCTCCCTTCACAGGAGTGCACCCCAAGTGCTCTTTTAAATAAACACTATACACTCTAAACTGGCTCAGAATCTGATTCCCAGGGACCCCCAAGTGGTAAGAGAATTGAATCTGCTAAGGGAAGTGGTATGATAATAACCTAAGTGATTTCATAATATCCACACTGAGCAGGATCATTCAGGGGGCTGAAGAAGTTTAGTCAATATTTCCATCCCACCCTGACAAGATGCCATCCCACATTCAGGATCATGCCTAAGGAGCATGCCAGAAACCAAAGGACATTGTTTGTGCACCTCTGTACTGTGCGGAACTTCCCCCGGTGTGTGCTTTTCTTATTATGATTATTATTTTATTTTTTGAGACAGAGTTTCACTCTGTCACCCAGGCTGGAGTGCAGGGGCGCCATCTTGGCTCACTGCAACCTCCAGGTCCCATGTTCAAGCAATTCTCCTATCTCAGCCTCCCGAGTAGCTGGGATTACAGGCATGCGCCACCACTCCCGCCTAATTTTTTGTATTTTTGGTAGAGACAGGGTTTCACCATGTTAGCTAGGCTGGTCTCAAACTCCTGACCTCAAGTGATCCACCTGCCTCGGCCTCCCAAAGTGCTGGGATTACAGGCGTGAGCCACAGCACCCAATCCCCGTGTATGAGTTTTGATGCAGAAAAAAATTATGTTTAAAATGAACAGCAACAACATCAGGAGGAAGGAAAAGGGAGTCATAAAAGGGCAACATTTGGGCTGAGAAGGCTATGTAGAGAACAAACTTCAGTGCATCTTGATTTAGGAAACCTCATTTGCAACTCTAAATAAAAGAGACCAAAACCTGGACTTATGTAAAAGGGGCTGAGGAAGAACATGCAGAAGCTAGAACTTGGCTTAATTTTGCTTACTTGTTTTTAAATTACATTTTTATATATTTTAAATTTCACAAGTAGTATCTGAATATAATCTCATAATTAAAAAGAAGCAAATACATTAGCCCTTTAAAAATCTAATAATCTTCAACCCATCCTGCTCAGCCTAGAAGTTTCCCTTAAGTAGGGAAGATTGCTGGGCTAGAGCTTCTTTTGTATTAATGGATAATGTTTTTACTTATTTGTTTTTAGAATTTTTAATTCTGTTTTTTGTCTATGTGTTTTAATTTGTACTTTTAAAAAATATTTATTCCTTCAAACACTTAGGATTATTTGTAGAAATTTGTTTATATTTTCAATTTTTTTTAAAAAAAGAACATCACATTTGTAGCAATATTCCTCCTCTACTTCCCAAAGGCTTATTTGTATCTTCTTTCTTTTTTCTTAGAAAATTGTCTGGTTTGCAAAGTATAAACTATTTTGGAAAAAAATCTTTGTTAAAATTATAATGAGTCTATCTTTTTTATTCTTTTAATTTTTGGTTTAAGTCTGTACTTTTCTTTTTCAGTTGAATATTTAAATAATCACTTTTCAATTATTCTATCTACCTATCTATCTTCTGTCTATCTACTTATCCATCTATCATTTATAGGGCTATGAAATCCCCTCTGAGCACAGCTTTAGCTCCTTCCCACTGACATACAAAGGTCTTCTCTTTTAAACAGTTTTTTTCATGATTACATTTTTAAACAATTTATTATTTTAACAGTGTGCAACTTAATCTCCCAACATGTTTTGAGGGACATTCACCATCAAACTATTGTGGATTTCTAATTTTATTTCATAAGGTTAGAAAATACATTTCTTTTTTTTAAATCAGTGATGATTTCTTGTGGCTTATATGATATGTATTTAAAATGTTTCATGTGTTTGAAAATAATGCATATTTTTCTTTGCAGGGTATAATGTACTATAGAAAGCCTCAGGATCATACTTGTTAATTGTGTCATGTAACTCTAATTTTTTACTATTTTTCCATTTTTGTAAATTTGTCAGTTCCTTCTATGAATTCTCCTATTTCAGCTTTATACATACTTGTAGCTATTACAAAATGTCTTTGCATTTTCAAAATTCCATCATTAGAAACAAATTTCTTTGTATCTAAATAGATTTCATTATCAAAAAATATCTATTGGAATGCCATCAGTCTTGGAAAAGGTGATACTTCCAGCTACACTGGCAAACACAAGGTACTTCTACCATGCTTCTGCCCTCCTGGGTTTTTGTCAGCTTTGGCTAATTGATCAAGGTCTTCCTTCCTGCAGAGTCCAGATGCTACTTTGGAACATATCACTCAAGTCAGTTGCTACCAACTGATAACAGTTTGCCCTTCAGTCAATAAAACCTATTTTCTCTTCCTCCTTAAAACATTGTCAAGTCAAGATAAAAAAAATACAATTGAGCAGTGTCTACCAGGTTCAGAGAAAAACATCAAATTAATATTTTCTCAGTCAAGCTATTATTCAAGGAAATAGGCCAACACTGTTAAGCATAGGCAATCTCAAGGTACAAAGTTTCTATGGGACCTTCTTGAAATAACTACTTGACAAAATCTAGATAACAAAGAAGTGAATCAAAATTAAACAACCTTGCATTAGAGAAGCTATGATAAGTGGAATCCATCAAAATATGATTAACCAATTATAGTTACAGGAAGTTACAGGACAGTATGTAAATAATTTGTACTGCTATAATAGAAATGAAATATGTTACTGGGGAGGAAGAAGATAAAACCGCTGACCCATAATCCATATATCTAGTAATTAGTGAAAGAATGTTATTGAGACAGGAAAAAGGCTGTTAACTCAGCCTAATCTTCTTGTAAACATATTGATAAATGAACCTCTTGGTAAATGGTCTAATGATAATTTCTAGGAGTATAGGCTGTTATCTATGAAATACTGCTAACTAAATGTTCCTAGGTTAGGTTGCTTATGATGGATAAGATTAGTATAAATTGATTTATGAAGCATAATTCTCAAAGAATATCATAGAAGCTATATAACTATCTGAAGTTTCAAATAAAAATGTTTCATGACATTACTCACTCTGTAAGACTCTGGCAAATTTTCATTAGAGGCCTCATGTATTATTCTGGTGTGAGGACCTTTTGTCCCATAAAAGAAGGAAGAACCCAAGGAGCTATGCAGGGTCTCTGGGACCTCTGTTTGCTTTGCTTAGGCCTCTCAATTCTTGTATATTAAAATTATTCATCAAGCTTGAGATTGGGTATGATCATTGTGTGACTCAGATTTGACAAACAACTATTTATTTTTGCTGAGTAGCACAACTTGGGAGTTGATTAGGAAGAAGTGCAAAAATATCTATTTCTTCTTGTTTCTTAGCATGGAGCTCAGTAATACTGCTCATAATTAACACATGTAGTTATTAAAAATGTTTTAATCTCAACGTTTCAATGTTTTATTGTATCTAGTGTTCAACAAATTCTTTTATTTCATTTCCATTTCTTCTCCTTCTATATCCAAGTAATTTGTTATTAAAAGTAGCACATATCATAAATCTTTTTAAAAACAATCTCTTTATGTAACTACTGATTTTTCTATATTTTTAGGAGAACACACACACTAGAAAGATTGTTTATTTCTTGAATTTTTTATAAAGGATATGAACAACTTTAAAACAATAAATTATTTATCATTATTTATTTCAAAATGACCAACCAGCTCCTAGCTAGGGATTAATTTAACAAGCATAAGGTATTTTGGAAATACTAGATAATGGGGAGGAAAAGGATGAAAATATGGTAACCAAATTCCCAAATCCTAACATTTTGTCTCCCACCTGATACTTTGTACAAATTCTTAGCATAATTATCCTTCATTATTTCTGTATTTGTTATATGCTTACTATGTCCAAAGCACTGTATTAAGCGTTGACAGAAAGAAGAGAATCTTCCGTCAGGGTGCTTACAGCTCAAAGTAAAATGTGGATAGTTAAATCAGTGTGGTTCATTGTGAAGGGTAACAAGCTCTGTATAAAGTCCTATGGAGACCTGGAAGGTGGAAACAATAAATGGCTCAGGCAATTAAGAAAAGTTTCCATAAAGAGGTCTAGTGTACACATTAATGACATCTAATTTATAATATATTTGGCATTTTTAAGAATTTGACATTCCATTTTTCAAAATAACACCTTGAATGGGATGCAAAATACAACTTCACAACTGCCCGACTTAGCCATGAAATAGAACAACCATTTCTTAGGCAGTTACATAGCAAAGATCAAAGAACACTAGTTTGCAAACAGAGGAATTAGATTATAATCCTGATTTCAACACTAAACTATTGTAAAGAATGTGAATTTGTGAAGTGACATAAACTCTTTGGGTTTCATTGTCTTCATCATATAGGAAGTGGGGTTAAATAATATTACTCAATATGTTTTGTGCATAGGAATCTGAAACAGCCTGGTGTTATCATAGTGACACCATAATAATATAATAAAATTATAAATAATAATTATGAAATTTATAACAGAAGGAAGACCTGTGTAACTAAACTCCAAACTAGGAGGCATTGGTTTAGCAATCAGACAGGAAGTGGTAAGAAAACTGATATCGCAGGTTGAAAAGATGAAAAAATGTTTGGTAAAATTTTTACCTGCAGTAATCTAGAAAGCAAATCACATGCCTTACAAATGTGAGGCTGTACAAACAGCTGGAGACAAATATGTCAGTTGTATGTGTATTTGTAGAATATTATGTGATACCTTTGGCAAAGTGTTAAAAGATGGAGCTAAACTCCAGATAGAATTGGCTGGTGTGTAAATAGAAATGTTGAAAACGTGTTAGAAAAGCAGAATGCTTCTAACCCTGGTTAAGATGCCTTATAAGGAGGTTTTGAATGGAAACATATCCAATAAACCTAAACATGTGATTAAAATGATGCATGTAAACATCTAAATAAGAGTGCAGCCTACATACTTTTTGTTAAAGTTTTTCAGTGGATAAATGTAATCAGGGAAAAGATTAGAAAGGGTATGACCTTCATACCTGTTGTTGCAGATATCCTCTTGGAAGCAGCCTAAAGAGAGAACTATGGGAGAAGACGGTGGGATGGTGGGAAAGGAGCGGACTGGAAAAAAAAAAAAAAAAACAGTTAAGAACACCACTGTGAGTGTAGTTATTGGCACATGAAATTTGCTGAAAAGGAGCCTAGTAAGTTTTGAAAGATAGCTACTATTAATTAAAAGAAAAAAAAAAGAAAGAAATCAAGAGCTCAAGATTCAAAATGACCCTTTGGCTCTCAAAGTTCTGCAGGCAGGAAGCAGAGTAAGAAAGCTACACAACCGGCTCAGATAAACTAGGCAGATAATGAAAAAAGAGGAATCTCCTTTCCATGTTTAGCACTTCCTTCAGGAGCTCTTTTAGGGCAGGCCTGGTGGTGACAAAATCTCTCAGCATTTGCTTATCTGTAAAGTATTTTATTTCTCCTTCACTTATGAAGCTTAGTTTGGCTGGATATGAAATTCTGGGTTGAAAATTCTTTTCTTTAAGAATGTTGAATATTGGCCCCCACTCTCTTCTGGCTTGTAGAGTTTCTGCCAAGAGATCTGCCGTTAGTCTGATGGGCTTCCCTTTGTGGGTAAGCCGACCTTTCTCTCTGGCTGTCCTTAACATTTTTTCCTTCATTTCAACTTTAGTGAATCTGACAATTATGTGTCTTGGAATTGCTCTTCTTGAGGAGTATCTCTGTGGCATTCTCTGTATTTCCTGAATCTGAATGTTTGCCTGCCTTGCTAGATTGGGGAAGTTCTCCTGGATAAGATCCTGCAGAGTGTTTTCCAACTTGGTTTCATTCTCCCTGTCACTTTCAGGTACACCAATCAGACGTAGATTTGGTCTTTTCACATAGTCCCATATTTCTTGGAGGCTTTGTTTGTTTCTTTTTATTCTTTTTTCTCTAAACTTCTCTTCTCACTTCATTTCATTCATTTGATCTTCCATCACGGATTCCGTTTCTTCCAGTTGACCGAATCGGCTACTGAGGCTTGTGCATTCGTCACGTAGTTCTCGTGCCATGGTTTTCAGCTCCATCAGGTCCTTTAAGGACTCCTCTGCATTGGTTATTCTAGTTAGTCATTCGTCTAATCTTTTTTCAAGGTTTTTAACTTCTCACTGCAAAAAAATGCCAAATAGTAAAGACCATCGAGCCTAGGAAGAAACTGCATCAAATAACGAGCAAAATAACCAGCCAACATCATAATGACAGGATCAAATTCACACATAACAATATTAACCTTAAATGTAAATGGGCTAAATGCTCCAATTAAAAGACACAGACTAGCAAATTAGATAAAGAGTCAAGACTCATCAGTGTGCTGTATTCAGGAAACCCATCTCATGTGCAGAGACACACATAGGCTCAAAATAAAGGGATGGAGGAAGATCTACCAAGCAAATGGAAAACAAAAAAAGCCAGGGGTTGCAATCCTAGTCTCTGATAAAACAGACTTTAAACCAACAAAGATCAAAAGAGACAAAGAAGGCCATTATATAATGGTAAAGGGATCAATTCAACAAGAAGAGCTAACTATCCTGAATATATATGCACCCAATACAGGAGCACCCAGATTCATAAAGCAAGTCCTTAGAGACTTACAAAGAGACTTAGACTCCCAAACAATAATAATGGGAGACTTTAAGACCCCACTGTCAACATTAGACAGATCAATAAGACAGAAAGTTAACAAGGATATCCAGGAATTGAACTCAGCTCTAATAGACAAGCAGACCTAATAGACATCTACAGAACTCTCCACCCCAAATCAACAGAATATACATTCTTTTCAGCACCACATCACACCTATTCCAAAATTGACCACATAGTTGGAAGTAAAGCACTCCTCAGCAAATGTAAAAGAACAGAAATTACAACAAACTGTCTCTCAGACCACAGTGCAATCAAACTAGAACTCAGGATTAAGAAACTCACTCAAAACTGCTCAACTACATGGAAACTGAACAACCTGCTCCTGAATGAATACTGGGTACATAACAAAATGAAGGCAGAAATAAAGATGTTCTTTGAAACCAATGAGAACAAAGACATGACATACCAGAATCTCTGGGACACATTCAAAGCAGTGTGTAGAGGGAAATTTATAGCACTAACTGCCCAGAAGAGAAAGCAGGAAAGATTTAAAATTGACACTCTAACATCACAATTAAAAGACCTAGAGAAGCAAGAGCAAACACATTCAAAAGCCAGCAGAAGGCAAGAAATAACTAGGATCAGAGCAGAACTGAAGGAAATAGAGACACAAAAAACCCTTCAAAAAAATCAATGAATCCAGGAGCTGGTTTTTTGAACAGATCAACAAAATTGATAGACTGCTAGCAAGACTAATAAAGAAGAAAAGAGAGAAGAATCAAATAGATGCAATAAAAAATGATAAAGGGGATATCACCACCGATCCCACAGAAATACAAACTACCATCAAAGAATACTATAAGCACCTCTACACAAATAAACTAGAAAATCTAGAAGAAATTGATAAATTCCTCAACACATACACCCTCCCAAGACTAAACCAGGAAGAAGTTGAATCTCTGAAAGGACCAATAACAGGGTCTGAAATTGAGGCAATAATTAATAGCCTACCAACCAAAAAGAGTCCAGGAGCAGATGGATTCACAGCCAAATTCCACCAGAGGTACAAGGAGGAGCTGGTACCATTCCTTCTGAAACTATTCCAATCAACAGAAAAAGAGGGAATCCTCCCTAACTCATTTTATGAGACCAGCATCATCCTGATACCAAAGCCCGGCAGAGACACAACAAAAAAAAGAGAATTTTAGACCAATATTCCTGATGAACATCGATGCAAAAATCCTCAATAAAATACTGCCAAACCAAATCCAGCAGCACATCAAAAAGCTTATCCACCACGAAAAGTGGGCTTCATCCCTGGGATGCAAGTCTGGTTCAACATATGCAAATCAATAAACGTAATCCAGCATATAAACAGAGCCGATGAAAAAAACCACATGATTATCTCAATAGATGCAGAAAAGGCCTTTGACAAAATTCAACAACCTTCATGCTAAAAACT
Source organism: Pan troglodytes (assembly GCF_028858775.2). Taxonomy (NCBI): domain Eukaryota; kingdom Metazoa; phylum Chordata; class Mammalia; order Primates; family Hominidae; genus Pan; species Pan troglodytes. The sequence continues at coordinate 39,631,321 of NC_086015.1, forward strand.
CTCAATAAATTAGGTATTGATGGGATGTATCTCAAAATAATAAGATGTATCTATGACAAACCCACAGCCAATATCATACTGAATGGGCAAAAACTGGAAGCATTGCCTTTGAAAACTGGCACAAGACAGGGATGCCCTCTCTCACCACTCCTATTCAACATAGTGTTGGAAGTTCTGGCCAGGGCAATCAGGCAGGAGAAGGAAATAAAGGGCATTCAATTAGGAAAAGAGGAAGTCAAATTGTCTCTGTTTGCAGATGACATGATTGTATATCTAGAAAACCCCATCATCTCACCCCAAAATCTCCTTAAGCTGATAAGCAACTTCAGCAAAGTCTCAGGATACAAAATCAATGTGCAAAAATCATAAGCCTTCCTATACACCAATAACAGACAAACAGAGAGCCAAATCATGAGTGAACTCCCATTCACAATTTCTTCAAAGAGAATAAAATACCTAGGAATCCAACTTACAAGGGATGTGAAGGACCTCTTCAAGGAGAACTACAAACCACTGCTCAGTGAAATAAAAGAGGATACAAACAAATGGAAGAACATTCCATGCTCATGGGTAGGAAGAATCAATATTGTGAAAATGGCCATACTGCCCAAGGTAATTTAAAGATTCAACGCCATCCCCATCAAGCTACCAATGACTTTCTTCACAGAATTGGAAAAAACTACTTTAAAGTTCATATGGAACTAAAAAAGAGCCCGCATTGCCAAGTCAATCCCAAGCCAAAAGACCAAAACTGGAGGCATCACACTACCTGACTTCAAACTATACTACAAGGCTACAGTAACCAAAACAGCATGGTACTGGTACCAAAACAGAGATATAGACCAATGGAACAGAAAAGAGCCCTCAGAAATAATGCCACATATCTACAAATATCTGATCTTTGACAAACCTGACAAGAACAAGCAATGGGGAAAGGATTACCTATTTAATAAATGGTGCTGGGAAAACTGACTAGCCATATGTAGAAAGCTGAAACTGGATCCCTTCCTTACACCTTATACAAAAATTAATTCAAGATGGAGTAAAGACTTAAATGTTAGACCTAAAACCATAAAAGCCCTAGAAGAAAAGCTAGGCAATATCATTCAGGACATAGGCATGGGCAAGGTCTTCATGTCTAAAACACCAAAAGCAATGGCAACAAAAGCCAAAATTGACAAATGGGATCTAATTCAACTAAGGAGCTTCTGCACAGCAAAAGAAACTACCATCAGAGTGAACAGGCAACCTACAGAATGGGAGAAAATTTTTGCAACGTACTCATCTGACAAAGGGCTAATATCCAGAATCTACAATGAACTCAAACAAATTTACAAGAAAAAAACAAACAACCCCATCAACAAGTGGGCGAAGGATATGAACAGACACTTCTCAAAAGAAGACCTTTATGCAGCCAACAGACACATGAAAAAATGCTCATCATCACTGGCCATCAGAGAAATGCAAATCAAAACCACAATGAAATACCATCTCACACTAGTTAGAATGGTGATCATTAAAAAGTCAGGAAATAACAGGTGCTGGAGAGGATGTGGAGAAATAGAAACACTTTTACACTGTTGGTGGGACTGTAAACTAGTTCAACCATTGTGGAAGTCAGTGTGGCGATTCCTCAAGGATCTAGAACTAGAAATACCATTTGACCCAGCCATCCCATAACTGGGTATATACCCAAAGGATTTTAAATCATGCTGCTATAAAGACACATGCATACATATGTTTATTGTGACACTATTCACAATAGCAAAGACTTGGAACCAAGCCAAATGTCCAACAATGGTAGACTGGATTAAGAAAATGTGGCATATATACACCATGGAATACTATGCAGCCATAAAAAGGATGAGTTCATGTCCTTTGTAGAGACATGGATGAAGTTGGAAACCATCATTCTCAGCAAACTATCACAAGGACAAAAAAACCAAACACCACATGTTCTCACTCATAGGTGGGAATGGAACAATGAGAACACATGGACACAGGAAGGGGAACATCACACACCGGGGCCTGTTGTGGGCTTGGGGTAGTGGGTAGGGATAGCATTAGGAGATATACCTAATGTTAAATGACGAGTTAATGGGTGCAGCACACCAACATGGCACATGTATACATATTTAACACAACTGCACGTTGTGCACATGTACCCTAAAACTTAAAGTATCATAAAAAAAATAAAAAACAAAAAAAGAGGAATCTCCTAGAGGACATTACCTAGAGACTTCTAGAGCAACGACAAGATAGCCAAATCAAGATTTGAAGAATTCTCTGTACCCAGAGCATAGAAGAGCTTTAGAATGTCTGCCCAGAAGGATTTCAGAATTTCTGCAAACCTGTGACTCCTGTTATCTCCCGTTTTTCCACTTTGGAAATGGAAATGTTTATTGTGGTTATCCTCTTCTTGTCCAACCACTGCCTATTAGTACTGGTTGTGGTGGGGCCACTAGGACAGGTAATTTCTTTTAATCCACTGATTTCTGTAACTTTAGCTAGACCCTTTTCTAGATTTAATATAGTAATTACTCTACATCAGTGAAAGGTCCTAGACTTTGAAATAAATGTGTTGTTAGCCAGACATGGCGGCTCACACCTGTAATCCCAGTACTTTGGGAGGCCAAGGTGGGCAGATCATCATTTCGGGTGACTGAGACCATCCCGGTCAACATGGTGAAAGCCTGTCTCTACTAAAAATACAAAAAAAAAAAAAAAATAGCTGGGCATGGTGGTGCACGCCTGAAGTCCCAGCTACTCGGGAGGTGGAGGCAGGAGAATCACCTGAACCCAGGAGGTGGAGGCTGCAGTGGGCCGGGATCACGCCACTGTACTCCAGCCTGGGGGACAGAGTGAGATTCTGTCTCAAAAAAAAAAAAAAAAGAAAGAAAAGAAAAGAAAAAGAAAGAAATGTGATGTTTACTTAGTATTTGGGGTTGTCTCCTGTGATAAGGGAGGAAATGTCTTTTTTAAGTGGGAAGAAAGAAACAAAGAAATATTTGGTGACCAGTAGTATGTAAAGCTATAGTGTTTATATATTACTGAAAGTCAAAAGGTGTCAAGACCATCTGAATTTAATAATTTATTGCTCATGTCTAGGAGTGTTATTAATGACAACAATGTTTGGAAGAGTAATATTATAAAGATTTTTAAAAATCAATGTAAAAATGTGCTTTACTTGCCTTTACTTCAGGTAAAATCAATAATTATGTTGTTATCACGAAGTTTGTCCTCTAGTTTGTGTTCAAGTGACAATAGTGATATAAAATATTAAAACATGAAGTAGAAATATTAAGTGCAGAAAATTTGAATATAAAACAAATCTAAACAATCCAAACCTATAGAATGTATGTTTTCAGGAATGTTATTTTTCTCCTAAAGTATTTGTCATTTGCTGTTAGAAAATAAAGAAAATCACAAATACTGATGAAATTTTAGTAAAACTATAATTGACTTTTATACTTTGAAACTTACTAAAGTTATGTCCAGTACTTTTTAAACATAAAGCTATTCACAATTTCAGCTTTTAATGTCCTTCTAGTTGCCAGTGTAAACAATCAGCTACCGTTGGGCTTCAGGCATATTCCCGATTTTCTTGAATAAAAATACTGTAAACCCAATTAAATTTGAATTTCAGATAAACAGCAATGTTTTAGTATAAGCATGTCTCAAATATTGCATGAGACATATTTATTATAAAAAGGTATCCATTTTTTATCTAAAATTCAAATTTAACTAACCCTTATCTAACAACACTAACATAGATAACAAATTTAAGAGTAATAGAATCTTCTTAATATTACAACATGTTTCTGATGATAGACATAGATAAATACCTAAGGAACAATTAATTGAAAAAAAAACAATGAGTAGCAATAAAGCAGACACTTTGCAATACACTGAACATTTTTCAATATATTAAAAAAAACCACTGAATTCACACCTAGAGGAAAGATTTGACATGTTAATTTGTCTTTTCTCTTACCTATGTGTTTCCACTGTTCAAATTCTGCTTGTATTCTGAAGTGATCTTCATCTTCATATTTAGCAGTGCAAAACATGTTCATGCTATTGAAACACAGTTGTCTTTTATTTCTAGGCCATAGGGCAAAAGTCCTAGAGAAGGGTTGTCCCCATGGGTTCTGGAATGTTGTTGGTTATGACAGTGAACGTTTGGAGTTATGACTCAGACTCTACCCGTGCTAAGTCCTTGATCCTGAATAACATGAGGGCACATATATCCTTTAATAAGTATGTGTTTATGATGTGTGGATGTGTGTTCTTACAAAATCCTGAACTCTCTAACACCTGGGCCCCAGAGTAGACATTTGTTATGCCCGTGTGAAGACACTAAGACCAATAAAATAGACTAGAGATATAGTTCTCTCCAAATATCCATGCTCCAACATGTTTTCCAGTCCCCCTTGTAGTTTTCCTTTTGTCCTTGCAATGAGTTCTGGCCAATGGACTGTGAACAGAAGTGCTGTGTGGCATATCCTGCCTCAAAGCATTTCAGATATGGTTGACAACCTTCAACTGTTTCTTGCCCCCAAGATGTTGAGATGACAGCACTGCAAGATGGTAGAGCCTCCATTTGTGACCAAGAGGAGAAGAAACCCTCACCAACCCACACTAGACATGTAGCAAAGAGGAATTTAATTTTTAATGAAAAGAAATGAAAAAGCAAAAATCTTTACTAATGAGAGGAGGCAGGGTTGAATGCATACAATCACATACAAATATACCCTTAGGCAAAACTACAATTTCATCCACTCCCTGTTGAAGGTTAATGGAGTTAAACTTATGTGAAAATTGGAAAGCAATCACTTTCATGTGGGGAAGCTATTTAATTTTTCTTTTTTATTTATAAGTGAACTATCTTAGTGAACTGTTTGCTTTATTAGATGTGTTGGATATATATAATGATTTGCAAGTAATTTTGAAAATTTCAAATTTTGAAAAAAAAAAGGTTTTCTTTTCCAATATTTGCACCTATTTTTTGAGGGTCTAAGTTTCCCATTGCTACTGTAATAAATCATCATAAATTTGGTGGCTTAAGTCAACAGAAAGTTATTCTTTCATAGTTCTGAAGGTCAGAAGCCTGAAATCATTATCACTGGACTGAAACCAAGGTGTTAACCAGGCCAGACTTCCTCCAGAGGCTCTACTGAAGAATCTGTTCCTTATTTCTACCAGCTCCTGTTGGTTGCCAGTCTCCCTTGGTTTCTAGCTGCAGCACTCCGATCCAGCCTACATCTTCATGTTGCTTTCTCTTCTTCTGTCTGTGTAATCTTATGCCTTACTCTTATTAATGATGACATTTGTCATTAGATTTAGGACCCACATAAATAATTCAGAATGATCTATTTATTTCAAGTCTCTTAATTTAATCGTATCTGCAGATACCCTTTTTTCCCAAATAAGGTAACATTTACAGACTTCAGGTATTAGGATGTGAATATCTTTTTTTCTTTAGTAGTGGTGAACAAGGGCATTTTTCAGCCTACTACATCCAGTTTGGCTATTTTATTGCATTCTCTAGAACAGAACAATGTTAAAATAATAATGATAGTAGTTGTACTCAACAAGAGAGTTGGTACAAATTACCTAGTTTACTATTACAAGAAGAATAAACAATATGCTTCATTCTTTATGCCTTTTGTTTATTTCAGTGCTTTTTATACATTCTGTCATAAAGTATTTATCTTTCCTCTAAGATTTTACACAACATTTTATTGTCTGTAATTTACCTTTTTGTGAATGTATGACATTTCACATATCGAATTATGCAGGCATAATCATATGGATGTATTTTTTTACAAAAACTGTAAAACAGAGAATCATAAACAAGTTAATGCTTAGTCTGCTTTTATCTGTTCACATTGTGTGTGTGTGTTTGTGTGTGTATCTTAACATATCAACATATATTGGTATATGTCATTATGACTAATAGCTCTGTACATGGTGCATAAATATTTCTGGAGATTTAGGATTGTTTTTTCTCATATTTTACTGTTAAATGATACTACAATGAACATCTATGTATGCATGTATCTAGCTAGTTAACTAGTTACTTGTATATGTAAATACTTGATAAGAATGCAAAATTTAAAATAGAGATCAAGAAAAGAAAGTATATTATTGTAAGCTTCATAGTCTGTACATGAAGTGGTATGATTATCACTTGTATGTAGACTATAGTAATTTAAAATATGTATTTTATATAGTAAGAACAACCATTTAAAAAATTTTTAAAGAGTTTTAGGTTATAGGTCAATAAGAGAAATAAAATGGTAGTATAAAATATTCAATGGATGCAAAATTTGCAGGAAAAGTAGGGAAAATAAAACAGTAACAGACAGGATATATAGCTGACTATAAGAAATGCATCTTGAATATAATATAAAGATACAAATAAGAAAAATAAAATAATAGAAGAAGGTATGCTATGTTAATACTAGATTTATAAAAACCTAAAATGGTATGCAAAACAGATTCAAAGCACACAGAAACACAAAATTAGATAAAGAAAGTCATTCCCAGACACATAGACCAATGGAACAGAATATGGAAACCAGAAATAAGGCTGCATGCCTACAACTGTCTTATCTTTGACAAACCTGACAAAAAAACAAGCAATGGGAAAAGAATTACCTATTCAATAAATGGTGGTGGGATAACTGGCTAGCCATACGCAGAAGATTGAAACTGGACTTTTTCCTTACACCATTGTGATGGTTAATATCGAGTGTCAACTTGATTGGATTGAAGGATGCAAAATATTGTTTTTGGGTGTGTCTATGTGGGTGTTGCAAAGGAGATTAACATTTGAGTCAGTTTAGTGGGAGAGGCAGACCCACCCTCAATCTGGGTGGGCACCATCTAATCAGCTGCCAACACAGCTAGCATAAAATCAGAAAGAGGAATGTGGAAAGACTAGACTGGCTGAGTCTTCTGACCTCTATCTTTCTCCCGTGCTGGATGCTACCTGGCCTTGGACATCAGAGTCCAAGTTCTTCAGCTTTTGAACTCTTGAATTTACACCAGTGATTTTCCAGGGGCTCTCAGGCCTTCAGCCACAAACTGAAGGCTGCACTATTAGCTTTCCTACTTTTAAGGTTTTGGGACTCGGACTGGCTTCCTGGCTCCTCAACTTGTGGGACTTCACCTTGTGATTGTGTGAATAGGTTCTCCTAATCAACTTCCCTTCATATATTCACGTATCCTATTAGTTCTGTCCCTTTAGAGAACCCTGACTAATACAACTATATAAAAAATTAACTCAAAATGGGTTAAACACTTAAATATAAAAATCAAGGGCCGGGTGTGGTGGCTCACGCCTGTAATCCCAGCACTTTGGGAGGCCGATGCGGGTGGATCACAAGGTCAGGAGATCGAGACCATCCTGGCTAACAGGGTGAAACCCTGTCTCTATGAAAAATACAAAAAAAAAAAAAATAGCTGAGCGTGGTGGCGGGCAACTGTAGGCCCAGCTACTCGGGAGGCTGAGGCAGGAGAATGGTGTGAACCCGGGAGGCGGAGCTTGCAGTGAGCCGAGATCTTGCCACTGCACTCCAGCCTGGGCAACAGAGCAAGACTCCGTCTCAAAAAAAAAAAAAAAAATCAAGACAATAAAAACCTTGGAAGACAACATAGGCAATACAATTCAGGGCACAGGATTGGGCAAAGATTTCCTGAAGAAGACACCAAAATCAATTGCAACTAAAGTAAAAACTGACAAGTGGGATCTACTTAAACTAAAGAGCTTCTGCATAGCAAAGGAAACTATCAATAAAATGAACAGACAACCTACAGAATGGGAGAAAAATTTTGTAAGCTATGCATCAGACAAAGGTATAATATCCAGCATCTATAAAGGACTTAAACAAATTTACAAGAAAAAAAAAACCATTAAAAAGTGAGCAAAGGACATGAACAGACACGTGTTAAAAAAAATGTGACCAACAATCATATGAAAAGAAGTTCCACATCACTGATCATTGGAGAAATGCAAATCAAAACCACAATGAGATAGCATCTCACACCAGTCAGAATGACTATTACTAAAAAGTAAAAAATAACAGATGTTGGCAAGATTATGGAGAAAAAGGTCATGCTTATACACTGCTGGTAGGAGTGTAAATTAGTTCAACCATTGTGGAAGAGAGTACAGTGATTCCTCGATGTCCTTAAAAGAGAATTACCATGGATCCATTAATTCTATTACTACTCTATTATAAAGACACATGCATGTGTATGTTTGAAGCACTATTAACAATAGCAAAGACATGAAATCAACCTATAGGACCATCGATGGTAGACGGATAAAGAAAATGTGATACATATATACCATAGAATACTCTGCAGCCTCAAAAACAACAAGATTATGTCTTTTCCAGGAATATAGATGCATCTGGAGGCCATTATTCTTGCCAAACTAACACAGGAACAGAAAACCAAATACCACGTGTTCTTACTTATTACTAGGAGCTAAATGATAAGAACATATGGACACGCATAGAGGAAAACAACACACGCTGGGGACTTTTGGAGAGTGGAGGGTGGGAGGAAGGAGAGGATGAGGAAAAGTAACTAGTGGGTACTAGGCTTAATACCTGGGTGATGAAATAATCTCCACAATAAACTCCAATGACACAAGTTTACCTATATAACAAACCTGCAGATGTACTCCTGAACTTGAAAGTTAAAAACAAAGTTATTCCATAATAACAAAGAAATTAATTCATCAAGAGGCCATAAAAGTTCAAACATATATGTGCCTTAAAAATAGGGCTTTATAATACCAAAGCAAAACAGAGAACTGCAAGGGGAAATAGACGAAACGATTATAGCAAAATTTCAATGCCCCACACTCAATACTTCATAAACAAGTGGACAGAAAAATCAGTAAGAAAGTGGAAAACTTGAAAAACACTATCAACACACTTGACTATTTGAATACAGCACTCAACAGTGGCAAAATACACATTCATTTTAAGTGCACGTGGAAGATTGACCAAGACAGACCATATTCCAGGCCACGAAACAAGTCTCCATAAGTGTAAAAGCGTCCTGTCCCTTATATTTTAGGATAGGTTTGACCGACTTATACCACTGCCTTTTGACTTTGGGATACAGAATGAGGAGTATGGGGAGAATAAAGCAATGGAGAAAAGATGAAAAAACATGTTAAGCTAAGGAAAGAAAATTTGGGGAAAATCTGGGAAGGGAGAATAATGGGGCAGCTGGTTAGGAATAAGGAAGACAGGATTGAGAAGAAAGAATTTTAAGCAGTGTTTTTATGAATTATGTATTCTGTTAATAAATGGAAATAAAGTACTTGAATTATTTAAAAATTCTGTACTAGACCACATGGATTGTGGTCACTGAAGTATAATGCTTCTACAGGGACTAAACAATTGTAAAAAATTAATATATAACTAAAGTTTCTTGCACTATATTACTTTTTTCTGATATTTTGAATCATTTTTTATTTGTTACAACTAATGAAACATTTTATGTGCCTTGTGATTTTTCTCTCTTAACTGTTTCTCCTCTATGTTTATCTAGACAGAAAAGCCTTTTCGGACATTCTCCAACAAGCTTCTCCTATGTCTTATTATGTCCTACTATGCACTCCAACAAACTTCTCCTATGTCTAATATGACTCTCCCCACCTTCGGCTGTAAGAGAGATTTAGAAAATACTTTATACAAGGCAAAAAGATTTTTATGATTGACTTAGATAAATTTGATTTATCATCTGTAGCCTGGCCACCATGAACAAAATCAGAATTTAAATCCAATAATTTCTACAGCAAATATTAATGGTATTGAGTATTTAAAATAAAATGCTTTATAAATGTATAGCATGAAGTTTTTATTTGGGATTTAAATATTTATTTTATTTCATTTTATTTCTTAACTTTTATTTCAGGTTCAGGGGTACATGGGCAGGTTTGCTATACAGGTAAATTGTGTCTCACAGGGATTTGGTGTACAAATTATTTCATCACCCAGGTAATAAGCATAATACCTGACAGTTTTTTATCCTCTTCCTTCTTCTACCTCCACCTTCAAGCAGGCCCTGGTTTTGTTCTTTCCTTCTTTGTGTCCATATGTATGCAAAGTGTAGCTTCCACTTTTAAGTGAGTACATCTGGTATTTGGTTTTCTTTCCCTGTGTTAGTTTACTTAGGATAATAGCCTCCAGCTCCATCCATGTTGCTGCAATGGACATGGTCTCATTCTTTGTATGGCTGCATAGTATTCCATGGTATATATGTACCAAGTTTTATTTATCCAGTCTACCATTGATGGGCATTTAGCTTGATTCCATGTGTTTGCTATTATGAATGGTATTACAATGAACATATGCCTGCATGTGTCTTTATGGTAGAATTATTTCTATTCCCTTTGGGTATATATCCAATAATGGGATTGCTGGGTCAAATGATAATTCTGGTTTGAGTTCTTTTGGGAAATCACCAATCTGCTTTCCACAGTGGCTGAACTAGTTGACATTTCCACTAGCAATGCATAAGCATTCCTTTTTTCCATAACCTCACCACCATCTGTTAATTTTGACTTTTTAATAGTAGCCATTCTGACTGGTGTGAGATGGTATCTCATTGTGATTTTGATTTGCATTTCTCCAATAATCAGTGATGTCGAGCTTCTTTTCATATGATTGTTGGCCACATTTTCTTTTGAAACGTATCTGTTCATGTCTGTTGCTCACTTTTTAATGGCTTTTTTTCTTGTAAATTTATGTAAGTTCCTTATAGATGCTGGATATTATATCTTTGTCTGATGCATAGTTTGCAAAAATTTTCTCCCATCTATAGGTTTTCTGTTCACTCTATTGATAGTGCAGAAGCTCTTCAGTTTAATTATGTCCCATTCATCAATTTTTGTTGGGTTTAAATATTTAAATAAGTATGTCCACTTAATAATCAGTAGAAATACATAAGACATTTATTAAAAGAATAATAAACATACTTTTGTTTCTGGCTAAATAGTGGACTAAGTCTTTAAAAGTTAAACATGAATGTATTCTACAATAATGAAAATCAGAAGCAACCCAAATGTCCAATTACAGAAAAATAATGGTTACTTATATTATGGTATTATATTACAATGAGAAGGAATGAACTATTAATATGTGTATAAAAATATGGGTAAATCTTAGGACTATCATATTGGGTGCAAAAGAGCTATCCCTAAAACTATATAAAGTATGTGTGTATTATATATTTGAGTCTTTATAAAAATCTCAAAGAGAAACAAATCTGAACACATTGACTTAAAATATATACATATATAGGGTCAAGCCATTAAAATGGGGCATGATTAAACAAAAACCAAGATAGTGATGAAATTTGGCAGTAAAGCTGTGGGATAGGATTTTGGATGATGTCACAGGTAGATTTCAACAGTATTGATGCTATTCTAGACAATATTCTGGATAATATCTGGTTAGAGAATTTAGAGATGTTTATTTTGTATTAAAATTTCATATGTATTTCAAAAATTCTTTTGTGTAATCATATATTTGATTTTTAAAATTAAAATACAATGAAAAAGTCATTTCTACAAATCACGTCTTTTTATCCATTGATGAAAATCATAGTTTATAGTTTTCTTACTGGCAGATAATTATATCTGAGAATTACATTTTAAAAAAAACAGAAAGAAGGAAGGAAAATAAGTTCAGAAAAAATAATATTCAATTTTGCTAATACCATAGTGGGCCTGAGCAGTGGAATAACAGCAGTGTCTCTGAGTTAGTGTCATGAGAGAGACTGGACTTAATAAAACAGAAACTTGCTGGAGTTGCTAATGTCTTAGACCCTTCAGGCTGCTATAGCAAAATGCCGTAGACCGTGTGGCTTTCAAATGGCAGAAATCTATTTTTCATATTTCTGGAGGCGGGAAATCTGAGATCAAGGTCCTGGCATGGTCAGCTTCTGGTGAGGGCCTTTTCCTAGGTTTCAGACTGCCAACTTCTTGCTGTATCCTCACTTGGAGGAAAGAGGCAAGTCTCTAAGGTCTCTTTTATGAGGATACTAATGCTATTCATGAGGGCTGCACTCTTATAACCTAGTTACCTCCCAAAGCCTCTGCCTCCTAACAACATTACAATAGGCATTAGGATTTCAATATATAGATCTTGGGCGGGGGACACAAATATTACAGCCGGCAAGAAGGGATACACATAATAATATTGAAAAGAAAATTTTAAGCCTCCCATTTTTTTTTAGTTTCCTAATTGAAAATGAGTGGTACGAGATCCTTTTGTTTTCCTCCATGCAGAGAACATAGCCTAGAAGAAATGTCACACTTTTGAAACTCTCAGTTTAAATATAGACAGCAACCCTTTCCCGAGAAGGAGAAAATACTAAAAGATATTTTGCAATGTGTCTGAGGGAACAAACTTCCAGAGCAAACAATTACTCATAACTGGGTACTTGAAAGGAACATCAAGGGATCTGCAATTGCAACAACAATGAGAGTAAGAAAAATCAATGGCTGATATGATCTTAGTGACACCTTACATAGAACTCTAGAGAAGATAAATCCAGAACACGTCACAGCAGAAGCTGTGCACCATGTAACCAGTGTGTCACACACTGTGGCAGCAAATTTCTTGGAACATGCAGCTGTGCTTGTTACTTTTTTCCACAAGACTCAGGTCATGGTCTCTCACTTTTAATTCATGGTCTTCTAGAATTGACCCTGTTGGAGAGCTGCTTGGGTGGCCATATTAATCTCTACCAACTTTTTACACCCCCCCCCCAGCCCACACACACACACACACACACACACACACACAAACACTTCAAAGCTTTCAGGGTACAAGTGGGTTTTGGTTGCATGGATGAATTGTATAGTAGTGAATTCTGAGATTTTAGTGTGCCCACTACCTGATAATGTACATTGTACTTAATATATAGTTCTCTTTCTGTCCCTTAGCTCCCTCCTACCATCCCACTTCTGAGTCTCCAAAGTCCATTATATAACTCTGCCTGCATTTTCATAGCCATAGCTTAGCTCCCATTGTAAGAACACATGGTATTTGGTTTTCCATTCCTGAGTTACTTCACTTAGAATAATGGCCTCCAGCTTCATTCGAGTTGCTGCAAAAGATATTATTTCATTATTTTTCATAGTAGTATTCCATGTTGTATATACACCAATTTTTTTTATACATTCATTGGTCATTGGGCATTTAGGTTGATTCGATACCTTTGCAATTAAGAATTGTACTGCAGTAAACATACATGTGAAGAAAGTCTACCAACAATTCGGAGTTTTTTTATTCTTTGGAGTAGTCCAAACTTCTTTAATATCTCTTCATTTTAGAGACTCAGGCCATGTATATTGTACCTATTATATTTCTTTCTTTCTTTTCTCTTTTTTTTTTTTTTTTTTTTTGAGACGGAGTCTCTCTCTGTCGCCCAGGCTGGAGTGCAGTGGCGCGATCTAGGCTCACTGCAAGCTCCGCCTCCTGGGTCACGCCATTCGCCTGCCTCAGCCTCCCGAGTAGCTGGGACTACAGGTGCCCACCACTACGCCTGGCTAATTTTTTGTATTTTTAGTAGAGACAGGGTTTCACCGTGTTAGCCAGGATGGTCTCGATCTCCTGACCTCGTGATCCGCCCGCCTCGGCCTCCCAAAGTGCTTAGATTACCAGCGTGAACTACCGCGTCCGGACATTGTACCTATTATATTTCTTCATTTTTACACATCTGTCTCTTTAAAGTCTAGAGAATACTTCTGACCGAACCCCATGTATCATATCCAAAGGTTGCTATAACTTCCTCTTTGTCAACTAATTCCTCCCTGGTGCACAAAATTGGGCTTAAGACAAACTTTTTTCCACCCCTTAAGAAATAGAATTGTGTGCAAGGCACATCAAGAGTTTATCAGGTGTGCTACTTTTAAGCAAATGAGACTTTCATCAATATAAAAGGTGGCTGAGGCCCCTCATGACTGCTGTGTCTTCCCTTTGTGTCAGTTTTATGATCAACACTGGGACCCTAACATCTATCTGGCTAAATAGTCATTCCCTTGATAATCTCACTGTACTGCCCCCTCTCTTTTTTTCCACCTAAATGCTCTCTGGCCTGGTTCAAAAATCACATTGCAGGTGTATTTATCTTTTTGACTTTTAGTACTACTCTTCCTCTCCTAATAGACCTAAAGATTCTGAATAAGTTACATCCTTTCATTGTTTTCTTTCAGATCATGAGCTTCTTCTTGTCATAGCTATGTGCTGTGTGGGATACCCTATTCACTTATGTAATACTGTGCTTATTACTGGTGTTCTTCCATTTATATCCTCATTGATATTGCTGCCAAATAGCTTCCATCCACTCAGGACCTTTTGTTCCTGGATTCATTTTATTTAACAACCTTTCTGATTAAGTTAGGCATTTGTGTTCTCTAGTAAACAAGACAAGTCCTTCTAAAATATTTTTATGATATATACTAGAAATTTTTCACAAGTGTGGAATATTCCTCCAATTTTAAAACCTTTAAATGTATCTTTTTACATTCTATTCAAGTCAATTCATTAGAGTGCAAGGAGTTTGGATGGCATTGTTAGAGAAATAACACTAAATTTATTTTTAAATTAACTAGAAAATAAAATTTAAATATTATTTGTAAGAAACTGAGACACATTTCACAACTGACTGCAACACTCTGGTATATTAAACCATTGCTAATAACCATTGAGCACCAAGAAACATTCTTAAACGTTTTTATCTTAAGCAGAGGGACTAGCTTAGATTTTATCCACCCTGAATTAGTGAATAGATCCAGGAGGAAGATGTACAAAACACTTCAATAAGCCCTGAGAAATAGTTCCTCTGTTTATATGCATCTAGTGAGAGGATTTAAGGATTTCTACTGCCATCTAAGCTTGAGAGCTGTTGAGATAAGATCTTTTCTTCTCTTTCTAGCAAACTTTATTCTCTAGAAACTATCCAACTTGTTACATGCATCATAGTTGGTTGCACCAAATATGGTTGTGTTTCAGAGAGACAGATCTAGTCTCTTAAGTTTCATAAGGAAGACAAGGCATGCAGTAAGTTTAGAAACCAGAATAGAGACAGTGGCAGACAATGCAGTACAGCCTACTTCACACTATTTCAGATTTCTTTTTCCAGACTTTCTCACTGTGGAAGATGAAAAGGGAACTATGTGAATGCCTGGACTCTATTATGTGGAGTTATGGTAATGGGACATAGTTTGTGGCAATAAGATATAAGCAGCAGAAACTAGTGTCTCCCCACTAGCCCCAGAAGCAAAGTCTTATGAGTTAGACTTTCCTTATTTGTCTTCCAATTTTCCTCTCACTTTCTCAGTGAAACTCAGGGGAATATTGAGTCCTGCTTCCATTATGGATGCATAACCATTTAAAAGATCAAATTTTCCTGAGACAATAATAAATTGAGGAATCAAAGCCAGAACATTTGGGAAGAGAGTTGATTATTGAAACAAGGGATCAGCATGGATTGATTTAAATATTTTTTATGGCTTGCAGCCTGAGGAGAATCAAAAGTCAGGCCTGTGTGGCAACTAAAACTCCATTCAAAAACCCACTGGCTTAATAGCATGAAGAAACACTGAACAGTAGGGAAGGATGTCTGGAAAGGATATATCCAGAAAGAAGGAGCCCAAATTCTGTCTATAAACTCTTCTGAAATCTTAGACTGATCCCTGGCAGTGCATACCCTGGACAGACTGCAAGCAGTCCAGTTAAAGAAAAAGAGAAATAATCTAAAATTTCATTTGATGACTTAGATATTGAATGTGAAGTTTGAACCCAATCAAGTTAAGTACCTGGTAAAACAAAAATATCAACAGTCTTCACTGGACAATAGTACAAAGACTTTCAACAATATAACATTCATATGATCCATGATACAATTAAATATTAATTGATATTTGAAAAGATGCAGAAATATGTTAATCATTCTCAATTTTAAAAAAGGTCAGTGAAGGCTGACTTCTAGGTAGCCTTGATTTTGAAATTAATAAATAAAAACATTAAAGCAGCTATTTTAACTAAGATAGATGAGATAAAGGAAAATACACTTATAATAAATAAAACGATAGGCAACCTGAGTAAAGAAATAGAGGATGTAAAAAGAATAAAATGAAAATTCTAGACCTGAAAATTATAATAGCTGAAATAAAAAATTACTGGATAAAAGTTACTTTTAATCACGTTAAAGAGAACATGTTTTGTTTCTGGTGGATTTAAGACTATATAAGAAATTAAAGTTTGCAACACTACTTAAGCACTCAGATAAAATAAGCTATGCAGTTATCAAAGAAGTCTTCAAAAAGCTTTTTGATATGTAGGTATGTATATATGTATATATTTATTATATATAATATATAATGTGTTATATTTATATAGTATATTTCATGTCATAGGGTATTATATACTTCAAATGTTCATTAGTATATGTGTATGGATGTATCTATATATGTATATATAAATAGTTATAAAATATAAACAGTGTTAATTGTATAACATATAAAATATGGTATATAACATATAAAAATGGTATATAACATATGTTATATATTTGTAATGTGCTATATATGTACACTTGCCAGTGCATGTTTTAAGAAGCTAGCACAACTGAAAAAAAAAGTGGAGCTAGATATAATACCGCATAGCTGTCAAAGAAATCTAGAAGCTTTTCATATGGTATATATAAAACATATCTATAATATATATTATGCCATGTATATATTATATATATTATACCATGTATATATGTAATATATTATATCATGTAATATGTTAGATGGTTACATATATGGGTAAAAATACACACATACACACAATATATATGAAATTCTTGCCTTTAGCCTGGTTAATATAAACCAACCAAGGAAATATTGCTTGCCAATGACAGGTTATGTAGAAAGTAATATGGTAATATGTTTTATTGTGTAAATCTAGGTTATACTGTTATAGATATTTTGGAGAAAGGGTGAAGTTCTTGCTTCTTCCTACTAAAAACTTTAGGCTGGGCATGGTGGCTTACACCTGTAATCTCAGCACTCTGGGAGGCCAAGGCAGGATCATTTGAAACCTAGAGTTCAAGACCAGCCTAGAAAACATAGTGAAACCATTTACCTACAAAAACATTTTTAAAATTATCCAGGCATGGTGGTGTGCACCTGTGGTCCCTGCTACTCAGTAGGCTGAGGTGGGAGGATCCCTTGAGCCCAGGAGATCATGGCTGCTATGAGCCATGAAAAAAAAAAAAAAGAAAGAAAGACTTCAAAAAACTACTTACTTCATTTTATCATGCCATACTAAATACACTGTGAAGTCTCTTCCTCCTGGTCTAAATCTATACAAATGACAAAACTGCCCAGGGAAATTAGAAGCTGTTTTATCAGTGCATTAGTAATTATAGAAAGGAAAACATATATTGAAGAGGAAATTACATTGAGGAAGTAATCCAAGTCCTTTGCTTTAAAAATAGCACTTCAAAGGAGTTTCTGTCCCAGAAGTAGTAGCTTTCTAAAAAACAGAGGGAGTTCAGTGGCAATTGAAAAGATAGCAATTTGCAAGACCACAATTGTTATCCATAGTTTGATACTAACACATTCATTCATTCACTCCTATTTTTGTCAGGCAGCATGAGAAAAGAAATAAAAAGGTACATGACTATAGCAACAGCAGTAGTTTTTTCATTTGTTTTTTATGTATGAAAGAATAAAATATACAGTGTAGGAATGATCTGAGTATGTGGATGACAAGTACAGTTTTTCCCAATAAATATGAAGTTAAAAAGTTACTGTAAGAATAATTAAAAAACTGGAATATGTCAGAAATCATGATTGAAACTGAAATGCATCTTTAATTCTATGTTTTAAAAAGCTGCCAAACTTAGACTTTCAAGATCCAGATAATTCTCCTTTTTATTTACACTTTTCTGGAAGATAGAGAATCATGGAGAGTTAGCACAAAATTATTTTATTGAGTTCTCTAATACCTGAAATAGATAAGGACAACCCAAGATGGAAAGGTATAGACCAGTCTAAATTAGGAACATGTAATAAATCACTGGAAAACAAAACAAAAAATTCTAAATATATAGTCATTGAAATAACATTAAAAACCAATTGATAGTTTAAGAAGAATACTAAACATACTGAAAACTGACAAAGCTAGATATGAGGAAATCATATAGAAATCCATGCGGAGAGATAAGGAAATGGTGTGAAGGAAAACCCATAGCTCATATCTAATATGTGTCACAAAAAAGAATTTTAAAAAGACAATAATCTTATGGGGAAATTATTTAGAAATAAAAAAGTAAGACTCTTCAAATGAAACAAAAATGTACATGAAGTCCCTAGTAAGATAAATGAAAACAAATCTATAAATCTAACCTAAACCCAACTCTGAGATTATCTATATCTATATCTATATCTATATCTATCTATCTACACACACACATATATTTTTGTTGTTGTTGTTGTTGTTGTTGTTGTCCAGGTGGGAGTGCAGTGGTGTGATCTCGGCTCACTGCAACCTCCACCTTTGGGGTTCAAACAATCCTCCTGCCTCAGCCTCCCAAGTAGCAGGCATGTGCCACCATGTCCAGCTAATTTTTGTATTTTTATTAGAGACGGGGTTTCACCATGTTGGCCAGGCTGGTCCTGACCCCTGACCTCAGGTGATCCACCTGCTTTGGCCTCCTAAAGTGCTGGGATTACAGGTGTGAGCCATCGTGCCTGGCCTGAGATTATATTATTTTAAAGGACATCCAGCTGTATGATTTTAAGTAAAGCATGATTAGAGTATGGAAAATACTCATGTACAATACAGAAAATTTGAAGGACTGTAATATATATTAGCACCTGCTAGCCAAAATAAACTTCTAGAGTGGATATTAGGGCTCCCAACCCCCAGGCCTCAGACCCATATGGATCCCTGGCCTGTTAAGAACAGGGCCGCACAGCAAGAGATGAGCAGCCTGCAGCAGCATTGCTCCCTGAGCTCCTCCTCCTCTCAGATCAGCAGAGACATTAGAGTCTCATAGGAGCACTAACTCTATTGTGAATTACACATGTGAGGGATCTAGGTTGCGTCCTCTTTATGAGAATCTAATGCCTGATGATCTGAGGTGAAACAGTCTCATCCTGAAACCATGTCCCTATCCCCTGTGGAAAAATTGTCTTCCACGTAACTGGTCACCGGTGCCAAAAAAGTTGGGGACCACTGGGGGACGACTTTTGAATAGCAGGCAAAATAGAATATAAAGTAAAAGCATTGATAGAGATAAAAGACATTGAAATAAACAATGATCTATCAGGAAGACATATTATTTATAACTTTGTCCCTGTTTAACAAAACATAAAGAAATACAGAAAATGAAAATTGAAATGATTGTAAGAAAAAATTCAAAATTCCACAGTTCTCTCAGAGACAGATAGATCAAAACAGAATTGATAGGATAATAAATAAATGATACATTATTATATTTAATATTTTATACTAATAAAATGAAAATATTTTAAATAATATAAACTGTTTAATTTTATATATCTGAACATATAGATTTATATAGAACTTTGTACTAAATAAAGAACATGCATTGTTTTCAAGAACATGCAGACTATGAACAGAAATTGTTCATATCCAGATGCTACATGATTTCTCAACAAATCGAAATTGTTGACTACAATTAAATTAATTTAAACCTAATAATAAATAGTGGGCACTCCCTCAAAAAGACCTTTATAAACTAAAAGTAAAAAATTATAGTAAATCATCCATGGGATGAAAATGAGAATTACAATGTCGAACAAAATAATGAGAAAACTCCAATGGTAAAACTTTTGTTAGGCAGCTAAAATGTACAAAGATGAAAAAATATATACTTAAGTGGGTATAATAGGAAATAAGAAATAATATAATTTAATGAGCTAAGCTTTCTTCTTCAAGCTAGGTATGGTGGCACAAACTTGTAGTCTCGGCTACTAGGGAGGCTGAGGTGGAAGCATCACTTGAGCCCAGGAGTTCAAATCTAGCCTGGACAACGCAGCAAAAACCTCATATCTTCTCTAAAGAGAGAGAGACAGAGAGAGAGAGAGGCTATAAAATAATAATAATGAAACAAACCCTAAAATATTAGAAAGATTTAAAAGATAAAATTATAAACAGTAATAAAATAGAGAATGTAGATGTTTTAATCTGTTTTTTGGAAGAAAGAATAAAAATCCGATTATATTGATAAACATAGTCAAGAGATGGCACAATTTAAAAATTCTAAGAAACTAATAAGGTTATCATGAGAAGTAACATGAATATATAGCAAAAGACACTAAAAAAAACTGAAAAAAAGGAGAAATTAATCAACTGATCTTTGGGAAGACAATAGCAAAAGATTTCAGTTCTCCCCGAATCGAACTATAAAGTCAGTGCAATAACCATGAAAATATCAATGAGATATTTTATAAAATGTTTTAAGCTATTTCTAGAAATCAAATATAAGACAAAAAGTAAAATAAAAAATATAGTCAAAATAATACTGAAAGAAGAAGAAGAATGGGGTCTTGCCTGGAAGACATGAAGCTTTATTATAAATTGTCAGTAATTAGAATATCGTGGCATTGGTTAGATGAAAACCAATTCTTATCACCTAATTTTAGAAACTTAGAAATATAAATAACTGAGGCAAAGGTAGAAAAGACTTAAATCTCATAGCTATGGTGGCAGATTCAGGACCAAAATTCTTGTCTCCTCAATCCCAGGCCTGGACTCTGTTTCCTACAGTACGTGCTACTCTCTCACATGCTGTTAGACAAGTAGAGAGTTTATAAATTAGAACAGTCTGGGTCTGCTATAGTAATAAGCAATTCCAAATCTTTGTAGCTTAAAACACAATATTTTTTTCTTGCTTAATTACATATCTGACTGGGTCAGTGTTGAAGTCAGCTCCACATGGTCACTTAGCAACTTAGGCTGATGGAGTCTCTATCATCTTACAGCTGAACTGTCTGAACCTCTTCTGTCATTTGACCTTTTCTGTCACTGTGTGAGGGTCAAGGAGAACCTAGAGGACTCCACAGAGGCTTTTCATTGCCTTAGTCCAAAAGTATTATATGTCAGTTCCATTCACATTTCACTGGCGACAACTTGTCACATGCCCCTGCCTGATTCCAGGATGGCTGGGGAGTGTATTGAGCTGTATGTGCAGGCAGGTAAGAACAGGTAGATACTGATGGGCCCTAGATTACAATTACATGTAGTAAAATGAAAGTAAGTCTGCATTGTTCAGCTGATGATTCATATCAAATTCTTTCTCTCCCATTGAGGTTTCTAGTTTTTTAACGTATTCCTGAATATCTGTATCCTTATCCTAGGATTTGGAGAATAAACATATGACAATGTAAATCAAATGAGTGCTTTTGACTCTGTGGTTCAACTGTTTAAAATGATAAGCAAAGAAGGAGGATGAAAACCATGGTTTGGAGGTTTGCCCATGGTTCCCAGGGATCTGCTTTATTTATAGAAGGGAAAAAGGCTGGTCCTTAGTTCACCAAATTCTAACTTCTTGGACTGAAAATGTTCCCTCAGCTTCCCCCAATATTTACCCTTTTTACAGAAACTAGAGCCTGTTTCAGGGAAAAGTCTGAAGAGAAAAGATAATTAGTAAACTCATAGAATTTTAAGAATTCTTTTTTCATAAGAAAAGATTTTGCCTGAATTTAGTACAATTCATTCAAAATATACATAGAAAAAAATTTTTTAAACATTTCTACTGATATATTTATTTTTAAATCTATACAATTTATACCAAGAAGTCAAAGGTCAGTCAACTCTTTGATAAAGATTAGTAATCAAAACAAAAGCGATTCTGAAACTGATACAGCATCTTCAAATCTGCTGTGGTGCCAAAATGTAAAATATAGATACTCTGAGAATGAGGAATTCAAATTTTAAAGATTTGCCATAAAGAGAAAAATTTCCCAACTTGGAAACCATGCCCATCAATAGCCTTGATTTATGTATAACATACACATGTTCTGTATTTAATAGACAACTATGCTGTTATAAATGCATTTATATAGTCAATGTCATGGGAAAAACCCCATCAGTTATTCTAAAGTAGAGAGCAGATTATAAAATAGGAAAGCAGATTATAAAGTAATATGCATTCTGTAATCCATATATGAAAACTATAGCTATATTTTTATGGTTATATATGCAGAGAGATTAGCTAAGCACAAAAATGATGGCAGTTTGGGTGGTGGTATACTGGGAGACTTTAATTTTGTTCCTTTTTTATTTTGTCCACTCACTTTTTTTTTTTTTTTTTTTTTTTACAAATCTCTATACATTTTGCTAATGTACATTTATTTTGAAAAGACAAAAAAACTTAAAGAGTAGCTTTGGAAAACAAGTTGTGCATTTATGCGGAATTATATATCTGTATATTGTTTTTCTGCAGTTGCTGGGTGTTGAACTACAATTGGGTTTCCAGGAAAGACCTAAGTTCTCTTTTGGAATATTAACACTATGAATATGTTTTACCTCTTAACTACACACACACACACACACACACACACACACACACACACCATTTTAAGGTATGAAGAACAGTTTAAAAATGTCCTGTACCTCATTAGAGGTGGATTGAAGCTGTTTTATTCTAGTGGCTAATTGATAGACCTTTTAATATCATCTCAGGGTCAAGAAGCCAAATATATTATTCCAAGTTCTGAATAGCTTGGTAACCTTTGTCTTTCTTTGTGTGAAAAAGAGAACTGTGTCCATCGTGGAAGAAAGTGTGATCTCTGGAACAGCAATGCAAGCGAGGCAGGATCATAGACAGTGGTTTGGCAAATGTTAGGTTATGCTCTGTGTCATCACTTCTTGTGTTTCAGAGGGATAACATTTACCTCTGTTTTCCCCACATATGCTTCTAATGCTCCTGCTTTCAATTCTAGGCTAGGTTTTGAAAAATTAAAAACATCTTTTGTGGGTTCCATAGGAGACTGCAAATGCTTTGTGTTGAAGCAGGTCCTGGAGGGGGTGATAACATAGGCTGGGTAGAGAGGGCCTGCTGCTGGGCATCCTGCCTCCAGCCCTGTTCTGCATCAGAAAAAGTCCTTGCATCTGTGCTCTGCTGGCTGCCTGGCCTGCCTCAGCCACACCAAAGCCATGGATCCCTCTGGGCAGAGAGGGCAGAGGAAGAAACACAGTGCTCTGTGGGCCAGGAGGAGAAAACCCCCAAATATTAAGGATGTGTCTGAAAAAATGGTATATCTATCCTAAGAGATGCTGAAAAGAAATACGAAATTTAGTCAGCAACCTTTCTTGTCTCCTGATGCTCAGATCTTTTAGTGACAGGTTTCCTAACCTTCTCTTTAGCTGTTTCTCCTATTTATTCTTTTTGTCCTTCCTCTGATTCATGCTTCTCCATGAAAGTACCACACACATTCATTTTTGAGGAAATTTCTTGGTTTGCATTTTCAGCAAAGCATCTTTGTGCATGTGCAGGCCAGTGTTCATTTGTGGCCTGCCTGTGAGAACTCCACGGGTTCGTGGAGATAATTTTCTCATCCTATACACAGCCTACTACAGAAGAGACATGGCTGTCATCAAGGGATCTGTGCCATCAGAACATTTGGTTTCTAGTCTCCCAAATCCTCTTTGTTTTTGATCGTGACATTTCTTCATGCTCAGATGCATACGTGATGTAACATTCTTTGTTGATGTTCTGAAATGTGTTTTAGAGTTATTTTGGCTTCGCACAAAATAAGAATGGGGCTCAAAACTTTCTGGTTGAAATGCTAATCTTTGGGGCTTTTTCTTTTCTTTTTCTCCTGCTTTTTGGTACTATGCATATTTGTAAAGCTTTACACCCAAGAATGGTATGTAATGGACCCTAGACTGTTTTGTTGGAAACAGGGCAAATAAGAAGTCTCTCTAGGGGATTTGTGGGCCTTTATTGTGGTGTGGGAGTATGCCCTAAAGGGGAGCTCCTCACAGCCTAATTGTTGACGAGTGATGGAAGTTCAACAGCACGGAAACTCTACTTCTCGCTCCAGCTAAAAAGGTGCTTATAAAGGTAGCTGGGCTATTTTAGCAATTTGCCTTATTTTGAAAATCCAATTTGGTAGCTTCATTAAAGGGCACTAATTTAGTGTCTTAGGGGAATATATGTTTAAAGGAGCTTGTCAACAATCTTAGATGTTTGCCAGTGTATAGGTGAGCTCATTTCCCCAAGCTGGGGTTACCCGGTTACATGCATGCTCCTTGATTTCAAACATAATACGAAATAAATTCAAAAGCCCTCAAACCAAAAGAGTAACAGCACCACTCCCTCTTTCCCAAGTACCGCCTCCCATTCCTCAGCGTAGGGTGCTCTTGGAGCATAAACACATCTGCAATTGACATAGTCAATCTGTCACCTAGAGGTCTAATATGGAGGACAAAGGTTTTAGTTTAGTGATAGTTAATATATGACAATCTAAGGGCCTTAAAGCATGATAACTGTTTTAAATCGTTTAAAAAAATAGAAAAACTTTCTGAACACCTAGAAGAATCACTCATTGCTCACTGCATGCCTGATACTCCCAAGGGTATATTTCAGTCCCACATTGGGACAAAAGTTTTAAAGTTGAGTAGCTGAATGCTAATTATCTACATAGCCTCAAATAAACTTGAGCCTTCTACAGTTCCCACTATGTTGACAAAATATTATGAGAAAAGATAGAAAATTTAGTTGAAGCAAATTATTCTTCTTTGGGATGCTTTCTTTGAAAAATAAAGCTTAAAATCCATGAGATAATACAATAAATATTGTCATCAAGTTTGTCAATACGCAGTTAAGCTATGAAATCACTGTTTTGTTCCTTCACATAGTCACTGGAGTGTGTACTAAGAATACTGAGTTCTCCCTAGGTATAATTTCTCATCCAGTTTATAGGACTGGGTTCCATTTAAAAAAAAATAAACTATCTGAGTGAATTCTGATTTTTTTTTTGTAGAGACTTTGTGTTATGATCAATCTGCTAAGGTTTCCTGTTAATAGATTACCTGTCCAACCATTCAGGAGATGCCGAGATGTAGTTCTGTCCAGAAGAGAAATCAAATACGCCAACTTTCTTCCTATGCAGTCTCAATTTCCCTCAAAGAAAAATAGGTTTTTCAGAATGACTTGAGATGAAGGGAAGGGTAGTAAATTAGAAATGCTTTCATAATTTTCCTTTAAATTTTGTATGTTTGGAAGGAAGGAGAAAATACTTGTAAAAAAGCACTTCTGGAGATGACTATGTGGAAATGATCAGGATGTAGATCAAAGTAACAGTTTTGAATTATTTGGGTTTGGTTTGCCTGAAACCTCATACAGCAGATTCATTCTTATTCTAGTGAGAGCTGAACACCAAGGGAGACAATTTCAAATAGTTGGAAAATAATTACCTACTCATCAAGGGTCGGTACAACCTCATTCCATTTTTATAGTAGTTTCTAGAAGTACACATATCATTTATTTGAGATTTATAATCAATATCTTAGCGTATATGAACACGGCCATAGCTGTAGAAATCACATTTCTATAATAATGCAAAGGCATTTATGTTAATAAATCTGTTTGTAATCTCTGTCATTATGGTTGGGTGTCAATAAGTGAAACTAAAAGGATGTGGAAAATTTCATAACATGTTTTATGCTAGTTATTTGTTTGTTGTCTATTCATGGGGTTACTAATTACAACTGGTAAAGGTTGATTTTCTCCTCTTCAGTTTATTGTGGGATGGGGCGTTCATTTCGCCAGATACACAGTTATTCAGTGTCTACATTTTAGAAGCTGAATTGCTGGATATAGTCAAAATGAGCTTTGGCAATTCCATGTGTGAGTGTACAACTATAATTTTGCTGCACATTAATAACAACCTTGCAAAGAAGCCCAGAATCGAATGCCTTGCTCTCAGCTGGGAGCAGAAAGCTAGAGTGGTATATCTTGGCTGGTGACCTATAATGTTGGAAAAGTAGGCTCTACATTCACTCAGAAGGAGTAGGTGGAATTTCGGAAATTTATTCACTCTCCTTCACTACGCCTTTTCCTTTTTTTTTTTTTTTTTTCCTTCCTTGTAGTGTGTTAGTGAGTGCTCCGAGACAATGAAAAAAACAATGAATTACAGACAATAAAAATAGTGCATCTCTAGAACAAGCGGTAAAATCAAGGCTTTTATTTCTTCAGGTGTCAACTCTGTTCCTTCCCCAGGTCCTACCCTGCCCAGGTTTCTGTGGTACCTCTGTGATTCCAAATCAGCGATCAGGTGGGCAGCGGTCTGGGCAGTCACCCACAGGGAGTACACTTGGTGCTGCACGCTCGGACTTTCAGTCTTGCTCAAAGCAAAGAATCTCCAAGAGCGCTGAGGCTACGGATTCATTAGGGTGGGGCGAGGTGTTGTTATTGTGGGATTGTCTCTGCAGAGTTGGCCTGGAGAGTGAGCGGTGGAGGGAGTGGAGCAAGGCTTCGTCAAGAGTCCCCAGGAGTCCAGGGGCGCCCCCCAGACGGGTACGCTGGAGGGCCTGGGCACGGGGGACAAGAGAGAATACATGCCTGCTGGCTGGGAGCAGGGAGGCGGTGTGGCGGGGCAGGGGGCAACGTGCCAGTTTTCTTTCTGATTAATGATGCTCACGCTGCTGCGCGTGGCTCATGCGCTTTGTCTCCAGCCTTAGGGCTGGCGGAGAACGGCCCAGGGAATGAGTGGTACCGCGGGCGCCCGGCGCACCCAGCAGGTGCCATCACTCTGGATGGGCCAGTTCTGGATGCTCCCAGTGGCGCAGAGGCGGCGACGCTGGCAGGCGTCCGGCTGCGGCCACCTCCCGGGTGTGGCGGGTCTGGGGCCCGGGGTCTCCGGCCAGAGCAGCTGTGGAGCCACGTGCAACACGCGCGTTGCCCTCAGCCCGGGCGGGGACCGGACGCATCCCGAGCTGCGGGGAGGAGCCGGGCGCCGCCCCCGGCGGCAGTGCCAGCCGCGTGGGAGGGCACGGACCGGCGGAGGGGCAGACGACGGAGGCGGCCAAGCGGGAGGAACGGGACCGAGGGATCGACCGAGGCTGGCTGGCTAGGGGTGGGACTGGCAGAGCTACGGACAGGTGGGAGCAGTCAGACAGCCTGAGAGAGGGAGACCAGAACGCAGAGAGCGAGAGCATTAAGTAGGCAGGGAGAGGCACACAGAAAGATAGACAGCAACACTCGCGTGCTCCCTCCCTCCACACGCCCTCCTCTTACCGAGCGAAGCGGCCAGGGGCACAGAGTGGGAGAGGACTGTGGGCACAGAAGACCGGAAGAGGGACGCTGCATTGCTGGTGGGACGGAGGGATTCGGACGGACGGACAGACCAGCGCACAGACTGGCAGCCTGCGAGAGTGGCAGCTTTGAGAGCAGAGCGCAGGAAAGCGAGAATCCCGCGCCGAGCTGCTAGTCGGACCCACAGACGGTCGGACTGACAGACGTGCAGACGGACAGAAGAGCAGACAGGAGGCGGGGGCGCGTTCACTCCCTGCGGCCAGCTGGGCAGAGAAGGCGGCGGTGGCACCTTCTGAGCGCGTCCGGAGCAGAGACCAGCAGCAGCAGGGGCAGCGGGGACGCAAGCCGCGACCGAGCCGCCGCCGCAGCCCTGGCTGCCACAGCTGTGTGGGATCCCAGCCGACACTGCAGAAAGCTCCTTTTACTAGCAGTTAAATAAATCGACCAAAAACAAAACAAACAAACAAACCCAACAACAACAACAACAAAAGCCAAGCCAAAAGCCAAAACAAACAAATCCAGCCAAATCAATCATTGAGAAACAATAATATTAATAAAATCCAAAACTAAATCAAACCAATCAAGGCACCAAGACGCAGGGGGGATATCCACAGTTCGATCAAGGTAATAATCAAGGTCTTCCGACGTGAACATTGCACGCCTTTTGTGGATTTTTAGAATTCCTTCTTTCTTTCTGCCATATATCTGTCTGTTTCTTTTGAATTATTTCTTGTCTGTATTTCTTCTTCGTGTTTGTAGAAAGCTGATGTTGTTATACATGTATTGTGTTTTTTATGTTTCGTCAAGGAGGGATGGACGCTCCTTCCCCCAGAAAAGACAGAAATGGAAAGCTGGAAGTTGGCGATGATTTTCATCAGAGAAGTCTACAGTGATTTGTATAGGCTTTATGGTAGAAAGTTTGCAATGCTCTTTTTGAAAGAGACCTATTGAAGAGGTAGAAAGTTATACTCTGTTTGTTGTCCTGGAAGGATTGGGGTCCTAGGTCCCAAAGGGCTCAAGGGGAAGAATAGAAAAGATGTTCAGTTTTATTTTTACATGCATGAAATCTGTGCTTCATTGCAATCGCCAATTTACTCTTTTCTGTCTCAGGTTGTAGATATGGTGGTAGAATTGAGGTGAATTAGGCAGGTGTTTAGAAAGTTTCTTAGGAATAGGAATTAACTCATTCAATGTTTATGCATAGAAATATAGCTGAGGTGGATGTGGTTGCTGTCAGCTATTCAGGTTTGCTACCTGATCACCTCCTGAAGATGTAGGATAAGGACAGAATCCAAGCCTAAAAGAAAAAACAAGGAGAGAATTGAAAGTTATAGGGGTGGGCAGTTAAGAAATATAAAAGGCTGGTAGAAATCATTTTCCTAAGAATGTGTTTAGAGTACAGATATTGATTTTAATCTTTGATTTCTTTAAGTTTTTTGATGTTTGATTTTCTACCAGTATGACACTCAGCCTCTCAAAACAAGAAGGACATTCCCCAAAGTTGAAATGAATCTGTATAAGATTTCATTCAAATGCAGAATAAATTCAAATGATTCCTAACCCCTCCTCATCTACTTTGGAGATAAAAACTGCTATGATTGTTTTAAGTAAACAGAGAAGTGGAGATGACAGGAAATCATTTTTCATTTGTTAAAAATCAGAAAACCTTTGACACACTTTTAGATAAATACACCTACTCCTTTGATCCTTTGTGTATGTATTACCACAGGGCTTAAATATCTTAATAAGATTTTAGTTAATGTCATTTTCATGAAAGACAGTCATTTGGAAGCCAAGAGCTCTATCTATGTTTTGTTCAAATAGCCGAGTAATCTACTATCTTGGCAGTAATTACTTCTGCTGCATTTCTAATGTGAATTGCATGTGAGAGCTTATGAATACACTCTTTTCAAGTGTATGTGGGTTTTCAAGGTATGTATTTGTGTTTGATCCTATATTTCCTTTGTTATAACATTCTGCTTTTCATCACTTTGACAGAATATTTGTAAATTTTCTGGAGAGTGAGTTTGGGTATATGCTTTGAGGAATATGCTTCCTCATTACAAAAGATATGGAAACATAATTGATTACTACACTTGCTTATCAATAGTATTTTGATTTTGTTTAAATGAAATGTTTAAGATACGTGGATTGCTATGCATTCATGTTTTAAATTTATCCTCTCCGGGCATGATTTATGCCATTCAATAATTAAAATAACTAAGTTACTTTAGAAAAAGTGCCTATTAAACAGAGTACTTTGTTTAGAGGACGTATATTTAAATAAACTTATACAGCTAAAGAAACTGACTTTCACTTCCTCAGTGACTTAATTTCACTACATGCTGATTTGTCCTTTGCAGTATTTAGCTCAGACCAAGACAGAATTGTATGTGCTATTAGATTTGCAAATTGCTGATCTCCCAGTGACTTTCCCTCTTAGATCCCAGTTGAGTATGGTTACCTTGAGAACTGTGGTATTAGCCGTGTTAGAGCATGCTCCACTGGGGAGTTCTGTGCAGTCTATTTTTAATGCTATTTAATGAAGGAGCGAGCGCCTCACTCAGCAATAAAAGAAGCATGAGGGAAGACAGAGCAGTGCATGGTTATGGATACTGGACAAGGATATTTGGAAAGGTAAAGGCTGACCATTGGATATGGTAATTTTAATTAAGTCCTAATATATCGTATGAATGGAAATATGGATTTTTGTTAGAGAATTATACATGAATAGTTCAATAGGTGTTTTCGTAAACCTCTTCACTAGTTCTTAGAAAGAAGACTCAATAATTTGAGTTTTTAAAACTTGAGGGACATACTAACCAGGGAGTTCCTGCATGCAGACTATTTTTAATACAAGCTGTCATATTCTTGGGTGGTGAGAAGTAGAGAAATAATTTCAAATTCCTAAAATATTGTTAGGTGAAAGGTTTGGAGCTTGTAAAACATTCTGTGAATAAAACAACTAACATGCTTCTAAGATACTACAATAACCTGAAGCTCTGCCTTGCGAATTGCTTCATTTTCTTTTATGAACTTGGAGTCTAGGTCCAGAATTGTCACAACTAAGAGAAGCAGGAAGTTTTGATTGGACTTGATAGAATATTTGGGGTGTTTTCTCTCCTTAGAATTAAGATAAGCCCTACAGATTATCTTACTGAAGGCTAAATATTTTAAAAATATAAGTAGCAGAGGCAGCACTGGTAACTTTGTAATGTTACAATAAAGGGCAAAGTATCTTAACATTATAGTGTGTACAATGCAAGAAGCCATCTGTCTGCAACATTTGCATATATGCAGAACACCTGTCTTGAGGTAGAAAGTGAGAATGTTCAATCAGAAAGGTCTTGTGTTGATTTTCATATTAACAACATACTATAATCAGGTTATTCTTTTGTTCAGAGTAAAGCTAATTAGACAAAATGCTTAAGTAGTTTCAAGGTTAATAAACATAAGAGAAAGTAAGCAGTTTCTATTAAATGGGGAAGTTAGTCATATAATTTTTAAATGAAGCTGTTAGAACAATGTGCAAAGTTGATCTGGATTTTTGCCAATTCCTATGAAAAATAATCCCCAGAAATAAACTACTAAGGAAAATACATCACAATGAGTTACTGTGATTTTTTGTTTGTTTGTCTTTTTGACTTAGTTCTAGAGGAGGAAAACAATTCACACTGGCTAAAGTATTTCCCTTAGTGGTCATGCCTTTTGGACCACAATGCTGATACCTTTCTCAAGCTTCTCAAATCAGTGGGCATCCTCATCGGAATTCAATGTCTATTTTGTCTGTGGACAAGATAATGATAAGCTACATAAGTAGAGTGTAGAATGAGTCAGCCACTGAAGACACAATATACAAGGTAGCCAGAAGTGAATATGATTGAGAATTCTCATTAGTGTGAGGAGACAGTTTGAAGTCCATAAGGTTGGAAATTGCAAATTAATCATTTGTATATAAGTCAGTTTAATTCAGATCTGCTTTGTGACAAGGTTAGGAGAGAATGTGGGGCTTAAAGGTGATGTCGACAATGAAAGCCATTTCTTCTTATGGTAAGTACTGGCATCATTCTAACTGGTATCACATGGTAGTAGCCTATTTAGAAATTTGTGAATCTCTAATCACAAAAAGAATTGACTTCCTTAAAAATATATTATATCACCTGGAAAGTTCTGAATATATTTTAAGTCAGCGATGATGCATTTGTAAAACATATACTTCCTTTCTTTAGACAAAGGATCTTTATGATTCTAGAAGCTCTACATTTCTGTGGACTTGCATTTTATTTTTTATTCTAGCATTTTATGTTAAATATGATAAATGAATTTCAAGCAGCAATGTAAGCAAATGCTGAAGGACTGTTGAAGGAAACAGAAAATATTAACAAGATGTATCTGTAACTAGATTTGTTTGCTTAGGGTGTCTTTTCTTCTGAGTGTTAGTTTCCTTTAGGTAGCTTTATGCCAAGTTCTAATAAATTGATTATTTGTAGTGCCTTAGTCTTATAATTTAATTAATTTTGCTCATCTTGGATTAATTTTGGCCCTAGATATTGAAGTACATGTTACTTGTATTTATATCATAACCAATGATCTATGAGGATTAGATATGAGCTGAGATATGAAGTATTTAAATTATATACATAATATGTTTCATTAAGAATAAAGTGCATGAGAAAGAATATCTGGTTCATTCAGCAGTTTTTAAATGTCTGGTAACATTGTTATCTTATAGTCTCAAAATCTTCTGTGGTCTGAAGATATTTTCTTTAGGCATGACATGCTCATATAACATTTTGAACGCACCTTTCTCTAAACTTACCGAGACATATCTGTGCTTTGAGAAATAGCTATGCAGCAAACCAAAAAAGTGAATTGAAATAATTACATCAAGACAATGGAGGGGATATTGCAAAAACAAAGGGGTTTGTTTGAATGCATCAGATTGCTCTCTACTTTCAGACTGAATCCTTAGCATCATATTATGCTCCTGTTTTTTAGTCACCAGTATAGATCCTGGAATTGCCAGGTGGAGAGAATGTTAATCACTGTCCATGGTCACAGTAGATCAATATTTTTAAATATGTTTACATGCTTTGCCCAAAGAAATGTCTTTTGGCAGTTGTATAACCCCCATTTAATATACCTTTCAATGTGACAGGTTTAGAAGATTTTTGTATACGTTTTGTAATAAAGTGATATATATTAGGATACAATTGTAATTGTGACATTAAAATGTTGAAGCATTAGAAGCATTAGTCCAAAAGTGTCTCATTCAAGGAATATATTTATAATTATTTATCAGTCGTAAATTCATACATTTTAAAAGTAATATACATTATAATTGTTCCTGTTATCTAGCAAAAGAAAATCATTTCTTTTTATCCAGATAAAGAGGGCAAGTGTCCACTAATAATTATCCCCTCTAAAAACAGGCCTTTTACTACATTCTCACACTTCACACTACTTCAAGATGATACAATTCTTAAATTAGAAATCCATTATGAATAACACACAAAATATTAAGATTTTGTTAACAAAATCCCTTCTGTAAACATTGGTTTTAAGATAATTGCAAATAAAATTTGTTTTTAGTTTAAGGGAAAGATTCAAAATTTTTAACAAGAAAACAATTACGTCACTTTTTATTTCAAATATTCCAGCGAATTTTCTAGAGTTTTCTGGTATATTATGGGTAATGTTTCTATGAAGAATTGTAAAGTGTAATATATGATCTTTTTTTCTGCAGCTTTTTCATTGGAAACAAATTCACAAAGCATATCTACCTAGATAAGCCTAGTCATCTCTCACTGATACCCACACAAGTTAGGAAATAATTCCTTGTGGTAGGGACATTTAAAAGAACTAACTAGTTCCAAATTCAGTGCTGGAACTCTTAATAATGGATAAGCATTCTTTTACATTTGTGTTATCCTTGGTTGCTTCTTTATTATACACTAAATACTTGAGATAAGAACAAGAACTCTCTCTAGGGAAACAGAAACAAGAGAAGTGGTTTTCATATACTTAGCAGATTTCCTTTTAATTGCTAAGATACAATACTCATTCAGAACATTCTAGTCTATTGGATCATACACTAAAAAAAAAATAGTTTATCCATGTTGATATATTTTGGTCTAGTTGAAATTGAGAAACAACAAGTGAGGTAAAAAATTTCAACATCTTTAAAGAACAAAATTGAACATCAATTTCTAAAAGTTTTATGGTCCTATGAATTGTGATAAAATATCCTTTGACACGTAAATCAGAAGGCCTAGCTATCATCTAAATGTTCAGTGATTCAAGTTGCTTTCAGATTATCTCACTACTGTTACATAGACCTAGAAAAATTGAGCCACTGGTCAATAGAGGGTGAAGGAAGAGCGTGTCAACTCACCGAAATTCAATGACTCCTCGTAATTGTTTAAATTTTATTTGCCCATAAATTCAATGGAAAAATGGAAGACTAACAAATTTATTTTTCAGCTTTTTGTATGTTTCTAAAACTGCAAGCTAAAGTCCTCACAAAAAGTTCTAACATAGAGAGATAAAAAAAACTATACTCTGCATTTACATGTTTTTCTTAGCATTTTGCTTGTTAATATCTATGTAACTTTGGTGGAAATCCCAGCGTTGCTGGCATCAGATTTGATTTAATCATCAAAGAGCTTTTGGACAGAAAACAAGTAGATTTGATGTGAGTATGTGACAGAATCAAGAATTCTGCAGCATTTGTAAGCTTTAACTACTCAATCCTTCTTTAAAACAATTTTTAAATGGGTGTAAAGAAGCTTTTGGTTGAAAATATGGGACTTTATTTTCTTTGTTTAAAGAAAGAAGATTAAGGTTTTTAGTCAAATCATGATTCTTTAAGCCAATGTGGCACATAACTGTATTAAAATTGCTATTAAATTCTGCCAAATTAATTAATTGTTAAGATTCTGCAGTCATATTGGACTACTTCATATATCTGGCCTATAGGAATGATCAAGCTAACACTCTTTGATGACTTTGTTTATATTTTGTTTATTTTAAATTTACTTAGATATGCTGATGTTGTAAGAAATTTTGGAGATTGTCAAACAACTGGCATTGTACTAAATTCAAAAATTTCACAGCAAAGAACTAGCTGGTATTAATGATTCATCATTTTTTTCACTCCCGTGTCATTTAACTTTGGTCACAACACTTTTTTGTGTGGAGATTCAAATTTCTCTCCAACACTGAAATTTTCACGTAATCACTAACAGTGTTCTGGAATGATAAGTTAATCTAGCATATAATCATGTTGCATACACATGCTGCAGCTATCTGCTTACCCTTAGCATTGTTAAGCACTCTGACAACTGAATGCCTTAATCTTTAATTATCATTATAATTGTTGTCTTCAGCCAGAACTATGGATAACTTAGTGTTTTAGTGTTTTGTCATCATCGAGAGTTAGGAGAGTATACATAGCTAATGTGATAGAATGTGTATATTGCAACAAACTTACACATCTTCCAGGATAAGAATACAAATATCCCTCTAATAGGGAAATTATTTTATTTCAGAAATAATTGTAATGCCTGTGTTATTTGTCTGATATAATGTGGGAAGCTGTAGACAGAGATGTTTTGAATTCAGTGGAGCTTCTGATTGAAATTCAGATTAAAAGTAATAGAGAGGTTGTATACCAAAGGTAGGCTAGTAGCTTATCTGAGAGGGAGCAGGTAAATGAGCTGTAAGCAATGAAGGAAGGCTTTACCAAGGAGGCGCATGGCCCTCCACGAGATTCTACAGGTTAGAGAAATGCACAAAATTAGGATTAAAATGAAAGGTCCAGGGAAATAAGGGCTAAAAGTGGTGTATCTGAATCGCATTTTCTGTGACTTACCTTCATAAATATGCAATTCACCACATGAATTGGTGCGTGGTACTGGTGTTTGGTTTCTGGGTCTGAGTAAATAGTGTGACTATGGCCAAAGCTCTAAACCTCTCTGTGCTTCACAGTTTCTACAGTTGAAGTTGTATAGTAACACTGGTCCCAACTCAACAACTTGCTAGTTGTGTGACTTTGGCAACTTAGTTAATTCCTCATTGCTTCAACTTTCTCATTTATAAGGTGGGAATAAGACCTACCTTGCAGGATCAAAGCAGAAACAAAGCACTTGACACATGGATATTATTCACTTAAAAGAAACCACTTTTCTTTCACATAAAAAGTTCAGAAAGAGATTTACTTTTCTTACATTTAAGGATCCCCACCTCCATTTAAGAAAAAAAAATATTTTGGTAATTTTGAATACAGCTCTCCTTCATTGCTATCCCATAATGTTTCTGATGGTTAAAATTGGTGATGCTTGACTCTTTCTGTGCTATGAAATATTGAAGGCCAAGCCAAGGTAGTAACTAATCTCAGAAGTGTTCATTGCATAAGGAACATGATGCTTGACAAGGCCATAATCTTCTGCCAGTTTGTAAGGGAAGAAATGGTCTAATTCAGTTCTCTAAAACGTTAACATATGGGTATTATTTCTCTAGAACATTTTAGTTGTGTAATTTCTACCATTTAAATGGGGTGAATAAACAACCAAATCATTGAATAGGAAACAACTGGAATGAATCCATGAAGGAAAAACCTAAAATCCTGCACTAGTGGATGGGAGCTGGGACTAACAACATATTTGAGGTGACATGAGAGAAACATTTTTCTATTCTGCAACAAAGCAAATGGAGCTTTGGCCTCACCAAGGGGTCCTTGGCACTACCACAGAAGGCTTCAGCTTCCTGTCTCCAAGCACTGAGTGAGCTGTTTGGACAGGGCCGCTGATCTGGCCTCTGATCCTAAAGTATCTGCATTACTTTTGCTGAAATGAGTCAGCACTGTGCCTCTGTGAACATGGCCAGAGGAGGGAAAGACTTCTCTCGTAACTGAGGTTTAAACAATTGGTTCCCCTATCAAAAAATTGAGAGCCACAGATAGTATTCAACACAGGAGAAGGTGAGCTATACAAAGCAGTAAATCCATCAGATAATTGCATTTTATTTCCTATTATAAAACGGATGTCAGCATTCTTCTGGGGAATAGCCTAATCAACTATTTATCCAATAAAATTTATCAGAAGGTGTCAGAGAATAAATTTATATTTCTTTGCTATCCAAATATTTGTTGGAAAACAAAAACAAGGAAAGTGTAGATATATTTTGTTCATATATGGATACATATATATTGCTAGGGTCGACATGCTTACGCACAAGTCATTTAACTAACTTACATTAAATACACAAACAAAAGGCCTATTTCCCAGTCCATTTTTCATTGTCCTTAGCAGTTCTTGGCTAGTATAGTGCTTGCATGTGGCAGATATTTAATCAAAGTTTGTTGAATTAAAAATTGACCTTTCTACTGATACTCAGAATTTAAAACCTACTCTAAATAAGGTTTTAATTGTATTTTTTCCCTAAAGTTTCAGCTTAAGCAGATTTGATATTCATTTTTTTGAGAGGACAAAAACCTGCCCTTATATGTAGAATTGTAACTGCACTAGCTATTATTTTGGTTCTTACAAAATAGTTTCTTTCTCAGATCTCAGACAATGAGTAGGGATTTTATGGGAATAACAAGGCTCCTAAAAGTTCAATCTGCTTAAACTGACTACAAACATTACTTTTGCATATAAGTGGGAGGGAATTCATTAACACTCAGTTAATATGGTCTTGGAAGAAAGAATGAGGCAAAAGCACGTTTACAAATATTTCCAAATCATTGTTACACAGAGCTAAAGGCAACCCATCTTTACTGGATGTGTGCCTTTGGAGAGATTAACCATGGTGAAGGACACCCAGCATGTGCGGAAGGAATTCACTCCTCCGAAGAACTAAGCAAGTAGGCAGTGCTGAATTAGAAGGCAGGGGTGAGGGACAAAGGGAGAAGAGAATATTAACAAATTGGAGACTTTCAGACCCCCCTCCTGCTTTAAGCAGAACAGGTGCCACCAAGCTATAGGAAGCTCTTCTCTTCCTGCTACTTTGGAAAAATGACAGGATTAACCAGAGTTAAATAGAAAATCATTTAATCCAACTGGACCATTGAGAACTGAATTAAACGTTTTACCCGATCTATAAAAATAATCTTGTTTGAAAGGAAGGGGTCCAGATGATTACAAATGAAATGAGTTTGCTTTCTTAATTTGTTTCCAACATTTTAAGAAATGCTAAGTGTAATGTTGTTGGAATGAACTTCCATTCACCCATCCACTTTAAACACACACACACGCACAAACAAAAAACAAAACCTTATACCTTAACTTAGAGAGAAGAGGAACACGTTATCTTCTCTGAGACTGTGGCAGGCTTTAGAAACATGTAGAAAGCAATAGATTTTGACACCGTTGATATTCTCATCAGGAAGCCAGCAAAATACATTCGAGAACACATTGTTTCAAAGTAAGGGAACTTCCATAGAAGCCAAGTTAAGTAGCCAGCTGAGTTCTTGGGTGACGGCTAACAAGGCTTGTCTTTGCATCAGATATCATTACCATCACTCATTTATTCATTCTTATTTTTCAAGTATTTATTGAAGTTTTCTATGTATTGTGTCTCAGGCTAAATACTTGGGAAAACTTGATGTGTAGGATTTTATAGGCACTTGGATGAGATGAATGCATTTTAACTTTTCTAAACAATGAATTGAGTAATTGAGAGTTTCACAAAAATCCAAAGTGATAGGTAGACAATATCTTGGATGATAAAGTAATATGAATTAATTCCAACAAATTAGAAAAATCTTTCTTTACTAATAAAGTTAATTAGGTAATCCCTAGAGCATACACTTTGAGGGTAGAAAAATATTGTTTCCAGAAAACAAACATGGAAGAGTGAGCACCACTGAGAAGCTTTGGTGGAGAGGAAAGTTCTGTTGGTGGTAATAGGCCACAAAGTAAAACCAACATTTAGGTTGCTCTCCAACAAGAAAAAACACCATCAACCAAGACAAATGTATATGAAATTAGTATGAGCCAGTCATATTCTCTTTTTCAATCCCATTAAATCATACATTTACTGTATTAGTTACCAGGGCTGCAAGTAAATGGTTGAAATTACATTGGGATTGTGAACTGAATCCACAGTTTAAGGTACCTGATCAGAGTAAAGTATAGAAAATACATGAACCAGCCTACGTATTTAGAATTAAAAATTAGATTTATCAAAAGACAAGTTATTCTTTGAATTTGTTGTGAGATTCCACATTTGTGTGTTTGAGAAAGGAAACAGGAAAATTATTTCAGAAAAAAATTATAAAATATTATAAAATCTGTTAATCCTTAATAAATTAAAAATAGTGCCTGTGATCAGAGGAAGATGAAATTTAAATAGTTCTGTAGGAAAACCACAGAGGAATAAAAGATTTGATCTGTAGGTCATCCGAAGGATAATCTTTTTTTAAAGAAAAAGATGCATTATTTTTTCATTGGCAGCAAAAACAATTTAGATATTTGGAGGCAGAGAGATGTCTGGAGAAATATATATTGCCTCTGACCTGCCTCTTGTTCAAATACCTTGCTCTGAAATACTGAGAAAGAACCTACTTTTTGAAATTACCTGTAAGCAACAGG
The DNA here is from genome assembly GCF_028858775.2 of Pan troglodytes. Lineage (NCBI taxonomy): Eukaryota > Metazoa > Chordata > Mammalia > Primates > Hominidae > Pan > Pan troglodytes. The sequence continues at coordinate 39,670,242 of NC_086015.1, forward strand.
ATTATGCCAGATGATATCTAAGATCTCTTCCAGTTTATAATTTCCATTATTTAATGACACTTTTTTGTATAATATTCATGCATCCATTTTTATTGGCTTGTTCATAAATGTTAACTATGCTTTGTTCTTTAGCCCTGAAAGTAAGCACTAATGCTACCCAACAGGAGTGAAATTTTTAGAAGGTGCTCTTATCAAGAATAGTTGGTTAAGAAAAGAGAATCTGGGTTCCCAGACCTGGGCTCAGATCCAACTCTGCAACTTAGTAGAGAGTTTCTTAAGCTTTCTAAACCTCAGCTGTTTCATTTCTAAAAGGGGATTGTTCTAAGAATTAAATATAAACTTCTTACCTCATTTCTTGGTACTCATTTTTTTCTGGTGATCATAGTTTTGGAGTTTCTTATGTCCTTATCACTATTTTTTCTTGATTGCATAGGCCTCACATAATTAAAGCATCCCCATAAAACCCCTCCCAGTGTTGAGAATGTTTTCATGATGTGGCAGTTATCTTGGGTATTTTGTTCAGGCATAATTGGAATCCGTTTTCAACACAGCTATACTCTATATGATGAATGCTTCCACGTCAATGGTTCTGTGAGGAGAGGCCATCTGTGAACACATAGAGTGCAGGTCATTGTTTCTAGAAGGCACTCCTTGCACAGACAGCAGGATTTGACCTTTTATAAGCTTGGATGGGCAGTAGAGACTTTGAAAAAGAGATTTGGGTATTCATAGGTGATTCAGAATTCTATGTGTACACAAAATTCCATGCAGTATTTTATAATCTACTAATGTGACTCAGCTTTGGGTAAGATTGTAGTTCTGGTGGTGATTCACAGAGGTCTCCTAGATTTGTCCAGTAATACTGTAGAGAGTTTAGTCTTAGCATCCTTCCAGGAGCAATTTGGGACTGTTATCTAAGAACTAAGAATGATTTCAAATAAAATTACAGTAAACTTGTGACTTGTTCACTTTGCAGATAAAACCAATGGTTATATCCAGCAGAAGGCCATTTGTATAATAAAAGATTTGCCCAAAGGATCTAGCAAGAGAAGAGAGTTCTAAAATCAATTTTTCTAAAAATCACTGAAAACATTACCTCATTGTTTTGATCTAGCTGTGAAAATAGATTGTTTTTTATGTTTTAAGAAAGGATGAGGAGATATCACTTTTTTCATCATTTATTGATTGGATCCTTAGGCTTAAGCAGAGATCAAACGGTTTGCACTGTTAGCCAAGGCATTGACAGCATTGAGACAGAAGCAGACCTACAAACTTGAATGGGCTTATATATTTTACTGGGTAAACTTACCTAATATATTGAATTGACAGCTAAAATGTAGGTATTCCTGATGAGGTACATCGATACATGGTAAAGAAGATCTACATGAAAGGAGTGTGATGTTTTTCTGAACTTGTTAGGGAAGCTACCATGTGGCCATTTGTGGAGGAAATCTGTACTTATTTCTGTATTGATTAGGTCATTTGTGCCATTTGTTCTGCTCTGCGGGAATTACTTCACTTGGCTTGCTCTTTCTGCACTCTGAATTACCTTGTTTCTCCAGGCAAAAATTCTTATCTGTATAGAAATCCAAGATTTCTGTAGCCTTGTGAGTATTATTTGCTGAAGGCACAGGGACAGTGATAAGTGAAAAATCAGTATTCTTCTACTGATTTTGAGTTTACCTTTGGATCATGTTTGATCAAAAGCTACATGTGGCATTGTGATTTCAAATAAATAATTTGTTTTATTGTCTTGTACTATAAATGTTACCTGATATTTATAAACTCCCTCCTGTGTGAAAGGGACTTTGTGTGCCTATGTAATGTCCATACCTATCTGCTTTTTGGCTGTGGTCATAGCAGTGACATTATCTCTGTTATGATATATTTAGGGATTCTTGTTGAAGGAAGAATGAAAGAAGTATATTTCATCCTTAATTTTTTTATTTGTAATATGAATTACCCTGTAATATGTAATGGCCGCACAAAACAGATAATTCAATTATCTCATCTCGGTATCATCTAACTAAGAATCAGGAGCTAAGGGAAGTGGGTATAGTGAAGCCATGGCAAAGAAGGCCATGGAAATTAATTTTTGAAACTGCCGCAAAGTGCACGGAAATTTGTCTGCATGCTTCACAGATCTATACTTGTGGTTGCCGTTTATGGCACGAATGATGCCATGGACTATCAGCTCCTGATTTTACATATCTTTGGGACACACTTTCCCCCGGTGTCATAGGAAGGGGGTAGGTTTGACATCATGGTGATCTAAATTTGAACTCCATCTCTGCCTCTTACTCACCTAGCCAAGTAAATTAACCATTGTGAGTTTAATATTTTCTTCATGAGTTACGTATAAAATACTTGCCACATAATAGAAATGACAGCTTGTTCCTGCTTTCTCTACATGTACTGACTATCCATTAAAACATTGAAACTTCTAAGAATATGTACACTGAAATGGTATGTATATCAATATTTGTTTTGAAAATACTGTAAAGTTGTGGTTTGAGTCACAAATATTGTATCAGTCCATGAATAACTGGAAAAGAAAAGTAAAATAAATTTGGAGGGTTGTCAGATTCTATAGCATTGGCTTTTATAAAGTGTCAACAAGATATATTATATAATTAAGTAAAAAAATAAGGAAAAAATACTATGGCATATCTAAATCCATATTTGCACTCACCACCCATCTTAATTTGAAGCAGTGAGGTTTCTTTAGGGGACCCAATGATTCACACTTAAGAACAAATAGATGCCTTGGAGTAAGTGATTACGAGAAAATATTATTTTTTCACAAAATAAATGGTGATAAAATAGATGAAAAATGGTTTTAAAGATGCATATTAAGTGATGAGTGAAGTTTAAAGGAAAATTGCATTTTCATTTTTTTTCCTATTGGATTCACATGGTTTGAGCTTTTAAGTGCATGTTTGAAGTTACTCTTTTGTGATTGTTTACAGTTAAGGCATATTACCTTGCTCTTCAAATACGTGCTCTAAGATATTCCTCTGTAAACTCAGGGAAAGGCACTACATTATTTATTCACAACCTGTCTTCTGCCCCATGGGGGAGAAGTAACACCAGATAGACAAAGGTATGGAATTTACCGATATTAAGCATGAAATTATCCTTTCTAACTAATACGTTTCTCCTGCAATTATCTTCTGAAAAACTTATATAAGAATTAGCCCATGTGAGCTTTCTTCTCAGATTGTTTGTCCTCAATTTGTTTTCTGCCAAGCGAACCAAACACCTGGAATGCACACGCTCATTCCTTGACTGTGCTTTCAGTGTTTGTTGGCAGAGGGTGACGGTTGCTTTTAGCAGATGTGCAGGATCAGGGTGGCCTTTTTATCTTTCTACCCTCAAGGAGTCAGTTTCTCAGATAAAGGAAGTGGTGAGGATAACAGATGTTTCAGCCTTACCATTAAATAAAAGTTAAGCATAGTAGGTATAATAAACATGTTTATTAATTATTTGTCAAAGGTAGTGACTTTGTTAAAACATTTGGAAAGAGAAATTTAAAGACAATGCTTAATTTTTATTAAATATTTAATCTTATTTTATGACCTGAAGTAAACTAACAACCAAAATAATTTTCTTTGTTTTCCCATTTACCTAACTTGATGAAATGGAAAATCTTAGAAATAATATTTATAGGTAAATATAAGGATTTATTTTATATCAATATATTTTACATTATGTACATAAAACATATTGCTACAAACTTCTTAACCTAATTCATCATATGCATTAGCTAGGTTTACTCCGGTAAGTTTTAACCCATGACAAGGGAATAAACTTTATTTTGCTTTTGAGAAATATTTCTGCAGAGATAACAGAAAATAAATGTGCATACTCTTTGATAAATATATATGTGTGTATATTGATATATACATTTATATATGTATATATTTGAGATTTCTTATTATAAAAAGAATAATCTTTATTATTATGACTGATGGGGTGCTCCAGGCTAGCTTATTTTCTACTTTTTTTCTTTCTGAATTCACTTTTTTCATTGCTAATAAACAATATCCCATTAAGGCTAGGATAATAGAAGAGAATCAATGAAGAGTGGAAACTTGCCTGTACCCCTCTTCTCTGCACGTCACAGCTGATGAAATGGCAAGATATTAATAGAGAGTAAGATGATGAATTTATTGTTTCAAATGAGGACTCAGGGGTTTCTGTACACTTTAGATTTTGATTTCATAGCTCTGCCCCAGTGACTAAAATGAGCTGTACTGTATGTCTTTTAAATGCCAATTGGTGATTCAGGGCCCATATTTTAACACAAATGAGCCATCCTATTCCTTAAGTGAATACCATTACAGAAGGAAGTAAATGTGAGTTTTCTTATGTCATCTCAAGGGGAAATCTCAGATGGTGGCCCTCCTTCTTTATCACATAGGAGAGTTATTTCTGAAGCAGTAGTTCTCAAAACATCATATACATGAGAATCACCTGAAGGTTTATTGAAATACAGAATTTTTGGATTCAGCAGGTCTGTGATGGGGCCCAAGTATATGCATTTCTAACAAGTTCTTAGTGATGTTGATGTTGCCAGTACATGAACCAGAATTTGACAACCACTGATCTAAAACATAAAACTTTTTGCCAGAATGTAGAATTTGCATGATTGAGATTTTATAATCTAAAAACAAAGGAATATTATAAAATTTCAAAACAAACTAATCTTAGAATAACTTTGAATTTACTTTCATTTAAAAATTATTTTTAAAACATATTTTTAAAGGAGTAGATGAGGATAGTAGATTCCACTAGACAGAGTTACGCAGTCTCTGTTTTGAATGACTATTGAATACAAATTTCTCTCTAAGATTGTGTGTACTAAGAGTTTCCAGTGTAGGATTACAAAATCCACTGAGATATAATAATAATCCCCTAATCCACAAGACTGGATATTCTAAAAATCAAGGAAAATTTTAAAATAAAAATTGGTGAGCATTAGAGGTTAAAACTGTCAACACAAAAATGTGAAGACAAAGATTTATAACAACTTTATTTTAATTGCCCCAAACTAGGAACAGCTCAAATGTCCTTTAGAAGGTGGATAAACTGCAATACATCCATAGAGTGGAATATTGCTCAGCAGTAAAAAGGAGTGAATTACTAATCGACACAATAGTTTGGATGGGTCTCAAGGGAATTATTCTGAGTGAAAGAAGCCAATCTCAAGACATTGCAGACTGTATGATCCCATTTATATCACATGTCAAAATGATAAAACTATCATGACAAAGGGCAGATTGGTGACTGCTAGGAGATATGACAAAGGGAGGGGTGTCACTGTAAAGGGGTCGTATGAGGAAGTTAAGAAACTAGAACTGTTCTGTAGCCTGATAGTGATGGTGGTTATATAAATTTATACAAGTGTTAAAATTAATGAAACCATACAGCCCCTAAAAAAGTCAAATTTACTGTATAATAATTTTAAAATTAAAAAAGGCAGAATTACACTACCATTTAGTTACATCAAGTAACTGAATTTGCAGTTATATGAGGTAAAAGTATCAATTTATATAAATAAAATATGCTTTATTTCAAACAAAATAGATAAGAAGATATGATCTCTATGAGAATCATTCTTCAAAAATGGTACTAATTCCATTTTTTCCAGGCAGAGATCCTAGGCAAATTTTGGAATTTGGAAAAATCTGACTGACATAGTCCTTAACTGTGTTACCCCTGGTACCCTTCCCCTATTTTCTCATTCGGTGTTTTTCTTAGAATCCTTTCCTGTAAACTTTGCTGCTTTAAAAATGATTTTCATGGACATGTTTATTCCTCTCATTTAGACTAACTGTGAAAAACTGACAGCCCTAGAACTTTCATCCAGTTACCTCCCACATATATGTACACGCCCTCAGAAATTGCCATCCATTCACAACTTAAAGAGCCCAGTGGCTTCTGAAGGAAGCCCATACCATTCTGAAGTAGCTATAATTTTTAAAGACACTAAGGTCGCTAGAAATGTCTGGAAGATCAGGTCTCCAGAAGAACTGGCAGTTTAATTCTAGCCAGGGATCTGATCAGGTGATATCAATAAACATCTGTTGAATAAATGCATATGTTTCTCTCAGTGAACGAGTTAATAGCTAATACATTTATAATGGCAACTCTATGTGAAGTACTTTTCTGAGTACTTTATGTATATTAATGTGCTTAATCCTCTCAGCCACTTTTGAGGTAGGGACCCTTATTATTTGCATTTTCAGATGAGAAAACTGAGGCAGAAACACATTTGGTAACTTGCTCAGAGTCAGTGGTGGAGTCAGTCTTCAAGCCCTTGATGTCCAGCTTCAGAGTCTATGCAGATAGTCTCAGTTGACTTAGTCCTAAAGGCAGCTGTGGGTTGAGGTTCCAACAGCCTCTGGTCTGCTTCATTCCTCAAAGTAATCTCCAAGCCTGAATCCTAGCATGGTGGTAGAGGTGAGGCTCCATAAACCTTAGAAATAGCTCTCCCAGATATGACAACATTTGGGCCTTGGACCAGTGGTCGTGCATCCACTCTACAGTAACAGGGGCTTCTATAGTTAATTTGATTCTCAGTTTTAAGATTACTAGAGAATCAAATGTTGAGTATGCACTTTTGTATGTTAGTGGGATATCTGAAGCAACATTACTGATAAAAAGTAATTGCACATTTCTGGATAGTGATAACTGGAATAATACTCTCTTGTGATAAAAGATAGAGTTTTTACATGGTTTGGCATCTTTCTTTAATCAGTACCCATGATTATATAGGTGAGTCTTGCATTCCCTTCTTGGTGAACACATTCCAGCCTCATAGATTGGGCATGGTGATGGCAGGCAGTGGAAAAAGCATGGGTTTTTGAGAACTGTGTTTGAATAATTTTTATGCAGTTTGACTTTGGGCAGGGAATTTTATCCTTTCTGAACCGTTTTCTTTCTTTCTCTTTCTTTCTTCTTCCCTCCATGAGTGAATGATTCGTTGTAGTGAGGATTAAAAACACTATGTGTAAAGTGTTCTTTTTGGCATTTTGTACATGAAATAATGTATGAAAACATGATACCTATTATCTGCTTGCTATGAGTTAAGATATCTGTATTTAAGTGGAATTAAATATGAACAACTCTGGGAGTTTGTGATGATCGTTATCCAGGTACCAATTTTTAGATTTACTTTCAAAATCTAAAAATGATATGCAATATCAATTTCTCTTGGTTACAAAGACTGGTGCCAAGGTTTTTCTCCTGATGACATACCCATAAGCCTTGTGAGGAAATAAAGTAATTTAAATATGATCTTAATGCCAGCACAGCCATAGAAGTAAATACATGTCTATAAAATGAAGCACTTAATTCCTTTAAGGAGCTGCCTTTTAGGTTCTTTTCTGAACTGACCCCTTTTTGGCCCCCAGGCTCTGATGTGTAAGGCTGGACCTGTGCTGTGCTGAATTTCAGGAGAGAGTGTACAAATGTTACTCACAGTGTGAGTAGTGAGAGATGGAGTGCAGGCCAATCTTCTGCAGCTGGGAAGAGCAATTAGCAGCTTCATGAATTAGGGTCTTGTTTACACTGTTGTCCAAGATAATCATTTGTTTGTTTTAACTAAGATGCTCTATCTTCATCAGATGCATCAATCCTCATATTTAAATGATAAAGTCTTTGAATTTCACAGATAATGTTTGGATTTCACAGCGGGAACCCCACACAGCACATATTCTCTCTTGCTGACTGTGATAATCAAGACATGAGCTATGTATATTGCAAGTTTTTCTTCAAATAGATATGAAAACACGATGTCATCTATTCTTGCAACATTTTTTACACAGACCCATTTTAAGAAATACTTTTTACATTACGTCCCAGCACACATACATACATGCTTGTGAATGCACACAGAGTCCACAAACACTTGTGTTCTTCATGTAGACACAGCACACAAGCTCAGATTTTTTGGTTAAATTTATGCCTTCAAAACACATTTTAAAATATGATAATATGAATATAATATAAATAGTTAATATTTTAAGCAATTGAAAAATTAATACACCTTTCTGGGTTTAGATGATTAGAAGACATTTATAGAAGACATTTACATTTTTAGAAACATGCATTCATTTCCTATTGTATTCTAGACATCTTGGCGGGTCCTAGAGACCCAGAGATAAACGAAGCACAATCCCTGCCCTTGGTGAACTTACAGCCTGACTCTCATATAATTTCAAGGCCCTAGGATAAGTGCTGGAGTGCAGGTGTGTAGCCTGTTGGAGACATCAAGGTGAACACAGAGGAGGAACAGATCATGAAAAGTGGGTGGTAGAGAGCTAGGAGATTTGTTAGTAAAGGGTTGAATCTCATTTTGTTGGTTAATATACAAGTTTAAAGCAGTAATTCATCACATGTTGTAAGATGAGTTTCTCAAAAGGAGAAAACCTTTAGAGAATAAAGGTGGCTGGTGTGTTGTTCTGACTGATGGAGGGGCTTCCTGTTTTATACCAAAAGCACTATATTGTTCAGGAGCAGCTCAGTCAAAAGACATTGGTCCACAATGACACCTGGGTGTGTAAAGAGTCACATAAGTTCTTGTAATAAAAACATCAGAGAGCTGTTTTATGACAAGAGTCACAGGTGTGCATTGCACCATCTGCTGGCATAGGGAGAGCATGAGAGGCTTTGCCAAGGGACAGATCAATGTTCTAGCCCTGACAAGCCTTCCTGGCATCCTTCTCAGGGATTCTCAGCTTTTGGACCTTGACTTCTTTCCCCTTTTTGACCTAGAGCAATGCAAGAGGTGGTTTAATAAATAATCATGAGGTATCACTTCTAAATTACTGAAAAATCTTTTAAATATCTGCATTTACATGGTTCTTTCCATTTCCTCCAGGAGAACACAGGGGGCTGGTCTATTCCCAATTCTGAATAAAACACAAGATGGTATCTATAAATGATCGGCCCAGCCACCAGAGGACCTCTTGCTCTCCTGCATTTCTTTGAATTTGTTCTTAGCCTCAGCTTCTGCCTCTGGCCCCATCCTTCCAGATGTGAGCAGGCCAAACTCTTACTCTGCTTCCACCCCCTTATCCGCACATACACCATAAAAGTGCACCTCACTTTTTGCCCCTTCAAACTATCCTTGCTATTGGCTATAGTCTTTGCCCTCGAAATCTCTTCTGTGCCATCCTTGGAGAAAGGTCTGGAAAAGGAGAGCAATACTTGAACTCTCAAGGAAAGACAGAGGAAGGTTGCTTCTAACTCTCAAGTGTGTGTAACAAGAGGTTAAGATAATGACTAACTTCATTCTCAAAGTTCACTTCTTGGGGGATAATTATCAGATTCTTGATGGGTAATTATCAGTAAGGAGAATGACTAACTTTTGACTGAGGATTTTGAGTAAATGCTTCTATTCTTTTTTGTGGGGTACTACTCTCTTTATCTTACTGGATGGGAGATAGTTGTGGGTTTTTTTCCCTAAATAATGAATTAGTCTAATTTAACCCTTTATCTTGAAAATTAGTGAACAATCCTATAATGACTCATTTGGAATTCACAGCTTAGCATACTTACTGAAAAACAAAGAAAATATGTAGTTGGAAAGCTAAATTGAGTAACTCCTTGTTTTTAGCAGATTATAAATTTCTTAAAGGCAGGTACAGGGCTAAATCTATCTTTGCATCTCACAATTTTTAGCAGACTTTTTTACACCTAGTAGGAGCTGGGTAAATAATAGTTTATCAACTTCACTGGCATAACAAGGCCTAATTACACACACGATCACATATGCATGGATTACCTGTACAATTGAAACTGGACCCTCCAGGAGAGCGAGTGCTTTACTTTGACCAATTTAAATACAAATCTCAGCCTTGTAAAACATCAAATACAGAATATAATTTAATATTCTCTCATTGATTCATTGTCATAGTATGAAAATCAGTTATTGAGCTATATCGTGAGAATGGTGAATTTGTGCTGTTAAAACTTCACCTCCTCCAGGCATATCCACAAGGAGAAATGGCGAACAATGGGACAAAAAGAGGAAAAGAGATAAAGTGACTCTGTCAGTCTTTACCAGTAAAAGTCATGGAATACTGCTCAGCACATAGAAACATGCTGTAAGTGTTAGTTGCTGCTATAATTATTTAGGCAGCTCCTTTATTAGAATCTTTGAACTGCTAGTATACATTCTCTGCATGGAGTATAGAAACTTGAAAATAAATACAGCATAAGGAAATCAGAACACTTATAAATTTCTTATGACCGGCTATAAAATTCAAAAAATCAACAGTATTCAATTCTCATTGACCTTTTTATGTCCTGCCTCATCTCTCAAAAGAGTACTTTTGTAGGCAACAATAATACATATTTCCTGGAGAGAGAGTGAGGCACAGTGGATGCCTTTGTATTTATTGTGTTACCTTGGGCAAGTTCCTTGACCTTACTGAATTTTAGTTGTTCCATGTGTATAAAGGAGACAGTGACATACCTGTTTCTGGTTGTGAGGTAATAAATGAGATACTTTGTAAAAGTTTTGAAACACTTCATGGGCACTAACTAATTTGTAATCATAGTATCTTGAATGCCTATTATGTGTCAGGCCTGGTGTTAGCTATTGGTGATTTTAAAATTAAGTTTGAGGATATAATTTTCGGAGGTGTTCACAAGTAGACATACTTTGGATTTGAGATTAGAGAATTATGTAGCATTATAGTGGCCTCTGAGAGTTAAAGGTCAAAATAGGATGAGATTTCAGGTGTAGAAGATAATTCACACCATTGGAAAGAATCATAGTGTGTGTGGTTTATTTTTAAGCATTAAATATGTGGTCCCATATAAACCAACTTAGCAGTACCAATTGGCATACATGTGCGTATTGTATGTAGCTTTAATACTTTTATAAATATTGCAAGATTTGGAGCAGTGATGAGGTGCCAGGTATTAGAGAGGTGATTAAGAGGAGCTAACAATGGCTTAAAGCAAAATGGTGATTCTTAACCTGGGTTTTATCACTACTGCAAAGCATTTTCAACCCTTCTGAAAGGATGTCATGTGATGTTGCAGGTAGGTTTCTGGAAAGCATACTCTGAGATAGAGTTAAGTGTGCAGGATGTTTACTAAGGAGAGTTCTTGGGACCAACCCCACAGAGGGACAGGGAGGGGAGCAGGACTGGGCAGAGAGAGAAGGTGAGCTGCAGTTCAGGCCAGAGGATGAGGACAGCCTCTGCTGATCCTGCAGAAAGCTCTGCCACTGGAATGACCTTCAGAGAGTCCCACAAAGGGTTGAGATCTCAGGGCTTCTAGTACCCTCTTGATCAGTTATTGAATTATTGGATATGGATTATTCCAGGAAAGAGTGTGCTTGAGGTAGTGCAGCTCTCTGCAGCAGAGACAGTTCAACAAGAGGCAACAAGACCTTGAAGGGAGAATTGTGTCCACCAAGTGAAATCTACCAGAAGGGTAAAAAAAATTAACAAAGATTGCATATTCTCACTTGTATCTGGGAGCTAAAAATTTTGATCACATGGAGACAGAGAGTAAAAAGATAGATAACAGAGGCTGGGAAGGGTGAGTGGCATGGGGAAGAAAGGATGAAGAGAAGTTGATTAAAGGGTACAAACATACAGCAAGATAGAAGGAATAGATTCAATGTTTGATAACAGAGTAGGGTGACTATATTTAACAAAAAGATACTGTACTCAGGCGATGGACACCCTAAATACTCTGACTTTATCACTATGAGTTGTATGCATGTAGTAGCATTTCTCATGTACCCTATAAATTTGTACAAATTTAAAAAAAATAACAGAAACTTCATGATGCCTAGAGCAGACGTATCTAAATGCTTAACCCAGAATTGAATAAAAATTGTGTATTGCTGCTAGGGAGAAAAGCCTTCACTCGATTTGGGTCAGTTTTTTCAAAAAAGCTGTGATCTATACGGTTTTTAAACCCCTAACATTCTCCTTGGAAATAACAATCAATCACCTACAAATCAGAGTCTCTCCCACCTGGACTGAAGCCCAGTCTGGGCACATAGTTCTTGCATTTGACAATGATTTAATCCCCAGACAAATTTTTATACTTTGAACTTTTTATTATGGAAATTTTTTAAATGTGCACAAAATGGAGATAATTGTGTAACAAACCCCCATGTATGCATCATGAAGCATCAGCATTTTGCCCTTCTTGTTCCAGAGAAATTTTTAATAGCACAAAGCACAGCCTCCCGTGTTGATCGGAGACAGATCTGGAGGGATGTGTCCTCGGAGCGGGGTGAGATTTCACAATGTTTGAAGTTAGGAACATCTCTTAATAGCACTGACGTGAGTGCAGTTGAAGCTGTCAGAGCCACGGTTCTGGGAAGTGGCACGCTCACCCCCACAGTCCTCCGGAGTAATGCTGGGCCATATACTCGCATTTCCACTGTCCCAGCTTGCCTGCTGGGCCGTGGGAATTGGATTTGGACCTGGAATGTGTGCTGATGCCTGAGGCTATCTTACTGCTTCATGGCACCCAAGAAGGCCATACTTGGCATCTCAAAAAAAGGTGCAGGGCATTTAACATGTTTGCTTTAGTTTGGTAATTATGCTGTGTAACCGAGGGTCCTCTTGGAAATTGTTGCAAATGAAAGTGAACTGTCCAGTCGTCCGTGTTCTTGGCAAATTTTCAGCCCACTATAAAGCGAAAATCAAAATTTCTGTTTAAGAAAGGAGTATCTTCAAAAAAGCTTGCAGACAATATCTAAAGCAATGTTTGAAATCTTAATAGAACCCTGTGACTTGAACATCTAAACTATTCTTTAAAGTTTGATTTTGTTTTTAGTTGACACGTACATATTTATGGGGTATAATGTGGTATTTCAACACATGTATTCATTGTGTAATGATCGAATCAGAGTAATTAGCATATCCATCACCTCAAATATTTGTCATTTCTTTGTGGTGAGAACATTAAAAATCCTCTCTTCTCGCTATTTGGAAATATGCAATACAATATTGTTAACTGTAGTTACCCTATAGAGCAATTTCTAGAACAGAACTTTTTCCTCCTGAGTGTAACTTTGTACCTGTTGACCAGACTCTCTCCATCATCCCTCCCACGATCCCTAGACTCCGGTAACTGCTATTCTATCATTTCTGATACCCTGCAACTTCAAGTCCCCAGGTGGCTCTGCCAGAGCGTTCACGATGACGTCCCATTCCTGTTAAGCTATGCCTCTATCCTCAGTGGAAACAGCCCGGGCGTTCCTAGGAGTGAATCAGCAGTCCGCTTTACCCCTTCGAATTGAGCAGGAATTTGTTGGTTGTTTGGCTCCGGAGCAGGTGGCGGCGGGGGCTGTGGCGGTTGCGTTTCCTCTTTGAGGTGGGGGCTCAGCTGTTTCCTTGGTCACGCGCCCCTGGTAAGTGCCTGGAGGAGGCAGAAGGCCAAGAATACAGCTGAGACTTGGTCTGCTGCCAACTCCCAGCAGCTGCTGCTCTGTTCTCTGAGCTGGAACCGACTCCAGGCTGCTATGTGGCCTGATCTGGCATTCAGGGAGGGGCTTCAGAGGAGTGTCACTTGCATACTCTGAGTGACTTAGCCCACCTGCTATTTTGTGTGTGTGTAACCTAATTCAAATGAGACTTCTCCAACATTCGAATTACATGAAAAATGTTAGGTCACTGAAAGAAACAAACTTTTCGCTCCTTTGGAGGCCAATGAATTTGCAGATCTTAAAGGAATGATTTTAAAAGTTAAAAGCTGAGTGGACCACCCTAACTCAGAATACCTGAGTTTAATATAAGTGTGTCTTGGTTTATATTTATGTCTGTCTACATATGCACAAAAGCAACTTGGAAAGAATACAGGACTAGAAGAAGAACAGAGTCTTAGGTTTTATGTGGCCTTTATGTAGATAAATATAAAGGACAACAGCATTGCCCTTGGCCTAAGCTTTTTTTTTTAATATGATAACAAGATCATAAGCGGCCTAAGCTTTTTTTAATATGATAACAAGATCGTAAAACTCTCATGAAATTATGAGAGCTTGTTTTTGAAGTAAAAATGTAAAGTAAGTGGAAAGTTCTGAGCAAAGTGCTATACATGGACACTCTAAAAATATCTGCAGAATCAAAATGTGTACTTAGATACCACACACATACATCCATGCATCTAGTTCTACATTGCAGTAGTTAATAGGTCTTTTCAAATGACTTTAACACTGAGTTGTCTTGTATAGTGAAAACATTCATTTGGAGGTAAGAGGTTATATCAAACATTCAGGATTTAGTCATTTCCTATATTTGAGAAACAAGAAAAGAATCATCTGGGTAAATATTGCATTTGTTCATGAAACCATCCTCATTTTCAAAAGCACAGCTGCAGATGAAGAGCTACTTAATGAACCCTATTCCATCTTGTAAAAAGTTAATACAACTTCCCCCTGGAGTCTCCTAGAGGGCAGGGCTGTACTCCAGTCATCGTTGTAATGCTTGTTCTCATCAAGGTATTTAGTTAGTGTATGCACAATATGTGGAAGGCAGTAAAATGTATCCTGCTCATTAATGTTTTTTTAAAGGAAATGTGATAGAATGTGTGCATTGTTGTGGTTTCTAAAACACCCAGATCATTGCTCACTGTATGATGGCTCAACTGGTCTGTGCCCATATCCTCAGAACCTCAACTCCAACCTTATGGTTCAAAGAATAGTGGTTGGAAGTAGGAGCTGATTAAAAGTGGCAAACCTACTTGGGGGATACTCAGTCAAGGAGATTAATAAATAGTATATACTGAGAATGATACAAATGAATACCGATGTTGTCACTTATACACCCTTCCCTGAATCTAAACCTACCAAGCAGAAGGGAATTTAATTTCTTTAAATGGAGTTATAGGGTATTCCCACAAACTGCTATTTTTTTCTGAAAATTTTTTACTGGTTTCTTGTAGAGGGAAGCAAGCTTAGAACAAAATATTCCAGTCAGTGGCTCCACACAAAAATATCCCTGAATTCTTAAGAAATTTTAGCCCAAGTCATATTGCAAAATTATTCTTGACTTTGTTTTCAGTAATTTTGAGTTGTTTTGATTTTGACATTTATTCCAAGCACAAAACATATTTTATGATAATTTAAATGTCTATTTAATTAATCTTGACATTCTTTTGGCATTATTCAACTAGTTTTAAAATTTTTGTTAAATTATTTGGTTGTGTGTAGGTGTAGGGTTTTTATTTTAGTTTGTCTTTGACATTAATTTCAAACATACCTTTTTATAGACTAAATTCCTTTTATTGCACATTTTATTAAATGTACTTCTTCTTAATTTTAGCTTTATTAACAATTTTTCCATTATCTTTACTTTTCTATTTTTTGATTAAATGGGTAATTATATTTCAACCACAAACATGCTTTACAGTGTGATTAACACTGCAAACAGGCATCCAAATTAATTCATTATTTTCTATCTCTTCTCAGTCTTTATGTTTACTTTTTCCAACTATAAAAGTAAACAGGTTTTTTTGAGATTTGGAAAGGTTAGAATAAACATGCAACCTCAACTATCCCCTGTGGTTCTACCCACCTGAATTGCCACTGGCATCACTATGGCATGCCTTCAGTATTTATTGCCAGTCATGTAGTAACTATTATCCTCACTCATTTCAAAAGCGTATGGATAAAATTGAAGTCCCAGAACCAATCTGTCAGAATTTAGGCTCTGCCTCACCCCTAGAGTGAAATATTTGATATGCTTAATGTATCTATGACTCAGCTTCCTCCACTCTAAAATGTGACTCTTTAAGGGCTAGTCCTATTATCCTATATTCTTTAATCAAAATACTGTCAGGCACAGAGTGAGTCTCCAATAAGTATATTTAAATTGTTTTAAATTGATACTATTTATATTAACATTTAACTTAATTTTTATTCAAAATCTCAAACTGTATCATAGTAAAACTAGTTTTATTTAGCAATCTGATTTGTGGCAGTGATAATGATAATGGGGAACTAATTTAAGAATGAAACCACAGTCATTTTGCATTGTGATTACGTGTCATAATCTCATGACTAGTTAAATTTATGTATTAATTCATTAAATAACTAATTCATCAAGTTATTATTGAATTCCAAGCATTCTACTAGATGTTTTAGTACAATATTCCTCATTTTAAAATAACTTATGTGAGAGAGGGTTAAGTCACTTTCAGATTCTTCTCAAAGAAGCAGTAATCTTTTTGCATTGACTCTTGGAAGTTGGACTCTATTTGTAGCTTCGATCGCTTCTTAATATATTTGAAAGAGGTGCTAGATTAAAAGAAGAGAAAAAGATATGTAAGAGTCCTTCTAGTTAATTAAAAGGAAATGTAATCTAGTCTTAAATTGGATCATAATGCATGACAAGTTAATTTATAATGAAATTTTGCAATGGTATTGATGCAGTATCACTCCAAAATACTGCACTTTGGAAGTCAGTAAGTCTTGAAGATCACCTGCAGTAGTTTTATTCTTGAAGAAGAAGAAGAAGAAGAAGAAGAAGAAGAAGAAGAAGAAGAAGAAGAGGAAGAAGAAGAAGAAGGAAAAGGAAGAGGAAGAAGAAGAAGAGGAAGAGGAAGAGGAAGGAGAAGGAGGAGGCGGAGGAGGAGGAGGAGAAGGAGAAGGAGAAGAAGAAGGAAGAAGAAGAAGAAGAAGAAGAAGAAGAAGAAGAAGAAGAAGAAGAAGAAGAAGAAGAAGAAGAAGAAGAAGAAGAAGAAGAAGAAGAAAGAAGAAAGTCATAAAGTAAGTGAGAACACAAATTTCCCTCTCAGGAAATTCACAATGTCCCTCCCTCAGAAATTTCTTGCTACTATTCATGGTAAAGTATCATCTCTGACTTTGTTCTTATCCATTTTGGGGGAAGAGTATTCCTAAATATAGAAGTGTAAATTTTTGGAAGTGTATATTTTTTAATAAATTAAAATAAAATGGAAACCTAAAAAACAGAGCATTTTTAGTATTTGGATGGGCAGCATTTCTTTTCAGTTTTGCAGCATCACCTTAAGTGTGGCATCTTGGGGAGCCTAGTGGATTGCCAGTAGAGCAAATAGCCAATGTATTCCACTGGCTGGCATGCTATCTTCTCCTTGCTCCTGCTGGAGTCTCTGAAGTGTAGAGCAATCATGGCCTAATCTGGAATTGGCATCTGGGGGTATGCCCAAGCCCCATATGAGTGGTCAGGCCATAGAGTTGCCAGCAGAGAGCTAGTGCTCCCAAAACTGAAAACGAAGTCTACCAGGATATGAGGATAGTTTTGAACCACACAGGATTTTAGATACCTGGGATCTGCCGTTTTTACATTTGCAAATTGCCAAGATTCAAATTACAATATTTAAAATTATGATACTAATAATGCCTTGTGAGACTGACTAAAAGTAGTCATTTATGTAAATATGCTTAGACTTCTTTGGTACTTGGAGATTCAAGTTACTTCTCTCGTCATCATGCATGTTTTGAGATGCAACAGGATCTCATTTTGTTCTTTACTTTCTTTATATCTTATTTCCACTGAAAATATGTGATCTTTGAGGCATAGAACACATTTTTCTATTTAGCAGACTTTATCAAATACGAGGAAATGCTATTCTTAATATAATACTTAACTATAATTATGAACAGTCCTCTCTGCTAGGTGCTAGCAATAAAGAATAAATGACCCCTTTTGTTTTCACAGTTTTATATTTATTTTTGCTGCAGCCTTCATCATACTAATACATTCCTCCAAATATTTCATATTCGACTTTCATATATTTGCAGGAGAGTTTTTGACAGTTGGGTCTTCCTTCTTTCCTTCCTTCCCTCCTTCCTTCCTTCCTAATTATCATTATGAGCAAAGAAAGGTAATAATTTCTCCCACTACATAAGATTTTTCCCAAAGATTAGGCCTTAGACTTTATTAAGGAGACAACTCAACAAAAAAAGATTCCAGTTCTGAAAGTACCTTGCTATATGTTACAAATGCAACTGCTGGCTTCTCCTTTCTTATCTACTTTAAAATCTTGAAGCTTTCACAAATAAGCCCACAGCTCAGAAGCTGAGTATTTTATATTACATAAGATCGACAGATAGTTGATTTCTGTGATATATCAAATTGTACATTTGATTCTTTTTTGGATAATTTTACCCTAGCAATTTCCACATCCATAGTTTGGATGTACACTCTTTTAAACGTTCAAAACCACACTTTCTTATGTTTCCTTTCTTTTGTGTAATGCCAGATTTTCAGCCTCCATTTCAGGGATCAGATTGTTCCATTTGTCATAGGAATGCCACATCACATTTTCTTTTCAAGTGCAAGGTTACAAATTACAGACACCCAAGTGGGTGGGTTAACTTCACATCTTTCTTTCTGAAGTGTCAATTTGCACTAGGTGCACCAACAGTTTTCTTCTATTGAAGTGTCTGTAAAGTACACTTTAAAACTATTTTGTGTGCCCATCACAACCATGTACAAAGCTAATTACCCCTTCCAGGCACTTAGCTTAGGCATTGTAGAATCCATAAATAAAATCCCCAAATCTTCAACTTCATCATCAGGACTCCCCAGGGAGTTTCTGAGCACAGTTTAACCGTTTTTCTTCAGTACTACATGGACCATTCAGCCCTGGGACCACACACCAACGTCTGTCATCATCTGAGTTCAGATTGACTGTGACCCTCCCAAATATCAATAGTTTCTGCCAGGTCCTTCATTTAGTATAGTTTGAGAATCTGCTTTTTCCTCTTTCTTTAGTAACAGGTAATGATAGCATGTTCTAATAATTCACAGAGATTATACCAGCATTTATTTTTATAAGATCATTGAAAAGTATTAAATATTTTGAAACATGAACATTACAAAAAGCAAACACCCATTTTCTTTGACTCTGGCTTGCTAGGATTGAAGGGTCTTATTGTCAGGTTTGTGCAGGGAACACCCAAGTAGGAGAGTCCATCATGCAGATGTTCACCTGAAAATGCTTTTAGTCTTGAATGTAGTTACGTTCAACTCTCTCACTTCTCCTTCAAACAAGAATGTTTTGTTTAAAAAGGAAAAAAAAAGGAATATCAGATAAAGTCAATCTTACAGCAGGCAGGGGATATGAAGAGGTTGACATCATCGGGTCATGTCAGGCTTTTTAGGTAGAGCATGCTCCTGTGATCGTAATTCTCACATTGAATGATGATAGGTCGGCCAAACTCAAACTGCAGCCCTTCTCTTACAGATGACCAACCACATGGTCTCTTTCGGTTATTTTCAAAGCAGGGCATCTGGAGTCCGATCAGCATTGCCACAGATGGACCCAGAGCCTGAGTGCTGCCTGCCACAAACAAACACACGCCAATTCAGATGGTTTAAGTGGGAAAGTACCTTCTGGCTAAGCTGTGGACACATTGAAAAAAAAGAAAAACATGCAGATTCTGCTCCATCAATGTGTTGTGAGGCTCCTGAAAATGTTTTCCTCCCAGGAATGTATTCATTTATCCTTTCAACAAGCTGGTATCGATAGTGCTCCTGCTCTGCACTAAACAACAGTTGGAAGATACACTGGCCTGAGGGCCCTCTCTGTCCAAGGAACTTAGAGTCTAGTGCTGGCATTCTTCATCTGGAACATTTATTCAAAACGCTAGTATTTAAAGCATGGCCCCCAACACAAGTCAAACCCTTGACAGATTAGAAATAAAGGCTTTGAGACACTCATTTGCATATTTATTTTCATATGCCATACATTTGCTGTACCAGAGTCTCTGTAAGTCCTCTCTCCAAAGGCACATAGCTCCTTTCACTCCCCTGGCTGCTTTCCTTGTCTCCCAGGAAAAGAGACATCAGATGAAACACACTTCTGCAACCCGCTCTTCAGCACTTGAGGTCCTGAACATGGACACTTTTCCTGCAGTACATCCACACCCATTCTCAGGTAGTTTTGTTGTTATTCTCTTGCGTTTTCCATTTAAACACACCGAAAGATATTTAACTGTGGTGAGGAAAAATTCCAACACAATCTTGCTACCAAAATAAATGCCAATGTCAAATGAATTATTTTATATTTCAAGTTGACCTATTTTCAGAAAGTCTGAGGAGAGTAAGAATTATTTCTTGAACACTTACATTTTTTTTCTAGCAAATATGTTGATCTCAACACAGCACTTTTTTGTTTTCGTGACTGTTTTCAGTGGTGTTAATATGTAATTTTATGTAACACTATATTGGGCAATGTAGAGAAAGGAAGAAACAAAACAGGGAGAAAAAACAAAAGACCCCAGCATTTAAGAGGAGGCAGAGCAGGCACATGTGATGAGAATATATTATCTTCCACTTTGTAATAGGAACACCGTTGCCCCTGAACTGTGTGGCACTTCCTCCTAAGGGGAGAAATGACAGTTCGATGAGGACCCTGTTAGAGTAAGCACTCAGAGGAAACCTCATGCAATACTGAAAGAAGTCAAGTGTGGAAGAAAGGAGAGAAAGACATTGCTTTATCTAGTTTTTTTGTCACCTAGCAATATAAGCAAGGCCTAGATGTTTGGCCAGTTTAATTATGATAAATCATGCAATTAATGATGCCATCACTTTCTCAGAAAAACTCAGAAAGCACCAAGAGCCTGAAGAAACTCAACCACATGTGCATCATCAGTTCAAAGGTTCAGCACTCTCCTTTTATCTTTAATGAGAATATCTTTTCCATTGTCTCTGTTTTTCCTTACTTATATTCTTTAGTTTCATTAAGATAGATTTTCAAAATTAGCTTTCAAAAGACATTGAGAAAACCCTAAGTTTAATGTTAGCAGTGTCATATGTGTTTATATTATATGCTTCAGTCCTCTGAGTTGCTTTGCTCTCAAATCCCTTTGTCTGCTGACTTCTGTAATTAGTTTCATAGCTGCTTTCTAGCAAGCACCATCTCTTTCCTTTTCCCGGTATCATATCCAGAAGGCCACAAAATATTCTGCACAGTAGGAGATCAATAAATATGCCTAGCTCTCTGTGAATGGATAGACCCACTATCACAGAGCTTAACAAGACCAAAGCCTTCATGAGATCCAAACCTCCAGAAACATGTCCTGGTTTTACTTTCAGGTACCTTCTAGTGGCTGTTGCTTTAGTTTAAGAAAAAACTTTATTGCCACATTAGTTTTCATAGGTCTTTGCATGATTAGATATCTTGGCCTTTAGGTGGAGGATGCAGAAACACAGCAAAGTCACATAGCCATTACTGATTAGAATCCAGGTAGGGCTTTAAGCCTCTTTTCATTCACTGAGTCAACAAATCCTACTATGTGCCAGGCACTATTCTTAGTATTGGGGTTAATATAGAGATACACAAAATAGGCAAAAATCCCCATGATTGTGGAGTTTACATAATAGTGGGAAGAGAATCTTTTTTACTACTTGGTTCAAATTTTGAGCTTTGTTAAAGAACGATTCATCTGCTTTTTCTGAGACCTGGGGAATCCAGTGATTGAACGAGCCATCAGCTGGCCAACTTAACACTAAAGATATAGGACAGGCAGACAGCTTGCTGTCTTCCCTGCTGTAGGCTAGCAATGAATAGATGTATTTGATGTGAGGATAAGATGTAATAATCTGTGTAGAAAATTCAGTCAAAAATTATCCCTGTAGTACTCAGTAAAAGGTAGTTGTAATGATATATGTAATAATCTATGTAGAATTATTAATAGATGTAATAATCTATGTAGAAAACTCAGTCAAAAAATACCACTGTAGTACTCAATAAAAGGTAGTTGTTTCATTGGTGTGGTTGTTGAATCTTGCAGAAAGAGAATGCTATTAAGATGTTAACACAAAACTATAGCTCAGAGCTGCCCTATATAACTGGAATCTCCCTTTGTTCCTGTGTCTTCTGAAATTCCACAAGCTATGCTTAGGATGGCAGCATACATCCGTTTCTGCTAATCTCTCTCTGCCCTCTGTCCCTCCCTTTTGGAAGTGGAGTACACCTCCTGTGACCATAGCTTCTGTGATCACAGATTCTATATGCTCACATTTTGCCTTTTAATTTTGAGGACTTGGCCCCTTTCATTCTTTTGCGCCCCTAGAAAGAAAATCCTTTCATTCGTTTTGCTGTTAGGGAGGGAGCTGAGGTCATAGATGGGCAATTAAAACTTCTATGTTGATTCCTTTTTAAAAGGTTTGGAGTGATGATTTTGGTAATAATAAATCTGAAAAGGCAATATTAAGGCATGAAATAGTCATTTATGGTAGCAAATACTAAGTATTGACATAAAACAAAGATGTCATAGCAATGGAAACATCTTATTTTCCCTAATGTATATATAGGAGTAAACATGGCTTTTATGGACATTTCAAAAATCAGACAAAATAACAACTTAGCAATTTTTATTTGCTTTTATTCATTTTACCTAAATGTCTCTTCCTTTTTACTTTCTTTGAGAAAGGTTTTAATAACTCAAACACTTAGCTCCCATTTTGGCACCTCTAACTGCATCACATTTGTTATTTCATTGTTTTTGAAATGACAGATGCTTCTTTCACATCTTGTAGGAATGAAGAAGAAAAGAGTTCATGTCAGATATAATGATTACTATTAAAATTAGTATTTCTCCCCCATTTATTAAAAAATGCCTTTTTTCTTTGTGTTGAATTGTATGTTTTTGAACCCTTTAAACCAGAAATGAAGATATGCACTTTATGAAAAATTATTGTTCCATTAGAGAGTGTCTCCAATAGAAATAACTGAAAATAAATAATGAATTGTTTTCTTGACACCCAGATAAGGAAGAAACTTTTAAATATTTTATTGAATTGAATTGAACTGGATGTAGAATGCAGAATTTCCAGTACCAGTTAGATTAATAATGCCCAAACAAGAATATCATCATTTCAGAGGATCATTTCACATTTTCATCCCTGAAATAGTACTGCTTGATATAGGAGATCATAGAACAGTGATACTGAGAGAAATATATAGGATAAGTGTGTAACTCACTGAGATTAAGAACATTTTTGTCTTAGAAAAGTTATATGGTATCGTTATCCACAAGATCCCAACAGTATTATTTAAGTACCTGTGAAATTTGTTTCAGTTACACAAGGAATCATGAGGCCATTACTCAAGTCTGAGATCCTGGCTTTTTGCTTGAAGATTAAGGAGATGTTTTTTTTTTGAAATGTTACCCGTGTTTCAGCACCAATATGGATTGTAATTAATTGTTCCACATTAAAAAATTATGATGCCTACCTACAAAACCTGGGTATACTTTATCTGGGAATAATGCAGGCATGTGATTTTCTATGTGGCTTTTGGAAAGATGGGCTCTATGAGTTCTAGGTGTGGAAGGAGGAAGTTGGGCAGCTAGATCTCAGACAACTTTATGGCATTCTGATAGCTATGAAAAATGGGCCTTAAGGATTTTCAAAAGGAGAAGCTGAGCATAATATTTAGAAACCCAAATGTGTCCATGTGATTTGGGGGATAAAACCAAGAAAGGGACACACATGCCATCATCAGATGATATGCTCAGGACATTTCTGTGCAGTATTTGTAGGCTCGTTCACAAGGAGAAAAGATAGCGGTCCTGTGAGAAACAATGTGTGGGTCTCTCTTGCGACATACTGGGAATTAATTGCACAGATTAGGTAAACTTGCCCTATATTTCTAATAGAACCATCACTAGAGGAACACAGGTTATTGAAAAGAGCTCTGACACCCGGTCAAAATGATTATGTTTCCTGAACCATCTCTGCTTGTAGATAAGTCTGGTTCTAGATCTTGTCCAAATCATTGAATTTAATGTCAGTTAGGCTAACTAATTTCAAGCTTCTTTGCAGCTCTGTGGTTTTCTGGGAATTTGCATTTTTTTTTTAAAGTTTGCATCATGCTGGAGGTTGATGACACCACCTTGCATGTGGGTAAATTATGCCAGACTCTTAATAGAATGATGTTGGAAATGTAAGGTGGTGATTTGCCTGTATGGGTTATGGAAGTTTAGGCCATTTAAAAATCTTTGGACTGGTCTCAATGGTCACACACTCAAACTAAAACTAACCTTGATGCTGTCGGATTCTTGGCTTATTTTCTAACATGGGAGCAGAGCCTTTGGCTTCTTTCTCTGTGACATTGATTTTGGTCAAAAAAACCCTCCTTATCTGTAGCAGAAATATGCACAAACTGGGCCAGTCTTGTGACAAGGCTGCCCATCAGCTATTGCATTCCATCCAGCTCTGTCATTCAGATTATTGACATCCTGATGTTTGTATTCTTCCAGGACCATATCCAGGGTAAGCTTTGGGAAAAAAATTATAGAGTTGTCTTTTTCAGTGAAATATGATGTCTGTTACCCTTTGTTGGTGAAAGCACATTGGCTGTACATGCATTGATTCTGGTGGAGGTGCAGGTGTTCTCTGAACATTGCATTTTCTCTATCTAACCTTTTTATTCTTGCCGTGTCCACATTGGATAGATAAATAGCAATGTATGTCACCAGGTACTGCTAAGATGAAGATGATGATGATAGCATTTAGTAGGTACTGGTGTGAGTCAAGTACTAACCATGGAATGTTACATCCACAGAACTAGTCTGTATATATATGTGTCATCAATATGTCAGAGGAAATTTTGTAAAGCAGAATTCCAATTTCCCCTCTTATAGTATCATTTTCTGCCTTTGATCTGTAGGTGTGTATATTAATTTGCTTATTTTTTAATTTATATTCAGGAAGAAAAAAAGATTTTGAAATGTGAGATTGTGTTAGTTCCCCTGAATAACATGTCACAATGTAGAACATTCTTGCTCATAGTAGAAGCTCAGTAAAGACTTGTTATACAAGTGAAGAAATAAAACACTGGCACAAGGCCTTTCTTCAGATGTTTTTATTGACAACAGACTTTCCTTAGTTTTAATGGCATTCATGATTATTATGGTGCTACTCCTTTGCACAGCTTTGGCATCAGTTCCTTCCACTTTTGGCATTCTGCTAAATGTTGATCTTGGTTATGTTTGATCCAGGTCACTACACTTAAAAAAGAAAATGTGAGATCCTATATATAACCTTCTACATGTTTATAAAATGTCAGGCTCTTAGATTAAAGCTTAAACAAGGATATTCATTAAAACATTTATATTCCCCGAAATCTTAACCAGAAAATTTATTTTCTTAAATGTCCCCCTCTGTTCTTCCAATAAAATGGTTCTCTGGCAATTTTGGCATTTTCATGATGGCTCAAGAATCTAACAGAATGCCTGCACATGAGGTTGAGTTTAATTAAAGGGTAAAGCTCCTGGTTGAGTGTTTCTTATACACTATTGAACGATTGCATTTTGGGTGTGTAATTAATGTGAAAATTTCTCATTGATATTTTTGATCACCTTGGGAAAATTTCAGACTTGCTAAAGATATTAGTATGTGCATTCTATTCATGGCATTGTTGCTCTTATTTTTGAAATGATTACATCCCAATGACTTTTTTTTTACTTGCTTTAAACTTAATTTTAAAGGTTCAAAATCTTTCTTAAACTTTAACAGAATAATTGTTTTGAGAATGGGTTATATGCTTGGCTTATATAGTATTGCAATATTTATATATCTATGTGGCAATTTGACAAATCAATCATCACCCCAATATACAAGTGGTTTTCATTTACAGAACCATGCCCAGCTTAAAAAGAAGAAGCAGTGCATATAAGCAAAACATTTCAATTTCAATAAGTAAATCTTGACTGTGTTGTTTCATCATAAAGTACCCATGCTAATTTGGGTTAATATTCGTCCATCTCTTGTTAATTTTTAGCATAAATATTGTGAAGAAAGTGACTAATACAGTGACACTCCCAACTTATTGATAAAAATTTACCTTTAATTTCCCTTTCATCGGTGAACTAAATTATTGCCGAAATTTGAATCAAATCTGACCTTTCTTTCCCAATTGGTAGCACAGTGATTAATATGTGTAATACACACACACACACAGACACACACACATACACTTAGGACATATCTATTTTGATAGTGATGATGAAAGACAGCATATAATATTTGGTGCTTTGCATTTTGCCTTTCTTCTCCCTACCTTTCTTCCTCATCTCCACAACCTGAATTGTTACTGTGTTCAACTCTAAACTAAAGAAATAAGAAACAGCGTGAATATAAAGTGATATAGCAATTATTTTACTTGCTTTCTTCATGGTAAATAGTTTACAGCATTGTTGATTAATTTCCTGTAGCTGAATTTGCAAACTATTGACAACCTTCTCTAAATGCTACCCACAAAATTATGTTTAAAATAGTATTTCCACTAAAAAAAGATAGTAACTTTTATTTTGTGCATTTATATATAGTCTCTTCTTTCTCCTTCCATCCTTCAAACTGTAACAGTTGAAATTTGGCCAGAATATTCATTAACCAAATGTTGAAGAAAAGATATTTGTTGAAAATAGTTTGGGTTATTTACAAAAATGAAAGAAATTGAAACAGATCAAGATGAAATGGGAGTGGAAGAGTCCGGTTAGTCTGGTGAGCAGAAAGCTGAAGTAGGGTTGATTTTCTGGCACTGCTTTCTCAGCAAAGAGAACAATTTTAATCAGTTACAAAAATATTTGTGATCCATATGTTCCTCTCTGCTCATTCCCATATGCCCATTTTCTCTTTTATCTTGGTAGATGATGACTTTATGATTCAGGCATGCAAGAATAATACCTCGCTGACTTTAGAGCTCGGTGCTATTTCAAAACGTGTCCTGGTAATTACGCATACACATATATCCAGGCTGTCCCCGCTTTGATTTAGTTATGTGAATATCAGTTTGTTCTTTCTCTCTTCCTGGAAAGAATTATATCTTGCATCCTCCTACTGAGGCTGGAATAATGCATCTAAGACTTAGTTTTGGAAATTACATTGCTGTTCACCTGCTGAGTGAACTGTACAAATATGAGGGTCTTAAAGAGAAATCAAAAGAGTTGCTGTGATCCTTGAGAACTTCATTCAACTTGGAAAAAGTACAACAGAATCCAGAATGCTTTTCATAACCATCACTGACATTTATGCTAAGACATATTAGATAACGGGCTTCTTAGTTAAATAGATTCTAATTTTTAAGACACGATGATTTCTATTTAATATTGAGTATTATAGTAGCTATGGTGAAACTGATCAAAATTGAAAAACTAAAATTACTATTGATTAGCAATCCAGTTTTTTCCTAAATGCATGTCTAGCTCTCAAAAGCCATATAATTTCCAAAAACGGAAGAAACATAGTTTAAAGTCTAATCATCCATCTTCATAAAACATGAATAAATCCAGAAACTATTGACTGTACTACTGATTGCATTTTCAACAGTTGCTTTCCCCTTGCACAACAAATGGCTTTGTAACCCAATATGTTATTAATATAGCCACAGTAAAATCCTGTAAGGAACCAGCTGTGCTCATTTAAACTTGGGAGAAGAGGGTAGCAAGGAGGAGGGAGAGAGGGTTTCTAACTTTCAAACTACGTAACTGGGATGCATTTAGTGTTTTCATAGGCAGGTATGTGTTGGAAGAGGTGTGCATGCTGTTGGATTTAGCCGTTGTGCACCAGAATAGCGTTATAGGGAAAAGGAAGAGATGCAGCCTGATTTGGGCAAATATTATTAGGAGCCCGTCTCTGTGTTTGCATTCAAGCTGTCTTTGCCGCTGCTCCTGTAGGAGTTGTGAGAAAGAGAAAGTGCACATTATAGCGTGGATTGTTTTCAACAGGCTTGAAGTTTGCAAATCTGTTGAATCCCTCTGTCAGTGTTTCTTTGCTGTCAAACAGAATGCCCAGCTGGCAGTGGCAATCCCGATGGGGAGGGAGGGCTATGGATAGATTGTGTTCACCCTGCAACAAGAATATTAGGAATTCTTCTTCCCAAACTATAAGTAGAGAGAAAAGAGCTTTCTCAGCCATGCCATTATAAAAGTTTTCTTCTTCTTTTTTTTAACTTTTATAGAGAATGTTTCATTAAATCAAAACCTTTCTGTACACTTTATTCAGGTAGCTTTCATAAAGAGAGAAACCACATAAACAGCATTAAAATGTATAATGTAATCTATAATTAAGACAAAGGCTTTGGTTAGAAAAAGAGGCAAGACTTTTGCTCATAGGTGATCCTGATTCTCATTGAGGCAAACACACAAGCTTGTTTTTTTTTTTTTTAATACAAAGTGCGAGATTTCACTAAAAAAGGTTAAAATTGAAGTGAGTAATCTTCGGTGCATAATGCAATTGTTAATTTTAGCTCCTTGCGTGGGTGCCGTTCTGACTTGAACAGCCGGCTGTAGCCTTCATTAGAGAAGAAGCAGGCAGCTTGAGACAGGTGGAGCTGGATCAAGCTGTGAACGTGATTTGCTGGAAGCTGGTCATTAGTGTTAGAAACCCCGTCTTATTTATTTCATCCTTCACCCTACCATGATTATTGCAATTATTATTATTTATTTTTCATCTTTTTTCAGGTTGACGATGTGTCACACTGTGTAAGGGAATCGCATGGAGATGGGCATTCCGAACTGTTAATGGGGACATGGGACTCCAGTTGTCTCTGATCACTTGTGTGGATTTTCCTGGCGTAGAACGACAGAAGCCGCTAGTAAGTCGCCAAGACCTACAGCAGGAATTCTGCACCAAAGGTAAAGGTCTTGTTGTCTGGCTGTCATCTCATCTGCATTTTAGATTTATTATTATATAAATGTGCCTGTTTGCATCCAGCAGTTCACTGAATGTAACCATGACAGGATCTGTATCAGAGACTCATTTGGCTTGTAGTTTGGAGAATTAGAGCTCAATTTGTTCACTCCATTTTAAATCTGGTCACGTTCTGTTTTTTACTTAAATACTCTAAAAAACAAGTTAGGGCAACAGAAGTCCCCTATCCAATGCACTGAGAAACAAGCTGTTTGCCAGTGGAAAATGGAACTTTTTATTTTGTTAACCACGCATACTGAGTGCCACTGAAATATAAGAAATCCGTCAGAATGCACTGGATGAAATATCCTAAAACCTCCCAAAACCTGAATGCATTGCTTACTAGTCACTTTACAGACTCAAACTACCATCCTGTTGGAAAGCCTCCTTTTACATTCCCACAATCCTTTGCTGAATAAGCCTGTGTATTTTAAAGATATCATTAGATACCATCTGTTTTGTCATGGTAGATTTTAGCAAAATTTCTGTGGTTTAGATTTTTCTCATGCTTCCTATTTTCAGTTGGAAATAAAGTTACTGAATTAGTAAATGGTAATTGAATACTCTCAAAGAAACATATTAAAACTCTTATTTGTCTAGTAATAATTACCATTGTAATGACTGGGAATGGGACAGTCATTGCTTGGGATTTTTTTTGAAAAGAACTAACTTTCTAAGCTACAGCGCCTCTCTCTGCTTCTCCTTCTCCTTCTTTCTTTCTTCTTCTCTCCTCCTCTTCCTTCCTCCTCCTCCTCCCTCCTTCTCTTTCTTCTTTTTTTTCTTTCTATTTTTCTCACAGCTTAAAAAAGTGAGGAGGAAGTAAATGCTAAATTATTCATGAGCCTCATTTGACAGCACATCAGAAGGGGAAGTGTCAGGGGTTTTATAAAGGTAGGGAGAATAAAATAATAACAGATTTTAACTCTGAAAAGCCATTTCCAGTGTCTGTAGACTATTGTGAGCCTGGAGAAGTAGCATTTAGTTGGGATAGCTTCACTAGAGCTGCCTGCCAAAGACTTCCTTCCACAGGATCTTGTCGCACCAGCAACTGACAGGAGCTTGGGAGCTCGGGAGCTTGGGAGAGGGCTTATGTTTTTAATAATGTAGCAGTCAGTTCGAAGCCTGGAAATGTTATCCCTCAAAGGTTTATTGCCAAAATTAGATACCATATTTATGCTGAATTATTACCTTTTCTATAGTTTTTTTTTGACCTTGCAGACTACTGTATTCTTTATACCTAGGGAAGCATGTCTATGTTTGGAACCTGCAAATAATTTTTCAGTCATCTTAGAGATGCTGCAGAACATCAATGCCACATCTTGAGTCAGAAGTCGAGGGTCATTTGTTCAAAAGTTGGAGAAATATCCTCTTTTGTTGCTTCTTCTACTCTGTAGTGGAGAATGGGGAACTGGTAGTTGTGTGGGAGTTATGTGTCTCTAAGATTTGTTGACCCATTTTGATGGCAAGGTGTATTCACAAGTGTGTGTAAAGGGGGTGTGGATGGGACAACTGCATCTGCCTCTTGTGCATGCCTTGGGTACTTGATTTCATCTTGTTTTTTCCCCCTTTTGTATAAAATTCTCAAAATTGCTCTTTTGGATTTGAATATGAAAGGAGAAATGTAATCTCTAAAGAATGATAGTAAATACCTTGCACTGACTTTATTTCCTGATATCTTAACCTTCTAGGGCATAAAATCTTGTTATTTTAATTTGCATCTGGGAGAATGTCTGAGCAAGGAGACCTGAATCAGGCAATAGCAGAGGAAGGAGGGACTGAGCAGGAGACGGCCACTCCAGAGAACGGCATTGTTAAATCAGAAAGTCTGGATGAAGAGGAGAAACTGGAACTGCAGGTGAGTGAGCATGAAGAGACCCTGACTCTCATACAACTGTGTGCAGCTCCCTTCTTTTATTTTCAGAATACTTTAGAGATTTATTTTTTAAAGAGTTTCACTAGTTATATCATTAGGAAATGCTAGTCTCCTACTTTTTCAATTTTTGTCACTTTTTGTCCTAACCCAACCATGCTCTAAAATGTGTTTTGTGGGGAAAAAAGTCATAGGAAAGTATTTATTTCCTGAATTTGCACACAGCATCCCCTTACCAACTTCCAGAACACCTCAAGATGTACATAGAGGGCTTCTCCCAAGGCAGCTTTAGACTAGCTGAGTTTTAAAAATGAATTTGCTATTCTGTGGAAAGATGAAGACTCAATTCATGGTAAACTAAGAAAAATCAAAGGCAGGTGTTCCTTTGACTTTCATGGGCGTGCTAAGGCTCAAATCTTAGTAGCAAACAAGCTAAACCCTAGATTTCCCAGCCAAAGAGAGAGTACTTGAAGGAGGAGAAAAGACTGGGAGTGATTAAAGGAAATGAAAAAGTGCTGCGAAACATATCATGATTTACAAGGGAAAGAGATTTGGTAGAAGGAAAGCAAACTGCACTTACAAATAGCTTGTAAGTATTGATTTTCTTTTAACTAAACTACAGAAGTGTTAACTCTTTATATACCAACAGTTAACAAAGGCAGATAACTGCATGATGGCCAAAAAACTTCAAAGCTGGCTTTTCCTTGTCCCCTTTCCAATAGTTGTTATAAACAGAAAAGAGCTAAAAGTTAGTCAAAAGCTTTTTAAAGCTAGGGAAGGAGGAGTCCTCCCTAATGGTTGTGATGTTCTGTTGCTATTATTATTGACTTCTCTACTGTAGCCGGTAGTGACATTTTTCTCTCTTTCTTTCTCTCGGTTGTTGATTTACTGTTCGTTTTTGTTTATTTTATTTTATTTTGTTTTATTTTCTTTCCAACATACAGAGGCGGCTGGAGGCTCAGAATCAAGAAAGAAGAAAATCCAAGGTAGGGTTCTTAACATTCTAGGTAGACCTGATATCATGGGTATAAATTACATATTTTACATCAGAGTTAAAGGATTTGCCAGCATTTCAGATGATTGTGTCCAGATATTGTGGGGGATCTCGGTTGTACTGGTGCTGGCTGTTTTTGATGGGGTTGTGTTTATGCATGTCTTACTTTATGGCACTGCATATTTTTTAGTTAGAGGATTTAGTGTTCAAATAGCTGCAAATGTATGTATTTCATCCTGTGTTCACACTTAAGAGATTTGACAGTACTTTACAAAACAAATGACCGCTTGTTTTGTGTTCACACTTAGAGATTTGACAGTATTTTACAAAACAAATGACCATTTGTTTGGTTTTTATTTTAAATAAAATTTAGAGTAGATATTTTATTCTCACTACTTGATTTCTGCCTTGAAGTAAACAGATACTACTGTTTAGTACACACTCTTCATCCTTTTAACCGTCTTCTCAGTCAAATCTCCTGCAAACTTAGTTTTAGTAAAAATTTTTATCACTTTTTCCTGCTGATATTTTCATGAAATGACAGCAGTTCATTCTTCCTATGTTCCCAATGTGATGCACACAATTTACTAAAAGTATTTTTTTAAATGTATCTATTCACATTCTTCTTTACTTCCATCCCCATCAATACAGAGGTATGATGCTTTGAGCCAATGTAGACAGTACTGATTGGCAGACTTGAAGTTTGGTTTTAAAAATCTCATTTGGGGAAGTTATGTAAATGTGGAGATGATTTGGCAGTCTGAGAATGCTTCCTGTTTGTTTTCTTTATTTTCCTTTCCTTCCCTTTTCTTTCCCCCTTCCTAGTCAGGAGCAGGAAAAGGTAAACTGACTCGCAGTCTTGCTGTCTGTGAGGAATCTTCTGCCAGACCAGGAGGTGAAAGTCTTCAGGATCAGGTATATCCCCTTGCCATTATCATTAATTGCATGAATGGGATCCACCTTTGTGTGCATGACTCTTAATTTGGTGTTAAACAGTGTTTTGGGGGAGAAAAATATAATTGAAGAAAGTAATTCATTTTTTGGCTTCATCCCCTGCTTATGCAACATTCTAAAATAGTTTAATGGTTTGTCACAGAGTATTACATTTGTTTTTTTCCAGACTCTCTGAAAACTGCAAATGGAAAGGAATTCAAAAGAATTTAGATTAAAAGTTAAATAAAAAGTAGGCACAGTAGTGCTGAATTTTCCTCAAAGGCTCTCTTTTGATAAGGCTGAACCAAATATAATCCCAAGTATCCTCTCTCCTTCCTTGTTGGAGATGTCTTACCTCTCAGCTCCCCAAAATGCACTTGCCTATAAGAAACACAATTGCTGGTTCATATGAAACTTAGGAAATAGTGAATAAGGTGCATTTAACTTTGGAGAAATACTTTTATGGCTTTGGTGGAGATTTCTCAATACTGCAAAAGTTGTCCAGAAATGAATCTGAGCTGATGGTGACTTTAATATTATTAATATATCACTGCATATTTTTACCCTTATTTTTGCTCCTTACAGCAAGATTAGTAGGTTATAAAAATTTAAATTTAAACAAAATTATTTCATGACAAAATGGGAAACTTCACATCATACTTATTTTTGTTTGCCTTTTAGGCATCATATTATCTTTTATAAAAAATGGTCTTGCTGCTGAAATTGTACTTATTTTATCAGAGGCTGGGTGCAGTCAAGACAAAAGTAAAATGGTTTACCTGAGCCCAGGGGAGGGAAAATTGATTAAGATATCATTATTTTTGTTTGGTTTGGTTTTGCTTTTTTCTTCTTACTTTAATTGAAATACTCTGAATTCCCCTCATGGAAACAGAGAGCATTGAGAGCACTTTCTTTAAAAGGACCAAAAATAAATTCCTAATAGATTTTGTCCTAAGAGAGTGTTTTTTTTTTCTAGCATCACTTTCTTTACATGCCACTCATGTCATAAGGCATGGACAGGCTATCTTTCAGTGGCCATTACTATGTTTCGTACACATGCTTTATTTTACTTGGGCTCTGAGAAATGTGTGGCTTTCCTTCAGCATTTTATTTGTGCTTCTATTTTTAATGGAGATTGAAAAGGGAGAATAATGTGAATATCACGGCTTATATTATTAAATGTTGATTGATGGCTTGTAATGTACTGCACACAATATATGTTAACTCTGCAGAATGACAGACCCTGGGAGAAGTAATGCCCCAGTTGTCCCCCACTCCTAATGCCAGGCAGAGAAGGACAGCCTTTATAGACTTAATCTGCTTTTTGTCCCATTTGACAAGGTACCAGGAGGAAATTTTTTAAGGGATCAACTGTATCATAGTGCCCACTCTGGACCTAAGTCTAGTGTCTCCATACAATTGGTGCAGAGAAATAAGGGGTAAATGGTGCTTTGTTCCTGCTGGTTCCAAGCTCAGAAACCAAGACTAGCTTTGTAGGAGAGAATGAGAGCCTGCAAGCCTCTCTTTGGATTGGCTGAGGAGTGGTGGGAGCAGGGGGCTGATAGAAAACATCCAGACACACATATAAGCAAGTGGCCGTGCTACCTTTTTAGAGAATAAAGAAACAGACTTTTGAGTTTTTATGCAATGCCTTCATTAGGTACCACCGGCACTTACAAAATGTGCGGACTGAATCCCAGAGAACACTGGCAGATGTATACAGTATATGGATTGTATCGCTTCCCCAATGTTTGTAAATTCACAGTATTTGGAAAACTGCCTTCATTTTCCAGTGTGGGAAAAACTCTTGCTACCTGTATTACTTGATCTCAGACCCATACCTGATGGTTCAGTCTGTCCTTAAGTTAAAAGAATTTTGCTTTTCTAATGTTATACTATTTACCTGTCAGTGTATTACTGCAACTTGAATCACTCTTTTACTGTTGTTGGATATAAACTTATCCTGTACCAATGTATTTATTAACACTTGTATTTTATTATTGAGCATATCAATAAAAATATTAAAAAATAACAGATTGTTTTTTACCAACTCTATAGCACTTTTGTGTGTTCTTTCAACACCGTAATATATATGCATAGAAAAGATATTTTTTTTCCTGAGTATAGTATTTGTCAACACATGGCATCAGTTTGTACATTTTTTTATAGTGGATATTCTTTAGCCTCTGCTCATGCATTTATATGTCCAAGCCTCTATGATTTTAGATTCATACATACAGAGGCTGGTTGTTTCAGTCAGTTTTGAAGAAGCAATGAGATGACCTTCGTGGCCTGGGAGCCCTCAGTTTCCCTTGATGATTAACTGTCAAACTGAATCTTCCCCACCTCAGCCACGTCTTCTGGACCAGAAATGTCCCAGTGATTTCTTTAGCAAGTAGAAGCAAATCCTATCCCTAGAACCTGCCTGAACCTTTGCATATTAAGACATTTCTGTCCCAAACTGCAATAAATGACTCTATAATCAAATTACACTCAGGTTTTACAAAGTTTATATATGTACATCCCCAGGAAAAACGTGTTGAAGTTGGAAAACTCAGCTAAGATATTTATGATGAAAGTATGTTTTATTTCATCATTTATATTGCGTGACATTATAAGCATAGTGAAACAGGGAGTTCACAGTGGAGCCCCTTCCAAAAAAGAAACTTAGCTTCAGAGAACTTTTCTTTATGCTTGTTAGATTAGCCAGGTTTACTGAGAACCATTAAGAATCCCAAATTTGAGAGGGTACAAGCATCAATTTAGTCACATGTAGTGTGAGCATTAGTTTAATTTTCAGTGAGAGACATTATTAGTCATTGGGATTATTTTTTCCTACATCATAAATTTTAATGTCACTAGTGGAAGAAAGCTTTGCCATCAAATTATCTCTTACATAAGAATAAGTGGGCTTAACGTTGGTTAATTTGTCATAGTTTTAATCATAGCATAGGTTTTACATAAAACTGAAAAACATGATTTGGCTCATTCTTCTTCAAAACAGTGAACATACTATCAATCAAATTGCTGATATATGTGAGTTAATACAAAATAATCTATTTTCAGTGCAAAATAAATAAGAATAAAAGTGGATCCAGTCCCAATGCTGTAAATGGCCAATCTTAAATCAAACATCATTTCAAGACAATATTATATTTTGGAAAGGACTTAACTGATGCTAAAATAAAATAATATTAAATTTTATATATTATTTATGAAAAATATAATTCTACTTCCTACCTTTTCTAAAAGGCAATGCTTATTGTAACTATACATTATAATGATTTATTAGTGGTATTTATAAACAATTATAATAAGTTTATACCTAGAATTCCTGCAATTATATAGTCTGCTTTTTCATAGTAGTAGAAATCATTGTTGACCTGGGTCTAAAATTGAGTTTTTAATTGTAAATTCAGTAATAGGGGCTTTCTTTATGTCTGTTCTATTTGTAATTATGATTCCTAGTATATGTCTGTCTTTGTGCCAATTTCCCCTTATAAGGAATTATAGAATAGAACTACGGAGGCCTTTTTTTTTTTTAATACGATGGCTGTGATGAGAGCTTACTGATAAAGAAATTTTTCCTAGGTGTTTAAAAATAAACCTGTAGAAAAAAAATAAGTATTGTGAGCTACAGGAATTCAATTTGGTTAAGGTTAATATTCATAAGGCAAAGTTTTAGTACTAGATGTTCCTTATGACCTCCCATTGACTCCTGAAGATTAAGTCATTTTAAAGGGCAATTAATTTCCTGACAGGTTTAATTTTTACCATTTAGAAAAAAAAATCTGCACCTGGTTTTCATTTTTCTATATTTTATAACCTCTATGCAAAATGGGAGCCAGACAGAGATGATTAAACCTGGCCCTAAATTATTATATTTTTTCCCCAACAGGAATCAATTCATTTACAGCTTTCCAGTTTTTCCAGCCTGCAAGAGGAGGATAAATCTAGGAAAGATGACTCTGAAAGAGAAAAAGAAAAGGATAAAAACAAAGATAAAACCTCTGAAAAACCCAAGATCAGAATGTTATCAAAAGGTGAATGTGAAAATATTTCCTTAACTTACTCAATTTGGGCACACACATAGTCACAGAACACATTCTAGATTTCACATGCATATTCACCTCCCACCAAACCCTGCATATGATTCTATACGTGTACGTATCTGTGTGTGTGTAAAAAATGTGAACTTGATTTTCTTTCTGTTTATAGTGTCATTACTTGTGTTGCTAGACAGGTTATTTTTAGGATCACATATTTCTTTGGATTCACATTTTAATCTTCTGTTTTCAGTGACAAGCTTGTACAAGGAATAAATATAAATCTGCCCTAAATTTAGGTTTCTTGGACCGATTAACTTGGATTGGTGAACAGTAATGATACCAAGTTTGATATCTTAACTCTCATGTTTATCTTAAAAGACAGAGAGTGGATTAGCAATTCTCAGTTCATAAGTGATATGGTCCCCAAAGTACAGATGTATATGTCAACGGAATACATGATTCACATTTTATCTGGCTCAGAATTTAGTCTCTGAACCCATCTACTATCAAGTAATGTTTATTTAAGAAATACCCACTTCTACTTCAATAAATCACTGTGCAAAAAGTCATACATTTACAAACTCAAAACCTACAGTCCAAACTGTCCAAATTTTTGCCATACCTATCATGGTACAAAACAAAACTAAGTTGAAATGAAGAGTACCATGAGTAAACAGGCTTGCAGTAGACTTAAACAAACAAACAAACAAACTGGACAACTGGGAAAGAATAGAGCATCTGGTCAACTGAGAAATGACAACCGCCTCTAACAGTTATGTGTTCTATAACCATACATCTGCTTATAATTGTTGTTTCTGCTGAGGAATATCTAAAATCCAAGGTGTATATGACAGTAAAGAAGTTCAGGTTTCTAAAACAGTTTTAGAAATTAAGCTTTGGGCAGCATTAGGATATTTAAAAGTCTCGGGAATATTTAGTGTCCTCCTGTATTTTGTACTGATTAATAGATAGTCTCATAACAGAACATTCATTTTTTTTTTTTGCCTTCTTTGTTTTAAGAGAAAAAGGGTTCCATGGCATCTCAAACTCTTGAGAGCTCTCTGTAGGTGGGAGTTCTGTCATGTGGGGTTTGTGCCCTTGTTATTTACAATGCAGAATGAACACGTGATATTTGACTCCACCTCTCCCCCACACCCAGACTGTGCCCACTTCCCCTCCTATGACATTTGGATCTTTCCATATTCAGGATTTATTGGGTGTTTTCAATCCCGGAATCTAATTTTCATTCTGATGTTATATTGCCAGATTGCTAGTTTTGAAACATGTATTTTTATACCAACAGCTTCACCTAAAATTTATCTGAGCAGGGGGAAACAGGATAGGTTGGGGAAACCTTTTCCACCCCACCTTTCCACCATCATTCCTGACAGCTCCGTCCTGCTATTTGTTTCAGATTGCAGCCAAGAATACACGGATTCTACAGGCATAGACTTACACGAGTTTCTGATTAACACATTAAAGAATAATTCCAGGTAAATTATTGAATGAGCCTCTTATTTTTAGAAGGATCAAATAGAATATTACAATCAAAGTTATTAATCCAACACTTCTAAGAAAGCCATTGTAAAATGCAGATACCTTCCCTGACGTCTTAAACTGTTTCCTGTATTTTTTTTCTACTAATCGTTTGCATGTTTACTTTTTATAGAGAGTCTTAGTAACTGGGTAGTTACCCAATTAATAAATTATACTTTAACAGTTCTGCTTTTCAGATCACAAAGAGATACTGCCTAAGGGGGAAAAATAGCAAATAAAAATTATTGTTGTCAAATAAGCCAATTATGTTTTAATGCAGCTATGTATTCATTTACAGTCAATACTTGGCCTTCGTTTTGTTCCAGTTTCCTATTTATTTGAAATATACTATTTATTTGATGGGTTTTTTGATCCTAGTACTTTGCATGCCATAATTAACATTAAGACTACAAAATTTATATATTTCAATATACTTAACAAATAAGATAAGGAATACTCTTAAACAATGAAATAATTTGTAATGAATGAAATGAAATAATATGTAAATGGTCAGCATTTTCCAAAGAATTAAATAATATGTAAATGGTCAGCATATTCCAAAGAAGAGTTAGGTATAAGTTTGTAGCAGCATACATTTAAGTAATATTTTCCATATATTTAATTAATTCTTTAGGTTTTTGGAAGTGGAACACACATAAAACCTTTTAAATTTAACATTTATTTTGCAGGGACAGGATGATACTTTTGAAAATGGAGCAGGAAATTATTGATTTCATTGCTGACAACAAGTATGTTAAACTTCAATGCTGGTTAATTTGATCATGTATCCTAGTTTGGTATTGGAGTTAAATTGTCCATTCTGGAAAGACTTAGGGATAGATAAAACATTGTTTAATATGTTCCTTGATTTGTTAAATGGAGACATTATTGGAGTTAGGAACTATACGCTGATGAGAATTGTTGCTTGGACCATGTGTGCTTCTGCTTGTTAAATTCCTGACAAAATGGCTATAAACAGTGGGCCACTGATTAGCATAGAGTAGCTGTAACAAGAAGAGACCCTTTTCATTTTTATTATAGTTTTTTAATGGGCTCCAGCTGGCTGCAGTCAGTTATGCCTGGAAATAATTGTGCTGCTTCAGTGTAAACCGTGTAATGACACATCTCCATATAGACATCTGCAATCACGTATTATGTCACATCATTTGTCCTGTGCCTGGCCCCGTTGATAAGGTATCATGGACTAAAATACAATACTGTCCAACAGACATTACATTCTCTTTGGCAAGAGAAATGTGCAACTATGAAACAAAGATGTTTATTGTAGCTTAATCAATAAATCTATAATAAGTAGAAAATTTTTCTAGAAATTAGGACATTAAGTGATGCCAGAAATGCAATAGGCTTAGTGGTTTAGATGAAGAAGAAATAGTTTTGTGTGTATACTTGTAAAAAGGTATTATGGGCAAAAAATGAAAATGCTGATTCCACTTTTTCTTGAATTATGTTCTAGTAATCATTATAAAAAGTTCCCTCAGATGTCATCATATCAGAGGATGCTTGTCCATCGAGTGGCAGCTTATTTTGGATTGGATCACAATGTGGATCAAACAGGAAAATCTGTTATCATCAACAAGACCAGCAGCACCAGAATGTAAGCCCCATCACTGTACTTATTTAGCATTTTCTTTTTCTCCTATGGATTCATTTATAAGATCACAGTATAAAATTCACAGTACATGACATTTAAAATGTGCAGTGTTATTTATCTCTTGCTCTTATCAGAAGTAGTGTGGCATTTATCTGTAGAAGATTATCTGAGAACCAAGAAAGTTTATAAAATTCAGACAATAAAGTGGATTTATTTCCTGCTCTTTTACATAGCTCCTGAAACATAATTTTCTTTCTTCCATCAGTACTCTATGAAATTACATACAAAGCTGTGAAAAATTTTGTCAAAATATAACTTAAATTAAAAACAATAGATATTTTTAAATGACCATGACATACACAGAATAATTGTTATTTTCTTTCTTCTTTCTTCTGCTTTTTTAGACATCTATCTTATTGTAGTTTCTGGAGTAATAAAAAGCTCCAAACCTAGAGGCAGAAATCCTGCCTCTAAAACCCAATTCTACTTACTAGTTGTGTGACTTGGAGCAAGTCATTTAAAATCTGCCATCTCAGTTTTTTCACCTGTAAAATGAGAGTTTTAAGCTAGATGAAACATCTAAGACTTAGCTCTAAAAAGAGGATGACAAGTTTTTTCCCCCTAAAATAATTGTTTGTTTTTCTCTTAATACCGGTTCATTGTTTCACTGAGTCACCAAAAGCATAATAACATGAGTAGTCATTTGCTTTGAAGCTTGGAGCTGTTTTTCTTGAACCTATATATCTTTGGAGTACCATACAAGCCAATTCTATAACAAAAGGCATGTTAAACTAAAAAAACTGCCCACATAAAGCATCCATTTTTATAATTTTCTTTTTTCACAATGTGCTTGGTAAACCGTAAATTGCATGCTCTTTAGAAATGTTACTGAAGGGAGCTTTTGTGTCAAGCAGAGTATCATGGTTAAAATACTCTATATTTTCTGCTCACCAGAGGTTGGGACAAGTGGGGATGGAGATGAGGCGCTTTCTCAACTCAAGCATCAGTCTGTGCTCAGCAGAGGTCGGGGGAAAGTCATAGTGAAGAGAGCACAAACTGAGAGATCTGGGACCAAGCATGGCTATTATTAATATCTCAGGGACAATGAGCACTCCACTTCTGTGGGCTTCAAATTACTTATATATCTGCAGGATAGTTTGAACTGAATCGTGTTTAAGGGCCCTTGAAGTTTCAGAATCATTCAGTCCTGTAGTTGCATTCTACTGTGTTAGCAAAACACATTTTTAAAATTTATCAGGTTCCTATTTTATCTGGTTGTTTACACATGTGCCTCATATTTGAATAGTAGTAAAAATTAAAGGTAACTTTTAGAATCCTCTATATCTTCCCTCTCCATGCAATACTCTTTGTTGTTGTTATAGTTGTGTTGTTGTTTCTTATTCTTCATTTTTTAATGGCTTTTAGATATCATCATGCAGGGACATGCTGATTGCAAAATAGAAAAGCAGTTGACTACTTCCTTTTAATTTTTTTCTTCTTCTTTGTCTATAAGGTCATAGCAAACATGGAAAACTCCCATAGTTCAAGTATATTAAATGTGATACAGTTTCAACTGGTGTACAGTAGATTTATTTTTAACTTACACCAATTTTGCAATCACATAGTCATAATACTGGTACATATGTTTTAGACATGTTTCCTCGGAGAATGGCTTTGAGAAAATTAAGCATTATATCAAGACTCCTGGTCAACTTTGAGTGCTGGCTCTAAACCTGATCTGCCCGGTATGGTAGCCAAATATGGCTATTTACATTTCAATTCACGTTTATTAAATTTATATAAAATTTAAACTTTAAAATTCAGTTCCTCTATCAGGTGAGCCACATTTCAAGCAGCTATTGGATAGAGCAGATATGGAACACTGATATGATTTTAGAACTTTCTATTGATCAGCTCTTTTTAAATCCTTGTGTTTCCTGCAAGTTCCCAAATACCACTGGAGAACATAATTTGTCCTTTAAAACTTTTATTTTCTGGCTAGTAGGTATCATATTACTAGAATTTTTCACTTCTAGAAGAGTGCCAGCTTTTTTTTTATTAATGGCCATTTAAAAATAGATGCCACATGTTTATACCTTTAGGAAGAGTTGAAAGTAAGTGTGTGCAGAGAACACCCTCTCGAAGGTACAACTGCTACAACAGGAAGGCCAGGGCTCAGTCTCTGGCTAACTCCTTACTCTTACACACCACCATTTAGACACCCTTTCGTGAGTCAAAGCAAATCATGCCTAAATAAAAAAGGCAAATGACTGTATGTCACGGACTTTCAAGGTATTTACTGAAGTGTTGAGCTCAATAATGTTCAATTCATAGCTGTCATGTTCTACTGTTCTATTCTAACTACACTTCTGACCATCCTCTATTTGAGTGGCTGTTGAGGTATGGTGGTGGTTCATCCTCTATTTGAGTAGTTCTTGAGGTGGGGGTGGATAACTGATGTATTTTAGCACACGAAAAAAGAGGATGAATTAAATCTCTGTATCCAAATAGGAACAAATCACAGTTTTCAGAACCTGAATCATTGTCAGCAATTTTAGTGAAAAGAAGTGTTGTTTTGTGGAAAATTATGTTTGATTTTAAAAGTCTGTTGCCATGCTCTTTGGGGTTGAAGTTCAAAATGGGGCATTATATTCAAAACATTCTATTTAAGTTCTAAGTGTCTTGGTTTTTTTGGTTTTGTGAAAAACTTCAGAGTTGTCTTATCAGGGCAATCAACATGTGTTGGTCATGGGAACCATATTAACTTCAAAATATTTCTGGATTGAAATGTCTTCATTTATTTAAAGGAGGGAATACTGAGATGAGAGTCCCATGTGAGTTTTGTGTTTGGGGAATACCTTTTCAATATCTAGAGTTTTAATGCTACTCCAGTGCAAACACATGAAATGCATATTTTAATGGCACTATAGTCTGAGAGAAATGCAGAAAAATGTGGATTGAGGGTATTTTTGTTTACTAAGAGGTAGAGGAAAAAAAAACTTCCTTTTATATTGTTCTTCTTCAGTGACACTTCAATACTACTCTGACATCATTGTTTAAATAATTGTAACTATTTCAGCTCCTTATTGGCTAGAATTTATTTCCCAGAATCCTGATTTTCTAGATGATAGGCAGGTTAAGTAACTATAGAATGTGACTTGAGAAGGTTGGGTTTTTTATGGAGAAGAAAGAATTTCACATAAAGTTCAAAATATTCAGATCATAACAATACATTCTGTGAGGATTACATATGTGTGTGTACTGCACTGACCTCTGGTATTTTTAATAATATACCCAGATATAATCTATCTGCTCTTTTATGATGAAAACAACTTGTCTCAGGATATACTTCTGTTTGTTAGATATCATCCCTTACTTATAATAACATTGCCTACAGCTAATTCATTTCGCCAAGCACTTTACATCTTGTAATAATATACATTTTCATGAGGTAAATGTATATTATTACATTTAATACAAAAAAACCTTACCATATAAATAATTAAAGCTTCATTTTGCAGAAGAAGAAAATTAGGCACAAACTGAGTTTTGGTTTGGGGCTTACAGGGAAGCAATGGTTAGCATGACTGGGACCTAAACCAATGTGTCTAATATCAAAAAGATTTTTTAAAATAATCTTATTCTCTTAAAGCAAAAATACCCAGAAATTATTGAGCAGAGCCTTCAAGAAGAGTCCCTGGATTGGCTAAAAATTGCAATCCTTTTAAGTCCTTTGTTGTCTGATAAAAAACAGTGATTGATGGACAAGATATTTTTGAAGATTAACTCAATGGTATCATTAAGTAACAGAGCCTCCCTACAACTTGATAGGTCTTGCTAGATTTGCTGTGCTTATTACTGCCACAAGATGTGATTTTTTGAAGGAAAGCATATATATATGCATTATATATAAATATATATTTAGATATTATACATAATATATATATTTATATAAATGTATATTATATATAAAGTTTAAATAAATATGAAGTTTAAATAAATATAAAAATGTAAGCTTTACTCCATTTCACTCTTTTTTTCTAAGAATGAAAAAGCCATATTTATTAATTATGTTCGTAAGAGGGGGTGAACCTCTTCATTTTGTTATTACAAAACTACTGCCACAGCAATCTGATTGTTCAAC
Source organism: Pan troglodytes (assembly GCF_028858775.2). Lineage (NCBI taxonomy): Eukaryota > Metazoa > Chordata > Mammalia > Primates > Hominidae > Pan > Pan troglodytes. The sequence continues at coordinate 39,714,050 of NC_086015.1, forward strand.
TCCATAGACTTATGCCACATCTACAAGAGCATCAAGTGCGGTGAGAAGCAATGAGACAAGATGGAAAGATAGTTGAAGTAAAGTCAACTGTCTAGAGATTTTACATTAATACATTCCAGGTTTCTGTAACTTACCTGATAAGAGCAGAGATGTTAAGTTTTTGCAGTCATATAATATACACAGACAAAACTTTCCAGATACTGAAAACATATTTCCAGCAACTACAACTCACCAACAACAGACTTTAGTGGCGGTGGTCACACAAAAAATTACAAGATGGGATTCATGTCCTCAAACGTTTTACACTATAGTTATAGTGGGGGGAATAACTTCAGAATCTCAGTCCTCTTAAAACTTGAAAAATGTAGTGCAACTCTTTGTAGATCCAAAGTAGACACATAACAAATATCTAGACAATAGCTCCATAACTGAAGGAACAGTATACCAAACATCCAGCAGAATGTATGTAACAGATTCATTGGGGACTACCTGCCCATCCATTTCATGGTTCAAATAGGCATTTAGGAAGACTTTGAGAAAGGGTAAGACTTAAACAAATGTAGTAAGGAGGGGGATACATGGCAAGCTGGAGTATGGGCTATAAACGAACATTAGATAAAAATCTTTACATTTTTTTAACATTTACTAAGAGCTGGGCATTTTGTTGAGATGGTTGTGTTAGGTTTTCACAGCCACCTAATGAAAAGGATTTTTTAAAATTATTTTTCTAACTTTACTGAAGAGAATATGTACCAAAGGGAAATTAGTGAATTGTCTAAAGTCATACTGCTGCACAGTGGCAGCAGGATGCTAATTCAGGATATTTGACCTCAAATCCAGGAGACTTTAAAATAATGCTCTACTGGCTGGAGGCAAATATGGAGAGAATGATATTGTCAATGACAGTAGGAGGCTACATAAGATTGAATAGAATCTTGAAGGCGGGCAGCTCTTAGAGCTTTAGAACATGAGGCTTGATGTGTATAACCTGATACTTTAGAAAGGTTAGTCTGGTATTGACTAATGGGATGTATTCAAAAGGAAATGACCAAGAGTAGAAAGACTTAGGTGAGTGCTGCTGTCACCAAGGCATGGGGCTGGAACATTTATGAAAAGTAGGAAATAATATTTTTGTTCATTTGGGAAACAGTTCAAGGTGGTACTGTCACCTGAGCAAACTGATGCACTTTAGAAAATTAGTAAAGGAAGTCATCTTTCCTCCGCAGCACTGCATTTTTGTTGGTGCTCAGAGCCAACCAGAGTAAGAACTGATTTGTGTATGTGACCAGTAGCCTCCAACCACACTTTTTGGTCTACAAATTGGGTCTTAATAGCTGGGACTCCTGTAACAAATGGAATCACTGAGCTGAGAAGCCCTCCACGTTGTGTTCCTTCATCTTTAGTTAGTTCCTGTCTTCTATCCCATTGTAGGTTGCCAGAAATATGTTTTGCTCTGACACTTTTTTATTTTTTTATGGAATTTTTTGTCAGCTGTCAGATTAGGTGATGCTGCTGAATGAGACCCTTGCAAGGGTGAAGGTATTAGGGTCCATGTTATTTTGATATTATAAATGATATTTATAATAGATTTACTCTACATAATGTTACATTTTTGATATTTAGGATTTAGGTTAAAAATATGAATAGTGATCTTATCAAAATATTGTAAATGCCACAAATATGTGTGTCTTTCTATATAAGAAATTTTGCCCTTCTCTTTCTCTCACTTTCTGATCTTCAGTTTCTCTCTCTTTTACTCATTTTCTGTGTTTGACACAAAGCAGTTTATTGTTGTCCTGTTAGATATATTTTTAACCTTCCTCTTCTTCATCCCAGAGAAAGGAAGCACACTTAGAGTGTACCATTGGAGACTAGAAACCATCCTCTTGCACAAGTGTTTTCCAAAAAGCCAAGATCAGCCACAGGCAATGAGAATCCCATGTATTATCTGAATGTTTTTGCATATGTCAGAGCAACTGTTTAACTCATCCCAGATAATTTTCATGTTAAAAGATTATCATCTTTTGAACATTTTTTGTCTTGTCTTTTACATCCACCCACTGTCATTGCCTCAAATCCCCTGCGCTGACAGTGCAGAGCAAATAAAGGAAATAGCAAATCCACTGAAAGAGAGTGGATACAGGCCCTAGAAACTGTGAAACAAAAATAGTGGCCCACAGGCATTGGTTTGAGGCTATACCTTAAGTGCCCAAGGACATATCCAGTGATCCTGAGAAGTGTGAGCCTGGGTATTTTGCCTGGAGTGATGAATGGTGTGTAGTGACTATGGCAGTTTGTTTGTTGTATGTTCCAGAAAGGATGACTAACTGAGTTGGCTGTTTGGTAAATCATAAAAGCCATGAAACTCATTCTAGAACTAAACAAAGCTTCCCTATAGATAGAGCAATGGAAACCAATTGATTTTATTAAGAACCCCTGAAGTGATGGATAGTTATTACTACATCAGAAAGGAGGATCATGGGACTTTCCACTTTCTCAGTGGGTAGACCCAGACAACAGTGTACAGCAGTGTGCCAAGGTCACAGAACATCTACTGTGCTTAGTTTTCTGAAGAGGCTAAAGCTGAAAATGGGAATCCTCGGTGTTTGGCCCTTAAGCATTTCACTCCCTGCAGGTGATTAAGTACATTTATAACAAAACAAAATAAAGCAAAATATGCTTTTCCTTCCGTGTTTATTATATTTATCTTCCTTTGGCTAGGAATGTGCGTGGCTCTGTGAATAAACTGAGCATCATCCTGATGTGGATGCTTCCTTAATCATCCTCTGAAGAAGACCAAGCATCAATTTATTTAAGTGCCTCTTAAAAATCTATGAGTGGTTGGTTGGCATCCTGTCATTTCTAAACATGGTAAATTTACTCTGCACTTTTTACAGGAATGGCAGTGAAAATCATCTGACTTGTTGCCAAAGATCAGAAACCTAAGAATCACATTGTTCTCAGGAAAACTATGAAACTTTATTTACTGAGCAAGACACTTCGTTTTTTAATCTATACTCAGGCTCAAAATGAGACATATTTGTTCACATTGGTCAAACTCCATGTCATTTTCTTCAAATATTATATTTTCTCCATATTATTATTCTCAAATACCTTAGAGAATATAAGATTCTGTAGATGAGATAGGTAAATACTAGAAATATACCATAAGAAGGAACATAAGTTTGTCGTATTCCTTTCCCTACTCGAAATTATTTATGAGCCTTTGAGTGTGAATGTATAATCAACTATTTTGAAAATGAAACATGCGTATATGTTCTATAACATAGTATCCTTAATATTTTATAGAGATTTTCTGTGGAGTCATGATATGTTTAATAATTTTATTTATTTATTTATCTATTTTGCTCATGACATCCTAGGTAGATAAAGCTAAGCCATTTTAAAGGAGAGAAAACTGAGATCCATCTCTTGTTCTTATCTAGTCAATTCACAGAAGACCAAGATCAAAATTCAGTACTACTGTCACTCAGCCATGACTCTTCTCCTAAAGTTAGAGAAAGAGGAATTAACATTAACAGGCTTAATACTCTTAAATAATGATGAAAAAGAAACAGAAGTAAACCAAGCACTGTTCTTTAACTCGTACCTATTGATTCACTTATACAAATTGTAATTTGCATTTTATTGCCTTTAAAATTCAGCAGAGAACCAAATTAAACAACATCGGTACTAAGTTAGATGGTAAAAATATGATGCCAAAAAAAAGTCTCCAGAATCACCGGACACACTGGATTCACAATTGCCTTGGCATACTTAGAAGTGACACAAAACTCTGTTTCATGTTCTTAAATTATGTCAGATGAAAATCATTTCTCAAGTGTTCGGTACTGCGCTTTGAACAAAAGAAGTATAGCCTATAGCACATGTTAATTCTTTTCACAGTTTATTTGAGGAGCCATGACAATTTTGATCAAGACTGTGTGTGTGTATGTGTGTGAATACATAGTATGTAACTACAGTAGTGTCTGTGTGTGTAAATACATACTACGTATCATACAGTTTAGAAGTTAAAAGTTCATCATACATATACCTACTAGAGATAGTATTGTCCTAAATGTATAATAGTTTTGGAAGAAGCAAGATTATTGTGGCTTGATTTCCTCAATCTGCATCTTTGCTTGCTATAGGCAGCAGAATTATGCCCAGTACCTGAGGGTTTCCCTTGTTTCTTCTAAATTCTCCTGTAGGGCTGACAGTGATTTTAGCACTTGTACTTTGGGAAGTTTTAGAGAATACTTGAAGGTGAGATTCTGGTTGTGTATAATGAATATGATAATAATAATAACATGTTTTAATGTTCAGTACAACTCTTCAAACAATAAATTGGAATCTATCAAGAGCAGTGCACATTTATGTAACACATTTTATCCCACAACCTGACTTCTTCCAATGTACAGCCCTTCAGGTACCACAGTGTTCTCAGAGGAGCATAGCCTTTAACTTACCAATCTTCACTTCCCACCTTCTGGGCTTCAAGCCAGCAAAATGAAAAAAATATATATAGCTTTTATTTACATGTACCAAAAATATTTGGCAATTCCCTGTCAAGTAAACTACACTAGTAAGTCTGTACCTTCACTGGGATTGAAATACTGTATTTGCATATGGGCTTCAATGGAATGCTTTTTTATACAATATTACAATATATAAGCAGAAAGCCTTTTGTCTCAAAAAAACACAACAATTATATTCAACAGTTTCCAAAGAAAACATCACTTTCAGAAAAATATGACTGCCATATTTGGAAATACACAGATCAATCCATTATTTTAGTATTACAATACAGATTATATCTATCCTACTTAAGGTTAACTCTAAAGAAAATTTTGGATCAATAATTAATGTTGTGCCTTTAGATTTTTTCTACTCAAAAAATATGAACTGTATAACCATAGTTTCTAAAATTTGTTAAGTGCTTTACTAGTGCCCAGCACTGGGCTTAGTGGCTTACTCACATGATTGTGCATCTATGTAATCCTCCCAAGCAAGTTAAGATAAGTATTTTATTTTCTATTTTTTTACAAGAAACCAAACAAACAACAGCCCTCTCCCTCAGAGAGGTTAAATATATTGCAGAAAGTCACACAGTAAGATGCAGAGCTGAAAAGACATAATTGTTTTTAGGCTTGCTTCTCAGTGTTATGTCTGTATGCTTTAAACTATTTTAGCTATTGAAACTATTGCTATTTCAAATATAGTATGCTAGTTTATGTCCATTTTATATAAAGAAATTAGGTTATGTATTAAAATGCAATGGTTGTTTTAAGGGAGTGGAGCTTTGAGTCATTGTATATATTAATGCTACTATCATTTAATGTTCTTATAGCACTGAAATGGAAGGATGGAGAATTTAAAGAAAAAAAAAAGTACACCAATACTTTATCCCTGATTTTAGTCAGTTTATTACCACTGATAAGAAAAGCCTGAGATTAGAAAACTTGCAAGAAATTAGTACCCTGGAGCTGAAGAAGAAATCACTCATCATCAGTTCAGTGTTGGAAGTGAAAAGAAGTGAATTCAACACGCAAAGTATTGTGCCTTTCTGTCAAAGTAGCACCAGAGAGAAGTAAATGATCAAATATATTGAACCAAATATCACATTTGTAGATTAACACTAGATTATTTGTTTATAGGTTTACTTAGAAAATACCACTGGAGCTTTTGAAAATTTTATTTTACTTTTTTTATTATACTTTAAGTTCTAGGGTACATGTCGGGCGGTGGGGGGCTTGGGGAGGAATAGCATTAGGAGAAATACCTAATATAAATGATGAGTTGATGGGTGCAGCAAGCCAACATGGCACATGTATACCTATGTAACAAGCCTGCACGTTGTGCACATGTACCCTAGAGTTTTTGAAAATTCAAGGAGCCTAAAATTGTCCTAGGCTAATCCTAAATCTTAATCATGATTGAGATTGGTGATAAATCGATCAATGGAATCAATTTGGTGGAATCCTCAATTTTAGGCTAATCCAAAACATTTCAAGTTTTACATAGGGGCCAAACAATCTGTAAAATGATCCCCATGTAAAACTTGAAATGTTTTGATAATCTCAAGAACCTAGGCATATATTTGATGTTATCCTCATATTTTAGAATATATGTGTGCAGTATTTCCTAGATAATTCATATAAGATCATCCTCATATCATTTAGAAGAATTGCTGTTCTATAAATTAATTTTTCTACTGTAGACATTATTTTCATTTGTGGAAATTCTAAGTATATAGGTAAACTTGAAGAAATAAGTCTGTTTTGTTAAGCTAAGTATATCTATCTGACATGTGTGACTGTTAGGTGCTGTCGCCAACACCATGCTCAATATAGATAATCAAGCTCATGCACCTGGTATATATTATACCAGGTCTGAATTGCGTGTGATTACTTTCCCTTTTTAAAACTTCATATTTTCCCCTTTTTTCTTATCCTTGCAATCTTTCTCTATAACATCATTATTTAGTCTTCTCCTATAGATAAGAGAAAAGAGATCTTCAGAGTGGACAGTATTATTTAGTTATTCTCATTATATTATCATTAGTAAATGGATGTTTATATAGATAGATAAATCAAAAAGGACGCAGCAATAAAGGGAGTGATTGACAGGGTAGGAGTGGTTGACATATACTAGAGGGCCTTAGAAGCAGGGATCATAATTAAATCTGATATTTTTAAAAGTAGCAGCGCAGTAGAACAATTAAGAATTGGTTTGACAAAACAAAATATCTAAATACCTATTTTAGGTGATTGTAATAATACATGCTATGAAAGAGTATGTTCTAAATATTCAAAATATGTGAATATGTTAAATATCTATTATCCAGTAATTGGATACAAACCACTACTAAGTTGTTGAATTGGTTTTCTGTCTTTTTAAGCTAATAATTTTCATTATTTTGTTGTTATACAATAATAATTATTTTCATAATCACAAATATATAAAAGGTTAAAATAAAATTGTCTGTTATCCCACCATCAGACATACTTACTCCTAGCATTATTATTCTTACATATTATAGTTTCAACATAAATATGATCAAAGCATATTTATGTTTTTATTAATTGCTTTTCTATGTTACTCAATATTATTGGATATAATTTTATAGAGCCACATATCCTACATTACATACCTTAAATTACTTACCTAATCTACTATAGATTTTTCACTATTTTGCTGTTGTGAATGATGGAACTCTGCATTCATTTATTATTTTCTTTGGATTCATTATTAGAAATCGAACTACTTTGTCAGGACAAAATGATATTTAAAAATTTTTAAGTCTCCAAATCCACGTAGCCAAATTGTTTGCTACAGCAGAGGTACCAGTGTAAGAGATATCTTACAAATGCATGTTGTTTTTAAATGTTGTGCTTAATGTTGTTCATGAAAAGTCTTATGTTAAAGGAGAGTCAAAGAGTTGGTTTGCATTCCTCTGCTTATATATACAGTACACTATAGAAAAAGAGAAGAATAAAATGAATTTTGCAAGGGTGTTACAAAATTTGGAACAAGAGTTTGAAAGATGCTAATAAAGAACATTGGCTACTTAGCACTGCACTTATTAAGTTTATAAGGTATAGTCTCATTTGAAAGAAAATGAAGTGGTATAAAATGACAAACTGATAATGCAAATTGTGAGATACACTTATTTAAAAAGAACTAAGACTTTCCTATTTTCAGTAAAATACATCCAAAATGTACATATTTTAATTGAAAATTTTTGAAATATTAAGGGAACAGTGTCATTAGATTTCTCTAATTTGTTTGACTATTAAAGTGCTTTTGATAGGTGTCTTACACCATCAAAATATTTTATACTGTTGTGCATAGAAACTTTTAATTTTATGAGATACGTATACATATTGGTAACCACCTTTCAGTTACTCAGGGTGAAATTCAAGACTTCTCTCTATGACTCTACATATTCAGTAGAATTAAATTCTTCATTTATGTTTGGAAAATAAGGGAAGGATTAAGGTTAACTATTTGGAAGAAAAGTAATAAATCCGGTCTTAAGAACCTGACTGTAAGGTAAACTATTAAAATACTTCAAGATAAGAAAGATTAAAAATACTAATAATAATGAGTGCTCATCTATTTCAAGCTTCAAGGGGGAAAAAACTAAAACTGGGACTGAATGACTAGAACACAAGAGTTTGATTATCTTCACTCAGCCACACTGTTTGTCAATTCATGAGCTATGCCCAGTGAAGGAACAATGAAGAATTAATTCTGACTTTTCAGAGGTTTGATTGGGGTTGCCAAGAAATTGACCAGAAATGCCAGTGCTCTTCACTATACATGAACAATGAGTTTCACAGTAGTTATGTGCTACAAATTGTGGAAAAACATATTTTTACCTTCAGAAGAAGAAAGTATTTTTCACCTAGAATAAGCATTACATTTATTTTCCATGCTTTTTTTGATGATAATATAGAGAAAGATAGAAATAATGCCATATGTACTAAAATCTACCAGAAAAAAAAAAGTTAGGCGTGAATGATGCAGGGCTGTAAAATATATAGTGAAGTCTAGTCATCATTGATTTAATAAATACCACCACCTTTTGCAGTTTTGAGAATGTTTTCATCCAATTACATTCACATATTAATACATTAAAAGTTATCCATTATCATTTTAAATAAAGGTCTACAATACATTATTTTAGTTCTATTCATTGCTTAGAAATAATATTGCTATGGTGGTAAATTAACTGTGAAAGGGAGTTGAGTTTTCAAAGCTATAATATAATGGTACATTACCAGTAATACCAGTAATTTTTAGTTTAATCACTTGCAATACTTCAGGTGTATGCCTTAGTTTGCATGAGCTTAAACTGCGAAATTGCTCTTTAGCACTATAATCATAAACAATTCTCTATAAAATCAACCTAGAAAAATTTTATTAGATTCACTTGAATTTTTAAGCAAAATTCAAATAGTTTCTCCATGATCATTCAATATTTCTGGAAAAATACAAAAGGATTAATAATTTGAACTATTAAATTCCAATATCTGAGAAAAACCTAAGGTGTTTGAAATGCAGTTATTAAGGATGCATTTTGCATAATTTGCATTATTAGGAAATATTTTTGCTCTAAACAATATTTATATTATTAATTAGAATAAGCCTTATGATTACATTTTAGTTATGTTGTAGATGCATTTTTTCCCAAATATATGAAAAACAAATAAATGACTACTACAAAGAAATGGAAATGATATTTTTAAAATAATGTTTAAATAGCTCTTTTAAAGATACAATGACACTTGAAACTTAGAAGTTCCAAAATTAGGAAGGCCATGATTTTCATTCACACTTCCATGTCTTCCCAAGATACTCTCAGATTTAAAACAAACAAAAACATTCGTTTTTGTAACATGATTAAGTTTGGTCAATATAAATTGAAACATAAATCTGACTTTTAAAGATCTCACTAATGTTCTAAATTTGAATTTATACTCCTACTAACCAAATTATCTTCTGATTTATAATTATAGGATTTAAAATTTGATATATTATTGTGACTTTTTTAATCTGTCCCTGAATTATAGTGATTTATGAATAGCTGCGCTAAATGTTCATTTGCTTATACATTGGTTAATTTATTTATTCAGCCAAATGCCTCTCAGGTACCAGGCATGGTTCTAGGCACTAAGACTTAAGTATTTAAAAAAGACAAGGTCTGTACTGACATGAAACTTAGATTCTAATTCTGGTTAGTGCTTTAATGCTTTTCACTTTAATGCTTTTCAACCTAAATAAGTCAATTTATAACAAATTCACTTTATGCTCATGAATCAAAAAGTCCACATTCTGAGATAATTTTATTTGTAAATGAACAATTACAGACTATTACAAACAAATACAAACAAAATTTCTGTAAATTTACAAGTTAGTAAATCATTTCACTTAACTGGAGTTTATCAGATTACAGAGCCTGGGGATATTAGAAGACACCAAAATAGCATTGATACAATCAACATCTGTATTTAAGTCAGCATCCTAATTTCACTTGCTATGGAAAAAAAATGTGTAACAACATATAAATATTGGATGAAAATGTTGGAATGCTTTAAAAATCTGGAGAATTTCTAGTGTTTACAGGGAACTGCAAGTCTACACTGTAATATCTTTACAGTGTAATAAGAAATTGAAGTGTCTTGTGACTATGCTACACTGAAACATGTTTAATTTCTCTACTGTAAATGGCCTTTTCATTGTGAAGTACAGGTTTACTTCTTTAGAATACTAATTTTAATATGTCATATTCGCACTTTCAGGTTTTGGGTTACATTTTAAGTTTGGTGGAAAACATTTACATTGAAAAGTAGGATAATTTGATGGAGGAATTTTGTTCTTTATTTTGGGGTTTGAGGGCCTTCAGCCCACTGTGTACAATATAGAGGAACAAAACTGAGTCTCTGAAAGGATGTGACCAGGCTGTGTGATGCCTGTGGCTTACTGGGCAAATTCATAAACGGAAATCAAAAGAAGCATGGAGGGATGGTTTCCTTGTCTTTAAAAGAGGCAAAAAATATTTGCTTCTGCACCAAACTTTTATTGTAAGGATCGAATAAGATATTGACACCATGTTCCAAAAATTATACTCAGTTAAAAAAACTCTAACTGATATTATTCCAGTTTTTTGCTATTGTCTGCTCATCAAAATTATTATAATTTATGTACATGTATTTAAGGAAAGAAAAAAATGCTTCTCATCAAGATTTGAATTATACACTTAAACTACTTCTTTATTTTCGAAGTGCTATTTGCTTATTTTGGAGCTCGGAGCAAATGATAAGTTTCTCTTAATTACTGGTCACTCATATTACACAACGGACACTGTGAGTGGCTTCCTAATGACTCAAAGCATAATGAACCCTGTAGGGACAGAAAACCTTCTAGGCTTCAGAAGTAATATATCAGATATGACAGAGACCCTTTAATGAGAGTCATAAATTTTAACTGTCTAAACCAGAAACAAACGTTTTAGCACTTCCTCTGTGGATGAACCCAAGTACAGATCATTCATTGAGTTCTGTGGTCTGCAATGACAACTGTGAGAAATTAACAAGGAAGTGGAGCCCTTTCCTTTAATAATACCAAATGATTAAGAGGACCTAAAAAAAATCAATTGACTAATCAATAGTGTGTAACTGCTTGAAGCATTTTCCCCATGCTAATCAACCATTAAGTTGTTTAAACTAAATACCTCCATTTTCTCCAATTACTGAACTGATTTACAAGACATGGTCAAGGGTGTCAGAGTCTACTGGAGCCAGATTCCAGAGTTTTCGTTATTGGAGGAGACAGAAAATAATTTTTAAGTGATCCTCTCTCACTACACAGTCTAAAGACTCTTAAAAGGGAAGATGTGATAGAAGATATTCTGCCAGTTCCAGACATTGGTGAATTAATGTGTTACTCTCAAGTTCTAAACATGTATATTTGTTTGAGAATATGGGTAGGAAGTTATTTGAATTCAGGAGTAATAGAGGTCAAAATAACTAAAGAAAACATCTATACAATATATACAGGCAGGCCTTTAAATTTGTTTTTCAATTTCAGCCATGATGAGCAGCATGTAGCAAACAAGACCCCAAATTCAAAACAACAAAAAGTATTCTAACATGTGAAGTGACATATTATTACCTACCTGTATATTGCCAGCAACTCTAGTATCAAAACCACTTGTAAACTTTTAAGTTAAATGACACTGTGGGGGAAGAACAACACTAAAAAATAACTTTAAACAAGGGGAAAAAAACTTTTTTATTGATATGTTTTACTTTGCTGGCAGACCAGAGCAAAGGTTTTGTGAACATTTAAAAGATGAAAAAGGTGAAGAATCCCAGAAGCGGTTTATCTTGAAGCGAGATAACTCTAGTATTGATAAAGAAGACAATCAGGTTGGTTCTCAAGTTTGAGAGTGGCTGACATTGTTGTTTTTGAAGGTGGGCTGACTGATGTTCATGTCGTCCCTCTGTTGTCCCTGCCTTCCCTCCAATCCTCCCCTGCCTCTGATACCACTGTCCTATCTCCAGCCTCCTTCTCCTCCTTGCCTCCCCCTTTGGCATTCAATGGGTAGCAAAAAAAAATATGTCCTGGTTGCTTTAGCAATGGCTCTGTGTTGGGCTGCATGGGTGGTGCTTGGCGCAGTTTCCGCTGCATGTCTGGGAGGGTCGGGATGCCACAGGCTCCGAGCTGTGGAGAAAAGCTTTGTCAGTCGCATATCCAGATGTCTGTGTAACTATGGCAGTCGTTCCACTCCCTACAGCTTTGTCCTTCAGTTGTGCACAAATTGAGCTGGATTATCAATACGGACCGATGATCAACCGGTGTAGCTGTAAAGAACAAACCTTGTTATGGTGAGGACAGGTGGATTTTGCAACTATCCTAAAATAAGTCTTCAGAGAAAAGAATTGAGTTCATGTTTTAGTCTTTTATCCCCTCTCCTTCCCATGTTTTATGGTCCATGTAAATTGTCTGCTTGTTTTGCATGAAGTGTAGCAGAACTTTATCCTTGTGTATTTTGCTTGTGACAAAACATTATGTTGTTCTAGAGTAGCCTTATTTGTGGTACCCGGACAGGAGCAAAGAGACCTTACTAAATCTCTTCTTTAGATTGGGGGGTTATGGGATCCAGGGTGATTAGAAGAAAGCTAAGTAAATGGCAAAAAAAAAAAAATTCCACAAAATTTTAAATGATGATAACAATAGAAAGTCATATAAATGCCATTACAATTATACTTTGTGTCTCTGACAATCAAAATAGACTTTTTTTGAAAATGACTTTGCTTTAGAATTCTTAAAGGTAAGACAATATGCATCTCAAGTTATCATTTTAATCACTCTCAGTGAGTCATTCAGCCAGTATGTGCATCTCTGACGCACTTTTTAAAAACTTGTTCATCATTTGTATCTCGTTTCCTCCCACTGCCACCAAGCTACACCATGGCTCCTGTTGACTATGAAACATGTGCCTGTGTCATGTTTAGTGGGTGTCTGTTGAATGGATGGATGAATGTGGTTAGTGCAGAGCAGTTTGTGAGGAATGGAAAGAATAGATGGAAGGAGACTTAAGATGCAGGAGGTAGTCAGAAAATAGGATAAAGAGCAGTCCTCATGCTGGGTTCTTTGAAGCATTACTTTAGAGTTCTTGGTATTGACTCTTGTCAACAAACAGGTTTTTAAAATTTAGCCTGTAAACCTGAGGTCATTCATTCTATGCTAAATGCAATTCATGGGATCAGTCACTGAATGAATTACACAAATTAGAAGATGAAGAAATAATGTCCACATCTTCCTTTCTGTTAATTACTTTCTTTGCTCACTTGCTTTTTCTCCAGTCCCCAAGCTTTCAAAATGATTTCTTCCCTCAGCTACCTTGAACTAGCCACTTCCTCTTTTTTCACCGGCATTCTGCCTCCTTCTGAGGAGTCAGAACCACACAGGTAAGCAAGACAGACAGAGTCCATCAGTGATGAGCCATCACGTATGTGAATTGGCTGAATACCTGAGGCACAGTGAGGTGCACTCGTTTTGGAAACACCTGTGCTACTTGCATCCAGTGAGGAACCAACCAGCAGCAGTAAACACCTCTCACCATTGCATGTCATGCACACACATGGTACATGCACCCAACACAGCCTCCTCAGGAAACAGAGAGAATGAGATTTTTCAGGCTCCATTTGTTTAAGTGAACATTTATTATTCTTAGCTGACAGTTGCTTAACCACAGATTTCTAACAACGCAACTTGGATAACCCTCCTGATTTCTTTTTTCTGTTCAGCAAAACAGAATGCATCCATTTAGAGATGACAGACGAAGTAAATCAATTGAAGAGAGAGAAGAGGAATATCAGAGAGTGAGGGAGAGAATATTTGCACACGATGTGAGTAGTTGTTTTAATTGCCTCTTTAGTGCGCTCCTTCCAACAGCAGTAAGGCTTCCTCATTCCCCAGACAGCGAGGTGGCAGGGAATAAAAAGGCTGGAGCCAGAGAACAAATCAAACTGAAGAAAACTAGAGGTGATTTTGGAAGAGGATCTGGTTCAGGGAAGTGATAGAAACCTAGCCAAGGGTTTGGGTGTGTTCTTAGGATATGACTGGTGGGGGCATGTAGAGAGGTATGATTTTGGTCAGTGATACAGACCTTAAATACAGAAAGTGTTTGTCATATTTGAAGAAATGCCTTCACCTCCACATTAGCCAGCAGATTACCTACCTAGTGTTGTTTTCTTTTTAATAACAACATTGTACAGGGTAAAGAATTACAAAGAAGAGAGAATCTGTTTATCTCACACACACATCCATATACAACGAGTATTTTCTGGGTTGTTAGCAAATATGGACATTTCATTATACTAAAGTTAGATTATTTTTCTCCTCAATTTCAAATCAAATCTGTGAAGAGTTTGTCAAGGGAATAATCATAAAACAAATCCGAACAACAAAAATAATGGTTGGAATTTTTTATCTTTACCCACTATGGTCAAGATAAAATGCAATTAATTAAACATTAAAAGGTAAAAAAAAGTAGAGGCTGGATTTAAATGCAAGGAAAAGGGCAAGCAACTGCCATAGCGTTTTCATTCCATGCAATCATTTAGCAGCCTCCTCAAATGATGTGGGTTCTTCCCCCTGCGTAAGTAGAGGTGTGAGCTCCTTTGTAAGACTCCGTGGCCAACATGGCAAGCTTTGCTGAGTCTAGTGGAATATCTGATCTCCTGCTGTGATCTGCTTCTGGAGACAACACAAAGCCAGCCCAGAGGAGTAGGCTTCAGTGCTTAGCTTGGAGGAAGACTGCTGTCCTGAAAAGTTTCAGGCCAAAGCCAGTTTCTCTGATCTTCCAGCTGGTCTGGTTCCATTAATATGAAAGTGCAGGGGAGATTCAACCTCCTCCACCACTGCACTTCTTTCACGTTTATATCCCGCCCCCTACAACCCCCGCCACCTTTCTTGAACACACTGAAATAGAATTTTGAAGATTGGATGATCCAGCTAACAGCTCTGAAATTAGAAGAGTGTGAGAGAGAGGGAGATGGAAGTTACCATAGTTGGAGGTCTGGATGCAATTTTAGGAGACTCTGCATATGTGTAGGCTACTTAGAAATTTATTATGGTCAGAATTTTAGATAATGCAAAATACAGCCTGACATATGGTGGGCCTTTAATTGTGTTTGGTGGATACAAGAATGAAGTGATGAGATGATCTATTCCAGTCATAATAAGGATGCCTACAGTGGCCTGGAAAGTAGCATTTTCCTGTCTGAAGACCTTCATAGAGCTTCATAGAGATAATTTTTTTGAAAGTTAATTCATTTTTTGTTCTTATTCTCTCTCTCTTGCTCTCTCTCTCTCTCTCTCAAACACACACACACACACACACACACATATTTTCTCTCACACTCTGGTCCTGGCAGGTCAAGTAATGTATGAATGAGTTATGTTGAAAAGAAAATACAAATCACACATAAAATGCACATGCAATATTATGCTGTTTTTAAAGTTGTGTCACATTGTTAGACACTTGACAGCTAGGTGACAAGTCTGTCACTAATGCCTGTCTGTAATGAAGATGACACCTGTCCTGCTTATTTCATTTGCCAATTCTCATGTACAAAGAGAGGTCACTGGGAGACAGGGTCTGCATGACTTTCTCTATACATTGCATTCCCTTACAACCTTGTTAACGAGATTAACAGCTGGGGATCTGGGTTAAACATTTTAGGCAAGTGTTGCTATTTGAAGCATCTATGCCCACATGCTGTATCAACAGTTTTTAAAAAATAAAAGCACATTTAAATGTGAGAAATCTTAAATGTCAAGCTATTGCCATAGCTTTTTAAATCCATGAAATCATTTGGCAGCCTTCTTTAAAATGCTGTGGCTTCTTCTCTCTGTAGGAATAGAGGTGTGAGCCCCTTTGGTAGCCTCTCTAGTGGCCAGCTCTTCCGACTTTACTAATTTGAGTGGAGGACCAGCCTGTTTCTAGCATGCTTTTTAACTTGATATCCTAGGGCAGCGTTTTAAATTGGCGTCAGGTACCCAGACTATACTCACAGAAGGGCTTGAAGGATTAACTGAAGTCCCAGACATCATTTGCAAATCATGTTCGTGAACACGTGTGCATTTTTTAAAGAAATGGTCCCTATTGTATATCATATTCTTACAAGTTTCCATAACCGTTAAAAGGCTAAGACCCTTTCCCTTAGAGGGCAAGAAACACCTAGTGTCTTTCTCTATCTGTATAGCTCTGCTAGAGATATGCAATCATACCACTGGTATTTTCTATGTGTTAGCTATTTGTTGCCTTATAACAAAAAATTCCAAAATTTGGCAGCTGAAAACAAACACTAATCATCTCACAATTTCTGTGGGTCAGGAGTCTGGGAGTAGCTTAACTGGGTGATTCTAGCTCAGAGTCTTACATGAGGTTGCAGTTAAGCTGTCAACTGGGGCTGCAGTCATCTGAAGGCTTGATCAAGTGGTTATCTGCTTTCAAACTCTCTTACATGATTATTGGAAGGCCTCAATTCTTCACTGGCTATAGGCTGGAGATCTCAGTTCCTTACAATGTAGGCTTCTATAGGCTGTTTGGTGTCTTCATGACATGGCAACTAACTTCCCCTGAAGAAAGTGATTTAAGGGAGAAAGAGAGAGAAAGCCCAAGATGGAAGAAGCCACAGTCTTTTATAACCTAATCTTGGATATGATATATCTTCCCAGCTATATTGTCTTGGACACTCAGATCAACATTGGAACAATGTGGAAAGTACCACACAAGGTTGTGAATATCAAAAGGCAGGGATCATTGGGGGTGACCCTGTATAAAGAGGCTATTACTGTATCCTCTATTGACACAAACATAAAGGCAGCACACTTTAGGGGACCTTCATCTAGTACTTCCAGATCCCCAAATGATCATTACTAGTGCCCATACGGCTGAGGCACAAGATCATTCTTTCATAAGATGATAATTACAGTATATTAAATCAATTAGAGAACAAATGCAAAGAATCCAGCATAAGGAAACTGTGTTACAGAACTCTAATCTTTTTCATAGCTGGTCTTTAGTTTAGTTTCTTCATAATTTGAAAACTGAGCTAACAAAGCGGCTTTCCTTGGCAATTATTATTTAAGCAGTGGAGTGATTTAAATAGGTTCAAATATTGCTTAAGTGTATTTTTTTGCTACTTGAAGTAAAAGTAGAAAGTTCAGAAATACTTCCTGGTATTTACAATTTAGCAAAAGTCAAATTTATTTTAAAATCAGAAACATTCTTGAATATTTTCCAAATATATCTTGGGGTCTAAGGTGTCTGTGTGTGTGTGTGTGTGTGTGTGAAAGAGACAGAGTGTGTGTGTGTATGTGTTTGTGTGTGCTTTTGTATACAGGCACATAAAATATGTGATTTGCTTTGGGGATTTTCCAGAAAAAAATTCAAATCCACTTTGAGAATTTTGACATTTTGAGATAAGACAAATTTCTTCATTATTTGAGAACTAAATAGTTGTAAGTCAAAACAACAATTTAGAATTTAGTACCTAAATAATAAATGTATTTTTTGTAGTCAATATATTTGAAATGTAGTTCTTTTTTCCTTTGGCAAAACTTTATATTTAGGCTTATTTTATGGTTAATTCTATGCAATGTAACTGACTTTGGGAAGGTTAAATTGATAAAGCAATATACTTGAGAAGGTATGTTTTGCCTGGAGGCTAATTTCTGAAGGATATTTGTGTATAAATAGAGATTCAGTGAAGAGTTCATCTGTGGTCCTCCTAACATGTGCTGGGACTCCTCTTCAGTGGGGATGGGTGATAAGGGCATGTGGTGCCACCAGAGCTGAGGGTGGGATGTGGGAGAGAACTCTATAACCCATTAAGCAAAATCATTTTTCTTCTTTTGAAAAGAAGCAAGCCTTTTATATCCGAGAATGCATATAAGTGACAGCTTTGAATGTTGCACTTAATTACTGTGACAATTTTATCTTTCTATGCTATTAAAATTTGCAAGTTATTAATACTACTTTTTTAAAAAAAAAGTTTATTTTCATCAGCTAGTGAATCACAGCCCATAACTGTATCTATCTTATTTATGAAAATGTAGTTGAGGGGATAATGAGATAATTTTTTAGGAACTTTCCAAAGAAAACAGAAAAATACTTGAGATATTATTGGGTAAGTTATTTTTTTTTTAATTTTTTTGAGACAAGTTCCCTGTCACCTAGGTTGGAGTACAGTGGCATGATCTCTGCTCACTGCATCCTCTAGCTCCTGGGCTCAAGTGATTCTCCCCCCTACTCTACCAATAGCTGGAAACACAGGTGTGCACCACCATGCCCCGCTAATTTTTGTATTTTTTGTAAAGACAGGGTTTCACCATGTTGCCCAGGCTGGTCTTGAACCCCTGAGCTCAGGCGATCTGCCTGCCTTGGCCTCCCAAAGTGCTGGGATTACAAGTGTGAGCCACCACTTTGGCATGGGCAAGGTATCTTTGACTTGCTTGTGTCTTACTTTTTAATACAGAGTTTGGGGTTCTTAACTTTCCCCCAAATGCTATTAGATTGAGTCGAAAGAGGTCACTATGTCCTTAATTAATTCCTTCAGACAAATAGAGTCTCAATAATTCCAATAACCAGACAAAACATTATAAACACAATCAACCACTTTCCAACTATGAGAGCTGAGAAGTAGCAAAGTATGAACTCATAATGTATATCTAAGCTAACCTCGCTTTCTTTTACATACCTTACTTGACTCCAGCCAATAGTAAAACCAAATTAAAGGAAATAAAAGAAGTTAGGACATTTAGTGTTCTGTAAAGAGCCCTTCATAGGCATATCAATGGCACATCATTTATGCTTGTTTCCCTTTCATTTATAAATGTCAAGTTTTTTTAAAAAGCTATTTTCTGAAAAGCTTTATCTTTTAATTGTCTCTTTTTGCTTTTTCTTAAATGAGGTTTTTGCATACTTGAAATTCAGGATGCATGTTAAGTGCAGCAAGGTTAAAGCATAAACGATTCTAGAGACACCTTCACTGAAATGCTCATAAAACTGAGAGAAACACCTGTCTAAATCTAGCCCGTTGGCTTAGTGGAAGGAAATTATTTCTCTAACAAAATGAACATAGAAACCAATATTCTGCTTGCCTCTCAGAAGTGGTTACATTAGCAGGATCTTTTAAGTCAATAATTGGTTATTAAAAGATTATTATTACTTCTTTAGTTTTATTTTATCTTAAAATTGACCTGTTAAGTCTCTATTTATTCCTGTAACAAGTCATTTATTCATCATTTGGAAAATCTACGTATATAGCAGGATGTGTATTTATTTATGTTTAGAAACTTAAGTACTTTGGAAATGGTTTTGTGTTACTTTCTAAATACAGTCACCCCCTATTATAGGACCACAGCACCATATCTTGTCTAGACTTCTCTTTTCTATTTGTTTAAATTTAATTTGATCCACCTTTCCTCAGCACGTAATGGTAATGGAATTTTGTCCTCCCTACATTGTGCATAAACACAAGATAGAAGAGAAATGAATGCTCGGTGAATAGAAGCTAAGAAGAAAGTCATTGATTTTCTATGTGAAAAACTGGCATATATTAGATGGAGCTTGATTTTTTTTTTTAATTAGCGTATTTTCATCCTCACTTGTCTTCTGGCCTTCCCCTCTTACTTAAGATTAATAATTGATGGTATTTCTTCAATTTTGAGAGTCTTTCAGTCAATCTCTTTATTTCATGAGAGTTTATCATCACCAGGTAATAATTTCAGGATTGTGGCTTTATGGCTCTCCCATTCTTAACGTGGATCGCATGGAGTCTGCACGCTCTGCTTTGATTTGAACCCTTTCCCTTGGCTTCTGTTGTTTGGTGGCTGCAGCTCTGCAGCTCCAGAAGAAACCACTAGCTCAGAATCCGACGGCCACACGTTTCTCCAGCTGTTTCATTCACATTTCTCTTCTTCTGACCTCCATGCCGAACAGACTAAATCTAAAACCTGGAGACGTCCTGAAGGAAAAATACCCTATGCTGCATGAGAATTGTTTACTTTTCTAATCCTAACCTACCTTTTTCCTTTTTTATTTCTATCTTTTGTAACTATTTTTCTTAATTCTTTTCCCCTATGAGGGGAAAGTTAGTTTTAAAATCAGGCAAGTATTTGGGATCCCTCAGCATATCCAGAACTTCTGATCCAATGCCTTTTTTTTATTTTTCAGTCAGTTTGCTCCCAGGAAAGCCTTTTTGTGGAAAACAGGTAAAATAAAATTTACTTTTCCATGTCTTTAGAGGAACAACGTCTGTCATGTGTGTCTTGTGTATTCATAAATATATATCCCATATATGTGTGTGCTTGAATATATGTATTAGCAGATACATATATCTATGCGTACACACATATATCTTATTTAACACATCTAAAAATGATCTAATTTGGAAAAAAAAAATTTCTTTCAGTTAATTCCAAACAGAATTGTAAAACTTTTTCTTATTTAAAGTCTCAATTTCTGGTCCTTGCAAAGGTATACTTCCTATTACCTTCACCAGGCATTAAGAATAATAAATATGGAGACATCACAGGAACTTGCAGTTTCATTGGCTTATTTAGTAGTCTGCTAGAGGCATGCGTATATTTGGTATTATTGGCCACTTCCTGTGCCCCATAACAATATATAGCTATACAAGTAACAATTGGAATAATATTTTCAGTTTTTTTATTCTAAACAATCTATTTTTCTTCATAAAAGACTTGACCTTGAAAATCTTATCTAAACTGGCCTAGATTTAGCAGTGTACCTGGCATAGGAGTTAGTAGGGGGAGGTAGTTGTTGTAAAATAAATGGGTTATAAAATTTAAAGAAAATCTTGGCGATAAGAGCAAAAATTTTTCAAACTTAATATATACCCTTCAAAAATCATTCTAAATTGGCATATATATTAAAATGCCCCATTGATTTAATTGCGGATACTCAGGGCAAATTAAGGAATCCAAATTAACTGCACTAATCACATTTAAGAGGCATCAAAATGAGCAACTTGATTTGAAAATGTGGTATCTATAAATAAAGTGGTGCTTAATTTTATTTCAGGGGTTTGCTTAATGTGTATTCCTATACCATTGATTAAAATGAAGACTGTTTGATTAAATGCCAGTACTCAGAGAAATTTAAACTGGACATTAAAGATGATTGGCTTAAAAAATTCCATCATTCATATTTGCAGTTGGAAATCTTCAAGTAACGTGACTAAACCCCTTAATAGAATAACCTCTTCAGAAGAAGAGATAAAATTGAGAAACACATAAAAGGGATTCACAGAAAACTTCAAAGTCCATATATATTTAGACAAATATTCCCTATTTACAGTAAAATCAGTAATCCATAAGCATTGACATCTTGCAGGTGATTTCTAAAGGATTCCAAAAATACTCTATCTTTGCCAGAAAGATTAAGTGAGCATTCACAATTCAGATTCATGGGAAACCTTATTCTCTCGTCTTCTAGCCAATGATTTTCCCTATCTTCCTCCCTAATCTTATCCATTTACACTTGAGTGTCCCTTATATTATGTTGGATTATATCCAACATTACAATAATTGGTCACATATATATGTATTGCCTTCTCTTTAGGTTAACAGGTCTTGATGGTCCTGGAAACCAAAAATCTAAGTGACTTACCACCAAAAATAAATACATTTCTTGGATACGTGCCTCTGGAATGCCAATATTTCATTATGCCAAAATATGAAGAATAGTTTTAATATATTACTCTAAAAAATCACTACTAATGTATTTAATTAAATCTCTATTATACCTATATCAATCTCTTTTCTCCTCTTCTATTCCCTCTGCTTCCTCTTTCCTTCTTTTCTCCTTACCTAGCATTGGTGTCTTAATCCTAGGGTAGAGATCTTAATCCTATCCTACGGGCATTAATTTATTATGGCAAAATTCAACATCATATAAATAAAACTTTGTATGGAATTGATTTGTGCTGTAGTAGAGTACACATCCATGTAACACAAGGCATTTAGTACCCTTAGGTTTTATATCATAAAAATCATGTTTTTCATTTCCAGTAGGCTCTTGGAAGACAGTAACATATGCAATGAGACCTATAAGAAAAGACAGCTCTTTCGGTTGGTATGGTTTACTTTCTTAAACTGTGTTTTTTTCAGATTATGTGGTAGAATCAATGTTAAATATTAGTGTACTCGTGTAAAATATATCTGTTCATTTAAAAAAGTCTGGTTATCTCTTTGTAAAGCTTGTTACGTAGCTAGCGTGGAAGTCATATTGGGTAGTATGAGATATGAGACTGGAAATCTATCACTTCGTCTACAATTCGTTAGGGTTCTTCTGGTTTTCTGCTTTTTGGGGGCTAACTTTGGTAGCACACTGTTTTGATTTTCCCAAATTAACTTTAGTAAATTACACTGAGTTAAATTTTCACTGACAGATTGCAATTGTACATACATTCTCAACACTGGAAAATAAATCAATGATAGCCCTACTTGGGTAACTAATTTTTAATTTTATCTGTTATATTATTTCAAACAGTGTGTTTTCAAGGGTGAATTTTATTTCTGAAGAAAGATATGAGGTTCCTTCCAATTAAAATGAAATACTTAAATTAAAATCTGTGTAGGATAAGGGGATAGGATGATAATTTTTTTAAAGTTCTATACTAGACTAGAAGCTCTATGAAAGCAGAGGGACCATACCCATTTTCTCACTGCTCTATTCAATGTATATCTGACATCCATTGTAGAGAAAAGTGTACACAGTACTGTAAGTATACTCAGTATCCAATACATATATTTAATGTGTTAATGTGTTTATGAATGTTAGGATTTACCTCCGTTGCAGGAATTACTACAAGAACAACAACAAAACTGTTATCCACTTAAAAGAAAGAAAATACTAAGAAAATCAGATGAATTGAATGTTGAGAAAGTACATTTTCTGCAATAAGTCTGGACTTTAGAACTCATTATGAGTAAAATTAATTTGTTATCTTACACTTTGATTGAAACAAAAAACAGAAGCTTCTTTTTGGACTTCTTTCACTTTTCTAGATTGAACTATTAAGTTTATTATGAAGTCTTCCTTATGTATTATTAGACAATTAATTTTCTTTTCCACACTTGAAGATTTAAGAAAATAACTTTGCACTTCTTTTGAAAACTCAGAGAAAAGCTAAAATTTACCATTAGTCCTGCGCTCACACACTGTGACCTAGTTTGTTTAGGCTGATATAGATAAAACATGGGTTCTTGTCCCCTAAAGGCCAGTTAGTTTTACATAATCCCAAATCTGTCCCCAAGCCAGAGCTACCATATACTCAGGTTAGCCATCTCAAATATGGATTTCATCACCCACCCAAATCACCAAGCACAGAAACTCAGAAGGGTAACTTAGCACAAAACCATTCACACAATTGTAAAAGCAATTCAAGATGTAGATCATCCCTAGCCCGTGCAAAAAAGATGCATTTAGACATAAAGGAAAATAAATATTTTCAGTTATGTTAATCAGCACAGAAGCAGAGCTTAAAATATATGCCTTTGTAACTACCTTGGAATGAAATTCTAGTTACTTACAAGAGGGCCCAGCTCCAATGACAGATATCTCATTACTATCGTCTTCCTGGATTCCAGTAGATGATTCCAGTAGGAGAGTAACCTGTGCAAAAAAAAAAAATAATACATATAGACATAAAGGAAAATAAATATTTTCAATTATGTTAATCAGCACAGAAACAGAGCTTAAAATATATGCTTTACAACTACCTTGGAATGAAATTCTAGTTACTTACAAGAGGGCCAGCTCCAATGACCAGATATCCCATTACTATCATCTTCCTGGATTCCAGTAGGGGAGGACCAAGACGGGGCTTAGGAGAGAAGGGAAGACACCTGTGCATGTGGTTTTCTACAATGCCTATGATCCCACACCCAAACAGATTTGGAATTCAATACTGGACCGCACTTCAACACTGTTAAGATGATAGTGCAACATAAAATAGAGGAGTACAAAATATATTTTAATGTATAAATACCTAGGAATCATAAATTAGAGTTACACATTATTTTTCAATCTCATTAATGCTAACTCCCTAAAGCAGCAACTTAAATTTTCTTTTTTAAATGTACAGATTATGGTTTAGGACAGTGATCTGAGCTAGTGAGGTAGAGGTAGAGAAGTTAAAGAAATCTTAGGTTGCCTTATTGAGCAGGTGATGTGACATAAGTCTAAAGGAACTTCTTACAGCTCTAAAAATAGCTCTACCAGGGAGAAGGGTGTAGACTACAACACACTAAATTGCACCCAGAAATAGTGGTGGCCACCTTCTTTACCTAAAAGGCACAGTCACACTGGCGTTTACAGAAAGTCTGGATTCCTGCCATGGAGGTGCAGAGTTCATGGCTAAAGAGATTATTGAAGCAGAATTAGTAATGGGAACAAGGGATCACCCCCATATGGAGAGCATCCATCTCATGCATCCTGTACTCTGAGGCTAAGCACCACTCCCAAATCATCAAGCCAATGTTTTTCTATAATAAATATTTCAAATTAGCTGCAAATGAGATTATTGTCATATTTCTGGTGCATTCACAGTTGCTAAACAATGATTTTGCTAGACTTTGTAAAACATAGTTTAACATACTCATGATTATATGGGATAAGAATGAAGTTGAATTTGGAGATTTAAAGAGAAGACAATCAGAAATGGAATAGCAAGCCCTTGAAAAGGCTATTTATTTCTCCGCTCTATCTCCCAAGGCTTTCTTGAATGTCAAAGGAGTTTAAGAGGTAAAGCCACCTGGTCATTGGTGAAGGTCTGGCATTCATACCTACAACTTGGTTTTCATCAAGTGGTTCTTATTTCTAAAACCAGCCATCCGTGTGGTACTGAGAACAGAGAGAATGTAAAATATTAATAGAGGATGGAGGGCACTGAGTATTTTCATCTAATCTTTCACTCGAAAGTGCTTTTTGTTTTGTGAATATTCTGTACCCCTTCCTCCCTTTGCTTTACAAAGTTCCTGTCACAAATCAGTTATTTCATTTTTATTTCTTGGATCCATTTATCTTCTTATGTTTGGCTGAAATAAAAGAAAAAGTTTAGGAGTAAAGTTAAAGCAACACTTAAAATTTTCTTTGTACTGTCTGTACAATTTTGTCGGTGAGTATTTCAATCACATAGTGCACTTCAAACATCTCAACAGTACATTATTGTCTTTAAAATATTTTTCAATGAAGCTACCAATCACATCTGTGAGATTTGAATCAAGGCTTAAATATGTCTCATTGTTAATATGAGTTAGGTGTTATATTTACTGACCAAGATTTATATTCCCTTTACTTATTTATAATCCATTAAAACCTTAAGGTATTTTACTGATGCATTATTTTTATCTTCAGAAAAAGCTTTGAATTTATTAACAAAGTTATGCTTTAGACAGATTGGAAACCAATGAAAATGCAAATTTCGTCAAATTTCTCTATAAAACACATGCAATTTTGCATATTTCTTAGAGATACTCTAGAGTCTTCAAACTTCACTTCTGGCTATTGGATCTCTTCCAATACATTTACTCTTTTTTCTATTTGAAGCTTGAACAAATGTGTTCTTTCACCTGAGGAGCTTTTTTTGTTATTTCCATTGTTCCCCTTGGAAAGTTTTGTGTCAGAGTATAGTGTTTACACTGTTGTTATTTTCAAAAGTTTTTCTACGTGAAAATAATTAAAGGGTTCTTTCCTCTGACCATGAAGGTTAAACTCAGTGGGCAAAATTCTTACCACAGGTTAATAGAGTAATTTCTGTGATTTCTATCCTATCTGTCAAAGCCTTGGTGATTTCAGATGTGTATCTCATAAAGCTGGAACATGAATTAACAGCTTCTCTGGATCTATGTGCATTTTTCCATTGACAATTATTTTGTGCTAAAGAGAGAGAAAAAGTCTTCTTTGGTGGGAGTTACTTTTAGAATCATTTAAGATCACAATTACTTCTGAACATTAATTAATTATTGATTTGAGTCAGGAGAAGTTATCCCCCTATTCTATTTGCAAGAGAAATTAACAATTACATTTTATGACATGTCTTTCTAGTTGTTTCTCCTTCACCGACAGAGGGATCATGTAACATTTCTAGGTTTGGTTTTTCTGTTTGTAACCTATGTGTTATATGTGATGTGTCATCTGTCTATACATCATCAAAGTATTTGTAACACTGGGAGGCAACTGGTTTAATGAAAAGGGTTGGCAGGAAGGGTCTTGTGTGGATCACCTGCCAAGAAAAGCCTTGCTCTGTGCCTACCGACACCATGCATGTTAGGTAATCCTGTCCCTGTGCATCTTTCTGGTGGTCGTACTCCAGGGGCAACAGAGATGGCTCAGGGAGAACATCTGGGAGTCGACAGAGCAGCTCAGAAAATGAACTCAAGTGGTCTGACCACCAAAGGGCCTGGAGCAGCACAGACTCCGACAGTTCCAACCGCAATCTAAAGCCCGCCATGACCAAGACGGCGAGTTTTGGGGGCATCACGGTGCTGACCAGGGGTGACAGCACTTCCAGTACTAGGAGTACCGGGAAGCTGTCCAAAGCAGGTAGTTAGTACTGAATGTGTTTATGTCCTGTGGTATTTTTTGGATTCTACCCAAGCCATATGGTCACCATTCCCTCTGACTTTCAGTTGACTGATAATGATGATATTAATCACAGGGATAGCTGGAAATCAGAAGGTACAATTTAAATAGGTTACTGCCTCTTTCCAGTTATGTGCCTAGGTCAAGTTACTAACCTCTCCAAGTTTCAGTTTTCTTATCTATAAAATGTAGGTTATATAATGTTATTCAAACACACCTCAGTAGACTTAGTGTTTATGTATTTAATTTAAGTACTTAAGTTAACTTATTTAAGTTTACTCATTTAAGTTTACTCAGTAAACGGAAGTTTAAATTGCATTATTTATATAAAAATGATTACCATGGCACCTGCATTACAGTAACTACCTAGCAAAAGTTTGCTGTTCCTTTTAAATTTAGTAATATGAATTATTCCTTAAAAACACGCCGTAGGATAATTATAATATTAATAGCTTTCGTTCTTGCATTGGAATGCTGTTAGTACGATCCTGGACCTGGTTTTTAACCATTCTGTGCCTCTGTTTTCTTCATCTGATAAATAGAAATAATAATAGTACCTATATTGTAGAAATATTATGAAGACTAAAAGAGTCAGTATACACAAAGCAACTTGAATAATGTCTGTCAAGTTATAAACCCCCAATAAACTCTAGTTCTTATTCATTTTTATTACTGCCATTTAATGTTTGCTCCCCTGCTTTGCAGATAAGACAGGTGAGTGTCAGAGAGGTTTAGAGTTTCCAAGTTACCAGGTGCTTGTATGTTTTTTTCCAAGTGAAGCAAATAACGATATTCTGAGGTAGGTAGTTCAAGTTGGCATGAACAGTCTTTGGAAGGTGAGTGATAATGAGAGATCTAGGAGAGCCATTAACTTGAAACAACTTTAAACTGATGGAAGCATACACCACGATGCTCACATGAGTCTGCAAAATGCCCTCATGGTCGGCCATTTCTAGCTCTTCTGTCTCCCAAAGATTATTCACTATTGTTTTTGATTATTTTCAAATGTTCACAATTAAAATACCTCCTAAAATCTCAGGAAGGTGACAAATGACCATTCAGTAGCACTCCATGAACTGAAGTTTGTGATTTTAGTATGTAATTATTTTTGCTTTGTTTTGGTTCTGCCTTAGAAAATCAAATTCCCTGACACTCTCTTGGTTTGGGTGGGGAGGTGGTTGGGAGTTGTGATTCTGTTGTATGCTCTGGGTGTCAGATTGTATGGGTGGAGAATTCAGGCTCCTGAAGTGACAGGTGAGTGGGAGGCCAAGGCAGGAGTGGGATGAAGAATGGAGAACCCCAGTTAGAGTTTAGACATGGGCTGCCCTGGACTGTGGATATTTTCCCAATCACCCTTTACACTGATGTTAGGGCCAAGGGGTTCCCCACCTCCATGCAAAATCTGGGTTCATTTGCTAATGGTTTAACATAATTAGGTTGTTGACAAATTCCTCCTAAAAATTATCTCATGTTTTCCTATATTGGGAGAAAATTAATAGCATTTAGTTACAGTCACTACATAATACACACACCCTGATTCTTGGAAAGATTCAGATGGGTTCACACTGCCTTTCTGCAATTTTTATTCACTAATTGGTGAGTTCTTGATTTCTTACTCTAATTAATTGCTCTCATATTCCACTATTGTAGCAACTGAAGTAAAGAAAATCCACTGTAGTACACTTGAGCTCTTGTAAACTAAGATAGGTTTAATAGTTTTAAATCTCCTTAAAATGTGAAAACCAAGTACTTTAAATGGTGCACTTAAAAATTCCAGCACACCAAAAGAGCTCTTAAGATTTTTAAATTAATAGTCATTCTTCATGCACCAACCCCCAATCACTTCCAAAGCAAAGCTCTTTGGAAACATTTAAAACACTTCAAAAATGTTAAAATGCCATGTTCTTTGAAGAATGATTAGAGATTGTAAGTGCTTCAGAATTTTTTTTCTTTTAATCTAAGTGTCTCCATTTGAAAGCTTGTCAAAGTGCAGGCATGGGAAGGGAATAAAAACTTAAAGAAGATCAAGGTAGGATGTCAAAACAAACTTACAGTTTCCCAAGATGGATTTATGAAGCAAAGCTGTCAGTCTGGCTGTCATGGAGCTTCAGAACAGCACAAGTTTTCAGTTTTTTACCTAATTGTTCACAGTGGAATTGCAAACTTTTTTATGACCTTTCAGAAACCAAGTCTGGAGTTGTGACATTTAAGTTACTCTTCTCCTCCTCTAATTACATAGATTCTAGCTTTAAATAGATAATAATGAGACTTTTTCCACATTGGAAACACATTTTCCTACGTTTTGGAAGGAAGCATATTACTGAAGTATGAATGTACAAGCACATTCTCTTGAGGCCTGGGCTGCCTACCAGATGCCCAACACACATTTCTGGAGGCAGATGATGCGATTGTATCCTCCTTACCGAAAGCACTTGAATGACACCTGTGCGGCAACCTCAGCTGTTTCTTGTTAATAGCAATGTGGTTGAGAAATAAGAGTATGACATCTGTTTCTTACCACATTGGCCTAGCTATACTGTCACTATTGTTCCCCCATCTTGATCTTCAAAGCAGGGTTTCTGAACTTTAGCTCCATCAGAATCACCCAAAGGATTGGTTAAATCCCAGATTGCAACACCCACCCCCAGAGTTTCTGAGCCCATAGGTCTGGGATGGGGCCTGAGAATTTGCATTTCTGACAAGTTCCCAGTTGATGCCAATGCTCCTTGCCTGGGAACCACACTTCAAAAACAACTGCTCTGGAGAAATAAAATGTACTTTTGTTTTGTTTTACTAATTTTAGGTGGTCTGGCTTGATGGTTTCTGGATGCAAGGCTATTATTCCTGCTATTGTCACATTCCTTGCCTACATCCTGGAGTGTTTTTTGATCCAATGCAAGACACCCCGTGTTTCTACCACTTCCTCTTCTTTGTCTTTATCTTCATTACTGCACTAACACATCGTGGATACTCTCTTCCTTCTTGTAATTTTGGAAGCTTTAGGTTATTCTACTGAACACTGACCCCCTGAATCTGGAAATATTTTCTTGAATTATATAATTCAGAAATAAAACCTTTATGATTTGTGGTCCTTGTAAAAGAAAAATTGCACCAGATGGTGCAGGCAAAAGAGAATGTATTCATTATTATTGCAACAGGGATCAAGACTATGATCTCTCTTTTTAGAGAGAGAACTGAGCTCCACTGAATCGAAAAGCAGGAGACTCTTCAAGCACTGGGGTGAGCTAGTGGCAAAATTTTGGAGGACATTATAGAGGAAATTGGGTGATGTGATTAGGCTCCATGTGCTTGCTAATTGGTGCTGTGGAAGTTAGGCTCCTATCCTCCCACAGAAATTGAGAGATAGGGGCTCTATTTTTCATGATGATTAGATTTCAAAGGGATGGCTCCCAGGTACCTAAGAAAGAGCTTCCTGGATTGTAAAAGTGGCAAGAGGCTAGGAGATTTACATCTCAAAGGAGCATAAATGTTCTAAGTATAGGGAGGTGAGGAGCCTCCAGTCTGGAAGAAACCAGTGAAAAGTTTGGTCAAGCTGAGGGGAACATTAAGGTCATCTTCCTTACCATTGCTCACCATTTAGTCTGGTACCTTATATTTTACAAAAGGGTATGTTGAGGTCTAAAGTAGTCACTTCCTGAAGAAAACACAGCTAGTAAGTGGCAGAACTAGAATTAAAACCCAGTATCCTTCCTCCTTGGGAAGTATCCTTCCTCCCTGGGAATGTTCCCTCTGCTCCAAGGGAATCTGCCTATGTCCTTCCCCTTCTGCCCTGTCCTTTCCTGGCTTTTCATTTTGTTTTGACTTGTGATCTCTTTTTCTATCTTTTGTCATGTTTCCCATTTTCTTTTTTCTGTTTTTCTCTTGAGGGTTCACCTGAGTCCCTCACCTAGCCACTTGGATGTCTTCTTTTTTCTCCTCCCTGTGGCTACCCCCTAGGGTTCAGCTTCAGTTTCTGAGCTTTCCACTGTGAGTAGCATGGAATTTTAATCTAGTATCTCCTAGAACTTGGCACAGGCTTGGTCAGGGCCCTGGCCCCCGTCTGTGCCTTGCTTAAATGATAAGAAGATGAACATGACCTACAGGCTTAGAGAGCCATCTGTAGAGTCAAGTTGCCTGGGTTTGAGCTTGGATTCTGCCACAAACTGAGCTTTGGGAAATTTAACATATCTGAAGATCAGTTCTCTTCTTCAAAATGAGGCTGCTGTAAAAGTTAGATTAGACAATTCTTATAGAGAAACTAGCACAGTGATTGTCACATATGCATACTGTATAAATATTTGTCATGGTTATCATTAAACCTCTGAAGAAAGGGAATCAGAAATACTTTTAACTCTCAGCCATTCTAAATCTTAAAAGTTCTCAAATATCAATTTCATTTTTTAAAAAATCTTTGAACACTTCCAGTCCCTTGCCTTTTACTAGCATTTGTGTTTAATCACAAACTTTAGCAACACCGGCTGTGTGTGGAATATGGCTCTCCCTGGCCTTGGTGATTGATGTTTACATGCTGGTCAAAGCCAATCAGAAGGGCCAGTTAGTAAATCCTGGCCATATGTTGATTGCTGAGCCATCCTTTTGAAGAGGTTTGACTTTATTTTCATCTTTGCATGTGCAGAGAATTTAAGCCAAATTTAGGTTTCCTTCCTTCCTTTAACCTGTGGAATCAAATCATTTACATTGTCTTCTCAGTTCTCCTATTGATGCTGCTTTTTTTCCCCTCAGGTAAGGGAAGGGTATAATGTTGTAAATCAGTGATTAATGGCCATCCTTCTAAAACCAAAATTAAATTACTCTTTGGATTGGATTGTGACACTTCAGTCTGTCTGCATCAACCCATACCTCCTAACACACACACTCATGCCATCACTGGCTTATAGCTCAAATCTGAGTTAGGACGTGCTCCCTTGGCCCCAACTCTTTTTCAGTGCCTAGCCCCTCAGTCTGGAGATGAGCTGAATCATGTTTGCATAACATTAAATACCTTGGTACAGGAGGTTTTGTTGTTGAATTGTTTACGTTGTTGCTGTTGACTCTAGTGTCAAATGTGTAACGTAGCATCAAATTATACACAGCAGGTCCATAAACACACACTACAGTCTGCATTGGGAATATGACCACAGAGTCATAATTTCAGTGATATAGTCTCAAAACTATTATTAGCATTTTCAATATTCTTTTTACATTTTTTATTTTTTCTCCCCATGCCTTATTCATAGCCCCATCAGCATTCTAAACCACTTAGATGGAGCATCCTGAATTGACATAAAACTATCACTATTAATAATCAAGTCATGGGGAAAGCAAGAGAAGATGCCCAACTGAGAACACTTGTGACAGGCCATGGTATATGCATATGTACAATTTCAAGTGGCAATGCGGGGTCGTGATTAAAGCTTGAGCTATAGATCAGTCTGCATAGACCAAATTCCAGCTCTGCCATTATCTAGCTATATCTAGCTGACCTGAATTACCTAACTTCCTTTTACTTCAGTTTTCCTATCTGTAGAGGCAGTATTAGTCATCATTTAAGTGTTTATTCAAGTGCTTACGCATACTAAGTTGTCAATAAATATTATCATTCTTCTAAAGATTATCATGCTCTCCAATTGCCCCTCTTCTCCGCACTTACATGTTATGTTCCTATCACTTATTTTAAAAGAACTCCAGTTTAAGGGCATATTGTAGAATCTTGAAAAGAGTGTTAGTGATGGATTATATATTTTGACTTTAATAATACATAAGAATGCATTTTTAATAACATAATCAATAGTGTAGGCTGATGATTTAATCAACCTCGTGTACTACATTCTTGCAACCTGTGATATTACACAAGCAATCTATTAGTTTGAATTTGCAGTAATATAAATTTTACTTAGTGTGTTTTCTCTTGGCTGCTCTGGTTAATACCTAGTACCCAGAAGAGCTGTGGTTAAGGGTACTGGGGTTGCTTGTCTCTTGCTGTAGTGAAATGCCAGTGAGTGCCCAATGGATATATTGGGATATGTTTCTATTTTTATCTATAAATGGTGGGACAGAAGAGATTGTTAGATTCACCTTAGGGGCTTCTGCACACTGTTCCTGTTACCTGTGTGTTTGAAAAATTCAGAATCCATAAACATCACGATTATTTTACTATTCTGTGTCATTTAAAGGATACTCAGTCATTATAAGGCCAAGCCCTCTTTGGTCCACCTTTTAGCTATATCGATAAGACTTCTTCAAATATGTAAAATTCAGTGCAGTACCATAAACACTTAAATATATTACATTAATAATAATAATAATAATAATGCCCACCATCTATTTGATTCCTTGCCTTTTTTTTTTTTTTTTTTTTTTGACGGAGTCTGACTCTGTCGCCCAGGCTGGAGTGCAGTGGTGCAATCTCGGCTCACTGCAACCTCCACCTCCCAGGTTCAAGTGATTCTCCTGCGTCAGCCTCCTGAGTAGCTGGGACTACAGGCACGTGCCACCACGCCTGGCTAATTTTTTGTATTTTTAGTAGAGATGGGGTTTCACCATGTTGGCCAGGCTGGTCTCAATCTCCTGACCTTGTGATCCACCTGCCTTGGCCTCCCAAAGTGCTGGGATTACAGGCGTGAACCACTGTGCCCAGCCCATCCTTTTTTTTTTTTTTTAATCCTTAATATCTAAAGTTTCAACTTTACACACAAAAATAATAACATTCAATGGTTTAAAGTTGCCTCTGGTCAGATGGTTAGAAAAAGTCAGTGTCCTGATTCATCTTTGTCTCCCTGACACTCAATCACATTCTGCTAAACCATGCCACTCCTTAAAAGGGATCCTATTTGGGCCGGGCGCGGTGGCTCACGCCTGTAATCCCAGCACTTTGGGAGGCCGAGGCGGGCGGATCACGAGGTCAGGAGATCGAGACCATCCTGGCTAACACGGTGAAACCCCGTCTCTACTAAAAATACAAAAAATTAGCCGGGCGTGGTAGCGGGCGCCTGTAGTCCCAGCTACTCGGGAGGCTGAGGCAGGAGAATGGCGTGAACCCGGGAGGCGGAGCTTGCAGTGAGCCGACATCGCGCCACTGCACTCCAGCCTGGGCGACAGAGCGAGACTCCGTCTCAAAAAAAAAAAAGGGATCCTATTTGATTTTGAAATGCGTTTGCTCGTATACACTATGATCCCAGGTCTTCTACTCACACATGAAGGTAAAAGATTATTTATGACTAGGCCCCTTCAGACTTCAGCTGTATAGGTGTCAGAGAAGCAGTACTTCAGAACCATGCACATGAACTTCACATCATAGGGCTCTTCCTTAAGCTGCAGTCTCTTTAACCACAATCCCTGTCATTTTATTCATATTTTTCAGCTTAGTAAGACATTTCCATGGTACTAACTACTTGGGGATATAGGAGGGAGTTTTCAGGTACTGAGTTCAGAGCTTTAGGGTACCCTTTACCAGTTTATCACCCTAGTAGTTTGTGAAAAGGCTGAGAGAAAGTTCTCATTCTTAATTCCTCTTTTCCCAGAAAATTGACACACTTGAAAAATAAGTAGCAAATATTTCAATAAAATATGAGGCCAAAATATGAGAGGGGCATTAGTTAATCTCATCCTACAGCATGTGTCTCAAAT
Source organism: Pan troglodytes (assembly GCF_028858775.2). Classification (NCBI taxonomy): domain Eukaryota; kingdom Metazoa; phylum Chordata; class Mammalia; order Primates; family Hominidae; genus Pan; species Pan troglodytes. The sequence continues at coordinate 39,748,371 of NC_086015.1, forward strand.
TCTTTAATGATGTGTAGCAGAAAAGTGAGCAATTAGACTCAAATTGGTGCTTTCTCTCATCTCTGTGTGTTGAATGATTTGTTGATCGTATCCCTATGCCAGGTTCGGAGTCTTCCAGCAGTGCAGGCTCCTCAGGATCGCTGTCCCGCACCCATCCACCTCTCCAGAGCACACCCCTAGTCTCAGGTGTGGCAGCTGGCTCTCCAGGCTGTGTGCCTTATCCAGAGAATGGAATAGGGGGCCAGGTTGCTCCCAGCAGCACCAGCTACATCCTCCTTCCACTTGAAGCTGCAACAGGCATCCCGCCTGGAAGCATCCTTCTTAATCCACACACAGGTGAGTTACTACCTGCTTTATCAGGGACACAAGGCTTTCAGATGTTTGTTCTTATGTTTGATCTTATGAATTTGCTAGCAAGTATTCTGAAAATTCCTGAACAGGAAAGCTAGTTGCATGAACTGTTATGAAGCATTTTTGTTTAGAAAGAGCAGATTTACAGCAGTATCTATAACTCTATATTTATATCTTCATATCAATATCTATATTGATGTATAGATATAGATATTTCCAGAAGCATCTACTTTTCTGTCTTTTTTCTTTTACTGTGGTGTCTGTCATGCATGCTTAAGAGCTAAGACGCGAGAAAATGGTGTGATGAGTTGGGATATACTAATTAAAACTTTGTGTTTGTCAATCTAAATCCCCAGTTAGCTTGTATTATGTCAAAAGTGTTTTTGCATCCAAGGATCTTTCTGGAATTGAAGTATCAGTTGAGACATACAGTGACCATTAACTCTAGAAGTTGCTTTTTAACCTTAGAATTTCAGCCAGCTCCTATGAAAGGAATAAGAAACAGCAGTGGCAAAGAGAATACAGAGAAAAAATTATTGTGTATTTTAGAAATGTCAGGCTTAGACTGATTTTGGTGGGGTTTAGAAAATTGTTCATTTTATGATTACGGTTTCTTCTGTGATGAATGGCCATTGGTTCTTTAATTTTGCATTTTTCTATTGGGTCAGTTGACTTCCACATTGATTTCAAAAGACTGAGGGCACTGAGATTCTGACGTCAGCCAATGAACTCAGGAACATCTGCCTATTTGCAGAGGAAACTTCTCAACCCGGGGCATTTTTGTCTCTGCCCCCAAGGCCATTCGGCAATATCTGGAGACATTTTGATTATTATGACCTGGGGAGAAGAGGGCTGCTATTGGCACCCAGTAGGTAGAGTACAGAAATGCTGCTAAACATCCCCCAAGGCCTAGGACAGACTTCCACAGCAGAAGATTATCCGGAACAAAATGTTGGTGGTACCATGGTTGAGAATCCCCGGCTTAGAAAGCTTGACATTGACTAGTCACTTCTTAAGATGTCTTTATTAGGGACTGGCAATAAATGGAGTTGTCTTGAAAGAGATCTGAAGTTTGGTTTAGATCATTCCAGACTATTTCTTCAATTAGCTAAACTCAAAAATGCAAAACTGGATAAGTATCTCATAAAAATTATCTGACTCAATCTTCTCACAAATGTAATGCTACTAGTAATTAGGAAATTCAGAGAAACATGAGAACTGTAGTAAAATAGTTACTTGAATAATTGCCACATTTTCATAAAACATATGGCACATTCCCAAGTCATGGTGTTTGATTGAGACATATTGAAAATGCCATAAGCTTGAGGGAAGAAAGGCATAATCATTTTATTGAAAACCGTTTGAAAGCTTCAGATTAGATATTTCTAAGGAGGATTTTTAGATTGCTTTTATTTTATCTGGATTATTGTAAGCACTATAAAGAAAATCAAAAGAACACCAGGATCATATTCTTTACTTTGGGCACTAATCAAAGTACTGTCTGACTTTGTTGGCTTAAATTCTTTCACTTTTAATTGAGATAGAGGGCTTGCAGAAAAGAGAACATTTTAACCACTTGTTTTGAGTGGTTTGTTTTAAGCAAAATTACAGAGTGTTTTGAAAAAGCTCAACAGAGTATTTTTAGGGTACAATGCAGGAATATTATTTGTAATGATAGCATAGTTGTGCATGTGTATGTGTATATTATCATCTATAATCTTGTTTATAGAAAAAAGAAACAGAATGTTGTTTGATGCCAAGTCCCAATTCTTATTCATTGGACCGAGTCATTTAGAGCTGTTATCAAAATATCTCTTTTGTAAAAGGATCCCAGCTAAGGAAAAGGATTTAATAACACTGTTGAACAGCTTCTCCATACATATTTTTCTGATCTGACAAATGCTAAATTTAAAATATCCTAAACCAAAAGGAAATGTATGCATATATTGTATACTATACAATGAGATGCAAGGTGGATTATGTTTCCTCTTTTCTAGAACATATTTATTTTGTAAATTGAAAATATGCACATGTATGTGTATGTACATATATGCATTATATATAATGCATGTTATGTATATATATAGGTCTATCTTTAGTATATGTATGTGTGTGATGTACATGTATCTACCTATCAAATTTCTTATATGACTTTTACTGTTGAAGCTAAAGGTTTGCCTCCTCTGGGCTGGAACTCATCTTTTTCTGTCATCGCTGTGAATCTAGAAACTACACCTCTCACCCTTTTTAAAGTATCTTTCTGCCAAGTACACAACAGAAATACTTGGGTGTTAGGAACCAAGATTGTATGACTATTTTGCTTCTCATTTGAACTGCCCTTGGGCTCATTTCCTTGTTACAACCATACTTAGAAGCTGTTGTGCAAAGGAGCCATACTTAGTTATTTTATTTTATTTGTTGCTTCTCCAGAATGGATAAAAAAGTCTTAGGCACTGTACTGGTGCTCAATAATTACATCATTATTGAAGGAATATCTACTACCCATTATATATGTGGGATGGATAATGGAGCAGTTTTTCAGCTAATGTCATATATTTGGAATGTGGTTCATGTGCAAAATTATAATTGATAAAACATCTGTTTTAAGCAAGAATAAGACAAGTAATGATTTAAAAATACTAAGGTATCTGCCAATCATGTGCCTACTAAATGAAAAAAAATGAAACTTCCTTTGTCAGCACAATTGACTTGGCTCTTACTAAGTACTAAATATTTGGCACACTGAAATCAACCCACTCACATATACCCTCGCAGTTTCCCCAATATAACCATAACTTTTAATTTTGTCTGGCCTCAGACTCAGCTTTCAACAGGTCCATTTCTAACTTAGGACCTCTTGCCTGTTCTTTCTTTGCTTTTCAGGCATCTGGATGAGTGAGGTGTCACAGAGGCTGTTTTTCAAAGTTGTCCCTGTATAACATTTTCATTCTTCCAAGGCAAGCCTGGAATCTTGGGTTTGATCTTCCTCTGGTTGTCTTGGACCTAGCCTCCTTTTGGAAATTTTTAGCAGAAAGCTCAGCTTTGTTGGGCTATTTTACTTCAACTCAGTGCAATCCAGAAATGCCAACAGGCATTGGCATCCCTCAAAAACTTGTTAATGTTCATATATGTTATTTTGATATTTTTCTTGGCCATCATCTGGTGCAAGTTCAAGACTGTGTTATATAAAGTCATGCCATTTGCAGTGACTTCACTTTGAGGAGCCTTTTAGAGCTGTTCTCTTTCAAATGCTTCTGATGGACTTCCATAATTCTATATTTTTATTTTTATCAGGACTTCTAGCATCTATTAATCCAAATTGCTTACACTTTTTTTATTAAATGAATCATGAATTTTGTGTTCTGTCTATAAATGTATCTTTGCAAGGTCTAAGTTAATCCTTGTCTATCCATAATCAGTAGCTCCCTTATAATTTAACTATCATCTTCTAAAGACTAGGAAAAGAAAATCTCTTTCTCTCACCCCTTCTCTCTCTCTTTAAATAATTACCTTTCTTGACAGAAGGGTAAATTCAGAAATGCTTTGGTGTTCAAAACCAAGAGCATATGATTACTTCACTTCTTGTGTGAATTGCCCTTTAGTTCATTTCTTTGTGAGGAGGGTCCGTGCTTATTTTTTATTTGCTTTTTTTTTTTTTCCTTTCCTGAAATTGATGGCAAGGTCTTAGGCACTGTGCAGGTGCTCAATAATTACATTATTATTGAAATAATATCTACTACCCATTATGCATGTTGGTGTGGATAGTAAAGCAGTTTTTCACCTAATGTCATATATTGGAGAGAAATGAGCATTCTGCATTTAATCCTTTTCTCTGCGCCTGCTCTGCATTCAAAGTTCCCCGGCTTATTTCTGTCATTGCACTCTCTTCACCTATGCCAGCACCCATGCCAAGGCCTGCTGAGCGTGCTTGTGCAGTTTCTGACATGAAAACCTCCTCTAGGCTAACTAGGCCGAGGGCCAGCCAGTCCTTTTTTCCTCTTTAGTCTTCGGCAGCTGTCATTCAAACTAATTGCTTGTATTCAGTGTAATTGCATCTGGATTGGTAGAAATCATGGAATATAGAGAGGCTGTCATTGCCTGAATTGAAAACCAATCGTCACCTATCCCGGGTCTCTTAGGAAATTGCTTTTGTTCTGTTCTCTAGCATCCATATTCTTTTATGTTTCTCAGTTCTTTCCATCTCTCCTTGGTGAGCATAAAAATCAATTTTTTGTACTCCCTTCTCTTTCCAGAAGAACCTGCCATCTCTCTCTACTTAAGCGAATCCTTAGTGCTTTTTCTGTGCAATTATTTAGAAACATCTCCTTCTTCTAGCCCACAGCATATTAATCATATTTCAAATAGAGGACCTAGAATTTATCAAAAGACACATGAATATTTTGGGATTATGTTTTAAAATTCTAGTTATGATCAGTTTTTCATACTTCCTTAGTTTTCATTGGGGTAAATCAAAAGCCATACAGAAATATAGTAAAAATCCTTTCTTTTTCCTTTCCATTGTGCATGTACATGTGTATGTGCGTATGTGTGTGTGGCTGTGTGTGTGCACAGCATGAGACTTATTTTGAAATAATTCCAGATGGAGTCGTATGCCTGTCTCTCTGAATTTTTAACAAAAGTTAAGTACTTACAATTTTTATCTTGTCTTTTTAAAATATAGAACAAATGAAACACAAGAAAATTAAAGATTAGAACACTAAATGGACTTACACATTTTTTAATATTGAGCTTTTAAAAATCATTTTCCAAATTGCTGATTTGGGAGGAAAAATGGGTTGCAGTTTTGAAGCTAGAAGAAAGTTATTTTTCAAAAAGAATATTCATTTAAAACAATAAAATGCATCTACGTGATAGGAAAACAAGTGCCTGGAAAATGAAGAACATAAAAAAAAGAGAGAGCAAGACCAAACAGTTGATTTTGTCACTGTTTTGCAAATATAATTCTGGCACATTTGCTTCCCCATCACAGCACATTATTGTTGGTTATGAAACGGATCAGAATTTAGATATGTTTCTGAATATGCAACATTTAAAGTTTCTTGTTACTAACACACAAATATATTTGCACTCAAAATTTGTGGTAATAATGGGAAAGAATAACCTCTGGTTGCCATTCGTAAGTGAGCTGAAGTTAAGGCTTTTGCTCTCTACGAGTGAGCATGTTGTTTGGCCTTACTACAATCTCAGCATTTTCCTCCCCAACTTGCTCCATTTTACTTTCTTAATTTATTGAGCTATACAATATATAGGGGAAGTGCATGACCTGCACACATCTGAAGTCCAGACCTTAATAAATTTTTGCGTATATGAAAATCAGTGGAACTTCACTCAGAATGAGACCTAGAATATATCTAGTCTTCCTATCAGTTTCCTCAGGCTCTCCCAGAGGTACTGATTTCCTTTATTTAGAATATTCATTTAGCTAATTAGCTTAGTTCCCATGTTATAACAGTCTGTTCTTGTATGAATATCGTATGTACTTTTTTTCACTAGAATGTCTCATTTTCTCTGGGTCAGTTTTTAAATTATTTACCTGTCTGTCTTCCTTTTTTATTTTTCTTTTTAAGACAGGGTCTCACTCTGTCACCCAGGCTGGAGTGCAGTGGCACAATCTTGGCTCACAACAACCTCCCTCCTGGGATCCAGTGATCCTCCCACCTCAGCCTCCTGTGGAACCACAGGTGTGCACCACCATGTCCAGCTAATTGTTTGTATTTTTTTTAGAGACAGAGTTTCGCCCGGTTGCCCAGGCTGGTCTTGAACTTCTGAGCTCAAGCAATCTACCCACCTTGACCTCCCAAAGTGCTGGGATTATAGGCATGAGCCACCATGCCTGGCCCTTGCTCCCTTTTGTTGCAAATTTTTCTCATATGAGTGATGATCCTTGGTTGTTCTTTATTTATGTTGTTGAAGAATAAGGCTGTTGTTCTTTCCTCTGCCATCACACGCTTCTTACCCTGGATAAGAATGCTCATGCAAGCCTTATGTATCAGAACAATGTATGGACTGAGATGCTTTAGAACATGTGCTAGGGCAGAGCTCAGCATGCTGCCTCCACCATCTCCCTTATGCCAAGATAAGGAGGACCTTCCACTGAAATATCAACCCCATCCTGGGAGCCCCATTCTCTCTAGGTATTTTGCTCAGGTTCCTAGAGAATATTTCTGTGACTTCAACTTGTGAACAAATATTCCCACTGCTCCTTTTCCAATAGGGTTACAGGATTTACTGAAAAGGGAAGAAAAGACTCACAAGTAGTTCGATGAACAGTTTGCCAATCCATTTCCTCATGTTCTGATGCTTCTCATTATTTATCTGCCAATACTGGGTGTTACTTCACCTTGAAACATGTCCTTCACCTCATCTGACTTCTCATTCATTGATTAATAATTTTCAGTTACGACACATTTTTTTTCATCGTTACCCAGTTGTTCCATGTACTCATTATGTAAAATTGGATAATTCAGTTCAGTTACTTGGCATAATGGAAAGTGAATAGACTTTGAAGTCTTACTGACCAGGGTCATTTTCTAGTTCTCTCACTTACTGTTTTTTTATATTTCTGAATAGGTTGCTTGGTCCCCATGAGTCCTAATTTCTTTAGAGTGGAAATGAGAATATACATCTGCAGGTTGTTAGGAGAGCTAAGATCATACATGTAAGGTGCCTGTTACTGTGCTTGCCACATAGAAAATCGGTTTGTTCTCTCCTTTATGCGCCCACACCCCCTCCTTGACTGCACTTTGCTCTTCTCCTTTCAGCTTTTTATTCCAATAATTTTTCCAGGAATGGGGCTTCATTTTCTCTTCTGAAAAACAGAGAAATGATACCTTTCTTCCTCACAGGAATTGTGATGAGGCTCAAATGATGCTATTTTGTAAACTATAAAATACTCCTCAAAGACAAAGCAATACTATGACGAATAGCAGTATTAATAATAGTAAACCATGCCATTATTTCATAAGGCAAAAGAATATATATTAGCTTTTCCATTACAAGATGATTCTGTGATGTACTACTTTTAAAATCTAAAACCCTGGGTATCCTTGCTTATGTCTATTTCGAGAAATGAGTGAATGGATATGTTATGTTCCATTGTATATTTATTGGAAGAACTGGTAATGATTCTGAATTGGTGACAAGGCTTAGTAGCAGCAAAATAAATGTATTGGTAAATAACTTGTGACTGAATGTAGCTGGAGGTGTGTAACTGGAAAGCAGCCGTTATCCTTCAGTGTACGTTATCTCACTAATGGCTGTGAGGTGCAGTGCAGCAAAACATCTAGCTTTGTGAAGATTGCTTCTCCACAGGCCTCTCTACTGGGTACCTCCGTCCACAGATACATTTAGCTTTGGCAAAGCTCCCTGAAGGGGGTCGATTTATTTGCTGCTTCTTAAATTGCTATGGGCTCCCACTGTCACCTAGCTTAAGCGATGGGTCACAAACAGTAAGGTCTTCACATTGGTGAAGGTTTTGGGGTCTTAGATTTCCACTGCCCTGCCCCTTTACTTTAGGTTACTTTTTGAGTATCTAACAGAGTGGTTCTTCATGTCAAAGGAGAGATTGAGAAGCTTACCTGGACTAAGTTCTGATTCCATTGCAGGCCAGCCCTTTGTGAATCCCGATGGAACTCCTGCAATATACAACCCACCCACCAGTCAGCAGCCCCTGCGAAGCGCCATGGTGGGGCAGTCCCAACAGCAGCCGCCACAGCAGCAGCCCTCCCCGCAGCCCCAGCAGCAGGTCCAGCCACCGCAGCCACAGATGGCAGGCCCTCTGGTCACTCAGGTAGGGGGCTGGTTGGAAGGCAGGGAAGGGAAGTACCCTGAGATGAAGGCTGCATAGTCCTCAGAGCAGCAGAGAATCAGAGAGAAGGGTATATTTTACACTCAAGCCTCACAAATAAAACCTGGCAGCATAGAGTTCTTTGCAGATTGACAGGATTTTATCCGAATCCTTAAGTTTAGATAGAGGTGAGTGCCCCATGCAGTAACTTGCAAGTTGAAGGCATGAAAGTAGGGAGAATAAATGATTTTTTCTTAGGTCTAAATGCCCTTTTTTTAAATGTATGGAGGAGCCTCTCTCAGAGACTGAACTCTAGGTCTTTGCATCATCTTCCTCCCCCATTCCCATCACAGATCAAATGCTCATGTCTGCAAAGAGTCAATACTGAATTCTTCATCAATGGGAAGAACAGAAATCAGTCAATTCCAGGGAGGACAGGCTGTTCCTACATACTCCTCTTAGAGAGATGCGGAGCTGCCCTCCTTTGCTGGGAAGACACAGATGCATCCATAGAAACCTGAAGTGTTTCTGGTAGGCTGCTAGAGTAAAACTCATTTTAAATTCTTGATATTACTTATTTGTTTTGGGGCAGTATTTTCAGACCCAGAGGATCTAACCAACAATATCAAACGTACATCAGTAACTTCTTAAAGAAATAATCACTAAGTGCAAATGAGCCTCTCTCAAATGTGTCTGGCTCTGGTCTTTCAGAGCCTTGACTTTCCTTTGGTGGCTAGTTCCCCTTTCTGGAGTGCACTGAACCTAGAGAGCCTATGAAGGACAGTGGTGTGCATTTTGTGAGATTTCAACCCCCATGATTTTCTGTCAGCTGATCAATTTTTTCTTTCCTCCAGTCTGTCCAGGGGCTGCAGGCTTCCTCCCAGTCAGTGCAATATCCGGCAGTCTCTTTTCCTCCCCAGCACCTCCTACCTGTGTCTCCAACGCAGCACTTTCCCATGGTACTGTATTATGTGTATATGACTTTTTCCCCTAGGAGAGCATATTCTCTGATTTTACTACTTTTTTGTGTGCCACTGGCTGACACTGGGTGGGTGCCCTGGGCTGACTATGAGGGAGTATGTGCGAATGTCTAATTTCTGAACATTACAGCCCATCTCTGCAAAACAATGGTTTCCTTTCTGTCATCTGTCTGTCCCATGCTGACTGCTTCTGTGGTCTGGTACCCTTTTCAGAGTATACCAGCTAAGAAGGAACTGAATGCCTTCAGAGTTAGAAATCAGGAACGGAGAGATACAGGAACTTTGCATGAGGGTTCGGGAAAGATCTCAAAGATGGTGTTGGGATGGGAACCATTATCACCCTATGCTCCTGATGTAGGTGTCCCCGCAATTTCAATCTCCCAATTTTCTTTCATTTTTCCCTCAAGACACTAGGTCATTTTGAGCAACAGCTTAAAGGATGAGCATTGCTCCTAAATTTCAGATCAGACCAGTGAATAAATACTCCCTCATATAGTAATATAATCCCACCCAGCCTGTTGGTGATACTGGTCCTGGCTCCATCTTTGCAACAGCACTGGGGGTGATGAGTATAGTTGGTTCTGCCTTATGGGTGTTCTCGAGAGGCAAATTCTGTGGTTTCTGCTGGGAAGACAAGCTGACCCTTCAGGACAGAACACCAAGCCTTCCTTGTGTGCAACACCACCCTGAGGAGCCTGTGCCTTCAGTGGAAAAATAATTTGTTTCCATTGAAAGAGAAATATTTGGATCAAAATTTTTGTCCTCTCTGATTCTCTTGGGATGATTAAAACCTGATTTGTCATGTTGTGTTCTCTTGTTATGTTCTGGCTGAAGAATTATTTTATTTTATTTTTTCCAAATTGTACTTCCTGTCTCTCCCACAACTCCAAGAATGTGTCCTGTGTCTGCCTCAGAGTGCCTCTCTTATTACCAAGCTGATCCTGTGAATTCCCTCATTTATTTCCATGACTTGCAGAGAGATGATGTGGCAACACAGTTTGGCCAGATGACCCTGAGCCGGCAGTCCTCGGGGGAGACTCCTGAACCCCCATCAGGTCCTGTCTACCCATCCTCCCTTATGCCACAGCCGGCCCAGCAGCCCAGCTATGTCATCGCCTCTACAGGCCAGCAGCTTCCTACAGGAGGATTCTCAGGCTCTGGCCCTCCCATCTCCCAGCAGGTCCTCCAGCCCCCTCCCTCACCACAGGGATTTGTGCAACAGCCTCCGCCTGCACAGGTAGGTGTGCTTCCTCATGCCTGTGACCTACAGCTGATTTCTGATGCATTTTGACCTTTATCTTTCTATGTAGAAAATAACCAGATTCACTCCCTCTTCCCTTTCTAGTCTATATTAATATTCCTCACCAACGGGAAGTAGTATATTTTTTCATGCATCAGTTGTTTAAAGTTATAGGGCTCAGAAAGTGAGTTGAATGAAACTGATCCAACTGCCCATGAAAACAACAGGGGAATATCCCATTTTCCAGGCTGCTGGTACAGAGACCATAAGAAAGCATTCCCTCCCATGTGATATCCAGCTCAGGGGATTGCCCAGGAAGGAAAAGCCTTGGGGAAGGGAAAGGTCTGCACCTAGGAGACTTTCAATACTCTCTTGCTGCTGCCCCAAAAATGCATTCTTTCCTTTCTTATCAATTCTCAAGCATTTTCTGGGGCTAATCTGCTGCTCCAGGAAGGAGCTCCTCTATGAATATAAAGGAGGAAGGTAAGCTGATATCCACAGTCCTTTTCTCTCCCTAAGGGGAAGCAGAGCTCACACATCTCTCACAGGTAGCCATTAATCATATTTAATTGACTTGAGCATGTAAGACACCACAGATCACTGATTTTTACTGTCTTCTCAAAGACTGATTATGTGTTACTGTTCACCACCAAACATCTCTGGTGCTCTCTTGGGTATCCCTTGCAGAATATTAGAAGTGATTACTGTCAAGATATAAAATGCACAGAGGCATTTTCTGGTCCATTTTCAAGGCACACCGATCCCAAGAAAATTCCATCCTAATTATGAAGTATTGCATTGGATGAGCTGTTTAAAGTGCAGTGTCACCTTCGTATCATTTGTTTCACTGCCTTAACATCTTGAATAAATTATTTTCTTTTCAAGCCACACAAAACCCTCTACCATGAAATAATTGTCACTAAATTGTTCATTTTATTTTGAGTGATTAATTAATAGTTCATCTTCAGTTGCCTTCTCTGTAATATCTCTTCAGAAGTGGGATCTTAAAAGATGTGTAAAATAAGTTTAAGTTACAGGAGAAAGGGCTTCATTAAAGTATTAATACTTTTACCAATAAATTAATAACTTCAAGCTTAATTATTGGGAAAAATAATTTAGCTCTTTCGGCCTAAAAAGCATTTAAGTGTCCTTACTAATTTCTGCTGTCAAACAAAATGTAAGCAGAATGTTTAATTAAAGATCTTTAAAATAAATAAATAAATAAATGAAAAATTAGCCAGGCTTAGTGGCTCAGACCTTTAACCCCTGCACTTTGAGGGGCTGAGGCAAAAGGACTACTTGAGCCTGGGAGTTCGAGACCAGCCTGCACAATATAGGGAGACTTCATCTCTGCAAAGAATTAAAAAAAAAAAAATAGCTGGGTGTGGTGGCACATTCTTGTGGTCCTACCTATTTGGGAGGCTGAGGTGGGAGAATCGCTTGAGCCTGGGATGTCAAGGCTGCAGTGAGCCATGATGATATCTCTACACTCCAGCCTAGGAAACAATGCAAGACCCTATCTCAGAAAATGAAATAAATGAGTAAATAAATAGATAAATATTTTAATAGGAAAGTCTTTCTTCACTGAAGGAATTTCAATATTAATCCACTGCAGAAACAAAAGCAATTCATAACCCCTCGTGTCTGTGACAGAAATACTTTCATTCCTTCTTTAACAGATTTTTAAAAAGATAGAAAGAGAGGGAGATAAAACAGGTGTTCATGGTTCATAATCAGTCTAGACATTTATGAACTTCTTTTTGAAGAATCACAGATAAAGGTATAGGTTATAACCCATAGTAACTTTCAATTTAGTAAACATTTTAAAATCTGATTACCCAATTATGGAACAATGGAAATAACTTAGTTCAGATTCAGCCCACAAATATGTGGAAATATGTTAAATTTCTGCAGAAAATGAATCTATTTAATAAATGTAAAGGTCGATTTCATCTGACTCATCATGTATGCTTCCTAAATGCCCACTGGAAAGGTGAAGTGAAAAGCACATGGACGAGACAAAGAGGGATTTGAAGAAGGGAAATGGGAGAAGTGCATATTTTTTATAGTTTCTTCTTTCTTTTCTCTTCTAATCCACTCCTTTTTGGATTCTCCATATTTTAACATGATTGGCTGAAAATATACATTTCTGTGCTTTGGGGCTATTCTTACTCCTTTCTCCCTTCACCTCTCTCCTTTCAAACCTTTCATACTGATCTTTTAAAAGATTGCTGTTAACCTGGCTTTCTTTCCATCCTCTCTAAGAGAGGATGAGGTTAGACCAAAATCTCATTTGCTTCATCCAATTGGGGATCATAGTTCCTAAGAGCTAACCAAAGCGCCACCTTGGAGTGGCGCTGGATTCAAGTAGCCAAATCTCTAGCACAGCTTATGAAGGTATCACAGAAGTTATGTCTGGGGAAAAGAACAAAAACAAAACAAACAACAACAAAAATTGATTTTAAAATTTTTTTCCATGCAGCTGTACTTTTATTGTAACCATTAGTCCTCATCAGAACATTTTTAAGTATAAGTTCCTTCATCCCTGAGGATATTTTATGTTTTATATTGAACATAAGAAGGGAGATCAAGGAATAGATATCACATTCATGAGCTTACATTTAAGCAAGACAGTCTTTTCTAAAGGAACAAAACGCTGTTTCCTAAAAGACATGTAGATATAAATGCTGACAAATAAATTAGATGATAGTTGTTCCTATTTTTAATATTGGGAGGCATCTGATGCATAATGGTAGTCATCTTTAATACCACCAAAATTTGCCAGAGCATAGCTAAATGCTATTATTACTCCGGAATTATTTGTTTTTTATTGTTATAAACTGCCTGACAAAAAAGAGAGAAGTAGTAAGAGCGAATCACTATAAGCAATGTATACAATGACTTAGTTGCCAGATACTGACCCAAGATTGCTTTAGACTCATTCAGCCTCTTGCCCTTGAATATCCATATGTTATGTAGCCACAGTTATAATTCATCATGATTCCATGAAATTGCAGAGCTACAGGTTCACACAGATTAAGTTATATTTTGTTCCCACTTTATCCTCAGGCAGTAAAATATGTTACATATGTTTCAACAGCAATATTGAAATAGAAAAGTGTTTCCTATTGGACCTGAGCAAATCAGAAAACAAAATAACCATGAAAATCACAGTTCTCAAATAATTGACTTTAATTTTGTCCTATGTATATAATGTTTGTAGGCAGTCTACTAGGGTACTTCAGTTGTCATTTTAGAGAATATGATAGGCGAAAACTCAGAAGCCCAGAGATAGAAAATAATTAACTAAGATCAGTAAGAAAGTGACCTTAATATAAATGAACTGAGGCAGGCAAAGAAGTCTATCAGATCAGGAAACATTTGATTTGGATCATAATCAAATAATCAGAATAATTTTATTCATTCTCACTCATAAGAAAGTTAAGAAGGTAGCATAAACAACATTTTTATCATATTTTCCCTTTTAGATTGAACTACTTTTTTGAGTAGTGGTGTGTACCAATCATTCTGCAATGTGCTTTGATAGACTACCATATTTCATAATTGCATTCTCTGCTCCTTTTAGGCTACAGATCAGCAGTTTTCATGTTTCACCCCTGTTTCCATTAGAAAAGCAATTCAAGTTAGATATAATATTTAAAATGTAGGTTTTCGTTGTTGATGATAACTGTTTCACTCTCTCTTGTTTCATCTAAAAAACACAAAAGTCTTGTTTTAAAACAACCATTGTATGATCACGACTAGGTCAGCAATTGAGCAGGATTTATCACAGATGGCTCATCTCTGCTCCATATGGCTGGGGTGGCTTGACTAGGGCTACACTTACATGCCTGGAACTGGAGGGTAACCAGTCAATTGGGGGTACCTGTGTTCCCCACATGGCCTTTTTCTGCAGCAGAATAGTCTGGACTTCTTTATCTCTTGGCTGGGTTCCCCGCCTACAGACGTGGAAGCTGCAAGTCTTCTTTAGGATCAGACTTGAAAGACTCAGACATCATTTCTGCCTCATGGCGTTGGTAAAAGAAAGTCACAGAACCAGCTCAGATTTAAGTTTGGGAAATGGATTTTGCCTCTTTACGGGAGAAGTAGCATGCACATACACATAGGCATGGGAGAAGTTTGCGGTGGCCATCTTCACAACCTACCACAATTATAAGACGAAAACATATTTTAAGTTTAAAAGTTTACATTATCTACATTCTCATTCTCTGCTTTCTTCCTCCTTTCTTCCACAGATGCCTGTATATTATTACCCATCTGGTCAGTACCCTACCTCAACCACGCAACAGTACCGGCCCATGGCCCCTGTTCAGTACAACGCTCAGAGGAGTCAGCAGATGCCACAGGCAGCACAGCAAGCAGGTACTTGGAATCTGTTTCCCATTTGCTTCTCAACCCAGTTATTTTTGCTGGTGAATCTTGTACTCTTTGGATGAGTGTCCAAGCTTGGCAATTTAAACCAGCACATTTTCTCTACCCAGAGAAGATAACAAAGCATTTGATTGACTGTGTGGAAAAGTAGTAGGTACAAGAAGGTGAAGCATATGTCAGACTAGCATCCCTGGCATGCATGTTAAACAGTCTCCATAAATTATTTTTTGATCCTTCTTCTGTTAAAGCAGAAAGTCAACCACGTCCGTACCTTTCTAGTTCATACCTTCTTTTAATTTTTTTTTTTCTTTTCAATTTGAAGAGAGTGCTTCCTCTGTTCTTAAGGCTAAGGAACCAAATTAGGTTGTTTCAATATCGTGCTAAAAGATACTGCCTTTAGAAGAAGGCTATTGACAATGCAGCGTGTCTCGGTGGAACTCTGACTCCATGGTTCACTTTCATGATGGCCACATGCCTCCTGCCCAGAGCCCGGCAGCCACTGTGCAGTGGGAAGGGGGGCCGATACACTGTACGAGAGTGAGTAGCAGGTCTCACAGTGAACCGGTCTCTTTCCCTACTGTGTCACACTCCTAATGGAATGCCGTTATCCAAAGAGCAGCACGAACCCGACAGGGCTGAGTGGCTTGTGCTAGGGAGAGGTTTGTGTCATTCCTGCTGACCAAACTGCGGGAAAAACTGCTAATTGTCATGCTGAAGACTGCCTGACGGGGAGACTCTGCCTTCTGTAAGTAGGTCATGTAAAGAGCACGTGCTCCTTGCTGCTACTCATAGATGCCTGCTCCGTGATCTGATTTCTGCACTGAATCTATGTTATGCATATGGAATGTATACAGATACATGTATGTAATATATACACAATATGTACCATTTTTATAACCTATGAGAAAAGTGCAGTTCTTGCCAAGGATTAGCACCAATCACAGACATCCTAAGAATACCAATGCTGACACTGCTAGCATCCTGTCAGATTGGAGAAAGAATTAAATTCCCCCGTATTGTGGATGGTTACATGTTCTTTGCTTTATCTCATGGCCTATTTAAAGTCTGTGGGAGAAGAATTAGAGAAACCTATATCTTCCAGCCAGATTTTGTCTTGTTTCAGCACTGTATTAGTTTGGGGAAGAATATATTTGACCTCTGAATTGACTTTAGACTTTTACAGTGTTTTGAGAACACTAAAGGGTTTCAAATAACTATTTATTTTTTAAAAATCACTTGGCAATATTTTCTGTAATTTGTGGAAAATGTTATTACCTTTATCATTTTGGTGGTAATGGTGCTATCAGTTTAGATACATGCTGTAGAATTGTGTTGCTTGCATTCTGGACTATCTTATTTTATGCTAACGTTAATTAAAGGGTTAATTTACAATCTTGAGGATCTTGGTTTAGAGGCTATGTGCAAGTTTTCTACTTGGTTACTAATGCCTTTAGAAGAAGAAAGATGCAGATATCTAATTATAATGATTTTTATTAGGTTTGGTGCCATTGTGTGGCAATTTTTAAAGAGATTATTTCAGTCTTGTGGTAGAGTGTCATCATACAAAGAAACGCAGTTACAAAACATGCTGCAATCCACTAAACCCATAAACTCTAGATCTATGTGAGGGGATGAGAAAGTTAGATGAGTATGATAACTGGGCAACAGAATTAGATTTCAAAAAAGTTTAGGCCTCCCCCACTGACTTCTCCATTGCTTTTTCTCCTCTTCACTAACTTCATTAGTGGATGTCAAAACAAGAGACAATATATGAGGCATTTTTTACTCTTTAATAAAACACAATGGGAGAATTTAGGGATGTGGAAACACCCTCCCCCATTCAGTTAGAGACCTCACTGGCTCCAACTACATTCCATGGCAACCTGGTAGCTTTGGTTTGCCACATTCTCCCACATCACCGCAAAAATGACACCCCCAAGGTGAGATAATGACACCGTAATGAGAAGAGTGCACTCTAGAGCAGCATCAAGCTCAATATAGAAGCAAGGCAGTGCCTAGGGTGTCAAGGAAGTGAGTGCCAGTTAATGTGGCCTGTACAGGGTGAGGAAGTGAGAAAAGTGAAATGATCATAACCAATATTGTCCCCAGAAATGATGGCATTAGTATACACATGCACACTGAGACCTTTGGGCTCTTAGTTTTTGTGACCACCACACTGGATACCTGGCCTAAAATCCCAACACAGTTTCCACCACAGTGATGAATGTATGAATGTACCTAGTATTTGGGAAAGCAGATGGTGTTCCCTGACCTTACAGAGAATCACTTCTGCTAATAAAATCCAAGTAACCAGACCACACAGTGGCTCTTTGAGAGTGCACAGAGGCTCTGGGTCCTACAGCTGGGAGTCCTTTTGTTGAGCCTAGGGAGACTAACAGAAACTTTCCAAATGGACATGGCAGTCATTTGTGAGAGCAACTCTATGTGGATGGACTATCTCATAGAGGAAAGAGCCTCTTCAGATAACTGTATAAGTTATATTTTCTGGAGGAACTAGAAAATAAGACTTCTCCATCTTTAAGTCAAACTATGGGCTACTATCAGCATGTCACCCTCCCACAGTCATGTTTTAACTTGTTCTTCCTCCTGCCTCCTGCAGCTGTGTGTCTTGGGATCTGACCCTCTTCCATCTTCATCTGATAATGGCACCAGATTATGTCATAACATCCTCAGCTATCACGTGGTTAAAATTAGAGTGAGACAGAATTATGTCAGTTAAAGTCAAATGAGATTTTAATCTGAATTTGCTTCTTGGCGCTGTTCTTAATCTTTATTTAATTGCAGTAAAAAGCCTCTCTTCCTTCTCCTACATTCTTGCCAGAATTGAAATCTCTGTCAGTTACTATATCTTTCCTAAGACTTAAAACTCTACACAGTGAATTTTTGTAAAGTGAACTGGACACTATACTGTTGATTAAATAGGACACCTGAGTTCTCCCGTGGCACAGTAGGGTGACATAAGTTCTTTATCCTGGTGATTTTGTACTCTTCATCCGATCAGCACATGGTAAAAGGTCCTAAACATGTGGAAGAGGAAGCCTATGTTGGTGGTAATTATAAATAAAGAACACTAATGTTGGGGCCAGGTGTGGTGGCTCACACCTATAATCCCAGCACTTTGGGAGGTGGAGGCGGGTGGATCACCTGAGGTCAGGAGCTCGAGACCAGCCTGACCAACAGGGTGAAACCCCGTCTCTACTAAAAAATATATATAAATTAGATGGGCATGGTGGCGGGTGCCTGTAATCCCAGCTACTTGGGGAGGCTGAGGCAGGAGAATCGCTTGAACCTGGGAGGCGGAGGTGGCAGTGAGTCAAGATTGCACCATTGCACTCCAAATCCAGCCTGGGCAACAGAGCAAGACTCCATCTAAAAAAAAAAAAAAAAAAAGAACACTAATGTCGAGAAAGTTTAGAGAAATCAAATGGTGGAGTTGCAAAATGATATTTGGAATTTGTAGCTACATTTGTGAGAAAAATAAAAACCTTCAATTTACAAATATCTCCAACAGAAGAATTTGTTTATTGCCAATCTGGCATTATCAGGTACCTCCAATAGTGAGGAGATGGTTTTCTTTCTGAGGGAATTATTGATAGCCCAAGTCTATGTGGAAGAGCAGTTATCAGGATAGGTGCACGGCCCCATTAGCCAGGCATGGTGGTACTTGCCAGTAGTCCCAGCAACTTGGAGGAGTACAAAATCACCAGGATAAAGAACTTATGTCTCCCTACTCTGCCTCAGGGGAACTCAGATTTCCTATTTAATCAATAGTATAGTGTCCAGTTCACTTTATAAAAATTCATTGTGTAGAGTTTTAAGTCCTGAGGTGAGAGGATTGCTTGAGCCTGGGAGGTTGAGACTGCAGTGAGCCATGATCATGCCATTGCATTCCAGCCTAGGTGACAGAGCGAGGCCCTGTCAAAAAAGAAAAAGAAAGAAGGAGGAAAGAAAGAAAGAAAAAGAAAGACAGAAAGAAAGAAAGAAAGAGAGAGAGAGGGAGGGAGGGAGGGAGGAAGGAAGAAAGGAAGGAAGGAAGGAAGGAAAAGAAAGAAAGAGAAAGGAGAGAGAGAAAGAAAAAAGGAAGAAGGAAGGAAGGAAGGAAGGAAGGAAGAAAGAAAGAAAGAAAGGGAGAAAGGAGAGAGAAAAGAAAAAAGAAAAGGAAAGAAAGAAAGAAAGAAAAAGAAAAGAAACAAAGGGAGAAAGGAGAGAGAGAAAGAAAAGAAAAGAAAGAAAGAGAAAGAAAGAAAGGAAAGAAAGAAGAAAGAGAGAGAGGGAGAGAGGGAGGGAGGGAAGGAAGGAAGAAAGGAAGGAAGGAAAGAAAGAGGAAAGAAAAGCAGTTATCAGGTTATGGCTTGTTTATAAAAAGACTGTAGTTTTAAAATCATTCTATCTTTGGAAGACTTGGAAGTGAGAATATCTTAACTGGAAACAGAGTTTCTCAACCTTCAGATATTGAAATGAAGTGTTGATGAACAAACATTTCATTCCTTAATGTTTTAAGTTTATTTTAGTAGTTAGCTCTCATGCCATTTTTTTAGTTAGTACCTGTGTTGCTATGGTTTTGTTCTTGTTGAGAAACATATTTAAGGCCACAAAAATATTAGCAATTATCACATCTCACATTGATTCGGGATCTCTAGTGGGCTAGTTTAATCACTACCACAAGTTTGCAAGGGAAATATAGTGTTCCTTCTTTACAGATAGGTGAAACTATTGCTCAGGGAGGTGAAATAAATTATCCTGGGTCTCAAGGTTAACTGTGTAGGGAAAAGCATCCAGACATGACTGGTTTTAAGCCCATGTGTTAAGCATTTTATTGGAACAACTTAAACACGGTTACTAGTTTTGCCTTTATATGCTAACATGGATGATTGCATAAAAACTGGCATGTGAGAAATAAACCAGCATGCCCATGTTATAGAGGCAGGTAATATTTAGTTAATTGTTCAAATACACAGGTTGACCTAAAAGCAGAAAATATAAGAGCCTTGGTCTTCTGCCTCCCTACTGAGCTTGGGGTTCCGTATCACTTTGTAGAGATGATCAATAACAACAAATGGCAGAAAGCAGCTGAGACATTTACATTCAAATCACACACTAGAAAGGAAAAGAAAACAAAAAAGAGTTCCTTTTAAATGGTTTCCAACACCAAATTTCCTATGAAGTTTGACTTAAGAAGAAATATACTTAGCTTCATTCTCGGCTCTCCAAAATCTTGGTCATTCCTAAAAGCAAAAAAAAAAAAAAAAAAAAAAAAGGAACTTATAAAGTCCTATGTGTGTTCTATGTGTGTTTTTAAATGGGAATTGGGGGAAGAAGTTTGGTTTAGTGTCAGAGTAACACTAGCCTCATAAAATGAATGGGAAGGTGTTCCTTCCCTTTCTATTTTTGGAAAGAGATTGTGTAAAATTGGTACTAAATCTTCTTTAAATGTTTGTTAGAATTCTCTAATAAATCCATTTGACCCTAGAGATTTTCAGAAACATGTTTTTAACTTTGTATTTTAAGATAATTTCTGGAGATTTTAAATTGTGAGTTAATTTTTTATGATTATAGTATTCAGATTATATATTTAATCTTTGCTTAGTTTGGGTAGTTTGTGATCATTAAGGTCTTGGCCCATTTCTTCTAAGTGGCTGAATTTAAGAGTATAAAATTGATAGTTTTATTTCTTTACTATCTTTTTGTAGCTTCAGGATATGTTGTGATATCCTGTTTCATTCCTGGTATAGATGATTTTTAACTTCTCTCTTTTTATTTTTGTCAGCCTTGCTAGATTTATCAATTTTATTGACCTTTTCCAAGAACTCGCTCTGTTTCATTGATTTTTCTATATTGTTTTAGCTTCAATTTCATTGATTACTGACTTATCTTTATTACTTTATTATTTTCTTCCTTCTGTTAATTTTAGGTTTATTTTGCTTTTTTTTTTTTTTTTTGGTGGTTTCTTGAGATAAAAAGTTAGATTTTTAATTTGAGATTTTTTTCTCTTTTTTAATGTAAATATTTAATGCTATAAATTTCCCTTTCAGTCTTGCTTTAGCTGTGTCCCACAGATTTTGATATGCTGTATTTTCATTTTCATTCATTTGTATATATTTTTAAATTTTCTCTGAAACCTTATCTTCGGCCCGTGGATTATTTAGAGGTGTGTTGCTTAATGCCCCAGTGTTTAGAGATTTTCCTTTTGTCTTCCTGTTATTGATTCTTGATTGATTCTGTGATAGTTAAATAACATATTCTGTATGATCTCAGTTCTTATAAAATTTTTGAGGTGGTTTTACGACCTAGGAAATAGCCTATTTAGGTGAATGTCCCATAAGCACTTGAAAACACTGGGTATTCTGTGGTTGTTGGGTGGGATGGTCTATATATATCAGCCAAATCAGGTTGGTTTATTTTGTTGTTCAGGTCTTCCGTATTTTTTCTGTTTTTATGTTTACAGTTCCATCAGTTGCTGAGAGGTGGATATTCACAACCCCACCATAAGACTTTCTAAAGCCCTGGAATGAATTTCAAGGCAAAAGTTGCCTCCAGTGTCCCTGACATGCAAAGACAGAGGAGGGACTTAGTTTTTCAGACCATGCTATCTTTTAGTTCCTTTTGCAATTGAATAAGAAATGTTTTATCACCTAAAAAAAAGTTAACATTTCATAAAAATAGTCTGGAAGGTGAAAGTCCTGTGAACAGTGATTGGGCTTTGGGTGAGCTGTTCCTATAAGCTTCTGCCCGCATCTCTCACTTGCCAGGCTTTCAGCCCTGTTGCTTAATGCCAGTAATACTACTTTAGGTTCAGGTAGAAGAGTGATGAAGTTGACCGTTTACAAAGGACAGTTCAACAATCTGCCTTCCTAATAGACCAGGAGGGTCTATATTCTTGAATGCCGTGAAGATAGAACAATACGAAATCAAGACAGCTACATAGCAGAGTAAAGAGGGTAAAAAAGAGCATGAGGGAACCTTAAGTTAAATTAAGTTATAACTGCAGCAAATCATTTGGTATGGATTCTGAAACTGTAGGGATGTGTCTCACCTCTGCTTTATAAAATCCCTTTTCTCTTCTACCCTCCCCTACTCCCAACTATCTGCTGAATGATTCATTTTGGGTAAAAAGCAGTTTCATAGAGCATTTTCCATTAAAATGTTTTACTTTTGAAATTACAGTTCAGAAGGAGGCCATGAAAAAGAAATCCTAAAAATGCATAGTATTGCAAAACCCATGCAGCTTTTATGGGGCTTTCTTATGGTGATTTAATGTACCTCTGTTCTGCGTGAGTAAGTAAGTGATACTCCAATCTGCGTTGCAGTAGTAGAATTGGAATTTCTCACGGAAGACAATAGTGGAAGTCTTTGGAATTTTTTGGAATGTCTTTATTCACTCTTTTCACTTATATTTAAGATAAACCTCACTTTGGACTATCCCTTACAGTCTGCTCAACAGCCAGAATGAGATATGAGTACTATGAATATAAATGGAGTTTAAATACTTAATTTTGCTAAATGAGGAAAGTGAGGCTAGAAGGCCAGTCTCTGGTCCAATGCAGTCTCTCTTGTCAGAGCCAGAGAGGGTCTTCTGCTACTTTAGCACCTACAGAATTAATAACAGATACAGATTTCAGAAACTCAGCAAGCTTATTCAGTCTGACAAAGTCTGACTTGTCAGAGTCTACTCTGCCTATGTAAGCTCAAAACCATCTAATACCTGCAAGTTGTAAAGAGAGCACACAAATAAGAGAAAACAGTATCTCAATAATTTAGAAATATGTTATTACCTATCCCCACTCATAAGAAAAGAACTGGAGATTCTCCAACTGTCAGAGTATGATCTTTTTCTTCCCAGATAGGGAAGGTGGAAATGAGCCTTTGCAACAGGCCTCTTGTTTGTTGAGCTAATTGGGGAAGCTAATGATGGATGCAGATAAATCAGGTTGCAATGAACTAAAAATACATGCAAATAAAAGACATAGGAAAGAATGGTGAGGGAAGAGGAAACCAGGTCAGGGAATGTATATCCTGTTTGTTTTATTTTGCTGACTGATACTATGATAACAGTATCAATCAGGAATCTGCAGACAGCACTCTGACCTTTTGGATCTAGATGCCATTGAATCAATCCTGTATTCTACATCTGAGGAAACTATGTATGTTTAAAGAGTTCTTTGGTGAAGAATTGTGAAGTTGGAGGGGGTCAGCCTGTCAGAAATACAAACTTTAAAATAGGCCAGTTTTTGTTTCCCTCTGGAACAAAAATTCAAAATGCCTTTCAACTCTTCAGTTATAGTTATTCAATTCCCTCTAGCTCTTCTGTACACAAATCAACTCTAAGCCTCTGAAGATTCATAAAAACATCTTGCAAATGCTATCCCCAAGCCCTCTCATGGGAGATGAGAAGGTTACTATAACCAGGCTCCTAGAACTTTAATGTGCATGGAAACCCAGATCTTGTTAAAATGCATTTCAATGCAGAAGCTCTGGAGTGTCTTGAGATTCTACGTTTTTAGCAAACTCCCAGGTGATGCTGGCGCTACTGGTCTACTGTTTTGAAAGCAATGTAATAAATAGTACATTTTTATTCATTGCCAGCTCATATACAAGTTGTTGCAAAGGGAGGGGACCTACCCAAATTCATTATTTTATTTCACATTATTTGTATTAGGCACAATTCTAATATTTCATAGTCAACATTTCTAATCTTGTGAATTACAGCTAGTATTTAGAATTAATATGCTAATGTTTACAAATCCAAATTTTAAGAAAGCATATGAATATAATGTGATTCTATAACATAGCAGACACTCATAAATGCATGAATAACATGTGTACCTATTTTCACTTTGGTATGGCAGGAAGTGTGTGTGTGTGTGTGTGTGTGTGTGTAAAAGTGAGAGAGAGAGAGACAGAGAATATTCATTTTAGCCAGATCTCTTGGTGGTTTATTTTTCCCTTGTGGAAAATATGGTGCTTCAGGTAAAGTTGTTGTGTGAATATTTAAAAGACTAAAACAGAAATCTCTCAACCATCTAATTCAAATATAAATAAGAGCAAAACTGTGGTTAAATATTATGAAATCAAATAGAATGACAGCCTAACAAATCAATTCATGTCAACATATGAATATACACATTTTGTGTTTCAAAGTTCAAACACCCAAGGAATATGTCTCAGACCTTTTGGGAAACTTTCAAAGGTATAATATGTTTCAATTTTGGTATGCCTAGTGATTTGGGAATTTCAACAAATTTAAAATAATAATACTTCCATGAAAGCTCATTTCAGCTGTTCAGATGGCAGAAAATAACCAGACTGTGAAAATGTATCCCTATCACCCTTTGCTCCTGGCAGCTCTTTCCTTCAATCATTTCAGTTTACTCTTGAATGAATAATAGTGGAATGGACTTAGTGGCATGGCTGGCAGGAAGATATGATTATCTGTGGAACATGTATATTTGAAAAGAGACCAAAGCCACAATTTCTTTTCTGATAGTTCTTCATAGAAATTCAATAAATAGTAACATGTTTAGTTTTTTTGTTCCTTCTTTTAGAAGTAATGTTTCTGATATAATAGCGAGCTGTTAGTATTAACAGCTCCAAGTAAGAAATAAGGTTATTGCCTCTTTAATGTTGTTCTGAAACACATTTGGGATGGGGCAAAATGTACCTTAATGGAATTTACAAATTTATTTAACCAAAGCAGTTGAGTAAGGGTTGACAGTGAATTCAATATTTTTAGCTTGACTGATTAATGTAATTGTCAATGTAATTGAGAAGGTTTTTTTTTTTTTTTCAAATATCACTTTTCTCATTCTTTGTGCTTCTGCTATTCTTCACCTTTTTTTGCTCCTTGGGGTTGGCTGGAGATGGGGAGAAGGAGCATCAGAGCTGAAGAAAGAATGTGGAATACTGGTATGACCAATAAGATACATTAATTTATAAACAGTAGGATTTTTGTCTTTATACCTTAATTTGCCTTCTCTAAGAGTTGATGATTCTTAAAAAGATGTATTTTCCTAATAAGTTACATACATTTTAATATTTAGAGTCCACTATTCTTTGTAATTTTTATTTGAGGAAATAGGTGTAACTAATAACACTAAGAGAAGCAATGCAAAAGTTGTTACACTTGACAGCTCTAAGGACATGATTTATACTTTGGGTGTCTGCATTATTATATTTCCAAAAGCAGAGGGGTGAGTTATTAAAGAGTGACACGAGGACTTAATTGTCTGATGTCTGTTAACATCAGTGGGAGGAGTCACATGGATAAATCCTTGTGGAACATGCTGTTCTGAAAATATTAGTTTGAAAAAAGTTTCTATGGAAATGTTCATGTGTTTCTTTCATTAATTGGTCTAATTATTCCATTTACAAAAATGAGAATGAGAAGTATAACACTGAGATTAAGAGAAAAATTAACATTATTAAGAGAAATAATAAGAATCATGCTATTTTTAGACCTAAAAATCTTACACATTCCCAAAAATGGTATAGATGGCCAGGTTCTCTCTGTCCCCAGGAGGTTATAGTAAAAGGAATTTGTTCAGCATTTGCAGTAATTGCTTTAGCACTTTGTATTTTATGTGATTTTTGGTGTTTAAATTTACATTTGTTATGTGGTTAAGCACTACTTGTATTATTAGAATTTTCTGTAAAGATGGAGAGTAAGACAAATTATAGCATTATCTGTTTTCTTTACTATACAAAAGAAAATAGAAAGCAGTCATTTGGCAAAAACAGAAAGAAAAAGGAGATTTGGATTAAAGATGGCAAGAAAAGAAAGGTGGCAAGTAAAGTATACACATATATGTTATTGAAAGCTCTAGCATTTCTTTGCAGTTTTTCTAGGAGACAAACTAAGTAAAAAACAAAATAACCCTAAAAATTTCAAACTACTTTTTCCAATAATGTGATTTACCTGATTATTTAACTGAATGAAATCTTGACTCTCCCTTTTACTTTTCTCCTCCTTTTGTTTCTTGTTAATTTTTTGAGAGCAATTTCTGTTCTCAGTTGTCACCTAGATCTATGAACTACCCTGTTTTTCAGTCCCACTTTTCTTCTGAAGCACATTTAAAACAAACAAACAAACAAAACTTTTTCATTGTCTCCACCACCTTCCCAAACCTAAGTCTGTTTTCTCATTGTATTTTCTATCTTTAACTCTTGACTGTACACAAGTTCTCTGCAACTCTCTTTATACTCTTTTTTTCTTTTTATATTAAATAAAATTTGCACTTCAAACTCAGGATGCTGCTCATGTTATGTTTTAGTTGTCTGCATTTTTCTCTTTATCAGTTCTTTTTCTTTCTATTCTGCACATGTCTCTCCATTATGAGATAGGACACTTCATTATTCCAGAGACAGTCTCAATCTAACAGCCAAATAATGAAGAAGAATTTCTGGGATTTTCTCCTTTTCTAGTAAAAGACCACAAAGAGTACCATGCTATTTCTTGTTCACCGTGGTATCCCTAGAGCCAATGTAAATTTGGCCCTCAGGATTTGTGACTTCACGTAGCAATTAGTTGTGACAAAAGAGTGAAGAGCATCTTAAGTAGTGTTATTTTTATCTTGCTTTCCAAATTCAGAGATGCGGTGGTACCCATGGGAAAACTGCAAGGCTTTTGGATGGTGTTTAAATTTTTCATTTCCAAGAACTACACATTTGCTTAAAAACTTTAATGGTATTCCAATTTTGAATAGAAAGCAGTTTGCAAATTGCTGAACTTATAAGACACTATCTCAGAAGTAAGTACCCCTGAAAGACGCTGCTTTTTAAAACTCTTTCTTCATTCTACTGTCTTTAGACATGACTGCTTACTACAGGGACACAAATGCAAATTCAGCAAAACCAATCAGCATGGGCTCATTTTACTCATTACCTCCTAGTTTGTCTATTCCCCAGACCAACAGCATAAGATCACAGTTTTAATCACCCCCTCCAGCTCTGAAATACCAAGAGCGCTTCTGTCCAAATGAGTGGCACATAAATGTAATGGTTCCACAGCAACAATCACTGTAACCTAGGAAGGCTACAATACCTAGGAAGGCTACAATACTGTCTGAAACTCATCGAATTAGTATAATTCTAAAAGAAACACTGTAACTTAGGCACTCTGTTTAGAGCTTATGTGAGTGACAGTCTTATAAGTGGGCTCAGTAGTTGGTTCAGTAGTTATAGTATGATTCCATGGCTGAGGCATATTTGCACATACGTTCTTTGGGAGAGTATGTTACCAACGTGCAGTAGCCTTCACATTTATGCTCCTGTCCAAAGCCATGAAACCACCACAGACCTTCCCCATGCTTTCATTCAGGTGCCATTCACAGTTGTCAGCCAATCCTTCCTGGTGGCAGTGATAGTTTTGATGGCTCTTCAGTGACTCCCACCAATCCCTAATCATGAGGAAGATGCTTAACCATGGGGAAGATGTCAGCCGACATCATGATTCCCACACTGTTTTTTGAAGGTACCTAGAGACTTGTAATTCTCCCAGATGCTCTTACTGCTTTGGGGATTGTTTTGTTGTTGTTGTTTTTGTAATAGGTCCAGCACAATTGCACCCTTTATAAGCCACTGTGTGTCATATTTGTTCTGAGAATAAAAAATAAATGGCAGAAAGAAGGTCCAGATTAAAACCAAAAGCACACCTTGCAGAATGCAGGATATTGCAGTGGAACACACATTTTGAGTATTGTAGGAATATGCAGTAAAATCTGTCAAGCTAGCTCCAAGTAGGTTTGCATTAATGTTTGTTTCCTAAGGAAAACAACTTATAAACAAATGTCACTTTCATTACTCATTTATGCATGGGCAGTGTTAAGTAGCCAGTGGTGTGGTATTATGATACAGAGTTCAGAGGGTTTGAAGTGCCTTTTAGTGATTTTTTTTTTTTTTTTTTTTTGAGACAGGGTCTTTCTCTGTCACCCAGGCTAGAGTCCACTGGCATGAGAACTGCAGCCTTGAACTGCCGAGCTCAAATAAGCCTCCTACCTTAGCCTGAGTAGCTGGGATTACAAGCACCCGCCACCACATCTGGCTAATTAAAAAAAAAAAAAATTGTAAAGATACGGTCTTGTTATGTTGCCCAGGCTGGTCTCAAACTCCTGAGTTCAATTGATCCTTCTGCCTTGGTCTGCCAGAATGTTGGGGTTACAGGAGTGAGCCACCACACCCAGACCCCTTCAATGAATCTTGATGAATAATTCAATTTTCCCAAGTTAAGACCTACTAGGTCTACCTGCTAGAAAAGGCTCAGCTTTTGCTGACCTGGGCCTGTGGAATTGAGATGAGTCAAAGAGAACAATCCAATGACAAAAAAATAAATCCGAGAAAAAAGCTCCAGCCTAGCTGAAAATTGTAGCAAGAATTAGGAGAAAGAGAAGATAATCCAAGTGGTGGTTTTTGTTATGTTTGTTATGTTTTCTTTTATATGTAGAATATTTTATAAATTGTGAAAACAATGCAGTGGATAAAGAAGGCTTTTTAAAAAGACCTCAAAACTTTATGCTAACACAAATATGAATTTTTAGTTTTGACTCTTCTCTTTCTGCCTTTGAGCCTATGTATATATGCATGTTGTAGATTTAAACATGTATTGTAATCATAGAGTATCGCAATTTCTTATTTGTTTGGTATTATATTTATTCAAAACTCATTATTTTACACTTGATTCTGATTTCTGTGAAAATTTTTTAAAGAAGTAAAACTGTATTTTCAGATTTCATGTGTTTTACATAAAAATTCAAAGCAATTCACAAAACAACTGGTAGAACTAATTAGTTAATTTAACATTGTTGCAGAATAGAGGGACAATATACAGGAATCAACTGTGTTTTTACATACTTGTGGAAAACAAATAGAAAATTTAAAAATTCTATTTGTAATAGCAACACAATTTTAATAGTAATAATTAATCACAACATTCCTGACCTTGTGGCCCAGGGAGGATTAGATCATTGCCTCATTCATCTGAGAACCACTCCTTGAGCCCTAGACACAAAGCAGTATCTTGTAGAGAAACATCAATTACAACCTGAAATATTTCTCCATGCAGTCCTTGCTTTCCTGATTTCCTCGTCAATAAAGAAGCATATACTTGGGGGGCGGGGGAACTAAAGCTTTCAAATCTCTCATGTGTCTTCTTTAGCTTCTACATTCAACAAATATTTCACAATAAACTTTGGTTTTGCTGCTTCTCTCCCCAAACAAGGACAATGCCATAGAAGTTTCTGAGTATTTTTCCACCTTCTGTCAAGGGCTTTTGTCTTTTTAATTTCCCATTGTTAAAAATGACACAATTCAAGGAGCTCACACTCTTTGAGTTGGAGTCTACCTCAAGTGCCTCTCTGAATATGCTACACAAAGGAGACGGTTTCCTTAGCAACAGGAATGTGATGAGAAAAAAAAAAAAAACATGGAAATATTTGCTCCCTAACTCCTTCCCCAGCACCCTTCAGCCCTGCTGTTTGCCAGGCACAGAAACTACGCTTTTGACAAGAATTCAAGCTCCTGATTAGTTTAACCATTGTCTATAAGTCCCTCTACAAACCACTTGCTCTATTTTTTTCATTAATGAAACCAGTTCAGCTGTGGAATGGTCATTTTCTCATTAGTGCCTTTAGCTGTTCTTTTCTATACATTTAAGTAAAGCAGAGAAAGGGAAATTGGGTTTTAAAAAGTGTGTGTGTGTGCATGCTTATGTGTGTGTGGGTGGTGGGTGGATATATGAATGTGATTGTCCCGATAAGTGGATTTTAAGTAACTGATAGCATTTATTTTTACATTTATTTCCAGTCTCTGAAATTTGCATGTAAGATATATTTTAAACTCTGGCAGGAGGCAATGACATGTTTAGTGACCTCTATGAAAAGTAATGTATTAATTTGGCAGTACTTATGACACACTTATTAAGTGTGCTTCTGAATAAACCCCCATGAGCTTAATGTGGTTTTCTCTGTATATTAAAAATTGGCAACACAAACATAGGTATATGAACTTACAGATAGAAGACTCTAACTGAGGTCTAAATCCAGGGACATCATTCAGCAATATGGAGATCAATAGATGTGATTTTCAGTCCTAAATGCTCGCTATGCCTAGGAAACCAATAAACCCACATCATTTGGGGTCCAAAGCACAACCTTTTCCCAATACAGTTTGTCCCTCTTTCCTGTATCTTTTACTTACTCAGAGCAATGACATAATATGCATATACCGTTGTTGTTCATTTCTAAATTATTTTACTGCTGAGCTTATCAGCTATTGAAGAATGTTTGGTGTGTTGTAGACTTTCTCTTTTTTTTTCAGGTAATTGAACAGGTAATTGAGCCACCTGTTCAGCTTGGAACTTTAGGAATCTATGAGTTTGCCAATATATTTACTGTATCTTATTCAGGAAGAAGTCTTCCGCATAAGTAGAAAAAACAAAAGAATTAGTATCTGCCATTTTTTTCCTTTCATTTTTTTTATTTTCATTTTTTTCCTTTCATTTTCCGTGTTTGTGTGTGTGCGTGTGTGTGTGTGTGTATGACTTAAACAACTGAAATTTATTTTCCCACAGTTGTGGAGGCTAAAAGATCATAATTAAAGCATTGGCAAATTTGATTTCTTCCGAAGCGTTTCTCATTGATTTGCCAATGTCTGCCCATTCTTTTTAAACTGAAGAATTAAAGAAAAATATTAAGTGTGGAGAACCAATGTGCTATGCCAAAGTGTTCTTATAATGTGGCCAACAAACACTAACATTTTGGATTGTTTTACCACCAGCTAGCATTAACCAAAATAGAAACAGTGATCCTGTGTTCTTCCCATGTCGAGCCACTCGGTTGTTGTAAGAATTGCAGTATACCTTCAGGAACTAGAAGGCATATATTAAGCATCACATTGTATCTTCATGTGTATTTATAAATGGATCTTAAAACCCTAAAAATGACATGCCAGGGTTTATTCAAGAGGCTGTAAAAACACTAAAAAGGCATCCAAAAGCTTTCCTTTTTCCCCCTTGTTGTCGTTGTTGGTTTGTAGCGACAGTATCTGACTGTAAATTATGTGACTCAGTAATGCCAGCTCTCAGGATCCCAGGGAGCTGTCTTCCTGTCTCTGCTCACACTGGTGGCCCTCAGGGTTGGTGGCATTGTCTTGAAGACTGGATACTTGAATTCTGTCCATTTGCCTGGTGGTGACAGCCAGCACTTGTACGATGACAACTGCCATCTGGCTCTTTCTGCTAGATTTGTAGCAGAAGCCTCAGTTGAGTTTGGGGGATGCGAGATTCTCCAGGGAAGGAAGAACCTCTTTGAAATCACCACAGATGGCTTTATTTGGGGAAGATAACAGGCACAGAAGTAGAAGGAGGAGGTAAAAAAAAAAATCCGCTGGGAGTTTGATGTCTGCTCCTCTTAAAAGAACTTAAGATGAACTTCATTGATTGATCAGGACTGTATTATGTACATGGAAGAATTTGGAGGCATTGTGAAACCAAACTGAAACTTTAAAGATTTTGAAATTAAGCAGCCCATCATGGCACTGTGGATATTAGACTTTCCTAAGGAAATGTGTGAATGTGATGTGAATTTGCCATGGGAAAAAGTGCATTTTCATGGTTCCTAAATCATTGTTTCTTGAGAGATGTCCCACCCACATTAGGATTGGCAGGGTGGTGAATGGGCTTATAAAAAAAATGCAGATAAATGGGTCTTCCTGAATTTCTGAGGGCTGGGCACCACCTTCCCCAAAAGACTACTCAGTTTTTGTGGGAAGAGTGCATTTCTCTAGTCTCTTTCAAAAGCACTTTTTTTCCCTGACTGTAACAGATTCTAATGCTCAGGCAGATCCGCTTTTCTAAAATGCATTCTCAAGCAATTAATATGCCATTAATATTTAAGAACCACTGGCCTAAAGCTAATCTACTTTGAGAATTCTTCTGAGTTTTATTTTCTTCTCTATGTTCAAAGGAATACAAGTTGGCAAGTATACCACTGAGTTCAAATCGAGGGCAAATTTTCTTCCACATTTTCAAAGGCATCTAGGTTGTCAGGAACACTGTCTAATACAGCAAATGTTTGCTTTCTCTATATTTAGAGATGCATTTGGAGATGATTAAAACTATAAGGTGGGTGGGTAGGCAAAGTTTAGATGTAGGCAAGGTACGTGAAAAATTTGACATCTGGCTAGCAGTTTTTGGCTACTTTTAACACAAATCTACTCATAAGACCTCTGTGTCTTCAAAAGGGCTTCTTCTTTATACAGTAACCCCACACACATGAAGACAGGGCTGTTTATTGGGGAACAGCCCTCCTGCACCACCTCTGCCTTGTACCTTAGTGTCTATGGAGGTGACCTGTTGCCACTGTCAGCAAAGTTTGTGCTTTACTCTGTTGCTAAAAAAACAAACAAACAAAACAAAACCTCTGGTTTTAAAGGGCATATTTCAATATTCTCAGAGGGAAAAATATCTGAGTGGAATTAAGCTCCAGTGAGATTCTTGATTATTCAATGGTGAAAAGTGGAAGCTAAGATAAGATGGATTCCCAGTATATGGAGACTAGAAGGATTAGCACCTCAGCCACCAGTCATCTTAAAGCTGTGAGCAAAAAAGCTTATGTCATAAGTTTTGTTTTTACAGGTTTAATTTCTAAGTAAAAGCAGAACACCAACTTTGTAGCCAGGCAGTTATTTATTCATTTCAGCAAGTGTTTATTGAGCCCCTACTAGGACAGCACACATTCAAGGAAATCTGAAGACACAGACTGGCATCATTCCACACTGAAACCATTGATGCCATCCATCCATGAGTCCATTCAGACCTGCTGTGATTTTTACAACATGTTTAAATAACAAAGAATTTTTTCGAAACACAGATCCCTCAACACCAAGGTCAAAAACTTTATAATAACTACACAGACTCTCTCTCTCCTCTCTCTCTCTCTCTCTCTCACACACACACACACACACACACACACACACACATGCTTTTGGAATACATATCATTATTCTTACACTTAAAATTTTATTTTGTCAAGAGTCAATTGTTATTCTTCAAATATTTTCAATTAAAATTACAGAGATGATCTGTTGTAAAAATATTCTCCTTTGTGCTAGTAAACAAGATGGACTATATCTTGAACATGTTAAAATGATATTTGTGATTAATATCAGAGAAGTGCTGGTATTATTTCTGAGTTTTTGCTTATCTGCTTTCTACATAGAATCAATAAAATTGACAACTAGCATTGCCTATATTTGCAGGTGTGATACTATTCAGGGTACTAGTATATTGGCCACTCATTATGAAACTTTCAGGTCCTCATATATTTTCTTTTATTACAATGATCTACTTATTTCTGATAAATATTGGATTCATAGAGGCTAAAGGGCTGGGAAAGGAAAACATTCGTGACTACTTACAACCATTTGATACAAGTTGTGTCAATAAGACCTCACACAGCAGACATGCAGTCAATATTTCTTGAATAAGCAAATGACACACTTCCCTAAAATAACACTAAGTATTAGTAAAAATGGTTCAAAAAGGAGTGTTCTAAGACGATGGTTCCAATTTATTCTTAATTTGAAGGCAGGCATATATTGAGGTTTTATAAAACCCTAATTTAGCAATGTGTTAATGGCTAGAAGTTTAAAACCAGACTCAGACACTAGAGCCAAGTAAACTGTAAGACACGATCACACTCTGAGATTATTCAATGCTGGTGAGGAGGGGCCATTTCTCTGCTGTCCCTCAATGCCTTCTTTCATTAAACATTACTGATTCTGATGCCCAGACACACCAGGTCTTCTGAGTATTAGAAGAATATTTTAGACTTTTAAAATAGCATCTGGAGAATTGAGTCAGAGGCTACAATGGGGTACATAAATATAGTATCAGACAGTTAAACATGGGGAACCACTAGACAAGAGTTCTAATAATAATAGTTCTGTGTGCCTTTTTAAAAATTTAATTACACAGCTAGGGTTGAGAAAAATCCTTCAAAAGTCTCTGATCTAATTAAATGGCACTCTTCAGGTGCGTTAAAACACCATTGGTTTTGATTAATAGTTCTCTTACCTGCCTCATTTCTGCCTCTCTTGGGTATCTCCCTTACAACTGGGCTGTTGATAGAAGGTGGAATTTTTACATGGCCTTAGGGTGACACATTAGAGTTAATGTCATATTGTGAATTGAAGTCCCGTGAAGACCACCTGGAACTGCAGTTTGTGCATCTGAGAAATTTTAAAAGTCTTGATATGTGTTTAACATTCAACTGTCTCTCATTGATGTGCCTCACCAAGGTGTGGAGTTGAGTACTGGCTGACCCGCTGCCATGCTTGTCACCATGCAGTTACA
This sequence comes from Pan troglodytes, assembly GCF_028858775.2. Lineage (NCBI taxonomy): Eukaryota > Metazoa > Chordata > Mammalia > Primates > Hominidae > Pan > Pan troglodytes. Next base: position 39,782,504 of record NC_086015.1, read on the forward strand.
ATGTTATGGACAAGAGCTATTATCTAATCCCATGGAACCACATGGAGCTTGGACGGTCACTAGAATGGAACAAAACCCCTGAAAATCCCTTAGCGACTATTGTAAAATTGAATAGATATTACAGAAATGAATCTGGTGCATTGATCTTGACTTTGAAGGCATAACTGACTTTAGCAGCAGTTTAGATGTCTGGGTAGGGCCATCCTACAGTACCAGTATAGAAACCATGTGTTAAATTGTATTATTTCCGAAGTTTTCATCACCTTTGAGTATTTGTAGAACTATTCAGAAAAATCTTCATCAACAGTAAAATTTGGCGATGATTACTTTGTAACTCAAATATGATTTTCAGGCCGGGCATGGTAGCTCATGCCTGTAATCCCAGTACTTTGGGAGGCCAAGGTGGGAGGATCACTTGAGCCCAGGAGTTTGAGACCCGCCTGGGCAACATAGGGAAATCCCCATATCTCCAAACAAACAAACAAACATACAAAAGAAATATGATTTTCAGAGAGGATTGAATTGCTAAGGATGGCTACAATGAAAAAAAAGTACATTTAGAAAGAATAACCTGTTTTATGAAATGAAATTAAATATTAGTGTCTGTTCCTGCCTCATAGAAGATTATGGCAAAAGTTTTCACTTTTTTGGTAACCTAAAAATATAAGGTTGATGAAAAAATAACATTTAATTTTAACCTCTAAGAAATCTCTTAGAGACACATATCTTGGTCAAGAAGAATTATAACAGTATAATATGCATGCTTTTGCATGATAAATAGCATTTTTAGAAATGTTTACTTTTATTATCATGGCTTTGATTTCAAATGCTGACAGCTTGCACTAAAACATTTAAAAGTTGTCAACTACATAAAGTGTGTGGCAAAAGATTTTATGAGGTTTTTTTCCTCCAAGTATTTTCTTTTCTTCTCTTCAATGGCTGATGTATGCTCCTGGGCTTCTGAGTTAAATTTGGATTCCTGTGTGCTTTCCTCCATGCATCCCCGAGGTGAGATACTGATTTATGACAGTGAGTGGATATTCCGGGATTGACCACAGAAAGTGACACACCTGCATCCCATACTTCAGGTGACCTTCTTAAGCATAGTTTTCTTTGGTCACAAAAGAGATTACTAAGGACTCAGAATACAGAGCCAAAAGGGAAGCCTAGATAATGTTTTGTGGGGTTTTAGTGTTCTGTTTGCATATATGTATACATTTTGTTTTTCTAACTGGTTCTGGAGAGATAAATGTAAGGACACCACTTTAACTAAAAAATTATAGTTCTGCCATTTGTATATCATAGAAATACATATGCATAGAGGAATATAGAGGAATTTTACATTCTTATTGAGTGTGGCAAGCAGTTTAACATCCATTATTTCTAAAACCTTTTCACTTCACAGGATCTGATTTAATGTTCTATATTCCATTGATTAAATGTGAAGTTATAACATCAGAACTAAAATCATAAGCAATACATTATGTTCTCATGTACCTACTATTGCTAAAGGACAAGGAAAATTCTACTTAGGTTAATTATTTTAAATCAAAATTATCCGTTTTAAGTAATTGAACTTATATGGAATTTTTGCAGAAATTATATCATTTTTCACACCTTACTAAACAATATATACACTGATAATATTATTATTTGTTGTTACCTTAAATATCCTGAGCTTACCCTTCTTTTTCAAGGTTTACATCTGTCAAAATGTCAAATTCTAAGCAGGATTGCCTTGCCCTCATCTTTTTTCTTCTTCGGTAATTTGTGTTGAGAGAGTGATAGCAAAGCTTGTTAGAAACATGTCTGAGATTGATTCTGAGAGATAGTTAAGAAGCTTAGCTAAGAACAGAAACCAAGCGAGTGGGGTAGAAGGGAAATGCTGTAATGTGTAGTTAACTGGATCCCCTCTTTCACCCTGAGTCCTTCAGTTTATTGCATAAGTGAAGCATCAGTATACTGAAATCAGCCAGCAAGCTTTCTTGTCAGTTGAGCATAGCTGGGATACAATTTTGCACACACCTTCTTGCCAAGGAACAAAACTCCACCATTCCAAACAAAGAGGTGACATGTAAATGTAAATGAAGACAGAGTGCTTTCAATGCTTCTTAAAATAAATTGAAATGTAAGGAGTTTCTTCCTAGTGAGTTATAAAATGAGAAAGATAGAAAAGACAAAAATAAGTCTTTTAAAATAGGTTAACCTCAATAATTACTACATATAAATAATTTATTCTACATAATGGAATGGTTAAGCATAAGAACTAAGGAATTTGATTTCCTGAGTTAAAATTTCTGCCATTTATATCTGTGTGACCTTAAACAAAGTAACTACTTTGTGGCTCAGTGTTCTCATATGTAAAATAAAGAAGATCTGAGGACTAGCTCATCAAGGATTAAATACAGTAATGCAAGTGAGGGGCATTTAGTGTTTGACACATAGAGAGCAATGACTGATTATTAATGTAGCTCTGGGTACCATGTAGAGCCTGTACAAGAAATGAGCACTGATTCTGAAAACTATTCTAAGTACCCCCTCTATTATTTATGTGGAGTATCCAATAACCAATGCATTCAGTGATCTTCCACGGAAATTTAACTCTCTGGATTTTAAATGCTACTCACATGCAACTAGAGTCATGTTTTTATTCTTTGAAAACAAAAGGGGAATTTTGAATTCTATTCATTTGGTTAAATACAGCCACATGGCTCTCCCAAGTTCCATTCTGAAACTAATTTGTAAATCTTCACAAGTTGGAGTAGTAATGGCACACATACTTAAGGTAATGTTGAATGCAGCACGGAGGTGCCAATCTCTTTATTGATGTAAACAAGAGAGGCTTTGCTACTTAAAAAACAAAAAAGAAGAAGAAGGAGAAGAAGCACTAACACAGAATGAAACAATCAGGTGCTAATTTGTTTCTTTGCCTGCCCTAGATGCCACTGTATGTGAAGGATTATCATAGAAAATGCATTCTTTCTGGAATTTTGAGCCTTTAGGCATTTGACGTGCCAATTGCCTTCACTTGGTTGTAGTCTGTAATTTATCACTGGAGTGTCCTACCCTGCTCAAATGCGCCCTTTGTGGGCAGAGGCAAAGCTAATATACTCTCCAAGTGTATTTGAATTGCTTCAATAAATCACAGCTGCCACTGTAAGCAGTTTTATCATTTGCCAGAACAATAAGTTATCATTTTACCTTATAGATGCAATGCTTTCCAAGACTTTTATTTGTGTAAATTGTAATGCACCATCACCTATTTCTTAAAATGCAATTAAGAAGCTCATATTATACATATGTGTGTGTGTGTGTGTGTGTACATGAATATATAAACATATTTTAAGGTGCAAGGAAGTATTCCAAGGCAATGGTGTGAGCTTACCAAGAAATGGGGCATTTTTTATCCTGCTTATTTTATAGCAGCAGTTACTATAATGATGTGAGCATTAAATGCTTGGAATTGGGGTTAAACTTCATTTAGCTCTTTACTGCTCCAGTGTCTCAGTGAAACCACTCTGTAAAGAAATAGGACTAAGCACAAATCATTCCTGTTAGGCCTGCCATGCATGAGATGGAGAAACCTGATGTTTTAACATATTGTCCACCTCTACTGATAACTCTACAGACAGTCATTTCAATAAATCAAGCTGTGGAATCAAATTTTTGGCCATAGTGATCTCTGGGACTTACTTTCAATTTCTTCTTTATTTCACAATGACCAAACCACAAGTCAGAACGCACCTGATTTAAATCCTTTAGACTTCTGAGGAAGTAAATGTACTATATGAAGATATCATGTCTGAAGTTTCTAATAAGGCAAAAATAATCTAACTTTTATACTGTTTCTGGACTCTCTTCACCATGATGGACAATAAAGTGTGCTCTTTTTTGTTGGCCTGACTGAAAAACTGCTTAATATTTATAAATTAATTTGCCATCAGTTCTTGCATGATAAGAAAATAATTTTGTTTGTAATTGCCTCAATAGTTCACTCCAAGCAGAGAAAAGAAGTCTATCAAAATGCCAAGTTTTATAATTAGAAACTAATTTATTTGTTTCAAAGCCAAGTGTTTTCCTATGTACATGGTAATATTTGAATTAGCTTTAATTCTGTCTGCATTTATTAACAAGAAGGGACTTATATGTCCTATCATGAAATTTCAGACTTTTCCATGCAGCTCTGTCAGTTTGCAATGGCTGTTTATTTTTATATTACACTCCTCGATAGCCATTACTAAGAACTTCATAAACCTCCTCTTCATGCCTGACTACAGGATCTCTAACCCAGTGTTTCTAGGTGGTGGTACCATCATAAAACCCTTGAACAAAACTCCCAGCCCACCAGTCCTTAAACATTATTATTCAAATCAGCATGGGAACTCTGCCATCATCCCCATCATTCAGGTGCACCCATGCTTTTCACCTCATCACTCACACTTATACAGTTTCTGGCTCTATCAACAACTTCCTTGCTTGTCTGAGGCCTGACCCAATAAACGCATCCAGCTCCAGGCTCATACCATGCCCAGTGCCCCATGCTTTTCCGTGTGTGTGTGTGTGTGTGTGTGTGTGTGTGTGTGTGTGTGTGTGTGTGTTTGCATGATGAATGAAGGATGGAGAGGATAGGCTTGAGATGAGGATTCAGATTCTCCACTGTTTTAAGTAGATAGAATTTTGCCTTTCCCCTTCCCATTTCCTCTTTTCCCCAGACCCTTACCTCATTCCCTTTTCTCTTTTAATCCATGGAAGGAAAGTGGTTTCCTGTTCTCCAGGATAGATTCAGCTGGGAAATTCTACTCCAAACAGTAAGTGGAAGGAGGCCTATCATTTGGAAGATTTGGTCATTTTCAGAAATATGGAACATTGGCTAACACGGACATATAGTCTAAATTCTTTTCTAGAAAACCAATTATGTGAGACTATCACTAGTTTATAATTACTCATTTAATAAAATAAAAATAACTGATATTTGATTTATGATAGCATCACTAATTTCAATAGTAGTGTGTCTTTGAAGAAAAGAAATATACAACAAAAAGAGCATTACTTCGTGTATGATTGTTTGTTTCTATAAGGAATCCCATTCACAAATTTGCTTTTTACTAAAAATCCCATTTTAGCATGTTGAGTTTTACATTTTTAAGTGCTTAATTAAGCATGACTCACTCTAATTTGTCTTATCACTGAAAGGCCACCTGCACCCTTTTCTAAATCATTACCATAATACAGTGTTATTACTATAATCATTTTATCATTAACTGCTTGCTATTTATTGTCATGTTATCAGAGTATCCTTTAAACACTAGAATAACATTTTTAAATCCTAAATTCACTTTACAGGCATAGTTTACTAAAGAATTAGAAATGTTATATATTACAGATATTAGAAAAGGCTAGTATATAAGAATCTCTTCTTTGAGTGTCAACCTATGTTAAGCCTAAGTGAAAGGTAATGGGAAATGATTATCAATAATCCTTGAAGAAATTTCTTTCTCTCTCTTCCTCTCTTTCTCTCTCACTCTCTGTCTATACATATGTGTATATTTATGTGTATGTGTATATACATGATTATATATCCATATGATTATATACCTATATCTTGAGAAAGTAAAAATCATCTGAGACCGAGAAAGTAGAAAGCTGCACAGCCTTTCATCAGGCTGCAGTAGCAGACACAGATTATTCCAGGAGAAAAATTAACAGGAAACAACATGCCCGCGAAGAGGCACTGCAACCATAGGGTATCATAATAACCCTTTTATTTGAGTGACTACTGCCCTCTCCACTCTTGCCTGGAACACCTATGTCACTGTAACATAAAGTAGCAGCCTCAATTTACAACCCAAGGGCGGAGCTTCAGGTAGACATTTCTGCTCACAAGATTCCACATCTATCTTAGCTTTGTGGTTCCAAAGGAAATAGGATCCTGAGTCTGCTATGCAGTCTAGACAGGATGTTCACTCCTTGACACAGCCCCGCTTTGCTTTAAGTCTGTCAAAACACTGCTTCATTTAAAAATTATTTAATGGTCCTGAGTTCGCTATCTTTTGTTGCTGAGATACCCTGTGGCTCCTCTGCTTTACTGCCTCCCTCATGGCAAAGAATAATAATTTGTCAGCCTGCAGTTTTGATCTTGGTTATCTTAGGTTCGCTAGGCTAACACTATCTCTATCTATCCTTCCAAGCCCTTTTGATGATAATTTGGAACAGACTTTCTTTGTTCCCTGCATAGAAAAGAACACATTCCAGTAACTAAAGCCATACTATCTTGCTAAGAAACAGAAAAGGCCATTTGATATGGAAACAGTGGTAGTAGAGTCATTGCTTGGAAGGGAATATGGTGGTTTGGCTTGAAAATGTACAAACAATTTATTGCTAACTACCAAAATAAGAAGTGTACAACTCTTGTGGGAGTGTGGGAGTATGTAGCGATGAAGAAGTTTCACAATCCAGGTGACTCCCTACTTAAAGTTGTCATGTTGGTACAGTTAACAGAATACACTGCATCAGTGCAAATCTAAAAGAAGCTAGAAACCTTCTCCATCAAAACAGTTGTTGACTACAAAATACTCATTCAAAAAAAATTTTTTTATATTCCCTGGGATGAAATCCAAATCTATTTTATATGAGACTCTGCTTCCCAGCATAGCCCCAAACTATGCTTCTAAATTATCTTATAGAAAGAACATCTTAGTTCCTTAGATGTCTAAAATTCCTCCTTTTATTCATTTCTTTTTCTTCATCAACTTGTCCTAGGAAAGAGTGGGTTGGTGTTACCAAAGGTAGTTTATTTCAAGATATATATTGGCAAGATTAGTAAAATGGTTCAGCATTCTTAGGCAGTTTGATGCTTTTATAGCTCAGGCTGCCTCTAATCTTAGAAATGTGGCCTTTCATCTCAATTATCTGGAAACTGAGCATTCTAGAATAGCATATGGTTCTTTTCACCACAGGCAGAATTTACTGTTTGTAGTCAAACAGTTGCTGCCATATTTTTAGAAGACTCTTGAAGAATGGTCTGAAGACACACCCAGCCTTTAGAAATGTGAATGCACTTGACTATGAGTTTTCATTGGTGGGCAGTGGTTTTGCCACCTTGTGTGGATTTCACAATTGCTGAGCACTATTTTTGAGCTTGGTAGATAGCCTGCCAGAAGAATTAAACATAAAATGCTTAAATTGTAAACAGTAGCCTGCTGAATGTATCCTATGCCACAATTCTTCATGCCCTAATCAACAGTTTGTGTCATTTATGATTTATTCTACAATGAGAGGTTATGTTGAGAATCACTGCAGTAATATATCATTTTGATTAGTAGATGGCTGTTTGCTGTGACAAATAGAATGAATTACTAGTCAATAACGAGGATCCAGGATTTTCAAAGTAAAGCAGGACAATGCTCATCAATATTGGGTAAACATTAAGGTCATGAATTGAGGGAGCTGGAAGGGTCATCCAGTACTCTCATTTTTAACCTGAAGAAACTGAGGAATAGTTGGATATGCACCTTGCTCAAGCTACAGAGCTCATCTGCGAGTGCCCTGGGGCTCCATTTAGAAATAATTTTCTTTCTCTTTTGTCGAGTGCTATCTCTCCCTAGGACCTACAGTCCCACTTGGCCAGCATGGGAAGTCAGAGTGTTGATGGTCACAGTTCTTTTCAGGCTGGCGTTTCCTGACCTCTGGGCACATTGGTGACCATTGCCTCAGAGTTGCCTGCAGGTTCCACTCTCTAGAGTTAAGAAGTTTATGTGAAGTATCACATAACATCAGAAGGTAATGATTTTTTTTTTTAAGATGCAGTCTCACTCTGTCGCCCAGGCTGGAGTGCAGTGGCATGATCTCAGCTCACTGCAACCTCCACCTCCTGGGTTCAAGCGATTCTCCTGCCTCAGCCTCCTGAGTAGCTGGGACTACAGGCGCCCATCATCATGCCTGGCTAATTTTTGTATTTTTAGTAATGACGGGGTTTCACCATGTTGGCCATCCTGGTCTTCAATTCCTGACCTCAGGTAATCTGCCTGCCGTGGCCTCCCAAAGTGCTGGGATTACAGGCATGAGCCACCGTGCCTGGACAGGAGGTAATGATATTTTATCTATCAACATTTATTCAACAATAATACAATACATTTATTAGGCGCCTATTGTGTGCAGGCATCACACTGCATAGAATGTGCAGGGTAAGCAAAGTGTGAACAATGAGACAAAGATAAATAATATAGAAGTAGTCTCTTAATGGAATTATAGTCAAGAAGGAAAGGAAAAGTGACTGAAAATCATGGCATAATCATATAAATTAAAGCATTTTCAAAGGCCTTTGGACCATATTATGTTCAGATCAAGAGTTTTATTTTGTTTTTCTTTTTTGTTTGTTTATTCTTAATCATGTTAATGTAGACTGACTTTAACAGACCTTAAGGAAATCTAATTCACATCAGGCAAGATTTATTTTTTTTAACAACTTAATATCAGATTTGGTTCAGGCTTAATATTATCTTTGTAACTAGCAAATGTAGCTGTTATTTGAAGCCATTAAAATACTAAATTTGGCTGCAGCTGGTTATTGCACCCAGTCAGAAATGTAAAACTGATGAATTTGACAAGTTTAATTTGAAGCATTTGTGGGCATCTGCTGAAGTATGAAGTATCAGTATCAGTTATTCTTGGAAATGAAATGAAAAGAAAGAATATTTAAATGGGAAACATCTTCCAGAGCTTAAAAAAATTGTGTCATAATAATATTTACCAAATTGTCCCAATAAAACAGTTCTGTTTGAATTTTAGAATGTTAGACTCAAAAGAAATCTTAAACAGATCCAATTTAGCCCAGGCCCCTAGCTTTACAGTCAGATTAATGATGAGGAAACTAAGGCCAAAAAAAGTTAAGTAACCTACTCAGAGCCTTACTACTCAGTAAAATGTTGTGAGCTGATATTCAGTTTGCTGAACAATTGGTTGGTGATTAGTCCAGCACTCCAGCACTCCTTGTTTTAGCAGTCAGGTATGTTTTCTGCGCTCAGAGATGAGTCAGCATCCTCCTGGGTGGACCTCAAAATCTCACATTCTCTACCACATTTCCATTATGCCTTTTTCAATCCCAACATGTTTTTCTTCTAGTCCAGTGAACTTACTCTACAAGATATAGTCCTCCTCTCTTTTTATTCCACTTTATTTTGGGCAGTCATCTGTGTGGCAATCACAGATTTATTAGTTGCAAATAAATGAAAGAGCTTTGGATGCCTGAAAACAGCTGCACAGTCTTGCCTGGGTTGATGCATTGATGTCAGCCTCCGAGCTCAGGGTGTGTGCCAGAGTCTGGATCAGCTGCTCTTCCAGAATTGCACTCCTATAACACAGCCTGGCATTATTAGGTTGCAATTATTTTTGCCTACAGCTGGCTATTCTTCATAGCCATTTTACTTTTTATTAAAGTGAGATAAAAAGGATTTTGTGCTTGAAAAGCTGCTGTTTTGGCCATATCTTGAGCATAAGCATTGAATTTCTTATCATTCATAGGACTCAAGCAGGGTCTTGAAAATGATTGGGAAGTATATCATCTTAAGGATAAAACATATTGTTACAATATAATGCATTTTTGGTGAACCCTGGGAGTGGCGTACTCTTAGCAGGAAGTGAATTTCAACTTCAAATCGTTTTTTAAATTATAATTATGGGCAACTTGAGTGCTTTCTATATACCAGACAGTTTGCTTAAGGGTATTACATGGCTTAATCCTCTCCCTGACCATATGAGATTGATATCATTAATTGTGTCACCTTCCCTATTTTACAGATGATGGAAGTAGAAATTTGGCACGGGAAGTAACTGCCCTAGGATATACAAGGAGTCTGTCTTAAAGACCAGGTCTTTACCATAATAAATTGCCTCTCATGACTTGACAATTTATGCCTACAAAATCAAACAATAATTATATTTACTTCCTCCCTCAAAATGGTTTTTACCAGTGTTAGAATGTTTGCATCCCCTGAGACATCATTAGATGTCTAGTCATGGATAGTAGGTATCAAATAACAGCTCTCTCACACCTAGGTAAAGTGGTTGTAATCATTTATTTTTAAGCTACTCAACTATGTCCTTCATCATGATCTTGTTAATAATGCCAGGCCACTAAGGAGTTATAGTTCATGAAATTTCATCATGTAAGCTTTCCAAGGGCCCTCACCTGCTGAAATGCCAACTTTTTTTAATTAAAATTTTATCCTCAAAAGTAACAGCCATATGTGTTTTTTTAGTTAGTTAATAATAAAACTAATTATTGTGCTACATCTTAGACTACATCTGTTTTAAATATGGGCACTTGTAGCTTTGCGTTCTCTGGCATCATTAACAAGGCAATATCAACTAAGCTGATGATTCTATCAGGAGGTACTGGGGACACATTTTAATCAGACACATTTGTAAGGCAGTGTCTGTGTCCCGCTTTTGCTGTAAGTCATATTGATGGTGAGGTACTAAAGCTTCACTGCTCAGTTAAGTGTTCCTTACAAATGTAGCTATGGTAAGATAGAGATCATTTCCAAAAATGTGCTTACTGACTTGATAACAGTTTAAAAATGATTTCCTATCAGGTGCAGTGCTCTGCGCCTATAGTCCCAGCTACTCGGGAGGCTGAGGCAGGAGGATTGCTTGAGCCTAGAAGTTTGATGCCAGCCTGGGCAACATAGCAAGACCCTTATAAGAAAATTTCCCATATGATAAAAAATGTTTTTAAAATATGGCTGAAAATATTACTATGTGAGACAAAATTTATACTTTGGGACGTCATATCAGGAAAACTTTGCTTCTACATTAAATTTACAAAGACCTCTCCAAGCTGTGGGTTGTCCCTCTTGGATCAGTCTTAGATGCCTGAACTTGTCTAAGTGACATTGAATTGCTCTTTATCAATGGATATGCATTCCTTGTGAATTCTTCAAGCTCTCTCTCCCTCTTCTACCCCCTTTTAAATACTTAGAATCCTTCTGGAGGAGTGTATTGAGAAGCAGACTCTGTTTGAATTGTGTTATATTTGGATGATAAAGAATGAGTTACTCATCTCTCCTGCTGAATTAAGGACTTTCAATTCTGGATTCTTGTGACTGGGTTTCTGGGCTTCCAGAAGAAACCAGAGAAATTTTATTCAAATTGCTTTTATATGTGCCTATGTACAATTAAGTAGAAAAGTGGTTCTAGAGAAATTTTCTCTGGAGAAAGTTTCAGAGAAATTTTATGCAAAATAAATTTTGTATGTGGCTAGGTAGAGTTAACTAGAAAAGGGCCTCAATACTTTTATCAAATCTTTGATGCGATCCATATTTCTTTATAAATATTAAATGTCAGTGCCCTTGATCAATAATTTGTCTTAGTAGTGCCCTGTTCTTCCCATTTCAAAGATGAGTGAGAAAACTAAGCAGCAGTTCCTAAACTGAGGACTGAAGGTTTCTGGGAGTTTCTGCTGTTAAAGATAGTAAGTAAAATATGTCAATTTAAATAAGATTAATACAAATTAATATAACCATTCTATCCCACCCCACTCCCCAAAGAAAGAATTTTGGAAATGCTCTCTGAGTGACTGGTAGTAGAAATTCGATGAGGGAGCATGCCACAACTTAATCATTCATTTCTGTAGGCACTGTTTTGAACCTAATTAGATGCCAAGCTGTTTTAAATAGTTTTAATCCCTTGTCTTACACTGATTAACTTACATGCATAGTGAACAATTGGTTAAAGACAAAGAAAATGAGAAACAAATGCAATTTATCAGGAGCGCAGAATGAATCCCATTTCTCTAAGTTCATTTCAACAAAACTTTCACTGTGTTTATAAAATTGTATATACATATGCATACACATGAAAACACAGTGTATGTGCATATGTGTGTAAATGTACATATGTGTGTGAATGTGAGTGTATATACATATGTGTGTGTATATATATGTAGTTACTGTACAATTTACCATCTGAGCCCATCCACATTTGACAGGGAAAAAGAGGGCTATTAATAAATAAACTAGAGCTATAGCCATTAACAGACATATCTGGTCATCCCATATAAAACTGGAAAATTTGTGTTTTATTAAAACAAAGTTAGGAGTCAGAAAGTTGGATTGGATTTTAATCTTCATTTTATGCAATATATTTTACAATATATATTAAATATAAGCTACTGATTAAAAATAAATAAGCAAATAAATTCCAAAATATAGAGACAGAAAATAGTGACATTTATATCTCATTTCCTTTTTTTTGAAAGAATAAAGGCTATCTATAATCTGTAATATGTTTTTCTGTGGATAAGTGCTTGCAGTGAGCAGCATAAATGCTTTTGTCTTATTGATCAATTAGAAACAAAACACAAAGATCAAAACCAGCCAGTTGACTTTTTAAATGCATAAAGTGTAATATTTTCAAACATTGTTTGGATATTTTGTCTATTTTGGTACTTTAACATGTCTTTAATTTAATGTCCATTTTACTATTTCTTCAGTCCCTAAAGCCCAACATTTCAAAATATGTCTGTTTATAAATCATATTTTTACATAAATAGAAAATAAATAAAACACCATTTATCATTTATTAAATGGGGAAAAGTAAAATTGTTCCATGTGTGTTGAGAATGTTATTAAACATTGCATTTTAAAGAATATTAGAATATTATCAATAATATGTTAATTGAAATATTATGCTTTCTTTAAAAAAATCACTTGCTCAATCTTTTAGTGCACAAAAAAATTACAAAATGGTTACATTAGAAACACTGGGAAAGTGGAAGATTCTCTATACCTCTGCAAGGGACTCAGATGTGTTAGGTACTGAGAAGCCCTGTAATAGTCTAACAAGTTAGAAGACAAGCCCTTCATGAGAGCAGCTGGCCAGGGAAAGCAGAGGAAGGGTGGGCAACATTTTGTGTCTTATCTTTGATGCAATGACACGGAGCTCCACTTAATAAGTCACCAGAAAAAGTTGGAAAGGTACCTGCTTGAATCCAGAGTGCACTCAGCACCCTTTTGCCCTAGGATGGCTTTGGGTGAAAGACAGCTCTCCTTTGATGGGGAGAAAATGTAGCCTGTTGTAGGAAGTGTAAGCATAGCTTTGATTAGGAGACAAAAGACACAGTGGAACTGAGTTTATTCCTTATATGAGGACAAGAAGGAGACCTCAATTTTCTCCGAATACTTGGTGACACATGTGGAGTAGAGCTTCTAACTAAGGAATACAGCAGACTGGCTGTCCTAAAATTACAGCCGAGAAATCACTGCTCTCCCAGGGATGGGAGTCTGGGCCCAAGTGCCTTTCTAGGTGGTTCCTGCCTGGATATCTGCTTCCCAGTTAGGACCAGCTTGACCTTCCACTCCCTGCTGTATGGAGAGTTTTGCCTACCATCATTTTCAGAGCTGCTTCTGCCACTTTTGCTACTAGGGATTAAAATTTCTCTATAATCCAAAGGCAGAAAAGAGCATTCATTGCCTGACCCATGTTCTCTTCCATGTGACTAGCACATAATGGCTGTACCTCGGCTCTTGTGGAAATTTAGAGTGTGGAAGCCGTAGAAGGAGCAGTTCCAGGAATAGTGTGTGTGTGCCTTTGTTTTTGGCAGATCCATCTTGATACTACCAACACCCAGTTTGTTCTACATCTATGGAATAATTCTGGAGAGAATGAAAATACCCCTATTTACTGAGCACCATTTAGTGGAAACTAATGGTAACTACTACACAGTAAATGCCATGTGCTGAGCAAGTCATGTTACCTGATAGCTACCTGACCTTCACAAAAGCCCTGGGAAAGTGGGAATTAACTTGCTCCCAGTTAATAAGCAAGAAAAGTGAAGCTCAAAGATATCAGGCAACTTCCCAGAGTCTTACAGAGTCAGTGGTTGGAAGAACTAGCATGGAGCTTGTGAGTTTCCCATTAGAAAGCAAAAATTCCTTAGATTTAAACCAGAAAACTATTTAGTCTCATTTAAATATCACCTCATACTATTCACCTTGAAGATGATTGCTTTAAATATTTGAACAAATTATGGCTAAATGTACTAAACTTGAGACTAGCTTCCAGTATAGCATTTCTAAACCAAATATGATGTCAGAATTGCAAGGACCAGTTAAGGTCATTGTAGAAATAAACTAGATCCTCCTTTTTTCTTTTTCATTTCCCTGAAATAGTCTTCACCCATTGTTATCTATTTGATCTCAGCCATCTGGTTCTGCAGCCAGAGAAGGAAAATGTCAAATTCAACAAAATGAGTAGTACTGCTTGAGATGAATCATAATTTAACTTTTTTTTTTGCTCTACAAGATATTTAAACAGTAACATTGCTTAATAATACTTCCTAAGTTATTATCAATTCCCTACAAACCTTGCCATTTCATCCAAATGGAAAGGCAAGCATTAGGACTATGAGTCAAACACTCTACCCTAATATCTAATGACATATAAATTTGAGAGTTAACATTTACTTTAATTGCTGAAGCAGTCATGCTAAGTGCATCATCTGACATATTACCAGGTGTTAAAAAGGGTAATTTCTGAGGGGAAAAAAGTCTCTAAAACCAAGAGACAGTATTCCACTAAAAGCGTTGTTCATCTCTTTTAAAACATCTTCAGTTAAATAGATTGCCTCAGTAGTTTGGGAAATGGTTCCTGACATGGAAACATATTTCTGTAATCTTTGAAGGGAAGGGGAGTGCTGGTTATTCTCTGTGTTTCCTCCCAACACATAGCCATTCTCTATCCATCTCTCCTGACCCCATAAGCTGCATCTGTCAGGTTCCTTTGCCCCCTGGTTTCCACCTGGGTTTTGCTAATGGAAGGCATCAGCTGCAAGAGATCAAAGGGCAGAGGGAGAGAGAGCAGGCAGAGGGAGAGCCAGCAAGCAGTCCTCACCGTTCCCTTTTCACCTTGGGATGCAGCTGGTTCTGGCAGGCAGCCCCTCCTCTCAGCTCTTGCTAACTGCTCCTAACACTGGTTTCTCCCCTAAGACCTACAGACAAGGGGAGAAAACAGTTCCCTACTGTTATTACGCTCTGGTGTCTTCCTCACTTGTTGATCCCTCAACTTACCTACTCCCTTTGTTAAAACCTCTTCAATTGAATCATTTCAGTGGAATTCCATTGCTTGACAGGACTCTGAGGAGACGGGGGAAAAGTCACTAAAATACCTGTGTCCTAATTCTGGCACTACTAAACTGTATGGTCTTAAACGATCTACACAATTCCTCGAGCTTCACTTTTATCTTCTATAAAGTGAGAATAATAATGATACCCACTTCACAAAGCACTGAGCCCTGTGAGTACAATAAGGTGCACCAGGAATTGTTACTATTAGTTTGAATAAAGAAAGGAGACTGCTTGCTTTCCTGTTTGAGTTAGTGTAAGTGTAATCCACTATATGGCCTCCTTGAAATTTTGTCTATTGGTAATTAACTACTAATATGTATTTCTAAACTTTGGGATAGAATGATAGAAATGAGCTGATAGTTTTAAAAGAGATGGTTTGATTCCATTTTTTACAACTCATACATTTCTTGAACCTCCAAAACTTATATTTTCTTTCTCCCTAATGGCTTACTCTGTGTTATCTTAGAAAAGTTTGTTGGTAGATACTGGGGGCAAATTAGGTAAGTCCAATTCACATATAAAAGATGTATTCTCCGGGTTCCTAGTAATGACACAATAGCAGCAGAACTGGCACAACTGGGGGAAGAAAATGGCTTTTTCTCCCAATTATGAAGTACTTGTGGACTATTACCAACAAAACAGAGCACAATTCCTCAGTGTGAGCATTCAGGAAGCAAAAATATTTCTTGCAGTCTAGTCTGCCACATTTGGAGGAAGCACCGTGGCATGTATGTTGGGGAAGTTAGTTACCAAAAACTGGGATTTTGTCCCTGATTTATGAGAAATTCTGTGTGTGATCCTGAACAAGAAGCTGTCTTACTCCTCTAAACCTCAGCTGCAGCACCCAGAGTTTCTTGTGCCGGGATATCACCACATCTATTGTACATACTCAAGATAAATGAATGTAGGCTTAGTGAGGGTCAAAAAAAAAAGTGGGGGGCAGGTGGTGGTTAGAAAAGCAAGTAATACCACCTCAAGGAGGAGTAGGTGAGATCCAGTCTCTTGTTTGCTTTTCTTTTAGGTAAAATGTTAAGGCATATTCATAAAGGAGCAAACTCACATTTACATCCTAAAAAACATCAGGCCACAAGAATCTCATCTTGTTTTCCAAATGCCTTGCCAAGTTTGAGAATGCCAAACATAATCTGTTTCAGATGCCTTTTTCCCTCCCTTTTCTCACTCCTCTTTTTAGTCTCTTTCCATATTCCCTCCTCCTTTCCCTTTCTGGACCTGTCATTGCCCCATGCCAACATCAAGAAGTAGAATTTAAAAACTGTGCTGTTAGAAGGAACCTCTTTCACATCCTCTTGCCCAGAGGCAAAGGGGATAAGAGAAAGTAGTTACTGTCTGTCCAGATTTTTTTTACACTATTGTGATAATGATAAATCATTCCCCCTCTGCACTGGCAAGGCTTTGGACTCTGTGTTCTGTATACATTGCCTCTTCATTCATTTTCTTCAAGTTTTTATTTGCTAGCTTTTTTTCTACCTATGTGCCATTGCAAGATACTTATGGAGTGGCTGGAATAGGACAGTTTCTTTATCAGCATCATCAATGAATGTTCTTGAGGCACTGCATGTGAAATACAGGGCTAAGCAAACATGTTTAAGATATGCTTCTTTTCCTAGAGGATTGCAATCTACCTAAGAAGCAGGAGCTAAATAAGTAATAAAATGCAATTCAAAGTCATAAAAGTGGGGTGTGCAAAGAATGAGGAATGGGCAGTTGCATATATTGGTTATTGCCAGAGGTTCAACCACTGGTGTATGTCCTACAAGAGAGATATTAGCCTATCCCGACACCTTTTGATGAAAATATTGTGCCCATTTTACAGATAAGAACAATGAACTAAGAGAGTAGAGATGGCCTCCCCCGCAGTGTAATTTGCCAGATCCCGCTACTTACTCTGTGAGGGAAAAAAAATAATGAGTGGGCTAAACAATAGGAATTCAAGGCAATGTGTTTGAAAGCCAAGGCCCAACAGAGATTCTCGAAGTGTGGTACCCAGACAAGAAGCATCAGCATCACCTGGGAACCTGTCAGAAATGCATATGTTTGAGCCGCAACCCAAACCTGCTCAATCAGAATCTAAGCGTCTGGGCATTAAGGCTTAGCAATTCGTATTTTAATAGGGCCCCAGAGGTTATCTGGAGGCAGGCTAAAGTTGAGAATCATTGACCCAGGAACAATGTATTTCAGCTGGATGGGGAAGCAGGCAATCAGAGACAGAGGTGAGATGGTGAGGCTGGGTTGAGTGGCAAGCAGTGAGAATCCAAAGCTCTGAGATGGCAGCCTGCAGACCTGGCTGGGTGTGAATGGGCCTACTATAGCACCCCTCAGTGAGTAGCCTGGTGTCCTGCTGAGGATAAAATGTGAGGACTGTTCCTGGCTTTCTTAGACCACGTGGTCCTGCTATGTCATTACTCTGAAGACAGGGATCCCTCTGCCTGAGAATTTAGATAGCTGGTTGTCCCTTGTGAGGGAGCTCCTCTGCAGCCTCAAGGGAACTTCGAGAAAAGAGGTTTATGACCACTTAAAAATACTCATGGCTCCATTTGGGTGCTTATAAAGCACTTTTAATCATGATGAAATGCAAGTATTGCCTTTGAATGCCTTGAGTTGAAGGGAAAAGTTAAGGAGTGAATGATTTGAATCATTTCTCTTCTTACCCTGGAGCAAGCCATTAAAAGAATGAAACTTCTAGTCAAGATGGAAACAGCCTGCCCCAGAGGGATGATTGAAAGAGTCTTCAGGACAAGCATTTGTCCTTTAGTTTTATTTTCACTTTAATTATTATAAAATCTGATTTAAGTGTTGACCATAGCCTCCAGTTCCAGCCAGCTGCAAAGATAAGCACATTTGTATTTGTGTGGACAAGTCTGCAGACTTCTTATTGTTGTCTCAAGCCAGACAATACAACCCTTTTAAATAACAGTTCCTCAAAAGGTGAGATTAAAGATATTTCTTCTTGCTGTTACCAAGGAAAATCATGATCTAGTTGATTATGTACATGAACAGAAAGTATCTCTTGGCTATTGCTTGGGGTTGTGACATCATCTGGTGCCCACTATCTTTACTTTGGGTAAATCATTGCTGTAATATTGATGAAATTACAAAATAATGGAGAATTAGAGGTCATGTTCCCCAACTTTAACTATAATGAAAACTTTAAAAATGTTTAGTCCCAAATTCTCCTTGGAAAACATTGGTTACAGGTAAAACACATAAATTTATATCAAACTTAGTTGTGTTGTTGTTGTTTTCAATGAGCTATACATTAGATAACCTAGAACTAATCAATTGCTGTTGAGCTGTAATGAAATGTAAACAAGTGGACCTTGTATTTTTTATGGCATTCTGAAATTTAAATCTAACTGATTGTAGCTAACTGAACCTTAAGGAAAAATCAGAGGAAACTTGATCCTGAAAACATTAGCACTTAGCATTTTGTACGTACATATGCTCAAATATGTATCCATGGTATGGCAGAAAATATCTTACTGAAGCCTGTTTCAGTTTCTTCATGGAAATTTCAGTTGATTGTCCATTTTAGTAAATAATATAGAGCATGTTATTCCTATCAACTGATCCTGTCAATTAATTTAATTTGCAGTGGAGAGTTTGTGGGACCATGGACTTCTCCTTGATCTTTAACCAAGTCTTCCCTGGGTTATTGCAATTCCATGTGGATCAAACAACACTAATCATGTTCATCAAATAGATAGGCACATATTTCCTTCAGGTTCTTCTCAGAAGTTATCTTGGGTAGCTTCTGTTGTCTTCCCAGAATGATGTGACAGCATTTGGTTGTAACTCCTAATAAGCTCTCTGAGCTGTCTTGTGTCCTCAAGAGGAAAAACCCCAGGACACTTTGCTGCTGGATCAAATAAAGTATATAGTAGTAGTAGGTGACATGGAGAGCTACTAGATGATTCAGAGGGAAAGTTCAACTCTCTGTCACCCAAATCCCAGCCTTCTTGGTTGTATGCAACCGTTGATGTTGAATGTGCTATGAATTATGAAAGGTTTATAGATTTTCTTACTCTTTCCCAGGTTTTTCATTATTTTAATCTCTCCTTTTAAAATATACTAATTCTTACATTTATACCATGTTAAAACAGCAAGAAAAACAAAACTATAAAATCCCATCAACCCTATGCCTCCCTCTGGCTCTCTGCTCCTTTCTCTGCCCAGCATGGTGCTTCACTGCCAGGCTTCTCAAGCTTCTCAAAGGAATTCTTTTTCTTCCTGTCTGGCTGATGTACCCATCACTAGCCTTGCTTTTATTGAGGTCACCGGTTTGTTTGTTTTTTTAACCTAGGGTCTGCTGTCTTTTCTTCCTTGGCAGTTCTGCAACTGTGGTCATTGTCACATTTTTCTTTCTTGAAACACTCCCCTACTTCTTCTTACTTGATACCATTCTCTTCTGGTTCTTCTCATTTTCCTACTACTCCTCATTCCCCATCCAGGTTTTATTTTCTCAGCCCAGTATTTGAATATGATTGTGCCTTACAACTCCATTTTGATAGTCTTCTCAATTGGTACCCACTCATAAATATATTGTCTTTAGAGCAACTATGTCCTGATAACTTCCAAATTTATGCCTTTAAGACAGGCTGTTTGTCTGAGCCCCAAACCCCAGACTTTTTGTTCATGTGTTTACCGATCATCTCTATATACTTGTTCTTTCTGTATTTATAGCTAAGGCACTGCATTCTACTTCCTTACCCAAACTAGAACCTGGAATTTATTCTTGTGTTTTTTTTTTAATTTCTTTCACCCCCTCCTTGCCGCTCATAGATGCCAGTTTCTGACAGTTCACATCCTACATCTATCTCTCTCTCTGATATGTCTCTTTTCTCTGTTGCTGCCACCCTTTTCTTAACTTCATGTCTTCATCATCTCTGCCCTGGATTATTGCTTTTGCTTTCCAGTAGACTTTCTACTTCCAGTTATACAACCCCACATTGTCTCATGGAGAAGTTTTATGAAATGGCTGTTGATCATTTCATTGCTCTGCTTATAAACCTTATATTGCACCTTAAGTCTTTCAGCATTAAATTCCAGTTTTATAGCACGCTTTTCAAGACTCTAGGATTTGAGCCTAGCTCCATTTCTATCCTCTACTTCCTCTGCCTGTTTCTAACCTATTGCTGTGCCTGTATATTTACAATTCTCGAATGCATTTTTTTGTATCTTTGCCCTTTGCACATGCTGATCCTTATGTTTATGCCTCTTTTATTCTGATTATTTCCACATTGCCCTACCCCATTAGCAAATATCTGCTCATCTAATGCTAGGTTCAATATGACCTCCTGGAAGCTTTCCACTGCATGCTTCTCATATCCCTACACACAACAGAAGTAAGTACTCTTTCTTCAGTGATTCTAGAGTTGGAGACAGGTGCCTATCCAAGTGTACTGCAAGATTCTGTTTATGGCCTGTCTCCACCATTTGTGTAAGCTCTGTAAATGGCTTTTATGGTCATTTTTATACCAAGTGGCAAGAAGAAATAGTCAATAACATTGTGGAAAAAAGAATCAAAGCGACAAAAATGTACATGAACTGAAAATATGATTGCTTGACATTGAATATTAGGTCATTAGCATGCCAGAGCTGTCTCATGCTGGCTCACAAGAGCCAACTGTTTAAAAACCAGGAATCTTGCCAGCTAGTTGTTAAGCCCTTTGAGGCTTGAAAGTAGGCATGGTGGGAATATTTACACTAGGGAAATCAGCAAACACCACAAATCAGTGCTTTTGTTTTTCAGAGAGACAGTTTTCCAGCAGACTACTGATATTCATGATTACAGTGCAGTCAGTTAATTCATGCTATGTCCATCAACCATGTGATAGCACCAGAAATCATAGACTCATGTTCTGAAAGTTCATATCCTAAATAACTCTCTGTGCCTCTTCTTTCCATTCCTATACCACCTTGCCTTAGTTCCTGTCTTCGTTGTCTTTGCCCTAGAAAACCACTGTTGCCTCCCAGTAGATGGTACCACCAGAACAATATTATTGTTAAACCTACCACTAGAACAATCTTTGAGCAAGAGTCCTGCCAGTCTGGAATCGAAGAAGTTAGTTATCGTTGACTCCTTGGGAATAATAATGTATAATGCTTTATTATATAAAGAGGGCACTTTTAATTTATCATCAGTTGCTTATGAAATAATTTCTTTTTTTTTTCAGTTGCAGTGACAGGTGGATTTCTACAGACTGAATCTGTGGCCATAGTACTTATTTCAAGATAATTGGCCAAGGCTAGGTTACGTCCTGTAGCCATGCAACAGTGACAGTAATTTGATCACAATAATGCTGACCCCATGACTTTTGACTTCATAATTATCTTGCTGTAGTCAGCTGGCCAACAGCACTTCATCAATGAAAATATCCACCAGGAGGAATATTATCATGGGGACAGTTATTAGAGCCACCTCCATTTTGACTTTGCCCCAAGCTTGGTCTGGGGAAAAAGCTTCTTAAAGTTGCCTCAGCAGTAGTTTGCTGCCTCCCAGCCTGGTTTTAAGTATATCCATAATTAACACGACGGGTAGAGGTGCAAGAATGCCACATTTTCTTCTAAGCCATGCAACCTCATTAAGAAAGTAAAACGTTTGTGAGTCTTTCATGCGGTCTTTCTCCCTCTGGGTTGTTGAAGCTCTCTGGATGTCAGCATAGCACTATGGGCCAGGAAAGTTCAGAGAATTACTTTAATAATATGACAGCCTCTTCCATTTAAAATGGAATTCAATGCTGGCTTCCCTTGGAGGCATTCATTGAAATTCCGTGCATGATCCATTCCTCTAGTCATTTAACAATGTGTCTCATGTTTGCCCTGATTTAAAAAAAGAAAGAAAGAAAGAAAACCAGCTTTGTATTTGCGATAACATGGATCAGGATAGTATAATTGCAGTGAAGAGGCCCCTGAGCCTGCAGTAATAGGATGGTTCATCTGATGTGTACTGCCATTAGAAAATGACCCATGCATGAATGTTCTCAGGGGACAGTAAAGAGGCTTTTAAGAATTACATTCTGTGTAGTATGAAAGCTAATGAGCAAAAGAGGAAGTACGAAGAAAAACTACTGCTTCAGGAAGCATGGTTCCACTTAGGGCCTGTCACAGCTCCCCTCAAATTCATTTGGATAGACAGGCCATTACTAGGATGACTACTATATTACCCCCATGCCCATGCACACTCCCTGCAGGTCATCCTGTACCAAGTTCCTAAGGAATTAAAACCAGCGAGTAATAAATGGTGAGGAAAAGAAAGAGGATGGATACAGCAACTGCCAATAAATAAGTTAAAAAAAGACATTTACGTCAAAGATGAAAGAAGTCGTAATGAACTTCAACAGCAAAAAAGAAAGTTAAAGGGAAAAAAGCAATTTCTGGTACATCCTCTTTCCACGTTATGCTATTTTACTTCATATATAAGAACAGAACAGTACCTAATTATGATTTCGAGTATATATTTTAACCGTATCTTCATTTGTAAACATGTTTAAAAATAATGTCTTCCAGTCTAGTCTATACTGCTTTCTTGTTTTAAAGGTTTTACTTGGCCAGGCGTGGTGGTTCACGCCTGTAATCCCAGCACTTTGGGAGGCCAAGGCAGGCAGATCATGAGGTCAAGAGATCGAGACCATCCTGGCCAACATGGTGAAACTCCATCTCTACTAAAAATACAAAAATTAGCTGGGTGTGGTGGTGCATGCCTGTTTTCCCAGCTACTTAGGAGGCTGAGGCAGGAGGAGGAGAATCATCTGAACCCAGGAGGCAGGGGTTGCAGTGAACTGAGATTGCACCACTGCACTCCAGCCTGACGACAGAGTGAGATTTCATCTCAAAAAAAAAAAAAAAAAAAAAGTTCTACTTAGGGTTTTAGATTACATAAATTGGGAGGTTGGCATATAGGCAAAAGAAAGAGTCACACCTTGTTTATCAAAGTTAACAAACTTTGACAAACCAAGTGGTTTGTCAAACCACTTGGTTTACATTGTCATTCCCTGGATTTATCTCCTGGGAGTTGAATTAGAGTAAGATAGAGGCTATAAAGGCCAGTAAAATCGATGCCTTCCTTGTGCCCGAGGACCCCTGGTTCTGATAGGCTTCATTGTGAGTGAAACTGTGGAGGCTGTCTTCTGCTTTACGTGAGGGAGAAGTTGGAGGCAGGAACATCCATGACCCCAAAATTCACCTCTCTGAGGCATAAGGCAGTGACTCCTCTTTCACGAAACCATAGCGATACTAAAATATCAAGCTGTGTGTCTCTTTTCTCCACCTAAGCCTACCGTGAACACCACAGTGCTATCAATAGATGAAGCTAGAAAATATTTCTGTCTTAAAGGTGATGTGCCCCAGTAATGAAGTGAGACAGGAAAAAAATCCATAGTGTTCACAGAATTAGAAAGCAGACTGACAGTAGTCTATGAATTCCAAAATTAGAAGTGGCCTGAGGGGTCTTTATTTCTCCAGGCCTTCATCTGATGTCCCAGGTTGTTTGGCAGAGTCCCTGTGTATCTTCTTTTTTTATAACCTAATTTTATCTTTCAAATAATATAAATGCTATTCTTGTTTCTAAAGGCCAAGTTACTTTCCCAGAGGCAGCCAGTAGCCTGGAACAGTCAAATCATTGAATTGATCTTATATTTAAGCAGAATTAAGCTATTTGCATATTTCAAGATTTTAAGATTATTTCGAGAAAACAAACCAGAATAAATATAGTCTCTTCAAAGATTGTGAGGAAAGCCATTATTTGAAATGGTCCTAGTAATTAAAAGCTATAGTATCACTGATTAGAAATGAAGTAAATGAAGGGACAAGAGTCTGTTTGAATAGCCTCACCCATACCTCACCCCTCAACTGTCTTCCTGGTGTTTCGCTCTCTAAGTAACAAGTCTTCAAACTGTTATTGAGTGATATGAGTTGATTCTGATAGGCAGTCATGTTTTACATTTAATTTCTCTTGTTTTTCTTTATTTGATATTAATAAAGTCTTGTTCAACAAACTGTGGAGCATAATTCTTATCTTTTTTACTTAATTGTTTTAAATATTGAGAAAACAATTAATGTAATAAGCAGTCATTGAATACTTGCCACATAAAAGGGATGATGTGAGGGCTATGAGAACTAGAAGAATGTATAAATAAATGGTACTACAATTGAGCACAGAAAAGCAAGGATGCCAAAGTCAGAAAACCACAATTTAAATTTTAGCTACAATTCCTCGTAATAGCTCTGTGACCTTGACAAGTTACTATATCCTCCTAAGTCACAGTTTTCTCTTCTGCAAATGGAGTTTAGTAATATTGACTGCCTCCTAAGATTGTCATAACAAGAGCTTAATTCACTGTTTGGCTTAGAGTAAGTGATCAACAAATATAGCTAGTTTATAATGGAAAATCCTCAAAGAAGATAAAGTACAGAAGAATTGACAGGGAGCCAAGAAAACAGAACCAGGCAGATACTGTAAAGTGGCAAAATGCAAAAATTGTAAAACTGCAGCTAAAGACAGGGCTTTTCTGGATAAGCAATTTTTTTCTTCATATTCTTCACCAGCTATACTATTAAGCTAAGCTGCTGTAATTCTACCTCACATCGTGTACAAAGAGCAGAGTTTGATTCAGAATCAAGGCTCTTGCTGGTTCCTTTGAAATTTGGAGAAATATTCGTATCTTGTCTTCAAGAGAAGTAATTTTTATATGAAGCAGCTTGCTAACTCTAATCATTTGAAAAGACATTCTACCATATTAAGATTACTTCCCTTAATAGACACATGTATATCACACTGCTTGGGTGGACTGGGAGAGGCTGTGAGAATTGGCCAGCTTCTGAAGAAATGTGCTTGGTATAGAAATTTGCTGTCTTCACTATACTCCCTTCCCTGTTTCAACCTCCATAATTAACAGCAGGCATAATAGAAATGCAGAAATAGAGATTACTATTTTGTCTGTCATTTCATTCATTTCCAAAATATTGAAACTGTAACTAACTACTCAAATAAGAGTTAAAATAATATCAGTCACAACCATGCCAATCTACAATCCCTAATCAATTTACATTCTAATTGTTCATAATCGTGCTACATGAAGATAAATGTTTTCTTGACTGAATATTAACCAAATGCCCTCAAACTACAAATAGTATGCAACTGTTGTATTTTAGTAGAAAACCTATTCCATTTTCAGATTGATACAATGCAGACATTTTAAATCTTATAAACTCCTCGATCTTTGCCAAGTGCGTTCTTTTATTTGCTAGGAGGCATTTGTCCATTCCTAACCTTTTTACCTCCAGAAAATAAATGACACATGTGACCTGAAAATTGAATCGATCTTGACTGAAAAAGAAATAATAAAAATAGCTAATGTCTTTATCATCTCTGTAGCAAGCCTACAGGGCAGATACTGTTGCTGCTTCAGTTTTGCAAGATGCATTATATCTTGCTAATCCTCAATAAATATGAAAAAGTGATAATTTCACAGCTAAGAATTGACAAACTGGAACACATTTCTCATTTGAATAGACAAGATAAGCAGTTCTCACCAGTGCTGCCATCTATGCCTTCGGGTGTGTTGTGTCCCAGGCAGGCACTGTCGGTTCATTCATAGGTCACTGCTATTTTATTTCTATTTGTCTATTTCTGGACCAGAACTCAGATTCACATCCAGACAGCTGCCTGTCTTAAAGACCATTCTGCTCTCTACCTTCTGTGACATAATTTAAAGAAATGAGTAGCCCCAATTAAACCATTGCAGGTGTAAATTTCTTGCCTGGAGAGAGAATTGAAAAATGAATGGGATTCATGAATATAAATTGGGCTCTCCTTACACTAAAGTTTTCATTTTGAAATGGTAGAGTATTCACTCCCCACATAAATCTGTATTTGCCTTAAGTGTGTTTACCATGGGAACCCCAGTGTAAAGCTCGTAGCCCGTTGCTATGCATAACTGAATATTAAAGTTCACAAATCATTAGGCAGAGGAGGCCTGGAGAAGGAGATGCTGTGGCAGGGCAGCTGCATCTGGGCTGGCAGCAAAGATGAATTCTGCTCTCACAGGCTCTGCACCTTTACTAGGATGGGGCCACCCAACCTGCCCACTCTTTTTCTCTTCTTAAATATTATTTAATATTAAGGATTGCTTCTTCTTCCAACCAAGACATTCTGCTTTCTGAATGTCTTAACAGCTCTATTATTTTCCCTTCACCCAATTTTGGTTTAGAAGATGATGTGTTAAGTGAATCTCTTATAGGCCACCTAATTTATTTTCAAACAAATGCTTCTGTGAAAGGATGGAAGGATTCAATAAGGAAATACGTAAATAATCTTCAGACACTAAGCAACCCGCTTCTCTTTCCCCCACTTCCCTCTTTTCCTTCCCTCCTTTCCTCTCCATCTTTTTTGTTGTTGTTTGTTTACATTGTAACTATATATTCTGTGAAGATCCATTGATGCCAATTGGCCTTTCAGTGTATAAACAAATATAATCCAAAATACTAAATAGCACTCCTCTCATTTTCAACTTGTGCTTTCAATCTTCAGCCAGAAGTAAGGCCTTATTATATTCACAATTATATGGACTTGAGAATGAGTGTACATTGCCTGCTCTTTGCTATAGAACTAAATCAGAAGGAAGTCTGTTGGTTATAAGTTTTCTATGATCATCCCAAGTTATTTTCTTATGTATATAATAATTCATGCTACAAAGAGCTTGATGTGGTTTGGAATAATGTCATAATAAAATGGTAAAATAGCCACAGAATTTTTCAGGGCAATTGGATGTATGAATCACAGTGGGAGACCTAGACAATGAAAAACAATTGGAAACAATTTTCTGCAATTAATGTGAAAATAATTTTCTCTCAAGTCTCTCTGCAAATGAGAACAGAGAAGTAGAAGTAGTGAAAATGGTAATATGGGATTAATCACATTTCTTGTTCCCAGGTCTGATGGTTTTTCCTTACTGTATAAACTTCAAACACTGTAGGTATGCAGAACTCTGAGCTGATCTTGTTATTCTTAAATAGACCTGCCAAGTGTATTAAAGGAAGGTTCTGACTGTCTACTGTGGACAGAATGTAGCTCAAGGAAATGTGGTTATTACCCTTAATTATATTCGGAATATGTGGTGTCTTTACAATAATTTAAAATAATTCAGTAAATTGAAACCACTATGAAGATAATTTAGGGTGAGTAATAAGAATGTAAAACAATGGGACACATAAGGAAGGTCAAAGGGTAGCTTTTTAGATTACACACTGGTTCCACTTGCCAATTGTAGGCATAGGGCAGACCTCTCAAATTGGCCTTTTCCCAAGCTTGCTCTCCAATTCTCCAAACTGAGGACACCTTGCTTCTATCTCATTTGATGAACTGACCCAATCTCCTAATTCAGTGACTATTTGCAAGCCAAATTTTCATAATATTTCTGAAATGAATGAAGATACATTTTGTATATCCAAGGATAGTTAAGTATTTTCTTCTATAAAGACTATGATATACTGTGGTCCTTCTTTAATATAAAGACTCTCAGAGGCAATCAATATATAGATTATTTATGAATGATGCATGTTGATTAGCTAGTTTTTAACTTTTGGTTTCAATTTTTAAAATCCGATTGTGAAAGTTAAGAAAATCTAGGATTTTAAAGATTCTTTTCTCTCAGAGAATTGTATTAAGATAGCAGTTCCACTTACTCTCAGGTGCTCTACATGGTTAATAATATGAGCTCTGGAAGGAGCTTATTATACAGCATAAAATGAATGTCTTTCATTTCTCTACCACTGTGTCATTTTCACCTAAATCATAACTTTCTTCCCAACATTTACAAGAACAATCCACAGGCTTCCTTTATAAGGATGCATTTTAAACCACTCATTGAAGTGAGGATTTAAATAACTAGAATAAATCAATTCTGGCCTACCTAAAAAATAAAAAAAGACAAATGAAGGCTAACAAACTGACCCACCCAGAAAGACATGAACAGATAAATTTTTGAATATTGTATTCTTTATTATCTATTATATGTATTAATACTTGGTCACATATTGGAGTATTTTACCAAAAAATTCTCTCAGAAGCTAGTGGTGAAATAGAAGAAAAGCATCACATGCGTCCCACTTGCTGTTGCCTTTTTGTCTAAGGCAGTGTTATCATGAATTCCTCAGGGTAGCAAGTCATTTGGTTCACTAGGACATAAAAAAATAGAATTTATCCAAAGTTAATGGGCTGTTTGGTGGTCTCTATGTGTGAAATGAAATTGTCCAGGAAAAGAGGATAGTAAGGGAATGAGTCAATTTAATTTTAAAATAACTTGATAATCTGTGAATTCTCCAAATATCCTCAAAACCAAAGAAAAAGCCAAATATGAAAGGTGTAATTTATAGTAGTCAATTGGTATCAATAGAGTCTTCTGTTTTTGTGCCATGAAGAATTTATCATTGTCACATGTATTCAACAGACCATTCTGCATAACAAAAGAAATGTCAGTGAATTTTTAAAGCCATAATCTTGTTCACTCTTAGAAGTAAAAAAAAGAGAAAATGCATTCTTAGGGAATAAACATCTGATAACACATTCTGAATGTGGAGATTGAGATGTCTGAAGGCTGCCTTTTGAACCAGTACTTTTACCCCATGAAACATCACTGTGTTCTTTCTGCACAACCAGTTCAAAAGATCTCTTTTCTTCACAGGTTACCAGCCAGTCTTGTCTGGTCAACAGGGATTCCAAGGCCTAATAGGAGTGCAGCAGCCACCTCAGAGTCAGAATGTGATGAATAACCAACAAGGAACTCCGGTGCAAAGCGTGATGGTTTCCTACCCAACAATGTCTTCTTATCAGGTGCTCATAAGCAGCTTGGAAAATTGTGGGTTATAAAGTAGAATTTGCCAAAGTGGAAGCTGTGGGTCTGTCCCTGGTTTGGGTGGCTGGCTGGGTAATGCGTGCTTGGTCCATAACTGTTGATAATTTACTTTGAATCAAGATTATAATAGAAAAGTAGAAAATGCAAAATACATGCTTCTGTCACTACTGTGGCTTTTGAATGCTCTCCTAAGTTTATTTCCATATAACTTCATATTCATGGAAGAAAATACATTAGTCTACAGTTTTATTCATAAAGACCTTTGGAAATTTTATTGCATTTTGCTTATTGGTAGAAAGTCCTCATGACAAATTCCCATTCATTTTTGTACACACCCAAATAAACTTCATTTTTCCATAACTTTAAGTTATAAGAGATTTTAATATGGCATCTCAGATTCATTTAAAGGGCGTTTCTGGAGCCTAACAACTACATTCTCTGGACTAAACCCAAGTTAAGTATTTTAAAAGTGTTATGTATCCTTTTGTGATGTATATTCTAAAATACCCCAGAAGTAGAAATAAAGAGTTAGTGAAATGGTATAATAATTAAATTTAACTGTACCAGGTGCTTCTGACCCTGAAGGACCTATTCTAGGGCCCCTACCCTACTATTCGGATTCACATTGCATCAACTTCTACCTCCACCTCCACAATAAGTGTTCTCTAAAGTTGCAGGTTGAGAGTATAGTAGGTGCCCAGGACAAAAGCCCTTTTCACTGTGGAGGACTCCAGGCCACTTTGCATAAATCAGAAAGGGAACATGGCTTTTCAAACTGAGAGAAACCCAAAGTGGAAGATCTAGACTATAGTTTCTAGAGGTCATTGAGAGAGAAGGGAAGGAAACTCAGAACTAACACCTTCTCAGCATCTACTGCATTCCAGGCAGTGTGCCAGGCACTGTACACCATCCCTTCAATCCTTTCAGTGGTACTTTGAAGCATGTATGTCATTATCGCAATGGACTAGGGAATTAGAGAGGTTAAGTGACTTTCCTAATGTGCAACAGCCAATAAATGGCAGAGCTGGAATTGATGACCTGTTAGGTCTAACTCAAAAGTTTGAATATTTTTCATGACACCATGTTGTTTATTGTACAGACCAAAATAGTCTCTTCATACAGGGTTCTTGCTTGTGTCTTTTTACAGGTGCCAATGACCCAGGGTTCTCAAGGACTGCCCCAGCAGTCATACCAACAGCCAATCATGCTACCTAACCAGGCAGGTCAAGGGTCACTCCCAGCCACTGGAATGCCTGTTTACTGTAATGTCACACCGCCCACCCCTCAGAACAACCTTAGGCTGATTGGCCCACACTGCCCCTCCAGCACTGTCCCAGTGATGTCAGCTAGCTGCAGAACAAACTGTGCAAGTATGAGCAATGCTGGTTGGCAGGTCAAATTCTGAGAGCTCTGGCTGTGGTACATTTCTTCAGATATTTCTCATGGCCTTTGATGGAAGAGGAACGAGGTGGGAAAACTGGCTGAGGACTTAAGTATTCACTCAACACTCAAATGATTGCTGCTGGTATTCTGTAAAAAATAAACAAAGACTAATATACACGTTAGCTGGTTAATGGTGCATATTTCTGTCATGTCTGCTAGGTATGCCTTTATAGCTTAGCTAGTGACATGAATTCATCAAGGTAAGATTTTCTCCTACCACTGAATACCACTGTGTAGATTATAATATCCCTAATTTGGATTAGTTTTGTACTTTGTGTTGAGTTTGTGATGCTAAAAGTATTTAAAAATTATATACTAAATCACATTGTACCAAAGCTGTAATGGAAAAGCAAAGAAGAATTGATGAATTGAAGGAATAATTTATATACATTATAGAGTTTTCTTTTTTAATGGATATATACTGTATTGTAGTGTTTAATCAAAATAAAACTATTTGACCTTATGGAGGAAGGTCATGTTTTTACCACCAGTTTGGTTCACTATGTCTTCCAATGTGTGTTTTCTTATGTGTCACTGTATTCCCTTCAAACACTATTTCATGAATACTGCATGGAAAAGGTATTTCAGGCATTTATAAGTAAACTGCCATCACATGGGGATATGCCGTAGCAAAGACTTAACCAGCTGTAGTTTATTGTCATAATACTAAAGGGTCCTGAAAATAAGATGGCATCCATTTCATTCATTCATGGAGTTTGCAGTTTTAAAATATATACCTTCCTATTAATTATAGGACTATTAAAAGTATGTAGTTATACTTCACCAACTAGGAAAACCTGCATGTCATCATTAACAGCAGCCATATACCAAACCCTGTTCTACCTTCATGTGAGTTTCATTATGTACCTGAAAACAAGGTAATTTTGTTTAGAGGAAAATCAGAAGAGGCATGGTCTAATCCTGCCTGTTATATTGGGTCATACAATGGAAAGTGCCACTGGTATTGACAGTGAGTCAGTAATTCAAAAGTGCTAATGTTTGTCCCAGTAATTTAAAACAAAGTAAATATAGCAACGATTTAATTGCAAAGATCTAGAACATTGGCAATTCCATTTAGATGAAGCCCATGTCTACCTAATGTCTCTTTGAGAAATAACAGAGCTGTGAACTCTGAGGTTTGGCCCTCCTGGAAGATATTAATGGGGAAATAAAACCCCTGTGTTTTCACTTTGATATCACAGTACAATGACTAATAGTTTTGTATTTTATATTTTCTGTCTAAAAACCATTATTACCAATGAGAGGAATATAGGGAGTATATCTGGATAATTTCTATTGTTTTTCATATTATCACATTCTATGTTAGATTTGCTGTTTTTATGTTGTTCAGCTGTGGGTAGAGTTAAGCAGCCGGTTAAAAACTCTATCTAGCAGATTACCATTACTTCATTCTATACTATTGTTTTCTTTTTCCTTTGAAAGGGAACTCTTACATATACTCTAATTGGCTTTATTCCTTATGAAGTCTGTTCCATTTTTTCAAATTTCAGTCTACTAGTATTTCCGTGGTCTACTCTGACCATGAAAAGTGTTATAACAAAAGGATGTTGCATTTTTTTCTTATTGAGCCATTAGCTACTCTGAAAAAAGCACTGTGTTTGCTTAATTAATACCTTCCCCTAATGGAAAGATGGGATTGGCAAATATTCTCCATTTAGCTTTCTGATGTTGGCAGTTATCCTAAATTTAAGAATCCAAATATGAGCCTGAATATTTATTTTTTCCATAAAATTTTGCAAACTTTTGACATTTTCTTTCAAGATCTTTAGAATTACTGAGGCTTCTTTTCATGGATTTAAAATATATGGTATGTTAGTGGTAAAGACAGGGCTTTACACCTAAAGAAATTTCATTTGACCACTTTTCTCCAAAGATGTAGCAGTATCTCATGTTTAGACATTTGATATTTATTGTATAAATCCATTTGGATATTGTTGCAGGCCAAACCTTCTTTCCTACTTTCACAAAATACTCCTATACATCTGTCTTAGTCCATTTTTGTAGCTATAACAGAATACCTGAAGCTGGGTAATTTACAAAGAAACAAAGTTTATTTGGCTCAAGGTGCTGATGGCTGGAAAGTCCAAGATTGGGCAGCTGCATCTGGTGAGAGCCTCAAGCTGCTTCAACTCGTGGCATAAAGCAGGAGAGCAGCTATGTGCAAAGAGATTACATGGTGAGGAAGGAAGCAAGAAAGAGAAAACAACAAGAGTGAGAACTCACTCAACCCCACAGGAGGGCATTAACCTGTTTATGAGGGATCTGCCCCAGTGACCCAGACTTCTTTCATTAGGCCCCATCTCCCAACCCTGATACACTGGGGATCAATTTTTTTTTTTTTTTTTGAGACGGAGTTTCACTCTTGTTGGAACAATAGTGCAATGGCTGGAGTGCAATGGCACGATTTCGGATCACCACAACCTCTGCCTCCTGAGTTCAAGCAAATTCTCCTGCCTTAGCCTACTGCGTAGCTGGAATTACAGGCAAGCAACACCATGCCTGGCTAATTTTTTTGTATTTTTAGTAGAGACAGGGTTTCTCCATGTAGGTCAGGCTGATCTCGAACCCTGACCTCAGGTGATCCGCCCGCCTCAGCCACCCAAAGTGCTGGGATTACAGGCATGAGCCACCATGCCCAGCTGAGGATCAAATTTTAACATGAGTTTTTGTGGGGACAAAACACATCCAAACCATAGCATCAGCATCATGGTATTCCAAATCTTAGATTATGCTTACTGTTTTGTTGCATTAGAATTTTGGGGATGGCTGTGTAGAAAGATGGTTTTATTAGTGAAACATTTCCAAAACTTATTATCAGGAGAACCCTTAATTTTTCATTTTAGTTACTAATCTTATCACAATCACATTTTGTAAGTACAGATTATTCAGTTTATAAACATATCAAGATATAGGAAAACATATAGATATATAAATATATTGATATATTGCTATAGTTATTCCTAATAATTCTCTGTAACCCTATATGAATGTAAAAGAGAATAAGAATGACTTATGCATTCATTTTTTTCAGCAAAATTTTATTGCATACTTTATTGCATATATTCCAATTATGTGACACCACTCAAAACAAGAGTACATATAAATTTAAAGCACTTAAATTTATCTTGTAAATGTTATCATACATTTTGTTATTGTTTGATAGTTGTAACTAAATGTTGTAACAAGAACACCAACACATTTAAGCCATAATCATGTTATTGATTTAATATAGTTCTACAGGGTATGAGGTGAGGCAGCAAAGTGTGTTATACAACATTATGGAAATGTGATTATGCAATTTATAATAAAAATATTTGGAAGACTTAGAACAGAATTGTAAATCATCATAAAAAACAAGTGCAGTATCTATGAACCAGAGCAGTTTTTCAAGAGAGAATTGAAGAATGAAGCAAATACAATCAAGGAAAAAAATGCTGCAGCAGAAATGGATTTTGAGATTTAATAAATGCATATTTAGACTCTGCTTCCACTTTTGCTAACAGCTAAAGTGCAAGGGGACACTTTCATACTCCCATTCTCCTATTACTTGTGTTCCACATTGTATTAGTCCATTCTTACACTGCTATAAAGAACTATCAGAGATTGGGTAATTTATACAGAAAACAGGTTTAATTGACTCATAGTTCTTCATGGCTGGGTAGGCCTCAGGAAACTTACAATCATGGCAGAAGGTGAAGAGAAAGCAAGGCATGTCTCACATGGTGACAGGAGAGAGCGAGTGAGGGGGAACTGTCACACACTTTTAAACTGTCAGATTTCATGAGAACCCACTAACTATCATGAGAACAGCGTGGGGAAAACCAAATCCATGATCCAATCACCTCCCACCAGTTGTTCCCCCAACACATGGGGATTACAATTAGAGGTGAGATTTGGGTGGGGACACAACCAAACCCTATCACATATATACAGGTACAAACAGTGGACAAAGCTGCAGGCCTACCTCTTACCTGTGCCTTGGCACTCACATCACAGCACCTTGATCATTTATAAATAAAAAATAAAGCATTAGAAATACTTAACCCTCAAGGTGTTATTAAAACAGATCTTTTGGGTTTTGAAGTCAAGTAATATCTTACATATAAGCGTAAGCATTTTATATAAATATTAAATGAAGAAATTTTTAAAAATTCCATGGAAGACTGTTTCCTTGGAATATGTATAGTTATATGAAACAGACTGTTGCAAGGACCATCATAATTGAGAAACAAGGTAAAACAAGGTTAAACAATCTTTCCAAAAGCTACCAAATTTTTGGAAACCTTTAATTTATCACTTTATATTATAAATTTTTAAGAAGAAGGCATAATTTGCATAGTTTCTCCAACATATTTGAACACAGTATCTTTTGTTCACAGAATATATCAAAAGACTAATATTGCAAGAACCATTTGTTTTTTTTAATTGTGTTAGAGAATCCTAAAACAAGAGCACAAATAGATCTTTTAATTCCATAGAAACAGTGTTCTGTATCAAAATGTAATATCGCAACCCTACTTCCAACGGTGGCATATTTTGGTAACTGCTGTAGTGTGAACTATTGAACTATTTCTTCTGTGAATATGTGAATCTGGAAGGTCGTGCCATAGTGCCAGACTTCTGGATCTTTATTTAATTCTTAATGTTGAAGGGCTTGATATCTATATTTATATCTTCAATTATGGTTATAGTCATATAGATATACTTGTCTCTACTGATCTCTTACACCTTTATGTGATGGTAAAAGAGAACAAGAGTGATTACGCATTCATTTATTCAGCAAGTTTTTATTTCACACTTACTAATTTCAAGACCTCGAGCCACAGTCTATGGAGCTCCTACCTTTAAGAAGCTTATGAATTTTTGAAATACATTATATAAGTATATAAATAAATAAAAATATAGGAAATTAACTATAGGTCTCATGTGAAAAATGTTGTAAAAATGTCTTAGAGAAAGAAACGATGGCTTCTGGCTGTGGTTTTATGAAGCTTTTTTCGTGGATTCTATTGGGTAGATGAAATTTGAACACACAGAGATAGGAT
Organism: Pan troglodytes; assembly: GCF_028858775.2. Taxonomy (NCBI): domain Eukaryota; kingdom Metazoa; phylum Chordata; class Mammalia; order Primates; family Hominidae; genus Pan; species Pan troglodytes. The sequence continues at coordinate 39,818,006 of NC_086015.1, forward strand.
GGGTGGGTTATAACCCCAACCAAGATAAATGCCTGCATGGAAAAGAAAGAAACATGGGAAAGTATGCAGTATAATTTAGGTTGCTTAGAGTAGGAAGTGGACAACTAGAACAAAAAGAGGAGGCGTACAGGGAAATTCATAATGGGCCTGATTGGCACGACCTTAAACGCCAGGCACAGAGTTAACAGGCACCCACCGACTCCTGCAGACTTTTTATTACAAGATGATATGACCTCAGCATGGTTTATAAAGAAGTATAGGTCTCAAAAAGTAGGATAGATTACACTTGAAAGTCCTCTTCTTTCAGAAAGTGGAGATGAATGCAACAATAACTAAAATTTGCCACTGAGCTACAGCTACCATTGGCATTGTTGGGAAAATTCAAAAATGATTTCTAGCTCCAGACTCTTAACACTGAGCAGTTCTATTGGATGGTTGGATGCACAGCAATACTTTAGAGATATATGTCTCACTTTTCCCTCTTGGACACGACCTTCTGCATCAGGGCACATAAGTGCCCTGTCTTAAGCTGCATCACAAGGCATAGTCACTATAATCTGTCAGGGAAAAACAAATAGAGACTAAGCTGGAATTGGAAGCAGCATTGGAAGGGCTGCCACGTCTCCATCACAATATATTCAGTATCAATGCGCAATATGCAGTGAAATCTAATATCAGCTCCCTATTCCCCCTTGTATAAAAAAATGGTGACAGTACTTTTTCATTATGGCTCAGAATCTTTTTTTCTGGACTCTTCTGGATGCCATTTCTTCCACACAAGATTAGAAATCTTTGCTTCTTCCCATGTTATTCCGTCCACCTTTTACTAAGAAAGGTTGTTCTCTTTAGAGTTTTAGCATTATTTTCTAGTTTTCTGCTTTAGTTTTTGTTTCAAGTTCAAATCTTTATCGCCTGATTTCAGCGGGGTGTTGCAACCTCCAATCTTTTCCACAAAAATATTTGCCACTGTTTTGTGTCATCAGTGGCAAAAGCTTTCACTCGTTGAGATGGGTCTTCTGCTTTTCCCAATAATGTGTACCTTGTAGGAATGAGAGGCAGCTGATACTCTTCTTCGTAAGGGAAAATCACTACCTTATTGATATCTTAACAGAAAACTGATTCTTCTGCTGGGCTTGATGGTGCTTCCTCTACGACAATATTAAACACCTCCCTGACAACAGAAGCTCAGGGAATACTTTGACATTTGTGTTTGTTATTTGTTTTGTTTTGTTTTAGTGCTTTATTCCATTTTACCCTCAGTGTTGGAATGGGAGAGAGAAGAGGTCAGATACAGCAAACAGAAGGAGATATAAATCTGAATAGGAATGAGGCTCAATCTGAATTTGATGGATAGTCAATGAACAAATTCAGCAAGTATTCATGAAGATGTGTGGGCAGATGACCCACAGGCCCAGTCCAATTTGTCTAGATAGCATCCTACTGGGGAAGAGCTCAACTTTTTAAATACTCCAGGCTTCTCACCTTTAGTGTCTGGCGTATATAGATGAGAGGGCACGTAGGGATTAGGGATGGGGAGGAGACCGGGGAGGAAGAAGGTAAGGCATATATGTATAAAGGTCCTGGAATTAAAAGTAGGGAAGTTTATTGTGAAGCACTGAATCATGTTTCTAGCTAAAAGATCCAGAGCCTCCATCAGAATAGCCTAATCAAATAGATCTGATGGTTAAATGTAGGTGATACTTATGGCCATATCACTCACCCTGTATTCCCAAGGTTTTTATTGCACTAATAGTTTGAAACCACCAACGTTTGTGTTATCATGATGCTACCATAAGACTCTCTACCCCCTTGCAGTTCTATTTTTTAACATGATATTTGCAGTTGTTTCTCCCATGTTATTGAGAATGTCAGTCAGTAGGCACCTCTGTCTCTGCAAATGTATCTCTCCCCTTTGTGTAAAAGGTTAGTGAACCTCAACTAGTACAAGGTTCACATTTTTTGAAGAAATATCAGTGTGTTTGCCTTTCCATTAGAGGGTCACTTAGAGAAATTCTATGTACATAATGCATTCTTGGTCACTTGCCTCAGTCCCATTAATTATTTCTAAGCTAGTGGTGTCATGGGATCCCTACAGTGTAGCTCCTCCAGCTGGAAGTTTCTGTGGCTGTTGCCACCTTTGCCCAAGTTTTGCTTGGGCCTGCTGGGCTTATTCTGCCCACTCAGCCTGTCAGGCTGCACTTGGCTTATGCTACCAGCGCAGATGCCACACTGCCAAGGGTGTGGAGTGGCAAGGGGTGTGTGAATGAGAGAGCATGGGATCCAGCCATTGTGCACACGGTGGCACACCAGTTGCTGTGGAAGGGTAGGCAGCTCCAGGCACCAGCATAGGCATCAGCTCTGTGCAAGGCTGTGGTTTGGCCAGGTGTAACACAAGCAGCTTCCACTGCGGGCAGTGGGGAATGCATTGGTGCCTGGAAGCTTGGAGACACCAGGAACCACAGAGCCCCAAAGGGGGTGTCACACCCTGGCTCAAGGAGCCCTTAGGTCTGGCCTCCCTGAAAGGCCAGAGCTCTTCTCTCCTTGTCACTTGCAATGTGGCAAGCACAGGCAGCAGGGGTGGGGAGTGTTGGGCATGTTTCAGCCCTGTTTGCGTTACATACATGTCTTTCAGTTCCACCATTCAGCAGGTGTTGAGATCTTCTCCCATGTCAGGGAAGAATGAGGTATGCAGACAACTAGAGGGTAAGCAAGGTGGAGAGGTACTTTATTGAGCACCTCAATATGGCCCTCAGGAGACTCAGAGTGGGTAGCTCCTTTCCACAGGCAGATCATCCCAATGTCTGCAGCCCTCAGTGGAGAGGAGACCCAGAGTGGGTAGCTCCTATCTGTAGGCAGGCCGCCTGACTCTACCTGAGTCTGACTGAGTCCGGGGGTTTTTATGGGGTTCAGAAGGGAGGAAGTCTGTGTTAATTGGTCCATGGGTGGCCACAGGCAGGCCCAGTAAAAGAACCATAAGTTCTCACTTGGAGCCACGACTCCACTGGGAACATGGGGGACAGCCTGGCAGGGATGCCGGTGTTTGCAGCCATGGCTGGGTGGCTGCAGCTGTGCCCAGGAGGATGGGGCTCCCATCCCACAAACTCAGAAGGCTTAGGTGGTGATCCCACAATCTCCATGGAGCATGCAGCCCTGGTGGCACCTTCCCTGCTGCAGCTGCTATCTTCACAGCTACCGCTACAGACAGGCTGCTGCTGCGATCCGTGGAAATTTCAGAAACAGGAAAATCACCTGCTTTCTCAAAAAACAGGATGCTCATCTGTCATTTTCAAGTGTTTTAAATTTTTGATTCAGAAGAATAAAGCTACATTTTCAAATGAAATGTGCAAGCCAATTTCATCCTTTTGAAAGAGAAAGGAATTAGTTAAGGTGCTTGATAGTAATGTAACAGAGAGCAATGGCCTGAGACTGAAAAAAGTAGCAATTTAAATTGGACATTAAGAACATTTCACTTAAAGCAAGGCCAATTATACAGTGAAATAACTTCCTAAGGGAGAAACAGTGAGATGCCATTAAAAGAGTTGTTAAAAGGAGCATAGATAAAAAACACTTGCAGCTGAATCTGCTGAAAGATCATTTTATGATTTATTGCCTTACTATGCCTATATGTCTTTCTCACTGGAGGTTTACCTGGCTTGGTTAGCTTCCTTTACATGCTGGCAAGACTCATATTGTACCAGAGGACTAGGATGTCTGTATTCCATTTTTCTTTACGCAAAATGTAAAGCTCTAAATGAATTTGGTGAAAAAGGCAAGTGGAATGTAGGGAGCTAGTGTTGTGAAAAATCTACATTGTGTTAGTGCCCTAGGGTTATTTTTGGCATACACATGCATACGCACACACAGACACATATATACACACAAACACACATGTATGTCTATTTAATGTCTAATTCTGTTCAGTATTTATCTATATATTATTAAATTTTATTTAAACTTTCTTCAAGAAATTAATTGATGGGTTTTTTTCAAATTGGTGGCTCTTCATCAGTCTGTATTCCTGGGCTTGGGGACGCATACATAATAAGGATATGATGTGGATTCCTCCACACTGCCATATTGCTATACCTACAACATGGGATATAAACAGCATCCTTTAACTGATGTAAGAAGTCCTGAATTTGAATACCATCCCCCACCACCACCACATACACACACTCAAATACTCGTTGTGGAATTTGTGCAAGCTTCTTAACCTTCTGCAATTTCACATTCTACATTTGTGAAAGGAAAAGAAAAATGCCATATTGGCTAAGCAGTGTTCATTTATAGAGGTTAAGCCAATTTTTATTATACTTTTGTATATTGTTCTAAATGAACCAAAAGGCTGACATATTGACCTGAAAGATTCCCTGAAATTCTTACTATTAATGTACTTCCTGGAAACCTATACATTTTTAGTGGATATTTTGAGTTTTCTCTTTTGCTGTCTTAAAGTGCCTTCATAAAGGAATTCATCTTTGGAGACTTCTGTTCAGATCAGGCTGTTTCCCAACTCATTCAGGAGAAGGGGCATGCCTGACCCTCACTCAGCATCCGTTGGTTCTCACCACTTTCCTTTCACTACAACTGCATTTGAAACCCCATCTTTCTGACTGTGGGGTCCATCTTCTTTCTTTAGACAGGTTATTCAGTCTTTGAGTCATTATCTACTAATCTCCAAAGTAGAGATAATGACTCCTCCATCGCTTGATGGCTTTAGGAACAAAGTGAGATTTCAGATAGGAAGCTCTGTCTAAGCATCCATCCCTGGAGTTTCCAGTGCAGTACCATGTCCCTAAATGCTCTGATCAATTGTGAAATTTCGGTGATTCATGTCCAGTAAATGGAGTGGGTGGTAGGGAATGAGACTTTACAATTTCATGTATTTAGGAAGATCTAAAAGTGTCTCTGATGATCAGTTAGATTAGGGTTAGATGACCTTTGAGATCCATGACAGCTCTAAGAGACACTAATGACCTATGTAGAATATTTCTAGGTCATGATACACAAAATCCGATTTGTCTAGGTTATTCAGGGCAATAAGGGTGTTTAGGGTAATTTTCTGAGTGTAATAAAGGATACTCAAGGCCATGGAGTTTTTTTTCTTGTAGAAGGTACAAAGCTTTCAGGGACAGATAGAATTTGGAGAGATCTGCAAAAAATTTAGTCATCCTTTACAGAATTTATTTAAAAAATTAATATTACTGTCCACCTGCAGGCCTTATACTATAAGGAATAATCACATTTGTATAGTAGTCATTTTGCTTCAGAGGGTGATGCAACAAACATCAAGGTGAGGGTGATGTGTGTGGATGTTTTAATTAAAGGCAAACTAGGCAGAAAGCCTTTGTCCAGGCTGCCAGGAATGACCAGTCCTTCTTGTCCAGTGCATGTTTTTCCTAGGCATTGTATCCTTGGAGATGAAGTCAATGGCAGAAGACAAGGGGAAATAATTTTTATCTTCTATTTTTTTCTGAATTATTTTGCTATTTTGAAATTAAGGCTTCTTGATGTATTTATTAAATATATGTTCATGTTATACAAATTAATTTTGTTGAGGTCTCTAAGGAGCCTTCCTTACATTTCAGAATCTAAATCTGAATTTTTCTGTGTTTTCTGTTTCTCTGAAAAAATATAGTATCTCTATATTTATTGAATGGGCAGGAAAACAGTTGTGATTCAATGTTTGCCTGTGGCTGTAATTTATCATTCCTTTTTCTGAAATTGAACAAATGGTTCTCCAATTAATGCCTTTATGCCTGTCTTCATAGAAAATTACTCTCAGAGCAAAACACAGGAATAATTTATTTTCCCCTAGGAAATAGCATTCTTCTCTCTAATAGACAATAATGTCTTTGAAATTCATTATTTTTACCTTTTCACCCTGGCTGCTAGGAAGCTTGTAGCTAGTTTTTGCTCTTTAAAGCTTTCCTCATCAATAAAATGTTAACAGAGTTTAGCCTTTGTTCCACTATTGCTAATCAGGGTATCTTTTCCTTATGGTATAAATTGTTTCTATTCTCACTAAGACGTTTTATTTAGTAAGATATACTTCATAAACTTTTTAGGTATAGGAGAAGGTATTTATTAAATCAATCAATCTTTATCTCACACCATACACAGAATTCAATGATAGATGTATTGTAAATGTACTTGTAAATGTTGAAGCTATAAAGCCTTTAGAATAAAACAGAATCATATTTTTATGGCCTTGAAGTAATCAGAGATTTCTTAAAGAGAAAAAAAAAGCGAATGATAAAGGAAAAGATTATAACTTAAACTTTTTAAAATGAATAATTTCTTTTCATCAAAAGTCCACTAATAAAATACTGAAAAAGGAGGCACAAAATAAGTTAATCTATGTATAATCCATGTAAATTGCAAGTCACCGGTACAAGACATATAGAAAATACAAATATTTCTAAAATCCATAAGAATAAAACAGTAAAGTCAATAAAATAATGAGCAATAAAAGTTGAATATGTACTTCAAAAAAGATGAAGCTTTCCAATAAATATGGAAAAAGATGTGCAACCTAATTATCTATTATGGAAATGCAATTTAAAACCATATGAAATATTACTATCTAGCCACCAAAATAGCTAACATGAAAAAAAAGGAAAATATCAAGTGCTAGAAGGGGGTGGAGCACTGAAAACTCTCGTGCATTGCTGGTGGGAGTAAAAATTGGTAGTCATTTTGGAAAACTGTATGGTAGTATCCATTAACATTAAATGTAGGCATAACCCTCTATTTGTATATTCAACAAAAATAATGCATACACTAAACAAAATATGTGTTCAAGAATGTTTACAGCAACACCATGTGTAACAGCAAAAAAAAAAAAAAAATAGAAATGACTGAAAAGTTCATTAACAATAGAATGGATAAATATCTTGTGGTATTTATTGAAATATCACAAATTCCATAAGTTATACAATAGAAAATTTTATATCAATGAGGATAAATCAATTAGTGCTACTTGCAAAAACAAGTGTACTTTATAAACACTGTTGAACAACAGAAGTCAGTTATAAAAGAGTATATATCATCTGATTCCACTCACGTAAAGCTCAAGTAATCTCTGCTGCAAAACCAGTATAGTTTTTACCTTTAGAGAGCTATACAAGGGCGACACGAGGGTGCTGATAGTCTTATATATGTTTTTATCTATGTGTTGGTTATCCAGGTTTGCTCAGTTTATAGAAATTCATCAATCTTTCCCCCTCTTCTTTTTTTGCTCACATTTCTGTATGTCTGTTATACTTTCATATTATTGAATGATTAATTAGTTCTCTCTGGGAAATACCTCCTACCAACCCCTTTCAATTGTAAAATATTCTCACTTTTTCATCTTCTTGACAAAATGATAAGAAGTGTTCTGGTGATAAGTATTTTAAAATAACATTTTCATCTGGTAGAATATGTTATAATGAGAAGGGGGTTGATTTAAAGTACTTTCTATTTTTTGTACGTGTTGGTTGGTTTCTTGTTCAAGTATGGAAGGCAAACTTAAGAAATCTTACAAATTAGTAATTATCTCTGTGGATTACTCAGTGTTGTGATTTTAACTACATTGATCATGACTGTCTCTTGAAATCATTGATTATAGAAGATCCACGCCACTTTTCAGAATTCTTTAAAACTGCCTGGAGTCCTGGTTCCAACAGAGATGGGATTGTGATAAGTCCTGTTGTGACAGAAAATATATTCAGTGTGTATGAGATGCTCCCTCTCACCCTCAATTGGATCCTTTCGCTTGAAAGGTGGAAGCGTCTCCCTCCAGCCCTGTGTGAAAATTGGAGGACCCACTGCCTTCTCTCTGACATCTTGGACTAAGAATCATATTTTCAACTTTTAAAATTTGAAAACAATGACATCCGCGTATAAAAGAGAAGAGATTTTAAAAGGATTTGCTTTTTATCATTCAGAAGCAGTTCTTCATTTCTGTATCAATCAGTTTTACACTGGATAATGCTGCACCAATAAAAAGCCCAAGTACTTAGAGGCCTACAAAGCAGAATTTATTACTCTCTCATGCTACAGGTGTCTCATAGGTTGGAGTTAATCCTACCCCCTGTGTTGTTGGTATTAAGACCCATATTATGGCCTGATCAGCAATTGTGCTCAGACCTTGTTTGAGCTTGATTGAACTTGGTTCACTGAGACTCATCCATTATTTCCTTTCTGCAGGGCATACTGGAGAATAAAAGGAGCTATGGGCCAGGTACGGTGGCTCATGCTTGTAATCCCAGCACTTTGGGAGGCCAAGGCGGGTGAATCACCTGAGGTCAGGAGTTCAAAACCAGCCTGACCAACATGGTGAAACCCGGTCCCTACTAAAAATACAAAAAACAAACAAACAAACAAAAAAATAGCCGGGCATGGTGGCCAGCACCTGTAATCCCAGCTACTTGAGAGGCTGAGTCAGGAGAATAACTTGAACCCGGGAGTCAAAGGTTGCAGTGAGCTGAGGTCATGCCATTGCACTCTAGCCGGGGCAACAATAGCAAAACTCCATCTCAAAAAAAAAAAAAAATAGAGGACCTATGATGTTGACAATCATCCCTGCACCCTTTGGGTCTTTAATGGTGATACAACTCTCTGCCAACCACCTGGCTCACAATTAGGATACTATTTTGATTTTTTTTTTTTGTCCTGGCCAAGGATAAGGGACAGTTTCAGAGGTTTCCTCTTGGCCTTCCCCACTATGATGGTCTCGTGTGCAGGTCAAGGATTCTATGTAGAGGCTACTCCAACTGCCAGATTCGACAATTTTCATTAGACATTTAGGAACTGGAGAAATGACTGCTACATGGGATGGTAAGCCCAGCAGGTGCACTATGAGCCCAAATTAGCCGGGTTTCTATTTATTGCCTGGACCATGTAAACCCTATTCTGACAGGACCTGTGATGACATTTTAGGTGTCCAGATGCCTATCAACATGAATGTGGACTCTGTGTCCAATAATCCTTGAAATATCTGGATATGCCCCTGTCTCCAGCATATAGTCCAGTAAATAGCTGTGATAGTTAACTTTATGTATCAACTTGACTGGATAAGAGGATGCCCAGATATGTGGTTAAACATAATTTCAGGATGTGACTATGAAGGTGTTTTTGGAAGAGATTAGCATTTGAATCTATAGACTTAGCAAAGTGTGCTTCCCTCCCCATTGTGGGTGTACATCATCCAATCTATTGAGGGCTTGAATAGATCAAAAAGGGGAAGGAATGGAGGCTTCACTCTCTCTCTGCCTGACTGCTTGACCTAGCACATTGGTCTCTTTTTGACCTTGGTGATCAGGCTTTCAGACTCAGACTGACATCTACACCATTAGCTGTCTGGCTCTTGTGACTTTGAGCCACACCACTGGCTTTCCAGAGTCTCCAGCTCGCAGAATGCATATTGTGGAGTATTTCAGCCTCCATAATAATGTGAGCCAAGACTGTATTATATATATACATATATACAGTCATGTGCCACATAGCAATCTTTCAGTCAATAATAGACTACATAAATAATGGTGGTCCCAAAACATTATAATACCTTATTTCTAGTGTTTCTTTTCTATGTTTACATATGTTTAGACACATAAATACTTACCATTGTGTTGAAATTGCCTACAGCATTCAGCACAGTAATATGCTGCACAGGTTTGCAGCCTAGGAGCAATAAGCTGTACTATACAGCCTAGGTGTGTAGTAGGCTATACCATGTAGGTTTGTGTAAGTACATTCTACGATGTTTTCACAATGGTGAAATTGCCTAATGACACATTTCTCAGAATGTATCCTCTTCGTTAAGCAACATGTTAACTGTATTTATATCCTATTCATTCTGTTTCTTCAGAAAACCATGACTAATACAATGCCTATAAGTCCCTTTGAGGAAGCCCTGAGAAAAATCATCACAGTATATGCTTGCCACAGTGCTGCAGGGTCCTTCTGTGTATTCGGTGAATAAGTTCTGGATGTGAAAACTGGCTCAAATATGGGAACTGAGCAAGAGATTGTAGCTTTTTGTTGGATCAATCACTTTCAACCTCCTTCTCCTCCGCTTTTGCTTTTTTTTTGGTGGTAGATATTGTCTGCCTATTTTGTTCTGAGGAGCATCATACTGTGTCAACCAGCTCTACAACTCCCTTCAGGGCAAACATTCTGGGCTGCGTTTCCAAATTGATCTGTCATTGCAGTAACTGTGGCCCCTAGCTTCCAATGGCTAAGCATAGCCACCTTACACTATCAGTCCAGGGTACCATGATTTCTATGGATATTAACACACCTAGCTCTATAACCTCTCTCTCCTACCATCAGCCTGGCCTGCAGAGAAGGCCACCACTGATCTTAAAAATGCTAGTTTCCTTCTCACCACCACATCCCCTGCTGATCTTCATGAATTATCATAATGTCATGATGTCCTCTGGGCCCTCCTATGAAAGATAAACCTCTGGTGGGTTCTCTGACTTTTTATAGTATATCCATTCCACCAAGCCCATTTCCTCACCGTTCTTATTCTTCCCTCTACCATCTCTCAGGGAAGCTTGGGCTTTTTTTCTTCTTCAGGGCTGACCATCAGCTTTTCCAGGACTCTAAGAGTCAGTCTGCTCAGTCACATAGCTGCACTTCACTGAAAGTAGAGTCTGGGAAATACATTGCTGATTAGAGGGCCACTTAACAGCAAGAACCCTACAATATGGAAATAGAAACACAAACCTTTGGTGGAAAGTGAGTCTTTTCTATCACTAAGAATCAATAAAGCTAAAATTAAAAGACTAATAAGATGTTATAATTTTGATGGGACTGATAAAAAAAGAGAATACAGTGTAAATAAAAAATAAGTCAATACTCTGACCATTTATATGCCAATACATTTGAAAAAGAGAAAAAGTATTTGAAAATTATTAATTATCAAATTGCTGACAAGTAAATACAAAATCTGGAAAACATGATGAAAATTTTTAAAAATACATGTTATAATTAAAGATATTCCAACATCCAAATACCAGTCCCAAAAATTTTACTAAGCAATCTTACATACATTCTTCCAGAGATGTTTTTAAAAGGCAGCCCCCAAAAAAATATCTGAGTCTGCTAAAACCATGAAATCAAAACAAAACAATAAGAAAAAAGTCAAATTACAGTCCTCTTCATTTATGAAAATAGTTGCAAAAATTCAGATTAAAATATTAACAAATGGAACTCAACTATGTCTATATATACCGCATTGACAGGTCACATGCATTTATGTATACATCCTAACCAAGTTGGTTTTATCCCAGGAATGCAGGACAGTTTAAAACTGGTAAAATTAATTAATATAATTTGCCATATTAACGGATTAAAATATAAAGTTATCTCAATAGATGCTGAAAAACAACTATTTGATACAGTCTAACATGCCATTGATTAAAAACAACAAAATATCTCTATCTAGCTCACTAGGCTAAAACAGTAAGTGTTTTAATTGAAGAAAAAATGTATCTAACACAAACTTATAGAAAACATCATATTACAAATGACACACTAGATGCATTCTTTTTAAAATTAAGGACTCTCAAGGATGCTTGGTAATAAACATATTTATTGATTATCATACTGGTTATGTAAACCAATGCAGTTAAGTATGGAGAAGCAATAAGGGATATAAAGATTTGCAAAGAATTAACAAAGCTGTCTTTCCCACATAATAAGATTGCATACATAGAAGAACCACGTAACTATAAAGATAAAATATCATAATTTATAAAATAAAAATCTCATATAATCAAAACACAACATATAACAGATTAAAATATGTACTTTATTAATTAGAGTAAAACATAAGCAGCAAACATGAAAAAATAGAGAAGATGTAAATAAAAAGTGTATGTAACTTACAAGACTAAAAAAAATACATATCTGTACCGATGATATGAAAGAACTTTTCAATCAAAAACAGTAAAAATTTTGAAGCACATATAAAAGACCTAAATAAATGAAACATACATTTTGTTCAAGATGTATATTTCACTGATAACTCAATTTCATACAGATGTTAAGACAACAATAAATTAATGTATTCATAGGGATAAAATAAAGGGCCCAGAAACAGACACATTTGTATATGAAAATAATGCAATGCCAACTGCGGGAAAATAATATTTCACCTAAAACCACAGAGGAGACTGTTTTTAATCTCTATAAAAATAAAACTAGATTCTTATTTCACAAGAGACACACAAATAACCTTGAGGTAAATTAAAATTCTTAAAAAAATAGCAAAGTCATAAAATGTTAGGAGAAACTAAAGAAAAATGTCTTTATGCCCTCAGGTTATTACAGATTTGTTTAGAGAGGACAAAATATCACAATAAAGGAAAGTTATTAATACATTTTGATTATCATAACATGTAAAACTTCTCTACAAAATTTCACCATTTCAAGGTGAAAAGAAATACTATTAACTCCAAGAGACTGTGGGTCTGTATTCAAAATATAAAAAGAACACTTGTAAATCAATAAGAAAAAGACATACAATCCAATGGAAAGATACAGAACAGAATTGAACAACCAATTTATAAAGTAGTAAACTTGATAGTGAATAAATATTTAAGTAAATACTCAATCTCACAAATGATCTTGGAAACAACAATTTTAAAATTCTTATACCATTTTACTCTTAATCGCATTATATGTTGCATTATATGTTATGTTTTGGTATAACATTTTTATTGTATACATTGTGATTTTTTTCTTTATAGTCATTTGGTTCTTCTACATAAGCAATCCTATTATGTGGGAGCGACAGCTTTGTTAATTCTTTGCAAATTCTATACCTCAGCACCTAAAATTTTACTTATAGAAGAACACCTAAGAATACCCCCTTGCACAGGTAAATAATATTCTTCTTCATGGGAATATTTAATGGGCAGTGTTTTTACTTGCACAGGTAAATAATATTCTTGTTCATGAGAATATTTAATGGCCAGTGTTTTTAAAAGAGGAAACTTTGAGTCACCCAAAATGCCTGAGAGTAGGAGAATGGACAAATTTTTGCATTAATAACATAACATATGATACAACAGTAATATGAGTGAGCTACAGTTGTACATAGTACAGAAAAATCTCAAAAACATAAATTTGTGATAAAATATACAAATAGAAGATAAATAAAATATACTTATATAAATTTTAAAGCAGAAATACTACTATATATGATTTATAAATATAAGTAAATACAGTATAATTAAAAACATGTAATAAAACATATATGTGAATAATTACCACTATATTCAAGCTAGTAGTTAATTCTGGGGAGAAGAGGGTAAAGAATGGAATGGGTATATTTACACAAGAAGCTTCAAATAGGTATGAAATACATGATATGACACAAATGTAAAAAACGATGATTTCACAAAAATAGATGACTAAACACCTGATTGTTTGCAAAATTCATTCTCTGTATTTCTTGAAACTTTGACATTTCAAAATAAACATTTTAAGATACATAGAACAAAATGTGTTGTGTTGTTTGTTTTAGTTTTATTTCTTCACCTTTGAGTCTTCACTTATGGTATTGGTGAATCTTTGTTATTGAGAAATATCCTGCATTCCTTCTTGCAAACATTATAACTTATTAAAGAGACAACTGTGTGGAGACTTGATAGTTGGTCCATGAGCACTGCCAGCATTCCTTCCCCTGTCTTAGGAGAAATGTTGCCTCACATAGTCATCTGAATACCAGCCAGCTAGGCATAAAACTTTCTTAGCAGAGAAAGTAGAGGGAAAGCAATATTTATGAAAGAAGTGTGTGTGTGTGTGTGCGCGCGCACGTATATGTGTTCACCTCAGGGCCTCATTTTTTGCTAAGATGAGTAAAATTACATTTCTCATAACTTCCTGGGGCATTTGAGTATCACTGATACTTTTAAGTTTAGTTAAATTGAAATAACACTTCATATCTGTTTTTATTATCGCTGCAAATACTATTTACTAGACATTGAATACCAACATCACAGGCTAAATGAAACAGATCATAGGAAAGGCTACAGACCAAAGACAATTAGATTAACTATATTTAGGATTTTTTGAAAATGCATATGGTCCATCAGGGCCCTGATTACTCTTTTAATAACTACCAATATCCACTAGTGAAGCTGCTCAGGAGCCCTGAGTAACTTCTGCAATTTCAGGCAAAATAGTAAACGTTTCAGGCTTGGATTTTCTCATCTCAGAAGGATATTATTAAGCTTCAACATTATTTTTTTTTCTTGTTTACAAAAAATTTTGTACCACACCATAGCGGTAGGAAATTATTGAATTGTAAACTTTTGCAACTAACAAAACTGTAGACAGCATTTAAAGTTAGCTGAGGCCCCTAGAGTAAATTTTGAAAGATCATAGTGAGAGTGTCAGAATTAGAATTCAGATGTCCTGCTTTCTGTCTTAGTATGTATTCATTCTAAAGTGAATTTACTCCATTATTCTCCTCTCACTGGGAAAATGAAACATTATCGTTAGTCTCTGTACTTTTTATTCACAATGCCCAAGTAAAACAAAAAACATTATAAGATTCTCAAGAAAGAAAGAAAATCAAATAATAGAAGCAAACTCAAAAATAATGAAGACACAGGAGTGGCCTAGTGCAGTGGCTCATGCCTCTAATCCCAGAACTTTGGGAGGCCGAGGTGGGCAGATCACTTGAGGACAGGAGTTCAATACCAGCCTGGCCAACAATGCAAAACTCAGTCTCTACTAAAAATACAAAAAATAGCTAGGCATGGTGGTATGTGCCTGTAGTCCCAGCTGCTTGGGTGGCTGAGGCACAAGAATCCCTTGAACCCGGGAAGCAGAGGTTGCAGTGAGCCAAGGTTGAGCCACTGCACTCCAGCCTGGGCAGCAGAGCAAGACTGTCTCAAAAAATAAACAAATAAATAAAATAAGATATAGGAGTTAGTGAACACATTTTACATGGCCATAATAAATAAGTTAAAGAAAATAGACATTTTAAATGGCTGAAATGATGAAGAATTTTAATTAAAATTTGGAATCTATAAAAACTAATTAAATGGGCATTCTAGAACTGAAAAAAATATATGTAATACTGTGAGACCTACTGGAGGGATAGAAAGAGACATTTAGAAGAAGGTAGGATTAATGTGAACTCAAAAACAAATGAGAAAATATAAAAACTGAAGGAGAGAGGCACAAACATGATGGAAAGGGCAGAACAGCATAGGAAATATGTAGGCTGCAGATGGTCTAACATACATGAAATTGTAGGCCCAGAAGAGGAGGACAAAGAGCAAATCGTCAAGGTGTTTTCTAAAATGCTAAAAGTTATCAACCCACAGATTCAAGAAACTCAAAAAAAACAAACAAACAAACAAACAAAAAAAACTAAACAAAATTAATACAAAGAAAATTATACAATTACTTAGTCTATTTTGGTGGAACACAGCTGGGCAGTTTATTTGATATTGGCTGGGGTCATTCATGGATCGGCATGCATGATAAGCTGCCAAGTTGACTGATGGCTGGATGGTGCAAGTATGGCCTCAGCTAGGATGTATTGTATCTGCTCTACATGGTCGTCTGTCCTCCAGTAAGCTATCTTGCTTATTCGAATCTATGGTAGTAAGGCAGGGTTCCAAGAGAGGAAGAAGGCTGATAACTAACACAATGTCACTTCCACCACATTCTATTAGCCACAGCCAAACACAGGACCAGACTACATTCAAAATGTGGAAAAATAGTCTTAGTTCTTAATGGAATGAACTGCAAAGCTACACTCATAGGAGTGTCGATATGGGGAGGGGAATAATTGCAGATAATTTTGTGAACAATTTACTAATGTTATCCAGGAAAATCAGAACTCTTGTACACACATGCCATTTCTTCTATTTCATGATAATAGTTTGGGTTATGTTTTATGAAATGAGAAAAATTAACAAAAAAGAATGTCATGTAAATTTAAAACTAAAAGGAGTGGTAGAGACTTCAATCTTTTATAATACACTGCCTTCCAAATGCCTGTCTCGAAACATTCATTACAAAATTCTAGATGTGTGATCACACTTCTAGCCACACGTCTTAACATACGCTTCATTTGGTTATTAGAAGATTTTCAGTTTTGCACTAGTTGCTAAAGATTTCAAGTAAAGTCCAAATTCTAATCTTCTCTTGAGAAATAGAAGCTCCAGAGCATTAAGATCATGCTGCTTCATCAACTATTAATGCATAAGATAATGTTTTATGCGTCCTCGGCATGCCTCTTTCACGTTACTAGCTTCTCTTTTTTAGGTTATCTTCCTAACCTTTAGAAGCTTTGGAGTTTGTAACCCCTTGCTCTATACTATATACTCAAATCTCTTGTTAATTCAGTTATTAACTATCAATATTAGGCAGGATAATTAATTAATGTATTTTTCTTAGTGTAGAAGAATGAAACATAATGAAAACAAGTTATCTCTTCCCCATTCTCTGCCCTCTATCTCAATAAGAATTAGCAATGCATTACATTAAAGATCTTGTAATAATGCTAATTCAGACTCAGTGGGTCTGGTTGGAACTTGAGATTCTGCATTTCCTTTTTTTTATACTTTAAGTTCTGGGATACATGTGCAGAACGTGGAGGTTTGTTACATAGGTATACATGTGCCATGGTGATTTGCTGCACCCATCAATCTGTCATCTAGATTTTAAGCCCTGCATGCATTAGGTATTTATCCTAATGCTATCCATCCCCTTACTCCCCACCCCCAATAGGCCTTGGTGTGTGATGTTCCCCTCCTTGTGTCCATGAGATCTTATTGTTCAACTCTCACTTATGAGTGAGAACATGGGGTGTTTGGTTTTCTGTTCCTGTGTTAGTTTGCTGAGAATGATGGTTTCCAGCTTCATCCATATCCCTGCAAAGGACATGAACTCATTCTTTTTCATGGCTGCATAGTACTCCATGGTGTATATGTGCCACGTTTTCTTTATCCAGTCCATCACAGATGGGAATTTGGGTTCCAAATCTTTGCTATTATAAATAGTGTGAGATTTTGCATTTCTAACAAGCTCCCAGGTGATGTCTTTGCTGTGTGGATCCCACAATGAGCAGCAAAATCCTGAAGAACTGCAACCTCCCTAAGTTCCAGGGCAACATTTAAGAGGCTTTTTTTCACAACCTAAAGTTCAAGAAGATAAAAAACTGGATTGTCCAGGAGGAGGGTAGATTGCTGTTTGGACAGTGCATAGGAAGAATTGTCCAGTATAAAGGGAAGATTCCTAGGCCTGGAAAAGAGCTCCTGTAATTAGTAGGGATTTGTTTCTACCAAGAGCCAGCCTCACAGGGGTAACAAGAAACTGGTAAGTTAACTAAAGATGACTCAGGTTCTGACATAAAGAATAGTGGTAGCAGAGCAGGCTTCAAGAACACAGGACCTGTGCAGTCACACAGAGCCCTATGCTCAGAAGGGCGAGCACTTGGTTTAAAGGTCTGCTGTTACCATCTAGAAATTCTTAATAAATTTGAACAAAGAGCCTTGCGTTTTCATTTGGCCCTGAGCTCCACAAATTAGGTGGCTGTTCCTGAGTACCGTGAAAGTTACCTCAAAAGATCCCCATTTGAAAAGAAGCAGAAGGAAGTCACCCATCTTTGAGAGGTGATTCTTGGGTTCAGATAATAAATATGTAAAAGTTATCATTGTGAACTTATCTCTAAGCTCATCCTACCCCACACCTCCATACTCCCCATTCCTCCATCACTTTGAGTGTCATTTAATGTCACCTAAGTCTCAATACATTTCTGCTGCCTCAGAAAAGGGAGTCCTCAAACAAGATTGAGCCTGAATTTTTCATCACTTAGATGAGTACGGGCTTAGAATTAAATTTACTTTGATTTACATAACTAGTGTGTGTGAGTGTGTGTGTGTGTGTGTGTATGTGTGTGTGTGTAGATAGGGTTTCACTGTGTTGCCCAGGCTGGTCTTGAACTTCTGGTCTCAGTGATCCTCCAGCCTCAGCCTCCCAAAGTACTGGGATTACAGGCACGAGCCACAGTGCACAGCCTAATATTGCATTTTCAAAGTCTTGTGTGGTGGATAAAGGAACATAACCACTGCATAGGTTTAGAAAAACAGGTCAATCTGATTAACAATTTTATAGGTGGTCAAGAACAGTTATAAGTATACAAACACCTAGCCAAAAGGACATGGTGTCAGCTAAATTGATTGACTGCTAAATGGAGGGTAGCTGGTGATTACATCTTTTCTACAGATTTTGCTGTATCCACATCATAAAAGCAGTGTTAGTGCAGGCCATGAGCCAAGAAGGGAAGAGAGCTGCATTACAGGGACCAGGCATTCTGGTGGCATTCATTAAAATCAAATGCTGTCAGGCATCTTGAGTGATGAACTGGAGCAGAAAGCAATTGACATTTGTTCAGATCTTTCAAGAGACGCTAGATGTGTGAACTAGAAGAGTTTGAAGATCTTCATTAGTCATGAAGTGATGCATCAAAGCTTGCAGGGAAGCTTTGATGCCCAGAGGCCCAAGAAAATACATGTGTCAAAATCAGAAGTGAAGTCCATGTTGATTTTTTTTCTCCTTTGACATCAATTGCCTTGTTCATGTAACATTAATATCACAGGGTCTATTTATCCTATATGATTAGAAATTAAGACACAATTGAGAATGTATATATAATCTAGTAAAATTGAACTGTGTTTTTTTTTCCTTTAAAATGGAGCAGGTAGTTTATCAAATACCTACCACTGAGCAATCTGCTGCTTAGCACAAAAGGCTGTAAAAGAATACAAAGATGAAAGCCTTGGGTATGGGCAATCGAGTTTATGCTTTCTATAGATAGATAAGACATGGACAAAAATGAGGTAAAAAGTCATGTCACATGAAGGATACTATGAAAAATGTTTACAGTTATTGTGAATCCAGGAGCTTTATTCCTTTTTGGGAAGATTGAAAGGGAGGATTAAGAAAGAGTTGATAGAAGATGATTCACCCTTCTTGCTCAGTTTTAAGAGATTGGTCAAGTTTGACTTTTTATTGTTAATGGGAAGGCTTTTCTACGTACAAAAAGCAACCTGGATAAAGATGTGGAGGAGGGAAGAGTGGGCACGTATTCACTTCGAGAGAAAATTAGAAGCCTAATGTGAAAGACAAGTGGAGGGCAAAAATGCAAAAGTGGGAGAGAAAGTCCTAATCCCTAGTTGATTCTAATGCTTTCAATTGCCTGTATATTGGTTTATGTATTCATTTTTAGAGAACTTTTTAAAGCTTTAAATATTCTTATACTCATATTGATTCCAAAAACGAAGACACTACAGAGTTTGCTATTTTTTACAAATGTATTTTTAGAGCAGTTTTAGATTTATAGAATTATTGTGAAAATAACGCAGAGAATTCTCATATATGCCACCCTCAGTTTCCACTATTGTAAATATCTCACATTAGCATGATACATTTGTCATAATTTGTAAAGTAGTATTGTTACACTTATTAATCAAAGCATGTTCATTTTTCAGATGTCATTAATTTCCTTTTGTTTTCCTTTTCTTTTTTTTTTTAATTATACTTTAAGTTTTAGGGTACATGTGCACATTGTGCAGGTCAGTTACATATGTATACATGTGCCATGCTGGTGCACTGCACCTACTTACTCGTCATCTAGCATTAGGTATATCTCCCAATGCTATCCCTCCCCCCTCCCCCCACCCCACAACAGTCCCCAGAGTGTGATATTCCCCTTCCTGTGTCCATGTGATCTCATTGTTCAATTCCCACCTATGAGTGAGAATATGCAGTGTTTGCTTTTTGTTCTTGCGATAGTTTACTGACAATGATGATTTCCAATTTCATCCATGTCCCTACAAAGACATGAACTCATCATTTTTTATGGCTGCATAGTATTCCATGGTGTATATGTGCCACACTTTCTTAATCCAGTCTATCATTGTTGGACATTTGGGTTGGTTCCAAGTCTTTGCTATTGTGAATAATGCCGCAATAAACATACGTGTGCATGTGTCTTTATAGCAGCATGATTTATAGTCCTTTGGGTATATACCCAGTAATGGGATGGCTGGGTCAAATGGTATTTCCAGTTCTAGATCTCTGAGGAATCGCCACACTGACTTCCACAATGGTTGAACTAGTTTACAGTCCCACCAACAGTGTAAAAGTGTTCCTGTTTCTCCACATCCTCTCCAGCACCTGTTGTTTCCTGACTTTTTAATGATTGCCATTCCAACTGGTGTGAGATGGTATCTCATTGTGGTTTTGATTTGCATTTCTCTGATGGCCAGTGATGATGAGCATTTTTTCATGTGTTTTTTGGCTGCATAAATGTCTTCTTTTGAGAAGTGTCTGTTCATGTCCTTCGCCCACTTTTTGATGGGGTTGTTTGTTTTTTTCTTGTAAATTTGTTTGGGTTCATTGTAGATTCTGGATATTAGCCCTTTGTCAGATGAGTAAGTTGCGAAAATTTTCTCCCATTTTGTAGGTTGCCTGTTCACTCTGATGGTAGTTTCTTTTGCTGTACAGAAGCTCTTTAGTTTAATTAGATCCCATTTGTCAATTTTGTCTTTTGTTGCCATTGCTTTTGGTGTTTTAGACATGAAGTCCTTGCCCATGCCTATGTCCTGAATGGTAATGCCTAGGTTTTCTTCTAGGGTTTTTATGGTTTTAGGTCTAAGGTTTAAGTCTTTAATCCATCTTGAATTGATTTTTGTATAAGGTGTAAGGAAGGGATCCAGTTTCAGCTTTCTACATATGGCTAGCCAGTTTTCCCAGCACCATTTATTAAATAGGGAATCCTTTCCCCATTGCTTGTTTTTCTCAGGTTTGTCAAAGATCAGATAGTTGTAGATATGTGGCGTTATTTCTGAGGGCTCTGTTCTGTTCCATTGATCTATATCTGTGTTTTGGTACCAGTACCATGCTGTTTTGGTTACTGTAGCCTTGTAGTATAGTTTGAAGTCAGGTAGTGTGATGCCTCCAGGTTTGTTCTTTTGGCTTAGGATTGACTTGGCGATGCGGGCTCTTTTTTGGTTCCATATGAACTTGAAAGTAGTTTTTTCCAATTCTGTGAAGAAAGGCATTGGTAGCTTGATGGGGATGGCATTGAATCTGTAAATTACCTTGGGCAGTATGGCCATTTTCATGATATTGATTCTTCCTACCCATGAGCATGGAATGTTCTTCCATTTCTTTGTATCCTCTTTTATTTCCTTGAGCAGTGGTTTGTAGTTCTCCTTGAAGAGGTCCTTCACATCCCTTGTAAGTTGGATTCCTAGGTATTTTATTCTCTTTGAAGCAATTGTGAATGGGAGTTCACTCATGATTTGGCACTCTTGTTTGTCTGTTGTTGGTGTATAAGAATGCTTGTGATTTTTGTACATTGATTTTGTATCCTGAGACTTTGCTGAAGTTGCTTATCAGCTTAAGGAGATTTTGGGCTGAGACAATGGGGTTTTCTAGATATACACTCATGTCGTCTGCAAACAGGGACAATTTGACTTCCTCTTTTCCTAATTGAATATCCTTTATTTCCTTCTCCTGCCTAATTGCCCTGGCCAGAACTTCCAACACTATGTTGAATAGGAGTGGTGAGAGAGGGCATCCCTGTCTTGTGCCAGTTTTCAAAGGGAATGCTTCCAGTTTTTGCCCATTCACTATGATATTGGCTGTGGGTTTGCCATAGATAGCTCTTATTATTTTGAAATACGTCCCATCAATACCTAATTTATTGAGAGTTTTTAGCATGAAGGGTTGTTGGATTTTGTCAAAGGCTTTTTCTGCATCTATTGAGATAATCATGTGGTTTTTGTCTTTGGCTCTGTTTATATGCTGGATTACATTTATTGATTTGCATATATTGAACCAGCCTTGCATCCCAGGGATGAAGCCCACTTGATCATGGTGGATAAGCTTTTTGATGTGCTGCTGGATTCAGTTTGCCAGTATTTTATTGAGGATTTTTGCATCAATGTTCATCAAGGATATCCTTGGTCTAAAATTCTCTTTTTTTGTTGTGTCTCTGCCTGGCTTTGGTATCAGAATGATGCTGGCCTCATAAAATGAGTTAGGGAGGATTCCCTCTTTTTCTATTGATTGGAATAGTTTCAGAAGGAATGGTACCAGTTCCTCCTTGTACCTCTGGTAGAATTCGGCTCTGAATCCATCTGGTCCTGGACTCTTTTTGGTTGGTAAGCTATTGATTATTGCCACAATTTCAGATCCTGTTATTGGTCTATTCAGAGATTCAGTTTCTTCCTGGTTTAGTCTTGGGAGAGTGTATGTGTCGAGGAATTTATCCATTTCTTCTAGATTTTCTAGTTTATTTGCGTAGAGATGTTTCTAGTATTCTCTGATGGTAGTTTGTATTTCTGTGGGATCAGTGGTTATATCCCCTTTATCATTTTTTTATTGCATCTATTAGATTCTTCTCTCTTTTTTTCTTTATTAGTCTTGCTAGCAGTCTATCAATTTTGTTGATCCTTTCAAAAAACCAGCTCCTGGATTCATTAATTTTTTGAAGGGTTTTTTGTGTCTCTATTTCCTTCAATTCTGCTCTGATTTTAGTTATTTCTTGCCTTCTGCTAGCTTTTGAATGTGTTTGCTCTTGCTTTTCTAGTTATTTTAATTGTGATGTTATGGTGTCAATTTTGGATCTTTCCTGCTTTCTCTTGTGGGCATTTAGTGCTATAAATTTCCCTCTACACACTGCTTTGAATGTGTCCCAGAGATTCTGGTATGTTGTGTCTTTGTTCTCATTGGTTTCAAAGAACATCTTTATTTCTGCCTTCATTTCTTTATGTACCCAGTAGTCATTCAGGAGCAGGTTGTTCAGTTTCCATGTAGTTGAGTGGTTTTGAGTGAGAGTCTTAATCCTGAGTTCTAGTTTGATTGCACTGTGGTCTGAGAGATAGTTTGTTATAATTTCTGTTCTTTTACATTTGCTGAGGAGAGCTTTACTTCCAACTATGTGGTCAATTTTGGAATAGGTGTGGTGTGGTGCTGAAAAAAATGTATATTCTGTTGATTTGGGGTGGAGAGTTCTGTAGATGTCTATTAGGTCCGCTTGGTGCAGAGCTGACTTCAATTCCTGGGTATCCTTGTTGACTTTCTGTCTCGTTGATCTGTCTAATGTTGACAGTGGGGTGTTAAAGTCTCCCATTATTAATGTGTGGGAGCCTCAGTCTCTTTGTAGGTCACTCAAGACTTGCTTTATGAATCTTGGTGCTCCTGTATTGGGTGCATATATATTTAGGATAGTTAGCTCTTCTTGTTGAATTGATCCCTTTACCATTATGTATGGCCTTCTTTGTCTCTTTTGATCTTTGTTGGTTTAAAGTCTGTTTTATCAGAGACTAGGATTGCAACCCCTGCCTTTTTTTGTTTTCCATTTGCTTGGTAGATCTTCCTCCATCCTTTTATTTTGAGCCTATGTGTGTCTCTGCACGTGAGATGGGTTTCCTGAATACAGCACACTGATGGGTCTTGACTCTTTATCCAATTTGCCAGTCTGTGTCTTTTAATTGGAGCATTTAGTCCATTTACATTTAAAGTTAATATTGTTATGTGTGAATTTGATCCTGTCGTTATGATGTTAGCTGGTTATTTTGCTCGTTAGTTGATGCAGTTTCTTCCTAGTCCTGATGGTCTTTACATTTTGGCATGATTTTGCAGCGGCTGGTACCGGTTGTTCCTTTCCATGTTTAGTGCTTCCTTCAGGAGCTCTTTTAGGACAGGCCTCGTGGTGACAAAATCTCTCAGCATTTGCTTGTCTGTAAAGTATTTTATTTCTCCTTTGCTTATGAAGCTTAGTTTGGCTGGATATGAAATTCTGGGTTGAAAATTCTTTTCTTTAAGAATGTTGAATATTGGCCCCCACTCTCTTCTGGCTTTAGGGTTTCTGCCGAGAGATCCGCTGTTAGTCGGATGGGTTTCCCTTTGAGGGTAACCCGACCTTTCTCTCTGGCTGCCCTTAACATTTTTTCCTTCATTTCAACTTTGGTGAATCTGATAGTTATGTGTCTTGGAGTTGCTCTTCTCGAGGAGTATCTTTGTGGCGTTCTCTGTATTTCCTGAACCTGAACGTTGGCCTGCCTTGCTAGATTGGGGAAGTTCTCCTGGATAATATCCTGCAGAGTGTTTTCCAACTTGGGTCCATTCTCCCCATCACTTTCAGGTACATCAATCAGATGTAGATTTGGTCTTTTCACATAGTCCCATATTTCTTGGAGGCTTTGCTCATTTCTTTTTATTCATTGTTCTCTAAACTTCCCTTCTCGCTTCATTTCATTCATTTCATCTTCCATCGCTGATACCCTTTCTTCCAGTTGATCGCATCAGCTCCTGAGGCTTCTGCATGCTTCATGTAGTTCTCGAGCCTTGGTTTTCAGCTCCATCAGCTCCTTTAAGCACTTCTCTGTGTTGGTTATTCTAGTTATACATTCTTCTAAATTTTTTTCAAAGTTTTCAACTTCTTTGCCTTTGGTTTCAATGTCCTCCCGTAGCTCAGAGTAATTTGATCGTCTGAAGCCTTCTTCTCTCAGCTCGTCAAAGTCATTCTCCATCCAGCTTTGTTCCGTTGCTGGTGAGGAACTGCGTTCCTTTGGAGGAGGAGAGGTGCTCTGCTTTTTAGAGTTTCCAGTTTTTCTGTTCTGTTTTTTCCCCATCTTTGTGGTTTTATCTACTTTTGGTCTTTGATGATGGTGATGTACAGGTGGGTTTTTGGTGTGGATGTCCTTTCTGTTTGTTAGTTTTCCTTCTAACAGACAGGACCCTCAGCTGCAGGTCTGTTGGAATACCCTGTCGTGTGAGCTGTCAGTGTGCCCCTGCTGGGGGGTGCCTCCCAGTTAGGCTGCTCGGGGGTCAGGGGTCAGGGGCCCACTTGAGGAGGCAGTCTGCCCGTTCCCAGATCTCCAGCTGCGTGCTGGGAGAACCACTGCTCTCTTCAAAGCTCTCAGACAGGGACATTTAAGTCTGCAGAGGTTACTGCTGTCTTTTTTTGTCTGTGCCCTGCCCCCAGAGGTGGAGCCTACAGAGGCAGGCAGGCCTCCTTGAGGTGTGGTGGGCTCCGCCCAGTTCGAGCTTCCCGGCTGCTTTGTTTACCTAAGGAAGCCTGGGCAATGGCGGGCGCCCCTCCCCCAGCCTCGCTGCTGCCTTGCAGTTTGATCTCAGACTGCTGTGCTGAGATCACAGCAATCAGCGAGACTCCGTGGGCGTAGGACCCTCC
Source organism: Pan troglodytes (assembly GCF_028858775.2). Taxonomy (NCBI): domain Eukaryota; kingdom Metazoa; phylum Chordata; class Mammalia; order Primates; family Hominidae; genus Pan; species Pan troglodytes. The sequence continues at coordinate 39,843,234 of NC_086015.1, forward strand.
AAGCCAGGTGCGTGATATAATCTCGTGGTGCGCCGTTTTTTAAGCCCATCGGAAAAGCGCAGTATTCGGGTGGGAGTGACCCGATTTTCCAGGTGCCGTCTGTCACCCCTTTCTTTGACTAGGAAAGGGAACTCCCTGACCCCTTGCGCTTCCCGAGTGAGGCAATGCCTCGCCCTGCTTCGGCTCGCGCACGGTGCGCGCACCCACTGACCTGCGCCCACTGTCTGGCACTCCCTAGTGAGATGAACCCGGTACCTCAGATGGAAATGCGGAAATCACCGTCTTCTGCGTCACTCACACTGGGAGCTGTAGACTGGAGCTGTTCCTATTTGGCCATCTTGGCTCCTCCCCCATTAGTTTTCACCGATCCATTTTTTTGTTGTTGTTCTAGGGTTTCATCAAGGATACCACATTAAATTTAGTAGCGTTGTCTGCTGAGGCTTCTCTCAGTTGTGACAGTCTCTCAGACTTTCCTTGCTTTTGAGGACTTAATAGCTTTAAAGGTTGATATTCAGGTATTTTGCAGAATGTCCTTCAAATAGGGTTTACCTGATGTTTTCTTTGTGCTTAGGCTGGGGTTGTGGATCTTGGGAGGAGATGACAAGGTAAAGTATGATTTTCATCACATCATATCAAGGGTATATCATATCAATATGACTTATGACTGTTGATGTTAATATTAACCTTAATCACCTGGCTGGTCTTTTATGTCATGCTACTCCACTGTAAAGTTATTCTTTTTTTTCCCACATTTCTGTACTCTTGGAGGAAAGTTACTGGGAACCATTCATACTTCAGGAGTCGGGAAATTCCATCTTATATGTTCCACATTAAGGGCTGAGTATCTACAGTTGATTATATTTGTGTGAGACTATTTCTAGGCTCAGTATTCTGTTATATTGGTCTATAGGACAGATATTCTATTAAAAATGCTATGCTGTCTTCATTACTGTAAACTTATAGTAAGTCTTGGTATTGGTGGTAAGTCTTCCATCTTTGTTCCTCAGTGTTTTGATACCTAGGTCCTTTGCCTTTCTATTTAACTTTAGAATCAGGTTGTCATTATCTACAAAACATTATTTTACTGAATTTTAATTGGAATTGCATGAAATCTGTACATCAAGTTTGAAAGAATTAACATTTTAGCATTATTGGTTCTTCCAATCAGTTAACACCGATTATTTCTCCATTTATTTATTAATAGATCTTCCTTGATTTTAACAGTGCTTTGTAGTTTAAAGCATATAAATTCTGTGTGAATTTTGTTTATTAATATCTAATATTTCAATTTTTGTGGTGCTATTGTAAAAGGCATTTTTTATAAATTTCAAATTTCAGTTGTTCATTCTATTATATAGGAAAGCAAATGGATTCTGATCATTAACCTTATATCCTGTAATATTGCTATGTTTGCATATTAGAAATGAGAATGCTTTTGTTGATTCTTTTGCATTTTCTACATAAGCAATCATGTTGTCTGCATATAGAAATGGTTTTTTTTTTTTAATAATTTCCAATCTACACACCATTTATTTCCTTTTCTTATTATGTTGTAATAACTAGGATATCCCATACAATGTTGACTGGGACTGGTGAAAGGTATGTACTTGTCTTGTTCCTGATCTTAGGGGGAAAGTTTTGAGTTTCTCACCATTAAAAATAATGTTAGCTATATGTATTTTTTTTTTTTTGTAGAAGTTCTTTTCAAAATTTAGGAAGGCTCTATCTAATCCTGGTTTGTTGAGAGTTTTTATCATGAATTGCTGTTGAATATAGAAAAATATTTTTCTACATCAATTAATATGGTCATATGATTTTTCTTCTTCAGGCTGTTGATGCGATGGATTACAGTGATTGATTTTCAAAAGTTGATTCAGCCTTGCATACCTATAATAAATACTGTTCAGTTGTGGTATATAATTATTTTTATACATTGTTGTATTTGATTTGCTAATATTTTGTTGAGAATATTTGCATGTGTGTTTATGAGTATTACTGGTCTGTAGTTTTCTTTCTTGTAATGTCTTCATCTGGTTTTGGTACTGAGGTAACGCCAACCTCATAGGATCAGTTAGGAAGCATTCTCTGTGCTTCTATTTTCTAAAAGACATTGTGAATAATTGGCATACATTTTTCATAAATATTTGGTATAATTCAGAATTAAAATAATTGGGCTTGATTCTTTCTATTTTTGGAAAATTATGAAGTATTGCTTTAACCTTTTGAATAGATATAGGCCTGTAGTAATTGAATAATGCCCTCCAAAATTCATATCCATCCAGAATCTCAAAATGTGACCTTATTAATATTTGAAAATAGGATCTTTGTATATGTAACTAATGTAAAGAACAAGATAGTGACATATTGGATTAGTACATGACCTAAATCCCGTGAGAGTATCCTTATAAGAAAAGGACACAAGAGAAACAGAGAAAATGATATGAAGACAGAGGCAGAGATTGGAGTGATGTATCTACAAATTAAGAAACTTAATGTGTCCACAAATCAAGAAATTCCTGCCAACATCTTGATTTTGGATATCTGGACTAGAAATTACAGAGAATGAATTTCTATGTTGTTAGCCACCAAGTTGGTGGTAATTTGTTATGGCAGCCACTGGAAACTAACACAGGTCTATAAAAATAATGTAAAGTTCCTATGTAAGTTTTTGAACCATGTGTCTTTTGAGAAATTGGTCCATTGCATCTAAGTTATTATATTGTGGGCATATATTTATTAACAGTATTGCTAAAGGAATTATTGTTTTAATGTCAGTGGAATTTGTAGTGATGACCACTTTTATTATATTGGTAAATTGTATCTTCTCTATTTTTCTTGGTTAGTCTATCTAGAAGCTTATCAATTTTATTTATCTATGTTAAAAAAAACTAGATTTTTGTTTCTTGGATTTTTCCTATTGTTTTTCTGTTTAAATTTTATTTGATAAGTAGTCTGATTTTTATTATTTCATTTCTTTGTGTGTTTTAGGTATAAACTGCTCTTGTTTTATCAAACCCAACTACATATCATTAAACTCATCAAACTTACCATTTTGCTATTCTGACCAGTTTACAGCTTTAACAGCATCTGCTCCACATAAGCAGATGTCAGCTGTGACTCTCTGGGTATGCCTGTCTTTCCAGATTTAGAGGTGACCATTTGCCCTGAAACTTCATTTATTTGATGGATCAAAAACAAATCATTGATTTCATTTTGTGCAGTTTTCATTGTTATAAGGACAGGAAGATAGGTTCCAAGTTCTTTACATGCTGCAATTAAACTGAAAAGGTCTCAGTTCTTTTTATATTTTAATTGAGTACTAAGTACCTGCCAAGTATTATTTACGTATTGAGGGTTTTACAGTGAGTAACGCCTCAATGAGCTTACATTACATTGAAAAAGGCACATATACGCCATGGAATACTATGCAGCCACAAAAAAGGATGAGTTCCTGTCCTTTGCAGGGACATGGATGAAACTGGAAACCATCATTCTCAGCAAACTAACACAGGAACAGAAATCCAAACACCGCATGTTCTCACTCGTAAATGGAAGTTGAACAATGAGAACACGTGGACACAGGGAGGGGAACATCACACACTGGGGCCTGTTGGGGGGTGGGGGGCTAGGGGAGGGATAGCATTATGAGAAATACCTAATGTAGATGATGGGTTGATGGGTGCAGCAAACCACCATGGCACATGTATACCTATGTAACAAACCTACATATTCTGCACATGTATCCCAGAACTTAAAGTATAATAAAAAATTAAAAATATAAGCAGTAGAATTCCTTAGTTTCAAGAGTATAGTAAGTTTATGCGAAAATATTTTAATAGCTTTGCCTATAATACAGGGGAAGAGGGTAAGGGGGAAAAAAGACAGAAATAAGCGAGTAGATAAAATAAGATAAAATAATAAATAAGGCAATTTCAAATAGTGGAGGTAATGGATAGTGATAAAGAGTGATGGGGGCTAATTTCGCAAGTGTGATGATGGAAAACTTCCTTAGGAGCTTCATTTGGGAGAACTGAATGAAGAGAAATAGCTAGTGCTGTCAAGTTCAAGAAAATAGATTGCCAGTAAAAACACTGAAGAGTGAAGAGCTCTGAGCAGGGTTGAGCTTGCTTTATTTTGGTAATCCCAGGAAAGCCAATGTGGTTGTTGCTGAGCAAGCTGGGGAAAAGCTGTAAGAGATGAAGTTGGATGTATTTGGAGCACTAGGCAGGGAATAGAACATGTAGGTGCTGATGGGAAAGGATTGTAGGCAGAGTTTTAGAGAGAGGATCAGAGTCATCCTGGACACTTGTTTGACAGAACCTCTGCAGGCACCCTCATAGTGGTTGAAATTCACATACAACATAATTTATTGCTGCTGTGTTCACATTTTTCCCACTCTTTCTTTCTTTGCAGTAATTGTAAAAGTAGGCTAGAAAACATAGAAGAAAATAATTCAAAGATTTTCTTACTTTCCAACATAAACCAGATGATCCAATAACCATAAATACCTGCCTCACCTGTAGAGAGGACAGATTAAACTACAAAGCAACATGCATCCAAGTAATCTGAGACTTTCTTCATGCTCTTGGACTTGTTTATATGCGGTTTCTTTGTATCTCTCCCTGACTCTCTGTTGCTCTCTATTTTGTCTTCCTTCTGTCCTCTTTCTCTTTCTCTCCCCTCCTTCTTTAAACCTTGTTCTGTCTATCTATCATCATTTATCTATTTAATCGAATCTAATCTGATCTAATTCAAGGATCTGCAAAGGTAAATCTGTCAGCTTTGCAACATTAGCTTGACTAGAGAAATTTTATGCTTCAACAATATAGAATTATTTGCTATTCTTCAAACTAATTCTGCCTCCTCTGTTCATGCTGTTTTCCTTCCCTTTGGTTATCACCACCCTGGCTCTCTCCTACAGAAATCCTGCCCTTCCTATAGAAGTCGGTTCAAATGTTATCTTCTCTACAAATGACTTATTGAGAATCAAAATACTAGAGATGACTTTTGGCCTAGGGAGTGTTGAATATGAATTGTGCTTTGGGAAAATTACTCTGATATAAGTATGCAGAGTAGGTTTAAGATAAAGAAGTAAAAGGGAATGTAGTTCAGGTTTGTAAGGCTCAGAAAGCATGACTTTTAATAGCCTGCAAGCCATTTTCCTCAACTCCCTGCAGATTTTGTACTTTTTCCATAGTCATACGTGTCAGTGGCACAAGGGGTCAGTAATTTTATTACTTAATGTGAACAAATGAGTTCTGGATGTTTGATGGAAGAGGCTGAGTCTCTGTGATGATGACAAAATCAGTAGCTTTCTCTCTGGAGTTGAAAGAATACTATGTAAACATGGCTGTGAGTCACACGTATTCAATTTAGGCAATTGCATTTGGACATATGATGATTCTATCTGAAAATGGAATCAGTCAGGGAGAAAAATGGACTTTGTGAGGCTGAACAAATAAGTCACTCACCAAAAATTGAAATTTTCATTTTATCCCTAAGTTCTTAGATAAAGCTGTCCATGTCTCTGAAACTCAAGACACTTCTTCTCTTTTTTCTCCCTTGTGTTAAATAAGATGAAGTGTTTGAGTGTGTGTGTGTGGTGTGTGGTGTGTGGTGTGTGCACATGTACATGGATGTGCATTTACCAAAGGTCTACAATGACCCTGATGTGTTTGGTGCACAGCAAGATGCAAGGCAATGTAGCTATTGCTGCATTTGTACACCTGCAGCCTGCATGGCATGCTTTCTCTCTCTCTCTCTCTCTCTCTCTCTCTCTCTCTCTCTCCTCCCACCTCCCTTGCTCCCTCCTTCCCTCTTCCCACTACCCCTCTCTCTCTACTTTCTCAGTCCAAATCAAAATGAAAGTGATAATATGATATGCCTTCACAAGCTAATTGCACTCCCAAAACCAAGTAAAATAACACTAGGATTCTTTGGGAATCTGAGTTAACTAACTTTATATCTTCATGTTTGTAAAACTATGATTTCTACTTTTCTTGTCCTTCAGTCAGAGCTAATCTGAAATGTGCGTTGTCATTATTGTTTCTAGTGGCATATGGCCTTTGTTTATGAGCAAGACCATCCCCTAACATGCTTTAAGTTGCTGAGGCAGCAATTGTAGGTCAAGACTCAATCTTCGGAACTATATTCCACATATTGAAGTAGTAGTAGTAGTAATAGTAGTAACACTATATATCGTTTATTTGGCAATTATTATGTATCAGGCATGGTGCTAAGCATTTGATATATAGTATTTAATTTAATCCTTTCAGTCATCCTTTGCAATAGCAATTACTATTTTTATTTGGCAATGAGGGACTTTAGGTGTGTACATAGAGCACACAACTTGGAAATGTCACATCCTGTATTCAATCCCAATCCTACTGGAATTGTTATCCTAAGGACTTGCTATGCCACCACTCAGAATCTTTAAAAGGAGAAGTTCTTACTGCTAAGACTAGGAGATATATATATAGTATAAATATAGGATATATATTTATATATAGTCTTCATAGGCAATATAAGAATGAGAATGGGCTAATTTTAGGGGACCACTACAATGGCATTTTCTGTATTGAATAAAGGAGCAAGAACACATGTAAGGTGGAGAGGAAAAGACACACTGAAGTTGCTAAATGAAATTCAATCAGCGTATATTGATTTCTACTAAATGCAAGGTATGGATAGGCACTAAACAAAGGATAATGAATCTGACCCAGTCTTTGACTTCAAGCACAGTCAAAAAGAAAAGAGGCTCATATAAATAACAGTTAAGGCCAGATTATTTTAATGTGCTGTAACAAAGATATTTAATACATAAAAGTGCATAAGTTATTACAGAACTAAAAACCCCAATGTCTAGGCTAATGTTCCTATGTCCTTTATGATAAGGGGCTTTCTTAAATCTCTACCCACACAGCAGCTATCAGCCACCACAACGACCTTCCAAGGGCAGGGGGCAAGGGGTTTGAAGGGTGGGCTTTCTCATTATCTCTTGGAGCAACTCTCAGAAGACAAGACAATCAGATGCCAACATATGAGACAGTGTTCCTTAACTGCACTACACTTCATTGGCTGCAAAGCTCCACATACCCTCTGACTCATGGGAAAGGAAAATTCAGTTGCTGCCCTTGTTTATGCCATGGTTTTCCCTCTCAGTTCACAATTACCAGGTTGTGCTAGTCAGATTGAAATGACCATAGAGTGCAGCAGTTAAGGGTGTGGTGGAAGCCAAATCCACCTCATTCCACCACTTACCTCAACCAAATCAGTTTTCTCATTCTCCAAAACAAAGATAATAATAATAATTGATTCAAAGCTTGTGGTATGATAAAGTGAATTAATATGCGTTAAACTGGTATACTGCCCTAGCCACACAGGTCTCATTTTAGCCTAAAGAATGTGCAGACTTGAGCAATGTGCTATTTCATGTGTTGGTGCTTCTTTGCACAATGCTTCCTAATTATTCAAAACACTAGAAGTTGCTTCTCCCCATCCCCTTCTATTCCATACAAGCATATGTGGCCATTAAGGCAAATTCACACTTGTCTTTGAAAACTGAAGGCAGATGTTGCCTCCTTGAAGCCTGTCTTGCAATCTCATAGGTATTTTTATTGTGCTTTTTACATGCCTCATTCCTGCAACTTTTTACGTGTCTATGTGTTTTCCTTATAAGTGTTGGAACACCACAATGGCAGTCTTTGTCTTTTTTATTCCTCTAAGCTCAGTATTTAACTTGGTTCCTAGCACATAAAATTGCTAAATAATGTGAATTAATAAGTGAACGTATGATCTGGTATCAGAATCTGTGGCATTGCAATCTTGTATGAGTCATCTAACATCCCAATACTTGAGTACTTCTTTATCTCTAGCTAAGAGGAAGTTATCACTGCTTGCTCTTGTCTGGTCTATGCTGATTTTCTAAAGTTTAACCAGTTAATCATCAAAAAGCACTCAGAAGATAAGGCATATGGAACATTGCCACATGGTATCAGAATGCTAAGGCGTCCCAAAGAGACCTACCAATCAGTGAAAAGTCATGGAATGCAGCCTCAAGCACTGGATATTCTAACAGCTGCTGAATCTTGTCTGCATTTCATTCTGGTGTCAGGGATCCTAGGGACCTATCTATGAGCCCTGCCGATTGAGTCTCAGCTCTGTTCACACCTGTTTGGATGTATCATTGAAGAGTGAACGTGTACCGCCACTGCACTTGGCTCTGATATTCAGTTTCACATGTGTTCTTTATGTACCTAAGGCAGTTGCAAATCTTCTATAGTTGTGAATTCTAGTGTCACAGGAACTCAAGGCTAGGATTGTCTAAAATGGGCTGGCATTAGCCCTGGAATGCAGTAGTTCATTTTTTCATCCTTTCCTGGGTTCTGTGGCATGAATCAACTGGCTCCTTCAAGGTTTTCTCATTGCACACTTTCAGCTTTGTCAGATACACTGAGTCAGTTACCACTTGCCCATATTGTTTCTAGCATCCAAAATTAATTAAATTAACATTTTAAATTGGCTGTTATCTCCTCACTAATTCTCAAATTGCCTGCTTTCTTCCTTTACCTTATCCACCTCTTTATTCGTGTACCACCATTTTAGTGGAGTTTAGACGAAGTGAGGTAAATGTATTGGTTTTCATTAACATATTTAACTGAGAATCTTTGTATATATTTGGTTCATTACCCTCAAACATTCTCTGGAGGTGGAATCAGAAGCCAAGAGTGGACCAAAAAAAAGTTGGGTTCTGGGAAGAACAGCTCTCTCCAGTCTGTATCCTGGACTGGATAATTTGAGAGAAACTTTCAAGCCTACTGGCTAATGAAGCCCTCACAATTATAGTCAAGATTGCTGGTATACCTCTCATGGAATCAGGCAGGGACAGACCTCTCATGAAACTTTACACCCAAATCAGACTGAACCAGAAAAGTGAGAGAACAGGGCTCTATTGGATTGAAGGTTAGTACCCCTTATAGGATTTAGAGATGGGCCTATTTTTCAGCCTTGACAGTGTACTCTGATCAGGAAATTTCATTTCCCAAGAGGAAGGAAAAGTTCTTCAATAGGTTTCTGTACGCCAAAGTGCATACGTCATCTTCACATAGGTCTTGTAGAACTGACAAGGTGGAACCAAACACAGGTTCAGCCGCTTACAAAATCGAATTACTAGAATGAAGTACTGTAGAAGGAAAGTGACTTTATTTTCCAAAGTTAGCAGTGGAGAAGTGGTTCAGATTCCCACCTTAATGAAACCACTTCAAAATTCTCAGGCAAAATGCTAGGGTTAAAAAGAGCAAGTTTGGTACGGAGGGCGAAGTTATGCAGGATAGGGGACGAGGTGGTACAGGTCTACATGATATGCTCTGATGACTGACCTTGAGTTGTTGCCCATCTGATGAATGGGCTGGTGTCGTATCAGGATCAACCCAGTTGTAAATTAGCTGCAGTCTTGAACAGTCTTGAAATAATCTCTTGGTGGGGGAGAAGTCCATAGTCACCTGGATTGTCTCGAGATGCCGTCTCTGGAACTTCTAAGCAAACATAATTAGATAAGCTAGCAATGCAAGGGAGTGCCTGGTGGAAAGGAGAGTAAACATTATTATTTTACCACTAAAAAGTTAATACAAAAGGCCACAGAAGGAAAAGGGGGAAAAAAGTTAAAAATAGAGTACTTGGTTACAAAAGGACAACACTGAAGCCTCTGACTGTCACTGTTGGCTGAATCACCTCATGCTGCCCCAGCCCCATCCCTCCTCACTCGGGGCTTTCTTCCTCCTCAGGAGTGCTCTTTGTTCAATTTATAAAAGGTTAACCTGCTTCAAAATTTTAGTTTTATGTAGCAACTGATTACTTCAGAATTTCTTCCCATGTCCCCAACTCTGCTGGATGATTGAAGATCTTGTCCCAACATGAGATTTTTTGTTGGTTTGTTTGTTTGCTTGAGAAACAATAATGAGATACATTCTCCCTGGCTTGGTCTCCTGTTGCATGGGTTTTTTCTGAGCTTGCCACCAAATATTGTCTTTTCACTCTGTAGTCTAGAACAAGGTTTTAGAAGTGAAGATGATATTAAAGAATGATAGAACTTGATATCTTTAAAATCAATCAGTTTACTTAGAAAATGCCTACTAAATAAGGATGTGTGTGTGTATGCATATACATACATATCTCCATCTCCTTATTTCTTTCCCTTTGTGAACTGTTCCCATTTGAATGGGTGACAAAATTAAATTGGAGTTATTTTTTTTTTCTTTTGGTAAGTTAGTTAGCTAACATTAAATATGCTGAGAAAACTTAAATAAACCAAGTTGCTTCTGTTAATCATTCAGACTGCTATAAACAAGCCCTTTAGCTCCTCATTTTGGATCTTTTCTTCTAAACTACAGTATATTTGTCCACTTTGAAGGAGGTATTCTTAGAATCAAACTGTAGCAGTTTTCTAAGTTACCAACAGTGAGGGCTCTTCATCCATTTTTCATGCGAAATCTCACAGACAAAAACAATGGGATTTCTAATCTGTTCACATTCTTATAGTATTATTGTATCTTCCTACTCTTTCCCTTTTGCTAAAAAGAATAACAATTACTAGATGATACAGTCTAGCAGAATAATCAACCTGGGCATCTTATAAAAACAAGTTCTTCAAGATGTCAATGGCTTCTTTCCATTATCCTCCTCCTCCTCCTCTTCCTCCTTCTCCTCTTCCTCCTCCTCCTCCTCTTTCTTTATCCTTCTTCTAATACTGATGCCTGGTTTAACTGAAATAAGGTTTTCCAAAAAGGATATTAAGTCTATTTAAAACTTGAAAAATACAAACATGCAGGGTACTTTTAACTGTTGTATTCTTAGTGGTAAAAATTAAATGTACTTTTAAGACTTGACTCTTCTCTCATTTCCTATCCTCCTGTGCTTTAGAAATCCCAAATTGATTTGTCAAGACAGATCAAAGAGAAAAGAGTATTTTCATTGGGCTTATTGCTTCTCAGGGTGAACAAAAGACAGTGAGTTACAGGCAAGAAAAAAAATGCATGGTGACCCATCCAGCTCCATTACATTTTACAAGGGCGACTAATGATGACATTTACTATTCTCCTATTAAATAGAACCTACAGTATTCCCATTTTGCCCCAATATCTCTGAAATATATTATAGTCTAATACCATGGCTTTATTTTGAAAGTCAAGAATTCTTGCTATTTCTAATGTTTTCCTCCATATCACATAATAATGCATTGAGTGCTGTGACCCCAATACCACTAAAGTCACCATGGGCACTCTCTTTTAGCCTTATTGTTCTCTACCATAAAATGACGTTACAATATTCTACCCAGGTATAAGTTTACCTAGACTTGGAAACAAAGAATTCCATGTCAACCTCACTCCAGTTATCTTACTTGTCTTATACATTTGACTGTGTGTATGTCTGTGTGCATATGTGTGCAAATAGGCATACCTCAGATATATTTGGTTTTAGATCACCCCAATAAAGCAAACATCATAATAACACAAGTCATACACATTTTTTTGTTTCCCAGTGCATATAAAGGTTATATTTATACTATATTGTACACTATTAAGTGTGAAATATTCTGTCTAAAAAAAAAGCAATATACCTACTTTAATTTAAAAATACATTACTGCTAAAATGCTAATGAGCATTGGAGCATCATTTTAATCTTCTTGCTGGTGGAGTGTTTTATCTTGATGTTGACAGTTGCCAACTGATTAGAGTGGTGGATGCTAAAGGTTGAGATGGTTGTAGCAAATTTTAAAAATAAAACAACAATGGAGTTTGCCTCATCGATTGACTCTTTCATAAAAGATTTCTTTGTAGCATGTCATGCTGCTGCTGGAAAGCATTTTACCCACAGTAGAACTTCTTTCAAAATTGGAGTAAATCCCCTAAAACCCTGCCACTGCTTTATAAACTAAGTCTATATAATAGTCTCAATCCTTTCTTCTCATTTCAATCATGTTTCCAGAACCTTCACCAGGAATAGTTTCCATCTCAAGAAACCACTTTCTTTGTTCACCCATAAGAAACAATTCCTTGTCCATTCAACTTTATCATAATATTGTAGCAGTTCAGTCACATCTTCAGGTTCCACTTCTAATTTTAGTTCTCAGGCTATGTCTGCCACATCTGCACTTACTCCACTGAAATACTGAACCCCTCACAGTCATCTATGAAGGTTTGGAAACAGTTTCTTCCAAACTCCTTTCAATATTGATATTTTGTTCTCCTTCCATGAATCATGGATATTCTCAATAGCATTTAGAATGATGAATCCTTTCTAGAATATTTTCAAGTTACTTCACTCAGATTCATTAGAGTAATCATTAACTATGGCAGCTATAGCCTTGGAAAATGTACTTCTTAAATAAGAAGATTTGAAAGTCAAAATTACACTTTATCCATGGGCTTCAGAATGGATGCTGTGTTAGTAGGCGTGGAAATAACATCAGTCTCCTTGTACGTCTCCATCAGAATTCTTCAGTGACTATGAGCAGTAATATTTTGAGAGGAATCTTTTTTGAGCAGAAGGTCTCAACAGTGGGCTTAAAATATTCAGTAAACTATGCTGTAAACAGATGTACTGTCGTTCAGCCTTTTTGTTCCATTTATAGAGCACAGGCTGAGTAGAATTAACATAATTCGTCAGAGCTCTAGATTTTCAGAATGGTAAGCGAGCATTAGCTTCAACTTAAAGTCACCCAGCTGCTTTATCCCCTAACAAGAGTCAGCCTGTCTTTTGAAGCTGTGAAGCCAGTTATTGATGTCTCTCTAGCTAGGAGAGTCCTGGATGGCATCTTCTTCCAATACAGTATAATGCTGCTTTGTCTTTACTAAAAATATGTTGTTTAGTGTAGCCACCCTCATCAATGATCTTAGCTAAATCTTCTGCATAGCTTGCTACACAGCTTGCTACTTCATCTTGCACTTTTATATTATGGCTTCTTTCTTTAAAGTTTGTAAACCAGTCTCTGCTAGCTTCAAACTTTTCTTCTGCAGCTTTCCCACCCCTGACAGCCTTCATAGATTTAAAAAGAGTTGGGACCTTGCTCTGGATTAGGCTTGGGCTTAAAGCAATATTGTAGCTGGTTTGATGTTCTGTGCAGAACACTAAAACTTTCTCCATAGCAGCAATAAGGCTGTTTCACTTACTTGTATGTTCATTGGAGTAGCACTTTTAATTTTCTTCAAGAACTTTTTCTTTATATTCACAACGTATGTAACTGGTTGGCACAAAAGACTTAGCTTTCACCATATCTTGGCTTTAGGCATGCTTTTCTCACTAAGCTTAATCATTTCCAGCTTTGGATTTAAAGTAAGAGACATGTAACTCTTCTATTCACTTGAACACCTAGAGACCACTGTAAGATTATTTATTAGCCTGATTTCAAAATTGTGTGTCTCAGGGAATAGGGAGGCCCAAGGAGAGGAAGAGAGACAAGAGAATGGCTGGCTGGTGGAGCAGTCAGGATGCACACAACATTTATTGACTAAAGTCCCTGTCTTAAATGAGTGCAGTTTGTGGCACCCCAAGACAACTACACTAGTAACATCAAAATCACTGATGACAGATCACCACAGATATAATAATGAACACATTTGATATATTGTGAGAATTACCAAAATGTGACACAGAGATACTAAATGATCACACGCTGTAGGAAAAAATGGCACCAATAGACTTAACTCAGGGTTGCCACAAACCTTGAATTTATAAAAACTGCAATATCTGCAAAGTACAATAAAAGAAGATATGTCTGTATATATGTATATATTCATTTACATCTGTGTGTGTGTGTGTGTGTATGTGTCTGTGTGTGTGTGTGTGCATGGGGAGGAGAGAAAAAAAGAAACAGAGACAGAGATTAAAGAGCAAAGAAACAATATAGAAAACAGAGGCTTAGGATCAATATTTGTGTCTATGCTTATATCTGTTTAGTTGTGTATACACATAAACATACCCACCTATAATTTCACTGTGGCAGAAAACCAAAACCAACAATGATTACACCAACATGACAGGAAAATGTTCTGAAAAGAAACATTTTTTCTTTACCTTTACATGGGCACAGGGTGAAAAAACACAACACATTTAATCCAAGAATATTGCCATTTTGTTTGTTCAATGTGAGCATCGCAAAGAAGGTAGAATTATGCTCACATGAATATGTCACATGAACATTTGCCAGTTTGATCTTTGCGCAGTGCAAATGTTTCATGAATTAATGTCAACTCTTGTTCTTTTCCAGATGTTGTCAAATTCCTGTCATTTTTTTTAAAAAAATCAGCTATTTAACAAGGGGAAAAACACTGTAGCACGGGGTATAATTTTGGAAATAAAAACAGCCCTTAATGATAGCTGTGGGGTGTGTGTGTGTGTGTGTGTGTGTGTGTGTGTGAGAGAGAGAGAGAGAGAGACAGAGAGAGAGAGAAAGAGATGCAGGGAGGTAAAAGATGAAGATTAATCACATTAAAGAGTATTTCATATCATGAAAATACATACCGTTTTTGTAACAATAGCTGCCTGATTTTGAGGCCTCAGAAAGAGATTTATTTAAAAGGGTCTAGACTGCAACAAAACAAATGGATCAAGTTCTTGGCTGCTCCTTAATGCTCATTGAGCAAAACGAGTCAGATTTAGAGCAGTTGATCAAGAGATTTAAAGGGCATTTGTCTTAACTCAGGCAATATAAATCTGTGGACAATGTAAAATAATATTAGTAAATATTTTGTTAACTTTAATAACATTTTCCTTTGGGAATCATAACCAGAATCTATCATTTACTCTATAAACAGAAGGATAATCTATTGAGGTACTTATTTCACCTATTATATTTATAGTAGGTGAAAAATACAGAAAGTATCGTCTCTCTCAAATCCCTCTGAACTTTCTGGAAGAGATTTTGACTTCTCACTATAAAAAGCAGCTCATAATGTATATTTAAGACCCAAAGCAGTCACTGCCAGACATGCCAAATACAGCAATTCATGGAGGCTTTAGTTGCAAGGGAAAGGGAAGAAAGAGTTCTTCGGATATGGAACAAAAAGGTGGGCCAACTATGGCAGAAGAACATTTTTGACAGTTTCTCTAAGATTGGGAAAGAAACAAGTTTGATGGGTTTTCTGTGAATGGGAGACATACGACCAGTTCCGCTGCAGTGCTTCTTCAAGGTACAGGACCATTTATGGGATGACAAAGTAACCCCAAGTATACAGAGTAGAAGTGGAGTCACCAGAAATGGCCAAGGCCTGGGACCTGGGGTAAAAATTCTCCATAGTTGAGATGAGCCTAAAAACAGTTGAACTTCTCTCTTGCATGAAATTATAAATACTGGAATTTTGAGTAGATCATCAGTGTCAAATATGGAATGAAGGTGGATGCCCTTCCTTGTGCATTCTTGAATGCTGAGTCCATAAAATTTGAATATTCTTGAATAGGGGAAGAGATTCCATAGCTCACGACTGTGATTGAATTTTCCACTGGCTGATCCATTCAGGATATCTTACCTGCTCTATGTGAGTTAATAAAAGAAAGGACTGTGACATTTTTCACAACGGAAATGTGAAGTAAAATTTATAGCAGTTACAGCATTTATTTTGCATCCAGGCAGATTTATGAGAGTAATGCTATAAATTAGATGTTCCCTTCACTAAAGGAGTTTACATTGTAGTGGAAGATGAATCATCAATTGCCACATTGAGTTACTGGGTCACTAATAAAACAGAGGTCAGTCCAAAGAGCTATGGAGTGAGCTGGAGACAGGTGAGGAAGAAAAACTTTCTCAGGTGAGGCAAAATGAGATGAACCTTGAAAGATGACTAGATGTATTGCAAAGTCATTCATGGGAATAAGACATCCAAATCTTGAGTAAGCTGAAGGCAAAGATGAATTCTTCTTTGGGCAGTGGAGTTGAAGTTGCTTTTGGGTTATACAGAGAAGGATCTTCAGCAGGCAGGTAGGTGTTTAGGTCTGTAGGTCAAGGGAAAGGTGAGAACTGGAGCTATGGGTGAGTTATCAACATATCCTGTCAATATCAAGGATATCAGTGATGCTGGAAGTCATGAGAGTACTTGAAGTGGTCCAAGCAAAAGGGGTCCACTGAGAGAAATTTCCCTGCGGAAGACTTACACTTAAAGATTATAGTATTAGGTGCCTTGACACTCTGAGATTCTGCAGGGTGAACTGAATCTCTCCACACCTTTGTCCAATTTTGCACATACTTTAGCTTGTGTTTTTATCCTCCTTGCCAAATCTTCCACTGCTTTTATTTTTCCACGTCTTATTGAGATTTCTTATTCACTGATGTTCCAATTCAGATTCGTTTAGATTTACAGGTTGATACTTTTACACTCCTTTATGTAATAAAGAGTCTGACTTTTTAAAAATTTTTGATGACAACTTTTTATTTTATTTTATTATTATTATACTTTAAGTTTTAGGGTACATGTGCACTTTTAAGCCTCATTCCTCTTGCCCTTCTGCCCCACATCTGGGCAATATGATAAGAAAGCCTGGGTGTTCCTTCCTTTGCCACTGAGGTGAAGTTCAAACCACGTGCAGGTACCCTAACCTCACTTCCACTCTTAAACAATAAAAACTCCAAGCCAGTCTCTTTTTTCTGATCTCTCAAGCCACTTTCAGATCATTTGGGAGCCACCTTGAACTCCTCTGAAAGTCTCATTATGTAAGTAAAAAGCCTTTGCATACTCTCTTGGTGTGTGCGTGTGGTGCCATCAATGTCAACATCTGAACCAGGTTTTGGGGAGTTGTCCATCTTGTCTCAATGAGGCAGATAAAATACTTCACTAACATTTTAGTCAGATCTTTGTATAGAGAGGAAATACATTCAGATGCCCAAACCACCACTTTAATGGATGCCTTTCTGATGCCACTAACTCCAGGTCTCTGGGTTGTGAATGATAAAATAATGATGCAAGCATATTTGTTCACCACCTGACACAAAGCTTTATTGGGATTCCAGGAGGGCAGGAGTCACCATAAATGTATGTTTTTATATTATAGTTTGATCAGTGGGAAAGGCAGTTTTCTCAATTTATGGGCTATACAGATGAGAGTTCAAATGAGAATGTGAGAAGGGAACATATTCATAGATTAGGATGATGAGCTGCTGTGTGTGCAACTCTTGTTCTTCCAGATATTTTTTATTTGAAGGAGCCACAGACTAATCAGTATGGCCCTGAAATGTGTTCTTTAGGCCCTAGAAGTTACACAACATCTATTCTTTATCCCCACATTGACATTTTACCTAACAGAATCCAGTGTGATCAGGAGGCAGAGAAATACGCAGAGTTAACACATTTAGAAAGGTGCTCATGAGTTGGGTGGGACTAAAGCAACTCAGAACCCAAATATATCCTTGATATTGACAGTGTCTCTGCAATTCCAGAATGATAAACTGAGGGGTCCCAGACTTGGCTTGTTAAACCTGTCTAAATTTTCACATCCTCTGACAGGTATAATAAGCTACTCTTTTTGAAAAACTTTTTTTCTAGAAGTGCGAAGATATAAATATAGCAGTGGAATGTCTGAAGAGACCCAGTACAGTCTTGGGTAGGAATCCCACTCAGTTTAAGTGGTACCAGATGCACCACTTAGTTAGCAATGTTCAGATTTAATCCACATATAAAAGGGACAGTAACCTTGCTCTTATAAGCACTGTATTGCAACTAAGGTAAGCTAACCAGTCTGAATTTCCAAATCATGTATTTCCTAGCTCCTTAGAACCAAGACTCTACTCTGGGTCTCCAGATTAAGACAACATCCTATAATACTAATGAGTGTGCTTTATGCTGATCTAACTAGCTGCATTCATAGGGGAAAGCATATTGGAAAACTAAAACCTGTTGAAAGAGAATCTCAATAAAAGCGAGGTTATGTGGGCTATCACTAAGGGATTATCCCCCAAATCTCATTTAATGTGGCCATTATTTTTTATAATGAAGTCTACAAATTTAAAGCTACATGAAAGCCTCTTGGCTTAAAACTGGTACAAGGATGAGAGAAAGGCAGAGCTTACTCTAAAGAAATAGGAAAGACCCGATTGCTAATGGCCTTGAATGTTAGTTTTAAACGTCTATAATTAATTTGTAGCAAATGGATGGGTGGAGGGTAGCTTAGAAAATTAAAGCAAAACAGTGGCATGGTTATGATAGAATTAAGAAAAATAACTATGTTGCTCCATATAAAATATCTGCTTAGAAAGGATTTCAAGTGGAAGCCAGGAGATCAGATGGGTGCCCCTGACAACAACCAAGCCAAGAGATGTTGAAGGTTTGACCCAAAGCAGTGGCATTGGAGATGGGAAAGAAGGGGTGAACTGGATATATATTTGGCGAGGAGTTTGACTTGAGTTTGACTGTAGATCGTTGGCAAAAAGAGCAGTATGAGAATGAATTCTAGATTTCTGGCCTGTAACAATGAGTGAATAATTATACCACCAACAGGAGAGAGAGAGAGAGAGAGAGAGGAATTGGTTTATTTTAAAAAACCTGAAAGTAATAGTTACGATATATCAAATGATTTTGGGTGCCAGACAATTGGTAAAGTCTTTTACATAGTTACTTTTATTTAATCCTCACAATATCCCTGTGGGGGATGGATTATTTCCCAATTTTACAGTTAAACTAAAGTTTAGCAAGATTGATTACTTCCCTGAGGTCACCAGTTAATAAATTGTGCATACAGGTTTCACATACAAATTTGTCTGATTTTTAAAGCAGTTTTGATTTCTGCAATTCCACCAGTGATAACGAGTTATTTTGTGAGTATGTAGCAGAGGTACTTGTCCTGCTCGAACTGCTGCTCATTAATTAATTCATTTATTCAGCAAAATTCATTTATTCAGCAATAATTACAACAAAAATATATAGACAATATCTTTTTTCAGACTGTTTCAACTAGGGAAAACAGATTTCTATTAAGTTGTTATATTTTGCCTGCAGTATCCTTTCATTAATGTGCTTTCCACTCTGTTCTGATGAATTATTACAAATCAGTGCTAGCTATTATGGGTACTAATAACAGTAGCATGTGTACTAGTAATAGACATCCAAACCTGAGTGTAATACTCGTATTTAAAATTCCCATTTATAGTAAAAATTATAAATCCTGTGTAATATCATCTTCTAGTCCATATTGGACACTAATATGAGGTTTTGTAACAGCAAAGACTGGTGACTTCTCCAGAGCCACATGCCAGATCAGCGATATCCACAACTCCTAAAATTTATTCAAGATTACTTTTAGGGATATCACAGACTTAGTTAACTTCACAAGAACATCTGGCAAAGAGGGCGAATTGCAGCTGAAATCTAGTCCAATTTCCCTTTGCCAAGCGTCAGTCCATAGTTCCTTTTCCACAGTTTCATTGTTCCTTTTTCACTGTCTGCTCCCTCAAGCCACACATCGATGCAGCTGTGTCCCACCAAATGGAGGGAGTGTTATTCCAAATTCCCACAAAATTGCCTTGTAGGCTAGGGGTGACCACAGCTGGTTTGGGTGCCTACTTGTGGACCCTGACTACAGTTAATGAATGAAGGAGTACAGTCAGTACTGCAGTTTACCCGAGATTTGCTTTTTAAAAGAAAACATTCTAAGTATGGATAAAAATACATTTGCCTTTTGACTATTTACAAGTTTTCAGGTGTAACTAAATGGATAGGGATGAAAAAAATAGGATTAAAGAGGCAGAATGAAGCATGTTACTTTACATGCCATCACATTTCTCCTAATTATTATTAATAATAACAATAATGTCACATCGTTATGTCTGTTCTCTGTATATCTATAATATCTTTGCTACTATTTAAAGACTACAAATGAATCATGGCTTGGAACTTCACAGTGGGAGAATTGTGAGGGCTTTATCACATCATGCCCTGAATGAAAAAAAAAAATGCTTTCATCTTATTGTTAAAAAAAAAGTGTGCCTAAGTCTGTCTCAATTCATGTTCTCATGGCAACATATTCTGAGACTAAAGGCTGCACCAAAATAGTACAAAACATCTGGAGGTGACATTATAAAGGGGTCAGTGTTTGACCACCAGCCAATGGAAAAAAGTTATATATATAGAAAATATATTCTATGTATCCCATTGGATGTATTTTCTCCTTTTACTCATGCCTCTCTGCTGGAGTTCCATATTCCTGATTTTCTCACTGTTGCCCTTCATGACCATGAAACCTTTGTTCACCCATCCATTCCCATTTCTTTCAAGTACTCTTTGAAGTTTATTAAAGCCACTTCTCTCACAGTCGTTTTAGATTTTCCCTTAAGTAGCCTCTAAATCTGCAAGTCCCTGACCTTGGTCATTCTGGTTACTCTAAAGTGGTGCCTGTAGATAACAGATATTCCAATGACTATATCTAGCTTAATGATTCTCAAATTATTCACATGGGCAGTCAGTATCATGAGGTCCTTGGGGAGTCATCATGAAGATGACTAAAAATTCAAATAAATGGTGAGAGTCACAATTCGGATGTTTTAGATGGATCTGATGTGAATGCTTTAAGCTTGAAAAGTCAAGCTCCTATGGTTAATGGGGAAATTGCTCTTTTATTAGATACCATGGAGACGGAAACTGGGGAAATTAGTGACTTTTGCTTCTGGTGATGGCAGTCTAAGAAAATTAGACCAACCATATTGCTGAGGACAATTAGAATCACTGGAAATAAAGCCTGTTTAAAGACACTGGATTGATAGCAAGGCTATGAAGAATTCCCAGAAAAAAAGACCTAGAAAAACATGAAGCCCAGAGAGGTCAGACTGCCATTTGAGGTTGCTTTTCTTCTAAAGTCCTCTGCAGAATTTAGAAGACAGAGAAACTGAGAAGGTGAGCAGTACATCTGACAACCTCATGGGTTTGGGGGGGGAGGTGGGGGCAGGGATAAAAATTGGATTACCAACTTGCGAAGTATAACATTTCACATTTTGGATTAGAATAAAGGTAGGCAAACTTTTCCTATAAAGAATCAGGTAGCAAAGATTTTGCCTTTGCAGGCCATACCATTTCTGTTGCAACTACTCAAATTTGTTATGTAACTACTCAAATTTGTTATTGTCACATGAAATTAGCTGTAGATGATTCATAAATGTGTGTGCCTATGTCCCAGTAAAACTTTATTGCAATACCAGGCACTAGGGCTTCTTCCCAACAAAGAGACATAACCTAGGAAAGGAAAACTGGAAATAGAAGTGCTTTTACATGGACTACATCTCAGCTTCAATTCACATCAATCCCTGAAATTAGACTAAAGTGACCACGATTATTGTGATTCTAGGCACTTGCCAGATATAAATTCAAATCACAACTAGAGGAAGATATAGCCTTCACAGTTCCCCCCAATAGTAACATCTTGTATAATTATAGTACAATATCATAACCATGAAATTGACAATGTTACAATCCACTCACTTATTTAGACATCACCAGTTTTACATGCACTCATTGTGCATGTATTCATTTATCATGTGTGTTCATTATAATATTATCACATGTGCAATTACGTGTGACCACTGCCACAGTCAAGATACAGAAAAGTTCCATCAAAAGTATTTTTCATGCCATCCTCTTATAGGCACATCCACCTTACTCCCTCACTCCTCCTCACTCCCTGGCAACCACTAATTGTTCTCCATCTCTATAATTTTGTCATTTGTAAAAATTATGTGAGTGGGGTCATATAGTATGTAACTGTATTAGGTTTTCAGGGCTGTCATAACAAAATACCCCAGACTGGATAGCTTAAAAAAAAAGAAATGTATTAGCTGACAGTTCTGGAGGCTAGAAGTCCAGGACAAAAGTCTTGGCAGGTTTGAATTCTCCTGAAACCTATCTTCTTTGCTTGAAGATTGCTACCTTCTAGCTGTGTTCTCATCTGGTCATTCCTCTGTGCAGATGCACCCCTGATGTCTCTTCCTTTTCTTGTAAAGACACTAGTCATATTGGATTACAGTCCCACCCTAATGGTCACATTTTAACTTAATCACCTCTTTAAGACTTTGTCTCCCAACAGGGTCACATTTTGAGGAACTGGGGCTTGGGACTTTACCATACACATATGGGAGGGTCACAGTTCAGCCCATAATAGTAGCCTTTTGAGATTGGCTTTTTTACTTAGCACAATGACATTGAGGTCCATCCAAGTGGGTGTGTGTATCAATAGTTTGTTCCTTTTATTGATGAGCAGTATTCCACACTATGCGTGTAGCACAATATTTTTGACCATTCACCACTTAAAGGACATTGGGTTGTTTATAGTTTTGAGCTATTACAAATAAAGCTGCTATAAACACTCAGTGCATGTTTTGGCATGAATATAAGTATTTATTTTCCTGACATCAATATCCAAGATCAATTTCTGAGTGTTTGTGGTAAGCATATGTTTAGGTTTAAGAAGCATATTTAGTGGGTAAGAAACTGTCATATTCTTTCTCAGAGTGTCTGTACCATTTTCCATGTCAAACAGCAATATTTGAGTGATCTAGTTTCTCCAAACACTCACCAAAATGCCATGTTATCAATGTTTAATTTTATAATTTTGCTAATATATTGTGGTTTTAATTTTTTATTTCTCTAATGTCTAATAATATTGAACATCTTTTCATATGATTACTTGTCATCTGTATATACTTCAGTGAAATGTCTGTTAATGTATTGTGTTCATTTCTTACTGGGTTGCTTGCTTGAGTTTTTATAATTCTTTATATATTCTAGATATTAGTTCTTTGTTGGATATGTGGTTTGCAACAATTTTCTCATTGTTGATAGCTTGTCATTGCAACCTCTTCATGGAGTCTCCTACAGAACAAAAGTTTTAAATTTTGATAAAGTAAAATGTATCAATTTTTCTTTTTTTCAGAACTTGTTTTTCATGTCAAATATAAGAAATCTTTCCTGGGCTCTGAAGATTTACTCCTGTGTATTTTTCCAAAAGTTTTAAAGTTGGTAAAAAGTTACATTTTACAGTTAATGGGATCTATTTTGAGTGCATTTTTGTGTAAGATACAGAGTTTAGTTTAAGGATCATTTTATTACTGCGGTTGAATTTATACCTGCCATTTTAGTATGTGATTTCTATTTATCTCTTGTTTTTTGAGTCTCTCTCTTTCTAACGTATCTCCTGTTTTACATTAAATACATTTTTTAGTGTAACACATTTATTTCTGTTGAGTTTTACCGTATTTTTTAGCTATTTTCTTATTGGTTGGTCTAGAAAATAAAATATCTATCTTAATAATTTACTTCAGAATGCTAGCAACAAAGCAGATAAAATAGAGAATTTTTTCTCCAATATATCTCCTTTCCTTTCCTGTACTTTGTGTTCAATATTTATATGTTATGCACCAACAATACAATGTTATAATTATTACTTTATATCATTTTGTGTATTTTAAACACGGTGTAAATATGTAAGAAAATGTATTTATAGAGTTTTAAAAAGTTATTTATATGTTTTTTGTTTTTCATCTGTCTTCATTATTTCCCGTGGATACAAGTTATCATCTGGAGTCACTTCCTTTAAACCAATGAGCTTTTTCTTTCATGATTTTTAAAGCAAGTGTACTAGCAACAATTGTTTCCATCTTTGTTTATCTGGAAAAATCTGTAGTTTGTCTTCATTGTTGAAGTATAGTTTTGCTATTTATAGAATTTTTGGTGGATTTTTTTTAATCTTTCAGAAATTTGAGTATGTCATTCAACTGCTTTATGAACTCCATTTTTTCTGACGAAAAGTCAGGCCTCAATAGTCTTTTTCTGACTGCACTGAGTCGTTTCTCTCTTGCTGCTTTCAAGGTCATGGTTTTCGACAGTTTGACTATGATCTGTCTAGGTGTAATTACTTAATTCATTCTTCTTTGAGTTCACTGAGCTTCTTAGTATTATGGATTACTGATTTTCATAAAATTGGAAAGGTTCTTAGTAATTATTTTGCATATATTTATTTTTTGTTCCTTTTTCTCTCTCCTGTATTTCTGAAATTCATATTACATATATGTTGGTATGCTTGATTGTGTCCCACCAATCTTTGAGTTTCTATTGTTCTTCAATATTTTTCTTATGTATTTTTCATATTGGATAATTTTTGTTAATCTATTTTGTAACGTATTAATTCTCCTGATATTTCAAATCTGCTGTTAAGCCCCTATGGTAATGTTTTCTTTTCAGTTTTTACCTTTTCAAACCCTTAGTTTCCATCTTTTAATTTTAACCTCTTTTTAAGCTTTTCTATTTGTTGATTCATTGTCACTATACTTTCTTTTACAAGTGGTTTCCTTTTTTCATTACCGTATTTATAATATCTGATTTGAATTATTGTCTGCAAAATCCAATATCTGAAAACACTCAGAGGTGGTTTCTGTTGACTCTTGGATTTGTTTTTTTGTTTTTACTGAGTATAGATTATGCTTATTTCTTTGAGCGCCTTGCAATATTTTATTAAATACTTGACATTTTATATTTATTTGTTGGTTTGTTTATTTTGAGATACAGTCTCACTCTTTCTCCCAGGCTAGAGTACAGTGGTGCAATCTTGGCTCACTGCAACCTCCACCTCTCGGGTTCAAGCGACTTTCATGCCTCAGCCTCCTGAGTAGGTGGGATTACAGTTGCACACCATCATACCCAGCTAATTTGTGTATTTTTAGTAGACACAGGGTTTCAGCATGTTGGTCAGGCTGGTCTTGAACTTCTGACCTCAAATGATCTGCCCGTCTCGGCCTCCCAAAGTGCTGGAATTATAGGTGTGAGCCACTGTGCCCTGCCAATACTTGACATTTTAGATAATACATTATAGAGATTCTGCATTCTTTCTTCCCACCTCCCACAAGGATTGATGTTGTTTTTGCTAAAGTTGTTTTTTTTTATAACTTGTGTGAACAGAATGTGTGATGACTGTCTACCTTATGATGTCTGGCTGCTAGTGTCTTTGCTGATTTTTAAAAAACACCTTGTTTTTGTCTTTAAGCCTGCTTTCTTAGTGGTTGCCCTTGTGAATGTAAAACTTAGTGTTCTGCAAAAGATTGGTCAAGAATTGCACTCAAATATCTCAAGTCACTAAGGCTTCCATTCTCTACTAATGGGTTTGTTTGTAGGTTGAGAAGTGCACTCAAAGTTCAGATTATTTCCAAGCCTTCCCTGGCTTTTACTCTGTGCTGGTCTTTTATGTTTAAGAAGCACAAGTACAGGCTCTGTCAGTCAGGAAATTATCAGTGACCTGGGTTCTGACACTTCCTCCAGTCATTTCAGGAAATATAGTGAGTGTATTAGGTCTCCTATAGGGCTGTCTCACATTTAGGATTTCCCCGTTAAATCCCTGGCAAGTCCGCTGATCTGTGTTTTTGACCCCAATGAACACCAATTGGCCATCTTTCTCACTTGTCTCTGGGATCGTCACTTTGACTGATAATGCTTCAATTCAAATGCATTGCTATCTGGCAATGACAGCGAAGCTTATTGTTTTATAGTTCACCCCCAACAATAGAAAAACCATATTGACTGTACTTGGTGGAAGATGGAGGCAGCCCCAGGAAATAATAGCATGTGCCTATATTCTTTATACCCAAGTTCAATAGTTTTCATGAGTAACCACTTATCAGTTTGTTGTATGCTTTTGGTTACATTCTGGAGCATTAAAACAGTTGTTTTGGGCCATTTTGTCCAGCTTCATAGTTGTATTTTGGGGAAGTGACTCTTTAAACTTTTCGCCTCATCATGCCAGAAGTCAGAAGTACTACAGGTCAGAACCCACAAAGTGCTACAGGGTTTTGAATCATTCTTTCCATGATGGTGTGTAGAAATTACTTAGCTCATTAACACTTCCATACACATTTTTTCCTTTCTTTTACTATGGTTCCTTTTCTTTGTCCTTATGTTTTATATATGTCTCTATACACTTCGTATAGCAATAATTTTTTGGTGTCTAATCTTACAAACATGTCTTTTAATTGGCTATTTTAATGCAGTTTTATTATTGTAACAATAGCAACATTTGCATTTTTCTATCTTTTTTCTTCAGTTTTTCATATTTTTTCTTCCTTTTAATATATTGTGGTTTCTTTTTCTCTATTTCCCTTCCCTCTTCACAGGTATAAACATTTTGTATTTACTGTACATTTCTTTAGTAATTACTTTTGAAATTATAATGTACTTAATTTTTTAAAAATCAAATTAATATTGTTATAATCCTCTCAAACAATGCAATAATCTTAGACAGTTTAGACCCCATACATTGCCTTCAACTTTTTAGCTCATAGTATTTTTGGTACCTATGATTTAGATGTTAAAAGATACGTACTTTTGGTATTTTTGTAACCCTGTAAATTAGACATTAAAAATATTCTCCTGTGTTGTCAGTGCTTGCTAACATTTACCTATGGTTTTCTTTGCTCACAATTCCTGTTACATTGCAGAGCAGTTTGGGGATTATTTTTCTTTTATTTTGAAGTCCTTTAATGAAGCTCTCTGGATAGAAAATTTATTTTTGTTTTTCTGGCATGTCTTTACTTTATCCTCTTTAAACAACTCTAGGTTTATTTCAGCCACTTTCATGCTACTACTGACATTTTTTGAGTTCTTTTGTCACTGCTGAAAAATCAGCTTTTATTTCTATTTTTAGACAATCAATCTTTTCACTTGCTATGGAGAATTTTTTTTATTTGGTTTCATGCAGTTTTACTATTATGTGCTTTGTTGTTAATATATTTTTCTTCATCATGGTGGAGATTTCTTGTGCTTTTTAAATTTGAGGTTTTATGGCTTGAATTCCTGAACAATCTTTATTACTCTCTTTTTATATCATGCCTTGCCCATTCTTGCCATAATTGTCTGATTAGATATATTTTGGGTCTTCTAGTTTATCTCCAATATCTCTTAGCTTATCTCTTATTTATGGTTTCTAACTATTGCAATCTGTATAATTTCCTCAGCTTCTTCCCATTTTCTCTTTGTCCTTAAGCTGTGTTCAATCTGTTGTTTAACTCCTCCTTTGCATTACTTCAAAAAATGTATTTTTAATTTCTGGAAGTACCATTTTTGGTCAAATATCCCTTGTCATAGTATACTTGACCAAAAATGGTACTTCCAGAGATTAAAAATAAATTTTTGAAGTAATGCAAAGGAAGAGTTAAATAAAGTATTAACCTACAGAATAGAAGAAAATAATTGCAAACCACAAAACTGATACGGAGTTAATACCCTCAACATAGAAGTAACTCCTACAGCTCAACAACAATGAAGGAAATAATATGATTAATAAATGGGCAAAGTTTTAAAATAGATTTTTCTCAAAAGAAGACATACAAATGGCCAACAGCTATATATAAAAGGTGATCAATAGCCATAATCGTCAGGGAAATGCCAATTAAAGCCACAATAAGATATCAGCTTACACGTATTAAAATAATTACTATAAAATAAAACTGAAAAGATAACAAATATTGACAATGATGTGGTGAAATGGAACATTTGTATACTGTATACTATTGGTGGGAGTATAAAATGGTGCATTTTATACTGTGAATAACAGTATGGAGTTTCCTTAAAAAAAAAAATAGAATTTTCATATGATTCAGCAATCTAACTTTTGGCTATTTATCCAGAAGAATTAAAATGAAGATCTTGAAGACGTATCTGCATTCTTATGTTCAGCATTATTGCTTATGTGCAGCATTATAAGCAATAGTAAAAATTTGAAAACAACATAAATGTTCATCAGCAGAGAATGGGTATAGACTACAATGAAATGTTATTTAGTTTTTAAAAAAGAAGAAAACTTTGTTATTTGCAACAACATAGTTGAACCTGAAGGATGTTATGCTAACTGAAATGACACAGTCACAGAACTAACACTGCACAATTCAATTTATCCGAGTAACTGAAAATAGTAAAACTCACAGAAACAGAGAATAAAATGATGATTAACAAGGACTGTGGGAAGAGAGAAATGGGGAATTGGTATTCAACATGTATAAAGTTTCAGTTATCCAAGAAAAATAAGCTCTAGAAATTTGCTGTATAACAGTGTACCTATTATTAACAGTAATTTATTATGAACTTAATATACATCAAGAGAGTAGATCTTATGTTGTGTTCTTACCACAATAAAAAATAATAATTTTTTTAATAATTATTGCATCTTATTGACTAATTGACCCTTTTATCACTTTATATTTTTTTCTTGTGTCAATTTTGACTTAAAATCTATTTTTTTCTGATGTACATATAAATTGGTTACCATTTGCATAGAGTATGCTTATGTGTGTGTAAAGCAAAAGTGCATCTCTTACATACAACATGTAGTAATATCTTGTTTTTTTTTCAAATCTATTCATCTAGTGTATTTTTTATTGAGGAATTTAATCCATTAAATTTAAAGTAATTGCTGATGGAGAGTAACTTATTATTGTCATTTTGTTAATTGTTTTATGTTTGTCTTCTTCTTTTATCCCTCTCTTTCTCTTGTTGTCTTTCTTTGTAATTTGTTGATTTTTGTAGTGATATACTTTAAGTTTTTTTTATATTCTATAGGTATTTTCTTTGTGGTCACAATGATGTTTACATAAACCATCTTATAGTTAGAACAGTCTATTGTAAGCTGATATAAACAACTTCATTTACATACAAAAACTCCACACTTTTACTTCTTCCCTACTCCAATACTTTGCAATTGATGTCACAATTGACATGTCTTTATAGTGTCCATTCATTAACATATCGTATATTTTAAAAATATCTTCCTATTTTTACTTTTATACTATAATTCAAGGTGATGTACTTACCACCATTATCATATTACAGTATTCTGTATTTGTCTATATATTTCCTTCTACCAATGAGGTTTATAATTTTGTATGCTTTCATGTTGCACTTCAGCATCCTTTCATTTCAATTTGAAAACTTCCTTTAGCATTTCTTACAAGCTAGGTCTAGTGGTGATGAACTCTCTAAGCTTCTTTTTTTCTTCAAGTTTTATTTTCAGTTCATGGGTACCTGTGCAGAATGTGCAGGTTTTTACATAGGTAAAGATATACCATAGTGGTTTGCTGCCCAGATCATCCCATTGCCTAGGTATTAAGCCCAGCATCCATTAGCTATTCTTCCTGATGCTCTTCTTCCCCCAAACCCCACTTCTGACAAGCCCCAGTGTGTTATTTCCTCCATGTGTCCATGGGTTCTCATTATTCAGCTTTCACTGGTAAGTGAGAATGTGTGGTATTTGGTTTTCTCTTCCTGCTTTAGTTTGCTAAGGATACTCCTTTCATATCCCTGCAAAGGACATGATCTTGTTCCATTTTATGGCTGCATACTATTCCACGGTGTATATGTATCACATTTTCTTCATCCAGTCTATCATTGATGGGCATTTAGGTTGATGCCGTGTCTTTGCTATTGTGATTAGTGCTGCAATGAATATACATGTCCATGTATCTTTATAATAGGATGATTTATATATTTTGGGGTATATACTCAGTAATTGGATTGCTGGTTTGAATGATATTTCTGCCTCTTGGTCTTTGCAGAATTGCCACACTGTCTTTCACAATGATTGAACTAATTTACACCCCCACCAACAGTGTAAAAGTATTCCTTTTTCTTTGCAACCTCACCAACAACTGTTGTTTTTTGACTTTTTAATAATAGCCATTCGGACTGACATCTCTCTAATCTTTCGTTTGTTACAAATGTCTTTATCTTTTCTTCATTTGTGAAGGACAGTATGCCTTTTGCAAGGTATTATATTATTCATTGATAGCTTTTTTTTCTTTCAAGACTTTAAAAATACTATCTCACTCCCTTCTAGCCTATAAGGTGAATGCTAAGACATCTGCTGAAAGTTTTATGGAAACTCTCCTCTATATTACAAGTAGCTTTACTCCTGCTGTTTTTAAAATTATCTCTTCTTCTTTGACTTTTGACAGTTTGATTATATTGTACTATGGTGTGTTCTATTTTAGGTTTAGCCAATTTAAAATCTGTTGGACTTTATATATGCTTTCCTCACTAAGCTTAATTATTTCTAGCTTTTTATTTAAAGAGAGAGGCATGTAACTCTTCTCTTCACTTGAACATTTAGAGACAATTGTAGGGTTATTTATGAATGAAGTAATAGTGTTGTGTCTTGGGAAATAAGGAGGCCTGAATGAAGAGAGAGAAATAGGGTAAGAGACAGGTAGTGAAACATTCAGAATACACACCATTTATTGTTTAAGTTCACCATATTATGTGGGCATAGTTAGTGGCACCACAAAACAATGAAAATAGTAATATCAAAGATCACTGACCACAGATGAACATGATAGACATAAAAACAATGAAAAGGCTCGAAATATTGTAAGAATTATTGAAATATGAGGAGACAAGGAGTGAGAACATACTGTTTGAAAACTGGCACCAGTAGACCCTCAATGTAGGGTTGCTACAAGCCTTCAATTTGTAAAAGAAAAAAAAAAAAAGGAGTATCAGTGAAGTGCAATGAAATAAAGCACAATAAAATGAGCTAGGCCTATACAAATTAAGAAACTCATAACGTGACAGTATATTATGTTTACCTTGAGTTTTATTCATTACATTATTCTTCTTTCCTATCTGAAGTTTCCAACCTTCTCCTGCTTTTATTTATTTTTATTTTTTGAGAGCTTTTTTTAGCCATTCCTTAATGGTCAATGTGGTAGCAACAAATTCTCTAATTTTTATCCATCTTAGGATGTCTTGAAGGATAGTATTGCTGGATATAGGCTCAGCCTTGACTTTTTTTGTCATTCAGAGTTTAAAAATCTGTGCCACTTACTTCAAGCCTCCATGATTTTAGATGAGAAATCCGTTATTCAAATTGGTGTAACTCTGTAGGTAATATCTATTTCTATAATTTTGTCTATCTAGCTATCTAGCTGTTTCTATTTCTTTCTTTGTGTTTAGTTATTTAGCGTGTAATTATGATGTGTCTTAGTTTAGATTTCTTTAGGTTTTCCCGTCTGGAGTTAACCTTATTTTTGAAATTTGTAGATTTATGCCTTTCGGCAAGTTTGGGAACTTTTAAGCCATTATTTCTTCAAATATTTTTCCATCTCACACTCTCTTCTATTCTCTCCTGACTAATCAACAGTGCAAATGTTGAACTGGTTTTTATTGTCAGGTTCTTAAGGCACTGTTTTTTTGTTTTGTTTTGTTTTCTACTTTTTCTTTGAGTAAATTTCACTGCTCTGTCTTCAAACTCACTGATGCTATACTCTGTCCTCTCCTCTCTGCTACTGAGTATCCAGATTTTTTTTAAATATTGGCTATCATATTTTGCCCTTCTTTTATTTGATTATTTTTATAATATCAATTTTTTAATGGGATCTCTTTTTCATCATTTTCAATAAAATTCATAATTGCTTATTGAAGAATTTTATGATGGCTGCTTTAGAATTCTTGTCAAACAATTTCACCACTGATTTACTTTGCTATTGACATCAGTTGATTGTCTATTGTCACCCAACTTGTGATTCTCGGTCCTTGGTTCTTAGTATATCTCATATCGTTTGCTCATTATATTAGAATACTTTTGATCCTTTTTCAGTGTTGTATTTTAGCATGCAGTTGCCTTATATAGGTTTAGTCTGGCTTTAGTTTAAGTTTTGTTCTGGCATAAATTCTGGTTTGCTTATGTGAGCTACAACCCCAGTGTGTTTAGATTTCAGACCCATCACAATGCTATTGTAGAGGTTGAGGTGTTGGACCTGGGTCTCATTATAACACTAGGTGGAGATGCTAAGCTTCTCTGATACTACGTTTTTGGGCTGATGACCCTACCCACAAGTAGCTGGTTATGGAACAGGGGTTGGATAGTTGCACTGTGATTTTGCTGCTGCTGCTGCTCTTGTTGCTGTTGCTGTTGCTGCTGCTGTGGTAGAATTAGACCGCTGGCTGGAGATCTGGCTGTGGAGTGGCCAGGGTCCTCGCTGCCACTGTGGACTTTATTTGCTCCACTGGAGATTCTCCTGTGACTTTATGGGTAAATTGGAGATACTGCCAGTGTGTGGTTGTGAAGAAGGGATTGAAACACCCCACTGGCTCTCTGATGTGCTTCGGCTTCTCGTTCTTTAGCCAGGTTTTCTTATTTGTTTGATCATTTTGTCTACAACTGTTGGTGGTTTTGGATTGCAGTCCAAACCTCTCCAGTCTCCAATCCACGATACAAACAAACAACAAAAACCCAGAGAACTCACCGTGTTCTTTCCTCAAGTCCTGATATCCCTAATAAATTCACCTTCTTCCTACCCAGAGTCATATTTTGGTTGTCTGTTTAATTATTTCTAGGGCTTTCAGTTGTATTTAGAGGAGAGGAGGAGGGAAAGTGAGTCTATGCCATCTCTTTTCAGAACCAGAAGCCCCTAGTTATTTAATTTTTAATACTGCAAAAAACTTATCATTAGGACGTATGTCTTCATATGCCCTCAATGCACAAATGGCCTCTCAAAGTGCTATCTCCCAGTAATATCACCTTCATTGATAGATGATCACTGCCTACTGGATATCTCTTAAATGTTCAACAATCGTCTCAGACTGAACATGTCAGAACAAAATTCTTATTTTCTTCCTCAAAAATGCACCTTCTAAAATCTGCCTGTTTTTTGTAAATGCCATCATCATAACATCATTACCTGATTTTTAAGCCTGCTCCCCACAAAAGAATTATTCTTGGTTCCTCTTTTTTCTTTCGCTTTCATATCAAAGCCAAGATCTATCTGCACTAGCTAAAGTAGATCTAGCTATACTATTTTCTAAATATATGTTCACTCTAACTGCTTGTTATCATGGTCACTTCTACCATCATCTACTCTGCCTGAATTACTAAAACAACTTCCTCATTGATCTCCTGCTTCCATTCTTGGTACGTATATAATGGTCCCTTCTAGACTTTGTAGCTAGAGTCATTTTTTATTAATGTAATTGACAACATTTCAGTTCTTTTTTAAAACCATTAGCTGTCTGCTTCTGCAATTAGAATAAAATCTAAATTTTTAATCACGTATTTCCAGACTCTACAATGTAGTCTATATGACCAGATGCCTGGCTACTTCTCTGAACTTCTTATAAAACTTTCTCCTTTATTTACCAAATTTCAGCCACTGTAGCTTCTTTCTGTTCTGCAAACATGCCAAACTAATTTACTCTTAGCATACTAACTTCTTTGACTGCCTGAAACTGTCTCCCTAGTACTTTGTGTGAATGATCGCTTTTAATCCCTCAAGTCAAAGCTCAAACTTCTTCCCAAAGATACTTTTCTGTCCACTCAATTTTAAGTATCCTCCTGTACATCTACCCAGTCATTTTCTTTCCCTTTTTTCCCCCCGCTAACATTTGTCACTATCTGTAGATATATTATGTATGTGTTTAATTGCTTGGTTACATGTTTATTGTTTCTCTTTCTTTCTCATTTGAATATAAGCTATCACAAGCAGAAAACCTATTGTTTTTGTTCCCTGATATTTACTCATTAATAAAAACACAATCTTGTACTTAGTAGGTGTAATAAATATTTGTTAAATTAATGAATGAGTAATCTCTCTTGATTTCTACCCAGTCGTAAGCCATTAGCAATACAGGGCTTGCTTTACTTACCTACAATGCCTGGTATACCACAGTTTCTCTGTATCACATAAATTAATCATTTTGAAATGCTGATAGTTTTGCTTGATTAATGGTTTGATATTTGTCATTCTTGACTATTGTGCAAGGACATGCCAATAATTTGAGTGGAGACAAAAATGAGCTTAAAAGAGTTTATAAAAGGCTTGCTATAAATTGATTCTGTTTAGTCTTCTCAATGAATCTATGCCAAATCAGTGTTACTCTTCCCCCAGATGTAATTTTGGCACTGTCATCTAAACCCCTCTGTTTTTGATCCTTACCTTCTGACTCTTTTGCCTTCTTCTACCTCTTTTTTTCTTTTTCAGTTAATTCATAAAGTGGGGTGTCAAGGACAGCTGGATCCATGTAGCTAACCAGGTGCTCTAATGCTACAGGCGCTCTTCGTGACTGAGCCAATTATACTTATTATCCCCAGAGAAAGGGAACTTCAGTGCCACCTTTAGCCTTCTTGGGGACTTTAAGTGATCAAAGCTTTCTTCTTTGAAGTAGAAAGTTTTATTTATTTAAATAAAATCAATAGCAATGTGATAGCAAAGGGACTCATACGTTCTCCAGTTTGCACATGATCTTCACACTTTTTAGGAAAAGTTTACTGGTTATAGGATCTCAATATCTATGAAAGGGAGACCCCAAGAAGGAAGGAAACATGAATGAGAGTTGACAGTTCATACCCACTAGAAGACAGCTACAAAATGTTATTTGACATGAAAAACGGTTTAAAAGTGAGTTTCTCCTTCATTGGAGACAGAATGTTTGGGTACATTTCTGAGTCAAGTGCTGTTTGAAGTATTTATCAATGAAGACAAATCTATTTTTAGCAAAATCCTTACTCTAGACATTCACTCTTCATCATTAAGTAAAATCTAGTGTAATTCCCCCTTTTCCCATAAAACGTCCACATGGAAAATCTTGTCTTTACTGAACTCACTGTATAATTTTACTAGTTCAAATGCTACCTACTCTGTGAAATCTTACTTGTCTCAATCTAAGTTGTGAGGAGCTTCCTTTAATCATATGATATTAAAATAATCTGTTTAGATAGCTATCTCTCCCAGTAGAATCTGGGACCATGACTCAATCTCAATGTGTCTTCAGAACCTAGAGTTGTCTAGCTTGTCTTATTCACTAAAGTATATTTAAAATGAATTTAGGTGCACACTGTGTTTTGTGTCTCATTACTTCTTCTTGTTTTTCTGTATCAGGAGATGATTTCCCCCAAAGCATCACTCACAAACCAATTCTGAATAGATAAGGGCCAAAGGTTGAATGTCTTCATCTATTAAGCTGCATCCCCTTAAGAGTAGGAAATTATGTCTGTATTTTCTCTCTCATGCTGTACCTAAAGATATGTCTGACGCAGAAGAGGCACACAGTAATATTGGCTGAAAATGTAGATACAAATATAATTTTAAAAGGAAGATTAGTAGTACAAAGTTGAATCTGTAAAGTTGACTTCTGAAAGTAACAGTCTAAGTTTATGCTGTATTTGTAAAGCAGAAAGAAAAAAATAGAATTACTCTTGTTCAATTTTTTCGGAGACAAAAATTTGCTGAGCTATGTCGATGCCACAAATAGAAGGGGGCAAAAATCCAAGTTCCAAGATGGACTGAAGCTGTTAAAAAAAGTTTTAAATTTTCAACCTAGAGATAATCTGTTATTGAGAATAATGTTTCCTTTAATTCCCTAAGAGATTGAATATTTGCTGAATATTCTTGTACTACTTTCTCTCTACGTTTTGGCAGCATAAATTGTTAGACTTTGTGTGTTTTGGGTGTTTGCTGTGTTGCTATTTTTAGCCCTCAGTACCAACTGAGCAACAGAAAAACCAGGACTGGAAGTAATAAATTAGGGTTCATTTTTGAGCAAGATCCATCTCAGAGAGTGGTAGGTCCCCTTAAAATTCTTAGAGGAGATTCTTAATTTAAACAGATTGTTGCATTTCCATTCCTCATCTAAAGTTTTATTTTTAAACCCTTGCTGGGAAGGGTCTAAACATCAAATGAATTTAGATGTTTTAGCCATACACTTCAGTAATTTAAGATCAAATGTAGCTTTTTTATGGAGGGGAAAAAGAGTTATCTGAGAGTTTCTACTTGTAGACAAATAGAAACTTCTGACCCAGGTAAAGTGTAGCCATGAATGCCTCGATGCATGAATCAAATAATGCATGAAATAATCAACGCATGAAAGAATCAAATCATGGAGATAGGAAAGGAAAATATGATAGAAAAGTAGGCAAAGACACAATATAGAGTATCTATTACATAGTTTGATTTTGTTTTATGTTTTAAAATAAGAATGAAGAAACATGTGCTCCAAAAATGATAACTTTACTTTCCTGCCTTTAAATTTCTAAATGTAGAAATTTGGAAATACTAGAGGAATAGCATAATGTCATTCTGATTCTTCATTCTAACCTAACGCCAATAGAAAAGACAGTAGATGACTGACAGAAATAGACAACTTAATCTAAAATGTATATGAGAAGACAAAGCCAAAAGATAGTCAAAATAATGAAGGAAAATAACAAGGTGGGAAGCAAGATACAAAGATTTATTAACAAGATATAAAGATTTGTTTTAAAGGCTACCGACTAAAACAGTGTAATTTTGACTTAGTGATAAACAAATAGACCAAATTGAAGAGAGTAGAACTCTAAGAACAGACTGATGGCAAAGTAGAATTATAATCCTTGTTATATCTGTCATTGCAGATAAGTGAGTAGAGGATGGATTACTCAATGGGTAGTGTCTTCTACATTTGTTATACATATGGGGAAAAAAATAAATTACAATTCTGACTTTTCACAAAAATATTTTGTGGATAAACTGCTTAAAAGTGCAGGGCAAAACTATAAAACATGAGAAAAATATGTACTATTAATACATGTATAACATAAAAGAGAAGTAGTTCTTAAACAAAATGTAGAGAAATAATAATATGACTACATTAAAAGAAATAAATGCCACCTCTGAAAACCTACCACAAACAAAATGAAAAGACATACCACAAACTTAGAAAAAATATTTGTGTCATATTTATGACACAAATAAATGTGGCATCAAAATAGTATTCTTATCTAAAATTGTGAGACTCTCAATATGAAAGGGATAAGGAATATAGTAGAAAAATGGATAAAGGACTTAGGCAGGCACTTTACAGAAGAGTAAACACAAATAAACTGTTGGAGTGACATAAAAGTAATTAAATTATATATTTAATTTAAAGTTGTTTTTAAAATGCAGTCCCTTAGGGCACCTTATGAGAGCATTTGAAAGTTCTCTATTGAAAAACTCGCATTATTCCAGGCCTCAAAAAATGTGCATGCATACAGTTGCAGGAAAAATTAGCAGCTCACAGGAAGAAAACTCATGCAATACCCAGAAAAATAAGGGATATAAGCTAGTCAGCAGGAACAGCCTAAAAATTAAAGATACTGAACTTAGGAAATGCCAAAATAAAATGTTTAGTCTTTTATAAATAATTCATTTGAAAGGATACAAAATATGAATAAGGAATACACACATTTTTAGGTATGTCTTCTAAAGTTATCCCTCCCCCCCAATGCTAAATGACGAGTTAATGGGTGCAGCACACCAGCATGGCACATGTATACATATGTAACTAACCTGCACATTGTGCACATGTACCCTAAAACTTAAAGTATAATAATAATAATAAGGAATACACACATTTTTTAAAAGAACTTTAAAAATAAAAAATAGGTAATTGAAATAAAACATTCATTGATAGTGCAGAAATAATGTGATGAGATGGAAGATTTTAGATGCAAGGAAGAGTAAAAAGCAAAGAAAGCAGTACACGTGGATGTATAAACACAAATATTTACTGGTAAAAAATAATAATTCTACTTAGAGTATTGTTCACAAAAGAGTAAGAAACATGATTAACTTTAAAACATAAGTGTTCATTTTAAGATGTAAAGTCTACACACTAAAATATAAAAGGAATG
This sequence comes from Pan troglodytes, assembly GCF_028858775.2. Lineage (NCBI taxonomy): Eukaryota > Metazoa > Chordata > Mammalia > Primates > Hominidae > Pan > Pan troglodytes. The sequence goes on from NC_086015.1 coordinate 39,880,876, forward strand.
TATAATTTACAACAAATTTATCAAAAAATACAAAAACTGCAATAAAATATTAATTCTAAAGGCAATAAAAAGAGAAGAGGAAACATTTTTAAGAGGTTGGTGTTGACAGAATGTAGAAGATATCTAGGAAAGCCTACAGAGTGTTGGCATTTTGCAAAGTGCAGGAGTGTTATCAACACATTAGGTGCACTGTCAAAAATAGTCTAGGGCCCATGTGACGTGAAATTACACAGGTGATCCTCCTGGTGATTCTTCCTCAGGGTGACGTTTTAAAAATGACAAAGGACACCCCTAAACAAGATAAAATCAATCAGGGGAAACATGTGCACTAGCCAATTCTATCTTAGAGAAAGTGTTGGAGTCGGGTTGAGAAGAGTATTTATTATTTATTTGTTCATTATCTATTTATATTGGTAAAGGGTGATACACAGGGACAGATGTGGATTGAAAGTGAAATGAATTTTACTGAGCTTTCAAGTTTAGAACTCATGTCTACCATATATCTCCCATTGATAAGGATATAGTCAGCAAAAATAATCACAATATTTTTAATCTACTTTGGTTTATGGGTATAAGCTGGGACCACCACTGCTATTAAGATGCAACCCAGAGCAACTGCTATGTTGAGTTGGAAGAAAACACAACAGCTTTCTCTTCCCTGACAACACAGCGGCCTAAGGGTGCCTGAAGAAATGAGGATGAGTAGAAGGAAGGGAAAGATTCTTTCTTCACTCTCCTACTCATTGTATTTCAGTCCACTTTTCTTTTAGTGCTGCTCGTGTGATATGAAACAGTTTAATCTCCTGAGTTCAAATATTGTTGTCCACATCTTATCTGTGTGGCCTCAGGTCAGTTATTCAGTGCCTTAGTTTCATCACATGTTTTTTCATCATCATAGTTATACTACCCACCATCTAGCCCTATTGTGAGTATTACATGGTTCACAATATGGATGGTTTACTTATAATAGTGACTGGCCCATAGACAGCACACAATAAATGTTTACTCTTTTTGTGGCTTACAGACAGTCATTTACTATTTCCAACATAAAAGTGACCATTTAAGGACGTGAATGCAGTTTGACCTAAATTTCAAATGTGTGCATTTTATGTATATGTCGCCTATTTTTCTTTTCACTTATATAAAACTTATAATCCAGCTTGTTAGTGGATGACAAGAAAACAAAATTTAGCGGTAAGTAATTTGCAAATTATTTGTTATGAAATTTAACACATTTAACTTCGTTTATGCTTTCTCCTTGATGTTATAAAGACAGTTTTAAGTTGGATACTAAAGTTAGAAGTGACCAAGTTATAATTATTGTTTTCCAGGTAACAAGTATTATTAGATTTTTTGCCTTAAAATTTAGATTTTTGTTTCCTTTTTTTTTTTTCCCCAAGACAGAGTCTTGCTCTGTCACGCAGCTGGAGTGCAGTGGCGTGATCTTGGCTCACTGCAACCTCCACCTCCCTGGTTCAAGCCATTCTGCTGCTTCAACCTCCTGAGTAGCTGGGATTAGAGGTATGTGCCACCACTCCTGGCTATTTTTTGTATTTTTAGTAGAGGCAGGATTTCACCATATTGCCCAGGCTGGTCTCCAATTCCTGGCTTTAAATTATCCACCCACCTTGGTCTCCCAAAGTGCTAGGATTACAGGTGTGAGCCGCCGCACCCAGCCTACATTTTTGTTTTCAACTTTCAGCTATGGTTTCCTGTAGAAAATCTGAACTTTGAAACATCTCAGATCATTTTAAAAGATTATTCAGAAGGCAAGTAGCTCTTACGTGGATAAAATATTCACTGGCTTCATCTGAACTTACTATTGTCATACTTTCTTCCAAATAATCAAACTCACCACTCCAGTGCTTTGGTCATGGCTTGGTTTATGAGGATATATCTAACAGAGATCTTGAAAAAGAGATATATTAAGTTATTCCAGAAATACATTTTCACAAAACCAAAAGGAAAACAAAAACCAAATGAGAAACAAAGGACAAAAGTACATTTATTTCCATTTATTGCTTGAATTGCATTTAAGTTACACATATTTTTTAACAGGATGTTAAAAAGGAAATCATTGTTCTAAATAATTTATATCACACAGTATGTTAATGCCTTTGGGGAAAATGTTAGGTATTAGTAACAATTTTTAAAGCATTATTAAACAAAAGATCACTTAACCTAGCTTCTGATGATTTCATTATTGGGATTCAGTAAGGTCCATTGTTGCATGTAGTATCTTATCATTATGACCAGAGTCCAGATAAAGTGTAATTACTTGGTTCTGTGCAAACACCAGAAAGTTTTTCCTTTTTGTATGCCTTAGGAATTCTTTTAAAACATTGAATAAAGCTACAGTCAGTTCTTCTAGGGGAGATGGAAGATTCATTCACTAATCATATGTTCTAGACTTTCCAGAATAACTTCCTATACTACAGAAACTGAAAAGAAATGAAAGCTGCAATTGTTTTTGTAGTTAGAAGTCTGCATACAACTTACTTTCTATCAGTAACATATACTTGCTCTGACTTGAATTAGAAATAAGTTGATAGCAAGCAAGGTGTCCATTTTGCAAGTTCTGGTTAAAGTGGGAATGCCCTGGCCCAGAAGATAAACAAGTTTTGTTGCAATTTCTTGTAACCCAGTGAGGCAGGAGAACAGGGTCTGGAGGCAGTGAACCTAAGGCCGATTCATGCTGACTTCCTAGAACTAAATCAGAAGGAAAACCCCAACTTTCATGCACAAGTAACAAAAGGACCAGAGGCTACTCTGTTTTCAACCCCCACCCCACTTTTCTACATGGCAGATAAAAAATTGAAAGTATTTCTGATTGGTCCCCTCCCCAAACCAATCAGACTGGTGGTAGGTCAAGTCTTCATTTGCATAGGAGTATAACTTTGTAACTTCACTTCAGCCTCTAATTGGTCACTTAAGACAATGCTTGATCACGGGCCACTTCTACATTTCCCTAGGGTTTAAATCAAGTAACCAATGGGAAACCTCTAGAGGGTACTTAAACCCCAGAAAATTCTGTAACCAGTGCTCTTGAGGCACTTGCTTGGCCCACTCCCTTCCCTGTGGAGTGTACTTTCAATAAATTTCTGCTTTTGTTGCTTCATTCTCTTTGCTTTGTTTGTAAATTTTGTCCAATTCTTTGTGCAAAATGCCAAGAACCTGGACACCCTCCACAGGTAACACCAGATCACTAATAAGGTGATATGTTTCCAAAACCAACAGTTCTTGCGATAGTTTTCTGCTACCCAAATTTAGCTAAGGTGATTTGTTTCTACAAATTGGCGGAGTTGCTTTGTGATTTTGAGCTTCCTGGCTGAGGCAGAGGAAGCAGTTTTCTTTATGAGCTAGTGTGTTGTGTTGTTCTAAGGGTCATCCATAGAGGCTTAGCCTCGAGACTGCTCCCGTGGTTCATCCAATAATTTTGTAAACCTTTAATTCCATGTATTACACTCTGTATCTGCTTAAACTGTCAAGTGTATTTTTGTTATCAACAGTTGAGTTCAAACTGATATAGTATTTGGTACCAGAATAGGTTGCAGACAAGAATAACATCCTTTAAGTGCTTATTGAATGTTAAGGACTAGTGGCAGTAGGATCTTGAAAGTGAAAGGTAGGTGAAAATTTAATCATGAATAAATTCCAATGACCACTGCTGTTTAGAAAGTTGTAGATTTTTTTGTCCGGGTGCGGTGGCTCACGCCTGTAATCCCAGCACTTTGGGATGCTGAGGCAAGCAGATCATCAGGTCAGGAGTTCGAGACCAGCCTGACCAATATGGTGAAACCCCGTATCTACAAAAAATACAAAAAATTAGCGGGGCATGGTGGTGTGCACCTGTAATCCCAGCTACTCAGGAGGCTGAGACAGGAGAATCACTTGAACCCGGAAGGCAGAAGTTGCAGTGAGCCGAGATTGCACCACTGTACTCCAGCCTGGGTGACAAAGCAAGACTCTCTCTCTCAAAAAAAAAAAAAAAAAGAAATAAAGTTGTAGATTTTTTTACACAAATCAACATGGGCCTGAGGCTGGATGTGTAACTACTGATCAGAAAGAAATAAATGTGTACTTCTCTCTTCTCTGTACGGATTTGCAAAAAAGTGCAAAGTTACTGTTGCCTGGGGGGATATCAGTCTACTTTCACCATTTTATCACACAGATATCAACTCCCATATTATCATAATTTGCTAAGTGAAATGAGACAGACACAAAAGGACAAATGGCGTGTAATTCCACTTATATAAAATATCTAGAATAGGAAAATTTATAGTGACAGAAAATAGATTAGAGGTTCCCAAGGGCAGAGGGGAAGGAAAATGGTGAGATATTGCTTAATGGGTATAAGGTTCTTCTTTAGGGTGATGGAAAAGTTTTGGAAATTGATAGTGATGATGCTTGCACAACGTCATAACTATAATTAACATCATTGAATTATGTCCTCCAAATAGTTAAGATGACAATTTTATGTTATATTTTAGCATAGTAAAAACATTTCTAAAAATTAAGGCCCTTCTTAATTTTTTATTCTGGGCCTTTCTAGCTAGAAGAGCTCTTGGTTCCTGGGTAGTTCTATTTTGAATCAATAATAGAAACTCCTTCAGTAGGTGACACCTGGATCTCTCACTGGAGCAGGTGTGCCTGTGTGTCTTAAAGGTATGGGAGTCAACTGGAGGACCTACACAGACCTTAATAACAGTATCTGTCCTTGAGGGCCATGGATGTTACATTAGTTCCGCACAATTATTTCAGGACTTTCCAATTTGAAGAGTCCAAATAGATAACACAAAACAAAGATGATCACAGTGTCAGCTGGGCTCCACATTCCAAATTCAGAAAGCAAGGTAATTCTCTGCCTATAAAGTAATTATCATATGCAATTTTATTTTTTCAAGTTTCAATACTAGAGCTCATTAAAAGTCATAGAAAACAATAAGTGGTATCTAAGACAATGAAAGCAGACAGCAGAAACCTTTTGGTTTCAGCCTATTGACATGCCTATCAATAAGACAGATCTTTTGACTCTCTTGCTTGTGTATTTAGGTTTGCTTTTTAAATGTCTTTATTTATTCAACAAACACTCATTTTTTTGCCGATAATGTTCCATCTGATATTCCTCTTAAGAGCTTAATTTTGCCTCTACGGAATTAAGATATATGAAGGAGAGAAGAAACTCATGTAAACCTTCATTTCCTTTTCTAAAGTATTATCTGGAACATTGCTGACTTCTTGCGGTGTCAGGAAATTGGAACATTAGTAACCTCAGGTATGAAGTTTCCCTTGAAATTTTGTTCTTTCCCTTGCAGTTTATCTAATTGTCTCAATTCCCTTCTCTTCTTGGACCCTGTGTCACAGGTGTGCCTGTCTCTAAGGCTGTGTCTTAAAGGCGTTGGAATCCACTGGAGGACCTTTACAGACCTTAATAACACAAATTGTTTTTATTCTCCAGCAACTGCAGCATCTCCTGCCTCCCTGGGATAGTCCGCATTTATCCCCCACAGCCCTTTGTGTATGCATATGTTAGAAATGCCCAATTACTCCTCAAGCATTGATTGTTGGAGCCTGCTGAAGGTATTTTCCATTCTTAGGAAGAGGTCTTTCTAGTAATTTTTAGCTGTACACAGTATTCCTTGGAAATAATTTTCATTTATTGATGCCTGACAGTAAGCATCAGAGGAAAAGTTCCACTGGAATTCAAGAGGTTTGTCTTCACTCAATTTCCAATTATGCTGCATTTTCCTTTTATATTCTACAAATTTGATTGATTGCTTGTTTTAAGGAATGAGGTAAATTAAGCTCAGTCAACTATCTGACATGCTTGTAGCTCTGAGACAGCTGAGGAACAGGTGGTCTAAAATGCATAGCCCTTTCAGTTAATTTAGTGGACTCATTTGAATCTAATTCAAAGAAAACCCATCAAGCTGTCAATCAAAGACCCTTGAGTGAAGGGAAGGCAAAGCAACAGGATTAAAGCAAAGCAATTATATTCACCAAGCAGAAGACTTTATTTCATGAAAAGAAACAGCAATGCCAACAGATGTTAAATTGGATTAGCTGAAGTTTGTGTTTGTGTTTGGATTTGGATATATATTTTTCCCTTTAACTTTTCTGAAAAAGTCCATAGAAGTGTTCTATTTTACTTTTAAGACCAAATAAGCCACTGTATAATCTCTGTTCACTGGCTGGAATTTGCGTTTTTCTTTACTATGATGGGTGAAAAAGTTTTCTGCTTTAAAAACCAGGTCCTTGGCTTTCTGTCAGTACACACGATTTTTGAAACATGGTGTCTTCTATTCTCCATCTATTATATCCCTAATATTTATTAAAACTCCTAAACACCCAAGATAGACCAGTTAGGTGTTATAACACCTAACATAAACGAGTTCTAGAATGTAAAATAATGCCTTGTGCAGTAGGAAGTTGAAAAGCAGCAGCCCAGTAGAACAATGGGCAATGGATATGAAATGAGGGGGTTTCAAATGGCTAATTATTATCAGGAGATTCAACATTGGTTAGCAGTAATCAGGGAAATGCAAAACTGTATTGATCTGGATTGGTTACTGTATGGTAGATGCACCTGACAGTGGTAACCTGCTCATACCCTAAGAATAATCCTGTATGGCAGATGCACCTGAATGTTCAGGTTTTGGCGCTAAGGATTCCAGGAGTAGCCAACCTGGAGATCCATTCCTTATCTAAGAGGAACATCTGTGTCCCTGGCCCAGCCCCTGGAAGCATGCCATACTAGAGATCGAGACCCTTTGTTGCGGGTTAAACGAAGATTGCCAGGTGGAGGTTGTTAGGGGGAGAGTGTTAAGTGAAAATTTTGTCTAAACTGAATGCTTTCTGAAAGTGGTTGCAGTTTTTCTGCCCAGCCCACCACCACTGGACTCTCTCCCCTGTATAGAAGCTCCTGATAACACCCCATGTCTCATTCTCTGGTTCTGGGTCTCTTCTTTGGCCTCTTGAACCTGGTGCCATCCCCGTTGGAGTCAATAGAGTTTTGGCACGACAGCTACACACTGTGTTCTATTTGTAAAAAGGTATTGAGATGTACACATGTATACTTTCCTGTATGTTTATTACATTTCAATAAGGAGTTGAAAAAGGATCAGAAGGTAAAATACTTAAAAAAAGATGTCAATTTATACCCTTACAGACTGGCAAAGATTTGAGCAACTGAAATATCAAATATTTTAGAGTTGTAAAGAAATGTGGTACCTTCTGCACTCTTAGTGGGAACATAAACCGGTACTCTCTTCTGAGACAGAAAAAAAATCTGGCACTATTTAGTGGAACTGAGAATGCTCAAACTCTAGAACACAACAATCCCACTCCTGGATATAACAAAAAATTATAATTTAGGATCTCAAGGAGAAATGTAAAAGATAATGAGTAGAAATAAGAGTTCCTTAAATCTGATATTAAATAAGATATGCACATAAAGTGCCTGGGATCGTGCCTTTCACCTATGTGGACCACATACATACATGGTAACTAACGTGGCAGGGAAATGGAGAAGATAGAGATGGGAAATACCTTGTTGGATGCAAGAAGAAATGCAAAAATAACTGAACTCACAAAGTTAAATATGTTTAGGAGTAAATGACATATTTCTCCCTCGATTCCTAGGCTTGTGGAAAAAAGAGGAAACAAGAGAAAAAAATTATTTGCAGATGAGGAAGTTTATGACAAAAAGGTAATGAAGCCTGCCTGAAACAACTCAAGTTTCCAAAATGTCTCTGGAGCCACAGGAAGCCTCAAAAGCCATCCTTGGAGTTCAGATGATATCCTGAAAAGCCACTGAAGAAGACAAGGACTTATGAAGTAACAGAACAAAGCAAAGAAATTATATTCAGCTGACATAGGGAATGGCAGAAGGGTAATGAAAGAAGAAGGCCCAGAAGCTGGAGATGAATCAATGAGCAACAATACAGGCAAAAGTGAATTGGCTAGGGCTAATTGGGTTTAATAATTATCATCCCCTCCTCACGCACAAGTGCATCAAAGTAGTTTTGTATTCTCCATCATAAAGATAACCTCCCCAAATTTTATAAACCTAACAGAGAAACCCAAAGTGCCCTTTCTCTAGACTCCACTCCAGACAAATGCCTTTTTCTTTTTCTTTTTTTGTTTTTGTTTTTGTTTTTGTCCTGTTTATGTTGAAAGAAAAGACATTACAGGTGCCATCTGTTCAGCTGCATCACCTCTAGAACATTGCCTGGAGAGATCATAGAGGATCGCTATATCCCAAGGATTAACTAACTCTCCCATAGTTTCATTTCTCATGCCTTACTTTTTCAGTACAAAATACATGCTGTTAGGGATTACCAGAGAAGAAATTCACAGCAGAAACAGCCAAGGAGACAATCTTGCCTTCATCCTGAGTCCCACACAGGATGAAAGAGGTAATCAGAGGTGTTACAGCCTCTTAGACATGTGTAGACTCTTGAATTAATTACACAGTTCCACTTTCTCCTGTGTGTCTGGAAATCAAATCCAAAATAGCTACAAATTCTTTGGAGAGGACACCAATAGGTCACTAGCCAGATTCACATTTTATATCATAAGGATTGATTTTTTTTTTTTTTTTTTACCTGGGATTGCATAAGGAGACCATTGAAACCTACATAATTGTTAAATTTGGACAGATTTTCAGCATTGTAAAGACCACGAAACCCCATTTGGCCCCCTGTGGGGTCTTATTATTGCAGTCAGTTAGCTAAATAAATGTGTAATCTGTAACTGCTGGCATAAATTACCTATTTCACAGCCTTCTCCAGAGCATGAAAAAACATCAGAGAGAGACACAGAAATTCTTTTTTTGTAATGCCATTTACTGTGGGCAAATTGATGAAACAGCTTATGTATCTCTTTCACTAAGCAAGTGACCCCTGAAGGGGAATGCATAGCAGCTGGAATTGTTCAGCCAATCAAGGCAAGCAGGTGTAGATGTGACCTACTCGACTTTGCAGCTCAACTTCACAGACTTTACAGATGGGTTAAAGTCTTGCTGTTTTCTCAAAGCTTGGGCCTGTGTCAGCAGTGGCGGCGGCGGCGGCGGCAGCAGCAGCAGCAGCAGCATTGCCAGGGAGCTTATTGGCACACAGATCCTTGGGCCTCACCCCGGACCCACCCGAACAGAATCTGCATTTAAAGCTCCCCAGATGATTCATGTGCACAATAAAGACTGAGAAGAATTGGTTTGAAGATATGATACTGAGCTGATAAAAAACTGCCCCCGAAGCTATCTGAGGTCTAAGCTCACCACTGAGACATGAGGAAGAAGGATATATGTACTATATTTGTTTACATGGGCTCTGGAATCAGAAAAAAAGGATACAAACACTGGATCAACCTTTACTAGTTCCGTGCCCTTGGGTAAGTTGTCAATCTCTTTACTTTCAGGTCCCTTAACTCTAAAGTGGGATAATAATATTACTTCATAGGATTGCAATATTCATGCTGAGCTCAGAGAACGTTGCCTCTGAGCCCTCAATATCAGTTCTCTTTCAATAGTAGTATGATTCGAAGATATAGATACTGATGGCATAATTTGGGAAAGCATAACTGAGTCCTATCACCTCTGCTGCAGACCTTGATTATCCTTGATTATAAATACTGCTGCAGGGTCCTCTGCTTGCCTCCTCCTGGCTCAGTTCTCTGCAAGAAAACGTGGATCCTCCAATGTCAGATTCTAATACATTTCTCAGTTCCACTGATATTGGGTAAGAGACCACTTTTTACAACATCCTAAGGTCTTACATGGTGAATAAGGTAAGGCAAAGAAAATGTATAGGGATCCTTTCCATGCCAATAGCACTCACACAAACATGATGAATGTTTCTAAAACCCACCGGACTTTCTGTAAGAAGTGGGGCAAGCACCAACCTCACAAAGTAACACAGTACAAGAAGGGCAAGGATTCTCTGTAGGCCCAGGGAAAGTGGCGTTCTAACAGGAGGCAGAGTGGCTATGGTGGGCAGACTAAGTAGATTTTCTGGAAAAAGGCTAAAACTACAAAGATTGTGCTAAAGCTTGAGGGTATGGAGCCCAACTGCAGATCTAAGGAAATGCTGGCTATTAAAATATGCAAGCATTTTGAACTGGGAGGAAATAAGAGAAAGTGCCAAGAGATCCAGTTCTAAGTGTCATCTTTTGTTTTATTACTGTATTAGCCCATTTTCACACTGATGATAAAGACATATCTGAGACTGGACAATTTACAAAAATAAGAGGTTTAATTGAACTCAATTCCACGTGGCTGGGGAGGCCTCACAATCATGGTGGAAGGTAAGGGAGTTGAGGATATGTATAATGGGTATAAACATACATTTAAACAGAAAAAAATAAGTTACAATGTTTGATAGCAGAGTAGGATGACTAGAGTTGACAACAATGTATTGTATATTTCAAAATAGCTAAGAGGGGCCTGCAAGTGTTTCTAACACATAAAAATCATAAATACTTGAAGTGATGGATATTCAAACAACTCTGACTCGATCATTATACATTCTATGCATATAACAAAATACTACACATACCCCATAAAAATGTATAAACATATGTCAATAAAAAGTGAGAGAAGGACTGGGCGCAGTGGCTCACGCCTGTAATCCCAGCACTTTGGGAGGCCAAGGCAGACGGATCACTGTGTCAGGCGTTGGAGACCAGCCTTGCCAACATAGTGAAATTCTGTCTCTACTAAAAAAATACAAAAATTAGCTGGGCATGGTGGTGGGCGCCTGTAATCCCAGCTACTCGGGAGGCTGAGGCTGGAGAATCGCTTGAACCTGGGAGGCGGAGCTTGCAGTAAGCCAAGATTGCGCCAATGCACTCCAATGCAACCCAGGCAACAATGAAAGACTGTCTCAAAGAAAAAAAAGTGAGAAAAGACACTTATTATAGCACATATAACTGACAAATGGCTATGAATATGTAAAGAAGTCATATAAATCAATAATAAAATATAACCTATTTTTTAATTGGCAAAATACTTAAATATTAACTTCATAAAAGAGAATACTAAAAATGCCATAAACATGAAAATGTGCTCAATCTCATTAGTCATTATGGGAATGCAAATTAAAAAGACAATGAGTTACTATTATATTTTACTAGAATAGTGAAAATTTAAAAGACCGAGAAATTCAAGTGTTGCCAAATATGTGGTACATTTTGAGGGCTCATTCACAGCTGCTAGAAGTACAAATTGAAATTACTGTCTTAAAAAATTATTTAGTGTTACATACCAAAGTTTAATATGTCTATACACTACAATTCTACTTCTGGTTAAATATAAATTTAGAAATAAAATGAAAACATACTGTATAATGTGTATATAAAATATATCCACTTTTGCACCAAAATGCATGCATAAGAATTTTTATAGCAGTGTTTTTCATAAGAACCAAAATTTGGAATTTGAATATGGCTCAAAGTCCATCAAGTCTAAATAATCATGATATATATTTATACAATAGAGTACTTTACATACAACAATGAAAATCAACATTTCACAGTTAGTTATACACAGAAACATGGATGAAACTCACAGAGAAACTAAGTGAGCCAAAAAAGCCAATGTAATAGACTATTTTGTATACAGGGGTTACCTATAAGATAGGGATTGCCTTTTCAGAAAAAGGGAAGGATAATTATCAGGAAGACCAAAAGGTAGCTTTTAAGGTTCTGGTATCCCATGTCTTTACCTAGTGAGAATTACATAGGTGTACTCATGTTCTGATAGTAAATATGTGAGATTTTCCTGCATGTGTTATACTGTAATAAAAACTTAAAACATAGGGGGTTATTTAGTGGCTACAGAATCTCGGTTTGGGAAAATGAAAAATTTCATGAGATAGATAGTGGCAATGGTTGCACAACAATGTGAATGTACTTAATGTCCCTGAACTGTACACTAAAACACGGTTAAAATAGTAAATTTTAAATTATGTATATTTTACAATGACAAACTTTAAAAATAAAATAAATGCAAATAAAATCATGTAAGAAGAAAAGCTGTGAGATGACTCATTAACACAGCATTGGTTAAAGTACAGAGGAGAGTTGATCAACACGCTTAGGTACCCCAGCAGACATTATGTTATGTGGAGCAGTATGGGGAATTACCAGAGAATGCTGAGCAGATGTGTGTCATATTCCAAGGTAAATTCTGTTAACTCTGTGAAACTGGTAGTGATACATGAAATTAATATGTAATACACAAAATCAATCAAAGTAAGAATCAAAAGTTTCCCAAATCCCAAAGCAGTTTTTATTTTGTGAAAACAAAAACAAGCAGACAGCAATTTGAGAATGTAGGAGCTTTTAGCTGATTGCTGTGTTTCACTCGCGTCCGTGTGAAGATACCACCAAACAGGCTTTGTGTGAGCAATAACGCCGTTTATTTCACCTGGGTGCAGGTAGGCTGAGTCCAAAAAGGGAGTCAGTGAAGGGAGATAAGGGTGGGGCCGTTTTATAGGATTTGGGTAGATAAAGGAAAATTACAGTCAAAGGGGGGTTGTTCTCTGGCAGGCAGAGTGGGGGTCACAAGGTGCTCAGTAGGGGAGCTTTTGAGCCAGGATGAGCCAGGAGAAGGAATTTCACAAGACAATGTCATCAGTTAAGGCAGGAACCGGCCATCTGGATGTGTACGTGCGGGTCACAGGGGATATGATGGCTTAGCTTGGGCTCAGAGGCCTGACATTCCTGTCTTCTTATGTTAATAAGAAAAATGAAATGAAATAGTGGTAAAGTGTTGGGACAGTGAAAATTTTTGGGGGTGTTATGGAGAGATAATGGGTGATGTTTCTCAGGGCTGCTTTGAGCGGGATTAGGGGCGGCGTGGGAACCTAGAGTGGGAGAGATTAAGCTGAAGGAAGATTTTGTGGTAAGGGGTGATATTGTGGGGTTTTTAGAAGAAACATTTGTCGTGTAGAATTATTGGTTATGCCCCGGATACGGTTTTTTATGAATTGAAAAACTAAATGGAATAAGAGAAGGAAAAAAACAGGTATAAAAGGTCCAATAATTGGAAGGACCTAGGACATCTGATTAGGGAGTGCCTAAGGAGATTCAGCATAGTCCTGCCAGCAAAGATTATTTATTTACTTCAAGAGTTTAGAGTGGCAGTTTGGGGATAGCACCAGGAGATATCAGCTGTGATGGCTTGGAGAAACAGTGTAAACTGGCAATGTAAACAAGAGCAGGGCATGTATGAGTAGTTGAGAACGGTGAATAAGTATGACTAGACAGAAGATAGTAGGGATGACAAGTTTTTTTGGGGCACAGTCTAAGTTGGTCCAGTGTCTGGAATGAGACTGGGGCCTAATAAAAAGGAGCATCTATACGGGAGCTCAAATGGGCTGTACCCTGTAGCATTCTGAGGACAGGTCTGACTTCTGAGAAGGGAAAGTGGTAAAAGTATTGTCCAGTCCTTTTTAAGTTGGTGGCTGAGCTTGGTGAGGTGTGTTTTTAAAAGACCTTTAGTTCATTCTACTTTTCCTGAAGACGGAGGACCGTAAGGGATATAAAGGTTTCACTGAATACTAAGAACCTGAAAAACTGCTTGGCTGATTTGACTAATAAAGGCTGGTCTGTTATCAGACTGTATAGAGGTGGGAAGGCTAAACTGAGGAATTATGTCTGACAGAAGGGAAGAAATGACTGCGGTGGCCATCTCAGAGCCTGTAGGAAAGGCCTCTACGCATCCAGTCAAAGTCTCTACCTAGACTAAGAGGTATTTTAGTTTTCTGACTTGGGGCATGTTGAGTAAAGCCAATTTGCCAGTCTTGGGCGGGGGCAAATTCCTGAGCTTGATGTATAGGGAAGGGAGGGGGCCTGAATAATCCCTGAGGAGTAGTAGAATAGCAGATGGAACACTGAGAAGTTATTTCCTTGAGGATAGATTTCCACGATGGAAAGGAAACGAGAGGTTCTAAGAGGCGGGCTAGTGGTTTGTACTATAGCATAGCCTGCCTTTGCTGGTGTGTGGTGATTAGGCCTGGTGGAACTGCCATCAATAAATCAAGCGTGATCAGGGTAAGGAACAGGAAAGAAGGAAATATGGGGAAATGGGGTGAATGTCAGGTGGATCAGAGAGATACAGTCATGGAGGTCAGGTGTGGTATCAGGAATAATGTGGAAGGCCAGATTGAAGTCCTGGCCAGCAACAATGTTAATTATGGGACTTAACAAAGAGTGAGTACAGCTGAAGGAGCTGGGAAGCAGAAAGTATGTGTCAGGTATGAAGAAGAAAATAGATTTTGGAAGTTATGAGAAATGTAGAGAGTGAGTTGAGCATAGTTTGTGATTTTGAGGGCCTCTAAAAGTATTAGGGTGGCAGCAGCCACTGCACGGAGACATGATGGCTAGGCTAAAACAGTAAGGTCAAGTTGTTTGGACAGAAAGGCTACAGGGTGCAGTCCTGGCTCTTGTGTAAGAATTCTGACTGCACTAACCATGCCTAGGAAGGAAAGGAGTTGTTGTTTTGTAAGGGATTGAGGTTTGGGAGATTACTCGGACACAATCAGCAGGGAGAGCACGTGTGTTTTTATGAGAATTATGCCGAGATAGGTAACAGATGAGGATAAAATTTGGGCTTGATTGAAGTAATGGGACCTGTCTGTGAAGCCTTGTGGCCGTACAGCCCAGGTAATTTGCTGAGCCTAATGGGTGTCAGGGTCAGTCTAAGTGAAAGCAAAGAGAGGCTGGGATGAAGGGTGCAAAGGAATAGTAAAGAAAGCATGTTTGAGATCCAGAACAGAATAATGGGTTGTAGAGGGAGGTATTGAGGATAGGAGAGTATATGGGTTTGGCACCACGGGGCGGATAGGCAAAACAATTTGGGTGATAAGGCGCAGATTCTGAACTAACCTGTAAGCCTTGTCTGGTTTTAGGACAGGTAAAATGGGGGAATTGTAAGAAGAGTTTATAGGCTTTAAAAGGCCATGCTGTAACAGGCAAGTGATAACAGGCTTTAATCCTTTCAAAGCACGCTGTGGCATGGGATATTGGCATTGAGCGGGGTAACAGTGATTAGGTTTTAATGGGATGGTAAGGGGTGCATGATCCATTGCTAAGAAGGGAGTAGAGTTGTCTTATACTTGTGGGTTAAGGTGGGGAGATACAAGGGGAGGATGTGAAGGAGGCTTTGAACTGGGGGAAAAGGCGGCAATGAGGTATGGCTGTAGCCCAGGAATAGTCAGGAAAGCAGATAATTTAGTTAAAGTGTCTCGACCTAATAAGGGAACTGGGCAGGTGGGGATAACTAAAAAGGAGTGCTCAAAAGAGTATCGTCTAAGTTGGCACCAGAGTTGGGGAGTTTTAAGAGGTTTAGAAGCCTGGCCGTCAATACCCACAACAGTTATGGAAGCAAGGGAAAGAGGCCCTTAAAAAGACGGTAATGCAGAGTGAGTAGCCTCCGTATTGATTAAGAAGGGGACGGACTTACCCTCCACTGTGAGAGTTACCTAGAGTGTCTGTGATGGTCCTGTAGGCTTCTGAGATGATTGGGCAGTGTCAGTGTTCAGCTGCTAAGCTGAGAAGATCTGGGAAGGAGTCAGTCAGAGAGCCTTGGTCCAGAGTTCCAGGGGCTCAGAAGTGGCTGCCAGGTGAGTTGAACAGTCCAATTTTCAGTGGGGTCCCGCACAGATGGGACACGGCTTAGGAGGAATCCTGGGCTGTGGGCATTCCTTGGCCCAATGGCCAGATTTCCAGCCCTTGTAGAAAGCTCCTGGGGGAGGAGGTTCTGGAGGAAACCCTGGCAGCTGTGTTTCAGGCGTTTGGAGTTCTTGTGTGCTGGAGATGTGGCTGGGGTTTGTCTCACAGTGGAAGCAAAGAATTGCAACTCAGAAATATGTTGCTACTTGGCTGCCTCTATTATTGTACACCTTGAAGGTGAGGTTAATTAAGTCCTGTTGTGGGGTTTGAGGGCCAGAATTTAATTTTTGGAGTTTTATTTAATGTCAGGAGCAGGTTGGGTAATAAAATGTACATTGAGAATAAGACGGCCTTTTGACCTTTTAGGGTCTAGGGCTGTCAAGCGTCTCAGGGTCGCTACCGAATGAGCCATGAAACTGGGCTGGGTTTTTCATATTTGATGAACGAGCCTAAATGCTCACTGATTTGGGAGAGGTCTGATAAAGAAAAAGGAGCATTAACCTTGATTATGCCTTTAGCTTTAGCCACCTTTTTAAGAGGAAATTGCTGGGCAGGTGGGGGAGGGCTACTCACGGAATGAAACTGTAAACTGGACCGGATGTCAGGAGGGGAGGTGATAAAAAGATTATAGGGTGGAGGAGCAGAGGCTGAGGAAGAATTGGGACCTAGCTTGGCCTGGTGAGGAGCAGCCTGGGGAGGAGGGGAGAGGTCAGATGGGTCTGTAGAAAAGGAAGATTAGAAAGACTCAGCAACGCTTGGGGCTGGGACTGAGAGGACAGGTGGGAGGGAAAGAAGGAAGATTTGGACGAGTTGCACCGGGCACAGAGACTAGGGAGGGACCGATGTGTAAAAGAATGCCTGGACATCAGGCACCTCAGACAATCTGC
The DNA here is from genome assembly GCF_028858775.2 of Pan troglodytes. Taxonomy (NCBI): domain Eukaryota; kingdom Metazoa; phylum Chordata; class Mammalia; order Primates; family Hominidae; genus Pan; species Pan troglodytes. The sequence continues at coordinate 39,897,435 of NC_086015.1, forward strand.
CTATTTTTTGACAAAAATTATTTAGGTCTTGTAGGATGGAGAAATCAAAAGTGCCATTTTCTGGCCATTTAGAACAACTGTCAAGTTTGTATTGGGGTCAAGCAGCATTGCAGAAGAAAATAAGGCATTTAGGTTTTAGGTCAGGTGAGAGTTGAAGAGGTTTTATGTTAGTAAGAACACAGGCTAAGGGAGAAGAAGGAGGAATGGAGGGTGGAAGATTGCCTATAGTGAAGGAGGCAAGTTTAAAGAAAAGGGAGAGTAGAGACACAGAGAGAAGCGGTTCGGAGGCTCTTACCTTCCAGAAAAGCGGGAAAGTGGTCGGGGCACAGAGATATGAGGTCGGGGTGTGGAAATAAGGGATTGGAGCACAGAGATATAAGAGGTCGGAGCACGGAAATAAGGGATCGGGGCACAGAGATAAGAGGTCGGGGCACGGAAATAAGGGATTGGGGATTCTTGCCCCCTAGAAAAGTGGGACTTGCCAATAAGGGTGAAGGAGAAGGGGTTGAGGGGTTCTTGCCCCTCCCCCAGAAAAGCAGAGAAAGGGTAGAGACATGGAGAGAAGGGGTTAGGGTACTTGCCCCTCCCCCAGAAAAGCAGGACTTACCGCTAAGGGTGAAGGACCAAGACAGGCGTCCCTGCGTGATCTGACACCTCTGAAACGTGAGTGAATAATCAGAGAGGCGTCCCTGCAATGATTAAACACCAAGGGAAGGCTGCCTTCCCAGTCCGTGACCGGCGCCAGAGTTTTGGGTCCATGGATAAAATGTGTCTCCTTTGTCTCTACCAGAAAATGAAAGGAATTGAAATTAAGAGAAGGGAGAGATTGAAGTGTGGCGCCAAGATTGAAAGGAGAAAGAGGTTGAGGGATAGTGAGGGAGGTTGGAGAAGAGAGTAAAAAGAGGCCTCTTACCGGATTTGAAATTGGTGAGATGTTTCTTGGGCTGGTCGGTCTGAGGACCTGAGGTCGTAGGTGGACCTTTCTCACAGAGCAAAGAGCAGAAGGACAGGGGATTGATCTCCCAAGGGAGGTCCCCTGATCTGAGTCATGGCACCAAATTTCACTCAGGTCCATGTGAAGAGACCACCAAACAGCCTTTGTGTGAGCAGTAAAGCTGTTTATTTCACCTGGGTGCAGGTGGGCTGAGTCCAAAAAGAGAGTCAGTGAAGGGAGATAAGGGTGGGGCCATTTTATAGGATTTGGGTAGATAAAGGAAAATTACAGTCAACGGGGTGTTGTTCTCTGGCGGGCAGGAGTGGGGGTCACAAGGTGCTCAGTAGGGGAGCTTTTGAGCCAGGATGAGCCAGGAGAAGGAATTTCACAAGACAATGTCATCAGTTAAGGCAGGAACCGGCCATCTGGATGTGTACATGCAGGTCACAGGGGATATGATATTAGCTTGGGCTCAGAGGCCTGACATTGTGTCTCGTAAGAAAGACGTGGGAGACGGAGGGCTCTGAGATATACAGTAAAGGAGGTGTCTTTGGCTATGTCTAACCCTGAGCTCCTAGACCAGATTACAGAAACCAGGAAAAATAGGATTGGTGATTGGACATTAATTTTTGTGTACATCTCAGCTAGTGAGATAATAAGAACCTAATCACAATAATTTCTAGGATTAAAACATCACCATCACACAAAATTTACAATAGATGCACAACACAGCCAACTTGATAAAGCAAAGTGTCAATTTTTATATATATACATGAATAGATAACTATAAAAATTAATTCTTAGGGATGCTTGGTGCTGATCTCAGTGGAGCAGCCTAGGTCAGGACATTGAATTTCTGAATTCAATGCACCTGACTTTGGATTTCCTTCAGAGCTAAGCCCACTTCCACAATTTTTATATTTCAAGTCGAGTGTTTTATAGTACTTGTATTTTGTGTCTGTTTCATTTCTTTTGCTTGTTAATTGATTTTTCATTTATTCAGTTGTTATTTATCCAGACTCATTGAATTATGAATGGTGCTAATGGAATTTAAAGATGAAAGACATGAAACTACACCACAAAACACTTATATTCTAGTAAGTTACATCCAAACAAGCAATTACTATAACCATAAAAGATGAAGTAAGTCTCCCCACATCACACTTTCTTTTCAAATGTTCCCCCCTGCTATCCCTACAGGATACCTCTTGCATTCCTTCTTTTCTAACATCTTTCCTTACACTTCATTGTTTATTCCTCTGCTCACCAGCACTCACACTGACTTTGAATACAAGTTTAGAATTGGTCTAATGAACGGATAACAAGAATGTATTTCCTCTGCTGTTTTAAATAACATTGTTTCCAGCTGAATTATCTCTTTCAGTTTGTATGTACATCCTGAGAGATCATTGCCTAATTTTAGTTAAAGAAAAATGACAAGTGGAGTATGTTCTCATGATGTCTGTGTAGCAGCAGCTTTTCAGTGAACATGGAAACTTGATAGTGTTCATCTCAGAAGAAAATAAAAATTAGGCAGAGACAGTAATGGTGCATTAGACAATAAAAAATATTGAGAATATATGGAAGCAAATAGAGAAATAGATATACTTTTAAGTTTGTCTCCAAATCCAATAAACATTGCCAGGAAATAGCACAGTTTACAATTGGAAGATATGGCTGATTGTAGGGCCCATTGCTGGACAGAGAGGAATGCATAGGCTGTTGGAATTTTTGTTTGTTTTTTCTGTCTTTGATCACAAGGGCTCGTGATGCCAGAAGCTCCCAACAACAAATAATGATTCCTGTTGACCATGGTCCGTGTTGCAATTTCCATGCTTACCTGTCTGTAGCATAAGCCAAGTCAATTATTCATAGCATCAGCAACTTGACTTCCCCCATTTCCAGGATGCTTCTTCAACATTCTAATCCTAAAATGTGAACACCTTAATGCTGATATATGATGTATTAAATAAGAATCAACTGTCTCTAACTCTCCAAATTGACCCTTCAAGGGAAAAGAGAGGCTAACTTTTAAAAAAAAAAAAAAACTAGTTTTCCAGGGTCACCACCTCCCAAAAGACAAAATAGAACAAAACAAAGCCAAAACAGCTTCACTCTGTATTAAAATACAAGCGGTTATGAAGTTTTAACAACTGTATACATTAAACTTGCTCTCAGGTGGATTTTCACCTGTTTATCCCCACTGCCAGTGTTCCAGTACAAGCCCTCATCATCACGTTCTGGATTGTGACTGCCACTGCCAGCTAACTCTTCTCCCAACTTCTAACTCAAATTAATGGAGTGGACTCTCCAAATAGATCTGATCATCCATGGCTTCCCATTGTCATGGGGATTGCATTCAAATTCTTCCATGTGGAATACAAAGTCTGTCACCATCAGGTCCCAAACAATCTTTTCTCCTCTGTCCAGAACTTCCCTCAGCTTGCCCCAGATTTCCTGTGCTCTTCATGTGCTAACTTCTGAAGATCTCCTACTGTGCTGCCTTTATTCAAGCAGTTTCCCCTTCCAGGAACTCCTTTCGTGTTACCAGCCATTTGTGTTGTGTATAATATCAAGTTTAAAACTGAATTCTGTGGTTGCCCTCTTCCAAAAAGTTATTATGTATTTTTATTTTCCCATCCTAAGGCTTCCATGATCTGATCCCTGCCTACGTCTCCCCTCTAGAACTCCCTCTTTTCTTCCTCTTCCGAGGTCTCCATTCTCTATGGGCTGATTCTTCCTTTTCTCCTGGTACATTTCTCCTATTCCTGTCTCAGGCTTCTTCCTATAAACCATTACTGTATGTGAATCTTGCCTCCATGGTCACTCCTAGAGAGATTACGACTCACTGCCAACATTCTGACTTATCACACATTAATTCTTTATTCACACATATTCACTTTCTAAGTAAATGGGTAATTGTTACGACTACTGGACTGAAATCTCCCTGAGGTCAGGGGTAGTGACCTGATTGTCCTTTGCCTACATCTATAACATAGTAACTATTCATTATTTGCTGAAAGACCTCACTATAATAATGAAGTAAATATAACATTTAAATAAAAAAATATATTAATCATAATAAAAATAATAAAAGTGCATTATAGAATAATTACAGACTGTCAAACCACCATCATTTTCTCCACTAAATGCAGTGACTTTCCAAGAGAATGTGTCTTCATAAAACATCATAATTTGAGAATATTTTTAACTAATTGGAGAAAAGGCATTAGGAAGTCTTATTTATTTCGAATTCACACAATCTCATGTGTAAGTGTTCTTTGAGGTTACTATGTTTAAAGTACACAATAAGAATAACTTAATTTTCTTGTTTATGTATAAATTTTTGCTAAAGCATTTATAGTAGCATTATCTAATAAACTTATCTCCTTAAAATATGATTGGCTATCAAATAGTTTGAAACTAAATAATACAAAAAGAAAAGCATAAAATCAAATACTTTTACTCAAATTCCACGGATTCCAATGAAAGGAATGTCAGTTGGGATATTTTTATTATGTTTAAGCTTCTAATACTATCAGTTACATTTTAGCCAGTTCACATAACCCTAATGTTGATTGAAAATTGCCATGTGCTCTACATATTTCTCATGTGAAGACACTTATGACATCTCTTTCAGAGGGGAAGCTTTTTCAAGTTAGAAAAGTCTTTAGTATTATTGTTACAGCTATGATTTGGGGGTACACTGCTCTGGGCAAACAATAATGAAGGTCACTGAATCAAGTCTGGACTTTGGGCAGAAGGCTAAGAGATATTATGGTGCCCATTGTGAAAATAAATTATTTGGTTTGGGCATAGCTGAATACACTGTGGGACTGCACTCCATTCAAAGAATCTATTCTATTCTTTTTCCTAAGACAGATATGACAGCAACACTGCACCTTAGACTTGGGTGCCAAGTGGTCTGAGATCAGATTGTTCAGCAAAGTGCTAAGAATTGCCAGGCTTCAAGCAGTCCATGTAGAAAATGTGGGAGTTCTGGTCCTGTAGGACTTGAGTTTGGGCACAGCTCTTCCCCCCGGGAGGAGAAGACCAAAACATTCATACAAGGCAACCTGGGGGAGCTCTGAGGTAACTCATTAGAAATTCTGGCTGCCATCTCCATGCATACCTTCCCTATTCACAGGCTCTTGTTTTCATGATGACTGAGTAGACACTGAGTCCAAAATATTTTTTTCTTTCTCTCTAAGGCACTGAATATAGAATGGCCTGGAAACTTGACTTGTTAACAACCAATCAAAGGAGAAATTAATCTTTCAGTGATAACTGGATGAATATAAGAACACAGAAAAAAAGGTAAGGCAACTGTTCTTTCTGTGAATACCTGCTCACGCCTGTTAAATCATCTATTCCTACAATGCCTCTGTGAAGTAGATGTTACTAGTCCTCTTATAAAACTAGAAAAGCTCCTTAAAACTAGAAAAAGGAGAACCAGTATGCTGAATAAGTGACCCAAGACTTCATTGCTCCTGAAAGGCAGTCTTGTCTGAATCCAGACACCATTTGTTGGGGCAGATTTTCTGTGGTTCTCTTCGGAGTTACTATACACACAAAACAGTTTGTTTTATAACTATACAAACTGCATGAGTCAGTGATTTTTGTGTTATCTGCAGGCCCAAAATACTATGTCAGTTACTTTCTTTTTTCATTCCTACTCCATTTAATCCTCTACTTCAATAGATTTGCTCAAATTCTAATTAAATCAAAAATCAGGGGTTTTCTAACTTTCTTTAATTGATGAAATCCATTTAAAAAGTAAAGTCTAAGTCAGAAATCCACAAAATATAAATGACCACAGAGAAACTGCTTTGATTGAACTTGGGGTGGGAGATCCACAGACACACCTTTTACTCAAATATAAATAAGGTGTCCCTGAACATTTTTTGAATACTGAATACTGAAGTTTCATGGACCATGCCAATTTGAAAGCCACTGCTTTCATCAGAAGGTTTGCTATAGAAAACAAGTGTCATGTCTAGCCATGAGTTTTCTGGTTATTTTTCTCTGTCTTGGACAGAGAAGGCCATTCCCAGCAGGAGAAGTGATGGTGGCTCACAATCTGTTGAGTTGCAGCAGCAGCAGCAAATGAAGGACAGCATTTTTCTAAAGTTTTAACTCAAAAAATGGGAAAAATCACCTCATTACCCCAGAGGCCTGTTACTGCAACTCAATTGTATGGTATACAAATGTTTATGTCATAAAAATTATGCTTTCTATATATCATGTTGGAAATTCAACTACCCTCACCCTTACAGTAAACTCCTATGACATTGTGTGGATTTGCAGTTTGAGTCCATTTGTCTTTCTGATCCATTAATAGTGCATTTATCATCAAATGAACTTAAAATTATTTGCTGCTCTTTGCTTTCAATAATGTGGATGACCAAGGCATTGACATTGGCTGATGAATTTCACTATAGGGCAGAGATTATGAGTACACAGGAGGCTGGTACAGATTTAATGAAAGGGGAGAATAAGAGATTCAGGAGAAGGTGGAAATCAGAACAAAATGCAATCACTGAAAAATTTACCCTTTGTAATAGTGCTTCTGCAAATATGAGGTTACAAACACAGCTCCTCTTTCTGACATTGACAAGGAGGGCCCTACAAGTGTTTACATCATTCCTGCATCAATAGATTTTACTTACTGATTTGTTCCCAGAGCCTAAAATGGGAATGAATATTATACTTGTCTTTATTTCTGAGTGGTAAGAAAAAACAAGATTTGTGTGAAACCAGTGTTGCCTTCGCCTCAATTTGTCATTTAAAATACGTAAAGATATTCAGCTGCTTCAATTCAGTGGGTTAATCAGATAGTCATTTCAGAGACTGTAATATCAGACATCAACTCTCTATGGGCTCCTTCAGCCATTACACCTATACAATCACTTCTACCTTTAAAACAAAATCAATAGTAACAACAATAACAAAAAGTGACTTTTCTGTTCCTTCTAGGAATTATCCAGTTTGTGCTTTCAAAGCCAAACAATAAGCCATCTCCTAACTCAATCTCCGCATCACCAGCTTCATTCTGGATTCTAAAACTTGACTTTCCTTAATGCTGTAACCTAATTCTCCCCTTTCAAGGAGCAGGGAGCACAACATCAGGAACTCCATGGTGTGTCTGGAGTTTTCAGGCTGTTTTGGGTGGCCCTGAACTTGCCCAGAACTCATCGAGTTACCTTAGAAGTATCCAGAAAGAGAGAGGAGACTGTCTTTAAGCAGTAAGTCTAACCGAACCATGAATTCTAAGTGGAAAATAGGAAGAGCAGGAAAACTCTGGGGAGAAGCAATGAGAAGGAAAACTGGGGTCCAGATGTGGAATTTCTCCATTTTTTATAAAGAAACTAATCCACACTAATATAAGCAAGGAGTAAACATTGGCACAGAATTTCCTAATTTCAGCCTTCAGCTTATGACAGTCTTAGGATTCCAAGAGGTAATCTTAGGATCTGATCTTCTAAAACTGCCTTTGTGAAAATTATAACAGTGAGAAAATTATCACAGTGAAGGAGATCTGTTGAGCTGCTGCAGTAGCAAATGAAGGACAGCATTTTAACCAACTTCATCTTGCCTTTTACCTCTAAACTGCCTTTGATCATTCCTGGACATGGGGGAGAAGTGTTTATAGTTTAAGTGAAAACAGGCCTTCCCAAAACTAAACCACGTTTTTAAAACAATGAAAGTCCGTCAGGTTAGGAAGATGAGAGGGGCCTAAATTCTGCAAAGATGTAGGAATAAATGATTACCAGTCATTGTTCTGGAGGTCACAAAATTTGCAACTTCCCCAATTACTCCTATAAATAACAACACTATTGTAGAACCTTTGGCCTACTGGCCTTTTAAGATGTCTTTTCAGATTTTCACATTTCTGACTAATGGATAACTCCACCCAGACCAGAGACTACTCTGTGACCCTTTCTTGGAAGTGGATGCAGAGCATGAGGACTGTTTTCTACACACCTATAATTGGATACCTCACCAATAAGCATTCCCCATTCTTTAACCCCTAGCACACAAAACTATCTTTGAGAAACCCAAGCCTCCAAATTTTCAAAGAGGCTAATTTTAGTAATAATAAAACTGGTCTCCATTTAGATGGCTGTATGTGTATTAAACTCTTTATTGCTGTATTAGTCTGTTTACATGCTGCTGATAAAGACATACCTGAGACTGGGCAAATTACAAAAGCAAGAGGTTTAATGGTCTTACAGTTCCATGTGGCTAGAGAGGCCTCACAATGATGGCAGAAGGTGAAAGTTACCTCTTACATGGTGGCAAAAGAGAGAGCTTGTGCAGAAAAACTCCCATTTTTAAAACCATTGGATCCCATAAGACTTATTCACTATCATGAGAACAGTACAGGAAAGACCTGCCCCCATGATTCAATTACCTCCCACTGGGTCCCTCCCATAACACACAGGAATTCAAGATGAGATTTGGCTGGGGACACAGCCATACCATATCAATTACAATTCCCCTATCTTGATAAATCAACTGTATCTGGACAGCAGGCCAAAAGAACCCACTAGCTAGTTAGATATCTGGGGGCTCATCCAGGTTAACCCTTGTGGCTACCTGCCTGTGGCTCGGCAAACCCTCACTGGCAAAGGATCTGAAGGCCAGCCCAAGCAGCCACCTAGTGGGAAGTGGATATACTTCCCAGGTCCACTGGGTTTGCTTCAGTCTGTCCTCGTCTGCCACCACTGGTCGTTCAAGTCAGGGGTACTACTGGAATCATACTTCAGACTTTTTATCTACTTCCCAATAACTTAGTTTATCCATTTTTTCTTCATTAATGCATGAAGAAACTCCTCACAGAAATTCCTTTCAGTTGGTGGGATGAATTTCCAATATCCCACACATTTTTCCATGAATGTATTGTGATCATGTCAATACAAACCTGATAATGTAATACAAACATGATAATGTAAATAAGCCTGCAGAGGAATGTTTTAGAAATTCTATTTGGGATAAATCCCTCACTGCTCAGCTTTTCTCTAACCCTTATGATGAGGAAACAACACTGTGAGGAACGATCTTATTTAAGGAAACTAAAAGCATTCAGCTGCCACAGCCAATGCCAACATTGAAATCTTTCGCCCAGAAGAGAAGGCCAATGCTTTGACAGTTTCCACTTCTAATTCCTTGTATACCCACCCATCCAAGGTACTCTCTGAAATTTAAAACTAAAATTCTGGGAAGGAAAGCATTTTCCCCCTCAACTTGTCTGAATCTACAATATCAAAAGAGGCACCCAAGCAGAGCAACTCCCAGAATTAGAGAAGACCCCTCTGTCTCAGGCAAACTCAACAGCGTGATAAAAATCATGCAATCAGAGCATGATGGAGGGAGGAGTGCAACATACTCGCTTCTTCAGAAACAACAACAGAGCTGCACAAAATTGTCAAAACCACTATTTCACTGCTCTGGAAATTGGCCAAAGACATGAAACAAACGGAGGCACATGTATTCATTAAACTATTTAAGTTCTCAGAAGGACAGAGCATCTTTTCCCCACACCATCCCAGCCTCCACTATTTCTCAGTGTGGTCTTTGAACCAGGGCAGGGATTAGTGCCTTTATGCAAAAGGACCAAGAAAGATCCCCCAGCCGTTCTAAAATGTGAGGTTCTAACAAAAAGACAGCTGTCCATGAACAAGGAAACAGGCCTTCACCAGACACCAGCTGTGCTGGAGCCTTGATTTCAGTCTTCTGGCCTCCAGAACTGTGAGAAATAAATTTCCGTTGTTTCTAAGCCACTCAGTCTATGATATTTTGTCATAGCAGCTCTAATAGACTAAGATACTCTTAGTGAATCTGGAGAAAAGCTATTAAGATAGGGCTTATTCAAAAGACTCTAATAGACATATTAATTTTTAAAGTATTATTATAAAGCTCCATTAATTTTAAAAATATTATAGAATAGGAATTCAAGATTAGCACTATCCAATATAACTTTCTTCAATTATGAAAATACATAGCTGTGCGGTTTGATACATTGGCTGCTATTCACATGTGGCTTTTGAGTACTTAAAATGTGGCAAGTATAACTGAGAAATTGAATTTTTTATTATATTTCAATTTTAATTAATTAAAATTAAAATAGCCATATTTGCCTAGTGGCTACCTTGTGAGACAGCACAAATCTAGACAGAGACCAAATATATATTATAATTTGGTTTATGGAAAATGGATATTCAAAAACAATGGAGAAGGAATGGATAATTGTCACAAACTACAGAATACCTTTTTAAGTCTTTCCACTTAAAAAATACAAATTAAGATAATGTGATACTATTTTTACTGAATTAAATTGGCAAAAGAAAAAAAAATTAGCCATTATTAAGCAAATTTGTTTTCTAATGCATAGAAGAATGTGTAAACTTTATCTTTAAGACACTGCTAATTGTAGTATCAAGGAATCTAGTTTCTGGAAGAAAATTAGGTGTGCATATGAAATAATTTAAAATTGTGCTAATAGTTGACTCAGGGATTCCACTTGTAAGTAATGGCTTCAGGAAAATAAATTAAATAAGCTAAGTATTGGTATGGGTTGAATTTAACCCACACCCCAGAGATGTTTGGAAACGTAATCCTCATGGTGGTTGTATTAAGATGCGAGGCCTTTGAGGAAGTGATTAAGTCTTGAGGGCTCCACCGTCCTCAATGGATTGTGCTTTATAAATGGGCTGGAGGGAACTAGCGTAGGCCCTTTTTGCTCTTCTGTTCTTCCACCACATGAAGACACAGCATTTGTCCCCTCTTTTGCCCTTCTGTCCCTTTTACCATGTAAGGACACCTAGACGGTACCAACTATGAGGAATGGGCCCTCATCAGACATCAAAGCTGGCAGTGCCTTGATCTTGGTCTTCCCAACTCCAGAACTGTGAAAAAATAAATTTATACTGTTCATAAATCACCCAGTCTCAGGTATTGTGTTACAGCAGCGCAAATCAACTGAAGCAAGTGTGCTCACTACTGTTTACAATAACAAAACACTGGTAGTAAGTTAAATATTGAAAAACAGAGTTTTTTCATCCTTTTAACAGTGTTTTTCACTGAGCAAAAGTATTTAATTTTGATAAAGTTTGATTTACTGATTTTTTTCTTTTTAATAGATCATGTTTGTGATGTCATGATTAGGAATTTTTCCCATCCCACAGAATTTTTCCTATAATTTCTTCTCAGACTTTTATGTTTAAATATATATATATATATGTGTGTGTGTGGGTATTTTTTTTTTTTTTTTGAGACGGGTCTCGCTCTCACCCAGGCTGGAGTGCAGTGGCGTGATCTTGGCTCACTGCAAGCTCTGCCTCCCAGGTTCACACTATATTCTCCTGCCTCAGCCTCCCAAGTAGCTGGGACTACAGCCTCCCACTACCATGCTCGGCTAATTTTTTTATATTTATTTTGTATGGTGTGAGGTTTAGGTCAAGATTTTTTAAGATTCTTTATTTTTTCTTCTCTTTCTTTCTTCTTCTTTTTTTTTTTTTTTTTTTTTTTTTTTTTTTTTTTTTTTGGCCTATGGATATCCCAATTATTTTTTTAAAAGATGGTTTTTCTCCATTGAATTTTATTTGTACCTTTGTCAAAAATCAGTTGGTAGTTGGTTTTACTTATGTGAAGCTATTCCTGGGTTCTGGGTTATACTTTAATCCTTAATAACTTTAGAGAAAATAATTCCCTTGTCGTGGCCTTCAATGTACATCTAAGGCCTACCTGATTGCCCTGTCACATGTCCCTTGATTTTCTTATTTTTCTTCTTCCTTTCTTCCCCTGCCCCCATATCCTCATAGAATTATCTATGTGGGTTAACCATCAGTTTATCAGTTTATTAATCAAATCACAGTATTTCTTTGTGAAGATAGTTCTGCATGAATTTTTTTTGATGAGGGAGAGACATAGATGATTTTAGGTAAACAGATATAGAACTTCCTTTATTGCAGTAAAGGAATATTGTCTTTAATATTTTCATTCCCAATTGTTGTAACTTTTGTTCAGATACATTTTCTATGCAAATATTCTCTTTTTCTGCCTTCTCTGTATAATTTGTTTACTTTTATCTATTTGTGGCTTTCCATTTTAAGTGTTTTCCAACTTATTCTTCATGACCATGTATTTTTACCAGTAAATTTTTTATTTCCTTTCCAATTTTAGTGCAAATTTTATTTCTGAAATGGCTTTGATTATTTTCAGTTTTTACCTGAATTGTACTATGTCCCCTTTTAGCTTTTTACATAAAATATCACCTTTTATTTGGTCTTATGTCTTTTTATTTTAATATATCTTTAAGAATCTATACTCTTCTCAATTTATTTAATACCATGGAAAGCTGTTTTGTGTTAGCTTTGCTTCAGTTTTTAGGATTAATGATTTTGCTGACATGTATCTTAGAGGTGGTATGACATAGTAGTTAGGGGTGGTAATATCAGATTGCCTGGTCGCTAATCTCGTCTACTACCTTCTTAGATATATGATTTACTTAACCTTGTTATGTATTTTAATCTGTAAAATAAATGCATAATAGGAAGTTAATTGTGAGAACAGTACCCCTTGGGAAGAGATTCCTTTAGTTTAATACAGTCCTAAGAAATGCATCAGTGAGGGAAGCACCAGAATTCTTGAAAAATTCTTTAGTGGAGATCAGAGAGGACAGTGGAAGGCGAATTATGGAATTGGATTTCATGATTTCAGTGTAAAATAGGATTCTGGAATGACAGATTTCATGTGACAGTGCTTAATCTTTGGAGTCAGTTATATATTTACTGTATATAACCATAGAATTATAGGAGTGGCCAGAGTGTTTTAACCCACATGAATCTGTGTCAGTGACTTTTTAATTAATGTTTTCCTAGAAACAATATAGATGAGCAATATATACTCATTGCTTCATCTATATAACCAAAAAACAAAACCCTTGGTCTGGTGTGCACAGTCTTGACCCAGGTCAGTATACAGGAAATTGAAGGTCTTTTCTGAGTTCACAGACCTAAGTCAGTCCCCTTAGAGATCCTTGATGGAGGGAGAATTGGTACTTTTGTGAGAAGACTGTGCTGCGAAGCCACGCATGTATACTATAAAACTTCCTTTAGACCTTTCCACCGAAAAACCTGCTGCTAAAAACTAGATGAGTGTGCCCTGGGGAAAGAAATATCTAGCGTCTCTGTGGGCCATTAATATAGATTCTGAATGTAAGAGAGACTCAAAAAGCTGCTGTGGTTCACAGGTCAGAGTAGGGCTTATGAAAGGCAGGTGATAAATATAGTCTTTGCTTAAATCTATTTCACTGTGAGTCTAGCAGATCCAAAGACCCAAATTGAATTTATTTCACAGTAACCAGCATCTGGAGGATTCCTTACATAGACTCCAGTGGAATAAGGGCTTTTATAGTAGAAATAGTTATGAAAACATTTGGAAGCCCACCCTTCCCAATAAAAACAATAAATATCACATACATGGCAGGGAGTGCATAAATTTTTGTCCTCATCAAAAAGTTGAAAGGTTTAAAAGTGAGAATTTATATCATATTCTTACTTGTCTGTTTGGTCCATGCAAAGCTAAATGAGTTTGGAAAACTATTGTGAATGATTAGTAAACCTAATGGGGTTAAATGCATCTCCCATTTCAAATGTGGTATATTTAAACAAATTAACAAAACTTCTGTTACCTGGTTTGCAGCTATTGACATGGTAAATGATGTTTTCTGAAATCTGATCTGAAAGTACAATTAGAAATTTATCACCTTGGCAGGGCATGGTGACTCACGCCTGTAATCCCAGCACTTTGGGAGGCCGAGGCGGGCAGATCACTTGAGGTCAGGAGTTTGAGACCAGCCTGGCCAAGATGGTGGAAACCCCATCTCTACTGAAAAAAAAAAAAAAAAAGATTAGCTTGGCAGGGTGGTGCATGCCTGTAGTCCCAGTTACTTCAGAGGCTGAGGTGGGAGAATCATTTGAACCCGGGAGGCAGAGGTTGCAGTGAGCTGAGATCACCCCACTGCATGCCAGCCTGAGCGACAGAGAGATATCCTGTCTAAAAAAAAAAAAAAAAAAAAAATTCCCACCTTTACCTCTGGAGGATAGCATTTACACCTTCACTTTCCTAATGTCATGGTTATATTAAACTAGCTTGATCTCTGGGGAAATATAGTCCAGAGGATCATAATCACCTTGAGTCTCAGAGACTGTCCCATTGGCCTATTACATTGATAGCATCAAACAAATTAAACCTGGGAGAGCAGAAAGCAGCAAGGAGTAGATACATACAGGTGTGGTGCCATAGCTATTGGCCACCTAAAGTTTCACTGAAAAATCACGGGCATGAGACAGATTGATTAATAGGAGAGAAGGCATACATATGTATTTAATACGTATACATTGGAGCCTTCAGAATAAAGATCCAACTTTCCAATGAGTTACAGAAACTTATATACCATTTTGAGGTTACGGAAAGAATGGAGGCTTCAGTCCTGGTAAAACAGGTTATGGTATTGAGGAGAAGAGGAATTCTATCGAGGGACAATAACTGATTGTGAGGGAAAATGACTGGCATTGAGATTAACTAATTTGTAAAGAGTTGTCTTTAGAATTTAAATGATCCTTGGAGACAGTCTTTGTACTAGTAAAAAGGTCTGCTCAGGTGAGGTCACATCTTGGTCTGCTTTAATGAAGTAAGTATTAAAGTATTATCTGCAGAGGATAATGAGATAACATGGAAGGAAAGAAAGAACAATTATTCTTGGTGGGTCTGGATCTTAAGCTGATAAAGGAACTTCAGCTTCTTCGGAAGAGATATTTGTGAGGGTAAGGTCAGAGAGACCTTGAGGCTTCCTTAATTCAGTATGTCAAAAGGACATATTTGAGAGTATCAGTTTCTGAGCCCAAACACAGGAAAATGGTTACTCTGAAGATAAACTGGGGAAAGAATACAGTGGGCCAGACTGGTACAGAGTTTGGGGTGAGGCATTTCAATGTATGTATTTTTATGTTCTTTTGATTTTTGAACCGAAATTTATAATCAATTCAATACATAATCAGTTCTTTGTATCTATGGATTCTGCATTCAAGAATTCAACCAACCACAGATCAAGCATATTGAAGAAATAGTAAAAAAAAAAAAAAAAAAAAATACAGCAGTTAAAAATAATACAAATTAAAAACATAGTATAGCAACTATTTTTACAGCATTTACATTGTATAGCTATTATAAATAACCTAGAAATGATTTAAATTAAATGGGAGGATGTGCGTAGGTTATATGCAAATACTAAGCGATTTTATATAAAGGACTTGAGCATCCACACATTTTGGTATTCAAGGGGACTTGAAATCTGTCTCCCATAGATACTGAGGGATGATTGTAAAATATAAAGTATTAAACAAAGTAAAAATTTAACAGCAACCCTGGTTAAATCCAACTTTCTACCTGCTCCACACTTATACCTGTGCAGCAGAATGATGCTGGAGAAAACACAAAACCTGCTGACTGATCTAACTTTAAATTAATTACCATCAATCCCAAGTAGGCCTTAATGCTGCCTGGCAACCATACTCAATTCCCCCAGCTTATTCATTTTCTTACCATCTGAGGGTACTATTTCATATTTTTCTGTCTCTCACAACATCTCACCTTTTACTCTCGGTTGAAGATCTTGCTTCCTAATTCACGTAAAAATGGAGCAATTACAAAAGTATATCTTGTGATTCATATAGATCAATTATATATCTAACAACACCTGCATCTGTGTACTCTGCCTTTCCTCATGTCAAAACAGAGCAACTATTTGCCTTCATTTCTAAAAGCATTTTCTCCTATCCCGTCTTGTTTACACAAGGACAGTGAAACCACCTTTGCAAAGATCATGGCAGCAAGGGAAGTCTAGCATGGCTGACTCCATTCTGCCTCTAGCCTCATCATGCTGGCTCATTTCTTGGCATAGGCCAAGCAAACTAAGGGAGAAATTTGGTTTAAAGTTTAACTTTGTAGCAGGGATGAAATAGTCTCTCCCTAAAACTAACCCCCTCCTTGCTCAGGGATAGAAGCCACCTCAGGGACTGAAGCCACTTAATGAAAGGCCATGAAATTAAGATTATGGGACCTGAGTTCTTCAAAAATGTAGCTATAATTTCTATGATTCCTTACTACTCAGGAGTCATATGGCTAGAGGTCAGAAGGTCTGGGACTTCCTTAATTCTCCTACAGATAACATCGTTATAACAATAGTGACATTATCTGTAGGAGCAATTGAGGAAGAACCTGAAATGGGTCTTTTGAGGTGTTTTTAGACTTTTGCATCTGACAACCAGCTAACCCCACCTCGACCCGTGACTCATGAACACATGACTCAACTGGACATGTGGCTCCACCCAAGTGTGGACTCAGCACAAGCAGACCCTTTTCCACACCCTTATGATTTCATCCCCAATCAATCAGCAGTACCCATTCCCTAGCCGCCTACCCATCAAATATCCATAAAAATCCTAGCCTCTGAGTTGGCATGGAGGCTGATTTGAGTAATAATAAAATCCTGTCCTTCCACTTTGCCAGACTTGTACTAATTAAAACTCTTTCCATACTACAATAATGCTATCTCAGTGGGTTTATCTGTGCAACAGGCAAGAAGAACCCACTTTGGGTGATTACAACAGCACTCTGCAATATTCCCCTTTTAAAAATATTATCAGTTTCCCCCTTGTAAGACAAGTAGCTGTGCAGCAGTCAAGAGTAGGCTGAGGTAAACATCTGGTGCAGCATGACACAGTGGGATTGGAGCGCAAGCACACAATCCCATGCATTATATAATCACAGTTGTGTAACCATGTTATGGGTAGGCTCATCACCTGGCTCTGAGCCACTATTGTCTGTGAAGTACATAAATGTATCCCTGACACTGTTAGAGTGCATACATAATAAAGGCATATCCCACCTGCATATGGCCCCACCGAGTGTTCTTTCAACGACCAGCCACCCATCCACCAATTCCCCTTGGGCCCCAGCTAAGAGCCTGACACCCCTTCAATGAGATTATTCATATTGGCATATGAATGTGCTACTATTTCTTTTATAATAAAAATCTATCTTGAACACATTTTCCTCTCAAACTACTCCCTTTCTCATCAAAATACTACTGCTGATTATAAGTGATTGTATCTAATTTATCTCTTTACGTTGTGTCTTTATATACACACTAATCAGTGATTTTCCCCAATAGTCCATTGAAATAATTTTAATAAACTTCATATTACTAAATCCAGTATTCAAATGTCAGTCTTTAGATATTTTACTTAAGAGAAGCACTTTACACAGTTGATCCCTCCTATCCTCCTGCTAGCAATAAAATCATGACTTGGACTCCAATTTAGGTTTTCTTTCTACTCCATTAGCTGCTACTTCTCAGTCCTCTTTGTTATTTTTGCCCTCCTTTTCCTGATCTCTGCAGGATAGTATCCTAGGGTTTTTCAAAGCTAAATCAAAGTCACAGATACTTATGTTCCTTAAATAACCAGCAAGTGACCTCCTTCTCAGTATCACCTTCAAGACCCTTGTCATCCTCCAGAAACAAATCTACTCTTGCCCAAAGAGTTTGCTGTGTCCTACCAGAGACCCTCTGTATAGATTTGAGTTATATGGCAGCCCAGAACACTCATCATGCTCCTCTGTCCACATCACAGAAAAGATATCCCCTTAAGATGTAGGAATGTGGGAGAGTAATCCAGAAGCAGCATCCACGCACCTGTAGCTGATGGGCTGGTGAGTAGTAAAATATCTCTCCCCACCCCTTCCAGACACTTAAATAACTTGAGAGTCTTATTTTTGTAATCCCAAAAGACCAATGTCAGCCAAAGTTTAGGGCAGAGTGACAAAAGATGAATGGCTAGACTAGGGGTACACTTTAAAGTTACCCTTAGCTAGGATACCCACCTCCCATTCTCAAGCAAGAAAACATCAATGTTAAGTAATATTTCTTCATAGTGAAATTATATTATTCTCACACTCAGGGGTTTCTTAGTAGGGAATCCCTAGTAAAAATTTATTATTTTTCTCGTTTTTCATTTTTGCCTTCATTAGTTTCCTGTAGTGTTTCTTCTTGTACCTCTTTGTGCTTTATTAAAGCTCAGCTGGGAAAATTATCTTACACTAAAGAATATAAATAAACTTTTATTTAGCAAGATGAGGAAATTAGGGAGATACAGTAAAGACAATGGAGCTCATTAAACAAGCACCAGTGTTACTAATGCTCTCTCACTCATTACTCATTCATTTCACTGATTGCTTTAACAGAATAGGAGGCATCGTTTCTCACCTGGATAATCCAGTCATTCTCTGTGGGTGTCAGAGAAGACAAGTCCATGAGCCCTAGTTCCTGGGAGTGAGGGCATGAATCATTAACACTTTATGTATTTGTGTATTATTTCTCTCCCTCTCACTCTCTCTCTTTCTTCCTCTATAAAGAAAGCAGAAGGAGGTTATAAGAGAAATATGAGTTTAAGAGTTCGTCTCTAATGGGAGTTTCATACTCAGCATTTGGTGGAAACAAGTTCAGGGGATCCAGAAAACAACATTTACTCTTTATATTGCACAGTAGTTTATTTCTCCTATAAATCTGTGTTTACAAACTCAGCTCAACACTGATTCTACCACTGGAACTGCAAGAGGCCTCCTTTAATCCAAATAACAGAAAGTATCTGTGACATATTTATTCACAAGTGTTGTTAAAGTTCTTGCAATAGGAGATATGTAGAAACTAATTTTTAGATTCCGCATCAGTTAAGAGAATCTTCAAGCCTCTTCTCTTTACACATAGGAGCAGATTGAAAGAAATTATTATCTATATCTACATAAATGAATGGAAATGTGTCAGTTACAGCAACTCATGAAAGTTGCTGGAGGGATTTTTGGCAAACTTGGAGGGGCTGTTTGAAGTGGACCTACTTAAAAATATAGGCTATGTGGCATAAATACAATTCACTTTGGTTTGACTTGTAAGATGAGGACTGGCACATCACAGAACTGGGCCTTCACTGTCTAGAGTAGCTGGTTTGCAATGGAGCTGTTCCTCACCAAAATGGCAAACAACAGGTGCCCTGAGGTGAGTATGATCAGTAATTATTTAAAGAAGGCTAGTGATTCCCCTGATAATAATGCTGGTTAATAGATCTAGTAATGCCATAATCACTAACATTCTCTAAACTCTCACTATGTGTCAGGAACAATTCTAAGACTTGTGCTATGTCATCAAATCTTCAAAATAATTCCACATGTAAGGTATTTTTATTAACCCCTTCTCACCTCCCCCCATTTTACAAATGAGAAAAAAAAACTAGACAAAGTAAATGCTCATAAAGCCAGTAGGCAGCAGTGTTAGGAGTAAAGCACATCTGCTTATTTGAAAGCTATTGCACTTGATGGCTACCTTCTAAGACATTAAATAAATCAAACACAGAAATACAAATACTGCATTATCTCACTTATATGTGGACTCTCAAGAAGTCAAACATAAAAACAGAATAGAAGGTGTTTGTTAGGGGCTAACGTTATGGGAGAAATGGTAGGACTTTGGTCAAAGAGTATAAACTTTCAATTATAGAGGATTAAGTCCTGAGGATCAAATGTACAGCATGGTAACTATAGTTAATAATAACCTATTACATACTTGAAATTTGCTAAGAGGGTGGATCTTAAGAATTCTCACCTTCCCCCCCCCCCCACACACACACACATACACATATTGGTAACTTTATGAGCTGATGGATGTGTTAATTAGCCTGATTTGTACATCAAAATAACACATTGTACACCTTAAACACGTACATTTTGTGTTGTATATGTTTTATTGCCAATTATAACTCAATAAAGCTGGAAAAAAATTAGTAACACAATCTTCACCAATACATCCCTGGTAAAAGGAGATGATATAAAAGTCAGCAAAGTCATCAGCAAATTGAGAACAGAAGAAGCCGAGCGGTTTGTAATTTAAGTTAGAAGGTTGGAAACCAGAGATTAGAGAAAACCCACCATGGAGCAATACAAGCCATGGTATAGGTAAGGCCCAGAGAGAACTCCTCAACTTTCTCTGTGCTTTAGACATACAAAAAAATGCAATGGAAAGGCAGCTTGAATCAGAACAAGAAACTGGTACCTCTTTGGTACCAGTCTTTTCCTATTGTCGATAAAATTGACAATTTTATCGATTGTCAAATGTGGAGTGATAACTAGCCCTTCTCGGAAATGACTTCATGGGGACGTCAAAAGAAAAATCTCAGCTAGATAGCCATATGCCCAGGTAGAACTCTGGTACTCTACTACAGAAATATGGGCAGTCAGCACCCAGAGGTTTTACAAGTCACCCCTGCTCTCATTTAACCCAAATGAAGAATTACTTTAATCAACTGATCTTGGAGGTACAAGGACTGGATTCTTCAATTGGTTGGTTAGGAAAAAGCATAAGTGGGCTTTATTTTATTTGCTAATAATAAAACAAATACACATCCTGGAAATTTTTGAATGTGCCGAACTGTATAAAGAAATATAAATTACCCATACGGCCACCCTTCAGAGGTAATCAATGTTAGCTGACACAATGTTTTCAGACCCTCTATCTACTGCTAACTTCGGATCACAGATGACCTACTAAAGACTGAGATGTTCTAAAGGAAACTGATTTATAATTAACAAATCCTGTATAACTTGTGCTGAAAGTCTATGAGGAGAAAATCCTCTTTTCCCTTCTTCTCAGGCTCTGAACAACCATTTCTTCTCCTGTGATGGACAATTTGATTAAGGCAAACTGCCTACACTCAGAAAAAGTGACATGTTATTGGGGCAGAGGATTTTGCTGTAGCCATTAGAGATAAGATTGACTGGTGATACAGAAATATGTGCTTTTCTAGGAGAGCCAGAGCCAGATCTTCAGATAGCACTTCCTTTGTTAGCTTCAGACCAAATTCAACAAAGTACCTAAGGGAAAGAAATTAGTTGGCAAATCACTTGCTTATCAAATCTTTTCCTATTTTAGGGCTGTCATCCTTTAAGGGAATATGGTGGGTGAAAAATTGACACTTCTCCATCACAGAAGGTTCTTTCTCAAGATTTCGTTACTTTGTGTTGGGAAAGAGCCCTTCTCCAAGCTCTCTCCTTGGTGAAACTAGCATAAGATGAGGTCAAGGACAACTTTCAGTGACATTTCCTCTTTGCTTTTATAGAGTGCATTTGTGTTTCTGATGGGTGCTGTAAGAACTGTACATGTGTTCACATGCATACAGAAATACATCTCTTTGATGTATTCACCATTCAGCAAATATTTATTCACTCTTGTCAATCTCTATGTGCCAGGGGCTATTTTCATTGCTGATGCTGTGGTTATAAAATCACGAAGCCTCTGCCTTGATAGAGTTTACCTTTTAGTAAGTGATACAGACAATAAACAAATAAATAGTATTTAGTATTATTTGAAGTAATGCCAAGCACAACTAAAGAAAACTTAAAAGCATCGAGCAGACATAATCGGTGATCAGTGCTTCTATTTTACATGGGATAGTCAAGGGAAAACTCTCTAAGGAGGTGCCTTGGAGCAGACGTATGAATAAAGTGAAGAAGCAAGTCCATGCATAACTGCAAGAAAAACCAAACAGACCAAGAGCAAATGCAAAGGCCTTGAGAGCAGGGGTGGGGGTCGGGGGGTGGAATGTGCTTGGCTTCCTCAAGAAACAGCAGGAGGGAAACGCTTATTCTGGAGTGAGCAGAGCAAATAGGAGTGAGAGGAAAGACATTAGAGATCAGCTAAGTAGAGGTTTTTTTTTTTTTTAATTATACTTTAAGTTTTAGGGTACATGTGCACATTGTGCAGGTTAGTTACATATGTATACATGTGCCACGCTGGTGCGCTGCACCCACTAACTCATCATCTAGCATTAGGTATATCTCCCAATGCTATCCCTCCCCCCTCCCCCCACCCCACAACAGTCCCCAGAGTGTGATGTTCCCCTTCCTGTGTCCATGTGATCTCATTGTTCAATTCCCACCTATGAGTGAGAATATGCGGTGTTTAGTTTTTTGTTCTTGTGATAGTTTACTGACAATGATGATTTCCAATTTCATCCATGTCCCTACAAAGGACATGAACTCATCATTTTTTAAGGCTGCATAGTATTCCATGGTATATATGTGCCACATTTTCTTAATCCAGTCTATCATTGTTGGACATTTGGGTTGGTTCCAAGTCTTTGCTATTGTGAATAGTGCCGCAATAAACATACGTGTGCATGTGTCTTTATAGCAGCATGATTTATATTCCTTTGGGTATATACCCAGTAACGGGATGGCTGGGTCAAATGGTATTTCTAGTTCTAGATCCCTGAGAAATCGCCACACTGACTTCCACAACTAGTTTACAGTCCCACCAACAGTGTAAAAGTGTTCCTATTTCTCCACATCTTCTCCAGCACCTGTTGTTTCCTTTTTAATGATTGCCATTCTAACTGGTGTGAGATGGTATCTCATTGTGGTTTTGATTTGCATTTCTCTGATGGCCAGTGATGATGAGCATTTTTTCATGTGTTTTTTGGCTGCATAAATGTCTTCTTTTGAGAAGTGTCTGTTCATGTCCTTTGCCCACTTTTTGATGGGGTTGTTTGTTTTTTTCTTGTAAATTTGTTTGAGTTCATTGTAGATTCTGGATATTAGCCCTTTGTCACATGAGTAGGTTGCAAAAATTTTCTCCCATTTTGTAGGTTGCCTGTTCACTCTGATGGTAGTTTCTTTTGCTGTACAGAAGCTCTTTAGTTTAATTAGATCCCATTTGTCAATTTTGTCTTTTGTTGCCATTGCTTTTGGTGTTTTAGACATGAAGTCCTTGCCCATGCCTATGTCCTGAATGGTATTGCCTAGGTTTTCTTCTAGGATTTTTACGGTTTTAGGTCTAATGTTTAAGTCTTTAATCCATCTTGAATTGATTTTTGTATAAGGTGTAAGGAAGGGATCCAGTTTCAGCTTTCTACATATGGCTAGCCAGTTTTCCCAGCACCATTTATTAAATAGGGGATCCTTTCCCCATTGCTTGTTTTTCTCAGGTTTGTCAAAGATCAGATAGTTGTAGATACGTGGCGTTATTTCTGAGGGCTCTGTTCTGTTCCATTGATCTATATCTCTGTTTTGGTACCAGTACCATGCTGTTTTGGTTACTGTAGCCTTGTAGTATAGTTTGAAGTCAGGTAGTGTGATGCCTCCAGCTTTGTTCTTTTGGCTTAGGATTGACTTGGCGATGCGGGCTCTTTTTTGGTTCCATATGAACTTGAAAGTAGTTTTTTCCAATTCTGTGAAGAAAGGCATTGGTAGCTTGATGGGGATGGCATTGAATCTGTAAATTACCTTGGGCAGTATGGCCATTTTCACGATATTGATTCTTCCTACCCATGAGCATGGAATGTTCTTCCATTTGTTTGTATCCTCTTTTATTTCATTGAGCAGTGGTTTGTAGTTCTTGAAGAGGTCCTTCGCATCCCTTGTAAGCTGGATTTCTAAGTATTTTATTCTCTTTGAAGCAATTGTGAATGGGAGTACACTCATGATTTGGCTCTCTGTTTGTCTGTTGTTGGTGTATAAGAATGCTTGTGATTTTTGTACATTGATTTTGTATCCTGAGACTTTGCTGAAGTTGCTTATCAGCTTGAGGAGATTTTGGGCTGAGACAATGGGGTTTTCTAGATATACACTCATGTCGTCTGCAAACAGGGACAATTTGACTTCCTCTTTTCCTAATTGAATACCCTTTATTTCCTTCTCCTGCCTAATTGCTCTGGCCAGAACTTCCAACACTATGTTGAATAGGAGTGGTGAGAGAGGGCATCCCTGTCTTGTGCCAGTTTTCAAAGGGAATGCTTCCAGTTTTTGCCCATTCAGTATGATATTGGCTGTGGGTTTGTCATAGATAGCTCTTATTATTTTGAAATATGTCCCATCTATACCTAATTGATTGAGAGTTTTTAGCATGAAGGGTTGTTGAATTTTGTCAAAGGCCTTTTCTTCATCTCTTGAGATAATCATGTGGTTTTTGTCTTTGGCTCTGTTTATATGCTGGATTACATTTATTGATTTGTGTATATTGAACCAGCCTTGCATCCCAGGGATGAAGCCCACTTGATCATGGTGGATAAGCTTTTTGATGTGCTGCTGGATTTGTTTTGCCAGTATTTTATTGAGGATTTTTGCATCAATGTTCATCAAGGATATTGGTCTAAAATTCTCTTTTTTGGTTGTGTTTCTGCCAGGCTTTGGTATCAGAATGATGCTGGCCTCATAAAATGAGTTAGGGAGGATTCCCTCTTTTTCTATTGATTGGAATAGTTTCAGAAGGAATGGTACCAGTTCCTCCTTGTACCTCTGGTAGAATTCGGCTGTGAATCCATCTGGTCCTGGACTCTTTTTGGTTGGTAAGCTATTGATTATTGCCACAATTTCAGATCCTGTTGTTGGTCTATTCAGAGATTCAACTTCTTCCTGGTTTAGTCTTGGGAGAGTGTATGTGTTGAGGAATTTATCCATTTCTTCTAGATTTTCTGCTTTAAACACAATGAAAAGACATCATCATGGCACAATCACTCTCTGGTTTCTCCCTGCTTCTGCAGCCCTGAAGCCTAAACTTCTTCACAGGATACCCACAGTCTTTGATAATCTGGACACCATTCAATATTCAGCTCCAAGCCTAGCCCACAGTCACTATTATTTTTTTCAGTTGTACTGAGCTAGCTTATGTGTCCAAACTTCCCAGGTATTTCGTTGCCTCTTTGCCTTTGTGTGGACAATTTTCTCAGCCTCAAATGCCTTTATCAACATTGACCTAGTGAATTATGATCCTCTGACAGAAAACATCTTTTATGGAAGACTTTTTCTGGCTCGCACAGATAATCACACTTGTCTTTATGCTATTTCTAGCATATTTTATAGCTGCTTTGTAGTAATTACTTGTTTGCATTGCTACTTCCCATAGAAAAAGTTGTGCTTTGTGCAGTCACAGACTAGGCCTTTTTCTTTATATGCCTGATGTAAGCACATGTAAGTACAAGGTCACATAGCACAGTACAAAATTAATAAGTGACTTCTGAATAAATGAATGAGCTTGTGCGTGCCTAAATGCATGAAAAGTTGTCTGAATGAATTTGGGATTTTGTTCTACTTCAGGTCAATGATACAAAAAGTCATCACAAAATGGACTTCTCTTTCATTCTTATTCAGCCAGGAAAACAATTTTTGCCTGAACTTTTTCTTCTTCTAATAGAAAAGTGCAAGTGAAGTGAATGTCAAGAATGTTCTATGCATGAAAAATAAAATAGCTACATAATACACCTGTCAAAATGGTGTTTAAAATAAAATGCTACCAGACCCATATGACTGAAGAGGTTTTGTGGGAGTTGCTATTATAAAGCAGTTTTTAACACTCTGCTCAGAAAATTATCACCTACGTGAAACTTTCAGAGCAACTGTGACTTAGAGTTGCAACTGCACTTGACATTACCAGTAAGTCATTTTAAACCTTTCATGCATCTATTCATTGGTTCGCAAATCTATAGAATGGGCCAACTTATACGTTGTAAAGGCTAAGTGTGAAAAGAATGAAAGACATTTTAAAATTTTTCTTTAAATAAGTTTGTCCTTTACTTAAGGTAAATATCTAAATTTAAAATAGAATGCTAAGTATATGAAAGTAATATGTTTCTAAATATTACATAGGAATAAGAAACGATTTCCAATATGATTTAATGATATAATTAAGTTGGAAGTAAAATGTCTTCATAAAAGTTGAGATACTAAACATAAGAAGTAGGCTTAGGAATTGAACTAAAGATGGTTTTATTGCACTATTTATTCGTGTCCAACTTCTATTTTCTTTTCTCACTTTTCTAATTACCTTAAGTGCTGTTTGTTTTCTTTCTCTAGTCTGGGCAGGGCTGGGCTGGTCAGTTTCTGAGGTCCCGCTTGCAAAGCCTAATAAAGGAAATGCTCAAGGTGAACCTGTGGTGGACATTGAAATCATGGATGGGCAGACCTAATGCAAATGTAGAAATCAAATTTGGCAATTTTGACTTGGGAGTCTAAATGCATTAACAAAATGGAGGAAACAAAGGAGGAATTGACAGCTGAAGTCCACAGTGTCTATGAAAAAGAATCAAATTCTGTAAATTATTTAGAGATTTATTCTGAGTCAAATATGAGTGACCAAGGCCCAAGGCACTGTCTCAAGAGGTCCTGAGAGCATATGCCTAAGGTGATTGGATTACAGCTTGGTTTTATACATTTTAGGAGAAGAGAAGTTACAGGAAAGGAGGAACAACTCAAAGTGGGGGCTTCCAGGTCATAGGCAGATTCAAAGATTTTCTCACTGGCAATTGGTTGAAAGAGTTAAATTACTATCTAAAGATCTGGATCAATGGAAAAAAGCATCTGGGTTAAGATAAGGAACTGTGGAGATGAAGGTTCTTATTATGTAGATGAAGCTTCCAGGCAGCCTTCAAAGAAAATAGATGGTAAATGTCTCTTGTCAGACCCTGAAAGGTGCCACATGCTTAGATAATTTTTTCCTGGATCAGGAAAAATTTTCTCCTGGACCTAGAAAGGGAAGAAATCTATAGAATGTTGATTTTCCCCACAAGAGATAGCTTTGCAGGGCCATTTCAAAATATATCAAAGAAATATACTTTGGGGTAAAATACTTTGATTTCTTTCAGGCCATGCTGTCATGTGATGCTATACTACCATCAGGTTGGAATTTGGTCTCTTATTGCTACAAAGAATCTGTTTAGTCAGTCTTAAGATCTGTTTTAATGTTAATTCTGGTCAGTTGTGCCTGAATTCCAAAGAGAGGGGCATTCAATAAGGCATGTCTGACTTCTCCTTCCCATCAGGGCCTGAACTAGTTTTTCAAATTTACTTTGTAATCCCCTTGACCAAGGGTATGGGCCCATTCAGTTGGTTGGGGGACTAAGAATTTTATTTTTGGTTTACAGCAGCCAGGAGAAGTAGGCAGCAAGGGAAAGAGTGGAGAAGAGAGGAAGAGGTAATACACCTAACATTTATTCAGTGCTTACCATAGTGTCAGGCATTATTTAAAATGCCAGAAGCAGAGAGTACACAATTAGCCAACAACATTCTTGCACCTACCTGGATTAGACTTGGTTATCTGTTGCAATAATTACCTGGCACAGGTGGTTTGGTTTATAGGAGGACCTGCAGTGGTAACTTGGATAGCCATTATTTTCCATGACTTCATATCCTCTTCATTCACTGCTTACCACTGGTGTTTCTCCTTCCCTTTGTTTTCAGTTCTTTAGTTTGATTGTGGATTCCTAAACCAAAATTACTAACCTTCTGATTTTCTCTAAATATGTTCCCTTTTTGACTGGAAATACTGTCAATACTTAAACAGGACATCTAATGATGATTCACAGATCTTTAACATTCTCCCTAATCAACTGCATGTCATAATCACTACTTGGATGTCCCCTTATCACTTAAACTTACCATGGTCATCCTTGTCACTTTCAAAGCAACTTCTCAAGACATTAACATAATTATACATTTTAGAGAGTTATTTTAGACATTATATGTATTAATTTGTTCATTTTTTATTTGCAAACTGATTGATTCTAAGTTTCATGTCTTTTTCTACATGGTTGTTTAGAACACCTAGCACAGTGCTTGGCACATGGAGGGACTCATCACAGAATCAGTTTATTGAAGCAAACTCAGTAATAAGTAAATATGAAGCAACTGAGTGTCTACAAAAACATAATTTAGTTAAAATATTTGAAGCTGTTCATAAAACATCTCTAGCAATAGTTTCAACCCTGGAATCTGTGTGTTCATAAATTATTTTCAAAATTTCAAGGAACATAAAATGTACCATATATTTTGTTGAGAAAAATTATATACTTACGTTACAGGAAGGGAGTCTTGATCCAGACCCCAAGAGAGGGTTCTTGGGTCTCACACAAGAAAGAATTCAGGGCAAGTCCATACAGTAAAGTGAAAGCAAGTTTATTAGGAGAGTGAAGGAATAAAAAACGGCTATTCCATAGACAGAGTAGCCCCAAGGGCTGCTGGTTGTTCATTTCTATGATTATTTCTTTATGACCCCAATGGCTGCTGGTTGTCCATTTTTATGGTTATTTCTTGAGCAAATGCTAAACAAGGGGTGGTTTATTCATGCCTCCCCCTTTTAGACCATAAGTGGTAACTTCCTGATGTTGCCATGGCATCTGTAAACTGTCATGGCGCTGGTGGGTGTATAGCTGTGAGGATAAACTGAGGTCACTCTTGTGGCCATCTTGGTTTTGGTGGGTTTGGGCCATCTTTGTTACTGCGACTTGTTTTATCAGCAAGGTTTTTATGACCTGCATTTTGTGCTGACCTACTATCTCATCCCATGACTTGGAATGCTTTAACCATCTGGGAATGCAGCCCAGTAGGTTTCAGCCTCATTTTACCTAACTACTATTTAAGATGGAGTTGCTCAGGTTCACACATGTCTGACACCTACACATATATGGAATAACACAGAGATTTCAATAGTAGTGCCATTTAAAGCACCAAACAGAAACCACAAAATTTTTATTAATTAGGGCTAGTAAAAGAAAATGTGATACATCAATAAAACAGCATACCACATTAAATACTACGTATATGTCTTTGTTCAAGAGAAAATCATAAGGTACAGAACATTGTGTGAATATTATTGTTCTGCTTGGATTTACTGGAAGAATGTATACTGTACATGAAACTGGGAGATTAGGATTATAGCTAGTGTTAGGGTTAGTGTTTGGGGCAGGAGCTCGAAAGTCAAGCTTACAAGGAAGACTAAGTTTTCACTGTATATTCTTTATAATATTTAAATTTTTACCAGATGCTTACATTAGCTTTTTTTTAAAGAATAACATCTCCAGATGATTTAAACAAAAGACAAGACATGTAAAAATTGCAGAGAAATCTGAGACAAGGCTTAATATTCAAATAAAACCAGAATGAATTTCAGAATATTCCTTCCAAAGCATTCTTCTTTTAAGATATGACATTACAGCTCAAGGGATCAGAGTCAATATTCTTGGATAGCTAGAACTTTTTGGAATGACTTTCCTGTTCTTTTTGTTCCAAGAGTATCACCTTCATTTAGCATATACCTGAAAGAGTCAGGAAAACTTACTTGGTGCTAGTTAGTTGCAGGTTTTTGCAGCCAAGGCTGTAGATAAGCAAAGGGGAATCTTTCAAATTTCTCATTTATGATATTTAAAAACACATTTAATCTGTGTGAGCAGGTTTAGAAGTACTGTAAATCATTTTGTGTGAATTGTAATGGTAAATTATAGACTGAAGAACGCCCTGAGAGTAGGCATGATGTTTCGTATGCCTGAATGGTCTTGGACTGGGACATTGCCCAAGTCCCAAAGTACATTGGCTTCCTTATAAAAGTATTTCCAACTGTTTTAGCTAACTCTTCTTTCTGTCCTCAAAGTTACCAAAGAACACAGAAATTATGCAAAAGTAGGTTCTAATACAGTCTTACTTTTATATAGATAAGGCATATAATCCCACTAAAATTTGTTATATACAAATGAGTCAAAGATGACTTTTGTGAATTGGCCCCTAGGTTGCTTACTTCTTCAGTATAACTGAAATTTTTATATATCAGATGGTTTTAAACATAGCCCAAACAAGCACATTTTAGCCATTTAGAACCTGACTGCTTTGCATACGATGGTAAAAATCTGGTAGCCATAGATGAGAATAATTTCTGGTGCTGTTGAGCAGACATCACTCAGATAGGTAAGCCTCCTTTCTGATCTTCCTCTCCCCAGGAATTCCCTTTCCCTCTTCCTCTTCTGAGTAGAAACCCCCACTGCCTCTAGCCTCTGGCCAGATGCCTGCTATGAAGGACTTGCCTGCATGCAAACCTGTCAAAGCAACACTCAGTAAAGCTTGTGTGCGCTACTGCCACCTCGTGGTCGATTATTTTCCTTACTTAGCCCCCAAATCCCTTGAATTGTAGCTCCTCCAAATTGAAATGATTTTTTTAAATTATAGTAATATAACTTCGAGATAATTACCTAGTTCTGATTAGAAGATGCAATTTGTAGGGTGAAAATAAATTGTTGTTAACTTGCCTTGGAGAAAAAAACTGAATTGCATGGCTTATCACTACAAAGAGGTTGAACTTTCTCATTTCTAATTTACAGTCTGAAGATAATGAGCTATTGTTAGGTTATGTAGTCGACTTAAGGTCACATAATTAATGACCTCTTAGGTTTTGAACTTAGGATATTGTTTAAAGAAAAAGCTTAGACTAATAAAATTTAACAGGGTTTAACTGAGCAAAGACTGATTCGTGGAATCGGGCAGCCCCCAGAACCAGAATACGTTTAGAGTGGCCCCAGGGCTGTCACGTGGTCAGACAACTTTTAGGGACAGATAAAGAACAGTGGTTTACAGAAAATGGAAATGAGCTACAGAAACAGCTGGATGGGTTACAGTTGAGCCTTCAGTTAATTTGAATCTGCCTTCAACAGTTGATTGCTGGTGATGGGCTGAGACTGTTTCTTTTTAATAGAGTAGGTTACAGTCTGTTTACACATCAGATGAGGTTACAGTTAAATATGTTGGATGAAACCTTTAAGTTTGATATTTCCTTTTTCCAAATTGTCTGTCTTTTCTTCTTTTACAAAGTAATAAGGTTTATCTTCTTTTTCTATCTTCTCTTAATTTTTTAAATTGATGGAATTTGAGTTTTTACTTCAAATTTCAGCTATTATAAACAAAGGTGCTGTATTGGCCCGTTCTCACATTGCTATAAAGAAATACCTGAGACTGGATAATTTATAAAGGAAAGAAGTTTAATTGACTCACAGTTCCACATGGCTGCAGAGGCCTCAGGAAACTTACAGTCATGGCGGGGAGGCAAAGGAGAAGCAAGTACTTTTTTAACAAGGTGGCAGGAGAGGGTGAAGAGGGAAGAGGCCATTATAAAACCATCAGGTCTCATGAGAACTCACTCACTATCAGGAGAACAGCATGAGGGAAACTGCCCCCCATGAGCCAGTCACCTCCCACCAGGTCCCTCCCGCAACACGTGGGGATTACAATTCCTATTGCAATTTGAGATGAGATTCTGATGAGGACACAGCCAAACCATATTTTGTGCATTAAACAATCTTACGCATTTAACCTTACACTTATGTGATTATTTATGTATCTTTCAAAAGTCTTGGTTGCAAGTAACAGAAACCAAACCTGGTTACCTTAAAAAGTAAAAAAGAGTGCATGGAGGGGCTGTATTTTCCTCATGGAGATGAATGGAACCTGGGAGAGAACTTTGAAGATAAGTAGGAATCAATTAAACTCCAGAGGGCTGGGCAGCAGGAATGCTAGGGAAGGGTTTCAGCACAACAATTCATTCATTAAAGTCATTACAATGAAACAAAACATCTCTAAACTGCCTTACCACCCTGTGACATCAACTTGAGGAGATAAAGTTATGGGAGCCAGCTCCTGATTGGCAGAAGTCACTTGTTCTCTGAGTGAGGAGAGGATGCATGCGACCACTTCAGCTTCCATAGAGGAAAGTTGCTTCTACCTGACAGGTATCTCCAAATCACATAGGTGAAAAGAGTGCACTCATTATGGGTTTAAATTGCATTTTAGGAAATTTGAAAATTTTGAGTTAAGAATGTTTTAAAAATAAAATCCATTTGACTTCCCATTTTCTATTAGGGTATGAGTCATTTTCTTACTAATTAGTAAGAGTTATTTCTATAATAAGATAATTAGTTCTCTGTTACAGGTAATTAAAATCTTAAAAATTGATTTGACTTTTTATTATATATTTTAATATGCATATGTATCATTTTCTTTTCCTTCTATGCACTATTTTGCTAGTCTTACAAAGTCATCTCCAACTGCAAGATTATTGTCATAAAAACAAAGCAAAAGCCTCTTGTTCTTATCTTAAAAACTTCCATGGTTTTGTTTTGAGTATCTAAAAATTCTACCCATTACCTGGAATTTATTTTAATACTAGAAATAAAGCAGCATTCAAGCTTTATTAATTTTAAAAAATTGATTTGTTGGTTGCCTCTTGTCTCAAATGACTAAAATGCTATCTGAATCATAAAATTAATTCTTACATATATTTAGCTTTACTTTTGGACAATGCATTATTTTCTGTATATTTTAATTATTGTATACTTATATATGTTTTAAAATCTGATTGGACTAGTTCCTCTTCCTTATTCTTACTTTTCAGAACTTTCCGAGAACTGTTTCTACTTATTTTTACATATTAATTCTAAATGTAGCTCTACTGATTTCTTAAAAAATATTTTGGTTTGGGGACATTTTACATTTATGTATTATGGAGAATGGATATCTATAAAATATTGAAACTTTCAAGGAAAGAAGCATTTTATTTTTTTTTGCATGCTTTTGTTTATTTTTTAACCAACCAAAATTCTGATAACCTCATATCCATTGTATGGACATAGCACACTTTGATTATCCCTTCATCAGTTGATGGACATTTGGGTTGTTTCCATATTCTGGCTACTAATAAAAATGCTGCCATGGACATTCATGTACAGGTTTTTGTGTAGACATATGTCACTTCTTGGGTATAGATCTAGAAGTGAAATTGCTTGGTCTATGATAACTTTATGTTTAATATTTTGAGGATCGTTGAACAGTTTTCCAAAGTGGCTCCACCATTTGACAGGCTAATCAGCAGTATATGAGACTTCCAGTTTATCTACATCCTTGCCAAGATGTTTTATTATAGTCATACTAAATAGTAAATGTGAAGTGGTATCTCAAGCTGGTTTTGATTTGCATTTTCCTAATGACTAATAATGTTGAGAATCTTCTCATGTGTTTGTTGTGCATGTGTATATTTTCTTTGAAAAAATAAACATTCAGATTATTTGCTTATTTTTAAAACAGATCATGTTTTCCTTCTTTTATTGAATTATAAAAGTTCTTTACATATTCTTGATAGAAGTCTCTTATCAGATATGTAATGTGCAAATACTTTCTCCTTGTGTATATATGTCCATGGATTGTCTCTTCACTTTTGCATGGTGTCCTTTACAACATTATCTGATTTTGAGAAACTCAAATATTCCCATTTTTCTTTTGATACTTGTACTTTTGTGCCAAGAGCCAAGGCCTTAATCCAAGATGATGAAGTTTTACTACAATTTTTAAAACAGTTTTGCTGTTTTAGCCTTTCATTTGTGACAATGATGCACTTTGAGATAATTAACTTTTCTGTATTGTATAAAGGAAGGATTCAACTTCATTCTTTGCATGTGAATATCCAGTGATCTCAGGACCACTTGTTTATATTATTATTTTGATATAATAGTGAATTCTCTTTTAAAATAAATTGTTTTCCTCAATATTCAAAAATTAGATTGTTCCATGTTTTAGATGTTATTATTAATGCTATGTAGAATTTATACAAGATGTTTGTAAACTTTTATCTCTGGCAAAGTTTAAATTTCATTAGATATATATTATATTAAAAATTTGGAAGAAATTGTCTGGGACTAGTGTTTAATTGGTCTAATAGATTATTGCTACATTTTTGAACATCCTCTGTATAATGATTTGCAAGGATTTTTCATTTATTCTTAGGTAAGTTTGGGTAACTTTCATTTTTCTAGTAAAGAATAATTAATTTGTATGCTTAAATTTCCAAGTGGTAAAATTTTTTCTTCCATGTTTGATTTAATGTTTAGCTTTCCAGCATTGTGATCTAAAGAATATTTTCTGCATTGTTATGTCAGATTTCATTTTTGTATAATAGTCAAATTTTGTACATTTTTCATAATATTTGAAAAGGAAGTAGATTCCCTTCTTTTACATTATAACAGCTAGTAAAAACACCCACTATACCTATTTTATTGAATTTGTGATTTATACTTTCATAGCCTAACTTATTTTCATTCTGCCTGATCTATCATGAACCAGGAGATATAAATGGGGTTCCCTAGTACTATGTCTTGCTTAATTTCTCTGCTTGGATTTTGCTGGAGATTTTGCTTTACGCATTTTCATTTTTAAAAATTTTGATGCGGCCTGACGCGGTGGCTCACGCCTGTAATCCTAGCACTTTGGGAGGCCGAGGCAGGCAGATCACAAGGTCAGGAGATCAAGACCATCTTGGCTAACACAGTGAAACCTCGTTTCTACTAAAAATACAAAAAAAATTAGCCAGGCCTAGTGGCATACGCCTGTAGTGGTGGCACACACCTGTAGTCCCAGCTACTCGGGAGGCTGAGGCAGGAGAATCGCTTGAACCCAGGAGGCAGAGGTTGCAGTGAGTTGAGATCACACCAGTGCACTGCAGCCTGGGCAACAGAGTGAGACTCCATCTCAAAAAAGAAAAATTGGATGCACAGAAATTTATGAAAGTTTAGATATTCTTTGTACTCATGACTTCATTGTTTCATGTTCTTGTTGCTGTTCCACAGTTTGAGGCTTGATTTTAACCATGTCAAATATTAGTATCTCAATATTTTCTTTCTCTTAATTTACATTTGCCTATTTTTTACCGATCATTTTACTTTTTACCGATCATTTTATTTTTTACTTTTCTTGGTCATTTTATATTAGGTATGTCATGTATAAAATATATGGGTGAATTGTGACCTAGTGGAATAATCTTTTTTTTTGCCATCATAAGCTACTTTATTCTCTTTATTTTACTTGTGCCTGTGCTGTATAATTTCTATCACTCTATTCATTGCTTTCCTTCCTTTCTTTTAATACTTCTTCCCATTGTTACACCGTTATTTTTGTGTTTATGTT
Organism: Pan troglodytes; assembly: GCF_028858775.2. Taxonomy (NCBI): domain Eukaryota; kingdom Metazoa; phylum Chordata; class Mammalia; order Primates; family Hominidae; genus Pan; species Pan troglodytes. The sequence goes on from NC_086015.1 coordinate 39,932,239, forward strand.
TACACCTCAGTATCACATGGACACTTTTCTCACTTCAAAAATTCCCCCGTATATGCCGCCACAGTCGTTCTCCCCCAATCCTTATACGTTCACCTTTTTCAGAATATCATATCAATGGACTCATACAATATATAGCCTTTGCTATCTTGTTTATTTCATTTAGCAAAATGTATTTAAAATTTATACAGATTGGAGGGTGAATCAGTGGCTCACTCCTTTTTATTGCTGAATAGAAGTTCATTGTATCTATGTACCAAAATTCGCTTACCTATTCTTCTGCTGAAAGACCTCAAATATGTTTCCAGTGTTTGGCAAATATGAGAAAAGAGTTGGTAAAAACATCCACATACATGATTTGTATGAAGATAACTTTTCATTACTCTTTAGTAAATAATTACGAGTTGGATTGTTGGGTCATATGGTAAGTGCATTCTGAAAAAAACTGCCAAAAATGTTTTCCAGTGTCTGTGCCATTTTGCATTCTCACCAGAAATGAATGAGCATTCCTCTTGCTTGCCAACATTTGGTATTGTCAGATTTTGGATTATTATTATTTTATTCATTATAATGTGTAGTAATATTGTATTATGGTTTTATTTGCATTTATCAAGACTAGTGATGTTGAGCATCTTTTCATTAATATAATTGGCATCTTCTTTAATAAAGTGTTTTTTTCAGATCTTTTGTGCATTTTCCTAATTAGGCAGTTTGTTTCTGTACTATTGAGTTGTTAAGAGTTCTCTACATATTCTTGATATAAGTACTTTATCACATATATGACTTGCAAATACATTTGTCCATCTATATATCATCTTTTCATTCTTTTGAGAATCATTTTAAGAGCAAAAGTTAATTTTGAAAAAAATATAATTTATCGTTTTTTAACAGAACATGCCTTTGATGTTGCATCTAAAAATTTATTGAGAAATCCAAGATTACACAGATTTTATCCTATGTTTTTTCTAGAAATTTAAAAATTTTATGTTTTATTTTGAAATCTGTGACTCATTTTTGGTTCATCTTTGTGTGAAATGTGAGGTAAATGTTGAGTTTCATTTTTGCATATAAATATCCAATTATATTAGTAATATTTTCTTAAAAGACTGTATTTTATTGCCTTTGATCCTTTATAAAAACAATCAGTTTATTCCATTTTTTAAGCATATATTCCTGGGCTGCCCCTTCTGTTCCACTGCCCTATGTGTCTACTGTTTACCAACATCACACTGTCTTGATAGCTATAGTTGATACTAAGTCTTTAAATCATGTAATTTGAGTCCACAAACATTGCTTTTCTTTTTCAGAATTGTTGTAACTATTCTAGTTACTCTTTCTTTTCATATAACTTTTAGGATCAGCTTGTCAGTATCTACAAAAAAAATTGACATGATTTTCATTGGAATCTTCTATAATCTATTGATCAAATTAGACAGAAGTGGCATCTTAATATTGGATCTTTCAATTTATGAGTATGGGATATCTCTCTACCTGTTTAGAACTCTGATCTTTGTCTTAAGTGTGTAAGAGTGCGGATGATATATCTGCACATGTTCTGATATATTTATACTTAAGTACTTCGTGATTTTGGTACTATTATAATTGATATTGCTCTTTTTCTAGCTTCAAGTTCAAACTGCATATTGACAGCATAAAGAAACACAGTTGACTTTTAAAGATTGAGTTGGTGTCCTACACCCATATTAATCTCACTTATTAGTCCCAGGAGCATTTTTGTACATTGTTTGGAATTTTCTACACTTATATTCAAGCTGTCTCTAAATACAAATAGTATTATTTTTTCCTTTCCATTCTGTATGTCTTTTATTTCATTTTCTTTCCTCATTGCACTGATTGGGACTTCTGCTATGATGTTAAATAAGAACAGTCTAACGAGATCTTGAGCTTATTTCTGATCTTTGGGGCAAAGACAATATGTGATTATCAATAAGCATGATAATTTGAATTAATTGAAATAATATATAAATTATTTGTATATGCTTTCTATTAGGATAAGGATGTTCCTTCTATTATTTCTAATTTTCTGAGAGTTTTTTTAATTATAAATGGATGTTTAATTTGATTGAATGCTTTTTTCTGGTACTGTTGGAATGATGATATTATTTTCTTATTTATCCTGTTAATGCTGTGAATTACAATGATAGATTTTTGTATGCTGAACAAGCCTTATATTCTTAGATGAACCACAACGGTTGTGACAATTATCCTTTTTATTTATTACTGAATTTGATTTTCTGACATGTTGTCAAGGATTTTTATGTCTATGTTCATGAAGGATATTGAGCTGTTGTCTTTGTATAGTGTCTTTGTATAATGTCTTTGTTTTTTGTATTAAGGTATTGCTGAACTCGTAGAATGAATTGGGAATGATTCCTTTTATTCTATTTATGAAAGAAATTTTGTAGAAATTTTATTATTTATTCCTTAAATATTTGCCATAATTCACGAGTAAAACCATCTGGGCTGGCAGTCTTTTCTCATTTTTTTTTTCCCTTTTGAAATGTTTTTTATTTTTTAAAAAAGTTAAATTTTTAATAGACACAGGACTATTCAGTTTATCTCTTTATTCTTTTTATTTTTTCAAATTTTCATTTGATATTTAGGGGATACATCCACAGGTGTGTTACCTGGGCATATTGTGTGATGCTGAGGTTTACGATATGAATAATCCTATTACCCACGTACTGAGCATAGTACCCACAGTTTTTCAACTCTGTCCTCCCTCCTGCCTACCTGCTCTTGTAGTCCCCAATTTCTATTGTTGCCATCTTTATGTCCATGAATACCCAACGTTTGACTCCCACTTATAAATGAGAACATGCAGTATTTGGTTTTCTGTTCCTGCATTAATTCACTTAGGATAGTGGCCTCCAGCTGTGTCCATGTTGCTTCCAAGGGTATCATTTCATTCATTTTTATGGCCAGGTAGTATTCCATGGTGTATATGTACCACATTTTCTTAATCCAATCCACTGTTGATGGACACTTAGGTTGATTCCTTGTCTTTGCTATTGTGAATAGTGCTGCAATGAACACACGAGTGTGTGTGTCTTTTTGGTAGAATGATTTTTCTTTTGGATATATACCCAGAAACAGACTGCTGGGTCGAATGGTAATTCTGTGTTATTTCTTGGAAATTTCCTGGAAATTTCTTGAGAAATTTCCAAACTGCTTTCCACCAGGGTTTAACTAATTTACATTCCCACGAAGAGTGCATAAGTGTTTCCATTTCTCCTCAGCCTCACCAGCATGGGTTGTTTTTAGCCTTTTTGAAAATAGCCATTCTGAGTGTTGTAAGATGGTATTTCATTGTACTTTTGATTTGCATTTCTCTAATGATTAGTGATATTAAGCATTTTTTCAAGTCTCTGTTGGCTTCTTGTATGTCTTCTTTTGAGATGTATCTGTTCATGTGTTTTGCCCATTTTTTTAATGGGGTTATTTGGTTTTTGCTTGTTCAAATGCTTACGTGCCTTATAGATTCTGGATATTAGACCTTTGTTGGATGTGTAGTTTGTGAATATTTTCTCCCATTCTGTAAGTTTCATGTTTACTCTGTTGATAGTTTCTTCTGCTGTGCAGAAGCTCCTTAGTTAAATTGGGTTCCACTTGTCAATCTTATCTTTGTTGTAATTGCTTTTGAGGACTAACTCATAAATTTTTTCCTAAGGCCGATGTCCACAATAGTGTTCTATAGGTTTTCTTCTAGAATTTTTATACTTTGAGGTCTTACTTTTAAACCTTTAATTCACCTTAGTTAATTTTTTATATGGTGAAAGGTAGGGATCCAGTTTTATTCTTCTGCATATGGCTAGCCAACTATCCCATTACCATTTATTGAATACAGACTCCTTCTCCCGTTGCTTATTTTTGTTGATTTTATCAAAGATCTGATGATTGTACATGTGTGTCCTTATTTCTGCATTCTCTATTCTGTTTTATTAGTCTATGTGTCTATTTTTGTACCAGTACCATGATGTTTTGTTACCCTTATAATATAGTTTTAAGTCACACAATGTAATGCTCCTGGTTTTGTTCTTTTGCTTAGGATTTCTTTGGCTATTTAGGCTCTTTTTTCGTTCCACATAAATTGTAGAAGTTTCTTCAGGTTCTGTGAAAAATTTTATTGGTAGTTTGATAGGAATAACATTGAATTTCTAGATTGTTTGGGAGCAATATGGCCATTTTTAATATTTTGACTCTTCCAATTCATGATAATGGAATGTTCCTTTATTTCTTTGTGTCATCCATGATTTCTTTTAGCAGTGTTTTGTAGTTCTCCTTTTAGAGATCTTTCACCTCCTTGGTTAGACATATTCCTAGGTATTTTAATTTTTTGTGCTATTGTAGATGGGATTGCATTTTTAAATTATTTTTATTTTTAACTTTTATGGGTATATAGTAGTTATATATATATATGAAATAAATGATACATTTGGGTACAGGCATGCAATGCATAATTATCACATCATGGAAAATTGGTTATCCCTCCCCTCAAGCATATATCATTTGTGTTACAAACAATCTATCTATACACTTTTAGTTATTTTTAAAAGTACACTTAATCTATTATTGACTATAGTCCCCTTGTTGTGCTATCAAATACTATGTCTTATTCATTTTTTCAACCCATGGAGGGATTGCATTCTTGATATGGCCGTCTGCTGGAACGTTATTGTTGTATAGAAATGCTACCAATTTTTGTACATGGATTTTGTTTCCTGAAACTTGACTAAAATTATTTATCAGTTCCAGGAGCCTCTTGGCAGAGTCTTTAGAGTTTTCTAAGTATAGAATCATATTGTCTCTGAAGAGAGACACTTTGACTTCTTTTCCTATTTGGATGCCTTTTATGTGTTTCTCTTGCCTAACTGCTGTGGATAGCACTTCCAATACTATGTTGAATAGGAGTGGTGAAAGTGGGCATTCTTGTCTTATTCCAGTTTTCAAGGGAAATGTTTTCAGTTTCTGCCAATTCAGTATGATGTTGGCTATGGGTTTATCATAGATGGCTCTTATTATTTTGAGGTATGTTCCTTCACTGCCTAGTTTATTGAGAGTTTTTATCATGAAGGGATGTTAGATTTTACTGATGGCTTTTTCCATATCTATTAAGATGGCCATATGGTTTTTGGTTTTTAATTCTATTTATGTGATAAATCACCCTTATTGATTTGCCTATGTTGAACCAACCTTGCATCCCAGAAATGAAGGCTACTTGATCGTGGTAAATTAACTCTTTGATATGTTGCTGGATTTCGTTTGCTAGTATTTTGTTGAAGATTTTTGCATCAATGTTAATTAGGGATATTGGCCTGAACTTTTCTTTTTTGAGTGTGTCTTTGCCTAGTTTTGGTATCAGGTGATGCTGGCTTCTTAGCAAGAGTTAGAGAGGAGTTCTTCCTCAATTTTTTGAAATAGTTTCAGTAGAATTGGTATCAGCTTTTTTTTTTTTTTTTTTTTTGTACATCTGGTTAAAATTTGGCTATGAATTCATATGGTGTAGGGTATTTTTGGCTGGTAGATGTTTATCACTGATTCAATTTCTGAACTCAATATTGGTCTGTTCAGGGTTTCACTTTCTCCTGGTTCAATCTTGGGAGATTGTGTTTTCAGGAATTTATTTATTCCCTCTAGATTTTCTAATGTGTGAGTTGTTCATAAAAGTCTGAGGATCTTTTATTTCTGTGGAACTGCATGCAAACAACACTGATATGATTTTGCTCTGTGTCCCTACCCAAATCTCACCTTTAATCATAGTACCCATAATGTCCACGTGTCAAAGGTTGGGACCAAGTGGCGGTAATTTGATCATGGGGGTGGTTTCCCCCAAGCTGTTCTCTTGATAATGTAAGTGAGTCTCATGAGCTCTGATGGTTTTATAAGTGTCTGGTATTTCCCCTACTTACACTCACATTGTCAGGCCGCCCTGTAAAGAAGGTGCCTGCTTCTCCTTTTCCTTCTATCATGATTGTAAGTTTGTTGAGACTTCCCCAGCAATGTGGAACTGTGAGTCAAGTAAACCTCTTTTCTTTATAAATTACTCAGTCTCGGGTGTTTCTTCATAGCAGTGTGAGAACGGGGACTAATATAATCATCTTTTTTTTTTCTGCTTGCATTTATTCTTTCTTTATTCGTTCTTAATCTAGGTAGTGGTCTATCAACTTGTTTATCCTTTTAAAACATCAACTTTTGGTTTCATTGATTGTGTGGATTTTCATGTCTCAATTTCACTCAGTTTTGCTTTAGTTTTTTCTTTTCTTCTATCTTTGAGGCTAGTTTTTCTTTTTTTCTAGTTCCACTAGGTGTGACGTTAGAACATTTGAGATCTAATTTTTGAGACAGGCTTTTAGCATTACCAGCTTTCCTCTTAACACTGCTTTTGCTGCATCTCAAAGATTTTTGTGTGTTGTGTCTCTGTTTTCATTTATTTCAAGGAATGTTTTGATTTCTGCCTTAATTTTACTGTTTACCCAAAAGTCACTCATAAGCATTTAATTTTCATTTACTTGTGTGGTTTTGTGTGATTTTATTGGTATTGAGTTCTATTTTTATTCTACTGTGGTCGAAGAATATGGTTGGTATAATTTTGATTTTTAAAAAAAATTTATTGAGGCTTGCTTTACAGCCAATAATGTGGTCCATCGTAGAGTATATTCCTTGTGCAGATGAGAAGAAAGTATATTCTGTGGCTGATGGGTGAAGTATTCTATAGTTGTCTATTAGGTCCAATTGGTCAAGTGTGAAATTTAAGCCCAGAATTTCTTTGTTAGTCTTTTGCCTTGATGATATGTTTGATGCTGTCAATGGGGTGTTGATGTCACCCACTATTATTATGTATCATAGTCTTTTTGTAGGTCTAGAAGTACTTGTTTTATAAATCTGGGTGCTTCAATGTTGGTTGCGTATATATATTAAGGATAGTTAAGTCTTCTTGTTGCATTGATCCCTTTCTCATTATATCATGCCCTTCTTTGACCTTTTATTACTATTGTTGGTTTAAGGTCTGTTTTATCTGATATAAAAATAGTGATCCCTGCTGTTTTGTTTTCCATTTGTATTGTAACTCTCTCTCTTATACTTTGCTTTGAAGCTATGTGTGTCAGTATGTGAGGGATGGGTATCTTGAAAACAGTAGATGCATTTTTTTTATTTGTCCATTTACATTAAAGGTTAATATTGGTATGTGAGGTTTTGATCCTATTGTGAAGTTGTTAGATGGCTGCTTTGTAGTTACTATTGTACGGTTGCTTTTAGGGTCTGTGGGCTATGTACTTAAGTGTGCCTTTGTGGTAGCAGGTATTGTTCTTTCATTTCCATATGTAGAATTCCCTTATGATCTTTTATAAGGCTGGTCTAGTGGTGTTAAATTCCCTTACTGCTTGCTTGTCTTGCTTATCTGAAAAAATAATTGGGTTAATGCAAATGATTGGTCTTTAAGCTCTGAAATTTCTTCCGCATGGTCCAGCCTATTGATAAATCTTTCAATTATATTTTGAAATTCCTTAAGTGAGTTTTTCAATTCCAGAAGCTTTGATTGATTTATATTTTTAGATTTTTATCTCTTTCTTAATTTCCTGGATTGCTCTGTAAGTTTCTTTGGGTGGATTTTCAACGTTGTCTTGGATCTCATTGAGCTTTCTTGCAATCCATGCTTTGAGCTCTTTTTCTGTCATTTCTGAGTTTCACTTTTAGTTATGGGCTATAGATGGAGAGCTAGCACATGCCTTTGGTGTTGTCACTATATTCAGGTTTTTCATGGTGCCAGAATTGTTGTGCTGGTTTATTCTCATCTGGAGATGCTGGCACTTCTAACCTTTGTAATTATTTTCATGTGGGTAGTATGTTTATCTTTTTCTTTCTTTCCCTACATCATTGTGAGTTTTCTTTTTCTATCCCTTTTATTTCCCTCCTTTTCTAGGGAGTGTTACTATAGAAAATGTGGTGTAGGGTCTTTTGGCTTTGCTTCTATAGCTCTATGGACTTCTGTCAGCAGATTCAGATTTATTTATTTATTTACATTTTTTTCAGGGGGAATCTCACTGTGTCGCCTAGGCTGGAGTGCAATGGCACGATCTTGGCTCACTGCAACCTTCACCTCCTGGTTTCAAGGGATTCTTCTGCCTCAGCCTCCTGAGTAGCTGGGATTACAGGCACCCATCACCACACCCAGCTAATTTTTGTATTTTTAGTAGAGATGGGGTTTCACCATGTTGGTTAGGCTGGTCTCGAACACTTGACCTCAGCTGATCCATCTGCCTCAGCCTCCCAAATTGCTTGGATTACAGGAAGGAGCCATTGCACCTGGCCCTGTCAGCAGATTTTATGTTGGGGTGTACAGTTCAACCTACAGGCCAGTAGACGGCATTTATAGGAAAGAGCAAGCTGCGGCCAATGTGGCTGGGTGTATATTTTGTTTACTAAAGAAAGCTCTGTGTTGCCTTAGGCAATGGGCTGATTTGTATAATGCACAGCGATCTGAGCTTCCTGCTCAGCTACGAGGATAGGAGGGCAGAGGCCACAATGGGCAGGGCTGGACTGAATAGGTCTGCCTACAAGGTCTCCTGATGGCAGGCACAAGCACCAGTGCCAAGGGAAAATCCAGTGAGTGGCTACCAAGTACCCAGAGGTGTAGGCAACCCTCTCAGCTCAAAGTTATTTGCACAGAGATGGGACCAGCCTAAACTCCTAATCCAGGAGAGTGGGTACTCCAGATTCCTGTAGATCTGCCTGGGCATGAGGCAGAGAGGGGCCCCCCTGCATGAAGATATCTGCATAGGACAGGTGGGGGCAACTCATGTTGCTGATCCAGGCAAACAGATGCTCTGAATGCCTGGAGATATGCCTGGGGGTGAAGCATAGAGGGCCTCACTGTACCACAATCTATGTCCAGGAAGGATTAGGTGGCTCAGGCTGCTGAGCCATGAAAGCATGTGCTCTAGATATCTGGAGTTCTGTCTGGGAATGAAGCAGAGAGAGTCTCCCTGCACCTGGGTTTCTGCATAGAAAGGGTGGAGTGGGTCAGACTGCTGATTCAGGTAAGTGAGTATTCCAAATGCCTAGAGATCTGCCCAAGCATGGAGCAGAGAGAGCCCTGCTGCACCATGACTTATGCCCAGGAGTGGTAGAGTGGCTTAGGATACTGAACCAGGCAAATGGGTGCTCTGTATGGCTGTCAATCTGCCTGGGCATGGAACAGATAGGGCCTTGCTACTTTATGATCTATGTCCATGAAGAGTAGGGTGTCTCAGGTTTCTGGTCCTGATAAGTGAGAGTTCCAAAATCCTGAATTTCTGCCTGGGGGTGGCACAGAGAGGGCCCTGCTGCACCATGATATCAGGGGAGCAGGTTGGGGTACCCACCAATGAGACATGCAGACCAGTTCCAGGTCACCAAGATGGCCCTGGCTGCAAGTCTTGCCACCCAGGAGAAACTGCAGGTGTAGCATCTCTCCTTCTGCCCCAGGCTTGCGACAAGAAGAGCACAATTCCGGCACCTATTGCTGGGACACTTTCCACAGTTTTGGCTATGGAGGCCCCTATCCAACTCCAGAGTAGGCACTCCAATCTCTGGTCTGAGACTAAGATGCTTGCACGGCCATGCTGCTGGGTCACTGAAAAATGGCACCCAGATTATATGCACGCAGATTAAAAATGTCGTCCTGCTCTCTGTCCCAGGTCTGGGAAAATATCTGCAACTTTTCCCAATATCTTTCCCTCGTAGTATCTCCAAATCTCTTCCCAAGTTATCTCCAGGACTTGAGATAAACGAAGTACACCTCTTCAGCCTGGGTTTCTCAGATCACCAGTGGAGAGGTGAATCACAGAAGGAGATTCTCTGCCTCCCTTATGTACTGGAGCTTCACTCACTTTTACCAGCTAAATGCTGTCACAGGGAATAGTCATCGGTGTTCTCTTCCCTGCAATCTGGAGGATCCTTCATAGTTCCAGTGGATTCCCATTTTTTCTTCTTTAATTAAAGCTCACAGAGTTGATCTTTATGCACAGTCTTGCTATTTTCAAGTGGTGGAGGCATGCTAAAAGCCTCGAATCTGTCATCTTGGAATTTAAAGGGTTATTCTTCTTGCATGAGAATTAGTAGTTTGTATTTTTCAAAGAATTGATATATGTAATCTAAGTTGTGTAATTTATAGGCATATAATTTTTGTAGTATTCTTTTTATTGTTTTTTAACATATTTGAGATAGTGATGTTTCCCCTTTGATTTCTTGTGTTAATTATTTCATCAATTTTTTTTCTCTTCATCCGCTGTGCTAGAAATTTGTCAATATTATTGATAGAGCCAGCTTTTGGTTTAATTAATATTCTCCATGGCTTTTCTATTTTTAGTTTCATTAATTATTTTTTCTTCCTTTTCTTTGTGGTAAATGTGCTCATCTTTTTCTAGTTTCTGAAGTTGGAAATAGGTTACTGGAGCTAGATCTTTCTTATTTTTTAATATAAACATTCAATGCTATAAATTTCCCCCTAAGCACTGTTTCAGCTACCTCTCACAAATTTTTATATGCTGTACTTTCATTTTTATTAGATCAATATTTTTAAAAATGTTATTGTGATAGCTTTTCAAGTTATTTGAAAGTATGTATTTAATTTCCAAATATTTGGTGATATGGTTTGGCTCTGTGTTCCCACTCAAATCTCATTTCAAATTGTAATCCCCACATGTCAAGGGAGGGACCTGGTGGGAGGTGATTGGATCATAGGGGCAGTTTTCCCCATGCTGTTCTGTGATAATGAGGTAGTTCTCATGAGATCTGGTTGTTTGATAAGTGTCTGGCATTTCCTCTGCACTCTTTCTCTCTCTCTGCTGCCACCTTGTGCAGACAGTGCCTGCTTGCCCTTTGCCTTCCGCCATGACTGAAAGTTTCCTGAGGCCTCCCCAGCTAGGCAGAACCATGAGTCAATTAAACCTCTTTTCTTTACTATTTACCCAGTCTCAGGTAGTATCTTTATAGCAATGTGAAAACAGACTAATGCATTTGGCTTCTAAGTATCTCTTGTTATTGATTTTAGCTTTAATTTTGTGATAGTCTAAGACCTAGAACATATTCTGAGTCATAAAATAAACTGCAACAATAAGTTCTAGCTTGGTGCATGTTCCATGTATGCTTGAGAAGAATGTATATTTTGCTATTTTTTGGTGGAGTGCCCGATAAATATAAATTAGGTTAAGATACTTGATAGTTGAGGGTATCTATATCCTAACTGACTTCTGCTTACATATTCATATCAATTACTGAAAGAGAAATGTTGATGTCTCCAACTATAGCTGTGAGTTTTTATATTTTTCCTTTTAGACCTGTCCATTTTTGTCTCACATATTTTGAAGCTCTGTTGATAAGTGCATAGAAGAAATATGTATTCTCAAAAAGATAATGTCAGAAGTTTATAATGATATTTTCAGTTGAACTGTAAAATTAGTTTTTATGCTAGTTATTTGATTTTATATTAATTAACCTTTTTCTCATGTTTCTGAAACACTTTAGGAGCATTAAAATTTACACTTTTCTATCAGTAAGAGAATTAGTTCATATATTTAAGGGCCATCTTAAATTTTTCTGCAAAATGTCTATTCATAAATTTGGTCCATTTTTCTCTTGGTCTTCCTCTTCTTAATTCTCATTCTTTATGTGTTAGAACTTTTAAGCCTAATTTCCTGTTATATACTTCTGTATACCTTTTCTCAAATTTTTACATTTTTCTTTGGCTTTGTCAATGCTTTTTAAGCTATAAATGTTTTGTAATGTAATCAAAGTCAATGTGTTATTTCTTCTGGATTTTGAATCATAGTTACAGAAATGTTTCCTCTTTCATTTTATGATGAAATTAATCTATTATTTTCTAGAAAGTTTATAGCCTTTTCAAAAAAATTACCTCTTTTAACTATTAGTGATTTGTTTACACATGGGTGATAATAAATGTGTTTTTTCCAAATGCTTATCCAGTTTTTAAATAACATTTATTAAAAAGCCTGTTCATTTTCTATTGAGATGCCATTTATGCCATGTATTAAGATTCCATATGCCCTTGTATATTTTTCAGAGCTTTAGCTTTTGTTCCATTAATTTGAATGGCCATTCCTAAGCCAATAACAACACTGATTTAATTATAGAAATTGTAATTTGGTAGGCCTGTTCCCCAGATTGCTCTTCTTTTTGGGGATTTCCCAGCTATACATGGTCTTCAAGAATAACACTGTCTTCACGTCGTGTAATTATAAAAAATAACGTATGCATTGTATTGGGAATCCACTGAATTTATATATTTATTTAGGGAGCATTGGCATCTCTCCAATACTCCTTGGTCTCCCTGACCATACACATTTTTCTCTTCTATTTGTTCAAGTCAAGTTTTTATAATAGATAATTATTTCAAAATTTTTCTCATATAGATTTTGATTTTTTTAACTTTTATTTTAGGTTTAGGGGTACATGTGCAGGTTTGTTATACAAGTAAATTGTGTGTTGCAGGGGTTTGGTGGAAAGATTATTTTATCACCCAAGTAATAAGCATAGTACCTGATAGGTAGTTTCTTGATCCTCTCCCTACTCCCACCCTCTACCCTCAAGTAGTCCCCAGTGTTTGTTGTTCCCTTGTTTGTGTATACATGTACTCAAAGTTTAGCTACCACTTAGAAGTGACAACATGTGTCATTTGATTTTCTGTTTCTGTGTTAGTTTGCTTATGATAATGGCCCTAAGCTCCACTCAAGATGCTGCAAAGGACACACGATCTCATTCTTTTTATGCCTGCATAGTATTCCATGGTGTATACATACCACATTTTCTTTATTCAGTCTATCATTAATGGGCATTTAGGTTGATTCCACGTCTTTGCTATTGTGAATAGTGCTGTGATGGACATATATGTGCATGTGTTTTTAGGGTAGAACAATTTATATTCCTTTGGGTATATAACCAATAATGGAATTTCTGGTGGAATGGTACTTCTATTTTACATTCTTTGATAAATTGCCAAACTGCTTTCCATGATGGCTGAATTAATTTACATTCTCACCAGCAGTGTATAAGCACTCCCTTTGTTCCACAAATTTACCAGAATCTGTTATTTTTTGATTTTTTAATAATAGCCATTCTGACTGGTGTGAGATGTTATCTCATTGTGATTTTGATTTGCATTTCTCTAATGATTCATGATGTTGAGCATTTTTTATATGCTTGTTGGCCATGTGTATGCCTTCTTTTGAATAGTGTCTGTTCATGTCATTTGCCCTTTTTTAGTGGCGTTGTTTTTTGCTTGCAAATTTGTTTAAGTTCCTTATAGATTCTGGGTATTAGACCTTTGTCAGATGCATAGTTTGCAAATATTTTCTCCCATTCTGTAGGTTGTTTGTTTACTCTGCTGATAGTGTCTTTTGCTGTGGAGAGGTCTTTAGTTTCATTAGGTCTCATTTGTCAGTTTTTGTTTTTGTTGCAATTGCTTTTGGTGTCTTCATTATAAAATCTTTGCCAGGTCCTATGTCCAGAATGGTATTTCCTAGGTTATCTTCCAAGGTTTTTATATTTTTTCATTTTACATTTAAGTGTTTAATCCATCTTGATTTGATTTTTGTATATGGTGCAAGGAAGGGGTCCATCTTCAGTCTCCTGCATATGGCTAGACAGCTAGCTATCTCAGCATCATTTATTACATAGGAAGTTCTTTCCCATTGCTTGTTTTTGTCAATTTTGTTGAATATCAGATGGTTGTATGTGTTTAATTTCTGTCTAGAGTTGTTTGTTTTTGTTTTTGATTGGGGGACATTAAAGATAACTCTAGCCTTACTAAATTAGTGTCCAATGGTAATTCTCTCACTTGCTCCTTCAAAATTGAGGCCTTCCCTGTTTAAAGGTTCTCAAAAGACCATACTATTACTCTGAGACCACTGTTTTATCCCCTGGAATCTTGAAGCCTCATTCAAACATTCTAATGACAAACTGCAATGCAGATTGTTTCCAGAGTAGTTTGGAACATACGGGAATCTTTCTTGAGCACATATGTTGGGAGTTGGAAGCTGGCTGAACTAATAAATTCAGGAGAAAAAAGATTGACATATAAACTTAACGAGGTGAGTTCAAGAAGTTGTAATTTGGCTTACAAAGCTCTGAGAATGTCAGCAGCCTGCTCTTCATTTAACTTCATGCACTCCTTTCCCACCTTGCAGTTTGCATCTCTCCTGGGCGTATATTATATCATCAGAACATCCTGACATAAATCTTCCTTCATTTAAGTTCATAAGCAGTATTCAGGAAGACTGCCATTAGGAACCCTAACAGTGAAAGTTGAATCAAGTGGGGTGCAGAAGGGTGTGGAAGACAATCACGAACTGAAGTGGAGGCATTGTTCTGATGCTGTGAAAGGGGCTTTTAAGTATATTAATGGTATTCCTGTGAAAGCTACCTTATCAATTCATTCAAAATAAAACAGCCATTATGCAAAAACTGTGACACAGAAGGAAAGAACATAATGATCCTTTTGTTACAAACATCTGGGCAAATAAGTCAACATTCAATCAGGGTTCCCTAAAAGAAATGTTAACTATTTTAATTAATGCATCGTTTAAAAATATTTCCGAATATTACAAAACTACTAAAATAATCTGAAAACACTTATTCTTCCTTTTTTTCCCTCTTCCTTATACTAATAAGCCTCCCTAGAGGTTAAATAACTGTCTCAGTTTAACTTCTAATTGATACTGAGACCCCAGTTGCTAAATAGTGGGACAGAAATAAATGGCCACTGAAAATTAATAACATGTGTGATTGATTTCTATTCTCTGTGTTGGACAGTAACTGAAAATGATCTCTCCAAGTATTTTTGCATAATTTTTAAGCAGGTGAAGATTAATATCTCTATACTTTTAAATTATTACAATATTTGATCATGGCTTGGCTGTATTAATAATGTGTCGGGTCAAGTGAAAATAATACAGATTTGGGAGTCAGACCTGGGTCTGAATTCCAGATTTAATCTATTTTGGTTGTGATATCAGGCAAGCTATTTAACCATTCTGGGAAATAGAAAAAAATTGCATCTATCTTAAATACTACAGTTAAGATTAAATAAGATAATACATGTTGCAAATGGATAGTTTTATGCCCCAAAAATATTTAATAATAGATATGCAGATGAGTTAATTGTTTACCACTCCATATTCATCCTACTTTTTCTTCTCTTCAATCTCTTTCTATTTAGAGAAGAATAGGTCTGTATAAGTCCATAAATACTTCAATGAATAGAGGGAGACTGGTGTCATCTCTGGCCTAATTGAGGTTTAAATACCCCCAAAATATGAATACCATTGCTCATTAGTTACTTTCCATGAAGACAAAAACTCAGATCATGTTTTTAGGTTCAAGTTTCACAAGGATGGAATACAGCTGGTAACCTCCAAATTGGATGGATGTTGATGCTGGAACAAATACTGAGAAGATCATTCATTCATTGAGTTGTCTTCATTCCATGCTCACACAGAAACTACCTGAATTTTCCATTGTTCAGCCCATCACCTAACCTCAAGCTCCTACATATGGGCTCGCTTTCTCTATATTGTGCATTTGACGGTGGGAGCGAAGAACCAATAATTGAAAACATGCTAGTCATAGGCATTATAAAAAGCATTTTCCATGCATTTTATTACTGATTTCACAAACTTGCTCTATGAAATTGGTGCTAGTATTATCCTTCGTATTATACATAACAAAACTGAGACATCTTATGACTATTTTTAAAAATCATATGAAAGATAAGCGGTACATTTGGGCGCTGGATTTTTGAATTCCAATGCATGAAATCACTTCATCATACTGTATGCTGTTGTTTTTAGGGGCTTATTCTGAAGCCCTTGGCACTGACCTAAGAACCACAAATGGGTATCTTAGGATGAAAAACAATGCCTCACTTCCTCCTTTAGCTTGGAATATTGTGATACAGCCTTAAGATAGAAAGCAGGTAGTCATTAGCCTCCCTTTTAACAACCTTTAAGAGCTCTGAAGATGACTATTATGATAACCCCTTAGTTTTGTCCTTCACCTTCTCCTTCCTATTATTGGAAGGATTCTAAATACCATACTCCTACATCTAGCTGTATTTATACCTTATATATCCAGAGCAAGCCATTTGACCTGTTAGGACCTTGGTTTCCTTGGCTTAAAATGACATTAAACAATATAATCACCCAGATACATTTCGGTTCTAAACAGATTTTTATTCTACAATGCAAAATAAAAGTCATTTTTATCTGTTCTCTTGGCCTCATTTTGAAACCTTTTCTTCACGATTAAGACACTCTAAAACCTTCAACAAGTCCATATATGATAACTAATAAATATTAGTATATAGACACTTATGTGTATATACACACATGTGTATATACATGTTTGTGAATATATTTAATAAACATATATTATTAATATGTATCATTAATTATGTAATCTAATTAGTAATTATGTAATAAATAACATTTAATGTGATATGTACCCAGGAATAAATACCAGTGCAAACACACTGCAAATGAATATGTGAAAGAAATGCAACCTGTGTTTTATTGACCCAATCAAAACTCACATACCAAGAAAGGAAGATAAATACTGTGATAGTGGAAAAGTCTACATAGGATGGTGAAAATGATATATGAGATGACTTAAGGCATAGAGAGAGAAAAGGAAGTGTTTGAAAGTCTATTTAATTTCCATCTTTATATTCAAAATCTTGCAGGCTACCAAGTAAATCCTTCTGAGCCCAGTAATTCATATCTTTTTCTTTCTTTAATTTTTCAGGCAGAGGAGGATTTAAAATTGGGAGATAGTAAAATTTTGTGAGTTAGCATTCATTGAAAAATTGTCACATTCCTGGCTCTATATTGTCCATCTTGCACAATTGTTTGATTTAAAACTCACAGTACTACCTGTTGAGGAGACTATTAAGTATCTGTAATATAGGAATGAAATTGTTGGGATTCCAAAGGTTAAAGACTTAGCTATTCCTTCTATAACTACTAAGCAGCAGACTTAGAATTAGAAATTAATTGTATCTGGATCCAGAGACCAAGCTCTTTCTGTCTATCTGTAACAAAACAATAATCGTGATTTTGTGTTAGAAAAAATAGGTTATCACAGCTTTCTTTTCCAAAGTGGCACTGTACGAACCCTATGACCCAATGCTTCCTAGTTCTTGATCTACAGAATCACATGTAATTATATAGTATTTGGTAAATAAAAGAGAAAATTGAATACTGCTTTGAAATTGGTTGATACAATTTACCACTAGAGGATTTAATATAGAGAAAATATTAAAGAGCTGTATGTTGGTAAAGGTTGGTAATTCTTTTGAGTGGTGGTAGAAAGTCTTAGTAACCGGAATAATAAATCTGATGTCCCTGGGACTTGCTAAGGTGGGCTTTTTGTTTGTTATTTTGTTTGGTTTGTTTTGGCCCTAAGACTTCTGGTCTTCCCTTCTGAATCTCCTAGGGAGGGCTTCTGAATAAAGAAAAGAGAATCATAGTTATTTATACTTTGGAAGCTACAGGAATACAGCACAATCAAAATGAGAAGGAAATGGAAACAGGAGCTTCCTAAAGAGCCTTATGTCCTCCAGGGATTACTTTGAAAAGAAAATTGATAAATTCTGATTATATGGGATTTCAGGCCATGAAAGCTGGGTTTAGTGAGAATAGAGTAAAGAAAGATAAACATTTAGTCATGTCTTCTTGTGTGCCAGGCACTGTGCCGATATCTTTAATCAATGTCCCAACTTTTTGAGGTGTCTTCATTATAGAAGTGAAGAAAACTGAAGTGCTAAGTGGTACAGTCACTTTCTTAAGATGAAGTAAAACTGAATGTTGTTATGTATGTCTTGATGATCTTTACAACCTTTGAAGATTAACTTTACAATGACCCCCCTGTTTATTGCTTCTTCCTCATTCTCATTGTTTTCTTTCTTCTTTTCTCTAATTTATGATCACCATGTTTTCAAAATACTTTTTAAAGAGCTCTAATAATTTTGATCGGGAGAGCAGCATACAGTTTCAATCACTACCTGTTTATTTTTCACCCTAGTAAATCATGACCTATGCCCTTGCCCAGAACCCCTTCTAACTCTACCTTCATAACTCTGACTTTTTGTCTCATAAACGTGCTTGTTAGAGTGCAGAAGGTTGCCTTGACAAGGAACATGAACAAGATCACTAGACCGTCAAGTTTCTTTTCATATCATAATTACAGGTGCTTGCTGGAGAGTAATTAGCAAGATGGGTGCCATGTAATTTTCAGAACCATCTTCCAATCCTGATCTCTTTCCCATAACAGCATTCTCTGACAGGTATGCCTATTTTTCAAGTTTAGAAATTGCAGCATCAGGTGACTTAAACTAGATTCAAGAATGAGGAGAATGCTACAGAAGGGAGCACGAGAACTGAAACGATGATTGTTATCACCCCACCTCTAAAATAATAGACCCCTACTAGTTTCTTCAGTGCCATTTGTATTGTGGATTAGAAACTCCCTTGTAACAAAATGACATGCTTGCTTCCTAGTTATTTAGAGAGGGCTGGAATTGGTGGCATTGCTGCCCCCCTAGCCCCTGCCCCATGCATAGCCAACACTCTTAGTTACAGCAAATGTTCTAGAATCTGTCATTGTTTTAAAATACCAACCAGGAGATATGGTCATTTCCTCATAGCAATGAATAATGCATTGAATCTTTCAGATAGTGAAATCACTAAAAATAGCAGGAAAGTTGAACGCCATGAGCCATAAAACAAAATCCTTACTATTTCTGAATACTGTTATTATTTAAAGATGACACCAGACAAACTAATTTCCTAAAGATTTTGCTTGTTTTATTTTACTTATTTCACAGCAAATTTCCAAGTAACTTCTGAAAGATTGAACAAATACCAAAGTGGTTCTGTTATTGCTCTAGTTCTTAAAATTTGAGCACAGATGAGACCTCACTTGCCTCTCATACCCTTACCTTGATGCCTGACACTCACATATTAAACTGGAGTATGAGGGATTGAAAAATAAATTTTAAAACCTTGGGAAGAAACCCACCTTTAAAATGAAAAAACCTTGGGTAATAGCTCTGATTTTCCATTTTAAAGGTGGGTACTCTCTTCTGTTAAAGAGAACACTCCTAATGTGTTAATGATAGTCTAGGTTTTAACCTTAACTAACTAGATATACTTGGGAAAATCAGTCGGCTTTTCTGATCTTTTGTTTTCCCATATGTAAAATAGAGATATTATCACCTGCTTATAAGAGTGTTGTACAGATAAGAAGAGATGAGTGAAAAACTTTATAAACCATAAAACTTACAATTTAAGTAATAATGTCATTGATTCAAAGAAGACATGAAATCACCATAAAGGGACTTTGGACAAACCCCCCTTGGACACACACACCTCATTTTGAGTTAAGGTTTTTTTTTTTTTTTCCATGTTGTTTGATTCACACAATATATGAATAACTTACTTTAAAAGATTCAGAAGCATGTGGAGAAAAATGAGAAAGTTTTCTTAGTGAACCTGTTTAAGATTTTTATTTTCCCAATGTAGTCACTGTTAATAGTTGAAAGTATCCTTTCCTCCTTCCTCTTTAACAGTGCAGTCAACCCGCACTTCTTACGCTTGAGGCAGATCTGGGGAAGTGTTGCGGTTTGACCTCTGTGTGACCCCGTGTTTGTCATTTTTCCTGCTTGGAACATATCCACCTTTCAGATATGGAGAAACAGAAATCTCTTTCTGGATGAAAGTGATGTCAAACAGTGAGTCATCAATATCCCCTAAAAAAAGCTTGTTGTTTGAGCATTGTTTTTTTTTTTTTAACCTAGTGAAAAGACAATTATTCCGTTATCCATGAATCATCACTTTTTAGGCTGTCATTAATACATGTTTGAGAATGAAGCTGACAGAAGAATGGTGCCAAATCATTCATGTGGAGCTTGAAAATGCTGGATAATTTGATTGCTCTGCTGTTTTCAGTCAGATGTGAAGCTAAAGTGATTGCTTGAAATCTGTTGAATATATAAATTTTTTATCAAGCTTTGTTGAGATAGTGTTTTTGAGTCTTTACATTTCTGATGTTGCCTTCGACGTTTGAGGTACTGTGACCAAATATAGACACTAGTTTATTTGTGATTTCATATCAATTTGTGTCAGAACTCAATAGAAAACTGCCATTTACAAATGCTAAAAATTATTTATATTATTAATAAAGACAATGTAGTAATTTTATATATTTTATGTCATCACAATGGTGGCTATACAACAAAACTAATTTTCAGTTTCCAATTCAGTTAGGAAGTGGGAAATTTGCATCCATGATCTTCAAGTTTCATACTTTTTTACCCCTTAAAAAATAACTTTGAAAAACTTTGGATATTTCAAGTTGACCTACAAAACTTTTAATACAAAACTTAAATTGTTATAAAAGATGTAATTTGTAGTATTATAAATACTAAAATTTTAAAATAAAGCTCATATCACTGCTTAAAATGTCTTCAATAAATAGAGAAATTTGATATCTACATTTATTTATTTTAAGAAATAGCCAAGCTATTAATAGTCAAACATTTTACATAGTTTTTTAATCTTTTAAAACTCACATATATATTCCATATAACCCTGAAAAGATGAGGCACAAGGAGGTTAAATGACTTGCCTAAGGTCACATAGCACATATATGGCAACTCACATGAATCCAGACTGCTTGCCTCAGAGTCTGATATTTATATTATTAATAACCGTTTGTTATTTACATTCTGAGCTTAAATGAAATTTTAAAAATGTGTACACCACCTATTAATAATTTGTTCCTTGTGTTGATACTGCTTCTTTTATCTACGAACATAAATATTTTAAACTGTTAATAGAAGAGCATGATATAGGGCCCAGTTGGTTCCATGCCTGGAAGATACATTATGAGTTTTTAGAAAGGAAAGAGAATATATTTTTCAATTGTTCAAAAAATTTGACAGACTTTGTGTTTAGTACCGTGTAATATTTCTGATGCAGAATAAAAGGAATAAAATCCACTTTCAGTGATCCAAATAAGGGAGAAAATGATTTTTTTTGAATGCCATTCCTGTCAATCATTTTTATGTTCAAAAAAAGGGAGATTCACTGACTTAAGAAGGAGACCCAGCATGAAGCTCATGTTCCTGTGGATGGACCCTTTCGTTTGGGGTCTATTCTTCCTATGGGGGTATGGGGTTTCAAGGGTTTTTTGCTCTCACTTTTGGAAAACTTTAAAGATTATGACCTCACCAGGAAAGGGCTCAAAAACTTGCAGGAGAATATCTGATTTTTATTTCATGTTATCTCGTGTAGAGAAATAAATTATGTTGAAAATACTTTGTGAATGAATTCTGCCTCTTGAATTTCTGAACCTATCATACTCTCCCTTATGAAACCAATATATTTATTGGCGACCTGGCAGGAAGGGGAAAAAAAAACTTCCCTGAACTTTTACTAATAATGTCCACTAATTGATAGTGTCCATTAATAATAACCAATGTCCATTAATTACCAAAGGTGAGATGAAAAGAACACCGGCTACTGAAGTCTGACAGAGGACAGGAAACCTCTGGTGGGCATTCTGCTGTGTGTGTCACAGAAAGTTACAATCCCACTTCTGGTAATGCCTGTTTCCTTGGCTTGTCCTGGCTGGTTCACCATATTCCTTCCTTCTTTCTCACCCCATCTCCTTCCCTGTCTCCTATTTTATTATCTCATCTGTTTGTGATCCCCTTACCACATTGTGTCCCTTCCTTTTTCCTTTTTTTCCCATTATTTATAACCCTAATAAGGGCGCCTCCATCCCATGATTAAGTCCTGCTGTGCCTTGAGAGTAATCCAGATTATATAGGATGCCGAGCTCTCCTCTGGAAGAACTGACAACCCAGATGTCAGCTATTCCCTACGTCGCCCTCACAACCCATCCCCACAGCGTGGAGAGTTAGAGGCATTTGTGAGGCACCAGAAGCACTATCATTTACTGTAGAACAAACACTGTGCCACTCACTTCAGACATACAATCATATTAGACCTAGATTACATAAACCCTACACCATGCAGATGAAGAAACAGAAGCTTTGAGAGCTGTTCAAATCCATGGAACAGGGGCGGCCTGGGTCTACCTGCTCCAAGTCTGTGCAAAACTCTCCCTCTCCCCCTCACTGCCTCTGAGAATATGGTTAACCTTAAATTCTAATGGAATTGGATTACGTACCTCAAGTTGGGATTTTGTGAAGAGAATATTTGCAGAAAACTACTTAAGTCAGGTTTTCTCACATCTGAATTGCGGGAGGACTGCAGTCTTCAATAGAGTAGTTTCCATTGTACCGTTGCTTTCTTCTGGTTTCAGATAAATTCCTTTCACTAAGAGGTTGAAGGCACCAACTGCGGCTTTCTCTTTGTAGCCATGCAACTGTTCAAAACAACTGTTTAAAAGAGTTAAAATAAACCTTCCTTTAAATGGGAGATTTTTTTTTTTCATTTTGCCATGCTACTATGCTAAACTACAACAAGTCACAGATTAAGGACATGCACACCTGTAAAGTGAGATGGCATAGAAATAACAACCATTCAGAGCTGGCAGGTTTCTCTCAGCTGCTTTGGAAAGGTAAAACCACCTTTCATTTCTCCCATATATGACCAGGTGTCTTTTACTATGGCATAAGAGCTATTATTCATATATTTAGATTTTACTTTCATTTATTCATTTCATCATGGCAACAAACATCGAGAAAAGAGCTATAGGAAAATGTTTAAAGGATTGATATTGCATTTCCTATCCAAAGCACAAATCACATTATCTCCAAAGGTATTTAAATCATTTTCTGCCTCAAACACAGATAGTAAATTATAATGTCATAAATACTTTTTAGCTTAAACATTTGTTTTGAAGATTAAAGTTATAACCTGGCTTTAATGTTAATGAAAGTCACAAATTTTGTTCTTTTGTAGATTTCAGCAGTCTAGGTCTGCAGAAACAGGAAAAAAAAAAAGCAGTTTTGGAATCTTCATCTAGAATATTTTTTAATGATAATGATATTAGTGGATCTTGAATAGAATAATATCATCAGAAGCAAGATCTGGTACTGTACAAAATCACAGGTTCTGAATTCAAGGTCTGCATTTGTTACTTGCTATGTGGGTCTGGGCAAAGTCAATAACCTCAGTTTTCTCATCTGTATGATGGGGGTCATAGTGATACCTAATATAATGATTTCAGGTATTAAATGTGACTATGCCTATAAAAATCCTTAGCATTATATCTGACATGAAACGTAGTAAGGGCTCAAACCAAGGGTGACTTTGGTTTGTATTATAATTATTACATACCAGAAGGTTGACTAGGGTGAGAAAGACTTGAAAAGGTGCCAGAGTGGTCATAGTCAAATAAGTTTGCAAAATACACATGAGTACATTGAATGCTTTGAAAAGTACTGCAGTAAAGATTGTTCCTAAGCTTTATGTAACTCAGTATTTTTCAATGTTATATGACCAAGGATGGCTTCCCCTACACCACTCTCAAAACTTTGATGTGAATGTCCCACAGAAATTAGAACTGTGATAGGTACTCCAATAACAAGCCCTCCCTTCCGTGGTGGTGATTTATATTTAGGCATTTGTTGGTTTTTGGTAATGATGTTATATTTTTAAATAAGTCCTTTTTTATAATAAAGTAATTCATGCTTACTACTGAAGTTTTGGAAAATTGAGAGGTGTAAAATATAACAATTAATTGTACTTAGGCTTATCTTCTAAAGAAAACCATTGTTAACATAAGATGGGTCACTTTCCATATTTCTTTCACCATTTAATATTTTTTGACTCAATTTTTTTTTTGAGACACAGTGTCACTCTGTCACCCAGGCTGGAGTGCAGTGGTGCAATCTCCGCCTCCGGGGCTCAAGTGATTCTCCCACCTCAGCCTCCTGAGCTGGGATTACAGGCACAGGCCACCATGCCTGGCTAAGTTTTTGTATTTTTGGTAGAGATGGGGTTTTGCCATGTTGCCCGGGCTGGTCTTGAACTCCTGAGCCCAAGGGTCTACTCACCTCAGCCTCCCAAGTGCTGGGATTACAGGCATGAGCCACCGCGCCTGGCCTTAAAAACTTTTATCTTTAATTTTTATGCATACATATTAGTTGTACATATTTATGGGGTACATGAGATATTTTGATACAAGCATACAATGTGTGATGATCAGATCAAGTAATTGAGATTTTCATCACCTCAAACATTTACTTATCATTTTTTTGTGGTAGGGACACTCCAATTCCACTTCTCTAGTTATTTTGAAATATACAATAAATTATTGTTAGTTACAGTCACTCAATTGTGCTAACAAACACTAGATCATATTCCTTCTAGCTAACTGTATTTTTGTACCCACGATGTAACCCTTCTTTATTCACCCCTCTCCACTACCCTTCACAGACTCTGATAACCATCATTATACTATCTCCTTGAGTTAATTTTTTTTTTTTAGGTCCCACATGCGAGTGAGAACATGCAATAGTTATCTTTCTGTGCCTGGCCTATTTCACTTAATATAATGAACAGTTCTATCTATGTTGCTGCAAATGAAAGTTCCTCAAAAAATTAAGAGAAGAACTACCATATGATCCAGCAATTTCACTACTGGGTATATATCAAAAAAAAAAAAGAAAATCAATATATCAAAAAGGCACCTGCACTCTTATGTTTACTGCTGCACTATTCACAATAGTTAAAATATGTAATCAATCTAAATACCCATCAATGGATGAATGGATTTTAAAAAGTACTATATATACACAATGGGACTTTTTTTTTTTTGTGAGACAGAGTCTCACTATGTCACCCAGGCTGGAGTGCAATGGCATGATCTAGGCTCACTGCAACCTCTATCTCCTGGGTTCATATGATTCTCCTGCCTCAGCCTCCCCAGTAGCTGGGATTACAGGCGTCCACCACCACGCCCAGCTAATTTTTGTATTTTTAGTAGAGACAGGGTTTCACCGTTGTGGCCAGGCAGGTCTCAAACCCCTGACCTCAAGTGATCTGCCTTCCTCGGCCTCCCAAAGTGCTGGGATTACAGGCATGAGCCATTGCACCCGGCCTCACAATGGGATATTATTAAGCCATGCACAAGAATAAAACACCAGTTACTTTTCTATTAGTTTGTTTCACTTATACTCATTCTAAATATAAAATTTTGTACATTCCTTTTTTCTTAACATTTTAACATTTGTTATTATGCACTCTTTATAGATATTATTTATAGATGTTACATTATTTTCAATTGAGTGAACATGCCGTTATTTTCCTAACCATTAATTTATGGTAATGTTTATAAGCTTTTACCAAGTTATAATTCTTATAAATTAGTATTAAAGTCTTATAAAGTTTTAAAATTCTAAGGTTTTCTTCCCTATATTTTAGATTACTCATTTATAATAATTTCTTATAATTGGGATTAAAGGATCAAAATTTTATTTACTACTTGATTTATTTGTTCAACAGATACGTATTCACTTATTTAACTGAGTATATGTGCCAGGTGTGGTGCTATGGTTAAAATCTAACGGTATTTCAGCCATGGGTCCCATCTTAGAGAATGTATTATCAGATTTTTAAGAATCTAATATATGCAGACAAATATAAAAGCATTTTCCAAAAGCACTGTCAAATTTGTGCTATAAACCGTAATAATTAAACTCTAAGAACAATTGTAAAAATATATAGGAAAAGAGAGATAAAAATACATATAGAAACAGTAATACATTTACAGATATATGGACATTTAAATAGAAATCTATATGAAGGAGATAGGTAGCATTATGTGGATACATGCATACATAGATATCTCGCATTCTTTTTTACTTACCCCAATTCCTGCTTTCATCAGGAAGAATGTTCTATTTATCTAAAATATATGAAAATATCTGAATATCACCACTAGTTGTCTAATACACATATCATACATCTTTTTTTTTTTTTTTTTGAGTTTCGCTCTTGTCACTCAGGCTGGAGTGCAATGGTGCATCTCAGCTCACTGTAACCTCCACTGACTGGGTTCTAGTGATTCTCCCACCACAGCCTCCTGAGTAGCTGAGATTACAGGCACCCATCATCATGCCTGGCTAATTTTTGTATTTTTTAGTAGAGACGGGGTTCACCATGTTGGCTAGGCTGGTCTCGAACTCCTGACCTCAGGTGATCCGCCCACCTCGGCCTCCCAAAGTACTGGGATTACAGGCGTGAGCCACCGCACCTGGCCTATGCACATCATTTTTGCATATCTTTCACAAAATAGAGTCATCAAAAAATTGCCCTTAAGTTTTTAATGTATTTTAATTAAGTTTATCAAATCATTGCAGTATATTTTAGCTCTGGGGATAGGCCCAGCTTGCCTTTAGGCTCTCAGGTCTGTTTAATTTTTTAAAAATTGCACAGTAAATTGTATTCCAGCAAACTCTTTCCAAATGCCCTCTCTTCTCTGAATTCCCACACATTCGTGCCACTAGAAGTCTTTCCTCCACTACTGCCATAGCAACTTAAAGCAGTTTCTCCCTGCTTTAAGCTCACTCCTAGCAGAGCTTCCAAATCAACACTCCTGAAACCTTACTCTGATCATTTCATTCTCTCAATCAGTAGCCTGAATACAGTTTTTTCAAAGCATACTTCTTTCTCCTTCCTTTTGGCCAACTCCAGTTCCATTCAAATCCAAATCCTCAGCTCCCCTTCCATGCCCTTCACTTTGCCACCTTATTCCTAGATTTAGTCTGTCTAGTTGGTCTAGAAAGCCCTATAATATCTACATAATAATAGCTATCATATATCGTGTATTGACTACCTGCTTTGTTCCAGGAATTGAATAAGGTTTCCAAATGTTATCACATTGACTTTATCACATATGATAGCCTCTATTTCACATACGAAACAACTGTGGCTCATTTAAATGACTTGTCTAATTCTTAAAACTTACTTAAATTTATAGCTATTAGGCTCCAGAGTTCTTGTTCTATCAATTTTAGTACATTTCACGGTCCAGATATTCCTTGTGCTTCTACCTCGGTTCTCACCAAATTCATGAAATCTTTTCCAATTTAAGTTTAGGCCTACCAAATGACAAGGACTTTGCTGAACACCTGGTATATAAAAAAAAAAAAAACATGATCTTTGCTCTCAAAAAACATACAATTTAGTTATGAAAACTCAAAATAAATATGTAAACATTTTAACTAGTGCTATGAAGACAAGCACATAATACGATGAGACAATAAAGAAAGGTCATAATGAGTGAGGGGATTGGTTCTGATGTGGCTTTGCTAAAGAAGGCAAATGTCAGCTAAGACATCAGGATGAACAGAAATTAGCCAAGTAAAGAATGGGAGTGTGGAAGAACAATGTCCTAAGCATAAGGAAAAGCGTATGCATCGATTTTGAAATGTAGAAAGACTGTGTTTTCCAAGAACCAAAACAAGATCATTCAAGGACGTGGTATAAAACTGTGCGGTTGTCTATGGGAATGGTATCCAGTAGGGTTTTGCAGTGGAGCCCTGAGGTCAAAATACCTTGAGTGAACCAATAGACAGGCATCAATGTAGAAAGGAAGGCAGGGTCAGATCACTCAGCACTCATGAGTTCATATCTCCTTGTGCAAATGAAAGTATCCCATAGGATTTAAATCAGTAATTCCTATGCTTCAATTTTGAATGTTTATTTATTCTTCCAGAAAATTAACAGTGTGTGTTGACATATCTATGCCTATTTTATCTTTAATATATTTTAACTCTGCAGTGCCTTATATAATTCTTTGAAAACATCAGTTGTTTAATGTGTATTTTCTGAGACATAGAATAAATTATTTTCTTTATTTTCTGAATCATGAATGTAGTGTCATCATAATCAGACTACTTTCTTGTATAATGACACCAACTTCAGCATAGTATGCATAAAATTCTATACCTTTTTTCAAATGGTATTTTTTTAAAAAATTGTCTCTAATCGAACAAAATAACTGGTTAAACTATCAAAAACATTGCCTTTAATCAACTTTGGACCTTCCCAAACGGTTGAGCTCTTAACATTGCTGCCAGCTAAAAATGACTGTTTGTGAACTACAGACATTTGGTGCAGTGACTGCTTTGACAGTTTAGGTATAAAAGAACTGTCAAGCTTTTCATTCTAAGGCTATAGGTTACAGATATTTCAGAAGTGAAGTATGGTATTCCCTTTGAATAAATTTGTCACAACCTCTGCTAATCCCATGTGCAAAAGGACTTACCTCTAAGAGGTTGCATATTAGAGCCTTTGACCTTTCTAAGAAGAATAAACAAAGTTGAGTTTGTAGCAAGTTAGTGTTTGTAGAGAATGTTGGGAGATTGCCCTTCCCCAGGTGGAAATCTACTGGGTGGGCTGCTGCAAAGTTCCTAGACTGGGGAGAAATATTCATTTATATTTCATAAGTCAGTGTTAATCAGTCAGCAGTAGTTCTATTGAGAAAGATTTGTAGACAACATCTGGACTAGGGAAGAGATGCCACAACTTATTAATGGTATCGATTATATGTTCAGAAAGAGGAGTTGCCCAATAGCTATTGGACATATAGTTATTATTTATTTCAAAGTCCATTTAAAATAGCCAGGGTCTTGAGGAGGTCTTTTAGCATGGGAGAATCTAATCAAACACAAAACAAAAAGGGATATAAACCAAGATTCTTAAAGAATGGCAAAAAATACCATTAAAAAACCTATAAAACTAAAATTAATCTTCAAAGAGTGCTATAAAATTGATGATAAAATGACCTCAATATAAATTTGGATAATGAGCACAGGCAGATATAGAATTCTTTTAATAGTCCCTTTTATTCATCCCACTTAGTGAATTGTTCTTTAAATTTTTGATCATTGTTACCTTGGTTCTCTTGGATTTTTCACATGGAGAATCTGTGGGTAATTATAACAAATTCCACTGCAACTTTCAAATACCTAAATATCTTTTTAAAAATTTTATTGCATTGACAGGAATTTCTAAAACAATATAAATAATGCTTGAGAGAGTATACATTCTTTTCTGTTCTTACCTTTAATGAGAATTCCTTTAATATTAGGGTTATTTTTAAATCAGAATAAAAGTTAAATTATATAAATAACTTTTTCTGGCCGGGCGCGGTGGCTCACGCCTGTAATCCCAGCACTTTGGGAGGCCGAGGCAGGGGGATCACGAGGTCAACAGATAGAGACCATCCTGGCTAACACGGTGAAACCCCGTCTCTACTAAAAATACAAAGAAATAAAATAAATTAGCCAGGCGTGGTGGCAGGCGCCTGTAGTCCCAGCTACTCCGGAGGCTGAGGCAGGAGAATGGCGTGAACCCGGGAGGTGGAGCTTGCAGTGAGCCGAGATCGCGCCACTGCACTCCAGCCTGGGTGACGGAGCGAGACTCCCTCTCAAAAAAAAATAAAATAAAATAAAATAAATAACTTTTTCTGACACTGATTAGTAGAATTTATATATTTTTTCTCCTTTTACTTATTAAGGTAATATATATCCTGCTATTGATAACATAAACATACTGGTCATGGCATATTCTTCATGCTGCTATAATTGATATACTAATATTTTATTTAAGACATTTGTTGTTTCAACATTTAAAAATGAGAATGGTCTAAATATTTTTTCTTTAGGGATGCATATTGGTAAAGTACTATTGCATCAATACTTCACTTATTTTAAAAAATTTTGTACTCTGTTACAATTTGAGTTCAGGAAGTAACTTAAGGTAATGGTTAAGAATCTAGGCTCTTACATATGACAGATGTAGGTTAGAAATTCAGTTACACTATTTACTGTCTCATCTTGGTTGTGTAACTTAACAAACATGTTTCCCATCTGTAGGAAAAAAAATAACAACAGTACCTCCCTCATAAAATCGTATTAAATATGATAGCACGCACTATCATATTTAATGTGAGCACACACTATCATATCACTACCTGTGGCAAGTAATAGTCATTCAATAGGTGTGTAAACACACACACACAGACACTCAAAGAAACAAAAAAATTAAGAATGTTTTATATTTTAAAGGCTTAATAAAATTTGCCAGTAAAGCAGTAGAGCCTAATGCCTCTTGAATCCTTAATTCTTTGAAAACTTTTTCCTCTTTCTTCCACGTGTGTTTGCTTTCAAGGCTCTCTATCTCTTTTGACTTTCTTGATATTTAATTTGTGTTAGCCCAGATATCAACTATTTCAACAAAACTGTTTAAATGTATCAGTTTACTATACATAGCTTTTAAAGAATAATTAGCTTCTTAATCCCCTCTGAACAAATGGCTCTATCTCATTTCTCTCATAATAATTTGTATTTCTTCAACATTGTCAGAACTTTGTTTATTAGTGTTTCCCAAAAGTAGCTTAGTTAATCACCTTTTAAAAAATTATTTTTAGCTTTCTTATTTAATGATTTCAATCTGTATTGACTTATTTCCCATCTTTTGGTTTTTATTTTCTGGAACACATAGTGTCTGCCTGGCTGAGGATGTGTGGTGGCAGGGAGGCACTGGAGAGCGGGCCATGGAAACCTCATCTCTAGCAGATGTTTGCAAGAGGCTGGCTTCCACTTCCATCACTAGTACTGACTCTGGGTCTCTGGGTAAGGGATCATCTGGAAGAGCACAGAGCATCCTCCTGACTCTGACATGTGGTCTCTTGTCAAGTATATTCACCTAAAGAGTGTGAGGTTTAAAATCAGACACTTAGATTTGAGTCCAGGTTCTGCCACTTATTATTGTAGTGATAAATCCCTTAACTTTTCCAAATCTCATTTTCTTCATCTTTGAAAAGGCTATTATAACAGAGTCTTTCTCATGGGATTATGGTAAGGATTAAATGAGATAATTCAAGGCCTGTGTTTATCTCATTGTCATATCCCTAGGATATACACTGATGCATGCATGTGTGTGTGTGTGTGTGCTTGCATATGTGTATGTATTTACATATAAAATATTTCTTAAATTAATAATTCAAGAATATTTCTTGAATAAGACTTGGGAATTTCCTCCCAGCCTTAAAACTCTACAAGTTACTGGGACCCAATCTTGTGAAGAGATTGAAGAGCTCACTGAACCTCTGCAGCTATTACGTGATAAAAATGATTGAAGCCACTTGCCAACATAAAAGTGCCTTGTGCATGGTTATTAATAATACTGAGCAGTGCCCATTATAGAAAACCTGCAGCTTTTACGCTTCCATAATTTTAGTCATGCTATCATCCTCTCAAAAAGAAGAATCGCCCCCAACACAAATTCTACCAGCTCTCTATTTTCCAATAAAGAGAACCTTGCAAATGATGAAAACAATGGCAGGTCCTTTTCACCTAGACCCACTCAGAAGTTAGGAAGGGATGTGGATGAGGAACATTTACCTTGCCCAACACAAATCACCACATGCTTGGCTGTTTCCAAGCTGATGGCAAAATCTTCCATTAACAGAAAGGGGAAGGGATGCTCCTCTTTCAGCAAAGAACCACTTCTGAAAAGGCACTCTTTTATAAAACAAAATAGCATGAAAAATATTTAGAGAAAATAACCAAAATGGACTTCCAAAAGCAAGCTGAATATTCTTTTACATGACATTTACAACCATGACTTGTTTCAGAGATTACTCACACAAAATCTTTAACATTCCAGAAGCCTATCCTTTCCATTTAGATGAGACTTTTTATAATGACTCTACTTCCTGTTCAAAGGGCAGAAAATTATTGTTTAACATTCTGGATTGCTGTGTGTAAACATTTGAAATTAGAATGTAATTTGTTGGGTTCATAGCAAATATATAACATTTATAGTGTACATAAAGCACAAGTCATCCTCTATAAACCGCCTAAAATGGTGATAGAAAAGTTACTGTAATAAACATTTTAGTGATGTTTAGTGCACTGAGAGATTGCCTGTGAGAAAATGATATGTAATATTAAGAAAAAACACTTGAATACAATGATCCAGAAACTAGAAAAAAATGCATGGGGAAAGCCAGGTCAAGAGTTGGTGGTGACAGCTGATTTTTTCCACTGTGGGATTCATAGGTCAGAGAACCCAAACCTGAGGGAATGAAGTCACTCCAAAGAGAAGACTTTGACTCATCACTTCATCACTCATCCCAGGAGGTGAATGTTCAGACTGCTTTGCTCACCTACCTAGGTGTGCCAGAAAGCAGTGTGGCCTTGTCATTCCACCTCTGAGGTCTCTGTCCTGCCAGATAAAAACTACAGGAAAAAATAATTGGAGTTTGATTTTGAAAAGGAGGGTGGGGAGGGAAAAATAACTAACTTTTAAGAAGAACAGCTTCTGTTTTTCCTTGTGGTCACTAAATTGTCTTTGGGCTTAACTGTTTTGGCCAAAGACTTTAATTGAATTTTTTGAAATAGGACACCAGTAAACTAATGCTTCCTCCTTTAATGGGGCCAGTATTATAGTTTGATTCCACTGTATTAAAGTTTTCATTCTTTAAAAAAGTATCAGCCATTTACATAATAGTGTGAAAATGGGCAGACAGTGAGGTTTTACATGTTATGCATCTTTACCCAAGATTATATTTCAAATAGGCTGCTAACATGTTAAATATGGAACTTTCTTCTAGATGGGCCTCTTATCCCTTCTTGCATGTTTTCTGAGAATTTTCTGAGTTCAATATTCAAGTATCAGTCAAAAGGCTCCAGGACTTAATAGTGAAAGTATGTTCCATTCCACATTTCATATCCAGCAATAACATGCTTCCCCTGCCTCGAATTATTTCTCTCTCAGTCAATGTACATGTAAGATTAATATAATTTAAATATTTGGCGCTATAGATGTTGCATTTGGAAGATGAGAAACAGGAAGCTCCTGCAGGCAAATATCTTTGAGATGAAAAGCCGCAATAGAAAGTTGGGTTGCATCAACTTTCAGATAAAATTCCCTTCTCCCAATGTAATGCAGACCATGAAGGATTTTCTTATTTTCAGAAATAAATAATAAAATAAAATTGAGGTGGGAAGAGCATTTCCTTTTCTTGTTATAAGCTCGTTCAGAATTATTATTAAAAGATAAACCAGGATCCTTCATGTGCTTGCTCTTACAGTGTTGAGGAAACTATACTATACATGAAATCTCCTGTGGTTTTGTCAGCCAGATTTGTCTTTATTTACCTTACTCAAGGACAATAAAAGGTATTGGTAACAGCACCCATGTGCAAATTTCACTTGTGGAACTACGTGATGAAGCCAGAAAGGAATCAGGGTTTTAAGAAGCACAATAAATACCACAGACAACATAGAGACCTGATGCCCCCTATTGTTAAAAATGTGTAAATCTAGAAATATATTCAATTAGACTTTGGACATCAAGTACTATCATTTTACTTTTGACTGGTGCCGTTACCTATTTAGAGACCTTCTTGGTCTTATTTTTACTAACATACCAGATGGACTGGTCCATTGCATCCCTTCATTATTATTGTAGCCAAGTGCATATTGTCATGTCAGGCATGAGGAAGGGACTGATGAGGAGGGCTGTGGCATACACAAAGCTACTGTGGAGAGCCCTGCTAATTGCCTTGTGGTCCAATCTCAGCAACAATGTGATTACCTGGCAGCAGTCCAGATGGCATCAGCCTCTACTCTAGGCATGTCAGCCCACAAAGGAGGGCACTGCCACCTGCTTGAGAAAGAGAGGTGAGCCCATTAATTCTGATTTACAAAGATGACACTGATTGAAGAGAGTTGGGCATGTGGTACCCCATAGCCCATTTCTAGAAACAGGCCACTGAGACCTCTTCATTCTTTCCATTCTCTGTCCTCTGGCCTTGCCTGCAATGAAATTACTTGCAGCCTTTAAACTCTGTTTGCTCTCTGGTTTTATTGCTGGCAGAAAGCTGTACAGTTTATCAACATTATCTCATATTGGCAGATTCCAGACAGTGGAATGGTAGTTGTTGGGGCCATTAAGAGATGGCTCCACAGTTTGCCTGATGCAGAATTTATAGAGTCTTACTGTGTAAAGTCCTAGAAAATACAGATTGTCTCATTAGATGAAATGACAGCCTAGCACCTTAGAGATAGGGCAATTCCAAGTACTCGCAGGCCTCAGGTACAACTGGGCTTCCGAGGCTTGTTAAAAACGATGCTGATAAACTTTTAAGATTTTTACAGGATACATCTTTCTGTGCTCATGACTTCAAGGGAAAATAGGCTTTCTTCATTCTAGAAAGGTCCTGCAAATCCTCCTTTGAGGAAATTCGTATTCCTATCTGTCTAGGGAAAGTTGATAACTTTGCTCTTTGTTCTTTCCTGTATTTCCACTGTGTGTGTGTGTGTGTGTGTGTGTGTGTGTGTGTGTGTGTGTGTGTGTGTGTCTTTGGCCGAGTTGCTCTGAAGTGAAGGCTGAGACATGGTTTATTGAAGATGGTTCTCCTTGGAGAAGGGCAGCAAGGGAAACAGGAGGGGCTGAGCAAGCCTGTGGTCTCAGGTGGGGTCTAACCTCAGCCAGACACCATGGGGAGCTCTGAAGCATGCATTGCTCCACAGAGTTGATCTCACTGTTAGTAAGGGAATTATCCTTTTGCCCTCTGTCAGTCAGGTATAATCCTCCATGGAGAGGAGGGATGGAAAGGGGTTGCTGTGACCTCTAGGTCAGGAGGATTTAGCTTGGTCTAGGAGAGTGGTTCTCAAGAAGTGACCCATAGACTAGCAGAATCAATAGCACCTAGGAATTTGTTATAAATGCCAATTCTCAGAAATCTCCCCAGACGTACTGAATGAGAAACTCTGAGAATGGGGTCCAGATCTATGAGGGTTAACAAGCCCTCCAGGTGATTCTGATTCATTATAAAATTTGAGAACTACTAGTTGAGGTCAATTCCTTGGAGAAGGGGGTGTCTCTGAGCATGTAGCAGTCATCACTCACAGCAGCTGCAGGATGGTTGCACAACCCTGATGAAAGGGGTCATTTGTATTTATTTATTTTTTATTCTTTAACTTTTATTTTACATTCAGGGGGTACATGTGCAGGTTTGTCACATGGGTAAATTGCATGTTGCTGGGGTTTGGTGTACAAAAGATTTTGTCAACCAGATTGTGAGCATAATATCTGATAGGTAGTTTTACTATCGTCACCCTCCTCCCACTCTCTGCCCACAGGTAGGCTCCAGTGTCTATTTTTTCTCTTCTTTGAGTACATGTGTATTCAACATTTAGCTCTCACTTATAAATAAGAACATGCAGTGTTGAATAGGGACATCTCTTTGTTGAACAGGGAGTCCTTTCCCCATTGTTAGTTATGGTTGACTTTGTTGAAGATTAGATGGTTGAAGGGGTGTGACTTTATTTTGGGGTTCTCTATTATGCTCCATTGGTCTATGTGTCTGTTTTTGTACCAGTACCATGCTGTTTCGGTTACCTTACAGCATAGTTTGAAGTCAGGTAGTATGATGTCTCTAGATTTGTTCTTTTTGCTTAGGATTGCTTGGGCTATTCAGGTTTTTGTTTTTGTTTTTGTTTTTGTTTGGTTCCATATGAATTTTAGATTAGTTTTTTTCCTGGTTCTGTGAAGAATGACATTTGTAATTTGATAGGAATAGCATCGAATCTGTAGATTGCTTTGGGCAGTATTGCCATTTTAATTCTATTATTTCTTCCCATCTATGAGCTTGGAACTTTTTTTCATTTGTTTGTTTCATCTCTGACTTCTTTAAGTAGTGTTTTGGAATTCTTGTAGCAGTCATTCATATCCCTGGTTAGCTGTATTTCTAGATATTTTATTCTCTTAGTGGCTATTGTGAATGGAATTGCATTCTTGATTTGGTTCTCAGGTTGGACATTATTGACATACAGAGATACAATTCATTTTTATACATTGATTTTTGTGTCCTGAAACTTTACTGAAGTTGCTTATCAGTTCAAGGAGCCTTTGGGCAGAGACTATAGGATTTTCTATGTATAGAATCATATAATCTGCAAAGAGAGATAGTTTGAGTTACTTTCTTCCTATTTAGATGTCTTTTATTTCTTTCTCTTACCTGATTGCTCTGGCTAGGACTTTCAGTACTATGTTAAATAGGAGTGGTGAGAGTGGGCATTCTTACCTTGTTCCAGATTTCAGGAAGAATGCTTCCAGCTTTTGCCCACTCAGTATATTGCTGGCTGGGGGTTTGCCATAGATGACCCTTATTATTTTAAGGTGTGTTTTTTTGATGGCTAGTTTTTTCAGGGTTTTGACATAAAAGTGATATAGTTTGGATGTTTTTTCCCCTTCAAATCTCATTTTAAAATGCAATCCCCAATGTTGGAGGGGATTGGATCACGGGGGTGGATTGCTCATGGTTTAGCACCGTCCCCCTTGGTACTGTCCTGGTGATAATGAGTGAGTTCTCATAAGATATGGTCATTTAAAAGTGTGTAGCACCTCCCCATTTGCTCTATTGCTCCTGCTCTGACCATGTGTTATACCTGCTCCAACTTCGCAGTCTGCCATGATTGTTAAGTTTCCTGAGGCTTCCCCACAGGCCAAGTAGAAGCCAGCATCATGTTTTCTATACAGCATGCAGAACTGTGAGCCAAATAAACCTCCTTTTTTTTTTTTTTACAAGTTACCCAGTCTCAGATATTTGCCATAGCAAAGCAAGAATGAACTAATATAGAAGGGATATTGGATTTTATTAAAAAGCTTTTCTGCATCTATCGAGGTGATCATGTAGCTTTTGTTTTTAGTTCTGTTTATGTGATGAGTCACATTTAATGATTTGCATATGGAGAACCAAACTTGCACTCCAGGAATAAAGCCTACTTGATCATAGTGGATTAGCTCTTTGATGGGCTGCTGGTTTTGATTCACTAGTACTTATT
Organism: Pan troglodytes; assembly: GCF_028858775.2. Lineage (NCBI taxonomy): Eukaryota > Metazoa > Chordata > Mammalia > Primates > Hominidae > Pan > Pan troglodytes. The sequence continues at coordinate 39,969,152 of NC_086015.1, forward strand.
GAGGATATTTGTGTCTATCTTCATTAGGGATATGGGCCTGAAGTTTCCCTTTTTTGTTGTCTGTCTGCCAGGTTTTGGTATCAGAATGATGTTGGCCATAAAGAATGAGTTAGGGAGAAGCCCCTTCTCCTTGATTTTTTGGAATAGTTTTAGGAGGATTGGTACCAGCTCTTCTTTATACATGTGGTAAAATTCAGCTGTGAATCCAGCTGGTCCAGGACATTGTTTGGTCAGTAGGTTTTTTCTTTTTATTACTGATTCAATTTTGGAACTCATCACTAGTCTATTCAGGATTTAAATTTCCTACTAGATCAATCTTGGGCAGTTGTATGTGTCCACGAATTTAGCCATTTCACCTAGGTTTTCTACTTTTCTAGTTTGCGTGCATAGAGATGTTCATAATAGTCTCTGGGGGTTTTTTGTATTTCTGTGGGGTTATTAGTAATGTCACCTTTGTCATTTCTGATTGTGTTTATTTGGATCTTCTTTCTTTTTTTCTTTATTAATCTAGCTAGTAATCTCTCAATGTTATTTATTCTTTCAAAAAAAACTTTTGGTTTCGTTGATCTTTTGCATAGATTTTCATGCTCAGTTTTGTTCAGTATAGCTCTGATTTTGGTTATTTTTTTCTTCTGCTAGCTTTGGAGCTGGCTGGCTCTTGTTTTACTAGTTCCTCTATATATAATGTTAGATTATTAATTTAAAAATCATTCAATCTTCTTGATGTAGGCATTTAGCACTATAAACTTTCCTCTTAACACGGCTTTAGCTATGTCTCAGAGATTCTGGTATGTTGTACCTTCGTTTTCATCAGTTTCAAAGAATTTTTTTTACTTCTGCCTTAATTTCATTCTTTACCCTAAAGTCATTCAGGAGCACATTGTTTAATTTCCTTGTAATTGTATGGTTTTGAGAGCTCTTCTCGGTGTTGATTTCTATTTTTATTGCATTGTCATTCAAGAATGTGGTAGGTATGATTGTGTGTTTTTTAAAAATTCATTCATAATTGCTTTATGGCCTCGTGTGTGGTCAATCCTAAGAGTATGTGCCATGTGCAGATGAGAAGAATGTATATTATCTTGTTAGGCATGGTATTCTATAGATATCTGTTAGTCTGTTTCGTCAAGTGTCAAGTTAAGTTCTAGAATATCTTTGTTGGTTTTCTGCCTATATTCTGCTAATATGTCTGTTATTAGACTAATATTATTAAACTAATTATTATTATTATTAGACTAATAATGTCTAAGACAGTCAATAGGATGCCAACGTCTCCCACTATTATTCTGTGGCTGTCTAAGCCTCTTCTTAGGTCTCTAAGAACCTGTTTTATGAATCTGAGTGCTTCAGTTTGGGTGCATATATGTTTAGAATAGTGAAGTGTTCTTGTTGAATTGAACCTTTTATCATTATGTAATGCCATTTTTTGTTCTTTTTCATTGTTGTTAAAGTCTGTTTTGTTTGAAGTAAAAATAGCAATCTCTGCTCTGTTTTGTTTTTCATTAGGCCTTTCTCCATCCCTTTACTTTGAGCTTATGGATACCATTTCAGGTGAGATGGGTTTCTTGAAGACAGCATACAGTTGAATCTTGCTTCTATATCCAACTTGCCACTCTATGTCTTCTAATTGGGATACTTAGCCAGTTTACATTCAAGGTTAATATTGATATGTGAGGATTTGATCCTGTTATTGTTTTTTTAGCTAGTTCTTGTACAGACTTGATTGTATAGTTGCTTTATAGTGTCAGTGGGCTATGTGCTTAAGTGTGTTTTTGTTGTGGCCACTAATGAGCTCTCATTTCTATGTTTAGCACTCTCTTGATGACCTCTTATGAGGCAGGTCTAGTGGTAATAAATTCAATTAGCATTTACTTGTCTGAAAATGATTTTATTTCTGTTTTTCTTATGAAGCTTATTTTGGCTGAATATAAAATTCTTCATTCACATTTTTTTCTTTAAGGATGCCAAATATAGGCTCTGAATCTCTTCTGGCTTGTAAAGTTTCTACTTAAAGGTCTGCTGTTAGCCTGATGGGGTTTCCTTTGTATGTGACCTGCCCCTTCTTTCTAGCTGCCTTTAAGATTTTTTCTTTTGTGTTGACCTTGAATAAACTGATGACTATGTGTCTTGGGGCTAGTCATCTTGAATAGTATCTCACAGGGGTTCTCTGAATTTCCTGAATTTGCATGTTGACCTGTCTAGTGAAGTTGTGGAAATTTTCATGGACAATATTCTCAAATATGCCTTCCACATTGCTTGTTCTCTCTCTGTCTCTTTCAGAAATGACAGTGAGTCATTGGTTTGTTCTCTTTACATAATCCTTTATTTCTCAGCAATTTTGTTCATTTTTAAAAAATTATTTTTTCTTTATTTTTGTCTGCCTGCATTGACTTGAAGGAATTATCTTTGAGCTCTGAGATTCTTTGCTCAGTTTGGTCTATTCTGTTACTAATGCTTCCAATTGCATTCCAAAATTCCTGTAGTTAATTTTTTATTTCCAGAAGTTCAGTTTGGTTCTTTCTTAAAATGCCTTTGTCATATTTCAACTCTTTGACCATTTTACTCTTTTCCTTGGATTGGGTTTCAACCCTCTCCTGTATCTGGATGAGCTACCTTGCCATCCATATTCTGAATTCTATATCTGTCATTTCAATCATTTCAGTCTGGTTAAGAAACTTTCCTGGGGAGCAAGTGTGGTCATTTGGAGGCAAGAGGACACTCTGGCTTTTACAGCATTCCCATGTTCTTGGGCTGGTTCTTTCTCATCTCTGTGGGCTGATGTTCCTTTAATCTTTGAGGTTGCTGTATTTTGGATGGAACTTTTTGCTTTTATATATATTTTTTATGCAAGTGAGAGTTTGACTGTGTTATAAATTGGGTTTAGTCAATTGGCTTTATTTCTGATCCTTTCAGGTGGCCAAGGCTTAGCTCAGCACTCCTCGGCTGTATGCTCTAATCTTGGCAGCTGGGATCAGGCCTGTGACTTTGTTTTCTGGGCCCTTGAGTTTAGTATGTGCTGCACTGGAGGGGCCAAGGTGTTCCCAGCACACTAGCAACAACACTCCAACAGGGGCTGCCAGCAAAATCTCTAGTGGGGTGGCGGTGGGACCCTGTGCATGTGTGTGCCAGCAGTGTGCTGGAGATGGGTCTGTGAATGGATGCATGCTAGCAGGGTGGCAGAGAGAACCCACATGTATGCATTCCAGTGGGGCAGTGTGGGGAGAATGTGAGGGAGTGCACACTGGTGGAGGTCCATCTGCAAAGTGCTCTGATGGGTAGGTGGGGTCTGCTGGCAAAAGAGCTCTGGTGGCGGCCACTGGCAAGCTGAGGCTGTACTGCATGGGTGCAGCCAAGCAGGGACTCTGCGAGAGGCTGGCAGACAGGCAAGTGCTCAGATAAGACTATTCCTGTCTCACAGGTAAGACAGCTCTGCTCTGTCCAAGCCTGGTAGCTAACAAAGTCTAAAGCCCCTTAGAGTATGGGGAGCTTTGGGGGTTGAACACACATGGCTGTGCTCCACTGCAGCTGTTCCCACACCAAACCTTCTGGGCTCTGCACAGGCTGAAGTTATTTATCTGTCAATTCTCCAGGCAGTTCTCCTTGCTAGCTCAGGTGTCTGTGGGGGTCATGGGATCTCCTGTTGCTAGGATTCTGGAGGTTCATGGTGAGAGTGCACCACTACATGCCTGTTTTACTCAGCCCTTCCCTAGAAGCTGCTATGGGCCAGGAATGAGTCCTGGTGTTCAGTGACCCTATGCAGGGTCCCAAGCTTCCTTCCCCTTCAGTCTGGGGACTGCATCTTCTCTCTGTCCATTCTAAATATCTTTTTTTTTCTTTTTTTGTCTCAGGAAAGCTTGTGCAAAGAAATAAAAGTGTGGGATAAAATCTTAAGTATGAGAAAATGTTAGTTGAGTAAAGAAAGCACATTTCTGGGTAGGGAAAGAATCATGAAAGAAGGTTCTAAAGTTGAAAAATGTTATAGTTTATTGGAAGAACTGATTGAAGAGTAATGTGGACAGCGCACTGAGGTAAGAGAAATAATGGTGCAAAGGGAAGGCTGAGAGGCAGATTAGGGTCTAAAACACATTTAAAATGGCCAATAACTATGATGGTGAACATTTACAGAGTATTTGATGGTGCACACTATTCCAGTTCCTGCCTTAAACACAAAAGTTTAAATAGTATATCACAGATTTAGCCTGTCCACCTGTTAAGATCTGGGTATTAAATTTCATTGCTAGTAAGACCCAGTGTCTGCTTTTCCAGAACTAAGATCCCTGCAGCTTTCAAATGTCAGCACTTCTTTCCCTTGCAACTGTGTTAAACCAGAGCACATGGAGGGACCTCCTGCCTTAATCTTGCTTTTATATTTTTAAACACATGTCTTCTTTCAAAGCTTATCTATTTTATATTCTGAATACATGCATTAGCCAAGAAGAATTCAAAACATTTTAATTACTATTTAAAGAAGTAGAGATGTTGATACAGATTTTAAATTATACATGCAAGTATAATTTTTTTTTATTTTATTCTGTCATGTTCTCTATCCTGAGGAAATTTTTTCCTGATTGCAAGTCACTGTTTGTTCTAGTTTCCCTGCTTAGCTCAGGAGTGATGGCCCGTTTTCACTCTTACACAGAAATTTTTTCAGTTGCTTTTTCCAAGGGGTGGGAACCTATGTTGTATATAGTCTTAGGAACTTTCACACATATGTGTATATAAATGTAGAGTAGGCAATACTAGTGACAACAGTAGCTCTCCTGGGAAAAACCCTACAGAAGAAAATGGCCCTCATTTTTCCTATAATATCACTACCAGTAAGTTATTGTGATAAACTTTATCTTATTTAAAAGCATACCTCCCCAAGTGTTAAAACACAAAATATATCAATCATTCTCATTTAAATCTAAGGATCTTTAAGTAATTTTGTGTGTGCTGAGAGGCATGAGATAAAGATTTCTGAGAATAAGGCTCAGCCTCCAGAGGGTGAATTTGTGCTGCACAAAACCATAAAACACCCTGGAGAAAGGAAAATCAGGATGTGGAGAAATGGGCCCAGCACTTGGCAGAGGGCCATTCCTGAACACCACCACCAATGCCATTGTTCAGCGTGTACTTCCACGTGCATTCTCACATCTAAAGCCTCCTCAGTTCTACCAGGGAGGTACTACCACTGCTACAGCAAGGAAATCAAGAATCAGAGATTAAACTGCTTTTCAAAGCCACTTTAACTTTGGTGGTTTGGTGAGACCGCAGAAATTTTCACTTCCAAACCTGTGTTTTTTGTAATACCCCAAAATTTAAGGAATCTAGGTCCTGGCTAAGGGTTGCCATAAGGACTAGAACTTGAGTACTGTTTCATCTGTGCTTCCTTGGTCCCCAGAGGTGGTCTGCAGCATGTGCTGTGGAATCAGCATAGTCATGGGGCTAACAGCACACTTTTAGTGAGTTGTCAAGATCGCTAGAAAGTATCAAGAGAAAATTGGATGTAAAATTTAACTGGCAAATACTATAAATTATTTTAAAGTTAAACCAAAAATGGCTACTACATATTATATAATTGACTATCATTTTAAAAGGCAAAACTCAAATTCAAGGACACTTTCTGTTTTAGAAACTAATATCAGGCTAGACTCAAAGTTTCCTCATGACCACGTTATGTCTCTGCTGTTGGTGGTATTAATATTGAATAGTTCGAGAAGCACTGATGGCTTAAAAAGTCTTGGTGTTATAACAGAATGGATTTACTTTCCTTTTGCCAATGATTGTTTCTTTTGAGGTAGGAGTTGAGGGAGAGGTGAAGAGCTAAGTGTTCTCTTTTGTACAGAAGCATCCAAACATGAAGATGGCTATACAGATTTTATGCTTTATGGCACTAGCCTACCCCCATAACTCTATAGGTTACACATAACATAGATATTAGCTCATTACCTTCTGAACTACTTAACCTGTTGTCAGTCACAAAGTAAGGCCACAGCATAATAACGAGTTAAGGATAGCCTATCCCTTGAGTGAGGAGAATATTTGAAGGATATGCCATGCATAAGAGAAGAAAGATCTTCATGGAGAAAAATAAATAAAGGCTGGCTTTAGTGTTTAGATCTTAGAAAAATAAGAGAGGGAGCTTTTATTTCTGTTATATCTCTGAACTTTCTCATGACTCCCTAAGAGGGTTGGAGTACATTCAAAAGAGGCAGAGAATTTTTGAAGTTGATGTCCAACATTCTAAGATGATGCTGATTTGTTGGTGATCAAAGTCAACTCTTCAGCCTGGCATTTAAAACCCTCTGCCTCACTTTATTCATGTTATATTATCAATGTTATTTTTCATTACTCCCACTGATTTTCATTCTGCACTTGCTGCCCGGTCTCTCAGGACATTAATATTTATGTTTTTTCAGTGCCCATATCATTGCTCCCGGCATGAATTAGAAACTTAAGCTCATCAAAAATAGATCCATTCTTCCTCTAATGAGTATTATTGCGTTTGCACTTGAAATTATAAATGGCAGCTATATTTTAAGTGTTAAAATATTTCAGGTATTTCTGACAAAATCTCGGTTCAAAAGTGAAACTAGTTCTTCAAGTGACTGTGGTTTAAAGAAAGATACCTAATCCTCCTAAATAACAAAAGTATGGATTTTGTATTTTTTACTTCCATTTTATTAAAAGAAAAACTCATGTGCTTAAAAAATTAAATTGTTCTAAATGACTGAAAGGGAAAAGATACAAATCTAATTGTTCTACCTTTTTTTACACTTGAGTGTAAGAAGCATAAATGTCCAATTCTGTTAGCCATGTGTGAATATATTTATACTGATATTTCTAAGTAATATGTTTGTGAACTTCTCATTTAGATATTATCTATTGACTTCTTATTCTAGTGGATTAGGATTTAGACAGAAAACATTCTCCTCCCCATCATTTCTCCTCTACATTTCAATATAGTTATTTTATACACACTGTTAAGTCAATATTCACCATTTATGTGTATGACTGTCAATAACTGACCTCACTGAAATACACTCCAAATAGTCAGTTCCACTTAGTGAAACATGATCGTTTTGTGTACTGCAAAACAATCTGTTTTCTTTTCTATGTACTTACTACAAATTCTTCTAAAATGCTTCCATTTTATCTCTCACTAAACACATTAGACAAATAATTCAGTGCATTTTATTTTTCCTAGGGACTTCTCTTTTGAAACCAATTTTCCTTGTTTTCTAATCTAGAATTGTTGTTCTCTAGGCTACTGAGTACATATTGTCCCAGAACTGTCCTACATTATATAGTGTTGATCCCCGTTTCTTGAGCTCTGTTTTCTTAATTCTTAGTTTATTCCTACATCTTAGTGGAATATATCTTCCAAAGTTTCCTGTGAAGAAAGGTACTTAGAAAGTCAATTGAATACTGCTGTCTAACACTGTATTAGTTTTAGCCTTAAATTTGAGAGTAGTTTGGTTGGGTATAGAATTCTAGAATTAGAATTTTTTTTTTTTCAGAATCTTTGATGCATTGTCTTTTACTTTCTAGCATTGCTGCCAAGAAGCTTGAAACCTTTCTGTCCTCATATTTAGTATTTTACCTATTTTTTGTCCATAAAAGCTTGTAAGTTTTTTTTGCCTAGATCTTGACGTTCTGAATTGTCATATTGATATGCCTTGGGGCGAGGCTCCTTTCTGTTCATTGTGGTAGACAGACACAGAATGGCCCTTTCACCCTTGAAATACCTTTTTAAAATTTTTTTATTTTTTTATTTTTATTTTTTTATTATACTTTAAGTTTTAGGGTACATGTGCACAACGTGCAGGTTAGTTACATATGTATACATGTGCCATGTTGGTGTGCTATACCCATTAACTCGTCATTTAACATTAGGTATATCTCCTAATGCTATCCCTCCCCCCTCCCACCCCCCAACAGACCCCGGTGTGTGATGTTCCCATTCCTTGTCCATGTGTTCTCATTGTTCAATTCCCACCTATGAGTGAGAACATGCGGAGTTTGGTTTTTTGTCCTTGCGATAGTTTGCTGAGAATGATGGTTTCCAGCTTCATCCATGTCCCTACAAAGGACATGAACTCATCATTTTTTATGGCTGCATAGTATTCCATGGTGTATATGTGCCACATTTTCTTAATCCAGTCTATCATTGTTGGACATTTGGGTTGGTTCCAAGTCTTTGTCTTTATTTCCTCCCCATATTTACCTGTTCAGTTCTTCTAATATTTCTGCTATATTTTTTCATCTCCTAGATTGTTTCTATAATAGTCTCATAATTTATTAGCTATTTTACATCTTTGGCCTCTTATTCATGTTTCTGGAACTGCCTCAGTTTTAGTTTGGTATTTTCTATTATTTTTCTGCTCAAATTCAGTAATGAAATAGCTAATTTTTCTCTAATGCTTTTTAAAAAACATATATTTTTGTTTCATGGATGCAATATTTTCTCATCTCTTTGAGGGTATAACAGATAGTTTTCTTCTTGTCAGTCATCTTTCTTTTCCTCTGTTTCTTTCATGGTCTCTCTTTCCTCTCTGGTTTTCTTTTTTTTGTTTTTTTGTTTGTTTAGATTCTGTTTGTCACATTGGAAGCTCCTCTCATACATTATGTAACCCATGGTTGTTCTTGGTTGTCCATTTATATTGAAGAATGAGATGTTACATTAGTGATTTTTAAACTCTACATGTCTGGAAGGGATTTTTGTACTAGTACAATTCACTGTAGAGCAACTGGGCTTCAAAAGAAAATGTTAGTTTTGTTGATCTGCTGGTCTTTTTGGGTTTGGGCTGATCATCACTCTAAGAGCATCCTCTAATACATTACCTGAAGTTACCTGAAGTATGTACCTGGTTGCTAACAGTCTGGAAAGAGAGTGAGAGGGAGGTTAGACTTTCATTTAATGTTATTTCCAGCCTTGCACCTCATCCCATTCTCCACAGTTCTTGTTTGTCAGTCAGTGGATTCCCTTCATTTACCTTCTTGTTCTCTTGCTTTGGGTGCAAGGTGAGAAAGGTGGTAATCAGTTGACTATATGGAGTGTGAAGTCACTTGGAGGTATAAGAACCCCACACATATACTTTGGAGCAGTGTTCCTGTTTTTAGCCTCGTAAACCACTTCCAACTTCTGTGTTACCAGTTGGCTTTTAATTCAGAGATTCTGTAGTGCTTCTGAGGTCAAATTCCCACCAAAAAGTTCTTCCTCTGTGAGCACTTAGCTTTTCTGCTTTAATTCTCCAGGAGACTCTAAGGTAGAGCTGCTCCTGTGTTCCGTCTGCATTTCATCTCCCCAAAAGTTTTGAAATTTTTAATCTACTGCTGTCACATTGCCTGTAGTCTTTGTCCTTGCTATTTACATACTTTATTATTAAAGTTTATGTGGGCTTTTGGAGAGCTGTGATATAAGTCTGCTATTTTATGTTTAAAATTCCATTTAGAGGAAGACAAGAACCAAGGTCTGATTGGGAAGAATCTTCTTTCCTGGTAATTAATGGAAGTTAAGAGACATTATATACACCCTGGGTCTTTAAATTTTTATTACTATGAAACCCGATTAAATATAACTGAGTAAAATTATTTTTGCTTAAATCCTCAATCCTTACATCCACTGAAAAATGAAAAGATTGAGGAAAACTCTAAATAGAGAAATAAAAAAACTGCCACAATGCAGCCCACAAGCTCTGACCCATACCTTAAAAAGTCTGTGAAATGTTCACTGAGGTGATAACACTAACATGTATGATTCAAGGCTATAGAATTCACAGCTCACTCTAGCTCTCAAACTCTGGCCATTGACTAGCCTATCCTAGCCTGAATAATGTAGTAGTAGATATATAGGTGCATATTATAACAACATAAAATATATGGCATGGGATATATGGCTTGGAAGATAGCTGTCCATGAAACTGATATTAGAGGCTAGAAATGGAAGCTCATGTTACAGCAGAAAATATTTTATAATATTTTTTAAATAGTAATCTATAACATCTTGGTAGGTAGACCATAGGGATACTAAAGTGAAAGCAATTGGGTGCATTTGGCAAGGAATTAAAATAAAGGTTTGAGCTAATTAAATAACTGGCTAGCTTGAAAGCAGAAATAAAAGGGAGTAAACGGAGTTTAGAAATTTTGTAATAATGTAGAATTAGAATAGCTGATTGTCTTTATGTTCAAAATGTAAAGATAAAATTAAGGAAGTCTTAAGACATATTAAAATTTAATTTGTTGGAATAAACCAAATTAAGGGTATGACTTTACCTCTAGTATTAAAAAACTTAAATGAATTAAGATACCTGAAAGCAAATATAAGAATAAAGCCATAGCATTTCCAGAATAGCTAGAGCAATAGGGAGACGAAATAGAAAAAAAGCACAAGTTACATGAAAACTCCGCTCTCTAAAAGATTTCTGGCACAGAAAACTTTTTGGAAGGAAATGGATTAAAAGCCTATTAAGATTTGAGAGAATTAGTCAAAGAAATCATGAAGCTGTATGTGAAAGTTTTCTGACTGGATCTTAGACACGTACCTATCATGAGCAGAATGCAGGCTGAGAAAGCTGTGCACCCTGTAAGAAGGTTGTGTTTCCCTAATACCTATATTAGAGAAAGCCACGGAGGAAAACAGTAAAGGAAGAACCCCTCCCAGAGTGGAGTCAGGGACCACATAGAACAATGGACAAGGAAGCTATTCCCAAGAGAAAAATTAGGGCCTAAACAAGGAACATTCCCCACCCAGGGCTGGGCTTTCACAATGTTATCCAAGCTAGCTACTTACAGGTTATCTTTCATGTTTTAAATAAGCTCCTATAAAAATAAATCAGAAAACTGATAGCACAGAAACTTTCTACTATTGATGGTTATCTTCACAGCTTTCTTATATAACATTCCCATAAGCCTTGAGCGATGCTTATTTTGAACTTCAGTGTGATTCAATACAGTGATTGTATGTGGTACTGTTTTCTGAATGATGGGTTCCATCACCAATTCCTCCAGTGATAGAGAGTCTACTATACTGAGCTAGGACAAAGTTAGCCTTTGTCTATGAGACTGATGATAATGAAGGTAACACAGACAAGTTAAAAATTTGAAACCCATCACTACAAATATTCTTTGGATATTTGTTTAGTGTTTATGTGAAGGTGTTATTAATAATCAATTATATATTAACAAAAATTAGATATCTCTTCTTTATCAAAAATAAAGAATTTTTACATGTGCTAAATATAAAATAATTTTTAACATATTTGTATTTATCTTTCATTTCACCCTTTTCTCCACTAGTTATATTTAAATGGTGTTACTCATTGGCACTCAGAATAAAGTTAATTTACATGACTATACTTCCAAAAATCATGTTCAAGCTGTTTTAAAGTTTCTTTCTGGCTTTTGTACTGGAAAGCATCGTTCTGAAGGTCTTATTGTTCCTTCCTTTCCTCAGTGATTTTCCAAACCAGGCATCATTTCAGCAATTGCGTTAGTCTGTTTTGCATTGCTATAAAGGAATACCTGAGAATGGGTAATTTGTATAGAAAAGTGGTTTATTTGGCTAATAGTTCTGCAGGCTGTACAAGCATGGCAGCAGCATCTTCTTTGGGTGATGCCTCAGGAAACTTTTGCTTATGGTGGGAGGTGAAGAGATAGCAGACATGTCACATGGTGAGGGAGGGTGCAAGAGAGAAAGGCGAAGGTGCCAGACTCCTTTAAACAACCAGCCCTGGCAAGAACTAAAAGAGTGAGCACTCACTTACTACCACAGGACAGTATGAAACCATTCATGAGGGATCTGTCTCCATAACCCAAACACTCCTATCAGGTTCCACCTCCAACACTGGGGATCCCATTTCAATGTGAGATTTGGAGGGGACTAAACCTTCAAGCTATATCAGCAATCAAATGAAAAATTTTGAAATGTATATATTGACATAAATTGCTTTTTTTCTCCTGAAGACATCACTGTAGCATGCAGGAAGCCATGCAATTTTATGATATCCATGGTTCATGAGTACTGACTTTACGAAGGGCTGGTTGCAATAGTGGCAACATGCTAAGATAAAACTCCTCCCAGGAACCAGATATTGCTAGCCAAGAATTGTTTTTTCAGTTGTTAAATTCACACTCTAGGATTCTGTTGACTTCAGCTGGACTGAATCCAGATTACATTTCACTAGGTACATGAGAATTCTGCATGGAAATCTAAGTTTATGCTTGTGGTGCTTTTATGCTCCCATGGAGTGGCCACCTGAAAATTGCTGCTCTGGTTTATCCTTCAACCAGCTCTTGGTTTCCATTATGCTCACTGAGCTAAAGCTTATGTTTGGAAGTTCTCAGACATTTTCTCTGTTTAATTGATTTGATGAGAATTTTTATTTAGACTCCTCATGTACTGATGAATGTCTGATGAAGATAGCCACCGTCAAAAGCCAACAAGGCAGCAGCGATTCCCACACTAGATACTAAGTACCTAAGTGCAGTTAGTAGCCTTTGTGGAAGGAGAGTGATGAAAAAAATTGAGTCCTATTTTAAAAGATTTGTCTTGCTCTACTGACATCACGGAGCTGCCTTGAATGTTGAATATGTTTGTATATATAAAAGTACCTTTGCAAACAGAGGTGCTAGTTCATCATTAGTGTCTGGAACAATAACTTCCAATGGTATCCTCTCTACTTTCCATTGGTAGGAATGAAAATACCAATACTTAGGTAAGTATCAGGTATCACATGAAAATCAATATCTGTTTTGACTTTTTCCAGTCCTTTTTCTTTTCCACTTATTCCTCCCTAAGAGAATACTCAAGAAAGTAAGTTGTAAAGTGGAAGTTTTACTTAGTCTCTACCCAGATGGCATAAATATTTCTAAGTAATTTTTCTTTATAGATAGTAGTCAAACAACTGAAACATTATCAGAGTTATTTTAAAAGCTACCCTTCTACCCTACCCCCCAAAATATATTCTTGAGGTTTTAATAAATAGAAGATGGATTTTGTTTTTATTTAAAATATAAAACTTCAAATTTGCCTAGGACTTCTCATATTGAGCTGGGTTGCGGGGGACACTTGAAACTTAGGAAGTTAATAAGAAAAAAGTTAGACACAACTGAATAGTCTCAGTTACTTATCCTTAGAAATTTAAATCAAATCCTATAACCTTTTTAAGGTACAACCAATTTAAAAAGACCTTAGTGTGATACAGAACATTTTCAGGGATGATTTGCAAAAGCTTATAACAGTAGATAGAAAGACAGCATGCTATTTCTAAACAAAGCAATGTAAAAGATTCTGATGTAGAAATGTTTGCAAAGGAGTAAAGCAAAATTGAAGGTGAGAAATTGCTATCCAAAGTGTTCTATTGTGTTGGGTGTGATTATAATCACTTTGGGGAGAAATGATAAAAAGAAGCAGAGGGACATACTGGAATAAGCAAGAGGAAGAAGGCAAAATCATTTCCTTGAATGTGAGCTCTATTGTTGAATACAGAAAGTCCAACAGAAGGTAAGAAATCATACGTAGAGCTAAGACAAGGGCATAAATGAGTAGATAAGTGGCAGAGAATGGGGCTGAGTTTCTAATATTTTTATATGCACTGTGTGGATAGCTTAACATTGAGAATAATGTAGGGAAGTATTGTTAACTGTTTAGACACCATAACTTCAGACTCATGATTCAGTTTGGGCAGAAAATAGCACCAAGCAGGAAGAGAGAAGGGAAGAAAGGAAAAACAAAATTAAAAAAAAACATTGATTAGTACATCCTGACACATCGTTAAGTACTTTACATGACTTATCTCATATTGATGTCATTCACTATTTTTCTCCAGTTATGAGTAATACTATTCTTAATGAAACTTAATATAGAAAAAATAAAAAGTATTTATAATCTCACTACCTTACATGTCTGTAAACCACATAGATTTCATAGAATTTATGCCATAAAATACAGCGTTATACATAATGGTTGGTTTCTGTCTTTTTTTTCTGCTTGCCATGGTCCTTGTCACATTATTACCTAGTCATGGAAAAACTAGTATTTAATGACATCCCTTGATTATTACCTTGTAAGTTCCTTGGAAGATGATATCAGAATTGGTCTCAACCCTATATCAAATATCTATATTTATTTTTTGAAACTTTTTCTTCAAAATGCACTATAAGAATAAAAAAATAGCAGAGATAATGCTAGCTTCTCCTAACACTTTCCTGTAGAGAAATTTGTGGATCAACTAAGAATGAGCCCTCACTGATTACATGGCAAAATGTATCCATGTGGATACAAACCTGTCTTTGTGGCTAATGATGACAATTTTAAAAATAATTATAATTTGGATATTTGTATTTTTTCTGTTTACTATTTCATACCAATTGCCTTCTGGATATAAAATATTTAATCATACACTCAATTATAATTAAGCATTTCAGGATATTGGGTATGATTATATACAGTAACAAAGGGATGATGTTAATATGATAGTTTTTCGTGCTGCCTCAGTTATCTGGAAATTATGACAGCCAAGTCACATTAGCATGTTATTGCTCTCTGAGGTTAATAGCATGCTATTTAATGTGAAAAACCAATAAGATAAGCTGGGCCTCTTTTTCCTAAGGTTAAAATGACAAAGGGCATGGACTTCTATGTAAATTTTTTTATATAGAATCTAGTTAACTGTATTGATTAAAAATATAGTTATATTTTGAAATAGATAAATATATATATACACACACACACACGGATAGTATTTTCTGCTCCTTTAAGCTTCTTTTGCAGTAAAAGGCAGAACATTGAGGGAGAATAAAGCCAGGCTAGAATCAACCCTAACCCTAACTCTAATATGTGTGCGCGCGTGTGTGTGTGTGTGTGTGCGCGCGTGTGTGTATTTATCTATCTCATAAATATAATAGGAAATGTGTTTCTAAGTTTCAATATGTTACTGGGGGATGACACAATAATAAGGCATTCAGGTATGAAAGGAAAGGATTTAATCTAATCCTTCCTTACAAAGGGAATAATCTGGAATTCATAGAGGCTGTTAACAGTCAGTGTCAGTTGGTTTAGTTGCTCTAAATTACAAAGCCTCCTAGTATAATTGTACATATAAAGTTGGTTGGTTTTACTGAGCCTTTTCCTTGGTTTCCAATAAAAACAAAGAATATCAAGTAAACAAACAAAAACTAACGATGGGTTGTTGCCAAAAAAGTTGTTCTTAACACTGAACAAAAAAAGAAAAATGTAATTTTGTATAATAGCATCTCTTCTGCTAAATCATTATTTCACATTTATTAGATCCTTAGCATTTTTATCTTATAATAAACACTTTCCCTTTCATTTTCCTATCCTTTAAGCTTCTTTTGTAGTAAAAGGCAGAACACTGAGGGAGAATAAGGGTAGAATCAATAGAATAAGTTTTACAGTGTCAAATAGACCAAACTTGGTTCAATTTATAAGCCAGGGTAGATGTTTCATTGCCAACTTGAACTAGATCTACACTGAGGCCCATTTATTTCACAGAGCTGATAGAAAGTTTTCTTGTTGCTGTTCCTAAGGCACAAAATTGATTTCTCTAAATGAAAGTGTAAAATTATTTCAATAAAATTGCTGGCACCCTTTTTTCTTTACTGTAAGCTCAACATGTAAAACCATATTTCATTCGGCATTTCCCTCTCTCAGTTGTCAGTACTCCCACAATAGAAATGGCATTCATTTTTAGGCACAGTGAGTGAACAAAAGAATCGAGAATCTACATTGCAAAAAAGCTATGGACTGGCTTACTTTTTCTGATTACTCTGGTGTGCATAGCAATCCCGTGCTGGTGGAAACTGTTTTGAGAACATACCCACATAGAACAGGAGATGGAGCTCTTGACTAACATGAATTCAAGTTGCCTACCATCTTTTTAGATTAACATCATTTACTTTATCCTACACAATTCAGAGACTCCCAGAAATCAAGGCTAAGTAATTTCCTCTGATTATCAGTTATTTGTGTTAGGAAGTATTCAATTTGGGGAATTAAAGTCCTTCCAGACTCAGGGTCATTACTTTAAAACAATGAGAACTTGAAGCAGAAGCTCTGAGTCCCAGAATTGTGAGATTCAAGGAAATCACTGCACTGGGACAATGCTCCACAAAGAATGTCTGTGTGTGTGTGTGTGTGTGTGTGTGTGTGTGTGTTTGTGTACCTATGACAAAGGTAAGCCTTGGCTCTCTTTGACACTAATAATTGATCTTAACAGTCTCATGTAAAGTATCTGCAAATGCAGATTTAAGACCCTTCTTTTAGCCAATTGTTCCATCCGAAGTCCTTTTATATAAATAGTGGAACTGCTTCTGGGGTCTGTTGATTGACTGACTTTTGAAGACGGCCACACATGGCTTCTGTTTCTTTTCTGAATATGATCTTTTCTTCTCAATATTCCCATTTTGTTTTCCAGCTTTATTCTTGGTACATTTTCTTTCATTGTTTTTCTCTTTATATTCTATTCTAATGGTATGAAATAATTTCGGAAGTAAAAACCCCTCACAGTTCAAAAGAAGGAAGTGAAAGGGCAGAGTTTTAGGCATTATTCTTTGTGGCAAAATACTAAAGAGACAATTATTTCTTAGATTTGTGAATAATTGTATTTGCTGGACTTTTCTTCCTGTATTTGGCCCATTAGGAATTTTCTAAATTACTCATCCATGTGTTGAAGTATAACCCTCTTTAGAAAAAGCTTCTGTGACACCTTAACTGAAACCACTACAGTTCAAGGTGAATATATGAGAGGTCCCCATTGGACAAAACACTCTGCATAAAGCACCTTGGAAATGGCTCTTATTAGCTCATCCTCTTTGTTTCATTCCTAGTGAAGTCACTCACTGAAGAGGGAGTCAGCAAAATGCTAGTTAAGTAATAAATAAGGGTGAGAAAGACAGGTTATACCCCCCACTCACAGCATCTCATCTCAGCTTTTGCAAACTTGAGTGAACTTCATATAGAAATTACCTGTGTTTCTAAGCCAGGCAACTATGGACAGCGCTCACACTTACCACTAGGTTTCTGAGCCCATGAAGCAGTCTTCTCTTTGCAGCCTCTAAGAAACAGTGCTTTCTTCAATTTAAGTTTTGGGTTAGGAGAGGATCCAAAAGGGTTTTTTTTTTGTGTGTCCTCCTGAAACAGTAACACTAGTGGTAAAAAATGGCTTGATATTTATTTATAATCACTAAAAGGCAATAAGGTAAGGCTATTACCTTCAATGAAGACGCATTCCATGCAACCCACTGTGCCAGATATATTGGCATATATTTTCAGAAGAATACCTAGGAGATTGTCTTATCCTATAAATTGTATAATAAAAAATCCTGTGTCTAAAACCTTCCTGTGGAGCAGAGGTGACCCATATGCAGACATGATACAATGTCTGTGCAAAGTGTGACAAGTCACAGAGCATCAGTGGCAAGGAGGGAGTGCAGCAATGGTTGGTGTCAGCAATGGTCAGGAAGGACTTCTGAAAAAGGCAAGTTTAACCTGAATTTTGAAGGATGGATAGGATACCCTTGGACTGACAGGACAGGAAGGAGAAACTGAAGACAGAGAAGAGTAGGGTCATGCTGCTGGCAGATGAAAGCACAGGGGCATGGAAGAAAGAGTTATGAGGAGTCCTGTTTTTGCAGAGTGTGAAAGACTGAAGTTGGGGGCATGGAGAAGTATGCTTTTGAAGTGCTTGCTTGTGCTACCTGTTGCTCACTCTTAATCACATAAATGATAGGGACATGGTAAATGGTTTGCAGACTTACTCCCAAATTTCTCTTACTATGTGGAATGGAAAGAGGATACTGTTGTCTCAGTGCCTCTTAAGTCTCTAAGATTCCTGGTGTGGTGAGGATAACATTTGAATTGGAGTTTTTAAGAGGAACTTGAGGCTGTTAGGCATATATTTTTAGAAAAATGTTTCACATGTTTTCTAATTGTAGTGAATTTGTTATGTAAAGAAGTTCTACGTTGTTAGATACTGTGAATCATGTGACATATTTGATTTGTAACAAGCCAAAATCAGAGTTTCTTACATTGAATAACATGGTGCTTTTTTGGAAATGGATAATGCAGAGTGCTCATTATAAATGTGCACAACATATCATTTGCCTATGAATAAGCCTATCAGTAACAATTTATATGTGATACGCTGTCAGGCCTGGTGATAAGCAAGCTCCTTTAATGGAGATATAGCCTGTGTAGTTTCAGTTGGTGGCATTTGTGGGCACTATTTGACAGGAACAAGGAAACAAGATTATTTTTGGTTGCAATTTACTTAATTTATGGGAAAGAAATAGAGCAACAAGAAACTGTGAACCTAGACTTAGGAGGACTTCAATGGAGTACATTTTAGCATTATACTTTTGAATTCTCTATGAGGTATTCTCTGTTTAATCTCTGGTGAAAACAATGCTTACATTGTGTGGTTAATTTAGGACTTAATAGAAAAAAATAAGTATTTTCCTGAAAACATAGCATTTTCCTTTTTTATAAGGTAATCTATAATTATCTCCTTTATGTTAGCTGTAAAAATCACTTATAATTAATCACAATGTCAATATTAGCCTGGCATTTCTTATGTTTATATTCTGTTATTGCTCCTTTAGTAATCCTATTTAAATTTTAGCAATAGTACTATAAAAGGGTCTCTGTTATATATTAGAGATACTATTTTTCTTCTTTCCCTTTTCTTTTATAGGGAATGATATTATCATTTGCTCCTAGTGTAAGTATGATCTGAAAGTTACAATGAAACTTATATTCATTTGCTGATGAAGACTGGTCCCAGTGGTTTTCCTTAATTATATAGATGTAATATTACTAAGCATCTATTGCTGGGGTGAAGATTTGAGAAAGGCAATAATAGGATGTTAGGAAACTTTTTAGGTTTCTATCATGGATGCCCTTATAGCCAAATCTAGTCACAAGTAAAAAAGTAGGTTAATTTGGAGGGCTTTTTTGAGAGAGAAAATAACAGTATGCATACTTTAAATGTGTAATAAGAGTAATAGCTTTTTAAAAAGAGTTTGAGGGGTCTTGAAATTTATCAAGTCTAATAATTTCTTCTTACATATGAGAAAATTGAAATACCAAGGGATTAATGACTTTCTGAGTATCAGGCATTAGAACACAGATTTTTTGTTTGTTTGTGTGTTTGCTCACTTTTGTTTTTGTTTTGCAAATATCACAAAACACTAATCAAGCTTTTGGAATTCTGATATAATACAACAAAAGATTAACATAGCTTTTGTTAACTTTAGTCAAAGTCACATCCTGATTTACACTGAAGTAGTGATCTGCATCAGAACTAGAATAATAAAAGTGAAAGTAAGTTTCTTCCATCATGAAAATATGCTATTCTGCAACTACATAATATTCAGTCCTACTTTTTTGTTTATGTCATCAAGCCTTGTTAAAAAAGACTATATCTCCTAAGTCCAATCTACACTGCTATGTGTTCAAGAGAATTTAATGATCTTTAGAGGCACTCTGTTCTTAGGGAGGTATCCTAGTTTTCTATTTTTAAAAAAGATATTTTTAGAAATAGTTTGGCAACATAAACCCAGAGACAAAAACCACATGAGTTTTCAAATATTTACACATGCCTACCTAAATTGCCATTTTTCTTAAGGAATAATGGGAAACAACTTTATGTCAAATTTCACAATGCTATTATTTATGAGATTGAAACATAACAGAAATAGAAATATAAAAATAGATCAAGTATCTCTAAAATCTGAAAACAGATATTTGGTGAAACATTAGGCAAACATTAAAATTTGTATAATTACTTGAGAACATGCAAATGTTAATTGTTATAATGCAGAGAACAAACTAAGACTAAGTGTTAGATGTAGTATCCCTGAATAATGACAACTAAGAAATTAAATTTGCTTCAAATAATTTTTCTGTATGTTTCTGTTTTTCTGCATGGAAAATACTTCATATTATAATCAGGAAATGGCTTACTGAAATATAGATGAAAGAAAATGATAAGAGGACAGGCTTTTAAAAGCAACAACGTAGAATGATGTGAAACAGGAAAAATGTATACAATTATAAAAAATGCTGTCCTTTTAATTTTCAGGAGCTAGGGGACCTAGCTTAAAGCCATTTAATTTCTCAGTATTACTAAAAAATTCACACTTGTGGATTCTGCTCTCGTTTTTAATTCATGGGAAAAATACATTTTTATTACTCACTGTCAACTTCTCATTTTCTGCCCTGTCACCTTGACCCTTCTAACATCTTCCTACTTTCCTTCCACTATATTTCTCTGTGAATTTGGGAACAAACTGTAACTGAAGTTTGTTTAAAAACTCAAGGCATTTGGACCTTCCATTTTGAAAACACTAAATATTGCTGTAGGAACCCATTCATTCTGCACAAAATAATAAAAATGAAATAAAGCCTTTCCTGCTGTGTATTTTGAATTACATGATAAATCTGTTAGTTCTCCCATTTTGATACCTAAAGAAAACCTTGGGGTACAATTTTTCTTACTAATATTATTATTAGATAATTAATGGTATTAGGATATAAATGTTTCAGAGGATGATTATTAAACACTTTTTTTGTATTAACCACTGTTTCTCACCATCTTTGGTGATTTTTGTTTCTTCCCTGTGGCTTTGTATGGATGACACAACCATCTCCAAATACTTGACAGATATTATAAATCAGATGTTGGCAAGCTTACTCTGGAAGGAGTAATTGGTAGTAAACATTACAGACTTTGTGAGCCCCACACAGTCTCTTCTGCAACTACTCAAATCTGGCAATTGCAGCCTGAATGCAGTCATAGATGATAGGTAAATACATGGGAGAGGTTGTTTTCTAATAAAACTTGATTTATGCACACTGAAATTTGTATTTCATATGATTTTCACATGTCACAAAATGTTATTCTTCTTTTGATATTTTTAAACCATTTACAAGTGTAAAAACTCTTCTTAGCTTGCAGACAGCAAAAAATAAAAAATAAAAAAAAGTGAATGACACGCAGGTATTGGCTAGCAAACCATATTTTCCTGATCTCTGCCACGAATCAAGTGGGAACACACTAATCAGAGCCTCTGATGAAGGTAACAACCTTGTCCCCTTGTCCTGGTCCTCAACTTCATGTTCTTTAGATCTTTCATTGCAGTGTTACTTGGACACATCCTCAAGAACTTGACATCTAAACCTTTGTTCTGTGTCATAGATACAGAAACGGCCACAATTCTTTACAGCTCCTACCAGGAGATGGAAGAGGGAGTGTATACTTATGCAAGCAGGCTCTTCTTCTGATTTCTACCAATAGAAGGTAGCAAAAGCAATAATGTGCAGATTTACTTTGGTCTTTTGCTCACTTCTGCCTCACTCATAGAATGTGACATCATGTTTATGGAAATATCACTGTATGGCTTGTGGGAGGGTGAGAAACCCCTTGAAAAGTAAATTACCCATTCCAGCAGAGGCATCTAAGTCTCAACTGACTAAAAGGAAGGTCAGCAAATCCAACTGATCTGATAGGGGTGGCCCAGATTAACAGAAATGATCCATTGAGTTCAGCCCAATTTGCCAATTCACAGATTTCTGAGTTAAATAAATATTTACTATTTAATCCACTGTATGTGGGGAAATATGTTGCTCAAGATAAGAAATAGATACGTCATGGCTACTATTTGAAAAGATATCCATGACAGCACATGAGCAGAAGGTGAAGGACTACATGTAGTTCTCCAGTATGAATAGAGTCATGAGAAGAACTGCATATTTAGGAGAAAAAAAAATGAAACATTACGAGATTAAGGAAAGGAACTAGCACTTTTGGGGTCCTACTGTGTTCCAGGGATAGTTTCAGGTGATTTGTTCCCTTATCTCCTCCAAGTAGCCTTAGAAGGCAGTGTAATTCAGAAACACATTTCCTTAAGTTTAAAAAGGTGACTAGCAAAGTAGGATACAAACATCACCCTGTTTGACTTCCAAGTCCGGCATTGTGTTCTCAGAGTCTTACAACAAAGTATGATTTGAACTTATTATCTGGACTTATGGAGACCTTGAGTGCTAACTGTGTTTATGGCCTTACTACTTTTTTTGTTCATTTTTGAAGGTACCTTAAACATTTATTTATTAAAGATATGGGATAGACAGCCACACAGTTAAGAACTCACACAGGTAAGATCTTGATAAAATGATATATAAATTTTAAATTTCTATTTCAGGAAGACTAGACATTAGCAGACAGGAAAGTTCAGCAAACTTATAAAGGCAGAACAAGCGGACTACAGCAGGAGAAAACAGAGAGGCAGGCAAGTTCATGGAGAGGAGAGAGACAGAGAGGAGCCTATACAACTCTAGATTCCAAAAAAGCCTTAAAACTTGGAAACACTTGTTTTGTTCATGGGCAGAAGTGAAAAATGTATCTAAACTAAGGGTGCTTCTGTGAAAAACTAAAGATGAAATAACTGACACCCTAGCTGTCTCCATAGGTGCAAAACTCTCAGCAACTGGGTATCCACATCACACCCTATCATAGGAGAAAACATCAAAGTGTGTATTTATAGAGAAAATGAATGTCCTTGGAGAAAAGACTTCAGAATTCAGGCAGTGAGGAGCTTCAACATAATTGGCCATTTCCATGGTGAAATAGCGCAATCATATATTTCCCCTTTGTGTTACACAGAGCCCTGAAGTCAGGTTTTTTTCTTCTTAAAACCCAACCAACAGTCAAGATCACCAACTATTTGACTAGCAGCAGATAAACAAATGAAAGCAAAATCCTGAATGAGAAGGCAATAATTTAGGAAACTGAAAACAACATTTAAGAAAACTAACTAGGATAAAAATGTATTTGTTTGAAACCACAAAAAATACATAATAAAAAAGGAAAAAGAGGTAATATTTGAAAAGTAAAAGCATGAATGAATGTTAAAATGAAAAATCAATAGAAATTTTGGAAGTCTAAGTCAAATAAATCTATCAAAGATAAGAACCAATCCAGGTTCTATAATGACAGTATAGGAGAACCCAGAAGGCTTATTACCCAATAAGTAGAAATTCTAAGAAAAGATAGAAAACATTAAAGAAAAATTACAAGAGAATTTCCTGTATCAGAAAGGCACATATTTCCTGGTTAAGAGGTCTACTTAGTGAACAATACCATGATTGAAAATTATGCCCACATATGCATCATTCCAGTGTTTAAGAACTGTATTAGTCCATTCTCATGCTACTATGAAGAAACACCTGAGACTCGGCAATTTATAAAGGAAAGAAGGGTAATTGACTCATGGTTCTGCACTGCTTAGGTGGCCTCAGGAAACTTACAATCATGGCAGAAGGCAAAGGAGAAGCAGGCACCTTCTTCACAGGGTGGCAAGATGGAGTGAGTGCAAGCAAGGGAAATGCCAGATGCTTATAAAACCATCAGATCTCATGAGACTCACTCACTGTCATGAGAACAGCATGGGGGAACCGCCCTCATGATCCAATTACCTCCACTTGGTCTCACCCTTGACATGTGAAGATTATGGGGATTACAATTCAAGGTGAAATTTAGGTGGGGACACAGAGCCAAACCATATCATTCTGACCTGGCCCCTCCCAAATCTCATGTCCTCACATTTCAAAACACAAGCATGCCCTTCCCAAAGTCCCCCAAAATCTTAACTCATTCCAGTGTTAACCCAAAAGTCCAAGTCTAAAGTCTCATCCAAAATAAGCAAGTCACTTCTGCCTATGAGCTTGTAAAATCAAAAGCAAGTTAGTTACTTCCTAGATTAAATGGGGTACAGGCATTGGGTAAATATATCCATTCCAAATGGGATAAATTGGTCAAAACAAAAGGGCTATTGGCCCCATGGAAGTTCAAAATCCAAAAGGGCAGCCATTAAACCTTAAAGTTCCAAAATGATCTCCTTTGACTCCTTGTCTTACATCCAGGTCATGCTGATGCAAGAGGTAGGCTCCCATGGCCTTGGATAGCTTTGCCCCTGTGGCTTTGCAGGGTACAGCCCCCCTCCCAGCTGCTTTCATGAGCTGGTGTTGAGTGTCTGTGGGTTTTCCACATGCATGGTGCAAGTTGGTGGATCTACCATTCTGGGGTCTGGAGGACAGTGGTACTCTTTGCACAGCTCCACTAGGCAGTGCCCCAGTGGGGACTCTGTGTGGGGGTTCACACCCCACATTTCCCTTCTGCACTGTCCTAGCAGAGGTTCTCCATGAGGGCTTTGCC
This sequence comes from Pan troglodytes, assembly GCF_028858775.2. Taxonomy (NCBI): domain Eukaryota; kingdom Metazoa; phylum Chordata; class Mammalia; order Primates; family Hominidae; genus Pan; species Pan troglodytes. Next base: position 39,993,364 of record NC_086015.1, read on the forward strand.
CCTGCAGCTAACTTCTGCCTGGACATCCAGGCATTTCCATACAACCTCTGAAATCTAGGGAGAGGTTCCCGAAACTCAATTCTTGTCTTCTATGCACCTGCAGGACCAACACCACATGGAAGCTGCCAAAGATTGGGGCTTGCACCCTCTGAAGCAATGGCCTGAGCTGTAACTTTGCCCTTTTTGCCACAGGTGGAGCAGTTGGGACACAGAGCATCAAGTCTGGAGGCTGCACACAACAGAGGGGGCCCTGGCCCTGGCCCATAAAACTGTTTTTCCCTCCTAGGCCTCAGGGTCTATGATGGGAGGGGCTTCTGTGAAGGCCTCTGACATGCCCTGGAGACATTTTCTCCATTGTCTTGGCTATTAACATTCAGCTCCTCATTTCTTATGCAAATTTATGCAGCCAGCTTAAATTTTTTCCCAGAAAATGGGTTTTTGTTTCTACTGCATCATCAGGCTGCAAATTTTCCAAACTTTTATGCTCTGTCACCTCTTGAATGCTTTGCTGCCTTAGAAATTTTTTCCACCAGATACCCTAAATTGTCTCTCTCAGGTTCAAAGTCCCACAGATCTCTAAGGCAGGGGCAAAAAGCCACCAGTCTCTTTGCTAAAGCACAGTAAGGGTGACCTTACTCCAGTTCCCACAAGTTTCTCATCTCCACCTAAGACCACCTCAGCCTGGATTTCATTGTCCATATCACTATCAGAATTTTGGTCAAAGCCATGAAACAAGTCTCTAGGAGGTTCCAATCTTTCCCACATCTTTCTGTCTGCTTCGGAGTCCTCCAAACTGTTCCAACCTCTGCCCATTACCCAGTTTCAGAATCGCTTCCACATTCTCAGGTATCTTATAGCAATGTCCCACTCTCACTACAAATTTACTGTATTAGTCTGTTCTCATGCTGCTGTGAAGTAACACCTGAGACAGGGTGATTTGTAAAGGAAAGAGGTTTAATTGATTCACAGTTCTGCATTGCTGGGGAGGCCTCTGGAAACTTACAATCATGGCAGAAAGCAAAGGAGAAGCAGGAACTTTCTTCATAGGGCAGCAGGATGGATTGAGCACTAGCAGGGGAAATGCCAGATGCTTGTAAAACCATCCAATCTCATGAGACTCACTTACCATCACAAGAATGGCATGGAGGAAACTGCCCTATGATCCAGTTACCTCCACCTGGTCCCATCCTTGACATGTTAACATTATGGGGATTACAATTCAGGTGCAATTTGGGTGGGGACACAGAGCTGAACCATATCAAGAACTATAAGGATAATAAAAAATATTAAAAGTATTTGGATAGGAGAAAATAGTTATTGACAAAGGAACAAAAGGCACTATGGTCTCAGACTTACGAGTAACATTACAGAAAGCTAGACAATGCCATTTAAAGTTCTGGTAGAGCATATTTTTTTTCTGAAACACATTCTCAATGACATATGAGGATGGATTAAAGATATTTTATTTGGACATTGCTTGAGGATATGCACAAGTAAAATATAAAATAAAACAAAAACCAGAAAGAGATGGGATTTAGGATTGGGTCTAATCAGAAAAGAAATTAAATCCAGAATTCAACAATGCAAGAAGCAAAAAAAAAAAAAAAAAAAAAAAAAGACTAATATTCAAATAGCAGTCCAGGAGGTCCTGGGGAATGATTTCCTAGGACATTAAGGAAATCTTCATTTACTGGGTGGAATTTTAAGTAGTTATGTATAAATTGTAGGATAATACAAGAAGCCCCACATACCCATGGCCTGGTTTCAACAATTAACACATAACACATGACCAATCTTTGCTACATTTTAATATCTGTCATGTCAGAAATTTAATATTTAGAATTATGTAAAATAGTATACTATTATATATATATATAGAGAGAGAGAGATAGCTGAATGATAAGCTACAATTTTTAAAAAATGGCTGTCCATTAAAGGGAAGAGGAAAGACATTGTTTTCATTAAATGCCTTTGCATATCATTTGTTTTTTAAGAAACAATTATTCGTGTACACGATAAAAATGTATATAACAATTAAGATAGAATTAAAGATAAATACAATATAGTTAATGAAAACCAATAATTGTTATTAAATTTCTTTCAATCAGCAATAAGGAATTTGAGGTCCTGAAATGTTAAGTGAATTTTTATAGTAGCAATTTACAAATTTAGAGGTAGTGACATGCCTGAAACACAGTTTTCAAACTACTGGTCACTAAACACTAAATCATCTCATCATTAGAGATGAATGGTGTGGAAAATATTACTGTTAAAGATTTATTATTGTCTTATTATTCATGAGACAGTATAAAAAGAAGATAACCCATGTTTCAAAAGTCTGGCAAATAACTACATATATTATAAACTTCATTATAAAATTGCAGTACAAAATATCTATTAGATTCACCTTTGGTAAAGAAATGGTGCTCAACATATTATTTAAGGTAATTTTCAGGTTCCTAGAAGAGATATCATCCATAAAAAAGACAGTTATTTATCTCTCGATAAGCATCTTTGTAACAGTTTTTGCTCAGTTATATGAAACTTTTAATTTAGTACAATACTTACTCAGCAAATAGCTATTAATTTTTAATGAATATTTGCCTCAATGTTATAAGATTTTGCATTTTATATCAAAACCAGAGAACCTTAAACTTGGTTATAGTGAAGTTCTGGAGGCTAAATAGCACATGGTTATCCTTGACGTGTCATCTTAGGTTAGATTCCTTAGAAGCCAGACCTGCAACAAGGATTCTTGTTTAAGTGATAGACTGAGAAGTGTGCTCAGAAGCAAGGACGTGGGGGAAGCAGGATACAGCAGGACAAGCTAAGAAACAACGTGATGTCAGCGAGAGTCTAGCTGCAGTCTGATCTCATGGGGAGTTCCGGAACATGAACTATATCACAGTTTGTCCCACCAGAGTCAAGGTGCCAGTCCTTTTTTGTAGTCCCATTTAAGTAAGTCATTGACCAAGGCAGGGCACAACTTTTTGGGCAAGGGGATTCAATTCAGTAGAAGGCAAGTTTGAGACCAGAAAAAGGAACATCTATGAGCCTTTAGTAGCCAAAATTCAATGCAGCTGGAGGATGAGTACAATAACCCAGGAAATGAGATCTGAGTGGGTTACTGAAGTCAGATTCAAGGAATGAAAGATTTTTAATCAAAAAAACTATTTGAACACAAAGTTTACAGTTACACTTGAGCAGTCCTATCTCCCCTTATTTTTTCTGAAGAGTTTCTTTAGAGGCATATTTGCTTTTAGAAAATCATTAATAAAACTACATTCTCCAAATAGATCATTTGGAGATATAAAAAAAAAGATCATCAACTTTTGGAAATGGTTCCCTATAGCGAACGTGGTACCCTTGATTAATTAAGTTTACTCCCATGAGTTTACATTTTAATTTTAAAACGAATGTAATATTAGTCTATTTACATAGATGAGGATTCTGTGAGGTAACACACATGCTTAGCACTGTGTCTGGCTCAAAGTAAACATAATCCCAAAAGTTAAGTCTAAAAATAGTAAGTTTAATAATTGTATTATCCCAAATCATCACCTAAAAGGGAGTTTCACGGATAAGAGAAAACACTTTTGGGGCTTAACTTCCCGTATGATATTCAGAAATTTGGGAGAAGGGTGTCTTATTTTGGACACTGTGTCACTAAAATTCATTCTTTAGGACATGACAAGGAGATGGGAGCTCATGTTATTTTCTTCTTTGTAACAGCTTTATTGAAATATAATTGACATATAACAAACTCCACATATTTAAATTGCATTATTTTGAGTCAAAAATGAATACAAAACCAAGACATATAAGGTCAGGACCACAATCAATTTAATGAATGTATCCATTACTCCCAAAAGTATCCTTATGTCCATCTGTGATCCCTCCCTTCTGCTTCTCCTCACATTCTCCCAGAAACAACTGCTGATCTGCTTTCTGTCCATATATACTAATTTCCATTAATTTCCATTTTCTAGAATTTTATATAAATGAAATTATACAGTATGAATAATTTTTGTCTGCCTTCTTTCTCTCAGTGTATTTATTTTAAGATTTATCTATGTTATGTGTATCAATAGTTCATTTCTCTTGCTAAATAATATTCCATTGTATACCAAAATTTACTTCTCTGTTCATCTATTGATGCAACTTTCATGTCATTTCCAGATTCTGGCTCTTAGAAATAAAGTTGCTATAAAAATTCATGCTCACGTCTTGTGTAGACATATTATTTTATTTCTCTTAGGCAATTCCTAGAAGTAGAATGGCTTGGACATATGACACACATGCATATAACTTTTAAAGAAACTGCCAAACTACTTTCCAAAATGGTTGTACCATTTTACATCTCCACAAGCACTATATGGGAGTTCTTTTTTCTGCAAACCTTTGCCAACACTTTTTATTATCAGTCTTTTTAATTTTAGCTTTTTTAGTAAGTACTAGTGTCTCATTTCTTCAATTTCCATTTTTCTAATCATAAATGCTATTGATGATTTATTTATATATTAATTTGTCATTAAGTACCTCCTTAGGCATGGTGTCTGTTTAAATTCTTTCCTCATTTTTCATATGTATTTGCTTGTTTGCTTATTATTGAACTTTGAGAGTTCTTTATATATTCTATACACATTCTAATTTAGATATGAAATTTACAAATATTTCCTCCCATCTGTGAGTTGTCTTTTTATTCTCTTAAAATGATACTGTAAAGAGCAGAAAAGATATATACCAAACTGTTAATAGTGGTTACCTCTGGCAAGGAAATTAGGAGACACTTTCACTATTCTATCTGGTTTTAACATTTTCCATAGTAATAACAGAAGAAATTAAATGATTTAATGAAATGTGATCAGGAAGTGAAGTAGTTAAAAAAACATCAAAATCACCAGTGGCATAAGATAAGAGGATATGGTAAAAATGAATATGTGGAAACAGTTATAAATAAATATTATTTGTGAGAAGCAAACTCTAAGTCTATTCAAGTGATATATATAGTCAAATTCTTCTATTTCATTCAGTGTAAGACTGTCTTTCTCTAATGCAGGTCTGGCCTCTTGCTAGTAAATTTTACTGTGCCACTTCTATATATTTGAAATCATACATGTTTCCGCCCTCATTTTTTTGTCATCTATTAGCAAAAAAATTGTTGCAGAACCTCTTTTGTTGTTCAGTGAGTTAACTCTAAAATGTTCTCTATTCTCTTGACGTGCTTCACACATCATTTCCATGTGAATGGAAATACACTTAGGCTTGAGCACCTTCTCATCACCTCCCAAAGGCCCCATTTTCAAACATGAATTCTCACCTTGGGGCTTAGGTTTCAACACATGAATTTGGGGGAAACATACACACTCAGTCTATAAGAAAGTGTTATTCCAATTCCAAATTTAGGGTAATTAACTTTCCAAAATGGTTTCTATTTCCATTAAAAATACAGCTAAGCTTTAAATCCATTTAATACGGTCATATTTACATGCCAGTTTATGACTTTTTAAAAAATGCAGTTGTAAAATAATCCAATGAGAAGCAAAGTAGATATTAATATCTCTATTTTCCAATGAAGAAGGCAAAATACAGAGAAATAAAATATTGTCATGTTACTTTAGCAGGAAGTTGATACATAATCTTTGAAGAATATTTTTTTTTCCTCTATCCCAGAATTCTTTCCACCTTATTGCTTTGCTCTGAATTTGGGGGTTAAATTTAAATTACATTCAATATTCTCAGCAATGTTTATTGCATATAGAATGCTATAAACTTTTTTTTTTTTTTTGAGAAAGGGTCTTGCTCTGTCACCCAATCTAGGAAGGCAGTGGCAGGATCACACGACACTGCAGCCTCCATCACCTAGGCTCAAGAGATCCTCCCACCTCAGCCTTCCACAAAGTTGAGACTGCAGGCATGCACCGCTACGCCTGGCCAATTTTTTTTTTTCTTTCTTTCTTTCTTTCTTTCTTTTTTTTTTTTTGGAGAGATAAGATCTCACTCTGTTGCCCAGGCATATCTCAGACTGGTGGACTCAAGTGACCCTCCTACCTCTCAGCCTCCCAAAGTGCTAGGATTGTAGTCATCAGCCACTGAGCCTGGCCAGTAAACATATTCTTTCTTTAAGAAATACTTATGCTTTAATAATTCAATAATCCAGGAGACTCTATCTTGTGATTGAAGTAAAGGCTTTTAAAACGTACCATTACTTGAAGCTCTGGGATTTTTGTGCTTAAAATGAGTTTTAAAAGACAAGACTTGGCCGGGCGCAGTGGCTCACGCCTGTAATCCCAGCACTTTGGGAGGCCGAGACAAGCGGATCAGGAGATTAGGAGATTGAGACCATCCTGGCTAACACGGTGAAACTCTGTCTCTACTGAAAATACAAAAAAAAAAAAAAAAAAAAATTAGCCGGGCGTGGTGGCAAGTGCCTGTAGTCCCAGCTGGTTGGGAGGCTGAGGCAGCAGAATGGGTGTGAACCTGGGAGGTGGAGCTTGCAGTAAGCCGAGATCGCACCACTGCACTCCAGCCTGGGCGACAGACAAAGACTCGGTCTCAAAAAAAAAAAAGGCAAGACTTTTTGTTTTGCCTATATTATGGAAAGATTTCATTGGTAAATATCAGGAAATACAACACAAATAAAAATGCCTAATTAAAGCCATTTTAAAAGGAAGGCAAGGGAAATCATAATTAATATGTATCTCAACTCCATAGCTAGCATAGTGAGAAGAAATAATATTGGGGGAAAGTCTGTGGCAAATAAGTACTGAGATTTTTTTAAACTGGATATTACATTTTGAATATTTCAACGAGATTAAATGGACATTTTCAAGACCATATTGCTTTCACTTGTGGAACATTAGAAGATGGTTATGACAGAATTATCAATGGACTTATGGTACTTTTTGTTGTGCATATGCAAACAATATCAGTTGAGCAAAAACAAAAATCAAGAATATTTTATTTTTCTATTATTTGAGTCAGTGGAAGCAGAGAAATGCTGAGTGACTTAGCCATTGTGATACAGCTATTTGGTGACAGAATTGAGGCTGGACAAAGACTTTTGCTTCTCACTGACTAGGCTGTGCTCATTAAGTGTGAATGCTGGTACCATTTCCAACTTTCTAGTACACAAGGATGTGTATGTTTATTTGGGTATCTCCAGGCATCCTTAAGTGGATATGCTTTACGTAAATAATATATGTTTTGTGTTTTCTTTTAAGATCTCACACTAGAGCTACATTTTCCCCTAGAAAAAAATGATTTTATGTAAAATAACTTTTTGGAGGAGGTCTCAAATTTAGTGTAACTTATTTTTAATAATTATTTTTAATAATTGCAAAATATCTTAGAAGACCATATACAAAGGTCTTATATATATCTTATATATATAAGGTCATATAAATATCTTAGAAGACCAAAGACAAAACAAAGTTTTGTGTTTTCTTTTAAGATCTCACACTAGAGCTACATTTTCCCCTAGAAAAAAATGATTTTATGTAAAATAACTTTTTGGAGGAGGTCTCAAATTTAGTGTAACTTATTTTTAATAATTGCAAAATATCTTAGAAGACCATATACAAAGGGAATAATTTAAAAGTTAATAACCTCCCAAGTAACTATACTGCATAATTGGGTTTTTACAAATCTACTTTGATATGTATATTAGATGGACATTTGGGAATACTTCTTACATAAATGTACATATCTTCATGTCATAAATCTGTAGAGAATAAGGAAAAAAGAAATTATATGCTCAAAAGAAATGAAGTTCCTGTGTGTATTCCCTCAATCTTTTTTATGTTGTATAAAGAGAATCCACCCAACTGTGACTGACTAGCTATGCAATGCAGCCTGCCACCAGGAGATACTATTCAATGTATCTTGTATGTTTTTCATTGCTAAGAGAAGCTATGAGCAGTTAATAAGAAAAAGAAGAGTTGGGAATGGTATATACCTGAGTTGACGGGCTTTTTGAAATCTTTTTCTCATTAGTTGTAATAGTATCTCCACAAAATGAAGTATGAAGATGTGAAACTGAAAGTTCCCTTTTTTACCTGAATGCATTTTTTTTTTTATTTTGCATGGTGTCATGTTCATAGAACACATTGGACTTTTAAGAGCATGTATTTTATTTGGTGATTCCCAATAATTTTTAACAAAATATATATCAAATTGAATCATATGAAATTGTCAATATTAGATTTTGTTGAAAAACAAAAATAGCAATTTCCTATGGTTCAAGCTGATACATATCGTGTGATTATAATATGTACTTAATCCTCTACCAAATCACTCTTTGACCCTCATTGAAAGCAAACAAATCAATAAAAACTCTTGATTACTTAACAGTTAAGTTTTCCTAATTTTAGAACAAGATATTTTTATTGGTATTACAGTAAACAACAACTTAAAATCACACACACACACAAGTCCTATTAGGATTTTAATTGGAATAGCATCAAATGTATAGATTTAATTTGAGGATAATTGGCATGTTTATGAGTTTTTTAATCCATTGGCATGATTTGTCTCTCTATTTAAACACTTCTTTTAGCAAATTTTCATGACCTCTTGCACTTTATTTGTTAAATGTATTCTTCAATACCTTATTTCTTGGATCTATTGGTAAAAGGTATCACTTAAAACATTATATTTTCAAATTATTTATTGCTGGATTATATAAACGCAGTCAGTATTTGAGTTGTCATCTTGTATGCATGAATTTTACTAAGCTTTAAATTAATTCTGTTTGTCTAAATTAACAAATCTTTTGATGTGGAAAGTTATAACAACTGGGATGACAACAATTTAGGTTTTACTTTTCATTCTCATATATTTTATTCCTTTATTTATTTACTACTTTTTTTGTTTGTTAGTTTTGAGACAGGGCCTGCCTCTGTCACCCAGGGTGGAGTGTAGTGGCAGTATCACGGCTCACTGCATCCTCTGTCTCCCAGGTTCAGGTGATCCTCCCACCTCAGCCTCCAAAGTAGCTGGAACCACAGGTGTATGCCACCATGCCTGGATAGTTTATTATTTTTTTTTTTTATTTTTGCAGAGACAGGATCTCCCTACGTTTTCCAGATTGGTATCGAACTCCTGGACTCAAGTGATCCTTCTTCCCTAGATTCTCAAAGTTCTGGGATTACAGATGTGAGCTACCATGCCCAGCTCTTTACTACTTTTTAAGTAATCTATGTGTTTATTTCTGTAGAATCTCCTCTACTATATTTATTATTTATTTCTGTATAGGAGCTCTACCACCAAGTCAATTAGAAGTGGTTAATTAGATATTCTCAGCCTGCTCATATGTAGATATTCTCAGCCTGCTCATATTTAGATATATGTGCAAGTATGGCTTGATAGACAGATATGGATGGATAGATAGACAGATAGACAGACAGACAGATAATATTCAGTTCTGTCACACCTAGCAACCAGATATTAGTATCTAAATATCATTTTGCACTAAAGGAACCAAGGCTCCTTGAAGACATAGCCAATCAATTCTGTATCTGGGGCAGGAAAAATACAATATGGGCTTGGGATATCTCAGTGCAATTTATCAAGTCAGTTCATCTGAGAGTTAGTAGCGACTATTACTGAAAACTTCCTATTTGCTGGAAATAATATGATGTTATTTATGTGTATTATCTTATTTCTTCTGCACTATGGCATATATATCTTTAATTCCCATGTTTGGGCTCTGGGACTATAGCTCACATAAATAAAGAAACTTTCCAAGATTACACAGCAAACAAACTGAGGAGCACAAGATTCAAATAGGCCACTGTTTTTGGTCAACAGATTGGTTTAGAATCTGTTTATTGTTGATTTCTCTTAGACATAGTTTTCACTCACAATAACTCTGTGGTATTCATGGTCTTTGATTTTCCTTTTATTCTTTTATGTGGAAATTCTGGCCTCCATTTCTGTCCACCTAAAACAACAGTATATGTTCTGACTAAAAGTGTGTAGGGGAGAAAATATTTCCTTCCTCACTCATCACAATGTTCATGGCTCACACCGCTGTACTGGTTCAGAAATTTTTTCCTCTCTTTTCTCTTTACTAAGTTTATCTTTCTTTCCACAGTCCTCCCAAAGATCGTTGTTTATATTTCTATTCTAAAATGGCATTCCTCCTTGCTTCATGATTGACAGTACCCATGTCCCCAACTAAACAGTTGGATATTTCATGGCAATGTTTTCTTCCTCTTGGTGTCTCTTGCACAACAGAGGATGATGCCCTCTTTAAGTCTTAGATCCCAGAACACAGTGGAGGTCTAATTTTGCTTTCCTAAGAAAAAACCATCACCTCCCAGTGGTTTTAAACAAGTGTCTTACTTATTCTCTGCTCATTTGTTTTTTTTTCCTAATTGTCTTCTCTAACACCATCTGAATATCTTTTTTGTTGTTATTCTCTAAATCTTTCTAAAATATCCAATTGCCTACATCCTTTTTAAAAACACTCCCTCATTCTTTCCCTGAACTTCTTGGATAAATGGTCTTGGTTTAGCTGTTTTAATCTGTCCTTCAGATCTGAGTTCTTTAAGCTGGTCCAGGAATTCCTTTTTCACTTTTTTCTTCATTAAATATATATGTCTTTGTATATTCCAAATTTTCAACTCAATTTTTACAGGAGATGTGTAAAGGAGTTTATCTTCCATATTTCAAACAGTTATGCTTGCACCTGCCAGTAAAACTTCTACAGCAGATACACTTCTCTCTATAGAATAATCTCTTCTCACTTTCTAAATGAAAATTACAGAGCATTTGGTTAAGTCTGCCTTCTATCTGCCGGGTTTCCGGATTTCATTTCATGCTTATATTCACTCATTCAAACTCAGAATCAGGTAGACAATTTTACTGGGATTGTTTACACACCTCAATTTTTTTCAGGTTATTTTTTTTCTTATATTGACCACCTAATGCTAAAAGTGAATGATTGAAGATTTGAGCATTATCTAGCTTCTTGAATCCCATGACATAATTCTAGTTGTCTTTTTTTCTCTTGGCATATTCTTTAAAGTTAACACAAATTCTCTGAAGAACTGAAGTTGCCTTGCATTGGATGCTACAGTGGAAGCTGTCTTCTCAGCATCCAATAAATAGACCCCTGCTTTAGGTCTACTCTTTTCCTTTTAAACAGGTCAGTTTTCCTGTCACCACCTAACCATGGCATTACTCTAAATCTTTTTTTTCCAATCTTTTTCCTCAATCTATCTTGTAAACTGGATCTCCTGACACATACTCTTAGCTACAGAAATCTTGATCCAAAGACACTCGTCTTCCCTGAACTGCACACATGACTGCTTCCCTTGCCTTCACCACTTTTCATGACCTTTATGCAGTTGATAGTATTCTGGTGGCCAAGGCCAGGGGATAAATGGATAGTCTGATTTTTCTAAACTTTGATAGTTCCTGGACATGTACTGCTTCTCTTTCCTTCTCTAGCTTAATCACTCCCCACCTTTGCTCCATTCTCCTCTGGTCTTGTGAATTGTGAGTTACTGCAGTGTGTGTAGAGGTCATCTTGATTCTTCTACATCATTCCTTATCCTTTGTTCTTCATTTCGTCAAGTGAGCCAAGTCTATTGGATATTTATAACAGCCCCAGGAAGTAGAGAGCAGAAAGATTTTTATCCTCATTTCTCAACTGAGCAAACTGAAGTTTCAGCATGGAATCTAAGATTCCAAATTGTAATACTTTGGCCCAAGAAATGCTAGAGCAAGACAAATAACTAGGAAAATGGAAAAAGTGCCAAAGTGAGAATTCATTTCCCTCTATTTTCTTCCCAGTATTACAGTAGAAACCTGGATTTACATTAAAACACATTATTCCCTGTGCCTTTGTTTTTTCATCTATACAATGGGGCTTATACAAAAATCTATATCATTGTGTTGGAAGAATTATATAGGTTTGTACATGTGAAATATTTAGAACAGTGGCTGGTGTACCCAGTAAGTGTTGTCTACTTTTATTATATCTAAATAAAATAAAATCACATCTTCCTTCTCAAAATGTATTTACCTTCTTGTATGTTTTATTCCTTAAGCTATGCCACTATTTAAGTCTCCTAGGTTACTAAACTTACTCACCCATGACTTCCTCATTCACATTCATCTGCTAATATTTTTTGGCTTTATCTTTGAAACAACTTTTATATTCATTTGTTCCTCTGCAACCTCACTAATGGTGTACCAAATTACAATATATAGTATATAATATATTAATATTATATAATGATTATATTAATATGTACAGTGTGTAATATATTATGTATAATAGTTAATGCTAATCTATATTAATATATTCTATACGTTTTAATATCATATAGAGAGTCATATACAGTGTCAATGATGGGATATGTTCTGAAAATGAATTGTTAGGTGATTTTATGATTGTGTGAACATTACAGAGTGTACTTACACAAACCTATATGGTATAGCCTATTAGACACCTAGGCTGTATGATATAGCCTATTGCTCCTGGGATACAAACCAGTACAGCATGTTACTATACTGAATACTGCAGGCAGTTGTAACATATTGATAAGTATTTGGGTATCTAAACATAACCTACACATAGAAAAGATAGTTAAAATATGGTACTATAATCTTATGGGACCACCATAGTATATGCAGTCTGTCTTTGATAGAAACGTTGTTATACAGGGCATGACTGTACTACTATTATGTTTACAAATGTGGACCTTATTGAGGAGACTTTATGAACCAAAGGATAATTAATTGACAATTTCATCCAAAGACACACTATACGGACAATTCACATTTACAGTGACACAGAGTAATTTTCCCTTGTGAAGTGAGAGAAAACCTCAGTTTGTCTCTGGAGTGATCCAATAATTTCCATTCTCATGAAATGTTCATTTTTACAAGTTAAGGAACCTTGATGTGACTCATGAATCAGTTTCACCACATCTTGCACCATCAGTGTCAGAAAAAATTGACATTAATATATGCTATGTCAATCAGGGAAAGCTGGATTATGCAGTGATAACACAAACTGCAAAATCTTTGTGCCTTCCAAAGCAGGGTTTTATTTCATGTCTCTGCTAGAAATTCATCATGAGTTGGCCAGAAGCTCAGCCCCAAGATAGGGACTCAAGCTAAAGGAGATGCCATTATCAAGGATGTTGCTGATTACTGTGTAAGAGGGAAAAAGTTATTAGAGCATCTTCTCACTGGCAATTAAATAATCCAGTCCACAAGTAATACTTTTTATGTTGACCATAACCCATTGGCCAGAACCTCTTACAGCATTCTACAGAAATACAAGGAAGATAGGAAAGCCAAATCCTACCATTGATCAAAAGGACAATAGAACAGACATACATAAACATTAGAAATCTCTACCACATTATTTAAATTCTAAAATCTTAATCTTGGGATGAGACTTCTTCCATCAGTACATGTCCCAAAAGGAGGTTTGTGTATAACCCCTTTCCATGATTGATGCTTCAGAAATTCAAGAAGGAAGATGTTCCCATCAAACTTGCTACAGAAGAGGTGAAAATTCCTAAAATTAAAAGATCAATTTGATTTCTATGTGATGTTCTTTATCTATTTATAGTGTCTTCAAGTGGAACCTTCAGGAACCAATAGTATTATTTCAGTTATTCCTTTCATTTACCTTTTTTTTTTTTTTTTTTGACAGAGTCTCATTCTGTCGCCAGGCTGGAGTTCAGTGGCACAATCTCAGCCCACCGCAACCCCCACCTCCCGGGTTCAAGCAATTCTCCTGCCTCAGCCTCCCAAGTAGCTGGGACTACAGGTGCATGCCACCATGCCCAGCTAATTTTTGTATTTTTAGTAGAGACAGTGTTTCACCATGTTGGCCAGGATGGTCTCAATCTTCTGACCTTGTGATTCGCCCACCTTGGCTCCCAAAGTGCTGGGATTACAGGCGTGAGCCCCTGCGCCCAGCCTCATTTGCATTTTAATTTGGAATTCACATTGCTTACCTAATGGTGTGATATCACTTTTGTTTGGATTAAAAAACATTTACATTATTTTTCCTGAAGTTTGTACTTATACATTGTTATCAACAGTTACTATGACAAAAATATCTGTCACATTTTTATCCCCACACTTTTCCTTTAGTGTAGGCAACAACCCCTGTATGCTGTGCTTCCTACTGGTCTTCCAGTCTTCCCTCAGTATTGCCTCTGCTGTTATATTTCTAAGGCACAGATGCCATCTTATCACCTCCATGTTTAATAGTTTTCTGTGATTTCCTATAACCTTGTAGAAATCTTGACAGATTTTCCACAGACTCACCTGTCTCTTCACCTTTGTAATCTATTCTAACACCTACACACAAATTCTACAGGTAAAGGAGACCTATTATTCCTCTTCTTTGATCTGTGGTCATGCTGTGCTCTTCTTCAGGGAAGCAGTATTAAATGAAGTCACAGGTTTTGGGAGTAAATCTGAGCTGATTTCAAATCTACATCACTACTTAGTAAATGAGCATTACTGTACTGTAAAATGGGAATGCTATTTTTTTCTGAGGTATTGCAAATCTAGTGAGCATTCACAGATAAGTAGATGGATGGATAGATAGATAGATAGATAGATAGATAGATAGATAGATAAATAGATAGAGCACATTGCCTGAAACAAACTATTCTACAAATGACATCTATTACTTCAGACTTCCAGGGATTGCAAGTATCTATTTCTCTTGAATGTATCTTGTGACCTAGCAAACTTCCACCTCATCTTCAAGAAATGGCCCAGATGTCTTTCACTTCATTGATAGTCTTTTCCAATGTTCTCATTATTCATTTTCTCTTTGTTCTCTTATGGCATTTCAAATTATATTCAGTATAGAAATTTGTATTTTAAGGTGTGAATTTTGTTTATCTTTTGAAATTACAGGGTAAATATAAGTTTATCTTTTTTAAAAATAGAGATAGAACTTCTTCATGTTGCCCAGGCTGATCTTGAAATCCTGGGCTCAAGTGATCCTCCCGTCTCAGCCTCCCAAAGACCTGGGATTACAGATATGAGCCACCATGCCTGGCCAATCTTTAAAAAATTTAAAAAATCAACAAATCTAACTCATTTTAAAACAATTTTGATGTAATTCATTCAGTCACTTATATCTATCCATTTATCATGTTGTTAGTTACATATTTTATGAAGATATTTACATAGGCATACAATTACAGAGAATATATAATAAAGCTCATGTTCCCAGCACCCACATTTAACAAGTGTTAAAATCTTGCCATATTTACCTCAGAAATATTTATGGACATAGATGCAGTTAAATCTCCCTCCTATCTCTTTACCACTCCTATCTGAGATGTATGTGGTGGGACTATTATGAATGATGCTACTGTGAATGTTCTTTTGTGTGTCCTGTAGTGAACATCTGAACATTTATGTTGGCTATCTAATATGTGAAATATGTTGCTTATCTAATATGTGAAATTGCTGGAAATGCACCTTATTAGCACCAAAGTGGTTTTGAAAATGATTGTACTAATTTACACTCCCACTAACAGCGTGTGAGAGTTCTAGTTGTTTGGCATTCTTCTAAGTACTTTTGCATCTATCTTCTAATAATAAGATCATAAAAATAATTATCACACTTCAGGAATTTAACAGTATTTTCTAATACACATTCTATACTAAATTTTTCTCAGTGCTCCCAAAGATGTTCTTTATAGTTATTTTTGCTTTAACATAAAGATCAATTCTATTTTTATTTATTTTTTATCATGTATTTTTAATTTTAAAAAAAATCTGTGATGATATGTAGCCTTTATTTTATTTTCATGATGTTTGTATTTTATTTTTTTTATTTTATTTTATTTTTTTGATATGGAGTTTCACTCTGTTGCCCAGGTTGGAGTGCAATGTTGCAACCTCGGCTCACTGCAACCTCCACCTCCCAGGTTCAAACAATTCTCCTGCCTCAGCTTCCCAAGTAGCTGGGATGACAGGCATGCGCCACCACGCCAGGCTAATTCTGTTTTTTTTTTTTTTTTTTTTTTTTTTTTAGTAGAGATGGGGTTTCACCATGTTTGTCAGGCTGGTCTCGAACTCCTAACCTCAGATGATCTGCCAGCCTCGGCCTCCCAGAGTGTTGGGATTACAGGCGTTAACCACCACGCCCAGCCAATATTTGTATTTTTGAAGAGTTCAGTCCAATTGTCGATTATAATGTCTCATCACTTGAATATTATCTGATTTCATTTCCTTTTGCCTAGATTCAACTTAATCATTTCCCCCAAGAGTACAATTTAGTTAATTTTCTGTACCTTTAATCCCATCATAACAGGAGACACATGATGTCAGTTTGTTACTTTATCAGTGATGTTACATTTGATCACTTAGTTAACAATGTAAAATGGATACAGGGGTTTCCTACCAAGAAAATCCTGTTTGAATATCTATGCCAATCCCCTAGCTCCAGTGAGTCTTGGATGTTCACTGTTCATAGTTGTCCCATAGGGAATTGCTTTAAGCCAGCAGAATGCTCTATGTGTACTTGAGAAGAAGGTATATCTCCAATTCAGAGTCTCAAATTCACAACTCAGACATTGTTAATTGTGCTATAGAACTCTTCTGGTGCCTTATTTCTTTTTGTCCAATTATTTTGTTTGAACTGATAGTAATGTATTAATATTTATTTCTTACTACGTTTTTGTGTCTAATTTAATCTCCTGTAGTTTCTATTTTAATAGAAGTTTGTTATATTTGGTACATACATATTCATAACTGTCATATGTTCATTATGATTTATGGCTTTTAGAGAATAATATCTTATATCATATTTAAGTGCCTTTTTCTTGAATTATACTTTGTCAATATCAAGATCTCAATGCAAATTTTCTTATTTTCTTATATTAACAAATTTATTGAAGTATAATTGATGCACATAAAATTGCACATATTTAAAGTAGGAAATTAAATGTGTTAAGGCATATGTAGACACATGTAAAACCATCATCGCAATCAAGATAATAAATATGTCCATCCCCCCTAAATGTTACATTTCTTTGTAATCAATTCCTCTTTATCTCTAGACACTCAATGATTTGCTTGCTGCCACTATAGATTAGTTTGGATTTTCTAGAATTTTACAAAAATGGAAACATACAGTATATAACTCCTTATTGTCTATGTTATTTACTCAGCATAATTATTTTGACATTTATTGTTTATGTTGGATATACCAATCATTTCATCATTTTTATTGTTCATTACAAGTTCATTGTTTGTCTATTTCACAGTTTGTTTACCTATTTATCTGTTGATTCACATTTGAGTTGTTTCCAATTGTTGGCTATTACAAATATTATTGTTATGGGTATTCATGTGTAAATGTTTGTGAAAACATAGATGTCTTAGTATTTTGTGTAAGTATCTCAGAAATATGTAATATATGCTTTGTAGAAACTTTAGTAATTATTTGGCTATTGCTCCCTGGTGTCTCTTGGCCATGGTCTCCGGCATTTCATCCCATGTTAAGTGAAAAGCAGTATTCAGTCCAAAATTCTTAGAGACTATCTGCAGATTTCCGGAATTGTCTGTACAGAGTCCTCCTCTTTGGCATCTTTCTCCAAAATATCTAGCAACATCAGCCTCTGTAAACCCTGTTCTCATTATATTTACTTTTTTATAATAGTCTGTTAATGTAGTGAACTACGCTGATTGATTTTTGAAAGTTAAACCAAACTGACATTCTTGGGATAAACCTTATTCAATCATGGTGTGTGTGTGTGTGTGTGTTTTCAGCAGCTGGATAGATCAGTCATGGTTTTTAAAAATTATTTTACTATATGTTTGCATTTGATTGGCTATTTAACACAAAACTCCTTTTTTTTTTTGGAGACGTTGTCTCGCACTGTAGCCCAGGCTGGAGTGCAGTGGTGTGATCTCAGCTCATTGCAACCTCTGACTCCTGGGTTCAAGCAATTCACCTGCCTCAGCCTCCCAAGTAGCTGGGACTACAGCTGCAGGCCGCCATGCCCAGCTAATTGTTTGTATTTTTAGTAGAGACGGGGTTTCACTGTGTTGCCCAGGCTCCTCTCAAACTCCTGAGCTCGGCAGTCTGCCTGCCTCAGCCTCCCGAAGTGCTAGGATTACAGGTGTTGAGGAAAGTTAAGGAAAAGTAAACAGGGCTTTGTGCCCAGCCTGCTTTAAAAATTTCTATCTAAAGGTACAGAACAAGATGGCAGAATAAAAGCCTTCAGCATTGGTACCTCCTGAAGAAACACCAAATTTTACTATCTGCACACAGAAAAGCATTGTCACAAGAACCAAAAACCAAGTGAGCAATCACAGTACCTGGTTTTAACTTCAACTCATTGAAAAAGGCTTTGAGGAGAGCAGGAGAGACAGTGTTGAATTGCCAATGCCACGCCTCCATTCCCTACTGCAGCCATGCAGTTCTGAGAGTCTGTTCACTTGAGGGAGGGAAAGTACGGTAATAAGGGAACATTACATGAGGGAAAGTACGGTAATAAGGGAACATTCAGGGTAGCACTGAACTCAGTGCTACCCTGTCACAGCAGAGAATAAAGCTGTGCTGAGCTCAACTAGCACCCATGCACAGAGGGAGAATTTGGACCAGACCCAGCTAGAGGAGAATCACCCATCCCATCAGTCAAAACTCAAATTTCTCAGCAAGCCTCACTACCACAGGCCAAAGTGCTCTAGGGTGCTAAGTAAACTTGAAAGGCAGTCTAGGACACAAGCACTGCAATTCCTAGAACGGCAATTCCTAGGCAACTCCTAGTGCTGGGCTGAGGTCAGAACCAGTGGACTAGCGTGGCATATGATCTAGGGAGATACCAGTCAGGGCAGCTAAAGGAGTGCTTGCACCACTCCTCCCATTACCCAAGGCAGTGCAGCTCACAGCAGTGAAAGTCTCCTTCCTTCTGCTCAAGGGGAGGAGAGCTAAGAGTAAAAAGCACTTAGTTTTTCTTCTTGGATACAAGCTCAGCCACAGTAGGATAAAGCACCAAGCAGAGTCCTAATGCTCCCATTCTGGGCCCTAGCTCCAGGATTACATTTCTAAACACATCCTAGGTCTAAAGGGAACCTACTGCCTTGAAGGGACTAACCCAGTCCTGTCAATATTTATCACCTGCTACCTAAAGAGCCCTTGTGCCCTGAATAACCTGTAGCAATATTCAGGTAATACACCATGGGCCTTGAGCTCTGAGACATGCTGACTACAGGTGTAATCCAGCGCATTCCAAGCTATGGTGGCTATGTTGAAAGACTCCTTTTGGATAAAGGTTAAGGAAAAGTAAAGGGGGCTTTGTCTCACACCTTAGATGCCAGCTTGACCACAGTGGAGTAGGACAACAAGTAGGCTCTTAGGAGTCCCTGAGTGTAGGCTTAGGCTCTTGGTAAGCATTTGTGGACTTTCCCTGAGACAGAGGAGAGCCCAATTCCCAGAAGGCTGAGTCCCAGGCCTGGCAGCATTTATCACAAGCTGACTGAAGAGCACTTGGGCTTTAAGTGAACAGGAGCAGTGGCCTCACAAAAGCTCCTTGTGGACCAGCAGTGGTGCTGCCACAGGGAGAGGCTTCACTGCCCTTGGAAAGGTGGGTAAAAAGCAGGAAGGACTTTATATTGTAGTTTGAGTGCCAGTTTAGCAGCAGTAGAATAAACATCAGGCAAATTTCTAAGGTTTTTGACTTCGATTCCTGGCTCCCTGACAGCATCTCTGAACCCACCCAGGGCCTAGGGGAACTTGGTTCCCTGAAGGAAAATACACAAACCTGAATAGCTTCACCACCTTCTAATTGTAAAGACTCAGGGCCTTGAGTGAACATGGGTGGTAGACAAGTAGTGGTTCCAGCAGGCCACACCCCCAGTTCCAGACAGCTAAGCACAGGGAGAGAGACTCTATCTTCAGAGTAGTTTTCGTAGGTTTTTGGTTTTCTGTTCTTGTGTTAGTTTGCTGAGGAATGGCATCCAGCTCCATCCATGTCCCTGCAAAGGACATAAAATTGTTCCTTTTTATGGCTGCATGGTATTCCATAGTGTAGATGCTGGAACCACATTTTCGTTATTCAGTGTATCACCAGAGGGCATTTAGGTTGATTCCATGTCTTTTCTATTGTGAATAGTGCTGCAGTGAACATATTCATGCATGTATCTTCATAATAGAATGATTTATATTCCTTTGGGTATATACCCAGTAATGGGATCGCTGCATCAAGTGGTATTTCTGCCTGTAGGTCTTTGAGAAATTGCCACATTTTCTTCCACAATTGTTGAACTCATGTATACTCCCACCAACAGTGTAAAAGCATTCCTTTTTCTCCACAACCCCACCACTGACTTTTTAATAATAGCCGTTCTGCTGGTGTGAGATAGTATCTCATTGTGGTTTTTATTTGCATTTGTCTAATAGTCAGTGATGTTGAGGTTTTTTTCTTTTTTTTTTTTTTTTTTTGAGACAGAGTTTTGCTCTGTTGCCCAGGCTGCTAGAGTCCAGTGGTGCGATCTCCACTTACTGCAAGCTCCGCCTCCCATGTTCATGCCATTCTCCTGCCTCAGCCTCCCGAGTACCTGGGACTATAGATGCCCGCTACTGTGCCCGGCTAATTTTTTGTGTTTTTAGCAGAGATGGGGTTTCACCATGTTAGCCAGGATGGTCTCGATCTCCTGACCTTGTGATCCACCCGCTTCAGCCTCCCAAAGTGCTGGGATTACAGGCACGAGCCACTGCACCCTGTCGATGTTGAGCTTTTATTCATATGTTTGTTGGCCACATGTATGTCTTCTTTTGAGAAGTGTCTGTTCATGTCCTTTGCCCACTTTTTAATACTTTAATATGGTTGTTTATTTCTTTGTAAATTTGTTTAAGTTCTTTGTAGATGTTGGATATTAGACCTTTGTCAGATAGATTACAGAAATTTTCTCCCAGATCTGTAGCTTGTCTGTTTGCTCTGTTCATACTTTCTTTTGTTGTGCAGAAGCTCTTTAGTTTAATTAGTTTCCATTTGTCAATTTTTGCTTATGTTGCAATTGCTTTTGACAGCTTTGTCATGAAATCTTTGCCCATGCCTATGTCTCAAATTGTATTGCCTAGGTTTTCTTCTAGGGTTTTTATAGTTTTGGATTTTACATTTAACTCTTTAATCCATCTTGAGTTGATTTTTGTATATGATGTAAGGAAAGGGTCCAGTTACAATTTTCTGCGTATGGCTAACCACTTCTCCCAGCTCCATTTATTGAATAAAGAATCTTTTTCCATTGCTTGTTTTTGACAGGTTTGTCAAAGATCAAGTAGTTGTAGATGTGTGGTCTTATTTCTGGGTTCTCTGTTCTGTTCCATTGGTGTTTGTGTCTGTTCTTGTACCAGTAGCATGCTGTTTTGGTTACTGTAGCTTTGTAGTGTAGTTTGAAGTCAGGTAGCATGATACCTCCAGTTTTGTTCTTTTTGCTTAGAATTGTCTTGGCTATTCAGGCTCTTTTTTTAGTTCCATATGAATTTTAAAATAGTCTTTTTTAAATTCCATGAAGAATGACTGATAATTTAATAAAAATAGCATCGAATCTATAAATTGCTTTGGGCAGTATGGCCATTTTTATAACATTGATTCTTCCTATCCATGAGCATGGAATGTTTTTTCATTTGGTTGTGTCATCTCTGATATCTTTGCAGTGGTTTGTAGTTCTCCTTGAAGAGATCCCTCACTTCTCTTTTTATTTGTATTCCTAGGTATTTTATTCTTTTTGTGGCAATTATGAATGGAAGTTCATTCATGATTTGGCTGTCTGCTTACCAGTTGTTGGGTTGTAGAAATGACAGAATTTTTGCACATTGATTTTGTATCCTGAGACTTTGCTGAAGTTGCTTATCAGATTAAGAAGGTTTTGGGCTGAGATGATGGGGTTTTCTTGATATAGGATCATGTCATATGCAAACAAAAGTTAGTTTGACTTTCTCTTCCTATTTGAATATGCTTTATTTCTTTCTCTTATCTGGTTGTCCTGGCCAGAACTTCCAATACTATGTTAAATAGGAGGGGTGAGAGATGGCATCCTTGTGTTGTGCTGGTTTTCAAGGGGAATGCTTCCAGCTTTTGCCCATTCTTTTCCATACTTTAACTCTTTCATGTCTTCCCACAGTTGTTTAAGGTCTATAATGTTCTATAAGTCCCTGATTTCATGATAATTATAGTGGTTCTGCTTTCTTGTTTGAAGCCTGTCAGAAACACTTGTCTGCATAATTGGTTCCTGGAAACAGAAATTTAAAGATGAGAATCTGAAATATGTTTTCTTAGCTGATTATCCTGTTGGATTAATAACCCTGTTGCCAGTAGTAAAGGAAACACTAGTAATCTATGGCACATGGTGAACAAAAGGTATTAAAATTATTATCTGTCGGTAGCTGCAATCAAGTGACTATGGAAGGAAAAGCTTTGCGTAATTAAATGGTTAATATCATGGAATGTATTAATGAAAAGAATTTATTTTGGTTGGCTTATTCCTTCTAAGTGCACTGAAGAACATAGAGAAATGAAATTTTGAGTTCTGGGATTTAAAATTCCAACTTAAAATCTGCTGGGACAGAAAGTTTTTACGACTGCTCTGAAAGAAAAGTCCTTTGTCTTCTGACTGCAGGAATGCAATTGCTGAAAAACAGGTCCAAAAACTGACCTTTCAGGTAGCTTAATTAAACTCAAATTAGATCAGACTCTTTCAGCCTCTCTTACATTAAACCTGGGTATTGACTGAGAAAGAATGGATGGCATCCTTAAAATCAGAATGGGGAAATATGAGATGATTTAATTGTTTCAGTAAGTCGTTTGCCAGCAGAAATATCACTTCCTCCTCATTGAGGAGTTTAGTCTTCCTTTGCCTAAGGAAAGTTTATTAGTTCCCCCTGAGATAATTGTCTTCAATGGAATTTTGGTCCTCCAGAATTATCCCTGCCCCTTCTGCATTTTTTCTACTCAGTACCTAGTAGGCACTAGGGGGCAAGGTAAAAAGTGAGACCTGTGAGGAGATACAAAACACACCAAAACAACTGAAAAATTTTGCTAGCACATATCCACAGAAATCTCAAGAATATGTATAAATTTGCATCATAAGGATGTTGCATTGCGGGGGAAGGAATATAATATTGGAGCAGGCAGAATTTGTTGATATTGGTACATGAAACAAAAATTCTGAAATCAATGTGCTATCTTGAACAGCAGGAAGAGGCTCCAATATTTTCCCTACAAAATATTAGGAGGAAGGTGGAGGAACCTAGGAGAGCCATCAGATCTTGATGCAAGTCTTATCTCTATGGAAGAGAGAAGAAAGGGAAGAAGGTTGAGCAGGCAAGGAAATAAATTTAAGTAGAAAAAGTCTCAGAATGTGGTGTGGTTCTCAGAAAAGCCTGGTAAATCTGATCACAAGTCCTTGAACTAACATAATCTATTACAGGAGTCCCATGTCTTCCAGTAATACACCTGCCCTTGTATCTCTGCCACACTCAGTCTTTGGCTGTGAGCAGTCCATGAAAAGTGTGGTTTCCATGTGAACACAGTGATAAATTTCAGAACACAGCAGTGGGAGTTATAGGTCAATTATGTTCCCTGCAGCTGCAGACCTGAGAGGCCCAGTTTCATGGCTGCCATACAATGAAGTCATTAAAATGTTTAATTCACTAAGAAAACATAATAATTCTTAAAATGTATGTTTTATTCTCACAATATATAAAGAAGAAAATATCATTGAACTAGAGAAAGACATTTCTACCACAGTAGATTATACCACACTTCTACTAGTTATGGCTAGATAAAGTAGACAAAAAAGAATCCAATAATGGACCCAACTATTAGCCCTAAATATTCTTCTCAATCACACTTGTCATATTTATAAAAATTGATCATATACTAGTTTAAAAATCAATCCACAATAAATTTTAAAGAATACATATCATACAGGTGACACTTTCTGGCAATAATGCAATTAAATTGGATGTTAATGACTAAAAATTGAAATAAAAAATCACAAGCAAGTATCTGGAATTTTAAAACAATTTTAAATAACTCATGGGCCAAAGAATAAACTATAAAGGAAATATTAAGGTAGACATGGAGAAGACAAGCATGTCTATCACCAGGGAGTAGACAGGTTTCTCCTCAGCATCAGATAACTAAGAATCTTTATCTTTTTCTTTCATCTTACAGATCCCAAGTCCTTGTTCTGCAGGGTCCTCATCAACACTGAGCAGCTGAGCAAGTATGGAGACAGGTACTCCTTTCCTGAGATGATCATGTTTGTCCCTGGTGTAGTAGGTAAATAACTGACCCTAGAATTCAAATTCTTACACCTGGGTTCAAATTCCAATCACATCACCCAAATTTTGTGAACAAGGACAGATGACTCCATGTCATTGAATCTCAAGTTTCTCATTTGTAAAATGGATTAATAAAAGTGATATCATTGAGTTGCTGTAAGGCAACTGTAAGTTAGAGCCTTTAACTTGCTGTAAGTTAGAGTCTTTATACAATAGGAGATATTTAGAAAATGCTAAGTATGCATGATTTTCTTTTCCCGGGTTTGAATTCTTAGTATTTGGCTATACAAGCTAGATGGATCCTTATTCATGTATTCAGTTCAGCCTTGTACCGAACTGAGGTTCATCTTAAGTTTAAAAAGCTTTTGAGATTAATTTAGTAACCTGACCAATATCTGTGTACTTATTTCCAAGTTCTCACTTAGTTGAGGGACAAGATCTCAGCTTAATCATCTCTGTCATCAAAAGATGTGGCTGGGCACAAAGTAGAAATTTGAAGCCTAAATACTGAATAGATGAACGAACAAATGGTTTCTAAAAGTGTACTTGTATGTGGGAACTGCTAGTAGATATTATTAGACTTTCCTCTCCACCTGACTGAAATTCAATTTTGAGGGTTCATACTCTTTGATCAAAACCCTCTCAAGTTCCTTCACACTTGGATAGAATATATTGAGTAGTTTCAAAGAGGAAATTTATTTTTCATGAACAGATTTTTTGATATCCACTCTCAAAAGTGTCTGAAGTTAGTGAAAATACAGTGAGACCCTCTCTAAGCACCACTACCTTATACAAAATCCTTTATATTTGATTTAGATTCAGTTTGTGCTAGGACTTTAAAGTATATTGGTTTAGATCAGTATTTCTCAACCTTAACACTATTGACATTTGGGGCCAGATCATTCTTTGTCGGGGGGAGGTGGCTGTCCTGTGCATAGCAGGATGATTAGCACCTTCCCTGACCTCTACCCAGTAGATGCCAGTAGCAACCCCACCCACCCACACTGCTATGACAGCCAGAAATGCCCAAACATTGCCAAATATTCCTCTGGATGACAAAAGCATTCCCTGCTTAGAAACACTTCTTTAGAATGATTTTTGCTATATTATAGATATAAGCTTTCTCAAAAGTTGAAGTGAGTGGTATATCATCAACCCTGGAATCTACTCTATTGTTGAAATTTATGATTGTTTAAGTTAATGTCTCAATCCAATCAGAAAACTCTCACCCTAAACTGGCAAGTGCTATTTTTTGCCAAATTATCATATTGAGGGTACTAAGCCTTTAACAAAAAGTCACTTACTGACTGTAGATTATGATAGCTTCTACACTCTGTGTGTGTGTGTGTGTGTGTACACATCATACATAAATGAAGGCATATATCACAATTAAGATTTATATTCTTGAATACATTGCTAAGTTTTAGTTATGTCATCTGTTAATCCTTTAGAAGGATTGGTCTAACATTTTCCACTTCAATTATGTTTCTGTAAACAATTTTATGCAAAGTTACTCAACACATCTATAGTCTAAAAGGTTACAATGTTTTGCCTCTTATTCCACCTAATCTGATAGAAATATTACAATATAATGTTATTTTTACACATTTGATGACACACCTCTGCATATACTTTTAATTTTTACCTTACTATTCCACTCTGTTTTTGTCCTTATTATACTAGGGTATAATATAGTCCAAATTATACTAGGGTATAATTTGATTTTGTTTTTGACCCATTAAGAGTATCTGTCATTTAATAAGAAAAATGAACCTATTTATTCATGTTATAACAGGTATGTTTTGCTTTACTTTCACCATGTTTTTCCATTCAAGTTTCCTCTGAATTCATACTCTTTCAATGGGGAATTTATTGACTTTGCTCTTACCAGCTCTACAGCTTTAGAACTTATATTTTTTATTCTTAATTCTACTAATAGTCACCAAAGTTTTTCTATCAGTTTCTCAGAGTGTTTTATAATTCTTTTAATTTTTACATTATATATTTTGGTTTATAATATCAGGTGCATATGAATTCAAATAATGTATTTCTGGTGAATTACTCCTTTTGTTATGAAAAATGTCTCTCTTGTATCCATTAAAAATATTTCTACCTTCTAAGACTTTTTCTCTCAACAACGTCCTTTGATTAGTAAGTTTTGCACTGCTTCTCATTTCCCATTACTATTTTTCAGTGAAAATTTTTTATTTTATTTAATTTTGTTTTTATTGCATATTTTAAGATATAAGGCACTATGTTTTTATATACATACTTGCAGTGAAGTAATTACTACAGACTAATAAATTAACATACCCACCATCTCACATAGTTGTCTTTTCTTTTCTTTTCTTTTTTTGTGGTAAGAGTACCTAAAATCCACTCTGAGCACATTTTCAGTACACAATAAAATATTATTAACTATTGTCCTCATGTTGTACATTAGATCTCTGCACTTATTCATCCTACGTAACTGAGACTTTGTACCCTTTAACCTACGTCTTCCCATTTCCCCCATCTCAACCCCTGTTAAATACCATCATACTCTCTTTCTATGCATTCAATGTATTTATTTATTTATTTTAGATCCCACATGTAAGCGAGATCATGTAGTATTTTTCTTTTTGTGTCTGGCTTACTTCACTTCACAGAATGTCCTCTAAGTTCATCATCCATGTTGTCTTAAATGCTAGGATATTCTATTTTGAAGCTGAATAGTATTTCATTAAGTATATGTGTAGATATATATATCCCAAATTATTTATATCTGTTCATGGATACTCATATTGTTTGCATGTCTTCACTATTGTGAATAATGCTGCAATAAACATAGAAATGCAGGTATCTTTACAAGGTGGTGATTTCATTTCTTTTGAATATACACCCAGAAAAGGGATTGCTGGATCATATAGTAGTTCTATTTTTAATTTCATTAGGAATCTCTATACTGTTTTCCACAGTGGCTGCACCAATATACATTCTCGCCAACAGTGTAGAAGGGTTTCCCTTTCTCCAAACTCTCGCTAACACTTATATCTTGTCTTTTTGATAAAAGCCATCCTAACAGTTGTGAGCTGATATCTCATTATGGTCTTGATTTGCATTTCCCTGATGATTAGTAGTGTTGAGCATTTTTCATATACCTGTTAGCCATTTTTATGCCTTCTTTGAAGAAATGTTTATTTAGGTCCTTTGCCCATTTAAAAAAACAGGTTATTCCGTTTTTCTGCTATTTAGTTGAGCAGATTCCTTCTATATTGTATTTTGAATTAACTCCTTATCAGATATATAATTCACCAATGTTTTCTTCCAATCTGTAGGCTGCCTTTTTATTTTGTTGATTATGTCCTTTGCTGCACAGAAGCTTTTTAGTTTGATGTAATCTCACTTATTTATTTGTGCTATTGTTGTTTGTTCTTTGGTATCATATCCAAAAAATAATTGCCAAGACTGACGCCTAAGAGCTTTGCCTCTATGTATTCTTATAGAAGTTTTATGGTTTCAGGTCTTATGTTTTGGTCTTTACTCCATTTTCAGTTGATTTTTATATATTGTGTACAATACAGGTCCAATTTCATTCTTTTGCATGTAAATATCTAGTTCCCCAGCATCATTTGTTGAAGATACAATCCTTTCCCCATGGTATCTTCTTGGTGCCTTTGTCAAAGATTAGTTGACTGGATATGTGTGAGCTTATTTCTGGGCTCTCTATTCTGTTCCACTGGTCAATGTGTCTGTTTTTGGGTTAGCACCACACCGTTTTGATTATTATAGATTTGTACTCAATTTTGAGATTAGATTAGCTTGATGTCTCTAACTTTGTTCATTTTCTCGAGAGTGCTTTGGCTAATCAGGGTCTTTTGCGGTTCCAAATGAACTTTAGGATAGATTTATTGTTGTTGCTGTGAAAAATATCATTGAAATTTTGATAGGGATTGAATGGAATCTGAATAATATTTTGGTTAGTATGGGCATTTTTAACAATATTAATTTTTCCAACCCATGAATACAGGATAACCTCCTTGGTTAAATTTATTCCTAGTTTTTGTACATATTGTGAAAGAGATTGTTTTCTTAATTTTGTTTTCAATGGCATGTTCTTAATGTACAGAAACACTAGTAATTTTTGTATGTTGATTTTGATTGTGCAACTTTATCGAATTCATGTGTTCTAATAAATTTTTGATGAAGTCTATAAGGTTTCCTATAGATAAGATTGTGTTATCTGCAAACAGGAACAATTTAACTGCTTTTTTTTCCAATTTAGATGCCTTTTATTTCTTTATTTTGTCTAATTTCTCTGGCTAGGACTTTTGGTACTGTGTTGAATAGAAATGGTGAGAGTGGGCATCCTTGTCTTATTCCTGATCTTAGGCAAAAAACTTTCAACTTTTTTCCATTCAGTATGTTTAGCTGTGGGTTTGTCATATACGGCCTTTATTATGCTGAGATATATTCCTTCTATATCTAATTTGTTGACATTTTCCCTCTTATTTTTAATTAACATGTAATAATCATACACATTTATGAGATACAGAGTATTCTGATACATGCACATAATATATAATGATTAAATCAGGATAATTAGCATATCTACCACTTAAAACATTTATCATTTCTATTTGTTGTAAACATTCTGAATCTTGTCTTATAGCTTTTTTGAAAATATACACTAAATTATTGTTAACCATATCCACTCTACAGTGCTAAAGAACCCTAAAACTTATTCCTCCCATCTAGCTGTAATTTTGCATCCCTTAACCAACCTCTTTCTATTTTTCCCTTTCCCTACCCTTTCCAGTCTCTAGTAACCATAATTCTACTCTCTAATCCTATGAAATTGATGTTTTAATTCCTATATGACTGAGAACATGCAATATTGATCTTTCTGTGCCTAACTTATTTCACCTAATGTAACATCCCCCAAGCTCATCCATGTTGCTGTGAATAATAGGATTTCATTTGTTTTATGGCTAAATAATATTCCACCCTGTTTATATACCCCTTTTCTTTATCCATTTGTCTGTCGATAGACACTTAAGTTGATTCCATATTTGGCTATTGTGAATACAGCTGCAATGAATATAGGGTTACAGATACCTCTTCAATATACTGATTTATCCTTTAGATAAATATCTAGTAGTGACATTGATGGATGGTATAACAGTTGTTGAATTTTATTTTTCAACTTTCTAATTTTTAAATAACTTTAGACACTTATCAAAACCAGAAATATATCATTGATGTAATTCTATTAATGAAACATTCAACTTTATTTGAATTGTGCCAGATTTTCTATTAATCTCCCCTTTAGAATTCTACTTAGGTTCAACATTGCATTCAGTTATTTCTCCTTTAGTCTCTTTCAATTTGTTTTTTTTTATTCAAGAGGATAGTTTTTAAATGTATATTTATTATCATAATTTCTAAGTTTTGTTTTCAATTACTCTAGTTTTTTATTCTTGCATTTATATTTCTGCAGTATTTGTTTTCTGTTATTTTAATATGGCCTTTTAATATTTACAGTTGTCCTCTAGATATTTGAAAGAAATTTGTCTTATTTGCAGTTCTATTAGGGGTTAAATTTGGTTAAAATTATCTCCCTGATAGTTCTCTAATTAGCCATATTACATAAAAACTTTTCTTACTGTTCATCCATTTATTAAGGTATTTCATCACCCTGCTCCAAGTTTTTATGGGTATGATCTGGGGGTTTTAATACAAGTTATTTTATTCATTTATTATTTTATGATGTAATTTATGCTTTGTATTTACTTTGTTTTCAGTTTTGCTCCCTGTTGCTTATGTGTTTTAAAACCTAGAGACTGTCAAACAGAAAGTTTTCAAAAATTAATTGTTGATTTAAATTATCATATTTTCACCAGTTTTCTGGACCTGAATCTTTCAAAATTTGTTTTGAAACTTATCCATTAATCTTTCCCTGTCATAGTTTCTCCAATTTGATTTTTTTCCTTCCAGCTCATTGGCATTAAGACTTTTAAAGATATGTTGAAATAATCAAATATTTCAGGCAATATTACATATTTATAAGCACTTTCTATTGTGCTAGCATCTGAAATATAATTTGGCTAAGTTTAAAATTATTCCATCATCAATACCTACCCCTCCCAAAAATATTCTTTACATTGTTTCTATATCTCTCACAACTTGTGTTGCAGAGCAGAAGTCAAATGTTTTTAATCCTTTTCTAATGTTCTAGATGAATGTAGAATGATTTCAATTTTATAATTCAAGCATTTTACCTGACTAATTTTAGATGTGAGTTTTCTTTTCAGTAATTTTTCTATTGCTTGGTTGCTCCTTTCACACTTCACACATCTTTACTCAACTGAGAAATTTTTTCAATTCTATTTTTGAATAATTTTGTGATCTTGCCATACAAATGTCTTGTTCATAACTCCGAGTTCCTACAGGTTAGACTTCTGTTCTCTGTTTATCATACCTGTTATTTTCTGTCATTGGTTCTTTTTGTCATTTTTCTTGTATATTCTGCAAGAATCTACCAGTTTGACCTGCATGTCATTCATTCACTTTTTTATTTGTTTGTTTCTGTATATTCTAACTCATATGTGAGGGCTAAAAAAGTTTATCTCAAGGTGGTAGAGAATAGAATGGTGGTTACCAGAGGCTAAGAAGGGTAGGGGAGAAAATGGCATGAAGAGAGGTTGGTTAATGGGTACAAAGATACAGTTAGGTAGGTACAGTTCTAGTGTTCAATAGCACAGTAAGGTGACTACTATTAATAAGATGCTGTTGTATATTTTAAAAATAGCTAGAAGAGAAGATTTTGAATGTTTCTAACACAAACAAATGTTAAATGTTTGAGGTGATGAATATCTCAATTACCCTGATTTGATCATTAGACATTGTAGGCACGTATCATTCACTTTTAATTGAATCAATTTGATTCTCTATTAAATCAAAATCAAGTATAGAAGAAAGTTTCTGTGTTTTTAGTTTTGAATATCTTTCTTGATATTATTTAGCTCCTTTTGTATTTCATACTGATATTTCCCTTTGGAACATGGTCTGCTTACCACGTGTTGGCAATAGCAGTAATAGTTTACAGCATGCTAAATATACACTGAGGATGCTGACTATCCATTGAGGACATTATATCCATTACCTTATGCAATTGTCATTATAAGTGTAAAATGTAGGTTTTGTAATTGTCCACATTTTACACATTAGGTATCTGAGTCACTGTGTAACTTAACTTGTTCAGAGAAACCCAACTCGGAAATGGAGAATCAAGAGAGACTGATTCAGGCCAATGTCAGTATCTGATTTCAGCATAGCAATACTGAGTTTTCAAAGTATCTATTAATTTACCTGACATTTATAGTTAATCCTTAGACTGAAATGTCTGTGTCTTCTGAATCATGAATCACATTCATTTTCCTGTAGTATTATATAAATACCTGTGTAGTGTTTTAAAAGTTAATACTTCAATCGCGTCAATTTTTTTAGACTTAATATTTGCAACACAAAGGAGACAGACTCTACCATTAGCTAAATTCCCTGTCTGGTGGTTCACAATGCACACACCATGTGTCTAGAACTAGAGAACAAACTGACATACACAGCACCTAACATGTGACCATTTCTGCTTCATGGAATTGAGTGACCACCTTCTTCCCTCCTGTTTGCTTCTCCGACACTCTGATCCAATGAAAAATATGACAAACTATGCTCTTCCATATACACTACTTCCAGAGTTCTTTTCTCTGTCTTTACCTACAGTATTTACTTTATAGGAGCCCCACATCTCAGGATAAATGTCACCATGCCAAAATTCCTCCTACTTTATATCTTGTTTTGTTTTTTTGTTTGTTTGTTTGTTTTTTTAGATTTGCTGTTGCACAATGAATATAGAAAAGAGGAGCAAGGCACAAATGAGAGAAGGAAAAGAAGGAATGATATTGTTGCTAACTAGAAAAATCCATTCCTTTGTAATGGAATGAGAGTTTTTTGTTTGCTTGCTTTTTGTTTTTTTTTTTATTATACTTTAAGTTTTAGGGTACATGTGCACAACGTGCAGGTTTGTTACATATGTATACATGTGCCATTTTGGTGTGCTGCACCCATTAACTCATCATTTAACATCAGGTATATCTCCTAATGCTATCCCTCCCCTCTCCCCCCACCCCACAACAGGCCCTGGTGTGTGATGTTCCCCTTCCTGTGTCCATGTGTTCTCATTGCTCAATTCCCACCTATGAGTGAGAACATGTGGTGTTTGGTTTTTTTGTCCTTGAGATAGTTTGCTGAGAATGATGGTTTCCAGCTTCATTCATGTCCCTACAAAGGACATGAACTCATCATTTTTTATGGCTGCATAGTATTCCATGGTGTATATGTGCCACATTTTCTTAATCCAGTCTATCATTGTTGGACATTTGGCTTAGTTCCAAGTCTTTGCTATTGTGAATAGTGCCGCAATAAACATACGTGTGCATGTGTCTTTATAGCAGCATGTTTTATAATCCTTTGGGTATATACCCAGTAATGGGGTGGCTGGGTCAAATGGCATTTCTAGTTCTAGATCCCTGAGGAATCACCACACTGACTTCCACAATGGTTGAACTAGTTTACAATCCCACCAACAGTGTAAAAGTGTTCCTATTTCTCCACATCCTCTCCAGCATAAAAGTCAGCATCTGACTTTTTAATGATCGCCATTCTAACTGGTGTGAGATGGAATGAAAGTTTTTTAGTTTTCTGATTCATAACAACTGATGAAGACTCTCTCCTTTAACAAAACTTGAGTCAGGCTCCTGTGAGTTCCTTATGACTAGACCCAACCTTGGGTTACCCTCTCTATCCTTGTAGAATCAAGTATGAGCAAGAATCCTGCTAAGGTAGTTTGGTGAAAATTCCCCATCCTCGATATCTGACCACCCTCAATAGCTGATCACCCTGGCCTACCTTCGGCAATAATTCTGTCAAGTTGGTGTAGCCAGGAACTCCCTTATCCTTGATATTTCCCGTTATTCATTTTCCATCCACTGATTCTGACCCGGCTTGTTGGCTATAAATCCCCATTTGCCTTTGTTGGAATCAGAGTTGAGCCCATTCTCTCTCCCCCATTGAAAAATTCCATTGCAGTTTTCCTATCACTACGGTCCCCTTTAATAAAGTCTGTTTTACTGTATTTAACAAGTGTTGTAAATGTTTTTTTCTTAAACACAACCTTAAACTCTAAACAAAGAGGAGTCTTGCAGTATATTTACTATATTTCATGAGTTGATAATTTAATATCAAGTGATTTTTTTTCCTTTGGCATTTTCGACTTAGGTTGATGATCAGACTGTGTTTTTATTGTATAGTCATACACCCCATAATGGACTGCATATACAATGGTGGTCCCATAAGATTATAATGGAGCTGAAAAATTCCTATTGCCTAGTGATGTCTTGATGATCCTGTCCCTGTGTAGGTCTAACAAAAAGTTGAAAGAGGAAAAAAATTAAAATTAGATAAAAGCTTATAGAATAAAAATATAAAGAGAAAAATAGTTTTGTACACCTGTGCAATGTTTGTGTCTTAAGCTAAATATTATTACAAAAGAGTCAAAAGTTAAAAAAATTAAAGTTTAAACAATAACAAAGTAACAATAAGCTAAGGTTAATCTATTATTGAAGAAAGAAAAGTATTTTTTATAAATTTAGTGTAGCATAAGTGACAAAGTTTATAAAGTCTACCGTAGCATACAGTAATGTCCTAGGCCTTCATATTCAGCCACCGCTCACTCACTGGCTCTTCCAGAGCAACTTCCAGTCCTGCAAGCTCCATTCATGCTATGTACCCTATATAGGTATACTACTCTATCTTTTATGCTGCGTCTTTTAATGTACCTTTTCTATGTTTAGATATACAAGTACTTACCATTGTATTACAATTGCCTACAGTATTTAGTTCACTAACATGCTGTACAGTTTTATATAGGAGCAATAGGCTGTACCATACAGACTAGGTGTGTAGTAAGCTATACCATCTAGAGTTTGTGTAAGTACACTCTGTGATGTTCACACAAGGAAGAAATTGCCTGAGGAGGCAGGTATTTTTCAGAACATACTTTCGTCATAAAGCAATGCATGGCTGTATTACTTTTTTTAAATCAGTTCTATGCCTTCAGACTATCAGAAATGCTGCAGCAGACAGTATAAGCCAGCAAATAGCTAAAAATAAAGTTTTATTCATTTTTTTCTCTTACAAAACATGAATTTAAAAAAATAAAGAAAATGATAGTAACCAGATAACAGTAACTACCATTTATATGTGAGTATATATTTTGAGTACCTTTACATAACTATAAATATATGAAAAACTGGATATGTGAGCGATAATATATATTTAATAAAAATGGGAATATGTACCTTTCTGTTTTCAATAAATTGTATTTTTCTACTGCCAACATCATGTTCAAATATGCTTCCTTACATGGATACTTTAAAAATACACTACATAGAAGTATTCAAACTTTGAGTGATGAGAGGGACATGATTGAACTATTCTAGCTCTGAAGTTAGATAGTAAAAGGAAAATTCATGTCAATTTTATGCTACAAGTTTAAATTAAAGCATTAAAACTATTGTGTGTTGCAGAAACTGAAAAAGAAGCAAGGATGTACCAAATACATAAAATAAAACATATTTTATAAAGATCTCTATATATTTCAAAAATGTTGCACCAAGAAATTATATACATTTGAACTTTAATTGATAAAGATCAATGATAGTGAATTAGGTACTACAGCAATAATTCCAAGATACAAAATGGACCACACTTCCCCTTAAAGATACAGACCTCAATCACACAGGAAGTTTTTCCAAAGTATGAATTCATCAACACCTCCCACGCCGTTTTACTCCATACGCACAAAGTTCTGGTATTTCTTGGTATGGGGTGCTGACAGTGACTTTTCCCCATACTATCCTAAGCCTCTCCCGTCACCATCACCTAGCCTGCCCTGACACAGCATTCATTACTGGGAATGCTAGTAAGGGAAGATATCATCCTCAGGAGTGATGTCACTCAGACAGGTAAGATTTTCTGGATGCTAAGAAGTGATGATGATTCATTTGGACCTTGAGGAAGTCACAGATCACAAGTGAGGCATATACTTGAAAAGGTAATTACAGTGCATTATGCTCAAGGGTTCCATTTGGAATGATGGAGGAAGTGCTCCTCATCCTGCTTTGGAGACAGCAAAAGAGTTCACAGAGAAGTTATCGTTTCAATGTAGTCTTCAGTAAAGTTTGAGAATTTTCCAGCTATACCCAGGGAAAGGAAGAGCACTGTAATATCATAATTGTTGCCCTTTCTCCTTCTGTGAAATGACATGAAATAATGAGGCAAACAGTAAATGTCACCATTCAATCATTGCTACTGTTTATTATAGAGTATTTATTATGTGACAAGCATTGTGCTCAGGACATCACTGTGCTGGTAATCTTATGATTTCCTCTCCTACCACTCTCTACTCTTCATTTTCACCCTATTCTGTGTCCCTGAAGATTCCTTGCCCTTGCACTTCTATTTGAATCTTGTCAATGAGGAGCACAGGTAGGATATTAAAGGAAGAGAGGAGAATGAAGCCAGGGTATTTATCACTCTATTCCCTCCCTGTGGGGTAATTGTGGTCTAACTGGATCTGTCATTCAGAGGTCACAATTCTACCAGCCAGCCCTCTCCATATATCCCTCATCTCGGTTCCAGAAACCACTACCTCACTGCCCAGCACTTTTCTAGCCCCAAGCTTCTGAAATTTTTCTCCTGATTTCCCTTCACCCTACTTACACTTTTGAAAATAGTTCCTTTGTTATATTCTTCTTAAATTACCCAATTTGATGTCATGTAGCATCAGGAACCTGCTCACATTATCTCATGTAACCCTTCCTATAATGCAGCAGTGTAGGTCCTATCATCCCATTTTTTTCCCCCATTTGAGTTAGAATTTCTTTGGAAAGTGTTTCTAAGAACAACTGCTCTTTTTGTCAACTTATGATACATGTCACCAACCAGAAAAAGAAATATTACTATAGCTATCATTATTCAGATTCCAACCATGAGCAATCTCTTTAAATAAAAACTTAATCCTCAAAATGTGCATTTGAGATAAATTATCTTATCCTAGTTTTTGAAAAGACAAAATTGTAACTAGACCCAGGTTCTTCTGCTCACTGCTCAAAAGCCAAACATAAGCAGCAAGGGTTGATGGGAGGAAGTGCAGGTTTAATCAGAGAGCCAGCAAGTGGAAGATGGTAAACTAGCATTGTAAAGGACCACCTTAAATTTTAAATTGTACCATAGCATTTCTAAAGGGAAACTTGGTATGGGAGACACGCAGGAGTGGTGCAAGGTGCAGGGTCTGTGTGTCCATTCTGATGGCTATCCTGAGTAATCACCCATCTCGAGGCCTGGTTGTCATGTTATCTTGACTTTGGCCCATGGTGGTGAACTTAATTGTTTGCCACTCCCCCTAAGTGGGAGGATTCCACAGGGGCTCTGTGCCTGATTTGTTTCTAGATTAGCCTCTGGAATTTCTTAAACAAGAACATAATTGGATAAACATGCATTGCTGAAGGGAGTGCCTAGAGGAGGAAGAATGAAGGAGTGAGAGGGGAGGGAAGGAAGAAAATGAAAGTGAGTGATTAAAATATATTATTAAAACTGAGGTTCCTGGTTATAAAACTGGCTTCAAGAGGTAAAGTAACTTCTTCATAGTTATATACCAACTATGCAGAGGGATTCAAACCCTCTCTCTCAGGATTCAAAATCAGTGTTGTCATCTCCTCCACTAACCAATGAAAATTCCATTATGAAATTGTGAATGGCATTAGGTAAATAAAATTCACTAATAATTTATATTCAATTCATTTATTCACAAAGGATAAGAGAAATTTCATATTTTTTGTATGTTCTTCTCAGCAAATTTTTTACATTTAATATATAGCAACCTAAACCTCTCTCAGAATTTTTTTTCATGGTGTTACCAAAAATTCATGGATCATTTTATTGTATCTAATTTCAGACTGCTGAAAATTTTTATCTCATTTTATCTTAAAAGAAAATATACAAAAAAGTATATAAAATAAATATATAAGTTGAATAAATGATAGCAAAGCCAAAAAAAATTCATGCTACTACCACTCAAGTCAAGAAAAAAATGTTTGTTATCAAAGTTTCTCTAGTCCTTACCAATTGCAATTCATCCCCCAGAGGTAACCATAATTGTTCATTTATACCCATTATTTAATTGCTTTTAAAAAATATTTTTGGCCGGGCGTGGTGGCTCACGCCTGTAATTCCAGCACTTTGGGAGGCCAAGGCGGGTGGATCACGAGGTCAGGAGATCAAGACCATCCTGGCTAACACGGTGAAACCCCGTCTCTACTAAAAATACAAAAAATTAGCCAGGTGTGGTGGTGGGCACCTGTAGTCCCAGCTACTTGGGAGGCTGAGGCAGGAGAATGGCGTGAACCCAGGAGGTGGAGGTTGCAGTGAGCCGTGACCACACCACTGCACTCCAGCCTGGGTGACAGAGCGAGACTCCATCTCAAAAATAAATAAATAAATAAATATTTTTATTGCCTGTGTATGCATCTCTACATGATCTACTTCTGCTTCACTTTGCCTGTTTTTGAAATTTACATAAATGGAATCAAATTGCTTGTACGCTTTCACAACTTTTCTTTGTTTTCTTGATTAATATTATGAATGCAAGATGCATTCATATCATTTAATAGAACAAAATTTTTATTTTCATTGTACAGAATTTCATTTTACAAATATACCACAATACATTGATTAATTTTCCTGTTTATAGATATTTGGGTTTTTTCCTGTTTTTGCCTATTTCAAATAAAACTGCTGTGAACATTCTTGACATGTTTCTTGATGACACATGTACGCATTTCTGGTAGTACATACCTAACAATGGAAATATTAGGTAATCAAGTGTACATATATAAACATTGACAAGCAAATTTCCAAAGTAGAGGTATGAATGTATGCTATATGCCCAGTTCTAGTTGTTTCACATTTTTACCAATCCTGGGAATCTTCAGTTTTTGCTAATATTAGATGTTCTGGTAGGGGTAGGTGTATAATGGTATTCTACTGTGATTTCAGTTTGTATTTCACTGCCTATAAATTCAGTTGGACACCTTTTGTTTCTTAAAATTTAGATTTCCTCTTTGTTGAAGTGCCTCTTCAAGTTTTTTTTAACATTTTTTAAAATTTTTATGGGCTGGCTTTTCATCACTTATCTATAGCAGTTTTATAGATATTCCAGATATTTGTCCTTCGTCAGTAATAATATGTGTAGCAAATATGTGTAATAATATGTGTGACAAATGCTTTTTCTCACTTTGTGGCTTTATCTTTGCAAAAATATATCAAATGTTGTATCGTTAAATTTATCACTCTCTATTCATGGTTAGTGGTTTCAATGTGTCATTTTTTAAAAAATCCTACCACATCCCAATGCTACTAAGGCTTGTAAAAGCCTTTAATGTCTGTGTCTTTCATTGACCTGGAATTACTTTCCATGTATGAAGTGAAATAGGGAATCCAAAATCTAAATATAATTAAAACTTATCCTGTCAGTAAAATAAAATAAAATTTAAAATGTAAACACCATTTAATCACCTTCTAACTCATTTTTTTTTCCATGGGAATTTTAGTCTAACATGTTTTTACTTATTGTTACTGCCAGTGAAACCCGCAAGGGTCTGCGGCAACCTCAATTCTTGCCTCCTCAAAAGATAGAATTTGACTGAAGGGCATAAGGCAGAAGGAGAGACTGAGGCATGTTTTTGAGCAGGAGTGAAAGTTTATTAAAAAGCTTTAGAGCAGGAATGAAAGGAAGGAAAGTATACTTGGAAGAGGGCCAAGTGGCTAACTTGAGAGATCAAGTGCGTGTGGGGTTTTATACGTTGGCATGCTTCTGGGGTCTTGTGTTACTTTTCCTATGATTCTTCCCTTGGGGTGGGCTGTCCACATGCTTAGTGGCCTGCTGGCATTTGGGAGGGGAGCATGCACGATATGTTTACTGGAGCTGTACACATGCTCACTTGAGGTGTTTTTCCCTCACCAGTTCAGTGTTCCTAAAGGAAGGTCATCCACTATTTTGCCTCTTTGTGTGCATGCTTGGAGCCCACTCACTGAACTGAGATCTTATTGGGAAGCTGCTGATAACCAGTTTCCAATTTTTCTATCTACTGAGAGACTGCCTTTCCCTGATCCCAGCTATAACTAATTACTATTTTAGAAACAACTGCCTGACCATCACCTGATGGTTGCCTGACATTCCTGAGTTGAGGGAAGGAAGCCCTCTCCTGCCTTGCTCATTCCTGACTAGCTACCTACTATAACATTCTGATCCCCACTAGACATTAGTTTTATAATTTTGTACAATTTTGGTTCATTTACATTAGCCCCATATTTGTCATTTTCTGTTTTTAATTCCTTTGGCTTTTCAGGCCTCACATTTGTGTTCATTTTTTTTCTACTTGAAATGAATTCTTCAAAATTATCTTTTGTAAGAATCTTTCCTTAGTCTTTGTTTATTGTAGATGTTTGTATTTGACTTTCATTCAGTATATTTTCTCTGGATATAAAATTCTAGGTTGCAGTTATTTTATTTCAGGATTTTAAAGACGGCCTTTCTGTTTTCTGATTTTTGTAGTGACTGTTGAGAAATCAGTCACTAAATATGAAATGGGGGTGTCACCAAACTGTGGCAGGGGCAGAGAGGGTGTTCCACACCAAGCAATTCTCCAATAGTTACGTGTACTATAATTCAATTCAGTTCTAACATTAACCAAAGTTAGCACAGACCCAGACCCCGCAGGTTAAGGGCTTAGTCCCACAGGACTGCCCCACAACAGATGACAATCTCAGGTAATAGGTTTCCAGGCTACCCACACTCTGTCTGACTTGGCTACAAATTAGAGATTCCTTCACTTCCCCCTCAGGTTCCATGTTTTGCTAGAATGACACACACAACTCAGGGAAACACTTTACTTACATTCACCCAATTATTATAAAAGGATACAACTCAGGAACAGCCAGATGGAAGAGATGCATACAACAAGTTATGTGGAGAGGAGCTTGGAGTTTCCATGCCCTCTCCAGGCACACCACCCTCCCAGAAGTTCCACATGTTCAGGAATCCAAAAACTCTTCAAGTCCATCCTTCTGGGTTTGATTTTGTTGTTTTGTTTTGTTTTGCTGAGATAGGGTCTTGCTCTATTGTCCAGGCTGCAGTGCAGTGGCACAATGATAGCTCACTGCATGCTCAATCTTCTGGGCTCAAGCAATTCTCCCAAGTAGCTGGGACCACAGGTGCATACCACCACACCTGGATAATTTTTGTATTTTTTGTAGAGATGGGTTTTTGCCCAGGCTTGTCTCAAACTCTGGGCTCAATCATTAGTACATGTCAGCCTCCCAAATTGCTGAGATTACAGGCATGAGCTACTGTGCCTGAACCCTTTTGGTGTTTTTGGAAGCTTCATTCTATACAAGCACGGTTGATTAAATCATTGGCTATTAGTAAGTAGCTCAATCTCCAGCCCATCTTCCCTCCCTGGAGGTTGGAAAATGGTAGAGAAAATGGTAGAGGAGGTTGGAAAATGGCTGAGGGTTTGAAAGTTCCATCCCTGCTAATTATATGTTTGATCCCCTGGTAATCATTATCAATTCTGAGCTTATCCCAGGGCCCTCAACCATCTGGTCATTTCATTAGCGTACAAAAGACACATCATTTCAGAGATTCCAAAGGTTTTAGGAGTTGTATGCCAGGAAATGGGTTAGGGGAGACCTAAATATATAGTTGTTATTAAAGCACAATATTATAACCTCTAATCTATATGTTTACCTTTGCTTTTTTCTATGATTTACTCTGCGTAATTTGTTATGATCTGCCCTCCAATTTTCAAAACCTTCTATCTGTTGTTGCTATTTATATATATATTTTTTAATTTGGAATATTATGTTTTTTTACTATTTCTTAAGTTTTATTCATGTGAAAACTCTACAAATTATATTGTATAAAAGCTAATGTCCAGGATTTGCAAGTTTTATTCTAGTTATGCAAGATGTTAACATTAGGGGAAGCTGAATAAGAGCTATATGGGAACTCTCTGTATTGTTCTTACAACTTTTCTGTAAGTCTAAAATTGGTTCAAATTACCTTTTTTTTTTTAAAGCAATGTATCATACTAGATAGTAATCCAGCATGTGTGATTAATGTAACTTTAAAAACGATAAAAATATACTGACCCAAAGAAGACAGCAGGTGCTCATTAGAAGTGTGAAATTCTCATTAATAATTCAACTCCATATACAGAAACCATTCCCACAGTAGAAAGAAGGGACCCAAATCAGTTATAGATTTCAAAAAATTCTATAAATCTAAAGCAAATGTCTCAGACCAGAAACTTCTTTTATGTTTTCCTAGAAAATGTAGAACCCAGAAGCTATAGCCCCTGCACTTCCTTCTTTTTATTGTTTTCCTCTACTTCTCTTTCTATTCTTCCTTTTATTAACATTAAGTATAGTTAGATAGAAATTACCATAGCAGATTTTTTTCCTCAAGTAAGTAATACTCAAAGCTTCCAGTATAAAAATATTATCTTGCAAATGTGCTAAATGAAGCATAATTAAATTTGCCATGGAATCATTCCAAAGCAGTGAGGGTGGGCCCTCCCGTCTGTAATGTACCCCCTTCCATCCTCTCTCTTACTTCATTTCCTGTGCTTTTATTTCTTTGAATTGTTGGCTCTGCCTAAATGCAGAACAGAGTAGACTGTAGAAATAGTTCTTGGCCCACTTCAGAAACCAGCATCAATTTAGTTGAAGCATTCTTAATCTGTTTTCTGGATAATGTAGTCCATGAATCTGGAAATCTGTTTCCATCTCCCTACTCTGATTAGAAGCTTTTAGTTAACCCTATCTTTCACCTTCCCTTGCCTGGTTCAGGTCGCTTCAGTCTGCACATTTTCAAGTGCACTAGAGGGATGTGGGAAGTTAAGCAAAAGCCTGGTGTATGACATCATTATCTGATTTTGGAGCTTGAGCAAGCATCACCTACTCATATACAGAACATGCCCAGGTAGGCACACATACAAAGACACACATATACACACAGGGACCAGAGAATGGCTTCTAAGGGGCTAACTTCCTTCCCAGAAGCCTCCATTTCACACTTCAAGTAGCAGCTGTGTCTCCATTGCAAACCAGGGATTCCGGGTCTCTGTTCCTCTCATAAGGAGCACCCACCTGCTCCCGCAGACACCCAGGAGCCAGGGGGAAGTCTGCTTCTCCCGCCTTATTGCCAGTTCAATGAGCCTTCTGAGGGAGAAACAGCTCATTTCTCTCAATCAGTAGCAATGACTTTCAAGAGTCTGATGGCACCAATTGATGAAGTAAGTCAAGAGGGAGAAGCTAATCATGAAGGATGTGCCTTGTGCCGGGTGTGTGTTATTTATAGAAACCTCAGCAGACAAGAATACATTAACATTATTAAGCTAAATCTACCCTGTGATTCTGAGTTCTTGTTACTGACAAATTCTCCCTTCACTGCTTACTATATTATTCTATAACAATCAATGCTATATTTATTTTAATTAAAATTGTGTGCTGAAATAGAGTGTTTCTCTTCTTTTTTTCTCCTCTAAAAAACTGTTGATCTGGATGTCCCTAGCAAGTCATAGAAAGATGAAAAATGTTTTAAAAAAAATAACAGTGGATAGAAACGTCACCTTTTCCTAAGTAAAATGATTATTTTTACATTTAAAATGATATTACTTTGCAAAGGGCTATCATAACAATGTAATCTATTTAACAGCAAAGATACGTATGAAAAGAAGGATACAGACAATTAAGTAGAAACTTAAAGACATTAAGACCCAGAGAGGAAATTTGATAACTCTTAACAATGGGACGCAGAGCCAATCCTATTTCCAGTCTAGGGTGCTGTTCTTGTCATGAAAATTTGCAAATTAGTTTTGTCATTTCGGTTCTCATTTCTCAAAATATAAAACCTGCAACACAAAAAGTTCTCAGTACAATCAAATATCCAGTCAGTGTTTAAATTTCCATAATTGCCTAATTAATTAATTAGAACAGTTTGCTTTTGCTTGTCTGAATCATGGCATGCATTGCGATTGGTTATTTCCAAAGTATTTTAAATCTGTAGTTTCTTTCTCCACC
Organism: Pan troglodytes; assembly: GCF_028858775.2. Taxonomy (NCBI): domain Eukaryota; kingdom Metazoa; phylum Chordata; class Mammalia; order Primates; family Hominidae; genus Pan; species Pan troglodytes. The sequence goes on from NC_086015.1 coordinate 40,036,907, forward strand.
TTTTTCTCTTTCTTTTCTATCAATGCATTTATTGAGGAAGCCAGCTTGATGCCCTTTGGAATACACCACAGTAGGGACTTTGCTAGTTGCGCCCCTGTAGTGTCATGTAATATTTTATTTGAAAATTAGTGTTTAGATTTAGAATTTTCATCAGAAATGAGTTTGATTTGTTTTGGCAAAACTTCTTTATTGGTCATGTGTATTTTCATTAGGAAATGTTAGCACTTTTGTTCTAGGAATCCTTGCTCATTATGGATTGCTAAATGTTGATATTCTCATTCTATTATTCTCTCTTCATGCATTAGCTGGATCCCATCTTTAAGAACTTTCCTTTATAAACTCTTTGACTACCCAGATGCATAGTTTAAAAAGAAGAGGCAAAACTCATGTTGATTCTTTCTCTTTATTTATGAATTTTTCACATAATGTTTCCTAGCATCTTCTAAAATTAGCTAATGATATTTTACTTTTGAAATATCATTATGAATTCAGGGATTTAAAAGTGTTTGGTGAGTTTCAAACAATTGCATTCGTGGTTCTTATTCCTCACCTTTGATCAGTGATTCTCATCATTGTGATTTCTATTTATAGATTTATATAAAATTATTTATAAAGTTTATATATAATTTTAATTAAAAGTAATAATTGCACATATTTATGGAGTACTGTGTGATGTTTCCAGTGTGTAATGTTTACATTGTGTAATGATCTAATCAAGGTAATTAACATATTTACCATCTAAAACATTTATTTCTTTGTGGTCAGAACATTCAAAATCTTCTCTTCTAGCTATGTTGAAATATACATTATCGTTAACTATATCACAATTCTGTGCAAAGAAGACTAGAACTTATTCCTCTGATCTAACTGACAGAGTACTCATTTACAAACCCCTTCTCATCTTCTCTACTTTCCCTAGTCTCTGGTAACCATGATTCTACTCGACTTCTATGAGATCCACCTTTTTTAGATCCCATATGTGAGTGAGATCATGTAGTATTTGACCTTCTGTGCCTGGCTTCTTTCACTTAAAATAATGTCCTCTTAGTTCATCCATGTTGTTGCAAATGACAGGATTTCATTCTTTGTTATGGCTGAATAGTATTCCATTGTGTATATGTACCACATTTTTATTTCATTTGTTCATTGATGGATACTTAGATTGATTCCACATTTTGAAAGTTGAAATAGACATGGGAGGACAGACATCTTTTCAACATACTCATTTCATTTCTTTTGGGTATATACCCAATAATAGGATTGCTGGATAATACGGCAGTTCTATTTTTAATTTTTTGAGGAACCCTCATATTGTTCACCCTAATGGTTGTACTAATTTACATTCTCATCAACAGTGTACAAGAGTTCCCCTTTCTCCACATCCTGGCCAGCATTTGTTATTTTTTGTCTTTTTGGCAATAGCCATTCTAATTGGGATGTGATCATATCTCATTGTGGTTTTGACATTCCAGCATCATTAATTGAAGAAAGTATCCTTTCCCCAATGTGTGTTCTTGGTGTCTTTGTTGAAAATCAGTTAACTGTAGATGTATGGTTTATTTCTAAGTTCATTATTTAGTTTCATTAATCCGTGTCTGTTTTCATGACAACACCATGCTGTTTTAGTTATTATAACTTAGTAGTATATTTTGAAGTCAAATAATGTGATGCCTCCAGCATTGTTCTGTGTACTCCAGATTGCTTTGGCTATTTAGGAATTTTTTGTGTTTCCACAGACATTTTGGAATTGTCTTTTTTTCTATTTTTGTGAAGAATGTCATTGATATACTGAAAAAAAAATTGCATTGAATCTATAGATTGCATTGGGGAGTATGGATATTTTATTAATATTAAATCTTTCCATTCATGCCCATGGGATATCTTTCCATTTATTTGTGTCCTCTTCAGTTTCTTCCATTAGTGTTTTATAGTTTTTATTGTAGAGATCTTTCACCTCCTTGGTAAAATTTATCTCTTTTCTTTTAGCTGGTATAAATGGAATTGTCTTCTTGATTTCTTTTTCAGATCATTCACTATTAGAATATAAAACACTACTGACTTTTTTATGTTGATTTGTATGCTACATCTTTATTCAATTTGTTTATCAAATTCAAACTTGATAAAAACAACTTTTTGGTGGCATCTTTAGGGTTTTTTTATATATAAGATTATGCTATTTGCAAACAGGGACAATTCAACCTCCTCCTTTTCAATTTAGATACTCCTTATTTCTTTCTCTTGCCCAATTTCTCTAGCTAGAACTTCCAGTACTATGTTTAATGCAAGTGGTAAATGTGGGCATCCTTGTCCTGACCCAGGTCTTAAATGAAAAGTTTTCAATTTTTCCCTGTTCATTATGATGTTAGCTGTGGGTTTATCTTGTATGACATTTAATACATAAACTAAAAATAAAATGTCAGGCCCCTCAGCCAACTGAATGGACCTTCTTTTGGCCACGGGGACCCCAGAGAAGCTTTAAAAAGTGAGTTTCTGGTCATGATGAGATAGGAGGTTGGACAGGCCTTGTTATACTCATACCCTTTTATGGTTTAGACAAAAACTGGTCAGTATTAATGTTAAAATAGAGATTATAAGACTGACTGGAATGGACTATTTATGGTAAGAAGATAACAAACTGTAAAAACACTTAATGCCATGCCAGGCAAGGGTTAATTCATGCAGCCTTACACTTGAAGAACAAACTACGTTCTAACTGCCACAAGGATTTTCTTTTTCTTTAGCAGCTAAATAAGCACTGGCCTCAAGATAAGCAATATTTAAACAATTTCCAGCTCAATTTCAGTTGCTAACTGACCCTCGGATTCCACAGGCCACAACTACAGCTTTGATTGGATAAGAGACTGATTTCAGTAATTTTCTGTTGATAAGAAGACCACTGACCATGGACTAGTTCTGTCTGGTTTACAGAGGCTGTGCATTTGAATATCTTCATGTCCCTGCTTCACCTTTTGAGGTATAGGGCCTAAATTTAGTACATCTAAATGTTAAGTCTCCACTCCTAGGTGAAAATGGGTCATATGTTGTAACATGCACATTTGTCTAGTACATGTTTTAGAACTATCTTCATGAATAATCATAGCTTATCCTGTTACCTATTGAATATGTATACGTAACCAACCATTCAAGCATAAATTTCTGCCTCAGCTTTCCTCCTTTGAAGTGCTTATCTCATGTATTTGCCTAAGGCTATGCTTCCCATCCTACAGAATGGCCACCTTGCAAGCTGTAACCTTTGATATGAAATAAAGTCTCCTCTCCATATAAGACCTTGTTATTTTTCAGTTAACATTATGTTGAGGTGTGTTTCATCTATACCTAATTTGCTAAGAGTTTTATTATGAAGGCATGTTGAATTCTATCAAATATTTTTCCATTTCTATTGAAATGATCATGTTGTTTTGACCTTAATTTTTTCAATGTGATGTATCATGTTTATTGATTTGTGTATAGTGAACCATCCTTGAATTCCTGGGATGAATCCCATGTGATCATGGTGATTTTTTTTAAATGTGTTGTTGAATTTTATTTGATAGTATTTTGTTGAGGATCTTTGCATCTGTGTTCATCAAGGATATTGATTGGCATGTGGTTTTCCTTTCTTGTCATGTCCTTGTCTGCTTTCACCGTCAGGGTAATGCTGGCCTAAAAGAATGAGTTTGGAAGAAATTTCTTGCTAGAAGTTGTGTATTTGTTCCCTCCAAATCTCATGTTAAAACTTAATTCCCAATGTGGCAACACCGAGAGGTGGGCCTTTAAGAGTAGACTGGGTAATGAGGGCTCTCCCCTCATGAAGGGATTAATCCAATAATGGATTAATGGATTAATGAGTTAATGGATAAGTGGGTTACTCTGGGAGTAAGACTTTATGAGAAGAAAAAGAGAATCCTGAGCCAGCAATTCAGTCCCCTCACCATGTGATACTCTGCACCTCCTCTGGACTTTACAGAGGGTCTCCACCAGCAAAAAGGCCCTCACCAGATGAAGCCTTTGACCTTGTACTTCTCAGCCTCCAAAAATGTAAGAAAGAAATTTATTGGGCAAGGCACAGTGGCTCACCCCTGTAATCCTAGCACTTTGGGAGGCTGAGGTGGGCAGATCACCTGATGTCAGGAGTTTGAGACCAGCCCGGCCAACATGGGGAAACCCCATCTCTACTAAAAATACAAAAATTAGCCAGGCATGGTTGCATGTGCCTGTAATCCCAGCTACTCAGAAGGCTGAGGCAGGACAATCACTTGAACCTGGGAGGTGGATATTGCAATGAGCTGAGATCACACCACAGCACACCACCCTGGGTGACAGTGAGAGTCCGTCTCAAAAAAAAAAAAAAAAAGAGAAAAGAAAAAAAAATATCTTTATAAATTACCCAGTTTCAGGCATTTTGTTGAAAGTAACAGAAAATGGACTAAGACATCCTTCCTCTTTATTTTTCTGGAAGAGGTTGGAAAAATTGGTATTAGTTCTTTAGGTGTTTGGTGGAATTCAGCAATGAAGCCATCGGTCTCTGGGATTTTTGCCTTTTTTTTTTTTTGATGGGAGTTTTTATTACTGATTCAAACTTGTTTCTCATTATTGGTCTGTTTAGGTTTTCTATTTCTTCATGATGCAATTTTGGTAGGCTGTAGGTGTTCGGGAATTTTTTCATTTCCTCTAAGTTTTTCCAGTTTTTTGGCATATAATTGTTCAGAGCTGTCCCTTATGATCTTTTGAAGTTGTTTGGTATCATTTGTAACATTTTTCTTTCTATTTCTGATTCTATTAATTTGCATCTTCTCTCTCGCTTTTTTTACTTAGGTCTTGCAAAAGGTTTGTTCTTTTTATCTTCTCAAAAAAAGCCCAAATGTTTATTTCATTATTAATACTGATCTTTTGGAGTTTTGTAAGTCTCTTTGGTTTATTCCTGCTTTGATATTTACTTCTTTTCCTCTACTAATTTTGGTTTAGTTCATTCTCGCTTTTCTAGGTTTTTCTGAGGTGTAACATTAGGTTGTTTATTTAAGATTTTTCTGCTTTATTGATGTAGGAATTTACTAATACGAAATTTCCTTATAGAGCTCTGCTGAATCACATAGGTTTTGGTATGTTGTGTTTCCATTTTTATTTGTCTCAAGAATTTTTTTAAACCTTTTTGATTTCTTCATTTATCCTTCAGTTATTCAGGAGTATGTTGTTTAATATCCATGTATTTGTGTACTTTCCAAAGTTTCTTTTGTTACTGATTTATAGTTTTATTCCATTGTGATCAGAAAAGACACTTGACATGATTTTGATTTTTAAAATTTGATGAGTTTTTTTAATGTCTAAAATATGATCTGTCCTGGAGAATGTTCTATGTGCTGTTGAGAAATATGTGCTTTCTTCAACTATCATACGAAACATTCTGTAAATGTTTTTTAGGTCCATTTGATCTAGAGTACAGTTTAACTTCCCTGTTTGTTGATTTTCCATCTGCATGATGCGTTCATTGCTGAGAGTAAGGTGTTGAAGTCTTCTACTATTATTGTATTGCAGTCTATTTCTCCCTTTAGGTTTATCAATATTTGCTTTATACATTTTGGTGCTCCAATGTTGAGTGCATAAATATATTTACAACTATTATATCCTTTAGTTGTATTGACCCCTTTATTATTATATAATGTATTTTTTGTCTCTTTTTATGGGTTTTGCTTTAAAGTCTATTTTATCTGATATGGATATAGATATTCCTCAATTTCCACTTGCATGGAATATCATTTTCAATCCTTTTACTTTCAGTGTATGTGTGTCTTATAGGGAAAATGGGTCTATTGTAGGCAGCATATAACTAATTCTTGTTTTCTTATCCATCCAGACACTCCATGTATTTTACTTGAAGGATTTAGTCATTTACATTCAGGGTAATTATTAATAAGTAAAGACATATTACTGCTCTTTTGTTCATTGTTTTCTATTTGCTTGTAGATTCATTCCTCCTTTTCTCCACTTTTACTATCTTCCTTCATGGTTGTATGATTTTCTGTAGTAGTATGTTTTCATTCCTTGCTTTTTATTTTTAGTGCATCTATTACAAGTTTCTGTTTTGTGGTTACAATTAGACTTACAAAAAATCTTATAGTTCTAACAGGTTATATTAAACTGATAACAACTAAGTTTGTTTGCTGAAATAACCAAAACAAAAAAAAACTTTACATTTTTACTCTGTATTTTGTCCCATTTTTCATCCCCATGTTTTGAATTTTTGATGTCAAAATTTATGTCTTTTTACATTATGTATTCCTTAACAAGTTATTATTGTTGTTTTTAATAGTTTTGTTTTTAAATTTTATACTATATATAAGTGATTTACATGCCATGATTTTTGAGACCTTTTGAGAGTCTTTGAAAGCTTCCTTTTTATCTACTATGAAAAGATGTTCTGAATGTATCTGTGTATGTCATGCCCCAGAACTGCTTTCAGCTAAGGTTGTCATTGTTTCAGTGCCTAAATCTAAGACATATGTATATGTAAGAAAAAGAAAAGGGATTCAAAGTGATATCTTTATTTACTAATTAGAACTCAATAATTTTCCATTATGTCTTTTTTTCATAATGGCAAACCTCATTTGCAACAAAATAACCTTAATTATTCATTTGTTTTATTCAACAATATGTACATAGCAGTATCAGAGAAGAAATATCAAGTTTACTATTTTTAAAGAAGATTTTTAATTTTTGTGTGTACATAGTAGGTATATATATTATAAGACACACGAGATATTTTAGGACAGGTATGCAACACATAATAATCACATCATGGACAACTGGGTATTCATCCCCTCAAGTACTTTTTCTTTGTATTACAAACAGTCCAATAATACTCTTTTAGTTATTTTAAAATGTACAATTAAATTATAATTGACTATAGTCTCGATGTTGTGCTCTCAGATAATAGGTCTTATTCATTCTCTCTAACTGTTCTTTTTTTTGTACCCAGTAACCATCCTTACCATGACCTCACTTCCCCCACAAGCTTCCCCCAGCCTCTGGTAACCATCCTTCTATTCTCTTACCTCCATGAGTTCAATTGTTTTGATTTTTAGGTCCCACAAATAAGTGAGAACATGCAATGTTTGTCCTTCTGTGCCTCACTTATTTCAGTTAACATAACGACTGCAAGTCCCTTCCATATTGTTGCAAATGACAGAATTTCATTCTTTTTTTATGACTGAATAGTATTTCATTGTGTATAAATACCACATTTTCTTTATCCATTCATCTGGTAATGTACACTTAGGTTACTTCCAATTCTTGGCTATTGTGAACAGTGCTGCAACAAACATGGGTGTGCAGAAACCCTCTTCGATATACTATTTTCCTTCTTTTGGGGCATATACCCAGCAGTGAGATTACTGGATCATATGGTAGCTCTATTTTCAGTTTTTTGAGGAACCTCCAAACTGTCTTCCATAGTGGTTACACTAATTTACATTCCCACTAACAAATTTGTTGAAAATGAGTTCACTGTAGGTGTATGGATTTGTTACTTGGTTCTCTATTCTGTTCCATTGGTCTATGTGTCTGTTTTTATATGAATAATATGCTGTTTTGGTTATTTTACTTCTGTAATAGAATTTGAAGTCAGGTAATATGATTCCTTCAGTTTTGTTCTTTTTTCTCAGGATGGCTTTGGCTATTCTGAGTCTTTTGTGGTTCCATATAAATTTTAGTATAGGATGTTTCTGTTTCTGTGAAGAATGTCACTGGTATTTTGATAGGGATTGAATTGCATGTAGTGATTGCTTGGGTGGTAAGGACATTTTAACAATATTGATTCTTTCAATCCATCAACATGAAATATATTTCCTTTTTTTGTGTCCTCTTCAATTTTTTTCAACAGTATTTGATAGTTTTCATTGTAGAGCTCTTTCACTTCTTTGGTTAATTCCTAGGTATTTAATTTTATTTGTGTCTATTGTAAATGGTAATACATTTTTATTTCTTTTTTCAGATTATTCACTGTTGGCATATAGAAATGCTACTGATTTTTGTATATTGATATTGTGTCCTGAAACTTTACTGAATTTGTTTATGAGTTCTAATAGTTTTCTGGTGGAGTCTTTAGGTTTTTACAAACAGGAGCTCATATCGTCTGAAAACAAGGACAATTTGACTTCTTTCTTTTTAATTTGAATGCCCTTTATTTCCTTCTCTTATCTGATTGCTGTAGCTAGGACTTCCAGTACTGTGTTGAATAACAGTGGTGAAAGTGGGCATCCTTGTCGTGTTACAGATCAAAGACGAAAGGCTTTCAGTTTTGCTCCATTCTATATGACACTAGCTGTGAAACCGTCATATGTGGTTTTTATTATGTTGAGGTATGTTCCTTCTATACCCAGTTTTTTGAGGATTTTTATCAAGAAGGGATGTCGGACTTTACAAATGCATTTTTAGCATCAATTGAAATGTTCATATGCTTTTTGTACTTTATTCTGTTGATATGATGTATCACAGTGATTGGTTTCCATATGTTGCACCATAACTATACTTGCCTCACTGGAATAAATCCCACTTGGTCATGATTAATAATCTTTAATGTATTCTTGAATTTTGTTTCCCAGTATTTTGTTGAGGGCTTTTCCATGAATACTCATCAGAGATACCGGTCTGTAGTTTTCTTTATTTTCTGTATCTCTGTCTGGTTTTGGTATCAGGGTAATAGTGGTCTTTAGAGTGAGTTCAGAAGTGTTCCATCCTCTATTTTTTGGAACAGTTTGAGTGGGATTGGTATTAGTTCTTTAAATGTTTGGTAGAATTCAGCAGTGAAGCCATGGGTCTTGGACTTTTCTTTACTGGGAGACTTTTTATTATGGCTTCGATCTCATTATGTGCTATTGGTCTGTTCATTGGGTCTTGTTTTTTCATCCATTCAGCCACTCTCTGTCTTTTGACCAGAGAATTTAATCTATTTGCCTTCAATGTTACTGTACATAACATTTTGTTGTTTTCTGATTGTTTTTGTGGTCTTTTATTTATTTCTTCCTTTCTTCTTTTTAGTGAAGGTGATTTCTCTGGTGGTATGCTTTAATTTCTTCATTTTTATTTTTTGTGTACCCACTGTGTGTTTTATTTTAAACTGATGACAACTTAACACTGATGGCATAAACACACATGCAAAATGAAAACTAATGAAAACTCTACAATTTGACTTTGTTCTCCTGTTGTTTAACTTCCGGTTGTTTCTCATTATGTCTTCTTTTACTGTCTATGTCTTTAAAAGTTGTTATAGTTATAATTTTTCTTTGGTTTATAATTTATTATTCCTCTTAAGTCAAGAGTTCTTGACACACCATAATTGCAGTGCTGTAATATTCTGTGTTTTTCGTGTGCTTACTATTAGCAGTGAATTGTATACCTTTATATGACTTCTTCCTGCTCATTAACACTTTTTCTCTCAGATTGAGGAACTCCCTTTAGCATTTCTTGTAGGACAAGTCTAGTGTTGATGAAATCTCCCAACTTTGCTTTATCTGGGCAGATCTTTATTTCTCCTTCATGCTTAAAGTGTATTTTCATCAAATATACTATTCTTGGGTAAAAGATTTTTTCCTTCATAAGTTAAACATGTCATGCCACTCTCTCCTGACTTGTAAAGTTTCCACTGAAAAGTGTGCTGCCAGATTAATTAGAGTTCCATTGTATGTTATGTGTTTCTTTTGTGCTTGCTGCTTTTAGGATCCTTTCTTTATCCTTGACATTTGGGAGTTTAATTATTAAATGCCTTGAAGTAGTCTTCTTTGGATTTAATCTGTTTGGTGTTCTATAACCTTGTACTTGAACATTGATATCTTTCTCTAGGTTTAGGAAGTTCTCTGATATTATCCCTTTGAATAAACTTTCTACCCCTATCTCTTTCTCTACCCTCCTTTTCAAGGCCAATAACTCTTAGATTTGCCCTTTTGAGGCTAACAACTTTCACACTAATAATTGATTACCAAAAACAATGCGTTTTAGTTGCAGTTTTATTTTCAGTTGGGTTGAACAAGTCCAGACTATGTCACTGTAGCATAAAAGTTGTTTGGAGGTGAAGATATTTGAGAATGGGCTCCTCTCTTTAACTCCTTTATCTCCCTAAAATCACAGCCTCAGAAAAAAAATGCTCAAAAGATCTCTATCATCATAAATCCCTTTCCAGGAGCAACTAGAGAATATTGATTCTTTCATTGGAGACTAGAAGTCATAGGCTAGAAGTAAACATCACACTTAAAACTTAGACTGTAACAAAACTATCATATCGCCCATCTATTCTCCTAAGGACCCATTTATCTTTTCTACTAAGGACATATTTATCTGTCCTAAAGTCATTTTTTCATAAGTACCCTCTCTCCTCAACCCCCTCCTTTTTTTTCAGATGGAGTCTCACTCTGTCACCCCAGGCTGGAGTGCAGATGTATACGTACACATATACATGTACATATATACATGTACATATATGCATGTACGTATATACATGTACGTATATATGTACGTATATACATGTACGTATATATGTACGTATATACATGTACGTATATATGTACGTATATACATGTACGTATATATGTACGTATATACATGTACGTATATATGTACGTATATACATGTACGTATATATGTACGTATATACATATATGCGTATACATATATATGTACATATATACATATATACGTATATATATGTGTGTATATATATACACACAGATATGTATATACATATATATACTTTAAGTTCTGGGTTACATGTGCAGAATATGCAGGTTTGTTACATAGGTACACACATGCCATGGTAGTTTGCTGCACCCACCAACCCGTCATCTACATTAGGTATTTATCCTAATGCTCTCCCTCCCCTAGCCCCCAACACCCCCAACAGCCCCCGGTGTGTGATGTTCCCCTCCCTGTGTCCATGTGTTCTCATTGTTCAACTCCCACTTATGAGTGAGAACATCTTAGAATAATTTATATAATTGAAGTGTGTGATGCTGATTTTTAAACCAAATCTAAAGAAAATTCAGATAGTATTTAATCAAACACACCCTTGCAAATTAAAAGGAAAAGGTCAACATTAACCAATGGAGAACATCCGGTGTTTGGTTTTCTATTCCTGTGTTAGTTTGCTAATAATGATGGTTTCCAGCTTCATCTATGTCCCTGCAAAGGACATGAACACATCCTTTTCTATGACTGCATGGTATTCCATGGTGTATATGTGCCACATTTTCTTTATCCAGTCTGTCATTGATGGACATTTGGGTTGGTTCCAAGTCTTTGCTATTGTGAATAGTGCCGCAATAAACATACGTGTGCATGTGTCTTTATAGTAGAGAGATTTATAATCTTTTGGGTATATACCCAGTAATGGGATTGCTGGGCCAAATGGTATTTCTGGTTCTAGATCCTTGAGGAATTGCCACAGTGTCTTCCACAATGGTTGAACTAATTAACACTCCCACCAGTGGTGTAAAAGCATTCCTATTTCTCCACATCCTCTCCAGCATCTGTAGTTTCCTGACTTTTTAATGATCATCATTCTAACTGGTGTGAAATGGTATCTCATTGTGGTTTTGGTTTGCATTTCTCTAATGACCAGTGATGATGAGCTTTTTTTTGTTTCTTGGCTGCATAAATGTCTTCTTTTGAGAAGTGTCTCTTCATATCCTTCACCAGCTTTTTGACAGGCTTACTTTTTCTTGTAAATTTGTTTAAGTTCCTTGTAGATTCTGGATATTAGCCCTTTGTCAGATGGATATATTGCAAAAAATTTCTCCCATTATGTAGGTTGCCTGTTAACTCTGATGATAGTTTATTTTGCTGTGCAGAAGCCTTTAGTTTAACTAGATCCCATTTGTCAATTTTGGCTTTTGTTGCCCTTGCTTTTGGTGTTTTAGTCATGAAGTCTTTGCCCATGCCTATGTCCTGAATGGTATTGCCTAGGTTTTCTTCTAGAGTTTTTATGGTTTTAGGTCTTACATTTAAGTCTTTAATCCATCTTGAGCTCAATTTTTGTGTACGATGTAAGGAAGGGGTCCAGTTTCAGTGTTCTGCATATGGCTAGTCAGTTTTCCCAACACCATTTATTAAGTAGGGAGTCCTTTCCCCATTGCTTGTTTTTGTCAGGTTTGTCAAAATCAGATGGTTGTAGACATGTGGCATTATTTCTGAGGCCTCTGTTCTTTTCCATTGGTCTATATATCTGTTTTGGTACAGGTACCATACTGTTTTGTTTACTGTAGCCCTGTAGTATAGTTTGAAGTCAGGTAGCATGAGGCCTCCAGCTTTGTTCTTTTTGCTTAGGATTGTCTTGCCTATATGGACACTTTTTTGGTTCCATATGAAATTTAAAGTAGTTTTTTTCTAATTCTGTGAAGAAAGTCAATGATAGCTTGATGGGAATAGCATGGAATCTATAAATTAGTTTGGACAGTATTGCCAGTTTCATGATATTGATTCTCCCTATCTATGAGCATGGAATGTTTTTCCATTTGTTTGTGTCCTCTCTTATTTCCTTGAGCAGTGATTTGTAAAGATGTCCTTCACATCTCTTGTAAGTTGTATTCCTAGTATTTTATTCTCTTTGTAGCAATTGTGTGTGGGAGTTCACTCATGATTTTGCTGTTTGTCTATTATTGGTGTATAGGAATGCTTGTGATTTTTGCACATTGATTTTGTATCCTGAGACTTTGCTGAAGTTGTTTATTAGCTTAAGGAGATTTTGGGCTGAGATGATGGAGTTTTCTAAGTATGCAATCATGTCATCTGCAAATAGAGAAAATTTGACTTCCTCTCTTCCCATTTGAATACTCTTTATTTTTTTATCTTGCTCCATGAGATCTTCCATTTTTAAGCTCCCACATGAGTGAGAACATGTGGCATCTGTCTCTCTGTGCCTAGTTCATTTCCCTTAATAACTTCTAGTTCCATCTATATTGCTGCAAATGACATGAGTTTATTCTTTTTCATGGCTGAATAGTATCCTACTGTGTATATATACCACGTTTCCTAATCCTTTTGTCCATTGATTAACACTTAGGTTAGTTCTAAATTTTTGCTATTGTGAACAGTGTTGCAATAAACATGTGGGTGCACTATTCCCTTGACATACAGATTTATTTCCCTTTAGATAAAGACAAAATACAGGGATTGTGGGATCATATAGTAGTTCTATTTTTAGTTTTTTGAGAAGTCTCCATGCCATTTTCCACAGTGGTTGTATCAATTTACATTGCCACCAATAATGCATTATTTCCCTTTTCCCCACATCCTTGCCAGAATCTAGTACTTTTTCTCTTTTTAATAATATAATTCTAACTGGAGTAAGATGATTGATATCTCACTGTGCTTTTGATTTGCATTTTTCTGATGCTTCATAATGTTGAACATTTTTTCATGTATCTGTTAGCCATTTGTATGTCTTCTTTTGAGAAATGTCTATTCATGTCCTAAGTACAGTTTTTCAGGAAATGTTTAAAAATTGTTGAGTTGTTTGAATTCCTTGTATATTCTAAAGATTAGTTCCTAGTCAGATGAATAATTTGTAAATATTTTCTCTCATTAAACTGTTTTTCTCTTCAGTCTCTTGATTGTTTCCTTGCTGCACAGAAGGTTTTTGTTTAATATAGCTCCATTTTGTTATGGTTGTCTGTGCTTTTGAGTTCTCAGGTGTGAAATTTTTGCTACACTGCTGTCTTGAAGTGTTTTCCTTATTTTTTTCTAGTAGTTTATAGCTTCAGTTCTTATTTTTAAGTCTTTAGTCCATCTTGAGTTGATTTTTGAATATGTGGAAAGACACGGGTCTAGTTTCATTACTCTGTGTATGGATATCCAACTTGCCCAACACCATTAGTTGAAGAGGGTGTCCTTTTCCCAGTGTATGTTCTCTGTGCCTTTATTGAAAACCCATTGGTAGTAAGTGGTTGGGTTTATTTCTTGGTTCTCTGTTCCTGTTCTATTCGTCTATGTGTCTGTTTTTATACCAATGCCATGCTCTTTTGGTTACAATGGCCTTGTAATATATTTTGAAGTCAGGTACTTTGATGCCTCCTCCAGGTTTGTTCTTTTTGCTCAGGATTGCTTTGGCTATTTGGGCTCTTTATTCATTCCACACAAATGTTAGAATTTTTTCTCTAATTTGGTGAAAAATGGCATTGCTATTTTAAGAGAGATTGCACTGAATCTGTAGCTTGCTTTGGGCAGTATGGTCATTTTAATAATATTAATTCTGATCCATGAGAATGAGGTATTTCTCCATTTATTTGTGTCCTTGTAAATTTCTTTCATCAATGTTTTGTAGTTTATCTCATAGAGATATTTCTTCTGAGTTAAATTTATTCATTGGTATTGTTGTTAGCTACTGTAAATGAAACTGCATTCTTGATTTCTTTCTCAGTCATCTCATTATTGATATATAGAAAAACTGCTGATTTTTATGTGTGGATTTCATATCCCAGAAATTTACTGAATTTATCAGATCTAGGAGATTTTTATGGAATTTTTAGGTTTCTCTAGATATAAGATCATATCATCTGCAGACAGAGATAATCTTACACACTCTTTTCCAATGTGGATGCCTTTTGTATCTTCTTGCCTGATTGTTCTGGCTAGGACTCCCAGATATTTTTGAATAGGCATGGTAAAAGCAGGCATTATTGTCTTGTTCCAGATCTTAGATAAACAGCTTTCAGCTTTTCTCTATTCAGTTGATGCTATCCGTGGACTTAACATGTATGGTGCTTATTATTTTGAGGTAAGTTTCTTCTATTCCTAGTTTGGAGAGTGCTTTTATTATTATACTTTAAGTTCTGGGGTACATAAGCAGAATGTGCAGGTTTGTTACATAGGTATACACGTGCCATGGTGGTTTGCTGCACCTATCAATCCATCATCTACGTTAGATGTTTCTCCTAATGTTATCCCTCCCCCAGTACCCCACCCCCTGTTAGGCCCCAGTGTGTGATATTCCCCTCCCTATGTCCATGAGTTCTTATTGTTTAACTCCCACTTATGAGTGAGAACATGCAGCAATTGGTTTTCTGTTCTTGCGATAGTTTGCTGAGAATGATGGTTTCCAGCATCATCCATGCCCCTGCAAATGACATAAACTCATCCTTTTTATTTTTTAATTTTTTTGTACTTGTTTTTATTTTTATTTTTTTTATTATTATTGTACTTTAAGTTTTCGGGTACATGTGCACAATGTGTAGGTTAGTTACATATGTATACATGTGCCATGCTGGTGTGCTGCACCCATTAACTCATCATTTAGCATTAGGTATATCTCCTAATGCTATCCCTCCCCCCTCCCCCCACCCCACAACAGGCCCCAGTGTGTGATGTTCCCCTTCCTGTGTCCATGTGTTCTCATTGTTCAATTCCCACCTATGAGTGAGAATATGCGGTGTTTGGTTTTTTGTCCTTGCGATAGTTTACTGAGAATGATGATTTCCAGTTTCATCCATGTCCCTATGAAGGACATGAACTCATCATTTTTTATGGCTGTATAGTATTCCATGGTGTATATGTGCCACATTTTCTTAATCCAGTCTATCATTGTTGGACATTTGGGTTGGTTCCAAGTCTTTACTATTGTGAATAGTGCTGCAATAAACATACGTGTGCATGTGTCTTTATAGCACCATGATTTATCGTCCTTTGGGTATATACCCAGTAATAGGATGGCTGGGTCAAATGGTATTTCAAGTTCTAGATCCCTGAGGAATCGCCACACTGACTTCCACAATGGTTGAACTAGTTTACAGTCCCACCAACAGTGTAAAAGTGTTCCTCTTCTCCACATCCTCTCCAGCACCTGTTGTTTCCTGACTTTTTAATGATTGCCATTCTAACTGGTGTGAGATGGTATCTCATTGTGGTTTTGATTTGCATTTCTCTGATGGCCAGTGATGGTGAGCATTTTTTCATGTGTTTTTTGGCTGCATAAATGTCTTCTTTTGAGAAGTGTCTGTTCATGTCCTTTGCCCACTTTTTGATGGGGTTGTTTGTTTTTTCCTTGTAAATTTGTTTGAGTTCATTGTAGAGTCTGGATATTAGCCCCTTGTCAGATGAGTAGGTTGTGAAAATTTACTCCCATTTTGTAGATTGCCTGTTCACTCTGATGGTAGTTTCTTTTGCTGTGCAGAAGCTCTTTAGTTTAATTAGATCCCATTTGTCAATTTTGTCTTTTGTTGCCACTGCTTTTGGTGTTTTGGACATGAAGTCCTTGCCCATGCCTGTGTCCTGAATGGTAATGCCTAGGTTTTCTTCTAGGGTTTTTATGGTTTTAGGTCTTACATTTAAGTCTTTAATCCATCTTGAATTAATTTTTGTATAAGGTGTAAGGAAGGGATCCAGTTTCAGCTTTCTACATATGACTAGCCAGTTTTCCCAGCACCATTTATTAAATAGGGAATCCTTTCCCCATTGCTTGTTTTTCTCAGGTTTGTCAAAGATCAGATAGTTGTAGATATGCGGTGTTATTTCTGAGGGCTGTGTTCTGTTCCATTGATCTATATCTCTGTTTTGGTACCAGTACCATGCTGTTTTGGTTACTGTAGTCTTGTAGTATAGTTTGAAGTCAGGTAGTGTGATGCCTCCAGCTTTGTTCTTTTGGCTTAGGATTGACTTGGCGATGCAGGCTCTTTTTTGGTTCCATATGAACTTTAAAGTAGTATTTTCCAATTCTGTGAAGAAAGTCATTGGTAGCTTGATGGGGATGGCATTCAATCTATAAATTACCTTGGGCAGTATGGCCATTTTCACGATATTGATTCTTCCTATCCATGAGCATGGAATGTTCTTCCATTTCTTTGTACACTCTTTTATTTCATTGAGCAGTGGTTTGTAGTTCTCCTTGAAGAGGTCCTTCACGTCCCTTGTAAGTTGGATTCCTAGGTATTTTATTCTCTTTGAAGCAATTGTGAATGGCAGTTCACTCATGATTTGGCTCTCTGTTTGTCTGTTGTTGGCGTATAAGAATGCTTGTGATTTTTGTACATTGATTTTGTATCCTGAGACTTTGCTGAAGATGCTTATCAGTTTAAGGAGATTTTGGGCTGAGACAATGGGGTTTTCTAGATATACAATCATGTCATCTGCAAACAGGGACAATTTGGCTTCCTCTTTTCCTAATTGAATACCCTTTATTTCCTTCTCCTGCCTAATTGCCCTGGGTAGAACTTCCAACACTATGTTGGATAGGAGCGGTGAGAGAGGGCATCCCTGTCTTGTGCCAGTTTTCAAAGGAAATGCTTCCAGTTTTTGCCCATTCAGTATGATATTGGCTGTGGGTTTGTCATAGATAGCTCTTATTATTTTGAGATACGTCCCATCAATACCTAATTGATTGAGAGTTTTTAGCATGAAGGGTTGTTGCATTTTGTCAAAGGCCTTTTCTGCATCTATTGAGATAATCATGTGGTTTTTGTCTTGGGTTCTGTTTATATGCTGGATTACATTTATTGATTTGCATATATTGAACCAGCCTTGCATCCCAGGGATGAAGCCCACTTGATCATGGTGGATAAGCTTTTTGATGTGCTGCTGGATTCGGTTTGCCAGTATTTTATTGAGGATTTTTGCATCAATGTTCATCAAGGATATTGGTCTAAAATTCTGTTTTTTAGTTGTGTCTCTGCCAGGCTTTGGTATCAGGATGATGCTGGCCTCATAAAATGAGTTAGGGAGGATTCCCTCTTTTTCTATTGATTGGAATAGTTTCAGAAGAAATGGTATCAGTTCCTCCTTGTACCTCTGGTAGAATTCGGCTGTGAATCCATCTGGTCCTGGACTCTTTTTGGTTGGTAAGCTATTGATTATTGCCACAATTTCAGCTCCTGTTATTGGTCTATTCAGAGATTCAACTTCTTCCTGGTTTAGTCTTGGGAGGGTGTGTGTCGAGGAATTTATCCATTTCTTCTGGATTTTCTAGTTTATTTGCACAGAGGTGTTTGTAGTATTCTCTGATGGTAGTTTGTATTTCTGTGGGATCGGTGATGATATCCCCTTTATCATTTTTTACTGCATCTATTTGATTCTTCTCTCTTTTCTTCTTTATTAGTCTTGCTAGCGGTCTATCAATTTTGTTGGTCCTTTCAAAAAACCGGCTCCTGGATTCATTAATTTTTTGAAGGGTTTTGTATCTCTATTTCCTTCAGTTCTGCTCTGATTTTAGTTATTTCTTGCCTTCTGCTAGCTTTTGAATGTGTTTGCTCTTGCTTTTCTAGTTCTTTTAATTGTGATGTTAGGGTGTCAATTTTAGATCTTTCCTGCTTTCTCTTGTGGGCATTTAGTGCTATAAATTTCCCTCTACACACTGCTTTGAATGTGTCCCAGAGATTCTGGTATGTTGGGTCTTTGTTCTCGTTGGTTTCAAAGAACATCTTTATTTCTGCCTTCATATACTTATGTACCCAGTATTCATTCAGGAGCAGGTTGTTCAGTTTCCATGTAGTTGAGCAGTTTTGAGTGAGATTCTTAATCCTGAGTTCTAGTTTGATTGCACTGTGGTCTGAGCGACAGTTTGTTGTAATTTCTGTTATTTTACATTTGCTGAGGAGTGCTTTACTTCCAACTATGTGGTCAGTTTTGGAGTAGGTGTGGTGTGGTGCTGAAAAGAATGTATATTCTGTTGATTTGGGGTGGAGAGTTCTGTAGATGTCTATTAGTTCCGCTTGGTGCAGAACTGAGATCAATTCCTGGGTATCCTTGTTAACTTTCTGTCTCGTTGATCTGTCTAATGTTGACAGTGGGGTATTAAAGTCTCCCATTATTATTGTGTGGGAGTCTAAGTCTCTTTGTAGGTCACTCAGGACTTGCTTTATGAATCTGGGTGCTCCTGTATTGGGTGCATATATATTTAGGATAGTTAGCTCTTCTTGTTGAATTGATCCCTTTACCATTATGTAATGGCCTTCTTTGTCTCTTTTGATCTTTGTTGGTTTAAAGTCTGTTTTATCAGAGACTAGGATTGCAACCCCTGCCTTTTTTTGTTTTCCATTTGCTTGGTAGGTCTTCCTCCATTTATTTTGAGCCTATGTGTGTCTCTGCACGTGAGATGAGTTTCCTGAATACAGCACACTGATGGGTCTTGACTCTTTATCCAATTTGCCAGTCTGTGTCTTTTAATTGGAGCATTTAGTCCTTTTACATTTAAAGTTAATATTCTTATGTGTGAATTTGATCCTGTCATTGTGATGTTAGCTGGTTATTTTGCTCGTTAGTTGATGCAGTTTCTTCCTAGCCTTGATGGTCTTTACAATTTGGCATGATTTTGCAGTGGCTGGTACAGTTTGTTCCTTTCCATGTTTAGTGCTTCCTTCAGGAGCTCTTTTAGGGCAGGCCTGGTGGTGACAAAATCTCTCAGCATTTGCTTGTCTGTAAAGTATTTTATTTCTCCTTCACTTATGAAGCTTAGTTAGGCTGGATATGAAATTCTGGGTTGAAGATTCTTTTCTTTAAGAATGTTGAATATTGGTCCCCACTCTCTTCTGGCTTGTAGAGTTTCTGCCGAGAGATCCGCTGCTAGTCTGATGGGCTTCCCTTTGTGGGTAACCCGCCCTTTCTCTCTGGCTGCCCTTAACATTTTTTCCTTCATTTCAACTTTGGTGAATCTGACAATTATGTGTCTTGGAGTTGCTCTTCTAGAGGAGTATCTTTGTGGCGTTCTCTGTATTTCCTGAATCTGAATGTTGGCCTGCCTTGCTTGATTGGAGAAGTTCTCCTGGATAATATCCTGCAGAGTGTTTTCCAACTTGGTTCCCTTCTCCCCATCACTTTCAGGTACATCAATCAGACGTAGATTTGGTCTTTTCACATAGTCCCATATTTCTTGGAGGCTTTGTTCATTTCTTTTTATTCTTTTTTCTCTAAACTTCCCTTCTCACTTCATTTCATTCATTTCATCTTCCATCACTGATACCCTTTCTTCCAGTTGATCGCATCGGCTCCTGAGGTTTCTGCATTCTTCACGTAGTTCTCAAGCCTTGGCTTTCAGCTCCATCAGCTCCTTTAAGCACTTCTCTGTATTGGTTATTCTAGTTATACATTCGTCTAAATTTTTTTTCAAAGTTTTTAACTTCTTTGCCTTTGGTTTGAATTTCCTCCTGTAGCTCGGAGTAGTTTCATCACCTTAAGCCTTCTTCTCTCAACTCGTCAAAGTCATTCTCCATCCAGCTTTGTTCCATTGCTGGTGAGGAAATGCGTTCCTTTGGAGGAGGAGAGGTGCTCTGATTTTTAGAGTTTCCAGTTTTTCTGCTCTGTTTTTTCCCCATCTTTGTGATTTTATCTACTTTTGGTCTTTGGTGATAGTGATGTACAGATGGGTTTTTGGTGATAGTGATGTACAGATGGGTTTTTGGTGTGGATGTCCTTTCTGTTTGTTAGTTTTCCTTCTAACAGACAGGAGCCTCAGCTGCAGGTCTGTTGGAGTTTGCTAGAGGTCCACTCCAGACCCTGTTTGCCTGGGTATCAGCAGTGGTGGCTGCAGAACAGCGGATTTTCGTGAACCGCGAATGCTGCTGTCTGATCATTTCTCTGGAAGTTTTGTCTCAGAGGAGTACCTGGCTGTGTGAGGTGTCAGTTTTGTGGTGGGAATGTGAAGCCTTGGAGTCTCTCACTAACCTCTTTCCTAAGTCCAGGAACTTATCTTGACTCCCAGCCTTGCCTGGCCAAGCTGGCTACCTAAATTCCTTCTTTTTTGCTTTTGGTGCTTTCTGTTGCTTTTCTTTTCAACCCAGTGCTGTTAGATGTTCTATTCAAAGTGTGAATATCTGCTTGTTATTTTGATTCCTCCCTGTGACAGAGGCACGTACTAGCTGTATCTACTAAGCAATCTTGAACCCCCCTTGATTATAATCTTATGGGACCACCATCATATATGTGGTCTGTCATTGACCTAAACATTATTATGCACTGCATGACAATACTGATGTATGCTACTACATAAATGAAGCTTGAAAATATTATGCTAAATGAAAGAAAACAGTCACAAAATACATATTATATAACTCCATTCATATAATGTGTCCAGAACAGGGAAAACTGTAGAAACAAAAAGTAGATTAGTACTGTGATTAGGTAGATTAGTACTGTGATTAGATAAGGGCTGTGCAGGATGGGGAAAAAAAAGAGGGCTGGGAAGTAGTAGCAATTTTGATTTGATAAAAAATGTACTAAATCTAACTGGTGAGATTACAAACACCTACAAATATACTCAAATCCACTGAGTTGTGTATTTTAAATGGGTGAATTCTATGGTATTTCATTTATATCTCAATAAAGTTGTCACCCCTAAAACAGCATTTTACTGTATTTATAGCTCAGACATTTCAATTAGGTATGTTCCTCAAATTCCAGCGGCTATTTTAATTGAAACTTTTTACATGGTCAGAAAACTCTCACAATGTCTTGCCAGGTGATTAAAACAGCTTGATTTCTTTGCTCATAACAAGCTTCATAGGAGTTTTGTTTAATTAAAAATTACTTTTGGTTAATGGAGTTTTCTCTATTTGTGTTCTTTGGCCACTTATTGAAAGTACTAAATCAGAGAAACTCAGACAACTTTTCACCTTTATCCAATAAGCTCTACATTTGATCATTTTCTCAAGTGTACAAGCAACCACTTTGCTTTTTACCTGAATCTTTAATAATTCCTTCAAAAAATTGAGAAAATGCTTCTTTTATTCAAATATATCATTTATCTCTGGCAGATATGGTTTAGCTGTGTCCCCACCCAAATCTCATCTTGAATTGTAGTTCCCATAATCCCCACATATCATGGGTGGGACCTGGTGGGAGGTAATTGAATCATAGGGGCAGTTACCCCCATGCTGTTCTTCTCATGATAGTGAGTGAGCTCTCACAAGATCTGATGGTTTCATAATGGGCTTTTCCCCCTATTGCTCAGCACTTCTCCTTGCTGCCACCATGTGAAGAAGGACGTGTTTGCTTCCTCTTCTGCCATGATTGTAAGTTTCCTGAGGCCTTTCCAAGCCTGTGGAACTGTGAGTCAATTAAACCTCTTTTCTTTATAAATTACCCAGTCTTGGGTATGTCTTTATTAGCAGTGTGAGAACTGACTAATACAAAGACAGATAAAAAACTGTAACCATGCATTTCAGTATGCTTTTGAACCAGCTACCAAATATATCTTTAGCAACATTCCATGGAATGTATTTACCCTGATTATGTCTCAGGAAAACAAGGAACTTTTTGTCTTTGCTGAGAATACAGTAACAAGTCAATGGGGAAAGAAAGAACTTCATGGTGTTGCAGGCATGAGTAGAAATAGGCAGGCTGGTGATGGGTCAGAAAGAAACATCTAGAGAACTAATCACAGTGGGCTCACAGCCCACTTCTGCAATCTTACCCCCTTACCTTAATATTTCTATTACCCTTACTAGAAAGCATATGCCCCATAACCAAAAGTAGCTATGGTATCTTAGAAAAGCATTTCTCTCCAGATGTCACCAAGATTTTTACCTCCCTCTTAACTCTATTTTTAATCTATTAATATGCCTAGAATGGCTATGGACAGGAATGGATAGCAAGAGATATCCTATGATTATTAATATTTCAGAGAAAGTGCTAGAGACAAGGACATTGAGTATTATGAGAGGAATAAGATGATGCCTCCATTCCACCTCATAATTTCTAGCCACTGCCTTAATTTCTAGTATAGGGAAGTGTGACATTTGAGATAAAATTCAACTTGTTCTGAACACATGCCAACTGTTTATGGAACAATATGTGGACAGAGATATTAACCATCCTTCCACAAGTCAGGACAAGAAAGCTAAATTGTAGAATTGCAGAGTTACATTAGGACAAATGCCTAATTTCTGTTAAGGGTATATAGTATTTAAGTCACTACGCTCCTATCAAGACCAGTTCAAAAAATGTAATGTTTATTAGTAGACCAAAGTATTATATTCCTATTCATCACCTCTCAAATAATTCACAAAAATAAAATAATATTACATAACACTAAATGACAATAACAATTTTATTCTGAAATAATTTGAATTGCAAATATGCTGCAACCTTGGGAATGGATAGGTGAGTAATCTGGTGACACGAAGCATCTGGTTTTTCTTGATTTATAAATCTTCCCCTGGAGTTTTTATACGACTCCATGGAGACACATTATGGAGAACCATGGATGTAGCCTACTTGAAATTTAACACTTGTAAACAGGGTCTTATTCAGAAGGTCACCATCTGCAATTAAACATCATTTTTTTTTCTTCTTTTTTTTTTTTTTAATTATACTTTAAGTTTTAGGGTACATGTGCACATTGTGCAGGTTAGTTACATATGTATACATGTGCCATGCTGGTACGCTGCACCCACTAACTCGTCATCTAGCATTAGGTATATCTCCCAATGCTATCCCTCCCCCCTCCCCCCTCCCCACCACAGTCCCCAGAGTGTGATATTCCCCTTCCTGTGTCCATGTGATCTCATTGTTCAATTCCCACCTATGAGTGAGAATATGCGGTGTTTGGTTTTTTGTTCTTGCGATAGTTTACTGAGAATGATGGTTTCCAATTTCATCCACGTCCCTACAAAGGATATGAACTCATCATTTTTTATGGCTGCATAGTATTCCATGGTGTATATGTGCCACATTTTCTTAATCCAGTCTATCATTGTTGGACATTTGGGTTGGTTCCAAGTCTTTGCTATTGTGAATAATGCCGCAATAAACATACGTGTGCATGTGCCTTTATAGCAGCATGATTTATAGTCACTTGGGTATATACCCAGTAGTGGGATGGCTGGGTCAAATGGTATTTCTAGTTCTAGATCCCTGACGAATCGCCACACTGACTTCCACAATGTTTGAACTAGTTTACAGTCCCACCAACAGTGTAAAAGTGTTCCTATTTCTCCACATCCTCTCCAGCACCTGTTGTTTCCTGACTTTTTAATGATTGCCATTCTAATTGGTGTGAGATGATATCTCATAGTGGTTTTGATTTGCATTTCTCTGATGGCCAGTGATGATGAGCATTTTTTCATGTGTTTTTTGGCTGCATAAATGTCTTCTTTTGAGAAGTGTCTGTTCATGTCCTTTGCCCACTTTTTGATGGGGTTGTTTGTTTTTTTCTTGTAAATTTGTTTGAGTTCACTGTAGATTCTGGATATTAGCCCTTTGTCAGATGAGTAGGTTGCGAAAATTTTCTCCCATGTTGTAGGTTGCCTATTGACTCTGATGGTAGTTTGTTTTGCTGTGCAGAAGCTCTTTAGTTTAATTAGATCCCATTTGTCAATTTTGGCTTTTGTTGCCATTGCTTTTGGTGTTTTAGACATGAAGTCCTTGCCAACGCCTATGTCCTGAATGGTAATGCCTAGGTTTTCTTCTAGTGTTTTTATGGTTTTAGGTCTAACGTTTAAATCTTTAATCCATCTTGAATTGATTTTTGTATAAGGTGTAAGGAAGGGATCCAGTTTCAGCTTTCTACATATGGCTAGCCAGTTTTCCCAGCACCATTTATTAAATAGGGAATCCTTTCCCCATTGCTTGTTTTTCTCAGGTTTGTCAAAGATCAGATAGTTGTAGGTAAGTGGTGTTATTTCTGAGGGCTCTGTTCTGTTCCATTGATCTATATTTCTGTTTTGGTACCAGTACCATGCTGTTTTGGTTACTGTAGTCTTGTAGTACAGTTTGAAGTCAGGTAGTGTGATGCCTCCAGCTTTGTTCTTTTGGCTTAGGATTGACTTGGCGATGCGGGCTCTCTTTTGGTTCCATATGAACTTTAAAGTAGTTTTTTCCAATTCTGTGAAGAAAGTCATTGGTAGCTTGAAGGGGATGGCATTGAATCTGTAAATTACCTTGGGCAGTATGGCCATTTTCACGATATTGATTCTTCCTACCCATGAGCATGGAATGTTCTTCCATTTGTTTGTATCCTCTTTTATTTCATTGAGCAGTGGTTTGTAGTTCTCCTTGAAGAGGTGCTTCACATCCCTTGTAAGTTGGATTCCTAGGTATTTTATTCTCTTTGAAGCAATTGTGAATGGGAGTTCACTCATGATTTGGCTCTCTGTTTGTCTCTTGTTGGTGTATAGGAATGCTTGTGATTTTTGTACATTGATTTTGTATCCTGAGACTTTGCTGAAGTTGCTTATCAGCTTAAGGAGATTTTGGGCTGAGACGATGGGGTTTTCTAGATAAACAATCTTGTCGTCTGCAAACAGGGACAATTTGACTTCCTCTTTTCCTAATTGAATACCCTTTATTTCCTTCTCCTGCCTGATTGCCCTGGCCAGAACTTCCAACACTATGTTGAATAGGAGCGGTGAGAGAGGGCATCCCTGTCTTGTGCCAGTTTTCAAGGGGAATGCTTCCAGTTTTTGCCCATTCAGTATGATATTGGCTGTGGGTTTTTCATAGATAGCTCTTATTATTTTGAAATACGTCCCATCAATACCTAATTGATTGAGAGTTTTTAGCATGAAGGGTTGTTGAATTTTGTCAAAGGCTTTTTCTGCATCTATTGAGATAATCATGTGGTTTTTGTCTTTGGCTCTGTTTATATGCTGGATTACATTTATTGATTTGCATATATTGCACCAGCCTTGCATCCCAGGGATGAAGCCCACTTGATCATGGTGGATAAGCTTTTTGATGTGCTGCTGGATTCGGTTTGCCAGTATTTTATTGAGGATTTTTGCATCAATGTTCATCAAGGATATTGGTCTAAAATTCTCTTTTCTGGTTGTGTCTCTGCCCGGCTTTGGTATCAGAATGATGCTGGCCTCATAAAATGAGTTAGGGAGGATTCCCTCTTTTTCTATTGATTGGAATAGTTTCAGAAGAAATGGTACCAGTTCCTCCTTGTACCTCTGGTAGAATTCGGCTGTGAATCCATCTGGTCCTGGACTCTTTTTGGTTGGTAAACTATTGATTATTGCCACAATTTCAGCTCCTGTTATTGGTCTATTCAGAGATTCAACTTCTTCCTGGTTTAGTCTTGGGAAAGTGTATGTGTCGAGGAATGTATCCATTTCTTCTAGATTTTCTAGTTTATTTGCGTAGAGGTGTTTGTAGTATTCTCTGATGGTAGTTTGTATTTCTGTGGGATCGGTGGTGATATCCCCTTTATCATTTTTTATTGTGTCTATTTGATTCTTCTCTCTTTTTTTCTTTATTAGTCTTGCTAGCGGTCTATCAATTTTGTTGATCCTTTCAAAAAACCAGCTCCTGGATTCATTGATTTTTTGAAGGGTTTTTTGTGTCTCTATTTCCTTCAGTTCTGCTCTGATTTTAGTTATTTCTTGCCTTCTGCTAGCTTTTGAATGTGTTTGCTCTTGCTTTTCTAGTTCTTTTAATTGTGATGTTAGGGTGTCAATTTTGGATCTTTCCTGCTTTCTCTTGTGGGCATTTAGTGCTATAAATTTCCCTCTACACACTGCTTTGAATGCATCCCAGAGATTCTGGTATGTTGTGTCTTTGTTCTCGTTGGTTTCAAAGAACATCTTTATTTCTGCCTTCATTTCGTTATGTACCCAGTAGTCATTCAGGAGCAGGTTGTTCAGTTTCCATGTAGTTGAGCGGCTTTGAGTGAGATTCTTAATCCTGAGTTCTAGTTTGATTGCACTGTGGTCTGAGAGATAGTTTGTTATAATTTCTGTTCTTTTACATTTGCTGAGGAGAGCTTTACTTCCAAGTATGTGGTCAATTTTGGAATAGGTGTGGTGTGGTGCTGAAAAAAATGTATATTCTGTTGATTTGGGGTGGAGAGTTCTGTAGATGTCTATTAGGTCCGCTTGGTGCAGAGCTGAGTTCAATTCCTGGGTATCCTTGTTGACTTTCTGTCTCGTTGATCTGTCTAATGTTGACAGTGGGGTGTTAAAGTCTCCCATTATTAATGTGTGGGAGTCTAAGTCTCTTTGTAGGTCACTCAGGACTTGCTTTATGAATCTGGGTGCTCCTGTATTGGGTGCATATATATTTAGGATAGTTAGCTCCTCTTGTTGAATTGATCCCTTTACCATTATGTAATGGCCTTCTTTGTCTCTTTTGATCTTTGTTGGTTTAAAGTCTGTTTTATCAGAGACTAGGATTGCAACCCCTGCCTTTTTTTGTTTTCCATTTGCTTGGTAGATCTTCCTCCATCCTTTTATTTTGAGCCTATGTGTGTCTCTGCACGTGAGATGGGTTTCCTGAATACAGCACACTGATGGGTCTTGACTCTTTATCCAACTTGCCAGTCTGTGTCTTTTAATTGGAGAATTTAGTCCATTTACATTTAAAGTTAATATTGTTATGTGTGAATTTGATCCTGTCATTATGATGTTAGCTGGTGATTTTGCTCGTTAGTTGATGCAGTTTCTTCCTAGTCTTGGTGGTCTTTACATTTTGGCATGATTTTGCAGCGGCTGGTACCGGTTGTTCCTTTCCATGTTTAGCGCTTCCTTCAGGAGCTCTTTTAGGGGAGGCCTGGTGGTGACAAAATCTCTCAGCATTTGCTTGTCTGTAAAGTATTTTATTTCTCCTTCACTTATGAAGCTTAGTTTGGCTGGCTATGAAATTCTGGGTTGAAAAGTCTTTTCTTTAAGAATGTTGAATATTGGCCCCCACTCTCTTCTGGCTTGTAGGGTTTCTGCCGAGAGATCCGCTGTTAGTCTGATGGGCTTCCCTTTGAGGGTAACCCGACCTTTCTGTCTGGCTGCCGTTAACATTTTTTCCTTCATTTCAACTTTGGTGAATCTGACAATTATGTGTCTTGGAGTTGCTCTTCTAGAGGAGTATCTTTGTGGCGTTCTCTGTATTTCCTGAATCTGAACGTTGGCCTGCCTTGCTAGATTGGGGAAGTTCTCCTGGATAATATCCTGCAGAGTGTTTTCCAACTTGGTTTCATTCTCCGCATCACTTTCAGGTACACCAATCAGACGTAGATTTGGTCTTTTCACATAGTCCCATATTTCTTGGAGGCTTTGCTCATTTCTTTTTATTCTTTTTTCTCTAGACTTCCCTTCTCGCTTCATTTCATTCATTTCATCTTCCATTGCTGATACCCTTTCTTCCAGTTGATCGCATCGGCTCCTGAGGCTTCTGCATTCTTCACGTAGTTCTCGAGCCTTGGTTTTCAGCTCCATCAGCTCCTTTAAGCACTTCTCTGTATTGGTTATTCTAGTTATACATTCTTCTAAATTTTTTTCAAAGTTTTCAACTTCTTTGCCTTTGGTTTGAATGTCCTCCCGTAGCTCAGAGTAATTTGATCGTCTGAAGCCTTCTTCTCTCAGCTCGTCAAAATCATTCTCCATCCAGCTTTGTTCTGTTGCTGGTGAGGAACTGCGTTCCTTTGGAGGAGGAGAGGCGCTCTGCATTTTAGAGTTTCCTGTTTTTCTGTTCTGTTTTTTCCCCATCTTTGTGGTTTTATCTACTTTTGGTCTTTGATGATGGTGATGTACAGATGGGTTTTCGGTGTGGATGTCCTTTCTGTTTGTTAGTTTTCCTTCTAACAGACAGGACCCTCAGCTGCAGGTCTGTTGGAATACCCTGCCGTGTGAGGTGTCAGTGTGCCCCTGCTGGGGGGTGCCTCCCAGTTAGGCTGCTCGGGGGTCAGGGGTCAGGGACCCACTTGAGGAGGCAGTCTGCCCGTTCTCAGATCTCCAGCTGCGTGCTGGGAGAACCACTGCTCTCTTCAAAGCTGTCAGACAGGGACATTTAAGTCTGCAGAGGTTACTGCTGTCTTTTTGTTTGTCTGTGCCCTGCCCCCAGAGGTGGAGCCTACAGAGGCAGGCAGGCCTCCTTGAGCTGTGGTGGGCTCCACCCAGTTGGAGCTTCCTGGCTGCTTTGTTTACCTAATCAAGCCTGGGCAATGGCGGGCGCCCCTCCCCCAACCTCGCTGCCGCCTTGCAGTTTGATCTCAGACTGCTGTGCTAGCAATCATCGAGATTCCGTGGGTGTAGGACCCTTCGAGCCAGGTGTGGGATATAGTCTCGTGGTGCGCCGTTTTTTAAGCCGGTCTGAAAAGCGCAATATTCGGGTGGGAGTGACCCGATTTTCCAGGTGAGTCCGTCACCTCTTTCTTTGACTCGGAAAGGGAACTCCCTGACCGCTTGCGCTTCCCAGGTGAGGCAATGCCTCGCCCTGCTTCGGCTCGCGCCCGGTGCGCGCACCCACTGGCCTGCGCCCACTGTCTGGCACTCCCTAGTGAGATGAACCCGGTACCTCAGATGGAAATGCAGAAATCACCGTCTTCTGCGTCGCTCACGCTGGGAGCTGTAGACCGGAGCTGTTCCTATTCGGCCATCTTGGCTCCTCCCCTTTAAACATCATTTTAAAATCCCAGAGGAAATGAAATTTTAAGTGTGACATTCATTCTTTGGATCATTTCTACAGTTTATTAAATTGCAAGAAATAAACATTCTACTTTTTATTCATTTTTAGTTATTCTGCTTTTTAAAGCTGTGAGTAATATATTAGTTAATGTATTAGTAGTACTTGGTATTTTCTGGACCACAGTTTTCCTTTCTTAACATTTATATTTGGAAATCCTGAATCTGTCTCGTTCTTGCTACACACACAGTGACTGTGAAGGATGGGTCAAAGATAGATACTAAATTCATGGTGCAGACATAATTAATTATCCATATGGTAAAAGATGAAATTATATCTTGGCTCACACCATACATAAAAATAAATTATCTAAATGGCAATACTAAAATCTCTAACTTTTTAAACAAAAATATGTTTAAGAAATCAGGTTAGGATTAAATTCATACAAAAAAGTTTCTTCGGAAAGCAAATATCAACCTGTTCTGATTCTGATCATGATGAATTATTGGATGTATCTGTCCTCCCTCACACTGTAAACAATTATAAAATACACAAAGTGTACAATGCAATTGTTTGAAGACACTGGAGGGCAAAAAGGATAGTACTCTGATCCCTGGAGTACCATAGGAGATGAGTTCCACGTCAGCCTAATTTTCTTTCTGGGGGAATTTTTAAATATCATCACAGGGAAATGAGTTCTAAACAGAGAGCAGTAGTTTCACTAGTGGAGGAAACAAAGATCAGAGTTAGAAGGTAAAATGATGGCTAGAATTTCTGGGACAAGATACTAGATAGGAAGGAGATGTACAGAGAGGGAGCCTCATAGTCTGATAGAAGTTTCCTTGCACTGTTGAGCAAATATTTAACTACACAGTAATCTCCCCTTACTTACAAGGGGTACATTCCATGATCCCCAGTGGATGCCTGAAACCCAGAGAGTACTAAACCCTACATATACTATGCTTTTTCTATGCAAAGATACTTATGGTGAAGTTTCATGTATATATTAGGCACAGTAAGAGATTAACAATAACTAATAATAAAATAAAACAATTATAACAATATTCTGTAATAAAGTATGTGAATGGTCTCTCTCTACACACACACACACACACACACACACATACTCCCTCTCTCTCTCTCAGAATATTTTATTGTACTGCTCTCACCTATTTTCATACTCCAGTAGACCTCAGGTGATTGAAACACAGAAAGTGTTTCAAGGGGTGTCAAGGGGGACTACTGTACATGTGCAAAGCAGTATTCTGTGACGCCTATCAAAGAAGGTGGTGTATGAGTGAAGCAAATATGTTAAAAGACATACAGGACCATAAACTTTGGAGTTACAACCAGATATAGTTTAAAAAACCTAATTGAACACCCTAGGCATTCAGTTAAAGACTCCAAAAGCCCACACATTAGAAGTAGAGGTACCTTGGCCCAAGAATAAAGATAAGGATAAGGAATACTGTAGACTTACTTACTTTATAAAAGCTAAAACCAGACTTTGTCAAGATCATGCTAAGCTACCAGTAAAGTAACCATCTTCCAGAATGAAAGTCAATATTTTTTAAAATGAAAAAAACAAAGTTATATGCTCAACAATATAGCATTGACAATGACAAGCATGCAATCAATAACTATTACACATATGAAAAACTGGATAATGTGGCCCATAGGTAGGGGAGGAAATAGTAAATAGAGAACCTAGAGATGACAAAAAACTGACAGTAGCAAATGATGAGGCTATGGGGCAATAGGAACTCTAATTCATTTGATGGTGCAAATGCAAAATGGTACTGCCACTCTGAAAGATAGTTTGGCAGCTCTTACAAAGCTAAGTAGAGTCTTATTATATGATCCAGCAGTCCCGCTCTTAGATACTTACACAATTGATTTGAAAACTCATGTCAAAACAAAAATCTTTCACATGAATGCTTACAACAGCATTATTTATAATCAAACATTGGAAGCAACCAAGATGTTCTTCAGTGGCTTAACAGCTAAATAAACTAGTACATCTACCAATTGGGTATGAGTAGGCTATTATTCTGCAATAAAAAGAAATGAGCCATGAAACCATGAAAAGACATGGAGGAATCTTAAATAGATATTGCTAACTGAAAGAAGACAATTGAAAAGGCTCCAGCTTGTATGACTCTAATTACATGGCATACTAGCAAACGGTAAAATTATAGAGACAGTAAAATTATAAGTGGTTGCCAGGAATTCAGGAGGAGGTAGGGATTAAAAAGTGAAGCACGGGGAATTATCAGGGCAATAAAATTATTCTATATGATTTTTAAAGTTGCATACAAGACATTATGTATTTGACAAAACCCATAAATCTTTACAATACAAGGAGCAATCCTCAGTGTTTGCAAATTTAAAAAATAATTTAGGAGGTTGGAAGATCTCAGGAAAACATGCAGACTGAAAAAAGAATCTAACTGTATTACAAATATATGTGCCAAACTCTCTGAAGGAGATTGGGAGAAAATGTACTGACCTAAGTAACTTTGGAAATGAGTGGAGTCTGTAAGACTGAAGGCAAAAGGAACTGTACTTAAGCACTATATGTTAGTTGATATGGTTATTTCCCAGGGGTGTACAGGTTAGCAATTCTGATCCTGCTACACATGTATTCCAGAACAGAACAATCAAGTAGATGGATGGCAGAAGGTGGGAGCCAATCTTCTAAATGTTGGAGTTAGAGTTCATGGAAAAGCAAGGATTCACTTGATAATGGATTAGTTTAACGCAAGTGTGAATTCATGTTTAACTTAATATATTGATGTGGATAGTTATTAATTATTTATAGGTATGTGCATAAACACAAGTTAGTATAAACACATTTAGTTTTAGGTTTGTCACTCTATCAGTAACTAGCACTTTGAGTACCCAGAGCTTGGGTTCTAATATTATTCCCTGATAATAGGGACTAGTGCTCCTTGGAGAAATGGCTGATTCCAGGACTGGGGCAGAAAATATACAAGATAAGCCTGGAGCATAATTTTCCTATCTGTGTCCTTCTTCAGCTCTTTGTGCATCTTTTAAGACAGTTATTTTAAAGTATTTATTAAATCAAATTCTGGGATTCCTCAGACATGACATTTTTTGTTCCTTCAGGTGGGCTATACTTTTCTGAGGTTTTTTAATGCCTTGTGATTTTTTAAAATTGAAAACTGTCTATTTCAATCTTACATTGTGTTAACTCTGGAAATTGTATTCTTCCTCTGCTTCCAGAAGATGTTGTCTTTTTTATTGTTGAAGGGTATCTCTGTGCTGAGGATTTGCCTGAGGTGAAAGCTTAAAGTCATCTCAGGACTTAGTTCTGGGTCTACGTCCTTCCATGGGCTTGCATGGCGGCTTTCTAAATGCCCTGATATGTGTGGTTGTTTTTGAATATTCTAATCTTTAAATGCCTGACTTCTAAAAGGGGAAAAGGGGGTAAAAAACAGTGGGAGTTAAGACAGAGATATCCGAGATAGCGGTAGCTAGCCTCTGTGCCTGAACCTGAGTGATCAGAAACAACAGTCAGCAATCAGAACTCGGAAACTGAATACACGGAGGACACACTCTTCCTCGTCCATCTTGGCTCCAGCAAGACACACCAAAAACAGGCATGACTGCCTAACGCAGGGCTAGGGGGTGGGTAGCCGCTACTACCCTAAAGGTTGAAGCTGGCTAAATTAAACGGTTTACTAACCATGTTTTCCCCTGGAAGCTGCAGGCTTTCAAATAGACTCCAGATTTCCAAAATAGTTACATCAAACAGTTTCTGCCAGTACAACTGTTTTCTGTGTGAAGAATCAGATTCTTGGTGCTTCCTACTCCACCATCCTCCTGATGTCACCCCAGATAAGATTTTAAGCAGTGCTAAGTTGTACGATTCTGAGAGAAACAAAAGATACAAAATGAATAGGACATCTTAAACTACAGGTTATACAGAAGGATTAAGAAGAGAGAGCCAAATATAAAATCTCTTTTCTATTCTCCTCTGTATTATTAATGAAAAAACAATTAGAACCCAAGACAGTGATCTCTTCTCCCATCCAATGACTTTCCTCATAATTTGAGTTGGTGTTAGCATCAAGCGCCATTGCCTAGTCGTTTTCCAATACTGGTTTCAATTTGAAATTAATTGTCTGTATGCCTTGGTTTGTTGTAATGTACTTCCCTTTTTACTGATGCATATATATTCTAGAGACCAGATCTGAGGCAAAGAGACACAAGGGAGCTATGTAACACACTGAATGAAACCATTAAGAGAATTGCTTTTACCCGGTCCTGAGTAGGTACGACAATCCATCATCACACTGTTTAGTCAGTCTCTCATACCTCATCATCCTCAACTGGTGAACATGAATCAGAATGATAAATCCTTAAGATTAAATATCACTTCCTCAAAGAACAGCCAAATGTATTCTCCTAGCCAGATGGGGAGATAATGAGCATTCACATTTACTACAGAGAGGAATGTATTACTGTCTGATCATCACAGTCCAAAGGGCAATCTAAAATCTACTGGAGTGTTAAAAGGAAACATTCAGCTCACCAACACAATTATAAGCTCAGGGACGTTATTATTTGCCAGGCTGGAGTTTTTATGTTCTGCGTTAACAACATGATCTCCTTTTTCTCATCCACTTAGTAGAGCTTAATGTGTAGAGAAGTCAGAGCCATACTAGGAGGAGAAAAAGGTCACTGATATTCATACTGCAAGTCATTACCTAACTTCATGATTTTTCAAACAACAATTATTAACATAAAAGAATAGAATGAAAGGAAATAAAATGAAATGAATGGAGCTGAGTAGAAAACAGGACAGAATAAAACACTCAGATATCAAATACATAAGGACACTGCTTCTTAAAACTTCCTGATTAGATATTTGTAAGAATGATATCTTTTTGTGAATCATGATATTAAAAAATTGAAAAAACTGTTTCCTATAGAACTAGATTTTGAGATTGGGTTCAATCACTTTGGGGAAGGAGAATTTGAGATGATTACCAGGAAAAGGTGAGAGTATAAGGAAACCAGTTTATTTTTAGTAACAATAGAAATGATAAAAATAATAATTATTATTTGTAACAATTGTACATGAGACATATATGAAAGGCCTTCATAACATATTTAGCACTGACGGGCATATCAATCTTTCCTTTATCTAAGAAGGATTTTTGTTGTTGTCATTTTTAAACATATTAATAACAATACTTGGGTCTTTTCCTTTAGGCCTGCCTATGACTATGTGTGTTTGATAGACCACACAGGTGTATGCACAGTTAGTGCAGAAAACACTGTCATTATGCAAATGTGACAAGTGAAACACCTAGTCAGAATAAATCTCCTTGATGCAAACATATCTAACAGGAGGTTTACATGGTTTTGCCTCCTGAGAGCATAGAATGCTTAATTTTAATTGTCAAGGAAGAACCATCTATTTCGGAAGTCTACGTAGAATTCTTCTTAGAAATCTACATAGAATACTAAAGGTATGTAATCATTAATTTGTGATATAAGTTAATGAAAGATTTACTAAGAATATCTGAGATGCTTTGCAATAAATGCATAGAATTTACCATGCACAGTTACATTGCAGTACAAGGAACATAGTTTCTACAAAGAAACTCTGGTTTTCTCACCCAAGAACTGCTTATAGTCCTAAATGGAGAGGCTAGGAGAACAGTCTTTCTTCTGTATGGTCTCTGTCTACTTAAGAGTGCTTGCTCCATGCTCTTTTTGGTTAGGGTGGCTGTATCTTCCTCTGGCTCAATGCTCTAATGTGTTAGCATAGAGATTTCTTAGACATTGCTGGATTACAGCATGTCAGGATTACACATGCTGACTCTTTGTAACCTAACTGCACCTGACTTCAGACTCTTTAGGGCTGCCATTCTTCTGGCCTAGAATCAGCCAGTGTTCTCACACTCATTGACTACTGGGAAAACATTTTAAAGTGAATTTGATGGGAAGTGTCTTTTCCTACTTAGAGCCCAAACAACAACAACAAAAAACAGATCTTAGCAAGTACAAATATGTGGATTCCATTACCCTTTTTGTTAAGTGAACTTTAGATAACTGTAATGAAATAATAACACTTGGATCACTCCACACTCAATATTTTATGTGGTCACACAATTTACATCGCTTTTTATTATTTATTCAAACACTGGGAGAAGTCTGAGAAATGACAGACATCATCATGGACAATGGGAAAGGGTTTGGGCAGACAGGGAAAGAGAGAAAAGTGCAAATGACAACAACTTCAGGCTTCGCTCTAAACCACTCACTTAACACAAGCACATCTTCTATACTGACAAGATCAATGTAGGTACTAACTATGCCCGAGGCATGGGGCAATATAAAAATGAATAATAT
Organism: Pan troglodytes; assembly: GCF_028858775.2. Lineage (NCBI taxonomy): Eukaryota > Metazoa > Chordata > Mammalia > Primates > Hominidae > Pan > Pan troglodytes. The sequence goes on from NC_086015.1 coordinate 40,072,592, forward strand.
TTGGGCTCTCCATTCATAGAATGTACATTCTACAAGGAAAGATGGGCCAAATGCATAATTATCTGAAGTGCTAGGTTGAAAATGATACACCAGTGAGCAGGGCTGCAAGTTGAGTGTTGGGTTCTTGCACATCACACTTCTAATAGCTGCCAGCAATCCCAATCTGATAGCAAAAACCATTTCAGCACATGAGCATAGAAAATATTTCAACTTATTCACTTTCAAGTGAGACTTTATTTCAGTTAGAAAGGAGAGCAGGTAAGAGATGAGATTAATTTTTGCTTTCTCATTAAGCCAACCTGTTGGGAAATTCATTGAAGGAAGACAATATGATAAGTTAATGCACATATCTTTGTAGGTCAATTTATTACTAGAGAGTGGGATTATCAATCCTCAGGCCTACATTAGCAGGGACTTGATCATACCTTCTGAGTCTTAATTCCTTAGAGAACAAGAACTTCCTCTAAAATAGTACTGTTTAAAGCTCACAAAACAATCAAACTTGTATTTTTCACACAGCTAGTATGCTTTCACCTACTTTTGAGAACAATCAGTGTGACTGACAGGTGGAGAAGCAAATATTGGGCAAGAAAATTGGAATTCTCACTGAAATTGAGAAAGAGACAGATATGCTAAAAGGCCCCCACTGGGACAAGCTCATTGTAGTAAGAGGGACACAGATGAAATCCAATTAGTGATATAAAATGAATGTCTGAAATGTAATGTACAAGTGATTATATGATTTTAGAGCCAGCAACTGAGTCTCCTTTTTGTGAAATCCCGAGTAGTACTTAGCTTGCACTTTAGAAGTTCCCAAAGTGCATCTGAGAGACTACATATATCCTCCTTGACTTGGAAAAAAAATAATCTTTAGCACTGATAGGGTATCCAGTAATATCTTAGCTAGCTGGGAGAAATAAGGGCTGGAGTCAAGGAATATATCCAGTAAACAAAGTCTGTACACAAGTTAATGACTTAAAATTGAAGCCTCCCCTTACATTCCTTGTGTAGCAGATTGGAAAACCCACATGTGATGAATCAGGAAGAGAAATCCTATAAAATGTAACCCTTATCTTTTAAAAAATGAAAAAGGGAAGAATGAAAGGAGTCAGATATTTATTTTCCTCCTCTTTAAGCATCTCTGTATAACTGACCTCATTATGAATCATTTCGATTTGATCACAATATGCTTTGGTTAAAATACTTTTATATTAACCTAAAGTCTATACCACAAGTACAGACTTCTTCCCAATTTTGGCTACATATTTCATGGAGTGTTACTGGATATGGTGGTAGGTATAACATCAAATACATGCATGAACAAACATTTTAGGCAATTCCAGAAGTTTCACAGGTTCTAAACAGGAACTGCAACTTTTCTTTTTAGCTTTTCTCACTGTATAGGCAGAAATCCAAGTCCACTGGCACCTACTCTGCAATAACCTTAGTATCTGCTAATTTTGTGCTTAATAAAGGGTTTCTTGTTCCTCTGTAACAGTTTCTTGGAGTTACTCATTTGCAAATTAATTCCACATCCAAGGTGAAGATATATCTCCCTTATTGTCCTAAACAGGATTACTTGAAATTTTTTGCAAGTTTAGAAATATTGTTATACTTTACAGTTCTTTTAAATTTTTCTTCACATATATGAAGAAAACACACACACACATACACACACATATGTGTGTGAGGGAGAGTAACAGAAGTCAGCTATAACTCATAAGTAGCAAAAAGTGCCTTTATCTCATTCAATGACAGTGAAATTAAATTGCTCTTATGGGCTTTTATGACACATTTTTCTATTATTTTCATAACAATCTCCCTCTGCAAACTTCTACTATCACCAGGCACTTCTAATCAGGGTATTCTCTTTCCTTCAAATGTGTAACCCTAACTATGTCCTACATCCCATTGCATTGTTGTCAGCTGTGAGACCTCCATATCTGCAGAGAAATTCTCCCCAACACAGGAGCGCACTAAAGTCTGGGCCCATTCTAAATTCTCTGCACGTAAAATGGCCAAATGATTGCAGTGGCAGTGACCATAAATCTTGCTTGTCATGGTTATCAGTTAAGTGTTCCTGTTTTATTAGTAGGGACAGAATCTAAAGTGCATCCTAAGATCAGGTTCAATGCTAGACCTGCACATTCATTCTGGATAAGATAACAAAGAGAAAAAAGCTTTTTGTTTTGCCATAGTTTGTGGTTCAGTTAGCATCTGTTTCTTTCAAGCCCATAGAATCAAAGTCAGAGATGACTTCTCTGAATAAATGTGTTTTTCAAAAAACAATAATTCTGGTCAGATTGCTTATTAAGGTAACACCTGGCACAAACATGAGACTACAGTGTTAACTAACCACACAGCCCACCTGAAATCTGTCCAGAAAAATGTGAAATGGCCCCTGCTAAGAAACCATGAAGCAATGAGTCACAAACACACAGCTAACACCTAGGGAGACATAAACACACATGTCATCTCCTCTTCCTTCCTTCCTTCCTTACTGCTTTTAACTCACACCCACCAAGGAAAGACGGTGATGAGATTTTTCACAGATGTTATGTGGGTAGGATGGGATTAGGTTATTTGTTGGAAGATTTTTTCTTTTTTCTTTTTCTGTATGCGTATGTTTGTGTTTGTTTTATTTAATGTAACACCAAAATTTCTCTAGAAATAACATTTATCTTCAATCTCCATTTGATTATTATTCCTTAAAATAATTTAAAGTGAAGGAGTAAGCATGCTTAAGTTGATATTGGCTACATTGTTATAAAGATTTTAGATAAGGAGACAGACAAATAATGAGAAAGATGAAAGAAGAGAGAAAAGAAAATAGAAGGAAAAAAAAGAAGGAAAAAGTGAAAAAAAATTAAAGGAATGTCAAAAACAAGAGTAAACAAAGGATAGCATATGATTTTGGTGCCTAAATTATGAGGATTTTCCTGGCACTGTTGAGGCGATATTTATTATTACTATTATTCAATAAATAGCATGCCTTCTTCCTGCAATCTCAATCTGAATTTTAAAATTCTGGGATTATAATTGCTTAGTGAGCTCTTCTATCCATATTCCCATGACACCCAGACAAGAAGTCCATTTGCCCTTTCATGCTACATTACAATTATGAATATGCTTTAAAAATCTGAACTACAGAGACTTATTGTTGTGGGTTGAATTTTGTTGCCCTAAAATTCATATTTCTAACCCTTAGTCCCTTAGAATGTGGCCTTATTTGCACACAGTGTCTTTTACAGAGGTAATCAGGTTAAAATGAAGTAATTAGGCTATGTCATCATCCAATATGACCAGTGTCCTTATAGAAAGGGGAAATTTGAAGACAGACATGCACATAGGGAGAATGTCATGTGAAGATGAAGAGAGAGATTGGGGGGACATTTCTACAAGCCAAGAAAAGCCAAAGATTGCCAGCAAACCATCAGAAACTAGGCTAGAGGCATGAAATGGATTTTCTCTGAAAATTTTCAGAAGAAACCAACCCTGATGACACATTTACTTTGGATTTCTATCTTTCAGAACTGTGAGACAATACATTTCTTTTGTTTAAACCACCCAGTTTGCGATACTTTGTTATGGCAGTCCTAGCAAACTAAGACACTGGTTTTACTCTCTTTATGTTCTTTAGGACTTACCTACCACCAACAAAGGATTAAATGCTCTATGCAGTTAGAAATAGAGTAGAAATCAAGATAAATGTCTTCAGTGAGATATAGAAGGGCCTCCACTTAACAACATCCCACTTTAAAATCTCGATATTCCAGAGAGAAAACATGCAACCATTGAAATGGTAACAATCAGGCAAAAATTGAAAAAAAGAAACAAACATGACACCATCCATATAAATTATGGAATAAAACTCACAGCTTTACTTGTTCTGAACCAGTGTACACATCTTAAATGTCATCAAGATACAAAATACAACAAATGAAAGTGTATAAGTCCCTCCTCGTGTTGAGACCTTTCCCTGTCATAATCAAAGCGTGCTATGGCATTATGTCCCCAGACCCACACAACAACATTTTTGTAGTGAGATGTTTCATACTATACCTTCCCTAAGAGGTAGAATGAATATGTAACAAAAAAGCATGATTTGCATGGATAGGCAGGTAAGTATTTACCTCTTGAATGCTAAGAAGGGTACTAATCTAAAGCTCCTTATCCCAATAATTCTATCACAGTGCATTCTGGAAAATTATGCTTTTTGCTTCCTCTTATATGAAAATACTAGTCCCAGAGTTGTACTCAATTTCAATACGCATTTTAGATGCAATCTCTATTTAAGAAGCAGCAACACTTAACTCATAGCTATCATAAAACAAAGGGCTCCTACCACTAAAGAGACTTGATTGGTCCTCATGATAGGTGGACTGGGATTAAAAACAATTTAACCAGATTTTTCAAATAAAGGCTACATTAGCAGACATGAGAATTTCAGTAATTAGAAATTTAGTAATTATATGTGATTATTCCTAAGGATACAATAGATATCACTTATTGAGTACTTACTATGTACCAATTATTGGGCTTTGCATATATAATCTCATTTAAATCCTCACAAAACCAGAACATATTTTTTCTCTACTAAACTAATTTTGTCATAACAATTATGTTTGAAATACATAAGTGGATTAATTAGTTTTATTTTCAGGATTTTAAAATAATAGTTAAGTAATATTGTCATTCTTTTATGCAAACCCAACTATCCACCTGCTGCTCTTTGGAAGTCAAAGCTAGACAATGCACATGATTTTCAGATATCTGTGTATACTTATCAACCACCTGATTAATAGTCCCAGACTATAGTCTTAGCCTAATCACAGAATATTTTCTGCCACTTTTTATCAGAGGAAAATTAGTATTTTCCAATAGTACCCTTAGCCAGCAGACATCACCTGCAGAGCATTGTGGTAAACTCCATAATGAATAATTTGTAAGATTAGCTGTAAAAGAATATTCTATTCCCCTCAAATCTCATCACAAATTTAGGATTTTAATTTTTAAAAACATTTAGTACTATATAAGCCACTGGGAGGTATATTCAAAAGCAAATATGTTTCACCAGGATTTAAGAAGAATATAACAGGACTGTAACAACCAAAATATTCAGCTCTATTCTTACCTAGGATAAATTAAAATGATTGATACAATAAAGAATGTATACATTCAAAATAGAGTAAAATAATAGGAATGTTAATTTACATTTTATAAGGATTTGCTGCTTATTCTATGCTTGATAACTACTTTGTGAGATAGTTAAAACTATAATGATTCTCCTATTATTTTACTTGAGAAAATGAAGACCCATAGTTTTCAAATAACTTGCCCAAAACAACACAACCTCTAAGTTACTGACATGCCAGCCTACTTCTAATAAGGGTTGTGGTAATTCCCAAGTACCTCAAAGATGTATGAGACCTAAATATGACCAGATGGAGACTTCACTGTACAGAAGAACTCAAATGGCACCACTTCCAATGCTTTTGAACTAAAAGTATTATTCTAAAACACCCCATGAGGTTGCCAGGTCTGTTTACACAGAGCAGCTGAAGAAAATGTATCTAAAGACTGTTTAGTTAGTTTTTATAAATTTTTATATATTATGTTTTTTAATATATTATTTATTTTAAGTTCTGTGGTACATGTGCAGGATGTGCAAATTTGTTACATAGGTAAACGTGTGTCATGGTGGTTTGCTGTACCTATCAACCCATCACCTAAGTATTAAGCCCCACATACATTAGCTATTTTTCCTGATGTTCTCCCATCCCCTCAAACTCTCTCTCCCACGACAGGCCCCAGTGTGTGTTGTTCCCCTCCCCATGTCCACATATTCTCATTTTTCACTTCCCACTTATAAATGAGAATGTGCAGGGTTTGGTTTTCTGTTCCTGCATTACTTTGCTGAGGATAATGGCTTCCAGCACCATCCATGTCCCTGCAAAGGACATGATCTTGTTCCTATTTATGGCTGTGTAGTATTCCATGGTGGTAAATGTACCACATATTCTTTAACCAATCTATCTTTGATGGGCATTTGAGTTTATTCCATGTCTTTACTGTGGTGAATAGTGCTGCAATGAACATACACGTGCATGTATCTTTATAATACAATGATTTCTATTCCTTTGGGTATATACCCAGTTATGGGATTGCTGGGTTAAATGGTATTTCTGATTTTAGGTCTTTGAGGAATTGCCACACTATCTTTCACAATGGTTGAATTAATTTACATTCCCACCAACAGTGTAAAAACATTCCTGTTTCTCCACAGCCTCACCAGTTGTTTCTTGATTTCATAATAATTGCCATTCTGACTGGTGTGAGATAGTATCTCTTTGTGGTTTTGATTTGCATTTCTCTAATGATCAGAGATGCTGAGCTTTTTCTAATATTTGTTGGCTGCAAAAATATGTTCTTTTCAGAAGTGTTAGTTCATGTCTTTTGCCCACTTATTAATGGGGTTATTGTTTTTTTCTTGTAAATTTGTTTAAGTTCCTTGTAAACTCTGGATATTAGACCTTTGTCAGATGGCTAGATCGCAAAAATTTTCTCCCATTCTGTATGTTGTCTGTGTGATCCGATGATAGTTTCTTTGGCTGTGCATGGCTGTGCAGAAGCTCTTTAATTTGATCTCATTTGTCAATTTTTGCTTTTGTTGCAATTGCTTTTAGCATCTTCATCATGAAATATTTGCCCTTACCTCTGTCCTGAGTGATATTGCCTAGATTTTCTTCTAGGATTTTTAAAGTTTTGGGTTTTACATTTAAGTCTTTAATCCGTCTTGAGTTAATTTTTGTATAAGGTGTAAGGAACAGGTCCAGTTTCAACTTTCTGCATATGGCTAGCCAGTTCTCCCTGCACCACTTATTAAATAGGAAATCCTTTCCCCATTGCTTTTGTCAGGTTTGTCAAAGACCAGATGGTTGTACACGTGTGGTCTTATTTTTGAGTTCTCTATTCCATTGGTCTATGTATCTGTTTTTGTACCAGTATCATGCTGTTTTGCTTACTGTAGCCTTGTAGTATAATTTGAAGTCAGGTTGCATGAAGCCTCCAGCTTTGTTCTTTTTGCTTAGGATTCTCTTGGCTATATGGGCACCTTTGGTTCATATGAATTTTTAAATAGTTTTTTTCTAATTCTGTGAAGAATGTCAATGGCAGTTTGATGGGAATAACACTGAATCTATTACTTTGGGCAGTATGGCCGTTTTTGCAGTATTGATTGTTTCTATCCATGAGCATGGAATGTTTTTCCATTTTGTGTCTTCTCTTATTTCCTTCAGCAGTGGTTTGTAGTTCTTGAACAGGTCCTTCACTTCCCTTGTTAGCTGTTTTCCTAGGTATTTTATTCTCCTTGTAGCAATTGTGAATGGGAGGTCACTTATTATTTGCTTCTCTACTTGTCTGTTGTTGGGGCACAGGAATGCTGTGATTTTTGCACATTGATTCTGTATCCAAAGACTTTGCTGAAGTTGATTATCATCTTAAGAAGGCTTTGGGCTGAAACAGTGGGGTTTTCTAAATATAGGATCATGTTATCTGCAAAGACAATTTGACTTCCTCTCTTTCTACTTGAATACCCTTTCTTTCTTTCTCTTGCCTGATTGCCCTGGCCAGAACTTCCAATACTATGTTGAATAGGTATGATGAGAGAGGGCATCCTTTTCCTGTGCCAGTTTTCAAGGGGAATGCTTCCAGCTTTTCCTCATTCAGTATAATATTGGTTGTGCATTTGTCATAAATGGTTCTTATTATTTTACTGTATGCTCCTTCAGTACGTAGTTCGTTGAAAGTTTTTAACACAAATAAATATTGAATTTTATCAAAGGCCTTTTCTGCATCTATCGAGATAATCATGTAGATTGGGCTTTAGTTCTGTTTATGTGATGAGTTACATTTATTGATTTGTGTATGTTGAACCAACCTTGTATCCTGGGGATGAAGCTTACTTGATCGTCATGTATAAGCTTTTTGATGTGCTGCTGGATTTGGTTTGTCAGTAATTTATTGAGGATTTTTGCATCAATGTTCATCAGGAATATTGGCCTGAAGTTTTCTTTTTTGTTGTATCTCTGCCAGGTTTTCATGTCAGGGTGTTGTTGGCCTCATAAAATGAGTTAAGGAAGAGTCCCCTCCTTTTCAATTGTTTGGAATAATTTCAGAGGAAATGGTACCAGCTCCTCTTTGTAACTCTGGTAGAATTCAGCTGTAAATCCACCTGATCTGGGCTTTTTTTTTTTTTTTTTTTTTTTTTTTTCGGTTGGTAGGCTATTTATTACTGCCTCAATTTCAGAACTTACTGTTGGTCTATTCAGGGATTCAACCTCTTCCTGTTTCAGTTTTGGGAGGGTGTATGCATCCAAGAAGTCATCCATTTCTTCTAGATTTTCTAGTTTATGGGTAGATAGGTATTTATAGTATTCTCTTACAGTTTTTTGTATTTCTGTGTGGTCAGTGGTGGTATCCTTTTTATCATTTCTGATTGTATCTATTTGATTCTTCTTTCTTTACTTCTTATTAGTCTAGCTAGCAGTCTATTTTATTATTTTTTTCAAAAAAAAGCACCTGGATTTGTTGATTTTTGAAAAGATTTCATGTCTCTATCTCCTTCATTTCTGCTCTGATCTTGGTTATTTCTTGTCTTCTGCCAGATTTGGGATTTGTCTTCTCTTGATCCTCTAGTTCCTTTAGTTGTGTTGTTAGGATGTCACTTTGAGATCTTTCTAGCTTTTTGATGTGGACATTTAGTGCTATAAATTTCCCTGTTAACACACTTTAACTGCATCCCAGAGATTCTCATACATTGTCTCTTTGTTCTCATTAGCTTCAAAGTACTTCTTGATTTCTGCCTTGATTTCATTAATTACCCAGAGATCATTTAGGAGCAGGTTGTTCAATTTCCATGTAGTTGTTTGGTTTTTATTGAGTTTCTTAATCTTGAGTCCTGATTTAATTGTTCTGTGATCTGAGAGACTGTTATGATTTCACTTCTTTTACATTTTCTGAGAAATGTTTTACTTTCAAGTATATGATCAATTTTAGAGTAAGTGCCATGTAGCACCAAGAAGAATGTATATTCTGTTGTTTTTAGGTAGAGAGTTCTGTAGATACTTATCAAGTGCACTCAATTTAGAGCTGAGTTCAGGTCCTGAATATGTTTGTTAATTTTCTGTTTTGATGATCTGTCTAATTTGGATGGTGTGGTGTTAAAGTCTCCCACTATTATTGTGTGGGAGCCTAAGTCTCTTTGCAGGTCTCTAAGAACTTGTTATAAATCTGGCTGCTCCTGTATTGGGTGCATATATATTTAGGTTAGTTAGCTCTTCTTGAATTGAACCCTTTACCATTACGTAATTCCTTCCTTTTCTTTTCTGATCTTTGTCTGTTTGAAGTCTTACTGGAGTTCCCTGGATTTCCTGAATTTGAATATTGGCCTGTCTTGCTAGATTGGGGACATTCTCCTGGACATTTTCCAACTTGGTTCCATTCTCCCCGTCTCTTTCAGGTACCCCAATCAGTTGTAGGTTCCGTCTTTTTACATAATCGCATATTTCTCAGAAATTTTGTTCACTTCTTTTCATTCTTTTTTCTCTAATCTTGTCTGTCTTATTTTAGCAAGATAGTCTTCAAGCTCTGAGAGTCTTTCCACCACTTGGTATATGTAGCTATTGACACTTGTGATTGCATTGTTAAGTTCTTGTGTTGTGTTTTTCAGTTCCATCAGGTTATTTATCTTCCTCTCTAAACTGGTTATTCTGGTTATCAGCTCCTGTAATGTTTTATCATATTACTTAGCTTCTTGCATTGGGTTAGAACATACTCCTTTAGCTCAGTTAAGTTCTGAAGTTCTGAAGCCTACTTCTGTTAATTCATCCATCTCAGCCTCGGCTCAGTTCTGTGCTCTTGCTGGAGAGGTGTTGCAATCATTTGGAGAAGAGGCACTCTGGCTTTTTGAGTTTTCAGCATTTTTGCATTGATTCTTTCTCATTTTTGTGGGTTTATCTACCTTCAATCTTTTAGGCTGCTGACCTTTGGATGGGATTTTTTGTGGAGTCTTTTTTGTTAATGTTGTTGTAGTTGTTGCTTTCTGTTGGTTTGTTTGTTTTCTTTTAACAATCAGTCCCTTCTTCCATAGGACTGATTTGGTTTGCTGGGGGGTCCACTCCAGACACTATTTTCCTGGGTCCCTCCTACACTTGGAGGTATAACCAGTGGAGGCTGCAAAACAGCAAAGATGGCAGCCTGCTCCTTCCTGTGGGCACTCTGTCCCAGAGGGGCACCCACCTAATGCTGGCCGGAACGCTCCTGTATGAGGTGTCTGGAAACCCCTATTGGGAGGTCTCACCCAGACAGGAAAAATGGGATCAGGGACCTGCTTAAAGAAGCAGTCTGGCTGTCCCTTGGCAGAGAAGGTGTGCTACAATGGGGCAAATCCCCCTTATCTGGACTGTCCAGACTCTCCAGAGCCAACTGGAAGGAAAGACTAAGTAAGCTGAACCATGCAGGTCTCAGCCACCCCTCCACTCAGGGGCTCCCCCAAAAGGAGGTCAGAGTTCCATCTGTAAACCCATGACTGGAGTTGTTCAAATTCCTGTGGGAAGGCTTCACCCAGTGATGAGGGATGAATAATGGTCCCACTTAGAGAAGCAGTCTGGCCACCATCTGCCACAGCCACTGTGCTGCACTGTGGGGAATGCCTCCCGGTCCAAACCTCCCAGTCTCCCCAGCACCGACAGGGGAAAACAGCCAACTGGAGCTACAGAGATGGCGGCCACCATTCCCCACAAGAACTCAATTATCTTAGGCGGTCTCCAGCCTGCTGCCACTAAGCTGGCAGGGATTCCAAGCCAGTGGGTCTAAGCTCGTGAGGTTCCGTGGGAGTGGGGCCAGCTAAACAATGTCACTTTGCTCTCTGGTTTAAGCCCCCTTCCTTCAGGAGTGGATGATTTCCTGCCTCATCAGAATTCCTGGGGCTGGAGTATGCAAAACAATTCCTGCAGGCCAGGTGCAGTGGCTCACGCCTATAATCCCAGCACTTTGGGAGGCTGAAGTGGGCAGATCACTTGAGGTCAGGAGTTCTAGACCAGCCTGGCCAACATGGTGAAACCCTGTCTTTACTAAAAATGCAAAAATTAGCCGGGTGTGGTGGCTACTTGGGAGGCTGAGGCAAGAGAATCGCTTGAACCTGGGAGAAGGAGGTTCCTGTGAGCTGAGATCGCACCACTGCACTCCAGTCTGGGTGACAGGGCAAGACTCTGTCCCAAAAAAACAAACAAACAAAACAATTCCTGTGTCTCAATGCCTGCTCCTGTGGCCACTGACCTGAGCATCTGCCAAGAGTCTGCATAGCTCTGTTTGGCACCCAAGGCCCTGGTATCATGGGCTCATGAGGGGATCTCCTGATCCATGGGAAAAATGTGATTTTCTGGACAGGGTAGCACAATCACTCACTGCCTCCCTTGGCAGGAAGGGAGCTTCCCTTGTCCTGCCACTCCTGGGTGGGCCGTCACCCCACTCTGCTTTTCCTCTCTCTTTGTGGGTTGTGCCAATCACCTAGTCAGTCCCAGTGAAAGAACCCAGATAACTCAGTTAAAGATGCAGAATTCACTCACTGCTATGATTCTTCTCAGTGAGAGCTACAGACTGCAGTTGCTACTAATCAGCCATCTTCACTCCTCTTCTAGTTTTTATAAATTCTGATCCCAACTGAACCATAGCTACCATTTCTCCACATTCTCATTAAATTCAAATAATGTGAAAATTCTGGACTGTGAATAGAAATAGATTGAAGAAACAAGAACTAGAAAGCAGGTATATCCAAGCACCAAGAAGCAAGAATACACTAAGATGATAATTTTTTGAGATAGAGTCTTGTTCTGTTGCCCAGGCTGGAGTGCATTAGTGTGATCTCAGCTCACTGCAACCTCCGCCTCCCGGGTTCAAGAGATTCTCTTGCCTCAGCCACCTGAGTAGCTGGGATTACAGGTGTGCACCACCATGCCTGGCTAATTTTTGTATTTCTAATAGAGACAGGGTTTCACCACGTTGGCCAGGCTTGTCTTAAACTCCTGACCTCAAGTGACCTTGGGCTCCCAAAGTGCTGGGATTACAGGTGTGAGCCGCTGCTCCCAGCCTAAAGATGACATTTTAAACCCAAGAAATACACAGAAGCTAGAGCTGAGGATGGGGAATGAGACTAGCTAGGGAAACGCTCATGACTAAGGGTTGTGGGCCGTGGTTGGATGGAGAATAGAAAGTTAGTCACACAGATACTTTCTCTGTGTGAGTAAGGGAAAATAAATACTGAGAAGTCCTAAACCTAGGCAGCTTCCCTTGTGAGCAATGTTCTAAACATATTGTTAGTACTGTCTGCTACTACGAAGCCAAACTTTGAACCAGAGTGTAAGAAATAAACATTTTATAGAAGCTATGTCAGATGGTTTGGGATCTCTCCAGAGACTGTTTTGATTATATTGTTTTCTTGCTTTATTCTTTTTATAGTTGGTAAAGTTTGCTGTTGGATAAGATATTTGAATCATGTGATTCTGTTTTGCTAATTCAACCCTTGTGCTGATGTACCAATTGTGAGTAATTACTAGGTTTTACTTTGCGCCAGGCACTGTGCTAAGTCTTTCTGATGACCTATTGGTATAGTAAGGAAAACGTGCAATTTCAACCTTGTGATGAGACAGAAATCAATATAGGTTATCAAAGAAAAATGAAATTCCCCCAAATCTGAAATTTTAAATTCCTTTAAATTATTAGTTCCTCTTACAGACCCAGGTGATTAAGTATTGCTTAGTTAATTAACACTTATTTGATTGCATTGCTTTTCTTAGTTTATAATCTCTCAGAAGGAAGGCATTTTGGCTGTATACTTCTTTTTGTGTACTGCCAAGTTCTCTAATATAGCCATCCATTTCAATTAAGAGTTTAATAAAATATTTTATAAATAGAAGAAAGATGTGACATCTATATAGAAGTAATATAAATATCCAGTTTATAAGGATATAAATAATTTTGGTCGCATGCATTCTTTCAACTGTAGTGCCTTTGGCACAAAGCAGACAAATAATATTTATTTTTATACATTTTTTAGTATGCTATATGACACTATTTATTTCAACATAATGCTTCCTTATGTTCTTTTGTTGGACTTGTCTTAAAATATGTAATTACCTCCATGTATAGGCACCTTTGATAAATGACAGATTGTAGTTTATGACTACTGAGAAAAAAAAGTACTTAAATATGAGTAGACATCTTATTTTTTCCATTAGAGAAATGGTACACTGTGTCTACCTAATATTGTGAATATGCCATCTTTAAAAGTCTAGCAATACAATTTAATATATTAAAAGAGCAGAAGTGGATCACAATACTCATACATATCTAACACTAAAAGATTTAGTAATGGATTTAAATACATTTCTGGTAAGTACTTTTTAGACTGTAAATGTGAGTACCTCTCCTGCAAAATGTTGGTAACTGAGATTTCCATTTAGGTAGGAAACAGAGCAAGATCTTCTACTTTTGCAAAAAGTCTAAATGTAATCATCCTTCTTTTTCTGTCCATGATTATGGCACCTGCTCATAAACTATGTCAGAAAAGTAAGGTTTTCTTAAGTAGCCTACAATTAGGGTAATGTAGAGTAGCTTTCCGGGAAGTAGTGATACGACATTTACCATCACTATAGGTTTCCATTAGCCCAGCCATTGTATTTCTTCTGAGGCTCTACAACTCAGTTTTTTCTTATCAGGTGTAGAGTGTGTCCTCTAGTTAAGTTTACATGTGCCAAATCTAAGATTTCTGCAGGTAAGAGTGAATGCGATACAGATGTTAACGAAGAGTCTTAGTGGTATACCCATACAATTCAGTGCTGATATATGTTACAACACTGATGAATTTCAAAAACATCATGCTGAGTGAAAGAGGTCAGTCACAAAAGACCACATATTGTATGATTTCATGTATATGAAATCACAAGGATGGATAAATCTATAGAGACAGAAAGTAGATTAATACTTGTCTGAGGTGGGAAGTAGTGGGAGGGAGATGATAAATGACAGCTAATAGGTACAAGGTTTCTGTTTGAAATCATCAAAATGTTCTGAAATTGATGGTTGTGTAACGCCATGCATATACCCCACAACACTGAATCGTACACTTCAAACAGGTGAATTTCATCAAAATATGTTTTAAAAAAGCTTTTTTAAAATACTCTAGATACTTTCTGCAGAGTGTAAATGAATACTCTAGTCAATAATTATTTTTAAAGTATTTTTAAATTTATAAAATTCAATAATGAATTTTAAGTCTAAATGACTTGAATATTAATGTTAAGTATATTTGGATTAGAATTTAACCAATCACTAATAATATATGTTTTAAAATATTTAAAGAACTCTACTATCACCTAACCACAAAATGTCCTTCTATTTAACTGTTAGTTAAATGCCAAATTTAATACTGGCTGAGATGACTGGTGTGACTCACTGGCCTGCTTCTTCCCAGTGCACAATCTTTCTTTGTATTGAATAGTCTAGAGTGTCACTTTGAGCCATTTCCAAGTTGAAATTTCCCTGGAAGTATCCTTAAAGACAAAGGTAAGTAAGGAAAATTACAGAATAATTTTCCCAACCCATTTCTGCTCTCTTTTTCAATCAGATATGAAATATAAATATATTTACATAAATGTCATAATGCAAACCCAAAATATGGATTTAACCTAGTAATTTATTTTATTATATTAGTATTATGGCAGGAAAATGACAGATGTGGTAGTTTTAAGAGAATGAAATCCTTAGTTTTCCAAGAAATAAACAGCTATATATAAAATTTTAATATCAAAAATGGAGGAAAACCATGTTTTCTAGAAACATGAATTTCTGAAATAAGCAAATTTGGGGCAACTGGAAACAAAAGTTGGAAGGAATTCTATAAGAGATAATTAGAATTATTTCAATTTCAAAATTCTGTGCATGTAAAACCTGGATAAAATTAAAAGTGATCAAATGAAAAAGTTACTACAATTCGTTTTGTAAACTATGTCATGCTTCTCTACTCATTTCAGAATCTCGGTTACTTAAAATTACTTCAGTAAACTGTCAACTGGCTGGATTTATGGCAACACAGTTTATAGGTATATTATGCCATATACACATAGGTACTGCAAAAATAATAAAGATGGCTTTGTACTAGCTAGTAGAATATTTTTTGTTTGCTTTATTTTATTAATTAACTTTTATATGGAAATACTGTCAGCTTTGGTGGGAGGAAGACAAATTTCTATTTTATCTATTACACAGTGGAAGTTATATGTGGAGTGAGGTAACAGGACCCTGAATTCAAGGGTATTCTGCTGCAAGACCTCATCATAGACTGGTGCCTTGAATGACTTTTTGGCTAACCTGTTGCATTTTTTGGCTAACCTGTTCCATGATTCCTTTGTGCTTATTCTCAAAGATGCCTTCTTGGAGACTTTGTAATTCAGCAGCTTTGGGGAGTGTAATGATTTTGAATCAAAATCCCTTACCTTCTTGCTGGTGACTTGCTAGAAAGAAAATACTGAGTGCCTTGCATATACCCTCTTTTGCCTCCCCTCATTTTTCTCTCCCTCTTACCATTTTGGTTGTCTAAATATCTGAAGTGGTGTCTTAGGCAGCTGGGACTTCTGTAACAAAATACCATAAATTGAGTAGCTTAAACAACATAAATTCATTTCTCACAGTGATGAAGGCTGCAAGTCCATGATCAGAGCCAGCATGGTCAAGTTCTCGCAAATGGCCATTTTATCCCTTTGTCCTCACATGACAGAGAGAGAGCTCTGGTGTTTCCTCTTCTTATTAGGGTATGAATCTCATCATGGGGGCTCTACCCTCATTATCTCATCTAAACCTAATTATCCCCAAAGACCCCATCTCCAAATACTATCACCTTGGGAGTTAGGGCTTCAACATTTGAATTTGGGGGGAACAAAATTCAGTCCATAGCAAATAAAAGCTTATTTTCTTCTGCAGGGAAAACAAACATGCCCTGTCTTCATTGTACTTGCATGATGTCTGAATCTCCCCATCCTAACTTTAAAATTGGCCTGATTCCAATCAGGATACAGAATACGACCGATTAAACTGATTCATAGTTCCATCACCATTCATAGCTCTATGACTGCATTTGAAACTGAGATTGCTGTAAGTTATTTATTTTCCAAATCCTGAAAACATTACAACAAAATATAAACTATAATTATCACTGAATGATAGAAATCTCTACTTTATTTTCTTATTTTTATTTATCAGTACTTTTCAAGTTTCTATAACAAATGTATCATTTGATAACTAGCAAAATATTAAGTTATATTAAAATTGATCTTCATGTAATTTGTGAATATTATTCCTCTTACGGTAATGGCTTATCTTTCTTTTTCTTTTTTTTGGACTAAAGTCTGTCTTTATTTATTTATTTTTTTATTTTGCTTTATGTTCCAGGATACATGTGCAGAATGTACAGGTTTGTTACATAGGTATACATGTGCCACGGTGGTTTGCTGCACCTATTGACCCATCCTCTAAGTTCTCTGCCCTCGCCTCCCACCCTCTAACAGCCTTAGTGTGTGTTGTTAACTTCCCCGTGTCTATGTGTTCTCATTGTTCAACTCCCACTTATGAGTGAGAACATTCAGTGCTTGGTTTTCTGTTCCTGTGTTAGTTTGCTGAGGATGATGGCTTCCAGCTTCATCCATGTCCCTTCAAAGGACATGATCTCATTTGTTTTAATGGCTGCATAGTATTCCATGGTGTATATGTGCCACATTTTCTTTATTTAGTCTATCATTGATGGACATTTAGGTTGTTTCCATTACTTTGCTATTGTGAATAGTGCCACAATAAACATACGTGTGCATGTGTCTTTATAGTAGAATGATTTATATTCCTTTGGGTATATACTCAGCAATGGGATTGCTGGGTCAAACGGTATTTCTGGTTCTAGATCCCTGAGGAATCCCCATACTGTCTTCCACAGTGGTTGAACTAATTTACATTCCCACCAACAGTGTAAAAGCATTCGTATTTCTCCACAGCCTCACCAGCATCTATTGTTTCTTGACTTTATAATAATCGCCATTCTGACTGGCATGAGATGGTATTTCATTGTGGTTTTGATTTGCATTTCTCTAATGATTAGTGATGTTGAGGTTTTTTTTATCTGTTTGTTGATTGCGTGTCTTCTTTTGAGAAGTGATTGTTCATATCCTTTGTCCACTTTTTGATGGAGATTTTTTCTTGTAAATTTATTTCATTTCCTTGTGAATTCTGGATATTAGAACTTTGTCAGGTGGGTACATTGCAAAAACCTCCCATTCTGTAGGTTGCCTGTTCACTCTGATGATAGTTTCTTTTGCTGTGCAGAAGATCTTATTTGTCAATTTTTGCTCTTGTTGCCATTGCTTTTGGTGTTTTAGTCATGAAGTCTTTGCCCATGCTTGTGCCCTAAATGGCATTGCCTAGGTTTTCTTCTAGGGATTTTATGGTTTTGGGTTTTACATTTACAAGTCTTTAATCCATCTTGAGTTAATTTTTGTATAAGGTGTAAGGAAGGGGTCCAGTTTCAGCTTTCTATATATGGCTAGCCAGTTTTCCCAGCACCATTTATTAAATAGGAGATCCCTTCCCCATTGCTTGTTTTTGTCAGGTTTGTCAAAGATCAGATGGTTGTAGATTTTTCTAAATAGACTTGTTAAAGACACCATTTGTTTTTTACTCCAAGAATTATCGAGCCAACTTAAACTTTTGTTAACAAACAGATGACACATATTAAATTACTCCTTCATAAAGGATACTCAATTTCTTGAAAAATAACCTATTACTTACTCACACCTATTACCTTAAAAGACAAAATTTGATGTGTTTTATATGATTCTCATTTAAAATGGAATACCCTCTTCTTATAGTGTGTTTTCATATTCATTCCAATTTTTCCCATATTATATGAAAGTATTGTGTTCTGATTTATCTAGTGCTGAATTGCCTTTATTACCTTGCATATTTTTTCTTTAATTGGTTAGTGAGCAAATAATTTTAACAGTATTTTTATACATAAAATATCATTTATAGGAAAATATAATTTGTACCTTTAGGTCAGTTTCTTAAATGACCCCTGGAACTCTAGTACCTAAGGACTTGACTCTCATTACATTTACTTTTTCTACAATATTCTAGGCCACTTTTCTGTATTTTCTTGTCAGCTATTAAATGATGAAACAATCCCCTTCTGCCTTTATAGTCTTTATCTGAGCAAGCTCATCCATGTCTCCAGCATTAGTTGCCACCTACATGTAGAGGACTCATGCATTTGAACCTCCATACCAAACTTCCTCAGAACACAAAATCCTCAGAGATCTGCATTTTTCCATAGCTACTGCACAGATCCTCCTGGACATCTCAAAGTCCTCTCAAACTCATGTTCAAAACCAATTCATATCCTGACCAACGTTCACACATTTCTAACTATTCTGTTACTATTTCAATGCCCCCCATCTCAATGAGTGGCTTAATTAATTAGCTAGTTTTGTAAAAGGGGAAAAGATTGTTCCAGGCAGAGAACATATGCTGGCAGATGTGAGGCGAGTATAAAAGGATTTTTCACAGGATATGTTTTATTCTCTATGAAGTAAATGGGAAGACTATCTGCTCAAAACCAGACAGGAAGCAGGTGTGTGAGGAGTATGTTGAATCTGAAGAGATGGGGCTGTGTTCGAAATAGCATACCAAGAAAACAGACAAGAATGTACAGATAATTGAGGGTCAGTTAAATTAGGAGTTACGTATCATGAAACCAGTCTGCAGGGTATGAGGTTCTAATGCAGATGAACAGGGATTAAAGAACAGCCACTAATGATCCCAAGAAGCATGTTCATAGACGTGAAAGGAATACTGGCACAAAGAAAAGGAGGGAATTTTGAAACATACCAATAATTGGCAATTTCAAATACTTGAGAAACACATGAGACATATTGAAAAATGACAAGGTTTTCAGAAATAATTGTCAGCAACATCAAGTGTTTTAGAGATGTCAGACAAGATGAGTGACTGATTTTGGTCATAATATGATTGTTAGATGGATAGAGGGATGAAATGAAAAATAGAAATCTGATAAAGTACAGTAAAATATTAAAGGTAGGATCGACATGTTAGGTAAACAGGTACTCTGTACAAATTTTTTCAACTTTGCCATGTATTTGAAAAGTTTCATAAGATATTGTGAAAGGATCAACTAAGTAGTAATCTTAGAAATAACAGGAGGAGCCAAGATGGCCGAATAGGAACAGCTCCAGTCTACAGCTCCCAGCATGAGTGACGCAGGAGACAGGTGATTTCTGCATTTCCAACTGAGGTACCGGGTTCATCTCACTGGAGAGTGCCAGAGAGTAGGTGCAGGACAGTGGGTGCAGCACACTGTGCACTAGCCAAAGCAGGGTGAGGCATCGCCTCACCCGGGAAGTGCAAGGGGTCAGGGAATTCCCTTTCCTAGTCAAAGAAAGCAGTGACAGACAGCAAATGGAAAATCGGGTCATTCCCACCCTAATACTGCGCTTTTCCAACGGGCTTAAAAAACGGCACACCAGGAGATTATATCCTGCACATGGCTCAGAGGGTCCTACGCCCACGAACTCTCGCTCATTTCTAGCACAGCAGTCCAAGATCGAACTGCAAGGCAGCAGCGAGGCTGGGGGAGGGGCGTCTGCCATTACCGAGTTAGTTGTTTGACTACGTAAACAAAGCAGCTGGGAAGCTTGAACTGGGTGGAGCCCACCACAGCTCAAAGAGGCCTGCCTGCCTCTGTAGGCTCGACCTCTGGGGGCAGGGCACAGACAAACAAAAAGACAGCAGTAACCTCTGCAGAATTAAATGTCCCTCTCTGACAGCTTTGAAGACAGTAGTGGTTCTCCCAGCATGCAGCTTGAGATCTGAGAACGGGAAGACTGCCTCCTCAAGTGGGTCCCTGATCCCCAAGTAGCCTAACTGGGAGGCACCCCCAGTAGGGGCGGACTGACACCTCACACGGCCAGGTACTCCTCTGAGACAAAACTTCCAGACAAACGATCAGGCAGCAGCATCTGCGGTTCACCAATATCTGCTGATCTGCAGCCACTGCTGCTGATACCCAGGCAAACAGGGTCTGGGGTGGACCTCTAGCAAACTCCAACAGACCTGCAGCTGAGGGTCCTGTCTGTTAGAAGGAAAACTAACAAACAGAAAGGACATCCACACCAAAAACCCATCTGTATGTCACCATCATCAAAGACCAAAGGTAGATAAAACCACAAAGATGGGAAAAAAACAGAGCAGAAAAACTGGAAACTCTAAAAATCAGAGCACCTCTCCTCCTCCAAAGGAACACAGCTCCTCACCAGCAAGGGAACAAAGCTGGACAGAGAATGACTTTGACGAGTTGAGAGAAGAAGGCTTCAGACGATCAAACTACTCCGAGCTACAGGAGGAAATTCGAACCAATGGCCAAGAAGTTAAAAGCTTTGAAAAAAAAAATTAGACGAACGTATAACTAGAATAATCAATGCAGAGAAGTCCTTAAAGGACCTGATGGAGCTGAAAACCAAGGCACGAGAGTTACATGACGATTGCAGAAGCCTCAGGAGCCGATGCGATCAACTGGAAGAAAGGGTATCAGTGATGGAAGATGAAATGAATGAAATGAATCGAGAAGAGAAGTTTAGAGAAAAAAGAATAAAAAGAAACGAACAAAGCCTCCAAGAAATATGGGACTATATGAAAAGACCAAATCTACATCTGATTGGTGTAACTGAAAGTGACAGGGAGAATGGAACCAAGTTGGAAAACACTCTGCAGGATATTATCCAGGAGAACTTCCCCAATCTAGCAAGGCAGGCCAACATTCAGATTCAGGAAATACAGAGAACGCCACAAAGATACTCCTCTAGAAGAGCAACTCCAAGACACATAATGGTCAGATTCACCAAAGTTGAAATGAAGGAAAAAATGTTAAGGGCAGCCAGAGAGAAAGGTCGGGTTACCCACAAAGGGAAGCCCATCAGACTAACGGCAGATCTCTCGGCAGAAACTCTACAAGCCAGAAGAGAGTGGGGACCAATATTCAACATTCTTAAAGAAAAAAATTTTCAACCCAGAATCTCATATCCAGCCAAACTAATCTTCATAAGTGAAGGAGAAATAAAATACTTTACAGACAAGCAAATGCTGAGAGATTTTGTCACCACCAGGCCTGCCCTAAAAGAGCTCCTGAAAGAAGCACTAAACATGGAAAGGAACAACCAGTACCAGCCACTGCAAAAACATGTCAAATTGTAAAGACCATCAAGGCTAGGAAGAAACTGCATCAACTAACGAGCAAAATAACCAGCTAACATCATAATGACAGGATCAAATTCACACATAACAATATTAACTTTAAATGTAAATGGGCTAAATGCTCCAATTAAAAGACACAGACTGGCAAATTGGATAAAGAGTCAAGACCCATCAGTGTGCTATATTCAGGAAACCCATCTCACGTGCAGAGACACACATAGGCTCAAAATAAAGGGATGGAGGAAGATCTACCAAGCAAATGGAAAACAAAAAAAGGCAGGGGTTGCAATCCTAGTCTCTGATAAAACAGACTTTAAACCAACAAAGATCAAAAGAGACAAAGAAGGCCATTACATAATGGTAAAGGGATCAATTCAACAAGAAGAGCTAACTATCCTAAATATATATGCACCCAATACAGGAGCACCCAGATTCATAAAGCAAGTCCTTAGAGACCTACAAAGAGACTTAGACTCCCACACAATAATAATGGGAGGCTTTAATACCCCACTGTCAACATTAGACAGATCAACGAGACAGAAAGTTAACAAGGATACCCAGGCACTGAACTCAGCTCTTCACCAAGTGGACCTAATAGACATCTACAGAACTCTCCACCCCAAATCAACAGAATATACATTCTTTTCAGCACCACACCACACTTATTCCAAAATTGACCACATATTTGGAAGTAAAGCACTCCTCAGCAAATGTAAAAGAACAGAAATTATAACAAACAGTCCCTCAGACCACAGTGCAATCAAACTAGAACTTAGGATTAAGAAACTAACTCAAAACCACTCAACTACATGAAAACTGAACAACCTGCTCCTGAATTACTACTGGGTAAATAATGAAATGAAGGCAAAAATAAAGATGTTCTTTGAAACCAACGAGAAAAAAGACACAACATACCAGAATCTCCGGGACACATTTAAAGCAGTGTGTAGAGGGAAATTTATATCACTAAATGCCCACAAGAGAAAGCAGGAAAGATCTAAAATTGACACCCTAACATCACAATTAAAAGAACTAGAAAAGCAAGAGCAAACACATTCAAAAGCTAGCAGAAGGCAAGAAATAACTAAGATCAGGGCAGAACTGAAGGAAATAGACACACAAACAACCCTTCAAAGAATTAATGAATCCAGCAGCTGGTTTTTTGAAAGGATCAACAAAATTGATAGACCACTAACAAGACTAATAAAGAAGAAAAGAGAGAATAATGAAATAGACGCAATAAAAAATGATAAAGGGGATATCACCACCGATCCCACAGAAACACAAACTACCATCAGTGAATACTATAAACACCTCTATGCAAATAAACTAGAAAATCTAGAAGAAATGGATAAATTCCTCGACACATACATCCTCCCAAGAATAAACCAGGAAGAAGTTGAATCTCTGAATAGACCAATAACAGGCTCTGAAATTGAGACTATAATAAACAGCTTACCAATCAAAAAAAGTCCAGGACCAGATGGAGTCACAGCCGAATTCTACCAGAGGTACAAAGAGGAGCTGGTACCATTCCTTCTGAAACTATTCCAATCAACAGAAAAAGAGAGAATCCTCCCTAACTCATTTTATGAGGGCAGCATCATCCTGATACCAAAGCTGGGCAGAGACACAACCAAAAAAGAGAATTTTAGACCAATATACTTGATGAACACCGATGCAAAAATCCTCAATAAAATACTGGCAAACCGAATCCAGCAGCACATCAAAAAGTTTATCCACCATGATCAAGTGGGCTTCATCCCTGGGATGCAAGGCTGGTTCAACATATGCAAATCAATAAATGTAATCCAACATATAAACAGAACCAAAGACAATAACCACATGATTATCTCAATAGATGCAGAAAAGGCCTTTGACAAAATTCAACAACCCTTCATGCTAAAAACTCTCAATAAATTAGGTATTGATGGGACGTATCTCAAAATAATAAGAGCTATCTATGACAAACCCACAGCCAATATCATACCAAAAGGGCAAAAACTGGAAGCATTCCCTTTGAAAACTGGCACAAGACAGGGATGCCCTCTCTCATCACTCCTATTCAACATAGTGTTGGAAGTTCTGGCCAGGGCAATCAGGCAGGAGAAGGAAATAAAGGGCATTCAATTAGGAAAAGAGGAAGTCAAATTGTCCCTGTTTGCAGGTGACATGATTGTATATCTAGAAAACCCCATTGTCTCAGCCCAAAATCTCCTCAAGCTGATAAGCAACTTCAGCAAAGTCTCAGGATACAAAAGCAATGTACAAAAATCACAAGCATTTTTATACACCAATAACAGACAAACAGAGAGCGAAATCATGAGTAAACTCCCATTCACAATTGCTTCAAAGAGAATAAAATACCTAGGAATCCAACTTACAAGGAATGTGAAGGACCTCTTCAAGGAGAACTACAAACCACTGCTCAATGAAATAAAAGAGGATACAAACAAATGGAAGAACATTCCATGCTCATGGGTAGGAAAAATAAATATCTTGAAAATGGCCATACTGCCCAAGGTAATTTATAGATTCAATGCCATCCCCATCAAGCTACCAATGACTTTCTTCACAGAATTGGAAAATCCTACTTTAAAGTTAATATGGAACCAAAAAAGAGCCCACATTGCCAAGTCAATCCTAAGCCAAAAGAACAAAGCTGGAGGCATCACGCTACCTGACTTCAAACTATACTACAAGGCTACAATAACCAAAACAGCATGGTACTGGTACCAAAATAGATATATAGACCAATGGAACAGAACAGAGCCCTCAGAAGTAATGCCGCATATCTACAACTATCTGATCTTTGACAGACTTGAGAAAAACAAGCAATGGGGAAAGGATTCCCTATTTAATAAATGGTGCTGGGAAAACTGGCTAACCATATGTAGAAAGCTGAAATTGGATCCCTTCCTTACACCTTATACAAAAATTAATTCAAGATGGATTAAAGACTTAAATGTTAGACCTAAAACCATAAAACCCCTAGAAGAAAACCTAGGCAATACCATTCAGGACATAGGCATGGGCAAGGACTTCATGTCTAAAATACCAAAAGCAATGGCAACAAAAGCCAAAATTGATAAATGGGATCTAATTAAACTAAAGAGCTTCTGCACAGCAAAAGAAACTACCATCAGAGTGAACAGGCAACCTACAGAATGGGAGAAAATTTTCGCAACCTACTCATCTGACGAAGGGCTAATATCCAGACTCTACAATGAACTCAAACAAATTTACAAGAAAAAAACAACCCCATCAAAAAGTGGGCAGAGGATATGAACAGACACTTCTCAAAAGAAGACATTTATGCAGCCAAAAAACACATGAAACAATGCTCATCATCACTGGCCATCAGAGAAATGCAAATCAAAACCACAATGAGATACCATCTCACACCAGTTAGAATGGCAATCATTAAAAAGTCAGGAAACAACAGGTGCTGGAGAGGATGTGGAGAAATAGGAACACTTTTACACTATTGGTGGAACTGTAAACTAGTTCAACCATTGTGGAAGTCACTGTTGTGATTCCTCAGGGATCTAGAACTAGAAAT
Organism: Pan troglodytes; assembly: GCF_028858775.2. Classification (NCBI taxonomy): domain Eukaryota; kingdom Metazoa; phylum Chordata; class Mammalia; order Primates; family Hominidae; genus Pan; species Pan troglodytes. The sequence goes on from NC_086015.1 coordinate 40,097,517, forward strand.
ACCATTTGACCCATCCATCCCATTACTGGGTATATACCCAAAGGATTATAAATCATGCTGCTATAAAGACACATGCACATGTATGTTTATTGCAGCACTATTCACAATAGCAAAGACTTGGAACCAACCTAAATGTCCAACAACGATAGACTGGATTAAGAAAATGTGGCACATATACACCATGGAATACTATGCAGCCATAAAAATGATGAGTTCATGTCCTTTGCAGGGACAGGGATGAAACTAGAAACCATCATTCTCAGCAAACTATCGCAAGGACAAAAAACCAAACACCACATATTCTCACTCATAGGTGGGAATTGAACAATGAGAACACATGAACAGAGGAAGGGGAACATCACACACCAGGGACTGTTGTGGGGTGGGGGCAGTGGGGAGGGATAGCATTAGGAGATATACCTAATGTAAATGACGAGTTAATGGGTGCAGCACACCAACATGGCACATGTATACATATGTAACACACCTGCGCATTGTGCACATGTACCCTAAAACTTAAAGTGTAATCATAATAAAATTTAAAAATAAATAAATGAAAATAAATAAATAAACTCATGGACTCTGAAGCCAAAAAATAAAAAAAATAAATAAATAAAGCCAGATTAACACAGAAAGAGAATTGAGAAATCGGTCACATAGGTTATAGTAAGTAGGTACTCTAAGATTGAACAAAAAATAAGATCATTGTTGCAGAACAGTTTTTAAAGAATAAAATGAAGCTTTTTGCAATGTGAGAGGGTTGGCATTTTGGTAAACAAACAAGGGCAGGTGACTTGTGGAGAGTGAGGGAGAGAATTTTCAAGAAAGAAGTTAACTGTTCAGTAGCCTTTTTTCATTTTTCCCTATATTTTATATCTGAATGCCTCAAATTTAAAAATGTCACTTTGGCTTTTATTGAGATAAAATTCGTATAATGTAAAATTCATCATTTTAAAGTATCACACTCAGTGGTTTTCAGTATACTCACCATGCCATGCAGACATCTTCATGATCTAATTCCAGAACATTTTCATCACTTCAAGAAGAAATCAGCTCATACCCATTAAGCAGTCACTCCCCATTCCTCACTCCCCACAGACCCTGGTACTCACTAATCTACCTTCTGTCTCTATAGATTTACCTATTCTAAACATTTTATATAAGTGGAATCATGTAATAGGAGGCCTTTACCTGTCTGAATTAGCCCAATTTTGTTGCTAATAAAAAATTCTGTCTAGAAAGATCTCTATATTAATAAGTTCTAAAAGTCAAATGTGCATTGTGCTAGTAATAAAACTAGGAGGAGCTAGTATGCTGGGCAGGTTTACAAGGTTTGTTTTATTCCATCCACACAACATCTTCTGCAGTAACATGACACATATTTTCAAATAAGAATCAGAAACTATGAAAGGTTATACAATTAGCAGAAAAAAAAACTTTCAACCTAACAACACTAATATTTTAGCCTAGGCAACACAGTGAGACAGACCCTGTCTCTACAAAAAATACTAACAATTAACTGGACATGGTGGTACGCACCTGTAGTCCCAGCTACAAGGAAGGCTGAGGTGGGACGATCGCTTGAGCCCAGGGGTGGAGGCTGCAGTGAACTATGATGGCACCACTGCATTCCAGCTTGGGTAACAGAGTGAGATCTTGTGTCAAAAAAAGAAAACTAATATTTAAATATTATATGTTTCAATATTTCAAACACTTTGGATTGAAAAATACAGTTCTTTCATTGTCTCCAAATTTTTTCATATGAATACTAATAGAAGCATAATTTGATTGCATCTATTTTCCATATTATTCTAAGACAAAAGTATATTTGCTTTACTATCAAATTTAGAGATGTCTACTGACACAGCTTCTTTTTTCCTTTAAAGTTAGCAACAACTGTTATATCTAATCAAAGTTACTACTGTACCATAAATGTGTTTTATATTTTATAGATTTATAAATTAGTAGAAGATAAATGTGATCCCTAAGAACACTACCTTTTTGTTTGCTTGTTCTTCAGTCTTCATGGTAGGAAAATTATACCCTGGCTGCCTACTGATCTGTCAATATCATTGATTCATTTGAGGATTAAGGAAAGCTGAAGATGTTTATTTCAGGAAACCCTACATTCCTAGCAACTTGTTTTCTGTGACCATTAGCAATTTTAGAGAATATACGTTTATTTAAATTTATTTTAATAGCTATTAAACTGCTAAAAAAGTAAGAGCACTATAAATCACTGTTAAAATGTTTATTTATTTCCACTTTTTATACTTGCATTCAATAGTGATTTAGCATGAGATCTTTTCTTACAACAATAAAAGGTTCTCTTTTTGCAGATCTATCTTTTGCATATCATATGGGTTTTCAACCATAACAGGCAACTGAATTAAGTAAAGTAAATAACTTAGAGAACTTTATATCAGACATTCTAGATGTATATATAGATCTCATGCATTGTTTTCTATTTGACAAAGAGTGAACAAGATAACAAATACACTAGCTTTTTCAAAGTCTACGCAAATGTGAATCAGAAAAGAAACAACCATTGAGAAGACCCAAATCGTTACTCTCAAAATATAAAGTGTTTTGTTGCATTTCCTCAATGACTGGGTTCTCATCTTGCAATGTGCATATTTTAAATTCAAATCAACCAACTAAACTTGTAAGAAAATAGAAAAATAGATAGGGGTGCTTTATAAACCTCTTAGAAGTTATGAGGACATCGAAATATTTTGCAAACAGTAATTCAAGCACTGCATAAAATCCACTTCTTAGAAGTGAGATATCTCTTTTTTATATTTCAATCTCTCCATCAGTAAAATGTAATCATTAAAATCCACTTCTTAGAAGTGAGATATTTCTTTTTTATATTTCAGTCTCTCCATCAGTAAAATGTAATCATAACAACTCTGTCTTAACTCATCTTTCGGGTGCCATTGAAAAGAAAAAGTTTCAGTAAAACGAAGCTTTGTCATCATCATGGTAGTTATAATTATTAAATCATAGATATTTTGTTATCTTTGCCCCCTCATTTTTTACTATATTTTGTTTCCCCAAAAAAAAGAAGAAAAAAATGAACCTATTTTTATGAGAAAAATGTTTATTATAAATACTTATATTTATTTTGAATAATGGCAGGTCTGATCTAGACTTGGCTGGTTGTTTCCTTGCTTTTAATATTCCTGCTTACAATTTAAGTTCTCTACTTTTGCTGATTACATGAAACATGTAAATTTATGTTGATTTTTCCATTCACATTAAATAGAAATCTGCCAATTACCATCCTAACTCAGGTAAAATTCTTAGTTTTATTCTCTTTTTTATCAACAAAATCTATATTAGTTATAAATTTGCCCTCCTCGCTTTCATCTCCTCAATAAACTTTCTGCTAGTAGGATTGATTTGGAGCTTTTACTTTTTAATTCAACAAAAACCCTGTAGTTGGGTTACCTGGAGGTAATGGAATATAAATTCTTTAGAAATGTAATTAATTTTATTGATTTCAATAAGTTAGTGAGATGAATCAAAGGTTAGCAAAATATTTTTGGGTACATGCCTAGTGACTGTTTTATCAGCCAAAAAAGAACCTTATTTTCCTTTTTATGTCACCTTTTTTGAAACATTATGTGACTACTTTAAAAGTACAATTAAAAAAATCAGAAAGCCAAATTTCAGAGCTTATTTTAGGAAAAACATGTGGTGATATGATGCACATGAGCAGATAATTACTTCCCACATTCTGCTTGACAACAAAACTTGGAGTCGTGATCATCAGCAAACGTCACTGAAAATTTGATATTCAGGTCATAAATATAAGAATGATGAAATATATAGAGGGGAAAGAATATTAGATTAGAATATTTCTAAGGTTTAAAGGCATTTGGATACATTTTGATCTTAAATTGCCATCTTTATTCATAATAGCAAAATAACAGAATTTCAGTTTGTGAGAAGATGGAGCCATAATAGAAGTAAAAATTGCTAAGTCAATTTTCAGCAGCCAATCTCATTCAGTTATGTTATTATTCTCCTTCAAAGAGAAAAGAATAACTTTCCATAACCGCTTCACTTGCACAGTTTCAATCTACAAACTCTCCTTAAATTATTGCCATTGCATCTTATTACTAAATTTCATTTTTAACAATAGGATGTTAAACTTGTATAGAACTTAATAAATTTAAGTGCAATTTGACATCTAGTTATTTCAGAGAATCACTATCATGAAGATGAACTTAGTTGCAACATTGGTAATCACATTTTCAAATGATAATTATACAATTATGGACTTTGTTGAATCTAGCAAAACATGGCCCAGAACTCAACTGAATAGAAGGGGCCAGGGTCTCAACTGTAGTTGGAGATGGGATCAATGCAAAAGACATAGGCAAGTTGTGTAAGCAGAATAAGAAAATCAGAGCATGAAGTGAAGGCTAGCAGAAGAGTGGCCAGGCAATCAATGAAGTATCATGGGAATCCAGTTGTAACAGTAGGGTGTTCCTACAACAGAAAATCTACCACAATATGAAGAAGCTATCTGAAAAGACTTAGGCAGATAGCACCCACCTAGAGATGTATTTGAGCACAGTGACACAATCATGGTACCAAGATTTTGGGAAACCAAATTACTCCATCCCAAGCGACAGAAACTGCAAGAGGAACTATGATGCCCTGAAAAACAGAAAATTTACACATGATGACTGAGTTTCTAGAGATGGAATGTAAGGTCTTTTGGTGCATTTGCTATAATAGTTTTTAATGGTCTTTCTGTCTGCAGTGTTCTTTTCTTCAAATACAACCTCTTTGTTGCAGAGAGGGATCATTCTCAAATGCAAATTTGATTATCTGAAAGTCCTCAGTGGTTCCTCAGGAGCTTGTACCCTCTGGATAAAGCTCATACTCTTTAAAATGGTATTTAATAACCTTTAAAAACTAGATTCTGCCTACTTTTCTCATTTTCTATCTTCTGTCCTAAAGCAACATGCTTTTTATTTAACTAACAAATATTTATTAAACACTCACTGTAAACACTGTGATAGAATCTGAGAATATAAAGATAAATATGGTGTCAGAGTTCTAGAAGCTTACAGCGAGGTGAGTAGAGGGATGCTTTAAATATAACTAAACCACTAGAATTCAATATGATGATTGGTATTGTTGTCAATAGATAATGCTCTAAAGAAAGCATAATTATGGCTCACACAAATAAAAAATGAACACGTGTGAAAGATTCAAACGTTGTATTTATCTCATTAATTCATGAGAGAACCAATAAGATGATACAGCTGATTCAACAGAGAATTCAGAAAGCAGAAACAGATTTTTGAAATGGATTTGCAAATAAATGAAAATAACTCTATCCAATGGTCAATAATTGCATTCCACCAGATGCAATTAGTTTGCATTTCTATGGACACAAATCATTTGCGTGATTATGTTTTGTGCATTTTCTAGAGTTGTAAAATAGTTCAGAGATAATAAAAAAGGGTGATAACCTTGATGGATGACCTAGACAGGACACAAAATAATGTGTTCTTGCCCATTTCAAAGCCTTCCACAATTTTCCTGATAAAGCTGAAGCACATAAAAGGATGGTGGTCATAGAGATTATGCGCCTAGAGTTGGAAGATTAATGAGGAAAGCTTCATTTGATGCCTAGATTGTGGTCATGAATGGAATTTTTCCAGGTCATTTTGAGAATAATGAACATGCATTCTGCTGGTGAGAATAAAAAAGAGGTAAGGACGGCTTCAAAGCGGTACAATTAATGGGTCTCAAAGATCTTTCCTTACAAGAACTGTGGGAATAAAGTTCACAAGCTTCCTCAGTCTTTTCAGGATTCTAAATAAACCATTGATGAAGGGATTCCTCCAGAATGGTTGGAGGCAAGAGCAGTCAATGACCCTTTCTTCTTAGGTGGCTCTCAAGTGTGGTCCAGAAACAGCAGTACAGCATCACCTGAGAAACTGCTAAAGGTGCAAATCTGGGGGCCTGAACCCAGAACTACTGAATCAGAAATTCTGAGGGTATGCCCAGAAATCTGTGTTCTAACAAGCCTGCCAGGTGATTCTGATGCTCCTTTGAGTTTGATAACAACTGTCTTAGAGGAGCAGGTACCTGAAAACCTGCAGAAAGATACTACCTTGCAGACCCAAACCTCGGTTACAGGAAGAAAATCTTTCCACATTTATATAACAAGAATAATATATATTCTTGTTTTTATATTATTATATTCTTGTTATATAATTGTGGGAGAAAATGTGTGTACACACGCAAACACACACAAGAATAAGTTAAAGCTCATTCTTCTGATTTTAGTAAATTATTTATCTGCATATCTATTCTTTCACTGCTTCCTAAACTGTCTGGCCACAGGTACAGTATCTTTTCTGAATTTCCAGGAAGGGTTTATGGTAGAAATAATATGACAAGTATTTGCTGAGTGACTGACCAGATAACTTCACAAGGCAAAAAATCTGGTGGCAAAATGCAGGTTGAAGACCATTGTCAGACGAGTAGGAAGACTAATATAAATACCAGTATAGAATGCCTCGAGTTCTCCAAGTCAAAAGATCAGTTTAGTTTCAAGTAAGAGAATTCCACTTATGTGGGTAGGAGCAAGGATACTGGAGACTGGTTCCCCCTGCAAAGGACAGTGTGAAACAATAACATGTATGTTTTCAGTGTATAACACAATATTAGTTAATAATACCAACTAAGTATTAACTAATTATTAGTTATTAACTAATATTGTATTGTACACTGAAAATTTGCTAGGAAGGTAGGATTTAGGTGATCTTACCACATACACAAATAGAAAAGGTAACTATGTAAGGTGATGGGTATGTTAATTTGCTTCACTATAAGTAATCATTTCACTATATATATCAAAATAGTAAGTTGTAAAGCTTAAATATACACAATAAAATTTTTAATTAAAATTGCATTAAAATTAAATGTTATTACAAAGTAGAGCCTGTATCAGAATAAAATTGTAATAAAAAAGAGGCACGATCCAAAAAAAATTGCTGAAGGTAATCTACGTCAGAAAGCAATCTTAAGGAAGTGAAATGGGAAGTGAAAGACAGAGGAAAGTGAAAGAGAGAAGAAGAAAAACTCTTGAGCTGACTTTGCCTCTTGAGTGGGCAACTGAAGTTGAATCCTGCCAGTGCCCTTGAGGAACCCATAGAATATACTTCTGAATTGTCCACCATAGGGCTGGATGAGGAAGCTATTATCCATATGCTCTCATTCCTTTTTGTCAAGTGTTACTTCATGGGATATAAGCTTCCTAAAAATATCGGGGTGTGTTTGTGCATACAGTAGGTACCTTCATTGCCTAAAAAAAAAAAACCACCTTCGGACAGAAAGCCAGAAGTACTGAGTACTGAGGCAAGGGGCTGTCAGGTTACACCACAGGTAGCTGGTTGCAGAAGGAATGGCTGGAATAAAAGAAGTGGCATAAGAAGTGTTTTAGATATAGGTATTTCATTCTAGATTAGAAATTTCCAAAGTTAGGAAGGCCATCCCACTTTCTCTACTCCCAGGAAGAAAACATTTGTTCCATCCCAGAAAGAACACTTTGACATAACAGGAGACCCCATATATACCTTCAAGAGTTGCAGAGCGGTAGAGGGTAAAAAGGTGGTATTAGGGCTAATGGTCTGAGTGAATGAACATGAATTCTAGAATCCATGGCCTAAGCATCCCATCTTTGCCACTCATCAGTTCTATATACTTCAGAAAGTTTTATTTCCTCAGTCCTTAGATTGTTTATATTAAGTTGCAGTAATAATCTATTTATCTGTCTCAAAAACCTGCTGGGAAATGGAGACACTATAATGTTTTTAAAAAAGTAAAATATTAACAGCCAGACTAACATAATAGCTAATATTATTAAGAATATATTATATGCCAATTACTGTCAGTGTTTTATAATCTTCAAAACTGCACTTTGAGAAGGTTCTTTTAATTCCATTTTATATATGAGGAAACTGAGGCACAATAAAGTCAGGTAAAATACACACACACACACACACACCCCTCTAGTAAGTGATCAAGCAGATATTTAAACAAAGCTATCAAGCTCCAAAGCAGACTGTTTTGTAGTAATTGCTTTCCTTTTTCTTTTCTTTAACACTATCAGTTTGTGTGACAAATGATTAACATAAAACAAGGCTGCAAGAGGAGGCAGAATGGTCATGATCACCTGCTTCAAAGGAGTTCATCGCTACTGCAAGTCTCTCTGTACACGCTGTTTATAGGAAACTAGCTTGAGATGACAAGAAGAGATGCTGTGGTAAAAATCGTTGCTCTGTAGGGTCTACTATTTAGGGAGAAATCATATGATTATAGTATGTCTGGATCTGCCCAATTTCCTTAAGCCCAAGTGTCACAGAACCACCACCATCCACAGCAGGCTGCCCCACTCTGTTCCTGTCTGTAGTCCTTTGCTACTTGCTTTTCTATGCCTCCTGAGCATCCTGATATTCCTCAGATGTCGTTATGGCTGACTTCATTTTTTCTCTCCCCATTTTTGGTCTTCACCTTTCAAACCAAAACCTTGATTGTACTTTCTAACCTTCTTTATATAATTTTGAAAATATTTTTGTGCTTCAGATTCCCCTTTGGCCTCATAATTTTATACTGAATAAATACCTCACAGATTCTAGGACCGTCAGTCTCCTTGTTGGGAAAGAGGTGTGTCTTACTGGGTTGGTCCCTTGGATGAGATCTGAATTTGATGGAGAAAATAAGATTCTGATATCACACATTTCTTCTTGAGATATAGCCTGCTGCTTTAGATAATTTTCATCAAAATGTAGAGCAATAGACTCTGTTAACCAGTTAACAGAATCAGATGAACCCCCATCAAATGTCCTTAGAATTTATACCATTGCATCTAAGAATGAGGCTTCTTTTTCCCATCCTCAGTTTTAAGGAACAATACCTATTCTAGGCTCCCTAGAAATGGGAAAAAAAAAAATTCAGAGAATAGAAAAGCTTTATAGCTTTCTCTTGGCACAGATTAAATACATTAAAATAAACAAATAAAAAAGGCCATTAGGGGAAGGGTACATTTAAAATGTTCAATAATACGTATAGAACAGTCACTCTAACAGGACTGCCTATAGGACTGTAATTTACCTTCATCGCCTATAGGACTGTAATTTACCTTCATCCTTTGTACCATGAAAAAGTTTCTCTTGTATGGAAAAAAATTATAAAGAATTTAAACATACCTGTTTGGAGAAAGAAAACTTAGACCTGATTTTCCAAAATATCTTCATGTTTAAAATATATGTACAGCTTTGGTAAAAAAAAAAAAAAAGAAAAGAAACTCTGGCCTGGAAATGTGATAAACACTGTCTCTACTTGTGGTGCCTAGTGGTGACAATGGTAACATGGACTGTCAAACTGGGAGTCACAACATTTCACACCACCCATAATCTCTCTTTGAAAAGAAGGAACAGGCTAAGCGACATGGAGGTAGTGTTTCCTCTCAGCCATCAGTGTGGTTTTCTAGAGTGGCAGCCATGACCAACAGATGTTAAAGACCTTGCTTTTCTGCCCTTCCTGCTGCCTTCACTGTATTACAGGCTTGATCAAATGAGTCAATGTATTTAGGATAATGAAAGCCAGGTTTCTCAATGTTAGTGAAGCGTGTTACAGATAAGAAAAGAGACTAGAATATACCCGGGGTGGTGCTGGCTTGGGATTGAATTAACACAAAGTTTATAATTAATAAAGATATTTACTAGCTCTGTTGCTGAGTGGATCTAGAAGCAATGATACACTGTTAGCAACGAGTATACCTAGTGCCAGGACTCCTTGGATAAAAGGCTGCTTCCCAGGGTAAGGCAGCATACGTAAAAGATGAACCTGGAGACATTCTGTCAAGCCAGTGCATGCTAAAAACAAATGAGCACATGGCAAAAACACATCAGAGCTATAGTGAAGTGTTTCCCACTAGCCAAATCTAAAATAATTTGAAAATCAAAATAAATGAAATTACTAATGGATTATAACCCACCAAATAAGATAAAAATCCATGAGCCCATACTGATATAAATAATTAATAAGGGACAAACTCTTCCTTTCAGTAGACTGCTGATTAATAAATATGGATGAAATGATGGAGTTAGGAAATCACAAGTGAGTGCCAAAACTAGTGGGTGAACATTTGATGTTAAGGGAAAGTGCTTGTCCTTCCTTAGGGAATGCACACTGAAGTATTCAGAAGTAAAGAGGTTACAAGTATCCTAGTCAATTTCAAATGTTTCAGAGACCAAATGAGAGCCAGAGAGAGTGAAAATATAAGAAATTTCTGAAGCAATGTCAAGGGTATACATGATTTTTTATACTATCTTAAAATTTTTTATAATTTTAAATTTTATCAACTTAATAGTCATAAACAATAAAAATTCCACCCATTAAAAAAAATAACTCCCTGTGAAAGAAGAAAAATTAAGCGACTTTGAAATGGAAAGAACTTGGTAATGCTAAAGCAGACAAACTAGAAACTAACATTTCCTTATTACAAATGTAACATAACCCATTGCAGCATAGCTATGACCAAAAGGACTATTTTAAACTAAAAGTAGGGAGCAGATCCTGAACTTCAAAACTCTGTCTTCAAGTCCGGGTGTGGTGGTGCACACCTGTAGTCCCAGCTACTCGGTAGACTGAGGCAGGAGGATCCTTTGAGCCTGGGAGGTCAAGGCTGTAGTAAGCTATGATTTCACCACTGCATTCCAGCCTGGAACCTTGTCTCAAAAACAAATAAAAATTCTGCCTTCAAATTTGCAACTGCCCAGGAAAACAGAAGTCCTTTAAAAGCAGCAGTTTTTCTCAGTTTGGAAAAGTCCCTAGTACTCAATATTTCCATTGAGATAAACACTAGGTAAAACCAAAGCAGTATGTAGCAGTAATTTTGGGGAAGGCCTTATATCTGCCTTGAGTGAGTAGGTCACTCATTTGAATGTAACTGAAGGACTTGAGTCAGTCCTGAAGGTAGGTCAGATGTGTGATGAGGGACATGGCCAGCAGGCCCCTTCCACAAGTAAAAGCTTTGGTGCCAGAATTCTTCTCTTCATATCTTAGGGTCTTTAAAATTTTGTAATAATTGGCATCCTTTTTTGTTTAAAGTGAAATAGGGCTAAGAGTACTGAGCGTTACCTACTATAGGCACACACAAATGCATTGATTCATTTAATCCTCACAAGATAAAGAAATTGGGATTCTGGGGTATTGTGTGACTTTCTTTTTTTTATTATTATTATACTTTAAGTTTTAGGGTACATGTGCACATTGTGCAGGTTAGTTACATACGTATACATGTGCCATGCTGGTGTGCTGCACTCACTAACTTGTCATCTAGCATTAGGTATATCTCCCAATGCTATCCCTCCCTCCTCCCCCCACCCCACAACAGTCCCAAAAGAAGACATTTATGCAGCCAAAAAACACATGAAAAAATGCTCACCATCACTGGCCATTAGAGAAATGCAAATCAAAACCACAATGAGATACCATTTCACACCAGTTAGAATGGCAATCATTAAAAAATCAGGAAACAACAGGTGCTGGAGAGGATGTGGAGAAATAGGAACATTTTTACACTGTTGGTGGGACTGTAAACTAGTTCAACCATTGTGGAAGTCAGTGTGGCGATTCCTCAGGGATCTAGAACTAGAAATACCATTTGACCCAGCCATCCCATTACTGGGTATATACCCAAAGGACTATAAATCATGCTGCTATAAAGACACATGCACACGTATGTTTATTGCGGCATTATTCACAATAGCAAAGACTTGGAACCAACCCAAATGTCCAACAATGATAGACTGGATTAAGAAAATGTGGCACATATACACCATGGAATACTATGCAGCCATAAAAAATGATGAGTTCATGTCCTTTGTAGCGACATGGATGAAATTGGAAACCATCATTCTCAGTAAACTATCGCAAGAACAAAAAACCAAACACCGCATATTCTCACTCATAGGTGGGAATTGAACAATGAGATCACATGGACACAGGAAGGGGAACATCACACTCTGTGTGACTTTCTAATAATCACCCATAAAATAAATGGCAATCTACCTGACCCCAGAATGCCTACTCCTACCACATTGCCCTGCCTCTGCCTTAAGATTTGCTACTTCTAGAGGATGAATCAGGTTAAATCAGCCTCAAAAGTGCCTTCCTTTTTAGGAAGAGTTAACTGTAGGGTGATGAGAAGGTCTTGGGCACATGCACACTAGAAGGGATAAAAGTGTTAATTGGAGAGAACCAAAGACATAAATGCAAGTTCCTTTCCATTTTCATTTCATCAGCTATCTCGGTTTACTTCCCACTCAATTCAAATTTCTTAATCACCCAGTTGTGCATTCCTTTTGTTTTCAGGCTTTGAAATACTATTAGGGATCTGAAAAGCAGGATGAAAATCTTTGTTCCTAGTATATATACTTTTGGAAACTACCCAGCTGGGAAATAATCCTGTGAAAGCAGCTATTAGGGCGGCCCACAGAGAATGGGCTGGAGAGGATGTTTGTTAGTTCCGAATTCTCTGGGTTTGGCTTTGAAAACAAGAAACAGAGAATGTCTCTCAACTCATACACATACACACATACATACACACACACACACACACACAGTGAAAATAATATATAAAAGCTGACAGAACACAAATTCCAGACATAGACAAAAAGAAATCAAAGTTTTGGCTTCTTCTCATAAGTGTGTAGCCCTGAGGAAATCACTGTCACTCCTAGAACATCCATGAGGAGTCTAGAAACAAGAGATTGGAGATGTCACTGCTAGCTCAGAAGGATAATGCTGCAGGCTCCTCTTTGGTCAAGTGAGAATGAAATGTCATCCTTTCTAGGTCACAGATTGTTGTGATACTCAAACCAAACAATAAATATCAATGTGCTTGGGATACTATTAAATGCCACACAAATATAAAAAGCTGCTTTCTAAGCAATATTGTCTCCAATGTTAAAGAGCACTTGATGCCAAGCACGGGGCTTAATCTCTTTAAGATATACAACAATTCCCAGTGGCTTTCTAAGATATGATAATTCCCCCATTAGACTAATCCCCACAGGCAGCAACTATGTTTGGCACATTCTAAGTATTCAACACATAATCAATATGCCTGGACACATGATTGGAAGTAGAAGCCAAAAGATTTCACTGTACTGGGTTGGTTCTGCAAGGTCATCTTTTAAAAACCAGCCCCTAGAACAGTGCCTGGCCCAATATACTGTGATGGTCAATTTTATGTTCAACTTGGCTGGGCCACAGTGCCCAGATATTTGAAGAAACATTATTCTGGATGTTTCTGTGAAGATTTTTTTTTTTTTGGAAGAGATTAACATTTAAATCAGTGGATATTGAGTAGAGTGGATTACCCTCCATCCTGTGAGTGGACCTCATTCCATCAGTTGAAGGTCTTAATAGAACAAAATACTAACCTCTTCTCAGCAAGAGAAATTCTGCCAGCAGACCACCTTTGGACTCAAACTATAACCCTTCCTGGGTCTCCAGCTTGCCAGCCTATTCTACAAATGTTGGACTTACAAAGCCTTCACAACTGTGTGAGCCAATTCACTAAATTCAACCAAGCTCTCTCTCTCTCTACACACACACACACACACACACACACACACACACACACACACACCTGATGGCTTGGTTCTCTGGAAAATCCTGATTAATACAACTACAAATGTTCAATAAATATCCAGTCTTTTTTCATCCCCAAAATAAATTATTTTTAACCATCAAATATTTCACTCTAAAAGAATGTTTCTGTTTTCTAAATTTTAAAAATTACTTCAAAAATACTTATTTATTCAATTCTCAATTCCTTCCCAAGTATTTGTTGATTCCTTCCTCATTTAATTATTTACTAGCAGATGGAATAAAAGAGAAACCCTATGTAGAGCAGATAGAGAACTACATCCAAATTTAGCAGTGAGTGTCTAAAATACTGAGCACTTACAAATTTGAAAGTTACAAAAAATGAATACAATTTTGTGGAACATTCCTATTATAATGAATATTGCTTGTTGAATAGAGCAATCTTAAGAAAACTTTTTCTCTATATAAAAATACTGGATTCAGAATAAGGAATTGAAGTTGAAATCATTTAATCTGCATCTAATGTAGAAAAATGGCACTGAAATTCTGAAAGGAATGTGAAATTGCTGTACCTTCTAAGTATCTATGAATAAAATAGGTGAGGAAAAGGAGAAAATTCAATTTAACACTGAGAGTAATTTTCACCTTTCTTTGAAAAACATACCTAAAATGCCATGTGTTGTCATGGAAACAGTAAAATAAGAAGTCTGTGAATGCTTAAAGTTAGGTGCAAGATTGTCAAATACAGACTGTTTTTATTGTCTCTTACAGGGTAGAAAAAGACTGATGGTGATTTGGTACATAACCATCCTGTGTTTATTCTAAATCTTCCTATAGTTTGTAGTTTTTCTTGAGTGTGACTTCCCAAAATAATTACCCTTTTTTTCCTTCCTAGAGCTTACAGGAGGCACCTTGTCTAGACCTCATTTATAATGACAATGAGTTAAATTAAAATTATGGATTATAAGGCTTAAAAGTGTTTAAAAGAAGTGAATACAGAACAAGGTCCTGCTCAAATCCATGTGCTCAGGCTCACAACACAGAATACTTGACGCAATAATTGTAATGTAAAGACCATGGGGTTTAGGATAAGATGCACCCCTAAGTTTGAGTCCTGGTTCCTCTATGTAGTTACTGTGTGACCTTGACCAGCATATTTACATCCTCTCTAATATATATTTTTAATCTAATCTATGAAATGAAACTAGCTGAATCACATTTGGGGGATTGTTTAAGATTATTAAGTGAATATTAAATAGTGTATACCCCAAAGCACAAATGTTATTGTTATGCCTTTTTTTTCCATTACTCTCATTAGTGGTTAGGGCCAGACCCTGGATAACTGAAAATGTCTTATAATCCTCAAATCCTTTCTATTGCTTTTGAGCCCTGTGGTTGTATGTATTCTTGCCATTCAATTACTGATCATTAATAATGATTCCCATCAGAAGCCCAATAAAATGTCAAATATTAGAAGCCTAGTGTTCTTTACCTGACCTTCAAGGATCTCCATAACCTACCTAGATGCCAATTCCCCATATTGAATTGCATGCTACAATTCAAACTAGAGCCACTGAAAATTAAAGCTGTAAGAGACTTGACTACCTTTGTATCATAGATGGGAATGTAGACTCAAGAACCAGAGTGTTTGGTTGAAGATCCCACTGCTAGCGAAGTCAGAGACCAATTTCCCAACTTCTAATGAAAGGCTCTAGGCCTCACATTTCACAAATTCTGGCCCAAGAAGAGCAACAATGTACTGCCTCTTCCATATAATATGTTAATTTCCATTGCTCTATCTCTGTCTTGCAGAGAGTAGTGTTCCTCAAACTTGGATACCAACGTGAGTACATGAAATTATCCCAAGGATTATAGGAGCAAGGGCAATTTAAAATAATCAATTTCTAGCTCCTCAACATCCATATCTTCTTTTTCCTAAAACTTCTGCCTGAGTATCTATCTTTATTCCACTTTACAAAAGAAACATGTATCCTTCATTTATATTATTAATTTCTATGGTGCATTATCCCAAGGTTCTGTTGTTTAAGCTACCTAGTCTATGGTATTTTTTTGTTATAGCAGCAGAAAACAACAGACTGTTTTTTAATTGCAATTATAGTATCCAGTATCCATTCCCAGAATTGGTCTCTGACTTCTGGTTCTGGCCACTATGAAATAGTAAGGTGCAGATTTGTCTTCTTGCCTGAAGGAACAAAAAAAAAATGACAAAATATATAAAACTACAGTTTTTAAGACATTAGACATCAAGCAAGGAATGACAGTAACTTCTAAGAAATGGAAAGCAATTGAGATGATCCTATAATTGCCCACTTTACTATTTTCAGAGGTTTTTTAGGCCATAGAGATGAGTGGGGAATCAAGCCTGGGCCAGGTGGACTCCTGGAGCTGACAGTCTGCGTTAACAAGGCAGCTACAGCTCACAAGACGGAGCACTGACGAGGAGAGAGCCACACAATAGAAAAGGAACTCCAAAGATCTGCAGTGGGAATGAAAAGATGAGCCAAAGATTGAAAGAAAGAATGGCAACTCACATATCTCATAAAATATTTTTATCCAACATATATGAAGAACTCTCAAAACAGCATGGTACTGGTACCAAAACAGAGATATAGACCAATGGAACAGAACAGAGCCCTCAGAAATAACGCCGCATATCTACAACTATCTGATCTTTGACAAACCTGAGAAAAACAAGCAATGGGGAAAGGATTCCCTATTTAATAAATGGTGCTGGGAAAACTGGCTAGCCATATGTAGAAAGCTGAAACTGGATCCCTTCCTTACACCTTATACAAAAATCAATTCAAGATGGATTAAAGACTTAAACGTTAGACCTAAAACCATAAAAACCCTAGAAGAAAACCTAGGCATTACCATTCAGGACATAGGCATGGGCAAGGACTTCATGTCCAAAACACCAAAAGCAATGGCAACAAAAGACAAAATTGACAAATGGGATCTAACTAAACTAAAGAGCTTCTGCACAGCAAAAGAAACTACCATCAGAGTGAACAGGCAACCTACAAAATGGGAGAAAATTTTTGCAACGTACTCATCTGACAAAGGGCTAATATCCAGAATCTACAATGAACTCAAACAAATTTACAAGAAAAAAACAAACAACCCCATCAAAAAGTGGGCGAAGGACATGAACAGACACTTCTCAAAAGAAGACATTTATGCAGCCAAAAAACACATGAAAAAATGCTCATCATCACTGGCCATCAGAGAAATGCAAATCAAAACCACAATGAGATACCATCTCACACCAGTTAGAATGGCAATCATTAAAAAATCAGGAAACAACAGGTGCTGGAGAGGATGTGGAGAAATAGGAACATTTTTACACTGTTGGTGGGACTGTAAACTAGTTCAACCATTGTGGAAGTCAGTGTGGCGATTCCTCAGGGATCTAGAACTGGAAATACCATTTGACCCAGCCATCCCATTACTGGGTATATACCCAAAGGACTATAAATCATGCTGCTATAAAGACACATGCACACGTATGTTTATTGCGGCATTATTCACAATAGCAAAGACTTGGAACCAACCCAAATGTCCAACAATGATAGACTGGATTAAGAAAATGTGGCACATATACACCATGGAATACTATGCAGCCATAAAAAATGATGAGTTCATGTCCTTTGTAGCGACATGGATGAAATTGGAAATCATCATTCTCAGTAAACTATCGCTAGAACAAAAAACCAAACACCGCATATTCTCACTCATAGGTGGGAATTGAACAATGAGATCACATGGACACAGGAAGGGGAATATCACACTCTGGGGACTGTTGTGGGGTGGCGGGAGAGGGGAGGGATAGCATTGGGAGATACACCTAATGCTAGATGACGAGTTAGTGGGTGCAGCGCACCAGCATGGCACATGTATACATATGTAACTAACCTGCACAATGTGCACATGTACCCTAAAACTTAAAGTATAATAAAAAAAAACCTCTCAAAACTTAAGAGGAATACAAAAAAATAATTAAAACTAAAATTAAACACCAGTTAAAAATGGCCAAAGTGTTTAAATGGAAACTTCACCATAGAAGGTACACAAGTGGCCTGGCACAGTGGCTCATACCTGTAATCCCAGAACTTTGGGAGGCCAAGGTGAGATGATCACTTGAGCCCAGTAGTTCCAGACTAGCCTGACAAAGATGGCAAGAACCCTTCTCTACAAAAAAATTAAAAATTAGCCAGTCATAGTGGCACACACCTCTAGTCCCAGCTACTTGGGAGGCTGAGGTGGGAGATTTGCTTGAACCTAGGAATTTGAGGTGGCAGTGAGCTATGATTGTGCCACTGCACCCCAGCCTAGGTAACAAAGTGAGATCCCATCTCTTTAAAAAACTTTTAAAAGCAAATTAAAAAAATTAAAGAAGATGCACAGGTTTCAGATAAGCACTTGAAAAGATAGTCAATATCCATCATTAGAGAAATGAGAATTAAAACTACAAAACTAAAAATACTAAAAATACAGTAACAAAATACTAGACACCAATTAGAATGGCTAAAATTTAAAAGATCATATCAAGTGTTCGTGAGGAGATGGAGGAACTAAAACTCTTATATAACTACTTTGGAAAGCAGTTTGGGAGTTTCTTAAAAAATTAAGCCTATATATTTGTATGATGTATATACTGTCCTCTCCTGGGTATTTATTGAAGAGAAATGAAAGCATATTTCCATACAAAGACATGTACACAAATGTTCATAGGAATTGTATTTGTAATAGCCAAAAACTGAAAATAACCCAAATATCCATCAACCAGTGAATAGATAAACAAATTGTAATATCATTATACAGTGGTATACTATACATCAATAAAAAATGAACTATTGATACATGCAAAAACGTGTATGAATCTCAAAATAATTCTGTTGAGTGAAAAAAGTCAACTCAAAGGGTGAACATATCGTGTTACTTCATTTATATGGAATTCTAGAAAATTCAAACTAACCTGTAATGGCAGAAAATAGATCAGTGTTTGCCTGGGGACAGAGTTGGGGTGGCAGTGAGGGTCAGGAGAAAGAGGTTACAAAGGGGCATGAAGACACTTTTGGGGAGTCATGATTTCACAGATGTATACATATTTCAAAACTTATCAAATTCTACACCTTAAATATATGCAGGTTATTGTGTGTCAATTATTCCTCAATAAAGCTGTATTTTTTAAAAGGGAAGAGGGTGGAAGCCATACTAAACATCTACACTCAACAGTCATTAATCTTTTCTGGGCAAAGGATAAGAATTTCTCTAGCCCTTTCCCCACTCTAAGAGCCTTCTCCTCTTTCATCTTGGGTTCACATTTTTCAGCTCTCTCAGATCACACCTTCTCCAATTATTTTCAGCCTACCAGCAAACACTTCTATAACACACACTCCAGGCTTAACTTCTTCCTCTACATCTTGTTGCATAGGTTCCCAACATATAACATGTATTTCTTTTCATTCCTTGTAGCTCTCCAACCCTGGAATCCTGCTTGCATCTGCATTTGGGCTGGAGCCAGAACTTGAACTGGAGGAGTGGCTGGGAAAGAAAAATCAAATGTGTTTGAGGGGAATCAGTGGAAAAATGATTCAATCATTTTGGTCCTTGGGGAGAATGTAGAGCTCATTCTTCACACAGAAAGCCATTTAGACTTTCTTGAAGATCCTTTTCCTTTGAGAGCTAGTTTATGGTCAACATGTGGAACATGGCTATTCTATCCATATAACCAATAGTACTATTTCTCGAAGCCCCGCCATGTTCTAGCTCAGTCTTCACCAACCCCTAACAATTCAGAAAAAAAGGAGCCATATGGAAAACCTGTACATTTAATAAGCCTAATGCCCTTCATGACATTTAATAGTTATAACCTATGCATAAATGATTGGTAACAGGCAATTAATCCAATGTAAAGCCCTTATAGTTTATTTTCTATGTACAGATGGCAAACCCTATTAGTGTATTACTAAAGGAAACTTAATCATTTTTAACAAGTCCTATTGCCATCTTCCATAAATTCTTGTGTTAAAATTACTGTTTTTGGCAACCATGTTATTGGGTCCCTGAACGGATACTAATGTCAAGAGTCTGGTGCCCAGAGTGAGCAAGCAAATAGGGAAGCATCTCTAAAAAGCAAAAACAAAAACAAAACAACAACAGCAAAAAACAAGTGTGTTTTGTTGAACTTCAAGTGACATCACTAAAAACTTGTTCTTTTTTATACTATTTGATTATCTTCCATCATTCAGATCCTAAAGTTGCATTTCATTCCAATAGCATTGCTTTCCTGAAGCTTCTAGACCAATGATGGCTTCAGCGACACTCTGCATTCTTTTTAAAGTTGGCAGAAAATTCCCTTTATGAAGTTTCCTAATTTATTAACCATTTCCCTCTTTTACCTTCCTGTCCTTCCCATGTCTAGGCATGATTCTTCCTCATCATTTGGTGCATGTGCCCTGTATCTCTTATCAATCCATGTTTCAATCTCACTTTTTAATATCAGAGCTGATATCACAATCAACTTTCAGTTTTTATGTCTAAGTTTGTTAAAATTTGATCCTGAGAGTATTTTCTTCCAAAATAGTATTGTTCTATTTCTGTTCCTATTTCTTGTTCCATAGGTTTAGGCAATGTGGACACCTTGGAAGAATTACTCTCTGTTGAAGGTGTGCATGCTCCCAATGGTTAGAACAAAATGTTATCCTTGTAATGTGGTAGTAAAAACCACTGTTTTCACTTTAAAACTTTTTTAATTTTGAAAATACAATAATTATCAGATTGAATATTGTTGGACATTCCTAACTTATTGAAATATGTTTTTATGTTCTGCCTTTCTAAAAATTATTTCTCTAAACTTGACATCATTGAGCTATTTTGTAAAATCATTTTAAACAGTGGCCGCATATTTTACTCCATAATAAAAAGGAAAAGCATCTCCTGGGAAGCATTACTCTTTAGAATTCATGTAATTCAAGGATAATCAATATGTCACCAGAAACAAATAACTGAGACCAGACTCGTTTTGGGGGAGGTGATAGATAAATATGAATATAGGGCATCTCAAAGAGGGTACAAGGGTAAGTCCTAAAAATATAGAAAAGAGAGGATGCATATGCTAAAATTTGTTTTATTGAATTATAATTTGCTTTGTATTGAATTTTCATGAAAATAATATGGCTTGATGCACTTAACATTTTTCGTACCATAGAACAATTCTTCAGTCTATTTAAGCCTATGAACTCTTTTCTCAGAATAAAGTTTCTAAAGACATAAAATAAAATACATACCACTACCAAGAAAATAGTTACATTATAGTTATCAAAGAACTGAAGAAAAAATCTATGATGTAGTAACATAGTTGCCTTTTATTATTGTATTAAATATGAAGGCCTGTCATTAAGTTATAATAAATAACATAATTACAAATGGCATTGAGCATAAATAATATTTTGATACCTCTTTAACAACTGTAATAAAATATGAAAATGTCTGTCATTTGTATTAGTGACAAGGTTATGGGTACTGCTAATACTACTATGATTTGTTACTTACATTCATAACTGAATGAAGTGGCAAATTTCAATTAGATGTTCGTGAGAATAAATATGTATTTTTCCCATCTAAATAACAGATCTCTTGAATTCTCTTTCATGCAAGAAGTTCCTTTGCCTGGGATGGTTTAGCAGAAACATTTCTATATATTTATAGATTTGAGTTTTATTTATTCAACTGAGCATTATTGAGGACATACTAATCATCTTAAAGTAAGTAGGGGCTCAGAACCAGAACTGTGAGGTATATATTATGGTACTATCTGAAGGAAATTTGTAGCTCAGTAGAGTAAGAAAATCTTATAAATTACTGCAATGAAACATTAGAGATATTATAAAGAGAAAAATCTCCGATGTAGAGGAAGCACAAAGAAGAGAAAGTAAGTCAAATAAACCAAGTTTCATAAACAAAAAAGGAGTCACCATGCAGATTTATGAGCGATGGATAGGAAAGAACTCCCCAGGGAGAGAGAACTTTAGGTCCCCAAATTCTGAAATATAAAACAGTTCTAAAAGTGTTGGTCATTTAATATGGCTTGCAATTTAATGTAAGAATCTCTTGCCAAAATTACATTTCACTCACAGACTCTGAGATGCTTAAACAAATAGCCTCACTTATTATGGAAACTTTATTCCCAAATAATTATTTAAGCATCTGTCTATTCCCCTGGCATGTTAACTTATTGTATATTTGATGAATGAATGAATGAGTGAATGAATGAAGTATATTTGAACCCTACAGTCCTATAGTGGCCCTGGTAATCTTATAAAAACCATCAGGTAGCAGATATTCAATCCAAGAATGGCTGTTAGCCATGAACAAAACTCAGATGATGAAATGCATAATGCTTTTGTATTCTTGATTCTTTCTGTCTGAATTCATTAAAATCAAAAAGATTTTGTGAGGAGATGGACTGGAGAATAGTTTCATCCCTGTTGGCTTAGAAAAATATGGCTTACTGAACTGGTTTATGAAATTGAATTTTAAAAAGACAGTAAAAAATACTCTTCTTTCAGCAAAGAAAAAATAATAATAATCAAATGGAGATTCTTCAGGCTAAGTCATCTCTATAAAGATTTCTACCCTCACTCTTCAAAATCAGTAAAATAAGGATTATAACCATGATGGTCATTATATGTTTACATATTATTTAAAGAATAATAAATGAGGCATAGCAAGATGATGCCTATTTCTGTCACATGTAAATTTAACTTCAAGTCACCATAAAACAAGTCTCACAGTCATAGATAGCAGAAAGGCGGTGTCTGAAACACAGCATACCCAACTACATGTAGGACTAATCCACAAGCCCTCAGTACTCCTGGTTATATTTAATTCTGAATATGATGCCATAAATGGGACATTGAGAGAAAAAATGAGAGGTTACCCAAAGGAGATTATCCAGAATAGAAACCAGGTTATATGGAGAACAGCTGGATAAATTGAGGTATTCAACCAGGAAATGTGACATGGAAGCCACTGAGGGCTCACCTGGGGACCTCAGATAAGCTACAATTGCTCAGAATTAGGACAATTGAGTTACAAAGAAGCAGAATTCTGCTTTCTAAAGGGTAGAATGTTTTAATAGTTGGAGCAGACCACCTAGCGAGACTCTGAGGTTTTCCTCAATAGACTGTTCAGGCATAGGCCCTAGTGTAATTATTTGCTTCTTAAATAATTAACCACCCACTCACTATATGCCTCTTGGTAGTGGGCATGGAGCAGTAAACAATATATCAGAAGCATGGTGGGGGTGGATGCCCTTACTGGCAAATAAAGGCCCTGTAACTTAAGTGGGCACTTAAGTGAGAAGCCATTAAGGAGAGTGTGAGGACCTGGATTCTTCTCTGAATTGCTTAGCTCAGAATCAGCCATGGGATTTCAAAATGCACAGTAGATAACCTCTAGAGAAGAGAGCATACTCTTTAATGTGAGGTGTAGTGTGGCTTGAAGTAAACCACTATAGGACTTCTGTATTCAGCTCTGTCATGTAAAGAGTGTAGGAGTCATCACTCCTATCCTTATAATAGCAATATTTTAAAAACTGAACAAACTGAAAAGCAATGACTTTTCTTGACCCATTGGAGAACTGAGGTTGTAGGGTAAATTGCCACCCTGAAGTCAAGAGAGACAGATGAATCCAGAGAATCATAGCTGAAATCTTCTTACCTGGACAAGAATTTGCTACAGCTATAAACTAGTAGAAACGCTGAAATGGTAATTGTGATGAATTCCTGGAGGCTGAATATAGACCAGGGTGTGTGAGTAAGTTCTGGTGACAGCAGTTGTAGAGGAACCCCCACATTTGCATGGGCTTTACCTCCAGGAAGCTTTCCAGATTCTCAAGGTGAAGATCTGAGAAAGATACCTTCATGGCTCTTGCAGAGAAAGTGAAAGAGCAAACCTTAGGAGAAGACAAGGATGTTTTCTTTCACCATTTCTATTGAATGTAATACTAGTTTTCTTAGCTAGCACAGTAAGACAAGAAAAAGAAGTCAGGCATTCAGATGGAAAAGGAACAAATAAAGCTGTCTATTCAAAAATAACATAATTATCTATGTATAAAATCCCAGAAACATCAACAAAAACTTCTTAGAATTAATAAATGAGCATAGCAAAAGCATATAATACAAAAATAATGTACAAAAACCAATTGCTTTCTTATATAACAGCAAAGAACAATTGGAATTTGGCATCAAAAAAACCAATACCACTTAACAATAGAACCAAAAAATTGAAAACCTGGGCATAATTCTAACAAAATATGTACAGGATGTATATTCGGAAAACTAAAGAAATATAAAAAGAGCTAAATAAACTGACAGGTGCTCTGTGTTCATGGACTGTAGCATACTATTGCTAGATAGTAATAATAGGGGAGACCGTGTGTGAGGCATATGGGGAGTCTCTGTCCTATGTTTCTAATATTTCTGTGAATTTAAAACCCTTATAAAAATTTTTCAAAAATATTTTAAAAATTTAAAACACCCTCCCACCCATTGGCATGCATTCATGGAACCCAGTGTCACTTCAGTGTTCACCTCTTGGGTGAGTCACAGGAATGAAGAGTATAGCATGATACTTATCATATGTCCCTTCTGCTTTTCAGGGCTGAAAAGTCTGCACAAGAATAAAACACAAAGATAATGAACATTCATTGTGTTGACCAAAAAAAAACCCTAAAATCACCTCATAAATTTTCATGATTATCATATATAACCAAATAATGTCTAAACAAGAGCTCATAATTCAACAAACTCATGAGTTCACCGTAAACTGAGAAACTCCCAAGGCAACCTTTAACACTTCCTTGTCTGTGTGAGCTACTTCCCTCTACTCTACAACATGGCATGGATACGGCAATGGGATAGCTGATGTTGCTGCATTTACCAGTGACTCTGGATCTAACCAGCAATGCAGCTTGACCCGCTCAAACACTATCATGACTTTCTCTTTTCCTCCCCTTTTTTTATGCTTTTTATTTCCTCTCTTCATTCAATTTTCTCTCTTTTTTGTCTTTCTCTGTGTGTTCACTTCTTTTTCATCTACTAGAAGTGGCTTCCTCCATGCAGAAGGAAGCATAACTGTAGGCAGCAGTGGGGCTAAGAAGAAAGCCCTATAACCTACACACATATATGCAGGGTAATTTTGCAATTACAGACCACAATCTATTCCCTAAACCATTTGGACTCATCTCAAGGGATCTTCCCGAAGCCCCACTGTTGTCAGAGGATATTGATTGCAATACTGCTGATTATGCTTTATATGGTTTCAAAAAATTAAATGTTTATGGTTCTGAAAAAGCTAATGACGTTCACCTCAACTACTATATATATATGGGTTTCAACTCACATGCAAACCCTGACCAATGTGTGACAAAGCTTCAAAGACAAATTCTGAGTTCAGTGTGTGACTGGTTGTCAACATCTCCCGCAGGCTTGGAAGAGAATGCAGCAATAGAAGAGCTATTCCTGTTTAGCATGATGCTTTATCAGAAATTAGAATGCCTTGCCATTGAAGTATTAGTCTTACCTTAATAGTACAAAATTAATAATATCAAGAGGAAAACCTTTTTAAATACTGTTAAAATATAAACTCTAGTGGTGTTATTTTAATTAACATCAAATGAAAGTCTCCAGAATGAACGAGGAGATTTCTGAGGAAAATACATTCTATTTGCTTTGTATTGTGCACAAGAAATTAGCAGTAATTTAGCAGCTTAAACACCGCTTATTTATTAGTTCACAGTTATGGAAGTTAAAAGGCTGAGATAGTGTGGCTGACTTCTCTGCTCAGTATATCACAAGGTTAAAATTAAGGTATTAGCTAGGGCTTCGTTTCTCATCTGGGGCTAAGAGCTCTCTTCTGAGTTTAGTGGTTGTTGAATTTAATTATATGTGGTTGTTGGACTAAGGTCCCCAATTCCTTGCTGTCAGAGAAGCCTCGTGGAGCTCCCTAAAGCCTCCCACATGCCTTCTCATGTGACCTCCTCCACCTTTAAATCAGCAATGGCTCATCAAGTCCTTCTCATGCTGCAAATCTGTCTGGTTTCTTCTTTTGCTACTAGCTGGAGAAAACTCCCTGATTTTAAAGGCTCATGTCATTAGATTCGACCCACCTGCCTAATCTCCCCATGTTATGATAACAGTGCCATATAACCATATGTCATCATGAGAGTAATATCTCATCATATTTATAGGTTCCAAGGGTGAAGGCAGGACGTCTTTCAGGGGCCATTTAAGAAATTCTGCCTACCACACAAAACAGATGCACACACCACACAAACACATGAAATAAATCCTCTTTTGAATACAGAATAGTTCTTTTAAATAATAAAATAACTTTAGCTAATATTTATTTTCCTGTTGTTGTGTATAGATGAGATTTCTCCAAGTGCCTTAAATATACCAGCTCATTTATCTCCATGAGGCAGATACTGTTACGAACCCATTTTACAGATGAACAAACAGGCAGGAAGATGTTCAATAACTTGCCCAGAGGATTAGTTAAAAAGAGAGACGGAATTAAACCCAGAAACCCAGGTGATCTGCCTTCAAAGACAACATTCTTAACAATAAGACATAATGTGAAAATACTTTCCACAATGCCTGGATTATAGCAAATGTTCACTAATAGTACTTTTTTGTGTATACTTTTCATTTCTGTTATTACCTGATGTTTAATCATGTAACCTCATTTTTGTTTCAGAAAATAAATCTAATAATTTATTTAACAATTTATGCTATTTATTTATAACTACTTATACATGCTTATAAAAAAGATTATGATACTTAATATCTACCTATTACTTTTCAGTCCATTAAACACACTTGTATATAATTACATTATTTATTCAATACTCACAATGACTCAGCATAATTCTTGACATATAGTAACTATTTAACAAGACTTCGTGAATCATGAATAATTATGCCTATTTTATCAAAAACTCAGTATATAACTTTCCATGGATAATAAATGCAGAATTAGAAGTTTATGTGTTCTGAATTCATTTTTCTGTATTTCTTTTCACCATGCTATATTAGAAAATTAAACAACACATACACAAAAAACTCAACACTATATATACTGATACACACATATATGTATATACATACACATATGTACATCTGTTTGTAATTCCCCCCAAAAAAATCAAGAACATTGAGAAGAATTCCTGATTTAAAGCACATCACACTCATCTGGTGGAGATAATGTATATATCCTTTGAATTTGGACTAAGAAATGTCTCAGTGATATTTTGCCACTCATCAGAGACCAATTTATTTTCAGAGAGGAGTGTCCTAATGCTTGTGCCATATCTTTCAAACTACACATACGTCCACTTAAAGGATGATTCACAAAACATGTGCACGTACATATGTGAGCCTCTTTGTCCCCCAGTAAGTAGGCTGTTGAGCAATGGCAAACTTTCTCAGCATTGGCTAGGACTAATATACTACCTAGCAGAAGCACTACAGAGAATTTGCAGGGCAGCATTAAAATTACTGACTAGGGTAAGGTTAATTAACACTTTTCTTAGAAATGTCAAGTGATTAGTAAGAACAGCAATAAATTGGGGTCACTGGGAGTTCTTTCTGCAATCAGCATACTGAGTAGCCCATAATATTGTTTATAATAATCTGTGTCAGCCTGTAATGGTCTATATATTTATAGAATATTCCAGTGAAGTTTACAGATTCAAATTTTAATTCAAACACTGACCTTTCTTTGGTTGGTTAATTTACTTGAAGCATTTGTTAGACATTACATAGAGGGCTTTACATGTATGTTTTCATGTCATAACTCAATAAATATTTAAATATAAGGTCCATTTCACAGATTTGCAAACTGACTCTCAAAGAGAACAAGTAACTAGTGTTAGAACACAGGAAAGCCAGGTTTTGAACCCAGGCTTCTTGACTCCTGAATCGTGTAACCTCACACACCTGAAATAGCACCCTAGAGAGGTAATAACACTGACAAACAAATTTAGTTAAGTTGTGGGATGCAAAATCAACATAGAAAGGTCAGTAGCACCTCTATATGCCAACAACAAACAATCTGAAAAAGAAATCAAGAAAGTAATGCCATTTACAATAGCTACAAATAAAATATCTAGGAATAAACTTAACGAAAGAAGTAAAAGATCTCTATAATGCAAACTATAAAACATTAATGGAGGAAACTGAAAATGACAGAAAAAACAGAAAAATGTTCCATGTTCATTATAGATTGGAAGAATCAATATTTTTTAAATGTCCATACTACCCAAAGCAATCTACAGAGTCAATGCAATCCTTATCAAAACACAATGATATTCTTCTACACAGCAAAGGAAACAATCAATGAAGTGAAGAGACCACCCACAGAATGGAAGATAAAATTTGCAAACTACCCGTCTGACAAGGAATTAATAATCAGAATATACAAGGAGCTCAAACAACTGTATAGGAAAGGATAATAGTCTGATTTTAAAATGTTCAAAGGATCTGAGTAGACACTTCAAAAGAAGACATGCAAATGTCAAACGGGCACATGAAAAGGCACTCGACATCACTGATTATCAGAGAAATGCAAACCAAAACTACAATGAGATATCATCTCATCCCAGTTAAAATGTCTTTATCCAAAAGACAGGCAATAATAAATGCTGGTGAAGATGTGGGGAAAAGGGAACCCTTATACACTGTTGGTGGGAACGTAAATTAGTACAGTCACTATGGAGAACGATATGGAGGCTCCTCAAAAAACTGAAAATAGAACTACCATATGATCCAGCAATTTCACTGATAAGCATATACCCCCCACCCCAACAAAAGGAAATCTGTATATTGGACAGATTGCACTCCCATGTTTATTGTAGAACCAGTCACAGTAGGCAAGCTTTGGAGGCAAAGTAAGTGCCTATCAACAGATGAATGGATAAAGAAAATGTGGTACATATAAACAATGGAGTACTAGTCAACTGTAAAAACAATGAAATCCTGTCATTTGCAACAATATGAATAGAACTGGAGGTCATTATCTTAAGTAAAATAAGCCAGGCACATTCATTTGTGGGAGCTAAAAATTAAAGCAATTTAATTCATTGAGATAGAGAGTGGAATGACGGTTACCAGAACCTGGAAAGGGTAATGGGAGATGGAGATAGTGGGGATAGTTAATAGGGAAAAAAATAGTTAGAATGAATGAGATCTAGTATATGATAGAACAAACGGGAACTACAGTCGGCAATAATTTGTTGTACATTTTTAAATAATTAAAAGGGTATAATTGGAATGTTTATAACACAAAGAATTGATAAATGCTTGAGGGGGTGGATACCCCACTTACCCCATTGTGATTATTATATATTATATGCCTGTATCAAAATATCTCATGTACCCCATAAATATATAGACCTACTATGTACCCACAAGAATTAAAAATTAAAAAATAATAGTAAGTACCACTCATGAGAGACACAAGTTTTGGGGATCTGAGTCAGACAGATGGGTCTGAGCTGAACCCTAAGAGAACAAAATGAGTTCCATACATAGGATGACAGTGTGGAAGAATTTTAGTTTGGGAGTAGCACGATTAAAGCCCAGCAGAATGCTAGGAATCAGGGTTTGTTTCTGAGCCAATGTGATCAGAGGGAAAGAGGTATGGGCAGACATCCAGAACCACAGACTGGAACAAGATAGGGCCCCCAAGGTGGGGCCAATCCCCAGAAAAGAATGATTAAGGTACACCAAAGCCTGATCCTCACTTCTCCAGGAAGGCTCTCCTGCCCTTGCCCCTGGCACACAGTTCTCTTCCACTAGTCTACATCCCTAAAGGTCTGGTTTGTCTATAATCAAAGCTAAGTAAACAGCAAAGGTTACAATATAGCATGTAAAACTTCAGGGAAATCATCAATGGGCAAGTAGATTTTATTATCAATCAAGTAATTGTATTCACATTTTTTCTCTCTCTCTCTCTCACACACACACACAACACACACGCCACTCCCTAACACACACATTCATACAATGTTGTCATGTAAGACTGAACAACCCTCTTCAGGCACACACGGGATGGATGCCCATGACAGTGAGGTAGGCTGCTGAAAGAATGCCACTGATACCAGACTAAAATTGAAATGTTGGTTCAGTGAGAAATGCTCCATGGTAGCATACAATATAGTTGACTTCCACCTGTGAATTTTAAGCAATATACTGGAATATGCTCAGAACTTCACTATTATCTTAGTGTGCCATCAGATGTACTTGTATAGGTCTACTGTGAACTTATTTACAGGAATCTTAAATGCCTGACAAACATACAGCCACCTTCTGGAGAAAGAAGCCCCCAGTGACTATGAAGCAACTTCCCTTTGGAAAAAAAAAATATGCATTGATATATTTTATTTTATTTTATTATTTTATTTTATTTTTTTGAGATGGAGTTTCTCTCTTGCCACCCAGGCTGGAGTGCAGTGGCATAATCTCGGCTCACTGCAACTGCTGCCTTCCAGGTTCAAGTGATTCTCTAGCCTCAGCCTCCCAAGTAGCTGGGATTACAGGCATGTACCATCACGCCCAGCTACTTTTTGCATTTTTAGTAGAGATAAGGTTTCACCATGTCAGGCAGGCTGGTCTTGAACTCTTGACCTCCCAACTTGGCCTCCCAAAGTGGTGGGATTACCGGCGTGAGCCACTTCACCCAACCTATTTTATTTTTAAATTAAATTTTTTGCCAGGGACTTTAAAAGAGTGAAGGAAGCTAAATATGAACTGCAGATAAGGGGGTATAGTTATTTTTCACATCACTGATAAAAACTCTTGCCATAGCAATACTCCATATCCCATGGAGCTCAGATACTCCAGTCAAATATCTTCTTTTGGAAAATACAAATTAAGGGTGAGCAAAAACAAAGCAAAGCACTCTGCTCAAGGTTGCATATGCCAAGTAGTGCAGTGCAATTTTCCCTACACACAACTACTTGGCTACCTGGGACCCAGGAGAACTCTATTGCTAATGAGTCCATTCTTTCTCTCTGACATTCACTCAGCATATATGACTGAGTCACTCCTGTATGTCAGTCATTTATTAAGGGGCTGAAGATATAGCAGAAGAAAATGAACGGGACCCTTGTTTTGGTGTATTTTACATTCTAGTGGACAGAAAGACAATACACATTAAACAAAGAAATACTTTAATTGTAGGTGGTAGTAAGTTCTGTTTTGAAAATACAGGAAGGTATTTGGATAAGAGGAACAACTGTTTTAGATATTATGATTGGTAGAGATTCTTTTAAGAAAGCTGTATTTGGGTTAAGTACAAAAGGATATGAAAGATTTAAGCATGTAAATATCTGGTGTAGACATATGCTTAGCATCATTTAGAAGCAGCAAGGCCAGTGTGTGCAGAATACAGTGAGAAAGGAGTGTAGCAGAAGATTAAAAAATTCAGTGGGAGCAGATCAGGTAAAGCCTTCTGATAAGAAGCCTTCTGATAAGAGCCTCTGGTAAGAAGTTTTGGATCAACTTCTCAGCATTCTAAAAAGTAATTGGAAGATTTTAAGCCGAGAAGTGACATTTGATTTCTCCTGTGAACAGTTTACTTTAGTGCCATGTGGAGAATGGGTTGTGGAGTGAAGCAGAGAGAGCAATTAGGAGGTTGCTTTCAGAAATATCAAGTGATCCTCACAATCTATTTTAAATTGAGGTCATGGAAGCTTCTGTATTTAGCCCACTGAATTGTCCATTATGTATTCATTTTTTTCTATAAACTAGATATATAAAGGTTAGTATATTGCAAGGCATTCTAATAAGGTATACTGAGGCTAATCCTAAATTGAACATTGTTTTTGTTTTTGCTGTTATTGTTGCAAGACCTTTGGCCTAATTTTCCTTTTGTTGACAGATAAATTTCTTTGTGGTAGAAAACAAATATACAAATGTTTAATTTTTAGCTCAATCACCCTTGCCAGGGATCTTGGACATATCTCTTAGCCACCTTGGGTCACAGTCTCTTTACCCAAGAATGAGTGTGGTCAGTATAGGTTTACCAGGTTCTGAAATTATATCAATGTTTAGATCATAGAAGTAATTACAGCATGGCCTCAATTAGCTTTGTCATTTATGATTCAGAAAGAAAAATGAGTTGACTATGAGACCAGTGAACTAAATATTGGTTGTGCATTTGTAATGGCTTCAAATAATAGTTTCATTTCTCTTATTCCACTTACCACTCTCTAAAATTATCCAGTTCATTTTTATTGTCCCATTATAATGAATGTTTCATAAGAGCAAGGGCCTTGCCCATTTTTTCACATCTGTAGGTTTAGCCTGTAAAAGAGTACTCATAATATATTAGATATTCAATTAATACATGTTGAATGGATGAATGAATGATTTGCTACATTGGTGGGAATTCCTATGCATTGAGGAAGTAACAAATATTTCAAAAATCTCAAAAAGTCCTTGGAGGAGCTATATCTGGACTACAGTCAAGTATAGATAACCCACCTTACTTAGAATATCTCTTAGTCTCCTTATCTATATAAGTGCTCTGGGTAGGTATTGGGGGAAGCTGGAGTATAACTTTCAAAAGACCATAGGCTGTGAAAGAACATAAAAGGGGGTTTAATATCGGCTCTATCACAAAATCAGCTATGGTGTTGACAAGTAGCAGCATTATTAGAGTTATAATTTCCTCATTTGTAAATTGGAAGTATCCTGTCATATGGTCTTTGTAGAGAATGACTTTCAAAATGATCTAGCATAAATTAAACAAAGGTATGTCTCTTTTTTTCCTTAATCTTTTTCTGGGGATAACCTACATCAACCTAGTCCAAGGATAAACAATTTTTTCATGGGAATGTACAGAAAAAACCTAATATGTGGGTAGTGGTACCATAGAAGTCAAAATGGACAAAGAGACTGCTTAGTGAATTATCCCTTGACCAATGGCAAAGTATTTCTCAATTAAATATCTCAGGATTCATTACCAAGTATTTGCTTTTCCACCACCTAGGGTTGCTGTGCTCAGAGTCCTTGTTACTCCAGAACCTGCCAGGACAACAGCAAATTGTTATGGGAATTTGATCAAAGACTTGGATATTTTGGGAAAAAATTTGTTTTCATTTACTCTACATGTAAAAAAGGTGAGAGCAGCAAGAGTGGCCAAAAGTCATGCTGACTACTTCTCCTCAATTCTTAACATATTAATATTACCTGTTTCCTAGTATAGATGACTATAACTCCAAAACTACCTCACTTCTAGGAAGTGAGGAATATCATTGGGGATCAAATATTATATGGCTAATAATAAACACTGGGGAAAAAATTCAGTTGTATATTTTGAAAGAAAGAGCAGTGATAAAAAATAAAGTAAAATATATACCAGAAAGGATACTCAGATACACATTTGAAAAGAAACGTACTCAGAAGAACTAAGGTTAGTGTGATATTGAAGACTTCTTATTGTTGTTGCTGAGATTTAAACTTCCAGAAAAAGTGACATAATCCACGTTGTTTCTGTAAAGCTGAATTCATCATTCTTTGTCATAACTCTCCCCTATTCTCATGGCCTAAGATCGCTCTCTTCATCTGGCAAACTAACTCATATTTCCAAAATGAGCTCAATGGCCATAGTGCTATGGTCTGAATGGTTGTGTACCCCCACAAAATTCATATGTTGAAACCTAATATTTAATGTATTGGGAGATGGGGCCTTTAGGAGGTGATTAAATCATGAGGATGATGCCTTCATGAACAGGATCAGTCCCTTTATAAAAAAGACTTAAGGGTTGGAAAAATAGTAAACAAAGCAAGATGACTAAACAGAACCCTCTAGCAATCTTCCCCCAGCAGAAACATCAAATGGAATAACTATGCATGCAAGAAAGCACCGTCACAAGAACTGAAAAATCAGGTGAGAGATCACAGTATTTGGTTTTAGCGTAATAACAAGAACAGATGAATAAAAGAGTGTGTAAAGAATAGTCTTACATTGCCTACACCACTCCTACTCCATTCCCAAGCAGTGCAGCATGGATAGAGAATTTGTGTGCTTGAGGGAAGGAGAGCAAAGTGAGTGTGGGACTTTGCTTTGAAACTCAGCGATGTTCCATGACAGTGGAACACAGCACTGGGTAGAATTCCACCAGTGCCCATGGTGAGAGTACTTACACCAGCCCTTAACCAGACGGGAAATACACTGCCCTGTCAAGAGAAACCTAAGTCTTGGCCTGCTTCACCATCAGCTAACTAAAGTGGCCTCGGACCCTGAATAAATTTCAGTGCCAACTAGGTTGTTGCAAGTGCAGTCCTTGGGTGAGCACTGGTGCTGTGCTAGTCTTGGAGGCTGTGGGCTTGGGAAGTAACCCTTCCTGAGCTGCAGCTACAGCAGCCGCAGGAGTGCCTACATCACCCCTCCCCCAATTCCAGGCAGTGTAAAATAGAGAGACTCATTTTTGCTTGGGGGAAGTAGAGGGAAGATTACAGGGGACATTGTCTTACAATTCAGTGCCAACCACACCACGGGAAACAGAGCACCCAGAATACCATAGCCCATTATATCAGGCCACTACAAGACAGATTGCCTGGGAACCCAGGCAATTTTTCTGCATCTTAACAAAGTCCACCAGGGGTGGGTATCTAGGAGTCTGCAAGTCCCAGTGTTCCTGGGCTTAGGATACCGTCTAGGGCTGAAACGGATTCAGTAACCACAGGCTTAGGGACCTCAACAGTCAATCTCCTTTGAATTATTAGAAAGCCTTCTAAAGAATAATGGGTATAAACATGGTGAGACTACAAAGAATAGAATAAATAAAAATTATCCAATGTCTAGCCATTGATGAACATCTACAAGCATCAAGAACATTCCAAAAAAATATAACCTTACCAAATGTACTAAATAAAACACAGTGACCAACCTGGATTGCCAGAGATCTGTGACCTCTCACACAGGTAATTCAAAATAGCTGTTTTTACCAAAACAGATATGTAGTTCAATGAAACAGAACAGGGGCCTCAGAAATAATGCCACATATCTACAACCATCTGATCTTTGACAAATCTGACAAAAACAAGCAATGTGGAAAGGATTCCCTATTTAATAAACAGTGCTAGGAAAACTGGCTAGCCATATGCAGAACACTGAAACTGGACCCCTTCCTTACACCTTACACAAAAATTAACTCAAGATGGATTAAAGACTTAAATGTGAGACCTAAAACCATAAAAACTTTAGAAGAAAACCTAGGCAATACCATTCAGGACATAGGCATACGCAAAGACTTCATGACTAAAACACCAAAGGCAATGGCAACAAAAGCAAAACTTGACAAATGGGATCTAATTAAACTAAAGAGCTTCTGCACAGCAAAAGAAACTACCATCAGAGAGAACAGGCAACCTACATAATGGGAGAAAATTTTTGCCATCTATCCATCTGACAAAGGGCTAATATCCAGAATCTAAAAAGAACTTAAACAATTTTACAAGAAAAAAACAAACAACCCCATCAAAAAATGTGCAAAGGATATGAAGAGACACTTCTCAAAAGAAGACATTTATGTGGCCAACAAACATGAAAAAAAGCTCATCATCACTGGTCATGAGAGAAGCGCAAATCAAAACCACAATGAGATACCATCTCACGCCAGTTAGAATGGTGATCATTAAAAAGTCAGGAAACACAGGATGCTGGAGAGGATGTGCAGAAATAGGAACACTTTTACACTGTTGGTGGGAGTGTAAATTAGTTCAACCATTGTAGAAGACAGTGTGGCGATTCCTCAAGGATCCCCTTCAGAAATAGCATTTGCCCCAGCAATCCCATTACTGGGTATATACCCTAAGGATTATAAATCATT
Organism: Pan troglodytes; assembly: GCF_028858775.2. Lineage (NCBI taxonomy): Eukaryota > Metazoa > Chordata > Mammalia > Primates > Hominidae > Pan > Pan troglodytes. Next base: position 40,133,101 of record NC_086015.1, read on the forward strand.
CTACTATAAAGACACATGCACATGTATGTTTATTGCAGCACTCTTCACAATAGCAAAGACTTGGAACCAACCCAAATGTGCATCAATGATAGACTGGATAAAGAAAATGTGGCACATATACACCATGGAATACCATGCAGCCATAAAAAAGGATGAGTTCATGTCCTTTGCAGGGACGTGGATGAAGCTGGAAACCATCATTCTCAGCAAACTAACACAAGAACAGAAAACCAAACACCACATGTTCTCACACATAAGTGGGAGCTGAACAATGAGAACACATGGACACAGGGAGGGGAACATCACACACTGGGGCCTGTCAGGGGGAGGGGGGCCAGGGGAGGGATAGCATTAGGAGAAATACCTAATGGAGATGACAAGTTGATGGGTGTAGCAAAACACCATGGCACGTGTATACCTATGTAACAAACCTGCACGTTCTGTACATGTGTCCCAGAACTTAAAGTGTAATTTTTTTTAAAAAATTGCCATTTTGAGGAAACCCAGCAAACTTCAAGAAAACACAGAGAATAAATTTCAAATTTGATTAGATAAATTTAACAGTTTAAATAATTTTTAAAAATCAAACAGAAATCCTGGAGCTGAAAAATATAAGTGACAAATGAAAATTGCATCAGAATGTCTCAACAGCATAATTGATCAAAAAAGAAAAAAGAATTAGTGAGCTCAGAGACTGACCCATTCTTCTTTAGAAGGCTTTCTAATCATCAAAGGGAATTGACCACTGAATTCCCTAAGTCTGTGGTCACTGCAGCCATTTCAGCACTAGAGGGTGTCCGAAGCCCAGGTACACCGTGTGACTCGCAGACTCCAAGATACTCAGCCCTGATGGACTTTGGGAAGATACAGAAAAATTGCCTGGGTTCCCAGGCAATTTGTCTTGTATTGGCCTGATATAATGGGCTTTGGTATTCTCCATGGTGCTCTGTTTTCCTGTGGTGGGGTTGGCACCACGTTGCAAGACAATGCCCCCTGTAATTGTCCCTGTGTTTCCCCTAAGTAAAAATGAGTCTCTCTCTACTATACTGCCTGAAGTTGGGGGAGGGGTAATTAGGCACTCCTGTGGCTGCTGCAGCTGAAGTTCAGAGTGAGTCACATCCCAAGCCCACAGCCTCCAAGACTAGCACAGCACCAGTGCTCACCCAAGGACTGCACTTGCAACAACCTGGTTACCACTGAAATTTATTCAGGGTCCAAGGCCACTTTAGTTAGCTGATGGTGAAGCAGGCCAAGACTTAGGTTTCTCTTGACAGGGCAGGGTATTTCCGTCTGGTTCATGGCTGGTCTAAGTACTCTCACCATGGGCACTCAGAATTCTGCCCAGTGCTGTGTTCCACTGTCATAGAACATCAATGAGTTTCAAAGACTTGAAAATACACATTCAGAGAGAAGAGAGAGAGAGAAAGAAGTACGCTTACAAGATCTAGAAAATAGGCTTAAAAGGAAAATCTATGTATCATTGGCATTAAAGAGGGAGCAAACAGGATGGGGATAGAAAGTTTATTCAAAGAATAATAACCTAAAGAAAGATAGGAATATCCCAGTACAAGAAGGTGAAAGAACACCGAGCAGATTCAATCCAAATAAAATTACTCCAAGGCATATGATAATCATACTCTCAAAGTTCAAGAACAAAGAGAGGATCCTGAAAGAAGCAAGTAACATATAAAGGAGCTCTGATATGGCTAACAGCAGACTTCTCTGCAGAAACTTTACAGGGCAGGAGGGAGTGGGGGTGATATATTCAAAATACTGAATAAGATAGAAAACCTTTCAACTGAGAATACTGTCCCTAGAAAGCTATCCTTTAAATATAAAAAGGAAATACTTTCCTAGACAAACAAACGTTAAGGGAATTCATTACCACAGACCTGTGTTACAAGAAATTTTAGAAGGACTTTGTCTACCTGAAACAAAAGAATGTCAAGCCATAAAAAGAGGTTATGAAAGGTATAAAAGTAAGCACACAGACATATTCAGAATACTCAGTGTAATGGTGGTGTATAAACCACTGATATCTTTATTAGGAAGACTAAAAGATAAATCTACAAAAACAATAACAATTTGTTAAGAAATAGTTAATACAAAAAGATATAAATTGAGACAACAAAAAGTAAGGAGGTGCAGTTAAAATTGAGTTTTCTTGTAGATTTTTCTTCTTTTATTGTGATCAAAGTTAAGGTGCAAATAATTTAAAATAAATGTTCTTCGTAAGTCTCAGGGTAACTACTATGCAAAAAGAAAAAAAGAAAAGAGAATAGATACACTAAAAATAAAGAGCAATAAATTAAAACATATTACCAGAGAAAATTAGGAAGACAGTAAGAAAGAGAGGACTTACAAAACAACTAGAAAACAGGATGCAAAATGACAGTAGTAAGTCTTTACATATCAATAATAACATTGAATATAAATGGATTAATTTATCCAACTAAAAGATATAGAGGAGCTGGATGCATTTTTTCAAAAAGACACAATTACATGCTACCTGAAAGAAACTCGCTTCACCTGTAAACACACATGACTGAAAAGATGGAAAAAGGCATTCCATGAAAACAGAAATCATTAAAGAGGAGTAGCTATACTTATTATATCAGATAAAATAAACTAAAAGCCAAAAATTCCAAAAAAAAAAAGAGACAAAGATGGTCATTATATAGTGATAAAAGGAGTCATTTTAATAAGAGGATATAATAATTGTAAATCTCTATGTACCCAACACATGAGCACTCAAACATATTATACAAAGCAAATATTAATAGATCTAAGGGAAGAGATAGACTGCAATACAATAATAATAGAGGACTTCCACTCTCAGCAATGGACAGATCATCCAAACAGGAAATCCACAAAAATAACATCCGAATTAAACTATATTGCAGACAAAATGGACATAATTGACATTTGTAGAACATTTTACTCATCTGCTGTAGAATACACATTCTATTCATCAGCACATGGAGCAATTTCCAGGATAGACTATGTGTAATGCCACAAAACAAGTCTCAATAAATTAAAAATAATCAAAATCATATTCAAATATCTTTTCTGACCACAATGGAATAAAATTAGAATCAATAACAGGAGGAACTTTGGAAAATGTAAAAATACATGGAAATTAAACAACATGCCCCTGAATGACAAATGGGTCAATGAATACATTTAAAAGATAATTAGTTTTAAAAAACAAATAAAAATGGAAACACAAAATTTCAAAACCTAAAGAATACAGCAAAAGCAGTATTATGAGGGAAGTTTATAGCAATAAATGCCTATATCAAAAAAGCATAAAAACCTCAAACAAACAATGTAACAATGCATCTCAAAGAACTAGAAAAGCAAGGACAAACCAAAGGCAAAATTCATAGAGAAAAGAAATAATAGAGACTACAGCAGAAATAATTAAAATTGAGATTAAAAATAGTACAAAAGTTTAGCAGCACAAAAAGTTGGTGTTTTGAAAAGATAAAATTTATAAACCTTTATCTAGAATTAGAAAAAAAACAAATTAAATGATGGAAAGGAGACACTACAACTGATACTACAGAAATACCAAGGATCATTAGAGACTATTGTGAGCAACTATACATCAGCAAATTTGAAAACCAAGAAGAAATAGATACATTCCTGCACAGAAAACCTACCCGTTAAACTATGAAGTTATAGAAAATCTGAACAGACCAGTGATAAGTAACAAGATAGAAGCAATAATAAAAAGTCTTCCATCAGAGAAAAGCCTAGTTCCTGATGGCTTTACTGCTAAATTCTACCAAACATTTAAAGAACTAATGCCAATTCTACTCAAACTATTCCAAAAAAATTAAAGAGTAAGGAATACTACTAAACTCATTGTATGAGGTCAGCATTACCCTGATACCAAAACAAGACAAAGACACAATAAAAACAGAAAACTACAGGCCAATATCACTAATGAATATATTAATAGGTGCAAAAATCTCGAATGAAATATTAGCAAACTGAATTCAATACTTTGAAAAGATTACCCACTGTTATCAAGTGGGATTCATCCCAGGGATGCAATAATGTTTTAACACATGAAAACCAATAAACATAGCACATTTCATCAGCAGAGTCAAGAACAAAAACCATATGATTATTTAAATAAATGCTTAAAAAGCATTTGACAAATTCAATATACTTTCATGATAAGAAAACTCTCAACAAACTGGCTATAGAAGAAACATACCTCAAAACTTTGTTTTTATAAAACAATATCAAAACCTATGTAATATATGAACTCATCAAAATTTTTCTTCATTCAGTGTGATGCTAGCTGTGGTTTTGCCATATATGACAAACCCACAGCTAGCATCACACTGAATGAAGAAAAATTTTGTGAAAAGCATTTTCACTAAAATCTGGAACAGGACAAGAATGCCCACTTTCACCACTTTTATTCAATATAGTACTTCCAATGTTAACTTCCACAGTGCTTAGACAAGAGAAAAAAATAAAGAGCATCCAAATGGAAACAAAGAAGTAAAATTGGTGTGTGTGTGTGTATGTGTGTGTACTACATGATCTTATATTTAGAAAAACCTAAAGAATCTGCCAAAAATGTTTAACACTCATAAACAAATTTGGTAAAGTTACAGAGTACAAAATAAACACACAAAAATCAGTAGCGATTCTATATGCCAAAAGCAAACAATCTAAAAATAAATTAAGAAAGGAAGGCCATTTACACTCGCTCCAAAAAAGATAAAATACCTAGGAATATATTTAAACAAAATATGAAAGATCTCTACAATGAAAAGTATAAAACACTGGTAATAGCAATTGAGTAGGTCACCATAAAAATGGAAAGACATCCCATGTTTGTGGTAGTTTTCTCAGAAATAGAAGAGAATCCTAAAATTTGTCTGAAACTACAAAAGGCCCCAAGTAGTCTAAGCAACCTAAGTAAGAAGAACAAAGCTGGAGGCATCACACTCCCTGACTTCAAAATATACTACAAAGCTATAGTAACCAAAACATCCTAATATTGGTATAAAAATGACACATAGACTAATGGAACAGAATAAAGACTCAGAAATAAATCCACATATTTACAGCCACCTTATTTTTAATTAAGGTGCCAAAACCATACACTGGGAAAGGGAAACCCTATTCAACAAATGGTTATGGAAAACTGGATATCCATATGCAGAAGAATGAAACTAGACCCCTATCTCTCAACATATACAAAATTAAACTGATGTGGATTAAAAATGCAAAAGCAATACCCAGAACTGATAGTGAAAGGAAACAGACTCCTATGAAGACAGAGACAAGTGCCCAGTGGGGCTCAACCTTCAGGCCAAGAACAGTCTGAAGCCTGAAAACCAAGCTGTTCATTCTAGATAGAGTCCAAAACCAGAATAAGAACTTCTATTCCTATCTTACCCACTCTCTCTTTATTGATTCCTTCTGAATGTTGCCTTTTAACCAATCTTATGATGTCTTTTCAAGCCCACCCATGGACCAATCAGCATGCATTCTCCCATTTTAAGCCCATAAAAACCCCAGACTCAGCCTCACAAATGGCAACCCACTTTCAGGTCTCCTCTCGCTGCTGAGAGTTTTCTTCCTGTCACAAAATAAAATTCTATTCTGCCTTACTCACTCTCCAATGTCCATGTACCTTATTCGTCTTGGTCACAAGACAAGAACTCAGAACTCACCAAACTCTGGGAGCAAAAGAACTGGAACACTTCTGCTTGCCAAGCTGCAGGTGGTGGGAGTAAAAAGAGCTGTAACACTCCCTCCCACTCGCCAAGCTATGGGCCTGAAGAGGCTGCTGGGTGCCATTCCCTCCCGCTTGCCAAACTACAGGAGTGAAAAAGTTACAACATTTTGGGGGGCTCATTCAGGATCTTCAGAAGGTTGAGTAAGAGAGGACCTATGACTCTTTAGTTTCATTCCAAGGTTATTGTCCTCAGATTATTTTCCAAAAACAGATAAAACACCAGGACTCTGTCAGCCAGTTAAGAGTGGATAGTACAGCTGATGGTCTACAAGACTCAGAAGACAGGCTTCCTGGGAAGGACTCTGTCAATACCCCTTCACCTTCAGATGTTGGTAATGTTGGCTTTGTTCCCATTTAGTTTCCCTTTACAGATGTCTAGCCATTGCATGGTATCAGAATAAGGTCCCGGGGCAATTGAAGGTATCTGGCTAAGGCTACACCTTGGCATTACCTAAGAGCTCCTGGACTAGTTCCAATCCCTGACAGCCCATTCAGGTGCTGGACCAAGATTTCCAGTCTTTCTTATCACATTTTCTTTCTTTTGAGACTCTTTTGGCTGCTATCCCTTCTTTATACACAATATTACAGGTGTTTTTGCAACCCAAAGAGATAATTTTATGGGGTAGAATGAATACTTGGCTTAGTCACCAGGAAAGTAAACCAGAACAATGTTTCTGTCTATCCTTAGAAACAGGGGTATGTAATGGTTAAGAGAGTTTTCTTTCCCCTGTCAAAAAAAACCTGTTAGCACAGGGAAAGAGGCTTTTTCCCCCAGACACCTTCCCTCCTTTGCATTTAATTTGTTTTTTTTTTTCCCACCATATCAGGTGTCAACATAATCCTGCGAATACAGGGAGCTTTTAGTTGTAAGGGGTTATTGTTTTTCCTTTGGGGAGGCATTTTATTAGGCCAGGTCCCCAATTCCAGGGATTCCCTTTCTTTGTTTGAGGAAGATCTGTTCCCACAGCTTTACCTTAGCATTACTCCAGCATATTTTCCAAGCTTTGGTTTGAAGCCCTAAAAGGAAAACTAGATCTGAGGGACCCAGAGGCAGTCGACAGTGGAAGACTACAGCACAGTGGGGGTAAGCATGACTACCCCTGCTGACTAGGCCTTCCCACTTCATGGGTGGAGCTCATGCTCATATTTATGGTATGAGCCCCATGAGTTCACCCATGGTGCCAGTACCAGGTACTAAGATTTGGAGGATGCCTCAAATTCAAAATGAGAAAGGGAGAGACCAAGGGATATGTTTTATCCCCTCTCTCTTTTCAAATGGATAGCAAACTATTCTCAGCCTGCACTCCTCTCGAGTGCATTCTGAATCACTGGGACTCCTTTGACCCTCAGACTCTGAAGAAATAATGCCTTATATTCCTTTGTACAATGGCTTGGTCAGGTTATAATTTGCAGATGGAAAAGCTTGGCCTCTGGAGGGAGTAACAATTTTAATACTATCCTGCAGCTCAATCTTTTCTGTAAACACAAGGGCAAATGGTCCAATGTCCCATATGCAGGATTTTTTTTTCCCCTGTAGGATAATCAGGAACTCTGCTGACATTGTAGGATGGATCCAGCCCTCCTAGTGGTCATCTCAGGAGGGTCTGCAAAGGAATATCCTAAGGGACTAGGGCAGTAAACCTCAGAGGTGCCTCCAGCAGGGGAGTAAGCTCCCTCTGATCCTGCTCCTCCTGGTCCATTCCGTTCTCTCTACCCAGGTTCTCTCTCTCAAGCTTATCCCATCCTAGAAATTCTCATTTTAGGAAGGTCCCAGCCTCACTCATGCCCCTACAAAAGATGCCTTGTGAATATGACCTCATTAAGTACAAGTCCCCCTTTTGCTACAGGACTTAAGACAAATTAAGGGGGATTTTGTAAGTTTTCAGATAACTCTGACAGGTATATAGAGGTCTTCCAGAATTTAACCCAAGTATTTGAACCCCTTTTCAAAGATATTATGGTACTTTTAAATCAAACCCTGACTATGGCTGAGAAGCAGGCAGCCCTGAAAGTGGCAGAGAAGTTTTGGGATGAGCTTTGTATCACATATAGTGCCAAGGAAGGGTGACAGCATTATCCAATTGGAAAAACAGCAGTACCATTGGAGGACCCTAAATGGGGCCCCATTGATGACATGGAAGAATAGAAGAGGAAACACTTTTAGATGTGCATATTGGAAGGCTTATGAAGGACTAGAACTAAGCCTCTAAATTACTCCAAACTATCCATGATAGACCAGGGCTCATATAAGAAGCCCTCTGCCTTCCTGGAAAGGCCTAGAGACCTTGGTAAAGCATATACCTTTATCTCCTGATTCAGTTGAGGGACAGATAACCCTAAAGGATAAGTTTATTACCAGGTGGCCCCTGATATCAGGAGGAAGCTGCAGAAACAGGCCATGGGACCAGATGTACTTTAGAGAACCTCCAGAAAGTGCCCACCTCGATCTTTCACAATAGGGATCTAGAGGAGACTCAAAAGAGGGAGAGGGGACACAAGATGAAGGCAGAGGCTCTAATGGCTGCCTTGCAAGCTTCAACCCAGAATCCCCAAAGGCACCTATTAACTGCTACAAATGTGGCAAGCCAGAACACTTTAAGAAAGACTGCCCAGGCAACATGAGGAAGCCACCTCAACCCTGTACAATCTTCAGAGGGCACCATTGGAAGGCAGACTGTCCCTAGAGATACAGGTCACCAGGTCCAGAGCCAGTCTTCCAAATGGTCCAGCAGGACTGATGAGTCCCAGGGCTCCTCTCCCAGCTCTGACGGCTCAGACTGCCATTACCATCCAGGAGCCCAGGTGATTCTGGAGGTCACACTGAGGAAGGTGTACTTCCTCCTGGATACCAGAGCCACTATTTCTGTTCTTTCCAATCCAGGCCTCCCCTCCTTTCTTTGCATGACCATGAGGGGCATTTCAGGAAAGCTTTTAATCCGATATTTTTCCCAACCCTTTAGTTGTAGTTTTGAAGACCTCTTGTTTACTCATGCCTTTTAAATCATGCCTGAAAGCCCAACTCCTCTGCTAGGCAGGGATATTTTACCTCATGTAGGAACCACTGTCCTTATGGACCCAGGACAGACTATTTATCTCCCCCTGGTGGAGACTGATAATCCAGAAATTTGGGCAACTCAAGGGAAAATTGGCCAAACCACAACCGCTACACCAGTCTGGATCCACCTTAGGAATCCCACTTCTTTCCCTAATGAGAGACAATTTCCCCTAAAACCAGAAGCTAAGAAAGGGCTAGGAGCCATCATTATAACTTGAGGATGCAGGGCCTACAACAACCCTTGTACTACCCTTGTAATGGGGATAGAGAAACCCAACAGGGAATGGTGACTGGTCCAGGACCTCCATCTCATTAATGAGGCTGTGGTTCCAACTCATCTAGTGGTTCCCAATTCTTATATCTTGCTAACTCAAATGCCTGAGGGAACTAAACGTTTCACAGTCCTGGACCTAAAGGATGCCTTTTTCTGCATGTTACTATACCCTGACTACAATATTTGTTTGCATTCAAGGAACCCTCCAACCAGACCACCCAGCTGGCCTGGATGGTATTACCTCTGGGATTCTGAGACAGCCCCCACCTGTTTGGACAGGTGCTGTCAAGGGATCTCTCTGAGTTCCTTTATCCTCAGGTTAAAGTTTTACAATATGTAGATGACATTCTCCTGTGTGCCCCAACTGAAGGAATCTCTCAGGAAGGCAGTAAGGCTCTTAATTTGCTGGCTAACAGTGGATATAAGGTCTCAAAACCTAAGGCTCAGATCTGTCAGATTTCAGTGAAGTACCTAGGTCTAGTCTTGTCAGAGGAAATCAGGGTGCTGAGCGAAGAAAGGATTAAGCCCATCATCTCCTTTCTCCTCGCTCAAACCCTCAAACAACTGAGGGGATTATTGGGCATTCCAGTATTCTGTAGATTATGGATACCTGGGTACAGTGAGATAGCTTGTCCCTTTTATCATCTAATAAAGGAAATTCAGGCTGCTAAGACTCACTCTCTAATTTTGGAACCAGAGGCTAAAAGGGCCTTTGACCAATTCAAACAAGCCCTGCTTGAGGCACCAGCACTTAGTCTTCCCATAGGAAATACATTTGATCTTTTTGTATCAGAAAAAAAGGAAATGGCCCTGGGAGTTCTAACCCAGTCTTGAGGTGAAACCCAGCAACCCTGTATTAGTCAATGTTCTCTAGAGGGACAGAACTAATATAACAGATGTGTGTATGAAAGGGAGTTTATTGAGGAGAATTGAATCACATGATCACAAGGTAAACTCACATGATAGGTCATCTGTAAGTTGAGAAGCAAGGATGCCAGTGGTGGATCAGTCTGAGTCCCAAATCCTCAAAAGTAGGGAAGCCTACAGTGCAGCCTTCATTCTGTAGCCAAAGGCCCAAGAGCCCCTGGAAAAGCACTTGTTTAAGTCCAAGGGTGCAAAAGCTGAAGAACTTGGAGTCTAATATTTGAGGGCAGAAAGCATCTGGCACAGGAGAAAGATGAAGGCTAGAAGATTCAGCAAGTCAGCTCTCCATCTTCTGCTACCTGCTTTATTCTAGCCACATTGGAAGCTGATTAGATGGTGCCCACCCAAACTGATGGTGGGTCTGCCTCTCCCAGTCCACTGACTCAAATGTTAATCTCCTTTGGCAACACCCTTACAGACACACCCAGGAACAATATTTTGCATCCTTCAATCCAATCAAGTTGACACTCAATATTAACCATCACAAGTCCATAGGCTACCTAAGCAAGGAGCTTGATTTGGTGGCTAAAGGATGGCTGGCTTGCCTACAGGCAGTTGCAGTGGTAGCTTTACTGGTGCCAGAGGCTAATAAGTTAACCATAGGGAATATCTTAACCATGGTTACTCCACATAATGTGGCAGGACTGCTGTATTCTAAGGATAGTATCTGGCTAACAGACAACTGCCTCCTCAAATATCAAGTTCTGCTATGGGAGGGATCTACAGTCCACTTAAGAAGCTGTCTCTCCCTAAACCCAGCCACCTTTCTCCCAGAGGAAGCTGATGAGCCTGAACATGACGGAAAACAGATAGTACTGGAAGCCTATGTGTCTAGAGACGACCTCAAAGAAACCCTCTTAGAAGACCCAGACTGAACTCTCTTTATGAACAAAGTTGTTTTTTTTTTTTTTTTTTTTTTTTTTTTTTTTGTAGAACAAGGGATCCATAAAGCAGGGTATGCAGTAGTCACCCTAAATGACACAATTGAGAGCACAACTCTCTCCTTAGACACAGTGCTCAGCTAGCTGAGCGAATTGTCCTCACAAGGGTGCTTGAATTAAACAAAGGGAGAGAAGTTAACATTTATTCTAAGTGTGCTTTCCTAGTCCTCCATGCCCATGCCACTATCTGGAAAGAGAGAGACTTCCTCACAGCTAATGTGTCTCCCATTAAACACTATCATAAAATTAATAGACTATTATCCTCATCTTTCCTTCCACAGGAAGTGGCAGCAATACATTGTAAAGGCCACCAAAAGTGGATGGATGAAATAACCAAGGGAAATAAATTGGAAGACCAAGCAGCTAAATTGGCAGCAAGAAAGCCCTCGATTTCTGATCCACTTGAGGCCCCTCTGGTCTGGGGGATGCTCCATAAGAGAAATAAAACCTCAATATTCTCCTGCAGAAGTACAATGGGCCACTTCTCAGGGATACACCTTCAGCCCTTAGGATGGCCTCAATTGGAGGATGGCAAACTTCATCTACCAGCTTCCAGCCAATGGAAAGTTCTTAAAATTCTTCATCAAGCCTCCCACCTAGGAAAATATAAAACCTATCAATTGGCTCAAAGGTTGTTCTCAGGTAAAAATCTGCTAAAAAATCATCAAACAGGTCATTAATGCTTGTTACACTTGCCTTAAAAATAATTCCCTCAACTGATGGCTTCTCTTCCCTTCTCCAGGACCCAAAGAATGGGCATCTACCTGGGAAAAGAATGGCAAATGGATTTCAACCATATGCCAGAGATAAGGGGCATCCAATACTGCTTAGTATTGGTAGATACCTTCACTAACTGGGTAGAAGCATTTGCATGTCAGAGAAAGCCTCTGAGGTGATAAAAGTACTAACTAATGAGATAATTCCTCACTTTGGATTCCCTAAGTACCTCAAGAATGATAATGGCCCCTCATTCCAGGCAGCTGTCACCCAGGGTGTCAAAGGCACTAGGCATACAATACCATCTTAATTGTGCTTGGAGACTACAATCCTTGGGAATGGTACAGAAGACAACTGATATTATCAAAAGGCACCTTAGAAAACTGTCTCAAGAGACTCATCTCCCCTGGATTACTCTTCTTCCCATGGCCCTACTACCTGTTAGAAACACTCCTTCAAAGCTGGGTTTAAGTCCCTTTGAAATGATATTTTCTCACCAGTGATTTCCTGCTAGACCAAGAAATCTCTGATTTGATTAAATATGCAACTTATTTGATTCATATCCAGCAGGAACTGAAACCATTCTCAGAGGTCCAAACCCATGAACTAGGGCCTCCTCTACTCAACTCAGGGGACTTAGTACTGGTAGAGGCTCTTCCTTCTCTTTCTCCATCTCTAGGCCCAGATTGGGAGGAACCTTACACTAAACTTCTTTCTACTCCTTAAGCAGTGAAGGTCACTGGAATAGATTCTTGAATTTATTATACTCAAGTAAAGACCTGAGGAACTGATGGAATTACCTCTGTTGACCCAGGAGAGTGCACAAAATACCAATGTGAAGAAATCATAGACCTCAAGTTAAATATCATGAAAGATAAGTGTTAATAATTAACCCTCTATGGATATCCTCTTTACAGTCTTGTTTATACTTGCTGTTCTCACATCTGTTCTGTTCCTCACCATAAGGTGTCTTTGCCAAGGACCCCTTAATCCTGAATACTCATGGGATTGTCTACTCCCATAAACACCTGTTTCTCTTCTAAAATTTAACTGCCCTCCCCCACAAAAGATTTAATTTCTTTCACAATGGTGAAACAGCTCTGGCCACAACATGGTTTTCAGAATGATTATTTTATTTCTTATCTCTGGCACTGGCCTCGATTATTCCCTTCTTAGCTCCTGTTTGTATTATACTCATATTTGGTCCATGCATATTTAACCTCCTTGTAAAATCTGTTTCTTCTCACCTAGAGCCCATCAAACTCCAAATGGCCATGCAAATGAAGACTCAAATGATGGCTCCCTTTTACTGGGGACTCTTAAATAGGCCTCTGAGAGACACAGAGAGAGAGAGAGAGAGAGAGAGAGAGAGATCGAGGTCTGACTGCCATTTTCCAAAACAATACCCCCTGGCAACATGAAGCAGGTAGACCAGTCACCATCCCTATCCTAATGGCAGTTAGATGTACCACTTCAAGGTGGGGATTGATAGTGAAAGAAAACAGATAGATTCCTGGGCAGACAGGGATGGGTCACCAGTGGGGCTTGACCTTCAGGCCAAGAACAGCCTGTATCAATTTTAAAAAGCAAAACAAAAAAGAAGAAAAAAACAATGTGGTCCTCTCCCTGAAAGAAAATAGGCCTGAGGGAGTTTGTTCACTCCTTCTGCCATGGGAGGACACAGCAAGAAGGTGTGCCATCTATCCATCAGAGAGCAAGCTCTCACCAGATACAGAATCTACTGGTGTCTTGATCTTGGACTCCCCAATCTGCAGAACTGTGAGAAATAAATTTATGTTATTTACAAATTACACAGTTTAAGAGATTTTGTTCTAGCAGCCTGAATGAACTAAGACACACATTTTCTGTGTGTGCTTATGATTAATTGCTATTAACAAATTTATTAGTAAAATGAGAGGTATTCACTCTCTTCTCTAAAATTTCACATACTCAGTTAAGACCTCTACTATGTCATTTTCCTGCTATATTTAAAATCTGTAATTCTCTATCTCTGTACTCACTAGGATATGATATCTTCAAAGGTCATGATCATGTTTCATTATTCTTCATTCCTCCCGTTTCTACCACTGCCCTTGGAAGATAGTAAATATTCAGTAACTCTTTGTTGGGTTACTTTTCTTGGGTGGAAAAGTAAACATGTTTCTGTCTGGATTTCTTAGTGTATGAATTCAACCAGAGTTGATTTATAATTTCAGTTTTCTTCACAGTGTTCAAAAAATACAGGCAATTTTATCAAGAACTTCTTGTGTCCTTTCAATTTTCATATTTCTTGTTACCTATCTACTTTTTGGGATATTATTTCTTTCCAGGCATCCAAGTTCCAGGTATACTTAGCATTACCTAAACTCAGTTATAACAAGTGAGTAGCAAATTTCTAGTAAATTTCTAAAACCTATGCAATGGTTTTCCCTTTCTAGAATTCTCATAAACATGTTCTTAAATATTTCTTTGTGTGGCATACCTACATATATATGACTATATGTGTATGTTTGTGTGTGTGTATATGTATATGTGTGTGTGTGTGTATATATATATATATGCCTATAGTCACCAAGAGGGCACTCTATAAGCATGCTTTCTTGGCTGAGATTTATTGAACTCTAATTTGCCAGCATTCCCTTATGTCAAACTATGACAATATGAAGTGAAGAAACTTTGTCTATATGCCCTTCCTATGCCAGTTTTGCTCAGTTCCAAACAGCAGTTTGCACCTGGTAGACCTTCAAGATATATAATGTGCATGATTGAATCAGCAAATTCCACTTGGCTCGTACCTTATTTGGCCATCTTCAAAAAAAAATCTTCTAAAATAAATGTCCTACTCCTATCACTGACTCAAATCTTCCAGTGTGATGATTTGTAATTTTGAACCAGCCTGCTAAAACTCTAGCCAGAATTGGTTCCATAAATCCTTTTACGTAAGTTTGACTCATCTATAATTAATCATCTTAATAAGATTATTAAATTCCATTTATTTCTAATACCATTAATCTTTCATATCAGATAATTTGTGATATGCCATGATTAGCAGAATAGTTTAATTAGCACATTCTATAAATCTAGAACATGATCTTGGTTTGAATTCTGTTAGTCCTCCTTACCTCATATCAGTAACTGCAGTAGAGAATTAGAAAAGTTGTTGCTCACCCATAGGTTTTCTCTCTTATAGCTCTTTTCCTGGGAGCCATATTGCACTAGAAATTGTCTCTCCTAACATGTCCTCTACTTTTCCCTAACATTTTTTTAACTGTCATTTTTAAGTCAGCTTAAGTAAAATTTTAAATATTTTAAATACACAGCAATTTTCACCAAAAGTTTTCATATATACTCACTGTAGATTATTATGCTTATTGTACAATTAAGGCAAGCTGCCTAGAACAAATATAGTGTAACTTTCACTGCATTCCACTTGTCAAGCCAAGGCCAGCTTCATGGACATATGATCTGTATAGTTGCACAAAATCTGGTGCACAGAAAGACCCTATGTTTGTTGCTCTGTTGCTGTCATCTTGAAATTCTTAATAGTTTTTGAACAAGGGGCCTCACATTTTTATTTTCCACTGGGCGCCACATATTACATGGCTGCTCCTGATCAAAGCAAGTCACAAGCCAGCCCAGATTCTAAGAAAAGGAAAATAGGAGGTAGATTTTACCTCCTAATGAGTGGAACAGCATATATGTTCAGGGGAGAAAGGAATTGATGGTGATCACCTTTGCAGAATATTTACCATATTCTTATTTTACTAATGAGGAAACTGAGGTGGAGAGAGATTAACTGCCTAGCCCAAAATCACATCACTGACCAGTAATGAAACACATATAGCCCTGGTATTCACTAGAAAAAAATTACTGTGCATAGTCCAGAGCACAGTGGAGACAGAATGGTAAAACTGATCGATTTCCATCTCTTGTACAATCACTAGAGGACAATATTGCTAAAATAAGAGTTAATTTAACCATAGTTATCTTCTTTCCGTATGTTAGCACCCTGTTTAGTGCCTTGGGTTGGAATCTCCTTGCCAGCTCTGATTCTTCAAACTCCAGTGCCTAAAACCAACCATTCATCCTTTATTACACCTGGGCTAGTTCATGAGCTTTCTCCACCTCAGTTAGGAACATTGAATATAGAAAGGGAAAATGGCTGAGCACTACAGCCAGGCAAGAAAAAAGGTCTAACACAAATCTGAAAAGGTCCATAGGATAGGAAAGTAAGGAGAGTCAATAATGTAAGACCCTCTAGTTGTGAGATTGAATATGAGATTCAGCAAGAGGAAGGAATGAGAGGGATTGGAGAAGGAGGTTGAGCTTCTAAGTTTTAAGTCTTGGAAATACAGCAGTGTTAAAGTGTTTCTTTCTAGGTGACTGGTTGATACTCTGAGGAGTCATGGAGACAAGTATTGGGAAAAATAAAGCTACCATTGTGATAGCTGACTAAATGATATGAGTTTTTTTAATAACTGTAAGATATTATTTTCAACATTTGCTGTATGAGTATGAGTTGCATTACTAATAAAACCACATCTTCTTTAACTTTGTATTTCAGTGCTTGATATTCATAGGTTTCCCATTAAATATTAATGATTCAAATGAGAAAGTAGTATTTTCCAATCTGTAAGAACCATCATTTAATATTTGACAAAAACTGTTCCTCTTGCTCTTCTAGTGTTACTTGGAAAATGGCATTTAATGGAAAGATGCTACATTAGACATAATGTAATGTATAAGATAAAACTACAATCGGTTTTTTGTCTAAAATCAGTGACGTTCTTTAATGTTTCCTATATTCCAGACATTGTAAACTTTAGATATATGTTCTCATTTAATTCTCACAAATACACTTCAAGTAGATGGTATTGTTATCAAAAATTATACAGAAAAGAAATTTTTTTAATTTTAGATTCAGGGGGTACATGTGCTGGTTTATTACATGAGTATATTGTGTGATGTTGAGTCTTGGGCTTCTACTGATCCCATCACCCAAATAGTGACCATAGTACTCAACAGGTAGTTTTTCAGCCTTTGACCATCTTTCTTCCTTCCACTTTTTGGAGTCCACAGTGTCTATTGCACCCGTCTTTACGTCTGTGTACCCAATGATTAGCTCCCACTTACAAGTGAGATTAGGTAGTGCTTGGTTGTCTATTTCTGTATTAATTCGCTTAGGAAAATGGCCTCCAGCTGCATTCGTGTTGCTGCAAAGAACATGCGCTCATTCTTTTTTATGGTTGTGTAGCATTCCATGGTGTAAGCATAACACATTTTCTTTAACCAATCCACCATTGATGAGCACCTAGGTTGATTTTACCTCTTTGCTATTGTAAATAGTGTTGTGATAAACATACAAATGTAGGTATTTTTTTGGTAGAATGATTTATTGTCCTTTGAGTATACACCCAGTAATGGAATTGCTGGCATGAATGGTGATTCTATTTTTGCTTATTTGAGAAATGTCCAAACGGCTTTTTACAGGGGCTGAACTAATTAACATTCCCACCAGGAGGATGTAAGTATTCCTTTTCTTTGCATCCTTGTCAACATCGGTTATTTTTTGTCTTTTTAATAATAGCCATTGCAATTGATGTGAGATGATATCTCCTTGTGGTTTTGATGTGCATCTCCCTGATGATTAGTGACGTTGACCATTTTTTCAAATGTTTGTTGGCCATTTGTATGTCTTCTTTTGAGAGGTGTGTGTTCGTGTTCTTTGCCTACTTTTGAAAGAGGTTATTTTTTTTCTTGTCTGTTTAAGTTCCTTGTAAATTCTGAATATTTGTCCTTTGTCAGATGTGAAGGGGTGGCCTGCCCCTCCACACCTGTGGGATATCTCATCAGGTGGGATGAGAGACTGAGAAAAGAAAGAAGACACAGAGACAAAGTATAGAGAAACAACAGTGGGCCCAGGAGAGCAGCACTCAGCATACCAAGGACCTGCACCGGCACCGGTCTCTGAGTTCCCTCAGTTTTTATTGATTATTATTTTCATTATCTCAGCAAAAGGAATGCGGTAGGAGAGCAGGGAGATAATAAGGAGTAGGTCAACAAAAAAACATGTGGCAAAAGAATCTATGTCATAATTAAGTTCAAGGGGAGGTACTATGCCTGGATGTGCACGTAGGCCAGATTTATGTTTCTCTCCGCCCAAACATCTCAGTGGAGTAAAGAATAACAAGGCAGCATTGCCGCCAACATGTCTCGCCTCCCGCCATATGGTGGTTTTTCTCCTATCTCAGAATTGAACAAATATACAATCGGGTTTTATACCAAGACATTCAGTTCCCAGGGGCAGGCAGGAGACAGTGGCATTCCTGTATCTCAACTGCAAGAGGCTTTCCTCTTTTACTAATCCACCTCAGCACAGACCCTTTACAGGTGTGGTGCTGGGGGACAGTCAGGTCTTTCTCATCCCACGAGGCCATATTTCAGAGTATCACATGGGGAGAAACCTTGGACAATACCCAGCTTTTCAGGGCAGAGGTCCCTGTGGCTTTTCACAGTGCATTGTGCCCCTGGTTTATTGAGACTAGAGAATGGCGATGACTTTTACCAAGCATACTGCTTGTAAACATTTTGTTAACAAGGCACGTCCTGCACAGCCCTAGATCCCTTAAACCTTGATTCCATACAACACATGTTTTTGTGAGCTCAGAGTTGGGGCAAAATGGCTGGGGCAAAGTGACTGGGGCAAAGTTACAAATTAACAACATCTCAGCAAAGCAATTGTTTAAGGTACAGGTCGAAATGGAATCTCTTATGTCTTCCCTTTATACATAGACACAGTAACAGTCTGATCTCTCTTTGTTTTCCCTACAAGATGCATAATTTGCTAATATTTTCTCCCATTCTATAGGTTGTCTGTTTACTCTGCTGATAGTTTCTTTTGCTGATAGTTTCTTTTTCTTTTGCAGAAGCTCCTTAGTTTAATTGGGTCTCACTTATCAATTTTTATTTTCATTGCATTTGCTTTTGAGGACTTAGTCATAAACTTTTTGCCTAGACCAATGTTGAGAAGAGGATTTCCTCATTTTTCTTATAGGATACTTATAGTTTCAGATCTTATATTTAATTCTTTAATTCATTTTGAGTTAACTTTTGTATATCGTGATAGGTAGGGGTCCAGTTTTATTTTTCTGTATATGATTAATGATTTTTCTCAGTATCATTTATTGAATAAGGAGTCCTTTCCCCATTGCTTATTTTTGCTGACTTTGTTGAAGATCAGTTGGTTGTGGGTGTGCAGCTTTATTTCTGGGTTCTCTATTTTGTTCCACTAGTCTGTGTTTCTATTTTTGTACCAGTAACATGCTGTTTTGATTCCTACAGGCTTATAGTATAGTTTGAAGTTGGGCAATGTGATGCCTCCAGCTTTATTCTTTTTGCTCAGGACTGCTTTGGATATTTGGGCTCTTTTTTGGTTCCATATAAATTTTAGAATAGTTTTTTCTAATTCTGTGAAAAGAATGATGCATATAATTTGATAGAAATTGCATCAAATATATAGATTGCTTGGGGCAGTATTGCCATTTTAACAATGTTTATTCTTACAATCTATGAGCATGAAATGCCTTTTCCATTTGTTTACATTGTCTATGATTTTTTTCAGCAGTGTTTTATAGCTTTCCTTGTAAAGATCTTTCACCTCCTTGGTTAGATGTATTCCTAGGTATTTTAATTTTTTGTGGCTATTGTAAATGGGATTTCATTATTGATTTTTCAGATTAAACATTACTAATGTATAGAAATGCTAGTGACTTTTACACATCAGTTTTATATCTGAAACTTTACTGAAGTTCTTTATCAGGCCTAAAAGTCTTTTGGCAGAATCTTTAGGGTTTTCTATGTAATGAATCATATTGTCAATGAAGAAAGATAATTTGACTTATTTTTTTCCCCTTTGGATGCCTTTTATTTCTTTCTCTTGCCTGGCAGAAAAGAAAACTAAGATTAACAACTTGCTGAAGTTATCAGAGTTAGGAAGTAGGAGAATTATAATCTATAAACCCTAATTGATTAATTGTACATTATATATCTGTTTCAGGTGGGGGCTTTTTCATTAGTAGGAGGCAAACTACCCCCAAAACTTAGTGTCTTAAAGCAGCAACCACTTATTTGCTCACAATTCAGTCAGTTACTTGGGCTGGACTCATCTGGACAGTTCTACTAGTCTTGCCTAGATTACCATGGTGATTGCAGCTATCTTGTGGTTCAACTGTGTCAGGATTAGCTAAGATGGTTTCAACTAACATGCCTGAAGATAGGTGCTGGCTTGCTACTAGGCCATCCTCTGTGCATATTGTTTTACATAGCATCTGTATTCCAAGAGGGAGAGATAAGATGTTCCAAGACTCTTGAGGTTTATTCTGGTAACTCCCCTAATATGACTTCTCCCACATGTTATTGATCAAAACAAATCACAAGGCCAGCCTAGATTTTAAAACTGGGAAGTAGATTTAAACTCTAGAGAGGATGAGCTGCAAAGCATTTGTGGCCTTTTATCATTTATCACAATTTCCGCACTTGCCAGAGAATGAAGTTAGATGCCAAGTAATTTTCCCAGTTACTGCATTGGGTTCCTGGGCCACTTCTGGACTAATGCCCTTCTGCACCCTTGCACACATTTGAAAAGCAGAGAGTAGGCTAAATTACAGATTCCAGTTGCCCATTCCCCTCCAGCTGGCTGGAAGCCTATTGATATGGCACAAACTACACAAGCACATGCAATACTCCTAAATCCACTGATTTTGTCTGTTGGTTGGTTAATTTGGAAAATATTTATGTTTTATTTCAAAATAAATTATTTGTAAACATTATATAAGAAAACACTTGCCAGAGCCTGGCATAGCAGGCACTCTAAATGTTGCTATATATTTCTTTTTCTAAGCGTAGCTTCCCTTGGATGAAAATTCAGTCACTAAACCAGCAACAGATAGATGCTGTCTGCTCATGTGTGCACAGACACACTTATCCTGCTGTAATCATGCCTCAATTTATCAATCTACCTGGAAGAGCTGGAGCCATGCCCACTCTAATTTTATTATGGAATGAAAAACTCTACTGAGGATAATTTATACACCAAATATGGTACATAACAAGCATCTGAATAGGTAAAAATATTACCATTTTAGAGCAGAATATTTTGGTTAAAACCAGTGTCTTGTTTGTGTCAATCACAGAATCTGGGCTATAAAATGCCACAAAAAATGATCGCTATTAAAGCTAGTTCCTATTTTCCAAAAGAAGACACAACATAGGCTATGTATGTGTTCTCCCGCTGCTCTGTGCAAGGAGGCTGCACCAACAGTACCCAAGGTCCTAAAATGAATTCCCCTTTTCTTTCCCCATACTCCAACTGTGAATTCCTACAAGCTAAGAGTAAGTCACAGGTGCGCACAAAAGTGGATCTCCTCTAGCTTCCAATCTACTGGGGAACTCTGAGGAGCCAGAGACCCAGGTCCAACAGGTCTCCAGCAACTCCATCTCAATGGGCCTTAAATATTATTTTTTATATGCATTTCATGAAATGTGAGAGCAGATGGGAATCACTGATTTAGTATTTTCTCACTGACATAGAAGTATAGTTTCCTGGTTCTATTTTAAGCAATATTACTATTTTAAGCAATACAATCTGCTCATGGACATATTAGGGGAAAAAAATCCTCAATGTACTGAAAAGTATAAATTGAGACATTGAAATTCATCTTTTCTTTCCAACAGTCCAGACTTGTCTCTGAATAAGCACGTTTCTGTGTGCATGTGTATATGTGTGTATATATATACATGTGTATACATATACATACACACATATAAGCATAAATATACTATATCATCACATGTATATATCTATCTACATAAAATGAAAGTTTATACTAAACATACTCATTTTGATTATTTTTCATCTTAATATGTCTTCAATGCTGTCCTAATCAGTTTAGGCTGCTATAACAAAATACCATAGGCTGGGTGGCTTATAAAAAACAGAAATTTGTTTCTCACAATTCTGGAGGGTGAGAAGTCCAAGGTCAAAGGGCAAGCAGATTCTGTGTCTGGTAGGGCCAGCTTCCTAATGAAGAGCATCTTGTCATCTCATTTTAACCTCACATGGAGAAAGGGCAAGGTATTCCTCATGGGCTTCTTTTATAAGGGCACTAACCCCTTCATGACCTAATCATGCCCCCAAAGGCCCTACCTTCCAATACCATCAATGTGGAGTGAGGATTTCAACATATGAATTTTTGAGAGACATAGCATTCAGATCACAGCAGATGTCTCTCCATATCGGCATATATAAATATTCTCCATTCCTTTTAGATACTATGAAGTAGTGTTTTGTTTATATAACCATAAAAATTAGTTTACATGACCACAAAAATCAGTTTCTTGTAAATAAACACTGTGATTGTTTAAAGTTTTGTGCCATTACAATGCTACCAGGAGGCTAGGCAGTTTAGGGTAAAAGTTGGGTCCAGGCCCTGTATCCATCCAGATGCCCTCATTCTAATTCTGCCTGTGTTAATGACTAGCAGGGGAGCTGGGGCAAGATAGGCCACCTCTGCTGCCTGATTTTTTTCCATGTGCAAAATTGTGAAAGCAGTAGTGCCTAGCTAGCTGAAATAAAATTGGATGTTTAGTGCTCAAAGCATAATCTGGAACATTGTAAGTACTCAATAAATGCTAACTGTTGGCAAGTTGTTTTGTACCTATTTTAACGTATTTGTAGGATAAAATAATTCTACTTTTGAAATTACTTTGTCAAGTTCTGAAGGATATTTCAAATTGCTCTTGAAAATTTTCATTGTGACTGTTTCTTCAATCCATTTCAATTTATGTAACTACTTAATTTTTGCTGAATTTGATAAGTGAATTTAATTTTAATTAATTTATGTTAATGTGGATATCTGTTTTATTTTTAATATGCTTAAGTATGTCATATCTTTATTCCTGGTTTGTCTTTCTTGTTCTGTAAATTGCTTTTTCATGACTTGTGCTTCTTTTTCTATTGGGTGGTTCATTGCTATCTTATTAATTTGAAAATTTTTTTGTATGCAAAAAACATTACATTATCCAAATAAATCTCTTTGAAATACTCAGAAAAATTTGTATTTTGCCCGTATTTATTTACACTTTTTAAAATCATACATATTTGCTTTATTTTTTGTTTCTAGAGTTAGTAGTAGGTTACAATATTCCTGTCTTTTCTGTTGATACTGTTTATGAGTACTTCGTTGACTTTAGGTTTTAAGCACTCTAGAGCTTATAAAATGATGTAAGTGGTGGGGTAGAGGGTGCATGTGGGTGTGGCTACTTCCAGTAGAACATGCACAGAAGGCATCTCTGATGATGTGACATTTGAGCTATGACCTACAGATTGAGAATGAGCCGGCCATATGCAGAGAGAGGGGGGATAGGGAATGCAAAGACCTCAAAGGTCTTTTCTGTCTGAGCAACAGAAAAACCCCTGCATAGCTGAGCAATCTGTGTCTATGTGAAGAAACTGGCAGAGATCCGCTCTAAAGGAAGCCTCAATCACCACAGTTCTCGTACCTGGACTATTACAGTGGCCTCTATCACAAGTGACCCACTGTCATGAAACCAGGGACCTACTAGCACAGAGTGCAGTCTGTGGTGTGAAAAAAAATTTGACTTCAAAATCAAAGTCAAAGGAAGTACAAAGCAAGATTTGTTGATTCTTTAAAATGAGAGAATATTTTTCCCAGTTAATGCAATAAGATGCATGCCATATCACATCACTCCATGAGAAATAATTTAGAATGAGAAACAAAAAGGCTACCCACACTGGCATTTACAGGAAAATTCTCCATAACAACTTTTGTTAACAAGTGCATTATAAAAACTTACTATGAAATATAGCATAATTGAATACTTCTAAGAAATACAAAAAGTATAATCTTTCTTGGTGGAAAGGTAAATAGGATTGTATAGCAAAGCACTCTGATGCTTGCAGCTATGCATAATTGACATGTGTGAAAAGGTGTGAGTGTGTGTGTGTGTTATGAGAGAGAGTGTGTGTAGGTATAGGTGTGTTTCATAGACATCTCAGAAGAAACTTCCACAAGGTCTCACTAATCTGTTCCCTAGCTTTTGAATTCTATCAGCCAGAGACTCTCTGCAGTGTACAGCTGATATCACTCATCAAGCTAGAACCCAGCAATGAATTTGTTTAATTAAGGTGAGAACATTGTGTGCAATAGTCATGCTTAATCTCATAAATCAAAGGACTACTCATGATACTCTTTAGATTTTAAAGCAGAGTGTTTTCTCCAAGAACAGTGGCTAAACATAGACTAAATACTGATGGGAGAGTGACGAAACCCTGTCCGGAGTGCATTAGCAGTGGTAAATTGTACTGTTCCAAAGCAAGTTTTCTTGGGAACACAGCAGGGACCCTGAAACTGGATTTCCAGGCCTCTCAGGCAGCGTCAACCCTTTTGATTGAATCACTTTTAAGCAGGATCTTCAGGGTGAGTACTGCTGAACATAAACCTGGAGCTCAGGGAGATGTACAGTCAGTTAAGGCAGGAATCAAGATAGGTGTGTGGAACAAGCCCACATGTTGAGTTTACGATGGACTAGCAAGACACGTTGACAGAAGCTATGACTAACAGCCCATATGAGGACTGTTTTCTTATCTGTTTGTTTATTTTGGCTGTGATGGTTAGTATTAGGTGTCAACTTGATTGGATTGAAAGATGCCTAAATAGCTGGTAAAGTATTGTTTCTGGGTGTGTCTGTGAGAGCATTGCCAGAGAAGATTAACATTTGAGCCAGTGGATGGGGGGAAGACCCACCTTCAATGTGAGCGGGCACCATCCAATCAGCTGTCAGTGAAGCTAGAACAAAGCAAGCAGAAGAAGGTGGGATAAACTGGCTCGCTGAGTCTTCTGGCTTTCATCTTTCTACTGTGTTGGATGCTTCCATCTGTTCCTCCTGCCCTTAGATGTCAGACTCCAGGTTCTTCGGCCTTCGGACTCTTGGACTTACACGAGTAGTCTGCCAAGCATTCTCAGACCTTCAGCCACAGACTAAGGCTACACTCTCAGTTTCCCTATTTTTGAGGTTTTTGGATTTGGACTGAACCACTACTGGCTTCTTTCTTCCTCAACTTGCAGACAGCCTGTAGTGGGACTTCGCCTTGTGGTCATGTGAGCCAATTCTCCTTAATAAACTCCCTTTCATATATATGTGTATCCTATTAGTTCTGTCCCCCTGGAGAACCCTGACTAACACATTGCCATATTGTATGTTTAGGGTATAAGTCTGCCAAGTTATGAGGGCCATGTAGTAACACATAGCAGATGTTGCCCTAAAAATTTAGGATATCAAAAGCCTGATAATTTCTCAATATCTGCTAATATAAAACATAATACTCATATACAGTTTTTAAAATTGTCGTCATAGTCAACTTCTAAAAATAGTACCCACTACCTCCCGGTCCCATACTAGGCTATGGAGGTGCTCAGTTTTCTCAGCCTCTGTGATTATGATAGGACACCTGGCCCTACTCACACCAGTGAAAGTCCTTGAGTTGGATCTCTGGGAAAGGGGGAGAGGGACCTTTGAAATACAAAGCCAAGACTATCAGAAGCTCCTGTTGTTCTTGGGAGACATTGCTACTGGAGAAGCAAATGAGACCTTCACAGAGCAAAGAAGAGAAATGAAAGACAGAAAAGGAGAATGAGAATTACTGGAGCATTTCAGCCCTGGAACAGGCCATTCCTGAGATCATTTGCAACATGCCAACATTAGTTACACAAACCAATAATTGTGCTATTTTACTTGTTTCTTTGCTTGAGTTTTCCTGAAATCAGAGCCTGAGATAAGGGCTCCCAGGTATTTTAATTGGAAAGTAATCCCAGGGAACAGGAGTGCAGGATAAGAGGTGGAGTGGGGGAGGAGAGGAAGGGGTAAAATTAGGATGCAGAATGAACCTGGCCTCCTCTATAGGAAACAGCCCATGCTCAATCCAGCCAAGAGCTTCTGAGTCACCTTATTAAGTGTTTTGCCAGACTGCCCACCTCTGAGCAGAAAGCAGGAAGCATTTATCCATTGGCTTCCTTCTCCATTGGTCAAGGGGTAGCCCCACCAGGCATTAATTTCCCTGGACTCCAAGTTGCGCATGCAAGAGTATAGACATGGGCATCCCACACCATAGAGTTAAAGGAGCTTCAGGGCTAGAAGAGAGCATGCAGGTCACCAGAGGTGAGGCACCTTCTGAATGCACCTGGGTGAAATTGTCAGGCTCATGAAAACTGAAATGAGGGTAAATAACTTTGCAGTGACTCATGAGAGGTATCTGGCAACCTTTGCAAACATAGGCCTCCTGGCCAATACAGTATGTGAACTTCTAGTTATTGTCAAAAAATTTATAACTAAAATAATTTAGTTTTCTTCAAATGCTGATCACAGAAAGAATCAATAGATTTCTGGCCTGGTGTATTACCATGTGTTAACATCCTTAAAACATTTATCTCCTGTCATCAGTTTCTTAAAGTAAAGAGAAAACAGACATTTGCACTCATTCTTGTAGGAGAAACATAATCTAGCTATTTTCTGTGCTGGATTGCAGTCTCTGCCCACTAAGAATCAGACCTTGAGGATAGAAAAGAAATTACAAAAAAAAAAAAAAAAAACAACTGATATTGAACCCTGTACTTTTCCTAAGAAAACTCCTGCTTATATTGGCATTTTTCAAATTTTCAATTGGGAAATTTAGAGTTAGGAAATTATATTTTTGCTATTCTTTTAATATTAATGGACTACTTTATAAGCATGGAAAAAATTCGGACAAATGACATTTTAATAACTCATTTATATTTGATATTAGCTTACATTAAATTAGTGTAACAGCCATCATTACAAGTCAATCAGACCCTATCCAGTTATGAAAAATCTCAGTAATCTTCATAAATAATATGTACATAGGCATTATATATGTATGTATATATGTATATAGACATTTATGTAAAACATATTTATATGCATACATGTAGGTTTGTTTGATTGTGTAAAATGTATGCAATATAAACCAAATGTCTTATCAGCCTTTGACAATAAATACATATATGAATTTCAATAGGCATCATTTTGATTTTATCTGCCAACCATAGCTGAGAGTCTCATTCCCCCAGAGACTACTGCACAGTTTTTAAACATATTTTGCTTTTCAGTATATTTTCACTTTTTAACCTAATTCTTACTGGGCTCAATTGTCTACACATTGGGGATATAATGCCAGCTGCTCTCATGCTCTTAAGAAGAACCTTACTACTTTGTCCCAAGAACCTCCATGTGTTGGTCAGGCTTTTTCCTCAGTTCTCCACGGGACAGGATTTTTATTTTGAAGTTATGGAAAGGTCAAGGATATAGAAAGACAAATTCTATCCAGAGAATAATTTCTTCCATTTTCACCTAATAATACATCCCTTGGAGACCTTCTGCAATTAACATATTAAAATTTACTTGATTACTTTCTAGTTACTATATATGTACAGGGCATAGTTGCACATATGGAGCTGCTTCATTCATTTAAAAAGTGCTGCCTTGCTACTAAATTGTATAGCATCATCATAGTTGATTAGTTTGTCACATAATGATTGACATTAGATTACTTTAAGCTATTGCAAATAGCACTGCAATAAATGCCCTCTGTATACACAACTCTGTGTGTAAGATAAAGTTCTAGAAAGGCTATTGCCATGGCAGGATATGATTCGTGTGTGTGTGTGTATGACAGTTATATCAAAATCCCATCCAGAAAGATTGTACCAGGTTATCCCCCACAAAATTATTGTTACACATGGGGTAATACCTTAATACCTTTTGACATTTTCACAGTGTGATTAAAACTTAAATAGTAAAACTACAAAATAATAAAATGAAAATTCAACAGTTTGAGTGACTGGTAGAAGTGCTGAGATCTAACTGACAGCTATTGTCAGTTCAGATAAGATTTGGCTGACAAATTTGATGCCAAGTTTATGAAAACACCTTTTTCATGATATTCTGGGTCCTTTTAGATGGCTCTAATGGAGCTGAAGTCCACACAAGGGCTGTTCCTCTTTAAGTTCACCTGTACTCCTAGGGTACTGTTCATAGGACTCACATCCCAAAGTGGCAAGTGCTTTACCATGTTTCACCCTTTGGTAGGTGCTTGTCTTAGTCCGTTTGTGCTGCTATAACAAAATAACCAAGATGGGGCAATTTATAAAGAACAGAAATTTATTCTCTCTGGAGGCTGAGAAGTCCAAGACTAAGGCACCGGCAACTGGTGAGGGTGTTCTTACTGCATCCTCACATGGTGGAAGGCAGAAGGGCAAAAGGGATTGAACTTTGTGGGCTCACATTGCAGAAGAGTGGAAGAAAGAGTACCCGCTCTCAAAGCCCTTTCTATAGTGGTATTCATCCATTCATGAGGGTGGTGCACTCATGATCTAGACACCTCCCATTAGGCCCCACTTTCTAACACTGTTGCACTGGGGATTAAGTGTTCAACACATGAATGCTAGGGACACATTCAACCACAGCAGCCCTGGACTCTGACTTCTATTCTCTAAGTCACATGAAGTCACTAAATGCACACCATAGCCTCTCACTCACTTGGATCAGCAAACTCCCTTTGTTTAGAAGCAGCACTGAATTCTCTGTTTCCATCTTTTCTTGAGTATCAGGTTAGAATTTTTCGCTGTCTCTTAGCACATTACATATAAATGTTTTTTAAAGTTTTGCCCAGCTTTCATTTTTTTTTCATGGCATATGGTTGAATTAACTAAGTTTTCATTACCATGTCCCCAGACTTTTCTTTTAAAAAGCATTTTCTAAATACTTGGTGTCTCTGGTACATAGAAAATAATTGGGATTTGCTTTGTAATCCAAATGTAAAATATTTTTCTGGTAATTAGTGACTAAAGCTCATTGATATGTGCTAATACGCACATGTCAACAAATATCTTAATTTTTACTTTTTTCTATATATTATATTAAAGTACTTTTATTATGTGTTCTGTTTTCTTTTTCAGTTTTATTACTTCTGATATTTAGAAGTTTGTACTTTTGTTATTTATGTAGATATATTTTAAATTTTATTATTATTGTCCTCTTTATTAATTTAATAGCTACTAGTTTCTGAGTATTAGCAACAATAAAATCAACGGACATATATTATGCCTCCTCTTGACCCTCTCCTCTACCAATCAATATTCAGATAGTGGGATGCTCATAATTCTAGTTGTTGATTCATTATTTACCACTATTTTAAGATTTGTTTTTTGATCACTGTACATCCTACATAGGTTTTAAAGTAAGTTACCATTGGAAGTTTTAGTAAATACATTTGATAATTCTTTGAAAAGAATTATAAAAACTACTGAAAGAAATGGTAGAAAAATCTAAGTAATTGTATATCTGTTGAAAACATTGAATTTTATTATTTACCACATGTAAGTAGTACATTTAGATTCCCATCTAATAGAGGGAGGAAATCAGAACACTTATTTGGCTCTCTCACTTATAAACCTGGTTATTTGTGGGAAGTCAGCTCTAGTCCAATTGTCACTGTTTTAAACTTTTATATTTTCTTTACCTTTGATATTCTGTAGTTTCGATGTGATGTGTTTAGGTGTGGGCATTTTTATGTTTATCCTGTTGCTTGGAATTTATGCTTCTAGGATTTGTGGTTTTATCACTTTTGTCTGGAAAAGTTTCAGCCCATAGCTCTTCAAATACTGGCTCTTCCTTATTCTCTTTCTGTTCCCCTTTTGGAACTTGAGTTTCTTGTACACTTATTGTGTCCTTGACATCTTTGATTTTCTAATCTAAATTTAATTTTATTTTTTCTGTCTTTTATTATTTATTTCTTAAATTCAATTATATATATTAGTTCTCTCTGGTTCTTTTCAAACATGCTATTTAAAAAAATTTATTTTTCACATTAATATTTTAACTTGGCTTTTACTTTTTGAACTTGGCAAATATAAATATCCAACAAACAAATAGGAATCAACAGATAAATGAGGAGACAAGATACTATGTATGAAAAACAGCAAAAAGAAGGCTGTGAAACATTGTCCTGGAACTCATAGCCAGTTCCATAAGGCAATAAAAATAAATAAAAGGCATAAATATTAAAAAGAAAGAAGCAAATGTTTTCAGGGAAGATATGATTTTAAACATAGAAAACACTATGGAATCATTGTAGGTTTGTTTATTAATCTCTATACATTCTACAGAGATTCAACAGTATAATAAAAAGTTAGTACTAGATGTTTTGTGAATATATTTGACAATTCTTTGAAAAGCACCCTTATTAAAATGACTAAAAGAAATGATAACAAAATCTAAATAACCTTATATCTACTGAAAACATTGAATTTGTAATAATATAAAATTTTCCTATGATGCTTCATAGGGGAGTTCTATCAACAGTTAAGG
The DNA here is from genome assembly GCF_028858775.2 of Pan troglodytes. Lineage (NCBI taxonomy): Eukaryota > Metazoa > Chordata > Mammalia > Primates > Hominidae > Pan > Pan troglodytes. Next base: position 40,163,244 of record NC_086015.1, read on the forward strand.
CAGAAATAAAACCAATCTTATAGCAAACTCTTTCAAGAAATGAAGGGAGGCCAGGTGCCGTGGCTCACACTTGTAATCCCAGCACTTTGGGAGGCTGAGGCGGGAGGATCATGAGGTCAGGAGATTGAGACCATCCTGGCTAACATGGTGAAACCCCGTCTCTACTAAAAATACAAAAAATTAGCCAGGTGTGGTGGCGGGTGCCTGTAGTCCCAGCTACTCTGGAGGCTGAGGCAGGAGAATGGCGTGCGGAGCTTGCAGTGAGCCTAGATAGCGCCACTGCAGTCCAGCCTGGGTGAAAGATCGAGACTCCGTCTCAAAAAAAAAAAAAAAAAAAAGAAAAGAAATGAAGGGGAACATTTCCCAAACTCATTTTATGAAGACTGAACAGCCTTAATACTAAAATCTGACCCCAAAACTCCAAAAATAATAAGAATAATATTAAGGCCAGTGAATAGAAACACAAAATTCCTTAAGAAAGCACTACCAAATTTACCCAGCAATATAAAGCATAAAACTTCTAAAGGAAGAAAAGAGGACCAAAAGAACCTAGAAAAGGCAAGAGCAATAAAAATCCATAATAAAATGGTAGATTTAAGTACAAACATATTGGTAATTATATTAAATATGAGTAGATAAATACTCCAGATTATTATAAGTAACTATATGATGTTTAGAAAAGAAAATCCTTAAACATAAGTTAGAGAAATATTGATATTAAAAGAATTCAAAATACCTACCTACTCCTATCTCCGCAACAACAAAAAAGCTGATCTAAAACTTAATGACTATTCTTGGATCCATTGGAGAGATGGAGTCACAGGGCTAACTGACACTGGGTAATCTGGAGAGATAGGTGAATCCAGAAAGTCACAGCTGAGATTGGCTCCAGACACTGCTAGAACCATAAATGGGTAGAAACATTTAAATGGTAGTTTTGACACAATTTTGGAGGCTGAGTGTGGACCAGAATGAGACTGAGAAACTTGTGGACCTGCAGTCTTATACACCTTTATACAGAGTATTCAACACACTTTCATGGGTTTTACCTGCAGAAACCACATCAGGCTCTAATGATGAAGAGCTGAGAAGATACCCTGTGGTTCTGGCAGGAGGAAGGGAAGGATAACCATTGTAAAATATACCCAGATCATTCTCCACAACAGACTTACTTTTAAGGTGAAAAGACTTTACCAGAGATGAAGACCATATGTCACATGGGGAAAAGTATTTCTCTCACTTCAGTGCCCTCTAGCTTTCCTGTCTCACCCAAGAAAAAGAAGAAGGGAGGGAAGCTAAAAACACTTGTGAAGATCACAGCCTAACGCAGCAGGACTACTAAAGGGCTGAAATTTAACTACAAGATTTAAGAATACTTTCCCTCCCTTGCCACCACACCCACAGAGTTCCAGTGTGATAACAGTGGATTATGGCTAGAATAGCTGCAAGTCATAGACTCTAAGAAGGAGTTCTCAGGGAAATCCAAAGACAATTGAGGAAGAAGGGAGACAAGGACACTAGAGGAATTTGAAGCACCTACAGATACTGTAAATAGTAAGCTCAACTGACTCCTAGATAGATTAACATAAGCTATCAAACTAAAGTCCTACTTACCTACTTCTTGTTACCAAGTACATCATGTTCAACATTCAACAAAAAAATCACAAGGTATGCTAAAAGACAGAAACAAACTGCATGAAGAGACAGAGTAAACATCAGAACTATACTCAGAGATGATGCACATGTTGAAATTGTCAGAGACCATTTAAAATAAATATGATTAATATTTTAGGCCTCTAAAGAAAAGTAGACATAAAAGAACGGAGAGCTAATGTAAACAGAGAGATTTGAAACTCTAAGAAATAATCAAAACAAAATACTAGAGATCAAAAATGTTGTAAAATAAGTGAATGCCTCTGGATGAGCTCATCAGTAGACTGGAGAAAGTAGAGGAAACAATCAGTGGGCTTACAGATATGTCAGTAAATCCTTCCAAACTGAAATTCAGTGACAGAAAACAATGGAAAAAAAATAACAGAACATCCAAGAACTTTGGCATGATTTCCAAAGATTTAACATATGAATAATTGGAACACCAGAAGGATAGAAAATAATGGGGCAGAAAAAAAAATTGAAGTAATTATGGCTGAAAACTTTTCAAAATAAATGGCAGACACCAAACCACAGATCCAGAAATCTCAGAGAACATCAAGCAGGATAAATACCAAAAAGTCTACACTTAGGCATAACACCTTCCAACTGCAAAGGACAGAAAACAAAAATATCTTGAAAGATGCCAGAGAAAAAAGCCTTATCTATACAGGCAAGAAAATAAGAATCACTGGAAACTTCTCATCAGAAACCATGCAAGGAAAAGGAAGAAGAGAGTAGAGTGAAATACTTAACGTTTTTAGAAAAAATTTTATCAACCTAAATTCTATATTCAGTGATAATTTTCAAAAGTGAACGAGAAATAAATTAAGGAAATGTATTAACAATAAATTTGCCCTAAAAGGAATTCTTCAGGAAGAAGGAAAATGATATAGATCAGAAATTTTCTTACATGAAGAGAAGCGATGAAAAAATGGTAAAATAAAATCTTTGTATTCTTAATTTACTGATAGATAATTGTGTAAGATAGTCATAGTAGCAATGTATTAGATAATTATGACACATAGATAAGTGAAATGAATGACAATAATGTCATAAGAGATGTGAGGTGGTATAATGTTATTTGAAGGTAAATTTAGATTAGTCAAAATGTATATGGCATACTCTAGGACAACCAAAACTTTTAAAATGAACTATAATTGTTAATAGCTATCAAGCCACAAAAACAAATGAATAAACCTTAAATGTACATAACTAAACGAAAAAAAAAAAACAGTTGTAAGGTTATATACTGTATGATTATAATTATATAACATTCTGGACAAAGAAAACTATAATGGTCAAAAGGTCAGTGGTTATCAGAGGTTCAGGGGGAGGTCAATAAGGCTGAAGAGTTGAAGCATGGGGATTTTTTTTTTAGAGTAGTGTATTCTGTCATGTAATGGTGGATACATGACACTATGCATTGATCAAAACCCACAGAACTTTACAGCACAAAGAGAAAATATTAATGTATACAAATTTTCAAAATAACTTAGTAGATTAGGAAATCCCAGGATGAAATGTGGTATATGACCAAAGAATCTAACTGTTGTGCAAATGTATAAAACAACCACAGTGAAGGGGGTGGAGGAAAAGGTGCTTACCTAAGTAACTTTGGAAATGAGTAGAGTCTATAAAACTAAAGGAAAAAAAAAAACTGCACATAAGCATTGCATTCTAGTTGATAAAGGTCCTCCCCACCATGGGAGTATGAGTTAATAATTCTGATGCTACTATGTAATTATACTGGAACAGGACAGTTAAATGGTTGGTAGATGGTGGGATCCTGGTTTCCTACTGTTGGCAAGGGAGTTTACAGATAAACTAGAGGAAGAGGCTAGAATGGTGTGTATAGTAATATATTAGAGTTGGAGACATCGGTATAAACTCATGCTTAGCTTAATATACATATATATGGCCACATATAAATATTTATAGATATAAGCAATACACAGGCTGATATACACACATGTATTTCCTTGCTCTGTCTGCTGAGAGGACCTATAGGCAACAAATACTCTAGTAGCAACAAGCACACCTAGTACCCAGATCTTGGTTTCTAATAGTACCCTCCAATAAAAGAAAGTGATGCTTGGAGAAATGAGTTCCTCTTAAAGTGGGGCAGGAAATACACAGAATGAGGCTGGAGTATCTTAAAGTGACAGAAAGTAATGAAGTTCTTTTAAAAACGTAAGCACACAGACAGTATTATGTCAAAAGAACAATTTGAGCAACAAAATCAAGTAGGTTGGATCAGAACCCAAAGTATAAAATAAATATCCATGAGTCCATACTGATGTAAATAATAATTGAATAAATAAATTAATGACATATTCTGTGTTTAAGGAGGCAAATATAACTTCCCACTCCTGAAGGGTAGGCTGTGAAGAATAACCCTTTAGGGAGTACAGTATGGAAAAGGCAGGAGATAGGGAGAGACAGGGCAACTTCACAGTGGAGAAGTGAAGGCTGATGAACAGAACCTAGCCAAGTGATCAAGGTCAACATCAACAGTGATAAGTCATTTTGATAGTATATACACTTGAAATGATGTGATGATATGATATGACTTCATCTGTGTGGTCTTCTAGAAAATATCTAACACCAATCCAATCATAAGGAAAGCATCACACAAATCCCAACTGAGGAATATTCTACAAAATACCTGACAAGTACTGCTCAAACTGCCAAGGTCATTTAAAAAACAAAAACAAAAACAAACGAACAAACCAGGAAAGTCTGGGAAGCTCTCATGTTGTCACAGTCAAGAGAAGCCTAAGGAGACATGACAACAAAATGTATTGTGTTACCCTGTACAATGTCCTGGAACTGAAAAAGGACATTAGGTAAAAACTAAGGAAATATAGACTGTAGATATTAATTATATGATATCAATATTGATTCGTTAATCGAAACAAATATGCCACACTAACATGGCATGTGAATCACAGAGGAAATTGGATATAGGGTCTATAGGGACTGTTTGTATTATCTTTGAAATAATTTGGTCAATCTAAAACTATCCTAAAATAAAAAGTTTATTTAAAAAAACTTGTGTGCACCTCCCACAAAAGACTCATACTTCGCAAACACTAACCAAGAACAAAAAGCTTTTGTGCCTATATTAAAATGAGCAGAACAGACTTTAAGGAAAAGCATTACTAGTGATCAAAAGGAACATGTCGTTATATAATGACTCAATTCACCAGAAAGAAGGAACTATTCTAAATTTGTATTCATCTAATAGCATGTCTCAACATAAAGAGAAAGGAAAAATTACCAGAAGTACAAAAAGAAATGGGCAAATCCACCGTCATTCTAGGAGGTTAAAACACACTTCCCTCAGTCATTCAGAGAAAAGAGAACAAATCAAAAACGTGCTATTTACACAACATGGCATTTTGGATAAGATGATTTATTGTGACACCCTGCTCTAGTTGTGTGAGAATGTAGCATCTTTGGTTCTATAAACCAAATGATAGTATTTCCCTCAAATTATTATGAAAGCCAAACTGCCCCATACTTTTACAAATAAGGGAGGACAGCTTCTCGCAATTTCCTCCCCCAGGCCCCACACACTGTCTGAACCACAGAGTCATCAGACCTTCTTCCATGATATAATCACACTATATATTATCTTGACCCATTCAGGCTGCTATAACAAAATACCATAGACTGAGTAGCTTATAAACAGTAGGAATTTATTTTTCACAGTTCTGGAGATTGGGAAGCACAGAATACAGATTTGATGTCTGGTGAAGACCTATTTCCTGGTTCACAGATAGCACTGTCTCGATGGGTCCCCTCACTTGGTGGGCAGGGTGAACAAGTTCCCTTGGGCCTTTTTTATAAGGGCACTATTTTTATGCATGAGACTTCTTCCCTCATGATCAAATCATCTCCCAAAGATACTACCTCTTAATACCATCACCTTGAGGATTAGAATTTCAACATATGAATTTGGGGAGACACAAACATTTAGACCTTAGCAGCTGTGAATATTTTCATTACAGCCCTTTCAAAGAGTTTTTAAATCTATACAGTGATGTGCCTGTCTTCCACATTGGAATGCTGATTTCATACATATATTGGACCAAATGGCATCAGAACATTATAAAATCATTCTTTATAATTATAACAGTGGTTTTAAAAGGTGTATTAACCCTTTACTCATTTAGCACTGTGCTTACATTTTCTCATCTATAAAATAGAGATAATAATAGTTATTTTATTCTGAGACTTAAATAATGTAATGTATATAAAGTGGTTAGCAACATGCCTGAGAGTATAAGGCTTTGATCAAGTAGTAGTATTATTACATTATTCACAGTACAAGCTGGCTCCCTATGATAAAGCAAAGGCGATGTTGTAAAAGTCCAACCCAAGAGTGGTATTAGTGTTAGACCAGTCAAAGGGGTTTCATCTAGGAGAAAGATGTTTCTCAGGACAGTCTGAGATTGCAGTCAGAAGGCGAAACACCATGACTGAGACATCCTCAAATTTTTATCTGGGTGGTGTTCAATATCATTCTGAGGATATGATAAGATGGAAATAAATTTTAGAGAATAGTTTGTAAGTTGGCAGAATGGAGTGAGGGCAAGGCCACTGTGTGGTTCTGAACTGTTGCTGTGGTGGGGGAGAGGGATGGCCTCCCGTTTGTACCATGCATTGCTTGTACTCATAGGGAGAATAAATACTTCTCCCCCGATGAAATAAAAAGGAAATCAGCCTCTCTGAGGCAACACAGACTGAGGACCTCTAAAACATTCTGCCTGACTAAAGCCCTCCTCATGCTTCTTAACGGAAAGGCTGTAAGGGCCAGATAGTCTGAGATGCTAAGGAAGGAAAAGAACTGTGGGAGTAGAATGCCGGAGAAAAAAACCAAGCTCTTTGATTTCCCTTAACGTCAGTGACACAGAAACAAGGGACAGACTGAGAAGAGCCTCCCTATTTCTCTCTAGGTTATAAGAGTAGTGGCATGCTAACAGTGGCAGCAACCCCTATTAGCCACCCTTTTTTATTCAAATAGCCAGCCATTTGACATTAACACTAAACGTGTCTCCTCAATAGCAAGCATTGCCTTCAAAGCTTCTTGTGTGTCAGTCAGCCAGAGGACCACTTAGCGTCATTGGGAAGTCCAGCTATGGCATTTTTTTCCAAGTGACGGACAATATTTTCTTTACTGCCCCATCCAAAAAATGTGGGAATCTGTATATTTGTGTGAGTGTGTGTGTGTGTTTTCCAAAAGTCATTGGGCCATGTTCATGTTCATACTGTTCAACAGCAGTCTCAATTTCCCATTTATTTAAAGGCTGACCACTGCTTAATGGCAAAATAAGCATTGCACCCACTGTCTAACCAGTCCCAATGAGATGAGCCAAGTATCTCAGTTAGAAATGCAGAAATCACCTGCCTTCTGTGTTGGTCTTGCTAGGAGCTACAAACCAGAGCTGTTCCTATTTGGCTCTCTTGCCTGGGAATCCCAAGAACTTCTTTTAGTGTGTAACAAGGCTGAAACTTGAACTTTGGTCTGTCAGTCTAAAATCTTAACCATTATTTGATGTAATCTTTAGTAAATGCCATTGCTTACCAACTGTAGCACAGTATAACAGTTATGGCATTTGTGTTAAGATGGGGGCTTAAGCCCTAACTTTGCCACATATTATTGCTAATAGAGGAAACTCTATTTGCAGGAGCTTCCATGTGCTCAAGGATTCATGAAGAGGTATTTTGATTGTTGTGGAGTAATGACTGTCATATTTCTGGTTTATATGGGGAAAAGGCAATGGAGAACAAACGAGATAGACTAATGAAGGAGGTGTCAGTTCCCTGCTTCCTTTCATTCTCTTCAAAAGTATAAATGCTTTTGCCATTAAGGGTTGGGAAATTACCTTTTCTGAAGTACACAAAGGAGCAAATAATTGCTTTTAGGATATTTTTCTTAAGAAAAAATATATTTTAATGTACTGTTTACTAAAACTTAAACTTACACTTCTTACATATTTTACAGTCTTACTTTTTTCAGATTTTTAAAAATGTTACTGAGCTGCATAGCTTTAAATCATGTTTCTTTTTCATTAAGAACACTTTAAAAAAAAAAAAGAAGAAGAAGCTTGCTATTTTTACCATATTTCCTGAAGTTGGCTCTTCAAGGAGGAAGAACAAAGAAATTACTCAACGCTTCCTAATTTAATGGTCAGAATGAATCCAGCACCCCAACATACAAGAGCATCAAGAGTGACTGGCAAAGAATATATTTCTCTCTCACTTAGAGTGCAATGGCTTAGTGAAACTGCTTGTGTTAGTACAGGGAGTGGGCTTGGGGTTAGGGACTCGTTGGGAGATGGGGCAGGAAGGAATTCTTAGAGTAGGATCACTTGTCTGATAAAAAAAGAATTACATTTTATTTTAAAGCTGGATGTGACCATAAAAATCATGCAGGTCTATCTTTTTCATTTCTCCAATGAAAGAAAGGAGGCCAAGACAGTTTTCATAGAGTAAAACATGACTCTTAACACCACCTGCTAAGCTGGTTCAAAGGTGAATTTGAACAATAGCCAGGACAGTTCCTTCTAGGGTTGTACAAGAATCTGAGAGTCCTCCATGAAGTCCCTCCAATGGGATAAGGATGTCTTATCTTCACTCCATTGTTGCTGATACTCTGTTCAAGGACCTGGGGTCTCTGAAAACTAACAAATCTGCTGCAACAGAGTTAAGCTCAGATGTGGAAATCTCTGATTCTGGAGCCTCCAGATCAAGGTAAAGCTTTTGGTGGCACCACAGACTTTCCTGGGTGCAACCAGGAATGGGGCCTAAGTCTTCCCTATACACAGGCTTCCAAACTCTATCCTTCTCACAGATTGAGGGGAAATACGCCATCTCTTTCATGGCCCATGCTGTTTTTCCATTGCATTATCCAATTTTACACATACAATAGGCTTCTGCATGAGTTCAGACTTGCACAGATACGCAGAATGAATAACATTCATCAGCTTCTCACTCATACCGTGAAAAAAAAAACATGAAATAGAAAAAACCACAGATCTGATAACCTCCATGAAACAGAAGAGAAAAAATACAGGAAGCACAACACTTATAGCTCTAACTTGGCATGGTTCTCTACAGCAGAAAAGTAAAACCTAATTAATATGTCAGGAAATGATCACATTGCAAGGGCTAATATTGTTTCCCATTTAACTTCACATTGAATGTTAAGCTACAGTGTGATAAATGCTGTTTATTCAGGCCATCCCTACAGGTTTCTCCAGGAGCTGTGTGGTGGAAAAATTTGAGAAGCACTGAAGTAGGCCAACGCCTTCATTTTATAGGTGAGGAAAATAAAGCCCAGATACGCTTTCTGTGGTTGCATATATCACTGATGGCAGATTTAGGTCACAGTTAGGTGGATGGAGGCCTTAGAGTTCATGGTGAGCTTGGGTAAACCACATCATTTACTTCAATCTATAAAGAAGGCCATAGAGCCCAATATGCTCCTAAACATGAGAGATTCCACCCCGGGCCCCTGATACTCTTGGCTTAGTCCCTGTAGCCACACCACCACCTGTCTCACCAATCCCAATCACACAAAAGGCCAGTCCTGAGAAGGCTCCTCTTGTTAAAAGTGATCACTCATCTTTTCCATGGACCACCAGGACAAGCCCTTTAATTCTTACACCCATCACTATCTAGGTCACTGCTGGTTGTCCAAACAACTCAAGTCATCCATTAGCACTAGGATATTTTCCTCACAGGACTCTGAACGTTCATAACCTAAGCCAAATTTTTACTCTTTACCAAGCTCCCAAGCCTTTCTATTATGCCTTCTGGAACACTTCACGTGGCATTGACAAAATTCCCAACTTCCTCAGCCTCTTTTTTATTGAATTTCCTTCACCTCCAGAGCTCATTGGCACCTGGCCCACCTCAAGGAGATTGTTTCTTTGGTAACCCTCTTAGTGATAGCTGCTTCTTTTGCTCACAACTCAAGTACTGCAGGGCCTGGAAGAGGGTTAGCTGTTCTTAATGCTTATTGCTGGATTATTTATCCTCCCTTTTCACAAACCCCCACAAGGAAAATCTCTTTATTTAAAGAGATCTGATGGCACAGGCCATCAGACCACCCAATCCACCGCCCTTCTTTGTTGATTTTTCCTGATTTCTCATCACTCCCTATTCAGCTTTTAGAAATAGCATACTACCACTATTACTATAACTATTTCTGAGATTTCTATATCCCATTAAAGTGCAAGAAATCCATAAAATAAGAGAGAGAGAATGGGAAAAGTAGAATGGAGGATAAATAAAAGTAGAAAGTAATTTAACTGACATAATAGAGAAGACACAATAACATGTGAGCTGCTGGTGGTGGTTGGGTATGAATTGCCAAAAATAAGCAAGATAACTCTCGCCACAGCCCCATCTCACCCTCAGATACACACATATTTATTACATCAGGTACTTCTGAAGTCAGGAAAGTCAGAGGGAACTGAAAAACACAAAATGTACTTGAAAGTTTGATTAAGGAGCAGTGAGAAATCTAGATCTCCTTGTCTTTCCTAGAACCCCAAGGACCTGTCCCTTCTCCACTCTGGAAGAAGCCTGGATGTTTACTCTCCCAAGGTCTTAACTGAAAAAGCAATGGGCCTTGAGAATACGAGGTACAAGGAAGGCTGGGGGTGACGTTCCGATACTGAAAATAACGGATTAAGAGAAAATCTGTCTGCTGAAAGTTGAGTCCCCAGCTCTCTCTCTCTATTGAAATCCTAAACCCCAAAGTCAGCTTTATAACAGCAAACTTGAATGGGAGATTAAAGAATCCAAGACTGACAGCAATTGACCTTTGGCAATCCCACAAATAAATGGCCTGGGTTTCCTTCTGATCAATCTACAATGAAGTGTATCAGTTGACAGGCACTACTGCCCCACCACCATCATGACTACCACACCGTATGCCCCACAGACAAAATCACATGGAGAGTTGCCAAATATCAACTTGATGTATGTTCCTAAGAGCCTAGGATGATTAAGCATTTGAGAAAGTATTTAACATGAAGGTCAGAGAAAAAATTCAAAAAACAGAGAAAAAAACAGAAGAAAAAGAGGCAATACTCCGAATAGAAGAAAACATAAGAAGAATTAATATCCATAGGTGATAAAAAGCAAAAATATTGCTTTGATTATATTGCAAATGGTTGCAATAAAAGGAAGACTATGAGAAAAATAAAATGTTAGAGATAAAAATAGTCCAGGCATAGTGGCTTATGCCTGTAATCCCAGCACTTTGGAAGGTGAAGGTGGGTGGATCACTTGAGCCCAGGAGTTTGAGACCAGACTGGGTAACATGGAGAAACCCTGTCTCTACAAAAAAATACAAAATTAGCCAAGCATGGTGGCATATGCCTGTAGTCCTGGCTATTTGAGAGGCTCAGTTGGGAGGATCACTTGAGCCCAGGAGGTGGAGGTTGCAGTGAACCAAGATTGTGCCACTCCACTCCAACCTGGGCAACAGAGCAAGATCCTGTAAAAAAAAAAAAAAGAAGAAAAAAGATATATTACAGATAAAAATGATAATAACATAAATTTAAAAATGTCATGGGCATATTTAAAGATAAGTTAAGGAAGCCGAACATAAGAAAAAGTGATTACGTTCTTCTAATATTTCTATGTCTGTTAAGGATATATAATGATGATTGTATACATACAATGCTATAGCAATAAACCACACACACATACACACACGGAAAGCATATAGTCAACTGAAGAGCAAACTCTGGATAATAATTAAAATTGGAAAATTATTAACTTACTCACTATGCTACTAATCCCATTTACATATCAAAATTTTATTTTTATGGAAATTTTTCTTTCCTTTTTCCAATTTTAGAATAATTTTTCTTTCGTTTTCTCCAATAACTTTAATACAAGTATAATAGGGTACAGTGTACAAGTGTACTTAGCACTTTGTAAATTGCATTTTTCATAGTTCTATGTTGATAGTAGAATGGTTATGGTAATAGCTTTGTAATCTACATGAGTTTTTCAATTTTCCTTTATAAACGTGCAATCAAGGCAAAAGATGTTATTTTGCTGAATAATCAATAATAGCAATTCTATAGCTCTGTGCTGTGCACATTGGGTAAATATATACATAAAAACTTATTTTTATGTCAGGTTTCAGTATCTTGTGTCTGCTTGTCTTATTTAAGGGACAGATTTTTTAACTCAAAAACAATGTGAACAAATATTCATTTTTTATAAATATATTGTATTTCACTGTTCTTTACATAGCAGTTAGTTGCATTTTAAAAGAAATCATGAGTATTGCTATTTATTTAATAATACAGTTAACAGAGCTAAGGAGGAAAGTACAGCAATAATAAATGTGTTATCAGTGAAATAATTGCTCCATTGTAGCTTCCTCATTAAAGACCATAAGTCAATGAGCTGTGTGAAAGTTTGCCGCTGATTTTTTTCTGGGCACTGTATTTGCATGTTATATAAATGTCCTATTTGTACCATATGATGGCTAGAGACTCAATGAGCCATTTTAATGGCAAACAGTTAACACATTACTTTCTGTCCTTCTGTTTTACTCATGTGGTAATTGCAGAAAAAGTTTAGTTGCTGCAATGTTCTTCTAAATAATTAAATTGCTTGTTGGCTGGATTTTCCCCTTGATATAGTGAATGGTTGAAAATAATTCATCTTGAAATTGAGTAATAACCATGACTGTGTGTTACAGGAACATAACTAGTTTGGATTTTTTGAAAATGCTGTTTCAATTAGATTCAAATGGTAAATGGAGAAGTTTTATCGGCACGAGACAAACATGTTCTACTACTACAATTTCTTACATTACGTTCTCAAATTTATTTTCTAAGAATACCATTGGTTATTTCAATGCTGAGATTCTTTGTTCAGGTATCGTATTTGAGCCAAAGTTTCTTTTGAGAATCAGCCTCTCATTGGCAAACAAGGCAGATACTGAATAAAGTCCTGGAGGGCAGGGAAGCTGTCTGAGTCACTGCTGCATCACTTCAAGGTTGGGGCTCACGGCAGAGGTTTAACAAGTTCCAAGGAAATGACTAAGATTGGTATTCCTGAAACACAGCTTGTGACAGTCCACTGGGGCCCAGGTGGCTCTTCTGAGATGGCCTCATAGATTTAAGTTTTACACGGTCCATCAGAGCAAATAAGAGTGTATTCCTTATGTCTAACACCCTAAAGGATTTTCCTTCTCAAATCATCCTTTATATATTCATTCTTCTATCAAGTGTCAGTGACTTCTTATTACCACTTTTTTTTAACAAAGTATGCTTATATTTGCCTTTTAAATAATTTGTATAAATTCAAGGAGTAAAAAGGCAGTTTTGTTATGTGAACATATTTATAGGTGAAATAGTGTACATTGTACCCATTAAGTAATTTCTCAACCCTCACCTCTCTTCTCTCCTCTCAACCTTCTGAGTCTCCAATGACTATTATCCTACACTCTATGTCCACGTATCACTTTCTTTCTTATTTAAAAAAAAACTTGTATTTTAGGTCTAGGGATACATGAGCAGGTTTGCTATATAGGTAAACTCGCATCATGGGTAGGGGGTATTGTTGTACAGATTATTTCGTTACCCAGGTAGTAAGCCTGGTACCCAATAGTCATTTTTTCTGATCCTCTCCCTCCTCCCATTCTTCACCCTCAACTAGGCCACTTTCTTTATATCTGGAATTCTTCTTGGGATCATAGGAAGACTAAACTCATTCATTCATCTACACATTCATTCAAAATTATTATTGAGTGCCCACTGTGCCAGGGACTATTCTAGGAGCTCAAAATTTGTTAGTAAACAAAGCCCCCTCACCAGCCCATCCTGGTGCTTACATTGTGGGACCCAAGACAAGAGTACAAATGAATACAATTTACCCTATGCCTAGATATTTAAAAGCCATTCATCAAGTTAACAAATGACTGAATAAAATGCATTTTCTCTTCCTACCCTAAAAAATATGCCTTTATGACTTTCAAGTTCAAGTTTAGAATTCTCAAACCCCATGAAATTTCCCACTAGAACATAAGGGTCTAATGAGGAGAGCCAGTCTTCAGTCCCTGGCTCCCAGCTGAGGCCTGGGTCTCCCTCCTCTCACTCTCTTCTCCCTTCTGCCCTGCAATGGTCTTCCTGCATGTTTGTGTGAACACCTCTAACCCTGTCCAAGCTCTGTTTACACTTTCTGAGGACAACTCATGAGTATAGGGATGAACTCAGAAAGAGACCCATGGAGACCCTGGAAACAAGCTCAGGCTCACTTGAGAAAGGAATTCCAAGGTCCTCAGTATTCATAGTATGGACTATAAAAAGGGCTAAGCTCTCTGGGTGGACAGATCCATCCTTTACTCCACCAGGGACCAGCATTCCAGGTCTTCTCCTGTAACTACAGCACTGTAAAGCCTGACTGGATAAACCTTAGAGGTAGACCAAGTAATAAAGAAAAGTTCGCCTAGCCTAGGGGATTTTCTTTTTTTTTTTTTTTTTATTATTATTATACTTTAAGTTTTAGGGTACATGTGCACAATGTGCAGGTTAGTTACATATGTATACATGTGCCATGCTGGTGTGCTGCACCCATTAATTCATCATTTAGCATTAGGTATATCTCCTAATGCTATCCCTCCCCCTTCCCCCCACCCCACAACAGTCCCCAGAGTGTGATGTTCCCCTTCCTGTGTCCAGGTGTTCTCATTGTTCAATTCCCACCTATGAGTGAGAATATGCGGTGTTTGGTTTTTTGTTCTTATGATAGTTTACTGAGAATGATGATTTCCAATTTCATCCATGTCCCTACAAAGGACATGAACTCATCATTTTTTATGGCTGCATAGTATTCCATGGTGTATATGTGCCACATTTTCTTAATCCAGTCTATCATTTTTGGACATTTGGGTTGGTTCCAAGTCTTTGCTATTGTGAATAGTGCCGCAATAAACATACGTGTGCATGTGTCTTTATAGCAGCATGATTTATAGTCATTTGGGTATATACCCAGTAATGGGATGGCTGGGTTAAATGGTATTTCTAGTTCTAGATCCCTGACGAATCGCCACACTGACTTCCACAATGGTTGAACTAGTTTACAGTCCCACCAACAGTGTAAAAGTGTTCCTATTTCTCCACATCCTCTCCAGCACCTGTTGTTTCCTGACTTTTTAATGATTGCCATTCTAACTGGTGTGAGATGGTATCTCATTGTGGTTTTGATTTGCATTTCTCTGATGGCCAGTGATGGTGAGCATTTTTTCATGTGTTTTTTGGCTGCATAAATGTCTTCTTTTGAGAAGTGTCTGTTCATGTCCTTTGCCCACTTTTTGATGGGGTTGTTTGTTTTTTTCTTGTAAATTTGTTTGAGTTCATTGTAGATTCTGGATATTAGCCCTTTGTCAGATGAGTAGGTTGCAAAAATTTTCTCCCATTCTGTAGGTTGCCTGTTCACTCTGATGGTAGTTTCTTTTGCTGTGCAGAAGCTCTTTAGTTTAGTTAGATCCCATTTGTCAATTTTGTCTTTTGTTGCCATTGCTTTTGGTGTTTTGGACATGAAGTCCTTGCCCATGCCTGTGTCCTGAATGGTAATGCCTAGGTTTTCGTCTAGGGTTTTTATGGTTTTAGGTCTAACGTTTAAGTCTTTAATCCATCTTGAATTAATTTTTGTCTAAGGTGTAAGGAAGGGATCCAGTTTCAGCTTTCTACATATGGCTAGCCAGTTTTCCCAGCACCATTTATTAAATAGGGAATCCTTTCCCCATTGCTTGTTTTTCTCAGGTTTCTCTAGGGAATTTTTCTTTACCAATCTTGCAGATTTTGCCTTTTCTACACTGCCAGTGAAACCATCTGAACAGAAAGTTTTCTTTTTCAGGACTTTCTGATTTTTCTCTTTACTAGTAATGCAATTTCTTCAATAGAAATGGTTTAATATATAAGTTACACACACATATACTTATTAATTATATATTATATATATATTCTCAGTGAGTTCAGCAGTTTGTGGCTTTTAAGGAATCTCTATTTCATCTAAATTGTCAAATTTATATGATTAGACTTATTTATAATATTTTCTTATCATCCTTTTAATGTCCATGAGGTCTCTAGTGATATCCTACTTCACACATAAGCAGGGCTTTTGTGAGATTTCTGCAGGACTTCTCTGCAAGTCTATGAGTCAGTTGTGAAGGAAGATTCAGATCTTCCTTCTTGTACACAGTAAATAACACATGGTAAATATCTCCAATGCTGGGAGCAGGCACACCAACTGCCAAGCACCTACTACAAATAGGTAGTATCACATTAGATGTAGAACTGTAGCACAAGATCAATCTGCAGGTGGACATATACTTTTCCATGGTTCTTTACAAGGCATGTTGAGCATCTTTAATAAGTTTGCCAACTTCTGTCAATAATACAATTTTAAAATATCTGACAGTTTGTTTCAAGTTGCTGTGACTGAGCCACTGTTTTCAACATCTTCTGAATTACTACCTCATCAATATTTCCAGCATCACTGGGATTAACTTCAAGGTGGTAATTACTTGCAATGGTGCTAATTTCAATTTTTTTAGATGGAGTCCTGATGGTCTGATATTTAATTCTCAATTTTTCCACTCCAACACCATAAAGTTGATGTAGAACACACATAGCACTTGTCTTTTTTCCAGAACCTGATGGTCCATACACTTAAAGGTGAGGAAACTCACCACCCTGCACCAGGTTGTGTATAGCTGGGCTGCCTGCTCCCTGTGATACTCCATCCATCCCAAGGATTAGGGCTGGTACTTGTCCACCCAGAGGCTCATGAAAGCTTGAGTTCCTGGGGTCTGATAAATGAAAGTCCCACATACATGTCTGTCTTTTTAATAATAACCATTCCGGCCAGTGTGAGATGGTATCTCATTGTGGTTTTGATTTGCATTTCTGAAGAGAGAAAACTTAATGCTACTTTGGTACATGAAGTTTGTATTCTGAAGTCAACTTTAATTCCACAGAGTTACAATATATTTGTAATATCTCATATCTGCCTGCCCTGAAAGGTGAGACTGTTGACTTAAAGGGCACTTTTGGCCGAGCGTGGTGGCTCACGCCTGTAATCCCAGCACTTTGGGAGGCCGAGGCAGGCGGATCACAAGGTCAGGAGATCGAGACCATCCTGGCTAACATGGTGAAACCCTGTCTCCACTAAAAAAATACAAAAAAAAAAAAAATTAGCCGGGTGTGGTGGTGGGTGCCTGTAGTCCCAACTACTCAGGAGGCTGAGGCAGGAGAATGGTGTGAACCCAGGAGGCAGAGCTTGCAGTGAGCCGAGATGGCGCCACCGCACTCCAGCCTGGGCAACAGAGCGAGACTCCGTCTCAAACAAAAAAAAGGGCACTTCCACTTCAAGGTGTGACTACAAAGGAAACTAGGGGACATATACTAGCATTAGAAAAAATAAGTTAAACACTGATAATGAGCTTTACTAGCTGAATCTGGCAGCCATGAGATTTTCTGCAGAGTCCAAATCCCACCTAAATCCCATTTGTCTTCTAACTAATTCTTCTTTGCTTTCATTCCATTCTGACCACCAGTTTCCTGACTGTAATTGTTAACACATAATACCTTCCAAGTATCAATTTCTAAAATTATAGCTTTCTTTGTGATGATTACAGCTTAGAGGGATGTATCTTCTCTCCTTAACACTATTGGTCTGCAAATCACCATACAGCAAAGGTTATTTCTTTGGGATTCCTGGAGATGGCCAATTTCTTAGGGAGACATGCCCTAGTTCTCATGTGAAAACACCTCCCCAGCCTCATCCTAGATACCAAGATTCATATGGCCTGTGAGAGAAAGGAAGTCAGTCTTCACTCCACTTACACCTGTGAACCCAAAAGTATCTGAGACAGGTCTCAATCAATTTAGAAAGTTTATTTTGGTGAGGTTAAGGACACATCCAAGATACAGCCTCAGGAGATTCTGACATGTGCCTAAGATGGCTGGGGAATAGCTTGTTTTTATACAACTTAGGGAGACATAATACATCAGTCAATTCATGTAAAATTTACACTGGTTTGATCTGGAAGTGTGGGACAACTCTAAGTTGGGGTTTCCAGGTCATAGGTAGATTTCAAAATTTTCTGATTGGCATTTGGTTGAAAGCGTTATCATCAACAGAAAGGAATGTCTGGTTTAGAATAAGTGGTCTTGAAGACCTAGGTTTTATCATGCAGATGAAGCCTCCAGGTATCAGGCTTCAGAGAGAAGAGATTGTAAATGTTTTTATTAGACTTAAAGTCTGTGTTGATGTTAACACTGTTCAGCTTTCCCTGAATTACAAAAAGGAGGAGGGTATAATGAGGCATATCTGACCCCCCTTCCCATGATGGTCTGAACTAAGATTTTCAGGTTAACTTTGGAATGTCCTTGCCTGAAAGGAGGGGTCCATTCAGATGGTTGGGGGCCTTAGAGTTTTATTTTTGGCTTACCTACCCAAGTCCCAGTTGTAAGATCAAAGTAGTAACAGAAGATAAGTAAGTAAAGCAGGCTGAACCACAAAAGGAGATCCCAGATGTAGGTGATCGTGATGAGACCTAGAGAGAACTGATTTGGGAGGACTAGTGATGAGCTAAAAAAACATGAGGAATACTCTTTGAGGATGGGGGAGTATGGTGGGAGGACATGTGCTTTTGACCAATGTAAAATTCCAAGTTCAGGTATCTGTGGTCAAACAAAAAACTCAGTCCTCATCACTGGAGCTGACCAGAGAAATGTGAATTCCCAACTTTTCAAGAAGTCCCAAAGGCAAGCCAGGGCACCAGCTATAACCCTGGGCAAAGCAGCTCTCTTGAGTTTAGGCACTTTCCAAAGAAGGCTAATACATAAGAGCTGTCTGCTGGAAGCACTCCCAGCATTTGGGAAAATAAATCCTTCAGTCCTGATAATCTGGGTGTCCTCTATAGTCCACCCCTTGCAATACGAGGATACAATTCTTCAAGTCAATTCTGGGAACAGTTACTGAAGGATCCCAGTAAGCCTCTCTTTCTAGGGGAAACTTAAAGAAGATTAACAGGAAAATATATGGCCCTTGCTACTATAGTTGGTCTTGAAGTCACAACTGACACTCATTGTGTGTCTCTCCTTTACTTTCATTCTGGATTCCCTTCATCCTCAACTAACACATCCGCTTGTCTCAGTGGTTTACCTTGTGGCGTGATCCACCCCCGCATGCCTAAGAAACCTGAGTCCCTGGTCACACAGGCTTCTTAGGCCAAGGCTGTTACACTTGTTCATTTGCCAAGAAAATTTGGCAAGGGTATAGCTGAAAGGTGCCCAAGTGCACTGAGTACCAAATATATTTTCCCTGTCCCCATTATAACAGTATCCCTTTCTCCTTCTGATAATCATTATTAATTATCCTTTCTAAGATGATGACTCTTCTTATTTTCTGTTCTTCACTTTCCAAGAAGAACTTGAAGTAACCAGCTGTTAGCCATAGCTTGTACTTCAGTGGGAGTCTTCCTGTATCTTCCTAGTTGGAAGTGTTTCTCCTTGGTAACTAACATATTTAAGATTCCAGAATTTGGGGTACAGGAAACATAAATTCCCCTAAGGGAATTACTGAGAGTGACAGTGAGAAATGTACTTCTGCTTCCATTCCTTGGTTCATAGAACAAGGTATTCTACCTATTTGAGACACCAGCACCATATTAAAGATTTTGCTATTCTTGCCTCTTGGATCCAGCACACTCAAAAAACAAACAAAAACAAAAACAAACAAACAAACAAACAAAA
Organism: Pan troglodytes; assembly: GCF_028858775.2. NCBI lineage: Eukaryota > Metazoa > Chordata > Mammalia > Primates > Hominidae > Pan > Pan troglodytes. The sequence goes on from NC_086015.1 coordinate 40,182,704, forward strand.
AAACAGTCCCTTACATATGTTCCAGGCTCCTACCAGTAGAAGTTGGCTATGTTCTGCAACTCTTGTGGAATATAGTCTTTTTACTCCCTTCTCAGACCCAATGTGACTCCAACTGGATTCTGTTGTAACTTAATCCTGGTCATTGAACTTGTGGCCTGGAGGGGAGGTGAGGGCAGATCCTAAAAAGGATTTCCATGCTGTCAGGAAGTTCATAGAACTTGTATCATCTTTAATCAAGGGAAGAAATATGTATAGTTTACACACCAAAATTACAGTAATATAATATTCTGTGTTTTCTGTGTGCATACTATTATTGGTGAGTTTTGTATTAGAAGGTTTCTTATTGCTTGTTACCGTCCTTTTCTTTCAGATTGTAAAACTTTCTTTAGCATTTCTTATATGAAAGTTTTGATATTGATGAAACCCCCTCAGCTTTTGTTTGTCTGGAGGGGGGCTGTTATTTCTTCTTAATATTTGAAGGATATTTTCACTGGATATGCTATTCTAGAATAGAAGATTTTTGTTTGTTTTTCCTTCAGCACTTTAAACATGTCATGTCACTCTCTCTTGGCCTGTAAGGTTTCCACTGGGGCATCTGCTGCCATACATATTGGATCGTCTTTGTATGCTATTTGTTTCTCTTCTCTTGCTGCTTTTAGGATCTTTTTTTTTATTCTTGTCCTTTGGGAGTTTGGCTACTAAATGTCTTTTGGGAGTTTGATTATTAAATGTCTTGATATGGTCTTATTTGGGTTAAATCTGTTTGGTGTTCTGTAACCTTTTTGTACTTAAATATTGATATATCTCTCTAGATTTATAAACTTATCTGTTAATATCTTTTTGAATGAACTTTCTACTCTGATCTCTGAATGACCTCTTTAAAAGCCAATAATTCTTAAATTTGCCCTTTTGAGGTTATATTTTAGGTCTTATAGGAATGCTTTATTTTTTTTATTTTGTTTCCTCTGAATCTGTTTTCAAATAGCATGTCTTCAACCTCACTAATTCTTCTGCTTGAGTAATTTGGCTATTGAGAGACTCTGATGCATTCTTTAGTACACCAATTGAATATTTTAGGTCCAGAATTTCTGTTCGATTTTTAAAATTATTTCAATCCCTTTGTTAAATTTATCTGATAGGATTCTAAATTACTTCTCTGTGTTATCTTGAACTTCATTGAGCTTCCTCAAAAAAGGTATTTTGAATTGTCTGAATGGTCACATATCTCTGTCAATCCAGCATTAGTCATTGATGCCTTATTTTATTCTTTTGGGGAGGTCTCGATGCTTGTGGATGTTTGTCAATGTCTGGGCATTGAAGAGTTAAGTATTTATTGTAGTCTTCAGAGTCTGGGCTTGTTTGTACCCATCCTTCCTGGGAAGGCTTTCCAAGTATTCAAAGGGAATTGAGTCTTGTGATGTAAGTCTTTGGTTTTTGGTGACTTTAGCCATACCCATTAACACTGAGTCTCTCTCAAACTCATAGAAGTACCACCTGGTGGTCTTGGGTATAATCTGAGAGAATTCCCCATATTACCAGACAATCTCTTCTCTTATTTCCCCCAAATAAATGGAGTCTCTCTCTCTCTCTCTCTCTCTCTCTCTCTCTCTCTCTATCTCTATCTCTCTATCTCCTCATCCCAGAGCAGCTACACAAATGCTGTCCAGAAGTCAGGTCCTTGAGTTAGAAACCTTAAGAATCTTCAAAGGGAATGCTTCCAGTTTTTGCCCATTCAGTATGATATTGGCTGTGGGTTTGTCATAGATAGCTCTTATTATTTTGAAATACGTCCCATCAATACCTAATTTATTGAGAGTTTTTAGCATGAAGGGTTGTTGAATTTTGTCAAAGGCTTTTTCTGCATCTATTGAGATAATCATGTGGTTTTTGTCTTTGGCTCTGTTTATATGCTGGATTACATTTATTGATTTGCGTATATTGAACCAGCCTTGCATCCCAGGGATGAAGCCCACTTGATCATGGTGGATAAGCTTTTTGATGTGCTGCTGGATTCGGTTTGCCAGTATTTTATTGAGGATTTTTGCATCAATGTTCATCAAGGATATTGGACTTCATGTCCAAAACACCAAAAGCAATGGCAACAAAAGACAAAATTGACAAATGGGATCTAATTAAACTAAAGAGCTTCTGCACAGCAAAAGAAACTACCATCAGAGTGAACAGGCAACCTACAACATGGGAGAAAATTTTCGCAACCTACTCATCTGACAAAGGGCTAATATCCAGAATCTACAATGAACTCAAACAAATTTACAAGAAAAAAACAAACAACCCCATCAAAAAGTGGGCGAGGGACATGAACAGACACTTCTCAAAAGAAGACATTTATGCAGCCAAAAAACACATGAAAAAATGCTCATCATCACTGGCCATCAGAGAAATGCAAATCAAAACCACTATGAGATATCATCTCACACCAGTTAGAATGGCGATCATTAAAAAGTCAGGAAACAACAGGTGCTGGAGAGGATGTGGAGAAATAGGAACACTTTTACACTGTTGGTGGGACTGTAAACTAGTTCAACCATTGTGGAAGTCAGTGTGGCGATTCGTCAGGGATCTAGAACTAGAAATACCATTTGACCCAGCCATCCCATTACTGGGTATATACCCAAATGACTATAAATCATGCTGCTATAAAGACACATGCACACGTATGTTTATTGCGGCATTATTCACAATAGCAAAGACTTGGAACCAACCCAAATGTCCAACAATGATAGACTGGATTAAGAAAATGTGGCACATATACAACATGGAATACTATGCAGCCATAAAAAATGATGAGTTCATGTCCTTTGTAGGGACATGGATGAAACTGGAAACCATCATTCTCAGTAAACTATCGCAAGAACAAAAAACCAAACACCGCATATTCTCACTCATAGGTGGGAATTGAACAATGAGATCACATGGACACAGGAAGGGGAATATCACACTCTGGGGACTGTGGTGGGGAGGGGGGAGGGGGGAGGGATAGCATTGGGAGATATACCTAATGCTAGATGACGAGTTAGTGGGTGCAGCGCACCAGCATGGCACATGTATACATATGTAACTAACCTGCACAATGTGCACATGTACCCTAAAACTTAAATTATAATAAAAAAAAAAAAAGAATCTTCTTGGTGCTCTATTCTACTGCTGCTGAGCTAGCATTCAAGCTGTAAAACAAATTCCTTCCCATTCTTCCCTTTTCTTTTCGTCAAGTGAAATGAGTCTCACCCCATGACTACAACTGCCCCAGGCCCATGGCAAGTACTGCTGATGTTCACTCAAGGCTCAAGTGCTCTTCAGTCAGCTTATCGTAAATGCTGCCAGGCCTGGGCTCTCCCTTTAGGGCAATGGGCTCCCTCTGGCCCAGGCCAGGTCTGGAAATGCCATCCAGGAGCCAAAGCCTGGAATTGGGGGTTCAGGAGTCTGTTTGGTGTTCTGCCCCACTGTGGCTGTACTGGTACCCAGGCTGCAAGACAAAATCCCCTTTATTATTCCCTCTCCTTTCCTCAAGGAAGAGTCTCTCCTGCAATGTTCACCAGAGCTGGAAATGTGCCGGGACATATCTGAAGCCAGCATCACACTGAGTCTCACCCAAGGCCCACAATAAGTACTACCTGACTATTGCTGATGTTTACTCAAGGCCCAAGGGCTCTTCAGTCAGCAGGTGATAGATCCTGCCAGGATTGGGTCCTTTTCATCAAGGCACTGAGTTTCCCTCTGGCCCATGGTGTGGAGCTAGGGCCTGGAATGGGGACCTCAAAACTCTGCCTGCTACCCTTTTTTTTTTTTTTTTTTTTTTTACTGTGGCTGAGCTGGTATCCAAGGTGCAAGACAAAGTCCTCTTTACTCTTCCCTCTCCTCTCCTCAAGCAGAAGCAAGGAGTTTCTTTTGGAGCTACAATCTGTACTGCCTGGGGTTGAGGGAGGGTGACACAAACACTCCCTTGGCAACCCCAGCTGGTGTCTCACTAAGCCACGTGCACCCCAAGTCCAATAGCTCCAAGACCAGCATAGCACCAGGATTTGCCCAGGAATTGCATTCCTTTTGGCCTAATCTGCCTTTCAAGTTCATTTAGGACCTCAGAGTGCTTCAGCCTGAGGTGTCAGGGCTTATCAGAACTCAGGTTCCAAACACAGGGATGGATGATTTGCCTCTCGTGAGGGCTGATTTAAATACTTCCTCTGTGGGTGCCAGTTGGATTCTGCCCTGTGTTGCTTTCCACTGTGACAGGCAGCACTGAGTTCCAGTGCAGAGTCCCACAGTCACTGCACTTTTCCTCCCTCAAATGCAGATTCTCTTTCCTCACCATGTGGCGGCTGCTGGGGGGTGGGGGAGGGGTGGTGTTGGCAAGTGAAGACTGTCCTTCCTACCCTCAGTGATATGAAGTTAAAACCAGGTACTGTGACTGCTTACCTGATTTTTGGTTTTTATGAAGGTGCTTCCTTGTGTGAATAGTTGTTCAATTTGATGTTCCTGGGGAGGGGGCACAATCCCTGGAGGGTTCTATTCAGCTATCTTGCTCCACTTCCTCCCAGACACTGCTCTCTTTGGGTTTTGTTAAATAGTAGTGAGAAAAGCAGCCTGATAAAAGTGTTGTCTGTATGCAAATGGTTGTTAAGTGGGGTTGAGTATAGAGAGGAGGAATGAAATATTTTTTAGGAAAGGATAGTTTAGGGTTAAGGAAGAAGAATTTGGAAAAGCCTGGAGGTAAAATATCATGCAATGTTTGATAACATGTTTGGAGGTAAGGTAAACATGGGTAAAAAACAAAATGTAGGTGGTCTTCAAGGCTAAGGATATGGAAAGAAAAGCACACTATACTCGTATAATTAAAACCCATGTAGGCAACACTAAGAAGTTCAGGCTTTCTCCTGAAGACTGGGAAGATTTCGAAGTATTTCAACCAGAAAGTCACACTGGTTTAAGCATAGAGGGCTGTAGGACAGGACGTCAGACAGGAAGACCACTTAGAAGGCAGGGTAGCAACCCATATGCGAGATAATTTGCTCCTTTCCTGTAAGTCTACACAAAATACAGCTTCTGGATGGAGAATGTGGCAAAGGAGCCCCTAGGATTTCTTGTGTATTTGGAAATGCTGTTTTTAGTATCAAACAGAAGACTTGCAAACACTTGTTTGGGATACTGCTTTGGCTCCTCTAAATGAAAAATCATTGTCAAATTTTAAGGCCTAAGAGTCATTGTCTTTAAAACACCAAATTGAATTTTCACATACTGAATTAAAAATTCAAACAAAATTTAAATATTTGGGTAAATTTTTACAATATAAGGCAGTTGAAAAGAAGTCATCCTCAGCTGTCACAAGATTTTGACATCTAAAGCTTGATGTTATTTTAAAACGTACTTAAAGTGTTGTGTGTTTTAAAGCTGAATGAAATGTGAGATACCACCAGGCAGTCCCTGATGAAAACAAAAACCACTCCACCTGTGAGCTGCTGCAACAGCTCACCTCTGACCTCTGCCTCCACACTTTCTGAAGTACCAATCTACACATGCTAAAACCTGCTGAAAAATCTGTGATGGCCACACATTGCCCACCAGACACTATCTTAACACGTGGGTGAGTTCTACAAGGCCTTCCTTGGTTTGAAGTCTCCTAAACCAGTTAGGCATTCTCTTGTGTTCCCTCTTGCTTATGCGTGTAGTTTTCTGTCATCCTGCCACACTATTCACATCTCTAAAATGGTGATCCATGCCACCATCCCATTCTTTTCATTTTGCCTGCATTTTAAGACTAATCTCAAATTTCCCTAAGAGGGAAAACTTCCACGAACCTCCCACTTAGACATCCTTATGCCTGTGTAGAAAGAATACAGGCAAGTACTAAGAATTACTTCTGAGGGGAATGGTGCAGATCAACTCTAACCAAGGTGGAGGTGCAGGTGGATGCATTCCCACTGTGGTTACTCAGAGGCAGACTACCCACTTATACTTCTCAACTACACTTTTGCAGGCTGAGTCCACTACCAGCTAAAATTGCTTTGTTTGATTCCACTAGTCTGCTTGCTCAAGGACAGAATGCCCAGACAGCCTTCTCTGCCAGCTGACAGCTTATCAAGTTTATCCCCCCAAAATATGTGTAAACAAGATTCACTGTGCCCTGATTGCCTGAAATTTGCTTTTCTTCTTTCTCTTCTTTCTGTTAGCAATTCTGTATTTGATTTTCTCACTCAAATGACAACTGACCTCCTCAAATGTGCCTCATTTCCATGAAAATAGCTAAATGGCATGTAAAATAACTTTCTAAAAGTATCTGAATTATTTTTGATAATAACAAACACATGGTAAAACAGTACTGTCAGTATGTTTTTAATAAATTAATTAAAGAAAAGCTGCCGACTTGAAGTAAACACATGTCAATTAGTTAGTTAGTATGGTATTTTCTCTCAATATCCCTAACAAGCTCCAAATAGAAAATTTGCCTTGAGAAAATAAAAACAAAATTAAAAAAAAGAACAACTCTACAATTTGTAATTTCTTTAACTCATCAAGATTTTGTTTACCATTATATTTCATGTTTGCAGGTAGGAGAGGTATTACAATCAAGTGAAAAAATGTGAATTTGGAGTTTAAATCGTGGCTGTTCCAATTGTGTAACCCTAGGCAAGATACCTAGCCCCTCATCATAAGCCTCAGTTTTCTGATCAGTAAATGGACATCATAATGTAAAACTTTATAAAGTTATTTCAAAGATAAATTGAAATAAGCAATGTAAGTTCTTTGAGAACATGGTTGAAAACAATTTTTATCTCCTGTCTTTGGCAGGATATTCTCATCTGTTACACCAACCCCCTTGCTTGCAGACAGTTTATGCATGTTGCTAAGAAAGATGCATTTCCTAAGAAAGATGGAAAGCCTTTGTAAACTGTACTGTGCTATAGAACCCCTAGCCCAGGCTGAGGATGAATGAATTTGTATAATGTAAAGAATGACCACGAGTGTACGTGTTCACACAGAGGAAAGGATGGGAGGAAGTCAAAAGCCCCTGTGCTGCTATGATACCAACCATTCTAATAACATTGGGATTACTACTAGGCCAAGAGAGCAAGTGATCAGCATATCTTTTTATTTTTAGCCTGTCACCCAGGCTGGAGTGTGATGGCATGATCTTGGCTCCCTGCAACCTCTGCCTGCTGGGTTCAAGCGATTCTCCTGCCTCAGCCTCCTGAGTAGCTGGGATTACAGGTACGCATCACCATGCCCAGCTAACTTTTTGTATCTTTAGTGGAGACGGGGTTTCACTATGTTGGCCAGGCTGGTCTTGAACCCCTGACCTTGTGATCTGCTCTCCTCGGCCTCCCAAAGTGCTGGGATTACAGGCGTGAGCCACCGTGCCTGGCCTTTTTTTTTTTTTTTTTTTTTTTTCTGAGATGGAGTTTTGCTCTTGTTGACCAGGCTGGAATGCAATAGCGAGATCTCGGCCCACTGCAACCTCTGCCTCTCGGGTTCTAGCAATTCCCCTGCCTCAGCCTCCCGAGTAGCTGAGATTACAGGCATGTACCACCACACCCGGCTAATTTGTATTTTTAGTAGAGATGGGGTTTCTCCATGTTGGTAAGGCTGGTCTTTTAACATTAAAATGCTGAGGTGTTGGAAAGGAGAGTAGGGCACTGTTTTTCCCCCCATTACTTAAAATTAAATCTTTAATCACCCTGTCAATAGATCTCTGGTGATAGTTTGGTAATATTACTGCTGTTAAAAGTCTTTAAGTACCTTTAAGTATTTGAATGTTCTTTTAAAAACTAATTAAGAGCTCAATGAGTTAACTTTAAAGCAATTCTTTAGAATCTAGTAGATAAAACTAGAGAGTAACAGCAACACACTTAGCAATGAGACTTTATAGATTACAAATTTAAAGAAAACAGAGAAGACCAGAATTTTAAAGCTTGAAAGCCCTTAAAGATGTTATTAATTTAGTGCCATCATTTTATAGGTGAAGAAACTGAATCCCAGAACACTTAAGTGATTAACATAAAATCATAAAAAGTGAAAGCTGGATCTGAGATTTCCTGATGACTATTTGGATGGTTAAAAAAAAAAAAAAAAGGAAAGCAAATAAACCAGGTTTAGAAATTAGCTATGTATTTTTCTCTTGTACAACACATTTCCCTGTCCCCAATAGCTAAATACTGAATATCTATATTTGAATACTTAAGTCCCGTTTTTCATTTTTATTTTATGTATCTTAAAATGTAGGCTATGTTTTTAATTGAGGCCTGGTTAGTCCCATTGATTATGGTGCCACTGAGCTCAAGGGAATCAAGTACGTAGGACACAGGGGTGTTTGGGGGTGCAGATCCAAGTGTCCAGAGAAGGGGATATATTGACAATGCAGCAAAGGATCATCATTCCACATGGGCTGGACAAACTACTCCATTAGTATAAAAGGAGAACCCTGGGATACCTCTAATGCATAACAGAAACCTAATGAAAGGAAGTTAATACAGCACATTCATCAACTTCCTATTGTTTATTAGGTAAGCTCAGAGAGAAAGTTATGTGCTGTTTCAGGCAGAACCTTGTGGGGCATGTGCCCTTTGAATAGGTTAACAAGTGCTTAGGGTTGGTCGTTAGCTATGAGGATGCAGAAATTAGACTGGATCTCCCTTTAGGGTTTTGAGATTCTGAGAAATGATTCTCATTGATCAAATAAATAATAAATGGATTTTAAAATTAAAAAGGTGAAAATAAAAATGCTGGCTATGGCATAATGATCAAAACTTTCTGGAATATATTAACGTAGAAAACAGAATTCCTCTGGATCCTGGATGTTCTGTGATTTTAAAACATTTGTTTTGAAATATATGTCTATATGCCCAAACTGAAATTTAAAAGACATTAAGATTTTGCCATATTGGTTTCAGATTTTTCTATCTCTTTATATTGTAAAAACTTCTCAAACAAATATCTAAACAAAGAAACATCTAAAGCCACACTTCTATCTCTTCCCCAATTTTCCCTGTGCAGACTTAATCATCATACTGAAATTAGTATAAATTATGCTCAAGCATGTTTTTGTATCTCTACTACATAAGTATAAATCCAGAGGATTAATTAACAATTTACATAAATCATATTCTAATACATGTGCATCCTTTTATAACTTTCGTTTTACTCTCAGCTTTAAGTAGATATTTATACAGGTTGATTCAAAAAAAATCTGGTTCATTTCTATATCAATTTTAATTAAACTTACAACTGAGAGAGATGGGTTATTTCCCACTTCTGTGCTATTATAATCCCTGCTACAATTAACATTATTGTACATGTCTTTTGTGATACTTTTCTTTTTGTGCACATGTGTAAGAATTCTTCAGGCATGACCACTAAGAAACGCTATTGCAGGGTTGAAAGATGTCCTTCAACTTTGCTAAATATGCTCAGTTGCCCTCCACAGTAGTGGTACAAATTTACACTTCCAAAGTAAAAGTGCTATCATTCCCCCACATTTTTCTCAATGCATGGCACAGTTGGCTGAATAATGGACCTGCAAACACGAATACATCTTAACCTCTGGAATCTGTGACTATGATACCTTATATTGCAAAAGGGATTTTGCAGATGCTGGGTTGAGATGGAGAAATGATCTGCATTATCCAGACGGGTCCAGTGTAGTCACAATTGTCCTTATAATAAAAAGTCAGGAAATCAGAGACAGAGAAGGGGATGTGAAAATGGAAGCAGAGGTCAGAGAGAGATGAAGATGCTATGCTGCTAGCTTTGAAGATGAAGTTAGGAACTACTAGCTAAGAAATGCAGGTGACCTCTAGAAGCTGGAAAAGATAAGAAACAGATTCTCCCCACAAAGCTTCCAGAAGAAATCAATCCTGCTGACACCTTCACTTTCAGCCTAGTGAGATTTTAGGCTTCTGACCTCCAGAACTATAAGGTAATGCATTTGTGTTGTTTTAAGCTACCACATATTTAGTAATTTGTTGCAGCAGAAATGGGCCACTAATACACATATTGTTGTAAGGCTCAGTTTTTCATTTGCCGAAATGAGGGATGTGATATTTTCAATTGCCTACCTACTACGAATTTAAGCCTCTTCTCATATGCATATTGGTCATTTTAATGTTTTTTCTGCACAAACTACTCCATTGATTGTTCTGTCTTTGATGATTTGAAGAAATTTTCTATACCAGAGTTTCTCAAACTCAATATTATTGACATTTTGGGCTAGATAATTTTTTGTTGTGTGGAGCTGTCTGTTATAGGATGTTTAGCAGCATCCCTGTCGCCTACCAACTAAATGAAGGCAGCACCTGTTCTCTAACCTGTTTTAATGACCAAAAATGCCTCCAGAAATTACAAAATATTCCCAGGGGGACAAAAATCAACCCCAGTTAAGAACCACTGCTCTGTATTAACCTGTGCTGAATATTTTATATGCTAATCTATGGTTAGTTACAGGAATCAAAAAAAACTTTCTAAGACTGGTTTGATAAATATTTTATATTTTAAATATTGGTGCAGCCATTATATCAATCTTTCACTTTATACCTTGTCTACCTTATCTTTTTATGAAGGGTTACTCTATTCCAGCGGTCCTCACATGTCAACATGCAAGACAGTCTCCTAGGGGGTTGTTAAAACTAGAATAGCTGGACGCTACCGATGGAGTTTCTGATTCAATATGTCTGGAACTGAGCCCCCAAATTTGCATTTCTAGCAAATTCCCCGAGAATGCTGATACCACTAGTCTAGGGACTATAATAAGATTATTTGTCATAAAATTATTTCTTTTGTCCCCACATCTAGGTCTCTCATTCTCCTAGATTTTCTTTTTGTGTATGAAGTAGGTTTCCAGTTTTATCTTCTTTTTCTCCCCATGGATAGGCAGTTGCATAGCACCATTTTCTGAATTGTCAACTCCTTTGAGTTTATTATGCTATGAGAGATTTTTAATTACTGACATATTTTTAAATATACTTTTTATTTTAGAATAATTTTTTACTTACAGGAAAGTTGTGAAGATAGTATGGGTAGTTCCTGTATAATTCCTACCCAGTTTCCCAACATTTTCCATTAGTATGCAACGTTTGACAGAACTAATGAAACAATAGTGTATTAGTTCATTCTCGCATAGCTATAAAGAAATACCTGAGACTGGATACTTTATAAAGAAAAGAGGCTTAATTGGTTCATGGTTCTATAGGCTGTATAAGAAGCATGATGCTGGCATCTGATTGGCTTCAGGGGAGGCCTCAGGAGTCTTACAATCATGATAGAAGGCAAATGGGGAGTGAGGCATCTTACGTGGCAGGAGCAGAAGCAAGAGAGAGAGCAAGCGGGGAGGTGCTACATATCCCCAATCAGACCTGATAAGAACTCACTCACCACCACAAGAACAGCAAGGGACAGTGCAAAACCACACCTGAAAAACCCCTCCATGATCCAATCACCTCACACCAGGCCCCACCTCACACCAGGCCCCAACACTGGGGACCACAGTTCTACTTCAGACTTGGGCAGGGACACAGATCCAAACCATATCAAATAGCAATATGGTATTATTAAATAAAGTTCATACTTTATTCAAATTTACTTAGTTTTTACTTAATGTCCTTTTCTTTTTGCAGAATCCACTCCAGGATATCATAATTACATTTAATTGTCATAGCTCCTTAGACTCCTCTTGGCTGTGACAGTTTATCCGATTTTCCTTACATTTGATGACGTTGGCAGTTTTGAGGAACATTGGTCAGGTATTTTGTAGAATTTCCCTCATTTGAGATTTATCTGATGTTCTTCTCATGATTGCTCTGGAACTATGGCTTTTTTTGAAGAAAGATTCTCATCCAGTCATATCAAGGGTACATATAAGCAACATGACTTATCCCTGTTGATGTTAACCTTGATCACTTGGTATTTGTTAGGTTTCTCCGCTGTAAAATTACTCTTTTTCCCCTTTCTATACTGTACTCCTTGGAAAAAGATTATTATGTGCAGCCTGTATTTAAGGTGTGGGGAGTTAAGCCCTACATCCTTGAGGGCAGAGTACCTGCATAAAGTATTTGAAATGTTTCCGCACAGGAGATTTGTCTGTCCTTTCTTATTTATTTATTTATATCACTATTGATGATGGATATTTATTTTATACCTTGAATTACAACCCAATACTACTTTATTTTGTTGCCCAAATTCTTCTTTCGCCATTGGGAGTTCTTTTAGTTGGCTCCTATGTGCCTGTGACATGCCTCCAAAACTGTGAGGGCTTTTTGGTTTTTGCCTAGCACTGCCTTGCTTTCTAATACTACAGGAAGCTCCAGGCTCATCTTGCATATTACTTGCCCAGCTTTAAAGTAAGCTATTTCTCCAAGGTGCACAGGTTCCTTTTATTGAAGAAAAGTATTAGAAACCAGTGTCTGAGCACTAGATCTGATCATTGCTACCGAGTGCCATTGCTTCTAGGCCCTCTCAGATTAAAAACAACAACAAGGAAATATACCTGTGTATACTAATCCATATGTTCATTATATGTTCATAAACATTTCTTAATATATCCATCAGTATCTATACTAAGCTAAACATGAGTTCATATCGATATCTCCACCTTTAATCCATTATCACATAGATCATTCTGGCTTTCTCCCCTAGCTTGTCTGTGACACTTCAACAGTGAAAAACCAGGATACCACCTGCCACCATCCATTTACTTAATTGTTCAGTTTCAGTATGCATGTATAGTGATTTCTGAGTTGTTAATATATCTCCTCATGGTAAACTACTTTGCCAGAAAGGATACAGTCCTCATTATATATGGTTCCTTTTGCCTTTTATCTTACAGTCTCCACTCATTTCCAAAGTTACTAAGTCAGTGCTTCCCCTCTCAACACAACTCTTTCAGTGAAGTTATTTCATATGTTTTAATATAGTTTGAATCTTCTGTCAAGTTTAAGTTTCATCCTAGGCTCTCCCAAACTCTTAATTATTTTTCGTTTTTTTTTTTTTTGTTTTTATTTGTTAAGGTTTACTTTCGGTTTGTGAAGTTCTGTGGGTCTTGAAGTCTCATTTTTTAAAATGATATATTGAATTAAATCAGGTTTTCTGTCTATTTCTTCTTGTCTCAGCTTTGGAAATTTATAATTTTTTTATAAAATCCTTTTAATTAAAAACAACTTTTTCAGTTTCCAAATTTATTGGCATAAAGATCTTAATTTTTTGTGATTTATTAACCTCTATTCTACAAGTTGTTATATCCTCTATTTTATTCCTAATAGTTTTATTTTGTATTCTGTGTTTCTTGACTCACGTTACCATAGCTTTGTCTATTTTATTAATCTTTATAAAGAAATTATTTTTAACTTAGGTGAGCCCATCTATAGATTTAATTTGTTTTCAGTTAATCAATTCGCTTTTCCCATCTGTTATTTTATTTGAATTTGCTCAGTTTTCTGATTTAAACTTTTTTTTTTTTTGAGACGGAGTTTCACTCTTGTTGCACTCCTCCTAAGCTGGAGTGCAATGGCATGATCTCAGCTCACTGCAGCCTCCACCTCCTGGGTTCAAGTGATTCTCCTGCCTCAGCCTCCCGAGTAGCTGGGATTACAGGCACGTACCACCACACCCAGCTAATTTTTGCATTTTTAGTAGAGATGGGGTTTCGCCATGTTAGCCAGGCTGGTCTTGAACTCCTGACCTCAGGTGATCTTGGCCTCCCAAAGTGCTGGGATTACAAGCATGAGCCACTACACCCAGCCCTGATTTTAACTTCTTGGATTAAAGGCTGATTTAATTTATGTCAGTTCTTTATTTCCAATATGTTAATTTTAAGATTTCAGATTTCAGTCCATACTTCTTTAGTGGCATCATTTTTGATGTCTAATGCTTTCATTTTTATTTGCATGTAAATATTCTCTAATATCTATTAAGAGTTCTCCTTTAACCCATAAATTATTTAGGTATAGATACATAAGATTTTCTTAGTTGTAATTTTGCTATTTATTGATTTCATTGTTATCTGAGGATATGATATTTATGGTGCTGATTTTCATGTATTTCTTGAGATTTTCTTTATGTATTAACTAATGTTAGACCGAATTCTATATATGTCTATTACTTCGAGCTTATTAATTCTATTGTTCAAATATGCTATATCCCTTCTAATTTTTATATTTTTGATCTATTAATTATTCATTAGGTATATTAAAATCTTGTACTATGAAAACTGTAAATTTGTTCATTTTTCCTAGTATTTTTTTTCAATTTTGCTTTATACATTTTAAAGCTATATTTTTAAATACATACCCATTCTTCCCTTGCATTTTGAAATTTAACAGCAATATGCATTGGTGAGTGTCAATTTTCATTTATTGTGTTGAGCCAATTCTTTTTTCTTCTTTTTTTTTTGAGTTGAAGTCTCATTCTGTCACCCAGGCTGGAGGTTGAGCCAATTCTTTCTGTAAGTTCATCTTCTCCTTCAGCTTTAGGAGATTTTCTTGATTTGTTTCTTTAATATTGTTCTCTCTATTGCTTTTCTCCTCTCTGTTTCTGGGGCTCCTATAACTCATATGTTGAAATCTTCTACAATGATGCTCTAATTTTCATATTATTTACTCCCTCTTTTTACCTTCCCTCTTTCCTTTTTTTTTCCACTCATTTATTTAGTTTTATCTTAGACCACCAGCACTTAACAATGAACACTTCAGCCAACCCATACTAAATTCCACTTAATTCCGTGCTCTTTGACCTCTAGGCCTTCAACGGGCCTCCCTTCTGCCTGAAACGCTCTCTGCTGCTCCTGCAACTACATCTGGATAATGCCTACTCAACTTTGGGTTTTATTTTTCCGAGATAATCCCTTGAGTGGTAGGCATGTTCTCCCTGAGAATATTTGCTATTACTCTTGCTTTTTCCAGGTGTCATCATCAGCCCTATAGCCATATGTATGAAATGTTTTGACTTGGCGGTTTCCAAACCAATAGATATTAGTTCAAATACAATCTTGAGCAACTTATAGTCTCAGAATTTTTATTTCTAAATAAATTCCTTCTCACTAGATGTTAAAACCAGAGGGACAACCTCCTTCTCTTTTACTTGTGTGATATATTTTATTATAGGTCTTCCTTCCACCAACAGTGTAGGTCCTCACCAAGGGACCCAAGCTTTACAAAGGGTCTTACTTCAAGTTCCCCACCTACTTCAGGCCAAAGCCTTATCTTCTGTCACTGTGGAAAAAATGAAACCTGAGCTTTTAAATTACTAGGATAATAAAACTCCACCTCAATGTTTATGCATTTACAAAAATTTGGTTACATTTACTAAACTATTCTAAAGTTTTTAATAATCTTTCCAGAAACAGAAATCTAGGATAATAATTTCAACTGGAAAAAATATTTATTTCAAGATAATTGAGGTTTCTGATTCAACAAACACCAACATTGACAATGTTGGACCAACAATGTCTTAGTCTGATTACAGGTCATCTCATTTAATATTCATAAATATATCTATGATATATAGGGACAGCTCTATTACTCAGTAGTATTACTATTACTCAATACTATTACTCAAGCAAAAGAGCTGAACTTTACGGTTAAACTCTAAAGTCTACCTGATAATTAAAATCAAGTCTACTGATTGCAAGTTGAGTCCATGATATCACACTTGCAAAAGCGTACATTTAATTACAACAAAAATAACAGCTTATATTTAGTGAGCATTTACTGTGTGCCAGATCATTCACATGCACCCTTCAATATTTTCCAAAACATTCTTATGATATAGCATTCTTATAAAATATAATTCTTTGAATTTTATGTATGAGGATATTTTATCTATTGGAGAAGAAACTTGTTTCAGTTCATGCAATAGTATGTGGTTGAGACTTTATCTGAATCCATTATGTTTGAATTTGTGCTTTTAAATACTACTGTATTGACTTCTCAAACTGTCAATACTGGTTTTTTTTATTTTTTTTATTTCCATATGTTATTGGGGAACAGATGGTATTTGGTTACATGAGTAAGTTCTTTAGTGGTGATTTGTGAGATTTTGGTGCACCCATCACCCTAGCAGCATACACTGCACCCTATTTGTAGTCTTTTATCTCTCACTCCCTTCCCAGCCTTTCCTCCTGAGTCCCCAAGGTCCATTGTGTCATTCTTATGCCTTCGTATCCTCATAGCTTAGCTACCCCTTATGAGTGAGAACATAAGATGTTTTGTTTTTCATTCCTGAGTTACTTCACTTAGAATAATAGTGTCCAGTCTCATCCAGGTTGCTGCAAATGCCATTAATTCATTCCTTTTTATGGCTGAGTAGTATTCCATCGTATATATACACCACAGTTTCTTTATCTACTCATTGACTGATGGGCATTTGGGTTGGTTCCGTGTTTTTGCAATTACGAATTGTACTGCTATACACACATGTGTCCAAGTATCTTTTTCATAAATGACTTCATTTCATCTAGGTAGATACTGAGTAGTGGGATTGCTGGATTGAATGGTAGTTCTACTTTTAGTTCTTTAAGGAATCTACACACTGTTTTCCATAGTGGTTGTACTAGTTTACATTCCTACCAGCAGTGTAGAAGTGGTCCCTGTTCACCGCATCCGTGTCAACATCTACTATTTTTTTTATTTTTTGATTATGGCCATTCTTGCAGGAGTAAGGTGGTATCACGTGTGGTTTTGATTTGCATTTCCCTGATCATTAGTGATTTTGAGCATTTTTCTATATGTTTCTTGGCCATTTGTATATCTTCTTGTGAGAATTGTCTATTTATGTCTTAGCCCACTTTTTGATGGGATTGTTCGTTTTATTCTTGTTGATTTGTTTGAGTTCATTGTAGATTCTGGATATTAGTCCTTTGTCAGATGTATACGTTGTGAGATTTTGTTTCCCCACTTTGTGGGTTGTCTGTTTACTCTGCTGACTGTTCCTTTTGCCATGCAAAAGCTCTTTATTTTAAGTCCCATCTATTTACCTTTGTTTTTATTGCATTTGCTTTTGGGTTCTTGGTTATAAAATCCTTGCCTAAGCCAATGCCTAGAAGGGTTTTTCCAATGTTATCTTCTAGAATTTTTATAGTTTCAGGTCTTAGATTTAAGGTCTTAATCCATCTTGAGTTGATTTTTGTATAAGGTGAGAGATGAGGATCCAGTTTCATTCTCCTACATGTGGCTAACCAATTATCCCAGCACCATTTATTAAAAAGGGTGTCCTTTCCCCCACTTTATGTTTTTGTTTGCCTTGTCAAAGATCAGTTGGCTGTAAGTATTTGGGTTTATTACTGGGTTCTCTATTTTGTTCCATTTGTCTAAGTGCCTATTTTTACACTGGTACCACGCTGTTTTGGTGACAATGGCCTTATAGTACAGTTTGAAATCAGGTAATGTGATTCCTCCAGATTTGTTCTTTTTGCTTAGTCTTGCTTTGGCTATGCAGGCTCTTTTTGGTTCCATATGAATTTTAGAATAGTTTTGTCTAATTCTGTGAAGAATGACGGTGGTATTTTAATGGGAATTGCATTGAATTTGTACATTGCTTTTGACAGCATGGTCATTTTCACAATATTGAGTCTACCCATCCATGAGCATGGGATGTGTTTCCATTTGTTTTTGTCATCTATGATTTCTTTCAGCAGTGTTTGGTAGTTTTCTTTGTAGAGGTCTTTTACTTCCTTGGTTAGGTATATTTCTAAGTTTTTTGTTTTGTTTTGTTTTGGTGTTTTGGTTTTGTTTGTTTGTTTTTGCAGCTATTGGAAAGGGGTTGAGTTCTTTATTTGATTCTCAGTTTGGTCACTGTTAGTGTATATAAAGCTACTGATTTGTGTACATTAATTTTATATCTGGAAACTTTGCTGAATTCTTTTATCAGTTCTAGGAGCTTTCTGGAGGAGTCTTTAGGGTTTTCTAGGTAAATGATCATATCATCAGCAAACAGCAACAGTTTGACTTCCTCTTTACCAATTTGGATGCCCTTTATTTCTTTCTCTTGTCTGATTTTTCTGGCTAGGATTTACAGTACTATGTTCAAGAAGAGTGGTGAGAGTGGGCATCCTTGTCTTGTTCCAGTTCTCAGAGTGAATGCTTTCAACTTTTCCCCATTCAGTATCATGTTGGCTGTGAGTTTGTCATAGATGGCTTTTATTAGATTGAGGCATGTTCCTTGTAGGCCGATTTTGCTGAGAGTTTTAATCATAAAGGGGTGCTGGATTTTGTCAAATGCTTTTTCTGCATCTATTGAGATAATCATGTTATTTTTGTTTTTAATTCTGTTTATGTGGTGTATCACATTTATTGACTTGTGTATGTTAAACCCTCCCTGCATCCTTGTTATGAAATCCACTTGATCATGGTGGATTATCTTTTTTATATGTTGTTGGAAACAGTTAGCTAGTATTTTTTTTAGGGATTTTAGCATCTATGTTCATGAGGGATATCAGACTGCAGTTTTCTTTTTTGGTTATGTTCTTTCCTGGTTTTGGTATTAGGATGATACTGGCTTCATAGAATGATTTAGGGAGGTTTCCCTCTTTCTCTATCTTGTGGAATAGTGTCAATAGGATTGGTACCAATTCTTCTTTGAATGTCTAGTAGAATTCTGTTGTGAATCATCTGGTCCTGGACTTTTTTGTTGGTAATTTTTAAATTACCATTTCAATCTCACTGCTTGTTATTGGTCTGTTCAGGGTATCTAATTCTTCCTAATTTAAGCTAGGAGGGTTGTATCTTTCCAGGAATTTACACATCTCTTCTAGGTTTTCTAGTTTATGTATGTAAATGTGTTCATAGTAGCCTTGAATGATCTTTTGTATTTCTGTGGTGTCAGTTGTAATGCTTCCTGTTTTATTTCTTATTGAGCATATTTGGATTTTCTCTCTTTTTTCTTGGTTAATCTTGCTAATGGTCTATCAATTTTATTTATCTTTTCAAAGAACCAGCTTTTTGTTTCACTTATCTTTTGTATTGTTTTTTGTTTGTTTATTTCAATTTCACTTAGTTTTGCTCTGATCTTGGTTATTTCCTTTCTTCTGCTGGTTTTGGGTTTGATTTGTTCTTGTTTCTCTAGTTCCTTGAGGTGTGACGTTAGATTGTCTGTGCTCTTTCAGACTTTTTGATGTAGGCATTTAGGGCTCTGAACTTTCCTCTTAGCACCGCCTTTGTTTTATCCCAGAAGTTTTGATAGGTTGTGTCACAACTGTCATTCAGTTCGAAGAATTTTTAAATTTCTGTCTCCATTCCATTTTTGACCCAGTGATCATTCAGGAGCAGATTATTTAATTTCCATGTATTTACATGGTTTGGAAGGTTTGTTTTGGAGTTGATTTCCAGTTTTATTCCACTGTGATCTGAGAGAGTGCTTGATATAATTTCAATTTTCTTAAGTTAATTGAGGCTCGTTTTGTGGCCTATCGTGTTCTATCTTGGAGCATGTTCCATGTGCTATTGAATAGGATGTATATTCTGTGGTTGTTGGATGGAATGTTCTGTATATATCTGTTAAGTCCATTTGTTCCAGAATATAGTTTAAATCCATTATTTCTCTGTTGACTTTCTGTTTTGATGACCTGTCTAGTGCTGTCAGTGGAGTTTTGGAGTCTCCCATTATTATTGTGTTACTGTCTATCTCATTTCTGAGGTCTATTAGTAATTGTTTTATAAATTTGGGAACTTCAGTGTTAGGTGCATATATGCTTAGGATTGTGATTTTTTTCTTGGACAAGGCCTTTTATCAATATATAATGTCCCTCTTTGTCCTTTTTAACTGCTGTTGCTTCAAAGTTTGTTTTGTCTAATATAAGAATAGCTACTCCTGCTCGCTTTTGGTGTCCATTTGCATGAAATGTCTTTTTCCACCCCTTAACCTTAAGTTTGTGTGAGTCCTTATGTATTAGGTGAGTCTCTTGAAGGCAGCAGATAGTTGGTTGGTGAACTCTTATTCATTCTGCAGTCCTGTATCTTTTAAGTGGAGCATTTAGACCATTTACATTCAATGTTAATATTGAGATGTGAGGTACTATTCCACTCATCATGCTATTTGTTGCCTGTATGCCTTTTTTTTTTTTGCTTTTTAAATGGTATTTTTGTTTTATAGGTCCTGTGAGATTTACGCTTTAAAGAGGTTCTGTTTTAATGTGTTTCCAGGATTTGTTTCAAGATTTAGAGCTCCTTTTTGTAGTTCTGGTAGTGGTGGCTCAGTAGTGGCAAATTCTCTTAGTATTTGTTAGTCTGAAAAAGACTATTTTTTCTTCATATATAAAGCTTAGTTTCACTAGATACAAAATTCTTGGCTGATAATTGTTTTGTTTGAGGAGGCTGAAAATAGGGCCTCAATCCCTTCTAGCTTGTAGGGTTTCTGCTGAGAAATCTGCTGTTAATCTGATAGGTTTTCCTTTATAGGTTATCTGGTGCTTTTGTCTCACAGCTCTTAAGATTCTTTCCTTTGTTTTGACCTTAGATAACCTGATGACGATGTGCCTAGGTGATGATCTTTTGCACTGAATTTCTCGGGTGTTCATTGTGCTTCTTGTGTTTGGATGTTTAGGTCTCTAGCAAGGTCAGGGAAGTTTTCCTCAATTATTCCCCCAAATATGTTTTCCAAACTTTTGATTTCTCTTCTTCCTCAGGAACACAGATTATTTTTAGGTTTGGTCATTTAACACAATCCCAGACTTCTTGTAGGCTTTGTTGATATTTTCTTATTCTTTTTTGTCTTTGTTGGATTGGGTTAATTCAAATACCTTGTCTTTGAGCTCTGAATTTCTTTTTTCTATTTGTTCAATTCTATTGCTGAGACTTTCCAGGACATTTTGCATTTCTATAAATGTGTCCATTGGTTCCTGAAGTTTTGGTTGTTTTTTTCATTTATGCTATCTATTTCCTTGAATATTTCTCCCTTCATTTCTTGTATTCTTTTTTGGATTTTCTTACATTGGGCTTCGCCTTTCTCTGATGCATCACTGATTAGCTTAATAACTAACCTCTTGAATTCTTTTTCAGGTAAATCAGGGATTTCTCCTGGGTTTGGGTCCATTGCTGGTGAGCTAGTGTGATTTTTGGGGGGTGTTAACAAACCTTATTTTGTCATATTACCAGAGTTGGTTTTCTGATTCCTTCTCATTTGGGTAGTCTCTGTCAGAGGAAAGGTCTAGGGCTGAAGGCTGTTCACATTCTTTTGTCCCACAGGGCGGTCCCTTGATGTAGTACTGTCCCCCTTTTCCTATAGATGTGGCTTCCTGAGAGCCGAGCTGCAGTGATTGTTGTATCTCTTCTGGATCTAGCCACCCAGCAAGTCTACCAGGCCCCAGGCTGGTACTGGGGGTTGTCTGTGCAGAGTCCTGTGATGTGACCCATCTGTGGGCCTCTCAGCTGTGGATACCAACACAGTATTTGGGGTGTCTCCTGGGTCCTGCAGGAACAATCCACTTCTTTCAGGGGGTCTGTGGGTCCTCTCAGGTTTTCTGATTTATTCCTGCAGACAGTCTGGAGCAAAAGTTCACGATGCGAACCTCCACATGCTGCTACGTCTGTCCACTCAGAGCTGTAATATAGTCTTGCCTCCCATCTGTCCTGATCCACTTGTCTATTAATACTGCTATTTTTAATTTGTGAATTTACTAGAGTCAGCTATTAACACAAACAGAATTCTTTAATTTGACATGAAACTATTTTCTGACAACTTTTGCTGAATAGTATAGGAAGATGTAATTCAACATAATTAAATGCATACTATATTACTATGCTCAAATGTTGCCATTTTCTTATTTCTGATTCAGCCATATTATTGTGTTATGACAAGTGAGGAGGAGGTGAGTGTAGGAAGGGGTGGTTAGAAAGTTTATAAACAAAGAGTATATCGAAGGTTTTGTTATTTTTATTCAATCAATCCCTATGTGAACTTAAATATGGAACACATAAGATACTTTATGTAGCTCAAAGTTTCTAACAGAATAAGAAATTCAGAGTAGATATAAAAGGATTATCAATAAACATATAAGTGGAAGACTATCAGAGTTACATGTGAAAAATTAGATACTAGTTGCCTGATAGTGTCACTGCTTTTACAAAAACAACATTTTGGGGGATTTCTGGACAATAGGTAGAACCACCACAAGTCTGTGCCTTTGTCGAAGAACTGATAAAAGTATTGAAGGGGCAATGAAATCAACAATCTAACATGAACAGAAAATGTGACTTTATAAAATCCAGAATGGCAGCCAGTACATTAAGCATAATGAGGACAATGCAGGATTTGGGGCCAGACAGACCTGGATTTGAAGTTAGTCTCTATCATTTGGTAAGTTTGTGAGATTCTCTTGGCTCATTCTTTAAATGAAGATCATGGAATCTATCCTGTTAGGTTTAGGCTGTTAAAGACGAACAATTTTAAAAGCCTATGATCCCATTTGAACCTGAGAAATGGGAATTACTACCTTATTATTGTTTTATATAGAGATAAATATGAATGAAAAATGCTTTTCTGGGTTCTGGGTCACTGTTGTTGAGATTCAGGATTATTTTCCCCTGGCTAAAAAGCACAGCTTCTGCAGCAATCTGACTTGGCAGGCATTACAATGTACAGAAGGAGAAACAAATCCCCACTCAAAAGGCTTTCTTCAGTCTAAAAATAAATGTTCCCTTACCTGGCCATTGCTTTGTCTCTAGCCTATTTGAGAATCCCTGCCTCTTGCTCTGTGTGGCGTGCTGCACCTGCTCTGTGCTCCTGTTCAATCATCAGGGACTAAAAACAGGAAAAGGTCTCCTCTTTAATATGATTTCCAGGTGTGCTCAAAAAACTTGGCTGCATCAGGAGCCAAAATTCTTCGCATTGATCAAGCAAGACAACTCTCATTATCTGCTGTCTAAATTGAAATTATGTCATGGCATAAGTTATATGGAATATTGATGGGGAATAAGAGGATGAAGAGGTGATAACTTAAAAAAGCTTTGACAGTACCTATTTTGATTATATCACATGAAAATATGAGCCCCAAAGAAACATGTATTGAACATATATTGAGTTTTGACAATGAACAGGCCTTGAGGCTCCACTAAGTGCAAGACCCTGTGCCAAAGATGTTGATATTAGGTACCCATGGAAAGATGGCTAATGATGCAAGATAATAGAATACAGGAAGTGCCTTGTGAGTCTACATTCAAGAAAAACAATGGGAGGAAGTTCTGTCTCAGCTGATTATCATAATTTCACATGCTATATTGTGAAAGTTGTACGTTGCACGTGGTTCCCTAGCCAAGGAGACAAGTGGGTTGATAATTCACCCTGTACTTGCTCACCAATCAGGACACTCTAACTCAGGGCTGAGTTTACCTAGAGGAAGGGAAGCTTTCCTCTAAGTCTCACAAGGAGCCACACTGGCAAATTGGGTATCTATTTCATTGGCTCTCTCATTCATTGATCAATATTTATTGTATTTATGTATCATCACTAACCTAGATCCCTTCCCTATCTTTGATAATCCAACAGGCCCATGATCAGGAAGTTCTGTAGAAGGGACTGGCCTCTCATCTAGGGAGCTTCTTCATTTAATGTGTCCTAATCATTCTCTCTCTCCTTGAGGGACACACACTTATTTATGTAACATCTCCATCAAATAAATAATTGGAAATAGAGAAAACATTGTGTAACAGCAATTCCCTACTATATAGCTCTTTATTGTGTACATAGAAGGTTCATAAACTGCCTTTTTGATCCTCACAACAATTAGTGGGAAGGCCAGGATGAGTATCAACATCCCATTTGACAGTGACTGAGACTCTGAAGATAATTCTAGGTCCCAGATATAGGTAGGCTCAAGGATGTCTATTGCACATACATCTTGGCAATTAAAACAATGGTTTTCCTGTTTTATAACACAATTTTGACACATTTATAAATGGCTGATTCAAAAATGTCTCCCAGATCAGAATAACCTCAACAAATCAGTCAAGATAAAATGGCCTTTGACATCACTCACATCCCCATACATGAAATTTAGCAAGTAAAATCTTTACACAGATTTTTAATCAGATTAGCAGATGAATTAACAGATGATGTATAAAACAGATTAAAACATTAGAATTAAAATGTTTATTGTCAATACAAAATTTGATCAGTACTGATCTGTTTTCAGATCCGTCTTATCTGGGGAGAGGTAAGACAGATGTGAAAATTCCAAAATGATTCTTCCAAATTAAATAATTCGTCTTTGTCAGCTCTTAATCCAGCTGATGTCAGCAGGTAACAGTCTGCACAATGAACTTTTTTCCCACAGTGCCATGGCACACCCATGGCGGGATTCATTACTGACACTCTCAGCCTGAACACTAATCCCGTGAAGCTTCTGACCAGCTCTCAGTTCTGTTTCTCCAATACTCTGAGAGATTTCAAAGTCTAATTAGTCTTGAACATGAATGTGAATAAAGAATAGCCTTTGGTGGCCTGGCCAGCTCTTACCTCTTCTCCTTGCTCTCCACATTGTCTTACCGTCTGATGTTACCAGATTCGTCTTCTCAAAGCATGATACATGGTTTTCATATTAACTCTCAGGTTCAAAACTTCCATGACCTTATTGCCAATTGCCTATAATTAAAGAGAAAAGTCCTTAGCTTGGAATTTAAGCCCTCCACAGTGTGATTCCAACCTCCATTTCTGTCCATTTTTCTCACTAGTTCCTTCACAAATACACAACTACTCTGTTATTTATGCACATACCCATGCCCCTGCTAATAGAAGTGTACACATCTTAAATACTCTCTTCTTTCTTTCTCACAATTGCATGTACAAAGTCTACTAGTGTTGCACCTAAATGATATCTCCACAAAAACTTTCACTGATTCCTTCTAGCTGGGAATAATCACACGTACCTCTGAATTTTAATGTGTTCTAAGTGTTCCCATCTTAAGTATCTTTTGCTTTTTGCTTTGTATTATATACTTCAGAAAAAACCTTTCTGAGGGTAGGGGGTCTGTCATACTTCATTCCTTTGACGTATTACCTGATATTTATAAATTTTTCACAACAAATTGGTAAATACAGTCATAACTACTCCGCATTTTGCCTTACTCCTCATTGTAACAGAATAATTTTCACTCTAGGGTCCCAGGGGAAGTAGAATCTATCTAGCACTCCCAGTTATTACTGATTCCACTTCTCAGTGGAAAACCATTTAAGTTAACAATTTATCTAAACGCACACACGGAGGGGCCATCAGCGCTTCCAGCTATGGCTGAAAGGTCTAGGGAAAGTTTTTTTCCTTGGCAGCTGTAAGGAAGGGACATTGTTGATTGAGCTAGGAAAGCAAGAGCTTCACTAAGAGAATATTCATATGCTCTGCCATAATGAATTTGTGCAGTTCATTGCATTTTTCAGTCATAAAAATAACATTTTATTTTGTAATTTGCATACTAAATTTGGACTCTATTTGTACACTGTTTACAAGGTAAAAAGCAAGCATACTAACTAACAATTGCTGTGTCCTGGGCAAGTATATCAAAGTGGATCTGGATACATAAAAACAGGTGGAACATGTAACAGGATGGTATGGGGATGCTCCAGTGGAGACCCAGGTTCCGGCTCCTCATCTCAGCAGGACAGATGCGTGACACTCACTGCCAAAGACCAACCCAAGGTAGAAAAGTTCAGAAATCAAAGCTCATGGGGCAGCAAGGTAGAGTTTAAAAGAAATAACTGTGAGAATAAATGATTTTGGTTATGAGGGGACCTGGCTGTTGATAGTCTCTCACCAATGTCATATGTGACTTGGTCATCATGAGTCATATTATTTGTGGCCATGTGTAACCTTCACTTCCCATGCCAGAGCTATGCAGTGTGTCACCTGTGAAATGTAGAACACACTCAGCCATCCTTGGCAAATGGTATTTTCTATTGAATTGTAGTCCAAGGAGGCTTAGAAATTCTGCCTGGTGCTTTTTCCTCCTTCTCTTCTCATTTGAGGGAATGACATTTTTAGTGAAGAATCTCTGCTGACTGTCTGTTGTTTAAGAAGGCTGAGATTACCTTTCTCTGAATATCTGCTATCTAATAATCACTTTGGGAAGTAGGTTGTTTCATCCCCATTATACAGATGAAAAACAGCTCAGAGAGCTTAATCCCTGGCTCAGGGACCTTCAGGTGGTAACTGGCAGAGCTAGGATCTGAGTCTGGGCAGGTTTGTATAGTTCCCTTGGCTAAGCTTGCCCCAGTACCCAACCCTACCTCTCTCCAGTGATTGGTGAGCTCTCTGGAGCCCTACTTCCTGCAGATGAAACACTGGCATGATCATACCGTTTTAGTGTAGTTACAAGATTAAGCAAACAAAAATACAGACAAATAACAAAAAACGTTTAGTATAACTGTGTCATAAGCAGTATTTGTGTTCTGTATTTTGTCTGGAAAGCCTATTTTAAGGAGGATCTTTGTTAAATTACCTTATTCACTGTATCCCCAGAAGACATCCTGGCTCTCTATTTTAGATGGAGCTAAAAACCTACTTCTGTTGATTTATTCCTTAAGGGAAATGACCAGAGCTGAATAATTTCTGAACCCACTATTAGTGCTTGGCATGAAATTTTTATATCTAGAAGTAGCAGACAAATAGGCATTGAATAAATTTTCTAAAGTTAAGATAGACAACCTTATTTACATATTGTAAAATCACTCATAATGATGTTTAGATCAGCAAGATAGTGTATTAGTAATGGGTAAGAAAAAACAGAAGTAAAAGGAAAGGGTAATAATGCAAATGAGGTTGGAACAATTAATATAAAAATCCAAATCATGAAGATTTGCTGTATATGGATAACAGAGAAGCATATGGTTCTACCACAAGCTCTTTTGGGCACCTTGCCTATTTCTCAACCTAGATATGTGAACAGTTGTAAGTCAGAAATATCCTGGCACCCCCTTGTTTTCCCACTGCCAGGGCTGCAGACTTAGTCCTGACCAGGCTTAGGGACAAGTCTGACTTGGGAAGGCACCTGGAAAGCCCAGTTTCATTTTCTGGTAACTCAGCCTCACCCCAGAGGGCTGCTGCCCTAGATGTGGACATTTTATCCTGGTTTTGACATCATGGAAAGTACTCATGGTCTACTAAGAGAGAGACACTTGAACTCATTCTCAATAGCCCCATTAGGGACTAGATTCTCTTCTGGAACCCAGTGGGTAGCACCTAGCTCCCTTCTCCAACATGTCTTTGTTTCACTTAACAGCCTGGACATCATCATGTTGCTTTCTGTACTTCTGTTTCCTTCCTCAGGTTATGAGTTAAGATATTTTATCACCCCCTTTGAGTAACACTCTTTAGTAGATAATAACTTTGCTCCACCTAGATCTGTTTGGATCCCCTTTTGCCATTTTTGTATGTACACACACCATTCAATATCCCTTTGCTTTCAATTGATGTAACATCCATTTCAAAGAGAACTGTCTGCAGACTTTCATAGCCCCATCAACTCACAGCAAGAAAAGGCAGAGTATCTAGGAATTATACATTCTCCCCCTATCTTGGGCAGCATACCAGGATCAGGAATATGTAAACCCAATCTCCTATTCCTTGGGGTTTCCTTGCAGCATAACCTCATGGTGGCATAGCTTACACTTCACTTCAGAGTTTCCCTGTGGGATGAGGCTAAAAACTACCTTCTGTGGGACTTTGCTTGGCTTCCTTCCTTTCCTTGTTTCCTCCACTCTTTTACTGGTTCCCTCTAAAAGTACTCCCTTAATAAATCATTGCAAATAAATCCTTGCTTAGGTTCTACTTCTAGAAAACCCAACTTAAGGCACCCTACACCATACCTGTTGCCCTCTTGTTATGGAGTTGAACTAGTCCTGAATCTCCTGGATTTCCCAAGTAGGCAGGTGTAGTCACAAATCAAAGTTATTTCCACCTTCCTGCAGGGGCTTGGTATGCCAGAAAATAAAAGAGTAGCTTCTAATTCATATCTTGCATTACTCTCTCTCAGCAGGAGATGCAACAAGCCTTGTGAGGCTGTGCTAATCTCCATGCAGACTGCTAGCTCTTTTGCATTTAGAATTCAAACCTTTTCATCAAACCTTATTAGTATTGGAGGTGTGCTGTTGACTCTGCTATTTGAAATTTGTTTCTGGGACATTGATTTACTACCTGTTATTTTACTGATATATATTTATAATAAGATACCTGAATTTTATTATTCCATCCTTTTAAATTCCCAAGACATGCAAAGAAAAGAAGTTCATTGTCCTTCCAGTGGGACTGATTCTCAAGGAACTGTAATACTTTATTTCTCAGAAATAGTTGTACTCTGCGGCAGTGAAATTGTAAGATGGATGAGGTTAGAAAAGTGACTGTTGTCTCCCATTAGAAGCTTGATAGGGGGAATAAAATGCAAGACTTGATCAAGACCATCCAGGGAGTCAATGACAAGGAAAGAGGAAAAGCATCTCAAAGCTGTGTGCACTCAGCAAAGAAGAACTTTTCTCTGTATTTAATGTCTGTCATTTGGGCAGGTGTTCCCTCTGTCCAAATCTTCCCCAAACAGAAACAAGATTAGTCCTTTTCTCTTCTGTGTCCCCACAATCCTCTTCTGAAGCTCTTGAGAGAAATCACAAGAGATATAGTTTCCAATGCTATCTTGAGCCATCTGAGAGCTGATGCTGTCTTATTTCTCTCTTAATTTCTAGTACCAAGCAGTGAACCATTTTTATAGTGATGGTCTAAAAATAAACTATACAGAGTAGAACTCAATAAGGAGCTATCCTTGCCATCAAAATATTATTGACTAAGGAAGAAATGGAAAGGATGGAAAAGATTAAGTAATTGATTCCAGCAACAAAAAAAAGATCACGATGTTCACCCTTTACACTTTCTCACTATGGAATTAGACACATCCACATTCAAAAAGGGATGTGGTGCTGAAAATATTAAAGGGCTTCATGACTATCACTATAGTGTGATCATTCATCACTAGCTCAATCATTCTTTCACTGTCTGTTTGTAAACATAAAAGAAAATTACTCTTTCAGAGAAAAATTTGCTTTTATGAGCAACTCAGGGTGAATAATACAAATGGCTATCCATCTCGGGATGACTCTGGGCATAAATCAGATAATTATACCTGGAAATGGAGAACCAGAAAAGACTAGAATGCACGCCCACTGAATGGATGAGCTGTTAAAAATGCCCCAGGAACATGAGAAAAAGAGGCAAGTGAGGAAGGCAGACTGTATCACCAAAAATGTGTTCATTTAAATGGATGAACTCCACAGACAACAGTAAACTATAGAAGAAGACCTGAAAGGGTAGATCGTATGATTCCTTTTATGCAAAGTATGAAAACAGACAAAGCCAATCTATTCTATTCAAAATCAGAATAACAGTTGCCCTCTATTGTATAGATAAGGACTACAAGGGATGAGGGCTCTGTGCTGGCAATATTCTGTTTCTTGATCTGGGTTCTGGATACATAAACTTATTGATCATGAAATTTCAGTATGATATACACTAATGGGCACTTTTTAATGTATATTAGTCTTTATAAAAAAGGAGAACTGCAATTGGCTGTTGGCTGAGTTTCCTTTCTCCTCCCCAAAATATGAAAGGAGAGATAGTTCTCATTTCTTAAATTTCAGAATATTACCAAGAAGCATTGTCCCAACAGTGGACTTTGGAGGAATTCAAGGTTGGAGTTCATATTGAAGCTTACTGAGTCGCCTTCTGGAGAAAAGTCCCCACATACTTTTTTCTCCCTTCAATTTCTTCTTGAACATAGACAGCTTATAAATTGAAACATGACTGAGGGAGAACCTTATGCTCCGAAAGGAAAGGACATTGGAGAATCACTGTACTATGCTGGAAATTTCTGGTGATCTCTTATTCTCATTAATGGGCTTTCTCTGAACTGCCCTTCCTCACACTAGAGGGTAAGAGCCAAGCGTTGTTCTACTGTATTTCATTAAAGCTAAAATGTACCTCTCCACCTTTTATGTACATATATGCACATGAAGAGACATAACCATAGATTTCCAGATCTGTCTCATCCTGAACCCTGCTCTTTAATATTTTGTTCAGTTTTATGCTTGGATTCCAATTATTTTCTGTACGTTCCTCATTCCTAGCTAAAATCAGCTTCCTATGGAAAGTTTGTCTATCTAGGTCTTGCTTCTGTCCCTAGGCAACAGAGGTTTCATAATTTGCCTTTCCTCCTAAACAAAGAGTTCCAGAGTCTGCACGATCCATGTCCTCTGACAACCTTATTACCTCCATCTTGAAATGCTTACATGGATTCCTAGAAAAGCTTTGAGTTATTTTATCAGCATGCCACTTTATTAGTCTGCCCCAGCCTCCATAACAGAACACCACAAACTGAGTGGCCTAAAAAAATACATTTATTTTCTCTCAGTTCTGGAAGTTGAAAGTCCAAGATCAGGGTGCCATCAGGGTTGGTTGGTGAAGTCTCTCTTCCTGGCTTGCGGACTGTGTCTTCACATGGTCTTTCTTCTGTGCACGTGTGGAAAGAGAGAGATGGTGTCTCTTCCCCTTTTTAAAAGACAGCAGTCTTCTCAGATTAGGGTCCCACCCTTATGACCTCATTTAACCTAATGACCTCCTTAAAGGTCCTGTCTCCAAATAGAGTTATATTGGGGATTAGGGCTTCAACATGTAAATTTGGGGATAACACAATTCAGTCTATCACCATCACATTACCTTCTGTTTTGTTTGTTTGTTTGTTTAGCATTTTTGGAGTCATATGCCTCATTAAGTATTTTTTTTTCTGCTTATAGAAAACCACTTTGGAGAATACAAGACTATTAGCCATGGATCCACTAATGGAATTTAAACCCAGTTTTATCTTAGGCTTGTATTTACAATATCATTATCAAAATAATTATACAACAATGATTCTATCAGTAGCTGCCAAACTTTACACAAATCCAATGCTCTGTTGTTACAATCTCACATGTGGATGTCTGCTCTTGTAGCATTTGATAGAATTTTGCGTATTCTTTTCTCCCAACAGTGGGGCAAGGTCAGTGAAGTTGCTCTTGAGACAATAGCAGTAATGGAAAGTTGCTACAGATGGATACATGGGCTAATTGCTTTGCCTGAAAATGACTGACAAATTTCAGCCTGTGAAGGCTGCTCTGTGCCTGATTTTAGGGGATGCTATGAAGCTACTAGTGAACTTTCAACATGGACTGCAAAGGAGAGCTGTTTGCACTAGATATCTCTAGCTCTGCTTATTAGAAACATAGGTGGCTTTCAGGCCCAGCACCTCCCAGATGT
Source organism: Pan troglodytes (assembly GCF_028858775.2). Taxonomy (NCBI): domain Eukaryota; kingdom Metazoa; phylum Chordata; class Mammalia; order Primates; family Hominidae; genus Pan; species Pan troglodytes. Next base: position 40,213,953 of record NC_086015.1, read on the forward strand.
GCCATGTATGCCCCTCCCCCACAATTACAGTCCTGGCTTTGGGTCAAGTTTCAGCATTGCATATGCCAGACAGGATCAGTCACTCAGGATGCAACAAAATCATTGCTATGTTTTCTCTAAACAGTGTATCTGCTGAGGACAATAATTTCCTTTTTAACAATCTATTTCCAGTAAGGATTAGAGCTCTCTAATAACTTGTGATCTTCTGTAGACAGAAGACAGCTTTTTATTCCTTTAGTATAAATAGAATTCTAGAAATACAGAAAGTTTTAGGGCCACCAAAGTTGAGAGAGTCTACTTACTAATTGTGTGTATCTCAGTTTCCTCATTTGCAAAATGAGATATTATATTAAATGAATTGGTATATATTGCAAAGGCTCTTTTATGGGCTTAGTTATCACTATTATTAAGGTTATTATGATTACTATTTTTAATATTAACCCCCAAATATTTACTAAGTGCACACAAGGTGCAAAGCACACCTTACATATGTTGAAATATCCTTTTATGTCCCTATATTTAAGAAACAATGAGCTAGGCCAACCTCTTTTTTTAAAGACTAAGAAGCTAAGATTCAGAGGAGGGGAATAGTTTACTTAAGGTCGTATGGCTACTGTTTTCATTACATCAACAGACTTCATATAAAAAGAGAATAAAGCATGACATATTCAGTCAAATGACCCCAAACTTAATGCTAACCGGTAACTATCACCTTTTGTGTTCAAAAACATCTATGCTGAAATAAGCAGACTGCATGAATTAGGGAAAGGCTGGGCTGGGAAATGTTTACAGTGCTTAGCATGATTCTGTCTTTATGGTCTCTTTCTGTTTCTTACACACTGAGGCTTCCCCTGCCAATTTGTCCAATTTAAGATGGCACTTTGGTGACCAACCCTGGCAGAACACACTGTTTACTGATAAGACAATCCAGCACCATCAGCAGTCACTGCCAGGCCCAGCTTAGCCACCACAGGACATGCCTCATAGTCTTATAGGCAATGGAGAAAGAAGGTCACTCCCATGTCCCCAAAAACAAGATACTTCATTGATAAAAGAAAAATGTCTTGGTCGTTCACTATGTAAAGAAACTTCTAAATTAATTCAGAATTCTGAACAGGAGAATATTAGTGATTAAGGATACAGGGAAAACCAGACATGTGCCCAGAATTATTGACTGAGAGTGGAGGTGATAATGCTAGAACTCAAGGCAGCTAAAAACACATCCTAATGAGGACACAGGAGTAGGAGATGTTTGTGTCCAGGCTGGCTCTTGCTCAATACTTTCAGGTTTGTGCAATTGGTCCAAAATGATTTATGTTTCATGTCTACAGAACAGGATCTTTTGTCCTTAAATTCCCCAAGAGCAAATCAAAAGAGAATAAAAGGCAGAGGCAGATGAAAATTAAATTTGTTCCACTGAGAATTCATAAATACAAAAGAGAAAACATTGTCATCTTTCAAGAAACTATTAATGACTGTACTATTGAACTTGGTAGCAGGGGATATAAATGTGGCTGAGGCTGGATCCAACCCTCTGAAGGATCAGGATGCCAGTTGAGAAGCTGCTAATTAATTAAATGCTAATCTAATGAGGAGAGGTGGGTAAGATAAATCTGCAAGAGATTTATAAAAAATACATCACATAGTTTATATTTGTACACTAAATCCTAACATTTGAATGCCACAGACATCTTTGCGATTCCAGTGAAAGCTCCGAATCCCTCTTCCCAGAATTATATACATGTGTACTACACATGCATTCAAGGTCAGGTCCTCACTGGAGTCCAGATTAAGAACCTATACCTTGATGTATGTTTAGACTCATGCTTGCAATTACTTCCCATTTGAATAAATTTGGTCAAAGTCAGCTGGCAAGAATAACGTATGTGAATAAAACAGAATAACATATGAATGCCAGAGACCTAAAGATTTTGAGTCTGTATCAAGGACTAAAAGCAAATTAACAGTTAAAATAGACAAAGAAGAAAAGGGATTTAAAATATATGCGGGTGCTAAAATAAATTGGGATGCATTCATAAAGGTAAATGGGTAAAAGGTATATTTCATATTTTAAAATATAAAAAGTGAAAAAAAATTTATAAAAATTTGAAAATACTAATAGAAAAGCAATGAACAGAAGAGTATTTATAATCTAATTTGTATAAAAATTAGAAAGTAAATTTCATAAATATAACGACATATTATACATATATGCTGAATTTGCATAAGAAATTTATCCAAGGATGTACAAGAGAATTCACAGCAGTTACTATAGAAAGAAGGAAGGGACAAGTAACATTTTTAACCTTATTTTTAATATGTTTGAATGTTTATTAGGAGTATGCAGTATCTGAGACAAGGTGAGACAGAGTGGCCTTTATAATTACTCAGGATGCACACAGAATCCAACCATGCTCTGGCTTAAGCCATTGCAACACAAAAAACTATGTATTAGGAACATCCCACAGTTTGAGCACATTGAGTTTTTCGAGAAGCAGATTCTGAACCAAGAATTTAGGAGCAAGTGCTTTATTAAGAAAATGTCTTAAATCAACAAGGCAGCAGGGGAGTCAGAATAGGCTAGGAGAAGAAGCCAAACAAAAAGGCGATTTCAGGCAGAGTCCCATGCTCAGTCCAATTCTGCAGGGAGTGCAGAAGTATAAATACACCTCAGAATTTGCCTTGCATGGAGGCAAAAGAGCTTGGTATTTCCACACCAGTCACCCATAGTCTATCCAAGTTGCCTATTGTTTGTGAAGAGGGGTATATAAAATTCTTAGAGATTTCTGGTTCTTTGTACAGTAAGGTGACTCTAGTGTCTAAGGGGAATCCTCTGAAGGCTGCAGGTACTAGCTGTTAGCAACGAAGTGTGCAAGAGCTGGGGATGCATACACAGAGAGGACAGGATTCTGATGGAACCTAGATGGGGCACCAACCACACACTCACATTCAGCAGGTTTTAGCTTTCATGCATTTGACAGATATTTATTGAGGGTCTAGAATTGTGCTGTCTAACATGGTAGTCACTAGCCACACACAACTACTGATCACTTGAAAAGTGGCTATTCCAGAAAGAGATGTTCTGTAAGTGTAAAATAAATAGTGATTATTAACACTTGGTAAGAAGAAAAAGTCAAGTATCTCAGTAATAATCTTTTTATTTTGAATACACGTTGACATAATATTAGATTATATAGTAGGCTAAATTAAAAAATCATTGAAATTAAGTTTTACCTGTTTCTTTTTACTTTTTTAATGTGGCTTCTAGAAGATTTAAAATTACATATGTGGCTCAGGTTAAATTTCTATTAAACTGCACTGATCTAGAATATGTCTGACGCTTTGCTAAGTGTTGGGGATATTGCAGTGACCAAAGAGAGACATGAGCCCTGCTGTCATGATGTTTACAGTCAGTGGTTGTAACAGACAATAATCAAATGAAGAAATACAGTGTTACTATTTATATTAAATATGCTGATGGAAATAATAGGTAATTTATAATGAGTAATAAGACAATGAGACAGTATCCAACCAGAGAGGGATTTACTTCAAAAAGACTCATCAGGAAACATGTTTCTGCAGAAATGTCTTTTAAACCCAAAAAGAGACAGGAGTGAACCATGGCTGTGGAGGCGGGAGAGAAGTGGCAAGAAAGATGAGTTGAAATGTTTTAAGGGTATTCCACCAAGTCAGAGAACATCAGATGGTAGGAAAAAGCATTTATAAATTGCTTAAGTCAATAAAGTAGTGAAAATGACATAAAATTCCTCTAGACTACAGATATCTAACTTGGCACACACTATTGACCTCTATGAAAAATGGTCATATTAGAAGGTTGACTGAGAAAGCAATTTTTTTCTTTCTCTGAATTAATGCTGACTTTCACCTTAGCCAGTAATGGCCAAACAACTTGGAAAATCAAAGTGGAGGTAATAGAGGCAGAAATCTTTGCTTATATTAAGATTTTTAAAAGTATATTTATAGAAGTTACCTTAAACACATTCACAACAGCTTGTTTATTTTCTACTTGGTGATTTTGAAGTGATGTTAACTGTTGCTGAATATATGTAAGAGTTTTAAAGCAGTTTTTAGAGGAAAAGATTGTTGAAGTGACATTTTCCAGCTTTCTTAACTGACATGAAGTCAGAACCAAATGCTTTGAAATGTCTAGCTAATACCGAAAAGATTAAATAAGACATAATTCCCTAGCATATAAAAATTTGCTCCAAGAAATATAATTTTTCCATAGTATATTAAATTTTTGGTAGTATGTAGATATTCCTCATAAAATTGTTAAAGTTAACTCTTCTTAGAGAAATTTAGTTTCTTCATATTATTTTACCCAACTAGTACTAACATGACCCCCAATTATGTATTTTTTAATCTGACTTATTTCACAATTCAATTGAAATGTATGCAAATATAAGGAAATGGTTGGTTCAAAGTTTCGATTTTGCCTCTTGAAAGTTGCTATAACTTCTGAATTAATATTCCATGGCAAATTTAGAATTGAAATTCTAAAGAGTGGGGAATTCTTCAAGACATACATTTTTCTGAATGAGAAGCAGTTAAGCAGAATTATCTCCCATAAGAAAGCACATAGGGGTCTGATATATTTAAAGGAGGTTTAAGGAATAACACAGTTTTTTAGATAGTTTATTTTATCCAGAAAACACTGATTGGATTGTGATCTTTTGTTAGGTACTATAACTATAAATAAGATTTCCTTCCTATGATCTCTGAACCTCATAGGAAGCTCAGGGGAGGGTACAACATGTCCCAGTGGGGTAAGTGTTCCAAAAGAGGTATCTAGAATGCTGAGGAAAAAAGGTAGAAACAGTGACTCTCCCTGAAAGAAGCAAATCAGAGATAAGAAGGTGATATTTGCCCTAGACCATGAAGTAAGAGCAAGACTTGTATGAATATAAATGAAAGAAAAGCATTGCCAGCGAAGACAGTATGAGAAAAGCTGTGGAAGTGTGAAACTGTCTAGGGGAGTCACTAAATCTTAAACACAGAATGTGGTAGGTAGTTCTGTGTGCCTAGAGCCTTAGAACATATACATAAAGTACCAGATGGCTTTGAACCAAAATGCTTTGAGGAAGAAATTAGAATGTACTCTTTATTTTCTTTTTAAAACGTGTAGTTTTCAGTGCACATTCTCTAATTCTAGACAAGGAGCAAATAAGCAGCAGCAAAGCAAAGACTAAAAAGCTTTTTTTAGTCTTTCTGATCACCTGCTTCATCCTCAGTGATTTACAAACTTTGTGTTATCTTTGTTCTTTTTGCTTTTCATTAGGATGATTATTGATTTATGAGCAGCTTTAATGTGGCTCTTTCAGGCATCCTGAATTACCCTGACAGCAGCTCTGTAAATAAATCAATTTCTGCCTTTAAAATTTGACATCTTCTGTCCTAACAAACCATTACTTTGACCAAACTCAGATAAAAGAATTCTTTATGTTTGGCAAAGTATCACTAAATTATCCTCTGAAGGGCTGAGGTAATTTTATTCTTATTATGTCGAGTAGAAGTAATCCACTATGTTGAACTTCGTTAAAGTTCACTTGTTTACTGAGGAATGAAATTATTCTGTAGCCCTTAGATAACTGTGTTAACTATCACCTTGAATTTAAGAGGAAAACAACAAGAGTCGTGGTCTGTATCCTCACAAATCATCCATGACTTGAGCTTTCAGCAACCTAGGATAAGCCGTATTTTGCATATGTAAGAAGGGAACACTCTTTTGGGGGAGGAGAGATTTCTAGATCCTCCTTTGCATTTTCTTCCTCTTGTCATGACTCCAAACTGTGAACAAACACATGTTTTTTAAGTCTTTTTTGTTTCTTTATTTTAAAAAGTGTCTGACATAATAGAACGAGAAATGAGCTTCCAGGTTAAAAAAAAAAAAGAAAAGAAAAAGAAAACACCTCGATTCTACTTCTTGCATATCTACTTAACTAGCTGTTATAGCATTAGGCTAAGAGTCAAAGTTCTGAAACTGTTCCCTTCTTTATGAAACAGGGAACAGTGTACCCTACTTTCTGGCTTGTTGTGAGGGATGAGGTAATACATGTAACAGTTACTTCTAAATCATGCAGCTCTTTGTAAATGTAAGATTAAATGTATAAATGTAAGTTGTAATTTACCCTGCAGCTCCATAAGGGTGAGAAATGAAATACAATTTTGCTGATATCACCATTCAAAAATTGTCAGCAATTAAAATTGTCTATATGTTCAAAGGATGAGTATACTGTGTTTCTTGAATCATGTTTGCGAACTCGAAGAATGGGCAGGGGAAAAACAAGGGACATTCTCCAAGGTCAAAGCATTCTCTCCCAGATTATTAGTTGTGTGGGAAGTGATGGTCAGCCTCATTGGTTATTAGATAAATGCAAATTAAAGCAATATTCCTATGCCATTTCAATGGATTATAAACTCCTTGAGTTTAGCCCACTTCTGCTTCTCTATGAGGAGTCAGGCTATACAGAGTAAGGCAAAAGCTCTGGCTTTTTTTCCCCATGGAGAGTTATCTGAACAGACTTCTATATGGGAAATCCTTGGGTGAGCCCAATGATGACTGCAACTGGGCTGTCAAAAATCTCTAATTCTGAGGTTTGTATTAGGAAACCCAAATGCTTGCCACACTCTAACTTGGCCTTATCAGTTGGAAAAAAAAAATATGTCATTTAGATTTCTACTCCTTGACTCTCTTCTTTTTATCATTGGATGTCATTTATATGGCTCCACTAACACCCCAAGATCTAAGCATTGGGCTGTGAATCTTAAAAGATAAACAATGAGTGTCATTTGGGAAGCAAAGGAACAGAAGACATTAAGCCTTTTTGTGGAATTGGCCTTGTGAGTTTTTACCTTGATAGCTTGCAGGAGCTCACACTGCATCTGTACAGTTTTTAATCTCATACAGTTCTAGATAGGCAGCTGTAAGTTACTTTGAGTAAATGCTGGCTTTGGACAGTCACTGCAGCTTATGGCTGCTTTGTCCCATGGAGAGTAGCGAAGGCAGGGTATATGTATGATCTAATAAAACAAAACACACTCTGGTTTTAAGCAAATGCCACACAAGGCTGCCTGCACAGACTTTACCAAATGGCTTGTAGGTCAGGCAAGGATCTTAGGATGCAGCTTCTTGACCTCGGACCAAAGGATCACAGCTTCATCTGGTATTACAGGGGAGTTACAGATAGGATGTTAAGCCTGACAATATTGTCTGCTTTCAAATTGCTAGACATACTGGATTTAAGACTACACAAGGCCAGGAGCAATGGCTCACGCCTGTAATCCCAGCACTTTGGGAGGCCAAGGCAGGTGGATCACCTAAGGTCAGGAGTTTGAGACCTGCCTGGCCAGTATGGCGAAACCCCATCTCTACTAAAAATACAAAAAAATTAGCCTGGTGTGGTGGCACATGCCTGTAGTTTCAGCTACTTGGGAAGCTGAGGCAGGAGAATCACTTGAACCTGGGAGGCAGAGGTTGCAGTGAGCCAAGATCACGCCACTGCACTCCAGCCTGGGTAACAGAGCGAGATGCCTTCTCAAAAAAAAAAAAAAGACTACAGAAAGAGTTGTGGCCGGAGTGTGTGTGCCTTGACCATGGGTTCAAAAAAACTGCATATTACATCTATTCAAGGTGACTTTGGATTTGGTATTTACCTGAATTCTAATGATGCCTTTAGATTTCAGATACCCACATTGAGTCTTCACCCTTGGAAAGATGGTAAGTTTTATTTTACAAAATTAATAAAAACAAATGAGTCTTTATTAAAAAGGTAACATGCTACCTTCTTGGGATAAGAGAAAGAAGCATTTTAAGGAAATTCTTGCAGACAAAAAGATTCTGGATAATTTACAAAACCTATGCCTGCAACTTTAAGATCAGTCATAGTATTTAAGTAGTAACAAAGGCTTTGAAAAGTCATACTTTAGTTTGTGTCAGAATGAGGAAAGATGGATTGTTTAAACTGAAGAAGAAAAAGCTATTCTTAAAAGAAACATTAAAATTTTGTAATCTAGACAGATATTAAGGGGAAAATTAGATCTTAAAGGCCATAATAGATTGAAATAAAATGGAAAGTCGATCTGCCCAGGTTTAACTCCTCTTAAAGAAGCATCAGAAGAAAAGAGGGTTCTCTTAGCTCTTAAGAGGTTTGAAACAGTCGACAGAGCTCAAGAGAATTTCAGAGGAAGGGAGATAAATTATTGGAGCATATTGAAGTTTCTCCACTACAGAGTATCAGGACCCAAGTTCCTAAGAAGAGGTGTCTTCAAAAACATGCTGATGGAAGTATCATAGCAACAGCCACTAGGAACCTCTGCTTAAAGATTGGGACAGCCCTACCAAGTAGCTACAGAAAATCTAGGCAGACTTAAAAGGACAAGATCTGGAAGACTAGCACAAAACAAAAACACATTTAAAAAGTAAGTTTTAAAGTGACATGGCCATTGGAAGTAGAGATAAAGTATTGCCTGTACTTTTAGGTGTAATGATACCTACAAATGCCTCCGCATACCAGACAAAAGCAATCTGTGGGTCCCCATTGACATTTTTGCAACCCTGGGATTAAGTCAGAAATACAATATTCTAGATCCTGTCAAGTTTTGCTGTTATTTTAACTAAAACATAGTTTTAGGCTCACAGAAGAAGAATATCTATTTTCTCATTATAAAAATAATGTTGGCTGGGTGTGGTGGCTCACACCCATAATCCCAACACTTTGAGAGGCCGAGGCACGAGGATGGCTTGAGCCCAGGAGTTTAAGACCAGCCTGAGCAACATAGTGAGACCCCCATCTTAAATCAGTCAGGTGTAGTAGTACATACCTGTGGTCCCAGCTGCTCAGAAGGCTGGGCAGGGGGATTGCTTGAGCCCAAGAAGTCGAAGTTGCAGTGAGCTGTGATGGTGCCACTGCATTCTGACCTGGGCAGCAGAGCAAGAACCTGTCTCAAAATTATTAATAATAATAATGCCAAACTTTAGATAGTAAGCGTTCTCTTGCCCTTAAAAGATAATAAATAATGAGTTCTATAAAGAAGAAACTGTGATTGTAAAACTAACAAATAGCCCACCTTTATGGGGAATCAGAGGATTCAGAGAAACTGAATAGATCTGTTAGGAAAAATAAACCTGATTTGGGCTTTATTGAAACACCAAATAAAATAAGCATGTCTGTGGAACAAAAGCACTCTCAGCAAATGTTTTCCCAAGGTGAAAAATTCTAAACAGGAAATTTATCAGTTTCTGAGAGTTGAAATGTTTAACCTCAGGCATCTTTTAGAGAAAGCAAAATTTACATGAATAGTACAGGAACAGCTGGTGGGTCTCCTGACCACTACTTTCACTCCCCATGTGCATTTCTCTTAAAAGTGTCCTAGGTTATTATCTATGACCAAACTGAAGAAGTCATTCGTTTATTCTTTTATTCATGAATCTATCACAAGTCTAATGAATAAGGCCCACTTATATAGTCTACCAGTGGAGGGAGGCAAATAACTGGTGATTATGGTATAACCTCTGGTGGGTCCATAAATAGACTAGATCTGAGGTTCCTAGAAACTTAATAGTGGTGCTGCAGCCAGTTACAACTGTGGTCAAATACTGGGGTGTACCTTTTAAGCAAGCCTCACATGTTGAGCATTAGTTACTATTAATATGTTGTTCCCTGGGAGATCTATAAATGGCACCCTACACACATGAGAGTAGCAGTTGGTACTAGTGAAGAGTAAATATCTTTTCATTTTTCCTTTCATGTTTCAGCTGTTGCAAAAATAACAATCATCAACTAGTGGCAAACCACAGTTGACATGTGGGAAATCAAAAGGGAACCTGCCAAGATAATCTTTGTTCTCTTGTTTAGTCCACAACTACTGGGCAATATATTCAAAAAAGGATGCATGAGATACTACACAGACAGGAGAGGACCTCTGAGCCAGCATGAACCCAATCCATCAGGGCTGCCCCTGGGCTTCGCCTCATGTGCCATCTCCAAATCAGCTCTAATATGTTTTCTTACCAGCAACATCAGTCCTGAAATTCTTAACCTGACCTGCCCACAAAGGCACCTGTTTAGACCCTTCTGGTTTCTCTCTCTGTGGACTTGCCTCAACCTTTACCCCTGTCACCCTGCACTTCTAATCTGGCTCTTCTTTGGACGCTCCTCCCTGGCCACAGCTCTGTCTTGGGCCAGTCCTCTGTGGGGGCTCTCAGATTTCTGGAACCCTCACTTTCAGCATAGCCCCCTGCAGAAATGATTGAACACTGGCTCAGAAGCATAGCCTAGTAGATAGAATAGATTTCCTAATCCTATGGAGGAAAAACAGGCAAAATAAGTAACTTACAGAAGACAAATTGACTTTTTATCAGACAATAAATATTACCTGCAGCACCACATAATTGTGAACTCATTTGCAAAAGCAAAACAGTTGGCAAGCACCAGCATGGATTATAGCTCTGATGTTTTTCCACAGATATATTTGGACTATTACGTTATGTTCACTTTTTTAAAAGATTCTGCCAAATTATAGTATAGACAAGACATTAATGTCTAATATTAGAAGATATAGCCAAGGGAATAAGTGGTAATAAAATTTGACAGCATGTTTATTAGTGATGCAAAGAAACACTTGTGTTTATTCCAGAAATCTCTCCACATGGTTGTGATACAGCTGCTTTATGGGTCTGTATTCAATGACGATTGCAACATATGCTGGAAGCAGCCTGCCTGCCATAGAGACAATATCGGCTTTACAGTTAAATGAACCCATGTTTGATTTCATCTTAGCAACTGCAGAGCTTCGTGACCTTGAGCAAGCTCCTTAGCCTTGCTGGTATTTAGCTGAGTCATACATCAATGCTTTTGCCATCTTCATAAAATCCTTGTATTAAAGTTACCCCTTTAAAACACTGAATTCTGATCTTTTTTTTCTCTTCACAGTCACATTTGTAATTATAGGTTGTTTAGTGTTTATTTTTTTTACTATGTTACAAATTCCATAATATCAGGAACTATGCATGTGTATATCACCAAGGTATATCCAACACCTAGAATGTATAGAATCCCTAATATATCATTTAAATAAATACATGAATACCTAAGCATGAAAAAGATTATAATTTGGTAATTTAGCATAGGTAGAAAGATGATTCCCTCAAACAAATCCTGGGGGTACTTTGTCTCTGGGATGGATATATACATGGGATTTAATACTGTTGACCGATTTCGGGAAGTTCATTGGCAGGGTCAGACTAATGCCATACTCAATGTAAACCTCTCAGAATACACCAGAGATAGAAATTTATACTTAAACTCCAGCATGCCCCAGATATGACTCATCAGTGGGCTTTATTTTAATATTTCCTTTTTGGCTAAATTGCAGCCCCTATCCTAATCTTTGGTCATTATTTGCAGGCACATAAGCCTTTTTGATCTAAGTGCTGAAAGACCACATTAATGAGACTACACGCTTCTTGGGTTTTTAATTATTTATCAATTTATGGTGTGAGAAAATCTCTCAAAGATAGAAGATAGAAACCTACATAACATTGAGTAGGAGGGCCTTGAATCGTGGGTTTAAATCCTAGCACATCTATTTGCTAGCAGTGGACAGTTAACTTCTCTAAACCATAGTTTTCACATCTGTAAAATGAAGATAAAATCAATACCACTTCATAGCAATGTCATGAAAAATAAATAAAATAATGCCTATAAAGTCCTTAACCTGATACCTGGCACCTGCAATAAATATTAGCTATTTATTATTATTGATTCTTTTTTCCCTATACTGAAGGTTACCTTCTTTAAAATATTTTAAAATTAATACTCAGTCATCAAACAATTGTTGAGTGGCTGCTATACAAGCAGTGTCTAGGATGTAGAAAATATTAAAACACTTTTTAAAAGAGTAAAATTCCTATTGTGTGAATAAAATTGGCAATGAAGTATAACAGGTGAAATTCCATTCGAAGTCTATATCACCTAAAAACTATTCCAAAATAGAAAATATTCCAAAATTCAAATTTTTAAATAAGACTTTAATATAGCTTCAGGTTATTTTATCTTGACTTTCTAAAGAAAAGCCACTTTGAAAATGTGAGAAGTGTTTACATTTTGCTGCAATGCTTAAATTTTGAGGAATCTATAAAAAGAACCCTTTTTTCATATATTCTCATTATTTTACCAAGCAGATTTTTCTCTACTGTACTTAGGTGCTTTTTTTTTTTTTTTTTTTTTGGCATTTTGGACGTGTTTCCTAAGTTGTCCAGCTGCTATTTAGGCTTTCATATTTTTTATTGTACAGAAAGAAAAACAGACAAAACACAGAAAAGTAAAAGAAATAACTTTAGAGTGTCCATTTGCCTACTTTTTTTCTGTTTTCAGTAGCAAAGTATTCTGGGTAAATAGAAATCGCTAGTGCCAACATATTCCATTTTCCACTCTTGACAAACATACACAGAATCTCTAATATGTACCAGGCCCTGTGCCAGTACTTAACAAGGACAAATGACTCCTTTCTCAATGAAGGCAGTAGAGAGATTAGCTAAAAGAAAAGGTTCTAGAATCAGACTGACCAGGTACAGACACTCAGTAACTGTGACTTGTGAAGCTTCTTCACAGAGACTATCCATGGACTTAGGGATCAGGCAGAACTGAGTTACAATTCCAGAGTTTCCATTTAATGGAAAGATCGGAAATATATAATCAGCATTTCTGAGTCTCTGTTTTCTCACTTTTAAAATAAGGGTCAACAATCTCATTTTGAAAACTGTGAAGCTGAAATGCAATACACATCTGCAATGTGTTAGCTCAGTGCCTAGGTCATGTAATGCTATGCTAGGTCCCTTCTGTATCTGTGCCTTTTCTTCCAGACATACCTTTGGAAAAAATATAAATAATTGGGTAAAAAATAAATTTCAGTCAGAAATTAGGGGTTATTGCTGGCATATACCGTTCTTTTGAAAGGACAGAATGTATTGCTGTGACTAAAAGTCACAAACATAGGCTGAGAACACACAATCAAAATCTCTGATAGTAGTTGTTGGTGAGAAATTTAGGATTTTACCAGCACCATAGACTTAATGACTCAAGAAAGCAAAAAAGATGATTAGTTATATACCATCCTGCAAAATGCCATGTAGTACTTGTTACAGCAAGAGTTGAATGTTGGTTTCAAACAGATCAAATTGTTCACCATCTGTTCATAGAAAGATAAAGCCCCTCTTCCTGTAAAATAGATCAACAAGGATTCGAAGAAAAAATAATTGTCTCAAATTTCAGCATCAAGTGACTGTGCTTATGTAACCAAAAATTACACACAGGGAACAAATAAAAGATCAGCCAGTAAAATAGAACAATATAAATTTTGAAATCCCTTTCTGCATATCTTGGAAACATTTCACTTGTGTTTTATGGAAGACTGTAAAGTAACAGTGAAAAACATATTTAATAGAGTGCCAGATAGTTCAAGTTTTACTATTTTAAGACTTCAATCTTCAACATGCTGTTTTTATACTGTTTATCCAAACTTTAAAATCTTTTCAGGCCTTAATTGCTTTTGTACTATGCATATAGAATTAAATTTCTGTATAATATTTTATATACTTATATTTTAAATATAAGTAATCAACTTATATTTTAAATATAAGTAATCAACTTACATTTAAAAACAGTAAACAATTAGAAAGCAAAAGACAAAACCCAGAGAATCTAAAAAAATCTACAGTCTATTAGAATTAACAGTAAATTTGGCAAAAATACTTTGATACAAGATAAATGCCAAATCAATTTTATTCTAAGGAAAAAAGCAGAAAATTAAATTCCATAAATTATATAATTCAATATAATTCATCAAAACACAAGCACCGAGAAATCAGTCCAACAGATGTGTAATATCATTACACTGAAAACTACAAGGCATTTCTTAGAGGAAGTAAAGAACACCTAAATAAATAGAAGGATATATAAATTCATGGTTATGAAGACTCATGTTGGAATGAAGTACATTATCCTCAAATTAATCTAGAGACTCTAAGAAGTTCCAATCAAAATCCTCAGCTAGTTATTTTTAGTTGACAAGCTGATTCTAATATTTATATAAAAATGCAAAGAGCCAAAAGTATCAAGGACAGTCTTGAAGATAAATATCTAAGTGTAATTTAAAAGACTTATCACATGTCAGGAATTGCAATAAAGCTACAGTAATTAAGTAATTAAGATAGGGTGTTATCAGTGCAAAGATAGACAAAAATCCTAGTGAAACAATATTCTAGAAGCAGACAAATATATAAGTATTTGTTTTAAATCAAATAATGTATTACAGAGCAATGAGAGAAGGATGGTCTTTTCAAAAAATATATGCTGGGTCAATTGTATCCCCATATGGAAAAATTCATTTTGATGCCTAACTTACAATATGCACAAAAATAAATACCATAAAGATCATTGATGTAAATGTGAAAGGAAAAATAATAATGGTTTTGAAAGAAAATGATGAGACTATATTCATGACTTGGGGATAGACTGTTTTCTTGAACAGGAAACAAAAAGCATTTACCAAAAAGAAAAAAATTATAAATTAGATTATGTTAAAATTAAGAAATTTTGTCCATTAAATGATTCCATTCAAAGATTGGAAAGGTAACACAAAGAATGGGAGAAGATATTTGAAATATCTATCCAAAAAAGGAAATATATATATATATTATATATATATGTACTACAAATCAGTATATATATAGCATATATATATATATGCTACAAATCAGTAAAAGACCCATGCTCCAAAATAAATAAAATACTTGAACTGACATTTTGCAAAAAATAATATCCAAAATACAAACAAGCAGATGAAATGATGTCCAATTTTATTAACCAGAAGAAAATACAAATTAAAAACAATTTGAGATCACTATGTAACTACTAGATTTATATCTAAAGTTTCAAGTTTGGCAATAGTATGGTACACCTTATGGTTAGGATTGTAAATTGGTATAATCACATTGGAAAATTATTTGTTGATATTTAGTAGCTACTCAAGATATGCCTACCCTAAGACCCTTAATTCAATTCCTACTTTATAACCAACATTATTCACCAAAAACCTGTGCCAGGATTTTATTCAGAACACCTTCAAACATCTTAAAAACTATTCACCAAAAACCTGTGCCAGTATGTTATTCAAAACAGCTTCAAACATCTTAAAACAACCCAAATGTCATCAAACAGTAGAATGTTAAGTCAATTATGACATATCCCTACAAACAAATACTATACAGCAATGAGAGTGAAACACAATACTGCTACACACAACATGGATGAATCTCATAATTGTGAATGAAAGAAGCAAGACTGTATGATTCCATTTACAAAAAGTTCACAATGGGCAAAATGAATATATGATGTTAAAGTATGGGCAGAAGTTACCTTTGGCTCAGAAGATGTTGAGGGATAGGTAGCTTCTGAAATGCTTTCATGTCTGAGTGATGGCTAGAACAATATGTTCTCTTTATGAAATACACTGTTCTATGCATGGTTCACACACTGTTCAATTATTTTTTATAAAAATTCAATATAAAAGTTGGCTTTATAAAGTAACATTTTCCCAAAAGATATATAGTAGTCCCAGATTCTTAAAATGTTAAAAATATCATTTTATAAGATGCTTGCCCATCTGATAATGCATGAAAACGGAGGCATACCTCCTTTTCTTTGAGTTTTTATTTTTGTGAGTACTACACTAAAATATTTTGAATTTGTGCTACTCTAAATAGTGAGGTTGAAGTGTTTTCATGTTAATTTGTCATTTATATTTTTTTCAAATTGCTCATGCCTTTTGCTCAATGTTTTCTCTATGATGTATACAGTTATTATTATTATTACCATTATTATTTTGTGAAGCTTCTTCATGCAGGAATAGAATGAATAGCTTGCAGTGTGTGTACAGTTATGAGCTCTGTCTGACCCTTGGGAAAGTTATTTACTATTTAAATCTCACCTTTCTCATCAGGAAAACTGGATAACAATAATATCAATAATTCCTAAAAGGTTTTCTTTTAAAAATTACATGAGTACCTAGATGACATGTACACTGCAAAATCTTTTTCCACTTTCAACAGTTCCCCACACCTATTACATGTAAGAACCCATGCTAGGCACTGGATGGTGACAGAAAGACAATTTCTGTCATTAAGCCAGTGCTCTGGTCAGCTGTCAGTCAAAGCATTATAAATCTGTTCCTTTCGTTTTCATCTGTCACTTTATTCTGCTGACTTCACTTCCTCAACATCCCTGAAGATGATTATCTTTCTGTCCCCATAATCACTGCCTGCATTCAGGCCTCCAACTTTCCTGCCTCGATGTTGTAATGGCTTCCTAATGAGTCCCTCTGCTACCCTCTCATTAGTCCTCAATCTGTTAAACTCCCTGCTGCCAGACTGAACATTCTAATGCAGCTCCCATCATACCAAGCTTCATATTTCACTTGACAAGGATTCCATTTCTTTATCAGATCACACACAAAAAATTATCTGATCCCTACTTTTCCACTGCAGCACCATCTCTAACAGTCCCCAATT
The DNA here is from genome assembly GCF_028858775.2 of Pan troglodytes. Lineage (NCBI taxonomy): Eukaryota > Metazoa > Chordata > Mammalia > Primates > Hominidae > Pan > Pan troglodytes. The sequence continues at coordinate 40,230,541 of NC_086015.1, forward strand.
GGCCTCTTATGTTTCAAAGGTTCCAAAATACAAGCAGTTTCCTGAATAATCCATGATGTTTATGTCACACAACCTTGCATCTGATGCTCCTTCTTTCAAGAATACCTCTTTGGCTCTATTCCTTTCCTTCAAACTCATCTCAGACACCATTTTTCCCAGAAGATTTTCTTTTTCCTAACACTTGGGGTTCTAGCTCAGCTGATCTTCCTCTAAACTCTCATAATCTCATCCCATCAAAATACCTGCAAAATTGCACTTAGCTTTTTTATTGATTTATATGCCCAACTCACCACTCTTGGAACTACTAAGGAGCAAAGGCTATGTCTTTTCTATCATTGTCCCTTAATCTTGAACATTTCCACATGAATGAGTGAATGAATGAGTGAACAAATGAAAGAGCATAATTGAACTGCCTCTCATGGGCTGCCTCCAGCAATATTCTCATGAAGATTTTTAAGAGGAATTCAATAAAATCAAGTTAAGGTTTCTTCATTCTCTTCTGGAAAGAAGAGAAATTAAACTCTACCCTCTATAGCAATGCAGAAACATAGATAGATAGATAGATAGATAGATAGATAGATAGATAGATACATACATACATACATACATACATACATACATGATTGATACATACATACATACATACATGATTGATAGATAGATAGATAGATAGATAGATAGATAGATAGATAGATAGATACATTTCATACACTAGGAAAAGACTCTGTTGCTTTAATTCGCATGCCCATTTATGACAGAGATTCAGATGACCTAAGCTTAGGGGAACTTCAAGAATATATTATCATTGGGAGTCAGGTTATTATTCTCACAAGAATGATTCATCCCTTCAACTTGCAAACTGCTCTTAAATCAACTTGCAAACTGCTCTCTCAGCTATGGGGCTGAGAGAAAACTATATTCCTTTGTAAGTGGTGGTGGAAAGCACATTATAAATGGTCCCATTGCTTCTTGGAGGAGGATGGAATTCATCACTTAGTTGGCTGCCTAAAGGCCCTATTTGAGAGCTTATGTACCTGAAGATTAGCTCATATACTATCAAATCACCAAGAGACTTAATATGAGGTGATGTCAATGCATAGAGAAATTATTTCAGCTTCTCCTCTCTTGGTATTCATAAAGGAGGAAATTTGGAGGCCAGATCCTGAGAAAAGTCACTAGCATCTACTGTCAATCAATCTGCAAGTATGGATCTGGTGCTTCTTCAAGGATCAGAAGAGTTATATGTGTATGGTATATATATGAAGTGTGAGTTTTAAAGTACTTACTCATCAGCTACCTCTTTGTGAACTTTTTCTCTGTCAACAACCAAGTCATACTTATTTGAGTCTCCCCTTCAGTATCTGCCACATCACTTTCACCTATCTGGTTCTCAGCAGATGAGGATTTGAATAGATTCTTAGAAACTCTTGTGAACCAGAAATCCCGAAAGTATCTGATTTTTTGAAACATGAAAGCTTCTAAGGAATAGAAGTTCCTGTCGTTAGTTTTATCTACATTCTTCAGGCATTCATTTGCAACAGACTCTTGCTTCTAATTTGCTGCATGATGGATAGTGACACCTGCATATAAAGCAGCTCAGAGACCATGAGAGAAGAGACAGCATCCATTACCTCCAGTTTCTGCACATTACTCTCATTGCCCTTCTGCATTTGAGCATGAGCTGCAATCATAGCTTGTCAAAAAGTATGAAATATCCCCTATTTCCTTTAGTACCACTGGTTTCTTGTGACTCACTTTGTCATTTTGCTAAGTGGTGACATCTGTGTCTGTGCTGCCATAAAATATGTAGTGGTAATATTGCTGCTTTTTGGACTGAGTATATTTGTGTAAAATGATTTGCAAATGTTTCGTGTGTGTAAGTGTTTACATTTGTATGCGTTCAGTCAATACATGAGATCAGCTGTAAAGACAGAGAACCCCAGAATTTGAAAATAAGTGCCAAACTAAAATGTCAATATGCAGTGGGTCAAAGCAGAAATATGCAAAGTTACTCACAAGATGTAATGTTCCTAGGCCAGCAAGATTTGACAACATCCTGAGTAACAGTGGAAAGATAATTAAATGTGAAAAATCAAGGAAAAGCAATGGCTAGATTAAGAAGCACTGGAAAAAACAGGACACGTAGGGAAACAAATATTGTCAGTGTCTATTTGGCCCTCTCCAAGGCAGGTGGGTGCCCTGAAGAAATGATGATAAAATCAAGTCTTGGCACAAAACACCATAACCACAGATACTATAACTTTTGCTCAGCATCATACTAACCAACCTTCCCATTTAAAAACTGGTTTTCTAGGTACCTCAATATGAGGAAGAAAAGACACTCCAAATTGAGGATATGAGTATTTCCAGCACTGCACATGGATCACACACATTCACACACACACACACACACACACACATACACACACAAAGATGGCATGCTAGTTTGTCCTGTGAATGCATGAGAGTTTATTTGATGTGTATTTGGTTACTTCTCCAAAATTCAGATCAGTTCTAAAGTGCTGAAAAGTCTGAACACCTACATAGAGATGCACCAAAAGGCCACAGGAGTAACAGAACTGAGAATATTGTCAAAAGAGTGATTTGGGGCAACAGCTTATAGATTTTAGGATGGGTAGATAAGAGAGTAGAGATAGGAGAAGATGCAAAATTGAGAGAAGTTAAAGGAGTCAGAAAGTTAGACGAGTTCAAAGGATAGGGAAGATGGGAGAAACTCAATGAGTATGTTGAAATAACAGGAAACTGGGATCAGAAACTAGAAAACCCAAACTTACACTTTAGAAGAAGTGGAGAAAATCCCAGTGATTGCAAGGTCCAAGATATGGCTGTGGTAGATTATTAAATATGAGCTCAAGATGTTGTTTTCACTCATGCATTCCAACATTTGACGTCTAGAATGATGGCAGGAAGAGAGTTAGACAGAAAGAATACAGATTAGGTGCCCAGTCCTTCAAAAACTGAAGACCATATATTTTTCTTATATAACTACTTTTATGTCTCCAAATTTTTTTCATACTCTTCCCGTCTGATGGTATTCCATCCCTGCCGCATGTTACCCTACCCCATTTTCATGGAGACATATATTTCCCTTAGAAGGAGTTCTGCTACATAAGTTCATCTTTGTATGCAATCCATATAATTCAATGGCTAACTCTGTACATATTTATTGAGTAAATAAAGGAAACATCAGAATCACCAGGAAAGTTCTGAAATGTAAACCAAGTGATACATTGAAATTTTTTTCTGGTGGTATTAAAAGAACCAGGAGAGAGATGCAATAAATAGATCAAAAAAGACAGCTAATTTTTTTTTAAATGAAGCAACTTTTTTAGAATAGAGGGGACTGGTGATCTGGATGAACACAATATTGGTGTTGTCACGACAGCAATGTAAGCCCTCTGGACTAGAAGGTAAGTGGACAGGGAACTAGGGAAAAGAGCACTGACAACAGTTCACTCTCCAGGGTGCTTAACTCAGGGAGAGATAAGGTAGTAGTTGGAGAACTTTTCCTGAGAATTTGAAGTTTTTGATGCTATGATAAATGGCATTTTAAAATTTTACTTTCAGATTGTTGCCAGAATAAAGAAATACAGTTAATTTTTCTATATTGATCTTATTGATCCTGCAACCTTACTATATACACTTATTTGTTTTAGTAGCTTTTTAGTAGATCCTGTAGGAGTTTGTACATAGGTAATCATGTCTCCAAATAAAAATAATTTTACTGCTTCCCTTCCTGTGGTTTTTCATTGCCTCACAAGCTAGAGCCTCCAGTAAAATGCTGAAGAAAAATAGTGAAAGGAGACATTTTTCCTTTGTTCTTTCTCCTGGAAAGAAAGCATTTAGTCTTCTACCATGAAAAAGATATTAGCTACTAGCACATTGAGGATTAAGTAAAATAAAACAAAAGATGTTAGCGATAGGCTTTTTGTAGATGCCCTTTATCAGGTTATGGACTTTTCCTTCTCTTCCTGGTTTAATGAGAGTTTTTATCTGGAACGTATTATAGATTTTGCTAAATGCTTTTTCTCTCTCTATTGAGATGACCATGTGTTTGTTAGTTTCTTAATATAGTGAATAGTGATTGGTTTATTACTGCTCAACTAATCTTCCTGTGTTAAACCCCATTTGGTCACTAACACTTTACTTTTTACAAATTGATTTACTAAAATGTTGCTAATAATTTGTGCATTTGAGTTCATGAGGGATACTAGTACTTAGATTTCTTTCCTTGTGATGCATTTGCCCTGTTTTGTAATCAGGAAAATACTGACCTCATAGAACGAGTGGCAAAGTACTCTACTATCTTCAATTTTACAGAAAAAGCTGTATAGAATTGGCATTATTTCCTCCTTAAATATTTGGTATAATTCACCAGTGAACCCATCTGGGTCTACAGTTCTCAATTTCTTTAGTGTATATAGAGGTGCTGTGGTTCCTTTTGAGTGAATTTTGGCAGAGTGTGTCTTCAAGGAATCTGTTCATTTCAGTTGTCATTAAATTTCAACAAATTTACTGGCATAAAGTTGTTAATATTCCTTTCAATATCTATATCATCTGTGATAATGCTGTGATAATGCCTCCTCTTTCATTCCTGATGTTGATAATTTGTGTATTGTCTTCCCCTCCCTCCCGCCCCTGGTTAATCTGGGTACGGGTTTATCAGTTTTAGTGAACTCAAGGAACTAGATTTTTATTTCATTGATTTTTTTCTCTATTGTTTTTCTGTTTTTATTTCATTACTTTCCATGCTTATTTTCATTATTTTCTTCATTCTGCTTGCTTTAGTTTTAATCTGCTCTTCTTTTTCTGATTCCTTAAGGTAGGAACTGAGGTCACTGAATTAAGATCTCTTTTCTTTTCTAATATAAACATTCAGTGCTATAAATTTCCCTTTGAGTACTGCTTTAGTTGCATGCTGCACATTTTGAAATGTTATATCTTCATTTTCAGGGTATATAAAATGCTTTTTAATATTCCTTTTGATTTTCTTAAACCCATAGTTGATTTAGAAATATGTTATTTAGTTTCCAAATATTTAGGAATTTCCCAGAGAGGCAGCTGTTATTTATTTCTAATTAATTCTATCGTAGTTTTGTATGCTTTTAATTTTTTTTAAATTCATTGAGTGTTGTTCCATGGCTCAAAATTTGGCTATGTGCCCTTGAAGTCTTTGTGTTCTGTTTTTGGACAGACTCTTGTATTAATGTAAATGAGGTCCAGTTGGTTGACCATGTTCTTCAAGTCTTTAACAGTCATGTGATTTTCTGTCTACTTTTCACAAAAAATTTGAAAAAGGAAGTTAAAACATCTTTAATAATATCTGTAAATCTATAAGTTTCTCCTTTCACTTCTATTATTTTTTGCTTAATACATCTGAAGTTTTTTCTTAGGTACACAAAAGTTTAAGATTATTATATTCTCTTCATTAACTGATCTTTTATCATTATGAAATGACCCTTTTTCTCCATGGTAACATATTTTGCTTTAAACTATACTTCGTATCATGGGTTAATATAACCACTTCAGCTTTCTTTTGATTAGTATCAGAATAGTATATATTTTCTGATCTCTTAATTTTAATCTATTTGTGTCTTTATATTTAAATTTAATGTCTTATTTGCAGCACATAGAAGGGACTTGCTATTTTATCCAATATGACAATTTTTGCCTTTACTTGTGTGGTACAGACCACTTATATTTAATGTTATTATTGATACACTTGAATTTAAATCTACTATTTTATTAGTGTTTTGCTATTTGCTCCTCTGTTCTTTGTTTCCTTTATCCTCTTTCAATGCCTGCTTTTGTATTAACTATTTTTTATAATTTGATTTTATGTCTTTTATTGGTTTACTTCCTATAACTCCTGCTTTTTAGGGTGTCACTTTAGTTTTATACTATGTACCTTTTACGTATCACCATCTACCTTCAAATAATATTATACCACTTCATATATAGCATAATACCCTGAAAACAGTTTACTTCCATTTCTACCCCACTTGCTTTTGTGCCATTCTTATGTTATAATATGAAAACCTTAGCTTAGGTCAGAGGTCTGGATTGCCTGTTTGCCCACATAAGAGTTTCAGAACTTTTTTTTTTTCTTAAGCTTGGGTTCTAAGTCTCTCTGTGCTCCTAGTTACTAGTTCACACTCCCATAGCTAAGCTGCAGCCTCAGTGCCCTGGATCTAAGCAAAGGGCCTCCCATCCCCTGACAGGGTCAGGCTCAGCGTTCTTAGCCTTGAAGTCCTTAACCCAATTTATTGGCTGTTCAAACGTCTAGAGTAGGAGCCTCAGCTTTCAGTTGTGTTGATGACACAGTGATCCCCTCCCACCATCTCACCTCCCACCAAGTCACAACACTTTAATTGGAATTCAAAGGCCTGGTACCCACAGCTTTCCTGAAGCTAACTCTTCTGCCACTATCTTGCTCAAGGAACATCACAGGATACTCAGAGACAAGTATCCAGCAAGAAAATATTTCATTTGACCTTGCAGTCAGCAGATGCCATCTTTTGATCCAGCCATTCACTCTGGGACTAGATTATCTTTTTCAGTTTAACTCTTTGGCTCCTGGCCCAGCCTTCTTAGTTCTATACATCCTTTTGTGTCCATCCTGCCAATCCTTCCTGGAAATAACAAGTGTATATGGAAGTAAAGGGAATCATTTCAGTTCTTTTCCCTTATTGTCCCAATTTTTTCTTTTTTACTCCTTTGTCCATTATCAAAAGCCCCTACCATTATCTCTACAAATAGTTTCAGACCCAAGAGTTTACTTACACTTTCCTAATCAGAGATTCACTAGATCTTCAAAATTACCACTTATTAATTTTTTTTTTAGTTTTCTCAAAAATAAACATTCTTGAAAATCAGACAAAGCAAATTAGACCAAATTGCTAAACAATATAAAGTTTAAGAACATGAGTTCTGGAACCGAATGGCTAATGTTCCCATCCTAACTCTTTCACATCCTGGCTCAAGTCCTCAGCTTCCTCATCTGTAAAATGGGGATAATAATAGAATCTTCTTTAGAAGGGTGTCATATGACTAAATGGATAAATAACACACAAGTCATTTATGAGCCAGCAATATAGTATGTCCTCAGGAAATACATAAAGCTAGTTTTAGTTTGACTTTTTTGTGTGTTTTTCAGAGATATGCACATAGTAATTATTCAAAAACTGATCTTTCTTCCTTTTTTTCTTTCTTCCTTCCTTCCTTTATAAATTCATTCAACCATGGAATGGCTGTCTGCTCTGTTCAAAGCAACACATTGGGGTTTGGGGATTGAAAGAGATGAATAAAAAGGTAGGTCACACCTTGGTTCTCAAATGACTTTCAACCTTTTGAAACGAGAAAATGGAGGCAAGTGTGAAAGGGATCTTTTCCTACAATGACATAAGTGAACAAACAAGTTTTGTCATTAATTTCATGGGAAAACCAGCTTAAATTCAGAAAAGATTTCATCACAGAAAGGAGGAAGAATGGAAATTCATAAAGTAGGATTCCCCAGGCCTCTAACTTTCCAAGGAATAGATAGAAATCTACTGTTTCTAATTTCAAATCATCAAGATACCAATGACTTTCTTCACAGGATTGGAAAAAAACTACTTTAAAGTTAACATGGGACCAAAACAGAGCCCACATTGCCAAGTCAATCCTAAGCCAAAATAACAAAGCTGGAGGCGTCACGCTACCTGACTTCAAACTATACTACAAGGCTACAGTAACCAAAATAGCATGGTACTGGTATCAAAACAGAGATATAGACCAATGGAACAGAACAGAGCCCTCAGAAATAATACCACATGTCTACAACTATCTGATCTTTCACAAACCTGACAAAAACAAGAAATGGAGAAAGGATTCCCTATTTAACAAATGGTGCTGGGAAAACTGGCTAGCCATATGTAGAAAGCTGAAACTGGATCCCTTCCTTACACCTTATACAAAAATTAATTCTAGATGAATTAAAGACTTAAATGTTAGACCTAAAACCATAAAAACCCTAGAAGAAAACCTAGGCAATACCATTCAGGACATAGGCATGGGCAAGGACTTCATGTCTAAAACACCAAAAGCAATGGCAACAAAAGCCAAAATTGACAAATGGGATCTCATTAAACTAAAGAGCTTCTGCACAGCAAAAGAAACTACCATCAGAGTGAACAGGCAACCTACAGAATGGGAGAAAATTTTTGCAATCTACTCATCTGACAAAGGGTTAATATCCAGAATCTACAAAGAACTCAAACAAATTTACAAGAAAAAAACAAACAACCCCATCGAAAAGTGGGTGAAGGATATGGACAGACACTTCTCAAAAGAAGACATTTATGCAGCCAACAGACACATGAAAAACTGCTCATCATCACTGGCCATCAGAGAAATGCAAATCAAAACCACAATGAGATATCATCTCACACCAGTTAGAATGGCAATCATTAAAAAGTCAGGAAACAACAGGTGCTGGAGAGGATGTGTGGAGAAATAGGAACACTTTTACACTGTTGGTGGAACTGTAAACTAGTTCAACCATTGTGGAAGTCAGTGTGGCGATTCCTCAGGGATCTAGAACTAGAAATACCATTTGACCCAGCCATCCCATTACTGGGTATATACCCAAAGGAATATAAATCATGCTGCTATAAAGACACATGCACACGTATGTTTACTGTGGCACTACTCACAATAGCAAAGACTTGGAACCAACCCAAATGTCCAACAATGATAGACTGGATTAAGAAAATGTGTGGCACATATACACCATGGAATACTATGCAGCCATAAAAAATGATGAGTTCATGTCCTTTGTAGGGACATGGATGAAGCTGGAAACCATCATTCTCAGTAAACTATCGCAAGGACAAAAAACCAAACACCGCATGTTTTCACTCATAGGTGTGAATTGAACAATGAGAACACTTGGACACAGGAAGGGGAACATCACACACTGGGGCCTGTTGTGGGATGGGGGGAGGGGGAGGGATAGCATTAGGAGATATACCTAATGTAAATGACCAGTTAATGGGTGCAGCACACCAACATGGCACATGTATACATATGTAACAAACCTGCACATTGTGCACATGTACCCTAGAACTTAAAGTATAATAAAAATATATATATATATATATATTTTTTAAAGAAGCAAGAAAAAAAAAGGTGTTTTGCTAGGCAAGACCAAAGGCAGCAAAGCAACAGAATACCTGTTAAAAGTTTTAGGAATTTATTCCAACTCAAAGACCACTGTTGGCCTCCTGAGTTAAATAACTCACTGGCTCTAGTTATTGCTATAATCTTTGTTCTGTAACTACTCCGCTTTTAATCTGTGTGCAAAGCCCATGGGGCAGAAGGAGCAGCTGTTTCCCTCAGATGGAAGCCCTCAAAGAGAAACACAGATCAGATAACACTAGGAACTGACTGCGTGCTGCCCTTCTCCAGGGAAGTGAATGAAGTCTGCAAACAGTTGCTTTGTAGATGTTGAAAGCTCAGGCTTACCCTGGTGACCACAACGTAGCCATTATGTCCAAGGTAGCTAGCACAGGGTGCCTCTAGGCAGGTAGGGTGTGTTGAGAGCAGACCCTTGAGGAAAGAAAAATTACGACTCCCAAGTTAGGACAAACTATTAATCTGGAAATGAGGACAGACAGGCAAGATATATTAGAGTATTAACAAGATGTTTTGTTTTCTGAGAGCAGAAAATTCCTGTCAATTTTAACTCCTTTCACTTAAGCAAAATCATAACTTTCTGTGTAGTTTCACAGGGAAAAAATAAGGCATCATATGCACGAAACAAGTTGCATGGGGCAGATATACCTATAATTAATAAGCACCATCCAAGTCTGTCCATGGTTTTGGGTCAAACTGCCTTCTGAAAAGCTATTTTTCTCTATTTCTGGGGCAGATTCCAGCTGAATCATCTCTGAGACACACATTTAGATAATCCACAAATGACAAGTTATAAGTCAAGAAGAAAAAAGTGGCAAAATGTTGTTCTCATTGAAAGCAAAAACAAGTATTGATTTATCTAAGTTTTAACAAAACATTTTTTCTTTTCTTTAAACACTAGCTTCCTCATACAATTAAAATAGAAACTGATTGGCAAAGCATTGATTCACAGCAATATTCCAGGGCCTTATCTAATATATAAAGTAAAACTTATCTGAACCAACAATGTAATCCCTGTCCTTAGTTTCCATTGCAGAAAGAAACAGAAGGAAAGAAAGCTCAAGTTGTTTATAGGCCACTGCCAAGGTAGACTAGATCAGAAGGCTACAAACGACCATCTTTTAGGAACTAAGTATTTTGTAGGGTTCAATAACAAAATTTTATTTTCAAATTTTCAGAAGCAACATAATTATTTTTTAATCTTATTTCCCTGCTTTAGATTTTCTTTAAATATTGATACCCAATACCATAAGCAGTACTAGTATCTGCTTTTGAGTAAATTTATATGCAATGGTGTCTGCTTTTGAATAAATTTATATATTTGGTTAGATTAAGTTTAATCTATGGATATTTCATATTATTCCTCAAAGAGCTCCCCTATGTTCTGTCCCCTGACAAAGTGTAGACTTCTCAATTTGTTAGAACAAGAAAAGATTACTGTACTAACAGATAAATCACATTTTTTGAGAGACAATTAGTCTTTTATGATACCACTCTTTGCTAGCACCCAGTTGGCACTTATCAAATACCAGACTGAGTGGTTGAATCACAATTATAAAACAGGCATAGTTTTTAGGTGAGAAACAGAGACACAAGAAATTAAAGGACATGTCATTTAACTCATTTTTCTCATTGTTGGGAAGTACCAGAGATTCAGAGTCAACACTGTCTGGCCCCAGAGTCTAGACTCATAGCCACAATGCTGGAAGCACTGAGGTGAAGTAGATATTACTGATGCTGTAATAATCTGTCTGCGGTCAGTCTTATTCACTGTTGAAACCACACCACTTAACACACTGCCAGACATGTAGTGCTTACTAAATACACTAATGAATTAATTTTTTTCCAAGGATTTTAGCACATGAAGAATCAAGACATTCTCCATCATTCTGACAATTGATACCAGAGACCAGAACTTAACTGTGTGAATCAGATTTGCTTTATTTCATGTGAGGCAGAAAGTTTGACCAACAGGATGTGAATAAAATCCAATCCTAAATCTCTGACTGTTTCACATCATGGTAGCTTTCCTCACATATTGGCAGCCAGAGCGCTCTACTTTCCAACCCCTTTATGAATAAAGAAATAGATTATTAGTCTTACATTCCACCAAGGAACAACGTGGCCCTTGATTGGGCTCTTTAGAAGCAGACCCTGAGACAGATTCAGACACAAATGATTTATTGAGGGAAAGTTCTCAAATCTGTAAGAAAGGGAAGGAAGAAGAATAACGCAGTGGGGATAGGGGTGTCAGTGGAGGTGGGGATAGGGGTGTCAGTGGAGGTGGAGTGTGGGGGAAGGAGCTGAGTACGGTTATGGTCTCAGAACAGTCTAAATCTAACCTGTTCTGCAGGGGAATTATATAAATTACACTGCAGAGGTATCCCTACAAGAGCAAGAGGGTTGGTCTTTTGCACAACCATATTAGCCAGTCATTGGTTATGGTGGCTCCAGAAGAGATGCATAATCTCCTGTTCAGTGGTCCCTGTCTATAGAGAAGAGATAGCTACACTAAGAGAAGTTGGGGGAGGAATGGAAGTAGAAAAGGGAAGCTGACTGGGCACCAACAGTGTCTACTATAGCCATCCTGGCAACTTGATCATTCCTTGGCTTTCTATCCATAAAACAGCAAACATTACTGACTCAACAAAAATACAGTGCTCTCCTATCTGTGCCAGGTCTTTGTTTTATGCCAAGTTTACAAAAGTGAATAAGCCATTGTACCTTTAACACCTGGCTAAAGGCAACACTATGTCTCCAGCAGAAAGTGAAGAAGTAACTACATGCACAGGAGAATTTCAGATGCTGAGGAGGACTATGAGGAAAATTAATCATGCTAATGTAAGAGAGTGACTTGTAGGGTGGTTATGGTTACTTCTTTGGAATGGATGTTCCGGGAAGACTTTTCTGTAGAAGGACCATTTGAGCAAAGAATTGAATGGAATAAGAGGAAGAAATAAGCCACTTGAAGATCTAAGGGCAGAACTTTTCCTGGCAAAGGGAACAGCTAGTCCAAAGTCTCTATGGTGGTAACAAACTTGTAAGCATCCAAGCATTGAGGATAGAGTGAGGAACCATTGAAGGAGTAACTAAAGCATAAGAAGAAAGACCCAGGATGCACCCTACCATGGAAGCAGAAAATAGAGAAGTGAACACAGCCAGCTCAATACAGTTAGATAAAGACTAAGTATTGGTGGGAGGCTTCTGCATCAGAAACTAGAAATGCAAAGATGAACAGGCTACGGTCCCTGGCCTTAATGAGGCTCTGAATTAATCCTAATACATATAGGCATGTAAACAAAGATTCTAATTCACAGAACAAGTGTTCTTCACTATGAACCCACAAAGAGAAAAGCACTGCATTCTGCTTGAATGTGGCAGTTAACACCTCCAGAGGAGATGTAGGTTTTATTGCATGAGTAGGAGATCACCTGAAGGAGAAATGGAGGATATAATGTTCCAGGAGAGAAAAAGTATGAGCAAAAGTATGAAGGTGCAAAATCTGAATTAAGATAAAGCATATATATGGAATGGATAAGAAGAAACAGTTGATGAGGAGAGACAGGAAAATCTGTTGATGTACCTGAAAAGGGAAAATAGAGCAACTCTGATGCTATTATCTGCTTCATAATTTTCCTTTAATTAAACAGCACCAGAAAAAGAAATTAGCTTTAACTTTGTTCCTAAGGCCAGTGTTTCTCAAGTGTGGAGCATAAATCACCTGTATTGGAATCACCTGAAGTACTTTGCAAAATGCAGTTTTCTGGGCTCCTGCAGCTCTTCTAAAAAAAGGGTTTAAAACTTGCTACATTGTAATCTTTTTCTAGGAGATATATAAATACTTCCTAGAGGCTATTCTCATAGGTAAAAATGAAATTGTGTCATCAATTGTGTTTATTTCTAAGATGGATGTATATTTGCTTTGCCATCATATTTTTAAAAGTGGTAAGAATTTTAGCCATTTTAAGAGATGGGGAAGGAAAGGTTATTTATGCCCACCTGCCTCAAGGAAAAGCCAGCACCATATATTATTTATCAACACCCCTATGAGGTCTGGTGTACAACTATTCCTATTTGACATGTGAGAAAACTGAGGCTGAGAAAGGTGTATAAACTCATCCAAAAACAGATCTGATCCCAATTTCCAGAGTCTTTCTTTTTGCCCTATACAACATTGCTCCATCACTACTTCTCACAAGGCTATCTGGTTGTCTAAAATCTCCAGTTTCTCCAGTGGGAAATGCCTTCTTCCTCCTACCAAATATCATGAAATGAGAAATACTCCAAATGAAAAAAAAAAGATTAAGACATGGGAGTTAAAGACAATTTATCAAATTGTATGAAGAGCTAAGCTTCACTACTATTCAGGGGAAACAAACTAACAATGAAATGTTGTCTATACATTACATTGGCAAAAATTTAATTTGAGCCAAAGAAAGTAAAGAGAAATGTGTTATCTCACATTATGCTGGTGGGCAGTGTAAGGAATAAAGCCAACCAAAAGGATCTATCCAAATGTAGTATGCACATGCCTATTGATCCAGATATGTCGTTCCAGTCTCACAGAAAGACTACACCATGACGGGCTACCTAAATTGCCAGACCCAGTACAAAAGGAAAATTCAGGACCCTTGTTTAAAAATTGAGAATTTCAAGACAGTGACAGCAGAACATTAAACCAAACAGGGAGCTCTTGAGTGTGGAGCCTTTTGCAACTGCATACATGGCAAGTCCATGAAGCCGACCCTGACTACTACACATATGTAAACTTACATAGCCAACAATATTTATTGCAGAATTGTATGTAATAGAAAAATGTAAACTTTAATGCCCAAGGAAATGTTAATTTAAATTAATTATAAAATATTCATGCAATTATTTGTTTCCATTAAAAAGAATGTTGTGTACATATAAAATCAACATGGTAATATTTCCTAGTCGAGAAATATTTGCTAAGTGAATAAGTGAGCTTCTGCAAAATAGGTATAGTATAATATTGTTTACAAACAAAAATGTGCTTATAAACAGCAGTAAAGTGCAAGAAAAGGGACTGGAGAAATACACATAAATATTCACAGGATTATGCAAGAAAAAGGAAGGATTAGGCATAGGGTGCAAGCATGTCTGTTTTGTGCAATTCTATACTATGAATCATTGGCATTAGAATATAATTGAATATTCAAATTTTAAAGGAAAAATTAACATGCAAGATTTTCAGATAATTTGGGAAAATTAATCTGGAAAAGCTGAAAAAATAAAAGCAGAGAAAGAGCAAAGAAGCATTAAAAGCAAAAGGCATAAAAATGAAACCATCCCTGTAAACTTTATAAAATTATTCAGGGAAGGAGGGAGGGGGAGAAATGAAAATAACCAAACTTGCAGCACATTCCACATTAATCATTAAGTCAGCTTGCTTTCTAACTTGCTTCCTCATAGTTGTTTGGTGCTTGTTTTCCTAGAATCATGTAGACCCTGTTACAAGATCATGGGTCCCTTTAACTGCTCTCTAGATAACAACTTGAACATTATGAAATGTTAAGTTTTCCCTTTGAGATATCTTTTCACTGAAACTACTGATGCCACCTGGTCTGAAGTACCCTACCAATGCCAACTACTCTGAAAGACCACATGAGAAGCTGACTCAGCAAAGGATGCAATTTCCACAACCTAATGTTCTTGTCTCCCCTTCCCCGACCAATCAACGACCCCAATTTTCTATCCCCTCCATCATCTCCTTAAAAGCCCCCATCAAGAACTCCTCTGGGAGATAAATTTGACAGTCTCTTCCCATCTCCTTGCTTGGCACCCTGTGATCATTAAACTCTTTCTCTGTTGCAAACTCTCTCAGTGTAATTGGTCTGTGACTGTGCAGCAGACATGTGAACCTGTTGGTCCTATAACAAAAGCAGGTAACAAAAATCTAAAGACTTTAAAAGACAAAGATTCTCAGGTGAGGAAATCAACAACCATTACTTGTAATTTAGAAAAGCATACAAGTTAGAAATAGATACCAGGCAAAAATTAATACCTTTAAAAAGGGGTGGCAATGTTTTTATGAATAAAATATAACTCAGCGAAATAATTATTAAACGGGTAAAAGAAGTAATTTATACTGAAAAAGTTACAACTTTCTAATAAATATCGTTTTATGTACCATAATCAGAAATGACAAAGGTGACATTACAACCGATCCCACAAAAATACAAAAGATCATCAGACTATTATTAATGCTTCTATGCAAACTAGAAAATATAGAGGAAATGCATAAATTCCTGCAAACACACAATTGCCCAAGATTGACTAAGGAAGAAATTGAAACCCTGAATAGACCAGTATCGAGTTCAGAAATTGAATGATAACAACAACAAAAAAACCTACCGATGAAAAAGGCCCCAGACCAGATGGATTTACAGCCTAATTCTACCTGATGTACAAAAAGAACTGGTAAAAATTCTACTTCTACTATTCAAAAAAAAAAAAAAATCAAGGAGGAGGGACTCCTCCGTAACTCATTATATAAAGCCAGTATCATCCTGATTCCAAAACCTGGCAAAGGCACAGTGACAAAAGAAAACTACAGGCCAGTGTCCCTGATGAACATAGATGCACAAATCCTCAATGAAATACTAGCAAAAAAATCCAGCAATATATCAAAAAATTAACTTGCCACAATCAAGTAGGCTTTATTTCTGGGATGTAAGATTGAATTAATATATGCAAATCAATAAATGTGATTCACCACATAAACAGAATTAAAAACAAAAACCATATCATCATCACAATAGACATGAAGAAATCTTTCAATAAAATCCAACATCCCTTCATAATAAAAACCCTCAATAAAGTAGACATTGAAGGAACATACCTAAAAATAATCAGAGCCATCTATGACAAAACCCACAGCCAACATCATACTGAATGGGCAAAAGCTGGAAGCATTCCCTTTAAGAACAGGAGCAAGACAAGGATTCCCACTCTCACCACTCCTATTCAAGAAAGTACTGGAAGTCCTAGCCAGAGCAATCAAGCATCAGAAAGAAATAAAAGACACCTAGGAAATAAGTCAAATAGACACATAAGAAAATAAATCAAATTATCTCTCTTCACTGATATGATTCTATACCTAGAAAACCCTAAAGACTCTGCCAAAAATCTCCTAGAATTGATAAACAGAACAATTTCAGTAAAGTTTCAGGATACAAATTGATGAACAAAAATCAGTAGCATTTCTATACACCAAAAGCGTTCATGCTGAGAGCCAAGCCAAGAATGCAATCCCATTTGCAATAGCCACATAAGAGTAAAATACTTAGGAATACAGCTAACTAAATAGGTGAAAGATCTCTACAAACAGAACTACAAAACGCTACTGAAAGAAATCATAGACAACATAAACAATGGAAAAACATTCCATCATCATAAATTGGAAGAATCAATATTGCTAAAATGACCATATTGTCTAAAGCAATTTACAGATTTAATGCTATTCCTATCAAACTACCAATGTCATTTTTCACAGAATTAGACAAAAACACTCTAAAATTCATATGGAACTGAAAAAGAGCCCAAATAGGCAAAACCATCCTAGGCAAAAAAGAGCAAAGTCAGAGATATCACATTGTCCAACTTCAAACTATACAACAAGGCTATAGTAAACAAAACAGCATGGTACTGGTATAAAAAGAGACACATAGAACAATGGAATAGAGTACAGAACCTAGAAAGGAAGCCAAACACCTACACCCATTGAATCATCAACAAAGTTGACAAAAATTAGCAATAGGGAAAAGACTCTTTATTCAATAAATAGTGCTGGGATAGTTGGCTAGCCATCTGCAGAAGAATAAAACCAGACACCTACCTCTCACCACATACCAAAGGTAACTCAAGATAAATTAAAGATTTAAATGTAAGACCTCAAACTATAAGAATTCTAGAAGAAAACCTAGGGAGTACCATTCTGGATATCAGCCTTGGGAAAGAATTTATGACTAAGCCCTCAAAAGCAAACACAACAAAAACAAAAATCGACAAGTGGAACCTAAATAGAGAGCTTCTACACAACTAAAGAAACTATCAACAGAGTAAACAGACAACCTGCAAACTGAGAGAAAATATTCGCAAATCATGCAGCTGACAAAGGTCTAATATGCACAATCTATAAGAATATTTAACAATTCAACAAGCAAAAACCAAATAACCCTCTAAAAAGTGGGCAAAAGACATGAATAGACACTTCTCAAAAGAAGATATACAAGCAGCCAACAAACATATGAAAACATGCTCAACATTACTAATCATCAGAGAAATGCAAATCAAAACAACAACAAGATACCATCTCACACACATCTCATAACAATGGCTATTATGAAAAAGTAAAAAAAAAAATATGCTGGGTGCGGTAGCTCACGCCTGTAATCCCAGCACTTTGGGAGGCCGAGGTGGGCAGATCACTTGAGGTCAGGAGTTCAAGACCAGCCTGGCCAACATGGTGAAACCCCGTCTCTACTAAAAATAATAATAATATAAAAATTAGCTGGGCATGGTGGCAGGTGCCTGTAATCCCAGCTACTGAGGAGGCTGAGGCAGGAGAATCGCTTGAACCTGCAAGGCAAAGGTTGCAATGAGCCGAGATCATGCCACTGCACTCCAGCCTGGGTAACAGAGCAAGACTCTGTCTCAAGAAAAAAAAAGAAAGAAAGTAAAGAAAAGTAAAAAAATAACAGATGCTGGCAAGGTCACGGAGAAAAGGAACATTTATACACTATTGGTGGTAATGTAAATTACCTCAGCCCCTGTGAAAAGTGGTTTGGACATTTCTTCAGAGAACTTAAAACAAAATTACCATTTGACCCAGCAATCTCATTATTAAGTATATACACAAAGAAAAATAAATTGTTCTACCAAAAAGACACATGCATTTATAGGCTCATCACAGCACTATTCACAATAGCAAAGACATGGACTCAACCTAGCTGCTCATCAATGGTGGATTAGATAAAGAAAATGGGGTTCATATACACCATGGAATACTACACAGCCATAAAAAATAATGAAATCATGTCCTTTGCAGCAATGTGGATATAGCTGGGGACCACTTTCCTAAGTGAATTAATGCAGAAATGGATAACAAAATATTGCATGTTCTCATTTATAAGTGGGAGCTAAGCATTAGGTACAAATGGACATAAGGATAGGAACCACAGACACTGGAGACTATTAGAGGATGGAGACAGGGAGGGGGATAAGGGTTTAAAAGCTACCTATTGGGTACTATGCTCACTACCTAGGTGACAGGATCACTCATACCCCAAACCTCAGGATCATGCAATATACCCATGTAACAAATTTGCACATGTGCCCCTTGAATCTAAAATAAAAGTTGGAATTATTTGAAAAGTTACAAAATAGTAATATAAAAATATCCTCCAGAATTATTCCTTATAATATATTGGCATATTTTTTCCAGTATATATTATGTGTATGTACTTTTTTAAAATACTATATAAGCACATGGTTCTTTTTTCTCAAATACCTTCAAAATACATAATTATTAAAGTGGCTACATTTAAGAAAGCAATTACTTTACATCTGTGGCGTCCTTCAGCAACTTATGTACCTATAACATTATGTACCTATAACATTCACAACATTAACTTCTGTAGGTGGCATTATAGCTACAACGTTCCAATAAATACAGACATAAAGGCCAAAAGAATAAAGGAAGTTTTTTGTGTCAAATAGCATGCCATTGAAACATAAAGCAAAATTATTACAATGAGAAAATTTTTAAATCCAGCAGGATATTTTATGCAAATCCCTAGGTTTCTATTATATCAAATAAAGAAATATTAAAATGGCATATAATAAAATAACTACAATGAGACTGCTTCCTTGAAGACAGCATAATGCAATGGTTAACAATAAGTTCTGAAGTCACATGGCCTGCGGAGCGATCTAGAATCTATCACTTACTAAATTGTGTTACCTGGGGCAAACACTTACCTACTACTCCAAGCCTCAGTATTTTTTTAAGTAAATCTAACAAGGGAAAAAGGACATACGTATGCATATACATATTCATATGGATAATAAGGCTTAATTTAAAATATGTAATATGCTATAATAATTAATTTATTGTTGGGGTTAAATGTGTGAATTACAAGGACACATTATCAGAATTTACTAGAAAAGTTTAAAGCAGAACACATAGGAAAAACTGAAAGATTTATCTTTCATAAAGAGCAGCCCTCAAGGATTTGTGAGTCCCAGAAAGGATTCAAGGATACTATTTAAGCTATTCCAAAATAAACGGGGCAGGGATGGAAGGCTTCCAAATGTATCTTTACAAATAGAACCCTGATATTAAAACTTAACAAAAATAGTAAGTAGAAAGAAAACTATAGGAAGATTTTACTTTTAAATTTTAATTTAAAATTTCTAAATTAATTTAGGTAAATACATTCCAACAATATTTTAGAAGACTAAAAACCTCACTCTAGTTAATATTTATTCTAAAGAGCATTTTTCAAAATTTTAAACCCATTAATTTAATCATCATTAGTAATTAATGTAAAGCAAATCAAAATGCTAGTGATATTACTGTACTAAGTTTCACCCAACAAATTGGTAAAAGTTTAGAAGAACTATAATATATGATAAAGTTGCATTTAAAACCAGTGAGGAAAGAATGAAGGGATTAATTAATAAAATGTGTGTGGGTCGTTGTCTATCTAGTGGGAACACTTATGTTCAGAATCATAACTCTATTACAAAAGAAAAAGAACCCAACCAAAGACATATCTTATCTAAAGAATAAAATAATAACATTATTAGAAGAAAAAACTGTAGGAATATTCTCCTCCTCCTCTCCTCCTCCTCTTTCTTTGCCTGCTCCTCTTCCTCCTCCTTCTCCTTTTTCTCTCTCTTGTTTTCTCCATCTCTATCTCTCTGTATCTTAGTTTAAGTTTTAGTTCTAGTGTTGGAATGATCAGACTTCCAAGGTAATAAACAAAACTTAGTTTCAGAAGGGAGGAAAAAAAGACGGATTTGACTACAGAATAAATTTAAATTATGATGAAAACCATAAATGGGAGAAAATATTGTTAACACAGGCATAAAATTAATATACTAAGAACTAAAAACCAGAAAGAAAAAGACAACCCAAGAGAATATCAATGAAAGTTATAAATTGCCAACCCACTGAAAAATAAATTTAAATAGCAAATCATTATGTAAAAAGATACCTAACCTCAACAATAATTACAATGCAAATTTAAATAACAAGACTGCATTTTCACAAATTTAAGTTGTCAACTATCTAACTAGTTGAGAAGAACCAGTGATAGTGATGATGTGGGAACCATGAAATCTCATACATTATAGAAACATAATATGATGAAATCATTTTAGAGGGCAATTTGACAGTATATAGTAAAATATAAATTTTCATTTATTATTATTCAGCAATCTTACTTTTTAGGAATTTATACTATTGGAATAGGAAAGACAATACATGGAGATTAAGACAAGGATCTTCATTATAACATGATTTCTAATAAAAAGAATAAAAACTTAAAGACAACTCAAATGTATGTTAATAATAAAATGTCTCTAAAAATACTATATAGCCATTCAACAGAATTCTATGCAGCTCTTAAAAAGAGAAAAGACCACTTGAATGTACTGGCCTACAGAGGTTTTCAGGACATCATAAGTAAAATTTAAAATGAAGTATCACTAATAGTATAATCCTATTTTTGTAAAAAGAAAATGTGTATAAATTATTTGTATGTACAAATAATGATTTCTGTTTTTCTGTTACTTAACAAATCTTTATATCTCTCATTTTTCTTTATTAGTTTTTTCTTTTAAATAGAGGATTCCCTTTATTTAAAATGCATCTGTTTTGAGTACTTCCTCTTGATTCTAAATGTTGCATTTATCACAGCAGGTCTACGCAGAACTTCAAGAAAACACCAGCATATTAATAATTGGGGGCTGGAGCGGTCCAAAGGCTCCAGAATGAATGTCTTCCACATGACAGGTGTCCATGGTCTGTGACCAGTCTGACTCAAGTCCACTGAGTAGGTGTTTCTATTGGTCTGACTTGTCCAAGGGACAAGTTATTGGAGTATTGGAGTCCACTGCCCAAGGGACCATAGTTATTGCAGTACATACAAACATGTTGATCTAGCAAAGGCTGACTGCACTGAGAGAGAAACGTGACATCCAAAGCAGAAAATATCAGAATAAAAGCTTATACTCTAAATATAGACAAAGATTGATGTCAGAGTAATCAACGGAAATTACTAAAAATTGAAGTGACAAGATACATCAGTCTTTCTAAGATCAAATGTTAGGAGTAAAAAAGGAAAATAGTGTTGGCATCCAGTCGGTGACTCTTTCATCATTCAGCAAATGGTCATTGAGCACCAAAAATGTGCCAAGAGTGGCTAACAGTTGAGGAGATAAGCGTGATCTCTCTCTGCTCAGATGGATTTGACAGTGGAGCGTGGAATACAGACAGTGAAACAGGCAAGCATAAGAAAGCAATTAGGTGCTACGATAAGGGGACAGCCAGAGTGATGTGGGCCAACCTAGGAGTGACACCTCACTTCGGGTTGCAGAAGGTGGGATAGTAAAGAGCAGGAAGGTGAGGAAAAAACCCAGGGTGGAAGTTCCATTTAAACTAGAAAGAACATCTCAAATATAGCCACATGAAGGAGTGAGAACTGGAGAGCACTTCAAGAAAAAGGTCCCAAAAAAGAGCAAGATCATGTCCTTTGCAGGGACATGGATGGAGCTGGAGGCCATAATTCTTAGCAAACTAACACAGGAGCAGAAAACCAAATAGCACATGGTCTCACTTTTAAGTGAGAGCTAAATTACGAGAACACATGGGCACATAGAGGGGAACAATGCACACTGGTGCCTGTCAGACGGTGGAGGGTGGGAGGAGGGAAAGGATCAGGAAAAATGACTAATGGGTACTAGGCTTAATACCTGGGTGATGAAATAATCTGTACACAAACCCCCATGACACAAGTTTATCTGTATAACAAACCTGCACATGTATCCCTGAACAGAAAATAAAAGATTTAAAAAAAAAAAAAAAAAAAAAAAAGACTTCCTGAGCCGAAGAGAGCACACAGCATTTGAGTGACTGTGGGAGAATCCCTGTGCCCACAGGGGCCTGAAAGCAAGAGAAGCAATGAGACATGAGATTGGACAGGAAAGCAGGGGCCAGGTGTGCAGGTAGAGTTGGTCTCAGATACTTTCCATGCACAACCCACAGTTGTGTGTGTATGAGTTTTACATTTTTTCCTATGTTATCATTAATGCAGGTTGACTAGTCATTTAAAAATTTTGTGTGCAGTATGATTTTCCATTTTGCTTCACTTTTCACTGAACATTTTGATAATATATCCTGTCTTTATTCATTGCACTGAAATGTTGCTTCTCTTTTCTCTGTTTTGCATAAAAGGATGAATAAGTTATGATGTAGAAGTGAATGTGCAGAATCCAAATCACCAACAAGCATAAATCCTGTCAAGAGTTAATTTTCTCAACTTGATGCAGATTTACTTCATTTTGGAATCAGCATTTTATAAATATACAGATATAGTCAGCCCCTCACATATGTAGATTCAACCAACTGTAATTTAAAATATTTGGGGAAAAAAGGGTGGTTGTGTCTATATTAAACATGTACAGACTTTTTTTTCTTGCCATTACTCCCACACAATACAGTAAAGCAACAATTTGCATAGCATTTACATTGTATTAGGTATTAGAAGTAATCTAGAGATGATTTAAAGAACATGGGAGGATATGCATAGGTTATGTGCAAATACTATGCCATTTTATATAAAAGGCTGGAGCATCTGTGGATTTTGTTATCATCTGTGGGAGTTGTCCTGAAACTAATCCCCCATAGATATCAAGTGACAGCTCTATATGCGTATAAATATATCCCTGCAAATATACATGTATACACATCCACATACTGGTATATGCATGGGGTCATACTCTATGTTCATTTCTTTAATGCATTGAAGCTTATATCTGCTGGTTGCCATAATTATTTCAAGTAAGCACAGTTAGGCACAGCAGGCTTTTTGTGCTAGCTGAACAAGTCATTTGTCAGATTATATTTGCTTTTTTCTTTACATGATAGCATTTCTTGCTCAGGGGTGTCCCAGTGTTTGGAAAGCAGGGGACCCAGAGAGCTATTCCGGAAATGAAATGTGGGGCTCCAGGTAACTGGCAATAAAGAAGTTGAAATTGGCAATTAAGAAACAAATAACTAAGCATTTGTGTTCCAGCACTTTAATGAGTTTAACCTGTGGTCTCAGAGACCTGCTGTGGCCTAATGGAAATAGTAACCCCACCTCTCTTGGTAACGAATCAGAAAAACTGAAGCCTCACAAAGTGCAACTCAACTCTGAAGAGCACACACAGCTTCCACCTAGGAAGAGAGTGGCATTCACAATGCAGTGTTTCAGAACACATATAATTCATGTGGAAAACTGTAGTATTTCTGACAGTGTCCACTAAAGAACACTTTTCTTCCTTAAAACCACCTGACAGCCTTCTATGACAATAAAGTTTAAAAAGTATTTACTGATTAAAGCCTTCTGAAAACATTTCAGCAGGTCACTCAGATGATTTTTACTGTCCTAATTATACTGACCTATTACCTTGTTCTTCTTATGTTTATTGTATTGAGAATTATATTATTATATTTTGATTTATATTCTATAGATGAATATTTCTTTTCAAGGTTCTATGGATAGCTGAAGGAAATGTTGGTATATACCCAGCCTTTAAATATCTCAAGGATATTTTAAGTTGTGTTTTATAAGCATTTGTAAATATTAAGCATTTTATATTTGGACCACTTTTGACCAACCGAACTCCACACAATTTCTGTGCCTTAATTGATGTTTCAGCACTATTTTAACAGTGCTCTATTAAAGAAAGAGTAAAGATAGACTTTATTATTCAAAGAGGCTTTCAAGCCATGTGAAGGCAAATGGTGAGATGACAGTTTGTAGGGTGAAGATTCCACAACAGTTCTGAGTCATGATTCAGCCCACAAGAATGAAAGAATCCTGACCTGAAAAATACCATTCCATAGGAGGGAGGCCCAAATTCATTCTGCATGTAGTGTTGTGTTTTCTGCAAAATTTTATGTAATTTTTGTTAATTTCATGTATTTTAATTTATAGAGTTTTTAGAATTTAATTTCCAAATTTGGTTTTTATATAAACATAAGTTATATATATATATACACATATTTTTTTAGAAAGAGTTTCGCTCTTGTTGCCCAGGCTGGAGTGCAATGGCGTGATCTCGGCTCACTGCAACCTCTGCCTCCCGGGTTCAAGTGATTCTTAGCCACCCAAGTAGCTAAGATTACAGGTATGCGCCACCGTGTCCAGCTAATTTTGTATTTTTAGTAGAGATGGGGTTTCGCCATGTTGGTTGGGCTGGTCTTGAACTCCTAACATCAGGTAATCCACCCTCCTTGGCTTCCCAAAGTGCTGGGATTACAGGCGTGAGCTACCGCACCCAGCCGAAGCTATAATTTTAAGGAGTGTATAAAACTTTCAATAATTATACTTGTTTATATTTATGCAGGTAACATTATATAATAAAACCATTTTAAATCAACCTGAGGGGCCTGAAACACTTTGTTTTCCTTCAAAGGGGTGTCTGCACTCCTTGGGCTTAGAAACACTGCTCCTCTAGGGGTTCTTGTGACAACAATTAGATATTGAGTTTCTCAAACACAAGGCCTGTCTTTGCCTGTCTATCCCTCAGGTCAAAAGTTGTGTACCTGCTTGCTAAATTACCAAGAAATGAATGGGACATGTTGTTAAAATGTTTTTTATGTTCTTTTGCATCTGAATCCTTCTTCCTTGAACCCAAATATATGCCTTGTGGGATATTATGCCCTCCCATTATGTTCCACCAGAAGGGACATACACGTTCATCTCAGCAAATGTGGAAGCAGGACAGAATCAATTATAAATTATCTCAAAACTGTTGCATGCTCTTTTTATCAGTTAAACTTGTCTTCAACAGAAAACTTACTAATTAAAAGGCCTAACTTGCCACATGTGTTGATTTCATGGGAGTAAAATTCAGAAAGTCAAAAAACATATTTTTTTATGATTTGGCTTTTCTGGAAAATAATTTGAACTTGTGTCTCACTTGGCTTTACTATCATGGCCCCAACTCCCAGAGGAGTGCTATATTTTGAAGTAGCAAAACCTCTGATTCCAAAGACCTGACACAAAACGAAATTCCACATGGAAAACTGAAACCCACCAATCAAGTATAGGCACAGCATGAAAATAACTTTTAAATCTCAGATACCATGCTATAATGGAATATGCTAAAAACAAAAACCAAAATAAACTTCTGGACAGTAAAACAAGAGTATTAGTTACTGAAATATTAAGGAAGCTGATATACACACAGTATAAATAAAACTTTAAGTCATGTGATATAATAGTTCCATTCATTAAGCCTCATGGGGAATTCCAAGTAAATTTCTCCAATTACAAAGTTATCTCTCTTATATCCTGAGAAACTGATAAATGCCTTGCAAAACATAGTTTAATGAAATCAGAAGCCTACTACTCTATATAACTCTGCTGACATGAAATAGGATAAATAAGTTCTTTCCCAGTAACTAGATTCTGGTTCAGAAGTTCTGAGTCTACTGATCAGAAATTTAGGTGTCAATTTTGCTTTTTTTTTAGTTTGTTTTTGCTATTTAAATTAGTAGCCTATTATAATAAATTTATAATATATTTTATATAACATATATCATAAAATTCAAATAATACAAAGTATTAATTGAATAGATTAAAATTTGTATCTATTAATTGAATAGATAATGTGAAAGTTATAGTTCCTTCCCTTTTCTTCCCTCCAAATTCACTTTCTAGAGCTGACTACTATTTGCACTTCAGTTTCATGTTTCCAGAAAACTCACCATATACAGAAATAAAGTGAGAAGAATTTAAAAACTGCATTCAGTATAAAGTTGTGGCAGTATGGATGCAGGGAAAATGCAGTACCCTAGGGCTTTCACAGTGGGTGCCCTTACCTCCCTAGGACTGAGGGTGTTGTTACCAGACCTGAAGACAGACAGGGTATGTAGAGATGGATGCTTCACAGGAACCTAAATCAAGGGACACAGCCAGCTTACAGGGTTGGGGTCAGGGAAATAAAACTCTGCCCTTACTCCTTTTTTCTAGACTCCTTCTGGGCTCAAACCAGATGTAGTTTGACATAGTCTGAGCGGCTCAGCCTTCAGGACCATAGAGCAGAATGGAGAAGGTGGGGCCAATGAAAGATTCCCAGCCTATTTGACTTACTGTTTTGGAACTTGTTTCTCACCTATTGATAAACAATGCACATTTTGCTATATCAATTTATGAAAATTCACCTCATTCTTTGTTCATTATGTCATAGAATTTCATTTTGTGGAATTATTAAATGATAGCTAGAACCTGAGACAGGAAAAGACATCCCCCAACCCCATGCAAGGCATTCTGAAGACTAGATTTCCACAGCTGTCCTTTGCTCAAAGTACTAGTAGCCTTCTCAAAAATGGTGCAGGGAAGGTTCATTGTTTGAGATCTTATGTGTAAAAATGCCTTTATGACTGAGTGTAGAAATCTCTTTCTATCAGTGTGTTAAAGGCATTGATCCATTGTATTCTATTTTCCAGTCATGCTAACACAAAGTTAGTCATTCTGATTTTTTTTTTTTTTTTCTGAGACAAGGTCTCACTCTGTCACCCAGACTGGAGTGCAGTAATGCAATCTCAGCTCACTGCAACCTCTGCCTCCCAGGCTCAAGTGATCATCCCACCTCAGCCTACACCAGCTACAGGCATGCACCACCACACCCCACTAATTTTTATATTTTTTGTAGAGATGAGGTTTCACCATGTTGCCCAGGCTGGGCTTGAACTCCTGAGCTCAAGCAATCACCCTACCTCAGCCTCCCAAAATGCTGGGATTATAGATGAGATCCACTGTGCCCAGCCAGTCATTCTGATTCTTAAACTTTCATTTGTAACTTTCTCTTCCTAATCTCTAATTTCATAAACCATTATTGAGAAATAAGAGTAAACATTATCTAAGTTTTCCTTTCCATAACTTTAGTAAATAATTTTCACAGGTTCACCTTGCCTCTGCATATATAAGGAACTCATTCCCTAGTGTTGTATAAGAGACTTTCTCCCTAAACCTCATGTGAACTTTGTATTTCTGTGTCCTCAGATTGAATGAAGACAGTACTAAGCAGGTCTGCATTTTCCAATGCACAAGGTATATGTATTTCCTGTGATACCTATCACCATCTTTTCTGCTGTTGTCAGAATCAGTGTCTCCTATAAAGAGCTGAGAACAAACCTTTGTGCACAGATACTGACAAAAATACAACATCAAGTTGACTCATATTTAGGGGAGCTGCAGTAGAACGAGGCTCCTTTTACATGGCCTCTGGCTATTGGAGAATTGATTTATTTTAAGGTGACTTTTAAAATCATGTGCAAGAAGGAGTACAGGAAAATACCAAATCCCTTTACCACACTGGTACCAGGCGGCTTCTGGCCAACCCCCCAGCTGCTGCTGAACTCCTATATCTCAGGATGCATGGGTTAGTCCTTTTGCTTTTACCATTGAGAGTTGTAGTCCCTGCAAAGTATGGTGAGCGGCATTGCTGAGTCAGGGAGGAGTGTGGGGAGGGATCAAATACAGGTGACTGCCCCTCAGGATGCTGCTACTTGGGGAGTGAGGAAGATATTTACTCAGGATATCTGCTCAGCAGCATAGACCCTGAGTTTCTCATGTGAGGATATACCAGGGGATGAGCTAAAATCCTTTCCTCATTTTCACTTGCCTTGATACACTGTTCATTTAGAGATGTTTGGGAATGAGAGAACTTCCAACATTTCTTTTATTATTATTATTATTATTATTATTATTATTATACTTTAAGTTTTAGGGTACATGTGCACAACATTTCTTGATTCCTTTAGGAAATTTTTCAAGAAAGTAATCCATTACTGAACAATAGCTCTTATTACCAATGTCATTGCAATCTTTCGTGTGTGTATTTGTATTTATATTGGCATTTCAGTGGGAAGATCATTAGGAAGCTAAATTTGCTAATGATAACAGTGAGGCATTTGGAACTTTAGGAATGTTGTGTTATTTTTTATCATTCATCCCACAGGGGCTGATAACCATGAACTGGACAACGAAAGGAAGTGCAAGTATTTTTGGTGCCTCTATGCTGGAGAAATAAACCTCTCCCATGGCCTTTCTGTTGGTTTGCTGAATTTTCTCTGTCAATTCTTCTGACACTGAGTTTCTCCAAATTTATCCAGTGCTGAAGATGGAAGGTTTTGTACTTAAGGCCAGTTGCAACCCTTTGTCATAATAGCAACTCCCTTGTGCACTTCAAGGGAGGAATATTTCTCTGGGTATGAACAGGGGCACACATCAGAAGGAGGACAGAGTCTTTTGCCACCAGCATCCATCCATGATGCTGAGCAAGAGCAGATCATGCAGAAAACCTCTCTGATTCCCTCCTCTGCTGTTTCCTCTCCTCTTTCCCCACAGCTCAGAGCAAGGTTAAGCAGTAAACAGAAGGTAGGACTGGTACGGGAGGATGTAATTTTTAACATCCAACATGAAAGCAGATCTCCAAACAAATTATTTGCTAAAATGTATTTTATTTATTGTAAAAATAAAATAGAAGGAGAATATTAAATTAAAATTATTGAAATGGCAACATAGGTACAAACTGCCAGTTTTAACACTGTTCATTTCCAGCCTTTCTGAAGGTGCTGACGCAAATCTTAAAATGCAATTAAGACTACCTTGGGAGGAAGGACTAAAAGGCTGAATAGAAACAGCTGTAGTCAGAGGCTCCCCACAAGAATGAAAATGGTGAGTGAATCCTGCACCAGAAACCAAGGTATCCAGGTTCTCTAATCGGGACTAACTAGGCCGTTGGTGCAACCCATGGAGAGCAAGTAAAAATAGGGTGGAGTGACAGCCCACCTGGGAGCCACATGGCTGTTGTTCCACCCCCAGCCAAGTGAGGCGGTGAGTAACTGTACTACCCCACCCAGGAAATCACACTTTTTCCATGGATCTGTGCAACCCATGGATCAGGAGACCCCCCTTATGAGCCCATGCCAGCAGGGCCTTAGATCCCAAGCACAGAGCTGTGCAGAATTTCAGTGGCCACCCAGCTGGAGACTGCCCAAGACTACCAAGTTCTCGGGGGAGGAGCGGCTGCCATCACTGTGGCTGCCTGCTGCCTAGGACAACTAAGCTCCTGTGGGGAGGGGTGGCTGCCATCACTGCAGTTTCAGTCTGCAGTATTCCCCTGCCAGTGTCAGGGAGACTGGGTGATTTAGACCCAGGAGGAATCCCCCACAGTGCAGCACAGCAGCTGTGGCAGATCATGGACAGACTACACCTTTAGGCAGGACCATGTCCCATCCCTACTCACTGGGTGGGGCCTCCCCATGGGAATTTCTGCAATGCTAGCTGGGATTTATGGATATAACTCTGATCTCCCTGGGAGGGAGCCCCTGGGGGAAGGGATGGCCTCAGTCTTCATGATTCAGCAGACTTAGCCATTCCCCCTCCTGGCTCTTAAGAATCTAGGTAGTCTAGATGAGTGAGATTCCCCCCAGTGCAGTGCACCCCCTCCACCAAGGAGAAATCAGAGTGCTTTGTTAAGTGGGTCATGCCTCCCGACTGGATGAGATCCCCTCAACATGGGTCACCAGACAACTTATACAGGAGCATTCCCACTAACATTTGGTTGGTGCCCCTCTGGGATGGAGATCCCAGAGGAAGGGGCAGGGAGCCATCTTTACTATTCTGCAGTCTCCACAGGTGACACCTCTAGGTGTGGGAGGGACCCATGCAAATAGGGACTGGACTGGACCCCCAGCAAACGAAGCAGACCCTCAGAAAAGGTGCCTGACTGTTAAAAGAAAAACAAACAGAAAGCGACAACAGCATCAACCAAAAATTCCCCACAAAAACCCCATCCAAAGGTCAGCAGTCTCAAAGATCAAAGCTAAATAAACTCATGAAGATGAGAAAGAATCAATGAAAAACGTGCTGAAAACTCAAAAAGCCAGAGTGCCTCTTCTCCTCCAAATAATCACAATGCCTCTCCAACAAAGGCTCAGAACTGGGCTGAGACTGAGATGAATGAATTCACAGAAGTAAGTTTCAGAAGGTTGGTAATAACAAACTTCACTGAGCTAAAGAGGCATGTTCTAACCCAACGTAAAGCAGCTAAGACCATAATAAAACATTACAGGAGCTGTTAATCAGAATAACCAGTTTAGAGAGAGCAATAAATGACCTGACGGGGTTGAAAAACAAAACATGAGAGCTTCACAATGCAACCCCAAGTATTAACAGTCAATAGACTAAGCAGAGGAAAGGATTTCAGAGTTTGAAGACTATCTTGCTGAAATAAGACAGACAAACAAGATTAGAGAAAAAAGAATGAAAAGGAATGAACAAAACCATGGAGAACTATGGGATTATGTAAAAAAAAAAAAACAAACCCAACCTACAACTGATTGGGGTACCTAAAATAAATGAGGAGAATGGTACCAAGTTGGAAGACATACTTTGAGATATCATCCAGGAGAACTTCCCCAACCTAGCAAGACAGGCCAATGGTCAAATTCAGGAAATCCAGAGAACCCTAGTAAGATACTTCATGAGAAGATCAATCCCAAGACACATAATCATCAGATTCTCCAAGGTGGAAGTGAAGGAAAAAATGTTAAGGGCAGCCAGAGAGAAAGACTAGGTAACCTACAAAGGGAAGCCCATTGGACTAACAGCAGACCTCTCAACAGAAACCCTGCAAGCCAGAAGAAATTGAAGGCCAATATTCAACATTCTTAAACAAGAGAATTTCCAACCCAAAATTTTATATCCAGCCAAACTAAACTTCATAAGCAAAGGAGAAATAAAATTCTTTTCAGACAAGCAAATGCCAAGGGAATTCATCACCACCAGGCCTGCCCCGCAAGAGTTCCTGAAGGAAGCACTAAATATGGAAAGGAAAAACCATTACCAGCCAATACGAAAGGACACTGAAGTACAAAGACTAACGACACTATGAAGCAACTACATCAATAAGTCTGCAAAATAACCAGCTAGCATCATGATGATAGGATCAAATTCACACATAATAATATTAACCTTCAATGTAAATGCCCTAATTAAAAGACACAGAATGGCAAGCTGCATAAAGAGTCAAGATCCATTGGTGTGCTGTATTCAAGAGATCCATCTCACATGCAAAGACTCACACAGGCTCAAAGTAAAAGGATGAGGGAAATTTACCAAGCAAATGGAAAACAGAAAAAGCAGTTAAGCCAATGAAGATCAAAAGAGACAAAGAAGGGTACTACATGATGGTAAAGGGTTTAATTCAACAAGAAGGGATAACTATCCTAAATATCTATGTACCTAATACAGGAGCTCCTAGATTCGTAAAACAAGTTCTTAGAGATTGACAAAGAGACTTAGACTCTCACACAATAATAGTTGGAGACTTTAACAACCCACTGTCAATATTAGATCACTGAGACAGAAATTAACCGGGATATTCAGGACTTAAACTCAGCTCTGGGTCAAATGGACCAGATAGTTATCACAGAACTCTCCACACTAAAACAACAGAATACACGTTCTTCTCAGCACCACATGGAACTTAGTCTAAAATGAATCACATAGTTGGAAATAAAAGACTCCTCAGCAAATGCAAAAGAACTAAAATCATAACAGTCTCTAGGGCCACAGCACAATCAAATTAGAATTCAAGATTAAGAAACTCACTCAAAACTATACAACTACATGGAAACTGAACAACCTGCTCCTTTATGACTCCTGGGTAAATAATGAAATTAAGACAGAAATCAAGAAGTTCTTTGAAACCAATGAGAACAAAGATATTTGATATAATGTACCAGAATCTATGGGATGCAGCTAAAGCAGAGTTAAGAGGGAAATTTATAGCACTAATTGACCACATCTAAAAGCTAGAAAGATCTCAAATCAACACCCTAACATCACAACTAAGAGAACTAGAGAAATGAGAGCAAAGAAACCCAAAAGCTAGCAGAAGACAAGAAATAACCAAGATCAGAGGAAAAATGAATGACATAGAGAGATGGCAAACCCTTCAAAAAAATCAGTGAATCCAGGAGATTTTTTTGAAAAAATTAATAAAATACATCGCTAGCTAGACTAATGAAGAAGAGATAGAAGAATCAAATAGACACAATAAAAATGATAAAGGGGATATCACGGCTGACCCACAGAAATATAAACCACCATCAGAGAATAGTATAAACACCTTTATGCAAATAAATTAGAAAACTTAGAAGAAATGGATAAATTCCTGGACACATACACCCTCCCAAGACTGAACTAGAAAGAAGGCAAATCCCTGAATAGAAAAATAACAAGCTCTGAAATTGAAGCAGTAATAAATAGCTTACCAACCAAAAAAAGCCCAGGACCAGAAAGATTTACAGCTGAATTCTGTCAGAAGTACAATTAGGAGCTGGTACCATTTCTTCTGAAACTATTCCAAACAATTGAAAAAGAAGGACTCCTCCCTAACTCATTTTATGAGGCCAGCATCATTCTCATACCAAAACCTGCCAGAGATACAACAAAAAAAGAAAACTTCAGGCCAGTATTCCTGATGAACATTGATGCAAAAATCTTCAATAAAATACTGGCAAACCAAATCCAGCAGCACATCAAAAGGCTTTTCCACCATGATCAAGTCAGCTTCATCCCCAGGTTGCAAGGCTGGTTCAACATATGCAAATCAGTAAACATAATTCATCACATAAATGGAACTAAAGACAAAAACCACGTGACTATCTCAATAGACACAGAAAAGACCTTTGATAAAATTAAATATCACTTCATGTTAAGAACTTTCAATAAACTAGGTATTGATGGAACATACCTCAAAATAATAAGAGCCTTATGTGAACAACCCACAGCCAATATCATACTGAATGAGCAAAAGCTGGAAGTCTTGCCCTTGAAAATGAGCACAAGACAACAATAACCTCTCTCATCACTCCTATTCAACATAGTATTGGAAGTTATGGCCAGGACTATCACGCAAGAGAAAGAAATAAAGGGTATTCAAATAGGAAGAGAGGGAGCCAAACTGTCCCTGTTTGCAGATGACATGATCTGCAAAGACAATCTAGCTAAGCTAAGACAATCCTAAGCAAAAAGAACAAAGCTGGAGGCATCATGCTACCTGACTTCAAACTATACTACAAGGCCAAAATAACCAAAACAGCATAGTACTGCTACAAAAGCAGACACATAGATCAATGAAATAGAATAGAGAACTCAGAAATAAGACCATCTGATACTGGACAACCATCTGATCAACAAACTTGACATAAACAAGCAATGGGGAAGGGATTCCCTATTTAATAAATGGTGCTGGGAGAACTGGTTAGCCACATGCAGAAAATTAAAATTGGATCCCTTCCTTACACTTTATGCAAAAATTAACTCAAGATGGAGTAACCCCAAAACTGTAAAAACCCTAGAAGAAAATCTAGGCAATACCATTCAGGACATAGGCACAGTCAAAGATTTCATGATGGAAATGCCAAAAGCAATTGCAACAAAGCAAAAAATTGACAAATGGGATCTAATTAAACTAAAGAGCTCCTGCACAGCCAAAAAAACTATCATCAGAGTGAACAGACAGCCTACCAAATGGGAGAAAATTTTTGCAATCTATCCATCTGACAAAGGTCTAATATCCAAAATCTACAAGGAACTTAAACAAATTCACAAGAAAAAAAAACAAACAACCCCATTAAAATGTGGGCAAAGTACATGAACAGACACTTCTCAAAATCAGACATACATGCAGCCAACAAACATGAAAAAAAGCTCAACATCACTAATCGTTAGAGAAATGCAAATCAAAACCACAATGAGATACCATCTCATGCCAGTCAGAATGGTGATTATTTAAAAGTGAAGAAACAACAGATCCTGGTGAGGCTGTGGAGAAACAGGAATGCTTTTACACTGTTGGTAGGAATGTAAATTAGTTCAACCATTGTGGAAGACAGTGTGGCAATTCCTCAAAGACCTAGAAGCAGAAATACCATTTGACCCAGCAATCCCATTACTGGGTATATATCCAAATGAATATAATCATTCTATTGTAAAGATACATGCATGCGTATGCTCATTGCAGCACTATTCACAATAGCAAAGACATAGAATCAACCCAAATGCCCATCAATGATAGACTGGATAAAGAAAATGTGGTACATATACACCATGAGATACTATGCAGCCATAAAAAGGAATGAGATCGTGTTCTTTGCAGGGACATGGATGGAGCTCAAAGTCACCAACCTCAGCTACCTAATGCAGGAACAGAAAACCAAATACTGCATGTTCTCACTTCAGCTCTCACTTATAAGTGGGAGCTGAACAATGAGAACACATGGACACAGGGAGGAGAGGGAGAGCATCAGGATAAATAGCTAATGCATGCTGGGCTTCACATCTACGTGTTGGGTTCATAAGTGCAGCAAACCGCCATGACACATCTTTACTTATGTAACAAACCTGCACATCCTGCACATGTATCCTGGAACTTAAATTAAATTAAATTTTTTAAAAAGACCACCTTGCTTCTTTCCTGTTCTGCTCTATTCATTCAAATGTTACATTTTAGGCAATATTTTCATGAAGCTATATCATCTTCTTAAGGATTAATTTAAATGTCAGCACAATAATTCATCAAGAGTCTGTTTGCCTTTATTTGAGGATTTTTTATGCATTAAAGTGCCATAAATGATATATTCATGTATAAGTAATGTTCTTACACTTAAATTTTTTTTACATTCCCAAGAGTAAAATTCTTGTTGCATCAAAGGATTGAACAGTTTTATAACTATTGAAATGAATTATCAAATTGCTTTCTAACACTATTCGTGTTCTCAAACATTGTGGGGTCATTTCTGCTAACTATAAATGCTTATTTTTTAATGTGTGAAATTTTTGTTCTATTTTTAGAAACAGATTTCTCCCTGTGTTGCTCAGGCTGGCCTCAAACTCCTGGGCTCAACTGATTCTACTGCCTCAGCCTCTAGAGTAGCTGGGACTATAGGCACATGCCACCACGCCTAGCTCTGATGAGTGAATTTTTAGAGACATATCTTCTTTGTCTTTTGCCCAGCATTTGATGTGTTACTTGCTTGAACAAATACTATGGTTCATACTTTCTTCTTTTTGAAATGATCATGTTATAAGGACAATTTGCACTGGAAATGTGAGGTTGTTGCAGATGTTGTGAGCATTGCTGGTATATTTCTGCTTTTATAAATACAGTTTATAAGACATGAAAGGGCTATGCAATCATGCATAGTAAAATGGCTCTGCCATCCATAACATGGGTGCAGGGGAAGCCAGTCCCTGGCGCATAGCTATTCTCTATGAGGGGACTGACACCTGCTAGAGTTCATAACCCTGGCTTTATGACCTTGGACAATCCTTTAACATCAGTAAGCCTCAATACCATACTCTGGAAAATAAGAGTGATTAGGAAAATCAAAGAATATATTATAAAATACACAGTACATAATTAGTTACATTCCTTTTCTCTAGTTAGGTAGGGATCATTACTATTTAAATAAATCACATGTAAAGTTTTTTAAAAGCCCACAAGCCTCTCCCTAGTTATTTTATAAATAGTCATGATGCTTTACCCTTAAAATCCATCTTTGTGTATATTTGCAGTTCATAGACAAGTATACACACATCCTCTTTGACCTTATTTTCTATTTACTGCTCCTTCCTCCCACATGCACCAGCCATACTGGTCTATTCTCAGTCCTTAGAACATGCTAGCCTTATTCTGGTGTCAGGGTCTTCATACTTGCTACTTACTGCATAGAATTGTATTCTACACCTTCCTTTTTCTCATGATGCAGGATTTAGCTCAAAGGCCACTTCTACTCGGCAGCCTTCTGCCTGACCTGGCTGAAGGTGCTCTCATTATCTAGGCATTCCCCATCTTGTGCCTGATTTTAATGACTTCATAGAACTTTTCACTTCCTAAAGTTATTTTATTCATAGAGTTGCTTACTTGTTTATTGCCTGTCCTCCAGAGCTAGAAGAGAAGCCAGGGGACTTTGAATGTTTACTATCAAATGCCTGAAGCCTAGAACACTCTCTAGCACACATCAGGTGCTCAAGTATTTGTTGCTTCAGAGCCCAGTTGTAACTCATTTATTACATCACAAGGAAGATAAATTATTGACTATTCTTTTAATATCACTGAGTAATTTTTAAATTAATCATTAACAAATTCTATGTGATACTGCAAAAAACCAGTATACCGCACTCGTCAAACGTTAGCTCCTAGAGTGAAGCACTCTAGAGTTCTGCTTCAGGATGTTCCAACTCCAAACTGCAATTGCTGATGCTGATGGAAATATTGACATTTACAATGACCTCATCTGAAGGGGAAATCAGGTTTTGCCTGAATTTTTTTCCACCAGTTTTGTAGGGCTTTTAATTAGTCACACCTTCCCATAACTGTTGAGGGAGGAACCATATATTCATGGGCTTCTTTTGGGGGAACTTATTTTGAGATTAATCTAAGCTCCACTTTCATTTGATTTTTGCTGATGCCATCTCATCTCCTTTGCTATTACAAAAGCCTGCAAAAATAGCCCTGCACATAAATTATGCATCAAGTCTTTAAATATCCTGGTCTTTTTTATTTTTTTGCCCCACCTTCATCCAAGGAGAAAGATTATAATGCTCTTTTGCACTGCCTGTTGTTTCTGCTGTTGGGGTTTTAAATTTTTGTTTAATTTTATTTTCTGAAAGAAAAACAAAAATCTTGGTTCCCCTGTTTTTACTCACAAGTGACTAAAGTGTAATACTCTGAATCCATATTATTTGCAAGGTTTTTTCTTTTAATACAAGAACTGATAATCTTGTTTCTAGAGGCAGATTATTATCCTTTTGTCCAAAATTGTTCCAAGATTAGAATCTGCTAACTTTAATTGCTGTTCATGTTGGAGGGTGAGCATTGCTCAGTTTTTTTTTTGTCCAAGTATGTACCTGTTAGATTACTTTTGTCTCTGGAAACACCAGGAAAAACTATATAAATATAGCTAACCTTTACTGAGGTTGTACAGTGTGCTGCATGCTGGCCATGTTATTTTTGATGCTAATGAGGACTCAACAAGGATGGATTCTTATTCCCTATTTACATATAATGAATTCAAGTCCCTAGACCTGGTCAATTCAAATCAAGTCCATCGATTTCAGGACCTACACCCGCCTACCTTCCTATATTGCTTCACAAGCCACGGGGCAATCACATTCTTTAAATGTAAAATAGCTGAGCAGAGAATGGTGATCTTCAGGAAGAAACTATTACTTTTATTGTTCTCTTATTCTGATTTTTTAGATCTCTCTACGCTTATCCAGTTGGTTTTCAACCAGCACAAAAATATTACAAATATTGATGGGAAAGCTCTTCACTACCACAGGCCTCCAGTTTGCAGACTGGCCTCGTTAGGTTGCTAGGCTTATAGTCTCATGGAATGACAGAATTATAATGGAATTCTAAATAATGAAAGATATTTGCTTAAATTCCCAGAGCTGGGATAGAAATATGGTCTTGGATAGCACATCTGGGACTTTTTCATAATGCTAGGATATAGCCAGCCAAGACCTTTTCAGGTTTTTCCCTGGGTAGAAACTAGAACTACAGTCTTTGTGTTTCAGTGTCTGAAGGAGATAGGAGACAAAGACATGACACATTTTCCCCTGCATTTTGGTAAAAAGAAAAGAACATTTGATTTTTCTTTAAATATTAGAAAACACAATACATAAAACATTTGAAATAATCAGAAAATTCTGAGAAGGAGGGGAGCTGATGCTCTTCTCCAGTTACTAGATTTTTTCCCTCAAACTTAAAATCATTATCTCCACAATGTATTGTCATCCAAGATTTCAAATTCCATCCTCAGTAAACTCATTAAATACGTATTTCAAATACTTATTGAGAATTCATTTTCTAAACAAGAATGATATAATTTTTTAGCAGAAGCAACATTATATTTACAAAAATATCCTTTTCTCCCTGAAAAAAAATCTGTTATATAAAATTCATAACCCCTTCTTCAAATAGTATCATTGTGTTTTCTATAAAAAACTTAAACTAAATTTCTAGTATTTTATGGCTCTTTGATTTTAGTATGAAATTCTACTAAGTCAAAATTTATTACCAGAGGGCCCTGATGCACTTTTATCCTTCTGAATAAGTATTAGAGAGTGCTACTATGAACATGATTTTAGAATATATTGAGTACTTACAAAAAACAAGTTTTTTTAAAAGTAACTTCAAACATTTTATAAGATCCATTTACCTAATACCAATTGTCATTCATTGTGTTATGCTTTTTAATTTTTCCCCACATACACAGATAAAGAAAACTCAAGAGAACTATGTTTGATGAGGCTCTTTTTCCAAAACAACACACAAACACAGACACATACACACACATACACACACACACACACACACACACACACATGCATACTATGTGCAAATGAAATACCATTTTTAAATTTCAAGTAGGAAGCCATGCTCAAAATTTTTAAAGGACATTTGCTAGTGCCAAATATTTAGTGGGAAAACATTTCAGTTGTGATTAAAACAAAACTTGTGCAATTTGTCAAAGTAAACAAATCAGTAAAGGGGTATAGGCCTGAGAGGTTGGGTATTAAAAAAAAATCCTCAGGGAGGCAGTAGGGATATGGCAGTCAAGAAGGAGTCAGTCAGGTTGGGAGCTGACTGCCTGAGCTCCCTGCATAAATCTGGGAGCCAGGGCAGTAACTTCCCATTAGTAAAGAGCTCACATGATCAGCCCAAGGATAGGACCTAGGGGTTGGGACCCCAAGACATGGATAGAAACAGAGCAAGCAGCAAGAAAACAAAGCCTCTAGTTGGTATCCCCAGGGTAGTGGGGACCCAAAATCTCCAATACCTTTATGATGTGAAAACATAAGGTAAGAAACTGTTGCAAAAACTTGTCCAGAACCTAAAAACCACAAAGGCTAGAGTGGAGAAAAAAATAACTCAAACTGTCTATAGAGATATTTCTATAAGCTAAAAACCACTTAATCCTTTCATCAGAAAAGGATTCTGATGAAAATTAGCTCACAGACTATTGCTCATATGCATGAGCAATAGTCATCGGGTACAAAAACATGAGAGGAATCAAACTTAAAGATTAGAAAACAGGACAATTTGAAAGGCACTAATAAATCCAGTAAGATAGGGACAGTGAGGTGGGGAAAGCAGGAGATACAAAGATTAGAAAAGAAAGGGGAAATAATCATGTACAGATGTTGTGTTTGTCTACACAGACAAAGTGTAAAAACCAACAAATGAGTTTCCAGGTACAAGATGATTTACAAAAATTAATAGCATTCCTATCCACCAATGTAACCAGATGTAAGTTTTTTAAAGGTCCCATTCACAAGAAGAACAAGAAGTATAAGATATTCGGGAACAACCTAATAAAAGATAAACATGATCTTTATGGAGAAATTGTCCAATATTATTGTAAGAGCTAAGGGATAAATGGAAATGCATGAATAAATGGAGAGGTATGCTGTGTTTATTAATGAAATGACTTGATATTGTAAAGATATAAATTCTTCCCAAATTCATCTATATTTAATATCACTGATTCTAAAGGTAATATGTCAGAAGTGTTGAAGAATAGCAATTCAATGCTAAGAAATGTGACAAAAAGCAGGAATATCAAAATCTCGAAACTTATAATAAAGGTATAATAACTAACACATGGTGGCATTGATGTAGGGATAATTAAAAGGATCTGGGTCAACAGGTCAAAATGGATAGCCCAGTAATGACGTAACACATGTATGAAAATCTGGTATATGATGGGCATATTTGGGGGGATGTATGCCTAAGGGGATACAAAGAGGACTTTCATTTTTTCAGTCATGTTTATGTATATTATATTTCAAAAAATATTAAAAAAACAGGCTAGAATTATGAATTCTAAACAGGTGCAGAGGTATATTTGTATGCTTAACTTTTTCAAATAAAAAATAAACTTTTATTTGAAAAACATTAATATTTTCAGTCCAATTCTCTATTAAAGTAGGAAGACAAGAAGCCCTATAAACCAAATTTGAATAAATGGAATAAATAAACTGGAGTTACACTATATAGAAGAGCTAAAACTTATTGAGAACTTACTGGCCGGGCAAGGGGGCTCATTTCTGTAATCCCAGCACTTTGGGAGGCCGAGGCCGGCAGATCACCAGGTCAGGAGTTCAAGACCAGCCTGGCCAATATGGTGAAATCCCGTCTCTACTAAAAATACAAAAATTAGCCAGGTGTGGTGGCACACACCTGTAGTCCCAGCTACTCAGGAGGCTGAGGCAGGAGAACCACCTGAACCTGGGAAGTGGAGGTTGCAGTGAGCCAAGATTGCACCACTGCACTCCAGCCTGGGTGACAGAGAAAGACTCCCTCTCAAAAAAAAAAAAAAAGAAGAACTTACTATGTTCCTGGGATTATACTAGGTGTGGTAAACATAATAGAGGAAGTCTTCTGGATCAGAGAGCCCTGACGCAGAAGGCAGAAGAGAGGAGAGCATAATATCCTAAAGGGTGTAGTTCTAGATTAAGAAATCTTATTGTACAGAATTAGGCACAAATCTCTGTCATTTCTTTACATAAAGCACAGAAAAGCAGTTTGTAGCACCAGAAGCTAAACACTTTCTTTTTATTTTAAGGTAATTTATAGTTACAAAATTTTTAAACAACTGAAAAAACTAAATTGCGGAGCCTGTATTTGATAAAACATATATATGAAAGAACACACATAGGAACACAGAAGTTCAACTTGGAGTCAAGCAAGAAAAAACGTAACTTGAGAAATTACTTACACAATTGAACACATTTTAAAATACAGTACACTCAAAATGAGATTTCTTTTTTTTTTTATTTCCAACTTTTATTTTAAGTTCAGGGGTATATGTGCAGGATGTGCAGGTTTGTTACATAGGTAAATGTGTGCCATGGTGGTTTGCTGCACAGATCTTCCCATCTCCCAGGTATTAAGCCCAGCATCCATTAGCTATTCTTCCTGATGCTCTTCCTCCTCCCACCATCAACCCTCCGCCAGGCCCCAGTGTGTATTGTTCCCCCACCATGTGTCCATGTATTCTCATCATTCAGCTCCCACTTATAAGTGAGAACACGCTGTATTTGGTTTTCTGTTCCTGAGTTAATTTGCCAAGGCTAAGGGCCTCCAGCTCCATCCATGTCCCTTCAATGAACATGATCTCATTCCTTCTTATGGCTGCATAATATTCCACGGTGTATATTTACCACATTTTCTTGATCCAGTCTATCATTGATGGGCATGTAAGTTGATTCTATGTCTTTGCTATTGTGAATAGTGCTGCAATGAACATATGCATGCAGGTATCTTTATAACAGAATGATTTTTATTCCTTTGGGTATATACCCAGTAATGAGATTGCTAGATCAAATGGTATTTCTGCCTCTAGGTCTTTGAAGAATGGCAACACTGTCTTCCACAATGTTTGAACTAATTTACACTTCCACCAACATTGTAAAAGTGTTCCTTTTTCTCCACAACCTCGCCAGAATCTGTTGTGTTTTTTTGACTTTTTAATAATAGTCATTCTGACTGGTGTGAGATGTTATCTCATTGTGGTTTTGATTTGCATTTATCTACTGATCCATGATTTGAGCTCTTTTTCACGTGATTGTTGGCTGCATGTTTGTCTGATTTTGAGAAGTGTCTGTTCATGTGCTTTGCCCACTTTTTAAGGGGGTTGTTTTTTCCTTATAAATTTGTTTAAGTTCCTTATAAATGCTGGATATTAGGCCTTTGTCAGATGGATAGATGGCAAAATTTTTCTCTCATTCTGTGGTTGTCTGTTTACTCTGTTGTTTCTTTTGCTGTGCAGGAGCTCTTTACTTTATTTAGATCCCATTTGTCAATTTTTGCTTTTGTTGCAATTGTTTTTGGCATTTCCATCATGAAATCTTTGCCTGTACTTATGTCCTGAATGGTATTGCCTAGGTTTTCTTCTAGAGTTTTTATAGTTTTAGGTTTTACATTTAAGTCTTTAATACACCTTGAGTTGATTTTTGTCTATGGTGTAAGGAAGGGGTAGTTTCAATTTTCCGCATATGTCCAGCCAGTTGTCCCATTTATTAAATAGGGAGTCCTTTCTGCATTGCTTGTTTCTGTCAGGATTGTTGAAGATCAGATGGTTGTAGGTGGGCAGTCTTATTACTGGATTCTCTATTCTGTTCCATTGGTCTATGTGTGTATTCTCGTACCAGTACCATGCTGTTTTGGTTCCTGCAGCCCTGTAGTATAGTTTGAAGTAGGATAGCATGATGCCTTCTTCAGCTTTCTTCTTTTTGCTTAGGATTGTCTTGGCTATTCAGGCTCTTTTTTGGTTCCATATGAATTTTAAAGTAGTTTTTACTAATTCTGTGAAGAATGTCAATGGTAGTTTAATGGGAATAGCATTGAATCTATAAATTGCTTTGAGCAGTATGGCCATTTTCACAATATTGATTCTTCCTATCCATCAGCATGGAATGCTTTTCCATTTGTTTGTTTCATCTCTGATTTCTTTGAGCAGTCGTTCATAGTTCTACTTGAAGAGGTCTTTCACTTCCCTTGTTAGTTGTATTACTAGGTATTTTATTCTTTTTGTGGCAATTGTGAATGGGATTGTGTTTCTGATTTGGTTCTCGGCTTGCCTGTTGTTGATGTATAGGAATGCTAGCGATTTCTGCACATTGATTGTGTATCCTGAGACTTCGCTGAAGTTGCTTATTAGCTTAAGAAGCTTTTGGGCTAAGATGATGGGGTTTTCTAGATATAGGATCACATCATCTGCAAACAGATACAGTTTGACTTCCTATCTTCCTATTTGACTATCCATTATTTCTTTCTCTTGCCTGATTGTCCTAGCCAGAACGTCCAATACTATATTGAATAGGAGTGGTGAGACAGGATAACCTTGTCTTTTGCTGGTTTTCAAGGGAAATGTTCCCAGCTTTTGCCCCTTTAGTATGATATTGGCTGTGGGTTTGTCATACATGGCTCTTATTATTTTGAGGTATGTTCCTTCAATACCTGGTTTATTGAGTTTTTAACATGAGGGAATGTTGAGATTTCTCAATGGCCTTTACTGCATTTATTGAGACATTCATGTGGTTTTTGTCTTTAGTTCTCTTTATGTGATAAATCACATTTATTGATTTGGGTATGTTGAGCCAGGCTTGCATCCTAGGGATTTGGCCTACTTGATCATGGCG
The DNA here is from genome assembly GCF_028858775.2 of Pan troglodytes. Classification (NCBI taxonomy): domain Eukaryota; kingdom Metazoa; phylum Chordata; class Mammalia; order Primates; family Hominidae; genus Pan; species Pan troglodytes. Next base: position 40,274,271 of record NC_086015.1, read on the forward strand.
AATGAGCTTTTTGATATGCTGCTGGATTTGGTTTGCAGGTATTTTGTTGAGGATTTTTTGCATCAATATTCATCAATGATATTGACCTCAAGTTTTCTTTTGTGGTTGTATCTCTGCCAGGTTTTGGTATCAGGATGATGCCGGCCTCATAGTATGAATTAGGGAGAAGTCCCTCCTTTTCCATTTTTTAGAATAGTTTCAGTAGGAATTGTACCAGCTCTTCTTTGCACTTCTAGTATAATTCAGCTGTGAATTTGCCTGGTCCTGGGCTTTTTTTGGTTGGTAGACTATTTATTACTGCCTCAATTTCAGAACTCATTACAGGTCTATTCAAGGATTCAATTTCTTCCTGGTGGTGTCTTGAGATGGTATATGTGTCCAGGAATTTATCCATTTCTTCTAGATTTTCTAGTTTATGTGCAGAGAAGAGTTTATAGTATTGTCTGATGGTTATTTGTATTTCTGTGGGGTCAGTAATAATATCCCCCTTATTTCTAATTGTGTTCATTTGAATCTTCTCTCTTTTTTTTCTTTAATAATCTAGCTATTAGTCTTGCTTTTCTTTCATTTCTGACTTGGAGAATGTGATGATTATTTGCCTTGGGGATGGGCTTCTCATGGAGTATCTCCATGAGCTTCTCATGAAGTATCTCCATGAGCTTCTCATGAAGCTGCTTTTTGGTAGAGCAGCTGTGCTGTGTTGGCAATCTATTCAGCCCCCGATTAGTTTGGACTCTCTAAAGCCCACAGGCTGGACCGGCTGAGATGCCCAGACAGTCAAGGTGGCAACCTGCCCCACCTCACAGGCACTCTGTCCAAAAGAGAAATTAGAATTCTCTTGGCCATAAAACACAGGCAGGGGTAGTTGGAGTCTCTGACCAGGAGGGACCTCCTCATGAGGAGCAGTGGATTTGGGTCCCACTTAAAGAAGCTGTCTGGCCGTGCCTTTGACAAAACAGCCATGTAGTGCTGATGAACCATCTCTGCCCTTGTTGGCTTGGACTCTCCAAAGCCCACAGGCTGGAATTGCTGAGTTATTCAAACAACCAAAGTGGTTGCCTTCCCCTCCCCCAGGCACTCTGTCCTTGTCCCATGGAAAGATCAGAGCTAGAATAGGTGCAGGTGGATGTGGCTGCAGGTCCCAGCTGGAAGACCTCCCCAGTGAGGAGGAATGAATCTGGGTCCTGCTTAAAGAAGCAGTCTGGACACATTCTGGCAAAGCAGCTGTGCTATGCTGCAGGGACTATTCCTCATCTAGACCGGTTGGACTCTCCAAAGCCCGCAGGCTTCAATGGCTAAATTGACCAAAGAGTAGAGATGATGACCTGCCCCTCCCCCGGGGACTCTGTCCCATCTCAGGCAGGCTCCACCTTGTTGGCGGTGGCTGGCTGGAATTCCAAGCTAGTGGGTCTTATCTTGTATGGTGCCATGGAAGTGGGGCCCAAAGACCAACGCTGCTCAGCTCCCTAGATTCAGCCTCCTTCCTAGGGGTATGTGTGGAACTCCTGCCTTGCCTGAGTTACATACACCTTTGCTGGGGGTTGCAGGGCCAGAGTATGTAAAGCTCCTTGTTCTCTGTGCATGCCTGAGTAGCTGCTCTGCCAAAACTCCACACAGCTCTGTTTGTTGGATCCAAGACCCCGGTGGCATGGGCTCACGAGCAGATCCCCTGATCCACAGGTTGCAAAGATCTGTGTGAGAAACGTGGTTTCCCAGGGTTGCAAATTCATTCACTGCTTACCTTGGCTGGAGCTGGGGGTTCCCTTGTATCTGTGTTCCTCCCAGATGGGCCATCAACCTGCCCTGCTTTTCTTCATTCTCTGTGGGTCAAGTTGTTTCCCTAATCAGTCCCAATGCAAGTACCTGGACATTTCAGTTGAAGGTGCTGTGTTCACTCACCCTTTTCATTCCTCTTTATAAGTGCCACAGACCACAGCTGCTTCTAACTGGCTATCTTAGCCAGGAAACTGAGATTTTCAAAGTCTATGTGAAAACCATTCCAACAGATACTTCATCTTTTCTTATTTTATAACTAAATAATCTTAATAGCATAGTGAAGCAGAGGAATATTATGGATATTAAGAAATCATATTCTCTACATTTATATGTGAGTGTGTATGTATTTACTAAAGTCAGAAATGTGGTTCAGAGATTTTAACAGGGATTTTCAGCAAAGCAAACAGAGATAAACTTAACTTTTACTAGAAAGCACAAGATCAGGCCATGTTTTCAAATGCTTTTTCATCAGAAACAGAGATTTATAGTGAATTCAGTTGGTCTACACTCAAAGTACCATATTGCTGCCTTTTCTTAGCAAGGTTATGCTGCATTGGAATTCTGGAAGGGGTCTGCTGGGAACATTGACCCAGAACTAGGTATTCAGTTATTCCCAGGCAGAAGTGTTTGTTGGCTGATTCTTTCCTTTCACGTCCACATGACTCTTGTCTCACTAACATCTCTGAGCATGGCTCTGCTGAAGGCAGGCTCCTCCCTGAAGCTCTCTCATTTGTTTCTGCTATGCAGTATCAAGATGGTTCTTTCGATTTCTCTAAACTGTCTCTTCTGTCTTATCCTCAGCTTTCCTTTTTTTTTTTTTTTTTTTTTTTTTTTTTTTGAGACAGAGTCTCACTCTGTCGCCCAGGCTGGAGTGCAATGGCGCCGTCTCGGCTCACTGCAAGCTCCGCCTCCTGGGTTCAAGCTATTCTCCTGCCTCAGCCTCCTGAGTAACTGGGACTACAGGCACCCACCCCCATGCCCAGCTAATTTTTTTGTATTTTTTTTAGTAGAGATGGGGTTTCACCGTGTTAGCTAGGATGGTCTCGATCTCCTGACCTCATGATCCACCTTCCTTGGCCTCCCAAAGTGCTGAGATTACAGGCGTGAGCCACCACGCCCGGCCAGCTTTCCCTTTCTGTCATGGTTTGTCTGCTGATCCATGATGCTATCTGTTTTACAACAGCAGATTTCTTTCCTAAGCTCCACATATGTATAACTAATTGTTCATACTTGAGGGTACCACACTTAGAAGGTAAGACATGGAGATGTACAGATGCCAAGAGGGACCTGGTGGCCTGCAGTGTATCAGTGCTCTACTTCTGCTCTGTGTCCAGTTCATCTTCCCAATGCTGCCCCTACAGATCAGCAGCTGCCACTACAGACCAGCCCCTACAGACCCTAACCCCATTGTTCAGTCCTGGACTTCAGGCCCACAGAGGTGATGCTTCCACAGGGGTAAGCTATTTCCATAAAGGCAGGTCTTCCACAGACTTTTCCACAAACTCTCCCCTTAAGACCCCACTCCCACAGTTTCTTAAAATTCCTAGCAAACTCTGGTCCATGTGCATGAGTGCTTCCAGCTGAGTTGTTGCCTCCCTCTCTCATCTTACCACCTCTGCATCTAGACCTTTGCTTACTTCTGCCAGATTTGAGTAAGCTCTAATTCCTCTATGAAGTGCTTTTTTTCCTGCAATGTTTTTAGTGACTCTCTTTTCCTAACCAAACCCCAAAGGATACATTGATTCCAACCTGTTTCTGCTCTAGTGTTCCTGATCTCAGGAAACAGCAATACTCTCTTCCCAGTTAATGTTGTCACCCTCTTTACTTCCCTTCACATTCAATCAGACACAAAGCCTCCCTTCATGCTCTCTCTCAGTCTTGCTTTGCCTCTTCCTCCTCACTTTCACCCCATTAATTCAAACCCTCATCATCTCTTACCTGAAGTCATTTATCTATTTATCACTCTTAAGAGGATATTGTCCATTTCTCTCATACTTCTTCATCCTAAAGTCAGAGGAAGTGTGATCAGTCACATCTTACATTCCAATGCCATTTTTGCATAAAACCTTGTTTTCAGGTACTCAGCAATTTACCTCCATCTCTCCTGTTTCTGAACAAACAAATGGTCAGCATTTTCATCCAGTGAAGAGTTTGTCACCTGGTCTAGAGACTCCTCCCTCTATGCATGTCCTGACATCATTATGGGTGACTTTGATGTTCACCTAGATAACACATGCAGAAGCCTGACTCCTCAGTTCCTTGAAGCCTCAGTTTCAATGACCTCCCCTCCATCTCCTCTCTCCATCCCTCTTCAGTCACACAACCCTTTGACCACAGTCTGAACCTCTTCATCATCTCAACTCAATTTTAAAATCTTTAAATATGATGCCTCAGTCTTCTAAATCCATCACTTGATTCCTAAAGCTTTAGGAGTTCCTTGAATTCAATTTGCCAATCATTTTTAGAACTCTTAATTTTCTCCCTTTTTCTTAAGCCCTTTCTGCTTTCACTTATGTCCCTGTCAAGTGGTACCACCACTTCCACCACCATCTTACAGTACCCCCAACTCCTCAAGCCTTAAGTCTATAACCCTTGTCACCACATGGACACCTGCCAATGGGCTGTGGAGTGCTGTTACAGAAAAGCACACAGCCACTCAGATTGAGGTTCCCAAACTCAAAGTTTTCAAAATCGAAGACACTGGTTTCTCTTTCCATGATGCCCTACTCCACTCCATCTCCCTTTCTCAGTGGCAGTGCCTCTACCTTTCTCTGCTAAGAAATCTCCACTTCAATGCTGACCTTCTCACTATTCACCTACTCCTCACAGACATTCAGAAACAAAGCATTTAAGCTCTCAGAACTGGGCACTGAGAATAAAAGGAAGTAAAACAGGCCTTGGGAGTATGAAAGGAAGTGGGGTCTTGCAATGAAATAGGCATGGGGTCTGTCTCTGTGCTACTGTTTGCCTTGCTAAATCTTATCAACTTTGAACTGGAGAATGATCAGAGATAATGCTTACTTCTTAGGGCACTTGAATACAAGAAGTTAAATTAGACATAGGGAATTGCTTATCACCACAGGTAATTATTAAATATTTTTACCCTTTCTTTTCTCTAGAGGAACCAACAAGTCAATGTGGAAGATAGAACTAACCAAGCAACCACCTACAATGTGGGAAGGGCATCAAAGAGGTATGAACACAAAGCAACGGGAACTCGGAGAAGGGCGCAATTCACTCTGCCCAGGGCAGCCACGTGAGTGCACCACTGGTGGATGTTTGATTACGTATTTTTACTTTTACATCCCCAAATGATTATACATATGCACAGTTGATTTGTTTGGGTTTCAGAGAAAATTTGGGGAGACAGAAGAAAAGGCTGCAGTTCCAAGATTTTTAGGAAGTTTTTCTATGATTCAGTGAGTCTCAGCATACTTTCCTAGTACAAATATAACACAATTATGGTAGTTTATTATTAGGGGAAGAGCTCTCCTGACGTAACTGTTAGTCCCTCTCAGATCCTGAGAGCTCCCCTGCAGGAAGGCCATTCCTGCTGATAATTCGCGAGGAAAAAATGCATTTAACTGGCAGCCTCATTTATGAAGGGTTCTTTCTGTCTGACAGAGGACAGTATGACTATACTTTATTAAACATTTTGAAAAGCGTAACCAGTGCCTTTTTTTTTTTTTTTTTTTTTTTTTGAGATGGAGTCTCACTCTGTCAACCAGGCTGGAGTGCAGTGCTGTGATCTCGGCTCACTGCAACCTCCACTTCCTGGGTTCAAGCGATTCTCCTGCCTCAGCTGCCTGAGTAGCTGAGACTACAAGCACATGCCACCACGCCCAGCCAATTTTTTGCATTTTTAGTAGAGACAGGGTTTTACCGTGTTAGTCAGGATGGTCTCAATCTCCAGACCTCGTGATCCACCCACCTTAGCCTCCTGAAGTGCTGGGATTGCAGGGATGAGCCACCGCGCCTGGCCGACCAGTGCTTTTAAAGTGATTGCACAAACCTTCTGTCTTTCTATTTGCCTGACTTCTGGCAGCGTTCAGTGTGCTTAGGCCTGCCCAGTTCACTCCTAGGATGGTTATTGTGCCTCTCCCTTGGACAAGCTCTGTGTTCAGCACAGATGGTGACCAAAAACTATTTCCATCCTCAAGGACTACATAGTCATTGTCCAGTGTGGCAAATTTCAAACATTTTCAGCAGATTTCAAACATCTTACCTGCAACCTCAATAAAACTAATGAAAATCTATAAAACAAGACAAAGAATACTGGTTCCGATTGAAGAAAGGAATTATGACCCGGAGCTACCTTCTTAAGGGCAAAGTTTCAAAGGAAACAAGGCTGGTGAGTGAAAGTGAATATGTTACTTGAAGTTTGGAAAAAAATTTGAAGAGCTCTCAGCATGGCAGCCAGATTGTTCTATTGACATGAAATAGTCAAGTCACTCTCAGTCTCATCCCCCTACAACCCTTTCTCCAGATATTGTCTCTTCTGTTCTAGCACACCTCCAGAAAAGGGAGGCAGCTCAACCATGTGAAAGCTGTCCATTCGGTTTACTTTCACTCTGAAAGTTTGAAAGTCTACTCTACTTTCACTTTATTTTCCAATCTCTCTCTATACATGTATACCCTCAGGATTCAAAACTTTCCTCCACGGAGACATACTCATTCCACATTGTTACAGTGGTTCTGTCTGGGACTCTGAGGACTTCAGTTCTTCCCTTGTTACATCAATTTGCCCTGCATCTGCTACCTTGGAATTGCCCTAAGTTGTTGAGGTGTATGTGTAACCTAATTCCCATTAAGTTGCAAGCTCCTTGAGGAAGTCTTAAATGTGCCCTAGTTTCCTTTATTTTCTTACACATAAACTCACAGATGTAGTGACTGACCACCTACCCAATGGCATCATTATATCCAGGATGGCATCCAGTACCTCTGTCTCCCATTGAACATTCCCTCATACTTCCCTCTTTTGGAACAAAAGTAAATGTATTTGGCCGGGTGTGGTGGTCCATGCCTATAATCCCAGCTACTCAGGAGGTTAAAGGGGAAGGATAACTTAAGCCCAGGAGGCCAGGAACCGTGATCATGACACTGCACTCTAGCCTGGGTAACAGAATGAGATCCTGTCTTTAAAAACAATAAAAAGGTATATTTTATTTTGTATTACTCAGTTTTTCAAGGGCAGTGACTTGTTAGCCATCCTCTACCCCCATGATACTAGTTAGACAACTGTATTCCCAGTTCATCACACAATACCTGGCACAGATCAATAAATAGTGGTGACACCAAGACATCCAAGAACTCTCTAATCATCTACACTGGTTTCTACTGAAATGTCTGTTGTCATAGACTTAATTGTGTCTTCAGATACAGCAGTTCTGTTATTTCTGAGTTTCGCCTGGGGCAAGAGAATCTTTAGCAAGTTTAAAGGCACCTATATCTGGAATCACCCCTCCCTCCAGATGAACATCACAGACTCTCCCATTAAAGGTCTTGCCTTCCTTGATAGCATCATCACTCCATCTATGGTGACTAACTCATGCAAGTTTGATACAGATTTTCCTGGTTTTAAAACTAGGCATATTACATTCCAGAAGCCCAGACCTCTAACTTATCTTCAATATTTGCAGGCTGGGAAGACTGCTTATTGCTGTCTCTCTTCCTTTCTCTCACCTCACAATCACTCCATTCTTCTACCTCACCATCCTAAGCGAACAAGTACGTGCTTTCTAGTCTTAAACATTAGGAAGAGTTAATGATATCTACAACTTCTACTTTCTGCCCTGCAAAGATTTCTGAGGCAAAGAAACACAAAGCCTGATTACCCACTGAAAACCAAGAAAGGAGGTGAAACTACAAGGAGAAAAAGAGTTTAACCAATTAACTTGCCATTTATGTAAATTGTTTAGCACAAGGCACGATGCTTAACAAACAGGAACAATTATTATCATTCCTGTGTGCCAGAAGCAGTCAACGCAAAATAACACATGGATCCTGCCCTCAATGACCTCACACTCTAGTGAGAAAGACAGACAAGAAAAGAGTATGTATGTTTCAAGTTAGACCTGATTCAAAGTATTAAAACTTTATCTAACATGGTATGTGTAAGATGGACAAAATTTGGGGGGAGTCAAGAAAAATTAGTAGAAGAGGGAAAAAGATCTGCAGGGTATGGAGGGGGCCATTTGTAACAATCTAGGAAGCAAGCATACAATACATGTTTATTATCCAGTCTTTGCATGTTCAGATTTTGTAGTTTCTTGCCCAGGATAGCTCCTGCTTATATCATTTCTTATGGACTTCTAAATCTTGCTTTGTGGCTAAAATGAAATTCTGCTGCCTGTCTGGAAATGAAATAAGAGGTTATTTTTCTAGATGCTTTTTTTTATTGATCTCAGAATGTGTTTTAGAGTTTGGGGACCTCTTATCATCTATAGCTAATCAGAACAAGGTTTTAAAAGTAGTTTATTCTCTTGCACTTTTCTAATTAGGTCAATAAACAAATACACTAGACAAATGCTATCTTTGCAAGCTTTTGCTAGCTGTACATCCAAAGATTGCCCCAGAGACCCTAACTTTAATTAGATTCAGTAGGGGGTCTAGACACTTTCATTTTCTTTAGAATTTTTCAATGTCCCACTTCAGACATGAATTTAGGAAACTGTGACTAACACGTGACTCCAAAATGAAGAATATAAAAATATAGATCTATTGTTTATCATTGATATAATGTCCTCACTAAAGCTCTGCTTGCTACTCTGCTTTGCAAACATTCACTTCCCAAATTTAGGGAATTTAGTTCTGTCTATCACAACATATTGATAAGTGTAAAAATTGGCAATAGCTCAAATGTATAATTGTAGTTGGGCAGTTCAATAAATTATGGGCATCTATAGAATATTGCACTGTGCTATTCAACATATAGACCTATAAATATATATTTTGACAGAAATATCAATTGGTAGGACAATATGCACATTAAATTATAATCCTATTTTTGAGTACATGTAAGAATAGAATTAAAGATGAACTGTTAACACTCTCAGCATTGTTTATAACTAACTAATGGGAATATAAATCCTTTTTTCACATCTGGATACTCTATTTTGTACATTGAATGTGAGTTTCTGGTATATTAATAGCTAGCATAATTAAAACTAAATAAAATAATACAAATTTAAAGATAGAAATTATTTTCTGTTATAAAAAGAATTGCTACTGACTCGAAGTGCCCAGCGGACCAGGGAAGTGAGTCAACATAACAGGAAGTGCTCAAATTAGAGCACATCAGATTCAGTGGGACCCTGGAGACCCAACTCTATTCCCTCATTTAGTGGTGCAGGAGCTAAAGCCCTAGAAGCCAAATATCTGTTCTAAACCCTACCATTCATCAGTGTAGCAACTAGATTTCTAACTTATGCTTGAATAGCTTTCACGTGCATTACAGTCTTAGAAACGCTCACCTAAATTCATCAACTTCACGCCTTACAAACAGCTAAACACTGAAGAATACCGAATAATTTCTAAATGCAGTCTAGTAAGGGCAGAAGTTTGTAAGAAATTTTTGGTATAAGTTGTCTTGGCTTGATTGGCTCACAAGTCTGGGGTTTGGCTGGGATGATTAGGATGACTCGATTCTCTCCCTGCAAAGTTCCTCATCCTCCCACCAGATGATCCAGGCTTGTTCGCTTTGCTCCAAGAAAAGCAAGTGGAAACTGCAAGATTCCTTGAGGACTGAGCATGAAACTGGCACACCACCATTTTAACAATATTCTGTTAGAGCAAATCACAAGGCCAGCCTAGCTTTAAGGGACAGGAAAATAGACTCTGCCTGTTGATAGAAGGAGCTGCAAAGAATTGTGGCCATATTTGAGATCCGCCAGTTTTATACAAGGAAAGCAATCAGTACCTACAAGAGCAACCTACTATGTCCCTGTGCTTTTCAGGGCACCCAGAGTCTAAAGATGAGCCTGAACATAAGGATGAGTAATTAAACAACTTATGAATTGAGTCCTAGAGATGGGATTTGGACTTATAACAAGGCCAGCTCTTAGCTGTGATTCTTCACCACACAACTCAAAGAACAGCTCTTCCCAGTTGTTCTTCGTATACCCAGACCAAATATATCAAAGTGCCTTCCTTTGAGCCCCCACAGCAATACGTGGGTCATCTGTGATAGTTCTTATATTACTCTACTATATAGCAAAGTCATGGTTATAGTTTGATCCCTTTTTCTAAATTTAGCTACATGAGGGCAGGCACAGCAACTTGTCAATCACTGCATCTCCTGAAGCATCAAGCAAGGCAAGCACACTGGAATAGATATGCTGTACTTTAAGACATTTGCATTGATATTTATAACTGAGTTTGGTTTGTAGTTTTTATTCTATTAGGCCATCTTCAGCAGACTTTTTTTTTTTTTTTTTTTTTTTTTTGAGACGGAGTCTCGCTCTGTCGCCCAGGCTGGAGTGCAGTGGCGCGATCTCGGCTCACTGCAAGCTCCGCCTCCCGGGTTCACGCCATTCTCCTGCCTCAGCCTCCCGAGTAGCTGGGACTACAGGCGCCCGCTACCACGCCCGGCTAATTTTTTGTATTTTTAGTAGAGACGGGGTTTCACCGTGTTAGCCAGGATGGTCTCGATCTCCTGACCTCGTGATCCGCCCGCCTCGGCCTCCCAAAGTGCTGGGATTACAGGCGTGAGCCACCGCGCCCGGCCCTTCCAGCAGACTTTTTAAACAATGTATACCTGCTTTATAAAAATAATTTGGAAACTTTCCTTAATTTTTTATACCATGATATTTAAATAACTTAAATACCATCGGAATTATTTTTTCCTTAAAAATCTGAAGCAATCCATACCTTTATAGGGAGGTAATCTTTGACAGCTTTCTCCATTTGTTTATACTAATGAACTTGTTCAAATTTTCTGCCCCTACGGGGGTTAGCTTCAATAATTTCCCTAAACAATCACTTCTTTCCTGCAGGTGCTCAAATGTATTATATAAATCTGAGTGAGTAGTCTCCAATGAGTCTTTTAATTTAATTTTCCTGTATTTGTGTTGATTTCCCCATTATTATTCCTAATTTGAAGTATTTATACATTTTCTCTCATTTTTATCTCAAAGTTAATTAGCTAATGGTTCTCAACTTTATTATTTTTCCAAAAGAATCAAATCTTGCACTTATGTATTAGCTTTGCCATATTTCTATGCTCTAATGCAATTTTTTCTATTTAAAAAACATTTAATTCTAAAATATAACACTCATACATAAAGGTGAAAGGGGAATGAAATATAAACATACTTAATGAATTGTTATGTACTTAAAACTTACATAACCACTGCTCAAGTCCTCAGATAGACCATTTGTAGTAACCCAGAGCCCCTACACATGATCCTTTCCAATTTTAACATTATTCCTCTCCCTTAGAGCTAAACATACTGACTTTTGTAATGGCCACTCTTTGCTTTCCTTTATAATTTTAGCACCCATGTAGGCAACCTAAACATTATAATTTGGCTTTGCCTATTTTTTGAATTTTATATAGATGGAATTAGATACTGTGTATGCTTAGATAATTTTGTGTAGCTGCGTAAAACTGAAGACTGTTAAATTTGCTGCTAAATAATTTCCCATTGTATGAATGCACTGTTGCTTATTCACTTTTTCTTTTAATATGATTGATAATCTTTCCAATATTTTACTATTACAAACAATGTTGTGAAGTGTACCCTGATGTACACATGCACATCTTTCTCCAGGCAAAGGTCCTTAACCCTTGGATCCATGGATAGATTTCACAGAGTCCATGAACGTGAATGGGAAAAAAAAAAAAACTAAATCTGTCTCTTTATTACCTTCTAACTGAAATGCAGCATTTCTTTTCATTACAAATGCAGACAAGAGAGAAACACAATACCTGTGCCTGTAACCTTGTCACAAGTAGCTTTGTATGCTTTGTATTTTTTGTCACTGATAAAAATAACAAATATTTTATATCTCATTATGGCTGTAAATATCTAGAAATATCATTTGTGCTCATTACTATTTTGAAATTATTGTAGTTATTAGACCCCCTACTTGCTGCTGTTATTTAATACGTTAATAAAAATGAATAATTTTTACTATAGCACAAATTTATTGTTTTAGTATTTGATAGCCATATTCTGATAGAGTTGTTTCTCCTCACAAATTGTATGTATTTTATGTATTTTTTAAAAGCTTAAGTTCTTATGAGAAGAGATTCTTAGGCTTTGCATGATGGCCAAAGATACCTGACACAAAAAAGGTTTGGTATTCCAGGGCATATAACTAGGAGGGGATTAAAGTCTGCGAGTCAGTCAGGGATGAATCAGGCTACACCACAGTAACAAACAGCTCCCAAATCTCAATGGTTCAAAACAACAAATATTTATTTCTCACATATTCTACATTTCCCTATGTCTACCTTGGGTGCATTGGGGGAATCAGGGAGCTCACTCAGTGAGTTAGGGTGCTAGAATTTCCACCATCTAAAAAATAACTGGCAGCTGTGCTGGAGAAAATAGAAGATGGCAAATCATGCATTGGACCTAAAGGCATCCATGCAGAAATGAGTGACATATTTTGCTTTTGCTCACATTTCACTGGACACAGCAAATTACATGGTCATACCTAAGTTAAAGGGGGTAGAAGCAAGAATTCCATCAAGTGTCCCAAAAAAGGAAAACTAAAAATATTGGTAAATAACACTATTGACTATTAGAGTATACATATTTTCAATTTTATTATATAATATCCCACTTATTTCCAAAGAAGGCTACCAATTTACATTCCCATCTGTACTATATGGAAATTCACCTCATTCTATACATCCTCAACAAGACTTGGTATTGTGAAGTTGTTTCTCATTTTAGTTATTCAAGTTGTTTTAATTTTTTTTTCCAGACTACTCCTGAGGTAGACCTTTTTAAATACGAATATTAGTCATTTGGATGTCCTGTTTTTTAAAGTACCTTTTCAGATCATTTGATCATTTTTAAATTAAATTGTCTGTCTCTTTCTTATTTTTTTTTATCAGATCTATTTAACTTACATTTTATCTTTTCCTGTTCACTCGGCCTCTGTTCTTCATATCTTTTGTTCTGAGCCTTTGTTTTTGAGCAATTGCTTCATTTATGTTTTTTTAACCCATGGAGATATTTAGTGACAATTTGACCTTCTCCATTGTGATGTAAATATTTCTATTTGCAATTTTTTCCTTATTCCTTCAGTCATCTGTTGTTGTCATTGTTGTTGATTTCATTGGTTATATTTTGTGAAAGACCTGTTTTTGATCCTTTTTGTTTATTGCTCACATTTGAATAAGATTCATTTTTCCTGGATCAGCTGGAAGCAGGCAGTTCATGGAAAAGACTTTCAGGAATTCTTGTGAGACAGAGTTTTATATACATTATTACATATTTTCAGCCTTAACATCTTCCTAACAACCAAGATGGCCCCTATTTCCTCCTCACATTGTGAATGTCTCTTTTTAAAATTGCCTTATTAACAGACTATTTTCTACATAAATGCTTTATTATTTCAGACTCTGTATCATTGGAATTCTAGGAAGCTCTTGCTGCCAGGTCCGGCACCCAGTGCCTCCCATTCCAAACAAGAACTGTTAGTGATTTACTCAGAGCCATGACACATACTGAGGGAAGTGTTTTCATTTGGCTTTTTCTGAGTGCCGTCTTTTCATCTCTTTTATATTGTACAGTAATTGTTTTGTCAATTTGTGGTGTGAGTTTTCAGATTTATCTTAGTTTCACTAAAGATTAAGGCTGTCTTTCCAGGTCTTGCTGTCTCAGTTTTTAAGACTACAAAACCCAGAAAGAGAAAGTACCAACTTCACACCAACATTTTCAAACAAGAAGCCCATCAAAGGTTAAACAAGAGTCATGTGTTCAAGTTTTCATTTTAAGAGCATTCATAAAGAGGCACATTAAGAATGTAGTCAAAGTAATGAACCATTAAGAGTCTGTGTCAGTAATCCTGTCAATTGATAATAACTACTTATGGAGCAGGAGAGTGATGAAGAACACTATTTGGATTTAAGAATCAATATAAATTGAGAGACAGTATAATGTGGAAACTAAAGATTGGGAGAAAGGATATTCTCATGCTTCTAGAATATTTAAAGAATTGGGCTTTTTTTCCTTGTATGGTATTTAGATCAGAATGCAGAGCATATTTCCCTGTATAATGTCCTCTAAAATGTCAAACATATTTATTGATAAGAAGATGTCAATGCTAGCCAGGGTGTGAGTTATTTCAATAAAGACAACAATATGTCCTATTATCATGATGCTGAAAGTGATATTACTTCTCCAATAGAAAACCCTTCTGTGGACTATCTTCATTAAAATTCCTGAAAGATCATTAACTCTCCATCCATCTTTGATAAATTCCAACCTCTGACAGTCTAACTACTTTATATGATTGGCAAGTCAATTTCATCTCCATGTTGCACATACATTACATTTAAAACATAAAGCTTTATTCCATTCCATAAAGATGCATAGATTGATGACTGCATAGATATACTAACTGGGAATGGATCAAAGGGCTCTATGAATGAAAAGTGTGGACAATGGTAATTTTTAAATTTAGCATAATACCAATTTTCAGAAAGGTGTAATAACAGGAATAAGATATACACACATCCCTGAAACAACTAAAAATTATTAAGAATAAACAGACAAAATAAATAAAACAAATAGCTTTTAAAACACTTTTCAGGCAACATGAAACTGATTCTTGAAAGATGAGAAACAAACTAGTAGAGACCAACCATTGCCCCAGTTTACCACCTTGAGAAAGTTTCCCATCCATGGTAGAGGGGAATCCAAGTGAGCCCAGCAGACTCCCTGAGGTGAGGAGGTGGACCTGATGTTCTGGGATACCAAGGCTGCTGGAGTTTGTAGGATAGGGTCCTGGAAAGAGAGCTTCTCAGAAAGAACTAAGAAATCTTCAGAGAATCCCTGCCACCTATTCAACAGAGATCCTGTGAGGAAACTACCAGAGGCTAGGGGAGAATCATCAGAGAGGACGAGATCCAGGTTCCTACCCAAGACGGAGAAGAGTCTGCCACCACCCAGAATGGAAAAGCTCATAATTTACAGAGAACTGGGTAGAGTCCTCAGAAGGTACTTGCCGCGGTGGTAGGGAATAATTAGTCCTAGACTAAATGCTGCTTTAGTCCCATCTAACAAATCATAAAAACAAGACACAAAAGAATCAAACTGTTTCTGAGTAAGATAATTGTGTTCCAGTACAAAGCTTAAGAATATTTATAGAAATACAAAAATTTCCAGCACTCAGTGAGGTAAAATTCAGAATGACTTGCATCTATTCTGAGATTCTAAGACTACCAGGCATGCAAAGAAATAAGAAAACATCACTCATAATGAAGAGAAAAAACCAATCACACCTGAACTGGAACTGACAAAGATATCGGAAATAGCAGACGAGAACATTAAAACATTTATTATAACTGAATTCCAGATGTTCAAAAAGAAAAGTACAAGAAATATATGAAAATATCCAAATCAGACTTATAGAGATGAAACTAGAGATGAAAAGTATGATGACTGGGGTGAAAAATATGTTATATACATTTAATGGCAGATTAGATGTTACAGGAAAAAAAAAGATTAATGAATTCCAACAGATAGCAATAGAAATCCAAAAGGAAACAGAGAAATAAACTACCAAAAATACCTCAGTAAATTCTGGCCACTTCAAGTATTATTATTATATATAATATATAATATTATGTATTAATTATATGAATAACATATGATATTATTATATAAAATATTATATGTAACATAAGTATTTTTATATGGTTATGTATGTTATATAATATATATGATTATATATAATATATTAATATTATATACATGGAAGGGGAAAACAAAAAATTGAAGAAATAATAACTGATTTTTCCAAACATGATGAAAACTACTAAATCACAGACTCAAAAAGATCAATGAAAATTCCAAGCACAAGAAACATGAAGAAAACTGCACCAAAACATATTACAATTAAATTGATCAAAACCAGTGGTAAGAAAAAATCTTAAAAGAAGCCAGAACAAAAAGACACATTATACAGAGAACAAAGTTAAGAATGCAGTGGATTTCTTGTTAGAAACTGGTAAGAAGACTAATAGCTCTCTGTATTAGTCCCTTCTCATATTGCTATAAAGAACTACCTGAGACTGGGTAATTTATAAAGAAAAGAAATTGGCTCACCATTCAGCAGGCTATACAGAAAGCATGGCTGAGGAGGCCTCAGGAAACTTAAAATCATGGCAGAAGGTGAAGGGGAAGCAGGCATGCCTTACCTGGCTGGATCAGGAGGAAGAGAGAGAGTGGGGAGTTGCCACGTACTTTTAAACAACCAGATCTCGTGAGAACTCACTCACTGTCAGGAGAACAGCAAGAGGGAAGTCTGCCCTCACGATCCAATCACCTCCCACCAGGCCCCTCCTCCAACATTGGGATTACAATTGGACACGTGATTTGGGTGGCGAAACAAATCCAAACGACATCATTCTCCAAATGTTTTCATGCCTTTATTTTCTGAACCTATTAATATTACCTTATAGTTATAAGAGACCTTGCAGATGTCAGTAAGGTTAAAACCTTGTGATGAAGAGTATAGCCTGGCTTATCCAGGTGGGCCCAGTATAATCACAAGTCCTTAAAAGCGGCTTATCCAGGTGAGCACAATATAACCACAAGTCCTTAAAAGCAGACGATCTTTGCTGAGTGTAATCAGAGTGTGAAGCAAGAAGGACTTTACTTGCTATTACTGACTTTGAAGATGGGGAGAAGGAGGCCACAAACCAAGGAATGCTGTGCCTTCTAGAAGCTCAGAAAACAGCCATCAGTTTACAGCTGGCAATAAAACAGCAACATTGATCCTACTCTGAAAGAAGCTGAATTCTAAAATCAACCCAACTGGGCAGGAAACTCTCTACTGTAGCCTCCAGAAAGTAAACCAACCTGCTGATTTTAGCCCACTGAGACCCATATTAGACTTAACAACTCACAGAAGTGTGAAATAATGAATTTGTGTTGTTTAAAACCCTGAGTTTGCAATAATTTGTTATGGCAGCAATTAAGAACTGATGCAGAAACAATGCAAGTGAAAAGACAAGGGAGAATTACCTTTAAAGTAATAAAGAAGGGAAAATTTTCAATGTAGAATTCAGTACCCAATCAAAATTTCAGTTGCATTTTTGTTTAAGAAACTGAAAAATGTATTCAAAATGTATATGGAAATTAAAAATAATCCAGAGTGGGCAAAGCACTTTGAAAAGATGTAACAAAGATAACCCAAATACCTGATTTCAAGAATAATTATAAAACTACATTTGTCAAAACAACATGGCATAGACATACATGTAGAGAAATTGA
The DNA here is from genome assembly GCF_028858775.2 of Pan troglodytes. NCBI lineage: Eukaryota > Metazoa > Chordata > Mammalia > Primates > Hominidae > Pan > Pan troglodytes. The sequence continues at coordinate 40,291,505 of NC_086015.1, forward strand.
TCAATGACATAAAATAGAAAGTCCAGAAACAGATCCACACATACCCAGAACACTAATTTTTGACAAAGTTACAATGGCAATTTAGAAAAAAAAAAGATAATTTTGTTAATAAATGATGCTGGAACAATTGGACGTTCACATGCAAAAGAAAAAGAAAAGAAAGGAAAACAAAGCTCAGCACATACTTCACACCATACACAAAGGTTAACACAAAATACATGATAGACTTAAAATGTAAGAGCTAAAACTCTAACAATCTGGAAGAAAATGTTGGACAAAATCTTTGTGTCCTTAAGTTAAGCAAAGACTTCTTAGACATGACACCAAACAATCCATAAAAGAAAAAAACTGATTAATTGAACTTCATCAAAATTACAAACTTTTGTTGCTTTAATTATACTGCTAGGGGAAGAAAAGCCAACCTACAGAAGATTAGGGAAAAATATTTTCAAAACATACATCTAATTAAAAAGACTTGTATCCAGAAGATATAAAGTACTCTATAAATTAAATAATGAGAAAACAAACAACCCAATAAAGAGCTGAGAAAATATTAACAGACACCTTACCAAAGAAAACATGCAGATGGCCAACAGGCACAAGAAATAATTCACAACAGCGTAAAGTGTCATTAGGGGAGTGCAAATTAAAACCACGATAGTGATACAGCATATCAGCACATGCTATTAAAATAGCTAATTTTTTTTTAACTGACAGTACTAATTGCTGGTGAGAACACGGAGCATCAGGATGCTTGTTTCAAGCAGCACACTCAGTGGTAAAACACTGAAAATTTTCTACCTCAGATTGGGAACAAGGTAAATATGTGTTCACATTGTGACTTCTATTCAAAATGCTGGAAGCACCAGCATTGTATAACACAAGAAAAAAAGCATAAAAATTACAAAATAAGAGATAAACTATTATTATTCACAGACATAATAACCTACTAAAAGAGATAAAAAACTCTACAATCAATCTAATAATTGCTGGATAGAAGTTACTGTAAAAAAATAAAGTGTATTACTACTATACACCAATAACAAATTTTAAATTTTAAAACTGATACCATTTAAAATAGTCCCAAAACTATCAAATATAATTCAGTAAAAGATTTGAAAGAGCTCTACATTAAGACTATGAAACATTATTGAGAGAACTTACAGAAGACCAAAGTAAATGGAGTGATATGCTATATTTATGGATTGAAAGGCTCAGTATTACAAAATTTCAAATGTTCCCTAAATTGATCTAAAATGAAAATGCAATCCCAATCAAATTCTAAGCTTTTTTTGCACTAATTTTCACAGCTTCTAAAGTGGAAATGGAAATGCAAAACTCTAAATATATCCAATATTGACTATATCCAATAATATTAAAGAAAAATATATCATGACAAGCCATAGTAATTAGAACAGTATGATATTGACCCAAGGATAGAAAATTTGACAAATAGAACTAAAATCAAAATTACATAAGAGGGCCCAAAAATATATAGTCATCTGATTTATGTTAAAGATGACACTCTAATGCAATAGAGAATCTTTTATTACATCATACTCCACTCAGATAAAACTCAGATTGAATACAGGTAATCAATCAAAATGTGAAAGATCACAAGAAACTGAAAGGGCAACCCATAATGGGAGATTAAAAAAGAGAAAGGGAGTGAGAAAAGCACTTACCACATATGCATACACTAAACAATGTGTGTCCAAAATAAAGAATTCAAAAAGAAAAAGAAAGACAACCAAATATAAAAACAGGCAAACATTTAGGTGTTTCTCAAAAGAAAATATGCGCGTGACCAAGAACCACATTAAAAAGCTGCTGAATTTCATTAGTAATAAAGAAAATGCAAATTAAAATCACAAAAAATGTTGTTACACACACATACATATTACAATGGTTAAAATAAAAAATGATTGAGAATACCAAGTATTTGCAATGATGTTAAACATCTAGAATTCTCAGACACTGTTAGAGTATTAATTAATAAAACCATTTTGAAAAATTATTTGCCACTTATTTCTGAAACCTGAATAAATGCATATCTGTGACCAGAAATTCCATTCTTAGGTCTATTTCCAACATAAATGCCTAAAATGTATATTAGAAGACACATACAAGAATGTTGATAAAGGCATCATTCTTAATAACCCCAAACTAGAAACTACACAAATGGTAATCAACCATTAATAATTGCAATATATTCATATAATGAAACATTATAGAGCAATAAAAATGGAGGGTATACAACACATGTAACAATGTGAATAATTATCATAACAAAAGCTTGTGCAAAGAAACGTACACAAAAAAGTGTATGTGGCATGGTGCAATTTACAGAAAGTCCAAGAACAGCCAAAACTAATCTGTTCTGTTAAAAGTCAGGAAAGTAATTACTCTTAAGAAACATGGGGAATTGCCTGAAAGAAAAGACGTGTTTCGGGGTGCTGGCAATATGGTATTTCCTTATCTGGGTGCTGGATGCCTGAGCATGTTCATTTTGTAAAAAATTTACAAGCTTCATACTTAGGATACATAGTTACATTTTTCTGAACATATGTATGTGTTCAATAATTTTTTAAGTGGCGTAGATCCAATTCCTTTTTCAGTTTCAGATTCTTCTCTGTTCTATTGTGCTGAAGTTTTCATTCTTTCAAGCATAAGGCAACAGATTTTGTGTCTTTCATGCTATACAGACAAGTGGGTCATTTTTGCAAAAAGCAACATTTTCCCCATAATCTCTGTAACTAGGTGATCTCACATTCAGCAGGCAACGTAGAAAATCCTGTCACTCTAATCTGGACTTTTTTAAAGCTTTATGGATAGTTTATTTTCTTGTTTTGGCTCTGCAAGAGCTTGCTTGCCACACAGCTGTGCTAAATCAAAGAGAACGTGCTTTATCAGCTCTGTAAACACAGACAAAACCAACACAGTTGATGTCCAAGTGTCACAGAGGGTGTTGTAAGCAAGAAATTTAAATCTAAAAATATAAAATGATAAAGTGGTGCTGTACATGAAATTCTTCCTGTGGCTAATTAAGGGCAACGAAGAAAATGGTGTTGTTTTCAAACTTTTAACTAAGGCCACACATATTTTGGCTAACATCTTGGATTCAGGTTGTGGTGGTGAGAAAGGAAATGAGTTTTGAAGAGGCATTCTGGTCTTTTGCTGATTCTCAGATGCCCTCATTGCCTTTCCTCACCTGGTCTCCCAGGAGAACTACTGTGGTCACATCCACCTCACTGCCTCCACGGTCTCAAGTCTCATCTCCCTTCTATTCAAGATGGAGAGCACTGAGAAGATACAGCAGATAAAGCAAGATCAATGTTTATAATTACATAGGTAAATGCCTAAGGGCAGCAACTGAAATGCACCACTATTTGTGCTTTGGGGTTAACACGTATAATCATTTTAACTTTGTTTTTAAAGTTTAATTTCATTTTGATGCTGCTATCATTTTCTTAGACCTATGTAATTGAAATTTTAATTACATATTAGACAAAATATTATTTATGAATATGCTGTTTAAATTCCAACTGCTTAATCCTTTTACAATTATTTATAGAAAAAACATATTTAATCTTAGTACTTTGATATATTTTGCTACAGTTAGCATATGATTGTAAAGTCGCATTATGGTATACCCATATAACTTCTGGATTTTGAAATTAATTGGGTTTTTTGTTCTTTAGTTCATAAACCATTTTTATGAATGTTCTATTAACGATTAGAAAATTTGATCTTGTCAGTGGATAGCAGAATTTTGTGTTTGTATTATATGTGTGAATTTTTCTTTTTTAAAACATTAAATAAGCCTTATTGTCCTTTTTGACTTTCTATCACAGAGAATTGTGCTAGTGTCAATTATTGCAATGATGGTTTTGTTAATTTACCATTTTGATAGTAATAATTTTTGTTTTATAAGTTTATATATTATAATTATACATAGAGGTCTTTAATATTATCGTATATTTGATTATTTGAACTATATATGAAGGTGCAGGTTTGAAAATAAAATTCTAATTTGACTAAGGTTGAAAAGGCAAAATCTAATGATTAATGTATTTATATGGAAAATACCTAAAGAAAATCTTACTTAATTTTTGTCTTCCAAACTTTCATATAGAAGTTTTAGATATTTTATTTATTTATTTATTTATTTACTTATTTCGCTAGTCAAAAGTAAACTTTATCTAATGGCATAGGCTCAAAATATATATAGTGAAAATTAACAGCTCTACAGAAAAACCTAATAAATCTACCATCCAAATGGGAGATTTTAACATAAATTTCTCAATAAATAATAAATTAGGAAAATCAAATTTTAAAAACTTAAGTAGACAATTTGAATACCAATGTTAATAAGATTGGTGTTAATGTTAATCTTGATTAACATTAACATGTTAATAAGATTGATCAAATACACATATATAAAACTGAATATTGCCCACTGTTTTCATGCACACATGAATCATTTACAGTAAGTGGCTATGCTTTATACCACAAATGAACATCAACAAAAATTGTATACCGTTGGAATTGGTGTGTTCTATGATCATGAAACAATTAGGCTAGAAAATAATTTTTGTAAAGAGGAAAAATATACTTTTTAAAATTATAAAACATTTATAAATAAATAATCGTCTAAAGAAATCAATATAAGAATTAGAAAATGTTTAATTGCAAAATATAGTTCAAATACCACTTATCAAAACATGTGGAATAGACATAAAGCTTACATTAGAAAAAAAACTGTACAAATTAGAAACTGATTGGTATAGTTAGTGACCTAGTGAAGAAAAATATAGACCATTTCAATAAATAAAAGAAAATATAGACTATTTCAATAGATGCAGAATAAGCATTTCTAAAATTTAACATGCATGCATAATTTTTTAAATAATTAATCAGAATAAAATAAAGAAAACCATGTTATGGAGCTGAATTGTGTCCCTTCAAAATTCATCTTGAAGCCATAAGCCCCAGTGTCTCACAATATGACTGATTTGCAGAGGAAGAGATAATTAAATTAAAATGAAGCTGTTAGGGTGGATCCTAATCCAAACTGACTGGTGTCCTTATAAGATGCTATGGTTTAGATGTCATTGTCCCCACCAAAACTCGTGTTGAAATTTGATTGTCAATGTGACAGTGTTGGGAGGTGGAGCCTATTGGGAGGTGGTGGATCCCTCACAAATAGATTAATGCCCTCCTGTGAGACTAAGTGAGTTCTTGCTCTCAGGACATGATTAGTTACCAGACAGTGTTATAAAAGCAAGTTTGTTTGGCTTCCTAGATGCTCTGTTGCTTCATCTTATTCCATGTGATCTCTTTGCACACACACACCACCCCTTGCTTTTCCACCATGAGTTGAAGCCACATGCACCCCCTCCCCAGATTGGCTGCTTGATCTTGGACTTTCCAGCCATGAGAATCATGAACCAAAATACCTCTTTTTACAAATTACCAAGTCTCATATAGCCTATTACAGCAACACTAAACAGAATAAGACATAAGAATAAATTTGTACACAAAAGGAAACACCAAGGCTGTATACACCCAGAGAAAGATCATGTGAGAGGACACAGCAAGAAGGCAGCTGTCTGCAAGCCAAAGAGAAAGGCCTCCTTAGAAACAACCCTGCTGACACCTTGATCTCAGACTTCCAACCTCCAGATCTAAGAGAAAATAAATTTTTGTCATTCAAGCAACCTAGTCTGTGGTATTTTGTTACAGCAGTCCTATCAAACTAACACATTGTCCATTAAAAACATAGAACAAATACTTATTTTATGTTGAAATGTCAAAACATTTTCAGTAGGATGAGAAACAAAACAAAGATAGCTGCCATCATCTCTTTTACTCAATATTTTACTCAAAGTCTTAGTCAATGCCGTAAGAGGAAAAGGAACAGGTAATGATTGGAAGAAGAGACACAATGCTGACACTTGCAGATAATATGTGTTGTATATGTGAAAAATTCATATGTAAGATAAGTTGCTAGAATAAATAACAGATTTTGGCAAGATTGTTACCTATGAAAACAATATGCAAACTTTTTATCAGATTTCATATGTCATTAACAATTAGAAAATGTAATTTTAAAATGTTTACAAATATATAAAAATACAACGTACTTAGGGAAAATATCACTAAAGTTGTTTAAATAATTTTCAGAGAAGAGTGTAAAATCTTAATGAAAGTAATTAAAGAAGACCTAAATAAACACTCTTTTTTCTAAATAAGAAAAATCAAATTCATAAAGGTGTCAATTCTCCAAACTGACTAATGGAGCTGTTAAGATTCTTATCAAAATCTCAAAGCACCCCAACCCTCACCATGGGTGCTCAATAAGCCATTGTAAAATTTATAAGGAAGAAAGAAGAGCAAGAACAACCAAGACATTCTGCAAAAGAACAAGATGGAAGACCTTTCCTATTCGACATCCAGATGAGTTTTAAAGCTATAATGATTAAAATAATGTGCTAAAAGTACAAGGATAGACAAATAAAATAGAATGACAGAAAACAACAAAAGGGAATTGAGAGAACAGACACAGAATCTCATATATGTGGAAGTTTCACTTGTTGATATAGGCATTTCTGATCAGTGGAAAAAATGATCGATTGCTTACTAATGGTCCTTTAATGATTACATATTTACATAAAAATTAGGAAATGAATTATAGTCTCATAACTTAAGAAACAAACACAAATGGGTTAAATAGATTAATATTAAAGGAAAATGTGTGAAATCTATATAGGTCTCAGGGTAGAAATGGATTTAAAATATTAAAAGGAGCAAATGAAAATGGAAAATAATGATACAGTCAACTACATTAAAAATAAGAATTCTGGAGGACATTATGTTAAATGAAGTAAGCCAGGAATAGAATGTTAAACACCACATGTTCTCACTCATATGTGGAAGCTAAAAAAAGTTGGTCTGGTAGAAGTAAAAAGTGTAACAGAGGACAATAGAGGCTGGGAAGGGTATAGAGAAAGGAGCAATAGGAAGAGGTTTGTTACAAGATACAAAATTACAGCTAATGGGAAGAATGAGTTCCCTTGTTCTATAGCACTATCAGATGACTATAGTTAACAATAATACAGTTTCAAAAAGCTAGAAAGAGGACATTCAACATTCCCAGCACAAAGAAATGATAACTGTTTGAGATAATGGATATGCTAATTACCCTTATGTGATCGCTATACATTATATGTATCGCAACATCACTATGTACTCCGTGAACATGTAAAAGTATTATTTTTCAATTAAAAAATAAAATTGAAAAGGAAAAATATGAATTCTATATAATTTAAAATGTCAACTAAAACCTAAAAACTAAAACCTGAAAAATCATAATTCTAATCGGATTAGAAAAAATATTGTAAGAAGAAATCTAACAACTTAATAGGAAAACTGTGCAAAACATGAAAACCGGTACTTCTCATATGAGTAAATCCAAGTGGCCAATAAATAGATGGTTAAACAAACAAAAAGGTTTAACCTCATTAGTTCTCAAAGAAATGTAAATTAAAACCACAATGAGATACCATGTTACTCTATCTCACAGGAAAAATTCAAAGCAGCATGATAGTAAATGGTGAGAATACGGAGCAAAGGTAATGTTCATTTACTGCAGAAAAAGTGCAAATTGTACACCAGTTTCACAAAAACTATTGACATCACCCTACTTACATAAATATATACTACAACACAATTACAGTACTAGCTATACATATATATATATATACACACATATATATGTCACTAAAATTATTTAAACCATGCATTGCAAGACACCTACAAGAATATTCAAAGAAGTAAAAAAGTAAGAAATCACCCAAATATCCATCAAGGGCAAAATAAATTAGCAAATGTGGTATACATAAAAATGAATGAACTACAGCTGCACACATCAATACAGATGAAACTTATAGTAAATAACTTCATATCACAGAAGAATATATTCAGTGTCATTTCATGTATATAAAGTACAAAAACAGAAAAAACCTGGGCAATACTTAGCTTAAGGATACAAATATATATGATAAAAAACCTAAAGTAAACAAAAGAATAATTAAAACAAAATTTAACAAATTGTTAACCTGAAAGTGAGGGAGGAGGATAAAGTTCAGATGGGACATTAAGTTTCTAAAGCCTAATAATATTCTTTTTTTTTTTTGGGCAGTGAGTGCATAGATGTTTATCTTATTATTATCAAGAAAATTTACCACAATAGGAATTGTGAAAAAAAAATACAAGGCTACCTACATTTAGGAGGCACAGAGAATTTAATAATTTAAATACACTCAACCCTTAAAGGAAAAGACAAAGGAAACAATTAAAACTTTTCCAGAGTGTAAAGAAGGACAGAACATCTCCAAAATATTTCTACCAGCTTCATATGAATACTAACCTGTAAAAGATAACATAAAACATAATAATGTAGAAACACAACCAAACTTATAAATATTGGTACAGAAATATTCATTAAAATATTAGCAAACAGAATCCAATAACATTTTACTCCAATAGCAATTTTCTCCCTATAATGAAAAGCTGGCTAAATATTAGGTACTCTATTAATCTGTGTCATCAGATTAGTAAGTCAAATGAGAAAAATATGATTATATTCAGAAGTGATGAAAAGTCATTCAATAAAAATTAATTAGAATAAAAATGAAAATTGACAAAAATTGTGAATAAGTATATATTTCCTTAATGAAAGAAGTGAAAAAATTAAAAGCCTAATGTTGAAATAGTTACATTATTCTCATAAGAAACAGGACTGGTTTGTCCAGCTTCACCATACTTAACATAATTCTAGATCAGTTTTTCCATTTTTTTTTATTATGGCATACCCTCTTGCAAGGATCCCTTATAGATGTTTGTTTTCCCTAATCATCCCTCATTTAACTGCCTTTAAATAAACTCTTTCTTTTAGAACAATTTTAGATTTACAGGAAAGTTGTGAACATAATAAAGTTTCTATATACTCCATACACAGTTTCCTCTATTATTAACATTTGACACTAGTATGGTACACTTTTCACAATTATTAACCAATCCCGAAGCATTACTATTAACTAAAGGTCACATTTTATTCAGATTTCCTTATTTTTCACCAGTATCTTTTTTCTATTCCAGATTCCTATCCTGCATATACCATTTTACATTTAATTGACATGTTTACTTAGGCTCCTCATGGCTGTGACAGTTTCTCAGGCTTTTTTTTTTTTTTTTTTTTTTTTGAGACGGAGTAGTCTCGCTCTATCTCCCAGGCTGCAGTGCAGTGGCACAGTCTTGGCTCACTGCAACCTCCGGCTCCCGGGTTCCAGTGATTCTCCTGCCTAAGCCTCCTGAGTAGCTGGGATTACAGGTGCGTGCCACCACACCCGGCTAATTTTTATATTTTTAGTAGAGACAGGTTTCACCATGTTGGCCAGGCTGTTCTCGAACTCCTGACCTCGTGATCTGCCCGCCTTGGCCTCCCAAAGTGCTGGGATTACAGGCGTGAACCATCGCGTTTGGCCAGGCTTTCCTTTTTTTGGTGACATTGACAGTTTTGAGGTCAAGTGTATTGTAGGATGATCCTCTTTTGTAATTTATCTTATGTTTTTCTCATAATTAGACTGAGTTTATGAGTTTTGAGGAGGAAGATCAAAGAATGCCATTCTTGTTCTATCATATTAGGAGTACATACTATCAGTATGCCTTATTTATTAAAGTTGACCTTGATCACTTGGCTGTCGTAGTGTTTGTCAGGTTTCTCCACTGTAAAATTGCCCTTTGTTTTTTTCCTTTCCACACTATGCTCTTTGTAGGGTAGATACTGTGTGCATTACAAATATAAAAAGTAGGAAATTCTGTTCCACTTTCATGGTGGCAGAGTGTCTATCTACATAATTTATTTGGAATTCTTTTTCACAACGGGTTTATGTATTAACCCCCACTGATTTATTTATTCAGTTATTGATTTATATCAATATATATTCATGTATATTTGTTTAATACTTTGGTAAGAAATCAAATGCTACTTTATTTTATTGCTCAAATTGTTCCAGCTTTGGTTATTGGGAGCTCTTTCAGTTGGCACTTGTGTCCCTCTGACATTTGCTCATCATGTGGATTTTGTGGGGTGTATTAATGTTTTTGAATACATCTTTACTTTCTTGGCACTACAAGGTGCTCCAGGCTTATGTACATTTTCTGCTCCAGCTCTAGAGGTAGCCATTTCTCTAGGCAACGCTGGGTCCTTCTACTGAAGGATAGTATTAGAAACCAAGGTCTTGGTGCTAGGTGCCACATTTAATTTTAATACCACAGATATACTGTATATGTGGTGCATTTATATCCATTCTGTATACATTAAAAAGTGTAAGATTTGTTTTGCACCCCTCCATCAAGAACCATTTTTCACCCCCTTGGGGTTGGTAGCCCACTGCTGAGAATGCATGCCCTAGACATTTTAATCAATGCGATTAAGGAATATCAAATAAGATGTATAAATGTTGAGGGGAAAGACAAAATTACAACCTGAAGATTATAATCATTATGCCTAGAAAAAACAAGGAGAATCAAATAAAAAGCTCTTAGACATGCATATGAAAAGTCTATAAGTCATGAAACTCACATACAAAGTATATTTTTATAAGCAGATAAAACAACATGTTACACAATATAATAAAAGAAACTAAAGTTTCTATTTGCAATAACAATTTTAAAACATACGTTGCTTAGAAATAATCATGACAAGCCATGAATATAACTTACTGTATGATTCAATTTAAGTAGAATATGCAAACTATTCTGCAGTGGCTGAAAGCAGATCTTGAGAATATTTCTTGAGAATGGAGGAGGGACAGAAGGGAAGGGACTCAAGTGTAATTTTGGGGTGATAGATATATTCATTATCTTGATTGATGCTTTCACAGTTATATACATCTGCTAAACTTGCCAAATTGTACACTTTATTGTATGTCAATTATACCTTGATGATAAACTACTGCTATGGTCACCTTTATGTGTCAACTTGGCTAGATTATTGCTTCTAGTTATTCAATCAAACACTAATCTAGGTTTTAGTTGGAAGACCATCCAATATAATATGAGGGGGCTTGATTCATTCAGTTGAAAAGCCCTAAGAGCAGAACTGAGGCTTCCCTGATAGAAGAGGAAATTTCATCCGTGGCAGCGGCTTTCGCTCCTGCCCAGAAATTCCAGCCTGACAGCCAGCCCCCTCAATCATGTAAGCCAACCTCTTACAATAACTCTCTTAATAGGTACACATCTTATTGGGCTTTTTTCTCTCGTTGAACCCTAACTGATCCAAACTTGATTAAACATACACACACAAAACTAATGTTCAGCCAATAGACAGATATGCGACTCAGATTCAGAAACAGTTACCACTGAACACCCATCCCACCCCTTTCTTCTGGGCCTTCCTGATGCTTCCTGATCCTCACAGGTGCACAGCCTCAAAGAACAGAATGGAGGGACAGCAAAAGTGCTGGCACAAGGCTGGGGTCAGCCTGGACTAGATTGATGTAATACTTTTAGGATAACTTTTATTAACTATATGATACTGGCACAAGTACAGAGAAGTGGGTAGGTGGAGCAGAGGAGTCTGAAATGACTATGGATTTATTATGCAAGAAAGTACATTTAAAATAAGTAGTGAAAAATAGTAGTAGAAACATAGGTATTGAAAGATAGGCTGGTACAATGGGTTAACCATTTGCCCCTCCCCAAAATAAGAATAAAAAAAAATTAGACCCCTTCCTCATTTTTGCACCAAAATAAATTTCGGTTAAAACCACCATTCAAAGAAGGAAGAAAAGAACTATAGCAATACTAGAATTTTTAAATAAGCATTTTTTTCCAAAAAATAGGAATGGGAAAGCCCTATCAAAACCTAACACAAAATCCAGAAGTCACATCTGAATGCCATTTTATTATGTAAAAGCAAAAATCTTTGTCAGGATAAGAAAAAATACTTAAAGTGAAAAGACAAACAACAAACTCAGAGAAAGATATGCCACTTTTATAATAGACAAAGTTAACCTGCGTTAATTATTAGGAACTCTTATAAATCAACAAGAAAAGGAAAGCTATTCATTAGAAACATGAACAGGTGGCCTAAACAGCAAATTTGCAATGAAAAAGAAATACAATGGCTTCTGAACATACTAAAAGATATTTAGCTTGTAATTGTAAATGTTTGTCTAGCATGGAGGAAGAGAAACGAAGTGGAATAGGGCAACTTTACTACCAGGCTGCAGTTGGACAGAGCTTGTGTTCTGATTATGGCCACAACTCCCATTGCAGGCCTATCCTCTATCTATAGTTCTTTCTAGGTTCCATAATTATTGCCTTTTCTTGCCCGCTTTGGGCTTCCCACTTTTAATAACCATCTAGTATTGTTTCCTCTTAACTCTAGGCTGCATGTATTCTCTTCAGCCCCCTTTTTGAATAAGCATGTTTCCTGCTAGATCACAAATGGATACTTCTCCAGCACTACTCAACAGAAATATATTATGAGCAACAAAAACAAGTCATATATGTTATTTCAAATTTTCTATTACCCATCTTTAAAAAGTAAAACAGAAATAGGTGAAATTAATTTTAATAGCATACTTTAACCCAATATATCTAAAATATTGGATATATTCAGCATATAGTCAGTATTAACATTACTGAGATATTTTACTTTTTTTATTAAATCCAGTTTGTAACTTACATATAGCATTGCTCAATTCAGACTCACCATATTTCAAGTGTTCTATAGCTACGTGCTGCTAGTGGCTGCAATATTGGATAGAATAGATCCAGATTTTCAAGTGTATTGGGATAAAGCTAAGCGTATGATTAACTATTTTTTTAAAAATATCCTCCATAACTATGGCTATGTCCCTTTTGCTTTTTTAACATTGGGCATATTATTCTTTTCTTGTTTTCAATTTAGTTCTGTCTATATTTAGTTTCAATTTTTGGTTGTTGTGTCTTGTATAATTGGTATCAATTTTTTAAAATTTCTTAATTAGACTACTGAAGTTTTAAGTCTTTCCAAAAGAATATATTTAGGCTCTATTGATCTATTCTGTGCGGTTTTTTCTGCGTGTGTGTGTTTCATTAATTTGGTGCCTGTATATTTGTTAACGTCTTCCTTGTGTTCTTTTTTGATTTGCTTTTTGTTCTTTATCAGGTTCTTGGGTAAGAACAAAAAGAAAGTTCCACTTTGGTAACTTTCTAAAGCATGCTTAGTATTCTGAACACGGCTTCTGCACATTCGCTATTGGGCCCTTGGTAGGCCCTTTTAATCTGAAAAACTGAGTCTTCCTTGAATTTAGCAATATCTTCTCCTCCTATTGCTGCTCCTGTCTCTCCTCCTCTCCCTTTTTTGTCTTCCTTCTTTTCCTCTGTCTCTTCCCCTTTCGTCTTCATGCTTTTTATTTCCATCCCTCAGTTGCTGCTCTCTCCTCCCATATATCTTTTTTTCATGGACACTAGAGCTTCTGGATTTGTCTCCAAGTGTTTAATATTTATCTCTTATATTCTGTGCTTTTGTTGTCTTGCTCTATATTCTCAGATAGTATTTCTTAAACTTGAGTATTAAGTATTCGCCTTTTAAGGTTAAAAAGAAACTCGAGTATTAAGTATTCGCCCTTAAGATAATAATACTCATGGAACACCATAAGCATATCCCAACCCTGTTTAAAAGCAATCTGCTTTTAGGTCAATAAATCAGTTTTCCATCTTATCCATTTAGGCTTTTGAGTGAATTGGGTTTGTTTGTTTGACTTTAATGCCTGTGGTCATTAATCATTTTCATAGTAGCCTACTTTGACTTGACAGGTGGAGACTGTATCTTCTTAAGATACTCTGAAGATTCCATTTGGAATGTTTTTTAGGTTTGTTAACGAGTGGCCTCACAAGTTTTTCATGTTGAGGAATTTTTTTAAAACTTTAAAAATAAAGGTTGAATATAAAACAAGGTGATACAGGAGGAGCTTTAAGAAAAATTGAAAAGAAAAATAGTCCCCAGTGCCCTCCAAGTGATTTTTGTCTTATTCTCTAGTACCTTACCTGAAGCCTTGTATTTTCTGCCACTCAGTATAAAAATGAGTCCTAAATAATATAAAATACAGGTAAAAATGAAAGAGAGAACAAATATCACAAAATAATAACAAGAAGATAGGAAATTAAGAAGAAACAATACAATAAGCTTAAAATAAAATAGAAATTAAAATAAATTAGAAGATAATTTAAAAACAAAAATGTGTAATCTTGATATTAAAAAAATAAACTTAGAAAAAGAGATTAAAAGTTAATCAAGTAAAAACATATAATATGAAAGTAAACTCAATAAGAGATCAAAAGTGGTACCAGAATATTAGTTAAGAAATATAGAATTAAAAATTAAAATTTTTGAAATAAGGGGAAATTTTAAATTTTAAAAATTAACATTAAAATGTAGGTATGTCAGGTATCCCCAAGACCACCCTCAGGCTAGATAATTCACCACAAAGACTCATAGAACTCAAAGAAGCTATTGTACTCACAGTTGTGATTTTTTTTATATACTTTAAGTTCTGAGGTACATGTGCAGAACATGCAGATTTGTTACATAAGTATACACGTGACATGGTGGTTTGCTGCACCTGTCAACCCATCATCTACATTAGGTATTTCTCCTAATGCTATCCCTCTCCTATCTCCCCAACCCCCTGACAGGCCCTGGTGTGTGATGTTCCCCTCCCTGTGTCCATGTGTTCTCGTTGTTCAACTCCCACTTATGAGTGAGGTGGTGTTTGCTTTTCTTTTCTTGTGTGAGTTTGCTGAGAATAATGGTTTCTAGCTTCATCCATGTCCCTGCAAAGAACATGAACTCATCCTTTTTTATGGCTGCATAGTATTCCATGGTGTATATGTGCCACATTTTCTTTATCCAGTCTATCATTGATGGGAATTTGGGTTGGTTCCAAGTTTTTGCTATTGTGAACAGTGCCGCAATAAACATACGTGTGCATGTGTCTTTATACTAGAATGATTTATAATCCTTTGGGTATATACCCAGTAATGGGATTGCTGGGTCAAATGGTATTTGGGGTTCTAGATCCCTGAGGAATCACCACATTGTGATTTTTTATAGTGAAAGGAAATGGATCAAAATCAGCAAAAGGAAAAAGTACATGAGGTGAAGTCCAGAAGAGACTAAGCAGCAGCTGTCAGTTGCCTTCTCCCAGTGGAGTCATATGAATGTGCTTAATTTTCCCAGAAAGGATGTATAACAATACATGCAAAGGTTTGCCAAGCAGGGAAACTCACCCAAGCCTTGAGTCTAGGGTTTTCATTGGAGCTCATCATGCAGCAGCTGCCTGACTAACTTCAGCTACTCAGTGATAGCAAGATCTCAGGCATACAAAAACAGGCATTCACTATAAATTATATTGTTAACACTGGATCACATGGCACAAGATCTCAGACATACAATACTATTTTCTTATCAAGTAGACTAATCCAAGGGCTCAGAATGCATTCCCTTAGTAACCAGCCAGGTGCTAATTCTGAAAACAGGCCTTCCTGGGGAATGTCCAGGGTTTGAGCAACCCGGACCTGCTGAGTCAACTCTTTCTTTCTTGGTAGAATAGAAAAGAAAAGAAAAAAAATACAAGGAAATGGAAATGAAGCAAAAAGACTAAAAATCTAAGAACAGAAAGAAGGATTAAATAATAAATCCAAAAAAATCAACAGATGTTACTGTAATTGAAACTATTACATCAATGCCAATATTCTGAATTGGAGAAAATAATACAAGGAAACAAAAGAAGAGAAAGAAATGAGAAATGTTAGCTGTAGGAAATAGAAACAGAAGGTTTGTGTTGGAGGAGAAGGACTCAGTGACACTCTGAATCCTTGTCTTTGCCTCTCTCCAGCTACACATGCCTAGCAATGCCCTTAGTCCTTCTAGAACCTATCAAGAAGGATCCTACCTGGTCCAAAAAACCATCATCTTCCAGAAGCTTCAGCCAGCAATTAGCCCTGTGCTTTTATATGCTCAGATGCCCATTTTCAACTAGGAAGGTGCTGGCTTCTGTCATGCTTGTAAATTATGTAGCACATCCATTCAGGCATCTTGAATCAAAAGCATACAGTTTGCTGTTTCATTAATTACCTTGGTTGTCTTAGACATTTTCTTATTGTGTATCACCTATTCTGTGAGTCCAGTCTCTTTCCAAGCCCATGTATCTACATATTGCAGGAACATAGAGACTGTCCACTCAGGGCAACAAAAGGCCTAATGAACAACTTTTCACTGCAGATAGGAAATGTCTAAAAGTTTCCATGCTAATCTTCAAGAACTGGGCAAATGAAAAAGAGAGAAAGAGTGGCACAGGCTTTTGAGAGCATGTTATGCTCCACTGCAAAGTGAAAAATACATTTGCTGAAAGCAAACTGCCACCACTTAGTTAAAGCTATCAAGCCTCTGAGCCTAATTAGAGGGAAAAAAAATCAATAGTGATTCACTTTCTTGTTGGACAAATTGATTTTCCTGATAAAGTTCACAATATTCTTAGAGTTTGTCTTAATCATTTTCTTGCAAAATGGCATAGTTCCAAAACTCCCAAATCGCATAGTTAAACTGAGATAAGTGGTTTAGCAATGCAGGGACTTACAAATCAATCTCATCGAAGACAACAATGCATCCCTCAGACAGGTGAGCAAAAATACCAGCCATTAATCCAGCTATCGCCAAATAGTCAGATGTTTATTTTATCTCTTTGTAAGATCTGGGTAAGGATCAGGATCTTCCAGTTTTCATTCAGACCTTAATTTCAAAATGGATATTTGGTTTCATTTTTCTTGTTTCCATAAATAGAACTGTGCCCTTGGGTTTAGAAAACCCAAGTCTGCATTTCAGCTCTCTTTCCTGCTGACTGCATGACCTTGAGAAAATCCTTTCACTTCTCTGAATTGTTTCTTCATCTTTGAAAAGAGTTGGATTTTCCAGTGTGTGTGCTTGATAAATACACGGCTATAAAGCAATAATATGTAATTCAGCAATTTCGTATGGCAGACCCTAGTCCAAGTGCATCAACTCATTTAACTCTCACATCCACCCAGTGAAAAAGATATCATTATTATTCTAGTTTATAGATGAGGACACAGGGCTTAGAGAGTTTTGAGATCTTTGCCCAATCTTAAATCTTATCCAGGGCTATGTGAAACACAAGCTCTCGATCACTGTATTCCTAGAATTGTCTCTTAAGCTGCCTTCTAGTTCTAAACAACAATAGCTTCAATGTTGATGTGACTCATCCTTTGACTATAATTAGCTGTTATTTCCTTGAGGAACACCTCTAACATCCCCTGTCCTTCCTACCCAAATGTTTTATCTAGCTAGAAAATGAAGGCTATCAATATGTTAAGTCAATTACAAGGTTTTTAGAGTTTTCTTTTCCTGAGTAAAGAACTGGAAGGTCTTTCCTCGGTCAAACAATAGTAGTCATAATTAGTATTAACAGAAGGTTGATTAACATGATTAACAGAGGTTTCACGTGATAGTTGATTTTGTATGTCAACTTAAGTAGGCTAAGGGATGCCCACATAGGTGGTAAAAAATTATTTCTGTGTGCTTCTGTGAGGGTGTTTCCAGAAGAAATGAGCATCGGTAGATTGAGTAAAGAAGTTCTTCCCTCACCAACGTCAGCAGGTATCATCCAATCCACTGAAGGCCTGAATAGAACAAAAAGGTGGAGGAGCATAAATTTACTCTCTCTCTTCTTGAGCTGGAACATCTGTCTTTTTACCCTTGAGCATCAGTGTCCTGGTTTTCAGACCTTCTGCCTCCAGGACTTACACCAGTGCACCCTAATCTATCTTATTGTTGCTGTTTCTCTTTAGAACCCTGACTAATACAGTTGTTGTTTCCAGATGGATCAAATAAATGGCATGGGTACTACTGCCAGTCCTCTGCACCATAACCCATGACCAATCACGACACTGTCTGCTGCTGAGACCTGATATCACCTTGAAGACCTTTAATAGCTCATGCTCTAAGAAGCTGCTATCAGTTGCCTAGAATAGGCAAAAGAGAATAAGCTCATTTACCATTCCAGTGAGTTCAGTGGCACAATAGGCAGCAAGGCAGAACAAAGAGAGGGCCAAAGAAGGACCTACTAAGCCAAATGGGGAGTAAGGCAGCTGCATTACTGCAAAGGAGAGAGGATAATATCAAGATTATGTCTGAAGTGGCAAGGGCATAGAATGCAGCAGAGACTTCCTCTGGTCCATTACTACATAATCAGTACCCAGGACAGTGCCTGGCACATGGTAATGCCTCAATGAACATTTGTAACATGAACATCTACTTATTCCAATGAATGGCAATGGGACACAATTCTAAGCAGAGAAAGGAAACTGCCAATTCCAATTGAGATTGCTTTAAGAGCTCTGTAATAGTCAGGGTTCTCTAGAGAAACAGAACAAATAGGATAGATAGATATATAAAGGGAAGTTTATTAAGGACTATTAACTCACATGATAACAAGATCCCACAAAAGGCTGTCTGCAAGCTGAGGAGCAATGAAGGCAGTCTGAGTCTCGAAGCTGAAGTCTGATGTTCTAGGGCAGGAAGCATCCAGCATGGGAAAAAGATGCAGGCTGGGAGGCTAAGCCAGTCTAGTCTTTTCACTTCTGTTTTTGTATTCTGACCACGCTGGCAACTGATTAAATGGTGTTCACCCAGATTAAGGGTGGGTCTGTCTTTCCCAGCCCACTGATTCAAATGTTAATCTCCTCTTGGCAACACCCTCACAGACTCGCCAGGATCAATACTTTTCATCCTTCAATCCAATCAAGTTGACACTCAGTATTAACCATCACAAGCTCCTATAAATTCTGACTTCTAGAACTTAGATTCTGCTAGAACTTTGAGTCCAGCCAAAACTTTGAGTCAACATTGAACAGCACTTTGTGAAGACTGGAGCCATGGTGGATGCATATTTATGGATGGCTGGGAAGGAATGAAGGCAGAGGAAATGGCAGTCACTGGAAATCAAGTATTGCTCAAGTCCTAATAATACACAATTAAAAACACTGCCCTAAAAGTAATTAAACTATTATTTGGTGGGTAGAATTTTGCCTTAAATCACTCTGTCCTCAGATGGGATTTTAAGTATCTTTCTTGAAAATAAATGTTATTATTTTGGAATGCCGTAACAGGAGAGTTCATGTCCTTTGTGGTTCCCTTCATAGATCAGAAGTTTATTACAAGTTCCTGTGTGGAGCAATACTTCCTAAAGCCTATTTTATGGAACTGTGGCCTAGAAAATACTCTATGTGGAAAAAGAAAGGATTCTGAGGCCAAATAAATTGGGAAACACTGCAGTCAGTATTATTTTGTCAATCTACATATTACATTAGCTCATGAAAGGTTTTCAGGAGTCTTGGGGTAAAGACAATGGTTTACCCGAGCATTGTTCAGATAGTTTGGTCATGGAACTTTCTTTTTCATATAACACCTAGCAACATCCCAAAGTGTAAAGGAAAGAATACTAGACTAAGAATCAGATAATATTTGAGTTTCAGTCCTAAACATAAGTTACTAAATGGGTCACTGGCAAAACATTTAAATTTTATAAGCCTCAATTTTCACTGTTAAATTAGTGAAATGCCTCCCTTAGCAAAGCTTTGTGTGAATTAAATAAGAAACTTTATGGGAAAGATTTTGTAAATAATGAAACATTACCTAAATGTTAGTTGTCAATATCATTAATTCAGTCAGTTCTTTGAACATGAAATGTGAGAAATGGTTTCCCAACTATAGGCCACACTTGTCATTTTTTTCCACTACCAATTAGCTCACTCCAAAGCACTATCCAAACAGCAAAATAATGGAAACCCATTAAAGGCTTTTTCCATTATGTTGACATGACACAAACCACTACTCAATCTTGATATTTTAAGGAATTGGCCAAAAATCTAATTCTATAAATCCCATAAGTGCTATTTGAGACTAAAATTTGAGTTAAACATGTCCATAAGCCTTCTATTGTTTCAACAAATAGATATACATATGTACCTGCATGTGGTACATGGTGTTCTATCACTTCAGTATGTCTCATTTTTTACTCTTAATTTGTCTGAGACAAATTACTTGTTTTTTTCCTACTGTTTCTGTTTATATATGTATATATATCTACATGTGTGTATACATGTATATATATATGTGTGTATATGTATATGTACACACATATATACATGTGTGTGTACATGTATATGTACACACATATATACATGTGTGTGTACATGTATATGCACACACACATATATACATGTGTGTGTACATGTATATGTACACACACATATATACATGTGTGTGTACATGTATATGTACACACACATATATACATGTGTGTGTACATGTATATGTACACGCATATATACATGTGTGTGTACATGTATATGTACACGCATATATACATGTGTGTGTACATGTATATGTACACACGCATATATACATATGTGTGTACATGTATATGTACACACGCATATATACATATGTGTGTATATGTATATGTACACACGCATATATACATATGTGTGTGTATATGTATATGTACACACGCATATATACATATGTGTGTGTATATGTATATGTACACACGCATATATACATATGTGTGTGTATATGTATATGTACACACGCATATATACATATGTGTGTGTATATGTATATGTACACACGCATATATACATATGTGTGTGTATATGTATATGTACACACGCATATATACATATGTGTGTGTATATGTATATGTACACACGCATATATACATATGTGTGTGTATATGTATATGTACATACGCATATATACATATATATGTGTGTGTATATGTATATGTACATACACATATATACATATATATGTGTGTGTATATGTATATGTACATACACATATATACATATATATGTGTGTGTATATGTATATGTACATACACATATATACATATATATGTGTGTATATGTATGTGTACATAACACATATATATGTGTATATATACACATATACATATATACATGTACATATATACATATATATGTGTATATATACACATATACATATATACATGTACATATATACATATATGTGTATATATACACATATACATATATACAAATATACACGTACATATATACACATGCGCACATATATATACACGTATACACACACACACACACATATATATATAAACTATAAAACATGGCAACAGTAGGGACAAAAACAAGTAATTTGTCTCCTCAGACAAATTAGGAGTAAAAACTGAGATAAATATATAAATCAGCATGAAAAAAATCTCTCTCTAGCTTCAAGGAGTTTAATGTTCAAAGTAACACCAAAAGTTATCATGTGTGTTTGTGTGTGTGTGTGTGTGTGTGTGTATCAGGAAACTGTGGCAGGTGCGCCAACTCTTGTTCTTCTGTTTTTGTATGGCCTGCAAGATAAGAATAGTTTTTACACTTTTTAATGGTTGCAGGGGTAGGAGTAGGAGAAATAATTTATGACAAGTGAAAATTATATGAAATTCAAATGTTAGTGTCCTTAAGTTTCATTGGAACATTGCCACACCTATTTGTTTACATATTGTCTATGGCTGCTTTCACATTGTAGCAATAGAGTTGGGTAGCCGCAACAGAGACTGTATGGCTTTCAAAGTCCAAAATACTCACTACCTGACCCTTTACCAAAAAAAGTTTGTCAACCTCTGCCTTATGCTCATATTTTTTAGACAAGTGTATTGTATGAGAAAATATAGTTACTCCACTCCACAGCAGACATCTGGGGACAGATTTTTGAGAGTAAGCTTAGTTCTCCTTTTAATTTTTCTTATACTAGAAAGCAATGTGTTTAGTAGAAATCTTAGGACTTTGGGCCTGGAAGTGAATCTTACCTCTAGTTGTATTAGCTGTCTTTGGATAAACCATTTGAACATTCTCATTCTCATCTTCCTTATCTGACTCATATGATGTTAGACTAATATAATAATCAGATTCATATGATTTTAGCCCAGTGCCTATGTCAAAGCAGTCTTCTGATAAATATCAGTTTCCTTCCTCAGCATCCCAGCAAAGAGCACAGGGAATGCATTACAAATGGACTCCAGCAATTCATTTTGCAGTCTGCAACCACCAAACAATTGAAAAGTAAAGTGCAGACAAGCCCCCAGCCTGCTTCCTGCAGCTGACTGACAGCACTTCTCAGGTCTGGCTGACTGGAAAATAACACATTTCCGACAGATCATTTGGTTTAGCCTTTTCTTCTTGTAAACAATTATCTACCAGTGTGTGCTTCTCATTGAAAATGTGCTTAAATGCTAGACCTCCAGCCAGCACCCTCCAACATGCCTGCTCTAAGAACCCTGGAGAACATTGGCACAGCATCTCTATCCATGGGGAAGAAGGCAAAGGCTGGGCACACCTGGAGAATTTGCCTCCTATCTAACTGCTTAAACAACTACAATGATGAGATTACCACACTGCCCCTCCCCGCACCTTGCACAGTGCTGTAAATGCAATGAACCCAAGCCAGCAGGCTTTTCCTGGTCACTCAGCTCAACTATTCTTATGCCCTCACCAGTTGCATGATTCATGGTTGTATCACTGCAGGTTCAGAAACCTATGAGAGGCAGATGCTGTGGTGCTCACCCAGATCCTCTTTGTCAGCCTGATCCACACATCCCCCAACTTCTGCCAGTGATGGCAGCTGCTATGGGGCACAGGTGTATCTGTTTAGAACTGCCTTTGGCCAACCAAAACTTTGTGTGTCCTACTCTCCTCACTCAGGAGCAGCCAGAGCCAATGAATGCATGCGTGACAGGTGTACAAATGCTTGCCACCACCTTGCCTCAAGACAAGACAACTCCATATTGCCCTTTGAGCTAGAGATCCTTCTTCTGTTGCCCCCAGGAGGTGAGACCAAGGCTAGATTTATCCTGACACTACATCCTTGCTCACCTCCTTTCCCTTCCCTAGCTCTTGGCTTTGATCTGTTCCTCATAGTTTCTTGAACTGAAAAACACTACCTCATTAAATCACAAATCTTTGTCTAGAACTTTACTTCTAAGAACCTCAACCTATGACACTCTGAGTCACCCAAAGAGCACAGGCCGGTATGAGGTCAGAAAGGGGCATGATGCTCCTCTGAGTTAAACATGGCTGCTGGTTATTCTAATGGAGAAAATGGCTTAACCAACCCAAATGAGGGAGAGGGCCAATGGAGAGCCTTGTCAGCAGGGAGAGAGCCCATGTCCACAGGGACACTGGCTACACAGCTTGACTAATTCAAGCCACAAGGAATGTAGCTGCCCAGGACGAATATCTAGCACTGGCACCACCCGAAGAGCCTCCACTTCCACCCAAGATAAAGTTACTCAGAGGGATGCCTCTCTCAACAGTCAGCATACATTTGACCAACTACAGGGCCAGTTGTGCATACAGGGGTGGAGAAAAACAAGGGAGCCTGGAGAGAGGCAATTCAAAAGTTACTCCTTGAAATTATAGTCAGGTTTAATTCCAAAATGGAAATGATAATAGCTTCGAAGCTGGCATAAAGGGAAACATGGCTCTTTTGTAGGGTTAGACCAAAATGAGGGTCAGGATAGCAGGAAGTTTAAAACAGTCCTGAGCAGAGATCAATGCTTACAGAGACATAGCAGCAGACTGCCTCTCTACCCATGATGCTATTCAACCTGAAAAAGTGAAAGAGCTGCAATAGCCTGATTAGTGGGGAGCTGTACCAAACACACAGGGAGCTTGAGAGGGTGGAAGAGAAGGCGTTCTCCTCATACCCCCCATTCATCAGGGGAAAATGACTGTGAACAGCATAGAGACCACCATGACTGGGAGGTAGGTGCTGGGTCATGCACAGGTCAATGCCATGTGTGTTCAATCACCAGCCCCCTGATGGGTCAGGAAAGGTGGCGGCCACCTAGGCCAGCAAGGTAAGTAATAAGCCTGAAGTTGAGACTCTGTGCTGGATTAAGTGGGTTTTGCTTCAGTGGCTTAAGACTGAGCAAGCAGTCAGGGAATAGAGGATGTTTAAAGAAGATGAAAGAGAAGAGAAGGAAATATTCTGTCATAATAAAAGGAATTACACCTTCAAACGCAAGTAGGAGATATTTCTGTGAAATATGCAGGGATTATATGGTAATGGAAACTGAATAAATGACTAACTATTTAGATGAGACAAGGGGAACAAGTAATTTCAAGGGGTCCTCTGACTTCACTGATAGAAGAGGAACTGAGGAAGAGGGTCCTTACCAGAAAAATTGTGGAACTTGGTTTAGAATTGGGTACTATGTTGGTTACTCTTTAATGGACTGCAAAGGAGCATGAAAGAACTTTCTAGGAAGGTAAAAATATTTTATATCTTCATTGTATCACTTGTTATTTAAGGCTTGTTTGTCAGCATCATCAACCTGTGCACTTAAAATATGTGAATTGTATTGTAGCTACATCAAACACCCACCATTCTTTGGTAAAACATATAGAATGAAGATATAATGCCTATGTAATAATAAAAAATTATTTTACCTAAAATTTTAATAAACTAATCAACTACTCACAGTATAGGTTAAATCCCTCTCTTTGGCCTCAAGTCTACAAATTTGAAAAAATTGCATTGATAACTAATTGAGTTTTAAAAGATAATTTTTGGCTAGGTGCAGTGTCTCACACCTATAATCCTAGCTAGGTAGAATTTGCCTAGTCCAGGAATTCAAGACCAGCCTGGGCAACGTAGTGAGACCTCATTAAAAAATATATAATTTTCAAAGACATCAGAGTTTACTTGGGTGAAAATGGCACATTTCTATTTTTTAGCAGTAAGCTAACTTTTTTCTGAAACTTCTTTGTATATGTATATGTGACCTGGCTGAAGAAACTAGTTGCAATGTTTGAACTAGATATGTAAGAATTTCAAAATGCTATTCTTTTTATTACTTCCAGGATGGCTTACAGTCCTCATGAGTAAAATGGAATTAATTAGAGGATCATTATTATTCGCATTGTATTTTTGAATTATGACTCGTGTGTTTTAGTAATTATTTTTTATATTTCAGGCATTTTTTTAAAAGGGATGTGTTGGGCCATAGCTTACAAAATGAGAAGAGGATATAGATCAGTCAGTATGTTTAAAACAATGGCTGTCAACACTATTTCCCCTAGCTGAATTTTGGAAGAAAATTTTTCCATTTTCTGGCCTGCTTTAGAACCACATATTGAAGACACAGATTCTGTGGCTTATCTAGTGAAAGGTGATTTTTTTTAATATCAAAAGGTTTACAAATACAAATAGAAAATGTTTTCTCTTTGGAGGCTTAATGTTAAAACATCTTCATGAAAACCAACAAATTAAAAGATGTTGACAATATGTGTACAATAAAACTTGGAGATTTCATATTAATAAAGTATCTTATGCTCCAAATTAGAATAGAAAAATATTTTTTGGCATGTTATCCATTTCTGAGGGCATTAAGCTATTAAAAGTAACTATAGAATATAACATTAGAGTGCCTGAAAGTTTACTCCATTTTTAATTGAAAGTGTTTTTGTTCTAAGATAGTGTATTAGCAAGGGTTCTCCAGAGAAACAGAACCAACAGGATGCATACATAGAGACAGGGACTTATTTTAAAGAATTGGCTCACACGGTTATGGAGGCTTGGCAAGTTCAAAAATCTGTAGTGTAGGCCTGCAGGCTGGAGACCCAGAAAAGAGTCACAGTTCAAGTTCAGAAAGGGTCTGCTGGCAGAATGCCATCTTGCTCAGGGGAGCTCTTCTTTTTCTATTCGGGCCTTCAACTGATTAGATGAGGCCCACCCACATTATGGAGATAATCTACTTTACCCAAAGTCCGCTGAGGTAAATGTTAATCTCATCTTAAAAATACTTTCACAGCATTAAGAATATGTGTCCACTGAGTTAAATGTTAATCTCATCTTAAAATACTTTCACAGCATTAAGAATAATGTTTGACCAAACATCTCAATAGCATGGTCCAGTCATGCTGACACATAACATTACTCATCACCAGTGGAGACAAGGGAAACAAAAACTTCAGAGATATACCCAAGATGGCTGAGAATTACAAGTAATGGTACTGGGGAATATCCAGATGATAGGTAAATGTAAAACAGAACTAACATGTGCTGTAACCTACTTGTCCTTACAACTTTGGCAAGATGTTTTTAGCAGAACACTGTACAGTCAACATTGTCAAGGTCACAAAGAGCTATATTATAAAAATATTATCAGTAAAAGTCCTCTAATTTAAATATCAGCTATATTTCCCTGACAGTGCATAATAATAAGAGAGTAGAAAAGTTTATCTTCCAATTCCCATCTCCCTTTGATCAAAAGTATAACCCATGGAGCATTAGCTTCTTTACACTTCCTGGTTATGTATGTGCATGCCAGTGAGGGCCCATTGAGTCTCAAGTCGCAGCAGGCAGCAGGTGAGGGAACCTGCAGCACTGGCATAAGAAGATATGTGGTCAAGTGTGCCTGGAGAAAGCTTCTCAGAGCCCACAGCATAGCTGTCGCAGGTTGGGCTCCTGGGAAACAAACTCTGAGATGGAGATTTGCATACAGTGGCTTCTTGGGGAATGCTCTTGGTAACAACCCTAGAAAGGGAGTGAAAGAAGCAGAATGAGGCAGGGGGTATCAGGGAAGCACAGCACAGCCTCCATGTCAGTAGGCACCACAGCAGTGCTCAAGAGCCTGGAATCAGGTGAGGCCAAGAGCATCTCTAGTGACATATTAAGCAGTGTCTAGTCTTTACGCCATCTAGATCTGCTTGTGCTCCACCAGTGTATTTGGCTCCTTTGCTACAACATTTAGGGTCTCTGTTGTTGAGAGATCATACTATTACATATTCCCTGAAAAAGTACACTTGTGCAGACTTGAGGTTTGCTTTAAGCTTGTAGACAGCTTCAATCACCTAAGACAATAGGCTTATTGGGAAAGAAACCTACAGTCTCTGTTGCTACAGCAGGTCCCAAGGCCCAGTCTGATATTTATCGCTTCATTTCTTCACCATCCATTTAAGATATATTTAACCACAACTCAGCACTTCAGCTAGTCTAACTTACTTGCATAGTAGAGTGAACCAGAACTTACTCCTCATGTAGTTTGTGTATTTGGTTGCCTTACTCTTGTCAATTGGTGGCTACCCAATTTCCCACTTGCCATACACCAGTGAATGCCCTGGGTCCCAGACATAGTCCACCCAACACAACTATTAATATGTAGCAGTAACCCTAGCACCTCATGAAAAATAGGGTTGAGTATGCCTACTAATTTACCTCTTTGCACAAGAAGAAACAAATGAAAACAACGTAAAGGAGCCTGGATCATGTTCCATCAGCAAAGACACATGCATTCTGGTTTCTGAACAAACTGAACAAAATCAGAACAGACCCCCAAAATTCTGTAAATCTCTCCAGCAATCAGTTAAATGATCTATCAATCGTGACTTACCGTATGGGATTCAACTGTCCTTAAGACAGTATCTAAGCAAGTATTGCTGAGGAAATAAATTAGCAAAAAGCTGAACACCTGGGTTCTCTTAATTGCAGATTACTTCCCATCAACCCCTGGCTCTGATCTCCCGACCTCCAGGAAAAAGAGGAAGCAGATCAGATTAGTTTTGAGTAAATTCAAAAGTAATAACATTAGTTTTATCATTTTGGCATTAATTCACAAGTCTTTGGGTCAACTGGCTAGGGAAAAAAAGTTCAAATTACCTAAAGAAAGTCATTTTTTAAGCAAGTAGATTTAAAATAAAAACAGAAACCTGGGGCAGGAAAAATTATCACGGACATATTACAAGAAAGTAAGGACCTGTTCAGAGAAATGAGGGCCAAACCAGAAGAGAAGATCCATAGAAGTCAAATAGTCACAGTTTGATTATAGTAAAATAAGTAATCATTATAGTCAGATGGAATAAATTGAATTTTATGGAGGTGTGTGTCTGTAATGACACTAAAAAAAGGGAGGGGTTAGTTCAAAATGAGTAAAACAATAATTATAAGTTATAAATTTCTGTATTGTCTATTAAATATGCTATGAATGAGTAAAACCAAATTATGAGTTCTATAATAGAGTTTTCTCCCAAACAAGATGTACTATAAAAAATTTCAAACATCCCAAAAACTTATAAAAATTTTACAATGAACATCTGAACACCCACCACCTAGATTCTATCATTAACATCTTACTATACTTACTTTATTATACACCTATCCTTTAATCCTCTATACATCTGCATTGATTTGTCAGAACTGCCGTAACAAGGTACCACAGACCAGGTGGCTAAAACAGCATAAATTTATTTTCTCTGGATCCTGGATAATAGAAGTGAAGACCATGATCAAGGTGTCAGCAGGGTTACTTTCTTCTGAGGCTCCCCTCCTTGGCTTGCAGATGGCTGTCTTTGCTCTGCATCTTCACGTGATCATCTTCTGTGCTCTGTCCCTGACATAATCTTCTAATCTCTTCTCATAAGGGCACCAGTCATTATGGATTAGGGCCCATCCGTATGATCACATTTTACCTTAATCACCTCTTCAGAGGCCCTGTCTCCAAATGCAGTCACATTCAAGATACTGGGGGTTAGAACTTCAGCATGTGAATTTTGGGGAGACAAATTCAGCCCATAACAATGCCCGTGAATTTTGTTATGCTTTTAAAAATAAACTAAAAGCATTAATACACTTCCTTCTATGATGGAGTATTGATCTAAAACCAGTTTATCAATTGAAATTGTCAATCAGTGTGGGGTAGGTGAATAAAGCACCTACTAGTAAAAGAAATATTGGGCATGATAAATGAGAAACAACAAGGTATGTAATGCCCATCACAAGTGTCCAGGAGACAAATATTACTTTGCTCATTATTATCTTAAACCTGGTCAGAACTTTATTATTAACATTCTAGAATGGACTAAAATGTAATTTAATCACAGAAATTTGACTCATCCCCAGATACTAGTGGCAAGGAAGATTAAATTAGAAGAAATACATAACCATAAAGAATGTAATGAGAAACGGCAAAGGGATCATGTAAACAGAAAAGTAAAATAAGAATTAGGTCAAAGCTATTTGGAGTGGTCAAAAGACTTAACTTTGGGATGCAACAACTATGCTTAGTTAATCATACCACTCTTAAGAAACAAACTTAAAACAATTCGATGTTTTGTACAATTTATTACAGGAAATTGTAATATTATTATACTGTTATATTAGTTAGGGTATGAGTTTAAAAGCCACAACAGAATACTTCAAAATACAATCCCTTAAGAAATACAGAAGTAATTTTTTTCATCTATCAGATGAGAGTCCAGAGGCAAGTGATCCAAGCTAATGGGTTGTCTCTGCTTGCCAGTGTCATCTGGAGGCACAGGTACTTTCTAACTTTTTGCTCTTCCATCTCCTAGGTTATTCTCCTGAC
The DNA here is from genome assembly GCF_028858775.2 of Pan troglodytes. Lineage (NCBI taxonomy): Eukaryota > Metazoa > Chordata > Mammalia > Primates > Hominidae > Pan > Pan troglodytes. The sequence continues at coordinate 40,321,033 of NC_086015.1, forward strand.
TTTCAAGCCAGATCTGTACCACAACTGCATTCTAGTTAACAAGAAGAGGTCAAGATGAAGACTATGACAAGTTGTTACATCCCTAAGAATATAATCTGAAAGCTGGACTTATTACTTCCTCTACAGCTCATTGGCCAGAAATTAGTAACATGTCCACACTAGGCAGCAAGTGGTGTGAGTAATGCTAGTCTGTAACTAGGTAGCCATGGGATCAGCTAAAATGTAGTATATTCTAGTATTAAAAAGAAGAAGAAAATGGATACTGGGAGTGACAAAGATTCTTTCCTTGGCCAAAACCTAGCCAGGCTCCTCTGAGCTCTCTTCTCAACTAGGCCTCAATCTTGACCCACTACTTGAATAAAATGCTAACATCGTTTTTAACAGCAAAGGCAACCTCCCTAGGTTAACCCTAGACTCCCTTAAAGTGCCCGCCTGAAAAAGTTCAAGGTTACCAAAATACCTTATTATTTGTTCCAGCCAATATTTGAAGCTAAGGCCCCTGTCTCTCAGCCTCTGTTGGAGTGTAAGAGCTTAATTTTTAAAAGTTACCATTTAATAAACCCAGGTGAGCTTCACATGGACCTACTCCCCCTTCCCACTTTTTATAATTTTTTCAGTTTCATGACCCTGCTTAGCCCCTGCTCACTTCCCTCCCTATTCCCATATTCTCTGTTTAAAACACCTGGTCGCTTTTTGGTATCATTTGAATGATGGTGTTCACTCCAACGTTCATATTAAAACTTAGTTCATAATGCAACAGTATTAAGAGATGTGGTCTTTGGGAGGTGATTAAGTCATAAGGGCCCAACCCTCATGATTTGGATTAGCACCCTTAGGAAAAGGATTGGGGTTGAAGAGAACACTCTCTTGCCCTTCTGTCATCCCTTCTGCCATAGGATAACACCTAGGTGGTACCATCTATGAGGAATGGGCTTCCCCAGACACTGAATCTGCTGGTGCATTTATTTTGGATGCCCCAGCCTCTAGAACAGTGAGAAAATAAATTTCTCATTTTCATAAATTACTGAGTCTCAGGTATGTTGTTATAGCAGCATAAATAAACCAAGACACTTTAGTATAAATCAAAGTTGAATTCAGTTTACATTGAATTCTTTTCCTATTGTAATAGTGTGCTACTGATTAAAATCTGTCCTTATCATTTTAACTAGAGCCTGGTTTCTTCTTTATTCTTACTGTTTTCACTCTTTGTTATTATTTTCCTATATAATATAATGTTAACATACTCCACTTTTATGACAGAAACTATTTACTGCTAACTGAACTCTGTCAAAGACAATCATAAGTGAACCCCTTTAATAGGGAAATATAAATTTAGAAAAACATACAGAAAAGATGAATGCTGGTGAAAGGGCCATGATCATCAGAAGGGAAATTAATTAGAGGGAACAAAGTTAAGATCATTTAGTAAAAATTTAGTTCAAGGAAATAGGTCAATGAATTCAAAAGAACATGTACAGATCAACAAGGCGTCATTAGAAATAAACAACATAAAAAAGGGGTTCTGAAAAATGTTTTTATTCTTGTGAACATAAAAGTCAAGCATGCCAAGAACAGTCTGGGTCTGACAAATTGAATCAGAGGGTTAAACTGAAGCAAAATCTAGGACACAGCACTACTGTTCCATGGCAATGAGCACCCTCTCCATGCTAATGATCATATAATAAGTAAGGGAACATTAGGTGTCTGGATTAAATTGTGTTTCTCCCCACTCCCAAAATTCACATGTTGAAGCCCTGACCTCCAATATGACTATATTTGCAGATAAGGTATATTAGTCCATTCTCACATTGCTATAAAGAAATGCCTGAGACTGGGTAATTTATAAAGAAAGACGTTTAATTGGCTCACAGTTCCACAGGCTGTACAGGAAGCATAGTAGTTTCGGCTTCTGGGAAGGCCTCAGGGAACATTTACTCATGGCGAAGGCAAAGTGGGAGCAGGCATCTTACATGGCAGGAGCAGGACCAAAAGAGAGAGGGGAGGTGCTAAACACCTTTAAACAACCAAATCTTGTGAGAACTCACTCACTATACAGTAGGAAGAGGGATGGTACTAAATCATTCTTGAGAACTCTATCCCATGGTCCAATACCTCCCACCAGACCCCACCACCAACGCTAGGGATTACAATTGAACATAAAATTTGTGTGGGGACACAGATCCAAACTATATCATAGGGCTTTTAGGAAGTCATGAGGGTGACATCCTAATCCAATAGGATTTGTGGCTTTATAAAAAGAGGAGGAGAGAGAGATCACTCTCTTTCTCTCCACACACAGGTACCAAGGAAAGGCCCTGTGAACACAGTGAGATGGCAGCTCTCTGCAGGCCAGGAGGACAGCCCTCACTAGAAACCAAATTGGCACCTTGATCTTAGACTTCCTAGACTTAAGAACTGTGAGAAATAAATTTCTATTGTTTAAGCCACCCAGGCTATGTTATTTTGTTAAGGCGGCCCAAGCAGACTGATACAACTAGTAAATTTCATAAGTAGTAGTTAAAGGTACAACCTCATAATATAGAAGAAAAGAGTTTTCCAACAAAGAATGAGGTCTTAGAGAAAACACTTGGCTTACAGGTAGAATTAATTCACTTCATGCCACATTCCTGTTAGACCTTCTAGATATAGCACATACCTGTAGTTAAGGATTTCTCAACCTTGACACTCCTAACATTTTGGGCAGGATAATTCTTTGTTGTAGGGGACAGTCATGTGCACTGTAGGTTATTGGCAGCATTCCCAGCACTTATCCAGCAGATGCCAGTAGAACTTCCTTCCCTTCCATCTCTCTGCTTCAGCCACATTAGCCTCCTCACTGTTTCACCAACAGGCTGGCCATGTTCCTACCCTAACCAGGGCCTATGCTCTGATTGTTTCATCTGCTAGGAATACTTGCTCCAGACCTCCACAAGGATTATTCTCTTTTCCCCTTTAAGTCTTTGCTCAAGGTTTACCCTGACCCCCAGCTGTAATTACAAATCTTCCCCCTTAACCTTCTCCTTGCCCCACAGCTTTGACACCAAAACTGTCTCTAAATATTGCCAAATGCTCCCTTTGGAGCAATATTACCTTTGGTTGAATACTACTACTGCTATAGTTGGTACCAGCAACCTCAGTCTAATTCAATGACAATAATGCAGTTTCATATCCACATTGTTCTGTCTGCAATACTATCAGCATTGCTGGCAGAGAAAGATCTTTATGGGAAAAACAAAATATTGTACTTAAGTTTAAGTGGGACAAGATCAGAGTAATAAGAACAGTCTGCTATTAGGTTATTTATTTTCTCTTCCTCTTATAAATGATAGTGTTGGTCTGGTCCAGAAAGGGCAAGAAAAATAAAACAGAAAGTCAAATGAGTGCACATTTATGTAAGCTAGTCTTATCTCATCCTTATTTATTTGAGGCAAGTTACAGAAATATAAACAACAGGATAAAAATAAAGAATGTAGGGCAAAAGAAAAACCATAAAATATGACCATGGAAAGTTTGTATTCGAAGTGATGCCATAAGGTCCTGTGCTCTTGCTAGAAGTAGATGGGATGCAAATTTGGTATAGAACTCCTTAGTGATAGAGGAAAAAAATAAATGATCAATTACAAGATCCACAGTGTTCATAAGTTTAAAGAAAGAGAAATAAAGTACCCAAGAGAAGATGATATTGAAAACAGGAAAATCTCCTTCATGGTTCTTCAAAACAAAAACAAACCATGATCTATTAGACACTTCTTTAAATAATGCAATATTTTTATCTTTGACTTTTCTATACCTGTATTAGGCATAATCAATTTATGTATTTATGCCAAATTGGATGCACTAAATGTAACATAAAAATTTCCCCAGCTCATGAATAAATTGAATAATTCAATGAGTAGTAAAAGTATTAATGATAATTCTTTACATTTCCATTTCATTTACATTACCATATTTAATCCTTAGAAAATCATGTGAGCATTTGATAACACTTTTATAGATAAAACTAAGACTTAGAGAGGTCAAGTAACTTGCCCAAGATCAAACACCTAATTTGTGAAAAAGCAGGATTTGAATCAATGACTTTTGGCTATATGTTCATTTTTGTTTCATTATACTACCTGTCTCTCCTCTACTAATATTTTGCATATAAATTTTACTTTAGTAAATATTTACTTTAATAGCACATAGCTATTGATAAGGAAGGCTTCAGAAGCACATGAAAGGAATCTGCATTTGAAGTGACTTAAACAATAGCAAATGTATCACTTAGGGAAGCCAGGTCCCTGGTATAATAAGAACATAGGCATACAATATCTTAAAGAAATACTGATCTTTCTGCCTTTTTGTTGCATTATCCAGTGTCAACTTCATTCACATCTCCATTTTCACAACATGACTGCAGTAGTTCGAAGCAACAAGTGTAAACATGGCACCTAGTGAGAAAAGAGACCATTTCTTATTTTTTAAAACAGTTCTATTAAACATACCTTATTGTTTTCCTTTCATGTTGTTTTATTTGTTGTTGAAAGTAGAGTACTGAAATCTCCACCACTGTTGAGTTACCGATTTGTCCCTTCATTTCTGTCAGTTTTTGCTTCATGTATATTGGAGCTCTGTTATTAGGTGAATATATGTTTATAACTGTTCTATCTTGCCAATGGATTGACCCCTTTATCATTATAAACTATCCCTTTTTTGTTCTAAGGTCTACTTTGTCTGATAGTATATCAAGCTTTCTTGTAGGTATTGTTTGCATAATGTGTCTTTTCCCTTTTACTTTTAATTAAATCTTTTAATCTAAAGTGTTCTGTCCATTAACCACATATAGTCGGATCTTAGTGTTTTATCCAGTCTGATGATTTCTGTCTTTTTATTGGATTGTTTAATCCATTCATATTAATGTTATTACTGATATAGTTGGATCTATGTCTGCCATTTTACTTTTTGTCTTCTATGTCTCATTTTCTTGTTCCTATGTTTCTCCTTTACTGCTTTGTTTTGCATTTTATTAAATAGCACTTTAATTTCTTTAATAATTTGTAGCACTTTTTAGTTATATCCTTAATGATTACTCTAGGACATACCATATACATCTTACCTTATATCAGATTTATACTAACTTAATTCTGGTTAGATGTAGAAACATTATTCCCATAAAGCTCTATTCTGTTTTTCCCCTTTTTGTAGTACTATTGTTATACAAATTACATCTATAAATATTACTAACTCAATAATACATTGTTAAAATTACATTATATAATTTTATGATTTTTAAAGAAGCTGAGAAAAGAGAAAGTGTATGTGTGTAACTATTGTCATATTAATGTTCTTATTTATCCATTCTGATTCTCTTCATTTGTTTCTATTGATTTGTGTTACCATCTGAAGTTATTATCTTTGCCAAATACAGGTTGTTCTCACCTATTTCATTTATTTGCAAATACATTATAATACAATATATACATATTTTTATATAATAACTTTTCAAATCAGTTTAGATAAAACAGAGAAAAGTATGCATTTATACTGACCTTTATAATTACATAACTATGTAATTACAAGCACATTTGCCAGTGGTTTTTTTTGTTTGTTTAGTCATGTGTATTTAGATTTATCATCTGGGGTCACTTGCTTTCAGCCAGAATTTCCATCCATATTCCTTGTAAGGTGGGCCTACTAGAAACGAACTGGTTCAGTTTGTGTTTATTTGAATATGTCCTTATTTCACCTTTATTTATGAAAGATAACTTTGCTGGATATAAGATTCTTAGTTGACTTTTTGTTTTTTTTACTTCAGCACTTTGAATATCTTATTCCAGTGCCTCTGGCCTCCAATTTTTCTCTGCTGAGAAGTCATATGCTAATCTTTGGGGCTTTTCTTGTAAATGACAAGTTATTTTTCTCTTGCTACTTTCTAGATTTTCTCCTTGTCTTTCGCTTTCAGCACTTTTGCTATGATGAATCTATTTGTGGATCTTTTTGCGTATTTAACCTACTTGAAGTTTGTTGAGCTTCCTGGATACATAGGTTAGTATTATTCAACAAATTTGAGAACTTTTCATCCATTATTTCTTTAATATTTTTTCTGCTTCTTTGTACTTCTCCTCTCTTCCTGGTACTCCTATCACATGTATGTTGGTTCACTTGTGTCCCACATTTCTCTGAAGCTCTCTCCACTTTCCTTCATTTATTTTTCTTCTTCCTCTTCAGATTGCATCGTTTCTATTGTCTTATCTTCAAGTTTATTAATTTTTTCTTTTGCTAGTTTAAATCTACTTAAGCACCTCCAGTAAATATTTTATTTTACTTATTCTACTTTTCAAATCAAAAATTTACATTTTAATTTCTAATAGGATTTTTATCTCTTTATTGGTATTTTCCATTTGATGTGACATTGTCATCACATCTTACTTTAATTCTTTGTTTATTTATTTCTGTTTTTTTGAGACTGAGTCTCACTCTGTCACCCAGGCTGGAGTGCAGTGGGGCGATCTTGGCTCACTGCAGCCTCCGCCTCCTAGGTTCAAGCAATTCACCTGCCTCAGCCTCCTGAGTAGCTGAGATTACAGGTGCATGCCACCATGCCCAGCTAGTTTTTGTATTTTCAGTAGAGACAGGGTTTCACCACATTGGCCAGGCTAGTCTCAAACTCCTGACCCAGTGATCTGCCCACCTCGGCCTCCCAAAGTGTTGGGATTACAAGTGTGAGCCACCACGCTACAGGTGTGAGCCACTGCTCCTGGCCTTACTTTAATTCTTTAATCATAGTTTTATTTCATTCATTAACACATATTTAACAGTTACTTTGAAGTCTTTTCTGGTATATCTGACACCTTGTCCCTCTCACAGTCTGTTTCTGTTGCCTGCTTTTCTTTATGGCATATAGGTCATACATTCTTATTTATTTTCATTTCTCATAATTTTTTGTAGGTAACTGGACACTTTAGGTAATATATTATCACAACTCTGTGTACTAATATGCCCCTTACAGGGATTGTTATTGTTCTTTGTTTGTTTATTTGTTTAGTGACTGGTTGGATTATTTTAGTGAAGTCTATCTCCCATCCTTTTTAAGCCTCTGATTTTTGTCCTCAATTGGCACAACATTGGATATGCCCACAGTCATTCCAGAATAAGTGTGGTTTTGGCTAGGCTGCCTTTGACTGTCTCTTTCTCTGAACCATACCCGTGTACCTTAAGTATGCAAAACACAGTCTCATATTAGGGCATTTCCCTTTGCTTCTCCCTCATCTGAAAGACTTCTCCCAGATATTATCATGACTTACTTTCTCATTTCATTGTGATCTTTGGTCAAATATTACTTCCACAGAAAGCTCTTCTCTGCCAAATCTATCTAAAATAGCAATCCCTGTTGGGTTTCTTTCCTGGTTTTATTTTTTCCCACAACACTTATACTAATGACATAATAACATGTAATTTATTATTATTATTATCACCTTCATTATTATTATCCATCTCATACACTAGAATGTGATTCACAAAGCATGGGCCTTGCCTGCCACATTCACTGTTATATCATTCCTAGAGTCTAAAACAGGTCTTGGCACATAGTAGGCACTCACCAAATGTTGCTATGTAAATGAATGAGAAAATGAATGAATGAATGCTGTCTCTTTATATTAGGCATTAAAAGTCGGGGAGAGTATGCTCCGGGAAGAAGACTAAGGATGAGAAGAACAAGGATGCTGAGACACCAAAGGCAAACTTCCCACCTTTGCCTTCTTGGGCTTATGCCTCTGTGTATCTGAGGAAGTAACTTCTACTGAAAAGGTTTATCTGCCTTATTACTTTGTTCTAAAATCTCTCAAATCCCAAGCTGCAAGGCAAGAGAGAGAAGGCACTGGTACAGTAAGAGAAAGGATTTTGAGTATGTTTAAGTTTTGTAAGCACGCTCATTTTTAGGGTTAGGGAAATGTGTACAAAGACAAGTATAAAGGACCACAGCCACTCAGGAGAAAAGTTTACATGTAACTTTCAAAATATTTACCTATGACTCTATGCAATCTCTACTCAATCAGATCACTCCTCTGCTAAAATTTCTTCAAAGATACCCCTAGTTATTTCAGGAAAAAGACTCAGATACTTACATGATTAAAAGATCCTGTAGGATCTGGCTTCAGCCTTTCCCTCTAAGTGTGGATTAAGCAAACTGCTCCCCAACCTTGCTGGGCTCCATTGAGTTCTTCAAATGGTTCCTCAGCACCTCTATCCAAATGGCCATGTACCCTGCAAACTTTCCTCTTCAGGCATTGCTTAGATAACCTTAACTCATGTTTTAGGTCTCAACTCAAATCTCACTTCTCACTTCTACTTAGGCCTCTTCTCACTTCCCTAAACTATGTAGTCCCCTGAATTAGGATAAAGTTGCCTTCTGTAACAAATGGGCTTCAACACAAAAATGACTCAAACTATTGTGTCTCACTCATACAGCGTCCAAGGCAGGATAATTTGAGGACACCGATGATATTATCTGAAACTTTTTTAACACATGATTTCCAAGATTATCTCCATGCCAGTCAGCTGGATCAGGATAAGAGCATAGAGGAGCACATATAGGAGGTTTTATGAGCAAACCTGAAATTGGCAGATATCACATTTTCTCACATCCTAATGGCTAGATGTCAGTCATATGGCCATGCCTAACTGCAAGGGAGACTGGGAAATGTAATCTAGCTGCAGCCCCAGGAAAAAGCAGAGAATTTGGATTTTGGCAAAAAGGCAACAGAATCTGCCACAAGGCCCCCTTCCTCCTCCTCCTCCATTATATATTTCTATACCACCTGACATTTCTCTGTCACAAAGCTCAATGCACATGTTTTATGTTAGACTTGTAAAGTCTCTGAAGGCAGGGACTGGGTGTAACTATTCCCCGCTACATCCCTTGGCAAGTAGGATCTCAGTAAATATTACACTGAGCATTGTGAAACTGCTATTTTGTTGGTCATAAAATGTCTAATATTAGCAATTTCAAAAAACAACCTTTAAGACAAATCTTTGGCAAACAAGTTGTTTAGCAGACCATCTCAGATAGGTTAGTGGAAAGCTACTACACAGAACTCAGCTGTTTTTCAACTTACTTCTTTCAACTGGTACTAAGCTTTGTTAGGTAATTTAAATCCTTGCCAGGGAAACACTTGTAGAGCAAAATGTTTTATGGACTAACTCTGAGGTCATGCAGCCTGGGGACATTCAGAGGAGAGGAGAGCTCACACACAGACCTCCACTCAGGCTTATGAGGAAGTTTTGTCACGCATGTTAATAAATGACAGACTTCCAGTGCTACCCTAATTAAGCAAACATTTGTTCAGCATCTACTATGTACCAGGCATGTGTCCAGAGCCAAGGAATCAAAGATGAGTGCTTCGATTGCTTCCTTGGAGGAGATCATAGACTTGCAAGGGATTCACGGTCAGTTTGTTTTGGAAATACCCCTTTAGCAGTTTTTGGAAAAACGGGCAAGACAAGAGGAAGAAAAACCATCTGGGAGTTGATTTTAGTAGTCCAGGCAAGAGATAGTGCCCTATATTTTTTCCTTCACAACTTTTTCTTTCTTTCTTTCCTTGAAGGAGAAGAGACGGTAGAGAGAGGAGTGGTAATGGGAAAGGTGAAGAAGCACAACTATTTAATAAAGAACTCAATGGTCCCTCACCTGCTGATGAAGAAAGTAGCTAAGGCTCAGAAAAGGCAGCTGCCATGCAGATAAATATCAAGTGAATGAGTGCGCTGTGCCTAGAAGGCATTCACCTAAGAAGTTCTCCCACTCCTTTCTAATCCCTTTAAATAGAGAAATATGCCACTAAAATTAAGAAAAATTAGGATCTCAAGAATGTCAGGATTGAGGCTGTGCAGTCTTTTCCTGGAATCCACCTTGACACTTAAGACTCTACCTTAATCCTATGAGTGTAATGTTGGAGCACTGAGAAGGAAACCCCTCTCTAGGGTGTGTGCATTTCATCATTTGTCAAGCACAAGCAGTCTTTTTGCTGGGTCTTTGTTGCTGTCAGGTTCTGAGCTAAAAATAGACTTTCCAAAGAAAGCTCCCTTTAGGTGGTCTTACCAAGGCAATTTACATTATCAGCTCCAAGCTGCAAGACTAATTTGGAACATTCCTGCATTTGATGTGCTCCCCGCCTTTTTTTTTTTTTTCTGGAATCTGCTTTTTTCACAATAGACCTTAAGGAATTGCTCACTACAGAGATCTCAGATCTTGAACCAGGAATTAGTATGTGACTGAGGGGGTGGGGCTAGCATGGTTTAAGTACCTGTAAGTTCCAATCAGATTCTCTGCACAGAGCTATCAAACTCTTCTGCCCATTTTTTCTCCTATGTTAAGGTTAAAAATATCCGCCTACAAATTTATATTCCTGTAAGCTTTCTACCAAATCTAGTCAACTCTGCAAGGTCACAATTAATTCACTTTTATAACACTTGGAGGGATGAGTCAGTTGCAGAATGCTCTGCAATTGTCACTGTTGAGGCTGAAAGAGCACCCACATCAGAGCACCAGGATCCCCAAAGCAGTGCTCAAATTGAGTAGCATGTCACAGTCAGATTGTTCTGGGCAGTGTCAGATACCTTGAGCCTGAAATCTAGCTTTACCACTGCCTGCCCAGTTGTGGAGACTGGAAGCCCTGTACATGACGTGCCTAAGCCTCATTGGTAAATAATATGTTGTCAGAGTTGTCCTTGACCAAATGCCCCCTTCAGAGGCATGACTGTACCAACAAGTCCAACTTCTATTGCCAAAGGGCATGTGTAAAACCTGTCACATTATCAAAAGAGCTTTTAAAGACAATTTTATTAGTTAGTCATTTTGACAACCGTGAGGGATGACAAATTTTACAGATGAAGAAATGAAAACTCAGCAAAGTAAACTACTTGTTTGAGTCAAAATTTGCCCAAATTTCAAGCATCACAGTACTGGAAATAAAACTGATCATTATTTTAGTGAAACTCAACATTTATTTGATACTATGTCTTCCCATCCATAAACAAGATACCTCTGACCATTAAAATCTCAAGTGTTGTTCACCATTTACTGATGCAACACTTACAGACTAAATGCCTAGGGTATGCATCAGGTAACTCATAGCTTTTGCTGGTGTTCGGTTTTGCTTTATTCATTGTATATAAATTCCTACACAATCTTATAAAGACTATTTCTTAATTTTAAAAAATTATACTAAGATGGCCAAATAGGAACAGCTCCAGTCTACAGCTCCCAGCGTGAGTGACACAGAAGATGGGTGATTTCTGCATTTCCATCTGAGGTACCGGGTTCATCTCACTGGGGAGTGCTGGACAGTGGGTGCAGGACAGTGGGTGCAGCACACTGTGCGTGAGCTGAAGCAGGGCAAGGCATCGCCTCACCCAGGAAGCACAAGGGGTCAGGGAATTCCCTTTCCTAGTCAAAGAAAGGGGTGACAGACAGCACCTGGAAAATCGGGTCACTCCCACCCTAATACTGTGCTTTTCCAATGGGCTTAACAAATGGCACACCAGGAGGTTATATCCCGCACATGGCTCGGAGGGTCCTATGCCCACGGAGCCTCACTCATTGCTAGCACAGCAGTCTGAGATCAAACTGCAAGGCGGCAGTGAGGCTGGGGTAAGGGCGCCTGCCATTGCTGAGGCTTGAGTAGGTAAACAAAGCAGCCAGGAAGCTCGAACTGGGTGGAGCCCACCACAGCTCAAGGAGGCCTGCCTGCCTCTGTAGGCTCCACCTCTGGGGGCAGGGCACAGACAAACAAAAGGTAGCATAACCTCTGCAGAATTAAATGTCCCTGTCTGACAGCTTTGAAGAGAGTAGTGGTTCTCCCAGCATGCAGCTTGAGATCTGAGAATGGGCAGACTGCCTCCTCAAGTGGGTCTCTGACCCCCGAGTAGCCTAACTGGGAGTTAGGCTACCCCCAGTAAGGGCAGACTGACACCTCACATGGCCAGGTACTCCTCTGAGACAAAACTTCAAGAGGAACGATCAGGCAGCAACATTGGCTGTTCACCAATATCCACTGTTCTGCAGCCTCCGCTGCTGATACCCAGGCAAAGAGGGTCTGGAGTGGACCTCCTGCGAACTCCAACAGACCTGCAGCTGAGGGTCCTGACTATTAGAAGGAAAACTAACAAACAGAAAGGACATCCACACCAAAAACCCACCTGTAGGTCACCATCATCAAAGACCAAAGATAGATAAAACCACAAAGATGGGGAAAAAACAGAGCAGAAAAACTGGAAACTCTAAAAATCAGAGTGCCTCTCCTCCTCCAAAGGAACGCAGCTCCTCACCAGCAATGGAACAAAGCTGGATGGAGAATGACTTTGACGAGTAGAGAGAAGAAGGCTTCAGAAGATCAAACTACTTCGAGCTAAAGGAGGAAGTTCAAACCAATGGCAAAGAAGTTAAAAACCTTGAAAAAAATTAGATGAATGGCTAACTAGAAAAACCAATGCAGAGAAGTCCTTAAAGGGCCTGATGGAGCTGAAAACCATGGCATGAGAACTACATGACGAATGCACAAGCCTCAGTAGCCAATGCGATCCACTGGAAGAAAGGGTATCAGCAATGGAAGACAAAATGAATGAAATGAAGCGAGAAGAGAAGTTTAGAGAAAAAAGAATAAAAAGAAAAAAAAAAAGCCTCCAAGAAATAAGGACTACGTGAAAAGACCAAATCTACGTCTGATTGGTGTACCTGAAAGTGACAGGGAGAATGGAACCAAGTTGGAAAACACTCTGCAGGATATTATCCTGGAGAACCTCCCCAATCTAGCAAGGCAGGCCAACATTCAAATTCAGGAAATACAGAGAATGCCACAAAGATACTCCTTGAGAAGAGCAACTCCAAGACACATAATTGTCAGATTCACCAAAGTTGAAATGAAGGAAAAAATGTTAAGGGCAGCCAGAGAGAAAGGTCGGGTTACCCACAAAGGGAAGCCCATCAGACTAACGCTGATATCTCGGCAGAAATGCTACAAGCAAGAAGAGAGTGGGGGCCAATAATCAACATTCTTAAAGAAAAGAATTTTCAACCCAGAATTTCATATCCAGCCAAACTAAGCTTCATAAGTGAAGGAGAAATAAAATCCTTTACAGACAAGCAAATGCTGAGAGATTTTGTCACCACCAGGCCTGCCCTACAAGACCTCCTGAAGGAAGCACTAAACATGGAAAGGAACAACTGGTACCAGCCACTGCAAAAACATGCCAAATTGTAAAGACCTTCAAGGCTAGGAAGAAACTGCATCAACTAATGAGCAAAAAAACCAGCTAACATCATAATGACAGGATCAAATTCGCACATAACAATATTAACCTTAAATGTAAATGGGCTAAATGCTCCAATTAAAAGACACAGACTGGCAAATTGGATAAATAGTCAAGACCCATCAGTGTGCTGTATTCAGGAAACCCATCTCACGTGCAGAGACACACATAGGCTCAAAATAAAAGGATGGAGGAAGATCTACCAAGCAAATGGAAAACAAAAAAAGGCAGGGGTTGCAATCCTAGTCTCGGGTAAAATAGACTTTAAGCCAACAAAGATCAAAAGAGACAAAGAAGGCCATTACATAACGGTAAAGGGATCAATTCAACAAGAAGAGCTAACTATTCTAAATATATATGCACCCAATACAGGAGCACCCAGATTCATAAAGCAAGTCCTTAGTGACCTACAAAGAGACTTAGACTCCCACAAAATAATAATGGGAGATTTTAACAACCCACTGTCAACATTAGACAGATCAACGAGACAGAAAGTTAACAAGGATACCCAGGAATTGAATTCAGCTCTGCACCAAGTGGACCTAATAGACATCTACAGAACTCTCCACCCCAAATCAACAGAATATACACTCTTTTCAGCACCACACCACACCTACTCCAAAATTGACCACATAGTTGGAAGTAAAGCACTCCTCAGCAAATGTAAAAGAACAGAAATTATAACAAACTATCTCTCAGACCACAGTGCAATCAAACTAGAACTCAGGATTAAGAAACTCACTCAAAACCACTCAACTACATGGAAACTGAACAACATGCTCCTGAATGACTACTGGGTACACAACGAAATGAAGGCAGAAACAAAGATGTTCTTGGAAACCAGTGAGAACAAAGACACAACATACCAGAATCTCTGGGACACGTTCAAAGCAGTATGTAGAGAGAAATTTATATCACTAAATGCCCACAAGAGAAAGCAGGAAAGATCTAAAATTGACACCCTAACATCACAATTAAAAGAATTAGAGAAGCAAGAGCAAACATATTCAAAAGCTAGCAGAAGGCAAGAAATAACTAAGATCAGAGCAGAACTGAAGGAAATAGAGACACAAAAAACCCTTCAAAAAATCAATGAATCCAGGAGCTGGTTTTTTGAAAAGATCAACAAAATTGATAGACCGCTAGCAAGACTAATAAAGAAGAAAAGAGAGAAGACTCAAATAGACACAATAAAAAATGACAAAGGGGATATCACCACCGATCCCACAGAAATACAAACTACCATCAGAGAATACTATAAACACCTCTACGCAAATAAACTAGAAAATCTAGAAGAAATGGATAAATTACTCGACACATACACCCTCCCATGACTAAACCAGGAAGAAGTTGAATCTCTGAATAGACCAATAACAGGCTCTGAAATTGAGGCAATAATTAATAGCTTACCAACCAAAAAAAGTCCAGGACCAGATGGATTCACAGCTAAATTCTACCAGAGGTACAAAGAGGAGCTGGTATCATTCCTTCTGAAACTATTCCAATCAATAGAAAAGGAGGGAATCCTCCCTAACTCATTTTATGAGGCCAGCATCATCCTGATACCAAAGCCTGGCAGAGACACAACCAAAAAAGAGAATTTTAGATCAATATCCTTGATGAACATTGATGCAAAAATCCTCCATAAAATACTGGCCAACCGAATCCAGCAGCACATCAAAAAGCTTATCCACCATGATCAAGTGGGCTTCATCCCTGGGATGCAAGGCTGGTTCAACATACACAAATCAATAAACGTAATCCAGCATATAAACAGAACCAAAGACAAAAACCACATGATTATCTCAATAGATGCAGAAAAGGCCTTTGACAAAATTCAACAACCCTGCATGCTAAAAACTCTCAATAAATTAGGTATTGATGGGAGGTATCTCAAAATAATAAGAGCTATCTATGACAAACCCACAGCCAATATCATACTGAATGTACAAACACTGGAAGCATTGCCTTTGAAAACTGGCACAAGACAGGGATGCCCTCTCTCACCACTCCTATTCAACAGTGTTGGAAGTTCTGGCCAGGGCAATCAGGCAGGAGAAGGAAATAAAGGGCATTCAATTAGGAAAAGAGGAAGTCAAATTGTCCCTGTTTGCAGATGACATGATTGTATATTTAGAAAACCCCATCGACTCAGCCCAAAATCTCCTCAAGCTGATAAGCAACTTCAGCAAAGTCTCAGGATACAAAATCAATCTGCAAAAATCACAAGCATTCTTATACACCAATAACAGACAAACAGAGAGCCAAATCATGAGTGAACTCCCATTCACAATTGCTTCAAAGAGAATAAAATACCTAGGAATCCAACTTACAAGGGATGTGAAGGACCTCTTCAAGGAGAAGTACAAACCACTGCTCAATGAAATAAAAGAGGATACAAACAAATGGAAGAACATTCCATGCTCATGGGTAGAAAGAATCAATATGGTGAAAATGGCCACACTGCCCAAGGTAATTTATTCAATGCCATCCCCATCATGCTACCAATGACTTTCTTCACATAATTGGAAAAAACGACTTTCAAGTTCATATGGAACCAAAAAAGAGCCTGCATCGCCAAGTCAATCCTAAGCCAAAAGAACAAAGCTGGAGGCATCACGCTACCTGACTTCAAACTATACTACAAGACTACAGTAACCAAAACAGCATGGTACTGGTACCAAAACAGAGATATAGATCAAAGGAATGGAACAGAGCCCTCAGAAATAATGCTGCATATCTACAATTATCTGATCTTTGACAAACCTGAGAAAAACAAGCAATGGGAAAAGGATTCCCTATTTAATAAATGGTGCTGGGAAAACTGGCTAGCCATATGTAGAAAGCTGAAACTGGATCCCTTCCTTACACCTTATACAAAAATCAATTCAAGATGGATTAAAGACTTACATGATAGACCTAAAACCATAAAAACCCTAGCAGAAAACCTAGGCAATACCATTCAGAACATAGTCATGGGCAAGGACTTCATGTCTAAAACACCAAAAACAATGGCAACAAAAGCCAAAATTGACAAATGGGATCTAATTAAAGAGCTTCTGCACAGCAAAAGAAACTACCATCAGAGTGAACAAGTAACCTACAGAATGGGAGAAAATTTTTGCAACCTACTCATCTGACAAAGGGCTAATATCCAGAATCTACAATGAACTCAAACAAATTTACAAGAAAAAAACAACCTCATCAAAAAGTGGGAGAAGGATATGAACAGACACTTCTCAAAAGAAGACATTTATGCAGCCAAAAAACACATTAAAAAAAATGCTCATCATCACTGGTCATCAGAGAAATGCAAATCAAAACCACGATGAGATACTATCTCACACCAGTTAGAATGGTGATCATTAAAAAGTCAGGAAACAAAAGGTGCTGGAGAGGATGTGGAGAAATAGAAACACTTGTACACTGTTGGTGGAACTGTAAACTAGTTCAACCATTGTGGATGTCGGTGTGGCGATTCCTCAGGGATCTAGAACTAGAAATACCATTTGACCCAGCCATCCCATTACTGGATATATACCCAAAGGATTATAAATCATGCTGCTACAAAGACACATGCACACGTATGTTTATTGCAGCACTATTCACAATAGCAAAGACTTGGAACCAACCCAAATGTCCAACAATGATAGACTGGATTAAGAAAATGTGGCACATATACACAATGGAATACTATGCAGCCATAAAAAATGATGAGTTCATGTAATTTGTAGGGACATGGATGAAGCTGGAGACCATCATTCTCAGCAAACTATTGCAAGGACAAAAAACCAAACACCACATGTTCTCACTCATAGGTGGGAATTGAACAATGAGAACACATGGACACAGGAAGGGGAACATCACACACTGGGGACTGTTGTGGGGTGGGGAGAGGGGGGAGGGAAAGCATTAGGAGATATACCTAATGTTAAATGACGAGTTAATGGGTGCAGCACACCAACATGGCACATGTATACATATGTAACAAACCTGCACGTTGTGCACATGTACCCTAAAACTTAAAGTATAATAATAATAAAATTTTTTTAAAAAGAATAAGCTAAGCAAATAAAAAAATTGTACTTACTGTGTGAATGGGGCCTTTTTGTATTATGTTTCTTATTTATTAGAGGTAGAGAGGAAAGCTATTGCCATTTCTACTTTAATTTTCTAACCAACCACTCAAATAAACTCTCAAATGAGTTTGAATCATCTTTTATGTAATCAGGTTGGTGCAAAAGTAATTGCTATTTTGCCATTGAAAGTAAATTTCCCTATATCTCTCCCCATTACATCCTTCTCTTTTTGTCTCTCCTAACTGCCTTCCTTAAATGAACTGTCCTATATTGCTAGGAATGGGAGTAGTTGGGATTCAGGGGAAAATTCAAAGTTTTTCATTGCCCAATTCTATGGAGCAAGGGAGTTCGGAGAGGTGCCCCAGTGAATTATTTGGGTTGCAAACATAGAGTTCACTGCTTCCCCATCCCTTGTACAACAGAACACTTCATTTCTCCTTGTGATGAGAATTAATCACCCAGCCTTCAGGTACACTTTATGCAAATTGGTTCAATAGCATAAGGAGATCTAAAGAGTCAGATAGACCTCAGCTTCTATTTTCTCAAAACAATGACAACAGTCTCTAATGGAAGTATTTCTCCTTGGGCACTACGGACTGCAAGCCCACTGAACTTAAATCTACAGAAATAGTAAGCAAATTTCCACAAGTGGGTTATTAGGTTTAGTGATGTGAAAAGCCACTTGCCCCCCTAGTTCCCGGACACATGCATTCTGGTTATGGGAGAGATGATTCCATATTTTGGCAGCTGTTTTTCAGCATGGTTAGCATTCACCGGACAGCACCCAAACTCAGTCATTGTTTTTTTCTTTGCTGATTCCTTAATTTAACTAAGCTCCTGGATGACAAAGCACATGGTAAGACCATAAACGCATTGCCTTTCTTGTTTTTCCATAAAATGTGTCCCTTGGTCAGAAGCAATATCATGGGGGATACTATGGTATTTGGATAAGGCATTCCATAAGTTCACAAATGGTGGTGTTGGGAGATGCACTTTGAGCAGAGAAGCTAAATGTATACCTAGAATTTGTGTCTATCCCTGTAGGAACCAAAAACTGTCCCTAGCATGACAGGAGGGTTTCAGTGTTATCTACCTACCACCAGATAGTCAACTTCCCTCCATCAAATGTCTCAGATTTGGCCCCAACTTTTGGCTAATTGTTCACTCCCCGGTGACAGAAACCAAGTCAGCCATGGTGACAGGAAGAACATGTTGACCTCTTGAATGGCCTCCATCCCTGCTGCCATGACCACTTTGTCCATGAGCTCTTTGAGCATGAACTAGGCAGCTGAGTAAAAGAGACTGATCAACATTCACAAGATGAGTCATCTTGTCACCTGACCCTGGTTTGAGTTGACCAGGGACACAATGTCTTTACAGTCTGTGCTTATTCCAAGAGGTCCATCCATAAACCCTAACAGAACTTGTCAAAATGTATTCCAGTTTCATTCTTTGCAATTCCTACCCACCAGCCTCTGTCCAGAAAACCCTTCTCACCTACAAGAAGAGGAAAACAAGATATACTATCCAGAGTTTTTCCCCCAGGAGGATTTTCCTTCACCACTATCTTTTGAGGAAGGAGGGTTGATAACAGATTCTTATTAGATTGGAACTGGCATACTTTGCAGATTCCACCATTCTTCCTCTCCACTGAGAATAAGTTTCTGGCCTTCAGAAACTCCCCATGTAGCCATAGGTGTGGATTGAGGAAAAGTAAATGAAGGTGTTGATAGTGCTCTATTTTTAAAGCAAATTATTTTTACATGAGTGTTCATTATTAATATTTTCTTTTATAATTTCCATGCTATATATCTTGTTTGTATTTATTCAAAAGAAAGAAGAAGGGAAGGAAGGAAGGGAGAAAGGGAGGGAGACAGGGAAGAAAGAAGGGAGGGAGTAAGGGAGGGAGGGAGGAAGGAGGGAGGAAGGAAGGGAGGGAGGAAATTATGCAAAAGATGTCCAAGAAAAAAGTAAAATATGACCAGTTAATTAAGCAAGTGGTGATTTTCCGTACACTTGTTAGTAACAGAAAATTGACTTACTATTCAATATCAATTTGGAGGGCATATTTTCATCACTCGCTATATCTCAGTTCCCAAACTTTAAAATGGGATTTGTAGTACTGGATTGCAGAATGTTAGAGAGTCTAGAAAAAAAGAATATAAAGAAACTAATATATGTTTAAGCACAGAATTATTGCTTATTAGCAATATTAAGAGAGTTTTTGGCCTGGCGCGGTGGCTCACGCCTGTAATCCCAACACTTTGGAAGGCCGAGCCAGGTGGATCAGGAGGTCAATAGATGAAGACCATCCTGGCCAACATGGTGAAACCCCATCTCTACTAAAAATACAAAAATTAACTGGGCGTGGTAGCACACGCCCATAGTCCCAGCTACTTGGGAGGCTGAGGCAGGAGAATCACTTTAACTCAGGAGGTAGAGGTTGCAGTGAGCTGAGATCACACCACTGCACTCCAGCATGGTGACAGAGTGAGACTCTGTCTCAAAAAAAAAAAAAAAAAAAAAAAAAGAGAGAGTTTTTACCTAACAATGTGTTATTATAATATGTCATGTTCTATTGCTGTAACACAGTTACACCACATGTATTTTTTTTCAAATTAATAAGCTTTAAAAGTCTGATGAGTTTGCTAGTAAAGTCTCTCTTGATTCCGTGGTTCTTGCAAACAAAATATAAATTCTAAAATTGTCAGTTTTCAAGGATCATAAAGTAGAACTTACAAGACCAAATGCTTGTTATCATTTTGGTTTGTTTTAGAACTTATGTCTCATTTTTAATTTATGCTGTTTTACATATCTTCCTCTAGGCATTAGTCATTATGTCTATAGTTTTAACAACGTTAATATTTAATTTATGTGTTCAGTAAATGAATAGCATAATTCAGGCACCCACACGGAAAAAAGTCCAAAGAATTTCAATAGCACTTTAATTCAGTTATATTAATAAGAAAATGGGCAAATAGAATATTCACATGGGAATTTTTTGTGATACTTATGTAATTTTTAAAACTACCAACTAGACAATAAAGTAGCTAGTTGTGGGTGGGTGAATACATCAGTAAACAGGAGTAGACTCACAGTGCAGGAAGGATGCTGGAAGAATGGTTAAAAAATAAATTTTTCACCGAAGGCCTGATATGGCCGAAAAGAAAACAGAGACCTAGGGCAGTGAATAGATTTCTTACGTTGTTTTTGCCATGCCAAATGATCTTTAGTTTTATATCAGTAGCTATCACAGCTCTAAGTCTATATCTAGAACCTCTTAAATGAGGACGATGAATGCTCTGATTTGTAAAGCTTTAATAATGTCAGAGGAAAAGACTGCATGAGAAAGAAGGGTGACCTTGTGATGCCTGGTCTTTCCTGGTTCTCCAGGAAAAAGAAAAACTCATTATGGAAATGACACCCATGGAATGAACATTCATCTTAAAAATGAAGAGTAGAGAACTCTTTGACTTTCTGCTGACATGCTCTTTCTCCAGCCTTTGGTTTAGTCACTAGAGTTGGGTCTATATAAAAGATTGGGGACAATAAATGCCTACAACAGGTGACACCAACTGATCCTGCCAAGAGAAGATGCTGTTCCCAAGACATGTTGCCAAAGGAAGCTTTTTAAACATCCAAGTGAAGGAAAATGAAACAGAAAATTACATGGCAGCTCACGTGTGGCCACCTCAATGAAAATGTATGCCATGAAGGAACTGAATCCACCAATTGCGGTTCTCTAGAAGGGCACAGTAAAGTGGAAAGAAGACTGAACAAATACCCAGAAGATCCTGATTTTTGACTCATATCAGTATTTCACTGGATTTGTGAGACTGAGTAAGACACTTGCCTTCCCTGAGACTCAAATAGGGATAATACTGGTCAGAATAGGTTGACACACAGTAAGCACTCAAAAGTATTATTTGCCACAATTAGTATTTTATTAATATAATCTTCTAAGATTATTGTGTTGAATAAAAATGCATATCTGAAAGCCCTTATAAGTTGCAAAGCATTATGTAAACATAAGGAGCCCTGTAGCTTATTGTAGATGACAACACCAGTATTCTACCTGGCTATAGTTCTCTGAGCCTTTAAAATTCAGATGATTTAAATATTTTCCAGGGTACAACACTAAGTGGAAATTTTAAAACACACATCAAAATCCTTTCCTTCATAATGACTGCAACTAGAAAAAAAAATTACTTATGTATACAGACAAAGACAGGATGGAAACATGAAAAGATGAAAATAATTGGATTTGCTAATGGTAGTAGAAATGAGGGTTATTCATTTTTATGTCTATGTATTTTAATCTGTTCTTTAAATAAAAAACAGCTTCAATGTAAAAATATAAAATACAGAAAGTTAAGCTAAGAATTGAGATTTACATTGGGAGTACACTGATGCCCTATATATAGTAATAATGATAATAACAGTAGTTTAATTTATTGAGTAATTTCTATGGATTAGGCATGGTGTTGAGTGTTTTACATACATGGATCTGTCTAATCATCACACCAACACCACGCACACACAGGAACACATGAAGAAAATAAAACTCACCAACTAAGTAACTTGCCAGAGTTTCCAGTTGGCAACTGTAGAGTACAAAAGTGCTTTGTGTGTAACAGCCTATGAAAATATTGGCTTATTTAATCTGGGAAAAATAAGTGGATTAGCATTCTTCCAGCTCTTTAGTGGTTTTGGAAAAATTAAAGAAAAATATTAAGTCACTGATCTGAGTATTTTCACTTCCGTCTCATTTGCTCCTGCCCCTAGTATGAGTCGCACCAACTTCCCATTTTTTTGTGCTTACCTGTATGCTCGCTCTGTTGCCTGTAAATTCAACAACAGAACTTGAACTTAAAAGAGTACTCAAAGACAATTCAACCCTCAGCCTACAGACGAGGAGTAAGGCCTAGAGAGATATGGAGGAGTTCACCAAGTCTGGGTGGAGGAAAGAACTGAAATGGCCATGGAGGCACCTGTCATCAGTTACTGAAAAAAGGAAAATACAAATAAAGCAATGGCTCTAAACATAGCCATGGGCCCCTCAGACACTATTTCACAAAGCACAGCTAACTTTCCAGGAAAGAAGGAGGGTACAGAAAGCACCCTTCTTAAAACACATAGATAGGCAGATTGGGGAGCCTCAACCACATCCCATCTCCAGTGTTACTAAACTGAAAGTAAAGTCAGCTCTAAGGTCCTTTCTTATTCTGTGCATCTCATTTGCTTTTTCTTCTGTCTTGTTTTTGAAACTGGTGTTGCTATTATTGGACATATCTAAAATAACAAAGAAATGGAAAACTTTTCTACAATTTGGAGGTCAAAAATAAAATACCTATTATTGCTTTGTTCAAAGGATTTGAGGATGTTTTACTAAAGTTGATGGTTATAAGCATTGCTACCTATGCAAAAACCAGCTGATTTTCAGTTGGGAAATTATCATGACCTTCCTCAATAACAATTTTTGAGCACAATCCCTATACCCCAAGACTGGGTCAAGCATCAGGACTGTAGAGAGTAATTAGACATAATCCTTGCCCTAGTCTAGAGAGTAAACATTCAGTGATGATAGGTGCTTCCTTATAATGTGATAAATGCTCTAGTGGATGAATGTACAGAACATTGGTACACAGAGACAACTAATGTTTGCTGAGAGTTAAAAAAAAAAAAGAGTAGCAGCTTGTAAAATAAAAAGAAAGCAAACATCCCTCCAAAAAGTGGGACAGAATTCTTGAAAACTATGAAGGGATCAGTTTTTGAGAGACACTGTAAGATAAGTTTAGGGACATGAGCTTTGGAATCAGTGCTCAAGCCTGGCTCTGGCTCTGTCTCTTGCTGTCTATGGTGAATTTGAAAACATAGCCAAAATCCTTCTACTCTTCTCTATAAGAAGACTAGAGGAAAAGAGGTAAAGAAACTGACTCAAACTTTTGGTTAGAGGACTTTTCAGCCCCTCTAATCAAAAGGTTGGTTCTGTTTATTTACCTCTTGCATCTAGCCTTTGCCATGTCTCTTGCTTTGTGACAGAAGCAGAGGTTTGGCAAGCACTTGAGCACTAGGGCTTGTCCTCTCCTTGGGTTCCTGGATCCTTGAGACCACCATGTGAAAAAGCCCGAGCTAGCCTGCTGAAGGGAAAGAGACTGTCAGGCCTGGCAGACGACTTCCAACATGTGAGTGAGCCCACTGAGAGTAGAAATAGAATAGTCCAGCTAAGCCTGTGCTAATGGCTTACTCACAGACTACTGAGTTGAGTAAATGATTGCTGTTCTAGTGTAAATTTTGAGGTGTTTTGTTATAGAACAAAAGTTAATTGGTATCCTCAGTGACTTTGGATAATTTGCTTCACCTCTTTAAACTTGAGTGTCCTCATCTGTAACATGAAAATAATAGTAATTGTCTCCTAGGTTGCCGAGAGTATTAACTAAAATAATGCATATGAATTATTTAGTATAGTGCTTAGTACACGGAAAACACCAGATAAATAGTGGCTAATAGTATGATTATGTTCTTATACCCAGAATTTCATTCAGCCAGAGGTCAGTGGTGACTCTAAAGGATGTGTATGCTCAGTAACTACTAGAGCCACACAATTGCCTGGAACAGATTTTAAAAGGAAACATTGGGGATTTTTTTGTTTGTTTGATGTTTAAGCTTATCTCAGTGTTTCATACCTTAGTTAATAGGTTTTAAAAATTGAAAAATGTTATTTGGTGATGTGCTCTGTTTTTGTGGGGTGTTTTTTCCCTAAATTCAACTTTTTTTCTTTAACCATCGCTTTGACACAGCAGAGTGTTAGCAGGTGAATTTTCTACTTTCTGTGACTTCAGCGGCACATACGTGTTCCCAATTCATCTCCCATGGGGCAAGCATGGGAAAAATATTGAATTAGATCACAGGAAGAATATGTGGATTTGCTAATGACTCTGAAAAAAAATTAAGTGCTAAGTGGTTCGATTCTTTCCACTTCTCTATCTTGAACATCAAGTCTAACAGAATTAATTTTCTAAAAATTAAAATTCTGTCCTAATGGAATACAATTAGAAAAACATTCAAACTTTCTCTTCAATAGTGTAGCTTTAATTTATTTCAAGTAACTTCAACTAATATCTAATAGCTATGAGTGTTTATATCCAACTAAAGTCAGAAATGGACATAAATTTAAGCTAGCAGCAAATACACTGTAATAAAGAAATTTTAGCTTTTTAAAATTAGTTATATGCTAATATTTTACAACTATCTTTGAACTGAGCTCCATCTACCCTCAATGCTCCCCTCAGTGGTAGAAATCTTGAGATGCAAATCCTTGCTCTAGGTAACATGTTTATCCTCCATGAAAGAACTATCAAAAGAACATCCAGGAATGCATTACCAACTGCTGTTTCCTGGTAGGCAAGAGCATTATTACAGCTTCAGTCTGAGCTTCATCTGAACCTGAAATATAAATGCAAGAACATGTGTAAGGGCTACAAAAACCAAACAGCCACCCATAAAAACAATTAATGAGGGAGATTTTAATGAGAACCTTGTTTACGTTTGTAACATCAGTTCCTCCAATTTGTTTGAATTAATTTACACCACAGAGTCTAATCATGTGTGCCTCTAAATGAAAGATAAGGTGCTTAAATCACAAGAAGATGTCTGCATCTCCCACTCGTATTTTGAATCCTAGCAGGGTGCTCAATTTGGAGGCCATATAATGTACAATAGCGTGACTCTATAATCAGAATGCCTTTGCTTCATAGCTTTGTGCTTTTAGGCAAGTTGTATCGCCTCTCCAAGCCACAGGATTCTCATCTGCAAAGTGAAAATAATAATATAATAATATTACCTCTTAGACTTAAGCAAGATAATGCACATAAAAGCACTTAAAACAGTGACTGTTGTCATGGGTGTGACTACCTGGGGCTGGTGTCGCAGGTGGTAAGGGAATTTGCCAAGAGAGTTGTATGTAAAGCAAGGCAGATTTACTAGAGAAAGTATGAAATACATTGCAAGGTTACAACAGACAGTACAATAGAGAAGGGGCTGTCTGCCAAGAGATGAGGGACTGGAGGGAAGATTTATAGGGTCATGCTGGAGGGGGCTATGCGTGGAACAAGGTCACTGTGACCATGGGTTGTTTGTGATTAGCCATCTCTCAGAATAACGTTTATTGTTTCTCCCCACAGGGGACCCTCCCCCACCTGGGAATCCTTCCTCAGACTCCCCTTTTCCCCTCTGACAGAACAACAATGACAAGTCTTTGGCACTAGGGCAGTGGTCTTATCCTCCAACTACTTCCTGCTGGCCTCGGGTGTAGAGTTGACCCTAACTATGGCTGTTGGTCTGTCGGGAGACCCTGTGGGTCATTGTCCTGGACTGTGGGACTTAGGATATTGGATCTTGCTGGAGGAAGGGACTCATCAGAGATGGGGAGCATGTCAAGGTGAAACTGGTGTCCAGCTGAATCCAAGGGAGATTTGTTCAGTTAGTGAGCATCACTGGGGAGAGACTGATATTCCATTTGCAGCATTATTCGAAGGTGAAACTGCTGAATTCTAGAAGACACAAATTTAACAAGTAAGTTGAAGATGCAAGGGCCAAAAAGAAGGAATAATAAAATGCCTGTTAGTGACACAAGGAGCAACCAGAAGAACCATCCCCAGGTGGATGTCCATGAAGACCATCCTTGTGATGCCTTTTCCTCAATTTCAGTGTTTTTTGATAGGGTCCCACACTATTCCTGCTTGATTAATATAAACATAACAATCTTCTTTAAGGGCTAAACAAATGCCCCCCATGGGCTGCCATAAGTAGATTTAGGCCATGGTTGTTTTAAATAACTGCTGCTAGGGGGTCTACCTGATCTTGGAGGACTTCCAGAGTGTCAGAGATGCATTTGAGCTCAGGGGTGAGTTCGACTGAGAGGGCATGATAAGTAGGGACTGCAAGGCTCATATGTGTTATTCTTGTACCTAATCCAGTGGCAATTCCTAGGCCAATGAGTAATGGAATCAGATGGATGGCCCATTTTTCCCCACTGGAACTGTAAAGTGGAATTGGGAGGGATTGATCAGAAGGAGCAATTTGGATGTCTGGAGCTAAGTAAAGTAGTGTACAAGTCCCAGTCCAGTTGGCTGGAAGACAAATATATGCATTTGATTCTCAGAGGAAGAAAGCTCCCTTAGATTTAAGGGAAGATGTTAGACTTAAAGTGAAGAAACAGTGTATTTTGGCCTTCTGACCTGAAGAAATACTGAATAGCTAGTGCATAGTTGTAAGAGGCTGTAAGGCTTGGATATTACAGTTTGCATTTGGTGGGTTTCATTTTCCTAGAATAAATGAAAGCATTGAGCATCTAGAAACATCTGAGATTTGGGGCTGCTGAGCATGGGAATGTGTAGGCAATTATTTGGGGAAATTGCAACCTTGCAATTTTGCCATGGGACTGGGTCAGAACAAGTGTCTGGAGAGGGGCACCTTGTGCAGTAGTGAGAGTTAATGTTTTGGAGATTTGGGGAATTGAGGGCAGCTGGGCCTGATATTCTAACTGGTACTGAATTGTGTTTTCCCTCTGATATGTTTTTCTATTGGTGATACTTATAGTTACAGTGTAGTTTTGAAGGGAGTTAGGAATATTACCCTCAGGATTGGAGCAATGTTCATTATCTGTTGTTTTAAGACAAATAGGAGCTTGATGTTTGGGTTGGACTTGTTTAGAAAGGGGGCCTACAACAGGGTTTGGAGTCTACCATTGTCTCTCGGCTCGGTGACCAGTCCTTCCAGAGGGTTGCTGTTTTTAGCTTGGTTGTGTATTGGCTTAAATAGGCAGAGAATGCAGATATTATGCCTCATGTATGCTTTTTAAGGTCCCATGGGAGTTGGGGGAACAGGAATTTAGGGTACAAGGTGGTGTTAAAATGGATCCAATCCTGAATAGAAATAGGGAATGCAGAAGCATACCTTTCAGGGGTTAGTGGTAAGCAAAGCCAAAAATCCTTTCCATGCAGAGAATGTTTTTCCCTTAATAGCTTATGGGCCCCTTCAAGTAGGGTATAATCCATGAAGCTAGGCAGAGCAAGGTTCGCTGTAAGTGTTAACGCTAAGTGGAGAGACATCCAAATAACTGGGATGAAGCCTGCCATGTTAAAAGTAACAAGATATAATGAATTCAGGGAGACAAGAGAGAAGAGCCACAAATATAAGAAAACAACTGGACACAGTCCTAGAACTTCCGCAAACCTGTGTCGTGGGGTGGGGGTGAATGATATAGCTAAGATACATATAAGGAAATTTAGTCCAGGTGGAAGTCTTGGAAATTCCCCTGAAGACAGCAAGTTTCGGTGAGTTGTTCATAAAAGCATTTATAGCAGAAGACAAAGCTGACCAAGGAAAACTTCTGAGTACTGGCTTAAGGACTGTAAGAGGATGAAATAAGCCCTCTACATATTAGGGTGGATATCACTGGAGTTCAGGTCCCACCTGAACAACAGATGAAAGTCTCCAACTGGTTCACAGGTTTAAGTGTTCTTTGTTGGGTGCTGGTGCCACCTTGACCCTGAAGAGGTAAATCCACAGAAAGGCCTTGGAGATTTACAGCTGTTAGGGTCATAAGGAGAACTTGGTATGATCTAATCCAAAGAGGCTCCAGTGGCTTTTTGTCCTTTGGGATGACATACCCAGTCTCCAGGCATAAGATTAGGGTTAGTGTCTCCTGAAAAACAGGGTTTAGGTTTTGGGCTATGAAAATTCTGATAATGATTAATGGCCTTGATGGTTTGTCCCAGGGGTATAACATATTGCATGAGATAATGACTCTTTGGTTCTACTAAAAGATCTATTTGGAGGAAAGATCTTCCATAGAGAATCTCAAAGGGGCTGAGTTTCATATTTTGGGGTGATATGGGCTTTTCAGAGTGCAATGAGGAGTAAAGTTGGCCATGACTGTTGGATTCCATGCATTACCTTCATGAGGTACTTTTTTATGGTTTGGTTGGCTCTCTCCACGTTCCCAGAAGATTGTGATGCCAAGCCACATGCATGGTCTGGAAAGCACTGATTCCCTGCATTATTTGAGAAATTAAAGTGGGGCCATTGTCTGACTATAGGGCATAAGGGAGCCCAAAATGAAGAGGAATGTGACCTAAAAGGGCCGAAGCGACTTCTAAGGTCCACTTGGTTTTAGTGGCAAAGGCCTCTACCCATCCAGTGAAGGTGTCTACAATAACTAACTAGTACCTGAGTCCCTTGCATAGTGGCATGTACGTAAACTCAATTTGTCAGTCTTCTCCAGGTAAGGTCCCTCATCTTTGAATTGGTTGAAGGAGTAGGGAAGGTTTGTGGACTCCCTCTGGGTTTATTTGGGAGCAGGTGAGACAGGCCTGTGAGATGGCCCATAGTTTGGGCTACCCTCTTGCTGGTAAACAGCAGCTTTATTACTCTCTGGAGGGCCTTAGCCCCTAGATGAGTTGATTGGTATAAGCTGTTTAGAAGCTGCCATTGTGAGGCTCCTGGAAGCAAGAGTTTCCCATCAGGACCTTTTAAGTCAGCCTTCTGAGGTATGGGAGAAACCCCTTTCTAGAGCTTTTGGGTTTCCTCCTGTGTATAGTGTGGAGACAAGGGAGTTAGGGTGGGAACTAGGACAGACTAAAGGGGCAGCCTGGCAGCCAGTTTTGCTTGTTCGTCAGGCTGGTTGTTCCCAACAGAGATTTCATCATTGTTCCTCTAATAGGCTTTGCAGTGAATGATAGCTAATGTGAGGGAAGCATAATTGCCTCCAACTGGCCATTATTTCAAGAGCATGTTTAATTCGAATATTTGGGGCCATTAAAAGCCCTCTTTCCCGCCAAATGGCTGCATGGGCATGCACTACATGAAAGACATAGGACAAGTCTGTTTAGATGTTAAGCTTCATGCTTGTCCCTAATTGTAAGGCTCTGGTAAGAGCAATGAGCTCAGCCTTTTGGGCTGAGGTAGTGTCTCCTGAAAGGGGTCTAGATTTTATGACTTCAGCTAGGCTAACAATAGCATAGCCTAACAATCGGGTTCCACCTGTCATAAAGTTATTTCCATCTGTGGCCTCGGGATCTATAAGAGATATATCCAGGAGGTCTAGTCTAGCATTACAAGTTAAAGCTATGGTTTCCAAGCAAGAATGTTTAAGTGGTCTCTCCACATTTGGGTCAGGTAACAAGGGTGGCAGGATTAAGAGTTTGACAGGGCCTAATACTCAATTCGGGTACCTGTGGAAGGAGTGTTTGATATTTGCTAATACAGCTGTCTGAGATCCAGTGAAAGGCCTTTGAGTTTAGGACATCTATTACCTGATGTGGGGTGTATAGAGTTATTCCTTGACCCAGAGTTAGCTTGAAGGCCTTCTTAACTAGGAGAGCCACAGATGCTAGCACTCAGAGGCATAGAGGCCATCCCTATGCTACTAGGTCAAGGGTTTTTGATAAGTAAGCAATTGGCCGTTGAGAAAGTCACAATGGATTAGTGAGGATTCCAAGGGCGATACCCTTTCTTTCAAGTATAAACAAGTAAAAAGGCTTTCTAAGATCTGTCAAGGCAGGGCTGGGTGGAGGTGAGTGCTTGTTTCAGGGTTTTAGGGACATTATTTATTTCAAGGCTCCAATTTAAGTGTTCCTCCTCTGGTCTTCATAGTGCCTTATACAGAGGTTTTGCTATAATCAAAAACTGGGCTATCCAAGTGTGACAGAAGCCTGCCATTCTCCAAAAGGACCACAGCTGCTGTCTAGTGAATAGAATGCTCATGTTTAGGATAAGATATTTGCAGCACTTTGAGAGACCCTTGGACCCTGGGGTTAACGTTTGTCTCAAGAATTGGACTTCCTGAGAGGAGATGTGAGCTTTGGAAGCAGAGACTTTATAACCACAGGAGGCCAATCTCTGAAGAGTTTTAGTAGTATTTAGGTCTGAGACGTGTTTGGTTGGGCTGAAAATAAGCAGGTCATCAACATTTTGAAGCAGGACACTATCAGGGAGAGTTGAAGGGTGACGATATCTTTGTCAAGAGCCTATCAAAATAGGTGTGGGCTATCTCTAAATCCCTGGGGGAGGTCTCTCCAGGTTAATTGTTAGGAAACATGATTAGAAGGGTCATCATTCAAAGACAAATAAAAATTCAGAGTCCAGGTGTACTGAAATGCAAAAGAAAGCATCTTTTAGATCTATTACTGTGAACCAAGAAGTGCCAGAAGGAATTTTGCCCTAGCAGGCTGTAAGGATTGGGAACAATTAGATGTATGGGGATTACTGCTTCACTGATGGCCCTCAGGTCTTGTAGTATTGTATAGGTGCCGTCTGACATTTTTATTTTTTTATTTTATTTTATTTTATTTTTTGAGCCACAGTCTCACTTTGTTGCCCAGGATGGAGTGCAGTGGTGCAATCTCAGCTTACTGTAACTTCCGTCTCCCAGGTTCAAGCTGCTGCAGCCTCCCAAACTGTCTTTTTGACTGCCCAGATGGGTGTATTATGTAATGAGTTACAAGGGCAGAGTAACCCCATGGCCAAAAATTTCTCTATTAGGAGCTGTAAGCTTATTTGAGTTTTGGCTTTAAAGGTTATTGGGGCATCCTAGAGAAGGATTTGGGACTTTTAAGGTGGATTTTTATAGGATCTGTGAACAATGAACAGATCCTATAAAAATCCTTCCTGAAGTGGAAGTATCCCATACCTCTGAAGGAACGTATTGTAGAATAGAAGGCTTTATTATCTTTGGGCTTTTGGTGTCAGGGGCTAGTAAGCTTAATAATGGGCAGGGAAGCTCAGACAATTGAAGTTTGGTTTGGATCTTTGTCATTATGTCCCTCCCAAGAAGTGGGATTGGGCAATTGGCAAAGCAAGGAAAGAATGAGTGAAAATATTTTTTGCAAAGGTACATACTAAAGGAGAAGTAAATTACCCCTGTTTTAGCTGGCCATCTCTGCTGGTAAGGAGGATTGAGGACTGAAAAGTAGGTCCAGGAAAATTAATTAGGGCAGAGTAATCTTCTCCTGTATCAATCAATAACTCAGTTCTTCTTCCTGCCACGTCTAGGGTTACCAAACGCTCAGCCATAGTGATGGAAAACACAGGAGCCTAAATGGTTTTGGGGACCTGTCAATCTGGGAAAGAGAGGAAATGGCCCTTCCTGGGACTCATCCCTTCTTCCCTTTTGTTCCTATTGGTTTCCTCATAGTTGAGGAACAGAGTCAAGGATTCTTTGCCATTCTCTCAAGTTGGCCTGCAAATGAAGTTGCTAGTAAAGGGTGACCTCCTGCATGAGAGAGAGAAAGGAAGTCCCATTTCCAGTGCCCCACTTGTTTGCAGTGTGGGTAGGGGCCAGGTGGCAGTTGCTGGGGCCCAGATAATGGCTGGAGAGAGTTTTGTCAGTGTTGGCTAATATTCCCTGACTGGTACAATGATAGCAAATGGGGGCCTCCCTTATTGGCTGCTGGGCTGTATCCTGATGGCTGACCCAGGGCCTTTGAGGTAGGCAGGGAGTTAGCAACAGCTGTGCCCATATAATGTGCCTGCTGCTTATCTCTTTCTCATTCCTTCCTATCCTGTTCAGTTCTTGAGACCTCCTCTCAATTATTGAAGACCTTGAAGGCCATGTCCAGCAATTTGAGGAAAGGAGTTTGTGGTTCCTTATCTAGCTTTTGCAGTTTATGTCTAATGTCTGATGATGCCTGGCTGATGAAATGAACAGCCCAGATGGTGGGCCTTCTGGGCTCTCAGGGTTCATATAGTATATTTTCTCATAGCCTCAGCCGGCCTGAAATGGAATAGGGCTAGGTTTTTATTTGATGCCTGTGTTATTTCCCTTAGTGTGACATAATTTACAGGTTTTATGGTGGCCTTCTTCATGCCCTCAATCAGGCAAGTGATCATGTGATTATGATGTTCCTTGCTGTGGTCTCCCTCTTGACATCACCACCTAGATCAGTGTCATGCACTGTGGTTCTCCCAGGGCCAGACTCCTGGGGGTTTGGGGAATGTACCTCATCTGCCCATCTTTGGGCCAGAGACCAAATGCAGGATTTTTCCTTGTGGGTGAAACAAGTGGTGAAAATAATATAGATGTCCTACCAAGTGAGGTAGAAGGAAACAGCAAATTCTTTAAATTCCTTCATGAAGTGAGAACGGTCTTGGCTGAAAGAGCTGAGCTTAGTTTCTATTTGGAAAAGATCAGATATTGGGAAAGGAATATGGACTCTGATGGTTCCTAGATTCCCATTTGCCACCTCCTGGAGTGGCAGAACTTTTTCTGGGCCTGAAATGGGATCCTAGGTGGCCCCTGACTTGTATGTGAAGGGGAGAAGTGTCCTGATAAGGAGGAGGCAACAGAAAATAACATCCAAGGTTTGGGTGTCAGGGGGAAGGTGAGGGAGAAGGAGCAAATGCAGACAGTGTAATTGGATGTGAAGGTGGCTTGTTAGGGAAAGATGGCGTGATCTCAACTTGTCCAGCCGGGTATGGAGAATGGTAGAGAGTAAAAGAAGGATCATCGAAATGTAAGACGAGTCAGTGGGACCAGAGAATCTAGCCATGCACATTCAACAGGTTTTGTGGAGATTAGGATCCTGAAAGTCATGAAAACCTGGACATTAAGAATTTCAGACCATTTAGAAGAGTTGTGACAGAAAAGATCAAGCTGTAAAATGGTATTGGGGCAAGGGTCCAGCCTGGAGACCAGGAGGATTCCTGATCTGGAAGTTTATAAAGTGGCCATATTGTATTACACAAGAAAATTAGACATTTCTTTTTAAGAGTCTAAGTGTCAAATTTATCCCAGTGCTTTAAAATGCAGTGCAGGGTTAAGTCTGACGGAATAGATGGGGCTTTGTCCCATGATGGGACTGGGGGAAAAAAAAAATCCCCTGGGAACATGAACTGCAATTTCTTTTGAAGCTTCCTGCAAAGGAAGAGGGCTCCACTAGTCTTTACTTAAGGACTTCAAAATGCACTTTCCAAAGAGATATTCCACCTATTGGAAAGGATCTCTCAGTGATAGAGCCTTACATTGGATGAACACTGGGTAAGAGACCCAAGGTCAGTCCAGGTACAAATTACACACTGTGTGCTCAATCCAGGTATGCCAGAAAAACGTTGAGGGAAGACTTATCATCCTGGTGCTGTTTGGGATCACCTGGCTTAAGACGTCTGCAGCAGGATGGCTGGCTGTCTTCACAGGAGAGTTTAGAGTGAGAAAGAGGGAGTCTATGTTCTCCAGAATGGGTGTAGGTTCACCCTGGTTGAACTTCTGCTGCCAATTGCACTACACATAAGGGATTGGAGTCTCTTGACCAGAAAAGATAACAGAGAGCCTGCCTACCTTCCTTGCAAGGCAGGCAAACCTGTTCACCCCAGGCCTTCAGGCTGTACCAGGGAGTGGCCATCAATTTCCAGAGAGATACTAGAGTTTGTCCACTAGACGACTAAAAAGGAAAGAACACTCTGAACTCTCATCTGATCAGGCGATGGTAATCAGACATCTTCCCACCAGGACCTCTGGTCTGCCTGGGAGCGGCCCTTGCCAGGGACCTTCAGTTGTCTCTGGACTTGAACACTGACCACCAAGAGTCTGGAATTGGAGGAGAGGGAAGGGATAGAGTAGTAGAGAGGTCCCCAAGAAGGCCTCATACAGGCCACCAAAATGTTACAGGTGTGACTAGTTGGGGCCGGTGTCACGGGTGGTAAAGGAATTCGCCAGGACAGTTGTAAGTAAAGAAAGGCATATTTTTTAGAGAAAGTATGAAAATACATTGTTAGTTTGCAACAGGCAGCACAGCAGATAAGGGGCTATCTGCCACGAGGTGGATGGGAGGAGCTGCAGGGAAGTTTAATAGGGTTGTGCAAAGGTTGGGGGGTCCTGGAGGGAAGTTTAATAGGGTTGTACTGGAGGGGGCTATGTGCTAAACAAGGTCATTGTTTGTGATTTCTCATTTCTCAGAACAATTGTTCATTGTTCTTCCCCACCTGGGTCCCTCCCCTACCTGGGGTCCCTTCCTCTTTGTTGCTTACTTATCAAGACTCCACAACAGGCACATAATCGCCACTCAATACATACTCACTGCTGTTGTATAGTAAGCTTGACCCTTGCTGAATGTTTCCTGTGACTAAAATGCAATGGTCCAGATCATGTTTGTGGACAGCTGTAACAATCACTGCAGTGGGACCCTCATTTGTTACAGGTTGACAGTACTGAGGGATCTCATGTCAAGTTGTCGGTGACCAAATGCTATTGAAGTGGTTTAAACGTTTCTCCCCTCCAAAATTCATATTGAAACTTTATCCCCAATGTGGCAGTACTGAAAGGTGGAACCTTTAAGAGGTGATTGTGTTATGAGGTCTTAGCCCTCATGTACAGATTAATGGATTAATAGGTTAATGTGTTAATGGGTTATCACAAGAGTGATTATTAGTGGCTTTGCAAGAGGAGAAAGAGAGACCTGAGCAAGTATGCTCAACCCCATCACTATATGATACTCTGCACCGCCTGGAAACTCTGCAGAGAGTCCCCACCAGCAAGAAGGTCTTCACTAAATGCAGCCCCTCACCTTGGACTTCTCAGCCTCCATAACTGTAAAAAATAAGTTCCTTTTCTTTATAAATTGCCCAGGACCAGTTACTCAGTTATAATAAAAGAAAACAGACTAAAACAACTATTATATGGCACTATATATAGTCTTGGGCTGTGTGATGTGGAATCACGGATATGTAAGTCCCAAGAAGAAGGAATTGCTGAGGTAAGATGCAGCCTGGATTTGAGCACAATTCCCAGGGACATGTGGCTAATGCAGAAGCCTGAACATGCCTGCAAAATGCAGCATGCGAGTGTCTTCTATCCAGGGTACAAGACACTACGTATAGAAGTGGTTCCTTTGCATAGGTCAACCCCACATCTGATTATTAACAAAATGGAAGTAAAGGTGACTGATGATGAAAGGAACATTGAAGACATGGGAATTGGAGTGTTGTGGTGCCTATTGCAGAAACAGTGTCAGGTTATTATTAGAGAAACCAAGAAACACAAACCGTTCAAATTACTGACTGCTTCTGTTTCTGCCCAATAGTCCAGATTGCTTTTAGGGAGGAGAATATTGACTGGAAAATATTGATCACAAAGATGATTTATTATAAAAGAGGAATGGCATTTAGAAATTACATTAGAGCATTTTGGAAAAACTCTATAATGTGTTGCTGCGGTTGTTAATTGTCACATGGATTTTTAAACAATGGAGTCGTGTCTTAGTTAATGCATGCTAGCTTCACAGTACTGTCATATTATAATTTCTAATGAGTGAAGTTTATAAATTATCCCACTTTTCTGAAATGCTTGGTTTTTTTCTTTTACTAAATAGATTTGTGGCATTAGTCAAATATTCCCTATATGACGAGATAAATATTCTGTCCTTTCCTATTGTATGTAATTTTCACAATTGCAATTTTTTGTGTGAGATAATGCTATTCTCTCATTGATATTTTTATTGATCCTACTTTCAAGGGTTCACTTTCCAGAAAAAAAAAAAGTAGCCACATGACCATCTCACATCATCTCCAGACAACTTTACTGGCATTTGGCCTGCTGAGGAAGTACAGGCAGTTTTAATTTCCTTCTCTTAGATACTGCAATGAAAATAACTTTGAATTTCAAGGTTTGTCACTGTCCATTGTCAGTAATTCTTCTATAAATGGTCTGATTTCCCAAGTGTGTGAATTGTAATTGGTCCACAGTGAAGAGATGCTCAACAAAAATAACTTTAAATTTAAAACAATACAAATTTTCTTTAAAAGATTTTGTTTTTATATTATTAAAGTCCTAGAGCCTTAAAATTCCCCAGTATGTATTCCTAATTATACAATAATTCCTCTTTTAGGTTCACAATTATTTTGTTATATGTCATAATAATTAAGAATAATCTATCCAGTCATTTACATCCCTGAATAAATATACTGTGACTAGCTGAACACCCCTAATAGCATGTCCCATGTATATGCACAACACAGAGAGAAATAGAAATGTTGTCTCTGAGTTGGTATTCCATGAAGCAAGATGATTATACATTTTTTTTAAAAAAAGATAAAGGTTTTCTCCAAACATTTACACAAAGCAGAGTCTTTCTTAATTTTTCTCCCCTCTCAACAGGTATTAAGTTTCATTCTTTTATTTTTTATTTCTTTTATTTTTTACAAGAAAGGCCAGAAAGGCTGAAGAATTAAAGGCTGAGTGTTGAGAAGAAAAAGTTAAAAAAAAAAAAGTATAATAAAAGACAGGAGATGTCACTTGGTGGAACGACTGGGTAACAAGGTTGGATGACTTTGAGTAGGCTAATCACTTGCTCAGCTTTCTTATTGGTGAAATAAGGAGAATGCACTGCTTTAACTCCCCAAGATCTCTTCTAACCCCAATAGTCTGGGACTATGTAATGTAAAATCGGGGGAAGGAAGCCCCAAGAGGAAAAAAGAAACAAAAGAAGAAAACAAAGAAAGATTATAGTTTCTTCAGCCTCCTAAGAATTCTTAGAGTAGATACAAGAGTTGAGGGTTTATTTTCAATATACAAGAAAGTGAATGTAGTAAAAATTGTGCATTTACTTAGGGATAAGCTACCAGTCAGATTATCTTCAAAACTAGATTTCTTCTTTTAGTAGTTGTGAAATCACCTGAAGTAGGAAGACAAGTTGACCTAGAAGCTCTAACTGAAAGATAGCTAGGTAGACGGAGATATAGAAGAAGAAAAAACAGATGCATAAAATGGAGATAGATGATAGATAGATAGATAGATAGATAGATGATAGATAGATAGATAGATAGATAGATAGATAGATACATAATAGGTAGTCAATAGTTTCTCAAGCAAAGGAATGTGACTTTTTAAAATGTCCTTATAATAATGTAGGAAAACAAACCTTAAGGTGTCTGCTCACTCATTCATCTTATGAATATTTAGTAAAATAGTGGGAGTAAAAAGACTTCCTTGAGATTCATGGTCTCTATTGATTTATCTTTAAGTTTGCTGATTCTTTTTCCAGGTGAGAACTACTGTTAAGCCCTTTTGGTAACTTTTCATTTTGGCTATTGTACTTTTCAGTTATAGATTTCTTTGTGTTTCTTTCTTAAAACTTACTTTTACTGATATTCTCTATTTGATGTGACATTGTCATCATACCTTATTTTAATTCTTTAAACATGCTTTCCT
The DNA here is from genome assembly GCF_028858775.2 of Pan troglodytes. NCBI lineage: Eukaryota > Metazoa > Chordata > Mammalia > Primates > Hominidae > Pan > Pan troglodytes. The sequence goes on from NC_086015.1 coordinate 40,358,599, forward strand.
TTGGTCCTTTGAGCGCATTTATAATGGCTGCTTTGAAGTCTAATTCCAACACCTGGGCTCCCACAAAGACAATTTCTATTGTTTGCTTTATTTTTCCTATGTATAGGTCACATTTTAATGTCTCTTTGCATGTATCATAATTTTTTGGTGAACACCAAAATTTGCCTGTGGCCATATCATCCCAAACATGCCCAATCTCATCTGAAAGCCAAACATTTTAGTTAACATACTGTAGTAACTCCTGATACTGATCCTTTCCTTCAAAGCTGTGGTCATTGTTTGTTTATTTGCTTGCTTATTTGTTAGTGACTTGTCTATACCAGTTCAGTGAAATCTATTTCCCACTTACTTGAGCCTCTGACAGCACTGTTCTATTTTCTCCCCTTATTTTTATCTTTAAGCCTGGCTTCTTAGGGGTCATCACCATTTAGTGGTTAACCATTGATTGTTCAGTGATTTTGCTTAACTCTTCTGAACCAGGAAGATTTTCACCTTTTACCTTTGGATCTATGTATGGCTTGGGGATTGCTTTCACCATTCAGGGAGTTTGAGTTTGCACAGCATTCAGTCAGGGACTTGAAACTCAGATGCTCCCTCACCAGTCACTCATGGCATGAGCACAGGTGGGTGTGAGTCACCCTAGATTCTCTTTGACCATCTCTTTCTCTGATCTCTGCAGAAGACTTCAGGCTTCTGCTTCTATTGGTATTACACTCATCTCGTAATCTCTACTAATTGCTACTTGACTGCTCTATCATACTCTGGAAAACCCTGGGATATAAATTGCCCAGTAGTCTAATACAGATAAAGTCAGGCTCTGTGGCAAGAGACAGTATTTTGTCAGTTTTGAGGCTTGCTCTGACCATCCCCCAGACAGATGCTCTATGATATGGAACAGAAGCTTGAAGGGGAGGAGGAGGGCTGGATATCCTACCCATATTTTCCCAACTGAGCAGAAACTGTGGGAAAGGGTACAAGGAGAGCCATGAATTGCTATCACTGCCCAGGTGCCACTGCCCACCCACCACCACTGCCTGGTATAATTCTTCTGCAATCCAGGCCAGGGAGGATGGGATCTGCCAATGTTCACCTGTTCACCAGCTGCTAAATGTACACAGAACAGCTCTTCCATGCTTGGAATTTAAGAGAGATGGAATCTACCACTGAGATGCAAGGATTCAAAAGACATCAGGAAAAACAATTTTGCTATATCAAATATTGGGATAAAGAATATCATCAATAAAGATATTACCTTCTATCTATCAGATTAGCATAAATTAGGACATCAAAAAGTAACAAATGTACATAAAGAGCAGGGTAACAGGAGAGAATCCACAGACCTTTTGAAGGAAGCAGCTTGCCTCTGTAGGCTACAAGAGACAGCCGAAAAACTCCAAAGATAAAGGACATAATCTCTTGGGAGCTCCATGGCCTAGCCCACCACCTGAGAAAATTGAATGCTTATCCAGGTGACCCTAGGGCAAGCATGTATCCTCCACATACTTCTGCAGCTGATGTTCTCTTAAAAGTGGTACCTCCTGACTGGAGGGCAACCAACAAAAAACCAGCACAATAGACAAAACTACAACCAAAGACCCTCACAGAGTCCACTTCACTGTCCTGCTAAAGCCACTGGAGCAGGTGCTGGTATCCATGGCTGAGAGACCTGAACACAGATCACATCACAGGACCTTTTTCAGACACTCCCCAGTACCAGTACAGAGCCCAGTAGCTCTGCTGGGTGGCTAGACCCCAAAGAGAAATAACAATCACTGCAGTTTGGCTCTCAGGAAGCCCCATTCCTAGGGGATGGTGGAGAGCACTACATCAAGAGAGCACCCTGTGGGACAAAAGAATCTAAACAGCAGCCCTTGAGCCCTAGATATTCCCTCTCACATAGTCTACCCAAATGAGAAGGAACCAGAAAAACAATCCCAGTAATATGACAAAACAAGGTTCTTTAACGCCCCCAAAAGATACACTAGCTCACGAGCAATGGATCCAAACCAAGATGTAATCTCCGAATTGCCAGAAAAAATAATGCAGAAGGTCAATTGTTAAGCTACTCAAAGAGGCACCTGAGAATGGTGAATACCAACTTAAAGAATACACAAAAATGATACAGGATATGAATGGAAAAATCTCCAGAGAAATAGATCGTATAAATAAAAAACAATCACAACTTCTGGTAATGAAGGACACACTTAAAGAAATGCAAACTGCACTGGAAAGTCTCAACAACAGAATTGAACAAATAGAAGAAAGAACTTGAGGGCCCCTTCAAGAGATTCAAGCCTTCCTTGCAAGGCTTTTGAATTAACCCAATCTGACAAAGACAAAGAAAAAAGAATCCAAAAAATGAACAAAGCCTCCAAGAAGTTTGGGATTACGTTAAACAATCAAACCTAAGAATAATTGGTGTTCCAAAAGAAGAAGGGAAATCTAAAAGTTTGGAAAGCATATTTAAGGGAATAATCATGGAAAACTTCCCTGGCCTTGCTAGATCTAGACATCAAAATACAAGCAGTTCAAAGAACACTCAGGAAATATATCACAAAATGATCAACAACAAGGTACATAGTCATCAGGTCATCTAAACTCAAGACAAAGGAAAGAATCTTAAGAGCTGCAAGGTAAAAGCATCAGGCAACCTATAAAGAAAAAACCTATTAGATTAACTGCAGATTTCTCAGCAGAAACTCCACAAGCTAGAAGGGATTTGGGGTCCTATTTTTAGCCTCATTAGACAAAACAATTATCAGCCAAGAATTTTTATCCAGCGAAACTAAACTTCATATATGAAGGAAAGATACAGTCTTCTTCAGACAAACAAATGCTGACAGAATTTGCCAATACCCAGCCAGCACTCAAGAACTGCTAAAAGGAGCTCTAAATCTTGAAACAAATCCTCAAAATACACCAAAATAGAACATCCTTAAAGCATAAATCTCACAGGACCTATAAAACAATTAAACAATGAAAAAAAAAAACAAGGTATTCAGGCAACAACTAGCATGATGAATAGAACAGTACTGCACATCTCAATACTAACATGGAATGTAAATAGCCTAAATGCTCCATTAAAAGACACAGAATGGCAGAAGAGATATGAATCCACCAACCAGGCGGGTATGATGGCTCACACCCGTAATCCAAGTACTTTGGGAGGCTGAGGCGGGAGGATCACTTGAGGTTAGGGGTTCAAGACCAGCCTGGCCAACGTGGTGAACCCCCACTCCACTAAAAATACAAAAATTAGCTGGAGGTGGTGGCACATGCCTGTAATCCCAGCTACTCAGGAGGCTGAGGCACGAGAATCGCTTGAATCCAGGAGGTGGTGGTTGCAGTGAGCTGAGATTGTGCCACTGCACTCCACCATCCTGGGTGATGGAGTGAGACTCTGTCTCAAAAAAAAAAAAAAAAAAAAAAAGAATTCATTAACCAAGAATCTGCTGTCTTCAAGAGACTCACCTAACACATAAGAACTCACATAAACTTAAACTAAAGGGGTGGAAAAAGATATTCCATGCAAATGGACATTATAAGCAAGCAGGAGTAGCTATTCTTATAGCAGACAAAACAGACTTTAAAGTAATAGCATTTTAAAAAGACAAAGAGGGACACAATAAAATGATAAAATAACTAGCCCAAAAGGAAAACGTCATGGTCCTAAATATATATGCACCTAACACTGGAACTCCCAAATTTACAAAACAATTAGTACTAGGCCGAAGAAATGAGATAGACAGCAGCACAATACTAGTGGGGGAATTCAATACTCCACTGACAGCACTAGATAAGTCATCAAGACACAAAGTCAACAAAGAAACAATGGACTTAAACTATACCCTAGAACAAATGAACTTAACAGGCAGTTACAGAACATTCCACCCAACAACTGCAGAATATTCTTTCTATTCATCACACATGGAACATTCTTCAAGATAGAATGATAGGCCACAAAACAAGTCTCAATAAATTTAAGAAAATTGAAATTATATCAAGTACTCCCTCAGACCACAGTGGAATAAAATTGAAAATCAACTCCAAAAGGGATTCTCAAACCATGCAATACATGGAAATTAAATAACCTCCTTCTGATTGATTGTTGGGTCAATAATGAAATTAAGATAGAAATGTAAAAATTCTTTGAAGTGAACAATAACAATAACACAACCTATCAAAACCTCTGAGATACAGCAAAAGTGGTGCTAACAGGAAAGTTAGCATTAAAACCTACATCAAAAAGTCTGCAAGATCAAAAATAAACAATCTAAGGTCACACCTCAAGGAACTAGAGAAACAAGAACAAACCAAACCCAAACCCAGCAGAAGAAAAGAAATAACAAAGATCCGAGCAGAACTAAATAAAATGGTAACAAAAAATTACAAAAGATAAATGAAACAAAAAGGTGCTTCTTTGAAAGGATAAATAAAATTGATAGACCTTAGTGACATTAACCAAGAAAAGAAGAGAGAAGATCTGAATAAGCTCAATTATAAACAAAACTGGAGATATTACAACTGATACCACAGAAATAAGAAAGATTATTCAAGGCTATTATGAACACCTTTACACACACAAACTCGAAAACCTAGAGGAGATGGATAAGTTTCTGGAAATATACAACCCTCCTAGATTAAACTGGGAAGAAACTGAAACTCTGAACAGACCAATAAAAAGCGGCAAGATTGAAATGGTAATTTTAAAAATTGCCAACAAAAAAAAAAATCCAGGACCAGATAAATTCACAGCTGAATTATATCAGACATTCAAAAAAGAATTGGTACCAATCCTATTCACATTATTTCAAAACGTAGAGAAAGAGGATCTTCCCTGAATCATTCCGTGAAGCCAGTATCACCCTAATAACAAAACCAGGAAAGGACATAACAAAAAAAGAAAACTACAGACCAATATCCCTGATGAACATAGATGCAAAAATCCTCACCAAAATACTAGCTAACTGAATCTGACGGCATATCAAAAATATAATCCACCATGATCAAGTGAGTTTCATACCAAGGATGCAGGGATGGTTTAATTTACACAAGTTAATAAATGTGATACACCACATGTATGTGTTTTGTTTTAAACAGGATTAAAAACAAAAATCACATGATCATTTCAATAGATGCAAAAAAAGGATTTGACAAAATCTAGTATTCTTTATTATTAATACCCTAAGCAAAATTGGCATAGATGGAACATACCTTAAGGTAATAAAAGCCATGTATGACATGTATGCCATCTATGACAAACCCACAGCCAATTTTACACTGAACAGGGAAAAGTTGAAAGTATTCCCCTTGAGAATTGGAACAAGACAAGGATGCCCACTTTCACCACTTCTATTCAATGTATTACTGGAAGTCCTAGCCAGAGCAATCAGACAACAGAAACAAACAAGGGCATCCAAATTGGTAAAGAGGAAGTCAAACTCTCACTGTTTGCTAATAATATGATCATTTACTTAGAAAACCCTAAAGATTCATCCAAAAAGCTCCTAGAACTAGTAAATGAATTCAGAAAAGTCTCAGGATACAAAATCAATGTAGACAAATCAGTAGCACTGCCATACACCAACAATGACCAAGCTGAGAATCAAATCAAGAGCTTAGACCCCTATTACAATAGCTGCAGAAAATAAAATAAAATAAAATACTTAAGTGTATACCTAACTAAGGAGGTTAAAGACCTCTACAAGGAAAACTATAAACATTGCTGAAAGAAATCATAGATGACACAAACAAATGGAAACACATCCCATGCTCATGGATGGGTAGAATCAATATCGTGAAAATGACCATTCTCAGCTATAAAAAGGAATGAAATAATGGCCATTGTAGCAACCTGGATGGAAATTGAAAACCAAACATCACATGTTCTTACTCATTAGCGGGAGCTAAGCTACGAGGATAGAAAGACATAAGAATGATACAATATAATTTGGGGACTGGGTCGGGGGAAGAGTGGGAGGGGGTGAGGAATAAAAAGGCTACACTTTGCATAGAGTGTACACTGCTTGGGTGACAGGTGCACCAAAATCTCAGAAATCACCACTAAAGGACTTATCCGTGTAACCAAACACCACCTGTTCCCCAAAAACCTATTGAAGCAAAAATAAATAAATAATAAAATAAAATAAAAGGAGATGGAGATCCCCCCAAAAGTGCTTACTCATTGTAAAAATTCTAAATATCAATGAGAAAAAGGGTTTTTTACAATAGGAAAATAGGAGAGCATTTATAAACAATTTGTAAACAGTCATATTTATGATATAAAATATGGAAAAATTAAAATATAAAAACAGTTGAATGTAATAAATTATTTTCAAAGGTGACAAAATGCTCTTGTATATAAGATGCTTACAATAGTACTTTTCCAAATAGAAATCTGAAACATAAAATAAACAGATATCAGTGTTTTGATGACAAAATGCAAATATTATCATGTGTAATAAGGTTGGAATTCCAATATGCACAAGAAATTTTTCATTAAAATTTTTGATAAATTAAAAAAGCAGGCTAATAGAATATCTCTTGAACTAGTAATGGGAAAGCAAATGGTGTAATCACTTTGGAGAGAAATCTGATTGTACTTAATCAAATTAAATATTCATGTAACAATGATTTGATAATCAATTCCTGCTAAATGCAAGGGAATATTTAAGGCCAGAAACGTTTGTGTTACAGGAAGTCAAAATTAATTCTCAGGGCAAAGACCCTTAATGTACACCAGATCATCTATATGATCTTCCCCCATATTTCCCAATCTCTGTCTACAAGTTCTGGCCAATACGCTATGAATGGAAATTATTTTTATCACTTCTGGAGTGAGGCAACTAAGAGTCACTTTCCCTTCAGCAGTTACTGTGAGAACCACATATTTAAATTGCAGAACTACAAAATGTAGTGCTCCTGGATGTCCAAATCAATGCCTGGTGAAAGCCTTTATCAGTCTACTTTGGACTTAAATGAAAAAGGTGTAAGTCTTTTGGGGCTAATCCGCTAATGTGGGGGTTTACTAAATTGGGAGTTTATTTACTATAGTAGCAGAACCCAGCCTAACCTAAGGTAGTGTCATAACACGCACAAAAAAAAGGGAATATAATAAATATAAGTGGGTTCATGCAATAGAATACTACACATCAGATAGAAGTAGGTTAACTAGATGACAACCTGGACAGATATTAAAAATATAGGCTAGCCTTTGCAACCTCAGTCATGCAACACACAGTAACATCAGCTGGAAGAACTAAAGCTATCTAAGAACACTTCAAAAGAATATGGGGATAATGTTTTTCCCTGAGAATGACTAAGAAAGCTCCTTTGGGCTCAGTTCTACCTGTTCCTTTTGTAGAGGGAACGCACAGTGCCTTGAATATGATAATGGTGCCAACACTAAAGTGACTATATGCTATATTATCCACACTGGAATTATTTTGAAAGTGAGCCAATTCCCAAAATAAAATATTTCATATATATCTATATATGAAATCTTATATATGTACATCCATATACGAAATCTTTCTCATATATATCTACATATATATATCATATCACACACACATATATATAATATCCTATTGGTTCTGTTTTTCTGAAGAACCCTGACTAATGCATGTCCTTTTCTGTCCTAGAATCTCATCTAGGATACCACATTACATTTACTTGTCACATCTCCCTAGGCTCCTCTTGGCTGTGACAGTTTCTCAGTCTTTCTTTGTTTTTGATGTCCTTGACGGTTTTGAGGAATACTGATCAGGTATATTTTGATGCTCCTCAATTTTAATCTGTCTGATATTCTTCCCATTAGACTTTGTTTATAGGTTTTAGGGAGGAAGATCACAGAGGTCAAGTGCCATTTTCAGAGCATTATATCAAGGACACAGGCCCTCAATGTGATTTATGACTATTAATGTTGACTTTGATCATCTGGCTAAGACAGTATTTGTCAGGTTTCTTTACTGTAAATTTACACTTTCTTCCCCCTTTCCATGCTGAACTATTTGAAAGGAAATCACTCTGCAACTCACAGTGTGAGTAGAGACTTATGTTCTACTTTCTTAAGGTCAGCCTATCTACAGAAATTATTTGGAGTTCTGCAAGGAAAATTTGTCTCTTCTCCCAGTTTATTTATTTGTTCAATTATTTATTTATATCATGAGTTTGAACTCATTAATATCTGTTTTATACATTCGATTATAATTCAATATACTGCTTTATTTACTTTGTTGCTCAAATTATTTCAGCTTTGGTAAGTGAAAGCTCGTTCAGTTGGCTCCTGTGTCTCTTTGACGACACACACCTACCAATATATTTTTGTGTTTGTTTTTGTATGCTGATTTGTTTGTTTGTGCACTTCCTTAACTTCTGACATTACACAATACTCCAGGCTCATCTTATGTGTTTCCTGTCCCAGTCCTAGAAACAGCCATTTTTCCAAGAAACACTGGTTCCTTTTAATGAGAATGGTATTAAAAACCAAGATATGGGTACTTGTGTCTCTTATCACAGTCTACATCCTTTCCTGAGGTCCCCAAACTCCTAAATAATTTTAAAATTTTTGCATACCTTCAGGGTCACTTTCTGTGCTGTCAAGTTCAAAGGGTTTTAACAAATGCATAACCTCACATACCTATTATTACAGAATCATACAGAATATTTTCATCACCCTAAAAATTCCCTATGTTTTACTTATTCATCCCTCTTCCCAACCTCATAGCCCTTGGCGAATACTAACCTTTTTACTATTCTATATTGTTTTGCATTTTCCAGAATGTTACATAATTGGAGTCATACAGTACGTGGGCTTTTAGTGTCTTCTTTCACTTAATAATATGCATTTAATGTTTCTCTACATCTTTTCATGGCCAGATATCTCATTTTATTTTATAAATGAATAATGGGCTATTGAATGAATGTACCACAGTTTGTTTATCCATTCACGCATTGAAGAGTATCTTGATTACAGATTTTGGTGATTACGGACAAAGTTGTTTTAAATAGACTCATGCGGGGTTTTTCTGTGTGTGACCATATATTTTCAAATCAGTTGAGTCTGATTTCTGGATCATCTGGTAAAACTATGGTTAGCTTTGTAAGAAACTGCCATGTTGTCTTCCAAAGTGGCTGTACCTTTTTGCATTCACAAAGCAATGAGCGAGAGTTCATGGTGCTCCACATCCTCCTCGTCAACATTTGTAACTGTAAAATTGTTTAGATTTCAGTCATTCTAATGAAAGTATAGTTGTATTTCATTTTTGTTTTAATTTGCAATCTGATAATTAGAAAGGACATTGAGCATCTTTTCAAATGCTTACTTTCCATGTGTATATGATTTTTGAGATGTCTTTTCACATTTTTCTTTTGATCTTTAATTGGTCTGTTTGTTTTCTTATTATTGAGTTTTAACAGTTTCTTAAATATTTTACATATGTCTTTTACCAACTGTCTGCAAATATCTTCTAGTCTGTGACTTGTCTTTTCATCCTTTTAACAGTGTCTTTTGCAGAGCAGAAGTTTTTAATTTTAATAAAGACAAAGTTTTCAACATTTTCTTCTATGAGTCATGCTTTTGGTATTATATCTTAAAAACTCAACACCAAATTCAAGGTCACCTAGGTTTTCTCCTACATTTTCTTCTGGAAGTCTTCTATTTTTGTGTTTTACATTTAGGTCTATGGCCCATTTTGAGTTGATTTTCATAAAAAGTGTAAGGACTTGACTAGATTTATGTTTTGCATATGAATGTCCAACTGTTTCAGTACTATTTGTTGAAAAGACAAATGTTTTTTCCATTGAACTGCCTTTGCTCCATTGTCAAAGCTAGGTTGAATATATTTGTGTGGATCTATTTCTGGGCTCTTTATTCTTTTCCATTGAATATGCACCTATCATTTTGCCAGTACCATGCTATTTTGATCATTTTGCCAGTATCATGCTATTTTGATCACTGTAGCTTTATTGTATGTTGTAAAGTCAGGTAATGTCAGTCCCCCAACTTTGTTATCTTTCAGTATTGAGTTGGCTATTCGGGATCTTTTGCTTTTCCCATATACATTTTAGAATCAATTTGTCAATATCCATAAAATGATTTGCTGAGATTTTGATAGAAATTTTACTGAATCTATAGATCAAGTTGGGAAGAACTGACATCATGACAATATTAAGTATTCCAATCCAAATGGGGTGATGACTTCCTAGCTTTTTACATGTCAGAGCTGAAACCAGAAATCAGTTTTTTAAACCTCTGTCATGATATTTATTTTTCATAGTTCAACATCAAGACAAGTCAATTACAGGTTGTGTAACTATAAAGATTATAAAGAAAAAAAAGTCTCTCTTATCATTGCCCTTCTCACTTCCTTATACACTAGAGCTTTAATTTTTATGTGATTAATCTCTAGCAATAAGACTGCAGATACAACTGAATTATTCATTTGAGTAGCTATTGCAACATGTAATTTTCCAAGAGATTGGGGTGATTAGCAAGACAGTGTGGATTTCCTCACAGTCTCCCTCTGGAGAAATGCTATTATTCTTTTATTTATATATATTTTTTGAGACAGCATTTTGCTCTGTTCTCTAGGCTGGAGTGAGGAGGCAGAATCATAGCTCACTGTAACCTTGAACTTTCAAGTTCAAGCGATCCTCCTGCCTCAGCCTTCCTAGTAGCTAGGACTACAGGAACACATGACCACACCGGGATAATTTTTTTTATTTTTTGTAGAGACAGGGTCTTGCTATTTTGCCCAGGCTGGTCTTGAACTCCTGGCCACAAATGATCCTCCTCCCTCAGCCTCCCAAAATGTTGGTATTACAGGCAAGAGCCACTGTACCTGGCCTATGATTCTTTTTTTTACTTTTATGGAGCTAATGGGTGACAGTAGAAATATAATTTGCTTCACTTTTCATTTTTATAATCTAAATGAACATTGAGCATAATTTAATATTTTCTTTACCTTTTTAGGTATCCTGATCTATAAATTGGATATTCTTATTCATGTATTTTACTCACATTTTGTGTTTTTTACTATAATTCTGATTTTGAGACATTTGCAGATTCATATACAGCTGTAAGAAATAATATAGAGATACCATGTAGTCCTCCAAAGGTAACATCTTGCAGAACCACAGTACAATATGGCAAACAGGAAATTGTCCTTGATACAGTCAAGATACAGGATGTTTTCAACACCGCAAGGATCCTGCATGTTGTCCATTTATAGCCACACTCACTATTCCCTCCTCCTACCCCCTTCTTATCCCTGGCAGCCACTAATCATCTTTCATTTCTATAATTTTATGATTTTAAGAGTACTATATAAGTGGAATTATATAGTATGTAACCTTTTGAAATTGCCTTTTTTCACTCAACAAAATTATTATCAATAGTTCATTCCTTTTTATTACTGAATCATATCCTGTGGTATGGATGTTCTAGTTTATTTAAACACTCAATTGTTGAAGGATGACATCTGAATACAGATTCTGTGGTGATATTTCTATTCTTTTATCACTGAAAAAATATGCAACTTTACACAAGACAAGGATGCCCTCTCTCACCACTCCTATTCAACAAAGATTGGAAGTTCTGGCCAAAGCAATCAGGCAAGAGAAAGCAATAAAAGGCATCCCAATAGGAAGAGAGGAAGTCAGCCTCTCCCTGTTTGCAGACAATGTGATTCTATATCTACAAAATGCCACAGTCTTTGCCCAAAAGCTCCTTGAGCTGATAAACAAATTCAGCAAAGTCTCAGGATACAAAATAATGTACAAAAATCAGTAGCATTCCTGCATAACAACAACATCCAAGCCAAGAGAAAAATCAGGGACACAATTCCATTTACAATTGCCACAAAAAGAATAAAATACCTAGGAATACAGCTAACCAGGGATGTTAAAGATCTCTACAATGAGAATTACAAAACACTGCTGAAAGAAATCAGAGATGACACAAACAAATGAAAGAACATTCCATGCTCATGGATAGGGAGAATCAATATCATTAAAATGGCCATACTACCCAAAGCAATTTGCAGATTCAACACTATTTATCACACTACCAAGAGCATTCTCACAGAACTAAAAAAAAACTAAAGTTCATATGGAACCAAAAAACAGCCCAAATAGCCAAGGCAATACTAATCAAAAAGCTGAAGGTATCATGTTACCCGACTTCAAACTATACTACAGGGCTATAGTAACCAAAACAGCATGGTACTGATACAAAAACAGACACACAGACAAATGGAACAAAATAGAGAGTCCAGAAACAATGTCACACACCTATCACTAGCTGATCTTTGGCAAAGCTGACAAAAACAAGCAATAAGGAAAGGACTCCTTATTCAGTAAATGGTGCTTGGTTAACTGGCTAGCCATATGCAGAACATCAAAACTAGACAACTTTCTTACACCATACACAAAAATTAACTCAAGATGGATTAAAGACTTAAATGTAAAACCCAGTGGAAGAAAATCTAGGCAATATCATTCCGGACATAGGCACAGGCAAAGATTTCATGACAAAGATGCCAAAAGCAGTTGCAATAAAAGCAAAAATTAACAAATGGGATCTAATTAAACTAAAGATCTTCTGCACAGCAAAGGAAACTATCAAAAGAGTAAACAGACAACCTATGGAATGGAAGAAAATTTTTGCAAACTATGCTTCTGACAAAGGTCTAATATCCAGAATCTACAAGGAACTTAAACAAATTTAGAGGCAAAAACAAAATAACCCCATTAAAAAGTGGGCAAATAATATGAACAGACACTTTTAAAAAGAAGACATAAATTAGCCAACAAGCATATTAAAAAATGTTCAGCATCACTAACCCTTAGGCAAAACCACAATGAGATACCATCTTACACCCGTAAGTATGGCTCTTTAAAAAAAAAAATCAAAAAGTAACAGATGCTGGAGGTTGTAGAGAAAAGGGAATGTTTAAACACTGCTGGTGGGAGTGTAATGTAGTTCAGCCATTGTAGAAAGCAGTGTGGCAATTCTGCAAAGAACGTAAAACAGAATCCCAGCAGTCTCATTACTGGGTATATACCCAGAGGAATATAAACCATTCTACCATAAAGAAAAATACATGTGTATGCTCACTGAAGCACTCTTCACAGCAGCAAAGAAATGGAATAAACATAAATGCCCATCAATGGTAGACTGGATAAAGAAAATGTGGTACACATACACCATGGAATACTCTGAAGCCATAGAAAAGAATGAGATCGGGGCCGGGCGCAGTGGCTCATGCCTGTAATCCCAGCACTTTGGGAGGCCAAGGCGGGCAAATTGCCTGAGGTCAGGAGTTCAAGATCAGCCTGGCCAACATGGTGAAACCCTGTCTCTACTGAAAATACAAAACTTAGCTGGGTGTGGTAGCAGGCACCTGTAATCCCAGCTACTCAGGAGGCTGAGGCAGGAGAATCACTTGAACCTGGGAGAGAGGTTGCAGTGAGCCAAGATCGCGCCACTGCACTCCAGCCTGGGTGACAGAGCAAGACTCCATCTCAAAAAAACAGAAAAGAAAAGGAAATAAAAGAAAAGGAAAGAAAAAAGAAAAGAAAAGAAAAGAATGAAATCATTGTCCTTTGCAGCAATATGGTTGGAGCTGGAGACCATTATCCTTAGCAAACTAACGCAGAAACAGAAAACCAAATACCGCGTGTTCTCACTTATAAGTGGGAGCTAAATAACAAGAACACATGGATACAAAGAGGGGAACAACAGACACTGGGGCCTACTTAAGGGTAGAGGGTGGGAGGAGAAAGAGGACCAGGAAAAATACCTATCTGGTACTATGCTTAGTACCTGGGTGATGAAATAATCTGTACACCAAACCCCTGTGACACGAGTTTACCTATATAACAAACCTGCATATGCACCCCTAAACCTAAAACAAAAGTTAAAGGAAAAATGAATACATAGATAATAAAAAAGAAAAAGATGCCACTTTCTTCTGGCCTCCGTGGTTTCTGATGAGAAATCCTTTGTCCTTTGAATTGTTTCTCCTTTTTTTTTTTTCTATAGGTAAAGGTTTCATTTGTCTCTGGCTTCTTCAATACTTTATTTGTCTTTAGTTTTCATAAGTTTAATTATAATATATCTTGAAATGGATTTTGTTGAATTTCTTCTTGGGGTTCTCTCAGTTTCTCAAATCTGAAGGTTTATGTCTCTTGATAAATTTGGTAAGTTATCAGCCATAGTTTTCTTGAGTACTTTGTTAGCCCCATCCTATTTATCCACTCCTTTCAGGATTCTGATGATGTGAATGTTAATCTTTTGTTATAACCCCACAGGTCTCTGAGGCTCTGTCCATTTTATTCCGTCTACTTTCTCTTTACTGTTCAGGTTGGGTAATTTCTATTATTATAACTTTCAGTACACCGATTCTTCCCTGGCATTTTCCACCTGCTATTTAAACCATCCATGGAGCTTTTTATTTCAGGTTTTGTATTTTTTCAGATTGTGGAAGATAAAGCAACTCTATCTTAAATGCTAACCTGCCATGTTGACTTCCAATCAATCCCTGTTCTGGAAATGCCCCTAAGATTTCTACTTTATCTAGTTGCCATAAATCCTGCCCTCAGGTCAAAACAATCTTGGCAATAAATCCTGCCCTTAGGCAGATCCACATAGCACTGTTGTCTTTCCCTGGAGGTCAGCTTTAACTATCCTACACATTGTTTCCATACAAAATATAAGCCCTAATTCTGTGGGATAATGGCATGGGGACCCACCATCTTGTCTCACCATTGCCCACCACTGACTTCTGTTCGTAAATCCCCAGCAAATGTTTCTTTCTCAGAAACTGAATTTCTCAGCCTCTTTCTTGTGCCCCTCAGCTTCCTTGGCATTTAGGGGTAGGTTTGCATAGACCTGCCCACTGCATAACATGTGGCGAACTCTCTAGGAGCTGAGAGACCAAGAAATGGGGAAAGGAAATGAAGTATCTGTGTGGGAAATCCCAGGGTGGCCAGCCACTTCTATGTGGAGTGATGTGACTCACCTTTTAGACACTTGTACATGACTACAGGGATGCCCAGAAAATGCTGGCAGATTTAGAGTGATTATTAACTGATAGCCATCTATCAGACATCTTATCACACTGTGGTGAGGAAGGGCAGAGAGCGGCTGCTGCAGTGAGTTGGCTGCTTCTGAAGGCTGCCCATTTGGTGACAAAAACCCAGCTAGCAGCAGAAGCAAAAGTAAAACAGCTTAAGTAGAAAGTACAATTAGGAAAAATATTTTTTAAGAGCTCTATAGTCCAAAGTTGACTTAATTAGTAATATTTAGGCTGTATATGTATATGTACGTGTGTGTATATATATGAGAGAGTGAGAACAGAGCCCTTAAAACAAAACATATATGTCAAGTAAAACAATTCACTTGACCAAATTCTGTTTCTCTATTTACTTCTGTCTGTCCCTCCTTCCTCTTGACACCCTCCATCCACATAAAAGAACCTACAAAAATTTCTAATAGCCTGGGATCCTTTAAGGAAAACAGAAAAGATATCACAGAATCTTCTTTTGGAAGGATTCTCTGCTTTCCCTCATGGAATCCCAAGAGTTAGAAGCAAAGAGATTCCTCTCAGGTCTAAAACTCTGCTCTCTTTTGTTTTGCATTACTAATCTCTTTGGCTTTTGGAGGTATTAGAGGTTACTTTGTACCCTGAGAGGACTTGACCTTGGTGTGTGCGTAATGACTGATGAGTCACCGGAGAGAACTGCAGTGTTAGAGGCGGCTGATGGCAGTTGTTTACAGTAAATAGTTATTACTACAGGGGGGCTGCTCATTTATTTGCACATTTAGATAAGAAAAGTATGGTTTGGGCATCTAGAGGCTATGGAAACATGTCCCACTGAAGGATAGGAGTCCATGGGGGATGGGCTGATCACAGAGTGAGCTGATTGCTGTCAGGCTGCGCACCAGCCTCAGGTGAATGCCATTGCAGTGAGGATGCCATGGAAGCATTGCACTGTCTAGTCTCTTGGCATTTTCCTTTTGGAGAATCAAGATTCAGTGTAAAAATGGGCTCCTTGATTGAGGGGCATCTAAGTGTTCTGACATGTTTATATATGTTATATCCATGTGATACATCATTATCAAAATATGTGAAAGAGCTCTAATTAATTAGCTTAAAGAAAAAGTAAATGCTTAAATCACATATTTTATCAGAAAAATTGAACCTAACTCAAATGCCTTTTAGTTCACACGCCTTTAGTAATCTTTGGTAATTAAAGATAGTTTTAAAATTATTGATAAATAAAATTTCAATTAATATATGTAATTTAAACTACTAGATCTAAGAGACACCATTCTACATACGGACTCTACAAAGAAAGTAAGAATTTTTTTTGGTGAAGAAGGTTATGAAAAAAATGAGGATGCAGTTTTTGCTAAAGGAAAAGTAATTTTGTCCAGTTTATAAAATGGTGGGGAATGAGGACCTTTGATTCCTTGGTGGCTACATAGTTACCCAAGGTATGGAGCTGCAATTGTGCTTTGCTCAGTTGCTAAAGGTAAAAGTTACCAGTGGAATTTAGAGATGGATCCAACTCTTAGGGAATTGTTTCCTTGGATCCATAAGGAATGCAAACTAATAAGAAAAACTGAAATATTCAATCTCTTTTTTATTGTTATCTATAATAGCTAAAATGAAATTAAATGAGAGAGTGCTGGGTTTGACCTTGATGCTAAACCAAGGTGGGATTTCAGTGAGTTTGAGCTTCCTTTACTAGCCTCAAAGCTGATCCCCCCAGAGCAAAATTATGCGGGAACAACAGAAAGTACCTCTGAGACCTGCAGTTACCAAGAAGGCAGCCAATGTAGTGGAAGAACAAAACCAAGTAACTATTGAAGCCAGAGGGTATAGTGCTAGAGCAAATGAATTGTTCCGCTTTGTAGATTGGTATCATCAGCTTCCTGAAGAACCTTTACTAAAATCAATTATGAAAGTAACTAATTTAGGGGTAGTATCTTTGCTTTCAAATTCTTCAGAGTGGAAGAGCATGTTTGGGTTGATGCAGGACCAGCAGCTCACTGTTGAACAATCAAAGACAGCTTAATGTGGTCCAGACACAGGAGGCTATTCCCAAGGGAATAGCCAGCCTGCAGGACTGGATAAATGCCACTGTAAGGTTTGTTTACCCTGAGAAGGGTCTGCCCGACTCCACCTATAAATGCCAAGCGGAAAACCCCAGATGAAGTAGCTGAAATGCTTCCTATGCAATTCATGTGAGACTGTGTTCATGATGACTGGGATATTCGCCTACTGAATATGCCCATTACCCAAGTCACGGTAAATGCTATGGTTAAGGGGGCCCTATTTTCACGGGCACTTCATATAATCTTGTTACTACAAAACCAAAAGACTATCAGAAAAGCCTTGTCAAATTTTTTGTCTCAGCTTCCTCTTGTGGATGTTACAGATCCTAATAAATACATTAGGCTAATTAACAAGAGAATTAGGAAAGGCAAAAGGGAAAGTCAAATAACTCATCACAGCAAGGTGGAAATCTTTAGATGGTTGTTACAAAATGGAACAAATAAAATAGGAGTTGATGGGTTTAAAACAAAGGTCTTAATACAACATTATGGAAGGTTGGGTGGGCCACAGGAAGCCCCTGCTCATCCCCTAACACTATAGGGCCCCAAACTAGTTTTCTGTATTTACCCCAGACTGGAGAATTTAAAAAAAAAAAATCAGAAGGCAAAGAATACAATGAGAAAGCTGACCAACAATTGCTTGGGGGCAAATGTTGACGTAGATTAATCAAGGTAAAAATTGACAAAAGAGCCCGAGTTCCCTGGCTGAACCACATCTGGGAACCCAAAGACTTTTTTACAAGCGCCAGTAAATGGTCTGGTAGTGAAGAAGTGAAGTTCCTAAGACTAGAATATAAAAATGTAAGAGCTGCCGGGCGCAGTGGCTCACGCCTGTAATCCCAGCACTTTGGGTGGCCGTGGCGGGTGGATCACGAGGTCAGGAGATCAAGACCAGCCTGGCGAACATGGTGAAACCCCGTCTGTACTAAAAATGCAAAAAATTAGCCGGGCGTGGTGGCGGGTGCCTGTAGTCCCAGCTACTCGGGAGGCTGAGGCGGGAGAATGGCGTGAACCCGGGAGGCGGAGCTTGCAGTGAGTTGAGATTGCGCCACTGCACTCCAGCCTGGGAGACAGCGAGACTCCGTCCCAAAAAAAAAAAAAAAAAAAAAAAAAGTAAGAGCTGAAGAGCTGATAGGCTTATGGAAGTTGGAATATTTAAGCAGGCTTTATGTATAGTAGTTTTGTCTCTTTTATCTAAATATTTTATGAGAATGAACATTGTGTCTAACTGGGAAATATTTCTCCTACCTAGTACTGCAGAACAGAGGGCATGTAAACCCTTCTTTTGAGCAATATTAATTGTACTGCTAAATGGGAACCTGTAAGGTTTCCCAAGCCCACAAAGCATAGAGTAGAAGCTGCAGTGCTGGTAGGAACAAATTCTCCAGCTGATAGCCCTTTGTGCAGTGTTTATTGGGGCTTATGAGAAAAACTTGTAAGCCCTTTTCAACAATGACTACTGGCACTTTGGACTAGAGAATTTCCACTTGAGGGGAATTAACTGCCTTGTTATGGAATGTTAATTAAAGCTACTCCTGTGACTGAAGATATGAAAGATCCTGACACCTGAAATACCCATGTTATCTCAGATGATGTCATAGAAACCTCTAATGGGGATAGCAGTACCCAGAAGAGTTTCATAATAAAATGGAAATGATTTATATAGGATCATGCTGAAGAGGCTATGTTGTCTCAGGTGTAAACCTGGGGTTCGTTGTCATGCACCAGAAAATTTAGAACACAGACACACATGAGGAGTTTAGGAGTGGAGGTTTAATAGGAAGAAGAGAAGAGAATGAGAAACAGCTCTCTCCACAGAGAGAGGGATCTTCAAGTGGAAAAGACCGGCTAGTGGCAAATGCCTGGAATTTTATAGCATAGTTTGAGGAGGTGGTGTCTAATTTACATAGGGCTTATAGATTGGTTCAATCAGGTATGAGGTTTACATAGCACGGTGAAGGTGGGTTGCCCTACCCTAAATTTATTATGCAAATGGGCTTTCCGGTTGATTGCTGCCATGTTGTCTGTTCTTTACAGTACACGTGGCTGGCAAAGAGAAGGGAAGATGGAGCCACCATCTTGAACGTGTCTAGTCCCTAGTTCCTGCTGGCATTCACCTGTGCAAGCTCTCAGCTTGCTTGTCTATGTCTGCAGCTTGACTTTACAGGCTCCTCTTTGCTAGAAAATGATTTGGGGCTGCTTTTCATTAAAAAGAAAAGCCTTACCGAGTGCTCCCATACCCTTACTATCTGCCTAAGTGATTTCTTCTTAACTCCTATATCAATGCTACCTGGCAAGAGCAAAGAAGAGATACTCACAAACAGGGAGGCTCTTTTTCTCCCTGCTTGTGTCTAGTACCTAGATGAACAGACAACATCCTAATTGGAAGGCTACTACTCTGATTAAAGAGGAGTCAAGAAAACCTTGTTTTCTTTTGAGCTATTTAGAGCTTACAATGATTGAGTGAAGGATACTTTTGTGAGCAAAATTTACCTTTCTCTCGACCTGAGTTCTCCAAAATTTGGAAACTATTCATGAGTATTCTTCTGTCATGGCAATATAATTTATTTGCATAATTTCAGTAAGAAGCTGTTTTCTTTTGTAAAAGGACACAATTAGAGACACAGGTTATTTTACCAAAGCCTTGACTAGAGTGCCATATTTTCCAATATGACTATACTGCTTTGAGGAACTGAAGTTGGCCTTATAGAGCCAATAAAAAGCCTCTTGGAAAGACTGGTCTTGCACCTTGTGACCTGTGGTAAGAAAAGAATGTGACTTTCTGATAGTCTCAGGAACCTCAAGTTATTTTGGGACCTTGAGAAGAGAGGAATACAACCATTCATACAGGTATTACAGGCACAGTCTGATGGAGAATCATTGGCTTGGTTAGAATCGAGGCTTGTAAAAGTCTAATCTGAGATTGCTTATAAAAACTTTCTGGCAAAGCCATCTTTAAAAGTGCCAGTATGGCCAGCCACTATTCTTGCTGCACTTTATGCAAATAATCAGGCCAAATATAATGAGGCTAAAATTTATTTTTCAAATAAATTGGTCCTACTATGTGAGAAATAAAAACAAAATTGTCAAGTCCCCCCAACCAACTGAAATAACCCCCTCTTGGCCAAGGGAACAACACAGAAATCTTTAAAAACTAAGTTTCTGGCCGGGCACGGTGGCTCACACCTGTAACGCCGGCACTTTGAGAGGCCGAGGTGGGTGGATCACTTGAGGTCAGGAGTTTGAGACCAGCCTGGCCAACATGGTGAAACCTGTCTCTACTAAAAATACAAAAAAAAAACTTGCCAGGCGTGGTTATGTGTGCCTGTAATCCCAGCTACTCGGGAAGCTGAGACAGGAGAATAGCTTGAATCTGGGAGATGGAGGTTGCAGTGAGCCAAGATCCCAACACTGCACTCCAGCCCAGGCAACAGAGCAAGACCCTCCATCTCAAAAACAAAAAACAAAAAAAATGAAAACTAAATTCCTGGCCATGATGGGAAGTGAGGTCAGACACATCTTAGCATACCCCTTCCCTCACTAACCTCCCTTAATATTTTTCCCCCTAAGGGGTAAACAGAAACCAGCCCTAAAATGTTGGCTCCACTGCTGATATGAACTAATTGCCTGATGCTGCCCCTCCCTTTTTGTGGTTTCAGTGCAACAGATGACCAGTATTCCTTCCCGATAAGAGACCAAGGACCACCAAGTGGCTCTGGCTAGTCTACAGAGGCTGTCACAAAAGGCCTTCATGTTCTCTGCTTCATATTTTGATGTAAAGGGCCTAATTGTTATACACTTAAATGTTGAGTCTCCACCCCAAGGTGAACATGGGATGCATGTTGCATACATGTTAGCCTATTATGCTTGCCCATGCCACTCCTTCATGAATATTCATAGCTCCTATAACCTGTTGAATATGTACACTTGGCCACCCTGCTCAACATAAATTCTTATTCCCTCTGCCGCTACTTGAAGCACTCGCTTTTCAATTTCAGCTGCAGGCTTCACTTCCCACCTGCACATTGTGGTGGCCTCTTTTAAAAATAAAGTCTTCCTTTCTAAATTAATAAACTTGTGACTTTTTTGGTCAACATATGATTTATCCTTGCTAGAAATGGAGTAATTGGGGAAAAAATTATTCAAAAGAAAACTATAGTAAATCCTTCATTTGTTTCTAGCCCTTATCATTGTTTTTGACTTGTTATTATTTGCCCACAATTTGAACTGAACCCTGAATTATTTCCTGGCTACAACAGTTCTCTAAATTAAGAACCAAATTTTATTTTTCTTCACGCTCTTTTTTTTTTTTCTGGTAATCCTTGTGTGCATATTAATGTTATTTATCTCGTTTTTCTTCTTCTGAGAAAACCAAAGTCATGGTATCCCAAAGACTAGAAGATTATTCAACAAAGCCTATGAATCTTCTTCATTTGGAATCCCACAGGGCCCAATCTGTCTGCCATTGGCAATGCACCACATTAAATGTTGTACAATATCAAGCATTCTCCCTAAAGGCTCTGGGACCATTGTGGAAGAGAAGCGTGCATGAGATCGTAAGAGCTGGGTTAGGGAAATGGAGTGTGGAACATAAACTTCATTTTGGATGCCAATCTGCCACGTTGACTTCTGATTAACGCCTGATCCAGGAGTGCCTCTAAGATTTCTCCTTTATCTACTGTTTCTGTAAATGTTGTCCTTAGGCAGGTTGATATAGCACTCTTGCCTTTCCCTGGGGGTGTCAACTTTAATTGTCCTACATATGCCTTCCCTATGGTATATAAGCCCTTGGTCTGAGGGTTAGTGGTGCAGGGGTCCACCATGTCATCTGGCCGCAGCCTGAGATAATGGCTTCTGTTCAGAAGTCCCTATTAAAAGTTTCTTTCTGAGAAACTGGATTTGTCAGACTTCTTGGACCTCTCAGCTTCCTTGGCCTTTGAAGGTAGTTTCACATAGACTTGCCCACTACAGAACGCAGATCTAAAATTTCTATTTGGTTCTTCTTTATGTCTTCTATCTGTTTTCTGATACTTACTATTTCTATGCTGAGGTTTTCTGTTTATTCATTTGTTTTAAGAATGTTTTTATTGGTGACTGAAGCATTTTTATCATGCTGCTTTAAAAGCTTTGTCAGGTAATTCGGTTTTTTGTTTGTTTGTTTGTTTGTTTTTTCAAGACAGAGTTTCGCTCTTGTTGCCCAGGCTGGAGTGCAATGGCTTAATCTTGGTGCACTGCAACCTCCACCTCCCAGGTACAAGCGATTCTCCTGTCTCAGCCTCCCAAGTAGCTCAGATTACAGGCATGAGCCACCACATCCGGCTAAAAAGCTTTGTCAGGTAATTCTAACAACTCTGTCATTTCTGTTGGTATCTATTTATTGCTTTTTTTTTTCATTCCATTTGCTATCTTCCAGTTTCTTTATATAATGAATACTTTTATTGAAACATGGACCATTTTGTATTCTGTCACGAGACTCTGAATCTTATCTTTACTTTTAGCTGGCTTTCTCTGACACTGCTCTTGCAGAGGAAGTGGGGCAGGTACCACCTTGTTACAGCCAGGTGGAGGCTGAAGTCCAGATCCTCTAGGGGAGGATGGCCTTTATTACTGTTGGGTAAAGATGAAAGTCTCACTCCTCATTGGTCTCCACTGACACTATGGGTGGGCCTTATTATAAGCTGGTGGGGATTGAAGACCTGATTCCCTACTTTTTTTGAGGTGCCTCTTTATACCCTAATGAGTGTGAAAATTTGGGTTCCCCATTTAGCCTATACTGGTATAGGTCGGGGTAGAACCATGGTGTTTTCTGCATGTTTGGCTGGAATACAGCAATTGTTGTCTGTAAGTTTCTCTCTTGCTTGCCTGCTCCCTTTTTTGGTCCATTGGCTAAAGACAGCAGGCTTTTGCTAGTGCTTTTTTTGTCTGTTCCCACTGGCATTTCTGGGTTGCAACCTTCTTCATCTCCAAGTCTGGGATATATAAGGCAAAAAGAAAATCCAGGGAACTCACCAATGTGTCATCCCTTGGGTCCTGAAAGCACATATGAGTGCATTCTTCTTCTCTCTACTTTCTTCAGTCTGCCTTTTAGAGTCTTGTTATGTCAGTTTTATACATAACGTCCAGGGATTTTAATTGTCCTTAGACAATTAAAGAGCTAGGGAAAAATATGTCTACCCCTTCTACTAACAAGCAGGGGTCTACTCACTTTTATTTGGGTTATCTACATCTTATCAAATTTTTAGGTAAATGTTTAGGTTTTATTGAAATATATCTGCAGAAAAGCTCACAAATGAATTACCACCACCAAAAGTGAGGTGATGGCAGTTTACTAGCACCCTAGAAAGCTATAGTGTTTCTTCCCAGTTATAAATTATCTATCCCTCTTCCCCAAAGATAATCATTGTCATCACATCTAATGCTAGGGATTAGTGGGGATATTTTTGAACGTTATATATATTATATAATACAATATGAACTCTTCTGTGTTGACTTTTTTAACTATGTTTGTGAGAGTAACTGAATGACTGATGACCACATGACAAAGTGTTAAACTTCATTAATCATCAGCAAAATGCAAATAAAGTCGCAGTGATAAAATTAAAAATAATGACTGTATAAGTGTTGAAGAAAACAACTGGAATCCTTAATTTACACTTACATGTTAGCATCAAAAGTCATGTACAAGAATGTTCATAGTAGCACTATTCATGATAAGCTGAAAATAGAAACAATTCAGCTGTTCATCAACACACAGTGGATGAAAGAAATCATGGCAGATCCAAACAATAGAATTCTACACAACAATGAAAGAGAAAACATTCAACAACATGAGTATTCAATGATTTTTAAATACTGTTGCACATTTTACTTTTAATGTAGTTTTAAAAATCAAACTATGTTTCCTGAAAGAGGAAATATAGGCTGGGATCAGTGGCTTACGCCTGTAATCCCAGCACTATGGGAGGCCAAGGCAGGTGGATCACCTAAGGTCAGGAGTTCAAGATCAGCCTGACCAACATGGTGAAACCCCATCTCTACTAAAAATACAAAAATTAGCCAGGCGTGATGGCAGGCACTTATAATCTCAGCTACTCGGGAGGCTGAGGCAGGATAATCACTTGAACCTGGGAAGCAGAGGTTGCAGTGAGCCGAAATCGCGCCACTGCACTCCAGCCTGGGTGACAGAGCAAGACTCCATCTTAAAAAAAAAAAAAGAAAGAAAGAAAGAGGAAATATGCCATAGTGCAATATGTTGAATGCAATTTAAAACACTTTTAATTCCACATATTTTTAAAATATGCATGAATGTCTACGATATACATTTTTAAAACATTATAGTGAGTATCATTTGAAGGAAGGGGATTTTGAGTGAGGATGAGAGTAAATTTGGAACAGCTAATTAAATAAGTTAAAAGGAGAAATGGGATTGCAAGGACTGATTTTGACAGTGCAATGAATAACTCAATTCTGGGTCCTTTCAATATCTCCAACGTAATAACACTAAATATAAATAAATAGCCAACACAGCATACCACAAGAAAACATAAGCTGGATATATACCAATCTTAAGATGCCAGGAATGACCTACCTCTTCTCTTTCTGAAAAACTGCCATTACCTTTCACTATTAACTTCTTTCTTTGGTAAATCCTCCCTGGACCCCTCAGTTCAATTAGCCCTTTCTTTTTCAGATTCCCACAGCTGTCTCTTCATACCTGTGATGATTATTATTATTACTGTTTTGAGATGGAGTCTTGCTCTGTCCCCAAGGCTGAATTGCAGTGGCGTGGTCTCGGCTCACTGCAGCCCCTACCTCCCAGATTCCAGCGATTCTCCTGCCTCAGCCTCCTGGATAAACGGGATTACAGGCATGTGCCATCATGCCCAGCTAATTTTTTTTATTTTTAGTAGAGACAGGGTTTCACCATGTTGGCCAGGCTGGTCTCAAACTCCTGATCTCAGGTGATCCACCCGCCTCGGCCTCCCAAAGTGCTAGGATTATAGGCATGAGCCACTGACCCCAGCCTACCTGTGGTTATTTGTCCTAAATTCTGCCTTTCTAATGAAGCTGAATTTTCCTTTGGGTCAGGGAATCTGCATATACTTGCCTATATTCCTAGAACTAATAAAGCACCTAGTATACAGCAGCCCTTGGCAAATTTTGATGAATAAATTGGTGAATAAAACAAGGACTTCATTCATTAGACATCTACACCTTATTTCATAACAATCTGAAATATCTTAAGCTGAATACTAACTCCTTGACCCCATGACCACACAAGAGGTAGAAACAACAGGACATGGTGACTCACTACATAAGTGGTTGAGGAAAAGTGAATGGAAAAATAGGGCATATTTTTTTATTTAAAATATGGGTATTTATCTCATTTCATCCATTAGCACTGTAATTGCATTCTAGGGAACTCAGCAATTCTGTGCAATACAGTGTTGGTATCCAGGCTGGGCTTCCTCAAAGTACTGAGCCATTTGCTTGGTAGACTTTGGCATTTTGGCAGCTTACATTTTAGGGATGAAACAGGACCAAGATGCAGTCAAAAACCTCCTCAGAAGGTCTGCCTGAATAACAACTGCATTCATACTATCTCCCACTGTACCCTCTATCTGATAAGCTATCATTATGAACTATTGTTAACTATTATTATTGTTTGAAGAGACAAAAATCTCCAATTTTTTTTGGCCAGTTCTGCAATAACAAAGGTAGATTAAACATAGGTATGTTTCTTAAGTCTGGGCTTTATGGGTAAGTTTGCCTCAGCTATGGAGGGAAGAAACTTGGTATTTAAGGCTTAAAGCTTGAGTCATCTTTTCCAGGCCATTTGTCAAGTGCCTGATGGATGGTTCATGGCTGCCAAGGGAGCAACTGGAGAAACATAGAGGGTTACAGGAGGCAGAAAGACAAAGCAGTCATATAACCCCCATCCTGAAAAATATAGTAGAAAGAATTTTTGAGATTCATTTGCTGCCAGCATGGCTCTACAAACTTTTGGAACATATTTCAAAGTAAGTACAAAGCATTATGTATAAAGAGCATCAACTATTATCCATTTTTGCTGGAATTCCTGTTCTTTGTTTTGAAAGGCAATTCTACTGCTCACTTTTAGGAACTTCATTTAAGATACATAATGATTAAGTGGGATATTCATAATCCTTTAGAGGTTGTAAATGTGCAAGCTATATGTGTGTTTAAATTTTAGGGCCCCATATACAGAACGGGTTTCTGTGTCAAAGAGAACCAGAGTTCTCTGTGTCTGGCTTCCCGGAATGGAGATTCTATGTGTGTCTCTCAGAGCTCTGAATTTTGGCTCCTTTTTACTCTGTGACCCATTTAACCCTCCAGCAATCCCTATGATGCTTTTTTTCCCCCTCCCTCTATTACTAGTTAAAACAGTAGCATTCCTCCCAGGCTGACTGAGATCCAAGTTTCCTCAAGGGCCATTTGTAAAAGTACTTAAAACTATTATTCAAAGCATTTTTCTGGCTCTAATCTTTCCCTTTTTTCAAGCATTGCCCATATGATCAGTAAATGTTACTCCCAAAGGAAAAAAAAATAAAACTGTGGAACCAAAACTGAACAAAGCCTGCACATGCACACCTCCATGTTTTTACTGACACCATGCATTTCGCTCAAGGTTCTTTGCTTCCCCTTATCCTTCCAGAAAAATCATAGTCACCCTTCAAATTCCACTGGAACCTTCTCCAGCATCCTTTCCATTTGGTGAACCTTATCCTTTCCCTGCACATGCTCTCAAATCATGTTGTGCAGACCTCCTGCACAACAGTGATCACACTGAGTTTTACTGTTTGCTTAGGTACTGTGAGAAGCCTGAGGTTTAGAGTCTGAAGATGCGGGCTAGACTCCCCACTCTGCATTTACCATATCCCATTAGGGAAGTCATAAACCCTCTCAGGCTTCTGATTACCTCATCTAGAAAATGGGTCTAATAGTACTTACCTTGCCAGGTTGCTATTTAGAAAGAGACAATGAGTTTCTAATTGCTCTCTAACAGCTCCTGGAAAAAAGCATAAATGATCCCTCATAAATAAATTACTGTGCATCTATTCAGGGGAAAACACAGAGTCATTAGAAAAGGATGATATATACTTATATTTTTTGACACAGAACTATCTCTATGATATATTACTAAAGGGAAAGGATGTTACAAAAATGTTTGATGTCCTGAGATCATTTTATGTAAATACGAATAAATACAAATGTAAAATGTACCCATATATGCATGCACGTCTAGAAGGAAGTTTACCAAAATGCTAATAGTTTTTACCAATAGGTGGTGGAATTTTAGAAGATTTTAAATTTCTTCAGTATTCTTGAATACTGCTTGACTAATGGTAAAGCTATTTGCAAAAGAATATTTAGAGATACTATGCATAATATCAAAATTAATTCAAAAACTTGGAAAAGAAAGCTGTGCAGCTAGTAGTTTGGTCAAATATTTCAAAGCTGAATAAAACAATGACCAATGGGATTGGTGAGCAAGTAAACTGACATTAGTTCATTGTGTCACATATTAATTGACTTTGGGCAAGTACTTAATCTATTTATGTTTTGATTTTCCCATCTCCAAAATAGTTTTTTATTAGATCTACAAGCTCCTCTACAACACTGACATTTTGTCATTCATCAATTCATTAATTTAACAAATATTCACTTATTATATGAGCACCTAAGCATCAGGGATATAGGGTGAAGAGGAAAGATGAGGCCTTTGACCTCATGAAGCTTACATTCTAGATGACATCAAATAAGGAAAGAAAGAAACAATGCTTTCAGATGGTGGGCACTGAGGTCCAAAACATGAGAAGAGCTGGTCATAGGGAATAGTGGCGATCCCTCAGATACTGAGAACTCAAGCACTAAAACTTGGTGAGAGACCAGGCATTTTTGAGGAGCAATAAGACCAGGGTTGGCTGGATCATACACCTCTTAAACTATTACCCTAAACTCATAGAATAAGAAAATATAAAGCTAAATGTTAATTACTGGTCAAAGGACCAAAATATATAGGATGAATTTACTTTATATGCATTTCCAAGAAATTTTAGATATTTGCTGCTTCTAAATTCTAAACAAAATCTATTACCAGTTTTAGCAATGTAGAATACATCTAATTTTGACATTGTATATGTATTTGCCCATAATAAATAGTAAATCCAACTCAAATCAAATACATTTGCCCAAAATCATATGGATGGTATTGATGACGATGATAATAGTAATATCAGATCCTATTTTGATTAGGCATTCATTCTTACAGAAACTCTACGAACTAGGGACTATTATCCCATTTTTGACTTAAGGAAATTGAAGCTGAGAGAGATTAAATCAATTGTCTAAGATCGCACTGCTTTTAAGTGGAAGAGCTGGGATGTTTGGATTTTAGGTTCCTGGCCTTTTCCACTAAATATAGAATAAAGATTCAAGCCATCCTCTTTCTCACAGAGGCTATAACCAGTTAGAAGTAGCCATACATTTTAGAGAAAAGGGATAAGTCTTAACCCATAAGGTAAACAGCTATATGAGGATTGGGCCTTGTTACCTTACCTTTTTCTGGGAACCTCCAGTGGACATAACTCGAATGCACACAAACAGTGCTTTACAATGTGATCAACTATTATTGTTGTTATTATTACTAATTGGTGCTTAGAAAAACAAGTTAAGGATGCTTAAGCTGTATCTGATTTGCCCTCACAAAAATGAGTCTCCCAATTAAATTATTAGCTTTGATTCTGAGAAGAGACCAATCATGAATTGCTATGAGACCATAATGAAGCCTAGCATTAGCAGCTGTTCAAAGTAAGAGGTGGTGGTGGTTGTGGTAGTGTCAGTGGTTAGACTTTGGGCAAAGCATTTGGTTTCTCTAAGCTTGAAGGCAGATCCATTAGGCTGGATCTAGAGGGTGACAAGTGATGCTAATAGTGGATGCCAGCTGGGCCCAGTGGCTCACACCTGTAATCCCAGTACTTTGGGAGGCCCAGGCAGGCGGATCACGAGGTCAAGAGATGGAAACCATCCTGGCCAACATGGTGAAACTCCATCTCTACTAAAAATACAAAAATTAGCTGGGCTTGGTGGCACATGCCTGTAGTCCCAGCTACTCAGGAGGCTGAGGTAGGAGAATCACTTGAACCTGGGAGGGAGAGGTTGCAGTGAGCCGAGATCGCACCACTGCACTCCAGCCTAGGTGACAGAGCAAGACTCCATCTCAAACTAAAATAAAAAATAAAAAAAAGTGGATGCCTCTTGCTTACATTTGTCTAGACTTCTTGGCTATCATCTCCAAAGTGTAGATATGCTCATTATTTACTTTTAAGACAAAAGAATGAAATGGGCAACTCTTCATTATTTGGGAACTTGCCCTGTGCCTTCTATTATGCCTCTGGCTCTCAATTTGCGTTGCTCCTAATCTTTAAGGCCTGCTGCCTTTTCAGGACATCCAGGTTCTGCTGTTGCCTAGGTGGCAGCAAACCAGAGTGGCCAAAACTTGGCCCAGGAGCAGGATATAACTGAGTCTTTCCTAAACTGTAGAACCTAGGATAATTTTCTTTATCTTGCTAAGGTTTCATAGGGATTAAATGAAAGAACAAATATACAATGTCTATGATGTATTAGAAACCCAATACATGTTAGCTATTATTGTTATCAGCAACCTATGCCTTTCTCGTATACTCTGTTATATTGTGTATCCATCATGACTCTGATGCATCACGCATGGAGAGCCATCCCTTCCTTGAGATCCTCTCCTTTATCCTCAACAGTTCTCCATCTTATCTTCCCTCTTCTTTTTTCTTGTTGTTCTTTTCTGTACCCTTCATAAGTATGTCTGTTCTATTTAAGAAGTCTTACTAGTATCTTTTTACCAAATGGCTCTATAAGAAGCCAAGGTCCATAGGATGAAATCCAGTCTCTTTATACAAACTCAGAACAAAGAAATGAGAGAAGGTTAGCAGCATTACACAGTCTTCTGCTTAACGGTGTTTACTGTGAAAGGCCCTTGGATGCAATCAGGAGGAGGCCTTTGCCCTCTTTACAAATTAATGAACAAGTAAATGAACCAGAAGTGGGAGCTTCCAGTTCGAGTTTGTGCAGATAAATTTCTGTACACCTCACACTTCTGCTGGCTTGATATTTACCCAGAAACCAGAGTGAAATAGACCATGAAGGGAATCTACAAAAATCACAAAGCTACAGACTTGAGACTTAGAATAATTATTCACAACCTTTTTTCCTCAGGCTTTACCAGACTGCAGTAGAAATGAGAAATCTTGACAACCATAGCTAAAATGTCATAAAGCTTCTAAGGCAGAATTTCCAGTCTTCTGTGAGGTCTCACCTAAGCATTCCTGGGTGTCAGATGGGGTATCTCACACATAGCCATGAAAATCTACACTTCTGCTCAGGGATATCAATGCTTCATGAGGGGTACTCTGAGGATCACTTTGCTGGTCTACCATCTACTGACTCAAAGCACTGACAAATCCCATTGTTTTACAGAAGCATTCAGAGTCTTTTTCCATTCAGTTTGTGGAGGACACATGCAATAATTAATGCCTAGACCATTTCTAGAGCTCAGGGGCTACAAGGGTAGCCTCTTTTCACCACCTTGTTAACAAGCATTATACCAGGAGCTAGAGAAACAAGATGAACATGGCATTGCCCCTGCCCTAGGGGAGATCATACCCCAACAGAAGAGCAGGCAACCTTGTCATTGATTACTTAGGAAAGGAAGTCATGGGAACATGGCATTGATTTGGGAATCTAAATCAGATAAATGGGTCAAGGAAGGAGATGTCAAGAGTAGTAAATACTTGGATATGTGATTTGAAGAATAAGATAAGTTAGCTAGATAACAAAAGATCGGATGGAAAATAATGTGAAACAAACACATAAACAAAGGCGTGATTTAGTTTGGGACACCATGGCTAATTCCTATGGTAGGTATTATTTATCAGACTAAGGATTTCTGTTGCTGGATCAGGGTGGGGTGGAAAGGAAGGAGGTACTAGCTTCTCTAAATTTCCTTCAACGGACAACATTTAAACATATACTATTGGCTAATACTGTTGCTAACTTGAGCTAAGCACTTACTAAAAGTAAGGATGACATCTTCAATTCTTAAAAAAAGAAAATCCAAAAGAAAAAAAGGATGAAAAATTTATTGTTCTAAGCCATGACATGCTTGCTCACCAAGACTGGAATTGCCAGTAGACCCTGGGAGTTTTGTTTCCTAAGAAAACCCTCGTCTGGCCCCATGCTAGCTCAGGCTTCATTTGTACACACTCATCAAAGTCTTGTACTTTCCCTTATCATAGTTTTTTTTTAAATGTGTGTGTGATTTAATTAATCGCTGTCTCTCCCACTAGACTTAAATTCCAGGAAAACAGACTTAATCTGTGTTTTCTCTCTGCTGTATCATTAGTTTCTGGCACAATTCTGATACAGAATAGATGCTTGATAAAAATGTGTTGATATGGCTGCTCCTGTCATTGTGTTTGTGACTTTGGCTACTAGAATTCTGTCTCTATCGAACACTCAGGCATTGTGTTGTGAGAAGGAAAAAGCTGAAGCCATTTGGGCTAGCCAATCTGGCCTCGTACTGAGGGTCACCAGAAAATTTAGAGCATTTCGAAAGCTAAATGCTGAGTAAGAGGCTGACACTTAGAACAGTAGCTTTCAATTGACATCTGGGATGGAAAGAGTAAGAGTAAGTTTATTCTAAAAGACATGAGCTAGGGCATGGATGCAGGACCAAACACATAATTTGCAGGGTCAAGTACAAAATGAAAATGTGATCTCTTGTTAAATATTTTTACCGAATTTCAAGATGGCAGCATCAGCACGGGGCCCTGTGTGACTGCACAGGTTGCACATCCATGAAGCTGTTCTTGCAAACATCTACAGCTAATTTTAAAAATCTGAACAGAAGTTTGCAATTTTCTTTTAAAAAATTGAGGGTATTTTGTATTAATGGGGGAAAAGAGGCTTTTAAATATCTAGGTGTATTTCTTTTCCCTGCACACTGAGGTTGTCTTCAAAAGAAACTGGACCCTCTGTATCTTTATTCAGTGGGGCTATTCCTATGTTTCCAAAAGATTTAGTAAGGCAGGCTGGTTTGCCCCTCTGTGAACAGTCCTCAACTCTTGCTATACTGCAACATCCAATTGCTCTTCAGCCAAGACCTGGCCTAGATTTGAGGCTCCACAGTCGGAAATGCATGGATTTTGAAGCCCAAATGTGTTCGAATTCCAGTTTCACCAATTATAGTTTAGTGACTTAAAGCAAATTACTCAGTCTTCCTACAGCCTCAACTTCCTCATCTATAAAATGGAAGTGATAATCCCTAGACGCATAGAGTAGCTGGGAGGATTAAATAAGGTAAAAAGAAAGGGTTTAGTACAATAAGTGCACAACAAACGAGGAACAGGTGTCCATATACACACTGCATTATCTCTCTGCTTTAGATCAAAGCTGAATGGAGAAAACGCAGTGCCCGTGAGTCAGGGGACCCCCACTCAGACCCCTGCTCTCTGTCACTGAACCCTATAAATAGCTTAGCTAAGTCACTGTCTCAGTCACTATTCGTTGGGGTGAGGAATGAGGGAGTTGTTGCAAGTGGCCCTTTCTGGCTATATCATTCACAGATTTTCTATTCTTTGGGGTTTGGGTCTGAATTTTCAGCATCCTCTCTGAAGAATCACCCCCACCCAGTGCCGGCGTGCGCCCAGCCTTCCCCCAGCCCTTTCCAGGGCGCTGCCCCCTGCCTGCCCTCACTACTCCAGGCGCTGGCCGCGCAGCCCCGCCCTGGAGCTGCCTCCCCGCCTCCTTCCTCCTCCTGCGGGCGAGCAGAAGCCCGCTCGCCCGCTGCCGAGTGGCAGTCACGACTGTGAGGTCGCCGGCGAGGTGGCCGCGGGCGCGGCGGGGCGGGGCAGGGCGCACTCTCCTCCACGCCCGCGGAAGTGCCGGGGAGGTGGGCAGGGCGGGGAGGGACAGGGAGCGAGGCTGGAGGAGGGCACGTCGGCGCCTCGGCGAGGATGGGAGTCCCCAGGACCCGGAGCTGAGCAGCCTGGCGCGCGGCGGGCAGGGCGCGCAGGAGGACAGAAGCCTCGCTGTTCCTCCGGGAGCCCAACACCGTTCCCGCGCGGCCACGATGATCCCTCCGAGCAGCCCCCGCGAGGACGGCGTGGACGGGCTGCCCAAGGAGGCGGTGGGCGCCGAGCAACCGCCCTCTCCTGCATCCACCAGCAGCCAGGAATCCAAGGTACCGAGCACGCTTGCCCCCAAGAGAACACAAACTCACTCTCCTCTCCTGTCGGTCCAGCTTTGTCTCTCCTCCTATCTAGCACGGGCGTGGGGGTCTGAGACTTGCTAGTTAGCCCAGGGCTGTAGGACTTGAACGTCCGGTAGGACCCGCTGAGACTTGAACGTCCGGTAGGACCCGCTGCTCACGATGCTGGACCACGTCCCTGTGGACCCAGCCTTCCCGCCCACACATTCACACACGCAATTCATGGTGGCTCCGGGTTCAGAGATCGATTTCTTGTGGGGTGGTAGCTTGGTTTTTTTTGTACTTTGAACCTGCTTGTGTCCAAAGCACGTGTAGGTAGGTATTAGGTGGCTTCTGAAGGCTGAGGGATGGAGACAGCCGAGGGATACTCTTCCAGAAAAGCTTGAGTACTGGGCCAGAAAAGCATGTATGTATCCCAAGGGTCTCAGAGACCTTTTGCTTAACAGGGATCACCCCTACCTTCAGATACTACTCACTAAAAAAGAAAAAGAAAGGGTTTGCCTGCGTTTGTCTGAAAGTTGATGTTCCTCTTGTGAAAGTTAATACTCTAAGAACCTATACTTGCTTTTATGAAAGTTACACTAACACGTATACACAAAACCAAGCCCGCAGCAGTTCTCCTGTCACTGTTACACTTCCTCTGAAACTCCCGTGGGTGCCAGGCACATGTTTGAAAATCTTGGAAGAGGATAGAGTAAAATGTGGCTGCTAGCAGTGCAATGCCAAATGGCAACTCAGCTGGTGGTGGAAATCCTAAGATGGAGTTTGTAGTTATGTGGATTCTTTTAAGTGTAGAGCTCCTGGCTCTTTATTCTGATTTCATTGTGCGATCCCCAGGCATTTGGGGAATGTGAGGCAGTCCGTGTATACCAGCAAAGGAAAGGGGTTGCCAGTTTGTAGGATAGGGACAGGCCAGATGGGGCAAGGAAGACTGCGATCCTGTCTCTCTTCACATGCATCCCTGGAAGCCATTGATATGATCAGGAGGATGAAAATCACAGCCTGAGTGGCTCTGGGGATTTGGTGTGATACTGGGCACTGTACATTTCCCAGCCCCCTGAAGTTAACCATCAATGATGGTAATCTAAGCCCGAAAGCTTTACATCTTATTTATTTTTATTTTTTTCCTGTTACTTACTGGCTGCCAGACCTGGGGTATGTGTGTCAACTTTTCTAAAACTCGGTTGGAAATGAGGGAAAAAGCCCCAACTTCCAGAGACATTGTGAGGAGTACATGAGAGGCCCTAATGTCCACCTGGTATACTGTAAGGACTCAATCATGTTTATCCTTTTCCTTCCTGAGATAAAGAGATGGAATCTATCTCATCTCAAATGATCCACTCCAAAGCAATCTGATAACCCATACACATGCACTACCTCTCCTCAGTCAAAAAGTTTCTGGGTATCATTGCCTCCCATTGAACATCAGTCCCCAGAGTGATATAGGTTAGTGGCCATTTTAGAGGAAAGCTAGAATTCTATAAATGAATGTAGCTGAACTCAAGAGTAAAACTAGTATTGAACTTTTTGAATTGACCTGTTGCTCTGCAGTAGGCGTGTTCTGGAAAGGGCTTAGCATTTGGGCAAACAGTGGCATGGTTCAAATGCATTATATGGATTTGCTATTTATAGATGTCCTAATGGAAATTATTTGGCAGAGCAAAAACCACATATGTAATGCCCATAATTATCCACCAATTTATCTGGCTTATGGTTTTGTACAAATTAGTTTTTCTCAAAGTGGTCTATACACCGGATGTGTGTTTCTACATTCCTAAATTTGATGTCATGGCCTCAGTAAGCTTAATTAGTGGAGATGAACTATGGCAGCCCATGAACCCTAGGAAATTGAATGCAATATTGTACGCCTACATGTGAATTTTTCTTGGCATAGCATTCATGATATTCTCAAAGTGATCCATGCCCCTTAAAAAAGGCTAAACTGCTAGTAGGGAGGAACGTGTGGTAAGGTAAGGGAGTAGGATGGCATGACACTGGAGGAGAGGAAGGCTCAATTCATTCTATTCTAGGAAGGCCACATGTTAAAGCTTACTGGCGTTTACAAGGATCTTTGACCCTGAGCATGAGAGCTTGGTGAGGAAAATGTGAACAAGACAGTAATAAGCATTCCATCTTACTCTTCCATGAAGTGGTCTTGTTTGTAAAATATCTTGTGGGACAAACATGGTTCAGGCCCCCTTGGCATTAAACTCTCTCAAGGAAGACTTAAAATTACTTTTTTTAAAGACTTAGGTTTTTTTTGTCTTATTATAAGAGTAACAAATACTCTTTGTAGATATTTGAACAGTCCAGACATAAATGATGAAAAGAAAAATAAATTAGCTCTTGGTTTACCATCCAGAAGCATCTACTAATAATACTTTGATCTATATCTCATGTCTTTTTAAATCTGTTTATATATTTACATAGTTGAGAGAGAACAATAGTGAGCATCTACTGAATGTTCACTGTAAGTCAGATACAACCTTAATCTTCACAATAGAAGATTCTGTTAATATTTCTATTTTATGGATGGGGAAGTGGAAGCCAAGAAAGGTTAGATCATTTTCATTGTGAAAATTTATTTTATTATGGAAAATTTTAATATACACAAAAGTAGAGAAAACAGTATAAAGAACTGTCATGGACCTAATCATGTGGCTTCACAATTAATTCATGGACAGTATTGTTTTATGTATTACCACCACCACCACCACCCTACACATACTGGATCATTTTAAAGCAAATTCCAGACATGAAATAACTTCACCCGTAAATATGCTATCAGGTTACATCTCTCAAGGATAAGGGTTATTTTCATAAACATGACTATAATCCCAATTAGCACATATTTCAGGTGTTTTAAGCTAAGGGCCACTATATTCTTTAGAAGCCCACAAATAGTCTTTGGAAAATCTGTGAACAACCCGAACCAGCATTCAAAGTTGTCCATGTACATGCATATGTGCATCATCTAGGGAAAGAATTTATAGCTTATCTCAGGTTCACAAAGGGTCTATAGCTTCAAAGGTTATCTTAATGTCCTTTTTCTCTTGAGGAAATTGAGGCCCAAAAAGGGGCAGTGACTTGCTTGAGATCACACAGATAGTTACTGGCAATACCCTTACCTACAAACCCCGTCTTGGACTTTGGTATCCCAGTACAGTTTCCTCAGAGCAAATTTCTGTAAGCACAAGTCATAATATAGTTTAATGTAATTGTGGGTTTTCTTCTTTATGAAATTAGTTGAGTTGAATAAGTTTGAAAGCCACTGATGTATCATACCCTTCTATCTTCCCACTAACTGTTTCAGAAAGATGACAGCCTAATTTATTTTTTAAGGGCTTGACAGAGACCATTGACTATAAACAAAAATTTCGTGTCCCATTATCCCTTATTTCAATGAATATCTTTTCTCCTACTGACTTAGTGACAACATAGAAAGCTTGCTAGTGTCTAATGTGAAGGTTTGCTATAAATCTCTTTGTCATCACTTATATGACACAAGGTCACATTTTGATGATATTGAGGAATCACACCTCAATATCATCAATATCAAAGGTGAGATTGACACACCTCTGTGAACATGCCTAATACCTCAAAGCCTCAGCTTTCTCATGGGGATGCTGATGGGGCTGCTACTACCCAATTGGTGTGCTTTTTGTAAGGCCTAAGAATATGTAAAACACCTAATATGTTTGTTATAAGCATACACAAACATAAACCATTATTTATTTTCTCTATTTGTTTCAAATCAGATGACTGCTACCACCAGCCAACCCCAAATGTCATCATTGGAATAATTTCAATAACCACAACTGACATTACCATAATGTAACTGAGTTTACCTCTTTGGGCTTTTAGTTATGCTAATTGATTACAATGAGACTTCACTTCAGCTATTTTGCATCCCCAAGAAGATAAGACATAGACTCACCAGCATGTGATTTAGATTTTGAAATGGTGCTATAAGCCACCCAGTGCCCTAGTGGAGCCACGGACCAAAGTGACCCTCATTCCTGGAGGATTATTTCTGAACCTGGACCACAATCCAACCTATGAAAAAGAAATCTCTAACCATGAAGACATGCCCTGAATCTCCCAGAAAGATTTCTGTGTCCATCTATCAGCAATTATTTATTGAGTGCCTACTTTGTGCCCAGCATATCTCATACATATTTGTGAAGCTGTTATTAATAAGGAATTTAACTTCTATTCAGGGAAGAAGATGAAAGAAAACGAAACCTTGGCTTTGCATTGAAATCACCAAGGGAACCCAGGCCATAGGCTAGAACCACTAAGTTGAAATCTCTGAGAGAGATCTCAAGCATCAGTATTTTCTATACAGATGCCCACTGAAAACAGAATTAGAATAGTGTATACATAAACCCAAGTTTTGCTTTTTCTTCCACCTAATGTTATACGTAGTCTTCCTATACTCTTAAGTAACCAACCACACAAATATTGAAGATAGCCTAATATTCCATTTCATTGTTCTACCACATCAATTTCAGCAGTCCCTTCTGATTTCATATTTATGTTCTTTCCCAGATTTCATACATTTAAAAAATATTAAAATATACATTCCAATGCATAAATATTTGTATATGTTTCTAATCAGTTTCATGACAAATAGAATTAACTAGGTCTGAGTATAAACACTTCTAAGGTATTTTATTCTCATAACCACAGTGACCTCAGAA
Source organism: Pan troglodytes (assembly GCF_028858775.2). Taxonomy (NCBI): domain Eukaryota; kingdom Metazoa; phylum Chordata; class Mammalia; order Primates; family Hominidae; genus Pan; species Pan troglodytes. Next base: position 40,396,751 of record NC_086015.1, read on the forward strand.
AAAGTTGTATTATAGTCTTTTTTTTTAGTAAACTTTTCATCAAAGTACAACATCATCCCCAAAACTGCACACATTAAAAGTTTATAGCTTGATGAATTTTCAAAAAGATAAACTCTTGACCTTTGTGTGACCACCTCATAAATCACAAAAAGAATATTACTGACACCCCAGAATCTCTCTCATACCCCTTTCTAATCACTAACCTCCTAAAGGTAAATAGTATCCTCACTCTAACAACATAAATTATTTGCTCATTTCTGAACTTTTGATAAATTGAATCATACAATATTTTATGCCTGACTTCTTTCACTCAACATTATGTTGAAATTATCTGTGCCATTGTAGGTAGCAATAGTTTTCATTTTTATTACCATATAACATTCCATTGTATGAATGGAACACAATTTATTTACCTACTCTACTGATGATGGACATTTGGATTGTTTCTTGTTTGGGGCTGCTATAAGCCATACTGCTATGAACATTCCTTATATATATTCTTTGTGGCACATATGAAGCTCTTCTATTGGGTATATACCTAGAAGTGGCATTTCTGGCTTATAGGGTATACACATGTTCAGCTTTAACATACTTTTCAAAATGGCTGTACCACTTCATATTTCTGCCAGCAATGTATAAGACTTCAATCCACTCTTTGTGCTACCATCGTCTCATATTGTCTTTCTCATTTTGGCCATCTAATAAGCAATTAATGGTATTGCAATGTGGTTTTAACTTGTATTTCCCCAATGACTAATGAGCTTAGCAGTTTTTACATGTTTATGGCATTTGATGTCTTCTTGTGTAGTTGTTCAAGTCTTTTGCCCATTTTTCTATTGGGTTATTTGCTTCTTATTAATTTGTAGGGGTTCTTCTCATATTCTGGATATGAGAACGTTGAGAGAAAAAATGTATTGCAGATATTCTCTTCTACACTGAAAAAAAAAGGCTTACCTTTTTTCTTCTTCACTGAAATTCCTAATTTAATGTAGTCTAATTCTTACATTTTCTCTTCTATGATTGTGCTTTTTGTGTACTGCTTATGAAATCTTTGCCTATTCCAAAGTCATTTAGATATTCTGTTATTATTTTCTAGAATTGTTATTATTTGCCTTTCACAGGTGGATTTACAATTCATTTGGAATTGCTTTTTTGGTATGGTGTGAGGTAAGGGTCAAGATTCATTTTGACTATGCCACTTTTGCTATCCATAAATAATTTGACTGTATATGTGGAAGTTTCTATTCTGCCCATTGGCCTCTTTGTCTAACCTTCTACCAGTACAGCACTGTCTTAAATGTAATGATTTTATTTAAAAGGTCTTGATATCTGGTAGCGTAAGCCCTGGAGCTTTGCTCTTCTTTTTCAAAACAGATTTGAGTTATTTTTGACTCCTTGCATTTCCACGTGCACTTTGGAATCACCTGATCAATTTGCACAAAAACACCTGCAGGGATTCTGAATGGAACTGCATTGAATCTATAAATCCATGTGGAGAGAATGGGCATGTTCTCACTCCAGAGTATTTGCTTTTGTCAAGTCCCCTAGGACATCATTGAGAGGAACCAAATTTTGTTACTTTTTCAGTTTGGGGTTTACCAAACCAACTTTTGTTGTCTAAATTCAAGCCTCAAATCTATGTGAGGACAGATCCATGAATAAGAATTCCAAGATAAATATTTTATTTACTTGTTTATTTTTGTCCACCTTAAGACTAAACTAAGATTTCTTTATCATCAACCTGAGTTGCTAAGAATTTTGTTTCTAGTTCATTTTTTCCTTCTTTTTTAGATTCTACTCCACGTAGACATCAAAACCAACCTAGGTTTTTCTTGACTGTGGTAAAATATGCGTAATGTAAAGTTTACCATTTTAACCATTTTTAAGTGTACAGTTCTACGGCATTAAGTACATTCACATTGTTGTGCAGTCATAACCACCATTCATCTCCAGAACATCTTTATCATCTCCAACTGTAACTCTGTACCCATTCAACATTAATTACTAATTCCCCATCCCCTTCTTTCCCCAGTCTCTGGCAACTACCATTTTGCTTTTTATCTATATGAATTTGACTATTCCGGGTTTACCATATAAGAGAAATCATATAATATTTGTCCTTTTGTGATTGAATTATTTCAGTTAGCATAATGTCTTCACAGCTCATCTATGTTGTGGCATGTATCAGAATTCCCTTCTTTTTTAAGCTGAATAATATCCCATTGTATATATATACTACATTTTGTTTATCCATTAATGCATCAGTGAATACTTGGGCTGTTTCTACCTTTTAGCTACTCTGAATAATGCTGCTATGAAGTGGGTGTGCAAATACTTGTTGAAGTCCCCTCTTTCATTTCTTATGGGTATATAACCAGAAGTGCAATTGCTGGATCATCTGGTGATTCTATGTTTAATTTTTTGAGAAATTGCCATCCTATTTTCCACAGTGGTCACACAGTTTTGGATTCTGACGAGTAATGCACAAGGATTCCAGTTTCTCTGCATCCTCACCAACACTTGTTATTTTCTGGGTTTTGTTGATCCTGATGGGTACAAGATGGTATCTCATGTTTAGTGATGTAGATCATGTTTTTATGTGCTTATAGGTCATTTGTATGTCTTCTTTGGAGAAATATCTAGTCAAGGCCTTCGTCCATTTTAAAATTAGATTGTTTGGTTTTTGTTATTGGATTGTAGTATTATAGCTTTCTAACCAGCAAATTTGAATGATGCAGAAGTATTGAATTTTATTATCATTTTACTTACATTTATTCATCGAAAGGGTTATTTTTCATGCCTTTTTATTACTTGTCTTTTTTCGTATGTGAATTATCTGTTCATGTCCTTGTCCATTTTAATACTGTTTTTTCATTTCCTATTGGTTTTAAAAAATTATTTATAAATATTAAATTCAACCTTTCAGATACATTGCTAACATTTTCCCAGATTGAAATTTGTCTTTTTTCAATTTTATTACATTTTCAATGTAGAAGTTTCCTTTTTTATGGTTTTAAATGTCTCAAATTTATTTAGCTATGTTTTCTTCTTTTCAATTATATTTAGAAAGGACTTCCCAACCCTGAGAACAGAAAAATAAAATAACCTGTATCATTTCTCTAGATCCTCAATATGTACTTTTTGCTTTTATCATTTTCATCCATCTGGAATTTATATCATTATGTAGTATGAAGAAATCTATTTTTTCCCAAATGATGAATCAGTATTTCTAAAACCATTTGTTGAATAATTTATTCTTTTTTCACTGATTTGAAATTTTACGTTTTTTATGTAATAAATGGTAATATGTATTAGATTCTCTTTTAGAGTTATCTGTCATATTCTAATGTTTTGTAACTTTATTTTTGCACTTATTATTGTACTGTACTCTTGCATGACCATTATGCTTTAATTATTGTAGCTTAATAATAGAGTTTGATAATTAATAATACAAGTACCCTCTTGGAAGTTTTATATTTATCTGCACTCAACTTTTCGTTTTCTACCAAATTATAAAAACAATATTTTGAAAGTAATTTCATGAAACTCCTAATATTATTTCAGTGAAATCTTTACAATTATGAGATTTCTTATCCAAAAACATAGTATATCTGCAGTTATTGAAACACCTGTCTTTTATGCCTCTCATAAATGCTTGAAATTGTCTTCAAATATTTCCTGCCAAAATTCTTTGTTAGCTATTTTCCAACTGTCTTGGTCCATTCAGGCTGCTAAAACAAAATGTCATAAACTGGGTTTATAAACAACAGAAATGTATCTGTCACAGTTGCAGAAGCTGGAAAATCCAAGATCAAGGCATCGGCAGAGGGCCTGTTTCCTGGTTTATAGATGGAATCCTGTAGCTGTGTTGTCTCATGGTGGAAGGGGCAAGGTAGTTCTCTGAGGCCTCTTTATAAGGGCACTAATCCGAATCATGAAGGCTCTGCCCTCATGTCCTAATCACCTCCCAAAGGCCTCGCCTTTTAATACCGTCATACTGGTGGATTAATTTTCAACAAATGAATTTCAGGGGAACACAAACATTAAGAACATAGCACACAGTATTTCATACTCTGACTTACTATTATGAATTACCATTTTTATATTTTTTAACTGGTGATAGCTGGCACATAAGAAATTCATTGTTATATTAATTTTATAATCTAAAATCATTTATATTCCATTTCTTATCCATTAGTAAAGAAATACAATGTTGCTTACTAGTTCAGAGCATGGGCACAGACACAGCCATGTTCAAATCCCATTGTGCCAGTTTGGGATGCCACTTAACAAGCTTTCCTGTCCCTCACTTCCCAGAGATTCACTGTGCTTTCCATAAAGTGAGCATAATAATGTCCTCTGCAGCATTGCCATTCAAGTTAATTAGTGTATGTAAAGTGCTTAACACAGAGCCTGGCATATAGCAAGTAAATTCAGATTATCATAATATGTGAAATAATAATTTTGCCTCTGTAACTATAATTCTCTTTCATTTGCGGGGGAAAGGGAGTGCAGTGGATAGGGACAGGGGTTTATTGCTGGAGAACTTCCAAAAGTATGGTAAATATTAGAGAGATACCAGGCTGGCACATGACTTAACTTTAAATGCCACTAGTGTTTTACTATACATGTAGTATTGTACAGTATTGGTGCTGACAGGTGGCCTTAGCTCTCCTGTAAACCACTAGCCACTCTAGAAGCCACCAAAAGTACTTATACAGCCTGAGAAAAATCATGTGGTGCACTGCAAATTCAACTTAAAGACAAATCCATTTCCAACTAAGTCATTCCTTAAGATCCCCTTCTACACAAATTCCAGACATCCCACTCATGTTCACAATTAAACTAAGACAGTCTTTCTCATTTTAAAGATAGGTCGTGTTCCTAGCTTATGAAGAATTTCCATCAGGAATAGATGTGAAATTGTTTCAGATGACTTTTTGGCAAGTATGGAAGTAATCATGTGATTTTTCTTTTCTTTTTTTTTTTTTCTTTTTGTCCTTTGGTCTCTTTATCTGATGGATTATATTAATAGATATCCTAATATTAAACTCTTATTACAGTCCTGGAACAAGTCCTGCTTGGCCATGGGGATTTTCTTTTAATAAACTCCTGGGTTTTGATTGCCAATGCTTTATTATTTTTACATCCACATACATAAGGGAGATTGTTCGATAACTGTCACTTTTGTGTTCTTGGTCAGATTTTATTTTTAAGGCTATGCCAAGTTTCAGAAAATGAATTGGAAACATGTCCATGAATGTTTTTATTTTGTTTTTGTATTTTTACGTATGGAACATTTTATGGAACCCACAAATAATACTCTCTTTGTTTAAAAAAAAATGCCAATAATATCTAAAACTGTCACCTATCTTAAAACAAAATTTGAAAATTTTTTTCCATTATTAAATTCTATTCCTTTTTTCCTAAATTGGCTTGAGTCAGATTTGTTAACTTGTATTTTACCAGAAAATTATCCATTTTACTTAAATCTTCATAACATCTCCAGATGGGTTATAGGAGGACAGCCCCGGGAACTTCCTTCAGTCTCGTCCCATCTTCCCTCTCTCTGGCAGGATTCCCATGAATTCCATCATGTTCATACCCTCTTTTATACTTCTCTATTTCTGTGTAACACTGATTGCTTAGATCTGGATTTGAAATCAGAAGCATTAAGCACGAGTGCTCACATCTCCACCTTACCAAAAGAAAGGATCCCTTGCTCCCTCTTTCAATCTCTCACTCTTTCTTGGTTCCCCTTTTACTGCTATAGAAGTTGCTCTTTGATCCCACTGGCAATCTGTCCTCTGCCCATCTTTCAAATATTGTTCTTCCCCAGCATTCTGTTTTTCACCCGCAGCCCTTCTCATGCTTCATAATCTCTCTGGGCTAAATCTTACTTCTTATCATTTCATCCACCAGCTGAAAACTCCTAAATCTGTATCCAACCCAGACATCACTCTAGTGATCGCCAGACCAATATATCCTGCTGCCCTTTGGACAGTCTCTGTTGATGCCCACATCTTAAATTCAAGCTACCCTCAATGGAATTTATCATTCTTGATTCAGCTGTCACCCCGTTTCTTCTTCTGTGCTCTCTTTTGTTGTTAATTTGTTTTTTCTTATGTGCTCTTCTGCTGATGAGCTCCTCCATAGAGAAGCATCATCCATGGTGTCAACCAATCCGGAAAACCAGAAGCCCTTGATGATCCTGAGCGGGGCGGGCTAAGCAGGGAGGAGGCTGTTTGGCAGCAGGTAGAGAGAAGACAAGATGTCTTGCAGCTCCCAGAGCATGCTTCATTTGTCTGAAAATGAAACATATACCTGTTGCCTGTTTCTAATGGCCCTCATAGCTGAAGTTACAGCCAGCATGTTTTTCTCAGGTCTGGAAGCAATTGTGACCACAGAATGAAGGACTGAGGTCAGACACAAAGAAAGGAATAAAGAAGGAAGACCCAGAACACCCCAAGGCTCCCAGGAATGCCACTGCTCCCTTGCCTTCCAAACTGATATCAGGGGAGTGAAAAGCAGCACCAGAGTTCTGTATGCCTTGATAAGATCCCACATTCCCTCCCCTCCCCTCTAACACTCTGTTTTATCAGAACGAGGTGACTTGGAGACCTTGGAAAAGATTCCCATCACACCACTTTCCCAGTGATGTCAATCACTAGAAGCACAAGGCTGCAAGGCCCCTTCCTCTCATAGTTTCCTCTCTGAACATATCTGTACATCTGCTAATCCAGCCCATCGTCCAACCTCCCTACAGGTCAATACCCTCCACTCTACTCTCTAGAATTCACTTTTTAGCAAAATCTTCTTTATCCTCAACTTCCTCTCTGATGAGTCCTTCACTTCTTATGCTAATATCTAGTCCTTTCCTTTCTTTCTTTTTTTGAGACAGGGTCTTACTGTGTCACCTAGGCTGGAGTGCAGTGGTACAGTCATGGCTCACTGCAGCCTCAGCCTCCCAGGCTTAAGCAATCCTCCCACTTCAGCCTCCCAAGTAGTTGGGACTACAGGCACATACAATCATGCCCAGCTAATTTTTATTTATTTATTTACTTACTTATTTATTTATTTAGTAGAGATGAGGTCTCCCTATGTTGCCCAGCCTAGTCTTGAACTCCTAGGCTCAAGCAATTCTCTCACCTCGGCTTCCCAAAGTGCTGGAATTATAGTCATGAGCCCCATGCCCGGCCCCTGCAGAGCTTTCAGGTGATGGTTGTTTTTTCCTTCATCATGCCTGGTGGCCAGGGAGGCAGCCTTACTGCTGCCTCCAGTTTATTGTCTCTCTTCCCTTAAAACTCACAGCTTTAAAATCTATGCTCTCAGATTCTTCCATTTCCTGCTGTTATCAGCAGTCACCTCCCAATCCCAGGGAGGTCTCGTCTGCTAGAGCCAGGCCTACTCTAATTCACTCCAGCACTATTCCTGTTGTACATAATCCTTTATGATTTTTCACACACTGAAGATGACTCTTCCAAATACCCTGACCTCCTGAGTCCTTAAACTTTTCTCCTCCTATGATCTTGTCTTCCACCCTCTTCCATATCAGCCACCCACTTCCATGAGCATTCCCAAGACTTCATTCAAACAAGCATTACACCCTCTCTAGAATCTCCCTTTCAAGCTTCCCACTCTGTGGCTACCATCTAATTCTCTTTAGCCTTTCTATTCCAATAGTATTTCAGCCACACCAGAGCATAAAATCCATTAAATCAGTGAATTTACCCTCCTTTCATTATTCCTCACCCATTTTAGGTTCTTAGATTCTACTTTTCCTTCATTGTAATTACTTCTTTGCAAACACCCTCAACTCCCTTGCTCCTGTGTCCCTTTGTTCAGCATCACCTAGAAAATTCAATCTACCTAAAGCTCATTTTCCACCTACTCTGAACCTGTGCTTCTGGAGAAAGCAGAGAACACAGATGATAAACAAGGTAAAAAAAAAATGCATAACATTATTTTAGGCAGTGATAAAGCTAAATAGAAGAGTACTTGTGGAATAGGGTAGCATAGGAAGCTATTTTACGTAGACTGACTGCTATGGGCTGAATATGTGTGCCCTCCAAAATTATGTTGAAACTCTAATCTCCAGTGTGATAGTGTTTGGACATCAGCCTTTGGGAGATAATTAGGTTATGAGGGTGAAAGCTTCATGATGCAATTGGTGGCCTTATAAAAACAGACAAGAGAGAGCTTCCTTCTTCTCTCTGCTCTCCCTCATGTGAGCGTGTAGCAGAAAGCAGCCATCCATGAACCAGGAGGAAGGCCCTCAGCAGGAAATTGATCATACTGGCACCCTGATCTCAGACTTCCAGCTTCCAGAGCTGTGAGAAATAAATGTTGATTGCTTAAGCCACCCAGTCTGTGGTATTCTTATTACAACAGCTCAAACTCTCTAAGACAGTGACCAGAAAAGGATTCTGTGAAAAAGTAAGTTTTGTTTCAGAAACCAGAATGGAGTAAGGGCATGAGTTGTGTGAAGATCTAGGGGAAGAGAAGAAGCTGGTGGTGGGGGAGAGATCTGAGCAAAGCCCCAGAGGTGGAACAGGCTTGCATTTGTGAAGAGCAGCTACAAATCTTGGGTGCTTCTTGTTGAGTAAACAACAGGAAAAATAACAGGAGGTGAGTACAGACACCTAAACTCACCTACGGAGAGGTGAGTCCAGTGGCTGGATCTTCATTGTCCAATATGGTAGCCATTAACCACATGTGGCTAGTTAAGTTTATATTGAAATTAATTGAAATTTAAAAATCAGTTTCTCAGTAACACTAGCCATATTTCAAGTACTTGGTAAGCACATGTGGCTAGGGGCTACTGTATTAAACACCACAGATTAGAGAACATTTTCATGATTGCACAAGGTTCTAGTGTACAGTGCTGGCTTTGTCCTATGGACTTCATTGTCCGTGCTAAGGAATTTAGATTTTTATCCAAGATTGAAAGAAAACCACTGGAGAAAGCCAGGGACGAGGAGGATCTGGACAGTACATTACTCACATTTTACAAAGATTACTGTGGCTGCTGTATGCAGTGGGACTACAGCATAGCAAGAGTAAAAGTAAGGGGGCCAGTTAGAAAGCTATGGTAGTCCAGATTAGGGAGAATCTGGTAGCACATAGTGGACAATTTAAGAAGTGATATAGGCCCGGCACAGTGGCTCACACCTGTAATCCCAGCACTTTGGGAGGCTGAGGCATGTGGATCACCTGAAGTCAGGAGTTAGGGACCAGCCTGGCCAACATGGCAAAACTCTGTATCTACTAAAAATACAAAAATTAGCCGGGTGCGGTGGTGCACACCTGTAGTCCCAGCTACTCAGGAGGCTGAGGCAGGAGAATCGCTTGAACCTGGGAGGCGGAGGTTGTGTGCCACTACACTCCGGCCTGGGCAACGGAGTAAAATTCTGTCAAAAAAAAAAAAGGAATATATTTGCATTATATTTTAGAAATAAAATCAACAAGAGTTCCTATGAATGTATACTGTGAGGTGTGAGGGAGAGAGATAACTCAGGAATGACTTTTAAAAGGTTAATAGGAGAATCAAAAGATATATATATATATCAAAATATTTTATGATCCAAGAAGCCCTGTGCAAATGTAAGTTGGTAGCAGTCACAGTAACCTTCAAAAAGATTGGATGTGAACTTAATCTTATGGATAACTTTGCAAAGATAGAAACAATGTAACTGACTCGACTGGAATTGCATACTGGGAAGAAACAGACAAGAAAGTTGAAGAGGTCAGATGAAGGTCTTGGAAACTGGGCACAGGGATTTAGATTTGAAAGGTGAGGATAAGAGAAGTCACTAATGTTGTAATAGTGAAGTGAAAGATGGATTGGCATGGGGAGCACCTAAAGCCAGGGAGGTGAGTAGTCCAGTCTTTAAAAGATGACAGAGAGCAAATGAGAAGAAAGAGAAAAGAGCAGACATGAGAGGAATGTCGATGACAAGTAGAAGTGTCTGTTTCCTCCTCAGGGAGCCATCTTCACAGAGCCTGCACAAGAGGTGGAAGTTGGGATCAGGAGGTCCCTTATCTGGCTAGAGACTACTTGGTCAGAGTGAACGACCAGAATACATGAACAGAGATTCTAAGATCCGAGCCAGAAATGTGGAGACAAGGAAAATTCCAATGGTGGGGTGAGAACCAACAGAGCAAAAGGGGCTAATGTTAGCAGTTAGAAGATAAGAAGCAGGATGGAATGAGGTACAAACCAAGTCATCAAGAATTAAAAGTGTTAGTCTCACTGTTTATGGAAGCTCTTCTCTTCTATGTTGCTTGGTCCATGTAGGTTATCAGTCAACCTTCAGTCATAAGGACTGACTGTCAGTCCCAGTAATCTACATTTAAATCTCCTCATGTAGCAAGAAGATAGCAGCAAGGGCCAGAATCATCCAACAAGAAAACACATTGATTTTTGGCTTCTATAAGCATCTCTCCACAAAGTTAAAAAAAAAAAAAGGTGAGAGTCAAGTAGAAAGACATTGGATTAGAATAATTTACTTCAGTCCTAGAGTCTTTCTGGTACATAATATTTACCTCTGCGATAGATAAAACTCTCTGGTCATAGTTTTCATCATAGAAATTTATTTCCTCCTCCCCCAGTTAATCTTATTCTAAAAACACAATGGGAGCCCCACCCTGGAATTCAACAAGCTTAGAGATTTTCATATTGATTTCTTTTTTTATATTTTGTTTTAGCAGATATTGAACCAAAGTTTTATCAAGCAGAGTATACATGACTTAGATATACATATGAAAAATTAATTATAAATTGGATCTCTGTTTATTGAACAATATTTTTCTACTAGTTTCATTAAAAAATTTGAGATGAAGTTTCTTGGAAAAATAATATTATAAAAAATAAAAATCACAGGATACAAATGCAATAAATCTTTTACATCAGATTTATGGTTGAAAAATGCTAGGGATAATTTTCTGATAACACATTATTACTACTATACAAAGTTAGTCACTACTTTTTTCCAGAGTTCCATATTTTAGGGGAAATTAGTGCTTTCCATCTCACAGAAGTACAGGGATGCTTCATTGGAATGCTCAGGAAAGGAGTCATCTGGGAGAATCAAGCCATACTAATAATGGGGGGCATGAAAATGTTCCAAGCATTTTTCCTGTTGATAATTTTGCTTGTAAATCTTTCTGGCTCACATTTCCCTGCTTTTAAAAGCAGGATATAACAAATGTAATTTCATTCCCATATAATAACAGCGTTGCAAATGCTTTGTAAATTTCAAAGCAATTTTATCGTTTTTATAATTTCCTTTTCCTAATTACTCAGAATCACTCTTCTGAATGCCAGTTATTGAACTTATTTTACGTAGGGTAGTTTTTTCCTCGCACTAATGACTCTATACTGCTGTTCTCTCCTAGTTCTTGTGTCTGATTCTTACATTTTACTATCTCCTCCCACACAGAGTCTATCCCTCTCTCTAGTCTACTCTAAGGCTTCTAATTTGCTTCTGCTAATTTGCGTTTGTAGTGGAAAATAAATCACCAAACTAGTTGGAGTTTTTTGTTCCTCAAAACAAAATGGACACTGAGCCTAATGGACTATCAGAAAAGTAAACACGGTTTTATCTTTTAGTGTTTTGTGTTTTGTTTTTGTTTTTTATTTAGTGATTAATCTGGTAGTTCAGACTTTTTGTTTATATTTTCTGATTCTTGGTTATGTTTCCTATAAGTCATTTTGTCAGATACTGAGTTCCTGATAGATTTGAAATTTCTTAACTCTTGTTTAAAAGACAAATCAATTAAGCTAAAGTTGCTGGTACTCACTTATTTAATTAATACATTTTTGCTGGTTGCTTAATGTGTTGATCAGTTGACTGGTCATTATTTTCGATGGATCTGACCTTCTAATTAACATTGAAGAAATAAATTCTCAAATATAAGATTTCATTATTGTCAATATCTGAGTGGATCTTTTTAAGCTGCCATATTGGGCACTATCTCTTCTATTCAGTTATATGTACTGTAAGTGAAAATAATCAAAATAAATGTTCCATGAATATGTTGCATGAGACAAAAAAAATAGCAAAAGAAGAAAAATCCAGTTTACAAAAATAAAGCATATAGTTTATGCTTCTTCCCATGAATACAAGAAAGAACATGATGGAAAATCAAGAGGCCTCATGTCAGACCGCCACTCAGACTACTGAAGCCTCCAAATCATGCAGATATTTAATCATTGTGAAAAATCTTCCTTCCAGGAGGAATAACTTCAATCCACTTTGGATCACCCAAGTGCTCTTAGAATTTCAAGGATTTTATAAGCTTGTCTGAAAAAGCAATATAAGTTGTTTCATATGTTATTTCTTTGTTCGTTCTTGTGGTTAGGATTATTTTGGCAAAGTTTATTTCATAGATTGCCGATAGGATGACTTTTGCATGCGGCAGGCAGCAAAACAAAAAAAACAAAAAAAAAAACAACCTAAGCTCAATTTGTAATACATTATAGTGTTGATGATGGGAGATATTTAAAACTTGTGTCTGAGGAGCCAAGAGCAAAATGCCAAGCCATCTAGCTCCATGGCAGGATCTTTCCTGGCTCTCAATTGGACCTTCACTGGTAAGTTTGTCCATAGCCTGGTTGGACAGCTAAACGAAGAGCCTGAATCTAGCTCTCTGAGCCCATGCATCTGGTTCCCAGACTCTGGGCAGCAGCTGTGAAACAGAAGGAAGCTCATGAAGAGAGCAGCAATTTGACCTCATCCCCTGATGGTCAGACTAAAATGTTACCTGCCAGTTTATGAGCTTTGTAGTAAGACTATTTTACTGCCATCTATGAAGGTATGTTAAAAAAGAAAGAAAGAAAGAATGAATGAAAAAGAAAGAAAGAAAGAAAAGAAAAGAAAGAAAGAGAGAAAGAAAGAAAGAGAGGGAAAGAGAAAGAGAGAGGGAGGGAAGGAAGGAAGGAAGGAAGGAAGGAGAGAGAGAGAGAGAAAGAAAGAAAGAAAGAGAAAGAAAGAAAGAAAGAAAGAAAGAAAGAAAGAAAGAAAAGAGAGAAAGAAAGGGAAAGAGAAAGAGAGAGGGAGGGAAGGAAGGAAGGAAAGAAAGAGAGAGAGAGAAAGAAAGAGAAAGAAAGGAAGGAAGGAAGGAAAGAAAGGAAGGAAGGAAGGAAGGAAGGAAGGAAGAAAGAAAGAAAGAAAGAAAGAAAGAAAGAAAGAAAGAAAGAAAGAAAGAAAGAAAGAAAGAAAAGAGAGAAGGAAGGGAGGGAGGGAAGAAAACAGTCACCCATCAGATCATATCATCTGACTTGAAGGAGCCTCCTTCTGACATACAGGTTGCTGTTGCTGTGGAAGGTATTGAGTTCAGATTTTCTATCATCCCTTATTCCTCACCTCTAGTTGAGGTCTCTAAAAAGCAGAGCCTGAGGTTCAGAAGCATATAATTCATGGAAGGTGTGCTGTCAGGAGAAAACCCTAGATAGGATACAGCAGGAGAGAGGGCTGAACAAGAATGTGGTCTCACGTGAAGTCTTACCTTGGCCTGACCCACATGGGGTACAGAGTGCACCAGAGTTGCCCCTCCCTTAAGGAAATATGGCAGGACTTTTTTTTTAACTTTGTGTCAGCTAGTCTTTGGCTCTAGAAATGGAAGACGGAGGGGAGTACAATCTCCCAAAGGGGACAGTTCCCATTAGTTGAGGGTGATTCTCTAAAGGAAGAGAGATCTGCCTGCCAAAGCCACTGGGAGACAGGGCAAGGGCCCCAACAGGGAGGGTCTGGATTGGGCACCCACAGCACCCTCCACAGTGGGTTCCTGTCTGTGCCTCTTTAGCCAGAGCAGTCGTTTCCCTTTTCCATGCTCTAATATTCGGAATTTTATTACAATTTTTGCTTCAAAAGAAGAGTGCTGCATTTGACAATGGGTTGATAGACACCTGACATAAGTCTATGAGGGCTTTTGGCCCTAGGAACTTGCTGGTTACCCCTAGCACGACACTGAGTAACATAGCAGAAAGTGTGAACTATAGATTTTCAGGGAGGGTGTTTCCTCTCAGAAAACACCATTTGGAGGGGAGGGATAGCACTTGGCAAGATTTCATTTGGCCAATTTAAAGTGCTGAGTGATGGAGGACAGGTGGCCCAGCTGCCTTGCTCTCCTAAGACAGTCTTAGTGATCTTGTCCCTTCATATGGCCATCCTTCAATCTAAAATAACTCAATTTATTAAAAAACCATGGCTCTAGGGTAACTTACTCGAGAATCTTGGAAAAATTTCAATTAAATTGACTCATATACATTCAGTTTTTTAAAATGGTCTCCCAACTGACACTGAAGTCATAGATAAATCAAAGCCCAGATCTGGAGTCAACCTGGATTGTGCCTCAAGGTTAAGCCAGCTTTGACCAGCCACTGCTAATTCTACGACTTAGGCAGCCCCATGCAAAATGGAGGCACTCATGTGCAAGTGCTTTGGAAAACACTGAAGGAAATTAACAAATGGAAAGAAAGGATTAAAGTGCTTAAAAGGGGGTGGGTTGATGCCCCGGTCGAAAGAGGTACAAGCAGTAAAGTAATAGTGAGTGACCTGTGGAAGCTTTCCTGCTCAAGACCCAGCACTAAACACTTTGCTTTCAATGTCTCATCCCCTGCGAGTTTCTCAATTTCACACAGGATAAGTAGTTCGTTGTCAAATTCAGGTCACCTGACTCCCAAACCTGGGCTACTATGTTTCAGATTCAGATAGATAATAGAGAGATAAATGGATAGATACAGAGATAGAAATATATAAATAGACACACAGCACTTGCTGCTCAGCTACTCTCAAATGGTCATTTGTCCACGTGTTATATAACTATTCAAGAGCCTTAATGGAGCATTCTGAATCTCATTTCACTGAAAATATAATGTAAAGGAACATTTGAAATAATCACAGATAACCCCATGATTTTAGGGTTGAGGGAACTGAGGCTCACAGAGCTTGAATTATTCTCGCAATAACACACACATACTACAAGCAAAATCCACAAGACAGAACATTTAGACCTATACGCTGGGTTGGGACATTCTATAATGACCTTCAAGAACGTTATAGAGCAGTTGGCTGCAAACTGAAGTGCATCAGAATCACCTAGAGGGCCAATTGAAACACAGATTATTGGACTTCATCCCCAGAGTTTCTGATCTGGTAGGTACTGGGAGAGAGCTGAGGTTTTGCAGTTCTGACAAGTTTCTGCTGATGCTCGTGCTAGTAATACAGAGACCAGACTTTGAGCACCACTGCCATAGAAGTAAATACCTACTCTGAGTGCCTGTGATATCCTTCCTATTTGTTTATTGCTTTGACCATAATTACATGCAGGTGTTCTCTTGACCCAGGCTGGTCTGTAGATATTCCCTTCATATGAAAGGGCTCCGATTATAGCCTCTGTCACTCCATGGATGGCCAGAATTAATTCATGTAGCAAGGAGGAAAGTGCCAGGACCATACTGGGTTAGTCCAACCTTTCATACACCATCCCTTCTTCCCCAGCTGTGGACTTGGTTAAAGAAGGCAAAGGAGGTCGGCTTCATATGGCTAAGATTAGCTCACTGAAACCTCCCTATAATGTTTTGTGTTTATTTTGAAACTACTCAGGAGTCAAGCCTCTAAAAATGTACCCATCTTTACATTTTGGAGTCACTTTTTGTGAAAAAGAGTCTCCATTCCTTCTGGAAATAAAGGAACAGATGGTCAGCCAGGTCATGAAAGAGGCAAAGGGAACCTCCCAGCTATGCATTTCCTTGGCAGGGATTTCACATTGAAGGACACACTCTTGTTCATCCACAGCATGAGCCTGCCTTTTCCAGTATATTCTTAGAGGGTTTCTTATGCTCAGTAAAATGCTCATTCTTTTAAAAGTCATTAACAAAAAGGCAATGAGTTGCTTTATTTCCAAAACCTTGCAGAAAGCTACCTTAAGGACCTGGATAGAAAATAACCAGTGTGTCAAATTGGAACTATAGTTAGAAATGCTGCAGGGAACCCAAGGAAGCCCGCGCTGGCTGCTTTAGGAACTTGGGTAGAAATCACACTGGAAGAGCTGCAGCCATAGACAGGATTCCCCAGCTGCTGTCCTTGGGCACCTGGGAACCTGCTTCCTCCCTGTCTACTAGCAAGACAGAAATATGGATGTTTAATGAATTGAATCACAGAAGGCAGAGCCAGATATATAATTTGGGGGGCCCAGTGCAAAAGGGAAATCGGAGCTCCTTGCTCAAACATTTTGAAGAATTTCAAGACAGCAATAGCAAAAAGCACTAAATCAAACTTGGGGTCCATCTAAGTGCAGGGCCCCATGTACCCACACACAGATCTCATCCACAAAGCAGGTCTGCAGCATGATCATCATGGCACAGTTTGGCAGAACAAGAGAAAGGGAAGGGGAAAGGGGATGGACATTTCACTTGGACTTGCTGCGCAAGGTGATTTAAGTACATCATTTTATTTAGTCTCATTTCACAGATGACGAAACTATAGAGGTGGAGGCTGAGAAAAGTAAAGCCGCTTGCCCATGGTCACATGCCTGATATGTCTACACTGAGATTCATTTCTGACTCTAAGTCCCTGTTTGTTTGTTTGTTTGTTTTTGTTTTAAACATTTCCACATTCATATTCCTGAAGCAGTATTGGCTTGTAGGAAAAGCTGTTACATATGTTTTTAACTTCTATTCTCTACAAAGCCAAAGAAAGAGTGAATAATGTAATGAATAAGATAATTAGAAAATGGTCCAAATCCTGGTATAATGATAATAATAAAAGTAGAAACAAGACATGGAGGGGAAGAAGAAGGAAGGAAGGGAAAAGGGAAGGGAAGAGCGAGGAAGAAGATGGGGAGAAAGAGGGCGGTGAGGAAGAAGGAAGGTGAGCATGTGCTGGACAGTTACTACATACAATCTTGTATGCATTATTCTGTTTAATCATCACAACAACCCTCTCAAAGAAGCCTTGGTTTTGTGCCCACTCTACAGATGCAGAGCTAGAAGTTTACAGCACTTAGTTAACTTGCTCAATGCTAAAGGCTCAAGATTTCTGTCTAAACAACATCTAACATTAGCCTAGGAAGTCACCCAAAATGGATTTAAGGGCTAGGCAAGGGAACAGAGTCCAAAATAATTCTAGACTTCAAAAGTTGTAAACTGCAAGAAAATAATAATAATAAACAGAAGGCAGCTATATACAGGAATAATAAGAAAGAGTATAAATGAAAATATTCAAATTCCAGAGTAAAAGCCTCCATACATTGGCATTTGTGGGAGTCTCCATCCTGCCTGCTTGATCCCACCCATGTATCCTAAAGCAAAGTTGGCCTGTCAGTCTTCCCACCTCAGATGGATTCAGGGGAATTGTCTACTCAGGGCCTTATCTGCAGAGGAAACTCATTCTAGCTACCCATATGATCAAGCTAGTTCTTCACCCTTAAATATGAACAGACAACTAAAGCGTAAACCAAAAGGACCACTGTGCACAAACCAAACAGCTAACCCAGAGAAATAAGACGTAACACAAGGATTATGGCTAGCCTTGAAAACTTTCTAATTGATATCTTCAGAGAGATTCAAGAAGTATTGTGACCATTTCAAAGGAACTCTTTTTTATTTCTTTTAAAAAGGTACAATCAATGCCTAGGAATGAATTTTTTGGAAAAATCAGATTTCTGTCTAATTTTTTTGTCAGTTACAATAAGTAATTTAAAAACAATCAATGCAAGGCCTGAAAAATAGAATGAACAATTCTGAAGACTGAATCAGATAAATGAAAGATAAAGTTGGAAAATCTCCCAATACATAGAACAAACGACAGATAATTAATAAAAGAAAGGTCTTGAAATATTGAAAGTTGACACAGGTCAACCAGTCAGTCATCTCCACTGGGAAAAAAACAGTTTTTTTTTTTAAATTCTCAATTTTCTTCTATTTCTATTTTTAATTATCTCTTCACCTCCATTTTAGTGGAAAATTTTTTAATAGAAAAAAAATTTTTTTAATTCAGTAGAAAAAAAGAGTTATATGTTCAAATTGAAAGGACTCAATAAGGAATGAGCAATGAAAGTAAAATAGAAGTGCCATGCAGTAAAAGCAAAAAATGTAAAAATGATATGTGAAAAAATGAAAAATAAAATGGAAAGAATTCTGCATACACAATTAGCAAAATCATGTGACATTTATAAACTACAAAAATAGATAAAAATCCTTAATATTTCCAGAAATTAAGAAACAGGTGACCTTATCATGATGAAACTCAGAGGGGCATCAAACTGAGAGTAAAAGTCAAGGGTGCCATGGTTTCAGATTCTGAGCAGAAAGTCTATTCATTCTGGAATCTGGAATCCAATACTGAGTCATTTGATTGACTCTGAAAAAAACAAGTCATCAACATGTCTCCCAAAAGAGCATAGATAGAAATTAAATCCTGGATAAAGCACTAACAAAGCAATTTTGCACAGTGACTCTGACTTGAAAGGTATTTTATATTTTATCTTGTAACACAACTCTGTATGCTACAAGCTCAAAATACAAAACACAAATTCCATTAAATTCCTTTACACCAACAATACCTATGACACACCTATGAATATCTCTAACAAGAAATATGTAGGTCCTATGTGAAAAAACATGCAAGCATTATGGAAAAACAAATAAGGAGATCTAAACAAATGGAAAAACGTGACATTTAGATGAGAAGACTCAATATTGTAAAGATGTCAATCCACCCTAAATAAATATGTAAGCTCAAGTTGATTCCAATCATATACCAATAAGTCTTTTTTTAAAATGCAAATTGACAAATTCAGTCTACCATTCTTCTGAGGAAATTAATGGCAGATTACTTAAACTTTCTAAGGCACATTCTCTTCCCGTGTAGTATTGGGATCATAATGAAACCTATTTCAAAGGGTAATTGTGAGAATTAAATGAGATAACACATGCAAAGCACTTAGCACAATTACCAGCTGATAATAGCACCCACAAATCTTAGTTTATATCATATTATGCTCATGTATATAAATACTCATATATGTATGGTAATGTTCATGCAGCAGTATTTATAACAGCAAAAATTAGTAAGGCCTCAAATTTCTATCAGTATCATAATTATAATGATTAAGTACAATATACTATATCCCACAGCACAGAAAAATATTATTAAAATTTGTTATGAATATGCCTATAATCTGACATGAACAAAGAAAGTCACAAAACAACATGTGTACACATTCATGTAAAAAGTATATAAAAATTGGTAAATAGATAATGATAGATGTTTTTAAATAAAAGTAAATATATGTTAGTAAGTTCACAGAAATGTTTCTGGAATTATACGCACCAAACTGCTACCAATTGTTTGTGTATAGAATACAAAGATTGATGATATTATAAATTATATAATATATTGCTATTATATATTCTTTATTATAAATGCATCTATTAGGTTGGTGCAAAAGTAATTGCAGTTTTTGTCATCACTTTAAATGGCAAAACCACAATTACTTTTGCGCCATCCTAATATATTATCTGAAAAATTTAAAATATCATACAATTCTTGTTTACTTTAAAAACTATGAAATAGGAAAGGACAGTGTTTTCAGGTTGTAGTTGAGCTTCAGGAGATCCCTGTGCCAGCAGGTTCGCCCTCAATGAAGAAGGAGACTTGCATCAAGCTGCTGGCCTCACCTTGGGGCCACCCATGCTTAAACCCGAATGCAAACCCCTCAGCCACCAATTCTCTCTTCAGCTTTATCTCCATTCCTACCTGAGCTTGCTACCCCTGACTTACTGTGCCACACTCCCCAAGTGTTCCAACCCTCCACCATGTGCTCTGAAACCTTGAGTTGTGATAATCATGCTCCCTTGTATTCTGAGGGTGTTCACAGCTTCTCTGTCTGATGAGTCACTGAGGCCAGGAGTTCCCCAAGACATACAGCTTCCTGCAGCCCTCCCCAGTGAAAGCTCCTCCCAGCACTGTACCTCCAATTTTATGGTAGGAAGGTGGAGAAGGATCTCCTTCATCATCTAGGGCTGTCGCGCGGCAGTTACTCCATCCCCAGATACACAACTGATCGCTATTTAAAGACCCTGCATGATCTAACCCTTGCCTCCCCGTCAGCTCCATATATGATATAGCTAAATCCCCAGCCACACATGACAGTTCAGCAACTGTGAACTACTGAATCCATCATGTGTTTCTTGCTTCCATTTCTTTGCCCTTCTAACCAGATCTCTTCTTTCTTCTTTTAGAGACAAGAGTTTTGCTCTGTCATCCAGGTTGGAGTGCAGTAACATGATTATAGCTCACTGCCGCCTCCAAATGCCTGGGCTCAAGCAATTACTGCTTCAGCTTCCCAAGTAGCTGGGACTACAGGCCCATGCCACCATGCCCGACTGCTTTTTAATTTTTATTTTGTAGAGATGGGGTCTCACTTTGTTGCCCAGGATGGTCTTGAACTCCGGGATTCAAGCAATTCTCATGCCTCAGCCTCCCAAAGTTCTGGGATTATACGCATGAGCCACAACAACTAGCAGATCTCTTCCTTCTGACCAGAAGACTGTTTCCTATTTCCCCTACTTCTTGCCCCCTCTATTAGTATGGTCCCAGTAGTGCTTTAAGACACAACTTTGATCAGGAAACCTTTCTCTTCAACCCTCAGCCCCCTCCCCACCCAGCAGCCTGGGTTAAATGGCCTGCTTAGGTCTGCTTCGCTGCACAGACTCTGAGATGGAGAATTACATGCAGGTAGTTTCTGAGAGGCACTTTTGGGAACAGGCCCTGGAAGACACCAGGGAAAGTGAGAATGGGCTAAGGGAGATGTTGAACTGCAGTGCAGTTACAGCAAAGGCCTTGGTCAATTGCATGAGGAGCTCTGAAGCTGGAGTGGTCCATCAGAGTTGTTCCAAATTGGCAAAAGAGCATGGGGCCTATACTCTCACATCTACCAGCTGTGCCTCCAAGGAAAGGACATGGTCTTGATTGAGGCTGCCCCATTCACTGCGAACCTGCAGCCAACAATGCTTCAACAGCAAGGGAATAAGGCTGGTGATCTGGGCTGTGCACCGCAGCTCCCGCTGCGTGACCGTTCTCTGCACTTACCAACATGTGTTATAATGTGTCAGTCTTCCCTCTAGACCAGAGCTGAGCAAGCTACAGTCTGCAGGAGAAATCCAGCCCACTGCCTGTTTTGTAAATAAACTTTCACTGAAACACAGCCATGTTCATTCATTCACACATTGTTTATGGTTATTTTCATACTATAATGCAGAGTTGAGTAGCAGTGACAGACTATGTTGACCTGAAAGCCTGAAACAGTTACTGGCTAGCACTTTACAGAAAAAGTTTACCAACTCCTGCTCTATTATCTTACAAAATATTCACTAACTATTGCCTGGAAATTAAGTTTTAGAGGAATAATCAATGAATTAATGTATGGATGAATGAATCACATGGACTTGGGTTTCATTCTTGGCTCTGCCACTCAAAAGGGATGATCTTGGGCACATGGATTAACCTCTCTAAATTCACGTTCCTCATCAACAAAATGAGACCTATTACTTCCTTTCTAGGGTTGTAGTAAACATTCAATGGAAAAGCGTATGTAGACTAATAGCATATTACCTGGCACATACTATATGTTCACTTAAGTGAGAGCCAGTAGGTCTATTCAAAAAGTTATGTTATACTTTAAGGCTGAAAAAGGCTGAATTATGTCCATCTTCCCTTTATGAGTAGGCCAGATGTTAGTAGTGCTTGTCTTATCAAAACAAAACAAGAAACAAACAAACCAAAAAAATAAATAGATAAACCTTTAGCACCTGCCAGAAACACAAGGCCTTTCCTGCTGCGTAAATATGACAGACAATCCTGGTGGATCTCAGAGGTATCATGCTTTATATATCTGGCCCAGATCCTAATTAATTGGTAGAAGCCAGATCCCATAAGTGAGAAGTGCCAAAATTTAAGGATGATAACTAATCTGTCATAGCCATTCAGAATTCCATTTCATTAGCAGGTAGAGCCATGCTTTGGGCCAGCCCCAGAAGATTGTCTCCAAAGCAAGATTTCCAGAGGCACCAGTCACTGCACATTTGATGGGGCTTTTAATGCTTTTATATGAGCCACTTTGTTAATGACATTGTATTTAGCTAAGGTAACACTAGATGCTATTAACCTCCAAAGTTCAGTGGTTTAGCACAAAGAAGAAGTTTATTTCTCATTCATCCAACAGTCCAAAGTGGGTGTATTAATTTTCTATTGCCATATAACAAAAACACCACCAATTTAGCAGCTTAAAGCAACACAAAGTTGTTATCTCACAGTTTTTGTTGGTTACAAGTCTGGGTATAGGTTAGCTGGATTCTCCCTTAGTATCTTATGAGGAGGGAATTGAGGTGTCAGGATTTCAATCTCATCTGAGGCTTGGAGTCCTCTTCCAAGTTCACTGCTTGTTGGAAGAATTCACTTCCTTGCAGCTGTATGTCTGAGGTCCCAGTTTTCATGTTAACCGCAGTCCAGGAATGTGCTCAGTAACTAGAGGCCACTGTAGGCCCTTGCCACATGGCCCCCCTCCTCTCACAACCTAGAAGCTTACTTCTTCAAGGACAACAGGGTAGTCTCACTCCAGTCTGCTAGGGTGGACTCTTGTACACAATAACAACGTAGCAATCATCACAGTGACTATCCCATCACTTTTCCCATACGATGTAAGCTAATCAAGGGAGTTACTATCCCATCCTCTCCATAGGCCCTGCCCACACTTTAGGGGAGGGGACTATGTACTCCTGCTCCCTTGAGTCTTTGTTGTCTTCTTCCTCCTCTTCTTATACCCTTCTTTCTGCTCATCTCCTCCTACTCCTACCGCTAGCCCAGTTATTGTCATTCTCCACCAGGGGTCTCTGTATGTTTAGGAGACCCTATTGTTTGCCTACCCCAAAGCCACTTATTCCTCTTTTTCCTTTCTAATAAAATGCTAGTATTGCTCTGATATCCACCCTACCCCATATTACCATATTCTCAGTCCAAACATCAAAGACGCAAATCCTGATTGGTTTAAGCAATCATGGTTGTTACAATTCTGGCCGATGAGACCTGAAGGAAATCTAATGGTGAGGCTCCTGGAAAAGGTTTTCTAGACTGATAAGAACACATACAAGAGAAAATGCCATCATTCTTCTGCTTCTGAATAGTTGCAAACAGGCAGCCATTGTTTGACCATGAGAGAAGCCAGATTTAAGGCTGGAATGAGGAAGGCAAAGTAAAAGAATGGAGAGAACCTGAGTCCTTAGTGATGTCATTCTGCTGCTGAACTAACTGTCCCTAGAGCCTCTCTGCATTAAGACCTCTTGTTGTATCAAACAATATTGTTTAGACCAGGTTGAGACTTGGTTTCATATACCTCCAATTGTAAACACCTAAATGATTGGGTGGATGGTGTATCAATTTTTAATTGTAATACCCTCCCCAGAGCACAGCAAAATTATACAAAATATTGTGGTACCCTTACTTCACATACTATAGTAGGAAACATTAATGATGATGATGATAATGATAACATCAGCAACAAAGTAGACAGAAGCTGCCTCTGGTAAAGGATTGATGTCAAGGTCACAAACATGAAATTTGCAAAATCAATTGCCCCTGATTTTCCTGAACAGCATCTAGAAGTATATAAACGTGGGTTTGATATATTTTCTATAGTCTTCCAGATTTAGCATTATCCAGTTTGAAAACACAGAGTAAGTGTGCCAGTGACAGACTTGAGAGAAGCTGTTAATGAGTTGATATTAAAAGCTTGATTGAATGCCCCTTTCCAATCCAAATCAGTGGAGCAGAGTAGTCCAAATCAGAATTTTGTTGATTTACGCTTAACAAGGTTGTAAGGAGGTAAATAGAATTCATGCTCAGGCTCCATTAGCATTGGGTCAACAGTCAATATTCCCAATATAAAAATGCATTCTCAGTGAGGTTTGCTTGTTTTCGTTGTTGTTTTATTTTTGCCATAAACATGCATCCCAGCCCTATGGATGACGTGAACTGAGTGGTTCTTGACCCAGAAAGCCAAATGAACTCTTGAGGAATCATGTCCATCAAAAGTTTAGTTGGCCTGTAGTGCTGAGAGCAACACAAATGATTCTGCACAGTGACACTGACTTGAAGGTATCTTGTATCCACTCCATCCATCCACGTGCATCTTGGGGAAAAATAGAGGAGGCAAGTCATGCATTAAATTATCAAGGTAATATATTTCAGGTAAGTGGCTCCATAAAGCCAAACAGAATGAACATTCTACTGGCAATGTCTAGAGAAATCCGTCAGCCTTATATTTCTATTTATGTAAATCCAATAAACAGATGAGGGAAAGCTAGGGCATTTTGCAGACCTTAAGAGGAGATTTGTTCATGTTCATCAAGTCATATTGCTTGGAATAGGTTAGCAGTAGGTCTCTACAAGAATGGAGTTTTTATTTTCTTTTAAAGGCGTATGGAAATGAGAATCTAAGCCAAAGATCATCTGGAGTGGCCTATTTTTAGAGAAAGTGATTTGCTGAATTTGTCATTCATCCCGCTGTGAGCCATGGCAGGCATCAGTAGTAACAGCCAGCCCTTACAAGAAAAATCTTTCCATTCTTGAAAAGCATTAAAAAGAAATGTTATCATTACAAAGGCAGGTGAGATAGGAAGTGAGGGAATAAGAAAATGTAAGGCATTTTCTGTGTATTTGTGTACATATTACTATATATATCGATTTACTAGTGTGTGTTCGCCTGCTCATATGCTTATCAGTGCATGAGTGTTAAGTTATGTGTTTCGTGGGTATGTGTGTCTATATCCCATGCTCTGTGAATGTAAGTAATAATAGCTAACTAATGTTTATTGGGTTGATACTGTGCCCAGACTCTGTGCTAATAGCTTTATGAGGATTCTTTCTTTAAATTATCTCAACAGCCTATGTTTTCCATTCAACAAAGAGTCTAATAGAACTATTAGAATCAGAACCAAAATTTGGATCCCAGCAGCTTGACCATTTTGGGCAAACAGCTCCCCAGGGCCCATTGCCATTGATTAGGTTGCTGTGCTACATGCTGACTGTGTTTATATGCGTGTTTGGATATTTTCTGTTTGTTTTGGAGAAAAGCTTAAAGGATATCAGTTCTTTTTACTGTCTGTATTAAATCAGTACATTTACTTAGGGTGAGACAATTAACCAAACACATACACCCATATTCTTGGTAACACATTGATGTATTCAGCAGCAAATTGAAATTGAGAAACTAACATCTGAGGGTGTTTGTAATTCCTGATTGATCTTTGTCTTTATCTTCAAATATTATATGTCTCATAATCCACTTAGTTCAATCTGGTGCCTTGCCATCTGGCCTCTGGCTCATACAATCAGTTTGTGTGATGTTTGGGACTATACATTTAGGGGATTTGAACTCTCTTTATACCACAGCTTCACATGGATGTCTAATAGTCAACACAAAATTAACCCATAAAAAGCAACTGCCCAATATCTATCCCCTTCATGTATCAGACATGCTTCTTCACACTGTCTATCATCTAAGTAAATGGCCACTCCCTCCATTGGCAACTATAGAAACCAAAAAACCTGGACTCATCCTTGGCTACTCTCTTTTCCTCAAACCCCACATCCAACCCACTAAGAAATCCTGTAGACTATAACTTCATAATATGTCCAGAACATACCACTTCTTACCATGTCCACTGCCATACCCCTGGCCTAAGCCATCTTCTGTCTATAGAAATGCTGGTTCTTTCTATAAGTCATAAGTCAGTACAATCTTTTTAATAGTCAGGTCTGTTAGAGTCAAGTAATGATGTTCTATAACACTGAGAATAAATCTAGAGTCCTTATCAAGAATCTGCATATGTAACTTTGTATCTTCTGCCTCCTCCTCTCCCTCTCCTAGTCTGCTCCAGTCATTGAAGCTCAACTCCTTGATGTTCCTCAAACACACAGAATATATTTGCATCTCAGCTGGAGAAAATGACCAGGATCAAAGAGTGCTAGTTGGAGAAGTTCCAAACTGACTCTTAAAAGAATTGCCCAGGAAAGGCAGGGAGTATTTTGCCAACAAATTGCACCATAGGAATTAAGACCATAGCATCTAAGCCCAGGAGAGACTGTTCTTCCATGATGAGGTCTTCAAGAGACAATGATGAGAGGTCCCCAGGTTGTAGGTCCCCTAATGGAGATTAGACCAAGGGTTGTAGGCTGTGAAGGCAGCACATATGTCCTGTCATGAGACAATATGGGTGGGTCACGAGCATGGCTTTTGAGGTCTTAGGAGACCTAAATTCCTGACTCCACCACTTCCTATCAGCATGTAACTGGGGGCAGTCACTTGGCCTTTCTGAGTCTCAGTCTCCTGATATTTCAAAATTTTGCAGATTTAACTTCTCACAATAATATTTTGGATTTATCAAAAATCTACATATGCCCATGGCAGTATAGCATATATGTGCTATACCAGTTAAATATATTAACTGTACAAGTTAAAGATAATTTTGACTAAAAGTAACAGACAGAAAAACCTAACTTACAATAATTTAAGCAGACATGGGTCTGTTTTTCTTACATAGCAAGAAGTCTGGAGGTGGGAAGTGGCTGTCTTAGTTCAACTACTCAGCAAAGTCATGAAGATCTTCCTTTGCTCAACCACCTTGTCTGGTTGGTTTATGTACTCTTGCTTATTGCATTGAAATGGCAGGAGGGATGCTGTAGCTTTTGACATTATGCCTATGTTCTGGACAAGAAGGAAAGAAAGAAAGAAAGGGAGGGACAATCATGTTCTCTCTTTTATTAGGAAAGCAAAACTCTCGAGAAATCTACATTGGATGTACATTTCATTGGCCAAAACTGTCACATGGCCATTTCCAGCTGTAAGGAAAGCTGGATACATTGCTGTTCCAAGAAAAATAGAGGTTTTTTTTTTTTTAAAGGGAAAGAGAAGTAGGAATTGGAAATTGGGTATACAACTAAAAGAGTCTGCAGTGGGAGGAAAGAAAGTCTTTCGGGGGAAAAAAAGACTGAGAACTGCTTTAAGAAACATACAAAGTGCCAAAGATATTCTTCTACATTCTCATTTGTCAGTTTTATTCTTTCACATTTAGATTTTTAATTCAACTGTAAATTTCTGTGTGGCATGAAGAGACAAAGGAATCCAATTATCCTAAACCATTCTTATACTCACAAAATTCTACACACACTCACCCACCTGTTTCAGGGCTCTGTGTTTGATTCAATTCCATTGATATATATGGTTTTACCTAAAATATTATGTATTTTTTAAATTCCTATGGTTTTGCAGTATGTCTTAAAATCTGGTAGGGATATCACTATCTTTGCTCCTCTTTCTAAATAGGCCTAATCCAATCTACAAGGAATTTACAAATTTGGGGTGGTGAGGCATACATTTCGTTATGTACCCAGTAGTCATTCAGGAGCAGGTTGTTCAGTTTCCATGTAGTTGAGCAGTTTTGAGTGAGTTTCTTAATCCTGAGTTCTAGTTTGATTGCACTGTGGTCTGCGAGACAGTTTGTTATAATTTCTGTTCTTTTACATTTGCTGAGGAGTGCTTTACTTCCAACTATGTGGTCAGTTTTGGAATAGGTGCAGTGTGGTGCTGAGAAGAATGTATATTCTGTTGATTTGGGGTGGAGGGTTCTATAGATGTCTATTAGGTCCACTTGGTGCAGAGCTGAGTTCAATTCCTGGATATCCTTGTTAACTTTCTGTCTCGTTGATCTGTCTAATGTTGACAGTGAGGTGTTAAAGTCTCCCATTATTATTGTGTGGGAGTCTAGGTCTCTTTGTAGGTCTCTAAGGACTTACTTTATGAATCTGGGTGCTCCTGTATTGGGTGCATATATATTTAGAATAGTTAGCCCTTGTTGTTGAATTGATCCCTTTACCATTATGTAATGGCCTTCTTTGTCTCTTTTGATCTTTGTTGGTTTAAAGTCTGTTTTATCAGAGACTAGGATTACAACCCCTGCCTTTTTTTGTTTTCCATTTGCTTGGTAGATCTTCCTGCATCCTTTTATTTTGAGCCTATGTATGTCTCTGCATGTGAGATGGGTTTCCTGAATACAGCACACTGATGGGTCTTGACTCTATCCAATTTGCCAGTCTGTGTCTTTTAATTGGAGCATTTAGCCCATTTACATTTAAGGTTAATATTGTTATGTGTGAATTTGATCCTGTCATTATGATGTTAGCTGGTTATTTTGCTCGTTAGTTGATGCAGTTTCTTCCTAGCATCGATGGTCTTTACAATTTGGCATGTTTTTGCAGTGGCTGGTACCAGTTGTTCCTTTCCATGTTTAGTGCTTCCTTCAGGAGCTCTTTTAGGGCAGGCCTGGTGGTGACAAAATCTCTCAGCATTTGCTTGTCTGTAAAGGATTTTATTTCTTTTTCACTTATGAAGCTTAGTTTGACTGGATGTGAAATTCTGGGTTGAAAATTCTTTTCTTTAAGAATGTTGAATATTGGCCCCCACTCTCTTCTGGCTTGTAGAGTTTCTGCCAGGAGATCAGCTGTTAGTCTGATGGGCTTCCCTTTGTGGGTAACCCGACCTTTCTCTCTGGCTGCCCTTAACATTTTTTCCTTCATTTCAACTTTGGTAAATCTGACAATTATGTGTCTTGGAGTTGCTCTTCTCGAGGAGTATCTTTGTGGCATTCTCTGTATTTCCTGAATTTAATTGTTGACCTGCCTTGCTAGGTTGGGGAAGTTCTCCTGGATAATATCCTGCAGAGTGTTTTCCAACTGGGTTCAATTCTCCCCATCACTTTCAGGTACACCAATCAGACGTAGATTTGGTCTTTTCACATAGTCCCATATTTCTCGGAGGCTTTGTTTGTTTCTTTTTATTCTTTTTTCTCTAAAGTTCTCTTCTCGCTTCATTTCATTCATCTGATCTTCCATCACTGATACCCTTTCTTCCAGTTGATCAAATGGGCTACTGAAGCTTGTGCATGCATCACGTAGTTCTCGTGCCATGGTTTTCAGCTCCATCAGGTCCTTTAAGGACTCCTCTGCATTGGTTATTCTAGTTAGCCATTCATCTAATCTTTTTTCAAGGTTTTTAACTTCTTTGCGATGGGTTCAAACTTTCTCCTTTAGCTTGGAGAAGTTTGATCGTCTGAAGCCCTCTTCTCTCAACTCGTCAAAGTCATTCTCTGTCCAGCTTTGTTCTGTTGCTGGTAAGGAGCTGCATGCCTTTGGAGGAGGAGAGGCGCTCTGATTTTTAGAATTTTCAGTTTTTCTATTCTGTTTTTTCCCCATCTTTGTGGTTTTATCTACCTTTGGTCTATGATGATGGTGACATACAGATGGGGCTTTGGTGTGGATGTCCTTTCTGTTTGTTAGTTTTCCTTTTAACAGTCAGGACCCTCAGCTGCAGGTCTGTTGGAGTTTGCTAGAGGTCCACTCCAGACCCTGTTTGCCGGGGTATCAGCAGTGGAGGCTGCAGAACAGCGAATATTGCTGAACAGCAAATGTTGCTGTCTGATCATTCCTCTGGAGGTTTCATCTCACAGGGGTGCCCGGCCATGTGAGGTGTCAGTCTGCCCCTACTGGGGAGTGCCTCCCAGATAGGCTACTCGGTGGTCAGGGACCCACTTGAGGAGGCAGTCTGTTGGTTCTCGGATCTCAAGCTGCGTTCTGGGAGAACCACTACTCTCTTCAAAGCTGTCAGACAGGGACATTTAAGTCTGCAGAGGTTTCTGCTGCCTTTTGTTCAGCTATGCCCTGCCCCCAGAGGTGGAGTCTACAGAGGCAGGCAGGCCTCCTTGAACTGTGGTGGGCTCCACCCAGTTCCAGCTTCCCAGCCACTTTGTTTACCTACTCAAGCCTCAGTAATGGCAGGCGCCCCTCCCCTAGCCTGGTTGCCACCTTGCAGTTCAATCTCAGACTGCTGTGCTAGCAATGAGCAAGGCTCCGTGGGCATGGGATATAATCTCCTGGTGTGCTGTTTGCTAAGACCATTGGAAAAGCACAGTATTGGGGTGGGAGTGACCCAGTT
The DNA here is from genome assembly GCF_028858775.2 of Pan troglodytes. Classification (NCBI taxonomy): domain Eukaryota; kingdom Metazoa; phylum Chordata; class Mammalia; order Primates; family Hominidae; genus Pan; species Pan troglodytes. The sequence goes on from NC_086015.1 coordinate 40,426,802, forward strand.
TTCAAGGTGCCATCTGTCACAGCTTTGGTTGGCTATGAAAGGGAATTCCCTGACCCCCTGCTTCGGCTCACCATTGGTGTGCTGCACCCACTGTCCTGCACCCACTGTCTGACAAGCCCTAGTGAGAGGAAGCCAGTACCTCAGTTGGAAATGCAGCAATCACCCATCTTCTGCATCGCTCATGTTGGGAGCTGTAGATTGGAGCTGTTCCTATTTGGCCATCTTGGAACTGCCCTAGATATTTAACTCAACTGTAAATTTGTGTGTGACACAAGGAGAAGGAGGAATCCAATTTGTCCTAAACCATTCTGATATTCACAAAATTCTACATGCACTCACCCACCTGTTTTGGGGTTCTATGTTTACGTTCAATTCCATTGATATATATGGTTGTATATGGTATTTTATAAATATATATTTATTAAAAATAAGTATCATGTATTTTTAACATTCTTGTGGCTTTTTAGTATGTCTTAAAATCTAGTTGGGCTATTACTCTCTTTGCTCCTCTTTCTAAATAGGACGTTGGCTCTTTATTCTGGTTCCTTTATTCTGTAATATAATTTTTATTGCAGATGTTAATTTGTTGAGTATCCTTTGGGAATTACTTTTAATTTTTATAGTAACTTGGAAAGAATTGACTTACTAAAAATGTTAGTCAGGCCAAGCATGGTGGCTCATGCCTATAATCTTAGCTACTCTGGAAGCTGGTGTGGGAGGATCACTTGAGCCCAGGACTTCAAGACCAGCCTGGGAAACATAGTGAGACATGGTATCTCCAAAATTTTTCTTAAAATTAGCCAAGCATGGTGGCACATGCCTGTAGTCCCAGCTACTTAGGAGGCTGAGGTGGGAGGATTGCTTGAGCCCATGAGTTTGAGGCTTCAGTGAGCCATGAGTGTGCCACTGCACTCTGGTATATCATTCATAAACATGGTATACCTTCCTATTATTCAGGTCTCTTTATATATACTTTAATAAAACATTTTAATCATCTGCACAAAGTTATCCTTGCTGCTATTCAGTCCTTCTCTTGGGCTCTTTATATCAAGTCTTGTATTTTTTGTGCCCATCATCTCCAGCTGGTTCCCTGTGAAAGATTGCTTATTCTTGCATCATGCCTCTGACATTGCCCCTTAATTCTTTAGGACATATAATATGCATATATTAAGTTTATATTCTATTCTGGCCCAATCATTGTCTTCTCTATGCCATGTTATTTTTTCCTGAGGGCTGTACTCCCCTGGGAGTATTTGCTGCCTAGGCTGGTAATTTGTATGTGGTCGGGGAAGCAAAAGCACAAGCCATTGAGCATGTCCCTTGCTCTTATTTGAGGAGTGAGTAATGCACCAAAGAGCAGGCTTCCTCTGGTACTGTTACCTGGATTCAACCACTCCCTGTTTACAATCCCCATCACCCAACCAAGTAATGCTGCTTTTCAGGAAACTTCCCTGCACTTTCACGTTAGGCACTTTTTTTTGGCCAGGGAGAACTTTGGGGCAGGTCTTTGTCCTACCCCTGATATATCTGCCCCCCATGGCACCAGGCATCCAAAGATTCTCTGCGACCCCACAGCCTCCAGTGTGCCCCAAACTGGCATTGCTGCATAAATGCTCTGCATGGACAAGAGTGTAGGAGGCAATGAACTTCCTAAAGCCATGTAGGAGAGGGAAGGGCCCTCCTAAAAAAATGATACCCTGTGTATGCCATGGTGCTCAGCTCTCTTCTAAGTTTAAGATGTTTTTCCCATATAAATGGAACCCAAAGGCCTAGTAGTGTCTCTCTTTTCCTGTGTCCTTGGAGCCTTCAACCTTCTTCCTGTCTCTGTAGCACAGCCAGGAATGGATTCAGGGGAATCAGCATAGTTTATGTTCACTCTTCTTACAGTCCAGTGTACTTATACACACACAAAAACTCACACAAACACACACACACGTATATAAATTTTTCTATTGTTTGCTTTACGGTTTACAGCCAGAGTTCTCAGAACAATGTAAATAATAGTCTTTGTTCCTAGAATAAACCCTATTTGACCACAGAATATAATTGAAAAACATATTTATTTGGTTTCCTAGTATTTTACTTAAAGTTTCTCTTTGTATTTAGAAAGGAAATTGGTTTGTAGAATGTGGATGTTTCTATATTTCTGTTCACATTCTCTTCACTGGGTTCCAGCAAGGGAATAGTATAGGTTTGAAAAAAGATGAATTGGATCTATGCTATGGGACAGATTACATATTACAGAATTTATGTGTTCCTTAACATTTTGGAGAAACTTGCCCATAAAAAACCAGTCCAGCCATTCCTTTGCAGATAATTATTTAAAAATCATTTTCCATATTTTCTTTGATGTTTAAGCTAATCAGCTATTCTTTCATTTTTAAATTAATTTTAGCAATTTACATTTTCCTAGAGAGGTTATTTTTTAAGGCCAAATATTCAAGTATATGAGTGAAGTTTCTCAGATCATTTGCATTTGTGGTTATACCACCTTTCTTATTCTAAATTTTGTTTTAGTGGGATATTTTCTTTTCCTATTGATTAGACTAAGTAAATTTTTCTATTTTAACATTTTTTTCAATAAACTAGTTCTTTGATTTATCTATTTTATGATTTTTCCATGTCTCTCCTGATTTCTTAGGCCTTCCTTTGTTTTTCTTTTTATAATTTTTTAGTTGCTTCTTGCTTCACCAATATGCACTATTTCCTTTGTAACAATGAACTCTTTAATGGCTTTGAAGTTACTCTTAAATACAACTGTGATTGTTATCTCTTAAAGTTTTTACACTTATTATTTTCATAACTATTTTTAAATACCCTGAAACAGAAGAGGATGTGTGTGTGCATGCATACATGCTAATGAGAGGTGAGGATTAATTTCCAGTTGTTTAGGTGTTTTAATGTTTGCCTTTGGGTTATTAAATGATTCCACAGTTCTGTGCTAATAGAATGTGGCCTGTTTAATCATCTATTCTGAGGAACTCATTGAGAATTCCTTTGTGGTTTCTCATAAGGTAATTTTTGGTGAGTGTTTCCTAGGCACTTGAAAATAAAATTTATTTACTGAAGTATAAAAATCTTAATACTCTCGATTAAATCAATATTATAAGTTCAATTGTTCATATATTTTATACTTTCTTTTACAGTGTGAAATTAATCATGGATTGAAGGATATCAAAGTATTTTACTACTGATTCATTTCTTTCTATTTCTTCTTATAGTTTAAAATATTTATCTTTGACCCGATGTGGTGGCTCACGCCTGTAATCCCAGCACTTTGGGAGGCCGAGGCGGGCAGATCACCTGAGGTTGGGAGATCGAGGCCACCCTGACCAACATGGAGAAACCCTGTCTCTACTAAAAATACAAAATTAGCCAGACGTGGTGGCGCATGCCTGTACTCCCAGCTACCCGGGAGGCTGAGGCAGGAGAATGGCTTGAACCTGAGAGGCGGAGGTTGCAGTGAGCCGAGGTCGCGCCATTGCACTCCAGCCTGGGCAACAAGAGTGAAACCCCGACTCAAAAAAAAAAAAAAAAAGAAATTATCTTCAATAGTCTAATGTCATGTTATTTGGTGCACAATAACATAATTGTTTAAACTTCATTTTGGATTGTACCATTCACCACTAAGTTTGACTCTGTCTCACTAACTTCTTTTAACTTAAATTCAATTCTATCTAATATTAATACTGCAAAGCCCTCCTCTTTGTCAGCATTTGTCATTCTCCTTTCTAATTCTCTTATTTGATCTTTAGGAGTTATTTTGGCTTTAGTGTGGCTCTTTTAAACTACATTGTAAATTTATTTAATTGGAACATAACCCATTAACGTTTACTATGCAGAGGCAAAGGGAAAAACCTCTCCTTCACTCCCTAAAGGTTCACTGAAAAATCAACACACAAAAGGCAAATTAGTAGAAGAAATGGCATACAAATTTGTTAGTGTGTGTGTGGGAGAATCACAGAGTGATTCTACCACCACACAATGGGGTAAAGATGGTTATACACCCTTCTTCTTAGGAGAAAGGGAGATGAGGAAGTGTGGATGACATAAGGGGGCAGCACATGATTTTTAGGGGAATTCAACGGGCTTGAAGAACATACAATGGCCTGACAGAAAGTTTTTTGGACCCTCAGAGCAGACAATGGTTTATGACAAAAGTCTGTTCAGGTCAGGGAAGGGACCAGAGGTAACTGTTTTCTTCTTTGGCAGGTCCAGACTTTAGGCAAATAAGAGGACTTCAGAAAACAACCTCATCCTGTGCTTTGGAAAACACAGAGGATTGAGAGACAGGAGCAGGGGAAGGCCCGAGACACCATAAGGCTGCTTCTTCAGCTCAGCCTGTCAAAGCACCATATTTGGGGCATAGGTTTCTGTGCCCCAACAACTGCCATATGTTTGATTTTGCCTCTGTCATTTTATTTTCTACTTCTGGAGATTATCATACTCCTTGCTATTTTTTTTGCTTTCTTTTTAAATTATTCTTTGCCATATGAACTTTTTTCCTGATAAACTGAAGACAATCTAATTTGTAAAATATACTAATGGCTACTTTTAAAATTCTATTTAACACTATTGTAACTATGTACCTCTACAGTATTAGTTAGCACTGAGAATAGAATAACACATCCTTTTCCTCTTCTATCCTAAGTAAGAATAATGATAGGACCTACCAGATAGTGTGGATCAGAAGATTAAAAGAACTGTAAAGTTCCATGAACTGTATCTGGCACATAGAAAGACTCAAATGCTAGTGTAACTGATAACCATTGCTGTAGTCATTGTTACTTTTTCTCCAAATAAAATGAGCAAATTCACATAACCTGACTTCCTTTTTCAGTCCCTTGCTTTTCTAATAGTAAGCATTTTCACCAGGGGTCCCCAACCCCTGAGCCATGGACTAGTACCAGTCTGTGGCCTGTTAGGAACCGGGCTACACAGCAGGAGGTGAGTGGCGGGCTAGTGAGCATTACTGCCTGAGCTCTGCCTCCTGCTAGATCAGCAGTGGCATTAGATTCTCAAAGGAGCACAAACCATATTGTGAACTGTACATGCGAGGGCGCTAGGTTGTGCACTCCTTATGAGAATCTAATACCTGATAATCTGAGGTGGAACACTTTCATCCTCAAACCATCCCCCCTCTACCTCAATCCATGGAAAAATTGTCTTCCATGAAACTGGTCCCTGGTGCCAAAAAGACTGGGGACTGTTTCCCTATACCACTTGTGTTTTGTTACTACAATTTTTGGTACTTTTATGATTGTTAAAACCTTTCTAAACAATATGTCATCTGTTTCATGAAGTATTTGTGATGAGTTAATTTTCTTTGTAAACTATATCTATACTAGTCATTTTAACTCAGCCATGTTTAAATTATTCCAAGCACAAGTATTTTTGTGCCTCATATTTCCCATATTTCCCAACGCTTTTGTTTTCTCTGATCATAAATGGTAATTTGTCTGCTTTAAAAATATGTAGGTTATAACTTTGTCTTACATTGTTTCATATTGTGGAAGGGAAATTTGAAGAGATCTAAGATTTATTTCTTTGTAGTTTACCCATTTTCCTGTCTATATGCTTTGATATCCTTCCTTCCTTTTTTCCTCTCTGATACTGGAAGTAATATTATAATTCAGTTCCACTTATTTTTAAAAAGTAGTTTTCTTATTACCTCCACAATGAGTACATTAACTACATTTTCACATACAGAAAACTTGGATACATTCAACTGTTTACAAGACATGCCTCCATATGTTTACATTCATGTGAAGAATGTGAACTTATTTAATTGTATATATTTGTAACTCTTACATATTGTACCTTTTAAAATAACTAACATGTAATATGCTTATTTCCTAAATAATCATCTATGATTATTTAAGGTGAGGAGAGTCTCTTTTGAAGAATTACAATAGTTGTAGTCATACTATGAGAATTCAATAATTTTTGGTACTGTAACCTTCTGACAGGATACTTTAACATGCTGGTAGGAAAAGAGATGTCTCTTTTCACCACACGACCTGACACATGATGATTCCCCCACCGACAGATTTGGGTCTTCTTTCTTCATTTAACCCAGAAGCTCTCTCTTATCTTGTTTTTGAACAGTGCTTATGCCATAGTCATTCTGAAGTCTTCTTCAGGATCCAATTATTCATTTATATCTTCCTGAATTTCTTTAATGATTTTCAACTTATTGTACCTTTACTGTGCATTCCATGAAAGCTTCCCAAACATACCCACACATAACCAGATTACCTTTCTGCAGACAGTCTCACTTTCACCTATCCTACTGTTTCAAATTTTACTATGCCATTATATTACTGGTTGCTACAAATTCTTTCCTGAACTCTTCAAGACCCCTACTTTTCTAATCTAGTTTGGTCATCTCAGCTTTCATACCTTATTTTGAAGATTATGTTTATTCATATTTATTGAGAGAAAAAAAGTAGAGAGTATATAAAATTTACTTTTTATTCCAATAGTAAGCATTTTCATAGTTATGTTCCTCTTTACTACCTGAGTGTTATGATCCTTACTTCATTTTATGTTTCAGAAGTTTTCACTGGCACTAGAGCATTGATTGCTTTTTATGTTAATTTATTTCTAAATGAAAAAAGAGTTTCCCAAGATCTACACTTTGTGCATAAATATAGTGAGAAAAGTCTCCTATGATGACTTTAGTATTCATATGGATGTTTTAAGAGTCATGTTATTCTTGATCTTACTTTCCAGGTCTAGGAGAAAAATTTTTTAATCAAAATTAAAAAATAAATTTCAAAGGAGTCATATTATTTTTTAAGCTAGAAGAGATGTCAGTGTAAGTACATATCACCAGTTGGGTGATGAAACAACCTCAGAGATCAAAAGAATAAGCAAATTATAAGCCTTCAATAAATGCTGGCCATTGTCAGCCTTAGCATCACCATTAATAAATATAACTTCATAAAAATTTTATTATAAACTCATCCACTAAACATATTCAATGACTAATGTCAAAGATGAATGACAAACAGAAAAATATTCCACAAAATGACAATTTTTAAATAAATATATAAAACATTTACGTATATAAAAATATCTATAACCTACTACAAAAAATGATTATGTTTTGAGCATTAGTCTCTGCCAACAGAGGCCACATAAACTGATTTATAAACATATAAAAAGATATTTAGCCCCACTGATAAGAAATTAAAAGTTTTTTTAAGTTGCTGTGTCATTTTTACCTATGTAATCAGCAAATATTTTAAAAATTAATTGTAACAAGCACTAGTTAAGGTATATCAAAAAAGACACTCCTTATACCAGCCAATGGTATTTGTGTATGCAAATATGTAGGTACAAAATGTTCATTCCAGTATTGTTTGTAATAGAAAATATACTAGTGAGGGTAAGGACAAGCTGCTATAACAAAGAAACCAAATGAATGTTCACTGGCTCAAAAAATATAGATATTTATTCCTCTCTCACATAGGTTTCAAGGCAAACTGTTTAGGTTAGCAGGTAGTTGTACTCCTTTTGGTTATTTGAAGACCCAAGATACCATTCATCTGTTTCCCTGGGACATCTCATAATCTCCATGGTTGAATGGGTTCTCCACCATAGCCATAGTGCAGCCAGTGTGAAAAAGGAAGAGAGAATGAAGTAGGCATATACACAGCCTTAAGGCCGAATTTCAGAAGTGATACACAGCATTTCACTGTATTCCATTAGCAAAAACACAGTCTTGTTTCTGCCTTTATCAGCCAGAAGCTTAGAAACATGTAATCAAACCACATACCGAGGAAGAAAATTAAAATGGATTTTGGTGAAGAACTACAGGTCTCTGCCTTAAGAAAATGGAATAATTAATTATTCTGCTGCCTCCATTCAATGAAATATTAGGCTTCAATGAGAAATAAATTAAATCTCCCGTGCTATTAGATACATATAATAAAAAGATCCCCAGTATATATTATGAAATGTAAAATCATGATACAGAAAAATATACATTGTATATTAGATGCGTGTTTTTTAAGAGGCGATCTATACACTTATACACAGGCATACAGACAGAACAGTGCTGGAAGAAGAAACTATTCATAGAGGTTTTATCCTCAGTTGAACTGGAGACCTGATGTGAGAAGACTTACTTTTTGATAAGTTTCTTTTTTTGTACTGTATTTTGTTTACCATGTGTGTATCATTATTAATATTATAGGATGTAAATATATAAGTATGAGCAAATTCTTCCCTTGCTTAACACATTCAGCAATTATCTGTTGCTACAAGATGTTGTCAGGCTTATTAACACATTATCGAGCTCTTTTCCTGTCTTAGGCTTTGAACTTGAAGCTCCCTTCCTCCTCATCTTTCTTCTTTTGCTCATAAATAATCTATTGTCCTAAAATATGCCTCCAAAAATGATGCTGCCCTATATTTTAATTTTTTTCTCACAAGACTGAGTTTAATGCCATATAATGAATATAATGGATCTGTTCATGTATCCTCTCCCCAAATGAGTGAAAACTTGAGGACAAGGGGCATGTTGTTGCTTCTCCTTGTCCCCAGCAAAATGGATGACAGGCAGCATGTAGCTGATAAGTATTTGTGGAAATGAAAAGATCCCCCCACTCACTTAATTTAACAAACATTTATCAAGTGACTATATGGCTGCTCTTTTAAGTAGATTCTCTGTTCTTCATGTTTTTTTCCAATTTCTCTCTTTTGCCCTGTGTATTTTCTCCCAAAAAAAAAACAAAACTGTTCTCTCTTCCTCTAGTATAGTTTAAAGGACACTTGTTTTAGAGTCCAGCCATGTAAATATCAATCAGAGAGCAATGAAGTTTATTTTAATAAAGAAGAGAATGCATTGATATGAACCCCTGCTTTTTAATATTTCTACAGATAGACTGATATAAAAATATAGATACATACATATAGGTGTATGCGTAGTCATTTATATATTCCCTAGCTCTGTCCACTAAGAGATCTGGAATTTTAGAGCCCAAAATTAATGCCACCCCAGTAGCAATAAGCGCATCTAGTACCCAGACATCTCAGTTTCTAAATGCCATCCCCCAATAAAACTAACCAGCTTCCTTGAAGAAATAGATGGTTGCAAGACCAGGACAGGAAAAATACAAGATAAGCCTGGAAAAATCTTGCAGTGTTAAAAAGTAGGGAAGTGTTCAAAACTGACTGGGGAAAGGGGCATGCCAAAAACGATGTAGGTACCAACTAAAAGGAGCTCTGAATGAGCAAACCTGGGACAATTTGAGCAACAAAATAAATAATGATAATGAGGAATTGTAACCCATAGAATAAAGCAAGTATCTATCATTCCATACTGATAGAAATGAATAATTTAATGAATAAATAAATAAATAAATAAATGAAGGGTAATTATGCAATAGGATTCTAATAAATACAGAATGACTAATAGAAATAGAACACCACTATTAGGCAGACAGCAGGTAATAAGTTTGAAGGCAAAAATTCATTAATGGATGATGAAATTAGAGGGCAAGTATATGATAAGTACAGGATATTTGCCATCTCAAAGTCTCATAGTCACATTTTGAAATGATGTATGGGATGATTTTTTAAAAAGTCTTATAGTCACATGATATTTATTATGAAGGGGAAAGAGGTAACTTTACAGTGGAGCAACCCAGAAAATACTACTTTGACCCAGTGACAAAAGTTAATCACCAGTAATGGAAGACATTGACATCAGGTGTTTCCTAATATGATGAACCAAGAACAGCATATCGCTTTTGTCCTAGTCTTATGAAAAATACATAACCTTGATATAATAATCAGAAAACATCAGACAAACCCAACATGAAAGATAATCTACAAAATAACTGGCCGGTAGTCTTCAAAAGGCTCAAGGTTATGAAAGGCAAAGTAAGACTGACCGAGGACCTGATACAGATTGGAGGAAACTAAAGAAAGAACAATTCATTGCAATATGGAATCCTGGATTGGATCCTGGACCAGAAAAGGATAATATGAGACAACCAATTCTGATAAGGCAAAATTCTACTAAGATCTGTAAATAAGTTGATAGTTTTATATCAGTGTTAATTTCCTGGTTGTAATCAATTTACTGTGGTTATACAAGGTGTTCAGCAGGGGAAGCTGGATGAAAGGTGTGTATGAACTCTATCCTGCAACTTTTCTTTATGACTAATACTATTTTAAAAGAAAATGTTAGAGAAAGAATTATTCTTGGCTGGGAGTGGTGGCTCATCCCTGTAATCCCAGCACTTTGGGAGGCCAACGCAGGGGGATGGCTTGAGCTCAGGAGTTTGAAACTAGGCTGGGCAACATGGTGAGACCCTGTCTCTACCAAAAATACAAAAACGAAATAGCAAGGAATGGTGATGTGTGCTTGTGGTCCCAGCCACTCAGGAAGCTGAGGTGGCAGGATCACTTGAGCCCGGGGGGGCAGAGGTTGCAGTAAGCTGAGATTGTACCACTGCACTCCAGCCTGAGTGACAGCAAGACCCTCTCTCTCAAAAAACAAAAAACAAAACAAAACAAAACAAAAAAAAGAGTATTTCAGATAATGTATTACTGGGTTGCTCTTTCATAGATAAAAGGAATCCAGAGCCCTCCTGAATTGAAAAATTCAGAATAATTCTCCAACACCTGACAGCTAATGTTTAACATCAATAGTTTTCTTTTTCTCACTTGATGTAATCTAACTCTACGGTTTTTCTTAATTATTAGGAGGAAGCAAAGTCTCCCTGTTCATTTGGCAAAGGAAACTGCCCTTATCTTATCTCTTGCTAGATAGATTATAAAAACCAAGGAAAGCATCAGATGAGGCTCTAAACAGAGTTGGGATTGTACTTGCTGCTCTAATTCTCCAAGCAGCCTTTAAAGCTGCAACTATTTAATCAAAAACCATTTACTAAGTTCCTATAAATCTAACGTGTAGCTTTAGCAGTATACTGCAGTGGTTTGAAAATTAAAAGTCAAGGATTATACACATGGTTTGAAATACACAAAGTATTCTGCCTATAAATTGTTGTCTTAATCTGTTAGCTACTTTTTTCAAGCCATAGATTTTTCTTAAGCCAATACAATACAGGAAAGCAGAACCAGACTAGAGGAAAGGTCTCCAGACGTGACTTAGAAGCTTGGGTTCAAGTTCTAACCCCACTACTAATTTTAACATCAAATTCTATAACATATATGAAAACAAGTTTTTAAATAAGGATAGGGTCACTAGTTTATTAAGTGGGCTGAACTCAGAAGGTTACCCTCAGCTATTAGCTTTATTTTTCTCTCATCACACTCTTCTAACATGGTTGGTTGGTTGGAATTCTGTTCATCACCTCTCGACAACATTTTGGGAAGGTCTCATGGCTTTCATTGTTGGTCATAAGGGTCTCATTTTTAGGTATTAAAAATCCAACCCATCTAAAGCAAAATGTAAGTGTGACAGCTAATTCATTGCCCTTCAACTCATCTCCACCAACAGCCTCCTTCTTGCCTCATCCACAAACACCCCAGCTAAGGCCTAACCCTTGGGTTGAGAACCTGTGTTGGGAAAATGAACTGTGGTCTGTTCTTTCAGTTAGCCTCCACCTTTCTCACTTCCAAGTCCATGGGGAATTTTGCAAACAAGAGCTCTAGGAGGTCTCAATCATGTCCCACTCTGGATAAACGATGAGCAGAGCAGAACTTTCTCCATGCTTTTGGGGCTATTGTGACTCCATGAAGAACACTGTGAGCCTGTGAAACACCTCGACCTTCTTTCACATCCCAATATGCATCATATATGAATTCTTGTATGTGAAATCTTTGCAAGTTCTCTTCCAACCAGGATTGCCACAGGCCCCTAATGCAGTGTCCCCTCTGGGCCAGCCTCGGAAATAAGTGCCAGAGAGCTCTGAGCCATTTATGTGCTTTGTTCTGTCTCCCCAAAGTGTCTACAGGCTGCCTGGCATGCTATAACTGCTCAAGAATATGTAAGATAGGGACATTTTCCTGGAATTCTCTGGGAGATGCTGTGGTAAGCAGTTCATCTAGTAGTTAAGTCTACCTGGGCTTTAGAGTCAATCACTTCTAGATTCACCAGATTCACTTCCAGATTCACTAGATTCTAGATTCAGTCTTTCAGCTAATATTTATTGAGCATCTAACATGTGCCAGGCTCAGTTTGAGATTCTGAGAGACAGAAGTTAATAGAGCAGTGAAAATTCCCTACCCTTGTGGAAACTACATTCTAGCTTGCGAAGCAGATATTCAACAAAGAAACAAAGAAATGAGCATATAATATAAAGAAATCATATACCTCCTAATAATGATGTACCCAGAGGGACACAGCATCACTTCTATGATATTTCTACCAAAAATATGTGTAACCTGACAGAACTGTGAAGAAACATCAGCAAGCCCACACTGAGGAACATTCTACGAGACAATTATTCTGTACTCTTTAAAAATGTCACAAAAAACAATGAAAAGGTGACACTATTTCAAATTAAATGAGAATAAAAATACCTGAAAACTAAGAGCAATGCATAATCCTAGATTAGACCCTGAAGCAGATTTTTTAATGCTATAAAAGGTGTTATTAGTTCTGCTCAAGTTCTGCTCTGCTCATCTCTTGTCCAGAGTGGGATGTGATTGAGGCCCCCTAGAGCTCTTCTTTGTAAAATTTGAGTATGAGTTGCATTAACATGTTACATTAATGTTAATTTACTATGTTGTATTTACATAAAAATATGGTTATTCTTGAGAGAGACAGACTGAATGAAGTTTTTGGGAATAAGAGATCCTGATGCTTGCAGTTTATTCCCAAACAGATCAGTGATGATAACAATAGCAATGACAATAACAAATCACAATAATATCTGTATGTCAGAAAGAATAATAAAAAACAAATAGTCCAAAATATTAATAGTTGTTGAATCTGGGTGAAGGCTATACCAGCATTCATGGAACTATTATTGCCCATTTTCGATATGCTTACAAGTCTTCAAAATAAAAAGTTAAGAAACGAAATCAAATAGTAATAAGTGCCCTGAAGAGGAAATGCGGATAGAGCACAGGGATCAGGGGAAGTCTCGTGTGAATGACCTTTGAGTAGAGACCTGAAGGAAGTGAGAAGTGAGAAGACCATGGGAAGGGAAGAGCATTACAGGAAGTCAGAACAACAGGAGTGAAGGCCCTGACGTAGCAGTTTTCTGGTGTGTTTGTGATCAGCAAGGAGGCCAGAGGGACTGGTGCAGAGTGAGTGATGAAGGAGAATGGTAAGAATGATCAGAGGTCAGATCACGGAAAGGACATTAGATTTTATTGTAACTACAGAGAAACTATGCTAAGGTTTTGAGCAGAGTAGTAAAATGGTCTGATTTCCATCTTAAGTAATCACTCTTGGCCACTTTGAAGGAAGTATGGAGCATAGAGCAAGAAATAGAATATAGTTAATATATTCAGTTAGGGAGACCTTGAGGATGGCGGTTGTACAGGTGAGACCAGATGTCAGATTGGGATAATGATAACAGAGGTAGTATGAAGTGGGTGGATTCTGCATATATTTTGAAAGTCTCATTGACTAATGTATTGGCTAATGGACTGAATGTGAAGAGGAAGGGAGAAATTGGAGTCAAGGATGATTCCAAGGTTTGAGGTCTATTAACCAGATAAAATGCTATGCCCTTTACTAACTTAGAGTCTGTGAAATGAGGAAGTAAGCTGGAGGACTGCTTCCTAGAGGTCCTCAAGGACACACCAGTCAGGAATTCAGGAGCCTTTCTCTGTAAGAATCCAACTGTTTCATTTGAACTTTTCAGATCCCACTATGAACCTCTGGTCCTTGTGCTGCCCCAGAGAACACATGAGGGGCGCCAGAGCAGAGAGAGATATTCCTTATGACTGCCGATGTGTTTCTGCACCCATCTAGGCCTTGTCCACTGTAGGAGGAGACCTGGGAGTGGTGGGGAACAGGTTGGAACTTGCTCAGAACCTTCACATTTCTCTCTCTCTGTCCATAAGGGCTGACATGTGTAGCATGGAAGATGCTTCCTCCCCTTGCATGTCCCTGGGCCACCTCAAGCCTATACACTTGTTTTCTGGATTGAACACACTCTTCGGTATTGCCTGGCCACCATGGTAGCTCTTCAGCCTTGAGTATGTGCCCCCACTTCTCCTTGCCTCCTCAGAATTGAGTTGTATAACTCTACCTTTGGTTTCAGGCCTCAGGGTCCACAGGAACATTGTTATCTGTTTCACTCTGCTCCAACTCCTTACACTATACTGGCTTGATACCTTCATGTACCCACATGGTTTCTTGAATCTAGCCCCTGCCTGACCCAGGCTGCTGGAAGATAAGACTGCAAGAATAAATTATAAAGGAAAACTGGAGGTCATAACACAGGTGAAAAGGGTCGGAGTCTTGGAGAGGAGAGATGAATACAGGAGATATTTTTAAGGAAAGGGAGATTAGCCTTGGTTACTGGTAGAAAATGGGGTTCAAGATGAGAGAAGGGAGGACTCAAAGAGTCTTCTAGGCCAGAACATTGTTCTAGGCCAGAAGATTGAAGGGATGATTCATCTGTCATTTTCTTCCCACTAAATTTGGGGAATTCAAACATGTAAGGCAGGCAATCCATTCATTCAATTACTCAACATAGAATGCCTATCCTATGCCAAAGCCTGTACCTGCATGTTGGAGATCCAAAGATGAAAAGAATAGTCCTTGACCTCAGCGTATAGAATAAGAGTATGTAGAATGTCAGTTGTGGTGACGTACTGCTGCAGGTTATGGTAGAATGATAGGGCACCTGCATGCATAGAATATTGAGCTCTATGTGGAGAAGTCAGGGAGAGCCTGAGGCAGGGCATTAGAAGCAATATTGGAGCTGAGACTTAGATAATGAGCAGTAGGTCTCCAGGAACATATCTGAGAGAAGATGTCCCAGACAATACAGCACGGACAAGACAATCTGCCCAGGTTTCCATCTTTATTAACCAGTGGAGCATATGCGAAATACATTTGCCTGTGCAACAGTAGAAATACTACAGAAATATCCTCAGTGCAGCTCTTTCTTATTGCAATTGATGTTTTAGGAGCACAATATTTGCCTCAGAGGGCTTTTATGGAGTACTATATTAATTTGCTAGAGCTGCCACAACAGAGTACCACAGACTGGGTGGCATAAACAACACAAATTTATTTTCTTGCAGCTCTAGAGGCTAGAAGTCCAAGATCAAGGTATTGGTTTCTTCTGGGGCCTTTCTCCTTGCCTTGTAGATAATCACCTTCTCACTGTGTCCTCACATGATTTTTCCTCTGTGTGTCCAAATTTCCTCTTCTTACAAGGACACCAGTCAGATCGGACTAGGGTACACCCTAATGACCTCATTTTAAACTACCTCTGCAAAAGCCCTGTCTCCAAATAAAATCATATTCTGAGGTACTGGGGATTAAGGCATCAACATAAGAATTTGAGGAGGGATACAATTCACCCGGTAGCAAATACCCACTATTTGCACGGCATTATGAGAAGCAGTACTTGATAAATGAAACCTAGCATAGTACTGAATGTAAATCCTTTTGTTCTGCTGTCCATCACTTAATTTCTAGAACTACTTGATGTATCAATCAGAA
Organism: Pan troglodytes; assembly: GCF_028858775.2. NCBI lineage: Eukaryota > Metazoa > Chordata > Mammalia > Primates > Hominidae > Pan > Pan troglodytes. The sequence goes on from NC_086015.1 coordinate 40,442,418, forward strand.
TCTAGAAAGCTCTATACTGTAAAATCCTCACTGCTCTCAACAGTTTTTCTACCTTTTAGACAGCCAGCCAGCCATCATATTTCCATCTTCTCTTTCATTGACCTTCCTAGGGCCCAGCACTCTCTTTGTTCTCGGGGGAAAACACCAGTGTGGTCCCTGGGACTGTACACTTTCTCCCCACTGTCACACAGCAACAGGAGCAGCAACTCAGAATACAGAGTGGGGAGTGGCCACTGCCGCCCGTGTTGGGCTTTATGGCCATGGCATCAGACAGCTTGGCATGACTCCTACCTGAGGAGCTGGATGGCTCAGAACCCATACTCTCAGTTGCAACCTCAATGCCACCTGGGCAGGCAGGGGCTCTCTCTGACAGGATTCCAGATCTGAGGAGCGTGCTCTGAAACTTGCCATACAATCCATTATAATGCAGGTGCTAACTCTCTGAACTCACCTCTTCATTCTCCCTGAAAAGGAGGCCTCTTGCCCAAAACATCAATGAGCAGTGTACTAAATTTACTGAAGAATTTGAGGAGGAAAAAAAGGGAGAGAGGTTTATAAAGCACACTTCCGTCAGTAGTTCTCTTACTCAAAAATCTCTGCCTCCATACCACCCCAGAATTTGTTTCCTCCCTACTCTTTCTGGCACAACTCCCTCATGGCAGCCTCCCCTCACCCCCAACTCCTTTTCTATTACTGCTTGTCATCTTGTAGTTCAGATCTTACATCTGCAAACTTCACTTCCTCTCAGTATTCAGTAGAAAAAAGGGCTGTTATTTTTAAATTGAGATTGGTCCTTGGAACCATCTTCCCTAGCCAGGTAGCTACTCAAAGTATTTCTTCTGAATATATACAGTTCTGTTTCCTAAGAGGAATCTTTGAATCAGCTCTGAAGGTGATAACAATCGCCCTGTATTGTTACAGCGGCATCCACATGCCTCACCAGATATGGCAGAGGTGTGGTGGGGATTTTGAGAAGTCAGAGTTATGAAGTAGCCCTTGAGTGCCAGATACCTTGCCAGATACTTTAGATGCTTTATTTTATTTAATCCTCACAACAAATCTGCAGGGAACCTATTATTACTCCTATTTTATGGACGGGGAATTTGGGACTCAGAGAAGTTAAATAACTTTCCTACACTCACACTGCTGGAGACCAGCAGAGCTGGGAAGGGCAGCAAAGCCGTTCTGACCCCAAAATCTTCACTGTGTCTCTTCCTCAGGTATGAAAGGCTCCTCTATCTCTGCACACAAGGGGAGCCTTAAAACCTTTGCTTTAGGCCTGGCGTGGTGGCTCACACCTGTAATCTCAGCACTTCCGGAGGCCGAGGCAGGTGGATCACCTGAGGTCAGGAGTTCAAGACCAGCCTGGCCAACATGGTGAAACTCCGTCTCTACTAAAAATACAAAAATTAGCTGGGTGTGGTAGTGGGTGCCTATAATCTCAGCTACTCGGGAGGCTGAGGCAGGGCAAATTTCTTGAGCCCAGGAGGCGGAGGTTGCAGTGAGCCAAGATCGTGCCACTGCACTCCAGTCTGGGTGACAGAGTGAGACTCCATCTCAAAAAAAAAAAAAAAAAAAAACTGTCGCTTTATTAAGCATCTTAAAGCATCTCATCTTCTATGGACCTCGGGCATGTCACTTAACATCTTTTGGACCCATTTTCTCAATCTATAAGATTTGGGCACATTATTTAACTTCTTTCTACCACCCTCTCCTTATCCATAAAATAGGGACAGTAATAGTACTGCCTCATAGGGTTAGCTTGACAATCAAAAGATAACCCGTGTAAAGTCCTTAGGATAGAGCCTGGTGTATAATAAGAGTACAATAACTACTTGGTAGTAAATCAATATAATTACTATGTACCAGTCACTGTGCTTCCTGTTGGAAGTGGCTTCATGGTCTGCAGCAGAGCCCCAGGGCAGGAGGTAGGAAGGGTGATAACATATTACACATGCTGCATACTGGGGATCACGTAGGAGGGACCATCCAGAAGCACCTGCAAGGAGGACCAGGCTAGACTCCACAGAGAAGTTAAAGTTAGGTGAACCAGGCATGTTCCAGATACACCGAATGAGACACAGACCTCCCAGGAAGAACAAACCAAGGCACTTAAGGTTTATGTATCATTGGAAAACTGGGGCCTGCTCTTAGTTTATCTAGGTGCATGGGGTGCAGGAGGGGATGACTAGAAATAATACTGGACAGGTGGATGGCCGTAATCCAGCAGGAAGGATCCCATTTCCCACAGTAAGGAACCTGGTATAACCTAGAACTGAGGAATGCCATCAGAGCACTTAAACAGTTGAATTATATGTTTTAACATTGATTCATACTTCAAGACTTGAAAGAATGCCTCTGACTATTTCAGCCTCCATTGATAGCTCCTGTTTCTGACATATTAGAGTAGGCAGTGATCAAAACACTCAACTTCACTTGTTAATATAAATATAGGGCTTGTGTCACCCTCAGAAAGTTTTATGCATTGCTATTTGTCTCCAGAATTAGATCTTAGACTTCCTAAAAGTGGAGACTATTTAAAGTCTTTTGTATTTTCTCACCATGCTGACTTCTCAGAGCTGGAAGAGAACTTTGCAGCCACTGAGCTCATCCTCTATATTTACTGGTAGAACCTAAGCCAAGGAGCTTGAGAGACTTGCCCAAGACCACACATTTCAGCAGTGGCAGAGCATGCAATCAATCATATCTAATAACTGTTGCTTTACCAATATAGTCATTAATAACTGGTTTTTGGAGCTGGCTATGACAGAGCCAGGTAGATGTAAGAATAATATTTCAACTTTGAAGTTACCATCCAAACTAAAGCAAATCAGTACCTGGAATGTATTGTACTTGCTGTAAAAGAAATCAAGCTGTGAGTGGGGTAAAACTGTTGGTGAGAAATTTAATCCTCATACAAAACACTACATTTCTAAAGACCCCCAATGCTCACTCTCTGCCCATTGAGTTCACATGTAAAATGTTAGAGGTGAATGTGGAAAGTGCTTTGACAAACTACACCATCAGCCAAACTTGGAATAGATGAGGTGAATCTGCATGGCGGCTGGAGTGTGAAGGGAGCTGGCTTCGAGAGTCAATGCACGAGGGCTATTAGGCCACAAAATGACAGGTATTTCCTCAATTCTTAGATGTCATCATTTAATGGTTTAATATCTTCTCAGAAAAATGAAAATAATGAGCATTTCAATGCTCTTTATTCAATGAACAAGGCATAACTATTTTAGAAAAGTTAAAAGGTAAAAAAGAAAAAATGTCCATTTAAAAATCAAAGATGTAGACCACATGTGAGTATCAAGGAGGAAACATTTGCTTGTCAAAGGTTCCCTGATGACTTCATTTCAACTCAGAAGTAAAAGCCAGTGCATTATTGGTACAGTGTTAAATAGCCAAGGAAATGTCTGTATAGTGGCAACTGACTTTATGGTTAAATGTCAACGGGCAGGAAACTGAGTTGATATGGTGACTGTGCCTCCTAATTTACCGCCTGTGTGGGCAGACTCTTTGCATCAGAACCACCCCTTTCCCATATAGCATGGACTTTAGATCCTGGCAGAAATGATCAAGTGCACACTGGTTAATTAACTTGATGTGCCGCTGTGGAACAGACTGGTAAATCAATACACCTGCTGTTACATTCACCTTCAGGCTGCAATTCTGTGTTCCAGTGCTCTCATGACTCCCAATTTCTGCATTCCCTGACTAATTGCCATATAAGTAGTGTTGCTCAACCTGGCAACCACATGGATTATTGCTGAAATTCCAGCAGGCACCAGAAAACAAAACACACTAAGCAGAGAAATTTTACTAAGAGCACATCAAGGGTGGGATACCTTATGAAAGTCCATTTGGCTTTAAGAGCTTTGGAGACAGAGAGATCTGTATGCAGATCTTCATTCTGCAACTTGCTAGCCATTTAACTTTGGGCAAGTTGGCATTTTTCTGTTTTCTCATCTGTAAAATGAGGAAATAATCTAAAATGGACCCTCTGAGCTACCTTCCCATCCTACCACGGTACATTACTCTAGTCCATTCACCCTCCCCTGTCTCTGAAATGGTTATTCCACATCTCCCTCTTTCAACTTTGGACATCTCCTCCCTCCACCTCCCACTGTCTCTGACTCAGGAGACAGACTTTTTTTCTTTATTCACTGAGAATATAGAAGCAATCAAAAGAGAAAAGCCACATCCAGCCAATACCAATTCCACCAACTCTTCTCCATCTTTCTCCTTATGGCGGCCTGCCTCACTCCAATTTAAAGGCAACCCTTCTTCTCAACTACCCATGGACATGGCTCCAGCATGCCCCTTTCTCTCTTATGCATCGTCAGATTTAACACATGCTGGAGTAAGCTCCTGTATTTAAACAAAACATGACAAAAAAAAAAAAAACTCCCTGGATGCTACATTTCCCTTCAGATATTGCCTCTTTTCACTAATCTTCTTTATAGCAAAGCTTCTCAAAACAACTGTCCACGTTCACTACCTCTGCTCACTTTTCTTCCAGCCGTCCTCTCCTGAAACCTCCTCAGTTAGGTTTTCACACTTATCACTTCACTGAATCTACTATTATTAAGGTCCTCCAAAGACATTCCCATTACCAAATACAATAACCAATTCCTAAATCTCTCCTTACTTGACGTTATTATTTAAGATTCATTTCATGCTTTTGGCTATTCTCTCTTCTTTGAATCATTTTCTTCCCTCAGCTTCTAACACACTCCTCTCTTTGAGTCTTCTCCTTCCTCACCAGCCTTTCCTTCTTAAGTCCCTTTTCTTGTCCTTACCAATCTTCTTGTCCTCTAAATACTGGAATGCCCCAGAGTTCTGTCCTCAGATCACTTCTCCTCCGTGTCTGCACTCACTGCCTATGTAGTGATCTCATCTAGTCTCATGGTTTTAAATACCATCAATATGCTAATTACTCCCAAGGTATTACTCCAGCTTGGACCTTTCCCTGGAATCCCAGAATCATATATCCAGCTGCTTAACTGGCAGTGCCACTTGAATTCCAAATAAGCATTTCAAACTTATTCAAAACTCAACTCCAAATTCAGCCGTATCTTACCATAACTATGCAAGGCCAAGCTAAAATTACTTCTGATCAGGATTATCGCAAGAGTCTCCCCTCCCAACTTGTCTCCCTGTTTCCATCTTGCCTTCCTACAGTCAGTATTCCACACAGCTGCTAGAGTGACCCTTTTAAATAAAAGTCAGAGCCTGTCACTTCCCTGTTCAAAACCATCACCCTTAGGATAAATTCCAAAGCCCGTGCCATGACCTACAAGGTCCAGCAAGAAGCTACCCTTGACATCTCTGCTCTTTCTCTCCCGCATCGTTCTTAACCAGACGCACCGACCCCCCAGTGCTTCTCAGATACCCTGCCCTTGATCTCTTGTTGGGGCCACTGCCCACAATGCTCTTCTCCAGCATAGCTCAAACACTCACTGCTTACTTCATGTCTCTGTTCCATTGTCACCGGTTAGAGAAGCCTTCCTTCTCACCTTCTAATGCCCAGCTCTAGCCTTATTTTCCTTTGTACCTCCTCTCCCTGTCCAAATTTATATTATTTACCACTCTGATTATCTACCTATAGTCTATCTCCACCCACTAGACCTTAAAATTGACAAATGGGATCTAATTAAACTAAAGAGCTTCTGCATAGCAAAAGAAACTACCATCAGAGTGAACAGGCAACCTACAAAATGGAAGAAAATTTTCGCAACCTACTCATCTGACAAAGGGCTGATATCCAGAATGTACAATGAACTCAAACAAATTTACAAGAAAAAAACAAACAACCCCATCAAAAAGTGGGCAAAGGACATGAACAGACACTTCTCAAAAGAAGACATTTATGCAGGCAAAAGACACATGAAGAAATGCTCACCATCACTGGCCATCAGAGAAATGCAAATCAAAACCACAATGAGATACCATCTCACACCAGTTAGAATGGCGATCATTAAAAAGTCAGGAAACAACAGGTGCTGGAGAGGATGTGGAGAAACAGGAACACTTTTACACTGTTGGTGGGACTGTAAACTAGTTCAACCATTGTGGAAGTCAGTGTGGCCATTCCTCAGGGATCTAGAACTAGAAATACCATTTGACCCAGCCATCCCATTACTGGGTATATACCCAAAGGACTATAAATCATGCTGCTATAAAGACACATGCACATGTATGTTTACTGCGGCACTACTCACAATAGCAAAGACTTGGAACCAACCCAAATGTCCAACAATGATAGACTGGATTAAGAAAATGTGGCACATATACACCATGGAATACTATGCAGCCATAAAAAATGATGAGTTCATGTCCTTTGTAGGGACATGGATGAAATTGGAAATCATCATTCTCAGTAAACTATCGCAAGGACAAAAAACCAAACACCACATGATCTCACTCATAGGTGGGAATTGAACAATGAGAACACATGGACACAGGAAGGGGAACATCACACTCTGGGGACTGTTGTGGGGTGGGGGGAGGGGGGAGGGATAGCATTAAGAGATATACCTAATGCTAAATGACGAGTTAATGGGTGCAGCACCCCAGCATGGCACATGTATACATATGTAACTAACCTGCACATTGTGCACATGTACCCTAAAACTTAAAGTATAATAATAATAAAATAAAAAAATAAAAATAAAAATAAAAATAACTCACTTATTAAAAGACAAAAAAAAAACCATAAAAGGAAGGTTTTAATCCTCTTTTTACTGCCGTAGCCCCCAAATCAAGGTCTATACCTAGCTCAGAGCAGTACCCATGATATTCATTGAGTTATTATTATTATTATTATTATTATTATTATTATTATTATTATTTAGATGAGTTTGCCCAGGCTGGAGTGCAATGGTGTGATCTTGGTTCACTGCAACCTTGCCTCCCAGGTTCAAGCAATTCTTCTGCCTCAGCCTCCCGAGTAGCTGGGATTACAGGCATGTGCCACCACACCCAGCTAATTTTGTATTTTTAGTAGAGACAGGGTTTCTCCATGTTGGTCAGGCTGGTCTCGAACTCCCGACCTCAGGTGATCCGCCCACCTCCCTAAGTGCTGGGATTACAGGCGTGAGCCACCGCACCTGGCCTGATTGAATTATTTAATGAATGAATGATCCCCTATCCACAAGGTTGCTAGGATGATTACATGAAGTAAATGATTAGAGTAGTTTCAAGCACATGGTAAGGTTCTGAAGAATATCTGTTTCTTTTACCATTATTATTATAAACAAAATGGAGCTGGGCCATGGCAGTGGTACATGGAAGCTAATCATTTTGTAACATCTGTGATTATCAGGGTTTGCTTCTATTTCTGCATTTCATATGTTCTCATCTGGCCTCTGCTCTTTTAGGGATAATCAGAGAAAGCATGTTCCTTTGAGTTCATGTCTGGGGCTTAATTTAACTTGTAGGTATTTCTTTGAAGATTCCCACTTGAACAAGTCACATTAACTTCCAAAACAAATTCTCCAGCTCTAGAGGCAGGCAGGGTCTGATGGCTTCATACAATTTCCAAGCCACATCCCCCAGAGCAAGAAAAATGTGGCAGGTTTCCTGGCATCATACTTGAACATCATACATAAACTTCCAGGGAACACAGAACACCACACCACATATGACGAAGGGTTTGAAAGGAGAAGTAAAGCACATGAGCACAGGAGGGAGACAAGACTGGATGTGTGTAAGCATCCTCCCCGTCACTTTCCCTGTCCTGGCAGCAGAGGCCAAGCAGTGACATTTGATGCTTTCCTTTGATAAACAGGGCATGCTCTTTTATCACTTTTCAGAAATTTGAAATATATAAAATGAAAGAAATAGTTCCCCAAAAAGCAGATTTGCTTTCCTGCTCCACATCCTCACTGATGGCCAGAAGTATTGTCATCTCCCTGGAGGTGGGTGATGACTCTCCTCCACCCCTCCATCCATCCCCTAAAGACCCACCAGCAGTGGAAAGAGCATGGGGATGGGGATTGGAGGAAGGTAGATTCAATTTGAACCCTGGTCTTGATTCACAGAATCTGTGTGACCTTAGGCAAGTTGCTTAACCACCCTCAGCTTCCATTTCTCCAGGGGTAAAATTGCATCTTCACCGAATGGTTGGGAGGATTAAGATAGGTCACCTGGTGAAGCACTTAGCTCAGCTCCGTATTCCCAGCTCCTTGGTTCCCCACTTTTGTCCCCCATCATCCACCATCCACTTATATCCTGTGGAGTTCTCAGAGGGCTCTCCCACACATTATCCTCTGTGTCCTTCACGACAGGGTGGGTGTTATTCTGATTTTGAGACATGAGTAGTCAATTTATTGAATCATCTGAACTCAGTAGGGAGCAAACAGTAAATGATTTTGATTTTTCTGTGTGATGGTGTTTACCTTGATAAACCTCTCCCTGGGTTGCACATCCCATGACAAAACCTTGGCAGATTCTTTACCTTCCTGTTCATTTTAATGTATTAAATGTCCTTCTAAAATAAAACTCCAGTCTTACCTCCTGTGTAAGCCTCCCTTCCTCCAGCATCAGTCCAGTTTATAGCCTGAAGGACTTGAAGTGAAGAGGGTCTGTACTGCTCCTTTGCTGCATCCAGGTCCTCACCTCAAAGTGGCTCAATCTCAATGAATGATTGTCTCATAGCCCCTTCTCACTTAGCTTTTTCAGAGATGAGGTGTCCTCTTCAAAACCAATGCTATGCTCCCAAGGACACAGGACTCACTGCCCTGTATCCATCAAGATACACTAGCTTATGCCTCAGCAACAAGCAACTCCACAATAACTCAGGGACACCTCCTTCTTCCCCCTTCTTTGACAGTTCTGACTCCTCCGTTAGTTTGAGCTGTAGGGCAGAGGGAAAGGGACAAAAGTCTTAGCTGGCCTTTTGTCTTTCTGACCTTTCTGCAGGTTGTTACAGCGTCTCTGGCTAGCCTTTTCTAGCTGATGTTGTCCTATTAGCAGCCCTAGTGGGGCTTTTCAGAGGGCTTTGCAGGGCCTCTTTTTTGTATGGCTCCCTGAAGTGGACAGCTGGCTTCACACAACCACACCTGACTTCAGGAGGGCAAATAAGTACAATCCCACCACATGCATAACATGCAGGAGGGTGGGGAGAACAGCATTGTACCAGTTATCTATTGCTGTGTACACGCAATAGATACCTAATTTAATGACTTAGAACACCAGTCATCTTTTTAGTTGAAGAGTGTGTGGGTTGACAATTTGACAAGGACTCAGCTGGACAGTACTTCTGGTCTCGTCTAGACTCCCTTATGCCTGCAGGACAGCAGGATGGCTCTGCTTCTGGACTCTATCCTAGAGTGGCAGGGAATTGACTGGACCATGTGTCTCATAATCCTTCAGGCTACATTGGGCAGTTTGGTAGGTTTCTAGAGAGAGGACAGAAGTATGCAAGGCCTCTTAAGGCCTGGGCTTGGAACTGCCTTAAAATTACTTCTGCTGCCTTCTATTGGTTAAATTTCAGAAACCAACAATATTCAAGGAGTGGGAAACTAGGCTCTACTTTTGATAGATTGAGATGCAAATTCACATTGCAAAGTGCTTGGATAAGGGAAAGGGGAGAGAACTGCAGTCTTTTTGTAGTCTACCCCAAACACTAATGACCACCATATCTTCCTGGACTTTTGAAGTGGAACTTAGGGGGTTAAGACAGAGGTGGTTGGGCTTGGCAAGGCCATGTAAACTTGTCTGATATATCGTGTAGGGGGAGTCTGACCACACTTATGGAGACGCTTATTAGACAAGAGTACTGAGCACCATTTGTTTCTTTTTCTCTTTTTAAATTACTTTTATGATTTTATTTTTAATTGACATAAAATAATTGTACCTATTTATGGAGTACATAGTGATTTTGCAACACATGTAAAGTATAGTGATCACATCAGGGTAATTAGCATATCCATAACATCAAACATTTATCATTTTTTTGTGTTGGGAACATTCAAAAGTATCCTCCTTCTAGCTATTTGAAACTATATAATGTATTGTTGTTAACTATAGTTATCCTACAGTGCTATAGAGCACTAGAACTTATTCTTCCTATCTAGCTGTCATTTTTTAGTAAAAAATCTCTCCCCATCCTCCCTTCTCCCTGCGCTTGCCAGTCTCTAGTATCCTCTGTTCTACTTTTAACTTCTATGAGATCAACTTTTTTTAGCTTCCACATATGAGTGAGAACATGCAACATTTAACTTTCTTTTCCTGGCTTATTTTATTTAACATAATGTCCTCCTGTCCCATCCATGTTGCCACAAATGACAGAGTTTCATTCTTTTTTATGGCTGAATAGTATTTCATCATGTACATGTACCATATTTCCTTTATCCATTCATTGTATTGTTGGACCCATAGATTGACTCCGTATCTTGGCTATTGTGAATAGTGCTACAATTAACATGGGGGTGCAGATGTCTCCTCAGTATAATGATTCCCTTTCCTTTAGATAAATTCCCAGCAGTGGGATTGCTGAATCACATGGTAGTTCTATTTGTAGCTTTTAGAGGAACCGCCATACTGTTCTTCATAGTGGTTGCACTAGTTTACATTCCCACAAACAAAATGTCTGTGAGTTCCCTTTTCTCTGCATTTCTTATTTTTGTCTTTTTGATGATAGCCATTGTAACTGGAGTGAGATGATGCTTCACTGTGGTTTTGATTTGCATTTCCCTGATGATTAGTGATGTTGAACTTTTAAAATATATTTGTCAGCCATTTGTATGTCTTCTTTTGAGAAATGTCTGTTCAGATCATTTTCTCATTTTTAAATTGGATTGTTTGGAGGGTTGTTTGTTTTTTTTTTTTTGCCATTGAGATGCTTGAGTTTCTTGTATATTCTAGATATTCATCTCCTGTCTGATGCATATTGTGCAAATACTTTTTCCCATTCTATAGGTTGTCTTTCACTCTGTGTCAGTGGGGATAGTGCCATGCACACAGCAGATCTCACCCCCACAGCCTGGATCTGCATGATCCATTGATCATAAGAGAGACTGGTCCATCATTGCATTGCAGTTCTAGAAACTAAAACGATCACTTTCTTTCAAGACCAAGAGTTTATGGAGCAAAAGTGCTGACAGCTTCTTCCAGTTTCCTTTGCTGTGTAGAAGCTTTTTAGTTTGATATCTGAGCATCTTTTTTCTGCAGCTTTGGGCCATACATGTTTATTCCAGGCAACAGAAAGAACTCCCGTGGATATTCAATTACAAAAAGAAACCACCTTAAAGGTGAAGTGACTTGTTGCTGGGTGAAAAGAAAAACCATGTACTAAGGACTAGGGATGAGAAAGCAGAGTAAACAGGAGAGACTTTTAAAAGGCCACTGTGGGGATGGACAGAGCAAGGTGCACCATGGTGCAAGCTGTCATCAGAGTCCAGAATCTTCCAGTTCCTGGAGCCAGAATAGAGGGGTAGATTAAACTCAAACCCAGACCTGCCAGAATCTTGTGCTTTTCCAAACCTGTTTTGGTGCTTTTTTGTAAGTCCCAGAGGCAAAGGAGAAATGGTCTAGTTTGTCATGGCCAAAACAAGAGGGAGGGCAGCAGGAAGAGCAGATAAAGTCAAAAGGATAATACAATATGTCCTATGTCCTACACACACACACACACACACACACACACACAGACACACACACACACAGAGGTTACTTATCCATATGCTTCAGACCCAAGCAGACTTGAGAGTTCCTGGTTTGTGTCCTGTGGATAGTTTAGCGAGATTGATTTTGAGCCAGACAATAGACTCTTCTGCTTTGCTGTGTGCAGAGACAAGTGGCTGTTAAGTGATCATAAGAGAGAAAGGCCAGCTTTACACATGTAGCCTTTGAGCCCATGAGTTTGTATACTTAATATTTCCAATGATTCAAATTCAAAAGGCAAATTATATCAAAATCCAATGTGGTGGGACACTTTGACAGCACACTGGTAGGACTTTAAGGAGGCAGGGGAGGAGGAGCAGGGGCAGAATCAAAGGCAAAATCGGACCTCTTTCTGCTCATCTGCCTTAGTGGCAGGGGCGGGGGAAATTCCCTCTTTACTAGGCACTGCCATCACCCCACCCACACAGGGACATTTATGAGCCTCCTCAAGACTGAGGGTGTCAGTGGGGACTGTGTAGTGCACACAGCAGACCTTACCCCCACAGCCTAGGTCTGCTTGATCCATTGATCGTAAGAGAGACTGTTCTGTCATTGCATTGCAGCTCCAGAAACTAAAACGATCACTTTCTTTCAAGACCAAGAGTTTACGGAGCAAAAGTGCTGACAACTTCTTCCAGCGAACCAACAGCGAAGACATGAAACTGCAAGCACACATGGTGGCTGAGATCAGCCCCAGCTCCAGCCCACTCCCTGCTCCAGGAAGCCTGACGTCCACACCTGCCAGGGCTGGCCTGCATCCAGGTGGCAAGGCTCATGCCTTTCAGGAATACATCTTCAAGAAGCCCACTTTCTGTGATGTCTGCAACCACATGATAGTGGGTAAGGCCTCCCACCCCTTTCTCCAGATCCCAGCACCCCCGGAAAGCTGAGTGAGAGTGGTGTGCCACGGGTCCAGGTACCTACGGACAGATGCTAGGCCTCAGAGATTTACATGTGGGAAGATCATTCAGGAGTGCTTTGGGGAACAATATTTGTGAGAAGGTAAGGGAAGCAGCACTGGATAGTGGGAGAAGTTGGGTTGTGATATAGTTGTAATCAGGACTTCAGCTGATCCCCTGTAGATCCCTAAAGCCCTTTAGCGTGTTCTTGCATTGAGGCTCGAGGTCTGGGTCTTTGAACACCTGCATCAGCCTGTCACTGTATATGGGCAACAAGTGAGACCTGGAATGCTTGTTGCTTCCCCAAAAAAAAGCCGATGTCTGTCATATGTGCATGGTCATATCAGTGACATCCAATATGGCCTGGAAGTCAGGGTTCTGCAGTTCTCCTTACCCTTTGCCAAGGCTCAGTTAAGGGGTAGGATATTCAAAATGGTGGGCAATATTAACCCCTCTTACAATCACACACAAGGCTTGTTCTTGTTTTCAGAAAACCTTTATGTACTCATGTTCTCACGGTCTAGTCCCTATGACTCATTTTCTTCTTTAAATGGCCACATTTAGGAACAGTGCTTGTATCGGTCAAAGATTTCCACCAGAAAGTTGCCTAAAAGCCACCCTAAAAAGTAGTTTTAAAGTGCTGAAAAGTTTAGAAGTTCTTTAAAAATGGCCATGTTTTACTCTCACTCAGGCATCTTCAGATCAGCTGAGATTTGGCTGATCCAGACTCAGCTTTGTTATTGCATCTTCTCTCTACTCCTTATCTCCTGCTCTCTCCTTGAACCAGTGGGCTAGTCACATCATGCGCTTCTCATGGCGAGGACAACTGGGAGCATGCAAAGCCTCTTAAGGCCTTGGGCCGGAGGTGGCACACTGTGACTTAGTCTACTGGCATTTCGTTAGCTGAATTAAGTTATGTGGCCAAATCCTTAGTCAAGACAGGGGCAACCCCCTAGCCCCCACCTGCCGTCTCTAGTAGCAAGGACTGCAAGCCACCTGACAAAGGGCTTGGATACAGGGAGGGGTGGAAAATGGGCTCAATATGTAATCTACCATTTAGGATGCTCTCTGGATTACTGATCTTTTTTTGTTTGGTAGAGTCTGCTAAGTCTTGGAGCTCCCACCCTTCTACTTCACATCTCCATATGGACTTAATGCCTAGCATCTGACTGTCAGCTTGGGGTTGCTGGGCCGGGGGCGGTGGAGGGTCTCATCACGTCTCATGCTCAACAATACTTCAGACACTTCAGCCTCTAACAGTTTCTGTGCCTGCCTGGCTTCTGAATCTGTGTCACTTTCAATTTCCACACACATTTCCACCAGGCCTTTTCAAGGCAGTGTTATTCATAAATAACCCTTAAATAGGTGATGATGAGCCTCTATTTTAGATCTCATTGTGATGAGTGTGAAAAGACAGAGGATGTGTTTTTAAAAATGAGTAACAGAAATGAGTTCACCTCTGAGGAATGTCATAGTCATTACCCTAAAGAGGATTCTAGGTACATCTCAAGTACAACAACAATTTTGAAAGACTCTATTTTGAATATCACTTAAAAAATGTCCTATGCTAAAGAGAGTTGCACTGCACTTTTCTCTTGTCAGAAATAAATTTACATTGCAGCTGCCATTTTATCTTTATAAAGAAAGAAAAAAAAAGAATCAACAAGTCTCACTGCTCTTTTCAAGGACAGAAACAAAATAAACCAAATATTAGGCTCCTTTCAGGAAAGAACAAAGGGGTTTAGAAAGGGGATATGGAGCAGAAGGGAAAGGGAGAGAAAGAAAAGGCGGGAGGAAGGAGGTGAGAAAAGGAAAAGAAATGGAGATGAAGTAGGGGCTGGTGTATGCTCTAACTTCCTAAAACAATAAATAGGGTATTTTAATTATCTGATAATGGAGCACAATTGATCTGCCTCTCTCGCTTTCTTGACCCTTCAGACATAGCATTCTGTCTCCACATAGATTACCTAAAGATTTCTTTCCTTCAAGCCACACGTTATCCTCATATTCTAGATTTTAGGGAAAGACTACCTGCTATTATCCCCTTAGAATGACATCTCAGAAAAGATATTAAAGCTGTTTGTTTTTTCCTTTCTACTGGGAACCAAAGGCTGTATAATGATAGCCAAGAAGAATCAAACCTCATCTGTGCACTTTCCAGCTGACAGATACTTCTTTAAAAATAAAATGAACCTGACACCCTCCGTGTACACTCACAGTTCAGTTTACAAGGACTCACATTTGCGCCTTCCCAACACCTGTGCCTTGAAGATGGAAAGGCCACACCCTTGCCATAAGATCCCTGATCAATAAAAGTAGACCAGGACCCCAGTCTCATCCAGTGCCCATCCATTTCTAATTTCCTTAGCTTCTTATTGCCAGCTAGGCCCTTGCCCTTGGACTTGATGCCTGAAACTGCTACTTACCAGGCTCTCAGACCTGTTGTGTTAAGCAGGCACCGTGGCATGCCCTCCAGCTAACCTAACCTTGCCTTCAACACATTGCTACCCTTTATGATCATCTCTTAAGCTATCCCTTCCCAGAAACTTTGGTCACCTAAGCAAGCCAAAGATGCTCAACCCAGCTCTTCATGGAGACATGAGAGAAATAGGCAGTTAGGTGTGTCTGTCAGCTTCAATGCTGAATGCCCCTGCCTTTGAGTCACCAGGACTCCATACTGAGTCTTAGTCTAAGAGAATTCTGAGCTGTCTCTTGTACTTGGCTAGAGGAACATACTTCCTCCACCAAGCAGATCCACTCTTAGGCCTTGACAATCAGTTAGGGGTGGGAGAACTCAGCTTCACTGTGTATCACCTAAATGTATTCCATTTATGGCATCCTATCTTACATTGAATTAACTGTCTACAATGACTCATTTCAGGAAAGCATTAAATATGTGTGATAATCTGCATCTCACTGAAATTTCAAAGACTTCAACAAGTCAACATGTACTATTAATATAACTAACTCAATGCATGAGTCTACTTCATCAAATAAGGAGATGTTTCTAAGGGACTCCATTCTGTTTATTGCCAGATATCTTGTTTCAAAAACTATTTTTAAATTAACTAAATGTTTTTAATTGAAATTCACTTAGAAGACACAGCATATTAAATGGAGTCGTATTTCCTAAACAGATATTTCGAAAAATGTATTTCATTGCCTAAAATTTCAAGTTTCTTTATACAGTTGCTACACAAAGAATCATTCACTTCCATAACAGCATCCATTGGGGGAAATAATAATGACAATGTCTTAGGAAAGCATCCCTAGAAGCAGGGCCTGAGATGGGGTGTCTTATGAAAGGGATTTGTTGTGGGGAGTGCCCTCAGCAGAAGGAGAGTCAAAGAAGTAGGAGAGGCAGGCGAAGTAGCTAAGCAAGGGTGTGGTCTCAGCTGGAATCTGCTTCAGACTGATTCCACCGAGTGGTCCTACCTTCAGACAAAGGACTAGCCTTTGTACATTTCTGTCCCTCAGTCATTGGCTATGTCTGCCCCCAGGAAGTAGTGAGAGTGCAGCATTCCAGGCAAGGAGCATCCCTCTTGGCCAAGGACAGCTCCCTGGAAAAAAAAAGGGGGCATCTGTGAGTCATTGGCTGCCAACACTCACAGCACTAGAATGGTAAATAAGATCAGGACAAGGGTACACTATATCTGTGAACATACTTTAATGCTACAAGATGAAGTATAAAACACTCCGCACTAGGAACAAATTTAAAATGCAGATGAACCTTGCAATTGCTGTACCTAAAACATTATATTGCCATTATAATGAATAATATATCATGAGAAAATACTACATTACACTGAGTCCCAGACCTTCCTGCTGGGCTGTTGTTTGACCATTAGGTTGTTTTCTGACCTATTCTGACCTCATCCCATTGCTCAACAAAGCCATAAGCCATCAAACCTTGAATGGAAAAACTATATATATGTATACACACCACACACACACACACACACATACACACACACACACACACATACACAAAGACATTGAACTAAAAAGACAAAGCAATGTTTGCTCATCAATGAAGTTGTCTCTTGGCAAGGAAGGCCAAACAAAGATCAAGGGGAATATTAAAAAGTAAATGTCAACTCTGGGCATTCTTAGAATGAAATTGAATCTCTGAGGTTCTGTCCATCATTTAATTGAAGTTGTTTTAGGAGGTGTACAGCTTGTAAATAATAAAATACAAATGCTCTCTAAAACTTTTATTTTTAGTGTTTCACATAGATCCTCTCCTTTGGGCCATAGTGTGTTTCCATTTTAAAATGCAGCACCCAGAACTCAGTAGTTTGCCCAGTGCAATTATTAATCTCTGGTGTCCAGAACTTTGCTGCTACTTTACTACTACAGGACAAAAAATGCAGTGTAATGTCTGGTCCAACAGATGCAAATAGTTCCTTCCTCTTCTTTGCACATTCAGCCCACTTGAAAGAATCCTACTAATTATGGTCACAGAATTTTATTTTATTTTATTTTATTTTATTTTATTTTTACTTTATTTTATTTTATTTTATTTTACTTTATTTATTTATTTGAGATGGAGTCTTGCTCTGTCGCCCAGGCTGGAGTGCAATGGTGCAATCTCAGCTCACTGCAACCTCCGTCTCCTGGGTTCAAGCAATTCTCCTGCCTCAGCCTCCCAAGTAGCTGGGATTACAGGCAGGTGCCACTGTCCCTGGCTAATTTTTGTATTTTTAGTAGAGACGGGGTTTCGCATGTTGGCCAGGCTGGTCTTGAACTCCTGACCTCAAGTGATCTGCCCACCTCGGCCTCCCACAGTGCTTGAATTACAGGCATGAGCCACCGCACCCAGCCTGGTCACGGAATTTTAAGTGAAAATAAGTAAAGCTGGAACATAGTCATGCTAAGGAGATGGTGACCCAGCAGATAAGGAATGTTTGCAGGAGGTGGCAATGTTTGGCCTGGAAAAGACTTTGAAAACTGTTACCTTCAAATAGTTGAAAAGATCTCATCTGGAAGAACATTTAAACTCACTTGGAGTCCCAAGTGCAAAATGACAGATGATACTGTGAGGCAGAGTTCAAAACACTAAAAAGAAGAGTTTCTTAAAGCAGTTTCAGAAGTAGGCTCCACTGGCACAGTAGCTTGCACCTGTAATCTCAGCTACTGGGAAGGGTAAGGTAAGAGGATAGCTTGAGGCTAGGAGCTTAAGACCAGCCTGGGCAAAACAGTGAACCCCCCACCCACTCCCGACCCAGTCTCTAAAAAAAATAATAAAATGAGTAAAATTAAATAGAATAAAGTTAGCCAGGCATAGTAGCACACATCTGTAGTCTCAGCTATTCAGGAGGCTAAGGCAGAAGGATCACTTGAGCACAGGAGTTCGAGGCTACGATGAGCTATGATCACACCACTGCACTCCAGCCTGGGCAACAGAGTGAGACTTCATCTCTTAAAAAAAATTAAGAAAGAAGATGTAGGCTCTGTGGATTAGAGGAGGGGATAAACTATGTGCTTGGAAAATGCTGTCTAGCCTACCCCCTTTGGATATTCACAGCACACATTAGCATTTTGAAGTCCTGCCATCCTGAAAACAACCCAGGTGTTCTCAGTGGAGAACAGAGGCAGTGGGGCAAATGGATTGTAACTAAGGAGTTCTCTATCAACAGCTACTTTTCCGTAATTCCATTTGGCTGCTATTGAACACAATTTGGCATGTATCTCCTTAATATACATAATTCAGAGAGAATTTCTAACACTCGCAAGGGCAGATTCATTAAAGAGTTGTTAAGACTTCAATATAAGGTCCATCCAGTGTTCTCACAGAGATTATTAATTATAAATGACACACATGAACATGTGGCTTGTACACAGCACCTTTCAACTAAAAAAAGCACAACATACTTTTAAGTTAGTGTCTGCTATTATTTTTCTGAAATTTTATGCCTGCTGCCAAGTACTGTGTATTTTAAGAAATCTCTCATTGAAAATTACTTAAATGAAACAGTAAACCACAATCCTTCCAGCAAAGATTGAGCAAAAATTGATGCTGGTAGACTTCAAGGAGGACGTATCCTAGAGTCTCAAACAGAAATGGAAGTGACACTCTTTAGGGGATACTGTTGTGCTCTGGAGCATTGCGTGTCATCTTAAAAAATCCTTGAGCTGCCATCAAAAGAGAAGACAGGACAAGAGGAAGTGAGGAGGCCTGCTCTTGTTACCATATTTCCCACTGCTCTCCCACAAGTATTCACTTCTCCATGGAATGTCCTAATACTATTTTCTGGGCCCATTTTTAGCCATTTGGCTCTTCCTACTGGAACATCTGAATGCCCTTCCTTCCTACTCTATTTTTCTATCAATCCAGTCCTACATCTATCAAGACCCAATTAAAATGCTTTCTGCAGTTCTATGGTGATCACTTATTTTCTCTGAATTTCCATGTTATTGACAGTGTAGACTTTGGTAAGCTCCTTGAAGATACAGCCAGCTCTAATTTATGTGCCTATTCCCACTGAAGCTACACAGCATACACCTGGCACACAGTGAGTATTTTTAAAACAGTCATTAGTAAATGGGAAAAAAAAATAGTTTGCCTTCAAATAAAAACAACAGAAATAGAAGCAAACTTAAGCAAAAATAGAAGAACAACATGGAAACATTTTCTGATTTTTCTAAAAGTCACTCCCAAGTATATCAAGGCTCCAGCCTGCCTAAAAGGCAGCCTGACACAGAGACCCTCTTCCCTCATCTGTCATCTTTCTCTTGATTTCTCCTTTGTGTTGCATATTTTAATGCAAAGATACTTGGTGCACAAAGGTCATAATAGGGATATCTTCATTGTGAATTATATCCATACCCAAATAAAATGGCATCCTATCCAGAGTCTCGCTCTGTCACCCAGGCTGGAGTGCAGTGGCACAATCTTGGCTCACTGCAACCTCCACCTTCCAGGTTCAAGCGATTCTCCTGCCTCAGCCTCCCGAGCAGCTGGGATTACAGGTGCCCGCCACCACGCCTGGCTAACTTTTGTATTTTTAGTAGAGATGGGTTTCACCATGTTGGCCAGGCTGGTTTCGAACTCCCAAACTCGGGTGATCCACCTACCTCGGCCTCCCAAAGTCCTGGGATTACAGGTGTGAGCCACTGCACCCGGTCAGTAGCATCTCATCCCATTTAAAGCTTCTGTCATTAACTCTACTTTAATAATAATATTTCCACCTTAGTTTTTTTTATGTTTGTTTGATAGGCCTTTATCTACATTTACACTCAGCCTTTTTTGTCATGTTCTGTAAGTGCTTCTTTTGAAAATAAACAGAATTTGTTTTTAGATTTCTTTTTTGCCCAACCTGAATTTTTATTCTCAAACAGAAGAGGATTTGCATTTCTTGTCATGAGTGAAATATTTGGCCTTCCTTCTGTCTTATGATTTACATGCTTTCTAGCTTGTGTTTCCTTCAATTTTGTGTGTGTGTACTGTGTTTCACATGTGGTTTCTGTGTTCTTTCTTTTTAATAGCTTCTCATCTTTCGGCAGATATATAATATGTTCTTCTGCTAATACTTACCTCTGAGAGTTTCAAAAAACATTCTTTATTCTACATTTCTCAAATTATTAAAAAGTAAAAATAAATATGGTATTTTGTTCCCCTATGATTTCAGATAAATTTACCAAACTTTTCATCTCAACTCCCACCTCCCTAGCAACAGTGTTTCTCCTTCCTGTTTTTGCAGATTAATCCAGATTTTAAAAATCAATTCAGATTTTTATTGTTATTTCAGTGTTTTATAATTCATACTTTTGATTGAGAATAATCTTAAGATAGATACAAATTTTATAACAAGATTTATACATCTTGTTAGATATTTCTAGCTTTAACCAGTTTCAATATTCACCAGCATTCTATTCTATTACTATATAACTTCCCAATTCTTTTTCTTCTTTTCTTTCCTTTTCATTGATACATAATAATTGTACCTATTTATGAGTTACATGTGTTATTTTGATACATGCATACAGTGTTTAATGATCAAATCAGGATATTTAAGTTATCCATCACTTCAAACATTCATCATTTCTTTGTGTTGGGAATATTTCAAATCTTCTCTTCTAGCTGTACTTAACTTCCCTTTTCTTAAGCTCTTTGTTTTGTTTCTCAGTTGTTCAAAGTTTATTTTCAGTAATATTTTTTCAAGAAGAAAACGTGAGTAGCAAATACATAAGGGAGCAAATTGTGATGGATCCCACTTGTTTAGCTAATGAGTCTCTTGCAGGTGGGGGCAGATTGGTGAGCAGAGTTTAACTCAGGGCTTTCTGCTAGCTTTACTCAGACCCACTCTTTAGCATTGTTTCCCTGTCTGCTTTGCTCTCACTGAAGTTACTAGCACATTCTTGCCTTTTATATTAGTCTATAAAACCTAAAGACCTGGGCACTGCTGCTTTATGTTAGCAATTAAATCAGCTGCAGTATCAGGTCTGTCCTTCACTGCCTCTAAGAAGGATTTGGATTGTGAAATTTTATTTTTTGCTTCCCTATACCCCACACATCATTTCAGCATATTTTTAAAATTTCTTCTTTTGATTCCTTTATCATACTATCTGATTCTCTTGTATTTTATTGCCAACCAAAAGCAGATGCTATTTATAATTGCCTTTTGTTTAATATAGTATAACCTTTCAAGGCATGTCTTTCCTTATGGCATTGTCTAAAGGGGTAAAGGAGACAGGTTGTGTAATGCAGTCACATAGACTGGCACATCGCAAATGTGACAACATAAATTCCAGAGGGAAGACACCATGGTGTGCTGTGTTCTCTGTGTTCTCTGGAGTGTCCTTAGCACTAAGCCCGGGACCTATTTAATAGTTGGCCAATATGAATTTGTTAAGTGAGTGAATGAGTGTTCAACCAGCAAGAAATATTATCATTAGAAATATGGTTATGATCATTTTTATGATACATAAGGCAAAATACCAAGAATTAAGAAGGTAGAATTGCAGATAACTTAAATAATCATTTATCCATCACACATGGACTAAGCACCAACTGTGTGAGGGGCCCTATACTGATATCTGGGAACACCAAGTCTGACATCATCATAAATTCAAGTGAGAGACTGGGAAGTAGCAAAGGAAAGGGGAATAGACATTACCTAGAAAGTGGCAGAAAGGAGGAGCCCCTGCCACTATAAGCCGAAGGCCTGTGGGGCCTCCTTCCATGACTGACTCTTCAGTTGTAGGTGGGCAAGGTGGGCTCAACAAGCCTTCTGGTGCTCTCCCTGGCCTTCCAAGGCCATCCCACCCAGACCCCTATCCAGGTGATCAGACCGGAATGTCCTAAAGCCAAATTGCTAATGGGAGGACATCTGAACCCCATTTTGGGTACCAGTTTGTGGAAGTTGGGAAGCCAAAGGAACTGTTGGAGTCTAGTTTATCTCAATGACTTTGGTCATCGTACTACCACATATTTCTCTAAATCTGTTTTTCTTACTATGCATATGAGAGGTGACAGCGTGCTGGCAGTCCTCACAGCCCTTGCTCACTCCCGGCGCCTCCTCTGCCTGGGCTCCCACTTTGGCGGCACTTGAGGAGCCCTTCAGCCCGCCGATGCACTGTGGGGGCCCCATTCTGGGCTGGCCAAGGCCGGAGCCAGCTCCCTCAGCTTGCGGCGAGGTGTGGAGGGAGAGGCGTGGGCGGGAACCGGGGCTGCGCGCGTGCTTGCGGGCCAGCGTGAGTTCCGGGTGGGCGTGGGCTTGGCAGACCCCGCGCTCGGAGCGGCCGGCCGGCCCCACCGGCCCCCGGCAGTGAGGGTCTTAGCACCTGGGCCAGCAGCTGCTGTGCTCAATTTCTCGCGGGGCCTTAGCTGCCTTCCCGCGGGGCAGGGCTGGGGACCTACAGCCCGCCATGCCTGAGCCTCCCACCCCCTCCGTGGGTTCCTGTGCGGCCGGAGCCTCCCTGACGAGCGCCGCCCCCTGCTCCACGGCGCCCAATCCCATCGACCACCCAAGGGCTGAGAAGTGCGGGCGCAGGGCGCGGGACTTGCAGGCAGCTCCACCTGCAGCCCCGGTGCGGGATCCACTAGGTGAAGTCAGCTGGGCTCCTGAGTCTGGTGGGGACGTGGAGAACCTTTAGGTCTGGCTAGGGGATTGTAAACACACCGATCGGCACTCTGTATCTAGCTCAAGGTTTGTAAACACACCAATCAGCACCCTGTGTCTAGCTCAGGGTTTGTGAATGCACCAATTGACACTCTGTATCTAGCTACTCTGGTGGGGACTGGGAGAACCTTTGTGTCCACACTCTGTATCTAGCTAATCTGGTGGGGACGTGGAGAACCTTTGTCTCTAGCTCAGGGATTGTAAACACACCAATCAGCGCCCTTTCAAAACAGACCCTCTGGGCTCTACCAATCAGCAGGATGTGGGTGGGGCCAAATAAGAGAATAAAAGCAGGCTGCCCTAGCCAGCAGTGGCAACCCGCTGGGGTCCCCTTCCACACTGTGGAAGCTTTGTTCTTTCACTCTTTGCAATAAATCTTGCTACAGCTAACTCTTTGGGTCCACACTGCCTTTATGAGCTGTAACACTCACTGCAAAGGTCTGCAGCTTCTCTCTTGAAGCCAGCAAGACCACGAGCCCACCGGGAGGAAGGAACAACTCCAGACGCGTCGCCTTAAGAGCTGTAACACTCACCACGAACGTCTGCAGCTTCACTCCTGAGCCAGCGAGACCACGAACCCACCAGAAGGAAGAAACTCTGAACACATCCGAACATCAGAAGGAACAAACTCCGGACACGCCGCCATTAAGAACTGTAACACTCACCGCAAGGGTCCGCGGCTTCATTCTTGAAGTCAGTGAGACCAAGAACCCACCAATTCCAGACACACATATATGCTAATCTTAGAAAGACATGGATACTATCTCCCCTCTCCACTCCATCCTTAAACATCTCATGACTATTAAGAATGAGAAAGGGACCAAGTGGCAAGAGAACGTCTTCATATGCATACAACTTTCCAGAAAATAAAAATTTGCCAAGTTGTCAGACACTGCTTGTATCTGATCAGTGTAAGAAAAAAAATACAGACCTTCCTTCCTGTAAACTGTTTATTTTACTATTAATAGTAATTGACTGAAGTCTTATATGATCAAATTCAGGGAGGGGGGAATATTTTTTAAGTCAGCCAAAGGAAAGAGGCTGTCTCTCTCAAATTACAGCTCATGATGTTTGCAAGTGCTTTGGTGATTTCTTGAACCACTGTGTAGAGATGATCTTTCAGGAAAGTAATGTTTTTCCTGCCCCTAAAAAGAGACTTGTATTGTAGGAGCCTTTTCAGATCATACCTTAGCAGAAAGAAGTGACCCACAGAAACATATTTTCAGTGACTAAATAATAGACCAGAAAGGGGAGAGTGTCTGATCATTCAAGGTGGTCTTTTGTTATATTTTTAGTCATTCCCTGGAGTTCACCAAATTGACACTATTTAGTAATATCACAGCACATATATTCTGAATACATATTTTCACGTTCTTCTGAGACAAGTTGTGTTTCATATATTTTATCCCTGTTCCATCCAGGAAGAAATAGAAATATTGCCCAGGTCAGAAGGACAGGAGGAGAAATTATCTGAGGTGGAGTTTTGGTGAAGTTTGAGGTGGACAGAAAGTAGACACAGCAATGAATCCTGGATGCACTTAAGAGTTTTCTTTACTTGAAGCTGCAAAGCCTTTTCCTGCCTGTGATATTGCTGATTCCTGCCTTCCTGCCTAAGGTTCAGACCAAGCCATGACAGACAAAGTTGAGAGGCTGCCTGCCTTTTGACTCATTCTTACTTCTGTGTGTAAAAGCTAGGAATCCACAGGAATAGGACATCTGCAGCTATAAACACAAAGAAGATGGAGACCAGTTGGAAAATGTCATCCTGCACTATCATTCAGCTGCCATAACAGGGAATGCTCCACTGACCTACTTTAGAATGGTCCTCTTGGTTGTGCAGCCACAGTGGATACCACATCATAAAATGACAGAACTGGGCCGGTAGTATAAAATAGGGCCGTCCTTTGTATATGTCTGGGACTCAGTGAAACAGGAAGGTGTGTGTGTGTGTGTGTGTGTGTGTGTGTGTCTGTCTACATTGTGACCCACTTATTAAGGATAGAGGGAAGAGAAATATATGGTTAAATCCTGTTGAAGTGTTTTCTCCATAGCTTATCAAACACTATCTGATTGTTCAACCACAGAAACAAAGCAAGTATCATTCTATCACATGTTAAGCATAGCTTGGGAAGAAAATGCGGAAGCATATGGCAACCCTGCAGCCCCTGCCTCAACAACATTATAATAAATAAACATAGGAAGGCCCATACATACACATGTACATGTATGTGCATCACATACACACACGTGTGCACACACACACACACTCCTGCCTCCAGTCAGGGAAGTATGTTTCTGTTGTCATAGCAAGACTGTGGTTTAAAGGGTTCATATCCACTTCAGCCTGTACCAGATCCTTTGCAATCTAAGATCCAGACACCATCCCTTCATTTATAATGTCATAAAGAGAAGTGCCAAGAATCACATATAATTCAAACTGATGAAGGACGATGAACGAGCCTGACTCTGTTGACCTGAAAGAACTATATCACTTTGCCTGATGTTATCCTAATATTTCTGTTTGTAAGGAGATTTCAAGGAATTCCTTCTGAGTATCTATTTTCTTATTTTAAAAAATAGAAAAAAGACACCTATCTAATAGGTGTGTTGTCAAGTTTAAATGAGCCAGTACCCAAATGCAGTCGTGCTCAGTTATTAGTAACTTTCAAGGCACTTTGCTTCTTCCCTGTCTTAATGCCTTGCTCCCTGCTGTATAGGGACCATGCGAAGCTGCTGTGGGCCTCCCTGCTGTCTGGAGGTCTAGTCTCTTACATCGACTGCCAGAAGTTTGCTGCCCAGATGCCTTCTTGGTGCCAAAATGCTTAAATACATCCACAGTGAGACAAAGCATCTCCTCCCTCAGTAAAACTTGCCACTTCACTGATGTTCTCTCTCCTCTGAGGGCAGATGGCACCTCATCCTCGGCTACCTGGCCCCTTTATTGAGAAATCCCTTCCATGACCACAGTGTCAGTGCTACTTCTGTGGTTTTTTTCTCATCGGCACCCACTTCTCTTCCCCACAGCTCCCACCCTGATTCAAGCTTTAGTATATTTCATACAAACTCTTTCAAGAACTTCCTAAATTATGTTATTTCCCTCTGTCTATATCTCCTCATCCACTTAATATACTGCTGACATATCTCTTCTGGAAACAAACTGGCATCACATTACTGCTTTTCTCAAGAATGTTTGCACTACCTCATTGCCCGAAGAATTACGATCATGCTGCCTAGTTTGACTTGCTCAAACCTCCGGTAACTAACAAAGGTTAAGTAAGAAGTTTGTCTCATTGGATTCATAGAAAGTAAAACTTTGTTCAGTGCCCCAACAGTCATCAACAGTGCCACAGGTGATCATCAGCAAATGGATCATCACAAACAAACAAACTCAAAATATAGACCTGCAAGAGACAGGAGAGAGGCAGGATCATGCCAAGGAGTCAGAGGGTTGGTGGATCGAGTGGTCTTGGACAACTGATTTACCTTCTCTCAATCTAAGTGTCTTTAAAATGAGAGCAGAAATAACAATACCTACATCATAGAATTTACTGACAACTACAGTAATACATGTGAAAGCACTTTGTGGACTATAAGACTTAAAACCTGTTCACTATTATTAAAGCTATCTTTATGTGTGAAAAGCAGGTTGATATTAACCGTATATCAAATTCCTAGGAAAGGAGTCTGGAAATAGGGAAAAGGGGTTGAGCATGAATTGGCCAGTCCATTCTTTGGAGACCTGAGGATCAATACAAATTCTTCAGCCTTGAGCTAGAAGAGCAATTCTGAAGAAAGCACATGAAATTGTGAACACTGCAGACTTCACAAAAGAGGAGAAGAAGACAGCATAGCAGATATTATTAATACCGGGATCAGGGATGGCAAGTCCAGATGTTTCCCAGATGGTCGTGAGAAAATGATCATCCAGGAGGATACCTCCTCCTAAAACTTTAAGCAAAACACACAAAAGAGAAGAAAAGCCTACCAGCCATGGTATTAGGATGTGAACCAGTGACCCAGAGGGCAAAGGCTGTGGACTCCAACCACAAGGCCCTCAGCCAACCTAACTCTATTTGCTATTTTTAAAGCCAAGTGCGGGTGAGGGGCGGGGGAAGTAGAAAGAGTTTTTCCACTAGTAGTCAGGAACCGAAATAGGAAAGATCAACAGAGGCATTTATAAACAATGAATGCCATTAATTTTTTTAAAGCTAAGACAGGGTTGGAAAAGATGTAGTAGAGCAAGGAGTGGGGAACATAGGCAGGGAAAGATGGCCGTGGGGTCTTCACATTTTTAAAGGGTCCTTTCTGCTTGCTTGATGGCATTTCAAAAGTCACTGCTGAATTACTATATTATTGAATTTCCTGGAAAACTTGGAAACCATCTTGTTCAACTGAACTTGGACTAGGGGAGAGATGGAATGGGTTATTTTTCATTGAGGCCCCATACTAGAGTTCAACTGTGATAGAAAATATGCTCCCTTTCTTCCCCTTAAATAGAAAATTTTGTAACTATTGAGAGATATCTAAAGTTTAGGGGCAGTTTAAGTTGTAATGATCTAACTCCAAATATCAAGCTCTTTCTAAAATATCACACTGAGAAGACAGTGACAAGTAATCTAGGTCTCCCGTTGGGATGATGAGAAAGAGGTCATTTGTAAGCCCTGGTTCGAGCCATGTCTGCTTAACTTCCCAGCGTGGTGTGACAAGAAGACCATAAGACCATGAGGCTGGAGATTAGTATTTTAATTCCAGCTCTGCGTGAAGGAACAGTGTGATATCTACCAAATCACTTTGCTTCTCTGAGCCCTAGTTTATCGGTAAAATGAGAGGGTTGGCTAGATCTGGGAGGGCAAACCAACTTCCATACTAATTGATTGAAAGTGCCTCACCAAAGAAGCTTCTAAAGCTGCACCTCAATTTAGAGAAAAAATTGTCATGGATTAGAGATGTTTGTCATGTACCCCAAATGAAGGACTTCAACACGTATGTATTTGCTTTTCCTAGGCTGCTGATCTATAAGCCAGGACATCTCAGAAATTTAGTGAGTATCTAAGTCACCCGGAAGTCTTGTTAGAATACACATTCTGATTTAGTGGATCTGGTTAGGCCCTGAGATTCTGCATTCCTAACAGGGTCTCAGGTAATGCTAGTGATGCTAGTCCATGAACTACACTTTTAGTTGCAAGGCTTTAACATATCTTCCTGACAAAATTCTCTGAAACTAAAATTCAGCAAGTAACTTATAAGAGTTATGTGAAAGGCATTAGGTACTGGGGAGAGAGAAAAGGAAATACAAAATTAGTTGAGAAAAGAGCTAATTTTAGTTTTTAATAACATCTTTACTTAGTTTCTTGCATACATATTCATCTAATTCTTTCTTTTTTTCCCCACAGATGCTTCATATATACAGATTATCCTGGTAAATAATTGGGGATACACATAAAAACACCTGAACCAAAGCATATACAAAGTACTAGGGAAAGCCATAAGTGGAAACAATAGTTCTACCTCAGGAGGAAGAGGTCAATGAAAGTTCCATAAAGAATGTAGTATTTGAGTTGGGTATTGAAGGATGAATAGGAGTTAATGACTCTCTACCAAACTATCTACAGTTCTTAGCAGCAATATCCTGTTGTGTACCAAGAATCAAAACATCCCATATTTTCTTTAAAATAAAAGCATGACAGAATCAATTTTTAATTTTCCAGAAGTTAATACATAGTGTACAGATTGCTCTAGCTTAACCATTGTCTCTCTTTTAATGAACTCCTCATTTAGGAGGCACCATATCCAAAAGGAAAATCAAATGGTTTCATGATTTGGTTTTCGTCAGAAACAGTATTTTAAAAGACTTCTGGGCCAGTTTATTCTTTTATTCCTGATTTCCAAATTATGATAGATCAAAGAACTGGTATCTTGATACAACCAGAAAATCTAGCTAGAAGGTTTCAGGTAAGCCTAGTTGATGAAAGAGGGGGAGAATAACTAAGTAAAGGACACCAGCCAGAAATGCAATGTCAGGTATGCATTAAGTCAGACCTCCTTCAGGATTCTAGCTCTACCACTCACTAACTAGTTAGTCTAGTAACATTGTTTAAACTCTCTGATCCTCAATTTTCCATCTGTTAAGTGAGGAATAATAGCTAACTTCAAAGAACCATGTTAGAGAAAGTGTATGCAGTCTCTACTTGGCAACCTTGAGCACAGTCCTGTGTCAAGTGACCTTGATCTTTATTATCTCTCAGTTTCAACCCTTCAGGAATAAAGATGAATAGTTCTTCTATGCAAAGGAAAGAAGAGGGAATCTGTAATCAGGATACCTGTGTTCAGATCTCATCTCTGCACCATTCTTGCCCTATAGCCTTAGACCAAGCACTTCCCTCAGCTTGGAAGAACCTGAGGAACCACAAGCCAGGTTCCTCAGCTATTAAAAAAAATAGCTGAAAATAACTTTTGCTCTACATTGCTGGTTTTCAACTGGAGCAATTTGCCTCATACTTTAGCAAATAAAAAGATACAACACCCAGTTAAATTTGAAATTCAGATAAACAACAAAATTTTTTAATAGGTCACTGGCAATATTTGGGACACACTTGTCCCATGCAATATTTGGGAAACACTAACACAAAAAAAAATTTATTATATGAAATTAAAATCTAATTGAGCTTTCTGTATTTTATCTGGCAACCCTACCCCCAGGGGACATTTGGCAATTTCTGGAGATACTTATGGTTGTTACAACTGTAGGAGAAGGGGTGCTGCTGGCATTAGTGGGTAGAGGCCAGGGATGCTGCTAAATATGCACAGGGCAGCCCTGCACACATACACAGAACAAAGAATTATCAGGCCTCAGTGACAGTAGTGCAGAGGCTGGAAAACCTCGGTCAGAAAATGTGGATTAAAAAACATGCTTTGAAGTCTATAAAGCATTGAAAACTAACTAATATGGTTACAAGTCCATACTACCCAAAGCGATTTACAGATTCAATGCAATCCCTATCAAAATTTTCAAATGTCTTTCTCATAGATGTATAAAACACAATTCTAAAATTCGTATGAAACCACAAAAAAATCCTGAATAGCCAATTCTTCAAAAATAATAACATTTCCTTTCAAAAATATGTAGTGTTTTATTTCTTAATATAAGAAAATATGCTCACTATGGAAAATGAGGAAATACGAGTAAGCAAAAACAAGAACAAAAGGAATTACAATTCCACAATCCAGATAGACATATTATTAACATCTTGGTGTGTGCCCTGCTAGACCTTTTTACATGTATGTATATGCATATTTTGAATGAGAGTTTTCTAAATATTTTGTTTTAACCCTAATTTTGACACTTTAACATTATATTGTGAACATTAATTAAAATGTTAGTTAAAAATTATCTCAGCGACCAAAATATTTTGTTTATGGATGTACCACAGTTTCATCAACTAATAACCTATTTTGTGATATTTTGTTGTTTTTCATTTTTTAGTATATGCCAAGCTGAAGTAAGCATCTTTGCAGTTAAATATTTGCAGATACGCTTAATTAATTTGTAAGACCCAGTTCTAATATTAAAATTGCTGCATCAAAAAATAATGCACATGTTTAAAGCTTTCGATGCATGTCCTCAAATTAATCTGACAACTGTGGTACCATTTTCCTCTTCCAGCAGCAGTGTGTGAGAGTGACCATTACCCTGCATCCCATCAATGATGGTAACTTTTAGGGTTTTTTCAATCTTGCAAATTTGATGGGAAAAAAAATAGATAGCTTGCTATTCTTATTTCTATTTATTTGATTACTAATTAAGTATGTGATTTATTAGATGCTTAACTTTCCATTTTATTTCTTTTTTAAGTTGTCAGTTTATGTCCTTGGACAATATATTTTTGACTTATTTATCCTTTTCTGTTAATTTGTAGGAACTGCTTATAAATCCTATATAATACTGTATAATATCCTTAATTATATAAAGCAATAATCTTTCCTAATTTATCTGCCTTTCAGTTTTGTACTAATGATTTAATTTTTATGTGGCAAAATGTACCAATCTTTTGGTATATTGCTTTCTCTCATAAAATGATGCTTAGAAAGGATTTCTCTACCCAAGAATAAATAACCTAGGACTTACGTTTTCTCCAGCTAATTTAGTAGTTTCAACTTTTGTTTAAATTTTGCAACCCATCCAAATTTTATTTTAGAATATGCTATGAATTAAGTATCTGGTGTTTTCCCCAAAAAATTAACCAGGTTAACTCACCAATATTTGTTGAATAATTCCTCCTTCCACTGCTGATTTGAAAAGTCACTGTTATCAAAAACTAAGTTCTTAAAGATACTTAGGCTCTCAATTCACTTTATTGTTTATTTTGTTAGTTCCAGTAGCTCTCTAGTTTAAGTACTATTGTTGTTTACAACAAATTCTTTTTCAAAACTGATTTGATATTCTCATGCATGTACTTTTCAATATTAATTTTAGAATCATTTTACGAAGTTCCCCACCCAAATCCCATTGATATTTCAACTGGAATTCTGGTAAATCTGCAGAACCACTTGAAAATTGGCATCCCTTCAAGAAATGTTTTTCTTATTTAATAAGCATGCTGAGTATTATTAATATGAGACATCTTTGCATTTTTTCAAACTTAAATGGGAATTCATTCAGCAAATACTTATGGAGTATCTCCTCTTGTGCTAAACCCTGTTCTGAACACTTGGGATGCATCAATGAACAAACCAGGCAAAGATCTTCGCTCTCAAAGAGTTGACATTTTAACTGGGGAGACGATGGATGGATGATGGATAAATGGATGGATAGAGATGAATAGATAGGTAAGAAGGTGATTGATGATAGGTAGATAGATAATTTTCTAAGGGGATGAATGATATGGAAAGAAGGAAAATGTAAAACAAACAAGAAGAGAAAGAAGTGCAGAGGCAGGCGGCAGGTTGCAGTATCACATGAGGTGGTCAGAATGAGAGTCATCAAGAAGATAATATGAGTAAATTTTGCAGAAAATGAGGGAACTCCTGGGAAGAAGCATTCCAAGTGAATGAAACAGCTAGAGCAAACTTCAAAGCAGAGCATACTTGATGTCTTTAAGTAACAGCCACAGGCCAGTTTGGGGCTAAAACAGAGCAAATAAAGAGCACAGAGTAAAGGAGCAGAGAGATCTTGTGCAACTCTGTAGGCCACTGCAAGGACTTTGGCTTTTATTCTGTAGGGTAATTAACAGGACATGGATCTAATTATACTTGCAAATGGTTGGTGTTGCTGTTATGTGAAAAATAGACTTCAATGGCGTGGGGGCGAGGATTGACGCAAGCGGAACAGTTAGGAGGCTATTACAGTAATTCAGGTAAGAAAGAGATAAAGGTACAGAAGGAAGAATAGAGACAGGGTCAGATTGTTCACATATTTTGAATGACTCCAACAGGATTGATTTACTACATGTTGGCTGTATGGGAAAAATAGGAGATGGGGATGCTTCCAAGGTTTCTGGCCTAAGCAACTTGAAAAATGGAGTTTCCATCAACTTAGATAGGGAAACTGTCTTCTATAAGTTTTGGAGTACGTGAAGTTGTGTAGATTCTGGAGTACGCATTGGGGGAAAATTCAGTGTTAGTCACGTTAAAATTGAAATGTTTATTTGACAGCCAAGCCAAAAGAAATAAGTGTCAAGCAGTCAGGTGTATAAGTAGGTCTGGAGTTTGAGAGTCTTGTCTAGATTAGAGATATAATTTTGAAATAATCATCATATAAATAGTATTTAAAGGCATAAGACCTTTTGATATGAGCCAGGGAGTAAGTATAGACAGAGAAGAGGACCAATGACTGAGCCCTGGAGCCCTCCAATGTTAAAAAGTTGGGTAGAAGAGGAGGAACTAGCAAAGGGACTGGGAAGGAGTGACCAGTGTGGTAGGTGTAAGCCAAGAAAATGTGTTGTCTTCAAAGCCAAAAAGGAAAATAGATTGAGGAGAGAATGATCAGCCTTGGCAAATGCTGTTGATAGCTCAATTATGGGAAGGACTTTGACTGTGGCACTTAGCCAAGTGGATCATGGTGTCTAGTAACCTTGATGAGAGCAATTTTTGTGGATGGTGAGGAAGAGATTCTAATGTTTCCACATTACATATCATAGAAATTTATTTCACATGTGTATTCCTTATTATAATAGGGAAGTACCCTTCTGTCCCATATTTAGTCACAGTTTATGTCAGAATGAGAAGTCTATTTATATGATTGTTATAATATAACAATTTTATATGATTGTTAGGTTGACAGCTATTTTTCATAATAAGTGATCTTTGCATTCCTGGGGAAAAAAACCTGACAAGATCATGTGACTCTTCTTTCTGTACAAGGTGGACTTTGTTTTGCTAACATTGGATTTAAAATTTTTACACTTATAAGTAAGATTGATCTGTAGTTTCTCTTCTTTGCTTTGAGAAATTTTGGTTTCATTTTTAGTGCAACTTATAAAATTAATTAAGAAGCTTTTTTGTTATATTGTGCAACTTCATAGAAGGGAATTCTCTCAATGATTTGATAAAAAGCTATTCTTACAATTGTGTAGACAAGGTACCTTTTGGCAGGGGTTCCTGAAATAATTTTTCTTTTAATTTCATCCTCAGTCATTAGGCTAGTAGGCTGTCCTCCTTACACCTTTGATGGAATATATTGGAGCCGGGCTTTGAATCCAGGAATGTGTGGCTCTAAAATCCATCCAAAATCCTGAAACACAAGAAGCATACGTCTGTGTCTATAACAAAATCTCTCATTTTAATTTTTTTTTTTTGGTAGTTTTTCTTTTTTTTTAAATTATACTTTAAGTTTTCAGGTACATGTATGTGCACATCGTGCAGGTTAGTTACATATATATACATGTGCCATGTTGGTGTGCTGCACCCAGTAACTCGTCATTTAACATTAGGTATATCTCCAAATGCTATCCCTCCCCCCTCCCCCCACCCCACAACAGTCCCCAGAGTGTGATGTTCCCCTTCCTGTGTCCATGTGTTCTCATTGTTCAATTCACACCTATGAGTGAGAACATGCAGTGTTTGGTTTTTTGTCCTTGCGATAGTTTGCTGAGAATGATGGTTTCCAGCTTCATCCATGTCCCTCCCTACAAAGGACATGAACTCATCAATTT
Source organism: Pan troglodytes (assembly GCF_028858775.2). Taxonomy (NCBI): domain Eukaryota; kingdom Metazoa; phylum Chordata; class Mammalia; order Primates; family Hominidae; genus Pan; species Pan troglodytes. The sequence continues at coordinate 40,476,261 of NC_086015.1, forward strand.
TTATGGCTGCATAGTATTCCATGGTGTATATGTGCCACATTCTCTTAATCCAGTCTATCATTGTTGGACATTTGGGTTGGTTCCAAGTCTTTGCTATTGTGAATAGTGCCGCAGTAAACATACGTGTGCATGTGTCTTTATAGCAGCGTGATTTATAATCCTTTGGGTATATACCCAGTAATGGGATGGCTGGGTCAAATGGTATTTCTAGTTCTAGATCCCTGAGGAACCGCCACACTGACTTGCACAATGGTTGAACTAGTTTACAGTCCCACCAACAGTGTAAAAGTGTTCCTCTTTATGCACATCCTCTCCAGCACCTGTTGTTTCCTGACTCTTTAATGATCGCCATTCTAACTGGTGTGAGATGATATCTCATTGTGGTTTTGATTTGCATTTCTCTGATGGCCAGTGATGATGAGCATTTTTTCATGTGTCTTTTGGCTGCATAAATGTCTTCTTTTGAGAAGTGTCTGTTCATATCCTTCGCCCACTTTTTGATGGGGTTGTTTGTTTTTTTCTTGTAAATTTGTTGGAGTTCATTGTAGATTCTGGACATTAGCACTTTGTCAGATTATTTTTTAATTTATTTTTTATTTCAATAGATTTTCAGGGAACAGGTGGCTTTGGTTACATAATAAGTTCTTTAGTGGTGATTTCTGAGATTTTGGTGTACCTATTACTTGAGCAGTGTACACTGTACCAATGTGCCATCCTTTATCCCTCACCCCTGCAAACTCTTTCCCCCAAGTCCCCGAAGTCCAATGTATCTTTCTTATGCCTTTGCCTTTTCAAAGCTTAGCTCCCACATATTAGTGAGAACATATGATGTTTGGTTTTCCATTCCTGAGTTATTTCCATTCCTGAGTTATTGGAACAATAGTCTCCGATTCCATCCAGGTTGCTATGAATGACATTATTTTGTTCCTTTTTATGGTTGAGTAGTATTCCATGGTGTGTGTGTGTGTATATATATTTTTTTTACACATTTTCTTTATCCACTAGTTGATTGATGGGCATTTGGGCTCGTCCCATATTTTTGCAGTTGTGACTTGTGCTGCTGTAAACATGCATGTGCACGTGTCTTTTTCGTGTCATGACTTTTCCTCAGGGTAAATAGCCAGTAGTGGGATTGCTGAATCAAGCAGTACATCTACTTTTAGTTCTTTACAGAGTCTCCACAGTTTTCCATAGTGGTTGTACTCATTTACATTCCTACCAACAGTGTAAAAGTGTTCCCTTTTCACTACATCCATACCAACATCTATTTTTTTAATGTTTTTATTATGACCATTCTTGCAGGAGTGAGGTGGTATCACATTGTGGTTTTGATTTGCATTTCCCTGATAATTCATGATGTTGAGCATTTTTTCATATGCTTGTTGGCCATTTCTATATCTTCTTTAGAGAGTTGTCTATTCATGTCCTTAACCCACTTTTTGATGAGATTGTTTATTTTCTTCCTGATTTGTTTGAGTTCCTTGTAGATTCTGGATATTAGTCCTTTGTTGGAGGTATACATTGTGAAGATTTTCTCCCATTCTGTGGGCTGTGTGTTAACTTTGCTGATTATTTCTGTTGCTGTGAAGAAGCTTTTTAGTTTAACTAAGTCCCATCTATTTATCTTTGTTTTTGCTGCATTTGCTTTTGGGTTCTTGGTCATGAAGTCTTTGCCTAAGCCAATATCTAGAAGGGTTTTTCCAATGTTATTTTCTAGAATATTGTATTACTCAGGGTTCTCTTAGAGGGACAGAACTAACAGTACTAAAGGGGAGTTTATTAAATATTAACTTACATGATCACAAGGTCCCACAACAGGCTGTCTGCAAGCTGAGGTGCAAGGAGAGCCACCCTGAGTCCCAAAACTGAAGAACTTGGAGTCCGATGTTTGAGGGCAGGAAGCATCCAGCACGGGAGAAAGAGGTAGGCTGGGAGGCTAGGCCCATCTCTCTTTTTCAAATTTTTCTGCCTGATTTATATTCACTGGAAGCTGATTAGATTGTGCCCACCAGATTAAGGGTGGATCTACCTTCCCCAGCCCACTGATTCAAATGTGACACACCCAGGATTAATACTTTGTATCCCTCAATCCAATCAAGCTGACACTCACATTCAGTATTAATCATCATAAATATTTATGGTTTCAAGTCTTAGATTTAAATATTTGATCCATCTTAAGTTGATTTTTGTATAAGGTGAGAGATGAGGATCCAATTTCATTCTTCTACATGTGACTTGCAATTATCCCAGCACCATTTGTTGAATAGGATGTCTTTTCTCCACTGTATGTTTTTCTTTGCTTTGTCACAGAGATCAACTGGCTGTAAGTATATGGCTTTATTTCTGGGTTCTATATTCTGTTTCATTGGTCTATGTGCCTATTTTTATACCAGCACCATGCTGTTTTGGTGACTATGGCTTTATAGTATAGTTGGAAGTTGGGTAATGTGATGCTTCCAGATTTATTCTTTTTGCTTAGTCTTGCTTTGGCTATGTGGGCTCTTTTTTGGTTTCATATGAATTCTAGGATTGTTTTTTCTAGTACTGTGAAGAATGGTGTTGGTATTTTAATGGGAATTGCATTGAATTTGTAGATTGCTTTTGGCAATATGGTCATTTTCCCAATATTGATTAAACCCATTCATGAACATGAGATGTGTTTCCATTTGTTTGTGTCATCTATGATTTCTTTCAGCAGTGCTTTGTAGTTTTTCTTGCAGCTATTCTGGAATGGATTCAGTTCTTTATTTGATTCTCAGCTTGGTCACTGTTGGTATATAGCAGAGCTATTGATTTGTGTACATTAGGTTTGTATCCTAAAACTTTGCTGGATTCATTTATCAATTCTAGGAGCTTTTTGGATGAGTCTTTAGGGTTTTCTAGGTATAGGATTGTATCATCAGCAAATAGCGACAGTTTGACTTCCTTTTTACGGATTTGGATGCCCTTTATTTCTTTCTCTTGTCTGATTGCTCTGGCTAGGTCTTCCACTACTATGTTGAATAGAAATGTTGAAAGTGGGCATCCTAGTCTTGTTCCAGTTCTCGGGGGGAATGCTTTCAACTTTCCCTTGTTCAATATAAATGTTGGCTGTGTGTTATAAATGGCTTTTATTACCTTAAGGTATGTCCCTTCTATGCTTATTTTGCTGAGGGTTTTAATCATAAAGTGATGCTGGATTTTGTCAAATGCATTTTCTGTGTCTATTGAGATGATCGTGTAATTTTCATTTTTAATTCTGTTTATGTGGTGTATCACATTTATTGACTTACATATGTTAAACCATCCCTGCATCCCTGGTATGAAACCTACTTGATCATGGTAAATTATCTTTTTAATATACTGTTGGATCTGGTTCACTAGTATTTTGTTGAAGATTTTTGCATCTATATTCATCAGGGATATTGGTCTGTAGTTTTCTTTATTTGTTATGTTCTTCCCTGGTTTTGGTATTGGGGTGATTCTGGATTCATAGAATGATTTAGGGAGAATTTACTGTTTCTCCGTCTTTTGGAATAGTGTCAATAGGATTGGTACCAATTCTTCTTTGAATGTCTGATAGAATTCAGCTATGAATCTGTGTGGTTCTGGACTTTTTTTGTTGGCAATTTTTTTGTTGCCATTTCAGTCTCACTGCTTGTTATTGGTCTGTTCAGAGGTTTTATATTTTCCTGGTTTAATCTAAGAGGGTTGTATATTTCCAGGAATTTATCCATCTCCTCTAGGTTTTCTAGATTATCCACATAAAGGTGTTCATAGTAACCTTGAATAATCTTTTGTATTTCTGTGGTATCAGTTGTCATATCTCCTGTATCATACGCAATTGAGCTTATTTGGATCTTTTTTCTTGGCTAATCTCGCTAATGCTCTATCAATTTTATTTATTTTTTCAAAGAGCCAGCTTTTTGTTTCATTTATCTTTTGTATTGTTTTGTTAATATTGTTGTTTCAATTTCATTTAGTTCTGCTCTGATCTTTGTTATTTCTTTTCTTCTGCTGTGTTTGGGTTCAGATTTTTCTTGTTTCTCCAGTTCCTTGAGTTGTGACCTCAGATTGTCTATTTGGGCTCTACCAGACTTTTTGATGTAGGTATTTAAATGCTATGAACTTTCCTCTTAGCACCACTTTTGCTGTATCCCAGAGGTTTTGATAGGTTGTGTCACTATTGTCATTAAGTTCAAATAATTTTTTAATTTCCATCTTGATTTCATTGTTGACCCAACAATCATTCAGGAGCAGGTTATTTAATTTCCCTGTATTTGCATGGTTTCAAGGGTTCCTTTTGGAGTTGATTTCTAAAATCAACTGTGATCCACTGTGATCTGAGAGAGTACTTGATATAGTTTTAATTTTATTCCACTGTGATCTGAGAGAGTACTTGATATAATTTTAATTTTCTTAAATTTACTGAGACTTGTTTTGTGGCCTGTCATATGGTCTATCTTGGAGAATGTTCCATGTGCTGATGAACAGAATGTATATTCTATAGTTGTTGGGTAGAATGTTCTGTAAATATCTGTTAAGGCCATTTGTTGTAGGATATAGTTTAAGTCCATTGTTTCTTTGTTGACTTTCTGTCTTAATGGCCTGTCTAGTGTTGTCAGTGGAGTATTAAAGTCTCCCATTATTATTGTGTTGCTGTCTATCTCATTTATTAGGTCTAGTACTAATTGTTTTATAAATGTGGGAGCTCCTTTGTTAGGTGCACATATATTTATATATATATTTATATATTTATAGGTGCATATATATTTATATGCACCTGCTGCTATATTTAGGATTGTGATACTTTCCTGATGGACTAGTCCTTTTATCATTATATATATAAAATACATATATATGTATATATATATAATACATGTGTGTGTGTGTGTGTGTGTGTGTGTGTGTGTATTTAGAATTGTGATATTTTCCTGTTGGACTAGTTCTTTTATCATTATATAATGTTCCTCTTCTTCTTTTTTAACTGCATTTGCTTTAAAGTTGTTTTGTCTTATATAAGAACAGCTACTCTTGCTCACTTTTGGTGTCCAATTGCATGTAAAATCTTTTTCCATCCCTTTACCTTAAGTTTATGTGAGTCCTTATGTATTAGCTGAGTCTCCTGAAGACAGCAGAAACTTGGTTGGTAAATTCTAATCCATTCTCCCATTCTGTATATTTTAAGTGGAGCATTTAGGTCATTTACATTCAATGTTGGTATTGAGATGTGAGATTCTATTCTATTCATCGTGCTATTTGTTGACTGAATACCTTTTTTTTTCATTGTGTTATTGTTATATAGGTCCTGTGAGATTTATGATGTAAGGAGGTTTCTATTTTGGTGTATTTCAATGATTTGTTTCAGGATTGAGAGGTCCTTTTAGCAGTTCTTGCAGTGCTGGCTTGGTAGTGGCTAATTCTCAGCATTTGTTTGCCTGGAAAGACTGTATCTTTCCTTCATTTATGAAGCTTAGTTTTGCTGGATAAAAAATTACTGGCTGATAATTGTTCTGTTTAAGGAGGCTACAAATAGGACCTTAATCCCTTCTAGCTTATAAGATTTGGGCTGAGAAATCTGCTGTTAATCTGATAGGTTTTCATTTATAGGTTATCTGATGCTTTTGACTCACAGCTCTTAGGATTCTTTCCTTTGTCTTGACTTTAGATAAACTGATGACTATGTGCCCAGGCAATGATCTTTTGTGATGAATTTCCCAGGTGTTCTTTGAGCTTCTTGTATTCAGATGTCTAGATCTCTAGCAAGGCCAGGGAAGTTTTCCTTGATTATTCCCTCAAATATGCTTTCTAAATTTTTAGATTTCTCTTCTTCCCTGGGAAGCCCAATTACTTTCAGGTTTGGATGTCCCAAGCTTCTTGGAGTCTTTGTTCATTTTTTTAATTTTTTTTTCTTTTTCTTTGATGGATTGGGTTAATTCGAAAGCCTTGTCTTCAAGCTCCAAAATTCTTTCTTGTGCTTGTTTGATTCTATTGCCAAGACTTTCCAGTGCATTTTGCATTTTTCTAAGTGTCCTTGATTTTCAGAAGTTGTGATTGTTTTTCATTTATGCTACCTATTTCACTGAACAATTTTGCATTCATATCCTGTATCATGTTTTTTATTCTTTAAGTTGGAGTGAACCTTTCTCTGGTGCCTCCTTGATTAGCTTAATAATTGACCTGAATTTTTTTTCTGGCAATTCAGAGATTTCATCTTGGTTTAGATTCATTACCAGTGAGCTGGTATGATCTTTTGGAGGTGTTAAACAACCTTGTTTTGTCATATTAGCAGAATTGTTTTTCTGGTTCTTTCTCATTTGAGTAGACTATGTCAGAGGGGAGATTTAGGATTCAAGGGCTGCTGTGAGATTCTTTTGTCCCACAGGGTGCTCCCTTGACGTGGTGTTCTCCTGTTTCCCCTAGGAATGGGGCTTCCTGAAAGCCAAACAGTAGTGATCATTTTTGCTTTTCTGAGTCTAGTCACCCAGCAGAGCTACCAGACTCCAAGCTGGTACTGGGGAGTATCTGGAAAGAGTCCTGTGATGTGATCCATCTTCATCAGCTATGGATTCCAGCACCGGCTCCAGTGGAGGTAGCTGGGGAGTGAAGCGGACTCTGAGTCCTTGGTTATGTTTCTGTTTATTGCACTGGTTTTGTGTTGGTTGGCCTCCAGCCAGGAGGTGGCACCTTCAAGAGCACATCAGCTTTCATCAGTTTTTCATGTGTCAGGGAGTCTGTAGCAGTGATCCAGTTTCTTCAAAAGGTCTATTGATTCTCTCAGCTTTCCTGGTATGCTCCTGTGGTAGTTCTTAGAGCAAAAGTTCATGATGTGAGTCTGCACAAGCTGCTGTCTCCCCAAGTGGGATCTGCAAGCTATTCCTGCCTCCTGTCTGCCATCTTCAAAATCTCCCATTTTAAATGCTTTCAAAAATGACTGCCAATTATTTCTCCCAAGAGGCTGATCTTGCCAGATTTTGAAGTTCATGAAGTATGGCCAGAATTCTTGATTTGGTGCAAAAATTTTCACGTTACCTACTTTTATGTTTAAAGTGAACTTTTATAAAGCAAGGATCAACTTAATTGCTTATAAATTAAGATATAAGGGAGGAATTTGGAAGTTGTTTATAATGGAGAGTAGAGTGCTGTCTATAGACCTGTTGTATTAGTCCATTTTCATGATGCTGATAAAGACATACCCCAAACTGGGAAGAAAAAGAGGTTTAATTGGACTTATAGTTCCACATGGCTGGGGAAGCCTCAGAATCATGGCAGGAGGCAAAAGGCACTTCTTACATGGCAGCAGCAAGAGAGAATGAGGAGGAAGAAAAAGCAGAAACCCCTGACAAACCTATCAGTTCTCGTGAGACTTATTCACTATCACAAGAATAGCAAGAGAAAGACTAGCCCCCATGTTTCAATTACCTCCCACTTGGTCCCTCCCACAACACATGGGAATTCTGGGAGATACAATTCAAGTTGAGATTTGGATGTAAGCACAGCCAAACCATATCATTCCACCCCTAACCCCTCCCAAATCTCATGTCCTCACATTTCAAAACCAATCATGCTTTCCCAACAGTCCCCCAAAGTCTTCACTCATTTCAGCATTAACCCAAAAGTCCACAGTTCAAAGTCTCATCTGAGACAAGGCAAGTCCCTTCCACCTATGAGCCTGTAAAATCAAAAGGAAGCTAGTTACTTCCTATAATGGGGGTACAGGTGTTAGGTAAATATAGCTGTTCCAGATGGGAGAAATTGGCCAAAACAAAGGAGTTAAGGGCCCATGCAAGTCCAAAATTCATGGGGCTGTCAAATTTTAAAGCTCCAAAATGATCTCCTTTGACTCCAAGTCTCGTATCCAGGCCATGCTGATGCAAGAGGTGGGTTCCCATGGTCTTGGGCAGCTCTGCCCCTGTGGGTATGCAGAGTACAGCCTCCCTCCCAGCTGCTTTCATAGGCTGGCATTCAGTGTCTGCTACTTTTCCAGGCACACGGTGCAAGCTGTCAGTGGATCTACCATCTGGAGTCTGGAGGATGGTGGCCCTCTTCTCACAGCTCCACTAGGCAGTGCCCCAGTAGGGACTCTGTGTGGGACTCTGTGTGGGGGCTCCCACCCCACATTTCCCTTCTGCATTGCCCTGGCCGAGGTTCTCCATAAGGGCCCCACCCCTGCAGCAAACTTTTGCCTGCACATCCAGGCATTTCCCTACATCTTCTGAAATCTAGGCGGAGGTTCCCAAACCTCAGTTCTTGACTTCTGTGCACCCACAGGCTCAACACCACATAGAAGCTGCCACGGCTTGGGTCTTCCACCCTCTGAAGCCACAGCCCAAGCTCTACATTGGCCCCTTTCAGCCATGGCTGGAGTGACTGGGACACAGGGCACCAAGTCCCTAGCGTGGGGGCCCTGGGCCCGGCCCACGAAACCACTTCTTCTTCCTGTGCCTCCAGGCCTGTGTGGGAGGGGCTGCCATGAAGACCTCTGATATGCCCTGGAGACATTTTCCCCATGGTCTTGGGAATTAACATTAGGATCCTTCCTACTTAAGCAAATTTCAGCAGCCAGCTTGATAATTTCTCCCCAGAAAATGGGTTTTTCTTTTCTATAGCATAGTGCGGCTACACATTTTCTGAACCTAGATGCTGTTTCCCTTTTAAAACTGAATGCTTTTAACAGCACCCAACTCACCTCTTGAATGCTTTGCTGCTTAGAAACTTCTTCCACCAGATACCCTAAATCATCTTTCTCAAGCTCAAAGTTCCACAGATCTCTAGGGCAGGGGCAAAATGCCACCCAGTCTCTTTGCTAAAACATAACAAAAGTCACCTTTGCTCCAGTTCCCAACAAGTTCCTCATCTCCACCTGAGACCACCTCAGCCTGGATCTTATTATCCATATTGCTATCAGCATTTTGGGCAAAGCCATTCAACAAGTCTTTAGGAAGTTCCAAACTTTCCCACCTTTTCTTGTCTTCTTCTGAGCCCTCCAAACTGTTCCAGCCTCTGCCTATTACGTAGTTCCAAAGTCACTTCCACATTTTCAGGTATCTTTTCAGCAATGCCCCACTCTACTGGTACCAATTTACTGTATTAGTCTGTTTTCATGCTGCTGATAAAGACATACCTGAAACTGGAAACAAAAAGAGGTTTAATTGGACTTATAGTTCCACACGGCTGGAGAAGCCTCAGAATCATGGCAGGAGGCAAAAGGCACTTCTTACATGGCAGCAACAAGAGAAAATGAGGAGGAAGCAAAAGCAGAAACCCCTGATAAACCCATCAGATCTCATGAGACTTATTCACTATCGCAAGAATAGCACAGGAAAGACTGGCTGCATGATTCAATTACCTCCCCCTGGGTCCTTCCCACAACACATGGGAATTCTGGGAGATACAATTCAAGTTGAGATTTGGGTGGGGGCACAGGCAAACCATATAGCCTGTGCTTTATCTGAGGTCATGCCTGATCACAGGTGACATACCTGAGTTAGCTATGTGCAGTTCAGCCTAAAGAATCTGGAAATCATGACCTCAGGAAAATCACTATGGGGAATTGCAGATGATGCACCCTCTAGCCATCCCACCACTTACTTTTGCATGGAGATGTATGTTTTCCAAAGAGACGGCCCCTTCATTTTCCCATTTTGTGCTCATGACAGCCTTTCTCAGATGCGCAGACTGAGGCTCAGAGATCAAGTGCCTGGTTCAAAGTCTCAGAGCTGAATACTATTACCGAAGTTTGTTGATGCCTTAAGCATGACTTTTACCACTCTGCCATGGTGTCTTTATAAACTATATATGTATGTACATACACATACATATTCACATATGAACACCCAAATATAATATAATTTATACATAGAGGTTTTAAAAATTGGTAAAACTGTTATCCTACTTTTTTTACTTCTGTATTCCTACATTTGAACTTCGTCACCCTGGCTTCACTCTTCGAAGCTTTTAAAAGAATCAACAAAGCTGAGAACATTGTTTTTATTAAATAAGGACTTTCATCAATATCATTTTAAAAAACAAAAATAAGCCCCTGAATAGGTAGGTGTGTGACAAAACTAGAAAGAGCAGCATACACTTACATTAGCTACTGCATCTGCACCTTTAACTTCTAATGTGTTAGTGATAGTGTATGTAATCACCAGCTTGGAGGGCTTAGCAATAGTGTGTGCATGCTACATATTTTCAAAGGCCTATACTGGGCTGTAGTATATATAGTGGGCTGTAGACCCTTATAGGCATCTATTATGGGTACCCACATCTCTACAGCAGCTGGCCACCCTGAAAATTCCTGTTCACATTTGTCAACTATGAGACCCCATATGTAACCCATCACAAATATGATGAGAATCACATTTCTCTTCCAAAGAGACAAATGTCCCTTCCAAAGAGGGTATTGGGCCAGGATAGTTGCAGCCCCAGAATCTTCTAAGGTAAACTTTTGGCACCTGCAAACTCTTGCTACTTCTCTCTCAACCTCATCCTCATTGACCATGGTTACATATACATATTTTAATTTTATCATTATCATAGACAGTGTTGAGAGACCCACAGATGCCCTTTCACTTTCAGTGGAAGAAATCTAGACCAGAACAGAGTAGAGATCTCTCAGCATGCAGATGGCTGGCAGAGGCAATGAGGAGAAGGGAAGTGAGCTGGGCTTCAGAGTTGTGTAGACCCGGACCCTAGTTCTGTTCCTGTCCTCACTAGCTGCATATTGTTGGGCCTTCATACACAACCTATAAAAATAAAGCAATGGAAATGCCACACAGACTGCTGAGATCATAAGAGGAGAGAAAAGTTTCAATATGAGCTCCACAGCCAGTGAATTATATACCCATCCCAACTCAACATTTATTCATTCTTTCCAATGAAGTTATCTATTATCCCTACTTCCCTGTTATAATAATATTTTAACTATAAAAGGTAATGTTCTTTTATTGATAAAGCGAGGAAGCATCCAGGAAATTGCCTAATGGTGCATAAGAGTTCAATCATTTTTAATCCCTTCCTACCTTTTTTCCTTCCTATTCAAATGTAAGAATACAGAAGTAAAAAAGTAGAATCAGGATGAAAATTCAAGTGTCTGACTTCTCATACAATGGCTTTTCTCGTGTGTGTGTGTGTGTGTGCGCGCGCGCACGCACATGTTTGTATATCCACTGACAAACTCTTTCAAACTTAGTTTGATTTTTTCCTCAATTCATTTTTTTCTTTCAAATTACCCTTTGTCTATATGAGAAGGGGAAAAATCATGCTCAGTGGCTTCATTTGGTTTAGCTAGCTTTTTGTGATTTCCGAATCTTAGAAATTGTCTCCACATCATTACTTCACATCAAAGAGAAGTAGCATGTGAAAGTAATGAAAATACATCATGTTATTTTTTTTTTTAATTCTGCTATGGAGCATTGACTTCTTCAAATCATCGTGATTTCTTAGATTTTGAAGCCACAGATTTCAATAATGGCACTAAGGATGTATAATTTATGCATTCCTTTGATTGTGGAACTCAATATTCCAAACGTGATCATTCAGGCCATTATTTATGTGTTTAGTCAGTTGCCTTTGCATTGAATCACTACATGAAACTATGGCTAAATTGTTATGCTTCCACACTCCTATTATTACATGTGTTTAGGTATATGATGGCAGGCATTTCTGGGTTATATATGTGAGGTAAAAGCAGTAACAGAAATCTGAAGCATCTGTCAGGATAACTAAGCATTCACAGAGGCTGTTGTGGGTCACCCGGGGAGGCATGGTGAAAACTCATTCTATAAGGAGGAGGCAGAAGCCAACGCAAGCTATTAATAGGGAGAAGTCCACAAGCAAAATTATAAAGGTCAAGAGGCACAGCTAACTTAGTTCTTGTCCAGATAGATTTCAACATCTACTTTGAGGAAAGTAGGAGGATATGAAGAGCCAGTAGCAGAGACAGAGAGAGTGGCTCCCAGAATCAGCTTTCAGCCGGCGTCCTAGGTTAGGCAGGAGTCTGATGGAACAGTATCTGGCCTGCACTTCAGGGTACCTGGGAGGTTGGAGAGTTCTAGATGCAGTCACATTAGAACATCGGAATAAAAAGCAAGGCTAGCCAGCTGGAAGCCCATACATAAAGACCTGTAGGCAGACTTGAACCTGGTGGTCGTGCAGGCCTCCAGGAGTCAGGGCCCACGTAAAGAAGTCCAACTCTTTCCATAGAATTAAAGGGGCAAAGCCCCAGTATTCTCTTGGCCTGGACATTTGTCCTGCCCAGGCCTGGGTAGGCTAATCTTTCCTGATGGACAGTGATGTACTTTGTACCAAGCACTTCACTGACCACAGGGACCCAGAGGTAAAGAAACCACCATTTCATGTCAAGTCCCACATAATAGAAGAGGAGATGTCCTGTTGTAATAGGTGCTCTGAGAACGATGAGGGAACAGAGAAGAGTGGTGGGTTCCCTGTGGAGGGAAGGAGGGTGTGTGTGCAGGAGGCTTTGGAAAGTACTTAGAGGTGGTTCATAGAAAGTAAGACTGTTTACCAGTCAAACAAGAAAGGCAGGGAAGGCAGCATGAGCAGCCCTCAAGAGGCGTGACCCAGCCACCCTTACCAGGAACCATAAATGATCTGATAAAGCAAAGGAGGAACCCAAGGTGTCATGTTGAAAATGAAGCAAGGAAAGTAGGGAGGGGTTGCATGGTGGAGAGCTGCTTCAGTGATCTCCATGTGATTCTGTTTCTTCCTTGTGTTAGTGTATATTCAAGGACAAACTGCTGATGAATAGAGCTAGCTGCATTATTAGGCCTGTTTTTATTGTCTAGCACCAGTTTTGTTATAGCCTTTAGTTTAAAAGTACTGACTCTGTCATCATCATTACTGTTTGCATCATCCTTAGCCGTTAAATTCCTCTTGTCTGCCTTGGCACTGAAAATTATCCATTGCTTTGGCTCTCCTCTCTCCAGCTTTAAGACCCTTCTGTGACATGATCATTTGACCTTCTCTGGGCTCTGCACAACTTTTGATGCAGGCATCCCTCACAGCCTCCTCTCCGAGCCATGCCCCTGTACTGGTGGATGTTGAGAGGAGTCCAATAGCTAAACCTGGAAAAGCAGAGGCCTAGAAATTATTTGGACTATCTTGCTTGTATTTACCTTAGAATCACTTATAGATATTTTATATAATCTAAGTAATATTTATGGACATTTCTATATATGTAGTTACAGATTTTTAAAAATTTTTTTCTTAAATCATAGTAAAGAGTCTTTTTTCTCTAATTTATACTAATTTCATCAAATAAATTATGGGACTAATTTTATACTTGTGTAATCTGGAAGCAGACTAATTATTAACAAGAATTTTAACTGTTGTTCATTGTTGATTTAAGTACTGTACTGATTACATTTCTTTTCTTATACAAATTTATGTTTACTCATTCTCCAAATTATTTTTGTAGTTAAGTAATCTCAATAGTAAATCACCATTTTATCCTGTTTTATCTTTAACTCTGACATTATATGAAATTGGATTGAGGATTAAGCAATGCTTCAATGGCAAAATCTTATCAAAATGAGTCCAGCCAATTATTTTACAGATATATGTAATTAATTTCATTTAAAAAAAAAAAGTTGATGCATGCCATTTAGTGTAGTAGGTTCAGCCACCAGCATTGAGAAAAGCTTTTCAATATTTTCTTCCAACATTTATGTACAGATGTCTTTGTGCTCCAATATTTGGCTCTCTGCGGACAGCTTGCTTAAGCATAGTGGTAAATGATACCACGCTCATAAAAGAGCCCACTGCCTACCTCCTAATCAGTGTTGTATTGGCTTACATTGATCCATTCCAAACTCTGTTTGAACATCATGACTAAAATTTTTAATAATTTTCAGCTGTAACTCATAAAACTGTCTTAATTTAGCCCAGAACTTCAAATGCCCTGGGAAGAACTGATGACTTATATGATGAGCTAGCCACATGTTTTCGCAACATCTCCGTATCCAAAGAGCCACATCATTCCAAGGGATGACTTGACCCTGTTTCCAGAGACTTCATTTTTTAATCTGCTTTTTGTTACGGTAGTTCATGAGAATAGTTTAAAGGCAGATAGTACTGAAAGTTCTACAACAGAAACTGTCTCATCCCAGATTCGCGTCTGAAAGGCAACCACTTTTGTCCTCTTTCATTGCTTCTTCTGTCATTTATTTCAGCATTTCTAAATGCTGTGCTTCTGCTGCTGTTTATTGATTTTGTTGGCCTCCTGCTACAGAAGATGAGGGTTGAGCTCTCACATCTCCAGCAACACCCTTTGTTTCTTTCTTCCTTGTTATCACCTTCCACAAAGAGTCATATCACAATCTTTGTTCCCTTACTTCCATCTTCCCAAGAGTTTTATCACAATTTTGTGATACATGGCCAATTTATGCCCTATTGTGACTATTGTTAACTTCTGATTCAAGTATTGTACATTTCTTACAATCTTACACAGATTTTATTTTTCCTCAAATTAAAAATTGCCTTTTTTACTTCCTAAACATTTCATGTATCTATAATTATTTCTTTCATATGCCTTCACAGATTTGTCAAATGCCATATCATATACTCAAAGGTATCAATAAACTTTTATTTATTTATTTATTTATTTATTTATTTTATTGAGACAGAATCTCACTCTGTCACCTAGGCAGGAGTGCAGTGGCACAATCTCAGCTCACTGCAGCCTCTGTCTCCTGGGTTCAAGTGATTCTCATGCCTCAGTCTCCCGAGTAACTGGGACTACAGGCACACGTAACCATGCCCGGCTAATTTTTGAATATTTAGTAGAGATGGGTTTTTTGGCCAGGCTGGTTTCAAACTCCTGACTTCAAGTGATCTGCCCACCTCAGCTTCCCAAAGTGCTGGGATTACAGGCATGAACCACCGCACCCGGCTAGTTTTTGAATTTGTAGTAGAGATGGAGTTTCACCATGTTGCCCAGACTGGTCTCTAACTCCTGGCCTCAAACTCCTGGCCTCCACCCACCTTGGCCTCCCAAAGTCCTGGGATTATACACATGAACCACTGTGTCTGGCTATCAATAAACTTTTAAGTGCTATTTTTTTCCAAGTCTGCTGCCTTACTTCTTTTGACACTCCAGTGTACAGGTACTGCAGAGTTATCATAGTGGGATACCGCTTACCTTTCCTCAGTGTCAGTTGTCAGTTCTTCTGTTATGTACTGGATCTGATATTTTCCTCTGTCTTGATTTAGTCCCTCATTTTTCTGAGTCATATTCTCTAGAAATTTTCTAAGAAAACGTATGTGTAAAGTAAATATTCTGAACCCCTCAATATTGGAAAATATCTTTATTCTACCTTCATACATGTTAATAATTTGGCTGGGTATAAAATTCTAGGTTGCAAATCTTTTTTTTTCTCAGAAAATTTTAACAGCTTCTGAAATTTCATCTTCTTCTAGTTTCCAAGTTGCTACTGAGAAATTCAATCTTCCTATCATCTACTAAGTTGCTTACCGTATCTCCACTTGCCTTTTATCTTCCAAATATATGTTAAACTCTCATCTACTCTTGCTATTTCTCCCAATAACTTTGTTCTTCGGAGTATATGCTTTGTTTTTAAATTCCTGGACTGTAATTTTAGTAGGGTGTTGGTAGGACTAAGTGGGAAATTTATATGAACAGTCCACCATTGTTTACCCAAAGTTCAGTGGCATCTTTGTTTCCAGGTATTTAAACCCATGCAATCCTTTTGCATATATTATCATACTATTCTATTAGCAACTCTGAGAGTAGGTAGTAATAGTCGTATTTAGTGATTTAGCTGAGGTTCCAGAAATACTAGTAGTTTTCTTAAATTTAAAGAGCCAGACTGAGACTGATTCAAATTTAAAACTATGTTTTTCCTACTCTACTCAGGCATAAGGGTCACTTGCAGCAACGACTTTGTGATGGGGATCACTAGTGATAAAACAAGTCAGACCATGGCTTCTCCATATCTTGCTACAATAAACTAATGCCACTGCTGTGATGTGAATTATTCCTTTGAACTATTCTCTGAGCTGCAGAATGCAAGCTTTCCTCTTCAATCATTCTTGTTATTCCAGAGTGGACATTGAAACATCAGAAACCAAATAATTGCTGGTAGTCTGGTTCATACAAACAGTGTACTACATGTATAAGAACAGACAAGGAAAACTGAAATCATGGTGTTTGGGTCTGAATAAAATATATATATTTTAACATATAATGATGCTATTTCAGAGTCCAGCACACAATGAAATAACTTCCTCTTTGAAGCTTTTACTTAAATTCCCACATAGAGCACAAATAGCATTCTCTAATTTGAAAACAAAAAGTAAGTAATTGCTTTCAAAGTCCAGTCTTTTAAAAACATAGCAGTCTTTCAGCTAAGTAGTTACTCTCAAAAAGGAAAAGGGACTTTTCAATGAGTATTTATAAACAAGCATACATGCCCAATAATTTATAGTGTGTTTATGTGTCACTTCAACTTTCTGTGAAGTGATTATGACAGCAGACACACATCATGTTAAATGATGCCATCCTGAAGAAAGTTTTCAGGTAACATAAATCCTGAAGGGTTTTAAACTCTTTTCTCATTCAGGGGTTTGCCTGTTGCTTTTCCAGGTTGCATGCCAGGTTCTTACCCACCCTTATTTTATCATCCAGTTAGCCCCAATGTCATCTTCATGTAGGTTAAACAACCCAAATAAAAGGAGGAAATATTTAGGACAAGCAATGAAAGAGTGAAACTAGGCAGGACCTTCTCCAACCTGGGGCAAATCTTCTACCACTTGGACCCTTAGGCATCTCATCTTTGAAATGAAATAATACAAATAGATCTTCAAGTTCCCCCTTTCAGCTCTTGAATACTATTTATGCATCGTTGATTAATCAACTTCCACGAATTATCTCAAACCAGCCACCACTGCTTCAGTTCATGAGTGGCCATGAAAAAATGTTTTTATCAGGCATCATGCTCAAGAGCTGGGAATATCGAGGCAAATTAACAGACACAGTCCTTAGCCTCATTGAGTTCATGGTCCAGAGGGAAAGGCAGACTAAAACAAACTTTCAAATAAATAATAATTGTGATAAATGATGTGAAAGATAACCACAGAGTGTTGGGAGAAAAAGTAAGAGGAAAAGGATAATTTAGACAGGGGTGGGAAATGTTTTCAAGAAAAGCTTCATTGAAATGCCAAGAGATCCACAGACTGAGGGGTTGCTAGCCAACTGAAGAGTGATGGAAACAGCATTCCAAGCATATGAAGCAGCATGTGTAGAGAGCTGAGGAATTAAAGAGCTTGAGTATTCAAGGAACTATAAGAAGACCACATGGCTAAAGCATGGTGAACAAGAGGGACTGGCCTGAGATTAAGTTAAAGGTGGGCTCCCAAAGCCTGCAGAGCCTCGCCAGTATGATGAGCACCTTATAATACATCAGAAAGGCAGAGAGAACCTGCTGAAAGATGTTTAAGCAAGAAATAGAGATGATTTGATTATATTTTTAAAACATTACCCCACCAGGGCACACACATTGAGTTGGAGGAGGACAAAAAGAGATGAAGCAGTGAGACTGGCTAGATGGTGAGGCAATTGTGGAGAAGAGGGTGGATTTTGTAATCTTAGGACATCCTCACTTTGGGTCTGTGGACAGCTGTGCTGTACAGTGGGGTATCTTGACTTCATGTCTCATACTACATGGACATATTCATTCCTGTATCTCCCCTCTAAAGAGACTTACTTTTTTGAGAATCACATACTTGTTGGACTCACCAACCCTTTTCCTAACAAGCTTTTGGAGTGCAGGCCTTGTTCACACAGCTGTCTCCTCAGCAGGCTGACAGGACCCCTGGCCACCCACGTCTCTTATTTTTAGTTTTTTCCAAGAATGGGTATGGCCACAGCCATATGTCCCACAGACTCACATAGGTCAAGCTGTTAAAATAGTCTCCTTGAGACCCTCTCAGGACTGAGGAGACAACAGAGCACAGCCCATCCTTCTCATCATGGTAAAGGAGGAGGGATAAGACTGATAGTGCCTCAACAACTCTGCAAAGAAATACTCTCTCCACTACCTCACCTTTCTTCCTCTTTTCTAATACATGAGATGCTTGGTCATCTAAGAGTGGCAAAAATACATTTTGACACCTTTTTGAGACCTGCCTGGGAACCTACCATCTTACTTTGGGATATCAGAGCAGATGGCATTCTCTTGTCTGTGACTAGATGAAGGCAGAACACACCCATTTTAACATCCTGTCTTAAGCTTTATCCAGCCACTTTCTGAAATAATGAACACCGGTGTGCAGCACCTGCCATCTTCCTGAAGCCCCCACACCCTGCCCTCTTATTAGGCCTCCCAGTTCCTCTCCAGTGCTCCTGCCTTGGGCCTTTGTGCATGAAGATACCAGGATGGCTCTCTGCCTTTTCTTCTCAGCCTTCTTTCTTCTCACTCCATGATAGCACCCTGTCCCAAGAAGCTAAGTGACTCACCGCAGCCACAATTTCATTATCATTCGCATCTTCTTCCTCTTTCCCCAGGCTGGGGTTGGCATCTGATTGAGTCCTCTCTCCCTTAAAGACTGTCAGCCCCACTCTCACACAGACCTGCCCTTCCCCCTTAATCAGTCATTTTCCTGAGAATTTATCCAACGGTTCAGATCCTGTGATAGAAATACAGAAGAAAATACATCAAATTTCGGGACTTGCACTGCTCAGTAAGACACAGAAAAGTAGAACTGAGTAACCTACATGAAAAGCAAAGAAAATGGAATTTACTAGCTTGAATTGAGAGAACAAAGGGCATGGAGGAGGCTTAGAGTTCCTGGAGTAGTGAATAGGAAAGATGGAGATAAACCAGAGTGTATACCTTAGGTAGAAAATGCAGGAGAAAGCAAAAGAATCTACCATATATATTTTTTTTCTATTTTGAAAGCTTCATGAAAAAGTTGTAGGAAAGAATTACCTGGGGAACCTCGTTTTCTATGATTTTAGACTAATCAGCAGGAAATGGCAGGTTGTTTCCTAACCAAAGTTTGCCATGTACCTGACAGGAACAAATGCTAAGCATGGACTGCGCTGCAAAGCCTGTAAGATGAGCATCCACCACAAGTGCACAGATGGCCTGGCACCCCAGCGGTGCATGGGCAAGCTGGTAAGGGCTTGTGCCAGGAGTGAGGCCCACACCTCTCTGCTAGGGCACTTGCCTGCTGCAGTGAGATCACCCCCTCCAAAATCCTTCCCTGAAACCCTGAGCAAAGCACCCCAGAACTGGCTGCCAGCTTGGCTTCCTAATTGGCGTAATCAGAAAACAAGGACAAGGGCTTTGTCAACCCAATCAACAATGCCCCACCTTGAAAGGGAGTCAGGGTCAATAACAGAGTGACCAACTTCTCCCAGGTTGGCACTTTCTCAGTTTTAATACTGAAAGTCCCACATCCTGGGACTGTTCAGGTTTTAAAAGTGAAAGTCATGCATCTCAGGAACCCCTTAAGCCCCAGGCAAACTAATGGTTGGTCACCCTAGTGCTTCCTTGGTGGTCAGCTCAGTGGGTAGCAAGGGAGGACAAGAGCTAAGCCCCCACAAAAGAGGAGAGAATAATAAATATCTGCACCACTTTAACAGAATCATGTTGGCCAAACCAAGGGAGATTGAATGGCCCTTGAGATGGCTGATCATACCATCTCAGGAGGATGGGCTTCAGTCCTGGTGCCACATATTGATTAAGAGGCAATTCAAGCCAGGCACAATGGCTCACGCCTATAATCCCAACACTTTGGACACCACGGTGGGTTGATCACTTAAGCCCAGGAGTTCGAGACCAGCCTGGGCAACATGGCATGACCCTGTCTCTACAAAAATTTTAAAATTAGCTGAGTGTGGTGGTGTGTACCTGTAGTTCCAGCTACTCAGGAGGCTGAGATTAGAGGATTGCTTGAGCCCAGAAGGCAGAGGTTTCAGTAAGCCATTATTGCACAACTGTACTCTAGCTTGGGTGACAGAGTGAGAACCTGTCTCAAAAATTTTTTTTCAAAAAGCAATCCAGAGCGCATTTGAGGGTGTTTGAAACTAGGATGGCCAAAGAATTGTAGAAAGGACGAAGAATGTCTACCCTAGAGAATAATTAGACAGGACATCAACAGCTGTCTTCAACAATTTTAGACCTAAAATTTAGAAGAGTAACTCCATTGTCCTTTGAGGCTCCTGGGGAAAGACCTAAGATCAGTGGATACTAAGTCTTAACAATAAAAGATAATGTCTTGCCTCCAGGGTTAGTGAATGCTCCTTCACCCCCTCCCATCACTGACAGTGTAACGACAAGGGACACCACTTTCCAGGAACATCAGACAGGATTCTGGAATTCTAGAAGGGACTGGGCCACCAAGTTCCCATCCAGTAATGGAGTACAGTGAAGTCCAGGTTCTTAGTTTATCTATTTACTCTGATTTGCAATGTCTCTTTTCTCAAACCTCTGCCTCCCCTGCTTCCCCTTCTCCTTCTCCAGTGGTGATTCCCATAAGCCAAGACAGACCATGAAGGAGAGGTCAGAAAAACAGAGAATAGAATCCAGATTACAGAGCAAATGATTCTGGCTAAAGCTCTTCAGATATACAAGAGCTTTTAGGCCTCCCTCTGAGGTCCACTTACCCAGGCCCAGGCCTTTTATTTATATTATTTTAACAAACCACAATAACAAACTGTGGTGAAATAATATGTGGCAGTCCACTTGTAATCCAGGAGGCAATGAGGATCTGGGATGCAAAGGAGGCTGCAGTGCACTGCAGAAGGAGGACAGACACGACTGGGGAGGCCAGGGCCAGGACCTTGTTTTCTGGATAGAGTGTAACTTGCTTGTTGCCACTATTCCTCCCTGCCTCTGCGTCCCTGCTGGGGTTAAATTGTGGAATTATAGGATAAGTCGGCATGTTAATGGGAGACAGGAGGGTGCTCCTGGAGAAACCAATTGGTTTTATTTAGGGAGCTCTTGTATGGTTTTCTCCATCTCCAGTGACATTAACCCCTTGCCTTCCTCATTCTCTCTCCAGCCAAAGGGGTTTCGGCGTTACTACAGCTCCCCCTTGCTCATTCATGAACAGTTTGGCTGCATTAAAGAAGTTATGCCCATTGGTGAGTTGGGACATTGATGGGTTGAGTTGAGTTTGAAGCAGCAAAGTTAACATTAATGGCTACTGTCCTCCCACGGCTGCAAAACCCGTGGGGTATCTCTGTGTGTTTGTTTGGTGGCTATTTGGGGTATGACTGTGTGTTTTGCTGGAAGGGAAACATAAAGTGGACCAAATTCTCCAGGAATTTTCATCCTCTCCCTGATGAAGCTCAGAAAACACCTAAATCCCAAAGGCTACTGATTAGTAATTCCACCATCAGCAGCATGGTGGAGTGGAAAGAACACGGAGAATGGCTTCCCCCAGACCAGGCTCTAAGCCCAGCTCCCTATTGACAACTGTGTGTCTTTGAACAAGTTACTTGACCTGTCAACCCCCACAAAATGAGAACAGCAATTGCTGCTTTTCATAATTGATATAAAAAATAAATATAGGTTATTCACCCATGCTTAGTAGGAGCTCAGTGAATATATTATTCTCTAATGCAGATCAAAAGATGCCCTATATTTATTGATAGCTTTGGCTTGGATTCTTCTCTAACAATATCTTTCAGTTTACTTCTATTATTTTTTTTCTCTCTCTGAAAATCTCGACATCTATTTTTGCTTTTTTTAGGGGGGGCAAGTTTTAAACTAGAAATTTGTAAGTTAGAAAGCTTTCAATTAGAAATTAATGAGGCCCAGTAGTGACAAGTTATTTCTAAAACAGTTGCCTCCTACTGCAAACTTTGTGTCTCAAGTCTTTGTACCTTGGTGAGCACAGCCTCCCAGTAGAGGAGATAAAGCTGATCCCTGCAAGAACCTGGAAATCAGAGAGGAATAACGAAAGAGGAAATTCAATCAGGAAGAATTTGGGAGCAGAGTACTAGCTGGTACATGGCAGGACCTGCAAATGGGAGCATGCTGGGTGGGGGTGCATCTGTGAGGAACACTTGGCCATGAAAGCCCTGTCTACCCAGAGGCTAAGTTCCTCTGCACAGAGCCTGCTTCTCAGGCGCTGTTCACCCAGGAGATGTGGTAGACAGTTCGCTGGGTCCTCTCAGATGAGCTTCCTCAGATGAACTTTCTCTTCTGTTGCAGCCTGTGGCAATAAGGTGGACCCTGTCTACGAGACCCTCCGCTTCGGCACCTCCCTGGCCCAGAGGACAAAGAAGGGCAGCTCCGGCAGTGGCTCTGACTCACCTCACAGAACCTCTGTAATTATCCTCTTCCTTCCTCGGTTTGTCTGTGGTGGTCTTGGGCAGAGCGGGCCTCAGGCACTGCAGTATGGGGTATTCCACCTGACTGCCTCATGAGGGCAGGTCTGCAGGGAGTCAGGCACCTGCCAAAGAGAAACCCAAAGTGCTTTGAGCCACTAAGGATTAACTTCCTGTTGTCAACACCAAGGGATTATTTTACTTTCCTGCCCAAAGACCATCCCCTTGGCCTCATGCTCCTTGACCCTTCCCATGGACCCCCTCTCCTTTACCCTCCCACCAACATTAGATAACATATGAGTCAACATACAGAAATGTTTGGCTCAAACAATGGTCAGGAACTTGGAAATCCTGGCTATTTCCAGTTTTCCGTTTAGCTACATTCCAGTTCAAAGACACAGCTATTTCTCACATCTTTTGTCTTTTCTCTCTAAGAGAGGGCACACCTCTTGATTGCACACAAAAACTGCACTCTCAAAGTTACTTGAACTATGACTCTGTGGGACACTCACTCTTCCAAGCACCTCTCCTAAGTTTTATCTGACTTAAACTGACTGTTCCAGGCATCTCTGTGACCTGTTATCATCATCTTGTCTCTGGTTGTTTCAAGCAGAATTTCTATAAATGCTCCAAGATGCCATACAACTCTGCAGCCCATGCTGAAAGCCACCATTCCTCCAGCAAAGAGGCAAGGACCTTCCAGTTCACATGGCCATTTAGGATAGCCAGCTCCTAGTTTCCATTTCCATTGTTGCAGCCCCTGCTGGACTGGAAGCTTCCAGGCAAGACACAGATGAGCCTTCAAATGGTCTGCCCCACTGAGTCCTCTCAACATCAAGTGACTAGGTGGATTGTGGGAAGAGGGGCAGGGCACATGCCTGGGAGGGGTTCTCAGAGACCAAGTTGAAGCAGCTTCCTCATTGGGTGCAGGTTAAGCCACAAGATTGTAGGTAGGTGAATAGGAATGTAGGTCAGGTAGGCAAGTAGGTAGGTTTATAGGTCCTCTATTGGGTGCAGTTTAAGCCACAAGATTGTAGGTAGGTGAATAGGTCGGGTAGGCAAGTAGGTAAGATTATAGGTCCTCTGCCTGATGCCATGTGGCTATCCTCAAAGCCATCTTTAAACTCACTGAAAGCCCTGTTCTTCATGCATCCACTGATTTCTAAGAGGAAAGAACTAAAAATAATTTTTACTCTTTTTCCTTACTGTACATAAAATTGACATCAGATAGTTCTTTCTTCTACTCAGTTAGCAGACATGAATGAAGGGCCTACAGTTTACTAGCACTGCAGGGGACACAAAAGAAGAGGAAGTCATAGCTTTGTACCCTTAGAATTCACAACTTATTTCTGAAGACCAAACCAATAGCAAAGAAATCTGACAATGGTGGCATTGTTTACCATTTTTTTAAAAATACACTTTTATATGTCTTATCCCATTTTATTAAGATTGAGAACATAACATACATGTGTTAAGGATATTATAATGACTGTGTCATATGAGTACTGAAGCATTTCATAGTAAAGATGAAAAATGTTTCGCTTCAGTAGACATTGCCTCAAAGCAGTGAGGGGATAATGTGTGTCATTTTAAGATACCTGATGACCTCCTTAGGGAGGAGATCATTGTCATTTGGCATCCAAAAGATAATGCTAATTCTTTTACTGAAAGAAGGATAAAAATGGTGCTAAATGTGATGAAAATATACAAAGCATACATGCGTAGGATTTATATGTAAATAAAGGCTGCTTAGGTTGGGTAACAATAATATACATAAAGTGTTTAGCACAGGGCCTGACATAATTGACACTCAATGAATGGAAATTGTTACTGTTCTATATTTTAATTCATTTAAAAATATTTTTTGAGAGATGGGGTCTTGCTGTATTGCCCAGGCTGGCCTCAAACTCCTGGAGTCAAATGATCCTCCTGTCTGAGTGTACTGAGTAGCTGGGATTACAGGTGCATGCCACTGCACCCAGCTGTTTCATTTTCATTACGCATCTAGCCTTAACAGTGTTTTCTTTGAACTTGAATTATTATGAAGTTAAACAAGGATGTAATCCATTAACAAGGCAAATATGTTACCTGAGAAGGGCATTTCCCAGAGCCACTCATGCTTGGGCAGTGTTAGAAACCCCTGACTTACTCGAGGGTAACTTCGCTGTTCTGCTCAGCCCATTTCCTTCTCTGATGTGTCCTCCTGTAACTCCTTAAGTTGGAGTGTTCCCAGGGGTCTGCTTTTGCTTGGTCTTCTTATTCTACTCTCTTTGGTTGATCTCTGTCACATTCCTTTAGTTCAAGCACCGTCTCTACATTGATGACTCCCTTAGGTATTTCCTCTTGCCCAAGCACCAAACCAGTCCTACAGATATTGCAAAATCAGCAGATTCAGACTAAACTCATATTCCATGAGTGATTAAGTCCTATAATTCAAAACTGAGAAATAATATCAAAGATACCCTCAGTATTTATCACCAGTACTAGAGGTTTGAACCTCATTATCTCTCACCTAGATTATTATAAAGAAATAACTGTGCTACCCTTTTGAGCCTACCCTTAACAGTACCCCCCGATTTATCAATCCTTAAAGAAAGGCTTTGTGCAACTTCCCTAATTAAAATCCTCTATTAAGTTGCTTATGTCAGAACAACGATGCCCAAACTCTTAGGCATGGCATATGAGTCCTGCCATTACTCTAAAAACCCACTTTCCCCTGAACTCCCCAAGCCCTATAACATATCCATTCCTTAGAACATGTTGCTCCACCGAGTTGAAATTTTTTAAGACCCACTCTATTTTTTACAAAAACAATGAAGAGTCCCCAGACTCCCCCATGCATGGTGAGTTGCTCCTCCCACAAGCCTTCAAGAATTCCTTTCTTATAGAATATATATGATTGCATTGTAATCATCTGCTTTTGTGTCTATTCCCTGAATAAATACTGAGTATCTGGTGAGTATCTAGGTCCCGTTCCTTATTCATCTCATTACATCAGGGACTCATAGAGTGCCTGGCACATAGTGAACACTCAAGAAATGTGTGAAGAATGAGGAAGAATTAAAAAGGGACTTTTGAAGACTGACCTCAGAATCCTCCGGGATCCACACAACACTTCATTTCTCACACCTTAAGCTCTGGGCACAGTTTGCCGTTTTCTGCATAGCCATGCTCTGTCCAGACATTCAAACTATCTCCACCTCTGTCAGACAACATCTGTCCAAGCTTCTGAGTCTGGTTGGGCACCCACCTCTTCCCTGGTGCCCCGGAGCATCCAGTTCATTAATCCATTAGTTATATATTGCTTAGTAATTTTCACTTTTTTGTTTCATTTTTCTCTCACTTTCCCAGTCCTCTCCTCAATTAGACTAACCTCCTTAAATGCAAGGATTCTTTTATTCACAGCTTTGTATTTTCATTACTTTATACCAGTGATTCTCAAATGCTGGGGCATATCAAAATCCCCTGGAGAATTTTGTAACAATAAAAAGGCCCAGGTTCTGCCAGCCCTTTGTAGAGTGTCAATACATATGTGGTGAGTGCACGAATCAATGAATGAATGAGCACCCTCCGCAGTCAAAACTGCCTAAACTTCTGTAATAGAGGGCTGGCAATGAGCTAAATCAGTGGTTCTCAGTGTGTGGTCTCCGGATCTGCAGCATCAGCATCACCTGGAAACTTGTTAGAAATGCAAATTTGGGTTTCTGTCTCTCAGAACTGCAAAATCTGAAAATCTGATTTGGGGAGCCAAACAATTCCCATTTTAAAAACCCCTCCAGGTGATTCTGACGCACATTAAAGTTGGAGAATTACTGAATTAAATTAAAAACTAAAGTTTGCTTCCAAAGAAATCAGCCCTCTGTCTCTCTCCTCTTCACCTTTGCTCTTACTCCCTCTCTGTGTGAACAGCATTTGAGTGACACATTTACAGTGGCCACAAGCCTGGATCTGAAGTTTGAAACAGAGATCCAAGAATGCTAATCATCTCCCTAACCCCACGTACCACGTTGCATCTCCTTTCTCAGGGGACTGAGGAGGGCCATTGCTGTCAATGTGTTGCTTCCCCAAAGCCACACAGAGCTCACTCTCAGCTTGCAACCATCTCCCCTTACAAGTCAAGACTGTTTGTAGATGCCACTCAGCAACAAAGGAAAAGCACAAACAAAACTGGTCAGAGTAGAGAGATCTCTGTCCACTTTGACCAGCATTCTGAACAAGCCTTTCTCAAATCTTTCATGAGAGCCAGTAGGTCATCTCACTTCAGTGCAAGCCTCTTCCATGCTTGTGGGAGGCTGGCATTGGTGGAAGGGCAACTGAAAAGCCAGCACATAGAGGCAATTGCGGAGAGACGGCTCCACAGAGATGGCTCTGATCTATCTGCACGAGCAGTAGATGGCTGCTCCTGTGGTTCTGAGCTTTGCTGAACTATGACAAACAGACCTCCTTGGAAACATTCCATAGTAGGCAATGAACATGTCAGCCTCCTCATTTGGGGCTGATGCTAAGAAGCAGCAAGACCACCAGAGGGACAATTGGGGATGTCCCAGTTTGCTTTCATCTCTAATATAGCTTTGTCTTTAGCAACATCTGGACCCTACAGACTGGTTTTAGGAGCAAAACGCATAGTTTTCTGAATGTCAAAGGGATGTCCATTTATCACCGTCCACTTATACTGGCACTGGTTCCACCAGTAGATATTTGTTGGAGTTTAGCTCTGTGAAGGCATTGTTCTGAGAGCTGCAGGGAGACAAAGACAAACCAAATTGTACTTAAAGATCTGTCACTTCACTCTTTCCCCAAAGTCCAACCATCCTCAAAGGAAGAAAATAGGAACATCGATTGGTATTTTAAAGTGATTTTGCTTCCTGCCAGCAGGTCAGTAATAATGAACTTCAGCATCCTGCATTTTTTATTTTATTTTATTTTTAGTATTCTTATGTCCTAAAGTTAACATATGCCTGCATAGCAAAGCTTTGTTCCACAGCTTTATTTTCTTCCAAGGCTGCAGAGGCATTTGTTTTACATTGTTGAGAAGTCACTGCTTGGCTGTTTCCAAATTGTTATGTTTTCCTCAATGTACTTTCAAATGTTCTAAAATATAAAAGGCTTGATGGCTTTGGGAAAGCTAAAAGAAACCAAATTCAAACAACATTCTAGGAGTTAGTTGGCTAGTTTATGAATAATCTTCAGTTTCATAAGATTAAATTAACAAATGAAATTCTGTACAAACCAACTTCTGTACAGAAATTGTGAGCTTCAAAGGGAGCAGGACATGAGTGACTTAGAGACCCTGTGACTTTTTTTTCTTCTTTCTGCTGTGTCATGATAGTAACAGTGTTTGAAAAAAAATCTTAAAGCTAAATTGTAACAAAAATCAGTCTCTGGAGGGTGGTGCTAAAGGGCTCTAGAGCTGGCTAGGAGAGCTAAGAAGATAACTTGTCCCTCTCCGATAAGATATAAATAAATAATTTTTAAAAATATGACTGTCAGGCCAGGTCTGGTGGCTCACACCTATAATCCCAGCACTTTGGGAGGCTGAGGCAGGCAGATCACCTGAGGTCAGGAGTTCGAGATGAGCCTGGCCAACACAGTGAAATCCTGTCTCTACCAAAAATACAAAAATTAGCCAGGCATGGTGGTGCATGCCTGTAATCCTGGCTACTTGAGAGGCTGAGGCACAAGAATCGCTTGAACCCAGGAAATGGAGCTGAGATTGCACCACTGCACTCCAGCCTGGGTGACAGAGCAAGACTCCATCTCAAGAAAAAAAAAAAAAACATATATATATATATGTGACTGTCCTCAGAGGCCCCCTAAATTCCTCTTGTGAAGAGGATAGAGCCAGTTAGACTGAAGCTGGGTCACGTGGCCCTTTGAAAGAGGCATTCAGTGTGGTATGCTAGTAAATGTTTAACAACCAAGTCAGAACTGGACCCTGATTTGAAGCGTTTGCCAGTTCCACGGAGTAAAACTCCTGTGGTGATCCATTTCATGCCACCAGTGTGATAACCATGAGACTCTCACCAGCCCACAAAGATGCTTTAGCACACCAATGAATAAAGCACAATGCTTAAGAGCACGAGCTCTGGAGGCAACGCCTGTGATTCACAGCCCCAGCTCCACCATGTATTAACTGTGGGGCCTCAAACAGAGCTACTGATTCTCTCCGGGCTTCAGATTCCTCTCTGAAAAATTGGTCTATCATAGGATTAATTTGGGGAATAAATGAGATGGTATCTATAAAGTCCTTAAAAACATTACATGGTAAGTGATCAGGAAGCATTAGCTATTTAGAGTGCGTTATTGTTATTATTGTTGTTTTTGTTCTTGTTATTTCTGTAACCTAAGTGGAAGAATGATTGTGACTCACTTTAAAAAGAGAGTCAGGATACATATTATAAAAACAATTAATTTTGCAGCAGTGGAAACAGTATTTAACTTATACCTAAGTAGTGCATCCCTCCATAGTGCATCCCATTCTCTAAAACT
Source organism: Pan troglodytes (assembly GCF_028858775.2). Taxonomy (NCBI): domain Eukaryota; kingdom Metazoa; phylum Chordata; class Mammalia; order Primates; family Hominidae; genus Pan; species Pan troglodytes. The sequence continues at coordinate 40,505,053 of NC_086015.1, forward strand.
AATATTTAAAACACCTGTAGAAAGAGCTAGCGTTTTATTGAAAATTTTAAGTGACAGGATATGGACAGGCATTCTGATTTCTCTTTGTTGCCTATTCCTGGGAAGAAGCCTGGCTGTGGCCTTTGCTTCTAGACATTCATGAATATTCAATACTCACTGGATACCTACCATCACCAAGCCTGAGCCTGCTATAGACACCTGAAGGGAGGTACAGTGCCCACGAGTGGACATAGCTTCTCTGAAGTTAGCCAAACAGCCAAGACAGCAATCACTGGGTCCTTATGTGCCATGCAAATTCTACCTAAGCTCTCTTACGCCAAAATATCTGCTCAATTGACCGCAGATATAACATTGTTCATCCCATGCTCTTTCTTCTTTCCTCCAAGACTTCAGATCTTGTGGAGGTTCCTGAGGAAGCCAATGGGCCAGGAGGCGGGTATGACCTAAGGAAACGCAGCAACAGCGGTGAGTGAGGTAGTTGGCACAGCACAAATGTGATCACATGAGTCAGGGTCAGTGGGCAGGTCAAGTTGATTTCCAGTCCCCTTGCTTTCTCTGCTAGCTCTGGAATTTAATCAGGGCGAGTGTTCAATGTTCTGGAGAGAATGTGAGCATTGTTTCTGGTGGATTTCAGTGATTTGCTCTAATATGTTCCTGAGTTCTATATCCTGAGTTCTCATACTTTATGAGAGTATATTTACTCTTATGAGAGTATATATACATATATATATATAAACTGAGCTGTATTGGGGTTTAAGAGTTGCTTCCAGAACTTTTTGTGAATACGTCATTTTCTCCACTGAGCTAGATTAGATTAGATTAGCAAACCATACCACAGAGAAGCTAATTTGTGCTACACCTTAGGTACCTGAAACCAAGTGGTGGTGGGGCCCAGGAGAGAAGTGTGGGCCTCACATTTGGCTCCTTCCCCAGCAGAGACAACTAAGAAGCTCAAAAAACTGATATGTACAATCCAGCCAAACATTCTATATTAAAATTATTTAATCTAATAATTTAAGCCTTTGTTATAATAATTTCTAAAATATTTATTAAATGCTAACTTCATACTTCCACTTGCTGACATTAATAAAGAGCCACCTCGTAATCCAGAGCTTAAAGACATGTGACCAGATCCTTATGGATGCATTCTTGCTAGGCCTTTTGGACATCAATAACTACTCAACCTTCACTAGTTTATCAAAAAATATTTATGAAGCATTTACTATCATTAGCAAAAGTGTATTAGTCAAAGTCCCGCAGGACCTGAGTTGCATTGTTAACCTGAGCTGAATGCATTCTCATGGCAGAAGTTATCCCTCCAAACTCCACTCCAAGCCCTGCCTTTTCCAGCCTGGATGCAGAAATTCCTCATTCGATACCACATAGCAGTTTTGTCAACAGCTGTCTGATGAGGTATCACTTTTACTTCCTTTCACTCTGGGAATTCATTTATGGCTCTTCTTTAGTTAGGACTATGCCTGTGTGATTCCCACAAGGCACCATGTGCTCAGCTGCCCCAGGATTTTCCTTCCTAAATAAGTGCCAGTGTTCACCATGCCCCCCCTTGCCAGGCCCACACACATCTGCTAAAGCTCACCACTGGGGTAAGGATTCTTTGGCATCACATGAGGGAAACTGTACTTTTAGATAATGCAAACAACCACTGAGCACTTAGCAGTGCCATTAGAGAGACAAATTAGAGGGTATTGGCTTCGAGGGGAACTTCATAGCAGGTCAGCAGCACAGCAGGGCCATCCCAGCCCAACTGTCTGGCACTGCAAGACCAGCAACTGAATTTAAACAGCAACCCTAAAGTTTCTCAATATCTGACTCACCAGAGACTTGCATGATAATGCTTTAAGTGTGATCAGCTGCTCAGTCCTGAGTCTGACCTCTGCTTTCCCCTTTCCCCTGACACTCTTCTCATCAACATCACTGCTGGCCTTCTCCTCACTAACTGCGCTGGAAACATTTGGTCCTTGGCCCATTTTTGCTCTGGAAGCAGAGTGCTAGACTTCACTTAATGCTCATGTGATCCCAAAGCAGTGACCTAGCCTCTCTCTGCTTCAATCACCTCATCTCTAAAATGAAGATAATAACACCAAATCCATAGGGTTCTTATGATCTTTGGATGAGATAATGAATGTAAATACTATCTATACATTGATGATTCAAACTTCATCTTCAGTATTAGGCTTCCTTGCTGCCTCCAGATGCCTATCACCTATTGGACATTGCCATCTGAATGCAGAATAGTCATCTTAAAGTTAACCTACCCAAACTTTACTCTTGATCCCCTCACCCAGCCACACATTCAGACTGGCTCTTCCCACAATTGTCTCTGCTCAGTAAATAGGAACTTCATTCAACCAGTTGATTAGGCCAAAGTCTTTGACATCAGCCCTGACTCCCTCTTCCTCTCACACCTCAGATGTAATCCATCAGCAAACTCTATCTGCTGCTTCTCAAAATTATGCCCAGCATGTGCTCACTGCTTAACTCTCTGCCTCAGCCATCCTGGCCTGGCTCTGTCTATGCTGTTGCTCACCAATTCCTTGAGGAGTTAGAACACAATTTACACTGAGGGTTTCTTCTCTCAAAAGGTGGTCTTAGTAGGATTTTAAAATAGGAAGGGCTATATTTAGCAATCATTGATATGTAGCATCACTGCTATTAACAAAGCCATCATACAGTCGTAAAGTGTCAGAGATGCAGGTAGAGCCTCACTACCCTAAATGTGGCTCATGGACAACTCACGTGAGCATCACTTGAAAGCCTGTTTGAAATAGCAAGTTTCAGGCCATTCCACACCTGCTGAATCAGGATCTGCATATGAATCTGTGGTTCATAGGCTCACTAAAGTTTAAGAAGTAGGACTAGAGGTCACTTAGTCCAATTCCCTCCCCTTCAATACACACACATGCACACAATACCCCCCGTATAGATAAGGAAACTAAGTCACAGAGTAGTACACACAAAGACATCAAGTTGACAATTTTCCATCTCTTCTGTGTTAAGGGGCATTTTCACAGCCTTTCTCAAAGAGATCTGGTGAAAGAACTTAGCAAGCAATAAACTCCCAAAAAGTGTTGGAGATGTATTAACAACTCTTTTGATCAGCAATAACTTTCTCTACAATGCACCCTGAGAAGCTAGGTGGACTAATTATGCAGCCATTTGCTTCAAAACACTTTCCCTTGATTGGCTTTAATGTCCTGTCCATGCAATTTGAGAAACAACATGGAGAAAACACCCTACATATGTGGTCCAAGTTCCCACAGATCTTCTCACTCATGCAAGGAGGGTGTTGCTGTTCAGAAGCAGTGTCTAGGATTACAGTCACAACCAGTTCTGCATTACATGTTCATTTATGTCTTAAAAAATGCAGTGCATACAGGTGTCATTTCTTCCAGCCAGCTATTATGTCAAATTCCTTGAGGAATATCTCCAAAGCCACCTTGGAAGGAAGTACAATTCATACTAATTTCTTTACTGCTAAGAGTACAGTCTCTCCTTTCTCTCTTATAAATGATACTTGGCAGGTCTGAGTATTTATGGTTGTTGTTTTGAACACTATTCCTGGATGCATCATAAATATACATGGAGGAAATTGTTGGTCTTCACCTTTGGCTTAACTGCTAGAAGCTTCACTCATAACAAAGTAACAAGCAAAGAGAGAAGTAAAATCTCGCCTGAAGTAAAATCTGGCCTGCCTATTTCAGCTCCAAATGCCAAATAATAATGTTATTGGCTGCCTTCAGTAATTGCATTTCAGAATGACTCTGTGTGATCATAATTTTCCTGGAAGAGAGACAGAAGAGGACATAAGCAATACAAATTCCTAGAATTTTCTTCAAAAAGGGCTGGGTTAATCACAGCCACTTAAGGATATTACAAAATCGAATATTACCTCACTTTGCACTAAAGCAAAGAAATTTTATTCTAAAAAAAAAAGGCAAGCTCAGATCTGGAAAATATATCCTAGCCTTTAGCATGTACTAATTCAATATCTCAAATTTTAAGGTGTCAAAAAGAGCAGATATTTTCCTGGTTAAGTTGGCAGATGCCCCTGGTTTTGGTACCACTCCAGTGGATAATTTCTACATTACAGATGCAAATATTTGTGGTATGTTTCTGCAACACATGCTTTGTATCAAGTTCAGGTAAAGATCTTTTTAAAGTTGAACAGAAGATTCCCTTTCCAGCATTGTGGAGAACTGGACATTCAGAGGAATTTTTCCCAGTTTAGCACTCCTAAAACTGTTAAGAGAAAGAATTGTTCTAAAAAAAATTCTAGTTAATGCATGGCTGAGCTGGCAGCAAAATAAGGCAATTCCTTAGAGTCTAGGAATGGCAATAAAACATGAATTCAGAGATACAAGCAGGTAAAGGATTTACTATGCACATCCCTAGAGCCTTAGCTTGGGAAATAATAGGCCCCATTTATGAACAATAGACAATAAAATGGGGAGTGGCCAGGGTATTAGGTTGGATGAAAGACCCTTTTGAAACATATTAATACCCCAAAAGATACCCTTAGGATCACTGGACAAACAGGATTCCCTGCAGAGGAATATGCTATACCAGCCTTAACTCAGGTGGAAAAGAATGGAAACAAAAAAGTGGAGAGGAAAGGAAAGAAAGAAAGAAAGACAGGCAGAGAAAAGGAAGGGAGGGAGAGAAGAAAGGAAAGAAAGGAGGAAAGAAAGAAACAGTCTTCTTACTTGGATTTTAGGGCCTGAATTCATACTACCTGTATGGGCAAATAATATAATAATATGAAATTTTAGTTTAATATAGTTTAAAGTGGCCCAGGTACAGTAAGATCACCAGGCATTTGGCAGAAACAAATATAAACCCTCTCTAGAGGAAGAAAATTTTAAACCAGACCTCAAAAACTTCTCAGAAATGAACACTCAAAGAACACAAGCTAACAATCAAAATTCACCAAACACATGAGAAAATGAGCCGTGATGAGTAAGTATTAGCAGAAACAACCAACTTTATGGTCAGATTTTCAAGACTGTACATGTAAGAATTATCAAATTAAGAAATATATAACTATATAATTGTATACATTTAAAATGTTAAAAATGGACCATAAAACATAACAAAGGAAAAAGAGACTATCAGAAGTAAACAGGCAAGCTTGAGGAAAGTCAAATAGAACTTCGAGAATTTTTTTTAAGTAGAAATTTGATTGATGGGTTTAACAACATATTAGGCATAAAGAGAGAATTAGTTCCCTAAAATATAGAACCAAAGAAATGTTAGGGTATAGTTAGGAAGCCAAAGCAGTAGAATCTGTGAGATTAAAAGTGACATGAAAGATGAATAAGTCCAACATGCATCTAAGTGACAATTTAGAAGTACATAAAGAGAGAATGGGGCCCCAGGCACAGTGGCTCACGCCTGTAATCTCACCACTTTGGGAGGCCGAGATAGGAGAATTGCTTGAGCCCGGGAGTTTGAGACCAGCTTGGGAAACATTGTGAAACTCCATCTTTACAAAAAATACAAAATTAGCCAGGCGTGGTGGTGCCTGTCTGTAATCCCAGCTAGCTGGGAGGCTGAGGTAGGAGAATTGCTTGAACCTGGGAGTTTGAGGCTGCAGTGAGCCATGATTATGCCACTGTACTCCAGCCCGGGAGAGACAGCACCAGACCCTGTCTCAAAAAGAGAGAGAGAGAAAGAGAATGAGAGAGAGACAATATGTAAGAACATACTTGTGGAGAATTTTCCAGAATTGATTAAAGACACCATTACTCAAATTTAGAAATCTATACCTAGACGTAGGTTGCTGAAACTGCAGAATTTCAAAGATAAAAGAAAACATAAAATGCAGTATGAAAGACTGATTACCTACAAAGAAATGAAAATTAGACTGTTACTTCTTACAAATTACAGTATAAGTGAAATAACAGTAGAATGCTATCTTCAGTTTGCTGAAAGAAAAGTGATTCTTAACCTAGAATTGTAAATGAAGCAAAACTATCTTTCAATAATATATTTTTCAGACAAAAATTGTATTTACAGTTCAATTAAGAAAGACCTATATTCAAAACATTTTAAAAAGATGTACTTCAAAGAGGAAAATATGACCTCAATGGAAAGACGGAAATGTAAGAAGAAATAAAGAGCAAAGAAAGTGGTAAACATGTGGTTAAATCTAAGTAAACACTGGATACATTTTTTAAAATAATGTTTTTAAAAAGTTGTTAATAAAACATTAGCTGAAATACTGACTTTATGTGGGAAATGGGCATTCAGAGATTATGTATTGCTTGGGAGGAGATTAAATATACTATTTCACTTTCTATTTTGTTAAAACATATCTCATAAAATTTCTAAGATGACTGCTAAAGGAATAAAAATAGACTCAACTTTCCAAACCAGAAAGGGAACCAAACTGAAAGATGAGAAGGAGAAAAAAATCAAACAATTCAAAAGAAAGAAGGGATGGAAAGTGGCAAAATAGAAGAAAAAGCATAGAAAATTTGGGACAAATACAAAATAAAATGTTAGGAAGGAATCCCAATTTATCAGTAATCAAAATAAATGTAAACTGATTTAAGCACTCTAGATAAAAGAAAGATTTTCAGACTAGATTTTTTAAATGACCTATATACTATTTATAAATATCTAAAACATAAGGATGTAGAAAATTAAAAAAACAAAAGTTTTTTTTTAACTTTCTGCAGGGGGAAGAAAGAAAAACATAGGCAGAATAAATAACTTTTCAGACATAGAAACCAAGGGGCAACCACAGGCAAATATTAAGCAAAAAAAATTATATAGCTGTATTAATGTGTGAAAAATTGACTTTAAGACCAAGAAAGCATTACTAGAATTTAAAAGTGTTATTTACATGGTCATGTTCACTTCATCTGAAGATATAAATTCTAAACTTGCATATACCTGATACATAGCCTGAAAAATGATAGAAACTCAAGGAGAAATTGACAAAATTATTCCAAATTCTTGAGTGATTTTAAGATGCCTCTCAGTTATTGGCAAACCAGATAGACAAAAATATTCTGTACAGATATAGAGGATTTGATGACACATTTGACAATCCTAATCTAATTTACCTAAAAAGGACACTCCATGTAACAAGTAGAAGATGCACATTCCTTTTAAGAACACATGTGGTACATATACACCATGGAATACTATGCAGCCATAAAAATGAATGAGATCATGTCCTTTGCAGGAACATGGATGGAGCTAGAAGCCATTATCCTAAACAAACCAATGCAGAAACAGAAAACCAAACACCGCATGTTCTCACTTATAAGTAGGAGCTGAACAATGAGAACACATGGACCCAGGGAGGGGAACAACACACACTGGGGCCCGTCAGGCAAAGGAGGTAGGGGAGGGAGAGTATTAGGAAAAATAGCTAATGCATGCTGGGCTTAATGCCTAGATGATGGGTTGATAGATACAGCAAACCACCATGGCACAAGTTTACATGTGTAACAAACCTGCACATGTACCCCAGAATTAAAATTAAAATTAATTTTAAAAAGAACACATGGAATTATTTAAAATACTGATCACCCACTAGGTCATAAAGCCAATTTCATGAATTTCAAATAATTATTATTATATAGAATACATCTTTCTGACCACAGTGCAAATTAGATAGAAATCAATAGTCAAAAGATAACTAGGAAAACCAATAACTTGTAAAATAAAAACACTTCTAAAATTTTTATAGCTTGGCTGGGCATGGTGGCTCACACCTATAATCCCAGCACTTTGGGAGGCCAAGGTTGGAGGACCATTTGATGCCAGGAGTTCCAGCCCAGCCTAGGCAACTTAGGGAGACTCTGTCTCTACACAGAATTTAAGAAAATTAGCCGGGCAGGGTGGCGTATGTCTATAGTCCAGCTACTGTGGAAGCTTAGGGGGAAGGATCACTTGAGCCTGGAAGGTCGAGGCTGCAGTGAGCTATAATTGTGCCACTGCTCTCCAGCCTGGGCGACAGAACAAGACCTTGTCTCAAAAACAAAGAAAAAACAAAATCATATGTTAAAGGGATTCATAATAAAGACTGGAATATATTTAAAGCTAAATAAGAATGAAAACATATCAAAACAACACGTATCCAAAGTGCTAAAGTTGGGATTTGAGTATTTAGCTTTAAAATGAGTGTTAAAAAAATAAGAAAGTCTGAAAAGTAATATCTAAACACTATACTTAAGGAAAATAAAATAGAATAAACTCAGAAAAGCAGAAGGCAATAATAAAGACAAGAGCAGAAATTATTAAATTACAAAGATAGATCAATAAATCTTGAGTGTTTTTTAAACAAAATTACAATCTCTAATGATTTTTTAAGATAAAAGAGATGAAACAAAAATAAATACAAAAAAGAGAAACATAACAGAGATTGAAAAGAAAACCAAAGAATTTCATAACCAACTTCATGCCAATGTACTTTAAAACATTTTTAAATAGGCAGATATAAAGATAGATATCAACGATTAAAGCCTGACTCAAGAAGAAATAGAAATAGGAAACATGAATTTTCTTATAATATTTATAGAAGCTGAATCAATATTTTAAATTTTGCACAATGACAATACTAGGCCTGAAAAACTTTATAAGTAAATTCTACGAAACATTTAAGGAAGAGAAAATTTTCAGATTACATAAGCTCTTTCAGAGAAACAAGAAGTAGCAAGGAGGAAGGACAGCAGCATTCTCCAACTCAGTTTATGAGGCTAGGAGTATACTGACTTGAAACCCAAACAAGGATATCATGAAAAAGGAAAATCACTGGCCAGTCTTTCTCTTGAATACAGATGCAAAAATCTCAAGCAAAATCTCAGTAAGAACCCATAAAGTATTTTTAAAAGACATTGTGTAATTACCCAGTTGAACTTATTCCAGGGATGCAAATTTGGGTTCACATCAGATAATCCAGTAATGTAACTCGCTGCATTACTAGGTTAAAAAAATAATAATCTAACTAAAAAACACAGTGATCTTGGGCCTCACAGGTCTGCAAGGTAAAAAACAAAAGACAGCATATAGGATAGGAAAAGAAGAAAGTTCTTTGGGGATGTGGTAAGAACTAAAGGTTCACTTTGCTTCTGTAACATTAGAAACTATGCCTACATAATAGACATATTCTTTGAATTCTTGTTATGGGTGAAATAAACGACCAAGTTATTTTTCATGAAATAATTTAAAGCACCAAAAATAAAAGGTGTATGATATGTTTTCAGTAGTTACCTTTCTTTTCTCCGCTTCCATTAACTCAAAGTCTTATAAATGGTTGGAATAGGTTTAAAAATTATTTTTGCAACCTTCCATTTCTTCTTGCAACCATACATGAAAACATATATAGGGTCACTTCAAATATTTTTCAGCAAAGTTTACAAAGATGATACACATTTTGAGCCAGATGGCCAGAGGGAGATTCAATACAAAAATTAAAACAGTGTGAAATTACAAAATTGTAAAATCAATCCACACTGAACATTGTATATGCACTTTATGTAGACGCCCTTTTAGGCCAAATCAAGAATTTTCTAGGAAGATTCTCTTTACATTTCCATTCAAATATTTAATATTCTTTCAGAGGTGTCCAGTTTTATACTTAGGGAATCAAGTGTTTACAGCAGGATTTCAGACAGTCACACATTACCAGAAAAAGATTTTGCTAATCTCTACTCTTTTTAGACTGGTAAACATCAAGTTGAGTGGCCAAATATTGAGGCAGACAAGATTCATAGAACCGGGCCTTCGTTTTCTGGTTACTTACAAACCAGAGCTCCACCAATGACTGCATATTGGCTTCCTAGGGATAATGGAATTGCAACCATAAACTCTGGAACTATAAGCCAAGAAGAATAGATATTTGATAAGCATCAGTACATTTACAGAGGCTCTTGTTCTGAAGCACGTTTTCTATATCACTGTTGTTGAGGCTATTTTAAGAACAGTAAATACTGTCAGTGCACTAATGAAATAGGTTATAGAGCTTTCTGTGGTGATCCCCTCCCTCTACTGACATTTCTTTGATAATCTGAAGGGAAGTCAAAGAGAAGAATAAAGCAGCAATGTATAATCTAAAAATTTCAAGTCATCAAAATGGTAGAGTAATTTAAAGAACAAAGCTTTATTATATAAACTTGGAAATATTTACCACATTTTTGTTTAAGGAAAATACATATGATGAGAATGATAAAGCTATGACATAAGTTATGGATGCAGGTTAGGCTGACCAATCTAGATAAGGCAGAAGTCCCATTATCCATCAGGAACCTCCCACAGCTGGGTATGTGGACAATGAAAACTCTTGCTCATTTTGTTTATTGTTTTTTGTTTTTTTGTTTTTGTTTTTGTTTTTTAGATGGAGTCTCACTCTATCACCCAGGCTGGAGTGCAGTTGTGTGATCTTGCCTCACTGCAACCTCCACCTTGCACCAGGCTTAAGCGATTCTCCTGCCTCAGCCTCCCAAGTAGCTGGGATTACAGGCACATGCCACCATGCTCAGCTAATTTTTGTATTTTAGTAGAGATGGGGTTTCACCAAGTTGGCCAAGCTGGTCTTGAACTCCTGACCTCAAGTGATCTACCCGCCTCAGCCTCCCAAACTGCTGGGACTATAGGTGTGAGCCACCGTGCCCAGCCTTCCTGCCCATTTTGTGAAGGCTTGTCCACTATCAAAGGCTACAGAGTGGATACTTAAATACAAAAGGAAGAAAATTATACTTCCCAAGAATAAACTAAAAGAAAAACCAAATAGTAGCCCCAATGCATTGACAATAAGAAATCAAGGAAATATTTTGAAGTTTAAAACTAAAGCTTTAATCTTCAAAATATAATGTAGATATCTTCAAGAAACTACAATCAAGATACTGAATATAGATTAAAGAATCATATTTAGAAGAGGCAGCTCAAATACAACTAAATTGGACTATATCTCAACCACCACCCCATTAACAAGCGGTTTGATGCATTCAACAAGGACAAATGCTCCTGAGAGGTACACTACCAAATGAGATCAAATATGAACACACTACTGCCAATCATTACAAGAGGCAAGTGCTAGTCAGGCATGTACAAAAGTTGTGGGAGCACAGAGAAGGTGGTGCAGAATGCTGCATGGGGAGGCAGGAGAAGAGACATGTGGAAGACCACCTGAACGCTGGGTCACAGAGGGTGAGGAAAAGGCAATAAGTAGTAAAGTAGAAGCTATGGTACTTAGAATAAATAAAGCCATCTTTCAGGAATATTTGTTTAAATGGTAACTAGATTCATAGAGCACCTGCTTTCTCTTGTCTCCTTCAGTGTTTACATATCCAGAAAATGGCACTGATGATTTCAGAGATCCAGCGAAGAACATAAACCACCAGGTATTTATGGATGTCACAGAAGACAAGTCAGACAGGAGTCCTTAGATAGACCTGCAGGTCACCATCCAAGTGGGTCATGAAATCAATTTAGTGAGTCCAGACCAGCATCTTTAGAGAATAGAATAATATAGCACAACGTACCATAGCATGGAATAAACAGAACTAGCACAGTGCATAAAAGGTAAAAAGAGAAAGCATTGCACTGTGCACCTTTTGTTTCTGTTATATAATGTGTAGATTATAGAATTATATAATATATTATCACTGTATTTTATAGCATATATGTCATATTTTATGTTCATTTACATATGTAAAATTTAGACAAACTAGAATAATATTATATAATGTACCTGAGCTTTGAAGAGCAGAGTGAATTATAGATAAAAAGATATATATAGTTGTGTACAGCTTTTGTGTATGTTTTCTATAAATTTATAGCATGTATTTATATTAGTATATAGTTAGATATATGATGCAACTATATATGAGATAATATATAATTTTAACTTGTTTATTATAAAGCATAAATGTTTTTATAGCATTAACATTTATTTGGTTAGTAATAATAGCTAATATTTATATGATGCTTACAAGAGTCTTTTATCATCTGTAAATTGGGGACAAAAACAGAATCTACCTAACGGAGTTGTTGTTAAGTTCAAGTGTGCTAATGCATGTAACATAATGCCTAGCACACAACAAACTATCAAAACAGCAGCTTGTATTGTCATTATTGCAAGGTTTCATTGCCAATAGATGGTGGTACCCTGATGTAAACTAAATCAGTCTCATGCCAAAACCTATGCTTTTTTCTCAACATAAATTAACTAATTGCCAGATGAATATACCTGGTTCCCTTTGATATACTAGATACCAACTTTTCGGCTAACTGATAAAACAGTTAATTTTAGGAAGTGAGAGTTATACACTACTATTCATGTGTCCCTCTTTCTTTAGAAAGAATATTCCCATTTCTGAAGTCTAACTTGTACCATTTTTCATGAACAACTATATTATCAAAGAAAATTTATTTGAAGAAAATTGCAATATTTCTGACAAAGAGTTCCAAATAATTGTTTTCAAATTGTTTATAGTGAAACCAACCTCGGTTAAGAAATTAAAAATAAATGCAAAGTTGAAAGAAAATCTTTAATAATGGTTAGATAACACTTACGATCCATACACTGAAATTACATTGCAATGACTTCTCCATTTCCTGTTTTCTTTCTTTCCTCTCTCAATTTATTTCACCTTTCTTTTCTCATTTTTCTTTTATTTTCTCTTTCAGGGATCTCTTTCCAAAGACCCATTACAGATGAACACCTATGTTGCCTTGTACAAATTTGTACCACAGGAGAATGAAGATTTGGAAATGAGGTAAAAACCTTCTGTAAAGAAAAAAAAGAGTAAAATTTTAAAGTCAGTATTTCTCCATGTGAAAAAGTAAGTCCATCTGTGCCCCTCCTAATGCTTTATAGCTGTGATTCTCAAACTTTAGCATGTATCTAATGACCTGCAAGGCTGGTTAACACACAGGCCCTGTCCCCAGAGTTTTTGATTCATCAGATCTGAGGCAGGGCCTAAGAAGTTGCATTCCTAAGGAGTTCCCAGGTGGCACTGACAATGCTGTCCAAGGAACACACTTTGGGAAGCACCACTTTAGTACATGCTCAACAGAACTGCTAATGGGAGTTTTCATGAAGGTTGAACGTTAAATGCACTTGGCATCTGGTGGGGCCTAATAGGGAATCAAAATATGTATTTAATCAAATATCAGATAGTTGCTGATGTGTGGTGTTATTTCTGAGGCCTCTGTTCTGTACCATTGGTCTATATGTTTTTGTACCAGTACCATGCTGTTTTGGTTACTGTAACCTTGTAGCATAGTTTGAAGTCAGGTAGTGTGATGCCTCCAGCTTTGTGCTTTTGGCTTAGGATTGTCTTGGCTATGCGGGCTTTTTTTGGTTCCATATGAACTTTAAAGTAGCTTTTTCTAATTCTGTGAAGAAAGTCAGTGGTAGCTTGATGGGGATAGCATTGAATCTATAAATTACTTTGGGCAGTATGGCCATTTTCAGGATAATAATTCTTCCTATCCATGAGCATGGAATGTTCTTCCATTTGTTTGTGTCCTCTCCTGTTTCCTTGAGCATTGGTTTGTAGTTCTCCTTGAAGAGGTCCTTCACATCCCTTGTAAGCTGGATTCCTAGGTATTTTATTCTCTTTGTAACAATTGTGAATGGGAGTTTATTCATGATTTGGCTCTCTGTTTATTATTGGTGTATAGGAATGCTTGTGATTTTTGCACATTGATTTTGAATCCTGAGACTTTGCTGAAGTTGCCTATCAGCTTAAGGAGATTTTGGGCTGAGATGATGGGGTTTTCTAAATATACAATCATGTCCTCTGCAAACAGAGACAATTTGACTTCCTCTCTTTCTATTTGAATATGCTTTATTTCTTTCTGTTGCCTGATTGCCCTGGCCAGAACTTCCAATGCTATGTTGAATAGGAGTGGTGAGAGAGGGCATCCTTGTCTTGTGCTGGTTTTGAAAGAGAATGCTTCCAGTTTTTGCCCATTCAGTATGATATTGGGTGTGGGTTTGTCATAAATAGCTCTTATTATTTTGTCCTTCCATCAATACTTAGTTTATGAGAGTTTTTAGCATGAAGGGGTGTTGAATTTTATCGAAGGCTTTTTCTGCATCTATTGAGACAATCATGTGGTTTTTGTTATTGGTTCTGTTTATGTGATGGATTATGTTTATTGATTTGTGTATATTGAAACAGCCTTGCATCCCCAGATGAAGCTGACTTGATCGAGGTCGATAAGCTTTTTGTCGTGCTGCTGGATTCGGTTTGCCAGTATTTTATGAGGATTTTCACATCGATGTTCATCAGGGATATTGGCCTGAAATTTTCTTTTTTGTTGCATCTCTGCCAGGTTTTGGAATCAGGATGATGCTGACCTCATAAAATGAGTTAGGGAGGAGTCCCTCTTTTTCTATTGTTTGGAATAGTTTCAGAAGGAATAGTACCAGCTACTCTTTGTACCTCTGGTAGAATTCGGCTGTGATTCCATCTGGTCCTGGGCTTTTTTTGGTTGATAGCCCATTAATTATTACCTCAATTTCAGAACTTGTTATTGGTCTATTCAGGGGTTCGACTTCTTTCTGATTTAGTCTTGGGAGGGTGTATGTGTCCAGGAATTTATCCATTTCTTCTAGGTTTTCTACTTTATTGGCGTAGAGGTGTGTATAGTATTCTCTGATGGTAGCTTGTATTTCTGTGGGGTCAGCAGTGATATCCCCTTTCTCATATTTTATTGTGTCTATTTGATTCTTCTTTCTTTTCTTCTTTGTTAAGTCTGGCTAGCAGTCTATCTATTTTGTTAATCTTTTCAAAAAACCAGCTCCTGGATTCATTGATGTTTTGAAGGGTTTTTCGTGTCTCTATCTCCTTCAGTTCTGCTCTGATCTTAGTTATTTCTTGTCTTCTGCTAGCTTTCAAATTTGTTTGCTCTTGCTTCTCTAGTTCTTTTAATTGTGATGTTAGGGTATCAATTTTAGATCTTTCTTGCTTTCTCCTGTGGGCATTTAGTGCTATATATTTCTCTCCAAACACTGCTTTAACTGTGTCACAGAGATTCTGGTACATTGTGTCTTTGTTCTCATTGCTGTCAAGTAACTTATTTATTTCTGCCTTAATGTCATTATTTAGCTGGTAGTCATTCAGGAGCAGGTTGTTCAGTTTCCATGTAGTTGTGTGGTTTTGAGTGAGTTTCTTAATCCTGTGCTCTAATTTGATTGCACTGTGGTCTGAGAGACTGTTATGATTTCCTTCCGTTCTTTTGCATTTGCTGAGGTGTGTTTTACTTCCATTTGTGGGTCAATATTAGAATAAGAGCGATGTGGTGCTGAGAAGAATGTGTATTCTGTTGATTGGGGGTTGAGAGTTCTGTAGATGTCTATTAGGTCTGCTTGGTCCAGAGCTGAGTTCAAGTCCTGAAGATCCTTGTTAATTTTCTGTCTCATTGATCTGTCTAATATTTACAGTGGTGTGTTAAAGTCTCCCACTATTATTGTATGGGAGTCTAAGTCTCTCTGTAGGTCTCTAAGAACTTGCTTTATGAATCTGGGTGCTTTACATATTGGGTGCATATATATTTAGGGTAGCTCTTCTGGTGGCATTGACCCCTTTACCATTATGTAATGGTCTTCCTTGTCTTTTTTGATCTTTGTTGGTTTAAGGTCTGTTTTATCAGAGACTATGATTGCAACTGCTGCTTTTTTTTCTTTCCATTTGCTTGGTAAATATTCCTGCATCCCTTTATTTTGAGCCTATGTGTGTCTTTGCACATGAGATGGGTCTCCTGAACAAAGCACACCGATGGGTCTTGACTCTTTATCCAATTTGCCAGTCTGCAACTTTTAATTGGGGCACTTAGCCCATTTTCATTTAAGGTTAATATTATTATGTGTGAATTTGATCCTGTCATTATGATGCTAGCTGGTTATTTTGCTTGTTAGTTGATGCAGTTTCTTCATGGTGTCAATGGCCTTTACAATTTGGTATGTTTCTGCAGTGGCTAGTACCAGTTGTTCCTTTCCATATTTAGTGCTTCCTTCAGGAGCTCTTACAAGGCAGGCCTGGTGGTGACAGAATCTCTCAGCATTTGCTTGTCAGTAAAGGATTTTATTTCTCCTTCACTTATGAAGTTTAGTTTGGCTGGATATAAAATTCTGGGTTGAAAATTCTTTTCTTTAAGAATGTTGAATATTGGCCTATACTCTCTTCTGGCTTGTAGGGTTTCTGTTAGTCTGATGTGCTTCCCTTTGTGGGTAATCCAACCTTTCTCTCTGGCTGCGCTTAACATTTTTTCCTTCATTTCAACCTTGGTGAATCTGACAATTATGTGTCTTGGGGTTGCTCTTCTTGAGGAGTATCTTTGTGGTGGTCTCCATATTTCCTGAATTTGAATGTTGGCTTGTCTTGTTAGTTTGGGGAAGTTCTCCTGGATAATATCCTGAAGAGTGTTTTCCAACTTTGTTCCATTCTCCCCATCACTTTCAGGTACACCAATCAAATGTAGGTTTGGTCTTTTCACATAGTCCCATATTTCTTGGAGGCTTTGTTTATTCCTTTTCATTCTTTTTTCTCTAATCTTGTCTTCACACTTTATTTCATTAAGTTGATCTTCAATCTCTGATATTCTTTCTTCTGCTTGACTGAAAAAAAAAAGCAATGGAGAAAGGATTCTCTATTTAATAAATTGTGTTGGGAAAACTGGCTAGCCATATGCAGAACACTGAAACTGGACCCCTGCCTTACACCTTATACAAAAATTAACTCAAGATGGATTAAACAGTTAAACGTAAGACCTAAAACCATAAAAACCCTAGAAGAAAACCTAGGCAATACCATTCAGGACATAGGCATGGGCAAAGTCTTCATGACTAAAACACCAAAAGCAATGGCAACAAATGTCAAAATTGACCATTGGGATCTAATGAAACTAAAGAGTTTGTGCACAGCAAAAGAAACTATCATCAGAGTGAATAGGCAACCTACAGAATGGGAGAAAATTTTTGCAATCTATCCATCTGACAAAGGGCTAATATGCAGAATCTACAAGGAACTTAAACAAATTTACAAGAAAAAAACAACCCCATCAAAAAGTGGGCAAAGGATATGAATGGACACTTCTCAAAAGAAGACATTTATGCAGCCAACAAACATGTGGAAAAAAGATCCTCATCACTGGTCATTAGAAAAAAGCAAATCAAAACTACAATGAGATACCATCTCATGCCAGTTAGAATGGTGATCATTAAAAAGTCAGGAAACAACAGATGCTGGAGAGGATGTGGAGAAATAGGAATGCTTTTACACTGTTTATGGGGCTGTAAATTAGTTCAACCATTGTGGAAAACAGTGTGGTGATTCCTCAAGGATCTAGAACCAGAACTACTACCTTTTGACCCAGCAATCCCATTACTGGGTATATACCCAAAGGATTGTAAATCATTCTACTATAAAGACACATGTACACGTATGTTTATTGTGGCAGTCTTCACAATAGCAAAGACTTGGAACCAACCCAAATGCCCATCAATGATAGATTGGATAAAGAAAATGTTGCACATATACACCATGGAATACTATGCAGCCATAAAAAAGGATGAGTTCATGCCCTTTGCAGGGACATGGATGAAACTAGAAACCATCATTCTCAGCAAAGTAACACAAGAACAGAAAACCAAACGCCGCATGTTCTCACTCATAAGTGGGAGATGAACAATGAGAACACATGGACACAGGGAGGGTAACATCATACACTGGGGCCTGTTGGGGGTTGGGGGGCTAAGGGAGGTATAGCATTAGGAGAAATACCTAATGTAGATGACGGGTTGATGGATGCAGCAAACCACCATGGCACATGTATATCTATGTAACAAACCTGCACGTTCTGCACATGTATCCCAGAACTTAAAGTATAATTAAAATATATTTATATATATATATATTTAATCTCCAAATTAACATTGATAGAAAAATCAAACTAAAACTATCAGAGTCAACCAGGAACTATCCACTTGGTGGTAACTGAAATACTAGATAGAATAGGTGAGCCTTGTGACCTTCTCAAAATCTAAACCATTCTCTTACCACAGCTTGAGGTTCCTCGTGTTTCAGGGGTTGTTAAGCTAGAGTCAATTCTGGGTTCACATCCTACTTGTTGTGTGACCTTAAGCAATTTATAAACATCTCATTTCTCTGATTTATTTATTTATAAAAGAATAATAATGATCTCTTCCCTTTAAAGTATTTGGTGAGACTACAATGATAGAAAAGAAATTAAACACATTGGTGCCTATAATCATAAACACTCAGCAACGAGTACTTATCACAGTTTTTATAATGTGGTGTTCACTGGCCTTTCTCAAGGAAAAGACTTCTGCTTCCATGCATTCATGACCCCAAAATATGAGTAATCTCATGATAGGGGTCTCTGTGTTTTCCCATCCTAGAGCAGGATAGAAAAGGCTACTTTTCCAGTCAAATGGTCCCCTGGAGTTTCATTCTTTCCTCTTCTAAAAAAAATGTGGAGATAAATTAGCACTCAAAACTATTTAATTGCCAGAGCATTGGGAAAATAGACCACATCTGGAGGTAGACGCCACTTGTCTGAATGCTGTGCCAGCCAAATTATCAGTCACCAGTCACTCTCTTCACATGGCTTCTGGAAAGCCTGCCTCTCCACACTGGAGCAACCTGGGCTTTCCCAATTCTTCTGGTTTGTGTCATTTCCCACGCATGGTCCACCACCTCAGTGAAATTACCCTTCTCCTCTTTCACCTACCCAAACTCTTATAAATAGTGAGAGCCCCTGAAATGCTTCAGTTAGACCCTGTTTCCCAGGCTCCATATGCTATCAGGATCAGTTCCAGCAGCTCCACCACACCTCATGGTGGATATAATATCCAGCAAGACATCATAGCAGATTTATTTATCCTGCTGGAGTCTCACAACTCTCCCTGGCTCACACCCTGAGGTCAGCTTTGTTTCAGAATTGGGTTGAGATCTGCTGCCAGGTGATTCTTGGGTCTTTCCAGAGCAAAGTTTGGGGGCCTGAGTCCTGGCTCCTTAGATTTGTAGAGACAATTAAGGTCTTGTACATCTGAGTTTTCTCTATTGCTGAGTAAAATCGTCATGCTGAACTCACTGGCTGAAGTTGTAAATATTACCTGAACAGTCTAGCATAATCAGTGGGAGAGGAGGAGATGGGCTTTATCAAGTAAAGCCGTGTTCTGTTACAGACATGACAAGCCCTGTGAGCCAGAGCAGAGCCTGCCTAGAATTCCTCACTGGGATGAAGCCATGCCTTCAGCAGATGACCCACAATTAACTATCTGCTGATGAAGACAAGGGTGGCATATATTTACTTTGCAATAAGTACACCATATTGGGTCCTTTTGAGATTGTCATTTGGGTGTGTAACATTTAAGATTTAACAGCTTTCTATTATAGAGATCCTACAGCTTTATATTAGAAGATTATTCTGAAGTCATAAATTTTTTTAAAAAAGTAATTTCAGAAAAAAAAAAGAATGTTACTGGGATAATGAGGAATGATGTCTAGCTGCCTGGTGGTGGTCGTCACTCTGAGTGCTTATTTTAGTTGGTTGCAGGCCATTAGAAGTCAAGTTGTCTGGTCACGAATGAAACATTTACAGTCTGCTTTGAGGCAATCAGGACTATCCATTCCCAGGAGTGAAACGTCTGCATTGCATAGACTGCAAGATTGGAGTGATAAATCACACATACTTTTTTTTTTTTTTTTTTTTTTTTTGCCAAGAGATCGTAGGTTCCCATTTTAAAAGCTAGGCACTTGATTTAGAATGTGTAAGGCAATCCTTTGGGAATGCTTTGGCATTCAGCATAACTCTTTGAATGAACTGGAGCTTTGTGAATTATCTTTTTCTCCTCAGATCATAAGGTAGAAAAAAATTCCTTTTAACAAAATAGCATTCTTATCCACCCACCTTCTGATCCAGGGGAGTACACTGGGTATTGACCTCAGGAAAGAGAACAAGGGAGTGAGGGTACAGGAAATGTTAGGAGTGTGAGCTTGAAGACAAAGACGACCCAACTGGCAAAGACAGCAGTTGTCAATCAGAGCAGATGAATCATCACATCAGCAAATATTCATTATATATCTGCTCAATAATAAGAAAAGCTTCTACCAAAGGCCAATGCTCCAGACCTCTCCCCGAACCTCCAGATTCACTTACCCACCTGCCTACCCCAGCAATGTACAGAGCATGGCAGCTCTGCCCTCTCTTCCACAAACCTGCCCCTTAGGATGAAAGATGTCAACCTCTGCCCAGGCCTCAAGCCAGCCAGGGAGAGGACTCACTCTACTTTTGCCCAAAATGTATTTGATGCTCAATTCCTACTCTTCTCTTTGCCTAAAATCAACTGTATCTATCACCGCCTTCATATCTTACCTGGACTGTTGTAAAAGAGCTTTCCTGGTCTCTGTGTTTTCAGTCTTCCTCTCCCTTCCTATCCACTATGGGTGATAGTGCACTAAGGTAACAGTACAGTGTTCTGGGCTTCATCTCATCTTTGGAGTCACACAGAATGATTCACATCTCTTCTCTACTTTCTAACAATAAGGCTCACTAACTAACTTTCTGAATCTGTTTTCTCATCTTGAAAACAGGGATAGTAAGTCCTGCCCTTACCGTCCTTAGATCTAGCATCGATGTGATTATATAAGATAGCAATATCTGGTACATAGTAGGACCTTAATAATATTAATTCCAGTCAGTTCTTTTTTGTATTTCAAAAGTAGATGCTTCCTTTCCAGAATTAAGGTGGGAGAGAGGGAGCAAAAGAGGGGGAGGGGAGAAGAGAGAGAGAGAGAATATACGAGCATTCACTGAATGTTTAAGAATAAAAAGTGTGGGCATCAGTTGACCTGGGTTTAAGTCCTAGCCAAGCCACTGTCTAGCTGTGTGACCCCCATGAATCCTGAAAAAGTTACCCTAACCATCTAAGCCTCTGCTTCCTGACTTGTAAAAGGAGATAATCACTTTGCCTGCCCTAAGTCTGCTCGAAACACACATATTTGCTCAAAACTGTCCAATGTCCTCCCATTACCCTGGGGTAAAATCTAGAATATTTATGGGGACTCCAGGACGCACAGTCTCATCCATGGTGACCTCTCTGATCCATCTACACTGGCCTTCTTTTTTTTTTTTTTCACAAAAGGACCACACCACCCACTTGCCAAAGGATTTTTCTTCCTGCAGAGTCTGCTTCTCCCTCCATCCTCCTACCCACAACCATCAAACACACACATTCACACACACACAGGCACACTCTTCCAGTTGACTCTGATTCATGTACTAGATCTCAGGTCAAATTTCATTTCCTTGTTGCAGCCTTTCCTGTTACCCTACTTTGGATTACATTCTTCTGTTATATTCTTTCATGATGCCATAGTTCTCTCAAACACTTATCTCTACTTGTATTTATATATTTCTGGAATTATTTGGCTAGTCTCTATCTCTCCTGTAAACTCCATGAGAACAAGTCTGTAATTACTAACCCTCATATCCCTAGAGCATGAGCTCATTCTTGAAACATAGTAGATGCATAGTAGATGATAATTATTTGACAAATGAATGAGTATTGTGGAGATTAAACGAACTAATGCTATGCCTGGCATATACACTTAGTGGGCAAATCAAGTCTATGATAATATAATGGAAACTGTAGGCCGGGTGCGGTGGCTCACGCCTGTAATCCCAACACTTTGGGAGGCCAAGGCAGGCGTATTGCCTGAGGTCAGGAGTTGGAGACCAGTCTGGCCAACATGGTGACACCCCGTCTCTATTAAAAATACAAAAAAATTAGCCAGGCATGGCGGTGTGTGCCTGTAATCTCAGCTACTCGGGAGGCTGAGGCAGGGGAATTGCTTGAACCAGGGAGGTGGAGGTTGCAGTGAGCCAAGATCACGCCATTGCCCTCCAGCCTGGGTGACAGAGCAAGACTCTGTCTCCAAAAATAATAATAATAATAATAATAATAATAATAATATAATGGAAACTATAAATGAGGAAGCAAACCAAGCTGAGAGTGGTTAGTCAGGGGGCCTGTTTCCTGGAACAGATGGGCCTGAGCCTAGGATAAATGTTATTCATCAAGAAGAAATTGTAAAGGGGGAGGCCAAAAGTAGCCTGTGGTTCCATTCACAAATAACAACTGTTTTAAGACAACTTGGAAGAAGCCCTGCTAAGCCTTTACTGAAGTACTCACAGCTGAGAGGAAGGGTGGCCTCAGAGAGTATAAACCATAAACTGTTTGAGACAGGTCTCAGTCAATTTAGAGGTTTATTTTGCCAGGGTTGAGAATGTGCCTGGGAAAAAAGAGATGCAAGCTACAGTAGGATAAGCGGTCTGTGCTTTTTCCAAAAAGGGTTTTGAATACTTCAGTGTTTGAAGGGGAAAGGGCATCAGGAAGGTAAGGAGGAAAGAAAAAAAGTGGGGAGGGTAGATAGTGAGATACGTGATCACATTCTTGTGAGACTTTGATTAATGCTCACTGAATCCACATGTTACAAGTGAAAGGGGGTAGAGGAACAGTCAGTTATGCATTTGTCTGGTGTTCAGCAGTAAATCTGCATTTTACATAAGATATGAATAAACACAGAGTAGAGGAAGCAGTCAGATTTGTCTCAGGTAGGTGGAGGGATGCTTTCTAGTCTTGTCTTTGTCCTGTACCTGTGAAGAAAAGCTGTTAACTTATATTGTCAGGGTGAGATTCAACAGAACTCTGTTTTAGGGTAAAGAGTTTGGGGTGCACAAGGAATTTCCTTGTGAGCAATTTGAGGGAGCCCACCTGGGGAGATATGTGGCCTTCTATCTTTGCAACTATCCGTTTAGGAACAAAAAGGAAGGCAGTTGTTGTGTGACTCAGATCCCAAGCTTAACAGTTTTTCATTTTTCTCCTTTTTTTTTTTTTTTTTTTTTTTTTGAGACAGAGTTTCACTCATGTTGCCCTAGCCAGAGTGCAGTGGCGCAATCTTGGCTCACTGCAACCTCCACCTCCCAGGTTCAAGTGATTCTCCTGCCTCAGCCTCCCAAGTAGCTGGGATTACAGGCACCTGCCACCACGCCCCACTAATTTTTGCATTTTTAGTAGAAACGGGGTTTCATCATGTTGGCCAGGCTGGTCTCAAACTCCTGACCTCGTGATCCTCCCGTCTCGGCCTCCTAAAGTACTGGTATTACAGGCGTCAGCCACCGTGCCCGGCCCTCATTTTTTCCCTTTGACATAGTGAGCTTAGAGTCCTGAGATTTTATTTTCCTTTCACAAGAGGAAGAGCTGGTTGCTGCCCTCTTGTTCTTAGGTGAGTGAATACTTTTCTTAGAAGTGCCATGGACCCATCATTAGTCTCCAAATCCCATATAAAGGCAGAGACTTTATACAGTCTCCTTTGCTACAGTTCCAGTGCAAAATAAACTTCCTTTATTTTTTTTCACACTGCCATGAAAAATTAGAAATAAACTTCCTTTATAAATTAATTTGCTCTTTCCCACCTAAACCTCTGGAGGTAATGCAGACAATGATAATTCTCTATCTTTCCACCATCAAGGGCAGAGAGCAGGACAGCAAGCTGGCAAGACAGAAAAGAGAAATTTCTGGCAGTCAGATAGGCCTGGGTCTAGTTTCCAACTCTGACACTATCTGTGTCAATTTTAGCAAACTGTTTAATCTTTTAGAGCCTCAGTTTTCTCCTTCCTAGGAAGACTGGGTATTAAACAAGATAATATAAATAAAATGTGGAATTTCATGCCCAGTACAAAGTGAGGTCACAGTAGATTTTAGACACCTTCTCTTCATAATTACATCTTTTCACAATGT
Source organism: Pan troglodytes (assembly GCF_028858775.2). Taxonomy (NCBI): domain Eukaryota; kingdom Metazoa; phylum Chordata; class Mammalia; order Primates; family Hominidae; genus Pan; species Pan troglodytes. Next base: position 40,528,865 of record NC_086015.1, read on the forward strand.
ATTTTCTCTCCTAGTCTTCTGAACAACCTCATTAACACCACCCTAAGGATATAGAGTAGAGAAAACACAGTTAAAGACTCTCCCTTTGAGCAGACCCAATGAGACCTTGTCCAACTGGTCCAGCAAAAAGGGGCTGTGATATCCAATATTTATCTTGGGAGCAGGTTTTGCAGTTGCTGACATGATGAGCTATAATATGAAATTTTATCACTGATACCCAAGCTGTGATGCCATCATGCATGGGGTCTCGAACATTGCTGACAATTTGAGGCCTGATAACATTAAAGGGCTACCCAGGTTCTCCTATCAGGGTATAGCAGGGTGGTATAGTGGATAATCTCCTGAAATTAAGAGTCTTGGACAGGTTCCACCAATTACCCTTATTATCAAATTTTGAAGAGCCCTGAAAATTACACTTTATGGACTGCCAGTTTAATTCATGAACAAAGCTCTTAAATGCTGCTAAAAATACATGGCCAAGTGCAGTGGCTTATGCCTGTAATCCCAGCACTGTGGGAGGCCAACACAGGTGGATTGCTTGAGCCCAGGAGTTCAAAACCAGCCTGGGCAACATAGAAAGGCACCATCTCCACAAAAATAGAAATAAAAAATTAGCCAAGCATGGTGGTACATACCTGTAGCCCTAGCTCTTCAGGAAGCTGAAGCAGAAGGATCACTTGAGCCCAGGAGGTTGAGGCTGTAGTGAGCTATGAGCACACCACTACACTCCAGCCTGAATGACAGAGCTAGACCCTATCTATCTATCTATCTATCTAAATTAATTAATTAATGAAAATAGAATACAAACTGGAGAACCCTATTATAATCAGCACTGTTGTCATTATTATCATATACTGCTCTGTGAATTAACATAGACCATATGTCACATCATCCTTCTGGCCAAGTTGGGTGTGTACATGTGTGTGATACACTTATACATGTAAATAACCTCCCACACACACTCACAGTCACACACACACACATACATGCACATACACACACACTTATACACATTCAAGTACACATTCATTCACACACACGCAAGCACACACACATTGTTAGCCAAAGCTTGATAACCCACACTTAGTTTTGATGAAATTAAATCCTGCCTTCAACACTTACAACGTAACCAGTCACATTATCCTCACTGCTTTTGGGCTCAGCAGTCTGCAAAGCAGAGTCTTGGAGTTATCACTTATTATTCACACCAAGGCACCTTTTTTAAGCTGATAAAAACTTTTCAATCAACAATGACTTTCATGACTTTGCTGAGTTGATATTTTATGTAAATAATCAGCAGATATAAATGACTTCAAGTAAACATAAACTCCTAAAACATCTTAGGGACACTGAAACAAAGGATTGAGAGTAAATAAAAGATTTAAAGGTTTGAATGCATATTTTAGCAATCATACAATGCCTGTTCCAAAGAATTAATTTTGACTTCCCACATCTAAGTCATTTTCATTTTTATTAGCTCTCCTCAAACAGATTTATATGATAATGGCCATTTTTCATAAGGGTAGAAAAAAGAAGGGAAAAAAAAGACTATAAGCCAAGAGAGGAAAAGAGGGAACTGCTCTTTCAGTATTATTAAGTCCTAAAATAAATACAAATTAATTACTACTTCAACGTATGCCAGAACACCTAAATTTGGGGGGCTTCAAAGAAAAACCTATTTTCTTTTGTAACTCCAAGTGCAAATTTAGATTCATGAATGGCCACTCCTGGAAGCAGCAAGTCTCAGATTCTCCATGGGCAAGTCTGAATGAAAGCAAGCAATCATTTCTCCCATTAGTTAGTATTTGCCAGAATTTCTGGAGATGGGATGGCCTGAATTCATCTCTTTGGGGTATTTTCAAAGCACTACTTTAAAAAGAGTTAAAAGTGATGTGGACTCTTGTATGCTATTTCCAGGATTTACTTCATCTATTCACCTCTCATCACATGATAGCCAAGCATCTGCTCTTTTCTGGGAGAACCATTCACAGGCCCTGTTCTCAAAGAGCTCAGGCAGTCATGGGCCAGGGGACCAGCAGAAGAGTAGATCAGAAGTTACAATCCAGTGTGCAGGGCTGTGGGCGTGAGGTAGCCCAGGTAACTTACAGCAGCCTCAAAGGGACGTGAAAGAAGCTGGGATTCCAGAAGGAAGAGGGGTCATGGGTGGCTGGGAAGCCTAGTTAGTGAGCAGTCACTCTCTCTCCAGCGAGGAAAACATAAGGGAAAAATGGGGTTAAACTTCAGAACCAGATAATTATTTTAAGAGGTGCCAAATCAGGGGCAAAGGCAAGCCCCATTACAAAAAGAGGTGGTGAAAATTCATGGCAGAGGCAGGAGCATATTTAGATAACTACATTAATTCCAGTCTTGATTCTGAAAGACTGCCTTAAAAGTTGGCAATGCTTAGTGAATGGACGCTTGGCTGTTTAGCTCATATTCCAGTGAGACAATGTATGGTTCTTTTTTCTCTTTCTGGAGGTAAGGTAGGAGAACCAAGCCCAATAATTCACAGGTAGAAAATGGAAGCTTAGGACTAGAACCCTTGGAGGTGACTCCCAGCCCACTGATCTTTCTCCTCCACCACACTTTCGATCCTAGGTTCATTGTTCTAAGTTTTCTCTCTGATAAAGCTGACAATTCTATTTTAATCAGCAAGAGTAGGTAACACTTTACTTTATCCCTTTTTGGCCACTCACATCACTTCTTTTAAGTGCATTAGGTTTGTTAAGTATGGTTGCTAAGACCAGGAAGTTTGTGATCTATAGAGCGTGTTACTGAGAAGTCACTCCTGTTAAAGGATAATTTTTTAAATTTAAGATAAAAACATGACTCTCATGCAATATAAATTGAACACATGTCAGAATTTTTTTTTTCTTGCTCAATTTCTTTTTTTTTTTCTATTTTATTTTTTATTTTTTTATTTTTAATTGTACTTTAAGTTTTAGGGTACATGTGCACATTGTGCAGGTTAGTTACATATGTATACATGTGCCATGCTGGTTTGCTGCACCCACTAACTCGTCGTCTAGCATTAGGTATATCTCCCAATGCTATCCCTCCCCCTCCCCCCTCCCCACCACAGTCCCCAGAGTGTGATATTCCCCTTCCTGTGTCCATGTGATTTCATTGTTCAATTCCCACCTATGAGTGAGAATATGCGGTGTTTGTTTTTTTGTTCTTGCGATAGTTTACTGAGAATGATGGTTTCCAATTTCATCCATGTCCCTACAAAGGACATGAACTCATCATTTTTTATGGCTGCATAGTATTCCATGGTGTATATGTGCCACATTTTCTTAATCCAGTCTATCATTGTTGGACATTTGGGTTGGTTCCACGTCTTTGCTATTGTGAATAATGCCGCAATAAACATACGTGTGCATGTGTCTTTATAGCAGCATGATTTATAGTCCTTTGGGTATATACCCAGTAATGGGATGGCTGGGTCAAATGGTATTTCTAGTTCTAGATCCCTGAGGAATCGCCACACTGACTTCCACAATGGTTGAACTACTTTACAGTCCCACCAACAATGTAAAAGTGTTCCTATTTCTCCACATCCTCTCCAGCACCTGTTGTTTCCTGACTTTTTAATGATTGCCATTCTAACTGGTGTGAGATGATATCTCATAGTGGTTTTGATTTGCATTTCTCTGATGGCCAGTGATGATGAGCATTTTTTCATGTGTCTTTTGGCTGCATAAATGTCTTCTTTTGAGAAGTGTCTGTTCATGTCCTTCACCCACTTTTTGATGGGGTTGTTTGTTTTTTTCTTGTAAATTTGTTTGAGTTCATTGTAGATTCTGGATATTAGCCCTTTGTCAGATGAGTAGGTTGCGAAAATTTTCTCCCATGTTGTAGGTTGCCTGTTCACTCTGATGGTAGTTTCTTTTGCTGTGCAGAAGCTCTTTAGTTTAATTAGATCCCATTTGTCAATTTTGGCTTTTGTTGCCATTGCTTTTGGTGTTTTGGACATGAAGTCCTTGCCCACGCCTATGTCCTGAATGGTAATGCCTAGGTTTTCTTCTAGGGTTTTTATGGTTTTAGGTCTAATGTTTAAATCTTTAATCCATCTTGAATTGATTTTTGTATAAGGTGTAAGGAAGGGATCCAGTTTCAGCTTTCTACATATGGCTAGCCAGTTTTCCCAGCACCATTTATTAAATAGGGAATCCTTTCCCCATTGCTTGTTTTTCTCAGGTTTGTCAAAGGTCATATAGTTGTAGGTAAGCGGCGTTATTTCTGAGGGCTCTGTTCTGTTCCATTGATCTATATCTCTGTTTTGGTACCACATGTCAGAATTTTTACATGGCTCATTAATTAATGAGAGAACCAGTAAGATGCTCCACCTTGTTCAAATGAGAACTCAATATATCACATATACATAGGCAATGAGGAATGCTGACAGGAATTTACAAATAGATGCAAAACCAGTCAGTAGTCACAGGATAAAGGGTAATAACTGACTATATTCCACCAGGCAAAATTCACTTGCATTTCTTTGGACAAAAATCATTTGCATTAATATCAGTTTTCTACGACTTGCTTGAGATGTAAAATAGCTCAAAGGCATTGAAAAAGGGGAGGTAATCTGAAAGGATATGCCAGACAGGACATCCAGATCAGTCATGTTTTTTGCCCATTTCAAAGTCTTTCATAATTTTTCCTAGCATCCTCTTGAGTTCTTTTAATAAATCTCAGAGGTTACCCAAGCAAGTAGTATTTCACAGAGGAGAAAACTTGAGTTAGAATGGTTAAGTCACTTGTTGCAAGCCATAAGAATCTCCTAAAAAATATTATTAAAATAGAGATTCCTGGGCTTCACCTAGACCTAGAGAGTCAAATCCTACTTGGAAATCTGTATGGTTAAACATCCTCCTGGATTCTGATTATCTGCACTATCTGAGAACAACTGTGACTTATCCAAAGATAGGCAGTGGGCCAGTGGCAGACTCAAAAACCAGAACAGAGGTTTCCCGATTCTGTCAATGCTCTGTGCACAGGTCTGCATTGGCTTTCTGACCTGTGACTTGTGTACATTCTAATGTCCTTCACCCTGCAAGGTTTCAAGGCAGAGTAAGACAGAATAAGGCTCCCTTGGTGTCTCGTTTCTATTCTCTAAGTATATTACTGCTTGGCAAATGCATCAACTTAATTAAAACTAAATGTAATTCTAATGCACCAATTTGATTTAAAAATAATCTTCACAGTCACCAGGACATCAAAATGCAATTAAGGCTATTTGAGGAAAGTCTCTGATGCATATTATGCTCTGATGCTGCACTATGTCAAGAAACCCAGATCTTCCCAAATGTCACTAATGTGTTTAGCAGCCTCCCTCTCACTCAAATGCCTCTCTCAATTAGGTTCTGGAGAGCGTGATCCATGACAGTTCAAGAACATTTACCAAATTCCTTCCAAATTGCCCTTCAGTTGAATGCTTTTCTCTGAGCTGGTCTATGGACTTGGGAAAGTGCAGGCAGTCTCGTGGATATCAGGCTTAAGACAAAATCAAAATGCAAATTCAGGAGTTCCTTATTACATACCCATGTGCCAAGACTGTAAAAGATTCTGGACCAAGATAATGCAAATTGGGAAATAAGTCTGGTGAAAAATTAAGTCATAGATCTAAGATTAATGGAGCCATTTGGCTGGCTCCTTTTTCTGCCCCCTTCAGCTTGGTTTTTCAAGGGTATCTATTTTTGCTGAGTGACTGGTTGCTATAAACTTGATTTAAGGTTTGTTTTGCCTAATGAATGAGAAAGGGCAGGAAATATTAAAGAGGCTCAAAATAACTATATAGTAAAGTGGGCAGTTCTGATGAGTTTTGACACGGCATGGGTGGTGCAAGAGGCAGCTTGATTTAGTGGAGTTAGTTATAGATTCAAACCTTGCCTGTAAATGGTGAAATCTCTCTTAGCCTGCCTACTTGTATGAAAATGCAACTGTTCATGACAACATTTAGTGAACATTGCCATCGCCCTCTAGGCTCAACCCTGCCAACATCTCCATTACAATCAGCCACCTGGATAATAGAATACTAGGTCCAGCTCCTGGGCCCTGATACACCTTTGTGGTCACTACGTGGAGTGGACAAGGAAGGGGAAGAGGGACAGTATGAAGAGAGGGAGAAGGTTTTCCATAGCTCCGAATCACACCAAATGTTAGCGTCTGAAGCCACTGAAGTCAAGGCTATTTCATTAACCAACCATCCCTGCCAAAAACCTAATGAGACATAAACGTAAAAGGCAATGATTAGAATAAATCTTCTAATTTACAAGTGGAAAAATGCAGGTTTACATGAAAATTAGCAATTTTAAGCCCTACTGTATATCAATCACAGTGATAAAGACTTAACTTTGAGGCCAGGCATGGTGGCTCGTGTCTGTAAGCCCAACATTTTGGGATGCTGAGGCAGGAGGATCATTTGAGGCCAAGAGTTAGAAACCAGCCTGGGCAACATCGTGAGATCCTATAAAAAATTTTGAAAGTTACCTGGGAGTGGTGTCATGTACCTGTAGTCCCAGATACTTGGGAGGCTGAGCAGGAGGATTGCTCAAGCCCAGGAGGTAGAGGCTGCAGTGACCCATGATTGCACCATTGCACTCCAACCTGGACAACAGAGTGAGACTGTCTTTAAAAAAAAGAAAAAAAAGATTTAACTTTGCAAAGTAAATATAGCTCACAATAATTTATCATGCATAATATATAAGTATATAAATATAATTGAGATAGCCAATCCTCAAAGAGACATCTATTTGGGATTTTTGTTTGGGATCAGTTCTATATTTGTTTGTCATCTCCCCACCATGCTAGCATTTGCTTCTCCCTCAGGGATGACCCTTACTTTAAACAGTTTATTGTCTTTATCCTTTGAAATTACTGACATCTTGAAGGCAGTAACTATGTCTTTACAATAACAGCCACCATCTAATGGGGGCTTATCTAAATATGCATTACAAATATTTTGTCATTTAGTCCTCAAAAACTATTGATGGGGTAAGTGCTATTATCCTAACCTTACAGATAAGAAAACCCAGGCTTAGATAATTTTTTTGATTTTTGTATCCCCCAATGCACACCCAATACCTGATGTTTTATAAACATTTAGAAAATACTTGAATGTCATAGAGTTTTCCTAGGATAAATGAGCAGAAATGGAGGAGTGAGACAAGACTCCTTTTCTTTGAATTTTAAAGCATTCAGAAAGCAAAGGCCCTAGGGCATTCTGCTTTTACCATGTGCTTCCCAAAGTAGGGCCAATCTGAGGTCTCAGGCTTGTCTCAGATAGTAGAGAAAGTGTTTCTCTCAGAAGCAGTGTCCTCATCTGGAGGGTGTCATGTCTCCTCTCCTAGGAATTTGTGCTCTACTTGGGGATTGGAGAGAGGCTGGGCTGGGCGGGGGATGCCTCAGGACAACTCATACTCCTTCCTCCAAGAGCCCACCCTGGAAGATCAAACCATCTTTCTAACATCTTGCAGAATAGTTCCATGTAGCTGGCCAAGCTCAGCTCATATCATTCATACCCTCTGTGTACACTGAGTCCCTGCAGACAGTTTACCCGGTGGTGGAAGAGATGGTTCCAATGCCCATATGAAAAACTGAGAAATAAGAGAGACAGGACTGCTGAGAATGAACCCAGAAAGCAACCATTGGTTCTCACGCACATGTGTGCAAGTACACACACACTCAAAATTAAACCCTGTCCTCCTCACTGGTAAGCCATAATTCTGTAGTTGCTTTTGTTATTTTATTCTAATTCTTGTGAGCTCACAGCCCTTTCACCATTTCAAGAGTTCCTATAAATCATTATATAACTAACTTGCAAATCTTCCTCTGGGCCTATGGCAAATTTTACTGAGCAAACAAAAGCAAAAGGCCAGCTGTGGTGCTCTGACCTCTTTTCACTAAAGGAAACTGATGCTTCAATTGTTTATGAATTGCATTATACTTTACATCATGGTATACAATTGTGGATTACAATGTAAGCAAAACCTTTACCTGAATGTACAATGCTCTGATTGAACTAAGCAAAGGAAATGTTTTTTAAGTAACTGGGGGCCCATCAAGTTGGTCCCAAGAATTTGGAAATAGAGTTAAATTGTAAAATCTAGACGTAATGTATCAATAACATAAAGTCTCCTAAAAGCAAGAGAATAACTATTAAGCCAGAGAAGGACTTTTCTCAAATGTGCCTGTAGTGTGATAACCTGAATGAAGAATTATTCCATGGAAAGGGCCTGACAGCCACAGAAGCATGAAACAACTGAGGGCAGAGTCATGGATTAGCCAAGTCTAACCTGGGGAAAGGAGAATTTTAAGCATTAGGCCACCATTCCTCTGGGACCAATGGCAAGGCTCTCCCTAAATTGAGCCAGTTGGCAGAATGTTTTCATTTGTTTCTTTGATGACATCGCACAACACACCAACACCATGGCAAGAGAAGATAACTAAATTAAGAAAGGGTTCAGAAGAAAACTCACAGTTGAGAGTGAAGGGTTGCCACTAAGGGCAACACAGAAGGTTGCTGTGGGAGTCAGGGTAACAGGAAGCTGGAGCTACAGTAGGCAGATTATGTATGGCAGGCTGTGGGGTAGGCTAGGTTTCCAGGGGCTCCCTGTAGATTGATTAATTTGAATAATTTTCACAGGTTCCAGGGCACAGGGGATGTCCCACATTATCTAGTACCTGGCTCTAGAGTGGGACATTAGGGGTGGTACAGAGTGGCCCAGAGTACAAGAGCCCTCATCAAGGAGTTGTTGGGGTGCGGACTTAATCAGCTGCTTAAGAAGGGGAACTGATCAGCCTCCAGCTAGAGCCTCAAAACTGGGTCAAGACTAATTTTTAGCAAATAATAATAAGCGGGCCAGGCGCGGTGGCTCACGCCTGTAATCCCAGCACTTTGGGAGGCTGAGGCAGGCAGATCATGAAGTCAGGAGTTCGAGACCAGCCTGGCCAACGTGGTGAAACCCTGTCTCTACTAAAAATACAAAAATCAGCCAGGCATGGTAGCGGGCGCCTTTCATCCCAGCTACTTAGGAGGCTGAGGCAGAAGAATCGCTTGAACCTGGGAGGCAGAGGTTGCAGTGAACCGAGATAGCACCACTGCACTCCAGCCTGGGCGACAGAGTGAAACTCCATCTCAAATAAATAAATAAATAAATAAAATATATGTATATAAAAAATAATAAGCTATGTTACACAGAGTGGTTTCATCTTGCATGCCTACTCAGATCCACCACCTAGAGCCCAGTGTTGAAAAGGATTCTAAATCAGAAGGCAGGCTCTGTGGGAAAGAGTACTGAGATTGTTGGGTGATGCCTGGAAGGGTATGGGGGCAGTAAAAAATCCCACAAGCCACAGATTTGCTGGTCTAGATGTTAGAGAGTTACTACCTTGGATTCAAGGGCTATCCTCGAGCAAGATCCTCTCTATAGTGAAAAAGAGGCATTAGCTATCTCTGCCAGGTACTTAGAGTATTTGACTAATCTCTAGAGGAGTCTACTGGTCCTTTTTGGCTACATCTTCTAATTTCCCTCATAGTCCTTAAGCCAATTTACAATTATATACTTAATAATTATACATATGTGATATGTTTATTGTTAGTATCTATTTATTAAGTTTTTTATCTATTTACTTGTTTATTGTCTATCTTTCTCACTATACTATTAGCTCTAGTGAGGATTTTATTCACCAGAGTAAACCCAGTGCCTAGTAAGATGACACTCTTTCAGAGCCCACATTCTATAAATATGTGTTGAATGAGTGGGTAAACAAAAACCAAGGAAATAATAAATGGATAAATAAATCACTCACCAAGCAATTTTCTGATCCTGGTGGAGCTCTTTTTTAGGAAAGGACAGAACCCTCATCACACTTCCAGAAGTATGTCTGGTATTTCTCATAAGATTATAGCCTGTTATCCCAGTGAGTGCCTTATTCTAATGTGTAATTCAGTTAACGAGGGTCAAGTGCTGGGGACCGTCCACCTCTAGGCACAGCCAAGAGTGAGTCTCTCAGTAGACTATAAAAATAGAGGTCGGATTGAGGCAGCACCCTCTTTCACCCTTAGGGAAAGGTACCTCCCACAGTCTGCCTCTTTCACTCTTAGGGAAAGGTACCTCCCCCAGCTTTATTCCCTATTTACAGTTTCTACCAGAGCAGCAGCAAAGTCATTGTGTTTGATACTAACTCATGGTTTCTTAGGTTACTGGTTTAAATAAAATCTGCTGGGGCTTAGAAGATTTTTCTACATTGACTTTCATCCTTGCTGCTTAATTAAATCCCTGACCTGGGAAAGAGTGATTTTCAGCCACCTCGCTTTCTGTGGCATCAGCATGAAACTGTGACTGTTGAAATACCAAAATGCCAGTTGTGCTTAATGCTGCAGGTGTGACAAGCCTGTTATATTTGGAATCCCTGATGAAGGTAGATATTAACTGAGAATTGAAAATGACAGCAAAGGAGATTGGATCAGAATAGCAAAATGAATACTCAAATCTACTTTTGCTCCAATTCCTAAACATGTCAGAAAATACTTTTTTTTTTAACACATCTATAACAGTACTAGAAAACAAGACCGCATGCTAAGAGAGAACCAGAAATCTTGGGAATTTCCTCGCAGACTACAGCAAATGCAGTTGAATTGTGAACAATGAAGATGACCAGAGACCAAAGAATACTCAGGACAAAACAGCTATAGAAGGGGGAGCACATTTAAAGAGACACGGAATGCACAGGACTTCACTGAAAAGCGTGACAGTCTGCAATGGATTGATTGCATTAATGGCCCTAATTATTCACCCCTCCCTATATTCATGCCCCTGTCATGGGACTTTGCAGTTCCTCCCAAAACAGAGGTGGACGGAGCCTGTTACCCTATCCCTTGAGTCTGAACTGGCCTTGAGACTTGTTTTGGCCAATGAAATGAAGCAAAGTGACAATGTGTCAGTTCTGGATCTAAGCCTTAGAGGCATCGTGTGCTTTGCATGTTTCCATGCACTGCTCCTGAACTTTGATCATTGCTATGAAACTGACCTTCCAAGGGATGAGAAATGTGGAATAGGGCAAAGTCACCCCAGTCACCTCAGCAAAAGCCAGCCAACACCCAGACCTGTGAGTGAGTCATTGGGGTTTTGTGGCTGTTTATCACACAGCATTACTGTGACAATACATAAGTGATACAGTCTCAACTGTATTCATAGCACCGCATTACTACTTATAATGAACAATTGGCAGCAATGATGTTGAACTCCAGAATTAAGCCAACACCTATACTCTAAAGAAAAAGAACCCATGCCTAAGGAGGGCTCTTATGTGAGCATAGAAGCCTGGGAAATAAGAACTGTGTTGAGATAACTCTGGACCTTCAGACCTTCTAGAGGGCATGGAAAAAAGGAAAAGGCAGCTCTACTTAGGAGAAAAATAAACTGACCTTTTCTCTCACCAGTGGTAAGAAAATCCTCCTTGCTACAGCTATTAGGATAGGAGGAGGAGGCGGCACCATACTGCTTATCTGCTATACGTTCAAGTATCCAAAAGGCAGGAGACGCACCAATTGACACACGCTGCTCCCTTAAACAGAGCCTGTAAATAGCCCTTGCACTTGAAAGGGAGACCCATGGCAGACCATAGGTATAGAATAGCGGAGAAGCCTGTCCACATCCACCTACCTCCATTTTCCATTTTCAGTCTTTCATAAAAAGAGATAACCAAGAAATATTAGATTTTAGAAAAAATACTTGACATAAAAAAGAAGTAATAAGATAAAGGATAGGCCAACTAATTTCAGAGGAAACAAATATTCAGTAAAAGAAAGAAATATTGTTTTGAAAATATAATAATCTCTATACAATCCATTATAACATTGCATCCATGATGGAAAGCCACTTTCAGAACTCTTTCAGAAAAGAATAAGGAAATAATGAGAAAGAAAGAAAAATTTCAGAAATAATAAAGAACCCTTAGAAACTATTTTTTTCTAAAAATGTTTTCTGAAAACTTTTTCTAAAACAATTCTCAGTATTATGATAAATAATAGAAGACAAGCCCAAATACAAAATAAATAATCAGGAAAATAAAATTGAGAAAAAAATTTAAGAACATAGAGGAAAATAAGACTGTAAGTACGTAAGAAAGACAAAAAATGTGAGGATGGATTCAGAAGGTCCAGTATGTGTTGACTAGAAGTTCCAGAAGGAAAGAAGAGAGAACATCATAGATGGGAGAAAAACACGAAAGAAATAGTAGAGAAAATTTTCCCAGTGTGAAAAATAACAGCCTTCCAATTGTCACAGCTGTGTTGAATAGAAAGAATTAAACAACAAAAACACATTAGTCTTTAGCCAAACCCAAGTAATTCTTGATGAATGATGTAGAATGTAGACACACACACACACATGCACACATACACAGATCTAGTACAAAACTCCAATTACACCAGCATAAAAGATGGCAGACAGGAAAAATGGAGCTAAGCAAAAGTGTGCTAGGTTTTGAGAAGGTATTGGGAAGGTGTAGATAATGATAAAGATAATGACCAATTCTAGATGTCAATACTAAACAAAAAAAAATACATGAACATATCTATGTATAAATGTAAGTGTGTGGGAAGGAGTCTAGAAGGACACACAGGGGACAGGAGGTAGATCATGGGGCTGAGAAGAAGGGAGATTTGTATCTTGAAATTTTGGAGCTTCATGATCATTTATGTATCAAACTACAGGTAACAGTTATTTTTGGCTGGGCTGGATGACTCACGCCTGTAATCCCAACACTTTGGGAAGCCGAGGCAGGCAGATCGTGAGGTCAGGAGATTGAAACCATCCTGGCCAACATGGTGAAACCCCATCTCTACTAAAAATACAAAAATGATCTGGGCATGGTGGCGGATGCCTGTAATCCCAGCTACTCAGGAGGCTGAGGCAGGAGAATAGCTTGAACCAGCGAGTCAGAGGTTGCAGTGAGCCGAGATCGTGCCACTGCACTCCAGCCTGGCAACAGAGCGAGACTCTGTTTAAAAAAAAAAAAAAAAAAAAGAGTTATTTTTTAAATACAGCATAAAATCATGTTTGCCTTCAATGTGTAATACAGCTATTTTCTTGGTAGGAGGAACTGGTAAAAGTTATATTTACTTTATTTCTATTTCTTTTAAGACTATTTGTGTAAATGAGAAATGATTACTCCTGACTTTAAAGTATCTTATTTTTCTTTTTTTTTCCTTTACCTAACTCATTCATTCTTCATTTTAGGCCAGGAGACATAATTACTCTTTTAGAGGATTCCAATGAAGACTGGTGGAAAGTAAGTGTTCCTCTTTCTTTAAAAAAAAAAAGAGAAAATCATTTGGTAACTATTATAATTATAATACATGCTACAATTGTGGATGCATGCCTCCTTTTTCCTTTCAGGGGAAAATTCAAGACAGAATTGGCTTCTTTCCAGCCAACTTTGTTCAGAGACTACAACAAAATGAGAAGATTTTTAGATGTGTTAGAACCTTCATTGGGTGTAAGGAACAGGGGCAGATAACACTGAAAGAGAATCAGGTGAGTAAATCACACAAACACATTCCAGATATGAGCCAAATAGGGTGTCATTTTAATAAACTTAATAATATGTATAAATCTGAATGAGTGGGGTCACATTCAAAGTATTCACTTTGAGAAAAGTTATACTTACTCCAATGATGTCAGTGTTGTAGGAGCTAAACATGCAAACTAAAATTTTAGGACTCTCACTTGGTGATACCTGTTCATAAACGAAACGTGATAGTGGCAGGCGAGGACATCTCGTCCCTCATGCTCTTCTCGGAAGACCACCGGTCTCTGATGTGGACAGCTTCTCTCGTTTGGGCTCTGAGTTAGTGTCCAACAAAGGTGTGGTTAATTCTTCAGTGCTCTCTAATGAATACTTTGTTATTAGTTGTTGCTATTAGGAAACTCTTGGGTTTTCTTATCTGGACTCCAAGTCTCTACCTATTCACTGAAGCCCACAACACCTTCATACCATTGCAAAAGACACGGACTAAATTTAGATAACCAGATACTATCTCAGGCTCATAAATGAACATCTCTATATGTCTAATCTAGAGGTGCCTGTCACCATCTTGCTCCAGGGCCATGTTGAATGTAGAGTTCTCTTTGATGCTGTCAATTTTCCTGAGAAGTAAAATGTGAACCCCTACATTTGTATGTCTTTAAGCTCCACCATCTCATGGCTGGAATGTTGATAGAGACAAAGAAACCGCATTCTCACACTTTAACTCTCTGGCCTACTCTTCCTGTCTTTGTCTTCCAGCAGAGAGAGGCCTTCCTACCTGCCTTCTTCTCTGACTGCAGCTCCCCTCAGGTCATGTCCTGTGTCCTCACTACAGAGTAAAATAATATGCTTGGACTTACGGCGGGGCTCAGTGGCTCACGCCTGTAATCCCAGCACTTTGGGAGGCCGAGGAGGGCGGATCACGAGGTCAAGAGATGGAGACCATCCTAGCCAATATGATGAAACCCCGTCTCTACTAAAAATACAAAAATTAGCTGGGCGTGGTGGCACACATCTGTAATCCCAGCTACTTAGGAGGCTGAGGCAGGAGAATCTCTTGAACCAGGGAGGTGGAGGCTGCAGTGAGCCGAGATCGTGCCACTGCACTCCAGCCTGGTTTGTTCTTGATATATTAGTGGAGGATTTGGGGAATTAAAAATTTATTTCCTCTCCCAATAAAGTCTCACAGAGGACTTTAATTTTCAACTTTGGAAGTCAAAAATCTTTCCTCTGTTTCTTTCTGCATTCTTGATATAAGAATTTTATTATTTCCCAAGGTAATGAATGCCTGAAGTTGAAATTGATAAGGCTCGCCCTACAAGGAAGTTCACAATGAAAAAGGCATTAATAATTTTAATACATCTCTGTTCAACCGAGTTGCCAAAAACACATCTTGAATGCCTTTTTTAGGATTGCCTCAAAGATAGTTTCTAAGTCACACAAGAAAATCAGTCATTACCTTAAAATTATAGCTGATTTGTAATTTTAAAAATTGCTTTGCCCCACTTAATCAACCATTGTATAGTCCACATGTAGCTTTAACTGACTTTATCATTTTCAAACTAACAAATATATCCTCAAAGAATAATAATTCACCTTTTCTTTTTTTTTTTTCTTTTTTTTTTTTTTTGAGACGGAGTTTCACTCTTGTTGTCCAGGCTGGAGTGCAATGGCGCAATCTCGGCTCACAGCAACCTCCACCTCCCAGGTTCAAGCCATTCTCCTGCCTCAGCCTCCGGAGCAGCTGGGATTACAGGCATGAGCCACCACGCCTGGCTAATTTTTTTATATTTTTAGTACAGTCAGGGTTTCTCCATGTTGGTCAGGCTGGTCTCAAACTCTGGACCTCAGGTGATCCACCCGCCTCGGCCTCCCAAAGTGCTGGGATTACAGGCGTGAGCCACCGCACCTGGCTGATTTACCTTTTCTTTATGGCTATTCAAAAGAATCTTTAAAAGGAAAAATCTAAAGAAAAATGATAATATGGAGGACAGCTTTTTTAAAAAAATGTAACTCACCCTCCCTTTAAATTCAAGTAAATGAAAATCATTGAAAACAAGAGACCAATAATTCTGAGTATTATTTTTCCTATATATTTTAACAAAGGTGGAGATGGAGTCATTGAAACTGGCACTTTCATAAATGCTGGGAGACATTAGTCCACTCATTTGGATACTGATTTGGTACCATGTATTTAGAGCCATGAAATTGCTCAACTTCATGAATACAGTAATTCCATTTTCTGTAATGTATGCAAGAAAATAACCTAAAGTAAACAGGGGGAGACTTTATGCAAAAAGACAGTCATCAGAGTGATATTCATGATGGTGAGAATTAGGAACAATTGCACAAACAACGGAAGTGATTAACTCAATGACAATATTTTCTTTAATGGACAACGTTAGGACCCCAAGCAATTTTGATGGTGTTATGATAATATTATGGAATTGGAATAGTGGAATCCGAACCCAGATCCCAGTCACTGTTCTCCCAAGATAAACACAAACGGAGAGATGCAGACGGGGCCTGAAGCCCTGTTTTCATTCATGGAACCATAGTAAACCAGACAGAGTACCAGATGTGATCTAGAGACCTAAGAGGCCTCACCACAGCCCACCCACCTTACCACCACCACCATGGGCTGGTCTGAATCTGAGGATCTAATGGTACCAGATGCCCCATGGGAGAAAGGGAGCAGAAAGGACTGCGGCAAAACTGGCATAAGATGGCCCGATTCCCTCCCAGAAGGAACAAGAGAGGAGGAAGCTTTAAGAGACAGTGAGAAACCCCTGGCACCTGTGGTGCAATTAGATCTTCTGCCTTTGGGGAAGTGAGGAGAGACCTAGGAGAGAGGGCAAATATCTTCAAATATTGTGTCACCATCTTAAATGATGGCTTCATAAACCATGAACAAATAAATATTAATGATACAATGGTAGTAAAAAACTTAATGGCTTTGTTCTCTTCCATTTAAATTACTTTCATGGTATATTTTACAAAAATAAAATTTAAAAGTAGCACAATTTAAAATATTCAATCTTGTCTTTTGAATCTAATAACATAAAGGTACACAGTGTTGCTGTGGTTTTCCTGGGCCTCAACTTTGCACATGTGTACACAAATGCACACACACACACAACACACACATCACCATATCCAACAATTGCTATATCAAATTGCATTATCTGCTGCTGCTTATGTAGATGCAATAACCCCAAGAGGTGTATGCCATCTAACGATTTTTGGTTGTTAAAATCTCTAATATCCTTAGGAAATTGGGTCACTGGGCTCTATGGTTTCACACTGGTTTTACAGTTTTACTTGAAATTGACATACTTCCCTTTTATAAAAATTGCTTATATGATATGCCCACTTTAGGACACATTGCATTTTGTAAATTGCACAAGCTCTCTTTCATCCAGTTGCTTGTAGACAGACTCTATGTTTAAAAAGATCAAAAGTCATCAATGTGCTGACATGAAATATACCTCACTCAAGAGCACCCGATCCTTCATTTTCTGCCCAAAGTTGTTTGTTCCCCCTGGGGCTGTTATTTGCCAACCTATCACTTGCCTGCACACTCCCCAAAGAGGTAACAGCAGAAGCCAGCATCTGCCTATAAAGAGCAGTGGCATCCGAAGATTCCCCTTAATGACAATACCCCTGGAAACCTACTAGCCCTACCCCTGGAAGACTGCACTGACCACTCTGTCTCCCATAAAAGTATATGCAAACCCCACATGACTATTCCTTTTTGGATGTGATGACCTGTTTTGGGGTCTGCTTTTTGAAAGAGAACATTTTATCTCTAGCCCCTGGCTCACAGAAAAGGAAAGAACAAATTAATACTGTCTTAAACATTGTCACAATAATAATTGTTTTAAGAATCATAATTATTAGTCATTATTTAATGTCATACAGACACACTGTATAAATAAAGTTTATACACATGCCCTGTGAATTTTATGGATTCATTATTTCTATTTTATAAATGAGAAAACAAACACTCGTAGAGGTTATGTGTCTTGCTCAAGGGGCAAAAGCCTAGTAAGTGTCCAGGATGGAACATAAACACAGGTCTGCAAACCCCAAGTCAAGGCTTTCCACTAGCCATGTGCCCTGAACAATGCGGAAAGAACTCTGAACAGTAAAGAGCAGCTTGGTTCCCAAGGATGAAGAGTGTCATAAAGGCAGCTGTCTTGGGACCAAAAGACTCCTTGAATACAAGTTCTTGCTCATGTGGGCTCCCTATTGGGTCATTCTTGATTCCAGGCAAAGGCATCATCATCAGACTGACACCCCATCTCTGATGCGATACACAACTCGCAAAGCAAATGGGCACTTTTTCCAGCTTGATTCCATGCCAACACTTCAACCTTCCCCAAGTTTACCCAACTGTATCCTTCCTGTTCCAAAAATTTGGAAAGTCTTTGAATAAAATAAATTTGGGAAGAATGTTCATCTTTATTGGCAAAGTGTTACTCAATAATCTTGCTAGCATGTTTTTTTTTTTCAGAATAATCTTATGCTTTCCCATTTGAGGTCAAACATTGTTTTTATGTTATTAAAATCCAATCAGTGAAACCAGAAGGCAAATTAAAATTTGCTCAAGTTGATCAATTTCTACAAGCAGAACATCTGTTCAGTGACTCCCACCAATTCCTTGGCATATTCTCCACAATTTTTTTTCTGGGAATGGGCCTCATACCTGCATTCTCTGCCCTCATGGTTAAACTGAATCTGCTAGGGTTTGGGGTGTGGAGGAGGTAAGGCAAACAATTCAGCCTCTTCAGCTAGACACGTTCAAGATGCAACAGAGCATTTCAGCCTGAACCTGGAACCAAATGAGTCTGCTCATAATTATTGTCTTCTTTTATTTTAGGTTCAGGGGTACAACATGTGCAGGTTTCTTATATAGGCAAATTGCATGTCACAGGGGTTTGGTGTACAGATTATTTCACCACTCAGGTAATAAAGATAGTATCAATTTTTTAAATACATCAGCCATTTCAAAGAAAAAATGCCTTTTAAAAATCAATTTTAGAAACAAATTTCAAAATTTGTCTCCACTTTAGTGTCCTAAGTTATTTTAGGTTGAAGATTTCAAAATATGCTTGTTAATTGCAGGGAGTATATAATAGAAAGAGCACAGATACTAGTGTCATACAGAAATGGATCTATATCCTGTGTGATTTTGACAAAGTAGCCTCTGAATGTCAACCTTCTCATCAGCATAGTAGCATCTCTCTCTTGAACTTGATGTGAGAGTTAAATGTGCTTACCTATATAAAGCCTTAGCACAGTGCCTGGCCACCACAAATGCATAGCAGAAGTCATTTTCCTGGCTACCATTATCACTAAAGAGTAAAGCCTAAATGAGGAATTCATCTGCAGTGGTTAATGCCACCTAAACTTACCCAGTAAGCACCAGAAAATAGCCAATATGATATTTATAACCCTACAAATATAAAGAGACAAATGGACATTAACAAGAAAATAAAATAAATTTGATTCTAAAGATAAATGCAATGCACATCTTTGATTAAATCACATTTTCTACTTCTGGGGTTAATCTGTCTCATAATTATTGTATTTTTTTGCAGAGCTCTTGTTTCCAAATATAATTAAGTTATCCATTTGTTATGAACACAATGAGAGTTTGCATTGATACAAGTATGTTTTCTGTTTCCTCCTCCTCCTTTTCCTCCTCTTCCTCCTCCTCCTTGTTGTTCTTCTTCATCTTCTTTTTGTGAGGCAGGGTCTCACTCCCTAGGCTCAGGTAATCCTCCCACCTCAGCCTCCCAATCAACTGGGACCACAGGTGTGCACCACCATGCCCAGATGATTTTTGTATTTAATGTAGAAGTGGGGTTTTGACATGTTGCTCAGGCTGGTCTCGAAGTCCTAGGCTCAAGTGATCCCCAGCCTCCCAAAGCACTAGGATTACAGGCATAAGCCACTGCACCTGGCCTCTTCATTTTTAAATTTTAAAATGTATCCTTATTAAATCAACTTTAAAATACCATAAAACATTTCTTTAATGGGAATAACATTGAATCTATAAATTACTTTGGGGAGTATGGCCATTTACATGATACTTTTTCTTTCTATCCATGAGCATGGGATGCTTTTCCATTTGTTTGTGTCCTCTCTTACTTCCTTGAGCAGTGGTTTGTAGTTCTCCTTGAAAAGATCCTTCACTCGCCTTGTTAGCTGTATTCTAGGTATTTTAGACTCTTTGTAGCAATTGTGAATGGGAGTTCATTCACGATTTGGCTCTCTGCTTGTCCGTTGTTGGCGTATAGTAATGCTTGTGATTATTGAACATTGATTTTGTATCCTGAGACTTTGCCAAAGCTGTGAATCAGCTTAAGAAGCTTGGGCTGAGATGATGGAGTTTACTCGATATAGGATCATGACATCTGCAAACAGAGACATTTTGACTTCCTCTCTTCCTATCTGAATACCTGTTATTTCTTTCTCTTGCCTGATTGCCCTGGCCAGAACTTCTAATACTATGTTGAGTAGAAGTGGTGAGAGAGGGCATCTTTTTGTGCCAATTTTCAAGGAGAATGCTTCCAGCTTTTGCCCATTCGGTATAATATTGGCTGTGGGTTTGCCATAAATGGCTCTTATTATTTTGAGGTACGTTCCTTCAATACCTAGTTTATTGAGAGTTTTTAAAATGAATGGACGTTGAAATTTATTGAAGGCCTTTTCTGCATCTATTGAAATAATCATGTGGTTTTTGTCTTTAGTTCTGTTTATGTGTGAATTACATGTATTGATTTGCATATGTTGAACCAGCCTTGCATCCCAAGAATGAAGCCAACTTGATCATGGTGAATAAGCTTTTTGATGTGCTGCTGGATTCAGTTTGCCAGTATTTTACCAAGGATTTTTACATCGATCTTCATCAGGGACATTGGCCTGAAGTTTTCTTTTTTTGTTGTATCTCTGCCAGGTTTTAGTACCGGGATGATGCTGGCCTCATAAAATGAATTAGGGAGGGGTCCCTCCTTTTCAATTGTTTGGAATAGTTTCAGAAGAAATGGTACCAGCTCCTTTTTGTACCTCTGGTAGAATTCAGCTGTAAATCTGTCTGGTGCTGGGCTTTTTTTGGTTGGTAGGCTATTTGTTACTGCCTCAATTTCAGAACTTGTGATTGGTCTATTCAGGGATTCAACTTCTTCCCAGTTCAGTCTTGGGAGGGTGTATGGCCATTGACATTCTTCACAGAATTAGAAAAAAAAAAACTACTTTAAAATTCTTATGGAACCAAAAAAGAGCCTGTATAGACAAGGCAACCCTAAGCAAAAAGAACAAAGCTGGAGGCATCCCACTACCTGGCTTCAAGCTATACTACAAGGCTACAATAACCAAAACAGCATGGTACTGGTACAAAAACAGATACATAGGCCAATGGAACAGTATAGAGGTCTCAGAAATAAGACCACACATCTACAACCATCTAATCTTTGACAAATCTGACAAAACCAAGCAATGGGGAAAGGAGTCCCTATCTAATAAATGGTGCTGGGGAAGTGGGCTAGCCATATGCAGAAGATTGAAGATGGACCCCTTTCTTACACCTTATACAAAAATTAACTCAACCATTCAGGACATAGGCACAGGCAAAGACTTCCTGACCAAAACATCAAAAGCAATTGCAACAAAAGCAAAAATTGACAAATGGGATCTAATTAAACTAAAGAGCTTCTGCACAGCAAAAGAAACTATCAGAGTGAACAGACGGCCTACAGAATGGGAGAAAATTATTGCAATCTACCCATATGACAAAGATCTAATATCCAGAATCTATAAAGAACTTAAACAAATTTACAAAAAAACAAGAAAACAAAAAACAAAAAAAAACAACCCCAATAAAAAGTGGGCAAAGGACATGAACAGACACTTCTCAAAAGAAGATATTTATATGGCCAGGAAACATATGAAGAAAAGCTCAACATCACTGATCATTACAGAACTGAAAATCAAAACCACAAAGAGTACCATCTCACTCCAGTCAGAATGGTGATTATTAAAGAGTCAAGAAACAGCAGATGCTGATGAGGCTGTGGAGAAATAGGAATGCTTTTACACTGTTGGTGGGAATGTAAATTAAACCATTGTGGAAGATAGTGTGGCAATTTCTCAAAAACCTAGAACCAGAAATACCCTTTGATCCAGCAATCCCATTACTGGGTATATACCTAAAGGAATATAAATCATTTTATTATAAAGATAAATGCATGCATATGTTCATTGCAGCACTATTCCCAATAGCAAAGACATGGAATCAACCCAAATGCCCATCAATGAAAGACTGAATAAAGAAAATATGGTACACATACACCATAGAATACTATGCAGCCATAAAAAGGAATAAGATCATGTCCTTTGCAGGGACATGGATGGAGCTGGAAGCCATTATCCTCATCAAACTAATGCAGGAACAGAAAACTAAACACTGCATGTTCTCAGTCATAAATGGGAGCTGAACAATGAGAACACATGGACACAGGGAGGGAACAACACACACTAGGGCCTGTTGGGGCAGGGGCGTGGTGGGGTAGTGAGAGGGAGAGCATCAGGATAAAAATATAATGCACATGGGCTTAATACCTAGGTGATGGGTTGATAGGTGCAGCAAACCACCATGGCACACATTTACTTATCTAACAAACCTGCACATCCTGCACATATATCCTGGAACTTAAAATAAAAATTTTAAAAAAGAAAACAAAAAATACTGATCTAAAAAGTGGACTTTAAAATACTTAGGAAAATTAACTAAGTCCATAAATTGAATATTTATGTGGAATTCAGTCTATTTTACTCTAGTTGACCAAACATTAATTAAAGATCCTCCTGAAAAAAAATTCTTTAAATTCATGCATAGTTTTATTGCACCTATAGAACCATTTTCATTTATTGTTTGTGTTCTATCAAAGCTTTAAAAAAAAACAGAAAAAAATATTTTATATTACAAAACCAAAATGCATTTATTTTGGAGAAAATTTGAGGGAAAATATTTCTAAGAGGTATAAAAGATAAAATAGAGACCATAAGCAATTCAACCATTAAATTATTACCAACATAAACACTGGCATATTTCATGTCAAACTTTTAATTCATATTTTGATATCATATCCTCTTTAGTTTCCTAACATTTAAAAAATTTAGTCATTAAATGTTTATCAAAACACAGGTTTTAAGAAAGTTTTATTAGAACATAGCTAAATTTATTCATATATATATATGGTCTGCGGCTACTTTCATGCTACAACTAAATAGCTGAGTTGAGTCACAGCAACAGAGACCAGATGGCCTGCAAAGCCTACAATATTTAGCATTTGGCCCTTTAAAGAAAAAGTTTGCCAATCCTTAGTCTAGATGTACAGGAATGTGTTTAAGTTTCTCTTGTTATTGGATATTCAGAGTTTTTATTTTTAAAACTGTTATTGATAACTGCATTGAACATCTCTGAACATAAATATTTGTCTCTAACTCTGATTATTTTCTTAGGATGTACTTTGGAATTTAGAGGAAAACAGATCAACACGTGTACAATTCTTGATGCATATTGCCAAATTGCATTCAGAAAGGTCGTGCCAACTTACACTCACACCAGCTGTTCATGAGCATATCCAGATCATCACATGCTTGCAAGAATTGAACATTATTATTTTTTGTTATGTCAGTTTGATAGATTAATAATATTTCATGCTAATCTGCATTTTCTGGATGGTTAAAGAGGCTTACATTTTATCTCATATATATAGGGCATTTTTAAAAATAATCTATTTATGTACTTTGCCCATTTTCTTACATTATTTAAAAAGTTTTCTACCTTTGAAGAATATGTATTTCTGGTGTACCACATGTGACCAATATTTTCTCTAGTTTATCATTTGCCCTTCGCTCTCAATGCCTCTTTCTCCAGGAGCTTAATCATTCTTTGGTTGGATCATTTCTGGTTTACCATGTTTCCTTTATAGTTTTAGTGTCTTTATTATTTTACACTTCTCTATCTCTCTCTGATTCTTCCCAAGAGACTGTTTCAAGATAGTCCTCACTTCATTTTGATTTTTCTGAAGTTTCAATTCAGTCTTTCATTGCTTCTAATACATGTTAGTTTAGTATTTATTTCCCGGTAGACTTTTCTTCTCAGTCAGCCCCTTTCTTCTACAGAATATTTTCTTTTCTTTTCTTTAACTTTTATTTTAAGTTCAGGGGTACAGTGCAGGTTTGTTATATAGTTAAACTTGTGTCCTGAGGTTTTGTTGTACAGATTATTTCCTCACCTAGGTATTAAGCCTAGCACCCATTAGTTATTTTTTCTGATCTCCATCCTCCCACCCTTCACCCCCTAAAAGGTCCCAGTGTGTGTTATTCCCCTTTGTGTGTCCATGTGTCCTCATCATTTAGCTCCAACTTACAAGTGAGAACATGCAGTATTTTTTTGGTTTTCTGTTCCTGTGTTAGTTTGCTAAGGACAATGGCCTCCAGCTCCACCCATATCCCTGCAAAGGACATGATCTTGTTGTTTTATGGCTGCTTAGTATTCCACGGTGTATATGTACTCCAGATTTGGGGTACATATATTTTCTTTATCCAGTCTACCATTGATGGGCATTTAGGTTGAATCTATGCCTTTGCTATACAGCATGTTTTCTTTGCATCTCATTGCATCATCTCTTTACCTCGAGATATTTTCTCCTTATAACACTGAGGCCAAGTCTTCCTTCAACCTACTGCATTCAGTATGTCTGAAAGGAGAACTCTGAGACATACATGCATATTTTCTGTAATTTTTAAAATGTTTTATTGTAATAGTCTTGGTCCTTTTATCCTGTGGTAGGCAGAATAACAACTCCCCAAAGATGCCCAGGTCCTAATCTCCAAAACTTGGAATATGTTACTTTATATGACAAAAGGAACTTTGTAGATGTGATTAAGTTAAAGATTTTGTGACCAGTAGATTATCTGGATTATCAGGGTGAGCCCAGTGTAATCACAGAGATTCTTAGAAGAGGGAGACAGGAGGGCCAGAGTCAGAGAAGGAGATGTGATGATGGAAGCCGGGGTCAGAGAGAGAGAGAGATTTGAAGATGCTATGCTCCTGGCCTTGAAGGTGAAGGAAGGAGCTGTGAGCCAAGGAATATAGGTGATGACCTCTAGAGCTGGAAAAGACAAGGAAATAGACTCTCTCTTAGAGCCTCTAGAAAGAATGCAGCCCTGCCAGCACCTTGTTCTTAGGACTTCTGAACTCTAGAACTGTAAGATAATAAATTTGTGTTGTTATAAGCCACCAAATTTGGGGTAATTTATTGTAGCAACAACAGGAAACTAATCCAGAGTTTACACAAAAGGGACTTTGCAGATGTGATGAAGGTTATGGACTCTGGGATAGGGAGATACCCTAGATTGTCTAGGTGGGCCAAATCTAATCACTTGAGCCCTTAAGAACAGAGAAGTGTACCTGGCTAGAGTCAGGGAGATGCAGCAGAAGAGGACAGATGAAAAATGAGGTAAAAGTGTAAGTCAAAGAGAGATAAAGTATGAGAAAGACTCAGCCTACCATTAATGGATGTGAAGATGGAGAAAGGGGACCACAAGCCAGAGGATGAGGGTGGCCTCTAGAAGCTGGAAACAGGCATCTCAGTCCTCCAGCCACAGGGAGCTGAACTCAGCAACATCCTAAATGAGCCTAAAATTAAATACTCCCCTATAGAAAAAGCAAAGAAAGAAAGGAATAGAGCCCTTCTGACTCCTCGACTTTGGCCTTATAAAACCCAGAGCAGAGAAAACCAGCCAAGTCTGCTAGACCTACAAAACTGTGATATAATAAATGGTGTTGTTTAAGGCTTCTAAATTTGTGGTGATTTGTTACAACAGTAATAGCAAATGAATAAACATCTCAAGTTACAAAACTCAAACTCAAACTTAAAGGGTCTATTTTACTCCTATAATAAACAGTCTGATAGAGGTCAGTTCTTGGGTTGATAATTCAGTGGCTTGATCCTCTGGTCAGAGAACCAAATTCTTCCACATTTCTGCTAAGCTATCCTTGAAATGATAGCTACGTCCCCTAGTGGTCACAGATGGCTGCAGCCACTCCAGGAATCCTTCCAGACAAAGAAAGATTTTTTCCTAAGGCATCTCTTTTAATAGGGGGGAAGAAAAAAAAAACTTTCCCAGAGGTTCCCTAGCAGGTATTTCATCTTGCTTCATTGGCTGGAACTAAGTTCTATGTAAACCACTAAGAATCACTAACAAGGAAGATAGAAACAGGACTTGGATCAATTAAATTTACCTAAGTCACATAGGATAGGGATGGGCAACAGAATGAAAGGCAGGACTCTGCTTCATGGGAAAACGACAGAAATGACCATGAGTACCAATCATCAGTGTTTGCCTCAAGGTTTTAGTTATCCTAGAACAGTGATTGATGCAGAACTAAGGTTGCCCAGCTGAAATGATGAGTGAATTAGTCTGGCTCCAGCTCAGTTTCCACAAAATTCAAAAACCAATGTAGAAGACATGGATGTGTGATCAGGAGTCTAAAATATCAAAGATTGAACACTGAATGTTAACATTTAACTCCAAAGCAAGGACCTCCAAGCCATTAAAGAGTCTAGGCTCTGGAGAATGAGATTGGGAAGAAATTGAGTAAGTCATTCGAATCCAGAAGACCGTAAACTGCCTGTGTCCCATACTAGGAAAGCAAAGTTTCTGAGAGATGCTGAGGAGCTGGCCATAGCTGAGCTACATGGTTAGGTATGTGCTGGGCTGGCTAGAGATGGGATGCTGTGTATGTGAGGTGCCTCTGCTCTGCATATGCTGCACTTACCTTGGTGTTGGGACATCCAGCTTACCACTGCTGCATACATGATGCTCATGTCAACAAGCTGGCTGGTCAGGTCAGGATTTATCAGTATGGGAAGAAAATTTGTCCAGCTTTCAGGAAGTCTCTTTAGGTTAGAGAGGGAGGAAGGATGGAGAGAGAATGGGTGGCAAGAGAAAAAAACAGGACAGATAAAGATGGGAAGGGAAAGAAGGAAAGTCAACGGTAGGGGAGAGGAGAAGAGGAAAGGGAAGAGAAGAGAAGGGAGGGGAAAGGAGAGTAGAAAGAATTGTTTTAAATAAATCTGATCACCTTATTCCTCCAATTAAAACCTTTTAACACCTGTTTGCCCTTTTCCCATGCTGCAGAGCCCTGATTTTGTTCTGTTGTCCACCTATATCTTAAATGACTCAGGCAATGCTAACTGAATTGATCCCATTCTCCTTGTCGGTGATGATTTTAGTGGTTTGCTTGTGGCCCAATTCTAGTCCATGAGACAGGTCAGAAGGTCAGCCAAAGGTCTTAGCAGAATTTAGCGTGGCTTGCATTTCCTGCATACTCTAGGCTCTGACAGATTTTGTGGCTTCATCTTACACCCATTACTCCCTCCATCTCTCTGTTCTGGTACACTGAATTTTTTCCATTACTTCAAAGTGTCCCAATCTCTTGATGCTGGAATTTGTTCTGATTCTAGTCTTATTTTCCTCCTTCCTACACCTTTTTATCTTTCTTTAAATATCACTTCTTCAAGAAGGTGTTTCTTACCCCATTGGCTAGATCAGGTTTCCATAAGTATTTCCATTAGTACTCTTTTCTTTATTCATTAAGTCATGCAAAAAAATATTATGTTTTATGTTGTCAGTCAGATTACTAAATGTTGTCCACAGGACAATCAGCCATCAAAACAGCCACAGCCCTTGCACTCACCACATTGCTGATTTCTCAATAAATGTCAGCTGGGACCGCTGTACCCAGAAATCTCTGTCAGGGATCTGTCTGTCTTGTATTGCACTAATTCCCCAGCATTTATAATGGTATATAACACGTAGTAGGTACTCAATAAAGAGTTGTTGAATGAGTGAATAAATAAGGAAAGCAGGAAATTGAGGATCCTTAGGCAATGAAAATATCTCTAACTGGACCTGATGAGTAAAACATTTCTGCTAGGGAGATCAACTGTTCAATTACAGTTTGGAATTGAAGGGTTTTGAAGGACTTGGGACTTTCAGTGCTAGTATTGAGAATGTCCTGAGCAAACCGAGACAAGTTGGTCACCCTCTATTTATGGCCCTCCAAACCAAAAGTGTTCCCCTGTCCTCACTTTCCACTCTTTTCCACCTGTAACTAATCTTCTGGGAAGATATTTCCATTCTGCCTCTAAATGAATGGAAATGTTTCAGGCTCTGCCATTGTTTCCTAAAATGGTAGATTCTCAAGGCTGAGAGGTTATGTATTTTACCATCAGAATTTTAAATTCTGGATCCCTCATTTCTGGATAGAGTCAAAGCGGCTGAAGCCTGTGTTCAGCCATTTGTACTCATCATCTTCAAAACCTCTCATCCTTAAAAAGGTCTCCCAAAATCAAAGCACTTTAGAGATTCCAAACGGAAGGTTGAAAATAAGCCAGTGCATTCAACAAAGCATGAACCATTGTGCTTCTTGGCTTCCTATTTCAGAGACACTTCCGAACAACCTTCCACAGCCTCTATCAAGCAATGTTTCTCTTCTACATAAAAACCTTGAAAGAGAAGAGAAAAAAGCAAAGGTCTATCTTATATATAGGCACGTATTTGAACCTCAGTGGTGTTTTTGCTCCAAGAACTGAAATTTGTTCTTCACAGAGATGATGAAATGCTCTGAAAATGACCCAAAAGACATTTTTTGGGTCAGTCCAGTTTTTGTTTGTTCCAAGGTATGGAGTAATGGTGTAAGGCTCTTAGCTCTGGCCAGAATTTCAATGTTCTGACTCCTTGCCCAGTATTCTCACTCTTCCACATTACCACAATACAGCATTCTTGTGTGTATATGTCAATAAATTGTTTTCAAGTTTGATTTTTTAATTTAAATATTTAAATTCAACATGTTTTCATGGTTCATGTTTCACCTAGAACCAGCCTACTCAAAGGGCAGGTGTTTATATTTTTATTGATGCTGACTGGTAGGACTCATATTAAGGGTTGTTGAATTTTGACACATAGAAGTAGGTGAGAAAACACACTCTTTGGCAAATTGTAAAGGTAAATCCTCCTCTCAAGGCATTTTTGTGTGTTCTTCCAAGACACACTCCCTGCTCATCACTGGAGCCTCCCCCTTTCAGTATTACTGGCATGGGCAATGGCAGGTCTCAGCTTTGCCACCCAGGCTGGAGTGCCCTGATGTGATCTCGGCTCACTGCAACCTCTGCCTCCAAGGTTCAAGCCATTCTCCTGCCTCGGCCTCCTGAGTAGCTGGGATTACAGGCGTGCACCATCACACCCAGCTAATTTTTGTATTTTTTGTAGAGATGGGGTTTCACGACATTGGCCCGGCTGGTCATGAACTCCTGACCCCAAGTGATCCACCCATCTCGGCCTCCAAAGTGCTGGGATTACAGGCTTGAGCCACCGCATCCGGCCAGGTGTCTGCATTTATTTATTTATTTGTTTGTTTATTTATTTATTTTGTGGAGGTACAATTTTTCATTCTGATTAGACCCTATTATTCTGAGGGCAAAAACTATGTTTTGTGCTCCCTTTGTATCACCTAGGGCATCTGGTACTATGTTGGGCATGTATTTATTTATTTATTTTATACTCTAAGTTCTGGGATGCACTTGCAGAATGTGCACGTTTGTTAACAAACATATGAAAAAAGTTGTAGGTCTCAGCTTTTGAAAATCAAGTATTCCATCCCTTTTGAAGTCATGTCAAGGGACCTAACATGACCCATCAGCTACTTCTCTCACAAGTGACCCACGTCTGCTCTTCATGAAACAGTCAACACATCCACTACTCTTACAAATTATCTTCTCTTCACTTCACTGTCTGAGCCTCTATCTAGTCAAGTTTCTCACACAGTAGATCTCTGAAGCATGAGTCAGATACCAGTCCATTGTATGTCCCAAGCTCCAGGAATCACAAATCAAGCTCTTTGAGTGTCCTATTCAAGCCCCTTCTTCTACATGATGGAAGAGCCCACTGTGGTGGCTTCTGTTGGAGCCTTGCTCAGATCCCTTTCACCAGGTGGGTGCACTCATCTCCCAGTTGCTATGTTGGCCACAAACAACTCACAGCTGCCCTTCTCAGGGAGGGCCTTATGAGACAGAAAGACCCTCTCTCCTGGAAGGTTATGCCTATCACACTACAGGCCAGCCAATGGCCAATGACTAACTGACATGGGGTTCAAAAGTCTGAAACCCTAGCTTCAAAGTGAGACAACTCTGTGATGCAATTCATGCTCCAGAGCTCCCAGGGGAACCAAGCTAGACTGCTTTCCAGCTGAAAACCTCTCATTGCTGGGCTCCTTCCCCTGCCCCATCCTGCATCCCTCACTTCCCACCTCCTGAGAGCACCCACTCAATAAGTCACTTGCACAAAGATCCCTGTGTCAGGTTCTGTTTCTGGGGAATCCAACCTAAGACAAGGCCTGTCATCCATGGAAGCAGGTGAGGCAAGAGAAACTCACAACACAACAATAGTTCTGTTCATAAACCTCTTCTAATTTTCATCTGCCCACATCCACCCTTCTATGCCCTTCAGTGGCCAATGAGTGGTGAGGGGCAAGAGTATCCAAATGAATGTTTACCAACCCCTTTTTAAAGTCTAGCATAGGTGGCCTTACTTTAGAATATGGGAAATGTTAGCACCTATTTGCTTGAGGCCAGGAGTGAAATAGTTCCTTTGACTTCCTGATGTTATATGAGGTGCATATAAAATTCTGAGCACATGACAGGAGT
This sequence comes from Pan troglodytes, assembly GCF_028858775.2. Taxonomy (NCBI): domain Eukaryota; kingdom Metazoa; phylum Chordata; class Mammalia; order Primates; family Hominidae; genus Pan; species Pan troglodytes. The sequence continues at coordinate 40,559,188 of NC_086015.1, forward strand.
CTGCTGAATGATAGCTATTATTTTGGTCCTTTAAAATAATGCCCTGAGAATTCATTGCATGCCACATGCTAGGCTCCGTGACAAACATTATTATCTCATTCTGTCCTCACAGTGACTCTTCAGAGGGTCACAGTACTATTAATCCTCATTTTATTGATCCTCATTCATAAAGCTAAATTTCAGAAAACATTCAATGCCTGGGCCTCATTCCAAACCTAGGTTTTTGCCTAATTTTTTATCAAACCTTTTTCTCACTGTGCTGGTTTCCCACCCTAAAACTGCTCTCCCTTTTCCAGTTTGCTGCTCCTGCAACCTCAATCAGCAGGGATTCAAGCTGCAGGTTCTAACTTCGTTCTTGCTGACAGTAAAGTATTTTGTTTTTTTTCTTCCTTGGCATTCAGATCTGCGTGAGTTCTGAAGAAGAACAAGATGGTTTTATCAGAGTCCTCAGTGGAAAAAAGAAAGGCCTCATCCCCCTTGATGTACTAGAAAACATCTGATTGCTGGCTCCTCCTCCATTTGCAGTAGGCAAGCTCTGCTGCGATGCCTCTGCCTCATCTCACACTGCGTCAACCCAAAGGAGCTGCCGCACTGACCCAGCCCCCCAGGAAACAGTGAGACAAGAATCAAGTATCTGAGACTGTGGAGTAATAGCCACAAAACAGAGGGCCCACTGCACAGCATATCCAGGCTGCCACAGGTGGGGATGAGGCTGAGAGAGTCAGCAGGCAGAGCCAGATGCCATGCTTGGCAGCAGCAGTAGAACTATAAACCACAGCTGTCCCCCAGGATCCCACTCCTTTCCTGTCTGTGTGGTGTAAGTTAACACACTGGAGTGTGCTCCAGTTTGCAGGGTAGCCCAGTGCAAGGTTCAGATCCATGTAGCCAAGTATTATCCTGCTTCCAGACCTATGTCACCAGTACCAATCCGTCAGTGTCATCACATTTCAGGCCCCAAGCAATCTCTGTGCAAAGCATCAGAAAGACCTGCTTCCCAGCCCCCAGCATTCCAGTGCTCTCCAGGCTTCCTCTCTTTGTGATTGTGCTGTCCAGAGTGTCCAGCTTGTTCTTTCTCTTCAGTCCTCTGAGTACATCTGGTGGTGTGCATTAGATGTGAGGGCTATGTTGACATGGCATCACCTCCAAAGACCTGACCTGCCTGAAGACTGATGACAGGCCATCCTTCCTGCTGTTCTAGGTACTGGCCTGGGTGACAGAGCAGGACACGAGACATAGATACAGTGGGGAGGAGAAGTGGGGAAAGGTGGAGCAGAGAGTTCTTACTTATTGAAGATTATACAGCCCTTTCGGTTATGAAGTCCCTGCTTGAAGGCAATGGACCTGGGGAAGAGACTATAACAAAAAGTCTCCATTTTCATTTTACATCCTCTCTATTGGAGGCAGCACTTTTCCCTCATGCTGTCCTATAGGACTCCACTTTGAAGGTTGAGCCTACATTGCGGGGAACTAGGAACATGGAGGGGAACCAACAACAGCATCTTAGAAGAAATGTAGCCAAATTGGAGTCCATTCTTCTTTAGGGCAGTATATGAAATCCTAGCAGATGTAAAATGGAAAAGAATCCTAATGCTTCATCCTTCTGAAAGTAGAGGAACTAGGGGCCCAATTAGCATCATCTAGGGGAATCTCTATTACTCTGTACTTGTACTAATGTTTACAAGAATGCAATATACTGTGATGCCTTCCTACTCAAGCCTCCTAGCATTCAAACTTCCATCCTATTAGTCATTAACATGGTTAAACTTCAATTCACAATCACCTTGGAATCAATGTCAGTTTGATTTATTTTGTTACAGAGCAATAAAATCATTAGAACAATGGTTTTTAAAAGACTTAAGTGGATGCATCCTATGCATGTAAGCATTATTTCCCAAACCAAAGCATCATTCATCTCCATTTATTTCTTTTGTTCCCACTCAGTGTGAAGTTGGGAACTGAGAGGGGATGGCTGCTGGTTTCACAGAAGTTTGGATGCCTTACTCTTATCTTAAAGCCAGCATCCAGAATTTCCTCCCTCTCTGATGCGACATGCAAAACCAGGTGTACAATGTCAAGATGGATTCTTTGAGAGCCAGGGTAGATCATATGACTGCCTTTCTGTAAAATTGGATGCCTAGTACAAATGCTCTTTGCCTCTTATTCAGTATTCCATTTAATAAAAACAATACAGTGGCTGGAAAGGAGCATCAGAAACATGTGTCCTGATCTCTTCTTTCTGTCGTGATATCCATTGACTTTTTGGTACAATGATGTCACATCATATGCATGTTTAACTAAGATGAATCTTAAAAATCAGTTTGCCTTTTACAGTTGAATAGAAGGAAGATGTGTTATCTAGCCTCCAAAGTAGTCTCCCAAAGATCCCTACCTCCTCATATTCTTTCCTTTGTGTAGTCCCTTCCCACACTGAATCAGGGCTGGTCTTATGTGACCAATAGAACACAGCAGAAGTAGTACTACAAGGCTGTCTTAGTCTATTTTCTGTTTCTATAACAGAATATCTGAGACTGGTTAATTTATAAAGAAAAGAGATTTATTTTGCTGACAATTCTAGAGGCTAGGAAGTCCAAAAAGCATAGCGCTGGCATTTATTTGGCTTCTGGCGGTGGCCATGTGCTGTATCATAACATGGCAGAGAAGCAGAATAGAAAGTAGGCATGTGCAAAGAAATAGAGAGAGACCAAACACAAGGAGCAGCCTTGATTTTTAACAACTCACTCTTGAAGTAACAAACCCAGTCCCAAGAGAGCAAGAACTCACTCACACCCGTGGGACAGCATTATCTATTCATGATGGATTCTCCCCATGACCCAAACACCTCCCATTCAGCCCACCTCCCAATATAGCCACAATGGCAATCAAATTTCAACATGAGTTTCAGAGGGGACAAACCATATTCAAAACATAGTAATGACCCCATCTCAGATTGCATCTGAGGTTAAGTTTTAAAAGCAGCTTTAGCCTTGATCTCTTGGAACACTCACTGTTGGAACCTTGAGATACCATAAGAATTTCAACTACCCTGAGGCCACCATGCAGGAAAGACCCTGTGGAAAGACTACATATTTCATCATCTGAGGTGGCAGACATCACAGAGCAGAGATGAGTCGTCCCTGCTGAGCCCTGCCCAAGTTACAGATTTATGAGCAAGATAACTATGTGGGGATTTTTTAAGTCACTATGTTTTGGAGTGATTTGTTATACAGAAACAGATAACAGAAGCAGGGGTTTTGTAATTTAAGTCAATGTTAGAAGAGAAAAATGCTCTTTCTGCACAATCAGGCCCAAAAGCGTTGCAAACATCAAGTGTTAGCAGGCAATTATCCCTCTAAATACAAGATATGTAGTATTCCCTAAAGATCTGGAGTCATCCAGACCTAAGGGAAAAAGCAAGATGTTCCTCATAGTATAGATTTCCATGAGTGCTTACACAAACACAGAGATTTTAGGAGCCACAGCTTTTTTTTTCCTGCCTGTCTGCAGAAATTAAAAGCACAAGGATAGCTACGGCCTACCAAAGTCTTAAAGATTTGCAAGACTCAGAAAATGGCTAAAAGAAGGACCATAATTTTTGAGTGGAGAAGAGATGAAGACCTCAGGAGATACTCTGGTGAGGAGACAGGGAAGGAGGGGAAGTGTCCATATGAAGAATATAAAGGGGACATGAGGGATATGCTTTGTAGTGTACGAAAACAGCCTTGTACCCCCTTACCTCCTGCCCCTGCCTACAGCCAAGGGATGGTACATACCTAGCTGCACCAGGGAAGATATGCCCTGTACTTCATCACCAGTGCCATAAGACTTTACTTCTATTATAGTAAATTTGAAATGAAGAACTGAGTGAACCTTCCTCAGGGCTCCAGAAGGTGGAGAATAGAACTCCCTTTACTTCCCATCACTAGCAGACATCTACAGCACCTCTCACATGGGCAGCAGGATGGCAAAGAGAGCCCATGTGTAGATATCCAGATTGCTAGATTTCACAGACAGTTAGATACCCACATGGCTAGATTTCACAGATGGTTGATTTCACAGACCACTTTTCCTTCCCAAATACACAACACACACTACCACCACCACGACCACCCATACACACACACTCATTCACTCCCATTAAGAGGAAGGGTCCAGCATTTGGGTTGCATATTTAGAGCAGGTAGTGGAGAGAATATGGCAGGATCTATTAGAGTTAGTGTTCTTTGCTATTAAAGAGAGAAAAAACCAGTGGGAAGATCACAACACCTTGGTGCCAAGTACTGTTAAAAGACAAAAGAGCCAGTTGTCCAGGAAATTGGCTACTCCAAGGAGGAGAGAGCCAAGAAGGAAATCTACTGGCTAGCCTAAGCCTAGAGCCAGGTCCAGTCAGAGATGCAGCTGTGAAAAAGTGGTGTGTGGGAGAAAAAAGCTGAGATTTAAATAAAGTGAACTTGACTTCTTTACTCAGGACTTCTCAGAGCCTTTAATTTGCTAATTCTCATAGTAAATCTCCAAAAAGGAGATTTAAAACTGTGGATCACCTATGAGACTCTCCTAAAACAACATTCCAAGGAACATACTTTGGGAAATTCTGCAGTAAAGTATTCTCATATCAGATCACCCAATAGCCCCTATGCTTCTACTATCCCCTCTCTTCCTACATCTCACTGAAATACTTACAAAGGGCAAAAGCACTCAATCCTAATGATAAGAATGAAGACAATCTATTCTGGGATCTGAATTGGTAGGAGAATAAGCTAAAGTATGAATCTGTATACTCCAAGAGTGAAAAACTCCAGAGAAAGATTAGTTTTATCACAATGATAGCTGTAGCAAACACCAGCATGGAGTAGGCTGTATAAATCTGGGAATAAAAGAAACTTCATCATTGCCCAAAATAGCATCCCCAGGAAACTGAGTGAGCAGGTGTGCTGCACAGATTTATCACAAAACAGAAATTATTAAAAATAAGTTGGACAGAAAATTAAAACTAGTTTAATGACATCCTGTAACTATCTCCTAGATTTTGCTAAGTTGCCACTCTGTTGTGTGTTTCATACAACACCTGGTGTTTTGACCCTTAGAGCATGTTTTTTCTTAGATTTCAATGAGAAGTTTTAAGTAGTCTTTAATCTTCCTGTGGATAATACAAATTTATCCATACCTTGAAATTTTAACAAGATAATAGCCATTTATTTTAACAGTCCCCTTTTGCAAATGAAAAGATGGCAGGGTTTTTTTGTCAGCTCATTGTCAAGCTTACACAATTATTGAACATCCTCCGTGTCTTCATGGAAGTAAGGACATACCAAAGTCCTGGAAACACACCCAGGAAAAGTACAAGACCTATTTCCAAGATCATGGATCATCTTTAGAATTCCTCCACTGGCATTATTTACTCAGGTTTTCAGGTTATTGCCTGAATCCATCTTTTTCTATACATGGCAAAATTTTTCTTTGTCTTTATCAGCTATTTGAAAATTATGTGCTTAGTTTATTTACTTTTACTCCTTCTTCAGTTAATAAAAACCATCCAAGGTTATAAATTTTCCTCTGGGTTCAGCTTCGACCACATTAGATAGCTGTTTCTATTTTCATTCACTTATAAATTATCTTTAACTGTAGTTTTTATTTTTTATTTGATTTTTAGTGTGTGTTAATTAAACCATTGTGCACTATAGTCAGAAAATATGGTACATATGATTTCTGCTTTGAGGAATTCATTGGCATGTTGTTTTGTGCTCTAATATATTATTCATCTTTATAAATGTTCAATGGATGCTGAGGGAAAAGTCATATCTTTAGTATACAGAGTTCAACATGTATCTATTAAACAAATCCTTTAAGTATTCATATTCTTTTTTTTTTCTTTTCTTTTGATATAGAGTTTCACTCTGTCACCCAGGCTGGAGTGCAATGGTGTGATCTCGGCTCACGGCAACCTCCACCTCATGGGTTCAAGAAATTCTCCTGCCTCAGCCTCCTGAGTAATTGGCATTACAGGCACCCACCACCACACCTGGCTAACTTTTTTTAGTAGAGATGGGGTTTCACCATGTTGGTCAGGCTGGTCTTGAACTCCTGACCTCAGGTGATCTGCCCACCTCAGCCTCCCAAAGTGCTGGGATTACAGGTGTGAGCCACCGCGCCCAGACTAAATATCTATATTCTTATTTATTTTTGCTCATGTGCTCCGTCAAAGACAAGGACAAGCAACAGTGGGGTTGCAATAAAAGATATTCTACAAGGCCCTCCAATCACTTCCTTAGAGCCAGCCTTGCAGGGAGGAAATAGCAGCCAGTTCTTTCTGCCACAGTCTCCCTTTCTATAATACATGTAGGATGAATCACTCAGGTCATTTCCTAAGTAAATATTCTCTTTAGCTCCCTGGAGCAAACTGTAAAGGAACCACTTTTAAATGAAGATGTTCCAAAGATATTCTTAGAAAACTTCAATTTCAAATGAAGAGTATTTGGGTCATGGAATCTTGACAGAAAGATAAATTACAATGAAACCCACCATCACTGTTGAAAAGCTGTTAAGGGTTTTTCTGATAAACTCAAAGAAACTTACAAGTTCCTAATTTTAAGGTATTGGGGTGCTTTTCTTTCCTTCATGTTAGGTATATAACAAATGAAGTACCGAAATATATCTTCTACTGGAGTGGTATTCCTAGAAGCACATAGCTCAAGAGTGCATAAAGTAGGTTTGGGATAATCAATCTTATCCTGATATAAATACTTGCTGCATGGTAAGAATTCATTTATTCCTGACAATAATCCTGATAGCTGAGTTTTATTGTCTCCATTTTTCAGATGGAGAAACTGAGACTCATAAATATTAGATCCCTTGCCCAAGGTCACACAACTGATAAAAGTTGGAATGAGGTTTTGCACCTGTAACAGCATCCCTAGTGCTCCTAAGTGGCTGGCTACTGAGAGCATTTGGTTGCAAAATTAAATGTTGGAGTTGCAGAATAACACGCAGGCAATAATTATTATTGGTGCCATGCCTTACTATATAGTTTATTCTAATTATTTCCTTGATGATAATAATAGTTTCAAGTTAATGGATTTATAGATGATTATAGCAAAAAGCATACAATGATGTAGAGGTGGTGCCAGAAGAGTCTGCATTACACTTATGAATTTCCAAGGATCCATGAGACACACCCTCAGCCTTGCAGACTGAGGAACCTGAAGTGTTGGTGCATGGAGGAGAACTTCACTTCTCAGAGTAGGACTTACATTTACCAACCTCAAAAAGTCACATAGGCCCAAAAATAATAATTTATGAGCTCACATTGAAAATAATACAGTCACTATGTTGAGGGACAAACTTTACTGGCATATCTATACTACTTGGTCTCCCTGAGGGCAACTGCATTAAATCTCCTCTGTACTTGGAAGGGCACTCAATGACTATGGAGGTTAGAGATGTGTTTGGTAGCATCCAACTGACATAACCTGAAAGAGCCACATGCATGATAAGAATGATCTTGACAATGGTACCCATCATATTGGATAATTGGATAAGAGTTCCTCTCTTCACCAAGTGCTTAAAATGGCCAATGCTCACTTTTGCATTAGTGATCTCACTTTGTCTATGCTTTCATAGCATAGAAATATGTCCCCTTCTCAGAGGCACATTTCTTACTTTCAGGTAAGTCTTGCCCTAACCAGGGAGTGCCTCTTTTCAAAGAGAGTTTTAATCTCCCCAATTTTATCTAGTCTGTGCTTAACTTTCTGAAATTTTAACTTTCAAAAGGCAAGTATGCCCTTATTTCCAGGTTCTCAAAGATTGAGTCTTTGGATGGGGTTCATATCACAGCTCCAATGCATGCCACCTACAAGACTGGTAAGGGTGAAAATCACATAATGAACTGATTAAATATATTCATACCTAAGAGTATCTAAATCTGGACATGGTGAGTCACAAGCTGCTGGTTTCAAGACACGGACTTTTCTTTGGTCATGACAATGTATTATGGTTTGAATGTGTCTTCCAAAGTTCAAATGTTGGAAACTTGATCCCCAATGCAGCAGTGTTGGGAGGTGGGACCTAATAGGAAGTGTTTGGGTCACGGGGGCACTGCCTTCACGAATGGGTTAATGTCTTTATCTTGGGAGTGGATTCATTCTCTCTTTTGCCCTCTCTTTGCCCTTCTGCCTTTCATCATGGGATGATGCAGCAAGAAGGTCTTCACAAGATGCTAACACCTTAATATTGGACTTCCCAGCCTCCAGGATTGTGAGCCAATAAATTTCTGTTTATTATAAATCATCCAGTCTGTGCTATTCTGTTATAGCAGCACAAAATGAACTAAGACACAATGGTTGTTCTTTTTGTGGTAAAATCAACAGGTATTTGTAGTTTACTGGGAAAGATGGTAATCAAACAAGTAATACTAAAAATGTGTGATTAGTGCTACAATAGAGAAAGTACAGTGAACCATAAGAGCATGCTGGGATTTACTGGTTTCATTAGGAATAGGACCTACAAAGCTCAAAGCTCTCATGCTAAAAGTGTTCTCACTTCCCAAAAAGGCAATTTTATATTGGAAGTATGGTAAGGCAGCCTTCTTTCAGCTCTTTCTCATATAATTTCCTAACACCTGAAGCACTTTAATTTCACTAGAACTTATGGATGATGAAGGAGGGTATTTTGTGGATATTGGGCAGAGTTAGATGTTGTGGGCTAAGGGTTTTTTTGTGGGTTTTTTTTTTTTTACTTTTTAACACAAATATTTCCAATTGTGTGGGCCCTTCATGCTGGAGTGTTTGAGTATTTGAGCAATATTAGCAGTATTACCAGAAGATTGGGTGAGGGATAGAGGAGCTGGTGAGGAAGAGGGGATGGGATTAGGTAGAGGCATGATGGAGGCCATAGGAGAAAGAGGCTGCTGACTTATGCAACATATAATTCCAAAGAGGGTTTAGGTTCATATCTCATCTCTAGAGAAATGTCCTAAGAAGAATAATCCATCCAGGTAAGGCCCCATCCTTCCCACATCTGTCCTGATGTTTAGGACCCCAGAAGAAAATTATTTATAGAATAATAAGGGTTAAAACATCACCAAAATGGAAACAAATATATAGGCTTCTTCACAACCAAGGGAACCAGGTTTGTTTGTTTTTTTTAATCACAGGCATCTTGTGATTTGGGCCAAACTCCTGTCATTCATGATGGATCTCACAAGAGCCTTCGTGGTATAGAGAGATCCCAAACATGAAACTGCTCACCCCTAGTGCTGCCAAAGTTGTTTTTCTCCCTTTCAATCACAGGCAGCTGGGGGATGGGGGGAGAGCCAAAACATTAAATACTAAGAAATTAGTTTACAACTTTTGCAGATATGATATTAAAAACATAAAATTCAATGCAATGAAGCAGTGCAGGGCAAATCGTGTTGATCCAGTGCTGGGAATAAATCTATGAGCTTTCAGGACCAAGAAACATCTATTGCACTCACAGGTGAATCAGCCATCTGAGGAGTATAGTGTACTCTGCAGAAAAAGAGTGGAACAAGGAGGTTAGGCTGGGCATGATGGCATGCACCTGTAGTCCTAGCCACTTGGGAGGCTGAGGCAGGAGGGTCACTTGAGCCCAGGAGTTTGAGGCTGCAATGAGTTATGATTGGTCCACTGCATTCCAGCCTAGGCAACATAGTGAGACCTTGCCTCTAAAGTAAAATAAAAAGAATGGGACAATGAGGGTCCAAGGACTCAGCCAAGAGGGCAGTAGCAGGATTCAGATGAGGTTCCAGATACAGCAAGCTGTCGTGTGGGGATGGGGCAGCACCAGGCAATGAAGAATCACCAAAAATGTAGTAAGACTGAGCAGATTGTACTCAGCTCTGTGTCTACTGAAGGAAGAAATACTTGAAGAGCCCTTGGTTTGAAGTGTGAGACCCTCAATGCACCAGCTGAAGTAACAGCAGATTGATGCTAACCTGACTTCTAGAAAGGGTAGTTCCTGTTACCTCTAGGGCTTTGGTTTTGCTGAGGAGCCTGCAAGCTGGACCACAGCTGAACTTTCTTGAACCTTTGAAGAGAGCCCCCTGTACCCCTAGTCCAATGAGACTCATTAAGGACCTCTGATCTCCATAGTTCTAAGATAACACACTTGGATTGTTTAAGCCACTAAGTTTGTAGTCATTTGTTACAGCACCAATAGGAAACATACAGCATTGCACTGCCACTTGGAAAGGTGGAGAGATAACAGGAGAAATTTAACTGAACCCCATTGTTATGCCTAAAGAATAATGAGCTCCCAAAGCTCAGAAAAAGCCAGCTAAGGAGAATGGAAAAAATCCAATAGCATGGTGGTAATGTGTAACCAGTGTAGGAAAGTTATCATCTCCTTTGCCAAGGTAGCCTCGGATGAGAGAAGTGGGGAAAGATTCCTCAGTTTGGCCACTAGGACTATATCCAAGGGCACACTGTCCCTGCCACCTTGGAGCCTACACTGAGGATGCTACTGCAGTGCATGTTCTAATCAGAAGGCAAGGAATTCCAGCATGTGTGTCTACACACATACATGCACACATGCGTACATGCACACACACACACACACACACACACTCAGATGGAATTTATACTGCACTCTGATAAAGATTTAAGCAGTTATTTCTTCTTTGAGTCAGTTGATTGATTTCAAAGCCAGTCTCTACCTGTTTTTTACACAAGAAGCAGTCTCAGTGCCTAGGCCTCTCTTTTCTTACATCTCTCTTTAACCCTTCTGTCCCCACCTCCACCACCATCCAGAGACTACCACACTCAGAAATATTCCACCTCCTTGAGGAAATAATACCTTTCTTATGTCTTGTAAACTTCATAGCCTCCAGAGATGAATATTAAAAATCTGTTTTTCTCCTCCCAGTTTTTGTTTTTCTCAGCAGGGAAGGTGTAAATTTTGGTCGCAGTGACCGCTGGCGTTGTGTGACCTGGGAAAGCAAAGCAGCGTCGAAGATAAGCTCTGGTCTGATGATAAGGAGATGATGAGATATGAGCATTTCCACCTTAGCCTGTAATTTATTTCTCGAATACATTCTATATTTATATCTCAACACAGATCAATCATTACCAGCAATGAGTAACTGATACAGCATGAGAGAAAGAGGTCTCTAAGCAAGAGAAGACTGTGGGAAACAAGAATATAACATGCTTGGGGTGATATAGGTAGATGAAGGAACCCAAGAAGAGGTTTATGGGACATCATGAAGTATAGGTGAAAGTGACATTCAGTAAGGGTTCTAACTGGTGTTGGGGGGAAGACAGAGTTGGTATTGGGAGGGCTGAAACAGAAGGGAAGACACTTTTAGGAACAAGAGAGGAGCAGGCTAGCAATGAGGGAGGCTGTGACTGAGTGGCAGTCTGTAGCCATATAGGGCAACAACAAGAGACCCATGGCAGCACAGCAAGGTCAGGCAGCCTGTTTGGCAGCAACCTGCTGGCACCGTGTGCTCATAGCTCCTCCACCATTGCAATGCCTTTTTTGGTGGTGGTTCTTCCCCAGAGCCAACCTCAAAGCCAGAATCATCCTCCTAAAGTATCACTTTGATCCTGTTGTCACCCTGTTAAAAACCCTCCAAGGGCTTCCCCAGGGATACAGAAGCAAGTCCAGCCTCTGCAGTGGAGGTTTCTCCAGAGGCCTCAGACCAAACTCAGCTCTTCTGAAACTGCATAGCCCTGCCCTGAACTGCTCAAGTGGCATCTATCACTTCCTGTTTGACTAGTGATGATTTTAAAAATAGATTTCACTCATAGGTGGGAATTGAACAATGAGATCACATGGACACAGGAAGGGGAACATCACACTCTGGGGACTGTTGTGGGGTGGGGGGAGGGGGGAGGGATAGCATTGGGAGATATACCTAATGCTAGATGATGAGTTAGTGGGTGCAGCGCACCAGCATGGCACATGTATACATATGTAACTAACCTGCACAATGTGCACATGTACCCTAAAACTTAAAGTATAATAAAAAAAAAGAAAAAAAATAGATTTCAGTGAGTAGACTTTTTGAGGGCAGAATGCTAGGCTTGATTGCCTTGCAGGTGGGAGTCAAGGGAAACTATCTCTGTGATCATTTCAGAATGCCATGGAGTATTGACATCATCAGAAAAATCCCTGTTACCAGTACGCTCTCTCACCTCTTACATATCCAGGTCATGGTACTAGATGACCATGACTTTTGTCTATAGGAGGTTAAATCAGTCAACAAAGCCCACTAAGATAGAGATCAAATCCAAGACCTGGGCTAGAGATTTGATTATATTCTATTCCTTGGCAAGAAACTCCAGCTTTAGCCCCAGTCACAAGGTGTGGGTGTGATGTTGCAGATCCATCGCCACCTCCACAAAAGCAACTTAAAGAGCACTCGCTGACAGGCTGCTCCACAAGGTCCCCTTGTGCATCCACCCCCTCCAATCTCTAGTGCTCTTAGAGACAGCTCAGCTCAGGTAGGGATTGGGGGAAAAGGATAGGAATTATTTGCATGTTATGATTTTTAAGTCTCAAACTACAAGTAGTCTTAAAAGTAAAGAGCATTGAGCAAATCTGTGTCTTAGATTAACTGTAGGACTTTTGCGAGCACCCAGAAGGAGGAACTGCAAGCTGTTTCTGAGCTGCGCTAGCTCAAGCTGGAAGCAAAACTCAGTCTTCTCACCATTGTTTACGAGAAATCCACTCCCATAAATCATGTGTTGAGTTTAGTAGACTTGACCTGATGATATCAACAAACAGTCTCAGGAGGAGTCCTGGCACTTGGCTTTTCACTATCTACCTGCCCTTCTTTCCTGATCCCTTCTGATTCCTCCCACCATGCTCCCAGGAGCTCCAAACTCCTCTCACTCTTTTAAACAATGTGTTTCTCTCCAGCTCCTTCCTTCCCTTTGCACAATCAAACACACTACAGTGCTCAACAGGACTAGAAATCTCCCTTTTCACAAGACTTACTCTCTGCAGAAGAACTTAGATTACAGTTAAAATTATACAAATACCATGTTTAATTACCAAGGAAAGCCTCCATTTAAAACTGACTTAGAGGAGCTCCAAGGGTTTCTCCCAACCAGACCCTCTCCCTGGTTCCTGCCCTAGAGGACACATCTCAATGCCGAGCATCTCAGTATACTTCTTCATACACTATCAATCTCTGTGACATGGCAAAACAACTGGGATTGTCTTTCACTGTATTCATGTCATGTTTCTGACACCTACTTCTGAAAGTTTCACTATTTCAACTCAGCTGACTGTCTGCTCACGTGAATACAATGTGTGCTTATTTATTTATGCCTTCCCTTCATGCTGAACACAAAATGATTTTTATTGGGCTCATGGTTTGAGATTTGGATAATTAAAGCAAATAGATTTCTTTTGGAAAGTCACTTTTCCAACACATCACAGACGAGAAACAATGAGGGATTCTTAGTGATTGTTCACTCTTGGAAAAATAGAAATCATACCCCACACCAAACAGCAGAAACAGAATGACCCAAAATGCCATGATTTCACTGCACTAGTCAGTAGTTTTTTAATAATGCTTCTGCTTTCTCTGAAATATTCACCTGCTTCGGTTCCCTAGAGCTTCCCAGCACTGAATGCATTTGGCCTTCCCTTCGCATGATTTCAGCTGTTATTTGTTTCCCACTTACACAATCATTCTTTGAAGGAGTCTAATCTGTTTCCTAAGTGCACAAGAACAGTAACAACATTATTTGCTCTTGCATAAGTTTAGATATACTACAAATGTAATTGTGTGCTCTAAAATATAATAGCTATAGTATTTACAAGCTTATTTTATATTTATTTTACTTATATTGCCACTGCATCACAAGAAAGAACATAAATAGTAAATCTTAAATAATACAGCTGTTAAGCTAGAAAGCAACTATTAGCGTTTGATAAGATAGTGAGAAGAGCATAGTTTTTTTTTTTTAATACAAGCAACCTAATTTAGTTCCTTACTAGCTGGTGGCCTCGGACAAATTATTTAACCTTTCTGATCCTCAGAGATAATATCCACCTGAAAAGATGTTGAGCAAATTGAAGGAGATATTTATGTGAAAGCGTATATTGTACTGTGTGGCACATAGAAGGGTCACTTTTTGGTTTTTTTTTACTATTTTTGTCCCCCAGGAGTGGTATTATCCTATTAAGAGGCAGTTGCACTGTAGTAATTTTTTGAATATAAATAATAATAAAAAAAAATTCTTACTGCACAAGTAAGTAGTTTGTTAATAGTGACTTAGTCTCATATGGTAAATATTTCAGAATATCTTTTGTTCAGTATGTGAATAGTTAATAGTTAATAAACCAGCATAGTACATGCTGATCACCTCCAATTCCCCACTTAACTTGCCTGAGTACAGTGCAAAGCAGGGTAAACCAAGGATTGACCCATGCCTCTGTTGACTGACTGCCATCTCCTTCAAGAGCTATGGGCAAAATTCTTTATGCTTATATGGTCCCTGTGTCTGAAACACTCAAAGCATTTTTCCAGAGATTAAATTGGGGCTTTCATATGACCCTGGTTAATAAATGTCAAGTCTTCAATGTGAAGCCTCAGAATGTCCTTTTGAGGAAGGTGGTTGACAACCTTATCTTCCATACAAATAAACTGAGGCATGGAGCAGATAAATCAGAGGACTTGTTATGGATTCTTCATTCCTTATGTGTACACTTTTAGTTTATATATGAAGACCAGTGTTTCACAGGGGTGCACAGAAAGCCAGCAGGAATCCCCAGAGAGAATGGCTGTGGTTTCTTGGAGAAGGCAGCCCACCATTCTAATGTAGCTGAGAGGATTACAGTACTGGGGTCGAGGGGTGCTGAGGCAGGGTCTGCCTGAACTGGGTAAACAGTCTGAGTCAGTGAGGTTAGGACAAGTAGATAAGCTGGAACTCCAAAGGTGTGCAGTGTGATACCTCTCATGGGAAACAAAAAGTTCCCGTTTTGGACCAAGTTTCCATGGCTACAGTAAACCTCTTGTCAGGAGGAAAGAATAGCTCCAGCAGGGCCTAAGAAGAAGGGCCTTTGTGCATGGGGAGGACTAGAGGGCTCTGATCAGCAGCTGTGAGAGGACAGAGCTCCAACCTACCAGCTTGAAACACTGTTGGTAACCGTGACAGAAAGAAGCAGAAAGATTTCCACCTCATGGCAACCACCTCCACCACAAACACAGTGGGCCTTGGGGACCATCACCCTCCTTTACACCATGACAACATAGCTAAGCTCAAAATGCTTTTCCCAGAATTCCCATCCCCAAATGATTCCATGTCAGTGAAGGTCACAAGATAAATATTGCATGAGATTTAAAAAGCAGAAATGAAGCCCCAGCCATGTTTTTGATGCTCTGAAGGTCAACAGGAGGCACGAGGCACTTTGGCAGTTCACTCACGTTGTCACTGGCTGTTCTTCCAATTCCTGCTCTATCTCCTCCTTCAGCTTCTTCACACATGTACACAGCATCTTGTTAAGGGGCACAGCTGCTCCTGCATGTTAGTCATGGCATCGAATTTGCTGGTGGGAAGAGACAGACTTGAGTTCCAGTTCATCCTCATGGGGTCCAGCTTGTCTTTGCTTTTGCTCACACCCACCTTTCTATCTAGCTGCCGGCCTGGGTACCCTCATGCTACTTTAGGCCCAACACTAGATGAAGAGATACACAGTCTGTGTAACATAGGCTCCTCCCCCAATCTCTACAAAATCACATCCTTATAATAAATTTTGTTTTATTATTTAGAGTAGCCTTGCTTTTCTGATGGAACCCCAAGTGATACACACGTACTGTCTTATTTAATCCTCACAACAGTCCTAGAAGGCAGGCACTATTATTATCCTCGTTTCACAGGTGAAGAACTTGAGAAACAAGAAGATTATCCTATATTAATTAGCTGGTATGTGGTGATGCTGGGATTTAAACCCAGGCAGTCAGATTCCAGAGCCTGAGTTTCAGTTCTGTACTGATTTCTTCCTTAATTCCATGAAGTCTAGCTTTGTTCTCACCAGTTTTCTTTTTTTCTTAAGAAAAGAATGCCCTTAATACTTTAAAAAATTATTCTCAGAAAACTTTCTTCCATCCTTCTTGTTCTAGACCTCCCTAAAGCCCCTGATATGTTTCCTTATTCCTTTCCTTTGGCTGTGCTGAAGTTTCTTTTCTGTTTTATTTCCCAGCTTTTCTGCTTTCCACTGTCTGCCATACACATATGCACACATACATGCATACATGCACACACATACATACACACATGCACACACAGGTTTGACCATGTCATTCTAGCTCCAAATTGCATGCTCTTTCTTTATACCACACTGTCTGCCCAACAGTGATTTATCATCAGTCTCCTTTGCTAACCCAGATCTCTGCCATCTCCCACTGGGGGCTGCCAGGGCTCTACGCCTGCTACCCTGTAATAGTAAAATAAGTGATCAAACTGATCAACTGTAAAGCACACAGAAGGACACAGGTCAGACGGGAAAGAAATAGGACAAGGGAGGGAAGCTGAGCAAACAAGCCAAAGTAAGGTTAACTGAGGAGCAGGGCAGAACCCAGTGAACGCTTATAAGGCAGAAATAAACTCCCACGGGGGGGAAATGCTTTTGTGACTTTTATACAGAGAGAAGAGAAAGGGCCAGGTCATAAAACAGGGAGATAAGAGAGGGAAAAAATATGGATTTCCTAGAGAAGAGGAACCAGAAGGACCAGTGCAGAATTATTCGTTGAGTCAACTGACCAGTAAAAACTGTTCCAATGCAAAGCTAATCAGCAGATATAGGACCAAGAGAGAAGTTCTTACACTTCCTGAAACCAGGATCTGAGGCTGAGGACAGCCAGAAGCCCAAGGGATAGACCTAGTGTCAGGACCTGCAAACTCAAGAGAATTGTCCAGCCAGAAAGGAATTGATAAGTTTTTTGAAACTTTTCTAAATTAAGAAGCATAAATTGTGTGTATGAATGACCTTAACAGTACCGACTTCTCCCCTTGCAGAGCACAGTCCGGGATGACTGACCCAGGGATCTGCCTTTTATTAGAGAATCTCCTGAGAATGAGAAATTGCAATTTTCCAAGAATGAGACAGTGTCTTGTCCCTATTTTTCCACATACATACTAACATGAGAATCCTGAACACCAAAAAGTAAAATAAAACTCAAACCAAATCCAGAAATAAAATTTGGCTTTTTGAACTCAGTAAATTTGGTAAACCTTTGCAGAGGAAAACTTAGCTGACAAACACACGAAGGTATCCAAAAAAAGAGACAAGACTTTAAAAAATGAAACTTGCAGACCTTTTACCCAGTGGTCTTGGGCCCAGGAATTTGTTCTATTTCTGAATCTCATAATTGGAAAAATACTAAACTGAGAAACAGCTTTTTACCCAAACTTTAACTAAGTGCTACTTACAGTAGCATAAAATTAGAAACAGTCTATATATGGGGCAAAAGGTAATGGTTCTATAGTAATATAAATAATCTGTGCAATACATCTCTACCATGGATATAATAGAAGCATTTCTTTAAAATGAAGTGTGTGTGTGTCTGTATGGGTAGAGACAGAGACGCAGTGACAGAGAACAATAGAAATATTGGTAAGTGAAAGAGAAAGTTGTTCAATGATATGTAGAGCACGCACTCATTTTGGTGAGTCTGCCTGTGGGGGCTCTTTATCTATGAATACATGTGTAGATGCCTAGGAAAAGTCTGAAAAGAAATACTGCAAACCCTAACAGTGGTGACCTCTGGGAGTAGAGAGAATGGAACAGGAAAGCCAGGGCATTTGTTTTCTTCTTTTTTATTCTTTCAAATTCCTTGAATTTTTTTAGATTTCAAGCAGAAATCTGTCCATTAAAATCTGTTCTCCCTGTTCATGGTTGTATCTCAGAAGCTGCTTTTTTGACAGGGACTACATTCACCAGTTTTCCTTGGAGCTAGATGTGGCCAAATTTCAACAAAATGTGCGCAGAAATATGAACCACTTTCAGGTCAAGGTTTCGCACACACAGAGGGCCAATCTACTCTTGTACTCTCTCCTTCTACCAGTGGGACCATGGATATGACATTGGAGCCTCAATCATTGATAGCAAGACTCTAGTGGATGTTGGAATCACACCCTTGTCTCTGAATTATCACATGGGGAAGAACCCACCACTTCCCTTGAACACTTACCTGGGATAGTTACATTAACAAGAAATTAACCTTGATGTCTTTAAGACATTACATTTAGGTCTGTATCCTTTCACTTTAGGTTAATCTGGTGAAAATTACATTATTGCTTTTTCATAAGGAATTTTTAAAACTATACGTATTTTGAGAAAATTATAGATTTACATGCACTTGTAAGAAATAGTAGAAAGAAATCACACATACTCTTTACCCAGTTTCCCCCAGTGGTAACATCTTGCAAAACCACAGCACAATGTCACAACAGAATATTGATATGGAGTCAAAATAAAAAACATTTCCAAATGACTATAAATCATGCTGCTATAAAGACACATGCACACGTATGTTTATTGCGGCATTATTCACAATAGCAAAGACTTGGAACCAACCCAAATGTCCAACAATGATAGACTGGATTAAGAAAATGTGGCACATATACACCATGGAGTACTATGCAGCCATAAAAAATGATGAGTTCATATCCTTTGTAGGGACATGGATGAAATTGGAAACCATCATTCTCAGTAAACTATCGCAAGAACAAAAAACCAAACACCGCATATTCTCACTCATAGGTGGGAATTGAACAATGAGATCACATGGACACAGGAAGGGGAATATCATACTCTGGGGACTGTGGTGGGGAGGGGGGAGGGGGGAGGGATAGCATTGGGAGATATACCTAATGCTAGATGACGATTTAGTGGGTGCAGCGCACCAGCATGGCACATGTATACATATGTAACTAACCTGCACAATCTGCACATGTACCCTAAAACTTAAAGTATAATAAAAAAAAAAAAAAAAAAAAAAAATTTCCATCACAACAAGCATCTCTCATATTCCCCTTTATAACCACATCCAATTCCCTTCAGCCCAAATCCCCACCTTAACTCCTAGCAATCACTAATCCATTTCTAGAATTTGTCATCTAGGAAATGTTGTATAAATGAAATAATATAGTATATAACCTTTTAGAGTTGGTGTTCTTTCACTCAGCATAATCCTTTGGAGATTCATCCAGGTTGTGGCGTGGATCAACAGTTGGTTCCTTTTTATTACTCAGTGGTATTTTATGGTCTGGATGTACCACAGTTTGTTTCACCATTCATCCATTGAAAGACGTTTGGTTTGTTTCCAGTTTTGTATTATTGCGAATAACACCTCTATAAACATTCATGTAAAGGCTTTCATGCAACCATAAGGTTTTATCTCTCGGATAGATGCCTAAGAGCGTGATTACTGAATCATATGGTAGTTGTATTTTTAGTTTTTTAAGAAACTGATAAATTGTTTTTCACACTGATGGTACCATGTTACGTTCCCCCTAGTAATTAATAAGTGATGGGATTTCTCTGCATTCTTGTCAGTATTTGGTGTGAGCACTACTTTCTATTTTACCCATTTTTATACGTGTCTAGTGATTTTCTTTTATATTTACTTTTTTGATATATTATATTTGTACATATTTTTGGAGTACATGTGAAATTTCATTACATGCATAGAATGTAAAATGTTATACACACAATGTGACATTTCATTGTGGCTTTTATTGGCATTTCCCCAATAGCTAAAGATATTGAATATGTTTTCATGTGTTTGCCATCTGTGTATACTCTGAAGAAATGTCTCTTCATGTCTTTTGCCCATGTTCTAATTGGATTGTTTGTTTTTTCATTGTTTGGTTTTGAGAGTTCTTTAAATATTTTAGATACTAGTCCTTTGTTGGATTTGTGATTTGCAAATATTTTGTGATTTGCTTGTCTTTTTATCCTCTTAACAGGGTCTTTCTCAGAGCAAAAGATTTTAAATTGTAGTAATGTCCAATTTGTCAACTTTTCCTTTTCTGGATCATGTTTTTCATGTCAAATCAAGAACTCTTTGTCCAGCCTCAGATCTCAAAGATTTTCTCTTGTGTTTTTCTAAAAATTTTATAGTTTAACATTTTACATTTAAGTTCATGCTCCTTTTTCAGTCAATTTTTGTGTAAGATGTGAGATTTACGTTTTAATGTTCATTTTTTTTAAATTATGGATGTCTAAATGCTCCAGCACCATTTGTTGAAAAGGCTCTCTTTCTTCCATTGAATTTTGTGCCTTTTATACCTTTGTGAAAAAAACACTTGGGCATAATTTTAGATTATTTTTGTGGGTTCTTTATTTTGTTAATTGATCTATGTGTCTACACTTCTACCAATACTGCACTGCCTTGATTACTATAACTATATAATAAGTCTTACAATTGAGTAGACCAAGTTCTCTCATTTTATTCTGCTTTTTCAAAATCATTTTGGATACTCTAGCTTTATCTCATATAAATTTTAGAATAATCTTGTCTATACTATATATCTGTAAAAATCTTTCTGGTGTTCTGATAAGAATAGCATTCAGCCTTTATATCAATTTGGGGAGAATTAACACCTTTACCATGTTGAGTCTTCCAAACCATAAACACAGTATGGCTTTCCATTTATTAGATCTCATTTGATTTCTTTAATCAATGTTGTATCTGATCCAAAAATTTTACATGTTTTGTGAGATTTCCACTAAATATTTTATTTGAAGTGGTTTTAAATAGTATCATATTTTTTAATTTTAGTGTCTTTGTGTTAATTGCTAGTATGTAGAAATACAAATGGTTTTTATATGTTTGTCTCTAATCCTGTAACCTTGCTTAACTTGTTTAGTATTAGAATCCATAGGGTTTTCTATGTAGAAAATCATGTTATTTACAAATATGGACAGTTTTATTTTTTCCTTTCTGATCTATATGCATTTGGTTTTCGTTTCTTACCATATTTTACTGGCAAGAACTTCCAGCTCTATGTTGAATAAGAGTACTTAGAGTAGATATCATTGCCTAGATAGAAAGCTTTCAGTTTTTCACCATTAAGTATAAAGTTAGGTGTTTTTTGTGAATCTCTCTTTATGATGTAGCAAGTTCCCCTCTATTTCTACTTTTCTGAGAGTTTTTGTCATGAATGGATGTTGAATTTTTTCAAGTGCTTTTTCTGCATCAATTGATATTAGCATGTTAATATGGTGGATTATATTGATTGGTTTTCATGTATTTCAAATATTGAACCATCCTTGCATCCTTTGTATAAAACTACTTGGACATAGTGTATAATTATTTTACATATTGCTAAATCCTATTGATTTATCTAAAGATTTTTATAAAGATTTTTGCATCGATATTCACAAGGTATATTGGTCTGTAGTCTTCCTTCTTTGTACTACCTTTGTCTAGTTTTGGTATCAGGATAAGACTGGCTTCATAAAATTGCATTTGTTATTTTATTTTCTTTATTTTAGACATGGGGTCTCACTCTGTCACCCAACCTAGAGTACAGTGGAGTGATCATAGCTCACTGCAGTTTCAAGCTCCTGGGCTCAAGCAATCCTCTCTTCTCAGCCTCCCAAGTAGCTGGGACTAGAGACATGCACCATCATGCTTATTTTGTTTGTTTGTTTGTTTTTGTAGAGACGAGGTCTTGCTATGTTGCCCAGGCTGGGCTCAAGCAACCCTCCTGCCTCAGCCTCCCAAAGTGCTGGAATTATAGGCATCAGCCACCATACCTACTTTGCATTTGTGAGCTATTTTATGAAGCTAGGCTTATACAAAGGATGTAAGGATGATTCAATATTTGAACCATACCTTGGAAGGATGGAAGACACAAGCACTTCCATCCTTGGAAGGAGGGAAGACACAAATTTCTAATATCAGGAAAAAAACAGGGGATATCATTATAGACCTGGCAGACATCAAAAGGATATGATAACATTACAAATAACTCTATACACATAACTCTATACACAGAAGGATAAGAGAATATTACAAATAACCCTATACACATAAGTTTGACAAATTAGATAAAATGAACCAATTCCTCGAAAAGCACAAACTACCATCAAAGATTTATAGCCAATTCTACACAATCTCTTTCAGAATATGGAAGCAGAGAGAACACTTTCCAATTCATTTTATTAAGCTAGTATTAACACATTATCTATTTCAAGTTGAGTGAGTTGTAGGAGCTTGTGCTTTTAGAGGAATTGGCTCATTGTGTATTCCCTCCTTTTCTCTGTCAATCTTTCCAGAATTTCATCAATTGTATTAATCTTCTCAAAAAATCAACTCTTTATTTATTTTCTTTATTATTATTATTATTATTATTATACTTTAAGTTCTGGGGTACATGTGCAGAACGTGCAGGTTTGTTACATAGGTATACATGTGCCATGGTGGTTTGCTACATTCATCAACCCGTCATCTACATTAGGTATTTCTCATAATGCTATCCCTCCCCCAGCCCCCCAGCCCCTGCCAAGCCCCAGTGTGTGATGTTCCCCTCCCTGTGTCCATGTGTTCTCATTGTTCAACTCCCACTTATGAGTGAGAACATGTGGTGTTTGGCTTTCTGTTCTTGTGTTAGTTTGCTGAGAATGATGGTTTCCAGCTTCATCCATGTGCCTGCAAAGGACATGAACTCATCCTTTTTTGTGGCTGCATAGTATTCCATTGTGTATATGTGCCACCAGTCTATCATTGATGGGCATTTGGGTTACTTCCAAGTCTTTGATATTGTGAACAGTGCTGCAATAAGCACAAGTGCGCATGTGTCTTTAGAGTAGCATGATTTATAATCCTTTGGGCGTATACCCAGTAATGGGATCACTGGGTCAAATGGTATTTCTAGTTCTAGATCCTTGAGGAATCGCCACACTGTCTTCCACAATGGTTGAACTAATTTACACTCCCACCAACAGTATAAAAGTGTTCCTATTTCTCCACAACATCTCCAGCATATGTTGTTTCCTGACTTTTTAATAATTGCCATTCTAACTGGCATGAGATGGTATCTCATTGTGGTTTTGATTTGCATTTCTCTGATGACCGGTGATGATGAGCATTTTTTCATGTGTCTGTTGGCTGCATAAATGTCTTCTTTTGAGAACTGTTTGTTCTTCCACTTTTTGATGAGGTTGTTTGTTTTGCTCTTATTAATTTGTTTAACTTATTTGTAGATTCTGGATATTAGCCGTTTGTCAGATGGATAGATTGCAAAAATTTTCTTCCATTCTGTAGGTTGCCTGTTCACTCTGATGGTAGTTTCTTTTGCTGTGCAGAAACTCTTTAGTTTAACTAGATCCCATTTGTTAATTTTGACTTTTGTTGCCATTGCTTTTGGTATTTGAGTCCTGAAGTCTTTGCTCATACCTACGTCCTGAATGGTATTGCCTATGTTTTCTTCTAGGGTTTTTATGGTTTTAGGTCTTACATTTAAGTTTTTAATCCATCTTGAGTTAATTATTGTATAAGGTGTAAGGAAGAGATCCTGAAAGTGATGGAACCAAGTTGGAAAACACTCTTCAGGATATTATCCAGGAGAACTTCGCCAACCTAGCAAGGCAGGCCAACATTCAAATTCAAGAAATACAGAGAACACCACAAAGATACTCCTCGAGAAGAGCAACCCCAAGACACATAATTGTCAGATTCACCAAGGTTGAAATGAAGGAAAAAATGTTAATGGCATCCAGAGAGAAAGGTTGGGTTACCCACAAAGGGAAGTCCATCCGACTAATAGTGGATCTCTCTGCAGAAACCCTACAAGCCAGAAGAGAATGGGGGCCAATATTCAACATTCTTAAAGAAAATAATTTTCAACCCAGAAATTCATATCCAGCCAAACTAAGCTTCATAAGTGAAGGTGAAATAAAATCCTTTACAGACAAGCAAATGCTGACAGATTTTGTCACCACCAGGCCTGCCCTACAAGAGCTCCTGAAAGAAGCACTGAACATGGAAAGGAACAACTGGTACCAGTCACTGCAAAAACACACCAAATTGTAAAGACCATCGATGCTATGAAGAAACTGCATCAACTAACAAGCAAAATAACCAGCTAACGTCATAATGACAGGATCAAATTCACACATAACAATATTAACACATTCAGGAGACCCATCTCACGTGCAAAGACACACATAGGCTCAAAATAAAGGGATGGAGGAAGATCTAACAAGCAAATGGAAAGCAAAAAAAAGCAGGGGTTGCAATCCTAGTCTCTGATAAAACAGGCTTTACATCAACAATGATCAAGAGAGACAATGAATGGCATTACATAATGGTAAAGGGGTCAATGCAACGAGAAGAGCTAACTAGCCTAAATATATATGCACCCAATACAGGAGCACCCAGATTCATAAAGCAAGTTCTTAGAGACCTATAAAGAGACTTAGACTCTCATACAATAATACTGGGCGACTTTAACAACCCACTGTCAATATTAGACAGATCAACAAGACAGAAAATTAACAAGAACATTCAGGACTTGAACTCAGCTCTGGACCAAGCAGACCTAATAGATATCTGCAGAACTGTCCACCCCAAATCAACAGAATACACACTCTTCTCAGCACAACATCTTACTTATTCAATGATTGATCACATAATTGGAAGTGAAACACTCCTCAGCAAATGCAGAAGACTGGAAATGATTTTCCTTAATGTGTTTCTATTTTCAGTTTCATGAGTTTCTGCTCTTATCTTTATTATTTCCTTCCTTTTATTTGGGTTTATTTTTCTCTTCATTCTTTAGATTCTTGAGGCGAGAATTGGATTATTGACTTGAGATTTCCTTTTTTTTTTTTTTCCTTTGAGATGGAGTCTCACTCTGTCACCAGGCTGGAGTGAAGTGGCACGATCTCAGCTCACTGCAACCTCCGCCTCCCAGGTTCAAGTGATTCTCCTGCCTCAGGCCCCAGAATAGGTAGGACTACAGGTGAGCACCACCACGCCCAACTAATATTTGTATTTTTAGTAGAGAAAGGGTTTCACCACCTTGGCCAGGATGGTCTTGATCTCTTGACCTCGTGATCCACCCCCACCTCAGCCTCTCAAAGTGCTGGGATTATAGGCATGACCCACCATGCCCACCTCCCCCCTTCTTTTTTTAAATAAATTTTGCATTTAGTGCCATAAACTTCCATCTGACATTGCTTTAGCTGTGTCCAACATTTGTTGCTGCATTGTGTTTCCATTTTCATTAGTTCAATGTATTTTGTTTTGTTTTCTTGAGACTTCTTTGGCCCATGGATGATTTAGAAATGTGCTGTTTAGTTTTCCAGTAATTGAAAATTTTCCTGTTATCTTAAAGTGATTAATTTCTAGTTTGATTCCATTATAGCTAGAGAACACATTCTGTATGATTTTAATTACTTTTAATTTGTTGAGGTTTGTTTTATAGTCTAGGATAGGGCCTATTTTGGTATATGTTGTATGGGCACTTGAAAAGAATGTTTATTCGGTATTGTTGGGTGGAGTACTCTATAAATACCCATTTGATTCTGTTGGTTGATAATGATGTTGAGTTATTCTCTATTCTTGGTGATTTTCTGTATGTTTGTCCTATCAATTGTTGAGAGAGAGATTTGAAGTCCACAACTATAATTATATATATTTGATAGAGATAGATGGATAAAGGTTGAAACAGAGATATGTATACAATTTATATATTTAGTTTATATGCATTTGGGGTTGCTGTATCTTCTTGATGGATTGATCATTTTATCATTGTATGATGTCCTTCTCTATTTCTGGTAATTTTCTTTGTTCTACAGTCTACTTTGTCCTATACTAATATAATCCAACTTTCCTTTGAATAATGTTTGCATGATATACCTTTTTCCATTCTTTTACTTTCAACTTCCCTGTATCATTATATTTGAAGTGAGTTTCTTGTAGACAACATATAGTTGAGTTATATCTTCTATTTCTGAGGTTTTTTCACTTCTTTGCTGAGTCTAATTTTTTGACTTGTTTCAATTATATTCATAATTGCTCATTGAAGAATTTTATCGTGGCTGTTTTAAAATATTTCTCAGATAATTCTAACATTTGTTTTCTTTGTGTTGGCATCTATTCATTGTCTTTTTTATTCAGTTTGAGATATTCCTGATTCTTGGTATGACAAAAGATTTTCAGTTGAAACCTGGACATTTTTGTATTATGTTATGAGACTCTAGATTTTATTTAAACCTCTGTTTTAGCTGTTTTCTTTCTGACCCTGGCAGGGGAAAATAGAGCATCACCTCATTGCTGACAAATGAAAGTAGAAAGCTGGGTTCCCCACTCAGCTTCCATTGGCTCCTTGTTATTTCTTGGCAAGGCTAAGTATTCCAACTCCCCACTTGATCCACTGACACCACAGTGCTTGTGGTCTCTCTTTCTGGGTGATAGTTAAAGTCCTGACTCTTCACTAGGCTTCCTCTAACACCATCCCAGCAGGAAAAGGAAAAGACAAGTCATAATGGCCAGGTTAGGGTGGAAGTCCAGGATCCCCAATTAGTCTTAACTGATATTGTGATTGAAGGAATGGGCCTCATTACAGGCTGGAAGGAATGAAAGTCCCACCTCCATACTTGGTCTTCTCTTACACTACCCAGACAGGGGTATTGGAGTTCTTTATTACAGCCTCACATATGGAAAAGTATAGCCTACCCACTCAGCCTTTGCTGGTGGAAATGGAGGTTGAGCCACAGTTTTTTCTGTGAAATTTGGCTGGAGTATAACAGTTATTATCTAAAAAGTGCTCTATCTTGCTGGGATGCCTCTTGTCTTTTGGATATAGAGAGAAGACATTCATTTGGGTAAATATGAACCCATTGGTGTTTCCAGGTTGCCAGATTCTTCATCTCCAAGTTATAGATATGTGAGGCAAAAATGAGACCCAAAGAACTTACTACAACATTGTTTCTCAGGTGCTGAGGTCTCTAGCTATTCTACCTTCTCCTATTTTCCAGTACCTTCTTATGTTTATTTTATATAAATGTGCAGTGTTTTATTTGTACTTGGTGAGAGCAATAGAGAGAAGTATGTCTACTTCATCTTCCCAGAAGCATAAATCTAGGGATTTTCATGGTATTATTACCATAGTATCAATTTTTTTAAAAGACCAATAAGAACATTTGTCACTTTGAGAGTATCTGATACCCTACTTCATCTCAATCATTTTTCTAATTTTTTGAGTGTCTTTGTCCATTTTGGCTGCCATAACAAAATACCTTACGCTAAGTAATTTAAAAGCAACAGGATTTGTTGCTTACAGTTCTGAAGGCTGGCAAGTCCAAGATTAATGCACAAGTAGATTCAGTATCTAGTGAGGGCCTGTTTCTTATAGATGGCACTTTCTTGTTGTGTCTTCACATGGTAGAGAAAGCAAATAGGCTCTCTCAAGTCTCTTTTATGAAATAAGTAATCCCACTTATGAGGACTCCACCCTCATGACCTAATTTCCTCCTTTTAACAGTTCTACCTCTTAAGACTATTGAACTGTGGATTGGGTATCAAAGTATAATTTTGTTTGGGGAGCACAAACATTCAGACCATACATTTATGTATTTCTCATGTGCAAAATACATCCATTACATCCTAAAAGTTCCCAAAGCACCAACTCAAAAGTCTAAAAGCCCAGAGTCTCATTTAAATATTATCTAAATCTTATATGAGTGAGACTCAAGGGTGTGATTCATCCTGAGGCAAATTCCACTCCAGCTATGAGCCTGTGAAATCAAACAAGTTACGTCCTTCCAAAATACAATGGTGGGGCAGGCATAGGTTAGACATTGTCATTCCAAAATAGAGAAATAGGAAAGAAGAATGGAATACCAAGTATGGAGGTAGGACTTGTATTCCCTCCAACCTGTAGTGAGGCCTACCACTCCAACCAATGTGTCAGTTAAGACTAAATGGGGAACTTAGACTTCTACCCACTACCTGACCAAATCTAAAGCCCACTAGGGAAAACATTTAATCTTAACCCTTGACAATAATCTTCTTTAATTCCATATTCTTCCTTCAGGACACAATACAGAAAGGAGTGGGCTCCTGTGAACTATAGATGATCCCACTACCATGGTTTTGCCAGGTGACATCCACACTGCATCTATCACAGGTTGAAATCAAGTACTATATTAGTCTGTTCTCATGCTTCTAATAAAGACATACCTAAGACTGGGTAATTTATAAAGGAAAGAAGTTTAATTGACACACAGTTTCACATGGCTGGGGAGGCCTCACAATCATGGCAGAAGGTGACTGAGGAGCAAAGTCACGTTTTACATGGTGGCAGGCAAGAGAGCTTGTGCAGAGGAACTCCCATTTATAAAACCATCAGATCTCATGAGACTTATTCACTACCACAAGAATAGTATGAGATAAACTGCCTCCATTATTTAATTATCTCCACCTGGCCCCACCCTTGATATGTGGGGATTATTAGAATTCAAGGTGAGATTTGGGTAGGGACACAGCCAAACCATATCAAGTACCCATGATTCTCCCAGGCTGGAATCACACTTTAGTGGTTCCAACAGTCTGAGATATTGAAAGCTGCCACACCCTGACAGCGCCACAAGGCATTGCCCTAGTGGGAGCTTTCTTCAGTTGCCCCACCCTCATGTTCCAGTAGGTATTGCTCCAGTGGTGCAATGGTGTGGTGGCCCCATCCCAGCAGCAGTTCTCTGCCTGGGACCCAAGGCTCTCCCAAGCACTCTTTGAAATCTAGGTGGAGGAAGCCATGCCCCCACAGCTCATGCACTCTGCACACTTATGGAAATGGCACTGCTTGGACACCTATGGTAAACATAGATTTGCCACCTATGCCATCCAGAGGGGCAATCTGAGCCATATCTGGACCTGCTTGAGCCACACCTGGGGTGGTCAGAGTGCTGTGCCAAAATGTGGGGAGCAGAGACTTGAGGTTGCATAGGGCAGCAAGCTATGAGGTGCCTTGGGCACCTGAGATACCTCTTTTAACATCATTCTGTCCCCCAGGTTTTGGTAATCTGGGCCTGTGATGGGAGTAACAGGCCTGATGATCTTTGAAATGCTTTCATGGCCATCATTCCATTGAATTGATGAATAATATCCAACTTCCTTCTATTCATACTAATTTTAGCAAAGGGTAGCTTGGCCACATCCTTGGTGTTCTCTCCCAAGCATGTTTTTTATTCTTTAAAACATAGCCAGGCTAAGAAATTTCCAAATCTTTAAGTTCTACTTCCCTTAATTTTAAGTTCTGTCTTTAACTTGTTTCTCTCTTCTTGCGTTTTACTTGAAGAGGTCAAGAAAAGCCATGCCACACCCTCCACACTTAGTTTAGACATTTCTTCCACCAAATACCTTATTTTGTTTCTCTGAGGTTCTACCTTCCACAAAACACTAGGACATGAATACAGTTCAGCCAAGTTTTTTGCCACTTTATAACAAAGATCACCTTTCCTTCACTATCCAGTAACACATTCCTCATTTTTATCTGAAACTTCATTGGAATGGACTCTGTGTCCATATTTCTATGAACACTGTTCACAACATCTTACGTAACCTCTAAGAAGATTAAGGCTTTCTCCACAGCTCTCCTCTCTTCTGAGCCCTCACCAGAATTGTTCTTTATGATCCATTCACAGGAATATAGGCTTTTTCTAGCATGCATCTCAGAACCCTTCCGGCATCTATCCATTAACCATTTCTAAAGCTGCTTCCACATTTTTAGGTATTTGTTACAGAAGCACCTCACTCCTCAGCATCAATTTCTGTATTAGCATGTTCAGACTGCTATAACAAAATACCTTAGACTGGATAATTTATAAACAACAGAATTTATTGCTTATAGTTCTGGAGGCTGTGCAGCCTAAGACCAAAGCACCACTAGATTCAGTGTCTGGTGATGGGCCCATTCCTCACAGATGGCACCTTTTTGCTGTGTCCTCATGTGGTAGAAAGGGTAAACAGTCTCCCTCAAGCCTCTTTTATAAGGACACTCATTCCATTCATGAGGGAAGATCCCTCATGACCTAATTGACTCCTAAAGGCTCCACCTCTTAATATATTACATTGTGGATCAGGTATCACCATATGAATTTGAAGGAGATACAAACATTCAGACCATACCCTTGAGTTTCAAATCTATTCATAGGCACAGACAGTTCGGTAATTACAAGGTTGAAGATCGGGCTGAGGAACTCATCACTTTTATGCCATGTTAGACATCCTCTGAAGAATGAGGTCAGCATGAAGGAGTGACTGTGAAGGGGCTATGGCTGATGAGAGAAAAAGCCCCCAGGCAGGCCCACTGGATATTGCTCAGTGGGCCTAGGCAATGTTTACAAGTGTTGGCAGGAGTGCTTACCCACCACCCAACATCGTTAGTCTCATACAGCTTTTTCCAGAAGGGAGGACTGCCAGGAGGCTAGGGCTCTGCCAACACCATTTCTGATCCTGGCAATGAAAACTCCAGAAATAAGCCTTTTGGATGCTGGGTTCTTAAATATAAAAAATCAGATCAGAACGAAAGAGGGAACATTGATGCAAGGGGAAGAAACTCTTTGTTCTCATTCACACATTTAATGACTCCAAAGTGAAATGGGGACATCAAAAATACCTTTCTTAGAAGGTTGATATGGGATAAATTAGGGCTATGATATGAATGTGTCCCCCAAGATTTATATGTTGAAACTTAAGTGTCAATGTGACAATATTATGAAATAGGCCTTTGAGAGCTGATTAAGCCATGAGGATAGAGCCTTCATTAATGGGATTAATGACCTTATAAAATGGATGAAGGGAATCAGTCCTTTTGCCTTCTGCCTTCATGTAAGGACACAGCATTTGTCCCCTCCAGAGGATGTAACAACAAGGCAACATCTTGGAGACAAAGAGATCAGGCCCTCACCAGACACGGAATCTTCTGGTGCCATAATCTTGGACTTCCCAGCTCCTAAACTGTAAGAAAATAAATTTCTGTTCTTTATAAATTACTCAGTCTCCGATCTAGGGTATTTTGTTATAGCAGCACAAATGTACTAGAACAATTAGGATAATATATATTAAGTGCTTGACATAATACTGTACAATGGCAGGCTTTCTATAAATGGTGATTGCTAAAATTAATATTATTTATATTCACAGTTAGATACATCTTACCACACATGCAAATTTGCATGGCAATATAAATTATAGCCATAAGGTTGTATAATACAAAGAAAAGCAGGGAAAATAGAATTGGGATTTGGAACAAATCCCAATTCCTGATGCTCACATCTCTAAGAGCAGCAGAGTAGCCAAGCAGAGTAGAACACTTGTGCTTAGACAAAGCTTCCTCTCAGAACCCCTCTTCCAGACCTTGCAGATGCTTTCTAGCTCTCTGACTGCCTCTTTAGATGTGTTAATACTAGAAGATAGGCCAATGTTTAAGCTACTTTTTGTAGAGAGCTCATTACATTCATGCCCTTTAGATTTACTCTAATCCATCAGAGCATCCTAGTATTCAAGGGTTGTGAAGATTCCTCACTGATCTCCCAATACTGAGTCAACATAGCTTAGGGGTTATTTTTGTCCATAGCCATGTCCTCACTTCTCTATCTGATCAACCCACAATTTCATTAAAAATTAATCATCTTTCTGAAAAATAGTGCATAATAAAAAAAACAGGTGTTTTATAACTCATCCTCTGGTCTAAAGGAACACATCAGTTTACATTTGTGCTATGAATGATTTTATAACATTATGGAAGTATGAAGGTTTGTTTGCTCTGTAATGAAGATGAAAATTCAAGAGGCTTGGAATTCTTCTTTTCTTTTCTGTCTACATTTCTGAAGTATTCTTAACTATTCTTGGAAAAAACTGATTACCTGCTCCTTTGATGAGTAATAATATAAGCCAGATGCTTAGAAAACCAGGATGATTTCCTTTATTTTATAACTAATGTAGCTAGTGAAAGAAAAGTGAATTTGTAAAATGAGAAAGAATATTTACAATAAAACCTAACTATTTGGAATCTCCCAAGAAAGCCTCTAAAACATAAAAGATGCAGCACAAGCTCAATAATTATAAACTGTTACAATTATTACTCTTTAAAAATGAGTCTTCTATAAGAATTTTGACAGGAATTAATACACAAAATTACAAATATACAGAATAAGTAAACTTTTAAGTCTTTATCTTTACAGGATATTTTTCAAATAAAGCTTTATGAGAATTTTCAGCAATTCAGATAGAGCTCACCCACACTTATAGTACAATCTATTTTCTCCAAAACATATAATCATATGATAACCTGAGTAGCAAATGCAGAGAAAGGTCTGCCTTCTCAATACATTTTTTATTTACGACATTTTAAACTTACATTGGCTTTTAGAAGTTTATTTTTCAGAACAGTTTAAAGCTATATGGAAATTGAAACCTGGTAAACAGATCACATTTCTATTTTCTTTCCTAAAAGTTGTAATACACAATTTAAGAACATTTCATATGTGATAACTGATTATTTCTGTCTTCTTGCCTTTCAAAAAGGCTGTATCTATAGATGCAAAATCACTCTTATGTTCCCATTTATATGTATTTGCCTTCAAATTGACTTCTTGAAACAGAAGTTACTTCTATTTCTATAAGCAGAAATATAGTATCATGTTTAACTTTGCTTCAACTTTGAACTAAAGTGATAAAACATCCAAGCTAGAAGAGAAAACACTCTGGGCTGTGAAGAAGAAGGAGGTGACTGAGGAGAAAAGGCAAAAAGATGGAGTTCTCTTTCCAGTTCTACCATTAACAAATGGACTCTCATTTACCGATACAAAGAGTCCCCAACTTCCAATAACTCAACTATGCAACTTTACAATGACATGAAACTGATACACATTCAGTAGAGCTTGAACATTGAATTTGGAATTTTGCTATTTTCCCAGGCTGCAGTATAATATTTCCTGGTAATGTGGGGCAGCACCACTGACGCCAGTTAACCATGCTAAGGATGTAATGTTCTGAGCACATTTAAGGTAGGCTGGGCTGAGCTATGATATTCAGTAGGTTAGACATACTAAATACATTTTTGGCTTATGATATTTTCAAGTTATAAACTTATTGTGTATCGGGGGAAACCAGCCCCCGATATTCAAAGTGAGTCCTTTTCTATTTTCCCTAAGTGTCGGCTGGTCTCAGAAATAAAGGGAAAAGGTACAAAAGAGAGAAATTTTAAAGCTGGATGTCCAGGTCAGACATCACATGTCAGCAGGTTCCATGATGCCCCCAAAGCCACAAAACCAGCAAGTTTTTATTAGTGATTTTCAAAAGGGGAGGGAGTGTACAAATAGGGTGTGGGTCACAGAGATCACATGCTTCACAAGGTAATAAAATATCACAAGGCAAATGGAGGCAGGACGAGATCACAGGACTGGGGCGAAATTAAAATTGCTAATGAAGTTTTGGGCATGCATTGTCATTGATAACATCTTATCAGGAGACAGGGTTTGAGAACAGACAACCTGTCTGACCAAAATTTATTAGGAGAGAATTTCCTTGTCCTAATAAACCTGGGAGCACTCTGGGAGACCGGGGCTTATTTCATCCCTTATATACAACCATAAAAGACAGACCTTCCCAAAGCAGCCATTTTGGAGACCTCCCCTTGGGAAAGCATTCTCCTTCTCAGGGATGTTCTTTGCTGAGAAAAAGAATTCAGCGATATTTCTCCTATTTGCTTTTGAAAGAAGAGATATATGGCTCTGTTCTGCCCAGCTCTCAGGCAGCCAGACCTAGTGGTTATCTCCTTTGTTCCCTGAACATTGCTGTTATCCTGTTCTTTTTTCAAGATGCCCAGATTTCATATTGTTTAAACAATTTGTACAGTTAATGCAATCATCACAGGGTCCTGAGATGACATACATCCTCCTCATCTTATGAAGATGACGGGATTAAGAGATTAAAGTAAAGACAGGCAGAGGAAATCACAAGAGTATTGATTGGGGAAGTGATAAATGTCCATGAAATCTTCACAATTTATGTTCAGAGATTGCAGTAAAGACAGGCATAAGAAATCATAAAAGTATTAATTTGGGGAACTAATAAATGTCCATGAAATCTTCACAATTTATGTTCTTCTGCCATGACTTCAGCCAGTCCCTCCGTTCAGGGTCCCTGACTTCCCACAACAATTGGGTTTATAAGGACATAATCCCATCATAAGTCAAGGAGCATCTGAACATAAATAGGGTTTACTAGGGTTGCTTTTAACTCATTCTAATGGTCTATGACTCTAAATTATTTCTTAAAGGAGGTTCATACAAAACTGAGACCCTTGCCACAGTATGTTTTAGAGCAATCAAGACCACAGAAGAAAAAAAAAAGTTGCTATTTTCCCATAAACTGCATTTTTAGTGAAAGTCAGTTTTCTAGAAATTTCTACTTTCATTTGAGAGTTTACTATACTGGGAACCCTGGTCTGAAAGGCATAATGCCTGTCATTTAGTCCTTCTACCCAAGAGCCTTTTATTATTGGTAAATTCTATTTCATTCCTATTCATGATGTACTATAACACCAACAGCATTGTCCTGAATGTTTACTTTGTGTTTTATGTGTGAGCTCATCTCACTTTGTAAAGCAATCAAGTCATTATTGGGCCAACTCTCTGAAGTTGAGTAGTTTTCTAGAATTAAAGGAATGGTAGGGTTTCCTGTGGTACCATATTGAAAATCTGTATCATATTTCTGTTCCACTTTAGCTCCCAAGCTGTCCTTCATTGAAGGGAGTGAGATTGAACTGGGGATACCAGGAACCTGGTTTTGTTTTGGATGATTTTTAGTAAGTTATTTCTATTGAAGAAACTTCTTCAATAAGAAAATACAAACTACATAAGTGCCCATGATTTTCTAATTAAGCAAGTTCTGCTGTTACTGTGGGGTCACTGATGACTAACAATCTCATTCAGTCTCTGGGGCCCACAACTATTCTGATATTTCAACAACTAGAAGGAAAACCCGTAGCCTATGGACATGTGAATGCCAATTATTCTCTTGAACATGACCCAGAAAAACCTGCAGCACACCTGCCAACTCTCACAAGCAGGTGCTAGCCTTGTGTCTGTGTCCCTGTAGGACACTGATCCTTTTTCTTACCATTTACAACAGGGATTCTCAAACTTTCAACATTTCTGTGTGATTGAATTGCAATGTTACAAAAAAAGGAAAAGAAAGGATATATAGACCAAAACTTGATGTTTAAAAAGACTGCCTTCCCCCAAACAAAATAGAAATTAAAATGCTTTAGTTCTAATACTTTTTCAGAAAATAAAATCAATACGCATTTGATGTAAAAGTTACATTCTAACAAAAATAAAAACCTCTAAGTGAATATATGTATATATATATATTCATATATGTATTCATATATGTATACATGTATATATATGAATATATAAAATACATATTCATATATGTATATATGCACATATATATGCATATATATATGCAAGAGTCTTCAATATGATAGAGGAGTAATTCTCTTTTGAACATTCCTCAAAACAACCCTAATTTAGGCTTTTCATCATGGATAAAAAGAGTTCTTGGAAATTTGTACAACTAATAAGTTGGTGCC
The DNA here is from genome assembly GCF_028858775.2 of Pan troglodytes. Classification (NCBI taxonomy): domain Eukaryota; kingdom Metazoa; phylum Chordata; class Mammalia; order Primates; family Hominidae; genus Pan; species Pan troglodytes. The sequence continues at coordinate 40,594,776 of NC_086015.1, forward strand.
TTAGACCTGATGTCTGTATCTTTATCAACATTTTCTGATAACTGGAAATTGTAGCTGTTCCATATTAAAATGGATTTAATATTCTATTTCAATTTTGTGGCAAGTGCCAAACTAGGAGAAACTGTTAACATTATGGGAAAGTTACAGGCTAAAGTTTCATTCAGCTTCTTGTACCAGCTGAAACCTGGCTGAATCCAAGGACACTGCTTCTTTTCCTGTCCTCTCATGAGACTGCTGTTTTTATCCCACAGCTTAAGTGACTCTGTATGAGCAGAATGAGGTTGACACATGTCCTTCCATATCCTCATTGCTATTTCCAGAACTTTTTTCTCTCTTCACTTCCAAAAACCTCAGCTCCTTTGAGATGCATGCTCAAAGCCTATGTCATCTGCTGTTCCCACATCCTACAGCCACCTCCTAACTCCTCAGACATCGTTCTTATTTCATTGTTTTCCTCTCAATTCTTGTCATTGTTCTTGGTTATTTCAACATGACTGAAAATCCGGTCAATGTCATAGACACACTGTTCCTTGCCTTACTTTCAATTATCTTTTCCTCTACCACTTTACCTCAGCAACTTATTTTTGCTCATCTCCAAAATATCAGTGTCAACCTTCTCATTCTTTATGCACCCTCTCAGTAATTCTTATTGAAAATGACCACCTAAGATTGCTGGCCTAACCAGATTATAACACAAGAATGCCCTCAATAAGAAGGCATGTATTAGAGTCCTGGAAGTGAAGAAGAATGAAAGATAGTAGTGGCAATCAGAAGTTATTTCAAAATAAAAAGAGAAAACCCTAAGAGGAAAAAACAAAGATGGCAAATGCTACTAAAAAAAATCAGATTCCCTCTACTGACATGCCCTATTTATCAATAGCATTCGTATGTGTGAACCTTGGTCAAGAGTTTATTAGGAAGAGGAAGTGGAGCAAGATGACCAAATAGAAGCCTTCACCAATCATGCTCCCCCATAGAAACACCAAATTTGACAACTATCTACACAAAAAAAGCACCTTCATAAGAATCAAAAATCATGTGAACAAGTACAGTACCTGGTTTTAACTTTATATTGCTGAAAGAGGTACTGAAAAGGATAGGAACGACAGTCTTGAATTGCTGATGCCACCCTTCCCCTTCCCTCCAGCAGCAGCCATGTGATGTGGAGAATCTATGTGCTTGGGGAAGGGAGAGTACAGTAATTGTGGGACCCTGCATTGAACTCAGTGCTGCCCTGTCACAACTATTAATAAAAGCAAAACCAGGCTAAACTCAGCTGACACCCATCCATGGTGGAAGTATTTAGACCAGCCCTAGCCAGAGGGGAATCACCCATCCCAGTGGTCAGAACTCAGAGTACCAGCAAGCCTCACCACTGTGGGCCACAGGGCTCTGGGGTCCTAAATAAACTTGAAAGGCAATCTAAGCCACAAGGACGAAAATTCCTATGCAAGTCTTTGTGCTGTGCTGGGCTCAGACCCAGTGGACTTGGAGGGCACATGACCTTCTGAGATACCAGCCAGATGGCTAATGGAGTGCTTGTGCCACCTCGCTCCCAATACCAGGGAGTGCAATTTGCAGCAATAAAAAAAGCAACTCCTTACTTCTGCTCGAAGAGAGGAGAGAAAAGAGTAAAGTGGACTTTGCCTTGCATCTTGGATATAGGGCACTAGACAGAGTTGTGAGGCCCTCATTCCAGGCCCAAGTTCCTGGATTACACATGTAAACACACCCTAGGCCAAAAGGAAACCAGATGTCTTACAGGGAGGACCTAGTCCTTGCAGGATTCACCACCTGCTGACTAAAGAAACCTTGGATAACCAGCAGCAATACCCAGGTAGTATGCCATAGGCCTTGGATGAGACTGAGAAGACCTGACTTCATGTGAGAACCAGCACACTCCCAGCTATGGTTGCTGCAGGGAGAGACTCCTTCTGTTTGACAAAAGTGGAAGGAAAAGTAAATAGGACTTTGTTTTGTACCTTAAGTACCAGCTCAATCATAGAGCAACCATTGGGCTCTTGAGGTCCCCAAATCAAAGCCTAGGGTCTTGAATGCTATTTCTGGACTTGTCCTGGACCAGAGGAGCAGACTTCCTGAAGGGTGAGTCCCAGGCCAGGGAGCATTCACCACAAGCTGACTTAAGAGGTATTGGGCCTGAAGATAACATCAGCTGTAGTCTGGCAGTACTCCCCATGGGCCTGTGGTGGTGGCGGCCATGGGTTGAGGCTCCTCTGCCTATGGAAAAGGAAGGGAATAGTGGAAAGGACTTTGTCCCATGGTTACAGTGCCAGCTTAGCCACAATATAATAGAACATCAGGAATATTTTTAAGGTTTTTGACTCCAGTCGCTGGTTCCCAGATGGCAGCTCTGAACCCACCTAGAGGCTGGGAAAACTTGCTGCCCTGAAGGGAAGTGCAAAAATCTGACTGGCTTTGCCACCTCCTGATTATAGAGCCTTAGAGCCTTAACCAAACAAAGGTTACAGTCAGATAGTTGTTACACTGGGCCTTGGGCAAGACCAAATGATGTGCTGGCCTCAGGTCTGAACCACTGAGGTCCCAGTGGTGGTGACCAAAGGAGTGCTTGGGTCCCCATGACCTCAGCTCCAGGCAGCTCAGCACAGAGAGAGAGAGACTCCATTTGTTTGAGAGAAAGTAGGGGAAGAGAACAAGAGTCTTTGTCCAGTAATTCATAGAATTTTTCTGTATCTTATTCAAGACCACCAAAGTGGTATCTCTACAACTTTGCAAGAACCACAGCATTACTGGGCTTCAAGTGTCCCTAAAGCAGAAACTGTTTAGATAAAACAACACATAAGTCCATTCAAATATCTGAAAAGCCTTCCCAAGAAGGATGGGCACAAACAAGCCCAGACAGTGAAGACTAAAATAAACACCTAACTCTTCAATGCCCACACACCAAAGAACATCTACTAGCACCAAGACCACCCAGAAAAACATGACCTCACCAAATGAACTAAATAAGGCACCAGGACCAATCCTGGAGAAACCGAGATATGTGACCTTTCAGACGGATTACTCAAACCAGCTGTTTTGAAGAATCAAAGAAATTCAAGATAATATAGAGAAGAAAATCAGAATTTTATCAGAAAAATTTTTAAAATAGATTGAAATAATTAAAAGGAATCAAACAGAAATTCTGGTGTTGAAAAATGTGATTGACATACTGAAGAATGCATCAGAGTCTCTGAATAGCAGAATTGATCAAGCAGAAGAATTACTGAGCTTGAAAAAATGCTATTTGAAAATACAGAGTCAGAGGAAACAAAAGAAAAACAATAAAAAACAAAAAAGCATGCCTACAAGATCTAGAAAATAGCCCAAAAGGGCATATCTAGGAGTTATTAGGCTGAAAGTGGAGGCAGAGAAAGATATAGGGGGTAGAAAATTTATTCAAAGGGATAATAAAAGAGAACTTCCTAAACCTAGAGAATGATATCAATATTTGAGTTCAAGAAGGTTATAGAATACCAAGCAGATTTAACCCAAAGAAGACTACCTCAAGGTATTTGATGATCAAACTCCCAAATGTCCAAGATAAAAAAGGGATCTTAAAAGCACACAGAGAAATAAAACAAATAGCATAAAATGGAGCTCTAATACATCTGGAAGCAGACTTTCAGTGGAAATATTACAGGCCAAGAGAGAGTGGCATGACATATTTAAAGTGCTGAAGAAAAAAACTTTTACACTGGAATACTATATCCAGCAAAAATATCCTTCAAGCATGAAGAAGAAATAAAAACTTTCCCAGACAAACAAAAGCTGAGGGATTTCATTAACACCAGACCTATCCTACACAAGAAGTGTTGAAGGAGTTCTTCAATCAGAAAGAAAAAGACATTAATGAGTAGTAAGAAATAATCTGAAGGCACAAAACTCACTGGTAATAGCAAGTACGCAGAGAACACAGAATATTATAACACTGTAACTGTGGCGTGTAAGCCACTCATTTTAAGCAGAAAGACTAAATGATGAACCAATGAAAAATAATGACTACAACAGCTTTTTAAGACAAAGAGAGTACAATGACTGGCTAGGCATGGTGGCTCATACCTGTATTCCCAGCACTTTGGTAGGCTGAGTCAGGTGGATCATGTGAGTCCAGAAGTTCAAGACTAGCCTGGGCAACATGGTGAAACCCTGTCCCTACCAAAAATACAAAAATTAGCCAGTCTTTTAACATGATCTCCAAATAAATAAATACATAAATAGATTAAAATTTTAAAGTAAAATTTAAAAAATTGGAAACAAAGAGTACAATGAGATATAAATTAAAAAATAAAAATTTAAAAATTGGGGGATAAAGTTGCAGAATTTTTACCAGTTATCTTTTTGCTTGTTTATTTATACAATGAGTATTAAGTTGTCATTAATTTAAAATAATGGGTTATATGATAGTATTTGCAAGCCTCATGGTAACCTCAAATTTTAAAACATACAATGGATCCATAAAAATAATAATAATAAATTAAATCATAACACAAGAGAAAGTCACTTTCACTAAAAAGAAGACAGGGGCCAGGAACGGTGGCTCACACCTCTAATCCCAGCATTTTGGGAGGCTGAGGCAGATGGGATCACCTGAGGTCAGGATTTTGAGACCAGCCCGGTCAACATGGTGAAACCCCGTCTTTACTAAAAATACAAAAATTAGCTGGGTGCGGTGGCAGGCACCTGTAATCTCAGCTACTGAGGCTGAGGCAGTAGAATCGCTTGAACCTGGGAGACGGAGGTTGCAGTGAGCCGAGATTGCACCACTGCACTCCAGCCTGGGCACAAGAGCGAAACTCTGTCAAAAAAAAAAAAAAAGACAGGAAGGGAAGAAATAAGGAAGAGAAGACCACAAAACAACCAGAAAACAAATAACTAAATGGTAGACGTCCTTATTTATCAATAATAACATTGAATATCAATGGACTAAACTCTCCAATCAATCAAAAGATATGGAGTGGCCAAATGGATTAAAATAATAAACAAAACCCAATGATTATTAAAAACACACTTCACTTATAAAGATACACACAGACTGAAAATAAAGGGATGGAACTGAAACCAAAAAAAAAAAAAAAGAGCAGGAATAGCTATACTTATATCAGACAAAATACATTTCAAGATAAGAACTGTAAGAAGAGACAAAGAAGGTCGCTATATAATGATAAAGGAGTCAATCCAGCAAGAGGATATAACAATTTTAAATATATATCCCCTCAATACTGGGGCACTCAGGTATGTAAAGCAATATTATCAGAGCTAAAGAGAGAGAGAGATCCCAATACAGTAGTAGCTGGAGACTTCAACACCCTACTTTAAGCATTAAACAGATCTTCCAGACAGTAAATCAAAAAAGAAACCTCAAACTTAATCTGCACTATAGACCAAATAGATCTAATAGCTAGCTACAGAACATTTCATTCAGCAGCTTCAGAATACACATTATTTTCTCAGCATGTGGATCATTCTCAAGGACAGACTATATATTAGGTCACAAAACAAGTTTTAAAGTATTAAAAAAAATACCAAGCATCTTCTCCAACCACAAAGAAATAAACCTAGAAACCAATAACAATATACATTTTGGAAACTATACACGTAATCAAAATTAAACAATATGCTCCTGAATGACCAGTAGGTCAATAAAGAAATTAAGGAGAAAATGGAAAAGTTTATTGAAACAAATGATAATGGAAACACAACATACCAACACCTATGGTATGCTGCATTTGTGTATATTGAACCATCCTTGCATCCCAGGGATAAATTTATCCCAAGGATAAACACTCCCTTGCCAGTAATAAGAAGCAAATTTACAGCCATAAATACCTACATTAGAAAAGAAGGAAAACTTCAGATAAACAACCTAACAATGCATCTTAAAGAACTAGAAAAGCAAGAGCAAGCCAAACACAAAATTGAAGAAAATAGATAATAAAGATCAGAGCAGAAATAAATGAAATTGAAATGAAGAAAACAATACAAAAGATCGATGAAACAAAAAGTTGGTTTTTTGAAAAGTTAAACAAAATTGACAGACCTTTAGCCTGACTAAGAAAAAAGGGAGAAGATACAAATAAAGAAAATCAGAGATGACAAAGGAGACATTACAACTGATACTTCAAAAATTCAAAGGATCATTAGTGGCTACAATGAGCAACTATGTGCCAATAAATTGGAAAATCTAGAGGAAATGGACAAACTTCTAGAAACATACAACCTAACAAGATTGAACCAGGAAGAAATCAAAAATCCGAACAGACCAATAACAAATAATGAGATTAAAGCTGTAACAAAAAGTCCTTGAGTACACAAAAGCCCAGGACCTGATGGCTTCACTGCTGAATTCTACTAAACATTTAAAGAAGTACTAACACCAATCCTACTCAAACTATTCAGAAAAATATCGTGAGGAGGGAATACTTCCAAACTCATCCTACAAGGCCAGTGTTACCCTACCACCAAAACCAGACAAAGACCCATCAAAAAAAGAAAACCACATTCCAATATCCCTGATGAATGTTGGTGCAAAAATCCTCAACAAAATATTCACAAACCAAATTCAACAATACATTTAAAAAACCATTCATCACAATCAAGTGAAATTTATCCCTGGGATGCAAGGATGGTTCAACATACACAAATCAATCAATGTGATACATTATATCAACAGAATGAAAGACCAAAAAAAGATTATCTCAATTGATGCTGAGAAAACATTTGATAATATTCAACATCCCTTCATGATAAAACCCTCAAAACCTGAGTATAGAAGGAATATACCTCAACACAATAAAAGCTGCATATGACCTACTCACAGCTAGTATCATACTAAATGGGGAAAAAGCTGAAAACCTTTCCTCTAAGATCTGGAGCATGACAAGGATTCCCATTTTCACCACTGTTATTCAATATAATACTTGAAGTCCTAGCTAGAGCAATCAGAAAAGATAAAGATAAAAAGAGCATCCAAACTGGAAAAGAAGAAGTCAAATTATCCTTGTTTGCAGATGATATAATCTTATATTTCGGAAAACCTAAAGACTCCACAAAAAACTGTTAGCACGGATAAACAAATTCAGTCAAGTTGCAGGATACAAAATCAACATACAAAAATCAGCAGCATTTCTACATGCCAATAGTGAACAACCTGAAAAACAAATCAAAAAACTAATACCATTCAAAATAGCCACAAACAATTAAATAGCTAGGAATTAATCAAAAGAGTGAAAGATCTCTATAATGAAAACTACAAAACACTGACAAAAGAAAATGAAGAGGACACCAAAAATGGAAAAATATTCCATGATCATGGAATAGAAAAATCAATATTGTTAAAATGTCCATACTACCCAAAACGATCTACAAATTCAATGAAATCCCTATCAAAATACTAATGACATTCTTCACAGAAATACAAAAATACAATTCTGAAATTTATATAGAACCATAAAAGACTCAGGATAGCCAAAGCTATCCTAAGCAAAAAGAACAAAACTGGATGAATCACTTTACCTGACTTCAAAGTACACTGCAAAGATATAGTAACCAAAACAGCATGATACTGGCATAAAAATAGACACATAGACCAATGCAACAGAATAGAGAACCCAGAAACAAATCCACACACCTACAGTGAACTCATTTTTGACAAAGGTGCCAAGAACATACACTGGGAAAAAGACAGTCTCTTCAATAAATGGTACTTGGAAAACTGGATATCCATATGCAGAAGAATGAAACTAGACCCCTATGTCTCACCATATACAAAAAATCAAATCAATATGGATTAAGGACTTAAATATAAAACCTCAAACTATGAAGCTACTTCACAAAAACATTGGGGAAAATCTCCAGGACATTGGTCTGGGTAAAGATTTCTTGAGTAATACCCCATAAGCACAAGCAATCAAAGTAAAAATGGACACATGTGATCACAACAAGTCAAAAACTCCTGCACAGCAAAGGAAACAATCAATAAAATAAAGAGACAAACAATTTCTCCTATTCTTGGAGAAAATATTCACAAACTACACATCTGACAAGTGATTAATAACCAGACTACTATAAGAAGCTCAAACAACTCTATAGGAAAATATCTGATAATCCAATTTAAACAATGGATAAAACATTTGAACAGACATTTCTCAAAAGAATACAAACCAATGGCAAAGAGACATATGAAAAGGTGCTCAACATCATTGATCATAATGGAAATGCAAATCAAAACTACAATGAGATATCATTTCACTCCGGTTAAAATGGCTTATATCCATAAGACAGGCGATAATAAATGCTGATGAGGACATGAAGGAAAGAGAACCCTAGTACACTGCTGGGAATGTACATTTAATTATAACCACTATGAAGAACAGTTTGGAGGTTTCTCAAAAAACTAAAAATATGACGACCCAGCAATTCCCCTGCTAGGTATATACCCAAAAGAAAGGAAATCAGTATATCGAAGAGATATCTGCACTCCCATGTTTGTTGCAGCTCTGTCCACAATAGCCAAGTTTTGGGAGCAACTTGAGTGTCCATCAATAGATGAATGGATAAAGAAAATGTGGTACATATACACAATGGACTACTATTCAGCCATTAAAAAGAATGAGATTCAGTCATTTGCAACAACATGGATGGAACTGGGGGTCATTATGTTAAGTGAAATAAGCCAGACACAGAAAGACAAATATCACATGGTCTCATTTATTTGTGGGATCTAAAAATCAAAACAATTGCACTCATGGAGATAGAGAGTAGAAGGGGAGTTATCAGATACTGGGAAGGGTAGTGAGGAGGGTGGTGGACAGATGGGGATGGTTAAAGGGTACAACAAAAAGAGTTAGAATTGATGAGTAAGGTCCAGTATTTGATAGAACAGCAGCATAACTATAGTCATTATAATTTCATTGTACGTTTTAAAATAACTAAGAATATAATTGGATTGTTTGTGACATAAGGATAAATGCTTAAGGGGATGGATATCCCATTTTCCATGATGTGATTATTACACATTGCATGCCTGTATCAAAACATCTCATGCACCCCATAAATATGTACACTTACTATGTAACCATAAAAATAAAAATTTAAAAATAACAATATATTTTTAAAAGTTAGACATAAACACATACATTAGCCTAGGCCTACACAGCATCAGGATCATCAATGTCATTGTCTTCTACCCCTATTCTTATCTCACCCTGAAATAAGGTCTTCTGGGGCAATAACATGCATGGAGCCATCATTCCCTTGGATAACAATGCCTTCTTCTGGAATACTTCTGAAGGACCTACCTGAGGCTGTTTTACACTTTTTTGGTAAGTAGAAAAAGTATACTTAATAATAATGATAAAATGTATAGTACAGTAAATATAGAAACCAGTAACATAGTCATTTATTATAATTATCAGTTATGTACTGTACATAATTGTATGTGCTATACCTTTATATGACTGCTAGCACAGTAGGTTTGTTTATACCAGCATCACCACAAACACATAAGTAATGTGTTGCTCTATGATGTTACAATGGCTACGATGTGGCTAGGCAATGAAAATTTTTCAGCTTCATTATAATCTCATGAGACCACCATCATATATTTGGTTAGAGAGAGAGAGAGGCAGAGAGAGAGATCCTGTTGGTTTGGTTTCTCTGGAGAACTTCTAATATATTCTCCCTTTTTCAAGAAAGGCTTCTATCCTACATCATGTAGTCTTTATCTCCCAACAACAGACAGCTTCCCACCTAAGTCTTATACAAGCAGCTTCTGTTTCTCTCCCAGTTGTCTTTAGATCTATTTCATCTCACCTATTTCACATAACAGCATTTGAAGTCAACATCATTAGATTATAGATAATGAAGCTGAGGCTCAGAAAAGATCAGTAACCTCCCCAGGCTTCTACAATTAGTTATACTGCCAGATGTGAATCCGTAATAATGAAGTGTCAGACCCATACTCTTTCTAATTACTGTCGAACTATTCATTTTTGTAAGTATGCAATGTGTGGCACAATGCCTGACACCTATTAGACACTTTATATGTGTACCTTTTGGCTTTCAATTACAATAAAAATTATACTGTTAATTCCTTCACTGGAAGATGTCATTCTAAAAACTTGTCTTTATAGTCCATTGGGCTTCTCAAGCTGCTGAATGAGTCTGAAAATTACCCTCAGGTAAATTCTATACTTTCCACTTGTGATCACATGCTGATTGCTGTCACACAATTTTCTGATTTTTTTTATTATAAATAAACCAAGTGTTGAGGTCCAGGACTTGGTAATAACTATTCTACTTATTCACCTCCAAAGAAATGGAAATCCCTATGGTACATCAGAAACTTCAGAAATGTTTTGAAAGTTAAACAAATAGATTGTTCATTCATATATTGACCCTTGTTCTAAGTTGTTTAATGAATTTGGACTTTGAATATATGCTCGTTTTCTTCCCTTAATGATGCAAACTCTTCTAGGATTTAGATTTAGTGGGGAAATATGTTCCCAATCTGGAAAGTTTTGCATGTTTATGGATATGTATTTAATAAAGATATAATTCATAATTAGTTTTCCGTGAAAGGATCCAACTTAAGTTTTAAGCCCACTTTAATAAGGGGGTTTCCTTTTGAAAATAATTGTTTGCAATGGAAAATTTTTAAAAACAAAAATTCCCACAGGTAAATGAAAGGGTGTTTTTAGTGTTTCTAAGTCAAATGGAGCTTCACCTTCTTTCTCTCAATTTTAATTGTGAAACCATGTTTCATGCCTATGATTCTTTGAATTGTGCATTTCCACCTGGTTTTAGGTTAAGCACTCAAGAGAAGCTCCAAGAGGAGTTCTTAACTATCTGAAGAACAATGAAGCTGCCGGAGCCTATAGATATTATTTGTATGGTACAAATCATTAATGGTTCATTATGACAAATACCTTCTGTGTGAGAAGCTAAGCTCTGTGGCTATAGAGAAGTAGACGGTCCACTTGCTCAGTGAATATGCAATCTAGCTAGAGAGATAGATTATGTTTCTAAACGATAACTTTAAAAATTGTTATATGAACGGTATAAAACAAGTATGTCAAACATAGGGCCACTCCTACCATTGATATCTATGGGAGACATTCCCAATCAATCATACTTTTTGTCTTAGTTAGGACTGCTGTATCAGAAATACCATAGACTGGGCAGCTTAAACAACAGACATTTATTTCTCATAGTTCTGGAGGCTGGGAAGTCCAAGATCAAAGTGCCAGCAGATCCAGTGTCGCGGAAGGGTCATTTCCTGGCTTGTAAACAGGCTCTCCCCTGTTTACTCTAATCCCTTATGATCTAATTACCCGCCCCCACCCCCAAAAGCCCACTTCCTAACATCATCACATTGGGGATTAGGCTTCAACATACGAATTTGAGGTGGTCACAACCATTTAGTTTATACCACTTCCTTTTCCCAATAAGCCTGGATAGAGCCTGAGTTTAATATCTTCTCAACACAATATAGTTGGTAGCCACCAGGAGTCAGAGTATGCATATGCAATGACATCTATTTGCCATTCGTGTACAAGTAATGCTTTAGGAGTTCAAAAGACAGTAAAGTCATGTAAGAATGGGACAGTACAGTTAAAAAAGACTTTTTAAGGACAGTGGGACATAATCTTGAAACACGAATGAAATGTAGCTTAGTAGACAGAAAGCTGAAAGCATTCAAGCAGAGGGAATGGTGTGAACAAAGGTATGCCAGTGAGTATCGGTTGAGTGGATATGGGATGGTGAAGAGACCTTGCAAATAAGAAGTTTTCCAACCTATTGCCTAACTCAATAATTGCTTTCCTATATCAAAAAAAAGATACAATAAGTAGTAGTTTCTGATTCTACTCTTTTCCCCCTCCTTGAAGGATTTTAAGGCCCACTTTGTAAAACTCAGAACGACATATTCAGAAGGAAAACTGACTTAAAAACCTTTATAGGCAACATTATCAGACACCACAAACTTCAAAGAACATATGTCAGACTAAATCATTTACTCAAAGTATATTGGACATGAAGTAACTCAACAGTTAGAGCCTCTAATCTGCAACAAGAGTGGATGTTTGGTGAGGTTACACAGGAATTGTCGTGGTGCCCTGATTCATCCCCAAAAGGGATTTGTTTTCAGCTCAGACACTGATCAGAATCATTTCAGGAAAAAGGCAGGGTATAATGAAGAGCAAAATAACAGAGTTGCAGCACACAGATGCAGGCCCTAGGCAGACAGCAAAAGACCTCAAAACAAAGAAGCATTTCCACAACATTAAATATTTAGGACTTAGCACTTAAAAATATTTAAAATAAGCTTCAAACAAGTATGTAAGGAGAGACCGAGACTCAGCATTCTGAAATGAAAACCCCACTTTCCTTGCACGCCAGCAAAAAATAAAAATAGTGTGAGACAAGAGTAGCAATTTACTCACAGCAAAACACAGACAAATGGAAGAAAAGAAAGTGCAGACTGGATGACAAGAGAGAATAAGCCCTTGGGGAAAATCTATCTGGTCAAGGGGGAAAATCTATCTAGTCAAGGGGGAAAAGGTCAGAAATTAGTACACAGACCCACTACATGGTATCCATAGTTGTTGGATTACTTATGTTTGAGTCAACTTTCTTGAAAAGTCTATACGGTTGTTACTTTATAAGTGGGTTCAGTTGTTCTCAAATAGCCTTTTTAGTGTCTCCAAAATCTATTAAATAACTCCTTCAAATACAATTAGGGATAGCTGTTGGAAATAAAATAGATCTTGCTTAGCTATCAAATTCAAGATTCTGTGCTGAGAGTAGACCAGACTGATATCAGCAGCCTATTTTAGGTCAAATCTCTAGAAGCAGAGCCTGAGACAAGAATCAAGTACATGTGGTTTGCTGGGAAAGCACTCTTATGAGAAACCTGTGAAGGAAGGATGGTAGGAAGAGCAAGAGGAAGATGCTGAGCAAGAATATGGTCTCAGGCATAGTCTGGTCTAGCCCTGATATATAGAGGGGTCTGGAGAGAAATCCACACCTCAGAGGCATCCCTTCTGAAGGAAAAGAAGCTTATACCCCATAACTTTGCAGGCCAGATAGTTTCCCTCATTCCAGGGTAATTTTCCAAAAAAGATGGGTGTCTGTGAAACATGAGCAGCTGACGTTCACAGAAGCTGAGAAGATGGGTGCACAACACAGGGGAACTGGGGGAGGCACTAAAGTGTCTACTACACAGTCTCTTTGCAGAGTATTGTCTTACTTGGCCTAATTTTTGTCTAGCAAAACTGTATAAGAACCAATGCTAGAACAATCTTATTCCAGCACCTCCAGACCCTTGCAAGGCTCTTTGGGAATAGCACCTCTACATGGAACTAACCTCCAAATCCTAATTTCAGAAATGCCGTCTAAAAAAGAAACAACAGCAGCAATGTAACATTATAAACAAACGCTGTCAGATCTGGGTTTGACATGCTAGAGGATCACATAGGACCTATCACTGAACACTGGGGACAAGGCAAAATGAACCAAAACAAAAATGGGACATGAAAAAAAAGACCTTGGAAATTTCATAATGACGCAGGCTAGCCTTCTGATGTTATCAGAAAGATCACATGTTCCAGAGTCAGACATATCCAATTGCATTCTCAGGCCTGGGAATTTACTGGTACATTCAGATTCACAATCTCCTCATTGGTTAAAATGGAATAGTAATATGCATCTTTCCTATTTGTTGGAGGAGAAAATGTTTGAAGAGTCCCTTATGCAGTGTTTGGCTCATTGTGTGCACAGCTCAATAAATAGTATGTTATTGCAGTGGCATATATTTCTAAGAATTAATCTATGCTGCCTACTTGCAGCCACTGAACTTCATTCCCCAAGTCCAAACAACTGGATTGGGCCTACGCACTACAGAACCTCCCCCAAAAAAACTATAAATACTCACATGTTAGCCAAAAAATCCATGCACCAGAGCACAGGTCAGAAAAGTGGGGTTGCATTCTTATAGAGGGCAACATTCTCTTCCTAAAAGACAATTTAAAAAGACACACAGCATTGGGGAAAGGAGGAGGAAGAAAACTTTTGGAATAGAGAGGATAAAATGGAGAATTTGTAAACCACAGCAAGCTATTGCTTGCATTACCAGCAAAGAAGAGCTTTGAGTAAACCAAGATGGTGCTAAGTTGTTATCCTTCCCATTGCCTTCTGATGAGGACCACAAATTACCTACAGCCAATCCATTACTCTTTGTCATCTGTGTGGAGTAATACTTGTCAGATCTTGGAAATTCTGTCCAGCCCCCATCCAAACAATTCTATGTGGACTACCACAATCTGATAGCCTGGGTTCCTTATAAGTCTTTTTCACCCCTGTCCCCATCATGGATGATAGGGATGAATATTGGGGACCATGGTGACATGAGTGGAAGGTATGAAATACACTCCCCCCACATGTTCTTCTGTCTTGCCTATGATCAGCCCGTTTGAATTCTACATTTACACAACAAGACTCCAAGAAACACTAGATGCTGTTTAGGACTGCACAAGTCCACCACCCAGAGGGAACTCAGCCAATGTGCCCACTCTACTCTGCCCACAGAGTTGTTTGGGAGACAAGCAGTTGGATGTAACAATTTATACTTGAATTTTTCTTTATTTGTGTAGAATGTGGTGTCCCCTTCCCTTTCTCCTTCTCCTTTCACCCCAGCTCCAATTAGAAAATTTTATTGTACAAAATTCCACTCCAGAGGAATCTATTTCAAATTTAGGAAGCCATTGGTGCGTAAAGAACACTTATTCTAAGAGGGCAGGACAGAGTGTGCCATGTAATCAAAGGCAATTAAAGACATTCATGCAATTGTGAATATACATCCTCTGCATATACAATTGTTCAAAAAGCCTACATACTGTGGCACTGGATGGTTTTCAAAAGACATTTAAGGCACAATAAGCATTTATTTGGGGCTTGCGAACATGAGTTTTGTTTGTGTTCTTATGCATGTTTGGCAAATACAATGCAAGCTCTGCTTTCAGAACATTTGGCCCTAAATAAAAAGAAATGTGTCAGCAAATCCACCAAGGAGTACAGTAAACCCAAAACTTCTTCTGTTGGATCCAGAGAGAGACCGAGGTAAATTTTGTTTGTTTTCTAGCTAAAAGCAACATCTGGATGCAATTGCTAGGAGTTCTGGCTGCTTTGGCCACATCTAGCCAAGAAGCAGAAAAATCCTACCAAAGGTCCAGTATTCACTGCAACATTTGTAGCACACCCAAAGCACAGGTTCAAGGCAAATGTTTATGTGAGCTGACTGATCAATGACATCAAACGTTTACCATCTGCTCCAGTACATGCAAGATACCACCTACATGCCTATTGGATTTATTGGAGGTACAGGGTAGTGGGAGTGGGCGAAAGGAGGTGTTCCTATCACCTTTATCTAGTAAATAAGAAACAAATCAAGACTTTACAGTCCATCCACTAGGCTTAAATACCAACTTTGTCACTCACTTGCTCTATGACTAAGCAACTTATATATTATCAGCCTCATTATCCTCATTGCTAAAATAGAAATAATGACAGTACCTGCCTCATGAAGTTCTTGAAGACTGTTGACAAATGTAAAGTGGCCACACAGAGTAATCTCTCAATGAATGTAGGCTAAAAGTATTAAGTTATTATATCCTCTTTTGTGGCTTCTCTTGCACCTCTGTGCAGAAAATTCTCCACTGGGGGAAAAATACGCCACTTTGATCTACCACCCTCACAATTTACCACAACTCCATTTCCTTAAGTGCCAAGTTATTTTAAAGTCTCCATGCGTTGTCCTGCCCTTACTCCCATTAACTCACACCTCCTGCTCCCTCCCCTGTAATGAATAATGAGGATCACTCATCAACAACCTTTGCCACGTGACATTGAGTGCTCCCAAGTTGGCAGGATACACTTCTTTACTCTACTTGCAGTCCTCCTGGGCCCCTCCCCTCATGTTGGCCACATGACTGCTGTGGGACAGTGGAATGTGGACAAACATGAGATTTGCCACATGTGAGCAGAAACTTTAAATGTGCTTATTCAGCCAGATTAGCCTCTTGCATTTTTGCCTTTTTCTACAAGAGCAGTATGAAAAATAGGGGCTACTCCTTTAGCCTGAGTCCTGGGATGAGAAGATGCCTGGAAGCCAGGAAAGGTCTCCACAATCACAGCCAATTTGTGGATTTCATGTAATGTCAGAAAGAAATAAGTGTTTAGTTTTATTCTGTTGATAATTGAGTTGTTTGTTACTGCAGCAAAAGATGACTAATACCTAGCACCTGTTTTCCTGCCAATCTAAAAGTTTATCACTGTAATGATCAATAAGGGATGATCTGCCAAGGACCATCTCCCTTCTTCACAGAACTTCCCCCTTCTCCCCCCTCTCTCACATACATGATTCCCATGGGTATTGCCATATTTGAAACTGTCAGCTTCCCTGACCACCAACTACTGGCTCATAGGTGGATACCTAACCCAGTCTGCCATGGGGAAAAATAGCATGAAATGATCATACACAGAGTAGCAGGCATGAAAGGGAGGATCCAAGGGAACTGGAGCCACTGGTTAATGTTGTTCTATGTCTATAGCTGAACGTTTATGCCCAGGACAGAGTTCCCAGCTAAGAGGGGAAGGGCCAGGATGACCACAAGTGGACAGAAAGGCAAGAGGTCCTCTGTTCAGACAGGAGGGGCTTCCCACAAGTCATATGGTGGCTGGGGGACAGCAGCTTGAAGGGACAAATCCAGGCCGAACAGGTCAGTGTTAAAGTGGTTTAAAGTAAGTTCAGACACGGTCTAGACCAAAAACTTGAGGCACTATCCAAATTCCTCCATGTTGTGAAGTTATGTCTAAAGGAAGAATAAATACAAGGGCTGTAGCAAAGCTGATCAAACAATGGCACTGGGAAGAGGATTACCAGGCGGACCTGAGCCACTAGAGGAGAGATTACATCATCAGTGTTCTGACAAGTCATCCCAGGAGAGTGAGTAAGAGACTTTTTCAACCCAAAGGGCACCTTGTTAAAGCCAGCCTGGGGCCAGCCCTCCATTTGTTTCCAGTGTAGCAAGCCTGATCACAACTAGAATTGCTGGGCCCCAACCCCAGACCCCCCAACTCTGATATTTCACAAGAAGAGATTCCAGAACAAACACAGGATTGTTCTGGGATTTAAAGGTAAAATGGCCTTTCACTCCACACCCCAATTATGTTTTTTCAGTTGTGGCGAAAAAGAGAACTCTGTACCAATGAAAAAAGTATTCGCAAACACACCGTATTTCTCCTTTTACAAAGAAAGAGGCTAATGCAAGCAAGGCACCCACCTAATACTTATCCTTCCAGGGTATAAGTTCGGAAATCTGTGGGTTGTTGGGTTGGGAAATGGAAAAATCATGACAGGGAACTGACTGGGGAGTTATCCTATTGGCTCAGTCTCTGTTGACTCTTGTGAGGCTGAGGTATGTCCCATAACAGTCACAACTTCCCCAGGTCTCCCTCTTCAGGCCTCTGAAGACCTTGGACTTACTTGGACTTACACAGGACAAGGCTAAATTTGGCACAGAAGATGGCCTTGTGGGAGAGAGGGCCGCTGCAGCTGACCTGCCACTGAAGAACCAGGTAAATCAAGAGAATAATGAGCACAGCCAGGAAGGATTACAAATTACGAAGTGTGGCAATAAAATAATAATCACCAACACCTCCTGAGTGATGAGTAAGTGCTAGGCAGTGATCTAAACATACCCACAGAATACTTATTTGAACCCTCATATCAGCTCTCTGAGACAGATGCTATTAGAAGTTCCATTTTACAGTTGACAAAACTGAAGAATGAGAAAGTTTAATTAATTTCCCCAAGATTTATCCTAAAGACGTTCTTAAGGACGTATGTAAAGACCTAGCAACAGGAACGTTTATTATAGCCACTGTTTTTAACACTGGTAAGATTTTAATAGTCACAATGCAGGCAAATATTCAACACTATGGAATGAATTAAATAAATTACATCTAAACAATAATTAAAAATAATCTACTGGGTGTATGGTTTTGAAATAAAAATCTATCATAGATTATTCAGTGAAAAATCAGGACACAAAATAAAGTATAATCTCATATTTTGGTAATTATAAATATATATGTTTTTTAAATTTCTGAAAGAATTTGCATGAAATTGTTAATGGTGATCTGCAAACGTAAGGTTGTAGGTTCTTTTTGACTACCCTTTTATTTATGCAAATTAGAAAATAAAAATGAATTGCTTTTCCATAAAAGAAAAGCTATATTATTTTGTAAATAATAAAGTAGATGGAGGATTATCTACACATTGATATCATGTTTCTGGAGGGCTCTTAATTCCATGTACATAAAAGCAAGTGGAATTAGTGTAACCCAGCATTTCCCAAAAGTGTATTGCTAAGAAAAAGGGTGTTTCATGGTCAAATAAATTGGGACATTCTGCATGCTCCTCTTGAAGATTCACAATGCATAAATTCTGTTTAAAAAGAAAAAACAGTTTAATGGGTTTAACCCAGCATTTCCCAATCTTATTTAAATGAAGCTCCTTTATTTATACTTACAAAGTATAAATAAGTATATTTCACAGATTTTGAATCTTTCTTGCTCCAGTATTCACTGACTGTGTGACCCCTAAGCAACCTCCTTTTTAAAACGGAGCTCCCACTAAATACATTTCAAGCTCTGTAATAGAGTGTGACTCCATTTTTGATGTTTGACTACTGACCTTTTGTTAAGCGTCACCCACTCCTCCTTTGGCCCCACATATGGTCAGGCTGGTAAGAAAGCACCTGCATGCAACTCCTCCTATAGAATTGGCAGAAAATTTACCCCAGTCCCACCTGCTATCCACTATAATGGCCCAATCCACTCTTACTTTTCTTAAGCCAGCCCAGACCTGCTTGTACCTTTCAAGTTTCCTCTAGGAGTCCCCCATTTCTCTCAAGTTTTCTTGGTATTCCGTGTCATCAGCCTCAATATTCAAACCAAATTCCAGGTGAGAATTTATTCTGATTCTTCAAGGTGAACACAAAACAGGCTCCTTATGAGAACCAAGTTAATTGTGTTTGCCTCATAATAGGTGCTCAATAAATGTTTGTTATTTTCTTTCTCTAAAATTGTATTATCCTAGAAGACTAGCTGCTAATTGGGCACAGGAAATGCAATAAATACCTCTGACTGCTGCTGTTAGAAGAATGCTAATTTCAGAGTTTGTTTTCTAGTTGAACTGCTAAAAAATTTTTTAAAAATATTAAGCATAAAATAAGTTTTTGAAATTACACTTTGCTGCAACTAACAACAGGGACTTCTGAAAACATAAGCCATTCTTGTCCAAGTAAAAGCTAACTTCTCAGCCTAAAGTTTAAAATTTCAAAATTTTCCAAACATTACAACAACAATCAGGAATGTTTTTGAGCTAATGATGATGTTATTAATGGAGTAGGAAAGTGACATGTGAGTGGAGATCACATGACCTCAATTCTGTAATAAGAAAGAGGAGTCCCAGAAAGTTTCTCTAAGCATCATGCCACCCACTGGTCAGTCTAGAATACGAATTGAACACCTGAATACAGAGCAGTAAGACATATTAAATTGTTAGGTGGCGCTAAAATTTAGGTACCACATTGACCTACTCAATTCTCATTGGTGTGACAGCAAGCAAGAAAAAAAGAAGAGAAACTTGCTGATTATACCACTGCAGATAAGTCCTCCAATGTTTTCGTTCTGATTAAACAAGAACTTTGACATTCCTTCCTAGTCTTGATGGACTACTTGCAGCTATGCACTATAAATTGCTTCTATAATCTGTATAAGCAGATTTATTTTGATAGACTGTAGAGGATTCTGCGGTACACTGTCAAGATCTCCCCTGTAGAACCAAGGTACATTCCCCACTCCCAACCCAACTGTCAGGAGTGTTGGCTGTTGACAGCTCATTTATATCCCTTGAGAGGAACTGCCCTCAGCCACAGGGAATGACCACTCCCAAAGTTGTGCCAAAGTTCTTCGCTTCCAAGAGAACCACCAGAAAACCTCCAGCATTCAAATTACCATCTCAGAGTCCATTCCAGACAGTGACATTTTAAAAAACTAAATAAAAGAAGCAAATGCACATAAGGCAAGTTAGAAAAAACAAGACTCATGCTTATTTATTATTCTCATGTTCTTAGAAAAATCAAACTTTAGAAATTAATGTTTTTCTTTCTTTTTAGCAAGATAGAGCCTAGTTTCAAAATCTCATGAGGGGAAACATCACAAAATGATTACAGAACTGCATCAGGACCTATTTTCTTAAGCAGTCTTTAGTTTTCCCACAATTGAAGCTTTAGGTGACCTTATTAGGGTTCACTCTACTTTCTATATTTGTCATATCTATGGATTTCCAGAATCTTTTGAACACCCATCCTGTACTTTGGTAATTCTTCAGACTGTGAGACCCACCTGTGCAAGATAGAAACCAGAGAACTTGTTTCCCCCACCTCCCTTACAATCAGGGCACAAGGAGGCAAAACAGACACAGATTTCAATGAAGAAAACAAGACAAGAAAAGATGCAGCACTGAATCCATCTTATTGAAAAGGGAGAGAGAGCTTGGAAGAGAAAAAGTAAGCTTTCAGAATCCAGAATGCTGGGGGATTTCGAAGCCATGTAGGTCACTGTGCTCAGTGGAAACTATGGGGCGTGTGCCCATCATCACAGAAATTGTGCCTGAAGGAGTCCTAGAAAATACCATTTTGGTTTTTCTTCCTATTTATCCCCCACACCTGATTCTCTGAGCATTCAATAACTTTCTTTTCTCTAAACTAGCTTAAAGCGTGAGCCATACATTGTTCAAGAAGTAGAAGATGTTTGGACACAATATAAAGTCTTTTAAATCCTTATCGCAACTGCTCTACCCTTCAGTCCAAAAACATGATGCTGCCTGTTCTCACAGGATGAATGACGAATTCTGGAAATAAGGCAGGTTAATTTTTTTCCTGCTATTCCAACATCAACTAGATGGCTGTTCACTTTATTCCAGCAAGCTTATGTTCAATTTTATATGTGGCTCAGTGAATTTGACTTACTCTAGCAAATCTATATTATCTAAATGGCTAATTTAATGATACACCTAAATGAACAAGAGTAGCCTTTAACAGAAACCTATTATAGAATCTTTTTTCAGATTCCTTGAATCTTTGGCAAATCCTTTCTTGGATTCTGTAATATATCATCTCTTCATTTTCTTCCTACATTATTGGCTCCTTCTCTGCTTCTTTGTACACCCTTCCTCTTCTACCCCAAATCTAAATGTTGGCATTCCTCAGGACCAGATCTTTACTTCTCTCTTTATACCCTCCCCTGATAAACTCAAGTCTTGTTGTTTCTAGTAGGACCTACATATAGGTGACAACTACATTTACATCTCCAGCTTTGAACCCTTGTGAGCTTTAAACTTTAGATGGCACTAGAAGATTATCTAAGAGATATCGGGAATTAACGTGTCCAAAATGGAGTTCTAATGGCAAAACAGTCCACTAGATTCCCCCCACCAAATCCTAGGAGCCATCTTTCATTCATCTTTTCCTCTATTACCTACATGATTCAGAAGCATAGCAAACACTTGGAAGAAGCTGATAAAAAATGTAAAAAAACTATTTGTATAAGTCTGATTTGTGCTTTAAAATATAAGAATGTATCAACTCTGTTTTAAAAGTGCAAAATCAACTTGAAAATTGATAGGCTAAAATATGGGCTGGAATTAAAAGCTAACTGGAAAAATGAAGAAGCCATTGTTTCATGTGAGAAAATAGGCCAAGGAACCAAAAACACAAAGTCAGAGTTGATTTCTGTTTTGATGTTCATAAAGAACAGGATCAAATCTATAGACAGTGTAATATTAAAATATGATTAAACAGTACTAATAGTCTGACTTATAATACCAAATTAGAGTGTCAAAAATCAGGAAACGGTATGATAAATGAGATAAATATAAGCAATTTTAATTCCAAGAATAACTTAGGAAAGACATAATCATTGAACTGATCTCAAATTTTAAAGAAAAAATAGAGATTAATGTGTCTTAGAAAAGATGAACTACAAAAGCAAAACTGAAAGCATGACATATTATTAACAAGTGATGGGGGAAATTAAAAGTAAAGAAAGTATGTAGATGAACAAGCAGATAAGAAAGCTGTTAAAAGACTAAATACTTCAATTAGAACAAAAATGGCCTGAGCTATCTTCTTCAACAAAAGTGCCAAAAACATGCACTGGGGCAAGGACAGTCTCTTCAGTCAATGGTGCTGGGAAAGCTGTATATCCATATGCAGAAGAATGAAACTAGACCCCTATCTCTTGCCATATACAAAAATGAAAGAAAAATTGATTAAAAGCTTAAATCTAAGACCTCAAACTATGAATCTACAAAAAGAAAACATTGGGAAAACTCTCCAGGACGTTGGTCTAGGCAAAGATTTATTGAGTAATACCCCACAAGCATAGGCAACCAAAGCAAAAATGGACATGTGGCATCATATCAAGTTAAAAAGTGTCTGCTCAGCAAAATCAACAAATGGAAGAGACAACCCACAGAATGGAAGAAAATATTTGCAAACTACCCATCTGATAAGGGATTAATAATCAGAATATATAAGGAGCTCAAACAAATCAATGGGAAAAAAAGAATCATCTGATTTTAAAATGAGTACAAAATTTGAATAGACATTTCTCAAAAGAAGACATACAAATGGCAAACAAGCATATAAAAAGGTATGCAACATCATTGATCATCAGCGAAGTGCAGATTAAAACTACAATGAGATATTATCTTATCCCAATTAAAATGACTGACTTTCATCCAGCAATAACAAATGCTGGCAAGGATGTAGAGAAAAGAGAATCTTCATACACTGTTGGTGGGAGTGTAAATTAGTACACCACTATGAAGAACAGTTTGGAGGTTGCTCAAAATATTAAAAATGGAACTACCATATGACCCAGCACTCTCACTACTGGGTATACACCCAAAAGAAAGGAAATCAGTAATTCAAAGAGCTATCTGCACTCTTCATGTTTATTGTAGCACTGTTTACAATAGCTAAGATTTTGAAGCAACCTAAGTGTCTGCCAACAGATGAATGGATAAAGAAAATTTGGTACATATACACAATGGAATACTATTCAGCCATAAAAAAGAATGAGATCCTGACATTGCAACAACATAGATGGAACTGGAGAAATAAGCCAGGCACAGAAAGACAAACTTCTCATGTTCTCACTTACTTGTGGGAGCTAGAAATTAAAACAATTGAACTCATGGAAATAGAGAGTAGAAGTATGGTAACCAGAGACTGGGAAGGGTAGTTGAGGTGGGGGGAATAGAAATGGTTAATGGGTACAAAAATACAGTTAGATAGAATGAGTAAGATCTAGAGTTTGATAGTACAACAGGGTGACTGTAGTCGACAATAATTTATTGTACATTTTAAAGTAAGAGAGTATAAGTGGAATGTTTGTAACATAAAGAAAGAATAAGTACTTGAGGTGATGACAACCCATTTACCCTGATGGGATTATTATCATTGTATGCCTATATCAAAATATTTTATGTTCCACATAAATATATAGACCTACTAGGTACCTATAAAAATAAATAATAATTTTGAAAAATAAATTGCTGTGTTAAATTCCCCTACCAAAGGGGGAAAATTCTCGGATTGTTTTAAAAAGTAAACCCAACTATGTCCTACATATAAGGAAGAACACCTGAAACAAAATGGCACAAAGAGACTAAAAGTTAAACTATTGACAAAACAATAATAATAAAGAAAAATGTTGGTAATATAAACATCTAATTAAACAGAATTAAAGGCATGAAAGCGTCATTTTATGAAGCAGTCTCTATAATTAAAATTAAACCAAATTGGGAAACTTTATCTGTTAATAGCCTCAAAGTTTACAAAATAAAACTTCTATTATTGCTGTAGCTGGTTTTGTGGCAATTAGGGTGCTGTACCCACCCACTCTCACAACTCCCACATCCCTCCGAATCTTTATTTCTATACCTAATTGCACCTGCAACTCCAAGAAAACAACCCTAGAGGAAAAGAGGGGGAAACTGAGTCTGCGGAGAAAGGGTCCCCAAAAAAGGAAGCCCTGTATGCTCTAATAGCAGTAGATAATGCAGACTAAAGATTGTTATGAACCCCATTTGTTTAAGAAAGAAAAAGACAGTGGAAGTCAAAAAAAAATATTCCATGATTCCATGTTTCCCCTGCCAAGGGACCCAGAATGAACCAGGCTGGGAATTATTCACATTCATCCACCTTCAAAGAAAATTCCAGCAGAACCTGCATGGACTTAGAACAGGACCAAGGGCATCAGTTCCCACCCCAACGAGTGGCAAAGATCATATTCAGAAAGGGCTTTCCTTATTCCAGCAGCAAAAAGAAAAAAAGAGGGGGGGTGCACTATAAAAAATAACCCTATAGATCTACATGAGAAGCCTAAGTGAATGCTATGAAAAAAAAAACACCATGATATCCTTTCAAAAGGAAAAGAAAAAAAGCATATATATGTATATGCATGTGTGTGTATACTTTGTGTGTGTCTTTACATATACATACTTTATTTGTTTCAGAATATATATTTATAATATATGTTTATATGTGTACATACATATGTATATCCTCTGTGTGTGAGTGCGTATGTGTGTGTGTATTTATATCTTGAAACAAATAAAGCCCTCACCTCATTCTACCAACACTGAAGTGTATCACCTGGCATTCCAGAGATTCTGTGGATTCTGTGGATTGAACTGAATTAAAGACAGCCCTGGAGCTGAAGCTCAGCTTCCCAGCTCCTGAGCACAGGGCAGCAGGTGGGATGATTTGAAGACCATGATGCAGGCGCCTCCGATTTACCCTTGCTTATAAGAGCTTATATCAGAAGCCGGGTGAGCCTCTGGAATGACATACAAGAGTGAGTGTCCATTGGGAACAGGAAACAAGATTGGGAATGGGAGATGAAGGGACAATAAATAAAATAATACAAGAGAGACTGTGCAGTAAATAAGGATAACCATGTACTACAAACTGAGGAATGGGGATGATCATTCCAATTCTCCATACCTAAGTAGAAAAAATATTCTTCACTGAAAGCCAGGATATTATCTCTTTTAATCCTTACAAGACTGAGATATACATTATACTCATTTTATTAGGGAGCAGAAAAGGTGAACTCAAGATAGGTACTTGGGTAAGTTCACTCCATTGACAAATAGGGATGAAAACCCATCCCTATTGGCTCCACAGCCTGTGTTTCCACCATAATACAACTTTCTTTTCTGAAGTTTATGCTGCATGTGGTTTTCTATTGATGTGCAATATTATGGTTATGTTGTAGTAAAGTGCTCTTCCCATGGGCCACATACATTTCATTTTTTCTCTGAATCTTACTTGAGTTTTCTTCATTCTAGAGGCAGACTGCAAACGTGGCTTTTGAAGCTGGAAAGAGGCTACTTTTGGTGGTGTCTATGTAAACATATAGAAAAAATATATAACTAACATTCATATCCTTCAAAAAGAATATCTGGATAATTCAAGTGACTGTAATAAAACTTTCACATTCTACCACCACTTTGATACATAAAAAGAGCTGCAAAAACTCCAATCACAAAGTCTTTGTCAAATATCCTTACTATGTCTACAACTCACCAGCGTTCTTTAAAAAAAAAAAAAAAGACATTTGAAAAGTCTCCAGGTAAGCCACAATGAACGAGCCCCACTCCCTCTTCACAAATCACTCTATTGTGTAGTGATGCACCATCAAGACAGGCCACATTTATCTCCCCAAAGCAAGCCTGGCAAGAATGTGTTCAGAAAATATTGGTCATGTTATCTTTACAAAGGTTAAGAGAAGGATTTGCTTATCTATAATGATTTATGGAACTGACAAGTGGGTGTACAAATGTGGCCAGGAAATGCACAAGAGTAGACAGAATGGCTTAGAACAAAATTATAGTGTCAGGGCACAAAGCAGATAGTTCCATCCTATAATGGGACAAGAGATCTGGGATTCATAAATCACGTTTGTCAAGAATAAATAAAAAGAGAACCAGATGAGGCCAGTAGCCCTTGTTGTTTTCTATCTCTCTCGTAATTTGTTGACCTGCCCTGCCAAGCTTCTGTCAGAGATAAGAGCCTCTATTGCTTCCTTGCTATCTCCAGATTAGGTCTAAACACCAATAAATAAGACACACTGGCTTCTGTTTGTGTGTCCTGTCCAGATTGGACTTTCCTTGTGACTGTTAAATGCTTTTCTGTGACTTGACGATTTAAGCAGTGAACAGGTGTATCTGTGCAAGACCCCATGTCAAACCCATCCAATGAATAAATCCTCAGTGGCTACAACAGGAATGCCTGAACTCTAGTTCTAGTTCTGCCAATATCTATCTGAGTGACTTTGGACAAGTTTCTTGTTTTCATTTCTTCCGTTTTGCAACACCATTTAAAAAAGAAACATCATCCATCAGGTAGAAAAGCTGAGATAATAATACAGTCAGGCCAAGAAAAACTAAATGAAGTAATTCCCATGCCCTAGCCCCATGGCTATTTCATTACCAAGTATGTTGGAGGGTTTGGGGGATGAGGGGGGAGGACAAGTGGCAAATATTTATTAAATAGACTTAAAGACAAGTCTCATATATTTAGATGAAGAAATGGAATAGATGTGTGCTCAATTTGTCAGCCTTTTAATTCTGAAATTACATAATTGACCTTAGAAAGTATAGCTAACCATCTGCTGAATTTAATTGACATTTTAACACCAACTGAACTGTTCTGGAATAAAAATACTTTCTGACTTCCTGGTTTTTGCAAAACATTCTCTTGCGTTTTACTCTGACCCTAACAAAATTCAAAGACAAACAAAGTTCAATACAACTCCCACTCCTGCCCCTTCTGCTATTTTAAGCTCTAACTGTACCATGGGTAGCAATTGATATAAGCACCTTGCCAGAAAACCTTTATTTTAATTCCCTAGAGAAGACAGCTAACTTCCAGGTGTTCCATTCAATGGATACTGTGCATGCTGTCATGAGCATACGCTTGTTTTTATAAATTTTGAAGTCTGAGCTTAGAACAAATATTGTTTCAAGACCATTTGCAGATTAAAATACGGAAGGTGTCACTGGTCAGGTGCTCGTCCCCTGCATCCTCTCCCAGCCTGCTCCCTGAATGGTCTGTGTACCTACAAGGAGGCAGAGTGAGTGCCTCAATCAATCCTCACCCTCATGCTTTACCCTTGTACTCAACCGCAGCTCTATCTGTTCTGGTTTCTGACTTGCTGGCTTCATTTCCCATGTTCAGATTAGTACCCACTCTTTATACCTGACTGAGCCACTCCAATTTGGAGTTTGTTGCTGTTTCTGCACAAAAACTTGTACCTGCCCTGAAGATCTGTCTAATTTTCAATGAGTCCACCCAGTCAAGTTCTGGCCCTCTTATCCTAAACTACATGGCCCTCCCAGAGCTACTAGGAGGGAAGATGTGGCAGATCATCTGTATGGGGCTGCAGCATCCATACTCAGCCATCTCAGAGTGTGGACACAGAGCCCTCCACTTTCTCAGTTCCTTAAGCAAGAAAACACAAGAGAGTAAGAGTCAAAAGAGTTGCAAAAGAAGGCTGATCTTCCCAGGACAGGGAAAATCCAACAGATATGGGACCCCAAGATTTTTTCAAATGTTCTTTTTGTTGAACTATAGCATATGTATAGAAGAGTTCAAAATTACACACGTACAGGTTGATGGCTCATCACAGAAAAACACACCCATCTATCAACCACCCAGATTCAGAAATACAACATTACCAGCATTCCAGAAATCCCCCTCAAGTGCCCGCAATTAGCAGCCTTTCCTTCCTCCTCGAAAGAAACCTGACTTCTGTCCCCAGGCATTAGTTTGTCTATGTTTGAATTCTATATAAATAAAATTACACAGAACATATTATTTTGGGTCACATTTCTCTAGCTCAACATTGTGAGACTTTTCCATATTGTCACATGTATCTCATTCATTTTTATTTCTGTATAGTATTCCATTTAATGAATGAATTAATGAATGAGTATTCCATAATTTATTTATTCATTCTAATGCTGATGGACTTTTGGTGTATTTGCAGTTTGGAACTACTATGAACAAAAATGCTACAAATATTATTGTACTGACTTTTAGCACATATATGTATACAGTTCTGTTGGGTAGATACCTAGAGTTGAATTTCTGTCACAGACTTCATTGGATGCTCCAAAGAGTTTTCCAAAGTGTTTATATCAATTTACATACCAATTTACTATCAGCAGTGTTTGGAGTTCCAGAAGCCCTGCCTTATCACCCATACTTTATACTGTCAGTCTTTAATTTTAACTCTTCCGATGTGTGGATGACAGTACTATCCTAGACCCAGGCAAAACAATAACCTACTCTACGCCAAAGGCTTTGGAAGGCCCTGGTCTGGCCCTCCTACTGTACCACCCCACAAAATTCTTCTGGGCCAAAGACAAATGGAGCCAAAGAGGACTGACTGACAGAATTAACAAGATAGGCCTGACTGTGACAGATCTAACTCTATACTCTGAAGATAGAGAATATATTTAATAAAAATTATAAAAACTTTGTAAAAATTTTTATTACAAAAATAGTTTTACCAAAAAAAATGAAATAGAAAAGGGTAAATAAACAAAGAAAGTGAAAAAATTTAAAGGATAACACTAGACTTCATTGCTTAACTCTATGAAAAGATGAATGAAATATGTATTTTCCTAAGAGAGTATAATTTATAAAAACTGGTGTCAGGAAATGAAAAAATTCTATATAAACTGATTTTCAAAGAAAATTTTGGAAAAAAATAAACAACTAATTTACCAGCTCTGAAAAGAGTCCTAAGTCCAGGCCATTTACAGAGATTGTTTCAAAATATGAAAAAGATAAAAAACAAAAGAGAAAGAAATAATATATACACATTTTTAAAAAAATTATGTGATTATAATATTAATAGCAAAATTTGATACAGATCATAAAGATGGCCCAAAACAGAAAACCTTAGCTGGCTTTCACTTATGCGTATCAGTATAAAAATTGTTATTAAAATATTAGGAAAGACAATCTAGCAGCACAAGGAACAATACATACTGACTATGTAGGTTTTTTCAAGGACGGTTCAGTATTAGGATCTGTTAGTATATTCTACCATATTTGTATAAGTAAAGAGAAAAAACATACGATTCTCTCTGTAGACAATGAAATGGCATTTGACAAAATTTGGCAACCATTCTTGATATGCATAAATGAATAAATAACAAAAATATTCCATACAAATGTCTAAATGTATACTACTCTAACATGATTAAAGATGTTCTTTGCAACCCACATGCCAGCCTCAAGCTTATAGAGAAACACCAAGTCAGAATGACGTGAGGACATTTACTATAACCACTAGCACATTACATCATACTCTAGGTCCTGCCCAGGGTGATCAAACAACAAAAGATACTGCAGGATTAAAATTGGAAAGAATGATGTAACACTTTCACTGTGTACAAATCATTTTATTGTATACCTGGAGTATCTTCTGCCTTAAATTGACTGAAAAACTATGACAATGAATTTTACTAAGTTAGCAAGGAACAATTTAAAATATAGAAATCAATGGCTTTCAGGTACATAAATACTCAACAGTTAGAAGATATAATGAAAGACATTACTCCATTTACATGAGAAATAATATAAAATAGCTACTCATAGTCTTAGCAAGCAATGTTCTATAACTACAATAAGAAAATCTTCAAATTCTAGTAACTAACCCAAAAGAAAATTTGAAAAAATTGAAAGGCATACCATTTTACTGTATGGGAAGATTCAACATCATAATGATGTCAAATCTCTCTGAATTAATTTGTAAATTTAACAGTATTTTTATAAAAATATCAATAGGTAGTTTTAGAAGTATATATGCTTATTTTAATTTTTATATAGAAAAAAGATATACAAGCAAACAAAATCCACTGCACATCAAAAAGTTAATTCACCCTGATCAACTAAAGTAGGCTTTATTCCTGGGATGCAAGTTTGGTTCAACATATGCAAATCAATAATTCACCACATAAACAGAATTAAAAACAAAAATCATATGATCATCTCAATTGACACAGAAAAAGCATTTGATAAAATCTAACATTCCTTCATGATAATAACTCACAACAAACTAGGCATCAAAGGAACATACCTCAAAATAATAAAAGCCATCTATGACAAACCCATAGCCAACATCATACTGAATGGGTAAAAGTTGCAAGCATTCCCCCTAAGAACTGGAACAAAACAAAGATGCACACATGGATGAAATTGGAAATCATCATTCTCAGTAAACTATCGCAAGAACAAAAAACCAAACACCGCATATTCTCACTCATAGGTGGGAATTGAACAATGAGAACACATGGACACAGGAAGGGGAACATCACACTCTGGGGACTGTTGTGGGGTGGGGGGAGGGGGGAGGGATAGCTTTAGGAGATATACCTAATGCTAAATGAGTTAATGGGTGCAACACACCAGCATGGCACATGTATACATATGTAACTAACCTGCACATTGTGCACATGTACCCTAAAACTTAAAGTATAATAATAATAAAATAAAATAAACAAAGATGCACACTTTTATCATTCCTGTTCAACACAGCATTGGGAGTCCTAGCCAGAGTAATCAGGCAAGAGAAAGAAACAAAAGGCATCCAAATAGGAAAAAAGGAAGTCAAATTATCTCTCTTCACTGATAATATGACTCCACACCTAGAAAACCCTTAAGACTCTGTCAAAAGGCTCTTAGATCTGATAAACAACTTTAGTAAACTTTAAACAACTTTAGTAAAGTTTCAGGATACAAAATCAATGTACAAAATCAGTGGCATCTTTATATACCATGTTATATCTTTATAACATTGAAGCTGATAGCCAAATCAAGAACATAATTATATTTACAATAGCCACAAAAAACTAAAATACCTGGGATTTTAGTTTTTACCAAAAAGGTAAAAGATCTCTACAGGAAGAACTACAAAACACTGCTGAAAGAAATTAGAGACAACACAAACAAATAGAAAAACATTCCATTTTCAGAGATTGGAAGAATCAATATTGTTAAAATGTCCATATTTCCAAAAGATATTTACAAATCCAACACTATTCCTATCAAACTGCCAACATCATTTTTCATATAATTAGAAAACACTATTCAAAAATTTATATGAAGATCCCCCAAAAATAAAGCAGTCCTAAGCAAAAAGAACAAATCTAGAGGAATCACATTACCCAACTTCAAACTATACTACAAGCCTACAGCAACCAAAACAGCATGGTACTGGTACAAAACTACACACATAGACCAATGGAACAGAATAGAGAACCCAGAAATAAAGCCACATACCTACAACCAACTGATCTTTGGCAAAGTTGACAAAAATCAGCAATGGGGAAAGCACTTCCGATTCAATAAATGGTGCTGTTATAACTGGCTAACCATATGCAGAAGAATGAAACTGGACCCCAGAGCTTTACAATACACAAAAATTAACTGGATAGAATGGCGATCATTAAAAAGTCAGGAAACAACAGGTGCTGGAGAGGATGTGGAGAAATAGGAAGACTTTTCCACTGTTGGTGGGACTGTAAACTAGTTCAACCATTGTGGAACTCAGTGTGGCAATTCCTCAGGGATCTAGAACTAGAAATACCATTTGACCCAGCCATCCCATTACTGAGTATATATCCAAAGGATTATAAATCATGCTGCTATAAAGACACATGCACACGTATGTTTATTGCGGCACTATTCACAATAGCAAAGACTTGGAACCAACCCAAATGTCCAACAGTGATAGACTGGATTAAGAGAATGTGGCACATATACACCATGGAATACTATGCAGCCATAAAAAATGATGAGTTCATGTCCTTTGTAGGGATACGGATGAAGCTGGAAACCATCATTCTCAGCAAACTATCGCAAGGACAAAAAACCAAACACTGCATGTTCTCACTCATAGGTGGGAATTGAACAATGAAAACACATGGACACAGGAAGGGAAACATCACACACCGGGGACTGTTGTGGGGTGGGGGGAGGGGGGAGGGATAGCCTTAGGAGATATACCTAATGCTAAATGACAAGTTAAGGGGTGCAGCACACCAACATGGCACATGTATACATACGTAACAAACCTGCACATTGTGCACATGTACCCTAAAACTTAAAGTATAATAATAATAAAATTTAAAAAAAAAAGAATATAGGGACCCTGCCCTCGCCCCACCAGCAGCTTGTAACATCAACCACTTTCCTCCTCATCCCCTTTGTCTGGAGCAAAGTGATGTCTTTTTACACCTTCCAGTGAGGATGTGCTCAGAATCAATCATGCACACTCAGGAACAGAGGGCTGCAGGAAGGAGAGGACCCTCTACAGAGAAACCCACCCCCTTATAACTTATGTATCAGCCTTTTAGAGAGAAATGGGTAGGCTATGAGAAGAGCCCTACATGTGAGAGCCAGCAGGGACCTCAGACAACATCTAAGTCCAGTTCTGCCTTTAACAATAAAGGAGCCACTGATGCCATGTGGCTAACATTTAACTAATGTGACATGACTTGCCTACTGACAAGCCTGGAACTAGAACCCAGGCCTCAGGTTCTTTTCATAAATTTTGGAGGAAGAGAGAGGAGATGCTTCAATCTAGAGGTCTCAACAGTCATTAGAGCCTGTTGGGTGACCTTGGCTAAGACAGGAATAAGGTTTAACAAAGAAATATTGTAAGTGTTATTCCAAAGGGGACAAGGAAATAAAGGGAAAAGTAGAGACTCAAAGTGGGATTAACAAAGAGAGAGAGCAGGTATTGTAACCAAGGCCCAACTTATTTTCCCTAATTCTGGGAAACTGATTCCACACCTACTTACACCTTAAGACATTTCTAGAAATATTCTCAATATTTAGACCAATGAATTTCAAAAGTAGAAATTGAAAAGGATTATATTTTTACTACGTTCGCCTTCCCCTCCCAGTCTTTTTTTCCCAATGTACTTTTTTGGGAAAGATTTCTTTTTAGTATTTTATGCCAGTTTCAAGAGTGGCATAAGGAAGTACACATATACAATCACTTCCTGAGTTTCAGTTTGGATTTATTATTATACTCTCTTCAGGGGAATAAGACTTAAGAGTTCTCTTTAAGGATTTTACTGAATTACAATAATTGACCAAAATAAAGTTTTCATATTGTAGTGCTAGACCCATTAGTGGACTGTGAAATCAATGTGGGGAAATATAAACTGCAAGTTTTATTTTACAAGTTAAAAGGAAAATACTAAGTTTCATTATGTGTGATAAAAGGAGAAATTGTTTTCTGCATGCTTCATTTAAATGTATTAATTATTTCTTACTTTATCTTGTATTCAAAAGAGTTTGAGCAAAAGTGCTTCAAGTAGAGAGGCCTAATTCATCCATTTTCTCATGGGATTTTTTCTCTTTTTTTTTAACTGAGTTATACAAATGGTATTATGGAGATGGGAACACAAATCTCATCAATGACTGATGGATTAGCCTTTTCTAAGAAGTAGTCACACATCTGGGGCACTTCCATGTTGATAGCCTGAGATCATAGTAGACCAAAAGTCCTTGTCATCTTTAGCTGCATATTAGAATCACATGGGAGCTTTTGAAAGCTAGTGATGCCCAAACCATGCTGCAGACCAGTTAAGTGAGAATCTCAAGGTGTGAGTTCAAGGATTTTATGTTAAATGAAATCTCACCAGGTGCTTATTGCACGGCAGCATGATTTAGAGATACCGAATGCACCAAACCAATTCCCCATCATTTTCTTTCCATTCTCTATTTCTCTCACAATTGGCTTCACTCCCAGCAGCTCTATGGATTTTATTCTTCCTTCTAATGATTTCAGTTAAATTACTGTCTTGTCAACTGGGCTAGTCCAAGGCACAGATTGTCCTCTATTATTGTCTATCATCCTGGGTATTCATAAAGCTGGGCCCTAGACTCACTTTTCCCAAAGTTAGATCATAAAATGCTCTTTTATGTTCTCTGGCCTCAAAATTCACCTGAGTTGAATTTAAATCAGAAATTTTTAAAGGGAGATTAGGATGCACCTCATGATCTGTGCAGTTCTGAAGTACTGCCCTCTGCATCTACTTTTGGACTGATTTCCCCTTAGGGTGCCATAAATGTGCTCCAGTTTATGTCAGGTCAAATGAGTCCATGAGGTACAGACATTGAGTCCCTGAAAACTCCATCCACCTTGGCACTAGGCTGCACATCTGACTAAAGGGTGAAGACAAATGTGACTCCAGGCCAGTAGAGAATGCCCACCTGTCACCCAGGTTCTAATTTAATTTCTACTTGGACTTCCTTGTGCTCAGTTTTAACACTTCTCATTCACTTGTATAAGGTGAGGATTAAGGGTTGATTTTATTGGTTTGCTCAGAATCAGACCCAAGAGGAAAGTCTACGTGTAAATGATGTATTAAGGCAATGCTCCCTCCAGAAAGAGGTAATGGAGTTTGGGGAAGGAAAAGCAAATACGCCAAAAAAAAAAAAATTGTGATTTCAGGCAAAGAACTGCTGTTCAGCAGTTTAAAATATGCTCTTTGGGTCAGGAGAGTGGAGCCAGTCTCTCCTGTTGCCAGGAGAGGGACTATCAGGACAACAGTAGGAACAGAGTAGAGCTCAGACAGCAAACAGGAGATGAGGATGGGAGGGCTTGGCAGGGTGGCAGCCCATGGGACACAGAAGTAAGACCAAAAAAATGTATTGGGAGAATGAGCTGTCATCATAGACAGAAATAAATAAGGAATTAGTGCATCTAAGAGCCATTGATGTGATTACCTCTGTACCTTAAGCTTGAAGGCAAGGGAATCTGCATGCCAGTCTGAACTTGCTCAACAGCAGTTTTCTTTGGATAATCTGTTTCAGAACACTTGAGGCATGAATGTGGCCAATGACTTGACACCCATGCATGTTGTCAGCTGGACCTTCAAGATCATCATCCTCCAGTTGGGGAGGGTTCTTCATTCTAAGGGAAGGCTCCAAACCCAGCTCTGAAAATAAAACCACAGCCATCAGGATCCACTATTATCCATGATCTTACTGTAACTTATTCTTTTACCCAAGAGTAATATCAAAGAAAGTGGCTTTAGATGTAAAAGTCCAAGAGGTGAGGTGAAGCCAGTAGGGACACTTTGATTTTTTATTGTTGTTGATTTTTCTTACATTAATGATAAGATTACTGGAAGACAAAAGTGCCCCCAACTGATAAAAATATTCAAGAAAAATTAAATTAGTGAACACAAATAGCTCCCAAGAGTATAAGGCAAAGGCAAGGAAATTATACTGGATATAGGCCATGCTTTTTTAAAGGGGGGATTATAAAAATCAAGCAAAATCAAAATTGAAGGAACATCTCATGAAAGAAAAGAACTAGGGAAGACTAAACCTGGTGAATTTATAAAACTTGCATAAATATATATTTCATATATATACACTCCATATAATATACAAACCAAATATATATAATGTATATGACAAATGATGTAAGTGTATATACCAATATATATTAATCTAATTGAATAATTACATAATTATGTTCAATATCTTAGGAGATATTGAACATAACATTATAATCATTATCCTGTTCTGTTGAAGTTGGAAAAACCAATTAGAAACATGAGAAGAATGAGATAGAAGGTGTGCTGAAAAACAAATGACCTGTTAGACAGCAAGAAGAAATCACCAGGTGAAGGAGAATGAAACAGAAAGCATTCATTCTATCTTCTTGCCTGGAGCTTGGTTCATGCTCAGGACTCTGGAAAAAAGTGAGCAGGAGAGACAGTGTCTGAAGCAGTAAGGTTAGTTCCGGTTGGAGCTGTTGGAATATATGGAGAAGTAAAAGAGAGACAGGAAGAAAGAAAAGAGGATTAAATACTACAAGTTATCATAGCACATGTGAGGAACTATGCACCCCTGACACTCACTGAGCACTTTCCATGAAACCTCTCCTTGGAGCCAGACTGGTGCTCATCACTTCACATGACCCTCACCGGCTCCTGAGAACATGCATCTCCTGATGTCTCAGATGGGGGCATCACCTGACAGAGGAGCACCAGGCAGCCCCAGAGGCTCCATAAGGAGATAGTGAGAGGGACAGAGAGTGAGGATGAACATGACCCAGAATGATGAAAATCTGAGCAGAAGTGGATCCTCGTGAGAAGAAAACAGAGGACATAGCTGTGGAGATGGTGAATTAAATGGAGTATCATGAAAGAAACTGATTTGTACTCTTTACATATGAAAGTTACCCTTTATTTCAAAGAGAGTATAAAAACAGAAAAAAAAATAAGCTGGATATGTCAGGAGACTGACTTGTGGGACCAGAATTTCTATTTTTATTAAATGTGGCTAATACATTGTTATTGAAAGTGCCTAATGGGGGGAAATTAGCTTAATAAGGAATGGTGAAGGAGAGGGAGGAAATTGGCAAATGAGACTTACTGAGAAAGCAAAGGAAGAGGGGTCCCTTAAAAGCAGAGATCTTAAAAATCGTTCTACCTCAGATGAAAAAACACATGTGAAGTCACATTCTAAGTGTTAATTTGCCAGAAAGATAAAAGAATTAGATAACATCTATTCATAGGTTTATTGAGCAATTCTTATTGAACACAGCACTCTGGAAATTCTCATAATTAATTCTCTCAACAATGATTACCGGTAGATATAATTTCTGAGGAAATGAGATATAAATACCAAAAAGACAAATAACTTGGCCAAGGTGAACAACTGTAAGTGGCAAATCCAGGACCTGAGAGCAGATTTGATCATAAATCCCAGGTCCTTACTCACTTCACTACATTAGAGCAATGTGGATTTCAAGTTGATCCTCAGTGAGCATGCAGAGGCCCGCTTGTCTCCTCCACCCACAACACCATGACAGCCAGCACCTGGATTAGAGTTTCCTATTCCCCTTTCCTTCCCTACCTTGGAAGGGCCATTGGTTCCCAGAATCAGATTTGGCTGTGAAGGTCCGGGTGGTGGAGGAAATGCACCGCCTGACTATGCCATAGCCATAATCAAACCGTTGGTCCAGCTGCAATTGCATACAACTGAGCACCAGGGGGCTTGGCTCCAGCTGTGCATGTGAAGATTGCACCTCTGACAGGCGGTGGCTCAAGTCTCCACTCCAAGACCCTTGGGGACAGACCTCCTGCGTGGGAACTGAAAGGAGAAGGGGGTTCAGTAGGAACAATTTCAGTTTCCCCTTTGCTAAGCATTCCCAAAACGCCCATCTCTGATGTCCCTGCCTCTCCATAAAACCACCCAGTACACCAGGCCACAAAGACAGACATGTAAACGAAGACGATGTCACCTTTCATGTCTGTGACTGGAGATGCTGAGACCACAGGTGCCCAGGCTAGAGTATCCATTTACTGAAAAACCCCCACTTGACCCCTGAGGGCTTGCATTGTCTAACAAGGTCATGCCTATTATTATTATTTATCT
This sequence comes from Pan troglodytes, assembly GCF_028858775.2. Taxonomy (NCBI): domain Eukaryota; kingdom Metazoa; phylum Chordata; class Mammalia; order Primates; family Hominidae; genus Pan; species Pan troglodytes. The sequence continues at coordinate 40,632,416 of NC_086015.1, forward strand.
TTTTCCTGTGTCCTACAGTGAAAGTTCTACAGAGCCTCCAGAACACAGGAGAGGAAGAGTTGTTTATCTAAACACATAGGAGAATAAGAACAGGGGAAGATTTAGAGCCTCAAGGCTTTGGGAAGGAGTGGTGAAAAAGGGAGTTGGAATATTATAGACCAAATACTAAGTGAGGTGAACTTTTCAGGGTCCTAGGGCATTTTGAATTTCCTGTTGCCTATAATAGTTTTACCACCTCCCCACACATATACATTCTATTGCCATACAGTGGTTATTAGCAGCCTTAAGCAATGTAGTAGAGGAATCAGTCTGTTTATGAAAATTTAGGGGCCAGAAGTGCTACAGATCAGAATTTGTTGTCCTTTATGGAGGTAACACAAGGCTCAATCTTCATATTACCCACTCCTCCAGTGGGGTCTGGGCTGTATTCCCTAATAAAAATTATTTATATTTCCATAGGGAGAAAAACACACATTCTCAGAAGGTGACCTAATGAGAGACTTCGAATGGCCTCCGCCAATCCAAGGTCAGCTCAGGAGGGGGACGGAGCCTTCAGGACCTGCTCCACATTGCTGTGGAGCTCCTCCCTCTCCTCCCTCTACACATCCTCATTCTCACCAAGATTTCCTTAAGTTTTTCGTAAAATGTCTTTCACGTATCTACTCTACTTCACCTTCCTGACAGCAGTTATATCAGACTCTCATCACTCATGCCTGGCTTCATACAGTCTCCCTAACTGCCTTCTCTGATTCTGCCATCTCTATACTGGCAGTTGTCTCACCAATTTTATCACCCTGTTCTTATCACATTCCCACTCACTTCTGAAAACTTTCTCTCCATTGCCCACTACATGACTCTCACCCCCCACCCTGCATTTGTGCTCCTTCTAACTTCTGGCTGATATTCTCATCCAATATCCCTTCCTACCACTCCCTCATACAAATTCTCCGCTGGAGTCAGGATGGCCCCTCACTGGCCCCAGCCCTGCACTGGGTGCCTTCCAGCCTCTGGTCTTTGTCCACAAGCCCTACTCTCGGCTTGGTGTGACCTCCATAGTTACTCAGGACACAGTTTACTTATCATCACCCATCAGTCACTGAGGACATCAGTAAGATTGAATGATAGTTTATATTGGGCTGACAGGGAAAACATCTTGAAACAGCAAATCTGGTTGGTAAAGACTGTTCAAACGCAGGTCTCCCCATTCTTGTCCTCTGCATTTGGACAAAAATCAAGCTCTAGGAATGTTATTAATCATCACTACTTAATTTCATCATGTCATTTTATCACTATTTTTCAGACTACTGAGTCTTATTAAACTTATACTTTGAATATTCCTAGAATTTGCACAAGAAAAGATAAAATATTTTCTCAAACTTCTGAAGTACTGTACATTTTATTAGTTGGGCAGGTAGGGAAAAGCCCCCGATAAAAGATCAAGTTATAATTTAGGTTATCTTCTCACTGATTCTACCAACATTTTCCCTGCCGAGAGAGGATGCGGCAGAGCCGACCTCCTGTGTCACTGCTGCTGGGGTCAAGGCTGTGCCCTATACACACTATTCACACATAGTGTGTGAACCCACACACAGGATACATCCTTGTACAGTCTGCATGGTGCATTCATTCATCCCAATCATCTGCAAAGAAGCATTTGGCCTCTCTGGCCCATGTTTCATGATGCCCTGGCAGAGCCGTCCCACACTGCACACATTGCACTTCTGAGACATGTGTCTGAGCATTTTCCTTCCTCCTCAGGGGAGCCCCATCTTGGCTGCGGTGTTTCTGAGGCAGAGCCCCACAGCTTTACCAGAACAGCCCAATTCAGAGCAGAACCTCTGAGGACAGGGGGTGGAGGACAGCAGGACCTTTCTGCTCCTGACTTTCCAGGGAGAGCCTACTGGAGCTGGATCTCCCCGTGGAGGGACTGGAGGAGGTGCTGGCTCTGGGGACAGACAAAGTGCACAAGGTTTTCTTTTTGTTTGTTTGTTTTAATTATACTTTAAGTTATAGGGTACATGTGAACAACGTGCAGGTTTGTTACATATGTATACATGTGCCATGTTGGTGTGCTGCACCCATTAACTTGTCATTTACATTAGGTATATCTCCTAATGCTATCCATCCCCCTCTCCCCACCCCACGACCGACCCCAGTGTGTGATATTCCCCTTCCTGTGACCAGGTGTTCTCATTGTTCAATTCCCACCTATGAGTGAGAACATGCAGTGTTTGGGTTTTTTTTGTTTTTGTTTTTTGTTTTTTTATTGCCATATTGTCTTTATTGTGGTGGTCTGGAATCCAACCTGCGATGTCTCCCAGGTTATGCCTGTAATGGAATGATCATCCTCAGGAACTGAGTCAAAGATTGGGAAGGCTACCTCTGATCATTTCTCGATGCAGTAAGTGAAGGTGATTCAAGATGAAGCTAGGGATTAAATTCTTCTTTCTTCTTATCCTGCACTTTCAGCTTCTTCTCCATGCAAAGCTGTCTTTAGGGGCCCAGTGCATAGAAGGCCACATAAGAGAGTTCACACAGGCCCCGGCACTGGATGAGGGTTCTCAGGTCAAGACAGGCAACAGATGCGGATAAGTCCATATTGGGGCAGGTGGATGGACGACCACTAAAGAGGGGTGAGTCAGTACCAACTGGCTGGGAATGAGGGGTTCACAGTGGGTCTCATTCCCTCCATGCGTCCTTTGCACACCATCGTGGGCTCCATGAGAACGCAAAGGAGCCTTTTGCACTCCCCAGGTCCGTCCTCCATCCTTCCCTTGCTGTTGTCATGGTGTCCTCTTTTTCTTTATTTATATTATTATACTTTAAGTTTTAGGGTACATGTGCACATTGTGCAGGTTAGTTACATATGTATACATGTGCCATGCTGGTGCACTGCACCCACTAACTCGTCATCTAGCATTAGGTATATCTCCCAATGCTATCCCTCCCCCCTCCCCCCACCCCACAACAGTCCCCAGAGTGTGATGTTCCCCTTCCTGTGTCCATGTGATCTCATGGTTCAATTCCCACCTATGAGTGAGAATATGCGGTGTTTGGTTTTTTGTTCTTGCGATAGTTTACTGCAGTGTTTGGTTTTTTGTCCCTGCGATAGTTTGCTGAGAATGATAGTTTCGAGCTTCATCCATGTCCCTACAAGTTGGAAGTGATTTACTTCCAACTATGTGGTCAATTTTGGAATAAGTGTGATGTGGTGCTGAGAAGAATGTATATTCTGTTGATTTGGGGTGGAGAGTTCTGTAGATGTCTATAGGTCCTCTTGGTGCAGAGGAGGAAGTTCAAACCCATCGCACGAGGTTTTCTTTCTTAGGGAATCTGTATCAGGGCTACAGGAGCTCTTTGTACCAGACTGGATGCTTTTCTGTTTAACTTGAAATTATTTCAAAATGATTTGAAATAATTTTGAAATCAGGAAAAGGAAAAAGGGTGAGCACCCATCCAAGCTCAGCCCCTGAAAGAAGCCACTGCAGAGAAGTAGATGGAGACCGCGCTGTGAGACCAATACTAGTCAGGCCATCACCTATGAGGCAAGTGAGGGATCTTGCTGAGCCTCAACACAGCCTTCAGCTCTAACATGGCGATGCCACCACCTACTTGGGAGTGTCCCTTGAGCACTGAATGGGCCAGAGACAAGCATAGACAGAGCTCACTTGGCAAGGGGCATGGCACACAACAGAGACAAGGTAAATGCATATTTTGTCTGTATCATGAATCCCTGTGATCCTGAGAAAAGCCTTTGCTTCTTTGAACCTCAAGGAGAAACGGAAAACAGGAAACAGAATGATCCTAGCACAAAAGACACTTACCCATGAAAACACAATCCAGGACCAATATGTTAATTGCTAATTTCATTAGAACATAGTGAGATATATTGGAGAGCATGACAGAGTTACTTGCTCCTACCGCAAGATGATTTGATGGATAAAATGCTCAAAAATCCACATGCAACTCTCAGAACTCCAAAAAATCGAATGAGTGAGAAGAAATGAAAATTGGATTTTTTCTCCACACACCCTGTGAAGCTGCTGCCCCATAGGGTGCCCACTCAACAGGAAGGATCTTCTGGAGATCATGGGGATGGAACCACATGGTTCCAACCACAGGATGGGCTTTGCTCATCAGTTAGGCCAGCACCTCATCAGGGACACTCATTGGTGATGGTTTACGTGACACTATGACACTGAGACCAGATACATGATTGAAATTATAAACCCACACATGGAAAAAAAATCACTGGTGCTCCACAGAGAATGAAAGCCGTGGCCATGCAGGCAGGATGGAACACTAGCCTGCTTCAGCTGGAGGGAAGTCACCTCAGAAGAAGTTAAGAATCTGGCCTGGGACATAGGAATCATGAAAACAGACCTCCAAAATAATTGGGCAAAACTGCCAGCACAACTGGATGACCAGAGAATAGTGAAGGGTACTGTCCAGGAAATGCAATTAGCAACATACTTTCATCGAAGAGAGATGTCTTATCTTAAAGAAGGAGGTCTTTCATACAAATGTCTTCAGCTGAGCTACAGGTGGCTGAACATTTGCAATTGCCCCTCACCATTCCCCCTCTCAGGCCTATCTTGATACCCACATCCCACTCTTGTGAGAAAGTGCCTGGTGACAACGGAGTCACCTAGGACAAGAGAAGAGGAAAGTTCCACCCATTGGATGTCTGTGTTTAAAACTGGATCCAAGAGCCAGACTCAAGACAATCTAAGTACAAGGATGTCATGTCTTAGCCTGCACAAATTGCAGGAAACAAAAAAATAAACAGGCTGCCTGGAAGGGAGACAAGTAGAGCTTTATGACCTTTGGGATGAAGTACTCACAGACTGCATCCATAGCAAAGCAGGCGAGCTGTTCCTCCAATAAGCACAAGGTGCTACTTACTGTAAGCCTGGTGGCAGTCACATAGGTCATATTCAATTGAAGGAGTCAAGTAAATTTCATCCAGTGCGTCCTCTGAGACATCGAGTTCTTCCATCTCCAGCAGCTGCCTGCTGGGCCTGGTGGATGAAGAAGACTGAAGATAAACACCAGAGGGAAGCAAACCACAGTGCCCAGCTGGCTCTAAAGGGAGGCCTACAGGAGGGGCCAGAGGAAGGAAAGGGCAGGCCCCTCAGGGAGATAGAACAATCCTTCCCCATATGGGGCAGAAGAGAGAGAGCAGCAGGTGCTCGGTGCACTGAGCAGACAATGAGCTAAGGATGAAGGAGATGGAACGATCCCTGTACAAAACAGCCATGACACACAGTGCATGCAGAGGGACATCATGGTGCATTGAGCACTTTTGCATAAATTGTATTCATAGCAGCATGCAGTGGCCAAATGAACATGAGCTCTTGAGTCTTCCTAGACTCTTAGAGATATTGTATCCCCCACATCTCTTTTTCTCAATATTGTAGCAAGATATGAATTTTTTCATTCACTTTCATGCTATCAAATACTTGCACATATGGTAATGCCAAAGCACAGACATCAGATGTGCATTAAACAAAAATTATTCAAAACAACTCATGTCTATGATTCCTGGGCACATTGATGACATCTCTAAGCCCCACTCTGAGGCTCAGGGTGCAAGGATTATGAGGTCTACCTGAGACATCATTTGGATGTTTATCACATTCACAGTGGAGCACTCCTCCCCCATCAAGAGCCAAGCAGACTTGCTGTTTCTCAAATGAGTACAAGGTGCTTCTGTAAGACAGATGGGAGTCAGACAGGTCAGCAGGAATCAAAGGAGTCAAACAACATTCATCCCGTGGCTCTCAGGGGACTTCATGCTCTGCCACCTGTGGCACCTCCCTGCTGAGACTGGCGGGGTAGGAAGGTCTAAGGTTGATTCAAGGGGGTCAGGGACCACAGAGTCCTAGATGGATTTGACAGAAGGCATAAGGCAACGGTTGCAGAAAGCAAAGGGGCTGACCTAATAAAAGGTACAAATTATTCTCTTCTTGGTGGGACAGAGTGTGGCTGCCGTGAGATAGTGAGAGAAAGAGAAAGATAGAGAGATAGAGATGGCTCATGTTCAGCGAATTGCCCAGATTAGAAGTTCATGAGAAAAAAGAAGCAACATATTTTGACATAATATGGAGTTGGGGTTTTACTCAATTTTCTTCTCTTGTGGTCAAATACTTGCCAACATGCTGACACCTAACAGGTATCTCACCCTGGATTTAACCACACAGAAGAGGACGAGTGATATCAAAAAATCCATGAGTTTGGTGAGTTCACTTGGGTCAACTGATTGTAGGTTACTATGCTTGAGAGGGATTAAGCAATGGAAACCAGGCTAAGCAGGAGGATCACTTGAGCCAGGAAGGTCAAAGCTGCAGTGAACCATGATAGTAGCACTGTACTCCACCTGGATGACTGAGTGAAACCCTGTCAAGAAAGAAAGAAAAGAAAGGAAGGAGAAAAGAAAAGAAAAGGAAGAAGGAAGGAAGGAAGGAGAAAGAAAGAAAGAGAGAGAGAGATTGAAATGTATATGAGTACCACAAGAAAAAAGAAAGAGATTGAAATGTATATGAGTACCACAAGAAAAAAGAAAACATTGTTCAAAAGAATAACTTGTAGTTAACTGAATGGATAAAATAGTCCTATTCACAAACTCCTATTTTTCCCTGATGTCATCCTCCAGATGTCACTATTGAACAACCAGCTCAAAAATCAGAGTTACCTGGGGGACACTGGCTGTTTCCCGTCCTCTTCCTCATTATCATTTTGATTTTCTGCAAATAAATTCAGAAGAGAGGATCATATTAAGCAAATCATACTCCACACATGACCAAATTAGTGTCCAATCATAACACAAGGGCATTAACATTCTCAGCATAAGAATATGTTATTCTTAGAGAAAAGGTCTAGGATGCCCTAGGTTAAGTCTTGGAAGAAGTAGATGAACCTGCTTTCCAGGCCCATGGGGCAGAATCTTCCTCTTCTGGTACATCATAATTGCATATTCTCTGGCCTGTGTCTGTTAAGCAGTTAAACAAAACATTTCCCCAAGATCTTCAGGAACTGGATTAACTACTTTCTAGAAGTGTTGCTGCAATATTGACTTGTCTCTGTGGATGTCATGGTTGTTGAATGTTTAGAGGAATTTATACACAAGACTGAACTGAAGGATAAATTCTAAAAATCCTCGCATAATAAAAAAGATTCTATGGTGTTACACAGAAAAATTGGCCATTAGTAGGGTGGAGAACTCAGGCCTCAGCTTGCTTTATGGGAACTTATAAGCAAGGCAAAGATAGAAGTGTTTATGTTCAGGTTTTGAGGTGAATGCTAAGCTAAGATAAGCCAATTTAAAGATAAGCCAACTTAAAGGAGAATAGAGACTGCAGCTGAGAGCAATAAAACCAAGGTAATGACATCCCCAAATCTATAGGCAAGGCTGCCAATGACCTTTGACAGGCATACTCCAAGGACATTGTTCAGGGACACAAATTACATCACTGCAGGAGACAAAAGACATTGGATCCAAGATAGGAGGTCTGACAGATGCCTCCTGTATACCTCCTGTACACAGGTGGGTATGAGTTTATCACACCTACTTGAGGTCCAATAACCTGATACTGGGGCCAGAGAGACTAAGGCATGACATGGGCTAAGGAGGAGAGGGAAGCCCCCTGACCCACCTGATATCTGTGTTTAATATTTAATCCTACACTTCCTGATTCAAACCAATATGTATCTATAGGTCCTGTCCTCAGAGTTGAACTTTCTTAGCCTAGGCAGAGGTACAAAGGACAAAGAATATAGAGGCTACATGGGAGAATGTTTAGCACTTCCTCCTCCCCTTCGTAATGTGAAGATTCACTGCCTACATCCAGAGCAGAGTCGACTTTCTCTTCCTCAGGTGTGATTTTGGCACACCTCTGAGGCTGATGGGAATCAGAAGAGTCATGGCAAATTGAGCAAGTGGCAGAATATTCCTCCAGTGAGCTCTGAGGGACTTCCTTTTCTTCAGCCTCCTGTACCTCCACTGATGAGCCAGGTGGGATAGAGATAACAGAGATGACAGAAGATTAAACCTGTTTTGACAGGAGGCATAAGTGAGTGGTCCCAAAAAGCAAAGGGGTGGTTCCCTTGAAGAGGGAACAGGCAGTCCTCCTCTCTGCAACAGAGTGTGGCTGCCACAGGGGCCTGAGAAGAAGAGAGCAGCTGGAGCTCATTGCACTGGGCAGGTAGGATCTGAGGAGGGAGGAGACTCAGCTATCCCTGTATGGTGTAGATGTAACACACAGCACATGAAGAACCCTAACAGCTGCTACACCATGTGGCTCAGTTGGGTTGAATGTAACATACTATGGCCAAGAAAATACATGCTGAGCCATTGTAGACTCCAGAGATGGTGTGACTTCTAGGCCTTCTTCTTCTAATATTGTGATTTGAAAAGCGAGTACTTTTGGTCTAGGTACTTTTCTTGGTGTTTAACTTTGCTAGTTACTTCCTAATTCCTCACCTTGTTAACTCTTTGCTGTTTATCTTAGCTAATAAGAACCTAATGACAACTGTGTAGGAAGCAGATATGAAACTCCTCCTGGTTTTCACTACAGAAGAGAACGGGTCTCATCTGTGTGTGCAGGAAATCCCTAAGGCTGGTAAGTTCTCCTCAGGTTATGCTTCCAAGGACCACAAAGAAAATAGACAACCATGTCAACAGGGCTATTTCACTGTTGAGTGAGTGCACTAAATCAATACAATCTGCAATTTTTTCCTTGCATCTAGAATCCATGACAACCTACACCTCTCTTGTCTTCTTTCTGAGGCCTTTTCCATATTTTACCTACCCATTACCAGCTCCTGATTATTCATTGTTACCTGGAGGCAAGTGGTCCTTGGACTTTTTCAACTTTCTCATCTTTAGCATCTTCATTTCCAACTTCATCATTTTCTGCAAACAAATGCAGCAGTGTCCATTCAGATATTTCCCACTTCACCCACTGCAAACACAGTCAGATATATGAGCACTGAGACATGAACATCTATGTACAAGTCAGTGTTGCACTGAAAGCCCTCGTGTTTCATCTTTAGCTCTCACGTTTTTTGCCCTGGCAATGTGGTTCTAATCTGGAGAACCATCATCATGACATGGGAACAAATTAAAAAGGCCTTTTTCCCCTCATATCACTGGAGCCTTGTCCATCTTGTCTCTGGACTTCAGCAGCTGTCTTCCCCCTCTGGCCGCAGATCTGATTCCCAGGCACAGACTCCACATCCCCTCACAGCTCTCACTAAAACCTATTTCTTTCTCTAGGAAAGGACAAACAACCCTGTCGCCCACCGCTCCATACATCAGGGGACTTCACAGACCCTTCAACTAGCTTCTGCTGTGTTGTCCCGGAAAATTCTCTCTACAAAGAGTGTTCCAGTCTTAACAACTTTCCTAACACCACATGCTACCACATCAACTACCTTATCTAACATCACACAGTGAGGGTCTTTGCCTTATTCTGAAATTCATTCATGTGTGTTCCCACATTTGAATGCTGTATCTACCATGCAGGAGATAATTTGTCCCCATTTCCAGTTAGACACAGACATCCAGGAAGGATAAATCGCTGGCCCACAGTTACTAAGACATTGCTGAGAATAGAGCCTGGGAACTTCCATTCTTAGTCCAGGGCTCGCTCCACTCTTACAAGCTGCTTCCTGTCACATCCTCCTTCCTGTCCTTTAAAACTGGATGGATGATGCTTCTTGCTCCAAAGGCCAGTTCCATCAAGGAGGAAGGAGGATTTTGCCATACTCTGACCTCCAACCCATGGGTTTCTCATCTCTCTTCCTACACAGGAAGTCCTGGTCATGTCATGGTACTAATGCCTAGTAGAAAGAAAGACCACCAATAAAATTGTCATTATGCAGGTGTGGAGGTCTGGAGTCTTCTCATAAGCCTAGGATTTTGTGTCATCAGGGCCTGTGACTGTCTTACCTGGGCTGAGCTTGCGGACAAGGCACTCTGCCAGCCTGCGCCCCTCGCCCCTCAGCCAGCTGCTCTCGGAGGTCCTGCCCCTGGTGGTTGTCAGGGTCATCATCAGTGAGAAGGGCCTTCAGATGCTGATTGAGTAAAAGGGAGGCATCTCTCCCTTCCCATAACTTCTTCCTTAACTGGGTCAGCTCTCACGCCTGAGAGTGAACTAGGGCTTTGTATCACCTAAGGTAGGATAGTAGAGAAAATATAAGAGTGGAGAGGGATCAGTGATCAGTTCTAAGAATTGCAACAGAGATTTATGTGAGAATATCCTCAAGAAGCCCTCCAAGCAGAATTTTAGCACAGTTTTGGGGAAATGGCTCTGACAAACAGAAAAAGTTTTTTTTTGAGACAGATCTCACTCTGTCCCACAGGCTAGAGTACAGTGATGCAGTCTCGGCTTACTGCAACTTTGACTTCCCAGGTTCAAGATATCCTCCTGCCTCAGCCTCCCATGTAGCTAGGACTACAGGCACATGCCACCACACCGGGCTAATTTTTGTATTTTTATTAGAGACAGGGTTTATGACATGTTGGCCAGGCTGGTCTCAAAATCCTGACCTCAGGTGATCCACCCTCCTCAGCCTACCAAAGTGCCAGGATTACAGGGGTGAGCCACCACGCCCAGCCAAAATATAATTTTTTACTAAAAGCCCTCCTCTGTATTAGAGTATTCCTATAAGATTCCTCAACATTCAACTTTTTCCTGTGTAAAGAAAACTAGATTTCTTCCCAAATTTGTTTCAGAAAATTGTCCCTTTAGTTCCTCATTACATGGACATTTCCATGTAAAAATAGCACACACAGCACAATATGCAGTGACTGGACACAAAGCCACACATAGAAATGTGGCCAAGTACAGCTGAGGTTATTCAGAGAGATGAAAGCATGAAAGAATGACAGGGTCAAGATAATAACATTCAAATGAATGAAAGAATGAGAAGCCAGTAAGTCAGGAGGTGATTCTAACTAAGGATAAAGAAAATATGGTACTTATTTACAATGGAGTGCTATGCAGCCATAAAAAAGAATAAGAGCCTGTTATTTGCAGCAACATGGATGAAACTGGAGGTCATTATGCAAAGTGAAATTAGCCAGGCAAAGAAAGACAAACATCACATGGTGTCACTTATTTGTGGGATCTAAAAATCAAAACAATTGAACTCATGGTGATAGAGAGTAGAAGGATAGTCACCCGAGGCGGGGAAGCACAGTGGGAGCTGAGGTTATGGGGGTGGTTAATGTGTACAAAAAAAATAGAATGAATGAGACCTAGTATTTGATAGCACAACAGTGTGATGATAGCTAATAATATAATTGTACATTTAAAAATAACTAAAAGAGTATAATCAATTGTAACATAAACAACAAATTCTTGAGGGGATAGACACTCCATTTTATGCGATGTCATTATTATCCATAGTATGCCTATACCAAAATATCTCAGGCACTCCATAAATATGTACACCTACTATGTACCCACAAACATTAAAATAAAACATTTAGAAAGAGAAAATGTAGTGGTGATTGCACAATATTTTGAATGTACTAAATGCTGCTGAGTTGTTCACTTTCCTTTGGTTAATTTTGTGTTTTACAAATTTTGCCTCGATAATTACTTGTTCCGAGTAACAACTGTAGCCCATAATTTACTAGCATTGTTGTTCTGTAATTGTTTTATAAATGTTTGCACGACATGTGCCTGCTATGTAAATTCCTGCCCTTCTCCTGGCCCAGGTTAGCTCTTATTTCTCCAGCTGAGCTGCCCCGCTTCCGAGACTCATACACCTTCCACCTGCCTGCCCCACCACACAGAGCCTCCCTCACCTGAGCTCCTCAGCTTGTGTCGACTTCTCTGCCAGCTTCTCCTCCTTGAACTGCATCTTCTCCCCCAGCTCAGATTCTGTGATGCCTTTGTGCTCCTCACACTCTAAGAAAAGACACACCTGTCTCGGTGGGAGGTTGGACATGCTGCTGCGGTCGTTGCCTACAGGGGAGTGAGAGGTGACAGCGTGCTGGCAGTCCTCACAGCCCTCGCTCGCTCTCTGCGCCTCCTCTGCCTGGGCTCCCACTTTGGCGGCACTTGAGGAGCCCTTCAGCCCACCGCTGCACTGTGGGAGCCCCTTTCTGGGCTGGCCAAGGCCGGAGCGGGCTCCCTCAGCTTGCAGGGAGGTGTGGAGGGAGAGGCGCGAGCGGGAACCGGGTCTGTGCGCGGCGCTTGCGGGCCAGCTGGAGTTCCGGGTGGGCGTGGGCTTGGCGGCCCCGCACTCGGAGCAGCTGGCCGGCCCTGCCGACCCCGGGCAATGAGGGGCTTAGCGCCTGGGCCAGCGGCTGCGGAGGGTGTACTGGGTCCCCCAGCAGTGCTAGCCCACCGGCGCTAAGCTCGATTTCTCGCCGGGCCTTAGCTGCCTTCCCGCGGGGCCGGGCTCGGGACCTGCAGCCCGCCATGCCTGAGCCTCCCACCCCCTCCCTGGGCTCCTGTGCGGCCCGAGCCTCCCCGATGAGCGCCGCCCCCTGCTCCACGGCGCCCAGTCCCATCGACCACCCAAGGGCTGAGGAGTGCGGGCGCAGGGCGCGGGACTGGCAGGCAGCTCCATCTGCAGCCCCGGTGCAGGATCCACTGGGTGAAGCCAGGTGGGCTCCTGAGTCTGGTGGGGGCGTGGAGAACCTTTATGGCGGCGCGTCTGGAGTTGTTTGTTCCTCCCGGTGGGTTCGTGGTCTCGCTGGCTTCAGGAGTGAAGCTGCAGACCTTCGCGGTGAGTGTTACAGCTCTTAAGGCGGCGCGTCTGGAGTTGTTCGTTCTTCTCGGTGGGTTCGTGGTCTCGCTGGCTTCAGGAGTGAAGCTGCAAACCTTCGCGGTGAGTGTTACAGCTCACAAAGGCAGTGTGGACCCAAAGAGTGAGCAGCAGCAAGATTTATTGCAGAGTGAAAGAACAACGCTTCCACAGTGTGGAAGGGGACCCGAGTGGGTTCCCACTGCTAGCTCCGGCAGCCTGCTTTATTCTCTTATCTGGCCCCACCCACATCCTGCTGATTGTCCACACTCTGTATCTAGCTAATCTGGTGGGGATGTGGAGAACCTTTGTGTCTAGCTCAAGGTTTGTAAACATACCAGTCAGCACCCTGTGTCTAGCTCAGGGTTTGTGAATGCACCAATCGACACTCTGTATCTAGCTACTCTGGTGGGGCCTTGGAGAACCTTTGTGTCTAGCTTAGGGATTGTAAACACACCAATCAGCGCCCTGTCAAAACAGACCACTCGGCTCTACCAATCAGCAGGATGTGGGTGGGGCCAGATAAGAGAATAAAGCAGGCTGCCCGAGCTAGCAGTGGCAACCCACTCGGGTCCCCTTCCACACTGTGGAAGCGTTGTTCTTTCACTCTTTGCAATAAATCTTGCTGCTGCTCACTCTTTGGGTCCACACTGCCTTTGTGAGCTGTAACACTCACCGTGAAGGTCTGCGGCTTCACTCCTGAAGCCAGCGAGACCACGAACCCACCGGGAAGAAGGAACAACTCCAGACGCGCCGCCTTAAGAGCTGTAACACTCACCGCGAAGGTCTGCTGCTTCACTCCTGAGCCGGGGAGACCACAAACCCCACCAGAAGGAAGAAACTCCAAACACATCCGAACATCAGAAGGAACAAACTCCAGATGCGCCACCTTAAGAGCTGTAACACTCACCGCGAGGGTCCACGGCTTCATTCTTGAAGTCAGTGAGACCAAGAACCCACCAATTCCGGACACAGGAGGAGTCAGGGTCCACCCCAAGGACACAAGGATCCCCAGTACCAAGCTCTCGGCGGCACTTGATGCTGTCACTTACGTTTCACAGTTTCTGGCAGGAGCAGCCTCCTGTTTAGGCTCCTTTAAAGCAGGTGCTCTGTGCTACCATCGCTTCTCCCAGTGCAGCTGGCACAGAGCTTTGCCTATTGGGCCTCCATATCTTTACCAACCTCCCAAATACAAGGCCGCTGATACTCCCCAATTTGTGAATGAGGAAAGAGAAACTCAAAGGCACATGAAATAACTAGAAAACATGACTCAATTGGAATGAGGCAGAGTCAGAATTCACATCCACTAAGGTGTGACTCAAAATCATGGGCCACTTTACCAAGCCTTGCAGCCTCCTGTAAAACACTAGACTGGAACATAAAGCAGTGATTTCCTGTACAGTCAGGAAGGCCCCTAGAACTATGGGACTGATGGTTCCCTTGTATTGGGAATTTCAAGCACAAATACCACAGAGATTTTTAAAATCATATCTGGACACAAGTAGGTAAAATATGAGGCATAAGACCATAAGGCCCTGAAAAAAATATGCCCAAATGCTAATAAAGTTTGTGTTAAATTAGAAATAGTAGCACAAATAACTAATAAATAGTATTTACTCTGTGCCAAGGACTCTTCCAGGAGATTTACAAGAACGAGTTCCGGTAATTCATTGCAGCAATTTACAGAGGTAGGAAGTATTATAGGACCCTATTAACAGATAAGGAAACTGAGACAAAGAGAAGACAAACAACTTGGATTGGAGCCCAGGAGACTAGCCCAGGGTCCCTCCTCTCCACACTGCACTGTTACCTCAGCAGAGTCTTGGGCACTCCCTTTCTTCCTCTTTAGGAATAAGAGCCTGTGATCCAGGAAGCAGGACTTCCCTCTCATCAGGGTCGTCCCTGCTCCTGATGCTGTCACTTATGGATACCACAGGGTCTATTCAGAGCAGACTCCTCATTAAGCTCCTGGAAAGCAGGGACTGTGAACTATCACCATCTTCCCCCCAGTGCGGACAGCACAGGGCTTTGCCTATTGGGCCTCAATAGACACTTAAATTGAATAAAAGTTCATTAGTTCCAGACATTTACACCAACAGACTAAACGTTATTTGCCTGCAGGATTTTATATGGTACAGAGAGGATCCTGGTAAAAATGGTTTAGGCTGTTACTGAGAAAAACAGGAAGTTTTATGTCTGCATCAGGCATCAGTAATTGGGATTTTAACTCTAACCCCACCCTACACTTCACTGCAAATGCGGAAAAGTTGCTAAACACTTTGTGTCCAGTTTTTCAATCCTCAGCAAAATGAGATTAAAATATCTACTTCTACCTTTCTGGGAGTAAGGGAAGGATGAAATTTATTTTGATGAAGAGAAGACAGGAATCGGGTCTAAAGAGTGTTTAGTTTCTCAGAGAGAAGACAGTGATCACTCATCACTTTGGTGATAGTGAACCTGCAGAACTTACACGGTGAAACCCCATCTCTACTAAAAATACAAAAAATTAGCCGGGTGTGGTGGTGGGCGCCTGTAGTCCCAGCTACTCGGGAGGCTGAGAAAGGAGAATGGCATGAACCCGGGAGGTGGAGCTTGCAGTGAGCCGAGATCGCGCCACTGCACTCCAGCCTGGGCTACAGAGCGAGACTCCGTCTCAAAAAAAAAAAAAAAAAAAAAAGAACTTACTGTATTTCTGTAGCTGGCAGAAGCTTCAGAGACAAGAAATTTCTCTTTGAGGTCTCGGAACTGCTGTTCGCTCATTTTCAGCTGTGAGAGCAATTCCTGGTTGATTTCTAGGATGTTCATTTCTGCTCTCTCACTGGACAAAGGGCTGACAGATTCTGCTATGCTGACGTTTGTGGCAGAAGAGGTAGAGCCAGGGACTGGGGAGAAGAAACCCAACCCAAGATGGGTTAAAAACTAGTGAAATCAAACAGATTTGACCAGGACTGAGGGATGACTATAACTGGAATTCTTACCTTACTGTTCAGAAAAACTTGATCAGCACCCCACAACACCTGAAAGTCCTTAACCACAAAAACAAAGTTTAAGGAGCCAGAGCTTGGAGCAGAAGGCACTGCCTGTAGCTTAGACTCTGAAGGGAGTGAGGGAAGTAGTGCCCAGTGGGTCAGGTAACGATCTGCCGTCGCTATTACAGAATTAGAAGGTGGGGATGTCCTGGGATCTTGGAGCCCCTGCCTTCCACTTGCCTAGGCCATGCTGAAACACAAGGCCTCCTGATCTCCCCTGAGGGTCACCACTGATGGGGACCACTCCCTCAGCTGTCATTCTGGGTATTTGTGTACCCTTGTGACAGTACGGCAGACCTATCTCTTTCCCAATAAATCTAAGCATATTTCTCATTGTTTATCCCTTATGTGTATAAAATCATCAAGGCAGAAATAATTTCCCAACAGGTTTTATTTTCAATTGTTGTAATGAAGTTGCCCCCCTTCTCTTTAAGTAAAAACAGACCTGAAGGCTTTTCTACAAGTGAAAGATGTGGAAGTTTTAGACTGCCATGATGTGCTTTTCTGGGTCTTCTGCAGTTTTTTCTGTGTCTTTTAAAAAGTGTAGGACTAAAAGCAGAATATAATACTATGTGAGTGAATAATTCATTTTCAAAATGTTTTCTGTATTGTCTCAATATTCTTCTTGCGGCATCCCATTGTTATGTTGATTTCTTTTCCCTTACTGGGGCGGTATGTTGGCTTTTCACTACACTTACAACCAGTTTGACATCCTTACTGCTGAAGCTCTTCCACTATCTGTAGGCTGATTTGTATTTTAATGTCTCTAAATACTCCATTTCATACATCTCAGTTATGGATGTCATTCTAGATTCACAATTGCTGTTTTCAAGATTTCAAGTGATCAAAATCATTTACGCATACCTCCTGAAAACATGCAGAGACCACCTATCTTGGGAAATCTTATAAAACTGAGGCTATTTTGTTGTTTTCATTTAGTTCCCCTATATATTAAACAGAACAGGGCCCATGAGCAGTTTTTATGGAATATTGCTTGTTAGATGTTTTTTTGAGTTGGCCTAATACCATTGATCTGTGATTGTCTTCCACTAAAAGAACATGGTGAGATCAGTCATGGTCAGTGGTGGTTGGTGATCTGCTGGGTACGTGTGTAATACCCTAGAGGAAGGTGCGGGTCATAATCCATTGTGGTTTTTATAGCACAATGTATGTTTTATGGAGTTTTTACTCTGTTCTATTTACAAAGATTAAATTGAAGCTATGGTTTAGGGTTTTACACCTGAACTTAAAATTTTTCTGATTTCTTTCTTTCTTTTTTTGTTTTTCTTGAGGCGGAGTTTCGCTCTTATTGCCCAGGCTGGAGTACAATGGCACAATCTCAGCTCACTGCAACCTCTGCCTCCCGGGTTCAAGCAATTCTCCTGCCTCAGCCTCTAGAGTAGGTGGGATTACAGGCACGTGCCACCATGCCCAGCTAATTTTGTATTTTTGGTAGAGACAGGGTTTCTCCACATTGGTCAGGCTGGTCTCGAACTCCCAACCTCAGGTGATCCGCCTGCTTCAGCCTCCCAAAGTGCTGGGCTTACAGGCATGAGCCATCACGCCTGGCCTTAAAGTTTTTCTGATTTCTACATTGCAACTAAATTCTCCTGTAAATAGAAAAATACTTTTTATTACTTATAAGAACAAATAATTGGTTTGAGTTTTAAAGATGAAGCACTAACTTTTGTTTTCATCGTGCACTTGTCCCTATTTGTGCTGCTCACTGTCTCTCAGCATGTCCTGGTCTTTCTCCTTGCACTTACCCCTCCTCCTGCTGAACAATCTCCATGCACTGTCCAACACCACCAGCAATTCCAGCTCTCCCTTGGCCTCCCCAAAATGGGTGCAGGTGTCAGGATGTCAAACACATCCTAAATGCAAAAGCGACCCATGCTCTAGAGCAGGCAGCTGTGATCCCACCTGCCTGAAGTTGGAGATAATGTCCTAGTACAGGAAGGAATTACTTCTCTTTTACTAAGGGGTCTTTTCTTCATGTCTGAATGCCTCTGTTCTAGTGAGCACGACTGTCCGAAATATGAATGCACTTGCTAACTTTCTAGTTTCTTCTTAGGCAGCTAGATTATTTATAAGTCCTCTTTACTTACATATCTCTACTGAAGTTTGAATTCTTAGCCGAACAATTCCTTTTCTTGTAAGGTGAGAGGCTTGGAGAAGACCGGTCTCATCACTGTGCAGAAAAGGTAAAAAAAAATTCTACTCGAAGCAAGTTTGAATTTGAAACTAGGGCTTTCACTGTTTCCAACGTGGAAGGTCAGTGTCTCAAGCACATGTCTCCAAGGGCTTGTGTCTCTGCTGTACTCCAGATAAAGCTAAAATGGGGCCCAAGGATCCAGGTCTCTTAGAGTCCCCCAGTGTCCCCCAGTTTCTCTGGGCTTTAGAGGCTGCAATGAACATATCCTGTTGTTCTGCTCTGGCTTACTTTTGTATTGTGGCTTTGGGATGATGTGATGCAGCTTAGTGGTTCCTACCCCCAAGCTGATCAGAGTAAGAAACAACACCTGGGAAAGTTAGTGCAAATACAAGTCCATCAACCCCATTGCAGTGATTCTGATTCAGTGGCCTTACCTGGTGCCTGGAATGCATTTGTCAATGTTACTCAGATGTGCAGTCAGTTTGGGCACCCACTGATATCATCAATCTTACAGTTTGTGAGATGATTTTTCTTATATATTATCACTTGTGATCTTCACATTCGACTTGTGAGGAAAGCTTTACTTTGCCCTGTTTTGTTGATGAAGTAACCAATGCACAGAGTCTGTAACCTGTCCAAGTTCTCCTCACTGTAAGTACTGCAGCCAGACCTCAGGTAGTCCCCTCTCCCCCACACCCTTTTCCACATTTTCCAACTCAATTGTGTCAGTTCTTTCTGAGTAGGTGTTTCTCTCACCTATACCTTATTTCCGCAAAAACAAAAACAAAAAAAAACACTTTTTTTAATCTAATGTATTTCCTCACAACAGGCTGTCAGCATCATATTCTGGCCACTGACTGTGAAAGCGAGATGCATTTTTTCATGAAAATACTGGGCAGAGAAATGTGGAAGGACAACTTGCGTTATGTTGTTATTATTATTACTAAAGTATAATTCATATATCATAAAAGTCACCATTTTTAGGCATACCATTCAGTGTCTGTTACTATATTTAAAAGGTTTTGCAATCATCACCACTACCTAATTCCAGAACATTTTTGTAACGTTAAAAAGAATGCCCGTACTTATTGGCAGTCATTCTCCATTCCCCACTTCTTGCAATCCATAACTTTATAGCAACCACTAATCTACTTTCTCTCTATATAAATTTAATTGCTCTGGAAATTTCACATATATGGAATAATACATTATATGGCCTTTTGCATCTGGCTTCTTTCACTTAGCATAATGTTCTCAAGGTTCATCCTTGATGTGGCATGTGTCAGTACTTCCATCCTTTTCATGGCCAAATAATATTCCATTTTTTATGGACCGTATACCACATTTTTTATCTATTCATCAAGTGATCATTGTTTGGGATGTTTCTACTTTCTAACTATTATGAATAATGCTCCTTGAATATTTTTACATGTTTTTGAGTGAACATCTGTTTTCAATTCTCTTGGTTATATACCTAGGCATGTAATTGCTGCATCCTATACAACTTTATATTGAACTTTTTGAGGAACTAATGAACTGTATTCCAAGCTCAGTGGCCACACCATATTATATTCCCGCTAGCAATTACAGGAATTCCATTTTCTCCACAATCTCCCCAACGTGTGTTGTCTTTTTTTGTTTGTTTTAGTCATACTAGTGTGTATGAAGTGGTATCTTATTTTGGTTTAGCTTTACATTTTCCTACTGACAAATAACATTAAACATCTTTGCATGTGCTTATTGGCCATTTATATGTATCCTTTAGAGAAATGTCTATTCAAACCCCTTTTCCCAATGTTAAATTGAGTTATTTGTTTTTTTTGTTGCTCAGTTATAAGAATTCTTTGTATGTTCTGGATACAGGACCCTTGTCAGATATATGATTTGCAAATATTTCTCCCATTATGTGTATCGTCTTTTCACTTCCTTGATAATGTCCCTTGAAGTATAAAATTTTTAATCTTAATAAAGTTAAATTTATCTACTTGGGGTTGTTTGTGTATATCTAAGGAACCAGTGTCTAATCCAAAGTCATAAAGATTTATACCTGGGTTTTCTTTAAAATATCAGTTTTTGAATGAGAACTTTCCTGGGTTTTAGTGAAAGGTGGACATTATTTAATTATGCCTTGGGTCCATTGTCTGATGTTTCTTCTGATTGATATTCCTATGCCCACCACCCCCTCTCTGGAGCATCCAATGTCCTGCAACAGAGCTCTGGGGAATGGTACCCTTTCACTGACTTTGATTCAGGTGAGTGGCCTGGTCATGTAGTTCAACCTGGCCTTCAACCAAACCAGTTTGACATATTCCTCCAGACCTTTAGAGCTGAACAGCTGAGTGCCTCTCTGAGGAACGCTTGGAAACCCATGTTTTCCTAAGGCTAGAGTGGACTTCCTCAGTCAGTGCTAGACAAAGGGGACTGGAGGGGTTGGATCTAGTCAAGACTTTCATCTCTGGTGTTAGATAGAGATTACAGCTGCTTCAGGGTTTGGGGAAGGTTGCTCAGTACAAACTAGGTCCTCTCTAACTCTTTTTAGTGTATTGTGACGTTTTTCTAGAAATAATGGAAGAATATTTATTTTTGAACATTTTTCTGTTTTTCTTCCATTGTTTGTCTACATTTTTAAGTGGGTAAAAGAGAACTCAGAGTAAATATATTCTTACGCTTATTTATTTTTTTTCCTTTTTCTGGAGAATGGGGTCTCGCTATATTGCCCAGGCAGGTCTCGAACTCCTGGGCTCAAGCTATCCTCCCACCTCTTGCCTCCCTGAGAGCTAGTATTACAGGCGTGAGCCACCATGCCCGGCCATATATTCTTAACTAATTATGGCTCATGTACACTGTCATGTGATCATATTTCTTTCTGTTATATAAACTATTTTATTACAGTTATTATCCTTCTCCTGAGGAGGAAAAAACTCAGAAAACTTACAAAATTTTCCTAGGTCACAAATTTAGCGAGTTGAGGAATAAGCATTAGAAACCAGTTCTATTTGTCCTTCAAAACTAACCTTGTACCATTAGATCAAATTGAGTGACAGTACTTCTGTGGGAAGAAGTCTCAGAGTTTGTGGTTCTAGATTGATTTTCCCGGGGAAATAATGTGTCATTTTAATATTGTTTCAAACCTTCAAATTTCAAAATCTTTTTCCATTATGCTTTTTTGTGTTTCTTCTATTCCATTGCTTTTGGTTTCTTCTTAAGGAATCCCTGTTATTTATACACTGAATATTTGTTACCTAACTTCTCTCAATTGTCACTTTTCAAGAGTCTTTATCATCTTTTTTTTTCTAAGAACAGTTCTTAATTGAGGTATAATTTGCATAAAACAAAATGCAAAAAACTGAAGAATACAGCTTAATTAATTTTAACATAATTATGCATTGTGTAATACCACCGAGATCAAGGTAGAGAACATTTTCCACCATGCCCAAAAGTTCTGACATTCTCCTTGCTAGTCGATACTCATCCCCTGAATAAAGAATGTATTCTGAATTTTGCAAGTCTTTAATCCATTTGTGTTGCCGTAAAGGAACACCTGAGGTTGGGCAATTTATAAAGAAAAGACGGTTAGTTGGCTTACCATTCTGCAGGTTGAGCAAGAAGTATGGAGCCAACATCTGCTTCCAATGAGGGCCACAGTCTCCCTCCATTCATGGGGAAAAACAAAGGGGAGTTGGTATGGGCAGAGATCACATGGTGAGAGAGGAAGCATGAGGGAGACGGGAAGTACCAGGCTCTTTAACAACCAGTTTCCATGGGAACTAAAAGAGCAAGAACTTACTGCCCCCTTCCAGGGAAGGCCTTAACCTATTCCTGCGGGATCCCCATGACCCAAAGACCTCCCATTGGGCCACCTCCAACATTGGGGATCAAATTTCAACACAAGATTTGGAGGGCACAAATATCTAAACTATAGCAGGGACCATAATTTTGTTTATTATGCATCATAAAAATGGAATCATATCATATGCTCTCTTTTGTTTTGACTTCTCTTACTCAGCATCTGCAATTGAGATTCAGTCTCTGGGGGGTTATGTAGGCCATGAATTTGTTTGTTTGTGTTTTTCTTTTGTTTAATTTTATTTTGACAAAGTAATATTTTATTGTATGATTGGCACACAATTTTATTATCATTTTTTCAGATGGCAGACAGGTTTACTTTTTGGCTATTATGCACAAAATAACTTTGAATATTCTTGTATAATTCTTTTAGTGAAGATATGCACTCTTTTCTCCTGGGTATACTCAGCTAAGAGTGGAATTTCTTGGTTGAAAGAATGAAAAGCTGAAACAGAGTTTTGCAGAGTAGTTTTACTATTTTACATTTCTATGAAAAAATGTAGGTCATTTCTAGTTGGTCTGCATTCTCACACACTTACTATTTTTAGTCTTTTTCATTTTAGCCATTCTACTACATATGTAGTAATATACCACTTTGGTTTTCATATGCCTATTGGTCATTTAGATATTTTTAAAGATTTTCTACTATTTTTCTTCTAGAAGGTTTAAAGTTTCAAGGTTTATACTTAAGTCTATTATCTAATTTGAGAGGTTTTGGGCTCTTTTATTTTTATTATATACATTTAAGGTATACGACATGATATTTTGAATCCATATACATAGTGAAATGATAACTACAGATAAACAATTTCGAATATACATCAACTCACATAGTTACCTTATGTGTGTATAGTAAGAGCACCTAAAATATACTCTCTTAAAAAATTTCTGGTATACAGTACACTATTATTAACTGTATTCCTCAAGCTGTACTTTATATCTTGAGGTTTAGTCATCCTACATAATAACTACTTTATACTCTTTAACCAACATCTCTTCATTTACCCCCCCACCCCATGTCTCCAATCTAGGCTCTGATAACTAGTCTTTTTATTCTCAGTTTCTATATATTTGACTTTTTATTTTCTTTTTTAGATTCCATACATAAGAGAGATTATTCAATATTTTTCTTTCTGTGTCTGGTTTATTTCACTTAACATAATGTCCTCCAGCTTCAATTTTGGTGCAAATTACAGGATCTTCTTCTTGTAAAAGTTGAATAACATTTCACTTTATATTCTACAATGTCTTTACCCAGTCATCTGTTGATGGGCATTTAGGTTGTTTCCATGTCTTCACTATTGTGAGTAATGCTGCAGTGAACACAGCAGTGAAGATATCTTTACTAGGTATTGATCTCATTTCCTATGGATATATGCCCAGAAGAGGGATTGCTGGGTCATATTTTCAATATTTTGAAGTTTTGCCTAGGCTGGTCTCAAACTCCTGGGCTCAAGTGATTCCTCAGCCTTGGCTTCCCAAAGTGCTGGGATTGCAGACATGAGCCACAGTGCCCAGCCCATTGTGTTTTTCTTCTAGGAACTAAGGATCCAATTTTATTATTTTGCATCTGGATATCCAGTTTCTTTACATCATTTATTAAAGAGATTATCTTTTCCCCATTGTGTGCTCTTGGGGACATGGTCAAAAGTAGTTGACTGTATCTACTTGGGTTTATTTCTCGGCTATTTGGTCCCCTGGTCTCTTTTAACGCCAATCCCACATAGTTTTGATTACTACAGCTCTGTAACATAATTTTTGACTAGATACCTTCAACTTCCTTTTTCTTTCTCAGGATTGCTGGGTCTATTCTGGGCTTTTGGTGGTTCCATTCTAATTTTAGAGTTGGTTTTTTCTGTTTCTGTGAAAAATACTATTGAAATTTTGATAGGGACATGTTGAATTTATAGACCATTTTGAGCAGCATAAATATTTTAACAATACTTATTCTTCCATTTATTAAATACAGGATATCTCTCCATTTATTTATGTCTTCAATTTCTTTCAATAACATTTTATAGTTTTCAATGGACAAGAATTTTTCCTTCTTGAATAAATTTATTTTGGGTATATTATTCTTATGGGTGCTATTGTAAATAAAATTGCTTTATTAATTTTATTTTCAGATTGTTCATTTCTAGTGTATAGTAATTTTGTCTGTTTATCTTGCATGCTGCAAATTTGCTGAATTAATTGATTGACTCTAGTAGTTTTTGTGTGTATGTGGATTATTTGGAATTTTCTATGTATAGAACCACGTCATCTGGAAATAAAGATAGTTTATATTCTTTCTTTACTATTTCCTTTTTAAATTTCCTCTTTCTCTCTCTGAATTGTGAATGTCAAAATTCCCCAGGTCAGTCCTAGATGTGCAAAAGAAATGAAGAACAAAGGTCAATACATGAAGTTAAGACATACATCTAAAACACAGTGTTTTAGCCTATAACGCCCCCTGGAAAGTAAAGCCTGAAACACAGGCTTGCATGCAATTTAATTTCAGGGGAGGAGAGTAGGAGACTAGGGAGAGCAAAACAGGAAAGGAGAGAAAGCCAAAAGATGGATTATTCTTGACCAGGTTTCTTCTGTGAAAACCTGTATCTCAATCTCACCAGGCTTTCCGAGAAGCGAAGTAAAATGAATGCACCACAGAATTGTGCAAGTGAAGGGCAGAAAACAGGAGTAATAATTCAGTAGCTTCTGTCCCTAAATGGTCATTAGCCTCCTCACACTCATGCATTCAGACTATGAGTGCATGAGTGCTGAGCTGGTTCCCACAAGTAAGAGGTGAGAGGATTAAGAAAATGTGCAATGAGGGATGAGAAGTGTTCAATATTTCTTGTAACACTATCAGTCAGGTAAGCAGAGTTAAAGTTTTCTCAGGTTCTTGTTTTTTCTGGAATAAGCTAACAGTATTGTTTAGAATTTGATAAAGTAATGATTTTTAGAGTGACCACCAAAAGAACAGAAATACTCTATAACTTTTAAGTAAGAGAAAATGGAATTTTAAATATACTTAAAGAAAAAATAGGGGATAGGACAATGATTATAACAAATAAAAAATACAAAATATGATAGCACATTTAAACTCAGATACATTCATACATATAGTAAATGTAAATGAATTAAATTTCCAGTTTAAAAACAAAGATTATCAATTTCACGTATAAAATAAATAAGCAGAAAAATTGTATCATTAGATATAAAAGTGATCAATATGTCATGTTACTAAATTAAAACACTTACTGTGGTCAAGATGTCAATCCTTCCCAAATTAACATACAAATTTAATATACTCTAATGTAGAAACAAATATTTTGGAAAAATTAACCAAATAATTTCAAATTAATCTGGAGAATATTCAAGAAAATTTTTAAGTGGAATAATAAGGAATGTTAAAAATATCTATCTACCAGAATAGACAAATAATTATGTGTGAATACTCATGTGTGAATACTGTTTGAGATTTCCAAATGCTTTACATTTTGTATCCCATTTGATCCATGTAATCAACCCTATAAACCAAACAGTAATTGTATACAGGAAGAATCTGAGGCTCAGAAAGATTACCTTGTGAAAAGCTATGCAGCAAATGACTGTGTTAAAGCTCAATTCTAGCTAAAACTCACTCCTGGTACAGTACTCAGGTCACATCTTATTTATAGGAGAGCAAGTCAAATTGAAATTGAAGTGTGGGAAGTAGCTTTGGTTTATTAAAAGATGGCTTTCTTTTGAGCATGGAAATAGCAAAATATTGACACAATGAAAATATCAGCAACAATCTCAGGCAGAATTATTCTTTGGGTTTTTTAAATGTGACATTAATCAGCTACTTAGCACAAACTTTAAGAGTTGGTTTCCCCCACATAATATTATGAAACTGTCACCTTTCCTATATCTGTTAGAACCCTGGGTTGTTTTTTGTTTTGTTTTGTTTTGTTTTTGTACATCTCCTGCTACTATGACTCTTGTTTGTTTGCGTGTATTTATCCGCTTATGTTTAGAAAGCATTTGAGCTGGCTCAAGACTTCTGCCTTGCGCCAATCATATTTCTCTTGGTGTGCTTGCAGAATTGCCTGACACTTTCATCATCCCTATGATGTCAGCAACTACTTAAAGCTGATTCTGTGACCAGTCAACATATATCACAAGACTACATCAATATATAAACATATGAGTAAACAAATCTGTCCAGTTTTTAAAATTATGAAGGTTGATGTTATGATCACAATAATGACGATGATGATGCCTCTCCCCACAACATCAGAGTAGAACAAGCAATTTACTGGCTTCCTACAGAAAGCAAAAAGAGGAAACTATATAATTTGAACCTTTCTTTAGGGAATATGGTTCGTACTCTCCAAATTTAAGCCAGCCCTGAGAGAGGTGAGCTGGAAAGTCTGTACCTCCAGCAGACGTCTCTTGCAGAGGAGAATGAAAGCTGTTTCAGGACCATCAAATATTTCTGCTCAATAAAGGTTACAGTGTTTATCCTGGAATCAGATGCTAGATTTCTAAAGAATGAAATGTGAAAACACAGAAAATTGTTCAGTTAGACATTCACAATTAGCATCAAGGAACTTATGTACAATTTTTTTTCATGCTTGTCTCAAAAAAATCCCATTTTTAGTTAAATGAATCTTTTACATAATACTTAGAAACAAAATATACTATTTTACATAGTGTCATATACAGTATTTGAATGTTTATCTTACATCTAAAAAACTTCAGAATTCTCGCATCTTTTTGCATAGCCAGTTTTCTTATGTAATATTGAGAAATGCAATTATGTGACTTCAAAGGAATTTCACGAAATCATAAATTCCTAAGACTCTGACTACCTACCTCATGCATCTCATTTTTTCTCATCATTAGTTGTCTAAATATGTTTTATGTTAAAAATTATAGCAATAAGGGATGGGAACTTAAAAAGGAACCCACATTTTTCTTCTTATTAAAAAAAAAGTGAAGAATTATCTACCTCCTTGAAAGATCAAGCCATTCTATGAACTATCAACATCTGAAAAATCCTAAACCCCTTTTCAAACTCATTCATTTGTGTGTGACTCATTCACAGTAAATCTATGCCCGAACAGTTTTAGTCTTAACCAAATGTTGCCCAAGCTGAAAGTATGCTAAAAGCTCTGCCAACTCTCACATATTTTTGACAACACAGACAGCCACAAATGTCACTTCTGAGTAATCTTTTTATTACTTCTTGGCTAGTGATTACTCTCAAACTCCTTTGCCTATAAGATTGTGCTCATGCTTTTAATATTGGTTTTCTCCTCTTCCCCTTTCTGTTGGCCCTCATTAGTCCTTGCACACAGCATCAGTTCCTGATCTCAGTCCTAATGCCATCCTGATTACTTTTCCTAACATCAGACAAATCCAGAGGCTGTCAACAGCCAATGGAGTTGGGAAATCATCTTTTCCAGATCTTCATTTTAAAGTAGGAAACCCTGATTTTACACAAAAAATGGATGGTATACCATCCTCCAGCAAAGGCCAGCCTGCCCATCTGGTCCCCTATGTAAGGGTCTCCTGAGTGCTTCGGTTTTTCTATTCCATTGAGGTATCCAGAACCAAGAGAGAAATTCTTCTCTGGTCCCAAGTGACACACAGACTGAGCCCTGCTTTCTTACTGCCTTCAAGACAGCCCTACATACCTGGACTATGTCCTGTTTCTGCTCTTTCCATATGTTATTACAGAAGTCCTGTTTCTCCTCATTCCATCTGTTATTACAGCCAGAATGGTGAACTGATCCTTACATATTATCTGTGCTGCACCCACCTCATTTCCCAGAATCAGATTCTCTTCCAAGGTCCATGCCTGGCTTCAGTGAGAGTGGCCATGTTCTTGCTATGGCAGAGCTGAGTAGGCTGGACCTCAACAGGACCCAGGCCACTGTGTGTATGACATGTTGCCTCTGTGCTCCTGAGAGCAACCCCCATCCTCCCTCTTCATCTCTTCATCTACTCTTGGGGGCTCCCCTTCACCTCCAAGGAAGCTGCATATCTGGCATTACCTCCTCATCAGGAGCTACCATTTCCTCAGGAATCATCAGAGCACCTATTTCTAAGATAAAGTGACAGAGAGTATGTCTAAGAAAAGAGAGATTGCACCCAACTTCAGGTATTAAACTTTAAGGTAATAGGCTCCTTAAAGCCCAAAATAAACAGCAGAGTTTCTTGGGGCATCAAATTCACTTAAAAGCAGTAACTTCAAATTTCTTATATATTAGAATAAAGGACGGATTATTGTGGAGTAAAATACAGAATGTATATTAATATTTAAAGATAAAATCTAAGACCTCTAGGAAATCTTTAAATTCAGGTGGAAAATATCAGCTTGACTCTAGACCACCCTCACATTACCTCCTCAACACCTAGGTGTAGACATTTATTCTTGCAGTTATTACTGAGAACGTCAGACAGACATGCCTCTATGGTTGTTTTCTATCATTAAAGGGGGTTACTATTGTGCCAGGAGTAACTTTCATACTCTATAGATGCAGCCCTTTCTCCTCTGCCCCTTCCACTGACCATTTTCATGAGGTATTCCAGATGTTGTGCCTGCCAGAAGTTTGCAGGGCTGATGTGGCTTCACAGGATTTTCTTCTAGACTGACAAGGAGAAGTGGAATAATTTTTCTTGCATAGGTTCCAAAGAGGTTGATATCTCAATAACAATTATGCATAACTACAATCTTTGTTGTTGTTATTATAAACAGAGCTACAATGAACATATTTATCATACTATCTGTGCTGACATCATAGTTATTTCTCTAAGAATAACAGAGGAAGTGGCTCTTTCTAAAAATATCAATTGACCTAATATTTTTATAAACTCCAGAACTAGGTCATGACTATTAGACATTATCTTACACTGGAATGAAAAGTATTCATGAATACTGAGGTCATACTAAGGTTTATTAAGTGTTATCTCCAAGCCAGGCATGGTGGCTCATGCCTGTAATCCCAACACTTTGGGAGGTTGAGGTTGGAGGATCACTTGAACTCAGGAGTTCAAGACCAGCCTGGGCAACATAGAAGACCTCATCTCTACAAAAACTTAAAAAATTAGCCAGGCATGGTGTTGCACGACTATAGTCCCAGCTACTTGGGAAGCTGAGGTGGGAGGATTGACTGAGCCTGGGAGGTTGAAGCTGCAGTGAACTATAATAGCGTCACTGCACTCCAGCCTGGGTGACAGAGAGATACCCTGTTTCAAAAAAAAAAAAAAAATGCGTTATCTGCAGATCGCCTGGCCACATGTGATCCAGCCCAAATCACTCAAACATCCCCCAAATAGACAATTAGAGAATGGTGAGGCAGGTGTAGAAGAAACAGATTTGGTTTCCAGTGCCAAGCCTACCACCCCTATGAATTCTGGCTACCCACAGACAGCATCTTTAATATACACATCTTAGCTCTAATACTAAAATCTAGCAGAATCATATAGATAAAATGCAGAGCAGTGTACCTGAGGGCCATAAGAGTAGCTGAAATTCAACAGACAAAATTATAACTTTCTTCCTCAAAATGTGGATTTTTAAAGAATATGAAATATTAATAGAAAATGTGTATGTAACCCATACAACAATGATAGTCAGCTAATACTTGTCTGGTTCTGTTGATGCTCAATGTACAAGTTCACAGTCTTGGTTTGATTAAGTCCAGGCATCACCCCACACCCATAAAAACCAAGGGAGTCTCAGTTACATGCAGGACCCCTTCCCTGCCCTGAGAGGACCTGCCGGATATGTACAGTGATGGAAAGAAGGCACTCAAGCTGACAGTGACTAAGCATCAATGTGCTGGTGCTTCACACTTGCTGACCATTTAATCCTCATGACCACCATAAGTATTAATACTATTATCATCGCCTTCCAAATAAAAACACCAAAGGACATGGTAAACATGAATTTGTTAAATATATATTGACTTGTAAACCCAAACATAACACATACCTGTGATTATAAAGGCTGACACATGAGGGCTTTCTAAGGTGCTCATAAAGGAATAAATAGCTTGTGAGCACAGTTAATGACCCACTGAAACAGAGATCAATGCAGCAAGAGTTCAGAGAGGGGTTGCATTCTACTATGAAAAGTGATAGAAAAACCTAGAGGTCATAGAAATCTCACAGACGCTCTGTCTGCAGTCTTATTTAGGGCCAAATTGTGGCTCTAGACTTAACCAATAAAAGGTAACTCAAGTAATTTTTCAAAGTCAGTGCAAGCAGTACACTCAAAGCCCTGGCTCTGTTGTCTCTGAATTGCAACAGAAAAATAATTGTACCACATCTGTCACATCTTTGCAAATTAACAAATTTATAATCAGCAAAACTGAAGAGTGTTGCCCCCTCTGTTTCCCAAATCCCTGAGGAAATGCTAAGGAACAGAGGAATATGACACTAACTAATATATTTTGCAGAACAGCAAAATAACTCAATAGTATAATTTTTATTTTTGGATTGATTAAAGACATTACTCTTGCCTCAACAAGTTTCAGAAACTGACCAGATGGATCATTTTCTCTCATTGCTCATAAACTACACACAATGCTGAATCTGTAATTCATAGAAACATATCATGGTGACCACCTTGTAAATGCCAACGCCAAGCTACCAGTCCCTTTCATTACATGCCGTAATTATGGATTAAATGATTTCATAAACATATTGGTTGTTTCAAAGTTGGCATGAGGCTGTCTTAGAGCCCCTGCAATCTGTCATCACTGTTAATGAGATATCAACCTTCTTGTAACCCAAGCAAAAAAAAAAAAAAAATTCTCTTTGAATGTCAGCCAGGGGAGAAAAAACCCTCCAGAACTTCTGCAAACTCTGCAACCTCCTCTCAAACACCATATCCAGAAAGTCTTCAGGAAAAGGGCCAGTGACATGATCAAATGACAAGGGCAACATCTGTGCAATATAAAATGTAGGCATTGA
This sequence comes from Pan troglodytes, assembly GCF_028858775.2. NCBI lineage: Eukaryota > Metazoa > Chordata > Mammalia > Primates > Hominidae > Pan > Pan troglodytes. The sequence goes on from NC_086015.1 coordinate 40,663,163, forward strand.
TGATGTCTGGGATTCTTTCTTTCCTCACAGCAGCAAGGACCACCTTAAACAGGTGAAGCTCTTTGAAGAGGTTTCTTAATTTTCACTGAAGACCTTCTAATAGCAAAGAATAAACTCATACACTCAAGGGTCTTGGAGGCATGGCTTCTAGATCTTACTATGATTTCAAAATGTCCTAGAAATCTTGTATAATATCTTTTGATTTTTATTATACACCTTGCATCCTATTTTACAATATGTCTAGGCTTAATTTAGTATTTAGGAAGCTTTGGAGATCTATTGGAAGATGGCAGATAGGAGGAAGAACTAGCTTGCAGATCCCACTTGGACAGACAAAGCAGTGTGCGGAGACTCACATAGTGAACTTTTGCTCTAAGAATGACACCAACATACCAGGAAAACTGAGAGAACCCATAACCCTTTGAAGGAACTGTATCACCACTGCAGATTCCTTGAGACATTGAAAAATGGTGAGTTGGCTTGCTTTCTCAGTGGGGAGGCTGGTGGCCTGCGGGAAGTTCTCAGCCCTGGTTACTGGCTGCCCTACTAGACTCAGTGCTGTTGTGGGGACATGGTGGGAGTGAGACTAGCCTTTAGGACTGCAGGACACATGGAAGCACAGCAAGGCCTGTGACTACCAGCTTTCTCCAACTTCCCTGGTGACCTGTGTGACTCAGCAGAGGCAGCCATAAATCCTGTGAGAACATAACTCCACTGGACTGGGAACCACACCCCCATCCCTCACAGCAGCTGCAGCAAGCCCTGCCCAAGGAGAAACTGAGCTCAGACACAACTATCCCTGCCCCCACCTGGTGGTCTTTCTCTAGCTGCCCTGGTAGCTGAAGACAAAGGACATAATCTCTTGGGAGCTCTATGGCCCTGCCCACCACCTGAGAAACTTGAATACTTAACCAGGTGACCCTAGGGCAAGTTTACTTCCTTCCTATAGTAGCACAGGTGCTGCACTCTTGAAAGTGCCACTTCCTGGCTGGAAGCCAACCAATACAAAACCAGCACACTAAACAAAAATACAACCAAGGACCCTCACAGAGTCCATCCACTTCACTCCCCTGCTACCTCCACCAGAGTAGATGCTGGTATCCACTGCTGCAAGACCTGAAGACAGCTCACATCACAGGACTCTTTGCAGACACTCTCCAGTACCAGCCCAGAGACCAGTAGCTCCATTGGATGGCTAGACCCAGAAGAGCAAAAACAATCACTGCAATTCAGCTCTCAAGAAGCTCCATTCCTAGGGGAAGGAGGAGAACACCACATCAAGGGAGCACCCTGTGGGACTAAAGAATCTGAACAGCAGCCCTTGAGTCCCATAACCTCCCTCTGACATAGCCGACCTAAATGAGAAGGAACCAGGAAAACAATACTGGTAATATGACAAAACAAGGTGCTTCAACACCCCCAAAAGATCACACCAGTTCACCAGCAATGGATCCAAACCAAGATGAAATTTCTGAATTGCCAGAAAACAAATTTAGAAGGTCAATTATTAAGCTAATCGAGAAGGCACCAGAGAGTTAACTCCAACTTAAAGAAATCAAAAGCATCATATAGGGTATGAAAGGAAAATTCTTCAGTGAAATACCATAAATAAAAAACAATCACAACTTCTGGAAGTAAAAGACATGCTTAAACAAATGCAAAATGCACTGGAAAGATTCAGCAATAGAAGCGAACAAGCAGAAGAAAGAACTTCAGAGCTGGAAGACGAGGCTTTTGAATTAGCCCAATTCATCAAAGACAAGGAAAAAAGAATTTTAAAAAATGAACAAAGGCTCCAAGAATTTTAGGACTATGTTAAGCATCCTACCTAAGAATAATTGGTGTTCCCAGGGAAGAAGAGAAATCCAAAAGTCTGGAAAACATATTTGAGGGAGTAATTGAAGAGAATTTCCCTGGCCTCGCTAGAGATCTAGACATCCAAATACAAGAATCTCAAAGAATGCCTGGGAAATTCACTGCAAAAAGATCATTGCCTAGGCACATAGTCATCAGGTTATCTAAAGTCAAAATGAAGAAAAGAATCTTAAGAGCTGTGAGGCAAAAGCATCAGGTAACCTATAAAGGAAAACCTATAAAGGTAACCTATAAAGGAAAATCAGAGAAACAGAAGATTTCTCAGTCGAAACCCTACAGCTAGAAAGGTTTAGGGTCCTATTTTTAGCTTCCTTAAACAAAACGATTATCAGCCAAGAATTTTGTATCCAGCGAAACTAAGCTCCATAAATGAAGGGAAGATACAGTCTTTTCCAGACAAACAAATGCTGAGAGAATTTGTCACTACCAAGCCAGCACTATGAGAACTACTAAAAGAAGCTCTAAATCTTGAAACAACTCCTCAAAATACACCAAAATAGAACCTCCTTAAAGCATAAATCTCACAGGACCTATATAACAATAACACAATAAAAAAAAAAAAAAGCCAAGGTATTCAGGTAACAAATAGCACATGAAAAGAACAGTACCTCACATCTCAATACTAACGTTGAATGTTAATGGCCTAAATGCCCCACCTTAAAAAATACAGTATGGCGGAATGGATAAGAATTCAACCAGTTTCTCCTGTCTTCAGGAGACTCACCTAACACATAAGGACTCACATAAATTTAAGGTAAAGGGGTGGAAAAAGATATCTCATGCAAATAGGCACCAAAGCAAACAGGAGTAGCTATTCTTATATCACACACAACAGACTTTAAAGCAACAGCAGTTTATAAAGACAAAGAGGGACATTATATATTGATATAAGGACTAGTCCAACAGGAAAATATTACATTCCTAAATATGTATGCACCTAACACTGGAGCTCCCAAATTTATAAAACAATTACTACTATACCTAAGAAATGAGGTAGTTGGCAACACAATAATAGTGGGGGACTGCAACACTCTACTGACAGCACTAAACAGGTCATCAAGACAGAAAGTCAACAAAGAAAGAATGGACTTAAACTATACCCTAGAACAAATGGACTTAATAGATATTTACAGAACATTCTACCCAACAACTGCAGGATATACATTCTATTGGTGACTACATGAAACATTCTCCAATATAGACTGTATTAGAAGTCACAAAACAAATCTCAGTACATTTAAGAAAATCAAAATTATATCAAGTACTCTCACAGATCATGGTGGAATAAAATTGGAAATTAACTCCAAAAGGAACCCTCAAAACTATGCCAATACATAGAAATTAAATAACCTGCTCCTGAATGATCATTGGGTCAACAATGAAATCAAGATGGAAATTTAAAAATTGTTTGAACTGAACAAGAATAGTGACACAACTTAGCAAAACCTCTGGGATACAGCAAAAGCAGTGTTAAGAGGAAAGTTCATTGCATTAAATGCCTACATCAAAAAGTCTGAAAGAGCAAAAATAGACAACCTAAGGTCATACCTCACAGAAGTGAAGAAACAAGAACAATCTAAACCCAAACTCAGTGGAAGAAGAGAAATAACAAACATTAGAGCAGAACTAAATGAAACTGAAACAAAAAAATACAAAAGATAAATTAAACAAAAAGCTGATTCTTTGAAAAGATAAATAAAATTGATAGACCATTAGTGAGAAAACCAAGAAGAGAGAAGATCCAAATAACCTCAATTAGAAACAAAATGAGAGATGTTACTACTGATACCACAAAAATAAAAAGGATTATTCGAGGCTAATATGAACACCTTTATGTGCATAAACTAGAAAATCCAGAGAAGATGGTTAAATTCTTGGAAATATACAAACATCCTAGATTAAACCAGGGAGATATAGAATCTCTGAACAAATCAATAACAAGTAGCAAGATTGAAATGATAATTTAAAAATTGCCAACCCATCTCTACTAAAAGTACAAAAATTAGTTGGGCATGGTGGTGGGCACCTGTACCAGCTACTCAGAGGCTGAGGCAGGAGAATCACTTGAACCTGGAAGTGGAGGTTGCAGTGAGCCAAGATCGTGCCATTGCACTCCAGCCTGAATGACAAGAGTGAAACTCTGTCTCAAAAACATTAATTAATTAATTAAAATTAAATAAAAAATAAAATTTTCAAAAAAAAGAGTCTAGGGCCAGACAGATTCACAGTTGAATTCTATCAGACATTCAAAGAAGAATTGGTACCAATCCTATTGACACCATTCCACAGGATGGAGTAGGAGGGAATCCTCCCTAAATCATTCTGTGAAACCAGAATCACCCTAATACCCAAACCAGGAAAGGACATAACCAAAAAAGAAAACTACAGACCAATATCCCTGATAAAAACAGATGAAAAATTCTCAACAAAATACTTCCTAACTGAATCCAAGAGCATATTGAAAAAATAATCCATCATGATCAACTGGGTTTCATGCCAGTGATGCAGGGATCGTTTAACATCCACAAGTCAATAAATGTGATACACCACATAAACAGGATTAAAAACAAAAATCACGTGATCATCCCAATAGATGAAGAAAAAGCATTTGACAAAATCCAGCATCCTTTATGGTTAAAACCCTCAGCAAAATCGGCATAGAAGAGTCATAACTTAAGGTAATAAAACCCATCTATGAGAAACCTACAGCCAACATTACACTGAACAGGGAAAAGTTGAAAGCATCTCCACTGAGAACTGGAACAAGACAAGGATGCCCACTTTCACCACTTCTATTCAACATAGTACTGGAAGTCCTAGCCAGAGCAATCAGACAAGTTAAAAAAAATCAAGTCCATCCCAATTGATAAAGAGGAAGACAAACGGTCACTGTTTGCTGATGATATGATTGTATACCTAGAAAATCCTAAAGACTCATCCACAAAGCTCCTAGAACTGGCAAATAAATTCAGCAAAGTTTGAGGATACAAAATTAATGTACACAAATCAGAAGCTCTGCTATACACCAAAAGAAATCAACATGAGAATCAAATCAAGAACCCCAACCCCTTTTATAATAGCTGCAAAAAAAAGTGAAATACTTAGGAATATACCTAACCAAAGAGGTGAAAGGCCTCTACAAGGAAAACTACACAACACTGCTGAAAGAAATCATAGATGACACAAACAAATGAAAACACATCTTATGCTCATGGATGGGTAGAATTAATATTGTGAAAATGACCATCCTGCCAAAAGCAATCTACAAATTCAATGCAATTCCCATCAAAATACCATCATTTTTCACAAAACTAGAAAAAAACAATTCTAAAATTCATACGAAACCAAAAAGAGCCCTCACAGCCAAAGCAAGACTAAGCAAAAAGAACAAATCTGGAGGTATCACATTACCTGACTTCAAACTATACTAGAAGTCCATAGTCACCAAAACAGCATGGTACTGGTATAAAAATAGACACATCAATGAATGGAACAGAATACAGAACCCAGAAATAAAGCCAAACACTTACAGCCAACTGATCTTTGACAAAGCAAACAAAAACATAAACTGGGGAAATGACACCCTATTCAACAAATGATGCTGGGATATATTAGCTAGCCACATGTAGAAGAATAAAACTGGACTGTCATCTCTCACCTTATACAAAAAATCAACTCAAGATGAATCAACGACTTAAATCTAAGACCAGAAACCATAAAAATTCTAGAAGATAACATTGGAAAAACCCTTCTAGATATTGCCTTCAGCAAAGATTTCATGACCAAGAACCCAAAAGCGAATACAACAAAAACAAAGATAAGTGGATGGGACTTAATTAAACTAAAAAGCTTCTGCACAGCAAAATAAATAATCATCAGAGTTAACAGACAACCACAGAGTGGGAGAAATCTTCACAATCTATACATCTGACAAAGGACTAATATCCAGAATCTACAAAGAACTGAAACAAATCAGCAAGAAAGAACCAAATGAGCCCATTAACGAGTGAGATAAGGACATGAATAGACAGTTTTCAAAAGAAGATACGCAAATGGCCAACAATCATAAGGAAAAACGCTCCACATCACTCATTATCAGGGAAATGAAAATCAAAACCGCAATGTGATACCACCTCACTCCTGCAAGAATGGCCATAATAAAAAAGTAATAGATATTGGCATGGATGTGGTGAAAAGGGAACACTTTTACACTGTTGATGGTAATGTAAACTAGCACAACCACTGTGGAAAACAGTGTGGCAATCCTTAAAGAACTAAAAGCAGATCTACCATTTGATCCAGCAATCCCACTACTAGGTATCTACCCAGAGGAAAAGAAAACATTGTACAAAAAAGATACTTGCACACGCATGTTTATAGCACCACAATTTGCAACTGCAAAAATATGGAACCAGCCCAAATGCCCATCAATCAATGAGTGGATAAAGAAAACGTGGTGTATATATATACCATGGAATACTATTCAGCCATAAAAAAACATTGAAATAATGGCATTTAGAGCAACATGGTTGGAATTGGAAACTATTCTTCTAAGTGAAATATCTCAAGAATGGAAAACCAAACATTGTATGTTCCCACTCATAATTGAGAGCTAAGTTATGAGGACGCAAAAGCACAAGAATGATTCAATGGACTTTGGGGACTCGGAGGGAAGGTGGGGAGGGAGGTGAGGGATAAAAGATGACATATTGGGTATGGGATACACTGCTTGAGTGATGGGTGCACCAAAATCTCAGAAATCACCACTAAATAACTTATTCATGTAACCAAATAACACCTGTTCCCAAAAAACCTATTAAAATAAAAATTAATTTTAAAAGAAAGATCTTTTGATTTCATGTCCTGATTTCTCTGAAATAGGCATGCATTATTTGTGGTAAGCTGAAAAATAATGAAAAAATCGAGTTACTTATTAAACAAAATAAAAGTAAAGAGATTGAAGCATTAAAACAAAAACAGAAGCTTTGCGTCAAGTGAAATTGATATACCAGGAAGAAGAATCATATTTATCCCGGACATTGAGAAGCCCCAAGGGTTTATATGGCCAACTTTAACATTCTCAGTTTTAGGGAATTCTCTAAATAGAGACGGTTTCATTTAATCAAAAATGGGAGAAATTGATAAAATGTCTCCTTTCCTAGGTAAATTAAGCCATTCCCCTAAATTCTTGCCAAGTTCCATAAGAAATGTTGCCTTTTTGTTACTGTTAGTAAATCATGGGTCAAATATGTAGATAATTGGAGTTTTATTTATATCTCTTTCTTAACAGTGGAACTAAAGGTTGGAAGGGACATTGTGGAGTAAGCCCAGAAAGTAGACCAGATGCCTCATATGTAGGACAAAATTTGGACTTGGGACTTTAGGGTCTTCAAGGGTCTTTTATTAACTGAAGGGTCTTTAAGATACCATCCGGCTGTAGGTATATATGGTGATGGTCTTCAAACTTATTTTTCACATATACCTTAACAGAAATTTGAAAAACAACGTACCCGGTCATACATTTTTCTGCAGAAGTTTAAATAGTGCAAAAGATACAACATCCAGCATATAAGTATTGATATTTTTTAAAATCAGACTTGTTAACTATCACTCATTTAAATATTTATAAGGGAAATTAAGTATCATGGTAGTTTGATATCAACTATCATCTCATATTAAAAAAATATTGACCATTTGAATGGTATCATCCAATGGTCCATGCAAAATGTGAATTAACTTTTGAAAACCAAAGTTTTTTTGTAAATAAAATGGTGTTCCCAACTCCAAGGAGGATTAAAACCACAGACATTAACACTAAAGCTGATGTTTGCCCAGTTATTGAAACAGCTTGTGAGTAGAAAAACTTACATACTATTCCCAACAAAAGCCCAAAACAACTCATTGGTAGGACTGGGCATGTGCTGAGTAACCAAAAAGAACAACTCAAATCACACTGAGAAGAATCAGTGGCTCTATAAATGTAAAAATGGTATACAAGAATTTTGCTAAGCCTCCATTGGCAGTGTAAACCTCTGATTATCTTATAAATGTCTGACCAGAGATCAGCAAATTACTTTTTTTAATCCCCTCCCCTACCTTCATGGATCTTCAGCCTTCCAGAGTTCCAACTAAGAAAACAAAAAATGGAAATTAAACAGAATGATTGAAAGCTGGCAAGAAGGATGAGGAAGCAGACAGTTTAAAACTGAAGGAACTGAAAGGAGTGTGGCAAGAGAGACTGGGAGTCTTGAGGAGGAAAGCTCCTCTAAGGGCTGAGAAAAAGAAAGCTGGTAACAAGGGGGACGAAAGGAGGGAAAGCTAAAGCCCACCTCCTCTCCCAATTCTCCACTCCAGGAGGATTCTGTGTGGGGATTACAGAAGATGATTGAAGTTTGAAATAATTAAGTGCTTTGAACATTCTTCTGGAACTCCTGTATCACGGATGGACTAAGAAAAGTCTTCTTCCTCTATGGGACCTTGCTATCCTACCCATCACATATTAATGGCTTTGTAAATAGACTTGCATTTAGGTTCTGCTTCCAACATACATATGATTTGGAAAGAGACGAAAATTTTTAGTTAAGTCTGAAGTTTTCCCTTTTCCAGATGGAGGAGGGAGAAGGGCCTGCCACCCATAGAAACTGCCTGAGATCCAACAACAGTCCACAGAGCCAGTCAGTTTCCTGGACTAGAGAAGACCCTGAGAGGAAATACAATATGCATCTGTTAAACACCCCAAACCACACGTCTTCCATCCTGCACAAGTGAGTGGATCCCTCACATCTCAGTCACATCTAAGTACCTACATCCTAGAGTGAGACAGGTCCTCAAGGTTGCTATCTTTAAGAAAGTGAACTACAATTATCTTCATGAACCAAATGAAGACCAGGCTGTCCAGGGTCTCTAAGTTCAGGTAAGAGCCAAGAGACCAGAGTTCAAGTTACCTGTCTCAGCTCAAAGAGGTAAGCACAAAGAGTACAAAGTAGACATGCATTATTTTTGTAAGCTCCAAGATCATAAAATTAATATAGAAAAATCACACATCAGAAGTTTATCACTCCTTCAGCAATTTATTTTTTCTTTGATCTTGCCTTTCTCTAGTTCTCTCTCTTATTCTATGGAGAGAATGTAATGGTGCCTTTCTACTTTATAAAAATTAAACATTTTTATTCCTGTTATCATATTCTGAACAGCTGATCTCTATACTCAAGAGATTTTTTTCAATGCACAAGAAACTGATCATCATTTTTAATCATTATCACCAGCTGGGGCTGGCAGACTTCTAAGATGACCCTGCAATAACATTCGCCCTTCTATAAGCCCTGCCCTTTGGAAAGGGTGGAATTTGTGATATGATGAAATATTACTCTCACAATTAAGTTTTGTTATATGGCACAGTTAAGTTTAAGAAAAGGAGATGGTCCAGATGGGGCTAACTTAATCAGAATTTTCTCCAGCTGATGGGAGAAGAAGTCAGAGATTCAAACATAAGAAGGACTCAATGTGCTGCCACTGCTGGCTTTGAAGGTAGAAGAGGTCATGTGAAAGGAAACTAAAAGCAACCTCTAGAAGCTGAGAGTGACCTCCAGCCGACAGCCAGTGAGAAAACAAGACCTCAGTCCTACTGCCACAGGGAACTGGATTCTACCAACAACTTGAATGAGCTTGGAAACCGATTCTTCCCAAAACACCCCAATAGGAAGGCACTTTAGACCCTGTGCAGAGAACCCAGCCATGCTTTGCTAGACTTTTGACCTACAGAACCGTGAGCTAATTAATGGTGGTGTTTTAAACTTCTAAATTTGTGGAAATTTGTTACACAGCAATAGAAAATGAATATGCCAGTCTTGGATTTAAAATAAAAATATTCACAAACACTAAATAATAAGATTAAGGACAAATTTTGTTTCACCTCACAATTAAATGACTGGACACAAATTTACGTGCGCAGAACATGCTGTGATTGGCTTGGTGAAGGGTTTATCTATTGAGAAAACAAAGTTGCTTTCAAATAGTACATGTAGTTCATAGTCACCCCCATCTGACTCTTAAAGTTACAAATACTGAACTTTTGAATGGAGAATAAAAGTCTCAAAAAGGAGTAGTAAATGTTTCTAGAGCCAAAGAGGACAAAGGAAAGGGTTTTCTATATATCAAATTTGCATTTGAAAAATGGGTCATTAGGAGCATCCCTCTTGTCATGATTGCATCCAAAACTCATATAGCATCTCCTCTGGAAGACGCTCGCCTGCTAAAAGAGAAAGCTAAATATGTAAAAGCCAGAAACACAAGATGCCAAATGTAAATCTACAGTTTTAGCAGTTGGGCATGAATGACAGGAAGGATGAATATCCCCTGAAAAATATCTTTAACTGTCGCTGCTGGGATAATAAATTCAACTAACTGTAAAAATGTGCCTCTTAAAGAAATGGCTTTATAAAATTATTCTCTAGGAAGTGTGAAACTTCATACACTTATTCCATTGGAGGAGAATTTAAAACCACTCATACATTACTAGCATACAGCTGATGAGAGATGAAGGTTCCTTATCAGTAACAACAGATATACTGCTATAGTCAAGATGCTTTCACAATGGCAATAGAAAAAGGAGCCTGTACCAGCTTCCCAGATCCAGAAACAGCATAACGAGAGCAAGCTTGCTGGATCACAGGCAGATAACCCAGCTGTGCCTTCCTCAAAGGCGGGGAAGAGGATATTTACCACTGAGGTTGAAGAACTTTCCAAAATTTTCATTCTAATCTTCCTTGGTTTTCACTTTCTTCTACTAGAGCTACTCAGTAATAAAACACCAGCAAAAAAAATATGTCTTTGTACCACGTTGTTATATTTATATTTGAATTTGGCCCAAGAGCAAAAATGTATACCGACACATTGAATATGAAAAATTTATCCTGGCACAATGAATGAATATAAGTTTAACTTTTCTAAATATTTTCTGATTCACATCCTCTTAGCAGTAAGCCAGTTTCTCTGCCTGCACTGTATTTATCACAGCCTGAGAAGAGACCAGGGCAAATGCTGTCTCAGCCAAGAGGAGAACATAATGGAGAGGAGTCTGTGCCCAACAAGACAAAAAATAAGCCAACCCAATTAGCCCTGGAAGACCCAGGTATTTCTTAGTCCCTAGTAGGGGTGGAAGCTCTGGAGAAAAGTTGGATCTATTACTGTAGATAATAAGTAAGCAAAGTAAAGAAGTTAAATTTTCACATCTGAATCTGCTGGAGGTAAATTTGGAACCCACTTGCACAAAGATTTCACAGTAGTTTGAACAGTGGAAAATGAGGAAAGAGTTGAGTCATCCACTGGCCCACAGCAGTGGAGTCAGAATGAATTCAGAAACCTGCCTCTTTGGCTTTGTGCTACAAATCAATGTACTGTGTAATCTGGTGTTGCCAACAAGTCCTGGTTTACCTGGGAATTTCCCAGTTTTAGCACTGAAAGTCTCAAGTCTAGGGAAACCCCTCAATCCTCCATCAATCCTGTCTTTGTATACGTCAGCTTGCAACCATTCATTACAAGTAAGTGTAGGAGTAAATGTAAAGCAGAATAATTTAATTGGATTACATATCCACTTAACACAGCTTTTAATATTGCGGCATAACTCATGTTATCTTCAAGGAAACACAATGATTTATAGTTATCAATGGACACATTTAAACTGCCTTTTGAGAATCACTTACTGGCAGAGTTTGGGCATGAGGTCTGATTTCTTGAAGAAGAAGAAAATGTTAAACTGATCCATAATGTCTTAGACAAGTACTTAAGAGAACAATCATTCTTTGCATTGAAATTACCCCAGGATAGTATACACATATGTTAATTTGTGTTTGTTCTAGTTGCTGAAAAACACCTGAAGCATCCAAAATGATAGAAGCACTGATATAATTTGGCTCTGTGTCCCCACCCAAATCTCATGTTGAATTATAATCCCCAACGTTGGGGGAGGAACCTGGTAGGAGATGATTGGATCATGGGGCGATTTCCCCCTTGATCTCATGATAGTGAGTGAATTCTCAAGACATCTAGTTGTTCGACAGTGTGTAGCACTTCCACATTTGCTCTCTCTCTCCTGCTCCACCATGTGAAAATGTGCCTGCTTCCCCTTCCCCTTCCGCCATGTTTGCAAGTTTCCTGAGGCCTCCCCAACCATGCTTCCTGTCAGCCTGCAGAACCATAAGCCAATTAAACCTCTTTTCTTTATAAATTACCCAGTCCTCTGGTGGTTCTTTATAGCAAGGTGAGAATGGACTAATACAGGCATAGTAGGCAGTAACATGGCAAAGACGGTGGCTACAAATGTATCACCAATATAAATTATGTTGAGCAGAAGTGGAGAGTGGAATTGATGGATCAGCCCAGCCCACCCTGTCAACATCTTGCCTACCTGCAGGAGGGAAGAGCCGAAGGAGGCAAAAATGAGAGAAGGTCTGAAGGTCCTGCCACCTCCTTACCCTTACTCCCAACAGAAAAGGAGTCATTTGTCCACTCCCTTCAGCTACTAATTTTAGCTTCTAGAATTGATCAATAATGTGCTTTGGCTCTCATCATCCAAAATCAATAAGAAAATTGCTAATAACATCACTGCAAATTATAACTACTTTTAGGGAAAATGTGTCCTGTAAAAATGAGTCATATTAATGCAAACACCATGGAGAAGGGGTCAACATATAATAATAAGGGGGCATTACTAACCTGGCTCATTGGAATTTTAGGTCCCTTTGAGTGTCAGCTTCTCACTTTTCACTTCCCAGTTTCCCTATGGATGTGATAATTAAAAGTAAAATGGTATCAAACTGCATGGATAATTGAAAAACTAAATCCTCACCTTCCAGTAAAAAGAGAAGTGGCTATATATTTTTGGAAATATGCTCACTTGCTACAACTTTGGGCTGTGATACAGTGAGTGTGCAGCCCTATGACCTTATAAAGAAAAGGAAGCAGGGTTCGAGTGCGGTCGCTCATGCCTGTAATCCCAGCACTTTATGAGGCCGAGGAGGGAAGATCACCTGAAGCCAGGAGTTCAAGACCAACCTAGGCAAAATAACGAGACCTCGTCTCTACAAAAAATTTAAAGATCAGCCAAGACTGGTGGCACACACCTTCAGTCCCAGCTATACCGGAGGCTGAGGTGGGAGGATCACTTGAACCCAAAAGTTTGAGGCTGCAGTAAGCTATGATCACACCACTGCACTTTAGTGCACTCCAGCCTCAATGACAGAGATAGATTCTATCTCAAAAAAAAAAAGGAAATATGGACCGATGGTCTCTCTCCACAGTAAACATGCAAAGGAACACATAGTAAATGTATCTTTTCTATATCAGACAATCAGAGGAGAAAGGCTGTGGGCACAGCCTCAGATCAGAAGGGAGAAAGGAAAATGGAAAGGACTATCAAATGGCAAACCCTGTTTTAACTGCTCTACCCACCATGCACTCTCTATATGTGAGACTTAAAGGAGGCATTTGCTGTCAATGTTCTGCCCATATCCGCTGGATCTTCTCACTGATTAAGCATGCCCTGCCCCCAGCCTCTTCATTCCTCATTCCTAACAGCTCACACCTGCAATCTCTTCAGAGCAGTACGTTTAGGCTTCTAGAGCTGCCAGAAGGTCCTAGGAGCTTACGTCCTCCTGAGGTGGTCCATGGCCAGTGATTGGCATGTGCAGGAGCATCAAAGTCTAGCTCTCTGTCTTCAGGCTGGATAAACTTTGCTGTGTGGTTTACACCCCAGAATTAGGCTTAAGTGAGGAGTTGCCCTGAAATCCCATCCTTGGTTGGCTTCCCCCACTCCCTCTCCTGCTTGACCTGGGAACAGTTTCTTCATAAATCACTTATACACAAATCCTTGTCTGGAGGTCTGTTTCTGGGGAACATGACATAGCTCCCATTCCAATATTTTTTTGGAGAAAGAAATGTAAAGTTAAATTTATGAACCAGCATAAATCTCAGTGTCACTTCTAGTGGAAAGCCACGCCAATTTTTTATGTGCAAAATGTGGGGTCTGAGAAAAGAACTCAGACATAGGCACTGAGCCAGCTGCTACCTTCCATGTAGTGCTAATGTTGTGTGTCACTGAGAAATGTTAAGAAGAAAAAATATCTCTACAAGTGCAGATCACAAGGTGATAAGAGACCCAGTCCTCTGCAAAGGTGAACTCAAGGACCAAAGCCAAGCTGCCTTCCAAAAGCTTAGAGGAAGAGGGTGCCAGCCTTTCTCTTACTCTAATAGCATTGAAAATATCAAATGTTATTTTCATATTTAAGAACATAGGGTCTTTTTCCTCCTGATGCTGTCTAGATATCAAGCTTCAATGGAAAAATCATGAGATGGGCTGAAATCAAAAGCTATGTTGCATACCAGAAATTAACAATCTGGAATTAAGAATAAATAATACTATTTACATTGGTACCCAACAAAATTAAATACTTAAGTATAAGTCTAACAAAATATCTACTACACATGCAGGCTTATAAAACTACTGAAAGAAATCAAGGAAGATTTAAATAAATGGAAAGAGATTCATGTTCACGCACTGGAAGACTCAATATTGTTAAGATGTCAATTCTTCTCAACTTGATCTATAGATTAAATGAAACCCCAATCAAAATCCCAGCTCATTATTGGCCAGGCACAGTGGCTCACACCTGTAATCCCAGCACTTTGGGAGGCCGAGGTGGGTGGATCACTTGAGGTCAGCAGGTTGAAACCAGCCTAGCCAACATAGTGAATCTCCGTATCTACTAAAAATACAGAAATTATCTGGGTGTGGTGGCAGGTGCCTATAATCCCAGCTACTCGAGAGGCTGAGACATGAGAATCACTTGAACCCAGGGTGTGGAGGTTGCAGTGAGCCATCGTGCCACTGCACTCCAGCCTGGACAATGGAGCGAGACTGTCTCAAAAACAAAAAAAAAAAAAATCCCAACTCATTATTTTGTAGATATCCACAAACTTATTCCAAAGTTTATATGGAAAAGCAAAATATCTAGAATAGCAACACAATTCTGAAGAAAAAAGTTGAAAAACTCACACTGCTAGACTCCAAGAAGTATTATAAAACTACAGTAATCAAGACAGCATGGTATTGGTAAAAGAATACGGACATCGAGAGTCCAAAAACAGACCCACATCAATTATATTGTGAGGAGACATTAATAGGTAAAGTATAGGAGATTTTTAGGATGTCATCGACTATTCTGTACAATGCTGTCATGGTAGATGTATTAGTCCATTCTCACGCTGCTAATAAAGACATACTCAAGGCTGGGTAATTTATAAAGGAAAGAGTTTTAATGGACTCACAGTTCCACGTGGCTGGGGAGGCCTCAGAATCATGGTGGAAGGAAAAGGAGGAGCAAAGGCATGTCTTACATGGTGGCGGGATGAAAGAGCCTGTGCAGAGGAACTGCCCTTTATAAAACCATCAGATCTTGTGAGACTTATTCACTATCAAGAGAACAGCATGGGAAAACACACCCCCCATGATTCAATTACCTTCCACCAGGTCCCTCCCATGACATGTGGGGATTATGGGAGCTATGGTGGACATATAACACTAAGCGTTTGTCAAAACCTATTGAACATTACAGCACAAAGAGCGGACTTTAATGTAAGCAAATTTAAAAAAAAAAGAAAAACAATCACTTAGGAAGTCAGGAAAATCCTAGGACAGAATGTAGAACATAGTTTTAAAATATATATATATATATATATATATATATATATATATGTATATATGAAATAACCTTACTAAAGTGGATGGGAGGAAATAATATTGACCTAATATTTTTGCAAATGAATAGTGTCTATAAAACTAAAGGCAGAAGAAACTATACATAGGCACTGTACTGTGGTTTATAAAGTTGTTTCTCAATAAGATAGCAAGTAAACAAACAAGGAAGTAGCAAATAAACAATTCTGGTACTGCTATACATGGGTGCTGGAATTAAACAATTAAGTAAACGGGTGGCAGATGATGGGAGCCAGGTTTCTCACTGTTGGAATAGAAAGTTACAGTTAAGCAAGGGAGGAGGTTAGAATGACTTATGTGGCAATAGATTAGAGCTGGAGACATCAATATGAGCTTAGGTTTAGCTTATATAGATACAGATGGTTACATATAGAAATATTTATAAATATGTGTATATACATGGGTTAGTATATAAACATATATGTTCTTGCTCTGTCAGCTGATAGGGCCTAGAAGCAATAATACCTCAGTAGCAACAAACATGCCCAGATCTTGGTTTATGTATTAGTCAATGTTCTTCAGAGAAATAGATCCAACAGAAGATATATATGTGTGTGTACACACACACACACACACGAGATGATGTATTATGGGAACTGACTCATACAAACATGGAAGCCAAGAAGTCCCACAATATGCCCCCTGCAAGCTGAAGACCCAGGAAAGCCAGTTCAAGTCCAAAGGCCTGAGAACAGTAACTCTGATGTCCAAAGACAGAAGAAGATGTATGTCCCAGCTTAAAGAGAGAGGGAGAATTAACCCTTCCTCTGCCTTTTTGTCCTATCCAGGCCCTCAATGGATTGGATGATGCCTATCCACACTGGTAAGGGTGGATCTTCTTCACTTAGCCTATTGACTCAAATGCTAATCTCTTCCAAAAACACCCTCACAGACACATCCAGAAATAATGTTTTATTAGCTATTGTGGCATCCCTTGACCAAATCAGGTTGACACATAAAATTAACCATCACAGTTCCTAATATCATTCTCCAATAATAGGAACCAGGGCTCCTTGGGAAAATAGCTAATTGTAAGAATGAGGCAGGAAATATACAAGATGAGCCTGGATCATCTTAAAGTGCCAGAATGTCAATACTCAAAATAAAAAAGCTCACAATGATGGGGGTGTGTCAAAGGGTTACAGGAGCCAACTGAAAGAGCTCCGAATATTCAAAGCAAAAACAATTTGAGCAACAAGAAATAAAGTAGCATTGGATTATAACCCAAAATATAAAATAAACACTCATGAATCCATACTATCAGTAAATGACTGACTAAATAAATAAATGAGTAAAAGGAGACAAATCTCCCATGCAGAAGTAGTCCAAAGAATTAATGTAGACTCTCCACCCTCAAGGAGGTGGAGCATAACATCCCACTCCTTAAGTGTAGGCTGCACATGATATTCTTACAAACAGTACAGTATAAAAGGAAGGGGGACAGTGGTGAGGAAGTGTAACTTTACAGGAGAGAAACCTGACAACAAACACTATCTCAGCCAGGTGACAAGGTCAGGTTGATCTCAGCCAGGTGATCAAGGATAAGTCAGGTTGATAGTATGTATACCCCTATATAAAATGATGAAAATGGCACATTACTTCTGTGGACTTCCTTCCCAATCTATTCAAGAAAAAAAAAATCAGAGAAATCCCAATAGAGAGATATTCTACAAAACACTTGGACAGTACTCCTGTACTCCTCAAATGTGTTGAGATCATCAAAAATAAGAAAAGTCTGAGAAACTGTCTCAGCAAAGAGGAGACAAAGGAGACATGATGATTAAATGTTACGTGACATTTTGGATGGGATCCTGGGACAAAATAATAACATTTGGTAAAAACTAAGAAAATCCAAATAAGATATGGCCTTTATTTAATAATAATATATCAATATTGATTCACAACACCATGATCGAGTGAGTTTTATTCCTGGGTTGCAAGGATGGTTCAACATATGCACATTCAATAGGTGTGATTTACCACATAAACAAAATTAAAAACTGAAACCATGTGATCATCTCAACAGATGTGGAAAAAGCAATTGATAAAATTCAGCATCCCTTTGTAATAAAAACTCTCAACAAACTAGGCTTTGAAGGAACATACCTGAAAATAATAAATCCATGCATGACAAACTCACTGTCAACATCATACTGAATGGGGAAAAGCTGAAAGCATTACACTTAAGAACTGGAATAAGACAAGGATGCCCACTTTCACCGCTTTTATTCAACATAGTATTGGAAGTCCTAGCTAGAGCAATCAGACAGGAGAAAGAAATAAAAGGCATTCAAATTGGAAAAGAGGAAGTCAAATCATCTCTGCTGATAATATAATCTTGTACCTAGGAAACTCTAAAATCTCTATCAAAAGACTCCTAATTTTGAGAAATGAATACAGTAAAGTTTCAGGGTACAAAATCAACGTACAAAAATCAATAGCATTTCTCTCTTTCTTTTTTTTTTTTTTTTTTTGAGATGGAGTTTCACTCTTGTTGCCCAGGCTGGAGTGCAATGGCACGATCTTGGCTCACTGCAACCTCCATCTCTCAGGCTCAAGTGATTCTCCTGCTTTAGCCTCCCGAGTAGCTGGGATTACAGGCATGCGCCACCACATCCCGCTAATTTTGTATTTTTAGTAGAGACGGGGTTTCTCCATGTTGGTCAGGCTGCTCTCAAACTCCTGACCTCAGGTGGTCCACCTGCCTTGGCCTCCCAAACTGTTGGGATTACAGGCATGAGTCACTGCATCCATCAAAAATCAGTAGCATTTCTATACACCAACAACAGTCAAGCTGAGGACAAAATCAAGAGGTGAATCTCATTTAGAATAGCTACAAAAAAAATTAGATACCTAAGAATATTTTTAACCAAGATAAAAGATCTCTGCAAGGAAAACTACAAACCACTGACGAAAGAAATTGTAGATGACAGAAACAAATGGAAAAATATCCTATGTTTGTGGATCAGAGGAGAAAAATATTGTTAAAATGACCATCTTCCCAAAGTAAGCTATAGATTCAATGCAATTCCTATAAAAATACCAAAATCATATTTCACAGAGCTAGAAAAAAACTATCCTAAAGTTTATATGGAACTAAAAAAGAGCCTGACTAGCCAAAGCCATCTAAAGCAAAAAGGACAAAATTAGAGGCATTTGTACTTTAAATTGTACAACATGGCTATAGTAAACAAAATAACCTGGTGCTGGTATAAAAATAGACACACTCAATCAATGGAACAGAAGAGCAATGCAGAAAGAAAGCCACATACCTACTGATCTTCAACAAAGTTGACAGAAATATACACTGAGGAAAGGATACCCTATTCAATAAATGATGCTGGGAAAATTGAATTACCATATGCAGAACAATGAAACCAGACCCCTTTCTCCCAACATACACAAAAATTAACTCAAGATGTATTGAAACTGAAACTATAAAAATACGGGAAGAAAACCTAGGAAAAATTCTTCTGAACACTGGCTTATGCAAAGAGTTCATTACTAAGACCTTAAAAGCAAATGCAATAAAAACAAAAAAGGACAAAGTGACTTAATTAAACTAAAAATCTTCTGCACAGCAAAATAAATAAATAAAAATAATCAACAGAGTGAACAGATAACCTGCAGAATTCAGAAAAAATTTGCAAACTCTGCACTTGTTTAAGGACTAATATCCAGAATCTACAAGGAACTCAAACAACTCACCACCAACAACAAAAGCAACAACAAATAGCCCCACTAAAAAGTGGGCAAATGACATGAACAGACATTTTTCAAAAGAATACATACAAATGTTCAACAAGCATATGAAAAAAATCTCAATGTCATTAATCATCAGAGAAACGCAAATTACCACCACAATGAGATACCATCCCACGTCAGAAAGAATGACTATTATTAAAAAGTCAAAAAGTAACAGATGTTGGTGGGGATGCAGAGAAAAGGCAATGCTTATACACCATTGGTGGCAATGTAAAGTAGTACAACCTCTATGGAAAACAGTATGGAGATTTCTCAAAGAAATAAAAATTGAACTACCATTAAATCCAGCAATCCCACTACTGGGTATCTACCTGAAGGAAAAGAAATCATTTTATTAAAAAGATACCTGAACTGGTATGTTTATTTCACCCCTATTCACGACAGCAAATATATGAAATCAACCTAAGTGTACATCAACAGATGACTGGATAAAGAAAATGTGATATACATATTTATGTGTCTATATACATACAATGAAATATATATAATTTCATAGTATATATATATACACACACACACACACAATGAAATAGTACTCAGCCATTTAAAAAACAATGAAATCATGTCTTTTGCAACAACATGGATGGATGGAACTGGACGCCATTATCTTAAGAAATAAAAATAATCAACAGGGTGAACAGATAACCTGCAGAATGGAGAAGATATTTGCAAACTCTGCATCTGTCAAAGGACTAATATCCAGAATCTACAAGTATAATCCCATTAAAAAGTGGACAAAGGACATGAACAGATATTTTTCAAAAGAACAAATACAAATGTCTTCTTTGCTTCTTCACTGGTAATTTTTGCTTAAATAACTCAGAAACAGAAAGTCAAATACTGCATATTCTCACGTATAAGTAGTAGCTAATAATGTGTACACATGGACATAGACAGTGAAATAATAGACCTTGGAGACCCAGAAAGTTAGCAGAGTAGGAGGAGGGTGAGGGATGAGAAATTACTTCATGGGTGATGGCTACACTAAAGCCTAGACTTCACCACTACACAATATATAAAATTTTTAAAGTTTGTTTTTATAGATTTAGGGGGTACAAGTGCAGTAACAAGTAACAAAACTGCACTTGTACCCCCTAAATCTATAAAAACAAACTTTAGGCCTGGCACGGTGGCTCACGCCTGTAATCTCAGCACTTAGGGAGGCCAAGGTGGGCGGATCACCTGAGGTCAGGAGTTTGAGAACAGCCTGGCCAACATGGCGAAAACCCGTCTCTACTAAAAATACAAAAATTAGTGGGGCATGGTGGCAAGTGACTGTAATCACAGCTACTTGGGAGGCTGAGGCTGGAGAATCGCTTGAACCTGGAAGGTGGTGGTTGCAGTGAGCCGAGATTGTGCCACTGCACTCCAGTCTGGGTGACAGAGCGAGACTCCATCTCAAAAAAAAAAACAAAAAACAAAACTTTAAAAATAAAAGAATGTGTTTCTTTCTCCCTTGGTTGGTACCTATTGGGAGAAGGTGAGAAACCCAGCAATAACAAGCAACTGTAATACTGTTTTTGTAGTTTTTCTGTAAATCTAAAACTGTTCTCAAACTTTTTTTTTTTTTTAGAAAGCATGTATTCTGCTTCCAGCATCACTGATGAATCAAGTGATGTGGCAAGACCCAGGTAATTCTCTGGGTATTAGCTTCCCCCCTTCTATAAAATGATATTCTAGGTTCAGCCTTGGTTAATTAAGTCCGTAAGGGGGTGAAAAAAAAGAAAAGAAAAGTTACTGTGTATAAAACAGTGCTGCAGATTCCTTTCCTCTGTGGTATTCTGGATCCTTGCTATTCAAAATACGTTCTATGGACTAGCAGCATCCACACTTGGAGCTTGTTAGAGAGGTAGAATCTCAGGACCTGCTGCAGGTCTGCTGCAGAATCTGCATTTTAACAAGATCCCGGGTAAATAGTGTACAGGTAGGAAGCATTCTTCTAGATGGCAGTAAGGACATGGGCTCCATGCAAATGGGTCATATACCAAGAGTCCATTTGGGATCCCATTCAAAGCTGTGTATCCCCATTTAACTGCACTGGCCACTGCCATCCACCTTACAAACTTCTTTTACCCAACACCTCAAGTTCAAAATCCAAACAAGGGCCTTCATTTTTAGGTGAACTACTGTATACCACAGTTTTTGTAGCAGGAGAAATCATGTAGCTATAACTGAATTTATGCATCATCCCCACTAACCCAAAAAACACATGGTGTGACTGTAAGCACCCAACTTGTTCACTGTGCCCACAGCCTAGAAAGAAGCCGATTTATCAAGGTAGGGGAATTGCAAAGGAGAAAGATTAATTCATGCAGGACCAGCTACGTGGGAGACCAGAGTTTTATTATTACTCAAATTAGTTTCCCCAAGCATTAGGGGATCAGAGTTTTTAAGGACAACTTGGCGGATGGGGGAAAGCCAGTGAGCTGGGAGTACTGATTGGTCAGGTCAGAGAAGAAATCATAGGGAGTCAAAGTTATCTTCTTGCATTGAGTCAGTTCCTGGGTCGGGGCCACAAGATTAGAAGAGTCATTTTACTGATCTGGGTGGTGCAGGGTCTGCAAAATATCTCAAGCACTGATCTTAGGTTTTACAATAAGTGATTTTATGCCCAGGAGCTATTTGAGAAGGGTCAGAATCTTGTCACTTCTACCTTCATGACTTCTAAACCATAATTTCTAATCTTGTGGCTAATTTATTAGGCCTAGAAAGGTAACCTAGTCCCCAGGCAAGGAGGTTTGTTTTGAGTGAGGGAAGAGAGAGACCCTCTCATATTGTTTTATACTCAGTACCTGTTTTAAAAAAACAACAAGGAAGTAAAACCAAAGACAGGCAGGCCGGCACCAGGCCCGAAACCAGGCCTGGGCCTGCCTGGCCTAAACCCAGTAGTTAAAAATCAACTCATAACTCAAAAACCAATGTGATTCATAGATTCCCAACATTGTATAGAAGAACATCGTGAAACTCCCTGCCCTGTTCTGTTTCTCTCTGACCACCGGTGCATGCAGCCCTTGTCACGTACCCCTTGCTTTCTCAAATCAATCACGACCCTTTCATGTGAAATCCTTAGAGTTGTGAGCCCTTAAAAGGGACAGGAATTGCTCACTCGGGGAGCTCGGATTTTAAGGCAGTAGCTTGCTGATGCTCCCAGCTGAATAAAGCCCTTCCTTCTGCAACTCGGTGTCTGAGAGGTTTTGTCTGCGGCTCATCCTGGTACATGCGGAAAGGCTGTTATTGTCTTTGTTTTAAACTATAAACTAAGTTCCTCCCATAGTTCAGCCTACTTTCAGGAATGAACAAGGACAGCTTGGAGGTTAGAAGCAAGTTGGAGTTGGTTAGGTCAGATCTCTTTCACTGTCTCAATTACAATTTTGCAATGGCAGTTTCATGACCAAATTTACAATATACAGACCAAAATGCCTTCATGAGAACTCCAGAAAGCAGTCCTCTAAGCTTTAAGACTGTTGTTTATTGACACCCAAAGGTCATCATAAAATGTATCTTGCTACAGCTGTTGCCACTTCACTAAAGCCTGCTGAGGTCTTGCCCAGGAACTTTCTTCTTAGCCCTGCAAGAGTATCAGGTCTGCTTCTATAAACTCATGCCATCAGCTGGCCTCTCCTGAGTCACCCAAGCTACACACTCCTTCCTGCTTTTACTTACTTGAAAAGCGGGCCTCCCATCAAAACTCAGGGTCTTCTTATGTGTTACTACTCTATAAATCCAGAACCGACTTACCCTTTTCCAAGGGAGTCAAGCTTAAAAGTGTCCCAAGCCCACCAACCAATCTCAGACTATTACATTACATTCACCAAAGACATAAGCTCTCATTAAGCACGTCATGGAATGCTGAACACACCAAGGGCAGGTTCGACCATGTATCCTGTCTGCTGTTTTGAAATGTTTTGTGTGTTCCTTAGATATTATCGAATGCTGTAAGAAATAAAAGAAAAGGGTTTCCACAATCAAATAGGGTTGTGAAACTACTTGCTCTCTCGGAGAGTCACAGTGCTCATTAGCATATTAAAGGTTCTGGGTCTTCTTTCAAAATGGAAATCGATTTAACCATGTTTAAACCAGCATTTCCCAAATTTACTTGGTCATTTAACCTTCTTTGGTTAAAATAGCTCAAAAAACTAGTTCAGGGACAACTGGCTTAAAAGAAATTAAAGTATAGTATTATTTTAAAATACTCATCTGACAAAGGGCTAATATCCAGAATCTACAATGAACTCAAACAAATTTACAAGAAAAAAACAAACAACCCCATCAAAAAGTGGGCGAAGGACATGAACAGACACTTCTCAAAAGAAGACATTTATGCAGCCAAAAAACACATGAAAAAATGCTCATCATCACTGGCCATCAGAGAAATGCAAATCAAAACCACAATGAGATACCATCTCACACCAGTGAGAATGGCAATCATTAAAAAGTCAGGAAACAACAGGTGCTGGAGAGGATGTGGAGAAATAGGAACATTTTTACACTGTTGGTGGGACTGTAAACTAGTTCAACCATTGTGGAAGTGAGTGTGGCGATTCCTCAGGGATCTAGAACTAGAAATACCATTTGACCCAGCCATCCCATTACTGGGTATATACCCAAAGGAATATAAATCATGCTGCTATAAAGACACATGCACACGTATGTTTATTGCGGCACTATTCACAATAGCAAAGACTTGGAACCAACCCAAATGTCCAACAATGATAGACTGGATTAAGAAAATGTGGCACATATACACCATGGAATACTATGCAGCCATAAAAAATGATGAGTTCATGTCCTTTGTAGGGACATGGATGAAATTGGAAATCATCATTCTCAGTAAACTATCGCAAGAACAAAAAACCAAACACCGCATATTCTCACTCATAGGTGGGAATTGAACAATGAGAACACATGGACACAGGAAGGGGAACATCACACTCTGGGGACTGTTGTGGGGTGGGGGAAGGGGGGAGGGATAGCATTAGGAGATATACCTAATGCTAAATGACAAGTTAATGGGTGCAGCACCCCAGCATGGCACATGTATACATATGTAACTAACCTGCACATTGCGCACATATACCCTAAAACTTAAAGTATAATAATAATAAAATAAAATAAAATAAAATCTCAAATTAAATAAAGTCTTGGCATAAAAGTAGTTGTTTCAGAGACAAATGGCAGAATAGAAAGTCCCAGCCCTTATTCCCCAGGGAAAATACAATTTAACAATATGCAGACCAAAATGCTTTTATGAGAACTCCGGAAACCAATGAAGACATGCAGCAGCCCCAAGGGAGTGAAAGGCTATGGATAATAAGAGCCTGTTTCACTTTATTCCTAATTTCCCCTCCCCCAAGCCAACAAAGCTCAGCTTGTCTCACAGCTTCTGGGGAGTGGGTAAGAAGAGTAGAACGTGTATCCAATGTTCTAATATTTTCAGAGAGCTTCCTGAAGGACAGGTTTCAGTCTTGACTAACTTGGAGCACTAACAGAACTGACATAGTTTGCATGCCTGGGAGCCACTGAAGCAAGGAAAAGATGAGGCAGCTTGCTGCAGCACCAAAGAGCCTACATGACCACATAGAGAAGCTGAGTCATCTCAATACAATCAGAAGAAGGCACCAAACTCATGGCTTCTCCCTAGGGATGTAGTGAGAAGAATGAGCATATGTTTGGCATTCCAACTTTGCAGAGAGCTACCTAAAAGATTAGTGTCTATCTCACCTGATTCTATGTGCATACAGGGAGCTGTCATACTTTGGATGCTTGGGGACCTGAGAACAAAGGAGAAGAGAGTGGCTCATTGCTGCACCAGAGAACCTGCAGTACTGGAGACAGACACTAGAAAAAGCAAGAGATTACAAGCTCCTGAAAAACAAACTAGCAAACCTCTCTAATTGGGAAACTATGTGTACAAGCCCAGAAAAGTTGCATCCCCCCAAAAAAGGTTTCAAAGGCCCCCAGAATCTATAGCCAGGATGATTAGTGAGTTCTTCCCTCAATGAAGCCAGTCCATAAAGACTGGGAAGTGTCACTGTTTTTTCAAATGCATAAAAGTCAGCTCCCATGTCCCCCCAACCCCAAAAATCACAAGGCATACAAAGAAACAGGGAAACATAGCCAAATCAAGAAAAAAGATAAATTTTCAGGAACCAACCCAAAGGAAATAGAGATCTATTGATTACTTGACAAATAATACAAAATAACTGTCTTAAAGAGGCCCAATTATTTATAAGACAGCACAGATAAATACCTAAACAAAATCAGAAGAACAATTCATAAACAAAATGAAAATATCAACAAAGAAGTAGAAACTATACAAAACAACCAAGCAAAAATTATAGAGCTGAAAAGTACAATAACCGAATTGAAAAATATACTAGAGACATAGAACAACAGACTTGATCAAGTAGGAAGAAAGAATTAGCAAACGTGAGAATAGACCATAAAAAATTATTGAGTCACATAAGAAGAAAGAATAAAGAAAAATGAAGAACTCCTAAGAAACTTATGTGACATCATCAAGCAGAACACCACCTGCATTATGGGAATTCAAGGAGAAGAGAAAGAGAGAAAAGAACAGAGAGCTTATTCAAAGAAATAACTGCTGAAAATCTCCAAAATCTAAGGTAGGAAATGGACATCCAAATGCAAGAAACATAAAGAAACAGGATCATGACTAACATAAACCCAAAGAGGTCCCCACCAGGATGCATTATAATCACATTGTCAAAAGTCAAAGATAAAGAGAGATTCTTGAAAGCAGCAAGAGAAAAGTGACTCATGATGTTCAATGAAAATTCTTTTAAGATTAGCAATGGATTTCTCAGCAGACACCTCACAGGAAAGCAGGGAGTGAGATAATATATTCAAGGAGCTGAAAGAAAAAAAACGCAGGCAATATACTATATCCAGCAAAACTGTCAATTGGAAATGCAGAATAAAGATTTTTCCAGATAAATAAAATGTGAGGAGGTTTATTATCCTAGATCTGCCTTACAAGAAATGCCACAGGAAGTCCTACTAGTTTAAATATAAGATTTCTACAGTAGTCCCCCCTTATCTGTGGGGAATACTTTTCAAGACTCCCAGGGGACATGTGAAACCATAGATAGTAACAAATCTGATTGCTGTCGATTGAACACATTTCTGTTCATGTCCTCTACCTACAAATTTAATGCCTTACACATCTCAATTAAGTACTTCTCATGCACTGTGGCCATGATTTTGGCAATTTAAGGTGCTACAGCAAAACTAGCACAGATTTGATTTTCCTTCTTCACAATTTCATGAATAGAAGTTTTGTTCTTACTATAGATCTTAGCAATCTCAGTGTACAATATTTTTCTTATTAAGTTGAGAACTTTCACTTTTTCACTTAAAGAAAGCATTTTACAGCTTTTTTGGCAAATCTGAATTGCCAGCATAACTACTCTTGTGCTTCAGGTGATTATTAAGTAAAATAAGAATTACTTGAACATAAGCACTGCAATACAACAGTCATTATCACAACTGAGACAGCTTCTAAGTGACCAAGCAGCAGGGAGCATATACAGTGTAGATATGCTGAAAAAAGGAATGATTCATACCCCAGGCAGGACTGAACAAGACAACACAATATTTCATCATGCTACTCAAAACAGAGTGAAATTTAAAACTTATGAATTGTTTGTTTCTAAAATATTCCATTTAATATTTTGGGGCTGTGGTTGACTGCAGGTAACTAAAACTGTAGAGAGTGAAACTGTGGGTAATGGGGGACTAGTGTAGAGAGCAACATGAAGGTACATTAAAATATAAAGCTTCTTGGTAAAGATAAATATATTTTAAAAATACAGAATGCTGTAATACTTTATTAGTGGTTGTATTAGTTCATTCTTGCACTGCTCTAAAGAAATAGCCTAAGACTGGCTAATTTATAAAGAAAACATGTTTAGTTGGCTCACAGTTCCACAGGCTCTACAGGAAGCATGGTTAGGGAGACTGCAGGAAACTACATCATGGCAGAAGGCTAAGGGGAAGCAGGCAAATCTTACATGATGAGAACAAGAGGAAGAGAGAGATGGGGGAGGTGCCACACACTTTTAAATAACCATATCTTATGAGCACTCACTCACTACTATGAGAGCAACACTGAGGGGAAACCAACACCCAGATCCAATCACCTCCCACAATGTCCCACCTCCCACATTGGGGATTACAATTTGACATGAGATTTGGGTGGGAACACAGACCAAACCTATATCTTTCTGCCCCTGACTCCTCCAAAATCTCATGTCCTACTCACATGTGAAAATATAATCATGTCTTCCCAACAGTTCCCCAATGAGTTAACTCATTCCAGCATTAACTCAAAAGTCCAAAGTCTCATCCGAGACAAAACTAGTCCCTTCCTGTAAAATCAAAAACAAGTTAGTTATTTCCAAGATACAATTAGGGTATAGACAGTTGGTAAATACTCCCTTTCCAAAAGGAAGAAATTGGAAAAAAGAAAGTCATTACAGACCCCATGCAAGTCCAATTCAAAGCAGGGCAGTCATTAAATCTTAAACCTCCAAAATAATCTCCTTTGACTCCATGTCTCACATCTAGGGCACACTGATGCAAAGGGTGGGCTCCCAAGGCCTTGGAAAGCCCCTGTGGCTCTGCAGGGTACACCCCCCATGGCTGCTTTCATGGGCTGCTGTTGAGTGCCTGCAGCTTTTCCAGGCACAGGGTGTAAGCTGTTGAGAATCTACCATTCTGGGGCCTGGAGGATAGTGGCCCTCTTCTCACAGATTCACCAGGCAGTGTGCCCCCATGGGGACTCTGTGTGGGAACTCCCACCCCACATTTCCCCTCTGCACTTCTGTAGCAGAGATTCAAAATGAGGGCTCCACTCCTACAGGAGGCTTCTACCTGAACATCCAGGCTTTTCCATGCATCTTCTGAAATATAGGCAGAGGCTCCCAAGCCTCAACTCTTGGACTCTGCACAACCACAGGCTTAAAACCACGTGAAAGCCACCAAGGCTTATATCATTTACCTTCTGAAGCAGCAGCCCAAGTACTTGGGCCCCCTTGAGCCGCAGCTGGAGCTGGAGCAGCCAAGATGCAAAGAGCAATGAACCAAGGCTGCTCAGAGCAGCAGGGCAGTGCCCTGGCTCACAAAGTCATTCTCCCCCGCGTAGGCCCCTGGGCCTGTGATGGCAGGGGCTGCCATGAAGTTCTCTGAAATGCCTTCAGGGCCTTTTTCCCATTGTCTTGGCTATTAGTACTTCCCTTCCTTTTAGTTATGCGAATTTCTACAGCCTGCTTCAATTCCACCTCTGAAAATGAGGTTTTTTTCTACCGCATGGCCAGGCTACAAATTTTCCAAACTTTTACTCTCTGCTTCCCTTTTAAATATAATTTCCAGTTTCAGGTCATTTCTTTGTTCATGCATATGAGAATAGGCTTTTAGAAGCAGCCAGGCTACTGTTCGAACACTTTGCTGCTTAGAAATTTCTTCTGCCAAATACCCTAAATCATCTCTCTCAAGCTCATAGTTCTGCACATCTGTAGAGCAGGGGCACAATGCTGCCAGGTTCTTTGCTAATGCATAACAAAAGAGACCTTTGCTCCAGTTCCCAATAAGTTCCTCATCTCCATCTGAGGCTTCATAAGCCTGGCCATCTCTGTTCATATCACTATCAGCATTTTGTTTGAAACCACTCAACAAGGTTCTAGGAAGTTCCAAACTTTCCCTCATCTTCCTAGCTTCTTCTGAGCCCTCCAAACTGTTATGACTTCTGCCTGTTACCCAATTCCAAAGCTGCTTTCACATTTTCAGGTATCTTTATATCAATGCCCCTATCCTAGGTACCAATTTTCTGTATTAGCTTGTTCTCACACTGCTATAAAGAAATACCTGAGACTGGGTAATTTATAAAGAAAAAATATTTAATTGGCTCATGGTACCACAAGCTCTACAGGAAGCATGGCTGGGGAGACTTCAGGAAACTTACAATCATAGCAAAAGGGGAAGTAGGCACATCTTACATGGCCGGAGCAGGAGAAAAGAGAAAGGGGGAGGTGCTGCACACTTTTAAACAGCCAAATCTCATGAGCACTCACTCACTGTCACAACAGCAGCACTGAGGGGGAAATCCAGCCCCATGATCCAATCACCTCTCAATAGGCCCCACCTCTCACATGGAGACTACAACTTGACATGAGATTTGGGTGGGGACACAGACCCAAACCATATCAGTGATGCATAAAGCACTTTTAATTCTGGTATAGAAGTTAAAAAACAATAACATTTTTTAAATTATGTTATAAAATTATATTAATGGGTACACAATACATAAAGATGTAATTTATGACATTAATTACATAAAGTGAGGGTAGAGAGATGTGAAAAAGTAGTTTTTGTACACAATTGGAGTTGTTACCAGCTTAAAATAAGAATGTTATAACTATAAGATGTTTTATGTAAAGCCCATGGTAACCACAGAGAAAATGCCTATAGAAAATACACAAAATAAAATGAAAAAGAAATCAAAGCATGACAATCAAAAAATCAACAAAACGCAAAGTGTAGTATCAAGAGAGGAAAAGAGGAACAGAATAGCTACAAGACAGATAGAAACAATAGTAATAGTAAGTTTTACTTTCTCAATAGTTTCTTCAAATGTAAATTATTAAACTCCACAATCAAAAGACAGAATAACTGAATGAATTAAAGAAAAACAACAAGATCCATCTATATGCGGTCTACAAGAGACTTACCTTAAATGTAGACATAGGCTGAAAGTGAAAAGTCGAAAAATGATAGTCCATGCAAATAGTAACCACAAGAGAGCAAGGGTAATCATACTTATATCAGACAAAATAGAACTTAAGTCAAAAACTGTCACAAGAGACAATGAAGAACACTATATTATTATTTTATTATATAAGAATTAAAGTATTTCAACAGGAAAATAAAACAATTATAAATATACAGACAACAAATATTACAACATCCAAATATATGAAGCAAAAATTGATGAAAGTTTAAGGAAGAAATAGACAGCAACACAATAATAGTAGGAAATTTCAATACCCCACCACTTTTGACAATGACTCAAATAATCAGGTGGATAATCAATAAGGAAACACAAGACTTAAATAAAACTACAGATCAATTGGACCTAACAGACATATATAGAACAGTCCATCCAGCAGCAGAAGAATATACATTCTTGTGAAGCACACATGGAATATTTTCCAGGTTAGATTATATGTCAGACCACAAAGCAAGTCTTAACAAATTAAAGAAGATTGATATCAAATTAAGTATCTTTTCTGACTACAACAAAATAAAACTAGAAATAAAAAGTAGTAGGAAAACTGGAAAATTTACAAATATGTGGAAATTAAGCAATATACTTTAAAAACCAAAGGGTCAAAAGAAATTACAAGAAACTATCTTGAGGCCAGTGACAACAAAAACACAACGTACAAAAACAAGATACAGAAAAAATGGCACTAAAAGGGAAGTTTATAACATGTCTACTTTAAACTAGAAAAAAAATCTCAAATCAAAAATTTAACTTTACATCTCTAGAAACTAGGAAAAAAAGAACAAACTAAACCCAAAGTTAGCAAAAGAAAGAAAATGATAAAAATTAGAGCAGAAATAAAGGAGCAAACAGAAAAACAGTAGGAAAGAACAAGAAAACTAAGAGTTGGACTTTTATAAGACCAAAAAATTGATAAGTCTTTAGCTAGATTAGCTAAGAAAAGCAGAGAGAGACTCAAATAACTAAAATCGGAAATGAAGAAGGAAACATTACAACTGATACACAGCAATAAAAAAGATTATAAAGGCTTACTATCAATAATTATACACCAACAAATTGGATAACCTAGAAGAAATGAATAAATTTCTAGAATATACAATCTACCAGGACTGATTTATGAATAAATAAAAAATCTGAACAGAGCTATAACTAATAAGGAAATTTAATCAATAATCGAAAACCTCCAAACATAAAGCCCCGAACTAGATGGCTTCACTGGAAAATTCTATGAAATATTTAAAGAATCAATGTCAATTTTTTTCAAACTCTTCTTGAAAATAAGGAGAAGGGAAGATTTCCAAACTCATTTTATGAGACCAGCATTACCCTGATGCCAAAGTCAGACAAAGATACCACAAGAAAGAAAATTATAGAGCAATATTTCTGATGGATATTAATGCAGAAATTTCAGCAAAATACTAGCAAACTCATCACCTCAATTGATGAATGAAAAGCATTTAACAAAATTAAAAATTATTTCATGATAAAAAATAACCATCAAACTAGGAATAGAAGAAAATTACATCAACATAATAAAGATCATATATGAAAAGCCCACAGCTAACATCATATGCAATGGTGAAAAACATAGCTTTTCCTCTAAGATTAGGAACAAGGCAAGGATGCCCACTTTCACCACTTCTATTTAGCACAGAGCTAAATAGAAGCTCTGGAAGTTCTAGCCAGAGCAATTAGACAGAAAAAAGAAATAAAAGACATAGAAATTGGAAAGAAAGAAGTAAATTATCTCTGTTCATAGATGACACGATCTTATATGCAGAAAATCCTAAAGATTCCACACAAAAATACTGTTAGAATTAAAAATAAAAAAATTCAGCAAAGTTGCAGGATACAAAATCAACACTCAATAATCAATTGTGTTTCTATACACTAAAAACGAGCAATTAAAAAAATAAATTTAAAAAGAAATTAGGAAATAAGCACTTCAAAAACGAAATTAGTAAACAGTAGGGACATTCCTCAAAAAATTACAAATAAAACTATCACACGACTAGCAATGCCACCTCTAGGGCACACATCCAAAATTTGATGCAATCAGGTGCACCAAAATCTCACAAATCACCACTAAAGGATGTACTCATGTAACCAAATACCACCTGTACCCCAACAACTTATGAAAAAAACTAAATAAATAAATTAAAATTTTTAAAAATCGATGCAATCCCATTTACAGCAGCATCAAAAAGAAATAAAGTTAACAAGGAGACAAAAAGGATGTGAGGGTGATCTCACTGCAACATCTATCACCCCATTGATTGCCAGGGTTGATCTGGCTGATCCAGCTGGATAGGCGGGTGTCTCTTTTCTCCCTCACTGCTCCATGTGCATCTCTCCTGAAGCTGCGCACTGGTCGAAGGGGATGACCATCACCCATAGAGAAGTACTGGTCTTCAGTCAAGGGTATACAAGAAGCTGCATTCTCCTGTTAGAACCTCCAAACAAGCTCTTAAGGTCCATTTGTAGGAGAATGTAGGGTAGTCAAGCTTCCAAGACTCCAGACACTTCCAAATGAGGTGCTGCATGTAGCAGTCTGCCTTTCTTTTGAAAAAACAAAAAAACACAAGAAGACAAAAGACTTGTACAATGAAAACTATAAAACAATGTTAAATAAATAAAAGAAGACATAAATAAATGGAAAGACATCCTATGTTCATGAATTGGAAGACTTCATTTTGTGAAAATATATGTACTGCCCAAAGTAATCTACAGATTCAATCCAACCCCTATTGAAAGCTTAACCACATATTTTGCAGAAATAAAAGGGATATCCCAAAATTTCTATGGAATTTCAAAGGACCCCAAATAGCCAAAATAATCTTGAGAAAGAAGAACAAAGCTGAAGGCTTCACACTTCCTGACTTCAAAGCATATTACAAAGCTACAGTAATCAAATATTTACATAATATTTTAATTGTATATTATCATAACAACATAATCAAATATTTACATAAAGCCAAACATATAGACCAATGGAACAGAAAAGAAAGCCCAAAAACAAATCCATAGGTCAAATCATAACAAGGGTGCCAAGACAACACAACGGAGAAAGCATATTGTCTTCAACAAATAGTAGTTAAAAAATACTTAGTTAGCCAGGCTAACTAAGAAAAAAAAAATGAAATGAACATAAGTCACTAATAACAGAAATGAAAGAAAGACATTACTAAAAATCCTATGAACATTAAAATAATAATAAAGGAGTACTATTAATGACTCTATGTCCACAAATTTGATAACCTAATTGAAGTGGATCAATTCATTGAAAGACACAATCTGTCAAAACTCACACAAGAAGAAATAGACCATTGGAATAGGCCTTTATCTATTAAAGAAATTAAATCAATAATTTATAACCTTCCAAAACAGAAAGAACCAGGCCTAGATGGGTTCACTGGTGAATTCTAGCAAGCATTTAGGAAGAAATACCAATTCTTTACAATCTCTTTCAGAAGACAGAAGCAGAGGGAATACTTCCTAGTTCGTTTTATGAGGTCGGCATTACCTTAATGCAAAAACCAAAGATATAAGAAAATAAAACTACAGACCAATATCTGTTATGAACATAGATGCAAAATTCCTCAATAAAATATTAAGAAATCGAACCTAACAATGTATAAAAAGAATTATACACCACGACCAAGTGAGATTTATTGTAAGTATGCAAACCTTCTTTGGCAGTAGAAAACCAATTAATGCAATACATCATATCAACAGGCTAAAGAAGAAAAAACACACAATAGATGTAGAAAAAGCATTTGACAAAACCCAACACCCATTCATGATTTTTTAAAATCTCTCAGTGAATTAGGAATAGAACTTCCTCAAAAACGCTACAGCTAACATACTTAATGGCGAGAAACTGTCAGTTTTCTCACTAAGATCAGGAACAAGCCAAGGAAGTCCCCTCTCATCATTCTGTTTCAACATTGTACTGAAAGTCCTAACTAGTGTAATAAGAAAAGGAAATAACTAACTACAAATAGTAGTTAAAAACCTCAATTTCTATATTAAAAAGAATGAAGATGAACTCTTATCTTACACCAGGAAATAAAAGCTACACTGATTAAGAGTAAATAAATAAAACTGTCTTGCTGAAATAAATAAAAGAAGACATAAATTAATAGAAAGACATCATATGTTCATGAATTGGAAGACTTAATTTTGTTAAAATGTCCATACTACCCAAAGTAACCTACAGATTCAACGCAATCCCTATCAAAAGTTCAATCATAATTTTTGCAGGAAAAAAAGGAATATCCTAAAATTAATATGAACTCTCAAAGGACCCCAAATATCCAAAATAATCTTGAGAAAGAAGAAAAGCTGGAGGCCTCACACTTCCTGTCTTCAAAGCATGTTACAAAGCTACAGTAGTCAAACCAGTTCACAGGTAACATAACTGTCTATGAAGAAAATCCAAAAAAACTCACACACACAAAAAAAACCCTGGAACCAAAAGGCAATTTTAACAAGGTGGCAGGATACAAGGTTAATACAAAAAAGTCAATCACTTTCCTTCATGTCAGCAATGAACAAGTAAAATTAAAAATTAAAAATTAAAAAATAATGCCATTTACATAAACACCTCTTAAAAATAAAATACTTAGATATAAATCTAATAAAATATGTATATGATCTATATGAGGAAAACTTCCAAACTCTAATCAAACAAATCAAAAGAGCTAAAGAAGTGAAGAGATATTTTTGTTTTGGAGGGTAGGAAGACCCAATAGTGTCATGATGTCAGTTCTTCTCAAGTTGATCTATAGATTTAATGAAATCACAGTCAAAATTCCAGCAAGTTATTTTGTAGTTATTAACAAACTTATTCTAAAGTTTACATATAGAGGCAAAAGGCACAGAATAACCAACACAATATTAAAGGAAGACTGATACTACCTGACCTCATGACATTATAAAGATTCTGTAATCAAGACAGTGTGGTACTGGTGACAGAATAGATAAATATATCAATTTAACAGAATGGAAAGCCTAGAAATAAGCCCACATAAATATAAGTAACTAATCTTTGACAAAGGAGAAAAGACAGTACAGTGGAGCAAAGATAGTCTTTTCAATAAATGGTGCTGGAAAAATTGAACATCCAAATGCAAAAAATAAAATAAAATGGATCTACAGACACACCTTACACCCGTCACAAAAATTAACTCAAGATGCCTCATAGACCTAGATTTAAAATGCAAAACTATAAAACTCCTACAAGATTATATAGGAGAAAATCTAGATAACCTTGGGTTTGGTGATGACTTTTTAGATACATCAAAGGCATGATCCATGAAAGGAAGAATTTATAAGCTGGACTTTATTAAAGTTAAAAAATTTTGATATGAAGGACACTGTCAAGAGAATGAAAAAACAAGCCAAAAGACTGGGAGAAATATTTACAAAAGACGTAGTTAATAAAGGACTGTCGTTCAAAACATAACAAAGATACTCAACAGTAAGAACACAAACAACCCAATTTAAAAATATTGCAAAGACTCTAATAGACACTTCACCAAAGAAGATGCACAGATGGCAAATAAGCATATGGAACGATCCACATCATAAGTCATCAGGGAAATAGAAATTAAAACAACAATGAGATATCCCAATTTAAAAAATAGTTGTTTCCCTGGTAATAGGGGAAGAGATGGTAAAGAGGTGGGGCCTTGAGAAGTTTAGATTCACAACTTATTCTTCCTTGAGTATTTTAATACTTAGTGGCTTTTAGGTAGAAAAATCCAGTTATTTATTTGAACTGAAAATATTTATCATAATCTTATAGCATGTACCAGAAAATAATAAGTTTATTTATTTTTACATCATTCTTTTTGTCCTTTAAAAAAAAACAGGAAAATAAAATCCAGGAAAAAAAATATACCACAACTTGATATTCCCTTAAATGATTAAGTAGGAGAAAACACTGGGGTAGGGGGTGGCACCTAATAAGTTTTTTTCACAGTTACATCGTATAGCTGCAAAATCAAACATCAGTGAGCACGTGGAAGATTTGATTCCACCTGGCTATTATACAAGACTACTGCATGTTTTCCTTTCACTACTGGCACATTTATTAGGCCTGATCTCCCACACATTCTTATCACCTTTATCCTGCTTATAATCTACTTTGTGCTGCTCCACCTACTCCTCTCCAGCTGTTGTCCACCCTTCTCTGTCCTGCTCTGGGCCCCAGCAGGCTGGACTTTGTGGAATGCATTTCCCAGGTTCGTTTGCCCTCTGGCTTCTGATTGGATTTGACAAATGGAGTTACCAGCAAGCAATTGAAGGGCAGAGGGAAGAAATTATGTGTTTATTCCCTGGCTCCGTCCCCACTGGACAATAGTTAGACATGGTCTCTGTTTTTCTACCCAAGGTCACATTGCCTTTTGGGAAGGTCCTCTCCAGCAGCTATAGCTCTTGCCAACTTCACATCACCACTAACCCTTTGCCTGTCAGGAAAGGCAATGTCTTCCCACTGATTTTGATCCTACAGTGCCTTGCTACTCTTTGTTAGTGCCCTTCACCCTATCTACATCTTTGCAAACACCTCTTCGTTAAATTCTCCTAAATTATAATTGCATGCACCATCTGTTCCCTGCAGGACTCTGACCAATCCACCACTGTTAAGATAAACTGAGCACAAAGCCACTTCAACAAAGTATTTGAGTAGCAAACAACAACTTTTTTCATATGTTCATGGAGCAAGCTCCAAGTTAGAATGAATGTCTGTCTCCATATTGCATACTAGGCTTCCTAATTAATCTATCGCATCATTTCCAATTTGTGTTATGAAAGCTTGTGCTAAAGAGAAACTTTAAAGAGATCTGTGTTGTGAGATCCTGCCACAGACGGCAGAGTCTGCATAAAAGAAGAGCTATTCCAACATAAAAACAGAATAGGGGTGGCAGAGAGGCCCCACTGGAGGGAGCCAGCCTTCAGCAGGTGGTGTCAGGGAGGGTCAGAACCAATTGCGAGAGGTTAATTTGGGTTGTTCTGAATGGCCGACCCCAAGAAGATAGTTCAGGATAGGTGATGCCCACAAGTAATTGGGCAGAGGAGGATTCTCATGGTGATTAATTAAAGTCGTGGCCCCTGACTCCTGTAAACTCACAAGGAAAATTAAATTCCCCACTAGATTCCTCCCCTGCCTGGGGACAGAAAAGCCCATTGTTCAGCCCCT
Source organism: Pan troglodytes (assembly GCF_028858775.2). Taxonomy (NCBI): domain Eukaryota; kingdom Metazoa; phylum Chordata; class Mammalia; order Primates; family Hominidae; genus Pan; species Pan troglodytes. The sequence continues at coordinate 40,700,582 of NC_086015.1, forward strand.
CAGGATGCAGGCAGGCAAAATAATTATTACAAAAAAATATTCAATTACCTGGGTTCCAAGGGCTGCCTCAACTTTCTCTCCAACTTCAGAGCCTCCGCTAGCCTGCAATAGAGGCAGGGGGAAGAGGGGTGACCTGCACCAAGCCTCCTGCCTCATGCTGTGCACTTTACACACCTTCTTTCGTGAAAGATGACTCTCTATATTACCCCGAAGGATAGTTATACACAGAGGGAGCCACTGACCTTCCTGATGAAACAGGCATCAAGAGGCAAAGCCATCCTGGTTAATATTCCAGGATCATAGAAGGTTATCCTGACTTACTTAATTTATTTAACAAAATACAGCAAGGAGGTTTGGGGGACGGAAGCAGGGAAAGGATAAATAGGTGAATAGGTGAAGCACAGGGGATATTAAGGGCAGTGAAACTATTCTCTATGAAACTGTAATGGGAGATACATGTCTTTATGCATTTGTCAAAACCCATAGAACTATACAACTCAAAGAGTCAACCTTAATCTAATCTATGGGTTATAGTCAATAGTAATGTATTAATAATGGTTTAATTGTAACATATGTACCACACTAATGCAAGGTGTTTCTAGTAGGGAAATTGTGTTCTTTGGGTGGAGGGGAATGGAAGGATGAGTATATGGAACTCTCTATACTATCTGCTCAATTGTCCTGTAAATCTAAAACTGTACTTAAAAACAGCCTATTGGTTATAAAATATGATGATGGTGATGATAATGCCACCCACTGAGCACCTACCCATCTTTATTGCCTTGGAGTGCATCTTGCCCTTCTCCCATCGGAGGTATAGGAGGCATTGTAGCTAGGTCTATTTGGCTGATCTGGACATGCCAAGCATGGGGATGGCCCAATGCTAAAGTGTCCAGCTACAGCTCAGTGTCACAATATACTAAGAACTCAATGAAAAAGGGGGCAGTAAACCTCCTGATGAAACACCCCTAAATTAAGGGCAAAGGCCATGGTAGCAAGAAGACTCCTCCCTGACAATACCACTAGCAGTCAGCAGAAATTGGGAAGGGCTGTAACATGCTCACAGTTATGTTTTTTTTTTTTTGTCTTTTAATGTGTATGTGTATCATCATGAGTGAATACTTCTGAGGTAAGAAGGAGGTAACTATATCCAGACTTCCATGATGTAATGCTTATCACGGCATTCTAAAAATGCCTTAAGATACTAGGAACCTAAGATTTTCTACGCCATTCCAAGAACCCAAGGAATCAAGCTTCTGAAAAGGGTGTGGGATTACTGTGGGTTCTCAGGAGGGCAAAGCGTGAGACCTGGGAGCATAGTGTTTTAGGGAGGTGATCCCAGGAAGCAGAAGTGAGGGAGCGAGGGAGGCAGGAGAAGGAGGAAGGCCAACAGCAGCAGGGTAAAAGGGCCTGATAGCTGGCAACTGGTAGCTGATGACAATCTCCACGGAATATCAAAAATAATCAGACCAGCCACTTATAGTGGAACAAAATAAAAGGAAGGCACCCACAATCATGACTGAACACAAAGACAAGGACACCGAGGAGCCACAGAAATAATCAAATATCTCCTTCTTTCTAATATGAATGTGTTCTGCCTCTTTATCAACAACAACCCTAGCTCCACTTCATCAGTCCTGCCTCTTAGATAAAAATTATTAAAATATCCAGTCATCAAATTCCCCTAATACCCCATTCAGCACTCAATTCAGGGAATAAAAAAACTTACTGCCTACAATCCTCTTCAAAATCACCCAGCACAAGTCTACCTTAACTCTTTATTACAACTCCCCATGGTATGGTTCTCCCTCATTGCAGCAAACTGTAAACCCTTACCTTGTTTGACTTCAGATAGGTCCTGTGGCCTTTGGCTGATGGACGTTTATACTACTGTGTATTTGTGAGTATATTAGTGAGTTAATCACCAATGCGGGCAACTGGGGATCAATCCCATGTGGACCACGGAGAAACTGCCTAGAACACATCCCAGAATTGTGCTACCAGAAGATGCAGAGACTGAAGAATCCATCTGGGACTCCCATTCTCCTTTACTTGAAAGTTTCTCCTGGGGCATTAACTCCTCTACATTTTTGGATTGTGCCTGCCTGAGGCTGAGTGACCTTTCACAGCATCAGAGGACTCCCAGGGACAGGAACACAGAGAAACACCTTGAGTTGTGCTCCTAGTACACTCATTGTGGGTCTTATGAAGTGCATGGAACTGTCCACCAGACATGTCCCAATACTAGGTGGTCCAAGGGGGTATGGTGCCGTGCAAACTTCTGCCACAGGTGTCCTGGTACTCATGATAATCATGATTTTACTGATACAAAAAACAAGACTCAAAGAGATTAGAAGTGTTGAACTAGGCCACATAGCTGTTTGCTCAATATTAAAAAAAAACCAGCATTGCTGAGGTTAGGCATGGTGGCTTACACTTGTAATCCCAGCACATTGGGAGGCAGAGGCAGAAAGATCACTTCAGCCCAGGAGTTTGAGACCAGCCTGGGCAAGATGGCAAAACCCTGTCTCTACAAAAAACATAAAAATTAGCCAGGTGGCTACATGGTGGCATGCACCTGTAGTTCCAGCTACTCCAGAGGCTAAGTGGGGTGGATCACTTGAGCCTGAGATGTAAAGTCTCCAGCAAGCCATAATCATGCCACTTCACCCCAACCTGGGCAACAGAGTGAAACCCTCTCTTGAAAAAAAAATTGTTTGCTAAAATTTTTCTGTCAGAGACACATTTTTGCTCTTTTTGTTAGATGCATTTCTATGACATTGTAAATAAGAGGGAATGTGTTAAGTCCCACTTCTCACCCTGTCAAGTAGTAGAATGGGGTTTGTGAGTTACCTGCTACTGCAAGCCATCTTAAGGAATATGCAGAATCACACGGAGCAATGGTTTGCAAACTCTTTTTTAGTCGTGGAACCCTTTTCTTCTTCAGGGGAAATCTTATGAGAAACACATAGCACAGATGAAAGTCCAGAGCTTCCCCTACTTGAGACATACCCCATGGCCTCAGTCAGCTTCTGAGGCCCCTCCAGGAATGCCCAGGACTCTAGAGCACAGAAGTAAATCAGGAGTAAATAACAGAATATTGGAGTTCTAGGCACCTACCCCAGGCTGACCTCTATCAGCCTGTTACACTGAGCTAGTCATGTCACCATTCAGGGTTTTGCTGCCTTATCTATGAGATGGTGCTCCTTTGGCCCTAGGATTCCAGTTTCTTTATTACATTGTAGAAATACTTCATATATCAACCTTTGATTGAAGGTTAGCCCCAACCCTGCTAACATGATTCACAGCTAATCCTACTCATCCTTCAAATACAAAATTCAACTGTTTCCATAGTCCCCATGCATCAGTAGCACCTGCTGTAACAACTACTCTCCTTTATTGTTTATTTGTTGAAACACATTTTCTTGTCCCCCTGCTACCAGCAGGGGTGCATGGTCCTTGATCCTGGGAGATTTGGGAGAAAGAATTCAGCCAAGAGACAATTAGTAATGCAAGCAAAAGGTTTATTAAAGACATAAGAGTACACTCCCAGAGAGGATTGGGCTGATGCAGCTGGAAAACAGCTTCAGGCTGGCCCAGCTGGAAAAATAACAGTAGCAGTGTCATCAAGAAAGTGTTTAAAGAGACAGTACGAGAAGAAGTCAGAGTGGGCTGCCTGAAAGAGAGACTGAGCCAGTAGCAGCTAGTGCCGCAGGACTCTCTTTATGAGAATCCTACATGATTATTCATGTAAGGGCATGAGAGGGTGTCGCTTGCAAGCACGTTTTAGGAAGTCCCCTTGGACATGCATGCTCTGTGGTTGTCCGTGCTAGTACACACATCGCATGTCTCACCAGCATTTAAAATCTCCACCAAGGGGTGTGTTTTTACTACTCTAATGAGCAAAAGGGTACTCTATGGTGAGTCACTGGAGGAGTGTGCATGCTTGACAGCAGGGAAAGTCCCTACCATGGTTATCTCCAGCAAGGTCCAAATAAGTACCCTTCGGGGTCAGAGGAGCCCAACCACAAGGCCAGAAGCAGCCAGTGTAGCCACTGTCTTTTTTTGCTGTCAGTGGGCAGCATCTCTAGGACTTATTTTCCCAGGGACTCCCTTGCCTGCTCATTTCTGGCTGTCTGCCTATTCTAACACCCCTATGACTCTTATCACATAGCTGAACATAAGGACAAGGCTAAGCAAAATCTTCTGCTCTTGCTTTCAATTTTCCTTGGGAAACAAAGGAAAATCATGGCAAAGCTACATGATTAATTGCTAAGTATACCGAGCAGAAACTAGAGAGCTTTAGGAGCCCAAAGACCCATGGACACTGGAAAATATAAGGGGAACATTTTTCAACAGTCTACTACATGGATTTAAGGGTAAAATGATATAATGTTTGGGGTTTGCTTAAAAACTCTCCAAAAACATAAAAAGCGGGAGGACTGATGTAACAAGATTGGCAAAATGTTGCTAGCTATTAAAGCTGGGTCTTAGGTACCTAGAAGTTTATAATGTTCTCTACTTTGGAATATATCTGAAATTTTTCATTATAAAAGGGTAGATTTTTACGTACACTGTGTATGATGCCCATCTTAAACATTTGGCACGTTATATTGTTTAATCTTTAAAAATGAAGAATCCAAGAGTCAGAGTGATTAAGTAATTTACTTAAAGAGTGATGAAGATAGGATTTCCCTTGAGCTCTCTGACTCTAAAAAAGGCCCCAAGAGATGGAATTTGAATTTTTCTTTGACTTCTAGGAAGGTAAAAATATTCCAGGAGGATAGCAACATGAACAAACCCCAGGATAAGACCCACAAGATGGGACCAACAGTATAAGGAGATGGTTTCACAGCTCATAAATATATATATTTTATTATCCAGTTAATACAAGCCAATTGTCTCATCACCTAATCAACCCTGAATAAACTAATAGAGGCAGATCAATGAGGCTGAAAATCAGGTATTGGAATAGAAGAACAATCAGTTTGAGTATCCAGGGAAATGAAAGTAGGACTTGAAAATACCCCATGAATTGCTCTGTCTCAGCTGTGTCCTAACTCCAATGTGAGAATGAAAGGGACAGGGTACCCTGAGGCTGGATGAGGCAGAGGCTCTGGATCCTCTTAACTTTCCTTTCTCCTTCCTTTTTCACTCCCAGCTCCTGGGCAAAAATAAAAATAAAAAATAACTTACTAAGCACTTGACAGCATGCTAGGTGCCAGGCTGGATGCCAGAGATTTGGAGGTACAATAGACCTGTCCAGCCCTCCAAGAGCTGCAAGGAGGAAGCAGACCCTACATTTCACTATGAAGCAAGAATGGAGCTTAGGTAAACAACTAGAGAGGGCTGCCCAAGGAAACGTAGGCATGTTTAAGATGTGTTTGGCTGGGAGGTGAAGGTGGGAGGTATTACTGAAAGGTGGTAGAAAAGAAGGTTATAAAGGAAGGTAAAGGATTGCCTTTAGACTTCAGTGCCAGGCAAAGCGTATTGCAAAGCCATTGAGGTTTTTTGAGCAATACAGAGAAGTATCTCATATGCACTGTGGTAGATTACATTTTGAGGGCCAATTTTTTACACCTCCCTATGTCCACACCCTTTCCCATGTGATTTTCCAGTTCCCTGTGTTGACATCAGTGGAGTGTATTTCACCACCCCTTGATTTTGGGATCAGCTCTCAAAGTTACCAATGGGATCTGAGTAGATATGTCATGAAGCTGAGGCTTGAAATATGCTTTTGTAGTGGAGTATTCCTGTGTACTTCTGCCATTGCCATAATAAGGACATGCCCTGGATAGACTGCTGGCCCAGGAAGCATGAGAGACACTGCCCAAGAGACCTACAGACTTGCAGTGAGAAGTAGAGCTTCCCCAGCTATTGCAGTCAAAGCAGATCCACTCAGCTGTGTTACATCAGTCAATCCTCAGCCAACTCACGATACATGGGCAAACCCAGCTGAGATCAACAGACATGTCCACTAACCTGCAGATGAATGTTCCTGTTGTATATTCCTGAGATTTTTGTGGTTGCTCATTACATGTAATAGCTGACTAACACACTACCATATTTCCCTCCAAAAAAATTTAAAAATACTTTGTCAAGGAAACTAGTCACTCTGTGATCAACCGTGGGCACTTGTGAGGTTAAGGCTAGGAAGTATTTCCCTCCTTTTTTTGTGGAAGGAAGGGCAGGAGAGTGCTGGAAACAACTGTGGAGAAGTCATGGTTCTGGGTAAGACAATGTGCTCATACGCCTCCTATGTATCTGACCTAGCCTAACTCTCCCAAACCTTCTAGAAAAAAACAAATTCTTAGAAGTTAGGAGTATTCTAGAAGGTTCTAGGAAATGTTCAACCAATCCTGGAGAGTTGACAAGCAAACTTCCCTAGGAAAGTAAATGTTGTAAGTCACCAAAACATTGACAACCTTCCACACAACTTTCAAACCTAAATATTTCTGAGGTTTTGCAGTTTGCATCCATAAAAAACACACTTTCATCATATCAATGGAAATTTGGTTTATAACAAATTGATCTTTTTCAGCATATGAAAACCCACATATCTGAAGTCATAATCAACATGCCCAACATGTCCTGGGTATGTCTAACTCATTTTAGTTCTCTGATTTTAAAATGTTGGCTGACCTCAACTATTTTAAAAGGTTAAAATGGTATAGTCCTCACAACTGTCAGCAACTCTGTTATTAGAAAAAAAAACTGTACAATTTGAACATTTCAGTCCCAAGACCTTATCTTCTTTTCACGACAGCTAGTTCCAGGCAAGCTTGGGCAAAGCAGCCCTATGCATTTATTACTACCCTGATCGAGAAATTGAGGCTTTTAGCTGGTGAGAGAAAGAGAGAGAGAGAGAGAATTAGTTGTCCCCAGGACTGACATTCAAACCCTAACAAACTTTCTCTTTCTCACAGACAGAGATGGGGCAGAAATGTACCTTGAGTGCTTTGCAACCCTCAAGTGTGGCCACAGCCTCACAGCTGTCTCCAGGCCCCCAGGCCCTGTCCTTCCAGACATCCCTTTACAGCAGATGCAGCTCAGCTCACATCCTGGTTAATCCCGGAAAACATGCTCTCCATGGCTGGCACTGCCCATAGGAAGAATCAGAAGATCTCAAAGCAGCAATTTAACGAAGCCCTTCTGACTTTCAGGACTTTTAATCTAGCTTTTTATAGCATCTATAACAAAATAGACCTTATCAAAGTGTAAAAAGCACTCTTATGCTTTTTTGTAAATGTGCATAAGCCCCTCCCACAACCCCACAGCTTCCCCCAGCGTCACTCAGCATCTGAGCCCTTTCCTATCAACAACCCCATCCTCTGACCCCCGACAGCCTCAGCTCATCCCTCTCCTGCTCCCTGTCAAAGCATCAGTCCATCCCTGGGCCTGGTCCACCCACACTCTCCCTCGCTGACCTCTGGGATGGAGGGAAGCTAAGCCAAGGAGATTGGGTGAGGATCAGGGACCAGGTCTGCACATTTAGAGCTTATCCATGAAGCTTGTCATTGCCATGAGCAAGAATATCTTGTTATGATGACATAACCCTTATCTCGTCAGACAGAAATATCCCATTTTGAGAGACTAAACGTAGCATGGCAGAAAATGAGAAAGATACCAAACACAGATTGTCAGGGAAAGCATTTATCAGAAGCCAATATAGTTCCAATCCCTCAGGTTTAGGGTCAGGGAGCAGGATGCAGGCCCAGGCATTGTTGCACCTAACTAAAGTCAGTCGCTCCCTGATCACAGCCAAGCTAGCTCCCCAGGCCAGACACACAGTGTCCCCTGGTGACAAAGATAGATTCTCTCCTCGCCTGGGGTAAAAGGAACATGATACTGCCCACAGCACCATATCCTGGTTCCTTGATGATGTGCCAAAATGCAGAGCCTGAAGACACCAGCAAAACCTAAACCAAAAGGGTATACCCTAAAAGTCAAAGCTTCACCCTGCTTTTAATTCTTTCTCTCACCTGCTCACTCTTGTTCAACTGCCAATATTTATCCAGTCCTGGTAATGAGTATAATAAGGAAAAACTCAGACATACCCAAGTTCAATTTGAAATAAAGCAATTTATTTATTTTCTTTGTTGGGTTGCATTAGACATCAAATCAGCCAGGACCACTGTTGGAATGTGCCAAGAGGTGTTCTTTCAGCCCAGCTGGGTACAGAAAATGACTATTTCCAGGTAAAAGTATTCATGAAGTCCCTGCCATGATAACTCTTAGTCTTACAGGGGAACTCCAGCAGACAAAGGGGACACAGAATGTTCTGAAAGTGAGCAGGAAAGAGAACCGTGGAGCGTCATAAGCAAAGCAGGCCATCAAGGTACCATAAACACTTGAAAGAGAGTACTTCCTTTGAGATATTAACCTGTGTTCTGCTCAGCACTGTTTTCCTCTCATTGGATTTCATGCAAGCAGCCTTTGTAATTCTTTACCTTAGGGCATTTTTGCAGAGCCAGGGACAGAAGCTACTTGAGGTCAGAAACCTGTTCTCCTGTTCTCTGTAACAACCCTCTGATGAGGAAATACTGGGTGTCCCATAAACAATGAAAAGAGGGCTCTTATGCTGGCAACGAGAGAGTGCAGGGCAGAACTCCTGATGGTAAAAATGTCTATGAGCCCCATGAGTTTATGGGGACAGTATTCCAAGTAGGTCCTAAGACCTCGAGGGGATACTAGGGTCAGGGGGCTGGACCAGTGACCCAAAGCACCAGGCCTCCTGGCCTCACCAAAGATTATGGTGTCTCAAGTGAAACGTAAACAGGCCTCAGCACTAGCCAGTGTGGACCCATGGCTCATGACTGGAGAGGTTTTCCCCTTTGCGTATCTCCATGAAGGACCCCCAGGACCTTGGCACAACCCCAGGGTGAAGAGATGCCCACAGTTATACCAGAGGTGAAACTTCCTGTCAGCCTAGCAGCATGGGGCTTCTATATTACAATATAAAAAGGCTGGGCACGGTGGCTCATGCCTGTAATACCAGCATTTTGAGAGGCCAAGGCGGGTGGATCACCAGAGGTCAGGAGTTCAAGACCAGCCTGACCAATATGGTGAAACCCTGTCTCTACTAAAAATACAAAAAATTAGCTGGGCGTGATGGCACATGCCTGTAATCCCAGCTACTCGGGAGGCTGAGGCAGGAGCATCGCTTGAACCCGGGAGGCAAAAGTTGCAGTGAGCCAAAATTGTGCCATTGTACTCCAGTCTGGGCAACAAGAGCGAAACTCCATCACAAAAAAACAAAAACCAAAACAATATTACAACATAAAAGAGGTGATCCTCCCCGCCCACCCTACATTAAAGACTCAGGTTTATACCACCCGAAACACTTGGGCAGGACCAGACTTTGCAAAACCTGCTACTAGAATTATAGGGACCAAGGAGGAAATATAAGATGGAGACTGAGGACAAAGACTCAGAAGTAAGGAATTAAAATCCAAGCATTTAAAACCCATAGCCACACACAGTCCCCATAGTGGACCAAGACAAACCTAGTATTTGACCTGCATTAGTGAAGAGTGACTGGATCCTTAGTGAGGGGCACCTGGAAACACAAATCAGAGCCTCTGATTAGCAGCTAAGCTGTTGTGTGTGGTCACTTTGCCCTTTGAGTTCTAAATAAAATTGGCTCAGGCATCTTTCTCACAAGGTATAGGAGGTTTGGTGAATTTCTGGGAATGCATAATCAGAATATTTTTCTTAAGAAGACCAGGAGAACTGGCAGGGTCTCTAAGATTTTTGTCTTTCTTTCCAGACAGGCCTTATGTGAGACTTAGATGTATAGTCAGTTTTGTTCTCAAAAGGCAATTACTCAATTGTCAAGACTCATCAAACTAAACACTTAAGATCAGTGTGTTTTATTATATGTTAATTAGCCCTCAACTTAAAAAAAAAGCCACACTTGTTATGGGAGTCCCTAAAATCTGGAAGCATAGACACATGTATGTCATCAAAGATATCTTCAATCTGATGTTATAATGTCTACAAGTCCCACACTTGATGATGCCCTAGATTGAGTTACATTATTGGAGACTGAATGTATATAATATTGTCAGTCTACAGCATGAGTTCAATCTATTTCAACAATAGGGATTACCTGGGCCAGACAGACCCAGGTGAACAGCCCCTAGCACAATGCCAGCATGACAATGTACATAGGTTTTGCACTATGGCTGGGGGGAAATTCTGGTGTTTTTAAAAACTGGATTGGAAGAGAAAGACCTAAGCTGTGTTACTCATCCACTCGGCTCCCTTGAGCAAGTTTATTTCCCCTTCCTGGGCATTAGATATCCAGATGTAAGAGGAGTAAGGTGAACAAGATGATAACTACATCTTAAACTTTATGACTCTATGTTGAATATCTCCAGAAAAACTCCGGGTGACTTTCATTATAAATCATATAAGTGAGACATCCTATAAATGAACACCCTTAAGAAGATGCTGTTATTCCAAGATTCCAAACAGAAAAACAAGCCTTAGCGTGGTTGAGGCCACATAGCAAATTGAAAACAAAGTGTCTTATGATCCCACACAATTGAAGAGAAATGTATACTGGGATTTTCATGTTGCTAAGGGTAAAATCACCAGATTTGCATTTTAAAGACCCTTTTGACTGTTTGCAGACTAGAGCAGAAAGGACTTATACCTCTGCCTTAGCATGAGAATTGACCAGCTAGCCTGCAAGTGTGGGGCTCTGGAGTGGACTAGCTTAGAAAGATCCAGTCTGCCTGTATCTAGGGAGGTACAAAGGTCTCCCCAGCAAACCACTGGCTATCAGGCTGGGGCCAGCATTGCTTTTACAGCCCAGGAAAAAAAAAAAAAAAATATATATATATATATATATATATATATACGTGTATATATATATATATACGTGTATATATATGTATGTAGATATATATGTGTGTGTAGATATATATATATGTATATATATGTATATATATATATATATGTATATATATAGAGAACATAGCCCAAGGACCAAACTGCAGCCCAGCAGTCACTTGCCTGTGCTTTATTAGGCTAAGCTTGGCTGACTCGGCCCAGATAAGGTCATCACATAGAGGGTATTTTTTAAAGATTAAAAAGCAACAAACCCACTGCAATGCAACACCAGTAAATTATATCTCATAGACGACCAACGCACCCAGGACTGCAGGCCCTGTGTGATTCCAATGTCAAGAGCACCACCTGCTGCCCAGGCTGTGCAAAGCCTGGTTTGTCCTTCCTTTCTCTTCAACATCAACAAAATGTGCTTCAATGGAGAGGGTCTCAAACTGAATGAGTATGCTATCAAAGTCCAAGATGTGTGATCTGTTGCATTATTTTTCACTTTTATAATAAATTTTTAAAGTTAATCCAAACATATGCCAGGTTGTCAGACTGATAAAGTAAAGGAAAATCATAAAACCAGATTCCAGACCTTTATTTTGCATTGTTAGGATATTGCTAGGAGGTCGTGGCAGGTGCTGTTATTTTAATTGTTGAAGGTTAATGAAACAGAACAGAAGTGGACTAACTCATTAAGGAAGCATTTATACTAACAAAAGCCAAAGGACTCAGCTGCAAGCTCCACAGTGATTACGGAAAAGTGATGTGAGACTTAAGTGATGCAGGGTTCACAAGGGTGTAAGCACACCTAACTCAAAAGAACCTGAGACAGAGCAGTTAGGAGCTAGGAGCTTGTTTGTAGCACGAAAAATAAGAAAAGCATCATCTACCCCATTAAGTTGACATAGATTATTGATGTAGTTTTATTTTAAGTTAATTTGCAATGTTATTTTGCTTTATGATTATTGATTACAAGGGTAAGAAATGTATACCTAGTATTGTTTGAAATATTTAAGTTTCATTGTATAAAATGATTTAATTACTTCTAACTGGTCTTCCCCTCTCTCTCTGTCTCTCGCTGTCTCTCTCTCTCACTCACACACACAGTATTATTTGTTAAATGAATTAGTAATATCAACACAGAGAGTTTGCCAGAATTTCTTTCCTCTAAAAAAGATCCATACGTGACTCAGTATTAGTCAGGTTTTGGCTGAGATAGTGCCATGCTGTGTAACAACCCCAATGTTTCAATGACTTACAGTAACGACGATTTGTTTTTCTCATTCACGGGTCTGCAGGTCACTTAGGGCCACTCTGCATCAGTCTACAGGCCAGGTTCATGTCTGCTCCATGTGTCTCTCATCTGTGAACCAGAAGTTCTCAGGACATGCAGACGGCAGAAGCACGAGAGGCCAAACAGGCAAATATATGTAAAGCCTCTGCTCATATATCATTGGCCAAAGCCAGTCACATGGCTAACATCAATGGAGGAGAGAAGCACATTCCCTCCCACGGAGGTTGCCTAGGATGAGGGAGAGGTGGAAAGGTAGAATTATGGGTAAATAATACATCTATTGCAGATCCACATTTTAGAAGCACTGCTTTCAAGGAAAGGAATAATTTACATTCCCACTACTTCCTTTAAAAAAATGTAGCACCTCCAATCCAAGTGGTAAATTAAGTCCATGTAATTTATTCTCTTCCCCCATCAAATCTCCATCAAAATCTCCATCAAATCTCCATCAGCCGGGCGCGGTGGCTCACGCCTGTAACCCCAGCACTTTGGGAGGCCGAGGCGGGAGGATCACAAGATCAGGAGATCGAGACCATCCTGGCTAACACCGTGAACCCCCGTCACTACTAAAAATACAAAAAAAATTAGCCCGGCGTGATGGCAGGCACCTGCAGTCCCAGCTACCCGGGAGGCTGAGGCAGGAGAATGGCGTGAACCCGGAAGGCAGAGCTTGCAGTGAGCCGAGATGGCACCAACGCACTCCAGCCTGGGCGACAGAGCGAGACTCTGTCTCAAAAAAAAAACAACGTTCTAAATCCTAACAGGTTTCTTAACAGGAAGCCAGAGAAGGGCTTTAAGCCTAAAACTTAAAAACTGAAATAGGGGTTAAACTGATAAAGGGAACCTGGAAGAAGTGCTGTCCTTTTCACCATCTGCTACATGGACGTCTAAGAAGGGCTCAACTGGACATGAAGTGATGGGATGCCAGGAACCTGGCTTTCACCTGAGCTTGGGACCAAAGAAGTTAGAGATGGAGGTGGATGGTGCTTGCAGTCAGTGGAGAACAATGCCTTGCAGGAGTGGCCCTGTGGCCTGTTGCCAAGGTCCCATGGAATGGAATTGAGGGTGACCTCAGCTCTCATTGGTGATCATCCTGCATACACTGTACATGGGGATAGTCAGCCCTAGGGTACATGGGCCCTGCTGGTAATGACTCCTGCCATTGGCCACTGGGCTGGGTGGTGAGAAGACCTTGATCTTGGCAGCCTTGGGCTGCTGACATGGACATGGAAGAGAAAATGCTCAAAGGTGGCACTCCTATGGTAAGATGCCTCCCTCCATGGAGAGGAAGCCCTCCACTGACCCTCAATGGACCTGCCCGAGTGTCCAGTATTATGCAAATGAGACCAGTCTTGTCTATGAAAATAAACAATGGGAATAATCACAGGATGTGAGAAATGACTCCACAGTTTAAAAGAAGCAGCCCATCTGGGCACGGTGGCTCACTCCTATAATCCCAGCACTTTGAGAGGCTGAGGCAGGAGAATCACTTGAGCCCAGGAGTTTGAGCCCAGCCTGGGCAGTGTGGTGTAACCCCATCTCTACAAAAAATACAAAACTTAGCCGGGCATGATGGTGTGTACCTGTAGTCCCAGCTACTGGGGAGACCAAGGCGGGAGGATTGATTGAGTCCAGGTGGTCAGGGCTAGAGTGAGCAGTGATTGTGCCACTGTACTCCAGCCTGAGTGACAAAGTGAGACCCTGTTTCAAAAAAAAAAAAAGAAGAAGAAGAAGCCCATACTAACTAAACTATTGCAACTCTGGCACATGGATTCACAGGCTAATGAAACAGAATATGGCCTAGATATAGACTTAATGCATAAGAAAATGTAGTATATAATAAATGAGGTATTCTTGAAAATTTTTTTAAAAATGAATAGATAAATAAGAATTGTGTCAGAACAAGTGATTAGCTCCTGGAGGAGAAAAATAGAGCTGGATTCCCTATTTAACTCCTTGCACCAAAAAAAATTCTGGATGGATGAAATATTTACTGTTTAAATATTTAATAAGTGTATACACAGGAGGGTATTTTAATATTTAATCTTGGTGTGAGGAAGACCTCTCTAAACAATCTACCAACATCAGAACCCAAAACAGAAGGCCAGGGAGTGAGACTATCAGAAGATCATGTTTCCGTGAAAGGAAAGCTTACCGGGCTGTGCTCCAGAGTGATGGGCAGAAAGTAGGGAAGTAGCACTTAGGGATGGCACTAGACACTCTAACCATTTCCTACACACCCAAGACCCTCCTCTTCTTTGAAATCTACCCACACTCACTCTCCTCTAAAAAGGCCAGCCCATGTACCATGTGACCTGCCGCCACTAGCTGACACAGCTAATTGGACTGGAGGTGGACACCTGACCCAGGCTGAGCCAGTTTCTTCCCCAGGAATTTGGATATGGAACCCTGAGAATTTCTTTCCTCTAAAAAAGATCCATACATGACTCAGTATCAATCAGATTAGCTCTAAGGAGACAAGCTGTAAGGTAATGGAGGCTTGGGGGCCAGAGCGGGCTCCATGACACCCATAAATGTGAGTGAGCAAGACCTAGGAAGCCGGTGTGAAGTGCACTGGAGTGCAGCAGAGAAAAGAGAGAACACCCTGTTCCAAGGCCTTGCCGAGAGCTCACTGAGCCTCAGAGGGACAGCAAGACTGGAGAAGCCAAGCAGGTGACCGTCTTATTCTCAGGAAGATCTTTTCCTGGAGATTCCCCCCACGACCCTTCAATAAGCCCCCTTTCCACCTGAGTTGTTTGGGCTGTTCATCTTCCTGGCAACTCCCTGATTCCCGATGAAGATGCAGCTCATAAGGCATGGATCCATTGTCAAGAACAGTGTCATAAGCAGGAAGGAACAAAGCAGAGGTAAGGGGAACCCATCTGCGAGGGACGAGACCCAGCTGCTGTCTCTGTTGTGTTTGAGAGGGATGTGAGCCAGCCATGAAAGCACAACCTGGGAAAACAGAACCATGGAAAACAACACTCAGTCACTCAGAGATTATGGAAGGGAAGAAGTCTGTGTTGGGAAGCCTGGTAAAGGAAAAAACCCTCAGAAGCAGCAAATGTGGGACAAAATGTCCCATGGTGCTTCTGTTTATTTTCAAGGGAGTAGACAAAGCGGAGAAACAGAGTGATGTTCAGCCCTTCAACGATTTTTATGAGGGCTGAACGAGTCAAGCCAGGCAGCTTGAAAGCGGCTGCCTCGCAGGTACAAAGACCCAGAATCCTCTGATTCCAGGAGGGAGAGCAGCTCCGCCGACTTTTCACAACCTTATATTGTTTCTCTGATTTTGATTTCTTCCTCCCTGAGGGGAAGTTTGAAGCGAGAAGCACAATAAAAGGAATCACCCTCACGTTTGAAGCCTCCTCTCTCCCTACTTAATGATAGTGCTGAGCTGGAGCTACTGGGCAGAAGTTGAGCCTTTTATAAAAATAGAATCCAACTTCACTGATCTCAATTTGGAGAATGGAGGCTCTTCTTGAAAAACTGTTTTTGGTTTTGTTTCTTAACGAGTCCAAAAGTACAGATCAGCCTAGGGCCACAGCCAGAAAGTGAAGAGTTAAGCCTCAAAGAAATAAGGAAAATTGAAACTAAGAGACATCAACAGGTCATGGGCCACTGTCATTTCTTTTTTCTTTTTTATTTTTTGGGATGGAGTCTCGCTCTGTCGCCTAGGCTGGAGTGCAGTGGCATGATCTCAAATCACTGCAACCTCCGCCTCCCAGGTTCAAGCAATTCTCCTGCCTCAATCTCCTGAGTAGCTGGGATTACAGGCACCTGCCACCACGCCCAGGTAATTTTTGTATTTTTAGTAGAGATGGGGTTTCACCATGCTGGCCAGGTTGGTCTCAAACTCCTGACCTTGTGATCTGCCCACCTCGGCCTCAAAGTGCTGGGATTACAGGCGTGAGCCACCACGCCCGGCCCCACTGTCATTTCTGTTGTAACTTTAGTAGTAGTGAGACTGTGTCAGTTGGTTATGTCTCCGCGGCCATGAATCTGAGCTGAAAAGCAACTTTAATTCCTGCTGATGATTGAGGTGAATGGGGGAGCAAGTGTCTTCCTTTTTACATACCTATCCAAGATATCAGACATGGCCCCGTCCTCCCCCTGGTATTAGAAGCATAGGCAGGAGAGCACTATATATATACTCTTGAGGAATGAGCTCTTGAGATAAAGCCCATCCCTCTAATTCTATTTGTGGCTAAATAACATCCCTAGATAGTAATTATACAGTTTTTCCATCTTAAATTTCCCCTCTTTCTCTCATTTCAAGCTAGTTCTTAGGATACATGGCAAGAGAGAAAGAAGGCGTGTATTAGTCCATTTGCATTGCTATGAAGGAATACCTGACACTGAATAATTTATAAAGAAAAGAGGTTTATTTTGACTCACAGTTCTGCAGGCTATCCAGAAAATGTTGTGTGGGCATCTTCTTCTGGTGAGGCCTCAGGAAGATTACAATAATGGCAGAAGGCAAGGGGAACCAGCATGTCACATGGTGAGAGAGGGAGCAAGAAAGAGAGAAAAAAAAAAAAACAAAAGAAGCAAGAGAGAGAGGCAGCGGATTCTTTTCAGCAACCAGATCTCACATGAACTCATTACCAAGTGGAGAGCACCAAGCCATTCATGAGGGATCCACCCCATTACCCAAACACCTCCCATCAGGCCCCATCTCCAACACCAGTAATCACATTTCAACATGAGATTTGGAAGGGACAAACATCCAAACTATATCAATACATAAGCCATAGGGTCACTGTGTTTGTTCCCAAAATCCACAACCAGAATTAGGGTGAGGTGAGTGAGGCACTATCCTCAGTTGCAAATTTTTTTTTCAGACTGGATCAGGCTCTGTTGCCCAGGCTGGAGTGCAGTGGCATGATCTCAGCTCACTGCAACCTTCACCTCCCAGGGTCAAGCCATCCTCCCACCTCAGCCTCCCGAGTAGCTGGGACTATAGGCACATGCCACCATGCCTGGCTAATTTTTTACTTTTTTATAGAGATGAGGTCTCACTAAGTTTCCCAGGCTGGTCCCAAACTCCTGAGCTTAAGCAATCCTCCTGCCTCAGCCTCCCAAAGTGTTAGGATTACAGATGGGAGCCACTGCACCTAGCCTCCTCAGCTGCAAAATTTAAGGAGCTACCAAAACACTCAGTAATCAGGATAAGTAATTTTTTCATGCAATAGTTTAGAAAAACAAAATAGATACCAAAAGAAATCTGATTTTTGAGGCACAGACTTAAATGTAGCAGGTGAGGAGGATACCTGATCCACCTCACCTGATCCCAGCCCTGCCCAGAGTAGGATTTGGAGGTCTGCGGAGCATGTAGGAAGAGAGAAAGGGGTTTACAGATAGAAAAGAAGAAAAGGTTCTTCCGAAATCATACAAAGAGAGCCTTCCTAGCTCAAGGAAATTGAGAAAAAGAATTCTATAGGCTCTGGAAACCCCGAGAACCAAGTGGTGACACGGCAAGGGGTCAGGACGGCAAGGAGGAATCATCAGTGTGGCCATGGAAAGAGGGCCACGGGCAGTTGTACAAAGTATTCTTTGGCCCTAGAGTGACAAGGAAGCAGCAGGGAACCACTGGGCAGGGACAGTGAGTGAGTCAGTAGTAACCCCAGGGGAACTAGTGACTAAAGGATGCACCCCATGACTTAGCACTTCATAAGATGCAGGGACTGCAGCCCAATGTGAAGTGACAGCTAAGATCACCGCCTGCTGGCCAGCAGGATGGAGGTACACACTGAAAACATAATTAGATTTACAGAAAATAAAATTAGGCAATAATTGTTGCATACCTGTGGCTTCAGACAAATTTTAACACCTGCTATATCCAGATAGGGAAACCAAGGTCAATGGGCTAATTAAGCAGCTTGAATTAAGACTGCATGAATCTATATTTGCTGGAAAAACATAAAAATTTAAACATGTCAGTTAAAAATGACATCCGAGGTTTAGGAAAAATTCCTATTTAAATCATACTTTCTGTTTCCAGAGTTACCTCCGTGATGCTCCTGCATAAATCTCTCACTGTCAAATGCCTGGGAGCCTTGGTGATGACTGACAGGAAATGAGAGCAATCTGAGAGCCATCTGTCTTCCCCTAACCTCACCTCCCACCAAAGTTCTTTTGGGAAGTTAGAGTTGAGAATGTATAGAGCATGATTCTTTCTATCAGATCAGGAGAGAGCCCAAGATCTCACAGGTGAAATTTACTTTCAGATCATGATGAAGTTATTGGCTTCCTGTTGACATAAATTACACAGGTACCACAATAGAAGACACATCATTTTCTCTGTGCTGAATGGCTTTTCTAATAGCAGCTGGATTTCTCAATGTAATTTTTCTTAAGGTCAAGTTTTCCTCTCTGAGTATATTCAGAGATATGAAACTTGTCAGAACAAATCTAGATATATCTTTATGTTCTTTTATTATTTGATTCCAAGATTCTATCAGGAAGATAGACATGGAAAAAAAACAATATACCATTAACAACAAAATAAATATCTGATGCTACTCTGTACAGTACCTGTGTAAACAGAAAGAATACAACCCAAGGGAAAGAGAGAAATTTCCACTATTTATCTCAACTACCATTGCTTTCTGGAAAATAACTACAGGGTTTTCACCACAATCTATTTCCAGATTCTAGGATGTCGTCATTGTAAGATACACCCTAGGGTTAATACGGTCTTTCAAGGTGAAAAGGAAACAATATTAAGCATTCATCAACAGTAAAATGCCCTCCAATTGAAGAAATTCTAAAATGTGAAAAAAATATTCATTCAGTTAAGGAAAAACAGCAATGGAGATTCTATCTCAGAAACTCAGCCATTAGTATCTGCCATAGAGGAATGACCCTGGGGATTTTACATCGGGACTAATGGCAGGATGCTAAAACTTAGGATCAAGATACAGGAAAGGAGAGACGTGAGTTTTCCAGGTTTCCTAGGCAGGGTGGCAAGGAGAGAAGATCCACAGTCTTTGATAATTATGAGTTCAGATCTCAGCTCTGCCAGTTATGACATGTGTGACTTAGAGCCTCAGTTCCCTCACTGATACATTGGGAATTGCTTCATGCATACAACAAATATTTATTGTGAGCCTACATTTTTCTAGGCATTGACAATACAAAAGGAACAAGACAGAGAAGATTCCTTCCTGTCCTCCTGAAGCTTACATTCTGAAAGGGGGTGGTGGGGAGCAAACAGGTAGACAAACAAAATAAACGAGATTATTTCAGAGGCTGAGGAGTGCACTGGAGGAAACGAAACAAGGGGATGGGACAGCATCTGAGGGAGGCCGCCTCTCAGGGGAGGCAGTATTTGTGCTGAGACCTCAAAGAGCTGGAGGAAAATCATTCTGGAGAAAGGAAATGATCAGTACAAAGGCCCCAAAAGGAGATGGCTGTGTTTGAGAAGCCACAGAAGCATCTGTGGGACTACAGCAGAGCTAGCATGTGGAGAGGGTTGGAGATGAAATCATTGAGATAGGGAGAGACAGGCCATTTTTCTCCTCTAGGCCATGGTGAGGAGGTAGCCTGAGTTCTAAAATGTAATGGGAAACCATCTTAAGCTGAGGACGACATGATTAAATTTCTGTTTAAAATTCACTCTAATGATGGTCATTCATGCAAGAGATGCTGGGGTGGGATAATAACACCTATACAATGAGGTTGTTTGAGGATTCGCTGAGAAAATGTCAAGGACCTGGCATATACTGGAAGCTTGCCTGGCTTGAAACAGGACAGAAGTGGCAGGGAGTTCATACACCAAGAGAAACTCTCAAAGAACAAAGGACAGTAGTTGGTGGATACAACTCCAGTTTTCTTGCCCAGTATGAGACAGTTCTGAAGTGTGTTCGAGAGCGCTCTCAGTGGACGTGAGCTCCAGTTGCCCACAGCGGCCCTCACACGTGAATGCACTCTTTCTTGGCCTTCCTCTCTTCCTGGACTCATTTCCCCATTTCTTCTCCACACTTCTTGGGTTTGCCTCCCAAATAAACTATCCACCTATGTCCTTGTCTCAGGGTCTGCTTGGGAGAACCCCGTGTCCCCAGATTTCTCCAGGTAGGCTCAGCTTCCTCCCACTCTGGCCAGCAGCATCCAGCACCACCTGGGTGAGCTGCTCTCCACTCCTCAGCACAGCTATAGAGCTGGACCCTCATTACTCACACAGGCCCAGCCAGTCTTGCTCACACACTGGAACTCATTCTAATCCCTCTTTTGAATAAAGAAAACCAGAATTATTTCTGCAAACCCTCTGAGTTTGCTGGTACCCTGGATTACATGGCTAAAAGCTTCCTCAAAGCCAGCAGGGTGCACTCACTCAGAGAGCCCTGGACCCAGAGCCGATCTGTGCCCTGGTCCTCTGGGATCAGCCTCAGTCTGGGCAGCCAAGCATTAGGCAGGTCCATTCCAGTCAAGAGGGGCTAGATGGTCCCCAAGCTCAGTGGCCTCCTGCTCATTCTCACTGGCTATGAGAAAGTCACAGGCTGGTTTCCCTGGGAAGCAGACACTGAAAGAGAGGCATGTGTGCAGGAAGTTTACTGGGGACTGTTCTGTGTCAGCACTTGCTGGGGAAGAAGATATGAATAGCGTGGGACTGAGCAGAAGAAGGAGCTAACTGTGGTCTAGTTGAAACCAAGGCCATGTCTGATCCCACATGGAGCTACAGCATGGCCCTATGGAGCTGTCCTGAGTTGAAGCAAGGGGACTGGACCTTTTTAACCCAGATCAACCTGTTATTGGATGTGAGCTTCCCTGGAGAAAGATATGACTGAGTGAGGAGACTCAATTCAGCCCAGGGCAGGATCAGAATAGTGGGTGCTTCAGGGATCAATAAGGCAACCAGAGCCTCCACATCAGTGTCATGAGTTTTCAGGGGAAGAGAGAATCAGAAACTCCCGTGCCACCTGGAGCAGGTAAGAAACACAAAGCTGTTGCCTTATGATTGCCCAACTCAGGAGGCACTGGAGCCAAGCCCTAGAAAGAACACAAGTCACTTGACAGTCACCCCTGTGGCTTCTCCACTGGAAGTGTCCACCTTGGAAGGACCAACCATGACTCCTAAGCCACCTCCACATTCACCATCAACTCCCAACAAATCTATAGGTGATTGGGTTGCATGTGATGCCCCTGGCCCCACAGTACTGGCCACTGGTTTCAAACACAGCCTTCCAGGTCTCATGAAGTGAAAGGACTGGGGCTGGAGTTAAAGGAGCCTCTAGAAAAAGTACCTCTGTTGCAGAAAGGAGTCTTTTTAGTATTGCTCATCCATGGGTATTTGGGATCTGGCCTTGCAGGATCAGACACAGAGCAGAGGCTGGGAACTGAAGGGATGGTGCCACTCTGCACTGCAGGGCTTATCTGGCAGCTGGCATTTTTTGTAAACCAAGTGATGACAGGCAAGTCAGGTTATTTCTCTGAGCCTCAGTCTCCCCATCTGTAAAGCAGGGCTGAGAATCATAGCCAGTGGTGCCATTGTTCTGGGTGGAAATGAGATACACACTGGAATTCACTCCAAGAGCTATATATTAAGTGCTACACAATTGTCAAAGTTTTGAACACAGCTTTGTTGTAATAACAACACAGCTTCTGTGTTATTTCTCAATTATGTTCAAATATTATCATTTGAGTAATAAAAAGCAAAACCATGTGGTAAACCATGAGAGAAAAGAAGCTTTCATCACTCTTTATGGGAGGATAAATTAATTCAAAATCAAGTTGGCAATATCTGATCAAGTTGGAGATTTTCTATCTAAGAAAAGAAATTCTCCTACACATGTGCAAACGATGCATATAGGATGGATGGTAAATACAGCATGTTTGTAAGAATAAATAATTACTGAGAAACAGCCTAAACATCCAACGGAAGAGAAACTAAGGAAGTTTAGTGGACAGATCCAAGCAACACTGAGGAAGTAAATCAATGGGGAGGGACTGATTCAGGAGTCAGAGAGTGAGGTATCAAGGGTGATGCCTGTGTTTTGAACTTGCTGAACAGCACCATTCCCTGAGATAGGGAGAAATAGAGGAAGGACAGGTTTGGAGGTGAGAATTGTGCATTCTGCTGTAGAGGAACCTCTGATGGCTGTGCAGGGATATGTTCTGTAGGCAGTTGGAAAGGTGGGCCTAGAACTTAGAGAAGCCTTGGATGGAAACATAACTGGGGGCAGGGAAGGAGAAGCTCATCTGCAAATAGACAGTGAGTGTAAATGAAGTTGCCAGGTGAAATAGAGTGAAAATAGAGTCTAGGACTGAACTTTGAGGACCTGCAACTATATTTTTAACAACTTTATTGAGGTATAATTGACACACAATAAACTGCACATAACAAAAGTGTACAATTTGGTAAGTTTTGACATATATACCCCCATAAATCCATTATTACATTCAAGAAAATGAACACGTCCCTCATCCCCAAAGTTACCAAGTGTTCCCTTGCAATCCTTCTGTCCCTCCTCTCCCCATTTCCATCTCCAGCAAACCCCCTGATCACTTTCTGTCACTATAGATTCACTTGTATTTTCTGGAATAGTATGTAAATGAAATAATCAAAATGTAGTCTTTTTTTTCTTCTTTCATTCAGCCTAATTCTTTGGCGGTCCATCCATGTTGTTCGTGTATGAATAGTTCATCCCTTTTTTGTGGCTGTTATTCATTGTGTGGATATACAATCTGTTTATCCATGCACCAAATCATGCCCATTCAAGATGTTTCCACTTTGGGGCTACTACAAATAAAGCACCTATAAATATTGTGAAGTCTTCATAGGACATATGCTTGAATTTCTGCTGGGTAAACATCTAGAAGTGGAATATCATATGGTAGGTACATGTTTAACTTTTAAAGGAACTACCAAACCATTCTCCAAAGGAGAAGTCCCATTTTATACTCCCAGCAGCAATGTACGGGAAGTTCCAGTCACTCTGCATCCTCGCTAGTAGTTGGTAAGGTCAGTCTTTTCATTTTAGCCATTTAATTTTAGCTATTCTAATGGGTGTATAGTGATATTTCATTGTGATTTTAATTTGCATTTCCCTAGCCACTAAGGATGGAACTATAGCTTTTAGCAACTGGAAGAAGACTGAATCTATACAAGAGATCCAAAGGTATAGGAGAAAAAAAAAACAGAAAAATGTGACATCATGGTAGTCAACAGGAGAAATTATTCAAAGAGAAAGTGGTCAATAGGGTCAAGTGATGCTAATTTGAGGATTGAAAATTCTCTTTTGGATTTAGTGAAATGAAGGTTACTGGTGTCTTTTATCAAAATATGTTCTAGTAGCAACTGAATCCAGCTTCCAGCCTCTTTCACGTGTTCAGAATGAGTCCCATTACACTGCCTGCTGGGCAGCACCCACTCCTCAGGGGTCTGAATCCCTGCTCCACAGGGCCCCTTCTCCAAGCTTCTGAGGTTAAAGTACCAGCTGGTACTTCTTTGATGTGGTTTCAAGTTTCTAGGGGGTGTCAACGGTTTGGTTTCCCGAGAAGCCAACTCTAAAATCCAGATTAGCATCCAAAAGGCTTATTAGGGAGTGGTCTCAGGATCATTACCTCTGGAAGGGAAAGGAAAGAAGCAGGATTGGGCAAGGGAGAAAGTGGGCTATGATGCAGTCTCAACCAACAGTTCAGCCAACCCCCATGGGGAGGTCCGTAGTTGGATGGCCCTTCAGTATTGTCCCTGTTTGGGACAAAGGAGCTGAGCCACCATACCCTACATGGACTAGTCATTTGATATAGCCTGCTTCAGGAGGGAGCTGAAAGGTGTCTCTTCCAGTGGAGGGTAATTCCTGTAGAGGGCTGAAAGCTGAGAGCCATCATCCAGAAGCACCCCAAGCAGCTTATTCCCTTCAGTCTTGGAGGACCTGAGTGGCATACTACAGTGTCCACTACAAGAAATTTCTCCTTCAATAGGTTCTAATAACCCCAACTTCTTCCCTTGGTTCTCCAAAGAACAGGAGCCACTTCCTGCAGTTACTATCTCTAAATTATACCAGAGCCTCCTTTGTGCTTCTTCCATTTTCCAAAACCTGATTAAGCAATTCCTTATGTTGAATTCTCTAGTACTGTTCCTGTTTTCCTGACTAACACACCCCTCCACCCAGATGGCTCCAAAACTGTTAGGGAAGGTAGACATGAAAAAGCCACACTCTTGACTAGATTTTGTGGCCTACCAACCAGGTCATTCATAATCTAGGAAGGTCAATTTGGGAAATATTAGGATATGTCTTGCTGTCAGCTCACACAGACTCCCAGAATCATCTGCAAAGACCAATATTTCAGCACAGAAATCTGGAATGTGTCCTGGGTGTATGCCCTGCAGGTAGGAATGTGCTTGAACTCTGAGCTCCTTCAAGCCCCAGTGTAATCCATTTACTGCATTTCTGACATATTAATGTACTAAATGGCTCCCTCGTGATCTGAAAATGTTAACACAGTCACAGCCTGAGCGCCTGACTTCACATAGAAATGACTCAGGCTCAGGGATAATTGGGGCTGAAAAGCAGTATAACGGTATTGCAGGAGCAAGAATGATTCAATGGTTTGTTTTTTTCTTTCCATGTCTCAGACTGCACCAAAACTGATTTTTGGTAAGACTGAAATGCAAGAGACCAAGATTAGTACATCCTAAATAAACAGGTCTTGTCAACTAATCAAGTGTCCTTCACATCTATATGTAGTCATATCAGTTTCAGGAGATATGCCTGAACTATAATTCATTCCCTGGCTGTCATCACCAGCACAAAGAAGTAATCAGAATACAGGCCCACTTCTGTTATTCAGAGCACATTTTATTAACACAGAAAGACCACAATGCACCTTATTAATCTCACAGGGGGAGTTTAGACCCTGGTAAGCACCACTCCTGTAGTACAGAATAAACTTGGTTACAAAGGGGAAGCAAAACACATCATTATTACCAAAATTCCTCACTGATGACAATGCTTACCCCCCAAAAATGTATTAAAGGCTTTAAATATACAAATCTAAAAATATGTTGTGACATTTAACATTGACTTAATTTTTTTAATATGCTTTAAAATATACTGAGTGTCTCTCCCTCTGATTCACCAATTATGTGAAGAAGCCTCTTTCATTGTTTTTCTCTCAAACTTCTATCCTTTTCTCTGTCCTTGAGCAGAACTGGGGGCTGGACAGATTCCCAAGGCGGTGACTATGATACCTGCTCCACAACCCTCTTGTGCTGGCTCCGGAAGTGACCCTCGCTGCTGGGGGACACCTGCTTCTGTCGTTTCACTGTATTGGACTTGCCAGCCGTTTCGATCCAGGGGTGCTGAAGAACCTGATGAGCTGTGTAGCGCTTTTTGGGGTCTACCACCAGCAACCGGCTCACCAGATCTTTAGCAGCTGTTGGAATGAGAGAAGGGGAAAATGTGATGAATGCAGGTGGTTCTGAATTTTTCTTCCCCACACATGAAATAAGAACATAAACATTCACGTCAGCACCACAGCTGGCTGAAAGCCTCCTTCATATTCTAGAGCAGCACAGTCCAATAGAAGACAGGAACATTCTCTATCTGCACTATCCACCTGCGATTATTGAGCATTTGAAATCTGGCTTGTGAAACTGAGGAAGTGAATATTTATATGATTTACTTTGAGTTAATTTACATTTGCATTTAAATAGCCACGTGTGCCAGCAGGGAGGGGGGTTACCATGTTGGACAGCACAGCTCGAGAGGACGTTCCTTCATTTCTCTGGAATCGCAGGGCCAGACCCACTCTTAACATCCCTGGCACTCAGGGCAAAGGAACAAATGGAGACCACATGCTATACATCTACATACTTTAAGGTTTCAAATCGAAACTAACACATTGTTAAATAAAATATGTTCAATCTTTCCAAGTCAATACATATGCCTTCACATTGACAAAACTGAAAACCGTGTAAAGAAATCTAAAAAGTAAATAGTGCAAATTCAAAAATAATTTTATTTTCTGCCCAAGACCATGACTGATTTTAGAGAAATGAGGGCCCAACTGGCGGGCCCAGCAGCAGGCAGAAAGCAGAAGAGATTTCCCCCTGGCTTGCTGGCTCTCCCAGCCTGGCTCATTGAGACTGCTCTTCCAATCACTCAAGATATGCACAAGAAGAAAATATCCACTTTTTGTTGTTGTTGTTCTTTGCCTTTATTGAAAGCTGTCTCTTACTCAAGATCAGCTGCTTACCCACCAATCACCGCTCCCCTACCCTGATGTCCAGCCACCTCCTGAGCACAGAAGGCCCAGATTCCTCCTACACCACCCAATTCAAGCTGGGAAAATTCTGCCCCAAAAAGCCCCAGCCCACCACTGCCACATCACTCCCTCAGGGTCCTCAAATGACTCAGAGGCTGGAAGGCCAGATTTAAGTTGAGAATCCTCAGACTCTTGTGTACAAGTGTGGACAACCAGACACCCCAGCCAACATGTCCAAGCTCTGTCTACCCCCTCCAGATGGCCACTCCTTGGCCACTTTATGGCATAGTGGGAAGAGGCTGGAAAGAGGTCTCAAAAACCTTGGATGTGGGCTTGGGCCATTTGGACAGGGAATTCAGGGGCCCTAAGGAAGTGATCTAGAAGAGGGGACCTGGGCTCTGGGGGCATATCCCCTAGGCCCCATACTCTCCTCACTCCGTAGAGAAGGGTGTGACTACAGCAGGGTCCAGGACAGGGGCCACCCATGCCCAAATCTAAGGAGTGCCGCATAGAACTTTCTAAAATGATTTTTAGTCCCTCAATTCCCAGTTGCCACTGCCTTGTCAGCTCAAGATCCTCATCTACTGTGACAAGCCACCCTCTCCCTACCTTATTTAAAGGGGGGAAAATGAAGATTTTCCCTTCCCTCATCCTCCAATCCCAGTGAGGAAATAGAGGCTAGGGATGGAGGCAGTTCAATAACTAAAATTAAATAGCATGTTTAGGGAAAATTGAAAAACAAAATGTTATCACTCCTATTCTACTTTATTTTTATTTTGAACCAGGGTCTCTGTCACCCAGGCTGGAGTGTGGTGGCACAATCATAGCTCACTGCAGCCTCAAACTCCTGGGCTTAAGTGGTCCTCCTGCCTCGGCCTCCAGAGCAGCTGGGACCACCCCTGGCTAATTTGTTTCATTTTTTGTAGAGAAGGGGTATCGCCAGTTGCCCAGGCTGGTCTCAAACTCCTGGTCTCAAGCAATCCTCCCACCTGGGCCTCCCAAAGTGCTAGGATTATAGGTATGAGCCACCACACCCAGCCTCCTATTCTACTTTTTAAGCTAAAGACTCAAAATCCCCAATTATCTAGTTCCCAGTTTTACAAGGACAGTGAGTAGTACAGACAAATCAGTAGAGACAAGGGGAAGGATTTCATTTGGAATCAAATGGAACAGAGGGCCAAAAGCAGGGAGGACCATGCATGCTCCAAGTCACTAAAAAATAACTGAGATCTTCATTGCAGAGCCCCTGTGCTTCAAGTGTGCTGCTATAGGACGCTTGATTATGCATGTGTAAAATAAGCATTTTCAGTCTGTTCCATTCACAAACACTTCTGCATATAAGATGGCCTTTCTCTTTCCAAAGGGGAGTTACAATGTTTCTGATATTTTTCTGTTCTGAGGTTCTTGAATTGCCTTAAGGAAAAGCACTTGGTGACTGTAACTGGTGGTTGGGCTTTTTCACTAAATCTCAAAGCAAGCCATGTTTTCAGAGTGCTACACAAACCTACATGAAGCTACTGAGGAAGTAAAGGCTGAGACATGACATGTTGACAGTCCAACTCTGCACCAGGCACAGTGGTGGGTCCTCTACACATCTGACCTGAAAAACCCATCCCCTCCTCTGCTGTGTGAGGAAGCCCCAAATCTCACCATCAGAGATATTGTCCCAGTAAGGGGGGAGGAACTCAAAGTGGCCCAGCTGGATGATGTTAAAGAGCTCGTCCTGGTCCCTCTCAGGGCTGCGGAATGGGGGAAAGCCACACAGCAGGATATAGAGGATCACGCCAGCAGCCCACATGTCCACCTCCAGTCCATAACCTGCGCAGACAGAGGCAGAGACACAAGCAAATCTGAGACCAGGCAGGGTCAAAGGTGATGAAATAAATGATGGAGTATTGTGCTTCTAAATAGATCTAAGTCATAGAGGATCCCAGCTCTCAGCAACCAAGAGCCACTTCCAAACACAGCTCCCTGCTAACTCCTATACATAAGGACTCTACACCATCATTACTCAAAGTGTGGTCCATGGATCACTGCCACTTTGCAATGCCTTATTACTGGTCTGTAATAGAATGAGCAGAGAAATTGAAAGCAAGTGTTTGGAAACTCTTACAGCAATTTAACAAGACTGTGACGCTCAGTTGCATGATTGAAGGGCACATCTCGTTGAACAGCACATACATCAGTTCAGGCGTTGTCAAACACATGTAGTGAGGCACATGTGGCACGAGATGTGTTCCAGTCACATGCAGCAGGACCGTGATTCCACACTGTACTGGAAACTTTAAAACTTGACCCTTCACTGGAGGTAGTTAGAGAAGCCCCAGTCTACACTAGCAATCTCTGCTTCCTATATATCCATTGCCATCTCTCTCACTTAAAAAATATCATTTACTGGCTTTTTAAATGATTTTTAAAAGACTGATGTTTACTAGCTGTATCCCCATGTGTGCACACACTGGTACACAACACACACACACACGCACACACCTATATAGAGACATGTATACTTTTCTAAATAAAATTTTTATTTACTTTTCTAAATAAAAATAGGATCACATTGCACCTATACTCTATTTTATTTACTGAATATTATACAATGACATTTCCAACATAAGAATTTCCTATGAAAAATACCAAAAATATTTTTTACAAAAATGATTTCTAATAACTATTAGTATCCCCTTTACATAATAAATCCCTATGTTGTAATTTGTTTTTACTAATTTTTTTACAGCTGTAAGGAATTTTCTGATGAGCATTTATTAAATATTTGTGCACATGTCTGATTATATTCCTAAAATAACCTTCCAGCAATGAAATAGACAAAGCAATATACAGTAAAGGTTTTTGATACATATTACACATTGTCCTCCCAAAACTTATCACAGCAATATAGACATTTTCAAACACTTTCTAACTAACTTTTTACAGTTAGAAAAAGAAAACGCTTGACCACTGTAATTTAGAAGTTAGATATTCATAATTAAGCCCCAGAGTAAGTTTGTCAAAATACAAATCTGCAGGAAAATATTAAAAGAATAAGTCACTAATTACCTCTTTTGGTCTTTTCTCAGTTCTCAACCATCTCACTGTTGAGAGGGATTGATTTTCCTGGACCTCATCAATCCTAGAAATGTCCCTTGGCCTCTGTGACAATGCACTTTCCAGATCCTCTCTGGGCTGCTCAGCCTTTTCTCTGCTGATCCCTCCTTCCTTCCTTCTCTCATCCCTGAGCTCTTGGCCTCCTCAAGAATCTGTCCTTGGCTCTCATTCCTGGCATCACCAAGGAGCCCATTATCAACCATCTCTGTGTTGAGGAGTCTCAAAGCCACATATTCAGCTCACAGCTTCACCTCCTTGCCAAGTGGACAACTCCATTATCCATCCTGATATCGCTACAAAGTCAGTGTATTCAAAATTAAACTCAGCCCATCCCCCTATCTCCCAAAAGAGCTATCCTTTCCAACACCCTGTTTTAGTTGGTGCTACCACCAATATGTGGTTTTCCCAAGAGTTTGTGTTGCCTATTTGCTTTCTTTTCTTCTCTTATCCAGTTCATCGATGCCACACCAAGTCTAAACATCTCTAACCAGTCTTCCCATTTGTGGAGAATTTAAGCTCAACCTACCCAACTGATACAGTTTGGATATTTGTCCCCTCCAAATCTCATGTTGAAATGTGATTCCCAATGTTGGAGGTGGGGCCTGGCGGGAAGTGATTAGATCATGGGGGTGGATCCTTCATGAATGGTTTAGTACCATCCCCTTGGTGACAAGTGAGTTCTCACTCAGGTAGTTCACTTAGGATCTGGTTGTTTAGAAGTCTGGGACCTCCCTCTCTCTCTCTTGCTCCCAGTCCCACCATGTAACATGCCGGTTCCCTGTCACCTTCCACCATGAGTGTAAGCTTCTTAAGCCCTTATCAGAAGCAGAGCAGATGGCTGGCACCATGCTTGTACAGCCTGCAGAACCCTGAACCAACTAAACCTCTTTTCTTTATAAATTACCCAGCCTTCGTTATTTCTATAGCAACAGAAAAACCTGACTAATATACCAACCAATTGTGTTTCTCTCTGGTCCATTGAGGCTAGTCTTCTCCATGTCTCTAACACCTGACCTCATGCATGTTGTCATCTCCTCATCTTTTTTTTTTTTTTTTTTTTTTTGAGATGAAGTTTCACTCTTGTTGCCCAGGCTGGAGTGCAATGGCACGATCTTGGCTCACTGCAAATTCCACCTCCCGGGTTCAAGCAATTCTCCTGCCTCAGCCTCCCGAGTAGCTCAGATTACAGGCATGTGCCACCACGCCCAGCTAATTTTTTTGTAGTTTTAGTACAGACAGGGTTTCACCATGTTGGCCAGGATGGTTTCAAATGCCTGACCTCAGGTGATCCACCCGCCTCAGCCTCCCAAAGAGCTGGGATTACAGGCATGAGCCACCATCCCTGGCCATCTCCTCATCTTAATTATCCTGATGCTTCTGCTGCTGGGAAACTATCCGTCCATCCCTTCTCCCTGTCACCAACCCTGCAACCCAATGAGAGTCTTCCCATCTTACCAATGGTGGGTAAATTGGTTTCTCCTGGAGTGCCACAGTAGTCAAATAGTCATTCATATATTTAGAGCCATATCATAACTATTATTTCCTTTTTAAATGTTTTAGAAAGTTTGTCACTAAAACAGCTCATTGGATCCTTGCATAATATACAAGTAGGTAATAAATATTCATAGAGTTCATGGAGGAAAATGGGATCCTTTTCCTTTAAATGCAAGGTTGGTGAAGAAATTTTTAAACCAAGTACCATAAGGACTGTTTCAATTCTCTCCTATTAGAGATAGCCTTGGGTCAGTAGCCCAAATGGCCTTGCTTGCTTGAGTTCCCCACCCAATTCTCCATCATCTTTCATCTCACTGTCCTGCCTAAACACACTAAACACACACACACACACACACACACACACATGCACACACACTGATCCATTGACTGTAACAAGGGCAGCCCTAATGAGGAGAAAGCTCTCATGCTTTGGTCAAGCCTACTTCAAATATTTTCATTGAAGTCCAAATCCAAGCCTAAGTGTCAGTTCTCTGAGATTTATTCCATATTGAAAACTAGTAAATATGACAAATGAAACATTTGTTAGTAAGGGAACTAGAGTCCCACAGATCGATGTGTAACACTTACCTTTCTCAGAAAGAATTTCGGGAGCTACGTAAGTTGGGGTCCCACACACAGTAAATATAGGTCTCACCACATGCTTTGCAAGTCCAAAATCAGCCAATTTCAAGGTAGTAGATTTGTCCTCATTTCGCTGAACCTGTAAGAAACCAAAATCCCCAAACCACCAAAATTGTGATTAGAACAAAGAAGGGATACTAATGAAACAACAGGCATGCAAGGTCAAGAAAAGCAAACCATAAACCTATATGAGATTACAGCTTAGCCCAACACTGACAAAGCTAACTTGACTTCAATGACAAGGGCTCACATTTTCAACTTAAGAACCAATGAGTTAGATTTACTAGGCCGTCCAATATGGTAGCACCATATTGTCACAAGTGGCTATTTAAATTTATTAAGTAAAATTAAATTTAAAATTTAGCTTCTCAGCTGCATTAGGCACATTTCAAGTGCTCAAAAGCCACTTGTGGCTTGTGGCTACTATATTGGGAAACACAGATAGACACACTTCCATTGTTGCAGAAAGGGCTATTAGACAGCATTGACTTAGAACAAGGATCAAGGATACTTTGAGCACAGACTAGCTTTCATGAGCATTAGAAAATGCCTCTGGGCAATGCAGAGGCTGGGCAGAGGGAAAAAAGAAAGGAAAAAGACTGGGAATTAAAATGAAGAAGTATGGGGCAGGGGTGAGGGGGAGATAGGGATGGTTAATTGGTACAAAAAGAATACTTAGAAAGAATGAATATGACCTATTATTTGATAGAAAAACAGGGTGACTATAGTCAATTATAATTCAATTGTACATTTTTAAATAACTAAAAGGGTATAATTGGATTGTTTGTATTAGGTTGGTGCAAAAGTAATCACACAAGGATAAATGCTTGAGGGGATGAATACCCCATTCTCCATGATGTAATGATTATGCATTGCATGCCTGTATCAAAACATCTCATGTACCCCAAAAATATATGCACCTAGTATGTACCCTGATATGGTTTGGCTGTGTCCCTACCCAAATCTCATCTTGAATTGTAACTCCCACAATTCCCACATGTTGTGAGGGGAACCCAGTGGGCAGTAATTGAATCATGGGAGTGGGTCTTTCCCATGCTGTTCTCATGACAGTGAATCAATCTCATGAGATCTGACAGTTTTAAAAATGGGAGTTTGCCTGCACAAGCTCTCTCTTTGCCTGATGCCATCCATGTAAGATGTGACTTGCTCCTCCTTGCCTTCCACCATAATTGTGGGCCTCCCCAGCCATGTGGAACCATAGTCCATTAAACTCCTTTTTCTTCCTGGTTTCAGGTATGTCTTTATCAGCAGCATGAAAATGGACTAATACAGTAAACTGGTACCAGTAGAGTGGGGCACTGCTGAAAAGATACCCAAAAATGTGGAAGTGACTTTGGAACTTGGTAACAGGCAGAGACTGGTACAGTTTGGAGGGCTCAGAAGAAGACAGAAAAATGTGGGAAAGTTTGTAACTTCCTAGAGACTTGTTGAATGGCTTTGCCCAAAATGCTGATAGTGATATGGACAATAAAGTCCAGACTGAGGTGGTCTCAGATGGAAATGAGGAACTTGTTGGGAACTGGGACAAAGGTGACTCTTGCTACATTTTAGCAGAGACTGGTGGCATTTTGCCCCTGCCGTAGAGATTTATGGAACTTTGAACTTGAGAGAGATGATTTAGGATATCTGGTGGAAGAAATTTCTAAGCAGTAAAGCATTCAAGAGGTGACTTGGGTGCTGTTAAAGACATTCAGTTTTATAAGGGAAACAGAGCACAAAAGTTTGGAAAATTTACAGCCTGACAATGCAATAGAAAAGAAAATCCCATTTTCCAAGGATAAATTAAAGCCGGCTGCAGAAATTTGCCTAAGTAATGAGGACCCAAATGTTAATCCCCAAGACAATGGGGAAAATGTCTCCAGGGCATGTCAGAGGTCTTCATGGCACCCCATCCTATCACAGGTGTAGAGACCTACAAGGAAAAAGTGGTTTTGTGGGCTGGGCCCAGGATCCCCATGTTGTGTGCAGCCTAGGGACTTGGTACCCTGCCTCCCAGCCGCTCCAGCCATGGCTGAAAGGGGCAAACGTAGAGCTCGAGTTGTGGCTTCAGAGGAAGCAAGCCTTGGTCAATTCCAAGTGGTAGTGAGCCTGCCATTGCACAGAAGTCAAGAATTGGGGTTTAGGAACCTCTGCCAGATTTCAGAGGATGTATGCAAACGCCTGGATGTCCAGGCAAAAGTTTGCTGCAGGGGAGGGGTTCTCATGGAGACTCTCTGCTAGGGCAGTGCAGAAGGGAAATGTGGGGTCGGATCCCCCAAACAGAGTCCCTACTGGGGCACTGCCTAATGGAGCTGTGAGAAGAAGGCCACTGTCCTCCAGCCTTCAGAATGGTAGACCAATGACAACTTGTACCATGCACCTAGAAAAGCCACAGACTTTCAATGCCAGCCTGTGAAAGAAGCCAGGAGAGAGGCTGTACCCTGCAAAACCACAGGAGCGGAGCTGCCCAAGACCATGGGAACCCACCTCTTGCATTAGCATGACCTGGATGTGAGACCTGGAGTCAAAAGAGATCATTTTGGAGCTTTAAGATTTGACTGCCCCGTTAGATTTCAGACTTTCATGGGGCCTGTGGCCTCTTTGTTTTGGCCAATTCCTCCCAGTTGAAATGGCTGTATTTACCCAACACCTGTACCCCGACTGTATCTAGGAAGTAACTAACTTGCTTTTGATTCTACAGGCTCACAGGAGGAAGGGACTTTACTTGTCTTGGATGAGACTTTGGACTGTGGACTCTTAAGTTAATGCTGAAATGAGTTAAGACTTTGGGGAACTATTGAGAAGACATGATTGGTTTTGAAATGTGAGGACATGAGATTTGGGAGGGGCCAGGGCAGAATGATATGGTTTGGCTGTGTCCCCACCCAAATCTCATCTTGAATTGTAACTCCCACAATTCCCACATGTTGTGGGAGGAACCCAGTAGGAGGTAATTGAATTATGGGGGCGGGTCTTTCCTGTGCTGTTCTCATGATAGCAAATCAGTCTCACGAGATCTGACAGTTTCAAAAATGGGAGTTTGCCTGCACAAGCTCTCTATTTGCCTGCTGCCATCCATGTAAGATATGACTTGCTCCTCCTTGCCTTCCACCATGATTGTGGGAAGGCCTCCCCAGCCATGTGGAACCATAAGTCCATTAAACCTCTTTTTCTTCCCAGTCTCAGGTATCTCTTTATCAGCAGCATAAAAACAGACTAATACATACCCGCAAAAATTAAAAATTATGAAAAATGAGGAAGTAAACTAATAAGCAGGAGAGAGATGTTAAATACAGGCCCTCATTTGGAGGGGTGGGGGATTAAGAATCAAACAGGCCAGGAGTCTTTGAACAATTCCAACTCCAAGACTTGCGGCTGGATGGTCTTGGACAAATTTCTTTACTCATCTGAGCCTCTGTTTTCTCATTTGTTAAAAAAAAAAAAAATGGGCCGGGCTCGGTGGCTCATGCCTGTAATCCCAGCACTTTGGGAGGCCAAGATGGGCGGATCATGAGGTCAGGAGATCAAGACCATCCTGGCTAACACGGTGAAACCCGTCTCTACTAAAAATACAAAAAATTAGCCAGCCTGGTGGCGGGCGCCTGTAGTCCCAGCTACTCTGAAGGCTGAGGCAGAAGAATAGCGTGAACCCAGGAGGCGGAGCTTGCAGTGAGCTGAGCTCGCGCCACTGCACTCCAGCCTGGGCGACAGAGCGAGACTCCATCTCAAAAAAAAAAAAACGGGGGGTGGGGCAGGTGCAGTGGCTTACACCTGTAATCCCAGCTCTTTGGGAGGCCAAGGTGGAAGGATCACTTGAGGCCAGGAGTTCAAGACCAGCCTGGACAACACGAGGAGACCCCACCTCTACAAATAGTAAAAATATTAGCCAGGCATGGTGGTGCATGCCTGTGGTCCCAGCTACTTGGGAGGCTGAGGTAGGAGGATCACTTGAGCCTGAGAAGTCGAGGCTGCAGTGTGCCATGATTGCACCACTGCACTCCATCCTGAGCAACAGAGTAAGACCCTGTCTCAAAATAAAAGAGGGGAGAATGGGAGTGACAGTTTCCAGCAAATAGGCTTATGTCACGAGTTTCATTCAATGTCTGTAATCTGCCTAGCAAAGTAATAGCTCTAGAGTGACCAAAAGGCCCAGTTTGCCTTGGACCTCCACCAGGTTTTAGAAAAGGGTAGAATTGGTCAATTTTTAAAATAGAGAAAAGGCACACTCACCTTCACTCTGAATGAATACAGAATCTCAAATGCTCCTTCCTTTTTCCCATTCAAAACTTATCCCACCTGTCTCACTCTTTCAAACAAGTCCAAGTGACTGGCTTTCTCATCTCTGGTAAGCCAAATCCCATTGCCAAGTTAGTATGTCCTGTCCTCCTTCCCCAACAAGGGATTTGATACAAGATTATGACTGTTGGATCTTAACCTAAAAGAAACTAATCACAAGAGGTAAGCGTGGCAAGTATTTAGGTCACTATGCTAGAAAAAATAAAACTAAATTTCACATGAAAAACCAAACCATGAGGGCGCAAACCCAGCATATCTTGCAGCAAGTAAAAGATGCATCGGTGCCACCTGCCATTAAATAAGTTTTCCAGTTTGAGGGAAGGTTAAATAATCAGACACAAGTCAATACTCCAGCCTCCTTCCAAACTAGCCTGTACCCACACACGTAAGGCCCTGTTTCTCATGGTAGAAGCTGATTGCTCAGACCAAAGGTGAACGAAGCAGTTAATTAGACCACTGTGTGAAAACTTACTAGAATAAATTTGGGCAATCTTATCCAAGCAGGAGACTCATTAGTGCCACCACAGCTGTAGGAGAAATTATCAACTTGTCTGCAGGCATACACCCTCACATCTCTCCTGGAACTGGGGCAAAGGCTCTCAATGCTCCTACCAGTGCCTGGACAGGTGGGCAGTAGAGGAACTCTGCCTCTCCCTGGGACCCATCACAGCCATGGGCAACACCTAGAATGGCAGGGTGGAGCGGCCTTTCCCCTGTCTCTCCAGACCAGAATAAATTCTCCCCACTTGCTTTGGTTTCTGCCAGTGAGCTTACATCTCCATAAGCAGCATGTGTCTTAATTGCTGAGCCCCAGTCACCACGAGACAATCTAATCAATGTCTCCATAATTAACCTCACCAAATGGAAAGTCATAAATTTAGAACTAAAATGAAATTCTGCTCAGTCTGCATATAGAAACTGACATAGCCCAAAAGGAGACAACAGGGTAATTACCAGAATAATTTAAGAAAACCTTGTTTGGAAGGGAAGGAAAACAAAATAATGTGATACCAAAATGACCAGATGGATCATATACATTAATCGTAGTTGCTGGGTGACTGCTGGAAAAATATGTCTCTCACAAATATTTATAAATTAGTGGCATAAAAGCATTTGGCTGACTGGCCAGGCACGGTGGCTCATGTAATCCCAGTACTTTGGGAGGCTTAGGCATGTGGATCACTTGAGGTCAGGAGTTTGAGACCAGCCCGGCCAACAGGGTGAAACCCCATCTCTACTAAAAATACAAAAAAAAAAAAAAACAGCTGGGCATGGTGGCGGGCCCCTGTAATCCCAGCTACTCAGGAGGCTGAGGCAGGAGAATCACTTGAATCCCGGAGATGGAGGTTGCAGTGAGCTGAGGTCGAGCCACTGCACTCCAGCCTGGGTGAAAGGATGAAGCTCCATCTTAAAATAATTAGTCTTAAAAATAAATAAAGCATTTGGCTGACTTAGTATACCAAAGTAAGAAGTGTGTTCCTATTGTGAAATAAGTGAAACATTACCTTCCTCATGGAAGCCCCCAGTTCCAAAACCTGGCTCCACTGAGCTTGTAGCAGATTAAATGTTTTGGAAACTCACACTTTACTTTGAAAATTTATTATGTTAACTATCCAGAGACTGAAGGATATATTTTCAAAATGCCAAATCTGTTTTTAGAGTATGATATGGACCTATGTGAGATATATTATGCCTCTTCTAGTTTCTTCACACTATAGCTTTTCTCTTTCAATCTCAGGATCATCCCCTGAGCATCAACAATTGCACAAGCAGAACTTGGCGGGGGGGCGGCGGTTAAGATCAGTGGTGCCACTTGTCTCTTCCAGAAAGTGGCCCCAGATGGCCCAATGTTTTTAATTCTTCTGTCTCCAGCTTCTGCTGTCAAGAGTTATTTAATATTCTTCAGTGTTGTCATTTATTTCCTCTACCTAAGCTGCTTAATTACATTTAAGGTCGCACACTGTCTGCAAGTTTTTTGGCTTATTTTTGCAACAAGCACCTCACATATTTGGCTTCAGAACAGTTCCTATCTTAAACCTTGAAATTAAATGAGTGATGTTGTCCTAGAATAATTCTTCTTCCCAGAATCTGTGGGACATCTGATACCATCAAACCCAAACCTCCACCCAAACAAAAAACGTGTCTCAAACATCCTCCCACCAGACTATCGTTCATGTCTGAATGAAATCTCAAAATGGAAAAGACTCCACAACTCTATGCTACAGCATCCCATTTATGGCAAGCTTAGCTTGTGAGGAGATTCACCCCTATGTTGATTCAGAATTCCTTTCCCACTCCTGTTTTCTAAATCTGCCCTCTCCAGTGATGCTGAATAAGAACGCATCCCTCCAAAGATGGGAAGCAAGTATCGTGATCCCCAGCTCGCCTCTGGCTTCTCCAAGCTAGCATCTGTGATGATTAATTTCAGATAACAACTTGACTGGATTAAGGAATACCTAGTACTGATAAAGTATCATTGGTGGGGGGCGGGGGGACGGTGTCTGTTAGGTATTTCCAGAGGAGATTGGTGTGTGAATCCAGGTGGACCAAGTGCAGAAGATCTGCCCTCAATATGGATGAGCAGCATCCAGCCGGCTGGGGGCTTGGATAGAACGAAAGTAGGGAAAAAGCAATTGGTGTCTCTCTGTCTCTCTCTCTCTCTGCACTCCCTCCTCCCCCTCCTCCTGGGACATCAGAACTGCAGGCTTTCTAGCCTTTGGGCTCCAAGACTTATACCAGTAACCCCTGGGTTCTCAGGCCTTCAGACTTGGGCTGAGCCACGCTACTGGTATCCCAGGGTCTCCAGCTTGTGGACAGCCAGTCATGGGACTTCTCAGTCTCCATAATCACGTGAGCCAAGTCCCCTAATAAATCCCCTCTCATACATCTCTATAAACATATATCCTATTGGTTCTGTCTCTCTAGAGAACTCTGGCTAATACAACAACCAAGGATGCTCTGGTGAATCCTTACAGGACCTGGTCTCCTGGTCACCCTCCCTCACTCATCCCTATTCCAAGTGCAGCCCCTGGACCCTGGACCAGCACCATCAGCATCTCCTGTGAGCTGGTTATAGCTCTCAGCTGCCCCAGAGCCCCTGAAACAGAATCTGCATTTCCTCACAACCTCAGAGAGGTCTGTGTGCACAGTAAAGTTCTGGATGGCCCCCATGATGCCTTTCTTAACCAAGAATGCCCAGCACCAAACGCCACACACCAGGTGTGATTCGATCAGAGCAGAGGACCTCAGGACTCTCGGCTGACCAGGCACTGGGTGGTCATCAAGACAGCCAAAGACCCCATCAAATGACCCACTTCAGTGTCCCTGCCTGAGAAAACCTTTCAGGGTTTTCCCGGGTTGTGTGGTGGGGGGGTACAAAAGCCCCCTTTACACACATCTCACTTTGCCCTCACCCCACATCTCCCTGTATCTCTTTTGCAGCCTAGCTAAACTCGCTGCTCTGGGCCATGTTCTTGCTGGGGCTCATTTTCGGTTATTCCCTAAATGAAAGGGTGTAAGAGGTTACTTTTCATGGCACTGTAATGACTGTTATCTGTCTGCATCTATCATCCTTTTCCAGCCACACCAAAGTGTCATGCTTGGAATTCAAGTGGTCTACATTATTTACATAGGCATTCAGATAGCATCTGGATAATCTCAAAGCTTCAAGAAGAATCTTTATTTTTCTGAACAATTAACTCTGCTCTCTCCTTCAATGGTACCTCAATTTAAATGTGATCTTGCAATTCTCATCTCTGAACAGAAGATGGAAGCAGAGTACAGACCAAACAACAAGTGGCTCCCTTAAGGATTAAGACATGGATAAAGTTTATTTATCTTTGCCACCTTCTTACTTGATCCTTCATGGTTTCTCGTACTTTTTCCCTCCAAGGTCCATTTTCAACTGGCTGTGAAGAATGAAATGATCTTAGAAACCAATTCACATTAAAATGCCAATACCTAAAATCCGTTTATATTTCAACGACAGCAAAATATACCATAACAGGTGCAGTGGCTCAGGCCTGTAATTCCAGCATTTTGGGAGGCCAAGGCAGGTGGATCACTTGAGTCCAGGAGTTTGAAGTGAGCCTACACAACATGGCGAAACCTCATCTCTACAAAAAATACCAAAATATTAGCCACGTGTGGTGGTTTATACCTGTGGTCTCAGCTACTTGGGAGGCTAAGGTAGGGGGAGTCTGGAAGGCGGAGGTTGCAGTGAGCTGAGATCACACCACTGCACCCAGCCTGGGTGACAGAGTCAGACTGTCTCAAAATATATGTACATACACCATATATATACACACACACACACACACACACAAACACATAAACGTACCATAATACAAAAGTATGACTGAAAAAAAAAATCAGTGAGGACAAAGTCTTCCCTGGGACTTGTCACATGGCATGCTCACAAGATAAGATGCTTTAGGTGTCTGTTTATTGCATCTGCTTATTTCTACTTAATTAAAATCTCATGTTCATTCAACAAATATTTACACACTTACCATCTGCCAGGCAGTGTTTGAAATATTAAGAATAAAGTAGTGAAGGAAACAGACAAAGTTCTTTTTCTTATGAAGCCTCCTTTCTATTAATGAACAATATTCAAATAAATATGTAATCTCAGGCAGTGATAAGCGTTATGAAAAAGTAAAAGTGGGATAAGGGCTGCGTTGTCTAGTACAGTATCCACTAAGTACACATGGCTATTGGTTTTTACATGAAACTTAAAATGCAGTTCCTTAGACAGGAGGAACTGCCCATGTGGCTAGAGACTACCACATTGGGCTATGCAGATACAGGAAATCTGTATCTCCATCATCACAGAAAATTCTACTGGCAACGCTGGCACAGTGGCAGGAGTTCTTTTTTTTTTAATAAGGTGGTTAAGGAAGGACTCACTGAGGAAGCAACATCTGAAAGAAGGCAAGGGTGAGCCATATTAAGATGTGAGGAGCAAGTTTTCAGGTAGAAGAAACAGCAAATGCGAAGGCCGAGGGGCATGCGTGGTTTGATGTAGCAAGCAGGGGCAGGAGCAGGGCGAGTGAGGAGCTGAATGGCTGGAGAGTGGCTTTGAGAGGAAGATGGAGTCCACATCATATAAGACCTTCCAGGCCATGGAAATGACCTTGGCTTTTATTTTGAATGTGAATGTGAAGGGAAGCTAATGGCAGCTCTGAGCAAAGAAGTCACTGTAATGCGCTGTCTTTTTAACCCAGTGTCTGGTCAGAGGTGGCCAGCCCAGCTGATGAAGGAATGGACTTTGGACTGTAGGTGTTTCCTGAACTTGATAGCCTCATATTTCACAGTACACTTTACTTCACCACCTAGTCATCCAATCAGATGATCATCTCAAATTCAACATGCCGGAAACTGATTTCACCTCGACCCTGCTTCTCTCCCACAGTTCCCCAACCCAGAGAATGGCTCCATCATCACATAAAGATGCTGTCATATCTCCCAACTTAAAAAAAAGACAACCCTTATTTTCTCTGCATCCCTCTTTAGCTACTGTCCATTTCTATGATCTCCTTCGTGCGTGCACACACACACACACACACACCCTTGAAAGAGGTGTCTATACACACTGTCTACAGTATTCCACCTTCCATTCTATCCTAACTCAGTCAGACTCTTATCCCCATAACTACACAGAAACCACCCTCCTCCATTAGAAAGATGGGGCCACGACTGATCCAGCTGCAGGTCATAAACATCTGTTACCCTTGAGTCTTCTCTTTCCTCATCCACAGCATTCAATCCACTCACAAGTCTTGTCTTTACCCTTAGGATGACCACTTCTCCCCATCTTTACTGCAGTCCCCAAGACCAAGCCACCATCATCTCTTGCTGGGACCATGGCTGCGGACTCCTCACTCCTTCTTTTCTCCCTCCCCTCACATAACCCCTAACATGTGGGACTTCCACAAGATGAACCAGAACCTGAGGGTTTCTGTTGCAATTAGACAACTAGACCTGAGACCTCAGAAACTTGAGATTTACTAAGCTGTTTCCTTAGCTTAAGAGCATTTTCCGAATGCCCTTAAAGACTTTTAAGAAAGTTAATCTTAGACCCTCAAATGGCTCACAAGAATATACTCTTTTAGACAGGTGATAACATACATGAACACAGGGATTAAGCGGACTAAAGGAAGGTGCTGTTATGTTCATTTACCAAATGACCTGAACTTCAGGCCTCCTTGATGAAATGAGGTCACAGTTTTAGAAGATATCCACCAAGTTGATAAATAGGAACCATGCTTTAAAATTGTTTTTGTTGTTGAAAATTTACTACAGACAGTAACTTATTAGACACCTACCCTTTTAGGTGGATGTTTCGAAAGTAACTTACAGAGGAAAGAAAACCTCAGTCCTCAAGATGATCCAGTATCTACAATTTTGAAGACTTTGAGAAATTTCCTGTAACCTCTGCCTATGTGGCCAAACCCTGGAAATACATAAGTTCACTGAGTGTACAGATACTATTATTGTCCTGGAAATTGCTGAAATGGATACTGAGAGCCTGTCTTACCAATGTAAACCTATAGTCATAACTGCAATGATTTCTGACAAGAATATACCCCGCAGTTCTCCAGAGGAGTTCAATCTCTTACATAACAGCATTCTCACTGACTCGATCAAAATTGGCCAATGACCTAAAGACTTGTGTCACTGTACTTTTTCTTTGGTAATTTCATGTTATTGCTGAAATTCACATTTATTTATTTTATTAAGTAGAGCTTAAGTATACTTCATAGTTGTTACTAGTTTTTTTAATTAATGTGATTGGGGTATAAATGCATTCATGAATACTTGGACTATTAATGAGAAGACATGAATACCTCTGTCTTGGAAGCTAAGGGAAAGGAGATTGAAATTGAAGCTGTTAGAAGAGAAATCTTGCTGATCAAGGAGAATTATGCATTGCAGAACCAGTGACTACCATAGCAATAATCAGTGACTCCTTCTTGTATAGCAAAATAGAAGAGAAAAAGAACTTACAGAATTCAGACCAAGAAAGTGATTGAACAGGTTCATGGTAAAGGGAGAATGAGCAGGAAGTGTGGCCGGCTACTCTTTATCCTTCTGGATTTTCCCTGCCACCCTTAGGGACACCAGTCACTGCCCTGTCCTAGTCATATTCACCAGTAAATATACAGACAAGCCCATTTCTTCCTAGAACCAGCAGGAGGCCAGAAAGAGGGTACAACCTTTGTCCTTGACCAAGCTGAGACCTGTTCCCACCATCACCACCACCATCTCTCCTGGATTTCAGGGATCTCTGCTCCCAGCACTCCAGGGCTGTAACAGCTAGTCTGGGGGCAGTAGCAGAATTGGAGACATGAACATCCTATATGCTAGTGGAGGTGTAGCAGCATGCCCACCCTGCTCATTCCTTTCCACTCTGTTTCCAGTGCAGGAACACATCCTTCTCTTCCCCTTATTCTGGAAGAAATGTTCTCAAATGACCGTGCTTAATGTTCATGTCTGACACCTCTTCAGTCCCTTCCCCCATCCTGCTCACCCAGCTTTCTTTGCTGGATATAATCTCTCAGCCATCAGCTATAAATAACCTGGCCTTTGCCCTTCCACCCTGTGTGAGCTGGTCTAATCATCATCATCACTACTCCAGCTCCTGTTTGCTTCCCCACTTCCTTCCCCAGAGCCCAGCCAACACCACCCAGCATATTCCAACTCCTCCAAGGAGCACACACTGGCAGAAGCAGCAATTAACACTGGTATTTCTGCAAGCTGGAAATTCTTATAATTAAAACTTCTTTTGTAAGATCTCAGGAGTCTAAATAACCCTAAGGGAAGAAGAGCACCATCATCTTATCAGGAAATGTAATCAGTAGAAATAGATAAACTCAGGAATATAGGCCTAAAATTTTACTCTAGGGCACAATTATCAGATATAAATATTTCTTTTGATTAAAACATGAAAGCTTACTATATTCATTAGGAGCTTTTAGCACATACAGATAGTCTCTAAAAGCAGCAACACTTACAATCAGCCATGTAATCAAAAGTTAGTTCTGACATAATCACTTCCCGAAGCTTAACAAAGACAGGTCTTAACAGACACAGCAGCCATCCATTAAAGGAAGAAACAATTAGTTTGACAATATAAAGCTCAACACAAGTGTAAAACATTAAATTAAAGGCAACTGAAGAACATCAACTTATGGACAGTAGTCACCAATGTGATATTTATTAATATTTTAAATCTTAGAAGGCCAAACAAATTTGCAATGTAATTATATCAGCAACTTTAGAGATAACACCTTGCTAAACCCAGACAATGAGTCAACTGTCAATCCAACATTATCTCTACCTCTGTCTGAAAAATCAAAAAGCGCTGACATCAGATAGCATTTAGACTTCTGACATAACAATATGTTAA
Source organism: Pan troglodytes (assembly GCF_028858775.2). NCBI lineage: Eukaryota > Metazoa > Chordata > Mammalia > Primates > Hominidae > Pan > Pan troglodytes. Next base: position 40,744,879 of record NC_086015.1, read on the forward strand.
ACTTTACTCACCCAGAAAAAGGATAAACATGTTTTATAAATGTGCCAGACCCGTCCACTTTGATAATTGCAAGCTGACAAATTATCCACAGGAAAACAAATATATTAACCTATTCCACATAAGATGGCTCAAATATGCAGCTTTCTACAGTTTCTGAAGAAGCCATACCACCACAAAAAGAGTTTTTTTATTTGAAATATATATATATATGGACTATATACATATATATGTATGTATACACATATACACATATATATATATGGACTTTCTTCAAAATCACAAAAAAGAAAGGGTCTACATATCAATTGGGATCAATTCCAATAAACAAAAGCTCATGCATTTAGGCTGAAAAAATTATAACCACTCTGTAGTTTGCCTTCTCTCCCTCTCTTTCTCTCTCTGTCTCTCTCTCTCTCACACACACACACAATTCCATTGCCCCAGAGCACTAAAACATGCATGTACTGACATTTAAACCATGAAGAACTACCCAGAGGCAAGTAGCTTGTCCATATTAAACATATTCCTTGCTGTTTTCCTACTTCCTCAAACCACCCTCCATGTGATCTGTAACAGTGCTGACTTTCTCCATCTCAAAAATAGCTGATAAATCCCTTCACACAAATGAGAGCTTCTATTGCCCAAGAGATGGGTGGACTCAACCGACTGGTTCCAGGATCTTGTTAGAAAATGCAAACTAAGCTAACTGTCTCCAAAAGAAAATCATCTCATTCCACATAGCTGAGAACTTGTATAACTGTTTTAATGCTATAGTAGGCACATGACTGAAATGTTCAGCTCGTGGGACCTCCTCAGGCCTCGAAAGGGATCTCTCCTGCTTAGACAATTCGGTGAAAGAAGCAGAGAGTTGTTAAAGAACACTGCTCTGTTGCAATTCCAAAGTGTCCATAATAAAGAGTGTACAGTACATTGCACATGGAAGACATCTGGGCTCAGACCCAAAAGACAGGAAGAATCAAAAAGCGAGTAAAGAAAGGAAAAAGACATCCAGCTAATGCAAAAAATGAAATTGTTCAAAGAGAGTTATTTGATGGTAATTCAGACCCCTCATCCAACCAGTCAAACTGCTTCTGTAATTCTATGAGCTAGGACAAAAACACAAAAACAAGGTTGCTCGACTTAGTGGTCAATGTAGACCTCATTTCACCGGATAATTAGCTTGACTCACTCAGTGTTTCACCTGCTTGTGAGACCAGTTTACAGACAGGCGAATGCAACTGGGATGGTGTCCCCAGGCTGAGTCTACAGCCATGGAAATTAAAGAAAACAGCGTAAATCCCTTCCCCCACCTTCCCAGCTTCCCGCCAAAATATGGCCCATCAAAATCACTGTGCTCATTCACTATTGCTTTACCTGCAATGATGTGACTTTGAATGCTTACTCATGATACTCACCTTGATATCAGGATTGTTTTTAATGTAATAATAGTGATAGTCTCTGCCACTGATGGAGTTCTTGCTGTTTCCCAGGCAGCATGGTATGGCCTTTAGGCATTCATACAACTCACATGTATTAAATGTCGACCAAGTGACAGAACTGTTCTAGGTTTGGGAGCACAATCTGAATGAAACAAAGTCCATGCTGTCATGGAAGTTTCTCTCCAATAAGAGGAGGGAGACAGAAAGGCAAATATAGACTCTATCAAGTGGTGATTGGGGCGATAAAGAAGAAAGTGGGTGAACGTGCCAGAGGGTGACAGTGTCATCCTGACAAAGACCTCCTGGCACACACTTGTACTCAAACACACTAAGTTTACCGACTCATTGTAATAAGGGAGAACACGTACTGTTGGAATCTGGGAATCAAAGTAAGAGAGTGTTTAAAGGACTCATGATAATATGTGGGCTGTGTTAGATGATTTTGGGGGAGGATTCATGAAAGCAGGGTTTTGCTCTGGGCTGGATAGTGTCAGCACGTGGGGGTAATTCTATAATCAGGTATCTTAATAATTCTTACATGAAGGTAGGAAGGATGAAGCAACGCAGTCAGTCACTCACAGCAGCCACAAAGGGGACATGTGACCTTATATGTGGTTTGGACAATATTCTTATTTTTATCTGCATTTGGACATCAGTATAAAGGGGTTTTGCTTTTGTCTTGATCCATTATGGTCAGAGTGGCCTTATCTGATGTTGTGATCTGTGAAATTGCTTATGCTCAACAGAAGAATGGCATAGCTGAGATAAGAGTGTCAGGCCAGCTCCCAGCTGTCAGGGGTTGCTTTTCTTTTTCCCATACTCAAACTGCAGGCATCCTTCCAAAACAGGCACCATTACCATCTCTCTTTTACAAAATGATGAAACTAAGGTCCAGCAAGATAAAGGACTTATCTAAGAGCAAGCAACTAAGAAAGCCAGGATTCAAACCCAAGTTATCGGACCAGAGAGCCAGCCTCATCGGCACTCCTTACACAGACCCTTACAGTGCTGCACCTTTTCACCTTTTGAGCTGCTTAGCAAAGCGTTATCTTCAAAAAGACCAAAGTGGCATCTTAGTGGGAGGGTGGATGATGCACACAAAGCCTCGAGGGGAAGCTGCCATCAGTAGGCATCCCAGTACCTAAGTGCCAAGAAATTAAGTCCACGTAGTCACTATCAAGACAAAAGCATTTTTCTCCCAGAGATGAAGAGACTTTTTCCATTTTATTTAAATTGGAAGGTTTCTTTTTCTGTAAGTTAATCAAAACTAATTTATCTCAGCAACTTATGACCTATAACCATAGTTTTAAATACTGGAACAAGTATGTTATAATAACATAAAAGTAAAATTCTAGTGTGTAAAGGTGACAGAGTATAAAACAATTAATATCAATTTTATCCCATATTCTAAAAACACCCTCTCCCATATCATCAAAAGTCAAGGCTTACCAAAAGGTTTTCCGGCTTGAGGTCCCGGTGGACAATGCTCTTGTCGTGCATGTGGACGAGGGCTTTGCATAAGTCCATGATCATGAGGGCAGCATCGGGCTCCGGGAACTTCACACTTTCTATGATGGCGTCAAAAAGGTCTCCTCCCTGCACGTACTCCAGGATCAGGTAGATTTCCATGTCTGTTTCGTAGACTTCATGCAATTTCACGATGTTGGGGTGAGAGAGGCTCTGGATGATCAAGATCTCACTGTCCACCATGTCCTCCTTGCCCTTGAGTCTGGACTTGTCAATGATCTTCATCGCATAGGCCTGCCTGGTCTCGCGGTGTCTGCACTCCTTCACGACAGCAAAGTTCCCATCCCCGATGACCCGGCCAGTCTCATAATGCTTTTCCACATTGGCGGCAATGATGCCCATGGGCCGTGGCTTCCGACCGCTGGGCCGCTCTGGCTTGTTGTCTTCTGGCCTCGTCTTGGGCTCCTTTTCTAGCTTTGCAGGTTGGTCATCTCTGAGAGTCATCCTTCTGCCTCCAGACATACATGGCTTTTTCTCCTTCTCTGCCTCCTTCTCTTCTCCTCGGGTCCTGCGAAGCTTCTCAAAGCCCGCCTGGTGCTCTCTCAGGAGCCAGCCACCATGTTTGCTCCTGCTCATGGGCCTGGTGTCCTTCTTCACCTCCCTCAGCCCCTCCTCTGTGACAGGAAGAACTTCCACAAGGTCCTTCTTGGCCTTGGCTGCTCCCTGAGCATGGCTTTCTTGATCCTCTGGGCCTCTGTCCTCTTTCTTGTCCGTGCTCTTGCTGGGTCTCCTCAGCTCTTGAGTGGGATTCCTGGGGCTGCTCCTGTGGCTGTCACCCTTCCACCCTTCCTCCCCACTTGCAGGATTTGCCTCGGGAGACCTCCTGCAGCTTCTGGTCCTCACCAGCTTCTCCACATCATACATTGGGCCCTTCCCCATATCCAGCTCACTGGTCCCCAGAGAAAGTCTCTCACGCTCCAGGCTCTGCTGGAGCTCCCTCTCTCTCTTGCACTTCTCGCATCTGATAATTTCACCCGAGGTCTTTTCAATCTCCACCCCAAGATGCTTCTCTCCCCTTGCGTGCCTCTCTTCCAGAGTGGCTTCCCTGGGGGGCTTGCTACTGGGTTCTGGCTCCCATTTCCCCCTCCCCCACTTCTTCTGGGTCCTCGCTCTGTCATCTAGTGAAAGCTCCTCGGGGATCTTCCCCTGGTGCCTCATGGCTGCCTTGCATCCTGCAACTTCGCTGCAGCTCTTGGGGGTCTCGGTCTCCCCACAGCGGTGGTCTCCTTTCAGAGCCTTGCTAAACAGCCTGCTCCTCAGCCTTGGAGAAGGGGCACGGCTGTGCTGGGCCAGTGTCAGGGCCCGGGCTTTGTTGGGGTACAGTTCTTCTACAGCCACCTGAATGCTCTTCAGTGTCAGTGGTTCTTTGCCCATAGCTATGAAAGCATCCCCTTCCCTGAAGAAATCAGAGACGCTCCTGATTTCCCTGCCCTTGAGGTTAAACAGTTTCCTCACACGGTCATTCTTCCATCTGGGAGAGCCCAAGGCTTCTGAGATGTCAGCTAAGAGCTGCTCGAACGTCTGCACTGATCGCCTGTTGAGGAGCAGAGTGATCTTTCGGGGGCGCTGCCCACCCAGCTTCACTACGGTCACGACCCTGGGCTTCAGAGGGCTGTTCTCAGGATGTGCTGAGTGAAGGCCATTCCGAGGGCAGAACAAGGGCACGACGGGGCCACGTGGCCCCAGGAATGGTTTCTCCAGATTCCCTCGGCTGGCAGGCAGCCAGGAGCCTTGCAGCTTCCGCTCTGTGATTCTCGAGCTTAAATATTTTAGAGAATGGTCACATAGGCCTTGCTGTCCTGCAACAAGAAAAGGACAACAGAGTATTAGTTAAGATGGGTTCAGAGAGCCCTCAGCCTTCACCAAAACTTTACTAAAGATGACTGATTCTAGTATTACAGTTTATAAGCGTGGTTCCTGAGAGTCTGTTAGAAATGACAGAGCCTTTATACTTAGGTCTAATTCCCAGTCTCCTCTACACCAAGAGTGCAGAACAGAGTAAGCATTGGGCTTGCAGTGATTCCTGTAGGCCTCACAGGGGCCCCCAGGATGGGCCACACCTCAGGAGCTGATACAGTTTGGCTCTGTGTCCCCACCCAAATCTCATCTTGAATTGTACTCCCATAATTCCCATGTATTGTGGGAGAAACCTAGTGGGAGATAATTGAATCATGGGGGCAGTTTCCCCCATACTGTTCCATGGTAGTGAATAAATCTCATAAGATCTGATGGTTACATCAGGGGTTTCCGCTTTTGCATCTTCCTCATTCTCTCTTTGCCTGCTGCCATCCATGTAAGATGGGACTTGCCCTTCCTTGCCTTCCACCATGATTGTGAGGCTTCCCCAGCCACGTGGAACTAACTGTAAGTCCAAGAAAACCTTTCTCTGTAAATTGCCCAGTCTCAGGTATGTCTTTATAAGCAGCATGAAAAGGGACTAATACAGGAGCCCTCTCACGGTGAGGCCTGACTCTGTAAACACAACTCCAGCTACCCCAAAGTGAACTGACCTTCAAGGATCTACAGCTGAGATAAAAAGGGCCAGTTTTGCTGCCCATGAAACACCAACAAGAGTCAGGAACATTCTAGAACTTTGAAGGGCCAGGTTTGCTGCCCATGAAACGCCAACAAGAGGCAGGAACATTCCAGAACTTTGAAAAACCCAATCTTACCCATCTCTTTGCCAAGAACATTTTTTTTCAGCTTGACTTTGAACTCACTCAAGGTGGAGCAGTATGAGAAGAGGTTATGGTCACAGGATTTGAGACAGATCTGGATTTAAATCCTGGCATGGCCACGGACTGCTTGTGTGAACCTGGACAAATTATTTGCATTTCTTTTTTTTTTTTTTTTTTCATTTATAAAGTAAGAATGCTACACCTCCCTCCCAGGGTTTTTGTGAAGAATAAATGATCAAATTACAACTTACCTAAGAGAGTGCCTGACACATAGTAAGGACATAATAGTTGCTAGTTATTAACACCGTCCTTGTGATCTTAATATCTATTTTATATTATAATTTCACTGTATTAGTAGTATAATCTATCAATAAGGTAGAAATCTACTGTGCACAGCTTCATCTGGCATCACAAGAACTCATGGACCCACATGATGTGGTAGGTATTTCTTAAAGCTCTGACTGAGATTCACTTGCATTAGAGTTAGTATAGGAAAATTGAAGAAGGTTTCAATCTAGGTGTAAAAACTTCCTTGTCCAGATGGTTTTCCCTCTTCTTATTTAAAAAATGTAAAGAAACCAAGGTTCAGAGCTTAAATAATGAGAATGTACATGAATAAAACAAGACTTTTATATTTCCTGATTGACTATACCCAGCCAGAGTAAAACAGGTGAGGCAGGAGTGGTTTAATTTCCTCAATTTCTATCCAGGTCAGGAAGAGAAATTGGAAAAGAACAGAAAGTATAACTCAGTTAAGCCACAAGGGTAGGATGACAATTATTAAAGTTACCCTGCAGGACCCATATGTCATATCCTACATGGCAGAATTGGCTGTTTATGCTTCCTTTAAAAAGAAATTTAAAATAATCATTTATACGTGTATTTGAATCAACTGTAGCAGAAACTCCAGTTGTGCCAGGATGAGATTTTGGCCCAGCAAATCTACACAGAATGTTTTTTTGTTTTTTAATTATAATGTACAATCTGTTCTGAGCTGATTTCCATCTAGACGCAGGTGTCAGATGAGATGACAAGGTAGTGGCTGATACTGATCTTCCCACACACCACAAATTTATGAGCTTAACAATCACATTTACAGTTAAACTACATATGGACATCTGTTATCCCTTTCTTCTCACAGCCTCTTTAATTAATCTGCCTCCATTTTTGTCTGAGATAGCTGATGTTGAGAGAAAGAAAGAGAGCTACAGAAGGAATACTAGTTTGTATTTCCTGCATTGGGGAACTGAGGAAGGGTGTCAAGGAAGGTGACTGTCAAACGCATGTGCACAAAAGGGCTGGTGTTCTTGTTGGTTTTTCTTCTGTGCTTCACACACAGTAGGATCCTTGATACATACTGTCAGACTAAGTAAATGAAGTCCTGATTATTTTCTCAGAAGACTCAGTATACGGACAGAGAAAGAGATTTTAGCCTATATCCTGGACTGAGGCTTTTCCAAGCAGATGTGGGAAAAGGATAGGCAGGCCCAAAGGATCAACTGCTGGCTGTGGTCACAAGAGGGCAGACCTACCAGGAAAACCTAGAGGCATAAAGAGGATGTAATGAAATCCAATGGAAGTACCAGGAGAATGAGCAACCAAGAGCGCTAGGAAGACAAGATTTGAGTTGGGTTTTCAACACCTAATGAGGTAGAGGCCACCCAGTACATAGCAAAGGAACCATGACATAGGGCTGGACCAGTTGTCCACATGGCCACTGAGGTCAGCACAGATGAAGGTAAGACTCAATGTGGAGAGGAAGACACTGGTAACATGGAGAAATGAATGGTCAGCCACTATATGACAGTGGCAAAGCAAGGGTGTATATTGTATCATGGGATGATATAAGCCTCAGCTAAGGAAAGGTGTTATAGGAGGGAAGAAAAATAATAGCTCTGAAGCAGACCTGGGGAGCTAAATTCTGAGCTCTACCTTCAAAATCTATAGTCCCTGGAAAGGAAGAATTATCCATTACAGGGAAGAAATAGGAGAGGGATCCTCAGGGGAGAACCAATAGGACAAAGGAACATTCAGTGAATACCTTAAGGATGTTTGAACATTTAGCATAGAAGGAGGTTCAGGAAAGCCCCCGAACCCTCCTAAAAGGTCCAAGATGGGATGTCAGGGAGGCATAAAGCAGTGCTCATGAAACAGGACTGACAGTAATGGGCTTTATGTATTGAGTGTTGATATAGAGTGACAAAGAGGCCCAAATTACAATAGGACCAGTGGCCTCAAGTTCCAAAACATTGGAACTGTAGAGTCTGAATGTGGTAATGGATGACTTGGCACAATGGTACCCAGAGCTGGGTAGGGAGAAGAGGGGATGTGCTCTCTGGGATTTCTGTGCTCAGCCAATTTCAGCAGACCCTACCTCAAAACTTGCCCTGATCCCTAGTGGTTAGGAGAACAATCTGGGAACATCCCAACCCTGAACAAAGAATAAGCTCCATAAGAACAGCCTCCATCCCAGGGCATGGCGTAAAAGGATGTAAAGAGAGAACAGCTCAGCCTCCATCACACCAACATCAGACATGCTCATTCCACTGCCTGGGCATTCACAAGCTTATTCAAAAGCTCCTTGGTCTGCAGCAAAAGTGACAATTCAGTCTCCACCTCCTCAGCATAACTGGGTCCTACTGAAATTGCACTTCTTCTAGCTATTACTGCTTCAAGCTACTGGGAAGCACCAGGAAAATGCAACCTTCGGATGCACCGATTTTTATCTTCTCTTCCACAAGACCTCTTTCCTCTTTTAAAGTAGTCTAGAGCAAAATTTTCTTCTTTACAGGTAAGAGGAAAAAAATAAGAAGACTATGAATGCCTGGTCCATGGGCAGGGAGAGCAAACATCAGAGAGAGCACAGCATATCCTTTAGGCCTGGGGCTCAGTCTCCGGGAACGTGCTCATGCCCCAGGACAACTGCACACAGAGTACTTTCAGTCTCCCACTAAACACCACTGTCCAGAACCTACCCCGATCAACCTTACTAGAAAGCCACAGGCCTGCCCGAGTCCACTCAGCTCCAGCAACACCTTTACTTACAAAATCAGTAAAATGGAACCATATGAAATTGCTGGTAGTTCTACCAATTTTGAACCATAAAAAAACAAATTTCATGTGGCTCACCCTCATACCGGTTGAGTATCCCAAAACCAAAAATACAAAATCTAAAATGCTCCAAAGCCTGCAAACTTTTTGAGCACTGACATTCCTACCAAAGGAAATGATCATTGGAGCATTTCAGACTTCAGATTTTCAGATCTGGGATGCTCAACTGGTAAGTATAATGCAAATATCCCAAAATCCAAAAAAAAAAAAAAAAACTCCTTGAAATAAAAAAATAAAACAAAATAAAATAAAATAAAATAATAAAAAACCACTTTTGGTCCCAAGCATTTTGGATAAGGGAGACTCACTCAACCTGTATAATCTAGGATAATAATCCATATTCTGTCCCTATATCAACAGTAAATTGTTTATGAAGCCATAGATAGTAAAAATTAAACATGCTAATTCTGTCTTCAGCCACCAAGGCAACCACGTCCCAGGAAGTAACACAGGGAAAATATGTTCTTATTAACATCTTATTTTTTTCTTATTAACACCTTATTTTTCTGTTAACTTGCTACAGCAAAATAAATTGACCTGGACTTGACAAAACTGCTGCTTCTACTTCATTACACCAAAATACAAATGTTTACAGGGTCTCTCCTCAATGCCAATCTAACCCCACATATACAGAAGAGCAAGCACTACTTTTGATAAGCCATCCATCTGCTCAATAACCTACAGTAGCTCCTTATTAGCCTCCTTGAGTTCCAAACCCAAATTCCTCTGCTTGACACATAAGGCCCTTCACAATTCCAACCCACTCCACCTCCACTCCCCCACCAATCCAAGCCTCACCATCTTGTAAAGCCTAAGACCCATCTCTACTCCCAAACCTTCTCTGTCCTCGTAAGTTCGCAGTGATAGCTCCCTCCCCTGAAGACCTGCTCATTCATTAAAGCAAAATTTAGCACAAATGCCTGAGACCAACACCTAGCACAGAATGTGGAACATATGGTTTTGCCTGCTGCACATCTCAGCTAATTGTTACTTCATCTTAGTAGGTGTAAACATTCTCCCTCTCAACTAAACTGTAAGCTCTCCAAAAGCAGAGACCAGGGTTTAAGCAAACCCCCCAACTCTGCCCCAGTACAGAGAGCAAGCACACAAGATTTGGAGAACAAATTCCCAACCCTAACATCAAACACAAATATCTAGCTTCAGTCGTCCAGCTCTCACCGTAAATAACTGAGCATTGCTAATTGCAGCACCAGCAAACATCACACAAAAGACCTCCTGAATACATTAGATAAGTGAGGTGAAAAGAAAATATAATCACAAACATCCATCTGCGACAGGAAATTTGACAAAGTAGCATTTCTGAAGAACAACTCATAGAGGTAGGGGACAGCAGTACATTGCTTCAGGTTGAGAAAGCTTTGTTTTAGCGCAAAGAACACTGACCATGGGTCAGAGGACTTCTGCCAAGCTGTTATTAGCTGTGTGACCATGGGAACATTAATTAATCCTTATGAACCTCAGTTTCACCACCTGCCAAATGGCATTAATGTCTTACTTATTGCTAAGGATGTCCAGTGCATTGCTCTGCCTAGAGTGAGCACTCAACTTGTGCTTATTTTTCACATGTTCATAAAGAAAATAAGTCCTGTAACCTTGAGTTTCCTCCAAGTACATGTACATCTCAAGGCCAAAGAGAATATGATGCTAAATGTGACCCAGCAGGATGCATTTGTCATTCACATAGTGATTGAAATAAAAAACCAGTAGGGACGGGATAATAAAAGAAACACTCCAGCAAACCTAAGCAAACAGGTCTGCTGGGGAGATAAACGGAATTTCTGCTCATCGATCCTAGGATGCTCTGATTCTGGGGTGAGCCAATAAACTCAGTAACTGCACCGGCATGGCATGCCGTTATTGCCTCTAATAGGTTTGATGCTCAGAAAGTGGGTCTCTTATCTGCTGCCACAATTCAGATAAAGTAACATAACCTGATTCCACGATGATCAGCTCTCCACCTTATTAGGCTGGAAAGGCTACCAGAGTGACTGTAAGTCACATTAACCCAGTTTCCTGTCTAATTTACTTATAATTACTTTTCTCTGTTATAAGATTAGCTGCTAATCAAGTTTAGCATCAAGAAAAAAATAAAAGATTTCTCTTTTATATTGTCTTTTTAAATCACAATTAAAGAGATTTTACCTTTTCCAAGTCATTTTAAAATAACTCACGTGTCTAATTAAAATGCAAAGAAACCTATGTCTGTGGTCAGTATTAACGTCAGAATTTTCATCTTGGCTCCTAGAAAGCTATAATAACACAAGAAAAATAATGAGAGATAATCAAAATTGCTATAGGACTCAAGTAATACATACTTTCTCTATAAACATTTACAAATTATGTGTACTCAACAAAATGAATTAGGTGTTTTAAACTATCTGGTCATATTCAATACAACAAAAAGATGACTAAAAAAGAAAGGTCAATGCATCTAACACGACATTATTAACCCCCTCGTCCTAGCAGAAAGGTGCCCCTGAAAATATTTTCCCTTTTATCAACTTTTTATTTCTTTGTGGTTTCAGCAGATTAATCACTTGTGGCCTCAGTATGCAGTGCTGAGAGAGTATTCATGTCTATTCTTCTGTGGAAGATAGAGAAAGACTGGCTGAAATAATTTTACTTTTCACTGCATAATCATTTGTCCTGGGCATTTTCCAGGGGCTGTTTGGGAATAAACTCATTTTGCTCATATGCAGAGATGAGGCAGGAGAAACATTTGTGAACTTACATTTGATTATGCCAACACCCCAAGGAAGGTTTTGTAAACGAATAAAAAATTGGAATGAAGCCTCTCTCACTAAGCCTCAAAAATGCTACTGTTTCGTAACTCAGAAGCCTGGCCAATGTCTATATTGATCAGAGCTGTAGAAATTAATAAGAGCAAGGTAATAAAATGAAACTGCCATGCTGTTTATTGGCTGTCATCACTGATGACACTCCAATCTCTAATTAACATCCTCACTACCTATCCTCTTTATTACCAACATGACATTGACTGAGACATCAGAAACAAAGTAATTAAAGAGACTTTTTCCTGCTCTTATCTCAGAAGTGCCTCTGTCCAGGGTTGGCTTTTATCTGCTGACTTACCCATGACAATTTCCCTTAGTGCCTCCCAGCATACTGGCTCAGAACTCTGTATGGTCTCTGACTGAGAGATATTGGCCAGGCCTTGTTCTAACCCACCTAACAGATGCCTGATACTTTTTTCTAAGCTACTCGCAAATTTAAAGATGGGATTGACTGCTCCATCTCATGATAACTTTGGAGTTATCATGAGTTTTACGTACTGCATCAGTTGTTTACAAGAGTGTTTTTAAGTGGACATTCCTTTTCTCACTTTTAAAGCTTATCCCTGACCCACACGATAATCCTCATCCCTCATCCCTCAGTTTTCCTACTTACCCTTGTCTAGTATATGCCACCCATCTCATCATTGTATCACAGTTCACACTTCCTCCACTGCTGGCTTTATTATGTCTGAAAAACCCTCATGCTTCATGCAAACCAGAGAGCATTTTCCTCTCTTTCCAGAGATCCCAGGACATTGGGTTATACCCTACAGACACCCCATGACAACAAAGAGGACTAACAGACAAGGTCTGAGTTTTTCCCTGCTGTCACTGACGTGTCTCCTTAGAGGATCCTGCTGAAGTGGTTAAACTGGAAGTCCCATTTCCAATTTACTATGTGCTACAGAGCAGAGCTTCTCAAATGTTCATGTGCACACAAATCACTTGTAAGTCCTGTTGAAGTGCAGGTCCTGATTCAGACAGTCTGGGTGGGGCCTGACAGTCTGTATTTCTAACCAGGTCCCAGATGATGCTGATGCTGATGCTGTTGGGCCCTGGACACACTCTGAGCACCAAAGATATATAGTGAAACTCCATTGTATCCTTTTGGGAGTGCAAGTTGCCTATAAGTAGTTATTTTCATAAAGTTAATAAGTAATTTGTGATATGTTATAAAAACATGGCATCAGTGCAGTGAAACACAAAGTCCAGCCATGGTTCCTTTGACAAAAGATTTTCTGTACAGTACATAGAAGTGGCAAAGGAAATGATCTAGAATTTGCCCACTGTTAGAGAGGGGAAAAACCTTTTTTCCTCTACTCTTTAGGTTAAATGATTGGGGTCCTGCAAAATAAATTGACAAAAGACAGATTGACAGGAGAAAAATGTTTCTTTCATATGCATATAAGGGCCTCACAGAAATGAAGTGAAAATCCCAAAAAGGTAGTCAGACTCAGAGACTTATATACCATTTTAACAAAGAATGATAAACTTGTAGAAGTAATAAAACAAAGGGAAAAGGTTTGAGCTTATATGGGGGAAAAAAGGTATATATATATATTTCTCATATATATATTTCTCATATATGTATATATATGAGAAACTAGTGGAAGATAAAGATTATTTTAGTAAGGTTTGTTATGCATATTCCTCTCAGAGCCATCTCTGGGCTGATATGAGTCTAGAGTCCTCTCTGGTGATTAACAGTTGTTCAGCCCTTCCTGTTACAAGGCAAGTGAAAGGAACAACTTCACAAAGGGAAATTTATGTCCGCTTTTACATAAATAGGGGGAGGATAGAGATCTTTTCTTGCATCTGCTGTTCCTCAAATACCTTCAGCTTAAAATAATTCTTGCGACAAAGTGTCATATTTGGGGGTAGCATATTTTGATCCCCTTTACGACCCAAAGTGGACCAGCAGCATCAGTATCACCTGGGAGCATCTTAGAAATGCAGAATTTCAGGCCACACCCCCAATTTACAAAAACAGATTCTGCATTTTAACAAGACCCTCAGGTGGTGTGATGCACGTTTGCTTGAAATGCACTGCCATAGAATATCTCTTGCTTTGCCAAAGTGGTTAGTGAAACCAAAATATGCAGCCCTCAGTGGGGGTGAGGGGATCATAAAGCCCTTGGACTTGTATGTATCTATTTCATTAGCCCTTAAAGTATGGCAGCATGACCCAACTAAACCCAAACTGAGACCCAGGATCACATTCAGCTCAGCAGTGGGTTTATTTTTCCAAGATCTGTTTATCTGTACAAGTTGCCAAATGGGCAGACAAGGGTGTGGGTGAATGGGGAAGGAGTTGTTTTGTGCACAGGCATTTGCAGCTCCCAAGGGGGAGATAACAGGCCTGGGGAGCAATGAGAAAGAGGGGACAGTATGGCCTCTCCCCCTGTGCTCCCAATCCCAGAACAGCTGGATTAAGTGTTGTTGGAACACAGGGTTGAGTGAGAATGCTGAAGGAGCTGTGTTTCAAAGACTGTGTGAAGCTCTGGGACCCAGGTGACAAGGCACAGCAGAGTGAGAGGAGGACCAGCCACCTGCCTTCCCCAGAACAGGCCCCAGGACCCAGGGCAGCCTCAGCAGAGGAGGATGATGAGGGGCCTTGGGGAGACAGCAACAGCAGGAGGGCCGCAGGGGCAGGGAACAGGAGGAAGGATTCAGAACAGGAGCCACGGTGCACATGAGCACAGATAACATCCTGCCCTGGGGACTCTGAGGACACTGGCGGAGGGCACACCAGGCATTAATATTAACATGGCCTCATTTGCTCCCAGGGTCCGTGAGGCCTCGGACCTGCCAGCGACCATAACACTAACCTTTCTCTCTAACCACCTGACCACTTTTCCTCCAGGTGAACCCTTCTGCTTTCCAGTCATTTTGTCACATTGCGCCTTTGGGCTTTTCTTTTCTTCCATAAATTCTGAAGCAGGTTGACCCTCTTTCCTTTTCCAACAGGATTCTCTTCACACGCAGCTCTTTGTGCCAATGCATGGGGAGCCTCTCCAGATGCTGCCACCCTGTCCCTGCGTTGTCTTTCTCTGAGACATCCGATGCTGGTTGGCTTTGACCAGACCTCCCCCTGGGGACAGCTTCTCTTTCAGTCTCACCCTAGGTTTCATGTCCTCCCAACTCTCCCAACTCACCCATGATCACATCCCTGGGGCTTCATCGCTCACTCAGTAAAATCCCAAGAGGGCATGGCTCCCAGGCCAGGCTGCTGTTTTCCTACGGCCTGAATATTTAATCCCAATTGTCTGTTGCGGTGAGGAGATTCATAGTAACCTTGATTGGGGCTGAGTTTCGCTTTTCTCAGTGCTATATACAGGGCGGCTCTTCGGATGTGCTCATTTGGAAGGGGAGCCTTCACGTACTCTGGGGCTACTTTCCCTTCAGCTGACTGGATGCTCACAAGACTTCACAGTTTCCTTTCCCTCCTTGGTTATCAAACCCTAGGGGCCCTCCCCGCCCCACTAATGTCCACTGACCTGTGTCATGCAATACTTTAAAACACACTAGGCTAGACAGACCCTCACCACATTCCATTCCTACTGGTGAGGTTGCAGAAATCATTCTAAAAGCATACTCCATCTCCTTTTTTCTAGAGATGAAGCGGATAGATCTCATTTCTACATCTTCACGCTTTGGCTTGAATGGATCTTAGATAGGTGTAAGGATACTTGGAATATCTGAACCATCTGTCAGTGCCTGGATCTGAAGACTCTCACACCTCGTTTACCAGATGAGGGGTCAGTCTAATAAATGAGATCTGAGGTGGAAACTTCCATGATCCATTCATCTACAGGAACGAGGAGGCAAACAGCCTGCAGATTCTTCAGAAAGTGGTTTTTAAATGATTTTGACTTCTTGATAAGACAACCTCCATGTCCAACACATAATTAAATGGCAAGCCAGTAAAATAATTTGAAAAGAAATGTTTTTTAAAATATATAGCCTTCATTCATATTCAGGAGAGATGATACAGTTGCAAAACACTGGAGCTGTTTATGTAAAATAATAATAAGGGAATAGTATGAATAATTTTATGCCAGCAAAGGAGACAACTTAAATGAAATGGATGGATCCCATGAAAGACACATTACCCAAGTTTCTCAAGAAGAAATAAATTTCTTTTACTTCTTAATTTAATTATTTTAACGTTTAATTCTTCTTTATTTCTTTTCATTTACTTATTTGAGACAGAGTCTTGATCTGTCACTCAGGCTGAAGTGCAGTGGCGCAATATTGGCTCACTGCAACCTCTGCTTCCCGGGTTCAAGCGACTCTCCTGCCTCACCCTCCCGAGTAGCTAGGATTACAGGCATGTACTACCACGCCCAGTTAATTTTTTGTATTTTTAGTCAAGACAGGGTTCTGCTGTGTTGGCCAGCCTGGTCTCAAACTCCTGTCCTCAAGTGATCCACCCACCTGGGCCTCCCAAAGCACTGGGATTACAGGCATGAGCCACCACACCCGGCCTTCTTAAGTTCTTTTCAATTTATTTCTCAAGAAGAAATAAGCTAAATAGCTCCACTGTGCTGTTTATTGGAGGTTTACATCCACCAGACTAAGGAAGGACTTTCCATAAATAGTTAAGACATGATCATTTATACGATGATTAGACTTGCTGGTAAAAATTCTCACAAACTGCTTGTGTTGAAATATGCATCTTTTGTAAACAAAAGTAACACCACAGATCCAATCTAAAGAGGACATGTGTGTGGGATGCAAAAGCTGTGTGGGCACAGATCTTTGCATTTTAGAACTGCAAGGATAGTAGCCCAGTTTCCGCAACTGTAAGATATAACTGTAGGCCAGAGAAGGTAAGTAACTAGCCCAAGGCCACACAGCTAGTTAGTAAGAACTGAAACAGACCTTCCGCAGATCGTGAATGTTTTTGAACAATGACATGGACAGATTTAGAGGTGTCATTTATAACATGGAATGTTAAACTCATGGGGTCATCCAGAGAAAACAGAGCAGCACTCAGAGGCGTCAACAGGCACCAACACTGAAGCAAAGCAGCCTCAGCTTAGTTCTGCCCTAGTTGTTAAGCCAGCCAACATCCAACTGGGCAAAATTAAGTCACACAGTGTTCCCGCAGCTGGCAATAAACAGATGAGCTTTTCCCTGATATCCCTGTAGACGGGATGATCTAAAAAAAAAAAAAAAAAAAAAAAAAAACTCCCCGAAGTGTATTAAGATTCCAAACAAAGAAGAGTGATGTTGGGGTAAGGCACATTAAAGTGAAAACTTTTCTTCTTTTTGGGAATTCAGACTGGGTTTGGTTTTCCCCTAATTCAAAAGAAGAGAAGGCATGGTACCAACACCCTGATGAAGCCAGGCATCCAATCGGACCCACAAAGCTTCAGCAGTGGCCCTAATACCCACCCTGAGTACAACACACCTCTGCTGGTGGAGCACCAAGCAGTCCTCACTGCTGTGGGAATCTGCATGGCCCCCACTAGCCCATCCTCCCAGGATAGCTGTAAAGACTATAATGAGATGACAGGCATAAGGTTGCCCACATATGGTCAGCACTCAGATTAAACCAGATTGACAGTGGTGGCACTAAAGCAGAACTGCTTCTCTGCTGAGAAGCCAACCTCATGGGCAGAAACTGACACAGTTCCCTCTAACAGCCCAACTGCTGCATCTAAGCCTTTTGAAAGCATCAGACACAAATGTTTCAACACAGACTGTTGCCCTCAGAGCCTTTATAAGGATAAACCTTAGCAGCTTTTGGTTTCTGCAGGAGTTGTGGTTAAGCTTCTTTGGGATTTCTTATGATGTTATATCATGGCATTTGCCAAATATATATAATTTGTTGGGATGGAGTCTACTAAATAAATGGGCCTTGCGTGGCAAGATTCTAAACACAGAGCCCTAGTGCCAGGTATGTGGTAGGCTGGCAATGAACAGGTGTTGCACGGAAGAACCCAATAAATCCACAGTAGTGTTCAAAGAAAACAGACTATTGGTTGGGTCATCAGAATGCGCTGGGTGATCATCCAAGCATGCAGTCAGGATTTTTCATCTATTTCTGCCCCCAAATTTATCTAAAGCTACACAGCCATCAACATTCTGTAGGGCCAGCACACTGTCATGGATTCCATTGGTACCCACCCAGATTCCTTTACCAGGGCTGCCCCTCTCCTCCAGCTCTTACACGTGTTGGCAGCCGATCGCTGCCCAAGTCTCCCAAGAGTTATTTGGCTGACTGGAGCCACTTTACCCAGGAGGTCACACATCCAACTCTGCCTTCACAAGGACAGCCCATAATCAATGACTGATGGACAGGGGTGTGGGGAGGGGTACAAAAGACCCAGCCTTTACCCCAGGGTGGGACAATCCATGGTACAATGCATGTTCCAGAGCTTCTCATGGCTGGGGCTGAGATGTGACTCCAGCTGAGACCACTTCCTTGCTTGGCTGCACTCCCCACCCACCTGACTCCCTTCTCCTGAGAGCTGTCCCGGAATAATTACATGCACAAGAATCCACATCTCGGGTTCTGCTTCTAGGGAAACCAGACCCTCACCATTGCCCAAAATTATGAAAGGTCTTTATATTTTACAGTAAGAATGAGCACGGATGGTTTTGTGGAATTTTTAGAATTCATAAGTAGAAGACATTCCTTCTCTCCTGTTTCATTAAAAACAAAAGGCATATAATTACCCAGAGGTGCCTGGAGTGTCTTGAAACTATTTCCCTCATGAACATCCTTCCTGCCTTTGTTCAGGTCTGTGATGGATCTAATATCATTACTCCAAGAGGCCTTACCTGAAAGACCCTCAAATTGCTCCATCCCCCTCCCTCACCAGTCTGGTTTCTTTCTGCATAGCACATATCACCATTGATATGACAATTTACTTGATGCTTTAACCTGTTTCCCCAACTCTCTAGAGCTCTGCAATGCTTAATACCATAATCACTAGACACATACGGCTATTTTCCATTTAAATTTAAATTAATTAAAAGTATTGAGCCCACCACAGTGGCATGTAGCAGACAACAAATATATGTGAGCCAATGAACAAATAGTTCATGGTAATCATCAGTGATGTCCCTGGTATCTAATTTTGTAGCTTTTATACTAAAAATTGATATTGTCAAGGGTAGGAAAAGAACTGTAAGAACATTTAAGAAAAAATTCTTAAGAAGCTATGAAAGGATATGACTATTACTGGCTGAATTTTTAGCGGATGGTAGTTAATTGTAGGTTAAAAAAACACAGCGCCAACCTCCAGATGGAGACAGCTAGCTAGCCAGAAACTGCTGAGAGTTTTTTGACAGTTATTCAAGGCAGCATAGAAAATATAAAACTTTCCTTTTTTTCCCTCTGAGATGGGCAGATATTTAAAGTCCCACTCCCTCCTCCCAATAGAATAAAAATCCAACATGTATGTTTTTTCTTTGATTGTTAACATGCTCACTTAAGACTAAAAGCCCACACGTCGCGTTTGTGGCCAGGTGAACATGTTAGAAGCAAAATACAAAGACCCCACTCTGTCTCCTTACCTAGCCCTCTGCACCTCAACGCTAACACCACTTTCCTTTCTAAGGAAACAGCTTAATAAAGACATCACTTTGTACTCACGATGAAAAAAGAGCAAGAAAGGAAACATAAAGAGAACCAAGAAGCCTCTGCCGTTTTTGCCTTGTAATGCAGACAAAGCAATTGGAAAAAAGCAAGTAACTAACAAGCATTCCTGAGAACATAGGAATTCCAGAGGTCTTTCAGTTGGTTCTCAGATGCTTTATTTTATTTTATTTTATTTATTTATTTTGAGATAGGGTCTTCTGCCTAGACTGGAGTACAGTGGTGCCATCATGGCTCACTGCAGCTTCAAACTCTCCAGCTCAAGCAATTCTCCCACCTCTGCCTCCCAAGTGGCTGACACTACAGGCATGAGCCACCACACTTAGCTAATTTTTGTTGTTATTGTTGTTGTTAAAGAGATAGGGTCTCACTATGTTGCCCAGGGTGGTCTCAAGCTCCTGGGTTCAAGTGACCTCTCCCGCCTCGGCCTCCCAAATTGCTGGGATTATAGGTGTGAGTCACGATGCCCAGCCTGTTCCCCACTTCTTAATATGAGTATGTATTCCTGTCTTTCATTCATGTTACAGAACGTCTTTGGAAAATATAATCTTCAAAACCAGTAAAACATCTTCAGTTATGCAGTCTTTGTAGAAAATGGTCAGTTCTTTGGATTCTAAGTTAATATTATCAATGGCATTAAAGAAAAAGCACTAAAAGTTCCCAGCAGCCAATGCATGGCTTTTATGCTTATAGCAAACTTATATGCTAATACTAGGAGCTTCCTTATAAATCAGATGACTTGGAGATCTACAATCCTTGGACATCAGTTGACTCCAAGAAAAAGGAGCTTCAACCTAATGTATTTCATTTCTTTCTGTTTCTCTTTTCTTTTTAAATTAATAAGCCCACTGATTTTGGTTTTCTTAACTTGAACACAAGGTAAGACCCCTGTTAGGGATGTAGTCACCTTTTATTTTACATTAAACAGTCTGACCTGCCAGGCCTGTCTTTAATATTACTGAAGAGGTGGCATCCTCTGACATCATCTTTTCTTATCCAGACCGAAAACGTAAACACATTATTACTGACAAGTTTCAATCATCTAGGAGAAGACTTTGATTTGGTGCTAGTAGTGTCTAGGACCAGTCAGAGACACTTACAGGTAAGTTTTAAATGTGTGAGAGATTATATCTCAAAGAGAAAACCCACAATGAACCCAAGCTATTTGTTTTCATGGCTCCTGTAACTCTGCACATGTTCTGTGATGGAGAAAACCTATGATTGCTACCACATGGCCAACTCCTTCATGTATCTTTTCTCTCCATCTTTCCCTGTCTCCATGAACTTATTTCAATTCTAGGACATACCTATGTGTTTGTTCTGAGCCACCTGGAAAGGCAATTAGAGTACATGGACTCTCATGAAATAGTTTTTATATGTTTTTACTTCCAAATATAATTAGAAAGTAGTCAGCTATAAGGCAAAAAAAATCATTAATTACATATATTAACTATCTATGAATTTTCTGTATGTATAGTGAAGCTTATATGTACATACAAGCTTTCGACATAACTGCAATAAATTGAAAAATACATGAAAAAATTTATACATTTATATGTCAACATATAGAAAATTGCTAGGAATAACTAACAAAAAATGTGTATGAGCAACATAAGGAAAACTACAAAACTGTGAGAGGAATTAGAAAAGCCATTTAAATGACTGTCCATTCCAGAATGTAAAAGCCTAATAGACATATCAGTTCTTCCCATTTGTAATTTGTAGGTTTTGTGCAACTGAAGCACTAATACAATTTTTGAGGGAGGACAGGAAGGAGATGAGTAGTGAGTAATGAAGATAGTAAAATATATTACAGAGCTACAATTACAATGTCTTGGTACTTGCACAAGAATTTAAGAAAAAAAACTATAGTTCCAAAATAGATACTACTTTATATGAGAATTTAATGTATAATGAAAGGTGATTACAAACTAGCCAGGAAGGTTAGAATGATTCTTATTCAATATTGGAACAACTGGTTAATAATTTGGAAATAAAATGAATTTAGATTCTTATTTTACAAATAATAACAAAATAACTTCCAGATGAATTAAAAACCATAGAGAAACATAAATTTTACTTTAATATTAATCAAACTACTGAAGAGGAGGGGAGTTTGGAAATGAGAAGCATTAAAAGAGGTCATGGGTAGCAGATCCCAAGAGTTCTTATGGACCAATGTAGGATGGAGAAGTGGAGGATGGGCTGACATCAGTGGTGGCACCCAAAAAACGACAGTGTGACACTGTTTATCAGATAGATAGGTGCCCCAACTGATAAATATCAAAAAGCTCTAGGGCTACCACAATAAAAGACTCTTGCTTGTATGAATCCCAGTGTAAACCTAGCAGCTTTCTCCATCTCTGATCCTCCATTCAAAGCACATGGCCTCCAAGGTGGCCCCAGCAGCAGATGAGAAAGACAATAGTGGTATCCTGGCTTTCAACTGCCTGGAATGAGAAGTGACACATGGCACTTCCACCTACAGTCCAGTGGCCAGAGCTGGTCACATAACCCCAACCACCCCAAAAGATTCTTGGGTTGGTCTCTCTCAAAAGCACAGCCTAGGGCAAGGATATGGGTTGATTTGGGAGGTGATCTCAGACAGCACTAGAGGAGAGTGGAAAAGTGAAGTAGGACAGTGGCATGAAAGAGTAGGTTACTGCTATGGCCAACCTGGGCTCAGTTCTGCTGGGAACCTCTAGAGAGATTGAGTAGAACATGCCTCAGAGTTATCCTTCCAGAGGGGCAAGGAAACTGTGATATTCACCCATCCATTCCCTTCCATTGGTGGTTGAGGGCTGCTCCCAGGACATTAGCTGCCCAGCACTTCTGGGTGTGTGCACCAGATGGGGGCCAACCATGCCCCTGCAACCAAAGAAAGTCATCCAACAGTGTTGCAGTGGCTTGCAGTGGGAACCACCAGAACAGGAAAGATGTGTGCTCAGGGACCATGGACAGGGACTGATAGCATCTGCTAAAGAAGGGGAGCACATGGGTTATCTGGCAAGAACCACTGCCTCTGGCACAAATGGAGAGACCCAAGCTCCAGGGGACTTTGGTTGTAGCCCTCTGAAACCGAAACAACATCTGAACTAAAATGAATAACCAGCCTTGTCTAACCCATTCCTGGAAGAGACATTCCCAAAAAGTTATGGCTGTTATTGCTAGGAAATCTGCTCCTCCAACCAACCCTGAGACCCAAAGATACTTCCTGTAGGGTGCCTTGGACTAGCTTGTGGGTATGGAAACTGCTGTTAGGGGAAATGCCCTGCTAGTCTGGGGGGATTCTGGGATGAAAAAACATGGTGCCATCCTCAAGTGGCATGTGGTGTCTGGGGGTGACAGGTATGCCTTCGCTCACAGAACCTTTATCACAAGTTCCAGATAGACTCAGAGGCCCTCCAGGGGAGGCTACACATCTCCCTGGAGGGCCTCAGAGGCTCTGCTATGAAAACAATGCCTGAGACCAGGAGAGAGCATAAGTTTCTCAAGTGGGAACAGGAAAGTAAAAGCCACTTCTGGCAGCCTGCTCATGTTGCTTCCCTCCATCAGTTGGTGCATTAGGTTAATTATTTATACAAAAAGTAAATACCAAGTTACATTTTAAAATATGTAATGCCAAAATTTTAATTAACATGAGATTTTACTCTAGAAACCACAGGGGTTTATTTTCGGTTTGTGAAATTTTTGTCTGTTTGTGTGGCTTTGTGTTCTCTGCCCTCCACTTCCCCAAAGTGCAGTGTTTCCATTTTACTTCTTATGTAATTACCTAGAGATCATTTAACCTCTACTCATTCCTCAAAGAATTTTCAGTATCTCCATCCAAAAACACAGAGTGGAAAGTTGATCGTTTGTGCTCTTAAAATAAAAACTGAAGGCAGAAAACTAATCTCACATTATATGGCATGACAGATTCTAGCTCAGAACCATCCACAATTTTCTCAATTTTTTTCACCTCCTTTGAACATACAGAAAACAAAAAAAAAGTCTGTGCTTAATCAGGTAATATTGCCAGAATCTGCTCCTACAGGACAGAAGCAGCAAGCGCAATAGAAAAGCTAATAAAGCCATTCAAATCATCTTAATGAGCACTAATTAATGTCCCATAGAAGAAAAATAGACACTGCAAGATGTAGCAGTTTCTCAGAAACTGGTTCAGGAAAAGTCACATCAGTGAGAAAAGATGGGATGGTGAATACGGCAGAACACAGTTCTGGTCTTGAGCTCTTCTGTTCTTGCCATGGACATCTGACACCTGCGGTCCTCATCCTGGTCAGTGGTACCACCAACCACCCTCGACCTCCAAGACCAAGAGTCATCCCTGACTCCTCTTCCCTTCCATCCCCTCCCACATCGCAGTCAACCTCAAAGTCCTGTGGATTCCAGCTCCTGCGTGTCTCTCAAATCCATGCTTCCTCTCTCCCATTACCTTAACTACATCTGAGCACCTGCCCTCATCACATCTTAGCTCAGCTACCTGCAAGCCTCCCCAGATTCTGCTGTCTCAGCCTTCCTCTCTCCCCCTCAGCCACCCCATACACCCTGGGAAAAGTGATGTCTCTAAACCATAAAGCTGGTCATCTATGTCCCCTTCATTAAACACTCCAGTAGTTTTCCAGCTGTTTCTCAAATTCCAGGAGATCCTCAAACCTATCTTAGGAGGGTCCATGAGTTCTCAAAATTGTGTTTTGTTTAACTTTCTGTTTTCACTTTCATGATCACCTTTTTTTAAGAATCAATAGAAACATATTCTGGATCATCTGAATGGCCATGTTATGACTAAGTGCTACCACATAATTTCACCATATATACTCTTGCATTTGTACTGTAGTTGATGCTATGGTCTGAATATCCCGGAAAATTCATATGTTAAAAGTTAGTTCCCATTGTGGTGATACTGAAGGGTGGGGGCTTTGGGGAAGTGATTAAGTCACGAGGGCTCTGCCTTAAAGAATGGATGAGTGACTGACAAAAGGGCTGAAAAGAAATAGCTTAGGCCCTTTGTTGGTTCCTGTTCCTTCCACTGTGTGAAGACACAAGGTCCATCCCCTTTGGAGTGTGTAGCAACAAGCAGTGAATAAGCCTTCACCACACATTAAGCTTGCAGGTGCCCTAATCATGGCCTGCCAGTCTCCAGAACTGTTGGGAATGAATCTCTGTTCTTTACAAATTACCCAGGCTCAGGTGTTTTCCTATGGCAGCACAAACAGACTGAGACAGTTGGCATCAAGAAACATTATTTTAATTATCACAGGCTAATGAGAAAATAACAAATCAGGTTTAGTGTATAGAAAGGAAACTGATGAGAAAATTGAGCCATCATAAAACCTTGTGGCATGGCACACTGCACACCAAATTCATAAGAACCTGAACAACAGCTGTTATAACCAGAAATAGGGATTTCATTTTAGCAAAAATAACTTCATCCAGAACATTAAATTCATGAGGTTAATCCAAATGTATTTGACTTGTAGCTGTGTTGATATTTTATTTATATATTTGTTTTGGTTATGTGGTCATATGAAAGCTCTAAGTATAAAGAGTTTAGACCCATGTAAAACTACTACATATCTGAACTGCACTATAATAAAAATAAGTTAAGCAACACTAGGAATCTACAAGAATTTTTTCCTTTAAAGGAATTCCCATATTACTCTTATTTGAGAAACTGTGGCCTCAAAATGAGGCTTAAGCTTCATAACAAGACATATGTGGGAGAGTTGATATTCTCTGACTTTTTCTTCCATCCCAGCCCCCATCCCCTATTTCCCAGCCCCCTGCCCCCACAATTAGTTCTGACCAATGGGCTGTGGACAAAAGCAACATTGCATTCATTCCAGACGAGCCAGAGAGACACTCACCCTCTATCTCTTCCTGCACTGGTGACTACAGTGGCCACATTTTCCAGATGGCAAGGCTGAAAACTGGGAGAAGCTCTGTCTACTTGGCTATCAATTGACCTGTGAGGGACACACATTGTGTGTGAGAAGTAACCTTTGTTGAGTTAAACTACCAAGATGATGAAGTTGATTTGTTACTGCAGCAAAGCTTAGAAAACCCTCCTGACTAATACACTTCATGAACTGAGCTCTGCTCCCTGATCAAGTCCTCCCCATCACACTCCATGCTCCAAACAACTCTTAGTTCAGTGACCTGAACACACCAAGCTGTTTCATCATGGCAGCCTACTTTTGCACATGCTGTTCCTCAGTCTTAGAATACTATTCCACACACTCTTCTGCCCTCCTCCAATCCCAGACACAGTGATTTATCCATCAAAACCCAGTTCAGATTTAATTACCACCAGGAAGGGTTCCTCCCTTTCTTAACTCTCTTACCTGCCTCTCCATTACCCTAACGCCACAGAGTGCTCATCTCACCATATCATAATCATACATTTCTATGTCTCACACCTCCTCACCCACTCCCCGCAATCACACTGTGGCAGGGGCAGTGATGGGCCAATGGCTTATTCATCTCTACATCCTCAGGGCCAGCATGCAAGAGCAGGCAGTATTTGGCCATTTGGCCAGGAAGAATTTCCTCCAGGAGGCTGGTCCTAGGGCATTTGAAGGAAGCTGAGTTTGATCCATTACCTACCCAGTAGGAACATCCTACTCAACAGCAGCAATTCCTAGCTCTCTCTACCCCAGCTCCAGGCCAGACCTGCCTAGGAGGCCTGAACCCTCCCCATCATCTCTCCAAACACAGTGCTCTTCAGGTCCCACAAAAGACTCAGGCTTTACCCAAGAGGGAGTAGCCTAGGGCCTTGTACTCAAAATGTGGTCCCTGAAGAAACAACATCTACATAGTATTCCATGGTGTATATGTGCCACATTTTCATTCTCAGCAAACTATCGCAAGGACAAAAAACCAAACACCGCATTTTCTCACTCATAGGTGGGAATTGAACAATGAGAATACATGGACACAGGAAGGGGAACATCACACACCGGGACCTGTTGTGGGGTTGGGGGAGGGGGGAGGGATATCATTAGGAGATATACCTAATGCTAAATAACGAGTTAATGGGTGCAGCACACCAACATGGCACATGTATACATATGTAACTAACCTGCATGTTGTGCACATGTACCCTAAAACTTAAAGTATAATTTTAAAAAAAAGAAAGAAACAACATCTACAGAACTTAGGAGCTAGGGAGAAAAGCAGAATCTTAGGCCCCACCCTAGACCTCCTGAATCAGAATCTATATTTTAATAAGATCCCCAGATGATTCATATGTCCAGTAATATTCGAAAAGTACTGGCCCCAGGCAGCCAAACAGAATCCATTCAGCTAAAAGGTAACTTTAATAACAATACTTTTCATTTGTAATAATATCTGGTAATTGCTTTACATCACTAAATCCTCAGAGCAATTTGAATATGCCCATTTTACCAATAAGGAAAACGAGGCTCAGAGTATTTGGGTATCTCGCTCAGGATCACATGGGTTTGAGGGGCCAGAGCCCAAATGTGAAAGCAATTCTGATGGACTCACCCCCATAACTACACACTACATGACACCCTGCCCTTTGCAAATTCTGTCAACACTTAGCCTTCAAAACCAGCCCAAGCAGCTCTGGAGACTTCCCTGTCCCTTCATGCAGCCACTGATCTGGTGATTATCTCTATTCTACCACTTGCTATCCACATCATGATGCCTCTACATACACCACTGTCCCCAAGAGATTGCCAGTTGTCTCTGTATAAAGATTTTATGGGCTTCCCCTATAATCACTGGATGAGTCCATGAAAATATTTCCCCTTTGACCATCAAAGAACACTCTGAGGCTGGCTGAACAATTGCTATTAAATGAATGGTGAAGATACTGAGGTTCCTAGAGAAGTTCAGTGACTTGCCCCAGGTCACCAGGAGGCTTCAGAACTCTGAGGATGGAGCCAAACTCCCCTCCCCAATTCCCAGTACAGATGTCTTCTTCCCACTCTTTCACTTTCCCTAGATTTCTCTCTTCTGACCTACATTACCAAGCAGTTAACAAAAACATTCTTTTCAAAGAACTCCCCCACATATGCATCTTCAAAAGGGGCTCTGCTCCACCAGCAGACGGGCAAAATTTAGACATTATCAAGAGGCCACCAAAGGAAAAGGTGAGGAAACTCAGGATGCCAGATCAGATACAATGACCCTCCTGGATCCAAGGAAAGGAAAACGTCTTCAAGCAAGAGCCTCCAACTAAAGCAGCCCATCCAAGCCCCTACCCAGTAACCTCACCGTCAAGACAAGACCCCTCTGAGAACTTCTGGAGGCTGGTGGAGACCTACCCACCCTCCCTGACCAGGCACCACCACCCGCCTGCAGGCTGCAGGATTGAGATTCCACCAGCCAAAGCAGCCCTTTTCCTCCCCTTTGTTGGCTTTAGAAAGAAACTAAGACCGGCTTGTCCAAAGAAAACCAAAACATCTGCCTGAAATATTCAAATATTTAGGGGAAAAAAGGGGAAAATCCCTCTTTGGGGGATTTTTTCTTGGGAAAAAAGAGAAGCCAGAAATGAGATCCTGGGACAACTAAGCAACTCTGTTTTTTGCTTTTCTGAGCACCACGCCACCATGATCATTGAGTACTGTGTGCACTGCCAAAGATGCACTGATCAGGGGGCTAGTGGACACTGAACACCTGTCTGCCAATCCGTTGCCTGGGCATGGGGATCCATCTGCCCAGAAGGGAACACCTTTTGTGAATTCATACAAAGGCACCCTACAGGTTAGCATGGGCTACCTATTACCGATGTTAGTCATGTTTGGATAACATAGGAAGAATAAAAACATTGACAGTGAGAAGGGTCCATGTTTTTATCTGGATTCCTTAGAATCAGATCCTGAGATAAGAATTCCTATGAAAGTGTATTAGGAGATATTCCTAGGAAAAAATGGTAGGGATGTGAAGAAGTAAAACAAGAAAAAGTAGCAAGCCAAGCGAGGGAAACAAGCCAAGCAAAGAACCATAGAGGTCAATTTGACACAACTCCACATTGGATCTCTGGAAACAAAGGATGTCATGCTTCAGAGTGTCCCAATCAAGGGCAAAGAAGCTGGACTATTTATACTCCAGCACCCATCAGTCATTGAGGAGGGGCTGCCCCAGGGGAGATGTAAATTCCCAGGCACTCCCTGTTCTGAGTCCCTACAAACATAGGCTCTGCCGCCCAAGGGTCATCCTCCAACAAAGAGATGGAGGGACTGGCAATTGGAAGTGAAGGCACCCAGGGTACCAATATGCACCAAGATGGCAAAGCTCACCATAAAAGAACATGACTCAAAAATCTTTCAAACCTAAATGAAAGGAGTTACAGAACATCTTTCAGAAAACACTTTCTGCCCCTCTTTGTTCTTTCTTCAGTGAAGCAATTTAAATATTAAATTGAAATGCTTTTCTAAAGTTGGGCTGTGAGGCAAACCCAATACTCTTTTCTTTTTTTTTTTTTTTCTTCCTGAGGGTCTTGCTTCTTGCTACTTTATCCTAAGGATAAGCACAATGCTTGCCTATTGCTGTAGATGCCTCATTGATCGAGATCATTAGCTCAACATCAGCCCAACAGATCTCCGCTGTAAGCAGTAACACAGACACTTCACAGCTCCTAATACAATCATCAAAGTGCAGGGCCACCTAATTAATGCCAAGAGGTTTTATGACAGCCAATGATGAAGGTGGGACCCTGCTTCAATTTGACAGCTGTCATCTTGGACAATACATCAAGGAAAGGAAATGGAATCAACTAGGAGGGGGTGAGGTGGAGGAATGACTAACTGTTAGGAATGAATAACAACCGAGTTCCCTCCACAACTTCTCACACACTTCCCCCCTCCCAGCAGGCAGATACTCTGAAAAGGTGTCCCCAGACGCCTCTGCCAAGGACTGGCACAGCCTTCTCCCTTCCTTACCACACCTCGCCCCCAGGGCCAGACATGGAAAGGAGTGTAAATGTGATCCTATATTTGAAATTAATTGATAGGATATTTCACGAGCTCAGATTTTTTTATATTAATTCCCAAATGCTCTGCCTGTATCCTTTTTCCTAATCATCTTTGGTTCTTCTGTGTTTCTTTAGTTCTAAGGAGGGTTTCTTGTCATTTAGATGGGTCAGAGACCTCTAGAGACCTGGATCCAACTCCAGCTCCGCTGCTATGGAGCCGTGTGACCCTGGGCAAGGCACAAGCTCTGTGGGCCTCAGTTTTCTCATCTGAGAAATGGGGATAATTCCATTCTTTACAGATTTGTGGAGAGGATGAAATACGCTTAATCTAGGTGAAGCACTTGGCATGTTGAGTTGCACAATAAATGTCAGCTCCCTCCCTGCGCCTTCTCCCTTCTGCAGCCTCACCGCACCTGCACCTTGAAAGACACCCAGTGCGTTTCCCAGGAAGGGCCCCCCTGCTGGCGAGGGAAATAAAATCAGCTCCGGAGAGCGTTATTCCCCTAGAAAGCAGGTTTCAGGTGGTGTACACCCGCACGCGCGCGCGTTTACACACACATACACACGTACACACACATACACACACACAGTCCTCCGTACACCCACGCGGGGTCTGGCACTGCTGCTCCATCCCGCACGGAGCGGGGTCCAGAGTTAGGGCGAATGAGTCCTCCCGCCCCCGCCAAGGTGGCGCCCAGAACGGGTCGGTGCCGGAGCGCACGGTACTCACCCGGGGCAGGCCGCGCCGGGCAGGCTGGGGCTGGCCGGGCCGGGGGCGGCGGCGGCTGCGGGGCTGGAGTGGCGGCGGGCATGGCGCGGCGGCGGGCTCGGGGAGAGCCTGGAGCAGAGGTGGCAGCGCGGGGACGCGGCTCGACGGTCGAGCAGGCGCGGGAAGGCGGGGCGCGACGAGCAGCCACGAGCCCGCGCCGACTCTCCCTCTTCTCTCCCTCCCGCCGCCCGCCGCCCGCCTGCCAGCCCCGCGCCGCGCAGCGCCCGGCGACAGCCACCGGGAACGTCTCCGGGGGCGCGGGGCTTAGCAACCGCGCACCAGCTGCAGCCGCCCTCTCTGCGCCGGTCCCGCCATGCGCGCCGCTCCTGGCCCTGGAGGCCGGGAGGGGCCGGGCTTTGAACTTGCTCCCACACCCCCTGCTTCTCCAGTGAGCGCCCAAAGGCGGTCCCGCCTCTCCCCGGTCGGCGGAGTCCAGCCTTTCTGCTCTCCTTCCCCGCGCAGCTCCGCGGTGGAACCTGGCTGCGCTGGGTTTTGAACGTGCGGTTTGCCCCTGTTCTCTGTGGGTGGGTGGCAGCCCAAAGGCGACCCCAGGACCACCAGCCATCCTCGTGCCTCCCTGCAGGGCAGGGGCCAGACTTTCCACACCACTTCCTTCCTCCTATGCCATTCCCGCTCCTTGGATACACTGACTGTAGGTCCCAGGGCCGTTCTACTCTAACACCCTTGTTGCCCCCCAGATTCAGAGACCTGCTTACACTCTGGTCCACACCCATGGTCTCAAAGACTTAGGCTGCAAAACGTTCCTCCAGCCTAGTGGCTTCTTGGTACCATCTGAAGGCAGCTCGATGGCCCCTTGCTTTGTTGTACCTCTTCCCAGCACCACACACCTGTTCCTCATATTTGCAGGTCCCTCAGGTCTGCAGTGCGGGGTCTGGGGACCCATATTCCCGGGTACTGACTCCCAGATCTCTCCTGCGTCAGATAATAAATTCACTGGATCAGCCATACCCTTCTCTCCACAGGGCCGTTGACATGATTACAGAGTGGTCTGGCTTTTGCCTTTATCAATCAAGTCACAAAGTGGTCTTGTCTGTTGGGTCTGATGTTGCTGTTCTGTGAAATTGTTTATGCTCAACAGAACGCCAAGGCCGAGCTGATAGAACCAGACCAGCTCCCACATGGCAGAGGCTGTCTTTCTCTTTATCACACATAACAAGAAGCCTGGAAGAAGGCTCCTCTGTGTGTGTTCAGCTGCTCAGGGATGACGTTAAGGACTCAGTCTCTTTCCATGATTCCACATGGCCACCTTCAACATCTTGCCTTTTCTCCTCAGACTTGTTGCCTCAAGGTTCCAAAATGGCTGCAACAGCCCCATGATGCTGCTGTGCAAAAAATAACTCCTGGTTCTAGCTGGTTTGTTGGCCAGGTACTCTGAAGTCATCATCAAGGACAGTTTTCAGCAATCCAGTTCACCAATGGTGAACACAACAAATGCCCTGCCTTCAAGTCACTCACCTTCTAGTAGGGGGAGACAGATAACAAAATACACAAGTATGGTGATAAATAGTATGAAGAAAAATGAACCAAGAAAAAGGGAATGTGATTATGTAAGTTGAGTGGTTGGGAAAGGTAACATTTGAGTAAAAACCTGAAGGAAGAACCTATTGGAAATCTCTCTGGGAGACAAGTGTCCTTGAGATACTTACACACTTTCTTTTTAAAATCACTTACTTTTCTCTTTAACAGCCACTCTTCCTGGCCCTATCACCTATATTTTAGGAGAAAATAAAAGTTAAATAAACTGAGTTTTAGTAAAAAGGTTTAAGCTTTCTAAAGGAGAGATCAGATGACTTGTGTTTTCTTCCTTGCAAAAGCAGCAATCTCACAGTGTTTAATTATTGGCTGGATTATCATGATTTAAATATGAACTAGATATACACATATCAAGCAATCACAATGAACACCTTAAGTTATCAGATTACTTCACAAGAGTGAGGGATATATCTTGTTGAATATTGGCAAAGAAATTGCTAATTGCCTACTCAACACCTATTTTCATTTCCGATCTGGTATTTTTAAAAAAATGTTTTTTAGCTAAGCATACTACCACCTGCAATTTAAAAAAAAATACACTTTCTAGCCTCCCTTGCAGCAAGGAGGGACCATATGAAAAGTTTCTGGCCAATGAAATATAATTGTAAGTGTTGTATTGGATTTTCAGTAGATGCCTTAAAGATGCTGATTTGGCTGACAGATGCACTCCTTTGTCCCTTTTCCTTCGTCCTGGAATCCAGGTATAATGATGTGGTAGGTGAGATTATTAATTTCAGTTATTCACTCCATTCCTCAATTGAATTGGACAATCCACCCTTTATGGTACTTGGAGTGTGTTTCCCTGTACCTTGACTTTAGGCTTGGCCATCTTTCTTTTTCTTTCTTTTCTTTTTTGTTTTGTTTTGTTTTTAACTTTAAACAATTTTTTATTACACAAAGGTTGTCACATAATTGGATATTTCTCTACTTTGTACATAATTATTCTCACCCTCCACAGAAAGTCTGCTTAACTTCTCATCTGGTGGTGGCAAGCACTAAAATCCTGATTTTAACAGAATAGTAGTAAAAATGCCTCAGTTATTTAAGTTGAAGGCAGTACATTGGTACATGACTCTTGTACCCAATATCAGGAATGTACAAATGTCTTTTTATTCAAAAATACAAAATAAAGTATTGATAGGCATGGACAATGACAGCAGTAAACCATTATATATTTTGTCAACTGAAACCAGTAACTGATGGTTATAATGATTTCTTAAACATCAGCCAGCCTTTTCTTCATTTTCTCCAACTGACTTCTCTGAAGTTATTGGTGAGGAACACTGCCTTGACTTCCTGTCACAGTTCATTAATAAAGGTAAAGCACTATTCTAGGAGTTACAACATGCCCCCTCCCATACCACATCCCATTCCACCCATTGCACCCATTCCAGGGTCCTTCTCTTCTTTAGGAATTTCTGTGACTACAACTTCTGCTGTAGTTAACAGAGAGGCCACACCAGCAGCATCCAATAAAGCAGTTCTCACAACCTTTCTTGGGTCAATAATTCCTTTTCCCACCATATTCACAAAATCTCCGACCCTAGTAGCATCATAACCAACTTCTGAGGAACGTTGCATAATTTTCTCAACTATCAAAGATCCTTCAACACCTGCATTCTTAGCAATGGTCATTGCTGGAATTTTGAGTGTTGTTCTGATTGTTTATATACCAATTATTTTATCTTCATTAGCTGGAGTCAATGAGTCCAAGGCTGGAATGCACCAAAGCAGGGCACAACCCCCTCCCAAAACAATGCCTTCTTCAACAGCAGCTCTTGTAGCATTAAGGGCATCTGTAACTCTGTCTTTCTTTTCATTCACTTCAACATCACTTGTCCCACCAACCTTTAGCATAGCTATCCCATCTGAAAGTTTTGCCAGTCATTCAGTTTTTCCTTTTCATATTCACTAGTTGTGACATCTAACTGCTCAATGATTTCTTGAATATGTTTTTCAATTTGAGCATTGTCACCTTTTCCTTTTAAGAGCATGGCATCATCTTTGGTCACAATGACCTCTCCAACTTTTCCTAAGTCATGAGGCTGAACATCTTCAAAATTTAGGATCAACCCCTCTTCTCCAAACACTGCACCAACAGTAGTAACAGCCATATCTTTGAGCTGGTTCTTTGTCACCAAACCCTGGAGCCTTGACTGCCACAACCTGAAAATCAATCTTTAGGCTGTTCAAGACAAGTGTACTTAGAGCTTCTCCACCAACATCTTCAGTGATTATGACCAAAGGCTTACGGTGAGCACTGGCAGTTTCAAGAGCAGGTACAATGGACTAGACACTAGAAATTTTCTTTTCACTCAACAGAACATATGCCTCCTGGAATTCACATTTCTGACCTTTTGATGTATTAATAAAGTATGGAGAAACATAGCCTCGATCAAACTTCAAGCTTTCAATAATTTCTAATCCATCATTCAGTGTTTTCCCATCCTTTACTGTTATGACACCCTTTCTTCCCACCTTTTTCACTGCATCAGAGAGGATATGGCCAATTTCTTTGTCTCCACTTGCAGAAATTGTAGCAACCTGCGCAATTTCTTCAGGGGTGGTCACAGGTTTAGACTGCTTTTTAAGTTCAGCTATTACAGCATCAACAGCTAACATCACACCTCTCCTGATTTCCACTGGATTAGCACCTTTGCTAATCTTCTCAAAGCCTTCCTTGGCAATAGAGCATGCCAGTACAGTAGCAGTGGTAGGGCCATCCCCAGCCTCTTCATTTGTGTTATTGGAAACATCTTGAACAAGTTTAGCTTCACTATTTTTATATTTATTCTTTAAGTCAATTGACTTTGCAACAGTCACACCATCTTTTGTTACTTTGGGACTTCCCCAGCTCTGCTCAATAATCACTGTTCTTCTCTTTGGCCCCATTGTAATGGCTACAGCATCGACTAAAAGGTCTACACCTTGAAGCATTAAGGCTCAGGCATCTGCACTGAATTTTACATCTTTGGCATAAGCCCGAGTGAGATGAGGAACCAATACCCTGGACAATGGTCTTATCTAAAGACAGTGGGGAACCGAAGCATTTCTGTGAGGTGGTGGCAGGGCATGCCCGGGGCGTGGCGAGGCAGGTCGGCAGTGAGTGAGGCCTTTTTTTTTTAAGACTTAGTTTCGCTCTTGTTGCCCGGGCTGGAGTCCAATGGCGCAATCTCGGCTTGCTGCAACCTCTGCCTCCCAGGTTCAAGTGATTCTCCTGCCTCAGCCTCCTGAGTAGCTGGGACTACAGGCGCACACCACGACACCTGGCTAAGTGACCATCGTTCTTACTTAGGCCAGTAGGATGTTATTGAACATAATGTGAACAGGGGGTTAGAAAGTACTCCCATGGTTTGGTTTGCCCAGGTATGCTTCTGCCAATAGCCTAAATATCTGCTGGTCCGAGATAAATGTGGAGAAATATGATGCAGACCTAAACTTCAACAGGTAGCTAAGTTCGGCCAACCTGCAGCCTGAAGCAGACCTGTAGGAAGGAGACAAAAAAAAATGCCCATTGTTGTAAGCTACTGAGTTTTGGGCTGGTTTGTTACTCAGGATTATTGCAGCAAAAGTTAGCTAACATGATGGTTGATGATGATTGGAGCCCCAGCAGCCTACTTAGGTCATGTGGTGGCCTTAAAAGTGGAAGCCAAGCCCTAAGGATCACTGAGCAGAAACGCAGAATAACCCGTAGTCCCTTGACATCATGAAGCCACCACACCACCCCAAAGTATTAAATTTGCACTTCCTTTTTAAGAGAGAATAAATCCCTATATGATTAAGCTGCTATAGTAGGAGTCATCCCTTGTTATTACCTGTCAAATGATGATTTGTATCAATTCACTCAAAAAAGAAAACACTTTGTTTCACATTAAGAGAAACATTGAACACACACAGTATCAACATTTAAATGTAAAGTAGAAGAAGAAAAGGATCATCATGCTTACAGTAAGCCACTTAACTAGGAACTCATTTAGCATAGCTAAAAAGAATGGAACAATAGCCATTGTGGTCTAGCCAAGGTGTCAGGGCTATTTTGGTTGCAGGTGAGCAAAATTCACTCAAGCAGCTTATTTTAAGTGGCAGGGAGCACAGGGCATTTTAAAGATATCTGAAAAAATCTCAAACACATCCAAGAGCTGATTGGTGACCACCTCAGGACCTTACTCTCAAATGTCCCCCACAATAGCTGTTTCAGAATCCAGTTTCTCCAAGGAGAGAATATAGTTGGCCCAGACTATTTATTCTAACCAGGCCACTTAAATCATTAGCCAGCACTGGATTGGCTGCTTTGGGATGGGTGTTCATCCCTGGTCCAAACAATTGTGGCTCAGTGGAAAGAAGATAGAGGAAGAAGCATTGAATGACAGTCATTCTGAAGCTCTGCATGGGACATTTTAAGCCAGGAGGGGAAGTTACATATGGCAGGCAAATTGACTGGCATATCCAAGACACCCAGTAAGCTTTGTTGAGGAAAGAAAGAAAACATTTCCAGGAATTCAAGCCTGGGTAGGATACCATTGTGTTTGTAGGAGTGGTTGGAGGAGAGAGCTAGACAAGAGGCATGATGAAGCCTCTAAGAAAAATGTCCCTACCTCATGGCATCAGCCAGGATGACTCCAGATTGAAATTCAAGAAAAGAGAAAAATTCTTAATTTTCTATAAATTGATATTCTAACAAATTTGCAATGTGTTTCTTCACTCTTGTCATCATGTTGATAGAACATCTTTATGTGCCTCCCCACCCCAAGATGTCACCATCTCTTTCCTTCCCTCCCCAGGTAAACTTCTTGAGAGATTACTTTATGTTCCCCAACTATACTCCCTAACCTCTGTTGAGCTCCTCAGACCAGCTACAATGTGACAAATTTCCCTATCTCTCCACATTGCTGCGTTAACTGGATTGCTAAAGACCTTTCATCTGCCAAACTCAGTAAACACAATTCAGTCTTATTTTATTTCATCTCACTGCAGCTGTGACCAGTCTTGAAACTCTCTCCTGTCCTGATCTTTATAGCACCAGTCATTTTTGATTCTACCCCTTTTTCCCAAGGCAACCATTTTTCCTGCTTTGTGGTTCTTCCTTCATTTGTCCTTACATGTTACCTCTCAGTTTTATTCTTGACTTTGCTAGACTCAACCTGGGTGATCTTATCTAACCCCTCAGCTGTAAATTCAGAGGGATCTCATCTCATCTCTCCCAAATCCAATTCAGTTGCCTACTAGAAAATTCCCATAGATATCTCATAGCTACCCTTTACAATACAGCCGAAACAAAACTCATCATCTTTCCCCCATATCTGTCCCTCCTACTGGATTCTCAGTCTTATATAACTTAGTTTTCCAAGCCACAAATCCAGGAATTACTGTCAACCCCACATTCAGTCACCAAATCCTCTGTTTTCTACTCTTCCTTCCTACCTCTCCCCATTGCCTTGTTGAAACTCCCATTGCATCCCTCTAGACCACCCCAAGCATCTCCTCTCTTACATTGCTGCATCCTCTCCATCCTTTTTTCCAGATTATCAGCCCTACTAGAGTCAAGGAAATCTTTCTCCATACTGATCTATATAATTATATAATTTCCCTGTTTAAAAATCCTCCAGTGGCCTTATGTCTCCTGAGAGTTAAAAGCTAGACTCCTTAGTAGGATCTTCAAGGCTTTTCAACCTCGAGTCCTATCTACCACTCAACCTTCATCTCCTGCCATTTTCCCACAGATACTCTGGGCTCCAGCTAGTACAAATTCCTTGCTTGATCTTGGCCACTATCTCTTCCATACCCTGCTCCATACTCTGCCACTGTGCAGCCCTCACTCAAGCATTACTTCCTCTAGGTAAGTAAACTGCCAAGCCATGATTCAAGCTCATGATCTTCACCATTAACTATTCTGTCCCCCTGCCCCATCACCACCACCAGCAGAAGGATGGGAAAATAGGGTGGGCCAATGTGCTTAAAATGTCTACATCATGGCCAATCTGATCTCTCCCCAATGCTGACAACTGACCCAGACAGTGGTACATTCTCTCCAGCAGTGATTCTTACCTACCTTGAAGTCAGCCAAAATCTCTCAGTCTGGTTTGGCAGACTCTTCATGTTTGACTTGAGTTTACTCTAGTGAAAGGTTTCAAAAGGAAAAAGTCAAATCTCCTACCTGAGATAAAATGTGGGATTTCCCGTGGATATCACTGATCCATGTAATCTCTCTTCTTACTTTTTTTTCAGATAACTGTGTGTCAGCCTGTGTGTAGATGTGGTTTATGAAATATATCTAAAAATGTTACCACTTTTCCTGGATGCAAGCTCCTGCTTTTAAACAAATCAGTTTATCTCCAGTGTCTGGTAAAGTTGCCATCTGGACCCTCCTGATGCCCACAAATATGGCACTCCATGCTGTAAAAGCAAGAGGCAGATAATTGTTTCTGTATTATAGCAATAAAAACAAAATCCTTTGCAAAACTACTGATCAATTTTCAAATGCAGAATAGTAATAAGAGGAAAGTCTGAAATATTCTCAAGTCCTTAAGTACAGTAATAGATTCAAGGCAAGATTTCAAGTATCATAGGATATTATAACACTTTAAAAACTGCATAAGCATTTCTCAAAACACTTCCTATACTTAGACATACAGTTAGAAAACTGAACTGGACTTAAATATGAAAAAGCTAGACCATAGTATAACAATATATGTGATCTCCATTGAATTACCAAGCCTGCCTTCAAAAAAAAAAAAGAAGAGGGCCAGGTATGGTGGCTGTCACCTGAAATCCTAGTGCTTTGAGAGGCCAAGGCAGGAGGATCACTTGAGGAGTTTGAGGCTACAGTGAGCTGTGATCCCGCCTGGGCAACAGAGGCTGTCTCTAAAACAAAACACAAAACAAAGAAGGGATAATAAGTAAACGATAAGAATAAGGCATGTGTGCATACAAAGTTAAGAGTCATGCATATGTACATGCCCATTTTCAAAATATATATGTATGGTTCATGACTATATATGGGACACACTGAAACTGAAAGTGCTATGAAGAAATGTTTATCTTAGGGGCTCAAATTCTCTTATATAAAAATTCAAAATAAATTTATCTATGATTCAGTTGGCCTTGGACAAATTCTTTCTGTTCATCTTAATGTCAAAGGATAGGAAGTCACCTCAGATAAGGGTGGTGTTCTCAACAACAGAGAGAAAGTGAACAGAGCTTTCCTGGTTCTTGAATTTAGCTTAAGGACTTGCTGCTCTAGGGCAGGGGTCTGCAAACTATATGACCCTTGCAGCCAAATCTGGCTCATTGACAATTTTGAGAAATAAAGTTTTATTGGAATACAGTGTTCCTTATTTACTGGAATGCCCATGCTTCTTCTACCACACCTTGCTGCCTGATCAGTTATTCATTTATTCATCAAATAAATAATTATTGAGGGCTTCAGGAGCATCTTCTATGTTCTAGATGCTATGCCAGGCACCAAGGACATAAAGATCATTAAAAATAATGGAGACTGACACCAGAGTAAGATCAATTCTTTTTTTTTTTTTTTGAGACAGGGTCTTACTCTGTCACCCAGGCTGGTAGCTCACTGCAACCTCGACCTTCTGGGCTCCAGCAATCCTTCCGCTTCAGCCTCCCAAGTAGCTGGTAGCACAGGTGCACAGCACTGCACATAGCTAACTTTTGTATTTTTTGTAGATATAGGGTTCCATCACGGTGCTGCACAGGCTGGTCTTGGAATTCCTAGGCTCAAGCAATCTGCCTGCCTCCACCTCCCAAAGTGCTGGGATTACAGGCATGAGCCACCATGCCCAGCCAGATAAATTTTAAATAAGATTGATGTGACCCCCACCCCAGAAATCCTTACCCACAATCCAATTAAAAAATTAAGAATAAGCTGGGCACGGTGGCTCATGCCTGTAATCCCAGAACTTTGGGAGGCTGAGGCAGACGGATCATGAGTTCAAGAGATAGAGACCATCCTAGCTAACATGGTGAAACCCCGTCTCTACTAAAAATACAAAAATTAGATGGGCATGGTGGTGCGTGCCTGTAGTCCCAGCTACTCGGGAGGCTGAGGCAGGAGGATCACTTGAACCTGGGAGGCAGAGGCTGCAGTGAGCCGAGATTGTGCCACTGCAATCCAGCCTGGTGACAGAGCGAGACTCTGTCTCAAAAAAAAAAAAAAATTAAGAATAACAGTATCTTTATGAAAGATTATTCTATGATTTTATTTTTCTAAAAGATGTAGTGTTGATTAATTAGACTATAACCTTAAAGTATATGTGTGATATATAGAATGTTGATATGATATCAGAGAAGTTACCTGGCTCATAAAATTTAAGGCAATTTCTCAAGCCAATTTAGTTTTTATTTTATCTTTATTATATTTTTAAATTCTGTTAGCCACCATACCAGACATAATTCCGGCATCACATTGGCATGGAACCCACAGATTGTGATTAGTCACAATCAGTCACTATGCTATAGTCTCTAACTTGGATGTTATGACTTTTTAATATAATCTTGAGTAATCTTTTTTGCCTAAGTTTTAAAAATTGGAAGTTTGCCATCTTGACAGAGCATCTCAAATTTCCAACAGAGCTCTGTTTATTTAAGGGATGATTATATTATTATTTCCACTAAATTTTCACAGCCACATGAAGTCTTTTCTAGAAACCTGAAAGTAGTAAAGAAAATAGTATTATAAACATTGCAACTCTAAATAATGTTTTAAATGTACATAGTGAAGAAGATTCCAGTAGAAGTAGTAAATATTAATCTGTCTGTGCCAGAACAAGTGAATAATGCTAGAACTAATGTGTGATTTCACATAGTTATAAGATTTTGTTTTTGTTTTTGTTTTTTTTAAAGCCAACTGGAAGTTCAACAGGTAAGAAATAAAATCTGACAATCCCTGGATCAGCAGTCTCCTAACCCTGATCCTCAAGAGCTGTCTATCTTGAAACTCTGTCAAAAACTTGCAGGAAATCACCTATACTTTTTGTCATTTTTCAAACTAAGCACATTGACACAGCCATAGTTATAGACAATCCAATGACTTCCCCAACCCCCAGAATAAAGCATGTGTTCCAGCATAAAACTGATAAATTAATAATTAATGGACAAAAAAAAAGACTAAAGCAATGGGTGCATCACTCCAAGTTATACTCCTCACAGCAAAAACAGAAGAAAGTATCCCATAAAACCAGTCACAACCATCATGAAAGAATCACGCGTGGAGAGAAAGCAGAAAATGCCATTGGCAAAAGTCCCCTATGACTTCCAATAACAATATGGGGAGTCACATAAAATCAGTGGAATACAATAGGAAAGAGCAATCTGTATTATGAGTGTGTGTGACAGAAGTGACTTCAGCTTAGATTTGAACGAAGCATTGCAAAATATAATCCTACACTTGACATGTATGCCACAGGTATAAGGGAGAAGTGCTGAATGACTTTTGTGCTCCACAAGAAAAGATTGGGGTGTTGTGTTGTAAACTGGAAAATAAGTGTTAACATCAGGGCTGATGGAACATCAGCCACACAAAAAGCAAAAAAGAATATTCCTATACAGTTAAAAGTCTGCTCCTGCAGGCCCACCCATATACAGCTTTAGTGACAGAGAACAGTCAGTGGTCAAAAGTGTGACCTCTTGGCCATAGTATAATATCAAAGGAGCCAGTGAAAATCCTGGATCAAATCACAGCAAGTGTCTGCCTTCTCAGTTGCTCCAAGAAGAAATGGGCAACAAGAATAGCTCTGGTTTCCCCACACTCGAGTATGATTACAGTCAGAAGTGTGTTTACATAAACTATGGAGACAAAGATGAGCTTATAAAAATGGTGTTCCCATGCCATAAGAAAAGACTTCTTTTATGATTCCAAGTGGCAAGTGTCAGTGATATATTCAGTATCTTAGAGAGGCTAAGCTTTTAACTTCAGGGCTAAAATATCACAGTTGTAAATATCAAAGATAAGTTATCAGAATTTCATAAGGAGGTTGAGCTGTGGTGCAAATGAATCTATCACTGAGTAGAATTTTTTTTCTAACACTTTATTTTCTCCATTCATCACAGAAAGAAGTCAATATCATATTATTGGGCATGTTTAAAAGTCACATTCAAACACTGTACCAGACCATGAAGAAATTCTTTCCCAGGCCAAATTAATCAAGTACAAGATAAGGGAAGCAAGTAGTATTCTCTTCCAAAACCAAACATTCACCCTTCTGAACTCTGAGTGCAATGCAACTGTCGATCTAACAGACTTTGAGTGAGTGTGGTCTTCAGCAAGAAATTGCTCCATAACTTCTATGTGATAGTGCAATTCCAATATCCAAACCAACTAGCAGAGCTAGATCCTGGACCTGTGTCCTGAGTGCCTAAAAAGAGTAGGAAGAAAACAGCTAGTCAGATAGCCTGATCTGTTGCTCAAGCTGACAGATATAGATAGCTTAGAAAACAAAAAACAAAAAAAAATATGTATACTCTTTTCCCTCTTGGTGCTGATCTATTTTATTTATTATCAGTCTTGATTTTAATATCATGCTTTGTAATATTTAAAAATTGTGATTATTTATTTAACTAAAGTTGGTAAATTGCTTGGTCCAAATCCCCATGAGTGGTTTAAATTGAAAAACAGAATAAATTCCTGAATAAGCATGTTAAAAAGAAAAACAACTGAAGCACAGCTCTTTTTGCAATCTGAGAGCAAGGCAGTCATGGCTCCGTCTTAATATCCATTGTCTTTTGTATGAGTCCTCGTCTTTGTCTTTTACACTTGCATAGAATCTTCCTAGTTTGAAATTTCAAAAATTCTGCAAGTGTTGCATGAATCTTTAGACCATCCCACTTACACTGAGAGTGGGTGGAGAACATG
This sequence comes from Pan troglodytes, assembly GCF_028858775.2. Lineage (NCBI taxonomy): Eukaryota > Metazoa > Chordata > Mammalia > Primates > Hominidae > Pan > Pan troglodytes. The sequence goes on from NC_086015.1 coordinate 40,787,192, forward strand.
AGACCCAGGGAAATGAAACAGCCTCTTCTGTGTCAGAGAAGAGAATAAGGAAGAAAAAAAAATGTCCTAACTTTTTTCTGGTTCACTTTTAGTAATGTCGTTTTTCACGGTATTTTAGCAATAAGAAAATGTGGACAAATCCCCCTCGAATTATACTTAAGTCAGAGAAGGTAGCAAATGTAGATTTTAAAGGGCTATTTTCAGGAAAGCATTTAAAAAGCACAATTATCTAACAAGCAAAACTGATAATTATGTAATTCCACAGCATTTGGCAAGATGATAACTTTTGTTTTAAAGAATGGGTAGGATTTACTTTATGCCTTTGTGCATACAGAACTTTGTGCCCCAGATCTCTAGAGATCTCTAGTGCAGAACAACAAGGTTATCGTCAATCAAATGTCTTGCAGAGATAGTCACTATTTATCTTAGTCTTTAGGAAAACAGAAGTTGAAGAGTGCAAAGTGAAATTGCTGGTAATGAAAATAGTCAAGGTATAGTTTAAAGAATATTTTCTCTGACAAATGAAAGCAAATGACACACAATCAGTGACAGAAGACTTGGTTCCCAGAAGAATGGTACCTCCTACACCTTGAATTTTAAGAAGGTATCACCTTGGTTCTTAGACAGAACCTCAATTATACAGCATCTATTATGTGCTAAGCTCTGTGTTGCTAGCTTTATTCGAATTGTCTTAGTTATTCTGATCTTTGTGTAGAAATTGTTATGCCCATTTCAAAAATGAATCAGATGGAGTGAGTCCCCCAAAGCACACAGCTAATAACAAAGGTAGGTCTGCTTGACACCAAAGTCTATGTTCATTTACTACACCATACTGTTGCAGGCTGGAACGCAAGTGTATTCGTTTTTGCTGTGTAATAACCCCAGAACTTAGTGACTTATAATCGAAACCACTTACTTAGGTAATGAGTTGGTGTTAATGATTTAGGCAGGGCTCAGATGGGCAGTTCTTCATGTCTTGACTGTGTTCACTCACGCACCTGCAGTCAGCTGATAGGTTGGCTGGGGGTTGTCTGGTCTAAGACAGCCTTGGCTGGCAGAGTTGCCTCTGCTCCATGCAGTCTCTAGTCATTTAACAGGTGAGCCCAAGCCTGAACACATGGTAGCTGGGCAGTATCCCAAGAGAACAAGCAGCAGTGTGTAAGACCATTTGAGATCTAGGCTCTGAATTAACACAACATCCTTTCCATCACATTCTATTGTCCAAAGCAAGTCTCAATTCTAGCTCAGATTTAAGTAGAAGATACAGACTTCACTTCTTGAAGAGAGGAACTGCAAACCACATTGCAATTACCTCTGTGATTTTCTTCCTGAAACCCATGGTCTCTCTTTAACCATGGGAAAGCACCAGAGAAACCCAATTTGAGACATATTCTACAAGGTACCTGCCAGTGCTCTTCAAAAGTGTCAAGGTCATGAAAGACAAAGAAAGCCTGAGGAACTGTTACAGATTGAAGGGGAAAACCAAGCAGACATGACAACTAATGCAGCATAAGGTTATGAATTGAATCCTGAAACAGAAGGACACTGGTAGAAAGACTGGCTAAATCTAAACCAAGTCTATAGTTTTATTAAAAAATAAAGTGCCCTGGTTTGGATAAATTATAAGGTTACTTTACTCCTGTCTAACCGAAAGGAATGCTTTCCACATTACATTTTTAAGCATGATATTTGCTGTAGTTTTAATTGATGACATTTATTGAGGTTAAATAAATTCCTGTCTATTCTTAGTTTGCTAAGAGCTTTGCATAATAAATTTATGTTGACTTTTAGTAAATTTTTTTCTTTATCTGCTGGAACAATCATATGGTTTTCATCCCTTGATATGGTAATAATTAACCATATGTCAATGTATGTAATTGGTTTTCTGGAATTAAAACAATCTTATGTTCTTAGAGTAACCGAACTGGATTATAATTTATTGTGGTTTTCATGCATCGCTGAATTTGGTTTGATAATATTTTCTTTAGGATGTTTGAATCTCTATTTATGAGTAAAAGTGGTCTATAATTTACCTTACTCATCCTCTCCTTTTATATTGTTTTTAATATGTTGAGATTTTTATATCAAATTTATGACAGCCTGCTTCTTAAAATAAACTATTACATTTTCTTATATTGTTTGGAACAGTAAATTTAAGATTAAAATTAGTTGTTCTTTCTATGTTTTATAAAACTTACCTGTAAAGCCGTCTGGGCCTAGTATTTTCTTAGTGGGAAGATTTCGAACACCTGATTCAATTTATTATGTCACTATAAGACTACTCAGTTCAAGCACTTTGGAAGGCTGAGGAGGGCGGATCACTTGAGGTCAGGAGTTCGAGACCAGCCTGACCAACATGGCAAAACCCCATCTCTACTAAAAATACAAAACTTAGCTGGGCATGGTGGTTCACGGCTGTAATCCCAGCTACTCGGGAGGCTGAGGCAGGAGAATCACTGGAACCCTGGAGGCATAGGTTGCAGATCAATGCAAGGTCACACCACCACACTCCAGCCTGGGCAACAGAGGGAGACTTCATCTCAAAACAAAACAAAACAAACAAACAAACAAAAAACTATTCAGACTCTCTGGTTCTTCTAGAGTTGATTTTCACAAGCTATGTGTCTCCAAGAATTCTCTCATTCATCTAAATTTTAAATTTTATTGACGAAAAGTAATTCATAATGTCCTTTTAGTTTCTGTTTAATTTCTGCAGCACAATAATCTATTGATTATTGAGAGTTATATTTTTAATGTCTCACTGTAATAGTAGATTTGCCTACTTTTCCTTATTGATCTGTCCATTTTTACTTTATATATTCTGATATCATGTTATTAGCTGCATACAAGTTTTTTTATTTATTTGTTTGTTTGTTTGTTTGTTTTGAGATGGAGTCTCGCACTGTCGCCCGGGCTGGAGTTCAGCGGCGCGATCTCGGCTCACTGCAACCTCTACCTCCCAGGTTCAAGCGATTCTCCTGCCTCAGCCTCCCAAGTAGCTGGAATTACAGGTGCCCACCACCATGCCCAGCTAATTTTTTGTATTTTTAGTAGAGACAGGGTTTCACTATGTTGGTCAGGCTGGTCTCAAACTCCTGACTTCGTGATCCACCCGCCTCGGCCTCCCAAAGTGCTGGAACTACAGGTGTGAGCCACTGTGCCTGGCCTAGCTGCATACAAGTTTTAAAGGATTGTTTTCCTAGTGAATTATACATTTTGCCATTACATAGTGGCTCCTTTTATCTGTGATAGTGCTTTTAATTTAAAGTGTATTTTTGCCTGATATTAACACACCTATTACAGCTTTCTTTTGATCAATATTTGCTTTTTACTATCCTTGACTTTAAATTTCTCTATGTTCCTATGTTTCAAAGTTTATTATAAATATCAGACAGCCAAGTTTTGAGATTTTTATTTGATCTTAAAATCTTTTAAACTATAAAATACACTGTGTTTCCTCTTATATTTAAATCTATTTCCACTTTCTCATTATGTGTTTTCTACTTGTCCCATTTTAAGTTTATTTTTCCCTCCTTTCTTGCTCTATTTGGATTGATGTCTTCTTTTTTTTCTTTTTCTTATTCCATTTTCTCTGTACTTGTTTGTGAGTTATGGGCTTTATGCTTACACTTAAAGTTTATACTTTAGTATTTTCAAGTTATCCTTATAACTTGAATATGCATGCATTTTTAACAGCCTAAATTTAATCAATACTTTACCTTTCTCCTGATTAATATAAAGAATTTAGACTGCTTTAACTCTGATCACCCGCTTTTGGCTTACATTGTTTTCCAGTATTTTAGTTATAGCCTATTGTCCCTATGATTTAGTCAATATTGTTATTTTACACGGTCACATCTAGATAGATAGATAGATAGATAGATAGATAGATAGATAGATAGATGATAGATAGATAGATAGATAGATGATAGACAGATAGATGATAGATAGATGATAGATGATAGATAGATGATAGATAGATAGATGATAGATAGATGATAGATAGATAGATAGATAGATGATAGATAGATAATAGATAGATGATAGATAGATAGATAGATAGATGATAGAAAATAGATAGATGATAGATAGATAGATGATAGATAGATGATAGATAATAGGTAGATAGATGATAGATAGATAGATGACAGATAGATAGATGATAGACAGATAATAGATAGATAATAGATAGATAGATGATAGATAGATAGATAATAGATAGATAGATGATAGATAGATAATAGATAGATAGATGATAGATAGATAATAGATAGATAGATGATAGATAGATAATAGATAGATAGATGACAGATGATAGATAGATAGATAATAGATAGATAGATGATAGATAGATAGATGATAGATAGATAGATAGATAGATAGATAGATAGATAGATAGATAGATATACTAGTATCTTGGTTTACTTTTGTTGGGGTTATAGACCTTCTTTCTGGTTTTTTTGTTTCTTTGGACCTTCTTTCTGAAGTACATCCTTTAGGATTTCCTTCAACAAACGTCTTTTAGTTACAAAGTCGTCTGCTTTTGTTTTTCAGAAGTGTCATATTTTATTCTCATTCTTGAATAATAGTTTCACTGGGTAAAATTTTAGGTTGATAGTTTTTCTCCCTCAGTATATTGAATACAAAGATATTAGTATGTTTGGTGTCTTCTGGCTTCATTGTTGCTACTGAAAAGTCAGTAGTCATACTAATTGCCATTATTTTAAGATAATTTACTTTCTTTCTCTGACTATAAGATCTATTTTTCTTCAATGTTCAGTAGTTTCACTATGATGGGTCTAGGTATGAATTTCTTTTTAATTGTCTTGCTTGAGATCCATTGGTCTTCTTAGAGAAGTAAAAGGAAGATGATATCCAGCCAACATACCCCTAAACCATAAGCTCTGAGTCAGGGCCATATCCAACCAAAGAAAATTATTATTTCTTGCACATAAATGTTTAATGAGCTGACCCAACTATGAGCTCTTGGGCTGCATCTGCTCAGTGTCTTCTTCTAATTCATCTTCTTAGAAGGAGGATCTTTTTGTAAACACACTAAGACATCGTAATGTTCCAAACTGCTAGAGGTGAGTATTCATCAATATGTATAGGGCACACAGCAGTGGTTTAGTGGTTTAGATGTCACTTTACCATTCTCTTTGCCACAAAGAATTTGTATGCAAAACTGGGTCTCTTTAGAAAGAAATAAATACGTATTTTTGACTTTCAGTTAAATTTGGCAAAATTAAGCCTTTTCTATCCCACTCTCTCTTCTGAAGCCAAAAAAAAAAAAAAGTAAGTAAAATAGCTCTGCCTTTGGTGAAACTAGGAAACAATAAATATCAAAATCCTCAATCTAAAAAGATCAGATGCCAAGTGCAATGAAAGCTGAACCAAAAAGAGGGGAGATACTGGAAAATGACTTATGTCTTTGCAGACCCATAGCAGAAAACAGGGAAATGGTCTGAAAAACTAAACCATTATGCCCTTGCTTAGAGCAGAGGGGGCTGGGAACATCCCTGTGCTATACTCTTCACGGAGTGGTTGGAGAGGAAGGGAGCTGACAAGAAGGCTCACAGACCATTATCTTTGTAGGATCTTTGGAGTCAATGTGACAGGGTAAAAATCAGCTCTGCAAGTGCTGATATTCAACAGCTAAAATTGAAGGCAAATGCTAAATCTCTATACATGAGTTTCTAAATGAGCCAAGTAGGCCCGCTGCTCAGCCCTGGCGGAAGTATTTCCTTGGGGCATGGTAAGGTTTGTGAAAAAAATGTTCTAAGCCAGTATCTTCAATCTAAGGTGCATACAGTTTTAGTTCACTTCTCAAATCTCTTAGCCTTGCTCTTCTTTAGAAGGTAGAAACCAGAAAAGAACAGTCTACATTCACAGATGAGCAATAATGAGAAACAAACCACTTTAGGATCTAGCCTAGGTAATATAGGCGAAAAAGAAGAAGAAGCAGATGAAGAATAGGCATCAGAAGCTCACCATGAATTACAGGGAAATTTTGAACAAATGATTGTCCATCATATCAACCAAACTGAAGAATCTATGGTTTTTCTAAAGCAAATGCTCAGGGAATACATGATGATATAATAGAAAGAAGTAAAAGAGAAGCTGGCAGAACTCAGGAGATATGTGAAAGTGGAAACTAAATTTTTTATAAAAATAAAAGCCATATTAGAAGGAGCAAAACCACGAACAGACATTCATGGAAACATAGTTAAGCATGTAGAATTCAGACAGACTTGAGAAAGAAAGTTAAACCAAAAAATGTTAAAGAGTATTAGAAAAACAATAAATAATAAAAGCCATGCATAGGAAATCCATCATGAAAATAATTTACATCTCTGAAGTGAACTGAGCAAATGAAGCAAGAAGATAATATCCAGAGATACAATGGAAGAAAACGTTCCTATATTTTAAAAACCTCAAATCTTTAGATTGAAAAAGTTCAGAAACACTAACACTGAGCCATATCTTGGTAAAGTTACTGGCCCTGAAATGTAAAGAAAGAATGGACATATGAAAGAAAATTAAATGACTCATAATGAAGGGAAGCAAATCAGATAACACTTTCCCACTGCAACATTCTAAGCTTGAGAAAGTGGAACAAAACTTCCAAAGTCTTCAGAGAAAGAAGACATGACCACTTGACAATGTTCACTCCAAATGACATCTACGCATATAGGCAATGACATTTTCAAACATGTAGGATCTCAAGAAATATATTAATAGTATCTATGAGCCCTTCTTGGTGGAGGTACATGGTGATAAATCCAACAACAGGACATGAATGAAAGACTTGTAATAAAAAAACTGATGGAAAACATTTAAACCATTTCAATACAAAGCCAAGGCTAGATAGCCATCCAAAATGTAGACTCTAAAGAATAATTGCCAAAGAGAATGTAAACATTATGAACAATGCATATACTTAATCTGTCTCAGTAACTGGTTTCCATAGACATGGAAATAACACATCTTTGGATCTCACTGTTTAGATGTTTTTTGCTTTGAGTATGTGAGTATGTAATCCTTGTTTTTTTAATCAAAGTAAATATATTTTTGTTGTTGTTGTTTATGGAAATACTACTTACTTGGCTCCTTCTCATTTTACTGTGAGTCTGGACTTAAGGAAACTGTTCACAAGAAATCAGAGATATTATTTGTAAGTCTACTCTTTACCTAGCAGCAGTAGAATTTCCAATCTAAAGGCAGAGAAAAATAAGTGAATCAGGTTAACATTCATACCTATCTTATTGACTTAAAGGAAATTTCTAAATGCAATGCCTGGAACCTAAAAAAAATGGCACTGGAATGCAAAACGTGGGACTAATAAATTTAATTTGAGGCTTAAGAGTTTTCAAATAATTCACCAAATTTCACAGTCCAGTTGGTAATGATCTGAAGGTAAAGCCAGCCTCAGTCATGATTCTCATTTGAGGAGTCCTTCACAGAGCAAGTTCCCAGATCTTAGCTTATTTCATCCTCAAAACAAACATGTAAAGCAGAGAGAGATGTTATTATCACCATTTTACATGTTTAAAAAAAAAAATCAGACACTCCAAGTGGTTAAGTGACTTACCCAAGGTTATTCAGCTAAATCAGTCATAATGGCTATGAGAAGTTGAGTGGGAATTTGGGGCTTTAAGAGACACATCCTGAGCCCTCAGCTGAACAATACTGATTAAATTCCAAGCAAATGTCATCAGATGAAATTTGGTTATCTTTACATCTGGGAAATTGTTAGAGGAAAACATCTGGATCAGACAGGAAATTCCAAGAAAATCCCAAGAGTGTAAGTGTGGGAGTTTATTGTAAACTTCCCAATACTCAATGAAATTTTTCTTCTTTAAGTGTGTTAGAGACAGAGTCAGTGCATCATGGGAATTGCCCAAAGGAAATCAGCTCCATGGAAAAAAACATGTTCTAGAGACATAAAATTGATGCTGCTCTGTTAACAGACGCCAATGACTCTTGTGAGACTTAAATCATGGAACATTCAACATGACTCAGGGACATTCCGGGGACCAGCTAATGAGACTCCCAAGATACCTGCTTTCTGTTCAGCCTACACCACCCAGAGGAAGCTGGCTAATGTGAGTGAGAGTTGCTGAAGTGTTCTGGGTAGTTAGGCCAGGGTAACAAGGAGCTCCCTTAAAAAAAAAGAACTCAAGAGAGAATTCATAGATGTGGCTGCTGTGCCATAGTCTCCATTCTAATATGGACTCTGTGGACAAGACCACCATGAATCACAGCTGATGCCTGCCATGCTGATCTAGAGATGAAGGCCCACGATCGCTTAGGTTCCTACTTCCCTTGTTGAAAGCCAGAGATAGGGCTTTCTGCCCTGGTTAAGAACTTGCTTTATGCCATGAAAAGAAACAGTAATTTTTGGCTTATTTAAAAGAATAAAAAATGTTAAAGAAATTGATGGCCACTCATGGCCATAGCCTCCTTGAGCTTTGGCCAGGAATTAGGCTGTAGCTCTCCTCTCCCTGGTTGCTCCTCAGGCCTCAAGAGATCTTTCAGAGGAATCCATCTCAGTCCCTGCCAGTTTTGGGGAGGGTTTTCTGAGCATGGGTCTAGTTAAGATCCTGGGTGACTCTTTTGATTTCCACAGGATTTGCATCCTTCCCAGAAGCTGCATGGAAATAAGCCACAGAAAGAGCAGGTCATAAAAAATGTCTCAAAACTCTTTACCTCACCAGCCAGACCAGCAGTCTCTAAAGGGCCCTATGCTTCTGAGAATTTTCTCACAACCAGTATAATACTTACCTAGGTTCTTAAGATTATTTCATTTCTGAGCCATCTGGAACAAGAATTCAGAAACCTGAGAGAATAAGAAAGAAATGTCAAATAAAAATGAATAATAAAAAGGTCATATTCAATTACCATATTCGATGTGTTTCTTTTTCCAATTAAAATTTTCTTCTCCAGGCTTTTGAAAGTAACCAAAAAATCCTAAAGAAAATATATGAAATGATCTCAAACCTAAATTCAGAATAGGAAGAAATGGTGTGTTAACCAGAAATTTTGCAGCCACAATTTTTATACCTTCTTCTCTCTCAGTCCCTGCATCTAATCCACCTTCAGGTCCTGACAATTTTACCTCCAAAATGGCCTTCAAATTCATCTACATCTTTCCAACTCAACTACCTCTGCCCTAGTCCAAGCTATCATCACATTTGGCCTTGACCACTGCCACAATCTCCTAACTCAAATCCCTGTTTGGATTCCTGCTGCATCCACAAATAGATATTCCACACCAAAAGCCAGAGAGGATTACTTAGAATGCAAATATGATCATTTTGTGCTCTTGGAAAAGTCTACAATGGCCAATAAAATTTTGAAAAGATGCTCCCCTGTTCACTCATTAGGAAAATGAAAATTAAAACCCCAGTGATATATCTCTACAAAACAACCAGAATAGCTAAAAAATTAAAATTTTTCAGTGCAGAATATCAAGTGTAGGTGAGTGTGAGAAGAGATTGGAACTCTCATACCTTGTTAGTGAGAATGTGAAATGGTATCATCATTTTGGAAAATGATTCTATAATATCTGCTAAAGCTGCATATACAACCATCCTATGACCCTGCAATTATACCATTAAGCATATTCATCCAACAGAAATGCATATTTATCAAGACATGTTCATAAATGTTCAGAGCAGCACAATTCATAACAGCCCACAACTGAAAACATCCCAAATGCTTATTCACAACCCAATTGTGTATTCATATCGTGAGAATGGACAATCTACAACTACTACAGACAAATTTCATAGACATTACTTTGAGTGAAAGAGGCCAGATAACAGATAATTCCATATACATAAAATAGAAAAACAGGCAAACAAATATATGTTGTGGAAAGTCAAAATAGTGCTTACTGGACGGATGTGGACTGGCAGGGGGTACAAAGTGAGTCCTTCTTGGCTTCTGATAATATTCCGTTTCTTGGTCTTGGTGCTGTTTATGTGGATATTCAGTTTGTGGAAATTCAGTAAACTATGCACTTATCATATGTGCATTTTTCTGTATATGTTTATAGCTAAATTGAAAGTGTTTAAATTAATCAATGACTTCCCATTAAGGTAAAATACAAAATCATTAACATGGGCTACAAGACTGTAAAATCATCTAGCACCTGCCCTTAACTCCATACTTCTTCTGAGCTGCTAACCCCCTTGCTTAATAACTCCAGCCACATTGTCCATGAATCAGTTCCCTAAATACACCTCATTCCTTCCCATCTCAGGGCCTTTGTACCTGCTGTCCCCTGGCCTAAAACAGCAGCTGGCAAACTATGGCCCACAGGGCATTTCTGCCAATCCTGCCTGCCATTTGTTTCTGTAAGTAAAGTTTTACTGGAATCCAGCCATGTCCATTCACTTCTATATTGTCTACAGTTGCTTTGGTACTATAACAGCCACAGAGATCATATGGTCCACAGAATGAAAATATTTGCTATCTGGCCCATTATAGAAAAGCCTTGCCAACCCCTGGCCTAGAACATTCTCACATGCCTGCTCTACCCCCATCTGTCTAACTCCTACTCACTTTTCAGAATTGAGAAAAAACAAACATGTCCTCTGTTGAAAGAAGCCTAAGTCCGTATGTTGATTGTACACTCCTGGACTTTTCTTCTAGGGCTCTCCCCTGCTTCAGATCAGCAGAGCAATGGCTTTCCTTGCTCTTCGAGTGAAATGCAAAATTCCCCACAGCCTACGAGCCTCTGCATGATTTGGTCTACTGTGTACCTCTTGGCCTTTTCTCCTACACTTGCTCTGATCTGATAACTATAGCCTCATTCTAAGACCTGGTTAAGTTCTTCTGCGCCTCAGAGACTTTGCCATGCTGCACCATATGCCTCAAATGCTCTTTCCCAGTTCCTCATCCAGCCAGCATTTGCTCACTCTTCACATGTCAGCTAAAAGATGGCTTAATAAAAAAGAGGCCACTCCCATAGAGGGTTACCACAGCCAAGTGCTGGAGGCTCCTCCCTCAGCTTGGGTTCCTGAGGCTGCTTCTTCTTTCAAAGAGAGACTCTTCTTGACCCTGCCCACACCCACCCCTGCATCTTGCTTCCACTTTTCCTTCCACAGAGGCTGCCCACTTCTCAGACACCACAACCCCCTCATAGAGCCCACCACAGGCTCCTCAGAATGGACCTCTCCCCTCACCGTCTCCCAGCTGATGACTGTTACAGATATAGCTCCCATAATATCCTGCCGTCTGCCTTTTGCCCTCTGCCCTCTGCCCTACTCAGAACTGGTGCTGCCTCTCACTGGGAAGGGAATAGTCAGGTCCAGGAGAAGTCTCAAATCTTCATGGTGCTTCAGGCATAGAGATGAGTCACCCAGAGCCCCCACCAATTCAGGATTTGTTGCCTCCAGCTGCCAGTTCCTTCAGGATCAGGCTCAACTGCAGAAAGCCACCTTGGTGGAAGTCATGCCCTTCTGGGGGCAGCCCACATCAGAGACTGAGTGAGGTGGGGGCAGTAAGGCCCAGGCATTTCAGCACATGTGGAGATAGCTCTTCTTGCTCCAGAACACCCTGCCATGTAGGGCAAGGCCTTGTCAGGCCTACATTGTAATTTTTTTGTTTTGTTTTGTTGAAATGGGGTCTCACTCCCATCTGGAGTGCAGTGGCGTAATCTCAGCTCACTGCAGGCTCAACTTCCTGGGCTCAGGTGATCCTCCCACCTCAGCCTCCAGAGTAGCTGAGACTACTAGTGATGGGGTTTCGCCATGTTGCCCAAGCTGGTGTTGAACTTCTGGGCTCAAGCAATCTGCCTGTCTAGGCCTCCCAAAGTGCTGGGCTTACAAGCATGAGCACTGTGAATAGCCTGCATTGCAGTTTGACTTCTCTGTCTTCCCAATCTTGTTTCCTGTCCCTTCCCTTTACATATTTTGACTCCTAATAAACACCATGAACCCTGCATTCTGTCTCAGCATCTGCTTCTAGAGAACCCAACCTGCAACATTTATTTTGTATTATTATGGATTCAACACAGAATTTGGAGTCAGACAGGCCTGGGCTGGAATCCTAGCACTGGTGCTCACCAACTTGGTGGCCTTGGGAAAGTAATTTGAACTCCTAGCTTCCTAGCCTCTGGCTCAGGAAGTCTCCTCATCAAATGGAGATGAAAATATCTTTATTGCAGAGTTTTAGGATTAGTTGAAGTAATGTTATATGTCAGCATGTTAAAATGGAAGTTGGGAATGAGTGCCCAAGCTATGAAATGGAATTGAGGGACAGACCACCCCTTTCAAAGTAGATATCCCACAGTGGAACACATGACCTTTATAAGTCCTCACCTACTTCAATTTATAAACAGTATGATTGAGGAGTATGTCTTAGAGAGTGGTTTTGAAACTCATATCTGGCTCCTGGAGGTAAAGGTGAATTGCAATTTTTACTTTGCTTCAAGACAAGAAAGAGGACTTCAGAAAGCTGACTATCCTAAAATTAGGGAGATACAATGGGCTCTTATCTGATTCCCACCAGGGAAATCAAAAGGGCAGATCACAGGCTGAATGGAGATGATTTAGCCATTCCACAATGTGTACATATATCAAAACATCATGTTGTACATCAGAAATATACATAACTTTTGCCCATTAAAAATTAAAGAAAAAACACAATATTGAGCAAAATAAGTCAGATGCAAACTATTTTACACCATATGATTACATTTATATAAAGAACAAAAACAGGCAAAAGAAACATAAGTTAGAAGTCATGGTAGTATTTACCCTTGGGGACATTGTGACTAACAGAAGGCAAAAAGGTGGATTCTAGGTGCTTGTCACGTTCTGATTCTTGATCTGGGGTGCTGGTTACAGGAAGTGCTCAGTTTGTGGAACTTCACTGAGTTGTCCTCTTATGTTCACTTCTCTGTATGGTAAATTCAAAATAGCCCCATTTCTTTACATAAGCAAAAATCAATCAGATAATCTTGTAGGGGATAAAATACCATTCATACTAGCAACAGAAACACTCAAGAGTCAGAGTTAACAACAAGGAATGACCACGTTACCTGCAGAGAAAATTTTACACTGCTATGAAGAACATAAAAGAAGTATCTAAAAGGAGAGCTACGCAATCTTCATCGCTAGGGTAACTTAACATGGCAAAGCTGCCAATTCTTACCCAATAATGTATAAATCCAATAAAATACTTAGAAGAGTGATTCTCAAAGAGGGTTCCAGACCAGCGGTTCTCAAATTTTGGTGTGCATCAGAATCATCAGGAGGGTTTATAAAAACAGATTCCTAGGTCTCCCCCAGAGTTCTGATGCAGAATTCCTCAGGATGAGGCTGAGGCTTGGCATTTACACCAAGTTTCCAGGTGATGTTGATGCTACTGGTTCAGCACTTAGACACTGTGAGAACCACTGCACTGGAATCAAGTCCCTCCTCCTCACGCTGTAGAAAACTCACCTCCCACAGACACACTGACACTTCACGCTTTATTACAGGACCTGCACTCCATGAACTTAAAGTAAAGCAAGTTTTGCCCTTATCAAAATGCTAATTTGTCCAGGATGGTGAGAAGGATTAGCTGTTGCCAGCTTTTCATCAGTCCTTTGAAAGGAGTTGTTGACACTGCTCAGGGCCATCTTCTCTACTCCAAGTTACTCTTCAACGCAATGGCTTCTGCTCTTCTGCTAAAACAATTCCTGCTGAGTGTTTCAAGACCTTCTAACTGTTGAACCCAGTGGGAATGTTCCAATCACTGTGCCTCATACACTCCTACATTTGGCACAGGTGACCCCTCTCACCTCCTAAAATCCCTCCATACCCTTGACATTTGTAGGTACCTACCTTTCTAGCCATTCTTTCTTTACCTCCTTCACAGAATTTATTTCCTTGTCCATCCTTTAAGTGCTGCTTGCTCCATGGCTCTATCCTGCAGTCATGCTCCTCAGGCCACCTTCGCCTGCCCTTACCTGCATCCCACCCCTTCCCCCAATCTGGATACTCATCCTTCAGCTTATCACCCATAGGGTCTCCATCTAGTTGTCACACAAGCATCTCAAATCTAACATGCTTCTTCTCCAGTGCTCCCTGGCTCAGTGAATGGAACCAATATCAACTCAATTGCTTAAATCAAAAATTTTGGAGTCAGTTTTGATGCCTCCCTCTTCCTTAGCCCCCATAGCCTATGAATTGCTCACTTGTGGGCCTTTGCTTATATGGTCCTCAATAAGGAATGCTCTTCCCCTTCACCTCAGACTTCTCACAAGTCACTCTGACTCATTTTTTTTAAGAGACAGGATCTCACTATGTTGCCGAGGCTGGATTCAAACTCCTGTGCTCAAGTTATCCTCCCATCCCAGTCTCTCAAGTAGCTGGGACTGCAGGTGCATAGCACTGTGCCCAGCTCCACTCTGACTCATTCGTTAAGATTCAACTTAATCAACTCCTCCTCGTGAAGCCCTTCCTAACACCTCCTACTAGGCAGCCAGAATTCCATAATCCCCAATCCTTACAACGTCTGTGTATTTGCCACAGTGTGGCAGTTAGTGCAGAGTCCTAATTAGGGAAAAGGGAGCAGGGGAAAGGGAAAGGGAAAAGGGAGCAGGCTAGAGGGAGCAGGGGAAAGCAGGAAAGAGAAAGCAGATAAGGGGCAAGTCTGCCTTTCTTCATGGTCCAGGATATGCAGCCCTCCTGCACACAACTTGCCACCAGGCACCTGCAAATTACCCATTGCAACCTTGGCACCATCGGTACTGCACAAAGCCCTCTTCAGCACACAGCATAAACACTCTTCTATAAAATCCCCAGCAAGCTTTTGTTTCCTGGCAGTCCACTCCTCTTCTGCTGATTCTGCCAGTTGCCTCATCACAACAAAGTATTTTCCTACTTTCTCTCACAAATCTGCTGTTCTTTATCCACAATTGTCTTGGTAAATTTTTTTACCCCCGCTCCACCAGCCCAAATAGTTGTTGCTCCCTTGCAACAGTTAGCTCTTTGTATATCTGTATCCCATAGTTCTTTTATGTCTTTTCATTTAACAAATACTTACAGACCTCCTTCTATATGGCTGGCACTGATCTAGCCCCTTAGGAGTCATCAGTGAACAGAACAATGAATATCTCTGCCTCCATGGACTGCAAAGCTGGCTCACTGTGTACTGGTTACCACTTTAGCCCACTGCATCTTGGGCTGCAATTTCCACTACTTGCTTGAGTCCAGTGAGACAGAACACTCATGCAAGTTAAGTGAAGCAATGTTTTTACTCACAGATAGACAGCAAGAAAGAGTAAAAGCCTAGAATTCATAGCAAGTCAGTTCCCAAGGCTCAGAAAAGCTGTCCTGAGTGGATGGAATCCTATCTTCACGTGCCCCACTTGCCCGACAGCTGAAGGGCCGGGAAAGCAGTCCTCCTGGGTTTTATACCCTGGGAACAACATGATATGCTGGGCTAAGGCATTGAAGGACACCTTGTTCTAGGAGGGACAAGATCAGAGCCCAGAGTATTCTGGCCACTTCCTCCTTATTTCAGGATGTTATATTTCCAGCACATGCCAGTTATTCTTGAGAACTGCAAGTGAGAAAGGAGGAAGAACTAGGTCAGTCCAAGGAGAACTGTACTGCATGGTCCTTACATTCTAGAGCATCTGTGTCCCCAGGATTTAGCCAGGGTATGGAATACATTCAATAAACACTCCTTGAATGAATATACTTACATTGCAGTGTGGATGAGACAATTATAGTCTTTTTCCAGAGCACACTTAAAAAAAGAGAAGTAAGAGCAAAACTGGAGGGAGGCAGAAGAGGGCAGATCCAGGGCATAGCCAGAGGAGGAAGGGAGATGGCTCCCACCTGGATCCAGACAACAGTTTCCAAACTAAAACCTGGGAAGCTTAAGAAATAACTCGCCTGCAGGCTCAGTTCCCTGCACCATCTGCATTGATTTGTAGAGGGGCCCTTCTAGATCAGCCTGGGAATCTTCTTCTCCCACAGGGGGAGCTCAAGACCTGCTGACCAAGAGGCATCTCCCCAGGCTACGGATGCCTTGGTGTCCATAGGGATACCCATAGCTCAAGGGAGGGGGAGTGATAGGCAGACCCTGAGCACCACCACCCCCACCCCGCCAGCCAAGCAACAGGGCCGGTGTCAGTCCCCAGGAAGCAAGAGACCTATAAGGGGCCTAGGGATCCTAGGGGATGAGGATAATGGAGATGCACTTCTATTATTAAACAACAAACTACTATATTGATCAGGATACTTCAATCTAAAAAGATGGCTCCTAGAAAGGGAAGATATTGAAGCAAAGGAAGCAGCAGGGTCCTTTCTTAATGTCACTTTCTGACATGGTTTAGTGATTTCACAGCATTCAGGCCTACATATCAGTCCCTGACCATATTAATCTTCCTCAACGGTGATCTCCCATAGCATGAGGAACACCTCTCCATCACTGTCTTGGTTCTGCCCAGCACCCCTTGTTAATAAGGCAGGCTGGGAATGGGGAGGTACATATGAGCGACAGCCAGGCTAGGCTCCACTAATGACTAGGTCTCAGTTTCTTCTTCTCTAATTTCATCAACATCGTCATCATTCAGTACTCGCTATGTGCCAGGCATTGTTGTAAGTACTCTATATATCTAACTCACTTAATCCTCACAACAACCCTAGGAAGTACACACTAGCACCATTCCCATTTTACAAAGAAGGAAGCACAGAGAGGCTAAGTAACTCACTCAACTCACATAGCTCACACAAGAGTGTGCAGTGAAGCCTGAATGTGAAATCAGAGCACTGGCCTCAAAGTCCGTGCTCTTAGCAAATGGATTCAATCTTGCTTGAAACACTGATTAACATGTGGTGCTACTGAGCAGGATTCTGAACCTTCTCAGGAGCACTCAGTAGGAAAAGTGCCATAGCTGATTAGCAATGTCTGCAATGGTGATGTAGATGCTGTCTTTTTTATTCTTGTATTATATAATGGCAAAGACACTCTCCCTCACCAAACTTTATTTAGTCTCTTCTGAGACATCTTTTCAACTAGGCCCTTTGCCTTGGCCCCATCCTGTCTTTGGCCTGCCTAGCCCACTCTTAGGAATAATCAGCATTGGTTAAGTTATATGCTGTGATTTTTTTAAAAAATAAAAGAAAATCTCAAAATGTCAGTGGCTTACATCAGCAAAGGATTGTTACTTGTTCATATTACATGTGGGCCATGAGTCAACTACAGATCTGCTCCATGTGTCTTTTTTTTTTTTTTCAGACGGAGTCTAGCTCTGTTGTCCAGGCTGGAGTGTAGTGGCGCAGTCTTGGCTCACTGCAACCTCTACTTCCTGGGTTCAAGTGATTATCTTGCCTCAGCCTCCCGAGTAGCTGAGATTACAGGCATGTGCCACCATGCCCAGCTAATTTTTGTATTTTTAGTAGAGACAAGATTTCACCATGTTGGCCAGGCTGGTCTCAAACTCCCGATCTCAATTGATCTGCCCGCCTCAATATCCCAAAGTGCTGGGATTATAGGTGTGAGCCACCGCACCCGGCCCACATGTCTTCTTCATTCTGAGATCTAGGCTAAATGTGCAGCCCCTCTCTGAGATGAACACCAATCTCATGGCAGAGGGGAAAGAGCAATGGTGGGCCTTCTGATGCACTTAGAGCTTATATTTACATATGGTAAATAGAACAGTGTATTGGCCAAAGCAAGTCAAAATGGCCAACCCTGATGTCCTTAGCAGAAATATAATCCATCCACAGACACGGGCACCTGCGAGGGACACTGTGGCTATAAACCCAGTGGAGAGCAGCAGCCAACAGTTGGGAATGATCATCTGATTTACCACAATGGGTGTAAAGTTTTGGCTCAGCTCTTTCTTCTCTGGCCTCAGTTTCTCAGCTGCAAAGTGTGTGTGTGTGTTTGTGTGTGTGTGTGTGTGTGTGTGTGTCAGGGTGCAGGGCTAAAAGGAGTCAACCTCTAAGGCTCTTTCCAGTTTTATACAGTCCCACTCCAATACCTGAATTCTCCTCTTGCCTGTCCAGCTGGGTTTTAGAACCATAGATTTCAATCCCTCTTCACACACTAATCTGAACAGTTAACATATACCACCTATTTTCAGTTTTTTCCCCTTACACCTAAGACTGATAGTTTCCATGTACAACATATCCTGTAACCATTCCCAGCTTTACAAAGATAAGTCATTGGTTCTACATGTGACTTGAAATAGCAGAGTGCCCCCTGCTTGTCTCCCCATCTCTTACTGACTCAAAAGTAGTCCTGCTCACCTAAGGAGGCAACTAGGAAATTCAGGCTTACTGCCCCTCACACATCAGCATCTGCTAACACAACCAGCTCCTGGTTTCATCCATTGTTGCTAATAATTACTGGTGACTCCCCTTGAGATCCTCACAGCCATGAGGATATGACTAGGACAGATTCTATCCATCCTTCCTTAAGCCATCCAACTTTGCTAACCCCACCCAGACCAAACCACAGCATCACAACACACATGTAAGTTTCTGTACCAAATGGTCTGAACAACCTCAGAGTAATAGAAACTCGAGGGAGAAACAAAGGAGGAGCTCCATCTGAAAGGGTTTTTGGCCTTTTCAAGAGGAATGACCACTGTGGATGAACCTCCCTCCCTTCCTCACTCAGTCTCTTTTTCTAATGGATCCTCACTTTCCATATTCACTCACTTCAGTGTCTTTCAATTTGGTGCACCCAACTGCTACCTTATTCAAGTAACCCCACCCTTCCCACAGAAGGCAACAGTTCCTAATCTTTCAAACATCTACTGTGCCTTAAGCAGGTGACCATTGCAACAGTTTGTGAGCAAGGCTCCGGTTCCACGAGGGAGGGCGAATGTGGGAGCTCCTCACCTGGAAATGCTGTTCTCTTTGCTACCCAGCAAGAATGGCCCCAGCTTCCAAAAGAGCCTTTTGATTTCATTCATCCCTGAAAGAGGGGATGGTAGTGTTAGCAGTTCCTGCCCTCACCTGCACAACTCCTCTACTTCCTTATCTTTCCTACTGATCCTGAAACCCCCATATTTTGTGATGGAGACTGTGATGCCCTGCCCAGAAGCCCCTCCAGGGAATAACTTGTTGCCCCAACTGCTGGGGGGGCCTGTCAGTGGATAGTCCTGAGCCCTCAGCCCCTTCAGATATTGCTTCAGCTTCAGAGTCCCCTCAACCAAGGTCACACTCTTCCCAGGATAGCCAACATTCAATGACTAATCAAGATAGGGTATAAAAGGCCTGGACTTCTTGACCCAACTTTGGACAACTTTGAAGCATCGTTCTAGTTAGAGAGCCATGGCTGTCATTGGACCTTCCTTTGGCTCACTTCTGCTTTCTGCCTCTCCCTTTCATAAGCATTGATCCCCAGGGCTCTACTTAATAAATATCCTGCAAGCTAAACTCTATCTCAGAGTCAGTTTCTCATGGAACCCAACCTGCAACAGAAACTAACTTGGAAAACCAGTGATACATGTATATAATAGAATTAATAGATGATTCCTCTTGATCTTACTGCCCCCTGTCACTCAAAACCAAGACTATCAAAAGGTTTTCTCAACCTGAACACTATTGACAATTTGAGCTGGACACTTCTTTGTTGTGGAGGCTGTCCTGTGCATTGCAGTATGTTTAACAGCATTGCTGGCCTCCACCCACAAGATTCCAGTAACGCCTTCCCAGTTATGACAACCAAAAATGTCTCCAGACATAGTCCTCCGTGGAGCAAATAAGCCCTCAGTGAAAACTACTGATTTATAAGAAGCATCCCAGCAGGCAGATTCAGTAAGTGTGTAAAAGCATTTGGACCCTGAACATAAATATTTTTTACTTAAAATGTAATGCCTCTTCTGAGGCACTTGCCAGAAAACTCTTTCTCCAATTGCCTTCTCAGACTTGCTTGTCAAAAGCACAGTTGAGACAACAGATGTTTGAGAAAACTGGCCCAAGGAACTTCTTAGCTCTCCATTTCTCTAAATATTTCTCATCGCTTTCTCTGTAATTACTTAGATCCAAGAAAACAGCATGTTTGGACTACATTCCTTTAATTAAAAATAATAATAGTAATTTTTTTAAAA
This sequence comes from Pan troglodytes, assembly GCF_028858775.2. Classification (NCBI taxonomy): domain Eukaryota; kingdom Metazoa; phylum Chordata; class Mammalia; order Primates; family Hominidae; genus Pan; species Pan troglodytes. Next base: position 40,807,266 of record NC_086015.1, read on the forward strand.
AACCTCCCTGGAATGAGTTAAATAGTGGTTTTATCACGGGTAATTATAAAATGGCCCATGAACATGCCTGCATGTTTTATGATTGATGAAGGCATTACATTCAGCATGAACCGCAGATTTTTCTAAGCCATATTCTTTCTTTCCTTCTATATTTTCTTTCGTGGGTCAAAAAGACTTTATTAAATATCCTCATTTCCTTTCACCATAGTGATGGGAGAGTCATACATTATGGCCATTAAGATAAAAATACTCTTATCAAAGTCATGTAATTGCTCAGGTCCTGGGAAGTGGAGAGAGAGAAGGGAAAAAGTGAATCTTCTTAGAAATCCCATACAGTATTGATATATTGTTTTAGTCCACCAACATCACTTCCTCTAGGGACACCCACCTTTCTCCACTGTAGTTGGTTCTTGTGAATTGCCAGTCACAGGACCTTGCCTTTATGACCATAAAACAGGGAAAATGACTCATGCTTGGACAACCAGATTCTCTCTCCTGGGTATTTGACTCTTAACTGGAAAAGCACAATGCCTGAAGCTTGCTGAAACTGAATCATCTGATACTAATACCTCAAATAGTCCATGAATTCTTGCTGCTAAGATCCCTGGTGCTGCACAAGTTTCTGTCTCTCCTTTGAACTTTTCTGCATATATACCCCTAAAAGAATTTTGAAAAATTATATACATCTTCATACATTTTTAATGTCATCTAAAATTTTTCAACATGAGTCAGTTTTACTGTAAGGAATGTCATTTTTAGTGCATTATAGATACTGACTTTTAAAATAAAACTATCACATTGGTCTTTTAAATATCCAAAAGAGTGTAAGTACCAAAGCAATTTAAGACCCATCATCAACATTTAAAAATATATATATATGAACAAATGTCTTGTTAACAATTGGAAATTATATCATTCCTTTTTCTCCTTGAACTTATACTTCCATCGCATATCCTCAGAGAATTCCATTCTACCTTTATACTAGGAAACCTTTAACTGATCATTCCATCATAGTTTTCTGCAATAAAAATATATAATATGAAATCAGTCTTTTAAATTTAATTATGTTAATGATTCATGTAATATGTAACTAGTGATCTAATATGTAATTTAATGGTTAATATAATATTGTTTTGCAATTTTATTATATTAGATATTTACATTATATGGACACAGTTGTTTAAAACTGCATAAATGGTCCTATTAGTTTTGATAAGCAATTATTAAACTAAAAAATTAAACTTTTATTGAGAATGCATCTCTTAATCAGATTCAAGGGGAAATGGCGAATTACCCTTTTGTTTGATGCCCTAAACATATTTTTGTTTTAATTTTTTTTATTATACTTTAAGTTCTAGGGTACATGTGCACAACGTGCAGGTTTGTTACATATGTATACATGTGCCATGTTGGTGTGCTGCACCCATTAACTCATCATTTACATTAGGTATATCCCCTAATGCTATCCCTCCCCCCTCCCTCCACCCCACAAAAGGCCCTGGTGTGTGATGTCCCCCTTCCTCCAAGTGTTCCCATTGTTCAATTCCCACTTATAAGTGAGAACATGCGGTGTTTGGTTTTTTGTCCTTGCAATAGTTTGCTGAGAATGATGGTTTCCAGCTTCATCCATGTCCCTGCAAAGGACATGAACTCATCATTTTTTATGGCTGCATAGTATTCCATGGTATATATATGCCACATTTTCTTAATCCAGTCTATCATTGTTGGACATTTGGATGGGTTCCAAGTCTTTGCTATTGTGAGTAGTACCGCAATAAACATATGTGTGCATGTGTCTTTATAGCAGCATGATTTATATTCCTTTGGGTATATATCCAGTAATGGGATGGCTGGGTCAAATGGTATTTCTAGTTCTAGATCCCTGAGGAATCACCACACTGTCTTCCACAATGGTTGAACTAGTTTACAGTCCCACCAACAGTGTAAAAGTGTTCCTATTTCTCCACATCCTCTCCAGCACCTGTTGTTTCCTGACTTTTTAATGATCGCCATTTTAACTGGTGTGAGATGATATCTCATTGTAGTTTTGATTTGCATTTCTCTGATGGCCAGTGATGATGAGCATTTTTTCATATGTCTGTTGGCTGCATAAATGTCTTCTTTTGAGAAGTGTCTGTTCGTATCCTTTGCCCACTTTTTGATGGGGTTGTTTGTTTTTTTCTTGTAAATTTGTTGGAGTTCTTTGTAGATTCTGGATGTTAGCCCTTTGTCAGATGAGTAGATTGCAAAAATTTTCTCCCATTCTATAGGTTGCCTGTTCACTCTGATGGCAGTTTCTTTTGCTGTGCAGAAGCTCTTTAGTTTAATTAGATCCCATTTGTCAATTTTGGCTTTTGTTGCCATTGCTTTTGGTGTTTTAGACATGAAGTCCTTGCCCATGCCTATGTCCTGAATGGTATTGCCTAGGTTTTCTTCTAGGGTTGTTATGGTTTTAGGTCTAACATTTAAGTCTTTAATCCATCTTGAATTAATTTTTGTATAAGGTGTAAGGAAGGGATCCAGTCTCAGCTTTCTACATATGGCTAGCCAGTTTTCCCAGCACCATTTGTTAAATAGGGAATCCTTCCCCCATTTATTGTTTTTCTCAGGTTTGTCAAAGATCAGATAGTTGTAGATGTGTTGTATTATTTCTGAGGGCTCTGTTCTGTTCCATTGGTCTATATCTCTGTTTTGGTACCAGTACCATGCTGTTTTGGTTACTGTAGCCTTGTAGTATAGTTTGAAATCAGGTAGCATGATGCCTCCAGCTTTGTTCTTTTGGCTTAGGATTGACTTGGCAATGTGGACTCTTTTTTGGTTCCATATGAACTTTAAAGTAGTTTTTTCCAATTCTGTGAAGAAAGTCATTGGTAGCTTGATGGGGATGGCATGAATCTATAAATTACCTTGGGCAGTATGGCCATTTTCACAATACTGATTCTTCCTATCCATGAGCATGGAATGTTCTTCCATTTGTTTGTGTCCTCTTTTATTTCATTAAGCAATGGTTTGTAGTTCTCCTTGAAGAGGTCCTTCACATCCCTTGTAAGTTGGATTCCTAGGTATTTGATTCTCTTTGAAGCAATTGTGAATGGGAGTTCACTCATGATTTGGCTCTCTGTTTGTCTGTTATTGGTGTATAAGAATGCTTGTGATTTTTGCACATTGATTTTGTATCCTGAGACTTTGCTGAAGTTGCTTATCAGCTTAAGGAGATTTTGGGCTGAGACAATGGGGTTTTCTAGATATACAATCATGTCATCTGCAAACAGGGACAATTTGACTTCCTCTTTTCCTAATTGAATACCCTTTATTTCTTTCTCCTGCCTAATTGCCCTGGCCAGAACTTCCAACACTATATTGAATAGGAGTAGTGAGAGAGGGCATCCTTGTCTTGTGCTGGTTTTCAAAGGGAATGCTTCCAGTTTTTGCCCATTCAGTATGATATTGTCTGTGGGTTTGTCATAAATAGCTCTTATTAATTTGAGATACGACCCATCAATACCTAATTTATTGAGAGTTTTTAGCACGAATGGCTGTTGAATTTTTCAAAGGCCTTTTCTGTATCTATTGAGATAATTATGTGGTTTTTGTCTTTGGTTCTGTTTATATGCTGGATTACATTTATTGATTTGCGTATGTTGAACCAGCCTTGCTTCCCAGGGATGAAGCTGACTTGATCGTGGTGGATAAGCTTTTTGATGTGCTGCTGGATTCGGTTTGCCAGTATTTTATTGAGGATTTTTGCATCGACGTTCATCAGGGATATTGGTCTAAAATTCTCTTTTTTTGTTGTGTCTCTGCCAGTGATGCCCTAAATATTTTTGCACCTTGGGGCAATGCAGCAGAACAAGACACAGGATGAGTGAGAGGTAAGCTTTGTTAAAGTGGGAGAAGGGCATGTTTCGATTATACCTGGGATTTAATTTATAAAAGTGACCAAGTGATAACCTGGAGAGGTCAATGTCATTGAAAGAAGTTTTATGGTTCCTACAAGACGAGGTCACACCATGCCATGCAGGGCCATATGGGGAAGTACCAGGATCAGTCAGGAGACAGGAGGAGAAAAGGGAAAAATGTGGCCCCAAGGCTTTACTGTTATGCCTGTGTGAAGGAATGGGAGCAGCTAGGGCAGGCAAGCTTGAACAAGTTTAGGATTAGATAGTATGAGTATTTCCAGGGTTCTGGGCTGTAGGGGCAGTCTCTAGTTGTGTGGTACCTGGCCCAGAGGTGATTTAAGATGGGAGAAATACTGGCTTGGTGTATGAGAGTTAGATAAATGAGGTGCTGAGGATGTGGGCCTTGGACTGGTTGGTTTGCATACGAAAGGTGTGCTCACAGACAAGTTTTTTGCCATCTCTAGGAATTAGCAAGTCTTGGGAGGGGCAGTCTCTCTCCATTTAGCAAGGCCCTCAAGATGTCAAAACATCATAAAATATAGGAAAAAATTTAAATATGATTAACAAGGGCAATTATGAAAGAGACAGTGCCAGAGCAGTATTTTGAATTTTTATCATGTGCATATATTACTTTTTCAAAAATTAAAAATTGTTTTAAAATCAAATGAGGGTTTCGTTTTCCTCTTTTATTTCTCTTCCCATCACTTATCTTCCCTCTCTGAATAATTAAATACAAAAACCATTAGATGGAGCCAAGCAAGATGGGAGTTTGCATGTGTGTGTCAGGGTTGGGGGTAAGGCATGTTGACCCAGAAAGAAACCATGGAGGAAGCTGGGGCTGGGGGGTCTGTCATGGAGCTCAAGCAGAGTGAAGAAAGGTGTCTGTGTAAGGGAGTAGGGAGCAGGTGCAGGAAGGGGTAACTCGGTGCCAGGGGTCAGCTGGGAGTAGGGTCTATCCACATTGGGAATAGTTCATTACAGGATTTCAGAGCTCAAACTGGCCAAGGAGAGTATCTGAATGGGTTGGTGGCAGCAGCATTTGGTGATTTCAATGAGATGAGAGGATTAAATGGTAGTAATGTATCAATTTAATTTTCTGATTTTGATGGCTATATTGAGGTCATGTAGGAAAATGTCCTCTTTGTGGTAGATACACGCTAAAGTTTTTGGAAAATGATGGGCAGTAGTCAGCAACTTATTCTCAAATGGTTCAGGAAAAGAAGTTCTTTACACAGTTGTTACAACTCTTCAGTGAATTTGAGGTTGTTCAAAATAAAAGTGTTAAAAATAAAACCAGAGTGAGGGAAGCTGGGAAAAAAATCTCAGCATGCTGATTTACAAAGGGGGTAAAAGAGGAACAAGATCTGTTTTTAGAGGTCATCTCTGTGTTCAATGGTTTGGCTAAAATAGATGTCTAAATGGATGACATTAATTCTTTCCTACAACAAATATTCACCATGTCCAAATATATGCTATGTAAAGGCTGTGCCCTGAGGATATAAGAGTGAGCAAAGTAGGCATGATCCCCAATCCACAGAAATCAATGGATGAGCTAAGGCTATAGACAAGTAAGAGGCAGTGACAGCATGTCTTATGGGCACAGACAAGTGCTCAAACCCAGACTTGAGTATGGAGTAGTCTTCCCAGAGGATGTAATATCCAGAGACTGAGCAAAATGTCAGAAAGGAGGGTGATTTAAAGTGTTCATAACTATGTATTTTATGTGTTGTCTGACTCAGGGATAGTTAATATTAAAATCTAAGCACTTTCTGGAGTCATCAATCTAATTTGGCAAGTATCTGACCAGAGCAACAATGTTTACTTTACAGATGTCCCTCCAGGTGCTATAGATCAAATGTGCCCTCCACAAATGCATATGTTAAAATCCAATTCCCCATGTAATAGCATTTGGAATTGGGGCCTTTGGGAGATGACTAGGTGGTATATGGAGGTGGAGACTTTGGGATTACTGCCTTTATGAAAGAGGCCCCAGAGAGCTCCCTTGCCCTTTCTACCATATTAGAACACCATGAAATGACAGCAGTCTATGAACCAGGATGCAAACCCTCACCAGACAACAAATCTGCTAGCACCTTGATCTTGGACTTCCCAGCCTCCAGGACTGTAAGAAATACATTCCTGTTGTTTATAAGCCACCCAGTCTACAGTATTCTTGTCATAGCAGCCCAGGACACCAGGTATTGTTGGGTTTTGGGGAGGTTTTGTTGTTGTTGTTGTTGTTGTTTGTTGTTGCTGCTGCTGCTGCTGTTGTTGTTGTTGTTGTTGTTGTTGTTGTTTTTGAGACACAGTCTCCATCTGTCGCCCAGGAGTGCAGTGGCGCTCTCTCTGCTCACTGCAACCTCTGCCTCCCAGGTTCAAGCGATTCTCCTGCCTCAGCCTCCTAAGTAGCTGGGACTATAGGCGCCCGCCACCACGCCCGGCTAATTTTTGTATTTTTAGTAGAGACGGGGTTTCACCATATTGGCCAGGCTGGTCTCAAACTCCTAACCTCAGGTGATCCGCCCACCTTGGCCTCCCAAAGTGCTGGGATTACAGGCAGGAGCCACCACACCCAGTTGACACCAGGTATTGTTTAATTATCAGTAAAGCAGACTCATTCTTCTTTCCCCATCCTATGGAGTGGGCACAGTTGTTAGGCTAAAAGCCATCTTCTAAAAGTAACAAAGTAATGCTCTGGGGATCTATCTGCGCTGTCTTACAAACAGTTGCTAAGACAACACTACAGGCATTTGCCAACCGCGTGCATCTCGGCAGGCTTTTCCAAAGCCGCTTGCTATGCACCCATGCTGTCCAGAATGTTGCCCCCATGGGGGCTGTGCTGGGACCAGACACCTGCAGAGGTCTGTGCTGAGATGGTAGTTATGGAGACTTGATATGTCATGTGTGAGACAAGAAAAAGAGGAAGAGCCAGAGAATTTGGGAAAGAAACTTATAATATACAGGGATAAGCTTTTGTCTTAAATTAACAAGTTAAAGCTTAATGAGTCTAAGGAGTAATTGTGCATGAATCAGCATGAACTCAAGACTTTGAGGCTTCCTACATGTGAAATTGCTGCACAGCTTGTGCTTGGAGCCTACCCAGTGCAGTCTTGCAACCCAGGTTACATGGTTTCATTTAGCAAGAGGAGCAGAGTCAGCAGTTCTAACTCTTGGTCCATATAAGAAAAAGACAGAAACATTCTTTCCACAGCAACAATGTCTTCCCAGTTTTCTTGTTAGGAACAGCATGCCAGTCATGGGGCACTAAATTCTCTATGGGACCTTGTTCAGAAAAAAATGTAGACATGTGTCTATGATCATGGGGGCTATACCCAATCTATTCCAGTGGAAGGTAATTAGGAAGGGCATGAGGAGACCAAATAGAATTGGGAATGTTAGAAAAGTAAGCTGTGTGAGCAGCCAACACCGAGCTATTTGCTGGGACTGTCAACTGCCACCATTCTGACCCTTGTGCCTACTGGTCATCACATCCTGGCCAATCCAGACCCCTCTACCTGAGCTGGCATCCTCTCCCCAGCTTCTGCCTCCCCCTCTTCTTTGATATGGCCTCTCATTCTTAAGCCTTGACAACCCAGCCTCTCTGCACACTTGGAAAAGGAGGAACGGTCATCTAGACAGGCTCCAGGTGCTGAGGATGTGGAGGTAAATAAAATAGACAAAAGTCTAATGCCCACGGAATTTGCATTCCAGTGGAAGAATACAGACAATAAAGAATAAAACAAATAATTTCTGATTGTAGTAAACGGTATAAGATTTGATAAAGCAGATTCTGTGACAGAGTGACTGAGGGACTAGGAAGGGGGAGCCCTTCAATTACCCCTGGCCCAGCATGGTCTCAGCAGCTGAGGATGGTAATTCTCATCCTCCAAGGGAAGAAGAGAAATACCTTGGGGAAGTGGGGGTGGAGTGGGGGTGGATCCCTCTGTCATTTCAGCAGATTGTTGTCATCTGAGCCCTGTTGCCAGGCAACCCAGCCATGCCACAGGAAAACCTGGTGGAGAGCTTAGAGCCCAGGTGAACAAAGCCAATTTCTGCTGAGCAGGAAAGTGCTCACCCAGAGGATCTTGGTGCCTAGGTGGTCTTGGCCAGTAGGTCCTTGAAGGAGAGAGAGGAGGAAAAGCACTTGTGAGTGGGCAGAGTCAGCTGTTCTAACTCTTGGTACCTGGAAGAAGACAAGACTAAAAGAAACAACGCCAACAGCAACTATGCTTAACACTAGACTAAGCAAATCTTAACCAGAAAAATAACTAGATGTCTCTTATTCATAGCCTGTCTTTCAGCTGATCAGCCCTTGTGTCTTCACTGAGCTCCCCAGCCCCACACCCTGCCTGACAAACTGACACACAGTCACAGAAGCACCTAGCAGCAGGGGCTCTCACTGGCTGTCTCTGTTTATTGGCCTGAGACATGGAGACCTGTTTTGAGTAAAGGGGATGCCTCTCCTGCCCCTTTTTAATTCTGACACACCCTCAACCACAAGCATCTCAGGTAGCTTCTTCAGCTTCAGTAAAGGAACACATGAGAGGTGCTACTCAGAGAATCTCTTGCTACTGATGATAAATCAACATCCTAGACACTGCCACCCTGGCCAGCCTGAGGGTGCGTTTGCCGACTGCCTGGGCCTTCTCAGAGATCAAGGGGCAACATTTCTTTATTTTCTTATTCAAGAGTTACAGTTCTGATGTCATGTGGCCATCAGCCATAGATCTTTATGTAGAAAAAAATCTCTATCTATCCCTCCTGGTTGTCCAGAACTGTTAAAGTATGAAAGCAGAAGGGAGCTAAGGAGTTAGTGGAGAATACTTGGCAAGAGACTAGAGAAAACAGAGGGGAACCCAGAATTTGGGACCGCTCTTCTTCTGGTAGCACATGCCAGTTCCAAAAGAGCCTATCAATAGGGTAAGCTGTACTTTGGCACCTTCATGGATGTAGGGGCACAAAATAGAGTCTAGAGCCCACCAAGGGTGAGGTCCTTGGTAAACTCCCACACTTTAAGTTGGGGCTCCAAAAGGTTAGATCCCAGGATTAAGAGTGAATCAGAAGTAAAACATTCATTGTGCAGAAGTCATCTGAGTGATCCAGAAAAATTCAATCCCTTATGGCAGATTAAGGTGATCTTGGATTTTTAGTGCCCCAGGCCAAAACAAATTAAAATCCACACTGGAGGAAACTTTCATTATTCTAGGCTTCACCTATTTCTACAAACAATTTTTCAAATGTTTTTTCTTGTATACAATCAAAGATAATCAGTCAGAAGAGAAGATAAGAAAGCAAGGATGAGAACTAGCAGAAAGAACAAATAATAGAAATAGACCCACAGGAGTTCCAGATTCTGGAATATCAAACACAGACTTTAGAATGACTTTGCTTACTATGTTTACATTAAAAACAAGATGAAAATTCTGGGTGCTATAAAAAGCACCTGAGAACTTTTTCCAGGCAGGGAGCTGGGGCAATCATAGGGCTCACCTCATTTGTTTTTCATCTCTCAAGGATCACTCTCTTGATTTTTAGTATGGTATACCATTGTATCTTTTACTTTGTTCATGTTTTTTGGTTAAAGTAGGAAAGTAAATTCAGTTCCTCTTACTCCATCCTGATCAGAAGCAGAAATCGTACCCTAAATACTCTTCATTATACCACCTTGTTTGTTTCTTCACAAACCACACCACACTCAAACCATTTTGCTCATTGTCTCTCTGCTTAGCTATTACTTATCTTATTCATCAGAATACAAACTACATGGAGCAGGAAACTTTTTCTCCTATATCTACTGGATGCACATATATTATCTGGCATATGTCTGGCACATAGTGAATTATCAATAAATATGTGTTGACTAAATAAATAAATGAGCTCATAGCACCCAATGTGTACCTTCCAACTAAGCCAACAGAAGTCCAGACACCTTCTATATATGGCTCTTTGGGAATGGAATACATCCCCTCACTAAAAGAGCCCCTCATCATCCCTCCCAACTTGAGCCAGCAAGCTTCCCTCTCTGTCTTCTTGCTGTCCCTCTCTTTCTCCCATAGGACAAAAGGCCAGATTCATCCCTCTGACATCTTTTGTCTGGAATGTACAATGAATTTTTTTCAATTAGTGCCAAGATTTTATAATTAAGAGATTTCACTGACAAATATGAATTTCTGGCTTCTTTCGATCAACCAGAGCTGGCAACACTGGTTACTACTTGGAAACAGATTGCCAGAACACAGCCATGGTTACTCTTCTTAGGAGGGTCACATGCTGTCCTGTTCACCACAATCCCCACTCAACCAGCCTCACTGACTCTACCTATACAGCTGGAATAGGCATTGAAACCTAGGACCTGTTTCGGCTTTTGAAAACACAACCTTTTCCAATCCAAAGGAGACCCTCAATTTCCAAGACAAAAGATCTACTTGCCTTCGTGGTAAGCCTGGAAGAAATAAAGATATTTAATTTTCCCATTAGCTTCCCTGGTACATAATAATTGTGCCCTTCACAGAAGGACCTAGGAAGGAGACTGATAAAGGCTAAAAGTTTGATTCCAATATAATAATTAAGAGTAAGTTCAGCTGCAAATAACACATCACTCAAAAGCATATTTAAATTAACTAGACAGAAGTTTATTTCTCTCTTTCCCGGAAGTTCAGAAGCAGACAATCCAGAGCTGGTATGACACTCCTCATGGTGAGTCTCCAGTTTCCTTCTATCTAGAACTCTGCCATGCCACTTTATGATCCAAGATGTCCCCCTGTCTCTAGCAATCTTGTCCATATCCCAGACAGTAAGAAGGAGGAAAAGAAGAACATTAGGTTTTTATTTTCTTAAACGACTTCTAGAAGTTAAACAAACACACTAATCCTGTTTCCATCCAGTTCTGATCAGAATGTAACCACTTGGCTACCCTTAGATAAAAGGAAGGCATAAATATACTCTTTATTAGCAATGTTGACCAGGTTACTACTACTTGGAAATGGGCTGCCAGAACGTGGCCATAACTATCCTTCTTAGAAGGGTCACATGCTGTCCTGTTTATCACACTCCCCACCCAACCAGCTTCACTGACCTTACCTATGCAGCTGGAATAGGCATTTGAACTTAGGACACCAGAATGTTAAACACCAGGGATTCTTTTTTTTATTATTATTATTATACTTTAAGTTTTAGGGTACATGTTCACAACGTGCAGGTTAGTTACATATGTATACATGTGCCATGTTGGTGTGCTGCACCCATTAACTCGCCATATAACATTAGGTATATCTCCTAATGCTATCCCTCCCCACTCCCCGCACTCCACGACAGGCCCCGGTGTGTGATGTTCCCCTTCCTGTGTCCATGTGTTCTCATTGTTCAATTCCCATCTATAGTGAGAACATGCGTAAACACCAGGGATTCTATTGCTGTAACAGAAGGGGAAAATGAATACTGAGGAATCACTTGTACTCTCTAATGCTCCGGTATATAAAAATACAGAAGAAGAAGAAGACCTCAGAAGAATACAGCTTGCTTCATGGATGATTTTCACTTGCTCTAAAGTTTCTTCTCGCCACTCCACTCCTAGGACTCTTTCTAATAAGGATTGAGACTCAGTAAGTGTTGCTGGAGCATCTAACATCAGCATAACTCCAAACATTGACATAATCTCAGGAAAATGTGGAGAAACATGCAAAAAGAACTGAAGTTGAATTTTCCTATTAACTGCTTGGATAGGGGATTGTGCTGGCCATTAAATTACAATACAGAAAGTAAATGAAGTTCTATTTTTCTTACACCAGGAAGACACTGAGCAAAAACACCTGCTATTGCTTTCCCAGACAAATCCTGCAAAACAGAGATCTGATGCTGGTGGCATATCTCTGAAAGCAGAATCAACACTCTGTCCCTGGAACAGTGGGATCAGCTTATAGGCTGGCTATAGGAGATTCCCTGGGTTCTGTTTGGCATGGGAAATAGGCTGAAGACAAAGACAGGAATAAAGAGACACATTATCTTGCAGGAAGAATTCTGTGGTTGAAGGTGGATACAGGAAAGACTGAATTATGAGCATCTCTGCAGCTGCCAGTCTCTATTAGCTTAACAAATTACACACACGCACACACACACACATGCACTCATGCACACACACACACACATGCACTCATGCACACACACACACACACACTGCTGTATAAGCAAGTTCACTATGAACCCATCAGCTGGGATCCACCATTTGATTCTCCTGACAACAGCTGCAAAGAAGAGCAAGAAATATGAGGAACAGGACAGGGCAAAAAACAACATACATCAGAAACATACTGCCATGGAGCAAATGAAAACTGTGACCAAATATTTGACCACAACCTAAGAAATTAATGAAATAATCACCTCTTTAAAACAAGAGCACAAAGCCAAATAAAATATTCAAGGAAGAAACAACACTAGAAGATGTTTCAACATAATATGAAAAAACATCAAAACTTAGGAAAGAGGAAATAAAGCAATTGCAGAAATATAAACCAATTTGGAAGGAGCAAAAAAGACAGAGAAGACTGAACAAAGAAGGGAGAAAAAAATAAAGAAAATTCTGCAAGGCAAATTAAAAACTAAACAGAGTCATACTACAAACTATGAAGAAATATTTGCAAGACATGATGAGTAAGAAGCTAATTTTCCTTCATATAAAGAATGCTGGCCAGGCACGGAGGCTCACGCCTGTAATTCCAGCACTTTGGGAGGCCGAGGCCGAGGCGGACAGATCACCTGAGGTCAGGAGTCTGAGACCAGCCTGGCCAACAGGGTGAAACCCCGACTCTACTAAAAATACAAAAATTAGCCAGGCATGGTGGCAGGCACCTGTAATCCCAGCTACTCGGGAGGCTGAGGCAGGAGAATCGCTTGAACCCAGGAGGTGGAGGTTGCAGTGAGTGGAGATCACGCCACTGCAGTCCAGCCTCAGTGACAACAGTAAGACTCCATCTCAAAACAAACAAACAAACAAAAAGAATGTTGTCTTAGTACTTTCAGGCTGTTATAACAAAATGCCATAGACTGAGTGGATCATTAACAACAGAAACTTACTTCTTATAGTTTGGTAGCCTGGAAGTCAGGATGCCAGCATGGTTAGGCTCTGGTGAGGGCCTTCTTCCGGGTCGCAGAAGGCCACATTGCTCACTCTGCTCACACATGGAGGAAAGGGGATGAGAGAGCCCTGGGGTCCCTTTTATAAGAGCACTAATTCCATTCTTGAGGGCTCCACCCTTATGATCTAATCACCTCCCAAAGGCCTCATTTCCTAATACCATCACACTGGGGGTTATGAATTTGAGGAGACACAAACATTCAGTCCATGGCAAATATATACAGCAAATAAGAAAAAAAAAACAGAAACCCAAAAGCAAAATCCTCAAAGAATATGAATAGACAGCTCACTGAAAAATAAACACAAATGGATTTTAAATGTCTGAAAGAGTTATCATAAACAAACTGATAGTATAAAAAGTGAATATTAAAACTCAGATTGCTAGATATAACTACTCCATTGGCAAAGGTCAAAAAGCAAAATAACACATTGGCAAGGAAATAGGAAAATATGTTTCTCATACATTGTACAAGGTAGCAGAAATTAACCATCAGTGGATGGTAATTTGCAAAACCTATCAAAATCTCAAATGCACATGTACCTTGACCTACCAATTCTATTTCTAAGAATATATCCTGTAGATTTGCTCTCATATGTATGCAGAGATGAATGCGCAAGGTTATTAACTACATCATTATTTGTGATAGGAATTGGAAACAATGTAAATGTCTATCAACATAAGATTTGTTACATATGTTGTAAATGTAGAAAAAATGAGGTAGATCATTATATACTCATACATATAGATATGTTATTCAGTGAAAAATTCAAAGGTAATAGTGTTGAAAGGAAAATTAGGAAGTCAGCAGTGAGAAGAGGAAAGAAGACTTAATTTACATAGTATACTCTCTGGTGTTATTTTAATATTTTACCTTATGAGCATAATTGATATGTCTATAAATAAAAAGCCAGTCAAAAATAATTAATTTTAAAATACATTATCCAAAGTATCCATTTTAAGCTCAATGAAAAATAGTAAGAGGAGGTTATTTGAGAACCAATCCAAACCAAGACCAGACCAAACTCTCCAAGTGCAGTAGCTATTGGGAAATATTGTATATTTGTAGTAATGACTCCAATTTTTCAGTCCTTGTATCCATGCCCTTTGTTATTGTCAGGTAAATTTCAGTGGTTTCTCGCTGTAGGAGGGACATAATTCCACCCCTGACATCCACGTGATTTGCTTTGGCTAATACAATAAAATGGAAGTGATGAGATGTCAGTGGTAAGATTAGGCTTTCAGAGACTGTGTGTTTCAGCTTATTCCTCAGGCTTCTGCTATCTCCATGAGAAGGACATGCCTAAGGAGCCCACTTGTCCCAGGAGAAGAATAAGAGTCATGTGGATCAGATTGATTGCAGCTAAGATTGCGTATCCATTCTCAGCCTGAGCCAACCCCAATCTTGAGCAGAACCTCCAGGGGACTTACAGACACATGAGCAAGCCCACTTAAGATCAGCCAAGTTCAACCTCATAACCTGTGAGCTTTAATAATGAATTGTTGTTTTAAATAATTGTTAATCCAGAAGTCTCACTACTGGGTATCTACCCAAAGGAAAATAAGTCATTATATGAAAGACACTTACATACATATGTTTATAACAGCACAATTCATAATTGCAAAGATGTGGAACCAACCTAAGTGCCCATCAACTAACGAGTGGATAAAGAAAATGTGGTAGATAGACACCATGGAATATTACTCAGCCTTTAAAAGGAATGAAATAATGTCTTTTGCAGCAACTTGGATGGAGCTGGAGGCCATTATTCTAAGTGTAACACAGGAGTAGAAAACCAAAAACCATATGTTCTCACTTACAAGTGGGAGCTAAGCTGTGAGTACACAAAGGCATACTGAGTGGTATAATAGACTTTAGGGACTCAGAAGGTGGAGGGTGGGAGCAGGGTTAGGGATAAAAAACTACACATTAGGTACAATGTACACTACTGGGGTGATGGGTGCACTAAAATCTCAGAATTTACCACTATATAATTCATCCGTGTAACAAAAAAAAACTTGTACCCCAAAAGCTATTGAAATAAATTTTTTTAAAAAAGGAAGAGGGAAGAGGAATTGCCCTTTGAACAACCCAGTGTCAATCAAAAAATCCCAATGTGTTCCAAGGTGTACTCTATCTCAATTCTTTGTATTCTTATAGCCTAATTAAGCACACAGATTTTCAATAAATGCTTATTAGAATAATTGGATGATTCAGAAAGTTTAGGACTACCTGGGGGATTTTGGAAAACTGACTGAGGATACATAAATGAAACTATAGATCATCTAGTGGTCTTTTCCCTGACACCTTAACTCTTGCCTGTCAATCATTTTGACTTCTGGCCAGGAAGTTGTGCAGTGCAGTGAGAAAATGCAAATGGGCAGAGAAGCAAAGGAGCCTCAGTTTCTTTCTTTGTGAAATGGATAAGAATAAAATAAAGCTCGTCTGTTATTAAAAAATAAATAAATAATTGTTAAGGTGGTTTGTTACATGACAATTGCCAGCCAACAGGGATGGTGTCAAGGTGTTTTAACCATATTACCTTGAATGGAGTGTGGTAAGGCCAGAAGCAGATTATGAGAGAGAAACAGGAAAGAATTCTACAGTTATTGTACTCACAGGTCCCTGGGAGAACACAGCACACCATGCAGGGATGCTCAGGTGAAGCTCCGGGCTGATCATGAGGCAGAGGGAGAAAGGGCACCTGTGGGCAGGTGCCTTTATTATGGTTTCTGTGGGAAGGAATGCATGAGGCAGGGTAAGCAAGCTAGTTTGGCTAGTTTAAGCCATTCCAGAATTAGCTAGTTCAAATAATTTCTGGGGCATGGGGGTTGTCCCTAGTCACCTGATACCTGGCCCTGGGGTGATTAGGGCAGGGGTAGAGCAGTCCAGGTGTATGGTAGCCCTGAGTGTGAGAGCCTAGTAGAGGAGGTAGCTGAGGATGTGGATTTAATTGGATGCTCAAGACAGAGAACTGACCAGCGTCTAGCCAGGGTCTCAACCCTGGATTAAGACAGTATTTTTAGAAAACTATAATACTCAAGGTCATAGTCCCTGTGGCCTTATGGATTTTTTTTTTCTCACAGAATATGTACTAAGAAGCAGCTAGAGGCAGGCATCCTGGGGAAAAAAATCAGATACAGGGTATATCAATTATTAATTATCTGGATTAAAACTCCATTGAGGGTGTTCCAGTTGCTATGGCTGCATAACAAACTACCCCAAAATACACTGGTTTATTTTGCTTACAGATCTGCCATTTGGGTAGGGCTCAGTGAGAACAGCTTGTCTCCATTCTATTTGGCATCTATGAGGGGCAGCCTAAGGGCCAGGGGCTAGAGCCATCTGAAGTCCTGATCACTCATGTGTCTAGTGGTCAATGCTGGCTGTGAGCTGACACCTTAGCTGGGGTTGTTGACTAAAACACCTACATGCGGCCTCTCCATTTGGCTACATGGGCTTCCTTATAACATGGCAGCTGTGTTCTCCAGACCCTTGTGATAGGAAATATTGTAAATAATCTAAATATCTAACAACATGAAATTTGTTACATATGATGTGGAAGCCATATCATTTTTTATGACCTAACCTTGGAAATAATGCAGTTTTTCTTCTGCTATATTCTGTTCCTTAGGTTAGTAACAAAGCCCCACTCAGGTTCAAGGAGGGGGAAATAGACTCCATCTCTTGATGAAGAGTGTAAAAGTGCTGGGACAGCATGTGGACTAGAAATATTGCTGTGTCTGTTTTTGGAAAATACAGTCTGCCTCAGGGGATGGGGGAGCACAGTAAAAATGAGGTAGGCGGTGTCTCTGAGGTGAGAGAAGCGAGTAGGGGCATGACTAAGCTTGGCTGCGAAGAGCCTGGGAGAAGCAGGCAAGCGATGCCTGCCTGTGGTAGAGAGTGAGCTGGAGACGCTGGTAAGCAGCAAGGAGCTTTCACGGCCTGCCTGACAGTTGTCACCTTTCTTTCGTGGCATCTCTGCTGGGTGCTGCTTAGGACTAATGATGCCAGGGTGTGGT
Organism: Pan troglodytes; assembly: GCF_028858775.2. Lineage (NCBI taxonomy): Eukaryota > Metazoa > Chordata > Mammalia > Primates > Hominidae > Pan > Pan troglodytes. Next base: position 40,824,316 of record NC_086015.1, read on the forward strand.
GGGAGGTTAAAAGTGTGGCTGAAGTTGCAGGAGTCAGTGGGACCTGATGCTGCATCAGGAGTGTCCTGGGCTCAGGCTTGGCTAGCAGGAGGGGCAAATCTGAAAGCTATCATGGACACAGTGGGGGCAGCAAATAAAATCCCTGTTATTTGTACAGTGCTAGGGAGGCATGGAGCAGTGTACTAGAAGCTGGTGAGGAAAAGGCAGGTTGCTTAATGTCTTTGACCTCAGTTTCCACATCTGCAAAGTGGACATTGCCTACTTTTCAGGGTTACCAGGAAGATTAAGTACAAGGATACCTGAGACATTTGATTACAAATGCCAGTTAGTGGACACTCCACATAGAGGCCATTATTGCTATGCTTGGATTCTCATGAGCCTTCTCAAAGGAAAAGGAACTAAGTGCCAATATTTTGTCCAGAAATAGACTGACTCCCAGGTGTCAACATCATCTCGCAGTATTAATTCCTGGGAGCATTTACGGGGAAGGCAACAGAGTCTGATAGGGGAAATGATCCACTTCTTGATTTGAGCCTGACAGCTCAGAGCCTCCCACTCACAGCAGAGGACCTGCAGACTGGGTTTCCCAGAGAAACCAGCTACTTCTTGCTGCAAGGGAGGTGCCTCTATTTGAAGCTAAGACTGACACACAGCCCCAGATTCAGGCTGGAAAAAGGCCAGGAGCCTTGCTCTTCCCTCCTCCCCATGGGCCTCCCCCTGTTCTCTTTGCTTTCCCCAGGTCCCCTCTCAGGGCTTAGCTCAGGTGGCCTGGCCCCTCACCCATCTTGCTCTCAGGGCAGAGGAGTTGCTGAGACAGGGAACAAAGGAGGCCGCACTCAAACGCTGACAGTCTCAGATGCACCCACTCAAGTGCACACTCTTGGCCCTGATTCTGTGTTAAGCTGTGAGCCAAAAATACGTCTCATCTAGACGGGAAAATGTGTCTAGAATAGCATTGTCTGCACCCACACACACACACCCTACCAGCCCCACCAAACTTTGGACTGACTGTACACTAGGCCTAGCAAGCAGTAGGTGCTCCATTCCCAGCCTTCCCCTCTTTTTTCTCCTGCCTTCTGCCCCTCAGGGCCAGCTGTAAGTTCACTTTGGAAGTCTGCAGAACTGGTTCAAGGGCTCAAAAGAATTCTCTTTGACGATCCTCTGGTTCTCTTACTCCCTCGGAAACGGAAGTCCAATTCAATTCAACAAACATTGAAAAAAATTCAATGAACACTGAAAAAAAAATGAGCACCTACTGCAGGCCAGCCCCCTGCTTAATACCAGGACAGGCCACTAGGAGCTCTTCGCTTAGAGCAGCACAGCCCCACAGAGCTTTCTGGGCAATGAGAATGTTCTAAACCTGGGCTGTCCAATACAGTAACCACTAGCCACACATAGCTACACTGCACTTAAAATGTAGCTAATGTGACTGAGGAACCAAACTGTCCATTTAACTTCATTTTTAATTAAATTGTCACAGGTGGCCAGTGATTGCTACGTTGGAGAATGCAGGCTAGAAAGAGTCAGGCGTGTGCACGAGAGCTCTCTTCTACCTTCCACTCCAAAGTCCTACAATAGAGCAGGAGAGCATGAGGGTTAGGGAAGGCTTCTTGGAGGTGGTGTTCTGGCAGAAGAGGATTAAAGGAGGCAGAGGATTTCAACAGGGGAGTCTAGGTGGGAAACGGACTTCCAGGCAGACACTAGCACTGGGCAAAGGCGCAGAAGCCGGAAGTGGGGCATGTCTCCAGGGGGCTGTTAGGAAAGGGGGAGGCTGCTACATCAGTTCCTTAGGGGTAAAGGGGGTGAAATGGGACATGAGGCTGGACTAGCAGGCTGAGGAGAGCTTGACTGTCAGGCTACACGCTGCGGGCACCCTGCTGCCTTTGAGCAATAAAACGATGCAGTCGAGGTAAGCTTTAAGAAGCAGGCAGCTGTGTCTAAGACAAGTAAGGGGGAAAGCTGGGCAGCCCTGGGAGGTGGGTGCCGTTATCCAAGCAAGAGGGAATGAAGACCTGAGTCGGTACCGACGTAAGGATTTGGGGAAGGGGGAGTGTGAGTGTACCCTCGAAGCCACTCCTAGCACATTCTCTGTCTTGCATCCCTAGCACCCAACTAAGTTTCGGACTATAAAAGGAAGTCAAAGCACATAGTAAGTGGCCAATAAATGTTTGCAGAGGGGAAGGATGAAATCGAGCAATTTCTTAGGTATGATGATTGGTTAGAATGTATCCATGGGGCTGAAACAGAGATATTGATTCATTCCCTTGAACTCCAGAGAGCTCTTGGGTGCTTACTAAGGGCTGCACACATAGGTATGGGGGATGTGGCATAAAAGAGCCCCAGCCCTGTCCTCGGGGAGATCACAGCCTCACTGAGGGAGGCAATCAGCTTCTGAGGCTCCTGTCTGAATCGAGGATGGCCCTTAATGAAATTTGAGAAGTCAGGAAGAAAAGCTGGCAGGTCGGGCAGAGCATTATTGTTTGGGGCATGCTAAGTTCAGTGTGCCAGTGAGACAATCAGGGTGGAGAGGCCCAGCTGGTCCTTGGAATAGGTGTTGGGGCCACAATCTTTGCTTGTGCAGTCCTGAGCACAGTGGAGAAACTGAGGGAGCAGGAGGGGTAGAGGTGTCCAGGAAGTAGAATCAGAAATGGAGGCAGAAGGCAGTGCCCACAGAACAGGCTTCATGCTCCCCTGTCACATCACAGGTTCTGGTCTCTGTGATTGTGAAGCGGGACTAATGGACTCAACCAAACCTATTCTCCTTTAAGTGTTGCTCAAAAAAACCAACACCTTTACCAATGATATGGGCTAAACTGTGTTCCCAAAATTCATATGTTGGAGTCCTAACCCCCAGTACCTCAGAATGTGACTGCACTTGGAGACAGTCTCTAAAGAGGTAACTAAGTTAAATGAAGCCATTAGGGTGGGCCCTAATTCAATATGGCTGATGTCCTTATAACAGGAAATTAGGACACAGACAGGCTCAGGGGGAGCCCCTGTGAAAACAACGGGAGGAGACAGGCACCTCCCAGTCGAGGAGAAGGCCTTACAAGAAATTAAACCTGCCAATGCTCTGGTCTTGGACGTCTAGCCTCACCACCATAAGAAAATAACTTTCTGCTGTTGAAGCCATCCAGTCTGCCTAGTGCACTGTATGGCAGCCCTAGCAAACTAAAACACCTGGCCATTGTTCAGTGGGTGACAGCTTTAGGCAAGAAGGCCTCTAATCCTCTTCTCCTTCTGCCAAACAGGCAGTGCCCTCCCCACTGAGCAGAACTTCCCTTCCCCTTCCCCTTTCCCACAGGACCCCACTCCCACACACCTACTCTCATCCCAACAAGGGCGATAAAAGGATTTTAGAGCCCTTCAGGTTGCAGTCTCTCACTTTTTTAAAATATCTCTTGTAATATAGGTAGAAAAAGCAGTGTTTGTCCCTTGGCAAAGACTCCTCAGATATATTCCCAGACTGAAGTTCACATGCACTAAACTGCAGTTGCTTTAACTCCACCTGGACACCCCCAGGCAGCCTATGCATTTTTTTTTGGCCTTTGAATTAAATGCAAAGAAGAAACAGAGGGATAAGAAATTCAGCCACATGCATCCTCTTCCTCTGTGCCTCAGCCCCCAAAACACACCACACACACACACACAGAGAGAGACAGGAGAGGGCATGCATCCCCTTTCCCTGGCAAGTGTCCTCTCACTCAAAAGCTGTGCCCTTGGGACCAAGGCCACCTCCTACCTCCTCCAGCACATACAGCCTGACAGCCCAGCATCTCTCAGTTACAAGCCGAGGTCTCCCTGACAGCCCTGACCTGACTTGGGGTCCTAATAGCTGAGTTCTGACAAGTGAGGAGAGTTGGTGATCAAGGGCAGCAGTCCTGCGGGCAGCTCCAAGGACTCCGATGCTTGGCATCAGGCACGCCAAATCCCAGGGTGGCAGGGTGCATCTTCTGCCTTTCATCCAGCTGTTCTGACATCTCGACGCCCCGGCCAGAGGAGATCCATGTTTTACCCCTAGCCCTGACCAAGCTCTGAGCGAAGTTGAAAAAGTCACCAACCTGATCTGTAGTTCTGCCCACCTGCCTTGTGAAATTAGGAATATCCATGCAAGAGACTCCTTCCCTTCCTTGGATCTGACTAAGCCTTCTGTTGTCCCAGGGGTCCCTCTCTAAGGCCGACAAGATGGGACAGTGGGAAAGAATCCCTGACACTGGGTTCACCACCGTGGCTCTCACTCAGGAAAATGGACTTTGGGAGCAGCTCAGCCTGCAGCTGACAGGTAACAGCTGTGGGGCGGCTCCAGCTCCTTCCCATTGGCAAATTAGCACCCGCCAGACCTGCAGTCAAAACAGCCAAAGGACTCTGGATCATTGGAAGTAAGTTGACATCTGCTTGAAGGGAAACTGAAAGGAGGAAAGTGGTGGGGTAGAAGATAGAAAAAAGGTGTTCTCATCCTCAAGAAAACCTCTGTCCTCTCTATTTCTGTGCAGTTCAAACGAACTTACCAATGCCTGGGCTACTACTGGAATGGAGGTCCTGGGGGACAAAGCTAGACAGAGCTCTCAGGGCCTCAGTTTCCATCTGCGTAATGGATGTACTCAGACATCTCTCTCATGGGAGTGTCGTGAGTATTCATGCAGGGCCAGTCCCTGTATGCACCAGTACCAAAGGACTCAACCCAGTACATGACAGCTGTTACTACTGAAAGAAGTCAGGGAAGGAAGCAGGAGGATGCCATCAGTCCCAAGACTCAAGGACAAGGAAGCTCTCATGGAGTAAAATAGGAGGTGTAAAGCCAAGATTACGAAGAGCAGGACACCAAAGGATCTGATGATAATGTTCAAGTTGTACATAACAAACTGTAAGTGATTCCCTTTTAGTTACTGGTGGGTGGAGATGCATACCAGGTATGCCCTTGGGACCCAGGCCACGATCCACCTCCTCCAGCACATATAGCCTGACAGCCCAGCATCTCCAGAGTCTACATTTGTTTTAGCAGGATTTCTGCTTCTTCAAAAATTTTGTTTCAAAGCTCTTCGAAATAAAGTTGATTCAGGTCAACCGGATGAGAAGCACAGGGCCAAGCCAGACCCAGGTGAGACCTCAAAGGACGTCTGGAGGAGGATCCTTTCCTGCCAGGCTACCACTGCCATGGAACCCACAACACTGGCTCTCAATATTGCTTGGTAAACACCTGAGCGCAGACAGAGGGTTCTCTTCTGACCACCTCTTTGGGCCACAAATGTTTTCCCTCTCGAAACTCTCTATTTTGCTGTCTAAAAATTTCTTAGTTGTTTTTTGTGACCACAAACATAACCCAAACTATTTTTAAAAATCTAACTCTTACCAAATAATTAAGGACACCAGCAACAACAATTTGGCACTGAATTTTTGTTTCCATTTTACAAAGTAAAGAAATAAATTGAACCAAGAAGGTTTCTCTGTGGCTTGAGTTTTCAATGAGCAAGTGATCTTTGCCATATTTTTATACCAGCAAATTTAGGTAGAAACCAACCCATGTTCGTGGTATTCAGCCATGCCCCTGAGGAATACATGGATTTTCTCCCATCTTGCACTCTCCCAGACACTCCTGAAGTAAACGTTTATTTGGGAACTTGTAGAAATGTTTCTTTAATATGAATTCTTAAAAGTAGGAATGCTGGTTATATACATACAATGGAATATTATTCAGCCTTTAAAAGTTAGGAAATTCTGACCCCTGGTACAACAGGGACGGGCCTTGAGGGCATTATGGTAAGTGAAATAAACCAGTCACCAAAGGACAAACAACATATGATTCTACTTACATGAGGTAATAGAGTAGTTAATTCACAGAGACAAAGTAGAAGGGTGGCTTCCAGGGGCTGTGGGTAAGGGGAAATGGGACTGGTGTTCAGTGGGTGCAGTTTCCAGTTTGCAAGATGGAAAAGTTCTAGAGATCTGTGGCACAACAATGCAAACATATGTAACACTACTGAATTGTATACTTAAAAATGATTAAGACGGTCAACTTTATGTTATTAGTATTTTACCACAATCAAAACTAACAATAAAAAAGAGAAAAGGACTGCCCAAAACAAAAAATGGGAATGCTGGATCCAAGGGTGAGTGCATTTTCAGTTTTAACAGATATTGTTGAAGTGCACTCAAGAAAAGCTGGACTGATTTTTGTTCTCATTACAGTGTGTGAGGGCCTTTCTTGTCCACTTTTTCTCCATCATGATTTGGTAATAGCAAATGGGAGAGAAAATGGGCAGAAACTGATACACTTTACTTGAAGTATAACAAAAGAATATTTGTCTGCTCAGCTATGTCCTGATCCTCAAGAGTGGCCACAGAGTAAATTGGGTTGCAGCTTTCTGCAGGGTAGGTGCAGATCTCTGCGATGCCTCCAGAAACTCCAGAGTTATTCTGGTTCTCTTCCCCCATCCCACTCCCTAACCTTAAAATGATGACTCCAAAAATCACAGACTGGCCTACATATTTCCCTTAAACAGCTGTCCTACAGAATCACTAAAACTTGGGTTAAAAATAGTCTCAGTCTCTAAAAGAAGGCTGGGTCCCTGGAACAAAGCCCTCTTAGAAATGCTCCCACCACCACAGAGGAACACAAAAGCTGACCCATGTGGCCCCAGGGCTCCTCATCAATCCTGACCCTCCCTGCCACCGTGGAAACAGAGAACCTGCCTGAAATCTTTTCACATCCTTGGCCCATCTGTGAAACAGAAGTTGGAATACAGGGAGAATAATGCAATTACAACCAAGCTATGCGTTTGTGCCATTATTTCCATTTTATAAATTCCCAGAGCTCAGAGAATTTAAAATTTAAGTAAGGCGTCTGAATTCACACAGTCAGTATGAGAAGCCACATTTTAATCTTAGATCTTGCTCCAAAGATACTGTGATGACAGTACCCTGTTCCCCATTGCAGCCCATCCCCCTAAAATGTCCTATCAGATATTCAGGTCACATCATCCATAAGAAGATAAATTCTGAGTCTTAAACAGAGGACATAAAGTCCTGAACAGGGTTAGAATTCTGCAGCACCAGGAGGAAGGTTTCTAAACAACCCACCTCAAGAACACCTGGTACCTTGCTGATGGATTATCCCTTCTTACTGAGCAGAGAAATGCATTTTCCTGGGTGGTGGGTGGGAGTAAGGATCAGCTGTCTGTTGATGGCAGGCCTGATTTCTCTGCTACCAAAAGGAATTAAAGTCTACCAGGTTAAACAGAGTTTTCCAGTGAACTCTTCTTAAACTTTGCACCATTATGGTGGTTGTTGGGGGAGGGGAAGGTGGCTCCTCAAGCGCACACCTGGGCTTTTGTTCTCCAATCAAAATCTCTGAAGCAGATTTAGAGTGACAAGATCAGGGGAAGCCAGTATCCATTGTCTAGGAGAGATATTTGTGGCAGAAAGGAGAGCAATTTCCTGCTGAATTGATTTACCCATCCTTCAAATCATGATCTTACAGATGACCTGGGACACAGGTTTCTACATGGTATTGTAGACCTGGGACACAACTACATGGTATTGATCCAGGAACATGTTTAAGGCATCCCAGATGCCAGCTTAGGCTGCTGGAGAAGGCCAGGGAGAACTTACTATTTTATTTACTTTATGTGTGTGTGAGAGAAAGGGAGGCAGCATGGAAGAAAGACGTTGGGCATTGAGCAGATTATGATGGTTATGGCTGGAGAATCTCTGAAAGCTGGCTTCTTGTCCTGCAAGGACAAAAATGAAGGAGAAAAATGCACAGGGAGAAATGACCAAGAAGAGTAGCACAATGTTGCTTCGTTAGCTACATACCATGCCCCAGACCTGCAATAAAAGTACACATTCAAGGCCCCCGCCAACCATATTTCAGTACCCAGGAGCCCCGTGTCCAAATAGCCCTCAGCCGCTGATGTACTGGGCCCGAGCAGAGGCCAAGCGTGGCTGGTTGGGGAAAAGGGGGTGCAGTCATGTAATGAGTTTAGATTTATGGCTGAAATGTTCACACACATGCCAGGGAGGTTGTTCATGGTATAGGATAAAGCAAAGGGTGGGAAGAGAAGGAGCGGGAAGAAGACACCATATCTTACCCCAGACCCCAAAAATGTTAGGGATGAGCCTGTCCATCTGTGACAGCCAGAAGTGTTGGCTGCCAGTGGCCCAGGAGAACCAGAACCCAGGAGTTCAGTGGAAAGAACAATGTAACATTAATAAGAGGGACCCACCCCTCCTGCAGGTTGTCCCAGCAACCAAGTCTCAGCTGCTGGTGAAGGCCTGCACAACTAGGTAGTTGCCAAAGTGCACATGGGAGGTAAATGACAAACACTTGGTTCTAGGGGTGGGTTCCAGGATCCATTCAGGGCACTAGGTTCCTAGGTACTGTGGTAATAGGATCCCACTCAGGCCCATGAATGAGGTGGATTAAGCCCTTTCTTCCAAGGCCAACTGTGTAATACATAGGATCCAGTAGTTCTGCTCTGCCACCTACCTGCTCACTGACCTCAGGAACACCCCTCACTTCACAATATATAAATGAGTAGTTCTCCTTCTGTATTTTGGAGAATTGTTGTAAGATTGAAAGGTCACAGACAACATGCCTAAGAGTACCAGACATGCTGGAAGTCCTTGTTTTGGTTATCTTTTGCTGCATAACAAACCACCCCAAAATTTAGTAGCTTAAAACAATAATGATTTATTAATTCTCACAATTCTGGAGGTCAGAAATTTGGGCAGGTCTCAGCCGGTGGTTCTTCTGCTCCGTTTGGCCTTAGCTGGGGTCACTGACTCAGCCGCATCCTGCTGTCACCTAAGCCGAAATGTTCAGGAGGGCTTCACTTACATGAATGGCGCCTGGGTCTCCTCTATGTGGCCTCTGCACATGGCTAGCTCTGGCTTCTGCACAGCATGTTGGTCTCAGGGTATTCAAATTCTCATGTGGCAGCTGGATTACCCCAAAAGCTTCCAAGCCTCTCAAAGGCCAGATTTGGAAAGGGCACCGTATCATCTCTGCTGCATTCTGTTGGCTAAAGCAAGTCCAGTCGTAGAGGAGACAGACTCCACCTCTGGATGGGCAAAGTGACACAGAGATGGGAAGGAACTGATAGTGGCCATCCCTGAAGTCTACCTAGCCCTCACCTTTTTTTTCTTTTTGAGACAGGGTCTTGCTCTGTCACCCAGGCTGGAGTGCAGTGGTACAGTTGCAGCTCACTGCAGCCTCAACCTCCTGGGCTCAGGCAATCCTTCAACCTCAGCCTCCCAAGTAGCTGGAACCATAGGCGCATGCCAGCACACATAGCTAGTTTTTTGTTTGTTTTTTTGGGTTTTGGGGGATTTTTGGTTTTTTGTTGTTGTTGTTGTTGTTGTTGTTGTTGTTTGTAGACAGGGTCTCAACTACGTTGCCCAGGCTAGTTCAACTCTTTATTTAGTTATTAATTTGTGTTTGTTTGCTCTCTGTGTATTTTCCTACCCTTTTTTTTTTTTCAAGAAAGTAGCTAGGACTTCAGGCTCTCTCTGTTCAGGGGTGAGGCAGCAAGGGATGTCATGACCAATAGGGACCTGTCCTTATCCTCATGGCAATACACTGGGGAGGTGAGAAAACTTCAGGGTGTGGCTCAATTGTTCATCTACAGAGGCCAGATCAGATACCTCACAGCTTCTAGTCTTGTCAAGCTTGGCTTGGAGGGAGAAGAATCACCCATCTTCTCAGATACTCTATCAGCTGGGACAGGAATAAGTTAGCAGCAGCCGTGATGAACTGAAGGAGAGAGGGCCTCCCTCATTTTCCCCATACCAGATTGGCCTCCTAATACTTCAGAGATTCCAAAGAAGCAGAGGGTCCTCCAATAATTACTTAGGCCACATTTCCCACCAAAGCAAGAATAGGGTCCAGAGTAGGATTTGAATTAAATAAAATGTGACATTTCTTACATGACTGAGATTAACATGTATTATATTACTGTTAGACCATTAAACCCCAACATTATTAAAACCATACTGAAATTAGAAGGAAACAGAGGAATATCCAATGCCACCAACATTTACAAATAAAGTGGAATGCCTCACATGTGCATATAAGGTAAAACCTGGAAATTGCTTTGTTGAGATTTGAGATTGGATATTTATAGCCTTGGTCATTTTCTTAGGCCACAGGAGTGATCCTCCTGTCCAGGCCTGGAGGGCTCTTTCTGAGAGCTCCAAAGTGCAAAGTACAAGCCCTGTCCATCTGCCAGCCTCATCCCTCTCACATATCCATGAACTGTGAGCCCATCTGGCAGTACTAGACTCAGCCCCTTGGGAGGAGCCTAGAAAAGTCTCTTCGACAGCACTAGAGAGATTAATAGCTGATACACTCTGGCCACCAGTGGGAGACCTTGGTAACAACCAGAGCCTATTATGAACACCAATATTTCCTCTTTCCACACAACCTGAGAGCAGGTGCAACATAAGCTATAAGTTACACGGAGCTCATTGGCAGTTGGTGCTGGCCAGGATGTGCAGCAAATCTGGGGCTCATTTTGAACTACAAGTGACCATTCCAGGGAAACAGAGGCAGGCTCCCCAGGAAAAGGTGAATTACAGCATCTTCATCCCTAGGCTTGGGAGTAGTGGTGCAGTGGATGGGACTCCTGTATGTAAACTACAATACTCAGGGCAGTGAAGGCTGAGGGTGCTGAAGAGACTAAAACTGGCCACTGTGGGAGCAGTGCACACTGTGCTGTGCCATCCACTGGGAATGACTCTGGGCAGCTGCTCTGTCCCATTCTTGAGGGTCAGAGGCTAAGCTGCTCCAGATGGGTGACAGTAGAATGCACACAAGTTTCCCTGCTGGGCCTTCCACTTTTCTGTAGGAAAACACTATTGCCAAAAGATGAGTGAGAGATTGAAGAGAATGAGCTCTCTAAATGCCCAAGGGCTGGCACACTCTGCCAGTGAGAAGAGTGTGATAGGCTCGGAGAAAGAATTGCTGGCATTTGCTGTTGACCTTGGCGCCTGAATCCTTAGTGGAAAGGGTGCTAGCTGGAATTGGAAATCCCAGGTCCATGTATCAGCCCTACCCCAAACCAACTATGTGACCCAGGGCAAGTTGTATCATCTGGGCCTCAGTTTCCCCACAAGTGATTTGCTAAAGTACTGAGGCGATAGCACAGAGCTTAGGGTGCTGCTAGCTCCCGTGTCAGTTTGTTCTTCCTGAAAGACTGGATTTTTGTTGCAGAGAGAATGTGAGGAGAACAAGAGTTTTTGGCTAAGAATGGTCAGGCCAAAGTGTGTGTGTGTGTGTGTGTGTGTGTGTGTGTGTGTGTGTGTGTGTGTGTGTGTTGGTAGAAGGAGGGAACGCCAGAGGCTTATAGGGCCCTCTCCCTTTCCCCAGCAGGCCTCAAAGAACCGAAACATCATTCTGAATGCTTAACACTGATTGCAAGGAAATGAAGTCAATGTCTAAGGCACTCAGAAAAACAGTTTCTTTACCATGATGGATTTTTAGAAAATGAACTATCCCTGAAGATTCACTCCCTTGACTGGGGAGATAGACAGGAGGTACATAGGTGCTCATCCAGTGGCTGGATACATAGGGGTGCCTGTGAGGCAAGCTAGTGGGATGATCATGACAAAGCCCCAACTTGGGGGGACCCCTTGTGCAGAAAATGGCCCAGCAGGCCTGACTGCTGCCCTTTGAAAGGTCTGCTTACTGAGTCTTGGAACTTGGATTTCAAGATGGCTCCCTACACCCTCAGAACTGATCAACGTGGCTCACAGTGCCTAAGCGGTTTGTATAAACAATGTGGTTTATGCTGAACACTACTTTCCTTCTGAGACTCTGGAACTTTGGTATATGCTAGGCAGAAAATACTCATATGACCAGCCGCTAGTAGAAACCCTGAGCTCTGAGTCTCTGATGAGCTCCCCAGATTGGCATATTTCACCCAGCAAACTGTCACAACTCGTTGCTGGGAAATGAAGCCTATTGTGTGTGACTCTGGAAAGGAGCTCTGGAAGCTTACACCTGGTATCCCCTACACTTGACCCCATGGGCCTTTCCCTTTGCCAGTTGTGCTTGGTATGACTTTGCTATAATCAATCAGAGCCATGACTCCAACTACATGCTGAGTCCTGTGAGCCCTCTTAATGAATTACCAAGCCTGAGAGTGGTGGTCTTGGGGGATCCCAGATACACATCCCCCATCCTGGACTTCCAGGCAAGTCCAAGACACCAAAGCCACTGCTACTGAACTGGGCCCAGGATTCTGGTCATTAAGGGCAGTTACTGACTCTTCTGCTGAATTCCATTCTTCTCTCCCAACCTCCACGCCCCTACTCTAAGGAGCTTTATGAGTTGAGGAGTCAGATTTTTGGGGGTGGATCTCTCAGGTAGTTCTACCGGACAGTGCTAATAAAGATACGACAGCAGGATCACCTGTCCCATTTCTAACCTCTTTAATTTTAAAGGGTAAGATCAAATGCTTTGCTTGCTAAGACTCAGAGCTGTCCAGCTCACCTGATGCAAGCAAACACAGGCATCCCAGCACCAAGACTGGAGGGTACGTAAAACCATGGCAACAGCTTACAGAACCATTCTGCAGCAGGCAGGAAGGGACCTTACACCACTTTCCCAAAAGGGGAAACTGAGGCCCAGCTGGGTTATGTAAATGCATTTACCACCCATGCAATACACATGTCTGTCACCACTCTTTTCTCACATTTCCATCTCTCTCCTACACCAGATCATGAGGCTCCTACGTAGTGCGGCATGAAGGTGCTCAGGGTTGAATAGACCTGACTCACCCGGCATTACACAGCTCGTTAGGAACAGGAGAGGAATTTGATTCCAGGTCTCCTGCCTTCCAGGGCAATGTTCCTTGTTGGGAAAGCCCCAGTACATGGTACAGACAAAACTCCTTACTATCCAAACCGTGCATGCTTGGGAGCATCCAGATTGGAAAGAATGTGCACGAGGTGGGCCCTCGAGAACACCAACCAGCTGGGAGTCCTGGGCTGGGCTTTTTCTCTATCCCTTGATTTCTGAATCTCTGAAGGCACAGAAAGCTTCTGTCCTGGCCAGCATCAATCAGCTGACCAGGGGGAACCAGCTCCAAGATTTACCCCCTTACTCTGAGTAGAGACTGGAAATAAAACGGCAGCATGTAAGAGAAATGCTTTAACTTTATAAAAAATGTGATAATACAGCAAGATATTGTTGGGGTTTTCTTTTTTTCTGTCAAGTAAGAAAAAAAAACACCTGGAATAAAAATTAGAAACATAATCTAAGAAAAATTGGAAACAAGCATTTCAAGGAAACAATTTGGAAAGATAAGGAAGAGAAAACAACGAGCAGCATGAGCAGCAAAAGCAGCAGCAACATGGGGGGAAAGCTGACTCTGCTGTGAGGACAGAACAATCAAAGACCAACGTGCACCTTGCCTTCCATACCAGGCTGAGCTGAGGGGTGGGGTAAGGGTGGGCAGTAACCATCAGAGAGGCATGAAGGTTTCCCAAGTGGGATCAGCTGATGGCTGCTGGCTCACTGTGGGGAGAAGGTAGGCAATGGCCTCCTGCAAACGGGCCCAGATCCGCCCTCTTATAAGGCCTGCCAGCCAAGTGGCAGTGACGGATTTGGCTTAGCTGGCTCCCTCCTCTGTCCACTTGCTCCAACCTGCAGCTCTGCAGGTCACCATCCACAGTGATGAGCTCAGCAAGCAGAGACTCATCAGAACGTCAGCCTAAGCTAGGGTAGCGAACTTGCCAGGGAGAACCAAGAAAACTAGATGTACAGGGCTGTGTACAAAACACTTTTTGGAATGTCTGCACCATAGCCAAGGCAGAGTTAGGACCACTTTGGAGAGGCAGCTGGGAATGCTCCCAGCAACATTCCCCAGCCTTTCCCTCTAGGGAAGGGACATCCAAAGAACACTGGGTGAATTCTTGACTACATTCTGAGGTAGTCTAACTGTGACTTGGCACAGGTAGCTAAGAATGATCACAAAAAACAGAAGAAGGGAAGGCAGAAAAGTCGCCACAGAGAGAAAAGGCTAACATCTCTAACAGAAGAAGCTACACTACAAGTGGGCTCAGAGATGACCAGAATGCATCCTGGGCTCGGGGTGGCCAGTGGCAGGGCCCACCCCTGGGCACATACAGCTCTCATAGCACACTTGATGCTGCAGCAGTGTGGCAGGAGATGAGGGAATCCATAGAGAGATTTCCTGGCCCAGAGCAGCAGCAACTGAGGTGAGGAGAGTCTGTCTTAACACCTAGTCCTCTGCTACCAACTCATGTCATGATGGGGATGAGCCAGACACCCCAGGGACCATGCAGTGAGGAGTCCCAACATTCCCTTCTACTACAACTTCTCTACCTGAACTTGTTTGTGGGGGAAACTAATACTGCTAGACTCTACTTGGAAACACTTTAGAGGTGAGGGAGCAATCAGATCCTAAGCCACTGAAAGAGAAGTAATGAGAACAAAAAGCAATGGTGTTGTTAGACTCCCCTATTTTTAAAATGCTAATTCACATTCTTTTCGTCTTCTGCCCCAGCGCTCAGAATTCTAAGTCAGAATGGAATGTTCCGAAGGATGAGGAGGCTGCAGCTGTGTGGACATTAGTATTTTCTCTGCTTTCCACATTTCCGAGAACGCCTTCTAGGCCGAAGCTCACCAAAGTCTTCAACTTCATTTTCATAATCATCTTCCTGAACAATACCTGAAGAAAGAAAGAAGGAAGGAAGGAAGGAAAGAAGGAAGGAAGGAAGGAAGGAAGGAAGGAAGGAAAGAAGGGAGGGAGGGAGGGAGGGAAGGAAAGAAGGAAGGAAGGAAGGAAGGAAAGAAGGAAGGGAGGAAGGAAGAAAGGAAGGAAGGGCAGAATGGTGATTTTTTTTCCCAATCCACTGTAAAATATAGCATCCTAGTAAAACCTAGTGTCTCCGTAATCATTGGTTTAAATTAATGAAATAAAACTTTCTGCCAGGGTTCCAGAGAAAGAGAGATTTCCTTTGAGTACTGATGACTCCCAAAAAGAGTCAGAGTAAACACCCTTCTCCAGAATTAAGTTCCTTTATAGGCTGGTTCCTCTCGCCCTATTTTAGAGGCCTTTTAAATAATAAAGAAATCAAGCAAAAAATAAACTCAGCCATACACTTGAATTGGTATACCAATTCTCTTCCCTTTGAAATACACATCACAAAATCCAAGACCCCAGAAGGGACTAAATGCTAAAGATTTTTTATTGGCACAGACATTTGTGCCAAGTCCCTTCAAGTTTTCCCCACCTCTGGGGTCTGGATTTTCCAGGGGCATCTGGGGTTGATGAAATACTCACAGCAAGAAGGAATGTGGTCCTGTGGCTGGAATGGGCAAAAGAAAAAACATTCTGGATCACATATAACTTGGCAAGATCATTCTGACTGCCAGGAGAGAAAGCGCTTCATTCTACACAAACTTTTAACCCTCTGTAGGAAGAAGCATTTAAGTTTCCCCAGTGATTTTGTTTGTTTTATTCAGAAGTATATCCCCAGGCCCAGAACAACACTAATATGTACTAGAACCTCAATAACTATCCACTGACTTAAATGACTGATTGACACAGGAGAACATTTCTCAAGGGATAGCTTCGCAATGCTTTGTCCATCCTTGGGAGTCACTGCGTTGAGTATGTGCAGTGACTGAGCATTATCAGTAACAGCTCATGAGCAGCAAGAGGTTTATGGCAACTAACATGTGCCCAGAATAATGGCCCTCATAATCAGATAAGAAAACTCAGATATTATGTTGCTAGTAATTTGAGTCACTGGAGGTGATGCTCCTAGACAGTGAGAGTCCACTATTGACATCACTGGGCTGCCCCACTTCAGATTCCCCCCGGGAGCCAGCAGTAATAAGAACCACAGGACCCAAAGTGTTACCTGTCCCCAGAATCAAGACTCCTTACCTTCCTTCTTTAAGCGGGTCTCTGTTTTCATCAACCAGTCTCGTGCATCCCTGACTGACAGGATCAGAATGTTGACCAGCCGAGTCATCGCCTCCTCCGCTTCAGAAACCAAAGAACATGGCTCTGAGTAAAGATGCCATTGCAGGAACTAGAACACCAATTACTAGACCCAGAGTCCCCACGTCCCAAGAGCTGGTCTCTGTGTTTTCCCTGAAAAGAGCCCTCCTTATGGGGTAAGGGACCCAAAGCTGCCTTCTGCTGCTACAAGCATAAACTACAACTAAAGGCTAGCCTGACACCATTACTGTCTGTCTATAGAGACTGCCACAACTGCAAACCTTTCTAAGACACTTGTGTCCAAAATGTCATTAAACCTTAAACTGGAAAGAGTATCTGAATTATGGAACATTTTAAAATATGCAATTTCACTAAGTTTATACATAACTTCTACACAGTGTTGATAAGAAGTAGCTAGTAAAAAAGCCAAGGAACTATAATCCCAGCACCTTGGGACGCCAAGGCAGGCAGATTACCTGGGATCAGGAGTTTGAGACCAGCCTGGCCAACATGGTGAAACCACATCTTTACTAAAAATACAAAAATTAGCTGTGCATGGTGATAGGCACCTGTAATCCCAGCTACTTGGGAGGCTGAGGCAGGTGAATCATTTGAACCCAGGAAGCGGAGGTTGCAGTGAGCCAAGATCACGCCACTGCACTCCAGCCTGGGCGACACAGTGAGACTCCATCTCTATTTAAAAAAAAAAACGGGAAATCTGATTCTAAAATAACATAAGAAATCTATTATAGGCTCACACTGGGTATGACTTAAAGACCCTCCTAAAAGGAAGAGACCAGCTAGACCAGCTACACACTTCCAGATCTTAGTCAGGGGATGAATGGGTCAAGAGAAACTTAAAGAGTTTTCTTAACACTTTAAACATTTTCCCTGTATCTTCTCCACAGAAGATTATTCTGGCAAGAATCATTCTGACTGCCAGGAGAGAAAGCGATTCATTCTACACAAGCTTTTAACCCTCTGTAGGAAGAGGCATGCAAGTTTCTGGAGTACCTGGGGAAACCATCCCAAGCCAAGGATAATGATAAACTTTTAACTGGGGGAGGGGTAATCCAAACAATGAGGTTCGCTATAACTTGAGAATATACATTCCTCATTTGTATTTCTTCTAAGGCCAAGATTCCACCATCCCCAAGTCAGAAGCCACTACAAGGAACTTAACCCTGAGAAATGTCCTCAGAGCCCAGGTCTCACTCTGCCTGGGCCCCCATCTCTGCAGACCCTTACCGCCAGCCCAGGCCTTCCGCCTGTAGAGGTCCTCCACCATATCCGAAACCCTCTTGATGTGCTCCTGGACCTTCTGCAGCATGTGGCTGTGCTCCTTGGAGCCCACGTGACTGTGGATCCATACACTTTGCTCGATGTCCTGCACCACCAGCTTGCCTTCATCAATGGCCGGGTCCACCTTCTCGTGGAAAAATTCTGAGTATCTCTGGTAGGCCACTTGCTGCCTCTGGTGGTGTTCTAGATGGATATGCTGCTCGTAAGACTCGCTGTTCCTCTCCTGACACTCCTCCCTTTCCAGCTCAGCCCTGGAAAGGACTGCCACCTCGGAAGCTGCCCCCTCAAACGCTTTGCTGGGGCTGAAATAGTTCTCTGGGCCACGGGTAAACTTCACTCCACATAGGTCACACTGGGTCCTGTCCACGTCTGCCTTTTTGAAGTTCCCAGCCCTGGGCTCCCTGGCCTCCTCCCTGACACGCTCCATCTGGGTGCCCACTCTTCTCCTCCAACTGATGCACAGAGACACCACCAGGCATGCCCTCCTCAACTTCCGCTGTATGGAGGCCTTCCGTTGCTTTTGGGAAAGAATGGTGGCCAGGACGTGGTCTCGGTCTTCTAATGCCAGTTCATCCATCTCATCCTGGCCAAACTCACACTCAGGTTCAGCAAAGTAGTCCACGGGGTCCAAACAGAGCAGGCGGTTTAGTCTGACCTCCTCATAATAGAGGCCACGGACTATGGACCCTTTGGTGTGCACAGGGTCCCACCGCCAGTCACAGTCCATTAGGTACTCTTCATCCCGCTCAAAGAGCAGGTCCTGCAGTGCCTCAGCCACAGACTTCACATTGACTGCCACCAAGACCCGCTTCACCACCTTCAGGAGCCTCTCGGGAACCTGGCCAGGGCAGTCCATGCTCATGAGCTGCAGCCTTGACTCAATCTCCCGGAAGTGGCGATACAGGAGAGGCTTGCAGTATGGCTGCAGGATCTCCTCAGCATTCACTAGCATCACCAAGCACAGCACCAGTGTCCGCTCAGCCTCACCCGAGACCACATAGTCTATTTCACTGAAGGCATCAAGCAGGACGTTGAAGTTCACATTCTCATAGCCACATAGCACCTTGGCGAGGTAGGAGAGATGGAACCGGAAATCCTGAATGGCTCTTGTCACGTCCTTGGGTTTGTATTCCTGAATGATGGAGAACACATCCCCAAGCTCCTTGTCCTTCTTGCTAAACAGGAACTCCCAGTAGTGCAAGAGTGCAATGTAGCTCTTGGGGAGGCATAGAATGACATTCTTCCAGAGGCGGGCCAGCACCACCCCACAGTGGATGAACTGGAACTCCAGGAGGGCTACTGTGTTTCCAATGCTGGGGATGAGTGGTTCTTTGCACCTCTTGATGAGGACATTCATGAAACGGAAAAAGAGCCTCTTGTAGTCTTCTGGGTTCCTGTACACGTAGAATTGATCAATGCAATTCTCCAGAAGCCGGATGAAGCACAGGTGGGTCTTGTCCATATTTTCATCATCCCTGTTGGGTGCCAGCATGCCAAATTTCCCTTCTATTCCTTTTATCCTGCTGCCTCTCCCCCTGCCCCTTTCATCCTTTTCAGACTCTAGAGCTTTGAGTTCCCTGTTGTAGTTGTCCTCTTCCTGATGGAGCAGCTTTTCAAACTCCTCCGGGTAGTTGGAAGAGAGAAGGAAAGCTTGCATGGCACTCAGCCACAGGTCTGTGGATTCCCGGCGGTTGCGTGCGCTTTCATTTTCAAACAGAAAGTGGATGTACTCCTTCAAAGCAAATCTGTAGAACCGGAAGGATTTGTAATTTGGTTTGAGGATTTCTTTGCATGCCATGGGGTTTTCTGACAACACTCTCTGATGGAAATGCTTAGGGAAAAGGACATCCAGAATGGACTTGCAAAGGCCATACATATCTGTAGACAAAATATAATCAATTTCTTTTAGTTCTTCTGCTAAGATTTTAGGGAATACTTTTTTGGCTTCCAAAAGCAACCCGTTGATTGCCACCAAGTTCATTTTCGACTGAACTAAACACTTGGCTTCACAACGCCGCAGAGGCCTGTGAAAATGTTCACAGTTTTCATCCTCACATTTTAAGCCTACAATAAACCTCATGCAGACTCCTCGGTAGGTCTTCCCAAGCAGGCTCCGTGTGATCTGACACAGCCTGCCCAAAAGGTGTTTGTTTAGGGCTAATTTCACTTGGTCAGTCATTATCAAAAAATGATCTTTTGTTTTTTTCTCTCTCAAGTTCAAATCCAGGTCAAAAATTATTCTTAATATGGGCCCAGGGTCATTCTGAGCTATCTGGCAATACTTGGCATCCACCTGGGAAATCCCAAAAAACTCAAAGCAAGATTTGACCATTTCCTTCTCAGCATTGTTGGTCACTCTTTTGAGAGCCCTGACCAGACTGAGGAGGATTTCCAAGCCCCCTGGAGCCAGGCCCAGAATCTTCTCAGGCTCGGCCTCACACTGGCTGGCTGCTTCGTAGAGTGCTTCTACCACTCCAGCTGAGTGGTTGAGCGTGTCAAACTTGAAGAAGGCATCCCTGAGCTTCTGAAAGTCTCTCAGGATTACCCCTTGCAGGAAGTGGGCCTCGGCAATGCCAGACAACTGGCCAGTTTGATAGCAGATATCAAGTGCTTCTCTCAGAATGTCCTTGGTGTGTTCTATGTCGGAATCCCTGGCCACATTGAGGCGGGCGGCCCCCAGCAGACATGAGGCCTGGAAGTCCTTGTCGGCAGTGAGCCTGGCAGCCTCCAGGAGGCAGCCATGTTGCTTCATCAGCAGGGCAGCCTCTTCTCTCCTACCTTCCCTGTTCAGCAGGTCTGCAGCTTCTGCTAAGCGTTTCCGAGACTTCAAGAACACCAGCTGGTCTTCTATGTCTAGCTTTGAGAGGACAGCCATCATTTCCTTCATCTTATTTGCACTCAGATACTTTGCTGCAGCTTCCAAGTAAAACTGACTGGCAGAATAGGAGAGCTTGGAAATGGGAAGGGTCTTAGTCTTTAGCATTTCTTCATACCTGCAAAGACAAAGGACACAAATGTCAACTTGCCATCACCCAATCAACAGAAAATTTCCTCCAAAATACAGTGCAGAGCAACTTAAATAAAACTCCCACATGTAGATATTACAAAATAAAACCTAAACTTGTCAAGCATTCAAGTATTTTTACAAAGGCCTTATTTTACACTGTTACCAGTATAATAATAATGAATAAATTCCTTATGCTTCAATCAGGAATTGGTGTGCTTAATTAATGAAATATAGTGGAGGTGTAACTCAAACAAGTGGGAGTGAAATCCAAAAGTCAATCTATAGGGCAAATGTTATGCATAGTCTAAATTATCCTTGAAAAACATCTCTTTGGTTCTCATAAAGGCATCATAATCATCTGGGTCTACAACTCTGTTCAGTTTGATAAAATGAGAAAGGATGAAATGGGGGCTGCACATGCATCAGCAATTACACCAGTCTTCCCCTTATTACCCAACTTGTGATTCTTCTCTTTTAGCAGGTGTGCATTAGTTGGGTTCCTGTGAGATTAATGAGGCTCTGAAGGACTCCCCTTTATTCTGCTGATGGAAGTCAGAATATGTCATTATATACACACTCATAACATACTCCCATCCCCCTCAGCCCCCTCTCTTTGTGACACTGCATCAAAGCTTATAAAGAGACTGGAAAATAGAGTCCTGCTCTCAAAGAGCTGCTGACCCAGCACTGAGGCCATCGCTTAAGTGGAAAGGGAGCAATGTGGTCAAACCATGTCAGAAGCAGCAGGATAGCACCACCCAGAGCAGGCTGCCCCCAGAGAGAAGTGGGAGGAAGAGAGGGAGAAAGGGAGAGAATAAAACCACCTACTTTTCCACTGCAATAGCAGCTTCTTCAAAAAGCTCCTCTTGGCAGTACATTTTGAGTGCTAGATCAAATTCCTGAATCTGCTCAAAGCATCTGAAAGCGTCTTTGTAGCACTGGCTTCGCTTATAGAAATAGGCAGCATCTCTTATCTAGGATGGAGTAAATTTTACTTTTATTTAGAGTACTCATGATTAACTTTCTAATCTTAAACCAATACCACAAGTAATAAAGAGGATAGTCATATGTCTGCTTTCTGTTAGAATCCAGTTTAAAACCCTGTAACATAGATAATATTAGGAAAACCAATTACTTAAGGGGAGAAAAATAAAGTTAAATCCCAACCTCACAGCACACACAGAGGTAAGCCCCAGGTAGATTAAAGATCTAAATGTGGAAACTACTGTGGGAAAATATGTGAGAATATCTTTGTGACCTTGAGGTCACACTCAAGTGGAAGGAGTCTTCACGTGACTTCCAAAAATAACATAATCAACAAAACCCAAAACACAAATTTCAGGAGAAAAACTGATGGATCAAACTGATACATCAAAACTGCTCAACAAAAGACACATGAAATAAGCTAAATTTTAAAAAAATAACACCTAGATCAGTACTGTCCAGTAGAAGTTTCTGTGAAGATGAAAATGTATTGTTTCTTTGCTATCCAATCTCACCACTAGTCACATCTGAATGTTGGGCCTTTAAAATGTGGGTAATGCAACCAAGGAACTGAACTTTTAAATTAATTTAATTTTAGTTATTTTAAAGTTAAAGAGTCACACATGGCTAATGGCTACTGTACTAGACTGGGCCTGTCTAGACAAAAAGAACTCTTGCAACCACAAGAAAAAGACTTTCCTCGAGACACAACAGAAAGCTAGGCAAAGGATATAAACTGGCAGTTTACAGTGGGGTAAACTTGAATGACTAACAAATAAATAAAAATGCTCAACTTTACTGACAATCAGAAGAATACAAATTAAAGCCACAGTGAAATACATCCACCAGGTTTGAAAAATTAGAAAATCACAATCTGCTGACTGTGGTCAAGAATGTGGGGAATGCAGAACCCTCATGCACAAAGTGGAATGGCTATCCCAGAAAGCGAAGGGACTGTACTTAGTGAAGTGAAGCATGTGCATACCCTAGGCCAGCAAGCCTGCTCCTGGCAATACATCTTGAAGAAGTATCTCACAGAACCCTAAAAAGACATACTGTGCCAAGGTGCTATGTGTGGGAGCCAGGAGCCAGTGGCAACCTGGAAGTGCCTCACAGGGAAATGAATTCATCAATGCAGTCAATGCCCACTCAGGAATACATGGCTGTCAGAAGCATGGCCAGACCTAACACTATATAGCAAGGGATGGAAAAGGTAAAACACAGAGAAAGATGTCTTCTAGATAAGCCTAAAGTATATATATATATGTATAGAAGACACCACTATTCATTTTTCAATAATGCATGCATTTGAGCACATATAAAAATTTATTAGAATGACTACCAATGAGAAAAGAATGAGAATGGAGACTGGTTGTGAAGAAGAGGATGAACAAAATAACATGCAATGATTGGGCCCCATACCCACCAATGGTGGGCTTGCCATGAACAGGAGAGTCTACTAGACTCTTCTTCCTATCACAGCTCCCATCCAGTTCACCAGCTAATCCTGTCTGCTCGGTTTCCCTAACATTTCCCAGATATGCCACCATCCCACCACTTCCACCACCACCATGGTAGTCCAGGCCCTATCATTTCAGCCTAAGCTGATGCTAGACTCTAACTGGCCTTTCTGCTTCAGCTCTTGCTGCCCTATAGACCTCTTCACAGAGCATCCAGATAATTAGCTTCATGTCAGTCTTCCCATCAAAGCCTTCCACTGGCTTCCCATCATGCTTGAACAAAGCCCAGTCCTTGCCACAGTCACCAAGGCCCTACTGATCTGGCCCTGCCACTTTCTCTTACTCATTTACCATTTCTTGTGGTCATCTCACCCAAACTGACTGGCAAGGTTCAAATCAACCAACTTGGCAGCAGCCTTCTTCTGGATCCTCAGGATCCATCACCTGCCTTTTCCCAGTTCCCAAATGCTTTCTATCCACGGGAAGAAATGTTTATGCAGGTGCCACAAGAGTGAAAGCTTTCCTTTCAGGGATTCCTGTGCCTTGCCTGCCTCTTGCCTCTAGAGAGCAGCGTTGTATCCCTGTTCCATTCCCATCTCCCACATCTTAAGAAGTCACATCCCATAATAAACATGGAACAGGGTAGGCAGCATCTGGAGGGCCTTATCCTCTTCTTCGCATTGACTTGGGGCCACACTTCAAACTTCCCAGTAGGTCCCACTCCTACCCCTCTCGATGCCCAGGGTGCTCTGAGGATCCCATGAGTCACCATATTTCACATACAGACAAGGAAACCCCCTTTCCTACTGAAGGATATTGACACCTGATAGGGGAAAATGCAATGGCCCACAGCTCCTTAAGCACAGTTTCTCCAACTACCTGTGGTAAGGGACCAAATCATTTTAAATTTCCGATCCATCACAGTTGATATGTTAAAAAATGAATTGATGGGAAGATTATCACCACTTGGATGTCAAAGCAATGCCAAATGGCAATAAAAAAATTCTGCTTACTTTTATCTTCTGTGTTAATCCTGCTGCAGACAAATAATAGTTTGTAGCCTGCTGACCACACTGTGAGTAGCTGTGTTCCAGACTAGCAGCTCTGTCCAACAGAGCTTTCTGCAATGATGGAAATGTTCTGTTAACAATGAGCACTTGCCATTGTGGCTAGTAAGATTGAGGATGTGAATTTTTAACATTATTATATTTTAATTAATTTAAATTGTAAATTAAATAGCTACATGTGACTGCTGAATTGGATAGTGCAGATCTAGAGTGATTACTAGGAACACAGCCGAGGAACCTCCATCTAAATGCCAGGCCACTCAGCCAAGGTGACTGAAGACTAGGAACACAGAGAAAGAAAAGGGGTATTCTAAAACCCTTCTGCCCTTTGGCTTGAGCATTTGGCTTCCCTGTGGTTAATATTAGGCCCTGAATATTAACACAGACATTAACACACAAACACACACACACACACACACATGCATACTGTCTTCAGAGCCTCCTCAAAGTTTGCCCAAGTAGTGAAAGTAGGCTTCCCTTAGAGTCGCAGGGCCAGTGTCTCCCTCCTTGGAAGACTGCAGCCTCTTCCTGCTATGAGTAGAGGTCGAGCCTACCCCTCAATCTGCTCAAGTGAAGCCCAGTTTTCCCTGGAGCAGCAGCGGACTAGGAGCCATACCTTTCCCAGCCTCTCGCACAGCTGGGCAGAGAGCTGGAACTCCTTGGCATAGCTCAGACACTTAAGGGACAGTGTTGGCTCTTTGCACTCCAAATAGGTCTTAGCCAATTCCAAATATTCCAACTGCTTTTCCCTAGGGGAAGGAAAACAAAATAATATTTCCATGGAACATTGACCCTACACCAATATTTAACCTGCTACTCCCATCGGAGCAAACCAGAAGTGATCCCAAGACTCTTACTTGGGGCTGACTTTCTTGGATTTCATGCTCAGGGCAGTGTCATGGGCCAGGGCCAACTTCTCCTTCTCAAATGCACCTCCTTTCTGGTAACACTTGGCTGCAACCTGGAATAGGCAAAAAGTTTTATTCCCAGCAAGGTAATGGAGGTCACAGACAGAACAACGGTTAAAGCATGCATTATAAGTTTGTACTGACAAAACATGAAGTCTTGCTCCAGCCCAATCTGAGAAGGAGGAGCAGGAAGGTGCAGATATTCTAAAGAAAGTAGTCTTGGAGGATAAAACCCAACAGTATTCACATTCAGTGGTATCTTTTGGAAGCACCCATCGAAAAGGTACAGAATACGTATTTTTTCAAGCTACCATAGTAACACCCTTATTTAATCTTCCAACAGCCACAGCAATAAGTATCATCCTTCTCATTGTATATAGTTGCTACTTCAGGTCAGAGCCATGGAGCAACTGGCCCAAAGTTACCCAGTGGCTCTTCTGGGCTTTGACCCAGTTGGTGAGTACAACAGCTACTTTGCAGTGTTGGCAGAACAGCTGGAGTACACGTACTGGAGGTAGAAATGGGGATAGAGATGGTATCACAACACATCCAGATCCCTGGGGCATGCAGATCTGTTACCAAATCCTCTGACTATAAGGTAGGCAAACAAATGTCACAGAGGAGTCAGGCTTCACTCTGATCTCCTCTGTGAAAGCAGAGGAGCTGCTTTTCTAAAACAGGGGTGCTGATGCTATGTCTCAAAGCACACAATACATGGGCAGGAAGTTCACATTCTTCCCAGCATGTACACATTAGGTCTCAGTGTGGGCAAGGGAGGGACTAAGTGGCACATGCTGATAAGGTGGACAGGATGATCACTCTCCCCCTTCATGCTATCTGTGTGGGTCTCCTTTCATTCCCGTGACCTGTGCCATTTCCTTCCCATTGCAGGGCCTTTGCACACACTGTTCCTTCTAACTGAAATGCTCTTCGGTCCTTTCCCTGTCTTGTTAACTTCATTCATTCTACAGGTTTCAGTTCAAGGCTATGTTCCTCAAAGAAGGGTTCCCACGCCTCTATTTCCAGGACAGTTGGTTCTGGGAGCAGCTGGTCTCTCATCTGTGACACCTGCAACAGCTGCAGCTGTGCATTGGTCTATGCGCCTGTTTTGCTTACCATCAGATTCCTGGGATCTAAATATAATGCTTGGCCCATAGCTGCTGAAGACTAGGAACATAGAGAAAGAAAAGGGGCATTCTAAAAACCCTTTTTGTTGAATGAATGAATCTTCTGTGGTGGTTCTGAAACATTTATTGACATGCAGCCAAAAACTCAATAAACCACCTGAGTCCTGAAGTCCTTTAGCAGGGTCAAAATAAAGTCAGGTGAAGAGAAGGCTTTTTATAACATTCTCATCTGTGCCGGTTTCCCTAAAAAGATTTTAGATTCAAATATTCAAAAGGTATTTTTAAAGCGATAAATAATTGGATATCCACGGGCAACACATATGGGTAACAGCAACAGTGTTCTGAAGGGAATAAAGGGTAAGATTTTATATAGTTTTCCAATTTCAGACCCATACCTGCTGCCCATATTATCCCTCCCTTCCCTCCCTAACACCCAACCCCTGCCCCACCAAAAAAAAAAAAAAAATTCTTGGTTTCATAACAACGGCCAAACATTCAGTATTTCTTTCCAATTCTAACAAGGATGGGCAGTGAAGAAAATTGTGAGGCTTGGTCAACTTCTGCAGCTAAATACTACATACTTAGGAAAATACTTTCCAGACCTACCCAAACCTACAATAGCATAAATTGTACTTTTCACCCCATATAATACATTGCCAGGGTGGCCACAGTACTTAACTCCTCCCTGTATCTGTCCACACCCCCTTACAGTGTAACTTTCCAGCTTCTCCCATCAAGAGTGCTGCCTATTTACCCTCCCGTCCGATCTAGGCTGAGACTTGCTTTGGCAACAGAATTCAGCAGAAGCGGCACTGGGCCAGTTCCAAGGCCAGGCCTCAAGGGGCCTTGTGTGCTTCTGTTCACGTTCTTTGAACCCTGCTCAGGCATCACGTGAACAAACCCAGACTAGCCTGCTGGAGGAGTAAAGAAATGTGATCCAGGAACCCCAGTCACCCCTGTCCCCGCTGTCCCCTGAGCCAAGAGCCAGCCAACCCCCAGAAGCAGACATGCCCAGCTGACTGCAGACACATGAGGTGCTCAGCTGAGCACAGAACCACTCAGATGAACTCAGCACTGCCAATCCATAGAACTGTGAGCCACATAAATGACTTGTGTTAAGCCACTATGTTTCAGGATTGTTATGCAGCAAGAAGTAACTGATAAATCCCAGATGTAAGTTATATGCTACAGACTTAAAGCAATTTCCCTGAAACAATAGACAAAACTCTTCGAAGAACTGGAGCTGAGAAAACATTGGAAATTCCTTCTCCAGGCATGTCAGATCACAGATACCTCACATTGTGGCTTCCGTTAAGTCCTGAACTTGTGATTTCATTGTCCTCATCACTTCCCAGAACCTTTACTCAGGCCCAACTCCATGAAATTCCAATGAGAAGAAGGATCATTAGAGAAGCAGGACAAGCCCTCCATAGAAAACACTGTTGCAAAACATTTGTTCCAAAGCGGCAAGAGAAAGTGCAGATACTTTTCCTGTAACATTTGAGGAGCTGGAGCCTCCTAACATGAACACTGAGGTGTAGAAAGAAAGATGGTGATCTTTCCAAAACCCAGATCCAGTTGTTGTTTCAGAAAACATCATCTGCAGCTGCATGCATGGGGAACTCCAGGTGCCTGGGGTAGAGAAATCTTAGGGAAATGAGCATTTGGTATGGTCATGCCTGTGGTGTCAGACACTGCTGTTAGTTACCCACAGCAGTTCCTCCTCTCTTTCTTGCCTTTTGGCAGAACTTACCGCCCACAAAAGGTTAAAACTGCCAGATGAGATTGCTCTCCCAGACTCTCTTGCAGCTAGGAAGGTGTATGTGACCTAGTACTGACCAATGAGATATAGAAGGAAGACCACTGAGGACTTCATGATAAAAAAAATAGAGAGATCAATGAGAAGAAAGTGCCTGCACTTCATTCCTGCTTGGAATTCTGCTGAGGGAACGGAGCACTTGGAACTGCCACAGCAGCCATTAGGCAACCAATGAAAGGGAACATCTCAGACAAGCTGCAGATGACACAGGGAAGAGATGGAATGAGACTGGGCCCATGTTGACTTTGTTGAACTGCAGAACCAACCCTAAGACCTGACTTGTTGTTATTAGATTAAAGCAAAAAAAAAAAAAAAAAAGCACTCTTTTAGTAGGGTGTTTAAAACTTGCAGGTGAAGTCATCACCACTATTTCAAGGGAGACACACATCCCAGCCATGGTGCCCCACCCAAAACCCTATGATGTGCAGGAATGCTGACTTTGGGAAAAGCCACGTGGCTCTTTAACCTGGTTTCAAAATGTAAAGAGGTCTGCTACAGAGATAACACTTCCTGGAAGAAAACTGCTCAGGACCACTAACACGGCTTGTAACTGGAAATTGGTCAGTGCGGTGTAATAAAAAGGCTTAACCTATCTTCACCAGACTCAGATTGGCAATGAAATCTGTTTGATCAATTTGAAAAAAATCAAATGAAAGATCAATCTTTTACTGCTTTAAAATGCAGTATGATGATAGCAAAGCTTTTAGGCATAGAGTACAGGAGGGAAAGAAAATATATACAAGGATTCCTTGGTGGGGCAAAGGCCATAGCCCTTCATGATCTATCAGCACATGCTGGCACTTGGCCAAAATGAAGAGTTGTCATGCCTGCACTGACCAGAAAAGGAGCAGGACAGGAAGCTCTCCTCATCTTGAGGTGACCTGATGTTTCAGAACACGTGGCACAAGCACCATTACCCTCATCCTTTCCTGGTGACAAACACCATGATGTGAAACCTGCCTGTGAGGTCTGACGAGGGCACCAGTGACAAGGACCCCTCCTAGTCCAACCCCTTACCTTCCAGCACTGGTGCTTGGCGTAGTAATCTCCCTGTGCAATCCACTCCGCAGGAGTTGAGGTCTTAACGAACATGCTATCATCAAAGTCTAAAATGAGAAAGAAAAGTGTGTTTGCTTCTCTGGGCTTTCTTTCACTTAAAACTGTTGTTATGGGCTGAGTTGCGTCTCCTCCGCCAGCCATCAAATTCACTTGTTAAGGTCCTAACTCCCGGTACCTCAGAATGTGGCTGCATTTGGAGAGAGATAGGGCCTTTAAAGAGGTGACTAGGTTAAAATGAGGCCATTAGGATGGCCCCTCATCCAATCTCACTGGTGTCCTTAGAAGAAATTAGAACACGGGGCGACCCCAGGGGCAAGAGAGCACAGAGGAAAGACCACATGAGGACACAGAGTGTCTGGCTGCAAACCAAGGAGAGAGGCCTCAGAAGAAACCAACCCTGCCAACACCTTGATCTTGGACTTCTAGCCTTCAGAACTGTGAGAAAATACATCTCTGTTGTTTAGGCCATCTAGTCTGTAGTATTCTGTTATGGCAGTCAGAGCAGACTGACCTGTGTTGTCTTTCTAGTATTCATGTAAGATATATTTTAACTTACCAAACCACATTTGTGAGGTTATTGAAAGGAGGAGGTAGAGGGGAGAAAGGATGTGGTTTGGTTTTTAAGTTTTGGTCTACTTTCCTATTCTATGGCTACAAATCAGAAGACAGAAATTAAAAATTCCTCCTTGAAAACCCAAAGTCAAGTGGCTCTTAGCAAGCTCCCAGGCCAGGGCTTCAGCAAGAAAAAAAAGGTGACAAATTTTACACTATTTCCAAATGTGCAAACTTTGCCCTCATCACAATAAGTAATCTGACACATTCCTATTGGTGGACAGAGACCATTGTCACCACCTGCTGTCCATCCCTTCTGTTATCCTCACTAGCCTGCTGGTGACTATTTCAGCACTGCACCCCACCCCCACCCCCACCCTGCCACCTGCATCCCCCAGAGTATCACTAGACAATGGGTGACAATCCCTGCAAGTTCTGAGCCACAGATTCATGAAACACACAAAATACAGTGAATACCAGGGTAATACTGGCAGACAAATCAGAGCTGAAGGAATCAGAGACACCTAGGCCAATGGATATCAACAGGGGAGTGAGGCAGACAGGTCAGATTTGTTTAGAAGGTACAAAAACACGTTAAGCATCACAACCTGATCCCTCCCTGCTCGCCCTCTGCTGGTGCTGTGTAGCAGTACAGTGATGACTTAGCATCTTGTTCTGACTCCATATGTGCTGCTATGAGTGCCCCTGTGACATTTAATTCCCACGGCAAAACCCCATCCATATTATCTCAAAATAGGGCCAGTGAACTCTGCAGATGCCATGTAAAACAAACACAAATTACATAATCACCATACTGAATCCAAACACAATGGGAACAGATGCTTTAGAAGACTTTACTATGTACAACTTAAAATTTGTAATTAAGACTGCACTTTTTCTTGCATTCTTAATGCTGCCAAAACATAAAATAAATTGTGATCTGTTTTCATTTTGAATTTTTAAATTTAAAAAAGTCACTTAGCTTCTATGATCTTTGGTTTTTTAGTTTGTTTTTTGTTTTTTGTTTTTTGTTTTTTGTTTTAAGATGGAGTCTTGCTCTATCACCCAGGCTGGAGTGCAGTGGCACAATCTTGGGTTACTGCAACCTCCACCTCCCAGGTTCAAGCAATTCTCCTGCCTCAGTCTCCTGAGTAGCTGGGACTACAGGCATGCACCACCACACCGGGCTAATTTTTGTATTTTTAGTAGAGATGGGGTTTCACCATGTTGGTCAGGCTGGTCTTGAACTCCTGACGTCAGGTGATCCGCCCACCTTGGCCCCTCAAAGTGCTGGGATTACAGGCATGAGCCACCGCGCCCAGCCATATGATCTCTTATAGTGGATGCCAGAACATACTCGGGGAATAAAGGGGGATGAGCTGAAGGAAAGATTGAGAATGCCCATGCTAGGCCAATCCACTCATTTTCCTTTGGGAGAGAAGGTGGGACCTGAACAAGGTCATGTCATTACACAGGTAGAAAGTTTTTATGAGAAGCTATGTTTTGTTTTTTAACTCCTAGCCTTTGACTTTTCCCATCACAATAGTCAAGTCTTAGGATAAGAAATCTAATCCTAGTCGCCAACCGAGCCATCAGTAATAACCAGAAATAGCCTCCAAACTGGCTGAGGAATGCTCAGGACAAACCTCTCTCCAGCAGCCAAACTCTGCTCCTTGCTCTACCCTTATAGAAATGAACAATAGCCTTGAGGAGACGACTTGACAACTAACCCTCAAGAAAGACAACAATTTTCTCCTTCATGAAGGGCTGATTATTTCTCTTCTCAGTTATCGTATCAGGAGAACTTCACTTCGTTAGGTAGCCTTTGCAAATTATGAAAAAAAAATACACAATTAAAAAAAAACCCTGCAAATAGCACAGAGGTAAGAAGGTGAAAAGTAAAAAGTGTCCATATCTACTCGACAACCCCATACCCACCAATCCTAGCACGAGAGGTAATCACTATAAACAGTTTTGCAACAGAAATAATAGGTGTATACATGAATTTATATGCATGCTATCTCTCCAAACTCTTGCTATTTAAACCCTTGTTACCCATAATCAGGAACTGAATACAGATAAGTTTTCTGATTAATTCCTTACTATCTGAACTATCGGTTCTTACTATCTGAACTAAGAGTTCTTACTGTCTGAACTCTTAGTTTCCTTGTTTTGTGAAACTCGGAAACCAAACAGATTCAGACAACCTGTTAACTCAGTAGCTGAACCCTCACAAACCCAGTTCTTGTTAAACAAACTCAGGAAATGAATTGGGTTTGATGGTTAAAGACACTTCAATAGGTATTTGTATATATACACATACATACATACACATGCATAAACATTCTATTCTGATATATACTGATATGCATAAATGGTTTTTATATTTGCATAATATAAAGTTACTTATAAATTATATCATTCTACCCATACTGTTTTAAATTTATCTTTCACCCCATACATCTTGAACATCTTTCCTTAGCAGTAAATGACAATCCACATCCTTTTTCTCTTTAATGGTTGCATAGTAATCCCCTGAAAGAAATGAATTTAGCCTTTCCCTCACTGGTGGACACTTAGATTGTTTTTAGTTTCTTGTAACTACAAACAGGGTTGTGATGAGCATACTTATGCAGGTATCTTTGAGATTTTGAACACAAATATCTCAGATATATCCCTACAAGTGGAACTGTTGGGTCAAAGTATGTACCATCTTTATTTTGATAGATACTGTTAATCAGCTGTACAAACACTCATAGCACTTTGTATTCTCCCAAAAGGGCCTATTTCCTCTAGCCCTGTCCATAATCCCCACTTTTAAAGGACAAATAAAAGATCTTCCCTGAAGGAGTTAACCTTCCCAATCCCACTACAGCTACACTTTCCCATGCACCTTGGCAAATGTGTAACAACTTCCATTTCTCAGAAGATTGTGGAAAAGAAAGAAAGCACTTTCAAAATACTACACCTTTTATTCCTGACCATAAGAACAGTTGAGAGAAACATGATTCCTCCATCAGTTAAGAGTATTTTAACAGGATCTTACCTTTATTTTCATCTGTCTTTACAACTTGGACAAAATCTCTTCTAATGAAATATTTGAATGCGGGAGCCCGTTTCTCTCGGTTTTCATCAAAGATCCAGAGGTTGACCCGAGCCCGTGTGATGGCGGTGTACAGCTGCTTCAGCTCTCCGTTGAGGAGCTAAAGATAACATTGAGGACAAAGATGATGAGCCATTTGTCTATAGCTACAAAGTGACACACTTCAATGGGCTTACTCTAATTTTGGAAAAACACAAAAACTAAATTTTAGAGAAGCATAGCACAGCTGAGAACAGGATACCAGGAGCTCACTGTGGCCACAGCACAGGTAAGTGAGGCTCCAGTGAGGCTATGAGAAACTCCACCTCTTTCCCACCTAAGCAGGAAGTGAGCATGCCATCTGTATAGGATGACCTTTGAATCAGCCATAATTTTTTTTCATGTTTTTGCTATAATTATTTTAAGAGTTAATTCTGAAGTAATTATAGACTCACTGAAAGTTACAGTGGAAGATTCACTGGAAGAGTACAGACAGACCCCGTGTACTCAGTTTATCCCAAAGATTACATCTTACACAATTGCTGTGATTTATTTTTAAAAATTAAACCAGTCATACACTTTTACTATAACTATCACTAGTACTGAATTACTCCAAACCTACCTTATGATTGCATCAAAATTTCTGAACAAAGCTGAGTTCCAGAGGTGAACTAGAAAGGACAACCCTTCTCCTTCCGTTTTCAGACAGTATCCACCCATCAAGCCCAGTTCTCTACTAAAAAAAAATGGAATTTACCAAAACTGAGATCCCTGCCCCTTCCTTTCTTATCCTCAATTCCCCATTGCTGAGGAAAACCAGCCAAGTGCAAGCTCCATTTTTCCTCTCATCTTCTCTTCCAAGCCTTTTTCACTACTTCCATGTCAAGTACATGTGTTGACAAATGGCAGAAATTCACCTTGTACATTTCTGGATTCACCATGAGAGATCGACCCTGAGAAGAGCCTGGTTTGTCCAGGGGTACTTCAACCAATGGCCGGTTTTCCTCTCTGGAGTCAGTTGATGTAGGTGTGAATGAGGAAATGATCTTCCATTCCTTATAAGCCTGAACAACAACAAAAAAGTGAAGACCAACAGAATATGCTTTTGAACTACGCATACAGCCTCCCTGAGCTTCATGGAAAATTAAGCCTCATCGGGGGACCAGGCCTTCAACCCCAATTTTGAGAAAGATCCATCCTGTGATCTTAGAATGGATAGGAGGGAGATTAACTTGCACAAGCAGAGATCAGGGAAGTTGTGAAAATTCCCCACACACTAGACCAAGAAGCTAAGAAGCCAGGCACACATGACCACTTCCAGGGAAGAATGCTAAGGGCTCAGGGAGTTATTCTCATTGAAAGAATTTCTACAATCAGTATGGACAGGGGAATCCCCACCCCTTCTCAAAACATTGTTAAGAGATGCACATAGGGTCAGCCGTTAAGATACATGTGGCAGAATTTTCTAACTAAATTATTTAACCGAGGATGAAGAAAATCCAGTGCTATGGTGTGCAAGGTAGACTCTGAGGTCAGACAGAACAAATTTGTATCTCAGTTCTTCCATTTATTAATTATGCAACCTCGAACACATTGTTTATTCTCCTGCTCTATAAAATGAGAATAATAATACTCAACTTTGTTGGGAAAATAAAAACAGATAATCAGTGTCAAATGTCTAGTACAATGTTTAATAGTTGACATTTTACCCATTTTTTTCCTTTACCCAAAAGCCAAAACCAAAGTGACTACAAACACCAGGGGTTGCTAAATTTTTTCTTTAAAATGTCAAATAATAAATATTGTTATCATTGCAGGTCACATGATCTCTCTTTGCAACTACTCAACTCTGTCATTTTGGTGCTAAACCAGCCACAGTCAACAAGTAAATGAATGAGTGTGTCATGTTCCAACAAAACTTTATTTGGGAACACTGAATCAAATTTAATATAATTTTTATATGCCATAAAATATTATTCTCCTTTGGGTTTTTTTTCTGGCCATTTAAAAATGTGAAAATCCTTCTTGGCCCACATGCCATAAAAAACCTCCGGTAGTCTGGATTTGGCCAACAGGCTGTAGTTTACAGACCCCAGTAAAACTGAAGTGCCCAGATTACATGCAGAATTTAGAATTCAAAATTCTTAAGAAACTTCATATTTCATACTTTCCTGTGTCTTGTGAGAGTAGCTCTCCTAGCCTTTACTTTTCTTTTTATAAAATGGTGCTACTTGCCATCTATGTAACTTTTAAAGCATGCTGAAAAGGTGAAGTGGATAGAGTTTACTACCTGCCTTAAGTTACTCCATCACTTGAACTATGTAAACAAGGTTAAATGCCTTAAACACTGTCTATTAAATAGGAATGGTTATGCTACTAATCAATTATAGTACTAATCACCATGTTTTGAAATCATGAAATCACTTAGGTAGTTGGAAGGTTTAAAACAATCTTCAGGACATATTTGTGACTGTCCTTTTTGTGAAGCTATGCAGACAACAAAATTGTTTACCAAGGAAAGTAGGCAGAAGACACAAGTGTTTGACATTTGAGAGGATCCAGCTGGCAGGTAGCATGAGATACGGACTGGCTAATATTGAAAGGGCTAAGGAAGAACAGTGTATTTTAAAACAGCTGTAAGAGAAGCAAAAGCTGCTCAGATGGCACATGAATGGCCTGTTTCATGAATCAAACATATTTTATTTCCAAGGTGGGGCCTTTTAGGAGTGCGCTTATGTACTTGTAGCAAGGATACAGGCCTACAGCATTTGGGGGAATAAAAGCAGGAAAATTTAAAGTCTTCCAGTTTCTTTTCTTGGTACCATCAATTGTGAAGGAAAAGGCTTAGATTTTACTAGCAATCCTACCTTTAAGGGGTCTATTCTCTAGGTCAATTAGACAACCCATAAAGGTTGTAGTTTTCACAGTCCCTTCTGTCCCACCGCCGTGAGTATGAAAGAAAGGAGGTCCCACTGGGGCAAGGTATAAATGGCAGTTACCCTTCTAAGTCCCCACAGAAGGATAGCTTGAGGGTGACTGGAAGAATGACTTCCTCTCCCCCAAAAAGAAGGCAACATCCTACCAAAAGCTTTGGGGTAGCCGTTCTGTGGTCCCTTTCACATCTCAAGAGATGGCTCTGGTGACCATGTGGTTCAACAGGTAACAATAAACCCTCCAGAGAGAAGGATCACAAACCAGGCCAACAAGCCCCATACCCCTCAACCCACCCACATATAAGCCCAGATAACAGCTGCTTCAAAGACAGAGCTTGCCTGAAATATAAATGAGATGGAAGAAGAGGTCAAGGAGAGAGAGGAGCTCTCCACAGTTCCCCAAGTTCAAATAGCAATCACTGTTCAGCAGCCTTCAGTTACCTTGAAAGAAACCCCATGTAAGCAGCCAGACCACAGGAGGCTGGGGATATATGGGACCTGTCTTTCCTCTCCTTTTATGAAAGCGTTTCCTCTCATCTGCTGACTGACTCCCTTTGGCCTGGAGGTTGTAAATGATAAACTGAGAGTGTGCTTTGGGCCAGGGAATGCATGGTCACATTAACACTGGGAAGAACCCCAACCAAAGTATTTTCCAAAGTCTTACTGTGTACACAGGATGAAGTGGATGTTTACAAAAGATTCTGTTTGGGATTGTTTTAGTTTCAGGCAACTCCCTGAGCCATTGGTGGGAGCACCGGGTCAAGATACCTGAGCCTTGGCCACTTCCAGGATCAAGGTAAGACACATAACTGGATTT
Source organism: Pan troglodytes (assembly GCF_028858775.2). Lineage (NCBI taxonomy): Eukaryota > Metazoa > Chordata > Mammalia > Primates > Hominidae > Pan > Pan troglodytes. The sequence goes on from NC_086015.1 coordinate 40,860,407, forward strand.
TTCTTTCACAAATAGAGCCAACCACAATTTACAGATCCTTAAGTCCAGAGCTCCTTGAGCTTCTTACTCGCACAAGCATACAACTGGTACTTAATAAAGAACAGAAACAACAAAGTCTTACCCTTCCTCTTTTAGGAGAGCCTCAGTCCAACCATGACCGATGGATGTATCATTAGAAAAAAAAGTTAGTCCTCAGAGGTAAAAATGGTTCCAGGGTTAATGAGTGTGCATCTGATTTTATTAGCAAAATTTAACAGGAAAGGAATGTACATAAGGAACAGCAATGATACACTAATTGTGGAAGGTTCTGGAATTCAATTCGCATGCGAGGCTTTAAAAGGAAGGAAAATGGAAAGAGATTTAGAACTCAAAGCACCTGAGTTCATCTCCAGGCTCTGCCATCTACATTACGACTATGAGAAATGTACTAATCTCAGTGACCTTCTGCTTTATCTACAGATAAAGGTGGCTCATGCTTATAATCTCAGTACTTCGGGAGGCCAAGGCAGGAAGATCACTTAAGGCCAGGAGTTTGAGACCAGCCTGGGCAACACAGCAAGACCATATCTCTATAAAAATAAATTTTAAAAAATAGAATGAGAGTAATAAAAATACATATAACCTCAGAGGGTTGGTGGAGTGAGACAATGACTTCAAAAAGTACTCTGTAAACTGCAAAGCACCTATATCAATATTGTAATAGTTGTGCTATTAAGGCAAAATAACATTTAAAAAATGATAAGAAAAAAAGGAAGGACTCTATCTAAAGGGTCAGTTCTGGGGCAGATTTTTAAAGTGTTAAAGCCAACAGTGCTCTTGACTTGGGTATAACATAGCCCCTTCAAGCATGCATCATGTGCAAAGGAAGTCTGCAACAAAGACTGGGACACAGCCAGCTAAGTCCCCAGAGAAGACCCCACAGTACAGTCAGCAGCCAGCCTGAGTCTCCACCAAAAGATAGTGGGAAAGAGAAAACAGTGGCTAGAAAACCCAGTACAACGGCCGTGAGTTGGTGGCTCTACCCATAATGAACTAAGCTTGGGGAGAAAAACCCACAAGGACTCAGGAGCCAAGTGAAAGCAGTGGACCAATACAGAGGTCACTGGGGGTCAATGTGGGGACTCTTTGGCTGCCATCATCTGCATGGGCTGCAAGCAGTGGTAGTGAAGCCATGCTAGAGGGGTCTCCCATGCAAGGAAGCTGTTCTTGTCCCCCACATTACCTGATCCAGAGGGCAGGAACCAAGCCTCATTTGTCTTCCTGGAATTGTCTCTATCTATGAACTGACCTTACCCAGTTCTGTCATCACAGGGTGGACATTGCTAACCTTGGCTTCATCTGTAAGGCTCTCCTTAGAGCTTGCTCCAACTTGGGCATCCCTGGGAGCCAAGGATAACAGTGGCTAATGAGAACTGGACACTGGCACTTGGGTACTAGAGAGCCAAAGAAGGGCAGGGCACAGGGGGAACTAGCCCATGACACACTGTGAAACAACCCACAGCTAATGTCAAAACCCACATCTAAACACACAAAACCTCATACTGAATGAATGATGCTCTAAAACACAAACAGGAGCCTGTGATAAACTCTCTTACCCTCAACTCCAAATTCTCTTCCCCAGAGGGAAGTTCAGCTCATACATAAATATTCATTGTGTGAAAAGAATTAGGTGTGACATACCTCAGAATCAGTAAAAAAGTTGTAAAGGAGGACATCATCAAATTCTAAGCCTTTTGCTTCATAAATTGTTAGCACAAGTGCTAACCCCAGCTCTTCTGGAATTTTCTCCTTTGCCGTTTCATTGGCCACAAGGATTACCTGAAGAAAAACAAAAGAACATCAAATTCTACAGAGAAAACCCCAGTAAGCCTCAGTCTATTTCTATGGGAGATAGGTAATGTTTTTAAAGAGAAATGGCCAGCATAAACATGGTCAGGCAGGCCAGGGGAAAGATTGAAACACTTGGTCACTCAGCCATCTTTGGAACTCACCCACTGTGGGACAGGGACTATTTTTAATGCTACTTTATGGTATAATTTAGCTTCTCAAACTTTTTTCAATTGCAAACTGTCTTTTATTTCAAAACATAAAATCCCAAGCAGCTCACCTGGTGGGCTCCAAATTCGATGGGCTGAGTTTTCCTTTTATTCCCTCGTAGCAAAATTGCCAAGTCGCTTACACTACAAGACTCCAGAACAGTTGGCTTGGGACCATCAAAGAGGCCAGAATCCCTTGGAAGGCGATCAAAAGATTCTGGGAAATAGAACTGAAGTAAATCCACCACTCCAGATGCCAGATTGAGGATTCCTGGAATGAAACAGAAAACCCAAGTTGGATAATTAACAACATGGCTGAGTTTTTTGGTTATTTGGGGTGGGGGACATGTTTTTCCTGAGAAGCAGGTTTGGCCCCTACAGTATGTATAATTGCAAGCCTGTTTTCAGTTCCCATTTGATTACCACTGCAGCCCTGAGCTCTCTGGGTGCAGGGGATGAGAAGGCAGAGATATGTTGCTGTGCTGAGAGAGTTTTGTGGGATCTCATTCCCAACCTATATTCATATTAGAGAAAATTACCTCACAAAGAAGAGTCAAGGCAAAAATGTAATATAAACAATGAGACCTCAGGAGGCTGAGGCAGGAGAATCGCTTGAACCCAGGAAGCGGAGGTTGCAGTAAGCCAAGATCACACCTCAGCACACTCCAGCATGGGTGACAGAGCGAGACTCCGCCTCAATTAAAAAAAAAAAAAAAAAAAAAAACAATGAGAGCTGTTAGAATGCTCTCATAAGGGGCTGGTATTGACTTTGGTAAGAAAACCAGAATTGCCTTGTCCTCTCCCATTGGTGCTTACAGAACCAACATTACCATGGTAAAAACAGTGCTGCATGTGAGCTAAGGACAGCAACCAAGGCCTCCATCACCCTTTTCCCCCAGGTTTATACCCAGTTGAGAGAGGATTACACTAAGAAAAAATGTCAGAGCAGGAGAGAGGATTTTCCAAAGAGTTTTATTCCTGGGTCCCATTTCTTCTCTAATATCTGAAGTGACGTTAATAGTGACATTGACTTAATGCCTATCATACAGCAGGCACCTTCAAAAAAGTCATCCCATTTAATCCTCACAACAACAAATCCTCACAACAATGCAGTGAGACAGATGAGACAATTGCACTTTTACAAACAGGAACTCTGAGGTCTGAGAAGCTAATAAATATCTCCCAGTGATAGGATTTGAACATAGACCTTCCTGGGTGTCTCCACTACTCTTAGAAGCCAGGTGCCCTTTTCAAACACCAGATAGAATACAATGGTCTAGGTAGAACGTCATGAAACGGGCATATGTATCCCCATTGCTATTACCAAATAGTGAAGGGAAAATGTGACTATCCAATACTGTTGTTATTAAAAGTATATAATATAAAGCAATAAGCCTAAGTGGAAACTGCTGAATCTAAGCAAATAAGCTTCTACTGTGGTTCCCTTCCCATTAGGAGTTAGCAGGGGCCAAATATATATCTACATTAACAGGAGAATCAGAAAAGGGCACAAAAGTTGCAGTGGAATCCACTTAAATGGCCTTCTAGGGAACTAGACAAGTAATTTTTGATGTAACCATACTCAAAAAACAAAAGATGGTTCAATCATAGAAAGGAATAAAGTGCTGATACATACTATACATGGATAAACCTTAAAGACATTAAACTGAGTGAAAGAAACCAGACACAAAAGGCCATGTATTATATGATTACACTCATATGAAATGTCCACAATAGGCAGATTCGTAGAAACAGAAAGATGAGTTGTTACCGTGGAGTGGGAAGAAGGACATAATGAGTAGTAACTGCTGTGATTATGGGTTTTGAGGGGTTTTTAATTTCTGAAAATGTTCTAGAATTAGATGATGGTGATAGTTACACAATCTTGTGAATACACTAAAAAACACTAAACTGAACATTTCAAATGGGTGCCTTTTATGCTATGTGAACCTCAATGAATGCACTAGAACTCCACATTATCAACATGCAAAATTCTCAACAACAGGCTGGGCACGAGGGCTCACGCCTGTAATCCCAGCACTTTGGGAGCCTGAAGTAGGTGGATCACCTCAGGTCAGGAGTTCAAGACCAGCCTGACGAACATAGTGAAACCCCATCTCTACTAAAAATACAAAATTAGCTGGACATGGTGGCAGGCGCCTGTAGTCCCAGCTACTTGGGAGGCTGAGGCAGGAGAATTGCTTGAACCCAGGAGGTGGAGGTTGCAGTGAGCCGAGGTCACGCCACTGCACTCCGGCCTGAGCAACAGAGCAAGACTCTATCAGAAAAAAACAAAAAAAAAGAAAGAAAGAAATCTCAACAACATAACATTAGGCAAAAATACCCAGTTACAGAAAGATATGTCCAGCATGATCCCATTACAGTTTTTAAACATGTAAAGCAATACTCCATATTGTTCACAGATATTTGTCGGCCAAAGGAGATAAATTTGTTAGTATCTATAAACCATAAAGGAAATATTCCAGCATTGGTACCCTGTTATTTAAACTTGTGTACCTTAGTTTCTCCTTTGTAAAATGGGTCTGATGCTTACCTCGCAGTGGTGTTATGAAGATTAAGCACTATACGTAAACTGTTTAGCATTGTGCCTGGCACAGAAAGAGGGAAAAACTAAGAAACAAATTAAAAGCACCCAAGTGTGTGTTAACTCCCACTGCCTACCACCCTCCCTTTTTTTTTTTTTTTTCTTCTCTTTGGGAGAAAACCTGCTTCAAGGATTAATGACTTGTAACTGGTATATTACTTTATATAGAATGAGCAGGTACTTCCCAAGTACTTTAATGAAAGTTCTCAAACAGTTTAAATGTTCCCCTGAAATGTATTCATGTTATGGCAAACTCCTTGAGATATAATTACTTAAAGGTCAGTTGCCACCCAACCACAGCTTAAATTATCAACTTAAGGAGCAGTGGCCAAAATCATACTATCTCTTGTCCATGAGCGTATTTACTAACAAATTCCAAAATACTACCCTTACTTCAGCTGTAAAAACCTAACAAGAGCTAGTCTGCAGCTTCAAAGGCAGCCCAAAGTCTATGCCTAAGCACCCCCAGTAGGCAAACCCAAGACCTGGACTTACCTGAGTGGGACCTGTAATTCTGGTACAGCTGGTGGATCTTCTTGGGTTTCCGGACAGCACACTGCTTGTCTATGGTGTTTCTGCTGGCATAATGGAACAGAGAGCGCAGATCGCTGAAGCGGAAGGCCACGCCCTTCATGATGCTCTGGGCCGTGTCCCCCGTGAGGAACATAGAGTTGGGGTCATTGATGCATTTCATCAGCAGCGCCAGCTCGGCCTGGGTAAAGTCTTGAATCTCATCACCATAGAGCTCGTGGATGGACCATGGGAGCACCCTGAGCTTCGACAGCCTCCGGGATATGTTGTACAGAACATCCTCTTCATCAAAATAACCTTTCTGGGACCTGATTTGCTGATACAGACTGAAGAGGCTGTAGATCTCACTCCGGTCTTCCTTGAAATTGGGGCACCGTTTCCTCCCTAATTTCTTATATACTTCTTCAGTGAGTCTCCCATGGGGACAGCTGAGGGCCTCAAAAGAACCCTTTAGAAAAGATTTTATTTCTTTCCAAATCAGTGCAGGGTTGTAGGCGGTCCTCCCTTTGGTCATTTTGGGCCATATTTCATTTTTGAACACCTCAAACGTCACGTACACCCGGGGGTCACTGTCACCCATACGCATTTCTACAGCTTTATCCTCCTCACTGTAGTCCCCATCCACCTCAGCCTCCTCTTCATCCTCTTGCCAACTAGGAATGGTTGACTCTTCCTGTGCAGACCATCCTATGATGGTTCTTTTCAAGCTTCCATCTTCGTTTCTCAGAAAAAATGGTTTGGGCAGAGAAGCATCAAGCAGAAGAAGCAGCTGCTTGGAAGTGACAAACAGAGGAAAGTTCTCGTCCCTCAGGTCCTGGAGTTTGTGAATGTTGGGGTCCAGTGGTTTGTAATGACTAGTGGCCTTGGTGGACTTGGAAAGCTCAATGAAATTCCTTTGTACCTCCTGGCACAGCACATGGTTCTTGGTCACAAAGATCTGATGTAAATGCTCCAGCTGGTGGGGATGTTCTGGTGCACATACTTCTGCAGCTTGGCCGTCCCCTGCTGGCTCCACACCGGCTCCTCCTGTGCAGGCTTCATACTCCTGCTCATCTATGCTTTCTACTGTTTCCACTTCAATAGAATCTTCCTCTTCCTCGTCCTCTTCCTCCTCCTCTTCCTCCCCACTTGGACTCTCTTTTCCGGGTTCCACTTCCAACCTTCTCTTCAGCCAGACCTGTTTGGCCAGCAATGGGCTTCCTGCCTGCTCAGCTTTTTCCCAGTAAACGTGGAATTTCTTCCACAATCTGTACAAGCAGCAGGTTGTCTTCCCAGTGCCACTTCGCCCAATAAGGATGATGGGCTCCAGTGGCCTGGGATTGAGGTCGATCACCGCGTACTCAAGCTCACCCACCCGGAAGGGGTACTCCACTGTGGCTGTCGTGTCATTGAGGATGTTAAAGGCCATGTTGGTGCTGAAGCTGTGGAACTTCATGATGTTATATTCTGTCTCCACTGCACTGGCTGGGGGAAAGTACTCAGGATTGACATGCTCCCTGCCCTTCTCCGCCTCTGTGTCCTCCACATAGCAGCGAGGTATACGCTTTTGAATTTTCATGTTAGCTGACACTTGGCCTTTATTGATACCTTTCAGCTTCTTCCGCAGGACACAGGACAAGCCCCGGTTGTAGGCATTGCAGATGGCCTTGATGGAATCAGCCAGTTTGCAGTGATCTAAGACGATGTCCCAAATCCGGATGATTTCCGTGTAGATCCGCCCTGATTTCTCCATTGCACACGTGTTCTGCTCCGTGGCAATGATCTTCTCAGGGTTCTCACTGCATCGAGGGGAGAAGTCGATGGCGAGCTCCCAGAGCATCCGGGCTCCTTTGTCCAGCTTAGCTTCGAAGAGCTGGATGCTTCCTTTCAGGTGCTTCAGTCGCTTCTGCAGGCCCTGGGTCCACTCGCCATTTCCCAGCTGCTGAATGGCAAGGATGATTTTCTTCTTGATGACCTTGGTCATTACCTTACTAGACAGCTTCTTCAGCATTTCTGAAGTGCACTCGATCTCCCAGGTCATGTTATCGAAGTCCTGGAGGCAGGCCTCAATTTCCTGCGTGCTCCAGTCATCCTGATCATCATTGCCCTCCTTCCCTCTGTTATCATCAGGCACAAGCTGCAAGGCCCCAAGGCCCACCTGAGCATGTCCTTCCCCCACCTCACTACAGTCAGGGGACCCTGCACCCAGAGTCGGCTTGTCATCTTTCTTTCCTTCTTTGCCAGCTCCTGCCTCCAGAGGCTCAGAGCTCTGAAGACAGTCCTCTGGGAAAGACGGATCCACTTCAACCTGCTGAATCAAAACTGTGATGTCCTGCATAAGGCAGTCTCTCAGCGAGCAGGGCCTGAGAGCTCCAGGCTCCTTCCTGGTCACCTGGGTACCTGGGAGAGTCTCCCAGCTGTCAGGGACTGCATTTCCTTCAGGCAGTATTCTGGCAGTGGCACCACATGGCACTGACTTGAATGAACCCTGGGACTTGAGCTGAGATGTGTGACCAGGGGCAGTGGACTTTGAGAGCTTCCCCAGGTGGGCAGCAGAGTCCTGCCGGCTCCTCCTCCTGTTCTCCATCAGAGCTTTGTTCCAGGCCAAGAGCAGAGAGTCGTTCTTCTTAATCCGGTGCCGTGCATCTTTGCCCTCTTTGTTCTTCAGATTGAAGTTGATGTCAAACTTCACCAGCAGGTCTAACAGCTTCTTCATGCGCTTTAGCATGCCCTTCTGGAAGAGGATGTGCATCAGCGTGTTCCCATTGCTGTCCTGGACATTGGGGTTGAGGTAGTCGAATTCGGTGGGGTTGGACCAAAACAGATCCAACAGATGGTTGAGGAAGCTAAAACCAATGTCAGCTGAAAGACACAAACAAAACCCTGTGAGCACTGAGCCACTCTTCTTAGGGGACAGCAGACCCTGGGGTTTGAGAGTGATGCCAGCCAGGGGCATCTCAGCATGCTGAACTCCCCCAAAAAATCTGAAATCCATTAAAGAGCTCAGTGGTTCTCAACCAATGGTGACTTACTCCCCAAGGGACATTTGGCAATGTATAGAGACATTTTTTATTGTCACAGCTAGGGGAGTGTCACTGGCAGCTAGTAGGTGGAAGCCAGGGATGCTGCTAAATATCCTACAATGCACAGAACAGTGCCTTACAACAAAGAATTATCCAGCCCAAATGTCATGGTAGTTCCTGAAATGACCATATAAGATTCTAGCAAGATCCTTCATATGCAGACCCTTGAAAATGATATAAATAAATGGAAAGTATTTTTCAGCTACCAACAGCCAACTCTGGAACTTAAGAATCCTCCATCAACCCACCCTGACCATTCACCATGGTGGTCACTTCTTCCCATTATGCTACAAGTGAGGGGCCAGGTGACATGGGCAGGCCTGGCCAAGAAATGGGCCTTTTTCAGATCACTGGTTTACACAAAAGGAAAGTCCAGAAAACATAGCATCAGTTCTAATATCCAGCTTCCTCCTCAAGGAAACGGCTGCTTAAAAAACAAGGGCTTACCTTTAATCTCTAGAAAGATGTGGAGTGCTGCATGCAAAGGAGTATCACCTTCCGTGAGAGAAATAGCACGGGGGTCTGCGCCCTTGGTCAAGAGAAGGAAAGCCAACTCGAAGTCCTCATGTTTCAGGCACGTGACAACTGGCCTCTCCTGGCTCTCCTGAAGACCATCAGGCAAGGCTGGGAGAGGAGAGAAGGGAAGCGCAATGTGAGTAGGCACAGCCTGGCTCGCCTGACGAGAGAAGGAATGCTTCAGTTATTCAGTTGCAAGGGAAGAGCTAATGTTTACCTAACTTCCAAGATCCTCCTACCAGCACCCATTCTGGGAGGCAAAGGCTTCTGCCAGTAGCCACAAAGTGAAAGCCCAGCTCCTTCAAGCACCCTGTCTGGGGGCCTCGCCCCCGCCTCCTCTCCAGCTCCCCACCACAGGAGCATAGTTCCCACCATTCCCACTGTCCTGGCATGAGGACAGGGCATGAGAACTGAAACCCTAACACCCACCTAACATCATACCTGACACAGTCAGTGTGAGGACACTTTCTACATCCCTTGCTTCTTTTTTTTTTTTTTTAATACTTTAAGTTCTGGGATACATGTGCAGAACGTGCAGGTTTGTTACATAGGTATACACGTGTCATGGTGGTTTGCTGCACCCATCAACCTGTCACCTACATTAGGTATTTCTCCTAATGCTATCCCTCTGCTAACCCCCCACCTCCTGACAGGCCCTGGTGTGTGATGTGCCCTCCCTCTGTCCATGTGTTTTCATTGTTCAACAGCCACTTATGAGTGAGAACATGCCACATCCCTTGCTTCTACTGAGCTCCTATTCTCAACTGCCATCTTCCCTGACATCTCTCCACCGGAAATCACCTTCTTTTTAGTTCAGTCCACACAGCTCCTCTGCATCAAAGTTCCCCAACCTCCACCAGAAGGCAGACCCACCCATTATAGATCTGCAGTCCTCCACACACTTCCAGCAGCTGCGCACTCACCTCTGTGGGCTTGGTTCCTAGCACCTGATCCTGAGATGTGCTCTATAAGTGCTTGCCGAATCAAGAAATAAAACAGGAATTCCATGACAGCTGTGGTTTTCAGGCAAAGAAAGTAACACTCCACTTAAGGAAGGAGTTTAAAAAAATAAATTATAGAAGCCACCCCACCTACCTCCTGAAAGCTGTGGATGGAGCCAACACCTAAATGCTCTGCAAGGTGTGTGGCATTTTGAGGGCTAAGGATCAATGTGCTATTGATAACACACAATGTCTTGTGTGTTACTGTTATATCTTACATATTATGTGTTATTGATAACACACAATGTCTTGTGTGTCACTGTTATATCTTACATATTATGTGTTATTGATAACACATAATGTTTTTTCTCGTGAAAGACAATTCCTCACACAGCACGAAGCAAGCAGAGAACTACATAGCCAAGGTACTCTTCTAAAAGCCTGCACACATTAACTTATTTAATATCCAAAACAACCCTATAAAAGGGGGCCTATTTATTCCCATTTTACCAATGAGGAAATGAAGTCATAAATGGCATGTCCAATGCCACACAGTTAGTACTGGCATTAGTGGAGGTGTGAGGGACAGAGGTAGGAGGAGGTTGGTGTTTCTAAATCAGCTTGGAAATAAAAGCCAATTCAGCAAGATGTCTGCACACTCCAGACACACACCCAGCCATGCATGATAGTTCTCATTAAAGCAGCAGATGCTTCCACCCACCAATTACTTGACCGTTTCTTTAAAAACAAGCATCTTGAATCCCAATCTGTTGATCAGAAAAGAATGTCACAGGAGTAGATAAGGATCCACACAGTATATCCACTGCAAGTCGAAGTCTAGCCAGAGGTCGGGAGGAAATGACTGCTGTAGGCTAAACCTGAGCCAAGGACCCTTCACACACCTGATGTTTCCCATACAAAAGAGAACACCTGATGTTTCCCATACAAAAGAGAAAGGTAGTAACTGGAATTCACAAAAATGCAGAGATCCTCAAGGGCACTCACTTACAGGGCAGTAACCTCCATCACTGTTTCAAAACAAGAATATACAGGGTAGGCAATGAGGGTGAACTTCATGGTACCTCCAAAAGCAAGGGAAAGGCAGGCAGTGGCCTGGACTCCATCACGTGGAGAATGTGGACAAGTCTCCAACGCTTAGCATCCAGTCACTCTCACCTCCACTGTCTATCAGGCAGCCCAGAAGCTGTTTCTTCCGCTGGTCCCAGGTGCTGAGATGGGGGATGATGGTACAGATGTCGAGGTCTGAGAAATTGCAGTCTTTGATGAGGCAATCCCCAAGCGGTGGTTCTCCACTTACTTTGCGGGTCAGCAGCAGAAGCACCTCAGGCCATCTCTGTTTTTCCAATAAGAATTTGAAGACGGTGGTGGCACAGTCTTGATTAATATCACAGACCAGGTCAGGAGGAATTTCTTTCAAAAATAAGAGTAAGACACATTCCAAAAACGTTCATATGATTTCTCTTCTTTCCCCAATCACAACCCAACATCCATATATAATTAACACGGATTATATAAACAAGTAGTTGATTATTTGGGGCATGTTGCTTAACCACTCATGAACATCAGTGTAATGACCTTGAGACTTCATGGGAAGATCAGAAATACCCTATGAAGAGTACAGACCCTGGCCCAGGAGACAGAAGAATGATGACTGTGTCTTAACGCAGAATACTTGAATTCAGAGTATTCTGCTGAGATCAGAAGGGCAAAAGCCTGACTTAAATTTTGCATGATATTAAGAGTGTCCTTTCCTAATAAATACTGAAACACAGAGAGATACTACAGAACAATTAAAACGTCAAGAGCCGTAAGGTAACCATGAGAGGATGGCTTATCCCTTAATTCTTGATTTTTTATCATGATAAATAAATGTTTCCATCTGATCTTTGATGTCTAAAGACAGGATAAAAATTATCCCACTTCATACTGTTGGTGAATCTTAAGAGTAGAAAACTTTTTTTTTTTTTTGAGATGGAGTCTCACTCTGTCGCCCAGGCTGGAATACAGTGGCGCGACCTCGGCTCACTGCAAGCTCCACCTCCTGGATTCACGCCATTCTCCTGCCTCAGCCTCCTGAGTAGCTGGGACTACAGGCGCCCGCCACAACATCCGGCTACTTTTTTGTATTTTTAGTAGATACAGGGTTTCACTATGTTAGCCAGGATGGTCTCGATCTCCTGACCTCGTGATCTGCCCACCTCAGCCTCCCAAAGTGCTGAGATTACAGGCGTGAGCCACTGCACCCGGCCAAGAGTAGAAAACATTTTAACAGATCTTCAGCAAGTAGATGGTCAGATTTAGCAAATAAAAACATAGGATGCCAATTAAATTTGAATTTTAGATGAACAACAAATAAATTTTTGTATAAGTATATATATGCAATATTTAGGGACATATTTATACTAAAAAATTATTCATTGCTTATCTGAAATTTAAATTCAACAGGGAATTCTGTATTTTGTCTGGCAACCCTACCACTAAGAAAGCAGGGAGGAAGAGCAGAAGGGGAGAAAAATCAAGGATTACCTAAATAAGAGCAACTTGATTTGCATTTGCTAGTTTCTGCTTCCCATCTTTTTCCAAGTTTTCTTAAAATGAATATTCATTTTAATATTTAAAATGTTCATTTTAAAATAAGAAGAAATTAAATATAGGCTAGTCTATCATCTTATTTTAACAGGAATCAGAATAAAAGTGTAAAAGGCAAACTATTTAAATCGGCATTTGCAATTTTTGTCCCCGGAATCTATTCACTCATCATCTGGTATCAGCCCTCTCCCACCTTCTGGCACTCTCTGTTGACGTATGGATGAGATAGGGTAGCATGTGATTTGGACCTAAGCCAATCAAGAATCTCCATCCTTCTGATCACATTCAGCTACAGAGGTATACATCATGATCCAAAGTGAAGCCTAGGACATTTGTTCGAACCACTGAAAAGAGAGAGACAGACGGGTCCACAAGTCCAGAAATGTGGGACAAGTCAGAGATTAGAGACTTCAATGTCATCTCCACAGAGAGTCTGAGATGGAAGCCAACTAGCAGAGAGCTCAGTTGAAAGATGGGAGACAATGGGTCATAGTGACATTGGTGAGCTCCCTGAAGCCAGCTGTACTTGAAGCCAGCCTGGCACTTTTATTAGGAGAGTCAAAAAAAGTCACTTTTTTGCCAATTTTTAGCCCATTCGGGTCTGTCATTTTCAATAGGAAGAGCTATAAATAGCCTACCCTACGGGCAGTTAAGGATACAAAGAGGAAAAAAAAAGGAAAAGTGAAGACAGAAAAAAGTTAAAAAGGTTGGGTGGTTTAGAGACCCACTCAGCTCTGGAAGACAGTTGAGGGAGAGACCTTCAAGAAAGGTACAAAGAGTAAGGAATAAGAGGAAAGAGGAAAGTAACCAAGCCAAAGTGAGAGAAAGAAGAACCCACACCAACACTCACAATACCCTACAGAGAAAAAAAGGAGGCACAGGAACACAGGCCATAAGACACAAAGGACATTGGAAAAGCAGCATTCCCATCGAATGGGCTTTTATGAGATTTTTACCAAATACCATTAAATAAGGTTTTATTTTCACAACCCTAAGTAAAAATGAGGACAGTCTTCATGGGCCACAGATCAAATGACATTAAGTCCAAAAACCAAAGGCTCCCTAGATGTGGTTTGTACAGAATATCTACATCTAATAGATCCCATACAAAATGGCCCCATCCTAGAGTGTGTGAACAGGTATGCTGGTTATCTTTGACTCACTGATACCTAAGAAAGAAAGGCTGACAACCTAGCTTCATCTCAACCCATCCTAACAGCTAACGAGTACTAGCATTTTATGTGCAGGACATTAGACTAATTGTTCTATATTCATTATCTCACAAGGTTAGTTCCCTACCCAAGGCAAGGGGATGAAGAAACTGAAGCTTAAAGAGGTTAATTAATTGGCCTAAGGTCACAGATCTGGTATGTTGGAAACAAGACTTGAATGCTAAACTCCAAGCCTTAAATACTATCATCTGCTGCACACCCTGAGTATTTTAGGTTTCTCTGGCCATGCCTTCTTGCACTCTTTGTAAAATGGAGACATCCCAGCCTTATGAAGTGTCCATTTTAAAAATATTATATTTTACCTACTTAGAATTTCTAGAATCTTCCCAAATTATTTAAATTTTTGTCATCTAAAGTTCTTTTCAGGAAGTTTCCTGATTTCCCCATAATGAAAAGGAAGAACATTCAATTCTACAATAACTTTATACTCCACATTAGCCAGTATCTACAGAAGAGAGAAATATCTATAGTATTTTTTAAATGACTGTATATGCAAAGAGTAATTCTAGAAGGACACATAACAAGCTAGTAACAGGTTGTTTCTGGGGATGGGATTTAGGGGTTGAAGTTCAGGGGTATGTAATGGATTTTACACCAAAGAATGCTCTGTGCTGTCTGAATGTTTTACATGAAGATACATTATTTTTATTTTTTAAAATTAATTTCTGAACAGATATTAGAAAAGAATTTTAATGAACATAAATCATTTTTAACATAATTGAACATTGTGGAAAAAATTACCTTGCAGAGTAGAAAGGAGACGCAAGAACCTCTGAACTACTTCCTGCTTCAGAAAGTTTTTATGCAATAACCGGTTTCCTGAGTTCATATACTTCACCAGCTGCTCCAAGACCTTCCTGAAAATGTCGTTTTCACTAGTGGGTCCATCACCATTGCTGAATCCTACAAAACAGCACCAGGTAATGCTTCTGAATACAGAAATTGCAGCTGTTACAGATTGCAAAAATAACCACAATTCTCCAACCCTCCACATACTCACATGCTGTGCAGTGTGACTTTGCTGCTCCTCTCATCAAGAAGTGGAGCCTCTTTCCCCTCCACCCTCCCCTGATTCTGGACTAGCTTCATGACTTGCTATGACAAATAGAATGCAGTAGATGTGATTTTTGTGCCCTTTCTAAGCCTGGGCCTCAAGAAGCCTTGTATACTTCTGCTGACTTTCTTGAGGCTGTGGCCTTCATCATGTAAACAAGTCAGGCTAGCCTACTGAGAGATAAGAGACAACATAGAACAGGAAGGAATCGGCCTAGCTGTCCAAACTGAGACCATATAGATGTGAAAGAAACCAGCCAACATCAGCAAAGACTGCAGACACTTGAGTAAGTTCAATTAAGGCCATAAGAACAGCCCAGACTAAATTGCTGACCTGTAGGATCAGGAGCCAAATAAACGCTTGTTGGTTTTTGGGGTTTTTTTGTTTTTTTGTGTTTTTTTTGAGACGGAGTCTTACTCTATCGCCCAGGCTGGAGTGCAGTGGCATGATCTCCACTTACTGCAACCTCTGCCGCCAAGGTTCAAGCAATTCTCCTGCCTCTGCCTCCCGAGTAGCTGGGATTACAGGCACCTGCCACCGCGCCTGGCTAATTTTTGTAATTTTAGTAGAGACGGGGTTTCACTATATTGGCCAGGCTGGTCTTGAACTCCTGACCTCATAATCCACTCGCCTCGGCCTCCCAAAGTGCTGGGATTACAGGCGTGAGCCATCACACCCAGCATGCTTGTTGTTTTAAGCCACGAAAATTAGAATATTTTGTTATGCAGTAATAAATAACTGATATAACAATTTAGGGAGTGACAGCAGAAAGATGGCTTAGCACGATGGCAACATCCAACTACATGTCAGCCACCCAAACTTTTATGTCTTATTTGCAAGTGGAAAAGGCCAAGTAATGAGCCACCTCTCTGGCCAAGGAAGGGAAGGCAATATCTTTTTCATTCAACTTATTTGATGAAGTAGTCATGATGAGAAAACACCCACTGGCTGGGTGCGGTGGCTCACTCCTGTAATCCCAGCAGTTTGGGAGGCTGAAACGGGTGGATTGCTTGAGCTCAGGAGTTCAAGACCAGCCTGAGCAACATGGCAAAACCCAGTCTCTACAAAACATACATATGTACACACACACATACATATATATAGACACATTCATATATACAAATAAAATACAAAAATTAGCCAGGTGTAATGGCACATGCCTGTGGTCCCAGCTACTCAGGAGGCTGAGGCAGGAGGATTGCTTGAGCCCAGGAGGTTGAGGCGGCAATGAGTAATGATTACACCACTGCACTCCAGCCTGGGCAACAGAGCAAGACCCTGTCTCAAAAGAAAAAAAAGAGAGAGAGAGAGACAGAGAGAGAGAGAGAGAGAGAAAGAAAGAAAGAAAGAAAGAAAGAAAGAAAGAGAAAGAGAGAGAGAGAGACAGAAAGAAAAAAAGAAAGAAAGAAAGAAAGAAAGAAAGAGAGAAAGAAAGAGTCACTGATGAAGTGTTGGAAAAAATGACAAATTTTTTTATTAGGTATCAAAAAGTATTGTTAATTAAAATGGAATCTTACTGAACAGATAAGAGAGCAGAACTGGACATTTATTTTCACACCAAGTGAAAAGAGCCTGGCCCAGAGTAGCACTATCATGGTTGTGAAGAAATGAATGAATGTTCAATGTTATGTTCTACCAGAGTGGGAATACTTTAAAAGAGACAGCCTATTTGAAAACAGGAAAAAAATTAAAAGCATGCTTCAGTCAGGTTCCCTGGCAGCAGACACCAGATTTGTGCACAAGTAGTTTATTAAGGAGGAAGACCAGTAGGGGAGTGGGGGAAGCAGAGTAAGGGTGAGAGGGGAAGCCAAACCCAGGTATGCACTCAGGCAAAGTCCCACAGAGGGTGGTCTCAGCCTGATCCCACAGGAAGGCTCTGGAGTGTGAGTCACACTTCAGAGTGGTCCCTGTGCAAGGCAAAGGAAATGAGCTTTCATATTCTCGCATCTATCAGTCACTAGCTGCAGGCTGCCTTTGGACAATATAAATTCCCAGACATTTCTGGTTTAAAAAGAAGCACGAGCAAAACAGCCGCTATAAGTCCAAAGACACTCCCTTGAAAACAGGCCTTGGGTGCTGACTTTTCAAACTGCACACACACCAATGTCAGGGGGTACTCAGAAATGGTGAAAGGGATCCAGGGGAATCCAGATAGAGCTCTCCAACATCTGCCACACCTTCTGACACACATCTAAATCACACTTCAATAAATCAAGCCAGAACACCAGAAACATACACACATCCACTTCCGGGGCAAACACTCATTGCCCACTCTAATCAAGAGATGTTCAGGTGCCAGGCAGAAGGAAGATCCACTATAGCATCATCCTCCAGAGAACAGAAAATGATAATCATTTGGCAAAGAAAGACCCACATCACCCTGGCTGGAAGCTCACTGAGACTGAAATTGTGTGTAGTAAAGCAATATCTGGCTAGCATCCCTGGACTTTCCCCTCCCATCTTCATCCTAAAATACCTATGAAGACACACAAAAAAGGATGAAAACTCACAGTACAAAAAAAAAAAAAATAGGACCTTTGGTAAAAGAGAAACTTCCTTCACTATCAAGCTGATGGAAACTTGCTGCTTGTCTGCCTGATAGAATCTTTGCAAAAACATCATTCTTCCCCCAGGAAAGTAAGTTTAGTAAAAAACTCACATGAAAATGAACAGAAACATACTAAGCTCAACAAAAGACACAATTAGATGCAGCTGCATAATAAATACATGATTACATGGTTCAGACTTGTTAAGAAGGCAGTTATAGATGAGCGAAAGATTCAAACATCAGGAAAGAAATCAAAGAATGATACAGATGGAAAGTTGCTAAATACTGACAAATGGTATCCCTTGGCAGGAGGGCTGTGGGTGACTTGTTTACTTCACTGATCTTTTCTGATTTTGTTTCTAAATTTCCTATAAGCTTAAAGAGTCAAAAGAAACATCAGGAAACAAAGTTGCTTATGCATTATAATCAAGAGTTTTTTAAAAGATGACTACGTAAGTACTGAACAACAAAAGACTGAATAAAAATGTGCTAACATGCAATTACAATAAATTTGCTTTTATATAAAACTATACTTTTACAAATTTTCAACAATGATCACATTTAGCAAATACAGCAGGTCCTCAAATAACATGCCTTTCAACAGAGTTTCATTATAACATCGATGAGAAAACAAATTTGGTCCCCACCGGGGACACTGTGTGGAGTTTGCATGTTCTTCCCATCTTTGCATGGATTTTCTCTAAGTACTCAGGTTTCCTCCCACACCCCAAAGATGTGTACGATAGGTGAACTGACATGTCTCAGTTGTCGCAGTCTGAGTGAGTGTGGGTGTGTGTGAGTGAGCCCTGCAATTGAATGGAATCCTGTGGAGGGCTGGCTCCCACTTGGCTCCCTAAGCTGCCAGAATAAACTGGCCACCTTCAACACTTAACTGGAATAACTCGGTAAATAATTATCTTACTTGTTTGTATTAACCTTTCTTAAATGTATATATAGCTCACATTTATTTCCATGTTTAATATTAGATCTTTATTTAGAAGTCTGGTGATGTTTCTGTGACCAAAACTATGCCTTAGGAACTTAACTCTTGTTTGTTATCAATTAACCTATGGTAAAACTGGTTTTGTTATACATCATTTTGCTTAAAGTCAGTTTCCAAGAACCTGTTAATAATGTTAAGTGATGACTTACTGTGTATATACACAGATTTGAAATTAAAAATTAAAAAGCTCTTCTGAAGTTGCAACCATAGTCAGAAGTAATAGAAAATAGAAATAAATTATTTCAAAAGGAGATTTCATTTTTGTCCAAAATCTTTTTATAAGGTTTAAAAAGCAAAAGTGTTAGGTTTTATTACATACATTTTTATCAATTTAAATTTACATTCTCATCGCATTTTATAAAAGAAAATATAAATATATAACTAAAAATGCATGGAATAAGACTAAATGACCAAATCACAAACACATTAATTTTTTTCTGGCAGGTACGATTACAGATAATTAATAGTTTCTTTTCTACATTTCATAAATTTTCTAAGTATATAAAAAGATTGGTTTTATAAAAACGAAGAAGTATGACAGACATCCTTTAAGTCAATACCCTACGCCTGCATTTACTGAAAACAGGCACTGTCCTGGTGCTGAGCACAGCAGAAAGCAGCTGGCTCCCCACTGGAGGACCAGAAAGATAAGGATTCAGAGTCCTGATGTAAGCTGACTCGAAAAGGCCAAGAACTAGTAAATCAGAGAGAAGATCACAAACAACTGTGAGAAAAACAAAGGCTCCAATCTTGCGCTTCTTGGTCCCAAGGAAAGAGCTGAGCAGCAACAGCAGGTAGAGAAAGTGGACATGCTGCCATCTGGTGGTGGCTATGAAAACTGGATAAAGACCATTCTGTAATCTTGACTATTTAGGACTAAAGCCTTGCTCCTCAAAGTGGTCCCTGGCTTGCCCTGGCAGCTAGTGAGAAATACAGAATCTCAGATCCTGCCCTGAACTTGCTGAATCAAAATGTGCATTTTAGCAGGCTCCCAAATGATTCATGTACATGTTAAGATGGAGAAACACTGGTTTAGAGAACAGCAGAAATCTTTAGCAAGACCCTTTATTTCTCACCTAGATGCCAAAAGCAGCCCCATCCTAAGAGATAAGGACCACTGTTATCAGCAAAATGGGGTACAGCAAACTTGAGGAAGAGTCAAGGGAGAAAGTATCTTTCATCGTGGTCTGTAAATTGGAATGTTCATTCATCTGGATGTAAAACAACTCATATCCTAATATTGTGCTCAGGACCATAGATGCAAAAAACAAATGTTAGGCACAGATACAGCTCCCTAGCAGCAGCTCTTCCTAAAGACAATGCTTCCATCTGTCCCTTTAATGGATTAGCATGGGGAAGGATTAAGGTCCATAAAAGCAAAGTACATCCTCCTTCATTCCCATGGCCCTGGGCCTCCTCCTTTGATTCTCCCAGTCTCTTCAACTACTTTCTGGATAGAAACACCTTCTGGGAGCTAAAGTCTAAACCTACATTATCCCATACATGGCCACTAACTTACATAAAATTACAGTTAATTAAATAAAATGAAATTTCTGGTTCTTCAGATGCATGAGCCACACACATTTCAACTGCTCAACAGTCACATGTGACGAGTGGCTATCATATCAGACAGAATAGGTGTAGAACATTTCCATCATCTAGGAAAATTATACTTCACGGACCTAGTCTAGAAAGATCCCCCAGCCCCACCTTAGGTTTTAAACTTTGTGCCATCAGTAAAATCTTAGAAACAAAATGTATGCATGTAACTCTATACAACTCTTTGGATGTATAAAGGAAGAGTGATATTCAATATATCATTTCATGCAAAGATCATCACCTATAGAGTTCCCATAGGCTTTATTTAGGCTTCTCCACAAGTTCTACTGCTGCGCCAGGAGTGGTGGCTCACGCCTATAATCACAGCACTTTAGGAGGCTGAAGGGAGTGGATCACCTGAGGTCAGGATTTGGAGACCAGTCTGACCAACACAGTGAAACCCCATCTCTACAAAAAATACAAAATTAGCCGGGCATGGTGATGCATGCCTGTAATCCCAGCTACGTGGGAGGCTGAGGCAGGAGAATCACTTGGACCCGGGAGACGGAGGTTGCAGTGAGCAGAGATTCTGCCATTGCACTCCAGCCTGGGCAACAAGGGCAAAACTCTGTTTCAAAAAAAAAAAAAAAGAGAGAGAGAGAGAGTTCCACTGCCTAGAATACTTTGGGAAATATACAACTCCACCTTGCCAGCCCTTCCTGATTAACTTCTCCTCTTTACAGATTTTTTTTTTACTAGTTCCTTTCACTCATGTTTCTCTATAGTCTTTCAATATTCCTCTAGCATGGCAAGAAAATCTTTGTGACCAATGGTCTGGAAAACTTTACAGAAATCAAACATCCAACAAGTTTACCATTGAGTATGGAAGGCTTTAGGCTTGACTGCATCCACTACCATCACAGGCTACCTGGTAAGCCAAATGGCAAGCTTGGAACGATGCACAGTCCTCTCATGCATGCTTTTCTGCCAAGCAAGTACAGGTGAATTCTAATGAGTGAAAAGGGGACACACTGAGATTCTACTGAGTCTCTTCTCTTGGTTCCAAACCCAGGTCACATTTAACTGGTGAAGGAAGAGAAGAGAAGCGAGAGCAAGAACCTTGCCTCAGAAGACAAGGCACTTTTAGGATTAACAGATATTCAAGGATTGTATTATACAAGGAAACTAAAAAAAAAAAAAAAAAAAAAAAACCTAAAACCTTAAAAACTAAACCAACATGAATGACTTAGGCCAAAGACTTTAACACTAAATAGAACATACACAGTATTCTAAGAACTGAGATTAAAATTAATAAAATATAAAATTTGCAGGCTGAGTGCAGTGGCTCACATCTGTAATCCCAGCACTTTGGGAGGCGAAGGTGGGCGATCACCTGAGGTCAGCAGATCAAGACCAGCCTGGCCAACACGCTGAAACCCCGTCCCTACTAATAATACAAAAATTAGCTGGGTGTGGTGGTGCACACCTGTAATCCCAGCTACTCAGGAGGCTGAGGCAGGAGAAACGCTTGAACCCGGGAGGCGGAGGTTGCAGTGAGCCAAGATCGTGCCACTGCACTCCAGCCTGGGTGACAAGAGTGAAACCCCGTCTCTTAAAAAAAAAAAAAAAAAAAAAAAAAAATATATATATATATATATATATATATAGCAAACAAGTCAGCCATTTTCTACCACTAACCAGTGGTTCTTCTTTTGCCATTATTTTTTTTTCTTTTTCTTTTTTTTTTTATTATACTTTAAGTTTTAGGGTACATGTGCACATTGTGCAGGTTAGTTACATATGTATACATGTGCCATGCTGGTGCGCTGCACCCACTAACTCGTCATCTAGCATTAGGTATATCTCCCAATGGTATCCCTCCCCCCTCCCCCCTCCCCACCACAGTCCCCAGAGTGTGATATTCCCCTTCCTGTGTCCATGTGATCTCATTGTTCAATTCCCACCTATGAGTGAGAATATGCGGTGTTTGGTTTTTTGTTCTTGCGATAGTTTACTGAGAATGATGGTTTCCAGTTTCATCCATGTCCCTACAAAGGACATGAACTCATCATTTGCCATTATTTTAAAGCCTGAAAATTCACTGAGCTGTTTGGCTACTTGGAGTTTCTCAAATCATGGAAACCATTCTGAAACTGAGATGATATGCACAAGCTCTCAAAAAGCATTCCACAATGACCTACTCATTATACAACCTCACAGAAGAAATTAGTATTCCTAAAAACATGAGGTCATTTAAAAACTAAACATGATATGTCAAAGCTTTAAAAGAACACCCATGAAAAGGAAAAAAATAAAAAGAGGGCTCTACCCCTCTCTCCTTGTTCTCACAGTCTCATAGAAATGACATCTTTAAAATAAATAAATAAAAATTAAAACATAAATGGGGAAATGGAGTCAAGGGAGAAGTGTTTAAAAAGCAGCTTCAGTCTCCCTCACATAAAACTTTTCTCACTCTGGCAATTGCAATAATCTGCAGCCTGACAAACTATCTCCCACCCCAACACATGCCCTCTACAGGTTGCCTGCAATTTGCTGCCCACTTGCACATTCAAGAGAGGAAGTGTTTCTAGGGAAGCACATTTAAATAACTGCAGGAAATAAATGCTTACCAACTATTAAGTATTCATCAATCTAGTCCTTCAGTCATACATACAAACCATCCAAAGATCAGAAGATAATTAGGGAAAAGGAATAGCACAAAAGAGAAGCAAGAAATGAGTCAGGCTGGGCATGGTGGCTCATGCCTATAATCCCAGCACTTTGGGAGGCCAAGGCAGGTAGATCACTTGAAGTCAGGAGTTCGAGATCAGCCTGGCCAACATGATGAAATCCAGTCTCTACTAAAAATACAAAAAGTAGCCAGGTGTGGTGGTACATGCCTGTAATCCCAATGACTTGGGAGGCTGAGGCAGGAGAATCACTTGAACCTGGGAGATGGGAGGTTGCAATGAGCTGAGATCGCATCACTGCACCCCAGCCTGGGCAACAGAGCGAGACTTCATCTCAAAAAAAAAGAAAATGAGTCAACTAACCCCAAAAGTAACATTAATAATTCAGAGAAGAAAGGAGAAAATTTTTTTTAAAAAATTATTTGCTTTTTTAAATGCAATTCAAGAAGATGTGGCAAATATAAAACATGAATAAGCTGCTATAGATAAGAAACAATCAAAAGAGTTCTAGAAATTAAAACTATAATTTTCCAAGTTAAAAAATGCAGCAATGAACAAGATAAATTATAAAAGGAGAAGCTTTAGATGAATTTAAAGATCTGGGAAGAGAAAAGGAGATAGAGACTAGTAGGGAAAGGTACAGAGACATATATTATAAATTCAAGAAGCTCATCCATTTAATAGCAGTGGCAAAGAGAAAAGAGACTTGGATGGGAACAAAATAATAGAAGATAATTCCCCTGAGCTAAGAAAACAGAATGCAAGGGGCCAACAGGTGCCAAGCCAGAAGAATGAGGAAGGACCCATATCTAGATACATAATAGGGAAATTTCAGGACTCCGAGCACAGAGAAAATTCTAGAGGGGGAAAAAATGAGACTGACATCAGACTTCTGTCAGTAGCAATGGGAGCTAGAAGATAATGAAATAATTTATACATTGTGAGGAACAAGGTTTTACAGTATATTTCATAAAACTAAGATACCATAGATATCGATGAACATACCAGAAAAGACTGCCATTAAACTATGACATGTCACTGATTATAAAACACATTCTCATTTCAAAGATGTTAAAATTGCTGGGAGGCAGGGGGGAGTGTAACTTACTATTGATGAAATACAATGCCTATATTCAGACAAATTATCCATCAATATGAGGGTAAAAGAAAGACATTTTCAAAAATTCTGTAAGTCTACTATCTATGCCTCCTCCATGAAAAACTTACTTGACCAAGTACTCCAACATATCAAGGAGGAAATCTGTGTGGATAACAGTAGCCATAGGAGTCATGTATGAGTGCAAGAACTACAAGAAGTATAAAAATATATACATGTTTCATTAAACTGAGATGCTTAAAGAGTATCACATTTAAAAAGCAAAGTTTTCAGGACATTTGGCGAATCCTTTCTATAGGGCTGCCCATGTTACTAGTTGTAGAAAGAGTAACATTTACATAATTATACTACCATGCAAATGTCATTCACTAATTTGCAATTTTTAGAATCAATCTGTAGATGCAGCATGAAAAACTTAGAGTTAAGAAATAGAATATAAATGATACACATAGCATTACTAAACAAAACCCAACAAATAGGACTGACACAGCCAAGCACTTCATCTTTTACGCAGTCTTGTCAGCAGATGCTGTCCAAAATTGATAAACCAAGAAATAGAGATGTATGTGTATTTTAAATTGTTGGCCATAATTGTTTCTAAGGAATAGACTTGATTTTGTTATCTCATATTCTGTCTAATTTTTTTCCTTTTTTTGCTGTGTGCATGCATGGGAAAAAAAAAATCACCCACACTGTCCAAAGGTGGACTTGAAAAAGTTCCCAGAATGTCATAGCATCTCTCTAAATAAGAGCTATCTCATTCTACCTTTAAAAAAAAAAAAAAAGCAAACAAGTTTTCCAAAGATTGGTAGGTCTCACTTCCATATATATGTGTGTGTGTGTATATATATATACCAAAAAGAGATAAACTGATTTGTATCTAATGTCACAGAACCAGTTTTATCCCCCCCAAAAGTTAATACACTGGAAGCTGTACCTGATAGGTCCTTAGAACACGTAGCTAGCTTTTCCAAGTGACTGTTGATTTTCTCGATGGCTTTGAAGTTCTTATTCCTCTTCAGGACATCCACAACAGACCGAGACTGTCGATCCAGCAAAGTGGGATCTGCCCCAAAGCGCAGGAGCATCTGCACATCCTCTGTTTGTCCTAGGGCAGGCCAAAATGAGAAGGGGGGTTTGTCATGGTTCCTTCCATAAGATGTCCCCATGAGTGCTCTTCTTCTCAGTCTCCTCCCAAGCAGCCCAGGGCAAGAGGACTAGGGTCTTCTGTTTGTGGAGCCTGCACTGCTAGCCTCAGGTAGTCCACCCAACTCCCTGAAGCAAGGAGTTCTTTGTAGAGTGGGAAGGACAATAGCTTTCAAGAGGTTCAGAAGTGCGCTCCTCTCTACCTTTCTCCCCTCTCCTTGGTAACAAGCAAGGAGAGGGGGAATCTGGTTACTAAGCAACAGTTACAGCTGTAAGGATAACATCAAGCTGTGACTTCAGATTTCTTTATTCCCTAGAGAGGAAACAAAATATTCTTCCAGGAGAAAAGTCTGCCTGGAGACAGGACATGAAAGCGGTGATTGCTTTGGCATCAGGGGCTGTTTTGTTGTCACTGTTACCACCCTCCTAGCCCCAACTCCCTGGATGCCAACTCCATTTGCTGCTCTGATGTATCCATTTGCCAAGCATCAACGTATGTCTGTGGTCACAGATGCAACTGTTTGCGGAATGAAACAGGTATATCCCTGGGGGTACACAAAGACTTAAATGGGCACAGAGAGTTAAATGACTCAATGCCTAATCTCCAACTTCCACATGTAAGCTTTCCTAAAATTCACCTCCTGAGAAGGCAACTGCACTTCTCCCACTTTACCAAAAAAAAAAAAGAATTAAGTCATATTTCCCACCCATCGAGAATCTCACTGTGGTAGGCAGAATTCTAAGCCCCCAAGATTTCTGACCTGCTGTGCATCCACACTTTTTCCCAGTTATTCAATCAAATACTAGCCTAGGTGCTGCTGTGATGAAACTTTGCAAATGAAGCAAAAGTCCCAAATCAGTTTATCTTAATATAGGGAGATTATCCAGAGAGGCCTGACCTAATCACATGAGTCCTAACAGTCAAAGTTCTAGAGGTCAGAGATTCAGAGTATGAGAGGGATTTGATGCACAAGAAATTCTCCTCTGCTGGTTTTGAAGATACAAGAGGCAGGACAAGGAATGTGTGTGGCCTGCAGAAGTCAAGAGCAGCCTCTGGCTAATAACCAGAGCAGCCTCTAGCTAATAACTGGCAGAGAAGCTGGGATCTCAATCCAACAATGGCAAAGAACTGGATTCTTCCACAACCATGTGAGCTTAAAAGCAGGCCCAGAACTCCAGATGAGAACATAGCCAAAGCCAACACCTTCAGCCTTGCAAGACACTGAGCAGAAAACTCAGTCACATCATGTCACTCTACTGACGTATAATAAATGGGTGTTGTTTCAAGCCACTAAGTGTATGGTGACACAGCATAACTATAGTATACTGCCCCAAAGGGGGTAAAAACTCCTAACCTCCAGGGTATCAACCCAAAGGACAATTAAAACTAACTGATACCTGCAAAACGTCTTTTAAAAGGCACTACATAATCCATCCCCTACCTACTTCCCCCCAGAATTTTATTTTTATGTTTAACAATTATAGAAATTTCACTATATTTATGTTGTTTTGATAAGCTCCATATTGATAATTAGGAATAATTCAATCCAGAAAAAAAGTAACGCTTAGAGCCTTACAATCACAGAAATGTTGGGAGGACATCATTTCCATTCTATTAAATACAAGTAAAGAAGTGAAATAACAGTTTTATTTTTAAATATCCATGTGTACAAAATTATACAAAATTCCAGATGTCAACTTAAATACATGCAGAGAGGTACACAGGTTTTCAAAACTCTTTAAGGGGGGATAAGGAAGCAAAATTTGAAAACCACCAACAAATAAGACTTATGTTTTTGTCTGGTCAGTATCCATTCTCCCTTTTTCTAAGAACCACCCAGTTTTCCTTTGAGACAGCACCTCCTCTCTCTCAGCCTTACCAGATTTGATGGTGTGAACACCAGACGGACTGACACACACCCCTGTGACAACCACATTCTCTACCATTTCACCAACGCCCAGGTCCAGGGGCTAACACTTAACCAGGATCTGCCCATTCAGATCATTCTGTTCTTCTAGCTCTGTCCCATACCCTCTTCCAGAGGCTAAATGCTGGCCAGGGCCTTGCCAATCAGATCATTCCATTCTTCTGGCTCTAGTGACTGATTGGTTCATAGGGAGGACATGTGACCAAAGTCAGGTCACTAAGACACACTAGGAGGACTTGTACTGAACTATTGGGAGGAGGTATCCTCTTTGACTGAGACTGACAAATTGGCAGAAAGTAAGCCTGAAGGTTCTGGTGGCCTTAACTGAAAGACAGCCTGTCTAAAAACGAAACTAACAGAAAGAAGAAATAACCACAAACCGCTACTGATGAAAACAAACAAACCCAACAACTCTCCCAACACCACTTTCAAAATGAACATATCAAACTTGATTTTCATTAGAACATAGTTATTTCTTCACACAACGGAGTAAAAGGCAAGAGAGACTCATGAAGACAGCTTTGAAGCAAGCACCTGAACCAAACTCTGGAGTCTTCAGTCACATGAGACAATAAATTCTCTTTCCTGCCTAAACCAGTTTGAGTGTAGCTTCTAACCGAGACAGATGCAATGATCCAACCTCACTCCTTCAATTTCAGGAGCTAACCATATCTAGACTTGGGTTCTGCTGCTGCCCAGCTCTGGTGAGTTCCTGAGCCTCTGAAATCTCTATGCACCAGAGCCAATGAGACCATTGTAACAACAAGCACCCACCAAATTACAAACAAAGCTGAAGATTTCTAAGGCCCAACTGACACTGCAATTTTTTCAAATGGGTTTAAAATTTAGGCCAACTTAAATAATCTGGAAAGTTCTTGATTCTCTATGTACCAAAAAATACTTAAGAAGGAGATAATAAACCCAGTGTTCAGGCAACATTTCTGGGGTTTAAGTTAGCAATAGCTTTCAAAATCCAAATGCATACCAATAAGCTAGCACATCTTAAACATATACGCTTTTACTTCTACATCATAAAATATTTGCAGAAAAAAACGTAAGATATTAGTAACATTCATTCCTTGGTGCCTAATGGACAGAGTAGAATAATAGACTCTTGATGTATACATTTTGTACCTTTTGATTTTTTAATATATTTAAAATTTAAATAAAATTAAAATATATCCAAATAAATAACATGTACAGTTCCTTCAAACAAGAAATTTCTTAACAAGGAAATCATCCTATAGATACAACCCCACTGATTCACAAACATGTATGTAAAAGAATGGTCTCCAAGCCTTGTTTTCAATTGCAAAATGAACTAAAATACATTTAACCATCTATTAGTATGAGTTGTTAAAAAAATTAAACTGCCACGCAGATACTATTAGGGAAAGATGACTAAGATACATTGTTCGGTGAAGAAAGCAAGTTGCTGAACAGAATGTACAGTGTACCTACATTTATATTTAAAAGGGAAAAAACTGGCATTATACATATACATTACTAGCAAGACTCACAAAAAAAGTGTTTTAGTAGTTGATTTTGTAGAAAGAGATTTACTTTTTATCACATTCTTTGAAAGTGTCTGAATTTTTTAAAGGAATATAAAACTATTTATTGACCATCGTTCACCAGTATTTTAAATAATGAACAATATACAGTTGGATAACATTCTGATTAATACAAAGTTGTTTTTCCTGGCTTCTGCTGAACCAGTAAAACAAATACTGAAAAGACTGAGCCTACATGTAAGGAATAAGTTGAGGTAAAGAAAAAACATGCGAGTCAATAGTTTAGATCAGGGGTCCCCAACCCCCCAGCTGTGGACAGGTGCTGGTCTGTGGCCTGTTAGGAAGCAGGCCTCACAGTAGGAGGTGTGCAGAGGACAGCGAGCATCACTGCCTGAGCTCCGCCTCCTGTCAGATAAGCAGCAGCATTAGATTCTTATAGGAGTGCAACCCTGTTGTGAACTACGCATGTGAGGGATCTAGGATCTACGTTGCCACTCTTGAGAATCCAACTAATGCCTGGCAATCTCAGGTGGAACAGTTTCAGCCCAAAACCATCCTCTTCTCCCACCCCCAACTATACCCCACCATCTGTGGAAAAATCATCTTGCACAAAACCAGTCCCTGGTGCCAAAAAGGCTGGGGACTGCTGCTTTAGATTACAAGACTTTGTTCACTCATTTACAGCTGCAGGTCCTAAACTACCAACATCTCTAACCATCTGATTAGTTTCCGTGAGCAACGTCTTAGATAGTCCATGAATCATGACCTTTTGGTCAATGTAGCAACAGGGATTTCAACTTACATGTTCTTACCTGTAAGTGAGGGCTACACAACTAGAATACTTGGATACAAGGAGGGAAACAACAGACACTAGGGCCTACTTGAGGGTGGAGGATGTAAGGAGGGAGAGGATCAGAAAAAACACTTATCAGGTACTATACGTATTACCCAGGTGATGAAATGATCTTCACACAAAACCCCTGTGACATGCAGTTTACCTATATAATAAACCTGCAAAAGTACCCCCCCGAACCGAAAATGAAAGTTCAAAAAAAAAAAAAAGAAAGAAAAGAAATGGCTCACTAAAAGAATCTTTTTAAATGCCCATTTAACTGTCTTGTTTAATTAAAACGTACCAGGATTTTCCTAGTTTCCTCACCTGGATAGGGAGGCTGCTGGGTTGTTGGCAACAATAAAATTTTTCTTTAAGGAATTTTGCTAACAAACCATTGCATTTTTAGACATAAATGCTTTTAAATTATCAATTTAAATTGTCTGATTAATTAGAATCATTTATTTCACTTGATACACATGGCTTCAGGAAAATTTTCAATTTACCTGGAAGTGATTTTTCTCTTATATTGCTCAGAATGATGGCATATTATAAACATGGGCTTACTTGTGACTTTTGTTTTGGCAATTGTTTAAAAAAAAAAAGAAAGACAACTATTTACATGTGCATTTTATATATACGTACACAAAAACAAAACAACCAGAATGATCCTTAGGCTTATGAGAAGCCAAGTTATGATTAATGACTATGAGAATTTTCCCCAACATTTAGAAAATCTGTTCCTTACTGCAGAGGAAATAATATACCATGGTATTGAATGTTCTTTACTGATAAAGGAAGCAACTACAGAGAGCTTTCGTTTCTTTGTTCAAAGTAACCAGTGCTATTGATGAAAAAAAACAACAAACCCAACAATTCTCCCAATACCATTTCAAAATGAACATATCAAACTTGATTTTCATTAGAATGTAGTTATTTCTTCACACTAGTAAATAAAAAACCAATACCCAGATTTTGTATAAATATATCTATATAAATATATATAAATATATATGTAAATCTACATATATATGTAAATATATATAAATATATATGTAAATATATATAAATATATAAATATATAAAAATATATATAAATATATAAATATATATACATATATACATATATACATATATAAATACATATAAACATATATACATATATAAATATATAAATATATATACACATATACATATATGCATATATAAATATATATAAACATATATACATATATAAATATATAAACATATATACATATATAAATATATAAATATATATAAATATATAAATATATAAGTATATATATAAATATATACATATATAAGTATATATAAATATATAAATATATAAATATATAAGTATATATAAATCTATATAAATATATAAGTATATATACATCTATATAAATCTATACAAATATATAAATATATAAATATTTATATATATTTATATATATAAATATATATAAATAAATATATATAATATATAAATATAAATATATATAAATAAATATATAAATATATAAATATAAATATATAAATAAATAAATATAAATATATAAATATACAAATATATATAAATATATAAATATACAAATATATATAAATATATAAATATATATAAATATATAAATATATAAAAATATATAAATATATAAATATATATAAATATATAAATATATATAAATATATAAAAATATATATAGATATATAAATATATAAATATATAAATATATATAAATATAAATATATAAACATATAAATATATATAAATATAAATATATATAAACATATAAATATATAAATATAAATATATATATGTATATATATATAAAAAACAATGTGAACAATTACTAACATCATCTTCTGGACGAGAATGCCAAGTTAGTCTTTCTTCATAAAAAGCAATTACAATTTAAGGACACTTCACACTTGTCTCTTTTGCCAGCATCAAGTTGGCCTCATTTGAGTCTTTCCATCTCATGAGAAACATCGATTCTCCACTGCTGTCGGTGGCACCAATTATTCTTTCAGGATTAAGACCTCTAGCAAGCCCTCTTGGTTTCTCAGCAGCCATCTCTTTCCTTCTTTGATTTGGTCTCATCAGATTTACTGTGAGATAAAGTATTTTGTAATTCCTTTTCTTTACTTAATTTGGGAATTAAGAAATGCTTCTATTAACTCTGGAGAATTTAAATTTTCTTCAGGTAACCAAGCATTGTATCATGACGTTCTTCCATCTGTAGGTCTGTAGCATCTGTAAATCCCTTCCACTTGAGGAAATAGTCCACTTTCCCTTTCACTACACATCAATCTACTACTTTTTCCGCCACAAATTCTCCAACTTTTTTACTCTTTCCATTCTGTTTCTTTCCCCTTGTTTGCAGTGTAGTTTAATTGGAGGCCATTTTCTTTTATTATTATTATTATTATTATACTTTAAGTTTTAGGGTACATGTGCACAACATGCAGGTTTGTTACATATGTATACATGTGCCATGTTGGTGTGCTGCACCCATTAACTCGTCATTTAGCATTAGGTATATCACCTAATGCTATCCCTCCCCCCTCCCCCCACCCCACAACAGTCCCCGGTGTGTGATGTTCCCCTAATTGGAGGCCATTTTCTTATTGCAGACTTGAAGAGCCACTATTCACTGCCTCTCAGCTGTTCTGGGTCATGGGTCTGTGGCATCTACAACCCTGTGCACCTTAAATTCAAGCCACATCCAATGAACTTTTTTTTATCAAAAACATGAACTTTCAATATTTTTCCCCTTTAAAATATTTTTTCCATTGAGATACAGCTCATATAACATAAAATTCATTCTTTTGAAGTGTATTATTTGCCCGGGTGTGGTAGCTCACGCCTGTAATCCCAGGACTTTGGGAGGCCGAGGAGGGCAGATCACCTGAGCTCAGGAGTTCAAGAACAAACTGGCCAACATGGTAAAACCCCATCTCTACTAAAAATACAAAAATTAGCCAAGCGTGGTGGCATGCGCCTGTAGTCCCAGATACTTGGGAGGCTGAGGCAGGAGAATGGCGTGAACCCAGGAGGCAGAGCTTGCAGTGAGCAGAGATCGCACCGCTGCACTCCAGCCTGGGTGAAAAAGCGAGACTCCGTCTCAAAAAAAAAACAAAATTAGCCAAACATGGTGGCACATGTCTGTAGTCTCAGCTACTTGGGAGGCTGAGGCAGGAGAATCGCTTGAACCCAGGAGGCAGAGGCTAGAGTAAGCCGAGATCACATCACTGCACTCCAGCCTGGGCAACACAAGGAGAATCTCTCTCAAAAATAAATAAATAAATATAAACTATATAATTTAATTAGTTTTAGTATATTTATGAAGTTGTACAACCATCACCACTGTCCAATTCCAGAACATTTTCATCACCCCTAAAATAAATCTCATACACATTAAGTCATTCTCTACTCCCCTTCCCAAACCCCTGGTAACCAGTAATCTACTTTCTGTCTCTAGGGATTTCCTTATTCTGGACATTTCATATCAACGGAATCACACAACACGTGGTCTTTTTTGTCTGCTTCTTTCACCTAGCATAACACAATCTTCGTCCGTGTTGTAGCATGTATCAGTACTTCCTTTTTATGGTTGAATAACATTCCCTTGTATGGATATGGCATATTTTGTTTATCCATTCCTCAGTTGATAGAGATTTTGGTTGTTTCCACTTTTCTGGCTATTATGAATAATGCTGGTATGAATAATCATGTACAAGTTCTTATTTGGGCATGTTTACCTTCTCCTGGTATATATCTATGAGTGACAGATTTGGTCTTATGGTAACTGTTTAACTTTCTGAGCAACTGTCAAACTGTTTTCCAAAGCAGATGCACCATTTTTCTTACCCACCAGCAATGTATGAAGGATCCAAGTTTTCCACTTCCTTGTCAACATTTGTTGTTATCTTTTTTTATTTTAGTCATCCTGGTGGGTATAAAGTGTATCTAAAATTTTTTAACTGGTTTTTAGAAAGATGATTCAAAGATGCCTACAACACATGAATAGGCAAAGAGATAAACAGAATAGAACAGAAAGTTCAGCATTAGTGACATCTCCAATTACTGAGGTTAAGACAGACTTTTAAATAAATAGTGCAGAGACAAATAGGTAATTATTTGGAAAAAAAAGTAAAGCTAGATTCTTATAATAAACTACAATGGACCAAGAATCTAAATGTAAAAAAATGAAACACTACAGGCAACTGAAGAAAATACAGGTGAATTCTTCTTTAACTTTGGTGTAAGGAAAGACTTTGTAACTCCAAATCTGGGGGCAATAAACAATAGATTGATAAATCTGACTACATAAAAAGAGAACTAAATTGCATGACAAAAAACAACAAAGTCAGAAGACAACTGACAAACCGGGAGAAAATAATTGCAATATATACCACAGACAAGAGCTAATGAGCAAAGAATTCTTAAAAATTGAGGACAAAGGACCAAAAACCATAAAGAAAAATGGGAAAGAGACATGAACATATAATTCATAGTAAAAGATATTAAAATGATTCTTAAACACATTCTTAAAAGTTCAACCTCACACATAATTAGAGAAATGCAAATTAAAACGATACTGGAAAAACAATTCTCACCTATTGGACCAGAAAACCTTTTAAAATAAGACAACGAGTTCTACTGGTGAGACTGTTGTGAGAGAAGCACCCTCATACATTGTCGGTGGTGACGCAAATTGGTACAACCCTCTCCTGGATGAAAAGTTGATAATATCTAACAAAACTACATAAGCATTTATACATATGAATTAATATGGAGTGATTTCCAGGACACACTCTCAGTGAAAAAAATCAGGCAAGGTGCAATGGCTCATGCCTGTAATCTCAGCATTTTGTGAGACCAAGGCAGGCAGATCACTTGATCCCAGGAGTTTGAGACCAACCTGGAAAACATGGCAAAACTCTGTCTCTACCAACAACAACAACAACAAAAATAGTGGGGCATGGTAGCACATGTCTAGTCTTAGCTACTCAGGAGGCTGAGGTGGTAGGATCGCTTGAGCCCGGGTGGGTGAGGCTGCAGTGAGCCAAGACTGCACCACTGCATTCCAGACTGGGTGATAGAGTAAGACCCTGTCTCAAAAAAAAAAAAAAAAAACCACAGAGAAAAGAAAAGAGAAGAAAGAAAAAAGAAAAAGTGCCAAAGAGTATCTATATAATGTAACTCTTCATGCAAAAAAAAAAAAAAAGGGAGCTATAAGAAAATAGCATGTGTGTGTTCACTGCTGCAAAAGAAATCCAGAAAGAATAGGCCTGAAATTAAAGAAACTGATTATCTATAAGGCTGGATGGGCAGGCGGCAGAAAGGAGGAAATGGAAATGGCCAGGGTGCAAGGATGAGAAGGAAGTGACATTTCTCTAAGCCTATCTTTTGTAAAGTTCTGACTCCTAGAACCATGGTAATATTTCACATGCCCTTCATATACCCAAAATATAAACAAAATCAAACAGGATGTGGGGCAAATCCTAAAATGGAATACAAACACTAAAAAAATTGAGTTTGAGTGTCCTACAAATTACTAACAAAACCATGGTAAAGGGAGTGGGAAAGAAAAGAACTACCAGTATCTTAACAGGATGCTCTAAGGCTAAAGACAAAAAACACTGAATATAAATGAACATAAAGTGAATATAAATCTAGTCAGTAAATGTGTTTCTCACAGAGGTATTATGGGTTACCTAGTCTGAAATTCATAGACTGAATAAGTAAATATATTGTAGATGAACAATATTACAAATAAAAAGGGC
The DNA here is from genome assembly GCF_028858775.2 of Pan troglodytes. Taxonomy (NCBI): domain Eukaryota; kingdom Metazoa; phylum Chordata; class Mammalia; order Primates; family Hominidae; genus Pan; species Pan troglodytes. The sequence continues at coordinate 40,895,104 of NC_086015.1, forward strand.
TGAATGATCATGGTGTTTGGACTGGAATCAGAGATATCAGTATAAACTCATGGTTTTTAACATAGACATATGCAGAGAGATACAATAATACAGATGTAGTATCATCGGTTAGTGCACATACGTGTATGTCCTAGCTCTTATCTGCCAAAAAGTCCTAGAAACAATGACACTCCGCTTCACAATGGCATACCTAGTACCAGATCTTGTTTCCTCTAACATTCTCCAATAGGAACCAGGGATCCTTAGAGAAGTGGTTGATTCCAGGGCTGGGACAGGGACCACGCAATATGAACCTGGAACACCTTGTGGTGTCTGAAAGTAAGGAAGTGCTCAAGGGGACTTTTTGAAGGAACACAGGAGCCAGTCTGAAGGAGTGCCTTATGGCTAAAGCTGGAGCAACGTTAGCAACAAAATAAATAATCATAGCATTGGATTTTATCCCATAGAATAAAATAAACATCCGAGTCCATACTGAAATCATTAAATAATTGAATATACAGGGAGAAGGAACAGCTCTTCATTACATAAGAATTCCAAGCAATAGGCCAGGCGTAGTGGCTCACGCCTGTGATCACAGCACTTTGGGAGGCCCAGGCAGGTGAATCACGTGAGGCCAAGAGATTGAGACCACCCTGGCCAACATGGTGAAACCCTGTCTCTACTAAAAACACAAAAATTAGCTGAGCATGGTGGCACACACCTGTAATCCCAGCTACTCATGAGGCTGAGGCAGGAGAATCGCTTGAACCCGGGAGGAGGAGGCTGCAGTGAGCCGAGATCGCGCCACTGCACTCCAGCCTGGAGACAGAGCAAGACTCTGTCGCAGAAAAAAAAAAAAATTAAACAATAAATGTAGACAGAAGGAAGAAAACTTTTAAATTAATGTTAATCAAAGACCATAGTAATACCTGTAGCTGTCAAGATCTACCAATAGATACCAAAATTGGTGGGCAGAAGTTTGAGAAGAAACAGGGTATATGCAGTTTCAAAGTATCCCCTCCAAGATACTCATTAACTACAAAAGAAAAGATAGTAATTTTACAGTGGAGAAGCCCCACACATCACAAATAATCAAGGTTAACAAATAATCAAATAATCAAGGTTAACATGATAAGAAGTATTGACATCATGAACCCCTTGGTACGATTCACTGAGGATACAAAATCATTTCTGTAATATTCTCACCAAAAACACATAACTTCATTCCAGTCATAACAAAATATCAAACAAACCAAAATTGATAGATAGTCTACCAAATAACTGACTACTACTCTCTGAAAGGGTCAAGGTAACAAAAGGCAAGGAAAGACTGAGGAATGGTCACAGACTACAGAACACTGAGGAGACATGAAAACTAAATGCAATGTGGGATCCTGGAACAGAAAAGGTACGTTAGTGAAAAAGCTAGTGAAACTCATATGAGGTCTGTATATTATTTTTTAGAGACAGGGTCTCAGTCAACTGACTGGGCTGAATGCAGTAGCACGATCATAGTTCACTGCAGGCTCGAACTCCTGGGCTCAAGCCATCCTCCCATCTCAGCCTCCTGAGTAGCTAGGACTACAGGCCTGTGCCACCACACCCAGCTAATTTTTTTATGTTTATTTTTATAGAGACAGGCTCTCACTATGTTGCCCAGGCTGGTCTCGAACTCCTGGGTTCAAGTGATCCTCCTATCTTGGCCTCCCATAGTGCTGGGATTACAGGCAGAAGGCACTGTGCTGGCCTAAACTTTGATTATACAGCATGCTAACCTTATGAGGAGGCTGGGTGAGGGGAGTACAGAAAATCTCTGAACCATTTTTGTAACTTTTCTATAAGTCTAAAATTAGTTCAAAATAAAACATTTTTAAAAATATTCCCTGATGAAAAAGAAGATGAAGAGGGTATGGGAGAAAGCAGAAGAAGAAGGAGCCTGTGAGAGTTGAGAAGCCTCATTCGTTGGAGGTCATAGTGGCAGCCTATGTTGACATCTCTAATTGAAGGAAGAAAAGGCCCTCCTTTTTTTTTTTGGTTTTTTTTGGGGGTTTTTTTTTTTTTTTTTTGAGACAAGTACTTGCTCTGTTGCCCAGGCTGGAATGCAGTGGCACAATCTTAGCTCACTTCAACCTCCGCCTCCCAAGTTCAAGCGATTCTCCTGCCTCAGCCTCCCAAGTAACTGGGACTACAGGTGCCCACCACCACTCCCAGTTAATTTTGCCATGTGGCCCAGGCTGGTCTCAAATTTCTGGTCTCAAGTGATCCACCCACCTTAGCCTCCCCCAAAGTGCTAGGATTACAGGCATGAGCCACCACACCCAGCCAGCCCTCTCTTTACTTTACGTTTTATCCTCCCAACTTTCAGAAAGTTGAAAGGGTTTCTGTGTTTATAAGAAATAGTATAAAATTGTTATTCTAAGCCACATACAGGTTAGAATGTAAGCCACATATGGCTATAGAGCACTTGAAATGCATGATGAGGTATGGTGAAAAGAGTGAAACATGCTGGATTTCAAAGACAGTACAAAACAAAAAATAAAGAGAAAAATGGCCTGGCACGGTGGCTCATGCCTGTAATCCCAGCACTTTGGGAGGCTGAGGCTGGCGGATCACAAGGTCAGAAGATCGAGACCCTCCTGGCTAACATGGTGAAACCCCATCTCTACTAAAAATACAATAAATTAGCCGGGCATAGTAGCACGCATCTGTACTCCCAGCTACTTGGGAGGCTGAGGTAGATCTTGACAGCTACAGGTATTACTATGGTCTTTAATTAATGTTGATTTAAAATTTTTCTTCCTTCCACCTACATTTTTTGTTGGATTTTTTTTTTTTTTTTTTTTTTTGAGACGGAGTCTCGCTCTGTTGCCCAGGCTGTTGTGCAGTGGCGCAATCTCAGCTCACTGGAAGCTCCACTTCCTGGGTTCAAGCCATTCTCCTACCTCAGCCTCCCGAGTAGCTGGGACTACAGGCACATGCCACTATGCCACATGGATGTCAGGATACCTGGAGATGTGTTTTTTGTAAATCAAAGAGTCAGACAGGAACTATTTTTTTATTGAAGATTTGCAAGGTAGAGATACGTAAAGAGGGCACAATGATTGGTGTGGCACATTCTTTAACCATAAATTACTAGGCTAATGTTAGCTTTAGCACAGTGGTATGCTAAGACCCAGTTCATATCAGTTCATAAGAGCCAATTGTTTAATGTCCAGAAATGTTGCAAGCTGGTTGATAAAAATTAAAATAAAAAATTATATGACAAACAAAACCCATCACTTCCTAATAATTTTACTACATTTTGTTATTATCTATGATGAGGTTTCTTTACCTCTATCTTAAAATGTATCTGTATACTAAAAATAAAATATAATAACGTCCCACCACACATCTCTTCCCAACTCTGTGTTGCATGACATCACATTGGTACCGTGAATTATGCCACCATGGGAGTATTTCCAAGCTGGTCCAACCCATGGCCCACACAAATTCGTAAATTTTCTTAAAACATTGTGAGATTTGTGCACGGACCTTCTTTTATTTTTAAGCTCATCAGCCATCGTTAGCATTACTGTATTTTATGTGTGGCCCAAGACAATTCTTATTCCAATGTGGCCCAGGGAAGCCAAAAGATCAGACACCCCTGATTATACCATGGAACTCAAGAAATGCTACAATTCTGAGCTTCTGTCTTGAAGAGCTAGTTGTTTGCCAGAATATCACTGTCTTTGAGAAGGGACTAAAACACAGAAAAATCAAAAGAACAGATAATAAATAACAAGGGTTAGGATGTGAAGAAGCTGGAATCGTCATACACTGCTGGTGGCACTGTAAAATGGTACAGCCACTTTGGGAAACAATCTGGCAGTTCCTCAAAAGGTTAAACATAGTGTTACCATATGATCCGGCAATTCTACTCCTGGGTATCTAGCTGGGAAAAATGAAAACAAATGCCCTGTACACAAATATTTACAGCAGCATTATTCATAATAGCCAGAAAGTGGAAACAACCCAAACGCCCATCAACTGAAGAATGAATAAACAAAATGTGGTATATTTATACAATAGACTATTATTTGGCAATAAAAAGGAATTAAGTATTGATTCATTCTACAACACAGATAAACCTTGAAAATATGCTGGTGAAAGAAGCCAGTCACAAAAGGCCTTATATTCTATGATTCCAGTTACATGAAATATCCAGAATAGGCAAATCCATAGAGACAAAAGGTGGTGATTGCTTAGGGCTTGGAGACGGGAGAAACGGAATGACTGCTAATGGATGTGGGGTTTCTTTTTAGGATAAAAATGTTCTAAAATGTATTGTGATGTTACTTGCTCAACTCTGAATAGATCAAAAAGCATTTAACTGTACACTTTAAACAGGTAAATTATATAGTATATGAATAATATTTCAATAAAGCTCAAAAATCCATAGACCCCTTCTCCTTTGTTTCCCTAGATATAGGTTCCTAGGTCCCAGTTCAGTGGGAATGACATTAGAGAAACAAGCCTCGCTGGGCTCCTCCTGAGAGATGCTGAAGAGAGGAAACTGCAGCTTCCTACGAGTAACCCACCAGACCAGAGGTCCCCAAAAGGAGGCCTTCAGGCTGGTTCTAGTTCACAGGCATGTTTAAATCTGAGCAGACAGCTGAAAAATCACAAGATTTCACAGTTTTAAAAAATCCAGATTTCTGGCTGGGCATGGTAGCTCATGCCTGTATCCCAGTACTTTGGGAGGCTGAGGCAGGTGGATCACTTGAGGTCAGGAGTTCAAGAACAGCCTGGCCAACAGAGCTACTAAAGTTACAAAAATTAGCTGGGCATGGCGGTGTTTGCCTGTAGTCCCAACTACTCGGGAGAGGCTGAGGCAGGAGAATCCCTTGAACCTGGAAAGCGGAGGTTGCAGTGAGAAAGATTGTGCCACTGCACTCCAGCCTGGGCGACAGAGTGAGACTCCATCTCAGAAAAAATCCAGATGTCCAACATCTCTTGCCATGAGAAGATGACAGCCCAGCCTGGTTCCTATGATCAGCTCCAGGCTGCAGCAGCACGAGGCACAAGCTCCTCACCACTCCCTGTCACCTCCCTTCCACAGAGGCTGAGAGTCCACTGTATGTTCTTCTCTATCCCAAACAGAAAGCAAAAACTGAGGGGTCTGAGAGTTTCAAGAAAAATGAGTGACATCAGAGAGCTCTGAGAGAGTGAACACAGCCTTCCTGCTTCCCAGGCTAACATGGTGCACCGGTGTCAGAAGAACCAGCTTTTCCTCTCATGTGCCAGCCTCACTCGCTCATGTGCCCAGTCTGGCCCCAGCAGGTATGGGAAGATGCAATCCCTGTGTTAGATTCTAAGTGCCATGAAGGCAGAACCATGTGCAGTTCAGTTCACGATTCCTCTCTACCAGCTAACACAGATTTGGCATAAAATAAAATGAGTAACCATGTGATGAAGGAGGGAACAAAGGCAGCCAGGAGCCCATGTTCTTGAATGATTCAACCCCACAGAAGCCATTTCAAGGTGAAAGAGCTCCTGAAGCCCAGCAATTCTTCCTTCTCTCACCTCACCTTCTTTCTGCATTACAGCTTACCCACCCACCCACCAAAATCAAGTTTAGTTCAAGAGGAAGTTTAGCCCTCTGAGCCAGCTAGGGATAGAATGGGTAAAACAAGGCAGTCGGTGGTGTGGGTCCTCAAAGCCTGACACCAGCCAGCCACAGCGCACCCTCTGGGTAATGCCACTACTCACGCTTAACGAGGTATCCTGGGGAGTGGGCAGCGACGACGTGCAGGACAGTGCAGCCATCCCCATCCTTCTGGTTAATGCGGCCTTTCCACTCGGGCTTGTGATCCATTAACCACCGGAAAAGATGGTTTTCTCCTGAAGGGAATTAAAATGACTTACTAATGTTTTCCACATACAGAAAGTCAGCAAAGTTAATTTGTGCAGCAGCAATAGATTAAAAAGAAAGAAAGAAAGAAAATCAGCAAAGCAAGTCAGTGTGGACCACGCTAAGGTAACCAAATGAGGAATCCAACATACGTTTCCACTCACCACAAACAGGTGTGGGGAGACGCAGGCGTTTGTCAAGTGAGAGGATGAGTTATAGAAAGCTACCCATAATCATCGTAGGTCAGGTTCCCTAGAAGCCTGAGACAGGGATTCTTATACATGTGACTGAGCGAGAGATAGCATGAGAGAGAGCAAGGGAGGCAGGACAGGTAGGGGAAGCAGGTAAGCAAGGTAGTGATCCTAGTAGGGTCACTCCAGCCTGACCTCATGAGCAGCCCTGCAGCAGGAATGCACCACAGCCTGGAGCCACCTTGAGGCACTGGGGCTGGCCTTTTGAATCCCCATGTCAGTCAATCAAGAGCTACAGAATGCACTCAGGGAGAGGCAAGGTCCAGAGAGAACCTCTCTGGGAAGTGGTTTCTGTTGACAAAGAGCAACTCTCTGCCCAAGGGGCCAGCTGTGGGTTGTTAGCAGCTAACATTGACAACAGGTGGGGGTGAGGGGGGTTGGTGGCAAAGAGGATCTGGGTGAGGCGCAACAGCCTCCACTTTAATAATCAAGCCAGTATCTCTGATAAGATTACCCTACTACATTACTATCAATAAGACATATATATTGAATTCTTTTCCCAGACTCCTTCCTTGGAGTTCCTGAGATCTAGGAAAGCCACGCACCTCTGCCAACTCTTTGGATGCCAATTTGTCACCATGTCAGAGTTCTCTGAGAAACAAATCAATGATTAAAACGTACCACCTTGAAGGCTCAATCTTACTGATACCACCTATAATCACAGGAACTAACTTAAAAGTAGACACAATGGGGAATCATGACATTCATAACCAGAGCCACGCTTCTCTGCATTCCAGTTTCCTCACTTGAAACTGGGAGGATTAGATTACGTAGCTTTCAATCAGGCTTTACTTTTAAATGTTTTATCTACCAATCTCTGTGTAAGAATAAAATCTCTTGGCCAGGCATGGTGGGGCTCACGCCTGTAATCCCAGCACTTTGGGAGGCTAAGGCGGGTGGATCACTTGAGATCAGGAGTTTGAGACCAGCCTGGCCAACATGGTGAAACCCCATGTCTACTAAAAACACAAAAATTAGCCAGGCGTGGTGGCGGGCGCCTGTAATCCCAGATACTCGGGGGGCTGACGCAGGGGAATCGCCTGAACCCAGGAAGCAAAGGCTGCAGTGAGCCAATATCACGTCACTGCACTCCCCCAGCCTGGGCAATGGAGTGAGACTCAGTCTCAAAAAAAAAAATATCTTATAAATTCCCCACTACATGAAATGAATAACACCAGGACAAATCTGGCTAAAGCAAAGACAGGGGTCCCAGGCCTCAAGCCCATGGCCACCTCCCACACCCCCATTCCTGGGGAGATGATACAGCCTACAAGAGGTAGACTAGACAAGTTCTCTTGGCCCTTTCTGGCACTAAAGTGCTATGGGTGAATGTCCCACAGTGCTGCTACGTGTGCTTGGAAAGAAAAACAAACTTCTATCTAAAGTGTGAGTGTGTGCATATGTGTGTGTTAATGATAAAATAAAAATATTTTTAAAGTTAAAGCCTATAACCAGATGGCGAAGCTTAAAAAAGAATTTCATGAAAATAGCAGTCCTTTAAAAGAAGCACAGCCAAACTGTATCAGCAACAGCTCATGTCTCCCTTGGGATACCCCCAGCCAAGGGACTATGTTGTGTGTCCCACAACACAGCCATCAACCCTAGAGTGAAAATGAACCGAGAGAAATAGACCAAAGCTGCCTATGCCGGAAGGAGGAAACTCTGCAGGTCTCCTGGGAGTGTTGCCCAGCAACAGCTGTCTGTCCTAAGTCCCTTCCATGGGTCCCAGGGCTCCATCCTCCTGCCAGGATCTGTCTAGAATCACAGAATCCTTTCCGTTTGGACCTCCTGCAGCTACTAGGTGCCAGGAAAGATAAAAATGATACTATTTTCCTGCTGCTTCATTCATTTGAATAATCAGATCATTTGAATATTCAAATGGTCTGCATTCAAGTGACTTAATTCTCGTTTCACTTGAGCTCAACAGAGTTCCAGAACTAGGCTAGAAGGGCAGCTTGGAGGGTGGAAAACTGGGAGAAGACTCACTGGCTTGGATACAGAGTCGCATGAGGGCATGAAGGGGATACGGTCCTATAGTCTCAACACTTGCACCAATGGAGATGAGCCACTGGACTAACTTGGGCACTTGTTCCATCTTCTCATAAAGTCCAATGAAAACGTATTTCTGGGGAAAAAAAACACACAGGACAAATTATGGAAGTCACTAATCAATATGAAGCTTCAAACTCCTTTACCCATAAAGTATGGAATCAGTAAAACTTGGATTAGCTGTGGTCCAAGCCTAGGGTTATTATAAATAACAAATTTGTGGTAAGGCAGCTGAAGGAGAAAGTACAAGACACAAGGAAGTGTATGTTTCAAGAAATCGCCTTGCGAGGCGCAGTGATTCACGCCTATAATCCCAGCACTTTGGGAGGCCAAGGTGGCTGATCACCTGAGGTCAGGAGTTCGAGACCAGCCAGGCCAACATGGCGAAACCCCATCTTTACCAAAAAATACAACAATTAGCCGGGCATTGTGGTAGGCGCCTGTAATCCCAGCTATTCGGGAGGCTGAGGCAGGGAGAATTGCTTCAACCCGGGAGGAGGAAGTTACAGTGAGCTATCATGCCACTGCACTCCAGCCTGGGCGAAAGGGCGAGACTCAGTCTCAAAACAAAACAAAACAAAACAAAACATATATATATACATAGATATAGATAGATAGATATATCACCTTACCTCAAAGAGACTTTTCAGTGATAACTCTGGGACATGAATATTTCTTGGTAATCGGTCTTTTTTTGCTGACAGAAGCAGAAATGACTGGTGGGAGAAGACAGAAAAGGCTGGAATAATAATGTTCTCCACATAGGTTATTAAAGCAAAAAAGTTATTTTAAGCTTTAAAACAAGCAAATAAAAAAAAAAACACTCTCTAGCCTTGTCTTTTTTTGAAGTGCTTGCCAAGTTTTTCAGCTAATTGCTGTGACAATTAAAGTCTCTGTCTAGCCAACTTCCTGTTCCTGCTGAGGACTAAGGCCCCTCCACACTTCCTCAAAGCCTGCTGAGGACAGGAGCAGATGATGTTATGCAGCATTTCACAGCATAGTTGCAATGAGATTTAAAAAAAAAAAGAGTAATTCCCTGCCAAGTTCTTAAGGCTTAGCAAGTGGAAGACTCAAATCCTTTAGAAATATCCCATCCCAATCAATTATTCCTCACATCAGCGTTTTAAAAGCCCCAAGTACTTGGAGCCCATTAGACCCTGTCAATGGTGTGCTGCAGCCGGCTCCTATCAGCTACTGAGTTGATGATGCACATCTCCTCCTAACTCCAAGTCTTGTATGTCATATTAGTAGCTGGAAATTGGCCATGGTGAGAGTATTTATACTACCAAAGTTAGCAAATGCTACAAATCGGGACCTTTTCTTTTCAGAGACCCAGTTGTTAAACTACTGACCCTATCTAAAGTTGCTGAAGAGACTAAATCCCAGAGAAGTTAAGCCAGTTTTCACAGGTCTCACAGCACATCTTAAGAAGCCCCTACTGAGATCATTCAGGTATGCTAACAGGTCTAAGAATTCCCGGCTCTGTTATGACCATGACTGGAGACCCAGTCTCAGCTCCAACCTCTCTCATGTATGGCTTTTGCCAGTGGACTTAGGACCACAGGAACTGAGCCCATGGCCACATCTCACTTCTAGTTTCTTTCAGATTGATACCCATTCTTTTTTTTTTTTTTGAGACAGAGTCTCACTCTTGTTGCCCTGGCTAGAGTGCAGTGGTGCAATCTCAGCTCACTGCAACCTCTGTGATGCCCATTCTTAACTTTTTGCCCTAAACAAGCCTCGCTGCCCACACTCAGCCCCACATGATAAGTTCAGCATTCTAGTGGGCAGATTGCTGGCCTTTTAAAAGATGCTTCTGTCTGCAGTATTTGGGAATTACCAGAGCCTCACTGCAGGTAGGATGTTGGACCTGCCACTTGGGCTGGATTCCTGGGCCCTCCCTTGACTGGCTGGGATAATAATCTATTAGGAGTTGCCTGTCTCCCATTCTCTCATTCTCTGCCTAGGCCATGGAGCTCTATTCATGTCCACCCCACACTGGGAAGAGAGGAAAGGTTCTTTCCCTGAGTGCAGTAAATTAAACTATCTTCCTGCTAATGAGGCCTAAGGCCTCCTGCTCACAGATCTACCCTAGCACTTGGAATCACAGAATTTCAAAACTTTTTAAAAAATAAAGCTGGAAGGATCCTTATAAATCTCTTACGCCAGCTACCTTATCCCAAGAGAAAATATCTCAAATGTCTTTTAATGGGACCCTGAATTTCTGACTACTGGTTCCCCAAGAGTTCAGTCTGCCTTCCTCAACCCTGCTGCCTGCCCTCCCAAGATTTTTTAATACAGGGGTAAGCTTCAGGGAGCCCACGGCTGGACTCCAGGAGGTTTCCCATGAACCCCCTGAAACTATACACATAATTGTCAGTGCATGACAAGAGAGCCCCACAGATTTCATTAGATTTCCAACAGAATCCATTACCTTGCCCAAAATTCAAGAATTGTCTATTCTAAAGTCATCCAACCTGCTAGGATCAGGAGTCCTTAATAGGTTGCCCTTGTTTTTGGTGACTTTTCTGGACTGCCCAACTTTTGAAAGCCCAGCAGGGCTGTTCTAACCAAATTCGTAGCTTGGCCAGCCCATTCTCATGAGCACTTATAGCCTATCACCAATGACGACTACTATTCACTGGGCACTTAGAATATGCCAGGTATTATAAAACCCCTCAGCTCAATGCCTGGCACTGTAAACCTTCCACAAACGTTACCTGATAGGTGCTCTTGTCCATTATTTCTGATTCTCACCAAAACTCTGAAGAAATAGGTTTATATAACGCAACTTACAAATGAGGAAATAAGACTCAAATGGGAAGTAATTAGCCCAAAATAGTAAGTGGGGGATTCTGATTCAAGGACACATCTGTGTGACACTGAAGCCCAGACCTCCATAGTCCACCCACTCCTCCATTCCATGGATTCCTGGCCCTGGGTTCAGGTCCTACAACCTCACTTAGCCACTACCCAAATGTTAGCAGTCCCTCAAAACCACATGGGAACCCTTGTGAGCAGCCCAGATAGGTCATCCGGGCACACACTAGCTAAAGCAGTATTTAAAAGGATTGTGAAAATGAACACACAGCTTTGTTTTTCTCATTCCATATTACCATTAGCATCTGTACTTTACATTTCTTTGATGACAGTGGAGACACAGATCTAAGCGTTTTTCCCATTTTTAAAAATAAATGGAAACTGGCTAATTAATCTATCTCAAAGACTTTTCATCTTTAATGATATCCTAGTTAAAAATTTACCCTGGCATCAAGATCAACAAATAATAAATTACAATCCCTCAATGCCAATGGAAAGGAATCATTTCATCAAGAATGTACTCTCCCCATGAGAGCCATCTCCTTTTACTTACATGCCATAATCCTTTCTTCGCCAACTTTTCTATTACAGATTGCCACACTTCTGTTGGGAATCCAGTTGTGAAAATATGATCAAAGCAAGGCAAGAAACTTTGCAAAACAATGGAGTCACCTAAAAGAAAGTTTCATAATTTAGGGATTTTAATGTGGGGAAAGTCTACAGCATTTGGGAAAAGGTCCTCCAATTAAGTTCACACATAGACAAATGGTAAATTAAAGATACCCTAAAGAAAGGCATTTTCAAAGTAGTATGAAGTCCTTTATAATTGGTTCAAGTGGCAATTATTTTCAGTTCATCATAAAATCAATCCCCTAAGAGTTAAGCAGGATAATTAACATTCGCTTTGCCTTTCTAGTTGCCAAGCCCAGTGATATGTGCTTATATTCAATACCTCAAATAAACCACTAAGGAAGTGCCTATTATCTCCACTTATAGAGGAGGAAATGGAAGCTTAAGTTACAAAACTCACTTCCTTTAAGAAAAATGTGACAAATATTGTTACCCAAAACATTAGAAACTATGACAAATGAAGATAGGTTTCATGGCATATCATGCAGTTAGTTCATGACAAGAAACAAGACTGGAACCCAGATCTACCAACTCTTGTCATCAATACACATTCTTCTGACCTGGTGGCCCATCGACCTATTGCACCTGGTGATCCTCCAACCATATTTCTCAAATTCATGGATAAGAATGTCCAAGGGGACAGGTCAAGACTCAGAATAACTTGGCACCTCTTCCAAGGTTATTAATTTCAAAAAATAAGTAAATATCAAAACAAATGCATACTATATGAAATGATACAAAGTTTCCCATAAATATATTTTTCAAAATTTAGAAACTGGGCGACGACAATTTCTTTACCTTCCAAAAAGGAGTACTTTGGTAAAGTATTGGCTGCATCATCTTAAGAAGTCCTGTTAACTGCCCCGTTTCAGGTTGGGGGCAGAATGAAAACCACCCAAGTTATCTTAAGGGGCAGTCATCAAGAAGCAGTTGTTTGGAATTCCCATAACTCCAGCCTGGCTTCTGACAGAATAGTGACATTTAAAAGATGCAGAGGGCCGGGTGCAGTGGCTCACACCTGTAATCTGAGCACTTTGGGAGGCCAAGGTGGGCAGATCACCTGAGGTCAGGAATTTGAGACAAGCCTGGCCAACAGGGTGAAAGCCCATCTCTACTAAAAAAACAAAAATCAGCTGGATGTGGTGGCAGTGCCTGTAATACCAGCTACTAGGGAGGCTGAGGCAGGAGAATCGCTTGAACCCAGGAGTCGGAGGTTGCAGTGAGCAGAGATCGCGCCATTGCACTTCAGCCTGGGCGAAAAGAGTGAAACTCCATCTCAAAAAAAATATAAAAGATGCAGAGAAACCGGGGGCAGTGGCTCAAGGCTGTAATCCCAGCACTTTGGGAGGCCAAGGCAGGTGGATCACCTGAGGTCAGGAGTTCGAGACCAGCCTGGCTAACATAGTGAAACTCCATCTCTACTAAAAATACAAAAATTAGCCAGACGTGGTGGTGGTGCACACCTGTAGTTCCAGCTACTCAGGAGGCTGAGGTAGGAGAACCGCTTGAACCTGGGAGTCAGAGGTTGCAGTGAGCCTAGATTGCGCCACTGCACTCCAGCCTGGCCCACAGAGCAAGACACCGTCTCAAAAAAAAGATGCAGAGAAGTGCAGGCCAAGTCATTGGGTTTGAAAGAAAATGAAGCCAGCCCTGGCTACTGTTGGCAAAAGACTGACTGAAGAGCTGTGACCCATCAGCACCTATCTAGAGACTTTCCACTTCCCTGTCTAGGGGACATGGCTGCACCTGCCTCTAACTCCTTCCCACTGCCTGCTACTACTCTAGTCCCCTCTCTGTACCAAACTTGTCAAAATCTGTGAGATTCCACCTACAGACCACAGAAGTTGCTTTCCCACAACTGCAATGGGAACAGTTTGATTGATAACAGTCTATCCATTGTCAGCTGTGGTTTCCCCATATTTAAAAACCAAAGACCATTTTTCAGAAATTCTAACATGTGCCATTTTTCATATTCTAATATCTCTGAAATCAGGATGTCTTACAATCAATGTTGTCTTTCACTGGCAGAGCATAAATTAATAGCACATCTTAGTGCAACTTAAATTTGATCAAACACCATATTTAAAAACAACAGCCTAGGTATTGGCAGGACTTTAGACTGCACCATCACTGCCAAGGAGTGAAGTTTATTACACTGTGCTTTACCAGTTTCTGGTTTTGCCTGATCTGGGCCACCGACAAAGCTATGTCTTAGGCCAGGTCATTAGAGTAGTAACTTAATGCAGTGACACAAAAGCTTCCCCTCCCTGCTAGGCTGAACACTTGGGTCCTCCGCTGATTCTGCAGTGCCAGGTAGTGAGCTTCACGACCCTGACATGGAGCACCCATTATCAGCTTTCACAGGACCCGCCATCGGCCCTTCCAGGTCATCTTCATAGCAAACAAATATTTTCTCAATAGACTGGAAAAATACATGTGAAAAAGTACAGGAAAGTCCAGGCATGGTGGCTTACGCCTGTAATCTCAGCACTTTAGGAGGCCAAGGCAGGTGGATTGAGGTCAGGAGTTTAAGACCAGCCTGGCCAACATGGTGAAGCCCCATCTCTACTAAAAATACAAAAAGTTAGCCGGGCGGGGTGGTAGGCGCCTGTAATCCCAGCTACTCAGGAGGCTGAGGCAGGAGACCCTTTGAACCTGGGAGACAGAGGTTGCAGTGAGCAAAGATCGTGCCATTGCACTCCAGCCTGGGCAACAAGAGTGAAAATCCGTCTCAAAAAAAAAAAAGAAAGAAAAAGAAAAATTACCGGAAAGAGCAAAAGTCACATCAGGCGAGTAGTATAAATACGGAAACCCCTATGAATAGCAACACAAAACACTTAAGAAGTCTGAAACCAGCCGGGCAGGGTGGCTCACACCTGTAATCCTAGCACTTTGGGAGGCCAAGGTGGGCGGATCACGAGGTCAAGAGATTAAGGCCATCCTGGCCAATATGGCGAAACCTCATCTCTACTAAAAATACAAAAAAATAGCCCAGTGTGGTGGCGTGTGCCTGTAATCCCAGCCGCTCGGGAGGCTGAGGCAGGAGGATCACTTGAACCCGGGAGGCAGAGCTTGCAGTGAGCCAAGATCACATCACTGCACTCCGGCCTGGTGACAGAGTAAGACTCTGTCTCAAAAAAAAAAAAAAAAGTCTGAAACCAAACTCTCAAAGTTTTAGTCATTTATGCGAAAAGGACTTCATTGTTTTCACAAAGGCAGAAGCCACCGAAGCATCCAAAATGCTTTCTAATGTGTGAACTAGATTCATTAAACTGCATAAATCAGCCACAAAGAAACACCCAGAAATTATCTCCCCATGAGCCTGAGTCCCCAGGAGCTATTTCAATAAAATAGCAAGGACTTTACAAAAAGTCTCCCCAGTTCCAACTTACTGCTCATAGTGGTGAAGACTCCAACAAGGAAATCAGCAACCGGTGCCTGGTCTTGGCTTCTCTGCACAAGTCGCAGACCCTCAAAAAACATGCGAGCGGCTTCGTAAGGCTGGTGCAATCTTAGCAAGGAATAACCAGCTCGGTAGTATCCCTGGAACAGGATAAAAAGCAAAACTGTCATGTACCACATCTCCTTTAACCTGCTGGTGAAAGAAAAAGCAAAACTGGCAACATGGGAAATCCAACTCTAAAAGTCTGACTTCTGGCTGGGCACAGTGGCTCATGCCTGTAATCCTAACATTCCGAGAGATCAAGGCAGGAGGATCGCTTGAGCTCAGGAGTTGGAGGCCAGCCTAGGCAACATAGTGAGACCTTGTCTCTACTAAAAAGAAAATAAAAATTAGCTGGGTATAGTGGCACATACCTTGTAGTCCCAGCTACTCAGGAGGCTGAGGTGAGAGGATTACCTGAGCCCAGGAGATAGAGGCTACAGTGAGCTACAGTCATGCTACTGCACTCCAGCCTGGGCAACAGACTTATATCCTGTCTTACTTCTATGTAAACATGGATTTCTAACCAACACTGGATACAGGGTTTCCACATTATATTCTGTGCCACATTGCTCCTGTCATTTAACTGCCAAGAAAAGAATCACTTTCAAATCCATGACTGACATAGCATCTAACATATGACACAGAGAGAAGAAGGTCTGCTTTCAATTACGTCTCTGGTTGGTTGGTTTGTTATTGACTGATTGATTGATTGAGACAGGATCTTGCCCTATCACCCAGGCTGGAGCGTAGTGGCATGATCCTGGCTCACTGCTACCCTCTAACTCCTGGGCTCAAACTAACCTCTCATCATAGCCTCCCAAGTAGCTGGGACTACAGGTGTGCACCACCATGCCCAGATAATTTTTCCATTTTTTGTAGAGACAAAGTCTTGCTATATTGCCCAAACTGGTCTTGAACTCCTGGCCTCAAGCATCTTCCTGCCTCGGCCTCCCAAACTGCTGGGATTATGAAGCCGGGGTGCAGTGCAAGTGAGCCACTGCACCTGGCCTTATTTATTAATTCATACTTCAAGTCACAGCTTGGGCCAGAACAAAAGAATGAAAATAATCCTTTGATTAGTGTTCAGGAAAAGAATGAGACTGACATGAAAACAAAGGTGTTTTTCCTGCCCCTTTCAAAGTAAACACAATTTCCACTGGGTACGTAAGAAAACAAATTGTAATGACAAACATTGAGATTTACTGAGTTCTACATTATAAGCAATATTCACGAGAGGCCAAAGAAATATTTGATTTCTATAGAAAGAAGAAAATTACAATGATCAATAGAAGAAAACGGTCTAGTTTTGCCTATATACAAATAATATGACTCTTGAATGGGAATAAAATGATATTGCCTACCCCACGTTGATCACCTGAATCAGCATCAGGGATCTACCAAAACAATTTTCTGTCTCAGATAACAGAAAGCCGGGTGTAGTGACTCTAGCCTGTAATTCCAGCACTTTGGGAGGCCAAGGCAGGAGGACTGCTTGAGCCCAGGAGTTCAAGACCAGCCTGGGCAACATAGTGAGACCCTGTCTCTACAAAAAAAAAATTTGTTTTCATTAGCTGGGCATGGTGGTGCAAGCCTGTAGTCCCAGCTATTCCAGAGGCGGAGGGAGGAGGATCACATGAGCCCACGAGGTGAGGCTCCAGCCTGGGTGACAAAGCAAGACCCTGTCTCAAAAAAAAAAAAAAAAAAAAAAAGATAACAGGTGTTCACCAACTGGGTTCATAAAAAAGGAAGTACTTTAAAACTCCACGTAACACCAAATTTCTGGCTATTTAATGATTTGTTTTAACTTTCATTTTGAAAGTCTAAAGACCTCAGATAACAATCAAAGAGAGGAGGAAAAAAAGTGTGTTTCGTTTTTTCTAACTAGGCAAGCTGATAATCTCCCATTTCTTTGCCTTCCTCAGATTCAAGGTTTTTTGTTTTTTTGTTTTTTTTTTTTTTGAGGAAGATGAAGGGGATCAGAATATGCCACCCTAAAATATGCCACTTTGGCATAAGGATTATTTCGAGCTGAAGGTATCTGAGATTCAACAGATGCAAAAAGAAGCCTCCCCTGAGCTTCACTTAACTGATTAAAAAGCAGAAACTCTGAAGAAATGAGGACTGCCATAAATCTTCTCTCCCAGGGAAGTTTTATGGCCATGAAGAAGAGAGAAATTGAGCACCAAGACTGGCCTGAACAAACCTTGCTAAGATAGCCCCTTATCTTCCATTACGTTCCCACATATATACACCTTCCCACAGTTTGCAGCCCCTAGAGACCTAAAACTCTTTTCCTTTATCTTGTCGCATCCCCACAATTTATTATTCTTTATTAAAAATATCATAGAAGATCTCAGGCCTGTCCACATTTTTTGGAGCTTTACCTCTCTTCTAGAAAGATTCCTTTGACACATAAAAGTGAACATCAAATGAAATCTGTGTGCTTTTCTCCCGTTAATCTGTCTCTTGTCAATCTGATTTGCAAGGCCTCAGCCACTGAACCAAAAGAAGGTAGAGGGAAAATTTTTTGCCTTGCCTGTAGAGGACAATTGCGGTGGGGAAGGGGAGAGAGGATGGAGAGAGACTCCCAGGAGTTCTGGGTAAGAACTAGGAAGTGGCCCTGGTTGCTGTGCTGTCAAGGGCTGCTGCAGGTTTGTCCAATCAAGGAAGAAGCCCCTTGATGTAAGAGCATCAGGTCCCTTGGGCCACAGTCACAGCCTCCACTTCCGGGATTTGGGCAAAACCCAAATATTAATACTGTCCCAGCGAGAGGATTGGGAATATCCTAAAATACCTTTGGGAAGAAATTTCCCAGGAATGCACTCCCATTTTCAAAACTAGTCAATAAATTCTAAAGCAGAGGTATCCAATCTTTTGGCTTCCCTGGGCCATATTGGAAGAAGAATTGTCTTGGGCTACTTATAAGATCCACTGACACTAACAATAGCTGATAAGCTTTAAAAAAATAACCGCAAAAAAAAATCTCAATGTTTTAAGAAAGTTTATGAATTTGTGTTGGGCCACATTCAAAGCTGTCCTGGTAAAATATTCATCTTCCAACAAGAAGTTTAAGAGTCAGTGTCTACTTATTATGTAAAATATCCAAATCCCTCTCTTAAAGTTAAAGTACTCTATAGGTCAAACCTCCACCACTCCCTTTCCATTGTATTTTGTTGCTAGCAGTCACACATTATGTGTTGCTTCAGATGCTCCAGAGTGGCTATTGAATTTAAGGCCTCTGAATGTAATGCTCTTTTTCTCCCCAGATTGAATGCAAACTACTCAAGAGCTGGGATGAGTCTTCTGCTCCTTTTGTCTGCCTTGAGGCACCAAGAACAGTAAAGGTGCCATGAAGAGTGGCACTCAGGGCATTTCTGATGAAAAAACAATCAAATGATGTTTATTGACCTTTGTTAACAATCTTAAAGGGTCTTAGTGGCCTCTCAAACTCCATGATCTCTCTGAAGAGCTGGTTTCTACTATAAGAAATGCCTTCTGAAAAATTGGTTTTGTGTCACCCACCCAGCTTGCATTTGAAGTAAAGCTTTGCTCAGATGAAACTTGCGAACGGCAAAGAACATGCACAGATTATGAGTTTGGGTGTAACTATATCAGAACAAAACAAGTTCCTCTGTGATCTCCATTGTGCTCCATCCACTAGGAGGCCAAGCTCTGCTGTTCCTACAAAGTGCATTTCAACACTAGGCGATCCTTGTTTTTACTCTTCTCCAGATAACGATCACATGCCCCATGGGCATCTGTCTGAAGATGCAAAGAGATCTAGAAGAACTCCTAGCATTTCCACTTTTAAAAGGAATGGAAAGAGGCAGGCTAAAAGGAAGGAGGCAGCAGCTGCCACCCCCAGGTGCCACTGCCCCACACTTTCTCTCATCCTTTCATACCTTCATCCACCACCCCAATACTCTCAAGTCATCTCCCCACACCTTCACCCTCCCACCCCATACCTTCACGTAGGTTGGATCCCATTGGAGACATTCCTTGGCAGCAACAAATGCCTCATTCCACTTCCCAAGGCTGAAAAATGCATTTGATTTGTTGCACAGCAGCACAGCCAAGTCCCTCGGGGGAACCCTGTAAGAACAAACCGGTGGTCTGTCATGGTTCTGCAAATACAGAAAACAGTCTGTGAAGTCCCCCCATTCGGTGCTGGCTGCTGCCATCAGGAAGGGGGTTTCAGTAGGAAATGACTCATTCATGCTTATCAGATCAGTCTCCCAGACCCCAAAAGAGCCTGGAACATTTACAATATATAAATCTGTCCTTCCTCACTCCCAAATACTCTGCTCCCGTCTTTTAATGACAATTGTTCTCAACAGGTTGGTTCCATCTCTCACTGATCTCCACGCATAATCATTTCATCTCCATTGCCAGCCCTCAGAAGAATCGGCTTCAGGTAAGAGGCCTGTGCAGGCCCTGGGAGCAGGGCCTATAAGGCAGGGAATTCCATAGTCTTGGTACCCACAGTGTAGACCAAAGGGGATGCAAGAACTCTGGGTGAGTACGGCCCTGGCCCCACAGACTCCTGCCTGTGAGGAGGGGCACAGCTGGAAGATGGCCAAAGGAGGGCCCTTTAAAGCGCAGCAGGGCAGGGATGGCTCTGGCCTTGGTCTAGAGGTAATATAGCTGCAAGTTAATGCTGAAACCAGGCCAGAAGAAAAAGGAAAATTCAAAGCAAACCACAATATGTCAAGAGAAGCCCAGCTACCAATGGAATATAAGACACACAAATAAAAAAAGCAAGCCTTATGACTTCTTTTTTATTTAATATCTTTGAGACAGAGTCTCACTCTGTCGCCCAAGCTGGAATGCAGTGGTGCAATCTCGGCTCACTGCAACCTCCACCTCCTGGGTTCAAGCACTTCTGCCTCAGCCTCCCGAGTAGCTGGGATTACAGGCGCACACCACCACACCCGGCTAATTTTTGTATTTCTAGTAGAGATGGGGTTTCACCATGTTGGCCAGGATGGTCTCGAATTCCTGACCTCGTGATCCGCCTGCCTCAGTTTCCCAAAGTGCTGGGATTACATAATTAAGATATTAAATAGGCCAGGCGCAGTGGCTCATGCCTGTAATCGCAGCACTTCGGGAGGCCAAGGCCGAGGCGAGGAGTTCGAGACCATCCTGGCCAACATGGTGAAACCCCATCTCTACTAAAATACAAAAAAATGATCTGGGTGTGGTGGGGTGCACCTGTAGTCCCAGCTACACGGCAGGCTGAGGCAGGAGAATCGTTTGAACCCAGGAGGAGGAGATTTCAGTGAGCCAAGATCGCACCAATGCACTCCAGCCTGGCAACACAGCAAGACTCCGTCTCAAAAAAAGAAAAAAAAATCTTAATCGTAAAAATAATACAAATCACTGTAGAATAATACAAAAATCACTGTAGATAATGCAGACAAGCACAAAAATATTAATAAACAAAGGAAAAATCACCTCCATTACTGTCCCCACCCTCGATGTTTTGTGTCTGGCTTCTTTCATGGCCCAACATTCCCTCTAGGTGAAGGGATGAGGCCCCAGAAGCACACAGGAGGCAGTGGGGTCAGGCAGTGAGGGATCAGCAAGGGAGCAGTGACCGCAAGTGTAAGAGATGCCATGGTGTCCATCCCAGACACTCTGGCCAGTGCAGCCATTCCCAGCTGCAATGTCTGTTGGCTGCAGCTAGAGGTTCTCAGCACCCTGTTCTCCAGAGATTTATCCTCAGCCTAATGAGAGCTACCCTCTCCCCAGGAAGTTAGACCCATACTAGGGACTGAACTTCCCCCAACCCCAACTGCCAAAAAAAAAAAAAAAAAATCCCTGGGTAGGCCGGGCACAGTGGCTCATGCCTGTAATCCCAGCACTTTAGGAGGCCGAGCGGGCGGATCACAAGGTCAGGAGATCAAGACCATCCCGGCTAACACGGTGAAACCCCATCTCTACTAAAAATACAAAAAATTAGCCAGGCGTGGTAGCAGGTGCCTGTAGTCCCAGCTACTCGGGAGGCTGAGGCAGGAGAATGGCGTGAACCCGGGAGGCGGCGGAGCTTGCAGTGAGCCGAGATCGTGCCGTTGCACTCTAGCCTGGGAGACAGAGCGAGACTCTGTCTCAAAAAAAAAAAAAAAAAATCCCTGGGTTGAAGCCCTAACCCTCAATGTGACAATATTTGAACATGGAGCCATTGGGAGGTAATTATGTTTAGCTGAGGTCATGAGGGTGGAGTCCTCACAATGGAATAAGAAGAGACACTGGAGAGCTTGCTCTCCTCTCTTTGCACGTGACACAGTGAGAAGGCAACCATCTACAAGCCAGGAAGACAGCCCTCACAGGGGACAGCTTGATCTTGGACTTCCCAGCCTGTAGAACTTTGAAAAATAAATTTCTGTTGTTTAAGCCACCCAGTCTGTGCTATTTTGTTATGGTAGCGCAAGCAGACTAATATAGCCCACTCCCTAGGATGACTGCCGGGAGCCAGACAGCCTAAAACCAGTGACTGACTGATATGAGAATCAAAAGGTTAACCTCCTTGCCTCAAGATGGAACCAGCTCTGCAGTATGATTCATGCTCCAGAGCTGCCTATGGGATCAGGCAAATCTTGCTTGGTTTAGACACCATCCCTGCTTAGAGCCTTCCTTGTGCCATCCTGCCTCCCTCAGTCCCCTTTCTCCTGCAAGTACGCTGTAAATCACATGCACTTGAGTCTCAGTGTTAGCTAGCTGTGGCAGGAAGGCCAGCAGCAGGTGATGGGCAAGGGGAACAGTGTCAGGAAGGTCCCACAAAAGGCAACATGAGGGTCCAGGCAGAAGTCCCAGTAGGGGTCACACAGTAAGTGGTGGAGCTGAGCTTTGAACACACATAGTGTGGGGTCAGTCTACAACCATAAACACTACACAATACTACCTCTTTCTAAGAAAGCTGAATGTTTGCCTTGATCGAGGATCTCTAGACCCAGCTCTGACACAATTCTGATATGTACCAGGACAAGGCAGAACTGCAGAAACTACAGACACAAGCTAATTACACTCAACTCAACCTCAACTAGAGTGTAGACATCAAGGAGATGGGAGGGGGAGATGGAGCCGTGTTTCAGTAATTTAATTTGGTGCCATTTCCTAGCACAAGTTTAGGTTGTGTGCACCCTACAGATGCCAACATCTGCTCGATCTACTGCAGCTGTTCCAAAAGGATGATCTGGGAACTTCTGGGGACCCTCAAGGCCACTGCAGGTGATCCACAAGGTGAAAATACTTTCACAGTTGTGGTAAGCTGAGTAATGGCCCCCAAATACTGTTCTTTTTATGGAAAAAGACAAACTTTTGTGATTAACAAATGATGTAGCAGATGTGATCAATTTAAGGATTTTAGGAATAGGAGATTATCCTGAATTATGATAAAATCACAAGGGTCCCTATGATCGAGAGAGACAGAGGGAGACAGAAGCACAGCTGAGGAGAAGGCAAGGTGATGACAGAAGCAGAGATTGGAATGATAAGCTTTGAAGATAAAGGAAGGAGCCACAAGCCAAAGAATACACACCGCCACTCAAAGCTGAGAAAGGCAAGGAAGTGCCTTCTCCCCCTCAGAGCCTCCACAAAGAACCAGCCCTGCTAACACCTTGATTCTAGCCCCATTAGACTCATTTAGAACTTCTGATCTTCAGAATTGCAAGAGAAAAAATTTGTATTGCTTTAAGCCCTAAATTGGTGGTAACTTATTACAGCAGCAACAGGAAACTAATACAATAAGTAAGACATAATGTGCCTTATTCATACTCATTCCCTCACACTCACACAGGGAGTTTTCCAGAAGCCATATGACATGTGATATTGCAACAGACTGAATACAGATGTAAGAAGCCAGCTGTCTTCTGTGGAGACAAGACATTAAGAAGGAGATTTACAAAAATGTACAAGTTTTTGTTCTGGAAAATATACTTTAAAAATACAACATGTAATAGATTTACTGATATATTTATTTATTTATTTTTGAGACAGAGTTTCACTCTTGTCACCGAGGCCAGAGTTCAATGGCACGATCTCGGCTCGCTGTAACATCTGCCTCCCACGATCAAGCGATTCTCCTGCCTCAGCCTCCCAAGTAGCTGGGATTACAGGCGTGCGCCACTACGCCCAGCTAATTTTGTATTTTTAGTAGAGATGGGGTTTCACCATGTTGGCCAGGCTGGTCTTGAACTTCTGAAGTCAGGTGATCTGACCGCCTCGGCCTCCCAAAGTGCTGGGATTACAGGTTTGAGCCACTCTACCCAGCAAATTTATTGATTTTTTTTTTTTTTTTTTTGAGACGGAGTCTGGCTCTGTCGCCCAGGATGGAGTGCAGTGGCGTAATCTCGGCTCACTGCAAGCTCCGCCTCCCGGGTTCACGCTATTCTCCTGCCTCACCCTCCGGAGTAGCTGGGACTACAGGTGCCCACTACCACACCCGGCTAATTTGTTGTATTTTTAATAGAGATGGGGATTCACCCTGTTAGCCAGGATGGTCTCGATCTCCTGACCTCGTGATCTGCCCACCTCAGCCTCCCAAAGTGCTGGGATTACAGGCATGAGCCACCGCACCCGGCCAATATTTTTAAATAAATACATATTTTATTTTTTTTATCAGTTTTAAGTTCTACCATACTGTATTGACAGCTACAGCCTACATAAACAGAAGACGCTCTTTAGGGTCCTCAGCAATGTTTAAGCATGTTGTGATACTACAATGTTTGAGAACAGGTCTGCAAGAAGCTGAAGGGGCAAGGAAAGAGAAAGTGAACCTTAGTGCCCGGCGGGGTGTGTGCTGTGGCCACGGAGTAAATGGCATAGATAATAAAGAAGATGAAATGAATGACAACGAAGAGGTTTGTTCGAAGACTTCAGCCATCCCATTAAATCTGACCCCTAGCCAGCCAGAACGGGAAGTTTTGTTATGTTTATCAACAGTCCTCTATGTTTCACTTTCTATTTCCCTTCTTACACAATCCCTGTTCACTTCTAAGCTGACAATGCAGAGAAGATAAATAGGAAGTGAGCGATAAAGAAAACAGAAACACGGTGGAATGATAAGAAATGAAAAGAAATCATAAGGAACAGAGTCCCATGTACTGAAAAAGAAAAGATGAGGTGAAAATGCAAACACTTACCCCCACTGGTATAACTGCAGGAGAATCTGGATGGCTTCATCGTACTTTCTGATGGCCAAAGAGAAGTTCCCATTCTTAAGAACCTGGTTGCCGGATTCTTTCAGCAGCTCAGCGTAAGCTGTCAGGTCCATCCTGTGAGGAGACGGGGGAGACGCTTGCTGCCAGACCCGTGCAGGGCATGTTCACCTTCCGGTCTGCATTGCTGAAATCTGGAGAAGGAGTTCGCTCACTATGGCCCCACCCACCTTCAAAGGGCACATCTTGGCAACACCTCTCACCACCAGGAAACCAGGCAGAGTGTCTGACAAGACTATTTCTTTGTCAGTTCTTTTCTGTTCTCAAGGGTGGCCAGACCAATTCCATTTATTCAGCATTAATGATCTGGAGGAGGCTGCTTCCATGCATGAGACAACATAAACCTGGTAGGTAGTGAGTGCTATCCCTGTAACTGGCATTATTATTAATCTCATTTACCCATCATCACAGCCCACAGGAAGGCATTGTCCCCACTGTTCAGATGAGGAAACTGAGGCTCAGAGGTTCAAGTCACTTGCCTAAAAATCTGCTGATGGCATTTCCCATTTCTGACCCCAGATCTGACCAATTTCTAGTTTCTGCTCTTGACCACTGTACCACATCACGTATTGGTAAAAACTCAGCTGATAGTACTTCCACTCTCTTAGCAGATGGAACAGGGAGGGCAGGTGAAGGCCTCAGTATGCAAGTGGCTAGGACACAGAGACACAACCACTGTCTCTCCTGTCCCCCTCCTTTCTTAAAACACTATAAAATAAGCCTTGAAATATTTGTCCCTGAGACAGCCATTGCCTGCCTACTTGTCTGTGTCCCCCAAGGGTATTTGCCTCTTTCAGGTCAAACCCCTATTTTGCTAATTTTTGTAGCCATATGGCCTTGAACATAAGGGGTTCTTAAATATCTGTGGTGTAACAATTGAATGCCAGACCCAGAGAAGACGCACATTACTGATTTTCTCCAGTGTGGCCTGGGTGGTTGGAGAGAACTGCCTGGCAGCCCTGACCACATGGGGGGCCTTGGTAAGTGTGCTGAACAAAGGCAGGAGAGGAGAGCACCCAGGAAGATCTTAAGAAGCAGCTGCCAAGGAGACAGGGAAAAGGTGGGGGTCAGAGAAGAGGTCCTTTAGTATTGCTTCCTCTCAAGATGGCAGAGGGAAAGGCAAATTGGTAGGGTAGGGTAGGTCTTAAATATGTGGACAGTTTCAGGTGTTCACAGATGACATGTACCTATGGGGTCATAAAATTTCTTAGGTGTCTTGATGACCAACACAATTCTTGGATAGACAGTAATTATTAATTTTATCATTTTAAATCCAAGTAAGGGGTCAGAGGGGGAAACAGACCCAAGCACACATAAGTGGTGATTTATTTTAAACAATTTGACTTCTTGGGAATGGGGTTTTTGAACTGTACTCCACTTCTTAGGCAGAGCTTTAACAGAATGAGACACATGACTCTTAAGTCAGAATACAGAACTCTACCTATGCTTTTCATGTAGTAATCTCTAAATTATATGACTACTATTTACACAGAGATGACTAAGAAGAACATGAAAAAATGTAAAGAGCTATGTACTAGGGAATAAAGTATGCTTTTCTTTCAAATATTGTCGGCCATTTGTCCAATAAATATTCTTTAAGCTGGCCATGGTCAAACAACTGAAACAAGAAAATTATTGTAATAACTGACAAAGAGTTCATATCCCTCCGTTATAAATAGCTTTCCACTGCAAGAAAAGACCAACATTCTCACCAAAATGTATAAGGATCCTAAGAAACAATTCACAAAGAAACACCAAGTAATTGCTACTAAATATATGAAAAGTGGGTAAATAGGATCACCCTCACTAGTGCATAAGTAAATCAAAAATTGAACAACAAAATATCATTGGAAAATAATTTAAAAAATGACACGAAATGTTGGGGACACTGCTTACAGAGGAAATAGAATACATCATAAATAGGTTTAGCCTCATGGATGTTCACCACCTCGAAAACTTGGAAATACCTCTAAATGTTCCATAATATATAATGGGTTTAAATCAGTTATAGAAGATCCGTATGTTAGAACAACACACAGCTATTTTTAAAATCATGTTGTGGCTGGGCACAGTGGCTCACACCTGTAATCCCAGCACTTTGGGAGGCTGAGGCGGGCAGACCACCTGAGGTCAGGAGTTCGAGTCCAGCCTGGCCAACATGTTGAAACCCCATGTCTTCTAAAAATACAAAAATCAGACAGGTGTGGTGGCACGTACCTGTAATCCCAGCTACTCGGGAGGCTGAGGCAGGAGAATCACTTGAACCCAGGAGGGAGAGGTTGCAGTGAGCCAAGATCACACCACTACACTCCAGCCTGGGTGACAGAGTGAGACTCTATCTCCAAAAAATAAAATAAAATAAAATAAAATCATGTTGCAAAAGACCCAGTGCGCTGGCTCATGCCTGTAATCCCAGCACTTTAGGAGGCTGATCAGCTGAGGCGGGCGGATCACCTGAGGCCAGGAGTTCGAGACCAGCCTGGCCAACATGGTGAAACCCCGTCTTTACTAAAACTGCAGAAATTAGCCAGGCATAGTGGTGAGCACCTGTAATCGCAGCTTCTTGGGAGACTGAGGCAGGAGAATTGCTTGAACCCGGAAGGCAGAGGTTGCAGTGAGCCAAGATCACGCCACTGCACTCCAGCCTGGGTGACAAGCGCTAACTCCATCTGGAAAAAAAAAAATCGTGTTGTAAAAGAACATTTAATGACAGAGCAAGTTAGTAAATGAAAAATACAGGCCTATACGGTTGAAAAGGCATATTGTAAAAGAACATTTAATGACAGAGCAAGTTAGTAAATGAAAAATATAGGCCTATAAGGTTGAAAAGGCATATAATCCCAAATTGTTTTAAATACATAAAATGTATTGAAAATATGCCAAAATGTTAAAAGCCACGCCTTTGGGATTTGACAGAATTTGAATTTTCTTCCTTGATTTTCTGAATTTCCAATCACTCTACGATGTACCCTCTTACTAATCAGACCATAAATGTTATCAAACAGACTCTTTAAGGGTTTAACTGAAGAATTCAAACACAAGGCATTTCCATTGTATTTACAAATACAAAAAAAAACTCTTCATTTCAAGATTATTTTTCATAGTTCTCTAGAAACCAAGTCAGCTCTTAATGTTATGTGAGCAACAACAAATGTATTCACCCACCTATGTTTCTGCTTTTTATTGATACAATCACATCAAAGGTGAAAGAAGGAATGCCAACCATACAGAAGGCTTTTTTCTTCCTAATAGGATTCATTGAGAGTTACATTCTCATTACACGGAAGAATGCTTTATATCTCTACAGCAGAATACAGATGGCTCCGTTGTTGGGTCTTTAAAAAAAAGAAAAAACTGACCAACTGATGATTTATTTATAAGATGAAATTATTAAATAAAAGTGGTAATAATTTACCATAATGACAATATTCTTCATAGCTAATATCTGCTAAGTACCTACTATGTGCTTTACATCATTGTGTCTTTTCATTCTTATAAGAAGCCTCGGCCAGGCACAGTGGCTCACGCCTGTAATCCCAACATTTTGGGAGGCCAAAGCAGGCAGATTAGCTGAGGTCAGGAGTTCGAGACCAGCCTGGCCAACATGGTGAAACCCCTATCTCTACTAAAAATATACAAAAATTAGCCAGGCATGGTAGTGCATGCCTATAGCCCCAGCTACTCAGGAAGCTGAGGCACGAGAATCACTTAAGCCCAGGAGATGCAGGTTGTAGTGAGCTGAGATCAAGCCACTGCATTCCAGCCTGGGCAACAGAGTGAGACTCTGTCAAAAAAAAAAAAAAAAAAAAAAAAAAGTGCTATAAGGTCAGCGTGACTCTATCTCTATTTTGCACATAAGGAAAGTGAAGCAAAGACAGGTTAAGCCACTTACCACTTGCCACAGTCACACTGAAATTGGTAATGTGAGAATTCCAACCTAGGTGGCCTCACTTTAAGAGCCAAACTATACTCTGAAGGGCCAAGACAGAGGCTAAAAGATCAGCACCCAGTAAAATCACTAGGGTATCTTATATTTTGGCTGGCACTGAGCACTCTACCCTGCACTTTTAGTTTCGTTAATGGTGTAAAAGCTACAAAATACTTAAGGACTCGCACACCTGCCTGGCTGGCTTTCAGAAATTTTCACTATGTCTCTATGAGAATTCAAACTCTAGTTGTTGGAAGCTGTCACAGGCTGCTGAGCTACATATGAGGAAGAAGATGCAAGAAAAATGCAAATGCACTGAGTAGATTTTGAAACAAGCAAGTCTGAAACAGAGCAGATCCAGGTGGTTGTGGGTTTTATGACTCATTGTGTATACGTATACACATGAAGTTCTGTAACTGACGTACAGGATTACAGCAAAGACTGGCAACACAGATGGCCTATGGAGGGGTTATTACTGAAATGGGCAGAGAGGATGGCTTTCCCTTCATACATTATCTGGGTACTACTTGAATTCTTGACAACAAATTTGTTTACTTTTTTATTTTATTTTTTGGGGTTTTTTGTTTGCTTGCTTGCTTTTTTTGTTTAGGGTTGCCAAAAGAGCCCAAAAGCAGTCAATGATCCAAGATTAACTCGGGAATGCTGGCAGTAGCAGTAGATCCAAGTTGAAGCTAGAAAGAGTATGTCTCTTTTGTGTGTGTGTGTGTGTGTGTGTGTGTGTGTGTGTGTGTGTGATGGAGTCTCACTCTGTCACCCAGGCTGGAGTGCAGTGGCACAATCTTGGCTCACTGCAACCTCCATCTCTCGAGTTCAAGCCATTCTCCTGCTTCAGCTTCCTGAGTAGCTGGGATTACAGGCGTGCGCCCTGTAATCCCACCATGCCCAGCTAACTTTCTATATTTAGTAGAAATAGGGTTTCCCCATGTTGGCCAGACTGGTCTCGAACTCCTGACCTCAAGTGATCCGGCCGCCTCGTGTCCCAAAGTGCTGGGATTACAGGCTTGAGCCACCATGCCCGTCCTTTTCCTTCTATCTTTCTATCTATCTTTCTTTCTTGCCTGTTTGCTTGCTTGCTTGCTTGCTTGCTCACTTACTTTCTTGCTTGCTTTCTTTTTCTTGCTTTGTTTCTCTCCTCTCCTCTCCTCTCTTTCTCTCCTCTCCTCTCCTCTCTTTCTTTCTCTCTCTCTTAAAAGTGACTCCTCTTCCCCACAGGAAGCGTGCCACAGACAGTCAAGGATAAAAATCCAAAGTCAGAATATATCCTGGGGACTTCAATGTGTTTTGTTTTGTTTTTTTCTTTTTTTCTTGGGGAAAGGGGTACAAATGTGGGACAAGAAGAACAGGAATTTTCTTAAGAAACTCACTCAAAATATTTCATAAGGCCCCTGGAAAAGTATGAGGTGCTGCACCCAAGTCTTCCCTACCCAGGGCATTTAAATAGGACAAGACCGGAACACCTTGCCACCACCCCCCTCAGCTGTCTCACCATCCTGCCCCCGACCAAAGCCCAGTAAAGTGGCCTGCACTAAACCTAAGGCATTACCAGTGCAACTTATCCCCTTCGCCCATCAACTTTAAGTTATTCCTCATTTATTTACAGCCTCAATTACACCCAACTACATGCACACCAAAGATGGCATTTCTAAAGCCAGTTGACGAGACCAGCTCCGAACTGTTTTTGTAAAATGTATAACCTAAAAGTCATTCTCACAGCAAAAAGTAAACACCATAAATAATTATCTACCTCCCCAATATCTGGGGTCTCTTGACTGTTTTTGGGTTTGTTTTGTTTTTGTTTTTTTTTTTTTGAGACTGAGTCTCACTCTGTCGCCCAGGCTGGAGTGCGGTGGTGCAATTTTGGCTCACTGCAAACTCCATCTCCCGGGTTCAAGCTATTCTCCTGCCTCAGCCTCCTAAGTAGCTGGGATTACAGGCGCACGCCACCATGCCAGGCTAATTTTTGTATTTTTAGTAGAGACAGGGTTTTCACCATGTTGGCCAGGCTGGTCTTGAACTCCTGAGCTCAAGTGAGCGCTCAGGTGATCCCTCGGTCTTCCAAAGTGCTGGGATTACAGACATGAGCCACTGCACCCAGCTGGTGTCTTCTTTTTTTTTTTTTTTTTAAGTAAATTTTATTGAGGTACAATTTACATATGATAAAATTCACCCATTTTAAGTGTTCGATTCATTTAACAAAATTTATGATCATGCAACCACAACCACAGTCATGATACAGAACACCCCCAATCCCCCATCCCCAGCTCCTGGGAACATTTTTTTAGATTTTTTATTTATTTATTTATTTCGAGAAGGAGTTTTCACTCTTGTCACCCAGGCTGGAGTACAATGGCGCGATCTCGGCTCACTGCAACCTCTGCCTCGTGGGTTCAAGCCATTCTCTTCCCTTAGCTTCCCTAGTAGCTGCTATTACAGGTGCCCACCACCACGCCCAGCTAATTTTTGTATTTTTAGTAGAAACGGGGTTTCACCATGTTGGCCAGGCTTGTATCAAACTCCTGACTTCAGGTGATCCACCTGCCTCAGCCTCCCAAAATGCTGGGATTACAGGCGTGAGCCACCACACCAGGCCTATTTTATTTCTTTTTTGTTTTTTGTTTTTTGAGAAAGAGTCTCATCTCTGTCACCCAGGCTGGAGTGCAGTGGCCCGATCTCCACTCACTGCAAGCTCCGCCTCCCGGGTTCACGCCATTCTCCTGCCTCAGCCTCTTGAGTAGCTGGGACTACAGGCGCCGGCCACCACGCCCGGCTAATTTTTTGTATTTTTAGTAGAGATGGGGTTTCACTGTGTTAGCCAGGATGGTCTAAATCTCCTGACCTCGTGATCCACCCGCCTTGGCCTCCCAAAGTGCTGGGATTACAGGTGTGAGCCACCGCGCCAGGCCTACCTATTTTATTTCTTAAATTGACATATTGATAATGTACATATTCATAGTGATGTTTTGATGCATATAATGTATAAGTGATCAGATCAGGTATGTAGCATATCCATCATCTCAAACATTTATTATTTCTTTGTGTTGGGAATGTTCAATAACCTCCTTCTAGCTATTTGAACTATATGTTATTGTTAACTACAGTCATCCTACAGTGATAAAGAACTGTTTTTAATTTTCACACACCCAACACACATGTGCCTTCCCACTGGATCTGAACTTTCAGCACACCCTAGTCCTATTATTCATATAGCATCTACCCTATGCTGGGCACTGTGCTGGGGATCAGGAATCTGATGGTGAAAGGATGGCCACTATCCCCACCTTCCAGAAGTTTACTGTCTGTTAGGGAGATGAACATTAAGTACATCAATAATCACACAAATATTATAGTTAAAATATTTTTCTTCTTATGAAGAAAAAGTAGAGGGTATAAGAAAGGCTGTAACAGGAGATCACAGCTTAGATTGCAGGGATCAAGGCAAGTCTGTTGGAATTGACGTTTAAGACAAGATCTAAATAGTGAGCGGTTAGCCCAGTGACGAGGACAGTAGGTGTCCAGGCCACAGAAACAGCACATGCAAAAGCTCTGAGCTTCACAGTTCAAGAACTGCCAGGTGAGTAGGATGCAAAAGTGAAGCTGAAAGAGTAGGTAATTGCTGCAGTAAGTAGATGATGGATCTTGAAGGCCATCAGAGGGTCTTGGAATTCATCTAAATGCAACTGGGAAAGCAGCATTGTCTATGACAACTTTCTGTGATAATGCAAATGTTCAATTTTATACTATACAATACAGAAGGCACTAGCCACAACTGGCTACTGTACATTTGAAATATGACTAGTACAAATGAAGAACTGAATTTCAAATCTAACTTAATTTTAATTAACTTTGCAATACATAGCCACATGTGGCTAGTGGCTACCGTATTGAACAGTAAAACACTAGAGGGTTTTAGGTTGCGGATTAACAAGATCCAATTCGGCCTGGCACAGTGGCTCACATCTGTAATCCCAGCACTTTGGGAGGCCAAGGCGGGCAGATCACGAGGTCAGGAGTTCAAGACTAGCCTGGCCAACATGGTGAAACTCCGTCTCTCCTAAAAAAATACAAATTAGCTGGGCATGGTGGCACATCCCTGTAATCCCAGCTACTCAGGAGGCTGAGGCAGAATTGCTTGAACCTGGGAGGCAGAGGTTGCAGTGAGCCAAGATCGTGCCACTGCACTCCAGCCTGGGTGACAGAGCAAGACTCTGTCTCAAAAAATAAAAAAACCAAGATCCAATTGATACTTCCAGATCATCCTGGCTGAAGGCAAGATGGAGAGAAATAAGCCAATGTAAAATGGATGCAGGAAGAGCAGCCAATAAGAGTTCCTGATGAATTTCATGGGCTTGAGAGTGGAAGGCAAAAGAAATCAACTCCAAGGCTTTTAGCCAAATTTTACTTTGCATTACAGAAACAGGGGCTTTGGTTTCAAATATAAATGTATGGGGTTTTTTTGTTTTGTTTTTTGTTTTTTGTTTTTTTGAAGAGACCGGAGTCTTGCTCTGTCCCCCAGCCTGGAGTGCAGTGGTGCAATCTTGGCTCACTGCAGCTTCCACCTCCCAGCTTCAAGAGATTCTCCTGCCTCAGCCTCCCAGGTAGCTGGGATTACAGATGTACGCCACCACGCCTGGCTAATTTTTTAATTTTTAGTAGAGACAGAGTTTCACCATGTTGGCCAGGCTGGTCTCGAACTCCTGACCTCAAATGACCTGTCCACCTCAGCCTCCCAAAGCACTGGGATTACAAATGTAAGCCACCGTGCCCAGCCAAATGCATGTAATATTGGATTTTCTTTTATACAAATACATACACTCACACGCACACACGCACACAGCCTAGCTCCCTGAGGATAACTATTGCGATACCACTGCATCTAATGGGGCAAAGTATATGCTCTATAAAGCACATAAATTTGGGAAATACACAAAAGCCTCGAATAGATAAACTTAAAACTGTCAAAGATGAACCAAATAGAAATATATTCTATATTTTTTTCATGAAATGGGAAAAAAGAAATATATTCTATAGGACAATATACATTATGAGCTAAATATGGTGTCATCAACCCATTAAAGTGTTTCAGCAACAACAGCAGGGGAAGGAGGAGGCAGGAGACACAGAGAACCATTCACCCCTCTAAAAGAGAGGTCATCCCCATACCAGGACCAGGAAAGATCAAGAGGTGAACTTCTTTCTTTCTTTTTGTGTATTTATCTGTTTGTTTAAGGGAGGGCAGGAGATGTTGGAAGTTTGGTGGGAGCAGAGAAGAGAGAGGCGAGTTTAAGATTTTCTCCAAGTACCATTTCTTTCATTACCAAGTATTTAGTAAACTTGGGGCTACCTCTGTATGTATTAATCTGGAGTTGGTTTTCCCTATAGCATGCATTCTCAATGGGGCAATATTGCCCCCAAAGGAAAGAAAATGGGATATTGGGGAGTAAAAATGTTTACTCTTTTCATGCACAAAGCACAGATATACATACAATACAAAAAAAAGGATATACAGTATTATCTGTGGTATTAAAATTTCATAGGGGGTGGGAAGCTAGATTAGTTAAAAGTCTGAAAAGGTTGGGAGGAGCTATAATGAAAAAATGCTTGAGTAACACTACCCTAGAGGAAATTGAGGGATGGAGGAAAGGGTGTTAAATGTAAACAAAAGATCTACTGATGAATATATAAACAAAATGTGGCATATACATACAGTGGAGTACTATTTAGCCTTAGAAAGGAAGGAAATCCTGACACAAGATACAACATGGATGAACCTTCAGGGCATCATGCTAAGTGAAATAAGCCAGTCACCAAAAAACAAGTATTTTACAATTCTACTTATATGAGCTACTTAAAATAGTCAATTTCATAGAAACAGAAAGTAGAACTGTGGTTACCAGGTACTATAAGGAAGGAGAAATGGGAAGTTGTTGTCTAATGAATATGGAGTTTCAGTTTTGCAAATAAAAAAGTTCCAGAAATCGTTTGTACAATATGAATGTGCTTAACACTACTGAACTGTACATTTAAAAAGTGTTAAGATGGCAAACTATGTTTTGTGTTTTTTACCACAGTTAAAATTTGTTTTAAGTAAAGAGAAAATAAAGCAAAAACCCAGAAAGAAAAGAAGAAAGAAAGAAAGAAAGAAAGAAGGAAGGAAAGAAAGAAAGAAAGAAAGAAAGAAAGAAAGAAAGAAAGAAAGAAAGAAAGAAAGAGAGAAAGAAAAAGAAAGAAACGCCAACGTAAAAAAATATGTTCTGGACTTGTATTTCTACTCCAAGTCTGACAGAAACATTACTGATTTTCCTTACGCACACAATGTTACATCATGATACCCAAAAGATGGCAGGATATCAAAGTTTCCTCGGTTTTGTAGTAGTACTGATTTACATGCACATTCAGGAAAGTAAAAGCAGCCAAGATACTAATTACTTACAGAGCCATCCTAAGACCCTGGCCCCGCTGACAAGATGACAGTTAAAATATCCCCCAGCAGGCATCACAGGCAGGTGGGTTTGCAGTATTCAAAGTATAATTTATGTGCCCATAAAAAACTATATTATGCAATAAGGATATGTGGGGTTACAGTCAAATGGTCAAACAACATACAGCAACAATTACTGTGCAATATTAACAAAGACGTACAGTAGAGGTCTGTCATATCCCATTATCTTGATGGGCCCAATTTTTTTTAACATTTTTATTGAGGCAAAACATAGTATAATGTGTGTAACATGCACTACTCTTCGGTGTTCAGCTATGATTTTTATACCCATCTACCCATCTAACTCCCACCTGGGTGAATATATAGAACATTTCCAGGTCTCCAGAAGGTTCCCTCTTGTCCATTCCTAGTCTAAACCCACCTTCTTCACCACTATTCTGATCTGTAAACTATAAATGAGTTTCACCTGTTCTTGAACCCCATAATAACATAGTGGGTTCCCTCTTTCCTTAAAGATTATCCATGTGAGACTCAACTATATTGTTGTATATATCGGTAACTCCTTTCTCTTATTGCTGTGTAGTGTTTGATTTTATGAATATACCACAATTTACTTATCCATTCTGTTGATGGGCATTTGAATTGTTTCCAGTTTGAGACAACTGTGAATAAAGCTGTTATAAATGATCCTGTATGTGTCTTTCAGTGAGTTATTTGTCTGCCTTTCTTCCCAGGAGTGGATCTGCTGAGTGACAGGGAAGATGTGCTATTTACTTTTAGTAGAGACTGCCAGTTTTCCAAGTGGTTGAACCAATTTATACTCCCAAAAGCAGTGTTTTGTGTATATAAACTGCCAACATTTGTCAATTCTGCGCACTATCAGTCTTTTTAATTTTAGCCACTGTGGTATCTTATTGTGGTTTTAATTAGCATTTTCCTGATGACTAATAATGTTGTGTGCCTTTTATTGGCCATATGAGTGTCCTCTTTTGTGAAGCTCCAAATAGAACCAATCCTAGAAGAGTTGTTTGTTTTGTTTTAAATAATTAACCACTAGATGACAATATGCCAGGCCATTTTAGCTCACATTCTTGCAATATTGCTAATAGCAGAGGAAAGAATGGACTCTGACCTGCACACTGGACAGCCATCATTCTCCTATGCGGTACACAAACTATAATAAGCTCAGGAAATAAATTCTCTTAAAATGCTTTACCAATAAATGGCTAAGGATATTTCATTAGATTATAGTGACAGCATGGTGCCAGGAAATATTCTTCTAAAAAACTAAAAACAGGTTAAACTTTTATGTCAGATACTTGAAAGTTGACCCTTAGTAACAGTTAATGATATTTATAATTTAGGAAGTTCTGACACTCTACCCATTTGGCTACAGTGAACCATTCTTGGGACCTTTGAAGTGGCCACTCCTTCCTCACTGAGTCCCAGATTTGTTTCTGTTATGTGCCTCTCTTCCCCAAGCTCCTTAGACTTAAGGGAAGCTGACTCCACCCTTACTTCCTAAGGGTCTGATGAGCAAATTTATCTCCCTGACAGAAACTGGTTCAGTATTGAGTGTAGGGCACAATTCTGGCCCCTGAAACTTAAAAAGATGTTTATTGGAGGATTCCAAGACAGTGTTTTATCATCATTCTGGATAAGCTTCTAGAAGAGAATCTCTCTATTACACAGGGCACTGTTCAGTGTGGAAGTGAAGCTGTGAATCCTGACACTGAGATGTGTAAATGTGTGGCCCTACATTTCAGCTGCATTTTGCTTCCGGCGTAAGGATGAAATCAACACTCACAGGATGAAACCAACAGTGACAGAAAAGGACAGGGCCCAAGAAAATAAAGGAAAATAGTGGGGAGCCATCAATTTGGGGAGAATCCTGAGGCCTGCCCTATCTCTGGACTTCTACTTATATGAGTGCATCAGTTAGGATGACTGGCAGCAAACGAGGAGTTGGGGGGTGTGTAATTTTCTTATTGGATACAATGAGTTCTAAATTTCTCTTCAAAGAATCAGTATGTCAGCAAGTTCAGTTCTTTGTCCTCCATTTTAAAGTTTAACTTCCTCGTAGTTTCAGTAAACAACCTTTTCCACTAGTTTTAATCAGTAGTTCACATCTGTTCTCCTGGTCACCTGCTCCATCCTGACTCATCCTGGTTACCTGCTTTGACCTGAGTCACCCCCGGTCACCTGTTCTGACCTAAGTCACCTTCGGTTACTTGTTCCATAACTGTCTTTCCTGCCAAACTGTTAACCCCGCCACTCTGGCTTATACTCCTGCTCTCTTTAAAATAGCCAATTGGAATTAGCTTAGACTGTGCTGTCCAACCCTAGCCAATAGGGAAACAACACAGCAGTAGGGGCTACCTGCCACAGGAATAAGAATCCCTTCCCCTCCCCTGTCCAGGTGTGCTCTCACCATTACTCCATTCACGAGTCGCATCCTCCTATAGAAGTAAAAATTGCCTTGCTGAGAAAATTAAATTTATGTTCCAGTGCTATTTCCTTGCGGCACCAAAAATTTATTTGTAACATTCTCACAGAATCAGAAGTAAGGGAGTAAGAGTACAGCTCTTTATCTCTCTGTAACACCATCCTAAGCACACTGGCTTTGTGCCCTCATGCTTGTCCCCTCAAGATTGAAGGTTGCTGTAACTCCAGGCATCACATTAAAGACAGGAAGAAGGGGTCCCTGCAACCACTGGCTCCCTGGTACCACGTATCTCTTTAATAAAACTTTCCCAAAGCCCCCAAGTAGACTTCTCTGCATTTCACTAGTCAGAAATAGGAATCTAGAAAAACATAAGTATGTGGCTCTATAATGGTAGGTGGCCAGGGAAGAGAATGTAGGTAGGAGCTGCTGGGTTTGCCAAACAACAGGGTGAGCTAGTACATATCCTTATTGTTTAAGTTAGGCTTTCTGTTACTTGTAACTAAAAGCACAGCAGGCCAGGTACGGTGGCTCACACCTTTAATCCCAAAACTTTAGAAGGCTGGGCTGGGAGGATTGTTTGAGCTTAGGAATTCCATACCAACCTAGGCAACACAGTGAGACCCCCATCTCTACAAAATAAAAATTAAAAAATTAGCCAAACATGGTGGCATGCACCTATAGTTCCAGCTATTTGGGAAACTGAGGCTGAAGATCACTTGAGCCCTGGAGGTCAAGGCTGTGGTAAACCATGACTATGCCACTGCACTCCAGCCTGGGTGACAAAGTGAAACCCCATCTCAATAAAAATAATAATAATAATAAATAAAAAATGAAAGCAGGGCAATTAGCTCTGTGACAGTTACTATTCTATCTGGCTACTATTACTATTCTATCTGGAAGATTCTGTCCAATGTGGTAACCACACATGGCTATTTACATTTTAATTTAACTAAAATTAAATACAATTAAAGGTTCAGGGCCGGGCGCAGTGGCTCACGCCTGTAATCCCAGCACTTTGGGAGGCCGAGGTGGGTGGATCACAAGGTCAGGAGTTGGAGACCAGCCTGGCCAATGTGGTGGAACCCTGTCTGTACCAAAAAATACAAAAATTGGGCGTCTGTAATCCCAGCTACTCAGGAGGCTGAGGCAGGAGAATCACTTGAAACCAGAAGGTGGAGGTTGCAGTGAGCCGAGATCATGCCACTGCACTGTAGCCTGGGTGAAAAAGTGAAACTCCATCTCAAAAAACAAAAATACAAAAAACATAGCTGGGTGTGGTGGCACGCACCTGTAGTCCCAGCTACTCGGGAGGCTGAGGCAGGAGAATCGCTTAAACCCAGGAGGCAGAGGTTGCAGTGAGCCGAGATCACACCACTGCACTCCAGCCTGGGCGACAGAGCAAGACTCTGTCTCAAAAAATAAGAAAAAAAAAAACAATTAAAGGTTTAATTCCTCAATTCCTCAGTCACTCTAGCCACATTTCAAGTACTCCATAGTCATACGTGGCTAGTAGCTATCTTATCTGTGGAGTCCTAATTAGGAACAGGAAGTCACGCTGGCAGGGCTGAGGGAAAGCAACAACAGACATCAGATAAACTATAAGTCTGTCTTTCTTCATGGTCCAGGACACACAGTGCTCCTGTGCAAATAACTTACAATCTTCCATTGCCCAACTATCACCAGACACCTGCAAGTTAGCTCACTGCAACCTTAGTGTTTTATCGGCACTGCACGTAGCATTCTGCAGCCTAAGAACCATCCTATAAAATCCCCAGCAAGACTTTGTTTCCTGGCAGTCAGCTCCTCTTCTGCTGATTCTGACCGTTGCCCTCTTGTAACATATTTTCCTATTTTCTCTAATAAATCCACCCTTCTTCACCTACAACTGTCTTGGTAAATTTTTTTTTTTTTTTTTGAGGTGGAGTCCCGCTCCAGTTGTGCAGGCTGGATTGCAGTGATACAATCTCGGCTCACTGCAACCTCCACCTCCCGGGTTCATGCAACTCTTCTGCCTCAGCCTCCCGAGTGGCTGGGATTACAGGCGTGCGCCACCACGCCCGGCTAATTGTTGTATTTTTAGTATAGACGGGGTTTCACCATGTTGCCCAGGCTGGTCTCGATCTCCTGACCTCAGGTGATCCACCTGCCTCGGCATCCCAAAGTGCTAGGATTACAGGTGTGAGCCACCGCGCCTGGCCTTGGTAAATTCTTTTACCCCCATGCCACCAGCATAGTCACTCCTCACCCACAACA
Source organism: Pan troglodytes (assembly GCF_028858775.2). Lineage (NCBI taxonomy): Eukaryota > Metazoa > Chordata > Mammalia > Primates > Hominidae > Pan > Pan troglodytes. The sequence continues at coordinate 40,934,470 of NC_086015.1, forward strand.
TTTTGGTGGCCTGTAGGGGGAACTCTCTCTGGACGGGAACTCTCTCTCCTCACAGGAAACTCTCTCCCCTCTCTCTTTCCCTTTCTCCAGTCAGCACCCTCCGAGAATAGCCTCTAAGCATGGAGGCAACTGCCGGTCTCCGGCAGGAGCTACACTCTGGTGGGACTGAAAGGTGACTGTGTGGAAGCATCTGACGGCCACTGCCCAGATTGGGTGAGGGACCTGGGTTCACTTACTCTTTTCAGTCTTTCAGCAGCTGGCTTCTTAACCATCCTGGTGCTCTCCAGTGCTGCCTGAAGGCCAAAGGGTGAACAGGGCTGGCTGCCTCGCCTGAAGGGAAGAAGACTCTCTCTCCTATCTGGCAGCAGAAGCTCGTCCAGAGTGAATTCACACACGTTTGGGGTAACTCAGGTGCTCTCTTTCTCACTCTACATTCTCCTGTGGGGTCAGCCAGCCATCCTGTCTTGGACATTGCTAAATCAGGTGACCTCGGACAGCCTCAAAATGGTGAGGGTTCCCTTACCCACTCCCTCTCCTGGGCGGGCACCAGGTGACATCACCCTTTACCCTTTTTTCCTCGTACCTGGGCTGATCACCCAGAGTGAGTACCTGGACTGGCCGTCCAGCGTTAAGGCCCCTAGCAGCCAAGTGCTCTTTTCTAATAGGTGGAACACCCCTTTGGAAAGTGCACCCAAAGTCCCTCAGCAGACACAAGTGGAACCCTCTTTTCATCTTGGCAGGATGTCCCAAGAGAAAGTGCAATTAGTGCCCTGAAGTGGCACCGCCCCCAAGCAGCATGTTTTCCAGTCCCACCATGGGACAAACCCCATCTATCCTTCAAACTCACCTCTGGGCTACATTCTAAAGCATTAAAGCAAATTTAATTCTCAGACTCTCAAAAAAGAGAAATGTGTAATTTTCTTGTGTAACACAGCATAACCCTTATGCAAAAGAAATCATCAAATGAACCTCCTCGGTCTTTTATAACCAAGAGCAGAATAAGGAGAACAGGGCTAAAAAGAAAGACACAGAGACAAAAACCAGGCTCAACTGTTGGCTGCTTCACAAGACCCCAGCCCCCTCCTCGTTGCCCTAAGGACACTCCTCCAGATAACTGCCAGCGGTGCGAAAGGCCAGGCCACTAAAAGGCAAAGCACCTCGACTGAATAAATGAAAAAAAGCCCCACATGCTTGCCCCCTCTGCCACAAGCTCAGCCACTGGAAACAGGACTGCCCTGAGAGCCAAAGGACCCCCCGGACAGAATCCCAAACCCCAGTGGCCTTAAGCTAAAGAGGCTCTCTGCTCCTGCTAAAAACAGCTCACCTTAACTGGTAACTTGCAGAGGTGAGGAAGAATTCATCTCACACCATAAAGGTCTGGGATGCTAAGGCTCTCCCTGATGGGAGAGAAACAAGGGTGTTAGGGGTATTGGCCCCACACCATTCAGTGGCTGAAAAGGGGTAACCCAGGCACTCCCACACAAACTTTACAGGAGGCACACAAACTCTCCTGTAAAGTTTAACCTTTTCCTCTCTGTTGCTTTCTTTTTTTCTTTTCCTGTTCAATCTAGGGGTCCAGATTGAAAAGACGGTTTCCAACATCCTAACCTCTGATTTTATTGTTCTTTTTAAAACTCCAGCTGGTTACATATTATGGCCTGTTTTGTGCACATTTTAAACTAATGGGCAAACTACAATAAGAAAAAGTCAGAGCTCAAATGGTTAACCTGCACCATAGGGTTAAGTAGAATCATCTAAAGTTCTCTATCTTCCTCTTTTTTTTCTGTCTGCTTTAAATCTACTGTTACCAAGTTGCTGGTGCTGAGATAAGACTCATTATTTATGATCCAACTAGAATGTAAACATTGGAAACTCATTTAAAGTTAAAGAAAAAAAGGTAAAAGAAGTTTTGTTAAACAAACAACCTAGAATTTTTTTAACCTTCCTTAAAAGTTAGTAAGTCCAATACCTCTTTTGAATCTTTCTTTTTTTTTTTTTTTTGAGACGGAGTCTCGCTCTGTCACCCAGGCTGGAGTGCAGTGGTGCAATCTCCGCTCACTGCAGCCTCTGCCTCTCGGGTTCAAGCAATTCTCCTGCCTCAGCCTCGCGAGTAGCTGGGACTACAGGCACGCACCACCACACCCAGCTAATTTTTGTATTTTGAGACGGGGTTTCACCATGTTGGCCAGGATGGTCTTGATCTCCTGACCTCATGATCCACCCACCTCGGCCTCCCAAACTGTTGGGATTACAGACATGAGCCACTGTGCCCGGCCGTTGAATCTTATTCTTAAAGCTAACTCTTTTTATTCAGTTCTACTGCAGGCTCTCAGTAATTCTCCAACTACCTCTCTTAAGCAGCTTCAACCCTCTTAATATTGATGCTTTTATAAGGGAAGTAGTATACAATTGCTATTTGCAAGGAAACTTCCAAGATTACTGCCCAGACAAAATTTCTTTATATTTGTCCCAGTAATGACATATACCCCCACACCACAACAACAATGTGCTGAGGTACTTTGTGTTTAACTGTTTTTCTTATACTCTTTACAGCCCTTCTTCTTTCCTGTCTTCCTGAGTTTCCTGTATATTGTCATTTTCCCTAAACATGGCTCTGTTTTTATTCGTCTATCATGGCTAACTATTGTCTCAATGGCTATACGCAGGCATCCACTCTACTCAGTAACATCACAGGTTGCTAACATAACACACAGCACTAACTGCTGGATGTGCCCTCGCAAACAAGCACTTGAGGATGACATTACACTCTTAGCAGTCCCATGACCTACAGAAGAAATTGTTAAGCCCAATACTCTGGATTAGACTATACCGTTTACATGCACACCAAAAACACAGGTCTAGTAGAGAGACCTGGGCCAATCGATCCCTCATGGCAATCATCCACCGTGACAAAGCAAATAGGGAAGGCACCAGAAATGGCCTGTAAGGCTCACCTCTGCATCAGAAACTCCAAGGGGTCTGGCCCTTTCCTAGGGGCTTTAACACAAGCCCATTATAGTTACATCATTAACTATAATCAAATGTACCAGGAATGGTAGCCAAACAACGACTCTAACGAGTTCACTGTGTACCTCTGCAGGTTTTCTCTATGGTTGGGAAACAATAAAGTTAATGCCAGCAAAATTTAGAGTGATTCTTTTATGCCTGTAAATAGTTCAGCAAGTGGAACAGAATACAGAGGAACAAGGGTCGAAACTGGGCAACTTCTTAACCTCACTAATATGTCTACGTCTGTTCCTCAATTTTCCCTTATCCCATTAATATTTAAAAACTTTATTTGTCAGGCCAGGCCCCACTTCTCCTGCCTATAATAATGATTATACTAGTTTATTTGCACTTTGTATTGTTCATGAAATATCTTGTTTTGCGTCTTCTAGAATACAACTTCAAACCAAAATGTTACTGCAGCAAGGGTATCAGCCAGTAAAAGAACTACTGAATCCCCTTTGGAGCCAGCAGAACAAAATTTTAGGCTGCAAATGCTGTTCCCCTAAGGTCCCACAGCGACTCTGCCTAATTTATCTCCCAACCCAGGGACTGAGGCCCATGTAACCTCCTGACTGACTAACAATCCTAGGTAGGGCCAACTCTACGTCCCTGGTCAGCAAGAAGGTGAAGGTGAAACCTTCACTCACATGCCAAAGATTTGTCATCGCTGCTCTGTCAGGGGAGGAATGTGGAGTCCTAATTGCAGAAAAGAAGTCAGGCTGGCGGGACCAAGGGAAAGCAAAAACAGACAACAGATAAGCTGTAAGTCTGCCTTTCTTCATGGTCCAGGACACATAGCCCTCCTGCGCAAATAACTTACAATCTTCCTTCACCCAACTATCACCAGACACCTGCAAGTTAGCTCACTGCAACCTTGGTGTTTTATTGGAACTGCACGTAGCATTCTGCAGCCTAAGAACCATCCTATAAAATCCCCAGCAAGACTTTGTCTCCTGGCAGTCAGCTCCCATTTAGCTACTTGCTCTAATAAATCTGCCCTTCTTCACCTACAACTGTCTTGGGAAATTCTTTTCTCTGCACGCCACTGGCCCAGTGGTCGCTCACCCCCAACAATATTTGACAGTGCAGATCTAGAGAAAGTTTTGGAGAGTGCAGTTCCACATAGAATAATAAGCCAGATGCAACATCTCAAATATTATTTTTCTACTCAGTGGAAATTTAGCCTTCAATTCTTGTGTGTGAGAGTATGAGGGCTGCTTCCCCAAATTTTGGAGTGCCCCAGGAGTTGGGTATGTCCATGCTCCATCCTATTCCCACCTCAGAGAATCATGCTGTCTTTCTAGCCTGCACAAATCTAAGACATAAGATGAATATCTGCAGTCAGGAACTAAATTCTCGTGGAATTACTTCTGTGGCACATTTTGATATAGAATGTGGGGTCACAGGTTGTGATGAGCAAACCCAGCCCATATCTCTCCAAGCATTCCCTGATTAGTGCTCACAGTATTACAACTGGAAACTAGTTTCTTGCCCCATAGCTCCCACATAAATACATTAATTTTAAGTTTCTATTTACTTGTTCCCTTGAAAACTAGAGCAAAGGCCTGCAAAACCAAGGTACGCCCAATAAAACTGCCGTTGACCTTGCAAAGCAAAAATGAAGAAAAATTTCTGACATGATTTCATGAAGCAACGTGGTTTTTTGTTTGTGAAGGGAATGGGGAAAAAGTCTTTTTTTCTACAGATCTGATCCCTATTTGACTAGCTCTTGAGAATTTTCAGTACAGCCAACTTTAAAGTCCTGTTTCCCTTGATATTCATATTAGGACTTCACTCACCACACACTGACTCACTCTTGTCCCTTCACCAACCAGTACTTCAAAAGATGCTTTTCATTAAATTCTTCATTACACATGGAACATTTCACCATGGGAGAAAAGCAGAAGCAGGACTCCTGGGAAGTTTAATTACACTAATACTGCTTTATGACTTGATGTTTACAGGCTTAAATTAATACAGGACTAAAATAACTTGTATCTCTGTGACCTGAGGATATAGACACAGATTTTCAAAGAAAAACCAAGGTAATAAGAAGAACGTTAATTTTGAAAAGTATACATGTAATTCTCATAGGAGCATTTTTTAAAAGCTCCTTACAAAATATGAACTAATGTCCTTATATTTTCAAGACTTACATGAAGAAAAAACAAAACTTTACTTAAAAAAAAAGTATTTTTAAAATACTAACATGTTTCTGGTTTGGGCAAATTCACTATTATAAAATGTCAAGTCCTCCCATGTTAATGAATTAATGTATATTTTCAGCAAAATTTCAATTTATAAAAAATAAAATGTTTAAAGAAATTAATGAAGCAGCTATCAAGGTTATCTAAAAGAATACATAAGCCAGAATTGCAAAGATATTTTTAATAAAAAGAGAAGTATCAAGAGGGAATCTTCTTCCAGGTGAGGCTTAAAGGATAATAGTAAATCAAATAAAACAAATAAATAAAAGAGTAGAAAAGGGAATCTTCTCTAACATTTTAAAATACGTATTTATAAAACATTAATTTTTTTTTTTTTTTTTTGAGATGGAGTCTTACTCCATTGCCCAGGTTGGAGAGCAGTGGCAAGACCTTGGCTCACAGCAACCTCTGCCTCCTGGGCTCAAGCAATTCTGCCTCACCCTCCTGAGTAGCTGGGATTACAGGCACGCACTGCCACACCTGGCTGGTCTCACCATGTTGGCCAGGCTGGTTTCAAACTCCTGATCTCAAGTGATCCACCTGCCTCGGCCTCCCAAAGTGCTGAGATTACAGGCGTGAATGACCGCCACCGGGCCTATAAAACATTAAATTGTTAAAGTCAGGTACTAACATGAAAGTAAGCACATCAATGGAACAAAGTAGAATATCCAGCAATAAATATATATAGTATAAAAAGCAGAAACACATGCCATATGTAATAAAAGTGGCTTTTTAAGCAAATTGAAAAAGAGTGAATCATTTGGTACAACTCACTAAACATCTGGAAAATAAGTTAAATTCCTACTTCACCCCATGTGGCAGGCCAAGTAATGAATTCCTCCAAAGACATCCAGATCCCTATCCCCAGAAACTATGAATATATTACATTACATGGTAAAAGGAACTTTACCGATGTAATTATGATTACAGACCATAAGCTAGGGATACTATCCCTGGATTATCAGGGTGAGCGCAATCTAATGACAAGAACTCTTTGACTGTGGCCCTGTGGCCAGAGTCAGACAGGCTCATGGAAAGACGAGGGCAAGGGAGATGCAGCAGATTGTTGTTGTTGTCGTTGTTGTTGTTGTTGTTGTTGTTGTTGTTTTGAGATGGAGTTTCACTCTTGTTGCCCAGGCTAGAGTGCAATGGCACAATCTCAGCTCACTACAACCTCAGCCTCCCAAGTAGCTGGGATTACAGGCATGTGCCACCACGCCCGGCTAGCTTTTTTTTGTATTTAGTAAAGACGGGGTTTCACCATGGTCAGGCTGGGCTCAAACTCCTGATGTCAGGTGATCCACCTGCCTCTGCCTCTCAAAGTGCTGGGATTATAGGCATGAACCACTTTGCCCAGCTGAGATGCAGCAGATTTGAAGCATGAAAAGGAGTGGGCCCATCACTGCAGGCCTTGAAGGCGGAGCAGGGAGGAGTGATGAGGAACATGGGTCACCTTAAGGAACAGAAGCTCCCAGCTGACAGTAAGAAAATGGGGACCTGAGTCTTACACCTACCAGGAACTGGATCCTGCCAACAACATGAGTGAGTCTGGAAGCAGGGGGTCTTTGCAGACTTTCCCGGTAGGAACTCAGCCAGCCAAAATCTTGGTTTTCGCCATGTGAAACCAGCCAAGCTAGCCCACACTTCTAACCTATGGACTGTGAGATAATAAATTAATGTTGTTTTAAGCCACTAAGTTTGTGGTCATTCATTATGGCAGCAATAGGAAACTAATACACATCATACACCAAAATTAGTTCCAAATGAATAAAAAAAGTCAGTGTGAAAATGATACCACAGCAATAAAAGGAACAAATTGCTGATAAAAACAGCAACATGAAGAATCTCAAAAAGTTTATGTTGAGCAAAAGAAGCCAGACAAAAGAACATAAACTGTGTGATTCCATTTACATGACATTCTATAACAGGCAAATCTAAGAAATCAGAACAGTGATTGCCAAAAAAAGAGAGGGGGACTGACTGGAAAGGGGTATCAGTGAACTTTCTGGAAGAATGGAAATGTGTATTTTGACATTGTGGTGGTGGCCACATAGGTGCATATGTTTGTTAAAACTCATTGAACAGTAACTTAAAATCTGTGCCGTTTATTACATGCAAATACCTCATTTTTTAAAAAGCACCGAGAAAAAGAAAAGCACTAACAGAAAATATAGGTACAGATTTTAGATAATCTTCAACCACTCTAGGAAGACATTCGGCAATACCTAACAAAGTGACACATACATATGGCCTTTGAAGCAGCAACTGACTCTACTTCTGGGAATGGATCTTACAGACTGACTGCATACATTGGAAATGGCAAATGTGTAAGATTATTCACTATCATGTTGCTGTAATAATAAAAGACTAGGACCAACCTTAAGACCCATCAACAGGGGACTGATTCAATAAATTAAAGTGCAGCACCCCCCCCAAAAAAACAAAATATTAATCAAGTGTTAAAAAAAAAAGAATGAAGACAGTTCTGTATATTGATCTAGGATAACCTCCAAAATATATTTGAAAAAGCAAATGCAGAACAGTGTTTATATTACATTCCCTTTTGTACAGAAAGGAAGAGAGGGGCTGAATAAGAATATCTATTAATATTTGCAACCAAGTACAGTGGCTTATGCTTGTAATCCCAGCACTCTGGGGAACCAAGGCAGGTGGATCACTTGAGCCCAGGAGTTCCAGACCAGCCTGGGCAACACAGTGAGACCTCATCTCTACAAAAAATGCAAAAATTAGCTGGGCATGGTGGCATGCACCTATAGTCCCAACTACTCAAGAGGCTGAGGCAGAAGGATCACTTGAGCCCAGGTCAAGGCTGCAGTTAGCCATGATCATGCCACTGCACTACAGGCTGGACAACACAGCAAGACCCTGTCACAAAAAGAAAGAAAGAAAGAAAGAATATACATTTGCATTTGCTTATATATGCATAAAGAAATTCTGGGCCAGGTGTGGTGGCTCACACTTGTAATCCCAGCACTCTGGGAGGCCAAGGTGGGAGGATCACTTAAGCTTAGGAGTTTGAGGTTACAGTGAGCTATGATTGCACCGCTGCACTGCAGCCTAGGTGACAGAGCAGGAAAATCTGTCTCTTAAAAAAAAAGTCTGGAAGGATCCCCTAGAAATAAAATTATTTACCCTTATTGGGAGGGTGGGGCAGAGAACACAGGAGAGAGACTTTTCTTCATAACCTTTTTATATATTGTTAGATTCTTGAATTACATAAAGTCAAAAGAGCTTTAGTGCAGTTTTATGTAATCTTCACATTTGAGGTCATTCTAATGATACCAAAAGCAGAAATCATAAAGAAAGTAACAGACATGAATCCATGAAAATTACAAACTCCTATATATCGAAAGGCACTGAAAATACTTTAAATCAACATGGTTATGCGTAGAGATTCACTGACATACTGCCATGGCGGATAAAGCAGTACAGCATCTGTCTATAGAAATGTTAAAAGCACAGCTGAGTGCAGTGGCTCACGCCTGTAATCCCAGCACTTTGGGAGGTGGAGGTGAGTGGATCACTTGAGATCAGGAGTTCAAGACCAGCCTGGCCAATGTGGTGAAACCCCGTCTCTACTAAAAATGCAAAACTAGCCAGGTGTGGTGCCTGTAATCCCAGCTACTGGGGAGCCTAAGGCAGGAGAATCGCTTGAACCTGGGAGGTGGAGGTCGCAGTGAGCTGAGATCGCACCACTGCACTCCAGCCTAGGCAACAGAGCGAAACTCCAACTCAAACAAACAAACAAACACACACACACACAAAGTATGAGTTAGAGCTATCAGAGTGTCAAAATATGCAGTTAAAGTGAATAAAGCAAACTGGAGAGCAATTTGGAGAGCAACTTAGAGAACGAGTTGAAGAGCTTAAGGATATATGTGTGTACGTACATTTCATCCATAGAGAGATTTCTGACTTAACAAACCAATAAGAGCAGTGATCTTTGGAGAGCAGATCTGGGAATGGGAAGATTGCTACTGAACTATGAGAAAGTACATTTTTCTGTTGTTTTAGGTCAGCTAATTTGTGGTAGTTTGTTTTTGCAGCCCTAAGAAACTAATACACCACCACTCTGAATATATTCACAGAATCATATAAATAGAAAAAATGCAATAAAGTGTGGGATATGATGAGGTTTCTCTTCAAATAGCTTGATCAATCCTTTATTCTTTAATTCATAGTACCCCCAAACCCCTTTTTCTCTTTTTTTCTTCCTTTCTGTCTTTGTTACATGTCCAGACATGCCATAGTACCAGGCGTTATCAGTACTAGCTCACATTCCTTTCCTTATTTGGAAAGAAGACTAGCTCTCTAGCTCATTGCAGACACCCCTTCCCCTTTCCCCTCTCTCCCTTACGTGCCCACCTTATCTTTAAAAAGTTCAAATGTTTAGCCAACCGGGATTAGTTTAGAATTTACGGCCTGAACCCGGCCAATGGGGAAAGGGTACAGGCGCACTTGCGTCAGGAATAAAGGCTCTCGTGCCCCTTTGTTCAGGTGTGCTGTCATGGCGACTGGACAAGGAGGCACCCCTCTGAGCAAAGTAAAATTGCTTTGCTAAGAATCCTCTGTTTGAGTGTTCAATCTCCTTAGGATTTTGAATGTTATTCCCAACAAAAGTGAGATGATTGGACTACAATTTCTAGAGCAAGGAACCCAAAGCTCAGAGATTAGGAGGCCTTGAGCCAGGCCACACAGCAATGAGCACCAGAGGTGAAACCCAGGCTTATCTCCTAGCATCCACCCCAGCACCCTGGTCCACACTACCTGTCACCTGCCATTTCTGGGTGGGCAGGAAAGACAGGCCTAGATCCCAGGGCTTGCTTCTGGTTCATGATGTTTCAGGTTAATGGGATATGGGCCATGGTGATCCCTGCATGTTATTTGAGTGTAATCCCTGCAACATTTACAGAACCTTTGCTTTGTTTACCCAGTGAGGAGAAAATATTTGGTAAAAACATAGCCCTAGTATTTGTCTGTTTTTCAAAGGGGTTCCCTGAAATTACTAATCAATTAAGCAGCTACAGCTGAGAAAGTCTGTGGGACTCAAGACCTTGCCCCACTTCCCAAGCTAAGATAGGCTGTGAGGATGAGGCATGGGACAGGTCAGCACTGTGATGTCTGGAAATAGCCCCAACTCTTTCCACTGTGATTGTTCCTTTAGGAAACAGGGCACTTGCTCAGGGGCCCTAAGAAACCCTTTTCAGCTGGAGGGCAATGTCACCATGGTAGGCATGCTCTAGATGGCTGCTCAGCTCACTGCAAAGGCCTTCCAGGGGAGAGCCAAGGTACACAGAGGCAGGCCAGGGCCTTGTGTGTGCTCCATGGGCCAGACCTGCCAGGACAAGGCCCTTTCCTGGGAGTTTCTTAACTAGAACTTTGGGAAGAGTCCCCTTGCGTTGGAAACTGAGATAGGAGGCTCCAGAGGGTTGCAGCCTTACTTCCTACCCTGAGAAGAAGCCAACTTCTGGGGTAAAAGAATATAATGCCTGTGCCCAGAGAAAAGAAAGGCAGAAAGCGGGGCTCCTACAGCCCCCAAATTCCACATCCCATTGCCCTGAGGCCCAGCTGCTGCCTACCCCTTCCTTGGTTACTAAGCACCCTTCAAGAACTTTCCTCCTTCTGTCTAAATCGTTTGAGTTGTTTTTTCTCTCATTCATTAAAAACGAGGGAAGCAAGGAAAAGTGACCTGCCTGTTTCATCCTTCTCTACAGCTGCACATTAGACAAGGGTCTATAATACCAGGGGTGTCCTACCCTCACCCCGCCCTGGGTATCTCTGGTCACAGTATTCCTTCCTGTAGTACCTGACAAGGCCTCAGAATCCTTTGTGAAACATTCATTCCAGGTGGCCACAAGTTCACGCCCCAGATGAATCCTATGTGCCATTCCCAGTTTACATGACAACAAAGACTTGAGCCAAAAATCAACTTGTGCATTTAAGCACAAGCATCCAGAATGTCCTAACTAGAAAACAACAAGCCAAAGACACACAGTCAGCTGTTCTCGAGCTCATTCCCAGCTTGCCTCCCTTAGGAGGCATGCAGGCCCCAGAATAGCTATCCCTGAGTTGGGTTCACACACACCCTCCAGAGGTATCTTCCTTGCCAGGCTGGATTACTGCAAAATTGGCCTTTTCATTGCTCTCCCTGGCCCACCCTCACCCAGCTCCAGCATGGCCTCTTCACCACAATCTGTAAGACAGTCCCCAAGACCATCAGATCATGCGCTATGTGTCCAGATTAAAAAAGACCCCAAGATCACCCAGGCCCCCAACCCCATCTGCCTCCCAGCACAATTTCTATGAACATCAGCTCTTCCCCAAGGGACTTGCAGATTCTCTGGGCCCTTCTCCCTCCCTCCACTTTAACCCCCTCCAAACCTCATGGTCTCCCTGCATGCCCACCCCGGGAGGGTGAGGGGCCACAGTCACTGCTGCTGCTCTTAACGCACCTCTATAAGGTCCTGTGTGTAGCTTTTATACCACTTAATCCCCTGAATTATGATTTACTCGTTCTTTTGCCATATATTTCCCACCGTGCCTCTATGTTTGGGGCACTGTGCTGGTCTCGACAGCTCTGTGCCAGACACTAATTTGTTTTACTGCTTTCCTTAGAAGAAGCCTGAATTCTTTTTTTTTTTTTTTTTTTTTTTTGAGATGGAGTTTTGCTCTCGTTGCCCAGGCTGGAATGCAATGGCGCAATCTCAACTCACTGCAACCTCTGTCTCCCGGGTTCAAGTGATTCTCCTGTCTCAGCCTCCCGAGTAGCTGGGATTACAGGCACATGTCACCACACTCAGCTATTTTTGTATTTTTAGTGAGATGTGGCTTCATATTGTTCAGGCTGGTCTTGAACTCCTTACCTGAGGTGATCCGCCCATCTCGGCTTCCCAAAGGGCTGGGATTACAGGCGTGAGCCACCGCACACGGCCAAAGCCTGAATTCTTAAGGCAAAAACTAAGTCTTAGTAAGTCTTACTATTTCTGCAACCCAAGGGCTCAGCATTTGTTGCATGAATAAATGATTCTCTGGCCACTTCTTACTTATCAGAGGCAGATGATTAAGCTAGAGGACTAGAAAAGGAATAAAAGTTTGGGAGATTTAATTCAAACTAGATTATTTCACTGGTGGTATTGGATTTCTGGCCATTTCCTGTAAAGCCAGGTGGTTTTGTTACTTGGGGAAAACAAAGGGAAAAGGTGTATACAAATTAATAAGCACCTGTTGAGAATCTAATGGTCAGCAAACAAGGTAACATATCCCCGTGAGCAATTCTAGTCCTGGAGATTCGAAAATGCTAAAAGCTAAGAACAATCCTGGAGGATCAGTAATTCCTAGCTTTTTGGAACTGGAAAACAGTAGCATTTGCACACACAAAAAAGAAAAGGGATAGGTGTGGTGGGCCACGCCTGTAATCCCAGCACTTCGGGAGGCCAAAGTGGAAGGATGGCTTGAGTCCAGGAATTCAATACCAGCCTGGGCAACATAGCGAGATCACATCTCTACAAAAAAATTAAAAGTTAGCCAGGCATGGTGGTGTATGCCTGTAGTCCCAGCTACTCAAGAGACTTAGGTGAGAGGATCATTTGAGACGGAAGAGGTCAAGCCTGCAGTGAGCTGTGATCACACCACTGCACTCCAGCCTGGGTGACAGAGTGAGATCCTCTGTCTCAAAAAAAGAAAAAAAAAAAAAAGGAAATTGAAGGGAATCTAAGATAGGGTTGCCAACACTTAATTTTGCCAAAAAAGAACTTTTTTAAAAAGTACCAACTACGCCCCAATAATTTCACAAAAGGAGGAACATTTTAACTCCAAAAAAAAAGGATGAAGAGTGTAAACTCAGGCTAAAAACAGCCATTCTCGAGGAAGGATGAGCTGAGAGCCTCGCCTCACATTTTAGTCATGGACAGCGTGCAGATGAGATGGGCCTTGAAAGACAGATGATGGTTCCAACTCCGAAAACCAAGCCAGGAAAATGCTCAAGAAATACTGCTAAAGGGCAGACAGGCCGGCATGATGGCTCACACCTGTAATCCCAGCACTTTGGGAGACTGAGGCGGGTGGATCACCTGAGGTCAGAAGTTCGAGACTGGCCTGGCCAACATGATGAAATCCTGTCTCTACTAAAAATACAAAAATTAGCCAGGCATGGGCACATGTCTGTAATCACAGCTACTCTGGAGGCTGAGGCAGAATTGCTTGAGCCCGGGAGGCGGAGGTTGCCGTGAGCCGAGATCATGCCACTGCACTCCAGCCTGGGTGACAGAGCTAGGTTCCGTCTCAAAAAATATATAAATAAATAAATGGCAAAGACAGATCAATTTCAACTTCTGGGTCTGAAGTGGAGTCTCAGTCATTCAACCTCCAAAGAGGAGACCCTAAGGCATCCCTCCCTTTGTGTAGCTAGTGGTAGACACATGATTTCTCCTCAGTGTGCCACAGGCTATTGTTTTTCCAGATCATTATTTGGATGAATAGTTTAAGGCAGCTGCATGATAACAAGTAAAGTGTATTCAGCACTTACTATGTGCCCAGCCCTGTCCTAAACCCATCTCAAGCATCTTCTCACTGAATGTCTTTAAGAATGCCAGGAGGTACAAATATCCCAATTTCACAGATCAGGAAATAGATTTACACAAAATGAAGGGACTTCTCCAAGCAAGGAACAAACTTAAGTCTGATATAAAAATCTGTGTTAACAACCCATAGGACAGAAGAGGTGTACAAAGAGTAAAGGTTATTGGGAAAATCAGAAAAGGGGCCTTTAAAATTAAAATCAAATTCCTGCAAAAGCCAGCCCAAAGAATAACCAATAAGTTAGCATTCCACAATGTCTCAAGACAAATGATTTAGTTAAGCATCAGCCAACCACAGATTACTCATAAATATCGACTTAGGTATCTGTGCTAGGCCTAGGCTGCCCAATAACTGCCATTTTTCCTTCATGGTCCCCATTGTTTATGCAGAGTGTCCCAGGAACTATGAAGTTGGGAGCAGCCCCGAAAAGGGAGTACACCAGGCACTCCAGTGACAGCCATTAAACAAAGATGTTTTCTAATCAAAGGAGAACTTGGGCTTTGATAATAGCAGCCCAGGCATCTCCCCACCCAGAACCTTCTCCAAGCCTCTATGTAGCATTTAAATGCTAACTAATGCCCTTCATTCCACCTCCCAACCCCAAGACCACAGCAATTTGCTTCCTCCTCAATCTGAGGGGCAAGTCAAACCCAGCAGAGAGGTGAAAACACCGTTCACTGCTGCATGGGGAGGGTCTGGAGGTATCCAGGAGCTCCCCATAGACAAAACAATCTCCCATGGACAAGGACATCTGAAGGGTGGCCCCTTAACAGCACTGGGAGAATCGGAGTTCTAGCCTCTGGGTTTTTTTGTTTGTTTGTTTGTTTGTTTTGTTTTTTTGAGAGGGAGTCTCTCTCTGTCACCCAGGCTGGAGTGCAGTGGCCTGGTCTCGGCTCACTGCAACCTCCGCCTCCTGGGTTCAAGCGATTCTCCAGCCTCAGCCTCCTGAGTAGCTGGGATTACAGGCGCCCGCCACCATGCCCAGCTAATTTTTGTATTTTTAGTAGAGACAGGGTTTCACCATGTTGGCCAGGCTGGTCTCAAACTCCTGACCTCATGATCCGCCCACCTCAGCCTCCCAAAGTGCTGGGATTACAGGCGTGAGCCACCAGGCCCAGCCATTCTAGCCTCTGTTCTAACACTAGTTCATAGTTTCCTGATATATACATAGAGACTTGAACTTTACCTTGAAAAAACTGTGGACTTTGGCCAGGCTGAAAGATGTATTTATCCACACTCCCAGCCTCCAGAGTCAAAACTTCTAAATAAAACACAGAGCTGGCTGGGTGTGATAGCTCACACCTGTAATCCCAGCACTCTGGGAGGCCGAGGTGGGAGGATTGCCTGAGCTCAGCAGTTCGAGACCAGCCTGGAAAACATGGTGAAATCTGATTTCTACCAAAATACAAAAAATTTAGCGGAGGGTGGTGGCGCGTGCCTATAGTCTCAGCTACTCAGGAGGCTGAGGCAGGAGAATCACTTGAGCCCAGGAGGCAGAGGCTGCAGTGAGCCTAGATCGTGCCACCATACTCCAGCCTGGGCAACAGAGCGAGAATCCGTCTCAAAAAAAAAAAATACAAAAATACAAAAATTAGTCGGGTGTTGTGACACATGCTGGTAATTGCAGCTTCTTGAGAGTCTGAGGCAGGAGAATCGCTGGAACCCAGGAGGTGGAGGATGCAGTGAGCTGAGATCGCACCACTGTACTCCAGCGTGGGCAACAGAGCGAAACCCCGTCTCATAAATAAATAAATAAATAAATAAATAAATAAATAACACAGAGCTGTGTGTATACACAGGCACACAAACATATTTTCCATGGCCTCTACCCTCATGTAGAATAAAGCCCGAATAGTTCAGATTCCCATTCTAACATATACACACACACACACACACACACACACGCCTCTACTTACCTTTCTAGTATTCTCTAACACTATGTGCCCACCATGTTTTAGCCACATGACCACAAATTCATGTGGCTCCCTCCCATTCACATGACTTTGCACAGCAGTGTTAACAGGGCTGGGACTAGTCCCAAAAGGAAGATACAAGGATATGAGTGTTTTCCTCATAGAAGAGAAAATCCAGAAATCTGGGATCAAGTCCCACTGTTCTCTCTTTCAGGCCTGGTGTCAGGTGGTAAATTCACTTAATTTCTAGGCCTCAGTTTCCTTACTGGAAAACAAGGACAGTATCACATACATGACTGGAATCCTTGTTTCCTCACACAGTCAACAAATATTGATTGGTGCCTACTGTGTACCAGGTACTCTGTCTGCTAGATGCTTGAGCTATGTGAAACAGCAACAATAACAAAAAACACTGCTGCCCCTTCATGAAGCTCACATTCCAGTACAGGTACATCTGTAAAATGGTACTTGCTCAAAATATTTATGTGGGAATTAAATATAATAATATATGAAACACAACTCAGAGGCTGGCACAGGGTAAACTATTATTATTATGTTGATGTTTAGGGTCCAAGCCCTTTTGTTCACTTTTTTTTTTTCTTTTGAGACGGAGTCATGCTTTGTAGCCCAGGCTTGAGTGCAGTGGTGCAATCTCGGCTCACTGCAACCTCCACCTCCCGGGTTCAAGCGATTCTCCTGCCTCAGCCTCCCGAGTAGCTAGGACTACAGGTGTGCACCACCATGCCTGGCTAATTTTTTTATTTTTTAATGGAGACAGGGTTTCACCGTGTTGGCCAGGCTGGTCTCGAACCACAGACCTCAGGTGATCTACCCGCCTCAGCCTCCCAAACTGCTGGGATTACAGGCATGACCCACCGCGCCTGGCCCACCATTATTCTTAGTAAGAAGCTGCTCCTTGGCCGGGCGCAGTGGCCCAAGCCTGTAATCCCAGCACTTTGGGAGGCCGAGGCAGGTGGATCACGAGGTCAGGAGATCGAGACCATCCTGGCTAACACGGTGAAACCCTGTCTCTACTAAAAAAGTACAAAAAAATTAGCCGGGCGTGGTGGCAGGCGCCTGTAGTCCTAGCTACTTGGGAGGCTGAGGCAGGAGAATGGCGTGAACCTGGGAAGCAGAGCTGGCAGTGAGCTGAGATCGTGCCACTGCACTCCAGCCTGGGCGACAGAGCGAGAATCTGTTTCAAAAAAAAAAAAGAAGCTGCTCCTTTAATCTGGAATGTCCCTCTCTTCCACCTGGCAATCCTAATCTGCCTGCTAGAAGTGCTCTCCACCTGTTTAGGTACAGCTCAAAACTGACCTCCCATACTTCTTCTGGGAAGGATTCAGGAGCTGGGAAGTCTCTTCGAGTGCTTGTCTGCACCTCCACTAATCCTTTCCCACAGCTCTACATGACATTAACTCCGTTCTATCACAATTAGCAGAGCCTATGTCTTATATATTTACATCCTCCATACCCAATATGGACCCTTGGATATATCTGAGGAGCAGAACTGACTTGAAAAACAAAAAGCAAGAAGGGGTGAGAAAAGGCAAGAAGAAAGACCATATTAGAGAAACAGTCTGGGGGCCAGATTATAGATGGCCTTAGTACCTGGCCAATGAGTTCAGGCCAATGAGTCCCTAGAAGTCATCAATGATTGAGCCTCCAGGTAGAGTGAACCTTCATGGGCAGAAGATGAGCTAGTCTAAGGGTGAGCAAAAATGATTGCCCTGGTGGCCACAGCTGAACATGAAGGATGAGCCCATCCAATGTCAAGGCTGCTGTCTGAGCATTCTTGACCCAGTGAATGAAGATCACCCAATATAGTGCTATAATTCTCTATATTTTATGTGTTGTGCACTACTGGCCTGGTTTCCTCCAAAATCCATCACTGATTTTTAGGACCGGGAATACTGCCCTCTTTCCAAGTGCTAGGAGGACCCAGTGCTTAAAAAATAAAAAATCCCAATCAAAATGTTGCTGGAACTTCAAAGACAGATATAGCTAAACCCAGAGTTGGCTTGGCTCCAAAAGACACACAGGGAGTCCCACCAGCCCACCAGGCTCACAGGAGCTCACACAAGCATGCTATGGTGAGCACAGGGTAGGTACTGTGAGGCTCAGCATCTAAGCAAAAGATGGAATTGATTCAGGTAAACGGAGTCCAGGGTATCTTAGGCAAAGGTCATTCACATTTCCAGATTTTCAACAAAAACAAACAAGGCAATACTTATGCAATTTTAGACCAAGAAAAATGTCTGCTCTGGCAGAATGAACCTTGCTAACCTAAGGAGTGACCAAAGGAGTAATCACTCTTGGCTGGGCACTGTGACATTTTTGTGTTCCAAAGATGCCTGTTTATCTGGCTCAATACTTTCTTTTTTAAAGGTTAAACTTAACCATTCTCCCCATCGCTGTAACCAGCCCTACTATCAGTCTTTGCTGTAACTGTTACAGTGTCATCTTTGCTGCCCCAAGTCTTTCTTTCCTGTAAAGATTTCTTACAAGGGTGCTTTTGGCCTTGGGAACCTCAGGCAGCACTCCAAGGAAATTTGTTTTAAAAGCAGTGAGCCTGCAGTCACTCTGAGGGCAAAGCACTGACATGTCAGCCCCACCTCCCCATCTGGAAATGCAGTGGAGGGTTCATTCCTCAAGGTCAAGAAAACCAACACCACATACTTGATAATGGCCAGAGAGGCCCACACCTCAACCTCCACTTCAGTTCTTAAAATCCTCCTCTTCAGATCACTTTACCTTCCCCAAACAGGAGGACTGCAGGCTCTACTTGGCTGCCAAAATAATCTTCATCCCCAAAAGCAAAGATAAAATAATGAGGGCATATACTATAGAAATGGGTCTTTGGTAGTAACTTCAGGAAAACAGAAGCAACCAGCAAATAGAAGTTTAATATTTCCACAAGGCCAGTCTCTATTTGGTTCCTGAGAGCCATGGACTGGGAAGTCAAGAGATAAGTTGTCTAATCCCAGATCTAACACTAACTCATTGGTAATGACTAACAAGTGATGGCCTTTCTGGGCCTTAATTTCTTCATCTATAAAATGATCGTGGTCCAGCTCTTGATTGCAGCTGTGAAATTCTGAGACAAGACCCAAAGAATCCTTTTAGAAAACTATGAATCCAAGGCTGCAGTAGGGTTGCAGCATCTTCCTTTCTTCTTCCTCAAAAAAAAAAAAAAAAAAAAAAAAAAGAACAGGAGCTATTATGCCCCTACCTCCCTAGCATTTACACCAGGCCCCACTGGGATCCATGCAGGAGGCCAGCTCTCTGTGGACACATAGCCAGAACCAAAGTAACCAGAAGCATCTGCGGTCTGTCTTTGTAGATGGTACTGGCTTGAACCACACAGCCACGTCCTACAGTATTCTAATCACTCAAGGATGAATTTCAGTCTACTTCATCACTCCTACACCAAGTCCTCACTTCCAAAGTCAACTCCCCTGTGAAATGCTGACGGTCTCCTCATACTCTGGGAGAGTGGCGGAAACAGAACCTGCAGTTGCCCCATAAAGCTGGTCAGTCGGTCATAAAGTGAGGTTAACAATTTATGACCCGCTTTAAAAAAAAAAAAAAAAAACATAGAATGGGCCGGCGTGGTGGCTCTGGCGTGTAATCCCAGCACTCTGGCAGGCAGAAGCGGGTGGATCACTTGAGATCAGGAGTTTGAGACCAGCATGGCCAACATGGCGAAACACCGTCTCCACTAAAAATACAAAAATTAGTCAGGCTTGGTGGCGCCCCACCCCGGCCCCCCGTAATCCCAGCTATTTCGGAGGCTGCGGCAGGAGAATCGCTTGAACCCAGGAGGCGGAGGCGCAGTGAGCCGAGATCGCCTCATTGCACTCCAGCCTGGGTGACAGAGCGAGAATCCCTCTGGTAGGGGGTGGGGGGAGGGAATAGAATGGAAAATATCATTGTGCCTCACCCTGTAGAAAGAATAACTATACCATGAAGCTCTTGCTGCAATTTTACATGTGTATGTGTGTGTGTATATATGTATATATAATATTACACACATATTATGCATATATACATTATATACATATAGGTGGGTGGGTGTGGGTCTTGATCGAAAAAAGACCTAGAAACCCATACATAGGCCAGTGGCAGTGGGATGCGACTCTGGGAGTGAATGCCACACACACCTATCCCACCTCTACCCACCCCCCCCACCCCCCGCAGAGGATGCAAAAGCCAACAAAGAGCATATGAACTCAAGCACCTATCCTCCAATCCTACAAAACAGACCTGCCTGGAAAACAGTTGAAACAAACTCCTGACCACCGTCCCCGCCCTCCAACACACACACGGTAGTACTTTTTTTTTTTTTCTATAAAGGACCAAACAGGATGCCATCCGGATAACAGCCTTATATCAAAAAGGATCCTGGAACCCAAAACGCTCAGCACGAGGGAGCAGGAGAGCATACCTACGCTGGGAACACAAGGCTTTAATCCCAGCTATTCCTTCCCGCATAAGGACTAATTGAGCCAGCAGCAACTGGGCTGGAGCAGATCGGGGAACTAGAGACCTCAGAGCCCCATTCTCTTTCTGCTTCTTAAATTTTTTTTTCTTTTATTTTCTAAATTGCACACTTCCATAAAAATTTTCCTAGGAAGCACCAAAGCTTTCAATTGCCCAGAAACACCCCGATCTGGGAGAAAAGGTGGCTTGCGCTGCACGTCAAAGATGGGCTCTATCTCAGCCGGGTTGCAAGTGCACAGGGCTCCCCGCGGGACGGAGACAGGGATTTGGGAGGAAACGCAACGCGCCTCCCAGGCAACACACTCCGAGCTCCGGTTCGGAAACGCTCCAAGGCAGAAGCAAGGGCTTCTAAGGGCTCCGCTTCCCAGCCTTGGGTCCCTACTACTACCTTGCCCCTAGACTCGGTGAGCCCAGGCTGATGGACCGTGCAGTCCAGTTTGAGCCAGCCCAGCAGCCCTCAATCGGGCGGGCAGGGAAGAAGGCCTCCTACTGCCGGGAAGAGGCCAGCGCGCTCCAAGTTCCCCGCAAATTCCGCCCTTCCCGCCTGGCACGGTTCCCTTGCACCGCTGTGCTCCGCTCCCGGGCGCCTGCCCGCCAAGAATGCTTGCCCCGGGGGCGCGTTCGCTGGTCAGGAACGTGTCGGCAGCCCCCGGGAACCCCTGAGGATGCGGAGGTGGGCCCGAGAGCTGCGGCTTCGATGCCGGGGTGGGAGCTAGGCAGGCCGCGCGCCGCCGCAGTCCTGTCGCAGCGCGTGCCCTGGTCCCTCCGGACCGAAAAGGCCGAAGCCGTCCCCAGCGACCGACCCCGCGCAACTGGCTCGGGTCTGCACCTAGATGGCTGTGGGCCCCACAGGGATGGCCCGGCGGGCCCGTTCGGCCGCTACCTCAGGGTCGCCAGTCCCCGCGCGCGGCCGCCTCCCGCCAGGAAGGGTGGCGGGCCCGGAAGGCCAGAGATGCCCCCGTGCTTCCCGCGCCGCTACGCACCTAGCTGCCCGCGGGTCCCACATGGCTGCGGCCGGAGGGTCCGCACCAGGACCGCCGCCGCCTCGGGAAGCGCTTCCCTGTGGGCAGGGCGCGGCGGGCAGTGCGGAAGCCCGAAAGCTACCGGAGCCCGGGGCAGGGGCGGCGCGATGCAGAGGCGGCGCTCGGGGGCCCCCAGCTGCCTGCGGCTCGGCTACCCAGCCGCGATCAGAGGGGGCGGGGGGCGCAGGAACCCCGGCGTCCGGGCGGTGTGCAGCCGCAGACCTATTCCAAGTTTCCACGTAGTTGCGAGAGCCCAAAAACTGTCACGTGCACGTCGCTGCTGAGTGGGAGGAGGTGTTTGTCATCGCGTTCAAAAGGGGCGTTTCGGTGTCTCCCATCATGCAAGCGAGGGCTCCAATGGTATGGCTCTCGGCCGCCTTTGAAAAACGAGTGCTTCGAACCCTTTACCAGGAGGGACTAGGCGCACAACCACCTCCGACACTCCTCGGGCATGCGAGAATTCGGCTTTCCTTAGTGGGGCCCATCAATGTTGTCCGGGAGGTAAAGAAAGTGATCGGCCAACGGCCTCAGCGTGGGTTTTCTCCTTCCCTCGTTCCTCCCTCCAACAAAGGACGTACGGAAAACAAGCCCCCTAGCTCCTACAGAGGAGGAGCTCAGGAGTCGGGCGAATATCAAGTACTTACTGTGTGCTTGCCCCTCCACTCTGGGGAGGCTGGGGGTCCGGGAGTGAAGAGGGCAGCGAGACCGCGGGCTGCTCCACGCTCACCGTCGTGTCCATGGAGAGTAAGTGCGCACAGGCCTGAGCGGGCAACCAAATGAGGATCTTGCCTTCTCCTTCCACCTCCCCAGTGATGATCCACAGAGTAGTGGGTTGGAGAGGACCACCTCTGGCTGCTACCTCCCCAGCGGTTCTCGGCCTAGGGAGCCGGTTTGGTCTTCACAGCTTCTCTGGGCCTGGGAGTACTTTCCTACACACCAGAGAATCCACCCAATCAGAGAGCTAAGCCCGCCGCCCTCCCCTGGGGCAAGGTTCGGCCTACACTGCATCCCGGTGGTTCGCCCATCCTTCTGGGGGACCACCACACCAGGCTGCCTGGTGGCAGGGAGGACACCACCAGAGCTTTAGTGAGGGGGACCACACATTTCAGCGAAACAGAGAGGCTTTGGTAACACGTGGACACACCTAAGGCACACAGTGTACTTCTCTCCACTGGTCATTCTGAGTTGTGAACTAGTCTCAGTCTAGCTAGTGGTCTCCTTGCTTCTAGAATCTCACAGAGATTTCTGTGCATTGATCTTCCCCAAACATCAGGATGAATCACGTACAGTTCAAAAGCCATCAGTGGCACTCCATTGTCTCCTAGAGATCAGGTTAGGTAGCCAGGCATTTGAGATTCTTCTTCACAGTCTTACCCCACATTTCCAATCTTAGCTTCCTCATGCAAACTCTATACTGCAGTGCTTCCCAACCTTAGTTACACAATAGAATCACCTGGGGAGCTTAAAAACAAAAACAAGGCCGGTCGGGTGGCTCACACCTGTAATCCCAGCACTTTGGAAGCCTGAGGCAGGCGGATCACCTGAGGTGGGGAGTTTGAGACCAGCCTGACCAACATGGAGAAACCCCATCTCTACTAAAAATACAAAAAAAAAAAAAACCCAAAAATATGCATATGTTTGGCTTTTACTCCCAAATTGTCTAATTGACATGGGCGTCAGGAATTTTTGTTTTTGTTTTTGTTTTGAGACAGTCTCGCTCTGTTGTTCAGGTATTCTCCTGCCTCAGCCTCCTGAGTAGCTGGGATTACAGGTGCCCACCGCCTTGCCCGGCTGAATTTTTTAGATTTTTAGTAGAGGCGGGGTTTCACCATGTTAGACAGGCTGGTCTCAAACTCCTGACCTCAAGTGATCCACCCACCTAGGCCTCCCCAAGTGCTGGAATTATAGGTGCAAGCCACCACACCCAGCCACATCAGGATTTTTAAAAGACTATAACATGCTGCAAAGTTTGAGAATCACTGCTAGCCACCAAATAGTTGGACTACTTGCTATTTCCCAGACATCATTGGTCCTTTCACTTTTAGGATACTTTCCATATCCTTCCTCCAATACTTTTCCCAACATCCCCCAATTCTATATTTAGGAAAGCACATGCCACCTCTTCTAGCATACCTCTTTCTGTTTGTGATTTTGGGGTTTGTTCAGTTTGGGTTTTGGTTTGGTTTGGTTTTGGTTTGGGGTTTTTTGGTTGGGGGGTATTTTTTGGTTTCGGAGATATTTTTGGTTTTGGGGTTTTTTGTTTTTCTTTTTGTTTTGGGGGGTTATTTTGTTTTGTTGTTGTTGTTGTTATTTTTGCCAACTTCAAGGATTCTACTTCCAGAAAGCCTAGCCAGGTTCTTACATCAAAGAGAGCAAGCCAAGGGATTGGTGAAGAGAGGAGGATTTAAAAAAACCAAAAAGTCCTTTTACACTTTGACCACTCTTTCACTAGTTTTCATAAGCATCTCAAAATCTTGTTGTCATACATCTTCTTTTGATATCTTCACCATAATCCTCAAAAGTCACGTCAGTATGTTATCTTTCTTTTTAAAACTGTTTCTTCTCTGTCTTCTATTTTTATATTTTTATCAGTTATACATTCATAGTTAAAAGAGCAGGCCTCAGCCAGGCGTCGTGGCTCATGCCTGTAATCCCAGCATTTTGGGAGTCCCAGGTAAGCAGATCCCCTGAGTCAGGAGTTCAAGACCAGCCTGACCACCATGGTAAAACCCCATTTCTACTAAAAATACAAAAATTAGCTGGGCATGGTGGCGCATGCCTGTAATCCCAGCTACTCTGGAGACTGAGGCAGGAGAATCGCTTGAACCCGGGAGGTGGAGGTTGCAGTGAGCCGAGATCATGCCACTGCACTCCAGCCTGGGTAACAGAGTGAGACTCCATCTCAATAAAAAATCATAAAAATAAAATAAAAAATAAATAAATAAAAAGAGCAGGCCCCTTTTTCCCTTCCACCTGACTTCTTCCCTAGAAACAACCACTTTTACATCTTTCAGCTGATTATTTTGATGCCTATGCTCATGTCTCTAAATATGCTACTTCTTATTGTTGGGGCTTTTTTCCCCTCAGTTTTATGCATGATCAGGTAAAATTTTTGAGACTGTGCTTGTCTGAAAACCTTTATCCTTAATATAGTTTGGCTGGGTATAAAATTATCAGCTAGAAATCATTTTCTACTGGGCGTGGTGGCTCACACCTGTAATCCCAGCATTTTGGGAAGCTGAGACAGGCAGATCACCTGAGGTCAGGAGTTCAAGACCAGCTTGGCCAACATGGCAAAACCCTGTCTCTACCAAAAATACAAAAATTAGCCAGTCGTGGTGGTGGGCACTTGTAATCTCAGCTACTCGGGAGGCTGAGGCAGGAGAATCACTTGAACCCAGGAGGTGGAGGCTGCAGTGAGCCAAGATCATGCCACTGCACTCCAGCCTCAGTGACAGAGGGAGACTTTGTCTCAACAAAAAAAAAAATAGAAATCATTTTCCTTCAGAATTCTGAAGCTATTACTTCAGTGACTTCTAGCTTCCAGTACTGCTGTTGGGAATTCTGAAAACATTCAATCATCAATCTTATCTATTTATTTAGAGACAGAGTCTCGCTCTGTCACCCAGGCTGGAGTGCAATGGTGCAGTCTCAGTTCACTACCACTTCTGCCTCCTGGGTTCAAGCATCAGTCACCAATCTTTTTATAGGACCTCTTCTTTTTCTAATCTCTGGAAGCATGAATAATCTTCTTTTCCTCCCCAGTGTTTTGAAATTACACAATGATCTGCTTTGATGTGGGCCCATTCATTGATTCCACTGGGTACTGCGTGGGTTATTTCAGTCTCAACACTCAAGATCTTCAGTCTGGGAAAATATCTTGCATTATTTTATTGATTTTTTTTTCCATTTTCTTTCTCTCCCTCTCTCTTTTTAATCCTATTATTCAGGATATTGAACTTCCAGGACTGATCTCTGTGATACAGTTGCTTAATTTTCAAATCACTTCTCTCCTGTTTTCCATCTTTTTGTTTTGTTTTGTTTTTGTTTTTGTTTTTGTTTTTGTTTTGAGGCGGAGTCTCGCTCTTTCGCCCAGGCTGGACTGCAGTGGCACTATCTTGGCTCACTGCAAGCTCCGCCTCCCGGGTTCACGCCATTCTCCTGCCTCAGCCTCCCGAGTAGCTGGGACTACAGGCGCCTGCTACCATGCCCGGCTAATTTTTTTTGTATTTTTAGTAGAGACGGGGTTTCACTGTGTTAGCCAGGATGGTCTCGATCTCCTGACCTCGTGATCCGCCCACCTCGGCCTCCCAAAGTGCTGGGATTACAGGCGTGAGCCACCACGCCCGGCCCTGTTTTCCATCTTTTTTGGCCTTTTTTGCTCTAGTTTCTGGGAGAGTTTCTCAACTTTATCTTCCACTTCTTAATGAGTTTTTTGTTTCTGATATCATACTTTAACTTTTCCAAGAGGTCTTTTTTATTCTATGAGCATTCGTTTGTTGGAGTACCCCATTGTCTTTTCATGATTGCATATCTTTTATTATCTCCTTGCAGATGGTAATCGGGTTTTT
Source organism: Pan troglodytes (assembly GCF_028858775.2). NCBI lineage: Eukaryota > Metazoa > Chordata > Mammalia > Primates > Hominidae > Pan > Pan troglodytes. The sequence continues at coordinate 40,960,293 of NC_086015.1, forward strand.
TTTTCCTTTTGCATAGGCTCTATTCTCCATGATTCTTTTTCTGTTTCTGTGTTATGTTTTGTTCCCCTTGTTATGGATTTTCCTCAGATGCTTAGCTACTCATTACTAACAGTGGGGAACAAGATATCCATCAACAAAGAACTGATTGAATAAACTATAGTACATCCACATTGTGGGAAACTATGGAGCTGTACTAAGAAATGAGAAGTATTTCTATATAAGACTGTGGGCTGAAGGCCAGGAAATATTGCTAAGTGAGAAAAATCTAGACAAGAACAGTGTTTATAGTATGCTACCTTTGAAGTAAGTAGAAGTGGGTATTTTTATGTGTTTGCTTATGATTTCTGAAAGAAACAATGGAAAGAAAACTAAAAACTGAGATATGTGGTTGTAAGAAGGAAAGGGGTAGAGGAGACCAGGAGGGAAGCTAGGCTTCTTTAAATATGCCTTGTTTTATAGTTTCAGCTTCATAACCATATATGCATTTAACATAATTGAGAAGTTGTATTTAAGTTTTAAAAAGCAGTTCCTAAAATTGAAAACAAACTGAGACAAACTAAACTGTATATCAAGTAGATAGCATAACTACACAAAAATTATTTCTAGTGACATTAAGACATAATATTTTGACTACAGGGATGTATACCAAGGAAAAAAGATAACAAACAATAAAAATATTGAATTTAATAGTCATATTTTTACTAAGTAATACTGGTACTCTATTTTTAAAACATTTGTTTAAAAATATTGCTTAGTAATATTTTTATTACTTAATGAGTATAAATTAGAATAAGCAAATAATTAATTATGACAACGTGTCATTCAAAACCAAGATATTCAATATAAGAGAAAAATACAAACATAAAATAAAAGAAGTTGATGGAAAAAATCTGTAATCTGAAAACTGAATTAGAAACACCAGTATGGACTCATGATTTATTTCCTATCTCTATTCATTCTGTCCATCTTTGATATGATGTGGTATTACTGGGATCATTAACAATGTGCACCTCTGGCACCCAGGAAGTGATCTCTAAACAACATTCTTCTCTACAAGAAACCAAGACTCTAAAGCAAATTAAAAAGATTCTAAGTCTGGGGCAGAAATGTACAAGTTGAGCTTGGGACATTTTGTTGTTCAGAAAGCAAAGAAGCTACCAAAGAGTAATGGGGTTGTGTCCAAGGATCCTGCAAGCAACTTAAATGGGCTTCCACTGCTCAAACATGAGAAATTAAGCATTAAAAAGAAAAATCAGGCCTGGCATGGTGGTTTGACTAATCCCATGCCTGTAATGCCAGAACTTTGGGAGGCCAAGGTGGGGCGGGATCACCTGAGCCCAAGAGTTTGAGACCAGCCTGGGAAACATGGAGAAACCCTGTCTTTACAAAAAATACAAAAATTAGCCAGGCATAGTGGCATGAGCCTGCAGTCCCAGCCACTCAGGAGGCTGAGGTGGGAGGATAGCTTGAGCCTGGGAGTTCAAGGCTACAGTAAGCCATAATGGCGCCATTGCACTCCAGCCTGGGCAACAGAAAGAGACCCTGTCTCCAAAAAAGAGAAGAAAAAGAAAAATCATTTTTCTAATTATATCATTCTTTCTGCATTTATTAGCTGGAATTCTTTTATAAAGAACTGTCCATCTACAATCATTTGGTTGCCCTGAAAAATAGTTCATATAGGAAAAGTGGGATAAATGCTTTTCTCCCTTTATTTACCAGTTTCAGAATGAGTTGGTACCCTGGGATTCAGCAAATTTTTTAAATGACTCATGGATTTTAAAAAATACAGTCGGTGTACTTTAATCATTACAATATTTTTTTTCTGAATGCTCTGATTTCCCATATTCAAAAAGTGGGAGCCCATGTAGTCAGTGATTATCGATGGAGCAAAAAAACACTAGGAGAAAGGATAGATCTGGCCAAGGTTTTTTTAAATCTCATTTACCAATCCCAACATCATTAAAAGTGGGACAGCCAGATTTTATGTGCCTCCTGATGTGATGCAAAAGGAAGTACACAGCAACACGAGTGAAGAACTTTTACCCAAAAATATTGAATCTGAATTTAAGCAAGCCTCTAAACTAGAAGTTCTTAACCAGAAATCCATACAGAGAATTTGGGAAGTCTGTGAATTTGAATAAGAACATAATTATCATCTTTATCTGCACTATTCTTTAACTGAAATTTAGCATTGCGTTCGATTATGTATGTAGGCAAAAACAAAGAAAAAACTAAAACTACAGTAAAAGCTGTATCCAAAGCCTTGTCAACAATAGAAATCATGGATTCTTTCATATTCCATTACAGTGTTGTGGATACCCCAGAATATTGTTTTTGCTTATCTACTTTATAATTATGATTAGACCTACTGTTAGATCTTGTTGTTTAATGTATTAATAAAGAAGATATACTATATTACAAATGAGTTATTTTTAATATGTTGAGAATTATAGTTCAATATAAATAGTTTTCTCTGTAATCCTATACATTTCATTTTATGCATTTAAAAATATTATCCTGGCCGGGCGCAGTGGCTCATGCTCATAATCCCAGCACTTTGGGAGGCCGAGGCGGGCGGATCACCAGAGGTCAGGAGTTTGAGACCAACCTGGCCAACATGGTGAAACCCCATTTCTACTAAAAATACAAAAAATAAGTCAGGCACGGTGGCATGAGCCTGTAATCCCAGCTACACGGGAGGCTGAGGCAGGAGAATCTCTTGAACCTGGGAGGCGGAGGTTGCAATCAGCCAAGATCGCGCCATTGCACTCCAGCTTGGGCAACAAGAGCGAAACGCCATCTCAAAAATAAATAAATAAATAAATAAATAATAAAAATAAAAATATTATCCTGAGCAGGGGTCTATGGATGTCATCAGATTGCTAAGAGGTGCATAACAAATGAAAGGTTAAGAATCCCTACTCTCGATCTACCAGTTCTAATTTTTGTATTTTTAGTAGAGATGGGGTTTCACCATGTTGGCCAGGCTGATCTCGAACTTCTGGCCTCAAGTCATCTGTCTGCCTCTGCCTCCCAAAATGCTGGAATTACACTCATGAGCCATTGTGCCCGGCCCATTTCCCACTTTTCTAATAGCTTTCCAGCTTCCAGGCTTTTGTTGCTGTTGCCTTCTCTCCTGTTCTTCCTCTCCGTATGCCTTTTAACAATTTAGTGGGGTTTCAGGAGGAAGAAAAAACAAATACTTGTTTTCAATTCACCATAGTCCTACTATATTTTTTTAAATGGTTGAAAGTCCTGTCTTTTGGAGAATGTGCTCGATAATGCTTCTTCTCCCCATTCCACAACCCCCACTCCCATGCCTCCCTAGGCTTTTGCTCTGTGGCACCTGATATCACTCCCTTAAGGCCTTAGATTGCAGAGACAGATCAAGGCGTGATTTGTCTGGGCAACTGCCTATGCTACTCACCTCCAACAAGCCCCAAAACATTCCTGGAAAGCTAACAAGATGAAGAGTTTTATCTACCAAAACTCTGGAGAGAGTTTTATATGGGATTGGAAAGAGCTTTTGGAAATACCAGTTGGTTTGGGGGCTGGAGGCAGGACTGATGGAGAACCAATCCAAAGGACAAGTTCACTAACAATAGCAGGTGACTCAACTGCTTTCCAACAGGAGTAGGTCCTATTAGATGCAGGGTTCTGCTTGTGCTAAGCAGTGTAAAGAGTCAGGTCCGAAATAAAATTTCCTGGACCACAGAGGAAAGGCTGATATTCCAGTAAAGTCTTTTGTCCACTGCCTTTGCCCAGACACTGCTCAGTCTCTCCTCTGTAGACAGACTGAACACAAATTTTAAAGTATTAATTTCAAAGGATAAGAAAATCACCCAACTAGGGTGTCCACAGGTCTCTATCTTCTGAGTCTGTGGCTTATCCCTTACTATAATATCTTGAGGGCATGGCCTTGCCCCACCTATCTTTCTGCTTCTCACATGTGGTGGTTGGTTGAAAGAAAGGTAAGCTCTTCTCATTTGAAAGTATCCAAGGACCCATTTTAATAACACTGAATAACTGAAAGTTGTCAGATAATCTTCGGGATGTAGGCAGGCCAGAATCATCACTGTCAAAAACATCAGCAGGCTGGGCATGGTGGCTCACACCTGTAATCCCAGCACTTTGGGAGGCTGAGGTGGGCAGATTACCTGAGGTCGGGAGTTCAAGACCACCCTGACCAACATGGAGAAATCCCGTCTGTACTAAAAATGCAAAATTAACCAGGCGTGGTGGCACATGCCTGTAATCCCAGCTACTCAGGAGGCTGAGGCAGGAGAATCACTTGAACCCAGGAGGCAGAGGTTGCAGTGAGCCAAGATCCCACCATTGCACTCCAGCCTGAGCAACAAGAGCAAAACTCCATCTCAAAAAATAAAAAATTTAAAAAATTTTTTAAAAATTAGCCGGGTGTGATGGCAGGTGCCTGTAATCCCAGCTACTTGGGAGGCTGAGGCAGGAGAATCACTTGAACTCAGGAGGAGGAGGTTGCAGTGGGCCGAGGCCATGCCAGCCTGGGTAACAGAGCACGACTCTGTCAAAAAAAAAAAAAAAAATCAACAGAAACAAATGACTATTGAGTTATGCCATGGTAGCCACTATACCAAGTGAAGACCATAGACCAAACTCTGTGTACCCAGATAGCTAACCAAGTAAAAAAGACAAATACTTAGATGACCAGGAGCATGCAGTACAGAAATAAATATCAGTTGATTTTTTTAAAAGAGAAAAACTTAAATAATGCAAATACAGGAGGAAGGACGATTTATCTTCATTCAACATTTCTGTAACACTATTCTTTAAATTCCTTATGATAATGTAAGTTGTTCTTAAAATAGTCTTCTAAGAAGGGTATTAATATCTGCATTTTACAGAAAGGAAAACTAAAGAAATTAAAAGTTAAGCAATCTGCTATATAACCACTTGGTCAAAAGGCTAAGACTAGAAAACAGAGACAAGTTCAGAATAGGCTTGGCTGTGTGTCTCTTGGACCCTGAGCTTAGTCCTGGATTCTGATGCTCAAGGATAATGTCACTGGAGACCACTGGGAGCATTATCTATTACATATGCTTACAGGCAGACAGGTTTATACAGCAACAACAACAACAACAACAAAAAACACTGCAGCAGAAGTTGTTTTCCATTTCAACTTCAGTGGAACTGATTCTTACCTTGTCTAAGGGTAAGAATCCGAGAATGCCAATGAGGTGTGTCATATATGACACTAATCTATCCTGATAACATAGGAGGGGCAGCATGGACTATTTACAGTCCAACCTTGAGATACACACATATATATATGCCCTCACACAGATACCTTTGCCCACACAGGGAATTGCACATTCTCAAAAATGTATACATACACAAAGAGTAAACCAATAAATATGCTCACTCAAGTCCATGCAGCTGCAACACACACACACACACACACACAAACACGCACACACACTACTCTGTCTTTATTTCCCCATTTTGAATGAGCACAGCTATTCATCTATGAACCCATCAATGCTCTATCTGACCCTTGCCCTTAGCAGAAGCTACTTCTCTCAGTCTCTGAGTCAGCCCTGAGAGGGTAGATATATAATCAATAGCCTTCACATTCACAGTCCTGACTACCTACTACACCCACATGGATGGGCTAATTCTGGTATCTCCCATACCCTTAGAACAGTGGTTCTCAACCAAGGGTGATTTTTCCCCTAGGGAATATTTAGCAAAGTCTATAAACATTTTTGATTGTCATAATTCTGCAGGAAGGGTAAAGGGTTTTTCTGGCATCTGTTAGGTGGTGGCCAGGGATGCTGCTAAACAGTCTAGAACGGACAGGTCTGTACCCCACAACAATGAGTTATTCAGCCCAAAATGTCAGTAATGCCAAGGTTGGGAAACCTTGTCTTAGGGGAAGCAATGGGCAACTGTCCTGCCCTTAGCCACCAGCTAATAAACCACCTAGACTGCTTCCTCTGAGATAACTGGCCATGGATACCAGGGACACAGCTACTTGGACCTGAGTGGGCAGGCACCTATCCCTAGGGCAGACAATATGCAGATTATCCATTTTCCCCTGAGGAAAACTGGTGAGAAAGCTATGCCAACAGGGACCACAGCAATTTTCTGGACAAGACCATCTCTCAGCAGTTTGAACTGGAAGTTAGGGGCGACTGATAGTGGGAGCAAAAGATGAAAAACAATGAAAGAGCAGCTACAGGGGCCACAGGGCCAGATTCAGCTGAAGCCATCAGGTCGAGAAAGAGATACACAGAGTGAAGGCAGTTGCTTGGGAAAGCAGCAGGAGTGACTGAAGCTGAAGAGGAGGGACGGGGCGCCGTGCTATTAGATGATCAGTAAATCTATTAGTACAAGTCAATGAGCCAGCCTGGGCAACATGGTGAAATCCTGTCTCTAACAAAAAGACAAAAAATTAGCCGGGTGTGGTTGCATGCACCTGTGCTCCCAGCTACTCAGGAGGCTGAGGGGGGAGGATCGCTTGAGGTGGAGATTGTAGTGAACTGAGATCATGCCACGGCACTCCAGCCTGGGTGACAGAGTAAGAACCCGTTTAAAAAAAAGAAAGAAAGAGTCAAGGAGAACCAAGCTGTCCTGGGGGATCATCCACCTTGTTCCCAAGCTGTAGGAGGCCTGGCTGCAAGGTGGTTTCTGCAAACTTGTGAGTCCTACTTCCCTTGTCGGTGCCTGGGACTTGATGATAGACTCTCTTGTGGGCTGAACTGTGTCCCCCAATAAGGATATGTTGAAGTCTTCACTCCCACTACTTCAGAATATGGCCTTATTTGCAAGTAGGGTTGTTGCAGGTATAATTAGTTAAAATGAGGTCATTCTGGAATAGGGGGAGCCCCTAATGTAATATGACTTGTATCCTTTTAAGAAAATGGCCATGTGCAGACACAGAGAAACAGAGAATGCCACATGAAGATGGAAGCAGAGATTAGAGTGATGTATCTGCAAGCCAACCATTGCCAGCTGTCGCCAGAAGCCAGGAGAGAGGTGTGGAATAGATTCTCCCTCAGAGCCCTCAGAAAGAACGAATCCTGCCAACACCTTAATTTTGGACGTCTAGCCTCCAGAACTGTGAGAGAATAAGTATCTGTTGTTTGAAGCCACCCATTTGTGGTACTCTGTTACAGTAGGCCTAGCACACTAACGCAGACCCCATTACCCATAGTAACCCAAGTGCATCCCTGTTCCTGACAATATTTCAGCCCTTGCCCTCGAATTTATAAGGCTCTAGGACTCTGGCTCTCTTCTGACCATGCCCCTCCATAGGGGATGAGGAGTCTACCAGCCCAAGGGGATGTGCCCATCTAGAGTCCACACCTAGCTTCTAGAACACATTTGGGGTACCTAGACCCCAAAATTTCCTGCCAAAACAGCTCTGAGACTTATTTAAGAGTCTGGTCAGGCCTGGTTCTTGTGTCTATCTTTCTGAGAGTGGGCCACGTAGCAGTGCACATACCCCCAGGTTCAACGGTTGACCAAGGGCCAGCTATTTGCCAGCAACTAGGGAAGCTGTGGACAGAACTTGGATTTATGGCCTCGGGTGTCCACACACATGTGTACCTTATTCTATGGGACAGAGGTAAGGATATGAAGAGAAAGGGAGCAGGCTATGGGCTCTGCATCTCCATTTGAACTCTTGCCCCAGCTCCCAGGACAGTCAGGGGTGGACCTATCACTCTTACCCCCACAGGTCAGGATTAATGTCCAAGGAATAGGTCCTGGGCATCTTCATGCATCACTCTGTTCCTCCTGTAGGCCCCAGCCACAGGGACTACTGCCTCTTTCTCTTTTTGTGCTCTGACCCATCCCCCTCTGGGTGGCGCTCTACACAACCAACCTCAGCAGCTGGGTCAACTCCTGTTCCCCCTTCCTTCTTCCCCTTCATTATCACCTCCACAAAGGGGATCTGCACCAGATTTCTTAAGAATCCTGACTTATGGGGGGAGGGAGGAGGGAAAGCATTAGGAGATATACTTAATGTAAATGACGAGTTAATGGGTGCAGCACACCAACATGGCACTTGTATACATATGTAACAAACCTGCACATTGTGCACATGCACCCTACAACTTAAAGTATAATAAGAAAAAAAAAAGAATCCTGGCTTACTCCTGTAACTGGGGCCCCCAGATGTCTCAAAACAGAGGTCACATTCAGCTGTCTACAGAGGTCAGGCAAATATCACAACTAAATGTGTCTGGCCAGGTAGGTGTAAGTGCCCAGGAGAGGTAAGGTCTACAGCAAACTGGGACAGCCAGACTCCTTCTAAAGTGGCTCCAGCTAATTGTTGCCATGGAGATGGTGGGCTTGATGTCAAAAAACTTTTGATTTTCTGATAGAAACTGGAAAACTTGATTTAATTATGTGAAAGATCCTGTTCAACTAATTCAAAATTTCGACACAGTGTCTACCAAATAAAACTCAGCCACAGACAAGCCAGAGAGTTTGGCAAGTTTATTACCACAAATAAAACCAACTACCTCTATCAGATCTAGTTGGCAAGATGAGGAAGCCTGAAGCTATCCTACACCTGGTTTGCCCTGAACTTACTGAACTCCAGTTTGAAGAACTAGTGGTATTTTCATGAACTGTTATTTTTGTGGCCTGATATGACATTCCCACCTCCTTCTATCTGGCAAACTCCAAAACTTGTGATGAGTCCTTCATGACTCATCTTTATCATCACCTCCCATGTGTAAACCTGGACTTTCCCAGATAGACAGCCCAGCCTCCCCATTTTCACCACTCCCTGCTCAATACTCCTTATTCATGCCTCTATTACAGCCCTTATCACATCATTTTATAACTGTCTGTCATCTGTCACTAGAGGGTGAGCACCTCAAAGTCTAGGATTTTATCTTGTTCATTCTGTGTTCCCAGCTCCCTGGCACTTTGCTGACACAATGCTTGTGGAATGAATGAATAAACAGCACAGATCAGTAATTAAACCAATGTCAGGAAGCTACTAGATATAATTACACATTAGTATTCATGACAATAAGTTTGTCATCATAAGAGCTTAGGAGTGGAGGAAAACAATTTTCAGCAGGATGGCTAAGGAATTTGCATTTGAACTGGGAAACTAATTCTCATAGGGAAGGGGAGGAAAAAGGAAGAACAGTCTGGAAATGAAACTAAAGGCCCAAAGGTCAGAAAGCCTGCGGTGGTCTCTGACGGCGAGAACGGTAGGGGTGGCAAGTAAGACAACAAATGAAATAAAATAATTATAATAAAGTATTCTTAAAGGGGAACTGTGAGGAGACAGTTGTGTAGGGACAACTGAGGTGGTGGGATAAGCATAAGAAAGTGCTTCGAGGACTCTGCTGACAGCCATCTTGAACCATTGCCACACTTGTAAAGGTGTTTGTTTCCTATGGTGATATCACTGTTGCTTCTTTTCCCTAGCTTCAGTCCTGCAGAGACTTTACACTAGGAGCTGCTCCTTCCATTTAGGTATGCCGCCACCGTGCGGTGGGAGTGTGCAGCTACACGACTTACTGGCAGGCTCACATTTTACCTTAACATAAGTGGATGGAAATTGTACTCAAGCTCAGCACGTTTACAGATCCAACTTTAATGACATCTAAATATCATACAGAGATTTATCTTTACATTAGCTGGGGTCAAGCAAAGAAGACCATACGCAACTCAGTTCACAATCAACCAGGCCCTCCCTCCTTCATGTGTATTCCTTCTGTGTTTTCCTCCTCTTTAGGGACAGAGGTTTATTCAACTTTGCTTCCTCCATAGGGCCTTACATACTGCAGGTGCTTTAAAAAAAATATCTGCTTAGTGGACTTATAGAAAGATGATATAGCACGTTTTTTTTTAAAGTTCCAAAAACGTTTTATCACTTTTTCAGAAAAGTGAGAGTAGAAAATTTTCACCCATAATTCCACCGCCCTAAAACAGTGACTATTAATGATTAGCAAACAATTCAAAATAACTATCCTGGCCAGGTGCGATGGCTCACGCCTGTAATCCCAACACTTTGGGAGACCAAGGCGGGCGGATCACTTGAGGTCAGGAGTTCGAGACCAGCCTAGCCAACATGGCCAAACCTCGTCTCTACTAAAAATATAAAAATAGCCAGGAGTGGTGGTGCATGCCTATAATCCCAGCTACTCAGAAGGCTGTGATCCCAGCTACTCAGAAGGCAGGAGAATCACTTGAACCCAGGCGGCGGAGGTTGCAGTGAGCCAAGATTGCACTACTGCACTCCAGCCTGGGCGACAGAGCGAGACTCTGTTTTTTTGGTTTTTTTTTTTTTTTTGAAAAAACAAAACAAAAGATCTGGCTTTGTTTTTACTCTCCATGGACCATTAGCCATAAGGAATTGTTGGACACTATCTGATATGGAAAGAGATGTATTTCAGGTTAAGCGAAGGAAATTTAAAGCAGGTTAAAATGCTTTTGGTTTTAAGTAAAGGAGAACTTGACTCAAATTAGCTTAAATGGAGATGTACTGGCTCATGTAATGAAAAGTGTGGGATTCAGACACAGTGTTTCCAGAGCTTCACTCAGGAAGATTCGGCCTTCATAGTGGCAATACGCCAGCTAGAAAAGAGGTATGTGCCGAGTAAAGCCCTTCTCTTTATGGCATTTGGCTCCCTCCCCATCTCCTTGCCAATTAAACCCATTCAACTACCTTAATGTGTGCAGAGCCAGCTCATTCAGCCTCCCTGTCTCTTCATTGTTAGATATGATTAGTCAACCAAGGGACTCCACACATTTGAGGAAAAACTATTCATGAAAGATAAAGATAAATAAACATAAAAAATATGTCCCCAGAAGTAATAGAGATGGTCTTGGAAACAGAAAAAAAATTACAAAAATTAGCCAGGCTTGGTGGCGGGCACCTGCAATCCCAGCTACTCTGGAGGCTGAGGCAGGAGAATCGCTTGAAACCGGAAGGAGGAGGTTGCACTAGTCGAGATCATGCCACTGCACTCCAGCCTGGGCGAAAGAGTGAAACTCTGTCTCAAAAAAAAGAAAAAAGAAAAAGAAAAAAAAACCCCATACTTTCAAACACAGAACCACTGGTCCACAGAACCACTGGTCACGGTGGCTTACATCTATAATCCAAGCACTTTGGGAGGCCTAAGCAGGTGAAACACTTGAGGTCAGGAGTTCAACACTAGCCTGGGCAACATGACGAAACCCTGTCTCTACAAAAAATACAAAAATTCACTGGGCATGGTGGCGTGTGCCTGTAGTTCCAGCTACTCAGAAGCCTGAGGTGAGAGGAGAGCTTGAGCCCAGGAAGTCGAGGCTGCAGTGGGCTAAGATTGTGCCACTGCACTCCAGCCTGGGCAACAGAGCAAGACCCTGTCTCAAAACAAAAACGAACAAACAAAAACAACAACAACAAAATGCAGTACCATTTACAACCACTCCAAGGAAAATAAGGTACTTGGATATTCATTTGATATGGTTTGAATGTTTGTGTCCCTCCAAAATTCATATTGAAAATCTCCAATGCAATAGTAGTAAGAGGCAGGGCCTTTAAGAGGTGATTGGGTCATGACCAATCCCATCCATGAGGGATTAGCCTTATAGAAGGGTTTGAGGGAGTCTGTTTGTCCTCTTTGCCCTTCTACATTTCCACCATGTGAGGATGTAGCAAAGAGGTGTCATTGATGAAGCAGAGAGCAAGCTATCACCAGACACCAAACCTGCTGGTGCCTTGATCTTGGACTTCCCAACCTCCAGAACTGTGAGAAATCAATTTCTATTTATTTTTATGTATGTATGTATGTATGTATGTATGTATGTATGTATGTATGTATTGAGACGTAGTCTTGCTCTGTCATCCAGGCTGGAGTTCAGCGGTACAATCTCGGCTGACAGCAACCTCTGCCTCCCAGGCTTAGGTGATTCTCCGGCCTCAGCCTCCCGAGTAGCTGGAATTACAGGCATGCACCACCATACCCAGCTAATTTTGTATTTTTAGTAGGGACAGGGTTTTGTCATGTTGGCCAGGCTGGTCTCAAACTCCTGACCTCAGGTGATCCACCCGCCTCAGCCTCCCAAAGTGTTGGGATTACAGGCATGAGCCACCGTGCCCAGCCTTAAATTTCTATTATTTACAAATTACCCAGTCTACGGTATTTTGTTACAGCAGCCTTAATAGACCAAGATAAAATTTTATTTTATTTCTTATTTTTATTTTTTGGAGACAGAGTCTTGTTCTATCCCCCAGGCTGAAGTGCAGTGGCACGATCTCGGCTCGCTGCAACCTCTGCCTCCCGGGTTCAAGCGATTCTCATGCCTCATCCTCCTGGGTAGCTGGGACTACAAGCATACACCACCACACCCAGCTAATCTTTATACATATATATATATATATATATATATATATATATTTTTTTTTTTTTTTTAGACTGAGTTTCACTCTTGTTGCCCAGGCTGGAGTGCAATGGCGTGATCTTGGCTCACTGCAACCTTTGCCTCCTGGGTTCAAGCCATTCTCCTACCTCAGCCTCCCAGGGAGCTGGAATTGCAGGCATGTGCCACCACGCCCTGCTAATTTTGTATTTTTAGTAGAGATGGGGTTTCTTCATGTGGGTCAGGCTGGTCTTGAACTCCCGACCTCAGGTGATCCGCCTGCCTCAGCCTCCCAAAATGCTGGGATTACAGGCGTGAGCCACTGTGCCTGGCCCTAATTTTTGTATTTTTAGTACAGACAGGATTTTGCCATGTTGTCCAGGCTGGTCATGAACTCCTGACCTCAGGTGATCCACCTGCCTTGGCCTCCCAAAGTGCTGGGATTACAGGCGTGAGCCACTCCTCCTGACCTAAGATAATATTTTTTAAAATAATTTATTGGCTGGGCACAGTGGCTCACGCCTGTAATCCCAGCACTTTAGGAGGCCGAGGTGGTCGGATCATGAGGTCAGGAGATCGAGACCAGCCTGGCCAACATGGTGAAACCCCATCTCTACTAAAAATTCAAACAAAATTAGCTGGGTGTGGTGGTATGTGCCTGTAATCCCAGCTACTCAGGAGGCTGAGGCAGGAGAATCGCTTGAATCAGGGAGTTGGAGGTTGCAGTGAGCCGAGATCACGCCACAGCACTCCAGCTTGGCGACAGAGCAAGACTCCATCTCAATAAATAAATAAGTAAGTAAATAAATAAATAAATAAATAAAATAATTTACCAAGGTGAAATTCACATAACTTAAAATTAACCATTTTATTTATTTATTTATTTATTGTTTTGAGACAGAGGTCTTACTCTGTCGCCCAGGCTAGAGTGCGGTGGCACAGTCCTGGTTCACTGTAGCCTCTGCCTCCTGGGTTCAAGTGATTCTCATGCCTCAGCCTCTAGAGTAGCTGGGATCACAGGTGCACATCACCATGCCTGGCTGGTTTTTGTAATTTTAGTAGAGATGGGGTTTCACCATGTTGACTGGGCTGGTCTCGAACTTCTGACCTCAGGTGATCCACCCACCTCAGCCTCCCAAATTGCTGGGATTACAGGTGTGAGCCACCGTGCTGGCCTAACCATTTTATTTTATTTTATTTTTATTATTTTTTAAGATGGAGTCTTGCTCTGTTGCCCAGGCTGGAGTGCATTGGCTTGATGTCAGCTCACTGCAACCTCCACCTCCTGGGTTCAAGCGATTCTCCTGCCTCAGCCTCCTAAGTAACTGAGACTACAGGGAGTCCAATATTTGTATTTTTAGTAGAGACAGGGTTTCACTGTGTTGGCGGGGCTGGTCTTGAACTCCTGACCTCAGGTAATCCACCCCTTCGGCCTCCCAAATTGCTGGGATTATAGGCATGAGCCACCACACGTGGCCCAGCCGAACCATTTTATTTTATTTATTTATTTATTTATTTATTTATTTATTTATTTATTTATTTATTTTTGAGACAAAGTCTTGCTCTGTTACCCAGGCTGGAGTGCAGTGGCATGATGTCAGCTCACTGCAACCTCTGCCTCTTGGGTTCAAGCAATTCCCCTGCCTCAGCCTCCCAAGTAGCTGGGATTATAGTCATGCGCCACCACACCCAGCTAAGTTTTTGTATTTTTAGTAGAGATGGGGTTTTGCCATATTGGCTAGGCCGGTCTGGAACTCCTGACCTCAAGTGATCTGCCCACCTTGGCCTCCCAAAGTGCTGGGATTACAGGCATGAGCCACCGCACCCGGCCCTAACCATTTTAAAATAAACAATTCAGTGGTATTCAATACATTCACCGTGTTAGGCAACCACTACCTCTACCTAGCTCTAAAGCATTTCCATCACTCTACGATAAACCCCTTAAGCTGTTCCTTCCATTCCCTCTCCCCTCCGCCATTGACAACCATAAATCTGCATTCTGTCTCTATGATTTTTTTTTTTTTTTTTTTTTTTTTGAGACAGGATCTCACTCTGTCACCCAGGCTGAAGTGCAGTGGCGCGATCTCGGCTCACTGCAACCTGTCTCCCAGGTTCAACCAATTCTCCTGCCTCAGCCTCCCAAGTAGCTGGGACTACAGGTGCCTGCCATCATGCCTGGCTAATTTTTGTATTTTTAGTAGACATGGGGTTTCACCATTTTGGCCAGGCTGGTCTCGAACTCCTGATCCCAGGCGATCAGCCCGCCGTGGCCTCCCAAAGTGCTGGGATTACAGGCATGAGCCACCAAGCCCGGCCCTGACTCTATGAATTTATCTATTCTAGATATTTCAAGTATACAGAGTCATATAATATGTGACCTTTTTTGTCTGGATTCTTTCACAATGTAGCATAATGCTCTGGAGTTTCAGCCATGTTGCAGCATGCATCAGTACTTCATTTCTTTTTATAGCTGAATAATATTCCATGGTATTTATATATCAAAATTTGTTTATCTATTAACCTGTGGAGGGACATTTAGGCTGTTTCCACCTTTTGGCTATTGTGAATGGTGCTACTATAAACACATGTGTACACATGCCTGTTTAAGTATATGTTTTCAGTTCTTTGGAGTATATACCTAGGAGTGGAATTGTAGAATCACGTGGTAATTTAACTTTTTGGAAAAATATCAAGCTGTACCCAAAGCAGTTGCACCATTTTGCATTTCCACCAGCAAAATGTGAGGGTTCCAGTTTCTCCATATCCTTGCCAATACTTATTTTTCTTTTTAAAAAATAGCTATCCTAGTACATGGGAAGTGACATTCATTGTGGTTTTAATTTGCATTTCCCTAATGAGTAGTGATGTTGAGCATCTTTTCATGTGTTTATTAGTCATTTGGATATCTTTGGAGAAATGGCTATTCAAGCCCTTTGTCCATTTTTAACTGGGTTGTTCAGTTTTGTTGTTGAGTTGTAGGAGTTCATTATGTATTCTGGATATTAATCACTTACCTGATACATGATTTGCAAATATTTTCTCCCATTCTGTGGGATGCCTTTTCATTCTCCTCATAGTGTCCTTTGATACACAAAAGTTTTTCATTTTGATGAAGTCCAATTCACCTGTTTTTTTCTTGACCAAAAAGTAGAAACAACTGAAATGTCCACCAGCTCATGAACAGATAAACAAAATGTGTATATAATGGGATATATTCAGCCATAAAACGAATGAAGTACAAACACATACAACATGGATGAACCTTGGAAACTTTATGCTAAGTGAATACAGTCAGATACAAAAAGGGAACTATTGTATAATTCTATGCATGTGAGGTACACAGAATAGTCATTTTCATAAGGACAGGAAATGGAATAGTGGTTAGCAGGGGCTGAACAGAGGAGAAGATTGGCAGTTATTATTTAATGGACATAGAGTGGTTTTTTTTTATTATTAAGTTATGGAACTAGATAGTGATAATCATGAATGTACTTAATACCACTGAATTGTACACTTTAAAATTGTTAAAATGGGGCTGGGAACAGTGGCTCATGCCTGTAATCTAATCCTAGCACTTTGGGAGGACAAGGAGGGAGGATGGCATGAGCCTTGGAGTTCGAAGTTACAGTGAACTCTGATTGTAATCACCCAATGGGTTCACCTTGCCCGCTGCCTAGACAGAGCCGATTTATCAAGACAGGATAACTGCAATGGAGAAAGAGTAATTCACACAGAGCTGGCTGTGCGAGAAACCGGAGTTTTATTATTACTCAAATCAGTCTCCCCAAGCATTCAGGGATCAGGGTTTTTAAAGATAATTTGGCAGGTAGGAGTTTGGGAAGTGGGGAGTGCTGATTGGTCAGGTTAGAGATGGAATCATAGGGGGTTGAAGTGAGTTTTTCTTGCTGTCTTCTGTTCTTGGGTGTGATGGCAGAACTGGTTGAGCCAGATTCCTGGTCTGAGTGGTGTCAGCTGATCCATTGAGTGTAGGGTCTGCAAATATCTCAAGCACTGATCTTAGGTTTTACAATAGTGATGTTATCCCCAGAAGAAATTAGGGGAAGTTCAGACTCTAGGCGCCAGAGGTGGCATGATCCCTAAACTGTAATTTCTAATCTTGTAGCTAATTTGTTAGTTCGCAAAGGCAGACTGGTCCCCAGGCAAGAAGGGGGTCTTTTCAGGAAAGGGCTGTTATTAATTTTGTTTCAGGGTCAAACCATGAACTGAATTCCTTCCCAAGGTTAGTTTGGCCTACTCGCAGGAATGAACAAAGACAGCTTAAATAAGGTTAGAAGCAAGGTGGAGTTATTTAGGTCTGATTTCTTTCATTGTCATAATTTCCTCAGTTACAATTTTGCAAAGGCGGTTTCATGATCATGCAACTGCACTCCAGCCTGGGCAACAGAGCAAGACCTTGCCTCTAAAAAAAGTAAATAAAATGGTTAAAATGGAAATTTTTATATTATGTGTATTTTACCACGATAAAAAAAAATGAAAGAAAACTGGTCTAGCTTTATTAATATGAGACAAAACAATTTAGGACAAAAAAATTAGAGAGGACCACTTAATTATGATAAAAGCTTCAAGTCATCAGGAATAATTAACATTGGTACAAAATATGTATGTACCAAATATTATTGCCTTGACATGTATAAAGCAAAAGCTGTCAGAATCATGAAGAGAAACTCACAATGCTTGCGGGAGATTTGAACAAAATTATCTCAGTAACTGACAGAACAAGCAGTCAAAAATTTTCTTTCGGCCGGGCGCGGTGGCTCACGCCTGTAATCCCAGCACTTTGGGAGGCCGAGGCGGGCAGATCACGAAGTCAGGAGTTTGAGACCAGCCTGGCCAACACAGTGAAACCCTGTCTCCACTAAAAAATACAAAAAATTAGCTGGTCATGGTGGCGGGCACCTGTAATCCCAGCTACTCGGGAGGCTGAGGCAAGAGAATTGCTTGAACCCGGGAGGCAAAGGTTGCAAGGAGCCTAGATCACGCCATTACGCTACAGCCCGGGCGACAGTGCGAGACTCTGTCTCAAAAAAAAAAAAAAAATTTCTTTCACATCAGGATGAGAAAACTCATACAAAGATCTTCCTAGCAGCATTATTCATGACAGCCTCAAACTGGAACCAACCTATTAATAAATATCTATCACTAGTAGAAGAGATATACACATTGTATTAGACTAATCCAATGTAATACTGAACAGCAATGGAAATGAATGAACTGTAGGTACATCCAACAACATGGATGAATTTCAAAACATAATGCTAAGCAAATAAAGCCAGACTCAAAATAATATATGCTGTATTATTCCATTTACGTGAAGCTCAAAAATAAGCAAACTAAATTATATGTGTAGAGAAGCATATTTATTTGATAACATTATTTTTATAAAGCAAGAAAGTTATTTCCATAAAATTCAGAATTGTGGATTTTTTTTTTTTTTTTTTTGAGACAGAGTCTCATTCTGTCGCCAGGCTGGAGTGCAGTGGCATGATCTCAGCTCACTGCAATCTCCGCCTCCAGGTTCGAGTGATTACCCTGCCTCAGCCTCCCTAGTAGCTGGGATTACAGGTGTGCACCACCACGCCCAGCTAATTTTTTGTATTTTAGTAGAGACAGGGTTTCACCATGTTGGCCAGGATGGTCTCGATCTCCTGACCTCATGATCCGCCCACCTCGGCCTCCCAAAGTGCTGGGATTACAGGCATGAGCCACTGTGCCTGGCCTCTTTTTTTTTGAGACAGAGTCTCGTAATTGTGGATATTTCTAACAGGAAAGAGGAACATTGGAATTGGAAAGAGACCAGTGGGCCAAAGGTGGAAAATGTTGATGTAGACTTCTAAGATTTTGACAAAATTTTGTTTTATGGCCTGGATGGTGGTTATATAAATATTTACTGTATAACAATTCATTAAGATACACATTTGTGTTTTTTGTATATATGTGTTCTATTTCACAATCTTAAATGTTCCTTAATTAATTAATGGAGCACACCTTCAGAGTTGGGTGGGAAAATAATTCTGCCTAGAAATCCAAACTTAGACAAGCTAGCTATCAAGACTGAGGACAAACTAAAGCCATTCTTACACCTGTAAGGATTCAGGGTTTATCTACTATTTACGCTATCTGAAGGAGATAATTGAATATGTTGGCCAGGAAACCAAGTGTGAGGAGTATGTAGAAAACAGAAGATGATAGTACTAACCCTGTTAATCTAATAAAAAGAAACCCCAGGATGACTGCTTGCAGTGGGGTTTGAAAGAAATCTATTCAAATTAAAACAGGAGGTCCATGTGCTCCAAAAAGATATTCTTTTTTAAAAAATATATATATTTTTTATTATACTTTAAGTTCTAGGGTACATGCACACAACATGCAGGTTTGTTACATATGCATACATGTGCCATGTTGGTGTGCTGCACCCATTAACTCCTCATTTACATTAGGTATGTCTCCTAATGCTATCCCTCCCCGCTCCCCTACCCCACAACAGGCCCCGGTGTGTGAAAAAACGATGGTTAGATGCCACGAACTAGGTGGCAATGCCTTAACCGTATGTGTGTTGTCAGGCCTGAGGGCTTCTTCCTTCCTTGTCAAGGGGAGTACTAACCTTCTCCCCTTTCATACAACACAAAGATATTCTTAAGACTTCTAGAATAGACCCTGAACAATTTTAGAGTAAGGAACTAATAGATATCAGTGCTTTCATGAAGAAGGCTTTTGCTTCTCCTGATGAGGGAAAAATTATAAAAATTCTAAGACAGGAAAGTTATGATCCAAACTTGAAATAAACAAATGTGGTATGAATTTGGGCAACTGTGGTTCTTTAAGAAAAGAGAATCCATCATGCAATTTTCTTTTTTTTTTTTTTTTTTTTTTTTTTTTTTTGAGACAGGGTATCACTCTGTCGCCCAGGCTGGAGTGCAGTGGTGATCTCAGTTCACTGCAACCTCTGCCTCCCGGGGTCAAGTGATTCTCATGCCTCAGCGTCCCAAGCAGCTGGGATTACAGGTGCCCGCCACAACACCTGGCTAATTTTTGTATTTTTTAGTAGAGACAGGGTTTCACCCTGTTTGTCAGGCTGGTCTTGAACTCCCCAACTCAAGTGATCTGCCAACCTCAGCCTCCCAAAGTGCTGGGATTATAGGCGTGAGCCACCGCACCTGGCCCATCATAGAATTTTCTAGGAATATTGTCCTTTGAGAGGTCTAGGGTGATGACATAATTATAGAGGAAAACATAATGTCATAACAATTTAATATTTTTAGTAATTTTAAATTTGTGTCATCAACTCATCAACCTACAGACAAAGGATGGGGGTTCAGGTATGATTTCTGAACAGAATGTAAATTTTCAACCTCAACAATGTAAATATCAAAGTGAAGCTCACAGAAACCAGAAGGTAGAAGTAGGAAAAGAGATGGAGGCAAGGGTAGGGGAAAAAAGTCAAGAGACATTAGTGAAAATTGACAGAATTAAAAACAAATAGTTTAAGAACAGAATCTAAATGTATAAAAGTAATCAATGGAAAGAAAACCAATGATACAACAAAAGTCATGGTAAAAAGAAGAAAAGGAGAAATGGGGTGGTATTAATTAGTTAAATCCTTATTAATCATAAGCAATAAGTAGACAATGGCTACAGTTGATAAATTAAGAATTAGCAATATACAGAAATATATATGAAACCAAAATAACTAATGAAAGAAAAGGAGGCTGGGCATGGTGGCTCAGGCCTGTAATCCCAGCACTTTGGCAGGCAGAGGCAGGCAGATCATTTGAGTCCCGGAGTTTGAGACCAGCCTAAGCAACGTAGTGAGACCTCATCGCTACAAAAAAACAGAAAAATTAGCCGGGTGTGGTGGTGAATGCCTGTATTTCCAGCTACTTCAGAGGCTGAGGCAGGAGAATCAGTTGAGCCCAGAAGGTGGAAGCTACAGTGAGCCAACAGAGTGAGACCATCTCAAAAAAAATTTTTAAAAATGAAGAAGAAAGGAAGGAAGGAAGGGAGGGAGGGAGGGAGAGTGGGCGGGGGGGGGGGGTGGAGGAGGAGGAGAGAAGGAGTGGGAGGAGTGGAGAAGGAGGGGGAGGAGGAGAAGGATAAAAGGTTACAAGGGGTTGTTACTAGGAATGGGGGAGAAGAGAAGTGGGTAATGGCACTGAAGCTTTTTATTATGTCTTTCAGCATTCTCTGATTGTTCTTAAACCATCAACAGATCTGAGTATGTAGACTAAAAGGGAATATTTGGTGAAGAGATCTTCTTTCACTATTGTACACTTGCTATGGACATGTCCATGCCTGCTGCCTGGCAGGCACCATTCATTAAGTAGGCCCCTGTTGCCAAGGAAACCAGCTCTTCACTGATACCAAAGATAATGCAGAGGCCTGCCGCTCACCAAGCAACCTTCCTCATGAGCTATGCCCCCACCTTCCTGAACTGTCTCTTGCTCCTGTTTGATACTGTCATGCTGCACGAAGCTTACACTTGCTATCTCTCACTTCCCTCTTAGTCATCTGTGATGCTGGCTAAGGGAGCTAGGCCAGTCAGCAGTGACCTGTTGCCCTTGGTTTATTATAAGCAAACTGTTCACAAGAAATGAACTTCTGTTGTTTTATAAATGATATGCATCACAGAACACAGAATAATATCAAAACCACATTAGTTTTTTCATACTTGCTTCATTGACCCCAGGGGAAGAGGGGAGAGCAGGGAGAGGACTTTCTCTTTTTTTAAATACTAATTATATTGAGGTATAAAGAACATATAGTAAGTTCACAGACCTTAAGTATACAGTTTGATGAGTTTTGGCAAATATGTATACCTGTGGAACCAACACCTCAGTCAAGATATAAATACTTACATCAGCCGGGCGCAGTGGCTCATGCCTGTAATCCTAGCACTTTGGGAGGCCAAGGCAGGTGGATCATGAGGTCAGGAGATCGAGACCATCCTGGCTGTCTACTAAAAATACAAAAAATTAGCCAGGCGTGGTGGCACGTGCCTGTAGTCCCAGCTACTCAGGAGGTTGAGGCAGGAAAATCGCTTGAACCCGGGAGGCAGAGGTTGCATTGAGCCAAGATAGCACCACTGCACTCCAGCCTGGGCAACAGAGAGAGACTCCGTCTCAAAAAAACAAACAACAACAACAAAAAAATACATCGACCCAGAAAGTTCCTTCTGTCAGTAGCAGTTCACGCCCCCATGCCCCAACCCTTGGCCTCCCTGCCTTCCCATCTCCACTCCCAACCCTCACTGCTCTGATTATATCACCATTGTTTTGATTCTTCTGCTGTTGATCTTCATAAAACCAGTATATTTCCTTTTGTGTCTGGTTTATTTTCCTCAGAATAATGTTTTTAACATTTATCCATATTGTTATGTGTATCAGTCGTTTCTTCCAGATTAGTACTCTATTGTATGGATAGAGCCTATTTTGTTTACCCATTTCCTGTTGACAGACATTTGGTTTGTTCCCAGTTTTGGATTATAATGAATAAAGCTGCTATGAACATTCTTGAACGATGATCATTTTTGTGGACATATGTTTTGATTTTTTTGTGTAAATACCTAGGAGTGAAATTATTGAGGTATGGTATAGGTTTATGCTTAATTTTACAGAGTACTTAAACTTGATTCTTTTATTTAAAATTGTGATAAAATACACATAACATAAAATGAACCGTCTTAACTGTTTTTAACTGTACAGTGCAGTGGTATGAAGCACATTCACATTGTTGCACAACCATCACCACCATCCATCTGCAGAATTATTTTTATCTTGCAAAACTGGAACTCTGAACCAGGTGCGGTGGCTCACAACTGTAATCTCAGCACTTTGAGAGGCCGAAGCAGGAGGATCGCTTCAGCCCAGGAGTTTGAGACCAGCTGGGGCAATATAGTGAGACACCGTCTCTATAAAAACAAAATAAAAATAGACCAGGCGCGATGGCTCATGCCTGTAATCCCAGCACTTTGGGAGGCCATGGCGGGCAGATTGCCTGAGCTCAGGAGTTCAAGACCAGCCTGCCCAACATGGTGAAACCCCATCTGTACTAAAAATACAAAAAATTAGCTGGGTATGGTGGCGTGTGCCTGTAGTCCAGGTTACTCTGGAGGCTGCAGCAGGAGAATCGTTTGAACCTGGGAGGCGGAGGTTGCAGTGAGCCGAGATCGTGCCACTGCACTACAGCCTGGGCAACAGAGTGAGACTCTATCTCAGAAAAATAAAATAGCCAGGCGCGGTGGCTCATGCCTGTAATCCCAGCACTTTGGGAGGCTGAGGCAGGCAGATCACGAGGTCAGGAGATTGAGACCATCCTGGCTAACACGGTGAAACCCCGTCTCTACTAAAAATAAAAAAAAATTAGCTGGGAGTAGTGGCGGGCGCCTGTAGTCCCAGCTACTCAGGAGGCTGAGGCAGGTGAATGGCGTGAACCCGTGAGGTGGAGCTTGCAGTGAGCCGAGATCATGCCACTGCACTCCAGCCTGGGCGACAGAGCGAGACTCCATCTCAAAAAAAATAAATAAATGAAATGAAATAAAATAAAATAAAAATAGCCAAGTATAGTGATACACGTCTGTAGTACCAGCTACTCAGGAAGCTGAGGTGGGAGGGTCACTTGAGCCCAGGAGTTCAAGGCTGCAGTGAGCTTTGAGCGTGCCATTGTACTCTCCCTGGGTGACAAAGCAAGGCCCTATCTAAAACAAACAAACAAGCAAACAAAAAACCCCAAAACTGGAACTCTGTATCTATTAAACAGTAATCTCTCATTGAGTGGTGTTAAGAGTAAAATTTTTTTTAACAAAAGAAAAAAGTAAAAAGTAAATTTTGAAAAAAGAATTAAAAAAAAAATCTCCATTACCCCCTCCCCCAGCCCCTGGCAACCACCATTCTACTTTCTGTCTTTCTGAATTTGACTACTGCACATAACCTTATATAGGTGGAATCAAACAGTATTTGTCTTTTTGTGACTGACTTATTTCACTTAGGATAGTGCCCTCAGCTTTTAAAAGGAAAGACATTTTGATATATGCTACAACATAATATTCCATTGTATGTACATACCAAATTTTATTAACGAATTCATCTGTCAATGAACATTTGGGTTGCTTCCGCCTTTTGTCTATTGTGAATAATGCTGCCGCGAACATGTTTAAGTCCTTGCTTTCACTTTTTTGTGTATACACCCAGAAGTTGAAATGCTGGATTATATGTAATTCTATTTTTAATATGAGTGACTGCCATACTGTTTTCTATAGTGGCTGCACCGTTTTATGTTCCCACTAAGAGAACATGAGTGTTCCAGTTTCACCATATCCTCACCAACACTTATTTTCTGTTTTGTTGGTGGTAGCCATCCTACTGGATGTAAACTTTATTCATTTTTCGAACCTTTTTAATATGGAATTTTCAAACACACACAAAAGATGAGAGATCTCCAGGTACCCACCACAAGCTTTAATAATGATTAACATTTGGTAGCAGATGGACAAAGATATACCTTCTCTATAGCAGCTATAAGATCAGGGACAAACAAAGATCTATTTGGAACTGCCAACTAAGAATGGTGTTTTGTAGGCTGCCTGATGAATAAGGTTAGATAACTAATGGCCAGTCTTTCAGCCTGTGCTCAAGGGATAGGATAACAATAAAGCATAGTTGGTGAAGGAGCAGCAGATAAAGGTCACAATCAATAGGCCATAAGAGAACCCTCACTATCACTTACCATTCAGACGATTCGCTTCATATTCTAACAAATTATTTTCCTTTCATAAAAGGAAGCTGAAGCTTTTATTTGTGTTTGTGGTGCATGTGATCCATGAGAGGGGACTCAACCAGGTGCTATGTGTGAGTAGTACTTAATCCGACAGTATTAGTGGGCTGGCGGGCTTTCCTGGTTACATGGGAACCCTAGAAACCCAAGCCAAGCACGAAAGCCAAGACTGAATTCTCCAGTAAGTCACCTGGTAGCCTTGACATGCTCATGCTTAAAAAAGAGCCAGTGACCCATTAATAGGAAGCTCCTGAAATGAGTCCTCTGAACATCTGCAAGTATGGTCAGCTACACCTGAGCTGAGACTTGCCTGTTTCCCTGCCAGGAAATCATGGGCTCAGAAATGGCAGGCACCATGTGTATTAACTATATTTCCTTACTTTCTGTCTTCTTGATGTTCTAGCATCAGGTGCCTCTTTGACCTAAGAGACTTCCCCTCCTAGGACTAGCTAATTCCTAGAAATATCAAACCACTCCCCTGTAAGCATGCCATTCCTATGCAAACCAACCAATCCAGAGCCCATACTCGAAACCACTTCCTTTACCTGGCTCTTCCACACCAGAGGGCAATGTTCCTCTGTCCTAATCATTCCCAGGGCTAGATACCAGATAACTACAAATGCTCCTTGACTTATGGTGGGGTTACATCCTAATAAACCCATCATAAGTTGAAAATATCATAAGTTAAAAGTACATTTAAATCAGGTGTGGTGGCACATGCCTGTAGTCCCAGCTATCTTGGGAGGCTGAGACAGGAAGATCACTTGAGGCTGTGGTGCACTATGATCATGCCTGTGAATAGCCACTGCACCCCAGCCTGGGCAACAGAGTGAGACCTCATACCTTAAAAAAAAATTAAAAAACAAGCTCTCACCAGTCGAAGATGAGGCAACATAAGCAATAAGCACTAAAAAGAATAATGACTGCAAACCAAAATAAATAAGAAGATAAAAGTCCACAAGTTTATAAATAAAAGGTTTTATTTAAAAGCCCACAAGTAAAAAAGAGGAGAGAAACGCTAACTCCTAACTCTGAAAATTAGTAACTAAAGGGAAAGAAGCCTTCAACAATTTTTTTTTTTTTTTTTTTTCTGAGACAGAGTCTTGCTCTGTCACTCAGGCTGAAGTACAGTGGCATAATCACAGCTCACTGCACCCTCGAACTCCTGGGCTTAAGCAATTCTCCTGCCTCAGCCTCCCAAGTGGCTTGGACTACAGGTGTGTGCCTCCACACTCGGCTGATTTTAAATGTTTTGTAGAGATGGAGTCTCACTATATTGCCCAGGCTGGTCTCCAACTCCTGAGCTCAAGCAAAACTCCCACCTCAGCCTCCCAAGTAGCCAGGGCCATAGGTGTGCACCACCATGCCCAGCTAATTTTCCTTTTTTCCATTTTGTAGAGATGGGGTCTCGCCATGTTGCCCAAGCTGTTCTCCAACTCCTGAGCTCAGACAATCCTCCCGCCTCGGCCTCCCAGGTGTGAGCCACTATGCCTGGCCAAAAAGTTTTTAATGAAGTCCCCCTGGGGCCAGGCACTGGTTTGGGCACTGAAGATTCAGCAGTAAAGTAAAATAAATTTCCTCATTGATCTTGTCAGTGACTCCTTTGCATGCTTGCTTCACACTATATTTCAAGGTAACCAAATAGTTGTAGTTAGAAAAAGTTCCATCTTACAGAAAACTTTCAGCTAATAAATGTAGAGGGAATGATAAAGTTAGAAAAGTAACTATATTTTAAGTCCTAATGAAACAACAGACCCACACAACAATGACCAACGGATGAAAAATATCAGGTGAAACACTTATACGGAAACTGTCAATGGCAAGATTGGGCTGTAACCACCTGAAACCACTGACCAATCTCGGCATTACTAAAACAGGGCTGACCAGATAGTCTGTGATTCTGATGTAAAGCAATAAGAAGTACATAGCACCACCTTTTCAGTAGCCAACACAGTTAAACCTGAATCTAATCAAGCCTTTAGAATTACCTTTACGATTGGATGAAATATGGAGAGCAGAGGAACAAATTCAACAGCACAAAAAGATAGAAAACAGATAAATCTAGAGTGGGCCACGTTCTACAAAACTGAGCTGGTTTCTTGGTCAAGACAATAGCATGGAAAAAAATGGGAAGTAGGCAAAGGGACTCCTCTGGATTGAATGAAATTTAAGAGACACAATAGCCAAGTATGATGTGTGGACCTTGTTTGGATCTAGATTTGAAGAAATCGATTGTAAAAAGTAATTTTTGAAAACAAATAGGGAAATCTGAATATGGGCTAGGCATTAGTTTTTACCAAAGAATTATTATTAGGTGTGATAATGGTACTGTAATTATGTAAGATTGTAATTATTTATATTGTTTTTACAGATAAAAATAAGACCTTCAGTGCTGAAGAAGGGCACAGTGGCACATGGCACAGCACAGCATCTACATCATCAGTCAAATAAGAATTCTTTTTTTTTTTTTTTTTTTGAGACAGAGTCTCGTTCTGTCGGCCAGGCTGGAGTGCAGTGGCAAGATCTCGACTCACTGCAACCCCTGCCTCCCGGGCTC
Source organism: Pan troglodytes (assembly GCF_028858775.2). Taxonomy (NCBI): domain Eukaryota; kingdom Metazoa; phylum Chordata; class Mammalia; order Primates; family Hominidae; genus Pan; species Pan troglodytes. The sequence goes on from NC_086015.1 coordinate 40,986,991, forward strand.
AAGCAATTCTCCTGCCTCAGCCTCCCGAGTAGCTGGGATTACAGGGGTGTGCCACCATGCCCGGCTAATTTTTTTTGTATTTTTAGTAGAGACGGGGTTTCACCATGTTGGCCAGGCTGGTCTTGAACTCCTGACCTCAGGTAATCCACCCGCCTCGGCCTCCCAAAGTGCTGGGATTATAGGCGTGAGCCACCGTGCCAGGCCCAGTCAAATAATTCAAGGCAGCTGTCAGGCTAAAGTTCGGCGAGCGACACGCGGCTGGGCGGCGGGAGGAAACGCGGCGCCGGGCCGGGCGCTGGAGATGGTCCCCGGCGCCGCGGGCTGGTGTTGTCTCGTGCTCTGGCTTCCCACAGCTTCCGTATCCATGATTATTTGTACTTTCAAGTGCTGAGTCCTGGGGACATTCGATACATCTTCACAGCCACACCTGCCAAGGACTTCGGTGGTATCTTTCACACAAGGTATGAGCAGATTCACCTTGTCCCTGCTGAACCTCCAGAGGCCTGCGGGGAACTCAGCAGGTTTCTTCATCCAGGATCAGATCGCTCTGGTGGAGAGTGGGGGCTGCTCCCTCCTCTCCAAGACTCGGGTGGTCCAAGAGCATGGCGGGCGGGCCGTGATCATCTCTGACAATGCGGTTGACAATGACAGCTTCTATGTGGCGATGATCCAGGACAGTACCCAGCGCACAGCTGACATCTCCGCCCTCTTTCTTCTCAGCCGAGAGGCTACATGATCCGCCGCTCCCTGGAACAGCCTGGGCTGCCATGGGCCATCATTTCCATCCCAGTCAATGTCACCAGTATCCCCACCTTTGAGCTGCAGCAACCGTCCTGGTCCTTCTGGTAGAAGAGTTTGTCCCACATTCCAGCCATAAGTGACTCTGAGATGGTAAGGGGAAACCCAGGAATTTTGCTATTTAGAATTTGGGAATAGCATTTGGGGACAAGTGGAGCCAGGTAGAGGAAAAGGATTTGGGCGTTGCTAGGCTGAAAGAGGGAAACCACACGACTGGCCTTCCCTTCCCCAGGCCCCCCAAGGGTGTCTCAGAAGAGGCAAGAGACAGGCCCCAGGGCTTCTGGATAGAACCTGAAACAAAAGGCACTGAAGGTAGGTGGCCTGAGAGCCATCTGTGACCTGTCACATCTCACCTGGCTCCAGCCTCCCCTACCCAGGGTCTCTGCACAGTGACCTTCACAGCAGTTGTTGGAGTGGTTTAAAGAGCCAGTGTTTGGGGACTCAATAAACCCTCATTGCCTTTTTAGCAATTAAAAAAAAAAGGCAATAAAAGGCATAATATAGGTTTTAGAAATTTATATTTATAATGCGTTTGATGTACAATAAAGATACATTAGTTATTAAACAAGGTATAAAAATACTCAATTCAAGGATATGGAAAAATAATGAAAAAATAACAAAATAGGAAGAATTAATTTTAAAAAGCAGAAGCCAATGAAATAGGAAATAATAATACTGATATATAGGCTGGGTGTGGTGGCTCATGCCTGTAATCCCAGCAATTTAGGAGGCCAAGGCAGGAGGATTGCTTGAGCCTAGGAGTTGGAGAACAGCCTGGGCAATATAGGAAGACCCCATCTCTACAAAAAATTTAAAATCAGCCAGACATGGAGGTGTGTGCCTGTAGACCCAGCTGCAGGGGAGGATCACCTGAGCCCAGGATCCTGAAGCTGCAGTGTGCCGTGTTTGCACCACTGCACTCCAGCCTGGGTGACAGAGGGAGACCCTGTCAGGAAGGAAAGAAGAGAGGAAGGAAGGAAATAATAATAATAATATATAAATGCAGGAACAAATTATTTTAAAAAGACAAAAATAATCTGTGGTGAGCCTAATTAAGAAAAAGAGAAAGCCCATGAGAGAGGGAGCATAACCTGAGATACAGAGAAAACAAAAATGCTAAAAAATAACTCAATAAATTTGAAAACCTTAATGAAAAACTCCCTAGGAAAATTTGTTAAAATTGAAATTAATTCAATATGTGTAAGATAGAAGAAATGGAAAAGTTGTCAAAGAACTACCTAAAGTGAAGCTGGGTGCGGTGGCTGACACCTGTAATCCCAGCACTTTGGGAGGTTGGGGGCGAAAGGATCATTTGAGCTCAGGAGTTCAAGACCAGCCTAGGCAACATGGCAAAAACCCCATCTCCACCAAAAAAAACCATTAAAATTAGCCAGGTGTGGTAGAGTGTGCCTGTAGTTCCAGCTACTAAGGAGGCTGTGGTGGGAGGATCACTTGAACCTGGAGGTCAAGGCTGCAGTGAGTTGTGATTATCCCACTGCACAGCCTGGGTGACAGAGCAAGACCCTGTCTCAAAAAAACCAAACCAAAATAAACCGAAAAAAAAAAAACCTAAAGTGACACCATCCTCATTCTTTCTTAAAAAATGAATTATTGGCCGGGTGCGGTGGCTCACGCCTATAATCCCAGCACTTTGGGAGGCCAAGGCAGGTGGATCACGAGGTCAGGAGATCGAGACCATCCTGGCTAACACGGTGAAACCCCATCTCTACTAAAAATACAAAAAATTAGTCGGGCGTGGTGGCGGACACCTGTAGTCCCAGATACTCGGGAGGCTGAGACAGGAGAATGGCGTGAACCCGGGAGGCGGAGCTTGCAGTGAGCCAAGATCATGCCACTGCACTCCAGCCCGGGCGACAGAGCAAGACTCCGTCTCAAAAAAAAAAATTATTTTACTGATGTATAATAGGTATACATAGATTTGGAGTACATGTGATTAATAAAGTTCAAATTGGTGTACTTGGGACATCCATCACCTTAAATATTTTTCTTTACACTGGAAACATCCAAGCTATTCTCTTCTAGCTACTTTGAAATGTACAAGATTACTGTAAATTATCAAACACTAGGTCATATTTCTTCTATAAAACCATATATTTGTATCAGTTGATCAACTTCTCTTCCTCGTCTCCTCCTGATACCTTTCCTGGCCTCTGGTAACCATAAATCTACTCTCTATCTTCATGAGATCCAATTTTTTAGTTTCCACATATGAGTAAGAGCATGTGATATTTGTCTTTCTGTGCTTGACTTATTTCATTTAGCATGATGACCTTTAATTCCATGTTGCTACAAATGACAGGATTTCATTTTTATGGCTGAATAATATTCTATTTTGTATATGTACCACATACACATTTTCTTTTTCCTTTTCTTTTTTTTTTTTTTTTTTTTTTTTTTTTGAGATGGAGTCTCACTCTGTTGCCCAGGCTGGAGTGCAGTGGTTCCATCTCAGCTCACTGCAAGCTCTGCCTCCTGGGTTCACGCCATTCTCCTGCCTCAGCCTCCCGAGTAGCTGGGACTACAGGCGCCCGCCACAACGCCCGGCTAGTTTTTTTTGTTTTGTTTTGTTTTGTTTTTGTTTTTTGTATTTTTAGTAGAGATGGGGTTTCACCGTGTTAGCCAGGATGGTCTCAATCTCCTGACCTTGTGATCTGCCTACCTTGGCCTCCCAAAGTTCTGGGATTACAGGCGTGAGCCACCGTGCCTGGCCCATATCCACATTTTCTTTACCTATTCATCCGTTGATGAGTACTTTGATTCCATATTTGAGCTATTGTGAGTAGTGCTGCAACAAACATGAGAGTGCAGATACCTCTTTCGTATATAGATTTTCTTTCTTTTGGATATACACTCAGTAGTGGAATTGCTGGATCATATGGTAGTTCTAGTTTTAGTTTTTTGAAGAAACGCCATACTGTTCTCCATAGTGACTGTACTAATTTACATTCCCAACAGTGTACAAGGGTTCCCCTTTCTCCACATCCTCACCAGCATCCGTTATTGCCTGTTGTTTTGATAAAAGCCATTTTAACTGGGGTAAGCTGACATCTCATTGTAGTTTTGATTTGCATTTATCTAACGATTAGTGATGTTGAGCACTTCTTCATGTACCTGTTGGCCATTTGTGTGTCTTCTTTTGAGAACTGTCTATTCAGATCTTTTGTCCATTTTTAAATTGGATTTTTTTTTCTATTTGTTTGAGCTCCTTGAATATTCTGGTCACTAACTCCTTGTTAGATGGGTAGTTTGCAAATATTTTCTCCTATTCTGTGGGTTGTCTCTTTAGTCTGTTGATTGTTTTCTTTGCTGTGCCGCTTCTTAGCTTGATGTAAGCTCACTTGTCTACTTTCGCTTTGGTTGCCTGTGCCGTTGAGGTCTTACACAAAAAAAAATTTGCCCAGATCACTGTCCTGAAGAAGAAACTGTCTCCAGTTTCTTCTAACAGTTTCACATTAAAGTCTTTTTTTTTTCTTTAAGACGGAATCTTGCCCTGTTGCCCAGGCTGGAGTCCAATGGTGTGATCTCGGCTCACTGCAACCACAGCCTGTGGGTTCACGCCATTCTCCTGCCTCAGCCTCCTGAGTAGCTGGGACTACAGGTGTACGCCATCATGCCTGGATAATTTTTTGTATTTTCAGTAGAGATGGGTTTTCACCATGCTGGCCAGGCTGGTCTCGAACTCCTGACATCGTGATCTGCCCGCCTCAGCGTCCCAAAGTGCTGGGATTACAGGTGTGAGCAACCGTGCCTAGCCCAGACTTAGGTCTTTAATCAATTTTGATGTGATTTTTTTTTTTGTATGGTGAGAGATAGTTTATTTCTTCTGCATATAGTTATCCAGTTTTCCCAGTAACACTTATTGAAGAGACTGTCTTTTTCCCATTGTATATTCTTGGTACCTTTGTCAAAGATGAGTTGGCTGGGTGGATTTACATGAGTTCTCTATTCTGTTCCATTGGTCTATGTCTCTATTTTTATGCCAGTACCATGCTAATTTGGTTACTACAGCTTTGCAGTAAATTTTGAAGTCAGGTAGTGAAATGCCTTCAGCTTTATTATTTTTGCTCAGGATTGTTTTGTCTATTAGGGGTCTTTTCTAGTTCCACATAAATTTAAGGATTTTTTTTCTATTTCTGTGAAGAATGTCATTGGTATTTTCACAGGTTTTGCATTGAATTGGTAAGCTGCATTGAGTAGAATTGCCATTTTATTTGAGACGGGATCTTCACTCTGTCACCCAGTCTAGAATGCAATGGTGTGATCATGGCTCACTTTATGATCATGGTTCACTGTAGCCTTGACCTTCACTGGGCTCAAGTGATCCTCCCACTTTCAGCCCCTCAAGTGGCTGGGACTGCACGTGCATACCACCACAACTTTTTTTTTTTTTTTAATTTTTTATAGAGACAGGGTCTCACTATGTTGCCCAGGCTGCTAGTGACCCTCCCACTTTGGCTTCCCAATGTGCTGGGATTACAGGTGCGAGCCATCGCATTCAGCTATCATTTTAACAATAGTAATTCTTCCAGTCCATGAACATGGAATCTCTTTTGTGTGTGTGTGTCCTCCTCAACTTCTTTTATGCTTTATAGCTTTCACTTCTTTGGTTAAAATGATCCCAGGTATCTGCAGCTATTGTAATTGGGACTGCATTTTTTTTCCCAAATTTTTCTCTCTTGGTGTATATAAATATTACTGTTTTTTGTATCTTGCAATTTTACTAAATTCATTTATCAGTTTTTTTTTTTTTTTTTTTTTGGTGAGGTCTTTAGGTTTTTCTAAATATAAGATCATGTCATCTGTGAACAAGTCTAATTTGACTTCTTCCTTTTCCATTTTTTTCTTTTTTTGAGATGGAGTCTCGCTCTGTCACCCAGGCTGCAGTGCAGTGGTGCCATTTCGGTTTACTGCAACTTCTGCCTCCTGGATTCAAGTGATTCTCCTGACTCAGCCTCAGGAGTAGCTGGGATTACAGGCGCCCGCCACCATGCCTGGCTAACTTTTGTATTTTTAGTAGAGATGGGGTTTCACCATGATGGCCAGGCTGATCTTGAACTCCCGACTTCAGGTGACCCACCTGCCTCAGCCTCCCAAAGTGCTGGTGTTACATGTGTGAGCCACCGTGCCCGGCCTTTCCTTTTCAATGTTGATGCCCTTTTTAAATTTTTCTTTTCTAATTGCTCTGGCCAGTCCCATTCCTTTAGAAATAAGGGTGTTGCTCTGTCACCCAGGCTGGTCTTGAACTCCTGGGCTTAAGTGATCCTCTCACATCAGCCTCCTGAGTGGCTGGGATTACAGGCATGCACCACTGTGCCCAGCTAGTTCCATTCTTTTCAGATAAATTTTTTCAAATCCTCTAGAAACAGGTAATATTTGTGCTTTTTAAACAGTTCAGAATACACACAAAATATAAAATGTTTCTAATATTTATTATATATCTAACATATTGATAATCTAATAGAATTCCAGATTCCTAAAGGATTTCTGTATAAGCACTGAGAGATAACCTGTCTTAGCCATTGCTAGTCAGAACCAAAGAAAATACCATGAAGATTCTGAGGTCTTCCACCAAAAAAAGTTTCTTAAAAGAAATGGAGGCATGAAGGCAGTCAGGTAATGACAGCAATGACAGAATGAGAAAAGTACTGCAACAGTTCAAAAAACTGCTTTTTCTTCCTGGTTCTGCTACATAATTCAAGATAACTTTAACAACCTCTCTGGGGCCCAATTTCTTTACATTGCAAAGAAGTTGGAATAAATTATCTTTCTATGAACCCTTTAATACTCAGTTCCACAAATTCTGACTCAGAGGGTTCAGTGAGAACTCCAATAATTGGGAGGCAATAAACTCATTGGATAGCTTTGAGTAAGACGACTTTTGGTGTGCCTGTCAGTTCATATCCTCCTATAAAGTCTCCAACCTCAACCCATCCCAACCACAGGCCTGGGGGCCTGTAGCTATGTATTATGGATCCTTTTAGGAAAAAGTATCTTGCTAGTCACAACTATGTTCTCCCTTGAAGAAAAATGAGCAGGTGAAGCTACTGTTCAGAGAGAATGAAGCGGATGTGCAAACGGACCACAGACAACCATCATGGTAGGAAATACCACTTGCTTTACTGCTGAATCTCCAGTGCCTAGATCAGTGCCTGGCCCTAGCAGGTTTTCATCAAATAATTATTGAAGGACCACTGAATTTCATTCCCTCATGTGGTTTCCATGAGATACTTCTGTATTTCTCTAATCATTCAATTATTCCTCCCCCTTAAGCTAGCGCAAGTTCCTTTCTTACAACCAGAAAGCCCTTCCAAATACATTATGATATTCTCCCCTTCATAGCCACCACTTACTTCACTACAGGTATATGTCAGGCCTCAGGAAAGACAACACCAAAGACTGGATCACATGTCCCCACTCAGGAATACAGAATTGGCACATGAGATTAGGTCAGTTGGTCAGCAGCACTAAAGGTGGTGATAGACACCAATGCAGTGCATAAAGGCTGGCCGGCAGGCGAAGTGATAAGAAAGCAGACACAGAGAGGAAAGTAGACAATGGTGGCTCTGAGACATCCCTATATTTTCCTGCTATGGACTGAATGTTTGTGTCTCCCACACCCCCATTCATATGTTGAAATTCTAACATCCAACAGTATTTCGAGGTGGGGCCTTTGCAGGCAACTAGTTCATAAATGTGGAGCCCTCATGATGGGATTAGCGCTCTTGATTGTGATGGTTTCACACATTTATGTCAAAACCAATCAAATTTTCTACTTTAAATACGTGCAGTTTCTTGTACTTCAATTGTATATGAAAGTTGTAAAAAATGTGGAGAGTTCAGTTATTAACTGATTTCAGTTAGAACAACCAATAATATACCAATAAGGGTAAAACATTTAAGGAGATCCCTTATGACTGTGCTATTTTGGACTTAATATCAGTACTTACTGATTTATTCCACTGCTTTCCCAACTCCCTTCACCCTCTGCTCCCATAAAAGTGAACAATTATGAATGTCATAACCAAATTGGTAAACTCAGGCTGGGCATGGTGGCTCATGCCTGGAATCCCAGCACTTTGGGAGGCCAAGGCGGGTAGATCACTTGAGATCAGGAGTTCAAGACCAGCCTGGCCAACATGGTGAAACTCCATCTCTACTAAAAATACAAAAAATCAGTCAGGCGTGGTGGTGCGCGTCTGTAGTCCCAGCTACTTGAGAGGCTGAAGTAGAAGATGAACGCAGGAGGCAGAGGTTTCAATGAGTCGAGATCTCGCCACTGAACTCCAATCTGGGTGACAGAGCGAGACTCAAAAAAAAAAAACAAAAATTGGTAAACTCTAATTTAGAATTAGTAGAATTAGGAGGCAAGATCTTACACGTTCCTCAAATTTGTCAAGATTTTGCATTTTAATTTCTAAATCCCTTCCAGGAGTTAAACATCAGTATAAATTGGGGTAACTGATTTAACATAAACCAGTGTTATAGCTTATGTCAAAACTATCTACTTAGATTACAATCTCTTTTAAGGAAAAGGCCACATCATTAATTTTGATTCCCAAGTTTACAAGCACCATGTCTAGTACAGAGGAGAGTGAGAAGGAACAGGGAAAGGGATAAAGGATATGAGGTAAGATGGTAGGAAGAAAAAGGGTATGTGTGCAGAGTATGTGTGGGTGCAGATTATGCAGGGTCTTGTAGGCCATGATAGACATTGGACTTTAGTCTGATTGTGATACAAAGCCATTGGTGATTTTGAGCAGACAAGTGGTATGGTCTGATTTATATGAATATACACACATACACACCTATTTTGTTTTGCTTGAGATGGAGCCTTGCTCTGTCGCCCAGGCTGGAGTGCAGTGGCATGATCTCAGCTCACTGCAACCTCCGCCTCCTGGGTTGGAGCGATTCTCCTGTCTCAGCCTCCTGAGTAGCTGGGATTACAGGCATGCACCACCACACCTGGCTAATTTTTGTATTTTTAGTAGAGATGGGGTTCCACCATATTGGCCAGGTTGGTCTCGAACTCCTGACCTTAGGTGATGCACCTGCTTCGGCTTCCCAAAGTGCTGGGATTACAAGTGTGAGCCACCGTGCCTGGCCTAATTTATATTTTAAAATAAGGATCACTCTGAATGCTATGTAGAGAATAAACTATACGAGGAAAATATAGAAGCAGGGTACATACCAAAGAGTATGCCAAGAATGGGTGCACATGCTCACTGAAAGACAGATGTGATCATTTTCATAGTAACTTTATTCATAATGACCACAAGCTGGAAACAACCTAAATTTCTATCAACGGTAGAATGGGTAAGTTGTGATGTAGTCACACAATGGAATACTACACGGAAGTAAAACATGAACTGCTACTACATATAACATGGATTACTCTCACAGATACAATGTTGAACAAGACACGGAAAAGTGCATATAATTATTTCACTTACATAAAGTTTTAAAACAGGCAAAACTAATCCGTGGTGATAAAAGGGGTTGGTGGGGGGCCTGGGGAACATAAGGACACCTACTGAAGTGCTAGAAATATTCTATATTTTGCCCTGGGTGGTGCATTCAAGGGCATATATAAAAACCCCACTGAGGTGTACACTTAATATCGGTACACTTTTAAATTTTACCTCAGTAACAAGTTGAAAATATATTGGAAGAAAGCATATAAATGAAGATGTTAATCAGTGGTGTTGTCTTCCAAATATTTCTGGTTTTTCTCCCAGGTATATGCAAGGATCACACTCCTCATAGAACTTTAATGTGGCTATGTGATTTGCTTTGGCCAATGAAAGTCCTTTAAGAGTCCTTAAGTGATTTGCCATACTCTTTTTTCATTTCCCAAAGTTAGCACCCACACTCCTGATGGTATCTGCTTTGTCAGCCTGAGACCCAGAATGAAGGCAACTTAGAGCACAAATTGGTGAACTTTTTCTGTAAAGGGCCACAGAATAAATATTTTAGGTTTTGTGAGATGTACACACTCTGTAGCAACTACTCAGCTCTGCCATTGTAGAACCAAAGTAGCCACAGATAATAAATAAATGGACAAGGCTATATTCCAGTAAAACTTTATTTAGATAAACAAGGAGCTAGACAGATTTTGCCCATGGACCATAGTTTGATCATGGCCAACCTATGATCTAAACCAAAGTCCCTAGGCAAGTTGCAATAGAAAAGTTGTGTGAGACAGTGAGATTTTGCCTTTGTTATTCAATGGCAAGCTAGCCCATGCTGACACAGAAATTGGTCCCTTGTTTTTTAAAATGCTAAAATACTGAACACTGGCTTAATGGTTAGCTGGCAGGCATTCAGGAAATTGCTATCAGAAGATGGAAGAAATAACTTACACAAGGGTAATTTATATTATGGAAAGGTGAAACTGCCCCTTGAGATAACCTGAAAGGCAGATCATCTACCCTTTACTAAAGAAAAAGACAGAAAAACAAAATATTTTGTAGTTGCTGTTCACTGCACTTGACAAAACGTACAGAAAAGAGATGAACTCAGAAAAGACTGCTCAGTTTGCAGGCAAAAATGAAAAGGAAGAGAATTCAAATTCAAGTACTTACTGGGTAGGATGAGGCAACATTTTAATATCAAAAAGAAAGATAAAAATGGGAAATCCTTTTAAAAATAAATAAAAAGAGAAATCCCTTAGCCAAAAGGTTGATTAAAAGCCAGTTTTGCTGCCGGGTGCAGAGGCTCACAAGTATAACACCAACATTTTGGGAGCCCGAGGCGGGCGGACTGCTTGAGTCCAGGAGTTCGAGACTAGCCTGGGCAATACAGCAAGACCCTGTCTCCACATATAAATACAAAAATTAGCTGGGTGTACTCGTGTATACCTGTATTCCCAGCTACTTAGGAGGCTGCAGTGGGAGAATTGCTTGAGCCAGGAAGGCAGAGATTGCATTGAGCTGAGATTGTACCTCTGCACTCCAGCCTGGGTGACAAAGTGAGACCCTGCCTCAAAAAAAAAAAAAAAAAAAAAAAAAAAAAGCCAGTTTTGCAGCAAGCACCAAATCACTGGATGACTATGACACCTACTGTTAAGATCTCTGAATGACTTAATATGCCTCAGACTAAAACTCCAACTAAGATTATACTAGTTAATCCCATAAATTGGTCAGAATGGCTTAAGGAAATAGACTAAGGGTGTCGCTTTCCCACCTAAGCCTGAAAAGCCTCAGTTACCCAGAAATTAAGTTCAGAGAGGCATGGGAACAAGAAGGCAAAGAAATACAGCAAACTTTAGAAGTATACATTAACTAGATGTCACTTTTGGGTCATCTCCCTTTGGGTGATAAGGACATTCTGCAGGTGTAAAAACAAGTGAACTGAATATATAGTGACCAGAAGGGCTGAGTCAGTCTTCTACTTTGTTAAATTTACTTACTTTTAAATCCCAGAAGAGCCAAAAATCATCTGTAAAGGAAAGTAGCAAGTAAATAGCATGCCATTTTCTCCTAGTGTTGATGCCTACAAAAGGAAAAATGATTATTAACTCTTAGGCGGCATTATCTTTTTCCAATACTAAATGTAACATTTAGTAAAAACATATTGTTTTAGTTCACTAAGTAGTTGTCTAATCTTTTCCCTCTATATGTAGGTTCCTTTGGAAATTAAAAAAAAAAAAAAAAATATATATATATATATATATGACACTGTTTACAAAGGGTAAAAAAAAATAAGATTCTATACATGGATATGCAAACTTAATATTACATAGTGGATTTGGTGTGTATATCTGGTTTTGAATCCTGAGTTTACTACTTACTGTGTTTACCAGGGAAAACCACAATTTGTTATCCTTCTCTCCTTTCATACAACACAGAAAACCACAATTTGTTTAACAGTCACATAATACATATTTAAGTCACATGCTAAGCACTACACTAAATTCTGAGAACACAACAATGAGGTCCCTAGTTACAAAGAACTTGTCTTCATTTTTCAATTAGTAATATGTGGATAAAAGTTACCCAATGGACAGTCTAAGGCAGAATGACTGTGAAGGTCAAATAAGACTGTGAAAAAGCTTCAAAAATTGTAAAACACTACACAAATATTCGTTTGTCCAAACATTTATTGAAATGCCAGGCATTGTGCTAAGCACTAGAGATATAACAGTGAACAAGGCTTATATGGTCCCTGCCCTTACAAAGCTTACAGTCTAGCAGTGATAAATAAGCAGTAACAATAAAGTGTGCCAAGTGTATGTCTGGGAAAGAACAGGGTGTATAGGGAATGGATAGTAAGGGCACCTAATCTAGAGGGCATCAATGAAGGTTTCCTAGATGAAGTGGCATACTGAGACCTTAAAGATGAAGATAAATTTGTATTGTACCCTAAGAGCAATGGTGAAAGCAATGCAGTGACATGATCAGTAAGTCTTTTGGAGCAATTTGGTTGTAGTGTAGAAAGGAATAAAAATAAAAAACAGGGAGACTAATAAGGAGGCTGTTGCTATAATTTAGGTAGGTTGATGGCCTGAATTAAAATGGTAGCATTGGAGAATGGTTGGTAGTGGTAATGCCATTTAGTGAAAGAGGAAACATGAGAGGAGGAGCAGGATTGGGGGCAAGATCAATGACATGTAGTGCCTGAGACAGCAAAGAGCATTTGTTAGCAATTAGATACATCAATTAGGGAAGATCTAGAAAGGAGATATGAATCTGAGTCATTTGCATATAAATGGTAAGGAAACCATGGAAGGAAATGAGATCAGCTAGCGAGATGACACAGAACAAGGCAGTCTAAAACAAATTTTTTTTAAAAAATACGAAGAACAGATATTGAAGGGAAGAGGTGCCTGCAAAGACTAAGAAAGCACACCTGGAGATGGTATCTCCTCAAAGCTAGAGTAATCAAGTGTTCAAGTGTTTCAAGGAGAGTAAGACTATTAACAAGGACTTAGCATAGTAGAGCAATTTGAGTGGCAATACGGGACACTGGGAATACAAATTTGTCAAGAAAACTAGTAGGAATGAGCTATAGGACAGTAACTGGTAAGGACCTAAGAATTTTTTTTTTAATGTACGTATTTTAACTATATTCACTGCTACAACAGGACCAGTAACAACTATATTTATTTAAAAAAAAAAAAGACTGCCATGCAGTTACAGAATTACTTAATACAGAAAACAGTAAAATACACTTTTTTCTTTTTCTTTTTCTTTTTTTTTTTTACAAACAAGACTAGCTTATAGCAAATTCTGTACAGCTAAGGGTCAATTTAAAATCCTTGGCTTATATCTCCCCCTCACTCAATGACTACATGATGCAAACTAATTTTATTAACACCTTAAGCAAAACATACTGGAATTTCACAAAATGTACAAGATTTCAATATTTAAGGAACTGGGGTTAGAAAGCAGAAGTGGCTTTCAGGTCTTCCAGTCTTTCTCTCAAGTAATAAAGCTCTGCCGTGAATATTCAAAGCTATTGGGAAATTACCGATAGATTTTTCTGTTTTTTTTTCGGTTTTCCACTATGTTGTTTCTCTAGATATGTAAGCTTACTCTATTAACCAAAATCTCAGCTTGACCATTCTTGATAAGTACCTAATCGACATGTAACTTTTTTTCTGCCTTAAATATGTATAACAGGACAGAGCCCTTAAATCTGATTCAATTATTAATTCCTGATTTACAAGTGCTATTGTGAGCTAACAGAACTTATCAATGCCTTTATTGCACTTTACTAGCCAAATTTAGAAGGTTGGAATTAGTCTCTCCTATCTAGTATTCTGTCAGTTTGCCCAGCTTGTACTTTTATTTTTGCTTCTAATGGTAATCTGCCCTATCCCTTGAAATAAAATAATCTACATTTTGGGAGGGCTAATTCTTCATTGTGCCAGGCTGTCCCATGCACTGCAGGGGTGAGTGTCTTTAGGCTTAAATGCCAACAGAAGCCCCTAGTAAATATGACAACCAAAAAAGTGCCCCTACACATTTCTCAGCATCCTCTGGAAGGACAGGTTACTGCCTCTAGTTGAAAGCCACTGGCACAACTTTGGTTTTTAGGCTCTTATGCCATTTATTTTAATTGCCCAGACCTCAATTCCACCTAAATTCTTAGTTATAGCCTGGTTCCTTGAATTTGCTGGATTAGTAACCACAGATTAAGGTGTTTCAATAGTTAAGACAGGACTTTGGAACATGAGTTTTTAAATTGTATAATACTTGAGAGGATCTATGAATATAAATTGGGTCCTGTTTATAATTAGTTTTACATAATGAACTTTAAGATTGCCTTTTCATGGTGAACAGAAGTTTGGAAATTACTGTTTTGGCACAAAGCAGATTATCTTAATAGAAATACAGAATTACTGCAATCTGTGAATAAGACTGCTTTTAAATATTTCTACTTATGTGCTATCTTAAATATAGAATGTGTACAACAGTTCCAAATTTTAGAATAAATCCATTTCTAGCATCTAACAAAATCTGATACTGTATCATTTTAAAACAAAGTGTTTACTGTAGGCAGGATTTTTTAAAATAAAGCAGCAATACCCACGCAGATAAGACAAAAAAGCTAAAATATCTCACACCTCCTAATCCTGGAGTGCAATCTTTTTTCCTCATCGTTTTTGATAGGGCCAAACTTGTGTCTACAGTAAAAAAAAAAAAAAAAGAATTACTAACTGGCAACCATTAAGATTCTATACTTACCATAGTCCTTTAATAGGCAAGCTGATAAAATAGCCCGCAGTTATTAAAAAAAAAAAAATCCAAGGAAAACCCCCAATAATTAGTCTTATCTCCAAATTGCAACTTAAAAATGATTCTAATGACTTCCTCTATCAGTAATGTGGTATCACTGAGGTGGGTGATGGGGAGGGAAGAGGGAAGAAATCTGTCAATATTACCTTCGAACTCAGAAATGTTTAAAAAAAAAGTCTCAAACATTTTGATAGTTAGACAAAACACCTCCACTGTTATGTATGGGCTTCCTTTTTGGAAACTTATGAACTTGCTATGTGAGTTTCTGCAAATTGGTTCAAAAGCACATTTAAGGAGTTGATAATTTAAGACTATATGAATCAGAATTTTAACACTCCATTAAAATAAAAGCTGAAATTTTTGGCATTTATCTTCAGAACACCTAAAAAACAGACTGCAAATTCAACTCACATTAATACTAAATCTCTTTAAAATTAACTATATCATAAAAGACAATGACTTTGTCACTAAACTAAGTTTTAAAAAAGGTGGCATTCTCATGTTTCAGTCCCATGCTGCCATTTGAGATGAAAAAAAAGGCAACTGTCAGAATTTTAATTGTGATCAGTTTGGACGGCTGGTACTTGGTACTTTCTCACAATCCAAATTAGTAAACTTGAAAACTCAAACCAGTTTTTGCTTTTAGAATTAAATTCTTGTTGAGTTTTTCAATCTTGTACTACAAAGCCTTATGGATTAGATTCATTTCTTTCTCTCACAAGATCATCCCAACCGGGCTCCATTTCAGTTGTGGCAACCCGAAACAGGGCTTGGAGATGCTCATCTGTTAATGGCTGACTCAAAGTGTGTTGGTTTCGAGTCAAATATGAAAAAGCCTTTTCACAGATTTGGTTACTATCAAACAAGGATGCCACCTTACAGGCAACCCCTTTGATAATTGGGTAGGATTCAGCAGACAATCCAGCATAAAACTGCCCCAAGTCTTTGATTCTGTATTCATTCCAAAGATTAGTGTTTGCCTGAAGTTTTGTTAGCTCCACCCTCACTGAAATAGGTGCATATTCAGGTTTAAAGTTAAATGGATTTGAAAAAAGTTCTAAGTCCTTTTTAATGAACCTGAGGTCCTTAAAATGTCTCTCAAATTCTTTTTGGAGACGACAGATCACCATTTGATACCTATCAGGATCAAATATTTTTTGATCTTCCTTATTTTGCTGTTTTAGCTCATCAACAACTTCTCTGAGGGCAGGAAAGTCTGTTAGATTTTTTTCCTCAATATGTCTTTGAAATAAATTCAGCTTAACTTCGAAAGTACAAATATGGTCAAAGGCAGCAGCAGCAAAGACTTTACTAACTCGTAATTCTTCACTGAGTTCTCGAAGGTGTTCCATAATGTCCACCAAGAAGCCAAAGTCACAAAGCCATTGTTTGTCTGAGAAGTGGACTGTTGTTGCCCCTACTGAAACCAAGAACGCTTCCATTTCTTTTCTTAGAGAGAATATTAGTTTTAAAGTTTTCCCTCTCCTAAGCCAATTGTTCAGACATCGTCCATTAACCCTTTCACCATGCTCTGATTCAGATTCCGTTAGTAAAGTCTGAAATTCAGGTCGCCTAACGCCTCTGGTCTTAATCAAAACTATCCATTCGGATATGGTATTTATGATCTGATTAACATCTACATCATAGGAGCTCAACAGTTCCAAGTGAAGAAATCCTGAATAATGAATGACATTCCAACAGTTGGGGCTTACGGCCTTTTCTCTCATGTATGAGACGAGTCCTGAGTTCTCACCAATCATCCTCAAAGTATGGGTCGTGGTCAGTCCAACCATTCTCTGCAAGCTAAGCCCTGCTGTCTGCAGGGCCTCTAGGATTGCCGACATGAGCGCACCAACACTGAAATGATGAGTCAGGTTGATTATGGTCAGAAGATCTTCTTGTACCTCCAACTCAGGGCCTACACCGCGGATAAAGACCAGGAGGTAGTTCTCATAGGCCACAAAAGCCTGGTCGTCCAAGGCAAGAGAATAGGCTTTAAAATCCCTGGCTCGGTTAAAAAGCTGGTTGCGTAGATTCCTGTCAATGCTCAGGATCCTCTGCCTTGTGATCTCTGGAGATAAGTCAACGCCTTGCAGGACGCTTACATGCTCGGGCAGTACCTCTCTCAGCAACACCTCCATGCACTGGTATACAAAGTCCCCCTCACCCCAGCCGCGACCCTTCAAGGCCAAGAGGCGGCAGAGCCCGAGGCCTGCACGAGCAGCTCTCTCTTCAGGAGTGAAGGAGGCCACGGGCAAGTCGCCCTGACGCAGACGCTCCACCAGGGCCGCGCGCTCGCCGTCCGCCACATACCGCTCGTAGTATTCGTGCTCAGCCTCGTAGTGGCGCCTGACGTCGCGTTCGCGGGTAGCTACGATGAGGCGGCGACAGACCAGGCACAGGGCCCCATCGCCCTCCGGAGGCTCCACCACCAAATAACGCTGGGTCCACTCGGGCCGGAAAACTAGAGCCTCGTCGACTTCCATCTTGCTTCTTTTGGGCGTCATCCACATTCTGCGGGAGGCCACAAGAGCAGGGCCAACGTTAGAAAGGCCGCAAGGGGAGAGGAGGAGCCTGAGAAGCGCCAAGCACCTCCTCCGCTCTGCGCCAGATCACCTCAGCAGAGGCACACAAGCCCGGTTCCAGCATCTCTGCTCCTATTGGCTGGATATTTCCTAGTCCCCGAGCTCCTAAAAACGAACCAATAGGAAGAGCGGACAGTGATCTCTCTAACGCGCAAGCGCATATCCTTCTAGGTAGCGGGCAGTAGCCGCTTGAGGGAGGGACGAAGAGACCCAGCAACCCACAGAGTTGAGAAATTTGACTGGCATTCAAGCTGTCCAATCAATAGCTGCCGCTGAAGGGTGGGGCTGGATGGCGTAAGCTACAGCTGAAGGAAGAACGTGAGCACGAGGCACTGAGGTGATTGGCTGAAGGCACTTCCGTTGAGCATCTAGACGTTTCCTTGGCTCTTCTGGCGCCAAAATGTCGTTTGTGGCAGGGGTTATTCGGCGGCTGGACGAGACAGTGGTGAACCGCATCGCGGCGGGGGAAGTTATCCAGCGGCCAGCTAATGCTATCAAAGAGATGATTGAGAACTGGTACGGAGGGAGTCGAGCCGGGCTCACTTAAGGGCTACGACTTAACGGGCCGCGTCACTCAATGGCGCGGACACGCCTCTTTGCCCGGGCAGAGGCATGTACAGCGCATGCCCACAACGGCGGAGGCCGCGGGGTTCCCTGACGTGCCAGTCAGGCATTCTCCCTTTCCGCAAACCGTGTGTTTCTTTACCGCTCTCCCCCGAAACCTTTTAAGGGTTGTTTGGAGTGTAAGTGGAGGAATATACGTAGTGTTGTCTTAATGGTACCGTTAACTAAGTAAGGAAGCCACTTAATTTAAAATTATGTATGCAGAACATGCGAAGTTAAAAGATGTATAAAAGCTTAAGATGGGGAGAAAAACCTTTTTTCAGAGGATACTGTGTTACTGTTTTCTTGCTTTTCATTCATTCCAGAAATCATCTGTTCACATCCAAAGGCACAATTCATTTTGAGTTTCTTTCAAAACAAATCGTTTGTAGTTTTAGGACAGGCTGATGCACTTTGGGCTTGACTTCTGATTACCCTATTGTTAAATTAGTGACCCCTCTTAGTGTTTTCCTGTCCTTTATTTCGGAGGACGCACTTCGAAGATACCAGATTTTATGGGTCATCCTTGGATTTTGAAGCTTATAACTGTGACAAAAAATGTGGAGGGAAGAGATTTGAAACATGTGGAAGGAAAAGTGAGTGCAGACTATAAACTTCCAAAAAGACAAGCCCAAAATACACCTAAACGTTATGTCGGATTATTTTGTTAAAATCAGTTGTTAGTGAAGTCCGTACGTTAATAGAAAAAAGAATGCTTCAGTTTGGAGTGGTAGGTTTCTAGAGGGATTTATTGTGAAAGTATAAACTATTCAGGGCAATGGGACTGAGAGAACAGTGGGTAGAAAGGACCACTGAAGGAAAGGAAGAGAATTGGAAGGTAGATGAAAGAAGGAGCAAGGAACCTGGGGATGTTTTTTCCTTTTCACTTGTAATAGTAGTAACAGAAGCAATGGCAGACTGGCTTTTGTTTCTACTGTGTTAGAATGAATTGACAGGACAACTGGGCCTGTTATTGTACTGTGCCAGAATACTGTAAAACAAAACTAAACATACTAGCTGGTGGCTTGTAATTAATTACTTAAGTGGAGATTTTTTTTTTTTTTTTTTTTTTTTTGTTAGACAGAGTCTCACTTTGTCACCCAGGCTGGAGTGCAGTGGCGCGATCTCAGCTGACTGCAACCTCCTCCTCACAGGTTCAAGGGAGATTCTCCTGCCTCAGCCTCCCGAGTAGCTAGGACTATAGGCATGTGCCACCACACCTGGCTAATTTTGTATTTTTAGTAGAGATGGGATTTCTCCATGTTGGTCAGGCTGGTGTCAAAACTCCCGATCTCAGGTGAACCGCCTGCCTCAGCCTTCCAAAGTGCTGGGATTACAGGCGTGAGCCACCGCGCCCTGCAGTTTTTTGTATTTTTAATAGAGACAGGGTTTCACCATGTTAGCCAGGATGGTCTCGATTTCCTGACCTCAGGTGATCCGCCCGCCTTGGCCTCCCAAAGTGCTGGGATTACAAGCATGAGCCACCGCGCCCGGCTCAAGTGGAGATTTTTATATGGAGTCCTGTTATACTCTTTTTAATATGTAAGTTGAGATGACTAATACAACTTCAATACAGGGGCTCATGAGAAATGTCTATAATATTTAAGTAACTTATTGTCTTCTTTTTTTTTTAAGATGAAGTCTTACTCTTTTGCCCAGGCGGAAGTGCAGTGGCGTGATCTTGGCTCAGGGCAACCTCTGCCTCCTGGTTTCAAGCGATCTTCCTGCCTCAGCCTCCCAAGTAGCTGGGAGTACAGGCGTGCATGACCACACCCGGCTAATTTTTTTATTTTTAGTAGAGACGGGGTTTCGCCATGTTGGCCAGGCTGGTCTTGAACTCCTGACCTCAGGTGATCCGCCCACCTCAGCCTCCCCAAGTGTTGGGATTACAGGCGTGAGCCCCCGTGCCCAGCCTATTATCTTATTTCTGAATAAAGAACTGTCTGTGTGGGGAATAGATAACTCTTTCTCATGCAGCCCCTGCTAGAAAATTTATTTTCTCTAGCAGTTGGTCTGTGCTTGTAGGCTACTCTTTGAAAGCACAAAAAATTTATTGACTTCTTTTTTTGGGGGGTTTTTTTTTTTTTTGAGACAGAGTTTTGCCCTTGTTGCCCAGGTTGGAGTTCAATGGCGCGATCTCAGCTCACCGCAACCTCCGCCTCCTGGGTTCAAGTGATTCTCCTGCCTTAGCCTCCTGAGTAGCTGGGATTACAGGCATGCGTCACCATGCCTGGCTAATTTTGTATTTTTAGTACAAATGGGGTTTCTCCATGTTGGTCAGGCTGGTCTCAAACTCCTGACCTCAGGTGATCCACCCGCCTTGGCCTCCCAAAGTGCTGGGATTATGGGTGTGAGCCATTGCGCCTGGCCAGAAAATTTATTGACTTCCTAAAGATTTATTAACTTTCTGCATTACTTTTTTTCCCCCTCCATCGTAAATATAAAAGGGAATAGTAGAGAAAATCATTCAGAATTTTATTTTTTAGTGACATTATTTAGTGACATTTTATTAGAGTCACTTAGGAACCTGAGGCTGAATAAAGTTCAGGTAAAAGTAAAATTAGTTGAGAAGAGACATCTGCCAAAAGAAATCTATTTTTAACTTCACTTGCTGTCTTTCCTAGAGGAACAGAAATAGTGCTGAATGTCCTATTAGAAATGATGGTTGCTCTGCCCGTCTCTTCCCTCTCTCTCACACAATATGTAAACTCATACAGTGTATGAGCCTGTAAGACAAAGGAAAAACACGTTAATGAGGCACTATTGTTTGTATTTGGAGTTTGTTATCATTGCTTGGCTCATATTAAAATATGTACATTAGAGTAGTTGCAGACTGATAAATTATTTTCTGTTTGATTTGCCAGTTTAGATGCAAAATCCACAAGTATTCAAGTGATTGTTAAAGAGGGAGGCCTGAAGTTGATTCAGATCCAAGACAATGGCACCGGGATCAGGGTAAGTAAAACCTCAAAGTAGCAGGATGTTTGTGCGCTTCATGGAAGAGTCAGGACCTTTCTCTGTTCTGGAAACTAGGCTTTTGCAGATGGGATTTTTTCACTGAAAAATTCAACACCAACACTAAATATTTATTGAGTACCTATTATTTGCTGGGCACTGTTCAGGGGATGTGTCAGTGAATAAAATAGATTAAAATCTATTCTCTTCTGATGCTTACATTATAGTGGTGGGAGACAAAATGGGTATAATAAATATTATATTAGATAGCATTAAGTGCTGTGGAGAAAACTAAAGCAGGGAGGAAGATAGGAGTGTGCAAGCCAGAAAGGTTGCAATTAAATTGAGTAGTTCAGGAAGGCTTCAATGTGGATGTGATATTTGAGAGACCGGTGGAAGTCAAGGAGCAAGTTGTGAGGCTATTTAAAGGTATTCTTGGCATACAGAACAATATACGCAAAGACTATTAAATGGAAGCATACCTGACATGTTAAAGGACTATCAAGGAGGCCAGTTTGTCTAGAGGCTGAAAAGGAAAGAGTAATAGGAGATGAGGTCTGAGTGAAAACATGTAAATCCTTGTGGGCCAAGGTAAAATCTTTAGCTTTTTTTCTGAATATGGTGGGATACTGTTAGAGGGTTTTAAGCAGAGGTTACGTGGTGTGGTGAGTTGTTTTTTTTTTTAATCCTTTGTCTTTCTGTGTGGAAAATAGCAGGACAGGGCAGAAGCAGTCTGTCCTGCAGACTGCTTGGTCGCAGTAGAGATGTAAGAAGCAGTGAGATTCTGGGTTAATTATGGAGGCAAAGTTCTCAGAATTTGCTGATATAGGGTATGAGAGAAAGAGGAATCAGGAATGATTTCAAGGTTTTGGTCTGCTAAATGGAAGGAGTTGCCATTTACTAAGATGGGAAAGACTATGAAAGAAGCAGATTTTCAGAGAGATCAGAAGTTCATTTTGGGGCATGTTCAATTTAAGATGCCTGTTAGTTGGATGTTTATGTGAGTTTGGAGTGCAGGGTAGAGATTTAGGGATGAATATTTGGTAGTTGTCTGCATTTTAATGGTATTAAAAGCCACGAGAAGGATGGGCATGGTGGCTCACACCTGTAATCCCAGCACTTTGGGAGGCCAAGGCGGGCAGATCACCTGAGGTCGGGAGTTCGAGACCAGCCTGACCAACATGGAGAAACCCCATCTCTACTAAAAATATATAATTAGCCGGGCGTGGTGGCACATGCCTGTAATCCCAGCTACTCGGGAGGCTGAGGCAGGAGAATCGCTTGAACCTGGGAGGTGGAGGTTGCGATGAGCCGAGATCACACTGTTGCACTCCAGCTTGGGCAACAAGAGCGAAACTCCATCAAAAAAAAAAAAGCCTTGAGACTCACCTGAAAAGATGCTCAACATTCTTGGTCATTAGGAAAATGAATGAAAACCACAATGAGATACCACTTCACACCTATTAGGATGGCTGTTATCAAAAACAAAAACAAGTGTTTGCAAGGATGTAGAGATTGGAATTCTTGTGTATTGCTAGAGGGAATGTAAAATAGTGCAGGGTGCTGTGGAAAATGCTGTGGTGATTCCTCAAAAAATTAAACATAATTATATAATCCAGTAATTCCACTTCTGAGTTATTCCCCAAAGAAGGGATGCAAGCAGATATTTGTACACTCATATTCATGGCAGCATTATTTACAGTAGCCAAAAGGTGAAAGCAACCTAAGTGTCCATCAGTGGATGAATGGATAAACAAAATGGAATAATTTCAGCCTTAAATAGAAATAAAATGTTGACACATGTTGCAACATATACGAACCTTGAAGACATCATGTTAAGTTAAATAAGTTGGTCACTAAAGGACAAATATTGTATGATTCCTCTTATGAGGTTCCTAGAGTAGTCACATTCATAGAGACAGTAGAGTGGTGGTTGCCCAGGGCCGGGGGAGCGAGGAGAATGGAAATTATTGTTTATTGGGTACAGAGTTTCTGTTTGGGGAAGATGAAAAAATTCTGGAGATGGATCATGATGATAGTTAACACAGCAGTGTGAATATAGTTAATGGCGCAGAACTGTACATTTAAAAATGGTTAAGATGGAAAATTTTCTGTTACATATATTTTACTGCAATTTTTTAAAATTTTATTATTATACTTTAAGTTTTAGAGTACATGTGCACAACAGGCAGGTTTGTTACATATGTATACATGTGCCATGTTGGTGTGCTGCACCCATTAACTCGTCATTTAGCATTAGGTATCTCTCCTAATGCTATCCCTCCCCCCTCCCCCACCCCACAACAGTCCCCAGTGTGTGATGTTCCCCTTCCTGTGTCCATGTGTTCTTATTGTTCAATTCCCACCTATGAGTGAGCACATGCGGTGTTTGGTTTTTTGTCCTTGTGATAGTTTGCTGAGAATGATGGTTTCCAGCTTCATCCATGTCCCTGCAAAGGACATGAACTCATCATTTTTTGTGGCTGCATAGTATTCCATGGTGTATATGTGCCACATTTTCTTAATCCAGTCTATCATTGTTGGACATTTGGGTTGGTTCCAAGTCTTTGCTATTGCGAATAGTGCTGCAGTAAACATACGTGTGCATGTGTCTTTATAGCAGCATGATTTATAATCCTTTGGGTATATACCCAGTAATGGGATGGCTGGGTCAAATGGTATTTCTAGTTCTAGATCCCTGAGGAATTGCCACACTGACTTCCACAATGGTTGAACTAGTTTACAGTCCCACCAACAGTGTAAAAGTGTTCCTATTTCTCCACATCCTCTCCAGCAGCTGTTGTTTCCTGACTTTTTAATGATCGCCATTCTAACTCGTGTGAGATGGTATCTCATTGTGGTTTTGATTTGCATTTCTCTGATGGCCAGTGATGATGAGCATTTTTTCATGTGTTTTTTGGCTGCATAAATGTCTTCTTTTGAGAAGTGTCTGTTCATATCCTTCACTCACTTTTTGATGGGGTTGTTTGTTTTTTTCTTGTAAATTTGAGTTCATTGAAAAATTAGAATTTTTTTTTCCCCTTTTTTAGAGGCAAGGTCTCACTCTGTCGCCCACACTGGAGTGCAGTAGTGTAAGCATAGCTCACTGTAACCTTGAACTCCTGGGCTCAAGCAGTTCTGTCATCTCAGCCAGCTGAAGTAGTAACTGTAGGTTCACACCACCATGCCTATTTTTGTTTTTGTAGAAATAGGGCCTTGCTTTGTTGCCAAGGCTGGTCTTGAACTCCTGACCTCAAGCAGTCCTCCTGTCTCAGCCTCCCAAAGTGCTGGGATTATAGGTGTGAGCCACTGCACCCAGCCTTGGAGATTTTTAATAAAGAAGCTTGTCAATTAAACAAACAACAAAAAGCCCTGAGACTGAATGAGATAATCAAGAGAGTATGTGTAGATAGAGAAGAGGTCCAAGGAAGGAGTCTTGGGTGACTCTGATGTCAAGTGAGGACATGAGGCAGAAACAGCAGTGACTGAGAAGGAGCCACCTAGTAAGAAAGGAGGAACACCAGGACAGTGTGGTATTCTGGATTCCAAACAAGGAAGTTACTGCTAATTTTAAAGCTCTTCTCAGGCTGGGCATGGTGGCTCACACCTGTAGTCCCAGCACTTCGGGAGGCTGAGGTGGGTAAATCACTTGAGCTCATGTGTTTGAGACCAGCTTGGGCAACATGGTGAAACCTCATCTCTACTAAAAATATAAGAAATTAAGGCCAGGTGTGGTAGTTCATGCCTGTAATCCCAGTGCTTTGGGAGGTCAAGGCAGCCAGATCATTTGAGATCAGGAGTTCGAGACCAGCATGGCCAGCATGGTGAAGCCCCATCTCTACTAAAAATACAAGAAAAAATTAACCGAGCATGGTGGCGCATACCTGTAATCCCAGCCACTCTGGGGGCTGAGACATGAGAATTGCTTGAACCCGGGAGGCGGAGGTTGCAGTGAGCTGAGATCTCGCCACTGCACTTCAGCCTGGGTGACAGAGCAAGACTCTGTCTCAAAAAAAAAAAAACAAAAACAAACAAAAAAAAAAACAAGAAAAGAAAAAAAAACTCTTCTAAGAGGATTTTTTTTCCTGGATTAAATCAAGAAAATGGGAATTCAAAGAGATTTGGAAAAATGAGTAACATGATTATTTACTCATCTTTTTGGTATCTAACAGAAAGAAGATCTGGATATTGTATGTGAAAGGTTCACTACTAGTAAACTGCAGTCCTTTGAGGATTTAGCCAGTATTTCTACCTATGGCTTTCGAGGTGAGGTAAGCTAAAGATTCAAGAAATGTGTAAAATATCCTCCTGTGATGACATTGTCTGTCATTTGTTAGTATGTATTTCTCAACATAGATAAATAAGGTTTGGTACCTTTTACTTGTTAAATGTATGCAAATCTGAACAAACTTAATGAACTTTAACTTTCTAAGACTGAGAATTGTTCATAAATAAACTATTTTACCTGCAGAGACCTCTGATATATGTTTCTTGATGGAAGTACCCAGTACCACCTATGAAGTTTTCTTGTCAAAAAATCAAATGTGAATCTGATCATTACTTAGATCTAAGTACCAATATATGAAAAATATAGGAGACAAGGAAGCATGGTAAATGATACTGAGATTGGGAGACTACATGGAAAAAGACTTGTTCCCTTCAACAGATAGACAGCAGGGAAAAAAGAATAGAGAAAGGAGTAAAGAACCTGTAGATTAAAAGACATTTAAGGGACATATGAACCAGGTCCAATGTATAGATCTTACCTAAATCCTGATGGAGCAAACTATAAAAAAATTTTTTTGAGACAAATGTTTGAATACAGGTTGACTATTTGATGGCATTAAGGAGAAATTATGAATTATCTTGGTATAAGAATATTGTCATGGGTTTTTTTTTTTTTTTTGAGTCCTTACCTGTTAAGATACATACTAAAATATTTGTGGGTAAAATTATATGACATATAGGAGTATATGATTTAGAAAACAGATTAAAATATAAAAGGATAAAATAGGATCTTATATTTTGTGACTCACTTCCTGATGGATATCTTTCTACCCAGTAAATATAGTCCTATCTAGGTTTTAATGGCTACATGTATGTACTGTAGTTTGTTTAAATGGTTTCCTATTGAACATTTATACTCTTTGCCATTTTTTCCTGTTTAACGTTCTGTTTTTTTTTTTTTTTTTTTTTTTGAGACAGTCTTGCTCTGTTATCCAGACTGGAGTGCAGTGACATGATCTCAGCTCACTGCAACCTCTGCCTTCTGGGTTCAAGCTATTCTCCTGCCTCAGCCTCCTGAATAGCTGTGATTACAGGCGTGCACCACTATGCCCGGCTAATTTTTGTATTTTGGGTAGAGACAGGGTTTGGCCATGTTGGCCAGGCTGGTCTTGAACTCCTGACCTTGAATG
Organism: Pan troglodytes; assembly: GCF_028858775.2. Taxonomy (NCBI): domain Eukaryota; kingdom Metazoa; phylum Chordata; class Mammalia; order Primates; family Hominidae; genus Pan; species Pan troglodytes. Next base: position 41,013,109 of record NC_086015.1, read on the forward strand.
ATCTGCCCGCCATGGCCTTGCAAAGTGCTGGGGTTACAGGCATGAGCCACCACGTCTGGCCTTGTTTAAGGTCCTGATGAGTATTCTTATAGGTACACTGTGTTTCGTTTAATTATTTCCTTAGGATAAATTTATAGAAATAACATTCCTTGGTAAAAGAATACATATTTTAAAAACTATTAGTTTCCTGTTGCTGTCAAAAAATTTCCAGAAACTTAGTGGCATTAAACAATACAAATTAATTATTCTACAGTTCTCGAGATCAGAAGATACGGGTCTTACTAGGCCTCACTAGGCTAAAATCAAGGTTTTGGCAGGGCTGTGTTCCTCTATGGAGGTTCCAGGGGACCAGAGAAACTACTTTACAGTAGTTATTTTAAGGGAATGAAAGTGAAGATGGGGTTGGGCAGTCAAAGAGGCTGTTACTTTTCATTTTTGGCCTTTCAGTAGTTTGAATTTTTTTATCATATACATGTATTACTTTAATTTTTAAAAAGTAAAAAGCAGCTGTGATTCAGTCTCTGTAATTTAGATCAATTTACATCAAACTAGGGTGGTCTCATGTATTGTCTTGCTCACAGTGACCACTAGATTATTCCAAGAAGGGACAATTTCCAAGACTTGGTTTACACTGAGACGGCTCCTGATTTTAAGGATACCTTAGATCAAACTCTAGGAAGGCAGTTTCATTTTGGCCTTGCAGTTCCCTGGGTCATTTTCCAAGCCCATGGCCTCCTGGAGTCTTCGCCTAGCTGTAGGTTATCTTTGTGGCTATTATTTCACTGTAATTATACAGGAAGATTTATTGAGGGATTTCTGTGTACTAGCCGTGGTTCTCAGCACTTTGTATACTTTGTATTAACTCTGACTCCTGACAGTAACTCTACAGAGGTTCTGCTGTTACCCAGTTTTACATAGAAACATGGCCAGCGGACGCAGTTAGAAAATGGCAAAGTGGGGATTAGAAACTAGGCAGTTTGACTCCAGAGTCTGTGCCCCTGTCCACTTGGCTCCACTGCTGGGGAAGAGGCCTCTGAAGCAGCAGGACCATCTGCTGTGCCATGTGTAGTGGTACTCTATCTTCCTGGTGTGATGTTGTGTTCTACTTTGCATTTTCATGTCTTTCCTTATACAGGTCTCAAAATCATTTACTTTTTTTTTTTTTTTTTTTGAGACGGAGTCTCACTCTGTTGCCCAGGCTAGAGTGTAGTGGCATAGTCTCACTCACTGCAACCTCTGCCTCCGAGGTTCAAGTGATTCTCCTGCCTCAGCCTCCCAAGTAGCTCGGATTACAGGCACATGCCACCACAGCTAGCAAATTTTTGTATTTTTAGTAGAAATTGGTGTTTCACCATGTTGGCCAGGCTGTTCTTGAACTCCTGTGACCTCAGGTGATCCACCCACCTAGGCCTCCCAAAGTGCTGGGATTACAGGCGTGAGCCACCCCGCCCAGCCTTATATTTTTTAATGATGCACATTAGCTCAATTACATAAACCAGGGAAATCCAGCCAGGACCTGGTGATTTCTGAGCCTGACCCATGTGCCTTTCAATGAACTGAACTTGCCACAGCTGTATTTACTGTCTACTGAGATGCTGTCACACAGACCCCATCATAGCACAGTTCCTGAGTTACATCTTTACATACTGTAATATCCTTCTTGTGAAAAAAGATACAGATTCCAAAGGTCTGAGAAACCAATCTTGGTTATAAAGGGGAAAAATGGTCATGGGTTTTTAAAATTTGTTTTGTCTTAATTGCATTTCAAATTTACATTTCTAAATGAATAATTGCTTATATAAAGCAGTTTTGATTAACAATATAAAACACTATCTATTTGGAGTGATTCCTTTACCCATTTCTGAAAGCAAGTTTTAAAAATTACTAGGAGACACTTCATTGAGAATATTATTAAACATGCCTGTAGTTCTACCACCTCGACACAATTGCTTATTAACACATTAATGTTTTGGTGTGTTTTGGACTTTTTAATATGTATTTTTCACTTGTTCTAGTAATTATGCTACAGATTGATCATTTCTTTTTCAACATGTCATCAAAGCAAGTGAGCAAAGTGCTCATCGTTGCCACATATTAATACAAAATGGAAGCAGCAGTTCAGATAACCTTTCCCTTTGGTGAGATGACAGTGGGTGACCCAGCAGTGAGTTTTTCTTTCAGTCTATTTTCTTTTCTTCCTTAGGCTTTGGCCAGCATAAGCCATGTGGCTCATGTTACTATTACAACGAAAACAGCTGATGGAAAGTGTGCATACAGGTATAGTGCTGACTTCTTTTACTCATATATATTCATCCTGAAATGTATTTTTTGCCTAGGTCTCAGAGTAATCCTGTCTCAACACCAGTGTTACCTTTTTTGGCAGAGATCTTGAGTACGTTTTCTTTTCTCCTTATTGATAAATTGATAATCCTCAAGGATGATTATTAGGTGATACTCTTACTTCATGGATTCTTAAAAGATATGATTTAACATATTACAAGTGCCTAGCAAGGTGTCTGTTACACGTAGGTATTTTAAGTAAATGGTAGCTGCTGATGTAATTTCTGCCCCTTTGCCCTTCAGTTGGGGTATTGCTTTGGACCGATTAGAGGGCTGTGGCTGGGATGCTAAAGGTTCATGTTTCCTTAGCTGGCTCCTGAGCCACCAGCTCCCACCACCTGTGTATACCTGTGCTAGTTTGCCTTCCCACAAGTAGCTGCTGGCTATCTGTTATGCTGGCACAGTTTTCAGAAGCTGATGAATGGCCTTTGAACAGAACAAAAATGGGATTCAGAATAACAAAATTGCACCTTTGTTTTTATAAGCACTGGCCATTCACTAGTTGAAGACTGGTAGGAATACCTAATTCATGCCAAAAGAAAGATAATTTTTAAAAATCACACAGGTTGTTTGTAGATTAAAAGGGAAAATAGGCTAGGTATAGTGGCTTTGCCTGTGAGTTTGGGAGGCTGAAGTGGGAGGATTGCTTGAAGTCAGGAGTTTGAGACCAGCCTGGGAAACAGAGCAAGACCCCGTCTCTACAGAAAATTTTTAAAAAATTAGTTGGGTATGGTGATGCACATCTGTAGTCTTAGCTACTCCGGAGGCGGGAAGATTGCTTGAGCCCAGCAGTTTGAGGCTGCAGTGAGCTGTGATTACACCACTGTACTCCAACCTTAAAATAAATAGATAAATAAGGGAAAATATCTTCAACAAAGGATAGTTCTGTCTGTTTCTCAGTCTTCCTCAACAGATAAATGTGTGAAGTAATGGAAGGTGGAGATTTCAGATTACACAACATTAATGCTAAGGGCGTTTGACTCTGTGTGAATTCTAATTGCCCTAGATCTAGACGGGCTGATACTATTAGAATCCCCTGTCACTAACTGAAGACAGAGTTGTAAGTTAATGCCTTCCTAGATAGCCTAGATTGTGGTATGCCGCTGCATGCTAAAATGGCTCCCCTTCCATAGCAGGATGAAATAGAGTCATTATCTTGGCAACCAGCCCCTGCCAATGTGCTCTCAGTCTGCCTTTCCAGCCCCTTCTCTCTACCTATTCCCAGCTGCCGTGTATTTTAAAGCCTCTATGCTTTCATTTTTGTTTTTGCCTTCCTGGATGGTCTTTCCTGCTGTCTCCACCTGAAACTATTCCTCTCTAAAGAACAGATGAATTGCCATCTCTCTGGGATGCTTTTACCCACCCTCACTCCCACCTCAGGCTGAATGGACCCTTCTCTAGATCACTTGGCATATTGTTCTACAGTTAGGTAAAAAGTCTACCTATCACTAGATCAAGAGCTTTGTTTTTTTTATTAATTTAATTTTCTTTTTTTTTTTTTTTTTTTGAGACAGAGTCTCGCTCTGTCGCCCAGACTGGAGTGCAGTGCGCGATCTTGGCTCACTGCAAGCTCCGCCTCCCAGGTTCACACCATTCTCCTGCCTCAGCCTCCCGAGTAGCTGGGACTACAGGCGCCCGCCACCACGCCCAGCTAATTTTTTGTATTTTTAGTAGAGACGGGGTTTCACCATGTTAGTTAGCCAGGATGGTCTCGATCTCCTGACCTCGTGATCCACCCACCTCGGCCTCCCAAAGCGCTGGGATTACAGGCATGAGCCACCGCGCCCAGCCCCAAGACCTTTCTTTATTACCAGGGCTTCCACAGACCTGACACATGGTAGTTCCTCAATAAATAATTGCAGAATTACTGAAAAATTTTACTGTTAACTTAGGCAGTGGTAAAACCATTGTTTGGTAGCTCAGAACTCAGCAAGTAAATAGCAACATTTGCTGGAAGAACAGATAGTTTTTCAAATCCAATTCAAGGACTGGGTATGGTGGCTCATGCCTGTAATCCCAGCACTTTGGGAGGCCAAGGCAGGCGTATCCAGGAGTTGGAGACTAGCCTGACCAACATGGTGAAACTCCGTCTCTACTAAAAATACAAAATTAGCCAGGTGTGGTGGTGGGCACCTGTAATCTCAGCTACTTGGGAGGCTGAGGCAGGAGAATCGCTTGAACCTGGTAGGCGGAGGTTGTAGTGAGCTGAGATTGTGCCATTGCTCTCCAGCCTGGGAAACAAGAGCAAAACTCCGTCTCAAAAAAAAAAAAATCCAATTCAAATGATTATGGAAGTAGTGGAGAAATAAACAGGAAAATGATAAATAATTAAGATAATATATAATATGGCTATATTTTAATCTATTGTTGGTATGATTTTCTCTTTTCCCCTTGGGATTAGTATCTATCTCTCTACTGGATATTAATTTGTTATATTTTCTCATTAGAGCAAGTTACTCAGATGGAAAACTGAAAGCCCCTCCTAAACCATGTGCTGGCAATCAAGGGACCCAGATCACGGTAAGAATGGTACATGGGAGAGTAAATTGTTGAAGCTTTGTTTGTATAAATATTGGAATAAAAAATAAAATTGCTTCTGAATTTTCAGGGTAATAATAAAATGAATTTGCACTAGTTAATGGAGGTCCCAAGATATCCTCTAAGCAAGATAAATGACTATTGGCTTTTGTGGCATGGCAGCCTGCCACGTCCTTGTCTTTTTTAAGGGCTAGGAGATTCTTTATTGGGATGGCAAAAATCAGTGGCAGGGTAGTTGTCATTGAAAGAAGATTAAGCTTGACCCCAGAAGGCATGGGTTAGAGCCCAGCCTTGTCACTCAATGGTTGTATGTCCAGAGGCAAGTCACTTAACATCCCTTAACCCCAGTTTTCTCATCTGTCAAATGAAGCAAAGAATACTTGCCCTCTTGACTTAAAGGGTGTCTGATGAGACATATGACTGTATCATTAGCTGGGAGAAAGTCCATCATGCTGCCTATGTATAGTGCCTCAAGTTGGTCTCTTTCCCTTCTATGATTACACAAAGCACTCCGCTGTCATGTTATCCATCCCGCCCCTCCACTCCAAGTCCCATCTAGAGCACATCTTCTTGAAGTCCACTGTAACCTGCCTAATCCTGGATGTGACGAGCCAGGCAGGAGGCAGAAAAGAATGTGTGTTTTGCAATACATGTTAAGAGAGATCTTGGGCTGGGCACGGTAGCTCACACCTGTAATCTCAGCACTTTGGGAGGCCGAGGAGGGCGGATCATCTGAGGTTGGGAGTTCGAGACCAGCCTGACCAACATGGAGAAACCCCATCTCTACTAAAAATACAAAATTAGCCAGGCGTGATGGCGCATGCCTGTAATCCCAGCTACTCAGGAAGGCTGAGGCAGGAGAATTGCTTGAACCCGGGAGGCAGAGGTTGTGGTGAGTTGAGATCATGCCACTGCACTCCAGCCTGGGCAACAAGAGTGAAACAGGGTCTCAAAAACAAAAACAAACAAACAAAAAAAATCTTGTACCACGGTGACCACCGTGTGATTTCCAAGAACTTCAAATGATCTAAGAAATTTTGTGATTATTACTAGTTTGAAAAATACTTTTTTTTTTTTTTTTGAGACAAAGTCTCACTCTGTTGCCCAGGCTGAAGTGCAGTGGCGTGATCTCAGCTCACTGCAATCACTACCTCTTGAGTTCAAGCAGTTGTCCTGCCTCAGCCTCTTGAGTACCTGGGATTACAGGCATGCGTCACCATGCCCAGCTAATTTTTGTATTTTTAGTAGAGACAGGGTTTCACCATGTTGGCCAGGCTGGTCTCGAACTCCTGACCTCAGGTGACCCACCCACCTTGGCCTCCCAAAGTTCTGGGATTACAGACGTGAGCCACTGCACCCAGCCTGAAAAATATCTTTGAATGCCATGTGATACTATACTTGTCAGTTTACATGTGTGTCCCACTAAATCATGTACTCTCCTGAGCAGGATCATGCTTTGTCTTCATATTTTCTGTACAAAGCAAAGACTCTGACACAAAGCTAGCCCCCAGTGCATAGTTGAGAAATCAGTGAATGAATGTGGGAGGCAGGAAAAATGTCCTTTAATTCTTCTGTTAATGCTGTCTTATCCCTGGCCCCAGTCAGTGCTTAGAACTGTGCTGTTGGTAAATATAATTGGATTCACTATCTTAAGACCTAGCTTTTGCCAGGACATCTTGGGTTTTATTTTCAAGTACTTCTATGAATTTACAAGAAAAATCGATCTTCTGTTCAGGTGGAGGACCTTTTTTACAACATAGCCACGAGGAGAAAAGCTTTAAAAAATCCAAGTGAAGAATATGGGAAAATTTTGGAAGTTGTTGGCAGGTACAGTCCAAAATCTGGGAGTGGGTCTCTGAGATTTGTCATCAAAGTAATGTGTTCTAGTGCTCATACATTGAACAGTTGCTGAGCTAGATGGTGAAAAGTAAAACTAGCTTACAGATAGTTTCTGGTCAAGGTTTAGCCACCAATTTTGCAGTTTCTCTCATCTCCCCAGGAAAGAGCAGTTGGTCTTTAGATCAATGAGAGCTCTTTGATGGCAGACAAAACAAAATGACTCTAGCCAACTTGAGCTAAAAAGAAATTTAGTGGAAGACTAGGAGTTACCACATGAAGTGTGTGCAGCTGCCCCTTGGAGAGAGTAAGAACCAGGGGGCCTCTGGGACTTAACATCATTACTGTACTCCAGTTGTTTTCATTCTTTTCCTGACTTTGCTCTAGAGTCAGTTTCCTAACAGAGTACATTCGATGATCATGTGCCCATATCTGTGGGGAGAAGATTTCTTGATTGGCAGTCTTACTAAGGGTGCATATCAAGTAGAATGGAATAGAGGTAGTTTCCCAAAGGAAGATGAGAGGCTGTTACCAGGAGGAGGAGAAGGGATTCAGGACAGATGAAAACAACGTTATATCCATGATAGACTTACGCTGCTGGTACAGATGGTACAGATGGCTTCAGTATAGGCTCTCCGAACCCACATATCATTGATTATGATAGGGATATGTTAACTATTTTTTAATGTATATATGTATATGTGTGTGTGTATACATATGTATATGTATATATATTTTTATATATGTATATGTATATATTTATATATGTATATGTATATATTTTTATATGTATATGTGTATATATATATTTATATATGTGTATGTGTATATATATATATATTTTTTTTTTTGAAATGGCATTTCGCTCTTGTTGCCCAGGCTGGAGTGCAATGGTGCGATCTCAGCTCACTGCAACCTCTGCCTCCTGGGTTCAAGCGATTCTCCTGTCTCAGCCTCCCGAGTAGCTGGGATTACAGGCACTTGCCACCATGCCCGGCAATTTTTTTTTGTTTTTTTTTTTTTAGTAGAGAGGGGGGTTTAATCATTTTGGTCAGGCTGGTCTTGAACTCCTGACCTCAGGTGATCCGCCCGCCTCGGCCTCCTAAAGTGCTGGGATTACAGGCGTGAGCCACCATGCCTGGCCATTTTTCAGTATTTCTTTTTTTTTTTTTTTTTTTTTTTTGAGACAGAGTTTCACTCTTGTTGCCCAGGCTGGAGTACAATGGCGTGATCTCGGCTCACCGCAACCTCTACTTCCCAGGTTCAAGCAATTCGCCTGCCTCAGCCTTCTCAAGTAGCTGGGATTACAGGCATATGCCACCATGCCCGGCTAATTTTGTGTTTTTAGTAGAGATGGGGTTTCTCCATGTTGGTCAGGCTAGTCTCAAACTCCCGACCTCAGATGATCCTCCCGCCTTGGCCTCCCAAAGTGCTGGGATTACTGGCATGAGCCAGTGCTCCTGGCCCATTTTTCAGTATTTCTAAAAAAAATCTAAAGTGGGTCAAACATTTCACCTTAATAAAATGACAGGTTTGTACATCAAGTTTCTTTGCTTTTTCTTGGAATTTTATACTTTTTTTTTTTTTGGAGACAGAGTCTTGCTGTGTCACCCAGGCTGGAGTGCAGTGGTGCGATCTCAGCTCACCACAACCTCCATCTCCAGGTTGAAGCAATTCTCCTACCTCAGCCTCCTGAGTAGCTGGGATTACGGGCACATGCCACCATACCCGGCTAATTTTTTTTTTTTTTTTTTGTATTTTTAGTAGAGACAGGGTTTCACCATGTTGTCCACGCTGGTCTCGAACTCCTGACCTCAGGTGATCCGCCCATCTTGGCCCACCAAAGTGCTGGGATTACAGGCGTGAGCCACCGTGCCCAGCCTTTTTCTTGGAATTTTATCAATCAGTGTCAGAATATTCATTACCTCCTAAAAATAAAGGAGTTCTAGTTGGCTGTTTTGATTCTAGGTGTGGTAAAGTGAAATATTGTTACTTAATAAATGCATTTTGCTAGACACAATCCTTCGGTTCACGAGCTCTGTAGAGAAAAGAGAAATAACCGCCAACCAAGAAAAGATTGGGAGATACTAGAATAAGACCCAGGGGCAGGAAGAAGCCAGTGAGAAGGAGGGCATGTTGAGGGCTCTGAGAGAGAATAAAAGCAGGGGTTGTTGGAGCTAGCTTCTCAAGATGTCCTTGAGGCAAACCAGACCTTTGGGACACTCTGAAAATAAAACTGAAAGTGAAGAGATTATGGGCCGAATGTGGTGGCTCACGCCTGTAATCCCAGCACTTTGGGAGGTCGAGGCGGATGGATCACCTGAGATCAGGAGTTCGATACCAGCCTGGCCAACATGGCGAAACCCCATCTGTACTAAAAATACAAAAAAAATTAGCTGGGCCTGGTGGCAGGCGCCTATAATCCCAGCTACTCGGGAGGCTGAGGCAGGAGAATCACTTGAGTCCAGGAGGCGGAGGTTGCAGTGAGCTGAGATTGTGCCATTGCACTCCAGCCTGGGCAACAAGAGCAAAACTCTGTCTCAAAAATAAATAAAAATAAATAAAAAAGAGATAGTGGCGTGATATCCTTGATTCTATCAGCAACCTATAAAAGTAGAGAGGAGCCTGTGTTTTGATTCAGTCACCTTTAGCATTTTTATATCCATGAAGTTTCTGCTGGTTTATTTTTCTGTGGGTAAAATATTAATAGGCTGTATGGAGATATTTTTCTTTATATGTACCTTTGTTTAGATTACTCAACTCCACTAATTTATTTAACTAAAAGGGGGCTCTGACATCTAGTGTGTGTTTTTGGCAACTCTTTTCTTACTCTTGTTTTTCTTTTCCAGGTATTCAATACACAATGCAGGCATTAGTTTCTCAGTTAAAAAAGTAAGTTCTTGGTTTATGGGGGATGGTTTTGTTTTATGAAAAGAAAAAAGGGGATTTTTAATAGTTTGCTGGTGGAGATAAGGTTATGATGTTTCAGTCTCAGCCATGAGACAATAAATCCTTGTGTCTTCTGCTGTTTGTTTATCAGCAAGGAGAGACAGTAGCTGATGTTAGGACACTACCCAATGCCTCAACCGTGGACAATATTCGCTCCATCTTTGGAAATGCTGTTAGTCGGTATGTCGATAACCTATATAAAAAAATCTTTTACATTTATTATCTTGGTTTATCATTCCATCACATTATTTTGGAACCTTTCAAGATATTATGTGTGTTAAGAGTTTGCTTTAGTCAAATACACAGGCTTGTTTTATGCTTCAGATTTGTTAATGGAGTTCTTATTTCACGTAATCAACACTTTCTAGGTGTATGTAATCTCCTAGATTCTGTGGCGTGAATCATGTGTTCTTTCAAGGTCTTAGTCTTGAAAATATTTATAGTGTAGTAGAATTATTTTATCCTCCAATGCCCCTTCTTTTCCTTGTATTTCCATTATCATCACTTTAGGATTTCACTTATTTATCATTCAACATTTATCAATTGCCTCTCATATTCCAGGCTTTGTGCTAGAAGTTAGGGATATAGAGACAAATAAGATATTTCCTGCCCTTAAAGACTAGATTCGTGTCGCTAAGTCTTCATTATCAAGAAAAGCATAAGTGGGGAAAAGTGCTTGCATTATGGATTCCTCATAGTTGCTCCCCTCTGCATGTAAAAATCACCATTTCCACCATAGATTCCTAGCGGTCTCAGGACTTTATAAAGCCCAAAGTGCCTATGTCATAATATGAGGAAAAATACTGAGACCCTTCCATATGTGGGAGGTATATGGATGAGACAGCTCCTGACTTCACTTTTCCCAGAAATCTGAAAAGCAGCAGCAGTCATTCCAGAGCCCAGTTTCTACTTTGAAGGGCAGATTATTTATTCTTTGAGCTAACCTGACTGAGGAACAATTAGTTTGCTTTTAATTTACTATTTTCTTTTTCTTTTCTTTTCTTTTTTGAGACAGAGTCTCACTCTGTCGCCCAGGCTGGAGTGCAGTGGCTCAAACTTGGCTCACTGCAAGCTCCGCCTCCCGGGTTCACGCCATTCTCCTGCCTCAGCCTCCCGAGTAGCTGGGACTACAGGCGCCTGTCACCACACCCAGCTAATTTTTTGTATTTTTTAGTAGAGACGGGGTTTCACCGTGTTAGCCAGGATGATCTCGATCTCCTGACCTCATGATCCACCCACCTCGGCCTCCCAAAGTGCTGGGATTACAGGTGTGAGCCACCGTGCCCAGCCACTATTTTCTTTCTAATTGTTAATGAATTAATTTTTTAAAACTGTGCTCCTAGAGCGAAGGGAGAGCTCTGTTTACAGTGTAACTTTTCAGAGCTTCTTTAACTAGATTTTAAGATCAGAATTAGTTGTTGTGAAATCTTAGGGACTGTACAAGATTAGAAATCCTCTATAGCAGCATTTCCCAAAGCAGGCTTCCAGAACACTAGCCTCATGAGGCATTTTGGGAAAAAAGAGTTTGCTGGTTCAGTGTGTATGGGCAGTGCCACAAGCCGTACCCTCCGTTGAAGACACTTATTCCACACATTACTGCATAAAAAGCTTCCACCAGCCATTTGGCAAACTTATTGAGTGTCTGCTCTTTCCTGGGTATTGTGCTATATGGTAGGGTTATACTAGTGAACAAAGAAGAAATGATGCCTGCTCTCAGCTGACTTTGCAGTTGGAAAGACATGAAATAATTACGCCATTCATTAGCAGATTGTGCTAGATGCCTCACTGGAAAAATAAAGGACATGATGGAAAACTGTAGGGTCAGAGAAAGGGATCATTAGAGAAGGTTCTTTGAAGAAATATTTTTTGAAATATGAAGGATAAATAGGAATTAACTAGGTACCAATAGGTTAGGAGTAGAGCTTTCCAGACAGAGGGACTAGTTCTTGGGAAGGTCTCCAGACAGAAATAAGTGTGGCTTGTCTGAGGACCTCTTATTCGCCTATTAACCTTCCCTCCCCAGTAAACACTCCTGGGAACAACACACATTGTAGAACCACGTTGTGGTGCTGTTCAGTATAGCAAGTAATTCAGCAGAGATAAGTTCTTGGAATCTCATCTTTGGGATTTAGTTACTAAGATACATTCAAGTTTGAGCAAAATAAGGTCTCAGAGCTTGGACTCATTGTTCTGTTCCAGCAATTAGAGCAGTACCTGGCACATAGCACAAGTGCTTGAAAACACTGACTGAGTAGGGTAGGTGGGTGAGTGGGTGGGTGGATCGATGGGAGGATGGGTGGGTGAATGGATGAACAGACAAATGGATGGATGAATGGACAGGCACAGGAGGACCTCAAATGGACCAAGTCTTCGGGGCCCTCATTTCACAAAGTTAGTTTATGGGAAGGAACCTTGTGTTTTTAAATTCTGATTCTTTTGTAATGTTTGAGTTTTGAGTATTTTCAAAAGCTTCAGAATCTCTTTTCTAATAGAGAACTGATAGAAATTGGATGTGAGGATAAAACCCTAGCCTTCAAAATGAATGGTTACATATCCAATGCAAACTACTCAGTGAAGAAGTGCATCTTCTTACTCTTCATCAACCGTAAGTTAAAAAGAACCACATGGGAAATCCACTCACAGGAAACACCCACAGGGAATTTTATGGGACCATGGAAAAATTTCTGATCCATAGGTTTGATTAAACATGGAGAAACCTCATGGCAAAGTTTGGTTTTATTGGGAAGCATGTATAATTTTTGTCCTAAGTCTGTGCTCAGCCCTCCCACATGTGCTCATTGCTGGTTGACTGTTGGAGTCTGGTTCTTACCTCTAAGAGGAAGCCCAGGAGAGGGCATAACAGGCTCCTGTGAGCCAGCACACTGTCCTCACCTGATGGTGTCAGAGTCCTTACAAGTAAGCCCTAGCCAGAACATTGCTGGAAGAGATCAAGGGCCACTGTTTGAAATTGCACAGCAGGATACGGAAAAGGGGTACCTTAGGTATAGGCATTGTCATTAAAGAAATTGCTAAGATACTTGAGATTTTCCTGTTTAAGGAATGAGCTTTATGATACAAAGAGCAGTTCTAAAAATTAGGGAGGGAATTAACTAAATTAATTAGGATATTTCTCAAATTCCTTTACAGTTTTTGTCTCTCTGCTGATATAGTGTTTACATGATTGTTATTTACTAAACAAATGCTATTTTGTATTCTGCTCCTTATAACTTAATTGTTTATTACAAGGTTTTGATGGTGACCTACCAACAACAAATAATCCCAAACACAGTCTGAATTTTTCGTTTTCCATCCAGAAATAAGATGAATCTTTCCATTTCCGTGTTTTCAGTTTTCATCATTTTTATCCTGTAGGTTACTTATCTTTATTTTAAAGCATTTCATAATAATTTTATAGTTTTTGTTTTGTTTGCTTGTTTGCTGTTGGAAATGGAATATTCCCTCCTTCCATTTAGACTGCTAACCAGCTGTAAATGTTTCAAAATATGCATGTTTTACAGCAGTTGTTCAAAGCAATACAGGAACAGTAAGGACAGAGCCAGTCATTTTACAAACACATTGTGTTAAACTGATGTCTATTAGCAGGGTTTTTCCTATTTTATTAGGAAGGACTTACACCTGATATATAACAAAGCTTGTTTTAATCAAGGCTCAGAAAATGTTTTTCATTAGTTTTTTTCCTAACCATGAAGAATAACTGCTTTGTAACACACATGCTGGCTATAAAGCAGACAAAAAATTCACTGTAGGTGCTGCCTGACTGGCCTCTGTCCGTGTTTCTGTTGGGGCTGCTTACCACAGCCTCTGCATTATCATTAGCTAGTGTGTTCACAATACCAAGTTCCCAGTAGCAAAGAAAGGTCAAGCTCTTACACATGCCATTCATTTATCTACACTGTGCAGGCGCACTCAGGTGGCAGGGACAAAGACCACTCCTTTGGCGCATCTCAAGTTCAGAATTCTCAGCAGAGGGGCTCCAGCTGTCCTTTTGTCAGGTGCCCATGCCTGCTCCAGGCCTGTGTGGTCAGGACACGTGTTACAGAGTACAGTGACATTAATGATGGGGCCATGGATGTGGTGAGCACTCAGAGGATGTTAGTCTCTTCATTGGTAAAGTCACAACCACTTTTCCTGTTGGAAATAAAAAGATTTGACATATCCTTGTCTACAGCAACACAGGACAACAGATAATCAGCAGGTCATCTAAATCTGTTCAGAGAGAAAGGAGAGCTGTTTCCTGAAAATACATCTTCCCCTGATTTTAGTCTTATTTTTTTCTGCCTTTATTGCTTTCTACCCTCTTCAAACCAGCCTCATTTCCTAAATTACCTTGAATATGCATTGACACTTGTACTGCCTGAAATTCTGGAAAACTCAGTATGGCTACTCCACAGTCAGAACTTCCTGAGCAAAGTTAGTTGCTCTCTCGGCTCACTGTTTTGTTTTGTTTTTTTTTTCCTGCCTCAGGTTTATTTGTACAAATAGCACAGGAGGACCAGCCCCATGCAGATGGTAGCCCAGGGGCGGGAGTAGGGGGTCACACCAGTCCTTCTGTCCTCACGTTGGCAGAGATATCTACTCTGAAGCCTTTGTAGGGGCCTGGGCACCTTTGGGAGCCTGAGCTGGAACTGAAGGTGGAGCTGCAGCCTGGGCCTTGGTTTGATCGTTGGCCTTGGCCTTTGGCCAGCACAGCCTGAGCCCCTTGGCAATACGGGCACGAGCACGCTTCCCAAGCTTGGGGTGGGCAATGTAGGCAAGTCGATCGAGCTTGCGGCTGACACCCTTTGGGATCTTGGGCTTAACCTCCTTGGGCTTTACGAGGGCCTTGATAGCCTCGGCACGTGCACTCATGGCCTTGGCATTGTTGGCCTGCATCTTCTTTAGGCCCTTCTTGTTGTGCTTCTTGGCAAAGCGCATGTTCCTCAGGAACTTGGGGTCCACCCCCTTAAGAGATTCGTATCTTTGTGATCGGGGTTTCTTGATACCATTTCTGTGCCATTTTCGGGACTGGTTGTGTGTGGTGTGGTTCTTGGACTTCGCCATGTCTACACCTTAAGCCACGGCTCCCGAAGCGCCTAGAACCGAAAGAGTTGGCTCACTATTTAGCACACACACACGTGTATAATAGTGCTGGCCACTTGGGGTTGGAATTAGTTTATTTATCAGCATGTTGTCTCCCAGCACTTGGTGTGTGTGATATGCAGTATGTATTTGCAGAATGAAAAGTCTGAGGGCTGACGTCATATTTCCCACTGTGCCCAGAAAGAGCACAGTTAGTCCACATGAGCTAATGGGGGCAAAGGGAAGTGAGGAGGGAGAATGTACTGCCTTATCATGTTTTCTATTACTTGGCTGAAGTAAAACAGTTCCAAGCCGATAGTAAGATAGTGGGCTGGAAAGTGGCGACAGCTAAAGGTGCACCTTTCTTCCTGGGGATGTGATGTGCATATCACTACAGAAATGTCTTTCCTGAGGTGATTTCATGACTTTGTATGAATGTACACCTGTGACCTCACCCCTCAGGACAGTTTTGAACTGGTTGCTTTCTTTTTATTGTTTAGATCGTCTGGTAGAATCAACTTCCTTGAGAAAAGCCATAGAAACAGTGTATGCAGCCTATTTGCCCAAAAACACACACCCATTCCTGTACCTCAGGTAATGTAGCACCAAACTCCTCAACCAAGACTCACAAGGAACAGATGTTCTATCAGGCTCTCCTCTTTGAAAGAGATGAGCATGCTAATAGTACAATCAGTGAATCCCATACACCACTGGCAAAAGGATGTTCTGTCCCTTCTTACAGGTACAAGGCACAGTTTTCCTTCATTTATTCACTAATTTAGCAGAACCTCACTAAGAGCCTCCTATATGCCAGGCTCTGCGTTAGCAATAAAAAAAGGAATGCCATGCCTCACCCCATCAGGAGGTGCTGATAGCTTGTAGGCAGAGTGGAAACAGATGTGCTCTAGAGGCTCTAAATATTACTTCTGCTGGGGTCAGTTGGGAAGCCACAACAGCTACTGTTCATCTTCCATAAAAGACAATCAGCCAGGCACAGTGGCTCACACCTGTAAATCCCAGCACTTTGGGAGGCTGAGGTGGGTGGATCACAAGGTCAGGTGTTTGAGACCAGCCTGGCCAACGTGGCGAAACCCTGTCTCTACTAAAAATACAAAAATTAGCTGGGCGTGGTGGCGGGCGCCTGTAGTCCCAGCTACTCGGGAAGCTGAGGCAGGAGAATCGCTTGAACCTGGGAGGTGGAGGTTGCAGTGAGCTGAGACCGTACCACTGCACTCCAGCCTGGGCGACAGAGCGAGACTCCATCTCAAAAAAAAAAAAAAAAGACTGGGTTCTGTTCTGTGGAGGTTCTTGTCTTAACATATCCACTGTTGATTGCCCAGATGTTGATGTAATTAATTTAGCAGTCGTAAATAGTTTAGCACTTGCATTAAATAGACCAAACCCCATAGTAGGTATTTGAAATACAGAATAAATGTGAGGTACCCCTGCTCTAAAGGAGTTTATAGTCCAGAGCTGACTTATGGAGGATTTCTTTCTATTATTTCTGGGTCTGCTACTAATTTGTCTATTTCATATCCTAATTATCCTTGTTTTCATTTTGATTGAAAGGGGGAGAGCATAGAAATTGTGGTAAAAGGTAGTTTTATTTTATTTTTTATATGAGATGGAGTCTTGCTCTGTCACCCAGGCTGGAGTGCAGTGGCACAATCTCATCTCATTGCAACCTCCACCTCCCGCGTTCAAGCAATTCTCCTGCCTCAGCCTCCCGAGTAGCTGGGATTACAGGCGTGCACCACCACGCCCAGCTAATTTTTGTATTTGTAGTAGAGATGGATTTTACCATGTTGGCCAGTCTGGTCTCCAACTCCTGACCTCAGGTGATCCTCTCACTTTGGCCTCCCAAAGTGTTAGGATTACAGGCCTCAGCCACTGCACCCAGCCTAAAGTTAGTTTTAGATTAAGTGTTTTCATGTTTTCCCTTGCAAAGTAATAAACTGGTCAAGTTATCACCTTGTTCCATCTCCATATTAATCAGGGTCCAAACAGGAGATAGAAACCATGCAACATTTTGAGTAGCTGAATAAAGAATTATAAACAGGAGATTAGAGTAATAGGGGATTAGATAGTAAGAGGTGAAGAGATAGGAACAGCAGATATAAAGAACAACCATTTCCTCCTATGGCTGAGATACCATCCCCTCACCACACTCCCCCACCTACTCACTGAGATGCAGACCTTATTGAAGAGAATGTAACTGGCTTGCTGCGAGGTAAAGTCAATGAGGCACTCCCCAGTACCACTCTGAGGGGATGCTGGGGAAAACTGCCCATGAGAAGAGGGCACATGCTGCTGGCCACTTGTGCTAAAGAACTTGAAGTCTGATAGGAGTGCACCCTAACCTGGCATAGAAACCCTTTCTTCCTGCTGAGTCCCTCTAGCGCCTTATACTGGCAAAGCTTTACATTGCAAACCTCCATTATCACAGAGCAAGCAATGAAAGATGGACTCAGAGCTGAGGCGATAAATTGATAGCTAGCATAGCCTCTAAACTGACTTTTATGACTACATTTTATGGATAGAAAGTGTTCTTGTATATATTGTTTCTTTACATAATAGGGGACTTATTCATGGCTGCAGATGAGAAAACAGATCCTAAGAAGTTAAGTCACTTGCCCAAGGTCACACAAAGAATTCCACTAGTTCTAAAATGACAGTAATTACAGTTAACATATATTGTATGTGGCAGATACATATAAAGCACATGGCATTAATTTTTTTTTTTGAGATGGAGTCTTGCTGTGTCGCCAAGCTGGAGTGCAGTGGCACAATCTCGGCTTACTGCAACCTCTGACTCCCTGGTTGAAGGGATTCTCCTCCCTCAGCCTCCCGAGTACCTGGGATTACAGGCATGCGCCACCACGCCCAGCTAATTTTTGTATTTTTAGTAGAGACGTGGTTTCATCATGTTGGCCAGGATGGTCTCGATCTCCTGACCTTGTGATCCACCCACCTCGGCCTCCCCAAATGCTGGGATTACAGGCGTGAGCCACCACGCCCGGCCACTTGGCATGAATTTAATTCCCGCCATAAACCTGTGAGATAGGTAATTCTGTTATGTCCACTTTACAAATGAAGAGACTGAGGCAAAGAAAGATGATGTAACTTACACAAAGCTACACAGCTCTTAAGTAGCAGTGCCAATATTTGAACACACTCAGACTCGATCCTGAGGTTTTGACCACTGTGTCATCTGGCCTCAAATCTTCTGGCCACCACATACACCATATGTGGGCTTTTTCTCCCCCTCCCACTATCTAAGGTAATTGTTCTCTCTTATTTTCCTGCCAGTTTAGAAATCAGTCCCCAGAATGTGGATGTTAATGTGCACCCCACAAAGCATGAAGTTCACTTCCTGCACGAGGAGAGCATCCTGGAGCGGGTGCAGCAGCACATCGAGAGCAAGCTCCTGGGCTCCAATTCCTCCAGGATGTACTTCACCCAGGTCAGGGCGCTTCTCATCCAGCTACTTCTCTGGGGCCTTTGAAATGTGCCCTGCCAGACGTGAGAGCCCAGATTTTTGCCTGTTACTTAGGAACTTTCTTTGCAAGTATTACCTGGATAGTTTTAACATTTTCTTCTTTGAACCTAGTTATAAAGGTATTGTGCTGTTGTTCCTAGGCTTAGAGTCATAAGGCCTGAGCTCACTTCCTCACTTTGCCTCCATCTGGAACCTTAGACCAACTTCCTAGGAAAACGAGCTGTCTGAAAACAGAATAGGGTGCCTCTTCAATGCGGTCTTCACTGGAGATGTTCAGGAGGAGGCTACTCCCACCTACACAGGGTGCAGTGGAGGGGCTGGGCCCCAGGGAGGCAGCAGGAAGAGTGGAAAGAGCGGAGGCTCTACTGTTGGACAGACCTGGGTTACCAGCCGTGTGACTAGCCTTCCCTGGCCTCCATATCCCCCTCAGTAATGAAGGAATGTGTCATCCCCAAATCCAGGGACAGTTACAAGCAGTCAGTGAACAGAAAGTGTCTGGTACAGCTTCTAAGTGCTTATTATTCTAAGTCACTTCACTTACCTGAGTTCTCAGTTTTCCTATCTATAAGACAAGCAGGTTGGATAAAATGTTCTCCAATATACTCCTGGTCCTGAGATGATGTGATTGTGGGCAGCCCTTTAATCATGGTGAAGATGTTCATCATAAGCACACTGAAACTACAAAATAGGAATATAAATATTTTCTCCATTAAATTATGCTGGATCCTAGAAGCAAAAACTGGAACTGTGAAACCCTACTTCACAGAAAACTTAAAATTCCCAAGCAGATGAATGCTTCTCGGAAGGACACTGACAGTTACCTACCTGGAAAGAATCTAGATGGAGGTGGCATGGGCACTAAGCGGTGAGATTAAACCCAGTTAGGGCAGCCCCACCAGCCTTGGAACCCACACATCTGGAGATTGTTGATGCAGAGAGAAAGGTTCCTACTGGTGAGACCTGAAAGGGATATGCGGCAGATGGGAGGAAGAAGTTCTGTCTGGAAACCAACCCTTGTTCCTCCGTTATTGATTGACTCCTGGTACCAACATGAGCCCTAGGTCTTATAGAGGCCATAAGTCCCTATGCCTTATAATGCCCATGGATGAGATGAAGCCACACATGCCCCCAGTGGGTTAACATGTCTAGCGTGGGTAAGGCTCTTGGAGCACTATGATACACAGGAAATGCCCAGTAACTGTTAGTTGGTTTGATATCTGTTCCCATTGCTCACTTAAGCTCAGTGCCCCTTTACTGATCCTTTTATTCTGCCTCCCTCTGCACATGTGCATTGAGACTCCTATCTGAGACACATACTGTGTTGGGTGCCCAGGGATGCAGCATAGATGTTGCTGCCTTCCACAGAAGCGCTCATGGTCTGCTAGAGAATATATCCCATGGGAGAGAAAAACAGACTCGGGAGAATATAGCAGGGGCCCTTGTCCTGGACTTTGGCAGTTAGGAAAGGGAGGGAAGAGACATGGAGGCTGGGACCCAAAGGCTAAATAGGAATTTGCTGGGCCAAAGGGGAGGGGGAATGAAAAGAGTGTTTCTGGCAGAGGAAATGGCAAAGATAAAGGGCTGGAGGCGCAAGAGAATATGTGTTTGAGGATCTGAAAGTTGAGTGCAGTGGGTCCAGTGTTCTCTACCCTGGCTGCCATTAGAATTACCTGGGAAACTTTTAGAAAATTCCAGTGTCTGGGCCCTCCCTAAAACAATAAATCATTCTTGGGTGGTGGGGTCTGGGCATCAGGATTGTTTAAAACCCTCCCCAGGTACTGTCATGTGCAGCTGGGGTTAAGCTGTGCTGGGGTCTGAGTATGGATCTGTTAGGGCAAGCGGCGGTGATGGAGTTGAGGCTGCAGAATTCAGGCCAAATAGAGAGGTTTTCATCAGGATATTAAAGAGTTTAGATTTCAATTTGGTGGGAATGGATGGGATCTTATTTGCATTTTATGAAGAGCTCCCTGGTTGCAATATCAGAATGGATTGGAGAGGAGCAAGATGGAAGCCTACAGTGATTTGGGAGAAGTGGTGAGGGACTTGAGACACAGGAAGTAGCCCCATTCACTAATAGTTGAGTATGTAGATTTGCCAGGACCTGGAAATGGTTTGGCTGGTGGGGAGTGGGAAGAAAGGCCCAAAGTGTGAAATGAAGATGGAGAGCACATTGCCTAGCCCAGAGTGATTGCCGTTTGCTCTGTCCCAGTTGAGGTCCAAGGGGTTGGCCAGAGATCATGGAGTCTGTGGCTCCATGGGGAGAACAACCTCTCAGCATGCCTCCTTGTCTTATCCTGGGTTAGTCAGATTCATTTTGTTAGATTACATTTTTTTTTCCAGTGGAACTCTGCTTAAGTCCTGACCAGTATGTTTTCAGAAGGATCAGAGGGCCTGCCCTTGTCCATTGGTGCATGACACCAGCTTGGTGGGTTCCTTGCTGCTCCCTGTTTTCATAGGGTTATCAGAATACCTTCTCTCCCTGCCACCAGCAGGTCACACTGGCTCCTGACTTTTTGGCCCATGGAACCACCATCTTTCTGCTTCTCAGATTGTGCCTTGTACTCCACTGATCATGGCCAGTACATCAGAAGCCCTGGTTTGCAGTGAATGCATTTGATATGGAAATCAGGAACCCTGGGGATTCCACTCATCATATTTGGTTGCTGTGTTTTTCCTCCAATCTTTCACCATAACAACAATCAACTCAGAAGATTTCTATAACCACTTGTGTGGGGGTTTCTCCCACACACTAAACAAGCAGTCAGTTCCAGAGTGGACAGCAGCTGGTCTCCTCCAATTTAATTCCAACACTGTCTACTTGGAGATAGCATTAGATCCCACAGGTTGAGGGTGCAGTCCCCTAGACTGCCCCCAGTCTCCTGCTTCAGACACCAGTCACAAGTCCAGGACTCTAGAAGTTCTGACCAGTTTCAAGTTGGGGTTCCCACAACCCCCCACTTTATTTTTGATTAATTTGCTGGAGTGGCTCATAGAACTCAGGGAAACACTTAGTTTTCTGGATTTATTACAAAGATTTAAAAAGATACCAATAAATAGCCAAATAAAGAGATACACAGGGCTAGATCTGGAAGGGTCTGGAGCGCAGGAGCTTCTGTCCCCATCTACTTGGCTCCCAGCAGATGGATGAGTTCTTGTTCATTTTCCTGTCAGCTTCGACATGTTCAGCTCTCTGGAAGCCTGCAAACTCTTGTCTTCTTGGGCCTTTTATGGAGACGTCGTTAGGCAGGCATGATTGAAACATGGACAACTGTGTCAAAATATGATTGGACATAAAGGGGTCTAAACTCAGTAAGGCCTGTTTGTTCAGATTCTTCTTGGCCTCTCTGTGGCCATTCTTTCCTCCAGGATATGGGGCAGGACCCCTATGGAATGAGGGTCTTATGACCCACAATCAGATTAGAGTCCTGCCTTGGGCAAGTGAAAGGAAAGCAGGAGAAGGTAAGAGAAATTCTGTTGCCTAAGACCTGAGGCCTAAAGCACCCCAACATTATAACAGAAGACGATAACAGGACTATGGGAGTTATGAGCTGGGAACCTTGGACAAAAATATATACATATTAAATAAATATTAAGTGTATATATATACTTACGTATATTAAGTGTATGTGTGTGTGTATATATATATTTTTTAATTTACTGGTGGGTTTTGGGAAGCAGAAATTACCATAACTACTCTTAAATATCTTTTAAGTCTCTTTGAAGTTAGAAAAGTCACTGTACCTTTTTGTTTCCATTGGCCCTGTACTTCTTATTATACCCCAGCAGGAGGAGCATAATGTGTTGTTATATCATTCTGGTGATAAGATTCATAAGTGGGTTCAGCTGGTGACAGCCTGATTCCCTCATTGTAAACTTATCCATCAACATGTAGCTTAATGGTTTCACCTTTTGTTGATGAGCATTACCTGAATCAGTTATTTCATTAGATTGAAAGATTATGCTTTTCTGATTTTATCATTTCTTCTGTATTGACTGTAATTCTTTGGTATAGAAGAACTTTCCCTTGTTAATAGCTATTTGGTTGTCCTGAAGTACAGTTCTTACTAGAAAGTAAGACCAAATGCCGAATTATATCCCTCTAGCTAGCAATTTTCGAAGGAATGAATGGTGTCCTAGTAATTTCCAGTGGTGTTTAATTACGTTTTCCCTTCTCTTTCTCCTTCTCTTATTCCCTCCCTCTCCATCTCCTCCCTCCTCACTTTCAGTTTTTTGCTCTTTCAGTATTTTGTCATAGCTGTTAACAGAGCAACATATTTTAATCAATTGTAGTCATTTTTCTTTTTGGTGCTCAAATTATCCCATCTTACTCCCATGGAAGCAAGCCCTTGGAGCTAGGGCCCTCTACCTTTTGACGGAATTCCATTTGTCTTGATAATTTCCTTGTTTCTGACAAGACAAAATGTTGCAGGCACATTTTATACTTTCCCAGCCCAAACCCTGGAATAGGCCTTTTCTCCGAGGAGCTCTAGTTCATTTTAGTGGGAAATGGTATTTAGAGACTATAATCTGGGATCTGGGAGTCCTCATTGCTACTGAGTAGTCATTATTTTTAGGCTTTTCCAGTGGTCAGAGCTAGGAAATATGTATATTTAAAAATGGACAGTTGAATGGTTGTTGCCAGGAGCTGGGAGGAAGGGGAAGTGAGAAATTGTTTAATGGGCACAGAGTTTCAGTTTGGGGAAGATGAAAAAGTTCTAGAGATAGCTGGTGGTGATGGTTGCACAACAATGTAAATGCCACTGAGCTCTCATTTAAAAATGGTTAAAACGGTAAATTTTATATATATTTTACCACATTAAAAAAAAGTCTTCTTCTGGCAGCACCCCCCCAAGACAAAAATATGAAAATTTTACACTGATACTTCCATTTCAAGATAATTTTAAGATTATAAGGATTTTGCTTAATTCTTGAATTTTATACCTGTAAACCTTTTATACTTCAAATTTTGGGCAGAATTGCTTCTATAACAATGATAATTATACCTCATACTAGCTTCTTTCTTAGTACTGCTTCATTTGGGGACCTGTATATCTATACTTCTTCTTCTGAGTCTCTCCACTATATATATATATATATATATATATATATATATATATATATATATATATATATATATATATTTTTTTTTTTTTTTTTTTTTAATACAGACTTTGCTACCAGGACTTGCTGGCCCCTCTGGGGAGATGGTTAAATCCACAACAAGTCTGACCTCGTCTTCTACTTCTGGAAGTAGTGATAAGGTCTATGCCCACCAGATGGTTCGTACAGATTCCCGGGAACAGAAGCTTGATGCATTTCTGCAGCCTCTGAGCAAACCCCTGTCCAGTCAGCCCCAGGCCATTGTCACAGAGGATAAGACAGATATTTCTAGTGGCAGGGCTAGGCAGCAAGATGAGGAGATGCTTGAACTCCCAGCCCCTGCTGAAGTGACTGCCAAAAATCAGAGCTTGGAGGGGGATACAACAAAGGGGACTTCAGAAATGTCAGAGAAGAGAGGACCTACTTCCAGCAACCCCAGGTATGGCCTTTTGGGAAAAGTACAGCCTACCTCCTTTATTGTGTAATAAAACTGCCTTCTAACTTTGGCTTTTCATGAATCACTTGCATCTTCTCTCTGCCTGACTTGCCCTCTGGAATGGTGCTGGAATGGTCCTGTGGCCTTGTCCACTGTCTGCCTTTGACCATAACTTGAAAGTCACCCACCATAGTGTCCTTTGAAATAACTTAAATGTCCACAGTTCCAAGCATGAGTTAAAAACACTTCAGAATGTAGAGTAGTTGTTCAATTGAATAAACACACACACCAGAAAAAAAAGCAAGTTTATCTTTTATTTTTAGTAAAGAATTTTGATAGAGCCTCAACACCAGAAATGGCTAGAGAGAGAAGCCTAACATATCTGGAGGATTATTTTTCATCCTACTTAAAGCTGCTTTCACTTTTTTCAGAAAAAAACACACGTTCTGAATCTAATTTATAAAACTCCCTGGCCGGGTGCTGTGGCTCACACCTATAATCCCAGCACTTTGGGAGGCTGAGGCAGGTGGATCACCTGAAATCAAGAGTTCGAGACCAGCCTGACCAACATGGTGAAACCCCATCTCTACTAAAAATACAAAATTAGCCAGACATGGTGGCGCATGCCTGTAATCCCCGCTACTCAGGAGGCTGAGACAGGAGAATGACTTGAACCCGGGAGGCGGAGGTTGCAGTGAGCCGAGATCGCGCCATTGCACTCCAGCCTGGGCAACAAGAGCGAAACTCCGTCTCAAAACAAACGAACAAACAAGAACCCCAAAAATCCCTGAAGTACATGAGCTAGTGGTGAAAGAAAGCTGGAGAAAAGGAGCAGGAATAATAATAATAATAAAGATTGTCATTTAATTTTGAGTACTTCCAGTGTACACTCTGCAGGTACTCTAAGACATTACCTCACTGAAATCTCTAAGGTAGATATTCTTTATTTAAAGTGTACTTGTATGAAACCTGGAGCTCAAGGTGAAGGAATTTGCCCAAGGCTGCACTTGCACTATCGTGGCACTAGTTAGCCGTGTGAACTGGGACACGTTACTTCAGTTTGCTCATTGCTGAGTCAGCCTAGCAAGATGACTTCTAAGAATTTTTTCCAGCCGGGCGCATTGGCCTGTAATCCCAGCACTTCGAGAGGCCAAGGTGGAAGGGTCACTTGAGTCTAAGAGTTACACACAACACACACACACACACACTAGCCAGGCATGGTGGCAAATGCCTGTAGTCTCAGCTACTCCGGAGGCTCAGGTGGAAGGATCACTTGAGCCCAGGAGGTTGGGGCTGCAGTGAGCCATGATCACGCCACTGCACTCCAGCCTGGCTGACAGAGTGAGATCCTCTGTCTCAAAAAAAGAAAAAAAAAAGATTTTTTTCCAGGTAATAATAAAGGAAGCTAATATTTATGGAGCATCTACGGTGTGCCAAATACTTTGCATACGTTATCTCATTTAATGCTCTTATCCCTGCAGGGAAAGTATTAACATTTGTTTATCACTTGCAGAACTAAGTGATATTTACCACAGAGTAGTCAAATATTTTCAAGCCCAAAATCAAGTGGTATCACTTTTCTGCTGAGAATGTTTCAGTGGTTTCCTTTGCTCTTGGGATAAAACTTAAATCCCTCACCCTACCCTTGCTCCAACCCTCCACTTTCCTTCTCCCATGTGGTGATTTGGCCATACAGCTCTTGTGGCTGATCTGAACTGACTGAGCTTTTTACCCTTTTGCTCTTGCTGTTCTTACAGCCCGGGAACCCCCTGGTTACCTCTTGTCTTGGTGTGGTGGCTTACATCTGTAATCCCAGCACTCTGGGAGGCCAAGGCGGACGGATCACCTGAGGTTGGGAGTATGAGACCAGCAAGTCACCTCTTGCCAGTGGCCTTTGTCCATTGAGTCTGAAGTTCTTTCTTCTCTCATTTCCCCATCATTCTATTATGCTACCTTGTTTTATTTTCTTCATTGTGTTTATTGGTACTTAAAATGATCTCTTTTCTGTTGCTGTTTGACTCTCCCACTAGAAAGTAAGCATTGTGGATCGGGCACTGTGGCTCACACCTGTAATCCCAGCACTTTGTGGGGCAGAGGCGGGTGGATCACCTGAGGTCAGGAGTTCGAGACCAGCCTGGCCAACATGGTGAAACCCCATCTCTACTAAAAATACAAAAAATAGCTGGGTATGGTGGCTCTTGCCTGTAATCCCAGCTACTCAGGAGGCTGAGACATGAGACTCACTTGAACCTGGGAGGCAGAGGCTGCAGTGAGCTGAGATCACGCCACAGCACTCCAGCCTGGAAGACATAGTGAGACTCTCTCTCAAAAAAAAAAAAAAAAAAAAAAAAAGGAAGTAAGCATTGTGAGGGCAGGTACCTTATCTGTTTTGTTCATTGCTGGATGTAGTTAGTATACAGCAGTATCTGATGGATGGATAGATGGAGGAATGAATGAATGAGACTTCACAAATTCAGCTCACTTGCTCAAGGCCCTGCAGCTCTACGGGATGAAGCTATACTCCAGAGTCCTGCTACATTGGCTGTGTGGCCAGCTGCTGGGATCTGAGGGTTGTCAGATAAGCAGTCTACCAGAGAACAGACTGATCTTGTTGGCCTTCTGCCAGCACAGGGGTTCATTCACAGCTCTGTAGAACCAGCACAGAGAAGTTGCTTGCTCCTCCAAAATGCAACCCACAAAATTTGGCTAAGTTTAAAAACAAGAATAATAATGATCTGCACTTCCTTTTCTTCATTGCAGAAAGAGACATCGGGAAGATTCTGATGTGGAAATGGTGGAAGATGATTCCCGAAAGGAAATGACTGCAGCTTGTACCCCCCGGAGAAGGATCATTAACCTCACTAGCGTTTTGAGTCTCCAGGAAGAAATTAATGAGCGGGGACATGAGGGTACGTAAACGCTGTGGCCTGCCTGGGATGCATAGGGCCTCAACTGCCAAGGTTTTGGAAATGGAGAAAGCAGTCATGTTGTCAGAGTGGCCACTACAGTTTTGCTGGGCAAGCTCCTCTTCCTTTACTAACCCACAATAGCATCAGCTTAAAGACAATTTTTGATTGGGAGAAAAGGGAGAAAAATAATCTCTGTTTATTTTAATTAGCATTAATTGGTATTCTTGTTAAACCATAGGACTCAGAGTAAATCAGTCATTTCACCAATTTTCAGTTTGTTTCTGTCTTAGCTAACAGCAGTGTAATGGTCAGCAAAATTCTTATCTTGTGTACTGAATGGCATGTCCTGTTGCTGAAAGTGCACAGGCTTGGGAGGTAGCCATGAGCTCAAATCCTGGCACTACCACCTCTCTTGTGTGACCTTAGACTCCTGACCTAACCTTTCTATGCCTCAGTTCTTTCTTATCTATAAAATGAAATTAATTTTACCCTTAAAGATCATCGTGCTGATTAGAGATAAAATATAAATAATAACACTTGTTACAGAGCAAGGAGTTGACACTTCTATATTCTGAAGACAAAGTGGTAAATCATTATCATCTATGTCAGAAATAGCTTTTGAGAATACCTGAGTATAGAACTATCTTGATCCCTGTTACTTCAAAACTAAAATAATGGTTTTAGGAATTAAAAGGTGAGGCTAGTCACCTCCAAGGGATGAACTGACTCAGGGATTGAGGTATATATAACAGTGAACTGGTCCAAACAACAATCCTGACCCCACTTTATGAGTGAGACTATGAGTAATGGTCTAAGTGTAGACATCATTGTCCAGGGCTCCAGTAGGCAGCTCTGTACTTGAGAATTTAGCAGTGACCTTTCTATTTTTCATCAATTATACTTTTTTTTTTTTTTTTTTTTTGACACAGGGTCTCACTTTGTCACCCAGCTGGAGTGTGGTGGTGCAATCATGGCCCACTGCAGCCTCAACCTCCCTGGGCTTAGGTGATCCTCCCACCTCAGCTTCCTGAGTAGCTGTAATTACAGGCATGTGCCATCATGCCCAGCTAATTTTTCTTTTCTTAGAGGTGGGGTTTTGCCATGTTTCCCAGGCTGGTCTTGAACTCCTAGGCTCTCACCTCTGTCTTCCAAAGTGCTGGGATTACAGGTGTGAGCCACCACACCTGGCCTATTACACATTTCTTAATTAAAGTAGTCAAATTTGAAAACTGTTACAAAGTGTATCTTAAAATACGACGATCTGGTTTAATTTTTAAAAGATATGAGTAGCCAAGGAGCAATTCTGTGCCTTTCCCACTAGTCCCTAACCTTTTAAAGCAGCTGTTTCTTGGCTGGGCTCAGTGGTTCACCCCTGTAATCCCAGCACTTTGGGAGGCCGAGGCGGGTGGATCATGAGTCGAGATCATCCTGGCTAACACAGTGAAACCCTGTCTCTACTAAAAATAGAAAAAAATAGCTGGGCGGGGTGGCGGATGCCTATAGTCCCAGCTACTCGGGAGGCTGAGGCAGGAGAATGGCATGAACACGGGAGGCAGAGGTTGCAGTGAGTCGAGATTGCGGCACTGCACTCCAGCCTGGGCGACAGAGCGAGACTCCATCTCAAAAGGAAAAAAAAAAAAAAAAAACCATCTGCTTTTGATTCAGTGGCTTAATTTTGTCGGTCTCAGTCACCATTTGTCTAAGCAAATTCAGGCAGGCTTCACCTTGCCTTTCTACATTTGTTCCCTTTTCTTAGCATTTTGGGCCTTTGTTTACACGTGGGAAAAGACCCACAGGTTGTCTCTCCCTTTGGGCAGGATACAGGCTTCCTGTGACTGAGGTTTTGCTAGCTGTAGAAGTGGCTGCCAATTGGCTTCTGGTTTTTATTTCCATGATTTGCTCCAGTTGCTCTTCCCTTCCATCACTGTTAGCTTTCAAGCTAGGAACTTTTAAAATGCTTTTAAATAAAAGTGAGCTGTTACTTGATGCATTTAGCAGTCTTCCTCACAGTGGTTTTGATAGACAGACTCCCTCAGTTTGGAATTTATGAGTTTTCTTTAAGGGTTTGTCTCCCTCATGTATAGCAGGCTGTTGAAAGTTACAATGTCAATAACTTTCTGAATAGTATCAAACTGTTTTCAGTGCAGTGTATTAACAAAACTAACCTGCCTCAAGTTTGGTCAGCTTTGGAGTCTCACTGAGGCTAAAATGATAAATCTAAATGATTTAAAATTGTGTATTCCTACACAGTATCTCACTTAATTATATAATAGTCTTGTGAGTGAGGCAGAGCAGATGCCGTTTTCTCTATTTTAAAGATGAGGAAAATGGAATGGAAAATGGAGAGGACAGACTAATTGCAACATCCTCGCAATCAAAAACAGGCCCAGGTTCATGCCTTGTTGGCGGTGGGTTGCTACTGGCTGTGGCCTTCATGCAGGAAGGCTAGATGCATAACCAGGTCAACAGCCCGTGCAGGACAAGCACGCCATGTAATTCTGATTCCATCGACTGAGGCTGGTGTTTTCAAACGTGCTGGTGTAGGGTCTTACAGACAGAGTCATCTGTGCTGTGGGGAATGGAATGTGCTCTTGCTTTGGAGCCAGAACTCCTCTGAAGCTCCCACCACCTACACCATTCAGAGGCCAGACAGAAATTTGTTCACCATTTTGGGCATGATTTTCGTGCTTTTGTAAAATGTGCTTCACTGCAGCCCTTACTGGGCTGTGGTGATGAACACTTAAGATACTGTGTGTGTGCTTTATAATCTGTAAGGCACTGTTCAAGGGGAGGGACCTCTGCCATGAGCCCCTACCCACTGGTATCTGGTTGACATCCAAAGCCCCAGCCTGGGAGAAGCTGATTCTCGAGTTGAATGCTGTATAGGGATTTGACTGAGGCTCAGATTTGGTGAGGAAGACCACTAACCTTAACAGACCAACAGGCTGGCTACTCCCTGATGAAGTTCCCCAGGCCATGAAAGAAGTAAGAGATACATTCCTTGTAACAGCTTTCTTAGTTGCACCTGTATGATTATTTGATCAGTGTGTTGTCTGTGCAGGGATCATGTCTGTGGAGCTCACCACCTCGTCCTCGGTGCTGAGCAGAGTGCCTGGCATGTGTACTCAGTAGATATTTGCTAAGGGAGCGAGTCAGTGATTGAGAGGAGCAGCCTGGGAGGTAAAGCCCTAGAATCTTTATTTTAAAGGGATATCAAAGTTGAACATTCAGTTAGACAGTTCTCTTGAGTCTAGGGATTTACCCATCCATGGTGGACACACTTTCAGTTAAAAAGTAAGGTTAATTTTGACAGGTTGCAGTATCCAGGCAAGCATTCTATGGAATAAGGCTCATCTCAGGGATTAGTAATGACTGAATTTACTTACTGCTAGTCCCATAATTTTGATCTGTTAATTAATGAGGTTAAGAAATGTCATAAGCTATTTGGTACCATTTAAAGTGAAAATACCCTTAACGTTTTTTGCCTCCAGATATCCACACTTAATTTCATTTTCTTGCTCTTTGGTGAACAGTCCTGGGTCTGAATGTATATATCCATGGTTTGTCACTAGATGACAGGTTTTTTTGGAACAAGAAATCAGTTCAGTGAACATTTGTCAAGTATCTTCTCTGTAAAAAGTGTAATGTGCCAAGCTCAGAAGTAGGAAGTGAAATGGATAAACTATGACCCCTGCCTTAAAGAACACCATGGTGTTGTATGGGAATTGTTTAGGTAGAATGAAAGAAATCCTCTAATAGAGATATGAGGCCAGTTCAGCAGAAAGCCAGGGTGAGATCTCCTGAGAGGGATGGAAGGGTGTCTTGATCATCTCTGGTAGCAGCAAAGGCACTGGCATACAGTGGCCACTGGAAGACAACCAGCAGGGGATGGGGGCGTTTACCCTTGCAAGTGAGCATTAGGAACTAGAGGACTGATTGCCCTTTCTTCAGGTTTGGTTTCCCTTGCTGCAGAAAAAGATGCTGAGACTCATGGCCTCGGTTATGAACTCAGATATGTGGTTTGGCTTTGAAGCACAGATGGATTTTGTCCGATTTTGGCAGGGAAATGCCTACAGACAGCACTATGGGCATATTTAGGTTAGGGACGAAATGCAAGTTGATTAAGTCCTGATAAGAGGCTGTGAAGAGGTCCAAGAAGCCTCACAATGCCCAATGAAGAAAAGCCCTGTGCTTGGTGCTGCCGCCTCCCTTCCCCGTCCTGCTGGCAGGGCTGCGCTTCAGTAGCTCTGGATGCGTCAGAGCAGTCCATGAACATTCTGTGTGGAAAATCTCTGACTGTTTTAGTGGATTACACTGCTCTCCCTTTCCTCCAGTGCCTCGTTATTCATTATTATTTGATGTTCTCCAGCTTTTAAAATAATCATTTTCCGCCTACGCAGAACATCCTGTAGAGACGTTGAGGTTCCAGTGGGAGCAGAGAGGAATACTTATTCTAAAAATGAAGAAAATAAACCTTTTTTTATGGAGTGGGTGATAGTATTGCAGAACTTCTATAATAGTATGAGAATTCACTTGTGGTGCCAAAGCTTAAAAAAAAAGTATAGTAAAAACATAATGTATAGGCTTATTGCTGTGCTATGACCCATGCCCCGTTTTCTCCAACCTCTCTTGTCCTCACTCTTCCTTTTTGCTGGTGATATTTTTACTTATTTCATGAAAAAAAAGATAACATATACACACACATAGATATATGCACAAGTATATATATATGTGTGCATAACACACATAAACATATACATTGGTAAATTTAAAAACATATTTATGAAATATATGTAGCATCTACAGAAAAACATGAACACTTGTGAGAATAGCATCTGCCTAAAAAATAGGACATCACCATCACCTTTGAGGCTCTTATGTGCTGCTCCCCTGTGCCATTCCCTTCCCTTCTTCCTTAGAGGTGATTACTATTCTAAATTTTGGGATTATTATTTCCTTTTTTAATTATAGTGTTTTAATTACAGTTTTATTACCTGTATTTGTATTCCTAAAAATTTGTTTACTTTTGCAAGCTTTAGATTTTATAAAAGTAGAATTACACTGTAAGTTTAATTTTTCTGTAATTTATATATAGCTACACATATATTCCTAAGATTCATCCATCTTGTTACATATAGCTCTGGTTTACCTTTTCTGTATAATATAGATTCTGCTTCATGAATTTACAGTTCATTCATTCTTCTGTTAAAGGACAGTTGGAGGACTCATATGGCCTCAGTCTCTGTGTCCCCACATGCCACCCTGCTTCCCAGCCCCATATGAGTTGATTGGTGGCCTGGCATACTGGATGAGAAGCTCTAGGTCATATATTTAAGAGAGTTATTGCTGGGTCATAAAATGACAGATTGTTTTCCAGAGGGGTCATATTGATTTAAATTATCACCAACAATTATATTGTCAGATTTTTACCAGTTTGGTGATTGTGAAACAGTGTCTGATAGTAGTTTTTATTTGCATTTTCTTGGTTGAAATAAAGTTAAGTGTATTTCAGCCAGGCGCGTTGGCTCATGCCTATAATCCCAGCACTTTAGGAGGCCAAGGTGGGCGGATCACTTGAGGCCAGGAGTTCAAGACCAGCCCAGCCAACGTGGCAAAACCCCATCTCTACTAAAAATACAAAAATTAGATGGGTATGGTGTCACATGCCTGTAATCCCAGCTACTCAGGAGGCTGAGGCACAAGACTTACTTGAACCCGGGAGATAGATGTTGCAGTGAGCCGAGATTGTACCACTGCACTCCAGCCTGGGCAACAGAGCAATAACTAAATAAATAAGTAATCAATTAATAAGTATATTTCCTCAGCTGTTAAGTACCTGTTCAAGTTTTTTACCCAATATTTGATGGGCTCTTTTTTTGTCTTTCCTAATTAATTTTTGGAGTTTTTGATATATTCTAGATAGTAATGAGTTACATGAAAATATCTTCCCCTAGTTTAGGGATCCTCTAGTAACTTTTTAAAATGAATACTTGTTTTAGGAACAGAAATTCTTAGATTTAATGTAGGCAGATTTTATCAATTTTTCTTTACAGATTGGTTTTGTAGCTTAAGAAATCCTTCCTAACTTTGCAATAATTAAAGATATGCTCTTAGATTGTTTCCTAAAAGACTGATACTTAAGCCTCTAGCCCACCTGCAATTGATTTTCACAGATACTACATTTTTTACTAGTTATAGATTGGCCCCTTCGTAGAGCAAGTCCAATAGCTGCCATTTTTATGGCAGCATGTGCTCACTTAGTGTCTCTGTCAAATTTTGGTAATTCTCACAATATTTCCAACTTTTTCATTATTACTATATCTGTTATGGTGATCTGTGATCACTGATCTTTGGCATTACTATTGTAATTGTTTGGGGCACCATTAAGCTCACTGTCTTATGTGGGCATAAACCATGCCCACATAAGACAGTGAGCTTAATTAATAAATGTGTGTGCTCAGACCCCTCCACTGACTGGGTGTTCACATGTCTTCCTTACTCTCCTCAGGCCTCCTTATTCATTGAGACGCAATAATATGGAAACTAGGCAAATTAATAACCCCACAGTGTCCACAAGTGTTTAAGTGAAAGGAAGAGGCTGGGCGCAATGGCTCACATTTGAGCTCACAAATGAGCCCATGCTCATTTGCCATTCCAAAAATCCCAGGGCCCTTAAGAATTATGCTAACTCTACTCTGCCTCTGCTCTATAAATGGAACAACAAAGCCTAGATGACAGCACATCTTTTTAGAACATGATTTACTGAATATTTTAAGCCCATTGTGGAGACCTACTGCTCAGAAAAAAAGATTCCTTTCAAAAGCCTGTAATCCCAGCACTTTGGGAGGCCAATGCAGGTGGATCACCTGAGGTCAAGAGTTCAAGACCAGCCTGGCCAACATGGTGAAACACGTCTTTATTAAAAATACAAAAATTAGCCAGGCCTGGTGGTAGATGCCTGTAGTCCTGGCTATTCAGGAGGCTGAGGCATGAGAATCACCTGAACCCAGGAGGTGGAGGTTGCAGTGAGCCGATATCATGCCATTGCACTCCAGCCTGGGCACCAGAGTGAGACTACGTCTCAAAAACAAAACAAACAAAAAAAAAAAACTGAAAGAAAGAGCTTAATGAGAAAGGCATATTAAAAGCCAGTACAGGTTGAAAGCTAGGCCTCTTGTGCAAGTTAGCCAAGTTATACATGAATGGTAAAGCAAAACAGCTTTATTGCTGTAATAAAGAAAGTTTTAGTGGTCTGGATAGAAGATCAAATCAGTCACAGCATTCCCTTAAGCCAAAGCCTAATCCAGGGTAAAGCCCTAACTTGCTTCAATTCTTTGAAGACTGAGAGGGGTGAGGAAGCTACAGAAGAAAACTTGGAAGCCAGCAGAGATTGATGAGGTTTAAGGGAAGAAGCCACAAGTGCTGATGTAGAAGCTGTAGCAAGTTATCCAAAAGATCTAATTGATGAAGGTGGCTTACACTAAACAACAGATTTTCAATGTAGACAAAACAATCTTCTATTAGAAGGTGTCGTCTATGACTTACATAGTTAAAGAGGAAAAGTCACTGCCTGGCTTCAAAGCTTCAAAAGACAGGTTGACTCTAATAGGTACTAATGCATCTGGTGACTTTAAGTTGAAGCCAGTGCTCATTTGCTATTCCAAAAATCCCAGGGCCCTTAAGAATTATGCTAACTCTACTCTGCCTGTGCTCTATAAATGGAACAACAAAGCCTAGATGACAGCATCTTTTTAGAACATGATTTACTGAATATTTTAAGCCCATTGTTGAGACCTACTGTTCAGAAAAAAAGATTCCTTTCAAAATGTTACTGCTTATTAACAATGTACCTGGTCACCCTAGATCTCTAATGGAGATATATAAGGACATGAACACTAACACAGCATCCATTCTGCAACCCATGGATCAAGGAGTGATACTGACTTTCAAGTCTTATTTAAGAAATACATTTCATAGGGCTCTAGCTGCCATAGATAGTGATTCTTCTGATGGATCTGAGCCAAGTAAATTGAAAACCTCTGGAAAGAATTCATCATTTTAGATGCTCTGAGAAACATTCGAGATTCCTGGGAAGAAGTCAAAATATCAACATTAACAGGAGTTTGGAAGAAATTGCATCCAGCCCTCATGGATAACTTTGAGGGGTTCAAGACTTCAGTGGAGGAAGTAGCTGCAGATGTGGTGGAAATCACAAGAAAATTAGAATTAGAAGTAGAGCCTGAGGATATGACTGAATTGCTGCAATCCCATGATAAAATTTGAACAGATGAGGAGTTGCTTCTTATGGATGAGCATAGAAAGTAGTTTCTTGAGAAAGAACTTAATTCTGGTGAAGATGCTGTTAATATTGTTGAAATGGCAACAAAGGATTTAGAATATTATATAAACTTGGTAAAGCAGCAGCAGGGTTTGAGTGGATTGACACTAGTTTTGGAAGAATTTCTACTGTGAGTAAAATGCTATCAAACAACATGACAAGCTACAGAGAAATCTTTCATGAAAGGAAAAATCAATTGATGCAGCAAACTTCACTGTTGTCTTATTTCAAGAAATTGCAACAGCTTCCTCAGCCTTCAGCAATCACCACCCTGATCAGTCAACAGCCATCATCAGGGCTAGATCCTCCACCAGCAAAAAGATAACAATTCGCCGACAGCTCAGATGACTGTTACCATTTATTAGCAAAAACCTTTTTAATTTTATTTATTTATTTATTTATTGGAGACAGAGATTCACTCTGTCGCCCAGGCTGGAGTGCAGTGGCACAATCTCAGCTCACTGCAACCTCCACCTCCCAGGTTCAAGTGACTCTTGTGCCTCAGCCTCCCAAGTAGCTGGGATTATAGGCATGTGCCACCACGCCTGGCGAATTTTTGTATTTTTAGTAGAGGCAGGATTTTACTATGTTGGCCAGGCTCGTCTCAAACTCATGATCTCTGGTGATCTGCCCACCTCGGGTTCCCAAAGTGCTGGTATTATTGGCATGAGCCACTGCGCCCGGCCAGCAAAAAAGTGTTTTTAAATTAAGCTACCTACATTGATTTTAGACATAATGCTATTTGCACACTTAATAGATTACAGTGTGGTGTAAACATGAGTTTTATATGCACTGAAAAACAAAAAATTTCACATGACTTGCTTTATTGTGATATTGACTTTATTCCTGTAGTCTGGAACTGAACCTGCAATATCTCAGAGGTATGCCTGTGTCTACTTGTTCTGTGATACTTGTTATTGTCAGTTTGTTTGGATTTACCACATATTATTTGATCATAATTCTTTCCTGTAGATGTTTTATGGTCTGCCTAAACCTTTAGTGGGGCCTTTGATGGCTTAGTCCTTTCAGGCTTAAGACAATAGAGGTTTATTTCTCAGAGTTCTAAAAGCTGGGAAGTCCAAGATCAAGGCACCGACAGATTTAGTGTCTAGTGAAGGCCCGCTTCCTCATACATGGCACCTTCTAGCTGTATCCTTACATAGTGGAAGGGAATAGCTAGCTCTCTGGAGTTTCTTTCAAAAGGGCTAATCCCACTAATCCCAATTATGAGGGAAGACCTAATCACCTCCCAAAGGCCCCACCTCCTAATAGTATCACCTTGGGGGTTAGGATTTAACATTTGAATTTTGTGGGGACACAGACATTCAAACAATAGCCATGGCAAACTTTTTTGCTTTGTCTAATTCACTCTTATTTTGAAAAGTATTTGTGTTGGGTTTAAAACTCCAGATTGGTAATTATTTTTTCTTAGTGCATTGAAGGTAATAGTGTATCATTTTCTGATTTCTACTCTTGCTCTTGAAAATTCAGCTATCAATCTTAATATTTATTACCTATTGAAAATCCAGCTACCAGTCTTATATTTTATTTACTTAGTGAGTAATCTCTTTTCTTTCTGAGTACCTTTAAGATCTCCTTTCAGAAATACCATGTAGTAACCCTGTGTGTCACGTGTGGATTTTGTTGGGCTTGCTAGCTGAGACTTGACAGTTTTCATCACTTCTGGGATATTCTCAGGTATTTTGTCTTCAAAGTCTTCAGATATTGTCCTCTTCCTGCCCTCTCTCCGACTCCTTCTGGAACATGAGTTATGTATTTATTATCTCCCATGTGCATAAGTTATCTTTACATATTTTCAATTTCTTTATCTTTCTGTGCTACATTCTGGATAATTTTGTTGATCTACCTTCCAGTTAATTAGCTTTTTAACTTTGTCAAATCTCTTTTTAAGTCTATCTTGATTTTTCTTTTCAATTATTGTATTTTTCATTTTTAAAAACTTTATGTGCTCTTTTGGAAATCTTGATCCCAGGAGATAGTGGATAGTGTCCTGCTGCTTACTCATGGTTTTAATAGTTCTTGAGCATGCTGAACATACTTATTTTATGTTATTTGCTAATCTTTCCAATTCCTGAAACCTTTACAGATCTCATTCTGTGGATTCTTCTGGATTCTAATTCATGGGGCATTTTTTTTTGTTTTTTGTTAATTCCTCATACTTTATCTGTGGGGAATTACTTGAAGCCTGGGTTGACAATGAAATTCTGCAGAGAGAATTTGCATTTGATTCTACTAGGAAACTGGAGGAACAGTCAGCCCCGATATCAGTTTAAATTAAAATCTCCGCTTAAGGTTTTCAGGCAACCTGCTTAGCATGAATCCTGGCTGGAAAAGCATATGAGGACCAGTTTATGATTACACATTCACAGGGTGTCATGTTTTCTTCCAACACCAATGCTAGAGGTGGCAGTTTTGCTTACTGCCCTTGGAGGGGCAGGGGAGTGGGCATGGGCATAGTAGTATGGTTTTCCTTTTCACTGGGGGTGCAGCCCTTGGAGTCTCAGCTTAATGTGTTGGGGAAGTGGTCTCCTATTAGACTCTCCATTTCAAACCATTCCATGATTTTGTCCTCCTTTTGCCACCTTCTGAGCCTGTAAAAACTAATGTTTGTGATTCCTGAGGTTTCTCTAATGTTTTTTGATAAAGTTGACCTCAGAGATCTCGTTACCTCTCTGAGTTCCTGCTTTGTCTTAGATTTTGATCCTTGAGTGTTCTTTAATCTTTTAGCAATTCCTTGTTGCATGTTAAAAGATTAGTTATATTTTATTCCTCATTTGTGTTCGTTTTCACCAGGATGCTCAATTCAGGCTTCTTTGCTTACTTGGTGTCTCTAGTTCTGGTGCCTGGTGCTTTGGTCAATGAAGTGGGGTTGGTAGGATTCTATTACTTACCTGTTTTTTGGTTTTATTTTTTGTTTTGCAGTTCTCCGGGAGATGTTGCATAACCACTCCTTCGTGGGCTGTGTGAATCCTCAGTGGGCCTTGGCACAGCATCAAACCAAGTTATACCTTCTCAACACCACCAAGCTTAGGTAAATCAGCTGAGTGTGTGAACAAGCAGAGCTACTACAACAATGGTCCAGGGAGCACAGGCACAAAAGCTAAGGAGAGCAGCATGAGGTAGTTGGGAGGACACAGGCTTTGGAGTCAGACACATGTGGTTTCAAATCCAAGTTCGACCATTTCCCATTTATTTGACTGTAGACAAGTTACATTCCTAAACTACGTCTCAGATTTCTCATCTGTAAGTTGTGGTATTACTAGTTAACATGCAGGGGTTTTGTTTGTTTGTTTGGGTAAGAAATAACCCAAGAAGCCTAGTCCTTGGTAGTTGCTCAGTGCCCTATAAATGTTGTGAACCAGGTGGTGAGGGTTTGGTGCTGCTAGAGAATTCTGGTATCTGCTCTGTGCAACAGAGTACTGTAGGTGATGCAAGAGAAAGAAGACCTGATGCCTTCTTTCCTCCCAGCTTTGAGAATGGAGCAAAGGCCTACCCCAGCCACCAAGTGAGCCAGTGGGCTTGATCAGCACAGGAAAGGTGACCCCGGCAGTTTCATGTGACTATTGCATGGCTGGCAACATTTCTATTGATTGTTTCCAGGGACCTTGGCGGATGAGCTCCTGTTGAGTCTAGCATCTCTGTTAAATCTGTTCTCAAATAGGTAATGCATATGGGAGGATGCTGCCACCTTGCATCTACTAGACATCACCTATCTACTGTGAGACTCTCCCTCTAAGCCCTGCTGTGGCCTCAGAGTGCTTATTGGCCCTGTGAGTGGGGCAGCCACTATACATTGCATGGAGTTGGTACATGAGATAGAAACCTATTCGCCATCCCTTGAAACTGCCCCAGTCCAGAAGCTTCCTGTTAGCACATGTACCTCCTTGTATGTATTCAGAACTCATTCCATCTAGGCTTGGAAACCCGTTTGGTGCAACTCTGTTCAAGTTCCATTGTCTGCTTTGAGAATGCTTGGGCTTGTATAGTGAGCTGTCACTTTTTAATTTGTTAGGAATTCTACTCCCCTTGCTTTTTCTTTTCCAGCATGTTTAAGGGAATGACCTCCAAGGCCCCAGATCACAGTTGTATTCATGTTCTTTCATCTCACAGATACAATCCAGGCCAGTCCCAGATTTGCAGCTGTTAATAAATGTGAATGGTTTTCTAGTAAGGGGGTAGAAAAACATAGGGAGAGAACCGGGTTCAGAGTTCAATATCTGGATTCAAGTCCTTCCTTTAGCACTTTACTAACTGATGTAGAATAAGTCAGCTACTCAATAGGTGCCTCAGTTTCCCCACCAAAATGCAGACATAGAAGGTGCTTTGTCTGCTTTGATGAGAAGTCTTTAAGCAAGTCTATGGGGTTCAATGTGTTTTAAGAACTATAAAGTACCATATAAATGTGGCCTTTATTCCCATTGTGTTTTTGGAAGTAATTCAATATAGTGTGTACTTCATAGCTGCTTTTGGACTATTGCCAGCCAGTGTATCATCCTAAACTACATGTCAGCATAGTATAATCCTGCCTTAGGTCTACTTTTGATTATTTAGGAAGACTCCCTGCCCTTCCTATACATTTCACATAATTTTTAATAAGTTGTAAAAAAAAAAAGTGATCTATAGGATTCTTTGTAAGTGGGGGAAAGGTAAGCAGACAAAAAGTTTTTAAATCTTACTGCAGAGTGTCAGGAACCTTTTATAGCACCAGACAGGTAGGGACAGAACATGAGTGGCAGCAAGCCAGACTTGGTCTTAGTGCTCTAACCTGTCTGTTAGAGGCTGGCCAGTCGGACCCCTGGTTGAAGACGTTGGGAATCCCAGCTCTTTGGAGGGGTAAGAGATTTTGTTAGACTGTTAACCAGATTCCACAGCCAGGCAGAACTATTTCTGTCTCATCCATGTTTCAGGGATTACTTCTCCCATTTTGTCCCAACTGGTTGTATCTCAAGCATGAATTCAGCTTTTCCTTAAAGTTGCTTCATTTTTATTTTCAGTGAAGAACTGTTCTACCAGATACTCATTTATGATTTTGCCAATTTTGGTGTTCTCAGGTTATCGGTAAGTTTAGATCCTTTTCACTTCTGAAATTTCAACTGATCGTTTCTGAAAATAATAGCTCTCCACTAATATCTTATTTGTAGTATGTTAAATTTTTCTAAAACTTCTAAGGATAGTTGCTGTATTGTATGATTTGCATATGGAGGTATCTATAAGAAGTTTTATACTTTTTAGCAAAACAGTCATTTGGTAGCCAACTTAAACAAATGTTTATTAGTATAGAAGTTAATAATATCTACTGATACTCGGCCGGGTGCGGTGGCTCATGCCTGTAATCCCACCACTTTGGGAGGCTGAGGCGGGCAGATGATTTGAGGTCAGGAGTTCAAGACCAGCCTGACCAATATGATGAAACCCTGTCTCTACTAAATTACAAATATTAGCAGGGTATGGTGGTGGGCGCCTGTAATCCCAGCTACTCAGGAGGCTAAGGCAGGAGAATCATTTGAACCCAGGAGGCAGAGGTTGCAATGAGCTGAGATCACGCCACTGCACTCCAGCCTGGGCAACAGAGCAAGATTCCCTCAAAAAAATAAATATCTACTGACACTTAATACTTGGAAAGGGATAAAAATAAACATTGTCTAAAGCTGTGGTCCAAACACAACCCCTGCCAACAATTTTAGTCCATTTCTTCCAAGACTTTTTTTTTTTTCTATGCCTTTTGTGAAAACTGTCAAAAACTTTTTCAATGCTGAATTTTAGTTCTGAGTTAAAAATCATACTACCTGTTTATATGGTTTCATATCCACTTTTTTCATGTGATATACTCTACAAAAAGCCTGCTGAGATTTTGATTGGGATTATGTTGAATCTAGATCAATTTAGGGTGAAAAACTTTTGTTAGATAAATCCCTTAGTATTTCACATTTTTTAATGCTAAATGGCATTTTTCAAAAATTTTCTTTTTTCTTTTCTTTTTTGAGACAGAGTCTTGCTCTGTTGCCCAGGCTGGAGTGCAATGGCAAAATCTTGGTTCACTGCAACCTCCGCCTCCTGGGTTCAAGCGATTCTCAAACTGCCTCAGCCTCCCAAGTAGCTGGGATTACAGGCATGTGCCACCACGCCCGGCTAATTTTTTAAACTATTTATAGTAGAGAGGGGGTTTCACCATGTTGGCCAGGCTGGTCTTGAACTCCTGACCTCAGGTGATCTGCCCACCTTGGCTTCCCAAAGTGCTGGGATTACAGGTGTGAGCCACTGCGCCTGGCCTCAAATTTTTTTTTTTTTTTTTTTTAAGAGACAGGGGTCTCACTCTTGCCTAGGCTGGAGTGCAGTGGCATGATCATAGGTCACTGAAGCTTTGAACTCCTAGGCTCAAGTAGCTAGGAATACAAGTGTGTACCACTACACCTGGCTAATTTTTTTAAAAAAATTTTTTTCGTAGAAACGGGAGTCTTGTGTTACCAAGGCTAATCTCAAACTCATGGCCTCAAGTGATACTCTTGCCTCAGCCTCCCAGAGTGCTAGGATTGTAGGCATGAGTTACTTCACCCAGCCAAAAAACTTCAATTTCCTGTTGTTTATTTGCTAGTATATAGAAATACGTATAGTTTTGTACATTGATGCTGTATCTTGCAACCTTGTTAAACTCACTTACTAGTTCTAGTAGATTTTTTGTAGATTCTATCAGATTTTCTATATATGTATCATGTCTTCTGAGAATAAAGAAACTTTTACTTCTTGCTGTGCAAACTGAACACCTTTTCTTTCTTTCTTTCTTTTTTTAAGACGGAGTTTTGCTCTTGTCACCCAGGCTGGAGTGCAGTGGCTGGATCTCGGCTTACTGCAACCTCCACCTCCTGGGTTCAGGCAATTCTCCTGCCTCAGCCTCCTGAGTAGCTGGGATTACAGGCGCTGGCCACCACGCCCGGCTAATTTTTTTGTATTTTTAGTAGAG
This sequence comes from Pan troglodytes, assembly GCF_028858775.2. Lineage (NCBI taxonomy): Eukaryota > Metazoa > Chordata > Mammalia > Primates > Hominidae > Pan > Pan troglodytes. Next base: position 41,055,112 of record NC_086015.1, read on the forward strand.
ATGGGGTTTCACCATGTGGCCGAGCTGGTCTTGAACTCCTGACCTCAGGTAATCTGCCTGTCTCGGCCTCCCAAAGTGCTGGGATTACAGGCGTGAATTACTGCGCCCGGCTGCCTTTTATTTCTTTCTCTTGACTGACTGCCACTGGCTAGAGCCTCCAATACAATGTTGAATAGAAGTGGTAAGAATGGGCCAGGCATGGTGGCTCATGCCTCTAATCCTAGCACTTTGGGAGAGTATGGTGGGCAGGTTACTTGAGGCCAGGAGTTTGAGATCAGCCTGGCCAACATGGTGAAACTCTGTCTCTATTAAAAATACAAAATATAGTTGGGTGTGGCAGTCCACGTCTGTAATCCCAGCTACTTGGGTGGCTGAGGCATGAGAATCACTTGAACCCAGGAGGCAGAGGTTGCAGTGAGCCAAGAATGCACCACTGCACTCCAGCCTGGGCAACACACACACACACACACACATATGAAAAACGAAGTGGTAAGAATGGAAATCCTTCTCTTCTTCCTGATCTAAGGGGGAAAGGGGAAAGTTACAAAACATTCAGTATGCTGTTAGCCATATAGGTTTTTTTGTAGATGCCCATTATGAGGTTGAGGAAGTTCCCTCTGTTCCTTATTTGCTAGAGATTTTATTTAGGATTGGATGTTGAATTTTTTTCAAATGCTTTTTTTTGCATCTACTGAGATAATCATATGATTTTTCTTTTATAGTTTGTTAATATAGTGAATTACATTGATTTTCTTATGTTAAACCAATCTTTGCATTCCTGGGATGAACTCTGCTTGGTTATAATATATAATCCTTTTTATTTATTATGGGATTTGATTTGCTAAAATTTTTATTATAATTATTTTATCTGTGCTCATGAATGTTACTAGTTTATAGTTTTCTTTTAGTCTTTGGTTTTTGTATCAGGGTAATGCTGGCCTCATGGAATGAGTTGGTAAGTATCCCCTCCTTTTCCATTTTCTGAAAGAGTTTTGTGTAGAATTGATGTTAAAATTATTGCTTAATGTTTGGTAGAACTCAACAGTGAAGCCATCTGGGCTTGGAGATTTTCTTCATGGGAAGGTTTTTAACTGCAAATTCTATTTCTTTAATAGTATAGAGCTATTCAGGTTATCTGTTTCTTCTTAGGTAAGCTTTGGTATTTTGTTTCTTTGAAGAAATTTGTCCCATTTAATCTAAATTTTTAAATTTACTGACATAAAGTTATTTATAATATTTCTTATTCTTTTATTATCTATGGATCTCTTGGTGACATAACCTCTCTCATTCCTAATATTGGTAATTTCAGGCTTTTCTTTTTAACTTGGTCAGTCTGGCTAGAGGTTTATCAATTTTATTGATCTTCTCAAAGAACTAACTTTTGGTTTCATAGATTTTTCTTTTCTATTTTCTATTTCATTGATATCTGCTCTGACTTTTAATCTTTCTTATACCTATTTTGGTTTAATTTGTCTTCTGTTTCACATTTCTTTTTTTTTTTTTTTTTTTTTTTGAGACAGAGTCTTGCTCTGTCGCCCAGGCTGGAGTGCAGTACAGTGGTGCGATCTTGGCTCACTGTAACCTCAGCCTTCCAGGTTCAAGCGATTCCTGTTTCTAAGCCTCCCAAGTAGCTGAGATTACAGGCATGCACCACCAGCTAATTTTTGTATTTTTAGTAGAGATGGGGTTGCACTGTGTTGGCCAGGCTGGTCTCAAACTCCTGCCCTCAGGTGATCCACCTGCCTTGGCCTCCCAGAGTGCTGGGATTACAGGTGTGAGCCACTGTGGCTGGCCTGTTTCACATTTCTTAAGGTAGAAGCTGAGGTCACGGATTTGAGACCTTTCTTCTTTTCTAATACAGGTGTTAAGTGCTACAAATATCCCTTAAGCACTGCTTCAACAGCATCCCACAAATTTTGATAGTTTGTTTTCATTTTCATTCAGTTCAAAATACCTTCTAATTTCCCTTTTGATTTCTTCTTTGACCTACAGGTTTTTTAGAACTGTGTTATTTAGTTTCCAATCTCTTGAGGATTTTTAAAACAATATGTTATTGATTTCTAATTTATTTCCATCTCAGTCAAAGAACATACTTGCCTTTTTTTATACATTTATTGAAACTTTATGGCCCAGAATATGGTCTGTGTTGGTAAATGTTCCATGTGTACTTGAAAATAATTTGTATTCTGATCTCATTGAGTTGAATGTTCTAGGTATATCAAGTTGATAGTGATGCCCAAGTCTCCTGTATCTTTACTGATTTTCTGCCTGTTCTGTTATTGAGAAAGGGGTATTGAAACTTCCAACTATAATTATGATTTGTCTGTTCTCTTTGCAGTTCTCTTAGTTTTTGCCTTCATATATATATACATATATATGTATATATATGATTTTTTTTTTTTTTGAGATGGAGTCTTGCTCTGTTGCCCAGGCTGGAGTGCAGTGCTGTGATCTCGGCTCACTGCAAGCTCCGCCTCCCAGGTTCACGCCATTCTTCTGCCTCAGCCTCCCGAATAGCTGGGACTACAGGCACCCACCACCACGCCCAGCTAATTTTTTGTATTTTTAGTAGAGACAGGGTTTCACCATGTTAGCAAGGATGGTCTCGATCTGACCTCGTGATCCGCCCAGCTTAGCCTCCCAAAGTGCTGGGATTACAGGCATGAGCCACCGCGCCCAGCCCATATATTTTAAAGCTCTGTTATTGGGTACATAAACATTTAGGATTGTTATATCCTTTTGATAATGGACTCTTATATTATGAAAAGATAATGTACTGTGGGTTTATAACATATGTAAAAGTATGAGTAACATATTATCAGAAGGGGAGAAATGGAAGATAACTTAGGCATCTTAATTTTAAGCATAGTTTTCCCTTTGTTTCTGCATTAGATGATTTACCTGAAATGTCATTCAATTTAACTTACTCTCCATCCTCACCCGCCCAGCTTTAGTTATGAGGCAGTAGAAAGAAATGATCTGCCTGTGGTTTTCTAGAAATACGAAAGTTGAGTCCTTAAGGCTACACAGAAGGAAAGTACCTCCCCAGGGCTTCACCCTTCCCATCCTTTCAGCAGGCTTTTTGTCTGTCGTATCTTCTCTGTTGAAATGGCCATTGACAAGAGGAGGAAAGGGGTTTTGTTGTGGATTGTTCAGGCACTTCCTTTGGGGTATATGGGGGATGAGTGTTACATTTGTGGTTTCTCACCTGCTATTCTGATAGTGGATTCTTGGGAATTCAGGCTTCATTTGGATGCTCCGTTAAAGCTTGCTCCTTCATGTTCTTGCTTCTTCCTAGGAGCCAGCACCGCTCTTTGACCTCGCCATGCTTGCCTTAGATAGTCCAGAGAGTGGCTGGACAGAGGAAGATGGTCCCAAAGAAGGACTTGCTGAATACATTGTTGAGTTTCTGAAGAAGAAGGCTGAGATGCTTGCAGACTATTTCTCTTTGGAAATTGATGAGGTGTGACAGCCATTCTTATACTTCTGTTGTATTCTTCAAATAAAATTTCCAGCCGGGTGCGGTGGCTCATGACTGTAATCCCAGCACTTTGGGAGGCTGAGGTGGGCAGATAACTTGGGGTCAGGAGTTCAAAACCAGCTGGCCAACATGATGAAACCCCGTCTCTACTAAAAAAATAGAAAAATTAGCCAGGCGTGGTGGCGGGCACCTGTAATCCAAGCTGCTCAGGAGGCTGAGGCAGAAGAATCACTTAAACCCAAGAAGTAGAAGTTGCAGTGAGCCGAGATTGCATCACTGCACTCTAGCCTAGGCGACAGCGAGACTGCGTCTCAAAAAAAAAAAAAAAAAACGTTCCAAGGTCAGGACTAGGCCTCCCCTCAGAAGCAGCAAGTGACATATGTGACATCCTCTCCACTCCCTATTTGCATTTCTAGGTTACATAAACTGTACTACTATCCATGCATGCCTACTCTTGTTCCCAGGGTGAAGGACCCAGACATGGAGAGCCGAATCCCTGCAGGCCATTATAAATGAGATTATGCCATTTGCTCCCATTTCTTCTTATTCCTTCATTTTTGGGGCTCTCCATCTTGATGTGTTCTTTGGATCGTGAACAGATCCAAAGAAAAGGTTGTTCTGCCGTGCTGTTTGTCAGGATGAAAAACTCTTTTTAAGTGTTTAGGTCTGCCCCCAGTGCCCAGCCCAATCAAGTAACGTGGTCACCCAGAGTGGCAGATAGGAGCACAAGGCCTGGGAAAGCACTGGAGAAATGGGATTTGTTTAAACTATGACAGCATTATTTCTTGTTCCCTTGTCCTTTTTCCTGCAAGCAGGAAGGGAACCTGATTGGATTACCCCTTCTGATTGACAACTATGTGCCCCCTTTGGAGGGACTGCCTATCTTCATTCTTCGACTAGCCACTGAGGTCAGTGATCAAGCAGATACTAAGCATTTCGGTACGTGCATGTGTGCTGGAGGGAAAGGGCAAATGACCACCCTTTGATCTGGAATGATAAAGATGATAAGGGTGGGATAGCTGAAGGCCTGCTCTCATCCCCACTAATATTCATCCCCAGCAATATTCAGCAGTCCCATTTATAGTTTTAACGCCTAAAGTATCACATTTCGTTTTTTAGCTTTAAGTAGTCTGTGATCTCCATTTAGAATGAGAATGTTTAAATTCGTACCTATTTTGAGGTATTGAATTCTTTGGACCAGGTGAATTGGGACGAAGAAAAGGAATGTTTTGAAAGCCTCAGTAAAGAATGCGCTATGTTCTACTCCATCCGGAAGCAGTACATATCTGAGGAGTCGACCCTCTCAGGCCAGCAGGTACAGTGGTGATGCACACTGGCACCCCAGGACTAGGACAGGACCTCATACAATCTTTAGGAGATGAAACTGCACATCTCTAAAATTTCAGGATTTCTTTGTACCCAACAAGGTTCAAACACAACAGTCAGCTTTTATTCATGATTTTTACTTCCATCTGCTGATGTAGAACATACCTCCAGAGTGACCTCAGAAATTGTCAAATGTGAAAACACAAGCCATCACAGTGAGAAATGGGAGGTTGAGTTAGATTGTCTAAGGCTGGAGAGTCCATATACTCCCACTGTTAGCTCTGAAGTGTGTAGCCAGTCTTCAGATTCTGGGTCAGTTGCCTCAGTCTCTCTTAGCTTTTGCCTTACTCTTTATCCGACCACTGCCCTGCCAGGAAAACAAGGCTCTATAACTCCTCTTACAGGTCAGCTTGACACAAAAAGGGTGCCTGGATTCCTAATGTTTCATTGTCACTTTTCCCAGTCAGATGATAATGCTTTTCAAATCAACATATATTTTGGGGGAGGTTGGAAGGGAGAGTTGAAATATTCTAAGAATCAAAGAGTAGCCCACTTTAATCAGAGTATGACCCCTGATTGCTCACAGTCATCTCCTGAGCAGTGTGAGCGAGTTTCAGATGAGGAGGCTGAAGGCCAGTCAGGCATGCTCGAGGATTCCAAGTCTATAGGTGGGAGGGCAGAGATTTAGTCCTGTTGGCCAAAGCCTCTAGGGAATTTCTCACTCCAGTGGAGAAGGCAACACACTTACCAAACTGTGTGGAAACTATCTCATTGGATTAGAAATTTTACCTCAAGAAAAGGAAGGACAGTTGAGAAAGAACATTTTCTTACACATGAGACAGCTAAGGCTTACAAGAAGGAGAGGAATAATGAGGCAAAATAATCCTCATTAATATTTTCATTCCTCCCCTGGGGATTAGAACTACTTTCAGACCCGATTTTAATGGTAAGTTAGGTACTTCCTACAGTTGCCATCCAAATATCAGTCAGGATCAGACATGATGTTAGCTCCTGCTACAGTAAAACCATTTTCTCCCTGAATGAAAACAAAGGTTCCACAGGAGACAGTCCCACAGAGCAGTGGCTTCTTTTCCTCCCTTTAAAACCTCATGTTGGCTGGACACAGTGGCTCACACCTGTAATCCCAGCATTTTAGGAGGCTGAGGTGGGAAGATGGCTTAAGCCCAGGAGTTTGAGGCTGTAGAGCTATGATCACACCACTGCCCTTCAGCCTGGGTGACAGAGCAAGACCTTGTCTCTAAATAAACAAACAAACAAAAAATCCTCTTGTGTTCAGGCCTGTGGGATCCCCTGAGAGGCTGGCCTACAAGATCCACTTCAAAAGCCCTAGATAACACCAAGTCTTTCCAGACCCAGTGCACATCCCATCAGCCAGGACACCAGTGTATGTTGGGATGCAAACAGGGAGGCTTATGACATCTAATGTGTTTTCCAGAGTGAAGTGCCTGGCTCCATTCCAAACTCCTGGAAGTGGACTGTGGAACACATTGTCTATAAAGCCTTGCGCTCACACATTCTGCCTCCTAAACATTTCACAGAAGATGGAAATATCCTGCAGCTTGCTAACCTGCCTGATCTATACAAAGTCTTTGAGAGGTGTTAAATATGGTTATTTATGCACTGTGGGATGTGTTCTTCTTTCTCTGTATTCCGATACAAAGTGTTGTATCAAAGTGTGATATACAAAGTGTACCAACATAAGTGTTGGTAGCACTTAAGACTTACACTTGCCTTCTGATAGTATTCCTTTATACACAGTGGATTGATTATAAATAAATAGTCAGATGTGTCTTAACATAATTTCTTATTTAATTTTATTATGTATATATTGTGTCAGTTCAGATGCCAAAAAGAGGTCTTGAACATGTCACAGGCTCTGATGGCACTGACCATGGAGAAAGCTTGATTTGGTCATCTGGTGTCTACAATAACCAAAGCTAATTATTAAGGAAAAAAACTTGAAGAAAGAAAATAGTCCTTACTTCATCTATAATGAGTTTTTTGTTTTTTGTTGTGAGACGGAGTCTTGCTTTGTTGCCCAGGCTGGAGTGCAGTGGCGCGATATTGGCTCACTGCAACCTCCGCTTACCGGGTTCAAGCAATTCTCCTGCCTCAGCTTCCTGAGTAGCTGGGATTACAGGCACCTGCCACCACGCCTGGCTAATTTTTTTATTTTTAGTAGAGATGTGGTTTCACGATGCTGGCCAAGCTGGTCTCAAACTCCTGACCTCAGGTGATCCTCCCACCTCAGCCTCCCAAAGTAAGTGCTGGGATTACAGGCATGAGCCACTGCGGCCGGCATTAAGTATGAGTGTTTAAGTTAGCCCACTTTGTTAATGACTATGAGTACTAATAGCTTAAGATAAAGAAGTTTCTAGGTAATCTTGTTTGAAGGATGATGTAAAAATATAAATTTAAACTGTGAGTGACAAAATAAACTTCCTTAATATTTGCCTACATTTAGAGAAATGGAGCATTCAGCTCAGAAAGGAAGAATGTCTGTGGTTTTAAGGTAAAATCCATATTCCAAGACTCAGTGAAGAAAGTTCAGTGATAAAGAACAGACTACTCTCATCTTATGAAGAAATGGAGCAATTTCACTTGGAAAGACTAGGAAGACAAAATGTTACAGACGTATTTATTGTGCCACAAAATAGGCAAGGTCAGTTTTGAACAATAAGAACTCCATAAAGTAGACCAGGGCATCTCAGAAGTGAGGTTCCATGAGCCCAGGTGGGGCACAGGCTGGGTGACCTTGAGTGGAGAGGAGAGGAAGAGGGGTTTTCTGAGCTTCAAGAGCTGGGCCACACAGTATGTTGGTTTTAGCTGGGATGGAGTTCTAGAACAAACCTGCACTTTAGAACACCTTTCTACCCACCCCCAACCACACAACTTGCTACTATTAGTAAATGTATAGGCTGAGGCATGGTGGCTCACGCCTGTAATCCCAACACTTTGGGAGGCTGAGGCAGGCAGATCACTTGTGGTCAGTAGTTCAAGACCAGCCTGGGCAACATGGTGAAACCCTAACTCTACTAAAAATACAAAAATTAGCAGGGTGTGGTGGCAGGCACCTGTAATCCCACCTACTTGGGAGGCTGAGGCAGGAGAATCAAGCTTGAACCCGGAAGGCAGAGGTTGCAGTGAGCCAAGATCATACCACTGCACTCCAGCATGGGTGACAGCACGAGACTGTCTCTCAAAAAAAAAAAAAAAAAAAGAGGCCAGGCACAGTGGCCCACACCTCTAATCCCAGCACTTTGGGAGGCTGAGGTGGGCGGATCACTTGAAGTCAGGAGTTCAAGACCAGCCTGGCCAACATGGTGAAACCCCATCTCTACTAAAAATACAAAAATCAGTCGGGTGTGGTGGTGCACACCTGTAGTCCCAGCTCCTCGGGAGGCTGAGGCAGAAGAATCACCTGAACCTGGGAGGCAGAGGTTGCAGTGAGCCGAGATCGTGCCACTGCACTCCAGCCTGGGTGACTGAGCGAAACTCTGTCTCAAAAAAAAAAGAAAACGAAAGAAAATGTATAGAAAATCATCTCAATTCAGAAGATTGGTATCCATATTTTTTAAATGAAGGGCTAATTAAAAAAGGAACAAATATTAGAGATTTTATTCACTTTTGAGTTACCTTTTTAAAGTCTAGTTTTATTATCTTATGTGCCTTTAGTCACTAGATTTTCCCCCAATATATTTTCTGTGTAAGCACTTTAAAGATACAATAATCATTTCAATAAAACCACCTGGGTACTAAGAGCAAAAGAGAATCATAAATTCTGCAAAGTAGTTGCACTCCATGATTTTAAAAAAACCTCTTGGACAGGGTACCTCTAAAGATGAAACTCAAGTCTTTAAAAGTTCTACATTCCCGATTGTTTTTCCTTGAGAAGGAGACAAAAGAAGAGGGATGTGGTTGCCATCATTTGTTTTAAAGTCTCCTATAACAAAATGAACATGTCAGTAGCCAATTGTGGTTGGCAAAAGGGTGTATTTAATAGAATCTGCAGGCAGATTTCCAATCTGCCTGCCCTGCCCTACCCTCCCCCTTTGGGTTTGTTTGAGGTTTCATTCCACAAATAAGCAGCAGATAAAACACTTTACAAGGTACAGCACAGTTGTATTGAAGAAAAAAAAGACCCAACTCTTACTTTAAGAGTATTAGGCCTGGACTTCCCCTGCCCCATGCAATAAAGCAAGTTTTATATACACTCCCCATATTTTTTTCTAACATTTTCTTATATAAATTTAAATATTTTACAAAAAAAGGCTTTTTTCCTCCAAACATATAAATTTGAGTGAAACATAGATTCCCCACCCGAGAACTTGTTTCTTCACTAAAATATAAATGTTGTCTGATATTAAGGGTAAATGTCTTTTGACCACTGGAGATCACTGAAGTCTGAATTGCACCGTGGAGAAGGCACTTGTGTTTTCTGAGGTCTCCAGCAAGTATCTCAGTAAGCACTCATAGAATTGCTGTCTGTCCTCCAGAACCCGTGCCAAGGCCTCCGAGTGCCCAGTTACTGAGGCAGCTGGGGAAAAATGTTGAGTAAACATGATTCTACAATTACGGAGATAAAAAATAAAAACAGCATGGACTGGTTCTACCCTAGAATCAAACTACAACAAAATCCAAAGTGTTCATTCATGTAGATTCAAAATGACTTCATTCTCTCATAAATTATAAAATACAAAGGTGGCTGTTTTAATGACAAAACTCAAAACAGTACTAAAAGGGGTTTGTGTCAATGGACAAAAGTCAGTCCCTCTAGGTAGGGCCCCAAGGAGCATCACCCAGGTTGAAGGGTGGTTTTCCTACTGCTGGGCCAGAAGTGCTGTCCTATTGGCCTTCATCTTCTCCAGCCGCTTGGCCAGGTGGCTGTTGGTCATCTCCATCTCCTCAATCTTGTCCAGTGCTGTTCGTAACTGGAGACAGAATGCAGTCACTACATGTGGTCAGAAACAACATCCAGTGCTACTCTATTTTCAACTTCCTGGGAAATGAAAGCACTGCTAACTGTGATGGCCTTGCACAGGACCCACAACCTCATTTTTTCTATCAGTTAGAGGTGTTAAATGATGATACTGAGGATTGTTTATTTGTTTTAATCACAGAAAGGATATATAGAAGTTGGAGAAATAGACCTGACCTGAAGCAAAAATACAAACTATCTTTTTACTTAGTATCTAATTGACCAAAACATAAAAGTAAATGGCAGTCACTATGCAGGTCAAAAACCAACACAAATTAGTTAAGTGACTCCACTGCTGTTTCCTTAAGTATCAAATTTCTTACACAGCTAAGAATTATTTCCAGAAGATTTTTTCTTTTTAGGAATGTATTCTCCAAGAAACATATTAAAAGAAGTACCTCTCGTTGTAGCTTCCGTTTTTCTGCTTTCAATTCATCTTCAACTTTCTCAGCATTCTCAGCAGCAGTTTTATATCTCAGAACCTGTCCCTCAAGCCGGCTAATCTGTAAGTATGAGAACATAGGCCTCTAGTACTGGGCACTAGAAGTCACCACTTTTTGGTAGCCAGGATGGAAATACAATGTCATTATAAATGCCAAGTAATCTAACACTAACAAGTCCCCTAAGGGTGACTCATAAGTCCTCTCAGAACTCAGTTGCTATTTATAAATCAAGAAATGTCCCCAGAGAGGATTACAGCTGTAGAGTCATTTTAGGGCCAATTTCCCATGCTAAGTTTTATTATGACCATATTGTTTAAGTGCCAAAGCAATATAGGAAGAGACACTAAATGGAAAAGTTCTTACACTTTTTGGAATGTGTAAGGGATTTTATTACAAATGATGATCTTGAATTCTCTTGAAATATCTACAAAAACAATGATAGCTATAGTTTCCTATGGTTTTAGAGAAAACAGAAGGCTAAAATGTCCCAACAAGTGCTCTCTGCTGGCTTTTCTATTTTAATACAGAACTATTATTGATCCAACTGCAAAGGCAACCCAGGCACTCATGGGTTGTTAGCCACTTAGATGCAGGAAGGACATTTAAATAACTTAGTACCATATAGAAGTACTTACACTTTGCTCCAAGGTAGTTATATCCTGTTCTGCTTTTGAAAGCTTAAATTTGTATTCGCTAATTTGTCTATTGGCATCTCCTAGAACAGAAGAAGACAATGAATTATCTTCACCTGTCAGAGATGACAGTATGAGCCATCAGGCAGTACCTTTGTGGCACAGAGAGGACCATGCAGTCTTAAGATTACAAAATACAGGGCTGGGCGCGGTGACTCACGCCTGTAATCCCACCATTTTGGGAGGCCGAGGTGGGTGGATCATGAGGTCAAGAGATAGAGGAGACCATCCTGGCCAACATGGTGAAACCCTGTCTCTACTAAAAATATAAAAATTAGCTGGGCGTGGTGGCACAGGCCTGTAGTCCCAGCTACTCGGGAAGCTGAGGCAGGAGAATCACTTGAACCCAGGAGGCAGAGGTTGCAGTGAGCTAAGATCGCGCCACTGCACTCCAGCCTGGCAACAGAGCGATACTCCGTCCCCCTGCCAAAAAAAAATTACAAAATACAAATGCACACACAACAACCACAGCATCTTCAGCAGCCCAGGTTCTGGACTGTATATACTACAAGATGCTCTAGCATATATGTTACTACAGTATCCCTTGCAGCAAGAGTTAGAAGAAAATTCTTTACCCTATGATATGTGTGAGCAGGGCTTGAGAAAGGAGCCCTGCCAATTCAGCAGCAGCCCCTACCAACCCTGTGTGTAACCTTGTGGAGCCTCCATGCCCACGGGACTGGGCCCTCTAGTTCCCTGAACGTGGCCCCATGCCTTCCCATCGGTTTTGCTTCTGCTATCCAATACTGTAAGGGTCCTTTTCTCCCACCTCTGACTTGCTTCAAGGCCAAGCTCAATTTTCACCTCTTTCATGACTCCCCTTAATTATAAGTCCTTCCCTTGCTGTATTTTATTTGCATTTTTATGACATTTGTCATGCTTTTTAAACATCGTATGTGTAAGCAAGGAGAGGGGCCCTGTCTTGGCCTTCCTAAATCTACCTATGTACCTAGCCAAGTGCACACAGTGTATGCCTAAATAAATATATGTTGGAATAAATGCTGTTCAGTAATGTGATAATGTGTTATGGGTAGAGCTATAAGTTACTAGATGAACATCTGACCTAGGAAGTAAATCACTTAAAATGAAAAGTTTAGAAATGATGGCAGGGGACTTTTAAAATCCCTCCAAGAATCCAAGTTTAGCAAAAATCAGTCTCTGGCATGATTACAGTAATAAGATTTGCAAAAGATAAACCAAATCTAACATACCACAGGAAATATTCAGATTATCTAACTTAAGAACTTTTCTACATTTCCACATGACCAAGGTTACAATTACTTATACAGTCTTCAATGTGAGAGGTTTTTCTTTTTTTTTTTTGAGATGGAGTCTCGCTCTGTCGCCCAGGCTGGAGTGCAGTGGCGCGATCTCGGCTCACTGCAAGCTCCATCACCCAAGTTCACGCCATTCTCCTGCCTCAGCTTCCTGAGTAGCTGGGACTACAGGCACCCGCCACCACGCCTGGCTAAATTTTTGTATTTTTAGTAGAGACGGGGTTTCACCATGTTAGCCAGGATGGTCTCGATCTCCTGACCTTGTGATCCGCCCACCTCAGCCTCCTAAAGTGGTGAGAGGTTTTTCTAATTGGACAATTACTGTCACCTTAAAAGGAACAGGGTTACCATCTCCCCAAAAGCCATATCTGGTAGTGAAAGAGAAGTATTCCTATTTCTGAGCCCTAAAACAAGCTTCAGGATCTGATTTTTAAATTGTTATACTCAGCAATCTATTGATTATCCAAATGTACTTCTTCCTTCTCACTCTCCAAACCACCTTTCCCTTCCTGTTTTCAAAAGTTTAAGTCTCTTATCTCAGTAACTTCATGTGTGTTTTGAAATCCCATTCCAAAACACTCTCATAATAGGCAAGGCACCATCCAGAACCAAGAGTTGCTCCACTCCTGGCCTTCTGGTCCAGGGTAGCTGCTTGCTTTTGTCTTTGCCAGCTTTCCCACAGTCCTGCAAAGCTCACTTTGTTCTACACCTTCTGCCTGGGTACTTTACCTTCTGCAAATACCGGCTATACAACAACCTACCTACTCTAGGAAGTATTCACACATAAATGCCAGCCCATTCCCCCTAAATCTGTTTCCTTTTAAATTTGCTGCTTAAGGACAATCTCTCAGATCTATTCCCTACCCTCTCTCTAAGACTGCTGACAGCTACTGAACTGGTTCAGGCTCACCACTGTAGTAGCTTCCTAACTAGTCAGCCTGCCTTTTCCCATGTCCCTGTTCTCATCTACCGCCAACACCAAAATGACATTCTTGAACAAAATATTCACCAGGAAATGTCACAAGTGTCCTAACTGACGTCCAACAGAAAAGATAATACCAATATCAAAAGTTAGTATTAATAAGCCTTAACCCAAAAAGTCTTTTCTCTCTTTTTTTTTTTTTTTGAAGAGACGGGTTTTCACCACATTGCCCAGGCTGGTCTCAAACTTCTGAGCTCAAGCAATCCACCACCTCAGCCTCTCCAAATGCTGGGATTATGGGTGTGGGCCACCACGCCTGGCCCCAAGATGTCTTTTCTTGGCAGCCTATCTCAGAAGGTTTAGATGAAAAGTCCATGGAATAAACAAGATTTTAATATTAGTTATCAGAAAAGTCACTATTCTTATTGGAAAAATAAAAATCTCCTCTGTCCGAGAATTACACATAATCACTAACAAAGGCTAACTACAAATTCCTGCTGAAATCTTCCTACTATGGGAATTAGTGTGACTACAGTGATCATTTTATTATGAGGTCAAAAGTAGAAAATGAGAAAAACTGGAATAATTCGGGTAAAATGAATAGAATAGACTTTATTTTGTGGACTTATTTTAAATTTCATCTAATAAAGATAAACTTGGATTAACAAAATACTTCTAGGAAAATTCTGAAACTACTCAATTTAGTGTGAAGTAGTTCCAAATAGATTCGTCCAATTATCCAAGACAAATTCCAGAGAAAAAACTTTAATGGGGAAGGGTGCTTGCTGTATGGGAGCTTAAAGATGACAAATGGATGTGGAAAAGGACAGTGCCAGGTTGTCAAAAGGCATTTCACAGTGTGCAAAAAGTTCCTAGAAATCACTTTATCCAGAAAGGGTAAGAGCAATAAACCTCATTATCCCCTGAAGCACACAGGCTAGTGGAGCCTCTATTCAGCTATATTGCTGACTAGGACTGTTTTTCTGGACTAGCCAAGGACTAACCAATTTTTGCAGCATAGCTCTTCTTAAGAAAAGCATATTAACAGCCAGGCGCAGTGGCTCACGCCTGTAATCCCAGCACTCTGGGAGGCTGAGGTGGGCAGATCACCTGAGGCCAGGAGTTTGAGACCAGCCTGGTAACTATGGTGAAACTCTGTCTCTGCTAAAAACATAAAAAACTAGCCGGGCATGGTGGGAGGCGCCTATAATCCCAGCTACTCAGGAGGTTGAGGCAGGAGAATTACTTGAACCCAGGAGGCAGAGGCTGCAGTGAACGGAGATTGCACCACTGCACTCTGACCTGGGTGACAGAGTGAGACTCCCATCTCAAAAAAAAGAAAAGTATATTACAAGATACCAGCAACCTGCTGACAAACCCACCCCTGGGACACAGTCTGTATACAGACTGGGACTGGCCTGTCCCCTGGTACCTACTCTGCATTTCGATGAACTGCAAGTCTGAGCCATTCTGCAGTCCTGCCAGGTCACCCACTGTGCCATCATTCCTGGAGCATTTCTGTCGTTCCTCCTCTAACTGAAGCTTCAGTTTTCTAATCTGAAATGAAAATAAAGGTTCATCAGCAAGATCCAATCTCTCAAATGAAGCCGATGCTTATTCTATGGTCACATCATAGAACAAAGCAGACCCTTATCGTATCAGCCACATTCATTCAAAACCTATTTTCTTGAGTGCCTAATAGGAGACACACATCGTCCTAGGTGCTAAAGATAAGCTATGAACAAACATCGAAAAGAGCAAGCCCCAGGACCAGGTGTCCCAGTAGAAAATAGCCATATTTTAAATTTGTGTCTGCTTATGGAACAGTACATCTTTGGGGTATTTTTTGTTACTTTTATTTAAAATGGAAAATTCTAGCCAGGCACAGTGGCATGTACCTATGTATCAGGCTACTTGGGAGGCTGAGGCATGAGGATCACATGAGCCCAGGAGTTTGAGACCGACCTGGGCAACACAGTGAGACCTCATCTCTAAAAAAAATAAAACAAAAATATAAACAGTTAACTGATGATAGGGTATATTCAAGAGATTATTTCTTAAAATGGAAGATTCCATGAGCAGTTTTTTGTTGTTTACTTTTAGACATAGGTTAAATTTTCTTACTTAGAAAACATCCTGTATGTAAAAATAATTGGGGCTGGGCACGGTGGCTCACGCCTGTAATCCCAGCACTTTGGGAAGCTGAGGCGGGCGGATCACAAGGTCAAGAGATCGAGACCATCCTGGCCAAAATGGTGAAACCCCATCTCTACTAAAACTACAAAAATTAGTGGGGCATGGTGGCACGCGCCTGTAGTCCCAACTACTCCGGAGGCTGAGGCAGGAGAATCATTTGAACCTGGTAGGTGGAGGTTGCAGTGAGCGGAGATCACATCACTGCACTCCAGCCTGGTGACAGAGCGAGACTCTGTCTCAAAAAAAAAAAAAAAAAAAAAAAATAATAATAATAATAATAATAATAATAATAATTGGATACATAGAGATGGCTTCCCCAGCTGTCCTTAACTCCACCAACAGGGGTCAAAGGGAGGCCTCTGCACTAAGATTAAGTTTGCCACTCCCCAATGGGAAAAGGGTAAGCTCTATATTGGGACTAACTCTATACTTCCCAGACACCTCTGCCCTTTCAACACACAGGGTCACCATCATTAGCTGCCTTGAGGGAACCAGGACAAATCTCATTATCTCCATCATTCCTATTTATGTGCATCTCACAAAGGGTCATATCCTTCCTCTGCACTCTTCCTCACAAGGGTCTGTACGACCACTAACCTTCATCTCCTAACCTTTCCCAATGCCTGAAACTTTTCCACTGTGCCCTCTAGAATTATCAGTCCATCATCAGCAAACACACTCTGTCCTCAGTCTTTTCTGAGCATCCCCCCTTTACCCTCGTGCTCTGATAACCCTCTCCTGCTGCTTCTGCAGCTCTCTCAAACACTGTTTTTGTTTTGTTTTGTTTTGTTTTGTTTGTTTGTTTGTTTGAGAGTCTCGCTCTGTGGCCCAGACTGGAGTGCAGTGGCATGATCTCAGCTCACTGCAACCTCCGCCTCCCGGGTTCAAGCGATTTTCCTGCCTCAGCCCCCCGAGTAGCTGGGATTCCAGGTGCATGCCACCACGTCTAATTTTTGTATTTTTAGTAGATGGGGTTTCGTCACGTTGGCCAGGCTGGTCTTGAACTCCTGACCTCAAGTCATCCACCCACCTTGGCCTCCCCAAGTGCTGGGATTACAGACATGAGCCACCATGCCCGGCCCCTTTTTTTTTTTTGTACTTCCACAGCTTCCTACCACTGAATCTAGAAATGGAATAGGTGTCCTCTTGCTTTCCTTGCTGGTATTTTCCCTCCATCTTCCCTAAAAGTCCCAGGTCTTAATCTCGTCTCTTCAAATTATATACACTAACTACTTATCATTGCCAAAATCCCATTCCTTCATCACCATTTATTAAATAGCTCCCAACTTGCACTCCCTCTAGACTATTCCTGTCTTAATTTTTGGCAATTTCAATGTACATCTAAGTAGAGGATCTCCCTTACAAATGATCTCTCAATTTCTGGTATATCTCCTCTTACGGTTTGGATGTCTGTCCCCTCCAAATCTCATGTTGAAATGTATTCCCCAGTGCTGAAGGTGGGGCCTGGCAGGAGGTATCTGGGTCATGGGGCAGATCCCTCATGAATAGCTTTGCACCATTCCCTTGGTGATGAGTGAGTTCTCACTCTGGTAGTTCACACAAGATCTGGTTGTTTAAGAGTGTATGTTACCTCCCCACTCTCTCTGGCTTCCGCTTGACATATGACGTGCCTGTTCCCCCTTCACCTTCCGCCGTGATGAGAAGTTTCCTGAGGCTGGCTGGGCGCGGTGGCTCATGCCTGTAATCCCAGCACTTTGGGAGGCCGAGGTGGGTGGATCACCTAAGGTCAGGAGTTCAAGACCAGCCTGGCCTGAGGCCTCAGGAAACTGAGCTCAGAAGCTGAGCAGATGCTGACACCATACTTCCTCTACAGCTTGCAGAACCATGAGCCAGTTTAAACCTCTTTTCTTTTTCTTTTTTTCCTTTTTTTTTTTTTTGAGACAAAGTCTCACTCTGCCACCCAAGGCTGGAGTGCAGTGGCGCAATCTTGGCTCACTGCAGCCTCCACCTCCCTCCTGCGTCAGCCTCCCAAGTAGCTGGGACTACAGGCACCCACCACCATGCCCGGCTAATTTTTGTATATTTTTAGTAGAGTTGGGGTTTCACCATGTTGGCCAGGCTGGTCTCAACTCCTGACCTCAACCACCTGCCTCAGCCTGCAGAAGTGTTGGGATTACAGGCATGAGCTGCTGTGCCCAGTCAAACATCTTTTCTTTATAAATTACCCAGCCTCAGGTATTCCTTTATAGCGAAGCAAAAAATGGACTAACCCACCTCCCTTCCAAGGATCTTGCTATCTATCCCTTCTTGCCCTCAGCTACTCACTCCCACAGTCATATACCAGATCTCATCATTAGACAATTGTAATCCCTACACAATTTAGTTCCATGTATCCTCTCTCTAACCACTATTCCTCATCTTTCTAGGTCATTCTCTCTAGACCCGAATTCCAACAACCCTTCAACCACACTGGTACCACTAATCTACAGATTACATCTTCTTTCTACTATACCTTGATGTGTTCCTGAATATCTCCCGAATCCTCTTCATCCAGTTTAATTTCAAGGTCCATCATTATAATCATTTTCTTACATACTCCCTCACCTCTCCTGCCCCATTAATACTGTCCTAGTAAAATCTAGCTCTCTACCCACTCCATGCCTGCCCCTATGCTGCTGTAAGTAGCCAGAGAAACACATATAATAAATGCATTCACACAAACCTTCTAACATATCATATAATATTGTCTGATGTCTTCTTACTAGAATGCCTCTCAGGCAGGAATTTTTTTTTTCTGAACTAATTTATTCACTGAAATATCCCAGTGCCTAGAATAGTGCATGCTAAATAGTAGAATCTCACTCAACATTTGTTGAATGACTGAATAGGAGTTCCAAAATAGAGAACACAGCATATGGGAGGGGAAAAAAATCAGTAACAAAATCATTCAAGAAATTTTCCCAGAACTAAAGGATGGGAGCTCCTAGAATTGACAGGGGCCCAGCATCACACATGAAAACTTCAAATCACATGACTATCTTCAAATTACACCAGAATGCTAGAGAGAAAGAGAATAGGATACAAGCTTCCACAAAGAGGAGAAAAATAGATCACAAATCAGAAAAGATCAGAACTCAAAATGTTCATGAAAACTCAACAGCCATGCTCGAAGTCACAGCACAATGAAGAAATGTCCTTTTAAAAAATCTTAAGGAGAACCATGGCAACTCAGGATTCTCTACCCAGCCAAACTATTTTAATCAAGTGAGAGGGTAGAATGAAGACATCTTCAGGCCTGCAAGGTCATGAAAAATTAACAATCCACAAACCCTCTTCTCAGGAAGCTACTGGAAGATGTACCAAAATAAGAGAATAAATAAGGAGAAAGGCATCAGACACCGGAAAAAGGGAACCCAACCTAAATCACATGCAAAGAAAATCTCCAGATGCCAATGAAGGGTGACCACATCTATGTACCGAGAGGGCAAGTCACTAGTTTAGAAAGGGACAAGTCAGATGCACCAAGATTCAACAAACTGGAACTGAAATAACACCAGATGCATCTGAAAATACTGAGTGGGATTAATCTGCTCTTGGAGATTCTGTGGCTAAATTGATGATAGAAAACCAAGCAAATACAAAGAAAAACCATAACATTAACTTTAGAGGAAACTAATAGTTCTGAGGGAGATGATCCTAGAATGCAACCTGGCTCCACTGTGTGAGTAGTGTTTAGAGGGTCCTAATGACACAAGCAGGCTGGAATTACACTGTTCCTTTATTAGGAGGATATAAGAGTGGAAAATAAGTATGTGTGTGGCAGGGACAAAGGATGAAAAACAGCTAAATCCTCATCTTCCATAAAAGGATGTCAATATAGAATGCCTGAAGCAGAACAATCAAGACGCAACATAAGTATGTTATACAGAGATACAAGGACAGTACACAAGAATCAGCTAAAAGTATTTAACAGAAATGGTCAGGGGCGAGGTCAGAGGAGCCAGGGCAAGGGACTGCTGTGTTCATAACAAGCTTTGTAAAAAACTATATGACTCCTTAAACTATGTGTCCTTAAAAAAATGTTTTAAGAACAGAAAATAACAAAGAGGTAAAATATGAATTATCTATCCTTCATATCTCACTTGAGTACTGATGTTTGAAAGAAGCATATTTTTTTTAAT
The DNA here is from genome assembly GCF_028858775.2 of Pan troglodytes. NCBI lineage: Eukaryota > Metazoa > Chordata > Mammalia > Primates > Hominidae > Pan > Pan troglodytes. The sequence goes on from NC_086015.1 coordinate 41,074,590, forward strand.
GAACATTTCAATTAGCCAGTATTTTACCATGTAACTTTGTTAAAATTATATTACACTCCAATAAGAATGCCTTTACCTGTGACAGTAGTTCTTCCTTCTCTCCAGCAAGTTTTCGTAGCCTTACATCTAAAACAAATGAAAAAGATCATAAACTAAATATGTGATGATATAGTATATAAACAATTAAAAATTTTTCAAACTCATAAACAGCTAATATTATCTGATAAATTACATTACTTACAGCTCTGAATATCTAAAGAAATAAAGGTGTTAATAGCATTACAGAAAAGTTCTTAACTATCTAAAAAGTATTTCCACACAACTGATATTTATCAGGGCATCAAATCCAACATTTGTTCCCCACAGCAGTGATTTGCCACTTAAAGACAAACTGAAGTACAAAGGAGGTCATTTCCTTGTTTCAAGCTTTCACTAGTAGACAGACAACTCAAATGTCAAGTGTGTTCCTAAAGGCTGAGCCCTTAGCGGGAGAGATCCAAAGATGTGAAAGAAGATGGGGTAAGAGCAGGACTGGGCAAAGGAAGCTAGAGAAGAGAAAAGAGAGGAGCATAATGCTGGAAGAAGCAAAGTCCCCAAAAGCTAGTAGGGAGGGAAGGGGACCCACTCCAAGATGTGGACAGCCAGGCCAGGCGTGGTGGCTCACGCCTGTAATCCCAGCACTTTGGGAGGCCTAGCTGGGTGGATCACTTGAGGTCAGGAGTTCAAGACCAGCCTGGCCAAAATGGTGAAACCACGTCTCTACTAAAAAAATACAAAAATTAACCAAGCGTGGTGGCAGGCGCCTGTAATCCCAGCTACTCGGGAAGCCGTCTGAACCCGGGAGATAGAGGTTGTACGTTGCAGTGAACTGAGATCGCGCCACTACAATCCTGCCTGGGCGACCGAGTGAGACTTCGTCTCAAAAAAAAAAAAAAAAAAAAAAAAAAGATGTGGGCATCCATGGGTGGATCTGCAGCTTGGTGGCAGCACCATTAGGGCTCACTCCTAGCCTGTGGAGGTTTGACTCTTCCCAAGTCTGCATTAAAATAGGCCCCTTCAGCTGAGGAGATACCATGGTTCACTTAAAAAAGCAGCTGATATCTCACCAACCACTACCCTCTGTAAACAGGGTCACAGCCAAATAAAGATTTTGGTTTCTTCTGCACCTTCCAAGCAGATCTGCCTGCTTGGACCTGCAGACGAGGGAAAAAACAGCAGGGAAACACCCTGGGCTGCCTATAGCCAGACTCTCGTTCCATTCTCCAGATCTCTCTTGCTCACCCAGCATCCTGTTTTATTCAAAGTGCCCTACAATCACATTTCTGGAATGCACATTAGAGAATGTGCTTACTAACTTTCAAAATGTTTTTCAGTTTGCTTCACACTTGTATCTCTCACTCCTCTAAGAAGCTTACACATATATGAAAACAAGATGAAAAACAAAAAAAGATTGTTTTTTTTTTAAATAAAAGTGAGCTAATGATACAGTATCTATCTGTGCCATTTTTCTTCCTCTAGAGTAGATTTCTTTGTGGGGTCAATGGATGGGCGACTTTGATTTCTCAGACAGAGGTGTCAGCAACTTTGTAGTTTCCTGGAGAGAGATGTCAGATTCTCAAAGGGTTAAATTTAAGAGGTTTAGACTTTAAGAGTCTGGGAAGCCCTGCTCTGGAAGTCATACTTCTCTGGTATCTTTTTGGTCATCTGTTTCTTGGCTTAAGAAATGTGGTGGAAAAGAGGTACAGAACCCTGGGGTAAGTAGTGGAACATAAAACCAGATGTTCCAAGGATGAGAAACTTATAACACACTTGAGAAGTCTCCTGCTAGCCTACTGCTACCCTAGCACAGGTATACTAGACTATCTCTTTGCAGAAAAGTTTGTAGTTAAGTAAAAACCGATGTGTATAGGCCCATAGTACTTCCATCCACAGGCCTTACAGTTACACTTATTGCCTTACAGTGACCCAGATGCTGATTTCCCAAGGTCAAGGATGTCTGAAGACAATGTGCCAATGTGCCCAGATTCTTCTGGTTAAGGATCTACTTGAGCCTCAGCCCTTATGCTGTTTTTGTTTTCCAAGCTGGGATATGAAAAAGCAGAAAACCCAATAGGGTAACATTAATCCAAGTCAACATAGCAACCAGTATCTTACCTAATGGCCCTTCTCCTGCTGACTCCAAGACCTGAGCAGCTTCCTGAGACACAACAGTGATGGCTCCAGCCACTGGTTCATGACTGACATCACCATTGGGAGTGCCATCGGGGATTATAACTAAGCCATGTTTCTGCAGGGGGGAAAAACTCACCATCACAAAAGGCCCATATGGAAGCAGGAAGCTCTGTGAGGTCACTCTGCAACAATACATGTTTGCTACAGGTAAAACCTGGTTAGAATCAGTTACATGAAATATAGCTCTGTGTAAGAAATAGCTTAAACCTACCAAATCTGGATTAGAGAATAAACACTGTAGTTTGTATTTAGGCTAGGAAAGATGGCAGGATGAAAGGAAGGAAGATAGAGAGTAAAACAGTGAGGGACCTGAATTCCAGGCTAATGCTAACATACCTCTCCCGTCTTCACTGTCTCCTGCAGGTCAGCCAGCTCCTCTCTGAGCATATCTCGCTCATTGCTAAGGCAGGCAATGTATTCTTTCTGTTTCTCTAGGGCCTGGTTTTAGGTAAGGTAGCAAGGGAAACAATGGCACAGAAAAAGAGCAGGTGAAAGGTAGCAGAGAAGTACCTAATTCAAATAAGCAAAGATAAAGGCATAAAAAGCAAGAAAGCAGTCAAAAGATTGGAAACAAACAGTCAGATATGGGAGGAAATACAGAGTTACATGGATATACATCTCCAGAAGAGAGTTCTCATAGAAACTGGTTCTCATGCATCAATTTGGCAAAACATGTTTAATCACATCAAGCAGGGAAATAAATCTTTTCCAGTCAATGAAAAAAATAAAACAGGAAAAGGAAGATAAAGAGAGAAGCCAGAGTAAAATAAAGCTTTCCTTACTGACTGCCTAAGTACATTTTTATTTGGTGAACAAAAAAAACCCCACATTTCATGTTTAACTAAACTAGTTTATTCAAGAATACAGTTGATTTTTAAAAAAATAGTTCTGGAATAAAAATAACTATTATACATAGGTATTTTAATTTAATACTGGCTGTAGATTTTTCTCCAAGTAGTGTGGCAAAATACTCAAATACCACTTAATTCAAAATAGTTAACCTCCAAAAGGATTCAAAGATCAACTTCTGACAATTTAATTAAATATAACTGAGACTCATTTGGCTTTCTGTTATACTCCCAAAATGTGAAAAACAAAAATAAACACTGACAAAATAAATACAGCCAAGCTATGAAGAGTTACAGAACATGGATTTCAGAATCAGGCTTTTGGGTTCTGGCACATACTTGTCCTATGCCTCAGTTTCCTCACTGGAAAAACAGAAGGGATAATAGCACCCATCCCAAGGGCAGAGGCATAAATCAAGGTAAAGCATTGCCTGTAATGCCTAGATAGCAGGGACAGTTCAGGAGAATCAGGTTGGTGATTTCATTTGTAAATTCCCTGCCATTTCCTTAATCTCACAACTGTCAGCTGAGGACAATGCAGAAGCAGGAACATACTTTGGTCATCAATGAAAAATAAAATCTACTATGAAAAAATAAAATCTATTGTAAAAGAAAATAACCCAGAATTAAAAATACACCCAAGGTAAGTAGTCTATGCAGGAATCTGATAACTGGCCTATTTGAAAAAGCCTTTCCCCAAATATTTTTGTTCATATATTTAATGTCTTCTGTTAGCATTTCCATTAATCCAAGAAGTTAAACTATATCAGGTAACTTTCCTCTCAGTTCACTGGGTTTGAAAGTGGGACAGCGAATTGCTGAGAAATTGATAGCTGAATAGCTGGGCAATTCAAAAAATCATTATAATCCTGTTTTGCAACCAAATAGGGAGCAAGTAAATAAGGGATGATAGCAACTATGATTTGTATAGCACAAATTATATGGCAGGCACTATTTTATATAATTTCTCTCTTATACATTATTTTACATTTGAAACCTCCACATATCCTGTGAGGTACTTGTATTATCCCCATTTAACAGATGAGAAAATTGAGGCTCACAGTGGTTATATTTTTTCGCCCAAAGTCACAGTAAGTGGCAAAACCAGAAAATGAATCTGGTTGTTTTTGTTTCCAAAGCCCTTAAATAGTTTTTTAAATATCACAGCTCTATGAAGGCCACATTATATTCCCTTATTGTTAGCCCAGATGATGCTAGGAAAGGAGTCCATACGGCAAATCCTACTCTTTACTTATCCAAACTGCAATGTCAATATCTGACTTCTTTTCAACAATTTACATTCACACTATATGATGTGTCTCAAGTCTGCCTGTGAATTAACAATGTGCATTTCTAGCACCATCTAGCTAGTGTTAACACTCCATTATGTTAATAATTAATAATAAATGAAACATTGGGAAAACAAAGCACAACAATACTTTCCCATGTGTTGAGTGTCACTTTATGGATTAGGTATTTTTGGTTACTGGTATCTGCATGCATAGTTATGTCATGTATCACCACATATAAGTGGGTAAATGATCACTGTCACAACATGCTCTACATAAACAACAACACTGAATAAAAAAGACCTCTGAGGAACAGGCCAATTTGAAACTAGGAATTCTAGCAAATGATATACATGACATTTGCTCTTCTTCCACATCTTATTGCACTGGGTTTTATTTTTACCTTCGGACTTTTTAATTTCCTCTTCCCATAATTATAGATGAGAAAATAAAATACATCCTGTAAATTCACCCACTTCACCACAAAGTTTGAAGACTACTAAAATACCTTATAATTGGATCAAATGTATTCAAGCTGGATCTACCTGACCATATAACCACTACCCTTGTGTTTGTGTGCAACAATAGCTCCTACAGTAGATTTTTTTTAGGGTAAAAAGTACACGCTTGTAGAGTTCAAAATAATTCTTTATCCCTGACCTAACCTCAAATCCTACCATCCGGAAGCCAAAAGGATGTGTATAATGGGCTGAACTTTTGGGCAAGGGGTTAATTCTCCACATAATTGTACTGGGGAACAAATATCTTTGGTCAGAATGGAAGTGAGTTTATGCTGGGCTATAGAGATACGCAAGTTCTTCATACGCACCTATTCTATACATGGGCTCCTGGTGTTTAGAACTGCAGTGGAGCCAGAGGCAAGACCACTAATGAACTGAACTTTAACCTGGGAATAATGCACATATTTCTTCATTAAGTTACTAAATGTAAATCTTAAAAATGAAGCTAGAGACAAGTAGTTACTGACCATACTGAAAATGTGTCTTAAAAGTCAAGGGAGGACCACTGCCCTTGTATTATAATGATAACAAATGTTGGCAAGGACATGGAGAAATTGGAACCCTTGTTCACTAGTGGTGGGAATGTAAAATGGTACATCTGCTACAGAACACAGTATAACTGTTACTCAAAAAAATTAAACACAGAATTACTATATGATCCAGCAATTCCACTTCTGGGTACATACCGAAAACAACTGAAGGCGGAGTCTTGAAGAGTTATTTGAATACCCATGTTCACAGCAGCATTATTCACAATGGCCAAAAGGTAGATGTGTTGATATATCAACAGAAGAATGTGGTATATACATACAATGGAATATGATTCAGCCTTAAAAGGGATGGACATTCTGACATATGCTGCAACATGAACCTTGAGGGCATTATGCCAAGTGAAATAAATCAGATACTGTATGATTCCACTTACATGAAGTACCTAGAGTAGTCAAATTCACAGAGACCGAAGGTGGAATGGTAGTTGCCATTCCACCAGGGGTTTTGGAGAAGGGACTGAATGGGGAGTTGTTTAATGGGTAAAGATTTCAGCTGGGGAAGACTAAAAAGTTCTATGGTGGTGACAGTAGCACAACAACATGAATGTACTCAATGCCACTGAACTGTACACTTAAAAATAGTTAAAATGGTAAATTTTATGTTATTTGTACTTTAGCACAATTTTTCAAATTAAAAAAGAGTCAACTCGTGATTCAATAACTTGGAAGAATCTTGAGGGACTTATACAGAGTGAAAAGGGATAATTCCAAAAGGTTAACATATACTATATAATTCCATTTTTATAACATTCTTAAAAGAGCAAAACTACACAAATGAAGAAAAGATTAGTGGTTCTTAGGGCTTGGGAGGGGAAGGGGAGATAAAGGCTATGACTATAAAAAGGCAAGAGGAGGAGAAATCCCTTATATTGATGGAAATGCTCTGTATCTTCACCATATCAAGGGCAATATCCTGGTTGTGATATTGTACTATAGTTTTGTAAGATGTTACATTTGGGGAAGATTGAGCAAAGAATATATAGGATCTCTGTTAAATTTCCTCTTTTTTTTTTTTTTTTTTGAAACAGGGTTTTGGTCTGTTGCCCAGGCTGGACTGCAGTGACATGATCTCAGCTCACTGCAACCTTGGCCTCCCGGATTCAAGTGATTCTCATGCCTCAGCCTCCCAAGTAGCTGGGATTACAGGTGTGCGCCACCATGCCTGGCTAATTTTTGTATTTTCAGTAGAGACAGCGTTTTACCATGTTGGTCAGGCTGGTCTCGAACTCTTGACCTCAAGGGATCCACCCTCTTTGGCCTCCCAAAGTGCTGGGATTAAAGGCATAAGCCACCATGCCCAGCCCTGTTTAATTTCTTACAACTGCATGTAAATCTAAAATTCTGGCCGGGCACAGTGGCTCATGCCTGTAGTACCACCACTTTGGAAGGCCGAGGTGGGTGGATCACTTGAGGTCAGGAGTTCGAGACCAGCCTGGCCAACATGGTGAAACCCCATCTCTACTAAAAATACAAAAATTAGCCGGACGTGGTGGTGCACACCTGTAGTCCCAGCTACTCAGGAGGCTGAGGCAGGAGAATTGCTTGAACCCAGGAGGTTGCAGTGAGCTGAGATCGTGCCACTATACTCCAGCCTTGGGGAGAGAGAGAGATTCCATCTCAAAAAAAGAATACTAAAATAAAATATTTTCCAATTAAAAGCCAAATAATTTATATTTTAAACTGAGACATCTGAGGGGTTTCTATGGCTGGTCCAAGATTATCAGTTTAAAATACTAAGGCACTCATACAAGCTAGAAATCCTGGGCCTACAGATCTGTGTTAAAGAAAATTATGTGAAGTCCTAAAAGAAGCCCATTCTAGACAGTGACCAGATTTTAACTAAAAATTTTAAATTACCTACTTTGCCCCACATGTTTTTTCACCTCTTATATTTCCCAAGCAAAAATTTAAATCAAATCAATGGTTCAACAATCAAATTTCACTTTTCAATTTCAAATTTCAATTTTAAAACCATAGTTTCAAAACACCTAACAGAATTATTGATTTATTCCCCAGAAGGCTTTTCTAGGTTTAGATGGAATTTTTAATACTCAGCAATTTGAAAGTCAGAGAATTATCTATAAAGTAGCTTTTGTTCTTTAAATTTTTGGTCTACAAACTTTTTTAAAGAAAGGGTATCACTCTATTGCTTAGGCTGGAGTGCCATGGCACGATCATAGCTCACTGCAGCCTCCATCGTGTGGGCTCCAGTGATCCTCCCACCTCAGCCTCCTAAGTAGCTGGGGCAGGTGCATGCTCTGCAAATTTTAAAATTCTTTTGCAGAGACAGGGTGGGTCTCACTATGTTGCCCAAGCTGGTCTCAAGCTCCTGACCTCAAGCAATCCTCTGGCCTCAAGCGATCCTCGAGCCTTGGCTTCCCAAAGTGCTAGGATTCCAGGCATGAGCCTACAAACTCTTAAGAGGTAATGTAATCTTCCCATGTGTATATTAATGAGAGAGGTCCTTGAAGTGATGAAAAAGACTGGATCCTGCTGACTACTGGTTGGGCTTCAGAATGTTCCTAACAACATTCTGAGGGTATAATCCACAGGATTTCATATCCAGGCCTGTCTCTCAAGAGATGTTCTCAGGGATCTTTAACAACTATTCCCTACTCCCCCTAACCTTAGGCAGAACAAGACTTTTCTTACATGTTCTATTTCCTCTGCCCTTCCCTGACAAGGTAAGCCTCTGGCAACTATGGCTAAGTGGTTCCCCTACTGTAGAACAGAGAGCTCAGCCAGGTGATGGGACTGCCAATCAAAGGCCACATGAGATGAACTGGAGGGAATTTTTTCCAGCTTTTGGTGTACATGGAATCTACCTGCAAGGCTTAGCAAAACAGCAATGAAGACATTTCATTTATCTGGGCCCTTACTTGGGGGAGTTCTGTGGTTATAATTACAGACAGCCACCCTAGAAAGTCTTACATTCCTATCCATTTCTGTAATTGAATTGATTTTAATCTCTTCCTATTTTATACACCAAGGATTTATAGGATGCTAATAACTTTCTCCCCACCACTACCCTCTTCTTATCCAAATTCCTGTAACGTAAGGATATCAAGTTAACCACAGAGTTTGAATTGAATGCCTGTGGCTGTTTCTGGATAAGAATCTGAAGGGAGGCCAGGCATGGTGGCTCACGCCTATAATCCTAGCACTTTGGGAGGCCAAGGTGGGTGGATTACCTGAGGTCAGGAGTTGGAGACCAGCCTGGCTAACATGGTGAAACCCCGTCTCTAATAAAAAGACAAAAAATTAGCTGGGCATGGTTGTGTGTGCCTGTAATCCCAGCTACTCGGGAGGCTGAGGCAGGAGAATCACTTGAACCCAGGAGGCAGAGGTTGTAGTGAGCCGAGATCATGCCACTGCACTCCAGCCTGGGCAACAGAGTGAGACTCCGTCTCAAAAAAAAAAAAAAAAAAAAAAAAAAAAAGAATCCTAAGGGAATACAGAGAAACTTCCTTTAAAGAAAAGTTCCTACTTATACATTTTACAAGCCTAGTGTTTGCTGAAAAGAAGAGTTCTTCCAGGCACAACGTCAGGTTTTCCTATGGAAGTCTCTGTCTCCTACTGACTCATTTTTCATACTGTGTAAATGCTCAAGAAGAATCAAAAGGACAGGTTTTTTCAATCTCTAGGTTAAATTCTACTGTAATCCTCATCAATGAGCTTCTAACCAAAGCCCAATTTCATTTCATACCCCAATTTTTTTATCTTTCCAAAGAAGTGTCTCCTGGAGGTCAAACACCTCTTTTGTCATGGTGTCTATTTTCTGCTGCATGCGCTGCTTCTCCTGCAGAGGAAGAGGGGAAGAGAAGTAATAAAAGAGCAGAAAGAAAAGGGAGAGGAGGTTTGAGGGAGGAAACAAAAATAAAGCCGATAAAGAAACTTAACCAAAAAGGAAAGTCTGTGATGAACAGGAAAAGCAAAATTGGTCTGCCAAAAGAAAAGATGACATTCACAGTCTTGGCCACAAGATTCTTATTGGCTTGCCCCTACAAAAGTAAGCAAAGGAACCAGGAATAACTGTTCCAACCACAGCTACGTGGCAGCAAGCCAGCTAGAATTTCTGTGTACATACAGCTCCATATGTATATTCTTTCTTTGATAACTGCCTTTTTACCAAACAAGAACTTAACATTCCTAGAGAGGGAAATTTAGGTTTGCTTATGAACAAATGATCTTTCATCTTAGAGAACAAGCAGTTTTGAATTTTATTTTTTAAGCAGAACTGATCATTTTGAATTTCTGTTAGCAAAATCTATGGCAGCAAGAACACCATGAATTTTGTATTATTTTAAAATTATATTATTTTGAAACATTTAAATTTAGCATTTAACAATCCTTAAATGACCTTTCTAATTAGGCAATGGTGCTTAACAGGTTTTCTTCTTATGCATTATTGGTAAATTATTATGTCCTCCTTTCCCTACTCATACATTAGGTACTTTACCATGGAATTTTCAATTCCAAAGACCAAAAAACATTATTTGTAATATTTAAAGTTTTTCAGCATAACCATAGATACTAACATCTAAAAGATGTTCATTCTAGATGTAAAAAGCATCTAAAACTATAGTTCTCAAAGTTTGTATACCTAGCACCCTAAGCTTTTAAAGAAGCCACAGTGATGAACTATAGAAATCAAGCATTATATTCTTCTTAAATGCAATTACAATTAATTACTAGAACACTTTACCAATCCTAACTTAAGCTATTGAATTTGAGAAGCAGCCCCCAAAGCAGGTTTATTATTTTATGTGGTTGGCATTTTGGCACAAAAAGATAAAAGAACAAAAAGGGAAAGAATTTCACATTATTTTAAAATACCAGCAGGATACAGATTCTGGAAAATATGCTTCCTACCTTATATGGAGAAAAACCAAGAAAATTAACTTCACATGTAATCTGATAGATCCAAAAGGTTATCTGTATCTGCACTTGAAATCCACAAATTCTGAGTATGTCCAATTATTCTTAATGATGACAAAAATTAACACATCTTCAAATTTAAAGTCATTTCTTTTTCTCTATTAAATGGTTTTTAAAAATCATTTGTAGAGAGACATATTAAGAGGTAGGTCCGAGGGGAAAGAGAGAAAGAGGGAGAGAAAAAGAAAGGCTAAGGTCTGAGTAGCCAGGAATGTGGACAAGTGTGGTTGTGAGATCTCTCTCCTGGGATCATTAACAATCTATGCTTCCTGACATCTCTGGCGTGTCAACACTAACTTAACATTAGATGCCTTTGATAGCCACACCTAGATAGTGGGCAGGATCCCCCTTCAAACTTATTTCCATATTTATCTAAAAACATCGTCTCAGGAGGGAAAACCACATTTAAAGAAAAAAGATGCATGCAATGTAGCAGGCCTGCAAGGATGACTAATGTTTTCAAAGAGTTCTTGGTAGACTATGCTTCATTGCCTTCCTAAGATGTTGCCAGCAATGTGGCAGAGTCCCTTCGCTTGCAGAAACCTGAACCTTCAGACTAGCCATCTTTACCTTTTTGTACAGAACGTATCTTGATGTTTCTTCTTTTTTCATTTAGCCACCTGAGAAATGTATTTACCTGAGTGAAAATCAAACTTATTCCCCAAGAATCATGTCCCAAAAGATGGCATTCACTAATTCCAAAGAATAATGTTATTCTATAATTTTTCCTTTTGCCCATTTCCTAAGATATCTGTAGGAAACAGTGTGCTTAGGAATAAAAGACACAAAAATTTCTGCTACCAAAGTGGGGTAATGTTTATAGGATTTATAGTATTAATTTTTAAGCATGATCTGGTTTATGTTTGAAAATTTTTAGTGTACAGTCAAATATAAAGAGACAAACTCTGATGCATCTTAACTCTCCTTCCCTCCCAACACATCCTCATCCCATTCAACTCATTTTTTTTCAAAATTAAGTATTCCCACAGTTCATGTACATACCTCAATAAGCTCATCTCTTTGCCGCAGGCCTTCTTTAAGTTCTTCCATCTTATGCTGCAGCACACTACACATATGTTTCTGCCTTTCTAACTCCTGTTATTAAACAAATAATATCATTTACACAGGTCATGGCACACAAGAAATTTGAACATATACAATACAACACAGAGGTTAAGTATGACCTCCAGAAACATGCCCAAACTCCTGATTCATAATAACTTAGAAAAATTGTGTATTCTATAGAAAAGTTAAGAAAATTTTAAAATTCCATCTTGTATAATTATCAGGAAAACCTGAACTAATCAATGGCAAAATTATTAAAAACAAAAGATAATTTAGTAAAGTAACAGGTTATAAAATGAACATATACAATTCAATGACATTCATATACAAATAAAATTCAAAGAAGGAATAATAAATGCAATATCAAAATAAAATCAATATTAAATAAAAAACATACATGTAAACTTACAAAATATATCAAAAACCTTTATGAGGAAAATTATATAAAGCATTCCCAAAAGACAGAGAAATAGGATTGAATAAATGGAAAGGCATACCGTCTTCTTGGATTAAAAGTCTCACAACATTATAAAAATGCCAGTTCTCCCTAAATTAATCTATACATTTAATGTAGTACAAATAAAAATACCATCAGGTTTTTCTTTTATCATCATCAGAGCAAGTTGATTTGAAAGAAAAACACAAGAAAAAGTAGCCAAAAAAATACATACTGAAAAAGAAGAAAGCCGGCCTTACTAGGTATTAAAACATATTATAAAGCTTCTACAATTAAAACAATGTTGTTATGGCACATGAATATAGACCAAGGGAGCAGAATAGAGAATTCAGGAAAAACCCACTTAAATATACAAATATATTTAAAAACAATAAAAATAAGAGCATCTCAAATCAATGAGAAGGAAAGACTTTTAAATTAGTAATGTTGGGATAACTGGATATCCATTTGGAAAAAGATAAAATTGGAACTATACCTCATACCACACACCAGGACAAATTCCAAATCAATCAGAGATTTACATAAGGAAAGAAAGCCAGGGAGTGAATGGGGGAAGAGGGAAGGGAAGGGAGAACAAACTGTACAGGAATAAAAGTAACCAAGGAGTGGGGCAATCTTTACTGAAAAAATGACTCAAAAATCCACAAGCAATGAGGTAATGGTACAATAAATTAGACTACATAAAAATCAAAATTTTGGGCTGGGCGTGGTAGCTCATGCCTGTAATCCCAGCACTCTGGGAGGCTGAAGCAGGCAGATCCCTTGAGCCGAAGAATTCAAGACTCTGCCTGGGCAACATGGCAAAACCCCATCTCTATAAAAAAAATTCAAAAATTAGCCAGGGTTGGTGGCGTGTGCCTGTAGTCCCAGGTACTCTGGAGGCTGAGGTGGGAGGACCACCTGAGCCTGGGGAGGTCAAGGCTATAGTGAGCCATGATGGTGCCATTGCACTCCAGCCTGACGACGGAGTGAGACTCTGTCTCCAAAAAATAAATACATAAATAAATAAAACTTTTGAATGGCAGAGAATCTCTAAAACTAGGCCAGGCACGGTGGCTCACGCCTGCAATCCCAGCACTTTGGGAGGCCGAGGTGGGCGGATCACCTGAGGTCGGGAGTTCGAGACCAGCCTGACCAACATAGAGAAACCCTGTCTCTACTAAAAATACAAAATTAGTCAGGCGTGGTGGTGCATGCCTGTAATCCCAGGTACTCGGGAGGCTGAGGCAGGAGAATTGCTTGAACCTGGGAGGCGGAGATTGTGGTGAGCCGAGATTGCGCCATTGCACTCCAGCCTGGGCAACAGGAGCGAAACTCTGTCTTAAAAAACAAACAAACAAACAAAAACTGGAAAGAAAGAAAGCACTAACTGCATAGAATAATAAGCTACGGAAACGGACAGTTTACAGAAAAAGAAATAGAAATAGCTCTGAATATGAAAAGATACTCATACTAAGAGAAACGGAAACAAACAAAATACTAGCAAAAGTTCAAAAACTTGACAACATATTCCAGAACAGAACTATGGGGAAAGAAATAGGCCCTCATACATTTTGGTGAGAATGCAAATGGTATAATGCTTACAAAGGAGACTACAGCAGTATCTGCAAAACTACATACCTTTCGACCCAGCAATCTCACTCTTCATTATAGATACATTGGCAAAAATACAAAAAGACCTATGCAGTATGTTATTTCTACAGGACTATTTTTAACAGCAAAACATGACAAACTTGAATGTCTATTAATATAGGGAACTGGTAGAATAAAGTGTGGTACATCCATACTGTGGAATAATTATGCAGTGGTGAAAAAGAATGAGCAAGATATCTCTATACGACATTCATAAGGTGATAAAATCTAGATGCACGACAGCATTTATATTAACAATATGCTACCATTTTCTAAGAAGAGTAAGAAATACATATATTTGTACATATATTTTGAATGATTATATATACATATATATCTTTTTAGATTAAAAATGGCTACCTAATTTATCTTCTTGGATTTAAAACATGGAAAGATAAACCATTAAAATTTAAAATTCCCTAAAGGAAGGAGAAAATAGAGACAAAGAGACAGGGATAGAAGATTAACTTCTTCAAATATATTTTCTTTGTTAACTTGACTCCAGATCTATGTAACTATTCTAGATAGTTACAAAATTGTAAAACAAAATTAAATTTAAAAAGCAATTCCTAGTGGAAACAATTCAAGTGGCCATTGATAGATGAATGCATAAGCAAAATGTGGTATATATACAGTGGAATATTATTCAGCTTTAAAAAAGAAACTCTTGTCACACGCTACAACATGGATGAGCCTTAGGACATTATGCTAAATGAAGTAAACCAGTCAAGAAAAGATATATTATTATATGATTCTACTTACTTATGAGTTTGGTACACAGAGTAGCCAAACTCACAGAGACAGAAAGTAGGATGGTAGTTGCCAAGGGCTGGTGGTAGGGAGAAATGGGTAATTGTTTAATGGGTACAGAGTTTTAGTTTTGAAAGATGAAAAATTTCTGGAGATCTGATGTACACTAATGTGAATATGCTTCACACTACTGAACTCTACACTTTAAAATGGTTAAGATAATAAATTTATCATGTTTTTTAATGATAATTAAATTTTTTAAAATAAAAATAATTTTAAAAGTAATTCCAAATATTGAAAATAAAATGCAGTGAACCTAACTATACATCCAGTTAGAAGCGCAGAAAGAAACTATTTCAAGTAACTTCTAAAAACAATAGTTTGGCCATACACAGACTAGTGGCAAAAATAACAGCCAAGCAAAACAAACAAAATAAAAATCTTTTAACTATTTTCAGTAATTAAATTGTTGGTGTTAATGTTGGTATTGCTATTCTAGGCAACTTCGGATAAAGCAAAGAGAACAGAACGTAACATAATTACTATCATCCCTAGAAACTTTGAGAACTAGGAATTGTAGTGTAGGGGAAACAAACAAAGATACAGATGTAAGACAGAAGAGGTTAAATAACCCTAGAGTCCTGCATGTGAACTGGAACTATCAGCATGAACTCATAATGTATTTTGTCGTTAAAAACAAAAAAAAACTTCACACACATATTTCCCAAATTTATCCACTGAAAAGACCCATAAACACTGACCTACTTGGTGGCAATGAGCATCTCTAGCTCTCATACTAAAACAGAACTAGGGCTCCTTGGACAAATGGCTGATTCCAGGTCTGGGGCAGAAAATGTACAAGATGAGACTGGGACATCTTCTGCCAGAAAGCAAAGAAGCTATCAAAAACAATTAGACTCACCAGAAGTACTTGAGAATCAACCTCAAGAGGTTCACATTAGCCAAAGATGGGACAATTTTATCATCAAAAAGAATAAAAGCTGCAATGCAACTGAAGACATCAAATGCTTGAATTTATGACTTCATATTGATATTTTAAGAGAAAAGTAATTGGTCACAACCAATTCCTTTTTTTGAAAACTCATAAAGGGAGAAAATATTTGCGAATAATATATCTGATAAAATTCTTATATCTAGAATATATAAACCTTACAAGTCAATAATAATAAGGCAAAATCCAATTTTAAAATGGACAAAGGATCTGAATAGACATTTTGCCAAGGAAGATATGCAAATAGCCAATAAGCCCATGAAAATATGTTCAAAATCATTAGTCACCAGGGAGATGCACATCAAAACCACACCTATTAGGATGGCTAGAATAAAAAGGACAGATAACAAGTGTTGGTGAGGATGTGGGGAAATCAAAACCTGCATACACTGCTAGTGTGAGAATATAAAATGGTGCAGCCACTTCGGAAAACAGTCTGGCACTGTTCAAATGGTTAAACACAGATTTATCGTATGAATCAGCAATTCCATTCCCAAGTATATACTTAAGAAAAAGGAAAGCATATATCCAGACCATGAGCAGTGGCTCATGCCTGTAATTCCAACACTTTGGGAGGCCGAGGCAGGAAGATTGCTTGAGGCCAGGAGTTACCAGCCTGGGCAACATAGCAAGGCCCCATCTCTTAGAATAAAAAAGAAAAAGAAAACTTATGTCCAAAAAACAACCTGTATACAAATGTTTATGGCAGCATTATTCTTAACAGGAAAAAGTATAAACAACCCAAATGTCAATCAATGCACAAATGGGTAAACAAAATGTAGCATACCCCAAAAAATGGAATATTAATAGGCTATAAAAAGGAATTAAGTATTGATACATGGTACAACATGGATGAACCTTGAAAACATCACGCTAAGCGAAAGAAGCCAGTCACAAAAGACCATGTATTATATGACTCCTTTCATATGAGTCTAGAATAGGGAACTCTATAGATAGAAAGTAGATTAGTGGTTACTTAAGACTGAGGGGTTTGGGGGAAAGGAAGATGATACTAAAGGGTATATGGTTTCTTTCTGAGGTAATGAAAACATACTAAAAGTAACTGTGATGAAGGTTACACATATATGTGAATATACTAAAAACCACTGAATTGTACACTTTAAATGGATGATTTGTATGTTATTTGAATTATATCTCAATAAAGCAGCTTAAAAATAACATTAAATAGGCCGGGCGCAGTGGCTCACACCTGTAATCCCAGCACTTTGGGAGGCCGAGGTGGGTGGATCACCTGAGGTCAGGAGTTCGGGACCAGCCTGACCAACAAAGTGAAACCCCATCTCTACTAAAAATACAAAATTAGCCAGGCGTGGTGGTCCATGCCTGTAATCCCAGCTACTCAGAAGGCTGAGGCAGGAGAATCACTTGAACCCGGGAGGCAGAGGTTGCAGTGAGCCGAGATTGCGCCATTGCACTCCACCCTGGGCAACAAGAGCAAAACTCGTCTAAAAAAATAAAATAAATAAAATAAAAAATAAATAAATAAAATAACATAAAATAAAATAAATTGGTAATGATAAAATCAGAACATCCCATTTTGCAGCCCCTAGTCAATTAAAGGATCTAAGCACACACATACAGCCTAACAGTCAGCCACACTTCTGGGCCTCCTGAAGGAAGACAACTGCATCATCTATGAAGCAGACTTTCAAAAAAAAACTGAAGTTATATTTGATTAAGCCTCTATGCCTAACTACCTATTTACAGAGAATACAGAGGAAAGGGAAACATGGTAAAGATACCATGGGGACGAAAACGGAAAAACTTGTAAGACTGGGAAATATTAAGCAACCCAGTTTCTTCAACATATATATTATAAGGAGAAAAAACATGAAAGAGGACCTATACATGAAAAGACTTAAAAGATTTATCAACTCATTCTAAGGTGTGAAACTTACCTGGATCCCGATTTTTTTAAGTGTAAAAAAGAAAAATCATTTATGACATTTTGAAACTACTGAAATTTTAACATTGATTAGATATATAATATGAATTATTGTTAATTTTACAGGTGTGAAATGCTCTTTTGATTATGCTTTAAAAGAGAAACAATGGGCTGGGCAAAGTGGCTCATGCCTGTAATCCCAACACTTTGGGAGGTCAAAGAAGGAGGATTGGGCAATACAGCAAGGCCCCATCTCCACAAAAAGATTTTTAAAAAACAGCCAGGCATGGTGGCATGTGCCTACAGTTCTAGCTACTCCAGATTACTTAAGCATAGGAGATCAAAGTTACAGTGGGCTATGATCATGCCACTGCACTCCAGCCTGGGGAGCAGAGCAAGACCCTGTCTGTAAAAACAATAAAATTAAATTAAATTAAAATATAAAACAAAATAGTTATTGTAATTCCAGGAGGAGGCACCAAAGACGTTTTGAAAATTTTTATTAATACTGTATAATTATTATGGAATGGTCCTTCTATACTCTCACTACCTGCTTCTGTAATGAAATACACCAGAATGCCTGACCTCTTTGTGTATCTCTGAATATAAACATTCTACTTTATAAAGCAATAGTTGTTTAGAACAAGAGAGCTCGGAGTAAAGGGATGTTAGAGAGAGATACTGTCACAAAGTGTTCTGCATCACAGTACGTGAAGCAAATTTCCAGGGTATGAAAAAAAAACAATACATTTTAGGTTTGAAAAGTACAAGGCCTGGCACGGTGGCTCACAACTGTAATCTCAGCACTGTGGGAAGCTGAGGTGGGTGGATTGCTTGAGCCCAGGAGTTCGAGACCAGCCTGGGCAACATGGTGAAACCGTTTCTATAAAAAAAAATTTGTCTTTAATTAGCCAGGCGTGGTGGTACATGCCTGTAGTCCCAGCTACTCAGGAGGCTGAGGTGGGAGGATCACTTGAGCCTGGAGACAGAGGCTGCAGTGAGCTATACTTGCGCTACTCCACTCCAGCCCGGGCTACAGAGTGAGACCTTGTCTCCAAAAGAAAAAAAAAAAAAAAAAGGACAAGATTAAGAAAACAACTCTATGCATACCAAAATAACTCTATTACCTTCTAAAATGATGGAGGGAAAAACTAAGTTGGTTAAAATAGCTAATTATAAGGGTTTTCTTTATTTTTAAAAATGCTGAAGGATATTTGAGATGATGGAAAGATAATTCATTTTAGTAATGACCCTTAAATACTTAGCATGAGATTTTTACTCTAGTCTGCTAGAAACAAAGAGCCAAAGACAGATAAGAAAAAATGTGTGGGACAGCAAAAAAAGGAGTCCAGAGGCTCTAGGAAAAGCATGATGGCTCAGAATCTCCAAAAATGGCCTATGGGATATATAAGAAGAATCAAAGATATACATATCTAGCATATATAATGCTCTTCAATGGGCCACTGTCAGTCCAATATGAAAACAACTAGAAGCCTCTTTTTCACCATCCAAATACCAATCCTAAATAAACAATTTTAGAGCAGTTTAAGATTCACAGTAAAATTATGTTTAAAGTACAGAGAGTTTTCATATACTCCCTGTCCCCACACACGCACAGTCTACCCTATTATAAACAACCCACAATAGAGTGGTACATTTCGTTCTATCACTGAACCAACATTGACAGATCACTATCACCCAAAGTCCAGAGTTTACATTAGGGTTCACTCTTGGTGGTGTACATTCTATGGTTTTGGACAAATGTATCCATACATGTATCCATAATAACATGTATCCACCATTATAATATGATACAGAATAGTATCACTGCCTTAAAAATCCTCTGTGCTCTGGTCTATTCATCCCTCTCCTCCAAACGCCTGGCAAACACTTCCTAACACTTTTTGAATGTGACCAAAACAGGCTGGAATGGGCATTTCTAGTCCTCAAGGAAAGAAATTCCTATAAAGACTACAGTAATAATGTTGGTCTCCTACAGGTTATATAAACAGCTTCTCTCCCTTTATTATGTGCAAATTCAGATTGCTGTTTCTAACAATTTATCAATATGCACTTCCTAAATTATTTTCTGGATTTTTTATATTGGCAATGTAGTAGCAATCCATTTCTGGCAATAATACCCATTTGACCTCTGCTTGAACTGACATCAACCCTTCAAAAAGTCTAAAACATATGCTTTTAAAAGAATCCAATTTGTTTTCTGCAGTTGTCAAAGAGCAAATCTGGGCCTTGGACAATGCGTTATATTCTCCATCTGTACATTTTAACATTACAGCTTATAAACCTCTAAAGAAAACATCTTTCAGTTTCTGACCCACATCTCCAAATTGCTGATTTTAAATAACTGATTAAAGACTTCTATCCAATTATTTAGAAAATGGATTCTCTTGAACCGTTCAGAAGTTCATAGAAAAAAAATGAATCATCCTATTGAGAGTCTTTGGAGCTTTGCGGGAGTTCCAGTCACTTGTAACCAGAAGAAATAAGTAACACTGTAATTACAGTCCCAATTAAGAGATAGAAAATGAAGATAAAACTTGAGTTGTATTCTATTTTCAGAAACTTAACAGAAGACATAAGCTTTTCCTCAAGAAAATATTTTTTTAAATAAAAAAAAAGTCATTCAGGGCCTGATATCTCATGGTGTTCTGTCAATTTCCTTGGGCCATTCAGTTTTGACTGAAACATCATTCCTAAATAAGTATGCTGCAATCTTCCATCACTTTGTAAGTGGCAGGCTTTTATTTTCTGCCCCAAGAGAAAATACAAGATAAGCATTACCTTTGATTTTTCTTCATTTTCTCTATAAAATTCTGCCATCTGTTCCTCCTGCTCTTCAATAACATCCTTGAGTGTGTCTACTTGGTAGATCAAATTGTTCTTCTCATTGTCTAACTGTGCATTGGAAACCATGGCTTTCTTGTATTTTTCTTCCACTTCAGACAAAGATTCCTAAATGAGAGTTAAGTCATCAGTCTGATATCTAAAATATGTTAATTGAATACATGCAATATAACAGGAAATTATAGCACTGCCACAAACACATAAAGATGCATTTTCATAAAATACAAGCGGTTTGGGGAACTCCTTGTTTAGTAACATGCATGTGAAACAGGAAGACAATAATAAGCCGATAATGCCTTTATAAGAACAATATGTGCTCTCTGTTCCCCAAGAAAACAAAATTAAGCAGCAACATAGCCTCTGAAAGATGAAAAGAATTGCAACAACATATATCTGTAAGAGTCATAAAATGAAGAATCATCAATATTTTCAGAAATTTTACTCTTATAATTTTAATAACAGACTGGTGTTCAGAACGCAGTGATACCACAGAATACAGCCCCTCTTTACATAGGTGAACTTCATACGCATTTGAATTTTGCCACTTTCTAGACAGTTGTTTTTAGTACTTTCCTGTTCTGCATAAAAATGCCAATATAAAGGTAAATATTTTTTCTAGCAATTATCCAAATTTCAATCATGTTTAAATAAGCAACACAAAAATGAATATTAAAAAAAGAGCTTGGCCAGGCACAGTGGCTCATCTCTGTAATCCCAGCACTTTGGGAGGCCAAGGGGGTAGACTGCTTGAGCCCAGGAGCTCAAGACAAGCCTGGGCAACATGACAAAACCCTGTCTCTGTAAAAAAAAAAAGTACAAAAATTAGCCAGACACAGTGGCACACACCTGTAGCCCCAGCTACTTGGGATGCTAGGTGGGAGGACCGATTGAGCCCAGGAGGTCAGGGCTGCAGTAAGCAGAGATTGTGCCACCGCACTCCAGCCTGGGTGACAGAGCGAGACCCTATCTCTATCAATAAAACAAAACAAAATAAGAGAGTCTGATCTAGTGTCACAGTTTTGAAGTAAAAAAAAAAAAAAGGTACCACAAAATGCCTGAAATGTTATATATCTCAAAATTTTCTGCCTAAAATAGCTTACATGTTTTTTTGTGTGTAACTATATCTACTTTGGTAATTACTACTGCCTAATGACTTTTTTAAAGTTAAAAAAAAATGTTTCACACAGGAAAAGTAATCATTTATGGAAATAAATTTTAAAAATACTAGCACAAATGTTTATCAATGAAATGGAACTAACAGCCCAGAACTTACATTTACAATCAGTTAATTTGGACAAAGGGGTCCATGTAACTCAATGGGAAAAGAATAAATGGTATTGGGACAAGTGGATACCCACAAACAAAAGAATGAAGTTGGACTCCTACCTCACACCATACACAAAAATTAACTCAGCATAAGCCACAGATGTAAATGTAAGAGCTAAAACAATAAAACGCTTCAAAGAAAATATGGACAAATCTTCATGAAGTTGGGATAGGCAATGGTTTTTCAGATACACCAAAAGCACTATAAACCAGCCGGGTGCGGTGCCTCATGCCTGTAATCCCGGTACTTTGGGAGGCTGAGGCAGGTGGATCACTTGAGGTCAGGAGTTCAAGACCAGCTTGACCAACATGGTAAAACCCTATCTCTACCAAAAATACAAAAATTAGCTGGGCATGGTGGTGGGTGCCTGTAATCCCAGCTACTCAGGAGGCTGAGGCAGGAGAATTGCTTGAACCCAGGAGGCAGAGGTTGCAGTGAGCCAAGATCATGCCACTGTACCCCAGCCTGGGTAACAGAGTGAGACCCTGTCTCAAAAACAAACAAACAAACAAACAAACAAAAAGCATTATAAACCAAAAAAAAAGACTTCATTCAAATATAAAACTTTTTTTTTTTTGAGATGGAGTCTCACATTATTGCCCGGGCTGGAGTGCAATGGCGCGATCTCGGCTCACTGCAACCTCCACCTCCCGGGTTCACACGATTCTCCTGCCTCAGCCTCCCGCGTAGCTGGAATTACAGGCACACATCACCACTCCCGGCTAATTTTTTGTATTTTTTAGTAGAGATGGGGTTTCACTATGTTGGCCAGACTGGTCTCGAACTCCTGACCTCATGATCTGCCCACCCCCGCCTCCCAAAGTGCTGGGATTACAGGTATGAGCCACTGCGCCTGGCCCAAATGTAAAACCTTTATGCTGCAAATGATATGATCAAGAAAGTAAAAAGACAACCCACAGAATGGGAGAAAATATTTATAAATCTTATATCTGATAAGGGACTTATATGCAGAATAATATATAAACAACTCTTACAACTCAACAATAAAGGACACACAAATCAATTTAAAAATGGGCAAGGACCTGGATATTTCTCCAAAGAGGATATGCAAATGGCAAATAAGCACATGAAAACACGCTCAACATCATTAGTCATTAGGAAAATGCACATCAAAACCACAATAAGATACCACCACACTCACTAGGATGGCTATAATCTATAATCAAAAATACAGAAGACAAGTGTTAGTAAGGATGTGGAGAAACTACATCTCCCATATATTGCTGGTAGGAACATAAAATGGTGCAGCTACTTTGGAAAACAGTTTGACAATTCCTCAAAATGTTAAATATAGTGTTACCACATGAGCCAGCAATTCTATTCCTAGCAATCTACCAAAGAGAATTGAAAAGATATGTCTACACAAAAACTTGCACACAAATGTTCACAGCAGCATTATTCATAATAGACAGAAAAGTATAAACAACCCAAATGCCTATCAACTGACAAATGGATTAACAAAATGCAGCAAATCCATACAGTAGAATACTATCTAGCCATTAAAAAAAGACTGACAGATAACATGACATGGGTGAATATTGAATATATTATGCTAAATGAAAGCCAATCACAAAAGACCACATATTGTATGATTCCATTTGTATAAAATCTCCAGAATAGGCGAATCTACAGAGACAGAAAGTTAGTGATTGGGGTTTCTTTTCTGGCTGATGAAAATGTTCTAAAGATGGGTTGTGGTGCTAGTTGCACAACTCTGTGAGTATGCTAAAAACTACTGAATTATATATTTTAAATGGGTAAATTCTTATGGAATGTGAATTATATCTAAATAAAAATATATACATACATACATACACACACTTTTTTTTTTTTTTTTCTTGGAGACGGGGTCTCACTCTGTCACCCAGGCTGGACCACTGTGGCACAATCTCAGCTAACTGCAGCTTCGACCTCCCCAGACTCAGGTGATCCTCCCACGTCAGCCTCCCGAGTAACTGGGACCACAGGCACGTACTACCACACCTGGCTAATTTTTTGTAGAGACAAGGTTTCACCATGTTGCCCGGGTTGATCTCAAACTCCTGGGCTCAAGTGATCCACCAACTTTGGCCTCCAAAACTGGATTGCAGGTATGAGTCACCACGCCTGGCCACACACACTTTTAATAATGCTTCATAAACCAGAATTAAGTTGTCAGGGAAGATTTAAACTACGATTAGAAACAAATTTAACCAAAACAAAGAATATAAGCAAAGTCAATTATACAGTGCTCTAAATATATCTAAATGTATCTTACTATACTGCAGACTTTAAATAATTCTCATCCATCTGAGAGGCTAATAGCAGAAAAACAGTCATCACAACTCAGTACCATATAAAACCACATGAACACCAGAACTTAAGATAGCTCAAGTACTAGATGCATGCACAAAATATATAATACAATAAATAAGACATAAATGTATCCAATGTAATCTTCCTTTAAACACTAGACCACAAAAGACTGTTTTAAACAGAAGTGTCAGGTATTTTAGTGATCTTAATCTCACTCACATAGTGATACCCATTTGGAATTGGTTTTACTTAAATCCTTCTTTTTTTTTTTTTTTTTTTTTTTTTTTGAGACGGAGTCTCACTGTGTAACCCAACCTGGAGTGCAATGGCACAATCTCAGCTCACTGCAACCTCAGCCTCCCGGGTTCAAGTGATTCTCCTGCCTCAGCCTCCTGAGAAGTTGGGATTATAGGCTCCTGCCACCATGCCTGGCTAGTTTTTGTATTTTTAGTAGAAACAGGGTTTCACCATGTTGGCCAGGCTGGTCTTGACCTCCTGACCTCAGGTGATCCACCCACCTCAGCCTCCCCATAGTGCTGTGATTATAGGCGTAAGCCACCGTGCCCAGCCTTGAATGCTTCTAAGTCACCGATTTTCAAAGTGTGGGTTCCAGATCAGCAGCAACAGCATCTCCTGGGAACTGGGTAAAAATGCAAATTTCCAATGCCATCCCAGACCCAATGAATAGAAAATCTGAGGGTAAAGTCTAGCAATCTATATTTATTAAAAGCTCCAGGTGATTATGACACACACCAAAGTGCTGAAGCCACTGTGTTAATGTTTAAGCATTGATTACCTATGCCCATATACTTCTAGAACAAGCCTTCACAACCCTATGACCAAAATTGTCAACCAGATTGTGAGCTATCTGAATTCAGGGACATGATACCTTCATTGTTTTATTCTCAGTCACTTCATACATCAGTCAATTTACAGCTGATGGCAAGACTTACCCCTACAGTCTATTAACTCTTGACAGTTCTTTCTGGGATTATCGAAGTTAAAGCTATTTCTCTCCTTATTCTTACTGTCCTTCTAAGAATTAAAGGCATGGGCAATATTTAAAAAGAACATTGGCCAGGCATGGTGGCTCACACCTGTAATCCCAGCACTTTGGGAGGCAGAGGTGGGAGGATTGCTTGAGCCCAGGAGTTGTAGATGAGCCTGAGCAACATGGTGAGACTGCATTAAAAAAAAAAAAAAAAGCGAAGGGGTCAAGCATGGTGGCTAATGTCCGTCATCCCAATGCTTTGAGAGGCCAAGCGGGAGAACTGCTTGAGCCCAGGAGTTCAAGACCATCCTGGGCAGCATAGCAAGACTCCGTATCTATAAAAAATTAAAACATCAGCCAGGCATGGTGGTGCACCCCTATAGTCCCAGCAGGCTTAGGATCGCTTGAGTCCAGGAGTTCAAGGTGGCAATGAGCTATGATTGTGTCACTACACTCCAGCTTGAGTGACAGAGCAAGAGAACTTGTCTCTAAAAAAAATTTTTTAATAAAAAAATAAAATTTTAATTTTAAAAAAAGTACCTAAGTAAAACATAAGATTTTCATTGGAGGTAAAAATAAATAATACAGATAAAGCAAAAGTCTTCCTTGACCACGCGCCCTCCAGAGGCACAAGCGCTATTGGTTTGGTAGATTATCTTTCAGGCCATTTCCTATTTGTTTACAGTATAAAATATATACCCTTGACTTCATATATATTTTTAATACAAATTATATACTCTACATTTTGTTCTATAGCTTGCCTTTTTTCAATACATCTTGGAAAGTTTTCAGTCACTATAGATTTACTATTGTTATTTATTGCTATAACTCTGTACTTAAATTTAATAAAGTATTAATTTTAATAGTTTTTAAAATGGGTTAATGGGTTTAGTCCTTTGACTTACAAAATCATTAATCTTTCAGGAAATAGATCACCTAATTTTACAATTAATATTTTACTGCATTTTCTGGGTAATAGTACACATGAATATATATACACATATATACACATATATACTAGTACAGCATGGGCAAATGCTGTATTAGTAATAATAAACTTTCCTGATAAAAGGATGGAGGGGAGAGTGGTTGAGAGCATCCCAAAGGCAAACATAATAACAGTAATGTCACAAGCAATGAGCCAACATCCTTTTTCAATAGGATACATCATACCACCATGCTTGGTCACCAATCAGACAATCTTTTCTTTATTTTTATGGGTTTTTTTCCACTTCAAGTGTCAAGGATAAACGTAATCTGAAGTCAAGTTCAATTATATTCTGGCATGAATTAGGACAAGGGATCTCATCTGTTCAAATCTCAAATCTAATCTGTTCTTTTGTATTCTTCAAAGAACGCAATAAATGGTAGATCTAACATGAAAGGAAAAAACTTTTTAAATAAAATGCTAGTAAGAATGCCCCTGAATCACATGATTGCTTTCCTGATACACTGTTACACATGTGACTTTAATATATTTATTTAATGTACCGATTTGTTTGATCCAAGATAATTTCAAAAGTCGTATCTCTAAAACCTTAAAAGAGAGATTAAATCCTGAAGATTAAAGGAGTAAGATTAAATGAGAACATCAACTATTTCTGTAATTCTTCTGATATTTACTGACAAACTCATGCTGCCCTATCAGCAACTTGCAGGCTTCCTTCATGGGCACTTCCCATTGGACTTCTCACCTTTTTGGGTCCTGAGTCTTACTCTGTTTCTCACGGACCATATCACTTGCATGAAGAGTTTGGCTGATAGTGGCGCTACTTCAAATCATGCCAGGGAAGATGACAAAACCCTTGCCCATGAAATCCATGCTTTGTCCTTTGGATATATCCTGAGTCACCCTTCTAAATGTCTTGCTTTATGCTTTTTTAGAGGTGTAGTGTGTATTTCACTTTGTTTGTTTGTTTGTTTGTTTGTTTTGAGACAGAGTCTCGCTCCGTCACCCAGGCTGGAGTGAAATGGCACCATCTCAGCTCACTGCAACCTCCACCTCCCAGGTTCAAGCAATTCTCCTGCCTCAGCCTCCCAAGTAGCTTGGATTACAGGCGCCTGCCACCATGCCTGGTGAATTTTTTGTATTTTTAGTAGAGACAGGGTTTCACCATGTTGGCCAGGCTGGTCTCAAACTCCTGACCTCAGGTCATCCGCCCACCTCGGCCTCCCAAAGTGCTGGGATTACAGGCGTGAGCCACCGTGCCTGCCCTGTAGTGTGTATTTTGATTTCAAATCAGGACATACATGTGTTCAAATAAACTTCTGGTTTCTTCATAACAGGAGGCTTGAACTTCAGAATGACATGTGAGGAAAAGAAGAGCATGATAACCAAATGCTATTTACAACCAAACTGTCTGCCTCACACATTTATATTGAAAAATGTCAGTGATCCTTTCTGGGAAAAGATAAAGACCATTTACATTTACCTCCAAATTCTTTAAGGCACTAGATCTGTGTCATCTTTTTTGACCTATAGGTTAAAAAAATCCAAGCCAAAAGAAAATATAGGCCTCATGCCTTCATGTTCCTTCCTCCAGGGGGGATATTTATAATAATGGTGTCTCAGTTGCTACTTCCTCCCACATTTAATACTGACTGAGTTTGGTAACAGAAATATGCAACACTTTTTCATTTAGCATGGAAGAAATTTTGAGGTCTAATTCTCAATAAAAATATTCTCAGTATTTTTTTAGGTGTTTGACCAATTTAATTTTATATGGCTAAGACACCATAGATATGCATGTATTTTACAAGGTTTTAAAACTGTAAAGGAGGCTGGGCGAGGTGGCTCACGCCTGTAATCCCAGCACTTTGAGAGGCCAAGGCAGGAGGATGGCTTGAGCCCAGGAATTTGAGACCAGCCTGGGCAACACAGTAAGATCCTGTCTGTACAAGAAAAAGAAAAAAGAAAAAAAAAACTGTAAATGATATCTTCTGCGGAATATTCAAAAACTGTACTACACATTTAAACATAAGCAGAGATTGAAAGTTCACCATTCCTATGCACTGCAGGTTAAGCACATGCTTGAAAGACAAACACTGTTAGTAAAGCTATGTGCAGTTGGTTAACAGAACTTGCAAAGCCACCATTGCCAACACTTCTGCATACAGAGCATGCTTGGGCTGCAGAATGGGCCCTGATACCTTTAGTTCTTTAAGCCCCTGCATGTATCTCCCTTCTACATCCTGTATCTGGTCCTTAAGGTCATAGATATCCTGCAGGACATAGGAATGAACCATTGCATAAAACCATGCACAAACGTATCTTAAATCGCAAAGGATTCAGATGAAATGTGACTCACTTTTGTATATTCCAGACTAAAAGCAGAGAAATCAAAGTACAAAAACATAACTCCCACTCCCAACCACTGAAAAGGGCAAATAGGTCAGGGGACAGTGGGACTGGGGGAAGGTCTAGAGTAATCAATCTAATGTTAAATATTTTCTTGGCATTAAATTCTGTTAATAACAGTGTAGCAAATGGGGACAGGGCTATATATGGAGGAAAAAGCTATATAAATTATAATATTTAAAATCATACAACTTTTAATATTTTATAAATCACTTAAAATTTTTTTAGCACAATGCTTCACCTAGAACTAGTAAAATATACAGTAAATTAATAAGAGGTGGCAAATTTTAATGATTCATGCAAAAGTTTTTTAAAAATATAATAAATGAATATGAACAAAGTTTTCTTTCAATGACTTGGTTACTGGCCACAATTAACTTGAGAGAAAGGGAGTAAAGGGAGGGAAGTTAAACATTTTGAACAGAATGTCAAATGAGATATTCTATCCTGAGGATACCATTTAAATGATGAGAAAAGCACTTGCTCCAAATGTTACTATAATCCTTACAAGAAAAGTGAAACAGGTCAAATTTTAAATGGAAAATACTGTTTCCCTGTATCTGACCTTGTTATATAAGGTCTATTCTGAATGCTCGATTTATGTCCGAAATAACTGCACAGGGCCCTAAATACAATTCTGCAATTACAAGCAGGATCAATTATTAAAGGCTGATTATACACATTTTTGGTATTATATTTTCCCTGCCTCCTTCATTGCCTCTCCAGTAGGTTTGACTGTCTTTTACTTATCGATTCATTCAATACACATTTATGAAGGACCTATTTAGGAGGCAGATGGTAGGATACAAAAATAACACTTCCTTCAAGAAGGTCATTCTCTCAAGGAAGAAAAAACAAGCAACAAGTAGTATGACAAAAGAAAGCTAAGTCTAAGGCTGGAAGGCCTTGTCCTCTCATATCCTTTTGTCCCATTAGAATGCAGTAGCTAAAGGCAAGAGTTTATCTTATTCAACTTTCCACCCTGGCACTTATGTCTGGTACATAGTAAGAGCTGGTAAGAGCTCAATTAATACTGTCACCTTCAAACCAATGGCCATGCTGGCCTAGGTGCTCTCCTTCTCTGCCGCTGTTGCAAGCCTCTCTATCCTCCCCTAACCCCCAACCCATTTTCACAAGTAAGACTCCTTTTCCAACCCTACCGACAATTTATTTTTTTTTTGAGATGGATTCTCGCACTGTTGCCCAGGCTGGAGTGCAGAGGCACGATCTTGGCTCACTGCAACCTCTGCCTCCCGGGTTCAAGCAATTCTCCTGCCTCAGCCTCCCAAGTAGCTGTGATTACAGGTGGCTACCACCACGCCCAGCTAATTTTTTGTATTTTTAGTAGAGACGGGGTTTCACTATGTTGGCCAGGCTGGTCTCCAACTCCTGACCTCGTGATCCACCTGCCTTGGCCTCCCAAAGTCCTGGGATTACATGGGTGACAAATTTTTTTTTAAGGCTAGTCAAGTGAAGCAATGAAGGTGGAGAAGGAACAAATAAATCTGTAACCGCTTGTGATCAATTACTTGTAAACATTACTGCACTCAGACTAGCCCCTACCTACAATCTTAGTCACCACCTGTCCTCTACCTCCCCTCCAGTGAAGAGGGGACCTCCAGGCCAGGCAAGCTCATCCATCTGAGTCCTGGACTCTCCTCTCACCCACTCAGGTATTTTGATCTGTCAGTTACCCCTCTCTCCTTCCTCAACCTTCCTCCTCTCTCTACTGGTTCAACCTAACCAAAGAAAATAATAATCACTCTCACCTTTAAAAGAAAGCTAAAAACCTTTTCTTAAATTTCTCTCTCCCTACCAATTGCCCAACCAATTCCCAGTCTCTCGTATTCACTCCAGAGCAAGTTTCTCATATTTTCTCCCCTTGCAGTTTTGACTTGCTCACCTCATCCTCACTGTTGAACCACAGGGTTACTGAACTTCTGGCCTGCAATGCTTCCTCTGACTGTGATCAAAGTTATTTTTTAAGAATGCAAAGCAGATAGTATTGCTCTCCTATTTAATATCCCACAGTTGTCAGGGTAAAACTTAATTCCTTTCAGGCTAGCATACAAGATGCTTTGTGATTTGGCCCCTCACTACTTTTCCAGCCTTCTCTCTTACACGCTACTATTCTTCACTTCTCATGCCACCCTCTGGCAACTTTGCTATACAGGTAGCTTTCTGGGTTCTCTGAATGCATCTCTTTGAGAAAGCCTTCCCCCTTCAATTACTTTCCTTGGTTAATTTTTATTTTTCCTTCAAACTTTAGCTCAGAGTTTGTCTTTTCTGAAAAGCCTTTTGTTACCTCTTCTCCTAGTCCAATTTAAATGATGCTTTCTTGAATTACCTTAACAGCCCCATTCTTGCTACTACCATTGTATAACACCACCTGGTTTTATTGGTTTGTATCAGTTTGTCTTCCCTACGAAAAAGGGAAATCCTGAAGGCCAGAACATATTTTGCCTCTTAAATCTCCAAGGCCAAGTGCTCAATAAATCTTGAATGAACAAACGTATGCAATTTCTCTCACTATCCCCTGCCTCACAAACAGCAGGTTCAGCAAATAAAATATATATTTTTTAAAGTTCTCTTTTTCCAAGTAAAGGGGTTAATAAGGATGGAGACTTAATGAGTCAAATAAGCTTTTCATTATCTCAGGTATTTCTGTTACCCAAATATTATTACACTTCTATTACTATGAAAAACAGAGAGATAACTATATTCAAGCAGCTGAATACCATCAAGGCTCAAAAGACTAATAATTCCCACAATCTAGTTCTTTGTACACCCACATATTTTCCATTTAAAACATGGCCAGTTGTTTCTGAGAGAATTACTTTTACATACATTACAAAGTGGTTTTTTTTTGGCATTTGTAAATTAGCAGAAATTCCAACACCATCAAATTTACAGGAAAGAGGACAGAAAAAAGAACTATCTAATCTCCTTCCTTTCAAGCTCTGAAACACTTGAGTCACACTTTTGGACTGTATTTATTTTTTAAAAAGAAATCATATTCCTTCTTTCTACTAAGTCACATTAAAGGTTAAAAGTTCCAGTATATTACCAAGTCAAAAAACTGCTTTTAAAAAGAAAACCAAAAACTTCAGTTTACCCGCAATTCACTTAATGAAGTGTCTGGATCTATTAAGCTGCTGGTGTCCCCACTTCCTCGTCTGGATGAGTTTCCACTTAGAGGGGTTGTTGCTGAGGCAGAATTTCGAGATGAAGGCTAGAAAGAGAAATATGACCCTTCTAAGTCTCATTTCTTTAAAAATATGTTTGCTGTGGAAACTAAAAACAGGGCAGGGTGGTTGGGGGAAGATGTGGGTTTCAGATGAAGAAGTTACCATGTGTAATCAATGGTCAATTTAGATTGGCTTTGCAGGTATCCAGGTATACAGAGAAGGGCCCAAGCATACTAAGCAAAATTTCATGACACAAATACCTTATAAAAATCTATAATTCATAATAACCAAAAAGAAAATCGTTTTTATGAGGGTTATTTTCTAAGTTTATCTTTGCTATCCTGTAAACAATACTGAAGTGAGCACATCAGATTAACTTAAAGCAGTTTTAGAATTTTATAACTGATATGCTAATCAGCCCTTCCCCTTTTTAATTTCTGAACTGCTTATCAATCTCTTCTTTCTCTAATACTCAGTTGAGTTGATAAAGGTGAAGATACTATTTGCAGCAGAGAGTAGCAACACTGGATATCACTATGAATGTAGACTGTTCTTCCCAAAATTCATTTAAACGTGAGATTATGCTATTGATTAATAAACTGCATGAATCTGTGCTGTCCAATATACTTGCGATTAGCCACATGCAGCTACTGAGCACTTGAAATGTGGTTAGTCCAAATTGAGAGTTGCATATAGGATACATACCAGATTTTGAAGGCTTAGTGTAGAAAAAAGAATGAAATACATCTCATTAATAATTTTATATTTATTATTTTTATTTTTTTTTTTTGAGGTGGAGTCTCGCTGTTGCCCAGGCTGGAGTGCAGTGGCACAATCTTGGCTCACTGCAACCTCTACCTCCTGGGTTCAGGCAATTCTAATGCCTCAGCCTCCCAGACTGAGGAGTAGCTGGGACAACAGGCACGCAAAACCATGACTGGCTAATATTTTTTTTGCATTTTTAGCAGAGACAGGGTTTTACCGTGTTGGTCAGGCTGGTCTCGAACTCCTGACCTCAAGTGATCCACCTGCCTTGGCCTCCCAAAGTGTTGGGATTACAGGCATGAGCTACCTAGTCTGGCCTAGTAATTTTATATTGGTTATATGTTGAAATAGTTTGGATATTTGGATTAAATAAAATATATCACCTAAATTAATTTTACCTGCTTTTTACTTTTTAAATGTGGCTACCAGAAAATTTAAACTTACATATAAGTTCGCATTTGTGGCTCGCATTACATTTCTACTGGACAGAGTTAATTTATCTTTCTTGGGTATAGCATAAAATTAATCTTGATAAATCATCTCCCTGACTTTCTAATAATACTTTCAGAAGAAAGAGACTTTAACACAAAGCAAATTCTAGAAAGGAGTTACTTTACTTCAAGAAACAATTTATATATATAAAAGGAAAAAATATCTCAGAGTTTGTCACCACCATTCCTAAAGAAACTTCATTTTCAGTGTTTACTGGCTTCTTCTCAGGATCAATTTCTAGAGGAATGAAAATCAAAAGAGCAGCCAAAAGCTAAAGAGGTGACATTCAAGGAAATAAAATGCAGTGCCTCTTCTCTTCCCAGGGCCTCACATGATTTAACTCCGAAGGAATTTTGGAGGGTCAAGGACAGGAAATAGATGAAGGGAGGAAGAGCAGCTACATCAGACCAATTGTTGTAAAATAAATAATGAACAAGTTACAGATAGCAAGTTTAATTGACCTTGAGAATTTCCCTTAGGAATTTACATACTTACTCTTGTATAATTTTCAGCATACTGTTTGTCAGATTTTTCATCCAACTAGAAAAGAACAAAGATAAAAATCAGTAAAGATGCTTAGCAAGTTGACTTTTTTAAGGAGGAAAAAAGTGATCTTGAGTTTTCCAAGTTCAATGATGTTTGAAGCCTAAAAATAAACATATTAAAAATGAAATTAAAATTCCAGTTTAACATAAGATAAAATGTCAGCAACTTTAATTTTTATCCTAAGGAAGACACTGAGTAAGAAATCTATGTTTACTCAAAAGTTTAGAACTTTTGGGTAAATTTTCTGTTTAAGGTATTTAAAACACATTAAAGAAGGCTACATATAAAGTCTTAGCACTGCAAATGTTAATACAAAAAAAGCTTGTACATATCAAAAAGAAAAGTCTGATAAAACCAAAAGCGAAAAACTTTTACTTCTAAACATTATTAGGACACAGGACACACAGATAAAGACTAGTACACTCAGCCAAAAAAGTTCAGATTAGATTAAAGCATGTTAAATATGTCACCAAAATATTTTCCCCCACATCAAGGATTTTTTGTTTTCTCAGTAATACATGCACATGACCAAAAAAAAAAAAAAAAAAAAAAAATCAAACAGCACAAAAGAGTATGAGTAGGGCTCTCTCCCTACCATGCCATACCCTGACCACCAGTCTCTAATAGCAACCAACCACAAAGTCTTCAAAAAATTCTAGTAAGTGTCCCATATATGTTCTACATCTTCTTTTTCCCCTTACCAAGTCTCAGAGATTTGAGAAATTACTTCATCTTTCTTCATAGCATTTATCACTCCCTGACACTACGGTATTTATCCATTTATTTATTGTCTGCTCTCTTTCTATAATGTAAGCTCTATATCAGTATGTTCTTTTCTGTACTCCTAGTATCAAGAATAGTGTCTGGCATAGAGAAGGGCTCAAAATTTGTTGGATGAATGAATAAATCATACCCCATCTATACTAATAGACTTCTCTCATTTATTTTAAACAGCTTCATAGTAGCCTGTTATCTCAACTTGCCACAATTAAATTAACCTATCTTCTGTAGATAGGCCTTAAGGTTGTTTCAGACAGTATTTCAAGAAGGGAGGTACCTTAAAAGTCTAGTCCAAACCCTGAGTTTTATAGCTAAGGAAAAAGAAATTCAGAGGTGACAGATTTTGCTGAAGGTTGCAGAGCTGAATCCAACCCTTAGTTTTGTAAATTTTCAATTCAGTGTTCATATTGTTTACCTGAATATATATGCTATTCCAATTATCACCAGGAGAAAAAAGGCACATAGGGATGTAACTAAATGAAAATAACTCCAACTCCTACACAAACCTTCTAGGCCCAATCTAGAGAAGAGATCTGAAAACCTTCTCAGTTAATTATTAAAACATGAAACATCATTTCTGGCTCTACTCAGAACACTTCACCCTAACTTCCACATATCTGAAAGTTTTTAGTGTTCTTTTTATTACCCACACTTATGTTTATAAATATTCTTTATTATGATGATAGTATTACATCAGTAATATAAACACTATTTTTAGACATTTAACTCTTTGTTACTTCTTGCTGTAAAAACTCTGAAAAAGAAACTAATTTTAGGGCCGGGCGCGGTGGCTCACGCCTGTAATCCCAGCACTTTGGGAGGCCGAGGCGGGCGGATCACGAGGTCAGGAGATCGAGACCATCCTGGCTAACACGGTGAAACCCCGTCTCTACTAAAAATACAAAAAATTAGCCGGGCGTGGTAGCGGGCGCCTGTAGTCCCAGCTACTCGGGAGGCTGAGGCAGGAGAATGGCGTGAACCCGGGAGGCGGAGCTTGCAGTGAGCCGAGATCGCGCCACTGCACTCCAGCCTGGGCGACAGAGCGAGACTCCGTCTCAAAAAAAAAAAAAAAAAAAAAAAGAAACTAATTTTAGTTCATTTTAGTTTTTAAAACAACATATAAATGTTTCAAAGCAGGTAATGACAGCGATTGAAATGTTTTTTTTTTTTTACTATACTTTAAGTTCTAGGGTACATGTGTACAACGTGCAGGTTTGTTACATATGTATACATGTGCCACGCTGCTTTTTTTAACTTTAATTTTTTTTTCTTTTTTTTTTTTTTTTGAGACAGGGTCTCACTCTGTCACCCAGGCTGGAGTGCAATGGTGCTATCTTGGCTCACTGCACCCTCTGCCTCCCAGGTTCAAGCTAGTCTCCTTGCCTCAGCCTCCTAAGTAACTGGGATTACAGGCACCCGCCATCACGCCCGGCTAATTTTTTTTTTGTATTTTTAGAAGAGATGGGGTTTCACCATGTTGGCCAGGCTGGTCTCGAACTCCTGACCTCAAGTGATCTGCCCACCTCAGCCTCCCAAAGTGCTGGGATTACAGGCATGAGCCACCATGCCTGGCCTGAAATTTGTTTTTAAATACTATATTGCCAATTATTGCCATAAAAAGGAATAATCCTTTTACACATCTATACTGCATTGCCCAATATTTAATGTATTATTCTTCAAGATGAAAGAAATATTATATTTGAATAAACTGCCTTATCTTCCTGAGTATTTTCCAACTCTTTTCTGCTAATGTGTTAAAGAGAAAAGCACACAGCATTCAAAATTAAAAGTCTTCTAAGCTTATTTGAAATCCTTCCTCATACCCACTTCTCACAAAAATGACCTCCAAAATCATCCAGTTTTTAACAGACTGTCCATGGAATAATCTTATATTTCAGAGGTTGCATCACTGAACTAATCCATCACAATGGTGACTCTATTGCTTTCACCATCTTCTGAGAGATCCCAATTGTCGCAACCCAAACTGATCATGCACCAAACCTCGGAGATTGTCAAGCCAGCAAAAATTACCCAAAGCAACCATGCCATAGTTCTCTTATTTTGGCTACACTAACTTGGCAAGTTCTCACTTCTTAGACTTGTACTATCTTGTGTGCTATCTTCCATTTAGTCAAAAACCTAGCTGAAACTTGGTATTCTAAAAGCCCAATAGGATCCAACAGCCAAGAGTTCTACATGGCTGCAATGCAGTAACAAGCTAATGTTCATAATGATGATCCAGAGTCTGCCAGATCCAGAAAAAAGCTTTTTAAACAGAATAAAATTTAATCATATTTAATAAATTAAGGTGTAAAACTGTAGTTTAATAAAGTATTTACAGTGTAGTTTCTTCAATGCAGTCATTGGGTCTTGATCTTTTGTTAATTTCTAATTTATATATATACTAACTTGATAATGCTACTCAAAAATTGTTTGAAAAAATATCTGATTTCCACAACCACAGAAGGGAAGACATCAATCAATTTTAACAATTTCCTAAAGCAAAACTGGCTAAGGATTCCATTTAGAAATGGGTTTAATTATTAACAATCAGCAAAATTTCAGTTTTGCTTAAAAAACATTTACATTTGTTTGCTTTATTGTAGCCTGACTTACAAAACAGAAATAAAGCCAATGTAGAAGAAAATAAGAGGCTAGAACCCCCAAAAATATTATATAGGCTTGCAGAATCATGACCTGGCACCCTTTCTCAGCACCTCCTAGCTCAGAAGTTATAAACTATTAGCCTACAAACATATTTAGTACACAACGAGGTAACCAGAAAATGTCTTTTAAAATTCTGAATTCATTGCCAGCATTTAAAAATCATAATATTTCATGTTGAAATATTTCCAGGTCACCGTTTTTTGAAAGTGGGAGGGGAGGGAGGTCTATCAACATCAAGTCCCCTTTGTATTCCTCTACAAGATGAGTTGGACTACAGCATACCCTTAAAAAGAAATACTACTAGAGAAAGTTATTTGCTCCAGAGAGAGGCCCAGAAAATACTGTAGGCTTTGCCAGGAGGCAAAATTAAGGATAAGGTACTGATATGTAACCATTTAAAAATATACAAATCACCTGTAATCCCAGCGCTTTGAGAGACCGAGGCAGGAAGATCACTTGAGCCCAAGAGTTTGAGGCTGCAGTGAGCTATGATGGCTCCACTGCACTCCAGCCTGCGAGACAGAGCGAGACCCTGTCTCTTTAAAAAAAATATATGTATGTATGCGTATATATATATACACATACATATATACATGTATACATACATACATGTGTATATATATATACATATACATACATATATGTATACACATGTGTGTGTCTGTGTGTGTATACACAAATACATATAAATAAACCAGTGGCTTGCAGACTATAAAATAACAGGGGTTAGCCAGATTTGTAAATCCCTGTTCTAGAGAACTTTTTCCTTATGTTAAAGAGTTACAGTTAACTAGTAGGGGCAGGGGGAGATTTTTTAAACTGTCAGCACTTTCACTTATATGTAAGTACTAAAGTAAATCATCACAAAATAAATATAAGGAAGACATAACTATTAATTCAGATATTATAAATTAAGAGGCTGACAGAATTCAGTTTTTAAGAGAACAGATGTAAACAGTAAGTTTAATTGTCCATACTTATGGGGGAAAAAAGGGGATTACTAGGCAATTTAATATAAAGGGCAATATTTCAGGGGAATGACTTGGAAACCAGTCTTCTAACTTTGTATGCAGAGAGAGTTATTGATTAGACCCACACCAAGATGATACTGTTGCATAGCCAGATTTGAGAACCAATGATCTGGAATGCTTAAGAACCACACATAAAATTATCTTCTAGAATTAAAACAGTTCAGAAATAGCTATTTAAATACAATCAGTGAAATGCTAATTATAAATAATTATTTCTTCATTTAAAACTACTGTCTAACATTTCTATTAAGAAATGTTGGCTGGGCGCGGTGGCTCATGTATGTAATCTCAGCACTTTGGGAGGCTGAGGTGGGTGGACCATGAGGTCAGGAGTTCAAGACCAACCTGGCCAAGATGGTGAAACCCTGTCTCTACTAAAAATAAAAAAAATTAGCCAGGCGTGGTGGCAGACGCCTGTAATCCCAGCTACTCGGGAGGCTGAGGCAGGAGAATCACTTGAACTCAGAGGGCGGGGGTTGCAGTAAGCCAAGATCGTGCCACTGCATGCCAGCCTAGGTGACAGAGTGAGACTCCGTCTCAAAAAAAAAAAAAAGAAAGAAATGTTGGCCAGAAGTGATGGCTCACGCCTGTAATCCCAACACTTTGGGAGGCTGAGGCAGGTGGATTGATTGAGGTCAGGAATTCGAGACCAGCCTGGACAAGACAGCAAAACCCTAGCTCTACAAAAAATATAAAAATTAGCTGGGTGTGATGACACACGCTTGTAGTCCCAGCTACTTGGGAGGTTGAGGTGGGAGGATCACTTGAGCCCAGGAGGTTGAAGTTGCAGTGAGCCGTGATCGCACTGCTGCACTCCGGCCTGGGCGATAGGTCTCAACCCTGTCACCAAGAAAAAAAAAAAAAAGAAGAAGAAGAAGAAGAAAGAAAGAAAAATGCCACCTCTCACCCCCTCCAAAGTGCTTGACAATCAGTACAATCAGTATAGCCTTGGTCCATGGGCAAAACAACACTAATGCCAGCAAGAGAGGAGAAGCGTCAGAGAGATAATCAGGCTGTTATTTTGAGATGAGCAGGTAGATCCTAAGTTGTTGGCTGGAGTTCATTCATTAAGACAAATGCCCCAAGGACAATCCTTTCCTAAATTCAGTTCCTGATGAATGTGGGAGCAATGGATAGGCACACTTCTTCAGAACAATGCCATAATCCAAATATTTAAAATATATTCAGATTGTTCCTGGTTAGTACAAATTAGTGACACTTTACTAAGTGCTATATTTCATTATTCAACTTTCTAAGTCTACCTATCACTTTATAGATTCACTAAAATCAAAAAGGAAAATACTTTTTTTAACCAATAAGGAATGTCTGAATAAGGGCTAGGTATTAGATGATACTAAGGAATTACTTATTTCATTAGTGATGATAATGATATAAGAGATCTGAAAAAATGTTCAGTTACAGATACATATTGAACTATTTATTGGGAAATGACATGACATGGGATTTGCTTTAGAATAACTCAGGGAAAAAAAAGAGGGAAGGGGGAAGAAATCAATGAAACAAAATTGGCAAAATATTGATAATTGTTGCAGATGCTGATGGGTTCTATGTGGAGATTTTTCCACAGAGGGGGAAAAAGTTTTTTTTTAAAAAAGGACATATTAATAAATACATTCCAAAACAGAGCAAATGTGTTTGATTTTAACGTGTTCAAACAATTCTTTTTTTTTTTTTTTTTGAGATGGAGTCTCACTCTGTTGCCCAGGATACAGTGCAGTGGTGTGGTCTCGACTCACTGCAACCTCCACCTCCTAGGTTCAAGCGATATTCCTGCCTCAGCCTCCAGAGTAGCTGGGATTACAGGTGTGCGCCCCCACACCCAGCTAATTTTTTTTTGTATTTTTAATAGAGACAGAGTTTCACCACGTTGGCCAGGCTGGTCTCGAACTCCTGACCTCAGGTGATCTGCCTGTTCTGGTCTCTCAAAGTGCTGGGATTACAAGTGTGAGCCACCATGCCCGGCCCAAACAAATATTTCTTAAGACAATAAATCAAGTTCCCACTTTTATTATAAAATAGCTAACATATTAGCTGTTAGTCACAAGCCTGGGACAACATAACCAACCACCCCATGCAATACACTCACGCTGGACAAATCTGGGATACTGATGTCATCCACCTCAGAGACAACACTTCCCCTACGATTGGAGCGACTGAAATAATCAGCGGCAGATACCTTTCGGTCAGAAAAAAAACGAGATGCTTTAAAGGTTAAGAAAAAAGAAAGAAAAAAATAAGAACATTGGCCAATTAGGGAAAAGTTTTTTAAAATTTTGATGGGTGATAAAGTACCAAGAAATAAAATGAGGAAACTGCTGCAATTAACCTACTCAAAAAAATAAAAAAGAAAAGGGGTTCCTAAATGAAATCACAGCTCTACAATCAGCTTTTTTACTCATCTTAACTAGAGTCCTATGCTACAGAGAACATTTACTTCCTGAGGACCAGCAAATCTCTCATGTTTAAGATATTTATCACCCTGAACAGAGGCATTTCTAGGTCAGTATATACCTCTACTATAATTCTCAAAATTTATAATTCATTATAGCTATCAACTCTGTTAAGAATATATATGCTGAACGCAGAATTATTTGCAGGGTGTTTACTGCACCTTTTCTCAGTTTACACAGTTCCCCTTTTTTTATATTCCCAAAGACCAGGAAATGTAAGACAAAATAATGAAGGAAATAAACTATACCGGCCTCTTTTTAGTTCCCCAAACACACCAGTTCTCCCTCACCTTAGGCCTTGGCACTGGCCTAGAACGCTCCCCTCCCAGCTCTTCAAGCAACTGGCTCCTCACATTTCAGGTCTCAGCTCAAAGGTCAGTTTCTCAGAGAAGCATCTCTAATCACCCCATCCAAAGGGTAACCCACACACATAGACCCCTCCAGGTTCCCTATCACATTATCTGTTCTCTTCACAGTCCCTGACATTTCTTTCTTTTTGTTTCTTTACTAGCTTATTTTCCATCTCTTTCACGAGGACATAAATTCCATAAAGTCAGAAATCTAGTCTGACTGGCTTAAAATAGTATTCCTAGCACTTAACACAGGGCTTTGAATACACCAGGTACTCCACAAACATTTATTTAATTTTAAAATAAGTGATTTTTTTTTAACCTCATTCATCATCTATTCCTTACTTCAGCTGACTGTTTGCCTTGCTTTAAAATACTTCTCAAGGAAGGGAATTCAGAAGCCCATCCATAGAGATAAAACAGGCTTACAAGTATGAAGTTTTGCTAAGGATTGATAAAATCAAGCAATGGTATTTTTATTCACAATAATAATAATAATGATTGCATTTATAGATACTAATATTTATTGGCACCTATTTGAGAATTTTGATAGGCATTTTCTATATAGTATTCCATTTAATCCATATATTAAACCTACCTACAAAGATAGTATTAACATCCCCAATGTACAAATAAAGACACTGCCATTTACACACTAACAGGTAGTAGAAGTGGATACAAGCCCAAGCATCATTATTTAAAGTCCCTGCCCTTTCCACTCCACTGTGTTCCAAGGTGTTTTTAGGTGTTGTGGCATATTATTTCTCCTTCAGTTGTGAGCGTGAGCATTAGTTGCTTTGCTAAGGAACTAAAATGGCTTTAATTAAATAAATGAATGTATGGTAACAAATCTCTCCAACATTTAATGTTCCCCTTCTCTATGAAAACTCGGGTTTATAATCTTTCACATAACTCATGTTAAATGGCCTATTTTTCTTAAAGGAATTACAGCCTCTTATGCTCTTTATTCTAGCTCTAAGCTGACATACCATCCTGAACAATGTATTTTCCAAATCAATTTCTTAAATATAACAAAAATGTCATCAGTTTTCTGTAAAATTTCAAGCTTCATTAAAGAATAACCTGAAATTATATCATTTGTATTCTAACATAGCTATTTGTTGCCTCTACAATTATTATCCAATTGAATGTCTAAGACTAGAATTTTTAAATTTTGTCATTAGCAATTCTTAAGTTCACAAGTCTTTTTTTTTTTTTCTTTTGAGAGGCACAGTCTCACTTTGCTACCCACGCTGGAGTGCAGTGATGCAATCATAGCTCACTGCAGCCTCAAACTCCTGGGCTCAAGCAATCCTCCCACCTCAGTCTCCCAAGTAGCTGGGATTATAGGCATGAGCCACCCTGACTGGATTACAGGTCTTAACAGGTGGATAAACATTGGTTAAATCTAAATACAACAATATAGAAAGCAATTAATGGTAACATGATTTGTAATCCATAGTTATGAGTTTTATACAATATGGAAACATTAATTTTGCTGAAGAAATTTGTCTTTGGTGAACTGCACACACATGTATGTGCATAAAACAGCAACAAAGAAGAAAAAGTAAAAACTTTTCAAATAATGATTCACTCCTAAGAGATGTAAAAAGGCAAATTATTAATGAAAGCTTGCACAGCCCACAGAGAATATGTGTTCTCAACATGTTTTATAAGGCAAAATATTTATATAACTAAATTTGAGGAAAATGCTCTTTTTGTCAAATGCAAACTTCACTTTCCAACAGACTTCACGTGATCGTGCATTGTTGTCATTTAAAACTCATCTTATTTCTTTGCATGCAAATCATGCTCACCACACTCTCCCTTCGTCCACGACTGGCACGATCAGAAGACACAATGCTTGCAGTGTCATCGTTGGTAAACTATAGATATTAAATGCAGATAATGAAAAAGATGCAATTTTGCTATGGTGTTACCTCATTATAAGTACATTAAGGAAGGTTTTGAGATGCGTATGAATAACTATATAAGCAGCATAATTGGTATAATATAGTGGGCACCTTATATATTAATAACAAAGCTGGTACAAGGCATAATAAACTGTTATTAAAAATCAGGAGACATTTCCAAAAAGCACAAATAAAGTAAAACCTTATATTTTATTTAAGTTACATTAAAGAAAGCCAGGAGCGGTGGCTCATGCCTGTAATCCCAGCACTTTGGGAGGCCAAGGTGGGTGGATTGCTTGAGGTCAGGAGTTCAAGACGAACCTGACCAACACGGTGAAACCCCGTCTCTACTAAAAATATAAAAATTAGCCGGGTATGGTGGCGGGTGCCTGTAATACCAGCTACTCGGGAGGCTGAGGCAGGAGAATCGCTGGAACCCAGGAGGCGGAGGTTGCAGTGAGCCAAGATCGTGCCATTGCACTCCAGTCTGGGTGGCAGAGCAAGACGCCACCTCAAAAAATTAAAGAAGGGGAGGTGCATAAGTAAGCCAACCAAAACCAGCTAGGGATTTCATACTTTTTAAACCTCTGGGCCCTTTGGGATCCCATCAGGGGTCAACAAATATACTTAATGTTTTTGTTTGACAGAGAAAATAAAAGAATATTTGAAAGCAAAACAATGTAAGTCAATGACAGAAATTCCTACAACAAGGACAACGAAGTGATGGTTCTTATTTTCCTTTATTCATTCCTATGCAGCTAGTGGAGATGTTGCTAACATCACCCTACATGGCTCTGTCATCTTCTTGCTTTACCAGCCAAAGACTCATCTTCGGTATGTGTAGTTTATCTCCATTCTAACATCACTAAGAAACCATTCTGGCATCACTAAAATAGTTATTCTAACCCCAACCTGCAAATGAAATAGGATCTAGCCAGCCTATAAGGACAAGATCCTACGTTTGACTGAAAATATAAGCTGGGTACAGTAATACACACCTGCAGTCCCAGCTACTCAGGAGGCTGAGGCAGGAGGATTACTTGAGCCCAAGAGTTCAAATCTAGCAGGGGCCACATAGAAAGCTACCCTCTCTAAATAAAAATTGAAATTAGGCCAGGCACAGTGGTTCACGCCTGTAATCCCAGCACTTTGGGAGGCCGAGGTGGGTGGACCACCTGAGGTCACAAGTTTGAGGTGGGTGGACCACCTGAGGTCACAAGTTTCATGATTCACAATTTACCTTGCAGATTTACCCATGTAAGTACACAAAAATATACTTGGATAAGAATGGTCATTGTATAAGTGTCTATAGTAGCAAAAATATGACAATCTAATGTCCATCACAGGGAAATGACTTTTTTTTTTTTTTTTTTTTGAGATGGAGTTTTGCTCTTGTTGCCCAGGCTGGAGTGCAATGGCGTGATCTTGGCTCACCGCAGCCTCCACCTCCCGGGTTCAAGCAATTCTCCTGCCTCAGCCTCCCGAGTAGCTGGGATTACAGGCATGTGCCACCACGC
Organism: Pan troglodytes; assembly: GCF_028858775.2. Taxonomy (NCBI): domain Eukaryota; kingdom Metazoa; phylum Chordata; class Mammalia; order Primates; family Hominidae; genus Pan; species Pan troglodytes. The sequence continues at coordinate 41,118,368 of NC_086015.1, forward strand.
CAGGCTAATTGTGTATTTTTAGTAGAGGTGGGGTTTCACCATGTTGGTCAGGCTAGTCTCAAACTCCCCATCTCAGGTAATGTGCCCTCGGCCTCCCAAAGTGCTGGGATTACAGGTGTGAGCCACCATGCCCGGACAGGAAATGACTTTTAAAATGTATACTTACGCACTAACGGAATATATTGCCATTAAAAAGAATGTGCTAATATGAAACTACCTCTAAGAGACATGAAGTGGAAAAACTAAGGGACACAGCTTACTTGTTTAAAATTTTTATCAAAAAAAGAAAGAATGAAATAAATTTATAGGTGCTGATACAGAAAGCTACTTTAAATAAAGAAAATATATTGAGGAGCAGTATGTAATATGACCCATTTGCACTCAAAATAAAGAGCACTCATACATGCATAAAATATCTCTGAAAGGTTATTGAAGAACAGAGATTACATTTGGGGAAGGAAAATGGGGAATTTTACTTTGAATTTTCCTTAACTAATATTATTTTTATAAATTTTTAAAAATACTCTAGAAAGATTAGGTAATTATAATTGTCCCAGTTTTGTCTTTCATATAACAATTTTTTTTAATCAGCTTGTTTTATTTCTTCTCCTTTCACTGCACTGATAGAAGTGCTGGCAAGCAGGTGAAATGGCTCAATGTGCAGAATGTAAAGATAGAAAGGAGAAACACAGGATAGTCAACCTATACAATGAATTATCACCACTGAAAGACAAGAAGTTCTACACAAATGAAAATTAAATATAAAAACTTTAAAAATTCTAATGGCACTGGTTAGAGACTCATTTAAGAAATTACATGCTAAGTCACATTTATAGAGAAATCACCAATTATTAGGACAAATTAGTGCTTGAGTTTATGTACTAAGGGAACACCTAATCCATGCACAACAAAGTGAATCACACCATATCCTCAATATTCTAAACAGTGAGTACAGATTAACGCAACAATCAAAAATTTCTACAAAGCATGCAGAGACTAGACAGCTCACCCCTGGACTGCTTCGGGCTGAACTTATTCTTGATGAGTAATAACTGCATTCAGATGGCTATAAAGTTTCCAAGAAGAAAGGTTTTACAACAATGATCACCTCATTATTCTAATGAGAATACATTAGGGACCATTTACCTAACTTGCCCCTGGTTCTCAAGATAAAGGTAACTGTTATTCAGTGGTGTAGAACTCTACCTCATCCCCACCCTCAAGATCCACCAGCCCTTGGCTAGAGGGAGCGAAGAGGAAGGGGATGCCCTGAGAAGTGCTGCTCAGAACTTCTTCAGGAGGAACTAATGAACAAGAAAAGTGGTTTTTCTATGCATTTCCCTAATACTTGAAATCATGATTTCCAGCAGGCATTTTATCACAGCTTGGGTGAGAGTCACAACTGGCTAGCTCAATGACTTGATCACAGCTTAGAGAGTAATTCCAGGTCAGATTAAATGACTTTTTCTTTGTATATTTTTCTTTTTTATTAATTTTTGACTTTTTCTTTGAAAGTAAACTGTGCCCACCCACATTTCCCTCCTCTTCACCACCTTCCCCTATTTAGACTTACAGTTCGAGAACCATATGGGTTATATAATCCACCACTGTACAATGATGCCTAAGGAACAAAGGAAATATCACTTAGCTATTCAGCTTCAAGGTTGTTTTGAAAATGACTTAATGTTTTCACAATACTCAGTACCAAAAAAGTTTTGGAGAATGATATAAGTGTATAGCCTCCCAGAATGAAAACCCTGAAGGCGGTAATACTCATTTATATGCATAAATTGCTATCAACCTTGCACTTCATTTTTTAAAAAACACCCCTGGTTACAGTATTTTCTTTCACCATCATGTTATGAAACTGGGAGAATTAACGTGTACACATTTATCTTCTCAAAAGAGGAAACAGAGCAGGAAAGGAAACTGAGGTACAAAGAGCATTTTGCCTACTACTACAATAAAATTAAGTTATAAAACCTCAGGATCCCAGTCCACTAGAACAGGCCACAACACAACAAACAGCTTGAAAGCAACAAATTCACAGCTCACACATTACACAGAGCTACTGCTTTTACTTTTCTAGTCAGCTTGCTTTATTAGATCCTAGTATCAGAGGCCAAGATCATAACTGTCCCAAAGAAAAACAATATCCTTTCCATAAGCAGCCATCTCACAAAAGTATGTGAGTGTGGTAGGACTCAAGCAAATCTATCTTCTCTAGATAAAAAAAAACTGATTCTAAGCAAGGGCTACCAACAGCCCTCTGTGAAAGGAATATGTTCATTTTTAATACCCTAAAGTTGTATATTTTAAGCACAGGCAGCACATTCTGCAGTATACATGACACTAAAATCATGTGTCCTTAACTATTTTGGAGAAAAGCTGTCAAGCCATAGAGTTAGCACCATGACATTGACCCCACCAGCAGTGCACACACTGGAAGAGGAAAATACAAACCAGACTGGCACTTCTCAGCAGACCAGAATTTGCAGTAGGAGAGGCCTAAGAAAAAAGTGTATTATTAAACCCCAAAAAAAGCAACTGGTAGCTCTAAAGGCAGAACACTCCTCAGAAAGTACTAACCCTGTCACTCTTATATGTTGCCAGAGGGTCACTGTACAGGGAAGAAGACTGCTAAGAGACAAAAACAAAATAAATAAGCAAAAACAAAAACAAAGATGAATTGGTCTCACCATCATGAATGCAGAGGACTTAAGTTTATGATTTTATACTCCATAATTCATTAGCAATTCCTGAGTGCTTAAGGTAGTTAAGAAACACAAGAAATAAGAAAAACTTAAGTCATTAGAAATTGTTTTGAATATTAATTGTAAGGGATAAGAAACAGTTGGAACAGTTTTCTATAAATTATAAATATGTTTATGTCCCATTGGTCTTCGAGCATTATTGTTAGGATATGGAATGGCAAGTAAGAAAACACTGAGGGAAAGAGGGTCATGGTACCGGGAGTGTGGCAAACAGTGGCCACATCCCACTCACCCAGTTCTTATGATATTTTCAGTGATTTTATGACCAACTCCTAACTGGCTTAGACTGATTTTTGGAGAACCAGATAAATAAGCTCCAAGTTATCTCTACAAACACTCTTTTCCAAATAGATTAGAAAACCTGTTCTTCAAAACAAGCCATGGACAAAGTGCCTTAGTTGAATTAGATAAATTGTACTAGTCAATGAATCCATGCACTAAAAGAACACAGCATGTTTTTAAAGGAATTAAATCTTGCTTTTCCTGATGTCATCTGAGGACATACTTTTCAAGTTCTTTTTCACCAAACCCAATCAGAGATGAAAAATAAGAGTACTTAAGTTGCGTGTGCAGGCTTTTTAAACAAAATTATTTTAAATGTACTGTGTGCCATACACTTAATGTGTCTTAAATGTATGATGTGTCAAATGCCTTTTAAAAAACAAGAGATTCTAACATTAAATAATTACATTCTTCTCATGCCACGTGTTTACATGTTTATATGTAAGCTTTTTTAAAAGGGTACTCACTCTGAAGTATATGGATGCTTACAACTTATTTTGAAATGTATCAAAAACTAAGATGAATTGATGGTTAGAGGGTCAAATAGATAATTATGTGATAAAGGAAATATAATGAATTATATAATCTAAATGATAGGTATGTGATGTTCACTGTATTATTCCTTGAACATTTTTTGTACATTTAAACATCTTTATTTAAAAATGTCTTTAATGGTACTGATTTATAAACATGATGACTGAATAGTTCCCGTTGTTTAAAGAGACTCCCACAGACTATATAAATTCAGTTACCAAAAACTAGTATATACGTAGCCATTTACAGATTAGTTACAGCTAGTCAAAATGCAAAATGGGGAGATTAGAAATATGTTAAAAGTGAATCAAACACATAAAGCCAAAAAAGTTTAGACAAACCCGAGTGTAGTAGGTAGAGGTGGGTTTGCTATGTCTAAGACTGCTATAGTTTCTCTGGTCAAAGTAGAGGCCACTCTGCAAAAAGCAAAATTAAACACATTTTTCTTAGGCTAAATGTTAATAACCTAACAACACACAAAGGCAAAACTGAACACAAAAAGGCAAAATATGATACTGCCAAATCCCTTCTTCTCCAAAATGTTTTTAAATCATCATATCACATTAAGTCAAAGTGACAATTATTTCAAGCCCCTAAAACAAAGACATTACTAAATTTTTAAATTTAAAAACAAGACAATAAACCCTCAGAGAAAATGGAATGAAAACAATTTATTCTCATGCCATACTTAAGAAAATCCTTGAACACTCCTGGACAACTGAATAATTACCAGTTTTACAATCCATCTGGCAAAGCCACAGAAGTTATTAAAGAGCTATGTATTTGGTTCCAAACATTTCCTAGTCCCATGACTTGTCAAAATAAACTGACAAGTTAAATTACCAAAATGAAAGAGAGAGTACAATAAATATGGTTTGATCTAAAACACTTACGGCAGGTTCATTTATACAATGTACAAAATAAACAATAGTACACATTATAGCTAATTGAGGGAGAGAAAACCATCTATAAAATTCCCTTCCCAACTTCTCTAGCCAACTTTTTTACTCAAGGTTAAGCAAATTTAGGCAATCTCTGACTTAAAGACTCCATCAGTGTTGACAGTGGAGTTGAGGACATCCCTACTCCCACCCCATCCCTATCACCCCTAGCCCTGCCTTCCCACACCACTCCTCACTCCCCACTCACACCCTCAACTAGGCACTAAGGCTCACCTCTCCCCAGAGATCCCAAGACCCTATCTTCCAGGGCCTCTCGTTAATTTCCTCCTCATCACATTCTCCCTTCTCTCCTCCCTTGTACCAACCAAAGCCTTCCAACCCTCTCCCCATTCAACCCATGGGAACCCTGAATTAGCAAGGAGTTGGGACTGCACTTCCTTTGCCAGTACTGTTGCAGCCTAACAGGAAATGGGTGTTCCCAATGTACCAAGTGGGCATTCTGGAGACATTATTTTCCTCACAGAAATTTGTTTAGCAGCCGGGCACTGTGGCTCATGCCTGTAATCCCAGAACTTCGGGAGACAGAGGCGGGCAGATCACCTGGCAAAACCCCATCTCTACAAAAATACAAAAATTAGCCAGGAAGAGTGGCACATGCCTGTAATCCCAGCTACTTGGGAGGCTGAGGCAGGAGAATCGCTTGAACCTGGGAGGTGGAGGTTGCAGTGAGCTGAGATCGCGCCATGCACTCCAGCCTGGGAGACAGAGCGAGACTCCATCTCAAAAAAAAAAAAAAAAGAAAAGAAAAAAAGAAAAAGAAAAAAGAAGTGTTGTTTCACAAAGTGACTAGAATAAAGATTATATTAATTCTGCAGTTTAATTACATTATAGGTTAAAGAGTTTTCAGCAAGCTAGTATGGAAACTTTGCCATTACATATTTATTGATGCCATTACATATTTATTGAAGAAACTAGAAAATGCATTCCAAGTTCCCAAAACACAAACTTTTAGAATGAAACCTATTTGTGAGTTTAGTTACGGCCCATAATACCACAACTAAATCAATTCAAATTCCTGAAATAAGGATGAGAATCTTACTAAACCTATTCTTGAGGTATATTCCAAAGGACAATTAATAAATGAAAATACTTGTTAATGAGCTTCTTGTGATATAGTACTAACTCTGGCTGCTGGGGTTTGCATATGTTAATACTAAAACTTGCAAATGAAAACAAAATTATTTTTAAATTTCTGATAAATCATGTTTCAGCAGATTATCAAGTTTCAATAATGTCCTAGTAGCACACCAAAGCAATCATAATCCTTAAGTTCCTAACAGTACTTCATGAATTGTGATATGAGAGACAACAGAACTAACCAGTAGGTCTTTATGAGAATCAGAAGACCTCTTCTTCATTCCATGAGAGTGACTGTAAGAATGATTCTGGAAGTAAATATTTCAAGTTAACTTCAATGATTGCATAGCGAAGTTATGAAAATAATAAAATTCATCTTCAAATTATATACACAAAGGTCTATATGAGATACACAATAGTTTACATGCAATTTATTTCCCAAAGGTTAGTAAACAATTCACTGCACTTTACTAGCTAGTCTACCTGGCCTCTCTACACATCTGCATTCCTCCCTCACCTCCCTCTGTGCCAAGCATCTGTGTGTCTGGCCAGCTAAAGAAAACTTGATTAGAACTAAGAACCAGGCAGAATATTTGTGGAGACCTTCACACCACACTTGAGTCCCTCTGACTTCTTTTTTTTCTTTTTCAATAGAAACAGGGTCTCACTCTGTCACCCAGACAGGGGTATAGTGGTACAATCATGGCTCACTGCAGCCTAGAACTCCTGGACTCCTGCCACAGTCTCCTGAGTAGGTAGGACCACAGGCATGTACCACTACACCCAGCTAATTTGGGGTTGGGGGAACAGGTAGAGACAATGTCTTGCTATGTTGTCTAGGATGGTCTTGAACTCTTGGCCTCAAGTGATCCTCCTGCCTCAACCTCCGGAAATGCTGGGATTACAGGCATGAGACACCACTCCTGGCTAAGGGTATAGGTAACAAGATAATTCATTTCCTTCTATAGTCTTCCTTACCTAAAGGTCAAAAAGCAATCTTTTGGAACAATTAAAACAGGACTGAGAGAACAAAGAACATGACATTAAACTGTCCCAGACAGTACTCTTAACCCAAATTAGTGAATCCACAGTATGTAATGCTCAGGAGGAAAACAACCAACATGGTATGGATTGCCCAGCATACCATAAATGGTCACCTTATAAAAGGGTCCCTTGAAGACAGGATTGTCTCAATACCTAACTTTTCCTAGGAGTACACAGCCAAGTACATATGGGGAAATTAAGGCTAGCAATACTACTAAATAGGTAAATTGGTAGATAAGAAATCTAATCTAGGTACGTACTACTTGCCTGAAATAAGACAGTGCGGCTAGAAGTGCCCTACCTATCAAGAGCCAAAGGCAACAGACTGCTCTAGGTAAACCATCTCACATATATATAGCTGTATTCCCAATCAATGATTAAAAACTCATTTTTCTTTTTTTTTAAATATGCATCTTTTTATACATTACTCTGAATATTTTAAGAGATGTCTATGTAATTTAGAAACTCAGGCAACCTATTGACAAAATATTAACCCAAGAAAAACAAGCTATAACTTAAATTCCTTGGTTAATGACATACCATAAAAAACTAACCAAATCAAACCAAAATGTTTGGACATAACTGATGTCTTCGGTGTCCTCTAACACTACTGGATGTTTTCTATCTAGCAACTTCACACCTGCTAGCTTTGTGACATATGACATAAAACACAGTTTGGGCTTGTGCTCAACATGAAGACAAGTTTCTAACAGTGTTAGAATGACAATGAGTATATGTTAGGTGGGTGGCTCATCATTTTAAGAAAAGATATATTACTACCAGCTGGGCATGATGGCTCACACATGTAATCCCATCACTTTGGGAGGCCAAGGTGGGAGGATCACTTGAGACCAAAAGTTCGAGACCAGCCTGGACAGCATAGCAAAACCCCATCTCTACAAAAAAAATAAAACAATTAGCTGGGCATGGTGGCACATGTTTATAGTACTCGCTACTCAGAAGGCTGAGGTGGGAGGATCCCTTGAATCCAGGAGTTCAAGGTTGCAGTCAGTAAGCTATGATTGCACCACTGCACTCCAGCCTGGTTGACAGAGAGGGACCCCATCTTTAAAATTAAAAAAAAAAAAAAAAAAGATATTACTACCAATCCTAGTCCTCAATAGATAAGAATAACTTGTGTCTAATTCTGAAATCCTAAAGAAAAAAATTACCATTCATGCCACAACCACAAAACATTAGCTTTTTGCTTTGTTAGTCACACATTTTCCCCAAAAGTTCGTAACAAAGCCATGAAAGTTAGTCATATTCTATAATTAGCATCAACAGATGTTCATAAAGTAAAATTCCACATATAACACAAAGTCATGCGCTACATACTAATGATGAAAGTCTTGATGATCTATCCTTGAACATATCATACTGGGTTTCAGCAAAACATGAAAGTTGGTTTGTTTCCAAATTCAGAAATATAAAGAAGAGAAGAAGTAATATTTGAGGTTATTTTAAAAATCCAGCACTATTTTAAAATAAAAAAGTATTAAACATGAAAGCTAATCCAGTTGAATTAAAAAATATCCTTCCTCCTACTTTTTCCTAGTATAAAGTATTGCTAAACTGTATGTATATTCAAAACTGTATGTTTATTTTTCTTTTAAACAACAAAATTCATAATCAGTAATAGTGATATGATTCAATCTCAGTACACTATAGCACAAAACATCCTAAGGGAGCCTTTAAATACAAGAATTAAGCATTCTAAAGTCAAAAATGCTTTTTAAGAAAATTATTATCACTTTTAACATCATTTCCTATTGTCTGAAAAATGGCAAAAGCAAAGGAGGAACAGGCAATGAGGCAAGCTGACATAACAAGCATGGTCAAGCTTACAAAAGAACAATTGCAGCACCAAGATGGGGAACATTCCCTTGGATCTGCTTGTGAACAAACACCTAAAAATGTCCTTCCTCAAGAAAATGCCGATTTCTCATTTTGAGAAATCTGGTCAATATGTGAACTGCACAGTATACATACAGGTGTGACACTGAATATAAATCAAAGAAAAATATACAAAACTCGTAAGACCAGAACACCCACATTTCATGTAGGATCCTTTTTAAAAGTAAGATAATATATGTAATACCACATTTCAAATCCAGGGAAGAAAAACTAAATAGTAACTACATAGATTTATGGTTTTCACACATCGTTTCTTAAGCATTCTAGTTTATATTTTTAAGCTGTCTACCCAGAAAGTCATATACAAAACAAATAAAAGCAATGAACAAGTTCCTCAGGTAGTTTAAATACTAATTGTTTGATAAAAATATCTTTCTTTTCCAACTCTTATATTCATTTAAAATTTTAAGGAATACTATTCAAAAACCCAATCTAAAGTAACGTTTTCATAAGGATAGGTTGCAATTCATCGGTAGTTCATAAAATCAACTTAGTAGGGTCAACCAGCTTTTTTTGAGACAGGGTTTCACTCTTTTGCCCAGGTTGGAGTACAATAGCTTGATCATAGTTCACTGCAACATCGAACTCCTGGGTTCAAGTGATCCTCCCACTTCAGGCTCCCAAGTACCTGGAACTACAGAACTACAGGCACATGCCACCATACTTACCTAATTTTTTTTTTTTAATTTTAGGAGATGGGGTCTTGCTATGTTGCCCAGGTTGGTCTTGAACTCCTGGGCTCAAGCAATTCTCCTACCTCAGCCTTCCAAAGGGCTGGGATTACAGGCAGAGGCCACTGTACCCTGCCCTCAACCAGCATTTTAAAAACTAAACTAGAAGAGAAAATATTAGAGGGTGTTGTGCAAAGTAAGTGCAAATATTATTTTGTGAAACTTTTGTTTCAATAATGTATTTTCTATACTTTTACATATATACAAATCCACATGCATGAATCTTCATGTGTATACTGACTTATGGTGTAAAATGTATTTCTTGTTGTAGAGATCACAATTTTTAAAAAGCTTAAAATATATTAGAAAATCAAAGTATATAATCTAGTTCTAATAAGACATTAAAATAATAGTTCAGTCAGAATAAAGCCCTTCCATTCATGCCTAATGAAATGGTCATTTACAAAAAACATTCCAGAAACCTCAAAAAATAAATTCCATAAGTATCAGACTAAGTGGTACCATTTTACCACTGGTATAAATTCACTGAAAATGTTATTGTAATAAATACCAATTTTATTGGAGCAAAATATCTGTACTGCATGCTTTTCTTATATTATCCTGAAACTAACAGAAAACACAATAAAAAATATTATTATTGCATGTGTAACAAAATCTTGTTACAAAATTTTCTAAAATGTGTAATAGTATGCATTTAAACTGTGTAGTAGTAAAATGTCACTTACCATGGAGAGACACTTCCCCAAAAATAAAGTTGCTTCTCTATAGAAATTTCTAAATTAAAAAAAATCTAACCCTTTTGTTTAAAAAAAAAAAAAAAAAAAAAACCTCCATGACCAAAACATATTACTCAAGTCACACATTCTAGCAGATAAGCTATTCCATCCTCCAAATAAGGTAAGTTCATGGAAAAGAGTAGCTGTCTTTCCTCTTATCATCCTCTCTGTAGCACCAGTGGCATTTTACACAGGCATAGGATTTAACAAGCCAAATTGGAATTAACCTGTTTCAATTTTCCTTTTCCAAAATATAATGTAGAATTCAGCTGGTTTAAAAAAAAATGTTGAATCTATCTGGTAGGAAAATCCATAATTTGGGCATACCAATTTCTACTAGAACAATGGGCAAACAAAAAAAGTCACCCCAGTAAGTAAAAGTTGGCCTTTATATTGTTGTAAAGAAAAGAAAGATTCATCAAAGGAGGTAAAAGTGAAAATAGTAAGGGCTCATTTCCAATTTTTTGATGCTATAACCATAGAGAAAAAAGAAAATTTTTTTAACTTTAAAAGTTAAAAAAAATCCAAAATTTGCTATTGTAATCTTTTAAAGAAATTTTAACTGTCAAACTTGCCTGAAAGTTTTCATTAGGAAACAAACTAGAAAGAAAGTACATACAGTGAACAAAGTTCAGCAAGTGTCAATCTCTATTAGAATGTACCTATTACTCAAATATCAAGGACACTGAAAGTCAAAAGTGAATGCATAACACTAATACCACACATTTTCCTGGGCTACACACCATAGTGTCTTTCCTTTTGGGTGTACTGGCTCTACTCCAAAGTGTCCCAGTTATATCCTTTGATGGGTTCTTCAATAGAATTAAACAGTGTAATAGTAAATAATAAAACACAAAATTGTAAGTATATTTTAAAAATTAAATTCATTAAAATTATACCAAGGCTACTGGTATATAAATAGTAACTAAATACATGCAACAGTAAAAATCTCCACCAATGAGAAAAGGCAATGTATCCCTACTGCTCTGATTCAATCAAGATCACTTTTTCTTCGTTTTTATGCTGTGGCACAATCAACGCTCACTGCAGCCTCGACTTCCCGGACAGCTCCCACCTCAGCCTCCCAACTGGCTGAGACCACAGGCATGCAGCACCACACCCAGCTAATTTATTTTATTTGTATTTATTTATTTTTAGTAGATACAAGGTCTCACTACTTTGCCCAGGCTGATCTCAAACTCCTGGGTGATTCTGCTGCATCAGCCTCCCAAAGTGCTGGGATGAAAGGCGTGAGCCACTGTGCCTGGCCAAGATCACTTCATTTTCTAATTTTGGATCTCTACCTTACTGTCTTCTTGTATTTCAATGTATAAAGCAATGACCAAGCAGCTACTAATGTTCTGCACTATTAATAATCCAATCATTATACAAAACTGATAGACACAGATTGTTTCAATTCTAAATTCCTAACTTTGATTTAATCTTCCCTCCCCCAATCCTACCATTCACAGTCTTGAACTACCTTTGCTGTTTTTATTTTTATACATAATGTCTATAGCACTGACACCAACATTTCCAGCCCATATAGCTTCTGGTAAGCCACCTTTCAAAAAGATAGTATATGAAAGTTAATTGGACAAAAGGAGAAATCTAAAGTCCTAAGAATGCAGCATAAGACCATAAATATATCCACCTCACATTCAGGTACTGCTAATGTTCACACATCAAATACTACGTTCAAAAAGTATTAGACCTCTTAGTACACGGCCTTAAGTTTTAAAAATAACTGGCTGAGAAATGCATAACTCCAAAATTATATAGCAAACCACAAAGAAATTTAGGTCAGTGTTTAGGCCATCTACAGAGGACAAAAGTTGTCTAACAATTCAGCTTAATGGAAAAATTATTTTAAAAGCAAATAATTTGATGAAAACTTAGAACTCTCAATATTATTTGGGTAAAACAGAAAAAGTTTTATCTCAATTATATTTCTTTTAAATGAAATTAGTAGTGAGCCTTCAGACTTGTTTCCAGGAAAGTCTAAACATTTAAACTGTGTTAGATGTGCACTCACAGAGAGTAATGTACTAGAATCTCCTCTAGGATGTAAAACTTTTATTAATTTTTACATTTATACATTGACGTTTTTAAATACTGGGAGTTTTATTCTATCCCATAGTAACAAATTTTCAAAATCAACATAATGAAATTAAATACTAGAGTTATATCTTAAATTTGTTTAATGATACAAATGCCATAAAAATAAAATCATCCTGATTATATACATTCTGGTATATAGTTATTATCGGTTTAACTGCAGATTCCTTTTTTGTTTGCAGATTTGTTTTAAAGGCCCCCAAATGTTCAAATTTTGCTGGTTCTACCTTTAAGTTAAACAAATATATAATCAAATTTCCTAAGGTCACATACAAATTTATAAATAACCGGCTTAATAACAACTGTGTGAAAATACACACTACGAACATTATAATGAAAAAGCCATAAATACAAGAAGAGGATTATTTTCACAGCCTTTGAGACTTAACTTTAAAGCTTTTATTGACTGACTCCCTGCATGATTCTTTACAAAATATTTATTTTAATTTTTATTTTGAAACAGAGTATCACTCTGTCACCCAGACTGGAGTGCGGTGGCACGATCTCAGCTCACTGCAACCTCCGCCCACGGATTCAACTGATTCTCATGCCTCAGCCTCCCAAGTAGCTGGGATTACGGGCGTGAGCCACTACACCCGGCTAATTTTTGTATTTTTAGTAGAGACAGGGGTTTTTGCCATGTTGGCCAGGTTGGTCTGGAACTCTGAACCTCAGGTGATCTGCTCGCCTCAGTGTCCCAAAGTGCTGGGATTACAGATGTGAGCCACCGCTCCCGGCCTTTTCAAAATATTTAAAGAGAAAAAAACATACTTCTCCAGGGAGAAGTATGATGAATTCACTATTAAAATTTTTCTACTGTAAAATCATTTATAAGCTGCCAATTATCTTAGATTTCTGTAAAGATCTGTTAATATTCTTTTTTTTTTTTTTTTTTGAGATGGAGTTTTGCTCTTGTTGCCTAGGCTGGAGTGCAATGGCGAATCTTGGCTCACTGCAACCTCCGCGTTCCAGGTTCAAGCAATTCTCCTGCTTCAGCCTCCCAAGTAACTGGGATTACAGGCATGCGCCACCACACCCGGCTAATTTTGTATTTTCAGTAGAGACAGGTTTCACCATGTTAGCCAGGCTGGTCTTGAACTCCCGATCTCAGGTGATCCACCCGCCTTGGCCTCCCAACGTGCTGGGATTACAGGTGTGAGCCACCGTGCCTGGCCAATATTCTTAAAAATCTAAAGTTTTATAACTAAAATATTCCTGATTTAGTAACCAGCTTAGTAACTTACTCTAAAAAGACAGTACATTACATTCACCAAGAAAAATAACCAGCCTGGAGAACATTCACCAAGAAAAACAGCCAGCCTGGAGTTTATATTTGTGAATATAAACATGTCAATAACTAGTATGCTAGAGCACACTCAGTTTATTAGAGTCTATTTTTATCATTTATACAAGGTAGAAAGAAAATTACAGTCAGGGAAAACTAACAAATAGAGACTTTAACATGAAAGATCATTTTACTGATTAAGAAAACTACATGGAAGTATACATACAGCATTGTAACCAAAATGCAATTGTACCCTAAAAGCTATTAAAATAAAAAAAAAAAATTTAAATAAAATAAAATGGAAAAAAAGAAAGTATACATACAGCATTATCAATGTGCAAAATAAAAGTGCTGCTTTAAGGTGTAAAGCATACTTTTTTAAGAGAGAAATTAGGGTCTTGGCATAATACAAGGGTTTTTAAGGAGCAACTTCTCCTTCCTCCTGACTTATAACAATCCATGCAAAAAACAACCTGGGGCATTCTATAAAATGTTAATCAAAATGTCAAAGCATGATAATTCCTATACATATTCAGGGAACTTTTCAAATCAGTTGTTCAAATTTTCCACATAATAAAATTACAATTAATCATCCAAGCCCCAAAGCAATTTTGCATTTAATTGTCATTTTTTAAGATATGAAAGTTGGAAAAGTCTGAAAGTTAGAACCAAACAAATGTTATTCTACAAGATCAATCTTAATTATTTTGTGATACTTTTCCAAAATCAAAGGTCCTTCTATAGAAAAAGAGATTAGACCCATGTTAATAGATTAAAGTATTCATGATTTTAGAGTTGATTTACTTATGACAATAATTTGAAAGAAAGCATCATTTTCCAATGAAAGGTCTTTGCCAATATTTTATACTTCTTTTAAAAACGCAAAGAAATACATGAACATTGTCAGATTGTTTAGGCAACATTATTGAAGAAAGCTCACACGTAAGCTTTGTATTGTGTAGACAAGTTAAAATACCAACCCTGTGACTGCCAACACTTCGAATGGACAATGCATCCTCAACTCCCTGATAAAAATAAAAATAAACACAGTAAAAGTTTGTGAGTGATTACATTAAGCTAATGAGGAAAAGTATTAGAGGCAAGTGTATAGGTTATTACAAACCAGATAAGGACGATGGTGACTGGACCGGTGGGAATACCTGGCCCTTTCCGAATCTTCCTGGGAAAGGAGAAAGTACATGAAGAGTTAATCACTGAATAGACAGTTGTTTATCAGAACAACTGAGCAAAGAGCAGTCAGTTAACAGCACAGCAACAACTCCTGAGAGCAGGCAGGTTTGGATAACTTATCTTACGGGCTGCCACATTCGTGTGTGTGTGTGTGTGTAAGTTTCAATATAGCAGTACTAGTTTTCTTTTCTTTCTTTTTTTTTAATTATACTTTAAGTTCTATGGTACATGTGCACAACATGCAGGTTTGTAACATATGTATACATGTGCCATGTTGGTGTGCTGCACCCATTAACTCATTATTTACATTAGGTATATCTCCTAATGCTATCCCTCCCCCCTCCCCCCACCCCACAACAAGCCCTATGTGTGATGTTCCCCTTCCTGTGTCCAAGTGTTCTCATTGTTCAATTCCCACCTATGAGTGAGAACACGCGGCGTTTGGTTTTTTGTCCTTGCGACAGTTTGCTGAGAATGATGGTTTCCAGCTTCATCCATGTCCCTACAAAGGACATGAACTCATCCTTTTTTATGCCTGCATAGTATTCCATGGTGTGTATGTGTGGGGCGGTCACATTCTTTGGTTGGAAAGAAAGTAGAAATAATCTTGGCAATGTTCCTATTTTATCAGGCGTATGTATGTCAGACCACTTGGAATGGTCTGTATAAGACCAAGAGAATTCAATATAAAAATGTGCAAGTATACTTAACAAAGAGAACATGAGTTCAGCATTAAAAAAAGACATTAATCTATTTTTTTCATTGTGATCATCAGTTTATGCAGGTAGGAAGAAGTGTTTACATTATCACTGATGTATTTTAAGACACTATATGATTCTAAAAATACTTGGATTATAATTTTGCACTTACTGTAAAGATTTTTTTTCACCACTCTAACTAGAAAAGAACTAACTGAAACAGAGCCCGATTGTGTTGTTAATAGGAAAAACTACTTACATCTAGAAGTAATTACATATATATTTTAGAGTTGGTCAAGTTATCTCGAATAATGCCATAAGCAGATTTTTTTAAAAAAATGATTGCAGCCTAACAGCTGACTAAATTAAATGTAATTCTAAACTTTTCCACATTTAGCTATTAGCAATGGAGCATTAAGGCCTGAGTCATGTGAGATAAAATGGCTAGTCCCTAAAACCTAATCATCTCAAACAGTAAGGAATTTCTGATCTTTCAGAATTTCAAGTCCAAAGTGTTAAAGTAATGTGTGCTGACTGAAAATCTATACATTACTGACCAACTGGGTTCATAGCTTATCAATGCTGTATTTTTGCAAAATGAATCAATGCCTCAAAACTCCCTGGTTGACATCTGCTGTGACTGATGCCCTTGACCAAATCTATGCTGAAGTCTGTTTATAAGCACTACTATGATTCAATTTCTAATCAGGTATTCTGATCTTTAGGAATTCGTCACTGATTTACATTTGTTGTTGTTGTTGTTGTTGTTGTTGTTGTTGTTGTTGTTGTTGTTGTTGTTTGAGACGGAGTCTCGCTCTGTCGCCTAGGCTGGAATGCAGTGGCGCGACCTCAGTTCATGGCAACCTCAGCCTCCTGGATTCGAGCAATTCTCGTGCTTTGGCCCCCTACTAAGTAGCTGGGACCACAGGCACCCACCACCACACCCGGCTACTTTTTGTTTTAGCAGAGATGGGGTTTCGCCATGTTGGCCAGGCTGGTCTCGAATTCCTGACCTCAAGGGATCTGCCCGCCTCGGCCTTCCAAAGTGCTGGTATTACAGGCGTGAGCCACCATGCCTGGCCACTGATTTACATTTTTTATTATGCAATAGACACATGTAGTCTGCAAGAAGCCAAGAAAATTTCTTCCCTTTCTTTATCAACCACGAAAGTTTTGGGGGCATGTGTGTTAGCCTAGAAGGGCAGGTACAGCTTAGTAAGTGGTAATCAGTTCTAGGCTACTTAGTTTGGTTAGTTCAAAAAGCCTTTACTATAAGGTGAGTTAACTCAACATGCCTCTTCCAATATTATTTGGGGTACTAGGGTAAATACGGTTTAATGTCTAATCTTCCCTTTATTCTAGCCTTTTTTCCATTCCATCTATCACACAGAGCATTTTCAAAAATCTCACCTAAAGAGCATATCCCATTAAAGATGCAGCAAAGACAGATGAAGTCATACTTTCAATTATGCCCCTTATATTAATAAAAACAATTATAAATTAAAATACCTTATTAAGTATTGATACATAGTACCTCTATATTTAAACAGCTTTTCTTGCTCCATTTGAAAAATTGGCCTAAAAAGACTTCTGAAAACTACAGAATAAAATATAAACCCCCATACAGGTCAGTTAATTTGGACAGAGAGTATAGTTTATTCCACAGTCACAGACTATACCTTAAATAAGCACTGTCCAATACAACTTTCTCTGACCATGGAAATATTCTATATTTGTGCTAATGTAGTACCCACTGGCCACACGTGGCTACTGAGCACTTGAAATGCAACTGAGAAAACAAATTTTAAATTTTATTTAATTTTAGTC
The DNA here is from genome assembly GCF_028858775.2 of Pan troglodytes. Lineage (NCBI taxonomy): Eukaryota > Metazoa > Chordata > Mammalia > Primates > Hominidae > Pan > Pan troglodytes. The sequence goes on from NC_086015.1 coordinate 41,135,545, forward strand.
AATTTAAATTTAAATTTAATTACCTACATGGGGCTACCATACTTGACAGCACTTCTCTAAACCTATTTGACAAATATGTTTATGTAAAACTGTAAGGCAAGCTCAAGGCAAATTTTAATTATACCAAAAACGTTCAAAACACATATTCTACTAAGAGCCTGCCAAGTAGGACCACTCTCATATAGAAAGGCAAAACATTTGAGTCATTTTTAATTACTTCTACCTTGAATACTTTTGCACAGTGGCAAACATGAGGGAAACAGACCCTGGTAGCAACGATATAAAGTGACCCTGGTAGCAATTCTATTTTTAAGAGCTAGAAGAGTCCTTAGAGATCATCCAGTCTGACCCCTTCATTTTGCAGTAAGGAAGTTGCAGCACAGAAGGATTAAGTAAGAATCTATGAGATCATAAAGCTGAGACCAGCATTTAGACGTTTTTATTCACCAGACAACTGAACTGTAAAGATAACATCCTATACTGGCTAAATTTCCACCAATTACATAAGAAAAAAAGAAAGAAAGAAAATGGCAAGGTATTCTGGTTTTTACTCAGAGATTCTTCCTTCTCTGGAAGAACAAAAAGCTTCATTTGCCAGGTATTTCTAGAGCACTATTTATATTGCCAATAGGTTTCTCTTGAAGAAATTATACCAGTGGACAAAGATAATAGATTACAGCAAACTGTGTTCTTAGGTGCCAGTTACAAGGTGTATCCCTCTATTCCACAGTGAGGAAAATAATACATCGTCATTATCCCAAAAGTCCTTATTAGCACTAAAGCACTAAAGACTGGACAAACAGTACAATGCCTTAAAAAAAAAAGACATGTATTTGTTCAAAATGCTGTTTTGATACATTTAATGAAAATGAAATATACTCTTTGTTTTTAAACGTTCACCTGAAGGGAGGATGAACGGTTCTATTAAAAGAAAACCACAGTCCCATGAATATACCTGGCCATCTTTTCTTTCAACAAATAGTATTTGTTACTAAGTTGACACTAAAGTCATTCCTTCAGTTTCAAATTAGAAGGAACTTCAAAAACCGTATTTACTCTTCAAGACATGCATTTACTCTTTCAGAATCACCACTGATTAAGAAAGACACCCAGTTTAAAAATAGAATCATTGGGTTCATGGAAAGTTGACTAAACTAACATTAATGGGAGGCCCAGGAAGGTGTGGGTCCTTTTCTTCCTGGTCCTTTCACCTTCCAGCACATTACCAGGTGTGGCACTCTCTCATACCTTCAAATACTGGTTCTGCCAATGACTATGCAAGTTATTTACTTCACCAATTCTTTATAAACATGTCTATAAAATTGAGACAGTAATACTGTCTTATAATGTGAAATAAAAACCTATGTAAAAAGCCCTAGCACAGTGCTGATATACAGTATGCACTCAAAGTTGGACTCATTTCTGAGCTTCCTTCCTTTTCATTCCCTATTCATGTCCCAACATCACACTCCCACCCAAAAAAAGGTATTATAATTAGGGGAAATTACAAATATAGGAAAATTTCCTTCCTTCTAGTAACTGACAATCCTATTGTGGATTGTGTGTGTATGCATCATTTATTTTACTATAAACATTAGCCATTTATATTTTGTATTGTAACTATTACATGCCAACTTCTGCTTATGGGCTCACAGATAAAGCAGCCAGAGAGACAAAGATAAATGAGCAGAAGAATCAGTTTAATTTTTTTCTTTTTTTCTTTTTCTTTTTATTTATTTTGTTTACCTTCAACCAACTCACACCAAAGAATCAGTTTTTTGTTGCTGTTGTTGTTGTTTGTTTGTTTGTTTGAGACACAGTCTCACTCTGTTGCCCAGGCTAGAGTGCAGTGGCACAATCTTGGCTTACTGCAACCTCCGCCTCCCAGGTTCAAGCGATTCTCCTGCCTCAGCCTCCCTGAGTAGCTGGGATTACAGGCGCCCGCCAGCGTGCCTGGCTAATTTTTGTATTTTTGGTAGAGACGGGGTTTCACCATGTTGGCCAGGCTGGTCTCAAACTCCTGACCTCAGGTAATCCACCTGCCTCGGCCTCCCAAAGTGCTGGGATTACAGGCATGGGCCACTATGCCCAGACCCAAAGAATCAGTTTTAACAGGGTAAAAGCAAGTGTCAGAACGGGTTAGAAGTGATAATTATTCCCATCTGAAAAGAAATGCCACTTTCTCTGCAGGTCCAAGTCCTGCCCATAAATCAAGACTTGGATTAGTCACTACCTGAATTTTAAAACTCTAGCCCAAAGGTCACCCCTTTCAATGAAAATCTAGCGTACTCACTGCCTAAACTATACACATTTCACAGAGGTTTAAAAAAAAAAAAAAGATTTGGCTGGGCGCGGTGGCTCACACCTGTAATCCCAGCACTTTGAGAGGCCGAGGCGGGCGGATCACCTGAGGTCAGTAGTTCGAGACCAGCCTGGCCAACACGATGAAACCCTGTCTCTACTAAAAATACAAAAATCAGCTGGGCATGGTGGCGGGCGCCTGTAATCCCAGCTACTTGAGATGCTGAGGCAGGAGAATCGCTTGAACCCAGGAGACGGAGGTTGCAGTGAGCTGAGATTGTGCCACTGCACTCCAGCCTGGACAACAAGCGCGAAACTCCATCTCAAAAAAAAAAAAAAGAAAGAAAGAAAGTTGCTTGTTTAGCAGCAATCAGACAGTGGTTCTTAACCCTTTAGGAATTACAGACTACTTTGAGAATCTGACAATAAAAATACCTGTGGGCATTTCCCATAAAAATAATTACATTTGAAAGTCTGCAGTAGAATTTAAGGCTTCATATCCCTCTCCCAAGCCTAGTCATATACCAAGTTAAGAAGCCCTGTAATAGGAGACAGTGGGGAACTTACCAAGCCTAAAAAAAAGTTCAAATTTAGGAATGATTCACATTATCTAACATTTTACTGATTCACAATTTGTTTTTATAGCTAACAAATTTGAGAGTAGTGGTAGAGAACTTAAAAAGGACCTGAAGGAGTTGATATAATAAGAGTAATTTTCAGAGGAAATGAAAAGAATTACTTGGGTCATCTTTCAATGAAGACCATGTGGACTTATTTTTTTTTAAAAAAAAGGGGAGAGAGAAGGGGGGAAGAAAAGAACAAACCCATAAAAAGAAAACACACATTCATTTTCTCACTCTTTCTTGATCAGGAGCATTCATGAGATGAAGGTGAGGATACTGACTACAACATAAAATGGCAGGACTCCAAGTATACCTCTGGTCCACTATAGACAGAATAGACACTCTGACCTTTAGGTTCACACAGGCCAAACACTCCTACTTTGCAAACTATTAGTTAATGTTTTACTTCAAGACTGCATTATTTCAGCAATTGATCACAACATGCAGGACAGGCAATACTGGCCTACCAGCCACTTCTGAATCTGTCCCCACTTCCGATCAAAGGAATGAAGAGAGTACTAGAAATGCAAAAATTTCATAAACCAAATAGTTTCTAACATATTGCATTCTCCAAAAACCTTAAATTAATCATACACATTTTCCCTAAAGAACAATGATAGCTGACTCAAAGTTACACATTCAAAATACAGAAAATTAGTAAGCTAAATATGTTCAATAGTAAGAGATGCATGTTTCCCTGTAGTTTAGAGAACTGTAAATAGAACTTACATTTAATAACTGTCTCATTCACTTATTTATTTATTATTATTTTTTTTTTTCTGAGACAGGATCTCACTTAGTTGCCCAGGCTGGAATGCAGTGGTGCCATCATAGCTCACTACAACTTCAAACTCCCAGGCTCAAGTGATCCTCCACTTCAGCTTATCCACTTATTATTATATTTAGTATAATTTTAGGAGTAAAAAGACAACAGATTGCAACACTTCCTCTTCAAGAACTGCATTCCATATTTGAAACTATACATGAGGTTAAAAGAAAATTAGCAACATGTCAATTGTTAGTGTTTTTCTTGAGCTGTGACAATATAAAATATTTACATTGCTTTTTAACCTGCTCGCAGAAAATTCACCACCAAAATCAAAAGAAAGTGTTTAATACTGTCCTATAGGCTTTTGCCCCTTCATACTACTACAACATCAAAAATATTTATTATGGGAATTTTCAGGACCAAGTCAATGTCAGAAAAGTAAAAGCATATTTATTTCATTTTAATCAGCCCAATTTCCATATGCCTATTCTTAAAAATTATTTTCTTGTTTTCCTTTCTGATAAAAGTATACTGAAAGTTTGTAAATTATAGAAAAGTATAGAAAGAAAGTAAAACCAACAATAATTCCACCATAGACAAACTGCAGTATTAATAATCACTTCCTTCTAGTAGTTTTTTGATGCTATATATGGATACTGGTTTTTGTAATATAAAATTGGGGTCCTACAAATTTTATTGTTTTGGTTTGCTTTTATCTCATATTCTTACATATTTTCCTCTATTATTAAATATGTTTTAAAATTGTAAGTCTGAATGACTTTACAGTGTTTTACTATATAGATATCATAATATAATTAATCCAAATTTTAGGACAATTAAAGCTACACTACACTTTGTCATTGCTAAAGCTACCTTGGCTAATGTAAGTAAAGCACTCATAATACTAGTAACTTATAACAATGGACACGATAATAGCTATAAATGTGTTTGTTGTTACTACTTAAAACAAATATCACATTTAATTTGCTGGCACAGAATGGCTTGATAAAATACATACATCAGTTTATACTATTTTCAATGTTTCAAAGGAAACCAGATTCACATCAGAATAAACTAGCCAAGTACTGATTTTGGGGGAGACAAATATGAAATTAGGGTTATTCCCTCAAATTACCTCTTTTTGTTGCCGTTCCAGTTCTCTCATGCGTATATCTCTTGCTTCTGCCCGGGCAGCCCGTTTTGCTGCCAGCCTTGCCTCTGCCTGAAAAGTAATATAAAACTCAGCTTTATACAACAAAAACAAAAACAACCTGTACACCAGATTTGAAAATAAAGAACGGGACATTACCATGCAAAAGGGGTGGGCAGGACAAGATATTATCTATCAGCAAGCAAGTTTGATTGATTGTTTTAATCAACTCTTATAAACTCATTTCTTTCTCTGGTTCCTAAGTCTTTCCTCAAATCCGGGCCTTTACCTTTAACTTCTTGTTTGATTACACACTCAACACATTTCATACAGTTTGTTATATGCCTCTCCAAACTTACTCTTTTTCCAGAATTTTTTCCCCATTGATTCAATCATATAAACTAGAAACTTCAGAGCCAACCTCTCTTTCATTTTGGACACTGCCAATAATCAGTCTCCAAGTACTGACAATTCTCTACCACTGAGTCTCTATCAAACCCATCTCAGCTTTCTTTATTCTCACTGTTCCTGCTCATTTCAGGAACTCTTCATCTGCCCACTCCCCACCTCTGTTTTAAAATTGAGACAGAATTCACATATCATCAAATTCACTATTTAAATGTATACAATTCCAACTGGATGCAGTGGCTCAGGCCTGTAATCCCAGCACTTTGGGAGGCCAAGGCAGGAGGATCATATGAGGCCAAGAGTTTGAGACCAGCTTAGGCAACATGATGAAACCCTGTCTCTACTAAAAATAAAAAAAATAGCCAGGTGTGGTGGTGCACACTTGTAATCCCAGCTACTTGGGTGGCTGAGACAGGAAAATTACTTGAACCTGGAAGGTGGAGGCTGCAGTGAGCTGAGATCATGCCACTGCACTGCAGCCTAGATGACAGAGTGAGACGCTGTCTCAAAAATAAATAAATAAATGTATACAATTCTGTGGTTTTTAGTATACTCACAGGATGTGCAATCATCATGACTAATTCCAGAACATTCTCACACCCCAAAATGAAACCTGGTACCCATTAGTAGTCATTCCCCATTAACCCTTTCTCCCAGCTCCTGGCAACCACTAATCTACATTCTGTGTCCATGCATTTGCCTATTCTGGACATTTCATATACATGGAATCATACCATAGGAATTCTTCATCTCTTGCTTACAGTTACCTCCAAATCCATCTGCCTACTTCCAGAATCTGCCTTATAATTTATCTTCTACATGGTTATATGATGGACAAATCAGCCTTTCAAAATGTATTATTTCTGATCACGTCATTCCACTGCGTAAAATCCTCCACCAACTCCTTATTACTTATGGTTAAAGCAAAAATTCCACAGAACAGCACAAAGGGAGGAACAGAAAGAAGAAAGGTAAAACTGAAATAAGGCTCCTCACAGTCAGGTCCCCACCTTACTTCCAAGTCCAGTAGTTCCCCCCTTATCTGTTGTTTCAGTTACCCATGGTTAACCAAGGTACAAAAATATTAAGTGGAAAATTCCAGAAATAAACAATTCATAAGTTTTAAATTGTACGCCATTCTGAGTAGTATGATAAAATCTCTCAGGACGTCAATCATCCCTTTGTCGAGCATATCCATCCTGTCTATGCTACCCATTTGTTAGCTGTCTCAGTTATCAAATCACAGTGATTGTGTTGGAGTAATCCTCATTTTATTTAATAATGGCCCCAAAGAGCAAGAGTAATTCTGACAATTCAGGTATGCCAAAGAGAAGCCATACAGTGCTTCCTTTAAGTGAAAAGGTGAACGTTCTACCTTAATAGAAAAAAGAATCATGCACTGAGGTTGCTAAGATCTATGGTAAGAACAAATCTTCTATCCATGAAATTGTGAAGAAGGAAAAAGAAATTTGTGCTAGTTTTGCTGCCGCACCTCAAACGGCAAAAGTTACAGCCACAGTGCATGATAGTTAAGATGGAAAAGGCATTACATTTGTAGGTGGAAAACATGAACAGAAATGTGTTCTGATTGATGGCAATCAGGTTTGCTACTATCCACAGTTTCAGGCATCTGCTGGGGGGCTTGGAATGTATCTCCCATGGATTGGAGGGGTGGGGACTACTCTACTTGCTCCACGTGTACTGGATGCATCCCATCTCTCTCCATTCCTGGACTCTACTGTGTTCTGTTACGCCTCTCTTCACAAACTGTTTGGCAGGAGCTGTTCTCCTTTCTCTTATTCAGTAAAATATTACCTTCTATGAAGATTCTACCCAGTCCCTCTTTCATAAAGTAAGGCTCTATACCCATGTCTCTATTGCGGCTTTATTGTGTTGTATTAAAATTCCATGCTTCTCTCACCCCACAACTTTTATGCCTCAAGGTCTGCTAAAAAAAACAAATGAATTGCAGGGCATAGGTCACAGTATCAAGGAAATGAGATAAGGAAATAGCTTAATGTGCCACATGAAACTTAGAAATCTTCTGTCTGCTTTCTATATGGTAGTGGAATGGTTTCCTCTGTCCTTGGTCACATCCTAACTCTGATTCAGACTATCCCCTCTGATAACTATAGTTGTTGTCTTCCCATGTTGTTATATTCGTGCCCAAGTCTCATAATAAGAATAAACTCAACCAATGTTTAAAAGGATCTACTACATTAAGCAATTATGCTAGGTGCTGAAAATACAGAGTAAAGTATGACATCTCTGCCCTAAAGCAGCTCACAAAGTTGAAGAATACAGAGACACAATGCTTATGGGAAGGAAGCATGTAGGAGGGAGAAATTAGTTTTGCCTGGCAAAGTCACAGCAGGCTTCTAAGAAGCAGAGAGAGTTAAATAGTTAACTGCTACTCAACTATTCCAATTGTGGCAATTTCCCAGTCTGTGTAACTGGTCTTTTAATAGAAAAACCCCTGCAAAGTAAATTGTAATCTACCAACCGTAAGCTGTAACCACTAACAATCTAGATAAATTAGTTTTCTCCCATGAATTTTACACTGGCCTCTGTCTTTTCAAAATCTATGCTCTGCTTCAAGTTATCTGCCTTCTTCACCCCTCTATGAGTAGACACTAGTTTCTTATTAGAGTTTTTTTTTTTTAATAGGAAACACTTCAAGGCTTTTAAGCTTAAGTAGATAGCAAATATATTTTAAAATCACAAAGCATCAAAACTTTCAAACCTTTTTAAGAAAGCCCTATCAATGTGTAGGAATTTTCATTTACATGTATATTAGCTTTGTACCTGAAGCCTCCTTTAGAAATTTAATTCAAGAATGCTAATTTTATCCTTCTAAGATTTGTCTGTGGCCAATTCTGTACAATCTATATATACTAAAATGAGACTTCCTTCATAAAACCCAACTTAGAGATAATTAAAATCTATTCTTTAATAAGACATTTTTAACTACAAAAAGGAAAGGAACAGAAAGAACATGGGCTTCAGAGACACACAAACACCCTTCCCTTTGTTACTTAGCCAACTCAGATGTTACCTCCCTTGGAGACTGTGTTGAAGAGAGGCCATTAAAACCACATGCTTTAAAAGAAATAAACAGGATTTAAAACTACTTTATCTGGTTCTTTCTATACATTATTACTAGATGCTTGAAGCAACATGGATAAGCAGGAGTAGCAAGGAGCCAACACTGATTCCAACCTAGTAGATGAAATATATGCTCTATAACTTATTGTGATATATTTTAAAATTATTTTTGAATAGACAATTATGGGTACATAAAACATACTTCTAGGTAGTTAACACTAGCATTTTTACCTCAGAATACAATCAGATAAAGAGCTGCTACAGATTCATTTTAATATACACCTCATACATACAAAATAAATGGGATATAACAATAAAGGACAACCAAGATTTAACTAAATTCACAGTAAAGGCTGGGCGTGGTGGCTCACGCCTGTAATCTCAGCACTTTGGGAGGACAAGGCGGGCAGATCACTTGAGACCAGGAGTTCAAGACCAGCCTGGTCAACATGGCGAAATCCCGTCTCTACTAAAAATGGAAAAAATTAGCTGGGCGTGGTGGTGCGTGCCTGTAATCCCAGCTACTCCAGAGGCTGAGGCATAAGAATCACTTGAACCCTGGAGGCAGAGGTTACAGTGAGCCAAGATTGCACTACTGCACTCCAGCCTGGGCAACAGAGTGAAACTCTGTCTCAGAAAATAAACAAACAAAACAAAATAAAGTTGGCTAAAACACACAATTACCATTTGATCCAATAATTCCACCTATGGGTATATATACAAAAGAACTGGAAAGCAGAGACAACATATGTTTATATACCAATGTTCACAGCAGCATTATTCACAACAGTCAAAATGCAGAAACAACCCAAGTATCTATCAATGGATGAATGGATAGACAAATTATGGTATATACATACTTTGGATCATTCAGCCTTAAAAAGAAAATTTTGATACATGCTGCAACATGGATGAATCTTGAAGACATTATACTAAATGAAATAAGCCAGACACAAAGGAGTAATATTGTATACTTCCACTTAATGAGAAACCTAAAGTAGTCAAATTCATACAGACAGAAAGCAGAATAGTGGTTGCCAGGGACTGAGGGTAGGGGGAAATGGGACTTACTATTTAAGGAGTACAGAGTTCCAGTACTGGATGATGACAGAGTTCTTAAGGATAGTGGTGATGGCTGCATGACAATGCAAATGGATGTAATGCCACTAAACTATATACTTAAATATAGTTACCATGATAAATTTCATGTTACATATATTTTACCAAAAGAAGTTGGCTAATTTAAAAGTCAGAATAAGATATAAATTAGAAGTACTCAGAAGCCTAAATTATTTAAATACTTTTAGAGTCTTTCGGCTGATATGACCCCAACTGTTATAATAAAGTTAATATAAAAATTCAGAAAAATTCAGGAGTTCAACACCAGCCTGGCCAATATGGTGAAACCCCATCTCTACTAAAAATACAAAAATTAGCCAGGCATGGTAGCGCTTGCCTGTAGTCCCAGCTACTTGGGAGGCTGAGGCAGAAGAATCGCTTGAACCTGGGAGACGAAGGTTGCAGTGAGCCGAGATGGCACCACTGCACTCTAGCCTGGGCAGCAGAGCAAGACTCTGTCTCAAAAAAAAAAAAAAAAAGACAGTGAAAATCATGGGCTTTGATCACTCCCAGAACAAATGCATTAGGTTGTATTTAAACTCACAGAACTTTTAAATTTGTAGAATATTCACTGTATCACTCAATGAATAATTAGGAATCACATAATGGACACTAAGAAAGAACTTCTCGGCCTGGCGGTGGCCTGCTCCAGTTCGAGCCGGTACCTCACTGCATCTCGCAAGAATTTGTGGATTTGGGGGTGGAACCCCATTCGGAAGAGCACAAAAAACTGCTCTTAAGTCATTGCAGAGCTACAGCTCTGGTTAGCCAGCCACAAAGTTGTCATGAGAGTCGTCTCCACAATACCAAGAGCTTGTGTCTGGCAGAGCCGGTGTGAGATGAGACAATGCTGTCCCACCTCCGGGATAACCAGGAGTTTTGGCCAGACTTTTGAGCACATACCGAGAGAGTGAGGAGCCAGATGACAAACACATACTATGGCACTAAGACAGATTAATAAGGAACTTAGTGATTTGGCCCATGACCCTCCAGCACAATGTTCTGCAGGTCCAGTTGAGGATGGTATGTTTCATTGGCAAGCCACAATTATGGGACCTAATGACAGCCCATATCAAAGCGGTGTATTCTTTTTGGCAATTCATTTTCCTACAGACTGCTCCTTCAAACCACCTAAGGTTGCATGTACAACAAGGATTTATCATCCAAATATTAACAGTAATGGCAGCATTTGTCTCGATATTCTAAGATCACAGTGGTTGCCTGCTTTAAACTATTTCTAAAGTTCTTTTATCCATTTGTTCACTGCTATGTGATCCAAACCCAGATGACACCCTAGTGCCAGAGAGCACACGGATCCATAAAATAGACAGACGTAAAAGTACAACAGAATATCTCGGGAATGGACTCAGAAGAATGCCATATGATGCTACCTTAAAGTCAGAATAACCTGCATTATAGCTGGAATAAACTTTAAATTACTGTTTAAAAAAAAAAAAAGGCTGGGCACGGTGGCTCACACCTGTAATCCTAGCACTTTGGGAGTCCAAGGCGGGCTGATCACTAGGTCAGGAGTTCAAGACCAGCCTGGCCAATATGGTGAAACCCTGTCTCTACTAAAAATACACAAATTAGCTGGGCATGGTGGCGTGAAGCTGTAATCCCAGCTACTCGCGAGCCTGAGGCAGGGGAATCACTTGACCCAGGAGGCGGAGGCTGCAGTGAGCCGAGATTATGCCACTGCACTCCAGCCTGGGCAACAGAGCAAGACTCAGTCTCAAAAAAAAAAAAAAAGAACTTCCAGGAAAAGAGAACTAAACATGTACTATGGTTTATGTATTTCTACATTAGATACTTCCTTTACCATCAGAATTTTGTATTATGTTCTTCTGGAATTTGAGAAAAGTAGATGAGATACAATAAAAATATAAATAATTTTAAAATGAGCAAAGGATTTAAATAGACATTTCTCCAAAGAAGATATACTTTGGGAGGCCGAGGCGGGCGGATCATGAGGTCAGGAGATCGAGACCATCCTGGCTAACACGGTGAAACCCCGTCTCTACTAAAAATACAAAAAATTAGCCGGGCGTGGTAGCGGGCGCCTGTAGTCCCAGCTACTTGGGAGGCTGAGGCAGGAGAATGGCGTGAACCCGGGAGGCGGAGCTTGCAGTGAGCCGAGATCGCGCCACTGCACTCCAGCCTGGGCGAAAGAGCGAGACTCCGTCTCAAAAAAAAAAAAAAAAAAAAAGATATAAAAATGACCAATAAGTACATAAAAAGATTCTCAACATCATTAGTCATTAAAGAAATGTAAATTAAAACCATATTGAGATACTTGATATCCACTAGGATTGCTATAATAAAAAATGTTTTTCAACTGAAAATAACTAAAATTGGCAAGGATGTGGAGAAATTAGAACCCTCATATATTACAGGGGTAAATGTAAAATGGCACAATTGCTGTGTGAACTGCTGAGGCAGTTCCTCAAAAGTTAAACACAGTGATACCATCCATCCACCTCTAAATATGTACCTAAGAGAAACGAGAACATATATCCACACAAAAACCTGTAAATGAATGTTCATAGCAGCATTATTGACAATAGCCAAAAAGTAGAAATAACCCAAATATCCATCAACTGATGAATGAATAAACCAGCGAGATTATCCATACAATGGAATATTATTCAGCCTTAAAAAGAAATGGAACACTGATACAGGATGCAACATGAATGAACCTTGAAAACATTTTGCTAAGTCAAAGAAGCCAGACACAAAAGGTCACATATTGCATGATTCGATTTATATGAAATGTCCAGAATAGGCAAAAACATAAAGACAGAAAGTAGATTACTGGTTGCCAGGGGCTGGGGAAGGGGAAGACGAGGAGTGACTGCTAAGTGGTATGAGGTTTCTTTTTGGGCTGATGAAATGTTATGCAATTAGGTAGGTGACAGTTGCACATCTTTGTGAATATATTAAAAACTACTGAATATTTTTAAATGGTGAATAGTTTTGATGGTATGTGAATTATATCTCAATTTAAATTTTTTAAATAGATGAGACTGAATGCATCAAAAATGCCTAAGCTAAATAAATACTAAAATATATAAAATTCTAATATATAAAATGGGATAAAGGGGAGCTTATAACCTATTAATAACAAGTTTGGAAAATGCTAAGTTAAACATTTTTTAAAATCAGAGTCCTTAATAATATGCATTATGAATCTCAAAGAAGAGGATAGAATATATAGTATTTCTCAGACTTGACCACATTACTAAATAAACCCTAAATGAAACTTCAAGGTTCATGCTCCAAGAAACACAGTTTGGGAAATAATGATTAAGTAATATATCAGGATCCAATTACAACTGTACTAAATCTTACCTTTGCTCTTGATACTTATAAAATTAAACTAAATTATCTGAATAATCACCTCACAATAGAAAACCCAAACTATTCAGATAATATATATACCATGGTTTGACCACTTACTTAGCAAGGATAGATCCTTATTTTCTTTCTTTTTTGGGGGGGTGGGGGGTGGGGGGGGCGGGGACAGGCTCTCACTCTGGCACCCAAGCTAGAGTGCAGTGGCATGATCTCAGCTCACTGCAGCCTTGACCTCCCAGGCTCAAGTGATCTTTCCCATCTCAGCCTCCTGACTAGCTGAGACTATAGGCATACACCACCACATCCAAACAATTTTTGTTTTTGTTTTTGTTTTTGTAGAGACAAGGTTTCACCATGTTGCCCAGGCTGGTCTCGAACTCCTGGACTCAAGCAATCTGCATGCCTCGGCCTCCCAAAGTGATGGGACTACAGGTGTGAGCCACCACACCTGGCCTTATTTTCTTTTCTTCCACAAAATAACCCGTTGAAGTACAGAAGGGTTAAGTAACTTGCCTTCCCCAGACAAGCAAATACTGGAGCTGAGATCTACATCCTAAGAATCTTACTTCAGTTCACACTCTTAACCACATTGCCACCAACTTACATCTTTATAGTTCAAGTATAATTGTATATCCTTAGACAAATCATAAAAACTTACTTTGGATAATTATCCTAGGATTTTCAACTTAGCACAGATTCTCTCTTTTCTATGAAATAATACTATTCTAGTTCTCTGAATAGAGAACTAGATAGGTAAATAATCTTCTCCTTTTACCATACACAGTATCTAATAACCAAATGTAGATAATCTCCTTTTACTGTACACAGCCTTTACTCTCATTTTTTACTCCCCAGTTTCAACTACCAGCCAATGAGAATGACTCAAATCTAGCATCTCAAGCTCTGACTTCTCTACCAAAATAAACACTTACATTTCTAACATCTATCTTGTCAGCACCAAAACCAGAGTGAATAAAATCAATCTCATTTTCCCCCAGTCAACAGGCTTTGCTTCCTTATTTTCCAGTTTCCATTAATGGAACCTTGTCACTCTTGTTCAAACCCAAGGTCTCAAGACCTCCTACTTCCTTAACAAATCTTCCTTTACAATATCCCCTGAATCCATCCTCTCCATCTACTCCAACAGACTCCCTCTACTTCCAAATAGGCTCTTAGTACTTTCACTTATAATACATCAAGTTTTTCTAATCCTAACTTCAGTTTCTCCATCTCAACTCTATCCCCATCCGTACTATTCCATCGTGGAATTAATTTACCTGAAGCAATTTACCTGAAACAAGGAACAAGTGAGGTAAAAATGTCTCAAAGTAAAACGTGATTAGCTATATTCTGTGATGCCCAATACCCAAAGCATTCTTAAACTTTCTGATATTTAAATTTGGATTTTGTTACTGCTTCAGTTAAATAAACAGAGGGGAACAGGCTAAAATAAACTTGTTGTGGCTCATGGTGGCATTCCAAATCAGAGACTCATGTGAGGCCAATCAATCGTATTCTAAATTTTCCATCCATCCAATGGGTCTACAAGTAGGAGGAACCTATTCAATGGGCTAGGCAGTGCTGTTTCCCTAAAATAAAATCCATAAATTGAATTTCACTTGAGACTGCTATCTGAGAGGAGGAAAAGGGTATGTATATTTAAGTACTGTATCTAATGAACCACAAATAAGTGTATTTCTTCAGGATGTAGGTACTTTAAGTATATAGTAGTTCCCCCTTATCCAAGTAAGTTCCAAGTCCCCCCGGAGATGCCTGAAACTGCAGATAGTACCAAACCCTATCCCACTGTCATCAATCAGAACATGTTTCTGTTCATGTCTTCCACTCAGAAATCTAGTCTTTTCCATCATAATATACTTATCACACACACTGGCTATAACTTCTGTGGTTTGAGATGCAGTAGGAAAACTAACACAGATTTTTCTTTTCTTTCTTCACAATTTCATGAATAGAAGATACGTTCATACCACAGATCTTAGCAACCTCAGCACACAATTTTTTTCCTTACTAAGTTGAGAACTTTCACCTTTTCACTTAAAGAAAGAATTTTATGGCTTCTCTTTGGCATATCCAAACTGCCAGAGTCACTCTTGCTCTTTGGGGTCATTATTAAATAAACTAAAGGTTACTCAAACACAAACAGTGTGATACCATGACAGTCAACCTGATAACAGAGCCGGCTCCTGTGAGACTATCTAGCAGGTAGCATACACTGTGTGGATACACTAGACAAAGGGATGATTTATGTCCTGTGCAGGATGATGCGAGATTTCATCATGCTACTCAGAACACTGCACGATTTAAACAAAAATAAACAAACTGTTTATTTCTGAAATTTTCCATTTAATATTTTCAAACTGTGGTCAAACATAAGTAACTGAAACCTCAGAAAGCAAAATCACATGAAGGAGAGACTCTGCACAATGAACCATACAAGGTTTTTAAAAACAAAATGGGTACCAATCAATGTGTAGCCTATTTAAAAAACAACAACAAAACAGGAAGGTATTTCCAAGATATATAATGTAAATGATCTGAATTATCAATGGAAAAAGTTTCTCTGCAAGACCTTATCAGTTCAGCACTTCTTTCATTATTCCAGTTCTGACACTTTTAGTATTTCCCCTCCTGTGCCAATGTTTTCATGACAGAAGGCATTTTAAGGTCTGAAGAAGGCATTCCCTTCACACCCTCCAAAGCCACTAACAGACTTCCCAGTCTTCCCTTCTTTCTTACTTTCCCTGTGGTTCTACTGAAGAGCTGTCTCTTCTGTTGTTGAAAGTCAAACCCTCCCAAGCCCCGTCACACACACTCACACACATACACACCCTCCATTTTATGATGTCCTCCCCAGGACTTTGTCCCAACTATCTGATCTCTCTTCTGGGTCTTTGCTCTCTACTTCTATTGGTTCACTCTCTTCATCATAACTAGGTTCAAAGTCTCTCTGATCTTTAAAAGGCCAGCAAAAAATCTCACCCTGGTCCAATTCTACCCTATCTTCTCTTTACAGCTAAGCTTTCTCACACCTCCCTCTTCACTTCTCACTCTCTTCAAATGACTGCAATCTGGCTTCTGCTCACATCACCTTATTGAAATTGTTCATCACAAAAGTCACTAATGACCTCTAACTACCAAACCCAATAGAATTTTTCTATTCTTATCTCATCTGTCTTCTCTGGACTTTCAATATCATTAAACACATATTCTTTCTTAAAACTCTCATCTCTTAGCTTTCTCCAATACTAGTGTCTCCTGGTTTTCCTCTTTATTCTCTCATCTCTCTCCTTCAGCATCCTTCATAAGCACATTTTTCCCTGCTAGCATCTTAAATGTTAATATAACCAAAGCTTTCAAGCTTCACCTCTTGCTCTTTTCATTCTATATTCTCTCCTGGGCCATACTGTTAGTCTGTAAATCTTTAAGTCAAGCTAGAATTTTCTCCCACAATCCTGATCCAACTTGCTATTAAAAATTGAAGCTGTGCTCACTATGGCAGCACATATACTAAAATTGGAAAGATACAGAGATTAGCATGGCCTCTGTGCAAGGATGATATACAAATTTGTGAAGCATCTTTATTTATTTATTTATTCATTCATTTATTTATTGATTGAGGCCAGACACAGTGGCTCATGCCTGTAGTCCTAGCACTTTGAGAGGCGGGCAGATGACTTGAGCTCAGGAGTTCAAGGCCAGCCTGGGCAACATGGGAAAACCCCGTCTCTACTAAAAACAAAAATTAGCCGGGCGTGGTAGTGCAAGATCATGCCACAGTGCTCTAATCTGGGCGACAGAATGAGACTCTGTCTCCAAAAAAAAAAAAAAAAAAAAATTGAGGCTCTCCCACTAGAACTCAGACTTAATACAACCCTAATTTAATTTATAATCATTCCCTTAATCTTCCTCTTCTTTTTTATATTCCCCATCAACTACCCCATTACCCAAAATATGAAACAAAGACTCATCATAAGGGTCCTTCCTCTTTTCTATCCTCCCTCCATATTCAGTTGCTAAGTCTCAACTACTTTGCTCCCATCAAGATTCTCTTTACTATTTCTTCTATCCAGACCTTCCTCTTTATTCCTATTGTCATTGTCTTATTTTAGGTTCTCATCATCTTTCACTAAGATAACTACAACAGCTTCATGACCAGCCTAGGCAACAAAGCAAACCCCCATCTCTACAAAAAATACAAAAATTAGCTGGGTGTCGTGGTACATGCCTGTAGTCCCAGAACCCAGGAAGCGGAGGTTGCAGTGAGCTAAGATTGCACCACTGCACTATAGCCTGGGCAACAGAGCAAGACCCTGTTTCAAAAAATAAATGGAAAACTATAACAGCTTCCTGTTTTCTGCCTTCTACCTTCTACCACTCACTCTCCACTGGGTGGCTAAAGCAATTATACTGCAATTCAAATCTGAAAAAGGATTTACCCTTTAATGGCTCCCCACAGCTTTGAAAATCAAATGTAAATTCCTCAGCACACAAATCCTTTCATGATTGGTCCCTATTTCCTCCCTAACATCACCTCCTCCCATTCCCTAGCCCCTCTCCAGCTATACTGAACTACTTACTATTCTGGCAGTTTCCCACCATAGTGCTAGCTGTTTTACACCCCTGTGTCTATAGAGCTCTTAGAAGGCAATATACAAAAACCCATTAAACAAGGCTGTTTATGGTGATACATATTAAACCTTTTTTTTGAAACCAAACATTTATTTCGCATTTGATTTCATTGGTTCAAATGTTTAAAAGCTGGAGTAAATCCACCTGTCTTTCTTATGGGCTCTTCCTCCAATGTGTGTTAATCTGGCCAAGTATGGCATATGCTGTTGCTGAATCCTGGTCCTCTAAGGCCTAAGAGGCTCATCCCCAGGCAGGGACCGGAGTCAAAGCAAATGCAGAAGGCGGCCACAGGTACAGTCTCAGTAGCATCAGACATTGTTTGGGCTGATTCCTGAGTATCTATCCTGTCCCTCAGGACAGCCAGGGTTTAGCACTCTAAGTAGCTACTGGCTCACGATCATATGATCACTGCAAGAACACCAACCCCAGCAGGTCCCAGCTCCAGCCAGTTTCCTCTGGGCAGCATGTGAGAATGGACTTCCTGCCTTTTTGTTTGTTTGTTTTTATTTTTATCATCCAGATCTAGTTTCAAAGAGCTCCAAAATGTCCTTGCCACATGTGGACCTGAGAGCAAGAGATGACTTTTCAGAGCCATATTCTTGTTGCATTTGGACAAAATGAATAATGCCTTTCATAGTTTCTTTGTATTTCTCTTCAATAGGTGGTTGACCCAACATTTTTCCTACTTTTTTTTTTTTTGAGACAGGGTCTCACTCTGTTGCCCAGGGCATGATCCCAGCTCATCACAGCCTCAACCTCCCTGGGCTCAGGCAATCCTCCCACCTCAGCCTCCTGAGTAGCTGGAACTACAAGCACGTGTCACCATGCCTGGCTAATTTTTGTATTTTTTGTAGAGACAGGGTTTCACCATGTTGCCCCAGCCAGCTGGTCTCAACTCCGGGGCTCACACAATCCGCCCACCTCGGCCTCTGGTCCCAAAGTGCTAGAATTACAAGCGTGAGCTACCATGCTCGGCCAACCCAACGTCTTTGCCCTATACAATGAAAATACAAAATACAAAATGAGAACACAAAAAATAAAGCATTACATTGTAAAAATTTAATTTAATTGGTCCAAAATATACTTAAATAAAATATGCATTTCAATAAAAATGTCTACAGTGAAAGACTTTATGCATTCTGGGGAACTTTACAACATGTAGATAGGGCCAACATTCACAGAGGGTAAGGGCATTTGTATCCAATCACAATTTGTAGCAGGTTTCTTATTCCAATCTGCAAGTTACACTGAACACATCATGAGCATCACTTCGGGAGAAAACCAATTTTGTTGGGGAAAAGAATAAGAAAGCTCCAGCCTCAATTTTGAGTTCACTACAACTTCTCAAGAGTATCACCAACAGCCTAAACAGTACGAGTTCAAAAAAGTAAACATGTTAAGGTGATATAGTTTAGATGTCTCTTCCAAATATCATGTTGAGATGTAATCCCCAGTGTTGGAGGTGAGGCCTGGTGGGAGGTATTTGGGTCATCGGGGTGGATCCCTCACGACGTGGTGCTTTCAACACAACAGTAAGTTCTCGTGAGATCTGGCTGTCCCCCTTGCGCTCTCGTTTCCACTCTTGCCATATGATGTGCCTGCTCCTGCTTCACCTTCCACCATGAGTAAAAGCTCCCTGAGGCCTCCCCAGAAGCCAAGTAGATGCCAGTGCCATGCTTCTACAGCCTGCCAAACCATAAGCCAATTAAACCTCTTTTCTTTATAAATCACCCAGTCTTGGGCATTTATAGCAATGCAAGAACAGCCTAAAACATAAGATAAGCAGATAACTCTTTAGAAACCTAAATACGTTTTCTTGCTGTCTTTATGTTGAATTCTCCATCTACAACGGGCAGTCATGAAGATGGTCTTCGTCAGGACAACATGGTCACAGGACTGGGACAATCCAGGGGAATGAGAGGGAGAGTCAGGGGACAGGGAGAGAAGGCAATGCCTCTTGCTGCTTTTTCACATTAGAGACAAACTGTAACACACAGTCCACGGGCCTGCAATCTTCTCCTTTTATCATCTGGCATTAACACTTGATGTAGTCATCGACTTTATTCAAGTAGTCCTCCTTGTCCTACAAATGATGTTCTGCAGCTTCAACATTCAGTGGATCGTCAAAATTCAGAAGATTAGTAAACAAATAATTTAATCTCCAAATAACATCCTTTAACGTTCTCGTGGGAGCCCAGCCAGTGCTGTCAATCGAATGTCCTCAGTAAACTTTAGACATATTTCCCCTATCTCTGTGATGTTAGGGTACCAGATCCTGGTCAGGCATTTCACTTTGGAAGGCACCACATTGTATGCATCAGGAAGTCCAGTTTCGAGCTGAAATTTTCCACCCTAGTAGTAACCCTCGTCTGGGGTTACAGTCAGCAGAAAGCAATGAAGCTTTTTAGATCAGGAAATACTCTTGACATGTACAAGGTAAATAAGCTCAAGCTCTGCAACCTCTTTAACAATCAACTCGTCTCTCACAGAACCCTCTGACTGGGGCCGGATGCTATGGCTGACGTCCCAGACCCTTTGAGACTGTCATCGCACTTCAGTTTGCTTACAGGTGTCAGCGCTACTCCTGCCTTTACCCTGGGCACCCCAAGACAGGTGAGGCAGGCCTGGCGCCCAACACCATGCCTGGCCTGGGCAGTGGTGGTGAGACACGGCCCCTCATAGCTACATCGACTCCAGGTGGCAGGTTCAGAAGTTATTAGAACTTTTAATACATGAACAAGAAGGACACATTTTTATTTTATCACACTGATTCCTTAATAGGAGGAAGGAGAGGGATAGGCCTGGGGAATGAAACAAAGGACCTTAAACTTGGTTTATATCTCTTTCTCCCTTCCTTTCTTCCTAACATTTTAAAGAAAAGATCTGAAACAACTGTGACAACATGTTAACATTTGTTAATGCTGGGTGTTGGACTCATGGATACTTATATTATTGCCAAAATCTTTCTGTATTTAATGTTTTTCAAAAACAAGCCAGGCATGGTAGTGGTGCCTGTAATCCCAGCTACTCAGGAGGCAAGGTGGGAGAATCACTTGAGCCTAGGAATTCGAGTCCAGCTTGGGCAACCTAGCAAGACCTCATCTCAAAAACAAAACAAAACAAAATACTACAGTAGTACACGAAAACACACTCAAATGACTTTAAAAGAAGAAAATCCTCTAGCTTTAAAACTTTAGTATCACAGTGTGATGGTGCTAAAACTGCTATTTTAAAGGAGGCAAATTTACAACTCATAATTTGACAGAAATGCACCGAACTGAGCCAATGAGGTCTGGAATTGCCAGCCACACATATGTCCATAACATAAAACCTATGCAACTGGCATGGACAAAAGAGAGATAATGTACAATTTGGGCCTTTACAGACTATGCTTTAATTTCAAGAAATTTGAAATACAAAATTTGAGAAAGTAAAACATTCAAAGAAAATGACTAACTCAGGTAGCAAAGACTCAGAGTTCACTGTGTTTAATTTTGTTTACTCTTCCATGACACTCATGCCAAAAAAACACTGAAAGACAAATTAAGAGACATAATATTTACTGTGTTGCCATGGTTTCCAAATTAACAAAAATTACTGCTCTATTTCCTAGCAACTTCCCTTTAGTACAAAAATTTTTAATTAAATCTTACAATATGATTATGTTTAACCACTTTAAGTTTTTGGTAGTTGAAGACAAATATTTAAATTTTTCTGAGCATAAACACCAACATGTAGTAGATAAACTCTAAGAATTTTAACTCATCTTTTTCTGATGTCAAACAACTATATCTTCCATTTACTCGGAGACCTTTTGACAGCAAAAATATTCTTTTGGAATGAGAGAGGACTTTATACAACCCAATAAACAGTATACAAAAAGTAAAACTTTGGATCTGCAATGATATATTTAACCAAAAATACTAATTTGGGGACTAATATAAATACTTGTGAGAGGGGGAAAAAAAGGTGTTGCTAGTACTGTCTTCAAATTTAGGTTAATGATATTGTGCCATCTGAATTTTTTTCTCCAAATCCCTGTAAGTCTCCAAAGCCCACCTCTCCTGGAACATGAACAATGACTTCAAATGGGTGAATGTTAGCCTTGCTTCTGATACATTTTAGAGAGTTATCTGAACATCATCTGTTTCCTCAGCTGTAAACATGGCTAGTAATAATATCTATCCTACTTAGCTCAAGACTTTTGTGAGAATCAAGATGTGAAACTGCTTTCAAAGTCATGAAAAGTTACTGAAAAACAAAAAATAAGCTATTAATGGTGGAATTAGAGAAGACTGATTGAAAAACAATCTGGCATAGTAAGAGGTTAAATGCACAGACTCTGGAGCCAAGCTTCAGAGTCTGAATCCTGGCTCTACTATTTCCTAGCTACGTAACCTTGGGGAAGTTACTTAACTTTTCTGTGCAATGGTTTCCGCATCTGCAAAATGCAGATAAAAAAACTGACTGCAGATTTTATAAGGATTAAATGAATTACTGCATGTAAAATGCTTAGAATAGTGTTTGCTACACAGCACTCAGCAAGTGCTGGATGTTAGAATCCTATACAATTTTTTAAAGAAAGCATCACATTAAAAAAAAAAGTTCAAATACTTAGTGACAACACAAAAGGAGACTAAAAGGTGGTGACATTTTCCTCCCTTACAGAAATCTGGGTAAATCCCTCCAATTTTGAAAGGAAACATTCTGGGTAGTTTCAAATTTCAACTACAATTATGTTGTTTCCAAAATGCTTCATTTGTGCAAATAGTTAAGATCACTCACTGTAGAGTCGTATCTACGTTTTCATTTTTAAATCTTTTAACTGAAAAATATCTCACTGATTTTTAAGTTCTGGGATACATGTGCAGGACCTGCAGGTTTGTTACATAGGTAAACACGTGTCATGATGGTTTGCTGTACCTATCAACCTATCACCTAGGTATTTAGCCCCACATGCATTAGGTATTTATCCTGATGCTCTCCCTCACCCCACTGTGCTCCCTCTCCACAGGCCCCAGTGTGTGTTGTTCCTCTTCCTGTGTCCATGTGTTCTCATTGTTCAGCTCCCACTTATAAGTGAGAACATGCAGTGTTTGGTTTTCTGTTCCTGTGTTAGTCTGTTGAGGATAATGGCTTCCAGCTCCATCCATGTCCTTCCTGCAAAGGATATGATATAGTTCCTTTTTATGGCTGCACAATATTCCGTGGTGTATATGTACCACATTTTCTTTATCCAGTCTATCACTGATGGGCATTTGAGTTGATGTAACTCAAATGTAACCCAAAACTATAAAAACCCTAGAAGAAAATCTAGGCAATGTCATTAAGGACATAAGCACAGGCAAAAAATTTCATGATCAAAAGCAATCGCAACAAAAGTAAGAATTGACAAATGGGATCTAATTAAACTAAAGAGCTTCTGTAAGGCAAAAGAAACTATCATCAGAGTGAACAGACAAGCTACAAAATGGGAGAAAATTTTTGCAATCTATCCATTTGACAAAGGTCTAATATCCAGAATCTACAAGGAACTTAAACAAATTTACAAGAAAAAAAAACTCCATTAAAAAGTGGGCAAAGGACATGAACAGACACTTCTCAAAAGAAGCAATGTATGCAGCCAACAAACATGAAAAAAAGCTCAACATCACTGATTAGAGAAATGCAAATCAAAACCACAATGAGAAACCATCTCACGCCAGTCAGAATGGTGATTATTAAAAAGTCAAGAAACAACAGATGCTGACGAGGCTGTGGAGAAACAGGAGCACTTCTACACTGTTGGTGAGAATGTTAGTTAGTTCAACCATTGTAGAAGACAGTGTGGTGATTCCTCAAAGACCTAGAACCAGAAATACCATTTGACCCAGCAATCCCATTACTTGAAGGAATATAAATCATTCTATTATAAAAATACCTGCACATGTATGTTCACTGGAGCACTATTCACAACAGCAAAGACATGGAATCAACCCAAACGCTCTCACTGATTTTTAATGTATTTTTGTTATAGTAATATCACAATTTCTTATCAGGTTTTAGGTAATAACTTTCCTTTGCTACAAATAGCCTCCTACAGCATTTGACTTCTAATTCAAAAGCTAACTGAGCAGCTTCCAAAAGGAAAATCATAACAATGAGCTGGATCAAAAAAGTGTGTAATGTGTCAAAAGGAAATACACTATTCCTAAATAAGTTATTTACTAATAACAAAGAGGAAGTGATATGGTAATAATTCTCACCAAAAGAATATAATTTAATGATGCTCTTAATGATGCTCTAAGCAACTCTTATACCATATTAGTTTATGGTCAGTCTGCAGTTGCAGATAGAGTCTGAAACAAAGTTGGCAATTAAGTAAGAAATCCCAGCTGGCAGTCATCTTAAATTTCCAATATACAGCAGGAAATGTTGCCAGTGATTCAATAGGTGACGCCCCTTCCCTTTTTCTTTTTTCTGAGTTACAACAAACTGAAACAAAATTGCCCCAGAAGTTCTGTTACCAGCTAACAGAATTAAACATAAAAATTCCACTGCAATGTTTCAAAAAATAAAACACTGAATCTGAACCGACATGAAATATTGTTTCCATCAACATTTACACACCACGTCTGAAGCATATTAACTGCATAGCCCAATGAGTATTTCTATAATATAGTCATCATATCTTCAACATTCTAATTATCCTAAGTTTACATTCGGAAGATTAATTATAAATTTCAATACATTATAACAAGTACATGGAACTGAAGTAACCCATAAAAATATAAAGAAAAATTAATTTTGGATGCATTGGATATTGTGAAAATTGATTATATAAATTGGAATTATCTTGTCATACCCAATTAAATTACAGTCATGAGATGAGGGAGGAAGAAAAGGAAAAGAAAAGCACTTAGGGCACAAGCATCTGCCCAGGGATTATCTGGCAAGCCAGCTGCTGAAATGACCTGCTATAACCTTAAGATCAGTTTTACCTAGTAGCTGCGGAAATGAACTGCTATAACTCTAAGACTAGTTTTACCTACCACAGTCACTCACAAATCAGAGCATGCCAGCTCCCAAAAACTTCGCTAGTGCCAATGCATTTTCTTCCAAAACAATGCATACCATTTCTCTAATAAAAACCTCGATCTTTTCTTTGTTCTTTGGACATACCAAAGACCAATGCAGTCTGTGTGTATGCCCAAATTACAATTCTACTGTCTCAAATAAAATGTGTTGTTCAGAGATTCATCTCTATATTTGATTTCTGTTGATAATATCCAACTATATTTTATTCTAACACACTATTTTAGAGACTAGCTATAACATCTTGCTCATAATAAACATCTGAAACTAGTTCAATGAGTAAACGTCTATATCTCTGTCAAATCGGCATTTTTACAATACATCTGTGCAACTCAGTGTTGAGAGGGGATTTACCAAACATACCTCTCTGGCAATGTTACTCAAAGCTTCATCTTCTGCAGAAAATCGGTCTTTCACAGGTGTTCTTTTCCTTCCAGAACCAGGAGTCCCCATCTTGTGTTCTTAATAGTCTTTTAACTTTGAAAGTGATTTAACTGTGTTTTCAGCCCTGAAGTAAACAAAAACATAATAACTTAAGGTATTTCTTTGTGCAATTTTCATGCTCATTTATATATTCACTTTTAACACAGAAATTAGTCACCAAATACCTCTTCCCACTACCAAATTATTCCAATAAATTTTAGAATATTTAATTTTATACTAATTACTAAAACTCCTACTTCTTTTCACTATGCTACCCACAGCAATCTGTGTGTATTATAATATTAGCCTCAGAAAGCTGCCATCAGCAGAAATTCTACTTAACCATTTAAAATTACTATAGCTGGGCAGCCTGGCCAACATGGTGAAACCCTGTCTCTATCAAAAATACAAAAATTAGCCGAGCAGGGTGGTGCATGTCTGTAATCCCAGCTACTCTAGAGGCTGAGGCAGGAAAATCACTTGAACCTAGGAGGTGGAGGTTGTAGTGAGCCAAGATTGCGCCACAGCACTCCAGCTTGGGAGACAGAGCAAGACTCTGTCTCAAAATAAATAAATAAATAAATAAATAAATAAATAAATAAATAAATAAATCACTATAGTTATTTCTAAAACCAATTTCCATCCCAGAATGAAAAACATTTCAGAAGTTATTCAGCCTAAACTTTTAGAAGAAAATGTTCAAGAGGTTTTACTACTAAGCCTTATAGTTACAAAAGTAACTTTGCTTTTTAGTGTAATTTAAGAAAAATTCCAATTAAACCATGACAACATCAGGCACGGTGGCTCTCACCTGTAATCCCAGCACTTGGGGAGGCTGAGGTGGGCAGATCACTTGAGGCCAGGAGTTCGAGACCAGCCTGGCCAACATGGTAAAACCCCATCTCCACTAAAAATTCAAAAATTAGCCAGGCATGGTGGCGCATGCCTATAATCCCAGATACTACGGTGGCTGAGGCACAAGAATCACCTAAACCCAGGAGATGGAGGTTGCAGTCAGCCAAGATCACGCCACTGGACTCCAGCCTGGGTGACAGAGAGAGACTCCACCTCAAAAAAAACAAAAACAAACAGACAAAAAAAACCCACAACCATATAAAAGAAAAAATGAAGGTTTATTACTCTGCAATTAACAATAACCAACACTGTCCATGTAACAAATACCTAAGTGTCTGTTGTTACCAGGTACTATAGGAGGTGCTAAAGGTACAGTGATGAAGAAAACTGATATAGTCAAATGATTAAGAATATATCGCCAGGCACGGTGGCTCATGCCTGTAATCCCAGCACTTTGGAAGGCCAAAGCAGGTGGATCACCTGGGATCAGGAGTTCAAGACCAGCCTGACCAACATGGTGAAACCCCATCTCTACTAAAAATACAAAATTAGCAGGACATGGTGGTGCATGCCTGTAATCCCAGCTACTTGGGAGGCTGGGGCAGGAGAATCGCTTGAACCTGGGAGACAGAGGTTTCAGTGAGCCGAGGTTGCACCACTGCACTCCAGCCTGGGCAACAAGAGAGAAACTCCTTCTCAAAATATAAAAAAAAAGAATATATCTATGAACCTGTTACTATTACTTATTAGACCTATTTTAACAAAAGGAAGAAGAAAAACCCATCCACCAGGATTAAATAATAAGGATGAAAAAGACCATCTAACCTTTGGTTAGATGGTATTTGAGATTAAAGATTACCATGAAAGAATGCAACCCAAATTTCATGCCCTCTTTTCTTCTATACACATTCCTAAGAAGTATAGCTCATTTAGCTAAATATTCTATAACTTAAAAAATTTTTGACTTGCTTTAACAAAATAAACCAGCAAAATTTCATTACAGTATGAATCACAAAGAAATTCTCAAGTAAGTCTGTCCTAACACAATTGGCTATATTGAAATTCTAAGTGACTTTAATGTACTGGAATTTAGTTGATTCCGGCTAAATAAAGCAGAACTATTCCACCAAAAAGTTTTCTCCAATAAAGATTCAGGACATTCCCAACTTATCTGACACCATTTCTCATTCATCAGAGCTAGCTTGTTATTCTGTCCACCAGAATAAAGACTGATGATGGTTTATTACTTTTACTTCACTAGAGAAGATATATCTGGATATGATTATTAAGAACTCATTTAAAAATGGAAACACCAGCTGGGCATGGTGGCTCATGCCTGTAATACAACACTTTGGGAGGCCAAGGCGGGCAAATCACAGGAGATCAGGAGTTCAAGACCAGTCTGGCCAACATGGCGAAACCCCATCTCTACTAAAAATACAAAAATTAGCTGGGCGAGGTGGCACATGTCTGTAATCCCAGGTACTCGGGAGGCTGAGGGAGGAGAATCGCTTGAATCCAGAAGGTGGAGATTGCAATGAACCGAGATCGCGCCACTGCACTCCAACCTGGGCAACAGAGCAAGACTCCGTCTCAAAAAAAAAAAAGGAAACATGAAAAAATGTACTTCTTAATGTAGCAGCTGATATATCCCAGATACAAATCAGAACAACTCCTGATAAGGACAGAAAAGTTTTCTCAGAGGTCTCTAATCATCTTCAGCATAATTTTAAAGATTATTCACTTACCTAATAGTAACAGTGTATAATTGCTGGTGGAAATGTAAACTAGTACAACCACTATGGAAAACAATATGAAGATTTCTTTTTTTTTTCTTTTTTTTTTTTTTGTTGAGATGGAGTCTCGCTCTGTCACTCAGGCTAGAGTGCAGTGGTACAATCTCAGCTCACTGCAACCTCCGCCTCCCGGGTTCAAGCAATTCTCCTGCCTCGGCTTTCCAAGTAGCTGGAACTACAGGCGTATGCCACCATGCCCAGCTAATTTATGTATTTTTAGTAGAGACGGGGTTTCACCATGTTGGCCAGGCTGGTCTCGAACTCCTGACCTCAGGAGGCAGGTGATCCGCCTGCCTCGGCCTCCCAAAGTGCTGGGATTACAGGCATGAGCCACCAGGCCTGGCCGGAAGATTTCTTAAAGAACTAAAAGTAGAACTACCATTTGATTCAGCAATCCCACTACTAGGTCTCTACCAAGGAAAAGAAGTTATTATATGAAAAAGACACATACACACACACGTTTATAGCAAAACAATTCACAATTGCAAAGATACGGAAAAAACACAAGTGCTCATCAACCAACAAGAAGATAAAGAAAATGTGATATATATACACCATGTAATACTACTCAGCCATAAAAATGAATGAAATAATGTCTCTTGCAGTGACTTGGATGGAGCTGGAGGCCATTACTGTAAGTGAAGTAACATATGATCTCACTTATAATTGGGAGCTAAAATATACAGACACAAAGGCATAAGAATGATATAATAGACTTTGGGGACTTGGTGGTGGGGGCAAGGACGGCGGGGTAAGGAATAAAATACTACATAGTGGGTACAGCATAAACTGCTTGGGTGACAGGTGCACTAAAATCTCAGAAATCACCACTAAAGAACTTACCCACATAACCAAAAAACATCTGTACTCCAAAAACTATTGAAATAATTTTTTTTTTTTTGAGACGGAGTCTCGCTCTTTCTTGCCCAGGCTGGACTGCAGTGACATGATCTTGGCTCACTGCAGTCTTTGCCTCCCGGGTTCAAGTGATTCTCCTGTCTCAGCCTCCCGAGTAGCTGGGACTACATGTGTGTGCCACCATACCTGGCTAATTTTGTAATTTTAGTAGAGACGGGGTTTCACCATGTTGGCCAGACTGGTCTCAAACTCCTGACCTCAGGTGATCCGCCCGCCTCAGCCTTCCAAAGTGCTAGGATTACAGGCATGAGCCACATGACCGAAATGAAATTTTTTAAAAAATGGTAGTGGTGTATGCAAATATTAGCCACCTACTAAAAATAAGCAACATGCAATGCAATGTTCCTTTTCAGACTAGATTGACAATTTAGTGAATGCACTATGGTATCATCCAATATTTGTCCATCAGTCAGCTTTCCAAGGACACAATGAAAGATATTTCACAGAAGCAGGAGACAAAAATGTAAGCACTTTCTAATTCCAGACACATAAAAATCATTGGAGAATAAAAATAGATTTGGCTGGAAGTATATCAATAGTTTAACAGTGGTTTTTTTAGGAAGATAGGATTATGGATGCATTTTTTCTTAATTCTCTAAAATTTCAATAGCATTAAGGAAAAAGAGATGCATTTTAAAACCAGGCGTGGTGGCTCACATCTAATAATCCCAGCACTTTGGGAGGCTGAATCAGGAGAACTGCTTGAGCTTAGGAGTTTGAGACCAGCCTGGGCAAAACCCTGTCTCTAGAAAAATTTTTTAAAAATTAGCCAGGCATGGTGGCACATACCTGTAGTTCCAGCTACTTGGGAGGCTGAGGTGCAAGAACTGACTGACCCTGGGAGGTCAAGGCTGCAGTGAGCCATGATCACTGCACTCCAGCCTGGGTGACAGAGTGAGACCCTATCTCAAAAAATAAATAAATAAAAATAAAAACATTCCAATCTAAGGCTCAAAAAATAAACTAGTCCCCAACTGGATCACATCAAAATTAAACATAATATGCCATACTACTGAGACACTAATCTGAAACCACTTCTGGTAGCATTCTTTTGAATGTACTTCTTTCTTTTCTTTCTCCCCTACCCCCATGATCCATTTTCTTTCTTTCTCAACTAACAATGCCTATGCCTTAGACCTGCCAGAGTATTCCTGGACCACAGATTTATGTAAAAAATTATTCTTTCTTAAAATTGCTTCCAAACAAAATGGTTTCAACAAGCTCCAGAATAGACAGCCCTGAGAAAGAGATGACAGGAAAAAGCAGCACAGGATAAGCAGGAAATAGGAAGAACTTCCTGTCTATCTTCCTTATTCTTCTTGTCATATCTACAGAGAGCACCTAGGTTTTTATATGACTGATTGGCCAGGTCCAGTTACCTTTTTCAGTTCACATGATGCAGATCAAGGACTACCTAGTTCAAAGGACAACCTAGTACTTTTAAAAGAACTGTATTATTTGGACCCTGTAGGCAGATTTCCTTACCAATATTAGAAAAATGACCAGACTAGGCAACATGGTGAAATTCTGTCTTTACAAAAAAAAAAAAAAAAAAATTATCCAGACATGTTGACGAACACCTGTAGTCCCAGCTACTTGGGAGGCTGAGGTGGGAGGACTATGTGAGCCAAGGGAGGTCAAGGTTACGGTGAGCCGTGATAATACCAATGCACTCCAGCCTGGGTGACAGAGGGAGACCCTGTCTCAAAAAAGAAAAAAAAGAAGGAAAGATGAAAGGTTTTTCCGTTCTCATGCAATCTATTTTCTAGTAACTCCAGGTCATTCTGTATCAGTGATGGAGGAAACCTTGAAAGGAATACGATTCTTAACATAGCCAGTGGGAAACTTTTCAACAAAATGACAAAACTGAGAATGTAGACTCAAAGGAAACCTTAAATAGATTATTTTGTTTCTGATCCTAAAGGACTTGCAGTAAATTTCTACCCTAAGGTTTCCTCAAGAACACTTTTCTTCAGGAGCACATTAACTCCTTCCAGTGTTTCCTTGGTGGTATCAAACAACTTAAAGAACTAAACCTTTTCCTCAATTGATAAGAACAAAACTGCCTGTAGTTTTGTCAAGTCCTTTACCCACATAGTGTCAAGTTGATTTTCCCCAGATGGTTTTGTCATGACATATTTGTCTACTTATGGAAAAGAAGGAAAGTATCTTCAGGATCTTGCAGAATATAAACCTTCCAAAACAGACAGATATTTCAATAAGGCTTTGTCTTCTCCAATGAGCTTCTCATATAATATACGTCTGAAACAATAGGCATTTTGCCACAGTAAAAGTGGCACTTCAATCATGATATTGCCCACTTTTGTAAGAACAGAATGTGCATGTAGCATCAGTATGTCACATTCTAAATACAGGACACTTAGAAAGTTCTGTGCCTAATCTGGATCCTGATAGATAGTTCTTTTATATCTAAGTATTGCATCATGGAGAATTCAAAATATTGTCCTAGTATGTCTTTGCATCACAGCTGCCATTACAGTGAACGCTAGTCTGCACAAGAAAACATTTCATAGTTATTCATAAACAAATCCCAGTATATGGAACTGTCCCTGAACTAAAGACTTAGTGTGACTGCAGTTGTTGCCACTTGACAAAACTTAAAATGAGAAGATCCAAGTTCAACTGATTGCACTACCACTTGCTGTGTTACCCTCCCCACTTTCTAAGCCTCCATCTCTTTATCAGTTTCATTGATATAACATGGTTAATGTGAAGCTCAAATGAATTAAGAAAAATCCAAGCACTTAATAAACTATAAAGCACTCCATAAATATTTAAAGCATTTTGAATTAACTACCTATTTTGCATATTTAGCTTGTGAAATTGACAAAAAAAAGCAATCCTTTTCATACTTTTAACTAAACAAAAATATCCTCGATTTCCTCCAGCATGCACTGTCTAATAGCATTAAACCATGCTAAGAGTTTCTGCTATAGTATAGAACAATTTGGAAAAAATAAATGCCTTGACTATAATCATTTTGCTGTCTAGCACATGTATACAATAAAAACAAAAAAGGAGAAATTTTTAAGGTACTTTGTATTCAAAGTTTACTTCTAAAACTGCCAAGTTTTGGGAGTGCAGCCTTACAATGGTTACGCTAGTCCTCTTATTAGAACACAAGTGACTTGAAACAGAAAATAGAGATCATTAAATGTTCTATTTAAAATATTTGCATGTTGTTCTATGTAAATTTTACCTCAAAAGAAAAAAGTCCTCTACACAAATATTAAACTCTAGCCAATCATGTGCATGCTAAAATATTTAGGGTTGAAGTGTACTGAGATCTGCTACTTTAAACTGCAACAACAAAAGATAAAATGATGAAATCCAGATGGTAGGTACATGAGTGTTCACAGCACAACTCTTTCAATTTTTCTGTATGTTTAAAAAAAGTTTTTTTTTGGAGACAGGGTCTCCCACTCTGTCTCCCAGGCTGGAGTGCAATAGTGCGACCTTGGCTCACTGCAACCTCGGCCTCCCAGGCTCAGGCGATTCTCCTGCCTCAGCCTCCCAAGTACCTGGTACAACAGGCGTGCACCACTGCACTTGGCGAATTTTTGTATTTTTGGTAGACACAGGGCTACACCATGTTAGCCAGGCTCATCTTGAACCCCTGGGCTCGAGCAATCCACCTGCCTCAGCTTCCCAAAGTGCTAGGATTACAGACGAAAGCCACCATGCTCGGGCTATGCTTAAAATTTTTTATCATCAGCCAAGCATGGTGGCTCACACCTGTAATGCCAGCACTCTGCGAGGCCGAGGCAGGCAAGTTGCTTGAGCCCAGGAGTTTGAGACCAGCCTAGAAAGCAAAGTGAAACTCTATCTTTAAAAAAAAATTTTTTTTTAATTTTTTATAATAAAATGTTGGGGAAAGAGTAACTGCTTAAGAAATGTGGATGACTAGGGCCAGGCACGGTGGCTCATGCCTGTAATCCCAGCACTTTGGGAGGCTGAGGCTGGCAGATCATGAGGTCAGGAGATTGAGACCATCCTGGCTAACACAGTGAAACCTCCGTCTCTACTAAAAATACAAAAAATTAGCCGGGCGTGGTGGCAGGCGCCTGTAGTCCCAGCTACTCAGGTGGCTGAGGCAGGAGAACGGCGTGAACCTGGGAGGCGGAGCTTGCAGTGAACCAAGATTGCACCACTGCACTCCAGCCTGGGCGACAGAGCGAGACTCAGTATCAAAAAAAAAAAAAAAAAAAGAAGTGTGGATGACTAGGTGAAAAAAAGGCATGGGAATTAGGAATTGCAATTAAAAATCTAGAGTGGAAAAGAAAAGGAAGGCAGAGGTAATCATAGCACTGAAGAATACCTAGTAGTTACATACACATTAAAAATAAAGATTATGCGGGGTGTGGTGGCTCATGTCTGTAATCCCAGCACTCTGGGAGGCCAAGGCAGGCGCATCGCCTGAGGTTGGGAGTTCAAGACCAGCCTGACCAACATGGAGAAACCCTATCTCTACTAAAAATACAAAATTAGCTGGGCGTGGTGGCACATGCCTCTAATCCCAGCTACTTGGGAGGCTGAGGCAGGAGAATTCCTGGAACCTGGAAGGCAGAGGTTGCAGTGAGCCAAGATTGCACCATTGGACTCCAGCCTGGGCAACATGAGTGCAACCCCGTCTCAAAACAAACAAACAAACAAAATAAAGATTATGGCAGGTCACTGTGGCTCATGCCTGTAATCCCAGTACTTTGGGAGGCTGAGGCAGGCGGATCACTTGAGCCCAAG
The DNA here is from genome assembly GCF_028858775.2 of Pan troglodytes. Taxonomy (NCBI): domain Eukaryota; kingdom Metazoa; phylum Chordata; class Mammalia; order Primates; family Hominidae; genus Pan; species Pan troglodytes. The sequence goes on from NC_086015.1 coordinate 41,168,854, forward strand.
GGTTCAAGACCAGCCTGGGCAACATGGAGAAACCCTGTCTCTACAAAAAACACAAAAATTAACCAGGCATGGTGGCACACACCTGTAGTCCCAACTACTTGGAAGGCTGAGGTGGAAGGATTGCTTGAACCCAGGAGGTAGAGGATGCAGTATGCCTTGATCACACCACTGCACTCCAGCCTGGATGACAGAGTGAGACCTTGTCTCAAAAAAGTAAGATAAAATAAAGATTATGGGCAGGCAGAAAATGGCTCCAACCAGAAGAGGAAAACAAGGAAAGTAAAGGGAGAGGAAGACAATTAAGAAGGAGAGGGAGGAGAGAGGGGGGAAAAGAGGAAGGAGGGAGGGATTACAGTTAAAGACATCAATCCTGCAAATATCTAAATGAGATCGTTACATAAAATGAATAAATCATTAGCAAAACCTACAGAAAGAATATAGAAGGTACACTCAGAAATTGAGGCAAAGTACAAAATGAAAAAAATATATACAGGCAAAACTGGAGAACTTGGCAAAACAAGGAAAGGCAAATGCTAAACACAAACTAAATGTCAGAAGAACATTAGAAACTATAATGGTTAACTTAAACTCATACTTTATAAAGAGAAACGCTTACAAAGGATGAGAACCTATATAATTATTTCTCCTACTTTTATAGTCATTTGTCCTAAGAATTATCAAAAATATTTTTAAAGTATCATATTTTGACTACCCACTATCCTCATATCTCCAACACAACTGATAATCTTTCCATTTCCTCCCTTCATATAACATGCCAGTGGTTGCATTTCTTTACTTGGTAGTTATGTTATTCTATAAATGAACATTAATGGGCTATATGTTGGACATAAATCTTTATACTATTTCATCAACTGTGCAGAACCCAAATTAGGAAGATAGACTAAACAATTCACTTATCCGTATTTTCTGAGAAGCAAACCACTTTCTAGTACCATTCAAATAGCCTCCTTTCTTGATACCTTTTAAAGTATCTCAGAGATGTATGGACATACAATCAGAGTATAAAAGAAAGGGAGACCAACAATTACATATTGCTGAGAGTAGGAAAGACTTAAAAGTGTGAAACAGGCCAGGCACGGTGGCTCATGCCTGTAATCCCAGCACTTTGGGAGGTCAAGGCAGGTGGATCGCTTGAGGTCAGGAGTTTGAGACCAGCCTGGCCAACATGGTGGAACCCCATCTCTACTAAAAATACAAAAATTAGCCAGGCATGGTGGCACATGCCTGTAATCCCAGTTACTTGGGAGGCTGAGGCAGGAGAATTGCTTGATCCTGGGAGGCAGAGGTTGCAGTGAGCCAAGGTCGCATCACTGCACTCCAGCCTGGGTAACAGAGCGAGACTCCTCTCAAAAAAAAAAAAAAGTGTGAAATAAAGCAGAAAACAGGAAAAGACTAGAAGTATTAGAAAGAACAATATAAGCCTAGGTAGCAAAGAACCAAAGAATCAAGATGAAACAAAAAATAAGGGAAATGGGAACACACGTAACAAGGATATAATTTTTCAATATTAAAAAAATGCAATTAATATGAAGGAGGCTCTAAAGCTAGAAATTTTCATAAAGTAAAACCTATCACATACCTTTAATTTTTCCCTTTTCAACAAATATTTACTGAGAATTTGCAAGGCACTATTTATACAGCACTGTCACTGCCTTCTCAGTAGGCAAAAGAGAATACTGGGAAAATAAAAGTAAAGAGACCAGAGAGAAGGTACTCTGAAGCACAAAAGTTTTTATTTTGAAGAAGTCCAATTTACCCATTTTTTTCTTTTGTTGCTTCTTTTGATGTCATATCCAAGAAACCTACCTCAAGGCCATGAAGATTTATTTTTACATTTTCTTCTAAGAGTTTCAGTTTTACCTCTTATATTTAGGTCCATGATCCATTTTCAGTTCATTTTCATATATGGTATAAGGCAGGGATCCAACTTCACACTTTTGCACATGGATATCTATTTGTCCCAGCATCATTTGTTGAAAAGACCATTGTTTCTCCCACTGAATTACCTTGCCACCCTTGTCAAAAATCAACTGACCATAAAAGTAAGGGTTTACTTTCTGGATACTTAATTCTATTTCATTGAGCTAAATGTCTATCCTATGCCAGTATCACACCATCTTGATTCACATAGCTTTGCAGTAAATTTTTTAATTGGAAAAAGTGAGTCCTCCAAATTTTTTGTTCTTTCTTTAACACTGTTTGGCTATTCTGGGCCCTTTCCATTCCCATATAAATTTTAGAATGAGTTTGTTACTTTCTCTTTTTTGTTTTTTTTGACAGAGTCTCGCTGTTGGCCAGGTTGGAGTGCAGTGGTGCGATCTCAGCTCAGTGTAACCTCCTTCTCCCTGACTCAAGCAATTCTCCTACCTCAGCCTCCTGAATACCTGGGATTACAGGCATGTGCCACCACGCCTGGCTAATTTTTGTATTTTTAATAGAGATGGGGTTTCACCACGTTGGCCAGGCTGTTCTCAAACTCCTGACATCAGGTGATCCACCTGCCTCCACCTCCCAAAGTGCTGGGATTACAGGCGTGAGCCACTGCACCCAGCCTGAGTTTCTCAATTTCTGGGAAAAAAAAAAAAAAAAGGAAAGAAAAAGAAGGGGAGGAAAAAAAGGCAGCTGGGGTTTTGACGCAAAAATTAGCCAGGTATAGTGGCTCACACCTGTAGTCCCAGCTACTTGCAGGGCTGAGGCAGGAGGATTGCTTGAGCCCAATGAGTAAGCCCTATGCGCAAAAAAAAAAAAAAAAAAATTCACTTAAAAGTCTTTAATTAAGTAGTTAGACCTCCAGGTCCCCTTTCCATTGCTAGGCTATTACCTCAGCTTCAACTTCATCTCCTATTCTCCAGGATACCAGAAGTTCTAGAAGACAAAGGGGCTCTGGGGAAGGGAAGGGTAAGCAATGGGAACAGGGAGGGAGTAGGAAGTGTGGGCTTAGGTGAAAGTATGCATTTTGAAATGTGGGACTGCTTCAGCCCCCTTTAAATCACCCATCCTGCTACCAAAATATATACCACTTTTCGAGGGAGGTCAAAATTGACCAACCCCACCTACTTTCAAACCAAGAAGTCTGTGAAAACCCACTAACTCAGAAGAATAACTTAGTGAAAATAAACTACGCAGGGAGAAGAAAACTTCAAAAATAACCATCATTAATATCTTCAGAAAATTAAGGCAAATTATAGCCATGAAACAAGAACAAGGGGCTATTAAAATATTCAGAGAACAGGGTCGGGCGCAGTGTCTCACACCTGTAATCCCAACACTTTGGGAGGCCGACGCAGGCGGATCACCTGAGGTCAGGAGTTCAAGACCAGCCTGACCAACATGGTGAAACCCTATCTCTACTAAAAATACAAAATTAGCTGGGTGTGGTGGTACATGCCTATAATCCCAGCTACTCAGGAGGCTGAGGCAGTAGAATCACTTTAACCCAGGAAGCAGAGGTTACAGTGACCCGAGATCACGCCATTGCACTCAAGCCTGGGCAACAGGAGTGAAACTCTGTCTCAAAAAAAAAAAAAAAAAAAAAATTCAGAGAATACAAGATCTTGGAAATTAAAACATGACAGTAGAAATTAAAAACACAACAGAAATCATCAATTCCACTCTATACTCAAGAGAACTGAAAACTTATGCCCACACAAAAACTTGTAACGGAATATTCACAGTAGCACTACTCCTAACAGCCAAAAGTGAAAACAATTCCAATGTCCATCAGCTGATGAATGGATAAGCAAATGCGGCATATCCATAAAATGGAATATTACCTAGCCATAAAAACAAATATATTGGGCCTGACATGATGGCTCACGCCTGTAATCCCAGCACTTTGGAAGGCCAAAGCAAGTGGATCACTTGAGGTCAAGAATTGGAGACCAGCCTGGTCAACATGGTGAAACCCCATCTACTAAAAAAAAAAAAAAAAAAGCAAAGATTAGCCAGGCACGGTGGGACACATCTGTAATCCCAGTTACTTGGGAGGCTGAGGCATGAGAATCGCTTGAACCCAGGAGGCAGAGGTTACAGTGAGCCAAGATCGCATCACTGCACTCCATCCAGCCTGGGCAACAGAGCAAGACTGTTTCAAGAAAGAAAGAAAAAAAAAGAAATAAAGTATTGACTCGTGCTACATACAACAAGGTTGAATCATGAAAACATGAGAAGTGATAAAAGCCAGACACAAAGATTACATATTGAATAACTTCATTTATGTAAAATGTCCAGAATAGGTAAATCCATAGGGACAGAAAGTATAACAGACTAGTGCTTTCCACAAAGTCTCGGGTAAAGAGGAAATGGAGAGTGACTGCTATGGTATGAAGTTTCCTTGTAGGGGTAATGAAAACCTTCTGGAATTAGGGCTGATGGCTGCACAACTTTGTGACTACACTAAAAAACCACTGAAAAGGTCACTACTTTAAAGGGGTAAATTTTATGACACACGAGTAGTACCTCAATAAAAAAATTAGTTTTACAAAACTCAGGTTGGGAAATAAAGTTCAAGAAGTCTTACAGAAAACAGAAAAAAAAAAAAGAGAGAGGTAGAAAATAAGAAAGAAAAATATATAAGGTTAAAGTATCAGTCCAGAGGGACCAACGTTCAAATAACTGGAGGAAGAGAAAACAGGCTGGGTGTGGTGGTTCATGTCTGTAATCCCAACATTTTGGGAGACCAAGGCAGGTGGATCCCTTGAGCTCAGGAGTTCGAGCCTGGACAACATGGCAAAACCTCCTCTCATCTCTATCAAAAACTACAAATATTAGCTAGGCGTGGTGAGGACTGAGGCGGGAGCATCGCTTGAGCCCAGGAGGTCGAGGTTGTAGTGAGTCATGTTGATGCTACCGTACTCCAGCCTGGGTGACAAAGTGAGACCCTGTCTCAAAAAAAAAAAAAGAAGAGAGAGAGAGAGAAAACAAAAATAAATTATTAATAAAATAACTTCCCAGAAGTTAAGAACATGAGGTGCCAGACTAAAAGGGCCCAGAGTGTTCAACACAAGTCCTGAGTTCACACCAAGGTATATCTTAGTGAATTTTAAACAACGAGAACAAAAATGACTTTACAAGCTTCCACGGGGTAGGAAAGTCAGGCCACACATAAAAGATTAAGAATGGCTTCAAGACTTTCAAAAGTAATTCTGGAAACAAGAAGATGATAAGAGTGATGCCTTCAAACTCTTGAAGGAAAATTATAGACAATCTATAAGTAGCCTATACCAGTCAAATCCCTCTTTTTCATACTTGATTATTAAAGGCATTTTCAGACATGAAAGGTCTCAAAAATTTACCTCTTTTACACTCTTTGTCAATAAGCTACTAGAAGATAGGCTTCAGCAAGTAAAACTGAAAAACCAACAGAGAGAGAAACTTAGCATACAGGAAATAAATCAAACACAGAAGAGGGGCAAAAGGGAATCTCCAGAAGAATGATAGGTGTATCTCAGAAAGAAAGCTACAGATTGGAGCAATATGACTCAAGAGACATAATGAAGGACTGTCATTACCAAAATCCCCACAGCCTTTGGGGCACATCCATTTAACATGAGATGTGCCTGGTCCAGGTTTTCATTGGAATTTAGTTTGTCTTGACCCCGTGTTGATGAAGTTCCTGGAGCCTAGATGGGCTGAAGACTTAGTTGACAGCACAGACATGTTTTGCTTTTCCTTATTCTTGAGAGCTAAAGCGTGATAAGCTTAGCTTAGAAGCAAAACCACATAGAGCAATCTACTCTCCCAATCACATTTCTTCTAGATATTTACCGTAGTATCTTGTAAACACTTTAGTTTTGCCAGATTCCCTGACTGTGGGGAGCCTGTGTTTCTCCAGACTCAGTAACGAACTTTCCCAATGACTTATCCAAAAAGGATCAAGGAAGACTCTTTTCAGCTTATCTTCTGAGAGCTTTCATCTAATAGCAGCAGTATGTACCTTTCCTTTCACAGCCTCAGTTGATGCTTGCTATTCAGTTTTCCAAAACAAAATGATATACTTCTTAGGGATACATACCATGGCAGAGATTGGCTCATTGTTCACCAAGGCATTTTCCCTTTCCTTCCTTGCAGTTAAGTGTAGCCATTTGACTCAGTTCTAGCCAGTGGAATGTGGACAAAACTGATGTATACCACATCCTGGCCTGGCCCATCAAACTTTCCATGCAATCTACCACAGTCCCTCTCTTTGTCCTCGCATCTGCCAGCCAGATGCAGGAAATTCAAAGTCTCTGAGGCCCCAGGGGGTGGTAGAATCACTAGCTGAAAGCAGCCTGAGTCCCTCAATGACTCTGTGGAACAGACCACCACTCTGTCACTGCTTTTCAACTCACAGCAAAGATGTGAGTGAGAAATAAATTTTGTGTTAAAAACCACTGATTTGGTAATTATTCATTAAAGTAGTTCAGCCTATCCTGACTAACAGACTTAGAGAGGTAGTAGAGCTTTTCGGTTTTTCAAAATTAAACATTTTGGCCAAAAATACATGTATGGACATGGAGGATATTGCAGGCTTGAGCAGAGAATGGTCCCAAGAGAATGACTAATATGTTAAAATAGGCTTGTGATTTCCTGGGAAGGAGGGGGTGCCATTAAAGGATATCTTGAGGAAACTTCTAGGATAAATGTAACATGTAATTTCTTGACCTAGGTAGTGAGACCACAGGTGTTCATGTATTCTTCTTCCTAAAACTGTATTTTTGTTTTATATTTATCTATAGTTCACAACTAATTATTTTATGCAAAATAAATTCGTTTTATAGCTTATAAATTGATGTTATAAGCTAGAATGGATGGATGGATAGATACATAGATAGATGAAGACTCTTGAAAAATCTGTTGGCGCATTTAGGGGGAAAGCAACAGGTAAACAGAAAATTATGCAAATGTAAAAGGCAAATTTTAACTCCCTGAAAAAACAAAGTTAAACAAGAAAGGAAACAAGTATGATATACTACATGGCTGATCAGTAAACAATATTTATTTCATTATAATGAAAACACCAACTATTGATTTAAAATTTCAAAATTGGAATGTTGCAGGGAGGGAAAGTGGGATGAAATAGTGAAGAAATACAAAATAACAATAAAACCACCAGTAAGTCCCACCATCTGAAGATACTCCTATTTTAATAACATTATTTTTTAAACAAAAATTGGTTAATATGGCAGGGCATGGCGGCTCATGCCTGTAATTCCAGCACTTTGGAAAGCTGAAGTGGGCAGATCACCTGAGGTGAGGAGTTCGAGATCAGCCTGACCAACATGGTGAAACCCATCTCTACTAAAAATACAAAAATTAGCCAGGCATGGTGGCAGGCGCCTGTAATCTCAGCCACATGGGAGGCAGAGGCGGGAAAATTGCTTGAATGTGGGAGGCAGAGGTTGCAGTGAGCCAAGATCATGCCACTGCACTCCAGCCTGGATGACAGAAAAAGACTCCGTCTCAAAAAAAAAAAAAAAAAAGTTCCTAAAACATGCTATTTTGTAATCAGTTATGGTAGACAAATTCTAAGGTGGTTCCCCACCCTGATCGCCCTTCCTACTGTTCACACCTTTGTGTAATTACTTCCCCCATGAATGTAGGTGGGTCCTGTGACTTACTTCTAACCAACAGAATATGGCAAAGGTTATATAGGATGCTACTCCCATAACTATGTTACATTATATAAGACTGTCTTCCAGCCTGGTGCGGTGGCTGACGCCTGTAATCCCAGCACTTTGGGAGGCCGAGGCTGGCAGATCACGAGGTCGGGAGATCGAGACCATCCTGGCTAACATGGTGAAACCCCATCTCTACTAAAAATACAAAAAATTAGCCGGGCGTGGTGGTGAGCGCCTGTAGTTCCAGCTACTTGGGAGGCTGAGGCAGGAGAATGGCGTGAACCTGGGAGGCGGAGCTTCCAGTGAGCCGAGACTGCACCACTGCACTCCAGCCTGGGTGACAGAGCGAGACTCTGTCTCAAAAAAAAACCAAAAAAACAAAAAAAATGAACTGTGCACGTGAGGGATCTAGGTTGTGCGTTCCTTATGAGAATCTAATGCCTGATGATCATCTGAGATGAAATGGTTTCATCCCGAAACCAACCCCCCCACCCACCCCACCCCCGTCCATGGAAAAACTGCTTTCCACAAAACTGAATCCTGGTGCCAAAAAGGTTGGGGACCACTGCCTTATACCATATAGAAAAGTTAACTCAGGGGTCAGGCATGGTGGCTAACGCCTATAATCCCAGCACTTTGGGAGGCCAAGGCAGGCGGATCACCTGAGGTCAAGAGTTCAAGACCAGCCTGACCAGTGAAACCCTGTCTCTACTAAAAATACAAAAATTAGCTGGGCGTGGTGGCAGGTGCCTGTAATCCCATCTACTCGGGAGGCTGAGGCCGGAGAATTGCTCGAACCCAGGAGGTGGTGAAGGTTGCAGTGAGCCTGAGATTGCACCATTGCACTCTAGCCCAGGCAACAAGAGAGAAACTCTGTCACAAAAAAAAGAAAAGAAAAGAAAAGAGAAAGAAAGAGAGAGAGAGAGAGAGAGAGAAAGAAAGAAAGAAAGAAAGAAAGAAAGAAAGAAAGAAAGAAAGAAGAAAAAACTCAAAATGGATCAAAGACCTAAACAAATGAGCTAAAACCATAAAACTCGTAGGAGAAAATATATGGGAAAAACTTCATGATATTGAATTTGGCAATGATTTCTTGGACATAATACCAAAAGCACAAGCAACAAAAGAAAAGGTAAGTTGGATTTCATCAAAATTAAAAACTCTGGGCAGGGCGCGGTGGCTCACATCTGGAATCCCAGCACTTTGGAAGGCAGGCAGATCACGAGGTCAGGAGTTCGAGGCCAGCCTGGCCAACATGGTGAAAACCCGTCTCTACTAAAAATACAAAAATTAGCCAGGCGTGGTGGCGCATGCCTGTAATCCCAGCTATTCAGGAGACTGAGGCAGGAGAATAGCTTGAACCCAGGAGGCGGAGGTTGCAGTGAGCCGAGATTGGGCCACTGCACTCCAGCCTGGGCAGAGCAAGACTCCATCTTAAAATAACATAACATAACATAACATAAAATAAAATAAAATAAAATAAAATAAAATAAAATAAAATAAAATAAAATAAAAACTGTGTACATCAAAGCACACTATCAAAAAGTAAAAAGGCAAACCACGGAATAAAAAAAAATTTGCAAATCACATAGCTGATAAAGGATTGATATAAAGAACTCCTACAACTAAGCAACAACAAAAACCCAATTAAAAAGATAAAAGACATAAGTAGACATTTCTTCAAAGAAGATACAAAAATGGTCACATGAAAAGATGCTCAGCCGGGCATGATGGCTCAACATACGTAATCCCAGCACTTTGGGAGGCTGAGGCAGGAGTATTGCTCGAGCCCAGGAGTTGGAGACCAGCCTGGACGTTGCTTGAACCCAGAGTTGGAGACCAGCCTGGGCAACATGTCTCTACAAAATATAAAAAAAAAAAGAGGCAAGGCACAGTGGCTCATGCCTGTAATCCCAGCACTTTGGAAGGCTGAGGTGGGCGGATCACCTGAGGTTGGGAGTTCGAGACCAGCCTGGTCAACATGGAGAAACCCCATCTCTACTGTAAATACAAAATTAGCTGGACATGGTGGCGCATGCCTGTAATCCCAGCTACTTGGGAGGCTGAGGCAGAATCGCTTCAACCTGGGAGGCAGAGGTTGCAGTGAGCAGAGATAGCGCCATTGCACTCCAGCCTGGGCAACAAGAGCAAAACTCTGTCTCAAAAAAAAAAGAAACAAACAGAAGGAGAAAAGAAAATCAGCTGAACATGGTGGTACATGCCTGTGGTCCCAGCTATGGAGAGGCTGAGGTGGGAGGATCATTTTAGCCCAGGAGGTCGAGGCTGCAGTGAGGCATGATTGTGCCACTACACTCCAGCCTGGGTGCCAAAGCAAAATCTTGTCTCAAAAAAAAAAAAAAAAAAAGAAGAAAGAAAAGAAGAGAAAAAGAAAAGATGCACAATGTCACCCATCACCAGGGAAATACAAATCAAAACCACAGTGAAATACCACCCTATTAGAGATTTTATTTTAAAAATAATAGATTTTTTTGTGTTAGAAAACAGGGCCAGGCACAAGCAGGCCGGGCGCAGTGGCTCACGCCTGTAATCCCAGCACTTTGGGAGGCCGAGGTGGGCAGATCACAAAGTCAGGAGTTCGAGACCAGCCTGGCCAATAGGGTGAAACCCCGTCTCTACTGAAAATACGAAAATTAGCCGGGCGTGGTGGCGGGTGCCCATAGTCCCAGCTACTTGGGAGGCTAAGGCAGGAGAATCGCTTAAACCCAGGAGGGAGAGGTTGCAGTGAGCCGAGATCGCGCCACTGCACTCTAGCCTAGGCAACAGAGCAACACTCTGTCTCAAAAAAAAAAAAAAAAAAGAAAGAAAAAAGAAAAAAAAAAAGAAAACGGGACCAGGAACAATGGCTCACACCTGTAATCCCAGCACTTTGGGAGGCCAAGGCTGGCAGAGCTCAGGAGTTTGAGACCCTCCTGGGCTAATGGAGAGACCTCATCTCTACAAAATATACAAAAATTAGCCAGGCATGGCAGTGCACACCTGTACTCCCAGCTACTCGAGAGATTGAGGTGGGAAGGAACACTTAAGCCCGGGAGGTCAAGGCTACAGTGAGCTATGGTCAGGCCATTGCATTCCAGTCTTGGTGACAGAGTGAGACCCTGACTCAACATAAATAAAAATCAATCAATAAGAAAACAGAAAATAGTAAATGTTGGCAAGGATGTGGAGAAACTGGAACCCTTGTGCATTGCTGGTGGTAATGTAAAATGGTATAGCCACTGTGGAAAATAGTATGGTGGTTTCTCAAAATATTAAGCATAGAATTACCAAATGAAATTTGGTAATTATCAAATTACTAGCAATTCCACTTCTGGGTATATACACAAAAGAATTGAATGTGGCACTCAAACAGATATTTGCATACTCATATTCATGGTGGCACTATTCCCAAAAGCAGAAAGATGGAAACAACCCATCTATCAAAAGATGATTAAACAATATGGTATAAACATACGAAGGAATATTTTTCAGCCTTAAAACAAATGAAATTCTGATACATGCTATGACATGGATGAATCTTGAAGACATCATGCTAAGAGAAATGAGCCAGACACAAAGACAAATATTACATAATTCCATTTATACGAGGTACCTGGAGTACACAAATTCATAGAGTCAAAAAGTAGAACAATGGTTACCAAGGGCTATGGGCATGAGGTGATATTGTTTAATGGGCAGAGCTTGTTTAGGATGATGAAAAAGTTACGGAGATGGATAGAGGTGATAGTTACACAATAATGTAAATGTACTTTATACCACTGAATTGTACACTTAAAAATGGTTTAAATGATAAATTTTAAGTTATGTACACAGTCATGTGCTGCATAAGGATGTTCCAGTCAACAATGGATTACACATATTACAGTGGTCCCATAAGATTATAATGGAGCTGTCCTATACACGTGTGCCCTTTTAAGAGATGGGGCCTCACTATGTTGCCCAGGCTGGAACGCAGTGCCTATTCATAGATGTGCTCATAGCACACTACAGCCTAGAACTCCTGATCTCAAGTGATCCTCCTACCTCAGCCTGAGTACCTGGAATTACAGGTGCACACCACCATGCCTGGCCTATTTTCTAATCTTTCATATCATATTTTAACTGTATCTTTTCTATGTTTAGATACACGAAAATTTACCATTGTGTTATAATTGTCTACAGTTATAGTATTCAGTACAGTGACATGCTGCACAAGTTTATGGCCCAGGAACCACAGACTATACCATATAGTCTAGGTGTGTAGTAGGCTATACTGTCCAGGTTAGTGTAAGTATACTCTATGATGTTTGCTTGACAAAATTACCTAATGATGCATTTCCCAGAACATATTCCTGTCATTAAGCAACAAATGACTGTATTTTACCTTAATAAAAATATTTTCAAAAAAGGTCAACAGAGTAAATTTTATGTTATCTATATTGTACCACAATTTTAAAAACAAAACAAACTTTATTTGATTGCAAAGGATGAATCTGGCAAGACAACAAGAACAATGCCCTCTCATTTCCTTGACTGTTCACCTAGATACAGCATTATCTGTGACAAGGGAAAAAACATCTAATCTAAAGCTGAATTTTTTTCTACATTTAGTCCTATAATCCTTAGGTCACTTAACTGGGATACTCACTTTTTAAAAAAAGCAATGCTATATATTCAGTTTGTTCATGATTTAAGCCATTTAACAGGGAAATAAATATTTTAACATCCTAATCCTCTGCATACAGTACGGTATACTCTAACTTACAAAACAGAAAGCCAAAAGATTTCTCCTAGCTGTTAATATATTTCTACTTAGGAAAGTGGGCATGTAAGGAACAACATGCTCAGAACAGTAACATAAAAATTAAATTTGCTTCCCTAAAGCAGTAAAGATATCTGTTATATCAAAAGTAGTTAAAATGTGGTAATGAAGGAACACTAAGATATACAGGGTTCAAAATGAAAACAATGGAAAAAGATAATCCATGATTCTTTAATGAAGGTGTTTATATTCCACCTCTGAGAAAGCACCCTGGTATGTATTCCAAGGCTTTTCCCAGCTCTTTACCACTTTCTTTCACTGCTGCTTTTTATTTCTTTTCTTTTTCTTTTTTTTCCCGAGGAGGAAAGGAAGGCAGAGACAGAGAAGGGAAAATAAGATAATGGGAATAAACTGGTAAGGAAGAAAGAAAAACTAGTTTATTTTTTCTCCTCACACTGAATCCTAAATACATTATCATCATCATCATTCTCATCATCATAAATGTGAACAACTGCAAATAACTGAAGGCAAAGGAAAACTAAATTTCCTCCAGTCACAACCTAATCTAAAGCAAAAAAGTGGGGGTGGGGGGGGGTCCATCTGCAGGCTTGCATCTGTAAATTAAGTTTGTATGCTGAATTCTTCAAACAATCTTGACCGTAATACAAAGCTGCTGTTAAATATGGTGACATGAACCTTGGTCTAAGGGTGGAACACTAAGCTCTTTCAACAGCTTTCTAGCCTAAGAAGTGACATCAGTTAAAGAACTTTAAACCCAAGTGTTTCATTCACTAAGTATAAACAAATCAAGGTTTTCATAAGACATCACATAGTACAAACTAAGAGTTTAAAGATATAACTTCATGATACTATACAGTACCACAGGAAAAGCAGAATGAGAATTTGGGAAGAAGCTAATTTATCTATCTGAACTCAAAATAATCCTGTAGCATAGTCCATTATTCCAAGAGTCCTTTTGATCTTAACGACAAATACAAAGGTCTCTGAATTGGACTGCTATTTTAACTGGGGCCCTCCCTATGCCAGTAACAATAATGCTTTTTCCCTAATGTAAAACATTTGACCGATTCTTGGCAAACACTCTCATATAACCAGAAGATAACATCAATGCTGGCACAATCCTATGCTCTTTCTTGTGCACCTTTTTCTAAAAACTTTCCTCCTGGACGGGCGCAGTGGCTCATGCTTGTAATCCCAGCAATTTGGGAGGCCAAGGTGGGTGAACGATGTGAGTCCAGGAGTTAGAGACCAGCGTGGGCAACATGCGGACACCCCGTTTCTACAAAAAATACAAAAATTGGCCCTGTGTGATGATGTATGCATGTAGTCCCAGCTACTTGGGAGGCTGAGGTGGGAGAATCACCCGAGCCCAGGAAGTCGAGGCTGCAGTGATCTGTGTTCATACCACTGGACTCCAGCGTGGGCATCAGAGTGAGACCCTGTCTCAAAACGAACACACAAACAAACAAAACCTTTATTCCTTAGCTTTCCTTAATAAGAGGAAGAAGCAGGGGAGGAGGAGGTAGCACCAAAAACTTGGATCCTCGGATATACGGGCTAAGTAGTTGTTCACCCCAAAACCTAGCCTTAATCTTCTGAAGGCAAAATGTCCTTTATAACTCCCCCTTCTGTGCTTGCCACTGATCCTAAACCGCAGGCCTTCCTGACTTGCAAGAGGACCAGGCCAGATTATGGTTATGTGGTAGGTTCTGTCAGGCAAGCTTTGACAAGGTCTCAAAATAGACCCTGGGCACAAGCCAGGGAAGCTGCCACTCATGAGTTCCGACTTCATCAAACTATAGCCCTTCAGTATGTAATTTTTTTTTTTTCTCTAGTGTCTCTCTCATTTCAAAAAGGCAAAGAATCCTGAACCTCCTCCTGGCCACAAGTAACCTATATAACATCAAACCTAAGCCTCCTTTATTCTGTTTACAAAAACTTTGCAGAATAAAGATTGAATCTGTACCTCCTTCCTGCCTTGAGAAAGTAATCCATCAAATAGCACTCTAGTTTGCAAAAGGATTTTTGGATCTCAAACTCCATAGAGGTTTATTTTATTATGTATAGATTAGGATGTGGAAGGTAAAGGAAAAAAGGAGGTAGATTATTTACTTCTTTCCTGACTAATAATATAGTAGCCGACTTATGCAGGGCAAGAAGTTAAACTATACACAATGCTTTTAATTGATACTGGTCATAAAATTCTGAAACAATCAATCTACTTAAGATGTAGCCATTTAACTATTATCAAATATAAATGCTTCTATATGACAGTACCAGTCTTCAAACCACAATATTTCTACTTTTACCAATACAAATAAAATTAATCACCTGACACTCAAATGTTTTTAAGTACCTTATAAAATAATTTGCAATATTTTTTAAATGGAGAGATGGATAAAGAATACAAAGTAATTAAGAGCTCCTTTCCCCTTCCACAAGCCCAAGAAATAAGTTAAATTCTATTATAAATAAAGCCAACATAGGATTGAAATAGTTTTAACTTTTCATAACTTCAGTCTCAATCTTACAGTCACACTTTGAAAATACATTCTGTATAGATACTAACTAATGCAAAGACTTATATATGTATTGTTCATTACAGCAGTGTTTGTAGAAGGCTAAAAACAACCTAAATATCTGTCAATAGAAAATGGTAAAATAAATTACGGAAAATGAATAAATTATGGTTCATCTACACTAGCAAGGCATGCAGTCTTTTTAAAAAAAGTAAGAAATATGTGCTAAATACAAAAAGATCTTCATATGCCAAAGATAAGAATGAAAGATACAATATATTTCTCCTAGACATATGTGATTGAATATGGTTACTTGGATTGGGGGGTTGGGGTAAGGAAAGGCTGGGAGTTTGTGGTGGAAAGCAGGCTTTCTTTTCATCATATACCACTTTTTAAAATGTTTTATCAATTTTTAAAAGTCCCATAAACATCTGCTGAACCCATGAAATAAGCATTCTCCTTCTATAATGCCATTTCTTCCCCTTCCCTAATTATCTCTACTTTTATCTACTGCTCTCCCTACCACTAGGCTAAAACAAACGCATACATATGTTCCCTATGAAGTGGAATTATCTCTTGACCTCCCCATCAAAATAAATGAATAATGAACTAATGAAGAAGTATAACACATGATCAACCCAGTTTTTAGCCTAGTTGTTTGACCCCTTTGAAGTCCAGCATAATTTATTATAAGCCAAAAAGTTCACAAGGCAAGTTTTGTTCAATTCCTTCCTTCCGAAGTTTTAAAAGTTGAGTTTTATTGGCCGGGCGTGGTGGCTCATCCCTGTAATCCCAGCACTTTGGGAGGCCAAGGCGGGCGGATCACGAGGTCAGGAGATCGAAGCCATCCTGGCTAACAGGGTGAAACCCCGTCTCTACTAAAAAATAAAAAATAAAAAATTAGCTGGGCGTGGTGGCGGGCGCCTGTAGTCAAAGCTACTGGGTAGACTGAGGCAGGAGAATGGCATGAACCCGGAAGGCGGAGCTTGCAGTAAGCCGAGATTGCGCCACTGCACTCCAGCCTGGGCGACAGAGCGAGACTCCATCTAAAAAAAAAAAAGTTGAGTTTCATTTATTTATTCTTGAGACAGGGTCTCACCCTGTCTCCCAGGCTGGAGTGCAGTGGTGTTTTCAGGGCTCACTGCAGAGCTCATGTGGTCTTCCCATCTCAGCCTCACAATCAGCTGGGACTGCAGGGACACACCACCAGCTAATTTTTTTGTAGAGACAGGGTCTCACTATGTTGCCCAGACTGGTCTTAAACTCCTGGGCTCAAGCAATCCTTCTGCCTTGGCTTCCAAAAGTTGAGTTTTAAATGATGATCACAGATTATATTCTTTATTTGCAGACTGGACAAAGTAGTACATTTTCCCTATTAAAGGACCATCTCTCAATTTAGATGTTCCACATAGAAAGCAACTACCTAAAAGGAAAAAGCTATGAAACAGCCTGTATTTTGCAGGTGCAATGGATAATGATCCTAAGATAAAGACAGAAGAATTTTATTTCCTTTTGAATGATCCTCATCAACATTCCCAGCACACTGCAAGAATTATTTTTTTCTATATATCATCAACTCTGTTGTTTCTCACACTAGGAACAGGGTAACCAATCCACAAAGAGTTCTTCAAGAAATTGCTCCCTCCCTCTTGCTAAATTCATTTCTAATAAAGATTTGTTTTTGTTTTGAGAGACAGAGATACTTTGCCAAATATATTCTCCATATTACCTTTTCCTTTCGTTAACGGAGATACTTAAATCCTGACCTAGGAAGGTTTCCCTTGCATATTTACCTATCAAGACTGTCAGTTACGGTGATTTCCACAAGGGATTTTCCAAAAGGGAATCTGTGTTCACAGGGAACTGAAACTCTTAAGTCACTATTTAAATTAGCTGGACAAAAATCAAAAGCAACATTAGGGAACACTCTGAATATAATGGATATCCAAAGTAAAAAAAAGATGCCAAAATTTAGTGAAAGAAGTAAAGGAATTTAGTAAGCTAGACCAACAGGATAGACTTGCCATTATTTTTTAACTAAAGTTCTTTATAAATGAAAATCAAGGTAAAAATCAGCTGAACTCTAACAGAAGGAAAAGAAAAACAAGGGTAAGGGTATTAAGAACTCTGTGATTTCAACCTTATTTTACTTAACATTTTTAAAGTCAAAAATGAGCAAATTACATTTCAGCAATAAAAAGCTACTTCTAGTTTAAAGTGAATCCATTCCAATCACAACTTCAATACACACTTTCTTCTAGAACAGAACTTAATAACTCATGTAGTTTCATTCTACATTTTTAAAGACAGAATCACAAAAATGGGTGATGCTTTCCATTCAAAAGACTATTTTGTATAGTGCAAATTCTTTCAATGAACATTTTCGTACCTTAGTGGTGGTAGCTCTCCTTTCCACTGACATTTACATCTAGACCCCTTCATTTATCTTCCCACATCTGGCAAAAAAAAAAGGGGGGGGGGGAGGAGTAAAATCAAAGCAATCACTTAAAAACCAACAAACTATTCTAAATTCCAGCATTCTGCAAATACTTCAACTTTCATTTCATTACCATTCTTCACGATGATAAATATCCAGCAACAGACCTAACAAAACATAATACAACACTTCCTATAAAATGAGTAAAGAATGCCATCTCATTAGGCAGATACGAACTTAGGTTTCCTCTATTTCAATTTTCAGATTCATAGCAATGATTCACAAAGTGAGTGATCTACCTTCGAAATGAATCACACTTTCCGAAATTCTTATTCTACATATTATAATACTAGGTCATTATCTCTGCATCTGTTAAACAGAGCATGATGTTGGTTAAACAGGGTTAGTGCTGCAAGATATTCAAACCACAACTGTGGAGTCCCTGCCAACTAATTCTATTTGCAACACTGCATTCTCCAATAATTGCACTTTTTCATATAGATTTATCCCCAAAATAAAATGTTATCTTGAAAAAATATTATTTTAAACACTGATTAAGAACTTATACATCCATACCCCGCTCTCCCGCTCCTTCTCTGTTTCATTACTACATCCACATTCTCTTCCCATTATGACAACATAAAAAAATTAAGAGCCACCCTTATCCTTACATATCATTTTTAGTCAATCAATCCACTCTACAATTTTTCTGTTTATAGTAGAAACGCTGAGTCACTAAATGGAAACTCAAAGAAAACCAGCTACTAACAGTTAAGGTTTAGGATACAATATTTATCTAGCCATGTCTCAGCAGCCTGTATTTGTATCTCCCACGGTGAAAAAAGTAAAGCAAACACTTGAACTTTTTTCCCTCTAAGAAAGAAAAAGAAGTGGGTTTCCTTAGGTCCTCCTGCATGCTGCTGGTTACTCACAGGCAGGGCTGACTGGAGTTCTGTAACTTAACAATCTGGGTGTCAATAACGCCTCATATTAGTCAAGTATTAACCCAGCTAGCGCCTGTTAAACCCGCGCGATCCAGCTCAGGTCAGGAGGAAGAAGTAAAATTCCCAAAAAATGCTACGCCCTACACCGTCCTGACACCGTTCCCTGGGGGTGCTCGTCCTGGGACAGAACCGTAGTGTGGCGTCTAAGGAGGAAGAGAAGGCGCCTAGGGCACCCGAAACGGAGGGACAGCTGCCCAATTTAATTTCTCCCACAGTGGGAATAACACGTACCTTTTCCCCAGCGCGGTGGAAGGGTGAGCGTTAGAAATCAGACGGGATGTCTGAGAACGCCGCAGGCAGGGGGCGACCCCAGCCCGGGAGCCCGCCGCGGGCCGGCCAGTCCCCAGGGAAGCCCGGCCCCCTAGCCGAGGTCGGAGGCGGCGCGGATCCCACGGGACTGCGGAGGCCGGGAAGAAGGTTCCCAACTCCCCGCTCCCTGCTCCCACCGGGCTGGCGGGAGGAGCGGCCCTTACCTGTGTTAGGGCGCGCTCTGCGACTGCGTCGCTGTCCGGGAAGGGCCGAAGAGCTGCTCGCCCGCCCGGCGCCCGCTGGGGCTATGGGCGAGGGGCGCAGCTGGACGACTCAGTCCTGGGTCCCCGGCCAGGCGGGCGGGGATGGACGCGGCGGCTCCCGGCACTGGCAGCCGGCTAGTCGGTCAGGCCGATGTGCCCTCTGCGCCGCGGCTGAGACAGCGGGAACCGGCCCCGGGAGGAGCCGCAGCCTGAGCGGCCGACCGAGGAGGCGAAGGATGGGCGGGGCCACAGGGTCGACGACCCACTCACCCGGAAGCAGTTGTGGCCGCGACTGCCCGGGAGTGGCGCTTGCCGCGGTCCGGGCTTGCACCCCGCTGGGCAAAGTACCCGGGGCTGTCACACGGCGAGCTGAGCCCTGGGCCGGCGGGTGAGGTTCCCCAAGCGGCGATGCCCCTGGCTCCCTGTTCCGCCATTGCGAGCCGTTAGGGCCAAGCTGGAGGGAGGGCGGCGAGGCGCGGCTGCCGGTAGGGCGGGGCCCTGGGCTGCTGGCGGGGCGGAGGCCGGAGGCGGCCTTGGGCGGGTGGCTTCTCTGGGTCCTACGGTTCCTGCCCAGGCTCTTCGAACCAGGACCAGTGCGGGTAATGTGAATTGACACTTGTTCCGGTTCAGGGCTGCCCCACCCCTGGTTGCCTCAAACCCTGCGGCCTGGTGGGCTTGGGCAAGTGGGCTGGAGTAGCGCTCTGTTAGGAAACGAGTATGCGAGGGAGGGAGGGTGGGTGTGGTCGAAATGCCCAAGCCTCGTTTCAAAAATGAAGACGCATGACCTTAAAATTATTTCTGGAGAAGAATGCTTGCGCGAGAGGTGGAGGGGGGGGCGGGGAGCGGGATGGAGGGAGGAGTATAGAGTCTTAAAAATCTGATAGACACGGACTTGTTATTTATTCCGGAAATATCTAACGAGGCCCACCAGGTTCAAGGCACTGGGGAAGGACCAGGGTCGTGCATTTGAAAAGCTTACCTTAGTGGAATAGACGGGCTGAAGCAAACAAACAAGGTAATGACAGGTGTAGTATGGCTTTACAGGAAACACACAGAGTGATGAAAAAGATTTTGTAGACGAAGCCTCTGGCTGGATAGGATGGCTAAAAAAGACCTCTAGGAGGAAGTGATAGTTGAGGAGCCTCCTGACAAAAAAGGCACGAAATACACCTAACCACGACTTTACATACAGGGACTGCAGATTCCAGAACCCCCTGAATAAGCCCACTAATTCCATGTTGAGCACCTCTCTCTAAAGCCGTCTAAGGGCTGTTTCTGTGCTGCCCACTTCCCCTGCAATTTCAGAAGGCTTGATCACCCTTACAGTTTATGGAGGCTGGCACTGTGGCACTAATGGGGGAGGTTCGAGAGACAGGGAGAATTATACCCATCAGCTTTGAGAGACAAATTATTTACCTTTTCACTGTTTCTATGTCACTATATTTCTCAGAGTCATGAGTAAACATTAAAACTATGATTTTTACGTTGGCATGTTGTGATCTGAATAAAATGATTAATGACATCTTTTGCCAAATTTGTTGAAGACAAAGGGAGAGGATCTATTCAGATGCAGTACCTGAATAATACCAAAAACCCAACACGTATTAAATATTAACGACATAATTAATAGATTGTCTGGATAATACATTAGATTCTCTTGCCCTTTTAATTCTTCTCCTTAGCCACTTGTTTTGATTCATGCAAACCAGCAGAAATATTTTGCATTGTGTTTCTGGGAAAAGGGACTGGGAGGTAGCTAACACTTAATCACCTTCTATTTACACAGCATTGTGCTAGGAACTTAAATATCTCTTCCAGTATTAGGACTAACCTTGAGATATGGGTATCATTATACCCACTTTAGTAACAAAGACATTGAGATTCAGAGAGATTGTGACATACCTAAGGTAGCAAAACTAGTAGCTGGAAGAGCCAAAATTTGAACTCAGATTTCTCTGGCCCTACTAAATGCATCACCATAAATTATTTCATGGGCAATCTTTCCCTGCACATTAATTGATTTATTTCTGCCAAATGTATGTGTTCCTAGATCTTTTTGGAATATTCTGACATGGGAATGCCCCCAGGTCTGTGAGGACTGGCTTCTCTGGGGTTGTATCAATAGATGAAGGAAAATTTTCCAGTTGTTTATACAGTTTGGGGGGTTGAGGTGGTACAATTTGTACATTTTTGTTCCTTTCATAGCAAATTCTTCAGTTTTCTTT
Organism: Pan troglodytes; assembly: GCF_028858775.2. Lineage (NCBI taxonomy): Eukaryota > Metazoa > Chordata > Mammalia > Primates > Hominidae > Pan > Pan troglodytes. The sequence continues at coordinate 41,189,947 of NC_086015.1, forward strand.
GATGAGGCCAAGCAATAAATTTTTTCCTTTCATAAGAGCAAATACTTATTTTTGTGGTTTTCACAAAAGTTGCCTTTCACAAACACGGTAATATTGTGTTTCACACTGCACATCTCTAAGATGTGAAAGATCATTAGTTCAAACATTAAAAGTAGGATACCACTTTTGAAAGCCTAATATTTGTATTGGTAAAGTATGTCTGGTCCAGGCGCAATGGCTCACACCTGTAATCCCACTACTTTGGGATGCCAAGACAGGTGAATTGCATAAGCTTAGGAGTTCATGACCAGCCTGGGGAACATGGTGAAACCTTGTCTCTACAAAAAATTAGCTGGGTATGGTGGCATGTGCCTGTTAGTCTCAGCTACTTGGGAGACCCAGGTGGGAGGATTGCTTGGGCCCAGGAGGTCAAGGCTGCAGTAAGATGTGATCGTGCCACTGTCCTCCAGCCTGCATGACAGAGCAGGACCCTGTCTCCAAAAAAAAAGTGTGTCTGTGTGTGTGTTAGAAACATTTTTCTAATTTTATTTAACTCCTTACAAGCCTATGGAAACCTGGCAATGTAATTGTCTTTTACTGTGTATATTTGTTTTAAGTTCTCCTTCTAAGAATTCCTATCTAGATTTATTTTTTCATGTTGTTATTTTTTTCTTTTTTACTTTTTATTTGGATATAATTATTAAAAAGTTGCAAAAATAGTATAGCGGTCCTGTGTAGTATTTGCCCAGTTTACCCTACTGATATCTTACATATCTATAATACCTTATTAAAACCAGGAAATTGACATACTACAGTCTTTAGGTTTTTAATTTATTTTTATGTTTCATATCAAAAAGTTTCCATTTTGCAGTAATTCATTTTTATTATATTTGACTTGGCCCTTCCTCTCCTAAATTAGCAAATGTTAATAAGCTTGTCCTAGTGCTCATCTTGAATTACAAGTTTATTTTTAAAATTATCTGGGTCAACACAATTGAAAGTGATTTATTTGTAAGGTGGTTGCTTTCTCTGGTCATACTGTTCCATGTCATCCTGCCCTAATAAACCTGCAACATTATACAACTTGTGTGTGTATATTTTAACACATCTGACCACTGCAGTTTTTTCACAGATTGTTATCAAAGGAAAACAGAGGAATACAAGACTCCTCATTTGACTGGATTTTTTAAAAAAGTTTCTAAACATCTAACTGTCAAAACAAGAATACTGGGTGGGCACGGTGGCTAACGCCTTGTAATCCAGCACTTTGAGGGGCCAAGGTGGGCAGATACCTTGAGCAAGAGTTCTAGACCAGCCTGGGCAACATGGTGAAATCCTGTCTCTACAAAAAAAAAAATAGCTGGTTGTGGTGGTCCACACCTGTAGTCCCAGCTACTCCAGAGGCTGAGGTGGGTGGAGCACTTGAGTCCTGGAGGTCAAAGCTGCAGTGAGCCATGACTACACCACTGCAAGCCAGCCTGGGTGACAGAGCAAGATCCTACCTCAAAAAAAAAAAAAAAAAAAAAAAATGCTGTGGTTTGTTGGTTAGTGTGCAAAATCTCACTTATGGCTAATTCTGGTTCTACATGGATTCTCCTACCCAGGGCACTCACCCTTTACTCCACCAGAGAATAAACAGGGAAAAAATGAAGGCTAAATTACTTTGTTCAATCTTAGTCTTGAGGAAAGGTTGATGAAAGGGGAAAATTTGGGACTTTGTGTAGGTATCAATTATGTTATGAGCACCTAATCACTGATTATCAAGTGATGGTTTTTCTGCATTATATACTTACTATAAATGAGTAAAAAACATCCTTCATATTATAGCTTATTTAACAAACTATTATTTATCTGCTGTGTATCAGCAGATAAATCAAGCACCCAATTAGGTACTTGACACAGGGACAAAACAATCGCTGCTCTTAAGGAGCTAGAATTCCAGAGTTTCTGTTGATATATATTTTTTTAATGTTAAGCTCTCACTATGTGCTAGATAATTTGCAAATGCTAGACATCCGACGGGAAGCAAAAACAAAAATGTTTCTTTTTCTTATGAAACTGGTAAGGGAGACAATCTCACAAAAGTACCTTTAAAATCTAACAGGTATTACAAAGGGTAGGTATGTGCTGCCGTGAGGGCATAAAAGCATTGGGACTTGACCTAACCTGAGGTATCAGAAATGCCTTCTCCTGGGAATAGATGTTTCAAGCCGAGATTTAAAAGTGCCTCAGAGTATAAACTACATGCAGAGGTGGGGGAAAGCAAGAAAGCACAAATAGAGCTCATGATAGAAGCAACAGAGTCCCAGGGACTGAAATGAGAGAATGTGAGATGAGTCTGGAGAGTTAAGGGTCCACCATTCAGGGTCTTAGAGGCTGTGGTAAAGATTCTAATCTTTGTTCCGAAATCTGCAAACCAATCGAGTTTTTAGTGAGAGCAACATGATCAGATTTGTATTTTCAAAAGACCACTCTGACTTCAATGTTAAGAATTCATTCATGCATAGTGTCATGCACCTGTGGTCCCAGCTACTCGGGAGGCTGAGGCACAAGAATCGCTTGAACCAGGGAGGCGTAGGCTGCAGTGAGTCGAGATCATGGCACTGCACTCCAGCCTGGGCCACAGAGTAAGACTTTGCTTCAAAAAAGAAAAATTTTTTAGAAAGAATTCATTTTTGGCCAGGTGTGGTAGCTCACAACTGTAAGCCCAGCACTTTGGGAGGCCAAGGTGAGAGGATTGCTTGCGCCCAGGAGTTTGAGACCAGCCTAAGCAATATAGTGGGACCCCATCTCTACAAAATATAAAAAAATGAAAACATTAGCCAAGTGTGGTGGTGCGCACCTGTAGTCTCAGCTACTCATTCTTTAAATAAATGCATCCTGAAGGCCTGCTATAGACCAAATCCTACTCTGCACACAGAGCACACGGCAGTGGACAACAGACAAATTCCCTATCTGTGAGGATCTTACATACAATATACAAATCATAAATAAGATAATAGTGCTGTAAGAATATTGGAACAGGGTGAGAATGAAAGGGTAGGGTGGAGTTGCTATTTTATAAGCTTGAATCCTATGAAATTACTGATTTTTAAAAATAATTTTTGACCTGAGAATGACATTACACCTTAGGTTTGAATGGTTCAATCCAGTTGTGTGACATTAGGGTCATATGGTTCAACTTAATACTTGGAAGAGTCAGAACTAATGAGGTGATCGAAAGAAAGAGAAGCAAGCCATGTAAATACCTGGGAGAAGAGCATTTGAAGCAAAGGAACAGCAAGTGCAAAGGCCCTAAAACAAAAATGTGCCTGCCATGTTTAAGGAGCAGTAACAAGGCTGAAGAGTAAAGGACAAGTGGGAAGAATGGTAACAGAGGCCAGATCATACTGGTGACCATGGTAACAAATTGGCTTTTCTCTTTTTTTTTTTTTCCCTTAAGACAGGGTCTCACTTTGTCACTCAGGCTGGAGTGCAATGGCGTGCTCATAGCTCACTGCAGTCCTGAACTTCTGGGCTCAAGTGATCTTCCTGCCTTAGCTTCCTTAGTAACTGGGACTACAGGCATCCAGCACCACGCCCAGCTACGTTTTTTTTTTTAAGAGATGGTATTTCATTATGTTGCCCAGGCTGGTCTTAAACTCCCGCCCGCAAGTGATCCTCCCACCTCAGCCTCCTAAAGTCTTCCAAAATGCTGGGATTACAGACGTGAGCTATCATGCCCAGCCTGGTTTTTCCTCTTTGAGTAAGCTAAGCCGTGGGAGGGTTTTGAGCAGAGGAACTACACATCTGCCATTATTTAAAGGACTATTCTGTTAATGGTAGAATACAAGTGGTGGATGCAGAAGTGATTGCTGTAAAATTCTTTCAACTTTGCTGTGTGTTTGAAATTTTTCCTAATAAAATAATAGTTTAAACTGGTTATTGTGAATAGACTTTAGAGGAGCAAAGGTGAGAGCAGGAAGACCAGTTAGGCTATAACAATAATTCAGGTAGCAGTGGAAGTGGTAGGAAGTGGTTGGGAGCAGATGTGGTGTTTGAATTACAAGTCAGTAATTCAGAGGAAATACCAGGTAGGAAATACAAATGTATGAATCCACCTAAAGATTAGGAAAACAAGGACAAATGTCTTGAGAATTAAAAGAAAATGCTCAGAAGTGTACCCTAAAGCCTCTTACTCATGCTTTTGTTCTAGGCTGGTTTTGGTTGTAGATAGTTATCAGTTATTATATACTGCCATTCAGATTATTTATATGTATTACTGTCCACAACTCACTTGTGTTCTAAAGGGTTTTTTTTAATAATGTTCTTGTCTTCCCAAGCAGATTATATGCTTTTTGAGAAAAGATCTATTTTTTTGTATACACCCCGCAATGCCATATTCCTAGAAGGCATTTTCAATGTTCACAGAATAAAAATATTTGAATACAGAGCTTTTCATGTCTTTTGTTTTTATAAAACATCAATTTTCTTATAAATGTTTAATTTAGACCCTTCTGAAAAGGTAGAGTTAGAATTTTCAATCTGTTGCAACTTATGCCCATTTCAGGTCAGACAAATAAAGAGAGAGCCTTCTGGGGGGTAAAAAAAAAAAAAAAAAAAAAGGCCCAGGTGTGTGCCTGTAGTAGTAATGTCAGCTACCTCAGGAAGCTTGAGCCCAGGAGTCCAAGGCTATATGGCACCACAATTGTGCCTGTGAATAGCCACTGCACTCCAGCCTGGGCAACATAGCAAGATCCCGTTTCTTTTAAAAACAAAACAAAACAAAAAAAACCCCAATCAGCTTTTCTCCATATTGGCTTATACTCAGACTTCATCATGTGGCAACAAGACAGTTCTCAAAAACTTTAGTTCTATATTCACTCCAGTCCAAGTCCAGCAAGAGATCCCTTCCAGTAGCTCCTAGATTCACTGAACCAATTACCTTGCTACAGTAATTTGTTAAAGGATAGAGAGTTACCTTCCCATCCTTTAACAAATTACTGTAGCAAGGAAAACTCTTGTGCTATGATTAGCCAAATTTGAGTCATATGCTTTACCTCTGGTCCACCCAAAGATCATGGACTATAGGAGAGGAGTGGTTCCCGGAAGAACAAAATGGAATACTGTCACCAAAATATAGAAATGGATACTGATGGTGAAAACACAATGCTTACTACACCAACTAACTCAAAGGCCTATGCATTGTTTCTTCCTTAAGCTTTTGAAAGAAGTTAGTCACTGCCATGGCACTCACTTTGAATCTCTTCCAATTCCACACACAATACTGCATTTTTTCCCCTGAATCATCAGGCAGTCATATATTCAGTTGCCATTGAAAAGTAAATGCATGATTATGAAAGTTAACCAGCTGGAAGGGTCAGTATTTCAGTACATCACTTTTCAGGACACTCCCAACTGGTATTGCAGGTAGTTTCTTGTCCTTAAAATTCTTTCCTGTTGTCAAGCTACCTGAAACGTATTTGTCCTCAATACCCTAGGGGCAGGGTGGCTGATAACTAAGGTGCCTGGGAAACACTTCAGAAGCAAGTGACAATGAATTGGCTTAAGAAGCCAATTCATCTTTTAGATGGATATTTACACTGTAGAATCTTGAAAGGAAAATTTATCTACAGATATGTCTGTTTTCAGTTTCTTTTCCTTTTTGCACTAACAAGTTATTTTCCCCACATGACGTTTAATCTACCTTACAAAACATTTTTAACATTTTAGTTCAAAATTTGCTTCAGAAAATGGATGACTTTGGTGTGAAACGATTGTTGACTCTATTATTCTAGAATTTGGAATGGCGCCTCTAGTTTGCTGCTTCCTTGGACACCAAACATAACATTCTCTGTTCTAGGACGTGCTTCAAGTCGGTCATGAGACTGGCAGAAAATCAAACCAAACTAAATGAATGGTTGTTGAAGTTAATCTCCCATCCTGGAGCTGTGCATGCCATGGAGTAGCCAGCTTTTAACAGGCACAATCCTAATCAAAATCACTGCTCTGTGGTCCTGCTCATCAGAATATTATGGAAACTAGATTTAGGCCTGGTTTCTTTAAAAATAGATGTGATAATGAAATAATCATGTATTATAGCCAATACAATTTCTATTGTAGGAGAAAGTGGATAATGTTTTAATGTAAAACAGGTTACTAAACAATATGTTCTAGATGAACATTTAACATTTTTGTTTTAATTAGCCAGGCATGTGTGATGACCTACGCCTGTAGCCCTAGCTACTCAGGAGGCTGAGACGGCAGGATTTGCTTGAGCCCAGGATTTCAAGGTTACAGTGAGCTTTGATCACATCACTGCACTCCAGCCTGGGTGACAGAGCAAGACCGCGTCTCACAAATAATAATACAAATACAGAAAAATACCAGAAAACACACCCAAATGTTAACTTTAAGGAATGGAACTATCAGCTATTTTATTTTATTTTTATTTTCTAAAATACTCAAACGTGAAATATACCACATCTGCGGCCGGGCACGGTGGCTCACGCCTGTAATCCCAGCACTTTCGGAGACTGAGCCGGGCAGATCACCCAAGTTAAGGAGTTTGAGACTAGCCTGGCCAACATGGTGAAACGCCGTTTCTACTAAAAATACAAAATTAGCCAGGCGTAGTGGTGCACACCGGTAATCCCAGCTACTTGGGAGGCTGAGACAAGAGAATCATTTGAACCAAGGAGGCAGAGGTTGCAGTGAGCCGAGATCGAGCCATTGTACTCCAGCCTGGGCGACAAGAACGAAACTCTGTCTCCAAAAAAAAAAAAAATTGTCTGTTACTGCTATGGTCTGAATGTTGTGTCCTGCCAAAACTCGTATGTTGAACTCCTAACCCCCAAGGTGATGGTATTAGAAGGTGGGGCCTTCCTGAGGTGATTAGGCCATGACAGCAGAGCACTCATGAACAGGATTAGTGCCCTTATAAAACAGGCCTAAGAGACACCCCTCCCTGGTCCATAATGTGATATTAGAATGAGAAAACAGCTGTCTATGAGGAAGCAGATCCTCACCAGACACTGAATCTGCTGGCACCTTGATCTTGGCCTTCTCAGCCTTCAGAATTTTGAGAAATAAGTTTCAGTTGTTTATAAGCCACAAAAGCTATATTTTGTTATAGCAGTCCAAATGGACTAAGACAAATACCAATATGACAGAATCAAAATAAAAAACTAAAAATTAAATCTAGGCTGGGCTGTAATCCTGTAATCCCAATGATTTGGGAGGCCAAAGTGGGAGGATCACTTGAACCCAGGAATTCGAGATCAGCCTGGGCAACATAAGGAGACCTCGTTTTTACAAAAAAATGTTTAAAAATTATGCGCGTATGGTGGCACGTGCCTGTAGTTCTAGCTACCTGGGAGGCTGAGGCAGGAGGATCACTAGAGCTAAGGAATCTGAGATTACAGTAAGCTATGATCGTGTCACTCCAGCCTGAGTGACTAAGCAAGACCCTGTCTCAAAAAAAAAAGTCTAATTATGCTTCTTACTGCTCAAAACCATGGTAGATTTCTCTCTTGTCTTGCATACATTTTATGTTATTTTTTTTTATTTTTTTTGAGACGGAGTCTTGCTCTGTCACCCAGGCTGGAGTGCAGTGGCGCGATCTCGGCTCGCTGCAACCTCTGCCTCCCAGGTTCACGCCATTCTCCTGCCTCAGCCTCCCGAGTAGCTGGGACTACAGGTGCCTGTCACCACACCTGGCTAATTTTATTTTGTATTTTTAGTAGAGACGGGGTTTCACCATGTTACGCAGGATGGTCTCTATCTCCTGACCTCATGATCCTCCCCCCTCGACCTTCCAAAGTGCTGGGATTACAGGCGTGAGCCACGGCGCCCAGCCTTTGCATACATCATTTATTCTTCCATTAAAAAAAAAAAAAAAGCATGTACAGGGCTGGGTGTGGTGGCTCACCCCTGTAATCCCAGCACTTTGGGAAGCCGAGGCGGGCAGATCACCTGAGGCCAGGAGTTTGAGACCAGCCTGATCAACAGGCTGTAGTAGAAACCCCGTCTCTACTACAAATACAAAATTAGCCAGGTGTGGTGCATGCCCATAATTCCAGCTACTCGGGAGGCTGAGGCAGGAGAATCGCTTGAATCCAGGAGGCAGAGGTTGCATTGAGCCGAGATTGCGCCATTGCACTCCAGCCTGGGCAACAAGAGCAAAACTCTCTTAAAAAAGAAAAAAAAAAAAAAAACCAGCATGTACAGATTGTACAGATGCTAGGAGTAAAATAAGTATACAGATACAGATGTGACTACTGTTCCCCCAGAACTAACTGTCTAGAGGAGATATAACAAGTAAGCTAACAGAAACAATCCAGTATGTCACAGTCAATAACAGGGTTTCATGCATCCTCCATCAAAATACCTAAACCTTCTTTTACACATCAAATGCTGGCTTTGATAGCTAAGCTACCAAGCAAGTGAAACTCACACGCAGTGGTAGTGACTGTCAGTCATTGCTTCAGTTTAAGCAGCATCCCTGTGGTTGTCCACATGGTATGGTAGCGTTCAGTTATTTGAGTAGTGTTCAATTATTGGAATATTTATTTGCTCTTATTTTATGAAAATGCAGATGCAAATACTAGTTATAGGAAAAGTAGGTCTTATAAATGTAATCTGAATGACATAAAAATGGAAATCACTAGTAGGGGTGCCAGAGCAGTCAATCTTTAGCCTCAATCAGACACCAAAAATTCATTAAATAAAAGCCAGTAAACTGAGTAAAGGAAAAGGAGAAAATCAGAGAACAGGTAGAAAATCCTGGAAATATTGTTAAGTATGTTTAGAGATTTTGGTCTTACATTTTGGTTCTTCAGGAAAATATTTCTCTTTAAAGCAAAGGAAGTTTATTTTTCAATTTTTTTTTTTTTTTTTTTTTTTTTTTTGAGGCAGAGCCTTGCTCTGTCACCCGGGATGGAGTGCAAAGGCGCGATCTTACTGCAACTACAGCCTCCTGGGTTCAATAGATTCTCCTTTCTCCTGCCTCAGCCTCCCAAGTAGCTGGGATTGCAGGTGTGCACCATCACACCCAGCTAATTTTTTTTTTTTTTTTTTTTTAAGACGGAGTCTTGCTCTGTTGACCAGGCTGGAACACAGTGGCGCGATCTCGGCTCACTGCAAGCTCCACCTCCTGGGTTCCCGCCATTCTCCTGCCTCAGCCTCCTGAGTAGCTGGGACTAGGGGCGCCCACCACCACGCCCGGCTACTTTTTTTTTATTTTCAGTAGAGGCGGGGTTTTACCGTGTTAGCCAGGATGGTGTCTATCTCCTGACCTCGTGATCCACCCACCTCGGCCTCCCAAAGTGTTGGGATTACAGGCGTGAGCCACTGTGCCCAGCCAATACCCAGCTAATTTTTGTATTTTTAGTAGAGATGGGGTTTCATTATGTTGGCCAGGCTGGTCTTGAACTCCTGACCTCAGGTGATTCACGTGCCTCGGCCTCCCAAAATGCTGGGATTACAGATGTGAGCCACCGTGCCTGGCCTATTGATAGATTTTTATTTTATTATTAATTTTTTAATAGAGACTGGGTCTTGCCATGTTACCCAGGCTGGTCTTGTACTCCTGAGCTCAAGCAATCTTTCCACGTTGGCCTCCCAAAGCACAGAATGTATTTTAAATCACTTATCACATCAATGATGTTAAAATTGACAAGTTCATAATGATACTAGGAAAATAAATTCAGGCCAGGTGCGGTAGCTCACCTGTAATCTGAGCACTTTGGGAGGCCAAAGTGGGAGGATTGCTTGAGCCCAAGAGTTCAAGACCAACCTGGGCAACATAATGAGACTCTGTCTCTACAAAAATTTTTTAAAAAGGAAAGAAATTCACTACTTGCCTATAGAAGTTGCCATGGCAAGTTGCTAATTATATGGTAATGGTAATTGGTAAATAAAGGGAAATAGGCCAGGCGCGGTGGCTCACGCCTGTAATCCCAGCACTTTGGGAGGCCAAGGCGGGCGGATCGCCTGAGGTCAAGAGTTCAAGACCAGCCTGGCCAACATGGTGAAACCCCGTCTCTACTAAAAATACAAAAATTAACTGGGCATGGTGGCAGGTGCCTGTAATCCCAGCTACTCGGGAGGCTGAGGCAGGAGAATCGCTTGAACCCAGGAGGCAGAGGTTGCAGTGAGCCGCGATCACGCCATTTGCACTCCAGCCTGGGGGACAAGAGTGAGACTTCATCTGAAAAAAATAAAATAAAATAAAAAAGGGAAATAACCAAACATTTGTTCTGCCTTTATTGTACAAATTGTATTTCAGGGTAGCCAATGAGTTTTAAAGGAAAAGTCCTTTTGTATAAAATATTTTCAACTAATAAATGTAAAAGAAATGATAGGCCGAGCACGGTGGCTCACGCCTGTAATCCCAGCACTTTGGGAGGCTGAGGTGGGCAGATCACGAGGTCAAGAGATTGAGACCATCCTGGCCAACATGGTGAAACCCCGTCTCTACTAAAAGTACAAAAATTAGCTGGGCATGGTGGTGCACACCTGTAGTCCCAGCTACTTGGGAGGCTGAGGCAAGAGACTTGCTTGAACCCGGGAGGCGGAGATTGCAGTGAGCCGAGATCGTGCCACTGCACTCCAGCCTGGGTGACAGAGCAAGACTCTGTCTCAAAAAAAAAAAAAAAAAAAGAAACATAACAATTGAATATAGTATGTGGATCTTTATTTCATAATCCAATTATTTAAAAATAAATTTCTGAGACAATGGGCAAATTTGACTATTGGCTGGATATTAAATTATATTAAGGAATTAATTACAGATTAATATTTCTGTCAATGTCTTAATGATACTGTGGTTGTGTTTTTGAAAACAGTTGGCCTGGTGTGGTGGCTCATGCCTATATCCCAGCAATTTGGGAGGCTAAAGCAGGCTGATTGCTTGAGCCTAGGAGGAATTCAAGACTAGCCTAGGTGTCATAGCGAAACCCCATCTCTACAAAAAAATACAAAAATTAGCTGGTCGTGGTGGTGCATGTCTGTAGTCTTAGCTACACGGAAGCCTGAGATGGGAGGATCTCTTGAGGCTGGGAGGTGGAGGTTGCAGTAGCCCAGATGGAGTCACAGAGCAATAGAGTGAGTCCCTGTCTCAAACAAGAAAATGGAAAAAAAAAAAAAAAGTCTTTTTCTGTTAGAGACATATACTGAATTATTTAAGGATGAAATTATACGGTCTCCAGTATTTCCTTCAAAATACTTCAGAGGAGAGGAAGTGGCAGCACAGAAGATTAGGAGAGAGTCAATAAATTTTTTTTATTATTTTTTTTTTGAGACTGAGTCTCGCTCTGTCGCCCAGGCTGGAGTGCAGTGGTGCGATCTTGGCTCACTGCAAGTTCCGCCTCCCGGGCTCACGCCATTCTCCTGCCTCAGCCTCCCAAGTAGCTGGGACTACAGACGCACGCCACTACGTGCAGCTAATTTTTTTGTATTTTTAGTAGAGACAGGGTTTCACTGTGTTAGCCAGGATGGTCTTGGTCTCCTGACCTCGTGATCCGCCCGCCTCGGCCTCCCAGAGTGCTGGGATTACAGGCGTGAGCCACCGCGCCCGGCCAGTCAATAAATATTAAGGCTTAGTGATGGGTACGCGGGAGCAGGGGAGGAGCATAATACCATTTTTTTTTTTTTTTTTTTTTTGAGACAGAGTCTCACTCTGTCGCCCAGGCTGGAGTGCAGTGGCGCAATCTCGGCTCACTGCAACCTCTGCCTCCCAGGTTCAAGCTATTCTCCTGCCTCAGCCTCCCCAGTAGCTGAGATTACAGGTGCGCACCACCACACCCGGCTAATTTTTTTGTATTTTTTAGTAGAGACAGGGGTTTCACCACGCTGGCCAGGCTGGTCTCAAACTCCTGAGTGATCTGCCCACTTCAGCCTCCCAAAGTGCTGGGATTACATGGGATTACAGGCATAAGTCACTGTGTCTGGCCTTTTTTTTTTTTTTTTTTTTTTTGTATGTTTGGACATTTTCGTAACAAGAAGTTAAATTTTAAATAAGTAAATAAATAAAGGCTTTAATGCAATTTATGTCTGCACTTGGCTTATGCCCTGGGGAAGAGACTGAATGAATGAATCCAAAGAACTGTAATATCGGGATCCCTGTACCACTTGGTTTTGAGTGCTCTTGTCTAAATGTGTAATCCTGAGGAAAAAGGCATCTCCCTTCCTTTTTTAGTGGAAGGCTTGAAGGAAGGTGTACCAGTATCAGCCCCAGCGAGGACACAAATCTCAATCCAAGTCATTTCTTTCAGATGGCCTATGTGTCAGCAAGAGATCACAGTATTGGTAGCTGGAACTTGGGTTTGAGATGGGCTGCAATTATTTCTGACTGGGTCTTTAGTAGACATAAGGACACTGTGCTCAAATCCTGTGGTCAGCAGTGGAAGTTGACAAAAGGCATGGCTTTTCAAGGGTATAACTTTGACAAAGATATTGCTTTAAAACATTTCAGAACCAGCAGTGACACCGGGCTCTCAGCTTCTGCAGCAGCTAGGGTGATACCTTCCAGAGCAATCAGCTGTGGTTGTGACCACTGTGACTCCTAAGCTTATCAGGGGAAGGAGGTTGAGCTAAGAGGGGAGAAGGAAAGGTCTAGATTTTCCACTAATCTAGGCACATGTAGCTTGAGTTGACAAATGAAAGGCATCCTTATGGTGAGATGTCTTATGTTCCTCAGCTGGTGAAGCAGGATTTACTCATTACCTGTTCTTGAATTGTGTGATTTTAGTATTATATTTTATGGAAACAACTTTTGACTATGATTCAGAGATGTGACTAGAGTATCTCTCCCACTCCCTTGTCACTTGTGTCATCTTGGGCAGGTTGATCTTCTTTAAATTAAGATAATAAGACCTTGCCTGTCTACCTCCAGGGTTGTTGTGAGGATCATAAGAGATAATATATAAAACTATAATTTTTGTAAACTAGCTGTATAAATCTAGGCATCATTGTTATTGTAAGTGACTAAGTGATTTACATCTTAAAGCCCCTTATTTTCCTTGGTTCTATGTTAACAATAAATGTTTAATTAGTATGCTATAAAATTAGATAGTCCCAAAACAACTACAAAGAAATTTAGTGTATAGTATGATCTTTCTACATTCTGCAGTGTTACATAGGAATTCCTGGGAATAAGAAAAATTTTATCCAGTTACTATTTTATTGTTATATCCTTGACTGTATTCTCATCAATTTAGGAGACAAATAAGTTACTATTTATTCCATAAATAGTGCCAATTATTTTATAATCTCAATTTAAGAAGTGAATATTTCTTATGTTCAATAATGTATAATCAGGCCAGGCATAGTGGCTCATGCCTATAATCCTAGCACCTTGGGAGGCTGAGGCGGGTGGATCATTTGAGGTCGGGAGTTTGAGACCGGCCTGACCAACATGGTGAAACCCCGTCTCTACTAAAAATACAAAAATTAGCTGGCATGGTGGCACTTGCCTGTAGTCCCAGCTACTCAGGAGGCTGAGCCGAGATCGTGCCACTACACTCAAGTCTGGGCAACAGAGCAAGATTCCATCTCAAAAATAAATAAATAAATAAAATAAAATACAAAAGTAAACATACAAAAATTAGCTGGGAGTGGTGGTGTGCGCCTGTAATCCCAGCCACTTGGGAGGCTGAGGCAGAAGAATCACTTAAACCCAGGAGGTGGAGGCAAGATCCAACGCTGCACTCCAGCCTGGGCAACAGAGCGAGACTCCGTCTCAAATAATAACAATAATAATAATGTATAATCAATCAGAAGATTAGAGCAGAAGTTGGTAAAGTGTGCCCCATAGAATGAATCTGGCCACTGTGGCCTGAAAACTAAGAATCATTTTGACATTTTTTAAATGGTCTTTTTAAAAAAATCAAAGAAGACTATATTATGACATGACACCTGAATATTATGTAAAATTCAAATTGCAGTATCAGCCAGGTGCAGTGGCTCACACCTGTAATCCCAGCACTTTAGGAGGCCGAGGCAGGTGGATCACCTGAGTTCAGGAGTTCGAGACTAGCCTGACCAACCCTGTCTCTACTAAAAATACAAAAATTAGCCAGGCGTAGTCGCATGTGCCTGTAATCCCAGCTACTCAGGAGGCTGAGGCAGGAGAATCGCTTGAACCTGGGAGGCAGAGGTTGCAGTGAGCCAAGATCCCGCCATTGCACTCCAGCCTGGGCAACAAGAGTGAAACTCTATCTCAGAAAAAAAAAAAAAAAGGGCCGGGTCGCGTGGCTCACGCCTGTAATCCCAGCACTTTGGGAGGCCGAGGCTGGTGGATCACCTGAGGTCGGGAGTTCGAGACCAGCCTGACCAACATGGAGAAACCCCATATCTACTAAAAGTACAAAATTAGCCAGATGTGGTGGCACATGCCTGTAATCCCAGCTACTCTGGAGGCTGAGGCAGGAGAATCGCTTCAACCCACAAGGTGGAAGTTGCAATAAGCCGAGATCGCACCATTGCACCACAGCCTGGACAACAAGAGCAAAACTCCATCTCAAAAACAAAAACAAAAATTGCAGTGTCTATTTATTAAGACATGGCCACACCCATTCATTTATGTACCATCTGTGGCTACAACAGCAGTTGAGTAGTTATAAAAGAAACCATGTGGTCCACAAAGACGAAAATATTTACTACCTGGCTCTTTATAGAAAAGTTTGCCTCCCCTTAGACTAGACGATTCAAAGAGATAGAAACAAAAATGTTTTTCTAAGTTGCCAGCTCCCTGTTAGTGTAAATAAACCTGGGATACAGGTACTCAAATGATGCATATTTCAAAAACTCAGTTATGGTTTTCTAAATGAAATTACATTTAATTTTTTTTTTTTTTTTTTTTTGAGACAGAGTCTCACTCTGTCTCCCAGGCCAACCTGGAGTGCAGTGGCATAATCTCAGCTCACGGCAACCTCCGCCTCCTGGGTTCAAGGGATTTTCCTGCCTCAGCCTCCCAAGTAGCTGGGGTTACAGGCATGCACCACTACACCTGGCTAATTTTTGTATTTTTAGTAAAGATGGGGTTTCACCATGTTGGCCAGGCTGGTCTCAAACACCCCACCTCAGGTGATCCACCCGCCTCAGCCTCCCAAAGCACTGGGATTACAGACATGAGCTACCGTGCCCGGCCAATTTTTTTTTTTTTTTTTTTTTGGGACAGGACCTCACTCTGTTAACCAGAGTGCAGTGCTGCGATCTTGGCTCACTGCAACCACTCCTTCCTGGGCTCAAGGGATACTCCAGTCTCAGCCTCCTGAGTAGCTGCAGATATGGTTTTAACATGCAATGACCAACTAAGCCAATTTTAAGAAATTAAAAGCCAATTTTGTTTTTGAGACAGTCTCACTTTATTGCCCAGGCTGGAGTGCAGTGGCACAATCTCATTTCACTGCAACCTCCATCTCCTGGTTCAAGCGATCCTCCTGCCTCAGCCCCCCAGGTTTCTAGGACTACAGGTGCGCACCACCATGCCCAGCTAATTTTTATATTTTTTTAGAGACAGGGTTTCACCATGTTGGCCAGGCTGATCTCGAACTCCTGACCTCAGGTGATCCACCCACCTCGGCCTCCCAAAGTGCTGGGATTACAGGCATGAGCCATTGCACCCGGCCACGAAAATCTTATTTACAAAATGTAATAAATAAAATATGAATAAGTATAATGCAATTAAATAATTTAAAAATTTCCCATTTTGCTCATTGATGGTGGCAGAAAAAAAGAGAATTGGGATTACATTAGTTCTCTGACTAACACACAATAGAAACTGACTCTGACTAAGGGAAGAAGGGGTTTATTGGAAAAAGGATTCTTGAGTAGTTCCAGAACTGAGGGAAGAGATAGAGATCATGACCTTTGGAAGGACAGGAAACTGGGAAGCTCCAGGTCCTTACCAGCAGGTGACCCTGGGCCTGCTCTCAGGGCACATCTATGAGACTTCAAGAGGCTTTCATTGGAGTTTCAAGTTTTATGGAGAAATAAATTGATGGGCCCAGTTTATGGCCACATAGCCAAAGGGAGGGAATAATGTGATTGGTAACCTCCCTGGAGTCCCATGGTTGAAATGGAGAAGGAAGAAAGGAGAGGTAAGTAGGATTAAGGGATGCCAGGCCGATGAGAACCAACAGATGTGTGCACAGCTTGTCAGGAAACATGGGCTATAATCTCAACTTCACCAAACGGGTGAATATACTGGGCTTCAGTATTACGTTCAATATGTAATAATTATATATTAGTATAAAAGGAGGGGCAAAAGACCCATCTGCCATAAAATTATTCATTGGCCACAGTGCAGAGGATTTGGTTTTTTTGAGTTAAAGAATTTTTTTTTTTTTTCTTAAGAGACAGGGTCTCGCTCTGTCACGCAGGCTGGAGTGCAGTAGCACTATCATAGCTTACTGTAACCTCGAATTCCTGGCCTCAAGCCATTGTCCCAAATCAGCCTCCCAAAGTGTTGGGATTATAGGCATGAGCCACCATACCAGGCCAAGAGCTTTGTATATTCATATACAGAATTCATAAACAGTTCACCTGATATACAGAATTCATAAACAGTTCACCTGAACCAACAAGAAAAGACATCAAATAGTGCTTGACTTCATTACTTACTAGGCAGATGCCAAATACTTTTCTTTCTTTTTTTTTTTTTTTTTTTTTTGAGACAGGGTCTCACTCTGTCACCCAAGTTGGAGTGCAGTGGCAAGATCATGGCTCATTGCAGCCTCCACCTCCCATGCTCAAGTGATTCTCCCACCTCAGCCTCCCAAGTAGCTAGAACTACAGGCATGTGCCACTGTAGCCAGCTAATTTCCTTTTATTTTTAGTAGAGATAGGTTTTCGCCATGTTGCCCAGGCTGGTCTCAAACTCCTAGTGATCCATCTGCCTCAGCCTCCCAGAGTGCTGAGATTACAGGTGTGAACCACCATGCCCGGCCTAGAGATACAAATTAAAACCACCATGAGATAATACTGCGTATCTACTAGAATAGGTAAAATGAAAAAGACAGACAATACCAAGTTTTGGTAAGGATGTGGGGCAAGTGGAACTTTCATACATTGTTTGTTTGTTTGTTTGTTTGTTTGTTTGTTTTGGGACAGTCTCTTGCTCTGTTGCCCAGGCTGGAATGCAGTGGCGTGATCTTGGCTAACTGCAACCTCTGTCTCCCAGGATCTAGCAATTCTCCTGCCTCGGCCTCCCAAATAGCTGGGATTACAGGCATGCACCACCATGCCTGGCTAATTTTTGTATTTTTTTAGTAGAGATGGGGTTTCATCACGTTGACCAGGCTGGTCTTGAACTCCTGACTTCAGGCAATCTGCCCGCCTCCGCCTCCTACAGTGCTGGGATTACAGGCATGAGCCACCGTGCCCAGCCTACTTTCATACATTGTTAAAAGCAGTATCAAATGATACAACCATGTTGGAGAACTCTTCAGCAATATACACTAAAGCTGAACACATTCATGCCCCAGAATCCATAAATTCCACTTCTACTTATGTACCCAGGCACCTAAAATACTCTTCCTTAATGGGTTTAGGCCTGGGGTCACAAACTCAAATGCATACAGAAAGATTCTATCATATGATCAATTTTGGTAGACAGTAGGGAGTGTCAAGGACTGTGGTTAAACTGGAGAGCTCCCTATTAAAATTATGTTAAAAAAAAAAAAAAAAGACAGCCTGGCCAACATGGTGAAACCCCATCTCTACCAAAAATACAAAAATTAGCTGGGCTTCCTGGCAGGCACCTGTAATCCCAGCTACTCGGGAGGCCAAGGTAGGAGAATTCGTTGAACACAGGAGGCAGAGGTTGTAGTGAGCTGAGATTGCCCCACTGCATTCCAGCCTGGGCAACAAAGCAAGACCCTGTCTCAAAAAGAAAAAAAAGAGAGGAGTTCTTATCTACACCTGTAGCCATGCTTTCCAAGGGCTCATTGCACTTTGTGCAGGTCTTCAGATGCAAGAAAACAGCCACAGCTGTGGCACACTGCAAACGCAGCAATCAAGGTGAACAGGCGGCCCCTGGAGATGATCGAGCTATACACACCAACATATGAGCTGCTGGAACCAGTTCTGCTTCCGGACAAGGAGTGATTTGCTGGCATGGACGTGTCCATGTGAAGGGTGGTGATCACATGGCCTAGATATATGCTATCCATCAGTCCAGCCTCAAAGCCCTGGTGTCCCATTACCAGAAGTATATGGATGAGTTTTCCAAGGAGGAGATCAAAGACAAAGATCAAAGACATCCTCATACAGTACGACCAGATCCTGCTGGTGGCTGACCTCCACCACCACTAATCCAAAAAATTAAGAGACGCTGGTACCCATGCTTGCTACCAGAAATCCTACCAATAAGCCCATCATGAGAATTGGGGTTTACTTGTATAATAAACAATGTTTGAGGGATTTTTAAAAAAACAGAGATGATCCTTTTGTAGTTCATGAGCATGATGATTGGGTGTTCCCACCCACGTGTGAGATGAGCCACCCTCGAACCTTGTTACCATGTCGACATATTACCCGACTGACGTGAGAAAAACAAAAAAAAAGGAGATTATGTTAAGTGCCTGGGAAATACTCTTCTTACTGAGGAAGAAACACCTGGCCAGTTGTACATACTGGCCAGGAGAGCATTTTCAGTAGAAGTTATTCAAGTGGGTACTATGGACACCATTTGGTATAACTTCCCATCACCCTTGTTCACTTTCCTCTGGAAATAGCCCTGCTGCCATGTCTAGACTTCAAGGTTTTGCCTCTCTCTCAATGGCTAATTGCTCTCGAGTGGACACCTTACCCAAGCCAGGAGCAGTGGATTCTGTTGGTGCTCTACCCAGATCTCCTTGACTAGGCAGTGCACCATCCCCCAGCTGCTGTGAATGTCAGCTATGAACACCTCACAGGTGGCTTTGCTATTGAATCATCTTGCCCAAAAATGCTTGAGAAAGTATGTTCTCCCCCTGGAGGGAGAGGAACACCCTTGCTTCAAAGTGGGATAACTCAGTCATGTCATTCACTCTCCAGGTCCCACCACCGGATCAGGCTGAGGCTAGGCTTGCTTAGCTCTGTCTCCTGTACCACCCTGCTTCCCTCACTCCCTTAATGGATTTCTCCTGAGAGCACTCTCCCCGTACATCACAACAGAATCCCTCTGCCTTTGGGGAACCCAAGCTAAGTCATAGGGCCCATGAGATCCTTTTATCCCAAAGAACCAGAGAGCCTGGGCACACTGAAACAGAATCATATCAATGGCAACACAACCATGAACTCCTGGTGCTCAGTTTCTTCCCTTGCTGAGCTGTGGTTATCCAGCTTTCTTTTTGATTTCATCAAAGCCCACAGGAGCTTCCCAATAATCCTCCTTTTTGTTTAAGTCAGCCAAGTTTCCTTTTCTTCCCTGAAACCAATATAACCTTAACTAATGTGATGGGTAACCAAGGCCTGACCTAACGTGGCTTTGGAAATATGACCCAATACTTTATGGGACAACCTCAGTTGGAATCCTGACGGAAAAATTAATTGATTGCCCTTCCTATCCCTAGGCATTAGTAACTAGAAATGTTGCTGGGATCACTCCCTGTCTTTAATCCTCCAGGAATTTGCCTTGCTGGGGAGCTAATTTGTTACTCATGGCTGTTTTCCTGAGACCTTGTGATTCCCTGGAGGCACAGGAGTTAAATTACTTCCACTGGCCATCACACCCTTGCATCTTTTGTTGTTTCCAGTACTGTCAGGAAGGCTCTAACATCTCTCTGAGCCTTCTTGTTTCTGAAAAATGCTTTTCTTCATCTTTGTATTTCTCTGTGTGTGTATACATGTGGTACATTTGCACACATGTTAGGAAAGTAGAAGGAGGTCGGGGGAAGTGAGAGGAGGAGTGGTCAGATTTCAGATCACTGAACCATGGGTTATAAATAAAGGGTGACACAACACAAGCCTGATTAGTTCCACTCAGAATTGCTCACTGATTCATCAGAAAATTGATCCTTCTGACCTAGACACTCCTCTCTCAATAGTCAAAGGCAGCTTTTGTTTGAGTCAGTAATTGTGCCTCTATAGGAATTTTATGGAGTTTAGCCCAAGAAAACGTTCTATCCAAGCCAAATGTGGGTATGGTAGAATACTATTTAAGATATTAACCTACATTCTCCGATAGGCATGTCCTCCTCTTCTTTCCCTCTATTCAAGCAGCCATGTGGTCTCAGGGAGACATGCCGCAGAGAGAAGAATGAGAAGTTGACAAGTTTTTCTGGCTTGTTTCTAATAATAGATGCCATAAACTGATAGTTCACTGATCTTCGAACACCCACACATGAGTGCCACTGTTTTGGCCCACACAGTACTTTTTTAAAGTATGATTCTGTTCACATGAGGCTCAGCTCTCCAGGTCACCACAGTCTCCAGCATTCCTTATTGTCTGTCACAATTGACATTACCTGCCTGGCCTCTTTCTGTGTGCACTTGATTCTGTGACCCCAGGCTTAAACCCATTAAGGGAGTTTATATTAGGTGCCTAGGAAGCAAACATTCTTTCCTCTTAGGAAGACCCGGAAGATTAAGAGAGGGAAGGCTTCCCTCTTAAGAGGAAAAACCCTAGGGTTATAGTCAATAATGAGCCAGGGCCTCTTCTTTGTATCACAGAGAGTGGAAATTCTGGACTCACAGGCCCGGAACGCTGGGGTCCAAATGCCTGAGGAGATGGGGGAGTTACGGAAGGAGCAGTACTCCCAAGACAGGATAGAGGCAAAGAGGCACATGTGAGGGTCTCGAGTCACAGTGAGGAAATTCTCCCTGCAGCCACCCATTAAGTCCCCTTCTTTTTCCCACATGATTCATCCACCAAACAGATATTTAGTAAGAGTTCACTGTGTTCACTGTGTGCCAGCAATGAACCAACATTTGTGGGCTTTTCATTATGTAATCTCTCTCTCTCCATCCATCCAGATTCTGAACTATTTCCAAGAAAATGCCACCACTTGCTTTACCTCCTGAGGCACCTTGAATACCCCTTTGCCTTGAATGAGAGAGAGAAAATTGTTTTTCCTTCATTCATATAATTCTGGAATGATAGCTCTGAAAAAGCCATGAGAGCTGATAAAGGCCTCCTATCTCCAAGAAAGAAAAGAGATTAAGACGATTTGGTATCTTTGGTTCACCACTGTATCCCTAGCAGTGTCTTGAACAATGCCTGGCACATAGTAGGTTCTCAGTGTTTATTTGTTGAATGAATGACCAGCTAAGCAGTTAAGGGCAGAGTGGGTCCCAGTTGCCACATGTCCTCAATCTTTATCCAGTCTCTTTCCCAAACTGCAGGTTAGCAGAGGGAAAGCCAATGTTTTTTTATAAGAGCCTTCTTTTTTTTCTGTTTGTTTTTGTTGTTTGTTTTTAGAGACAGGGTCTCACTCTTTTGCCCAGGCTGGAGTGCAGTGGCATGATCATAGCTTACTGCAGCCTCAAACTCCTGGGCTCAAGCAATCCTTGTGCTGCTAAATTAAAAAAGAAATTTATATATATATATATACATATATATGTGTATATGTATATATATTATATTATATATTATATATATTATATATTATATTTAATATATTATATATATTATATATTATATTTAATATATTATATATATTATATATTATATTTAATATATTATATATATATATTATATTTAATATATTATATATATATATTATATATATAAATGGAGTCTCACTATGTTGCCCAGGCTGGTCTCAAACTCCTAGCCTCAAGTATTCCTCCCACCTTGGCCTCCCAAAGCACTGGGATTACAGATGTGAGCCACGGCACACAGCCCCCATAAAGGCTCTTAATAAGAAACTAAGAGGGAAAAAAGAATCGTAACAGGAGATTTAATGGCAGTGACAGTTTTCAGAAGTGTATATGACCATGGTGGAAGTCTAGAAGAACCTGGCCTAATGGAGCCAGTCTTGAGCTGCAATTCTTTTATCTAATTCTCCCAGAACCTCTTGACTTAGTTGCTTTCACTGGAAAATAGGTGTATTCTGGGGGTTAAAAAGTTCTCCAGGGAAAGCTTCCCACTTACCTCACCGTCTTGGTATCCCGCTCTTCCACCCAACATACAAACATGCAGCTGGTCACTCAGCCAGTCCCTAAAACCTGTTAATTGGCCCATAGTTTGGCTCCAAGCAAACCTGTGGACTTAGGAGCCTCAGCTCTCGCCTCCCAGGAGTTTCTCAACTTTAGGGGAAGGTAACATATGTGCTCTGAAGCAAGCACAATGATGGCTATGACAGGCATTTCGCAGCACACGTTTAAATAACAACCCTAGGTGAGGCAGGTCAGTGAGAGGCCATCAATAGGGAAAATAGCAGTGTGAATCTAAGGCTTGAGAGAAGAGAGAGAAGGCTGTGGCCTTAGTGTCCAGCCTGCTCAGCATCCCTTCTCCCCTCTTCTGGTAGCAGCACTTTTTTTTTTTTTTTGAGAGAAGGTCTCACTCTGTTACCCAGGCTGGAGTGTGGTGGCACGATCTTGGCTCACTGCAACCTCCACCTCCTGGGTTCAAGCGATTCTCGTGTCCCAGCCTCCCAAGTAGCTGAGATTACAGGTGTGCACCACCATCCCTGGCTAATTTTTGTATTTTTAGTAGAGACGGGGTTTTACCATATTGGCCAGGCTGGTCTCAAACTCCTGACATCAAGTAATCTGCCCTCCTTGGCCTTCCAAAGTGCTGGGATTACAGGTTTGAACCACTGCGCCCAGCCTTGTTGCAGCACTTTAATTATCCCTTAAGAAACTGTCCCCAACTAGTTGCATGTGGGTGGACTTGGCGGGACTAGGCATTTTTCTTTTTTTTTTTTTTTTTTTTTGAGACCGAGTCTTGCTGTCTCCCAGGCTGGAGTGCAGTACGCGATCTCGGCTCACTGCAAGCTCCGCCTCCCGGGTTCACGCCATTCTCCTGCCTCAGCCTCCGGAGTACCTGGGACTACAGGCGCCGGCCACCACGCCCGGCTAATTTTTTGTATTTTTAGTGCAGACGGGGTTTCACCGTGTTAGCCAGGATGGTCTCGATCTCCTGACCTTGTGATCCACCCGTCTCGGCCTCCCAAAGTGCTGGGATTACAGGCGTGAGCCACCGTGCCTGGCCGGGACTATGAATTAAAGTGCTGTGGTCGATGGGTATGTGTGGCCCAGAGACCCAAACTAGGCCATTCACACTCTCTCTTCCAAGGATTTGAATCTTTTTTTTTTTTTTTTTTTTTTGAGACGGTGTCTCGCTCTGTCATTGTCCGGGCTGGAGTGCAGCGGCATGATCTTGGCTCACTGCAACCTCCGCCTCCCGGGTTCGTGATTCTCCTGCCTCAGCCTCCGGAGTAGCTGGGACTACAGGCGCGCGCCCCTACCCTGGCTAATTTTTGTATTTTTAGTAGAGACCGAGTTTTGCCATGTTGGCCAGGCTGGTTTCAAACTCCTGACCTCACGTGATCCTCCTGCCTCGGCCTCCCAAAGTGCTGGGATTACAAGCGTGAGCCACCCCACCTGGCCGGGATTTGAATCTTGAGTACAGGAACATAAGGGTGGAAAATCTATCCCGGATGGAAGCTCTCTGAAGGGACCTCCCATTAACTCCTGCTACTTGGACACCTCAGGTCCCCTAACTGCTCTTCCTGGGGCCTGCCGGCTCAGATTCTGTAAATTCTGTGAGCTTTCCCATATCATTCCAATAAGGTCTTTTAAGGGTCTGCTTCTGTGATTGGCAACCTGAGAACCCTGCTTGGTACAACAAGGGTTCCTGGAAAATGTAGGAACGTGAACTGGCATGAATAGCTGAAAAGGATGCAGAACTTATCCCAGTCCAGGAGAACATCATCTGTAAGGCCTCTCCAGAACTCTGCTTGGCCTAACTCAAGGGGAGATTTCAAAGGGGGAGGTATGAGAAGTTAGGAGGGGGATGTGGAGTGGAGCCAGAGTGGACTGGAGGGTATGGCCTTTCTCCTAGAGCAGAGGTTCACACAATGTTGTTGGATACACTGCTGGGCCATAGTCGTGAGAGCTGCAGATGGAGGTAGAGCCAGCCAACAGACAACTTGGCAGGATGCACTAAAAATTGGAGCTGGGCCTCAGAAGTGGGTTATGCTGGCCAAATATCATCTGTCTAGTGTGTCCAGGCAGCAAAGAGTTGGGAACCATTACTGAAGAAAAACAAGAGCTGTGGAGGAGGGGATTGTTTGAGGATGCAGTAATTGCAAAGAATAGAGTGAACTCTTTGGTCAGCCTGCATTTGAATCCTAGCTCCATCACTGATGTTGTGTGGTTGATTTTCTTACCCTTAAATGGTCCCTACCTCAAATTAATATGGTGGCTGGCACATAATAAGCACTCAATAAATGATGGCTGCTGCTATTATTTTCATCAATAACATTTTATATAAATCCACATTGTTAATTAGTAATTATTATCATTTCCAGTTAAACTTCAGATTTAAAGCCATAGATTATCCCTGCATGCATACCCACCCACACACAAAACACACAGTTATAATCAGAAATACCCCTGGGGCCCAATCTGAAATTACAGACTAATAAACCCTAGACAAAGCTAACAAGATATAAAAGCAATGATCCAACAGGCATAAACTTCTATCACTAGGTTAAAAGAGAAATGGTGATCTATGACTCAGAGCTGTGGAATAGTCAGTGACTGGCAAAGTTGGGACAATAACCTGGGTTTACCTCCTGTTCTGACAAGACCCTTGGAAACTGGATGCAGATGCAGCCCAGATGCTCGAACAGGAGTGTGATGGTCCATGAAGTACCCAGTGAGTCTGAGGAAATGGACCTGAAAATGTCACTGTATTATGAAAACAACTTCATTTATCACTCTTCGAGAAGACAGAGTGATGGGGAAAGTGCTGGCCTGGGACTTGAAAATCCTAGAGTCCACCGAGGGTCTATTAGGACTTCTGGAAAGTGGTTAATCCTCTCAATGCCTGGGTTTCCCCTATCAGTAGCCCCTGACCATGGCATGAACGTTCCTCCTCCACCTTTGTGAATATTGCCCATTCTGTCTGTAATACCATAATCTCACTCTTTCTCCACCTCATCCTGATGCTCTCAGGATCTCTGAATTTTAAACACAAATATATCCTCCCCCACAGCTGACATTTTATCTTCAAGGCCAATTGGCACAAATATAGACATAGCCATTGTGTTATCATAAGCTGCAGGTGGGTCTTTTCCTTAGGATATTGAAGCATAGGGATTTATTTATTTATTTATTTATTTATTTATTGGGGATGGAGTCTTGCTCTGTTACCCAGACTGGAGTGCAGTGGCGGGATCTTGGCTCACTGCAACCTCTGCCTCCTGGGTTCAAGCGATTCTCCTGACTCAGCCTCCCAAGTAGCTGGGATTACAGGCACCCACCACAACATCTGGCTAATTTTTGTAATTTTAGTAGAAACAGGGTTTCACCATGTTGACCAGGCTGGTCTCAAACTCCTGACCTCAGGTGATCCACCCACCTGGGCCTCTGAAAGCGCTGGGATTACAGGTGTGAGCCATCGAGCCCTGCTAAAGCATAGGGATTTAAACTAAAAGGCCACACTTCCACCACACACTGCAAGGTAGGAGGGACAAATATTAACCTCATTTCACAGGCAAAGAAATTGAATCTCAGTGAGGTGGGGTGACTTGCCCAAGATCACAGAGCTGGGAAATGTTCAGTCAACTCCACATCCACCTTATCTGCTTAAATTCCAGGGTTCTCTCCTTCATAATCAGCTATGTCTTAGGCAACTTTATGATCTCCAGGTTATATGGTCTCTGAGGGATCTTCCGGGCTCAGGGACTTGGGAACAGTCCCCTCCAGGTAGAGGGGAATCCTTGGGGAAAGCCTCAGGGTGTAGCTGGAAACATCCTAAGAGATGTTTGGATCGTATCAGTGAACAAGACACCAAGAGCTCCATCTCTGTGGAATTTACAACCTAGTGGGAGTAAGAGTCAATAAGCTATAAAAATAACAAATACAGAGATTATACAAGATGTTAAAAGGTTATAAGGGCTACAAAGAAAGAAAGAAAAGGGAATGGGAAATGGGTATCAGAAGTGTCAGGCTAGAAGGAAATGTTGCAATTTTAAATGGGGCAGTCAGGAAAAGTCTCATTGAGAAGGCGACATTTGAACAGAGACTTGAAGATCAGGGATGGAACCACAGGATATCTGGGCAAAGAGGATTCTGGGCAGACAGAAGAGCCAGCACAAAGGCCCTGAGGTGGAAGCATTCCTGGTGTGTACAGAAGACAGTAAGCAGGACAGGGTAGCTGCAGCAGAGTGAGCTGGTGGTGGAGAGAAAAGGGAGACCAATCATGTAGGGACTCGGGGACCACTGTAAGAACTTTGACTTTTACTCTGAGTAGAACAGCAAGCCATTGGAGAGTCCTGAGCAGAGAAAGGACTGACCTGGCTCATGTTTTAAATCTGGCTGCCGTATTGGAAGTAGATTGGAGGAAAAAAAAGTGGAAGCCCTGGGACCCACCATCATGAACAATCAGGGAGAAGACAAGAGGCCAGCAAAGGAATGAACACAGGTAGTAGGACAAAAACCTGTAGTGTATGTTTTCCTGGAAGCCAAAATGACGAAAGTCTCTCAAAGGAGGGAGTGGGTCTATTTAGCCCCCTTCCAAGACTACAACTGCAGTGAATGTTCCACAAAGCATATCAAGTCCTTTAAAATCCTTGAAAAACTTCCCACTACCCTCAGGAATAGCCTGAAGCAATTATCAGGACTTGTCAAGCCTTTCTGAGCTGACCTTGCTTGTCTCATACCAAGCGCATCTCTACCTGAAGCATTTGCAGCTCCCCAAACATGGGGTGCTTGTTCTTAACACTGAGCCTTTCTGTAGTTCTTCCTTTGCCTGGAAACTTCCTGTCAATCCTTCAGGTCTTGGCTGAGATGAGACACCCCCTTTCAAGTCTTTCCCTGCTCTGTGCTCCATGAACATCTAGTGCTTACTCCAGCTGGAGCATCTAGTGCATCTACAGCTGGAACATCTAGTGCTTACTCCAGCTGGAGCTAACTGAAAAGATATATTCTCCCCCACCTTTAAGAAGGTACTTTGTAATATTCTCCCACACCCTTAAGAAGGTACTTTGTAATATTTTCCCCCTGCCCTTAAGAAGGTACTTTGTATGCCTATCCCAAACCTATAAGA
Source organism: Pan troglodytes (assembly GCF_028858775.2). Taxonomy (NCBI): domain Eukaryota; kingdom Metazoa; phylum Chordata; class Mammalia; order Primates; family Hominidae; genus Pan; species Pan troglodytes. Next base: position 41,217,113 of record NC_086015.1, read on the forward strand.
ACTAATGATAATCCCGGCCGGGTGCGGCGGTGAACACCTCTGATCTCAGCACTTTGGGAGGCCCCGAGGCGGGTGGATCGTGAGGTCAGGAGATCGAGACCATCCTGGCTAACAGGGTGAAAACCCATCTCCACTAAAAAAATACAAAAAATTAGCCAGGTGTGGTGGCAGGTGCCTGTAGTCCCAGCTACTCCGGAGGCTGAGGCAGGAGAATGGCAGGAGAACCTGGGAGGCGGAGCTTGCAGTGAGCCGAGATTGTGCCACTGCACTCCAGCCTGGGCGACAGAGCAAGACTCCATCTCAAAAAAAAAAAAAAAAGCACTAATGCTAATCCCACCACCCTTTGCTGACTCCTTTTTTGGACTCAGTCTGCCTGCACCCAGGTGAAATAAACAGGCTTGTTGCTCACACAAAGCCTGTTTGGTGGTCTCTTCATAGGGACGCATGAGACATTTGGTGCCGAAGACCTGGGTCAGCGGGACTCCTTTGGGAGACCAGTCCCCCATCCTCACCCTCACTCTGTGAAGAGATCCACCTATGACCTTGGGTCCTCAGACCAACCAGCCTAAGGAACATCTCACCTATTTTAAATCGGGTAAGCGGCCTCTTTCTACTCTCTTCTCCAACCTCTCTCACTATACCTCAACCTCTTTTCCTTTCAATCTTGGCGCCACCCTTCAGTCTCTCCCTTCTCTTAATTTCAATTCCTTTCATTTTCTGGTAGAGACAAAGGAGACACATTTTATCCATGGACCCAAAACTCCGGCACAGGTCACAGACTCAGGAACACAGACTTCCCTTGGTGTTTAATCATTGTGGGGATGCCTGCCTGATTATTCACCCACATTCCATTGGTGTCTGATCTCCGTGGGGATGCCTACCTTGGTCATTCACCCACATTCCCTTGGTGGCAAGTTAATTGTAGGGACACTTGCTTTGGCTGCTCACCCACATTGCAGCCCAGGGCTGCTCATGTCACCCCTTCTCTCTGTGTCTCTACCCTCTCTTTTCTCTCCACTTTCCTGGGGGGCAAGCACCCCCCACCCCTTCTCTCTGTGTCTCTGCCCCTTTTCCACTTTCCTGGGGGGCAAGAACCTCCCACCCCTTCTCTCCGTGTCTCTGCCCCTTTTCCACTTTCCTAGGGGGGCAAGCACCCCCCGCCCCTTCTCTCCATGTCTCTGCCCCTTTTCCACTTTCCTGGGGGGCAAGCACCTCCCACCCCTTTTCCACTTTCCTGGGGGGCGAGCACCTCCCACCCCATTTCCACTTTCCTGCAGGGGCAAGCACCTTCTTTTCAAGGGCCTGTTTCCCTTGCCTCCATAACTGTTGTGGGTACTGACAGCCAGGCTTCTAAACCTCTTAAAACTCCCCAACTCTGGTGCCAACTTGGACAACATTCTTTAATGCACTCCTTTTTAGTTATCCCACCTGCCCAGCTCGCTTATTAGTTCAAAACATTTTAACTAAATTATCTGCTTCCCTGACTATTCCTGGGTTACAGCCACACCTCACTACTGCCTCTTGCCGCAGTTCAGTGCCTCCTGCACATCCTCTCCTTGTATCTCCCCACCTTAATCCACAAGTGTAGGACACCTCTACTCCCTCCTTGGCGATGGATGATGCACCCCTTACCATCCTATTAAAATCTAATCACCCTTACCCTGCTCAATGCCAATATCCCATCCCACAGCACGCTTTAAAAGGATTAAAGCCTGTTATCACTTGCCTGTTACAGCATGGCCTTTTAAAGCCTATAAACTCTCCTTACAATTCCCCAATTTTACCTGTCCAAAAACTGGACAAGTCTCACAGGTTAGTTCAGGATCTGCATTTATCAACCAAATTGTCTTGCCTATCCACCCCATGGTGCCAAAGCCTTATAGTCTCCTATCCTCAGTACCTCCCTCCACAACCCCTCCATAACCCATTATTCTGTTCTGGATCTCAAACATGCTTTCTTTACTATTCCTTGCACCCTTCATCCCAGCCTCTCTTTGCTTTCACTTGGACTGACCCTGACACCCATCAGGCTCAGCAAATTACCTGGGCTGTACTGCCACAAGGCTTCACGGACAGCCCCCATTACTTCAGTCAAGCCCAAATTTCTTCCTCATCCATTACCTATCTCGACATAGTTCTTCGTGAAAACACACGTGCTCTCCCTGCTGATTGTGTCTGGCTAATCTCCCAAACCCCAACCCCTTCTACAAAACAACAACTCCTTTCCTTCCTAGGCATGGTTGGATACTTTCACCTTTAGATACCTGGTTTTTCCATCCTAATAAAACCATTATATAAACTCACAAAACCAAACCTAGCTGACCCCATAGATCCTAAATCCTTTCACCACTCCTCCTTCTGTTCCTTAAAAACAGCCCTAGAAGCTGCCCCACACTAGCTCTCCCTAACTCATCCCAGCCCTTTTCATTACACACAGCCAAAGTACAGGGCTGTGCAGTCAAAATTCTTACACAAGAGCTGGGACTGCACCCTGTAGCCTTTCTGCCCAAACAACTTGACCTTACTCTTTTTGGCTGGCCCCCACCCCCATGACTGTATCTCTCTGATCCACCTGACATTCACTCCATTTCCCCGTATTTCCTTCTTTCATGTTCCTCACCCTGATCACACTTGGTTTATTGATGGCAGTTCCACCAGGCCTAATCGCCACTCACCAGCAAAAGCAGGCTATGCTATAGTATCTTCCATATCTATCACTGAGGCTACCACTCTGCCCTCCTCCACTACCTCTCAACAAGCCAAATTCGTTGCCTTAACTCGAACACTCACTCTTGCAAAGGAATTATGCATCAATATTTATACAGACTCTAAATATGCCTTCCATATCCTGCACCACCGTGCTGTTATATGGGCTGAAAGAGGTTTCCTCACTATGCAAGGGTCCTCCATCATTAATGCCTCTTTAATAAAAACTCTTCTCAAGGCCGCTTTACTTCCCAAGAAAGCTGGAGTCATACACTGCAAGGGCCACTAAAAGACATCAGATCCCATTGCTCAGGGCAACGCTTATGCTGATAAGGTAGCTAAAGAAGCACCTAGTGTTCCAACTTCTGTCCCTCATGGCCAGTTTTTCTCCTTCTAATTGGTCACTCCTATTTACTCTCCTACTGAAGTTTCCACCTATCAATCTCTTCCCACACAAGGCAAATTGTTCTTGGACCAAGGAAAATATCTCCTTCCAGCCTCACATGCCCATTCTATTCTGTTGTCATTTCATAACCTCTTCCATGTAGGTTACAAGCCGTTAGTCTGCCTCTTCAAACCTCTCATTTCCTTTCCATCGTGAATATCTATCCCCAGTCCTCCACTCTTGACTCCCTCTTGGAGTGGATAGATGATCTTTGCTGACAGGACACATTCCAACACTTTCACCCTGATGAAGTCCTATTCTTTACTTTTATACTCACTCTTATTCTTGTTCCCATTCTTATGCCACCCTCTACCTCTCCCCAGCTATCTCCACCACACTATCAATCTCACTCACTCTCTCCTAGCCATTTCTAATCCTTCTTTAACAAACAATTGCTGGCTTTGCATTTCTCTTTCCTCCAAAATCACCAAGGCCTCAATTTACTCACTGCTGAAAAGGGAGGACTCTGTATATTTTTAAATGAAGAGTGTTGTTTTTACCTTAATCAATCTGGCCTGGTATATGACAACATAAAAAAACTCAAGGATAGAGCCCCAAAACTCATCAACTAAGAAAATAATTATGCTGAACCCCCTTGGGCACTCTCTAATTGGATGTCCTGGGTTCTCCCAATTCTTAGCCCTTTAATACTTGTTATTCTCCTTCTCTTATTCAGAACTTGTGTCTGTCATTTAGTTTCTCAATTCATACAAAACCACATTCAGGCCATCACCAATAATTCTATATGACAAATGCTCCTTCTAACAACTCCACAATATCACCCCTTACCCCAAAATATTTCTTCAGTTTAATCTCTCCCACTCTAGGTTCTCACACCGCCCCAATCCCACTTGGAGCAGCCCTGAGAAACATTGCCCATTATCTCTCCATACCACCCCAAAAATTTTTGCCACGCCAACACTTCACCACTATTTTGTTTTGTTTTTCTTATTAATATATGAAGACAGGAATGTCAGGCCTCTGAACCCAAGCTAAGCCATCATATCCCCTGTGACCTGCATTTATACATCCAGATGGCCTGAAGCAAATGAAGATCCACAAAAGAAGTGAAAATAGCCTTAACTGATGACATTCCACCATTGTCATCTGCCCTACCCTAACTGAGAAGATATATTCTCCCCCGCCCTTAAGAAGGTACTTTGTAATATTCTCCCCCTGCCCTTAAGAAGGTACTTTGTATGCCTATCCCAAACCTATAAGAACTAATGATAATCCCAGCGCCCTTTGAAGACTCTTTTTTCGGACTCAGCCCGCCTGCACCCAGGTGAAATAAACAGCCTTGTTGCTCACACAAAGCCTGTTTGGTGGTCTCTTCGCGAGGACGCATGAGACAGCATTTACTATGCTATTGAGATTGCCTGTTGAACCTTTCTGCCTCCTCCAACAGAGAATAAGTTTATTGAAGGCAGAGAATATTTATCCTTCACGCAGAACTTGAAAAAACAGTTATAATTTTTTTTTTTTTGAGACAGAGTCTTGCTCTGTTGCCCAGGCTGGAGTGCAATGGCACGACCTCAGCTCACTGCAACCTCTGCCTCCCAGGTTCAAGCAATTTTCCTGCCTCAGCATCCCAAATATCTTGGATTGTAGGCACCTGCCTTCATGCCCGGCTAATTTTTGTATTTTTGTAGAGACAAGATTTCACCATGTTGGCCAGGCTGGTCTTGAAGTCCTGACCTCAGGTGATTCACCTGCCTCAGCCTCCCAAAGTGTTGGGATTACAGGCGTGAGCCAACACGCTCAGCCAGTATTTTTGAATGAATGAGAAAATACATTTTGGGACATGTTTGGGACATGTTGAATTGAGGTATTTATGGGACACAGAAGGCAGAAGCATCTGGTAAGAGCAGTGGTGTGCTGGTAAATGTTTATCAACTGGCTCTCAGTGGAAAAAGTTCCGATTTGCAGCATTTGTTGAATTCCACAACATCAACACTCCCACCGTTGGTATTCAAGCTGCCAATGTGGCATTGCTAAATATAGAGTTGAGAAGAGATGTGCACTATTGGCTCTCACAAGTTGGTGTGAGCAGGCTCCAGCACACCACTGCCTGTGGGTAGGAGGATTTAAGGGTATGAGGTTCAGGAGTGCAATGTGGGCTGGAGAGATGGATTTGGTGGTCATCTTCGAAGTGATGGTCATTGGAGCTAGGGGAACAGCAAGACAACCCAAGGAGTTGGTTCAGGGTCAAAAGGAGAGAACAGGAATCAAATTTGATGCAAGGCCAACATTTTAGGTAGCATGTGGAAAAGGAGCATCTTTGAAGGAGAAAGACGTGAATGAAAAAATCATTCAGGAGAACAATTCAGGAGAAAACCTGAATGATTTTCTCATTCAGACAGGAAGACCTGAATGAGAAAATCAGGAGAGCCAGGTCAGAACAGTGTCAAGGAAGTCAGAGAATAGGAATTTTCAAGAAGATTCTTCCCATCGTAAAAATTATGCAGAGAGATGCAGTAATGCAAGGTCTGGAAAATGTCTATTAAGTTTCAAAGTTAGCAGGTTATTATTACTTAACCAGAATAGTAAGGCATTTGGGGTGTTGTATTAGTTACCTATTGCTGCATATCAAATTACTTTAAAACTTAGTAGCTTAAGCCGGGCCCAGTGGCTCACACCTGTAAATCCCAGTACTTTGGGAGGCCGAGGCGGATAGATGACTTGAGGGCAGGAGTTCAAGACCAGCCTGGCCAACATAGCAAAACCACATCTCTATTAAAAATACAAAAAATTTAGCTGTGCGTGGTGACAAGTGCCTGTAATCCCAGCTCATTGGGAGGCTGAGGCATGAGAATCACTTGAACCCAGGAGGTGGAGGTTGCAGTGAGCCGAGACTGTGCCACTGCACTCTAGCCTGGAGCAAGACTCTGTCTCAAAAACAAACAAAACAAAACAACGTAGTAGCTTAAAACAAAAATAAACATTATCTCAGATTCAGTGCATCAGGAATTCAGGAGAAGCAGATCTGGGCAGTTTAGACCTGGGGTCTCTTATGATGTTACTTGGGGCTGTGGCCATCTGAAGGCTTGAATGGGGCTAGAGGACCTCATGTGGTTGGCAAACTGCTGGCCATTGGCAGGAAGCCTCAGTTCTTCCCCATGAGGACCTCTCCATAGGGCTGCTTGAGTGTCCTCACAATATGGCAGCTGGTTTCCTCCACAGTGAATGATCCAAGAGAGAATAGCAGAAGAAGCTGCAAGTATCTTTAATGGCCTAGCCTTAGAAGAAATGCACCATTACTTCTACATATCTTGTCACACAGACTAGCCATGATTCAGTGTGATGGGGATGATACAAGGGCATAGATATCAGGAGGAAAAGATCATAGGGGGCCATCTTGGAGGCTGGCTACCACAGATGGAGGCAAGGGCTAGTAGGATTGACTGGCCTCAGGGTTGCAAACAGAACTCTGATATTAATCTGCTTCATTGAATCACTGGTATATTTCGGTTCCCCAGTAGAGGTGTTATTCAAGCTCCCAGTGCTGGGACATCTTTCTGTAGACTTTGAGGTTGGTGCAGGAAGAAGACTAGCAGTGTGGATAATTTTTTCTGTGAGAACCATAAGCCAACATAGGCTGAGCCTAATGCGTGGCCTCATTATTGAGGCTATTTCAAATACAGACTCCCTCTCTTGGAAGGTACACAATGATTGGGCCTGGAAATTGTGCAGTCAGATGGAAGTAGCACCATGATCAGAATGTAAGAAGCACATTCTCACTGATCAGGGCTTACCTCTTTCTACCTCTGAGATTCTTTTTTTTTTGAGACCGAGTCTTGCTCTGTTGCCCAAGTGCAGTGGTATAATATTGGCTCACTGCAACCTCCGCCTCCTGGGTTCAAGCAATTCTCCTGCCTCAGCCCCCTGAGTAGCTGGGATTACAGGTGTGCACCACCATGCCTGGCTAATTTTTGTATTTTTAGTAGAGAGAGGGTTTTGCCATGTTGGCCAGGCTGGTCTGGAACTCCTGACCTCAGGTGATCCACCTGCCTCAGCCTCCCAAAGTGATGGGATTACAGGCATGATCCACCTCACCCGGCCTTCAGTTTCCTTTTTTTCTAATAGTAAGATACAAATTTGGGGGAAATGTTTTTACTTTCTCAGTTTTGTGTATCATAAATCTATAAGGGCTTATAATAATGGACATAATACCTATCATCATGGTTAGAGTTTGGAATCAAATTTGTGGAAACGGCCGGGCGTAGTGGCTCATGCCTGTAATCCCAGCACTTTGGGAAGCTGAGGCGGGTGGATCACCTGAGGCCAGGAGTTCGAGGCCAGCCTGGCCAACATAGTGAAACCCCATCTCTACTAAAAATACAAAAATTAGCGGGGCATGGTGGTGGGCGCCTGTAATCCCAGCCACTCGGGAGGCTGAGGCAGGAGAATCGCTTGAACCTAGGAGGTGGAGGTTGCAGTGAGCCGAGGCTGTGCCACTGCACTCCAGCCTGGGCAACAGAGTGAGACTCTGTCTCAAAAAAAAAAAAAAAAAATTCTGGAAACTAGAATTTTCTACTTAATCACCTGTGGGATGTTCTCTGCTGCTGCCATCTTGTGGCCACTTGGAGTAATAACATTCACAGTGTGCCTTTGGTCAGTCTAGTGACTCACCAGATGATGTAGGAAGGTCCTCTGGATTCTGGGTAAATATTTCCGATGACAGGTTTCCAATTATTCTACAAGACAGGCTATACCTATGGGGTAAAGCTTTGCTTATTAGAAAGTTCTTTCTGAAACTGAGTCAAATTCTGCTTTTATTCCATTTCTATACAATTCTTTTTCTACTTTCTAATTTTTTTTGGGGGGGGGGCGGGGGACAGGGTCTTGGTCTGTTGCCTAGGCTGGAGTGCAATGGCGTGATCATAGTTCACTGCAGCTTCAAACTCCTGGGCTAGCTCCTAGCTAGCCTCTCAAGTAGTTAGGACCATGGGTGTGTGCCACCACACCTGGCTAATTTATTATTATTATTATTATTATTTTTGAGACAGAGTCTCACTCTGTCACCCAGGCTAGAGTACAGTGGCACAATATTGGCTCACTGCAACCTCCAGCTCCCAGGTTCAAGTGATTCTCCTGTCTCAGCTTCCCAAGCAGCTGCGATTACAAATGTGCACCAACACGCTGGCTAATTTTTGTATTTTTAGTAGAGATGAGGTTTCACCATGTTGCCCAGGCTATTCTTGAACTCCTGACCTTAAGTAATCCATCTGCCTCAGCCTCCCAAAGTGCTGGGATTGCAGATGTAAGCCACCATACCTGTCCTGCCTGGCTGATTTTTAAAATTATTTTTTATAGAGAGAGGGTCTAGCTATGTTGCCCAAACTGGTCTTAAACTCCTGGGCTCAAGCAATCCTCCTGCCTTGGTCTCCCAAAGTGTTGGGATTACTGGTGTGAGCCACTGCACCCAGCCCTCTAATTCTAAAAAAAAAAAAAAATTGAGGGCAGCTGCTTATCATATTTCCCTAAATCTTTTTTCCTAAATATTTTAGCTTCTTTATCTCTCCCTGAATAATATGATTCCCAGAGCCCTCATTCATCATCCAGGATCTGAGACAGGGATGCTGGTGCAAGTGATTTACTGGTGAGTGGCCACAGGGGAAAACTGTAGGGAAGCCAGGGAAACAGGATGGGCAAGAGGGCGGAGCTAATCAAGAATGCAGTTTAGCCAGAGACCAGCCCAGCCTGATGCCACAGGGAGCTCTGGATCCTGAGTGGTGCTACAGAGTGAGTCTCACCTTGAGGCAAGGGGTTCAGTCTTGTATACTGTGACACTCAGTCATTGGCTCTGGGGGTGAGGGGTGTTCGAGGAAACCTTCCTGAGTGAAGTGGTTCCCATTTGGGCAAGGGCAATTCTCAGGAGGGTTAGCAGCTGACGCTCAACAGCATGTGGGAAATGGGTGACCAGGAAAGAGGATCTGTATACCTTCTGCTCATATCTCATCTCAGTCATTATAGTCAGACCAGAACCCAAATATCCCAGGTGTAGTCTGAAGTGCAGTATTCAAGGAATCCAGGCCGAGCACAGTGGCTCATGCTTATAATCCCAGCACTTTGGGAGGCCGAGGCAGGCAGATCCCTTGAGCCTGGGAAGTCAAGGCTGCAGTGAGCCAAGATGGGGCCACTGCACTCCAGCCTGGGTGACAGAGTGAGACCCTGTCTGGAAAAAAAAACAAAAAAGAGTTCAAGAGATTCATTATATCCCATTCTTCTTAGCCCAGTATTAATAGTCCAGGCTTACGTTTGGGTTGTCTGATCGAAACCCCAAGATATTTTTCACATAAAATTGCTCCCAGGCCAAGTGTCTTCCATCAATGCCTATGGCATGGTGATACCAAAAGCAAAAGCAGGTGAAATTGTATTCCTCTAAATTTTCCTCTTGTCAGTTTGGACTCACATTCTAGCTAACTGAGCCCTCATTGAATCTGGATTCTATCATCTAATCCAGGACTGTACGCTCTGTCTTCTGTAGACTTGATCCGTGTGTCTCTTTGGTAACTTTCAACTCCCTTGTCTGTTCATTACCTTTGGGCTGGTCATCTCTCTTTGTTTGTTTGTTTGTTTGTTTTTTAAGATGGAGCCTCGTTCTCTTGCCTAGGCTGGAGTGCAGTGACACAATCTCAGCTCACTGCAACCTCTGCCTTCCAGGTTCAAACAATTCTCCTGCCTCAGCCTTCTGAGCAGCTGGGACTGCAGGTGCATGCCACCACATCTGGCTAATTTTTGTATTTTTAGTAGGGACGGTGTTTCACCATGTTGGCCAGGCTGGTCTCGAACTCCTGACCTCAGGTGATCCACCTGCCTTGGCCTCCCAAAGTGTTAGGATTACAGGTGTGAGCCACAGCGCCCAGCCAGGGCTGGTCATCTCTTAATATCTGGCTGTCACTGCCCCTGCCTGATGATATCTGTTCTGTTGCTGTCCGCAGAACAGCACTATAGAGGGAACTTTGGTTGAAAACGGCCAGCAGCAAGCCTGAGGCCAGGGCCATAGAAAGAGAGCCATGTTTATTTCAGAAACATGAGTCTGAAATAAGTAGACAGCCCGGAACCTAGGTGGTTAAGTAGTTAATGTTATGTGACCAATATAGAAAACTTGAGAATATCAGCTCAGTAACCCTGAGCCTTCTCGTAGCTTGACAGGTTCTGGGAAGGTATCTGAAAATAATTTAAGAAATGTATTCTGGCCATACGCGGTGGCTCACGCCTGTAATCGCAGCACTTTGGGAGACTGAGGCGGGTGGATCACCTGACGTCAGGAGTTTGAGACCAGCCTGGCCAACATAATGAAACCCTGTCTCTACTAAAAATACAAAAATTAGCCAGGAGTGGTGGCACATGCCTGTAGTCCCAGCTACTTGGGAGGCTGAGGCAGGAGAATCGCTTGAACCCAGGAGGCGGAGGTTACAGTGAGCTGAGATCGTGCCACTGCACTCCAGCCTGGGTGACAGAGCAAAACTCTGTCTCAAAAAAAAAAAAAAAAAGAAAAAGAAATGTATTCAACCAATATTCAACTCATTTAAATGAGTTGTAGAGTGGTATATGATTACCTTAAGCTTTATAATTTGCAGAGAATTATACATCATCTAGGATAACATTTTCCACATATCCAACTGCACCATCACTTGCAGCATCAGACCCAGAGGAGGCAGGTAGCATGATGCCTTCTCCCTCCCTCCATCAGCTCCAAGGCTCACACATCGAACTGGCCCTGGGGCAGGGAAGGTCACTCCTCCTCTGACCCTGACTGAGGAGTTGAGACAGTCTTTTCTCACCAGGCCTCCATTAGCAGAAGAAGCCACCATTCTGAGTAGTCCTGCAAGCATGTTTCTCTCTGCCGGCCTTGTCCGGAACTGGCAAGCCCTTTCCCCTAAAGGGCAGTAGAGGAAAAGCGTCACCATGAAAGGCAGATCATACTTAGGAAATGCCAAGGAGCACCTAAAATCCCCTTATGTACCCCCAGAGATATGTATGTCCCACTGAACTTTGGGACACACCAACTTGCAGCATCTATTCTGGAGTGGAGAATCATCTAATTATTCCGTCCTCCCATCCCTATCCTCCCAGACCAAAGACCTAAAAATCTTGAGAGCAGTAAGACTGCATAGTGGAAACCACATTAGAAACTTATTGCATTTGTCACCTCTGAACCACAAAGTAGATTTTTTTCTTTCCTAGTTAGAGGCATGGAGCTTTACATATGACAAGTGTTCTCTCATTTGTTACCCTGCCCACTAAGTTCAATAAGTCTCTACATGATTGGGTTCTCTTTACAAAGCAACTTAAACGAATTGCAGTTATGATATCAAGGAAAGATTCCAGTGCTGAAGAACAGCCTGTTTTGGAATTTACTCCCCCAGATGCAGGCACAAGGCGAATTTCATACTGGGATGGCTTAACTAACCTGTCTTGATTTTAGAGTCACTATATCTGTCTACATTTAAAATAGATAATTATCTTTTAACTAGGCCAAAGCATTCAGGTTACAAAAAGTCACAGTGAAAAGTTAAGTTCTTGTCTCTGCAGGAAGCAGGCAAGAGCCCCACCCTCCTGGGCGCAGCCGCAGCTGCCCAAACTGCAGCTGCAGACCCAGGCATCTCTGCACTCTCTGGGGCCAGGAAGGGCCCCCCTGCCCCTGCAGACTCAGAGGTGTCTGTTCCCACTTCCTGGACTCTCTCTGCTCCTGGCACCCACTCCGATCTTGGAGCAAGGTTGGGGTCAAGCCTGGATGCTGTCACAGCCCAGCCAGGTTGTGACACAGCAGCCCCCTGCTGCCTTGGCCCCCTCTGGACTTTGGGCACTGATCAGTACGAGAGGGAGGCTGAGGTGGGGGCTGAGGGCAGCTCATTGCTGGTCTGCAGGCGCCCTTCGGCACAAACAGCCTGGCATGCCATGAACTGCAGCAAGAGGCAGAGAGGCTCCTGGGCGGAAGAGGGCAGGTCTCCAGTGAAGCTCCACCTTCAAGCTGGGGAGAGCCTGAAGCCTGATGGCCAGGCTGCTGGTCCCATGGACCAGAGTGGAAACTTGTGGTGCTTTTTCTGGGCCTGCCCATGGCTGCCCATGGACCAATCAGCATGCACGTCCTCTGCTCTGAAGCCCATAAAAACCCCAGACTCAGCCAGACTTGGGGAGATGACAGGACTACCAGTGGTGGAGAGGAGCTACCGACCCCAGGGACTCCTGTTGGCTGAGAGCTGAAGATACAATGGGACGACTAGCTGCAGAGAGGAGCTACCCACTCCAGGTTCTCCTCTCTGCTGTGAGCTGAATGCTCATCAGGACATCTTGCCTGTGGAGAGGAGCTACCCAATGCCAGTCTCCTCTGAGCTATACTGTCACTCAATAAAGCTCCTTTTTGCCTTGCTCACCCTCCATTTGTCTGCATACCTCATTCTTTCTGGACACAGGACAAGAACTTGGGACCCACCAAATGGCAGGGCTAAAAGAGCTGTAACACAAACAGGGCTGAAACATGCCTCTTGCTTGCCACATTGCAGGTGACAAGAAAGAGAGAAGAGAGAGGGAGAGAAGAGCTGTGGCCCATTGGGGAGCCCAGACCTAGGAGCTCCCTGAGCCAGGGCTGTGACACCCTCTTTGGAACTCTGGGGTTCCTGGCATCTCCAAGCTTCAGGGCACCACTGTGTTCCCTGGTGCCAGCCATGGAAGCTGCCTGCAGTATGCCTGGCCCAGCTGCAGCCTCCCAGGGAGCTGGGACCCATGCCAGCACCTGGAGCTGCCCACTCTGCCATAGCTGGTGTGCCTGATTGTGCGCAATGGCCAGACCCTACAGTTGCTCACACACCCCTTGCTGCTCCATGCCTGGCTTGCCATTGGCAGGCAGTGGGCTCCAGGCCAATAGTGCAATATGAGTACAGCCTGCCAGGCTGAGCAGCCAGAATAAGCCCAGTGGGCCTGAGCAAAACTCAGGCAAAAAAAGCCACTGGCCTCAGAAGTTTCCAGCTGGTGAAGTGACACCTCAAGAATCCCATGATACAGGCCAGGTGTGGTGGCTCACGCCTGTAATCCCAGCACATTGGGAGGCCGAGGCAAGTGGATCACGAAGACAGGAGGTCGAGACCAGCCTGACCAATATGGTGAAACCCCATCTCTACTGCAGATACAAAAATTAGCCAGGTGTGGTGGCATGGGCCTGTAATCCCAGCTACTGAGGCAGGAGAATCTCTTGAACCCAGGAGGTTGCAGTGAGCCAAGATCGTGCCATTGCACTCCAGCCTGGGGGACAGAGTGAGACTCCATCTCAAAAAAAAAAAAAGAAAAAAAAAGAATCCCATGATACTATAAATACAAAAAATTAGCTGGACATGTTAGCACATGGCTGTAATCCCAGCTACTTGGGAGGCTAAGGCATGAGAGTCACTTGAACCCAGGAGGCAGAAGTTGCGGTGAGATGAGATGGCACTCCTGTACTCCAGCCTCGGTGACAGAGTGAGACTCTGCCTCAAAACAAAACAAAACAAAAAAAAGCTGTTCCTCTCTTCTCAAGCTCCCTTTCCCCTGGCAATTAATGTTAGTTAACTGGAGAGTGAGCATTCTATCAGACTCCATTTAGAGTCCAGAAGATAAACAGCTAGGCTTTCCTGTTGGTGACAGCTGCTTTTCAGATGCCAAAATCACCTCCAAGATCTTTTATTGCATTAAAAAAAAATGATCCCAGATGCTGCTTTTCACAAACTTCTTAGATGGTTTTTCAATATATTACTCCACAAAGTGGAAGCCATTATCACATTCATTTATTTTTCATGAGGTGCTGTAACAGGAATCCTGGATTCAGCAAGTAAAGCTGAAAGCCATATAAATAATGTATGTTGAGTACAACTGATAAGCACCCTTGTCATCTTGACATCACTGAGAGTTTTAGAGCAAAGCAGCATACGTGTGGCAACATGATCACATTCTTCATCCCTTCTGCCAAGAGACTGGTAATGAAGGGACTGAAGGTGATTTTTTAGTTTTCAGCTTAAGTGAGTGGTTCTCCAGCATTACTGAGTAGAAAAACCATCTGCAGGTGATTCTTTTTTTTTTTGAGACAGAGTCTCAGGCTAGAGTGCAGGAGCGTGATCTTGGCTCACTGCAACCTCTGCCTCCTGGGTTCAAGCAATTCCCTTTCATCAGCCTCCTGAGTAGCTGGATTACAGGCGTGCACCCACACCCAGCTAATTTTTTTATACTTTTAGTAGAGATAGGGTTTCACCATATTGGCCAGGCTGGTCTCGAACCCCTGACCTCAAGGGATCTGCCCACCTTGGCCTCCCAAGTGCTAGGATTACAGGCATGAGCCAATGTGCCCAGCCAGGTGATTCTAACTCAAAAGGTCTCTCTCTTTCCTTCCCTTCCTTCCTTCCGAAAAATCTCTTTTATTTTTATTTTTATTTTTATTTTTGGCTTCCCAGAAAGTATTTCACCAACAAGTATCTTTTAATCTCCTGACATGTATCAGACAATGCTTTGGGCCTCAGAATCTGCATGTTAACAAGCCCCCTAAATGATCTTCGGGTAGGTGGTTCAAAGAACACATTGTACAAGCTGGCCTAAAGAAACCTGTAATTGATACTGTGGTTATCTTTTAATTTTTTTTTAATTTTCTTTTTTTTATAAAATAGAGGTGAGGTTTTACCATACTGCCCAGGATGGTCTTGAACTCCTGGGTTCAAGCAATCCGCCCGCCTTAGCCTCCCAAAGTGCTGGGATTACAGGCATGAGAAACTGTGACCAGCCGATACTGTGGTTACCAAACACTCATTTTATCCAGCTCCCCAACCCCTACAACAGATGGTATGTTGTGTTTAGGTACCCACCCTTCTCTGCTCAACCATGTGCTTCAGGAGAGGCTGGCCACAGACCCAGGGAGTAGATCCTGATTGTTCAAAGGCAATCATGGTCTTCCCATTTCCCTTTGCAGGGACTGGTTTAGACAAGGCCATGCGATGCAGCTCTGACCAGTAAAATGGAGGATAAATCTGCAGGGGGTTTCTGGGAAAGATTTTCTTGCTCCTAATAAAAGACATACAAGAAAAGATGGTCTTTTCTTATTCTGCGTATGGTTGTATCCAGATATGAAGGCTGGCACTAGGGCAGTCACCTTGCAACAAGAAGGGGAAAGCTAGCCCCCAAATGAAGCCTGCCCAGCAGGATGACAGAGCAGCAAGATGGAAAGAACTTGGTTCTTGAAAGTGTCATTGAGCCATGGAATTACCCAACCCTGGAGCTGTCCTATTCTTGGACTCGTAGGTGCAGAATAACACATTTCTTTGTTTAAGCCAGTTGGGCTTGGGACTGTTTTATACCTTCTGCTAAAAACATTCTGACTGGCATTGAATTTTTATGTGCACTTTTGATTCAAGGTTTAAGCTTTCTGTAATTCACTGTTAAATAATTGTAACACAGTGTCTCAAGTGGGTTCCCTAGAAGTTGAGTCTGAGACAGGGATTTGAGTGCACATGATTTATTGAGGTCATGCTCTCAGGAGATTAGTAAAGCAGGAGGTGAAATAGAGAAGGAAAAAGGAAAGAGATGAGCAAGGATGTGGTTGCATGCAAAGTCTAGCTTTGGCCTGATCCATGGGCGGTTCTGGAGCTGTATTGTTCAGTATGGCAGCCATTAGCCACATGTAGCTATTTAAATTTAAATTAATTAAAAGGAGTTAAAATTTAAAGCTCAGTTCTTTAGTCACATGCCAAGTGCTCAGTGACTACAGAAGCTCATAGGTAAAGTCGTTAGCCACATCAGTCATAGCAGCCCCAAACTCACCACCAGGTAAATGTATCTGGAGAGAGTACCAATTGTGACTACTACCCATGGTATGTAAGTAGACATGAGCTGCATGCAATGCTATTGGCAGAGAGTTTAGATAACACTCCTTTTTTGCTAATCCACATTGGGAATTTAGAATCTCCTGAGATTGCTCCTAAGGAGCACCTTTATTTCCTAACAATCCCTAGAGTTCAGACACATACCAACTATATAAACATATCTGATAGGTGAGTCACTCCAGTGATGCTCAGATTGCAGACAATGGAGGCTCAGAGAGCAGACTCAAAGGGAGAAAGGGACTTGGTGCAATGAGTAAGAACTAGAAAAAAGTGCCTGAATGTCAAAGAGAACTGGTGGGGACAGAGGTCTGACTCTAGACAGAACTTGAAGCTGCCACTGGAACTGTCTCATCCAGCCACTGTGTCATACAAAAAAGAAAGAAGAGGGTATATATTTTCACTTTTTCACTACGTTCATCTCACTTTTTTTTTTTTTTTTTTTTTTTTTGAGTCAAGGTCTTACTCTGTCACCCAGGCTGGAGTGCAGTGGTGCAGTCTCAGAATCCAGATCGCTGCAACCTCCCTATCCCAGGCTCAAGCGATTCTCCTGCCTCAGCCTCCCGAGTAGCTAGAACCACAGACACGTACCACCACACCAGGCTAATTTTTTGTATTTTTTGTAGAGGGGGGGTCTCACCATGTTGCCCAGGGTGGTCTCAAACTCCTGGACTCAAGTGGTCTACTTGCCTTGGCCTCCCAAAGTGCTGGGATTACAGGCGTGAACCACTGCGCCCGGGGTGGCCTGTAATCTGGCACGGTTTGAAATCCAACCACCTTGCCCATCTCACTTCTATAATATGTTTTCCTACGTTTTATGTCTGTCTACTCTTTGGTTATCTCTTCATATGACACCAACTTTGTAACGCCATCTTCTAGAAAGAGAATAGAAGATAATTCAGTCTTTCCTCTTACATGGTTGACCACAATTTGTTTTTGGTTATTGCTACTTTATTTTAATTTTATTTATTTTTTTATGACTTCAAAAAATTTTTGTGGGTACATCGTAGCTGTATATATTTATGGGGTACATGAGATGTTTTGATACAGGCATGCGATGTGAAATAAGCACATCATTGGGAATGGGGTATCCATTCCCTCAAGCATTTATCCTTTGAGTTACAAACAATCCAATTATAGTCTTAAAATATACAATTATTATTGACTATAGTCACCATATTGTGCTATCAATAGTATTTATTTTTATTTTACTCTTATTATTTTTTTGAGACAGGGTCTTGCTCTGTTGCCCAGGCTAGAGTGCAGTGATGCAATCGTAGGTGCAACCTTGACCTCCTGGGCTCAAGTGATCCTCTTGCCTCAGCCTTCCAAGTAGCTGGGACTACAAGTGTGCACCATCACGGCCATCTAATTTTTTAATTTTTTGTAGAGATGGGGTCTCGATTTGTTGCCCAGGCTAGAGTGCAGTGATGCAATCGTAGGTGCAACCTTGACCTCCTGGGCTCAAGTGATCCTCTTGCCTCAGCCTTCCAAGTAGCTGGGACTACAAGTGTGCACCATCACGGCCATCTAATTTTTTAATTTTTTGTAGAGATGGGGTCTCGCTTTGTTGCCCAGGCTGGTCTCAAACTCCTGGGTTCAACTGATCCTCCCACTTTGCCTTCCAAAGTGCTGGGATTACAGGCTTGAGCCACTGCGCCCTGTCTATTATTGCTACTTTAGAAATATTTCCTTTTGCTTCACAACTTACTATGGGAAATGCCTCATCTTTACCTTCCTTCTCAGTCCTTTGATCAGGGGTTACTTCTTGTCTGGAGGGAAGTCCTCAGATTTCATAGCCATGGCCTCCCAGTAGCTGCTACCAGAGCAACAGCTGCTGGTTCAGCTCAGGTCAGGTCCTCACTGCCCTGTTCCATCACTGGTTTGGTCCCGGGGGGTAAGCAGGAGGGGGTTGGGGGTGCAGGAGAAGTAACTATGAGCCTGAGTCATAGTCACCCTTGAGCAGGAAGCAGAGGAGCTTCTCATTCAGATTCTTCTCCTTGAGGTCAAAGATAGAATCCAGAGGCTAAACCACATAACCCCTCAGGGCACACCAGCCCAACTTCCAACTGCTGACACCTGCAACTTTGGCTAAGGGCTGTTCTCTGGTCACTGAAGCCCACTCTGCTCACCTGTGTGGCAAGCTGCAGATGTCCAGGAATTACTGTTCCTCCCCACAACTCCCAGTAGACTTCAGCTAATGATTAATGGAAGTTAGTGTATAAATACCAAAGCTCCTCATTCCTTGGGTGGGATACCTGAGCACGAGTCTACACTGGCTCCCAGAGTTTCCTATCATGATTGAGCTCCATTTGTCCTCATGGTGATTGGCTGGGTAATGCCCATGCCTCCTTTATTTGGCTGCCTTTCCTATACTTTCTCAATTCCCCTCCTTCTTTGTCTCTCAAATGAACTCCTTGCACTCTCAGCATCTGCTTCTGGGGGTACCCAACTAAGGCATTAGATGACCACAAGGGCAGTTGTCACTGGGGGCTGGGTGATTTGGACATAGTGCTGGCAGCCTGCTGCTTAGCCTAAGCCCGAGGACCATCATCAGGACACAGAGACTGGGACAGCACACTCTGCCTCCACATCTTCTGCATGGTTAGTTTAAGTCTGGAATGAAGATTACTAGCAAATATATGGACCATACAACAAGCTGCTTACTCCCACATCATTCTTACTTATTTATTTATTTTTTAATTTTTATTTTTTTGAGACAGGGTCTCACTTTGTTACCCAGGCTGGCGTGCAGTGGTATGATCCCGGCTCACTGCAGCCTTGATCTCCCAGGTTCAAGTGATCCTCCTGCCTCAGCCCCCAAGTAGCTGGGATTACAGGTGCATGCCACCATGCCCAGCTGATTTTTGTATTTTTTGTAGAGATGGGGTTTTGTCATGTTGCCCAGGCTGGTCTTGAATTACTGAGCCCAAGTGATTCTCCCACCTCAGCCTCCCAAAGTGCTGGGATTACAGGTGTGAGCCACTGCGCCTGGCCTTCCATATAATTATTATCAGTTCTAAAACTGTTACTTTGTTCGCCATCTGTTTGACTTCTGTGTTTCTCTCTCAATTGGTTCAGAACTTGAAAGTAGAAGGTCATTAACTGAGCCTCCTGAAACTGTTAAAAATAAGCATGGTTAGGCTGGGTATGGTGGCTCACGACCGTAATCCCAGCACTTTGGGAGGCTGAAGTGGGCGAATCACGAGGTCAGGAGTTCGGGACCAGCTTGACCAATATGGTGAAACCCTGTCTCTACTAAAAATACAAAATTTATCTGGGTGTGGTGACGCATGCCTATAATCCCAACTACTAGGGAGGCTGAGGCAGGAGAATTGCTTGAACCCAGGAGGCGGAGGTTGCAGTGAGCCGAGAACATGCCATTGCACTCTAGCCTGGGTGACAGAGCAAGACTCCGTATCAAAAAAATAATAATAAATAAATAAGCATGGTAGAAAGATAGGACTTCAGGATGAGCACAATCCAGGGAGATTGGAAAGAGGGTGGCTAGATGCTGGCCCCTGGCCTGAGGGAAGGAGCAAATCTATAGTCCATAAAGGAGGAGGCAGAATGAGGTACTAGGCAGAGTACGAGAATAAGAATTTAGAAATAAAGAGAAGGCAGAAGCCAAGTAATTGGAACACATGGGGATGCTGGATGTGATCCTGTTGAGACTAGAGCTCAATTATCAGAACTGGGTCACTGCAACTAGAATAGAGTAATCCATGCTGATGCATAGCTTGTGAGGTAAGAGCTAGTCAAATGCTTTCTTAACAGGCTATGATTGGGCCTGGGGGTGGGAGGCTGGGGCGCAGCTGAGAACATGGTAAACCCAGGTGTGGACAGACACTGAGGAAACAGGCTGGCAGGCTGGTACTAATTGGTTCTGCAATCAAACGTTTAAAAGACTGGTGCAATTCTGTCCTTCTTATTTATTTTTGAAACGGAGTCTTGCTGTGTCGCCCAGTCTGGAGTGCAGTGGCACGATCTTGGCTCACTGCAACCTCTGCCTCCTGGGTTCAAGCAATTCTCCCTGCCTCAGCCTCTCAAGTAGCTGGGATTATAGGCACCCGCCACCATGCCCAGCTAATTTTTGTATTTTTTAGTAGAGATGGGGTTTCACCATGTTGACCAGGCTGGTCTTGAACTCCTGACCTCAGGTGATCCCCCTGCCTCAGCCTCCCAAAGTGCTGGGTTTACAGGCATGAGCCAACGTGCCCAGCCTTATTCTTATTTGTAAAGGGGCAACACTGTGCTTTATAAAGCCACAAAGGAAAATGCCATTCTTTAGTCCTTTTTCTCAGATTTTGCAGACGTTAGACTTAAAAGCCTCCCTGCCTAACCTGTCTGTTTCATCTTCTTTGTTGAGCCTCATGCATCATGAGGAAATACCAGCTGCTCTAAATGACTTCAAATTTGCCTGATCCAAACAAGTTGCATGTCAGGTATAGAAGTCGGGACTTTGTCAGTTACAAACGACAGAAACCTGAGTAAAACCAGCTTACGCAGAAAGAGATTTTTTTGATTCAGATAACTGGGAAGGATCCTGGGCTAGTTTAGAGGGTGGAAGGAAGAGCCCAAGAATCTAGGGTCTCAGAGACTTGAACTCTGGACTCATGGTCAACCAGACTCTCTCTCCATTCAGTTCCCAAACCAGTTTGTCACAACTTTTTTGGCATATTCACCTTTTCTTCTCTTACTGCAGACAGAACTTTACAACACCTTTAATCTCCCTAGCAGCCTGAGTCACATGCTATCATGCAGCTCAGGCCGCTCAGGTCAGGTCCTCACTGCCCTGTTCCATCACTGGTTTGGTCCTGGGGGGTGATGGGAGGGGAATGCCAGCAGGAAGAGATTTGTGTATCGCATCCCTGGAGGACACTGATTAGTGCTGCCTGCATCTTATACCCATTTCATGGCCCAGCATGTAATTGACAATCAATAAATACTCCTGAATGCATGAGTAAGGCTACCATAAATAATGTGACAGAGGTAGCTCTCATTGTTGTAAATTAATAAATTTTAGTTTATGTCTCTATCTGGAGATGCTGGTCCATGTGCACTTACTTCTGAGAGATGTCTGCTGTCAGTGTTTTGAGGAAACAGCTTCTGAGTCTGCAAGCTTTGGTAAATTCAGAAGGTGATTAAATGCCACCCTTGGAGGTTTCCGGGATAACAGTCTGTTCTAGATGACCACCTAGACTATAAATGTTGATGGAAATTGCTTTTCCTTACTTGAATCTCTACACTGAGAACTTATTAATGAAATGTATATGTTTTTCAAACTTATGTTTACAACATCACAATGAAGTAATTATAGTCAGATAAGATCTTATTGTCTCCATTTAATAGCTAGGAAGGTCCAGGCATATATTGGGTAAGTCAGTGTTTTTCAAGGAATGTCTTCCAGAAAACAAGACCCCTAGGTGATTCATGAAAAGGGGTTCTGTGGTCAGTTATGATTGGGAAGACTGAATGATTTCCAATATATGTTAGTATGCTAAAGATTCTGAAGGAAGCAGTTAAGAACTCTATAAGGGGCAGGTGCAGTGGCTCATGCCTATAATCCCAGCACTTTTGGAGGCCCAGGTGGGAGGATCACTTGAGCCCAGAAGTTCAAGGCCAGCCTGGGCTTGTAGAGACCTGGTCTCTACAAAAATTAAAAAGTTGGTTGGGCATGGTGGTGCACACCTATAGTCCCAGCTACTCAGGAGGCTGAAGTGGGAGGATCACCTGAGCCCAAAATTCAAGGCTGCAGTGAGCCAAGATCATGTTACTGCACTCCAGCCTGGGCAACAGAGCGAGATGCTGTCTTTTTTTTTTTTTTTTTTTTTTTTGAGATGGAGTCTCGCTCTGTCACCCAGGCTGGAGTGCAGTGCCGCAATCTCGGCTCACTGCAAGCTCCACCTCCCGGGTTCATGCCATTCTCCTCCCTCAGCCTCCCGAGTAGCTGGGACTACAGGTGCCCGCCACCACGCCCGGCTAATTTTTTGTATTTTTAGTAGAGATGGGGTTTCGCCATGTTAGCCAGGATGGTTTCGATCTCCTGACCTCGTGATCCACCCACCTTGGCCTCCCAAAGTGCTGGGATTACAGGCGTGAGCCACTGCACCCAGCCAAGATGCTGTCTTTTAAAAAAAAGCATCAGCAGAAGAAAGCTATATGAAGTAAAATCTGTTTAACGTTGATCAAAAGGATTTAGCAAAATTATTGGACCTTAAACCTCCTGTTTCTGCATATATCTTCTCTTATTCCCTCCTGTTTTCATAGAGGATCTGTCTCTTTCCACCTAAGGCCAATCTCTCCATCTATACCTAGGACCCTATTTTCCTTTCCCTCCATTCCTAGGAATCTTCTATTTCTCAAGTATTCTTTCTCCCTCCTCATCCTAGGGGTGGTAGCAGCTCCCTGCTCTTGCTAATCATCCGTTTGATTTTCCAATACCAATTTAATTAGTTCCCCTTACCTGGTATGAGTTATGTTTTCCTGATTTGACCCTAACTGATGATGACACATGGAAATATCAGAAAATAGGGAACAGGGGGAAGGAGAGCATTTGAGAAACAGGCAAATTCTACTTGACTTGGTGGATTACCTTGAAGTCAAGGTACCTCGGGGAAAGTAGAGGAGACCGGGAGGCAATGGCAGTAGATTGATGTCTATGAGCTCTTACCTAGGCATCATTCAGTTTCCTGTGAAAGCAGATGTCCTCCACACTAGGGGTTGTGGGGAAATTGTATGAGTAGAGAAAAGGGCAGGTTACAGAGGACAGCCTATCTCCCTGTATATGAGCGATTATCTCTGGTTATCAGTAAGTCACAAATAAGTCAGTGCTGTCATCTAGTTGCCTGGGGTGGGGGTCAGAGGACTTGCCCCACAGCAGAAACCTCTTCATCTGGGAACTAGTTGGGCACAGCTTCTTTTGGCTGCATCTGTAACCTGTCCTGGGTTGGCCCAGCTGCTGAGTTGTCACAGTTTGTGGTTGGCGCCTATTGTTAAATGTCAATATTTTCACAGTCATCCCACACTGCTATGCTATGGCATTTGTCCCTTGGCCTTGGGAGGACAGGCAATTCTTTCATACATAATAGGAAAAGATAGAAGAGAGACTGTCTTTTTCTCTCAAAGACTTTTCAAGCCAGTAGCAGGTCATTGTACTCTGAATAATGCCCTTTCAAATGGAGAAAGAATATAATTCTGAAATCACACGCTTCTGGGACCATTAGAGACACCAGTTTACTGAGCGTGACTTTTGCAAGATGATTCTGTAATGAAATGTAATCCTCAAAGTCTGAAATAAGTAAAATGTATTTATTCAGAAAATGCATGAGTGTTTGTGTATATGTATTAAAATCTATTACCCTTAAAGTGCCCCATGATCAAGACAGGAGATGAGAATTATATTGTGCTTGAAGTATAGACAATACTGAGTCTGAGAGTGTTGGGCAGATGTGAAGTTCTACATGTAACAATGTCTATCAATCGAGGTGTCTCTGGAGTTTTCTGGAGGTTGAATCTGGAATGACCAGTTCTTGGGTGTGCCCTGTTGAGGAGCTAACTGGTGCAGGAGCTATCTGGGGTGAAATCACTACCCATGAGAAGAAAAGCCTCTCCTCCACCTTTCCCAGGCTGAAAAGACAGTTTGGCTTGGGGATGGCATGGGTGGAGCTTTCAGCTGAGACTAAAGGCCCAACTCTCCTCCCAGTGTGAGGAGAGGTTGACCCTACACTCTTCCTGCTGCCACAGGAACCGTGGAGGCAGCTGTTGAGGAATTACCCCTGATTGAAGGAGGGCATAAATGCTGATTCTCCTCTGAAGGTCTGTAAAGTGCAGCCATAAACATCCCAGTCTCTCAAATGTGAAACACTTGTCCTTTCGCACCTGGGTTGAAAAGTCAAGCCTAATTCTTTTAATAATGCCCCAATGCCTTGAACTTCATCCATTCCTATAAGAGCTTAGCACCCCAGCAGAAGGAAACCTAGCACCCCAGAAACTCTGCTTAAGACAAATAATCCTCAGCTGGATTTTGCGGCTAATGCCTGTAATCCCAGCACTTTGGGAGGCAGAGGTGGGAGGATCACTTGAGGCCAGGGATTCAAGACCAGCCTGGGCAATATAATGAGATCCCATCTCAAGAAAGAAAGAAAAGAAGAAAGAAAGAAAGTAAGAGAGAGAGATAAAGAGGGAAGAGAAAGAAAGAAGGAAAGAAAGAAAGAAAAAAAGAAAGTATTGTAAAAATCCTTACTGTTGAAAATAAAGTTCCATGGTTAGGAAAATGTCAGTAAAAGGACTTTATTTTTTAAGATTTAATTTTCTTAAATTTTAAGTGCTACCCTTTAAAAATTATTGATGACAGAAAAAAAAATTCCTTCCTTCTTCCTCAGGAGGCAGTTCCTAGTTAGTAATAAGAGGATTTTTTTTTCCTTTTTTTCTAAGTGCAAAATCTTCCTTGTAACTTCCTCATAACAATTGCCTTTCCTGAACATGAGGACAGGGTTCAGTGATAAGTGCAGGAACGCAGGAGAGGTAGGGCGGAGAAAACTCTGCTTCAGGAAGGGAGAGATAAAGATGGCCAAAGTCCCTGTACTGGGTAGAGAAAGCTGAGCCAAACAAGGCCAAAGTCTGCATGGGGAAGATTAAGACAGCAACCCAGAGGGCAGCAGGGAGAGTTGTTCGGGGAGAAAAGATACTTTTAATAAGATTATTTGGAGTAAATACTGTGCACTATACAATGTAGACTATGCCCTTTGTTCCTTATAGAAAACCTAGACTGTAGAAATTCTACGTTCAAGAGTAAAATATCTATTTTTTAATAGTGTGTGGAAGAGTCTGTTTTCTTTTGGAGATTTTGTTCGAAGATTGCGACAAGAAGGGTATAGCTCCTGCCCTTGGGGCTCAGCTACATGTTGGCTACACAAAAGTATTAAATTCTCATGGTAAATTTTCTTCTTTTTTTTTTTTTTTTTTTTTTTTTGAGACAGTCTTGCTCTGTCGCCTAGGCTAGAGTGCAGTGGTGCGATCTCAGCTCACTGCCAGCTCCATCTCCCAGGTTCACACCATTCTCCTGCCTCAGCCTCCCAAGTAGCTGGGACTACAGGTGCCCACCACCATGCCTGGCTAATTTTTTGTATTTTTAGTAGAGACGGGGGTTTCACCATTAGCCAGGATGGTCTCGATCTCCTGACCTCGTGATCCACCCGCCTCAGCCTCCCAAAGTGCTGGGATTACAGGCGTGAGCCACCGTGCCCAGCCAAGGTAAATTTTCAAAACATACAAAAACACACAAAGTGAAAAGTGAAATTTTCACTCCCCCCCGCCCCCCGACTCTGATTAATTACATTGTTCAGAGTTAACCCATCCACAACTAATCATTTGGTGCTTTAATGTTTTTCCTAAGCATTTATGGACACGTATGATTGAATATTTGGCTCAAAAAGTATTCAAGGTTGAAAATAATTTTCCTTTAAAGTTTTGATGGTATCGGTCCATTGCCTAGTTCTTCTTTAGCATGTTAAAATTAATTTTTGAATTACATGCTTGGGCTATGAATTCAAAAGGTAAAAAGTATATAAAATAAGTCTCTTCACCACTGATCCTGCCATCTGCTTAGTTCCATCACTGGTTGTAACTACTGTTACTGGTTTCTTTTTCTTTTCTTTTCTTTTCTTTCCTTTTTTTTTTTTTTTTTTTTTTTTAAATGAGACTGCGTCTTGCTCTGTCGCCCAGGCTGGAGTGCAGTGGTACGATCTTGGTTCACTGCAACCTCCACCTCCAGGGTTCAAGCAATTCTCCTGCCTCAGTCTCCCGAGGGGTTGGGGCTACAGGCATGCGCCACCACACCCAGCTAATTTTTATATTTTTAGTAGAGACGGGGTTTCGCCATGTTGGCCAGGCTGGTCTCGAGCTCCTGACCTCGTGATCCGCCCACTTCGGCCTCCCAAAGTGCTGGGATTACAGGCATGCGCCACTATGCCCAGAATTTTTTTTTTTTTTTTTTTGAGACAGGGTCTCACTCTGTCACCCAGGATGGGGTGCAGTAGCGTGATCTCAGCTCACTGCAGCCTCTACCTCCCTGGAGCAATGATCCTCCTATCTCGGCCTCCAGAATAGCTGTGACTACAGGTGCACACCACAAACCCAGATAAATTAAATATTTTTTTGCAGAGACAAGGTTCTGCTACGTTGGCCAGGCTCAAACTCTTGGGCTCCAGTGATCCACCCATTTCGGCTGCCCAAAGTGCTGGAATTACAGGTGTGAGCTACCGCGTCTGGCCAAAATTGCCATTTTTGAAGTTAAAAAAAATCAGCAATTCCATGAGATTCAATCTAACATATGTGTATAACATATGCTTATGCACATAATTTTTAATCACACTGATGATAGCATGCTATATACACAATAGATTTCTCACTTAACAATTAATCCTGAGATCTCCCCATATCAATATATATAGAGCTGCCTCATTCTTTTTTTATTTTGTGCCTATTTATTAGTTTTCTTGGCTAACTATTGTTATTCTAAAATTTACATACAGAAAAATTGAGCTCCATTTTTGATTTACAGCTCTAAGAGTTGTAATGCATGCATAAATTTGTGTACCCATTACAATCGGGAAACAGAAATAAGTCAAATATATCAGTGTAACCTCCAACAATGACCAAAACAAAATATTATCAGTGCTCGAAAATCTCCTCTGAAAACCTCATCTCCATTGCTATGCCTTTCCTATACCCCAAGACAATATTTTCCTTTACTTCTAACACAATAAATTAATTCTGGCTTATATGGAATTGTATATGGAATCATATACACTAAAACATCCTTTCGTTTGTCTTTTTTTTGTTCACCATGATGTAAGATTTATCTATATTGTCTTATGATTACTATAGAGCAATGAATTGCACCATATTTCATTATATTATAGTATTTTTGATAAGCAGAATTCAAAATAAACTTTTGCATAGATTGACAAACTATTTTTATTTATGGTTTCTGGATCTTGTGTTACACTTAGGCCTTTAGCACTCCAAGATTATAAAATTCTCTTACATTTTCTCCTAGTACTTTAATAATTTCTTTCTTTCTTTTTTTTTGAGATAGTCTCACTCTGTCGCCCAGGCTGGAGTGCAGTGGCGCGATCTCGGCTCACTGCAAGCTCCGCCTCCCGGGTTCACGCCATTCTCTCGCCTCAGCTTCCCGAGTAGCTGGGACTACAGGCTCCCGCCATCATGCCCGGCTCATTTTTTGTATATTTAGTAGAGACGGGATTTCACCGTGTTAGCCAGGATGGTCTCGATCTAGTGACCTTGTGATCCGCCCTCCTTGGCCTCCCAATGTGCTGGGATTACAGGCGTGAGCCACTGCGCCCAGGCAATAATTTCATTTTTTTCAAACTTAATTCCCACCCCTACCCCGCCACCAAAAGATATCAATCTATTACCCAAATACTCATTTAATCCTTACAGGAATTATAGTGGATACAATTGAGAGGTGACAGCGTGCTGGCAGTCCTCACAGCCCTCGCTCGCTCTCGGCACCTCCTCTGCCTGGGCTCCCACTTTGGTGGCACTTGAGGAGCCCTTCAGCCCACTGCTGCACTGTGGGAGCCCCTTTCTGGGCTGGCCAAGGCCGGAGCCGGCTCCCTCAGCTTGCCGGGAGGTGTGGAGGGAGAGGCGCGAGCCGGAACCGGGGCTCCGCGCCGCGCTTGCGGGTCAGCTGGAGTTCCGGGTGGGCGTGGGCTTGGCGGCCCCGCACTCGGAGCAGCCTGCCGGCCCTGCCGGCCCCGGGCAATAAGGGGCTTAGCACCCGGGCCAGCAGCTGCGGAGGGTATACTGGGTCCCCCAGCAGTGCCAGCTCACCAGCGCTGCGCTCAATTTCTCACCGGGCCTTAGCTGCCTTCTCGCGGGGCCGGGCTTGGGACCTGCAGCCCGCCATGCCTGAGCCTCCCACCCTCTCCATGGGCTCCTGTGCGGCCCGAGCCTCCCCAATGAGCGCTTCCCCAATGAGCGCCTCCCCGATGAGCACCGCCCCCTGCCCCACGGCGCCCAGTCCCATCGACCACCCAAGGGCTGAGGAGTGCGGGTGCAGGGTGAGGGACTGGCAGGCAGCTCCACCTGCAGCCCCAGTGCGGGACCCACTGGGTGAAGTCAGCTGGGCTCCTGAATCTGGTGGGGACGTGGAGAATCTTTATGTCTAGCTCAGGGATTGTAAATACACCAATCGGCACTTTGTATCTAGCTCAAGGTTTGTAAACACACCAATCAGCACCCTGTGTCTAGCTCAGGGTTTGTGAATGCACCAATCGACACTCTGTATCTAGCTTCTCAGGTGGGGCCTTGGAGAACCTTTGTGTTGACACTCTGTATCTAGCTAATCTAGTGGGGACGTGGAGAACCTTTGTGTCTAGCTCAGGAATTGTAAACGCACCAATCAGTGCCCTGTCAAAACAGACCACTCCACTCTACCAATCAGCAGGATGTGGGTGGGGCCAGATAAGAGAATAAAAGCAGGCTGCCGGAGCCAGCAGTGGCAACCTGCGGGGGTCCCCTTCCATACTGTGGAAGTGTTGTTCTTTTGGTCTTTGCAATAAATCTTGCTACTGCTCACTCTTTGGGTCCACACTGCTTTTATGAGCTGTAACACTCACAGCGAAGGTCTGCAGCTTCACTCCTGAAGCCAGCGAGACCACGAGCCCACCGGGAGAAACGAACAACTCCAGATGCACCGCCTTAAGAGCTGTAACACTCACCGCGAAGGTCTGCAGCTTCACTCCTGAGCCAGCGAGACCAGGAACCCACCAGAAAGAAGAAACTCCGAACACATCTAAACATCAGAAGGAACGAACAACTCCAGATGCCCCACCTTAAGAGCTGTAACACTCACCATGAGGGTCTGCGGCTTCATTCTTGAAGTCAGTGAGACCAAGAACCCACCAAGTCCGGATCCACAATTACATGTCTTAATTTTAGAGATGAAGACACTGAAACATACAGAAGTTATTTTCCCCAATCATTTTAATAAATGGCAAAGCTGGCATCTGAACACAATCAGTTGACTTTAATGTTAATGTGCTTATTCATTACTCTATCCAGCCTTTCCATGGGAACTCATCACCATTATCAACATTACTGGCAAGCACCTCTTTTTTTTTAAACTACAACGGAAACACAGTATTTAAATGTTTGCAAGAGTGAATTAGGTTACTTAGGAGTCTAATTAGCAAGTAGTTACTTAGTAAGGAGTAGGGAATTTGACACCTTCTCATTTCTATTTCATGAACAGTTCTGTCTCTTACCAAGGGACCTCATTCTTGAAATAAGATTTACTTCTGAGCCCAGTGTTGTTTTCTCTTCAAATGATTGCTCTGATTCCATTTTTGAGTCATCAGCCATGTAAATATCTCTGGAACATGTCATGTAAACAAATGCAAAACTGTTAAAAATTAAGTTGGGCCGGGCGCAGTGGCTCACGCCTGTAATCTCAGCACTTTGGGAGGCCGAGGCGGGCGGATCACGAGGTTAGGAGATCGAGACCATCCTGGCTAACACAATGAAACCCCGTCTCTATTAAAAATACAAAAAATTAGCCGGGCGCGGTGGCCAGTGCCTGTAGTCCCAGCTACTTGGGAGGCTGAGGCAGGAGAATGGCGAGAACCCGGGAGGCGGAGCTTGCAGTGATCCAAGATCGTGCCACTGCCCTCCGGCCTGGGTGAAAGAGCAAGACTCCGTCTCAAAAAAAAAAAAAAAAAAAGTTGAACAGCTTAAAAATATTAGCAAACTGTGACTCAGAGAAGTGAAGGAAGTGTTAAACACAGCTGGAGACCAGGAAAGAGGGCAAGAAGTCCTGGAGTCACTTTCCAGTTCTATCACTGAGATCATATTACTATGGACAAGTCATTTTTTGGCTCTTTGTGTCTATTTGTCAAACAGAGCCAATAAGAGTAAGAAGTAGCTCTTCACTTTTCCATAGTTTATTTACTTTATGCCAGTAATGGGCATTAAATTAACAACAAACATTTGTTTAAATTTTTAAATTTTAAATTAAAAAAAAATTTTTTTTTGAGACGGAGTCTTGCTCTGTCACCCAGGCTGGAGAGCAGTGGTGCGATCTCAACTCACTGCAACCTCTGCGTCCCAGGTTCAAGCAATTCCCCTGCCCCAGCCTCCCAAGTAGCTGGGATTACAGGCATGTGCCACCACGCCCGGCTAAGTTTTATATTTTCAGTAGAGATGGGGTTTCACCATGTTGGTCAGGATGGTCTTGAACTTCTGACCTCATGATCTGCCCGCCTCAGCCTCCCAAAGTGCTAGGATTACAGGCGTGAGCCACCGAGCCTGGCAACAACAAACATTTTTAAAAACCCTCTAAAGATAAGTTATACCAGGTTGAAAAGTTGGCTAAATTCCAGAGAGTCTAAATTTAGACTCTGGTGTGTAGAACTTTCTTCCATGAGAGGTTTTCCAACTATTTTATAATTAAAATTTACATAGCCTTACAATATTCTCCTGTAAAAGTAAATATTAACAACATAACATTTCAAAGCGTTCTAACGAAGTATATTAAAACAATACAGTAATACAAATATTTCAATTTCTACATCTTTGTTACTTGTTACAACAAAAGTCTCTCTTCTCCCACCTCCATATCTTGAGTAGAACTGTAATGAAAGGAAGTAAGAGCTGGGGTCATAGAATATGTGACACCTACCCTAAATTCAACTCATTCCCCCCTCTCCCCCAACTCCCATCCCGTAAAACCCCTTGGAAGCATAAGCATCAAGATCCCCAGGGAACTGCAGTCATGCTGTCCAGGCTGAGACCAGTAACAAATGGAGAAGTGTCCCATAGCAGAGAGGTGACTTAGCAAAAGTAAAGAGACAGTGAGAAGAACACATAACTTGGAAGATGAAGGACTATTTTACTTCCCTAAATATACTTAGAGGGAATTGTCCCTTAGGGGAAAAGGAAGAGCAAATATCTGGGTTACATGAATTGTGTAATACAATGTGAAAGAACTATGATAACATACACACTTAAGATGACATTTTAACATTGCTTATAATTAAATAAATGGAAACTACAACAAAAGTAAAATACGATTCACCATCTTTTTGACTGACAAAAAATTAAAAACATATTCATAAGGGCATTTCCCACACTATCAGTAGAAATATAAATTGCTATATATTTTGGAGATCAAGTTGGCATTAATCATGCTCATTGGATGGAACTCTCAATTATACTTCTAGAAATCCATTATTTTCTTTTTTCTTTTTTTTTTTTTTTTTTTTTTTGAGACGGAGTCTCGCTCTGTCGCCAGGCTGGAGTGCAGTGGCACCATCTCGGCTCACTGAAACCTTGGACTCCCTGGTTCAAGTGATTCTCCAGCCTCAGCCTCCCGAGTAGCTGGGACTACAGGGGCGCACCACCATGCCAGGTTAATTTTTGTATTTTTAGTACAGATGGGGTTTCACCACGTTGGCCAGGAGGGTCTCAATCTCCTGACCTCGTGATCCACCTGCCTTGGCCTCCCAAAGTGCTAGGATTACAGGCGTGAGCCACCACTCCCAGCCAGAAATCCATTATTTTCTACAGAAACATATACACTAGTATACAAACATTTATTTATAAAGTTGCTCACTTTAATAGTTTTTTATTAGCAAAAAACAGGAGAGAAGCTAAATGCCTACCAATTAGAAATCTTAAATTATAATTCATACATAGTATAAAATACTATGCAGCCATTAAAGAGATTCAAATACATATACTGATTAGAAATGATATTCATGGCATATTAATTGAAGAAAGCAAGATATGGATTTTGTATAATCAATTTTTCATAAAACAAAACTAAATATATTTATGTATAATTAAATGTATATATTTCATATATTTTATGTATAGATAATTAAATGTATATATTTTATAAATACAGAAAAATTTAAAAAATGAAAAATGAATTACTAATAGAGGTTATTTGCAGGAACCAGATTACATTTGTTACAGTGAGCATATTACTTTTGTAACAAAAGAAGATAAAAATTCAGTGTGATACATACATTAACAGCATGTAAGACTGACGCTGTATAGAGGAGAGCATGATTAACTCCACTGATATGTGTGTGTCGGGGGTGGTTTGGGGAGTGGTATTAGAGAATGCTTGAAAGAGATAATGAAATATGAGCACAGCATTGTCCAGGGTAGAGAGGCAAAGTGGAAAAGGAAGAAAGGTACAGTCAAGGAGGACAATGAGTACACTGCCGTACTCATGATTTTCACAACTGCTCTGTATAATTTGTAGACCAAAAAAAAGAAAGGC
Source organism: Pan troglodytes (assembly GCF_028858775.2). Lineage (NCBI taxonomy): Eukaryota > Metazoa > Chordata > Mammalia > Primates > Hominidae > Pan > Pan troglodytes. The sequence goes on from NC_086015.1 coordinate 41,249,424, forward strand.
AAGCACGTATATAAAAGCAGGTTGTGGGCCAGGTGTGGTGGCTCACGCCTGTAATCCCAGCACTTTGGGAGGCTGAGGCAGGCGGATCACCTGAGGTCAGGAGTTCGAGACCAGCCTGGCCAACATGGCAAAACCGTCTCTACTGGAAATACAAAAATTAGCGGGGCGTAGTGGCATATGCCTATAATCCCAGCTACCAGGGAGGCTGAGGCAGGAGAATCGCTTGAATCCTGGAAGTAGAGGTTGCAGTGAGCCGAGATCATGTCACTGCACTCTGGCCTGAGTGACAGACTGAGACACCATCTCAAAAAAAATAAAATAAAATAAAAGCAGGATGTGGCTAGGTGTGGCGGCTCACACCTGTAATCTCAGAACATCAGGGAGGCTGAGGCATGTGGAACACCTGAGCCCAGGTGTTGGAGACTAGCCTGAGCAACACAGTGAGACCCTGTCTCTCTCTCTCTCTCTTAAAAAAAGAAAAAGCAGAATGTGCCAAGGGAACCCTGAGTTAATTTGACATTTCTGGAACTTTGAAGTGTGAAGAGTGGCCAGGGTTTAGTAAGAGGGAAAGCAGGAGCCAGGCTGCTGAGGGCTTCTTGTACTGTCTGGTAACACGAACACTGTTATGTAGGACAAGGTGACCACTGATGGGGTTGTAGCAGGAGAGTAGCATCAGCTATGTGGAAGATGGATTGGAAAGAAGCAAAACTGGAAACTGGGGGGCCATTTAAATGATAAGCTATAATGAAGACTGAAACTAGTGGCAGGGTAAATTAGGAAAGCAGATGGATTTCAGAAGTATTTCAGAGGAAAATACACAAGACTTAGTGATTCTCTGGATACGGGTGATGTATAGAGAGGGATGTCTTGATTGACTTCCAAACTTTTGGCTTTGGTAACTGGGAAGATGGAGATTACACCAGCCAAGGTAGAAAATATAGATGAAAAAACAAGCTTATGAAAAGGAGAAGCAGCAAGAGGGTGAGAGGAAACACAGAAGGGACAAGCCTGATGGTGATGGTAGAGGGGTAGTAGCAGATGATTTCGTTTTTGGAGATGTTGAAGGTGAGATGCCTGTGGGCCATTAAGGAGGGCCATTAAGGGAAGTTGCCCAGTTGGCCATTAAGGCAAGTGGATGTATTAAGATTAATTAACTGGGTTTTTTTTCCCCCATTGGTAGTGTATTTAAAAAAAAAGAAAACCCTGGCATAGTGGCTCACTCCTGTAATCCCAGCAATTTGGGAGGCGGAGGTGGACGAATCACTTGAGGTCAGAAGTTTGAGACCAGTCTGGCCAACGTGGTGAAATCCCGTCTTTACTAAAAATACAAAAATTAGCTGAGCTTGGTGGCACAGGCCTGTAGTCCCAGCTACTCATGAGGCTGAGGCAGGAGAATTGCTTGAACCCAGGTGGCGGAGGTTGCAGTAAGCCGAGATCGCGTCACTGCACTCCAGCCTGGGCAACAGAGTAAGACTCTGTTTCAAAAAAAAACCAAAAAATACTAACTAACTCTGTAGAAATGTAGTGTCAGGCCCTGTACTAGCACTGACTGGGATGCATGACAGACATACTTCTTGGCCCTGCTCAACCTGAGAGCCCAGTGGAGATGCTATAGTCTAGAGCAGGGGTGTCTAATCTTTTTGCTTCCCTGGACCACACTGGAAAAATTGGCTTGGGCCACACATAAAATACACTAACAATAGCTGATAGGCCCCGCAAAAAAATCACAAAAAAATCTCATAATGTTTTCAGAAAGTTTATGAATTTGTATTGGGCCACATTCAAAGCCATCCTGTGCCACATGCAGCCTATGGGGCCGTGGGTTGGACAAGCTTGATCTAGAGCTCAGGGGCAAGGTGTAGGCTAGAGTTCTCAACATACAGAGGGAGAGCGTTATGAGTGAGAATTAAACTCTTAGAATTTATAAGTTTCATTTACTATGAACTGTACACTTTACGCATATCATCTCATTTGAACTTCACAACAATCCTATGAAATAGTATTACATTGTTAAAGATGAGGAAAATGAAATGCAGAGAGCTAAGACTCAGAGGTCACAATCTGGCCTTTGGGCTGAATTTTATTCTAAGAGTTGTTTTGTTGCATTGATTTAAAAATGCCCCTAGATGGGTTCACACTGTCATTTGTTACTTTCCTACATTTTCCATTGTCTTAAATCGTATGTATATGTGCTTTACTCATAACCTCTTGTTCCCTTTAGGCATTTGATTTTGTATACTGTGGTTTGCTTAAGTGCCAAAGGTTAAAGAACTAGAAAATGGATGACTTTTTTTATTTTTTATTTTTTGAGACGGAGTTTCGCTCTTGTTGCCCAGGCTGGAGTGCAGTGGCATGATCTCAGCTCACTGCAACCTCTGCCTCCCAGGTCCAAGCGATTCTCCTGCCTCAGCCTCCTGAGTAGCTGGGATTACAGGCATCCGCCACCATGCCTTGTTAATTTTTTTTGTATTTTTAGTAGAGACGGGGTTTTGCCATGTTGGCCAGGCTGGTCTTGAACTCCTGACCTCAGGTGATCCACCTGCCTCGGCTTCCCAAAGGGTTGGGATTACAGGCATGAACCACTGCACCCTGCCTAAAAATTGATGACTTTTATGTAAACCAAAGACTGTGCTCTTAACCATTATACTATACTGTTGTGGTTGGCAGGTACAAGGATTCTTGATAAGGGTTAAGAAATGCATTGTGTGGTGACGCAAAAGGACTGATGACACGTTTCTGGTCAGAAAGTAGGAAATCAGTTGAAGGTTTCAGATGTGTATTGGTTCTTGACTAGAAGCATTTTCTGACATGCTATTTTGTTAAATCTAAGGCTTGGAAAGCAATCTGAACCCCTAGCAATTATGTTATTCTGAAAATTTTCTGAAACATGGAGATAGTATTTGCATTTTGTGCAATTGGAAGGGGTGGAAGAATGACAGTTGGTCTATAACTATTAGAATTGCTTCTTTGTGTTGAAAAAGGTGGGTACTAGTTCCACTGGGAAAATAAATTCATGAGGCCTTTGATCATTATGATTGAAATGCAAGCCTGTTTTAAATATCCTGCTCTGCGGTGAGGTGTGCTAATCCTTGAGCAGCTAGATAGGAAATGAGTTCAAATTACTAACAGAAAATGGGGGCAGGCTGTGTGCTTCAGCTGGATTGGTGCAGAATTCTGAGAAGTGGGCCAAAGCCTGAGACTACAAAAGGTGATTTGCATCCAAATTTGTGCCACCCAGAGGAGCTGAAGAATTGAGTAATTTCTAGGTTTAAGAGCAGTCAGAAAGACTGCTCTTTCCGACTGAAAGAATGTTAATTTGCAGAGACCTGAAGCAGAATGTAGCTGTGAGGAGGTTTAATGTTTTAACAACATTGTGTTACATGTGATGAAGGGTTTCAACCCTGTCTCCTTTTTTGTGCCCTGGCAAAGCTATCCCTTTTCACATAATTAGCACTCTTCTGATGTCTTTCTCTAAGTGATATCTTGGATCCTTTTTATTTATTATTTAGAATAGTTGGCTTTGATAGGTCCCACATATATGTACAAACACAGATATATGCATATATATGTATACATATAAAATTGACAAACTTTGATGCACAATTGTGAAAATTGGGGGGAAGATGTATATTGGGCATCTGGAGCTGAAAGCAGTTGAAGGCCTATTGAACTTCCGTCAGTTGAGAGTTAAGTACTCTTTTTATTTTTATTTTGAGATGGAGTCTCACTCTGTCTCCCAGGTTGGAGGGTAGTGGCACGATCTCAGCTCACTGCAGCCTCCGCCTCCTGGGTTCAAGCAATTCTCCTGCCTCAATCTCCCGATTAGCTTGGATTACAGGCATGTACCACCAGACCCAGCTAATTTTTGTATTTTTAGTGGAGACCGGGTTTCACCACGATGGCCAGGCTGGTCTCGAACTCCTGACCTCAAATGATCTGTCCGCCTCGGCCTCCTAAAGTGCTGGGATTACAGATATGAGCCACTGTGCCTGGCTGAGAGTTAAGTACTCCTGAAAAACAAAACAAAACAAAACAAAAAAGCCCAGAAAAAACTCTCGGTAACTATATAAGGCAGTGGTCCCCAATCTTTTGGGTGCCAGGGACCTGTTTCATGGAAGACAATTTTTTCCTGGGGGTGGGGGCTAGGGGGATGGGGAAGGATGGTTTTGTACGATTCAAGTGCATTATATTTATTGTGCCCTTTATTTCTATTATTATTGCATTGTAATATATAATGAAATAATTACACAACTCACCATAATGTAGAATCGGTGGGAGCCCTGAGCTTATTTTCCTGCAACTAGATGGTCCCATCTGGGGGTGATGGGAGACAGTGACAGATCATCAGGCATTAGATTCTCATAAGGAGCATAACCTAGATCCCTCTCATGCCTAGTTCACAGTAGTTCCAGCTCCTATGAGAATCTCATGCCACAGCTGATCTGACAGGAGGTGGAGCTCAGACGATAATGTGAACCATGGGGAGCAGCCATAAATACAGATTAAGCTTTCCTGGCTTGCCAGAGATTCACTTCTTGCTGTGTAGCCTGGTTCCTAACAGGCCATGGGCTGGTACCCGTTTGTGGCCCAGGGGCTGGGGACACCTTACATACATAAGGTGTTCACTACGAGATATAAGAGGACTTAGCCCAGGTGTTAAGGCAGTGTTCCAGGCCCCACTGTGGCTCTAATACATTTAGGGATCAGAATATGGACTCTCGAGAGCAGGTTGCTCCTATTATTGCTGGTAAACAAAATTTGCTAGAACGTGGAGATCAGCATATACTGTTAGATTCTGATACCGGAGACAATGTAAGCAGTTTCAGATGATACCAAAGGTACAGCATGCAAAAGTGGGTTGCTGAAATGGACCTGAGGATTCACAGGCAGCCAAAGTTCAGGGTTTTGGATAAATGAAGCACATAAACATTAAGATCTTGTAGGATGATTGCAGGTGTTAGGAGTAAATTTGGACTCATTAGGAATCTGTGTCTTCCACTAGGCTGTAAATTCTTTTAACATCTCCAAGGCCTGATAAAGGTTTTTGAATGAATTCGTGAAATATACGATTTCGGTGAAGAAAAGAATAAAGCAGGTGTCCAAACACTTGAGGTTTTACAGTATTGGCATAAAACATTTGGACCCCTGGCGCCTGGTATCAGGGACTTCCCGACGCTGGAAGAGTTCAGGGAAGGGAAGCGGGCCCCTCTGGCACCGAAGACATAGAATCCTAGCTACAGCTACTAAAGAAAAGAACACTATCAATTAGGGCCCGCGTCAGGTTCTCTGGATCTCCCCTTCTCCCATCCTGGACGCTCATCCCTGTGTTCTTTGCGGTGGGCCCGTCGGCCCTGCTGCCATCGATAGAAGCAGCACTCTCCCCGTCTGATTTCGCAGGGCCAAAGCCCAGGTGAGAGTCAGGGTAGTGTTCAGACTAGCCCACGCTCCGGTTCTGAGCCGCGACGGCGGTCTCCGCACGCAACGAAATCAGGCAGGACCGAACCTTGCGTCCTCCAGTGCAGCGAATTCGGAAGCGACCGGCCAAGCGCGCATGTGCGGGACCCGACATTGTGCTTGTCCCATCCGGTGCTCCGTAGTTAGCCTCTGTGAGCTCCACGTAGGCCGCGCAAGCGCCCTTGGCGGACAGTTCACCTGCTGCCGTTGTCGTCGCCGCCGCGGCTCCCGGGGCTGGATGGGGGGCCGAAGCCAGCCAGTGGCACCCGGAAGAAAGAGACGCGGCGGCGGCGACGCCGACACCCTCAGGACGAGTGTCCGGACTTGCACACAGGCTCAAGGAGGAGACGGCGAGGCCCGGCCCCCGCTGTCCCTGGTGTAGAGAAGTCGCCGTAGCCGTCGCGGCCGGGACTCCCCGGGCTCTCGCCCCTCAGGTTTCGTTGACACTCAGGACGCTACGTACGCTGCGCCATGTTCAAGAAACTGAAGCAAAAGATCAGCGAGGAGCAGCAGCAGCTCCAGCAGGCGCTGGCCCCTGCTCAGGTACGATGGCCGCCGCTCTTCTCCCCTGGTTCCGAATACCCCTTGAACCGGCCCGCGGACGAAAGAGGCGGGGGGAGTGGGAAAGTTCTTCCGTGACCTTTGACCCCTAACCCGCACTCTTCCCAAACTCCGGACCCAGAAGGAGCTCCGGGCGGTGCAGGTCGTCCGTAACTCCTGACCTGGATTTTCCCATCGCAAAACTTCATCCAGTAATGAGTGGATGGGGGTGGCTGGATCCCTCGTGACATCCCATCTCCGTTAAGAGTTTTTTCCTAAGGCCAGAGTGCGAACTTGCATGATTTCTGATCCGTATTTGAGGTTTCCCCACTCATCTGAGACCCCACGCTGGGAATGAGGGCGGGGTGGGAAAACCCGGGTCCCTTGTGATATCTGACCTCTGCTCGAGGTGTCCCCCTCTCTTTTGCCAGTCGTGAGATTTTGTGTGGAATGGCCAGGATCCCGTACAATTGACCCTCGACGGAAGTCTCCTAATTCCAAACCCAGGTCCAGGGATTGAAGGCTGGGGAGTAGAGCCATCCTGGGTCAGGCTGCTGGTAGGAGCGGTGGGACCTGAAAGAGGTGGCGGCGTGGCCGGCGTCCAGCGCCCGAGGCTGTCACGAGTTAGTCACTTCGCATAACTTGGTTAATCCGGGACTGGCGGGCGGAGAGGCAGACACTCTGCCTGTCCGGAGCTCTGCTCTGCTTTTTAAGTCTTGCTGCTCTGCTGCTCTGCGGACAGGGTTATGCTTGTTTTTCAGGAATGCTGTTGCTTTAGGAAATGCGTTTCCAGGGAAAAGGAGGCGTGTTAAGTAGTATTAATTTAAAGAAACAATTTCCTAAGCGTTCACTGGAGATGTTTCGATGCTGGCAGCACAGGGTCTTAACAGCGAAGACGTCGGTTTCTGCTTGATTTCTTCCCAGCCTTTTTGAATTTCAACAGACTGAGCAGATCTGTCCCTTAATTTTAGGGTTTTTGGTCTTTGCTTGCGGTTGCAAGAAAAGCTGAGTTTTGACTAACTTGGAGGCATTTCTAAATTCTTAACATACAACGATTGCATTAGGTTTATTCTGAAACTATACATTGAAGCTGTTCTTTTTAAATGTAAAGCTCGTGTAGTAAAACAGTGCTTGAGAAAAACATCAGAACACAACACTGAAGGGTTGCTTCTTTTCTCAAGTGCAAATGGTAATTAAAATTTAAGTGGTAAAGATTGTCCTTTTGATACCATCTATTGCAGTCATTTACAATTTTACAAAACACTGTTAATTAAGAAACAAAGATAAACTTTAAAAGTGAGGTAGAGATGAGGAATGTGAGGAAATGGGCATGTTAGTGAATGTAAGGCACTTCCACTTGGGAATGTATAAAATGTAATTGAGCCAGGATTCCATTTCTAGAAATTTATTCTAAGAAAATTTAGGTTGTATTAAAGATTTAGCTCTATGGATTTTCATGTCAATGTTGTTTTAATAGGTTAAAAACTAGCCAAAAATGTCCAACAATAGAGAATTGGTTAAATTTTATCAGGCAATTAGTTATGCTTGATAGGTTATTATGCAGCCATAAAAAGTCAACATTTACTGTGTCCTTAGTATGTACCAGACATTTTGCTTAGTATTTACACAGATTATTTAATCTCACATAAACCTGTGAGGTAGATAATACTATAATTCCTGTTTTATAGATGAAGGAGTGAGGCTCGAAGAGGTGAAGTAACTTGCCTAATGTTACGCAGCTAGTGTTAGAGTCTTCAGAAAAGTATTAACGCAGAAAGATATTCGTGTTAAAAGACAGAAGCAGCAGGTAAAATGTGATCCCAGTTTTGGGAAAAAGAATCTGTATGTAAGTGTATTTATATACACACATAGTAAAACTAGTTTAAGAAGAATATACTTTAAGGTGCTGGTGAATTATTGACTGTGCTTTTTCTTATTTGTAGTGTTTAGCTTTTCTTCGTGAAAATGAATTGTTTTTGTTCATTAACAAAGAGGTTTTTAGTAATAATAAGCTAGTCACAAACTAAGATATAAGAGCTCTGTTTCTATAGCTTAATGCTTCTGGTGAGACAGGGCATCTGGATCAAATAAAATCACTTTGTGTACGAAAGGTTTAAAATAATCCTTTTGGATTATATGTATATTCACTATGTTGGCCAGGCTGGTCTCCAACTCCGGACCTCTGGTGATCCGCCAGCCCCGGCCTCCCAAAATGCTGGGATTACAGGCGTGAGCCACTGCGCCTGGCCATTCGTGGTCTACTTTTGATAATTATTTTGTAACCTTTCTTTCTGCCTGCCATATATTTTTCTCCTTGCTTGTGAATTGTTGTGATCTTAGAAACAAAAAATGTGGCCTGGTATGGTGGCCTTACGCCTGTAATCCCAGCACTTTGAATCGCTTGAACTCAGTAGTTCAAGACCAGCCTGGCCAAGATGGCAAAATCCCATTTCTGGCCTGGCACCGTGGCTCATGCCTGTAATCCCAGCACTTTGGGAGGCCAAGGCGGGCGGATCACCTGAGGTCTACAAAAATTAGTGGGGCGTGGTGGCGCACGCCTGTAATCCTGGCTACTCCAGAGGCCGAGGCAGGAGAATTGCTTGAACCTGGGAGGCAGAGGTTGCAATGAACTGAGATCGTGCCACTGCACTCCAGCCTGGGAGACAGAGCGAGACTCCGTCTCAAAAAAAAAAAAAAATATGTTTTAACAACAAATACCTATTTTGGATTTTTAAACTCCTTAAAGAACTAAGTCAATAAAAGAAACATCAAGAAGTAATACGGACATTGTAATTTCTTGGGATATATGTAGTACATGAATACAAATATTTTAAAACATTTTTAGCCTTTTCAAGTACTTCTAAAACTTAAAAATTATAGAAGTACAGATACAAAAGGACGAATACATGACTCCACTTAATTGAGGTACCTAGAGTAGTCAAATTCTTACAGACAAAATAGAATGGTTGTTGCCAAAGGCTGGAGAGAGGAGAGAATGGGGAGTTACTGTTTAGTGGGTACAGAGTTTTAGTTTGGAAAGATGAAAACGTACTGGTGATGGATGGTGGTGATTCCACAACAGTGTGAATGTAGTTCATGCCACTGAATTGTACAGCTACAAATGTTTAAAATGGTAAATTTTATGTTATGTATATTTTTAAAAAATCAACATATACGCCCCTCCTTATGCCTGCAGAATCATCCCTTCTTTTTTTCCCTCAGCTCAGAGATGGCAGCTGACCTCACTCTTTTAGAGTGAGACCCCAAAATAATAGTTTATGTGATATAAATTTAAAAAATAAAAACAAACCAGCAAACAGTTCCACAGATAACAGGGAAAAGAGTCCTTTCTGAAGGGACATAGCCTTATTGTAAATCCAAGTTTACTAAATAGTTTCAGTCTTGAAATTGGGGAAAGCATGAGTCCCAGAGAAAACATTTAGATCAGAAGGTAGTTTATTAAGAACATGATGAAAGGCTTTAATAAGTTTGGTACCTAAAATATAAAGGTTTATTTGAAGAATTAACCCCAAGTTACTTTGACTGCTCATTTAGAACTGGGATGTCAAATTGATTTGGCAGTGACTTACAACAGTGCTGTGATGAGGATTCAATGGCTGTGTCTCTGCCGTGACTAATCCATAGGTGTTGTAGGGAGAGTGAAATGAACCAGATGTTAGTTGTGAACAGTGAATGCCTAGGTCCTCTGCTGGATGTTGCATTTGCTTTGAAGGGTCTATGTAGTCCCTACACAATGGAGTTGAGAGACAAGTACTTTCAGTGTAATAGTGATATATACAGGGTGTTGTAGTTGTGCAAAATAAGGCATTTCTGGAGAAGATCAGGGTGACATCTGAGTAGAGCCTTGATGGATAATGAAAAGTCATGGTATAGGGACAAGGGATTCAAGGCTTATTCCTAAGGATGACTGGATTAGTTTTCTAATATTGCATAACAAGTTACCACAACCTTAGTGCCTAATAACCCAGTTATTATTTTATAGTTCTGTAGGTCAGAAGTCTGGCATGGCATGACTGGGTTCTCTGCTCAGGGTCTTGCAAGGCTAAAATCAATATGTTGTCCAAGCTGCTTTCTCATCTGAAGCTCAGGATCCTTTTGTATGCCCATGTGGTTGTGGTAGAATTCAGTCCTTTCTGGTTATAGGACTGGGGCCTTCATTTCTTGCTGACCACTTTCGGCTTAGAGGCTACCAGCAACTCCTTGCCACGTGCCCCTGTAGGCATTTTGCTTTCTTTCAGGACAGCAGAAGTACGTCCCTCTGCCCTCTAGACCCATATTTGAAGGGCTTATGTAATTAGTTTAGATCCATCCAGGTAATCTTTTGATGAACTCATGGTCAACTGATTAGTAACCTAGTAACCTTAAATATGCCTTTAAAATCCCTTTGCCCTGTAATATAACAATTATGAGAGTGATAGCTCATTATATTCACAGGGCAGGGGTCATTTGGGGTCACCTTACAATTTTGCTTATCACAATGACTAAAATGGTTTTTCTTAAGTTTTTGTAGAGTCGGGGTCTTACTGTGTTACTCAGGCAGTCTTGAACTCCTGGCCTCAAGTGATCGTCTTGCCTTGGCCTCTCAAAGTGTTGGGATTACAGGCATGAGCCACTGTGCACAGCCAAAATGGTTTTTCTTACACTGAAATTGAGTATAACTGTGGTCAGTTAATAATTAGGTAGTGGGCAATAAAATATTAATTGTGGGTCTGGATGTAGCTGTCAGGTTTTTTGGTTAACAGCTTAGAAAGCTGACTCAGATTTCTTATGGCTATTGCAATTAATCAGCTCAAGTTTGGTTTGAAGGAACCTAAATCCCTTTATATCTTGAAGTGAGGATAGCCCATTAAGGAACCAGGCACCTGGGCAAATGCTGAAGTACAGTTAGTTCTTTATGCACTGTTATATACTTTATACTCACATCCATTTTCTCGTATAATTCTTACTCTTACAACTCCAGAGGAAGATCCAGAGGAAGATCAACAAGTCATCAGGCCACGTTTTGCTAGATAGTACTGCTTTTCTGGGGAGAGTATGTTTTAGAATCTGTTAAACTTTGTAAACCCCGTTATTTGATTTTTTGTCAGTTTCTCCAGAGCTGATGAGGCTCTCAGTTACTGATTAGACCATATGAGGCCAAGGTGTAAGACGTAATGCCAATTTTTCAGATTTGCAGTGAGGTATACTTTTTAAGCAGTTGGAAGGTCACTGTCTAAGGTAGCCCTTTCCTGGCATCTGGATATTTGGAAAGCTGAATTAATAACCTAGAGATTTCTTAGACATTATGGAATCACAACAGAGAGAGTTGATTAGTCAAGAGGTATTTCCTGTAGTCTAGTAGTACTTTTCTAACTTTTTACCACCCAGTGACCATTTTATTAAAGGAGTTCTTAGATATAATCATTTATAAATACATAGATACAAAAGGCTGCCCCCATAGTGGCAGCCTTTGAGGCACCTACAGCCTTTGAAGCTGGCACTGGCATGGTTTGCAAATTATGGCTCTAGGTGTGGGAAGGGTTTATTGAATTTATCTCAACTTTAATGAAAGCTATTTCTGATGTTCTTTGAACATTTGTAATTTGAACGTGGTGTTTAAGGTAGGCTCAAACTTATTCCAAGACTGAGACTAATACTACACAGTGACTGTGCTTTCCCTTGCCATTTTCTAAGTATAATGTTGACTTTTAGTCACATATTTTCTAGACATTTAAACCATTGCTAAGGCTTCAACTTTATTTCACATTGATTGATTTTCTTGTTTATATGCTTTTTTTTTTGAGACGGAGTCTTGCTCTGTCACCCAGGCTGGAGTGTAGTGGTGCAATCTTGGCTCACTCCAACCTCTGCAGTTGAAGCAATTCTCCTGCCTCAGCCTCCTGAGTACCTGGGATTACAGGCGCACACCACTACTCTTGTTCATGTTTTTAAGTCCTTATTCTTCCTGTTTTGTCTTCGGTGGGAGAGGATGTGTCATCCCTTAAGGTGACTTCTGCACATAGCTAATTTCATCTGTTGTATTGATTTTTCTGGTTCATCTTTTAGAAGGTGTTGGAGTTCTTAGTTGTAAGCAACAAAAAGTCAATCTAGGTAAGCAGAAAAAGAATTTATTGAAGACTCTTTACGCTACAGAATTTCCCTGAGGTCCCAAAAGTCTGAGCTGATTGCTACGTCCAGTTATACTGGGGAGACTACTCTGTGTTGCAGCTGCTTCAGCTTGGCACCAGCATTGCATCTGTCACTTCACAGCTTATATTTGCGTGGGTGCATGAAGTTCTGTCTCCATTGTCATCAGATGATGAACTTTATTTGTATGTCTGTTTTTTCACATCACTCACTTATGACTCGAAGTCTCGTGTTTCATTGATGGAGCTCAGGTTACCCTGTCTCAGATAAAAAGAAGATTGGGTTAGTAAGTTTTCTGAGTTCTAACTTACGGACTTATAAGAGCTGTTTATAGAAAAAAGGTTATTAAACTTTTGTCATATTTGTAGATGCTTTTCCTCACCTCCCAATTAAACTGCTGCTTTGATTTGTTTTTCACATAAAAATCTCTTTCCCATTCAGAGATTGTAGAAATAGACTCTTGAATTTTTTGTATTTCAATAAAAAAAATTAAATCTTTAATATAGCTTAAGTATGAAGGATCTGATTTCTGTGTCTTGCCCCATATGGATGGCCAGTTGTCCCAACATTTATTGAATGTCTATCCTGATGCAAAATGTTACTTTTATCATAAGCTAGATATGTATATGTCTGTCTGGATGTATATATGTGTATATAGAGTATGTGTATATTTGTATACTATTCCTCACGACCTCTCAGTTCCACCCTAACCACAGCAGTTTGTGCACAGATACCACAGACCAGAGTTCCATTTGTTTATTCATTCATTCATTTATTTGACAAATATTTATTAACTGCCTTTTGTAAAGTGCAGACTACAAAAAGAGGTAAGGTATCATGACTCATTCATTTCTCAAAATAGATCTGAGTTCAGATCTATTTTGCTGTGGGTGTAGGGGGATTTCGAAATTTTGGTTTTATACTTTTAGGGTTGTTTTTAGCTCGCCTTAGAGTAGACCCCAGACCTCTAGTTTAAATTTTGAGCCCTTTCTCCTGAGTTTTTTTGCATTGAGGATTATAGGAGTCAGGCTGTCAATTACAGAGCTAAATGGAATAGCATCTCAGTATTTAGCAGTGGTATTCAAGGTAGGCTCAAAGCAAGGCCATTAATTAGGTGGGCAAGTGCTGTTTATCTGTGCATTTCATACTATTGAACGTTAGAGCTAGAAGGTAGAAGGGATCTTACAGATTGAATTGCCAGCCTTTTTTTTTTTAAATGAACTTCTAATTTTGGAATAATTTTGGTTTATAGAAAAGTTCTAAAGATAGTGCAGAGAGTTTTTATATACCCCTCACCTGGCTTCAGTTTTCTCTAATATTATCATCTTACATTGGTATAGCAACTTTATTTTATATATGGAGACACATAGTCCTCAAAAAGTTCATGTAGCTAAGATCATAGTTCTAGTTGGTGGCAGAGTTAGGCCAGGGACTTAGTAGGTAGCCTGGGTTTTCTAGTTGATTATATTTGTTATCCTTTTCTGCTTTTCGTGTTTTTGCTCTTTTCCTTTCTTTCACTGAATTCTTTGGGCATGGACTGAGAGAAGGACTACCTAGTACATAGTTCACTAGTCAATATAGTCTTGCTAATTTGTGCAATAATTTTTAAATCTAGGCTTCCTCCAATTCTTCAACACCAACAAGAACGAGGAGCAGGACATCTTCATTTACAGAGCAACTTGATGAAGGTACACCCAATAGAGAGGTAAGTTTGGAATTCCTTTTCTAGTATACCTCTCAAAAGAAACTAATCTAAAATGTATGCTGTTGATAACAAAATGGGAAACTATTTTGACAGGTCAGCTATTTAATTCCTAGGTAGAGTTTTTATTAGTAACACAATTAGTCTTTTTTTTTTTTTCACAAATAGCAGTTATGATTTATGTCTGTCTGTCTGTCTGTCTGTATGTATGTATGTTTTTGAGACAGGGTCTGGTTCTGTCACCCAGGCTAGAGTGTGGTGGCACGATCACTGCTCATTGCAGCCTTGACCTTCTGGATTCAAGTGATCCTCTAACTTCAGCCTCCTGAGTAGCTGGGACTATAGGCGCACGCCACCTGCGTGGCTAACGTTTAAATTTTTCGTAGACGGGGTCCCACTATGTTGCTCAGGCTGGTCTTGAACTCCTGGGCTCAAGTGATTCTCCCAATTATGCTTTATAAAGTATGGTTTGTTGAGAACCTTAATTTGAGAGGATAATATGTTCTGGATTTAATAGTTGAAGTTTTCAGAATAATTTGATAAATTTGTTCAACATAGCATCATTTTTTCAAGCTGGTGAGTGGAAACAGAAGTAACTTATTTAACTTATTCCATGTAACCAGCAGCTGGCATTAAAACTCATTATTTCCAACTTTTTTTTCTGTGAAGTGTAACACACATACAAAAAGAAGGTAAAACATAAATGCACAGGTCAGCAAATTATCATGAAGTGAATCCTCCCAGGTCAAGCAAAGGAACACTGTCAGCACTGTCGTGCTCCCTTTCCCCCTGAAGGATTACCACCATCCTGAATTTTTGGTATTTGCTTGCTTCCTTTTTTTTTTTTTTTTCTAATAGTTTTACCTGTTAAATATGCTTTCTAAATGTAAACATTGTAGTTAAACATTTGGGTTGTCTACAGGTTTTGGCTACTATGAATTATGTTGCCATCAACATTATTGTACTTTTTTTTGGTGTACATGTACCTGCATTTCTGTTGGTATGTACTTTGGAGTAGAATCACTGCTCCATTTTAACACATAAGAAGATAATGCTGATGGTTTTCCAGAGTGGTTGTAGAAATTTAAAGTCTCACCAAGAGCTTATGAAAGTTGCTTTTGCCCTATTTTTGAGAGTCTTTATTTTTCTACTCTGTGTAAATATGCTGGAAAACAGTCTTTTTCATTTCAGCTGTTCTGGTGGTCTTTCATTTTGGTTTTAATTTGCATTCTCTGATAACTAACGAGATTGAGCATTTTCATCTGTTTATTGCCCGTTTGATGTCTTTTGTGAGTGCTTAAGTCCCTTGCCCATTTTTCTATTGGATTATCTTTTTTTAAAACTGATTTGTAGGAGTTTTTTTAAAAATATAGAATACTTAGGAGTTTTTTGTTGAATATATGTCTTGCAGCTATCTTCCACTCAGTGGCTTGCCATTCATTTTAATGATGTCCTTTGATGAACAGAAGTTCTTAGTTTTAGGCCAAGTATGGTGGCTCATGCCTGTAATCCCAGCGCTTTGGGAGGCCAAGGCAGGAGGATTGCTTGAGTCCAGGAGTTTGAGACCAGCCTGGGCAACAGAGTGAGACCCTGTTTCTGCAAAAATAAAATAAAATAAAATTAGCCAGGTATGGTGGCATGCACCTGTGTGGTCCCAGCTACTCAGGAGGCTAAGGCAGGGGGATTACTTGAGCCTCGGAGGTCGAAGCTGCAGTGAACCATGATTGCACCAGCCTAGGTGACACAGTAAGACCCTGTCTTTCAAAAAAAAAAAAAAGCCTGGTTCCCATCCATTTCCCATCCCTGACAGTACCTTCTATCTTAGAAGTTTAACAAAATGAGAAACCGCATAGGGTACAGGAAGATAATGAAAAAATTAATTTAATGTCCTTTTAACAAAAAACTTAATTATATAATTGAAAAATCCTTTATTTATTATAAAATAAGTTGAAGTAAGGTTTAGATTGCACTCTGTGGTCAAAGTACCTGTTAAAGTTGTCAAAAAAGCTTAAAAAGCAAGGAGATGAAGTGATGACAATGCTTTGTCATTCTATCCGAAACCATCTCTTAGCTAGGATTGTTAATATTAAAATTTAGAAAGAAATAAATAACCTTTAAGCTGACTTGGTCGATTGTAAAAGAGTGCTAAAACCAAATCTTTCAGAAATAATTATTTTGTAAAGGTATATTCAATTAAATTATTTTAAAGCATCCTAGATTTTTAAAAAGTATTTTAAAAAAGCAATGGTAGCAGTCAGCCGGGCATGGTGGCTCACGCCTGTAATCCCAGCACTTTGGGAGGCCGAGGTGGGCAGATCAGTTGAGGCCAGGAGTTCGAGACCAGCCTGATCAATATGGTGAAACCCTAAAAAAATACAAAAATTAGCCAGACGTGGTGACACGTCCCTGTAATCCCAGCTATTTGGGAGGCTGAGGCAGGAGAATCGATTGAACTCAGGAGGTGGAGGTTGTAGTGAGCTGAGATCGTGCCACTGCACTCTAGCCTGGGCGACAGAGCGAGACACTGTCTCAAAAAAAAAAAAAAAATGGTAGCAATCAACATAATTCTGCACTATTTTCAGTGTTTCACTTTATTGTATGCAAACTAATATACTATAATGTCAATCAATATACTGAGTATAGAAATGATGCCATTAATACTGATTGCAAAAACATTACAACTCAGTACTGCAGCTTTCATTCAAATAGGTTATATGTATAAACTGAGTTCAACAATATTGTATTTGAGATGGTGAAGTTAAAGAAATGCAATAATGTAAATAATACTTAAGAAAATAAGATCTCAGGAAACTGTATATACTCTGTACTTTTATGCAACTTTATCAGATCATTTCAGTATGTGCATCAAGGATATAGTGTATATGACATGAACTTTGAGTGCAAAAACTGTACTATGTACCTTTTGTTTATTTTGCTGTCAACATCTAAATAAAGGTTTGTTTGTTTTTTGTTTTTTTAATTGTTTTAATTGTTTTAAAGATTGTTTTAATTAATTAAAAATTAATTGTTTTAGTTAAACAATTGTTTAATTGTTTTAATTGTTTTAAAGTCTCCAGGCTGGAGTTCAGGGGTGCAGTCTTGGCTCACTGCAACCTCCGCCTCCTGGGTTCAAGCGGCTCTCCTGCCTCAGCCTCCCTAGTAGTTGAGACTATTCGCCACCATGCCCAGCTAATTTTTTGTATTTTTACTTGAGATGGAGTTTCACCATGTTGCTGAGAATGGTCTCAATCTCTTGACTTCGCGATCTGCCTGCCTCGGCCTCCCAAAGTGCTGGGATTACGGGCGCGAGCCACTGTGCCGGGCCGTATTTTTACAATTTTTAAATTAGCTAATATATTATATATATTAGCTTATTATATTATTATTAGCTATTGTATATAATATACATTATATAAATTAGCTTATATATTATATATATAGCTTATATATATTTTAAATTAACTTATACCCTATTATCTAGAAATCCCGTTTCTAGAAATCTGTCCTATAGAACAATAGCATTTTAAATGTATATCCACAAGGCTTACTGTAGAAAGCTATTTATAATACTAAAAAGATGATAAAGTTTGATTTGCAGTATTAAGGCTTTTTCCAAACTTATCTTTAGACTCAGTGCAATCCCAGTCAAAATCCTTATAGGTTTGTTTTGTTGTCATCATCATTATTATTATTATTATTATTTTTGAGGCAAAGTCTCACTCTGTCACCCAGGCTGGAGTGCAGTGGTGCGATCTCAGCTCACTGCAACCTCCACCTCCCGGGTTCAAGCAATTCTCCCTGCCTCAACCTCCCGAGTAACTGGGATTACAGGCACCCACCACCATGCCTGGCTAACTTTTTGTATTTTTAGTAGAGACAGAGTTTCACCATGTCGGCCAGGCTGGTCTTGAACTCCCGACCTCAGGTGATCCATCCACCTTGGCCTCCCGAAGTGCTGGGATTACAGGCATGAGTCACCATGCCTGACCTTTATATGTCCCTTTTATAAAGAAGTCTGAGGCACTCCAAAGAAAGACAGATTTATTTGGGTTTATATACAGTGTTTACCAACACAGGAAAGTAGACATATTAGTATTTTCAGCAATAGATAAAAAGGCAAAGCCTTTTTTTAACTTAATGAAATCAGGAAATTAACTTAATGAAACCATTCTACCACCTAAGCATTCCAGATACGTAGACTTTACTGTGTCTACTGTTGCGGTGGACAAATATTTATGTTTTGAGCTAAATTTCCACATTTTCTTTAAAAAAAAAAAAACAAGCATTTTTTTTTTGTTTTTTGAGACAGGGTCTCACTCTGTTGCCCAGGTTGAAGCATAGTGGCACAATCTCAGCACTACGCAGCTTCAACCTCCTGAGCTCAAGTGATCCATCCACCTTGGCCTCGTAAAGTGCTGGGATTACAGGCATGAGTCGCTGCACAGGGCCAAAAAAACAAACAAACAAACAAAAAAACACTTAACACTTAAAATAAATCCAAGCCAGTCACAGTGGTGTGCACCTGTAGTCCCAGCTACTCAGGAGGCTGAGGCAAGAGGATCCCTTGAGCCCAGGAAATGGTTTTTCAATATGGTGTGAAGTAGGGATCAAGTTTCATCCCCTCCAGTATGTGTATCCAGTTGTCTCATCTTTTTCACACTGCTCTACTGTTCTACATTTTTTCATTAATTGGGTCCATATGTCCATATTTGAGTGGCTGAGTTCTCTATTCTGTTCCATTGTTCTCTTTGATACCACACTGTCTTAATGAGTATCATTTTACATTCATGCTTTATATTCATGTCCATATTTGAGTGGCTTTGTTTCTGAGCTTTATATATTCCATTCCACTGTTCTCTTTGTCTTTGATTCAATACCATACTCCCAGCTATTCGGGAGGCTAAGGCAGGAGAATCGCTTGAACCCAGGAGGCGGAGGTTGCAGTGAGCCGAGGTCGTGCCATTGCACTCCAGCCTGGGCAATAAAAGCAAAACTCCATCTCAAAAAAAAAAAGGGACATAAAAAAAATCTATATTATTATAAACATTGAAGGCAGAGGAGAGTAGACTGAATTTGCATTGACTCTGAAGTCTACATTAAGTCTACTCTGGGTACTCTATCCTGCGCAAATGGCAGATCTGTCTATTTGATCATAGCACTCTCTCCTGGTGATCCTAGGCATAGCCCCACTATCCTCAGAGTAGGGCTTCCTGTCCTTGTTGTTGCTTGAGGTTAATCTTTTTTGCTTGCCTAGTTCTGGGTTGCTTTAGAGCAATATGTAATGTAGGATCCTGTAAGGGATTAACTAGGGCAAATGAAGCTAACATCCTCCTATCCTCTGCCCCACTCCAGATTGGACCTGGACTTTTTCAGAGATAGGGTATCACACTATGTTGCTCTGGCTGGCCTCCAGCTCCTGGGCTCAAGGGACCCTGATTTTTTTTTTAATTGAGTTTAAATTCATATAACATAAATTAACCATTTAAAGCAAACAATTAAGTAGTGTTCAGTACATTCCCAGTGTTGTACATTCATCACATCTATCTAGTTCCATAACATTTCCATCACCCCAAAATGAAACCCCATGCTGATTAAGCAGTCATTCCCACTCCTTCCTCCAACCCCTAGCAACCATTAATTTGCTTTCTGTCTTAATGGATTTACCTTTTCTGGATATTTCATATAAATGGAATCATTCGATATGTTACCTTTTGTGTCTGACCACTTTTACTTAGCTTAATGTTTTCAAGATTCATTTGTGTTGTAGCATGTATCTACTTTCTTTTTATAACTGAGTCTAATGATTTTTTTTAAGGGAGTAAAATTCTATGTACTATATTAGGACCTGGAATAAGACCTGGAATAGACTGGTGAGGAAAAGATGGTTTTTGGTGTTACCTGGATCAGCCCAAGTTTACATCCTGTCTTTGCTGTTTGCTGACTGAAAGATCTATTAAAGTTAACTTTTCAGTCTCAGGTTTTCTCATTTGTAAAATGAGAAATTTTTGAAGTTTTGGGGATTACCAGTAAGAAGGCATGTACATCTCTAGTGTGGTACCTTGCACATAGTAGGTGCTAAGTAAGTTATTAGGGACAGTCTTGGAAGAGGGGAGGGGCTGCTCCCCTTCCTCTTTTTAGGTCTTTGTGTGAGGGGAGGGGAACAGATGGACTATTATGTGGATTAGGGTCCTAGGGATGTTATCTCTGTGTCACTTTGCCTATTGAATTTATGAAGGAAGGATTGATAGCTTCATTTTGCCTCCTATCCCGCTCTCTCTGGTTTGCTGTCTTCCTGAGACACTTCCTTATTTATTAGGGGCCATAGTAAACATGTCCATTGTTATCCTGGGGCCTCATCCACGAACAACTTTCATATTGTTTTTAAATTAAATTCCAGAATTAGGTGTGTTTTCATCTATATATATATATATGTATATATGTATATATATGTGTGTATATATATGTGTGTATATATATGCTCTGTATATATATATGCTCTGTATATATATGCTATATATATAGCATATATATGCTCTGTATATGTATGATATATATAGCATATATATATGCTCTGTATATGTATGAGATATATAGCATATATGGAGAGAGCATATACATAAAGCATATATATGATATATATATAGAGCATATATATATGCTCTGTATATATATGCTCTGTTGCTCAGGCTGGAGTGCAGTGGCATGATCTCAGCTCACTGCAACCTCTACCTCCCAGGTTCAAGTGATTCTCCTGCCTCAGCCTCCTGAATAGCTGGGATTACAGGCATGTGCCACCACGCCCAGCTAATACTTGTGTTTTTAGTAGAGATGAGGTTTCACCATGTTGGCCAGGCTGGCCTCGAATGCCTGACCTCAAGTGATCTGCCCACCTTGGACTCCTAAAGTGCTGGGATTACAGGCATGAACCATCACACCTGGCCCCAGTTGTTGAGAATTCTTAAGCACATTTTAGAGATTTATTTTATGTTTCAAGGCTTATATGGCTTAAAGGCATCGTTTTAGGGATTACTGGGAAGTATCCTCAAAGTAATACATGAGAAACATTCCTTCCTAAATCCTTTATTATATTGAATATTGTATTAATTGGTTTTCAGAGGTTATATTAACCATGTATTCCTGCAATAAATGTCACTTGTTTCTGGTATATAATCTTTTTTATATATTACTGGATTGATTCATTAGTATTTTGTTGAGGATTTTTGTGTCTATATTCATAAGAGATGCTGGTCTGCAGTTTTCTTTTTTTGTGATAACCTGGTTTTTGTATCAGTAATACAGGCCCCATGAAACGAGTTGGGAAGTGTTCACCTCTCTTGTGTTTTTTCAAGAGTTTGTGAAGAATTGCTATTAATTCTTCTTTAAATGTTTGGTAGAATCTACCATTGAAATCATGTGTCCTGGGCTTTTTTTTGAGGGAAGTGTTCTGATAACTAATTCAGTATCTACTTTTTATAGCTCTGTTCAGATTTTGCTTCTTCCTGAGTTAGTTTTGGTAATTTGTGTATCTCTAGGAGTTTGTCCATTTCATTTATCTCATTTGTTGGCATAAATTAAACTAAATTTGGCCTGAGCCTACCTGTATATCTTGAGTCCCTCTGTAAGGAACTGTAGCCTAACTTGTACATAAACAAACTGAAATCCTAAATTAGGAATGTAGTTTTTGTAACAGCTCCTGAGTCTCAGGCAGTCACAGCAGTCAAGTCTGTCAATTGCAGGCTGCTAACTAAGCAGCCCATGCTCAAATGAGGCAAAAACCTTTGCTTTTAACACACAGTATAGCTTTGTAATCCTTTTCTGCACATTCAGGGGTAATTTCTTCTTTTTCATTCCTGATTTTCATGATATGAGTCTTCTTTTTTCCCCTCTGTCAGTCTAGCTAATGGTTTGTCAATTTTGTTGATCTTTTGAAGAACAAACCTTTGGTTCCACTTTCTTGTTGCATATGCTGAGTATTCTCATAATTGGAGTGGAAAGCTCATCTTTGATTACTTGTTTTACTTAGGCCTGAGGAGTTCATGGACTTAGCAAAACTTCCTTGAATCTAAATTGCATCTTCTTTCCTGGTTTCTGGGCTGATACATGTTTTTTCCCATCTTATATACTTGGTCTTTTCATTGGCGATTAAGACTAGAGAAAGTTAGATACCTTGTCCTTTTATGCTGTCATTTTGTTTAAAGGCTTTCTATGTAGTAAAACTATCTATATAGACAAAATAGAGCCTTGAGTTGTGGTCTTGAATTTGATCATCATGATTTACCCACATTCTGTACTGGATATTTCTTCACCTGCTGCTACTGTAAACCATTTTATTCTTGGATCTTCTGTAGAGTATATTATCACAGGTACTTTTTACAGGGGTGTCTAATCTTTTGGCTTCCCTGGGCACATTGAAAGAAGAAGAATTGTCTTGGGCCACACATCAAATACGCTAACACTGATAATAGTTGATGAGCTAAAAAAAAAAAAAAAGCAAACAAGTCTCATAATGTTTTAAGAAAGTTTATGAACTTGTGTTGGGCCTCATTCGAAGCCATCCTGGGCCACAGGTTGGATGAATTTAATTGACCCAAAATCATAAGGGTTCTACTAACAGTTGTACTTAACAGTATCTGGGAAGATAGAAACAGGGCCATCTGCCAGGTGTGGTGGCTCATGCCTGTAATCCCGGCACCTAGGAAGGCCGTGTAGGGTGGATTACTTGAGGTCAGGAGTTCGAGACCAGCCTGGCCAACATGGTGAAACCCCCCCCCCACCCCCCGTCTCTACTAAAAATATAAAAACTTAGCTAGGTGTGTTGGCGGGCACCTGTAATCCCAGCTACTCAGGAGGCTGAGGCGGGAGAATCGCTTGAACCCGGGAGGTAGGGAGGTTCCAGTGAGCCAAGATTATGCCACTGCACTCCAGCCTGGGCAACAAGAGTGAAACTCCGTCTCCAAAAAAAAAAAAAGAAACAGGGCCATCTGTCTTTGAGGCAGAGGGAGTTACACCCTTGCTAAGACACTAACGTTTTTTGCTAAGGCACTAAACTTTTTAGGCCCTTCCCCCAGTATTACACATGAGAGATGATAATCAAGCCTTTGTTGCCTATGAGTGAAAAGGAATCTAAAAATCACTGAAATAAATAATAATAGTTTTTCAAGGAATTTCAAAGAAGTTTTTTCACATGGGAAAGGACTGCTAGGCTGGATGTGGTGGCTCACACCTGTAATCCCAGCAATTTGGGAGGCTGCAGCAGGAGGAATGCTTGAACCCAGGAGTTGGAGACCAGTGTGGGCAACATAGTGAGACCCTGTCTCTACCAAAAAAAAAAAAAAAAAAAAAAAAAAAAAATAAGCCAGGTGTGGTGGTGTGCACCTGTGGTCCCAAGCTACTTAAGAGGCTTAAGTAGGAAGATTTTTTGATCCCAGGAGGTGGAGGTTGCAGTGAGCCATGACTGTGCCACCGCACTCCACCCTTGGTGACAGAGCAAGACCCTATCTCAAAAAAAAAAGAAAAAAGGCTGCTGGTTGTTGGAAATAATCAGTCACAATGGCATGCTGCCTAACATGCTAAATCCTCCCCTGGAAGACTTTAGGACTTTCGGTCAAATCATGCTGTGATTTGACCCTTGAGGCACCCTTGCTGTTTCAGTCACGGAAGTAGTAGATAAAACTTAAAAAACATTGAGACATGTATCTGAGTTCACAAACAAGGTAAACATCTCCTTGGGCTGAGAGGGAATGAATCCTTGGTCCTAGAGGGTTTGGCGTTGGGACAAAGGCAGCCATTTTCAACTAGGGTTTTGTGAGAGAATTAAGCTCTATGGAAAATGATTTGAGTAACTGCAGTTTTTAATTCTTCCAAGTATGGTATGAAACTAGTACCATGCTATATATACACAGTAGATACATTAATTCATTGTATACAGGCATTTGGATTTAATTTTCTCTTTGAACTCTGGTTGAGAAGGACTGGAAATGTTCTATACAGAGGAGATTTTGTGTTACAAGCTGAGAGCTAATGTGGGGCTCCTACCACTGGTGAAAGGAAGTTGAAAAAAGCTGTCACTAACTGCTGCCTAGAGCTCTCAGTGGTCCATTATGGGAAACTGCTGTCCTTAGGGAGGCCTCATGACCAAGAATCAAATCCAGCCTCACATTATCTTAGTGACTGAGTTTGTGATAACCCCTATATTGCCATAAGGTAAGAAACCTGAACCAAGGCCTTGGGTATCAGATTGGCTGGATAAGGAGGGATGAGCACAGAAGGAAGGAAGAAGATAATACCTTTTTCAAGATGAGCCTGTAAACGAAAATTCTAAAATAAATGCTAAGAAGGCCACCAGTAAAAACAGAGATTAAGACATACTTACTCCAGACGAAATTAAAGTAATACAACAGTCTGGAAATTACTTTAAAACAACTTTCTTCCATAAGAAAAAGGAAGTAATAATTTTCTTAAAAAGAACAGAAAATTGTAGAAGAAAAAGAGGCCAAAACAAAACTAGACTAGATGGATACGAAAAATAACTAATTAGAAATCCTGGAAATTGGCCAGGCGTGGTGGCTCACGCCTGTAATCTCAGCACTTTGGGAGGCCAAGGCGGGCAGATCACTTGAGGCCAGGAGTTCAAGACCAGCCTGGCCAACATGGCAAAACCCCATCTCTACTAATAATACAAAAATTAGCTGGGTGTGGTGGCACATACCTGTTATCCCAGCTACTCGGGAGGCTGAATGAGGCAGGAGAATTGGTTGAACGCGGGAGGTGGAGGTTGCAGTGAGCTGAGATGGCACCACTTCCTGGGTGACAGAGTGAGACTCCCATCTCAAAAAAAAAAAAAAAAAAAAAATCCTGGAAATGAAAAAAAAATTGATGTAAACATGTAAATCACAATAAAACTCAGACCAATGCCAGTTAAAGAGAAAATTATAGAATTCAGAAAGAACACTGTGGCTAGGCCTGATGGCTCATGCCTGTAATCCCAGCAGTTTGGGAGGCGGAGGCAGGTGGATTGCTAGAGCCCAGGAGTTCAAGATTAGCCTGGGCAACATGGCAAAACCCTGTCCCTATTTATTTTTATTTAAAAAACAAAAACAAACAGACAAAAAATACTGAGTAATCCTACCAAAACCACCGAGATTAAGGAAAAATATATGATGTGCCTCATAATGATGTTTTGTTCAGTGATGGACTGCATATATGACAGTAGTCCCATAAGATTATAATGGAGCTGAAAAAATCCTATTGCCTGGTGACATGTAGTTGTTGTAATGTGTTTGTGGTGATGCCAGTGGTATAAAAGCTCACAGTAATGTCCTAGGACTTCACCTTCACTCACCACTCACTCACTGACTCACCCAGAGCAATTTCTAGTCCTGCAATCTTCATTCATGATAAATGAGTGCCCTATAGAGTTGTGTCATTTTTTCTTTTATTCTGTAGTTTTACTATGCTTATTCTATGTTTACATAGATAAATACTTAACCATTGTATTACAGCCACCTACGATGTTCAGTACAGTAACAGGATGGACTAGTTTATAGCATAGGAGCAATAGGCTCTACCATGTATCCTAGGTATGTAGTATGCTATGCCATCTAGGTTTGTGTAAGTATGCTTGTCCAACCCAGATTATTTTGCTGTTGTTCTTGTTCTGTGTTTTGTTTTAGTCTTTTAGCAGCCTAAAGGCATGGTTTTTAGTTTCTGTCTCTAGTGATAAGCGGGAAAGAGGGATGAGGAAGGGTCCTTACCGATCCAACCAGAAACAGAAACTAAGAACCGATGACTGAATTCTCTCCCTTGGACACCCCTCCATGATGTTCACATGACAAAATGGCCTAACAACACATTTCTCAGCATGTATCCCCTCCCTATTGTTAAGCAGTGCAAGACTGTATATCCTCCACGTCTCACACTCTCATATATGTATGTGTGTTTATTTAGGAAGGAAATAACAAGGTCAACAAAGACTCCTTAGGCTTTAAGGTGGCTGTCAGTGGACACTAATTTTGATATACTTTGATATACACATGCATATATATATGAGAGTATGAGACATAGATTGAAAGCCTTCGACGCATATCTGCTGAGAGTTTCAAATAGTCTTCATGAATGTTCAGACACGTATAACTTCAGTGTTGGTTCAACTGATGGCTTCACTGGGGAACCACACAGAAGTGGTGAATTAAATCCTTAGCAGAATTGCAGCAGAATTGGTTTTCAATTTGAACAGAGTTTGAGTGATGGAGTTGAGACAGAATCTTAGTGAGAATATTAGAGAACTGTTGCTTGCGAGACTTTCTCAGGCATAAGAAGGAAATAACAAGGTCAACAAAGATTTCTTAGGCTTTGAGGTGACTGTCAGTGGACACTAATTTTGATATACTTTGCTTTTGCTAGGGTTAGAGGTCATAGTGTACATTTTTGTTTGGCAGCACATCTTGAAATGGTGGACATTTTTCTATGCTGGGCATTAGCTTTTGTGTTTTTCTCTTAAAATTTCAAATATACTCCTCTGAAGTTTTGAATTATTTTCTAATGTGGGCAAGAGCGACTTCATTACAAAAATTAACTTTGGAAGTCTAAGAAAAGTGAATTTTTTATAGTCTTTAACTTAAATTTAACATCCATTCAAAGGATGATCTGAGTTCCTGGGAGAGTAAGATTTTCAGCAGGAGTAGAAACTTGGATATGATGATACCCTAAAGCCAAAGAGGCATTTAGCATATTTTAGTATACTACTAATACTAAAATTGAGAATTTAGTGTAAAGTTAATTGCTGAATCCCATCTAAGAAGTACTAGTTATTACATAATATAAAAGACTTTGAAATGTTTTTCCTATTTATAATTATGATGGTCTCTAATGTAGGACCAAATGAACAGTTAGTTAAGGCTCTAGTTAGTATTCATAACTCTACAGTACTGAGTGAAAAGTTTATATTCTTAAGCTTTTGCAGACTTTTTTTTTCAGATGTTATTATATATGATATATGTAATTTATCACCATGTTAGATAGTATATTAACTGCTAAATTCATGTTTCAAAAATTTTTTTTGGAGGCAGGATCTCACTCTTTTGCTCAGGCTGGAGTGCTGTGGTGTGATCACAGCTCACTGCTGGGCTTAGGCGAGCCTCCTACCTCAGCCTCCCAGGTAGCTGGGACTACAGGTCTGTGTCACCATGCCTGGCAAATTTTTTGTATTTTTTGTAGAGTGGGTTTTGTTATGTTGTCCAGGCTGGTTTTAGTTTTTATTTAGAAATAATTATAGATTCATAGGAGGTTCTGACATCTTTTGTGGGAGAGGCCCTATATACCCATCACCCATTTCTCCCCAGTAGTAACACCTTATATAACCATAGTACACTGTCCAAACAAGGAAACTGACATTGGTAATCTGTGACATCCACAGAAATTATTCAGATTTTACCAGTTTTACATGCTCATATTGTGTGTGTGTGTGTGTATAATTCTATACAATTTTATTATGTGTAGATTTGTGTAACCTCCCTCATCAAAAAATTCATTCTGATTATAATTTATTGTACATCTAATTCATGTTTGTCAATATTTTGGTGTGTAGTATACAGTTTCTGAAAGAAAACTAAAGCACAGAAGATAATATATACCAGAAGCACTAGTGTAACAGAAAATGTCTTTAAACTTATAAAGTTTCAAATGTTTCTTCTGTACATACTTTAGAGAAAAATAATGTGGTATGTAAGTACAAATAAATGATTAAAGTTTTTTATGTTTTATCTTCACCATGTGTTTTCATGCTATTTTTTGAATATGTAAAAATGGGTCAGTATTTATAAATGTTATTCTTAAGACTTTGTGTTCTTTACTATGCATTTTTAAGCCCACTTTACTGAGGTATGATTGACATGTAAAAAGCTGTACATACTTAATGTATACAATTTGATGAATTTGGTGTTAAGTATACACCTGTGAAACCATCACCACCATCAAGGCCATAGACATATCTATTACCTCCCAAAGTTTCCTCCTACCCCCACTGTTATTATTTGTGGTAAGAAGTAACATAAGATCTACTTTTCTAGAAAATTTTAGGCCAGGTGTGCTGGCTTATGCCTGTAATCCTAGTACTTGGGAGGCTGAGGCAGGTGGATCGCTTGAGCTCAGGAGTTCGAGACCAGCCTGGGCAATGTGGTGAAACCCCGTCTCTACAAAAATTAGCAGGCATAGTGATGTGCGCCTGTAGTCCCAGCTACTCAGGAGGCTGAGGTGGAAGATGGCTTGAGTCCAGGAGGTGGAGGGTACAGTGATCCGAGATTGCATTACTGTGCTCCAGCCTGGGTGATGGAGCTAGACCTTGTCTCAAAAAAAAAAAAAAAAAAAAATTTTTTTTTAACGTTGTAATACGGTATTGTTAACTGTAGGCACTATGCTATAGAGAAGATCTCGATAACTTACGTAGCTTGCGTGTCTGAAACTATGTCCTGTCATGTAATTTTTTATTGTTTGTTTTGTTTTGTTTTTTTGAGATAGAGTCTCACTCTGTCACCCAGGCTGGAGTGCAATGGCACGATCTCGGCTCACTGCAACCTCCGCCTCCCGGGTTCAAGCGATTCTCCTGCCTCAGCCTCCTGAGTGGCTGGGACTACAGGTGCGCACCACTATGCCTGGCTAATTTTTGTATTTTTAGTAGATACAGGGTTTCACCATATTGGTCAGGCTGATCTTGAATTCCTGACCTCGTGATCTGCCCACCTCACTCTCCCAAAGTGCTGGGATTACAGGCCTGAGCCACTGCGCCCGGCCCATGTATTGTTGTTAATTGGTATTGATTTTTATAACAGAGTGCCAGGCACTCTGTGTGCGGTGGTTCCTGTTGCCTATATCATTTGTATGCCAATAAGCAAGTTGTTCATAGATTGGATTTTGAGATCCTAAACTGATCACGCATCTCCATTCCTGATCTTTTCCAGCAGCTTATTATTTCTGTGGGTGAGATGGTGGTGGTGGTGGTGGTGATGGTGGTACTGAAGGCCATTATAGTGTTATGCATGCTGCGTGGTGAGAACACTTTGCAACATGCCATTATGATTTGTTTTTCATCATTTGTTTTATTTTTATACTTTTGCTTATTACACTGAATGAGACAGCTACTAGCCGGGATGATAGCAGAGCCTGCTTTTCTCTCTGAGTATACTATCTTTGCTTTGGATTCCTCCAAACATCCTAAAACACAGAGTGACAGTGTGGTGAGTCCTTCCACCGCTTTCTGCATTCCCTTTGTGGGGAAGCAAAGTAATTTTGCAATTGTAGAAGCAAATCTCATGTTACTTGCCACTTACCATCTCTCAAAGTATCTTCAGTGTCCTGTTGCTAACCCTGCTCTAAAAAAATCAGAGAGTAAATTGCTGAATTCTGATGGCTGGTGTGCTTCCTGGTAGCTTTTTAACTGCAACAAAAATAACACTGTTTTCGCTAATGTAGCTACTTCAGTAATGAAGCTACCTTCGCTTACTCTAACCTCTTTTTTTCCTAGGGAATGTTTGTTCATTAACTAAAAAAAGGTATGCAGTGCTTCAAATCTCTGTTCTACTATTGATGGGTGGTTAAGAATATTTTGAGATATGACTTACATTTTTAGGGGAAAAATTCGTTGTTATGTAAATCCATAATTAAACAGCATTGAATAGGTAGGTAGATTCTACTGTAATAGATAATTGCATCTTATTTTGCAGTTACCTGTTTTTTATATATTAAACATCTGAAAGGAGAGAATTGTCTCATTTCTTTTCAAGTGACTGGCATCATACGGTTTTGAATCTTGTATGTAATTTCATTTTGGGAAAGTGGACATTTTCCTATTGAAAGTATCTGGTAAGCTCATAATTTAGCAAATTAAAGTTTAGAGATGTTTGTCCAGTAAGGATAGCCTTTGGTGTTAAACACTGACTCTACTGGGATTGAGGTTTTTCTTTCTTTTTTTAAAAAATTGTTCCACAAATCTATTTATTAATTACAAAAATGAAAAGTTTACAATGGAGAAATGTGGCAAACACTATTGGATTGAGGTTTTTCTAAACAATAAGAATTGATTTAACTTATTAGGTAGCTGGTGATGGAAGTAGAACATTTCTGTACTTGAACCATGTAGCCAGTGAAGACTTGGTATGCATATGGCCAGTAGCAGTCTTAAATTACATTGTAAACTCAGTTTTAGAAAAGAAAGCAGCTAGGGAGATAATGGGATTTCTAGTGATGGCTTAGCTTGGGTCTCAGGGAAAAGTGGTCTCTCCTTGGCTCTGGCTACAAGTAATATCTCATTGTTTTAAAAAGCGATTTGGGAGGGAATCAGAAGTCCCAATTAGAGAAACTTACTTATTTACTGTTTTTATTTATTTATTTATTTATATTTGTTTGAGTGGGGTCTCATTCTGTTGTTCAGGCTGGAATGCAGTGGTACAATCACGGCTCACTATACCCTCAAATCCCTGGGCTCAAGCAGTCCTTCTTCCTCAGCCTCCCAAGTATGTGGGACCACAGACATAGGCCACCATGCCCAGCTCATCTTATTTTGATCTTTTTAGAGAGAGTCTCAGAATATTGCTCAGACTCATCTTGAATTCCTGGCCTCAGGTGATCCTCTTGCCTCAGCCTCACAAAGTGCTTGGATTACAGACATGAGCCACTATGTCTGGCCCAATTTACTTTGAAAAGCATAAAATAATATTGCTTTATATTTTCATGTAGTAGTAATAGAAGCTATTAAAAAAAAAACCATAAAGGTTCTCCTAGGGCCACTTCCATAAGTACATTAAAGTCATTTGTATTGAGTACTTATTCTGTTGTTGAAAATGCTAATAATGTTAAAGTGGGGCTTTAAAACTTTTTTTTTCTTTTGAGAGAGAACTTTTTTTTTCTTTTGATACCCAGGCTGGAGTGCAGTGGCACGATCTCGGCTCACTGCGACCTCTACCTCCTGAGCTCAGGTGATCCGCCCACTTCAGCCTCCCAAGTAGCTGGGACCACAGGTGCGCACCACCGTACCTGGCTAACTTTTCTATTTTTAGTAGAGATGGGGTTTCGCCATTTTGGCCAGGCTGGTCTGGAACTCAGGCTCAAGTGATCCACCTGCCTCGGCCTCCTGAAGTGCTGGAATTACAGGCCTGAGCCACCACGCCCAGCCTAGTCAGAAACTTATTTCTCCCAATGGAACAAGGGAAACCATAGCATATTCCCATATTAGAATAAAAATTTAGTGAGGGTCTAATCCATTACAGGTTCAGTAGGTACTGACTTTTGCTTAGTTAAGTTTTTTGAAAAATGCAGCTGTTTACCCCAAATTCTAAAATTACCGTAACCTTGGTGCTCAGCAGTCAATGCAATGGTTGTTGAAAGATTGAAACAATATGTAATTGAAGACAAGTCTGGCAGGGAACCTGTGTGTGCTTTTAAGTTGAATATACTTTAAAAGAGTTTTTATCTAATTTTCCCCAGTAGAAAGTATTGGTGAGTTTTGAGTATTGACATGTATTGAGCTAGTTCTACAGGCACCTCGCTAGGGGAAAGCCTTCAGAGGAAGCAACTGCATAAGGATTTAATAAGCATTTATTGAGCCCTTACTACTAGTCAGGCAAAATATTAGGTCATGGGGACTAAGATGAAAATGGTAACATTCTCACCATGGGACACGTTTACCTATGTAACAGACTTGCACATCCTGAACATGTACCCCTGAACTTAAAAGTTGAAGGGAGAAAAAAAGAGAAGAAAATGTAGGGCTCTGTCCTCTGAGAGTTTATAGTTTACTTTGGAGACAAACATGTCAACATACACTTAAAGTACAAAGGAATTAAGGCTTCACAGAAAAAAAAAAAAAGGCATAAGGAATGTGTTAGCCTTCCA
The DNA here is from genome assembly GCF_028858775.2 of Pan troglodytes. NCBI lineage: Eukaryota > Metazoa > Chordata > Mammalia > Primates > Hominidae > Pan > Pan troglodytes. Next base: position 41,281,150 of record NC_086015.1, read on the forward strand.
GGAACCGTATAAAGCTTCACATACAGAGCTTCACAAAATTTGAAAGCTGAAAGATGAACAAAAGTTTGGCAGAAATGGAGAAGGCATTACAAATAGTGACAGATCTCTAATTTTACTTCTAAATATTCGTAATGTAAATTCACAGCGCAACTTAGGCCAGTACTTTTCATAAGCTATCCTGCATTTATTTAGATATGTGGTTTAGTACATAAATTGAAATATATATATGAGGAGAAGTTTTTAAATGTTGTTCTCTGTGTGCTTAATGGGGTGATATTTCAAACAATTGTAGGGTAGCTTTTTTTTTTTTTTTTTTTTTGAGGCAGAGTCTCGCTCTGTCACCCAGGCTGAAGTGCAGTGTTGTGATCTCAGCTCACTGCAATCTCTGCCTCCCAGGTTCCGGTGATTCTCCTGCCTCAGGCTCCCAAGCAGCTGGGATTACAGGTGCTCGCCACCATGCCTGGCTAACTTTTTTATTTTTAGTAGAGATGGGGTTTCACCATGTTGGCCAGGCTGGTCTTGAACTCCTGACCTCAGGTGATCTGCCTGCCTCGGTCTCCCAAAGTGTTGGGATTATAGGCATGAGCCGCTGAGCCTGGCCAGTTGTAGCTTTTTTTTTTTTTTTTTTTTTTTTTTGAGGTGGAGTCTCACTCTGTTTCCCGGGCTGGAGTGCAGTGACACCATCTTGGTGCACTGCAGCCTCTGCCTCCAGGATTAAAGCGATTCTCCTGCCTCAGCCTCCCGAGTAGCTGGGACTACAGGTGCCTGCCACCACGACGTTTTTATAAAAAATATAATTTTTATATTTTTAGTAGAGATGGGGTTTCACCATATTGGCCAGGCTGGTCTCGAACTCCTTACCTCAGGTGATCCACCTACTTCGGCCTCCCAAAGTGCTGGGATTACAGGCGTGAGCCACCGCGCCAGCCCAGTGTAGCTTTTTTGTATGGACCACAATCATGTGTCAAGTTATTTACTTAAAACAGAATATAGACTCTTGCTGTTCTTCCTCTTAAGCTAAATATTTTATGGAGCCCCTTCATTTCCTTTCTCCATAATTTGTCTATTAATTTTCAATATATTAACTGGCCAAGAGAATTGTTGATCTCTGTAAAGTATATTTTGTATTTTATGCAATTGTCCCCAACCTTTTTGGGACCAGGGACTGGTTTCGTGGAAGACAGTTTTTCCATGAACTGGGGGCACAGGGATGGTTTTGGGATGATTCGAGCGCATTACATTTACTGTGTACTTTATTTCTGTTATTGTTACATTGTAATACGTAATGAAGTAATTATATAACTCATGACAATGTAGAATCAGTGGGAGCCCTGAGCTTGTTTTCCTGCAACTAGATGGTCCCTTCTGAGGGTGATGGGAGACAGTGACAGATCATCAGGCATTACGTTCTCATTAAGACCACACAACCTAGATCCTTCATATGCACAGTTCACAGCAGAGTTCGCACTTCTATGAATATCTAATGTCACCACTGATCTGACAGTAGACAGAGCTCAGGTGGTAATGCGAGTGATGGGGAGCAGCTGTAAATGCACATGAAGTTTCGCTTGCTCACCCACTGCTCTCCTTCTGCTGTGTGGCCCCGTTCCTAACAGGCTATGAGTTGATACTGGACTGTGGCCCAGAGATTTGTGACCCTTGCTTTATAGTATGTAGTATATTATATTTTTAGACCTAGAAGGCATTCATTGTAATGTCACACAGGTAGATGCCATGTAGGCAACTGGAAGATAAAAGTTAATTCCTATGTTCTCCCAACCTTTCTTCCCCATTTAACTTTAAGGAGATGTCTTAGACTGATGAAATTTGATAGCTTTTTATTAGAGGGAAGAGGAGGTACTTAAAGTTTGTCTTTATTAGGGAAAAGTTGAAACATATTACAAAAGTGGAAATAGTAGTAGTATTGGCACAAGAACCCCTCCCCATATCTATTACCCAATGCCAATAATTAATAACTCATGGCCATGTTGTTTTATCTATTAGCCTACCCCCACACTTCCCTGACCGTACCACTACCATTTTGCCTACTTGTACAGCTCCCCCTGGCTTCCCCACTCCCACCCCATTGGATATTTGAAGCAAATTTCAGAAGTTCTGTTCCATCAGTAAATATTTTGGTATGTATCTCTAAAACAGTGCTTCCCAACCTCCAGGCACAGGTCCGTGGCCCTTTAGGAACTGGGCTGCACAGCAGGAGGTAAGAGGCAGGCAAGCAAGTGAAACTTCATCTGCATTTACAGCTGGTCTCCATCACCCACATTACCACTTGAGCTCTGCCTCCTGTTAGATCAGTGGTGACATTAGATTGTCATAGGAGCGTGAACCCTGTGGTGAACTGTGCATACGGGGGATCTAGGCTGCATGCTCCTTATGAGAATATAATGCCTGATGATCTGTCACTGTCTCCCATCACCCCCAGATGGGACTGTCTAGTTGTAGGAAAACAAGCTCAGGGCTCCCACTGATTCTATATTATGGTGAGTTGAATAATTATTTATTATATATTACAGTGTAATAATAGAAATTAAGTGCACAATAAATGTAATGCATTTGAATCATCCCAAAACCATCCCTGCACCGCCGGTCTGTAGAAAAATTGTCTTTCATGAAACCCGTCCCTGGTGCCAAAAAGGTTGGAGACCACTACTCTAAAAGATAAAGATGGTTGGGCATGGTGGCTCACGCTTGTAATCCCAGCATTTTGGGAAGCTGAGGAGGGCAGATCACCTGAGACCAGCCTGGGCAACATGGGGAAACCCTGTTTCTACAAAAAGTACAAAAATTAGCTGGACCTGGTAGTGCACACCTGTAGTCCCAGCCACTGAGGAGGCTGAGGTGAGAGGATCCCTTGAGCCTGGGAGCTTGAGGCTGTAGTCAGCTGTGAGCATGTCATTGTACTCCATCTTGGGCAATGGAGCAAGACCCTGTCTCAGAAAAAAAGGATTAAAAAATTTTAGCCACAATATTATTTATCACACCTAAAAATTAATAATTTCCTACCATCAAACTACTTAATCAATGTTCAAAAAGTAGAAAACACGTTTGCAAAACTGAGCACCTTTTTCACTTAAGAATAAGTTAGGTCAGATATTTGCCTTTCCTTGGTCAGCTCTAGACCAAGGGGAAATGCAAGATGTAACTACTGAAACATAGTGGTTGGCATTTGGTGGAATATTTTTGTTTAAAACATGGAAGTTATTTTATCATGAGTTACTTCTGTAGTTCTAACTAATTTTAGTTAGACAGTGTATTATAAATGCAATGTAGAATTTTGAACCTCAAAGAATCTCATCTAGTATCATGAAATCTATGCCAGTATGATGTAATCAGTAGAATGTTGCTTAACTGGGAGCCTTTGGCATACCAACAGAACAGAACAAAACAAAAATCTTTCGCGTGTGGAAGAAGAGGTTTTTAAGTTCTTCTGAAAATTATCATTTCATTTAGATTGCTAACTTCAAATGAATGAGACATTACCGTTTCTTGCTATCAAGATATTTTTCAGAGCTTAGCCCAAATAATTTTGAGTATTATTTTATTGTAGGAAAAAATTGACATTACTTCCTTTTCTGGATAGTTTTCTGTTTGAGTGAGATTTGTGCATTGATTCCCTGATGTTGATTTTTGTTATGGGGGAAAAACTGGGGACATAATGGGAAGAGGTATGTGACTAGCTTGAAATAGGTTTTTCTACATACTAATCTTTGCTATTGAGTTCTGTGTATTACAGCAAAATGAATTTTCTAAAATACTTACCATACTACAATAGTTTTGCCTTGCATGAAAATATTCTAATAAATGAACAATTACTAATTTTGTTTAATAGATAAATGTATCTGATAGGTCTTGGCACATGGGCTTTATTCTTAACAGTTTTAAACCTTTAGTTTTTTGTTCTTTTGCTTTACAATGTTTCTTTCTTTTTCTTAGAATGCATCTACTCATGCCTCGAAATCTCCTGACAGTGTTAATGGAAGTGAACCAAGCATTCCTCAGGTCTGTTACTAATTGTTATTTTAGAAAATAACAAGTCATTTCAGAGTGTTGGTCAGTCTGTGTTAATTATTAGCATCTGACTTTACATTGAAATGGTGATGTCCAAATATTCAGTACAGTATATATGGTAAACACAGGTTTGCTCATGGTTTCTTGGAAAAAGTTTTAAATGAAAGCAAGATTGTATTATTTCTCATTTTAAAAATTAATGCAAGGCCAGGCACTGTGGCTCACGCCTGTCTGTAATCCCAGCACTTTGGGAGGCTGAGGTGAGCGGATCGCTTGAGGCCAAGAGTTCGAGACTAGCTTGGCCAACATGGCAAAACTCTGTCTCTACTAAAAATAGAAAAAGTCAGCCAGGAGTGGCACATGCCTGAAATCCCAGCTACTTAGGTGGCTGAAGCATGAGAATCGCTTGAACCCAGGAGGCATACGTTGCCATGAGCTGAGTTTGTGCCACTGCACTCCAGCCTGGGCAACAGAGTGAGGCTCTGTCTCAAAAAAAAAAAAAATAATAATAATAATAATTATGAGAAAGTGAAAACTTTTTGAAAAACTGTGATCTGAGTTTATAGTTATAAAAGATCATGGAGGTAGCCATTATTGAGAGACATACTGAGTTATATAAGGTGGAAGGGGAATATGAAGGAATGAGATCTTTTAAAGTATTCTCTATTTTAAAGTGTATTTTACTACTTGAGTTTAGGTTGTCCTTGATTTTAAAAAGTTATTTATAGAGAGGGGCTCAAGTCATTTTTTGTTTGAACCCCTCCAAAAAAGGAAGAAAAAAAAATCATTATGATAGCAGGCTGGGCGCAGTGGCTCATGCCTGTTATCCCAGCACTTTAGGAGGCTGAGGTAGGTGGATCGCTTGAGACCAGGAGTTCGAGACCAGCCCAGCCAACATAGTGAAACCCTGTCTCTACTAAAAAAATACAAAAATTAGCTGGGTGTGGTGGTGTGTGCCTGTAATCCCAGCTATTCAGGGGACTGAGGCATGTGAATTGCTTGAGCCTGGGAGTGGAGGCTGCAGTGAGCTGAGATTGTACCACTGCACTCCAGCTTGGATGACAGAGTGAGACCCTGTCTCAAGGAAAAAAAAAAAAATTGTGATAGCAGTGTTGGAGATTAACATTTGCTGACTTTGGTTTTAGTGATGACTATTATCATCATCCTGGTTGTTCTTAGTAGTCCCTAATGTAAAATAGTATTATTTCTAATTCTGTGAACCCAGGGCATGAGTCTAGACAAGTTGATTTATGAGCTAAATGATTTGTGAACTAAATTACATAGACAAAACATTCGGAAGTATTGTCTAACAAATGGTTAGGGCCGGGTGCGGTGGCTCATGCCTGTAATCCCAGCACTTTGGGAGGCCGAGGTGGGTGGATCACAAGGTGAGGGGTTCAAGACCAGCCTAACCAACATGGTGAAACCCCGTCTCTACTAAAAATACAAAAAAAAATTAGCTGGGCATGGTGGCAGGTACCTGTAATTCCAGCTACTCAGGAGGTTGAGGCAGGAGAATTGCTTGAACCCGGGAGGCGGAGGTTGCAGTGGGCCGAGATCACGCCACTGCACTGCAGCCTGGGCGACAGAGCGAGACTCCGTCTCAAAAAAAAAAAAAAAAAAAAAGAAAAAAAAACCCCCAAAAAAACAAATGTTTAAATGAGCTTCCCAAACTCTGTGGACAGGTGTCTTGTGAGCTTAGATCCTCATAACTGTCAGTGAGGCTGGTCAGGTTGTGGGAACAGCCCAAGTCCCTGGGTCTGTTGACTCTAGTCTTGAGCAGCCACTCCAGTTAATCCCAAATTCTCTAGAAATACATAATTTTCTATAAGTGCCATGAAGTAGGGGTAAAATATTGGGAGGCATCAGTCTAAACAGCACTGTACAGAACATATCCAGTGATCTTTAAAGAATATTATTAAAGAGTATGATTTAAAATGCATATTTTTTCTTTTTTTTTATTTTTTGAGACAGAGTTTTGCTCTTTTTGCCCAGGCTGGAGCGTAATGGCGTGATCTCAGCTCACTGCAACCTCTGCCTCCCAGATTCAAACGATTTTCATGCCTCAGCCTCCTGAGTAGCTGGGATTGCAGGCACCTGACACCACGCCTGGCTAATTTTTTGTATTTTTAGTAGAGACAGAGTTTCACCATGTTGGCCAGTCTGGTCTTGAACTCCTGACCTCAGGTGATCCACCCGCCTTGGCCTCCCAGAGTGCTGGGATTACAGGCATGAGCCACCACACCTGGCCTAAAATCCATATTTTCTTGTCATAGAATAGTCCAAAAAGACTAAATATAGTTATGGATACAAAAACTTGAATAAGTCAACTTTATAACAAATTCAGAATTTTAATTAAGGTAAAGAATGAATGTGGGTGATATTCAGGAAATAAGCTCACTGAGGGCTTTGCACTTTCTTAAATATTACAGATATTTTCTTAAAAAGTGATAAAAATGGTATTTATTGTGTACTGTGTATTAGACATATATGAAACATTTTACATATATGATCTCATTAATTCTCATAACAAAAAGATGCCTTCACTCAGTTTGTTTACTTTTTTTTTTTTTTTTTTTTTGAGACAGAGTCTCTCTGTGTCACCCAGGCTGTAGTGCAGTGGTGCAGTCATAGCTTACTGCAGCCTCAAACTCCTGGGCTCAAGCAGTCCTCCCACCTCAGCCTTCCAAGTGACTGGGATTACAGATGTCAGCCATCACGTCTGGCTTGTTTACCTTTATTTTAAACAAATTTCTGAAAAGTTGATTGTTGGGTTTAGCAAATTAAAAACAATGTATATACACAAAGAGGGGGGGATGCTTACTATGTTTGAGCATATTGACAGCAGCAGGAAACCATAGTTGACAGCAAGGTTGAAGACATGGTAAAAAGCACATCCTAGAGTTCTTAAAACATAGCAGCCTGTGGACCCTCTTATTACTGGGGCAAAGTATCCTATAAAGATTGAACATCCCTAATCCAAAAATCTGAAATCCATGTGCTCCAAAGTCTGAAACTTTTTGAGTACCCATATGATGCCACAAGTGGAAAACTTCACACCTCACCTCGTGATGAGTTGGAGTCAAAACACTGGTGTACAACATAGTTTATTCAGTGTTCCTAAGAGAAGAAAGCCTCCCCCCGCCCTCTAGCTGTAAGATGATCTTTTCCAGGCATACCCAGATTCTCTCATGCGAGCATGCCCACAAAGGGTAATACAGTGGCACATGTGCAGGCCAGATGGCGCCAAGGGCAGGTTCCCCATGATGCTCCACATGGGGCCAAGACTCATGTGCTTTACTTGCTGTGTTTTTTTCCTTCTTTTCTGCTCTGTTATATGAAGATTTGTTGAAAATGTTAAAAAGTCCTGCAGAGGCCCAGCGTGTTGGCTCACACCTGTAATACTGGCACTTTGGGAGGCTGAGGTCGGCAGATCACCTGAGGTCAGGAGTTCGAGACCAGCCGGGCCAGTATGGTGAAATCTCCTCTCTACCGAAAATATAAAAATTAGTCTGGTGTGGTGGCACATGCCTGTATTCCCAGCTACTTGGAAGGCTGAGGCACGGAAATCACTTGAACCCGGGAGGTGGAGGTTGTAGTGAGCTGAGATCACGCCACTGCACTGCAGCCTGGGCAACAGAGAAAGACTATGTCTCAAAAAAAAAAAAAATTAAAAAGCCATCCTGCAGAATGCCTCCTCCTTCCTAGGGATCCATTTCCTGGTCCCTCAATTGCTTCCGGTGTTTCTTCTTACGTAAAAAAAGAAAATACAGTGTAGCGTAACCTTTCAATCAAAACACAGCGTCGTAGATAGAGACTGAAAGCTTACCATTGTTTGTTGTTGCTGTTGCTTAACAGCTATTACAGATATTCTGGTGATAATACTGTGCTGCTTAGTTACCCTGAACACATTTTTTTTTACTGTATTAATGGTATGTCATATATATATATTTCTTTTACTGTGAAGTACTTATGGGTGAATACGCATAAGAAAATTATTGCTTATCAGTAGCATGTAAGTTCAGAGTCAGGAATGATGGTGGTGCCAGACAACCATAGATTGTATTGGTGGCTGAAATTGTGACACCTTTGCTTTCTGACGGTTCAGTGTACACACTTTGTTTCATGTACAGAAATGGTGAAAAATATGATATAAAATTACCTTCAGGCTATCTGTATAAGGTGTATATGAAACATAAATGAATTTCGTGTTTAGACTTGGGTCTCATCCCCATGATGTCTCACTATCTATATGCAGATATTCCAAAATCTGAAAAAAATCTGAAATCCAAAATACCTGGTTCCAAGCTTTTTGGATAAGGAGTACTTAGTCAAAATGAGTTTACAATATACATATTGTTTTATAATTTGACCTTTCCCATTTAATAGTTTATCTTGAACTTCTTTCCATATGTTATTGTTTATTTTTAAATTTTTTTTGAAAATACTTTATAGCCCAGGACATACTTTTCAAGTTGCCTTGGGGAGTGCTCTCCATATACTATAATTTATAAACTGTATCCTCTAGTGATAAACATTTGGATTGTTTCCAGTTTTTACTCTTTTAAACCACCTGTGATAAATTTGTGTGTATGAAGGTATGGGGCATATTATCTCCTCTTACTCCTACCTTGCCCAATATTATTAAATCTCTAGAATCCGTGAGCAAAACATTTCTGTTTTGATTTTTCAAACTCTAGACTGAAGAGAATCTTTTTATTTTCCTGTATTTTTTGCCTACACATGACCTCAGTTTCCCTGGAGTATTTCACTCCTGGCACCTTTGAGATCTTAGTGACCCAGTTGTTAACTAATGAGAATGAGCTTCTAGGAGACATCAGTAAATATTGACTGCTGTGACCTGAACAAAATAATACTGCTTAGAACAGTTAGTTTAATTAGGTCATATTATTTTTCATTGTGACTAAATTAATTTGTTATTCCAATTAATTAGGAGAACAGGTCTTCCTTATCACTGTCTAACATTGGAGTTACTGATTTGTGCAGAGGGACTCTAACTCAGACCTTTCAACTGTCCTCCGTGATTTGTTAATGCTTATTTTTATTCCTAGTAGACACATGGTAAGTAGAGCAGAATTGGCTGTTACTAGTCAACTCTGCCTCACATTCCCTTATTAAACAAAGTGGGTTCATTACACATTACCCTCCCCCTGTCCCAATTCCCCTCTTTTCTTGGGAATGATCAAGAATCACCATGTCCGTAAAGACCCTCCAGATAAAGCCCACTTGAGTTCAGTTACACACTTCACATTTCATGGTATATACCTACATTTTAGACACTGGGTATGCACTGTTACAGATGGTGTATGGAGATGGTCTACCTTCAAGGATCTCACAGTTTAGTGGATGAATCCTCACAATACACCTGTGAGGTCGGCTGGGAAAGTACTGTGTTTTTCTTTCTTCCAGATGTGCAAACTGAAGGAAAGTGACTTACTGAAGGGCATTCTACCTCTAGGTGACAGACCTGGGACCTGCACCCCAGTCCTCTGACTCCAGGTCCAACACTGTTTCAGCAATAACCAAGTGTTTTGTTTTTCAGAAAACAATGTATTATGTAAAATGTCAGGAATATAAATTCAACTTGTTAGAACTTTTATTCGATTATTGCTGGTGATGGGGTAATGGAAGTCTAAATGTATGTATTTTAACCCACACATTCTGTTGGGTTTTGGTTGCAGTCAGGTGACACACAGTCTTTTGCACAGAAGCTCCAGCTCCGGGTGCCCTCCGTGGAGTCTTTGTTTCGAAGTCCGATAAAGGAATCTCTATTCCGGTCTTCTTCTAAAGAGTCTTTGGTACGAACATCTTCCAGAGAATCCCTGAATCGACTTGACCTGGACAGTTCTACTGCCAGTTTTGATCCACCCTCTGATATGGATAGCGAGGCTGAAGACTTGGTAGGAAATTCAGACAGTCTCAACAAAGAACAGTTGATTCAGCGGTTGCGAAGAATGGAACGAAGCTTAAGTAGCTACAGAGGAAAATATTCTGAGGTAGGAGCATGACCTTTTTGCCTGTACAAAAATTTCTTCCCCTTGTTTTCTCATTCATATTACTGTATTGCTTTACTCCTGTGATTGGCTAAACTGTTAATTCTCTGGCTATATCCTGGTTACTAATGGTATGTAGTCTGTGGCATTACCTAGTTAAAGACTCTCAATATCTAGTTAAGTAAAGACAGAGGCCCTTTGGCAAGACTCAGTAAAATTTTGGAGAAGATTGTTGTCTGTAGCCTTCTGGTTCTTATATTCTGTTCCCCTCTCCTTTCGTAGTCCCTCTGTTCAAGGTCACTTGGACACCCAGTGTGGAGTTGATCTTCTGGCTCATATCCTCTCCTTTATTCCTCTCTAACTGATGCGGCTCCAAAATGACCTCATCTGCCAGTGAGAGTCCCATTATTACTGACTCTAAAATTGTTTTAGGTAGCCTGATTATTTGACAGATTTGGTTCATTCTCATTGTACCTACATTTAAACCTTTGCCTTGGATTAATCTTTTCATTGCTAAACCCTTGAGAATGACACTCCCTGTTTGGTCTAAGGGAGGAAGGAAGTCAATGCTAGTCCATTTCACTTTTCAATCCTTTAGGAATGTAGCACCTTCCTTTCAGGCTAAATTTTATTTGTTGCCCTCCCTCAATTCCCTCTGCATCCTATGCAGTTAAAACAGTTCTTTCTCAGGAAAGCTTTTTTGGAGTAAGTTGTCTATATTTTTTTGTTTGTTTATCTTAAAATGTGTAATGTTTTATTGTCTTATGGTTTGTAAATCACCATTGTAGTTAATTTTAATTAATGAATACTAAAGTTCAGAGTCAGTATATTAAAGATAGTTGTAACTTCTGTTTCCAATTATGACTACAATATGAGTAATTTTATCCTACAACCAAAAACAAAACAAAACAACCCAAATGAAATATACAAGATAAGATATCTTTTAAAACTGTGAAGTGCTGACAAAATAGGAAGCAATTATCAGGCTTAAATATATAGGCTGGCTGGAACCCACCCAGAGATATAAACAAGGCACTAAAGCCATGTATGTCATGAGGCACTTGTAGAATCAAGCACCTTTTTCCTTTAAAATTTTTTAACTTTTATTTTTAAATTTCTACCAAAGTTAATAATCGTCATGAATCTTTGTCTGTTACTTCACTAACTTAACCATGGCTTTTAAGTTTGAAGCTGGGGTAGTGGTATAAGTAGTATTTACGTATGCTAGACATGTGTATTTTATATTTAATTTTTGTTGTTGTTGTTTTTGAGACAGGGTCTCACTTTGTTGCCCAGACTGGAGTGCAGTGGCTCAAACACGGCTCATTGGAGCTTCAACTTCCTGGGCCCAAGCGATCCTTCAGCCTCAGCCCCAGCCCCCTCAAGTAGCTGGGACTACAGGCGCACACCACCACACCCATCTAATTTTTGTATTTTTTCGTAGAATTGAGGTTTTGCTATGTTGCCCAGCCTGGTCTTGAACTCCTGAAGTCAAGTGATCCTCCCACCTCAGCCTCCCAAAGGGCTGTTCTTATAGGCATGAGCCACTACACCTGTCCTGTGTATTTTATATTTATAATGTCATGTAATATTGTACCATTCCCGTAGATGTTAATTAGCTCAGTTTTGTAGAAGAAGGATTGGAGACTCATAGTAACTTGCTTATGTTGCCTGGTAACTAACTTGCTTATGGTTGGACAGGTTGTAGTTGCAGTGTCTGGATTTGATTTTAGGTCTTTCTGGTTGTTTCTAGTATTCTGTCTCAGAGTCAGGCAGCTTATCGGGATCAAAAGAACTCATAGACTTTGTCTCTACCTCTCTTTGGCATTGTTAGTACCTAGGATGAAATAATGTTGTAAATGACCTCTGATTCTTGGGTTACTCTTCCACACACAACCCCCCTCCACCCCTTTTTTGAGCACAATTTTTCTTTTATTTTTAGTTCAGGGATACATGTTCAGGATGTGCAGGGTTGTTACACTGGTAAATGTGAACACCATTTTTCTTTTTTTTGTGAGACGGAGTCTCACTCTGTAGCCCAGGGTGGAGTTCAGTGGCGTGATCTCGGCTCACTGCAACCTCCGCCTACCGGGTCCTGGGTCAAGCAGTTCTCCTGCCTCACTCTACAGGCATGCGCCACCATGCTCAGCTAATGTTTGCGTTTTTAGTAGAGACAGGGTTTCACCATGTTGGCCAGGCTGGTCTTGAACTCTTGACCTTGTCATCTGCCCACCTTGGCCTCCCAGAGTGCTGGGATTACAGGCGTGAGCCACTGCGCCCGGCTGTGAACACCATTTTTCTGTCTGGTGTTATGATAATAATAAGGGGAGAGTCCCGGTCTTAGGCAGAATTTTGTTTTTTATATTCTTTGTTGCTAGACCCACCTTCCATTGCTGCTTTTTTTTTTTTTTTTTTGAGACAAGGTCTTACTCCTTCACCCAGGCTGGAGTGCAGTGGCATGATCACGGCTCACCTTGTAGCCTTGAGTTCCCAGGCTTAGGTGATTCTCCCACCTCAATCTCCTGAGTAGCTGGGACCACAGGCACACACCACCACACCTGGCTAATTTTTTGTATTTTTGGTAGACATGGCGTTTTGCCATTTTGCCCAGGCTGGTCTCCAACTCCTGGGCTCAAGCAATCCTCCTGTCCTGGCCTCCCAAAGTGCTGGGATTACAGGTGTGAGCCACCATGCCTGGCTGTATTGCTGCCTGTCTTTTGATTCAGGATATCACTAGTGGCATTTGGGACACAGCAGCCTTCTAAGGTAAATGGCAAAACTCGAATAGGGGATGCTTCCTCTTAAACCTGCAGCTTATCTCTTTAGCACTTCCATAGTAGGGTCCAAAGAATTCACTGGAGCCATGTACTTAGCCTTCAGATGAGTAACTTTTTTTTTTTTTTTAATTATAATAGAGACAAGGTCTCACTAAATTGCCCAGGCTGGTCTCGAACTCTTGGGCTCAAGTGATCCTTCTACCTCCGCCTCTCAAAATGTTGGGATTACAGGCATGAGCCACTGCACCTGGTCCTAGATGAGTAATGTTATGTAACTTCCAGGCTGAAAAGATTTGTTAATCCATAATTTCATTAGGGTGTGCTAGAATGTTTAAATATCCTGTTTAGGTTAAATGGTTAAATATCTCTTTAAGGACTTGAATTACCAGTTTTCATCTGTTGATTATGAGGTTCTTTGCTCAGATTTTTGCAGAGCTGTAGTCACAGACCCTATAACCAGAAGGAACTTTTAGAAATCAATTACATGATCTCTTATAGTCCAAAGCAGAAAAATCGCCTGGTGAGCTCATTAAAACATAGTTTCCTGTCTCTCCACACCCTTCCCAAGTCTCATTCAGTTAGATTGGGGTGGAGCCCAAGAATTTCTGTTTCAAGCAAACTTGCAAGTGATGCTGTTGCTGATTTAGTCTGTAACTATAGTTTGAGTAGCCTCCTGCCTTTAGGCAAGTTGGCTTGAATCCCCACCTGTGAATTAGGTATTGAAATTTAGAGGTGTATCTCTAAGATGAAGTCATATGGAGATTTAATGTCTGTCAAATTTACATTTTATTTTTTAGAAATGTATGTCCTATGTTAGTTTTGACCGTCATGCATCTAATTAGGTTATCCTATTAAGGACTCTTCTAATTTATTTTTTGACTTTCATAAAGAGAATTTTTTAGTGGACTTTAGAATAATTGCATTTATTTAGGAATGACTAATGTTGTTGATGACTATATTTTAGCTTGTTACAGCTTATCAGATGCTTCAGAGAGAGAAGAAAAAGCTACAAGTAAGTGATTTGTCAACTGCATTACTGAGTCATAATTTTTAAATCAGAAAGATCTTACATAGTAAGATATTTCTAAGCCTTCCTTTTAAATAATTCTGCATATGAACAAAATATTAAGCTTGTTTTACCATTATTGGGGGTTTTGATAAAGAGAAAGTGAATGAGATCCCAGAGATTTTACCTCTGTTAAGGATGAGCTTCCTTGAGTTACAGATCTCGGTAGTGTTTAAGAAGTTAGGATTTACAGCATGCCTCTCTCAAGCATGTTTTCTAGTGTCTCAGTCTACAGGTTGCTTCCTTGTTTTAGTGGTAAAGACATATCTAACCTTCTATGCTTTCCTTCTGCTTTTTAAATACCTGCAGACATCTGTTTCTTATCATTATATCAGGGTCCAAATGCAAGCATCCTCTCTTCTATAATAACTATTTCCTGCGGCTGCTGCTTGTGAAGCTTTTGATTAAGTATGTAGGGATAAGAAACTATTATATTCAGGGTGACCCACCTTGGCCCCACTATGTCATCCTGTTTGCTTGTGTTTCTATGCATTGGCTATGGAAATTTCCCACCGGGTATTCCAGGTGATAATTCAGAGCTAAGGAGAAATATCCATTCCCTTTCAAATGGTGCCATCAGTTTGCTGTGTTTTAAAATAAAATATAGTTGGCCAGGCGTGGTGGCTCACGCCTGTAATCCCAGCACTTTGGGAGGCCAAGGCGGGTGGATCACCTGAGGTCAGGAGTTCGAGACGAGCCTGGCCAACATGGTGAAACCCTGTCTCTACTAAAAATACAAAAATCAGCCGGGTGTGGTGACAGGCACCTGTAATCCCAGCTACTCGGGAGGCTGAGGCAGGAGAATTGCTTGAACCTGGGAGGCGGAGGTTGCATTAAGCCGAGATCGTGCCATTGCACTCCAGCCTGGGTGACAGAGCAAGACTCCGTCTCAAAAAAGAAAAGATAAAATTCAATGCTTTGCTCTCTTTTCTACATGTGTACCTGCCTAGAAACCTTTTAAAATAGGCAAATATCTTTTCAATAGAGCCAATGAAATTAAAATAGTAGGTATTGCGAACACTCTTACCTATGCTGCTTGTACTAGCTAACATTTATTGAGCTCCTACTGTGTGCCAGGCATTTTGGTATATTTAGTTCTAGCCTCTTTCCTGTGAAGAAACTGAGGGAGAGTGACTCGTTCATTGTTGCACAGCTTGTTAAGAGGTAAGGAGGAGAGCCAGGGTCTTTTTCCTAGCAGTTAGACTGCAGAGCACGTGCTTATAACTACTGCACTACAGTTTTTCATCATTCTCAGCATGGCATGTTCCTGCATTTAAAATTTTATATTTGAAACTGAACAAACAAAACCTGTGTTCGTGGCTTTTTTGGGGAAAAGAACTTTGGTTTTTGTTTTATTCACTTACAAGTCCCCACAATACAATCCAGTCATACTCCCTTGGTCATAGGTAAGCCATTTGCCTGTCTGTATCCCCTTGTTTTGCTTGTTAGTCCACACAAACCAGTGAAGCTCCAGATTACCCTCTTCCTTTACGTCTGTATTTATGTTGTACAGGAATATGTGGTTACTTTGTTTCCATAGGTCATAACTTTCCAAGTTTAATTTCCTTTACTAGAGAAAAGTACCTTCCTTACCCCACCCCAGGAAAGGGTGAGTCATTTCATCTCACAATATTACTCTTTTATTAGCTTCTTGATTTTTTTTTTTTTTTTTTTTTTTTTTTTTTGAGAAGTCTTGCTTTGTTGCCTAAGCTAGAGTGCAGTGGTGCGATCTTGGCTCACTGCAACCTCCACCTCCCGGGTTCAAGCGATTCTCCTGCCTCAGCCTCCTGAGTAGCTGGGACTACGGGCACGCATCACCATGCCCGGCTAATTTTTTAATTTTTTTTTTTTTAAGTAGAGATGGGGTTTCACTATGTTGAACAGGCTGGTCTCAAACTCCTGACCTGGTGATCCGCCTGCCTCGGCCTCCCAAAGTGTTGGGATTACAGGCGTGAGCCACCACGCCCGGCCAGCTTCTTGATTTTTTTTAGTGTATGGTTACTAATTTAGCCATCTGATGTTCTCTGAGAATTTTTCTGGATGTTTTTTTTTTTTTTTGAGATGGAGTCTCGCTCTTTCGCCCAGGCTGGAGTGCAGTGGTGCGATCTCGGCTCACTGCAAGTTCTGCCTCCTGGGTTCACGCCATTCTCCTGCCTCAGCCTCCTGAGTAGCTGGGACTACAGGCGCCTGCCACCACGCCTGGCTAATTTTTTTTGTATTTTTAGTAGAGAAAGGGTTTCACCATATTAGCCAGGATGGTCTCGATCTCCTGACCTCGTGATCCACCTGCCTCGGCCTCCCAAAGTGCTGGGATTACAGGTGTGAGCCACTGCGCCCGGCGGGTTTTGTTTTTTTAAATATAGACAATTATTTTGTTTCTAAGCCACAAAAACCTTTAGAACAGGCTGTTAATTGATGTGTTCCACACATTATAAGTTTCAGTGAAATAAACGGCAGTTGGAATTTGATTTAATTTTAAAACATTTTATTTTTTAAATTGAACAGACAGTAAAATTGACTTTTTGTTTGGTTTACATGTCCATGCATTTTAACAAATGTATAGATTTTGAACCACTGCCACTGCCAGGATGCAGAACAGTTCTATAACATCATGATCTAACTTAACAGATTTTTCAATATGGTCACATCTTTAACATTTTAGGCTTGTCCTCTATCTTCAGGTTATTTTTGGATAAACAGTTGTAATATTTTAAAAATAATTATTTTTGACTTGCTTTGTATAACTGTATAACTATGTCATACAGTTAGCTGTTTAACCAGCTTTTTTTTCTCTCTCAATTAAAGGGTATATTAAGTCAGAGTCAGGATAAATCACTTCGGAGAATAGCAGAATTAAGAGAGGTAAGTTTCAGGGATGAGTACTTTGAAAATAGTAATTAAATCTCATATTTATCAGAACTGTTGTGTGTGCTAGGGTAGTTTCATATGCATCTCATTAGTTATACGAATAACTAACCAGTCCAGCCTACAAGACCAGGGGTCAGTTCTTGAAGTTTTTATTTGTATGGTTTTTCTAAGATACGTTGTTGGAATTAATGAAATGAGGTGTTAGCAACAGAATATCAATTGTCTGCATGAACAGTCAGCGTCAACTTCCAAGAGTTAACTGGGTTCTTCTGTTATGTATTTCAGGCTTCTTTTTGTTTTTCCTAACCCTAAGTCTTTTTTATAAAATAAATTATGTTTCCTGTAATTTTGAGGGGGGCGGGTAATTTTTCATAGCACTTAGACTGTTTGAATTCCTTTATGTCTTCCTGAGGGCCATGTGTACCCACTTGCCATCGGAGTAGGCAAGACCACTCCTGGTTTGACCTGCTGTCTCAAATTATTTTGTAATGAGTACCTGTTGACTTCTGGGGTTCTCCTGCTGTCAGGTCCTCTGATACCTTGTCGCTTCCCTCTGCTTTCTCCTATACAGATCCCAACAATTGCATATTTTACTGCTATTGGTGTTTTCTCTCCACTCATTTGTATTGTTTGTTGAAGAATATCTTGTTACCTATTTTTGTTATGAGTGTTCTTCATGGGTTTTTGTTACTTTCTGTTAATTTATTAACAAAACTAGTGTTATTTTGAGAAGTTTGAAATAGGTAGCTTTAGGACAAATCAAAGTAAGTTTAATGTTTTAGGTATTCTAACGTGTAATTTATCAGTCCAAGATACAGATTTAGAAAGTATAGATAGCCTTAAAAGGGTCAGGTAAATTAATAAATCTGTAAATAGTAATTGAGAAAAACTAGTATAATTGTGGGAGGAGGCAAAGAAGAAAAACAAGGGAGTATAGATTAGGATGATACCATCAATATAGCCGTATTGTCCCATGGAATATTCTTTGTTGTTATTGTCAATGACAGACTATTGCGTGAATTAACAATCAGAATTAATCATATAGGAATTTCCTGTATTATATTACTAAAGTTTTATTCTTATTGCTATCATGTTTGATTTCTGGTCTCTCGCAATTTTTTTTATATAGCCAAATTACTGAATTTTTGTGGTATGAAAGAAAGATTATATCATTTACCACAATTCCCAAATAAATTCTTTAAAACATTCTAAACATGACTTTGAAAACCAGGCTAATTTACTTTTGTTATACTGACAAGACCAAGCATTGTCCTCAATAATACAAATAATTACAGATGTCCTTTATTAATGAAAATTTGTACAACTTCTTTTGGATTAATAACTTAGAAAAATGTATACCCACTTTGGAAGTTATAGAGAAGGAACAAAACCTTAACTTCTGGTCTGCCCAAGATTCTGCTTTCCTAGTTGGACTGGGAATGTGTTAGTACTCAGAAAAGTATGCATGGGGATTAGGCGTATGCAACAAAGGGGTTATGGGAAGTGAGAGAATGATAGCTAGGGTATCCTCTTTTGTTTCTCCTGCCTTATATTAATAGAAAGAAAGTGCTTTCAGCAGCTAAAAGTACCTTTGCTTTTGCTAGAGGGGCAAATAGTACGGCATTTCTACCCAGAAGATTTTTCTGTTAAGCTAATATCTTTTTGCTTAACATTTCTTTTTTACTTGTCTTGTGTTTTGGGAATAAATGAAGGGTGTTGATAGGTATCTTGTATTTCTGGTGAGAAATTAAATGCCCATGTTTTATACAGTTAATGATTAGATATACATAGTAATGGAGAGCAGGCATGTTTAAAATTCAGAGAGTGCACATTAGAGGTTAGGCATCAGGTTTTAATGCCTAAAACCTGATAAATCCTCTTTAAAACATTCGCATTATTTAAATATGCATTGAATAAAGACACAGGAATACCTCTTTCTAATGTTATTATATCTGGAAACACAGGAATACCTGTTTTTTTTTTTCCTTCCTACGCTCAGCCCTTCTCCACTAAGAGCCCTTGTCTGAGGGAGCTATACTCAAGAAAATACAGCTGAATGGGAAACACATCTACTTTATTCATAGATGAGTAAGCACCCATGTGATTGCCGGCTGTTAGTAAAGATAGGCCTCCTATCTATCTATTCTCTAATTTAAATTATAGAACCAGCATTCCCTGGCAATATCAAATGGGGAAAGAAAAAGAATTGACTTAGCTAGCAGGCCCCAGCCTTACTCATCTACTCAGTTGCAGCTGTTGAGGGACTTAGAAAACTGTGAGAGAGCTCACTGGCTGAAAAGCATGCCTTGTCATGCTTGTCTGTGGTAAAATGCATTTGTGTTGACCTTTCAAAGAGGGTGGAGCTCTGTGAAAACTCTGGATGCTGCCAATTAGATTTGCAACTCTACCTAAATTTTTTAGGAGCTGGTGAAATGTTGGGGGCAAAGACCAGAGGTAAGGGAATATGGAACTAAAGGGCCTACTTTAACTTTCCTGCCTAAATCCATAATTTTATGCATTAACCATATCTTCCTCTATTAGGAAATATTAATACTTATCAGAGTCACAGATTGATGAATTTGTTGGTTTTTTTTTTTTAATCCACCTACATGTGTTAGTTTTCTCTTGCTGCTGCAACAAATTACCACCAACTTAATGGCTTAACACAACACGAATAATTATCTTAGAAGTTTGACACAAGCCTCACTGGGCTAACATGCTGGCAGAATAGTGTATAGGTAGCCGGGAGAGGGAGAAGGGTACATGATTAAAAGATGCTCCCTTGTAACCAAGGACTTTTTGTCTAGATGAGGAAATGAAAACATGCAAAATCCGAAAACTATAGTATAAATCAAGGAGTGTTTTTTGGTTTGTTTTTTGTTTTGGTGGGCTGTTAGGACTGCTATGTAACAGAGTCCAGCATGGAAGGTTGTAGGTTGTAGGAAATTATTTGGAAGAAATGAAGTTTACCTTCCAGTTCCTTCCAGAAGTGGGGGAGAAGGGAGTTGTCATAGGGCCACTAACTGTTGTATTTCGGAATAAAGACATCAGGAATAAGTACCCAGATTCTTTTATTGCCATTATTTCATTAAAGTAGTTGTGGCCGGGCACAGTGGCTCGTGCCTACGCCTGTAATCCCAGCACTTTGGGAGGCTGAGGCAGGCAGATCACGAGGTCAAGAGATCGAGACCATCCTGGCCAACATGGTGAAACCCCGTCTCTAGTAAAAATACAAAAATTAGCTGGGTGTGGTGGCACGCACCTGTAGTCCCAGCTACTCAGGAGGCTGAGGCAGGAGAATTACTTGAACCCGGGAGGTGGAGTTTGGCAGTGAGCCTAGATCGTGCCACTGCACTTCAGCCTGGTGACAGTGAGACTCCGTCTCAAAAAAAAAAAAGGTTGTTTTAGTACCAAAACAATTAGGAAGGACATATTCCCAGGATAAAGTAACAGCTACTTATATGAAAGGAATTTAGATCTAAGAAAATCTCTCCACATTGGCTTTTGTTTCTTATTTCACGATGGATCTCTGAAAACTTTATTTAGGGCATGACCAGCATTTGGAGACCACTGCTGTGGGAATGTCAAGTCAGGAGACATTTGTGAGAGGAAAAGTAAAAAATATGCTCAGAGTTGTTGGGGCAATGTGGGTGTTGGGCAGAATAGAGGACACTTATGAGTGTACCAGATAGTGCCTCAGTGTTTTGCTCGGGCAATTCTTAGTGTTTTGAGAATTAATAAGTTTGAAACAATGTAAGAAGAGGGAGTTGCTTATAATTCTTTGAAAATATTGTTTGAGGAAAATTATTCTAGCAAATGTGTGAGGGATGGATAAAATTAGAGGAGGACTTGAGGTAAGAAATCTGTCTAGAAGGCTATTGAAGGAAATTAACTGTCACAAGCTTGTCTAACCTGCAGCCTGTGGCCTGCATGCAGCCCAGGACGGCTTTGAATGTGGCCCAGCACAAATTTGTAAACTTCCTTAAAACATTGTGAGATTTTTTTTGTGATTTTTTTTTTTTAAATGCTCATCAGCTATTGTTAATGTATTTTATATGTGGCCCAAGACAATTCTTTTTCTTCCAGTGTGGCCTAGGGAAGCTAAAAGATTGGACATCCCTGATCTAAAGTTTGAGAGACCTGGGCTGTGGTTATAGTTGTGGTAAAAGATAGGATCTAAACATTCTAGAAAAAGTAATAAAAAATATTGATTATATGCAGGGATTAACAAAGATAAGTAAAATGCGACTTTGAATATTTTGAGTTTAGGGAACTAGTGAAGTATAGGAATCCCAGAACGATAAAGGGCTGTCTAATACTTCCATGTGCTAACCTCCGGCATTCTAAAGGAGAAACACAGAAGACACAAGATTGAACCCAGAGGGCTAGAAGGAATCAATGAAGGACAAAGAGGAAACTGTAATTGACAGGAGTGTAGCCAGGAGCCCTAAAGCCATGGTCAGCAGGTATAGCTGAGAAAAGCTTCCATCGGTCATTTTGTCATTGTGCAAATACCAGAGTGTTCTTTCAGAAACCTAGATGCTATAACCTGCTATATACCTAGGCAATATTGTATTGTTTATTGTTCCTACACTACAAGCCTGTACAGCATGTTACTGTACTGAATTCTGTAGACAGTTGTAACACAATGGTAAGTATTTGCATATCCAAGTCTATCTAAACATAGAAAAAGCCCTGTAAAAATACGTTATTATAATCTTATGAAACCACCGTCATATGTGTGGTCCATCATCTTCCAGAACATTGTTATGTGATATGTGACTATACCTAAAATGAAAGGGTAATTACTGGTGGCTGGTTTTGCAGAGAGATAAAAATCAATGGATTTGGTTAGGAAGGCTCATTAATGACCTAAAGAAAGCAGCATTTTAACTAATTGCAGGAACTAGATATTTCATTTTACAGATGAGAAAGCGTTTGGTTTCGACTATCAGACACTTTCATATGTTGGGAGGAGGAAGACTACTGGCTATCTGTTTGGTATATAATAATTTGGTGTTAGATCAGATTAATATAATATAACACAAGTAGTAAGAGTCTCAAAGTTTTTCTTTTATCTTAAGTAATTTTTTTTTTTTTTTTTGGGAGACCAAGCCTCACTCTATCACCCAGGCTGGAGTGCAGTGGCAAGCCTCAACTCACTGCAACCTCTTCCTCCCGGGTTCAAGTGATTCCCCTGCCTCAGCTTCCCAAGTAGCTGGGACCACAGATGCCTGCCATCACGCCTGGCTCATTTTTGTATATTTAGTAGAGACGGGGTTTCACCATGTGTTGGCCAGGCTGGTCTCGAACTCCTGACCTCAAGTGATCCACCCTCCTCGTGCTCCCACAGTGTGGGATTACAGGTGTGAGCCACCGCACCCGGCCTGTCTTAAGTGATTATTTATTTTCTCCACATTATTATCAATGCAGCCATCATTACAGCTCTGGAAAGTACACTTTTTTCTTCTTGGATCTTCATATTCTTTAAGGAACAAAATCATTTGTTGATGCAAATGTTTTAAATAATGTTAATGTTTTACATGCTAATTATTCTCTAACTATTGTTGCTGATACCTTAAGGGAAATGCAAATCTGTATTCAACATGTTTTTAAATTTTGAAAGCTTTAAGTTTATATTTTTTGTTTGATACTGAAAATTACCTGTAAATCATTTTATGTTTTAGGAGCTCCAAATGGACCAGCAGGCAAAGAAACATCTGCAAGAGGAGTTTGATGCATCTTTAGAGGAGAAAGATCAGTATATCAGTGTTCTCCAAACTCAGGTAAAAGAATAAAAGAAAAAGTGTGGAATTTTTTGGATAAAGAAAAATAGAGGGGGTTTGATTTGGATATCTGCAAGGTTGCAAAAGTTTTTTCTTTTTTAAGACCTATTTTTAAAACTTTTTGCTTTCCTCAATTTTTTTTATTTTTAATTTTTTTTGAGACAGAGTCTTGCTCTTTCACCCTGGCTACAGTGCAGTGGCGTGATCATAGCTTACTGCAATCTCAAATTCCTGGGCTCTAGCAATCCTCCAGCCTCTGCCTCCAGAGTGGCTGGGAATACAGGCATATGCCACCATGCCCAGCTAATTTTTAAATTTTTTGTAGAGATGGGGTCTCACTATGTCGCCCAGGCTGGTCTCAAACCCCTGGGCTCAAGCGATCCTTCCGCCTTGGCCTCCCAAAGTGTTGGGATTATAGGCATGAGCCACCACTCCTAGCTCTTCAGTTAATGTTAAGGATACTTTTTTATTTATTGTATCTTTTGACTAACTGCATAATAATAATAGCAAATATAAAAACCAGCTGTATTGGGAGTAAACTTTTTATTTTGATTATTTTCCCCCACTTTAGTAAGAAGAATATCATTTAATCCGTCCTCTCTCTGTTTTAAAGAAAGTACAATAAGCCATCCACATTGATGTGTTTTTGTATGTGTGGATTCAACCAACTGGATCAGAAATATTTAGGGGGAAAAAACCATGTGTAGTGAACATGTAGACTTTTTTTCTTGTCATTATTTTCTAAACTATATGTAATACAACAACTACTTGCATAGTATTTTCATTATTTAGGTAGTTTATGTAATCTAGGGATGATTTAAAGTATACTGGAGGATGTGTGTAGGCTATATGCAAATACTACACCATTTTATATAATGGACTTGAGCTCCTGCGGATTTTGGTATTAACAGGGAATCCTGTAACCAATCCCTCACAGATAACAAGGGACAATTGTACTACTCCCATAGTTTTTTTTGACTTTTTTCCAATGAAGCACATTTATATTAGGTTTCTCTGCTGAAACAACGATTACGAAATGGCCCGATGAATGTTGATGTACTGAAACCACTTCCTCAGCTGGAACCACAGGCTGAAGTCTTCACTAAAGAAGAGAATCCAGAAAGTGATGTAGAGCCAGTAGGTAAGCTTCATTTTGTCAAAAGGTTAATTTAAAAACTAGAGGAGAGCCAGGCTCCTAGGCTTACACCTTTAATCCCAACACTTTGGGAGGCCAGTGTGGGAGGATCGCTTGAGTTCAGGAGTTTGAGACCGGCCTGGGCAACATAGAGAAAACCCTTCTCCACAAGAAAAACAAAAACAAAAATGAAACCCCAAGAAAACCTAGAGGAGGATTTTGAGAGATTCCGGGATGTGAGCTGATAGATATGGGCTGAGGTAGAAGTGTCCGTGGTCCTAATAGTTTCAGAAAGATGCAAGGGTTTGTTTTGTTTTTTTGGTTCTTTGTTGTTATTTAGGAGAAAATAAGTGTTTTTTGTTTGCTTGTTTGTTTGAGATGGTGTCTCACTCTATTGCCTAGGCTGGAGTGCAGTGGCATGATCTCGGCTCACTGCAACCTCCATCTCCTGGGTTCAAGCGATTCTCCTGCCTCAGCCTCCCGAGTAGCTGGGATTACAGGCACGCACCACCATGCCCGGCTAATTTTTGTATTTTCAGTAGAGACGGGCTTTCACTATGTTGGCCAGGCTGGTCTCGAACTCCTAATCTCAAGTAATCTACCTGCCTCAGCCTCCCAAAGTATTGGGATTACAGGTGTGAGTCACTGTGCCCAACCAAAAAAGTTGTTTTAATATGCAAAAATTTCATAGTCTGTAACACCACATTTTCATTGTAATTGAAATTCATTTATTATGCTACACTGTTTTATTAATAGCAGTAGCTAGATTTCATATGAACAGGTCAGTTCTGCTTACATGGTAATAAGTGGGCTATTTGTAATTGTTTAGTTATTTTAGTTTTTAAATATTGCTTAAATAGTTCTATATTCATAGATATTTGTATTTGTCCTATCAATTGCTTTTTAACTGGAAAAAGAAGAAATAGCTATATTTTGTCTTAAAATTCAGTTACAGCCTTCTTTGCTTTGAGGCTTGAGGTATATACGCAATAAAATTCCCATCTTTTATTTCCTAGCTTTTTCTTTCAAAGGGACTTATGATAAACTTGGAGTAAGTAGTTGAGCAGTTAACTATCTGAGCAACCAGACTATGGTGGGGTGGTGGGGCGGGGGGGTCAGTCCCGAAATTCCCAGACATGTGGAAACTTCAGACTCATAAATGTAAAGAGATGGAGAAAGTTGCATTTACCAGAACTCCTCTCAGAAAGAGATTAGAATGTGGTTGGAAAGAATACTGTACTTTATTAATCCTTTTGGGAGGTGAGCTAAGACACATAATTTTGAATAACAAAAGATGATTATCAAACTGTCATTTTAAGGAGGGTGGATTCAGTTAATGTTAGTTAACTACTGTGCCATTCTGAATGGGGTTGAACCACAAAGAGGTGAATTACTACTAAGCTTCTTCAGATAAAGATTAAACAACTAATACTAAGTAGAGGTTTGGAAGGGTGCCAGTTTATTAGCTGACTAGGGTTTTCCCTTCTTCATCTAAGAGTATAGCAGAATATTGGTGTAAGAATACACTCCTGGTGGGGCGTGGTGGCTCTCACCTGTAATCCCAACACTTTGGGAGGCTGAAGCAGGCGGATTGCCTGAGGTGAGGAGTTCGAGACTAGTCTGGCCAACATGGTGAAACCCCACCTCTACTAAAAATACAAACAAGTTAGCGAGACATGGTGGTGTGCGCCTGTAATCCCAGCTACTTGGGAGGTTGAGGCAGGGGAATTGCTTGAACCAGGGAGGTGGAGGTTGCAGTGAGCCGAGATCATGCCACTGCACTCCTGTCTGGGCGGCAAAGCGAGGCTCCGTCTCAAAAAAAAAAAGAGGGAATACACACCTGTGTAGTAACAGACTGTTCCTGGAAGTGCCCTTATATTTGTAACCGCCCAATGGGTTCACCTTGCCCACTGCCTAGACAGAGCTGATTTATCAAGATAGGGGAATTGCAGTAGAGAAAGAGTAATTCACGCAGAGCCGAGTGTGCACGTGACCAGAGTTTTATTTTACTCAAATCAGTCTCGCCAAGCATTCACAGATCCGAGTTTTTAAGAACAATTTAGTGGGTGGGAGGAAGCCAGTGAGCCAGGAGTGCTGATTGGTCAGGTCAGAGATGATATCATAGGGAATCAAAGCTGTCTTCTTGTGCTGAGTCACTTCCTGGGTGGGAGCCACAAAATCAGATGAGCCAATTTATCGATCTGGATGTTGCCAGCTGATCCATCAAGTGCAGGGTCTGCAAAATATCTCAAGCAGTGATATTAGGAGCAGTTTAGTGGTGGTCAGAATCTTGTAGCCTTCAGCTGCATGACTCCTAAATGATAATTTCTAATCTTTTGGCTAATTTGTTAGTCCTACAAAGGCAATCTAGTCTCCAGGCAAGAAGGAGGTTTGTTTGGGAAATGGCTTTTATTGTCTTTGTTTTAGACTATAAACTATAAACTAAGTTCTCCCAAAGTTAGTTCAGCCTACACCCAGGAACGAACAATGACAGCTTAAAGGTTAGAACCAAGATGGAGTCGGTTAGATTAGATCTCTTTGACTGTCTCAGTCATAATTTTCCAAAGCTGGTTTCATATTCCTTACTGATGGCCCCTTCTTATGTTGCTTTATTGTTAGTGGAAGATGGAACTTCTGTTAAAACACTGGAAACACTCCAGCAAAGAGTGAAGCGTCAAGAGAACCTACTTAAGCGTTGTAAGGAAACAATTCAGTCACATAAGGAACAATGTACACTATTAACTAGTGAAAAAGAAGCTCTGCAAGAACAACTGGATGAAAGACTTCAAGAACTAGAAAAGATAAAGGTAAAAGAGCAGATGAGTTTTGTTCTAATTTAATCCTATAAAGTTAGATCCACAGGCTCCACAGCATGGCTTGTACCTCCGGGAAAGGAGAGTGGATGGAAAGGGCATTTTTGTTTGCCCTGGCCTACATAACACCAAACCTTGAGACTTCCTGTGTACTTTTTTCCTTCTGCACTGTAACATGTATATAAATTAGATAAATGTTTAGAGTTCTCAAATGAGAAGAAGCTTTATTAGAGATGGAAATGAATTTAAAAATTTTTTTTAGGACCTTCATATGGCCGAGAAGACTAAACTTATCACTCAGTTGCGTGATGCAAAGAACTTAATTGAACAGCTTGAACAAGATAAGGTAAAACAACAAAACCTATGATACTAAAATTTGTCAAGAGGCCCCAACATTTACTTTTGGAAACAATTGGAAACATTCATGCTTGTTTCTGTTTTCCAAAAATTATTGCAGCTTTTTCCATGAAAAATCTTTAATTTCTAGATTTTTGTAACTACTAGCATTAGTTTTGTGTCATGTGAAACTGATTCTCTGATTTCTTGATCCCAGTCAGCATTTTGATTTGTAGACTAGAATAACTGTTGCAAAGGAAGTTTATATTTATAGTACATAACTACTTTACAGAGAAAAGTTATTTATAGTTAAGGCATTCTAAATGTGAATGATATCAGTATGTTCTTTCAAATAATATGGAAACAGATTAATCTCTCAGATAAGTTGCCTAACAAATAAATAAGGGGCTGGGCACAGTGGCTTATGCCTTTAATCTCAGCACTTTGGGAGGCTGAGGCGGGAGGATTGCTTGAAGCCAGAAGTTCAAGATCAACCTGGGCAGTAAAGCAAGACCTCCTCTCTACAAAAAAAAAAAAAAATTAGCTGGGTATGTTGGTATATGCCTGTGGTCCCAGCTACTCGGGAGGCTGAGGCAGGAGGATTGCTTGAGCCCAGGAGTTAGAGGCTACAGTGAGCTATGGTCACACTAGTGTACTGCAGCCTGGGTGACAGGGTGAGACCCTGTCTCTTAAAAAAACAACAAACAAAAATAAGTGATAATGTATATATTAGCATAAATAAAAATGTTTACAAGTGAATTTTAGAATGTGTAGATGAGATTAGAGGATTGAGGAAGGAATGAGTCTTACCTTTGGTAGTTTGGAGTTGGAGCAGCAGCTATAGCTACGCAGCAAAGACAACCAGAAAATTCATGGGTAAACAGTTTTGACCTGTCTTTCAGCTCCAAGTTCTTGGGTCCTTTTTCTAAGCAGCTCCCAGTTTGTTCTATAGCATCCACCATTTTCTTTAATATGCCAGGTTATCACTAGAGTATTTTAAGTGGTCATGTAATTAAGAACATGTCAGAGCTGTCCTGCTGTTAAAATGTATTGGCAATCTTTTTCATCCTTTTGATAATACTGCTTTGCTAGATTATACACTTCTTGAGGGCCTACTTAAATTGTTTTTTTTTTTTAAATATTATAATGAAGAACTTAAAACATTTACAAAAGAAAAGCTGCTAAAATGAATTTCTTTGAACCCACCACCCCGCTTCAACAGTTAACATCTCATGACTAATCTTGTTTCATCTGTACCTTCTCAACTGTCATTGTCCTACTCACCCAGAATTGTTTTAGAGCAAATCCAAGAAATTTTATCATTTTTTTCCGAAAGTATTTTAATATATCTTTAAAATAAAAGACGTTATTTTTACAATACTATAACCACATTATCATGATCACATCTAAAAATTTAATAATTTTTAAATATGACCTGCTATCTAGTCAGTTTCGGATTTTCTCTAGTTTCTCATATATTTTTTGCTCTTTTATGAATCAGGGTCCAAATAAAGTTTTTTCATTGCAATTGGTTGATATGACTCTTAAGATTTCTTTTAATTTACTGGTTCGATTATCTTCTCTCCTTCTCTTTCCACTATATTTTGGTTTTTGAAGAAACTGAAAGCCCATGATTTTGTTTTGAGATTTCATATAGCAATGCCTCACTTACGTGGTTGTTATCTCTCTGTCTCTCCATTAATATTAGCCGTCTGGAAGAGTCATACTTTAAAGCAAGGGTTGGCAAACCCTGCGGAGAGGGTGCTAATCTTAAGACCATGAAATAGTTGTCACAAAGTCTGAACATTTTTTCGAGAGACAAGTGAACCACCTCATTTTTTGTTAGTCCTAAATGACTTTTTTACTGTATACCATTTAGTTGTCTTTTTCCCCCGCCGACCTCCATTTCTAGTGTAGATTATCCAGAAAGAGGGAACAGAAGTAACTAGCAAGTTGGAGGAATGGGGATGCCTTACAAAGTAAGGAATAGTGGTGGTACCAGAAACAGTCACAGGAAGAAAGAGAAAAACCAGGTAGATGTGTCCTGGGATTTTGCTTTATCCAGTGTGGCAGCAGGCACCTTCCATTCTCAAGTGTCTGGGGTTATCCCCATGTTATAGCACAGATCAATACTTGTAGTTTATTGTAGTGCCAAGCCAGGTTCAGAAGACTATATTTTGTTCATTATAAACTGTTTACTAAGACAGATAGCACATTTGTAGAAAGGTTATAAAATAAATCTTTTAAATAATAATGTTTTAATGCTTTAAGGATTAAACTATTAAAATTTGTAGTGTAAAAAATACCGTTATGCTAGGTAATAGGATTAGAGCAGAAAACAGACCTCAGTTTGTGAAGTATCGAAATAATTGTTACGCTGTACTTAGCAAGAAATATCATTTTTTTCTGCCTTTTATTTTTTGTTTTTTAATTTTTAATTTTTTTTTGAGACGGAGTCTCACTCTGTCACCCAGGCTGGAGTGCAATGGCGTGATCTCAGCTCACTTCAACCTCTGCCCCCTGGGTTCAAGCAATTCTCCTGCCTCAGCCTCCTGAGTAGCTGGGATTACAGTCATGTACCACCATGCCTGGCTAATTTTTGTATTTTTAGTAGAGACAGGGTTTCGCCATGTTGGCCAGGCTGGTCTCGAACTCCTGATCTCAGGTGATCCACCCTCCTTGGCCTCCCAAAGTGCTGGGATTACGGACATGAGTCACCATGCCTGGCCTTTTTCTGCCTTTTAAATTAAGTTTTATCTGTGCTGTTGATGATGCAGTTTTGTTATGCAAATGTTTTAGAGTCTTCACTTCTATTCAGGGAATGGTAATCGCAGAGACAAAACGTCAGATGCATGAAACCCTGGAAATGAAAGAAGAAGAAATTGCTCAACTCCGTAGTCGCATCAAACAGATGACTACCCAGGGAGAGGAATTACGGGAACAGAAAGAAAAGTCCGAAAGAGCTGGTAAGAACTCGAGGGTTACTTGTTTTATGTTGGAACTCAAAAATTATTTAAAGTGCTTGACCAGTATTTTTAAAAATGAGTTAAATATTGATAAAAATTCTTAACTATAGAGGCTCCTAATAAGACACCCATCTGCTCATTAGAGGAGGCAGAGGTTGGCAAACTGTGGCCTGTGGGCCAGATCCAGCCCACAGCCTATTTATGTACAGCCCGTAGGCTAAGGATGATTTTTACATTTTTAAATACTTGAACAAAAGAAAAATATGTGACAGAGACCATATGTGGTCTACAAAACCTAAAATATTTATCATCTGGCCCCTTACAGAAAATGTGTGCTGACAGAGTATCAAAATTCAAATTTAAAATTGTAGAACTTCCCAGTAGGTACAGCATGGTACTTATTAAATAATTGCTACCTTATAGATGCTTTAGGGTAAACAAAAAGTATAAGTTACAGTCTGCTTTTAAAGAGAATAATGAACACTTCCGTGTTAATAGCATGTTTTGACACAATAAATGCTGGGCTATAAAGTATAGAAACCAGCATAATATTCAACAAGGTACAAAACCGACTAAAGCTAGGAAAGGAGGGATGTTTGAAAGAGGAGAGAGCAGGATGAACTGTGCCTTCACATCAGTGAAGATGTGAGTTTTGAATTGGACCTCAAATAATCAATAGAATGGGCCTAACAAGAGAGGTGTGGGCAGCACACATTTCAGATGCTACAATGCCGTAAACAGGCACAGTGATCATAGTGGGTGTGTGAATCAGCTGAAAACCATTCTTGCTGAAGTGGGAAATGCAGTTGGATTGTAAAGGAACTGACTATTGAAATCTTAAAAGGTAGGTAGCTGAGTTTAGACTTTGATATACAGAGTAACAGGAAACCAGTAATAGGAAGGCATAATGTGATGGGAGCTAGGGTTTTATGTAGAAAAGAAATGAAATAGGAAGTCAAACTTAGAAGCAAAGACAGAAATCCAGTTTGAGGGACTGTGAGCTTTAGCCACCTTGCTAGGATGGTGGTTCTGGGAAGGAGAAGAAAGGTAGAATCTGTAGAATTTGGTATCTGATCAACTCAGGGAGGCAGAAGAAAAGTAAGGACTCTAAATTGACTCCAAAGTTTTAAGCTTAGGACACTTAATGAATAGTAGTGTGGAATTAGAATAGGAAATCTAAATGGGGAAGTTGAGAATTGGAGTGAAATGATGGGTTTTTTAGATACACTGAATTTGAGCCAGTCATGAGCTTTTCAAATGGAATTGAGTTGCAGAAATTTGGAAATAAGAAATTGGAACATCTTTCAGGAGTCATCAGCCTAGGATTGAAGCCTGTGGTTAAATCTGTAGGAGAGGCGGATTTCTACAAAAGATTAAGTTTTACAGTAGTAGTAATAGTCGTGGTGGTAACAGCAGCAGCTGCTTCTGCTGACACTTATTTAGCACTTGTTGCTGCTACTACTACTGCTGCTACTATTGTTAATACTACTGCTAGCCATTACTTACTTTAGTAATGCTCTGCTCTAAGGGCTTTGCTTGTATTTACTTGTATTGCATCCTCACAAGTGTATGAAATAGTACTATTATCTTCATTTTACAAATAAGCAAACCTAAGAACATAGAAGTTAAGTAATTTACCTACATTTATGCACAGAGAATAAGTATATACTCAAGATTTAATCCAGGCATTGTGACTCAGAGTCTGTGCTCTTAACCATATAGAGGTCTTGAGTTTGGCAATGAGACATAAATGAGAAAAAAAAGTTACCTCATGAAGTCATAGGAATTGTGGATAGTTTTTTGGGGGAATATAAGATATGTTTCAAGAAATGGAGAAGGTGGGATGAAGACTTTGAAAAGGTCCTTGAATTTGGCAAGGATTTGATTTGGAGGATGCAGTTTTGAGAAATGATTTTATAAACCAGATTTTAAGGTGTTAAGGAGGGGACTGGGTCTCTAGACAGAGAAATAGTTGACTATTTCATAAGTATCTTCCCATCTTCTTGGACTTATTTTATGGATAAAGTGACTGGGGAATTTAGTTAATGAATTTGTTCTCATCAAACCTAAGAAAACTTCCCTTTAGAGAGAGTAGATGGCATCTTTCAGAATATAATCTTTGAAGACTGACTTGAAGCAGTTTGAGTGTTGTAAGACATTGGTTCAACAGGTTTGCTTTCAGTGAACAGAAAATCTAATGCATAGCCTCAGCTTCTCATATCAAGCCTTTCCATTTTTAGAACTGCTTTCTGTTGACTGTTGTAGCCAGTAGAGAGAAAATGTTGGTCAGGGGATTACATTTCTTTTAAAATTCAGTGTACTTAATGAGGAGATAGAAACTGATTAATCAATATCAAGTTGAAAAGGGTAAATGATGAAAAGGTAGACAAAATATATAGTTCATTCACATGCGGATAAAATTTTCAGGTATATGTTCCAGTTAAACCTTTAGTAGAACAGCTTTCCTTCCCTTGCTTGCTTCTCCAAAACACAGATATATTTTGTCTTTCAGTGTGATTTTCATAAACCATATTTTTATAAATATTTGATAGCGTAAAGGTTTAAAATTTTTTCTATTAATACTGTCAAAAATAAAAAATAAATACTAAAAGAAATAAGATTTAAATTATTATTACTTTTTTTTGGGCACAATCTCGGCTCACTGCAACCTCCGCCTCCTGGGTCCAAGTGATTCTCGTGCCTCAGGCTCCTGAGTAGCTGGGTTTACAGATGTGTGCCACCACACTTGGCTAATTTTTGTATTTTTAATAGAGACCGGGTTTCACTGTGTTGGCCAGGCTGGTCTCGAACTCCCAACCTCAGGTAATCCACCCTCCTTGGCCTTTCAAAGTGCTGGGATGACAGGCGTGAGCCACTGCGCCCTGCCAGATTTAAATTATTAATGGATACATTTATTTTGGAAAGTCTTTAGATAACAAAGTTTAAGTGCTTTTATAGATTTCTTAAAAATTATATTTGTAGTCATAATAATTGAGGGCTATGATGCAAAGTTGTAACAAACTGGCTCTACATTGAAGATAATGCCTTTTACATCTATAATGAAAGCTAGTTTTGCACACAAACTGTATTTCATTTAATAGTCTTAGTTGAGTCTAAACAGAACTGTTCAAGTAGGAAGTGATTCTTAGTTCAAATGTAAAGGCATATGCCAATTGAAAGAAAACTTCCCATTAAGTACTAAACATAAGAAAAGGTCAATGTAAAGGAAGTAGGATTTCTATAAATAGTCTGGCTATTGGAAAATTCAACTGCTCTATTAAATATTTGTTTTATTCTTTGTTAGATTTAAAATTCAAAGGCTAAATATAAGAACTGGCCATGTGAAGGAAACATTAACATCATTACAGCTTGCTATTAGGATTTTAGAAGTAGATATGTCTACATAAAACTCTTATCTAGAAAATAAACTCTCCAAATGCATTTTCAACTGTGAAGAAATTTAATTCTGATATTGCTGGTAATTCTTGATGTGAATATTAGTAGACAAATCACTAATTCCTTTGGCTCACTTATTCTGGATGTCAAAATCAGCTCAAGAACGTTCCCCACTACTTTTCTTGGGAAACAGTCTCTTAAGCTGCTCCTCATATTTTTTTCTAGATGAATTGTGGTGCCTTTCATATGTTGGAGGACAGAGGAAATCTGAATGTCTTTGATTTTAAACAGAATGATTGTTTGTTTTCTTTATTTTATTTTTCTGTTTTTGCATGCTGGCATAAAAAGAATAATTCTATTATAAAATACTGAGACTGTGAATACAGTGGTGTACCGATTTCAGGATGGTGTATCAACCTGTAGTTCTTAAATAGTCTCCTCTCTAGTAGAAATGTTAGGCATAGTTTTTGACGTATGAGAGCATAGCATTCTTGTTTTGTTAAAAATATGTATTTTAGTGGATAAAGAAAACAAAAAATTAGTTTATTGGTTATAAGCGCTTCTATAATTGTTGATAGTGTTTCTTTCTAGTTGTTACTTAAGAACAGATGGTCATATCTTCT
This sequence comes from Pan troglodytes, assembly GCF_028858775.2. Lineage (NCBI taxonomy): Eukaryota > Metazoa > Chordata > Mammalia > Primates > Hominidae > Pan > Pan troglodytes. Next base: position 41,314,956 of record NC_086015.1, read on the forward strand.
ATTAACCAGATTTTAAACTTGGGAAAGTTTGGTGATTCAGCTTAAGTACATAATGCTGTATTTTAACTCTCCAGGAAATTATATCCTCAGTGTAGCACCAGTGTAGAATGTTAATGCTACTGAAGTTCACACTAGTTCTTGGCTGTTCTCTCTCTCTCTCTCTCTCTCTGTGTGTGTGTGTGTGTGTGTGTATCAGGATAGGAGATAGGGGTAGCTAATTATTAATGCAGTGTATTACCAAAAAATTGGAAAATAGAGAAAATCACATCACTGTTGTTTTAGTAAATTTCCATTTAGTGTTTTCTCTAATTTTTTTTTATTATTGTAATAATACGGCACATTCAATTTTGTATGTTCTTCTCCCCCATTTAGCATTATGTTATTGACACTTTTACGTGTTGCTAAAGTTAACATATTTTAATGGCTGTGTCAAAGTGCATGTACATCATTTACTTGGTTATCATTTCCTTATTGTTTATCATCTAGATTATTATATATTTTTGTTATACTATTGTGACAATTTTGAGATATAGCTTATTAGATCTTTGAATTTTATCTTAGGATAAATTCTTAACCATAGACTTTTAGTCTTTTTTGTTAGCTACTTTTAAGTGATTTAAATATATATAGCCATTAAAAAAGTAACCCATGCCACAATGTTAATCCTCCCTCCCATTAAAATGTTTTTTCCTACAATTATGCAACATGAATAAAGTATTTTGCTTAGATTAGGGAAGTTTCTAGAGTATAGTAACTTTTGTAAACCCTGTTTCCCTTTCATGTACCTTGTCTTTGCTGAAGTTACTTGTTTTATATGATTGGTGGCATTTAAAAACTTGGACTAACTCATAACATTCTTTGCTTTTTTATTGTCATGTTGTGTTTGTGCAGGAAATATGTTTTTTATTCATTTGTATAGTATAGGTCTGATACACCAAAAGAAATTCATTAGAACATATTTATTTGATGTTTGAAGGACCCTTTAAAATAGTTTATCTGTTTAAATAATGTGTAAGATTTATGCATTTTTATATAACAAACCAAAATCACATGTGTATTTAACTGCTTTGTTAGTTGCTGATAATTGATGTAACAAAATTTTCTTGGAGTCTTAAGTCTCACAAAACATCTTATTTTTGTGCATCCACACATGCCAATAAGTGAATCATGGTGCCTTTCCCAAGCCTTGTATGAACAGGACTGGGGTAAGGGCTATTTTTTTTCTTATCATGGGTACTTAGAATAAGCTTTACAAAGAAAATTCCATGTTTCTCAGGCAAAAAAAAAAAAAGTATGAATGAAAGTAGATTTTAAGTATGCCATGTTAGATAAATAATATGTACGTATTTTGGCACTAAATGAATAACTGCTGGAAAAATTTATTTTAAGTGGCTTTTAAAATGCAATTATTTAGGTCTCCAACAATGTCACTATTACTTGAAACCATCAGTAATTTAAAAACACGTTTCTTTGGTGCGGGACTATATTTCTAATTTAATCAATGTACTTAGCTTTAGCTTAATATTTTTCAACATTAGCCTGATGTTTTCAAGGTATTTGATAGATAAATATGTATGTAAAGTGTACATGAAAATTTGGGGCTGGGCGCCGTGGCTCACGCCCGAAATCCCAGCACTTTGGGAGACTGAGGCGGGTGGATTACCTGAGGTCAGGAGTTCAAGACCAGCCTGGCCAACATGGTAAACCCCATCTCTACTAAAAATATAAAAATTAGCCGGGCATGGTGGCGTGTGCCTGTAATCCCAGCTACTCTGGAGGCTGAGGCAGGAGAATCACTTGAACCTGGGAGGCAGAGGTTGCAGTGAGCCGAGATCCTGCCGTTGCACTCCAGCCTGGGCGACAAGAACGAAACTCTGTCTCAAAAAAAAAAAACGAACAAAAAGAAAAAGAAAATTCGGATAAATTGGTAAATTTTTTGAAAGTCAAAGCATAGTCAGTTTATAGAACGAATCTTGTTATATATTTTGTAGTATGGCTTAAAGTGTAGTTTTCCATTGCAAAAGTGATATTTATTAAATCTCTGTGAAGGCCATAATTTATAGATAAGCATTGCACTATCTAATTTATGCCACCGGGTGGTAGTATTTTATTTTCATTTATGTAAGCTCTAGACTAGTAGCTTTCAGACTTTTTGATCTCAGGGACCTCTTAACACTCTTAAAACTTATTGGTGATTCCAAAGAGCTTTATTTATGTGGGTTATATGTATTGATATTTACTGTATTAATAATTAAAAGTAAATTTTTTTTTTTTTTGAGACAGAGTCTCACTCTGTCGCCCAGGCTGGAGTGCAGTGGTGTGATCTCGGCTCACTGCAACCTCCGCCTCCTGGGTTCAAGCAATTCTCCTGCCTCAGCCTGCCAAGTATCTGGGACTACAGGCGTGTGCCACCACGCCCAGCTAATTTTTTGTATTTTTAGTAGAGACGGAGTTTCACTGTGTTAGCCAGGATGGTCTCAAACTCTGACCTCGTGATCTGCCCGCCTCGGCCTCCCAAAGTGCTGGGATTTCAGGCGTGAGCCACTGCGCCTGGCTAAAAGTAAAAATTTTAACAATATTTGTTTAATTCATTTTTAAAATAACAATTATAGGCCGGGTGTGGTGGCTCATGCCTGTAATCCCAGTACTTTGGGAGGCCGAGGTGGGTGGATCACTTGAGGGCCAGGGGTTTGAGAATAGCCTGGCCAACATGGTGAAACCCTGTCTCTACTAAAAATACAAAAATTAGCTGGATATGGTGGCGCGTGCTTGTAGTCCCAGCTACTCGGGAAGTTGAGGCAGGAGAATTGCTTGAACCTGGGAGGTGGAGGTTGCAGTGAGCCAAGATCACGCCACTGCACTCCAGCCTGGGCGACAGAGCGAGACTCTGTTTCAAAAATAAAAATAACAATTATAGGCCGGGCATGATGGCTCATGCCTGTAATCCCAGCACTTTGGGAGGCCGAGGCGGGCGGATTACCTGAGGTCAGGAGTTTGAGACCAGGCTGGCCAACATGGTGAACCCCGTCTCTACTGAAAATACAAAAATTAGCTGGGCATGGTGGCACACGCCTGTAATCCCAGCTACTCTGGAGGCTGAGGCAGGAGAATTGCTTGAGCCTGAGAGGCGGAGGTTGCAGTGAGCCAAGATTGTGCCATTGCACTCCAGCCTGGCTGACAGAGCGAGACTCTTGTCTCAAAACAAACACACAACAACAACAAAAAACAAACAAACAAAAAACCAGTTATAAATCCATTACATGTCAGCATAAATACTTTTTCATTCTACCTATATTTTCCAAAATAAGGTTTAGTGTGAAGAATGGCCTTGTTTTACATTTTTATTATCTCATTGCTTGGCTTAATAAAATGCAGCTGGATTTTCATGCCTGTTTCTGCATTTAATCCGTTGTGATGTATTATTTTGGTTGAAATATGGGAAGAAAATCTACTCTTACATAGACACATATTTGGAAAAGGGAGAATCTCACAGATCCTCTGAAAGGGTCTCAAGACCCCAGGATCTTTGGACCACATATTGAGAACTGCTGCTGTAGACTTTGATTTTATTTGCCAAAGAGGCTTGATGATTCAGTGGGAATTCTGATAAAATTCTTTTTGTTGCTTTTTCTGTTAATTTGCATTTCATTCATTTTGTAGTGCATTTCATTCACTCATTTTGTTTGTTTGTTTTTGCTGGGATAAAGACAGGCATTGGCTTACTTACTCATTCTTCATGTCATTAACCAGCTTGTTAGGATCATCAGTTAATCTAGAGGTTAACAGCCTTTTCACACTTCTGCATTTTTGTTTATTTCCTACACTGGGAGTAGAAGTGGGTCTTGTTAACCATATAGTGAAGCGTTCTCTGGGGCAGTGTAACAAAATAGTAATGCTGCATGAAACCTCAGAATTCTGGCATTTCTTATTATAATTGATTAGGATGCTCAGGATGAGGAGTATCCTAAGAAGTGCTGGAGTAGCAAAAACAATGCCACATTCTTCCTAGCTGTATCTAAGGATTAGTTATTTTATTCCCTTTTCTTACTACTTCAGCTATCTTTTTGTGAAATATTTTCTTTGTCACTTAATACCTAGCATATGCTTGGCAGTTGGTAAACAGCTGCTAAGTATGTATTTGATGACTGAATGGTTGGATTATTGAGCTACAGATTGTCAACCTTTCTCATTTAACCCTTATAGAGAGCATTTGTCTATTTTTATAATTCCCATGGATGTGAGTGAACCTCATCTGAACTGGAAAGTGAGGAGCTAGCAATAAAGGGTCTGCCCTGCATTTTACTTAACTGACAGAGGATCATACTTACAGTTCATTAAAGATTGACCTAAAAGTATTTTTAAAGTGTGTGTGTTTTTTTTTTTTTTTTTAAATAAAAATTGCCTGAGATACATTGAATTTTGCTTTGGAAGAACACAGTGTGTTCTTGCAACATTCTGCGGCAGTTCGTGCTTAGCCTTCCTATTGATGTGTGCCGTGACTGTGGTTTTCCCATGCACTCTTGCATGTTGGCAGAAGACTTGTCAGCTGTGACTGATGCACGCTTTATTTCTCCCCACTAACTTATCTTTTGTTGGGAATTTGAAAGATAAATTGTCTAGACATTTTGAACATACTTTTTTAGTACTTACATTAAAATCCTAGTTTCACTTTGGAAAGGGTAGGGAATTCACTTTTAGAATATTAGTAGGCTGTGGGCACCATTTCTAGGGGTTACAAGGTCAGGTGAGATGTTTCTGGATAGTAAGTAAACTCTCAGTATATCCTCTTTAAACATAGTGATGAGACTCAGTGTTGGAGGCAGATTTCCTGTGAGGAAGTGGCTTCATTTGTGATACAGTGTAGAATCCATAATGGGTTTGAAATATGTTTTCTGTGTTTGGATATTATATATATATATAAAATATAAATGCCTTTCCCCACCGCTGTTTTTGGCCACTTAACATTTCCTTAAAGCACGATGGGGAGGCGGAAAGCAGTGAGTTTTGTGTCAGAAAGAAGTATAACATACTGCATTTTGTTGAGAGTTAAAAGCCATTAGTAATTGATTGGCTCAGAAATTCTGCTTTAGTAAGAAACATTATTGCCCAATGGAGCTCGATCCATGTCAGCATTCTTAGTTTTTAAAAATATGGCAAGGTATGGATCGTTGCTTAAAGCCAATTTTAAAGTTCTATCATCAGGCTTATATATTCAAGTTGATTTAACATCTGAAGGAAAATTTGGATGCTTCAGTTACCATATGTCAATGAAAGATTTCAATGGTTTCTTTCTAGGTGTGAAATTATTTGGTTCCCTGACATGGTACTGGAAAGTGGGAGAGAGGGTTAAATTTAGATGAAAAGAACTGTGAAACCAAATCCATCCTACTTTCATCGTTGTATGATGGATAATAAGTTGACTTGGACAAACTTTTAGTGGATTAAACACTAAAATTCGACTGTATATAGAAGAATATCCTGAAATTTACTGACTAGATTAGAAAACTTAATTAGCAGAAAATTATATCTAAACAGGAACTTGTGGCATGGATTTTTTGTTGTTTGGAAAGGTGAGAACATTACATTTTTTTTTTATACTGTGCTGGATTCTGGAATTTAAAAAATGAAAACAGAAAATTCACTAGTATTGACTACATAGTTTTGTTTTATTTTACTTAATTGACAAAAGGTTTTCATTTAAACTCTTATTTTGCTGAAAGGATATCAAAACTGTCTTCAGTTTCTCCAGAGCCTGATTGAAGATATTTCTGTGAATTACTCAGAAATGCTGAGATGCAATTTTATATGCTGGATAATAATGAAAAGGGGCTGATGACATCTAAGCATTAAAAGACATTGTCATAACCTTTTTTCATTCCTCCAGCGTTTAAACCTTCAACACAAACTAATTAGGCAGTAAGCACTTTGTTTCAGAATCTTTCCCATAATTAGTCACTTTACTTGACTGATTTTTTTAAGTGAGGGAACTAATTTCTTGTTAGTAGTAAGCGTTCATTATTTCCGTATTTTCTGTATGCTTAACGTTAGAATTTATAGTAAAAGAATATGTAAAACAAAGACACCATTTTTGTTTCCAACATATTTGTATCTAAGGATTATCATCTTGGGGTTTGCAGGCAAATGCCAGTAAAGTTAGAATAGGAATCTTTTTTTTTTTTTTTTGAGAGACAGGGTCTCACTTTGTCACCTAGGCTGGAGTGCAGTGGCACAATCACTGCTCACTGAAGCCTTGACCTTCCAGACTTAAGTGATCCTCCCACCTCAGCTGCTCAGAGTAGCTCAGACTACAGGTACAAGCCATGGCTCCTGGCTAATTTTTAATTTTTTTGTAGAGATGGGATTTCACTGTGTTGCCTAGGCTGGTCTTGAACTCCTGGGCTCAGGCAATCCTCCCACCTTGGCCTCCCAAAGTGCTAGAATTATAGGCATGAGCCCCCCACTGCATCTGGCAATAGGAATCTTTATAAATGATTTCAGCTAATTAATATTCCTTTGAAATTTAGACCTTATTTGAGTATCAGTTTTATACTTTGGGCATATAAAATAAATTGGATAGATTTGCTTTTCATATAAAAGATAATCACTTTGGGAGGCCAGCGTGACGGATCACGAGGTCAGGAGTTTGAGACCAGCTTGGCCAATATGGTGAAACCCTGTCTCTACTAAAAATACAGAAATTAGCCGGGTCTGGTGGCGGGCACCTGTAGTCCCAGCTACTCTGGAGGCCGAGGCAGGATAATCGCTTGAACCTGGGAGGCGGAGGTTGCAGGGAGCGGAGATCGCACCACTGCACTCTAGCTTGGGTAATAGAACGAGACTCCGTCTCAAAAGAAAAAAAAAAGATATATGGTTGCCAGATAAATTATTTTTTAAACGATTGAGCAAACTAAGTTGCATTTCCCTGTTGTTACCAGAATTCACCCTTCTCTTGGCAATTTGCCTTTAATAAAATGCTTTAGAATAGATGTTTGTCTTCAGGTTTGCAATTCCTGTGCCCAAACCACTGTGTTAAACCAAATTGTTAATGAAAGGCTTTTTTTCTGAGCTGCCATAGGTTGAAGTTCCCACATTTCTTATACCACTGGAAGTGAAAATATTATATATGTCGGTGAACAACTGTCTCCCTGGGACATACGTTTCTTGGTAGGATTACACACCGATCTTGAAAACTGAGTTTTGTTTATAGTCTATCTCAATGGTAGAGGGAAGGCTGGAGACTACTGTGAGGACTAAAGGAAATAATCTAGGATGACAGTAGCAGTAGGATTTTCCTAGGGTATCATTATGCAAATAATGCATGTGTGTGTGTGCATGCATACATACATATACAACCCACATATATGTACACGTATACACAGGCATATACAGATCCTCCTTGACTTATGATGGGTTTAGAATTTGATAAATTCATTGCAAGTTGAAAATACCAATATCAACTTGTGAAGGGCTTATCCAGACATAACTTTATTATTAAGTGGAGGAGTGTACTGAATGAGTATTGCTTTTGCACCATTGTGAAGTTGACAAATCTAAGACCATCATAAGTCAGGGACCATCTGTATACACAAATACACGTAAACACATACTTTTTTTTTTTTGAGACAAAAGTCTTGCTCTGTCGGCCAGGCTGGAGTGCAGTGGCACCATCTTAGCTTGCTGCAGCCTCTGTCTCCCAGACTCAAGTGATTCTACTGCCTCAGACTTCCAAGTAGCTGGGATTACAGGCGTGTGCTACCACACCAGGCTAATTTTTAGTAGAGATGGGGTTTCACCATGTTGGCCAGGCTGGTCTTGAACTCCTGACCTCAGGTAATTCACCTACCTCAGCCTCCAAAAGTGCTGGGATTACAGGTATGAGCCAATGTGCTGGGTCACACGTATGTATTTTTGGTGCCAAGTTACACACCTGTTGCACCCGTCCTATCTGATTTTGTTTGATAATGTTGAGCTGTTTGGCTTCCTTAAAGACCTGGCCAGATGCAGTGTCTCATGCCTGTAATTCCAGCACTTTGGGAGGACAAGGTGGGTGGATCACTTGAGGTCAGAAGTTTGAGACCAGCCTGAACAATATGGTGAAACCCCATCTCTACTAAAAATACAAAAATTAGCCAGGCATGGTAGTGCATGCCTGTGGTCCCAGCTACTTGGGAGGCTGAGGCAGGAGTATTGCTTGAACCCGCGAGGCAGAGGTTGCAGTGAGCTGAGATCGCACCACTGCACTCCAGCCTGGGTGACAGAGCAAGACTCCGTCTCAAACACACACACACACAGACACGAAAAAAACCTTACTACTCTAGCCAAGATGATTATTTTTGCAGAGCCTGAATTCTTCCTTATCTTACCCAAAAACTCCCTGCTGTGGTAGTGCCTTTCTATAATACTGTTGAATCAGGTAAAGATTTCTTTCCAGTCACCTGGAAACAACTCTGGTTTGAAACTTACACAAATAGTAAGTTTCATTTCAAAATATTCAGCAAGTAAATGTTTAAAAAAGAAACAAAAATCTCTGCTCTTTTATTATATAGTTAAGAAGTTTTTAAAAATAAAATATGCCTAAGAATAGTTTTTCCATTCTTAAAAGTGTCATAGTGAGTATATAATAGTATTACGTAATTATTGATGATAAGAACTTTAGAGCAAACGAAAAACAATTGAAATTATACAGTACAAAAATAGGGACATATCTTCATTTCTTTAAATGTACTATCCATAAGGAAACTGGTAGAGAATGGAGAGCCTTCAGTAATTTATTTTTTCCAAACTTCTAAGCTTAGGCTCATATAAACAAGTCTTAATATCCTAATCCAGAACTCAGTGACAAATTGGTTTTGGTGACCGAACGTTTCTTGTGGCTTTGTTCAACAACTCCAGTATCTCTTGGCTTAGAACAATGATGAGTTTTTTAACCTATCCTGCTACTGCTGCTCTTAGTTCTCAAAAATTGAATGTAAAACACTTTAGCTCAATGATAATATTTCTTGAGATACTTGTTTTCTGCTGTTTTCATTATAGCTTTTGAGGAACTTGAAAAAGCTTTGAGTACAGCCCAAAAAACAGAGGAAGCACGGAGAAAACTGAAGGCAGAAATGGATGAACAAATAAAAACTATTGAAAAAACAAGTGAGGAGGAACGCATCAGTCTTCAACAGGAATTAAGTCGGGTGAAACAGGAGGTTGTTGATGTAATGAAAGTAAGAATAATTCTGTAATGAAATGGGCTACAACAAATTTGAAATTTAAGTGTATTTTTCCTTACACTCTTTGACTGTAAAGAAGAGTTTGTTTGTATTTTAGACATTGACTGTTTTCTGATATTCAGGTTGTAAAATTTTTGATAGATAAATGCATTTAATACTTAGGTAATTCTTTGGAACCTTTTAAGCTTTGCTTTCTCTCCAGTGGACTATGTTATAAACTGAGATGTGCCTTAACTGTTCTGTGGCTCCCCGACTCTTAGGCACCTTGAAGATAGGCTACTTAGCTGCTTCAGTAGCATATCCTCCAAAGAACTTGGCCAAGAAGGTACTTGCCTAATGTGTGTTGAGGGAATGAGGGAGTAAGTGACTGAGGGGCTAGATTGTTTAAATGTTTTAAAGGATCATTGTTACTTAATGTTCTGATTACTCTTAATATAGATAGACCTCACTTTAAAAGTTAGCTTTTTGGAAAGATCTCTTAGAAATTAATGAATTTTTAAAATCCCATAGATTTTCAATTTTTCAGAAATATGAACATGTCATCATCATGGCCCCTCCCTGCTCCCAGCTTCCTTCCTCACCCATTTTTTTCTGCTTTTTTTTTTTTGCTTGTTTTTCCTCCTGTCATGTTTGCCTTTCTTGCCACTTTGCTCATTTTATCCTATTTCTTTACTGACTCCCCATTTATATTCTTGATATTTGATAATGGCCACTAAAATGGCTTAAGATAAATTATAGATCTGAATAGATGAGGCTTGGATTTCAGAGTTTCAGTATGCATTTCTATAACTCATGGTAAGGTTTCTGTGCTTTTACTTATGAGTGCATAACAGGCATTGAGGGGGGCAAATTATATTTCTTTCATTTTCTTCTTCCTGCTGAACTATAGGTAATTTGCAAAGCAGAAATTATTTGTGGCCAATTATTGGATATATAAGACCTTAACTATAACTGCCTGACTATATTTTAAGTTTTAAAATAGTCATATGATGTGATAAGTAGTGTTATCATGGACTCCAACAACTTAAAAATAATGTATTATTTTGAAAGGTAATAATATAGACATATGGTATAAAAATCAGAAGATATGAAGTATGTAGTGAAAAGATTCCCGTTTTCCCAAAGAAAAGTGCTGTTTTCCTTTTTGAGTATATTTCCCAGAGATAGCCTGTGTATATAATTTCTCTTCTCTGATTTTTTTTTCTTTTCCTTATAGATGGATTTATTAGGCTTTCCTTTAAATGGTATCTGGATTTTTTTTTTTAACTTAAAAACCACATGGACAATCCTGACATCGTTTTTAAAAATTTAGTTTTTTCTTTTTTTAAACACAAAAGACAGCATGTTATATAGAATGTTCTATATTTTGCTTTTCCACTTAATAATCTTTCTAGGAGATTGTTCCTTAGCCATTGGTAGTTGATAATTCATAGTGATACCCCATTTATTTTAAAGGCTGCTCAAGATTCTATTGTATGAATGTCCTGTAATTTAATCAGTTTCCTATTGATAGATATTTAGATTGTTTTCAGTTTTTGCTATTGCAAGTTATGAATTTTTTTTCTTTTTTTTTTTTTTTTGAGACAGAGTCTTCCTCTGTCACCAGGCTGGAGTGCAATGGTGTGATCTCAGTTCACTGCATCCTCCGCCTCCCACGTTCAAGCGATTCTCCTGCCTCAGCCTCCTGAGTAGCTGGGATTACAGGCGTGTGCCATCACGCCTGGCTAATTTTTGTATTTTTAGTAGAGATGGGGTTTCTCCATGTTGGCCAGGCTGGTCTTGAACTCCTGATCTCGGGTGATCCACCTGCCTTGGCCTCCCAAATTGTTGGGATTACAGGCGTGAGCCACTGTGCCTGGCCTGTGAATATTCTTATCCATACTTGTTCACATTTGTATTTATTTAGGGTAGATGCCTAGAAGTGGAATATTAACTCAAGCAAAGATTACATGTATTTTTAATTGTTGCCTAGTTGCTGTGAGGTCTGTGGAAGACAATTTATACCCTGACAAGCAATGTATTAGAATATGTTTCCCCCCCATAAAGATAGCATTATCTAACTTTATCTTTCCAAGTTTATGTTAAAAAAAATTATTCTAATATATATAACTCTTAGCAGTATGATAAATATTTTTTTCTATTTATTTGGCCAAATCCTTGACTCACTTTTCTATTGGGCTGTTGGTCTTTTATGGATTTATAGAAGCTCTTTGTTTATAGTGAGAATTAGCCCTTTGCACATACGTCCTTTTAGCCAAATAATTTTCTCAGTTTGTTATTTGTTGACTTTATTTACAACTTGTTTTCGCAGAAAATTTTTTTTTCCTTGTAGTTGAATTTATAAGGCTTTTCTTTAAATGCTATGTGGATTTTTTTTTTTTTTTTAAATTTAAAAACACATGTTCAGTCCTGAGATCAGTTTTTAAAAATTTGATTTTTTCTTCTGGCACTTTTATGGTTTCATTTTTTTTACTGTTAACATCTTTGATCCAACTGAAACTTATTTAGTGTAAGGAGTGAGGTAAGGATTCAACTTAAATTTTTCCCAGATGGCTACCAAATGGTCTCCAAATCATTTATTTAGTAATCCACATTTCTCCTTCTGATATGCCATATTATCTTTTTTTTGTAGAGACGGGGTCTGCCTGTTTTGTCCAGGCCGGTCTTGAACTCCTGGGCTCAAGCAATCCTCCTGCCTTGGCCTCCCAAAGTGCTGGGATTACAGGCATAAGCCACCATGCCCCACCCATATTATCTTTAATACACACTAAATTATTAAAGTATTAAATGTGAGTTTTTCTTTCTGCATTCTCTGTGCTGTTCTATTGCTTTGTCTGACCATGTGCAGCTGTTTACTCTAATTTTATAATATGCTATTTGGTAGCTTCTTATTATTACTCTTATTTTTTGAAATAGTGTTGGTTATTCTTGCATGTTTATTTTGTCCAGTGGGCTCCCCCATTCTGTTTTTTTTTTAAAATATATATTAACTTTTTAGATTTATGTAATGAGATTTGACATTTTTATGAGATTGAGGTTTCCTATCCAAAAAAAGAACAAGGCCTGTACCTTTTAATAAATAGTACATGCCTGGAAAGCTGGCCATAATTTGATTGGTGCAGCCAGGGCGCACCTTCACCAGTGTAGTGCCCTCTCTGAGAGCATCCTTATTCCCCAGCTGTGCTCCCCTATCCTGACTTGTAGGGAACATCCCTGCAAGATGTGGAAATGGAGTCTATTGTAGCAGTAGCAGCACTTGTCTTAAAATAAGAAGAAAACTACTGGTTATTCTTTTAACTATCATGGCTTTGATGACTTTGATCTATGCAGGAAATGTGTTTTCTCTTAGGAATGTGATTTTTTCTTCTTAAAAACTTATTAGTTTGAGTAAATTATAATAGTACTATTTAGTTGTGGAGTTACATATTTTATTCTGGGTGTCCTTATATTATCTATTTGGCTCATTTTCAGAAATCCTCAGAAGAACAAATTGCTAAGCTACAGAAGCTTCATGAAAAGGAGCTGGCCAGAAAAGAGCAGGAACTGACCAAGAAGCTTCAGACCCGAGAAAGGGAATTTCAGGAGCAAATGAAAGTAGCTCTTGTAAGTGCCTATTTTTTTTTTCTGCTATAGGTATACTTCTCAGAGTTACAAAGTTATCATCCTCTCACTGTTGCATTCCAGTTGGAAGTCAGACTACTGGCAGTCTTGACATTTGGGTATAAAGAGAGGATAGAGAGTAGGCAAGCTGTCAGAGCTTATTAGCTTGGTATTGTGTGAAAATTAAATTTACTGATCTAACACACTTTCTTTTTTTTATGAGATAGAGTCTCGCTCTGTTGCCTAGGCTAGAGTGCAGTGGTGAGATCTTGGCTTGCTGTAACCTCCATAATCTCCATCTCCGTGGTTCAAGTGATTCCCCTGCCTCAGCTTCCCAAGTAGCTGGGACTACAGGTGCACACCACCAAGTTCGGCTAATTTTTATTTTTTTATTTTTGTATTTTTAGTAGAGATGGGGTTTCACCATGTTGGCCAGGCTGGTCTTGAACTCCTGACCTCAAGTGATCCACCCACATTGGCCTCCCAAAGTGTTGGGATTACAGGCGTAAGCCACCGCGCTTGGCCACACTTTCTTTTTAAAACATTTAAAAAATTTTAACAATTTCTTTCAATATTTATATTTCTCTTTCATTGTCGATGTTCAGTATAACCAACACACTTTCATTAAGCAGTTTGTTTATCCATCCCTCCCACCTGGCAGTAGGCTATGATTAGGGACAAAAAAAGGAAAAGATAGATTAATTGAAGCAGTGACTGCATAATTCAAGAAGAGAGTGCATAATTCAAGAAGAATGTCGAAAATCTCATCAGACTGAGTGTACCCAGAGCTCAAGGCTGAGAAAATTTTGGCTGACTTGCATTTTACAGAAGAAGAAATAAAAATGGCCAAGTAATTTTTATTTTAAGTGGAATAATTTCAGTACTAATTTTCAGTCCATACGATGGCTTAAAAAAGAGTTAAATTAAAAAACTTCCTGAACTAACAAAAACAACCAGAAAGCAGATTGAGATTTTTGTTGAAAGATTTTTTAAAATAGCATAATTTGAAAGTTTAAAACAAAAAATATTTTTCTTCACTTATGAAAGCCTTTTATATAAGTTGCCATAAAAAAGTGTTAGTGACAAAAATGTAATTTGTTTTTGTATGAAATTATTATCCGTAAGATAATATGTGTAACTCAAAAATGCTTTCCGTGTAAAAGGATAATAAATAGTATTTTAGATTTTAATCTTCTTTCTTACATGTATTGTTGTTTTCACTCTTAGTTGCATCTGGGGCCCCGATAATTTCTAGCAGCAGTGATTCTTGAAATGAGTTAACAAGTTCTCTACCCAGCTCTGTGGGGGCACATGGATTTACAGTATGATTGGGTGTCTGTGGTCATGAAATTTACACATATATGGGCACATATTTGTTTTCTTTGTTGATCCAGAAAAGAATTAAAGCATTGTACAAGAATTCTTAAACTGTAACAGTACAACATAAATTAAAAATAGGGGCAAGAAAGTTAAGGAACAAAGTGGGAAATAAATAGTGCTAAAAATGCCTGTCATAAGGACCTACTCTGAGTTTTCATGCTGGGGTAACTGACCTTTGGGGACACTGAGCTAGCCTTCATATACACATGCGTGGGTACCTGTGCCTGCCCTTTTCTTAATTCAGTGGACTATTAAAATTTCCTCCTTTATGGGCATATAGAGATATATTTAAAATATAGTTTACATTAAATAATATAGTATATTTAAATGGATATTTTAAAATTAATGCTATGGAAACTAGTATTTTCTTATCAACCTACTCATAACATGGTACAAAATCTTTCCTTAATTTAAGTAGTGCACTGGAGTATAGTGAACTGAAAGTATTGCAGTTGGCAATATCTGCTCTAAGCAATAGGTATGGATAAGTACACTTGTCTTAATTGGAGTTCAATTAAGAAATTAACATTTAATATGTTAATTGACTGTTAGAAGTACTGTCTAGAGCTTCTCTTCTTAAAACACTAAACACTTCAAATTGAATATTGATACATGAAAGGACAATCAGAGAAGCTTTTCAGGATTGATGGGGTGGTAGAGCCAATGTAGCTTTGTTTCATAGATATTGTCTTGATCTTCCCCATATATTAACAAGTAATCTTCTGATTTCAGTTTGATTTTCCATGTGGGGTCTCTTTCTAAATGAGATATTCTCACAAACTGTATAAACTTAAAATCTAGTTTCTAGACTTAGAGTAGAAATATCAAACTCTGGAGTGTAGAGATGAGGTAGTAGCAATTGTATGACCTTTCACATTCAGCAGTGTTTTGTAAAACAGTTAAGTAGTGGAAAAATAGCAGACATAGTGGGGTTATTGGAACAAAATTTTTCATATCAGTAGTAATTGTGGCAATTACCCCACTGGAAAAGCCATAGTGCGTTGTTTCTGCAGACTAGAGCATGGGAGGAGAGAGATGATGACGTTACCTATCCAACAGGGCTGGGTGCAGATCAAAAGAAATGAATGATTCCTGGGGAAGTACTTTGCAAATGCTGAAGATTTATGTGCGTTTAAGGTGGTATTAATTATTTTTGGCACAGGAAAAGAGTCAATCAGAATATCTGAAGATCAGCCAAGAAAAAGAACAGCAAGAATCTTTGGCCCTAGAAGAGTTAGAGTTGCAGAAAAAAGCAATCCTCACAGAAAGTGAAAATAAACTTCGGGACCTTCAGCAAGAAGCAGAGACTTACAGAACTGTAAGTTTTAATAATATTCAGATTCTGGAGTTGTGAAATTATTTGCATATGAAAATTTGTTGTCTCTAGTCAGTATAAAGTTTCGAAGATTACTGGATTAGATTTATGTATACATGCCCTTCATTTTTAGATAGTGTGAGCTATGCATGGGAGTGGATTTGGCTTTAGGCTCTGTGTTTATTACATGGTGCTCCTGGTTCTGCCTTTAGCTGGCTGTATTTCTGTCAGCCACTCAGTCTGCTGCTTTTCACTGACCCTGCAGCGTCTCCATTGCATACTCACCCTTGATGTCTAGGAAGTGGGCTCATTTTGTAGGCAATTCTTGCCCTGGCACCTTTCTGCTTGTCCAGGTTTATCTTATGCCATGTCCTGAACGTAATCCAGCCTCTGCTTATATCACAGTTTAATTACACTAGTGTGTTGCTTTTGCATTTGGTTTCCCCAGTTTTTCCATACTAAACATAGTCCTGTAATGAACATATTTGTGTGTATGTCCCAGAGTGTACGTTTTTTTAAAGGCCCTGTCTGACCCTTTCCTTAGCAGTATTTGAAATGTACAACCTGTTTTGAAAACTAACTGATGTTTAGACTTGTTAGCTTTTTTGCTCTGATTTAGATAGTAAAACAGTCATACTTCTTACTTATAGTTCTAAACTATGCTTAATTTTTCCATCACTAACACTTACAAAAGGTTCCATGGTGGGTGAAATGGACACTTAGGAGGCCTAGATCTTCCACTTGTTAGATTTTTAAATTAATTGTACTTTAATTTCGTCACCTGTCACATGAAGAGATTAGATTCAGTAATTCCTTAGGATCCTAGGACCTTTCCAGCTCTGACATTCTGTGGCTCTGCCTTATTTAACTCCTTCAGAGTCAAAATTACATTTTCATGAGATAATAGTAATCTTTGTTAAAATTCATGTAAGTTCCTTCTTTTTGAAAAAAGAAAGAACCTTCCAAATGATAATTTTGAAGGTGGAAAAATCATACATTCTTTTTCTTCTAAAATTATGAGAATAATAAAATACCATGTAGGCCTTAAAAATTGGAAAAAACCCCAATCTTCCTACCAGAAGTTACTGTTATCAATTTTATGGTTTATTTCTTTTTACTATCCAGTTAAAGTATTATTGAAAATGTAGGTAGCTGAAAAGGTTCCCCAAGTAAATAGAAAGAATCTGAAAGTATGAGTTGGGTTAAACATGTAATCTTTTCTTTTCTTTTTTTTTTTTTTTTTTCCAAGACAGAGTCTCGCTTTGTTGCCCAGGCTGGAGTGTAGTGGCATGATCTCGGCTCACTGCAGCCTCTGCCTCCTGGGTTCAAGGGATTCCCCAACCTCAGCCTCCCGAGTAGCTGGGACTACAGCCGCATGCTACCATGCCCGGCTAATTTTTGTATGTTTTGGTAGAGACAGGGCTTTGCCATGTTGGTCAGGCTGGGTCTCAAACTCCCGGCTTCAAGTGATCTGCTCACCTCGGCCTCCCAAACTGTTGGGCTGTGCCTGGCCATAATCTTTTCTTTGTTATATGATTCCTTTAGTAATTGAGCATAGATTCTTTGTCTTTTCTAGTGTTTGGTATGATAATTTTCATCTTCAGGTAGGTGGTAGACATCATGTCTGTGTATCATTGCTAGTAGACAAGTACGTACTTTAATAAAAATGCATCTGTTTTTAATTAACAGAGAATTCTTGAATTGGAAAGTTCTTTGGAAAAAAGCTTACAAGAAAACAAAAATCAGTCAAAAGATTTGGCTGTTCATCTGGAAGCTGAAAAAAATAAGCACAATAAGGAGATTACAGTCATGATTGAAAAACACAAGACAGAATTGGAAAGCCTTAAGCATCAGCAGGATGCCCTTTGGACTGAAAAACTCCAAGTCTTAAAGCAACAATATCAGACTGAAATGGAAAAACTTAGGGAAAAGTGTGAACAAGAAAAAGAAACATTGTTGAAAGACAAAGAGATTATCTTCCAGGCCCACATAGAAGAAATGAATGAAAAGACTTTAGAAAAGCTTGATGTGAAGCAAACAGAACTAGAATCATTATCTTCTGAACTGTCAGAAGTATTAAAAGCCCGTCACAAACTAGAAGAGGAACTTTCTGTTCTGAAAGATCAAACAGATAAAATGAAGCAGGAATTAGAGGCCAAGATGGATGAACAGAAAAATCATCACCAGCAGCAAGTTGACAGTATCATTAAAGAACACGAGGTATCTATCCAGAGGACTGAGAAGGCATTAAAAGATCAAATTAATCAACTTGAGCTTCTCTTGAAGGAAAGGGACAAGCATTTGAAAGAGCATCAGGCTCATGTAGAAAATTTAGAGGCAGATATTAAAAGGTCTGAAGGGGAACTCCAGCAGGCATCTGCTAAGCTGGACGTTTTTCAGTCTTACCAGAGTGCCACACATGAGCAGACAAAAGCATATGAGGAACAGTTGGCCCAATTGCAGCAGAAGTTGTTGGATTTGGAAACAGAAAGAATCCTTCTTACCAAACAGGTTGCTGAAGTTGAAGCACAAAACAAAGATGTTTGTACTGAGTTAGATGCTCACAAAATCCAGGTGCAGGACTTAATGCAGCAACTTGAAAAACAAAATAGTGAAATGGAGCAAAAAGTAAAATCTTTAACCCAAGTCTATGAGTCCAAACTTGAAGATGGTAACAAAGAACAGGAACAGACAAAGCAAATCTTGGTGGAAAAGGAAAATATGATTTTACAAATGAGAGAAGGACAGAAGAAAGAAATTGAGATACTCACAAAGAAATTGTCAGCCAAGGAGGACAGTATTCATATTTTGAATGAGGAATATGAAACCAAATTTAAAAACCAAGAAAAAAAGATGGAAAAGGTTAAGCAGAAAGCAAAGGAGATGCAAGAAACGTTAAAGAAAAAATTACTGGATCAGGAAGCCAAACTTAAGAAAGAGCTTGAAAATACTGCTCTAGAGCTTAGTCAGAAAGAAAAACAGTTTAATGCCAAAATGCTGGAAATGGCACAGGCTAACTCAGCTGGAATCAGTGATGCAGTGTCAAGACTGGAAACAAACCAAAAAGAACAAATAGAAAGTCTTATTGAGGTTCATCGACGAGAACTCAATGATGTCATATCAATCTGGGAAAAGAAACTTAATCAGCAAGCTGAAGAACTTCAGGAAATACATGAAATCCGATTACAGGAAAAAGAACAAGAGGTAGCAGAACTGAAACAAAAGATCCTCCTATTTGGGTGTGAAAAAGAAGAGATGAACAAGGAAATAACATGGCTGAAGGAAGAAGGTGTTAAGCAGGATACAACATTAAATGAATTACAGGAACAGTTAAAGCAGAAGTCTGCCCATGTGAATTCTCTTGCACAAGATGAAACTAAACTGAAAGCTCATCTTGAAAAGCTGGAGGTTGACTTGAATAAGTCTTTGAAGGAAAATACTTTTCTTCAAGAGCAGCTAGTTGAACTGAAGATGCTGGCAGAAGAAGATAAGCGGAAGGTTTCTGAGTTGACTAGCAAGTTGAAAACCACAGATGAAGAATTCCAGAGTTTGAAATCTTCACATGAAAGAAGTAACAAAAGCCTAGAGGACAAGAGCTTGGAATTTAAAAAACTGTCCGAGGAACTAGCGATTCAGCTAGATATTTGCTGTAAGAAAACCGAAGCCTTATTAGAAGCTAAAACAAATGAGCTAATCAACATTAGTAGTAGTAAAACTAATGCCATTCTTTCTAGGATTTCTCATTGTCAGCACCGTACAACTAAAGTTAAGGAGGCACTGTTAATTAAAACTTGCACAGTTTCTGAATTAGAAGCACAACTTAGACAGTTGACAGAGGAGCAAAATACACTAAATATTTCTTTTCAACAGGCTACTCATCAGTTAGAAGAAAAAGAAAATCAAATTAAGAGCATGAAGGCTGATATTGAAAGTCTTGTAACAGAAAAAGAAGCCTTACAGAAGGAAGGAGGCAATCAGCAACAGGCTGCTTCTGAAAAGGAGTCTTGTATAACACAGTTGAAGAAAGAGTTATCTGAAAACATCAATGCTGTCACATTGGTGAAAGAAGAGCTTAAAGAAAAAAAAGTTGAGATTAGCAGTCTTAGTAAACAACTAACTGATTTGAATGTTCAGCTTCAAAATAGCATCAGCCTATCCGAAAAAGAAGCAGCCATTTCATCACTAAGAAAGCAGTATGATGAAGAAAAATGTGAATTGCTGGATCAGGTGCAAGATTTATCTTTGAAAGTTGACACTCTGAGTAAAGAGAAAGTTTCTGCTCTTGAGCAGGTAGATGACTGGTCCAATAAATTCTCAGAATGGAAGAAGAAAGCACAGTCAAGATTTACACAGCATCAAAACACTGTTAAAGAATTGCAGATCCAGCTTGAGTTAAAATCAAAGGAAGCTTATGAAAAGGATGAGCAGATAAATTTATTGAAGGAAGACCTTGATCAGCAAAATAAAAGATTTGATTGTTTAAAGGGTGAAATGGAAGACAAGAAGAGCAAGATGGAGAAAAAGGAGTCTAATTTAGAAACAGAGTTAAAGTCTCAAACAGCAAGAGTTATGGAATTAGAGGACCATATTACCCAGAAAACTATTGAAATAGAGTCCTTAAATGAAGTTCTTAAAAATTACAGTCAACAAAAGGATATTGAACACAAAGAATTGGTTCAGAAACTTCAACATTTTCAAGAGTTAGGAGAAGAAAAGGACAACAGGGTTAAAGAAGCTGAAGAAAAAATCTTAACACTTGAAAACCAAGTTTATTCCATGAAAGCTGAACTTGAAACTAAGAAGAAAGAATTAGAACATGTGAATTTAAGTGTGAAAAGCAAAGAGGAGGAGTTAAAGGCATTGGAAGACAGGCTTGAGTCAGAAAGTGCTGCAAAATTAGCAGAGTTGAAGAGAAAAGCTGAACAAAAAATTGCTGCCATTAAGAAGCAGTTGTTATCTCAAATGGAAGAGAAAGAAGAACAGTATAAAAAAGGTACAGAAAGCCATTTGAGTGAGCTAAATACAAAATTGCAGGAAAGAGAAAGGGAAGTTCACATCTTGGAAGAAAAACTTAAGTCAGTGGAAAGTTCACAGTCAGAAACATTAATTGTACCCAGATCAGCAAAAAATGTGGCAGCATATACTGAACAAGAAGAAGCAGATTCCCAAGGCTGTGTGCAGAAGGCATATGAAGAAAAAATCAGTGTTTTACAAAGAAACTTAACTGAAAAAGAAAAGCTATTGCAGAGGGTAGGGCAGGAAAAAGAAGAGACAGTTTCTTCTCATTTTGAAATGCGATGCCAATACCAGGAGCTCTTAATAAAGCTAGAACATGCTGAGGCAAAGCAACATGAAGATCAAATTATGATAGGTCATCTTCAAGAGGAGCTTGAAGAAAAAAACAAGAAATATTCCTTGATAGTAGCCCAGCATGTGGAAAAAGAAGGAGGTAAAAATAACATACAGGCAAAGCAAAACTTGGAAAATGTGTTTGACGATGTCCAGAAAACCCTCCAGGAGAAGGAACTAACCTGTCAGATCTTGGAGCAAAAGATAAAAGAGCTGGATTCCTGCTTAGTAAGACAGAAAGAAGTACATAGAGTTGAAATGGAAGAGTTGACCTCAAAATATGAAAAATTACAGGCTTTACAACAGATGGATGGAAGAAATAAACCCACAGAACTTTTGGAAGAAAACACTGAAGAAAAGTCCAAATCACATTTGGTCCAACCCAAATTGCTTAGTAACATGGAAGCCCAGCACAATGATCTGGAGTTTAAATTAGCCGGGGCAGAACGGGAGAAACAGAAACTGGGCAAGGAGATTGTTAGATTGCAGAAAGACCTTCGAATGTTGAGAAAGGAGCATCAGCAAGAATTGGAAATACTAAAGAAAGAATATGATCAAGAAAGGGAAGAGAAAATCAAGTAAGTTTTATTTCAGCTTGAATATTTTTATGGCAGTCCTTCTTAATTAAGTCTCCTTTTTTTGTGTGCCTAATAGTTATTTTAAATTATTTGGATAAGTTTCACCAACCCAAAATATTAAACATAAATCCAATATGTTAAATATGAGGAGAAATAAAAACATTTTAGGGCAAGTGGCAGTGTTATTCCATGTCCATTTAGGAGAGAAAAACCTTTTCTTGCATATAAGATTCTGGTTATTAGGGACATATCCAAGTAATTATTTTCTTTTTGTTTTGTTGTTTTTAGTATTAGCATTATTATTATATAACATAGATGTGTTTTGAAAAAAAAATTAAAGTGGAAAACAAAAATTCTCTGGTCCCCAGGACCACTCCTTAGAGGTAATCATAGTTGATATGTACCTGGACACACACACACACACACACACACACACACACACACACACACACACTCTCTCTCTCTCTCTCTCTCTCTCTCTCTCTCTCTCTCTCAAAAATGTTTTCATACAATGAACTCATACTGTATGCACTGTTTTAAAGACCAGGTAGCTCCTTGCAGCTTGTTCTTTGTGTGGCAGCAGTTAACGGTACATTTTTATTACTCAGACAGGAGCAGGAAGATTTTGAACTGAAGCACAATTCCACATTAAAACAGCTGATGAGGGAGTTTAATACACAGCTGGCACAAAAGGAACAAGAGCTGGAAATGACCATAAAAGAAACTATCAGTAAGTAAAATTAAGCTCCATAGGGAACAATTATATCAGCAGAGGCTATAATTTAAGCTTATCATTTTTGCAGTGGTGGTAAGTGCATTAAGTCACTAAACTGGGGAAGAAATAATCCTTGCCCAGTAACATTCTCTAATGGGAACCTGCCCTGCTTGGCAGTGACTTACCTTAAGGAGAGGGGGAGCAGGTAAAACAATCTGAAAGTATTAGCTAATTAATTACTTTGTAAAGACACTTTTGCTCAGGGAGAGGATACATTTGATCACTGTTGAGCTAGATGTCTCATTAAACATCTTAAAATGCTTATATAAAATTAAATTTCATCAAAATTAATTGGAATGAGAGTTGTTACTGAAATTGAGATATAAATATTAGCTCTTGACTAATGTGTTTTCTTGTGTGTGTCCATTTTTATTTATTAGATAAGGCCCAGGAGGTGGAGGCTGAACTTTTAGAAAGCCATCAAGAAGAGACAAATCAGTTACTTAAAAAAATTGCCGAGAAAGATGATGATCTAAAACGAACAGCCAGAAGATATGAAGAAATCCTTGATGTTTGTACCTTATTTCTTCTCTCTCACTTTTGAAATTTAGCTGTAATAGATTTCATGGTAGTGCCAAAGATTTCCTTTTCAAATGTGTTTTTTGAACGAAAAGGGTTTTTTTTTTGACTCAATATTATTCAAATTAGTACTGTTATATGCAGATTTATAAAGTTGAGTTGATTTCTGCCAGGATTGTAGTTTCCTGATGAGATTCTGCTAACTAGGCAGCACAGTCCCCTTGCTAGTATTGAAGCAACAGTAGATACTAAAAGGAAGAATAGATTCTTTCCCATCTGCCTTACAGATTCTGACTGAACTGTGAGGGGAACCAGACTAAGAATCAAGACCTTGTGCTTCGGTGAAGTCTAAGTAATGGGATAGTGAGTGTGTATTTAAATGTGGCTGCTTAACTTAGCTGGAATCTTTCTGGGAGGGACAATCAACTTTACTCTTATCTCTACCCAGTATGTGGAGGTTGATTGGTCTCAAGAGAAGAAAGCTGGGAAAAAATGGAATGCATAAGCCAAATCTTTTATATTTAGTGGAAGGTTATTTCAAAATACTTACTCTACTAATGCCATGTTGCAATTCACAGAATATGCCACTAATGCATTGCCATTAGCAAAATAAGATAAGCCATGAAGATACACCATGAAGATAAATCATAAATGCTAGTTAGTACTTTGGACTAACATTTGAAAATGTTTTCAAATGTAATACAATATAAATTGTTCTTGGTTGGGTTACAGATTCTGTAGTTGCTCTAAGCCTTATTTCACTATATGCTAAGAATCTTTTGGTGATTAAGAATTCATAAATCAAAGAATCATACCTCAGCTGACTATGTCAGCAGAAGTCTGAGTCGGGAACAGATTCTAATAATTATTTTAAATGTAATTGAAATGGCTAGAATTCCAAGATATAACACATGCCTATAAATGCCACCTTTTATAATTCTTGAGCTTTTTATGTCATTATGAAAAGATTTAAATAATTTCACATTTTCTTATACTTCCATAGAGGATATATGTGCTAAATGAAAAAAAAAAAGTATTATTTCTTGAATTCCTAGAGAATGTTGGAAGATACAGTAAAGCTAGTTTAGTTCTACTTTTTTTTTTTCCTGTTTTTGTTTTTCAGAAGGAAAAGCCAGTTCAGTGTAGTTAAGTAATTTCCCTAAAACTACATAGTGGTAGAGCAGTGATTCTTCATTAGCTTTACACATTTTATAAAAAAAGACTTCTTCCTAAGAAAGGAACTTAGAGAAGGCAGTTATTTATCATGGATAATTAAGTCAGGGAGATTCATTTGCAGGGAGTAAATTGTGCCATAGCTCTAGAATTCCCTTTTGTGAACTATTTCTTTGTCTTGGGATGTGTGGGGTAGCAGATGGTAGACTTTTCTAGAGTCATGACAGACCTTTTAGGGAGAAGGGTGAGGGAACAGAGAGACAGGTTACCGTATACCCTTTGACATGGTTCCTCCTTAAAAATCTGCTGTATTTTAGGGAAGTTAATGAAATTGTCCTTCAAGCTTCAGGCTTTGAGTAGTACAGCAAGTGGACAGGAAGTGGAGGGTGGGCAAGGGAGTGGCGTGGACTCTTTTCCAAGTTCCTTCCTGTGCCTTGGACCAGCACTGCCATTGGAAATATAATGCAAGCCGGCCAGGCACGGTGGCTCATGCCTGTAATTCCAGCACTTTGGGAGGCCAAGGCGGGTGGATCACCTGAAGTCAGGAGTTCAAGACCAGCCTGGCCAACATGGTGAAACTCCATCTCTACTAAAAATAAAAAAAATTAGCCAGGTGTGGTGGCATGTGCTTGTAATCCCAGCTACTCAGGAGGATGAGGCAGGAGAATCGCTTGAACCTGGAAGGTGGAAGTTGCAGTGAGCCGAGATTGTGCCACTGCACTCCAGCCTGGGCGACAGAGTGAGACTCCGTCTCAAAAAAAAAAAAAATGCAAGCCACAAATATGAGCCATATTGTAATTTAAAGTTTTCTAGTAGCCACATTTAAAAAAAAAGGAAACAGGTGAACTTAATTTTAATAATATATGCTACCAATGCGATATAACCAAAATACTATCATTTCAACATGTAGTCAATATT
This sequence comes from Pan troglodytes, assembly GCF_028858775.2. Lineage (NCBI taxonomy): Eukaryota > Metazoa > Chordata > Mammalia > Primates > Hominidae > Pan > Pan troglodytes. The sequence goes on from NC_086015.1 coordinate 41,339,781, forward strand.
AAAAATATATACATACATATAAATTCTTTGAAATTCACTGTGTTTTTACATTTCATCTCAATTTGGAAAGCAACATTTCAAGTTCTCACTAGCCACAGTTTTAGGGTAGCTAGTGCCTGCTGTATTGAATAGTGTAGCCTTAGACTTTCAACTGTTAGGACTAGGGCTGACTTTGTAATTAAATAGCCAGTCCCCATCCAGACATCCCCAGATGTACTTTATCCCAAAGAAATTTTTTAAAAAATGCAAATACTACTAAAAAGGGCTATTAGCAATTCTCAGCAAACACCATATTGCTTTGATTCAAATCCATATTCTCTGTGATTCTCCCATTTAAAAATTTCTGGGATTGGAGTTTCATATGGGATTTGTATGTATTATGTAGTAGTGTTTTTTACCCTTTCTTAAAAGCTATTATCAGATTGATGATTTGTCTCAGTGATGACATTGTAGAATGCTGCATTTTTGTCACCTATTAAAATAATTATGTGATTTGTTAATAGCAAGTTTGACCACAGGGACATTTTCATTTTTCTACCTTGAATGACATTCTTACCATTCCTCCATTTGAAGAAGCTGGAAACTTTTGACATCTTTAATTCCCACTTCCTGTGTCTCTAAACACCATACACATATATATTAATGTACCTATTTTGTCATTAAATCTGCTTCTCTCCCCAGCACAATTACCTGACATATAACGGGCTCACAGGATATGGTTTGAAACATCCTGAGAATCATGTTGCTTGTTCCTCTCCTCTGAACTCCACTGCTGCCACCACAGTCTGTGCTACCATTTTTTCATCTGGCCCGATCTGTTGTATTAATGTCCTACCTAGTCCCCTTACTGCAGTCCTTTTTCCCTAACATAGTCATCTGTCTGTCAGAGTTATTTTCTGTCTGGAAACAAAGGTGTGATTTATTACTTCTCCTCCTAAATATGTGCAGTGGTTTCCCATTGTCACAGTGATACCTCGTCTAGTTTGGTCTGTGTTCCAGCCAAACTCAACCATAGCTTGTTCTTCACTGTGTGTTTCCTTTGTACATGCTTTTCTGTGTGCCTAAAGTCACATTCTCAAGCTTCATAAGTTAATGCAAGCGTTACCATCTCTCTTTTGGCTAAAAAAAGGTCGGGGCAGCGGGGGTGGTGTGGTGCATGGCCACGCCCAGTGGCTTATGCCTGTCATCCCAACACTTTGGGAGGCTGAGGCAGGAGGATTGCTTGAGCTTGGGAGGTCAATGCTGCACTGAGCTATGAACGTGCCTCTGCATTTCAGCCTGGGTGGCAGAGTGAGGCCCTGTCTCAAAAGAAAAACAACAAAAAAAATTAAATAAAATTTTTAAATTTAATTTTTATTTAGAAAAATTTTGAATCAAATGTATTCACATGGCTTAAAGATTAAAATAATATTAAAAAGTATTCTTGGAGGCGGTATACGTGTATAATGAAAATTGTACCCATTCCTCCTGTGTTCTGTGTCCTCTCCCTCTTCTCCCTCCACCAGCAACCATTAGTTTCTTATACTCCAGTGTTTCATTATGTAAACAAGCAAAAATGAAATATATTCTTATTTTTTATTTTTTTTCCCTTTCCTACTCAAAAGGTAGCTTTTTGAATATACTTTTCTGTCATTTTTTCACTTGTTCTTTTTTTTTTGAAACCTCTTAAATGTAATTAATTGCATCTGTGTTCCTTGTTACTCATATATATTTGTTACTTATGTGATTTTTGTCATATACACATGCGTGTAGGAGTGTATTAATGAATCTGTCCTCTCCCTTAGACTATAAGCATCACTCTGGAGAAGAGATTTTGTTCTTCTCTAGTCGTGAGAATCTGGCCCAGTGCCTGGCACATACGAGCACTTGATAAATTTGAAGGAGGCGACACATGGTAGGCAGGGAAGAATTCATTTGGGAGAAGGGCATGGTGACTTGCAAGTTGGAGACTCACAAGTAGGGGTGCTTACCAAATAGCCTAATCCCAATCTCAGAGCAGTCCCACTTGCAGAGTAGCTCGTAAGGCTATATTAGATACAAAATTGGTTTCTTTTTAACATTGACTGTATTTTAGTGATTTTGTTTTGGCATAATAACTAGTCTTCAAAACATAACCTGTCATGTATATACATAAAGATTCAACTTAGTTTTTCTTAGTGTTTTTACTTCAACAATATACTTTTTTTTTAATCTTAAAATAAGACTAGAAGGCTTTTATAAAGGAAATTACATAACTGTTCCTTAAATTAGAAATGACACATCAAAGATTCTTTTCTAATTATTGGGGGGGCTTGCTTTAGATTAGTATCCCACAGATGTCAAAGGAAATGTCAGACGTAGCTAATTGTCATATTAGAAACTGAGCCTGACTAAATAAGTAGCTATAGAGGTTATTCTTTCAAACAAGGCTAAACCACATTGACACAGCCATACAAGAAATGTCAACAAACCAAGACAGAGAGCAGTGATGCATTTACAACAATTTTCGGTTGATGGTGTTTTAGAGGTGGAGGCCAAATTCACGTGTGCCTCAGTGGGAAGATATCTAAGATATCTAAGGATATCTAGTAGAGATCTCTGCTGTACTTATGTTGAGAAAAGGGATTTGTTTTTGCAATTAAGTCTAAGAAAATTTCATGACAAGTGGTATTTAAAATTAGATTTTCTAAATGTCGTATGATTCATTGCCTTATTTTGTGCCATAGGGCCTAACTGTGTTTGCATTTGTTTTTGAGAATGGTGTTTCTGTTTTTGGTAAGTCAATGTCTATTAAATCAGATACCTGTTTGTGGTTATTTTTCCTGTTAAGTCTCTTGCTCAGCAAACACTTGCCCTCATTACTCAAATCAGATCAATATTCCAATTCCAAATATTATTTTAGCACAAAGGTTATTGCAGGGTTTATAAGAATAAAGAGAAGTCTGGGTTGCCCTGTACAATAAATCATGACAATGACCAAGACAAATGAAGGAATGTAAGGATGGAAAACAGCCTTTTACCAGGGCAGTCAAGACAAGAGAGGACAATTTGTATGCCAAATTTTATAAGTAGGAATATTGGATCAGTAAGTCTCATATTGCTCTAATTCAGCCTCGTCTGTTTTTTGCAGTTTGAGACAAAGGAAGTCATTACATTGATTACCAGCACGTTGGACAGTAACTCATTTTTTTTTTCAAAAATAGATTTTAGTAGAACATTTTACCTCAGAGAACAACTGGTGGGGGTAAATATATAGGAGATGTGCAGCCTTGTCAAATTAGGACGAAGGACCATCTGTTGATTTACACAGCCTAACTAAAGAGGGTGAGAAAAACTGAAAACCCCATAACTTCTGTGATCAGTAAATTGCCATCTGGTTGGGTAGTGCTCTGTATAAAAATACCTACTACTTTATTTTAATGACTAGTTTCTAGAAATCAAATTCCAATGTAGAAAATGCTGAAGTCTTAAAACACAGGATACGTATTGTAGTTCTATCACAATTCTGTTATATATCTAATTGTTGCTTAAACCTGGGAACCCTAGTTTAAGGGGAAATAAACAGCTTGATGAGCTTTTTGGGATGAGGAGAGAGGGAGTGAGGGTGAGAAAAATGATATCCTAGGAATAATGAGCATTGGAAAGGGCTTGGAGTTTAAAGTGAGGCATGAAGGAAAGTGTTTAGAGCACAATAATGAATTAAAATAAAAACAGTAGTGTGTGTCTCAAAAACTTAAATGTTTATTTCCCTACAGAGGTAGTTTTCTCTATACCATGTTGCCTCTCCAGAGTGCTTTTTTGATGTGTTTGTTTACTAATGCTTCTTTTTTTTTCTTTTTCTTTTTTTTTAAATCCTAAAGGCTCGTGAAGAAGAAATGACTGCAAAAGTAATGGGCCTGCAGACTCAACTTGAGGAGCTGCAGAAGAAATACCAGCAAAAGCTAGAGCAGGAGGAGAACCCTGGCAATGATAATGTGAGAGGAGTTTGAGTTTGCTGCACATGTTTCTTGAAAACATTGTCATTTCTGTGATTTGACTAGCCTACTAACTTACGTACATATTTATCTCATTTAATCCTAATGAAAACCCTTTGAGATTTTTACCTCCGTTTTATAGACAGATAAACTAAATGTTCAAAGAGATTAAATAAAATGTTCAAGCTCACACAATAAATGTTGTGGTGAGGATTTAAACCAAATCTACTAGACCTCAAAGCCTAGGCATTTTGTTATTACCAGTGCTTCTCCATCTTTTCCATGGAAACAATAGCAGAGGAAAGTGAATCTTATAACCCTGGAGCATAGCTAAAAATGGTCCATTGTAAATGTGATGCTTTTAGATTTTTGGATTTTTGTGCTAAAAATTCATGTTAATTTTATATCCTACTATATAATACATCCTTAGTTGTAGTCACATAAAAGTGGTGTTTTTAGTTGTATATCATTAAGAAAAACAATTTCTATCTTTGTTTTGGCCAGTGGACCTGATGCAAATACAATGCAATGATGTGGGAAAATTGGACTGAATTCAAAGAGAACTGGCCTGAAGATCTAAGCTTTTTTTTTTTTTTTAAAGTCCTAATCCTTAAGTAAAATTGACACTATGAAAGGTAGACCATGTTTACTCCATGGCTTCTTGTCCTGCTGTGCACCTCAGCAGCACACACCCACAGTTGGGGAAGGCTGGCACTGTACGTTTCTACTGCCTAAAGTGTTCTCACTCATCCAGGATGGTCTTTTCATAGCACAGTCATGGGGGTAATGGGAAAGTGGGTGGTCACTATGACTTTATCCTGGAGAGGATTCGTTACAGAATGTCAGTTACCAGATAACAATTTTTTACACCACCAGTTACATGGATGACTTACCCGCAGTGCAGAGAAAGAGCCTCTATAAAGAGCTTTGCTACTCTGTGTCACTTGGTAGGCATATGTCAGGTGTAAGCACTGAGCAAGCTGAGAGGACCATTTTCTGTTTCTTTAATAGCTAAGTTAGTTGTGTTTAAATTTTCTTTACTTTATTTTTTTCTTTTTTTGCCATTTAGTCATGTAGTCATGACTTGAGTATTCCAGGTGCTATTATATATTACTTCTTTTGAGAAAATACATGTATTTAACTGTCTAACATGAGCGTTTCCTTAGTATCAAAGTATTAATATTGCATATAGTAACATTTTAACTTGTGTCAGGATGCCATAGAATATTGAAACATTATGAAATATTAAGGACTTCTGAGTCCTTTACCTTGTGTCATAAGGAAGGTAAGAAAATAGCCTTAATTTGGCCGGGAGAGGTAGCTCATGCCTGTAATCCCAGCACTTTGGGAGGCCGAGGTGGGCGGATCACCTGAGGTCGGGAGTTCGAGACCAGCCTGACCAACATGGAGAAACCCCATCTCTACTAAAAATACAAAAAAAAAAAAAAAATTAGCTGGGCATGGTGGCGCATGCCTGTGGTCCCAGCTACTTGGGAGGCTGAGGCAGGAGAATCGCTTGAACCCGGGAAGGAGGTTGCAGTGAGCCGAGATCGTGCCATTGCACTCCACCCTGGGCAACAAGAAGAGCAAAAGAAAGAGAGAAAGAGAGAGAGAGAGAAAGAGAGAAAGAAAGAGAGAGAAAGAAAACTTAATTTTTATTTCTACTCAACATTTTTTTTTCTCCTTTATTCTTCATAAGTTTGTATCCTTCTGGAGCATCTTCTGGTGCTTCTGTATATCTTAAATTGCAATATGTATTTAGAGTATAATATTTTGTAAAACAAAACAGAACATTTGTTTAGAAGCACATATTTAAAGTTGCCTTACCTCAAGTCTGACCACTCCCTTGAGACTCTTAACCCTGACTTCCTTTTTCCTTATGTTATGTCTTTATATTGCTTTGTTTTACTGTTTCTTATAGCTATTATTGTATACACTCATGTTTTTTCTTTCCATTTTTTCAGGTAACAATTATGGAGCTACAGGTAAGACTAGTTCTTCCTTTTTTTTTTTCTTTTTTTTCTTTGAGACAGATTCTCACTCTGTCGCCCAGGCTGTTGCCCAGGCTGGAGTGCAGTGATGCAATCTTGGCTCACTGCAACCTCTGCCTCCTGAGTTCAGGTATTCTCATGCCTTAGTCTCCCAAATAGCTGGGACTACAGGTATGTGCCACCACGCCCGGCTAATTTTTTTTTAAATTTTTGTATTTTTAGTAGAGATGGGGTTTTGCCATGTTGGCCAGGCTGGTCTCAAACTCCTGAGCTCAGGCAGTTCCCCTGCCTCGGCTTTCCAAAGTGCTAGGATTACAGGCCCCAGCCAAGACTAGTTATTCTTTGAATTTGTCTGAAAGTCATGCATTTTAGGGGTATTCAGTGTTATAAGTTAAAACTTAAAGAGACTATTTAACAAAAATTTCCAAGCAGTGCAGAAATGTGTCCGGGCAATAATGAAACCTATGTGCATTTCAGATCTGACTTTTTGTTCTTTCAGACACAGCTAGCACAGAAGACGACTTTAATCAGTGATTCGAAATTGAAAGAGCAAGAGTTCAGAGAACAGGTACAGGCCTAATTGGTACCTTTTATTTTGAACTAAAGTTACGTTAATATGTACTTGGATCTCAACTAATTTTTAAATAGTTGGCTTTGAAATTTTTCAGTCTTACACCCAGGAAATTTTATTTCCAAATCCAAAGGTACTAGAGGTTTTCTCTCTAAATTCATGATCATATGTATTTAAGCAAGAACATTTGTATCATATTATTTTTAATGCTTAACATTTTTTATAACAATTTGTGATTGTATAATGTATAGTAATTTATGTTCTACAAAGAAGTTATTTTTTGCTTTTATCGGAGAGAAAATAGTCATCTATCTTTGGTACTTTTTCCAAGTGGTTTAATTGTCCTAATTTAATTTGCCCATATATTATTGATGGACAATATATGTAAGTCAGTTTAAATAGGACCATGTGTGTACACCTTCAAGGATGCACAGTACACCCATACCAGGATATGTGGTATATGATCTTTAGTAAAGTCTTTTTCCAAACTCTGGGAGAAATAGTGGCTCAAATCAGCAGGCTAAGTTTCAAGCCTAAATCTCCTGGGATTTTCCCAGTTCTTTTAAAATTCATACAGACAAAAATCTTGATAATTGTTAGAACTGAGTGATGGATGGGTATATGAGCATTAATTGTACTATATTTTCTTGGAATATGTTTGAAATTTTTCATAATATTTCTAAAATTTCATAAAGATAGGTCCCAATGTGACTTTATTTTTTTGTTTCACTAGTGATTTAGCTTTTCCCATCTATTCTCAAGATTACTGCTTTAAAATTCTTAAGATCAAATCTTGAAAACTGCCCTAGCATAACAGTTTTTGTATTAGTTATTTTTACTGTGGGAATATACACTTTAAAAGTTAACATTTTAATCATTTTAGAGTACACAGTTCATTGACATTTAGTTCATTTACAGTGTTGTGAAACCATCACTGTTACCCAGTTCCAGAATATTTCGTCACCCCAAGAGGAAACTCCATACCCATTAAGCAGTCACTCCCCATTACCTCCTCCCCATAACACCTAGCAACCACTAATCTGCTTCCTGTCTCTATGGATTTGCCTATTCTGGGTATTTCATATAAATGGAATAATAACAATACCTGACCTTTTATGTTAGGCTTTTTTTTTTTTTTTTTTTGAGATGGAGTCTGTCTCTGTCATCCAGGCTGGAGTGTAGTGGCACGATCTAGGCTCACTGCAAGCTCCGCCTCCCAGATTCACACCATTCTCCTGCCTCAGCCTCCTGAGTAGCTGGGACTACAGGTGCCTGCCACCACGCCTGGCTAATTTTTTTGTATTTTTAGTAGAGACGGGGTTTCACCATGTTAGCCAGGATGGTTTCGATCTCCTGACCTCATGATCCGCCTGCCTCAGCCTCCCAAAGTGCTGGGATTACAGGCATGACCCACCGTGCCCGGCCTGTGTTGGGCTTTTTTTCAGCTTAGCGTAATGTTTCAAGATTCATCCATCTTAATAGCATATATCAGTATTTAATTTCTTGTTATGGCTGAATAATATACCATCGTATGGATATACTACATTTTGTTTATCCATTCATCAGTTAATGGACATTTGGGTTGTTTCCTTTTGCCTATAGTGAACAGTGCTACTAAAAACATTGATATACAGGTTTTTGTTTAAACACCTGTTTCCAGTTCTTTTGGGTATATACACAGGAGTGGAATTACTGGATCATACAGTAATTCTATGTTTAACTTTTTGAGGAACTGCCAAACTTTTCTACAGTGGCTGTACTATTTTACATTACCATCAACAAAGTTAAGAGTTCCAGTGTCTCCATATCCTCACCAACAAGTTTTTTTATTATTGCCATCCTAGTCAATATGAAGTGATACCTCATTGTGGTTGTAATTTGCATTTCTCCAGTGACTAGTGATGTGAAACATCTTTTCATTGGCTTGTTGGCCATTTATATGTCTTCTTTAGAGCAATGTCTACTCAAGTCCTTTGTCCATTTTTTAGTTGGATTGTCTTGTTGAGTTGTAAATGCTCTTTATATGTACTAGAGACAAGTCCCTTATCAGATATTTGATTTGCAAATATTTTCTCCCATTCTGTAGCTTGTCTTTTTACTTCATTGATAGTGTCTGTTGATGTACAAAAGTTTCTAATTTTAGCAAAGTGTAATTTATGTATTTTTTTCTTTTATTCTGTGTTCTTTTGGTATCATATCTAAGAAATCTTTAGTTTTAGTTTTTTTTTTTTTCGCAGAAACAATTCTTGCTCTAAACCATTTGTCTTAATTTTATTTGCCTATATTCTGTCTTCAGCATTAAAAAATCTTGTGGTGACAGCAATCTTTCTTTTTCTTACATGCAGTTTCCCTGTGAATCTTATATGGTCTGATTATTTGTTATTTTTAGATTCACAATTTAGAAGACCGGTTGAAGAAATATGAAAAGAATGTATATGCAACAACTGTGGGGACACCTTACAAAGGTAAGGATGATCTCGTGTCATGTTATTAACCGTTATCTTTTATTGGTGGATTTGTGCATGATTTTTATTTTTGTCTTTGCTAATTTATATTTTTTTCTCATTTAAAAATTTTTAATGATTTTATTTTTTCTTAATTGACAAATGCATATATGTATAGTGTGCAACATGCTATTTTGAGTTATAGATTCATTGTGGAATGGTTAAACTAAGTGCATTACCTGACATACTACCTTTTTTGTGTGTGTGTGATGAGAACACTTTAAAATCTACTCTTTTCACAGTTTTCAAGAATACAATAAATTGGGTGGGGAATAATACAATACATTAACTGTAGTCAACCGTATTTTACAATAGATCTCTTGAACTTATTCTTCCTTATTGAACTGAAATTTTGTATCCTTTGGACAGCATCTCCCACCCCCCACAGTCCCTTATAACCACCAGTTTACCCTGCTTGAGTTCAGCTTTTTAGATTCCACATGTAAGTGAGATTATGTGGTATTTGCCTTTCTGCACCTAGCTTATTCCACTTAATATAATGTCCTCCAGGTTCATCCACGTTGTTCCAATGGCAGAGTTTTCTTCTGTTTGGAGGCTGAATAGTATTCCATGTGGTTAATCTGTTTTTTACAATGAATATATTTTACCTTTTAACAGCTGACTTTAAGGAAAGAAAGATAGTAACCTGTCGGGCGTGGTGGCTCACGCCTGTAATCCCAGCACTTTGGGGGGCTGAGGCAGGTAGATCATGAGGTCAGGAGATCAAGACCATCCTGGCCAACATGGTGAAACCCCATCTCTACTAAAAATAAAAAACATTATCTGGGCATGGTGGCATGCGCCTGTAGTCCCAGCTACGTGGGAGGCTGAGGCAGGGGAATCTCTTGAACCCAGGAGGTGGAGGTTGCAGTGAGCCAAGACCACGCCATTGCACTAAAAAAAAAAAAAATGATCCACCTGCCTCCCAAAGTGCAGGGATTACAGGCATGAGCTACTGCACCTGGCCCAAAGGATTTTAAAGATGAGCTTGAGTCTTTATGTGGTAATTCCCTTGAGATAATCAAGATCATTGAATAATCTTATATAACACTTATCCATTCTCTAAAGTTCAATTTCATTACCTCACTGTATTAAGAATAGTTTTATTTTGCTACATGTTTTGTAAACCTTTCTGCTTTCTTATGGGAAGCATGAGGACATAAAAACCATTTGGCATTCTCTTCTTTTGTGTTTTTGAAAGCTCTCATTACTATCAAATAATGTAAAATACTACACAAATTTTAACTAAATTAAAGGACTTGCTGTGGATCCTTTCCAAACTGGAGCTCCTCAAAAAGAAGTAAAAACCAGCCTGGAAATTTCCTATGCTCACTGCGGAGATGATTCTTGCTGCAAAGATTATTTACTATAGCTAAGTCACTGAATATCTCAGCATAGAACTAGACTGAATCAGCCTACAGCCATACCACCGTGAATGCTCCCAATCTCATCTGATCTCAGAAGTTAAGCAGGGTCAGGCCTGGTTAATACTTGGATGGGAGAACTATACTAAATCAGTACTCAGCAGTGCATAGAGAATAGTGTCAATTCCTCTTGTTATTTTCCATGTAAGAATTTCCTACATAATTAATTTTTTCTCATATTTATGAACACATATATACAATTTATTTAATAGCTAACTCATAATACTAAGCGCCAAACACTTACAAACACGTTTTTGTCTTTTTTAAAACATTATTTTTCTCAGATTTCTCAAGGATAATATAGCTTATCTGCTCATTTAATCCTCTTAAAAACCCAAGCATTGTGATGCAGTATGTACATTAATCTCTTCGTCATGCTGCCTCTTTAAAGAGTAAAATGAGGCCGGGTGGGGTGGCTCATGCCTGTAATCCCAGCACTTTGGGAGGCCAAAGTGGGTGGATCACTTGAGGCCGGGAGTTTGAGACCAGCCTGGACAACATGGCAAAACCCCATCTCCACTAAAAATACAAAAAATTAGCCGCGTATGGTGGTGTACACCTGTAATCTCAGCTACTCGGGAGGCTGAGGCAGGAGAATCGCTTGAACCTGGGAGGCTGGGGTTGCAGTGAGCCAAGATCACACCACTGGACTCCAGCCTGGGCAACAGAGTGCAACTCTGTCTCAAAAATAAAGAAAGAGTAAATTGAGCACCTATCTTGCAGTACAAAATAAAACATTCCTAGTTCTTTAGAAGCCCCTGTGTGTCTGCCTTTACAATATCCTTATCCCTCTCATCATTTTTACTGTTTCCCCTGACTTTTCTTAATCATTATCTTGTTCTTTATCATTTACCACCTGTATTTATATTTTCAAGCAATATTTTGTTTAGATTTTGTTTGCTTTGTGAATTTATGTAATTCAGTCATACCATAAGCATTCTTGTATGACCTGTTTCTTTTGCTTAATATAAGGTTTGAGAGTTATCCAGATTGTGTGTAGTTGTTCATTTCCATTATATTAATTTTGTACATTCTTTTTCATTTTTCCTAGGACACGTGGAAATTTTTCTCTAGAATATATAAGAATGGAATTGCTAAGTCATAGGATATTAATATTTTTGTGCATATCCCATATTAGGTTAAGCCAAAGTGTTTGCTATATTTTTTGTAGTAATTTCCACTTCCATCAGCAGTGGGTGAGATTTCTCACCACTCTAGCACCTCATCAGCGCTGGATATATAATTTTTTTTCTTTTTTGAGATGAAGTCTCGCTCTGTTGCCCAGGCTGAAGTGCAGTGGCATGATCTCAGCTCTCTGCAACCTCTACTTCCTGGGTTCAAGCGATTCTTCTGCCTCAGTTTCCCAACTAGCTGGGAGTACAGGGTTCCACACCCAGCTAATTTTTGTATTTTTGGGAGAGATGGGGTTTCACCATGTTGGCCAGGCTGGGTTTTTTGTTTGTTTGTTTGTTTGTTTTCAAGACAGAGTTTTGCTCTTGTTGCCCATGCTGGAGCGCAATGGCGCGATCTCAGCTCACCGCAACCTCCACCTCCCGGGTTCAAGCAATTCTCCTGCCTCAGCCTCCCGAGTAGCTGGGATTATAGGCATGCGCCTCCACGCCTGGCTAATTTTGTATTTCTAGTAGAGATGGGGTTTCTCCATGTTGATCAGGCTGGTCTCGAGCTCCTGACCTCGGGTGATCCGCCTGCCTCGGCCTCCCAAAGTGCTGGGATTACAGACGTGAGCCACCGTGCCCGGCCTGGCCAGGCTGGTTTTGAACTCCTGAACTCAGGTATCTGCCCACCTCGGCCTCCCAAAGTGCTGGGATTATAGACGTTAGCTGCTGCGCCTGGCCTGGCCAGGCTGGTTTTGAACTCCTGAGCCAAACAGCATACATTGCATTTGATTGATAAATTACTTAAGTCTCTTTTGAACTCCAGGTCCTTCTCCACCTTTGCTTTTATCATTTATTTGATGAGAAAACCAACTTACTTGTCATATAGAGTGGACCACATTCTTAATTTTCTGGATTCTGTCTCCCTGGAGTCCTCTGTTCCCTGGTAGGTAGAACTAGAGGCTTGAGCAGAGTTAGGTTTGATTAGATTTAGCTTTGCATGGACAATAGTACTTCATAAAGGAAGTTGTGTAATTCTTGTCTTACATCAAACGTTCATGACATATTTACGATTTTAAGATCTGCCACCCAGTTCCAGGTGTGATCCATCACTTTTCGCCAGATTTTAGCATCCATTGGTAAATTCCCTGATCTGTTACTTCAGTAGTGGTTGCATAATGGTGTTAGTAAAATTCCACCATTTCTTGTGCATATATTAATTGGAATTCTTCTATAAATAGGAACTTTTCCACATTATCTATATGGTTACCTTGAGGTACAACTCAAACAAGAAAAGCAGGATAAATTCTATCTGTTTACCCATTTCAGACTAACTGAAACTGGTCAGTGTCTCACTCTGTCATTCAGGCTGGAGTGTAGTGGCGTAGCCTTGGCTCACTGGGACCTCTGCCTCCTGGGTTCAAGCGATTCTCATGTTTCAGCCTCTAAAGTAGCTGGGATTACAGGCGCACACCAACACACCTGGCTAATTTTTGTATTTTTAGTAGAGATGGGGTTTCGCCATGTTGGCCAGGCTGGTCTCGAACTCCTGACCTCATGTGATCCACCCGCCTTGGCCTCCCAAAGTGCTGGGTCTATAGGCATGAGCCACTGTGCCTGGCCAGTTAGTCTGTATTTTTGAAGATCTGTTTCTGCTACCTCTAGTGTGTTTCATTGATCCGTTTGTCTATGCCTGCTCTAATACTTCACTGTCTTTTTTTTTTTTTTTTTGGTAGAGATGAGGTCTTTCTATGTTGTCCAGTCTAGTCTTGAACTCCTGGCCTCAAGTGATCCTCCTGCCTTGGCTTCCCAAAGTGCTGAGATTTCAGGAGTGAGCCACCATGCCTAACCTTCACTATCTTAATAACTGTCACTTCATAATAAGTCTTGATGTCTGGCTGGGGAAGCCGTCCCACTTTTTCTTTAAGAATTGTTTATTCTTAACTCTTTGAATGTCCATAGAAATTTTAAAGTCATCTTGTTAAGTTACTTAATGCATACATACACATTCCTGGGAGGATTTTGATTAGGCTTGCATTTAATTTATAGAAAAAGAGAATTGGCATTTATATGGTATTGATTCTCCAACCCATAATCACAATATACCTCAGCATTTATGTAGGTATTTAATGTCTGTCAGTAATGTTTCTTGGCTGGGCACAGTGACTCATGCCAATAGTCTGAACACTTTGGGAGGCCAAGGTGGGAGGATCACTTGAGCCCAGGAGTTTGAGACTAACCTGGACAATGTAGTGGGACCCTGTCTCTAGACAAAAACGTTAGCTAGGCATGGTGACATGTACCTGTAGTCCCAGCTACTTGGGAGGCTGAGGTGGGAGGATCACTTGAATCCAGGAGGTTGAAGCTGCAGTGAGCTGTGATTGCACCATTGCATTCTATCCTGGGTGACAGTGAGACCCTGTCTCAAAATAATAATAATGTTTATTGTTCTCAGTAGTAATCTTGCACCCCTTTTATTACGTTTATTCTTAGATGTGATTGTAAATGTAATATTTATTTTCTAACTAAATGCATATTTTAAAGGTATTATGCATTATTTGAGGAAACTCCAAGCAAGCTTATGTTATAAAATTATCTGTAACACACAATTAAAATTGTGTTAAATGTCAAGTGGATTTTTCAGTTGTACACTTTGGAATTTGGCCCAGATAAAGTGTGGATTTCAAAATGCTGAGTGGTACCTAGATGAAGTTATTTGGGAAGACCCATTAGAGGCAATGAGTAGACAATTTGGAAAGCCTCTTTATTTGAACAATAGCTAATTTCCTCGCATAATTGCTTAAAACCAGAAATAAGAGCTATGAAGTCTTCTGTACCCACTGTTTGGGAGAAGTCAAGAAGAGACACAAGTATTGAAAAATAATATTAATTCTGTCTCCTGGAAAATAGCTATCCCAGCACTTTGGGAGGCCAAGGCAGGCGAATCATGAGGTCCGGAGTTCAAGACCAGCCTGACCAACGTGGTGGAACCCTGTCTCTACTAAAAATACAAAAATTAGCCAGGCGTGGTGGTGCACACCTGTAATCTCAGCTGCTCGGTAGGCTGAGGCAGGACAATCACTTGAACCTGGGAGGCGGGGGTTGCAGTGAGCCACCATTGCGCCACTGCACTCCAGCCTGGGCGACGGAGCGAGACTCCATCTCAAAAAAAAAAAAAGTAATCTGCCTATTTAATAAAATTACTTATTTTCTGAAAAGTGAAAAAGAGCTGCGTTTTGTATAGATCTAGAGGAATAAAATACTCAAATGTGATATATAGAAGGATATATTACTCAGAGGAAATAATGTGTTTTCATTATTTAGTTCTTAAGAACTCTGTACTTGCAAAGTATAATTTGAGTGAGTTGAGTCTTCTAAAAGTATGCACTTAAAAAAATATTCCAAATGTGAGTGCATGTAATGTACATGTAATGTATGGAGGCTATTTAACACCTCAGAATCCACCATCCAGAACATTGCCATTTCTTTTGAGGCTTCTTGTGCTGCTCTGTAGTCCTTATATCTCTGTTGTTTCCCAGTAGTAACTGCTGTTATTATATTACAACATAACTAGTTCCTTTAAAAAAATCGATTTTAATGTTTTATATGTTTTGGGCTGTATAGAAATGACATCATACTGTATGTGTCCTATATAAATTACTTTTTTTATCCAATATTATTATTTTGAGATTCATTCTAATGTGTGAAGCTATAATTTGACCATTTTCAATGCTGAATTTAATAATAATACATGATATCTTTATGTCACAGTATATTCTCTTGGTGGGCATTTTAGTTGTTGCGATTTTGCTTTTATAAACAGTGTAAGTAAACATCGACTCCTACTGTACATGTGAAATGTTTCTCTAGGTTATATTGCTAATAATTGAATTTCTGTGTCATATAATATGCTTGTTTTCTATGTTACAAAGTTTTAAAAGCAGTGCCAAATTGTCATCTGTAGTGCTTGTTTTCAGTTTCCTCTCCTAGTAGTACACAAGTCTCCATTGTTTCACATCCTCACCAGTGCTTTGTATTATCTGACTTTTAAGATTCTGCTCATCAGACATATGTAAATGACACATAACACAGTTTGTTTTCACTGAACAAATGGTTACTTAAATTCTAAACCCAAAGTAATGTACAATTACAATAAAAGGCCAGAAGAAAGAGGAGGAAGAGAAAAAGATGTGAGAAATAAAATTGTTATAGTAATTCTTGTTTTCGCTTCCAAGCATAAAATAGTAATTGGAATGTTTAGTGTGCATGTGTGTATACAATGCAATATGATACAATATAAAAGCAATGCCTCTCTTTGTTCCATTGGTTGTTTTTTAAATCTATTTTAATAAGTAATAAGTAGTTTACCTGGTTTTGTCTTTACAGTTTGATCTATTTTTTATTTGACAGGTGGCAATTTGTACCATACGGATGTCTCACTCTTTGGAGAACCTACCGAATTTGAGTATTTGCGAAAAGTGCTTTTTGAGTATATGATGGGTCGTGAGACTAAGGTATAAATCATGTCTCGTGATTTGGTGTGTGGCTTAATTTTAAAAGAAATATGTTCCACTTTTAATACACATGTGAATGCCATATGTTTACTATTAGCAAATCAGACATGCTAATAGTAGGTAATAGATAATTATTTTATTGCTCTTAGTTTACAAAGTGAATTGGTGGATCTTGCTTATATTTGTTACATTTATAAAACATTAATTTTGAAAATACTATTGGGTAACACTGAACGCTAAACATTAAAATTTCATTAACATAAGAATAATTTGTGAACCATGTGGCTTTTTTTCTTCTTGACTTCATATCTTTAAGTTAGAAGAATAGATTTCATTTTCAAGGAGACTTTAGGATATTATGGATAATATTGGAAATAGTCATAATTATTAGCTACCTAGAGAGATTTAGAAACATTATGCTTTATAGTTACTGTAAGAAAATCCTTCTGCACTTGTGGAATATCGATCATTTAAAAATTACCCCATGTAAGTAATAATGCTTGGCTAATTTGTTTTCTAGAATGTTGCATTTATTGTAAGGTTCTTAAATGTAGAGTCTTGTCTTATTCTTATTTGTATCCCTTGCAGTGTTTTAAAAAGAGCCTTAATGGACATTTGGTAAATATATATTGAATTGAGTTAAATGCTTCTAGGGAAATTCATGAGCCTTTCTTCAAACAAAATTTTTCATTTAAAGCAGTTTCTGTTTTTTTGACATTTTTTACCTTCATGGAATTTTAATTGTCTGTGTGCCGTGGCTGAGAATGGGATAATGAATTTTCTATGCTCAAAAGCAATCAGTGTTTTAATGTATGGGCGTGTGGGAGTTGCTGAGTTCAAGCACTGATTTGGCAAATATATTTAAAACCTAAAAAGCAAATATCTTAAAATAATATTATAAAAGGAAATATCTTAAAAGAATATGATAAATGTATAGATTGGAGATTCAGCTAAATACCAGGAGTGGGTTAGAAATCATTTGAATCCTTAATATCTGTAGAAATCACATTTCATTATATCAAGTTAAAGTAATATCTAATATTGTGAACAGGTATCACAGAAGGGAGATATTAAATCACAGCAATTCAGTGTCTTTTTTTTTCCTCAATGCCATTTTTCAAAAAGTTCAAGGGTAGCTAAAACTAATTTTCTCCTTATCTTTTAAAAACAAAACTAACGAAATACAGCTTTCTCTTATTATGTCCTTATGGGACATACACTATCTCACCTCAAATACAGGGTATATTATGTCCCTGTGGGGGGATATTTGAGGTGGGATAGATAGTTTAAAGTTACCTTGTTATTGTATTGGGGGTGGGGAGGAGAGGCATATCTTTAAAAAACAAAAAGCTTCTCAGAACTTTAGCTACCTTGGCTCATTAGTGAATCTAAAGCTATGATGCAAGGGTTGTTACTAAATAATTTATTTAGCTTTTTCTTGATCTGTAAAATGGAGAGACAGACTGCCTTAACCTGTTTCTTCTGAAGGTTATGAATGTATGTGAGATGAGATAGCTACAGAGCTTAACTACCCTGAAGAAAGACCTAGCATAAGCATAAGAGGCTTATGGGGCAGTACCAATTCATCCAAGTCTAAGCTTGTGCTTCAGGGCTCTGCAGTTAATCTTAGAGTGTGACTTGGGAAGTAGCTGAAAGGGATGTCCCATGGCACAAGCAGCCCCATCTAATAAGCTGGCTGGGAATTTGTGTTGAGGAGTAGTGCTCTCTCTCCTCTTTATCTTCAGCGTCGATTCTCCTTTTCTGGCTCTAAAAATGAAGAGTAGTCTATCATTCTGCCATCACATTTTATAGGCAAATAGAAAATTGGTACTAGGTATTTACTTTTAAGTTGCTGCACATTTATTGAGCATGGCCCTTTATCACCATGATAGATAGCAAGATGACATTTGATACCATCTCTAACTTTAAGGCGTTCACTGTGCAGTAAGGAAGGGAACTGTTCTCATTAACCATAATGTGATGATGAATGTAGTAAGTGCTGTAAGACAGAAACAGAGTGCTCATATTTACCTGTGAGAAGATCAAGGAGAACATCATGGAGGAGGTGGTGTGTATACTGGGATTTAAGAGGAGATGTTAGATTTTGATAGATAAGCCCAGATGGTGGAGGGGTAGCCCAGACAGGTTTCAGGCAGGAAACATAGTGTGGGTTTTTGAAATCACAAGTAGCCTGGTCCAACTAAAACACTGGATTTATGAAGGGGAAGTAATTTAACTTAAGGCTGCACAGAGAATGCAGGGCCTTGAATGTTTTCAGAGTTTTACCCGTAGGTATTGGGAGGGGGTAGCCCTGAAAATTTTCAAGTAGGGATTGACAAGATCAGAGCTGTTTTTAGACACGTCTTTTGTGGGTTTGCCCAATTTCTATACATTAACAAAGAATTTGAAATGGAGACCAGGTTGCGGTTTTAGAATAAGTCGGAGTATGTTGTGCTGTTTGTGATTTGATTACCATCTGCAGTTGTTTCTTGTCTAGCAGGATTCATATGTCTTCTCACCTGTGTTTCTTCATCTGCTTTTGTACACAGTGTTCTTTATTTTATGAAGCAGATGACTTTTTAAAAGAAGACTATATATAGTACATACGTTCTTGTAGTATGGAGTTAAGTAAGTTGCCTTCCTTCCTTCTGTCCATATACTTTCTTTTTCTTGGGTTTTGATCCTCCATGCTAATACTGAACCTGAAATTCAGCCTGTTCTCCTTTTCAACATAAAGTGTTTCTCATCCTAAGCTTTATTGAAGATGCCTCTCCCTAAGGAATACCTGGCAGGAGAGGTCACTTCTAAATCAGGTGGCTCATTTGAACTTTTCCTTACTTCCCAGGGCCTGAGGATATTGTATGTAGAGTAGACAGTCTGATATCTTTTCCAAGGTGTGGCAAAGAGCCTGGGCTTCTCCATTAAAGTGTTTTCTGGCAAGCCAGGGATGAGCTTTAACTCTTTACTGGGTAATGAGCTGCAGATTCACTGATGAATTTAGAGGTGGGTTTACCATTTAATGTTGTCTAGAAACACAAAGAGACAACTAGCCACAGCTATTTTTTTTCCCCAAACATGCTTGTGCATGCATGTATATGTTGTTTCTTAGTAAATATAAATGGACTTTTTGGTACTTGGAGCTTTATGTGGTGTTGATATTAGAGAAATGCTTCCTATAATTCTGAATCCCTGAATTTTAGATTTTTTGGTACTTATTAAAAAACCTTTATAGATAGTATACCAGAAACTGCTTCAGGTTATTATTAAAAAGAAAAAACTGAAATGGTTACTACTTCATATTTCTCTTTCCATTTCATGCCACATGTTTACAGGCATACCTTGGAGGTATTTTACGGGTTCAGTTCTAGACCACTGCAATAAATGAATATCACAATAAAGCAAATCACACAAATTATTTTGGTTTCCCAGTGCATATAAAGTTACATTTATACTATACTATAGCCTATTAAGTGTTCAATAGGCATTTTGTCTCAAAAAAGTATATACCTTAATTTAAAAATACTTTATTGCTAAAAAAAAAATGCTAACATTCATCTGAGCCTTCAGCAAGTCATAATATTTTTGCTAGTGGAGGATATTACCTCTATGTTGATGGCTCTTGACTAATCAGAGTGGTGGTTGCTGAAGGTTGGGGTGTCTGTGGCATTTTCCTAAGACAGCAATGACATTTGCCATATCAGTTGACACTTCCTTTCATGAGTATGTTTGATAGTATTTTACCCACCATAGAACTTCTTTCAAAATTGCGGTCAGTTCTCTCAAAATTGCAGTCAGTTCTCTGCTGTGGCTTTATCAACTAAGTTTATTTAATATTCTAAATACTTTGATGTCATTTCAACAATGTTCACAGCATCTTCACCAGGAGTAGATTCCATCTCAAGAAACCACTTCTTTGTTCATCCATACGAAGCAACTCCTCATCCATTAAAGTTTTATCATGAGATTGCAGCAATCCAGTCATGTCTTCAGGCTCTGCTTCTAATTCTGGTTCTCTTGATAGCTGCACTATATCTACAGCTACTTCCTCCACTGAGGTCTTGAATCCCTCCAAATCATCCATGAAAGTTGGAATCTTCTTCCAAACCCCTGTTAATGTTGACATTTTGATCTCTTCCCATGAATCACCAATGTTCTTAGTGGCATCTAGAACAGTGAATCCTTTTCAGAAGTTCTTCACTTTGCCCACTGTCATGAGAGGAATCATTACCTATGGCCACTATAGCCTTATAAAATATATTCCTTAAATAAGAAAACTTGAAAGTTGGAATTACTTCTTGATCCATGGACTGCAAAATGGATGTTGTGTTAGGCATAAAACAATTTAATCTTGCTGTCTCCATCAGAGCTTCTGGGTGACCAGGTGTATTATCAATGAGCAGTAATATTTGAAGGGAATCTTTTTTTCTGAGCAGTAGGTCTCAACAGTGGGCTTCAGATATTCAGAAAACCATGCTGTTAACAGGAGTGCTGTCATCTAGGCCTTGTTTCATTTCTAGAGCACAGGCAGAGTAGAGTTAGCATAACTCTGAAGGGCCCTAGGATCTTTGGAATGGTAAATGAGCATTGCCTTCAACTGAGAGTCACAGGCTGCACTAGCCTCTAACAAGAGAGCCAGCCTATGTATTAAAGCTTTGAAGCTTTTGAACTTCTCCTCTCTAGCTATGTAAGTCCTAGGTGGCATTTTCTTCAAATAGAAGGCTGTTTCATCTACACAGAAAATCTGTTGTTTAGTGTAAACATCTTCATCAGTTATCTTAGCTAGATCTTCTGGGTAATTTGCTGTACCTTCTCCATCAGCACTTACTGCTTGTATTAGTCCCTTCTCACGGCTGCTAATAAAGACATACCTGAGAATGGGTAATTTATAAAGGCAAGAGGTTTAATTGACTCACAGTTCTGCAGGGCTGAACTAATGACATGAGGAAGGCCTCAGGAAACTTACAATCATGGTGGAAGGGGATGTAAACACATCCTTCTTCACATGATGGCAGAAAGAAGTGCCCAGCAAAAGGGAGAGAAGCCCATTATAAAATCATCAGGTCTCATGAGAATTCACTCACTATCACAAGAACAGCAGCATGGGGGTAACTGCGCCCATGATCCGGTTACCTCCCATTGGGTCCTTCCGACAACACATGGGGATTGTGGGAGCTACAATTCAAGATGAGATTTGAGGTGGGGACAGAGCCAAATCATGTCACTGCTTTACCTTGCAATTTTATGATATGGAGATGTCTTCTCTCCTTAAATCTCATGAACCGGTCTTTTAGCTTTAAACTTTTCTTCTACGGCTTTCTCACTTCCCTCAGCCTTCAAAGAATTGAAGGGAGTTAGGGCCTTGCTCTGGATTAGGGTTTGGCTAAGGGAATGTTGTTACTGGTTTGTTCTTCAGACCACTAAAACTTTCTCCAAACTTCTATCCAGACCACTAAATGAAATAAGGCTATTTCATTCTGATTCGTGTGTTCACTGAAGTAGCACTTTTAATTTCCTTTCAAGAACTTGTTTTACGTTTACAACTTGGCTAACTGGCATACAAGGCCTAGCTTTCAGTCTCTCTTGGCTGTCAAAATGCCTTTCTCACTAAACTTAATTGTTTCTATCTTTTGATTCAGAGTGAGAGGCATGCGAGTCTTCCTTTTACTTGCATACTTACAGACCATTGTAGGGTTATTAATTGGCCTAATTTCAACATTACTGTGACTCAGGGAATAGAGAATCCCAAGGAAAGGGAAAGAGATGGGGGCTCAGCAGAACACAAGCAACATTTTTGGATTAAGTCCACTATCTTATATGGGCATGGTTTGTGGTGCCCCAATGCAGTGACCATCATAACATCAAAGGTCACAGAGTACAGTAACAGATATTATAATAATGAAAAGGTTTGAAACACTGCAAGTATTATCAAAATGTGACACAGAGATATAAAGTGATCACATGCTAGAAAAATGGCACCAATAGACTTGCTTGACAAAGAATTCCCACACACCTTCAATCTGTAAAATAAAAACAAAGCCAAAAACCAAGAAACAGTTTCTGTGAAGCTCAGTAAAGTGAAGCACAATAGAATGAGGTTTGCCTGTACTTGGTTTCTAGACTTCAGTTTAACACACAGATTCTGTTTTGTCTAGGCAGTACAGTTTAAATGATGAGGGTTTTTGTAAAATGCCTTTGGAATTTTCCAAGAGTTGAGTTGTCTTATGTATGTTATTGTTGTTGTATTTTTAACAACAGGGTCTTACTCTGTCACCTGAGTGATAGCGGTGCGATCGTAGTTCACTGCAACCTCAAATTCCTGGATTCAAGCAATTCTCCCACCTCTCCCAAGTAGCTTGTAATACAGACATGAGCCATAACACCTGACTAATTTTTAAGATTTTTTGTAGAGATGGCCATAAATAAAATAGCCATAATCCTGGCTAATTTTTAAAATTTTTTGTAGAGATGGGGGTCTCACTATGTTTCCCAGGCTAGTCTCTAAACTTTAGGACTCAAGCGATCCTCCCACCTCAGTCTCCCAAAGTGTTGGGATTACAGTTGTTAGCCACCATGCCCGACTGAACTTTTTTTATTACCAAAATAGCAGAAGATGAAAGATAAACGGAAGAAGAGGTCTGAAACTAAAGTCTTGCCATGTGTGGGATTTGTGAGTGGGGAGCAGTATTAGTTTATCTGTTAGTAGAAATAAGTATTGGAAATATGTGAAGTGTCTTGCCTAGACTTAGTGTATATAATAGGAGCTTTAAAAAAGTTAGTTCCTTTCCTTCCTGGAAATAATTGTGATACTTTTTTTCCTAATGACGTGAGTCTCCAAAATTTTTGGTTAACTATATTATCTTTTCCTTAATGACCTTCCCCAGATCACTTCCACTCTTCTCCCTTCCCCCATATGCAAAGTCTATGTAACTATGATCGAGGAATGTTAGAGTCAGTTTTCTGGGCTACCCTCCCATCCACGGTAGGAATCATTAGGAGAATACTACCACCTGATTTTGTATGTAAGCACTGAAGTTGTTATCCTACTTGTTTCATAAGTGGTATCTTCTTTCCTCTCTGTCTCCCTCAAAACATCTCATCTTGATACAAAATAGGGAGTTTCAACCTTTGAGGAGAATTTTCCAGGAGCTTATGGGTGACAGTCTGACTTACGGTATATTTATTTAGATCTGCACAATTTATGATCTTGTTTGCAAGCCATGTGTAATGTTTCGATTCATCATGTTTTCTACCAAATAAAACATCTTGTGTTTATTTAAAATGTAATTTGTATTTCTATTAGGTTGATGTACTGCATGTCTTGAAAAATACCTACTGAGCATGTTCATGTTCATGCAGTAGCCGTGTTTATGAGATATATGATGTGATTTAGTTAAAGCTGAACATGGGGGGTATTTAAAATCTGATTATTTAGAACATATGTTTTGGCAATACATCACTTACTAGATAGATTTCTGCAAATAAGCCTTTTAAAGTGAATATGTAATAAAGTTTTATTTTAATAAAGGGGCCAAGAGCATTAGAATTTTATATAGCTTCATGCTATTGTAAATGCATCTTGTTAAAATAATATAAATCTAGACATTGTAAGGAGTCCTTTTAAATTGAAATTCTAGTGTTGTTATTTCCTTGACTAATACCTTCACATCATACTTCTTTGTTCGTGGCTTTCATTGAGAGCACTAAAGAATCCCACCAGCAGAACATGTCAGAATGGGTTGAGACTTTATACGCTTCACTGTCTGTTAGTGATCATCTCTTGTTTTTCTTGTAGACCATGGCAAAAGTTATAACCACCGTACTGAAGTTCCCTGATGATCAGACTCAGAAAATTTTGGAAAGAGAAGATGCTCGGCTGATGGTAAGTTCTAGAAGTGGGCTCTAGATAGAAGATGATTTCCCATCTGTTTATATTCTGTCTCATTTATAAGGACTTTTGAGTTGGTAAAATAAATTTTAAGATTTCAAATCTTTATTATATCACAGCCTGAAAAATGAGAGTGAATTTACACTAAGAAATTTAACCAAGGGTAAATGTGAATGGATGCCCTCAAGGGAAGGAAGAGTCTAAATACCATATAAGAGGTTGACACCCGTATGTATGCTATATGGCATTTCCAGAACTTGGGCTGTTTATGGAAAGGATGGAAAAGACATTTGTTCTGGTATATCCAGTAATAATTTTTTAAACCAAATTATATCATCATGTTAGATGATTTATATATTACAGTTCTTTATTGCATTCCAGTTGATTTCCAAATACGTTAATTCTGGGTGAAAGAATTTAAGCATTCTTGAGCTTTTGATACCTTATGGGGGAAATCAGACAAACAATGAATTATTTTTAAAAACATAGTGTGAAGTCAGCTGTAATTGAAAAATGAAAGAAACACACACTTTGTAAATTATAAAAAATTCTCCATGCCAAAGTTATTTTTGCCCTGGGCCAGTAATTTAATAAGATCCATTCTAGGCAGAGTATGAAACTTGAAAAATTTGAGTTCTGCCTTCAGCTGTCTCTTTCTGCTTCCTTTCCTTGTCTTGATAGTAGCCTGTAGAGCCCTCCGTGAATACCCTTCTCCTCCCAATCTCTTTACCTATTTCATCATACCAGCACTGGTTTTATTCTCTCTCTCCTCACTAAAGCAAGCCAACATCTTTTCCTTAATGGTGGGTTAGCGTGTGTCTGAGCATCTCCAATAAAGAGCATAAGCCAGTAAGTCCCAAAGTATCTCATCGTATCCCAACAGATTGTTTTCTTACAAAAGTTCTTGATTCTCTTGAGCCCACATCTCCTTCTCTACATGATCACTTATTTGTTCTGGTTCTAACTCATAGAACTCAACCAAAAATCTGGGGATGGCCTAGATGGAGGAGTTTTCCTCCTCCCGGCTAAATAATACCTCTTGCACTTACAGCCTTTTATGAAGTTCCTCTGACTCTCTGCACAAGGTCAGCCCTGAAGGGACCCCAATATCTCAGGCACATTCTGACCACTTCTTCTTGGTCTCCTCTAAGCTCATCCTAGCATTCCCTGACCTTTGTCCCAATGCTTCATTGTATATTGTATTATATACTTATTGCCTATTTTCTGAGGCATTTGCTATTATTTTGGTTAGCATTTAATTGTTTTTTGTAAAAATCCCTCCTCTGCCACTCCCTGGCATTTAGTAGCCTGAAAAGCAGTGCTTTAGTTATTTCTGCTTATAAATATTTTTGATAAAGAAATATGTCACTATAATGTATACCATTCATCAACAGAGAGAATGTTGTTTTAAATTATAATGAACATCTAATTCTACAAGCATGAAATTTTGTATTCATGAGTAGAAATTTTTCCTTTACTGAGTAAAATATCTTTGTGAAGATAAAAATTTCTAATGCAGTTTGAGCCTGTTGACATAATTTTGTCATTATGGTCCAGTTTAGGAAAATAATTTTAAATGATATAAAAGGGCTTTTATTTAGTTATCTTTATTCATTCTCTCATAGCTGCTTTATCATCTTGATAAACATCTTGATGTTGGAATATGGCAAACTTTACTTTTACTGCATTTTCTCAGGATTTGCTATATAGTGTAGGCTCATCCTAAGTCGCTGCTCTAGCAAATGTGGTCGGAAACATTCCGCTTCATTCCATATACACATGTAGTCTTTGGCTGGTTTGCTTTGATGAAAAACAAATCGAATTGGTAAATGTAGGTAGTGAATCGATAAAACTCTTAAAGCAGACAAAAAAGGTTTATTTTTGTTAAGTTTAACTTAAAAAAAAGAGTCTTTGAAAAACAGACTGTTTTCTTCCTGAATACAGTGGTATTCATTCTAGGTAGGGATGAAATGGTAGCTGATTTATCCTTCCTGAAAGAATCTTCCTTTATCCCAGAGGTTGACCTGCCCAGAAACAATGTTCTACTTTTCTACTATTCCTTTAAGCAAAGTCTCATCCATCATTATCTCTTGCTTAATGAATAAGTTCAGTCAACAGTCATCTACTCTTCTAGTTGTTATGGGAAATATAGGAAAATAGAAGATACGGAAGACATTGGTTGTTGACCTTGTGGAACTTTTAATTTTAGGGGGAAGGGGTAATATCCATTCATACATGAATAAAAAGATATGCTTAAGTAATATGATTCAAATAATAAAAATGATGCTTAGGAAATATGAAATTTTATGATGAACATGAAATGAGGAAGTCCCCAAAATATGATATGAGATGACATGAATTAATCAATTTGAGTCAACTTTTGTCAATTTAAGGAGATTCTTGATACTTGATAATGTGACTCATGATTGTTTCACGAGTATAAGAAAGTTGAAGCAAGAGTTACCTTTGTCAGAGATTGCCATCATTCATAAAATGAGCAATAAGAATCACTGTCTTTGAACAAGTCTCTTGAAGAAATTTCAGCTAATTTCATATCCCTGTCCATTGAGCTGTAGCTCGCTAGAACAAAACACAGGTATGAAAATGATTTTTCTTTTTCCAATAGAAAGTGCACATGATGAAATGTGTAGAAAACAAAACTTTAGGAGTTTATTAAATAATCATTTTTAAATGATTTAATCACATTAATTTTAAATGTATGCTTCAAATGGATCTTTTCTGTAAGTTTTTGTAACTGTGCAGCTATGGTTTCACTTCTATTAAAATCAGCAACCCTAAGTGTTTTGTTATTTTTGCCTAAGGACTGAAAAGCTGGTATAAGAAAACCGAAACAAACCTAAAACATTTTGCCGAGCTGCCCCCTCTGTCAAATTAATATTTGGGATGCTTGCAAGAGTGTGGATTGTACTTTGTGTTGACAGCGTGCAGCCCATGTTAGTTTTTACATTATTTATCGGGTATTATCAGAGGAATACATTCTAAAACTTTTGCTTTTTGACCATGATGATTATACATTTACTTTGTAGCACTAATCAAAAGCTTTCTATGACTGCTGGTGAGGTACTTTTCAATATATCTTATCTTTACTATACTTCCCTCTCTTCAGTGAGTTTTATACTCTTTATTTAAAAAACCTCATTACAGGATACAAGTTATTACTGTTTTCAGAGTTTAACCTAGTCTCAAGAGTAGATTTTATAGATGAGAAATCACTATCTGTTAAGTAAGGTTAAATTACAGAGCATAATTACAGTCTGGTTTATTTGAGGGTCTTGGTGTATAGGGAAGGAATCTTAGTCCTTTGTTGACTTGCTATGGAAACTCAGGCAATTCTCAGAGCCTCTTTTCTTCACAAGACTAACATAATCTTGTTAGGGTTGTCCGGGAACCAGAGTACAGTTGCCTGGGCTCAGTGATAATGTAGGGATGGTGGTGATAATTATTTAGCCTCCTTTTAGCAATGTGTAGAACTAGTCTTTTCTGGAAAAAGAGACTGGAAAGGTAAATCATTGATGTGTATAAGAAAAACCATTAAAGACCTCAGTAGGAGGGTCAAGTCACACGATGACACCAGCCCACAAAATGCCCCCATCTCCAACTTCGGTACCTTAGAGTGCCAGCCACATGCGATATTGCTGGGATGAGAGCCTAGATCTCAATGGTTTGACTGCTGTATAACTTAGCGCAAACTGTTTTCATATTTTTGACCCTCATTGGTAAAATGAGATTGTTGGATTATACTATCTCTAAGGTTTCTTTCCCCACAAAGTATAAAATCTTGTTTTAGATTTGTTTCAAGTAGGAAAAGGAATTGCCTTCTAAACAGCAGGCAGAAGTTAAAACAAAATGCACATACCAAATGCACATATCTCTGTTTTTCCTAGAACAGCTTTTTTTCCCTCCTCTCAATTTTTAGTTTACTATACCTTGCTACTTCATTTTATGATGGTTTAGGTAGCTTAGATGGCCAGAGTAGACTGGATATTCGAGTAGCACAATATGGGCAAGAGTGAATACATAAGTTCTTGGCTCATCTAATTGTTTGTGTTTTTATTGAATAAAACTGCCCTAGAAGTACACCCTGATTTTTTTTTGAAATGAGAGTATTATTACATTATTTAAGATAATTTCATTAGGAAAGTTTATTGTAATTGGGTAACAAGTCATCTCAGAATTGAGATTCCTTTGTTATATGGAAACCCCTCTTTAAAAGTTTTCTTAGACATTTTTCTCTTTAGCGTGCTAGCAAAATGTAATGACATAAATGGACATCACTGTTTTCTTGATGACTCCATTAAAGAAAATTTCTCTTTGATGGAGAAGGTTGGCTTGTTTGTGTTCTCTGTCCATTCTAGTCATCTTTTTCAATTGCTCTTCTGTTGACTCTCCTTCAACTTTGCTTTCACACTGATCCTTGGTGGTGTATATAGTTCTTCATCAGTCCTTGCCCTGGACCAGTCTTGTATTCTCTTAACGTCTCATTTTCTTCCCCTGTTGGAATTTTCAAAATTTCCTCCAAATTAATAAAATCAGAACTTTTCAGCATTGCTAGGTACAAAAGTTTTCCATTCCCACACGAGGTTTACCCTTTCCCTCTGCATGGGCTGAGAAGATGCATGCAAGGTGGGTTCAGGAAACACATACAAATAAAACTGACACATTATAGAAAATATTGCACATGTCAAATACATATTTGTTTTCTTGAGATTGGTTTTGATTCTGGTATTGGTAGAATAAGGTAATACGTGATCACTGGAAAAAATATTGTAAGCCAGAAACATAGAAAGGGAGTCCCTCATGATCTTCAGCCTCCAGACTACTTCTGCTATGCCAGTATCATCTCTGTGAACAGTTTGGGGAATATCTCCATGTTTTCTAAGCCATGTAATTACATATTTATAGTTACTCCTTTATCATTCATTTTATTTTATAAAAATGAGAGTATGCAATGGCTTGCCTTTTTCACTTAATATATTTTTATATTATTCCACCTTATTACAAATTGGTCTCATTCTTTTCAATGGCTGATTGTATGATTATATGGATGTCCTACAGTTTAGTTCACCAGTTTCCTCCTCATTCCATTTACTTATGTTTTCAAGATTTTCAGTACTTTACAAGCATAGACATAGGGAACATCCATATACATGGATTTTGTATACTTTTGCCGGAGAGGATATTAACCTTATTGTGTTGTGTGTGTTGCACATATTATTTTCTAGCTTGTCTTTTGGTTTTGCTGCTTTTTACTAACTTTAAATATGAAAGATAAATAAAATGATGTTTCTGAGGTTGGCCACACTATCCAAGAATAGACTCAGATTTTATAAGCAATCTTTGTTTTTAATGCTGCCATTTTAAATCACCGTGAAGGTAATTAATGATTTTGGACAATGACCATCTTAAAATGGGGCATAGAATTTATTTAAGGTTTGTCACAGTAAAAACTATATTTGAGATTGAGTTTCCTTAAATTGAAATTTCAGTTTGGGTCACCATTCCTGAAACCATTTCTGATACATTGTTGAATTACAAGAGGAGTTATTCAGTGATCAAATTGACACATTAGGAATGAGAATTCAACATATAGACACATGGCTCTTCAAATTCATCATCATTTTCCCGAAAACTTTTTAGGGTAAATTGAAATTATGTAAATCAAATTTTAATGTGTACTTTCATGGAATTATGAAAGAGATCCTTTTGTAAAGCAAATAATCGCCCCATAATTCAGCTGGTAAATATGTACTTAAAATACGCAGTACACCTTTCATTACGTTGTTTAAGTCTTCAAATGAAAGTTGCAAGTAAAATCTCAGCTACATAATATTATATTTACCTAGGATATGGGGGGAGGTATTACAGATTCCTTATTCCTTGCCTGTACACCCTTGATTTGGGGAGATTTGAGAAAAATTTAAGTACAGTCTGTAATCCTATGAACTTCATATACACATACAATCTATGTGTTATATTAAGTCTTAAAACTAACCCAATAAGCTTTTTTTCTTCCTGGCTTTGTAGTTTACTTCACCTCGCAGTGGTATCTTCTGAGTAAACCATCAGTCTGTGCTTAGTTAGCATGTGGTGAGTGAAGAACAATGTCTTGTGTCTTTTGTGCAAAAATCAAATGTGTTGCATGATACTAACCATTTTGCTGGAATTCTTTTGCTCTTGTTTAATAAATATATGATTATGCTATGGGTTAATATAAGTATTTTCTGTTCATTCTGTTATATGGATCAATAATAGTTAAAAATTACTACCCCCAGTAAGAGTTATATAATTTTAGGAAATTTCATTTCTTTAAAGAGTAATTGAAAGTTTGAAAATTGCTCTTTGAAATTTTGTTAAAGAATCCAAAAAAGTGTTTATGTAACTTATTTTCCCTTTTGTTTTTAATTTTCCAAGAATGATCTTTGAAATTATGATTGTGAGAGAGAAATGAAAAATCATTTTCTAGATAAAAATGAAGTGGTATATTCCGTGAGAATTCAAAATCCTGTAAAGCCTGAGTCAAGGCCAGTCAGAAATAATGAAAACTAGTAAGATCAATTTTAAAATATAGCTTTATTACTTCCTGAAATCAGACAGTTTAACACAAGACAACACGTTTGTCCTGAGGAGACCGTTAGGCAGCCTACTTTAATTGAATGTGATTCTTTCTGATTAACATATTACAGTGAAATGCAGGCATATGAAACGTTTCAACGCAGTTGACTGTCTTCATCATTTAAACCCTCTCCCCTCATCTCTATGTATTTTTCATGCTATTAGGTTGATTTAGCACCCCCTGAAAATGTACCATACATCTTTACCTCAGCCTTTGCTAGAATTTTCACAAAATCAAAAACAGATCACAATTAATAGGGCTTCACTATAATTAAAATAAATACTCTCAGTGATTGGTAATATCCAGCTAATAATAGTATCAAGGTTTAAAATGGCAAGATACAACATTTCCCCGTTCTTTTAAGCTTTTATTTATTTATTTATTTTAAATAAGTAGAGCCTTTATCACCCTGGCTGGAGTGCAGTAGTGTGATCATAGTTCATTCCTGTGTCAGCTCCTGGGCTCAAGGGATTCTCCCACCTCAGCCTCCCAAATAACTGGGACTATAAGGCACGTATTATTTTATTTTATTTTATTTTGTAGTGATGGTCTTGCATAGGCTGGTCTCGAACTCCTGGGCTCAAGCGATCTTCCTAACTCAGCCTCTAAGCTTTTTTTTTTTTTTTTTTTTTGAGACAGAGTCTCGCTCTGTCACCCAGGCTAGAGTGCAGTGGCGCGTTCTTGGCTCACTGCAAGCCCCGCCTCCTGGGTTCACGCCATTCTCCTCCCTCAGCCTCCTGAGTAGCTGGGACTACAGGTACCCGCCACCATGCCCAGCTAATTTTTTGTATTTTTAGTAGAGACAGGGTTTCACCGTGTTATTCAGGATAGTCTCGATCTCCTGACCTTATGATCTGCCCACCTTGGCCTCCCAAAGTGCTGGGATTACAGGCGTGAGCCACTGTGCCTGGCCCTCTAAGCTTTTATCTTTAAAAATCTTCTGTGCCTTCATTCGAGCCTCCTTTTGATTTTAATATATATTATTTGATTTGCCTTAGCAATTATCCAGAACTATCTTATTTTTGTCATCCACATTACAATGGCTGGCAGTACAATGCATGGTTTTATTAGGTTACTTTGATAATAAATGTGAACATTGAAAAACTGTAAATTCTATAGCTAACCCATTAAGTCTTAATGTTTTCCTTTTAAAATAATATTAATACTGCATTGCACTTGTTATTATTATTGCAGCTGAATATCAGTTATCACTGGAAATGTATATTGTGCAGCATTTCTATTAATTGATTAATTGATTGTCTCCTCAACTTTTAGTTTGAAACATTTCAGACATAAGATTTGCAAAAATAGTACAATGAACACCCATATACCCTTCACCTAGTAATGTTTGGCCAGATTTTCTGACTTGCTGTCACTCTTGTTCTCTCTCCATTTATATTATTCCCCATTTGTAACATTTGGCAATTACTTGCCAACATGCTTGCAAGCATTTGACAATTGTAAACATAAACTAAGTACTTTAGCATGTATCTTTAAGAACAAGGACATTTTTCTACATACAGTACAGTTATTACACTCAGGAAGTTTAATATTAGCTAATACTAATATATAGTACATAATACTCAGTTTTTTACAGTTTTCCAAATAATGTCTCCCATAATTTTTTAGAATCCAGGATCCACTCAAGAGATCTCACATTGCATTTAGTGGTCGTATTTTCCTAGTCTTTTTTAAACTAGAAAACTTCTAGCTTTTTTGTCTTTAATGATGCAGCATTGTTGAACTGATCTTGAATTTTGTTTCCCACAACAGATCAAGCTACGGTTTCAAAATAAAAACTGACAAGGAATTTACGTATAACAGAAGATCTTGTTGGTGTCTTCTTTAGGTTCCTAGGACCAACATGATTATTGAACTAGTTTTATAAATAATATACTATTAGTAGTACATTATGAGTAGTGAAATATTTGTTCATTTACAAATTCAGAAGACTAAAACTCCCCCTATCCACTTAATATATATGGAAAGTTTGCCTCTATTAATCTTACTTGGTAATTTATTTTTATGGGATTTTAAACTCATATCTTGATGTGACTGCTGGTTTTCGCATTTTCTTTTCCTTTTCTTTTTTTTATATTTGAGACAGAGTTTCACTCTTGTTGCCCAGGCTAGAGTGCAGTGGTGCAGTCTCGGCTCACTGCAACCTCCACCTCCCAGGTTCAAGTGATTCTCCTGCCTCAGCCTCCTGAGTAGCTGGGGTTACAGGTGCCCGCCACCACACCCAGCTTATTTTTTGTATTTTTAGTAGAGACCGGGTTTCACCATGTTGGCCAGGCTGGTCTCGAACTCCTGACCTCAGGTGATCCACCTGCCTCGGCCTCCCATAGTGCTGGGATTACAGGCGTGAGCCACTGCTCCTGGCCAGCATTTTCATTTGAGAAACATTATGAGGAAGACTTTGGCTTTGTCATAGCTTTTTTTTTTTTTGCCCCCCAGCATGGTCACACCAGCCTAGAGTGCAGTGGCGTGAACACAGTTCACTGCAGCCTTGACCTCCTGGGGTCAAGGAATCCTCCCGCCTCAGCCTTCTGAGTAGCTGGGACCACAGACACATGCCACCACACCTAGCTATTTTTTTTTTAAAAAAAAGTTTGTAGATACAGGGTCTTGCCATGTTGCCCAGGCTGGTCTTGAACTCCTGGGCTCAAGCAGTCCTCTGACCTTGGTCTCCCAAAAGTGCTGGGATTATAGGCATAAGCCACCATGCCCAGCCAGCATTTCTAATTAATTTATTTTTTGAGACAAGATGTCACTGTCGCCAAGCCTGGAGTGCAGTGGTACAGTCAGCTCACTGCAGCCTTGACTTCCCAGGCTCAAGCGATCCTCCTGCCTCAACCTCCTGAGTAGCTGGGACTACAGACACACACCATCATGCCTGTCTAATTTTTTCTATTTTTTGTAGCAATGGGATCTCACTCTGTTGCCCAGGCTATTTTTAATTTTTAAATTAAATTTCTTAATTCCAGATGAGACATAAATTTTCACACCAAAATGCTGTTTGTCTTTTGCTATTATGTCATGCTGGGAGAATTGCAATTTGTAGAATAATCAGCACACTGGGTAAGAGGAAAGAGCTCTTTCTCATCTTTATTTTTTATTGTTTTTTTGAGGCAGTCTCTCACTCTGTTGCCCAGGCTGGAGAGCGATGGCATGATCTCGGCTTACTGCAGCCTCCGCCTCCTGAGTTCAAGTGATTTCTCCTGCCTCAGCCTCCCGAGTAGCTGGGGTTACAAGCACCACCACGGCCGGCTAATTTTTTTGTATTTTTAATAGAGACAGGGTTTTGCCATGTTGGCCAGGCTGGTCTCAAACTCCTGGCCTCAAGTGATCTTTCCACCTTGGCCTTCCAAAGTGCTAGGATTATAGGCATGAGCCACTGGGTCCAGCCTGTCATCTTTAATTCCAGTCCAATATTTGTGAGATTCAGCCAAGTCAGCGTGTTTACTCCTGGGTTACTGTATAAACTGGTAGCATTCAATATATGGTAAACGGTTGCAGTTCCAAATTTCACTTAGAAATGCCATTTTCCAGGATTGCTGACTATAGGTTGGTTTGCATCATTGCAAGAATGTTAATTTTTAGAAGATACCTTTAAGATTTAGTGTTTAGACAATTTCTACTTTTTTTTTTTTTTTCCAGAATGGGGTCTTGCTGTGTTGACCAGGCTGGTCTCGAACTCCTGGCCTCAAGTGATTCTCCCATCTCGGCCTCTCAAAGTGCTGGGATTACAGTCATGAGCTACCACACCCAGCCTTATTTCTGCCTCTTTACTGCAGTCTCTAGACCATGAAATAGAATTTTATTTCAAACTTGAAAAAGCAAATATCCCAAAAAGTCAACCTAAATGTTTTGGGTTTTTTTGCCCCCTTTCTTTATTCTCTTTTCCTTTTTCTTTTCCAGTCATGGCTCCGATCTTCATCTTGAAGAGGAGTGACATTGGGCGACTGCTCCTTGGAAAACTGTCCACACTTGCTACTCTTTGAGAATGAAGTTGTCATTCAGGGCCCCTCATGTAGCCAAAAGACCAAGAAAAATCTGGCCCACAGATAAGTTGCAGACTGCCTTTAAAATAGATTTTATCAGTGGAGAAATGGTGATAGTTTTTTCTTCAATTTTCTCTTGGGAAGAGTTTTATGTTGTTTAAAAGATATTTTGATAACTTAACCTGCTTTATGGGCTTACATAATATTCCTTTCATCCATTCTTTTTAAAGAACGGCTTACCTTTCCTATTTATTTTTAGGGTGATTTTTTAAAAAGACTTGTGCAATACATTTTGAGGTGAAACTTAGT
This sequence comes from Pan troglodytes, assembly GCF_028858775.2. Taxonomy (NCBI): domain Eukaryota; kingdom Metazoa; phylum Chordata; class Mammalia; order Primates; family Hominidae; genus Pan; species Pan troglodytes. The sequence continues at coordinate 41,374,685 of NC_086015.1, forward strand.
GGATTTTTTCTGATAAATTAGAGCATTTAATTGACTATTTTATTCAGGTTGATCTGTTGAATATTTGCTAAAGACCAGTTCTTTAAGCTAAGACATGTAATAAATCCCAAATGGCAGTACCTCATTGTTTACTTAGCTTTTGTACTTATATTTTTCAGAGGAAAAAACACTACTGTAAATTGTGAATAGCCAATACATAACTGTATTGTATGCAAATCTGTGATTGTTGGCAGTGTCATCTCTGAGAAACAGATAAATAAAGTTTATTTACTATATAACATTTGTTTATTGTACTTGTTCCTCAGTTGAAATCTATTTTAAAATGGTTAAGAATGCATATTCTATTTGGATGAATTTAGTGAGGAATTATTTGTCAATATAACTAAATGCTGAGCATTTGAAAAGAATTTTCATGTTCAAATTTGGTATGACCAAGTTAGAAGGAGCATGGAAATAAATACCCCATGATGTCTGCTTTAGGATTCTGACAACTTGGGAATGCCTCCTCTCTCTGGAATAGACCATACTTGAATTATTTTTTAACTTGGTGAAAGAGAAATTTCTGCACACTGAGAGATGGGTACTGTTCAGAGGGCTTCACACACCCTTCATATTCTAGGAAATACAATACTCAATATCTAGGTATTATCTAATCTCTGCCTCAAGGTAGAATCTCAGTTTTCCAGCCAGTCTGGACCTTAGCTCCTGATGTATCTTACATTGTGATAGAGTGGGGAGTTCTGGGGGATAGATAAACAAGGGGTCTGCCCATAACCCACAGCTGACTCATTTACTATTCCGGTAAGAGAAGAGGGTCTTCTTAGCACACACCCACCCCACTCCCCCAGCCTCGTTTTTAAAATCATGGTTTACTTAAATTGGCAAAATTTTGTCCCACCGAAGGGTTTCTGACAACAGATATGACTTCTTATCCTTATCTTTTTCTAGGGTAGAAATGGTGGACTCTCAGTGAAATGCATATGCAACTTTCTCTCTTTAACCCTTTTATAGAGACACACATGTCTAAAAGAGGAAGGATCAAACAGAGCAGCAAACTTTTTCTATAAAGGCCAGAAAGTACATATTATAGGCTATATAGTTTCTGTTGCAACCTTTCAACTCTCAGCTCTCATAGTGCAAAAGCAGCCATAGATAATGCATGAAAGCATAGCTTTGTTCCAACAAAACTTTATAAAAGCAAGTCTCAGGCTGGATTTGGCTTGCAGGCTGTAGTTTGCCAACCCCTTAGAAAGCAAACAAGCTGGATTTTAAATATTAGGGGGCAGGGGTGGCAATCATTTAATATATAGGAGTTGCTCATTTTTCTTTAGTACAGCTATGCAGCCCTTGTTTCAGAAAGGGGTGCAGTAAACTCACTTCACCTTGATTAAGAATAACGGTGACATTCTTTCAATGTTACTTGTTCCAGTGAGCACATAAATCCAGATCCTGAGGTTCAGAAACTAAGGCTGTCTCCAAGACCTCATGACTGCAGCACACAAAAAGATTGATGCTGTAAATATATTGCCAAAAAACAAGCATTTCACTTTGAAAGGTGTTCAGATATTACTTGAGCAAGAATTTTTGGCAGAAAATTCACTTGAAGTTGCTAGAATTCATAGCCACTTTGTTCAGTTCAGGTGCATGTACGACCTTAGTCGTAGATCTACCTTAGTAGAACGACCTTAGTGTTGACTGTCATTGAAAATTGTTGAATTAGGTGTTCCTGAATTAAAGGAGTGGAACATTAGTTCTGATTTTCCGACATATAAGTGTTGACTTTTTTTCTTTCAAAAATCCATTGGCTATAAAAACTCATGTCTGTAGAGTAAGTAACACACATAGGCTATTAGGGTGCTCATGCATTTTACCTGCTGCATGCCCAGAAAATGGACATGGCTCAGTTGGAGCTTCCTTATCCTCTGCAGCAAACTAGAGCCACAAAGGTATAGGCTAAAATACTGTGCCCAGACTGAATCTTTTCCTTATGTCTGAAAAAGCAAACAGGGAAGATTTACTGCCTTTTTTTTTTTTTTTTTTCTGATTCTGAAAGAAATTTAGGCTAATTTTAGACTAAATTTCTATGAAACTCTGTCCCATATGGAGAGTTTCGGCCACTTTTACATCCTAGTTCTTCCCATGAAGTCACCAGCGATCGCCAGCTTGACCACCCAGTAGATAAGGTGCCAAAGCAAGTTATGTGACCCCCGAGCTGCCCACTTCCCTGCGTGCCATTCATGCCAAGCTCCCTTTCAAAAGTGCCTGCTTTCTGCTTCAAAAGTGAAGTGGTACCCTTAAGGGAGGAAGCCTATATTTTTTTCCCTAAGCTAACTTTGGAATAAAAAGTCACTTTCTTAACAGCAAGCGACTGAACCTGTATTTTGGTTCCAATTTTGGTGGCCCATGTGGGCTGCCCACCCGGGCTACTGAGGCTCTGCCTGAGGGAAGATAAACTAGAATGGTGGAGGTGGCGACTGTACCATGTGTAGTGGCTGGAAGGCTCCTGCTTTACCTTTTTTTGTTCTCCTTCTTTCTTTCTCACACCCTACTTGTAAAACCTGGCTCCTAGGCAGAGGCCTACCAGGCTACGTCTTCCTTTCTCTTCTTTTCTGCCTGCTTTACATCTGCTGTTACTAAGTTGCTGGTGCTAAGATAGGATTCCTTATTTGTGGTCTAACTAGAATGTAGACGTTGGAAACTCATTTGAAACTGAAGAAGAAAAGAGTAGAAGAGTTGTTTTTTTTTTTTTAACCCATTCTGTGATTTAAAAAACAAAAACCATACCACCATAGAGACTGCTTTACCCAAATTTTAATTCATAGCTTTTGTTGGATTATATATTGGAGCTAAGAAAGTTTAGCCATGTAAACAGGTTCCAGTTTCACCAAAGAATAGTGTGAATCCAGCCATCTTTCATAAAGTGGTGAGTATATATATATATATGAATGAGACTTATTAGTTCAATGAAAACAGCTAAATCTTCTGAGCTATCAACAAAATGCGCATATGTGTTCTTAAACACTTAATAAGCACAGGCTTTAATAATGGTTAGTAGGGAAATAAAGTTCTGTAATATCTCCATTTTCAGAAGTAATCTAAATAAACTGCCAAAAATGGGAAAATTGGGTACATATAAATGAGATAAATGCTTGTAAGTAAACTTTGTATAATTTAAAATCTTAAAATCATTTTGGTTCTTGTTTGATGTGTGGGTCATTTTCATGAAGAGTAGGGGTTATTATATGGGAAACATGTTCCAGAAATTGTAGAATGGTTCTCATACATAAAATGCTAATATCTGATAGGCAGTTCAGAATTTCTTGCTTCCTAGGTTTATATAAAATGTGCCAAAGAAGATGTGTTCTTATTGAGAAAAAGAATAATTTTGTCTAATTCTAAAGTTATCTAGAAGTTAATTCAAATTATGGACTTGAAAAGGATATTGCATTCACATAACTTTCTATATTGCTTTTAAAGTCCTTGTGCTGCTAAGTTACACGGCTTTGGGCCGGGTGCGGTGGCTCACACCTGTAATCCCAGCACTTTGGAAGGCCAAGGTGGGCAGATCACCTGATGTCAGGAGTTCAAGACCAGCCTGGTGAAACCCTGTCTCTACTGAAAATACAAAAATTAGCCGGGCTTGGTGGCACACTCTTGTAATCCCAGCAATTTGGGAGGCTGAGGCAAGAGGATTGCATGAACTTGGGAGGCGGAGGTTACAGTGAGCCGAGATGGTGCCATTGCACTCCAGCCTAGGCGACAGAGTGAGACTCCATCTCAAAAAAAAAAAAAAAATTACACAGCTTTGACTCTTGGGTCTAAAAAGATCACATGATAATGCTGTGTCTAGCCTTAATTCTTGTGAGCAGTTAAAATTCTTTGTAAGTTCAACAATGACTGCTCTAGGACCTTATGGGAAGAGCAGTGGCACCTGTCCCATGCTGTAGCTCAGTAGCTGAGGCTTTGCTTTTTTTTTTTTTTTCGAGACAGTCTCACTCTGTCACCCAGGTTGGAGTGCAGTAGCGCGATCTCAGCTCATTGCAAGCTTAGCCTTCCGGGTTAACGCCATTCTCCTGCCTCAGCCTCTCAAGTAGCTGGGACTACAGGCGCCTGCCACCATGCCCGGCTAATTTTTGTATTTTTAGTAGAGACAGGGTTTCACCCTCTTAGCCGGGATGGTCTCGATCTCCTGACATTGTGATCCACCTGCCTTGGCCTCCCAAAGTGCTGGGATTACAGGTGTGAGCCACTGCACCCGGCCAAGGCTTTGCTTTTTTACAGTGGAGGCTTGGGTTCAACTTCTGGCTTAGGGAATGAGTCCTTTCTGCTTTGTTATTTCTGTGACCGTTTGCCATTTATTAATACTTTTTCTCTCCATGGACAGCTTCTGATTTCCTGTCTTAAAATTTTCCTTTCTTTGAGCTATATTTCGGGGGCATTTCCAGGTAAAAACCATTTGCCATCCCTTTGAAAATACCTTGTGCACCTGTGGTTGTCATACCCTCGAGGCTTATTGATTTCACATAGGAGGTTACCTTTAGTTAAGTTAAAAAAAAAAAAAAAAGGCAAGTACATATATTTTCAAAAGCCAGAAATATCAGCTGTTTGTCCTGGCTAAAATCTGGTAATAACAGATTTCTTTTCTTTTTTTTTTTTTTTTGAGACAAGGTCTCACTCTGTCACCCAGGTTGGAGTGCAGTGGCATAATCATGGCATACCACAGCCTCAACCTCCTGGGCTCACATGATCCTCCCACCTCAGCCTCCTGAGTGACTGGGACTTCAGATGTCCACCACCATGCCTGGCTAATTTTTGTATTTTTTGTAGAGATGGAGATTTGCCATGTTGGCCAGGCTGGTGTCAAACTCCTGACCTCAAGTGATCTGCCCACCTCAGCCTCTCAAAGTGTTGGGATTACAGGCGTAAGCCAACACGCCCTGCAGAGGTTTTTAAAATACTTTTCTTTTGAGAGTTCCGTAGTTAGAAATCAACTTAATTTAGACTGGTGTTTGCGTTTCATGTGTACGGATAATGTCTTAAGGCCCCTGCTTTCCCTCTAAAAACTTCTTAGTCAACAGAATTCTGTCTGATTCTTTATTTACTCTTGTCTGGTCCTCCTTCCTCTTGTATCTAACCTTTTATCACCCTACCAGATCTGCTTCTGTATGTCTATGTGTGTCTATTCATTATGTGTCATGTGCAATGTTTCACTACCAAAACTTATGAAAGGGTTTTTTTTTTTTTTATGCTTTAAGTTCTAGGGTACATGTGCATAACGTGCAGGTTTGTTACATACATATACATGTGCCATGTTGGTGTGCTGCACCCATTAACTTGTCATTTACATTAGGTATATCTCCTGATGCTGTCCCTCCCCCATAACTCGCCCCGGTGTGTGATGTTCCCCTTCCTGTGACCAAATGTTCTCATTATTCAATTCCCACCTATGAGTAAGAACATGTGGTGTTTGGTGTTTTGTCCTTGTGATAGTTTGCTGAGAATGATGGTTTCCAGCTTCATCCATGTCCCTACAAAGGACATGAACTCATCCTTTTTTATGGCTACATAGTATTCCGTGGTGTATATATGCCACATTTTCTTAATCCAGTCTATCATTGATGGACATTTGTGTTGGTTCCAAGTCTTTGCTATTGTGAATAGTGCCGTCGTGAACATACGTGTGCATGTGTCTTTATAGCAGCATGATTTATAATCCTTTAGGTATATAACCAGTAATGGGATGGCTGGGTCAAATGGTATTTCTAGTTCTAGATCCTTGAGGAATCGCCACACTGTCTTCCACAATGGTTGAACTAGTTTACAGTCCCACCAACAGTGTAAAAGTGTTCCTATTTCTCCACATCTTCTCCAGCACCTGTTTTTTCCTGACTTTTTAATGCTCGCCATTCTAACTGGTGTGAGGTGGTATCTCATTGTGGTTTTGATTTGCATTTCTGTGATGGCCAGTGATGATGAGCATTTTTTCATGTGTCTGTTGGCTGCATAAATGCCTTCTTTTGAGAAGTGTCTGTTTATATCCTTTGCCCACTTTTTGATGGGGTTGTTTTTTTCTTGTAAATTTGTTTGAGCTCATTGTAGATTCTGGATATTAGCCCTTTGTCAGATGAGTAGATTGCAAAAATTTTCTCCCATTCTGTTTTAATTAATGGGCTTAAAAATAATAAGTGCTTAACTCAAATATGTTGTCAGAAAAATAGCAAATTTAATGCTCATGTGACTTTAATCTTTGGTAAATACAGTTTGAAGATTATCAATAAAGTAAAAAAGTCTTCAAAATTTAGACATTTGGTCTAAATTAGGCAGGTCAGATACTGTTTGCTAGATGCTTTAGGGTCATAAATTGCTTACATGACTTAATTATTTGACTTGTCTCTTTTATGGCCAAGAGATTCTAAATAAAGCCTAGGGACATACAGAGTTAGCCCCTCAGCCTAGTCTGGGAAGAGTCACACACTGCCTGCAGCTCTGTCCTTGTCCTGGACTTTACAATCTGGTGCATGGTTAAATTTGCTTACTTACCAGGTTTTTCACCAAAAATAAAAGTTGCTGAGAGTTGACATTGTAACATGTAACTGAGGCTACTGGTGAGACAGTTTTACATGCAAGGTGTATAAGGAAAGTCGAATGTGTTTTTGATAAAATGTTATAAGAAGGCATGGAAGTATGGTTTTCATTAAAGGGAATGTAGTTTTGTTTAGTTCAGAAGTTTTTAAGGATTGTCTTAACCTAGAAGAGTAATAGGACAAAACTGAAGGTTTAAACAAGTTTAAAAATATTTGTGAAAGATTGATCTTGTAAAAGAAGTTCTGTGAGTATGAGCCAGTTGGCTAAAATTTGAAGGGGATTATTTAGTTTTTCTGTAAATTAAACATTAAAAGCACAATGATGCAGTGCCAGAATCTTGGCCCATCTGTCTGGATAACAGATTTTCTTAGAGCATTGATCTGTTCTTTAAAAGAAAATTGCAAAAGGGTTATAAAACATATATGGAAATTTTACCTTATGGTCAAATTAAGTAAGATTGGATAGATTTATTAATGAGGTTTTATCAAGAATTGGGTTTAACATTAGTAGGACACTAATGTAAAGGTGAAATTTTGCTTTCTTTTTTCAACAAGATTTCTGTGTAATATTGAAAGATAATGAAAGATTTTTCTTTGCTTTTTAGATAAGTGACGGGAAAGAAAAGAGATTCAGTTGGTCTCATGCTGTCTTTCTTGGGTCTTGTTTAGAAGGCTGAATCTCTCTTTTATCAACAAGTAAAGATTTTTGCCTTTAAAAATTTTTCGAATTATCATTTTGGCTAAATAAATGACTTACAGTGGACCTGGGATTCTATTTTAAAATATTAAATGTTTAAAACTCTGATATTTGACAAGCATCTTAAAGTCGAATTCTAAATTAAGCCTTTTAAAAAATCTGGTTAACTCTTTTAGATATTAGGTACCCTATAGTCCAAAAGAGACATATTTGTCTTATTTGGTGTATTAAAACCATACAGGAAAAGTTGTCAAATATAAATGGTGTTTGACTTTCTTTGTGTTATATTCATGTAAATATGTTATTAACGTGTTCCAAAATTGTATAAGATTCCTATAATTCTGGTATGTCTCAGTATATGTTTTCAGTAATATGATTATATTAAATTATTTACTTTTTAACATAAAGAAAAGAGGTTTAATTGGCTGATGGTTCTGCAGGCTGTACAGGAAGCATAGCTCTGGCATGAGCTTCTGGAGAGGCCTCAAGAAGCTTACAATCATGGCAGAAAGTGAAGTGGGAGCAGGCACTTCATATGGCAAAAACAAAAGGAAGTGACAGAGAGTGGAGGGGGAGGTGTCAGACACTTTTAATCGACCAGATCTCACTATCATGACAACAGCACCAAGGGGATGGTGTTAAACCATTCATGAGAAATCTGCCCCCTTGACCCAGTCACCTCCCACCATGTCCCACCTCCAACACTGGAGATTACAATTCAACATGGGATTTGGATGGGGACAAATATCCAAACTATATCATTCCACCCCTGGTCCCTCCCAAATCTCATGTCCTTTTCACATTTCAAAATAAAATTGTTCCTTCTCAATAGTCCCCTCAAAGTCTTAATTCATTCTAGCAGTAACTCAGAAGTCCCAAGTCCAATCCAGAGTCTCATTTGAGACTCATCTCCTTCCCACTATGGGCCTGTAAAATCAAAACAAGTTATTTAGTTCCAAGATACAAGGTGGGGTAGAGGCATTGGGTAAACATTCCCATTTCCAAAGGCAGAAATCAACCAATAGAAAGGGGCTCCAGGCCCCATGCAGGTTAAAAACCCAGCAGGGAAGTCATTGAGTCTTAAGGTGCCAAAATAATCTCCTTTGACTCCATGTCCTATATCCAGGGCACACTGGTGCAAGGGGTGGGCACCCAAGGCCTTGGGCAACTCCACCCTTGTGGCTTTGCGGGGTTCAGCCCTGTTGCTTCTCTCACAAGTTGTTGAGTGCTTGCAGCTTTTCCAAATGCAGAGTGCAAGCTACCAATGGATCTACTATTTTGAGACCTGGAGGATGGCAGCCCCCTTTCCCACAGATCCACTAGGCAGTGCCCCAGTGAGGACTCTGTATGGGGCCTCCAACCCCACATTTGCCCTCTGCACCATCCTAGTAGAGGTTCTCTGTGGGGGGCCCCTACAGCAGGCTTCTGCCTGGGCACCCAAGCTTTCTCTTGGATTCTCTGAAATCTAGGTGGAGGGTGCCAAGCCTCATTCCCTCTTGCACTGTGCACCTGCAGGCTTAATACACATGGAAGCCACCAAGGCTTACAGTGGCTTGTGCTCTCTGAAGCAGTGGCATGAACAGTATCTGAAGCCCTTTAAGCCAAGGCTGGAGCTGGAGCTTCCAGGATGCAAGGAGTAGTGTCCCAATGCTGCACAGGGTAATGGGGCTCTGGGCCTGACCCACAAGAAGCCATTCTTCCCTCCTAGGCTTCCAGGCCTGTGATGGGAGGGGCTGCCAAAAAGGTGTCTGACATGCCTTCAAGGCCTTTTACCCTTTGCTTGGCTAGCAGCACTTGGCTCCCTTTTAGTTATGCAAATTTCTCTAGCAAGTGGTTGCTTCATGGCCTGCTTGAATTATTCTCCCCCAAAAACCTTTTTCTTTCTCTGCCACATGGCCAGGATAAAAATTTTCGAAACTTTTACACTCTGCTTTCCTTTTAAATATAAATTCCAACTTTAAATCATACCTTTGCTCCTGTATCTGAACATAGGCTGTTAGAAGCAGCCAGGCCCTATCTTAAAAGCTTTGCTGCTTAGAAATTTCTTCTGCCAGATACCCTAGGTCTTCACTCTTTAGTTTAAACTTCCACAGATCCCTAGGCCATGAACAGAATGCAGCCAATCTCTTTGCTAAGGCTACAACATGTATGACCTTTGCTCCAGTTCCCAATAAGTTCCTCATTTTCAGCTGAGACCTCAGCAGCCTGGATTTCACTGTCCATATCACTATCAGCATTTTGGTCACAGCCCTTTAACCATTCTCTAAGAAGTTCCAAACTTTCCCTCATCTTTCTGTCTTCTGAGCACTCCAAACTCTTCCAGCCTCTGCCCATTACCCAGTTCTAAAGCTGCTTCCCCATTTTTGGTATCTTTATAACAATGCCCTACTCCTCAGTACCAATTTTCTGTATTAGGCCACCCTTACACTGCTGTAAAGAGATACCTGAAGCTGGGTAATTTATAAAGAAAAAAGATTTAATTGGCTTATAATTCTGTAGGCTTTACAGGAAGTATAGCTCCAGCATCAGCTTCTGAGGAGGAAGCTTACAGTCATGGCAGAAGGTGAAGTGGAAGAAGGCACTTCACAAGGCAAAAGCAGGAGCAAGCAAGAGAGAGCTATTCTGTTAAATTATTGTGTCCCACAGAGATGACCAGACTTTAACTGTGACTGTTTTGAGACTTGTCTTCCATAACTGTTATTTTACTTTAATGTTTTTCACAGGCAGTGTTATAATCAGCTCTAGCACTCTGACAGATGATCTTGAATGCAGGTTTCTGATAACTTTGGAGATTGTGACATTATAATAGAGGGGAAAACTTTCAAGATTCCCATAGAGAGCTAATGTGTTCATGAATATTGAGCAGAACATAAGTTAATTACATAGACTGAACTGATGGAAGACTGAAATAATCTTTTTAAGACTTGTTTAAAACATTGCTAATTCATTTGTTTTTCAGAATCTGGAAAATCTTTTTTCTTTCTGCAGTTTGGACTAGATCATGAATTCTTTCCAGGCTACAGATCCCAAAGCTAATGCTTTCAAATTTTTCTTCCATTTTTAAAATCTGGGCTCAATGAAATTACTACTATATTATTCCTTGTAATATAGGCAAGAAAAACATGTCAGACTGCTATCACCTTCCTCCTCTGTAACTAAAGGTGCTTTGAGTCCAACATCTGGATAAAGTGTGCCCAACGTTAACCTTTGTTTTTCTTCTGTTTTCGTAGAAATGGCTCTTATTGAAAATCTGCCTTCATCACATACAGAGGTCTAGCCCATCTGCAATGCTACCTCCTGGATGGGACACAGCTAATTAAACTGACCTATTCTCAAGAACTAGACAGGGCTTATGACCACTATCATGAATATTCATAGCTCTTCCTGTAACTTGTTAAATATATATTTAGCCAACCTGTCATCATATCCATTACAATTGGCTTAATTATTAAGACTAAATGCTGCATATATATCCCAGATAATTCAGGAGATGTCTTGATAACCCTGTATATTAGTTCTCACACTGCTATAAAGACATACCAGAGACTGGGTAATTTATAAAGAAAAGGGGTTTAATCATCTCATGGTTCTGTGGGCTCTACAGGCTTCTGCTTTTGGGGAAGCCTCGGGAAACTTACAGTCATAGTAGAAGGCAAGGGCAAAGTAGGCACATCTTCACATGGGCAGCAGGAGAAAGAGACAGACAGAAGGGAGAAGTTCTACACACTTTCAAAGAATCAGATCTCATGAAAACTTACTGTCATGAGAACAGCAAGGGGGGAAGTCCACCTTCATGATCCAGTCACCTCCCACCAGGCCCCTCCTCCAACATTGAGGATTACAATTCAACGTGAGATTTGGGTTGGGACACAGAGCCAAACCATATCACCCTCCAAGACATGAACCAACAAATCAAAGTTATGTCTAATCCGACATTGTTGCTAGATCATCCTGATTCAGGTCAGGACTATTTTGGTGGCAGAAGCTACTTATGACTTTGGTCCTTGTGCAAGAATAAGCAGACTTCCACGTTGTGGATTTTACTGTCGTTGCACCCTCTGAAAAGGAATGCAAGGCAGGCTTTCCCAGAAACTTTCTAGACCTTGCATCATAATGCTCCAACAAATATTATCTGTAAGTCCAGGTACTCATGAATATTTCCAGCCCCAAGTAGATTAGTTCCCTTCTGATGCTCAGTGACTATGTCTCCATTAGCAGTAAGTACTTAGCTAGAATGAATACAGTGCCCAAATCCCATAGAAATGGAATGGAACCTGGCAGTGAGGAATTGTAACAGAGTACATCCATTTTTCTAAGAGATAAAATGAATAATTAAAAAAATTTTTTCTCTTTCCCCCTTTTCCCCGCTTCCTACTTAGCTCTTTGGAAATGCAATTATAACCTTTTACCTCCCCTTCACCAGACACTCCCTACAGGGCAAGCGCATCTAACTTTGTCCTAAGAAGCTCTGCTGGGAAGCTCTCTCCAACCAGGAGGTTGTCTTAAGAGAAAACAGTTAATTTACATCCCAAAGTATGCCCACTACAAAACTCTGTCCCACCTGGAGCGTTTTGGCCACCTTTACAATATAGTTCTGCCCACAAAGGCACCAGTAGTCACCAGCTCAACTACCCACTAGATAAAGCCCTGAAGCAAGTTATGTGGACCCCTAGCTTCTCACTTCCTCTCTTGTATGCCATTCATGCAAAGCCCCCTTTTAAAAGCACTAACTTTCGGCCGGGCGTGGTGGCTCACGCCTGTAATCCCAGCACTTTGGGAGGCTGAGGTGGGATGATCGCGAGGTCAGGAGTTCAAGACCATCCTGGCTAACATGGTGAAACCCCATCTCTACTAAAAATAAAAAAAAAAAATTAGCTGGGCGTGGTGGTGGGCGCCTGTAGTCCCAGCTACTCGGGAGGCTGAGGCAGGAGAATGGTGTGAACCCAGGAGGCAGAGCTTGCAGTGAGCCAAGATCGCGCCACTGCACTCCAGCCTGGTGACAGAGCAAAACTCCATCTCAAAATAAATAAATAAAAAATAAATAAAAGCACTCACTTTCTGCTCCAAAAGTGAGGTGGTGCCCCTAAGGCAGGAAGTCTGCATATGTTCTCCTAAGTTAGCTTTGGAATAAAAAGTCACTTTCTTTATACCAGGCCTCACTCTTGTTAATTGGACTCTGCAAGCAGCTGCATTTTGGTTACACTTTGGTACATTCAGTAATAGCTTTTCTTTTCTTTTCTTTTCTCTTCTCTTCTTTTCTTTTCTTTCTTGAAAGGGTCTCACTGTCATCCAGGCTAGAGTGCAATGATGCAATCATGGCCCACTGCAGCCTCAATCTTCTGGATTCAAGTGATCCTCCCACTTCAGCCTCCTGAGTAGCTGAAACTACAGGTATGCACCACCCACCTGGCTAATTTTTAAAATTTTTTTGAAGAGACAGGGTCTTTGTTGCCCAGGCTGGTCTTGAACTTCTAGCTCAAGCAATCCTCTTACCTCAGCCTCCCAAACTATTGGGATTACAGGCATGAGCCCAGCCCATACAGTATTTTTCTAATATGTGAGTGGATGGACGGAACAACAGGCTGTGTGTATGTACATAAATTTATATGTCTATTTATATTGAGTCATTAAAATTACTTTGAAACCGTCTTTAATTGCATAATATTTTATCCTATGAATATACCGTTGTTTAACTCATTTTTCTGCTGTTGAACATTTTGGTTATGTGCAGTCACTTTCATTCAGTACTCCATAATGCTCTTACTTTTCTGTAGGTAGAAGCACTTGAAAAAACAATCAGGACCAACCTGTCTTTCCGTAAGTAGCCTTTGGTGCCAAACAAGTGGATACATTTCAGATTATCATGTGGCAGGTTTGTCTGGTGCCATATCCCCTAACACTCTAAGTCGCAGTGCACGGGTCAATATTCTGAGTTGGTATGCTTTTAGAACAACACCTTTCAACACTGGGCTCTGCTCAATTTGATGTGTCAAAGATGAGGGGAAATAGCAATGACTAAAGCATACTTTCTATGGCCAGAGTAGGTGGGTGATAGGTGAGGGTGCAGGAGGGGCAGCAGCAGCATGCCTTCCATCCTTGAGCCACTTGTTTCTATTATAACAATCAATTTTCTCTCACCTTAATTTGGGATCCTCTTTGGTTAGGTGGTGGTGGTGGTTGTTGTTATATTCTTTAGATATGTTCACACTCCAAGCATGTGAACATTGTCTTAATGACACTTTGTAAACAATGCCACCATTTAAAAATTTAAAGATTTTCCTCCAGATTAGCCTAAAATGCAGATATGGTTTTATTCCTTATAATTTTACAGTGGCTTACTTCCCTGCTTCTGGAAGACTTCTTGGTTGCCCCACACCCAGATTAGGCACTCTTTCCCATTTAAACAGGAGTATTCAGTGTGTTTCCCTATCTCTGTTCCTGTTTCTCTTCCACTACTGTATGTTGGGAGTGGGTGGGACAGATAATTTGTCTTTAAAATTCACAGGTCTCCAAGAGAAGTTGAATCAAGATCTGGCGTTGATCATGCGATCCTGGACATAATGTCAGTGCAATCATTGGACAAGTCTTTTGGGATATCTTGGGGAAGAGGATGAGTATATTTTTCCCAGCAGCCAGGAAGGAAATGAATATTTATGATCCAGTGTGCAGATCATGGTAGATTGGATTATTGTTTTCAATTCTTCACTCTCTCCCTGTGTTTGGATTTCGCAGCCACATACTTTGTTATATGACTTTGCGGTATCTCCTGTTAGAATAGATGGAGTCCATTTCTCTCCTAGCATTGGGTTTGGGTGTGTGAGTTTTGGGTGGATAGAACATACGCCACATCTGAGCAGATGTTTTGAGAGCCCTTGCATGGTTCAGCCATTGCTCTTTTATCTCCACCATGAGACTGAGGTATAGGCTGCTCCTTCAGCCTGTGCCCTGGAAGAATGAAGACACATGGTGCAGACATGTAACATGAGTGAGAAATGAACACTTATTATTGTAAGCCACTGAGATTTGGGTGTAATTCGTTACCGTGGAATAACCTTGTGAAAGATGACTACTATGTTGTGTAAATAAACACACAAACCAAAACAACAACAAGAACAACCAAAATAAATTTCAGGATAATGTCTTGAGTTTTTAAAAGTGTGACAATGATATGTCTTGCTATGAATTTCTTTAGGTTTATCCTGTTAAGAGTTTGCTTAGCCTTTTTAACCTGTAGGTTTTAATCTTTTGCCAGATTTGGGTTATTTTCAGCCATTATTTCTTTAGGTGTTTTTTCAGCCCTACCCTACTTCTGAGATTCTAGTGACACAATGTTGGATCTTTTTTTGTAGTCCCACAGGTCTCTGAGGCACTGATCATTTATTTTTTCAGCCTATTTTCTCTGTGTTGTTCACGTTGTGTAATTTATTGTTCTGTCTTCCAGTTCACTCATTCTTTCCTTTGGAACCCTTCATTCTGCTATTGAACCCATCCATTGAGGGTTTTTTTTTTTTTTTCCTGGTATTGTATATTTTAGTTCTAAAATTCCCACTTGGTTCTCTATAGCTTCCGTTTCTTTGATGAGAATTGTTTGTTTGTTTCAAGCATGTTTGTAATTGCTCATTGAAGTGTCGGTAGGATAGCTGCTTTAAAAAATCTTTGCCAGATATTTCTAACATCTCTGTCATCTTGGTGTTGGTATCTACTGATTATCTATTTCCACTCAAGTAGAGATTTTCCTGGTTCTTGGTATGTCTAGTGACTTTCAACTGAAACCTGAACCTTTTGGATATTATGAGACTCTGGATCTTCTGTTTTAGCTGGCCCTTTTTGACACACTTTGACGGGGAAGGGCACCTAGTTGGGGGCACACCATTACTGCCAGGTGAGGGCAGAAGTCTAGGTTTTCCACTTGGCCCTCATTAACACCTGGAGTTGGGGAGGGTCTCCTTATTACTGTTGGGTGGAGGTGTAGAGTTAGGGTTCCCCAGTAGGCCTCCTCTGATACCCAGTAGGCCTCCACTAATTACATATATGTATACACATACACACACACACACACACACACACACATCTTATCTTAATCCCAAATATGATAGTACAGGATAACATTAAGGTTGTTTGACCTAAGGGCAGGATTTAGTAAGTAAGTGAAAGAAATCTCAGAAGCATTCCCGCAACTGGGGTTAATTAGCGTCCAGGATGAAGTTGTTTTACCCTTCACAGGGGTGGAAGTCCAGACTTCCCATATGGTCTCCACTGACATGGGGACATGATAAGGTGGGAAGGTCTCACTGCCTCCCACCAGGGATGCTTCCTACGTGGCCTTCTCTGACATCACCCTGGACAGAGTGTGCTTCCTTTACAGCTTGGCAGATGTTAGAGGTCTAGGCTCTCCACTCGGCATTTGCTGGCATGAATGGGGGTGGGCCCTGCAGTATTTTCTGTGGTGTTTGGCTGGAGTAGACAGTTGTCTGAAAGCTTTCTGTCTTGCTAGGCTGCCTCTGTCCTGGTTCCTTGGCTAGAGAGAGGAGTTCTTTTTTGGAGATTTTTTTTTTTTTTTTGGTCTGAATTCAGCATTTCCAGGTAGCTGGCTTCTTCAGCTCCAAGTCAGGGATCTATGAAGCAAAGAGGAAACCCAGGGAACTCACCACCATGGCATTCCTTAGGTCCCAAGGTCTCTAGCTGGTCTGCCTTCGCTTCATCTTTTAGAGTGTTATATTTGTTTTATATATAATGTCCAGTGTTTCTAGTTGCATTCTGTGGGAGGCATAGGGAGAAGTATGTCTATCTTCCCAGAAGCAGAAGTCTCCAATACAATGTGATTTTATTTATGTAAATTTTAAAAGTTGTATGTATTGTCACAGATATACATACTTTTAATAAATGTATGCATATATAAACTGGAAGGATATATAGTTAATTCACCATGGTGTTTATAACTGATCTTCCCTGATCACTACCACCCAATCTCTGTTTCCTCACACTTCTTTAGTTTTTTCTTATGGCATCTAGTATTGTCTGCCCTCATGTTGTGTGTTTATTTGTTTATTGTCTTTTTCCTCATACTAGAATGAAAACTCCAAGAGGGCAGGAACATTATCCATCCTGCTCACTGTTGCGTCCTTAACACTTAGAATATGTAGTAAGCACTCAATAAGCATGTACTGAGTGAATAAATTAATGAAAAAGTGAATAAGAAAGGAGATAAAATGTATCAGTACTTTCTCTGTAATTAAAAACAAAACATTTTGAAAAGACTGAGAATATCACCCCTTTCTCCAATGAGAAGGCACTTGGAAATGCAAGGGAGTATGAGAAACACAGTTATGGGCAGAATATGGACTCTTATTTTATAAGTCAATTAATCACAAATACTGCTATTTTAAGGAACCAATTACTTGTAACACAACTCACAACTGATCAAGACACACCAGTGGGAATGAGTACAGCTGGAAAGAAGCTCTCTATTGTTTTAATTCCTACTTTATTATTATTGTTTTTTTAAATTTTTTAAACAACTTTTAGGTTCAGAGGTACGTGTGCAGCTTTGTTATATAGGTAAACTCATGTCATAGGGGTTTGTCGTAGAGATTATTTTATCACCCAGGTACTAAGCCTAGTACTCAATAGTTATTTTTTCTGATCCTCTCCAGATGCTGGCAAGGTTGCAGAGCAAAGGGAACGCTTATACACTGTTGATGGAAGTGTAAATTAGTTCAACCATTGTGGAAAGCAGTGTGGTGATTCCTCAAAGAGCTAAAAACAGAACTACTATTTGACCCAGCAATCCCATTACCAGGTATATACGCAAAGGAACATAAAGACATATGCACCTGAATGTTTACTGAAGCACACTATTCACAATACCAAAGACATGGAATCAACCTAAATGCTCATCAATGACAGATTGGGTAAAGAAAATGTGGTACAGATGCACCATGGAATACTATGCAGCTGTAAAAAAGAATGAGATCATGTCTTTTGCAGAAAAATGGATGGAACTGGAGGCCATTTTCCCTAGCAAACAGCTACAGGAACAGAAAACCAAATATCACATGTTCTCACATACAAGTAGCAGCCACATAATGAGAACTCATGAACACAAAAAGGGGAACAACAGACCCTGGGGCATTCCTTCTTTTCTAGATAAGTTTTTCTTTTGGGATTTGAGCCTCTTTGATTTGAAATTTAGCATAGGCCCAGAAGAAGATTCTGTCCTCTGAGTTTAATTTTTCCTAATCTCCTGGAGAGGCAGCATTGGCTACTAGCTAAGAGTACAGCCCCTGGGGCCAATGCTATGGAGTGAATGTGTCTCCCAAGATTTGTGTGTTGGAAACTTAATCCCCAGCACAACAGTGTTGGGTAGTGAGGCCTTTGGGGAGGTGTTTAGATCCTAAGGGCTTCGCCCTCATAAATGGATTAATGCCACTATAAAAAGGGCTTGTGGGAGTGGATTTTCTCTCTCTTGCCCTTCTGCCTTCCACCATGTGAGGACACAAAAAGAAGTTCCACACCGGATGCTGGCATCTTGATCTTGGACTCCCCAGGCTTCAGAACTGTGAGAAATAAATTTCTGTTCTTTATTAATTACTCAGTCTCTGATATTCTGTCATAGCAGCACAGAACAGACTAAGGAAGCCAGTCTGTCAGTGTTCAAGTTCTGGCTTGACCATTTGCTCACTAGGCAAGGGAACTAATCTGTAAGCCTCATTTTTCCCATCTATAAAATGGGAATAATAATAGCATCTACCTCTAAGGGTGGCTGTAGATTGAATTACTACTTATAAAATGCTTAGAATGGTGTCTGAAACACAGAGCTCAATTAAAATTGTCTGTTGCCAGCCTCTTGTTAATAGCTTATAAGATTGAAATTATTAATTATTAACTATTAACATGCAAGAGTGCCAGGTAAAATGCAGGTTGAACAAAACTAAAGCCAGGCACTTTTGTGGTTGGCCACAATAGGCAAGATGCTAATGACTATGGTCACCAACTGCCCAGAACCAACCCCTGCCAATGCCAGGAAGACCTTACAGAGAAGAGCCTAAGCCAAAAGAGGTGCCCACGTTCGCCTGGAGATTGGCAAAGGGAAGACTCATTAAAAAAGACAAGCAAAGACTGCAGGGAGGGGCTTCACCATCTGGCTGTCCTTTCCAGCCCTTGTTGTTTTCTCACACACTGTCCTGCCTTGAGAGCAGGATTTCCTTCCTTTCCCTCTGACCTCAGAGGCACCCCACTCTAAGTGGGTCTATTTCATCTCTCTGTGCCCTCATCCTGCAGGGATCCTTGAGATGCTGTGTCAGGCTGAACTCTAGTGTTTGCAAAGCTAATGATCACTTGGAGCAGCCAGGGCTTCTCTGGGGCAGGCCCGAAGGAAAGCTCAGGAGGGGGCCCCTGCTTTAACCTTGGCTCTAAGTCTGACTTCCTCTTTTCCTGTTTGGATGCCCTTTATTTCTTTCTCTTGCCTGATTACTCTGACTAGGACTTCCAATACCATGTTGAATAGGAGTGGTGAGAGGGAAGATTTACTTTACCAAATATCAGCTGGAAGTTAAACTCTTGAGGTTTAACTCACCTGGAAGGTGAGGTCACGAACAAGGAGTCAAGGCAGCCCTAGGCACTCCCCACAGAGCCAGTAATGGGGACACAGCCAGGGAGCAGGGACACAGGGAGGAGACATCAGATGCACTTTGAGGTTGAAATAGCTATTGCCTTTTTCCCAATTCATGTTACAGGGGCAACCTGAAACATATCAAAGACACAGCTTCCTTGTGCACCTTGGGCATCTCTTTTAAGAAGAAAGGAGAAGGAGGAGAAAGGGGCATTTATGGAGCATCTGCTCCTTTTGGGTTCAACATAAAGAACTCTTCTTACACAGGCTAATTTAAGCCCTCCCAGGATGGAGGTATTGTCATCCTCATTTTACTAATTAGGATTCCCCTTTAACCACATTCAATAGCTATTTTAAAATTTGAGGCAGGGAGTGGTGGCTCATGCCTGGAATGTCTGCACTTTGGGAGGCCAAGGTGGGAGGATGGCTTGAATCCAGGAGTTCAAGACCAGCTTGGGCAACATGATGAGACCCCATCTCCACCACCAAAAAACAAATAGACAAAAACCCCCCAAAAAAAGGAAGGAAGAAAGAAAGAAAGAAAGAAAAGAAAGAAAAATAAAAAGAAATTAACCAGGCATGGTGGCATGAGCCTGTAATTCCTGCTACTCTGGAGGCTGAGTTGGGAAGATCACTTGAGCCTGAGAGGTCAAGGTTGCAGTGAGTCATGATCCCGCCACTGCACTCCAGCCTGGGTGACAGAGCAAGACCCTGTCTCCAAAAAAAAAAAAAAAAAAAAAGGTTGAAACTGAGTTTTGTTGAGCCATATTAAGTATAGATGCTTCAAGAAAATCCCTAAAGATCAGAAAACTTCAGGTGCATTGTGATCTTGTGATAATATACAACTGGATTCTTTCCTTGGGAGAATGGGATATGTTAGAATTGCTTAACTATGGTTGGGGTGTGGAGAGGAGGAGGAGGTAGTTGGGAGAGAGAGGGCAAAAGAGTGCAAGCATGAGCAGCCAGGAGGAAGAAAGAGCTTTTACTTTGAAGGCAACTGATAAGATGGTCGTTGAAACATGTTTGAGCATCAGAAGTGTGGCCCTGGCTGACTGCCACTTTATACTGGGCACTCTGCATGCCTTATTTTCTTTAACTTTCACAACAGCCATAGGCAAGGAACCTGGGTCATCCCAGAGGTCAATAAGTGTGCCAAAAGCTACATGGCCAATAACGGGAAAGGTAGGATTTGAGTCCTAGACTTAGTGATTCCAAAAGTTTCCACTGGGCCTTCTCAAATTCATGCCAAATCACAAGCAAAATCTCTCCAATCCTCCACCTCTAAACTTTCTTTTTTTTTCTTGATTTAATGGAAAATCTTATGCCTCTGAGACTCCAATATTCCTGCAGCTTTTTCCAGGAGGTATGTCAGGGAGAGGAAAGGGGGTTGTGCTTTTATTCCCATCCCTCTTGGATCAAAGCAACTGAAGATGGAGCCAATGTCCACCTTGCAGTTTCCAGGCTGCTGTCTCCTCCTTTCCTAAAATCTCTGAGCTTTGCAACTCTTGGCATCTGCATCCCTCCACGATGTACAGACACATCTTGGTTTATTGCATTTTGCTTTATTGAATTTTGCAGATACTGTGTTTTTTTACAAATTGAAGGTTTGTGGCAACCTTGCATTGAGCAAGTCTATTGGTGTCATATTTCCAATATCATGTGCTCTGTCACATTTTGGTATTTCTCACAATATTTCAAACTTTTCATTATTATATCTGTTATCATCATCTGTAATCAGTGATTTTTGATGTTACTATTGTAATTATTTTAGGCTGCCACGAACTGCACCCATATGAGAAAGCAAACTGAATTGATAAATGTTGTGTGTGTGCTAACAGCTCCACTGACCTGTGGTTCCCCAGTCTCTCTCCCTCTCCTCAGCCCTCCCTATTCCTTGAGATGCAAGCAATGTTGAAATTAGGCCAATTAATAACCCCACAGTGGCCTGTAAGTGAAAGGAAGACTTGCATCCCTCTCACTTTGAATCAAAAGTTAGAAATGATTAAGCTTAGTGAGGAGGGCATGTAAAAAAACTGAGATAGGCTGAAAGCTAGACCTCTTGTGCCAAACAGTTAGCCAAGGTGTAAATGCAAAGGAAAAGTTCTTGAAGGAAATTAAAAATGCTACTCCAGTGAACACATGAATGATAAGAAAGTGAAGCAGCCTTATTGCTGAAATGGAGGAAGTTTTAGTGGTCTGGATGAAAGATCAAACCAGCCATAACATTCCCTTAAACCAAAGCCTAATCCAGAGCAAGACCCTAACTTGCTTCAATTCTATGAAGGCTAAGAGGGGTAAGGAAGCTGCAGGAGAAAAGTTGGAAGCTAGCACAGGTTGGTTCATGAGGTTTAAGGACAGAAGCCATCTCTATAACATTAAAGTGCAAGGTGAAGCAGCAAGTGCTGATGTAGGAGCTGTAGCAAGTTATCCAGAAAAGTTAGCTAAGATCATTGATGAAGGTGGCTGCACTAAACAACAGATTTTTTTTTATTATTATACGTTAAGTTCTAGGGTACCTGTGCACAATGTACAGGTTTGTTACATATGTATACATGTGCCATGTTGGTGTGCTGCACCCATTAACTCGTCATTTACATTAGGTATATCTCCTAATGCTATCTCTCCCCCCACCCCACAACAGGCCCCAGTGTGTGATGTTCACCTTCCTGTGACCAAGTGTTCTCATTGTTCAATTCCCACCTATGGGTGAGAACATGTGGTGTTTGGTTTTTTGTCCCTGTGATAGTTTGCTGAGAATGATGGTTTCCAGCTTCATCCATGTCCCTACAAAGGACATGAACTCATCCTTTTTTATGGCTACATAGTATTCCGTGGTGTTTATGTGCCACATTTTCTTAATGCAGTCTATCATTGTTGGACATTTGGGTTGGTTCCAAGTCTTTGCTGTTGTGAATAGTGCTGCAATAAACATACGTGTGCATGT
Organism: Pan troglodytes; assembly: GCF_028858775.2. Classification (NCBI taxonomy): domain Eukaryota; kingdom Metazoa; phylum Chordata; class Mammalia; order Primates; family Hominidae; genus Pan; species Pan troglodytes. The sequence goes on from NC_086015.1 coordinate 41,396,521, forward strand.
GTCTTTATAGCAGCATGATTTATAATCCTTTGGGTATATACCCAGTAATGGGATGGCTGGGTCAAATGGTATTTCTAGTTCTAGATTCTTGAGGAATTGCCACACTGTCTTCCACAATGGTTGAACTAGTTTACAGTCCCACCAACAGTGTAAAAGTGTTCCTATTTCTCCACATCTTCTCCAGCATCTGTTGTTTCCTGACTTTTTAATGCTCGCCATTCTAACTGGTGTGAGATGGTATCTCATTGTGGTTTTGATTTGCATTTCTCTGATGGCCAGTGATGATGAGCATTTTTTCATGTGTCTGTTGGCTGCATAAATGTCTTCTTTTGAGAAGTGTCTGTTCATATCCTTCACCCACTTTTTGAAGGGGTTGTTAAATGTAGATGAAACAGCCTTCTATTTGAAGAAGATGTCATCTAGGACTTTCATAGCTAGAGAGGAGAAGTCAACGCAGCGCTTCAAAGCTTTAAAACACAGGCTGACTCTCTCATTAGGGGCTAGTGCAGCCTGTGACTCTCAGTTGAAGCCAATGCTCATTTACCATTCCAAAAATCCTAGGGCCCTTCAGAATTATGCTAACTCTATTCCATGCTCTAGAAATGAAACAAGGCCTGGATGACAGCACATCTGTTTACAACATGGTTTACTGAATATGTGAAACCCATTGTTGAGACCTATTGCTCAGAAAAAAAAGATTCCTTTCAAATACTGACAATGTACCTGGTCACTCAAGAGCTCTGATAGAGATGTACAAAGTGATTAAGTTGTTTTATGCCTGCTAACACAACATCCATTTTGCAGCCCATGGATCAAGGAGTAATTTTGACTTTCAAGTCTCAATAGTTAAGGAATATATTTCATAAGGCTATAGTGGCCATAGATAGTAATTCCCTTGAATGATCTGGGCAAAGTAAATTGAAAACCTTTTGGAAAGTATTCACCATTCTAGATGCCATTAAGAACATTTGTGGTTCATGGGAAGAGGTCAAAAGATCAACATTAATAGGAGTTTGGAAGAAGTTGATTCTAGCCCTCACTAATGACTTGGAAGGGTTCAAGACTTCAGTGGAGGAAGTAGCTGCAGACGTAGTAGAAATAGCAAGAGAACTAGAATTAGAAGTGGAGCCTGAAGATGTGACTGGATTGCTGCAATCTCGTGACAAATTGTAAATGAATGAGGAGTTGCTTCTTATGGATGAACAAAGAAGTGGTTTCTTGAGCTGGAATTTCCTTCTGGTGAAGATGCTGTGAACACTGTTGAAATAACAACAGTTTAGAATGTTACACAAACTTAGTTGGGAAAGCAGCAGCAGGGTTGGAGAAGATTGACTCCAATTTTGAAAGAAGTTCTATGGTGAGTAAAAGGCTGTCAAAGAGCATTACATGCTACTGAGAAACCTTTTGTGAAAGGAAGAGTCAATCGATGTGGCAAACTTCACTGGTGTCTTATTTTAAGAAATTGCCACAGCCACCCCAGCCTTCACAACCACCACCGTGATCAGTCAGCAGCCATCAACATCAAGGCAAGACCCTTCACCAGCAAAAACACTATGACTAGCTGAAGGCACAGATGATCGTTAGTGTTTCTTAGCAATAAAGTATTTTTACATTAATGTTTGCACATTGTTGTTTTTAGATATATTGCTACTGCACACTTAATAGTCTATAGTAAAATGTGAATACAACTTTTATATGCACTGGGAAATGAAAACATTTGTGTGACTCACTTTATTGTGATATTCACCTTATTGGAGTGGTCTGGAATAGAACCAGCAATGTCTCCAAGGTATGTCTGTAATTTTTGTGCGTCCTGTTCTCCAACCAACTACTTTCCTCTTCTGGCACGACTCAACATTTTTCAACACTGAAGGACAAATTTAAGATATATTGTTCCTACTCCTGTCCTTCCACCAGCCACATCCCTATTGCTTGTTTCCTCCCACTTCTCCTTGGCCATCCCAGATTCCATAGCCCAGCATTACTGTCACACATCTTTAGCTGCCATGCCTGTCTCCCACCATGGAACTCATCTGGCAAAACCCTTACCCTGGTTCCATCCAACCTCCACTCACTCCTTGCTTGGCAGCTTGGAGGAGGCTGGAGAATCTGCTGGATTGTGCTCACTTGCCCACTTGAGATTCACAACCACTGACTTCAAATGGGGCCCTACATGTGTCCCTGAAACTTTCCATGTTCCCTTGTCCCTGCACTCTCACAGTGCATACATGATGCATGTCTTTCCTCACACCTCCACCACCTCCTCCTCATTTCTCACTCCTCTGAAGTCCAAGCTTCCTACTGCACTGAGAAGATAGAAGCAATTGGAGAAGAGGAGGGCTATTTCCCCACCACTTCTTCAAACTTCTTTTCTTTTTCTTTTTCTTTTTTTTTTTTTTTGAGATGGAGTCTTGCTCTGTCACCAGGCTGGAGTGCAGTGGTACCATCTCAGCTTATTGCAAGCTCCGCCTCCCGGGTTCATGCCATTCTCCTGCCTCAGCCTCCAGAGCAGCTGGGACTACAGGTATGTGCCACCACGCCCGGGTAATTTTTTATATTTTAGTAGAGACAGGGTTTCACCATGTTGGCCAGGATGGTCTTGATCGCCTGACCTTGTGATCCGCCTACCTTGGCCTCCCAAAGTGCTGGGATTACAGGCTTGAGGCACCGTGCCCGGCCTTCAAACTTATTTTCATTGGTCCCATAAACTCTACCATCCCTCCTGTTTCTGTAGTTGAATTCAATGCTGTTATCTGAAGCCAGCGCCTCACTTTTCTACAGAGTCTGCATTCTCTCACCTATAAACATGCTGTAATTGCTCCCACTCAAACACGAAACAAAATGAACAATAACACATTTCTGCGTTGTCCCCACATCCCTTTCAACACCTGCTCCATTGATTTACTCTGTATTAGACCTTTCTTGAAAGAGTTGCCTGCACTCTCTGTCTCCAGACTCTTGCCACCTTTCTTTCTGAACCACTTAAGTCAGGGGTTCACCCCACAATTACACTAAGACGACTCTTTTCCAGATCACCAGTGACCTCCATCTTGCCACATCCACTGATTGGTTCTCAGTGTTCATCTTGCTCAAACTGTCATCAGCATGTGACAGTTTGCCACTCCCTCCTCTTGCCTTCTGGGTGTTCTTTCTCACCTCTCCCCACTGGCCGCTCCTTTCGCAGTCTCCTTTGCTGCCAACACTCATTCCCCAACCTCTGTAAAGTGCACTGAGGATCACTGCTGAAGCCTCTCCCCATACTCACTCCCTAGACGAACTCATTCAGTCTCACGGCTTCAGAGACCACTGAAGGGCTGACAACTCCCAGCTATACATCTCCAGCTCAGAGTTCGTCACCAAACTCCAGCCGTGTCTATGTAACTGCTGAGTTCACATCTCCACTTGAATGTTTTATCAGTCAGCTCAAGTTGCCATAACAAAAAAACCACGACTGGATGAACAACAGAAACTTATTTTCTCACAGTTCTGGAGGCTGGAAGTCTGCAATCAGGTTTTAGGCAGTCTTGCTTTCTCCTGAGGCCTCTTTTTCTGACTTGCTCATGGCCACTTCCATGTGTCTGCGTGGCCTTTTCTTTCATATTGGATTAGGACCCCACCCTCATGACCAATTTTTTTTTTTTTTGAGGCAGGCTTTAGCTCTGTCGCCCTGGCTGGACTGCAGTGGCATGATATAATCACAACTTACTGCAACCTTGAACTCCTGGGCTCAAGCGATCCTCCTGCCTTAGTCTCCTGAGTAGTGAGGACTACAGGTGCATGCCACCACACCCAGTTACATTTTAAATTTTTTTTGTAGAAATAGAGTCTCTTTATGTTGCCCAGGCTGGTCTTAAACTCCTGATATAAAGCAATCCTCCTGCCTTGGTCTCCCAAAGTGCTGGGATTATAGGCATGAGCCACTGTACTTGGCCTTAATTTAATCTTAATTACCTTGATAAGGCCGTATCTCCAAATACAGTCACATTGGGAGCTAGGACCTCAACATAAAAATTTGGTGAGGGCACAATTCCATCTGAAACGGATGTCCAGTGGGCACCTTGTCTTCTTGGTGAATGGCAGTTCCATCCTTCTAGGTGCTCAGGCTGAAATCCTAGACTCCCCTCTTTCTCGCTTGCTGCACATTTCAATCCACCAGCAAATCCTGTTGTCTCTGCTTTAAAAATGTACGTGGATTCTAACTGCTTCTTTCTGCTTTCACTGCCGTCACCCTGATCCAAACCATCATCGTTTTAAAACTGTATTAAGAAAATGGCCTCTTGCACTGTCTCCTGTTTCTGCCTTTGGCCTTTAAAATCTTTTATCAATGTGCCAGTAAGAGTAATCCTTCTAAAACAGAAGTCGGGCCATGTCACTTTCTGTTCAACCCCCTGCCACAGGAGATCCCATCTCATTCTTTTAGTGACCAGAAAAGCCCTGTGGGACACTTCTCTGATTGCCTAGTATTTTGCGGCTTGCTCCCACTACTCAGCCACACTACTCTCCTTGCAGTACCTTGAGGCACGTTCTTACCTCAGGGCCTTTGCATTTGCTGTTCCCTCCAGCTGAAATGCTCTTGTACTGGATATTATGTGTTGTGTTTCCATCATCTTTGTCAGATATCTGCTCAAATATGACATTTTCAGCCAGGCGTGGTGGCTCATGCCTGTAATCCGAGCACTTTGGGAGGCCGAGGTGGGTGGATCACCTGAGGTCAGGAGTTTGAGACCAGCCTGGACGTGGCAAAACCCCATCTCTACTAAAAATACAAAAATTAGCCAGGCATGGTGGCAGGCACCTGCGATCCCAGCTACTCGGGAGGCTAAGGCAGAAGAATCATTTGAATCCGGGAGGCAGAAGTTGCAGTGAGCTGAGATCATGCCACTGTACACCAGCCTGGGCAACACAGCGAGACTCCATCTCAAAAAAAAAAAAAAAAATGACATTTTCAGAGAGGTGCTGTTTGACTATCTTACAAAAAATAGTGCTCCCACTCTTGCTGTGCAAACTCAATTTCCTGTATCCTACTCTATGTATTTTCGAAGCAGTCATCGCCATATGGTATACTCTCTCTAGATTATTTTCTTGGGCATTTGCCTATTGTCACCTTTTCTTCTCACTAGCATGTGGCTCCATGAGGGCAAATACTTAATCTGTTATGTTCACTGGGGCATCTCCAGAACTTGCCTGAAACCCAGTAGGTGTTCAATAAGTTCTGGAGGGATGAATGAATGACTCCTCTCACTATAAGGGAGTTTGGGATATGTAGTCTATCTGGGCACATTTCTATCTGTTCTCTTTGCAGGGGAGAAAGGGATGAGGATGTTGGATAAGCAGCTCAGCATGTTCCCCAACATGTAAGGGAATCAGTTCGAGTTCTACACTCTCCTTCTTGGTACACATCCTCAGAATGCAGGAAGTGCCTCTGCTTGTTGTGAGTCTTTGTGGACAGAGGCAGGATCATGCTGGCTAGAATCTAGTGGACAAGGTAAGGAAACATAAGCATTGAAGAGGGGTAAGCATTTGTTGTATGAGGTTATGGGAGGTCCTGTCTCAAGAAAGAGGGTCGCACAGACCCCTGGGAAGACTGGGCTCTGTGCACTGGAGCTGGTGGGTAGAGATATGGGGATCATAGGCCTGATTTCCGGAGTGTGGCATGGAATTGTGCTGGGTGTGTATCTTAGTCTGTTTTGTGCTGCTATAACAGAATAGCTGAGATTAGGTAATTTATAATGAACAGAAATTTATTTTTTATGGTCCTGGAGTCTAAGTCCAGAATCAAGGTTTGGCATCTTGTGAGGCCTTCTTGCTGCATCATTACATGGCAGAAGGTGAGAGGGAAAGAGGTAAAGTGCACACAAGAGAGAGAAGAACAAATGTGTTCCTCTATAGTGAACCCATTCCCATGATAATTAACATACTTCCACAATCATGGCATTAATTCATTCATGAAGTCAGAGTCATCATGGCCTAATTACCTCTCCAGAGACCCATCTCTTAGTACTGTTACAATGGCAATTAAATTTCAACATGAGTTTTGGAGGGAACATTCAAACCATAGCAGCGTGCCATTCTTCATGTTCACCTCTGAGCATACTCCCGCCCTTGCTGTTTCTGTCCTTGAGGCTTTGCCTTTCATCCCCAAGCCTGGCCTCAGCCCATACTCTATTGTACCAATGCCAAAAATTGAGGTTTAAAGTCTCACTGAGTAATTCTTAACCAAAGATATATTGTAAACCAATAGTCACTGAATTCTACTTGCTCACCTGTGGATATTAGTTGGGTATGTAAGTTAGTGTTTGCTGCTTAAAATAGCAACTGTTTATGAGCTCACAATTCTGTGGGTTTGCAATTTGGACTGGGATCAGTGGGGTGGTTCTTCTGCTCTCAGTTGGGCTCACACATTCAACTGCAGCCAACTTCTGTTTTGGCTCAGGCTGGCTGGTCTAGGGCTAGGATGGCTTATCTCTACTTTGTGTGGTCCCTCATTGTTGGCAGGCTAGCACAGGCTTGCTTACATGGCAGCCCCACAGGGCTCTGAGGGAGCAAATAAGAGCATGCATGGCTTATTGAGGCCTAAGCTCAGATCCCAAACTCCATCACATCTATTACATTCTGTTGGTCAAAGCAAGTCGTCACAAGGGCTAGTGTATGAACCACACAACTATGAATGAGAAAGGAGAGAGATATTTCTTCATCCAGGGGCCTGTTTTTTATAGGCCCTCAGTCTGCTCCTCTCATTCCCAGCAGTAGTGGGTTCCATGGAGACCTCTGTCTTCTGCCCTTGGACTAGACAGCTGTGTCTGTGAGCTCTGTGACCATTTTTTTCAGACAGGCTTCATAGAAGCTCTCAGAGACATGTTTTTGCTTAAGAGCCTTTTGATTTTCTTGGTCAGTTGTCATAGCTGGAGCTTTTTGGCAAGGCTTCAGCCATTCATGTGTAATCCTGTGCACTGATTAATGGAGGTGGTTTCACTTTTATTGTCCCTCTGTGGCAGCCTGTCTCCCCAGTGGCTGGGACAGAAGCTGCTCACAGGTCTGTGGCTATTGATGGGCAGAGCCAGAGACCTGCTGTGCTCATTCCGGGACATGGTGGGGATGGAGGTATGGGTCACATCCTGCTCTATGACCTTGGCCAACAGTTTTAACTTTTCCTAACCGCCTCCCAAAGTGTCATTTCCCTCATATTTATAAATCATATGATAAGACTCCCTTTTGCTATCGTCAGTTTGTCCCGCTACTGGACCATCAGCATACAAACATGCTATCATTGTTCCTATCGTAAAATGTTGATCTTCTCTTGACTCCATGTCTCTTTTCCCACTACTCTTCAGCGATGAACTCTTTAAAAATATAACTATACTCACTATCCCAATATGTAGGCTTCCATTTCCCCTTAAAGCCTCTCTGATCAGGACTCTTCCTCACCTCCTCTGAAACTGCTCTTGGCAAGGTCAGTTGCTAAGGCCAGTGGTGATTCTCTGTCCCTATCTGATTCTGCACAGGTGGTCATTTTCTCCTTGAGAAACTTTCCGCTCACTTGGCCCTCTCCTCCCTTCTTGCTGGCTGGTTCATCCTCATTTCCCTGACCACTGAATATTGGAGGGCCCCAAGGTTCAGGCTCCAGGCCTTTCCTCTTATGTATGTCTCCTTGGTGATCTCATCCTGCCTCATGGGTTTAAACACCAGCTGTATGCCAATGACTCTCATAATTATGTCTCCAATTTAGACCCTTTCTGGTCGTCAGACTCACAAAACCAACGGATTGTTCAACATCTCCGATTGGATGGATGTGTAACTGGCATCTGAGTTTAGCATGTTCAAGTCTGAATCCCGGTGTGCCCCCAACCTGCTCCTCTCACTGTTGCCCCCATGTTGGTTAAAGGCAAAGTCATCTTGCAAGTTCTTGCCTGCAATCCTCTCTCTCTCTCTCTCTGTGTACACACACACACACACACACACACACACAACTTTTTTCTTACACAAAAGTTGGCATACTATTTGCATTGTTCTGTATCTTGCTTTTCTCACTTAACAATATATTCAGGAGGTCACTTCAGTTCAGTGAGATCTTCCTCATTCTTTTTACAGCTGCATTAGTATTTCATTATATAAATGTACTATAATGTATTCAACCAACCAGAGTAATACTTTAATACTTGATGAACATTTGAGTTGTTTCCAGTCTTTTGATATTACAAATAAGGCTGCAATTAATGTCCTTGTATATATGTTGTTTTGTACTTTGGAAGGATGTCTTCGGGGCAGGTTCCCGGAATTGTGATTGGAGGAAGCTGTCAAAGGAATCTGAGCAGTTGCACAAGGTTTGTGTCCCAATGCAGCTGCAAGGGAGGGCATATTCTCCAATGCTCAGTTTAGATATGGTGAGAAAGCATAAGGAGAAGGAAGAATCTCCCAGAGCACAGGGCCAAGAGCCTAAAAACAATACTCAGGGAGCACCCCCACCCCACCCCCTGCCACCACCCAGGGAGCAGATCTGGACCTAATCATGAAACAGTTCCCATCTCTAGGGTGGGAAAGCCTTGCAATAGCTGCTCATCAGGATTTCCAAATTGCTAGAGTAGTGCCTGTTCTGTTTTTATTTTTCCCTTTTGGAATTGGCCTCTTGGCTCTGTTGAGTTCAACTATATCTTTATTGATTTTTCTATCTGCTGTATCTGTCAATGTGTAATAGAGGGGTATTGAAGTCTCCAACTATAATGGATTCATCTATTTTTCCTTGCAGTTCTATCAGTTTCTGCCAGGTGTATTTTGATGCTCTGTTGTTAGTTGTATACACGTTAAGAACTGTTATGGCTGCTTAGAGGATTGACCCCCTTATTATTATGTAACGGTCCTCTTTATTCTTGATAATTTTCATTGCTTTGAAGTCTGCTATGTCTGAAATTAATATAACTACTCCAGCTTTTTTTAAAATTTTCAATTTTGTGGGTACATAGTAGGTATATATATTTATAGGGTACATGAGATATTTTGATACAGGCATATCATGTGTAATAATCACATAAGGGTAAATGTATCCAGCACCTCAAGCATTTATTCTGTCTTTGTGTTACAAACAATCCAATTACGTTCTTTTAGTTATTTAAAAATGTACAATACATTATTGTTGACTGTAGTCACCCTGTTGTGCTATCAGATAGTAGCTTATTCTTTCTATTTAATTATATTTTGTACCCATTAACCATCCCCTCTCCTATCTCTCCCACTATCCTTCCCAGCCTCTGGTAACCGTCATTCTACTTTCTGTCTCTATGAATTGGATTGTTTTAATTTTTAGCTCCCACAAATAAGTGAGAACATGTGAAGTTTGTCTTTCTGTGCCTGGCCTACTTAACATAATGACCTCCAGTTCTATCCATGTTGTTACAAATGACAGGGTCTCCTTCTTTTGTTATGGCCGAATAGTACTCCATTATGTATAAGTACCACATCTTCCTTATCCATTTGTCTGTTGATGGACACTTAGGTTGCTTCCAAATCTCAGCTATTGTGAATAGTGCTGCAATAAATGGGAATGCAAATATCTCTTTGATACATTGATTTCTTCGTATTTTGGGTATATACCTAGCAGGGGATTGCTGGATTACATGATAGTTCTATTTTTAGTTTTTTGGGGAACCTCCAAACAGTTCTCCATAGTGGTTGTACTAATTTACATTCCCATCATCAGTGTGTGATGGTTCCCTTTTCTTCACATGCTCACCAGCATTCATGATTGCCTATCTTTTGCATAAAAGCCATTTTAGCTGTGATGAGATGATATCTTATTATAATTTTGATTTGCATTTCTCTAATGATCAGTGATACTGAGCACCTTTTCATATACCTATTTGCTATTTGTATGTCTTCCTTAGAAATGTCTGTTCAGATCGTTTGGCCATTTTTAATTGGATTATTAGATTTTTTCCTATAAAGTTGTTTGAGCTCCTCATATATTCTGGCTATTAATCCCTTGTCAAATGGATAGTTTGTATATATTTTCTCCTATTCTGTGGGTTGTCTTTTCACTTTGTTGACTGTTTGCTTCATTCTGCAGATGCTTTTTAACTTGACGTGATCCCATTTGTCCATTTTTTACTTTGCTTGCCTGTGCTTGTGGAGTATTACTTAAGAAATCTTTGTCCAGCCTAATGTCTTGGAGAGTTTCCCCAATGTTTCCTTTCTACACTTTCATAGTTTGAGGATACACACACACACACACACACACACACACACACACACACATATATACATATTATTTTATTTTTGAGATGGTCTCTCATTCTGTCACCCAGGATGGAGTGCAGTGGCACGATCTTGGCTCATTGCAACCTCTGCCTCCCAGGTTCAAGCGATTCTGCTGCCTCAGCTTTCCAAGTAGCTGGGATTACGGATGCTTGCCACCACGCCCAGCTAGTTTTTGTATTTTTAGTAGAGACAGGGTTTCACCATGTTTCCCAAGCTGGTCTCAAACTCCTGACCTCAAGTGATCTGCCTGCCTTGGCCTCCCAAAGTACTGGAATTACAGGCATGAGACATCATGCCCAGCCTGAGGTCTTAGATTTAAGTCTTCAATCTATTTTAATTTTATTTTTGTATATGGTGAGAGATAGGGGTCTAGTTTTATTCTTCAGCATACGAATATCCAGTTTTCCCAGCACTATTTATTGAAGAGACTTTTTTTCCCCAATGTATGTTCTTGGCACTTTTGTAAAAAATGAGTTCACTGCAGATGTAGATTTGTTGCTGGCTGGTTCATCCTCATTTCCCTGACCACTGAATATTGGAGGGCCCTAAGATTCAGGCTCCAGGCCTTTCCTCTTTCTCATGTATGTCTCCTTGGTGATCTCATCCTGCCTGTTGGTTCCATTGGTCTATGTGTCTGTTTTTATGTCAGTACCATGCTGTACTATATACTGTGTAGTATAATTTGAAGTCAAGTAATGTGATTCTTCAGTTTTGTCGTTTTTGCTCAATATAGCTTGGCTATTCTGGATCTTTTGTGGTTACATATAATTTTAGCATTTTTTTTCTAATTTTAATTAAAAAAAAAAATTTTGTATAGGTGTGGTCTCACCATCTTGCCCTGGCTGGTCTGAAACTCTTGGGCTCAGACAGTCCACCTACCTTGGCTTCCTAAAGTACTGGGATTATAGGCATGAGCCACCTTGCCCAGCCTGTTTTTTCTATCTCTGTGAAAAATGTCATTGGTATTTTGATAGGGATTACGTTGAATCTACAGACTGCTTTGGGCAATATGAACATTTTCACAATATTGATTCTTTTAGTTCATGAACGTGAAATATCTTTCCATTTTTTGGTGTCTTCCTCAATTTCTTTCATCAGTGTTTTATAGTTTTCATTGTAGAGGTCATTCACTTCTTTCGTTAAGTTAATTCCTAGGTATTTAATTTTATTTGTAGCTATTATAAGTGGGATTACTTTCTTGATTTCTTTTTCAGATTATCTGCTGTTGGCATATAGAAATGCTACTGATTTTTGTATGTTGATTGATTTTGTATCCTGCAACTTTACTGAATTTATCAGTTCTAATAGTTTTTTGGTGGATTCTTTATGTTTTTCCAAATATAAGATCATACCACCTATGAACAATGATAATTTGACTTCTTCCTTTCCTTTTTTTTTTTGAGACAGAGTCTTGCTCTGTCACCCAGGCTGGAGTGCAGTGGCATGATCTTGGCTCACTGCATTCAAGCGATTCTCCAGCCTTAGCCACCCAAGTAGCTGGTATTTCAGGCTTCCACCACCACGCCCAGCTAATTTTTGTATTTTTAGTAGAGATGGGTTTTCACCATGTTGGCCAGGCTGGTCTCAAACTCCTGACCTCAAGTGATCTGCCTGCCTCAGCCTCCCAAAGTGCTGGGATTACAGTTGTGAGCCACCATGCCCGGCCTTCCTTTCCAATTTGGATGCCCTTTCTTTCTCTTGTCTAATTGCTCTAGCTAGGATTTCCAGAACTATGTTGAATAACAGTGGTGAAAGTGGACATTCTTGTTGTGTTCCAGATCTTAGAGGAAAGGCTTTCCATTTTTCCCCATTTGGTATGATACTAGCTGTGGATCTGTCATATATAACTTTTATTTGTTGAGGTATGTTCCTTCTATGCCCAGTTTTTTGAGAGATTTTGTCATGAAGGAATATTGAATTTTATAAAGTGCTTTTTCAGCATCAATTGAAACAATCATATGGGGTTTCCTTTATTCTGTTGATATAATGTATTGCATTAATTTATTTGCATATCTTGTACCATCCTTGCCTATTTGGTCATGATGAATGATCAGTGATGAATTTAATGTGTTGTTGAATTCAGTTTGCTAGTATTTTGTTGAAGATTTTTGCATCCTTGTTCATTGGGGATATTAGCTTGTAGTTTTCTTTTTTTGATGTGTCTTTTTCTGGTTTGGTATCGGGGTAATACTGGCTTCATAGAATGAGTTTGTAAGTATTCCCTCCTTCTCTATTTTTCAGAATGGTTTGAGTAGAATTGGTATTAGTTTTCTTTAAATATTTGATAAACTTCAGTAGGGAAGCCATTGGGTCCCTGGCTTTCCCTGGCTGGGAGACTTTTCAAATTTCTTCTTAATTTCTTCATTGATCCACTGGTCATTCAAGAGAATATTGTTTAATTTTCATGTGTTTGTATAGTTTCCAAAATAACTCTTGTTATTATTTCTAGTTTTATTCCATTGTGGTCTGGGAAGATTCTTTTTTTTTTTTAATTTTAAAGGCTTGTTTTGTGGTCTAGTGTATGGTCTATCCTTGAGAATAATTTAGGTACTGAGGAGAAGAATGAGCATTCTGCACCCATTGGAGGAAATGTTCTGTAAATATGCATTAGGTCCATTTGGTCTATAGTGCAGATGAAGTCCAGTGTTTCCTTGGTGATTTTCTGTCTGATGATCTGTACAGTGCTGAAAGTGGGGTGTTGAAGTCTCCAGCTATTTTTGTATTGAGGTGTATCTCTCTCTTTAGCTTTAATATTTGCTGTATATATCTGGGCGCTCCAGTGTTGGGTTCATACATGTTTACAATTGTTATATCCTCTTGCTGAATTGACCCCTTTATTATTATATAATAACCTTCCTTGTCTCTTTTTATAGCTTTTGTCTTGAAATCTTTTTTTTTTTTTTTTTTAGATGAGGTCTTGCTCTGTCACCCAGACTGGAGTGCAGTGGTGCCCTCTTGGCTCACTGCAACCTCTGCCTCCTGGGTTCAAGTGATTCTCCTGCCTCAGCCTCCCAAGTAGCTGTGACTACAGGAATGTGCCATCATGCCTGGCTAATTTTTGTATTTTTAGTAGAGATGGGGTTTTGCCATGCTGGCGAGACTGGTCTCAAACTCCTGACCTCAGGTGATCCACCCACCTTGGCCACCCAAAATGCTTGGGATCACAGTCATGATCCACTGTGCCTGGCCAGTTTTTCTCTTGAAATCTATGTTGTCTGATATAAGTGTAGCTACTCCTGCTGTCTTTTCGTTTCCATTGGTGTGGAGTATCTTTTTCCATCCCTTTATTTTCAGTGTATGTGAGTCTTTATAGGTGAAATGTGTTTCTTGTAAGCAATAGATCTTGTTTTTTTCTTTTTTTAAAATTCATTCAGCCACTCTCTCTTTTGATTGGAGAGTTTAGTCCATTTACATTCAATATGATTATTGGTAGGTAAGGACTTACTCCTGCCATTTTGTTACTTGTTTTCTGGTTGTTTTGTGGTCTTCTTTTCCTTCTTTCCTTGATTCTGTCTTCCTTTAAGTGAAGGTGACTTTCTCTGGTGATATGTTTAATTTCTTGCTTTTGTATATGTGGTATGTTTTTTGATTTGATACCATGAGGCTTGCAAATAATATCTTATAACCTATTATTTTAACCTGATGACAACTTAACACTGATTTCATAAACAAGGAAACAAACTAACAAACAAGCAAAGAGAAAACTAATAAAAACTCAGCAGTTTTATCTTCATCCCCCTACTTTTTAAACTTTTGTTGTTTCTATTTATATCTTATTGTGCTGTCTAGGTCTTGAAAAGTCATTGTAGTTATTATTTTTGATTGGCTCATTGTTTAGTCTTTCTACTCAAGATATAAGTAGTTTACCCATCACAATTACAGTGTTATAATATTCTTTTCTTTTCTGTTTTTTGAGATGGAGTCTTGCTCTGTTGCCCAGGCTGGAGTGTAGTGGCATGATCTTGGCTCACTGCAACTTGCATCTCCCAGATTCAAGCAATTCTCCTGCCTCAGCCTCCCAAGTAGCTGGGACTACAGGCACATGCCACCACATCTGGCTAATTTTATATTTTTAGTAGAGTTGGGGTTTTGCCATGTTGGCCAGGTTGGTCTCAAACTCCTGACCTCAAGTGATTCACCTGCCTTGGCCTCCCAAAGTGCTAGGATTACAGGTGTGAGCCACCACACCGGGCCTATTCTGTGCTTTTCTATGTAGTTACTACTCTCAGTGAGTTTTGTACCTTCAGCTGATTTCTTATTGCTTATTAACATTCTTTTCTTTCAGATTGAAGAACTCCCTTTAGCATTTCTTGTAGAACAGGTCTGGTGTTGATGAAATCCCTCAGTTTTTGTTTGTCTGGGAAATTATTTCTCCTTTTTGTTTGAAGGATACTTTCACTGGATACACTATTTTGGGAGAAAAGTTTTTTCCATCCACACTTTAAATATGTCATGTCACTCTCTTCTGGCCTGTAAGATTTCCACTGAGAAGTCTGCTGCCAGACGTATTGGAGCTCCATTGTATGGTTTTTTTTTGTTTTGTTTTGTTTTTTTGGAGATGGAGTCTTGCTCTGTCGCCCAGGCTGGAGTGCAGTGGTGCAATCTTGGCTCACTGCAAGCTTCACCTCCTGGGTTCACGCCATTCTCCTGCCTCAGCCTCCTGAGTAGCTGGGACTACAGTCGCCCACCACCACGCCCGGCTAATTTTTTGTATTTTTAGTAGAGATGGTTAGTGTTAGCCAGGATGGTCTCGATCTCCTGACTTTGTGATCCACCCGCCTCAGCCTCCCAAAGTGCTGGGATTACAGGTATGAGCCACTGCGCCTAGCCCTGTTTTTTTTTGAGATGCAGTTTCACTCTGTCACCCAGGCTGGAGTGAGGTGGCATGATCTCGGCTCACAGCAACCTCCGCCCCTAGGGTTCAAGTGATTCTCCTGTCTCAGCCTCCCGAGTAGCTGGGATTACGGGTGCCCACCACCACTGCCAGCTGATTTTTGTGTTTTTAGTGGAGATGGGGTTTCACCATGTTGGCCAGGCTGGTCTAGAACTCCTGACCTCAAGTGATCCACCTGCCTCAGCCTCCCAAAGTGCTGGGATTACAGGCGTGAGCCGCAGTGCCCAGCCTCCATTGTATGTTATTTCTTTTTTATGTATTGCTGCTTTTAGAATCCTTTCTTTCTCCTTGACCTTTTGGAGTTTGATTATTAAATGTCTTGAGGTAGTCTTATTTGGATTAAATCTGCTTGGTGTTCTGTAACATTCTTGTGCTTGAATATTGGTATCTTTCTCTAGGTTTGGGAAGTTCTCTGTTATTATCCCCTTGAATAAACTTTCTATCCCTATCTCTCCCTCTCTACTGCCTCTTTAAGGCCAATAAATCTTAGATTTGCCTTTTGGAGGCTATTTTCTAGATCTTCTAAGCATGCTTCATTCTGTTTTATTATTTTTTACTTTGTCTCCTGTAACTGTGCATTTTTAAATAGCCTGTCTTCAAGCTCATTAATTCTTTCTTCTGCTTGATCAATTCTGCTGTTAAGAGACTCTGATAGGCTGGGTACTGTGGCTCATATCTGTAATCCCAGCACTTTGGGAAGCCAAGGCAGGTAGATCACTTGAATTTATGAGTTCCAGACCAGCCTGGGCAACATGGTGAAATCCTGTCTCTACCAAAAATACAAAAAATTAACCAAGCATAGTGGTGTGTGCCTGTGGTCCCAACTATTCAGGAGGCTGAAGTGGGAGGGTCACTTGATCCCAGGAGGTAAAGGTTGCAGTGAGCCAAGATTGCACCACTGCATTCCAACCTGGGTGACAGAATGAGACCCCATCTCAAAAAAAAAAAAAAAAAAGAGAGACTCTGATATATTATTCTTCAGTATGTTCCTTGCCCTTTTTAACTCTAGAATTTCTGCTTGATTCTTTTTAATTATTTCAATTTCTTTGTTAACTTTATCTGATAGGATTTTGAATTCCTTTCCTGTGCTATTTTGAATTTCATTGAGTTTACTCAAAAATTCTAAATTCTCTGTCTGAAAGGTCACATATTTCTGTCTCTTCTTGATTGGTCACTGGTGCCTTATTTAGCTCAATTGGCGAAGTAATGTTTTCTTGGATGGTCTTGATGCTTGTGGGGTTTGTTGATATCTGGGCATTGAAGAGTTGGGTATTTATTGTAGTCTTCGAAATCTAGGCTTGTTTGTACTCATCCTTCTTCAGAAGACTTTCCAGGTATTCAGAGGGACTTGGGCATTGTGATCTAAATTTTTGGTCATAGCAGCCATATCTGTATGAGGGGGCACCCCAAGCCCAGTAATGCTGTGGCTTTTGCAGACTTGTAGAGGTACTGCCTTGGTGTTCTTAGATAAGATCTGGAAAGATTCACTGGATTACCAGGCAGAGACTCTTGTTCTCTTCCATTACTTTCTCCCAAACAAATGGAGTCTCTCTCTGCTGAGCTGCCTGGAGCTGGGGGTGGGGTGACATATGCACCCCTATGATTACAACTACTGGGACTATGCTGGTCAGGCCTGAAGCCAGCTTAGCACTGGGTCTCAATCAAGGCCCTCAGTAACCTCTGCCTGGCTGCCACCTATGTTTGTGCAAGGCCCTAAGGGCTCTACCATTAGCAGGTGGCAAAGCCAGCCAGGCTTGCGTTCTTCTCTGCAGGGCAGCACATTCCCCCTGTTCCCAGGTGGGTCCAGAGATGTCGCCTGGGAGCCAGGGCCTGGAGTTCTATGTTACTGTGGCTGAGCTTGCACCCAAGCTACAAGATGACATCCCACTCTTCCCTCACCTTTCTACAAGTAGAGGAGTCTCTTCTCATGGCCACCATTGTCCCAGGTGAGTACTGCCTGGCTACCCCTGATATTCACTCAAGACCCAAAGGCTCTTCAGTCAGCTTGTAGTGAATGCTTCTAGACCTAGGACTCTCCCTTCAGGGCAGTGGGCTCCCCTCTGGCCCAGAGCAGGTCCAGAAATATCATCCAAAAGCCAAGGCCTGAAATCAGGAACCCTATGAGCCTACCTGGTGCTCTACCAAACTGTGGCCAAGCTGGTACGTAAGCTGCAAACAAAGTCCCCTTTATTCTTACCTCTCCTTTTCTCAAGCAGAAGGAATCTCTCCCCATAGCCGCTATAGTTTCAAATGTGCTGGGTTATAGCTGAAGCCAGCACATCTCTGAGTCTCACCTAAGGCCCATGGTGAGTACTGCCTGGCTGCCACTGCTGATTTTTCAGACCCCAAGGGATTTTTATTTAGCAGGTGATGAGAGATGCCAGGACTGAGTCCTTCCCTTCAAGGCAGTGGGTTTCCTTCTGGTCCAGGGAGTATCTAGGAATATTATCCAGGAGCTAGGGCCTGGAATGGGAGCCTCAGGGAATGGGAACTCTGCCTGTGCCCTATCCTGCTGTGGCTATGCTGGCATCCACACTGCAAGGCAAAGTCCTCTTTATTCTTCTCTCTCTGCTCCTAAAGCAGAAGGAAGGAGTCTTTCCCAGAGCTACCAGCTATACTACCTGTGGTTGAGGGAGGGTTGGCATAAGCACTCCCTTGGACACCCTTAGCTAGTGTTTCACTGCGTCATGTGGCCCCCAACTGCTCTGCCTCCAAGTCCAAGACAGCACCAGGACGTGCCTAGAAATTGCAGGCCTTGTGGTGTAGACTGCCTGTCAAGTTTATTTAGAATCACAGAGCACTTTAGCCCATGGTGGCAAGACTTGCCAGAACCCAAGTTCTGACTGCCGGGATGGGTGATTCCCCTCTGGCTGGGGCTGGTCTAAATGCTCCCTCTGTGGTCGCTGCCTGAGTTCTGCCTGGTGTTGTTTTCTGCTGTGACAGGCAAGCACTGATTTCCAATGCAAAGTCCCACAATCACTGTGCTGTTCCTGCCTCAAGTGCACAGATTATCTCTCCGTACCTCGTGGCTGGAGCTGAGAATGGGGGATGAATGGCATAGCCAACTCAAGACTGTCTTTTCTACTGTCTTCAGTGTCTCTTTCAGTGATATGAAGTTAAAACCAGGTACTGTAATCACTCACCTGGTTTTTGGTTCTTATGGAGGTGCATTTTTTTTTGTATGTGGATAGTTGTTCAATTTTATATTCTTGCGTTGAGGACAATTGGTGGAGGCTTCTATTTGGCCATCTTGCTCCACCTCCTTGCTATTATTATTTTGAACAAACTGTTATCTGTCAGATCAATTCAGAATAAGAAAAATAGGCCAGGCGCGGTGGCTCACACCTGTAATCCCAGCACTTTGGGAGGCTGAGGCGGGTGGATCACGAGGTCAGGAGTTCGAGACCAGCCTGGCCAATATGGTGAAACCCTGTCTCTACTAAAAATAAAAAAATTAGCCAGGCGTGGTGGCGTGCACCTGTAGTCCCAGCTACTTGGGAGGCTGAGGCAGAAGAATCACTTGAACCTGGGACGGCGGAGGTTGCAGTGAGCCAAGATCGCACCACTGCACTGCAGCCTGGGCAACAGAGCGAGACTCTGTCTAAAAAAAAAGAAAAAGAAAAAGAAAACTTTGTATTTTACCTTCACTTATTCCTTCTCTAATGCCCTTCCTTTCTTTATGAAGATCTGAATTTCTGACCTATATTATTTTCTTCTGTCAGAAGAGCTTCTTTTAAAATTTCTTGCAAGGTAGGTCTACTGGTAACAAACTCTCTCAATTTTTGTTTTAGAAAGTCTTTGAGTCTTTATTTGTCTTTCTTTTTTCTTTTTTTGGACTTAAAATCCAAGTACAAATGTTCTTCAGTCATTTAGTAAATTTCAAAGCCAAGTCACTAAAGACAGAGGCTAGCAATTTTCTTTCATCATTCACCAATAACAGACTATGTCTGGGGTCAGTGGCCTTCATCAGCAGGTGCCCTCCTTTGGTGAATGAATCTGATCATTCAGATGTGGAGAGAATGAAGTGTCTTCTTCAGTTTCAGACCCCGAAGGCTCTTGATCTCCCTCGTGGGGTTCTGTTTCTCCCATCAGTTCTTGCAGAAACTTGAATTTAGATTTTAAAAAGATGCCATACAAAATACAATGGATGCCCCACTCATCACATACCATCAGCAGCAGGATGATCAACAGTGTGGCCATGAACACAAGCAGGTTAGCCAAATATTGTGCTACATCTTGAGGGGAGGAGGGTAGTTGGCTCAGGGCACCTGGCATGTACTGTGGAGGGAATGGGTGAGTAGGCAGATGGTGTATCCTAGGCTTCAGTGGTGGGTGCCCTGCATGCCTTGTCCTTCACTTTTTAGAAAAAGATTTAAAAAAAATACATAAATGTACATATTTTGGGGATATATGTGATAATTTAATACATTCATATAATTTGTAATGATCAAATCAGTCTAATTAAGACATTTGTCATCTTAAATATTTGTATTGTCTGTATGCTAGAAACATTTATTCTGTCTAGCAATTTTTTAAAAAAATTAAACATTTTTTTATAGATGGTGTCTCAGTCTTCCACCCAGGTTAGAGTGCAATGGTGGAACATATCTCACTACAGTCTCAAACTCCCAGGTTCAAGTGATCCTCCCACCTAGCCTCCTGAGTAGCTGAGACTACAGGTGCATACCACCATGCCTGGCTACTTTTTACAGTTTTTTTTTTTTTTTTTGTAGAGACAGAGTTTCACTATGTTTCCCAGGCTGGTCTCAAACTCCCAGGCTCAAGCAATCCTTCTGCCTTGTCCTCCCAAAATGTTGGGATTACAGGCATGAGCCACCACACCTGGCCTTTTCTAGCTATTTTGAAATATACAATAGATTATTGTAAACTATAGTCACCGTAATTATCTATTAAACATTGGGTCTTATTTCTTTTATCAAAGTGTATATTTGTACCTATTAATCAACCTCTCCCTATTCCCCCTCTCTCCTTCCCAGCCTCTGATAACTACCAATCTACTCTCTATCTTCATGAAATACACTTTTTAAGCTCCCACATATGAGTGAGAGTATGCGATGTTTGTCTGGTTCTAATCCTTATTCTATTTCCTCAAACTGCGTTTTTGCATTTTAGTATGGCTTGTCATGTTTGTTTGTTTGTTTTTTGAAACCCAGATATCATGTCTTGCATGTTGGGTTCAGACAACTTGTCTTTTTAGTTTATAGGTCTCTGGATCAAGATAAATCATAATCGAACCTGATGTGGAGACAAAGTATCCTTCGTGGACTTTGAATTTGATATGATTGTTTTTCTCCACTTAGGGAAATGGTGTGTATATTTTGTTAGAATATTTGGTGATCCAGAAGGGTGGACTGTGGTGTTAGTAGGTCTGTCCACAGATTATTTTCAGCTCTCTGCCAACCAGACACTTAGTAAGTTGTACCTCCTTCACTTGTGATTGGTGGGTTTTATTTTATTTTTTACTTTTTTTTTTTGAGACAGAGTCTCACTTTGTTGCCTAGGCTGGAATACAGTGGCACGATCTCAGCTCACTGCAACCTCTGCCTCCTGGGTTCAAGCAATTCTTGTGCCTCAGCCTCCCAAGTAGCTGGTATTATAGACGTGTACCAGCACACCTGGCTAATTTTTGCATTTTTAGTAGAGATGGGGTTTCACCATGTTGGCCAGGCTTGTCTCGAACTCCTTACCTCAGGTGATCTGCCCGCCTCAGCCTCCCAAAGTGCTGAGATTATAGGCATGAGCCACTGTGCGTGGCCACATGACCAGTTTTAGACAATGAGTTTTGAGAACTTATAATATGTATAACTTTAGGGCTGAACTTTTACTTGATGAAGTGAGACCTTCTAGAATTCTTTTTTCCTGTCTCCCATGATAACTAGCTATGTTTCTTCAGGTGGTTACTAAATGAATGCGTGTGGAGCAATGTTCCAGCTGACCTGCAATGAACATGTGGTTTCAGTGAGAAATATACCTCTGTCGTTTAAGCCATTATTGTCTGGGAGTTGCTTGTTGTCTTAGCATAATACAGCCTAACCTGACTGTTAACACAGCTTAACCTTACATCTTCTTTAGGTCTTGACTTACCTCTAATGTTTTCCTCAAGGCCTTAAGATTGCACCCATACCCACCCCATCACTCTATCCCCTTCTCTACTTTATATTCCTCTACAATACCTATCTTAATATAACATCACATAGTTTGCTCGTTTATTTTATTATTCATCTCCTCCTGCCACCAGAATGTAAGCCCATGAAGGCAGCGATGGTCTGAGTTTGAGACCATCTGAAAGCTGACCACTGAAACCTGACCCTTGAGACAGGGGATATGGTGTTGGCTGTTCATTTGGGACATGATCCTGAAGGGTATAAGAAAGGGAACTGGGGGAAAAACCACAGAAGAAAGTAAAATCAATAAAGGAGGCATTAGTAAACTTATTAGTGCTGTGAACAATTCTTTGGAGATCCTCTGAGAAGCCCTGTTGAACTGAAATTCTCATACATTTCCTACCTAGAGATAGAAAAACTGGAGTATTGTCCCCAACTCCTGCCCATTGTTGAATGTAGGGAGGCTTAAACCTCTGGTACATCCAGACTGACTTGTGCGTGGGCTGAGCAAGCTTGCCCACTGCAGAGAAAGCCTTCTGGCGAAGAAACAGAGAGGTAGACACGGTTCCTGTGCATAGGAACTGTCCAACACAGTTGCAGGTGTGTCAAGGGGACATGCAGTGGGGGCATCAACAGAATCTACCATAGAGATTTTCGCTTTTTATTTCATGATGTGTCCTCAGCTCCTAAATAGTGTTTGACAATTTCTAAATAATGAATGAATGAATGAGTACACTATAGTGGGCATTTACTGGATGTGTCCCCAGCATCCAGTTCCCTTTTGTAATTAGCCCTTTCCCTTTTTTCCCTTGGGATGCTACCTCTCCCCATTTCTTAGCCTGCGGCTTTGCTTGGGATTGGACCGACGTCTAGTTACTGGGTATGGACTACCTCCCCAGCCCCTACCCCAAAGACTTAATATAATCAACCTTTCTTACTCACCTCCCCTTCCCCACCATGGTGATCTGTTTAGGAATGGACACATGACCCATCTGTGACCAATGAGAGTGAATTTCAGGATTTATTCTCTCTTTCTCTATAAGGATGTGAGGTCTGGAACAGCTGCAGCCATTTTGCCACCATGGGAAACCTGGGACATCCGAACTGACTCCATGAAGCCTGAAGAGAAAGCTAATAAGAAGGCAGAGAGAAGAGGAAGAGAGTCTTGGTCTTTGGAAATATCTTTTGGAGCTGCTGGATCAAGTATCACTTGAAGGTAGAACTAAATCTGCACTTTAAATTTACATATCCAATAAAAAGTTCTTTATGTTGTAAGCCAGTTTGAGGTGGATTTCCTATCACTTATGGCTAAAAGAACCCTTGCTTATTCTATACCTAACTCACAGGCTTGTTGTGAGGTTTAAGTAAAATAGCACTTAGTGAAGCAAGGTACACAAATAATACTCAATGAATGGTAAGCAATATTGTTATGATGCATTTATTTTTACAGCGTTATGTGACCTTTTTATTCTCTACTCCAACATTGCCATGTTTCTGTTATTCTTTTCAGTATTATTTAATTTATTCCCCGAAGGAGAGCGGCTAAGAGTATTGCCCAGCCACAGGCTCTCAACCACCAACCCGAGCCTCAGATTCTCCTCACACAGCCACAGCTGTACCACATGGCCCACGTGGTATGGTGCTAATTCCTCTGACATCTAATTTTCACTTTTTGGCAATATTTGTCTCATCAAGCTTTACACATAAATATTTTCAGCAAAGTGCTCCAAATGCCTTTTTCAGAAATCTGAATCCACATGAAAACAATGGCAACAAGAAAAAGGTGTAAACTTTCCAGAACAGGCCCAGAATTTGAAAATGTGATAAAGAGGTTATTGTGCGCCCGAACTTTTCGCACAAGAATTGGAGGAGATTTAACACATGGAATAATAAACACAGGAAGGCGGGCTAATGCAGAGCAGATGGGCCTGCAGGGCAGTGCTCAGCATTTCAACATCTTTCCCCTGGACCTTTGGACCCAAGGTGATTGCATGCTGGTGTCTTTAGCTAAAAATAAAGTTAATGCCTTTGGGACAATCATAAATATGGCTGCTTCAGTTTCTGGGGTGATTGGTGGTCTAAAGTTTTCAAGAACCTACTATGTGAAAGGCATTTGACATGCACTAATTTAATCCCAACCACTACTCCATTTTGAAGGAAAAAAATGAAGGCTCTGAAAGTGTAAATCACTTACTGAAGGGCACACGGCCAGGAAGACAGCAGAGCCAGGATCACCCCAGGTCTGTCTCATTGCATATGTCATGGCTCTGCAAACTGGAGCAATAGGTGAGCAGGGAGAAGAGTCATGGCCAAATAAAATTGAGACATACCGATACACACACACACACACACACACACACACACACACACACACACACATTTACACGGTAACAGCTTTATTAAGGTATAACTAATGTACAATAAGGTGTACATATTTAAAGGATACTATTTGATAAGTTTTGACATATGTCTGTACCTGGGAAACCATCACTACAATCATGATGGTGAGCATATCTAATACTCTCAAAAGTTTCCTCTTGCCTTTTGTAATTCCATTCTGCCATCCCACCTGTCCCTCCCACTCCTGATCCCAGGCAACCACTGATCTGCTTTCTGTCATTATAGATTAGTTACATTTTCTAGAATTTTATATAAATCAAATAATACAATATGTACTATTTTTCTGTGTTTCTTTCACTCAGCAAAATTATTTTGAGATTCATTCATGTTATTGCTTTTTTATTCCTATATATTGTTGAGTAGTTATTCCATTGTATGAATATACCACAATTTGTTTATCTATTCATCTACATATGGACATCTATAGATGTTTGCACTTTTGGGCTATTAAAAATCAAGTTGATGTGAATGTTTGTAGACAAATCTCTGTATGACATGTATTTTCTTTTCTTTTGGATAAAAACCTAAGAATGAAATGACTAAATTATATTGTAGGTACATGTCTAACTTTTAAAGAAACCATTAAGCTGTTTTCCAAAGTGCTTGCACCATTTTACCTTCCTACCAGTAGTGTATGAGAGTTCCAGTTCCCCAACATCTTCACCAGTACTTGGTATGGTCAGTCTTTTTAATTTTTGTCATACTAATAGGCATGTAGTGGTATTAAGTCTCTTATGGTTTTAATTTGTATTTCCCTAATAACTAATAATATTGAGTATATTTTCATGTTTTTGTTTGCCATCTATACATCTTCATTAGTTAAGTGTTTATTCATATCTTTTGCATATTTTTATTGAGTTGCCTCTTTTTCTTTTCTTATCATTGAGTTTTGAGAGTTCTTTACATATTCTGAGTACAAGTCTTTTAATAGATACATGTTTTGCAAACATTTTCTCCAAGTCTAGGCTTATGTTTTTATTTTCTTAACAGTGTCTTTTGAAGAGCAGATTTAAATTCTGGCTAAGTCCAATTTATATTATACATCACTTTAACTTCTGTTTTACATTTTAAAAATCTGGCCAGGTGTGGTGGGTCATGCCTGTAATCCCAGCACTTTGGGAGGCTGAGGCAAGTGGATGACTTGAGGTTAGGAGTTCGAGACCAGCCTGGCCAACATGGTGAAACCCCATCTCTACTAAAAATATAAAAATTAGTTGGGCATGGTGGCAGGTGCCTGTAATCCCAGGTACATGGGAGGCTGAGGCATGAGACTTGCTTGAACCCAGGAGGTGGAGGTTGCAGTGAGTCAAGTTCATGTCACTGTACTCCAGCCTGGGCGACAGCGTGAGGCTTCATCTCTAAATAAATAAATAAATAAAAATCTGAAAAAATAAAAATCTTAGTTATATTCTGAAAGTTTCCTCAGCTTGATTTTACAACTCACACATTTTCTCTTTGGCAGTCCATTCTATTACTACTCAGCTTATATGTTGAATGTTTTAAATTATCAAATTTTAAATTAACTTCCCAAATAGAAATCATTCATGGCTGGCTGCAGCAGCTCACGCTTGTAGTCGCAGCACTTTGGGAGGCTGAAGCAGGCAGATTGCTTGAGCCCGGGAGTTCATAATCAGCCTGGGCAACATGGCAAAGCCCCATGTCTGCAAAAAATACAAAAATTATCTGGGTGTGGTGGTGCATACCTGTAGTCCCAGCTACTTGGGAGGCTGAAGCAGGAGAGTTGCTTGAGCCATGGAGGTTGAGGCTTCAGTGAGCTGTGATCACATCAATGTACTCTAGCCTAGGTGACAGAGTGAGACCCTGTTTTAATAAATAAATAAATAATCATTCACAATGTTTGCATATGGTAATCTTACCTCTCCCTGATAATTTAATTATTCAGCCCAGCTCAGCTATCAGCTCTATTTCCTCAGGTGCAAGTTCTGTATTTGGTAAGAGGATGATGTCTGTTACACAGAGATAGATTTCCACAATTGCTTAGTGAGTCTTAACTGAAGAATGATCTTTGTTTTGGGGGATCCCCGTTAGCCTGTCTTTGATTGTTTATTGCAGTCTACCTCCAGGAGACAGGGTGAGAGTCAGACATAGAGCAGCCAGGGAGGCATTTCATGGGGAGGGAGCTCCTCATTCTTTCTTGATGTTACCAGTCCCCTGGAAAACTATTTTAGCTCTGGGTCCTAAAGGCTCATACTCCTGGCTCCTACATGGGGGCAGACACCTCTATTGCTCTGTTGCTGCTTAGTCCAAAGGGCAGTGTTGACCTCACAGTTGCTACGTTGGTGCCCCAGCTCATCTCCCTTCAGGTATGCAGAGCTACTACTGCTCCCAGGCTCTTCTACCTCAAGGCTTTTTGATTTTTGTTTTTTGGAGATGGAGTCTCACTCTGTTGCTGCTGGAGTGCAGTGGCGTGATTTCAGCTCACTGCAACCTCTGCCTCCCAGGTTCAAGTGATTCTCCTGCCTCAGCCTCCCGAGTAGCTGTGATTACAGGCACCCATCACCACATCCAGCTAATTTTTATATTGTTAGTAGAGACAGGGTTTCACCATTTTGGCCAGGCTGGTCTTGAACTCCTGGCCTCAGGTGATCTGCCCACCTTAGCCTCCCAAAGTGCTGGGGTTACACACATGAGCCACTGTGCCTGGTTACATGACCAGTTTTAGACAATGAGTTTTGAGAACTTATGATGTGTATAGTTTTAGGACTGAACTTTTACTTAATGATGTGAGACCTTCAATGTGAGACCTTCAATGTGTCAATGAAATAATTCAAAGGGAAATTTAAAAATTTCTTAAGGCAAATGAAAATGGAAACACAGCATACCAAAACTTAAAATGGTAGGGTTTTGAGTAAGTAGAAGAGCATAAAGAAGAAAAGAATGTTGATCCTAGAAATATTCTATCTGAAGTAGAAGTTGCATATTCCTGGACTTTAACTTTGCAACTATAGAGGAGGATATATAATCATGACACATGTTTTGGCCCAACTGTGAGCAATAATCATGAAGCCATAATAAAATTAGCACTATTTATTGATTTTCAGTATTTATGACTGAGCCAAAATCAGAACTATGGTGATAGCATAAAATGCAAATGTCATTAAATTTGATTACATAAAAGTAAAAGTAGAATAAGAGGAGTTTTCTTAGTATCTTAATCTTTTAAATTGGTGGGTCAAGAGATTGCAAAACTTGAAACGAGAAATAGCTGTTTATTACTTAAAATTGCAAATGTCATCAGTAGAGCAGTGCTTCTTCAAGTGTGATCCCTGAGCCAGCAGCATCAACCTCTCTTGGGATCTTGTGAGAAATGAAAACCCAGACCAAATGAATCAGAAGCTCATGGGGTGGGCCCCAGCAATCCATGGTTTTTTTTTTTGTTTTTTGTTTTTGAGAAGGAGTCTCAGTCTGTTGCCCAGGTTGGAGTGCAGTGGTGTGATCTTGGCTCACTGCAGCCTCCACCCTGCTGGGTTCAAGTGATTCTCCTGCCTCAGCCTCCTGAGTAGCTGGGATTACAGGCGTGTCATACCATGCCCAGCTAATTTTTGTATTTTCAGTAGAGATGGGGTTTCACCATGTTGGCTAGGCTGGTCTTGAACTTCTGACCTCAAGTGATCCACCCACATTGGCTTCCCAGAGTGCTGGGATTACAGGTGTGAGCCACCATGTCTGGCCTACTTCAAGGCTTTGACTATTCTTGGAGCCACCTCCCATCTCCCATTTTTATGCAAGAGTGTTTGCCCACGTGAGCTTCAGTATAGGGATCCTTTTAAACTCTGATTTGACTGCCTTGCATATTTCAGGGAATTTTCAAGATTTCTTATTCATAAGGAAACTCCTTTCAGTTTCCTAACATTGTCATGGATCAAAACCATGTTTGTCTCATTTCTAGAGACCTGTGTTGGGAGGGGCCTTGGGCTCAGGTCCTCCAACCTGAACAGAATCTGTAGGCAATATTTGCATCAGTAGAAGAATCTTTTGGTATTTGAAGGCCCCATGTGTGCAGACCATATATGCTATATGTTGCCATAAAAGTTTGGTTTGCTACTTTGATGCTTGCATTTTCTTTGGAAAAGCAGCAGGGGGTCCACCTGTGGAGGGGACAGTATAACCATTTTTAAAAATGAAAATCTGAGCATTCTCTCCCCTATTAAAAACTTTTCAGTGGCTCCTGTTGCTCTTCAGATGAAGCTTCAACTTGCTTTACAGGCCCCCCAAACTCCATTTCCCACCATTTGTTCACCTCCTCTCTTGCTGTCTCTATTCCAGCCTCGGGTAATTTTTTCCCCTAGTTCTACAAAAGGGCCCTGCTCTCCTACCCTTGAACATCCTATTTTTTCTGAACAGAACATTCGCCTTTCTCTCCCTGCTTCCTTTCCTCTGATTCTGATTCATCCTTCTGATCTCGGATTAAAGGTTCCTTTCTCAGTGGGCTCAGACACCTCTGGGGTCCTGACTCTCATCCACAGAGCCTCACCTCTGATTCCAGTTGTGGCCGTGGCTGCTGTACTTTAGTGGACCACTCTGAGTCGTGCTATCCACTTTGCAGAAGGTTCTGATAGGATCTGCCCCCACACCCACACTTGTGACCTTGTTGATGGGTCCTTATTTGCCTGTTCCTCCTTCTCTCACACTCCTGAGTATCTTGCTTCCTGGGATCAGATCCCAGATGAACCATCTGTACCTGATTCCTTGTCTTAGGCTCTACTTTCAGGGGGTGGGAGGAATTCAAGCTAAGCCATTTATAGCTGGATTAGAGCCCTGTGGTTTTCCAGGGGGCAAAAATGCTAATTTTAGATCTGGAAAGAAGATCTCAGTGAACCCTACACCAGGTAGCAACTATCTGGTAGGAGGTGCATATTTGGATCCTAGGAAAAATCCAAGCTTTCATCCTCATTTCTGGACATCCTAGTGCCTCTTCTAATCTCCATTATGTTGAGGCACCCCAGAGTAGTGGGAAGAACATGGAATTTGGAATGGGTCTTCAGATTCTGGCTCAGTTGTACTCTCGCTGTGTAGTCTAGCAGAAATCATTTAAAATTTCTGAGGCCATTTCTTCATTTGCCAAAATGAGATAAACCAACAGATGCTCTTGTTACTCAAAGGATCTCCACCAGGACAGGATGCTGCACGAAAGAGTGGTTACTTAGACAGCCGGGGCATGCATTTCTTCATCTTGTAAATGAAGGGCTTGCCTTATGAGACTGCTAAGGTACCTCCTGCTGTAACATTCTAAAGAGACAGTTCTTTTCAAACTTGATGTTAGGATACAGGCAATTTCTATCTTGCTTGCCATAGAATACTGATACATAACATGCCCAGGAGTCAGGCTGCTTGGGTTGAATCCAGTTCTCATAGCTGCATGAGCTTAGCCAGGTTTCCAAACCTCATTGTATCTTAATTCCCTCATCTCTTAAATGGGGGTGATAAAAGCACTTATCATAGTCCTGTTGAGAGGACTATGCAAGGTCACACATGCACAGCACTTATTTGATGTGGTGGATTAAAGATGATGCAAATTCTTTGCTACTCTTCTGCTTGAGAGTTAGAGTCTAGCTCCCCTCTCCTTGGGCCTGGACCAGCCTGGGTGGCTTGACTGGTGAGTAGAGTAAAGCAGAAATGACATTCTGGGACTTCTGAAGCTGGGTCCTAAGAAACCACAGCTTTCACCCAGGTGTCTTGGCACATGGTCTCTGGGAGCCCTACTCCACCATGTAAGAAGTCTGACTCACCTGAGAGCACCATGTGGGAAAGGCCCCGTGTAGGTGCCGTGATCAACAGTCCCAGCTGAACGCAGCCATTCATCCATTCCCTCCAAGGTACCAGACATGTGAATGAGGCTGGCTTAGGCCCTCCAAAAAAGCCCAGCCACCAGCTGGCTACCACTGAGTAACCTCAGCTGATGCCACATGAAACAGAACTGAATTGCCCAGCCAAGCCCTGCCCACATTACTGCCTACAGAAGTGTAAGATATAATAAAGTAGGACTGAGGTGGGAGGATTGCTTCAGCCCAGAAGTTCTAGTCCAGCCTGAGCAGTGCAGCAAGAATTTCTCTCTAAAAATAAATAAATAAATAAATAAATAAATAAATAAATAATATTAAAGTAGTTGTTTTAAGCCACTAAGTTCTGGGGCAGTTTGTTATGCGGCAATAGATAACTGAAACACTTGGCATATAATAAATGCTTAATAGATACAGGTCAGAGCATTTTGATGTCAAATTTCATTACCCATCATCAGTATGTAAGAGTATCCAAGTTTGAGAGATTACTGCCCTGATCCCACCTTCTATGACCTCCTCTGTCTCTACCCCTGGGATTCTAGCAATGCTGGGACTTATTTTTCCATCTGGTGCACAGTGTGCCTTCATCTGCTAAAAACCTCATAAGTCCTTGTTAACCATCTGCCTTCTGCGTAAAGGACACCACACCAAACAGCCCCCAGACTACTTTTTTTTTTTTTTTTTTTTTTTTGAGACAGAGTCTTGCTCTGTCACCCAGGCTGGAGTGCAGTGGTGTGATCATAGCTCACTGCAGCCTTGACCTCCTGGGCTCAAGTAATCCTCTCACCTCCACCTCCTGTGCAGCTGGAACCATAGGCATGTGCCACCATGCCTAGCTAATTGTTTAATTTTTTGTAGACGTGCAGTCTCACTGTGTTGTCCAAGCTGGTCTTGAATTCCTGGGCTCAAGCAATCCTCTTGCCTTGGCCTCCCAAAATGCTGGAATTATAGGTGTAAGCCGCCACATCTGGCCCAAACCATTTCTAATTCTACCTCTGCCATCATCTCCATGGATAACCTTGGATCTACCTTCTGGCCCCATTTCTCCATTTTTATTTTTATTTTTATTTTATTTTATTTATTTTGTTTTTCAAAATGGGGTCTCCCTCTGTCACCCAGGCTGGAGGGCAGTGGCATGATCTCAGCTCACTGCAACTTCCGCCTCCCAGGTTCAAGTGATCCTCCTGCCTCAGCCTCCTGAATAGCTGGGATTACAGGCACGCACCACCATGCCTGGCTAATTTTTGTATTTTTGGTAGAGTGGAGTTTCGCTATGTTGGCCAGGCTGGTCTTGAACTCCTGGCCTCAAGTGATCTGCCCGCCTTGGCCTCCCAAAGTGCTGGGATCACAGATGTGAGCCACCGTGTCAAGCCTCCATTTTAAAATAAAGGTAGAAGTGGACATTTTCCAGGGGCACATCCTGTTTCTGATGTAGGTACATAGCATGTTTCCCCTACTTCACCCTCTGCTCCTTTGCAACCTTCAACTTTTTGGTATTTCTTTTCTTTCTTCATCCATTGTTTTTATCTCTTTTCCCCCATTGTTTAAGCTTTTCCCCCATTGGTAAGCCCAATGTCACTTGCATAAAGAAAAACTCTTCCTTGACCTCATATAAACCTCCAATCACCATCTGATTTATCCTCGTTTCTTACTTCCACCATGCTGCTCTTTAACTGGCAAACTCTTTTTTTTTAAATTATACTTTAAGTTCTAGGGTACATGTGCACAACGTGCAGGTTTGTTACATAGGTATACATGTGCCATGTTGGTTTGCTGCACCCATCAACTTGTCATTTACATTAGGTATTTCTCCTAATGCTATCCCTCCCCCAGCCTCCCACCCCCCGACAGGCCCCAGTGTGTGATGTTCCCCACCCTGTGTCCATGTGTTGTCATTGTTCAACTCCCATGTATGAGTGAGAACATGTGGTGTTTGGTTTTCTGTCCTTGTGATAGTTTGCTGGGAATAATAGTTTCCAGCTTCATCCACATCCCTGCAAAGGACATGAACTCATCCTTTTTTTATGGCTGCATAGTATTCCATGGTGTATATGTGCCATATTTTCTTAATCCAGTCTATCATTGATGGACATTTGGGTTGGTTCCAAGTCTTTGCTATTGTGAATAGTGCCACAATAAACATACCTATCCATGTGTCTTTATAGTAGCATGATTTATAATCCTTTGAGTATATACCCAGTAATGGAATCGCTGAGTCAAATGGTAATTCTGGTTCTAGATCCTTGAGGAATCACCACACTGTCTTCCATAATGGTTGAACTAATTTACACTCCCACCAACAGTGTAAAAGTGTTCCCATTTCTGCAGATCCTCTCCAGCATCTGTTGTTTCCTGACTTCTTAATGATCACCATTCTAACTGACATGAGATGGTATCTCATTGTGGTTTTGATTTGCATTTCTCTGATGACCAGTGATGAGAAGCATTTTTTCATGTCTGTTGGCTGCATCAATGTCTTGTTTGAGAAGTGTCTGTTCATATCCTTTGCCCACTTTTGGTTGGGGTTGTTTGTTTTTTTCTTGTACATTTGTTTAAGTTCTTTGTAGATTCTGGATATTAGCCCTTTGTCAGATGGGTAGATTGCAAAAATTTTCTCCCATTTTGTAGGTTGCCTGTTCATTCTGATTATAGTTTCTTTTGCTGTGCAGAAGCTCTTTAGTTTAATTAGGTCCCATTTGTCAATTTTGGCTTTTGTTGCCATTGCTTTTGATGTCTTAGTCATGAAGTCTTTGCCCATGCCTATGTCCTGAATGGTATTTCCTATGTTTTCTTCTAGGGTTTTTATGGTTTTAGGTCTTACATTTAAGTCTTTAATCCATCTTGAGTTAATTTTTGTATAAGATGTAAGGAAGGGATCCAGTTTCAGCTTTCTACATATGGCTAGCCACGTTTCCCAACACCATTTATTAAATAGGGAATCCTTTCCCCATTGCTTGTTTTTGTCAGATTTGTCAAAGATCAGGTGGTTGTAGATGTGTAGTGTTATTTTTGAGGCCTCTGTTCTCTTCCATTGGTCTATATCTCTGTTTTGGTACCAGTACCATGCTGTTTTGGTTACTGTAGCCTTGTAGTATAGTTTGAAGTCAGGTAGCGTGATGCTTCCAGCTTTGTTCTTTTTGCTTAGGATTGTCTTGGCTATGTGGGCTCTTTTTTAGTTCCATATGAACTTTAAAGTAGTTTTTTCCAATTCTGTGAAGAAAGTCATTGGTAGCTTGATGGGGATGGCATTGAATCTGTAAATTACCTTGGGCAGTATGGCCATTTTCACAATATTGAGTCTTCCTATTCATGAGCATGGAATGTTCTTCCATTTGTTTGTGTCCTCTTTTATTGCATTGAGCAGTGGTTTGTAGTTCTCCTTGAAGAGGACCTTCACATCCCTTGTAAGCTGGATTCCTAGGTATTTTATTCTCTTTATAGCAATTGTGAATGGGAGTTCACTCATGATTTGGCTCTCTGTTTGTGTGTTATTGGTGTATAGGAATGCTTGTGATTTTCGCACATTGATTTTGTATCCTGAGAGACTTTGCTGAAGTTGCTTACCAGCTTAAGGAGATTTGGGGCTGAGACGATGGGGTTTTCTAAATATACAATCATGCCATTTGCAAACAGAGACAATTTGACTTCCTCTTTTCCCAATTGAATACGCTTTATTTCTTTCTCTTGCCTGATTGCCCTGGCCAGAACTTCCAAAACTACGTTGAATAGGAATGGTGAGTGAGGGCATCCTTGTCTTGTGCCAGTTTTCAAAGGGAATGCTTCCAGTTTTTGCCCACTCAGTATGCTATTGGCTGTGGGTTTGTCATAAATAGCTGTTATTATTTTGAGGTATGTTCCATCAATACCTAGTTTATTGAGAGTTTTTAGCATGAAGGGCTGTTGAATTTGGTCAAAGGCCTTTTCTGCATCTATTGAGATAATCATGTGGTTTTTGTCCTTGGTTCTGTTTACGTGATGGATTACATTTATTGATTTGCATATATTGAGCCAGCCTTGCATCCTAGGGATGAAGCTGACTTGATCGTGGTGGATAAGCTTTTTGATGTGTGTCTGGATTCAGTTTGCCAGTATTTTATTGAGGATTTTTGCATCGATGTTCATCAGGGATATTAGCCTAAAATTCTCTTTTTTTGTTGTGTCTCTGCCAGGCTTTGGTATCAGGATGATGCTGGCCTTACATAATGAGTTAGGGAGGATTCCCTCTTCTTCTATTGATTGAAATAGCTTCAGAAGGACTGGTAGCAGCTCCTCCTTGTACCTCTGGTAGAATTTGGCTGTGAATCTGTCTGGTCCTAGATGTTTTTTGGTTGGTAGGCTATTAATTATTGCCTCAATTTCAGAACCTGTTATTGGTCTATTCAGAGATTCAACTTCTTCCTGGTTTATTCTTGGGAGGGTGTATGTGTCCAGGAATTTATCCATTTCTTCTAGATTTTCTAGTTTATTTGCAAAGAGGTGTTTATAGTATTCTCTGATGGAAGTTTGTATTTCTGTGGGATCGGTGGTGATATCCCCTTTATCATTTTTTATTGTGTCTATTTGATTCTTCTCTCTTTTCTTCTTTATTAGTCTTGCTAGCAGTCTATTTTGTTTATCTTTTCAAACAATCAGCTCCTGGATTCATTGATTTTTTTGAAAGGATTTTTTGTGTCTCTATCTCCTTCAATTCTGCTCTAATCTTAGTTATTTCTTGCTTTCTGCTAGCTTTTGAATTTGTTTGCTCTTGCTTCTCTAGTTCTTTTAATTGTGATGTTAGGGTGTCAATTTTAGATCTTTCCTGCTTTCTCTTGTGGGTATTTAGTGCTATACATTTCCCTCTACACACTGCTTTAAATGTGTCCCAGAAATTCTGGTACATTGTGTCTTTGTTCTCATTGGTTTCAAAGAACATCTTTATTTCTGACTTCACTTCATTATGTACCCAGTAGTCATTCAGGAGCAGGTTGTCCAGTTTCCATGTAGTTGTGTGGTTTTGAGTGAGTTTCTTAATCCTGAGTTCTAGTTTGATTGCACTGTGGTCCGAGAGACAGTTTGTTGTGATTTCTTTTCTTTTGCATTTGCTGAGGAGTGTTTTACTTCCAATTACGTGGTCAATTTTGGAATAAGTGTGATGTGGTGCTCAGAAGAATGTATATTCTGTTGATTTGGGTTGGAGAGTTCTGTAGATGTCTATTAGGTCCACTTAGTGCAGAGTTGAGTTCAGGTCCTGGATATCCTTGTTAACCTTCTGTCTCATTGATCTGTCTAATATTTACAGTGGGGTGTTAAAAATCTCCCATTATTATTGGGCAGGAGTCTAAGTCTCTTTGTAGGTCTCTAAAGACTTGCTTTATGAATCCAGGTGCTCCTGTATTGGGTGCATTTTTATTTAAGATAGTTAGCTCTTCTTGTTGAATTGATCGTTTTACCATTATGTAATGTAAAGGCCTTCTTTGTCTCTTTTGATCTTTGTTAGTTTAAAGTCTGTTTTATCAGAGACCAGGATTGCAACCCCTGCTTTTTTTTTGCTTTCCATTTGCGTGGTAGATCTTCCTCTATCCCTTTATTTTGAGCCTATGTGTGTCTTTGCACGTGAGATGGGTCTCCTGAATACAGCACACCAATTGGTCTTGACTCTTTATCCAATTTGCCAGTCTGTGTTTCTTAATTGGGGCATTTAGCCCATTTACATTTAAGGTTAATATTGTTATGTGTGAATTTGATCCTGTCATTATGATGTTAGCTGGTTATTTTGCCCATTAATTGATGCATTTTCTTCATAGCATCAATGGTCTTTACAATTTGTCATGTTTTTGCAGTGTCTGGTACCAGTTGTTCCTTTCCATGTTTAGTTCTTCCTTCCGTAACTCTTGTAAGGCAGGCGTGGTGGTGACAAAATCTCTGTTTGTCTGTAAAGGATTTTATTTCTCCTGCACTTATGAAGCTTAGTTTGGCTGGATATGAAATTCTGGGTTGAAAATTCTTTTCTTTAAGAATGTTGAATGTTGGCCCCCACTCTCTTCTGGCTTGTAGGGTTTCTGCCGAGAGTTTTGCTGTTAGTCTGATGGGCTTCCCTTTGTGGGTAACCTGACCTTTCTCTCTGGCTGCCCTTAAATTTTTTCCTTCATTTCAACCTTGGTGAATCTGACAATTATGTATCTTGGGGTTGCTCTTCTTGAGGAGTATCTATGGGTGTTCTCTGTATTTCCTGAATTTGAATGTTGGCTTGCCTTGCCAGGTTGGGGAAGTTCTCCTGGATAATATCCTGAAGAGT
The DNA here is from genome assembly GCF_028858775.2 of Pan troglodytes. Lineage (NCBI taxonomy): Eukaryota > Metazoa > Chordata > Mammalia > Primates > Hominidae > Pan > Pan troglodytes. Next base: position 41,432,263 of record NC_086015.1, read on the forward strand.
GTTTTCCAACTTGGTTTCATTCTCCCTGTCACTTTCAGGAACACCAATTAAATGTAGATTTGTTTTTTTCACATAGTCCTATATTTCTTGGAGGCTTTGTTCATTTCTTTTCACTTTTTTTTCTCTAATATTGTCTTCTCGCTTTATTTAATTAATTTGATCTTCAATCACTGATATCCTTTCTTTCACTTGATTGAATCAGCTGTTGAAGCTTGCTCATGTGTCACGAAGTTCTCATGCTGTGGTTTTCAGCTCCGTCGGGTCATTTAAGGTCTTCTCTACACTGTTTATTCTAGTTAGCCATTTGTCTAACCTTTTTTCAAGGTTTCTAGCTTCCTTGCAATGGGTTAGAACATGCTCCTTTAGCTCGAAGAAGTTTGTTATTACTGACTTTCTGAAGCCTACTTCTGTCAACTTGTCAAACTCATTCTCTGACCAGTTTTTTTCCATTGCTGCTGAGGAGCTGTGATCCTTTGGAGGAGAAGTGCTTTGGTTTTTGGAATTTTCAGCTTTTGTGCTCTGGTTTCTCTCCATCTTTGTGGTTTTATCTACCTTTGGTCTTCAGTGTTGGTGACCTACAGATGGGGTTTTGGTGTGGATGTGCTTTTTGTTGATGTTGATGCTATTTCTTTCTGTTTATTAGTTTTCCTTCTAACAGTCGGGCCCCTCAGCTGCAGATCTGTTGGAGTTTGCTGGAGGTCTACTACAGACCGTCTGCCTGGGTGTCACCAGCGGAGGCTGCAGAACAGCAAATATTGCTGCCTGATCCTTCTTTTGGAAGCTTCATCCCAGAGGGGCCCCCTGCCTGTATGAGGTGTCTGTCGGCCCCTACTGGGAGGTGTCTCCCAGTCAGGCTACACGGGGGTCAGGGACCCACTTGAGGAAGCAGTCTGTCCATTCTCAGAGCTCAAATGCCATGCTGGGAGAACTACTGCTCTCTTCAGAGCTGTCAGACAGGGATGTCTAGGTCTGCCAAAGCTGTCTGCTGCCTTTTGTTCTGATATGCCCTGCCCACAGAGGTGGAATCTAGAGAGGCAGTAGGCCTTGCTGAGCTGCGGTGGGCTCCACCCAGTTCGAGCTTCCTGGCCTCTTTGGTTACACTGTGAGCACAAAGCCACCTACTTAAGCCTCAGCAGTGGTGACACCCCGCCCCCCGCCAAGCTGCAGCATCTGCGGTCGATCTCAGACTGCTGTGCTAGCAATGAGCAAGGCTCTGTGGGCATGGGACCCACCAAGCCAGGCACAGGAGGGAATTTCCTGGTTCTGCCAGTTGTGAAGACCATGGGAAAAGCACAGTATTTGAGCAGGAGTGTACTGTTCCTCCAGGTACAGACTGTCATGGCTTCCCTTGGCTAGGAAAGGGAAATCCCCTGACCCTTTGCGCTTCCTGGGTGAGGCAACGCCCTGCCCTGCTTCGGCTCACCCTCTGTGGGCTGCACCCACTGTCCAACCAGTCCCAATGAGATGAACCAGATACCTCAGTTGGAAATGCAGAAATCACCCATCTTCTGCGTCGATCTTGCTGGGAGCTGCAGACCAGAGCTGTTCCTATTTGGCCATCTTAGAAGCCTCCCTAACTGGCAAACTCTTAACCCTTCAGGGCTCACTGAGATGTTGCCACTTCAAGGAAGTCCTTTTTTTTTTTTTTTTTTTTTTGGAGACAGCATCTCACTCTCTCGCTCAGACTGGAGTGCAATTCTCCTGCCTCAGCCTCCTGAGTAGCTGGGATTACAGGCATGTGCCACCATGCCATGCTAATTTTTATATTTTTAGTAAAGACAGGGTTTCACCATGTTGGCCAGGCTGATCTTGAACTTCTGACCTCAAATGATCCACCTGCCTCGGCCTCCCAAAGTGCTGGGATTACAGATGTGAGCCATCACGCCCAGCCCAAGGAAGTCTTTGGAGACCTCCTACCACCCTACACAGTACCCTTCCTCTATAGTCTTACAGCACTCTTACTGACCCTCTTCCCCATTTCACCCCCTTTCATACTGTGATTAACTGGTTAATCATCAGCTTCCATTGCTAGACTGCCCTCTGCAAGGGCATGCCATATTCGTTACAATAGATCAAGCAGTTAGCCCTCTTGGGTACTGGCACACAGATCTCTGCAACTCTCCTTCCTCATTGGCTGACAACAACAAAAACAACAACAACATCTTCTGATACTACCACCACCACCATTGGTTAAAGCTTTCTATATGCCACGAATTGTTCTAGTCACGTTACTTGAATCTTGCCAATAACTCTATGAGTAGGTATTCTTTTTTTATTATTATACTTTAAGTTTTAGGGTACATGTGCACAACGTGCAGGTTTGTTACATATGTATACCTGTGCCGTGTTGGTGTGCTGCACCCATTAACTCATCATATGAGTAGGTATTCTTATCCCCATCCTACGGTTGAGGAAACAATCTTGGAGAGGTTAAGTAAGTTGTTTTGTTTTGTTTTACTACTGGTCAATATTGGAGCTGAGGTTCAAACCCAGGAAGCTGACTCCTGGGTCAATGAAGCCCTTTTGGGAAACATTTCACCTCCGGTATTGGCTTTGGGCTTTGAAACACATTGTCCTTTATTGTTTTTTAACAATGAATGAGCTTTGTATATGCAATTTGCCCTGCTTCCCTATGCTCTCTTTCCTAAATGTGACTGTTGGTGTCTTGTGGCCTAGAAGTGCCTCCAGCTCCCCGCATGGATGTCCTGGGTTCAAAATGCATCTTCTTTATTATACCAAACACACTATCCCTCCTTATCACCTTTGCTCACGAAAGACACCCACAGCATCCTACAGTGAAAAATCAGCACTGGGCGGGGAGAGGTGTATTCCAAGCAGTCGTACGGCATCATAGCAGATCATGCGTTCCTGAAGTTTCGGTTCTCATGGCTTCATGGACGGAGAGCTGAGGCTCCTGATGGGATTGACCCCGTCTGAATCAGAGAGCTGTAATGCAATAGGGCAAAAGGAGACATTCCATTACAAAGTCAAACCATGGTAAACAACCACAGCCAAAGGAAATAGAAGAAAGAAAGAAAGGAAAGAAAATACAGAAAACAATTATATACAGAAGAAGGATGGCAAGTTGCTGGAAGACAGTTTGCCTACATCTTAAAATTCTGGAACAAAGATGTGGCCACGTTTCTTGAGTCTTTTATAGGAACTTTAGACTAGTATTTCTTGAGTTCAGCATCCACAGGCAACTGAATGGATGTTAGGTGGGCAAGAAGACAGCCAATTTTAGGTACATGTTTCAAAAGACTTATCAAATTTTTAGAAATAAAAATAAAGCATAATATCTTAAACTTATTAATCATTTTCATATCAGTAATGGGAAAATATTATTTGAAGTTAATCATTTACAACTTCTATATCTGGATCTGTTGGATACATCTGTTTCACAACAAGTCATTTTTAAGTGGTTTTCACACTTTTTATTTCTGTAGATCCTAATTCATAATTACAGGTGGTTGCAAATGACAACAAGTGTTTGGTGGCTATCTAAAATTATTCTGAGTATTTAGATAGAAGAGGACCCTAAAATTATGTTGTGATTTCATACAAAACATTAAGTGTTTGCCAGATGCTAAGTTGACAAACATACTTTATTCAGAGTATTGGATGGTTCAACTCAGGCAATAGCAGCAAATGGATTCTGTTGTGGTTTGAACTACATCAACTTGCTTAGGCTGGAGTTAAGTTTCCCAGAATCCCCTTCTCTGAGTGGACTCAAGTTAGAATTGGTCCAGAGAATAATTTGCACAACGTTTGGAAGGTAGAAGTGAAGCAGCCACCATTACTCTCTGAAGATTCTCAGGGTTGGATGTGACAGACAGATGCAGAGTTGCTGGCGGGTTCCATTTATCCTTGCTGTCCTCCTCTCTGTGGCCTGGTATTCCTCCTGGCTGATGACCTTGTTGACCTGCAGTGGTCCTGGCCCATCACAAGATGCATGGGGACTGTAATTAATTTATCATTGCATCTCCAATGTATGGCGCAGATCCTGTCTTATCAGTATCTTAATTAGTCATTGAATAAACACATGTGCATGGTTTTATATGCATTGATTTTTGGCTACTCAGCATTGGGAAATAATAATACAATTTTCTGGAGAATCATCCCTGTCCCACATTTAGTCAATGTATGTTGGGTAAGGTTTATTTCACGCCTAGCTCCACTGACCGCATGAGTTCAGCCAGGCCAATCAAGTTATTACATTCACTTGGCTACAGTGATTGGCTTGGGGATGGAACACGACTCAGCCCAAGCCAATAAGATGTGGTGAGTCTTTTGCTGTGACTGTCACAACAGAGGCACATGGCCTTTTCTGCTGGACCTGAACCTAGGAGGATATAGGCCTGACTCTGTTGGCAGCCATTTTGGCACCACACTGAGCCTGAGAATGAAGCCAACATTGTGAATAGCAAAGTAATGAGAAGAAACAAGAGTGGGTTCTGATAACATTTGAGCCCCCTGGATTGAGCTGTGCCTGAAGTCAGTATCCCCTGGATTTCAATTATGTGAACCAATAACCATCCTCCCCCTTATTTTTTCCCCTCAAACCACTATGGAGTGGGATTTCTGTGATGTGGAGCATAAACTGTCCACTCACACTGAATAGTTTTCAATTTCCCTTTAGGAGCAAAACGCCTTTTTCAAATGAACGTTCACACAGAATCCCATTACACAGCAAGGTTAATAGCAGAGATCACGAGGACCAGGACCTGCTCTCTTGCCCTCCATCCCCCAAGTTCTGAAGCAGTTCCTGATGCCTCTGTGGAATGCTGGTCTTGGCAGAACACAGTTAGAAAACCATTAATTTAGCCCATGTCTGTTATTTTAAAGGTAAGAAAACTGAAGTTCAGAAAAGGGAGGGGACTGACTCAATCACAGCTGCTGGCAGATCTGGGACTGCAAACCAGCCTTCCATTGCTCCACACAGGTGTCTCTTCTCACCTGGAATCACAGCATTGGGTGGACTGAAAAGAGGAAGAGGCTGCAATGGAGCAGCACACCTAGTGTGTGGGGATGCCTGGAAAACAAAATTAGGAGAGCCCTGGGTCAGCATTGCTCTGGCACTGGCTGGGCCGGGGGCCATCCTGATTCTAGAATTATCTTGGTTTCTGGGATAGAAATGTCCCCAGAGTGGAGAAGTTCAGTTCAATCCAACATCCTTATATTGCAATGAGGATAAAGACCACAGACCCTATGGCCTGTATGACCCAGCTGCCCATTTCTAGGAACCCATTCCTACAAAAATGACAACATGCGTGTGCAAACAGCAACAATGACAAACATACCCTGGGATGCTTTCCCTGTGTGGTTTGTTATAGTAAGATGGCGGCTACAGCTTATAAATCATCAACAGAGGACTGGCTAAATGATGGCACTTCATTCTGCAGAATCTTTTGTTGTAGTCAAAAAGAACAAGTTAGATCTATATGTGTGAACTTGGAAAGGTGTACATGACTTAAGTAGAAAAGTTAAGTTGCAGAACGATATTTATAGTATAATTTCATTCTTACAAAAACCGTTTTCTAAAACTGTGTGTGTAAAAGGGCTGGAAGGATACATCCACAGTCTTAATACTGGTTACATCCGGGGAGGAGAGTTGGGGCTTGAGGCAGACTTTGGCCATTCAATTTGGATGGCGGGCAGAGACCCCCCCTCTCAGATCTGAGACTGCTGTACTTACTTTCCTGCCTCCTTTGCAGCACAGGCCATGACAAAGACTGTTAAATCACCTTGGGTGGGAGGGGACAGGGCGTTTCCTCTATCTGGCAGAGGGGGCTGCAAGGTCAAGTTCCTGACAGAAGTGGTGCTGTTTCCTACTGTAGCATGCAGTGGTTATGTACTGTAGTGCTTAACAGTGGCAGAGGCAGCTTCGAACACACCAGCACACTGGTCAACTTTGGGGTCTTACTCTTGGAAGCCTGGCCTGGAGCTTCCCTCTCACATTCTGTGAACCACCCAGTATCCTTCTAGTAAACTCTTCTGCTTCATTGTTCAGAGTCAGCTGAGTTAGAGGGACTTCTGATTATTTTATACATGTCATCTGATACCTAAATATATGTATACATTTTTTAACCAAACATATTTAAGAGGATACAGATGATCTCGCCTAAAGGAGCATGCAGTGCATAGAGGTGTGTGCCCCTGCCCTGTTTTGTATTTTATTTTATTTTTTGAGTTGGGGTCTTGCTTTGTTGCCCAGGCTGGAGTGCAGTGGTGGGCTCTCGGCTCACTGCAACTGCCTCCTGGGTTCAAGCAATTCTCCTGTCTCAGCCTCTCGAGTAGCTGGGATTACAGGTGCACGCCACCACATCCAGCTAATTTTTGTATTTTTAGTGGAGATGGGGTTTCGCCATGTTGGCCAGGCTGGTGTCGAACTCCTGACCTCAGGTGATCCACCTGCCTTGGCCTCCCAAAGTGCTGGGATTACAAGTGTGAGCCACCATGCGTGGCTCGCCGCCCTGTTTTGAACCAGGGTTTTCATGAAAGAGGTGAATGTGCTGACCATTAAACAGCAACTACAGCAAACTTGGTTTGCAGTGAGATGTTTGCTCGGAAATGTTCTTTTCTTTTTAAATAAACAACTTCCTGAGCTGCAAGTTAGTCTTAGGCATGGCTCCCTCACCGGGAAAGTTCTGTCCTGTGCAGGCTGCACTTCCCACTGTCCCTGTGCATCTGCCTGGGCCTTCTTCCTCTTGGTTCTTGGGTAGACTGACTCTGTCCCCTGAAAGCCTGGTCCTCTGAGGAGACTGAAGTTTGCATGTCACACAGAGCCGGGAGATCTGGCCCTGGATGAAACTAGGGGACAGCTCCCGACGGCTGCTCAATTAGTGAGTTTCCTTTGTACTTCAACTTGGGTAAGTTGGGCTAATTAATAAGTGGACTTGAGAATGACAAACCTTCATGGCCAAGGTCCAAAATGTCATGTTGGTGGAAGATGGCAAAAGTCTGGTGAGAGGGATGTCAGAAGTAAAAGGACTAGGTACCAGGAAATGAGGAATCAGGATAGCATTGTCCACAACTACTAAAGGTCCGTGTTGATTTATTTCTTTGCTTTTTCAATGACCTTTTGATATTTGAATTTCACACATCGCTGTCTTAGTTTGCATCCTCCAGAAGCAGTACCTGAGACAAGGATTCAAGTGCAAGTGGCTTAATTGAGAAACAGTCATTCAGGGATCACCATTCAGGGACTGGAGAAGTAAGACAGGGAAGGAAGGAAGCCAATGGAGAGTGCGTTATTGAGCAAGTTACCACTGTGGGCAATTGGAGCTCAATGCCTCTGGGGAACTCTGGGAGCCAGTGTAGAATATACAGCTCAGAATTTTTTCATTGGAGCAAAGGGAGTCATTGGTTGAGTGTTGCTCCAGGGAAGTGTTCATTCTCTAGCATTTCTGGCCTGCCATGTGTGTGGGCAGAGAGGGCTCCAGTGATCAGGAAGCCTTCCGACAAAGAGTCTTGGATGCTGGCTGTTGGAAATCAGGCCACATGCACAGAAATATCACATGCTGGTGGCATCTGCGTGGAGCATCCACAGCATCTGCTACAAGTTTCTTTCCTTCTTTGCACAGCTCATGAAATTTGCCTGCCTTCTAATCAGTGCGTGGGGACTGCAAGGTAAGCAAAGAGTTTCACTTGAGCTTAGGTGATCATAGACAACTGATCTCATTTATATTCTGTTTAGGTATCCATGTTTATAGTCAAAATATATCAAATTGCTTAATATCCATACCACACACAGAATAAGATAACATACCTGGTTTTTAAAAAATAACTTCAGCGGCAAAATACATACTATTTTAACAGCATCCAAATTTGAGAGAGAGGTAAAAATATATTCCCTCTTATATAGTGAGATGGATGGAAACCAGAACAGAAAGCCCTGAACCCTTGGGGTTGCCCATGTAAATACTGTGACGGCCTACAATGCACTGAGGGAGTGGCTACTTGGTGTTGCCTATGGTCATTTGCCACCTTTTGTGATGAGCCTCCAATTGGGACACCTGGCCATTAGGTCCTAGTTACTCAGGAAGCTAACCTGTTAGTCACTAAATTCACTGTACTGTTGTTTTCCTAGGGAAAAATAAGTGCTGATGCGTGATGTATTGCAGTTATTTGAAAACATGCCTGAAGTTTTACATCATCTGTATCTTAATCCCTTTGGGCTGCCACAGCAAATTGCCACAGACCAGGTAGCTTAGAAACAGCGGAAATTTATATCTCTCAGTTCTGGAGGCTGGGAAGTCCAAGATCAAGGTGCTGACAGATTCAGTGTCTGGTGAGGGCTCACTTTCTGGTTCGTAAATGGTGCCTTCTTGCTGTGTCTTCACGTGGTGGAAGGGGCAAACAAGCTCCCTTGGGCTTCTTTCATAAGGGCACTAATCCCATTTACAAGTGGGTGGACTTAAGTGAGGAGTGGTTCGGACAGCCAACAAGACTATCAAACACCCACCACAATAGGTTGTTTTAAAGATGAGGAAACAGAGCCTCAAGGAGGTAGAGAAATGCCGCATGTTCCACGACTGGTCAAGAGCAGAGCTAGGATTTGAACCCAAGTGGTCTGATGGCCCAGCTCCTGCTGTGTTCTTTCCTTCTGCTCTGTCACCTCTGGTATGGGTCATGTCTGCTCTTGCTCACGTACTTTGTAGGGGACCGAGCTTTTAGAGAATAGGAGGTTTGGGGGAAGAGGGGAAGGAAAGGAGGGCAGGTGGGGACTGTTGGAACAGAGACCCAACCCAGGGAGTCAGACTTGTTGGAGGCTGCCTCAGGACAGTCAAGGACACTGAATCCACTCACTCTCCACTCTCCCTCCTCTCTGTTAATTGGTTTGAGGAGAGGTCTATGTTAAAGAGCTGGAGCCTGATGAATTGTCGTCATGATTGTGGGAAGGAATGGATGCTCACAGGCTCAGACAGAAAAACAAAATGAATTGGCCTATCTAGATACTTCCCACAAAATGCTTTCAGTTCCACGTTAATTCCAAGTTTGTCTCTTAAGCACATTCGGAATATGGAAATAATCTTAGAATGTCACAATCTAGAATGTAATTTAGATAAGCTGAGAACCAAAAGAGAAGACCGCATTGCCTTGTCTGTCAGGCCTGTGTGGGTCCGATTTAAGGACTCCTGATGGTATGAGGTTGAATTGGGCAGCAGATTGGACACATAGCTATAGTGCCAGCTATTCATGTTTAAAATGTCATTTTAGACTGGGTGCAGTGGCTAACGCCTGTAGTCCCAGCACTTTGAGATGCTGAAGCAGGTGGATTGGTTGATCCTAGGACTTTGAGACCAGCCTGGGCAACATGGCGAAACCCTGTCTCTGCAAAAAAACAAAAACAAAAACGAAAAAACCCAAAAACCAAAAAAATGAGCTGGAAATGGTGGCACACACCTGTAGTCCCAATTACTCTGGAGACTGAGGTTGGAGGTTCTCTTGAGCCCTGGAAATGGAGGTTGCAGTGAGCCGAGATCATGTCACTGCACTCCAGCCTGGGCAACAGAGTGATACCCTGTCTCAAAAAATAAAAGTAAAAATAAAATGTCTTTTAAAATGCAGTCACGCACCACATAATAACATTTTTGTCAATGATGGATGATAAGATGCTGGTCCCATAGATCATAACGGAGCTGAAAAATTCCTATTGCCTAGTGACGTAGCTGTCATAATGTTGTAGCATAACATGTTACTCACATGTTTGTGGTGATGCTCATGTATGAGGCTGGGCAAGGTGGCTCTTGTCTGTAATCCCAGCACTTTGGGAGGCTGAGGTGGTAGGTTGCTTGAGGCCAGGAGTTGGAGACCAGCCTGGGCAACACAATGAGACCCGGTCTCTACAAAATAACAAAAAAATCCAACTTACTATGCTGCCACATAAAAAAGCATAGTATATACAATTATGTGCTGAACATAATACTTGATAATGATAATAAATGACTATGTTATTGGTTTATGTGTTTACTATACTATACTTTTTATTCATATTTTAGAGTGTACTTCTACTTATTGAAAAAAGTTAACTGTAGAACAGCCTCAGGCAGGTCCTCTAGGAGGTGTTCCAGAAGAAGACATTGTTATCATCAGAGATGACAGCTCCATATGCGTTACTGCTCTGAAGACTATCAGTGGGACAAGATGTGGAGGTGGAAGACTGATATTGATGGCCCTGAGCCTGTGTCTGCCTATGCTAATGTGTGTGTTTATGTCTTCACTTTTAACAAAATGTTTAAAAAGTAAAAATAAATTTTAATAGAAAAAAACTTGCAGAATAAGGCTATAAAGAAAGAAAATATTTCTACAGCTATACAACATGTTTGTGTTTTAAGCTGTTATTATATAAGAGCCAAAAAGTTAGAAAAATTTAAACATTTGCAAAATAAAAAAGTTATAGTAAGCTTAGTTTATTGCTGAAGAAAGAAAATTAAAGAAAAAAAATTTAGTGTAGCCTAAGTTTTCAGTGTTTATAAAGTCTACATTAGTGTACACGAATGTCCTAGGCCTTCACATTCACTTACTCACTGACTCACCCAGAGCAATCTTCCAGGCCTACAAGCTCCATTCATGGTAAGTGCCCCACACTGGTGTACCATTTTTAATCTTTTATAGTATATATTTTACTGTACGTTTTCTTTGTTTAGATATAAAAGTATCTTTGTGTATCTAAACCTTTGTGTTACAATTGCTTACCTTACCTTTGTGTTACAATTGCCTACAGTATTCAGTACAGTAATGTGCTATGCAGGTTTGTAGCTTAGGAGCAATAGGCTACACCGTGTAGCCTGGGCATATAGTAGTCTATACCATCTAGGTTTGTGTAAGTATGTTCCATGAGGTTTGCACAACAATATTGCCTAACAACACATTGACGGAGTCTCACTTGTCGCCCAGGCTGAAGTGCAGTGGCATGATCTCAGCTCACGGCAACCTCTGCCTCCCAGGTTCAGGTGATTCTCCTGCCTCAGGCTCCTGAGCAGCTGGGATTACAGGTGCATGCCACCATGCCTGGTGAATTTTTGTATTTTTAGTGGAGACGGGGTTTTGCCATATTGGCCAGGCTGGTCTCGAACTCCTGACCTCAGGTGATCCACCTGCCTCAGCCTCTCAAAGTGCTGAGATTACAGGCCTGAGCCACTGCGCCCGGCCCTAACAATACATTCTCAGAATGTATTCCCATCACTACGTGACGCATGAGTGAATAACTTCCACTGGGTTCAACTGACCCCCCATCTGGTTGTTACTTTGGTGCACTTATTTCCATTTAATCTGTTCTCCTTACTAGGTGGATACTATTATCAGATGAGATATGGAGTCCCTATAAGGTGTAGCAACTAACCCTGTGTCTGGCAGCTGGTAAGTGGCAGATCAAGATTTGGACTCAGGTCTTAAGTCTCGGACCATAGCTCGGTCAATTGTTCCACCAGAGAGCCATCCTACACTAGGCAGGATTTCCTTGTGTCCTGACTCAGAAAGGCAGCTGTGGCAATGCGGATCTGTTATGTGGCTCTAACTACCATCCCCATCAGCTCACCACTAAGGCGAAGAGGTATGTGTTTGTTATCTATTACTGGGTCATAAATTACCTCCAAATTTGTACTGGTTTTCTATTGCTATGTAACAAATTACCTCAAAGCATAACGGCTTAAAACAATATCAATTATACTACAGTTTTTGTTAGTCAGGAATCCCGAAGTGGCTCATCTGGGTGCTTCTGGCTCAGGGTCTCTCATAAATGGCAGTTAAGCTATTGGCTGAGGCTGAAGGTTTGACTGGACCTGTAGGGTCTGCCTCTGAGGCGGCTCCTGACGTGGCTGGCAAATTGGTGCTTGAGGTTAGCAGGAGGCTTTACTTCCTCTCCACATGGGCCTCCCCACAGGCTGCTTGAGTGTCCTCATGACATGGCGGCTGGTGTGGCTTTCCCAGGATTGAGCAACCCGAGACAGTAAGGTGGAAGGGACAATGCCTTTCATGGCCTATCACAGCAGTCCCACAATATCCTATTTGTTAGAAGGAAGGCACTAAGATCAGTTCCTGTTTGAGGGAAGGGGAATTAGTCTCCACCTTTTGGAGGAAAGAGTGTCAAGAGAATGTGTGGATATATTTTAAAACCACCACAGGGTGACATTTCCTGCCATTTGTGTACACATCCCAGCATAGCGTTGGGGCTTCCCTCACCCCTTCTTGCCCCACCAGGGCTGTGAGTATTCTGTGTCATTTCCCATGTGTGAGACCCTGTGTGTGGATCCCACAGGCAGATTAGGTCAGAAGAGGATTCTGGGAAAAGAAAAGTCAACCTGTCATTAGAGATCATGGACAGTGGGCTGAGTCCAGCACAGGACTCTGAGAGGGAGGCAGGGCAGGAAGGCAGTCCATTCTTAACATACTTATGTAGTCACTTTTCTGTCTTGAGGCACACAAAAAAAACAGGTCATATCTTTTAATGTCTCAGTAAAACAGCTTGAGCCCTCCCCTTATCACCTTGAGAAATGCCTCAGGCCTTCCTCCAAGGAAAGACCCCCAGGATGCTTAGTCATATCCAAAATGTCAGTCCCTGTCCTTTCCACCTTGCCTTTGCAGTCGGAACCTCCACCCAAGGCCAGAGGATGCCCCAATGTCATGTGCACTCTATCTACCCCACTGGCATCCCAGGCAGTGTGATCAGGGCTTAGTGTCCTGCTTCTGCCACCTCCACAACTGCTGGCACAGACCTTTTCATAGTCGCAGCAGATCCTGGGGCATGTGGAGGGAGGACCCATCTTCCACTCCCCATTGCACTCAGCAGATGTGGCCACCTTCCAGTATCACTGACTCAGACACACACACCCAGCTTTTGCCCAGAGTGCAAGCCTGCCTTCAGGAAGGATGGCTGCACCCAGGCTGGCTGTCTCAGCTCCTGGACTCAGAATCACTCTTAGCTCCTCAACCCCAACTTCCTGCAGGAGCTAGTTCACCTGTTTTTTTTGTCAGGGACCTTGGGGCCTTCCCTGTCACTGGATTTGATTCGGAGTCATCCCAATCTCACAACATATTATTTATTCCCCCCTTCATGTCTTTGAATAAAATTGATGCACCCAGAAGGTATAACATGTATATCTTGCAGCTTCAAGTACAAGAGGTCCTAGGCTTCAACTTAAAAACTTTCTGGGGGAAGGCATAAGAAGGCTCTTCTTGTGGGAGCGTGTTAAGCAGCAGAAGGGGTCCCAAAACGTGTTTGGTGTTTACCCTTCCCTAAAGACATTTGCTTAGAGTTTGGGGTACACTGAGGCTGCCTAAAAGAAGACAGGGAAGAAGCTAGAACTGCCCTTCCATTTCCTGCAAAGCTTCATCTCCTGCCCCACTCCCCCACTCGTAACTCTCCTTTAGACACACTCCTCTATGGCAGACAACTTCTGATACATTCAATTCCAGGTACTCATTTTTTGGTGAATGTTCCATTGCATCTGAATGATATTGAAGTGAACTTCTCTTACCTGCGTGTGTGTGCACGCACACACGCACGCGCACGCACATGCACACACGCGCACTCATGCACACGCGCACACTCACGCGCATGCACACACGCACGCATGTGCATACACATGCACACACGCACATGTACACATACGCACACACACATGCACACAAGGTCAACACCTTAAAATCCCACTGCATTTAAACCATGAGTGGGTGGGACCTTGAGGAAATCACCAAAGAAGATGTTTCAGGAGTCTCCATCTGATGGCCCACATCTGGGAAGCCCTGGAGAGATGTGGATTTGACAATTTACGAAAGCTAAGGTAGAGAGGGCCCTGAAAAAGGAGCTGGCTAGCCGGCCGCTGATGTGAGAGTGAGGTCATGGGTGCTTGGGTCGTGACTCACCTCTCCAGCCCTTCACAGGGCACCTGAAGCACCTGGGGGTTTGAGGGCTTGAACACTTAGACAAAGGAGGCTCTAAAATGGCCCACTGAAACATGCAGACACCTTGAGAAGAGTGTTTTGAGTTTTTCTTTTACTCCAAATAAAAATAGCTATTTTAAAAGAGTGGAATAAATGACATAATAATAATGGCACTAAATTGCTAACATGTACCAGTTGCTTCCCTCATGCTGCGATGTGCAGAGTGGCTCATTACATTTAATCCTCACAACAAACCTTTGGGTATGATTCCCTGTAACAAATGGGGAGAGCTCAAATAACTTCTCAGGGCCACATACCTGATGCTGTGGACTGAATGCATGTATCCTCCAAAATTCTTATGTTGAAGCCCTAACCCCCAATTTGCCTGTATTTGGAATACGAAAGTAATTGAGGTCATAAGGGTGGGGTTCTGATCTCATAGAATTAGTGTCCTCTCTCTTGCTCTCTCTCTCCCCTCCCTCCCCCTCTCTGCAAGCACAAAGAGGTCATGTGAGTCCATAGCAAGAAGGTGACCATCTGCAACCCAAAGGAAGAGCCCTCACCAGACACCAACTCTGCTGCACTTGATCTTGGACTTTCAGTCTCCAGAACTGTGAGAAAATAAATTTATGTTATTTAAGCCACCCAGTCTGTGGTATTTTTTTATGGCAGCCCTAGTAGACTAATATATCTGACAAGCCACTACATTGGGATTACGAGCACCACAGCCCTCACTGTTACTCATCACCCTAAACTGCCTCCAACAAATATCATCATTTTAATATTTTATGTTTTGCTAAGCCATAGGCTAGCTTTAATATTTCAATTGAAGTGAGAAGTGTTTTTAAAACTTGGCATTATGTTGTACAGCTGTATTCTAACATTGATGGTTGTTGCTTAAAGCCGTTTCACTAAATTTAGATCTCTGGAAAAAAATTTGTTTGAGCATGGAAACAGGTTGGAAATATTGCACCCAATAATAACAGTTTAACTTTTGGCTTATGAAATACTTCAGTGGGAAAGTATTTGCTCAAATCTCTGCCTGCTATTATAGTTGAAGGCTTGGTGATAGTATTTGCCCTTCCTCTGAACTTTCTGGATTTCAAAGCCACGTGGAAGTATAGCTTGTCTTATGTATGAAAAACAGGGCAAGGCAACTTTTGAAAAATTGCCATTAAGAGGTGCATTTAGCTGTGTCAATCATTTAGACAACGATTATCTGGTATGTGAATGATCCAAACCCTTTTTATTTTTTTCTGCCTCTTTTGAAAATACTGTGAGAAGCCATGTGGCTATTGACCACTTCTTCCTTCCACATGATGGCTGGTCTACCTACCTCAGTTGGCAAAGTCCCCTCAACAGAGGCCAGGGCCAGAGGGCAGGGCTTGTTAATAGATGGGAATGAGAGCTGCCCTTGGCTCCTCTTTCTTTCTCTGTTGTGTGAAGGTCAAGTTGTCTCCTCATTTGGAGATCAGATAGCTGTGTGTGCACAGCTCTTGATCCACTTCCCTATTTCTAACTTTGATTAGTGACTTTGGCTTTACGGAGGTAGCATTTTCTACATCCACTGCTGGATGTAGACATCCACTGTCTCTCTGTAGACAATTCAAGCAGTACTAAAGGAGCGATAGATAGACAATAGATAGATAGATAGATAGATAGATAGATAGATAGATAGATAGATAGATCGATAGGCAAGAATAGCCCATAATCTCAACCATAATCATTATTAACATTTAGGGTAAACTTCCAAATCTCTTTCTTTGTGCATATATACATACAGATGCATAGAAATTTACATATACCAGATTATAGTAGGCGTGTCCTTAAGGAACTTGAGTTATTACCCTTGTTATGCTGCAGGGATTGTTCCTTGTCAGTGTGTAAAGTTGCATGCCAACCTTTTGTAACAGGCTGTGTAAGGTGCTGATTCAACCAAATAGTGGATAGTATAGGCTGGATTGTGCATTGTTAAGAACCAAGTGGCTAAGTTCTTTAGGGCTAACTCCAAAGAAAACTTGACAGTTGGCATTAGATGCCATGTGCCCCAAGAATGAGAGAGGATGAACTGACTTTATGGGCTTTGCTTTTTTGGAGGGATTAGAACTACAGAGATCACTTTTGGGGGGAGTGCAGTGTTCATGGGCTGGTTATGTAATAAACGGTATATTATCTTGTAATATATGGGGTGTGATGCTGTCTTCTCTTCTAAACTGAAAAAACGTGATTGCAGAAACAATCTAAGAGTTTTGGACAAGGATTGTGAACCCATCATATGGTCAGTCCTCATTTCACATGGTTCTATGGTAACTGAGATAAAATCTCAGACTGCATCTTCCCAACTGGATCACTGTGAGGTTTACATAAGATAAAGTGATCTATAACATGCTTAGTGCAGTGTGAGACACAGTGAGTGAGCCTTCCTTGCTGCTAGCAGTCCTGTCACCTTACAGCAGCATCTGCTCTGCTCGAGTGTCTGTACCCGTCAGGTCTCTGCAAACCGGGCTCTCATAATCAGTGGGGAGTGTCTAAACCTCCATTTAGGGTCCTCCTACGGTACACTCACACAGACCCCAGAAATGCAAGCAGTCCCTTGGGGGAGACAAGGAAGATGTTAGAGAGTTATGGTTGGGAAGCTTTGTCAGGGAGAAATTAGCATTTCCCATCGGAGACCATGGGAAGGGCACTCAAGAAAAAAGAGCACAGGAAAAATATGGCTCAATACAGGGTCCAGAAATACTCACCTGGAGGAACTATGTGTATTTCCTGCTATAGTAATATAGCATAGTATTTGTAATGAAAAATTGTATTCTAAACCTAAAGATTACTAAGCCAATTGGCTTGTATTAAGAGCCTTAGATATCTATCTAGCTTTTGACCTAGTAGTTAAGCATTTAGGAAATAATGAGAGGCAGATAAAAATCTACAAATGTATAAGCAAAAAAAAAAAAAAAAAGATATTAGAGAAAGGAAGGATTAAAAAGACCAATTAATCTTAAGAGTTTTTCCTTTTTCTTTTCTTTCTAGAGACAAGGTCTCACTGTGTCATGCAGGCTAGAGCATAGTGGTGGAATCATAGCTCACTGCAGCCTCCATCTCCTGGGCTCAAGTGATCCTCCCATCTCAGCCTCCCAAGAAGTTAGGACTACAGGTGCATACCACCATGTCCGGTCATTTTTTTCCCCCTAGAGATGAGGTCTCACTATGTTGTCTCAAACTCTGGCCTCAAGCAATCTTCCCATCTTGGCTTTCCAAAAGTTGGGATTACAGGCATGAGCAACTGTGTCTGGCCTCCAAGACTTTTTTGAGGCTTCTGAAAAGCCAATGTTGTTTTCACCCCAACATTTAATCATTCCAATATTCCTCTCTGCAGTGAGGCAGGAGGGAGCAGAGCAGTATAACCATCACTTCTTTTGCATTGTTACAGTAGCAGTAACAATTCAACAAAGTATGTATGTAACTGTTTAACTGTTTAACAATGTAACTGTTTAACAAAGTAACTGTGGAGAGCAATTTTGCACAGCTTATAGAAAACGCCAATGATAGGTGAGCTGATAGAGCATGCTGTTCAGTTTGCAGCCACTAAGGCTAATGGAAAACCTTCAGATTCCTTCTCGAAGTGAGAGCATAAAGGAATGGAGGGCATTTGGTTGCCATTTCCGTTGGGAAATTGGACAAGAGGTTCAGTTTTTCAAAAGTCTCCATTCCATAAAGCAAATCTACATTTTGCATGGCCAGATTTGAAATAGTATGCCTGTCCCCTCCAGCTGGTGACCCTGGAGACACGCCCTTCAGGTCAAGTCTCTGTAAAACAGCTTATTCTGGCAACTAGGAAATTGAGCTCACTCTTGAGCTCAGATTATACGAATAACTAATACATGTTTAGCGTTTTATGGTTAGGAAATGCTGTCCTGAGAAGCTCATCAATAGGTTTATTAGTTATTGGTATCCTTGTTTTATTGATTTACTAAAATTACACAGCTATTCAGGCCTGGGAGTTAAATTCTCTTCACCAGATGCCAAATCCTACGTTTTTCTTACCACATCATGGCGCCACAGGTTAAGGAATATAGTGCAGGGTTCTGAATCTCTCTCCTGTAGGACAGTGCTTCCCAAGCCTGGCTACTTGACAAATCTCCCAAGAGGTGTTGGAAATGCAGATTCCTGGGCCTTGCCCCTAGATTCTGACCTAGAGTGTTATTAGTAAATCTGTATTTTTAAATAGTTGCCTGGGGGTCTAATATACAGTCAGGATTGACAGCTACTGTTTAGTTAAATCAAACACCAATGCTATAATTTTTAACCGATACCATTTTTAGGGTTTGGTTTCCAAAGTTGGAAATCAGTGTGTTTTAGATCAGTGGTTTCCTGTCTTCTAAAACCTACCTTACCTTTAAAGAATCTGTTGAAATCTGTGGATCTTTCCCTAAGAAACACACAAACACACACATACACACTTTTATATATAATTCTAGAGGGCTATATTAGTTTCCTGCTTCTGCTATAACAAATGGTCACAAGCATAGTGGCTTAAAACAACAACATTTATTATCTTACAGTTCTGGATGTCAGAAGTGGGACAGGAGTCTCACTGGATTAAACTCAAGGTGTTGCCTTTCTGGAGGCTCTAGGAGATAATCCATTTTATTGTCTCTTCCATCTTCTAGAAGCTGCCTGTATTACTTGGCTCATGGGTCCCTTCTTTTATCTCCAAAGCCAACAATGTGGCATCTCTCTGACCCCACTTCCACTTCACATCTCTTTCTCTTGCTACAGCCAAGGAAAGGTTCTCTGCTTTTAAGGATTCACATAATTAGACTGTGCCCAGCCAGATAATCCTGGAAAATCTTTCCATCTCAAGACCCTTAACCTTAATCACATTTGCAGTCCTTTTTTGCCATATAAGGTGACATATTCACAGGTTCCAGGGATTAGGAGGGGGACTATTAGTCTACCAACCACAGGGGATCTTAGGACCTCTGAAGCAACATGGAAAATGAGTGAACTCTAGGTTAGGAGCATCTGTTCTAGATTCCATTCATTCTAGATGTTAAATCAACAAGAAATTCTGCTTGCCTGCAAATAACAGAATCCCTAAAAGCAGTGGCTCTTATAAATTAGGTGTTTACTTTTTTTCAGGTAGTAAGAAGTCCCCAGGAAGGCAGCCCATGTCAGGTGCAGCAGTTCTAGCATGTGACAGCTGAAGTCTCTGCAATTCTCCTGGCCTTTCCTTTGAGGTGGCCCTCAAGACAGCTGCTGCATCTCCAGCCATGACCTCTGTGCTTCATGCAAGAGGGGCAGGGGCACAGGACAAAAGCCATAAGTCAGCTGAGTTGGCTCTCCTTTAAGAAACCTCCTGAGAAGGCTACCACCCAAATAACATGCTCATATCTCATTGGCCAGACACTGCACGTGGCCACTCTGTCTGCAAAAGAGACTGGGAAACATAGTTTTATTTATTTTTAAAGCTAGGCATATTAACACTCCACTAACTCTGGGCTTTGTTAGTAAGGAAAATGGGAAGTATAAATATTGGGAAGATACTAGTGCTCTCTACCACAGATGAAAACTTCAGCCAGGCACAGTGGCTCATGGCTGTAATCCCAGCACTTTGGGAGGCCAAGGCAGGTGGATCACTTGAGCTCAGGAGTTTGACACCAGCCTAGACAACATGGCAAAACCTCGTTTCTACCAAAAGTATAAAAATTAGCCGGGCATGGTGGTACATGTCTGTGGTCCCAGCTACTTGGGAGGCTGAGGTGGGAGGATTGCTGGAGCCTGGGAGGTCAAGGCTGCAGTGAACAGTGATTGCACCACTGCACTCCAACCTGGGGGACAGGAGCGAGACACTGTCTCAAAAACAACAACAAAACCAAAAAAAGAAAAACAAAAGAAAACCTTGTGTTTTGTGTCCTACAACGAGAACTGATCATTTTTCACTCTCACACAACCAAAACATGAAGAAAGTTAAAAGTCTCCTTCAAAATCTCCCCCATAGTGCCTCGTCCTCTTACTAAGCTTGCTTTTCTTTAAGCAGTTCATTCTTTTCTTTTCATTTTTCTTGAGATGGATTCTTACTCTGTCACCCAGGCTGGAGTGCAGTGGCACGATCTCGGCTCACTGTAACCTCCGCCTCACAGGTAAAAGCAGTTCTCCTGCCTCAACCTCCCAAGTAGCTGAGATAACAGGCGTGTGGCATCTCATCCGGCTAATCTTCGTATTTTTAATAGAGATGGGGTTTCACCATGTTGACCATGGTTGGCCAGGCTGGTCTCGAACTCCTGACCTCAGGTGATCTGCCCGCTTTGGCCTCCCAAAGTGCTGGGATTAAAGGCATGAGCCACCGTGCCCAGCTATTCTTTTTCTTTCTTTTCTTTTCTTTTTTTTTCAGATGGAGTCTTGCTCAGTCACCCAGGTTGGAATGCAGTGGCGCACTGTCGGCTCACTGCAAGCTCGACCCCTCAGCTTCAAGCGATTCTCCTGCCTCAGCCTCCCAAGTAGCTGGAATTACAGGCATGTGCCACCATGCTTGGCTAATTTTTTGTATTTTTAGTAGAAACAAGGTTTCACTGTGTTGGCCAGGGTGGTCTTGAACTCCTGACCTCAAGTAATCCACCCACCTCGGCCTCCCCAAAGTGCTGTGATTACAGGAGTGAGCCACTGCGCCCAGCCAGTTCATTCTTTCAACAATGTTTAAGCATCTACCTAAGCCTGGCACTGAGCTGGGCCTTGGGGGCTACAAAGATATCTAAGACTTTTTTCTCCTTAGCTATACCGTCTATGGAGAGGGACAGAGAGCCCCCAAAATGATGAACATGTTCTAAGTGTTGAGATAGAGGCATGTGAACACTCTTTGGCAGCCCAGAAAAGAAAGGGGCAGAGGAAATGGCACAGAAAGGGTGAGGCAAGAACCGGCCTGGAAGTCTAGGATGGATAGGATTTTGCCAGTTGAAGAGGGGTAGGCACATTTCAGGAAGAAAGAACAGCATTGGAGAAGGCACAGATGTGTGTGAAAACCCCTGTTGGACACGTTCAGGGGACAGCTAGAAGTTGTGTGTGGATACATTGTAGGGTTTGTGGGAAGTGAGTCAGGAAAGGGGCATAAAATGGGGCTGGAAAGAGAGATGGAGCCTCCATGTGAAGTTATCCTAAGGAGATCGGGCTCCATCCTATAGGCAGGAGTAGGTGGTGGGGGGCAACGGGAAGTTTTCAACCATTATCCAAACTCTGTTGTAGAATTAAAAAGTGGAAAGAAGAGAACACAGGCAGGGAAACCATAATAGTGTGGTCAGACTTCAACATGATAGCAGTCAATTCAGTAGGAATCTTGAATTTGAGTAGTCAAGTTCATAGAGACAGAAGGTAGGAAGGTGGTTGCCAGAGGCTGGGGGTGGGGATGGGGGTAGGGTTAGGGGGAAAGAGGAGTTATTGTTTAGGGTATAAAGTTTGTTTTCCAAGATGAAGAGTTGTGGAGATGGATGGTGGTGAAGGTTGCATAACATGCATATACTTAATCCCCCGAACTGCACAGTTACAAATGGTTAAGATGGTAAACTTTCTGTTATGCATATTTACAATTACACACATACACACCCTTCAGTGCACGCAAACCCTGCTGGACTCCAACCCTCAGAGCTTCCGATTTAGCAGGGCTGAGTGGGACCTGAGGATTTGCATTTTCTGACAAGTTCCCAGATGACGTTGATGCTGCTGGTCCGGAGACCACACTTCGGGAATCACTGGTGTACGAGACCAAGTGACTAGAATATGGAGGGGTGCTCTGCTCGCTTCCACGTGGCTACTATTGTTATGAACAACAAGAACCGGCGTTTACTGAGCACTGCTCCTACAGCTTATCTCACAACTGGGTGAAGGAGCAGAGGATGCGCAGGGCTAGAACCTGGAGTCTAAACTCGTCCTTCACCCGGGTTGCTCTGGATCTTACTGGTTGTGAGACAGGGAGGGAAAGAGAGACAAAGGCAGGGAGACAGGCCCAGCAGGGCCGGCAGAGCCTGTAGTGACGGAGGGGAGCAGCCTTATCTCCGGGAACCCGAGCGCCCCGTGCGCGGCGGGGAGGGGGCAGTTCGGGGCGCCCCGGCGGGTCCCAGGGGCTGACTCCCGCCCGGGAAGTGCGCGCAGGGCTCACGGCCCGCAGGGGGCGCTGCCGCGCCGTCCAGCCGCCGCCGCCCGGGCCGCCCACCTCGCGGGCGCGCCCCTCCGCAGACCAGCGCCGCCCGGCCCGGGACCTGCTCGCGCAGACTTCTCGGGCGGACTGAGGACGCCGCCGCTCGGGGCCGCCCCTGTGCTCGCCTTCAGCGCCCGCTCAGCCCGCCGTCCGCGCCCCGGTGGCGGGCCCGACGCCCGCATTCCGCCCGTGTCCAGGCGCAGAGCTCCCGCCCCGGGGAGCTTCCTGGCCGTCGGCGGACCCCACGGCCCGCGCGCTCGGCGCCCTGCTCGCCGGGCAGAGGGGAAGGCGGCGGCCGGCTGGGGATGGGCGGCCCGGCTGCGCCGAGGGGCGCCGGGAGGCTCCGCGCGCTGCTGCTGGCGCTGGTGGTCGCGGGGATCCCCGCGGGCGCCTACAACCTCGACTCGCAGCGCCCCGTGCACTTCCAGGGCCCCGCTGACTCGTTCTTCGGCTACGCAGTTCTGGAGCATTTCCACGACAACACGCGCTGGTGAGTGCCCGCCCGACTCCGCGACCCTGGCCCGCGCGGCCACCGCCCCGGCCCCCAGGCCAGCGCCGCCGCCGCCTTTCCGGTCTCTTCCACGCCGCCGTCCCGAGGGGGCGATTTAAATGTCTCCGTTGCGCGCGGCTCGGCCGCCGGGGGACGGCGGGAGAAGGGAGGACGCCGTCCGGGGCCCGCTAAGGTCGGGGTCGGCGCCTGGAGGCGGGCGGGGGCGTCCGGGTGCCTCCCCGGGGTCCCAGCCCAGAGCGTGGGGGGAGAGCCGCTAGAGTTGTCTCCTCCGCCGCCCAGCTAGACTCGGCTTCACTCTCTGAATCGAAAAGTAACTTGGCTCCTCTGCCTCCGGGCGGCCGCCGCTGGCCCGGCGAGCCTCCTGAACCTCGCAGGGCCTGGAGGAGTCGGGGCACTGGAGCTGCACCCCTCCCCGGTTTTGGGGAACCCCTGAGGAAGGAGTATAGCCTCTCCAGCGCCGCTGCGCGGGGTGGGGCTCCCCAGGGGCAGGGTGTCTGGGATCCATTGGGGCGCACTGGAGCCCAGAGCCCCCGCCCCTCCCCCCCCCAGCCCCTACAAGACCCTGGGTGGAAGTGGAGCGGAGAAGCTCCTAGGATATAGGGAAGAGGAAGGTGAGGGAGCACTTCCCAGTGACACCGCCGGTGGGGCAGGTAGGTATCTCTTGGGGCAGCCTGAGTCTCCTCTCATATGGGCCATTCGACCCGGAGACCTTCACCAGAAGCCTTAAGAGAGAGACGTGTTTCTATAGTGGCCAAGGGGTCCAGTTGTCCCCTGAGTCCGGAGGGGTGGGCCTAAGAAGGGGGCAGCTCTCCCCCATTAAGCACCATAAGCCGAGTGGTACAGAGCTTGTGCCCAACCCCAGCAGAGAAGCACTAAGGGGGGGGGGGTTGGTGCCCTCCTTGGCCACATCCTCTGGACCAGAGGGTATAAACAGCCACACAGTGGTCACTTCTTGATAGGAGAGAGAGTTAGGCTGCGGGAAGTTCCCCCGTTCAAGGTCGTGCCTCATGGGGGCCCAGGTGACAGCCAGGCCGGGGTTGATTTTATTGTGTATTCACCAGCCTGAGCGTCCTTAGGGGTGGCAGGCAGGGAGGTCGAGGTCACTGATGCTGGTGCTCTCAGCATGTAGTTATGCAGGAGAGTCACTGCTCTGTATTGGACAGAGGCTGATGGAAAAGGGTGGTTTGTGGATCGCAGTACTCAAGCATTCCTGGAAAAGGGGACTCTGAGACCAGCCCACTAAGAATCATGCTGTTCAGGAGATCAGCCTTCAAGAGAACCAGTTTTCAAAGCCCTCACATAGCTCTCGCCCAGCTCCACATCTCCCTCTCTCACTTACTCCAGTTGCTGGGTATAAGACCGAGTGTCTGTTCTTACACTTGTCAAATTCCCCTTTTAAAGCAGAGCAGGCTGAACATTTTTCTGTGTCCTGCAGACTCAGGGTCTGAGGTTGAAGAACACATCCCAGATCCCCACACTAGGCACCAGGCACGCGGGAAGCACTGTCAAAAATGGGAGGGCTGCTGTGGACAGCGGGCTGCTGAGAAAGGGCGGGCAGCTGAGCAGGCAGCCAAGCCAGCCGGAGCGTTGTGTGTGATCTGCAGGCTGAGGCTGGCTCAACTGCCTTGGAGCTCTTTGACAGCTAGAGGGAGAGAGGCCAGGCCACTGTCACTGTGGATTTGCATGGGCCACAGGTCAAAGCCACACTGCCTGGGAAAGGAATGGGTAGAGACGAGAGCAGATCTGACAGAGAAAAGGTGTTCAGCCTACTTTGATTTAAAACGGGGATGAAGAAAAGCTGTGTGACATGAGCAGATTTGGCCAGTGTGGGAAAAGACAGTCTGGCCTTCAACTTGGTACCCAGGGTAAATGGTAGGGAGTGGGTGTGGAGCAGTAATGCTGTGCATATCCTTGTTGCCAGTTGAGATGTGGGACTGGTATTTCAGGGGTCCATGGGAACCCATGTATCTGGGCTGCTGGGCTCAAAAGTGCCCTCTCTTGTTCTGATACAAGCTGGCTACTCTTTGTATTGGAGTGCTTGTCCCCGTAGCTGTTCAGGCACCAACTTAACTCTACTGAAATCTTTTTAAAATAGTGCTTCTTTTTCCTCCCTCACCCACCATACTGACTGAATTTTTTCTTAGATTGTGTTCTCCCCTTGATTTCTGTTCTCATGCTGTTGTTTTCAAGTATTTTCCTCCCCATCCTTTTTTCTCTTTCCCTTTTTCCCAGTATTCTTTGTCTTAGACCTTGGATGTATTTTTTGCTGTATGTATGCTTGAATGTATTTTTTACCCAGGCTTGGTAAACTATGGCCTTTGGAGCAAGTGACTTCCAACATCTTCTTTCTCCTTTTTCTTTCCTCTAGAGGCGAGACTTACTGTGCAAGGCTGCTGAAACTTAAGCCAAAGGATTCTTGCTTGCATAGGCCCCTATTAATGCCTTGTCCCCAATTTTATAATTTTATGTTAATTTTCTTAAAGTTAGTCACCCTAAATTTGTAAGATCAGGTCCTGTGAATTCTGGATCTGTCCTAAGTCTGTACCTTAACTTCAACTGTGGGGTTGGTTGATTGACTTGGTAACTGATTATTGGTCGCTTACTCCTAAGCAGTACCTGAGCCCTGGATCTTCTAGTCCTGCTTGAGGGACATGTCAGTCATTTTCAATTATTCGTGATTGCAAACAGCAGCAGGGGTAAACAACCTTTAACGAAACCCTTGAGGACAATCTTAATTATTTCCTTGGAATAAATTCCTGGGCTTAGAATTGCTGGGTCAGAGAGGATGGAAGCTTCAAGGCATTCTTTATGTATTACCAAAGTGCCAGTGAAGTGTGTGTACTTTAGAAAAATACATTAATTTATTCAGACACTGGAGGCTTGGGAGTAGTTTTGCAAAGGGCTGCTCTAGTGCACTGAAAGAGTATAGAACCTACATGGGGGTGACTTAAAAGGATCACAAATACTCGTCAAAATGAGTGAGGAAGGTAAAATATAGACATGAAAGGGAAAAGCAGTATAGCAAAACTTTGAAAGGAAAAGGACATGTTAATTAAGCCTTGTATCTTACGTCTCTCTTCTCGAAGAAATTATTCTTTGTTACTTAATTCAATATTTTGCAGTCTAAGATATTTGCTTCATGCTAATTAACTACCTGTTTTACAGGTGAAAAGATGTGTTGTCTCTAGGGAAAGGGAGGGAGAAGAATGTGCTGGAAGTGGTAGGGGGAGAGCACAGACCCCAAAGTCAGCATGGACTCTGCAGACGGCAGAGCAGAGCGTTCCCATGTTGAGGCACCTGCGGGTGTACATCTCAGAGCATGTGAATGTGCTCTGTTGGTGGAACTAGCACTTCTCTAATCCCATAACTGAGCATTTCTCTCAATTATTTTGTAGACCAAAATTGTCACTAATCAGAGGATCCTAGATCCCTGTGTAAGTGTGGGGGTGATCTTGCTTTTCCCAGCCCTGGTGACTGAACCCAGCTCTGTAGCCATATCACACTGAGCACAGAGCCCCAGACCCAGCTCCTCTCAGAGTACTTGCTTGAGTGGTCCCGCTGTCACTGTGCTCTGGGCAGTGAGAACTGTCCCCATGGCTAGATGGACCAGAATATCCTGGACAATGTTCCAGTTGACGTTTGTATCAGCTAGGATACAAACATGCAAGGGACTCAATTTTCTTTTTTTCTAATAACACCCAGAGTGTCTGCCTGCCCAGAGCCAGCTTCCTCTCCTATAGCTCCCACTCCCTGAGTCTTCTGGCGTCCTTTGAACAACAACAGTAAGTGCCAGGGAACATGGACAAAGCCGATTTCTGTCCCCTTCCTTTAGACATGGACCAGTTACTCAGCTGCAGGGCTGACAACTGTAACACCCTGTGATATAAATAAATGCGGCCTGGCTGGCGTGCAGCCTCCAGAGCGGACGTCTTTCACACCCCACCCCGTCCCCTCCTCCTTCTCTGCCCCAGACGCCCTGGAGTCCAAAGTGGTTGGGTGCACTGGCTTCCTTTCTGGAGACGTGCTTCCTGCTCCCTCTCCTGGGACACATCAAGACGGCTGTGCTTAGGCACAGAGCGAGTGCTCGGAAATGGAAGATGTGCTGGGCTTTTTGCTTTGTTAAGGTTGTCAGAGTGTTGTTCAGTGAGGAATAGGAGGCAATTCCAAGCCAAGGAGAACATATCCTTGATTTGCATGAAGGTTGAGAATTAAAAGAACAAGCTAGATAGTTCTGGTGAGCTGTCTGATGTAGTCACCACTAGCCAGATATATTGGTATGTAAATTAACTAAAAATAAAATTTAAAATGCAGCTTCTCAGTTGCACTTGCCACATTTCAAGTACTCAGTAGCCACATGGGGCTAGTAGCTACTGCATTGGACACAACACAGAGAGAACATTTTCGTCATCACGGAAAGTTCTACTGGGCAGTGTGGGTTTAGAGCAATGATGTAAGTCTTAAAGGGCTAGACAAGGATCAAAAGGAGAGGTAAGAAAAAGAAAAAGAAAAAAATCAACCCATAGCATATGTGAGTACTAAAACTGAAACAGGTGCTTACATCTAACTAAAAATTATTGCCTGCTGAAGAGGTTGAATTATCTTTCTGCTCATAAAACACCGCAGGGCCTGATCTATATTTAGGGCTGGGGGTTCAACAATGAAAACTTTTTGCTCACAATCTGACAGGTGAGAAAATTGTGGGGTTCTAGTTGTGTGTCTCAAATGAAATTTAAGATCTAGGCTCTGATGGGGGAGAGGCTTGTCCTCAGGCAGGCATGAGTTGTTCAGAGGGGCAGAAGAGAAACTCCTGTGAAGGGAAAACATTTAGAAGGGGAGCCCTGGGATCATAGGACCTGCTGCCCCTGGCCCTGCCCGTCTTGCTGAGTAAACACCCAGAAATGGTGGTGGGAGCCCTGCCTTCTCATAACCTCAGTGGTGAGCATCTTTGCAGAGTTCCTCTGTCCTGTGCCAGACTCTAGGGGAAGGTGTAGGTCCGCTTCCTCGTTTGAATTTTTCTAGGGAAATGGCATTTTCAGACATTGTTCCTGGTCCTCACTCACCCTACAGAGCCTGCTTTCTCAAGCTCTCAAGAAGGAACAACACATATATGAGGCCTGAGTTCCAAGGGGATCCAAAAAGCATCTTCTCGGGGTTTCTGGGAAATTTCTCTGAAGATCTGGAGAAGCTGGCAAGGGTGCTGTTTTCTGAGCTAGTGCTGAATGCTGGCTGGGGGCAGAGACAGCTGTCTTGCCCAGTGGAGAACCTTCCAGGGCAAGAAGACAGTCTTGTCTCAACCAGTCATTAACGGCCCTGAGTGTGAGAGTGTGAAGGGCCGGGCCCCAGCCAGCTCTGATTCCCTGGTGACATGCTGCTGTTCAGGAAATGGTCTCCTGATAACTTCTATTGTGATTTGTTCAGGGAAAATGTTGTTTTTACATTTGTTAAAAGCAGCCATGGTGTTCTCTGAAATTCCTTGCTTTCAAGGGGTTGCATGTAATTTTAACAACCAAAATGAATTTCGTCAGATAGTATCTACAAGAAGTCAGATGCTTTCACAGGCATGATATTCTTTAGTTGAGTCTTTGTAACATCCTGGTGAGTGGTTTCCAGTTTGCTATTTGGGGAACTGAGGCTTACAGAGTTACACGCCTTGTTCAAGGCCCACCCCAGCCTGAGAGATCAATGCACGTTCACTGGGGGCTTGTGTCAGTTTGCATCCTTTAGGAAGCAGATGCTAGGACAGAGATAGGAGTGTGAGAGAATTGTTGGGGGCGGGTATTGCCTGTGAAAGAGAAATGGGGAAGTTGAATGGGACAGAGAGAGCCTCTGACTCTATGCAGATCTGATTAAAGTCTCAGTCAACTCAACAGAGATCACTGGGCAGAAATAGCTGTCCTCTGCCAGGGTCAGGCATTGGCTGGAGCTGTCTGGGAAGAGCACAGCCTCAGCTGGAATCCTGCAGCAGATCCCAAGAAAGCTGCAGCTGGAGGCTGTCAGCTGACGTTCCGCCTTGCAGCTGAACAGCATGAAGTGACCCACACCTCTGTGGCTGCCCTGGAGCCTGCCACGCGTGAATCACTGTGTTGGGAGGGTGTGAGATGTGCTCCTTGGCCTGCAGTGTGGCTGGGGGTCATCTTTGCTCATACCTCTGTAATCAGTGTGTGGAGCGTCAGGACTGACAGTAGGGCCATTGGGACTGGCCCAGAAACAGAATCCCGAGCAATCTTGCCACCAGCTGACTCACAAGGTGCCTCTTTCTGATGTCAGAGAAGTCACAGGTGGTGGATTTCAGAAGAAAGGAGCTCTGCTTTACGCTGAGCCACTGAGTTCTCTGAACTGCAAATCCTTTTAGCCAAGTGGATTTGGTGATCAACTAAAGCAGAATAAAATGTTTTATCCCAACCTTCCTTTTTGCCAGAGGGAGTCCTAGGAAGCCGATGTAAGTCCAAGATTGGGAAAAATCTACAGTCTTTGAAACCACGGGCTCACTTGGTCCACCAATGTCTGTTCTGAGCAAAAAGGACTTCTGTGTTGAGTTTAAATTAGCAACAGTAGCAACAATAACACCAAAAGCAGCAACAGTGTATCTGAATATTCAGTAGATGTCAAGTGCTATCTACATTGGTACTCATACCAGCTCATTTAATGTTCCCAACAGTCCTTTCAGCTGGTAGCCATTTGGGCTGCCATAACAAACTGTTATAGGTTGGGTTGCTTGTAAATGACAGAATTTATTTCTCACAGATCTAGAGCCTTGGAAGTCCAAGATCAGGGCCCCAGCAGATTTGCTGTCTGGTAAGCACCTGTTTCTTGGTTCATAGATAGTGGTGTTCTCACTCTAAGCTCACACAGTGAAAGGGATGAGGGAGCTCTCTGGGGCCACATTTATAAGGGCACTAACTCATTCATAGGTTATATCCTCATGACCTAATCACCTCCCAAAGTCCCCACCTCCAAATAACATTACCTTGGGGTGAAGATTTCAACATATACATTTTGAGGGAACACAAGCATTCAGTCTGTAGCAGCTGGCTATCATTTTATCCCCATTCATGGAGGGGAAGCTGAGGCACAGAGGCATTATTGGCCAAGTTACATGGCTAATGAGTTGTCGAGCACAGGCCTGTGCCTTTGCCCACCCAGGCTGACTGCCTGTCAGGAAGTCAAGAATCCGAGTTTGGGGGCTTCAGGGTGCTCAAACATCTGTCTTGTGAAGTTCTGTTCTGCCTGCTTTCCTGGAAAAGTTATTGAATTGCAATAGCAGTAGCTTCTCTGCGGCACCCTTTGGGGATGCTTATTCATGACCCACTGGCTACTCTTGGGGAGATGCTAGGGTTCTGTTTTCTGGAGATGTTTGATCATTGAGTGAACAGGGACCCAATGATTCTGCCGGGGACATTTGAAGGGCCTCCTCTCACACCAAGGCTGTCTAGCATTAAGACAGAAGTGTCCCAGGAAAGATGGAGTACTCTGCAATATTCTATGTATCCCCCTAACCTCCTGGGGCTGCTTTGTTACTATTCCCCCATCCACTCTGAGTTCTACTGGCTCCCACCACTTATTTAGGAAGCTCTGAATTGGGGAAGGTAGCCATGGTGGCCAGTGTTTCAGAATCACTCCTGGGTTTGTAACTTTATTAAAGAAACCCATACAGAGTCAAACTTTCTGCACCAGTGACCAACAATATGTGAGAGGATGATTTGCATCCTCAAATATTTGAACACTTAATAAAAGGCATGAATGGGCACAAAAAATTAGAAAGAATGAGTAAGAATGAGTAAGAACTAGTATTTGATAGCACAACAAGATGACTATAGTCAACAATAATTTGATTGTAGTTTAAAAATAACTAAAAGAGTATAATTGGATCACTTGTAACATAAAGGATAAACGCTTCAGGTGATGGATACCCCATTTACCCTGCTGTGGTTATTACATATTACATGCCTGTAACAAAATATCTCATGTATCTCATAAATATGTACCTACTGTGTGCCCAAATCTTTTTTTTTTTTTTTTTTTTTGAGATGGAATCTTGCTCTGTCACCCAGGCTGGAGTGCAGTGGTGCGATCTCGGCTCACTGCGAGCTCCACCTTCTGGGTTCATGCCATTCTCCTGCCTCAGCCTCCCGAGTAGCTGGGACTACAGGTGCCCGCCACCACACCCGGCTAATTTTTTGTATTTTTAGTAGAGAGTGGGTTTCACCGTGTTGGGCAGAATAGTCTCGATCTCCTGACCTCGTGATCTGCCCACTTGGGCCTCCCAAAGTGCTGGGATTACAGGCGTGAGCCACTGCACCCGGACTATGTGCCCAAATTTTTAAGAAAAATAAAAAATCACAGAACAAATTTCCTCCATCTTAGCTGATCTCTTGGTGTGTTAAGGCCACCTGGGAGATGGCCTTTCCTACCCCTTCCTATCTAGTGTCCAAGTGCTGTGATGTATGTGGATCCCAGAGTAAACTTGGTGTTGTGCAGTACACACCAGTAGGCAGCATTGCAGAGGGTCTTGGCACCTCTTTTGCACCAGGATGGGTCCTGGAGGGTGGATGTTCCAGATTCAGCTGAGTAGTGTTCCTGTCTCTACCTTCATTGAATCCCTGGTTCCACAGCAACAACCAGATCCAGGATTTTTGTGCCATAAAAGGGGGCACCGCTGAGATGCACAAGTGCCTGGTGGTCAAGAGAGTGGGCTCCAGCATTAGCCCTGCCCCCAGCCTGCCTTACTCAGCTCTCTGCTTAGGAGCTGTGTGATCTTGACCAATTACTTCAGCTGTTTGAACCTCAGTTTCCTTTTCTGTAAAGAGTAATAAGGGTACATCCCTCATTAGGTTGATGGGGGCATTAAATGAGATGATATCTGCAAAGCCCAGAGCACAACACGGCACACAGTTAAGCCCTTGATAGATGCTGGTAGTTATTTCTCTTGTTACTTGATCTGATTTATGAAACCAATGGTCTTTTTCATCCTGACTTGAGATGCTGAGTTTTCTTTCAGTATTTTTGTTGATTCATTCATTTATTCATCAGACTTTGAGTGTTGACACTCAACACTGAAATGAATGAGATATTCTAACATAGACACACTCTTCATTATGTGTGGCCTCTAACATTTTCGTTATGCTCTACATAAATCTGCATTTTTGTGCATTCATTTACACCCTGTCTGCTTCCAAAAAGGATCTGAGATGGCTACTTTAAATGGAGATCTTTGGGATTGTAAATCCTAGAATTTTGCCTGCCTGTTTCTTCTCTGTGCTCTTGGAAAGCCAAGGAGCAGATGGGAGGCCACCCTTGTTATGGGGAGCTCCAGCTCCCACCCCAGGCTCCAGATAAGTCTGGGAGGTAGATCTACAGTTCCAAGGTGGGATACTTTTTAAAAAAGTAAATGTAAATGTATTGCCATATTTCTCTTGAAAAAAAATTATCACAAGAAACCAACAAGAAGATATCAAGGCTTTTTCTTAGATCTGCCAGAAGTCTGTAATTTGCTGTACCCCTTGGATTTTAGTGTTCACTTGCTGCTTTCAGATGTGGAAGGAAAACCTCAGTCCTTTTGCCTTGCCTCCTTCTCCAGTTGCCTCCCCTCAGTGTGTCTGCCAAGACCTGAGCCCCAGGCCAGGGCAGCAGCCTCTGACCTTTCACTCCCTAACACACAAGCTGGGGACCAATGTCACTCCAAGGTTGGACCCTACCCCCGTGCCTCTGCTTTTCCCAGTTGGGCATGGACTCCACCAATTTCATTCTCTGACTTAGCGTTATGTGGTGTGGATTGCACTACTCTCCCTCCATTTACTGTAACCTAGGCTCTCCAGGATAAAAATTATTATTGCCAACCTTTTATGAATACTTTCTATATGCCAGAACCACTGTGTTCATAGTTCCCTTTATGCAGAGCAGGCTACCACTCCTGAAGCACAGAGAAGCCAAGTCACTTGCCCAAGGTTACCCAGCAAGTAAGTAAATTACAGAGTTGTGCTTTGAACCAAGGTGGGACTGATTTAGTGCTAAACTGACTGTTCTCAGGGTTAGCCATGCTGCCCTCCCTACCTCCACCTCCATCAAGGCCCTGTCCAAGGTATCAGGTTTCTAAGGAAAAAGGAGAAGGGCCCTGAAAGGAAAAGGGCTTCTTCGGAGAGCATTTGTGTCTGCTCTTGGCCTTGCAGATAAAATACCATAATCTACTTTTGCAAGTCAGGCCATCCTGGGGTGCATGGTCCCCTAAACACTTTCATCTGCCTTTTCCTTTTGTGCCTCATCACTGCCTTGGGAGGGGGATCATGCATTTGTTATTATCCTTGTTTTACAGAAAAGGAAAGGAAGGGTCAGAGTGGCCAGGGGACTTGTCTAAAGTCACATAGCTGTAGCTGGCACACTCCTGGGTGTGACTTCGGATACACTCTTCAGGGCTTATTCTACTACTCCACCATGCCTGTCCCATCTCAGGGCCCTCAGTAAAAGTCTGTGGTCCTGGTTGGTGATGAGATTCCTTTGAGGGAGGGAAAGGAGACCAGGTAGCTAGAGGAGCCATAGCAATAGTTGTCAGCTGCATAGTTGGATAATTGGTTTGGACTTAGCGGGAATTAGTGGGCGATGGAGTTACCACGGTCCAGATTCTGTCAGAAGTGGCATGCTTTAGCTTGATGATGTATCTGTTTTCTATCACCACAATATTGCTGCATCCCTAACAAACCACCCCAAAACTTAGTGGCTTAAATCAACCACCACCTGTAGCTTATTCTCTGGTTGGCAGCTTAGGTTGGGTTCAGCTGGGTGGTTCTTCTGTTCTCTGCAGGACTCACTCATGCATCTGTGGTCAACTTCTGGGTTAGCTGGTTGGCTGGCTGGCAAAGGATGGCTTCAGCTGGGAGGGCTTATTTTTGCTCCATGTGTATTTCATCCTCTCGCAGGCTAGCCTGGGCTTGTACACATGGTGGTTGGGTAGGGTACCAACAGAACAATCAGAGGCTTGCATGATTTCTTGAAGCCTAAGCTCAGAAGTCAAACCATGCCCCTCTGCCACATTCTTTTGGCCAATGTAAGTCACAGGTCCAGCCTACATCAAGAGGAGGCAGAAACACATTTCATCTCTTGACAAGAGAAGCTGCAAAGTCACACTGAAAAGAGCAGGGATACAGGAAGGATGGGGAATTGTGGCCACTTTGTAATATATTACTGGTGGTGAAAGCATCCCGGCTGTCCCTGAATTACTGTGACAGTCTGAATAAATTCCTGCCCAGCGCACCAGAAAAGGGAACAAGGTTCTATTAACCTAAATAGCAAACACAGAGAGAGGCTCTCTAAAAGAAAATGTTTACTCAGGAATAGGGCATTGCATTGGGAATACATGTGTCACAGTAATCTGCATGAATATTCAGGGAGGTAAAGGAAAACAAAGGCTTTTAAAGGAAAAATGAGGATTACTTAATTGTTTTGAGATAATTATCCTTGGATACAAGGATCAGTGAAGGGTGGCACCAGTTTGAGGTTGGACAGAGAGTTGCTAGGTAGATTTCCTCGCAGAAGGGGTGTGTGTGTGTGTGTGTGTGTGTGTGTGTAAGGTTGTGATGGCCTTTGTGCAAGATTGTGTTTTTGCAGATTTTTTTGTGCTAGTTCTTGTTATCGGTTGTTTATGCATGAAAACCTTTCCTTCATGGCCTCCCACAGCTCTATTTGTCAGGGTTTTTTTTTTTTTAAAAAAACATAAGTGACTCCATTTTGATTCTGACAACTTTTGCACTTCTAAGGATCTATGAGCTCTTGGGTGCTGCCAGGAGTTGGAACTGGGATGAGTTGAGTGTCAAGGTGTTTGGCCTACTACGGCCCAGCAGTCTAACATTTCTTTGAACACCTACTTTGTAGCAGGCACTATGATGGGTGCTTTATAAACATTCTTTTGCTTAAACCTTACAAGAAACCTTCTTAGGTACACTTTTATTCCTCCTGTTTTACAGAAGAGGAAAACTGAGGCTTGGAGTGTTTAAGACACTTGTCTAAGAGACACAGCTTGTCAGCAGTAGAGGCAGGACTTAAACCCTGTGTTACTGCCTGTGCTTCTTACACTTTATCACCATGCATAACTTTCCCATAAAGCTAGAAGCCAGGTAGAACTACTGGCTTAAAACCCTAGAAAGCAGTCAGTATCCACTGCTTAAACACTAGGAGCCTCAGTTTCCCCAAATATAAGAAGAGCTTATGAGGCCTTTCAGGTCCCATGGCTCCATTGGGCAAGCATTGGTCCCTAGTGAGTCCCCTCCCTCTGGAAATGAAGGGTTTGGTGTGGTCAGAGGTGGCTATCCTGGCACCAGCTCTTCCTTTACTCAAGCCTGGGCTGCTTTCTGCCCAGTAAGGGATGCGGACAATTCCTGGGGTTTCCCTGTGGTGGACACACAGTGAAGAATTTGACTCATGTAACCAAAACGTGGGTCCCTGGGGAAGCTTTGGCTTTGGGATCAAATGCCTGAAAGCAAACCTAATGGGTTTAAAGTTTTTAATCCCCAGTTGCTGTCCTTGATCTGGCTATAATTTTGCCTGTGGAATCGCTGCTGTGGTGTTTGTGGGGAGGGAGGGAATCTTTGAGACACTGTCAGTTCTCAGTCCTGCCCAGGGAGGCAGCTGCGGCTCAGTCCTTCTCTGTCACCCGCTCTCCAGAGAATTTACCTGCAGATTACCCTCAAAACATGAGACAGGTTCAGAGCGAGGTGGGCGGCTGGAATGGAGCCTTCACAGACAGCTTGACCACACACAGGGAGCTCAGGAAGCAGCTTTGTTGGAAAAATGCAGGTCATTTAAACTGCCACACCAGGAGGGGGTTTGGAGAGCCTGGAAAGAGCATGCCATTGGACACAGACACTCTGGGTTCAAATCCCAGCTCTGCCACTTACTGGTGGTGTGACCCAACATCTCTGAATGGAAAACACATGAGAGGCTGCCTGACAGGATGGCCATGAGCAAGAAAGCACCCTTGTGAGCATAACCAGTGTTGGTGCATGAACCGATGCACCCACACTGCTTATTAAGAGAGGCAAACCTCTGGTTAACACCATGACAGCAGTGTCAATGCTTTGGAAAAGCAAGGTGATTGAAGTTCACCTTTTGAGTCACCTGAGCCTGATGGGGAGGGGAAGGTCTTCTTTTCTCTTCCAAACCCCAGCATGCCCTTTGACATGATGGAGCTTTCACATCAGAGTTCTCACTTCAGAGCTGCCCTCAAAGGCTCACTGGGGCTTGCTCAGGTGGGGATTACATATGTGAGTAGCTGGCACCAGAGGGGGCACTGGGTACCTGTTGGTTCCCTTTTCCTCCTTTCAGGCTGATGTGGGGTGGGTAGAATAGGGCACGGGTGATGTATTTGACTACTGGGGTGCATGCTACAGCTTGGCATCTTAACATGAATAACCGTCTTAACCTCCTCTGGCCACCTGCTTCCCTATCTGTAAAATGGGGATAATATTAGTACCTCCCGTAGGGTTGCTGTGAAGAGTAAATTTGATCCTGCCCGTAATGAGCCTAACCCAGCACCTGCACACTCTATGTGCCTGCTACATGCTGGTTGCCCTAATTAGAAGTTTAGAGTCCTGCATTGATGAGAGGACCTAAAAGGCTTATGAGGCCAGGCATAGTGGCTCAGGCTTGTAATCCCAACACTTTGGGAGGCTGAGGCAGGTGGATCACCTGAGGTCAGAAGTTCAAGACCGGCCTTACCAATATGGTGAAACCCCATCTCTACCAAAAATATAAAAATTAGCGGGGCGTGGTGGCGTGTGCCTGTAGTACCCAGCTACTAGGGAGGCTGAGACAAGAGAATTGCTTGAACCCGGGAGGTGGAGGTTGCAGTGAGCGGAGATCGCCGCACTGCACTCCAGCCTGGGTAACAGAGCAAGACACTGTCTCAAAAAAAAAAAAAAAAAAAAGGGCCTTTGAGTTTGTGGCATCTTTAACTGGGGATGGGATAGGAGGAGAGCCTTGCTTCTCAAGGGCAATCTCTTCTACTGGCTCCAAATGAACATAATTATTTGTAATCAGTTTAGATAGTTACATAGTACTTCTCAAACTATTAATCACCTGGAGAGCTTGTTAAAATGCACTCTGATTTAATGGGCTGGGGCCTAAGATTCTGCATTTCCGACAAGTGCCAGGTGTTCCCCATGCTGCTGGTCTGAGGTCCACACTTGAAGTAGCAAGCAAAGCAGAGAAGTAGCTTGATGCTTTGTTGATGGCAGCCTGTTGGTGGGGACACTCAGGCCCTTTTATGTGGTAACCATAGCGGAAAGGAACATAGTCTTGTTGAGAGTACCAGGAGAGTTGGGGCGATGTTTGAAGTGGCTAGGATGTCTTTTTATAACTTAGCAGATGGCATCTTTTCAGTGGCTTGTTCTGAACTCTGGGCCATGGTAATCTCTGTATCCCTTGGGATCAGCCTGGTAAACAGCCAGCTGAATTAACTTCAGAAAAGACTCACTCATGGGCTGGCCTGCGGTAGTCTTGCTGGATGGTGGCCTAGGTACAGAGCAGTGCTGGGCTGCGGAGGAAGCCACGGTGTTCTGTAAACACATAGATACAAGCACATTCCCGTGTGCCACCTCGTGAGTGTCATGCGTGTGTGTGCATGCCCCCTTATCTCTAGCCTGATTTTCCATTGCACAGGATTTGGGAAAAACCTTTCATCTGACCAGCTGATCAGAAGTTTTGAACTGAAAGGTTGTTATCAGGGTTTGAATCAGCCATTGTTGTTAGAACCATTGAGTACCTTGGGCTTGGAAGGAAATAATAATTCAGCAGGTTCCTTTCCACTTTAGATTTTGGTGTAAACTTTGTCCCTGTCAGTCTTGGCTCTAGGCTGGAGGAAGCAGTGCCTGGGAATAAGCTCTCCAGGGTCCCCTCCTGCTTAGATAACCTATGAATCTGTGTCTGTGAATTTGGAGCCATGGCATTATCTGAAATTTCCAGGGTTCCAATGCCAGTTTGGGAGACACAGTGGAGGAAGAACCTGTTGTTTCTTGCAGCCATTTCCCTTCCCTTGGACGTGATGAATTCTCACTCTTGTGAATTTTTTTGTGATTTTTGTAAAATAAATTACAAGTGGCAATTAGTCACTGTGCTGATGTAAATTTGGAGTTGGTGGGAATTTTTGGACTCTGCTCTGTGGCCCTGGGGTTTTTGAGTGGAAGAGGTATTTTATGCTCCCCAGGTCTTAGAACCTGACCTGTGGAAAGGCTGAGGATGTTTCAGCAGTTTAGACAGGGCAAACTGCTAATTCTTCTCACCTGTGAAAACAGCTGGTCTTATGGAGCGCAATACGTGACTTACCCCAGTGGCTCTAAAGCTCAGCCGCCACAGCAAGGGGGAAAATTGATCCCTTAATGTGGCTTTCTTCTCACTGGAGTTTTGTTTTGTACGTCATTGTGCATTTGAGTTACAGCAGACAAGGGCCAGCCAAACTGCTCTTGTGTGGGTGAGGGAGGCGATGTGATCTGTTTGGGAAAGTGCTTGCTTTGATTTCCAAAGGGCTGTGGGTTCCAGCCCTGCTTCTGCTTGGGAATTCTGCATTTGTGCTGAGCAAACACCTGGGGAGGTGCATCCCAGGGCATTATTGAGGAGCCGCAGGGCAGCCTGGGTACCTGCACCATTGGGAGTCTTGCTTCTCTCACTCCCCAGCAGGGCATCTTCCTCATGGAATCAGATACAGACCCTCCAAGACTGACCTGGAAGGAGACACTCCAGTGAGGGGTGGGTCTCCCTGGCTCTTTGTACCCTCCAATTCTTCAGGTTCTAGGTGTTGAGCTCAGGGCAGTGGGAATTAAGATGGGACCCACACACATTCCCATGAACCTTAACACCATGTCTCTGAGCCAGGTTAGTGACGATGTCCTTTGTGATATCTGCCAGCCTTTGCTGGAGTCCCCTTTGAGGGCCTCAGACTTCTGTTGTATGATGTAGAGGCCTTGTTTGTCTGCCCCTTTGCCTAGCTGGAGTGTTGCAGGAGGAGCAGCAGCATTCCAAGACCAGGGTGCAGTGAATGACTGAGATCCCAAGATGAAGGTGGCTTTCAGGGCAGAGGGAAGGGAGCCTGGGTCAGCTTTCTACATCCCCAGGAAAGCTGTCCAGGGTCATCCTAACCTCTGCTAAACACCTTTTCCACAAATACATAATATGTAATGCACTCTATTCCAAGGCATGTGGGAGATGATCTATTTCATGATACAGAAGAAACCCTTGCAAGGTGAATTCCCTCTCTTTTCTAGGCTGCTGGAGATAAGGAACAACGCCTGTTCTCACTAAGAAGTGGCTTGGCATTTTCTACTCTTTAAACATCAGTGTGGATTTTGTTTGAAGTCTCATTGTCCGAGACCTTTTCCAAATGGCTCGTAGCTCAGCACAAACCGTGCCTGATTAGTGTTGTTTGGTATTCTTTGCTATAGATCTTCTGTTGACTGCTTTCTGGAAACAATGCATAAAACTGTAGGTCAGAATTATTTTTGTAACATCTGGAGGGGAGCTTACTGCCATTTCCCCCGTGTTCTGCACTCACACAGGCCCAAACCTGCCTCTTCTGTCTTCTGGGTGGGTCTTGCCCCTTTCCTGTAGCCGGGGGATGCTCCTGCTGGGGATGGCCCACCCTAGGCAGCTTTTCAGTTCAAGATGGAGGATACAGAGGTTCATTCTTGCTCCTGTTTGCATGCAAACTGTTCTATTTCTGTTTTGCAGTGGGAGAGAGGATATGGTTTATAATTCTGCACTGCTGCTATTTTTTTTCCTATTTGCCCCTAAATGTCCATGCTGTGTGTGTGGTGGGTGGTAGGAGGAGGAGAGGGAGACAGAAGAGAAATAGCCTTTCTAAATTTTCTATTTGTTACTGAAATGTAACACATCCAGGAAAGTGTCCATATCATATACAGTTATCACAAATTTGTATAATGTCACTGAGGTTGAATGACAACATTATCAGCACCCCCAGCAATTCCCCTCCCTAATTACAACCCTGCTTTCTCCTCTCCAGAGGTAACCATTATCCTGCCTTCTAACACTATAGTTAAATTTCACCTGCTTTTGAACTTTAGATAAATGGAATCAGACTGTGAGTATGCTATTGTATCTGGCATCTTTTGTTCAGTATTGTATTTGTGCAGTTCATCTCTGTGGTTGCAGTTGAATGCTGTTCATTTGTTTTCATTGCTGCATAGAACTCTTTTTTTGTTTTGTTTTGTTTTTGAGACAGAGTCTCACTCTGTTGCCTAGACTGGAGTGCAGTGGCATGATCTCAGCTCACTGCAACCTCTGCCTCTTGGGTTCAAGTGATTCTCCTGCCTCAGCCTCTCAAGCAGCTGGGATTACAGGCACCTGCCACCATGCCCAGCTAATTTTTTGTATTTTTAGTAGAGACAGGGTTTCACCATGTTGCCCAGACTGGTCTTGAACTCCTAAGCTCAGGCAGTCTGCCCACCTCGGCCTCCCAGTGCTGCATAGAATTCTGTTGTATTGCTGTACCATGATTTACCTGTCCACTCTAGCACTGATGGGCCTTTAGGTTTCTTCTTGGTTTTTTTTTTTTTTTTTTGATATTACATATGCAGCTTTGAACATTTTGCATGTCTCCTGGTAGAAATGTATGCATCTCTATTAGGTATAGTCCTAGAAATGGAATTACTGGGTCAAAGGGTAGGTGCATGTTCAGCTTTATTAGGAACTGTTGAATAGTTTTCCCAGTGGTTTTAATGGTTTCTACTGCCACTAGCAGTGTATGAAGGTTCTAGTTACTCTATATCCTTGTCAGCACTTGGGATTTTCAGTCTTTTTGGTTTGAGCCTTCTGGTTGGTATGAAGTTGAGTTTCTCTGATAACTAACATAGTTGAGCACCTTTTCATGCATTTATTGGCCATTTGGCTATCTTCTTTTGTGAAGTATCTATGCTTGTCTTTGGCCTATTCTGTTGACTTGTCTTTTCTTATTAATCAATGAGGAGTTTTTAAAATAGATTTTGGATAGGAACCTTTTGTTGGTTGTACGTGTTCCCACCCATCCATCGCAGTCTCCTGGGTAGGTGGGACTAAAAGCGTGCGCTGCCTTGCCTGGCCATTTTTTTTTGTGAAGATGGGATTTGCCATGTCACCCAGGCTGCCCTGGAATTCCTGGGCTCAAGCTATCCACCTGCCTCGGCCTCTCAAAATGCTAGGATTACAGGCATGAGCCACCACATTCAGCCTCCTTAAGCTTTAATGTGCCTGGGAAAGATCTAACAGGTTTCACTTTAGGACCTCTCCCCCAAGCCCACACAGAAAAGTATAATAATATGATTTTCAAAGTGAGCACTCAGAGAGCCCACCCATGGTTGGGTGAATACTTAGCCATCTGCCTCCTATTTTCTTATCGTAGGTTGTGACAGAATGCCTTTTTCTCTTGCTGCAGGGTCCTTGTGGGCGCACCAAAGGCAGATTCCAAATACAGCCCTTCAGTGAAGTCTCCTGGGGCTGTGTTTAAGTGCCGTGTTCACACCAACCCTGACCGGAGATGCACCGAACTGGACATGGCTCGAGGTGGGTGACCATTACTGCTGTGGTGGAAATGGGTTCTGTACCCTTATACCTTGCTCTTCTTCTTCCCAGGATGGCCTGATCATTCACTCACCCATCCATCCTTCCCTCCTTCCCTCCCTCCTTCTCTCCAACAAGCATGTATTGAGTACGTAATAGTTATTAAGCACTGGGATACACCAGTGAACAAAACAAACAAGGATCCTGCCATCCCTAGCCCCATAAATTAGTGGGCAAAAGAGATATTAAGACAAGTAATTGAGAGAGAAAAGACCAGAGGGAAGGTGAGTATTTGATTTAATCTAGATCGGAGGGTCAAGAAAGGTCTGGGACCTTTCGACATGATTAGAAGGATGCGTAGTCATTAGCTGGGCAGGTGCAGGAAGCACAGCCTTCAAGCAGAGGTGCCATTTGGAAGCACAGAGCGAGGTTGTGCAGCTGGAGAGGGAGCCAGGAGAGTGGAGCACAGGAGGGCAGCAAGGCAGGCTGGGGCCAGGCCACGTGGGGCCTAGCAGGCCAGGGCAATGTGCTGGAATTTTATTCTGTGTGTGAGTGGGGAGGCCACTGAAATCAATTTTGGGTGTTACATTTTAACTAGGGAAAGATATGATCAGATGGATGTTTTTAAAAGCTCACTTTGGGCTGGGCATGATGGCTCATGACTGTAATCCCATCACTTTGGGAGGCTGAGGTGGGCGCATTGCTTGAGCCCAGAAGTTCAAGACCAGCCTGTGCAACATGGTGAAAGCCTATCTCTACTAAAAATACAAATATTAGCTGAACGTGGTGATGCATGCCTGTAGTCCCAGCTACTCAGGAGGCCGAGGCAGGAGGATCACTTGAACCCAGGAGGTCAAGGGTGCAGTGAGCTGAGATTGTGCCACTGCACTCCAGCCTGGGTGACAGAACTGAGACTCTTGTCTCCAAAAAAGATAAAAAAATAAAATAAAAGCTCACTTTGATCTAGCAGAAAATATAAGATCTTTGGAATCAGATGGTTCTGACTGCGTTCAAAGCCCAGCTGGGACTGATTGGGAATGTCCTATAGCTTCTTGGGCCTCAGTTCCCTCACCTTCAAGATCAAGACTAATATACCTACCTCGCAAGGATGGTCTTGAGAAGATTAAGTGAGATAATACAGGTGAGTACACAGAACTGTGCTTGGCACATCAGTACAAAGGAGGTATTTTGTTATAATCATGACTGCAAGCATTTCTTTCTCCAAAGTCTTTTTGCATAAAGATTTTCTAATTTTTTTGTTGTTTTTTGTTTGTTTGTTTGTTTGTTTTTGAGACAGAGTCTTGCTGTGTCACCCAGGCTAGAGTGCAAT
This sequence comes from Pan troglodytes, assembly GCF_028858775.2. Lineage (NCBI taxonomy): Eukaryota > Metazoa > Chordata > Mammalia > Primates > Hominidae > Pan > Pan troglodytes. Next base: position 41,474,704 of record NC_086015.1, read on the forward strand.
GGTACAATCTCTGCTCACTGCAACCTCTGCCTCCCACGTTCAAGTGATTCTCCTGCCTCAGCCTCCCGAGTAGCTGGGATTACAGTGTATGACCATCTTCGGCTAATTTTTGTGTTTTTAGTGGAGACGGGGTTTCGCCATGTTGGCCAGGCTGGTCTCGAACTTCTGGCCTCAAGTGAACTGCCCACCTCAGCCTCCCAAAGTGCTGGGATTACAGGTGTGAGCCACCATGCCTGGCCAAGATCTTCTAATTATTTTTTAAATAAAGAGTTATTGTGATTTTCTTTAGCAGAAAAAGAGGTTTGTGAACTGTTTGTTACTGGTGCATAACAAATTAAGGAGCTTGCTTCAGAACATAAATCAAGGCCCTGCCTCTTTCCGTGAGAAAGCCTTGCCATGTGGTTGGGTGCAGTGGCTCATGCCTATAACCCCAGCACTTCGGGAGGTTGGGGTGGGCGGATCACTTGAGGTTAGGAGTTTGAGACCAGCCTGGACAACATGGTGAAAACCCGTCTCTACTAAAAATATGAACATTAGTGGGATGTGGTGGCGCACACCTGTAATCCCAGCTACTTGGGAGGCTGAGGCAGGGCAATCGCTTGAACCTGGGAGGCAGAGGTTGCAATGAGCTGAGATCGTGCCACTGCACTCCAGCCTGGACGACAGAGAGAGACTGTCTCAAAAAAAAAAAAAAAAAAGAAAAAGAAAGCCTTGCTACGTAAAAAAAACAGTTGTCTGGATTAAACAGTATAGTACATAGTGATGGAGTTGATTTACATTTTGTGGAAAGTTCCTTATTTCCTCATAGGGCTGTGGACCACCCTTTGAAAGCAGCCAGCAGAACATCACTCCTCAACCCAAGTCTGGCTCTTCTCCTCTTTCTCCAGGGAAGAATCGGGGCACGTCCTGCGGAAAGACCTGCCGGGAAGACCGCGATGATGAGTGGATGGGGGTGAGCCTGGCCCGACAGCCCAAGGCTGATGGCCGTGTGTTGGTAAGTCCCTCCTGGGGGTGCCGTGGGAAGGGGGTGGCACTCTGAGAATGAATGATCTGTTAGGAAGGCTGGATGGCATGGTGACAAGTGCATGGCTTTGAGGTTGCTTATTCTGGACTACTGCTTAGACAAATGACTTATCTTCTTATTTTCTTTATCTGTCAAATGTGAATAATGTCTGTCCCAAGGTGCTGAGATGTGACTATTGAAAAATAAAACATATGTGAAAAGTGCTTTGTACATCTCATTCATTACATAGGTATTTGTGTGTGTGTGTCTTAAATTGAGGTATAATTTACAGTACACAAATCTTAAGATTACAGTCTTGATTTTCACAATTGTACACACCTGTGTAACCATATGCCCACTGAGATATAGAATATTTCCATCGTCCCAAAAGTCTCCGATGTCCCTTTCCAGCCAACTCCTCTCACCTGAGACAAACCACAGCTGTGATTTGTATAATACATTACTTTTGCTTTTTCTAGAATTTCATATAAATGGAATCCTACAGTATGTGCTCTTTTATATAAGACTTCTGAAATTAATCCCTATTGTATGTATCAGTAGTTCATTCCTGTTTATCTCTACATAATATTACATTTTATGAAATAAACGTTATTTTTAACTAGTTATTTATCGGACCTCCAAAGCACCTATGATGTATTTTGATCCGTAGGTGCTTTGAGGGAGATAGAAAGAAAAGTCTTTGCATTTGAGACTCCTGAGATCCTGGAGTTGTGCTGTGCAGTAAGGTAGCCACCAGCCCTGTGTACTTATTTAAACTTAAATTTATCCAAATTAAACTAGAAATTCAGGTTTTTAGTCATATTAGCCACATTTAAGTGGCTCAGTAATCACAAATGGTTACTGGCTACTCTATTGGAAAGCAGAGAGAGAGAGAATATTTTCATCATCACAGAAAGTTTTATTAGACTCAACACAAAAGGAATTTCTAACACTGCAGAGGTTTTGTTTTTGTCAATTTTTCCTTTAAACTTTTCTATGAGGTATAGTACTAAAGCACTTAACACACCCAGCTGTGAGTGTACAGCCCGATGGGTTTTTTTTTTCACACATGTACACTTATGCATCCCCATTGCCAGTACTCCGGAAGGACCCCTGCACCCTTTCCCAGTCAGTTCCTCTGCCCTTGGTGAGTGACCAACTATTCTGACATAGGCTTTCTCTTGCCCTTGACTTTTATCAGAAGCTATATGAAGATTTTTGTTATAAAAGCATAAGCTCAAGAAGGGAAAGTAATGCTAGCTGCCGCTTATGGAGGGCTTCATTTGGGTCACATGCTGCAAAGCTGAGGGTTTCGTGTGTATTTTATCCCAGGGAAACAGGTTTTCCTTAAGGCACTAGGCAAAGTGTTTTTGTCCCCTCTCTAAGGAGCCCACTTTTGTGTTAAACTTCTTCATGGCATAAGCTGTTAATCCGAATTCCATCCTCAGCACAATTAAGCATCTCCCCCTTGTCGGGCCCCTTGGGAGAGGAGGAAGCAGCTGGATGCTGTCGCCAGCATGGTGGGGGCCTCCCTCCTGGAAGCTGTTGTAGGTCCTGCACAGGCTCCCTGAGCCCGCTGTTTGCCTTGGTTTCCAGTCCTTTCATCACTGTCATGGCTGGCCCTGGACCCTCTCCAAACTTCCACATTCCTCCAGGCATAGTGGCCTGACCCTGACTGGACAAATGGGCCCCAGAGGGGCTGAACCCTTGTCTACCATTCTGGGGAAAGAAAGGGAAGAAGCTGACTCATCTGTAAATCAAAGGGTAGCCCAAGGTCCTGATTCAGAACAAAAAGGAGGTGGTGGCCCTGTGGCAGCATAACACAAGATGCTCTTAAGGGCATCGATCCTAGAGTCAGAGTTTGCTCCTGTGAAAATATTTCCTCTCTGCAAGGAAGGATAACCTCTCTGTGGCTGAGGGCTTGTTTCCAGAGGGGCAAGACAGAATTATGTGTTACCACAGATCAGTATCACAAAGGAGTCATTTCTGGGGACAGTGAACAGCAATGAGGACCACAGGGAAGATTTAGCAAAGGGAGCCAAGAAGGCAGCACTGGAGCATTTGTGGATAATGGTGCCATGGATAGTCCTGTCTAATTAATTGCATGCAGGACTATTTTTTTAATATTTTATGAAGTTATTGCATCATCCACTCAGTAAGCCACTGTATATGGGTGCTGGGCAAAGAGGAGCATCTGACACCATCTGCTTTCCTTGTGCCTTTTGTTTGTTTTTCTAATTGTAGTCAAACACATAACATAAAACTTACCACCTTAACCATTTTGAGTGTACAGTAGTGGTAAATGTATGGCACATTGTTGTACAACAAACCTTTAAACTTTATCTTGCAAAACTTACATCCATTGAACAACACTCTCCTTTTTCTCCTTCCCGTGGTTCCTGGCAACATTGTATTTCTATTAAGAGTTTGACTACTTTAGATCTTATGTGAGTGGAGTGTGGTGTTCGTCCTTTTGTGACGAACTTATTTCATTTAGCATAATGTCCTCAAGGTTCATCCATGTTGTAGCATGTGACCGGATCTCCTTCCTTTTTAAAGGCAGAATAATATTTCCTTGTATGAATTCACCATGTTTTCTTTATTCATCTATTGACGGACATTTAGGTTGGTTCTATCTCCTGGCTGCCGTGATGAATGCTGCTATAAATGTGTACCAATATCTCTTTGAGATCTTGTTTTCAGTTCTTTTGGGTATACACCCGGAAGTGGGATTACTGGATCAAATGGTACTTCTATTTTTAATTTTTAAGAAACCTCCATACTATTTTCCCAAATGGCTGCAGCATTTTAAGTTCTCACCAACAGTGCACAAGGGTTTCAATGGCTCCACGTCCTTGCCAACATTTATTGTTTTCCTTTTTTTTTTAAATAGTGGCCCTCCTAATGGGTGTGAGATAATATTTTATTGTGATTTTGGTTTGCATTTCCCTGATGATTAGTAACATTGAGCATTGTTTCATCATCTGCTTGTTGGTCATTTTATATCTTTTTTGGAGAAATGTTTAGGTCCTTTGCCCAATTTTAAATTGGATTGTTTGGTTTTTATTGTTGTTGAGTTATCCTCATGGCGTTTTGCACATGGGCAGTCTTGCTAGGAAAGGCTTGTCCTAAGTCCCCTCTGCCCCTGCCCCACTCTGTCCTCGGCACTTCTCTTTCTTCCCCTGTATGGGCTCTGCCTCCTCCGTGAAGCCTGTTAAGGGTTTTCTGGAACAAGCTGAGCATCTTTTGTGTCATTAGGAACTCAACATCATCTTATTACTTATATTGTGTGTATAATTTATTTTGTGGCCATATGTCCCCTTTTGTGGAAGCCACTTGGGGATAGAGACCAAATCTTCTACCCACTTTCATTCTCAGCATCTGGAGGACATCTCTCTAAGGAATGGCATCTGAAAGTGTGTTTGAATAATACAGGGACTGAGGGTCAATGTTAAAACAATTAGAAACCAAATTAGTTGCCATCTTTTCTTGGTGGCTGATTCTAAGTGGCTGAAGGAAACACCAGGAAACATTCTGTAAAATGTTCCTTGGAAATGGCAGGCAAAAACAAGATACAGTGAGTGTCCCTATTTACATTTGGAGGTCTCATAGCCATCTGCTTTTTTCTTTAATGTTTCAACCCTACCTGTCAGAGCTTTCTGGGAGGCAAGTATTTACTTTTAAATTAAAAATGGGAAGGATATGTGTTGTTCAGGTGCATTTTGAGAACTTGAGAGGTGCCTGGGGGTGTAGGCAAGAGACCAGTATCCCCAAGGAGCACAATATTGGATTCCAAGTTTGGGTTTGAAGAGGGAGAGGTGGGCTAGCTCTTTTGAAAGTGGTGTCTGGTGCTGATAGAAAACCTAAGAACAAATGGAGAATTTGAAAGCTGCAATGGGGCGTGAAATGTCTCAGTGACCAAAGGCATTATGTGGACCATGGACCCAGCAACCAGCTCTGGCAAGGACCAGATTGTCAGGCTGGTCTGGCAGGTTGACCTTGGCTTAGTGCCTGCCCATCTCAGCTCCATGGACACTGTTGCACCTCCCAGGTTTTCCCCAGAAACAAATGATACCGGATGTAAAGATAGCATCAGGATTAGAGGCAAGCCCCTTCCCTTCTCACTCTCTCACCCTGAGCTTCCTGTGTGCAGATGACATTTTAAGAAATGAGCGGGGAGGGGAATCACTTCTTGAAATAACCACTGAACAAACTCTGTATAGGCATTGACTGCTGCTCAGACTTTGGAGGACAACTCAAAATGTTCAAGTCTGATGTCGCCCCTTTTCATCAGACTTGCCAAGGCTCAGACAACAAATAATTTAAGCTTCTAGATTATTTTTGTGCAGAAGCAGTATTCTCTGGTTCTCTTTGTCATTTCCTTTCTAAATATCAGGGCTGTCCTTATCTGTTCAGTGCTTCCCATCTGTCCATTTTTTTTTTCAAAGCCACAGGGTACATTTTTGCATTTACTTCTGTTGCTCTGTTTCCTGATTTTTTTTTAAGTGAACTTTTTATTGAGCTGTAACACACATGCAGAAAAAGGTATAAATCATCAATGTATACCTCAATAAATTTTCATTAGGTGAACGTCCTCAGAATAACATTTTCACACCTCAGCAGCCCCTTCCCAATGCCCCTCCTGGCCACTCCCTCCTCGGCTGGGGAGCTTCTTAGGGGAGTCTCATGGCATCTCAGCCTCTCTGTGATCCTGCTCCCCACCACACACCATTCTTAGCAGCCAGACCCAGTTGTGGCCATGCACTGTGGACCTGGATGCATGACAAAGGCTTTGGCCATCTCTATGGCAGGTGCGAATGTAGGAGGGTTGGCAGGGACTGATGTGCCTTTGTGGCCGAAGCACCCGGAAAGTGCCATTACCCACCTCTAGGAGGGATGTGTTGTTTCCATACAACAAAAAAGGCCTTTGAAATAAAGTGTTTATTTTCTTTCTCTTTTTTCCTCTTTTGGGAGGAAAAGCAATCCTTATACCTTGAAATGTGTCAGATTCTAAGATTTGGAGTGGGACAAGGCCCTCCTTCCCCTTTCTTAAGATTAATTGAAATCTGAGTTTGAGCAAGTCTTGCTGTTTTCAGAGAATGCTCTCCTTCTCCTGTTCTTCCCTCGCAGCCGAACTCATTTGGAGAGATTGATGGAGTTACTAATGCTTTGGAGACAGTCCCTAGGAATTTTTTTAAAATGTAGTGGTCAGATTGACATGTGTGTATATATAATGATAATCAAGGCTAAACACAGTCTTCTCTTTCTGTAATTTATATTCAGAGACACTTTGCATTGTTTTCCTACATGAATCCTTCCTTTGACACTTTGATCTCTGACCTCCCAGAATGCTTTTAGTTTAGTATGAAATGCAATATTTGGATCTTCTAGGAATTTTCCAAGATCACCCCTTAAATAGTTTATGGCACTTAAAAAATGAGACAATACACCAGACATTAAGTACAGCAAAGCCTTCCTATAAGTGTCAGTGTGCAGCTGGCTATCAGACAGCACCATGATAAACATCCGCCTCTTTTCACAGCCCCTCCAACTCAGAAATACAATAAAACATGGTCAGCCCTTGAAGCCAAGGGCTTTGCTAAGTCCAAAAACTTAGCAAAACCAAAACATAACTGATTTACCCACAAATTAGATAACAATAAGTGATTCAAGTTTGCGAGCCATAAGAATTGAGTCAGAACTTTAAAAATCAATTATTTAGCAGTATGGAGTGATTATTTACTTAGTGATATATTTTTTATAGTTCTCTGCCTCATATCATTTCAGTCTATTTAGAAACCTGCTATTTTAGCACAAAACAGTATCAAGTGGAGGAGTGAATGTGGTTTGCAGCAGAAAAAATAACAATAGATTGTTTTCTGTAGTTTAATGTCATACGACAAGAGGCAGAATGTGGGCAAGCTCAGGTTTTGAGAGTCATTCTGAGTGTGTCCTCTTTTGCCATTGGGCAGAGAGCGGCCTTGTCCAGGGCCTTGGTGGCAGTGGCTTGAAGGATGAAGAGCAGAGAGCTTAGAAGGCTGTGATCTTATCATAGAATGATGTCAGGGAGAACCAGGCCCCGAGAGCCCCCTCACTCACTCGGTGACCTGGGGCATTCCATTCGACCCCAGAGTGGTTATTTCAGATGTCCTGGGACATGTGGCAGAGGGGCTGTAAAGAGGATAAAGTCACCAGGCCTGCCCCAGGGGGTGGGTTTTGATGGCCTCTCAGGTAGGAATGAGAAGTTTTAAGATGGAAAATGCTTCATAGTGAAACAAGGAAGACTTAGAATTCCTGGATTCCAGTGCTGTTTGCAGCACTTACTAGCTCTGCCACTTAGGCAAAGCACTCTTTGATACATGGTGCTCTTGTACAGAAAATGGGAATTCTAAAGACACCTCTGCTCACCTTCCAGGGTTGCAGAAGAGGTCAGAGGTAGGCCATAAGAACGCTGAATGTTACGACTTACGAAAACAGTGCGTTTGAGGGAGGCAAACCAAGATGTTAAAAACTGATTATTTTCAAAAGCAATATTTTAAGAAAATGCATTCACTGGCTGGGGTGAAGTGAACTGATATCAGAAGTAAGTAGTGAATGCCCAGGAGAAGTGGAACGGGCTGGGCAGGGTAGAGTGTGTGCCTCTGAGTAAGCAGGTCGGCTCTTCATCAGCACAGCAGTGACATCTGGATGTGCAGAGACATGCACGGGAACTGGGGCCACTGTCATGTCCAAGCAGAAGGCAGGGGCATGTTTAGTGTGGCAGAAGGACGATCCAGGCCTGCATCCTGGCTGCTGGCACTGCTCCAGTGTCTGTTAGCAGAGCTGCCCTGCCTCATGGCGTCTTGCGTAGCTTCGACCCTAGTGCTGAGAGGCTCCTCTGGAGAGCTGGCCAATTCATCTGTCCATCTTCTTCCCCAATATGCGGAGCTCTCATGCACCCCAAGACCCTTGGCCATGAACCTTCCTTCAGCTTTCTCCTCAGAGAGGCCTTCCTTGACCTGCCTGGCAAAACCAGCCACTCCCTGGCATGAGGGAACTTTCTGGTGAGATGGAGATGTTCTGTGTCTTGCTAGGGCCTTGGTGACATGAGTGTGTACATTTGTCAAAGCTCATTTGTGCATTTTGCTGTATATAAGTTTCCATTAAAAAAACAACTCTCCACACACATTTACTTCTAGTTAATGAGATGCATACTGAAGTGTTTCTGTGGGTAGAAACATGGTTGAATATCAGCCATTCCTCCCTTCCCTGCTGTCTCCACATCGGTTCAGTCCCTTGGGCCTGTCAGCTCTGAAGCCACCCCCGTCGCCCATCTCCACTGCCCCTCCTGGTCCAGACCTGCATCATCTCTCACCTGGTGTTCGTTTGCACTTTTGCCCTCCTGCAGTCTCCACCAAGCAGCCAAATGGTCTTTCCAAACTGTCACTTGGATCATGCTTCTCAACTGTGTAAGACTCTCCACCGCTTCCCATTGCAGATCTGCTGAAATCACAGCCATTCCCACGTCCCCCTGTGGTCCAGCCTTGGCCGCCTCTTTGATCTTATCTCCTTCCCACCATGGTCACTCCAGACCGGCCTTTCTTTCTCTTGAGCCTCTGAGCCTTTCTCACGATGTATCCTTTGCATTCTGCTATCCTTTGAATCCTCCCAGAACCCTCTTCCCCTCATGCTTCAGGCCTTCCCGACCTCTGGTGGAAACTATCCTTCCCACTCCCAGATTCTCTTTTCTATAACCTTGTTTCTTTCCTTCCCAATGCTCAGGACTAGCTACAATTCTCATTTGTTGATATATTTATTTCCTGTCTCCTAGTAGGCTCCCAGGGGCTTGTTCCTGTTCGTGCAGTTTTCTGATGCCCAGAACAGTGCCTGTTATGAAGGTGTGGCTTTCTGGTCCCTCTGCTCCTCTCTTCTCCCACAGAAAGAAACATCTGGCACTGACAGGAGTCTGCTTTGTGATCTTTTGGGGCCAACTTTCCTGCTCTCAACTGCTCTCTATCCCTTTAGGCCTGTGCTCATCGCTGGAAGAACATCTACTATGAAGCCGACCACATCCTACCCCATGGCTTCTGCTACATCATCCCCTCCAACCTCCAGGCCAAAGGCAGGATGCTAATCCCTTGCTATGAAGGTGAGCATGGATTGATTTTTCCTCATCCCCCTACCCCCCTCATGCCCTAAGCCCACCTCCCCACCTCTATGCACCACCAGCTGAACATTTCCCCAGCTTTCCACATGCTCATGATAGGGCAGCACTGTTTGCTCCCAGATGGTCTCTTGGTCCCCAAGGCCCTGCCCAGAGAAGAGGCAGGTACAGAGGGGGCAGCAGTCCCAGGCCTTTCCAACCCTCACCTGACTTGGCTGCAGAGCCCACGGTGCTTACCAAGCATTATGAAGTCTCAGGGACCGAAATTCACCAAGCCTCAGCTAAGTGACCTAACAGCTGCCTTGGTTTTCTGGTAATGCCAGGTGCTGTGTTGCCTTGGGAAACTTACCTTCTCTCTCTGGACCTCAGTTTCCTTGTCCGAATATTCAGTGGTTGGCCCAGATGATCTCTACAGCCCCAGGCAGCTCCAAGTCAGTCATTAGGCTCCTACACAGCTTCTGGCTGCACTGTGGACAGATGTCCTGAGGCTGGGGGGAGAGGAGACCCAGGATTCATAAAGCAACAGCTGGACAGAAACCTGACACTCTGAACTCTCAGCATTTCATGACATTTGAGGTCTGACTTTCCTTCCCATGTGGTCCTGCAGCCCAGGCAGATGCTGGAGAATTGGGCGCATCCTGAATGTGGTTTTAAGAGCTCCTTGCCAAGGGGCACTTGGAAGGAAAATGTATCCTCTCAGACTTAGAACCTTTAAATGCCTGGGCATCGAGGACAGTCACTAATAGTGATTGAGTCAGTCACTATTTAGCCCAGTCGAATCTGAGCTTTAAGCGTTCAGAAAACACGGTTATTTTCTTCAGTTTGATAGCTTGTAGTTTCAAGTTTTCTCAGCCTAATTTTGGGTAAGCTGGAACCTGCTCCTTCTGTAAGTGCTGGACTATTTATTTCTTAATTCCCCTCCTACTTTATTTGGACAGAAGTCTCACTGGCTTATGTCCACATTGCCTTTGGGCCTCCCTGGGTTTTCCTAGGTTTCAAATTTTGTGGACACTAAAAAGGATTCATGAGAAACACTATATGGACACTGGGACCCTTCTGGGTACTGAGGTGACACAGGTAGGGTGCTCTGGGAAACGTCCCCCACAGAAGAGCCAGCAAGATCTCGGCAGGAGGCACAAACCCTCTCCCCTATAGAGTGAGCCTTCCTTTGGTTTTTCTTTCTCCTCTGTATCAGCATTTGATCAGCTCTGGCTGGGCCATGTAGGGAAATGAAACTCTGGCCCTGTTTATATCTGTATTGTCCCAAACAGAAGAAGAACAAACTTCATCTTAAAAATAGAGGATGATATAATCAATCAAGAGTGGAGGGATCGTTGGTTTCAGAAACGCAAAGCATGTGTCAAGCCTGGGTTTCCACTGCCCCAGTTTACTCCTCCTTTTTCCTAAGGAAGAAAAAGGAAAAGCCTCTGGAACAACCGGTGGGGCAGCTCTTCAGGCTGGGAAGGAGCGAGCGGCTCAGCAGGGTGATGGAGGCAGTGATTGTTGAACCATACTAGTTATGCATAGGACCAGTACTTTGGTTTTCCCAGAAGATGACATGTTGTGACAGGGACACATGATGGTCCCTGATGATTCCTCTATATATACCACAAGCACAAGGACAGCCCTCCGAAGAGGGAGGTGGAGTTCAATGTCCATGTGTACGCAGGTCCACGAGGCTCATAATTCTGCATTACTTTCTATTAAGTAGCTGTGGATCATCAGTAGGCCAGTGTTGATCTGAGGTCTTTACACATTCTCTCATCTAATCTTCCCAGAAGCTGTGAAAAATGTTTGTTTCTTTTTTTTCTTGGGTCTGATTACAGGTATTTTATTTTGGAAATTGTTCTAGAAGACACCAGTGAGGCAGGGGGAAGTAAGAATGGGAAGGGAAGGCAGCCCATGGAAGATGTACTCCTCAGCACGTTACCTGGGCGAGTGGGTGCAGTCTCTGGGGTGGGTGCTGGGGCCAGTGTGGAGCACACACCTAGAGTCCTCCTGCCTGAGGGCTGAGGGGAAGGGGCTTCCTCCACCTGGCATCCTGTCCTGCCATGTGTGTGGGCTGGGAAAGCCTCCAGGACAGAGGTGCTGGCAGGTGGCAGTCAGGCCACACCACAGGAACGGTGGTAGGAGCTGGGGGGAGACAGGTGGGATGCCCAAAGGCCAGCTTCTGTGTTGTCATTCTCCTGTGACAGGAGTAAGCGGAGACTCAGAGTGTGTGTGAATTGCCCCAGGTCACTCAAACAATAAATGGTGGAGCAGGCTTTTGAAGCTGGCCTCTGTCTGACTCAGCAAACCATTTTGTGTCCTGGTAATTAATGGTAATTTCTGTTAGTTTGTTTTTTAGGGTTTCTAATTTAAATGAGAAGTAAAAGCCAGTCAACAACCCTCACAAAGCAAGAAAGGGTGACTGAACTATCCCAAAAATACAATGGACTTAATGATGGTTAAATGGAACTGGTGAAGAAATTAGCAAAATGATTATGCCCCTGCCCAATCTTCCTTCCCGTGGGCGCACGCACACTTTTATATGCTAACCCATTCATTGGCCCAGGGTGGGAAATAAGGGATGGATGGGTCTGGCATGTGGAGTATTGGGGTGTAAGAGCAGCCCCTTAGAAAAATAGGGGACTAAATTGAAAGTTTCTGTAGTTCTTGGCCCTGTAAGAGGAGAGGGGTAGAAGATGCTGAGTATTTTTCTAGAAGACTGGACTGGACCGGTGGGGCTGGGAGGATGCCGGCCGTAGTGAGAGGGCTCTTGTCTGTGCTCTGTTGGCTTTAGGCATCTCCACCTCCCTGTTTTGTGGTTTAAACTAGACCTACTTTGGCTTTTAAGGCCACCATTATTTCCTCAATGTGGAGAAACTCAGTAAAGCAAGTTCTCTGTTCCAGGTTAGGGGTCACATTATGGTTAAAGACAACGGGAAGATTTTAGAGTTTGACAGGACCTTTCAGATACCGCCTAGAACAGCCTCCTGTCTTTCATGAGGTCCAGAGAGGTGATGGCCTGAGTTTTTCTTTCTAATCTGTTATTCACATGCCACACAATGGAGAGGCAGAGTAGCTTGGTGGCCAATGCACAGATTCTGGACACAGACTGCCGGAGTTCAAGTCCCGGCTCTGCTACTTCCTGTTATTAACAGTGTAATCTCAGATGGGTTATTTAAGTTCTCTGTGCCTAACCAACCTCAAGGGTCTATGAAGAGGACTGAGTTAATGCTTCTAAGTCCTTAGAACAGTGTCTGGCATATACTTGCTAATATATGCTAAGCATATATATACTAATATGCCATGTACAACATACTGTATTCTGAGCAAGTGTTTGTTAATCATCATAGGGTAACTGACTTGTGTACCGGGAATAGAATCCACTTAATCTTAAGTACTTGTTAGTTGCCAGATAGACAAAACCCAAGTGACACAGTTCCAGCTATCAAGAAGCTCCCCATCTACAGGGGGAAAACAGAGAGGGGACAGGGTGTTTTAAAAGTGGGAGGGCCGTGTGGAGAGAGAATTTCCTGCCAGTGTGTACTGCTGGAGCCTGTCCCCAAGGGCTTGAGCTGCATCCAAGTGCAAGGTGGCATTATTTCATTTTACAATTGGAAAAACTGAAACCCACTTAAAGTCTGCAGGCTGTTGAGACTATGGAAGAGAGGGATGGTGGAAATTCGAGACTGTTCATGGTGGTGGGCACAGGGCAAGGGAGGAGGGGGACGGCTGCCTCTAAACCCATTTCTTGTGGGATGGTGGAAAGACCGTGGGAGGGGCTGTGGGTTGAGGACGGCTCTGCTGCACTTCTGCCCCTTTAGCCTCAGGCCTGTCACTTGGCCTCTCAGTGGGAGTCGACGCTGTGATGCCTCCACTGCATTTACCGCTTTGGGTTATGGTGAGGAGCTCCCGAGAAAACTCAGGTGAAAGTGCTCAGCAAGGCCACCCATTGTTCTATAACTGTGGCCTCATGGTAAGTCTCCATATGGGCCAGCTGTGCTCCTTTACAACATTGGAAGGTCGGTTTGGTTGCAGAGACTCTAAATATGTGGGGATCTTTCCAAAATGTCTCAAGCTTTTGAATTCTTAAAAAATCGGTCTCTGGTTTGGCACTAGGACATGGCTTCTCAGGTGCTTCCTGTTTCTGGTTGGATGGGAAAAGCTACCAGAATATCCTGTTGGACCAGGAAAAACAGAGGAAATGGGAAATAAAAATGAATTTAGGACATAAACTCATGGAGCATATCCTTCAGTCAGTTTAGTTTGTGTTTGTCTGATGTGAGAACATCATTACCTACCATATGTTCTTTGGTTTTTTCAGAATGTGTGAGAAAACGAGAGCTTTGGTGGGACGATGTATAGGGAAAACTACTTGTAAATTAAAGGGCAAGCACTATAAAACATTAATTACTATTAACCAAGCTATGATATTTTAGGACTCCGAAATGTTAAGTCAATGCATGTGATAAAATCAAGTACAGAGATTTCTTTCATCCTTTGCCCTTGAGACCACTGAGGCAAGAAGCCGGAACTTAGCAGGAGTGAGACTGCAAACAAGTTGTCTTTTTATTGTGACAGAAAAACCTCATGAGTGTGGAATAGTTTGGGAGCAGCATGGCAAATTAACAAAGCCTGTTCAAGATTAAACTCTGAGAAAGAAATGCAAGAGGTAATTATGATGCCATGGTATGTTAGACCTAAATTGTGGAATCTGGCTTTACTACTCACTTATTGCTATGATTAAACCTATATGCTCCTACTTTCTGACTTAGTGACCTTAGGCAAGCTCCATGAGCCTGGTGCCCTCATCTATAAAATGGGCAGATTAAGATCTACTTAAGAGGTATGTGAGGTATAAAGTGCCTACCACAGTGCTCAGTCGAGAGTGAATGCTGCTCATTGCCTTCAATTAGAAAATGTAAATTTTCTAATTAATTTTCAAGCAACATAATACTATTCTTAAATATTCTCAGAAGGTGTCTAACATATCCTGTTTTAGTGACTAGATAATGAAGGGTAGAAAGCTGGATATTCCTAAAATGATTTTAAGAGCCCTTGGCAAGTTATAATTTCTCAAATACTGTTGAAGATCATATTGGCACAATTTGGTTGGTAAGTGTTCCTTCCCTCTTTTTGTAGATGACCTAAAACTTTAACTCATGCCATGTTTAAATGTACTTAAATTTGGGATTGTTGAAGTCTGAATTTTACTGTGCTTTAAAATTGTGATGGAAAAACTTCCTATGGATTCCAAAGATTTCTGTACCACTCTATTATCAGGGAATGACTGGCTTTTATTCCTAGTGTGTGTTTGCATTTCCTAGGACAGTGATCATTTCCAGGGAAGGAAATAGATTACCCATTCAAAGGTGAAGATTTTTTTCCCCTTTAATGTTAAAAGTGGTCTCCACAGGGGATAAAAATCAATGAAGGTCCATTTACAAATGAAAAGGAATTGGGGTTTTGTTGTATTTTTGTTTTGTTTTTGTTTTGGAGAGAACCATAAAAGGCTAAGTTGATCCATTTAAAAATTCAAGAACAAGCCTCATAAATTTTTATTAAATAAAGACCTCTACATTTACATAGGATTTTATGGTTTCCAAGGAGCTTTAATAAACATTATCTTATTTAAATAAATACAGCAAATTAAAGAAAAGAGGATGCAGTTGTACATTATGGCCAGTTAAACAGAGAGGGATTCTGAGGGGGAGGAAGGGAGGGTGGCCCCAGAGGACAGCCATGGCTGTAAGGAGGAGGCCAGAGGTCTCCAGCAGGGCCTCTCTGGGGCTTTCCAGGTTTCCTTGGAGCCAAGAATTTTAATCTTGGGCAAACCTGTCTCCTATACTTCAAACGTGTTTCCATGTATTATGTGGAATTATAGACTACCTAAACTGCATCTTTTGTTTCTCTCAGAAAAATTCACAGATTCAGATTCACCTAATATTTATTGAGCACCTACCTGGTGCCAGGGGTTGTGCTAGGTACTTAACATTTTTGATCTTACTGAGTAATCACATCATTCTCAGATAAGTATTCTTATCCTTGTTATACAGATGAGAAAACTGAGGCCCAGGGAGCTTGATGAAGGTCACAGGCTTATTAGTCAGAGGAGGGGTTGATGGCTTTTAAGTGTGTAGTAGGTTTCTTTGTAGCTACCTGTTCTGTTGGGATCCTGGTTTTCTTGGTGATTACTGAGTGCTGTGGCCTATCACAGAAAAAAAAGTCATATTTTTTTTCAATGGCATAATTTTATGAATTTTTGGGACACTACACTGTAGACTTGTTAAGCTATGTTTCAGTTTTGCAATTATAGATACACTCTGTAGACAAGTCCCAGTAGGTACAGAGGGCAGACGTGGTTCCTCAGACTTATAAAATGTAGCCAGGAGACCAATCTGCTCTAGTCTGGAGTGGCTGCTTACTGGGAACATTGGTTTCAGCATCTGCACAGCAGTTTGTCTGTCCATGCTTTGGTGCCAGTTATTTCATGAGTCTTTTTATTTTTATTTTTTGGTTATATAGATCAGAGGTTTCTGTGTTGCCCAGGCTGGCCTCGAACGTCTAGCTTCGCCTTCTTATGCGCCAGGACAACAGGCCTGAGCCACTGCAGCTCCCTATTTCATGAGTCTTTTAGCTTTGGTCCCAAAATTGAATTCTGCTCAGTTCTGAGCTGGGGTTCTCACTGAAATGTGACTGTCCCATGTTCAGGGTCACTTTTTTTTTTCTGAGAGTAGAGCATGACACAATGCATGGTAAGTTGAATGTCTATATATACATTATTATGTGCCTGTATTATTACTTGCTGCTGAAGTAGGGAGTTGGCAAAATGGGTTGCTAAGTTCTAGGTAAAGGGAACGCTTTAAAGATTACAAAACTCCTTTTTTGGTAATATTAAAAAATTATTGGCCAGGCGTGGTGGCTCATACCTGTAATCCCAGCACTTTGGGAGGCTGAGGCTGGCAGATCACCTGAAGTCAGGAGTTCGAGACCAGCCTGGCCAACATGGTGAAACCCTGCCTCTTCTAAAAAATACAAAAATTACCTGGGCATGGTGGGGTGCATCTGTAATCCCAGCTACTTGGGAGGGTGAGGCAGGAGAATCACTGGAACCTGGGAGGTGGCGGTTGTGGTGAGCCAGGATTCCATCACTGCACTCCAGTCTGGGTGACAGAATGAGACTCTGTCTCAAAAAAAAAAAAAAAAAAAAAATTATTGTAAAAAATAAATAACATAAAAATTACCATTTTAACCATTTTTAAGTGTACAGTTCTGTAGCATTATGTACATTCACACTGCCATGCCATTATCACCACCATCCATCCCCAGAACTTTTGCATCATCCCAAACTAAAGCTCTGTACCCATTAAACATGAACTCCTCATTCCCTGCTTCCCCTAGTCCCTGGCAACTGCCATTCTACTTTGTCTCTGAATTTGGATACTCTAGACACCTCATGTAAGTTGAATCATACAGTATGTGCCCTTTTGTGACTGGCTTGTTTCACTTAGCATAATGTCCTCAAGGTGTATCCATATTGTAGCATCTGTCAGAATTTTCTTCCTTTTTAAAGGAAGGAATATTTAATAATATTCCATTGTATGTGTGTGCCCCACATTTATCTATTCATCTGTTTATGAAACATTTTGTTTGGATGATAAGAATGTTTTCACTGGAAATGTGCTTTGTGAAGCATAAGGGAGTGGCAGAAGCAGATCAGAAGTTGGGAGCCTTGCTCTTGGGTCCTGATGCTGAGGCTAATCAGCAGTGTAGCTTTAAACAAACCACTTGCTCTTTCTGAGCAAAAATATTCCATTTGTAAATAAATGGACAGAATTAGAGTTATTAGGCATTCCCTAAAGATCTTTTCCCCTTTTAAAATCTTTCTCTCATTTAATTCTAAGTTTCTGGCTTTATGCACTTTGTGTTTCATGCACACCATAGCTTAGTCATCAGTTATTTTCATAAAATGTTCTCGCTTCCTCTTTAACCTAGCTGTTTAATTTATTTACATTTTCCCCCCATTTATATGGTGGTCCCTTGTAAACTGAGGGTAGTTTTATTCTCTCTTCATTTTTCTGTATAATTGCCCTTTTTTTTTTTTTTACTAGAGCTGTGTCTGCCCAAATGCATTGTTTCCTGTATTGTACAATTACCAGTTATTTAGATTTGCCACTCTGTTAGAAACAAAATGCTTGTTCCTCAGTGCCACAATGAAATAGCACTTGAACATAAATTTAATTTTCTCAGCAAGGCAATTTTTACTTCTATTGAAGCGTGCAACTTGTGGATGGAGTAATGGTGAGAGCACACCTGGACAGGGGAGGGGCAGGGGTTCTTATTCCTGATGCAGGTAGCCCCTACTGCTGTGTCGTTCCCCTATTTCCTGGGGTTCAACTGCATAGTCTGAGCTAATTCCAATTGGCTATTTTAAAGAGAGCAGGAGTACGATCCTGAGTGGCGGGGTGAGTAGTTTGGTGGGAAGGGTGGTTACAGAACAGGTGACTCAGGATGATTTGGGTCAGAGCAAGTGACCAGGGGTGACTCAAGATGGAGCAGGTAACCAGGGTGACTTAGGTTAAAGCAGGTGACCAGGGGAACAGATCTGAACTACTGATTAGAACTGGCGGGAAAGTTGTTTACTGAAACTAGAGGCAAGGGGGCCAAAGAGAACCAGGAAGTTAAACTTTAAAATGGAAAATCAAAGAATAAGAGAGCTGAACATACTGACATACTGATTCTTTGAAGAGAAACTTGGAATTCGCTATAACAACTCCTTGGTGAAATTCAGAATAAAGACTGGCAAGCTATTTTTCCCCCAGTATTTTATTTCAGAGCTAAGCTAAGGAACTACAGAAAAATAATTGTAAAATTGATGTGTTAAAAAGCTTTGAAAGACAAAACTTTCTCAAATGGGTAATATGAAGGGAGATTATTAGGAAGAATATATGTTACGCTGTATGTGAATCTTGATTGTTCTGTGGAATGGTTTTATCCTGGTTTTTTGGAAAGGGTACAGGAAGTGACCCCACCCGATTGGTGGTCTGCTTGAATTACATTCATTAATGTAGGCTCCATGCATTGAGTTGCGGATTGTGAACATTTGGAAACCAGTATTTTTTTCCTCTCTGAATTGCCTTCTGTTTAGACAGGGCTTAATAAAACCAGCAGCTAAACCAAGGAAAATACTCCCATTTTTAGAATGGAGGAGCCATACGACTTAATGAATTAAAGTATGTAATGCAGGCCAAGTAATTCAAACCCACCCATGGCAGGAAGAGTTCCACAACCTGGTTCCAGCTCCTCTAAGTGACTTCTAAGTCCCCTTGTTCAACCCTATCTTTCGGGTCTCAGATTTGGCTTCCCCCCCCCCTTTTTTTTTTTTTTTTGAGACCGAATCTGGCTCTGTTGCCCAGGCTGGAGTGCAGCGGCATGATCGTGGCTCACTGCAACCTCTGCCTCCCAGACTCAAGCCATCCTCCCACCTCAGCCTCCTGAGTAGCTGGGACTACAGGTGTGCACCACCACATCCAGCTAATTTTTGTATTTTTGTAGAGATGGGGGTCTCACTTTGTTCCCCAGGCTGATTTTCAACTCCTGGACTCAAGTGATCTGCCTGCCTCGGCCTCCCAAAGTGCTGGGATTACAGGTGTCAGCCACCGTGCTGGCCAGCTTCCCCAAATGTAAGGGTTAGGTTTGTTACAGTGCCTGTGAGCTGCTGTCAGGCAAAGCCTGCTTTTCCCCTGCTTCTTTGAGGTGGATAAATGTTTTGTTCAGTAGTGGAGAGGGCACTAGCTATTGTAGTCCTCTCTGCAGGGCCATGTCCCTGGGGGCATTTGGAGACCAAGTAGACATGCCCAGGAGCAGCCAACTGCTGGGCCCCATGGCCTTTGTGTTTGTGCAGGAAAAGTTCTTCCTGGGAACACAGGAGACTGGAGGTCACCCCCACCCCTTCCCAGGTCCCTCCACCCTGCACTTCCTGGACTTGTCAATGGAGGGAGGGTGTGTGACCCAGGCTTGTTGGGGATGTTGTTTGTGGGGCAGCCCCTTGCCTCTCTCTGCGCCTACCTCACTTCCCATAGCTTTGTGATATAGGCTGTCCTGCCATCTCAGGTCTAGACAAGCAAAATCAAGTTGTATTTTTAAGTTTTTTAGATACGAGTATGGTAGAATAACCCTATGTACATACACTTTGGGGAAGAAAGGCTCGTACATGAACATTTAGAAGATGGATTAGGGAGAAACCTAAACCTGCCCTCTTGACATATATATGAAGGAATCAGGTTAAAATAATAGTAGTGCCCTTAACTCACAGAAATAGCATTCAAAGGAGTGAAAACAATGGAAAGCATGCTTGTGGCCTAGGCTGTGGAAGGTGTGGAATGTGAAACTGTCTAATCCAATAACACCCACTAACTTTCCTAGACTAGAGTTGCCAGGCCCCACAACTGCCCCCAAAGTGTGTGTGGCAGGGATCGGGTAGGTGGTAGAAGGATCAGAACTGGATTCTACTCTACCTTGAAGGGATTAATGACAGTCACAGAAGTTTCTGGGAGGCTGGGACATGGCCTGCTCTCTGATCTAGATTTGATTATAGGAGCCAGTCAGGGGCCCCCATTGTTTGATTCCTTGCCCTAGAGCATCCTGAGAAGGCAGCTTAGACTTTGGGTTTCAGAAACATGAAAGTCAGTGATGGTACCAACTTTCATGTGTGTCCCAGGCCCTCAGACCTCTGGTGGGGCAGTCCCAGCTTGGGAAGGCGGAGGCTGGCCTGAAAACAGTGCTTCATGCTGCCTGAAACAGGGGTGCCTTTAAGTGCTTCCCCTTGCTGGCCTTCAGCCTGGGCCGGAAGTGGGGTATTCTTAGCTCCCAGTGAGGCTGTCACCACCTCAGAAACCCGAGGTCCTGCTCCCAACATAGACCACACCAAGTACAGTTTGGGGAGGAGGCACTGAAGTTCTCAAATCTCCCATTTTTTGGAGGCCTTGTCATAAAGAGACCTTGAGACTGCTTTAAAAGATGAAAGAGTCCCACACAATTCCTATTCATGTCAGAAATTTATGAGGCTGAACTGGTGGTGTGTCTTGCACTATAGTTTCATTCAGCTCATGGGGTCTGAATTTCCTTTTTATGTTTCATTTTTTCAAGAGTTACAATTGGGTGTTTAGTCTCTAGAGTCAGTGGGATGGATATGCTTTTTGCCAGACTTTTCACATTTAATATGTAACTGTTTGTTTAGGTTGAGACATTTTGATCCTTTTTGCCGTTGTGCTATTTGATGCAGGATTTATTATTAATTTGTATTATTTCTTGCTATTATGAAATTTGATGCAGGATTTGTTCATTGCTTTGCACTAGTCTCACTCTCAGCCCTGGTGCAAGATTCTGCAGGGAACAAACAAGTTCCTTTTGTCACTGGACTGCTTTCTGGCAAGTCTAGCAGTTGTCCTTATAATAACCGGACAAGGCGGGAGAACTGATTTTATCCTGCATGGAAGAGGAGTAACTCAATTGACATTCTTTGTCATTTAGCAGTCAGTTAATGGCCACTTACTGGAAAATGTTACTAGGCTCTGTGGTGAGTGTTGTTAGAAACTGAATTACTCTGTATATTTCCCCAGGGCCCTTTTTCTCCTTGCCTGGAGTAGACACTCAGAACGGCAGGAAGTGGCACTGTGTTGCAATCATAGTTTCATTGTTCCTTTGTATTTTGCATTTCAAAAATAATGATATTGCTTTTAATGGTACCAGAGACTTGCCAGGAGCCCAGGGGGTGGTACAGGGTCACTGGGGTAGCCCCAGCCTGAGGGTGCCCAGGAGTGGTCTGTGGAAGGTCTCCAGCAATGTCAGCCTCACATGTGATTAATTTGAGTCACTGTGAACATCTCTCCACCTCCTTGACTTTACCCATGAAATGATTTCCAACATCCAGTCACTTTCCTGGGTATTTTTAGTCACTCACTTTGCAGAACCTTTGATGGTCTACAGAAGTGAAGGAATGGGTTTCTAAGTCCAAGCTGAGGTAGAATCCTGGCATTGCCATTTACTAGAGCTGTGTGACCTTAGACAATTCACTTAACCTCTCTGAGCCTCAATATTCTTACCTGTTAACAAGTGGGGATATGGGTTCCCAGGGATGAGGGACCGGTGAAATGATATGCCTGGAGACAGCTAACACAATGCCTGGAATATGCTAAGCACTTGTCAAAAGTTTCCTACCCCTCTTCCTTGCCAGCTTAAAATTATAACTGCAGCAGCAGAACGCCCCCATTTGTTGGTTAGCAGTGTTGTGAGCTGAGGAGATGGAGGAGAAAAGCTTATCTGTTAGTTTTCTTTCCACCTGGAGAGATCTTCCCCCTTTCCTTCCACACAGCAATAGTGTAACCGAATGCCAGAGCAGTCCCTTCTTCTTGCGGTCCTCTGTGGACGGCTTGTTTCTTTTTGGATGGTAGGAGGCATCCAAAGCCTCTTTTAGGGAAGGTTGGTCTTCTTCCAGGAGACTCCACACTGGGATGGCCACATCATTCCATTTCTGGGTCACGTTTTCAGCTCCTTGGGCCTGCAAGGGATCTCTGTCCCTTCTGGAATAAATGAAATAATTGTCACTAGCCTCCCACTTAATGACTGTGGCTACTGCTCCTCTTTCTCGCACACGAGGGGAGGAAGTCTGCTGGGGCACTGGGCAGCCTCCCTTCCCGATGGCACCAGAGCCTGGATTTTTGAGGTCTGGTGGATTCCTGAGACTTTCCTTCCTCACCCCAGTCTGGACGGCATCCCTGGGCCCAGCCTGCCGCGGCACTCGTGGGAAGTGGCTGGCTGGCTCTGCTGGCTCCACGCACAGCTGGCATACACTGACATGGCTGTGGTTTGCTTCTCTCTCCTTCCTTCCCCCTAGAGTATAAGAAGAAGTACGGAGAGGAACACGGCTCCTGCCAGGCTGGGATAGCGGGCTTCTTCACCGAGGTGGGTGTCTGCTGTCTGGGCATTTCTGTTCTCTTGTGGGTGTTCATTTCCTTGCTTATATGATTTTGGCAACCCTTAGAGGTGGGACTTCTGGAGTCCCAGATACTTGAGCCTCGAGGGAGCAGATTCTGGTCCTCACACCAGAGGAGGCTATTTCAACCTGCCAGGAGGGTACCAGCTGGCCAGAGACCACTGGGCAGAGGAGGTGGGGTGGCTTATCTCGAGGCTACCCCTATTTGATGATTTCTGTAGGAGTCTGCTTGACTCTGAGACCTGGGGAAGGCGTCGATTTGGGGATGTGTGAGTGAGATGACATTCAGTCAGGTTGTGCCCCATCATTGGCGGCTGTGCAGATACATGAAGCGTGTGAGCATCCCCTCCTAGCAGCCTTCTCTCCTTAGTGGAGAGACTTGTTTGTTTTTCGAGACAGAGTCTTGCTATGTCACTCAAGCTGGAGTGCAGTGGCGTGATCTCGGCTCACTGCAATCTCCGCCTCCTGGGTTCAAGCAATTCTCTTGCCTTAGCCTCCCGGTTATAGGCGCCCACCGCCACACCTGTATTTTTAGTAGAGACGGGGTTTCGCCATGTTGGCCAGGCTGGTCTTGAACACCTGACCTCAGGTGATCTGCCAGTCTCGGCTTCCCAAAGTGCTGGGATTACAGGCTGAGCCACCACACCCGGCCTGAGAGACTTGGTTTTACACACAACTCTAACCATTCCTTTTCCCAGATTCTGAAGGACAGGACACCTGCATGCTTATGTGCCCGTGTGGTAGTAGCATGACTTTTGGCTGGTAGTACATTTTTAGGGACTGTTTTCTTGTGTCATTCTTACTTACTGTAAGTTTGCCCTTCGTATCAGTTCCTCCTCTCTCAAACACTTTCATGACTGCCTGCTGGCACTGTCCATCCATGTGGTTGCTCAGGCCAAAAAAAGAGTACTTTTTACTTCTAATTCATCTGCAGTCCTGTTGTTTTAGCCTCCAAAACACATCCCAAATATGACAGCTTTTATTACTATTACAATCGCCTCCATTATCACCATCATGCTTCTAGAAAGGCCACCACCATCACCTGGAGGTACACTGGCCCTGATTGGTCTTCCTACATCTATTGTGCTTTTTTAAAAATTGTGGTAAAAGACGCATAATATAAAAGTCACCACTTTAAAGTGCGATTCAGTGGCATTAGTGCATTCACAGTGTTGTGCACCCATCACCATGGGCTAGGTTAGAACACTTTATCACCCAGCCTGCATCCATTCTGACCTGTGAAGTGTGCTTTCTGCATACTAGCCCCAGGGTCCTTCAAATGAAACCCATTCTTCTGACTCCGAGGCTTCCCAGTCCATGGAGGATTACAATGTAAAGCTCCTCATCCTGGCCCCTGGACTTGGCTCCCTGAGGCCACCTCTCTCTTTTCCTCACTCCAGGAGAGCAGAGAGCTGGGGAAGGGCATGGGACATGGGGGGTGGAGGGAGGATGAAGGGTGCTCTCTGGCTTCCAAAGTGAGGGCCCCTCCTGAGTCAGGAGCAAGACTGCCTACCTTCCTTTCAGAAACTGCTGTTTAAATCCAAAGAGAACATAGACAGTTGGCAATATAGTGTCTGATCCGGAAAGCAAGAAAGAAAAGGCAGAAAGTCTGAAGTTTTATTTTCACTCTCAAACCAATAAATAGGAGATGCTACCCTCCAACCCCCATTCCGCACCCTCAGTGATTCTTACCTCGCTGGAGAATCATTTTTATGACAGTCGACAGAGTTCTATGCCCTGGGAATGGCACCGCCAATCATCCTAACCATTGAGGCCGAATTTAAAGATTGTTCTCTCACCTTACTCTCCTACTTCTAAGCCACCTTGCAAGTCCCACCACCTCCTATGCCCTCAAAACCTCTAACAATGACATCCATTGCTCTCCACATCCTCTGCCACCCTACAAATCTAAGCCATAGTTGTCTTGCTTCCAACCCACTGCGGAATCCTTCTGCCGTCTTGCTTCCACCCTTGCCTCTGGACAGACTGGTCCCCATGTAGCAGCCAGAACCACCTTTTACAAACAAGAAAAATATCATGGTGCTCTCTTGCTCAGGACTTTCTGGTGTCTTCTCATCCTACTTAGAATGAAATGCAAATGCCTTCCCTTGGCCTCCCAGCCTTCATACCTTTCCAGGCTCATCTCCTACCTCACCCACTACATGGTATTTTCAGCTGCTGCTAGGACATGCCGGACTCCCACTGGTGGCATTGCACTGGAGATCCATTCACGTGGCTCCTTGTACACAAGTGTTTCTTTAGAAGAGACGCTAATGGAGGAACTGCTGGGTCCAAAGGCACTCAGATTTGAATTTTGATACATGTTGGCAAATTGCACTTCAGACATGTTTACCAGTTGACACTCCCCTGCATTGCTTCTGTCTCTATCTTCTGTCACTCAGACTTTAAATTTTTGTTATGAAAAAACATCTCGTTTTAATGTCACTTTCCCTGATTATTAATGTCGTTTAATATCCTTTTAAAATATTGACCATTTGTATTTGTTTTCCTGGAAGTTGCCTGTTTATGTTCTCAGTACATTATTCTGTTTTGTTGTTGTTGTTGTTTTCCTGGTTTTTAGGAACTTGTTACATATTTTCAACAGTAATCTCTTACCTGATCTATGTGTTGCAAATTTTTTCATCAGCCTTTTTCTTATGTTTTAAGTTTGCCTATGGTGTCTTTATCATCCTGGCAATAAACATGCACATTTGGCCAAATCTATCAGTCTTTTTTTTTCCCCCTAGATTCTAAACTTATCTCTTAAGAAGGTTATTCCTTATGTGTACTGCAAGTTGGCATGAACAGCTGGGCAGGAGAGTGCCCAGGATCTACAACACATGTCTGGGCTGAACAAACTCCCATATTTTATACTTATATTTTCAATATACTTGTATTTTTAATAGCACTTTCATAGGTTGTTTTTAAAAAAGATTTCGATCTTTAATCTTTCTGGAATTTGTGTTGTATACATTGTGTGATAGAAACTAACTACATTATTTTTCTAAATATATAGTTGGTTGTTCTGATAGTGGTTTGTTAAACAACTTTTCCTCTCCCCATTGAAATGCCATCCTGCCATGTGGCGACTTCACTCTCTTCTTCCATCTCAGTAAACATTTAGATTGTGTGACAACTATGGCTGTTGTTCCTCCAACAGGCCTGTCTAGTATTGTATGACTTGAGTCAGTAGGCAGTGGGAACCACTGTAAGTTCACAAGCAGATGACACACTGGCAGATGGCAGTGTTGAAAGAAAGGCTATTTGAGCTGGGTTTGCCAAGAACTTTGGGAGTGGAAGGGTCTGAAGGGAGGCCTGGTAGGAGGCCGTGATGTGGTAGGAGGCCATGAAGCAACAGGACAGTGTAGAGGGAGGCTTAAGGAATAAAAATGATTGGGGGAGGCAGAGAATATGAAGGAAGTGTCAAGGGGCTGGGTGGCCAGGGAGCTGTGGGGTAGAGGAAGGAGGGTTTGAGCTAGGCTTCTGGAGAATGGTGGTGCCTCTGGTGAAAAGGGGTTGCCTGAGAAAGAACCCATTGGGAGATATAAACTGCCAAGTCTGCTTTCAGACACATGGAGTGTGCGATGTTTTTAGAGGACGTTTGGACTTAGGGACTGGAGTCCTGCCTGGGGCAGAAACTTAGATTTGGCCCTTGCTCATGACTCTCTTAGGGGATGAGTGTGCTTAGTGTAGGGCATGGGGGAGACACCTCCCTTTAGATGGGAGGAGAAGCTAGATTGATGGGAGACATCAGAACTCAACGGAGATGTTGACAGAGAGCCGAGGAGAAAGTGTTCCCAGGAGGGAAGTGTCATTATGTTTGCCGCAGCAGCTGGCAAGTCAGGCATTGGGCTGAGTGGAGGCAGGGAGTGGTAGGAGGAACCGGCGGGGCAGGAGTGTGGAGGGGAAGTCCAGGTAGCAGTGCAAGCTCAGGGTGACCAGAAGAACAGAAGACCTGCTGAAATCCAGGCTTTGGGATTTAGAACCTGAGGGAAACATGGGGCGTCAGCGTGTGCTGGCTGTGCTCATGGTACAGCAAAGTGGGGACATGGTGGGTGTACAGAGTGGCCGGGGAGGGTGGGCGGTGGTGAGTGGGAAGGCAGCCCCTCTGGGCGCCACTCTGTCCTCTCACCCCGGCCTGCTGTCACCTGGCTACTTTGGACTTTGGCCTCCGCTTCAGTTCCCAGGCTTTTGGCCTCCTTAAACAGGAGGTCTTTGAACTCACCGCCTGCCTTGTTTCTGGAAGTTCAGCTGTTTGTGGCTGAGCAGGAAATGTGGTTGAAGGGTCCAGGCCAGCGCGACTCCCCTCCTCTGCCCTCTTGCTGACCTCGCCACTTGGGCTTGCCTTTTCTGTGAGCTCTTGTCCCCTCCCAAGCTGGACATGGATCTGTGGCCTTCTGGTCATAGCTATGTTGCCCCAAAATATTTTGGCCTAAGGTGCCTGCTTGACCTACAGGTCAGTGACCCTGAGCTTAACAAAGCCTTCTGAGCTATGGATACCACCTGAATTTTAGCCTGTCATTGAGGATTAGAGAGAATTTCCTGGGAGGTTTATTTATTTTTGTAGATGAGGCTAACAGAGGTAGTAGATACTGCTTAGCAGCAAGAGAGGATTTGGACCAGCTGGGCTGGCGTTCACGCCTGCTGTAGAAGCCTAGAGGCACTTGGGTGGGAGTTTGTTCAGCACGGACTTCCGTTGTAGATCCCGGGCACTCCTGCCCAGCTGCTCATGCCAACTTGCAGTACACAGAGGAAATATATGGCTTCTCCCAGGCCCACCTACATACCCCGGTCCCTCTAGGGGTTCTGCTAATAAATGCATCTTGGGAAAAAGCTGCATTGCTTATTGATGGGATTCCACAAATGTGATTTAGGTAGTGGTGGCCTTTGCTTAGAGAAGCTTTCATTTGTGTGTGTGACATTGACACTGGCTGTTCCTGCATGGTGGGGAGCTAAGTATTGGTCACTTTTTCCTAGCACTTGTGAACAGCACCAGAAAGGTCACAAGCATCATCCATAGTGAACAGAAAACACAACTATGAGGGATTTCCAGGAAGGCACTGTCCCTCCCTTCAGCCTCAGCCCTGAGGGTCGCAGGCTTGGCCCTGTTTTATGTAGTATGGGCTGAAGGGAGAGGGGTGTGAGCACTGGGGGCGGGGTGGCGTGGTGCGGTAAAAACAAGAGCTGTTGGTTTTAAAGGTTTTTGAAGACAGGAATTACTTTATCTTACCCTGTTTGTAATGTTTGAGAGGGGATGCAGTGGTATGGTAGGCATACATTTTTCAACTTTTATCCTGGGTTAGTCTAAATCATTAGAAAGCAACATATCCCATCCCTGCCCCCAATGTCCCGAAGAGCCTTTTCAGGCCTGTGCTGATGCTCAAAGCTTTGGCCTGTGCAAAGCTGCAGGTGGAGAAAGCTCTGCACTGAGGATACATCTGGAGCTGAGGAGGTTGCTCATTAGGTTCTTCAGTGCCCTTTGTATTATATTTGGACACTGATTACAAATTCCTTTCCAAGCTCAAGGCCAGGAGAAAAAGTCTCTCTCCTCTGATGAACTTATTTGTGTTTTTTGTACTCTTTCTAGAACTAGCCTGGTCTCTTATGCGGGACAGATGAGTGTAAAAAGAATGAGTGGATGGATGCTCTGCTGTGTTTCCCAGTGGAGCGTCCTGACTGCAGAAAGCTATCTATTTTTATAAAACAGCGAGATACCCCTGGGAACATCTGGCTTATCATCAACAGCTTCCTTCAAGGGGGGTAGGATCTCAAAACTTTAAAATGAAGTGCTCATCAACAGTCATTTCTTGTCTACACCCTCCTGAATTATCAAAAAGCAAGCCTTTCCGGCGAGAATCTGGTGGCTTTTCTTCCATCTGTGTTCCTGCCCTATCCTTTGTTAAGGCTCTTCCCCAAATTAACCATAGCACGTATTGTTTAAGGCATTGCCCTCTTGCCTGCAGGCTCTATCCTCCTCTCTCAATTTTTTTTCTTTAGGTACTTTTGGCTTTTGCAGACACTTGCTCCCTGAGAATTCAGTGGTGACTTTATGAATTGTCCTCAGAAATTCTAAATCTCTGCGGCAGTATCTAGCCTCCAAGGACTTGTCAGAGCCAGCAGCTTCTGCCAGTGCATGGGCTCGTCTCTGCAGAGGGAGATCAACCTGAAAAGATCTGTTTCTGAAATATATGTGGGTGACCAAGGGACGGGGTGCAGGGGAATTATGAAGGCTCAGGGGAAGGTCAGGTGGGTTTCAGCAGTGAGAGACTTGACCTGCACAGCATCTGTTATCCCCATGAGCCTTCATGACCAGTATCTTTGGAGTTTTGTCTATAGCTGAAAGGTTTCCTCTAGAAATTTTGTTGATTTTAACCTGTTTGCATAGAATTTTTTTCTGAAATACTTTGCACATTACCATGCTGTCTTACCCCAAGAATGAGCTACGAAGGGACTTTATTTATCTTTATATCTAGTGTGAACTCTGAGACATAATAGTAGGTGCCCAATAAACATTGTTGAGTGAAAAATTACTGATTTCATTAGAAAAATAATTCTGATTATTTCTTATTGCGGTGTCGAAACTTTAGGAAATAAAGGTAATCCAAAAGTAGGGATTCCCTGTTGGGGAAAGGAAGGACTGAAAGCCAGGGACCTCTGATGGATACAAGCACAGCCTGCCTCCTAGCTCCAGCACAGCCTCTGCACAATGGGAGCTTCGTCTTAATGCTTGTAAAATGTCATCTCATTAGCATGTTTTGTGTTTTTATGTGATAACTTCCTTGTTAGTGTTTGATCACTGTTCTGGAATTTTAAAAAATCAAGATTATTAATTAAAAAAATTAATACATATAATAAAATACACTATTTTAAATGCAGAGTTCGATGAGTTTTGACAAATGTGTATACCATGTCGTCTCTGTCTGAATGAAGATGAGAACATTTCCATCACTTTGGAAAGTTCCTCATGCCCCTTTGCAGACAGTGTTCCTCCTCTTTACTCCAGGTACCCACCGATCTGACTTCCATCAGTGTGGATTGGTTTTGCTGATTCTAGAACTTCCTATGAATGGAGTCATTTTTTTTCTCATCAACATTTGGTCTAGGATTCACCCACATTTCAACTGAGTTTTGAATACTGCAAAAGGGTTACACAAGCAGAGGAAGTGTGAGGGCATTGCACAGATGGAGATAAAAAGAGCAGAGGGAGTTCCGAAGACCAGAATTAGTTTAGAGTGTCCTAGGCATGCAGTCTGAGGGGGCAGTGGCGGGAGAAGAGCCTAATGTGGTTGAAATAGTGGACAGCGTTGAATTTTACCTGAGCCCTGCACTCTTGGAAAACAGTCTGGTCTAGAATTTTGAAAAATACAAAGGAAATAAACTTTGGGAGTGAGACAGCAGGGGATGTTGATTGATTTCCATTATCGTATCACCCAGGGGAAAACCCCAGCAGATATCTGTGCTGACTTCCTTGGGTGACCAAATCATTTCTGGGAACTTAGGGTTATTGTCAGCATTGGTGATGGTTCTGGGGCACAAACATGCTCTCAGCCCTGTTGACCATTTCCCCCTGATCTAAATGCTGAAGACAGCTGTGCCTCTTATGTTCTTGAGTCTTTTTTTTTTTTTTTTTTTTTTTTTGGCAGAGTCTTGCTATGTCACCCAGGCTGGAATGCAGTGGCATGATCTTGGCTCACTGAGACCTCTGCGTCCCGGGTTCAAGTGATTTTCCTGCCTCAGCCTCCTGAGTAGCTGGGATTACAGGCATGTGCCACTACACCTGGCTAATTTTTGTATTTTTAGTAGAGACAGGGTTTCACCATGTTGGCCAGGCTGGTTTCAAACTCCTGACCTCAAGTGATCCACCCGCCTCGGCCTCCCAAAGTGCTGGGATTACAGGCA
The DNA here is from genome assembly GCF_028858775.2 of Pan troglodytes. Lineage (NCBI taxonomy): Eukaryota > Metazoa > Chordata > Mammalia > Primates > Hominidae > Pan > Pan troglodytes. The sequence goes on from NC_086015.1 coordinate 41,504,728, forward strand.
TGAGCCACTGCGCCCGGCCTTGAGTCTGTTTTTAACAGTGATACCGTCTATTGCTGCCTTGTGGTCTCCTCTTCCAGTTTGTGTTCTTCCTTAGTTGACCTCGCTGGTCTCTTGGTTTTGTTCTTCCATGTTTGCAGTGGACTGTAATGATCGTAAAACCATGTTCTAGAACGTCCCTGAGAGGGTCTTGAGTGTGGTCTGGAGGGGATTCCCTGGAGTACTAGTGCACAGTTTCCTCTCGCTATGCATCAGGTCGGGGGAGTTGAATGGTGAGCCTGGAGTCCAGGCAGGGTGCGGTATTGCTTACTGCTTTTCATGAGTGGTGTTCCCCAGAATCTGTGGTTGAGGTCAATGTCAGCTGTTTGTCATTTCCTTGTTAGAGCCTGATGTAAAGTTGAGGAAATGTGTGTGGTCTCATCGTGGATAGAATAGGGGCCTGGCCTGTCGTAAATTCTGGCACCTTGCTCAGTCTCTTCACATCTTTAGTCCTGATAATCCCGTCTGTATAATAGATTCCATAATGCTGGTGAATCTGGTGAGATCTGTTTTTGTTGCTTAGCTGGGGAAAAAAAAGTTCTTGGTGTGAGGAATTTCTCCTTTGTTGTGACTGTGGTTCTCATTGCACTCCCCTCCTCCCCTCCTCACTTCCTTCTCTGGTTACCGTTGGATTTCTTTTTGGTAGGAGCTGGTGGTGATGGGTGCTCCAGGGTCATTTTATTGGGCTGGAACCATCAAAGTGCTGAACCTTACGGACAACACCTATTTGAAACTGAACGACGAAGTGATCATGAACAGGCGGTACACCTACCTGGGTGAGTACTCAGGGAGAGAACAGGTAAGAAAGGGGAAATGGGAGTGATTCCCACCAGATTCACAAATTATTGCTTTATTGTTGGAAAGAGGAGTTAGTTGGCTTTGACGCCTGTTGTTCTAATGACTTACATCTTTAGCCAGGGCATCTTCACATCTAGCTCCACAAACACAAGGTAGAGAGGAAAACCAAGGAGGGAACTGAATTAAAACTGTATGCTTTAATTAAAAAGCTGACAGTTGAACCTCCAGGGAAATAAACATTTTATCAATTTGTTGAAGTTCAGATGGTCAGGTAGAAATGAGTGTGATGGAGTCTTGATTTTCCACGGGCGTCCCTTTGGATGGAGTCCTTGCTTTCTGATCACAAAACTGGTTGCAAATAGAAAGATAAGAACTAGAAATTATCATGACAGATGGCAACCTAATGCTGAAGGTTAATTAAAGGCTCAGAAAAATTTCTCTTGCTTTCTTAACTCTTTTAATCTTCTGGAAAGAAGATAGACACAATTTAATGTAGCTATCAGGCAGAATGACACTGGGACAAGGGCCATGCCAATTTAAGAACAGACATAGGCTGTCTTTGCTTGTGTAGATGACAATTACAAGACTCTTTTCTTTAATTTATGCCCTAAATGCTATAATTCTGGATTGAAAGCGAAGCTAAATTTAGGAAGGCCTAATGATGACACACAATGCTCTTTCACACTCATGATACGTAACTTACAGGGAAAGGCCCTGACTCCCTTTTTGCATAGCGTCACTGGGAACTTCTTGTTAAATGGGGTTAGGGAGTCATTGACTTGCCTTTTCCCTTCTAACTACAAGTTTTTTGCCTGGTAGCATAGACCCAACAATCCTTCTACTCTGGGGTGTTTGCTCCTGTAGGCACCCAGCTGCCTAGTGCTGTTGTTTATTAAGCATTTACCCTATGCCAGGCTGTATGTATTATTTCTTTTTAATTTCTGAAACAACGTTATGAAGTAGCTATTATTATCTACATTTTATAGATAAACTGAGGAGCAAAGAAATTATACATCTTGCCAAGGTCACATGGCTCCTAAGTAGCAAAATTAGGGTATGAACCTGTGGTTTCTGAGCACAGAGTCTAAATGCTGAGCTGCCTTCCCTGTGGGTGCGTCTGAGAGAGCACCTATCACTGGTACTGTACTTCTCACTGGGCTGGGAGCACCTTAAAGACAAAATGTGGGATTGTGTCTCACATTTGGTATAGTGCCTGGTGTATAGTAGTAACTCAACACATATTTATTGAATCAGGGAATGAAGAGAGAGCAGAAGAAAGCCCAGTTTGGATGATGCGTTTGGGGTCTAGAACAGCTCCCTTGAAGCTTCGAGCCTGTGGTTTCTCTTTGTATACACATTAGAGGCTCTTATCAGCTGCAGGGATTATCAAGGATCCGTTCAGGCTTTGATCTCACTCAGAATACTCTTAGGTACTATCAGTCGCCAGTCTGAGAGAAATCAGCCACATGGTGAGGAAGAATTGATCATGATATGATGTCATCGCAAAACTCAAACAACTTACAATCACTTTAGGGTTAGAGGGTGATGACAAGTTTGGGGATTATATGGCAGCCTGTACAGGATTTATGCTGGCCAGAGGAGAGCTTTCAGCCTGCTAGCAAGGCTCTCAGAAAGCAGGAGACATTGAGGCTAAGCTTAGGCAATCTTTTCCTTTGTTTCTAGGTTCCTTTTGCATCCATATTTTTTCACTGACCACCCTCCCACCCATCCACCCATCCATCTACCCAACCATGCATCTACCCACCCACCCACTGACAGCTTCTTTTGCCTTCTTGTAGGAGGGAGTGTGGTTAACAGCAGGGGCTTTAGAGGCACATATTAGATTTGAGTCTTGCTGTGTGATCTTTGGCATGTTGTTTAACAGGTTTTTCTAATTCTGTATCTGTAAAATGGAAGAAACAGTCATGCCTTCTTCATAAAGTTTTTAGACTGAAAGAGATACCTAAAGACATGCATAAAAATGTTGGTAGCAACCTTGTTCATATTAACCCCAGCCTGGAAACAACCTAAATGCCCAGCAACAGAATAAACATATGACATATTTATATAACGGATATTACTCAATAATAAAAAGAAACTACTACTGTACTCAACGATGTGGATGAATGTCACAGATGTTATGTTGAGTGAAGTTCAAGAAAAGGCAAACCTAATATATGGTGATAGAAATCAGAATAGTGGCTACCTGTGTGGGGCATATTGACTGGGAAAGGGCATGAGGGAACCCTCTGGGGTTATGGTTCTGTGGTTATAGTCACTTCCTTGATCTGGGTGGTGGTTGCATGGCTACGCTCATGTGTGCATTCATTGAGTTTTACACGTCAGATATATGACCTTACCGTATGAAAACTATGCCTTGAAAAGAAGAAAACAGATATATAGTATTTCATACAGTACTTGTCCGAAAGAAGACACTCAGAAAGCCCTCTTTCCTGCCCTGATATCCTTGTGAACATGACTTTTTGTGAGATGAGAGCCATTTCAGCATGAGAAGGTTGACAGCTGCCATTTTTTTCCTGGTAGTTTATGTTCCAAGAGTAGGGAGCATGCTTGAGAAACATTTTCCTCTGATGGATGTTTTTTTTCCCCTTCCCTTCTTTTTCAACCGTGTGCTTGGTTTCCGCCCATCCTGTTCAGGCTACGCAGTGACCGCTGGCCACTTCTCTCACCCGTCCATCACTGATGTGGTAGGAGGTGCCCCACAGGACAAAGGCATCGGCAAGGTGAGGAGAAACATCTGTGGAATAGCTGGGGTCAGACAGAAGAGGGGAGCATGCTGTCCCTGGTGCAGAGGTTTGCCAGCTGACATTGACCTGAACATTCTACTGGGTGGCTGGCGGGGAGGTGATGAGGAACCCCCTGACTGCCCCACTCCATTGGAAAGTTTCCCTTGAAAGCTCAATTAGAGTGTGAGTATACTCACACTCTCGATTTCCTGCACACTCTCATCTGAGGTTTTTCACAGCTGACCATGTGTGTGTGTGTAATTTATAAGACTGAGCCCTGGCCTTATGATGTCCTTCAAAAGAATGGCATTTAGTGCTGTCCAACTTCAATTCCCAAACCCTTCCCAAGTTTGGCTTTGATTTAATGGAGCTAGGTCCAGTCTCAGATATCTTTGAGGCTTTATTCATGCCCCAAATTATTCTCGTATTTATTTCCCCAGTGTTTGAGAAGGAACATTGGGTTCCCAAGACTGGTTCAGCCCAAAGGCTGGACTGGAAATATGTGGGTCTGGCTTTCCCTAAACTATAGTATCTGCCAAAAAACCCACCCCCTGGATCTAGGGCTGCCTGAATTCCTATGGGAAACATGACCTCTGAGGGGCCTGAATTGTGAACTACGCTCGTTCGTTCTTTATCATGAAGGTACAGGAAATCCAGATTGAGTAGGTACAGATGGATCAGGAACCCACATTTTTAAGAAGCTCCATAGGTTGTCTGATGGGAAAGACTGAGTGAACAGAGGAATGAACTTTGGATCTGAACCTTTAGGGGTAGACCTGTGATAGAGTCTGGTCATATCTCCCAGGGCTTGGAGAAGTGGAATCTGGATTCTGGATTAGCCCAGATGAGCTGAGACCACTGGTAATTGGAGCCTTCAGCCAGGAGGTCAGGATGATCAGGGAGCTGACGAACTTTCCAGTTGACTAGGCTTGACTAAGGATAATTTCTGTGGATCCTCCTGGGCAGAGGTTAGGAGCTGCTGCTCACGTTTCTGGAGCATGTGCCTCCCTCCTCCCTAACACTGATGCTGTGGAAAGAGGTTCTTCAAAACTGAAACCAGATAAACCAGGGCCCTGAGCTGGCAGGGAGGAGGGATCAAGCAGGTGACCTTCGATCACCTCAAGAAACAGGTGGTTCTTTCTGAGTTGCATGAATTTATCTAAATAGTAGAGAAAGAAGCACTGAGAGCTGTTCACATTGATGTTGTCTTCTTGGGGAGGGGCTGCGGGCTACCGGGCATCTCTGTAGAAATGGTAAAAATGCCTACGTCTAGTTCACAGTGATGCAGGTGCCTCTATGCTAATGATAGCAGCTTTCTTTTCTCCCTAATTGCAGAAAACACGATCCAGTTTTATAGTTTTTCCTTCAGATGATTGTGATGAACTTCATAGTCCCTGTCAAGTCTTAAGATGACCCCTCCGCAAACCCCTCTCACTGGCTATCTGGGGGGTGCAAGGTATAAAGTTAAAAAGTTAAGAATGGTACTTATAATTGATAGAGCCAGACAGCGGGACTCCTGGACCCAGTTTATAAAGTACATAAAAATGCTTCTTTCAATTAGACCACCTGAGAGGCATGGGGAAACTGGTCATAGTGACAAAGTTGCTGACAATTCCACATTCCCAGGGATTGGGGCTAGTACAGACTTGATTCCCAAGGACCCCTGGCCTTCAGGATTTTGCTGGATATTCTAGTGTCAGGGCACAAAAGCACTCACACTAAGATGGCAGTTCCTTATCTCATGGGAAGGTTACTTACACTGGTTCTCATGAGACACTCTTCCCACGAGATGTAATCCAAAAAAAAGAACTTCCATAGTCAAGTACATTTAGGAAGTTAAATGTCAGCGATCGTCTTTGCAGTGGCGATGCATAGTTCACATGAACATGCTAAAGGCTCTAAAAAGTTCCACAGTCAAAGAATTTACTTAATGTTTAACTCCACATTTCCCAAACGAAACTCATACTTACCCAGGCAGATCACATGACTCTAATATTATGTGAAATCACTTTGGGAAACTGCTTTGTCTACAGTACTCATCTCCACCTATCCCTTTATCTTCTGTTGTAATGCCTGGTAAAGTCTTACTGGGAATAAAGTCCAATCCATACCACCAACTAATTTTAAAAACAGGAATAAAGGAAATATTTCAAGAAACAAAATACTAGCTTTTTCTCAGAGTTGAATTGTTTACTTGTAATTTGGAAGCTCCTTGGGTCTTATTGTGTGTGGCTTTTATAAGTATTGTGGTTCAGGAGCAGTGGAGGTGATGTCTGCCTCAGGATTGAAGGACCCTTTTTTTTGCAGGGCTGGTAAAATGACAGCTGACTTCTTCATGATCATCAGCTAGCATAAGCACATCTGCTGTGCACCTGGCTCTTAAGCTTTTAAATAGGACTCCCAGGAGAGTGCTGATAAATATCTTTGATCATTGATTTCATCCCAACTAGATTTTTTTTTTTTCATTCCATAGGTTTATATTTTCAGAGCTGACCGAAGATCAGGCACCTTAATTAAGATCTTTCAAGCATCAGGTAAAAAGGTGAGGTTCTTGGTATAAGTGACTATTTTTTATTTGAGAGATGTGATCATGTGGGAGTCAGTACTTCTTAGAAAATTGGTTTGAAGGCCCTACCTGTGCCCTGTGTTTATATGGCAGTGCTGTCTGCTTGTTGGTGTCTTTACATTCTCAGCGGTATGTGTAATCTGTACATTCATGGGATTCATACTCGCTTTAGGAGACATTCTGTAGCAAGATGAGTTATATGGGGCCAAGTTACAGCACAGAGTTTTAAGAGATTGTCCATAGTTCAGACTGTCATCAAAGTGACTGCATGCCCTGTCTCTCTGCCTCCATCCTTTCTGAACGCATCTCCACCTCCAGAGAGAGCAGATCTTTCTGAGTACAGGTAGCAATAAATGCTTCTCACTGAGCCTGTTTCACCAGCCCAACATTACCCCCTTCCCGAATCCTCAGCCCTCAACTGTCATTGCCAAGGTGACTGTTGCCACACAAAGAAAATCCAAACACAGGTTGCCCGATTCCTCTTAGAACCTTGAAGCAGAAATAGCTCAGGGTGCTGCCCTAAAGTTAGCCTGGGTGAGATTACTCTGCCTGGGTCCTCCCCACCCAGTCCCTAATCCTCTCTCTGCTTTCTGAAAGTTTCCATTATACTGCCCTGTTGTCTAAAATTAAGCCAATTAGAGAGTCCTGCTATTAATAAGCAACAGTTTTCATGAGCTTATCAGTCATGCACTTCTTGTGTGGCTTAGATCAGCAGGACTGTTTGGCTGAGCTTGGCTACTCTAAGGGACACAAGTTTAGGTTGGGAGCTGTGGGGGTAATTTGGAGGCTGGTCTTGGTGGAGGCCTTAGTGGGATCTGGGAAGAAGCATAGGATGTCTGGGACATGGGAGGAGGCCATGTGCCTCCTCAATTCTGTTCCTGCCGAGTTAGAACTGCTGTACGCCAGCCTAGGATCCTTCCATGTTGTTCTCCCATTCAAGTAGACCTTTTTGCAATTTTAACAATCCGAATAGGTACACTTAGTGTATAATTGTCATTATCTTTTGAATAAAAAATGCATCACCAAACTTGGTTTTGCATTTTTCCTCAGAATGGCTCTGCCTTCCCGAGAACTCTGCTGGCTTGTGTTATTTTAACATTTCCAAAACCCCAAAGCAACAGCACTGGAAAATGACTGTGAGCCATTCTGCAAAAAGGTTTTCCAAGCACCCTTAAAGTTAGAAAAGAAATAACTCTGTGCTACTTGTGATTTACAAAAGAGAGTTTCAAAGAGCAAGTAGGGTATGAGTGGAATTAAGGCTAACATTTTAGATCTTCTGCAGAAGATAACAAATGGGTGAATGTATCTAGCATGGAAACAATCTCCCTCTTCCCTTCAAATGTACCTGGGTTTGAAAGCCTAAAGGTAAAGGATTCCTTTTTTTTTTTTTTTTTTTTTTTTTGAGACAGAGTCTCACTATGGCATGATCTTGGTTCACTGTAACATCTGCCTCCTGGACTCAAGCCATCCTCCTACCTCAGCCTCCCAAGTAGCTCGGACCACAGACATGTGCCACCATGCCCAGCAAATTTTTGTATTATTTTTTGTAGAGATGGGGTTTCACCATGTTGCCCAGGCTGGTCTCAGACTCCTGGGCTCAAGGGATCCACCCACCTTGGCCTCCCAGAGTGCGGGATTATAGGCATGAGCCACCGCACCTGGCCAAGGATTATTTAAAATGAATTGTGGAGTTTCTGAGTATCTTTATGTTCAGTTGTAGCTGTGCCCCCCCCAAACTGCTTTTCCTTCCCTGCCCTACTCCTTACTGTCTGTGCCCTGGGGAGGCCCGGTTAATTCCTATTGCCTTCGAGTAATTAACAATCTGTAATTGTGCCCTCTCTCCTCCTGGAAAACCTCTTGGTTTGGATGACAACCTATGCTCAAGTTGATCAGGTTTTTGGGGGTAGATCTGAGAGTGGGTGGTGCAAGGAGGATGAGATTAACCTTTGGGAACCCACTTGTCTAAACTTCCTGAAGACTTCTGCCATTGAGTTCCAGGACAGGTTCAGGCCTGAATGTCTGCTTGGATGTCCTTATCATACCAAGATACATCAGGTTCCCTGAGAAGGGACAGAAAGGCCTAGGTATTCAACTTCTTGGCTTCGTAGCCATTTGACTTTTTCTTTTCTTTAGGGCTCTTCTGGCCCTAACCTTTGCACCATTCCATAGGCACCCCTTCTTTCTGCCACTCACTCACAGTCCTCTTGCCTTCACTTCCTTCTACTAGTGTCTCCAACTAGATTTACCCTGTCATCATCGTTCTGCTTTTGAAATAGGCCATGACCTTTCTTTATACAACTTATTCTGCTTCTTGCCAGAAGAAATGAGACATTCATGTCTTTCTGACTTCTCCATTACCTCCTACAAAAGGACATGACCCCAGGCTTTCAAAGGATGCCTTTAGATTTATCCCTATGTCCAGAGTCACATAGACAGGAGGGTTCTAACTCAGCAAACCACCGGTTCACTTCTGCTTCTGTTTGGCTAGAATTTGGTCAGATAGTTCTGTATCCTGGCTTCCTATAAGAAGAAACAAAGCAAAAAGATTAAAAAAACAAAACAAAACAAACAAAAAAAAACCTGGTTCTTGTCTTTATTGGTTGACTTTCTCCAAATAGTACACTTAAGAAATCACCAACATGTGTGCAGTTCAGATGTTAATACAGACACACATCTCCACATTTCCAGGCTGATGGGGAGCTCTGATCATCGGACACACAACCCAAAGCATGTCATTGCCATATTGAAGTTTTATTGAATTAACGGAGTATGTGAGGCATTTGTATTTCAAAACTGAGATAGGAAACTTCACATATAGAGATTTCTAATTTAACATTGATGAAGATGCCAAGTTAAATAGTCCTTTGGAATGAAACAAATAGTTCCCCTGGGGCTCAGCCAGTGAGCACAGCCGGCAGCTTGGCTCTTTGGGTCTTTGCCTGTGTCTTACTGATTTCTTTTACCAAAGCTCAGATGGGGAGATTGGCAAGGCCACTGAAATAGTGACTGGCAACTCGGTTTCTTTCCTCCTCACCCTCTGTGATTTCAACCCTTTCCTGCTCCGTTCTCCTTTGAGAATGGGTAATCAGAGGGGAGGAAGATGGCCTTGGCATATCACTGGGGAAGGATTTCTGAGCGGCCACTACAAAGCCCTCCTGTGACCCTGTTAGCTGCAGGAAATAGATTGGAGTGTCCTCTACCTCTCTCCCTCAAACTCCCTGGGTCAGCTGCCAACAAACTCCAACAGTAAAAGAAAAGGCTTGTTCATGTCCATCAACCCAGGGGCCTTTTATTAGAAAACATTTATTTTAAAAGAATAATGCTTTTTCTCTTTCTTTTCTTTTCTTTTCTTTTCTTTCTTTCTTTCTTTCTTTCTTTCTTTCTTTCCTTCCTTCCTTCCTTCCTTCCTTCCTTCCTTCTTTCTTTTCTTTTCTTTTCTTTTCTTTCCTTTTCTTTCTTTCTTTCTTTCTTCTTTCTTCTTTCTTTTCTTTCTTGACAGAGTCTTGCTCTGTTGCCCAGGCTAGAGTGCAGTGGCATGATCTTGGCTCACTGCAACCTCCACCTCCCAGGTTCAAGCGATTCTCCTGCCTCAGCCTCCCTTGTAGCTGGGATTACAGGTGCCTGCCACCACGCCTGGCTAATTTTTGTATTTTTAGTAGAGATGGGGTTTCACCATGTTGGGCAGGCTGGTCTTGAACTCCTGGCCTTGTGATCCACCCGCCTCCCAAAGTGCTGGGAGTACAGGCATGAGTCACCATGCCCGGCCTTCTTCTTTTATTTTTTTTTAAAGTAGAGGTTGCAAACTGACAGCCTTTGGAAAGAATACAGCCTACAAATACTTTTGTTTGGCTTGCACAGTATTTGTTTATTGTTTTTACACATGAAGAAGTTGCGAGCATTTAAAACACTGGCACTTTAAATAAAGTTTTAAATTTTTGGCTTCTTTTGGAAAATGGAAAGGTTGCTCCTCTCTGGGTCAGCATTCCTCTTGGTGGCAGTTAGCTGCAGCTGGGTTGAAGTTGCTCCTTTAGCCAGGCTTGTGGGCTCCAGTTTGCCACAGTCTCCACCACTCCCTATTGTTATGTAGACAAGGAAGACAAGTGTCACTTGCCACATTAATTTTTTTTCTTATGCCTGTTATATCACCTGCCTGGATCCTGTTGGTATTTGGGTTTGAGACCCCTAATTAAGCTATAATTAAAAGTCAATATTATCTTGCTCTGTTCCCTCATCAGTTAAACAGTCTTAAAAGTTGTACCTTTTTCTGTCACTTCAGCTCATGCCTTCCTAACCAATCTTTCAGCTATGCATAGGACCAGGAGAGAATAACCTATTTCCCCATGTAACATTTATTTTCATGCCTTTCTTGTGTTGTGAGATTTCATATTCCTACTTGCTTGGCCTTGTCAAATGTCTGATATAAGGAGCATTTTTATTATGGTTGTAACATAACTTTGTGTCCTCAGCTTGCATTTTTAAAAACAGCACCTCATTCTGTGGGCATCAATCTATTTATCTTCCCCTTGATAGGACTCCAGGAATGGGGGACTTTGGGCCAGTTAGCTTTGTCTCACATTGACTGGGGCCCTGCCTTGCTGCTGGAAGTTGGGCATTTCACTCTTTGCTAGGCATTCTGGTTTAGGGGGCAGCATAGCCATCCAGCCTCTGAGGGATGTTTCTTTTTTTTTATGTTTTTATTTTTTAGTATACATTAAGTTTTAGGGTACATGTGCACAACGTGCAGGTTTGTTACATATGTATACATGTGCCATATTGATGTGCTGCACCCATTAACTCGTCATTTAACATTAGGTATATCTCCTAATGTTATCCCTCCCCCCTCCCCCCACCCCACAGCAGGCCCTGGTGTGTGATGTTCCCCTTCCTGTGTCCATGTGTTCTCATTGTTCAATTCCTCTGAGGGATGTTTCTAAAGCCAATGGGGTGGAGGAAAGCGAGGGCATCCTTGTGTGAGAGCAGACACTGAATGCTTTGTTGCAACTCAACTTGGTTGCAGATGGGCTCTTACTTCGGCTCCTCCTTGTGCGCAGTTGACCTGAATGGGGACGGCCTCTCTGACCTGCTGGTGGGGGCCCCCATGTTTTCTGAGATCAGGGATGAGGGACAGGTCACTGTCTACATCAACAGAGGAAATGTGAGTACAATACTGGGCAATGTGCGGATGGGTGTGGGGGAGGGACATTTGTCCAGCCAGCAGTGGCCGAGCACCCCTCTGGGCCGGCACTGGGGGCAATGTTACCCAGAGGAGATGAAAATATGTGATATCTGTCTTGAATAAGCTCAATGGCCCATTAATGGAAAGTTACATACAATGTTACAACTGCAGACACCCAGGGGCCAAGGAAGAATCTTAATAATTGTCTTTTGAGTGCTTACTATGTACCAGGGACTCTTCTTCCTGCTTTCTGCGAGAGATTTCTATGCAATATACACATGGTATCAAGGGTGCCCATTTTTCAGGTGGAAAAACTGAGGCCCAGAGAGGTTAGGTAATGTGTCCCAAACCACACAGCTAAGAAGTGGGGCTGGGATTTGAACCTAGGCAAGCTGGCTTTAGAGCTGGCATGCTTTGTCTCAAGGTTATGCCACCTCTCTGGGAGCATATGCACATTTTCCCAGGGAAGCAGAGGAGGACACAATGGCTGGGGAATCTTGAAGAAGGAGTAGGAGTTAGCAGACAGGCAGGGTGGGCTGGAGCAGAGCTCCCAGTGCAGAGCTGGGCAAGTGGGTTGGGGTGTGAGGTGGCATCACCACTCATTTCAGCATGGGGGGGGCAGGGGACTGCATGGGAACCATAATCTTTTTGTTCGTTTGTTTGTTTTGAGGCAAAGTATCACTCCATCACCCAGGCTGGAGTGCAGTGACGCAGTCTTGGCTCACTGCAACCTCTGCCTCCTGGGTTCAAACTCTTCTCCTGCCTCAGCCTCCCCAGTAACTGGGATTACAGGCACTTGCCACCACACCCGGCTAATTTTTTGTGTGTTTTTAGTAGAGATGGGGTTTCACCATGTTGGCCAGGCTGGTCTCAAACTCCTGATTTCAAGTGATCTGCCCTACATGGCCTCCCTAGGATTACAGACGTGAGCCACCACGCCTGGCCAATAATCTTGGTGTCCCCTATTCTGCAGGACCATGAAAGGGACGTGACATGGACAGAAAGATGCCTCTGGCCCTCTGTAGCTAATGGAGGGTGGGTGAGTGGGGGCTGGGTTGGGGGACAGCAGTGCATCGTGGAAGCAGGAGACCAGTGAGAAAGCAGTCTTTTCAGGATCTGGAAGTACAAGTGTTCAAGTACAAGTATTCAACAAGAACAACATGGTTCAATGAAAACATTCTGGTGCCGCCTACCTTTTCTCTAACATGAGAAAATGCTTATGGAGATAATCAGTGGAAAAATGGGATGAAAACTGCATGTACAACCAGTCCTCAGAAATATGCCAAATACATAGAAAATGTGAATAACAGCTCTCTGGATAGATGTTTAGTTTTATCTTTATCCAAATAGTGAGAATATAATTTCATATTAAAAAAAATCGAAGTGTACTGTTAAGCAGTGGCTGAGATGCTAGGTATCCCAGTTGGGAGAGGGCAGAGGTTTAGCTATAACTAAGTGGGCAGATGCCAGAAAGGAAGGAAGCAGTGAAAGGAGAGCCAGGGATTGTTAGAGCCTTATGTTGCGTCTGAGGTTTTCAGGCTCTTCAGGAAGTCAGATCTAAAACCAGGGAGGTTTGGGAGGCCCAGGTGGGAGGATCACTTGAAGCCAGGAGTTCAAGACCAGCCTGGCCAACATGGTGAAACCCTGTCTCTACTAAAAACACACAAAAAAATTAGCCAGGTGTGGTGGTGCTTGCCTGTGGTCCCAGCTGAGGCTGAGGTGGGAGGATTGTTTGAGCCCAGGAGGTGGAGGCTGCAGTGAGCCGTGATCATGCCACTGTACTCCAGCCTGGGTGACAGAGTGAGACCTTGTCAATCAGTTAGTCAACAAGCCAACAAGCAAGGTGCAGTGGTGGTTGCCTATAATCCTAGCTATTCAGGAGGCTGAGGCGAGAGGATCCCTTGAGCACCGGAGTTTGAGGTGGTAGTGAGCTATGATTGCACCACTGCACTCCAGCCTGGGCTACACAGTGAGACTCTGTCTCTAAAAAAAATAAAATATCTGGGAGGGAAGGTGCTTATTGGTACCTGTTGCAGGAACTCTTGGCACCTGCATACCCACTGACATTCCAGGAAGTCAGGGCAGGGTGCAGGGAGAAATGAGGGGGACATTAAATAAATGAGCGCTGTGGGCATTCAGTGGTGCCTGCCATTGTATTTGCAGGAGACTGAGACATTTGTGTAGGAGTCAGGTCCAACAGCCAGACTGTGTGTCTAAATCAGAAGGTGGACTCTTGAAGCACGAGAACTCCCCCAGGCCTCCACTGGGCATGATGCACCCACACCCTCCCCTGCCAACCAGTGTTTCTTGATGTTGTATGGTTATTCTAAGTACCAGAGTATTCTCATTTCTGTTGAACATCAGCCATTTGAATAAAGATCGGAAGGCAGTGTGGAGTAGTGGAAAAAATTCTGACTTTGGAGCAAGGTGGACCTGAGTTTGAATCTTGGTTTTGCCATGTCCTAGCCTGTGTGATGTGGACAAATGGCTTGAAATTGGTGGCCCAATTTCCTCATCTGTAAAGTGAGAGGCATCATAAGATCTTCCTTATGGAGTCATTGTGTGATTTGAATGAGGAGCTGGCTGTACAGTACCTGGTACATAGGAGGAATCAGTTGCTGGTGTTCCTCTCCTCTTCCCCACTACACTGAAAGAAAGAAATTAATGCATATTTGTGTTTTGGGGTGGAGGTTTCATTCACCCAAGAAATCATCTCACCTTGACTGTTTTCAAGGTGTAAATTGTGTTTATAGTGAAAAAGAAGACTTGGTCATGATAAAAGCCAGACACTCATGGGATGGCCTGTAGGATATAGTGGGCCCAGACTGCCTCTGCACTGGGGAATGCATACATCTTCTCATGTCTCAGGACATCAGATTGCATTGTATCACTCTGGTCTTCATGTGTCAGTGATTTGGGGTGAGAGTAGGTATGACTTTTTCCCCCAAAGTTAGATGACTTTTCCTGCCTTTGTACACCATTAACCCCCTCCGTCTGTTGGTTAGTATTTTCTCAGGAAATTCATACCTGAGCCATGCATGAATAATAGGCACAGTGACGTCTGCCATCACAGCCACCCTCTGGCCAAGAACAACTGGGTGCTTGGATTTTCTGAACCATGACTCCCTCTATCAAGATAACTCATATATGCACTTTGCAAAACAGCTTTATAAACTTGTACCAAAAGGCACAGGAAAGAAAAAATAGAAAAATGTATACCCTTTTAAAACAACATTGGGGAAAAAGTGCTATGCCTTAAGGACGTGGAGAGCACATGGGGGAAAGGTGGGTAGGGAGGTTTGCTTGTGTGTAGTGTATTAGGACAAGGCAGAGAGTGTAGTCATTGGCTACCAGGACATTCTCCTTCCCTCAAAAATGCATCTCAGGCTATGGGAGACCATCCTGCTAAGCAGGTAAAAGGGACTCATTTTGCCAGCAGGAGAGAGAAGTTTGGGTTCCTGTAATTCTGCCCAGGTGTTTCCTGTCGATGAGTGTGCTCTAGCAGGGCAGCATTCAAACTCTGGTTTTTTATTGATTTTTATTGTTTGTTCTGTTTGTTTTTGTTTTGTTTTCCATTTTCTCCTCCATCCTGTTTCCCAGGGAGCCCTCGAGGAGCAGCTGGCTCTGACTGGGGATGGTGCCTACAATGCGCACTTTGGAGAGAGCATTGCCAGCCTGGACGATCTGGACAATGATGGGTTCCCAGGTGAGTGAGTGCTCCTGGTGCACGGAGCCCCTCCAGGTGCAGCACGCTGCTCTGTTTCAGAGGGGCAGCCTGCTCGCTGACTGTCCATCTCTAGTGGCATGCTCCTGGGTCTACTGATCCCCTTCGAAGGCCCATCAATGTGCTGTGGGGAGATAGGACACGTTTAGAGGTGCTCTCCCTGTAGACACGCAGGGCCGAGCTTCCAGCCCACTGGAGTTTTGCCTCTGCATAATCCCTTCTCACCAGCTCAGTGTTCTTTGTTGTTTGCAGTGGAAGCAAACCTTGGGGCTGGTCCATTTGGGACTTCTTATGGCAGAGAAGTTTGAATAGCTTCATCCTGCCATCAACTCTCCTTGTTTCTGAGCCTTTGATGCTCCATCATGCTCTACCATGTTGATGGGGAAATGAGTGAGGAGAGAATTAGAAACCCAGACATCTTCTGCCTGATTATAGCAGCAGCTAGGTTGACTTTTGAGAGTGTACGTGTGTGTGTGTGTGTGTGTGTGTGTGTGTGTGTCTTGGGAGGCATGGAGGCATATGTACCTAATGTCTAGGTCTGTTTGGACAGCAGTGTTCCTCACAGCCTCTTGACCTCTCTCTCTGGCTTATTTGAGCCTCTTCACATCGCTGCATACATAGCATACAGACGTCGGGAGGCAGAGCAACCATGTCACCAGGGCATATGGTGGTGGAGGTGGGGCAACCCTTGCCCAGGCCAGCCATCCAGACGTCTTTGATACCTCCTACCACTGGCTACAGTGGGCTTCATTTTCCTCCCCCTTGGCCTCATTTCTGCAGACACATGACTTTGTTAGAAGCAAGGGAAAAAAGTTAGGAAGATCTAGGTTTTGTTCTAGGAGTTGCCAGTTTGTGAGAGTAATGTTATTTCTTGTGTGTGAAGTGAATGCCCTTCTGTATATTTCCTTTATCCAGGAATGGATTTATTATCAAATAATAATAAGGAATGGTCCTTTATCCAGGACCTCAGACTTTCTCAGTTACACAATAGCCATTGTCTATGGAATTCTCCCTGATGGAAATTATGGCACGTAGTTTATATTTGCATTTCTTTTATTGCATGGGTCAGTGGTTTTTCTTACGAGCATAAGGTAGAAACTTTTTTGGAACAAAATTCTTCTCAGTCAGCTTCTATAGTTTTCACTGTACTTTTTTTTTTTTTTTTTTTTGAGATGGAGTCTCACTCTGTTTCCCAGGCTGGAGTCCAGTGGCACAATCTCAGCTCACTGCAACCTCCGCTTCCCGGGTTCAAGTGATTCTCTTGCCTCAGCCTCCAGAGTAGCTGGGACAACAGGTGTGTGCCACCACACCCAGCTAATTTTTGTATTTTTAGTAGAGCTGGGGTTTCACTATGTTGGCGAGGCTGGTCTTAAACTCTTGACCTCAGGCGACCTGCCCGCCTTGGCCTGCCAAAGTGCTGGGATTACAGGCGTGAGCCACCACACTGGCCTACTTTTTTTTTTTTTTTCCTGCTGAGGGATCTTGTGCCCAAATTAATGCTTGAACAATCAACAACCAATAATTTCTGGTATCCAGGGACTCAGACATGACAACCAGAATTAGGGAAGCTGCACTTATATTATTAATGTGGCTTTTTAACCCATAGCTGTTTTTTTACCCTCAGATGTGGCCATTGGTGCACCCAAGGAGGATGACTTCGCAGGGGCGGTCTATATCTATCATGGTGATGCCGGTGGGATAGTCCCTCAGTACTCAATGGTAATTAGTGTGAGAGTGATATGGCAACTGTTCATACATTCATTCAGCAAACATGTATGGAACCTTCGTTATGCACCATGCCCTGGAGGTACAAAGAAAAACATTTTTCTTGCCTTGGCCTTCCTGCCCTTTTGTGAAAGATACAATTAATATTGCTTATTAAATACTAAAAAAAGCATTCTTAGAATCCCAAGTTTGCTAACACTCAGGGATGCATTTTGCCTAAAGAAGATAATTTTCAACTCTTACTCAGAGTTGGAGCCATTTATTTAAGAAAGGAAAGGAAGCTTTCTCTTTTTGGTGACTACTTTGTCAACCGTCTATGCTAAGGCAAAGGAATATGTTTTAATATATAATCTAGAAGAAAAATGGTCCATGGTGGAGGGGCCTGAAACTGATCACAGACTGTCGTCCCAGCTGGCCTCAAAACCAGGAGCCAGTTAGGACTCTGTGCTTGCGCCCTATACTTGGGAACATGGAAGTGGTGAGTTCTGTTTTTTGCCGTATCAGCTTGGTGTTCAATCTTGCTGATGGTGTCAAGCCCAGCCCATGGGAAAAAAGGAAGTCATGCTCTCAGCAGAAGCATTGTCAGGATATTTGTGGATGTCTGCGTGTGGAGTGGCACTGGCTCTGGTCTTTCTCCCAGTGGGTCAGAGACAGAAGGGGATACACATTGAGAAATTTCCAATCAACAAATATTTATTTATTGAACACTTACTACATGCTGACTACTTCCTACTCTATATGTATTTGTATTTTAATTTTAAGAGGCAGCATGTAAATGCAAGTACAACTTCTACATGAATAATTGTCCTTGGCAGATAGAGATAAACTAGTTAAGGGTGGAGGGTTGGTTGGTTGTCATTCGTGCCTCAGATCCCCTCTCTACTGGCCTCCTGCTGAGCTCAGTGCCTCACCTGCAGGAGACAGGGCTTTGGGAGGCGCTGCGAAGAGGAGGGACTGTTTTTTGGGTGCCTACTCTGCCCTTTCTTTACCTTTAATCCTCACAGCAGCCATGTAAGATGGGTCTGTTTATTATCCACCATTTATTTATCCATGAGGCCCAAGGAGGTTATTTAACTTGCCCAAGGTCATAAGTGGCAGTATGGCCACAGAATCTTTGCCAGTCTGCTGCCTGAAACTTGTATCGTGACCACCATCCTCAACTCCACATTGCAAAAAGGAACGCTCGGAAACTCAGTAGGAAAACTTACGAATATGGAAACTATTTTGCCATGAGGCATACATACTCTGAGGGGCATTTATCTATCCAGACCATCCTCTTTTCATTAGAAATACATAACAGGAGATTAATAAACTTCGGTGATTCAGCCCGCAAGGCAGGAGGAAGAGAGCTTTGGGCACAGTTTGGGGGCCACATCTGAGTCACAAGAGCTGCCCTAGGCTGGGGCAGGGATGCTCTTCCCAGGGTGACAAGCTAAAAGTCACCCAAGGAGCCCCATGCTCGGGCAGCGGTCAGGGTCATTCTCCACGCATCCTCCGGGAAGCTTGTTTTCCTGGACCTCGGAAGCTAATCACACAGTGAGGCAACCTGTGAGAGACCTCGGCTTCCCCTCCTCCGGGGCCCTCCCAGTGTTTTGTTTGGTTGCTGGGTGGAATCCCTGTAGAGAACCACAGTATAACTCTTGTGGTTAGCGTGGAGCGTCTTTAGTGGGAAGCAGGGATAGCATCTGGACCAGCCTGCCTTTGTCAGCACGCAGGCTGGCTCCTTTGCTTTGACAAAGAGAAGTGGTTTTGGGCTCTTAAGGAAAAAAAAAAAGAAAGAAGCAACTATGACTGTACGTTCCCAAGCTGCTAATATGCATATGATAAGGGCAGTGATTTAAAAGAAAAAAAATTCTTTAATGGCAGATTCTTGCAGGCCCAGGTCCTGGACAGAGCAGGCATTGTGTGGGTGAACTAGAGGAAGGAATCAGAAACAACTCTGGGCAATGGAATCACTTTGCTTTGGCCCAGATTTGTATTATTTCTGCTGGGTAAATTGTGAGATCAGGGCCTACACTTCTTCCACATTGCTCTTTAACTCTCTCTCGAGTTTACCACGGAGAGTGTTTATTTTAAGATCCTTGTGTGCCTTTCCCAATGTGAGAGCCCTCTGGGCATATGGCGGCCCCTGTGATCCTTCTCTTGCTGGAGGGGACACTGCATAGAAACCTGGTCAAGTGGAGGTTTCCAGGGCTCCTGGTTTTCATTTAGGGTTATTAGCACTGGGCAGACTTATCTTCTTGGCTTTTAGCATAATGGCCTGCAGATGTCTGTGGGATAACTTAAGCCTGCATCACCACCCCAGATGGACCACCCCTTCACTCTGCCCCTCGTCCCAGCCACAGCATACCTTAGAAATGTAGATCCAGGGGCAGGCTGCTGCTAGAGTTCTTGGACTTCAGAGCCAAAAGGGTCTGCTTCAAAACGTGGCTTTTAAGAAATGTGCAGACACACATACATGTTTGTTTAGACAGAGCCATGTGGGATGTAGGGCTTTGCCTGTTAGTGTGAAACATTTCTTCAGTGTTTCCTACAGTGTTCTGATTTGTACTTTGGTGCTTGGACATTTCCTGTTGGATGGCTTAACGGAGGATGGCAAGCAGCCTTCTCTGATCACTTCTAGGAGGGTTATTTGCAGTTATCAGCTGCTGGGGGTCAGGGGGCATCTCTCGTGCCTCCATCTGTAGATCCTGTGAAAACTCCCCCCTCCTTGCCTTCGTGACTTCTCTGCAGGATGACTCGGGAAAGAGAAGGATAAGGAAAGAAAGTCAAAGTGAGCCCCTAGATAGCTGTAAACCTGGTTCTGTTGTACTTTGAAAACAAAGCATTTCTCTTGTCCTCCACAGTGAGGGCATCAGGAAGTAAGCCTCCTGTGGGGGACCATGCAGATAAAGGCAGAAGGAGTAGGTCAGACCCCAGAAGATGGGACTTTTCTGATTCAGGAAGTTCAGTGTCTTTGTGAGGAACTGCGCCACACGAATGTTGATGGGCAGCTTCAGTGTGACAAAGGCTGTTTGTACAATAAATATTGTTGAATCAGTGCTGCCTGTGTGGATATGTGATGAACTTTATGATGAATAAAAAGTGAGCACAGCCAGGAGTGGTGGCTGTAATCCCAGTTCCTTGGGAGGCTGAGGCAGGAACATCATTTGAGGCTTGGAGTTTGAAACCACCTTGGGCATCATGGCGAGACCCCGTCTGACAAAAAAAGTAAAACAGCTGGGTATATTGGAGCATGCCTATAGTCCCAGCTACTTGGGAGGCTAAGGTGGGAGGATCACTTAAGCCCAGGAGTTTGAGGCTGCAGTGTGCTATGATTGTGCCATTGCATTCTAGCCTGGGCAACAGAGCAAGACTCTATCTCTTAAAAAAAAAAAAAAAAAAAAAAAAAGAGAAAGTTTTTTGTTTTTAAAAAACATATAAAGTAAGCATAGATGCTAGTGTGTCCCATGGTGAAGTTGTGAACTCTGGTTGGTTGAGGGGGCTGTTTTCTAGAGGGGAGGGCAGGGCATCTTCTTCAGCTGAGTTCTTTTGATTTCCTACAGTTTAAGAAGTGTTCAGGACCATGGAGTTCTAGATTTACTGGGTAAAACTGTTCACTCCTGTCTGTGAAGCTCCAGAATCTATAGATCATCTGGTTGGCTGGATGGAGAGGTAGTTTCCACCTGGCCATCTTTTCCAGCTGGACGTGTTAATTACCTGTCTGTCTAGGGAAAGACTCTGTAATGTGTGCCTCTTAGGAGCAGAGTGTTAA
The DNA here is from genome assembly GCF_028858775.2 of Pan troglodytes. Lineage (NCBI taxonomy): Eukaryota > Metazoa > Chordata > Mammalia > Primates > Hominidae > Pan > Pan troglodytes. The sequence continues at coordinate 41,525,254 of NC_086015.1, forward strand.
ATATTTAGTACATATTTGGGAAGAAAGATACAAGCTAAATATGTTCTTAGAATTTCAGCCAGCTACACCTGTGTAAAAACAAACAGAACCTGCATTAGGAATGGAAGTTAAACTTTATCCATTTTGAATTTCAACATGTCAAAACATTATCATGGTAGTCTAGGTGGATTTTTTTTGTTAACACAGAACTTAGAAAAAATTTTAAATGATGACGTTTGGCCAAGACAAGTAATAATAAAGGAGTGTGTGGTCTTCAACTGCCTGCTAAAGACTTGCTGATCACATTAGGATTACTTTTTTTTTTTCTTTCAACAACTTTAAGACCAAGTGTCCTAGGGAAGCTGGAATAAAGCAGTCACAGTTCTTATTTGTGACTGTGGTCTTTTCCTGTGACTCCATTTCCCTATTATCTGTTTCAGAAACTGTCTGGGCAGAAGATAAATCCAGTGCTCCGGATGTTTGGTCAGTCCATATCGGGAGGCATTGATATGGATGGAAATGGCTATCCTGGTAAGCTGTTTTTCTTTAAAGGCACATGAGATAAATGAAGATAAATGCATGAAGTAGAATAATTTTCAGTCTGGTTAGCAATCATCACATCCATTTAGGATTAGGACAATTCACACAATAGAATAGGGTGTTTTGCCTGGTGTTCAATTTTAAGGTGAAAATAATGTTGATATTTATTTTGGGGTTTTAAAATGATCTACTCTGAACGGCTTAGCACCAGGAGGGTGGATTTGTGTAGTGGTTTCTGGGGCGGTAATTCTAATGAAGAAAAAAAGCACTGGCCACATCTAAAATGGTTGAATAGTGAAACCTCATGTTTTCCTTTGTATTTAACCACATTCAAAGGCTTCTTACTCTTGAGAGGCAAAAAGAGCAGCACCCCCACCGCCCCCTGCCCCTACTCTTGAAAGAAAATGATGGAGAAAGATTTGGAGTTAAAAGAAAACCAAGTCCTCTTGCGTGTGGACAAAGCAGACCTTCACCATTCAACGCTGGCTGGCTTGGCTTTAGAGTTAATTATTGCCTGTGGTGGTTGTGGCTAACTGGATAAAGATACATGATTTCAAACCCAACCCCAAGTGATATCTGGCCTAGGTCAAATTGCCTGGGTGGTGGAGTAGTGGTTCTTCAGGTGTTTCAAGATGGAGTGGGGTAAGGTACGGAAACAACAGTAAGAATTTGAAAAAATCCAGAATGGTCATGGAATTCAGGAAACATTTCTCTAAATTTTGTAGTCATCTTGCTTTTGAGAAATATTTCTTTCCACTAAAATTTAAGAAAACTAACGCAGTCTTGTATGAGGACACCACATTGTGTATTTTTGTACAGATAGGAGTTTTGGAAATTCCTCAAGACAACAGAGCCAGGAGGAAGTAAGGGAATAGAAAGAAGTCAGTGTTGAAGCTTTTGTCCCAAGAAAGACCCTTGTGGGCCTTTTTAAGTTTGAGAAAGCAGTTCTTGTTCTGGAAAATTTGTGGCCATCCCCAAATAATACCTTATATGGGTTTAGCATTTAATATGTACAAAATGCTTCCACATGCAATGTGCATCTCACAGTGACCCCAGCAGGTAAGTAGGATAGGGTGTTTTCCCCACTTTATAAACAAGGATGCTGAGACTCATTGTGAGGGGCTGCCCAGAGCCTGCAGTGCACGGGGATCCATGCTTCCCAGTGGTTCAGCTACTTTTCTGTAAATGTGAGGTGAGCAAGGTGTTCACAGTTCACAATGGATCTGAATTTCTGATCTTGTGTTTTTCATAAGGGAAATTGACAAATTCCTCAGGTTCTTTTATTTTTAAACATATAGCAAATTTAAAGACTATTGAAGAACAAAATTGATACAACACCCAAGTGGAGAAATTTTAGGAACACTATAATTCATGGATTTGCCATTTGTTTTTCCTTAATGAGGGCATCATATAGATGCTCAGTGCATTTAGTGATGTACAGATTCAGACCCTCTTGGACTCAGATACTTGGTTCTGTGAAGTAGTAGTGGGAACCCCAGGGCCAGGGATTTATATGGCCGGGTTGGGGTGGTAGGGAGAAAGGCATAGAACCACTGGAAGAGTAAGTACTTCCTAAATTAAAGTTATTTAGGAATAAACATTACCAGTTAAACCAGGGTCTTGGTTTATAGCTTACCAAGTATTTTCATGAATTTACTGACTTAAATATCTGATTTCATATATTTAATAAATATTTACTATAAATCTAGTGGGTACTTAATGAATATTATATAATGACTAATAAATATTTTCTGATTTAAATGTAATGAAATATTATCAGCTTTTGAAGAAGGCCCTGGGGATAATTATCTTCATTTTACAGACAGGGATACCATGAGATACTCAGGTCACATAGAGTGAGGGGTGGAGGGTGACAATTCCATGTTCTTCAGAACCTAGAGCATTTTCCAAGAGTCACTGAATTCTAGGTATGTCTTTCTCTAATTCACTGATGTCAAAAGAAGTATAAGCCATATGTGTAATCTAAAATATTCCTGTAATTACATAAAATGATAAAAAAGGTGAAGTTAATTTTATTAATTTTTTTAGCCCAATATAGCCAACATATTATCATTTCAACATATAATCAATATGAAAGTTATTAGTGAGGTAGTTAATGGTTTTCTGTACTAGGTCTTTGAAATGTGGTGTGTAGTTTACACTCACAGCACCTCTCGACTGAGACTAGCCACATTTCAAGGCCCCAGTAGCCTGCGTAGGGATTGGCTGCCACGTCAGAGAGTGTGGCTTCCATTCTTACAAGATCATTGTATAGCCCAGACAGTGGCCGTCAGAGGGCTCTCCGGCCTCAAGGCTGGGTCTCCATCCTTGTGAGCGCATTCCCAGGGCGCGGTTGTGTATGGGCTTCAGCAAGTTTCTGAACGCTGTAAACTTCTCATTTTCAGATGTCACTGTTGGAGCCTTCATGTCCGACAGCGTGGTTCTTCTCAGGTGAGAGGCCCCACTCTTGCTCCTTGAATTGTGCTGTTCAGGGTGAGGGATGGAGCCATTCACCATTCATGGGCTCTTTCCTCTGTCCTGTTCCTTGTAGGCTGGAGGTGCTTAGTAAGTGGAAATGCTACCTTATTTTGTCATTCTAATTATTCTCTATCCCAGAGTTTCTAGCTGTGGCCTTGAATGGCTTGCAGGTATGAGATGATAACATCCTGGGAGCTTCTAGGTAGGGGTTGGGGTAGCCTAACTCTTAAGCCTAAGGTAGGGGTTGGGGTAGCCTAACTCTTAAGCCTAACTCTTAAGCTATTTGCTTTTGGCCAAGAACCTTCCATAATGTGCCATAAAAATATTTTATAATTTCCTGCGGGTGCTGGGAAGCACTGTTCATTCTGTCTCTTCATCTGTACACCCTGCATTTGTACCTCCAGTCAGTCCACAACACCCTGGGGACCGGGAGCCTCCTGCCCGTTAGACAGCACGTCATTCCCTGTTGGCTGCAGAGGTGAGGGACATGAGCTGAGGCCCAGAGCTTGCTGAGGCCCGTGCAGTCTGCATCTCTCCTGCAAAGGCCAGTGGGCCGCCGCCACCACCCGTGAACCCTCTCCAAGTATTTCTAGCTGTATGAGTCAGAGGAGGCAGAATTACACTTTGGAGTGGGAGCCAATTCTTAGGTTTTGTTAATAACCTGATGGCAGAACTTTCTAAAATAGACTAATAGGATCTCAGAGCTGGAAGGGATCCCAGAGGCCATGTAGTTCCACACCCCAGATCCTTCTTATTCAGCGGTACCTTCTGCTGGTCTCCACTGCAGGGCTACACAGCCTCCTGTTTGAGTGAGATGCCCCATGAGTGGGAGCCCAGTTACTTCTAAGGGAACCAGCTCGCCCCGGGTAACATTAAATCTTGAATTATTAAAGAGGCAGAAGAGCCTTGAGGTTGAATGTGAACTCAGGGGCCAGGTGGCCGGGTTCCAGCCCTGACTCTGCCCTTACTAGGTGAGTTTCCTGGGCAAGTCCCCTGACCTTTCTGTTTCAGGATTCTCCTCTGTTGGCCAGGACAGCAATACAGATGCTCCTTGACTTAGGATGGGGTTATTTCCAGATAAATCCATTCTAAGTCAAAACATGGTATTTTCAACTTAGGATGGGTTTATCCAGATGTAGCCTCATGGTAAGTCAAGGAGTGTGCTGCATTCCTATGGCTTTTGCACCGTTGTGAAGTTGAAAAATCATAAGTTAAACCATTATAAGTCGGGGACTATCTGCAGTACATGTAAAATGTTCAGAACAGTGCCTGGTTTAACTGCTTAATAAATCTTAGCAAGTTTGATGTAAATTGGGTTAAATTTGCCTCCCTAAAATTCTGCTTCTCAGTCTTGTGTCTTTTATATAGCAACCCTTTAGTATCTGAAGGGGGCAATTGTGTCCCCCAAGTGGTGACTTCGCTAAGATAAGGCCTCCCTGGTTCCTGTAATTATTTCCCATGTGACTGGATTTTCACTTTCTTTATCAGCGCTTCCTCTGGATAAAACAGCTTTTGTGGCTCCAAGTGATTGAGGTTAGATTTGTGAAGCTGGTTGCTCTAGTTGGTGCTTTCATGATGTCATCTTTGCTCTCTTCATTATCCTGAGCATCTTACTTTGGTTTGTCAGGATTCTTCTCAAATAAAACACACTCCTCAACTTTTACAGTTGAAAACAGGCTTTTTTTTCCCCTTCTTTTCTTTTTTTGAGATGGAGTCTTGCTCTGTCACCCGGGCTGGAGTGCAGTGGTGTGATCTCAGCTCACCACAACCTCCGCCTCCTGGGTTCAAGTGATTCTCCTGCCTCAGCCTCCTGAGCAGCTGGGATCACAGGTGCACACCACCACACCTGGCTAATTTTTAAATATTTTTAGTAGAGACAGGTTTCACCATGTTGATCAGGCTGGTCTCGAACTCCTGACCTTGTGATCTGCCCACCTCAGCCTCCCAAAGTGCTGGGATTACAGGCGTGAGCCATTGCGCCTGACCCAACAGGCCCTCTTAAAACCGGGGCCATCTGGCTGAAGGTCCATCATATAGACTCTGCTTTCTCATCATTCTTGTATTTTTTAATCTTCCTGCTGTGAGCTTAATCCAAAGGGTATTTTCTTTTTCTCTTCTTCATGGTGAGGGACGGCCTTCTCCAGGAGTTTGCTCACATATGGATGTAAAGTAAAGCGAGGCAGTTACATAATGGGTGGGAGACCCCAGACTCCAGCCTAGGATGGAGGGTTGAATCTGGTGAGTTGGAGCTCAACAGGGACAAATGTAAAGTTCTTCAAGAAGAACTCCAGGGAGAGCACGTATCAAGAGAAGAGACCTAGGAGAGGAGCCTGGGGAGCCCTGCCCTGAATAAGAGGCATGGAAGGCCCAAGAAGAGTGGTCGGGCCATGACAGCTGTAGAGTAGCATGCAAGGATGTTGTGGTCACAATAATCCATTATCTTATTCATTCAGCTAAGGTGCATTGACCTGTTGAGATGCAGCCATGCATCAGATCCTGGGGATTTGATGGGAAACCTGACCTAGCCTGTGACCTTAGATTATAGCCAGAGAGCCATATGCAAGTGAATAATAATGCAACCAATGTTTGGTAAGCTCCTACCGCATGCCTGGCACAGTGTGAGCACTTCATTTGTGTTCATTCTTTGTTATTGTTTTCTTTCTGTATTAAGGTAGAATTTGCATGCAATAAAATGCACCAATTTGAGAGTATGACTCCATGAGTTTTGACCACTGCATATGCTGTGTGACTACCACCCCACCACAATAAAGAATACTTCTGTCACCCCAGAGAGTTTCCTTGTGCCTCTGTCTAGTCATACCCCTCTCCTGATAGACAACCACTGTTCTGACTTCTATCACCATAGATCCATCTTGCCCATTCTAGAATTTCACATTGGTGGGAATATACAGTATGGACTCTTTTGTTTCTGGCCTCTTTTAATCAGTGTGATGCATTTGAGATTCGTTCATGTTGGTGTGTTGCTTGTTTTTCCCCTTACTGAGTAGCACTCCATTGACTGAATATCCTTGAGTTTGTTCATCCATCCTCTTGTTGACAGAACACATGACAACTCTTAGTCTTCTTAACAATCCATGACATAAGTGGGGCTGTTATCCCCATTTTATGGGTGAGGAGACCAAGGACATGCAGATCTTATTAATATAAAAGGGAAGGTGATTCCAGATGGTGGTAGGTGCTGTGAGGATTATAAGGCAGGGTTACTTGGTCAGGCAGTGGTGTCAAAGTCAGCAGGAAGGGCCAAGCAGAGTGAGGCCTGAGACTTTTTGGAGGTGGCAGGGGGAGGTCAGGGGTGCCCTTGGCTGTGGTGGCTCTAGAGAAGTGATGGGGCAAAAGCCAGATGGCAGTGGGTGGGTGAGAGAAGAAACAAGAAGGACAGTGACTCTTGACTGCTTCTCCAGAAGCTTGGCTGCGAAGGAGCAAATTGGACCAGCAGGTAGTTCAGGGAGGTGTTTTAAGGACGGGAAGCTCTAGATGAGTGATTAGGCCAAGAACGTCTTTGAGCCATTTTCTGGTCTCCCAAGTCCCTTACCCTCTTGGAAGAGATCAGAGGTGGTCACCCTCAGCTTCACCCTCATCTATGTGAACCCTGATGCCCTGACCCTGTGCCTACACCCAAGGGTCCTGGAGAGGTTGAAGAGACAAGAGGGAGGATGGGAGGCTGCTCCAGGGATGAGGGATGGGGGGATGAGGTTGGTGAGAGTGATGGAATCTGGTACATGGGCTGGGGGCGAGGGGCCCTCATCTTCTGAGCCAGGCCCCAAGATAGGAATAAGGTCAGAGCAAGGTTCAGTTCCGGTACACGGGCTGGGGGCGAGGGGCCCTCATCTTCTGAGCCAGGCCCCAAGATAGGAATAAGGTCAGGGCGAGGTTCAGTTTGGGATGTGGATGAGGATGAAGCAGAGGGTGACCACCCTGGTCTATTCCAGGAGGACAAGGGAATCAGGGAGAGCAGGGAAGGCTTCAAAGACAGGCTGGAGCCCCTAAGAGAGGAAGCAAGGTGGGGCAGGCAAAGGGGTTGCTGAGCATGTCTGAGGGGCCAGCAGGCTGGATGTCTGCAGGGGCAGCCGTTGATAAAGTCCCAGGATTCAGCTGAGCAGCAGTGAAGGCCTGGAGGCATCAGCTGGCTATGTTAAGTAGGGGCTTGGCTCAGCCTGGCCTAACTGATGTTAGATTTTGAGTTACTTTAGGTTTTGGGTGGGACTAGAAAAGCAGGGAGGGCTAGGAGACCACGCATGTGCAAGCACACATAGATATGTATTGCCCATCGTTCCTAACCCTCCTAAGGGCAGGAGGCCAGAGGTATGTGGCTTAGGAATGCTATGGGCTGCAGCTAAGAGAAAACCTGGCTGAGGCTTTCAACTATATGACCTCAAATTAGCTCCCTGGAGGTAGGTGGCCCCAGGGCTGGCTTAGTAACCTAACAATGGCACCAGTGGCACCAGGGGTGAAGGCTCTTTATCTGTCCTTGCCTTGCAGAAGGCCAAGGCACCTTGAGCAACATGTCAAAGGGCATCCCAACTGGTTGTATTATTTACCTTGAAGTGAAGTGTCAGGATTTGAACTGTCAGCCCTCAGGGAGAAGTGTTCCAGCTACCAGGTTTTTTTTTTTTTTTTTTTTTTTTTTTTTTTTTTTTGAGACGGAGTCTCCCGCTGTCACCAAGGCTGGAGTGCAGTGGTGCAATCTTGGCTCACTGCAAGCTCTGCCTCCCGGGTTCACGTCATTCTTCTGCCTCAGCCTCCCAAGTAGCTGGGACTACAGGTGCCCGCCACCACACCCAGCTAATTTTTTGTATTTTTAGTAGAGACAGGGTTTCACCGTGTTAGCCAGTATGGTCTCGATCTCCTGACCTTGTGATCCACCCGCCTCAGCCTCCCAAAGTGCTGGGATTACAGGCGTGAGCCACCGCACCCGGCCGCTACCAGCTTCTTAAGAAAAAAAAAGCACTGAAAGCGCTTGTGGTGCTGTCCTTGGGTGCTCCTTTGCTTTTATCTCAGAGGCTGGCACATTTGTAGGCAGGACTGTGAGACACAGTCTCCCCTGCCCCCAGGAGTGTGGCTGGCCTCCTCTGCCCTCAGGAAGTTTGCTTCCCTCAGATTAGCTCCGGGGCAGGTCCTGTGTCAGGGTGATAGGCACACGGTGCTCTCCCATTGAAGGTCACAGGAAGCGATCAGAGAGGCCTCTGAAAGATTTCTGGGCTTTTCTTCATCCAAAAACAATACTTGGAGTTGAAACAAAAAGGTTGAAGGGAACTGATCCGACAGCTGTGGGAAGGAGATGTACCTGTGAAGGTCCCTGTGGTCCATTTCAAAGGATACTGTTTTTCCAACTTCCACTGAGGTCACTGTGTCTGGGCTGCCCACGTCTGTTTCCTGCCTGCCGCACTGTCTTCTGCAGAGCTCTTTTGTGAGAGGAGGATTCGGCCTCCTCCCTGACGAGGTGGCCCCTGGGGATGATGGGGCGGGCTAGGCTTTTCTTCTGTACCATGACCAGGCGCGTCAGGGACCAGGCAAGGTGGAGACCAGCTCTTCATGGTACTTCTGTCCATCTGTGAGGCTTTGGACACTCGTGGTTTTCAGTCTCCTAGGCTGGAGTAAAATTTGTACTTATTTAACAAGGGTGTTTGCACATTTATTATGGGAACGAGAGGATGAATTCACCGGATCCCAGCCCTTGCAGGGTGCTGCAGGATGGTGGGGCAGGTTTGGAAATAGACAATGACTGTTCACCTTAGTAAGTGGGGGCCAGAGGTGTGTGTACAGAGCTGGAAGCACAGAGAGGGAGGATGCCTGTCAGGGGTACTAGAGAAGGCTTCCTCAGGGTGGGAACATTTGAGCTGGCTGTTGAAAGGTCGACGGGGTTTTATAGGGTGTCCATTGGCTTCTGCACAATCACACTGGCCAGGGGTAAGATATCCACTTTCCGATTTATTTCTGGTATCCTGTAAGGATGAACCCAGAAGAAAATGGAAAGACTAAGGTGTTGGCCTTCTTTCAGGCACTGCTATTGTCTGACTTCCGTTTGTCCTGTGGCCAGATTTGCTCTGGAAGTCCCGCAGTTCCACTGCATCTGTTACCACTACTCTCTGTTGACCCCATCTCCCAGCATGGTGGCAGCAGTGGAGTCCCCTCACCCCATCTGTGCCTCGTGTCTCTTCACTTCCTTTGTTCACCCAGATTTTCCTTAACGCTTTCTTCCCTTGGAGTTGGTGTGGGTCATCATTCCCATCCACCCCATCACCCTGGGCTCTCTTTGAGGGATCATTGTACACAGGGGCATCATTGTTCTCAAGCTACTAATGCCCCTTAATCTTGTTATGTCACCCCAGTGGTGTGAAGGCCAGGGCTCCTTAGAGGTAAAAGGGTCTCTTTGTGAGGCCTGGAGGGGAGAAGGTTGAGCGGTAGCTTAGGTGAATGCTGCCTGAGCAGATGTCTGCAGTGGGAGCAGAATGGTGTGATTTACTCTTTGTTTTTGTGGGATGTCCTTGGGGAGCCCACAGGTGCTGTCCATTCATCAAGCACTGGGAGATGGTCCATGGCAGGGAGGAGAGTATGGCTATTTATTGAGTTTCATTTGGTCATAAGACTGGGCAGGTTGATTTCTTCTGCCCTGAAGCACTTTGCTATTACCAGCTGGGACTCCACTTATCAAGTTCTTTTAGGAAATTACCCAATGAATTGGTGGAGGTAAATGATGCAGGAGGTTTGACCAACTGAATGGGGCTAGAACATTGCAGTTCATGCTCATAATGGCAGCAAATGCTTGAGGGAATCCCTGAGTATGCATCTATTTCTTGAATCATGGCATCTGCTATAGGAAATCCTCTTAAATGTATTATCTCCCTAATAAAATGGAAATTGGTACTTAATTGGTAAAATTTTAAATAATTACCCAGCATCTGGTGGTTGATTTATGGCTTCAACCAGATGCATTTTATTAACAACAAACTTGCTTTTATTATTGGGAAGCTAACTATTAATTTACTAGGCAATATGCCCCTTCTAAAACCAGAAAAAAATGCTCACAGAACATACTAGCACTTCTCTCTTGGGATATTTCATGCTTTAATTAAATGCTGGGTTGAAGGCCTAGGATTTATCCTGTTGGTCTAGTTCTTGTTTGGTTCTGAGAGCTGCTCCTTACCATGACTAAGTCACCTTCCTCTCTTGCCCTGCAGAGCAAGGCCTGTCATTACGGTGGATGTCTCCATCTTCCTCCCGGGCTCCATCAACATCACAGCGCCTCAGTGTCACGACGGACAGCAGCCTGTGAACTGCCTGAACGTCACCACCTGCTTCAGCTTCCATGGCAAACACGTTCCAGGAGAGATTGGTAATGAGCCACCAAGTCAGGGCTCAGGATACCCGTTTAGCTGGAGTGGGCTAGTGGGATATTTCCGATGTTCCCTGTCGCTGTTCCTCCCAGCTGGTTTTGCAGGCAGCAGGCACACAGGCTGGACATCCTTTCCCTCTGAGGTTCCTCCCCTTCTATTTCCTGCTTATCAACATGTTTCTAATGTCACACAACCTCCAGCTCTAGGACAAATAATGTTGGACCCCAAGCATTCTTTTTCCAAATGTGAGGGCTAGACTGAAGCCTCATTGGACCACAGGTCCTATAGGACTGGTGGAGATATAGTGCCTGGAGCCTGGCCCTTAGGGAACATTCGAGCAATTAGAAAGCAGAAGTGACAGGACTTTGGAGGCTCCTTATTGAGCTTGTAGCATCAGCCAGATGTCAGGGGACTTATACCATTTACTATGGAATTGGAGACCAAAGATGGATGGTGGGATTCGCATGCTGGTGTTACAGAGGCTTAAGTTTCTAAAAGAGGGGTGCTGCTTCGGCAGCTCAGAATTGAAAAGAGGCAGGCATTGTCCTGACAGCTGGTAACTGTCCCTGCCATTTGTCTGACTGGGGAAAATCAACTTGCTAGCCCAGCTCTAGAGACTGGATTAAACCCCAGAACAAGATAGAACCAGTGTTGATTGGAATTCAGAGCACGTGATCACCTGAAGGAAATGAATCTGCAGCTTTATGCATATTACTAGGTGCTTCGTTTTTATTTAAAAGGCTGATTTAATAATAGAAAGAAAAACTCCAGGCAAACAAAAACACTAACAGGGACCTGAACCTACTGACGTTCTTAGATATTTTTAATGTCATGAGTGACTCCTTTTGCTAATCACAGTGTAGCCCCTGGCCTAGCATTGTCAGCATCACTGAGAACTTGTTAGAAATGCAGGACTTTGGGCTCCACTTTGGACTTCTGAATCAGAATCTGCATTTTCACAAGAGCCCCACAAGATTCCTGTGCACATTTAAGTTTGAGAAGCACTGCTCTGGAGCACACATGTGTGCACACACGCCCACTTATGCAGAAATATTTACATGAGCTAGTTCATTCCTCAGCCACACCTCAAATGTTCTACCTTATTTAATATGTTCATCCTTCTTGGCTATCTCATTGGCAATTTCTCTTGATCTTCAGGTATATTGAATAAGCTCAACGATTAAACATATTTATTTTATCATTTTTTAGAAAGAGCTTAGAAATTTCAACATTGAATGAAACCATACCATAAAACTTGGGAACTGGTTAGTGAGGGAGGATTAACAACATTTTCTTGTGCAGCTCAGTGAGAAAGAGCAGCTCACTCAAGATCACACAGATATTGTTGAAGCCAGGAGTTGAATTTGGATCTTATGATACTTAGTTTTGCTTTCTAACAACTATTTCTCACCACCTCCATAATTGTTTAAGATACTACAGTCTTAAGGAAAAAAGCTTTCTGATAGTTCTGGGACTCGTGTGTCCTCCACATAATTAAGCAGTCTGTCTTCTGTCCAATGCCAGCTCATCACGTAGTTGGACTCTGTTAAAAAACATTTTTAAAGAATGAAGATTAATTTTGATACACATAAGAATGAGAACTATTCTAGAACTCTCAAAAAGGGCAAACGAGTAATAGTTTCTGTGTATGTTCATTTGACACATGCTTATTATGTATCCACATGTGCCAGGCACTGGAGATATAGTCCTGCCTTCATGGAGCTTCTAAAGGGAGTTACAAAGAGTTTCTACTATTTTGGCCTTGAAGCAGTGTTAGACAATGTTCACTTATCGCTGTTGTGAAAGTGAAGGTAAATTGGCATAGCTGAAGCAGAGAAGAAGAAACCAAGATGCAAGTTAGAGCAAGAGTGATTCAGACCATGAGACAAGTGGTAGAGCAAACTCTGAGTTGAAGGTTCATGAGCTGAGCGCAGAGGAGATGTGGGTGCCTCCTCATGCTGTTCCCGACCAGTGGCTCTTTCTGGGGCCCCATCTAGCATGAGCCTTTCACAGACTGCTAAGCACAATTAGAATGAAGGTCTAGGCTTAGCCATAGCCCCAGAAGTGTTGGGGTAAAGTGGAAGAGGCAGGCAGTTGGATGGCATTTTGTACTGTACCTTGTGGGCAATGTGAAGCAACCTGGCTTATATCTGACATTAGGTGGGGCCCATTCAGCACCAGTGTACCCTCCCATTAATTTCTCTTCCCTATCCTCCATCTGCCACATGGGTTCATAGATAAAGTCAAACATCCCTTTACACTCTAAGGGTGTGTTTCCCCGATAATCAGGCTTAAAGGGGATGGTAACTGGAGAATTTTGATATCTCAATATAATAAGGCAATGCAGAAAATTATTCATCCCCAGCATGTTTCTGTCACTTTCTCTGGCATTCATATCTCAATCTTTGCAGTAGAAAGAGAAATGTAGAAATCTGCCAGAAAATGTGCTGGCAGTGAAATGGAGAGTTTGGGGAGGGAAAAATGGGCAGGCCTTATGGAAATGTGATAGGAAATGAGGTGGAGGTGAAAGGTCAGGTAACTGTGGGGGTCCAGCTCTGGGTGTGGTGTCCTAGAATTCAGCAAGGAAGGCAGCCTTTTGGCTCTGCACAGTTGGGAAGGTCAGTCTTCAGATGGAGGAAAGATGAGCACTTCCAGGACACAGATACCCTCCACTCCCATCCAAGCTCAGCAGAGGGTGCTGGCCAACTCTGTCATCTCCAGGCCTCCGCCTCAGGAACCCACAGCTGAGACACTGGGTTACCAGCCTTCCTACTCTTTGTGCTGGCAGCTGCAGAGGAACCATGTGGATGATGACTTTGTCCATGGAATGCCTGGTGAATGAGTGCCAGCCCTGGGCAGGCCTTCCAGGCACCTCTCGATGTCTGCATATCTTGGGCTGAGTTTGTTAGCAGGACGGCTGCATTTGGGCAGAGCAATACACAGATACCTGTGGTGGGCTAGGTACTGCTGTCAGAAGTGGTATCTTCTGTGGTATTTATCTGCTGCTGTCTTCAGCTACATGACCTGCTCTCTCAGGATGGTTTTGAGAGCCATAAGCAGCTGATGTTAGTCTTGTGCCTTTGGTTTCTTCTTCTCTACCTGGCAGGGTTCAAGCCTATGTACAGAGAAGGGACACCAACTGCCTCTTTATTTCCTGCTTTAGAAATGGGAGACCACAGTGCCTACTTGGTCATGGGAGTGTTCAGGACCAGCTCATTAGCGGGACACAAGCTGCTGTAGCCTCTGTAAATACTGTAGGAAATACAGACTTTCTCTGTAGGAGGTGAATCTGCCTTGGCCTCTGAAACAGGCAGAGTCCAGGCAGCAAAACAAAAACCATACCAGTTATTTTAACAGAGGAAATTTAGCACTGGGAATGGGTTAAACAGGTCATGGACGACCTGGGAGTAACTGCAGGAAGCAGCTGCCGCCTCCAGGTCTGCGCCAGTGGATCTCAAAGTGTGGTCCCAGACCAGCTGCATTAGCATCACCTGGGATCTCATTAGATATGCAAATTCTGACTAGAAACTCTGAAGGTGGGACCTACATCTGTGTTTTTACAAGCCTCCAGATGGGTTCAATTTGAGAACCACTGTTCAAGGTTATACTTCGGGTTAACCACTTCCTTGGGGTTATCAGAACCTATAAGCTTGGAGAAGGGGCCCTGCGGAGCTAGGACCTGAACCTCTGAGGAGAGGGGGCTGGTGCTGCTGATCTCTCTGAGGGAGTGCAATGAGGCTGGCTCTGGGAGAATGGGGGGAAAATTGAAAACTACAATTAACTGCTGTTGGGGCCAGCTGCCGTGAGAAACTGTTGCTGGGATAAGCTGCTAGGAATAGGAAGCAGGGAGGAAGGAGCGAGTTCCTTTGCCCTCCTCCAGCCTTGCAGGCTCCCTCCGATGCTCCATATTAGCAGAGCCTCACAGCGAGCCTCTGGCAAAACAAGTGAGGTTTGCAGGGTCCCAGCCCCAGTGTCACAGTGCAGGGTAGAGAAGGGTGGGTTGGAGCTGAGGACAACAGCTTCATAAACCAGCACAGCAAGCATCCAGTTACATTGAGTTGCTGAATCCCTGTTGGGTCATTCAATCAAACAATAATAATTAAGGTCCTACAGAGTGCCAGACACCCTGCTTATCCTGGGGCACGGAGCAGTGAGCAGGACAGGCAAAGTCCTTGCCCTCATGGAGCTGGCATTCTAGCGGGAGGGGGGCAGGCAGACGGGACAAAAACAACCAGCTGCTCTCTTGCTGGCTTTTCTAGATGAGCTCCGGGCCCCTTGTGTGGCATGCACTGTGCTTAGCACTGGGACACAGACAGACACAGACTTCTCACTCCGACTGTGGGCTCCTCCAGGAGCAGGTTTACAACATATTTCATAAAGCACTTTAAAATAGGAGTTCTTCCTGTCCCTAATAGTATTATTCATCACTTCATTCTTGGCCTGGGAACAGCCTGTGGCCCCTTGGAGCCTCCTGGCTAGCATAGGTGAAGGTGGTGAATGCTTTGCCCCAGGGGACCCTGCCCCTCACCCATGGACGGTGCTTGTACCTACTCACTGGCCAGGCTGAAGCCTAAACTTGCTTGTCAATCTCTGGAGGCTGAGAATCAAGCTGGCAGTTCTGGGCTTTCACCAGAGTGTGAAACGAAAACCAGGAAGGGGGGCTCTCTGAGTGATTGCATTTTGCACTCTGACCCAGTGCTCCTGTGTTTCCATGGTTCTCAGCCTGAAGCTTGGGAAGGAGAATTTGTTAGAATTTCACAGCTGAAATCTTGTTCTGATGGAGAGCAGGAATTAATCAAAACTTGCTGGGAGAGACCAGAGCTAGAGTTGATGAGAGACAGCTGGCTCCCTCCTGGCCCAGGCCCGTGCAGGGGGGCTCCTCGGGAAGCAGCCGGGGGCAGGGCAGGGAGGTGGCTGAAAGTATTACTCGGGGCTGATCAGCTTTTCCATCACCATGACATCATTCGACATGGCAGGGACACAAGCTGCCAGAAGGAAAAACCTAAGATGTGAAATGTGCTGTTGGAGCAGGCCCTAATCAGTACTAGCAGCCTCCCAGGGACAGATAGGGGCTGGCCAGGCTGGCTTACCTCATGGCCAGCTGTGGGCAACTTGGACAGCCTGATCCACCCACCTTCCCAGGGCCCTGACCGCGGAGCCCGGGCAGCTGATCGGCTGCTTCCCAGACATGTCCTCTGCTTCCCTTTCCACCAGACCCTTTACCAGTGGGTGCTGGTAAAACTGCCAGTTCCACTCAGGGCTTTGGAATGAGTGGTCAGCATTTCTTCTTGCCTCCTCAGGCAGGGTCTCTCGTTGTGAATCTTGCTTTCTTCTAGAGGAGACAGTCTGATGTAGAAGTAATTTCCTTTGGGGTAATTTAAAATGTCAAAATTTAAATCAAGGAAAAGTACTAATTAGGCAGTTCTAGAGATGAAATGCTTCCAGAATGATTGCACTTGGTGAATTGGATAATGCGGTATGTCTGTGATTGTATGTTTTAACATTTTAGAGAAATCTGAAAGTTTAATGTGCTGGCATGCACACACCCCGCTGGAGAGGAGCGGCAGTTGCCTTGTCCTCAGCTCAGTTTCTGTGAACTGTGGGTTGTTTCTCTCTCCCTTGAGTTGCGAGAGATCAGTACTTCCGGATCAGTACTTCTGCAGTGAGATGAAACTTTGGAGGAGTAAAGTTGGTGTTTGTAAATTATCTAGCACAGTGCTTGGCACACGTTGCAGGTTGAATTTATTTGCTTTTCCTGACTTACCCTGTGTTAATATGGGTTCTCCCCAAAACAGAGCCTGGGTCAAGGATCTGAGTGCATGTGGTTGATACACAAATGATCCCAAGAGGTACCAGTAAGGAAATGGGACAGTGAGACAGGAAAGGAAGGCAGCTGCAGACCTCAGGCTTCTCCAGAGAAACAGAATGGAGAGAGAAAGAAATGGATTAGTTGGTTGATTTTCAGGAATTGGGTTGTGAGATTATGAGGTCTGGGAAGTCTGAATTCTTCAGGGCAGGCCAGTAGGCTGGAGACTCAGGGAAGAGTTGATGTTGCAGCTCAAGTCTGAAAGCAGTCTAAAAGCAGTTTATTTTTTTGGGAACCTTAGTCTTTTTCTCTTAAAACCTTCAACAGATGAGGCTTGCCCACATTTTGGAGGGTAATCTGCTTTATTCAAAGTCTACTGATTTAAATGTTAATCTAATATAAAAAAATACCTTCTCAGTGACATCTAGATTGGTGCTTGACCAGATTCTGGGTACTGTGGCCCAGCCAAGTTGACACATAAAATTAGCCATCAGAGCAGCCAAATAGAGGGTGTCTTACTGAGCAGATTACCACTGTGGGCAGCTGGAGCTCAGTCCTGCTGGGGAACCCTGGCAGTCAGTGTAGACCGTGCCCCAGAATTACCCCACATCAAGTGGCAAGGGAGCTGGGGCCCTGCATTATGGAGGGCTTCTCTGGGGACTTGAGTTCCCTGGCACTCCTGGCTTGCCATGCACATGGACAGAGCCACTAGAAAAAGCCCTCAGGAGAAGAGATGCAGGTACTGGCAGTTGCAATTTGGGCTGGACAGCAGAGAAATGGTAAAAGCCAAGAGGATATGGGTGGGGGAGCAATACCATCCGTTCCATCTTCCTGTGTTCCTTTCCACCCAGGTTTTCTCTGAGCTCAACTAGTTCATCTCTGGTAAGATAGTCCAGTCTCACTGTTCTCTCCATTGTCTCCCTTCCTGAGGGAAGGCAGCCATGGTTCTTTCACCTGGGAAGGAGGCTGGTCAGGGGACCCCGAGGAGAGTCTGCTCAGCAGCTGCCTCCACCACATTGGTTCACCCAACTGTGGCCTCTGGCTTGTCTTCCAGCAATGTGTATCTGTAGCCATGACTTTGCTTAAGCAAACTTGGAAATTCACTTCATTTAAATGTAATCTTTCTTACTTCAGGGCAGTTGTTCAGGGAAGTTGTGATCAGTAGAAGGTAAATTGGCTAGAGTTCAGTTGTAGATCTCTGCACTTGTTTGGACCTGCTATCCATGCATTCAAAAAAATGGGAGGTTTTGGTCAAGTAATGTACAACATGCACCAAGAACAAGTGTGGTGGGAATAGCCTGGCACCAGAGATTAAGGGAGTCCTAGATTCAGCTGTTTGATGGGTGGCCCTCTGGCCTGGAGCAAGTCTTGTTCCCTTTTGGGGCCTCAGTTCCCTCATCTTAAAAAATGAAGGTTTTTGAGCTTAGTGATCTCCAGGATTGCCTCAAAGCTTTGCCAGTCTGAATCTACCCTTTTCTTGCTATTGTCCCCATTGGAGTTGGTGTGTGACACTTGCACAGGTGCCAGTGTTTTCTGTGTGGGAGCACTTTCCTGTATGCATTATTTTCTTCTTAATAATGGCACCTCCTGAGAGTATCCAGGTCTCAGATCCCTTCTGGTGACACAGCCTTGCCTTGTAAGTCAACTGTTTGCTGGTGTTAAACAAGTTGGGGCAGATGGCTCTGCTGACTAGGAATTTGCCAGCTCGGCATGGCAAGATCCCTGAGATGGCAGAGGCCCAGGGAGGCCATTAGAAGCATCAAAAATATGCCCTGTGGCAGGTGCAGAATGCCCATTCAGGTCACCTTCCTCTCTGCCTGTTCATACCTCCCCTGGTGGCTGATCCCTTTGATGTCATTAAAAGCCGGAGCCTTCCCTAATGCCTGACTTCACTTACTTAAATGCCAGTGGGCTTGGGGCTACTTGTTACTGATGCAAAGCCCCCAGATTCTAAGAGGCAGATGTGTGGAGACAGGGCAGGGCTGGGTCATCTGCCTTCTGTTGCTTAGCCATCTTGCCTTGTCATTCCAGGGACAGAGATTCCTGTTCTCTCACTTTAAAAATAACATATTTCCTTGAATCTCCAAAACAGTTAAAAAATAAAAAGGGTTACGGAGGGGATGACCTCTGGCACAGAAAAGCAGTAAAATAGGTGTATTGACGCTGAAGTCATATTTCTATAATGAAATACATACCTATCTATTTACTTATTGACTCTGAAATAACAGAGGTAGATCCTTCCAGGTTTATCTAGCCTGCATTTGATACTGTGATCATCTTTTTTTTCTTTCTTTCTTTCTTCTTTTTTTTAAATTCAAGACTGTGTTACAAAAGTTCTGCCATCTGGCATTACACATTCAGGTATGGGGGTGAGTTATTCTTTGCAGGAGAGGACCTCAGTACAGGCCCTACTGTGGTCATAGCTTTGTTGAAAGGATAGGCACTACAAAATGTTTGATCACCACACTCGGCTACCTGGGAATAAAGGCAACTCCAGCCTTCATCTGGGTTCCTGTGCATGTAAACTACCTGAAGGCAGGAGTTTATGCCTGCGTTGTTCATTGATACATCCCCTCTACCTTTAGCGGTGCCTGGCCTATAGTTAGTGCTCAGTAAACGATGGCGGGCACATGGTCCGGTCCATGTACTGATTATAGAGCACGACTCAACTTTGTTGAGATGAGTTAAAATTATCAGATGAGATGGTTCCCTTGTGTTGGGCATAAACCATGTGCTTTATAGAAGTCAGTATTACACAAAGCCTTGATAATTTCAGCAGCTTCTGGTAATGTTCTGTAGGTTTGTCATGATGTTTTGCTTGTCAGGACACTAACCTGTGTTGGGTACACCTCGTTGATGGGCATATTGCTGGCTCAGTTGATACCTCATGATGGCATGAGGTTTAAATCAGGGAGAGCCATGAAGTATGACACAAGGAGAGTCATTAGAAAGGCAGAGGACATCATGCTTCTCTCTCGATTCTTTGAGCACCCTGGCTGTGTGCTGCTTTCTGAGCAAGTCTCTGCTTGGGGCTGCAGTCTCCTGCCATGGAAGGGTAGGTATCGTATGAGATGTGCATGTGATCCCGTGACAAGGAAGAGAGGTGGCCTCATCACAGTGTGTCGGTCCTTTCTGACATTTTGACCTCTCATTTATTGGCAGGCCTGAATTATGTTCTGATGGCTGACGTGGCCAAAAAGGAGAAGGGCCAGATGCCCAGGGTCTACTTTGTGCTGCTGGGAGAGACCATGGGTCAGGTCACGGAGAAGCTGCAGCTGACTTACATGGAGGAGACGTGTCGTCACTACGTGGCCCATGTGAAGGTCAGTCCTCTCCTCCTTTTTATCCTCAAACTTTGATCTCTGCAGATGTTCACTTGGAGCTGGTGGAAACTATTTTTATTATGTATTATGTGTGCTCTTCCAAAATTTTATTTCACAGGGAGGAGCATATCCATTTCTTCTTTTCTTTTAAAGTTGGCCTCTGACAGCCCTTTTATTTATCTTACTGTGTTGATTTCAGCCTTTAAGGGGGGTTGTGGTGGTCTAGGAGACCAGTGATGGTCCCTGGCTTTGACTTGTTCTTTTGAGAGGTTTCTCATCCTCTCCCCTCTATGAGGCTTGGTAGCCTTTTCAGAGGAGAGCCTTGGAAGCATGTGCCTCTGGGTCTGCAGTGATGCTGGATCACACCGCACCTGATGCCTTTCTCAGTGGTCTACTACAAATTAGCTCATGGTCACAGTTAAGGCATTTTAAAACTGGTTGGACTAGATTTTTTCCCCCTTGACTACTTTCTATTTATTTTAGGATGCATTTTTTGGCAACCTTTCCCCTCGCACTCTAAATAAACTTGCAAATGTTTTTCTCCTCTTGAAATTGTTTGTTAAATACACTTTGCTGCTAATTCAGGAGGCCAGGCTTTGATTAGCTACAGAGTGGCCCTTGCAGCAGGCGCTGGCAGGGTGGAAGACCTGGCAGTGCCTGATGCTGCAGGAATGGCCAGACACTGACCCATGGGCAGGGTCAGAGAGCGGAGGAGGTGGAAGAATGCACTTAATCCAGGCCACATGGTGGGTGGAATGAGCATGGGTTTTGGACACACATAGATCCAGTGTGTAGCCAGCTGGACACATAATTGTGACCTCTCCCTGTCTCAGTCTCTGCATCTCTAAAATGGACACAGTAATCCTTACCTTGAAAGGTGGTCATCAGGATTAAACATTACACAATGAATTTACTTAAAGGACCTTGAATGGTGTCTGATAAATAGAAAGCAACCAAATTATTATTATTTGGTTGGGCTGTATATAATTGCCAATATTCTTTTTGACTTACAAAAATGGAAATTTCATATAGCTCAACCTAATATTGTTTATTAGCCACTGGATTTCTGACTGATAGTTTGAAAAGTCTGCAGATTAGAGATGAAGTGTCCTCCTGTTAGTGCCAGAGCAGAAGAATAACAGCTGCTTCTAGATGCTTCAGGGCTGTATATAGAGAAATGCCCCACACACCCATGGCCCAGAGCCCATGAGTCCATGCCCCTCAGATGCTTCTCAGTGGGGCTGGGCTGTGTCTTCTGCCAGGACTCCTGCAGGGGCCTGCCCAGACCAGCTGCCTGAGGGCTTGGGATGCTGGCCATTTATAAAGCTGCTCCTGTGCCTGTTAAGCCATACAGCCCCACCCCCTCAGTCTTAGATTACATTGGCTTGTTGGTGCCTTTGGTGGGGTGTGAGGCTGTGCAGTACAGGCTCATATGCAAACACTGTCAGGCCTTTGAATGCCTGTGATTGGTGTTTTTATACCTGCTGGGGACAGGGCATCTTCTCTCGGGCCTCTTCTTGCTAGGTCTGTTCACAAAAGCTTTCCTTTAGGTTTCTTTGCAACTTCTTGCTTTGGCTGAGAAGTTATCCTTTGTTCCTAGTTACTAAGGGTACTGGTTATGAGATGCCACGCAGAGCCTGCAGGCCTTTGCAAAGTGCACTCAGGGAGTGGCAATAGTGAAGTGCAGGCCAGAGGCAGGGCTGTTTCTATGGTGGCCCTGAGGGTTACTAGGAAGGATCAGGGTTGCGCAAGGGGTTGGTCCTGCTACTTTCTGATATCTAGGGTTGCCAGACTTAGCAAATAAAACTATAGAACTCCTAATTAAATCTGAATTTCAGATCACCAATGAATAATTTTTTAGTATGAGTGTGTCCCAAATATTGCATGGGATATACTTATACTAAAAGCATTTTGTTGTTTATCTGAAATTTAAATTTAACTTGGCATCCTGTTGGCAGATTCAACTCTGCTGATCTTCCTCTACCCAACAAGTGGCATTTCTTGACTCAAGCAAAACCTGGCTGCCAAGAAGAGAGATTGAGATGATGGTTAGAAGAGTTTGGAGGCTGAGATCAGGGCTCTTGAGTGCAGATCCAGCACAGACCTTGACGTGATTATTTTGGTCATTCTAGGGAGAGCAAAAGAGCAGGCCTGCTTCAGTGAATTGGGACCTAGAGTCATTTGGATACAGTGGTTGCTTGGCCATTTTCTCATGCAAGGAGGTGGGAGCGAA
This sequence comes from Pan troglodytes, assembly GCF_028858775.2. NCBI lineage: Eukaryota > Metazoa > Chordata > Mammalia > Primates > Hominidae > Pan > Pan troglodytes. The sequence goes on from NC_086015.1 coordinate 41,546,968, forward strand.
GAAATACACCAGATAGACACATGTCTCTGAGACCTTTATGGTTCAAGAGGCAACATTGTTGCCAAGGTACTGTCAAGGTGGCTGATACTTTATAGCCATACTTTATAGCCATGAGAATGTTTATTTCTGGCAGTTACTGTCTGGGCTGTAGCAGAGGACTGGGCAAATGGCAGAGTGCACCCGTAGGATGAGTGCTAATGGCCTAGCTAGCTGTCCACAGAGGAGGCAGCAGGCACCGCCCCTGGCTTACTGGCTGTGGGAACACAGCTATGGAAGCTGAGGCAGGAAGCAAGGATGAGGGGAAGGGGAGTGGCAGCCGGGCCACCTCCTGGAGCAGGAACTGGGGCCTGGGGGGTGTTGGTCAGGGGTCAAGAGCAGGATGCAGTCTCTACTGCAAGTGGAGCTTTCTCAGTGGAGCTGGCTCTCGGCTTTATGGACAAATCAAAGAAGATAAATAAAAGCATTCTGGCTTATCACACACCATATGGCTAGCAGACAGTGGGGCCGGCATGAGGGGCTGGGCCTGCTTTGTTTAGGCTATCTTTAGGTATTTTTTTCTTTTTTTCTTTAAGCCTATTCCAATCTTTTTTTTTTTCTCCCTCTCCTTTTCCCTGGAAGTTTTCTTGCCATATATGGTGATAAGTGACTTTATCATGGAAGACCGCACAGGCTAACACCTGTTTTCCAGGCTAACTGTCTTGTACCAGACTTTGTTCCATTCACCGTATTGGAGGGCACCTCCGGAGGGTATAGGATTTTGTGATAAGGCACATCCTCCTGAGGGGAGGGCAGGTACTTTCTCAGGGCCTCACTGTGGTCAGCAGAGCTGAGGCAGATCCAGCCACTTCCTTGGCTTCTCTGCCTCAGAGTTCACACACCCCAGCTTATCTTCCCTCTTCCCCGAGACCAGCCCAGTTTTGGGGATGGGGCCCCTCCCACTAGCCAGTCAGGCTGGAGGCCTCTGGTGGATCTCACAGTCACAGGTGAAAGCCCAACACCTCCCCTCAGCATCGGGCTCTCCATGCCCTGCCTGACCTTACCTTTCTAGACCCATCTTCTGCCACCACATCCCCTGGGCCCCAGCTCTTGTCATGACCTGCCCCTTTCCTCCCGGAACCTGCTCCTTACACTTCTTTGCCTTGGTTCTTATGCTCACAGAAGTCAGAGGCCTGGTTTGTGTCATATTCATGTAGAACCATCTACCACCTGCATGATTTTTACATTTTTTTGGTCTTAAACTCATACTTCCTGTGGTATTTTCTTTCATATTTTTCTCTTTAAATCAGCCAACTTTTGGTCTCAAATAAAATAATTTAAAACAGAAACTTTGTACATTTCTATAAGCAGAAAACCATCTAACATTTCCCCAAAACAGAAAGTAACTGTAAAAATAAATATATTGAAGACACAACAGTGTCCTAGAATTCTAGCTGGATTTCATTGTTTGTCAAAGTTGCTGATAAAGCGCCCACTCCATTCATGTGTTAGAAAGGGAAATGATCAAGTTCTAGGGAAGGCTTAAAGACATACTAGCACCGCACTGGAACTTTCTTCCTGATGCAACCAGAAGGACTGCAGGGGAATTGACTGGGAACAACTTTTCAAGTATGAGAGTTGTTTTACAGAGTCATGCCTATGTGCCATGGAAATCCACCTTGTGGGCCCAGTCTGGGAAGCCCTGGCCATGCTCCGCTTTGATCAGATGTGCCTTGCCCCATCCTGCCTGCTGAAGGCTTGCTGTTGTTCAAGGCTCAGTCCACAGGTTTTGAACATCCTCAGTGGCAGCTACTGTCCTAAGCCCTGGGGATGCCACGGTCATCTTGCTGACTTCTTGGAGCTTGTTCCATGCTGCGTGACTCCTGCTTTGGGGATACTTGTCAGGTGGAACCTTGTTGGAGTGACTAATTGGGTTAGCTGGAGTGTGGGGTCACAAAGCCTTCTGATATGGAGTGGGGCCTGCTTGCCTCTGTCTGGACTGACTGCTGGGAAGTGATGGCTTGAGATGATGGAGAAGAGAATTTGGGATGCATGGCCTGTGCCAAAGAATAAATGCGGGTGTCCTGTTGTTACTCCATCTTTTTCTGGTTTATGTGTTCTTACCTGGATGACAGCTGTGCTCATCCTCTAATCCTGTACAATACCTTGAGAGCACAGGCCTTTTGTGAGATCAAATGCCTATGCATGACAGGCAAATAAGCAGGCTCTTCAGGACCAGGGAAACGATGCAACAGTTCTGAGTCTGATGCAGGGATGATAGAGAAGCCCAGGCAGAGTGCAGGGGCAGTGATGTCATTCCCTACTGTGAGGATCAGTGACACCCTCTAGAGGCATTTAGGGAACTTTTTTTGAACAGAACCATGTGTCAGACACTGTCAAGAAGGCCAATAATGGTATTATTGTTAAAAACAAAACAAAACAATCTACACTAGACAAGGGAATATGCACATCAGCTTTTCTGAGAAGCTGCAGATGTTCATAAGATTGTTCTTCTATGTTCCTGAAGGATTTTTCAAGGAACTTTGAAACCTAAGTGGCTGCAGCTCCTTCCTTGCTTTTGTGGGCAGATGCTCATCCTGGCCTGGCGAAGGGTGGGACATCACCCTGGCCACCAGGTCTCCTGAGAGATCACACCCTGGGATCTGCCCAGGTGTTTTGGCCTCTTTCCATTTTCATATCCAACAAAATGCCTTGGGAACATGGCTTCAATCACATTACATGCTGTGAGTTTAGAGTGTTGGATGCTGGTTTTCAGAGGTGATCAAAACTTTTTTTTTTTCTTGTTTAAGAAACAGTTAAGAAAGGGAGATTAAGTTGGAGTTAATAAGAACTCTGAGAAAGAGGAGAAAGAAAAACAGCAAAAGTTTCTTCTTTATCTGGAAAATAACATGCTAAATCTCCGGGTCATCTTGAGAAGTCAAAGAAATAGCTAAGAAAAAAAAGTTGCAGGGTTTGGCAAAAGGGGACGCCAACTTTAGATATGAGGTCTTCTGAAAACTTTTAAAATTTGTTTATTTTTTGAATCAATAGTGTGTATAGTTAAAATTTTTAAATGGTTATAAAAGTTGCCAAAGAAAGGATATCTTTCAGCTATCCCATTTTTCTCCCAAAGGCAACCACAGTTCCATTTTCTTAACGTGTCTTTCAAAAGCTTGTCAATAAATATAGAAATCTGTGTGTGTACCTCCTTTTATTTTATGCAAATAGTAGTATACTGTGTGCACACTGTGGTAAACTTACTTTTTCTTTTAAAATATCCAACAGCAGAATGGAGGAACAGATTTTGGCAAATCGCACAAAATCTAGCTGTACCAGATGAAATACAACTCAGCAATAACAATATTATGTTATTATGATACACACAATAACATGAATGACTTTTGAAAGCATTAAACTGAGTAAATGAAGCCAGACACAAAAGGCTACCTACTGGATGATTCCATTTATATGACGTTCTGGAAAAGGCCAACTAAAGAGAAAGCAGATTGGTGGTTTTCAGCAGCCAGGGTTTGGGGGAAGGGCTGATGATGATTGACTTCAAAGAGGGATGAGACAACTTTCTGGGGCGATGAACATATTCTAAGATCGTGGTTGTAGTGGTTGCATGGTTGCATTTATTAAAACTTACCAGAGTGCACACCTAAAATTAGTGAATGTTATGTATGTAAATTATATCTCAATCAAACTTATTTTGTTAAAAAAAGTTTTGTGGAGATTGTTCCATATTGGTGCATATAGAGCTTCCCTGTTCTTTTTCAGTAGTTCTTTTTCACTATTCCTTGATTTATTTAACCTGTCCAGGTGGTCTTCTATATGTCAGTTCCAGACTAACCTGATCTGATGCTTGTAGACTAGTCATCTTAGTTTGCTTCTCCAGAAGAGGCTCCTCTTCTCTCCCCTAGATCCATAGTATCCTGGCTGAGGACCCCTGAGAGGGCAGCATGGAGGGGCCCTGGTGCTCTCTAAGGTGACCTTGGACATATGTCCTACAGAGGACAAGCCTCTCAGCTATAGGGTGCCCAAGGAAAATGGGAGATTTTTCTTGATTCCTGAAGTTGGCTTTGTGCCCTTGGCAGGCTCTCCTGGTCTGTAGGTAGCATAGATGGCCTGAATGTTTGGTAAGGGGTGCTGGAAACTAGGGCAAGAAAAGAGGGGAAGGCTGGGATGCATAGAACTGATGTGTGGGAAACCACCTTCATCATCCAGCTCAGGTGTGAAGCCGCTGCTCATGCGATACGCTCTGCTCACACAGATGGCACTAAGGAACCGGGAAGCTGGGCTTTGGAGACCACGCTGGAAGTCAGCTCACTGAGTGTGGGTTGCCTTGACCATCTCCTCTGGGAGGCCATGTTGTGCATAGCTGGAGAGCAAACTGGGGATGAATCAAGAAGGGAAAGGGTGTGGTGAATGTTCAGCATGGGAGCTGATATCTCCGATGAGCACTGTTTGGCCATTGATTTCTTTCTTGGGTGCAATGAAGGGCTCTTAATCTTCTGCATTTGGACGCTTGCCACAGAGGACATTGTGATTAGCAAAGGAAGGCACAAAAATTCTAATCCAAAGGCTTTGCCCGCCGTAAGTCCTTTTTTGAAATGGAGCTGATTTAAATATGTAAGTATGGTCACAGCACTGACACTTCAGTGGTTATCGTAAGCTTATTTGTACAGTATGTGAGATGCAGTTTGTAGCAATTGCTATGGGTAAAATTTTTATTTTAAGAGGTGACTTTCTATTTACAGTTATTCATTTACACTGGGTTCATCTATTAATATATACTGTTGATGCCTTTTTAACACTGGTATTCTTTGAAGTCACACATGATAATGTGTTCTGTTTTATTGGTTTTGTCTTTATATTTGAGATGTGATTATAAAGATCCCTCTGCCTCAAACCTTGAACTTAGGTATTCATTATAAGCATGATTCCCTTCAAAGTAATCACCTTCTAGTCATTCCTGTTTTGAAATTTCTTCCATGGTTTGTTTATTCACTTTTATCATGGTCCATTTTTACTCTAGGAGTTAATTCAAATTTTGGAAGCGGCAAGATTTCTCTGCAATCCTCTCTAGTAGATAATAGTGTGTTTGGGGAAAAGTGAGGTATAATAATACAGGAATTAGTATTAAAGAATGTAGTAATTAAACTCCTTTTGAAAATGATTTTAAAAGAATTCCCATAATATTCAGGTAATAGCGATAAAAGCAGCTAACACTAATCGAGCATTTAGTATGTGCTGGTTACTGTGAGTCACTACATGTGAGGTAGTTACTGTTTTTATCCTCATCTTACTGTTTCAAAGACAAGGCATAGAAGAGTGAAGGGACTTGCTCGCGACCTTATAGTTGACAAGTAGCAGAGGTAGGATTTAAACCTGCAAGTCTGGCTCCTAAGGCTTGGGTTTAAACCACTACATTGTAACACCCCTCATAAATACAAGCTAGAACTATTAGTAACTAGTACTTATTATATGCCAGATACTCTTCTACAGGCTTTACATGAAGAAAGAGAGGTTAAGTAACCTGACTCAGGCTATGAACTAGTGAGAGACTTCACTGCCTCTTCATAATAGAGTCCTGGGACCTTCTCTGTGTTAAGCATATGGCCCCCAGAGGTGACAGCTTTTGGGGGTTTATGTTCTAGAGCAGTGATGTGCTGCTAATGTTTAACAACTAGCTTTTGGAAAGAGGGGGCATGAGTTTTGTAGCATTTTGCAAATTTCCCTGGTGTAAATATTCTCATCATGTCTGATTTCAAGCTACCAATGAGACATCACTGAATGTGGAGTTAGGAAGAGATGCAGAGTAGCACACAGTTGTTTAGTATTTCCAGTAGCTCTAAATATCTTTAAGAGCATAGATGATAGTAAAGTATGGTAAAATAATTAGGAAGTTATGAATGTTGAGTATTTATTACCTTTATCTTAATATAATTTACTTATTTTTAAGTTTATTCAATTTAACTTTTAATAATGGCTGTGTTTAACAACCCTGGCTCGTAAACTTTCTGAAAATTTAACAGTTGGCTTTTGTAAACCCACTGCAGCAAGCTCCAGCACACAACTGAATATGTTGAGGGTTTTTTTGTTGTTATTGTCGTTTTTAATTTTAGATTCACAAGGTACAGGTGCTTGTTTGTTCCATGGGTATATCGCATACTGGTGAGTATTGGGCTTCTAGCATGTTTGTTAATAAGTTGGTCATATCACTCAAGTCATGCCTGATACACAGATGTTTGATTATCAGAGTCTTTTTTCTTTCTTGTTTCCTGTGGCTTTTTAAGTTGATGAATAATAGGAAAGTAAATTTGTGGGGTCAGTTAAACCACCAGATGACAGCTTTTATGTTTGTATATTGGTTCAGAGGTACTCTGTATTTTGACTGGATTTATTGGATAGTGTAATTGTTTCCATTTAAAACAATGGAAAAGATTTCATTTAAATTTATTGAGATCTTATTCTTCACCCTCATTCCATGCACATTTGGGATTCTGTTCGGCAGCCCCTCTGCACTCTGAAGATGCACAGCAGCCTCTCTGTACTCTGAAGACGCATGAATTGCTGACTGTTGGACTTGCTTGGAGGGGACTGGGGGTTATTACCTCCCACAGGACTGTTTAAGCTCTGGAAGTTTTCCTACCTCCTGCAACTGAATTTAGTCCTAATTAGTACAGAGTGAACTAGCTGTGAACAATCTTTGGTTTTCTTGCTTTGTGCCTTGATCATGTGAGACCTAAGGGCTGGTCCTGCCCTTTTCTTATCCATTGCTTTAATCAGAAATAACATATCAAGGTGGCCCAAATTGTGTCACTATTCTTTCCTTTGTCTTCTTCACCCGTTCCCATGGCATCCATTCCTAAGGTCATTTGGAGAATTCTCTGTTCCAATAAGTGGGATCCACATGGCTCAAGGAGCAACAGGCCTTGGAATCACTCTTTGAGTAGTAGCTGGTCCCTCAGTCTACCCCCAAAGAGCTGCCTCGCCAGACCTCCCCACCTCCCAGCCATACAGACTCCAGATGTGGAAAAAGCCCTTGCCATCTCTATCCTCCAACATAGAGCTTTGGTGTCCGAGACACATCCAAGTCACAGGCCCAATAGGGCCTCTGAATGAAGACGGATGAGCCGTGTGGACACAGCCACACTATGTTCTCGTGAAGGCATAAGACCATGGGCCAACTTTCTGGGCATCCAGGGCTGGCTGCAGAGGCTGGAGTGAGTGGCTTTCAAGGCAAGACTGATAATGAAAGTCATGTGTTTGGGTGGGAATCACAAGCAGGGGAAGTGGGGGAGCCAGCTTCCCTTCGTGCTGTGTGTCACAATAAGATAGGACACAGATGCAAAAGCAGATCGCTACAGCTGGATCTGGGTAAAGGTGGCAGTGACGCGTCGGTGCAGAGAATTCCTGTTTTGAGGAACGATTCGGAGCCAGCTAAGGTTTTCTGAGGGCCTGTCATGTCTCAGACTGTCACACTTATTCCTCTGTCATGTATGCTTAAGTCCGTTTTAGATGACCCCTTGTAAAGAAAGGAAGCCTGGCCCCTGAAGCCTCATTGCGTGGGATAAGGGGACTAACATATTCTGTGGTTGTATCAGCAAATTATTATTTATTTCTTATTTTATAAAAGTATAGATTTTACTCATGCCTATATTGTTAGAGAAAATCATTATTTTTAGTCAACGTATTAGTATTAATATCATGGCCTCTTTTCTTCTCATTTTGGAAGGGGAATATTTTTAGACTCTTTAATGAGAGAGTCATTTTCTCAGTACATGTTTGATTGGCCTGAAGTTAAGTGGGTAGGCGTAAAAAATTATGGAAGTATTGGACTTGAGCAAACTTTTGACAAATAGCGCTCTCTTTCTCTCTTGGGCGTATGCGTGTGTGCATGCATGTACTCCAGCTCTCTGTGTATGTTACACACACACACGTTTTTCGCATAAAACATTTTTATTTTGGGCCAGGTGTGGTGGCTCACGCCTGTAATCCCAGCACTTTGGGATGCTGAGGCAGGCAGACCATCTGAGGTCGGGAGTTCAAGACCAGCCTGGCCAACATGGTGAAACCCCGTTTCTACTAAAATTACAAAAATTAGCTGGGCATGGTGGTGGGTGCCTGTAATCCCAGCTACTCTGGAGGCTGAGACAGGAGAATTGTTTGAATCTGGTAGGTGGAGGTTGCAGTGAGCCAAGATTGTGCCACTGCACTCCAGCCTAGGAGACCGAGCAAGACTCCATCTAAAAAAAAAAAAAATCTTTATTTTGAAATAATAGCAGTCTTACAAAAAAGTCATTAGGATAGCACAAAGAAATACCGTAAATTCTTCACCCAGATTCCCTAAATGTCATTTGCTTTGTAATTTTCTATCTATTCGTACTTCTTACCTGTTTGAGAGTAAGTCGGAGACGTGATGCTCCCTTATCCCTAACATCAGGGATATTTCCTGAGAACAAGGACATTCTTTTACGTAACCATAGCACAATTATTGAAATAAGGAAATTAAGTGATACATTACTGTTAGCTTATCTGCAGAACTCACTCAAATATCACCAGTTATCTTCATGTCCTTGGTAGCAAAAGAAAATCCCGCACTATTGCATTTGGCTGTCACATCTCTTTAGTCTGGAAAAGTCACTCAGCCTTGCTCCTTCATGTCCTTGACATTTTTGAAGAGTACAGGTCAGTTATTTTATAGAAGGCCTCCCTGAGTTTGTCTGTTTCATCATGATTAGATTCAGGATGTATATTTTCTGCAGGAATACCACAGAATACTTGTGTCCTATATATTTAAAAACATATACATCCAACATCACTGAAGGTATGTATTTTTAACTCCTCCTTTAAAGTGGTTTTCGAAAGTTAGTTGCCATCCCCAAAAGGGAGCTTTTAGACATTGAGAGAGGTGATTATGAAAGTACGATAGCTTGCTCACCACCTCTCTCCTCTGCTCCTGGGAGCACAGGGGAGTTTCAACTCTGGGGAAGGTGATCATTTGGGTCATTAGTAGGGCTTTGAGTACCATGGTGTCTGCAGGGAGTTCCCAGTTCTTACTGCAGTCTGAGAATAAAACATAATATCTTTGGTCTTCACAGAGGTATCAGACAGGAATTCCACTCAGCTTGCAGGAATTGAGACCCCAGGACAGGGGCTTAAGCACATCAAGATAATTTCTCTCTCTTCTAGAGGAAGAGAAGTTGCTGATGTTGGTTCAGTGACTCGAGGATGAAGTTCTCTGACCTTTCACTTATTCAGGAAATGTGCATTGCATACCTACTATGCCGTAGGCTGGGGGGCCCTCAGCTCTGCTGTGAAGAGACAAGGATCCTTGTCCCCCTGGGAGTTTATATCCCAGTAGGGGGAGACAGACAATAGATATAATAAAGAAGAAAATTAAGGTGCATTAGAAGACGATGAGGCTATGGAAAAAAAGAAAGAAAATAGAGCCCAGTGAAGCGGGTTTGGGAGTGCAGGCATGGGGTTATGGGGGTCAGGGTGACCTCACTGACGAGGTGTGATTTGAGCAAAGCATGGAAGGAGGCTGGGGAGTTAGCACAGCGAGTTCCTGGAGGAGGGCTCAGACCAGTGTCTGAGTGTCTGGTGTGTCTGAGGAGGAGCAGGGAGACCAGTGTGGGCAAAGAGGTCAGAGTGGCAGTGATGGTTGTGAGCGGGTCATCTTGGGCTTCCTAGGCCTTGGGAAGGATTTGCTTTTACTCAGAGGGGGATGGGAGTGTGTGAGGGATCTGGGCAGGGTGGTGACCTGGCCTGCCTTCCATTTTTACAGGCCCCTGCTGGTGGCTATGTTGGGAAGGCCTGTAGGAGGCGGGAGAGCAGCAGGAACGGGGTTAGGAGACTGAGCGTTACCCAGGGAAGAGGGTGGCTCCACTGGGGCCATAGTGGTGACATTGTGAGAAGTGGTCAAATTCTGCGTGCATTTTGAAGGGGGATCCTACAGCATTTCCTGAGGGTTTGATTGTCAGTTGTGAGGGAATAAGATATCAAGGGTCACTCCAAGCTTTTCAGCCTGAGTACCTAAAAGGATGGAGTTGTCACTGGTGGTGTTTTCAACTGAAGGTGCAGGTGAGCAGGTTGAAAGGGGGAAGATCTGGAGTTTGTTTTTAGACACACTGGTAGATGTTTAAGTGTGTATGCGTATGTATGAGTCTTCAGTTTGAGTAGTAGTCTGAGTAAGAAGTATCAATTTGGGAGTCGCCAGCAGACAGATGGTATTTAATGCCAGGAGATTTGATGAGATCACCCAGGGTATGAGGGGAGATAGAGAAGAGAGGGGGACCAAGGGCTGAGCTGTGGACACTCCAACACTAAGAACATCTTTTCCTCCTACCCCTAAAATGGCTCTGGGGCTCCAGCCATTGTATGTGTTTTTCATGCAGGAAGAAGTGGGACATGCAAAGGGGCTCTTTATAATCTGGTCTGAGGCCCCTGTAAAGAGCCTCCAGTGACTTCTGCTTATAACGCATTGACCATCCATATTTTAAAAGAGGTTGGATGATGTCTAAGTACCAGCTAGACATCTTATAAATCCTATCACTATAGAGTTTTGCTCTCCAGCAGAACTTTCTGTGATGAAGGAAATGTTCCGTATCAGCACTGTCCAATATGGTGGCCAGTGACCACATATGACTGTGAGCACTTAAAATGTGGCTACTGCCAATAAGGCATTGACTTTTTACTTTTCTATACTTTTAATTAATATAAATTCAAACTGAAATAACACATGTGGCTAGTGGCTACCATGTTGGACAGTGCAGATATTGAAGTTTGATTTTTAAGAAGGAGAGGGACAGACACTGGACAGACAACTCACAGCTCCTGCCACAGTACAGCATGGAGCCTCCCAAGGCACTAGTCACACAGATCAAGCCACACAGCCAAATGGAAATACAAATAATAGATTGAGGTCACATTGACTGTTTCACGTTGTACTTAGACATGCTGATTAAAACCTGAGTTGCAAGTGTGCCATGGAACATAATCTCTTCCTCTAGTGTTTTGGAACAATCACACACAAATGTTTATATCCACATACAGGCCCCATATACAATGGGGGAAACAGAACAGAAGAAGGTTGGATGGTTCACCAAGTTGAGTGGGTCCTTCAAAGGATGTCACCATCTTGGATGTGATGTTTTCTGTTTTCAGTGGCATAGAACTAGATAAAAGGTGGCAGTGCAGAGGATGGAAGTGGTATTGCTCAGTGGGAAAGGGAAGGCATTTTAGGTTTGAGACATATTACAGTATTGCCTTTTAGCGTAGAAAAGCCCTCCTTCCTGATGCTCTTGCTAGTGCTGGGTGGAAAGATTCCCTTTTAACTCAACATGTGTGAAGCACATGAACTGAAGCACTCTTCCTGCTTAGCATGGCAGGGGTTGGGCCAGGCCAGGGTGGACCAGGTCTTGCTCTGATCAACCACATGGTCTCAGGCAAGTTGCTTCACCTTTACTGCTGAGCTTCAGTGTCCTCAGCTGAAATGGGGAGCAGAATACTGACTTCTTAGTAGGGGTCTGGTAAACACTGGGCCCCTTTTCCCTTCTGCTCTACCCTGCAAATCTTTTCCTCTTTCTAACTGCCTCTGCATTTGGAAGGGGTCAAGACTCGTTTCATAGTTTTTTGGGGGATTAAAAAATGATTAGAAGCAGATGGTGAGAAGAAAATAGAAAGTATGGAGCAAATAAGAAATGTGGGAAGAGAAGAGGGCAAATGGTAAGGCAGCTCTCGGAGCTGGCACGTTCTTTCTCTCTGGACCAGAGCAAGCCAGAGCCTCTCCGTCATCTTCACGGGCTGGTTGACAAGGACTCCTCACGTTAGCGTGCACACGAAGCACCTGGGACCTTGTTCAATGCAGATCCTGATACAGCAGATCTGAGGTGAATTTCTAGCAAGCTCCCTGGTGATGCTGGTGCTGCTGGTCCATAGACCACAAAGCAGGGAGCTCGAAGACATAGATACCAAAAGTTACAGGGGAAAACGGACAAAGCCACCAGCTGGCAGTTGATGCAGGTATCAGAAGCAAGTGGGCCTCGGAGGGGCCAGATACCTCTCTCCTCACACTGATCGTGAGAGCGAGTGCTCCTCATCAACAACGTGGGGCCAGGCTTGAGTCAGCAGCACTGACTTTATGTGACCTTGTGCAGCTCGCCAGCCCACGCTGATGTGTGTTAATGGAGGGGGTGCCCCTTATAGGAGGGTGGTGTGGGCTATAATTTCTTCTGCATTCTCTGCCTATTGCTTGAAGGACAGTGTTGTCAGCAGTCAACTGACTGAGCTTGACTTTTCAGCAGTTTTTTTAAACTTCACTGCAGTGTTTTTGGACACAGCTATGTCAGAAATCTATTTCCCCTTCTCAGAGACCAGGAAGCTCTTGAAGTACAAGCTCTTATTAAGCAGAAAATTTTAAAGTGGTTTTCCTTCTCCTTTTCTTGGGTCTGCTTTCTTGGGGCAAACAGAATACGAGAAGCCAGCTTAGAAATTGCATGGGTCCTTCCTGCATTTTGTGAGAAAATGGTGGCCTCCTATATTTCTTCCCTGACAGGTTACTGTGGGCCACCAGCCTCCTTGGTGACTTCTGTTTTGCAGATGGGGAATTTGTTGATTGTAGTGAGTACGCTGTGTGTGGCAGAAAGGATTCTGTCACCTACAGAGAGCTAGGGAAGCGCCCAGGCTGAGGAAACCCACCCCTTCGAAGCAGCCATCCATAGGTAGCCTGGGGGTCTTTTCACAAGACAGCCCTAGCCCCAGTTCATGGGAGTTGGAACAATGGTGGGTCCAATGGTGGATGAATAGTTTATTCACATGCATCCCAGGAGATTTGTGTGAAGAGGGTGACAGAGAGTTGCTTCTTTTTAAAAAAATGTATTAAGGGCTATGTAAATAAAAAGAAGAAATTAAGTTGTAACCGTAACAATAATAGCTATCTTTTATTGAGCATTTACTATATGCTACATGTTTTACATGTACATGAAGTCCTTATAAAGAATACAATTACATATGTTAATATGTGATTATATACAGAAAATTGTATCAGAATTATATCTACATATATAAAAATAAAATAAAATCTCATTTTACCATTGAGGGATCTAAGATTTAGAGCATTTAATTTATTTAAGATCTCACAGCTGGTAAGCAGCCAAGTCTTGGGTTTGAATCCCATCCAGCAGCCAACTAGTTCTATGACTTTGAATGCAAAAGATGATGGCTTTTCTCATTATTATTACCTAGTTAGTCTGAGAAAGAGAAAACTCCATTCTGGATGGCCCATTTCTGGGTGGATTGGTGCTAGGTTTCTCCTGTTCTTGGACGAGGTTGCACTTTTCAGCCGCTCCTGTGCACGTGTGTCCGTGCTCTGAGGTGGGAGGAAAGCTCAGTGTGGGTCAGTGAGTCCAGGGCAGGCAGGAGTCCTGGGGACTGGAGGTTCTCTGCACTTCTGTTTGATCTTCCCTGCCTGTCTGTGGCCTCTGCAGTTTAAACAATGACTGTCACTTAAACCTCTTCTGAAGAGCTTGAAGTCTGGTCCGTGCCTTCAGCCCACCAGCATGTGTTGAGTACCTGTTGGGTACACAGCTCTGTGTCTGGTGGAGGGGAAACAAAGATTAAAAAGACCGGGCCCTGTCCTCCAACAGCTCAGGTTATTTCATGCCTGCATTCGGGGCACTGTCTTACTTGGCCTAGTCCCACACTTGTCCCTCCCACCCCTTGCTTCTCTATTTTCAATTCACTTCTGTTTCTACACACATCAGTGATGCAGTGTCCTATGTACAGGTGTGCCTGGGACAGTCCTGGTTTATGCCTGTTGTCCCAGCATAATCATTAATAGTTCTCTATTTCACTCTCAAGTGTTCCGATTTGGATGGCACCCTATTTATTGAGTGCTCATTGTGTGCCAGACACTGTGCTGGGCCCGGGGCAGATGGAGACTCGTAAGCCATAACCGCTGCCTCCCAGGAGCTAGTCTGCTGGGGCATCCGTTCTGAATACCATGACTTGGCAAGTGAAGCATTCCCATGCCTTCCAGACTCCTTGCTTTGGCTCTGCCTGTGTGAAACGTACTCCGTTTCCAGAGCCAGCTGCCGAGCTTTTTCCCCTGGGCTGACTTTCCACCACCCTGACCTGCGATTCCTCTCTGCTAACCCTCCTCTCACCGTTCTCCCCAGGGTGGGCTGTGGGCCTTCTGGTGCTGAGCTCCCTCACATCTGAGCTGTCTTAGCACCTTCTTTCCGCCTGTATTTGTGTTACTTGGATATTTGTGTTTTATCTTCTGTACCAGAGCATAGGTTATTTTAAAGCAGGGAGCTTATGGCATTCAACACTGTCACCCTGGGAATAGGACCCCCAAAACACTTTATTTCTCAAATAAATGATGGAGTAGGTTCCAGCGTTGTTTCTTCCTTGCTGTCCATTTCTAAGGATGAGTAAAGAGTTAACGTATTGAACTTGAAAGGAGAGATTTTTTCCCTCTTGTAATAAATCAAACTTTTCTGAATCTGGAAAAGTGATGGATGAAACTATGTGAGCACACACACACACACACACACATATACACCCCATAACCATTTTGAGGTCATTTAATAAGGGATTGCTTTCTGGATAATCTCGCTCCTTGGGTATAAATCTAATGTGAAAGGGCAGGGGTCAGATATTTACCCCAAAGGGTTGGTGTGAGGATAAAATGAGGCATTGCTTTTAAAGTGCTAAGCTCAGCCCACTGAAAAATACGCAAATGCATCAGAAGAGTCCTCTGTAAATCCACTGAGCTGGAATTTCCAAGCAGGTGTCTTTGCTGCCTCTTGTTAGCCTTTTGTGAGTTAATTCTTTGTTTAATAACAAAGAGCTGCCAGATGGTAATTTTGGAGGCTCAGATACACTCTGTTTCACGTGCCTGTCCAGCTTACTTAAAATATGTCAGAAAGAATGAGGGAATGACTCAAACAATTTCAGGAAATGGTTCAAGGCTGTGTAACCTTTAAGGAAAACCACACGGAGCCATTACCTTGTGTTGAAAGGCAGCTCCCTGGCTCCCTGTGAGGCCTGGTGGCAAGCAGTGAGACACTTGATTTAGGTGAAGGGGGGCCCCAAGGCAGTGGTGCCTCCCTTCCTTCTGCCCAGAATTGAGGTGTTGTCCCTACAGTGGAAACTCAAGAGCAGCACTGTCTGATAGAAATATAATGTGGTCACATCTGTAATTGTAAATTTCCTTTTTTTTTAAATTATGCTTTAAGTTCTAGGGTACATGTGCACAACGTGCAGGTTTGTTACATAGGTATACATGTGCCATGTTGGCTTGCTGCAGCCATCAACTCATCATTTACATTAGGTATTTCTCCTAATGCTATCCCTCCCCCAGCCCGCCACCCCCCGACAGGCCCCGGTGTGTGATGTTCCCTGCCCTGTGTCCAAGTGATGTCATTGTTCAAGTCCCACCTATGAGTGAGAACATGTAGTGTTTGGTTTTCTGTCCTTCTGATGGTTTGCTGAGAATGATGGTTTCCAGCTTCATCCATGTCCCTGCAAAGGACATGAACTCATCCTTTTTTATGGCTGCATAATATTCCATGGTGTATATGTCCCGCATTTTCTTAATCCAGTCTATCATTGATGGACATTTGGATTGGTTCCAAGTCTTTGCTATTGTGAAGAGTGCTCCAATAAACATATGTGTGCATGTGTCTTTATAGTAGCATGATTTATAATCCTCTGGGTATATACCCAGTAATGGGATTGCTGGATCAAATGGTGATTCTAGTTCTAGGTCCTTGAGGAATCGCCATACTGTCTTCCACAATGGTTGAATGAATTTACACTCCCACCAACAGTGTAAAAGTGTTCCTATTTCTCCACATCCTCTCCAGCATCTGTTGTTTCCTGACTTTTTAATGATCACCATTCTAACTGGCATGAGATGGTATCTCATTGTGGTTTTGATTTGCATTTCTCTGATGACCGGTGATGATGAGCATTTTTTTTTCCTAGTAGCCACATTGAAAAAGTTAAACAGGTAAAACTAATTTCAATAACATATATCAGTTTGCTAGAGCTGCCATAATGAAGACCACAGACTTGTGGTTTATATGAACAGAAATGTATTTGCCCACAGTTCTGGAGGTTGGAAGTCCAGGATCAGGTGTCCACAGGTTTGGTTTCTCCTGAGGCCTCTCTTCTTGGCTTGTAGATGACTGCCTTTTCCCTGTGTCCCTGCATGGTCTTTCCTCTGTACTCATATCTCTGGGGTTTCTGTGTGTCCACATTTCCTCCTATTCTAAGGACTCCGGTCAGATTGGATTAGGGCACACCCTGAGGGCCTCGTTTTAATTTAATCAACCCCTTTAAAGGCCCAGTCTCCAAATACAGCCCCATTCTGAGGTACTGGGAGTTAGGACTTTAACACAGGAATTTTGGGGGAACACAGTTCAGCGCATAAAAATGTATATTATTTAGTCCAATATAGCCAAAATGTTATTATTTCAACATAAAATCAATAAAATGTTAATGAAATATTTGCCTTCTTTCCTGTACTAGGGCTTTGAAGTCTGGTGTGAATATTAGCCCCATTTTATGATCTCATTAGGCACACGTGGGTAGTGGTAACCGTATCAGACAGTGCAGGTCTAGTGTCAAACCTCCTAATCTCTTGGGAGACCTTGGGATTGTCGTAAGGAGGCCTGAGTGAATTCATAAAACATATGCAGTTCCTGAATCAACTAATAAGTAAAAGTATACCTTTTATCACCTGAGGTTCTGGTAAATATTTTGGTATTATAAAGGTTGCTTTCACACTTACAAAAGTTAAGAAGCATGGTTCTGACTTTCCTAAACTGGGGTTTCTAGAGCCCAAGCTCCATTAGCATGGTGATGACGGCCTGCAAAATCTTTCCAGCATTTCAGAAAGCCTGGTGGGATCACAGGGGTTGCCATTCAGCTACTGACAAGGTCAGCATCATTGCTTTCAGCTGGCGTTTTAGTACAGTTTTTCTGGTGACCTTGTGCTGATCAAACTTTCCGCGTGGCTTTTTATGACACTGTAAGAATTACTGGGGTCATGCCTGGAGAGGTGGCCCACAGTTCATGCACAGGCTCGAGTACAAGCCTTCCGGGGACTCATCTCTCAGCCCTGTTGTTATTCTCAGGGATTTGGAGGGTGCAGAGGTAGATGAAGTAAGCAAGCACTATTGTGCTTCCTGTGTTGAAGTCAGGGAATAAGAATTTCCTCTGTGCCACAAATAATGCTCCCCACCTGTATAGAATGCCTGGGAAATGCAACACTGGCCATCCTTCAGCTCCTCTGCCTACAGCTGTTGTGCTGGTGGGTTTCCTCCTATTCTCAGAGCAGAGAGCCACGAATGGGGCACTCGGGGCCGTGACAGGCATCCCTTAGCTCTGGCCTTCTGGTTGTGGGCGGACTCTGCTGTGTCCGGCAGCCCATCCAGCGTTGGATGGCATCAGCAACCTGAAAGCCCTTTCTTAGGCTGAACCAGAGTCTACCTCCATGTAATCACACACTCCCCTCCTATTTCTGCCCCGGAGCACCTACAGATATCTGTCTGTCTGTCCCCATCCCCACTGCCTACTTCCTCCAGACTCAGCATCCTGAGTTCCTTTGGGTTACTAGTTCATTTTGGAACTTATTCCATTATTGAATTATCCGTATTCTTTGGTTTTATACCTTTATTCCTCTTTAGTTGACCTTTTAGATACTTTTCTAACCATGCCCCCTCCCCCCTGCCCCGAAAGATCAGGGAAAATAAGAAGAAATCCAAACCCTTGTTTTGCTCCTCATCAGCAACAGTGGTAGGGAAGATGCCCACGGCACGGAGGTTCAGTGGTTGTTTTCATTCCTTCCTGTTAGCCAGTTTCCTCAAATTGGTCAGTATAATCCTACCTCTTGGAGCGATAGCTGGCTGGATTCTTCTGCCATTTTGGCAGTTATATATTGGTCTGGATTTAAAAGTGATGTTTATTCCATAGCTCTCCTGAATCTGACATTTGTTCCTCTTTCATCCTATACTTCCCTGGGCATGATACCCTTCTTTCCATCAGCTGTGTTGGAGAAATGTTAGCATGTGGCAGATGTATCCTTGCTTGTTTAATTAATGAGCCAAACAGTCCAGAAACTTAGGTTACAACCAAGGTAGTCTGGCAAGAAATATACATGAATTCAAAGAGGTTTGGGATAATTTTATTAATGATAAAACCATAAAGAACTCAGAAAATATTTTAAGATGCTTGGCATCAGGAACTATTTCATTTGTCTCCATATCCCCAGCACCACGCAGAGTAATTGACATTGACTAATTGCCCAATAAATATTCACTGAATGTTAGGAGAAGCTGGAGTATTTCCAAAATGAACATATGCTCAAGATATTCTACTAGAAGTTTACAATGTTATCTTTTACATTTAGATTAGTGATCCATTTTGAGTTAATTTTTGTGTGTTGTCCAGGATAGTTTCAAACAGTTGTGCAAAACAATTCTGTTTGTTGGTTATCATGGGTAGACTAATACCTGTCAGATCATATAACCCGACAGTCAGCTGGAAACACTTGGTCACATGAGATTGCCTATCTACATTTTAAATTTGGCTTCAGAGGGAGCAGCCAGCAACTCCCTTCAACCCCCTAAATTTTGGATTGTCCTAATGAAATCTTGGACTGAAGCAGTACATTTTTAACCAGGCTTTCTCAGGAGATTTGGTTCGGCTGGCACTCAGCCCACACTTTGCTTAACTCTGAGCAAAGGTGTCCGTGGGTGGATAATCCCACCTCCCCATTCTGGATGTGCCAGCACTTTTCCTACTCATCCCCAGTTATGGAATGTCTAAATTCTTTCTCATTTTCTCCTGTCACTACCATGCTGCAGTGAGCATCTTGGGGCACCTAACTATTAATTCTGGAGGACAGGTTCCAGCCGTGGCTTTGCTGGGTCAATGTTACAGCCATTTATGTCCCCTCAGATGTTGAGTTGGTCCTGGATGCTGCCCTGTAACTCCATCACACCCATCTGAAGTCCTGCCTGGTAGGCAGCAGACACTGGGTGTGGCTTGGTTTCTCATACCTTTTTATTTCAGTCCCTGGTGTTTTTGTCATCTTGTGTGGCAGTGGCAGTGCTCCAGCTGATCATTTTTATGGGACAGTCCTTCCTTGATGAGACCCAGATCCCTGTCACTTGACAACATAAAGAATATTATTCTTCATACCAGCATTTCCCAAAGCATTTTTTCAAAGGATAGTAACGACTTTTATGTCAAAAAACAAAACAAAATTCTGAGTTCAAATTAATTTTGGAACATAATTGAATTTAACGCAGGCTTTTTATTGCAGGACTTCATGGAGCTTTAGAAGCCCAGGAACACAAGGAGGATGCACTGTTTGGCATTTCCTAAATGTACTTGACCACAGAACACCATTTTTCTCCTGAGGTTTAGGAAATGGTGCTATGATATAGATTAGTTTTCTATGAATAATTTGGCTTTATGCCTTCATATACCTTTTCTCTCTACTCATGTAGAAACTCTTCTTCAGCTTCATGTTTTAATAATGGAAGAACTTAGTGATCTTTCATATCTAGAGATTTTTCTCTAGGTCCTTCTCATCGATAAGACCTGTTTCAAGATATGGCAAGCCCTAGTTCTGATCTCTGGGGTCCTCACCATTTATAGACTTCCATTAGTCCTGTGGTGACTTAATTGTTTTGTTATATTTTTAGTGGCCTCCTACACTATGGAAGACTTTCTGAAAGCCCATATCTCATGCTAAATTTAGCTGGATTTTTAACAGCCTTGATTGATTGCTGATCTTAATGGAAGAAAATGTGATCCTTTCTCTTCCTCCCTTGTCATTAAATTATTACTAATCTATGACCAGAGGAAGCAGCCACTGCATACGTGGGTGTATTTTTAAAAATTGTGACACATCATCAAGATGGATATACTTGCCGCTTTAATTCAACAGGCACCTGTTGAATGCCTGTGCATGCAAACATGATGCTGGGCTGAGCCCTGGGGCTTACCCTGAAGAGCTTTGGAGCCCACAGCAGAACTCCCAGCCAGGCTCATCCACCACTACAGCCACAACCATCCCTACCTGGAGAAAGGGGCTAAAAGAAGCCCATGGGATTAACAGACATTCTGAAACACCAACCCTTAGGAAAGGAGTAGAAATGGGAGTTGGGATTAAAAGCATAGGTGAGGTTAAAGGGTTTGAACAAAATGGGCCTGATCTTGGGCTTCTGAAGTCCTGTATAGTGTAACTGCTGACCTGAGGGCCTGTGGCTCTCCTGCAGTGAGGGAGGATCCAACTGGAGTATGACTTCCACCTCTGCATGGCCAGCCTGGTGACGTGAAGCACATTTCTTATGTCAGGTTCCCGGTTTCCTCTTCTGTAAAATGGAGGCAGCATGGGATTGTAATGAGGATTAATGGAGCTCATTTACCTGAACGCCCCAGAGGGTGCTTAGCAAATACTTTATGCTTCTTGTGGGTCCATTACTTTCCCTTGCCTGTTTTTTTAGGGACCCTGGAGTGTTACCTTGGCTTCTGATTAAAAGCTAGGTTGGCAGATGCAAGCACACATGCCTCCTATAGTGTTGTCCTAGACTGGGGTGGTGTTAGTGGTCAGGCAAATAATTGATCACTCTGTGTTCTCAAGACAAGCAATGGGTAAGAAGACAAGGCCACGGAGGTCAAAGATACAGAAAGATAATTGCCATATATGCTATGCAGCCAGTGCCCCTACGTCATGTGATTGTAGAGTGGTTCTTACACTAGGGTGGCATAGAATCACCTGAAGGGCTTGTTTAAACAGATCATGGGTGGTGGGTACAGCATTTCAGGTGGGGAAGATGAAAGGTTCTGGAGGTGGATGGTGGTGATGGTTGCAGAATAACGAAAATGTACTTCATGCCATAGAACTGGACACTTGAAAATGGTGAAAGTGATACATCTTATATTGCTCTCCCTGCCCCATCACAAATAGATTGCTAGGCTCACTCCTTATAGATTCTGATTCTGTACCTCTGAGGTGGACCTTAAGAGTCTGCATTTGTAACATTCCCACGTGATGCTGCTGGTCTAGGGACCCCATTGTGGAACCCTTGCTGACTGGGTTGGGAGTGACGTTGGGAACTGTTTCGCCAGAAATACTGGGGACCCTTGAGTGGTAATGGAATTGGTTGTATATTTTAGTATGGTAGTTCTTATAGATGATAAAGACCTCAGAAAAATCTCACTATGTCCATGCCCAAGAGTTCCACCATGAGCACATGCCTTGAGGGCAGTGACCCTGGCTCCTATTGTCTCTGTCTCTCTATATCTATAACTTTTAATCTTGAAATAGTTTAAGATTCATAAGAAGTTATAACTCATAAGAAGTTTTAACTCATAAAAAGTCAAAATAGTACAATAATCCCCCCTTATCCATTGGGAATACATTCTAAGACCCCTAGTAGATGCCTGAAACTGTGGGTAGTCCTGAACCCTTTATCTACTGTTTTTTCAATCTGATAACTGAGACAGCTAGTAAGGGATTAATGGGTAGTAGTGTAATAGCATGGATGTGCCGGACAAAGGTGTGATTCCCATCCTGGGCAGTATGGCATGAGATTTCATCACACTACTCAGAATAGCATGCAGTTTAAAACTTGTGAGGATGAGGGGAACTACTCTATGGAAAGATTCAGGTACTCTTTACCCGGCTTTTCCCAATGATAACATCTTACATATACATAGTACATTATCAAAAGTAGGAAACTGTTATTGGTTTAATACTATACATTCTTTTAAAAGAGTGCTCAGCTCAAGATTAGGAATCTATTTTTCAACTACCATTAGCCCCACTTTGGCGAGGCCAGGTGGGATAAGTGCTGGGGCTCCTATGGTGGGTGTGCTGCAGTCTTCAGCAGAGCTTGGCTACAGAGGAGAAAGATCTAAACTGGACCAATTTCATATGGTCATTGCCTGTGGCTTGTGGCTGATCATCTTGTTCTTTGGAATTGACTGTCTCATGAAATAGTGAGTTTCTTGTCACCAGAGAGATTTAAGCAAGAGCCATGGAATCCCTGTCCCCAGCACTGAGAAGGAACATGAACCATGTATTCCCTGAATGTCTTATTCCTTTAAAATCCTGTGATTCTATCAATTGTTTTGTTAGAGTTTGTGGCTGACATTGATTACACTATGAGTCATGTGACATTCCATGTTGATGTAGTTGCCAAAATGCTCGCCTTCCTGGGTTCTGCTTTCATTAGTTTGAGAGAGGAGCTGAGCCACAGAAAAGGGGCTGGAGTCTGCTAGATTAATGAAGATTTGGGATGTGTAGTCTGTTTTCACACTGCTGATAAAGACATACCCGAGATTGGGTAAATTATAAAGAACAAGAGGTTTAATGAACGCACAGTTCCACATGACTGGGGAAGCCTTGCAATCATAGCAGAAAGCGAAAGGCACGTCTTACATGGATGGTGGCAGGCAAAGAGAGAGAACTTGTGCAGGGGAACTCCTCTTTATAAAACCATCAGATCTCATGAGACTTACTCACTATCATGAGAACTGCATGGGAAAGACCCATCCCCATGATTCAACTACCTCCCACTGGGTCCCTCCCATGACAGTGAGAATTGTGGTAGCTACAATTCAAGATGAGATTTGGGTGGGGACACAGCCAAGCCATATCATTCCGCCCCGGCCCCTTCCAAATATCATCTCATCACATTCCAAAACCAATCATGCCTTCCCAACAGTCCCCCAAAGTCTTAACTCATTTCAGCATTAACTCAAAAGTCCACAGTCCAAAGTCTCATATGAGACAAGGCAAGTCCCTTCCACCTATGAGCTTTTAAAATTAAAAGCAAGTTAGTTACTTCCTAGATACAATGGGGTTACAGGCATATGGTAAATACACTCATTCCAAATGGGAAAAATTGGTCAAAACTAAAGGCTAAATGCCCCCATGCAAGTCCAAAACCCAGTGGGGAAGTCAAATCTTAAAGCTCCAAAATGATCTCCTTTTACTTCATGTCTCACATCTGGGTCATGCTGATGCAAAAGATAGGCTCCCATGGACTTGGGCAGCTCTGCATCTGTGGCTTTGCAGGGTATAGCACCCCACCTGGCTGCTTTCACTGGCTGGCATTGAGTATCTGTGGCTTTTCCAGGTTCATGGCACAAGCAGTTGGTGGATCTACCATTCTAGGGTCTGGAGGATGGGGGCCGTCTTCTCACAGCTCCACTAGGCAGTGCCCCAGCAGGAGTTCTGTGTGGAGGCTCTGACCCCACATTTCCCTTCCACACTGTCCTAGCAGAGGTTCTTTATGAGGGCCCCCGTGAGGGCCCCACTCCTGCAGCAGATTTCTGCCTGGGCATCCAGGCATTTCCATGCATCCTCTGAAATCTAGGCAGAGGTTCCCAAACCTTAATTCTTGACTTTGTGCAAGCTGCCAAGGCTTGGGGCTTGTGCCCTCTGAAGCAACAGCTCAAGCTGTACCTTGGCCCCTTTTAGCCATGGCTGGAGTGGCTGGGACACAGGGCACCAAGTCCCTAGGCTGCACAGAGCAGGGGGACCCCAGGCCTGGCCCATGAAACCATTTTTTCCTCCTAGGCCTCCAGGCCTGTGATAGGAGGGGCTGCCATGAAGACTTCTGACATCCCCTGGAGACATTTTCCCCATTGTCATGGCGATTAACATTTGGCTCCTCAGTACTTATGCAAATTTTTGCAGCCAGCTTGAATTTCTCCTCAGAAAATGGGTTTTTCTTTTCTATCGCATTGTCAGGCCACAAATTTTCCAAACTTTAATATTCTGTTTTCTTTTTAAAACTGAATGAATTTAACAGCACCCAAGTCACATCTTGAATGCTTTGCTGCTTAGAAATTTCTTCCACCAGATACCCTAAGTCATCTCCCTCAAGTTCAAAGTTCCACAAACCTCTAGAGCAGGGGCAAAATGCCACCAGTCTCTTTGCTAAAACAGCAAGAATCACCTTTACTCCAGTTCCCAACAAATTCCTCATCTCCCTCTGAGACCACCTCAGCCTAGATTTCGTTGTCCCTATTATTATCAGCATTTTGGTCAAAGCCATTCAACAAGTCTCTAGGAAGTTCCAAACTTTCTCACATTTCCTGTCTTCTTCTGAACCCTCCAAACTGTTCCAACCTCTGCCTGTTACCCAATTTCAAAGTCGCTTCCACATTTTCAGATATCTTCACAGCAATAGCCCTTTCCTGGTACCAATTTACTGTATTAGTCCGTTTTCACACTGCTGATAAAGACAACAATACCCCACTCCTGGTACCAATTTACTGTATTAGTCCATTTTTACACTGCTGATAGACACTGAGACTGGGTAAATTACACAGAAAAAGAGGTTTAATGGACTCACAGTTCCATGTGGCTGGGGAGGCCTCACAATCATGGTAGAAAGCAAAGACACGTCTTACATGGGTGGCAGCAGGCAAGAGAGAGAACTTGTGCCGGGGAACTCCTCATTATAAAACCGTTAGATCACATGAGACTTATTCATTTTCATGAGGACAGCACAGGAAATACCTGTCCCCATGATTCAGTTACCTCCCACTGGGTCCCTCCCATGATAGTGAGAATTGTGGAAGCTACAATTCAAGATGAGATTTGGGTGGGAACACAGCCAAACCATATCATGGGGGTAGAGTTGAGGGAAGGAGAGAACATTCCAGGGATAGGAAATAGCACATGCAAAGGTCCTGTGGCATGGCCTTTATGTGTAAAGGAGATATTGATAAACCTTGGTATGAAAGACTGTAGGTCTCTGGGTGCAAAGTAATGGCTGAGCATGAAGCTGAATTAGACTTGGCCACTAGCTTACTTTGCTGTTGACAGAATGTTGGTACAGATTGAGCATCCTTAATCTGAAAATCTGAAATCTGAAATGTCCCAAAATCTGAAACTTTTTGAGTGCTGACATGACACCACAAGTGGAAATTCTACACCTTACCTCATGTGATGAGTCACAGTTAAAACTTTTATTTCATGCCCCAAATTATTTCAAATATTGTATAAAGTTACCTTTATAGGTCGTGTGTAGAAGGTGTATATAAACATAAATGAATATGAAGTTTAGCCTTTAGTCCCATCCTCAAAGTATCTCTTTATTATATGGAGATATTTCAAAATCTGAAAAAATCCAAAATCTGAAAGACTTCTGGTCCCTCATATTTCAATTAAGGGATATGCAACGTGTACTTCTGCAGCTGCCTTGAGAATGCATATCATTGAATAATGTTAGTGGGAGGTTTTAAACTATCTGAAGATCACACAACTGTGAGAGCCCAGCTCCCCTGAAATGGGTAGGGTTGGTCAGTGATTTTGCTATGCACCAAAGCAGCTGCCTTGATCCCTCAGAGCCCCGGCATTTCTGCCCGGGGTTTGGCCACCCCTGGCCTTGGCTGACTTCTCATGGATGCAGCAAAATCCCAGTAGGATGCACCTCTCAAGTGGTTGGCAGCTTTTGCTGGACAGCTTTAGAGTCCTGTGGGTTATTCTGGTTGTTGCTATTCTTAAATATTGAGTGTCCAAAAGATTCGTGAACTGCATCTCAGCTGGGTGGGACCCTTTGGGACAGGAGTAGGGGAATAATGCCGTCGTTAATTGCAAAGAGGAGTTTGGGGACCAGGTTGTCTTATAGGTTTATTTTGAACAACTGATAGGCTTGGTATTGCTGGAAGTGGATAGATTTGGGTTGCCTGTGTCTAGCAGGTGGCTTCCTTTTCCAGTATGTTGCCCACTGGTCTCATCTATCAGACTCACTTGAGAGTATTTCATTATTCATCTAATAAAGGAGTATGTGAGATTCCCAGAGGAGGAGGATCTACTTCTCTACTTGACCTGGGTGAGGACCACTGGGAACATTTGCACCTTTCACCATTGCAAACTTTGACATGTGAGAGTTTCCAGAAATACAGAGATTCTTATTTTAATCCTTTTTCTTTTTAACTGCAGAAGGGAAATAATAATGGGATAGAATAACTGCAGGGAGTAGAGAGATGAGAAAACATTAGAAAAAATAGTACAGAAGTAGAGCTGGATGAGAATCCAAGTTATGAGAACCTACTGATGAGAGGCATGCAGAAATAAAAAGCCCAAATTCAGTGATCTGAATCAGGGCTCAGATGAGGCTGTTTGTATTGCACGGTAGGAATATATCCAGAAACAGTGGGCCTTTTATAAATTAAGCCTGCCATTCTCCAATTGCTTAAGACACTGAGGCCCATCAGGCCAGAAACATATGACCCACTTTTTCTGAGAAGGAACTTTCCCTTTAGGAGTGGTAATTTAGAAGAAAAGAACAAGCCCAATGAATAGTCCCTTATGGGAGGCATCTCAGCAGAGGCCCTTTTTGGGGGCAGGAGGGATTGCATAGCAATACTGCCTACCCAGAGTTGTTGTTCCCAGGCTAGGGTCCAACTCAGGGCAGGGAGATCTACTGGAGGCAGCGTATCACACACTAGTTGTCCAAGAGATGGAGAGAGAGTGCAAAATCTGAGCTGTGCTTATGGGAAGCTCGGAGTCTCACAAAACTACACCCATGCTGCCCATGGTTTATGTTTAATGAATGAAATGATGATTAAGATAGGACAATTGGACAAAAAGGCTGGGCCTTCTTAGGTGGGTATTGAGTGGGAAGTGATTCAAGAGGCCAGACATTCTGTCTGGACATTAGCTGGAAGTGGGGCTGGACAAGATGAACTAGAGCCCTCTTGTGGTCCCATCATTCAGGCCTGTAGCTTTCATTTGAGACCAGTGGTTCTTAAACTTTTGCAGGGATCAGAATCACCTGGAGGACTTGCTAAAGCACAAATTGCTGGGCCCCACCCCAGCGTTTCTGATTCAGTGGGTCTGGGGTTGGGACTAGGAGTGCATTTCAAAGCACTTTCTGGAGATATTGATGCTGCTGGTCCTGGGACCACACTCTGAGATACAGTAATCTAGACCATGAAGGAGGTCTGGATCCTGGGGAGGGAATCCGCTTTCTGCTTTCTTAGGCACTAGGAAGGCAAGGAGATACTTGGGGCTGGAAGGTGGCAGGGGAGCATGGAAGGGAGGAGTCCTTGTCCATCGCGTCTCACCATCTGAGGAGCTGTCATCCTTTATTCATCCTGCCCTTCTGCTTGCCCTCAGTCTCAGAAATTCCAAAAGACAGCTTATGACCCTGCATTTTTGGTTAAAGAAAGGAGGGAACTGAACTGTCTGCTCTATGAATTCTGGGCTAGTGGGGATCATGGGGATTTTGTAAATTATTTTGGTAGCCTGTTGAGTTTTGTCTCAGGATTTCAGCGGAATCCAAACCATGTGACATGGACCATTATCATTCAGCTGCCACCTCCTGGATCCTGCCCTGTAAACATGCCCAGGGGTCTCTGAGGATGGACGCGTGTCATTCACACACCAAGTGTGTTAGAGACAACAGAAAACATTGTTTTTTTCCTGTGTTCTGGTGAAAGTCTTTTCTGTCTTTCCCTTTGTTTCTTCGAGGGAGCTTGAGTGGCAGGATTATTATTAAGAGTACTTTTTAAGTTCCCAACAATTTGATAGGAAATGAACTGAATGGGAGTTCACATTTTATCCTCAAGAAAATGACCGCAAGAAGGCCTTACTGTGGGGTGGTTAAGAGCATGGCCTGGCTTTGGAATGCCTGGATTGGGAATCCTTGTTTTGTCACATCATCGCTGTGTGATCCTAAGCCAGTGAT
The DNA here is from genome assembly GCF_028858775.2 of Pan troglodytes. NCBI lineage: Eukaryota > Metazoa > Chordata > Mammalia > Primates > Hominidae > Pan > Pan troglodytes. The sequence goes on from NC_086015.1 coordinate 41,574,690, forward strand.
GTGACCTCCCTGCACTTCAATTTCCTCACCTCTAAAGTTGGGATAATACTACAACTTATTTAGTAGGATTGCTGTAAGGACCAAATAAGATAATATAGCTCATGCAGTTAGAATTGGACCTGTCACTTACAGATAGAAGGCAATACATTTTAGTTCTTACTGTAAGACTGAGACATCCAAAGACGTCTCATACTGTAACGTGTGATATTTATGTATATGCTTTTTAAGGACTACAATCCTCAGTTTCCTACCTACTCAAGGTTATGTTTTGTAGATGCTAACAGTGTACATTCTAGAGAAAATCAGCTGGAGGGAGGAAAATGGTACAGTTCTAAAATTCTTTAAGCCTCGTTTAATTTTTTACCTGTTACTGCTTTCATCATCACCTCTCACTCTCATTTTCTAATAAGCCTGAAAAGCATGATGGAGTCATAAATCATGTCTGTAAAATGAAGATGTATAGACTTTGGTAAGATCTCACATGTGATGTTAATAACAATACCTTACATATCTGGCCTCACACTTCACTTAAACTGTCCCATTTAATCCCTGAAGTGGTCTCATTAGCTTCTGTTAGTCCCATTTTACAGTTTGTACAGTGGAGACTTCAGAGAAGAACCTGGCCCAGGCTCCACAGGCAGTTAATGACAGAGCTGGGATTTTTTTTTGTGGAGGAACAGGGGAGACTTTTCTGGTAAAGACCAGAAAACCTGCTAGACAGATTCTAAAAGAGCCATAACACTCAGAGCTGGGATTTTAACTTCATCTTCTACTTCAGGGACCACCTTGTTCCCAGTGTGTTTAAACACCTGGCTGGTTTTTCACTTGGGGTTCTCATTCAGATTCGTGATTCTGTTTACTGAGAGATGATGTCCCAGTTACTCTAGCTCTGTAACAAATGACTCCAAAACTTGGGGCTGTGAAATAATCATTTTATTTTGCTCATGGATTCTGTGGGTTGTTCAGACTCAGTGTTCCATGATATTTGGGGCCTCAGCAGGGGTGATTCAACCACAGGAGCTAGAGTCCCCTGGGGTGTCTTTGCCCACGTGTCCCACAGGTGCATGGTTAGGACAGGGACCTCAGATGGGCTGTCATCCAGAACACCTACGTGTGGCCTCTCAATGTGGTCTTTCTGCCTGGGCTGACTTGGGTTTCCTCAGAGCATGGCAACCTGATTCCTAGTGAGATTTCTGAGAGAGTGCGGTTGTCTGGCACTTCTGTGATCTGGCAATAGCTTCAAGGAAGGAAATATATTTTTACATTGAAAGAAGAGAATATGAGCCATGTGTGCCAGGTACGGGGAGCCACCTGTGAAGATCCTGAGTAGAGGCTTAGGTCACTGTGGACACAGTGGCAGCAGTGGACAAGGACAAGGGATGCCGGGTCATGCATTCACCCCACAAATATTCCATCTATCTCTGAACTAGGCAGAATGAGCAGGGCACCAATCTAGTGGCTCTTCTGGATAATCACTTCACATGGGAATCCTAGGACTCCATATTATATTCTTATCCTGTTGAAAATTTGACCTTTTAAAGATTTATTTATATTTAGCTCAGGACTTAAAAGTTCCATGTACTATCTAAAAAGGGAAAAGTTCATCCCAGTCAATGTCCTGTCTTGCTTATGTTTAAGTCGGATAGGAAGAAAAAAATCCACACCAGGAGAAGATTGGTTGTAAAAGTTTATTTTACATTTATGTGAAGTTTATTTTTGGTTCTGATATTCTTCATAGGGTAGATATTTCTTTTAAGACTGTTAATAGTGTATTTCCTTTTTATTTGCCACTCCCCACCAAAATAAACCCTCTTTTATTTTTGAATCAGCTTCATATCTTCAGAACGTCCAACTTTAAATAATGGTTGGAGAAGCTCCAGGTTAAGTAGAGAGTAAAATCCTATTGCTTTCTGACCTTTGGGTTAGGATCAAGTGTGGTGTAATAAAATATCAGTCCCAAGAGTCACCTTTGCTGATTTTTTTCCTATTATTCTTTCCTGTTATTCCATATTCATGCAGGTCTTGCAGCCAAGGATTGTTACATTAAGATCCAATCTGAAATTAAAACTTATGGTTTTAACCAATAAGCTATAAAGCTGTTGAACTCCCACTGGGATGTGGTTACCTTTTCCTAAACTTCCTGCATTGTCTCCTTTTAGCCCCACAGTTGATTTCTTATTGAGCCTTTGGAAAGTTCCTTGCCGTTTCACAGCCATTTCCCGTCAGAGTGGGGAATATTGACTATGCAAACCACTTAAGGTCACAGGCGCCACAGCTGTGTTTCTTCTTTGCAGAAGGGGGGTTTCTTTGGGTGGGGCTGTGCTCAGCCCTTCCGGGTGGTGAAGGTCTGAGGTCACACTGGGAGAGCAGGTCCATATCGGGATTGGGGCTCCAGCAGGATCAGAATGACTTCACCCAGACTTCTGGACCTGGAACTCATTCTCAGAACCTTCCAGAAGACCCTGCCCTGGAATTGCTTTCAAGGGTCTTTTTCATCTGTGTACAGAGTATATTTCCTTGGAGGCAGCTTTGCTGAAGGCCCCTTGAGTCAAGGGTAATAGGGTGGGAGCAGCTATACACAGTTGCATTTCAGTGTTTGATGATAAAATGATGTCCGTTGGTGAGCATCTTGGTGGTGAGGAAGTTTATACGACCACAGATGCTTCTCACCCCAAGGTACCCGTGCCCTGTGCTGTTGGTGCCACTCATCCTAGGGCATTCCTGCTTGGCAGTAGCAGATTCTAGATTGTCCTGTTTGCTGGTTTGGGGGCTGCAGGGGTCTGCAGAGTGCTGCAAGGAGGAGGAGTCCCAGATCACTGGTTGACCTTCAGCGGGCATTTAACAGCATATTCCATCAGGCCTCACCTACTAGTGTTTTGTTCAGGCTGCTGTGTAACTTTGACTTTCTCTGCTGTCTCCTATTTAAGAGTAAATAAAGGTAGTGACAGTCACAAAAATAGCATCAATGATGACAACTAGCGTTTACTGAGTGCTGACTATACCCAGGCACCATTCTAACCTCTTTACCCAAGTTGTCTCTGCTAGTCCTCACCACAGCCCTGGGAAGTGTGTGCTGTCATATACCCATGAAGAAACTGAGGCCAAGAAAGGAAAGCAGCTCTGCCCAAGGTGTTATAAGCAGAGAGCACTGAGACAGGACCCAAGCCCAATTTGTATTGACTGGGGAATCAGTACTCAATTCTCTTAGTCTTTGGCTGTTTTGTTGAGTGCCCAGGTCATCCTGGTAGAAGGGAGACAGTGACCCACGTGAAAAAGGATGGCTACAGATGCATGGCTGCATGGCTGTGCATCATCCACCCTGGAGTATCTGCTTGCCAAAAATGGGGCTACCTGCAAAATGCTTTGAGCACTGTGGAAACAAGCCATTACAACTCCAAACGTTTATTTTTCTGATAATAGGTCAAGGTTTTCATAATTGAGTTTTAGGGGGGCTAATTTTAGACTTTCTGAAAATCAGTCTCAAGAAACAAAACCCAGAGTCAAGTAAAAGGATGCTTTTGGAACTGATGATTATCAGAAGAAGCCATGAAGGGCTCAGCCATAACCCCGGGAAAGCTCACTGGCCAGCAGCCTGGAGCCAGTGGAGCTTCAGGTGGCTTTAATTCTTCCCTGGATGCTGGTGGTCTCCAGGGACACAGGGGTAAACAGGTCACCGTCCTTGTCCTCAAGGGCGTCATCCTCCAGGGAGGACATAGCTGGTAATGACAAAATGTGGGCCAGCGCCTTCTTGCAGCTGGGCACACAGGGCTAGGGGAACTGAGAGGAGAAAAGGATGAATTTGGCCTTGGCTTGGAGCAGCCTTTTAACAGAAACACTCGTAACTTTCCTGCAGATGCACTTCCTGTGAATGAAGAGTCTTGATATATATTTTTCTTTAACAAGAGAAAGCCAGGCTTTTGATTAATAATTTATATGTCAATGTTGGGATCTTCATTCTGTTATGAAAGATTTCAGTTACAACAGTGTGAGGTGGGTGGTCAGGAAACATTCCCCCTGGGCTCACTTTTTGCTTAGAAAAGTCCTGATGGAGAGGTTGAGGTGGGAAGAGAGTGAGGGGGAAGACTCCGTGGAGCATGACAGGCATGCTGTGCCTGCCACAGCCAAGCATGGAGGTCCCAACCATAATGTGTTTTTGAGACAGGATCTGGCTCTATCGCCCAGGCTGGAATGCAGTGGTGCAATCTTGGCTCACTGCAACCTCCGCCTCCCAGGCTCAAGCCATCCTCCCTCAGCCTCCCGAGTACCTGGGACTACAGGCGCACCACCACCATGCCTGCCTAATTTTTTGCATTTTTTGCAGAGGCAGAGGTTTCGCCATGTTGCTCAGGCTGGTGTCGAACTCAAGTGATCCACCTACCTCGGCCTCCCAAAGTGCTGGGATTACAGGCATGAGCCACCACACTCCACCTCCAACCACAATTCTTGTTTTAAAAAATGAAAATAGAGTGAAACAGAAATGATAGAATCAAGTCACCTTGCTCATTCACAGTCATGTGCGGCTAGGACACCATGTGGTCCAGTCTGACACAGGCTGATCCCTTCCCCTCAGGACCCATCCTTGGGGTCGTCCAGTCCTTGGGCTCTGTTCCTCTGATGTGGCACAGGTGGTCAGTGGGGCAGGGAAGACAGAAAGATGAGGGCCACATCCACAGAAGTCATTTCCTTCCTGTGGTACAGACATGACACCACCCTGTGGGATGAATGGGGATTCCCATGTTTGCTAGTTACATATGGCCAAGCCCTTCAGCCTTTCTGCCCCACTTCCAGTTTCTTTCTTGGGTGGGAATGCCTTGAGCCTCAGTTAATTGTTTGAGTTTTCTTGAGTATAAAAGGAATCCTGGCTGGGCATTGAGTGAATACAATCATAAAACCCAAATGATGCTGTTGGCCTCATCTGAGCTGAGAGTGGTGTTGGCACCTTCATAGCTGACATCAAATGGATCTCCAAGCCCAAACACTAACAGTGGAACCAGCTATTGCTGCTTCTGGTGTATCATCCAAATGGGTTTTCCCAGCCATCTTCTGGTGCATTTCTAACATACCCTTAAAAGGCATAAAAAAGTGGCATAGATGATGGCTGGAAAGATTAAGTTCTTTCTGATGGCTTCTTTAATTTTGGAATAACCAGCCTTCCTTCAACCCCCTTACATGCATTAGAAACTTCTGAACTGTTTTTATTCTGTTTTTAATTAGGTTGTGGTACAAGAGGAGCAATTAATAAAACCTTCCATTTCCACATCTACTGTGAAACTTTGTGACTTCTTCCCGTGTGATGATGGCTAAGTGCGCAGAACATGTGAAATTTAAGTAGATTTGTGGAAACAGAAACACATTTTTATTTAGTTGTGAGCGTCACTTGGAGTATAAATAGAGCCCTTTATGATTCGTGTGCTGGTCTTTCTTCCTGGAGGGCTTCAGTATTATCTCATGCTGTCATCTTTATGTTGTATTGGAAAAATCTGGGATTCTTTTTCCCTTGGTCATTATTTGCTTTTTAAAAAATAATGTAGTTTTAAAGAATTCTTGCTATTTAATCTCAAGCCCAAACATGGTTTTTAGTGAGGAACTGATACTTAATAAAGTTTGATATTTTTAGTTCTAGAAAGAATTGTTTTGGGGGGTGGGAGGCTGCAGTTGAGAGGTACAAGAAATGTTCAATGAGGGGAAGACACTCTACTGTGGTTCCATTTGCTCTTTGAAAACTTGTGTTTCTGTTGGAAAGAAAGGTTTGATTTTGGAAGTTTTAAATGTACTGCATGATGTTGCTAAATTTTAGTTCGTTGCTGGGAAGTTTTGGATGAGCTCATTTCATAAGGATTTATGTGCCTTATAGGCCAATGTGGGGTAAGGGGTGGAGAAGCTTGCCTCCTTCAGAAGGGTCTTCATTCCTAGAGGGATATGGAATGACCCACTGCTTTTTGGTGGGAAACGTAAAGGCCAGTCAGCTTTTGGATGAATTTTCAAGGAAGACAGCAGCTGTCCATCTTCAGTCTTGACTTGCCATTCCCTTAGGGAGTTCCTTCCTTTCACCCATCTTTTTCTCCCCATGGCTTGGCCATGCCACAGTGGTCCCTCGGCTTCAACAGTCTTGCTTGCTTACATCTACTAACTGGGCAAGAGAAACCATTCTCCCATTGGCCCTGGACCACCACTCTGATTTGGATTTAGATGGGATCAGGAATTTTGTTTGGAATCCTTTTGGCCTTAAACAAAATAATGATGAGAGAAATCTGCCTCCCATAAGTCATAATCTCAGCAGGCTCCTGTGTCTGAGCTATTTCTGTATCCAGGTCCCCAAGAGGGCTACAGGGAAAACTTCATCATGATGGGAGGGAAGAAAGAAGGTAAAGTCCTAAGATGTTTGCTTCCTATTCCTTGTAAGGTTTAGCCATGTATAGTCATGTGCCAGTCACCTAGGGCTGAGAAAGGGGAGCAAGCAGAGAGGGAGAAGAGGAAGAAGCCAAATGAGATGGTTCGTAATTGATTAGTGGAAGTTAAATCATGTTAAGGATAGGAGGCTTGTCCCCTCCATCATGATTTAGTATCTCATCCTTCCCAAGAGAAGTTTTGAGAACCTGTCCTCTGGTATCCAGGAAATGGCCTCCCCAGCAGTGTGCATAGTCCCAGGGAAGCCGTCTCATGAGCCCCTCCTTCTCTTGACTCCTCTCCTAATGGTCACATGGTGCCACCACTCTTTCAAGCCAAGTCAAATTGCATGCAGCAGAAAACCCAAATAAGTTTATGCAGTAGAGGTTTATTCTCACACTGAAGTAATTCAGCATTGGTATGGTGGCTCCATGGACATCAAGGATCAAGGATCCTTTCCTCTTTCTGTTCCACCATCCTCAGAACATGGCTTCCAGTTTCAAAGTTACCTTATGGCCCAATGTGGCTGTTGGAGCTCCAGCCATCACATCCAAATTCCAGATAGGAAAAAGAAGGAAGAGAGAAGATTACAAAAGAAAATTATCTCCCAGCTAATTTGTCTTTATTTATGGAGTTTTCCTGGAAGCCTCACATTATGGTTTCTGCTTGTATCTTCTTGACCACCTCTTCTCCAGGGGAGACTAGAAAATGTCTTTTAGGTAGGCATATTGTAGATTGGAATAAAGTTGAGTTTGGTTAAAAGGGAAAAGTAGAGAATGGATATTGGTTAGGCATATAGTCTCTGCCATGGTCTAGAATATATGAAGAACCTCATGTGTGAACCTTAATATATTCTGCCAAATATTCTGTTTATAATATCTAACCCTCCTATCAGATCCTAGGCCATTTGGAAGCCAGGAGCTTATCCTCTCCTCTTTGTATCAAGCCAGGGGCCCACATGTTGGGGTTATAGCCCATCTTTGTTCTATTGATTCAGATTCAGCCCTTGCCTCCCATATCCCTCACCATGGATATGCAGTTATAAATGATTTCTTGTTAAGCATTTTTAAAAGGTTAACTTCTTCCCAGAGAGCTTTTACATAATTATCCATTTAATGTGTTTTTAATGATAAAGAATCTAATAGTTATCAATAATGTTGGAAAAGTAATTCTAGGCATGAAAATTAGCAGTATGGTACATATGAAGTACATACCAAGTACTACCTGATTCCAGATATTAGGAAAACAAGACAGAAGGGTTTCACCACTAGTCAGTATCAGTAGATTGTTGGGGAGAAATCTTTATGAAAAATGCCACTTTTCACTCTTTTTATCAAGTTTGAACTGACTGTGGAAAGATGGGAGATGTCTGAGAAAACTTGTGTCAGTACTTCATGTTTGTAAAAGGACAGGGAATCCTTCTGAAAATCTAGTTACATAAATTTATGTTCCACCACAAGAAAAATCAGTGGATGGCTGGAAGGCGGGGCTTTCCCTTTTGCTCTGGAAGGGAAGGAAACTCTGACAGCCGGACTTCTCAGTCGGAAAGTGTCTTTGGTGAGCCTTACTATGTGACTGGCTGATTCACTTTGTCCGCTAAGTCTTGGGAGAGGTGATGTAACCAGGAACTGCAACTTCTAGGGAAAGGGGAAAAATCACTGTTGGCCCCACCCTCTAGCATTGGAAGCTTAACAGGGCTTTGGCCCACAGCAGATGGAAGTTTGAGCTGTGTTTTGTAATTCTTTTTTAAATGTTCGCCAGAGCATCCATTATTCTTCCTCATTTTCTCTTCTCCTCTTCCCTCCTTTTCTTCTTTCTTACCTTTTCTCTTTTTTATCCTGGATGTGCTCCTGTATGGCCATTCTAAATCAACTCAGGTCTGACCTTTGGAAATACGTACAGTAATAAGGAAATCTAGGGGCTTCCTGCTGTATTTCTGTTTTTGAATTTGATTAACATGAGCTAAGAGGTTGAGTAGAAAGAACTTGGACTTTGGTGTCCAAAAGACACGGGTATGAATTCTGACTCTACCATTACTGGCTCTGTGACTCTGGACGAGTTGCTTTACTTCTCTGACTCTCTAGAATCTCACCTGGAACTTGAGGTTAATTCCTGCTTCAAAGTGTTGTTAGGAAGATTGAACAAAATAATGTGTGAAGGAAAACCCAGCGAGAGGGATGAAGAGCAGAGTGTGCTGGGCTACATAGGCTAAACTAAGAAGTTTGGATTTTATTTACAGTGCTCTGGGAAGCAGGGAAGTGACCTGATATTGTAGATATTTTCAAAAAATCACTCTGGGCCTGTGGAGTGAATGGAGGACAGGAGCTGGAGTGGAAGCAGATAGCCCAGCTAGGAGGCAAGAACAGTGGACAAGACGGCTGGACTAGTGTGGTCACAGAGGGAACAGACGGAAGCAGTGAGTCTTGAGAACTTTTGGAGGTAAAGACACTAGGAGTAGCTGAAGTCTTAGATGTGAAAAAGGGAGGGAAAGAGAACACTCAAACATGGATCTTAGGTTGGGTCTTGAGCGCGTGATTGGTGAGGACTGTTTGACAGTGTAGCCCAGGACTGTGCATGGGGATGACACCCACAAGATGTTGGCTGGCTGGCTGGATTCATGACTATCTGGAGGAAAGAGAGAATGCATGTTCTTGGGCCATGTTGGATGCTGAATGCAGTGGGACAGACCCAGTTCTATTTCTTGCTTTGAAGAGATTGTGTTCCAATTATCTGCCCTGTTTAGATGGCAGCTTCCAGAATCAAGTTGGTCAGTTTTGAGCAAGATCTGGAAAGCAAGACAATGTCTCAAAAGCATCAGGACCCCTGATATCCACCTTGTTAACACCGTAGATGACTTTGGTGCCCTCCCTGCAGCCGTCTGCTTTAATTGTCAGAACAAAGTGAAAGCGAACTCAGAGTGGGACTTGGGATGGGCTTTGGAACTGAGCAGCATTCTCAAAGCTGGGTGCTGTAGTGGCATGACTATTACATGTGGGGCCAGGACCCCACTTCCACAAAATTCAATTGGATACATCTGGTAGGAGGTGTTCACCTGGAAATCTGGGTCTTAAACCACTTTGAGAAACACTGTCCTGGAGGTAAGCAGCCCCTGTTCTGGTTCTTTTTCTTCCACTTTTTAAAAAGGAAATCAGTTTGGTGGCAAAATCTCCTCTTCCTGTCCATAATTCAGACTACGACAGCAATTAGAGGCAGGCAGCCTCCCCTCCAAGGAGAAAGAAACCCTCCACGTGTTTTATGAGTATATTCCTAATAATGACAATAGCAGCAAACAAACACCATAGTGGTGATTTCATACTCATGAAATTATTGTCATGGAGTTAGAGCCTAGATAAAAGTGTTTGGCAAGTCTCTAAAGCATATTTCAAGAGAAAAAGGAGGCCAGAATTTATAGAATCTAAAAATAGCAGTTGAAGTGCAGCTGTGTTTAGCTTGTCAGAGAACCTGTTGAGTCAAGATGGGCAGGGGATTTTATTTCTCTGGCCCTGAGGTCATTTGTCTTGTTTAAGAAGGGGCAGCAAACATTTCCAAATAGGGATTGACTTTTAAGGGGAGGAAGATGGCTAAATGTATATGGTATTTCTTGTTTTCTGCTCTTACTCTTCCTACCTCCAACCCCATTCCAAATTTCCTCTTAAGAAAAGGAAGGAGAGTTTGTTTTTCTCAGTAGAGTAAGTAGTGACTGCCTAGGTGGCAGGATTTTGGATGGTAGTGGTGATGTTACTTATTGATGGCACATTTGATGACTGTTAGTCCATGGAGTGGTGGGGGTAGACTAACTATCTGGTCTTAGTGGGTTCTGTACAATCCCATTAAGTTGAAGGAATAAACCCGTAGTTGGAGAAATAACAGTGTGACTTCTCCAAGACTGATTGGCTGATTTTTGGACCCTCTTTGTCCCATTTCTAGTCAGGAATTATGTCTTCTACTGTTCCACAACCCACAAAAGAAGATGTCTGTTCCACTTCTGGCCTAAGCAATCCTCAAGCCTCTATACTTAACAACATTGGAATGTCACCATCTTAAAACTTGTCAACCAGTAGGCCTTCAAACCTCCTGCCCTTTAATATTTATTGAAACCTTGGTGGAAATGAATTCTGTTTTTGGTGGAGTGCGTGAAGTTATTTCCCTCCATTAATTTGTAGGCCAGAGGTTGAAAACTAGTGGCCCGCAGGCTGAGTCTTCCTCACCGTCACACTTTGCTTGCCTGGCAAAGTGTTAACCTATACAATTGCCAATATTGGAAAACTGGGATACTTTGTTTACAAATCTTTATTTCTGGATTCTCCTGGGTTGCTCTAATATATATTCTTGGTTTAGATTTCTTTTCTGGAGAGGTGTCCCCAGACTGCTGTGCATAGGTCCTTGTCCTCCCAGAGTAGCTCACCTGTGGGTCATGATGAGAAATAGCCACTGTATTTTCTTTGAGGATAATAAGAAAGGGGTTAAATAAATTGTATGTTGAGCACCTAGAAAACATATGCATGTGCATGATGAGCACCCTGTAAGCATTAGCTATTATTGCTATCATCATCAGCATCATCATCATCAGCATGTTTAATGTATTTTCTGTTGAGGGTTCCGTTGAGGACGTTGTTCATGACATAACCCAATGTCCTATGAGGCCTCATGAAAGACATGTCTGTCAGATCTCAGTTCCAGAAAATAGCTGTCCTTCTTCTGAATTACTGGTTCATCTGTACCTTACTCATGCCCCCAATCTTATTTCTATCTTTGCACTAGCTTTGCAGAAGCTCAGAGGCAACTGTGTAGTTCATGTCTAGCAGGAGGACTTGGATTCGATTTGTTGATCCTTTGGTTTCACATGCCATAATTTCCTTGCTTCTCTACTTTTCTCACTTATTTTGTTGTGAGCATTATTGTAAGCAGCCTTAAATCCTGTTGGAACAAGGCTGGGTGTAAATTAAAAAACAAATCAAGCATCCATTCCTCTGAGAGGTTATATAATCACTGAGAATAGGCTTCCACATCAGGACAGGTTTCATGTCTTAGCCTTGGGACTACATGTGTTCTCTTTCCCTTCTGGACACTACTGACCTCTCATTGTCATGTTGGACTTGATTCTATCAGTTGTGCTCATGCTTTCCCTTGAATCTAGATAACCTGTAACTTCTGTTACAGAATGGGATGGCTTATTTCCCTGGGTAGACTGACTGTATTAGTCAGCTATTGCCACATAACAAACTGCCCCACAACTCCATGGCACACATCAAGAAGCATTTATGTTCTCATGGATCTGTGGGATGGTTGGACAGTTCTGCTGCAGATCTGCATGTTGGCTGGGGAAGCTGTTCTCCATGTCTCTTATCTTTCTAGAACCAGTTGGCTACTGGGGCAGGTTCTTCTCATGGTGATGGCAAAAATGCAAGAGAGGCATGCAGAAACATGTGAGACATCTTAAGGGGTAGGCTCAGAACTGGCACTATCACTTCTGCCCTCATTCCATTGGCCAGAGCAAGTCATGAGGCCCAATCCATCAGTAGAGTGGGGAAATAGAGTAGAAATAGATTAGCCTCTAGTGAGAGGAACCTTAGAGTCAATGACAAAGGGTAGGAGTACCAGGTGGTGGGTAGGGGGCAGCTGATAAGTAATGCAGTCTAGCCTGTAATCCCAGCACTTTGGGAGGCCAAGGCAGGTGGATCATGAGGTCAAGAGATTGAGACCATCCTGGCCAACACGATGAAACCCCATCTCTACTAAAAATACAAAATTTATCTGGGCATGGTGGCATGTATCTGTAGTCCCAGCTACTCGGGAGGCTGAGTCAGGAGAATTGCTTGAACTCGGGAGACGGAGGTTGCAGTGAGCCAAGATTGTGCCACTGCACTCCAGCCTGGGCGACAGAGTGAGACTCCATCTCAAATAATAATAATAATATTATTAATAATAATACAGTCGATCACAGGCAGTGTAATTATTTGAAGACCATAAGGTTGGGCATACAGCATAGAGTATCTAGCCCTTAGTGGCTATGTTGGCTATTCTCTACTTCCCCTCTCCAGATCCATTCTCCACCATTATCCCTCCTGCTTTGTGCCCTTGGGAGGCTGACCTTCCCCTCTGCCTTTTAGTTGGGTTCAGTCAGAGGGGAGCACTGGAAAAAGAGGGTGGAAGAGTGGCCAGCCATAGTGACCATGGCCCTCTATGGAAGGCCATAGCTTCTGCCAGGTGGTTAGTTCTAATAACTTAGGGGTTCCAGTGACCACTCCCCACCTTGCTCCTTCAGACCTAGGGCATTAATGGCTCCCTGCTTTGCCACAGGGGTCTCTTTTAAACTGACCCCCCTTACTGTTGTAAATAGTCCCTTCAGTGAATTCTTTTTGTCTCCCTGTTTGAAGGAAACATCTGCTTCTGGCCAGGACCATCATGGATACAGTAGGTGCTCAATAAGTGCATGGTTGATTAGCAGGCCTCCTTGTTTTTCCTCTCCTCTGGCCTCTACATCACTAAATGGTCACTTCTCTTCTAGCCTGAAGAGCCCGTGGAATGTCAGCTTGGGGATCCCTCCCTCTTTCCCCATAACTTGTCCAACCACCATCCTTCTCCCAAGAACCTGGCACAGTAAATTCTTTAGAGCGAATTCAAATAAATAAGGTTTTACTTTTCTTCTTTGGGATTTCTTAGCATGCCCGTTGGGACAATTAGGGAGGGATTCTTTCAAGTACAACATTTTCTCTAGCAATTATGGGGGTTTAATCTCCCAGATGTGATTTATGCCATATTGCATTCCAAGAAGGGATCATGAAGAATGTTTGTGGCTAAAGAAGTCTCAACACAAGGAAACTACAGGTGAAACGTAACAATAGTAATTGCCTTACTTTATTTGCGAAGGGGTGGTGAACACTAATGTGCCTGACTCCATAGAGCAGTGTATTTGGTTTTCTTAAGCAGGAAGAAGGGGGCCCCCCCAATTTTAATTTACTGAATGAGTTTAAGAACCATGGTGTATTTCCCAAGCTTCGCTAGTGAAAATGGTATTTTGTTAAAAATTGAGATTCCCATTGATCCAGATCCAGTTGGGCCTGGGAATCTGTTTTCAACGTGTATCCTGAGTCATATTTGGGAAGCACTGGGCTCTGCTTATGATTCTCACGTTCTGGTCTGTGACTGAGGAGACGTGCCATGATGAGACTGATGATGGTGATGGTGGCAGACAAGAGCATGTCACATTTAGAAATACTGTAACTGGTTGCTGAGGTTTTACATATATTCCTTCTGAGCTTGTTTTGTCTAATATTGCCTGTGCCAACAGTATTTTACCAGAATTGAATGAAAAGAAAGGTACCAGCAGATTTTTTTAGATGTTCTAATTGATACCAGAAGCAAAGACGTAGAAACCGTCATGTTATAAACATGAAAGCCCCAAGCAAACAGCCTTTAGCCCACCATTTGAGAACCACTACATGACTTCTTGATAAGATTCTTTCAACTTTACCCTATGCCTGGATCATGAAAGAGGTGTTTCTAGAAAGCTCTGCAAAGGACTTTCTCTGACAGACGGCTCTAGGCAGGGGGAAGCTCTGACTAACTGATCTCTGGAGAGGAACACAGATGTTCCCTCCTAAAAAAGGACATGCTGGCCTTGCTTTCTTACAGGTCACGAAGTCTCCTTTAGGAATGCCATTTGGCATTTCAAGTTTCTGCAGCAGTTCTGCAGAAAGCCATGCCTAGAAAATTTATAATTACTCTGATACCAGATGGCTTTGTGGCCTTCAGTATCAAATGCATTGTGATTGTGCTATGAGAATTTTGGGGGGAAAATTCCAAACTTTATTAATTATTGTATTGGGGAAAACATCATGTTATTGAATTTTAATTAGAGTTGCTGGGCAGCCTGGGCTGCCTTTTAACTTACGGGTCACCTGGTTATTGCCTGTGAGGCTCACTGAGGAAATGTCTTGCTGGCAAAGCTGAGTTCGCTCAGAATGTGGACTGTTCCATTTTTCTGTTGTCCAACACTTGCTTTGTTTGTGACATTTAGCTCCTTTTCTTCCTTTCCATCCCAAATCCACACCCTTTCTTCTGTCTTTTGCAAAATCTATGACACTGTTGAATGAATAATGTAAGCCCAAGGACTTGGAGGGATGAGAGCTGTGATGCCTACATGTTTTAGTATTGGCATGTTTCCCTCATTTTTGGGGATGCCTTGGGTTGAAGCTGATTTTTCAGCATCCCTGGTTTAGCATATATTGCATTATGTATCTGGGAAAGTAGCATATCTATTTTCTCATTTTGCATTACAATAGCATCTAGTAACATTCAAGCCTCAATTAATTGAACCAATAATTATTATATTAAAAATGGTATGTATGCCCCAGGGCAGAGATTAGGCTATGGTGGGCATTTGAGACCTTAGGGCCATAGAACCCGAAACATGCATTCTCCAGAACTGAGCATGCAACTGTTTGCTTTCGACCTTACAGCACAGGCTTTAGGAGAAAACAGTTAAGTTCAGGTCCTAACTCCAGTAATGAATTTCAAGCTTCTTGTTATTGTTTTTCTTCCTGAAAGACAAAGGGAGTTTTATGCCATGGTATTTTGAGGACAATGTTGAATCAATTGTTATCAGATGGGAAGATTTCTGAATGCTGAATAGTTTGTAATATCCTTCAAAAAACCAAACCAAGAACCCACCCACCCATTCACCATTTATCTCTCCATTTGTCCACCCACCCATTACCCACCCATCCATCCATTCACCCATCCATTTCAACATTCACCAGTTCCTACAAGGTACTGAGTACTGCATTTATTTGCTAGGGGTGCAAAAATAAAGTCTAATAATAATAATAACCATCATTTATTGAGAACCTACTATGTGCTGAGCAGTTTCCAATCTTCAAAACAGTTTTATGAGGTAGGAATTATGTTCTCCGTTTTATGAGAGAACAGAAGCTAATTTACTTGCCTGGGTCACCAGGCAGTCAAGGCGGAACAGGCCTGAGGCATCCTTGCAACATTAGAACCAGAACAACATTTCATTCTTTTATGTTAAACGGACTCTTCTGCCTGGACCCAGGCCCACGTTAGCATCCAGAGTGGCATGCAGTGGCAGAGTCGGAGCTGGAACAGCCCTCATTTGTTGTCTTCTCTCCTTGGGAAATCTTCCTGCTATCAGTGAAAAAGGGAGAGGGATCAGCTCTTGTTTCTTGGCTTTGCTCTTTACAGCCTCTTAGAAACTTGAGTTCTATCTGGATTCATCCTGTCATTTGATGGTACAGGAGTACAAATGGAGGTCCACTTAGTGAATATCTAAATATTTAAAGATTACAAATCAAGGTAACTGTTCAGTAAACTGTGTTCCATCCTACCTTGACAAATATACCTTTATAACAACTTGGAAGCCCTGGGTTGAATTTTGATTTCTCAGGCCTCTCAGAGTTTAGTGTAGAAATGGATGGCTTGGGGAGAGCCAGCCCCCAGCCCACCCCCCCACTTCCCTTTCCATCTGGCTCCATCCCTCATGGCAATGGGCCTTCTGTGCATGCGTGTGTGGACACCCATCCAAACTTCGTCCACCCCCTCCCCACAGAGGCTGCCCTTGGACCTCAGGTAGGGTACACTCACTCATGGTGCACTTTACAGTGGAGGGGACGAACCCTGGAGTAGAGCCCAACATGGACCCTGAAGGAGGACTTAGGGCTGTTGGGGCAGGGATTTCTGTTGTCCTGGGCACACAGAGCATATCTGCAAGAGGGAGATGTGGAGACTGACCTTGGCCTCACAAACTCATTGCCCCTTGCAAAGAAATAACCAGGAGGGTCTCCTGAGAATGGGGTTCAGAGTAAGGGCCCCTCTTGCCTGGGTCTTACCCAGGGTGATACCATTTCTGCCAAGTCAGAGAATGAAAGGGACTGCAGAAGCCATATGACCCACCTCTGTCATTTTAGGGAGAGTGAGCATGGCTGGTAAATCTCAGTGATGGCTGGAGCCCTGGGGGTCCTTAGTTCCCCAGCAAGTGCCCTGTCCTGCTCTTGCCTTTCTGAGCATCATCCTCGTGGCATTCTGGAGCATGAGGACCCAAGGCTGGGTCTGAGTGGATGACTGTAGTTACGTACACGGGCTCTGCTGCAGGGACAGGATTACAGAAGATGTTTACACAAAGCTATAGCTTTGGAAACAGGCTGTGGTGCATATCTTAGCAGCCCCACTGACCAGCTTGGTGATTTTTGTTCAACTGGAGCCTTGGCTTCCTCATCTAGAAATTGGAGATAAAATGGTATCTGTAGGTAGAGTTGTGTAGGTGGAAGATGAGATGTTTGTAGAAATCTTCATACAGCACTTGGCTTTCCCAAAGGGAACATCAGCGAATTGTAGCCACTGTGACTGGAGCTGCTACTATTGTTCACCAGGTGTCCTGGACCCCACTGAGAAGACGCTGCCATTCATTCATTCACTGATTCACCCACTCAAATATTCATAGAGCACCTATCATGTGCAAGTACTATTCTGGTAGCATGGGACTTACCAGTGAACAAGAGAAGCAAAATTCCATGCCATAGTGGAGCTAACATCCTGACAGGTAGAGGCAGAGATAAACCATAAACATAATTAACATGGAGATATAGAACATATGGAATATAGAGTATGGAAACACAAAAGCTGATAAGTGCTATGGGAAAAGGTGGATAAGGGAAAGGGGTTTGGTTGACCCAAGGTGGGCTGTAATTTTAAGTAGGGTGGTTAGGGTAGGCCTCATGAAAGAGGTTTTTAATCAAGAACTTGAAGGAGGTAAGGGGAGAGAACCATGTGGAGGGATCTGGGAGAAGAGCATTCCAGGCAGCGGAAACAGCTGGTGCAAAGGCCCTGAGGCAGGAGTGCCTGTTGTTCCAGGGACAGTCAGGAGGCCAGTGTGTCTAGAGCAGAATGAGGGTGTAGGTATTAAGAGACAAGGTCAGAGACATGACAGAGGCCTGACCGTGTAGGGCCTGTAGACCATTGAAAGGACTTGGCTTTTACTCATTGCAAAGTACGGAGGGGGCAAATGACATGACCTTCTGCATCTCCTCCCACACCTTGGGCCCGCAGGCTGCCTCTGCACTGTTAGCCCTCCCTGACTTCCTGCCCCAGGCTCACTGCCCCCATCCATGTTGCACACCCCTCCCTACCTGCAGCCGCCATCCCCTAACAGGTAGAGGTGTGCCCTGGGTCCACTCCCTCAAGTCCCAGCTGCATTACCAGCCAAGGATGTGATGCATAGTATTCTGGAGCTCCTTTTTAAAAAGGAGTTACATTGCTTTGGGAGTTCAGGACACAGGCAGCCTGGGGGTGCTTGCTTCATTTCTGAAAAAGCAGGTTGTGGCCACCCTTTCATGAGCCTTGACTCTACTGGGCTCTCCCTGCTCCCCATGGAGCCTCATGGTGTCCTCAGGCCACCCTAGCCCCCTGTTCTCCTGGCTGGCTTTATCCCGCTGAGCAGTGGGACAGAGGACAGGAAGATGAGAGGAAGATATTCCAGAGCTGGGTGGAGAGTCAGGGTGGAGTAGAACTGTGTGAGGGTGTGCATGAGGGAGCCAACAGGAAGGAGGGCTGGGTTCTTGTTCTCTGACCAATTCCCAGTCATGGCTCTCCCATGGGGTTTCACAGCTCAGTCCGAAGACACATTGTTCCTGTGCATGGTGTAGCCAAGCCCAAATATTTAGCTACGGCCACACCAGCCCTTGTTCTGCTTATAACTGTGGTGTAGACCTCAGTCCAGACACCTTCCAAGAGATACCCACCCTGCCCCTTGGCACTGGCTTGGGCGGCCTTGTCTGGTGCTGGAAGGCTCTCTTGGGTTCTTTGCCAACGTTCAGATGTCCCCCTTTCCCACTCTGTGGGTGGGCCCTAGTGGGGGATGGATGAGGGCTAAGGTGTGCTTCACCCCTGGCTCCCAGGCGCAGAGATGAGGGTGGCCTCTGGGTCAGAGGGCTTCCTGTTGAGTCAGAGCCTCCAGCCAATATGCCCACTGTCCCACCCCTACTCCACATAGATGCAGGGCACCCTGCAGCTTTGTTTCAGGAGGAACTCTGCCAGTGGAAACCCCATGTCCTTAGCGCAGCCCTGGGGGTTATCAGGGTGGCTCAGATGCAGGAAGTCCTCGCCTCTGCTGTCCTGCTCTGCCCCACCCTGTCCTGCAGAGGGGAGGCCCTGCCCATAGGAGAGTCTGCCTCCACTGGGCAGTGCTGGCCTGGAGGAAACTTCCATGCCACCCCTCCTGCCCCTGGGCTCCAGGGCTCTCGATTTTTGGGGTAAACAGAGGTGCTGGGCTCTGCTGAGGATAAGCTTTGTGATCTGGGAAGGATCCCTTTCTCCTCATTTTTTCCCCACCTCCTTTTCATCATGTCTGTGTGAAAATGAAAGCTATTGTTTATGTAAAAGGACCATTTGCCTAATGTCCCTGGAATTTATTTGCTGGAGCATTTTCCATTTTCATATTCAGTTTAGACCTTGGCTGAAGTAGGGAGGTTATGTAACTGGGATGGAACAAATCCCATTGGCATCTGGGGACCCTAGTGTACCCCACCCTTAGCCATTCCAGCAATGGCCTGAGTGCCCCCCTGGCTGTATATTCAAGTTGCCTCTGTGGCTGCCAGAGTTGGGGAGCTGGGGAGCTGGAGTGATAGAGAAGGAGTTGGCAGCATTTAGAATGGAGTCAGGAGGAAGATTTCTCTGGGGGGTTGGATTCATAGATCTGCTTTGGGGCTGTCTCCTCCTCCTCAGCTGTAGACCTCGGGGGTCCAGACTTTCCTTGCACACAAAGCCTAGGCCTTTCCTATCAGCCTGTCTGTGGACCTTAGCCAACAGCCTGAGCCTCACTGCTTGAGCCTTGGCTGGATTAGGGAAATGTCTGGCACTTTCCTTCTTGGCTGTCTGTGGAACCTGTCTCTACATTCTAACCCATCCCCAGCAGCACTGGCCTTGAGGGCCATGTTTCTACCCCTGATTCCCAGCCTGAGCGCCTTTGGTTTCTCCTCAGAAGCCTTGTCTGGGTCTGCATGGAATTACTTTGACAAAGGATGGGATGTTTTTCTAGGTTATGAGGGCCTGGACATTTGCCTGCCTGGAGTTTTAAAAGAAGGCAAATATATAGAGTGGGTTTTGGAGCCCTGAACTTAGTCATGGGTGGATAGGGGTGGGCTGAGGAGGGGGTGCAACCTCTGCCTTCCCTCCCCACACCCCCATATTCTGAGATGGTAGAGAACCCTTTCATTCCTCCAGCCTGTCTCTTTCATCCCTCTATGGACTGAGACATCTCCCTTTACACCAGTTTTTTACTTAAACATGCTTATTAGCCTCCATTAAGAAAAAGGTAACCCTGTGTATACCTGTATTAACACAATGCTAACTGCTGCAACAAACCCTCAGTTTTCAATTACTTGACCTACTAGATGTTTGTTCATTGCTCATGTGTCAGTCAAATAAGGCTATTCTTCGTTGAAGGTAGCTTCCTCCACGTGGTGATTCTGGGACTGCAGTTGCTTTCCATTGCTGCTGCTGCAATTCCTTAGGACCTCCAGGATTTCTGCCTCCTGGGGGCAGGAGGAGAAAGAAGCAGTGGAGAAGGCACACCCACCCCTTAAACACTCCAGCCTAGAAATGACCCACATCCCTTCTACCGACTTTCCATTGGTAGGAACTAGTCACATGGCCACAGCCGGCCTCAGAGGAGGCTGGGAAATGTGGGTCCAGGCTGGGCACCACCTTGGGAATAACTCCACATATCGGTGGTAGGAGATGGAGAGGAGGGGGTGTACTTGGGAGACGGCGAGGTCAAGTCAGCAGGGTGGATTGAGAATATGTAGGGCGACGAAGCCAGGAGTCCAAGGACCCCTCGGGTTTCTGGTTTTGAGAACAGGGTGGATGGTGCCTCTGAAGGCAATGGAGTTAACAGGAAGATGGACAATGCTGAGAGGGAAGGCTCATCTGTCAAGTGCCCAGCAGGGGTGGGTGCTGTAAGAATGTTTTGTGAATGCAGGAATGAGGAGAAACAGTAGTGAATGAACTTGAGTCCCTTCTGCCAACCCCTTGCAGCTATAGTGGAGAAAAACTGTTTGGTAGCTGTACTCCATAGCCTGAAACCATAGCACCTGATGAAATTGGACCAATCTGTTTTCAAATACAAAGCTAGTAGTTAGAATAACCAGGGGGAAAAAAGCATAATCAGTAGCCCCATGTCTTTGCACAGGCTGCCATAAAAAAAGGTACAGTTGTTTCTCAGTATGCATGGGAGATTGGTTCCAAGATCCCCAATGGATACCAAAATTCATAGATGCTCAAGTCCCTGATATAAGGTGGCATCGTATTTGTATATAACCTACATATATCCTCCTGTATACTTTAAATTATCTCTAGATTACTTATAATACCTACAACAATGTCAATGCTATGTAAATAGTTGTTATACTGTATTTTGGGTTTTTTGTTGTATTGTTATTTTTATTGTTTTTTTCCTGAATATTTTTGATCTGTGGTTGGTTGAATCCATGGATGTGGAACCCATAGATACAGAGGGCTGACTATCCCATAAATTGGGTGGGTTACACAACAGAAATTAATTTGCTCACAGTTTTGGAGGCTGAAAGCCCACAATCAAGGTGCCAGCATAGTTGGTGTGTGGTGTGGGCTCTCTTCCTGGCTTAGAGACGGCCACCTTCGTGCTATGTCCTCACATGGCAGGCAGAGAGAGGGAGAAAGCTCTCTAGTGTCTCTTCTTATATACCATCATGAAGGCTATGACCTCCTCTAAACCGAATTATATCCTGAAAGGCCCATCACAGTGGGAGTTAGGGCTTAAAAATGTGAATGTGGTGTTGGAGGACACAATTCAGTCCACAGCATCCAGTGGCGATGTCTCCCCAGGCATAGAGTCCTCTTCTGTGTTGGGTATTGTCTCTCTAAGCTGCGGGGAAAGGGAAGGCAGCAGATTGGTGTCCTGGCCCATCCACTTCAGGTGAGAAGGATGCCTGCTGTCCTCGTGTGGACACAACTTCCTCTGCTCTCCTTGGCCTTGGCCTCTTTGCTTTAGGATATGATGCCCAGAAGGGCTCGAAACTGGCATGACTCAGGAGTCTGACCAGGGGCAAGCAGGCTGCCTCTTGCTCCTCCCCAGAAAGGGAGAGCCAGCTGAGGGTGACACCTTGGGCTGCGGCCACAGGCCACTTTGCCACTGGGCTCACCCACACTGCTGCTGCCACACGTGGGGCTAAGGGTGACAAGGTTGCCAGGAAGCCTGGGATCGGAGTTCCAGGGCCATCTGAGCTCTGGGTCAGCAGCAGTCATTGGAGCAGGGATCTGGGGAGGCTTTTCACGTGGGGGTTGTTGAGATAGGGGTCTGGCCCCCTTCCTGCCTGACTGGCAGTCTTCATTAATGTACGTTTATACCAGGAGCAAGTGGAGCTGGGGAGGGGACTCACATCTCTGTCTGTGGGAAGCAGGGCAGAGTGAGGGAGAGTATGGCCTGCTTTCTAGCTGATATCTCCCCTTGCTCTCAGCAAGCTCCTCTGCCTCTTCCTTTCCTTCTGGTAAAGCATAAGGAGAGGACTCAACAGTAAGGACTAATATTTGACAGTGAGGAGCAGATAGAGTTTTTTAGTCAGGGGTCACTGTTAAGGAAGTTTGTATTTTTTTTTTTTGTTAACTTCCAAATAAAGCTTGAAGTGTCTGAGAGGCTGCATAACAGAGGTGAAGGGCACAGACTTGGGAGCCCCATGGCCAGGATTTGAATCGGAACTCTTAGGCAGGTCCCTGAACTGCTCAGCCCTCAGTTTCCCATCTGTAAATGGTGATAACAGTACCTTCCTAAGGTCATTATGAGGACTAAATGAGTAAACATTGATACAGTGCTAACAACGCTTAATAGAGTACTTACAACACTTCACTTAATAAGTGCCATATGGTGGGTGTTAAATATATATTTTGGGGAACGGGGTCTCGCTATGTTGCCCAGGCTAGAGCGCAGTAACTATTCACAGGCACAGTCAGAGCCCACTACAGCCTCCAACTCCTGGGCTCAAGCAGTCCTCCTTCCTCAGCTTCCCAAGTAGCTGGGACTACAGGCATGTACCATTGCACCCAGCTAAATTTTTAAAAATTAAGTCTTGTTGAAGAGTGAGTAGAAACCAGAGTGGTGATAATTTCTGGTTCTCCCTAGTCATCTCCCTCAAGAATTTCCCAGTTACTTCTCCTGGAAGATCCGCTTCCTTGTTTTGTTGTTTTTGTTTTTTTTTTTGACTTTGAGACAGGATCTCACTCTGACACCCAGGCTGGAGTGCAGTGGTACAGTCTCCGCTCACTGCAGCCTCAACAGCCCAGGCTCAAGTGATCCTCCCACCTCAGCTTTCCAGGTAGCTGGGCAGTGTCAGCAGCTCTCCTATGGCCAGCTCCACCACCAGGTCAGACAGTACCCTTGGCAACCTGTGGACCAGGCTGGGGAAGAAGAAAATCTAGGAAGAAAAGGCCACACAAGGAAGAAGTGCAGATGGCAGGGGATTCTGGTGGCCAGGGACCAGATGGGAGTCCGAAAGCTACACAGAGCAAACAACCAAAATTGAAAGCAAACAGACTCTGAGTTGAGAAACCTGTTCTCCCTATCCAGAGCATACAATTCAGAAAATGCCGGAACAGCATAAACACTGCAAAACAAATCCAGCTATGTAATCCCTTTATTTTAGTAATTAGAGGTGGCACCGGGAATGCTGGTAACAGTGGAGTTTGACTCAGATCCCCTTGACCTCACTTGGCTTTTCCTCCATGTTCCAACAACTTGTTAAGTCTGCTTCTCCATTCCATTCCTTTCCCGGTGTGGTGTTTGGGTTTGTAGGCAGGATGGCCATGTATGCACAAAGAAAGCTTTGGGGCAGTTTCCTGCCACCCAGTTTTTATGAACATTCTCTTGCCCCATGTGTGGCAGCAGAAGGCAATCCAGCCCTCAGCCTGGACCGCCAACCTTGTGTGTTTGTCTGCCTCTGTGCCTAGGCCCGAGAGGCCATTAGAAGCCCCATTTGTGTGTCTCAGCATGGCAGGAAGGTCAAACCGCTGCTTCCTGGTTGGAAATGGTTTCTTCATTGATTCATCAGGTCAGTCAAGCATTTACTGAGCACCCACTGGAGCCAGCATTGTGCAAGGTGCTAGGAATACAGTGATGAGGAAAAGCAGACATAGTCCTTACCCTTCTGAAAGTTCCACTAAAAATCAAATAACTGTGAACAAATGTCCCCTTCCTGCTGTGATACCTGCCATAAAGAAACATGTTACTATTAAAGTATAACCAGATACTCACATGTGACATTCTCTTGTTGGTTTTCACTGAGTGCAAAAGAGGTGGTGAGTCTTTCTAAATCCTGAGTCAAGATGCTTGACCACTTATTAGGACTTGAAAAGAGAAAGGCTACAACTCAGTTTTGGACCCTTAGTCCCTTATCAACATCGAAGGTACAGAAGGATTGACATCAGAGAGGCCCAGGAAGTTTGACATTGGAGAGAGGCATTTTTGGAGAAGGCTGATGGGCTGGGGGGTGTTTTCCGACCTGAGCCCCTTGGAGGAGAGAAAAGGGTGTTCTTCCTCCAGCCCAGAGAAAGGAGGAGACCAGACAGGTCTAGCTCCTGAGAGCTAGCCTGACTTTCTTCCAGAGTCTTGGAGAGCACACAGATGTGTGTTGATGTACAGCTTAAAGGGGAGTTAATGGAGCCCTGAGAATGTCCTGCTCCCCCGGAGGAGGACATATGAGTGCATCTCAGGGTGAAAGCTGGCTAGGAGCTATTTAAAAGGGGTTGTACCTTAGGTGACCCTAGGGAGAGGTGATGGGACCGTACCCAAAACACAAGGGGTCTGGGGCCAGCGGAGGAGACCTTGTTCCCTCTTGGGAGTTGCAGGGGAGTGTCCCAATGCTCAGGAAGCTCCAGGGAACCTTCAATGTGCCTGAAAAAAAGTCAACCTGGAATACCCACCAAGCTAAGGGAGGTCAGCGTGCAATGCCACAAAGCCACAGAAGTCTCTAGAGCGACTCAGCTTTAAACAGCTGCCATGGCCAGAGAAAAGCCAACACCCAAAGACACCAGTTCCAACTAGGTGTGGCTTCTCCTCCCCCTCCTCTCCTCCCCTCAAAAGGTGTTCTAAGCAGCTGCTGGGAAAGGGGGTGAGAGGAAGTGACTGCAGCTTTTTTATCTCCCACTTCCCACCCTCTAGCAGCCTTCAAAGCCTGAAATAGGGCCAAGTTGGAAGAGGCGAGGAAGTTTAACTTTAAATGAAATTTGGAGTTTTTCACTAATACACAGGACTGGTCATTTTGATACTGAATGGGATTATTCTGGAGATTAAAGCAATGGAAAGACTTTTCATGATCTAAGAGTGATCCAAGAGATAGTGGGACCTGCTCAAGGTTTCATCCAGGAGGCCAGGGAGAAAGGGCCAACCTCAGTATCTAAGGGCTAAGGGTGTGCAAGAGAGTGCAATCAGTATTGCATTTCAGCAGATCAGCCAAGCTGCAGGATAGGTGACAGATATGAAAGGATAAATGTGGAGGCAGGGAGACCAGGTAAGAAGTCTGCGGTGGTCTAATGGTGGAGGTGAAGAGAAGAGGGCAGGCTGCAGAAAAGGCAGGATACGAGGTAGAACTCCCACAGTTTCCTCATCTCTATTGTACATAGTAATCAGGGTCTAACTTAGCTTCCCTTTCCCACCTACGACCTATGAGGTGCACCTGTCCGTAGTAAGTACTCAGTAAATGACTGGTGAATGAATGTGTTTTAAATAAGGTATATAGTGAGAAAAGTGAGCATTGGAGTCTATTTCAGTTATGTGTTACAATAATAATGCTGCAGAACAAACTCAAAACCTCAGTGGCATATAATACAAAGCATATAGTTTGTGCAGCTGGGATTAGCAGTGGCTTGGCTAGCTGGCTCTGCTGATTTGGGCAGGGCTTGTTCATATAGCTAGGGGTCAGCTAGCTGTTGGTTATCTAGACTGGCATTGGCTGGGGTGACTGGGGCAACTCAGCGCCGCTCCATGCATATCTCACTGTCCAACAGGCCAGCCTGGGCATATTCACGTGGAGACTGAGAAGCATGAGAAGGCAGAATTGGGCCCTTGATGAGATCATCCTAACACAGAGGCAGATGTAGATTTGAATCCTATTTGCAACAGTCACTAATCATGTGATCTTCGGTAATTTATTTTACACTTTGTGGCTTAATGTCTTTATCTGTAAAATGGGGCTAGGAAAATTTATCTCACTGGGTAGTCAGGATTACATAAGAGTAATAACATCTCATTCCCACTATACCATCCTGAGAGGGTAAATAATTCTGCCTATGATGCAGGTATAGAAATAAAAAAGACTATGAAAAGATGAAAAAGAGCTCAAATGAAGGGAAGAGAATTCTAGGCAGAAGAAAGAGCATGTTCAAAGGCTGTGTGAGTGAAGAGGTGGGAGAGTGTGCTGAAAGGTGGGCAGAAGCCTCTCTGCCCTGGGGGAGGGGATGATGCCAGGGAGCTCTAATTGTATTTTGCTGGCACTGGGGAGCCATGGAAATTTCTGTAGGAAGGGAGAGATTTATTTTATTCCACAAACATTTATTTGGCACCTATGATGTGCAAGGTATTCTTTAAGATGCTGGGGAGACAGTAGTGATTAATCAAAGTCCAGTGGGAGAGTCAGGGGGGTCAGGAAGATCTTGGCACAGAATGAGGTCAGAGTGAGAGAGGTCAAGATTGGCTGGCCAGGGGTATTAGCCCTGAGATACACTGCTGCTCTATGGGATTTTGCCCCTCATTCACAAGCAGAGGGCCTACCCTTAGGCCCCAAGTGTGTCAAGCCCCCTCTGCTTACAAAACTTTATTTTTCACAACCAAAGGTGGTTCATAATGGTGGGCTGAGGAGGAAGCAACTGAAGTAGGGGAAGCTCAGAAGTCTCTGAGGGTCCTTCCCACCAGGAATCTCCCCACTTGAACCTAAGGCTGGGACACTTTGGCATGTGTGTTTTAAAGGATCCATGGGTTTGTGGGGAGGGCTGCACCAGTGACCAGTTAAGCCCAGTGGGTGATGCCTTTCCTTTGTTACTTTTCATGCAGACATCTGGAAAGAATTTGTCAAGAATTATAATAAAGAATACCACGGAATGAAAGCAAATGTGGTGAGAAGCAGAGTTGCCTTAAGACTGAGAAGCCAGCAGGAATGGCTGCTGCTAAGAACCTCATTCTTACAGGAAGGATTCAGTTCTTTCCCTGAGCAACAGAAGTACATAGGTGCACAGCATAGTGTATCAGTTAGCATTTGCTGAGTAACAAACCTTCCTCAAATTTAATGGCTTAACACAACAGCCATTTATTATTGTGTATAAGTCTCTGGGTTAGCTGGATAGTTCCGCTGATCTGGGTGGGGCGTGGCTGATTTTGGCTGGGCTCACTCGTGTTAGAGTTCAGCTTGCAGGCTGGCTGGAGGCTGGCTCAGTCAGATGTTTTAGAGTTGGCTGAAGTGACAGTGTGGCTGGGCCAATGCCTATCATCATCCAGCAGGCTGGCCTGGGCTTGTTTACATGGTTAGGAGGTTCTACAAGTGAGAGTGGAAGTAGGCAAGGCCTTTTGAGGCATGGGCTTCAGAAGTGGCATGATGTCATTTCTTACACATTCTCTTGGCCAAAGTAAATTCAAGGGATGGGAAAATAGCCTCTTTCTGATGATGGGAGGAGCTACTGTATCATCTTTTCATGACACATATGTAGGGACAGGTAGAACATTGTGGTCATATGCAGTGGACTGAGCCCATGGGCTTTGGAGTCACATGGGGCTCTCAAGCCATGATTCTTTACTTAACCTTCATCTATAAAATGAAAACACTGATAGAATCTATCTCATAAGATCATTTTGAGGTAAATGCACATATACCTAATGCATAGTAAATTCTCAGTAGAAAATAACATTTTATGTATTTTGCATATTTCTCATAAACTGATTGTGTATTCTAATTATTTAGTTTGGAAAATGTAGTCTCTGTAGGTTTACCCTTCCCTGAGGCAGTAGGGGAGATCATCACCTCTGTAATGGTATAATATGAACTCAGGAGTTGAGATTCGTAAAGCAGTAAGGAATGCATAGTCAGCTATACTGGAAATTTGGGAAAGGGAAATGGACTATGTGGGAAAGCGGGACTCTTATCCTTGCAGAAGTCACTATGAAATGAGGCTTTCAGTAAACAGAAGATGGGCATTTCATCCTTTCTCATTACTGAGCCTTCCTCAAGACCTCCTTAACATCCTAACATTATAAATACAATAATTTTAGAAATTACTTAGTCAATAAAAAATAAGCACTTATTGTATACGAGACTCTGTTCTAGGAGCCAGAGATACAGAGGAATAAGGAATTAAGGTATTTCTCCCATATTCAAGGACTTCAGTTTCATTACCTGTCCAGAAAACTATGAGAACCACCCATCACCTCTGGTTATAGATTCTTAAGTGGGATGTCAAGCCCCTTCCCTAATGATCTCAGTTTAATCTGCTGTCCTATTCCTCTGTGGCCTATTCCTGTGCTACACTCGAGCCAAGGTGGGCTCTTCCCTAGCCCCACACATACTCTTTGTTTTTCCATTCTTCCAAGCAGGCCCGGAGAAGGAATGGGCTCCACGATGCAGGGCCCGCGGTAGAGAACAGCCAGGCAGAGCAGGGGGCCTGGCTGGATGTGGCCAGCATCTGCAGGGGTTCAGCATTGAGATATGACACTGTCACCTCCATCTCAAGAAGCCCTTACTGGTGCCTCCCTTCCCTTCATGACTCACTGTGATCTACAACTCCTCAGAGCCAGCCTTAAAGTGGTCTGTGGATCAGTCTCATCTCCCCACTGGAGCTCCATGGGCAGAAAGCACTCTTTCTCTTCTGCCTACAACATCCTCCTCCCATCGGTATGCACCCCTTCCTAGGAGCCCCACAGGCAATGACAGGAACCCCCAACCCCATGTGTGCACATATACACATTCCCACATGTGTGGGGAATGAGAGGCTACATAGCCTGCTCCATCCTCTTCTTTTAACCTGCAATTACTGGGTGAGAAGAGTAGGATATAGTAAAATGCAAATGCTAGTTTAGTAAATGGCATAAAGACATTGAAGTGTCCCTGGACATCAGTCACGTGGCTGCGGAAGGGAGACTTAGGGTGTGGCTTTCCCCATGGACCATGGTGGGTCTTTGGGATCCCTCTCTTCCCCACCCCAGTCCTTTAAAGACCCACCAGTGACTTTGTGAGATTCTAGACTCCTTTCCCTCATACCTCCTAGCCTTATTGGATGGAAAAGAGGGAACAGTGGTTCCTTTCTTTCTGCCACGCCTCCACCTTCCATTGGAGACTCCTATTTCTCCCTCCGTGACATCTTTGCTGAACAGAACAGCTCTTAAACCAGACCTTATCTGTTCCATGGGTGCAGAGGGGTGCAATGTGAACAGAAACAGCAAGTCTCTGGAAAAGAGCTCCTTCAGCCGCAAAGAACACAGAGGTCAGGAGGAATAAAGCTAATGAGAGAACAGAGAGTCCTTTGTCTCCCCAGGTGTTATTCCCAGAGGGCAACTAGGGAAAATGGAGATGAGGTATAAACATCTGAATTCACTGTTAAACACTCCATGAACTGTTGATAATTCCCTAGAAGCAGCATATTCCTGAGATAGCTTCATATGATCTCCAGAAGCAACTTACATGTAGACATTTTTCTGAGAATTCCAGAAAGAATATTGATACTTTTCAGACACCATGGCTTCCACGCCTCATCGACATAAGCAGTATTAGGCTTTATCTCTGACATCAATCAAACTTGAACACCATCAGCATGGGCTTTAATGAAATTCTCACATATGTATCGGAACTTGTATTTTTTCCTTTAGTCAGTGTCTTGATCCATTTGTGTTGCTGTAAAGGAGTACCTGAGGCTGGGTAATTTATAAAGAAAAGATGTGTATTCGGCTCATGGTTCTGCAGGCTGTACAAGAAGCATGATGCCAGGCATCCGCTTTGGATAAGGGCGTCAGGCTGATTCTACTCATGGTGGAAGGAGAAGGGGAGCCATCGTGTGTAGAGATCACATGGTGAGAGAGGAAGCAAGTGGGGAGTGGAGGTGCCAGGCTCTTTTTAACAACCAGCTGTTGTAGGAGCACAGTGAGAACTGACTCACTACCTAGAGAATGGCACCAAGCCATTCACAATGGATCCGTGCCCATGACCCAAGCACCTCCCATCAGACCCACCTCCAACACTGGAGATCAGATTTCAAAGTGAGACTTGGTAGGGCCAAACAAATCATATTCAAACCATAGCAATTAGAATCTTAAAATCAAAATTGATGGCTTTATTTTTCTAAAAATGGGAAAATATCTCCAAAACATTGTTCGAAAACAAAACAAAACAAAACAAAACAAAAATGTTTGTTCTTATATCCCATCAGTTTATTCAACTAACATTCATTGTGGACTTTTTATAAGGCAGTAACTGTTTTATGAATAGGAGATATAAAACTGAGTGAAACAGTGAGGTTCCTGGCCACTGTATTGTAATAATAGAGGCACATATACCAAAGAGCTAAAATACAGGCAGCAAACTCTAGGGACTGAAGTAAATTTCCTTAATTTAATAAAGTGTATCAAGCAGAAACCCACAATAAGCATCATACTTAAAGGATTCATTTGAATTTTTTTATTTATTTTTATTAAATCAGATATACTTTTCTAGTTTTTTTTATTTTTTATTTTTGCATTTCTTGACATTTTAAAGTGAGGTCAGTTACAGAGTGAATGGGTTCATCCTGTCATTGTAAATAACAGTTTTTCGTTTAATAATGGCATTTTGTATTACCAAGACCTTGCTTCACATTAGGTGTTTTGTATACATTATCTCATTTAATCAAAACCAGCACTCTATATCATGGGTGCCACCATTCCTCTGATTTTTGCTAAGGAGGAAACTGAGGTTCAAAAAGGGTAAATAAGTTGTCCAAGACCACACAGCCATTGTTTGGCAGAGCTGGGGCAAAGGTCTATACTGCTGCAAAGCTTGTGATTTTTGGCTACTACCCTCTAATGTTCTGTGAGGGTGGAACACCTAACCTAGAATTTCCCTGTGGATCACTCACCCCCCATGATGGCATGTCTTGCTCTGGACCCATGATATAATGATCTGGATACAGCCAAAGTCACTAAGCACACTACACCCTAGCCTTTCAATTCCTTTATTACTTCATGGAGAATCATGTATTTCAGCCACTCAAGTATCTTTAA
Organism: Pan troglodytes; assembly: GCF_028858775.2. Taxonomy (NCBI): domain Eukaryota; kingdom Metazoa; phylum Chordata; class Mammalia; order Primates; family Hominidae; genus Pan; species Pan troglodytes. Next base: position 41,605,354 of record NC_086015.1, read on the forward strand.
GGTCTAGGCCTTATCGAATGGGGTTTAGTCACTCAGTACAGTCTGCCCTTTGTACTCATGAGTTCAGCATTCATGGATTTGAACAACTGTGGGGTGAAAATATTCCAAAAAAATGGATGGTTGCATCTGTGCTGAACATATACAGACTTTTTTCAATATTTCCTAAACAATAAAGTATAGCAACGATTTATGTATTATTTACATTGTATTGGGTATTATAAGTAATCTAGAGATTAAAGTATATAGGAGGATGTGTGTATGTTGTATGCAAATTCTACACCATTTTACATCAAGGACTTGTGTGTTCTTGGGGTTTGGTGTCAGGGTGGTCCTGGAACCAGTTCCCCATGGACACTGAGGAATGACTGTGCTTCCCCTACCCAACAGAAGTGGTTCTCCCGTCAGGTTATCATAATAGGGAAGGGATATGTGATCTTTCCTGAGAACTGAGGCATGCTTTTAAGCTTTAAATGGAGCATCTCTAAGTTTCCTTACCAAAAAGTAATCAGACAAAGGGCCATGTGGCAAGAGCTCTTGCTTCACCAAACACGTAGTGATGGACCCCCCTAAACCCAGTGTGCCAGACATCATCATGAGATGTACCTCCTTTCACATATCTCTTCCCTTGCCAGAGGAAGGAACTGAGGCTCAGAAAGGTTCAATTCCTCACCCAAAGGTTTCCAACCCAAGGTTTCTGACCTGGAGCCCTGCTCTTTCCTTCACACCCTGCTGCCATTATTTTGTCTTGTTGGGCTGAGGAAGGGCAAAGAGGGTGCCCACTGCTGGATGAAAGAAGCAGCTACATTCCCACTCAAGTTGTGCTGAGCCCAGTCCTAACTGCTCAAGTCTTTCTTAGGTCTTATGATGGAACTGAAAAGCAGGCTACCTGTTTTAGCCAGGAAGCAGACAGAGGATACGGATGGGCAAGCACTTCTATCAGATGCTGGTTCTGTTGTAAGACATCATCAAGGTTCCTCCAACCCCTGCTCCTCATCACACTGCACAGCCCTTTGGCAGAGACAGGGAGAAGCTTGTTGTTTGAGACATCTGGAGTTAGAAAGTATCTGAGCTTTAAATGGAGAAGGAATGGGGAGAAACTGACAGTGAAGTGTAGACATGAGGCTTAGAGAGATGCTAACTAAGTAGTGATGAGTTGAATCTCCCATTTAGTCAGACACATTTTTCTAGTTTTTCTAGTTTTCTACCCTTCAAAATACTTTGTGTTAAACTCAATTACAGAGATAGATCCTTCCATTCATCAAGTGAATTTTAGAAGCCACACCTTTGGGTGGGTCTTAAAAGCAGTTCATGGGAATCTATAGGCTATTATGTATAACTGGAGGGTAGCAGAAAACAAGTTCCTTGTGAGATCAGACACATGAGCTAAACATTTAGGAAAACCTTACAGAAGCAAATCTTTAACGGAAGGGTTTCCACACTGAGGGCCTTGTGTTGCTTTTGGGAATGGTGTAGAAATCACGTGCTTAGTCTTGAATTATGATTCACCTTTACTGAATGTCCCTTCTCTTTTCTTTACTCACTGTCGAACAGGAACCCAAAGGATGTAGTTTTTGGCAGATGTCCTTTGTAGGGTTCAGTATTTCTCACTCACCCCTTTAAGACCCTAAAGGGGGAGTTATTAATAGTTTCAGAAGGTTGAGGGAAATCATGCAGAGGTTCTCAGATGTTCAGAGACGCTTCCTCTCCCCTTCCATGAAAGTTGTAAGGCTCATGGGTGAGGCCTAAGAAAGGCATGTCAGTTGTCTATCAAGTTCATTAGTTTATTCAGCTTATTTCTGAAGCTTTTGATGGGCCGGCTATTCAGAGGTCAATGAAATAGACATGAGTACTCTTCACAGACCTTACCGTCTAATAGGAATGATAGCAAGTGAATGTATAATAAATAAATAATTAGGGGTTGATTGTTATGAGTGCTATGAGGGGAATAGCCAGGGTGACATGTTTGAGAAGGGGTCAGTACTGCTAAGTGTTGGTCAGGGAAGCATTGCAGGCAGAGGGAACAGCAAATGCACATGGTTTGGAGGCAGGAATGGTGTTCCAAGAGTAGTAGGGAGCCTTGGGACTAGAGTTTGGAGGATGAGCGGGGAGAGTGGGAGGAGATAGTGGGAAAGTCTGTGGAGCCAGTTCCCTGAGGGGCCTGGTGGGCCATGCTCAGTGGGGGTTTCATTTGACGAGCCATGGGAAGGCTTCCAGCAATGGGGGGTGTGGTTTTACTTGTATCTTAAGAAGATCACACTGGCTCTTGTTTGGAGAATGGACAGGAAAGGAGCAGGAGAGCAAGCAGAGAGTCTGAGGGGCAAGAAATGCCCTGTCCTCCCAGCAGACTGGAGCGAATTCTAATTCTGCCTCTGCTACTTCATTCCTATGCAACTTTGGGCAGGTTTCCTAATCTCACTGCCTCTCAACTGTTCACCCCTCATAAAATGAGGACAAGTATTTTCTCATGTGGTTTCTAGGAGAAATAAGTATTCATAAAGTCCTCTATAAACTTGGGCCATATGCTTATCTGAGCTATAATATGATTCATATTGAAAGGAGGGGGACTCCTTCAATGTTGGCAAAATGACTCAGCTGCCCCTATATAAGGAATATGTTATTACGGTCCGAGACTAAAAAGATGCTTTTGTTTCTTTACTGCCCTCAGTGTCTCTCTAAGGGAGGGCGGCTGGTTAAAAATCACATGGTGTGGGCATTTATAGGGGTAATAACTTGAAATGATTAAACCCTTTTTTTTTAAAGCTTCGTGTCTCTGTTCTCCATCTGTAGGTGGTGCATGAGTATGATATAGTGTGCATGTGTGACATGCTGCAAGTGTGAGGAATGCCAGAGGGGGACCCACGAAACTGCCCTGCAGGCAGAAGGCCACATGCTCTCAGCACCAGTCAGTGGTGCTCGCTAGTCCGGCAGATTGCTGTATTCTTGCACCCTGTACCACAACATTGTTAGGATAAAGTTTCATAAGTCTTATATGGCTTTGAACAAAGTAAGTCTATTTTTCATCATAGTATGGGTTATTTAGAATTCATATGTTATGAGGAAATACACTGTTTCAAATGCAGTTTTCTTTGCGGCGTCTCAGCAGATACTGAGTTTTGCTGCCCTGTCATCCAAGAGGGCCTCAAGGTGCCCAGAGAGACCAACTGAAAAATGTTCACTGGAACGGAGCTGCAATGGTGGAAACGTTCTGTGTGTGCCCTGTTCAGTACAGCAGCCACTGCGCAGCTGCTGAGCTCTTGAAATGTGGCTATCAGGGTAGAAGAACTGATTTTTAATATATTGAATTATGAGTCATTTAAACTTAAAGAGCACAGCTGTATTGGACAGCACAGCTGTAGAAGGATGTTTTCTCTCATGGAAAACCCCAACTCTGAGCCCCAGGGGTCCTATGGATCCATGAGCTCACAGACTCCCCTAACGTCCATGAAGATCATCACCAGGATTTGAGGGAATGCTGTGGTGCATACTTTGTGTTGGACAGTTATGGGGGATCGCTTTTGCCGTCTCAGCATTTCACCGCTGTCCTCGGTATGAGATTATGGTGATGTTGAATGGGGTCATTAGAAGGCTGTCCACAGAGGGGATCAGCCCCCCTCAATGACCACTACTCCGAGCATGGGCTTTCTTCTGTTTGATCTCGTTGGGCCCTCAGCTGTGACTGTGGAGAACAGCAAGTCCTCAGTGAGAGTATTTGTCACTTCCTACTCTTGGTGTTTAATATCATCCCTCTGGCACAGATGCTTGAAAATCAATGGTTTCTTGACACATTTTGGCTTGTGTGAGGGGCCATAACAATAGCAGGGCTCATGGCTCCTTTCTTTTTTTTTTTTTTTTTTTTAAAGAGATAGGGTCTTACTCTGTCACCCAGGCAGGGGTGCAATAGAGTGATCATAGTTCACTGTAACCTCAAACTCCAGGTCTCAAGGGATCCTCCTGCCTCAGTCTCCTGAGTAACTGGATCTATACACATGTGCCCCCATACCTGGCTAATGTGGCTTCCTTTATGTTCAGCAAGGAACTCTCAGTGTTTGTCCATTTCCTTAGGAACATGAGTGTTTTTGGAAGGCCTTTGATGAGTGGCAGTTGGGTGGATGGATGAGCTAATACATCCATCATCCTATCTCAGGAGGATGCTTGGATTTGTGTTTAGAAATTGGGTAACTCAGTTGTTCATGGAGGAAAAAGTTGAACATTACTCAAGTGCAGATAGGGAAACAGTGTAAGAACAAAAAACTCTTTTTCTATCTACAAGTGAGGAAAAAAATATTGACAGTGTGCCCAAGCTTCATGGTAGGATGGGTGTTAATTGGGAATGGCATGTAATTCTCTTCTGGAATCCAGTGTCTGGGCAAGTCCTGCCTCTCAGATTAAGGCACCAGCATTCAGCATAAGAGGGAGTAATTGACATTCTACACGGCAAAAGACACTTGAAAGATAATAGATGAATGTCTCATGGCCAGTAGCTTGGTTTTTTTGCATGGTGTAGATTTAGAATATAATTTTTACAGGGAAGAAAGGGGTTAAAATGTCTGGTGCCATCTGTCACAGTAATGAGTTGTGCAAAGCCCAATGAACCTTGTAGAAACAACATCGTGCCCAGAAATAGCCCGGACCTCAGAGTGACATCAGGGGGCAGGGACCTGATAGATGTGGTCCTGCAAAAGGACCGAAGGTTCTTCTTTAACAATTCAAATTGAATAGGAACCATTTTTAATTTGGGGGTAACTCCGTCTTCACCGTTAATGGCCATTCTTCAAAGCTACTTTCATTCCTGTGAGGGATGGCCAGACACGAGAAAGCCAAGCAGGGATTTTCAGTTACAGGTGAGCATCCGATCTGCAGCCAGGGCGTTTTCTACCGGGCACATCTTTGTTCGCAGCCTGGTTTGAGCTGATCTGCACATAAACAGGCACTCTGGGTGTGGATGGGGGCATCTGTGTACTCTTTATGGCTATATTTCCAGAATATGCTTTTAAAGACTGTGGTCACATTTACCTTGGTTAGGGAAGATAGTGACTTATAAAAACCTCAAACATTTATGTTTCCCTTTCCAATATAAAAAGTGTTAATAATTTGCCCACTTAAAAGGTTAAGATCAAAGAGATCATAAACACACATGAATACTATTTCAGGAACATAAAATTCAGCTATTTCTACTAACAGAAAGTGAGTGTATGGAATACCAATGCAAACAAACATAGATTTAGTGGAAAATGACTCAACCAAGTAAGATTTACAAAACAAACAAACAAAACTGTTTTCATCATCTTTGGTTGTAGTTTTATAAAGAATGCTGGTTCATGGACTCCAGACACTTCATTGAAACTGTGTGAATCATTTTAAACAGGTTTGTCCTTGGGCCCAGATAGCACATTGGCATTTGTGAATCATTTTAGATGAGTTTGTCCTCAGTACAAATCGTGCTGTGTTTAAAGTTCTTGGAGACACTTCTCTCTTCCAATAAAAGGCTTTTACTAGATGTTTCAGTGACATAAAGTTGAAGACATAAATACTGTTTTATATTGTAAGCAGGGCCAACTCTTTTATGGTGTGTTTTATACGTCTAGAGGATTTTTGTTGTTGTTGTTTCTTTGAGGTTTTCTTTGAAACTTCAGATTAAGGTAGTCCTTGAAGTGGAGGCTATTAAGACCTAGTATTATCTGTCTCAGGGAGGTGGGGGACTGGGTGGACTGATGGACCCCAGAACTCCAGATTCCTTGCACTGGAAGCTGGTGTTTTGTGTTTGGAAGAGCCTCTGCCCTCTGTGTCATGCTGCAGTAAAGTATGGGTCAACATCCCCAAAATGTGTGACTCGCCCAAATTAAGTGGTGTCATACTCTTACCTTTCTTCCACTGCACATCACATTCTTCATGAGAATCACACCATTGTCCGCTGTCTGCCCTGCCTGTGAGACGGGCCACGCTCTATTCTTGTCCGCCTCTTCCATCAGGAATACTCACACAGTCATTCTCCTCACATACCCCGCTCTCATCTGCTGCCCCACACCTGCCCTCCTATAGAATGTTCTACCCTTTAATAGGGAAGGGTTTCTTCTTCCTATGAATTTTTACCTCACTTTGTGTCTTTTTAGGTTTGTATTGGAACTATTTGCAAACAGGTCTTGGCTTATCTAAAGAAAAATTGTAAGCTCCCCATGACGCAAGACAGTATCTTATTTACCTTTGAAAACCTTATCACACTCTGCCCTACTCAGAGTACAATCTAAATAAAAGTCTGTTGAATGACTGAAGTAGAGTTTCTTTTTTAACACTTATATGCACATTCTTGTGACAGGCACAGTGAAAAATTTATCAAGGAATGACATGGTCCCCACCCATGACACTGTTAAATCCATAATTTGTGATGCATTGTTTTTAGTTATCTAGTGCTGCTGAACAAACCACTCCAAACTTAATGATGTAAAACAACAGCAATTTTATCATGCTCACAGACACTGTGGGCAAGGAATTCGGGACAGGGCACATTGGGGATGGCTGGTCTCTGCTCCATGATGCCTAGGACCTCAGCTGGGAGAGACTTGAACAGTTGGGGGCTGGTGAATCCATGTCTAAGCTTCTTCATTCACATGCCTGTCACCTTGGAAGCATGGCCTAGAAGGCTGAGCTTAGCTGGGCCTGAGACCCCCAGCATTCTCTTCAAGGTTGGGGAATTGGACCCTACATTTGATGGGAGAATTAGCCAGTTCATGTTGCAGAAGAGCATGTGGAGTCGGAGATACTTTACAAGCATCTATGGAAAATACAGTCTGAAGTGAATGCCCAAATGAGTGGCACCAACACTGATTATTACTGGGTGACAGAGGCACGTGGAGAAAATGTCATGAGGGAGGAAATGCTGGGATTTGCCTTGACCTCTGGCTGGGGGACGGGGAGGGATGAGAGGTCCAAGGCAAGATGGATAAGTGGGAATGAGCAGCCTTGTTTTGGGGAAAAAGAGGGACAGACCTGGAATGGCTGGCTGGGTGAAATGGCTTGTTGTGTCTCCTAAATTAGATTTTACATTTTTGAGGGCAGAGCTACTTAATATTATATTTACCCCAGAGGAAGATTATTTTTTTCATTCTCTAAATTGTTTAATTAAAACTCATAGTTCATGTTAAATTTGTTCAAAGTTTCCATCTAATGGTGAGGTGGTAAAGGAAATAAAACTTACCAAAATAGAAGAGGGAGAAATGAAAAGGAAATATGATCAATGATTTCTGTTCTTTTTACTTCCTACTTGCAAAGACTCTGGAAATGTAATGATGGTTCAGAGTGCTCTGCTATGAATCCTAACAGCTTAAACAATCTCCTGGGATCATATTGGCAAACTCTAAGATGATACAAGTATAGACTTAGTTTGTCTGAGCCCGAGGTTCAGTGTTTGGAGAAAAATAATACCTATGTCGAGATTATATCAGATAACCTATAAAAGCAGGTAGCCCAGTCATGCACATTGGTGATCAATCAATGTTAGCTGAATCCAAATATTACGAGTGCAGATGCTGAAAGGAACAAAAGGAAATCTCACTCAGGCATCCATCTGCCAGTATTTCCACCCTTTCCCGCAAAGAGGAGCTCAGTGTCTGTCTCTGTTATTGCATCAGGATCTCACATTATCCAGTAAACCCAAATGCTCTAGGTAAGAGATGTAATAGGTGGTATTTATTAAGTGGTTTTAATAAAGTTTTGTGGATAGGTATGATACCATTTCTTTTGAGCTTAAAGATGCTTAAAATAGCTAAGGTTAAAAATGAGGGAAGATCTGAAAAGAAAAACAGTAAAGAGATGTGAGATGTAAACACTGAAAGGAAGTAAGGGTAGAGCAAAAAAAAAGAAAGCATCAGGTAAATATTTAATAAAATGTTTATACATGTATATTGACTGTAGGTGTAGGGTTAGTCTATTGAATAAAGCTGCCTTTCTTAGGAATGGTGGTCTCAAAATGCACCAGTGCCTTCCTATTGGGTGAATGTCCACTTCTGTTCTATGCACTGTGCTAAAGGGTGGACATGCTGAGATGAGTGTGAGTAGCCTCTGCACCAAAGAGTTCAGTCTAATTCTGGGGGTTGGGGATAAATATGTTAGCCAGTAAATGCCATTTATTGCTTTAGATGTCATCTCAGAAGGATAAGGAGCAGTGGGGACAGGAGGAGCAAGCCATCTCCTGGGGGAGTTAAGAAAGATGAGGACAGAGAGAGAATGTCCCTTGGATCCAATATGGTGGCCATTAGTGACCTTGTTAAAACCGGTAGGAATGGGGTGGCAAGAAGGAGAGTAGAAAAGACTATAAGAAAGAATGAGTTTTGATGAAAGTATTGGAATTTTGATGACCTTTTTTATTACAGGTTTGGGAGCAACTACTTTCTTCACTCTCTAAACTGCAAATCATTCAGGGTAATTGTGCTGGTTCAGTTAGCCCCCAAGCTGAGAAGACAGGCCCACTGTGGTTTGAGTAACTTGGAAATCTTGTGGGGTCAGTGTTTTGACTCTTCATTTTGGTCATGGTTCAGGATTTTCACACACCACTAAGGTCTAGGGGAAGCTTCTCAGCTTTCTGGATACCCTCTCAGGGCTCATGAAGTGGCAGGACTGCCCTGGGAAGGTCAGGATTCTTCTGTAAAAGCAGAGAACACTGCATGGAGCCCAGAGAGCCCACTCTCTGCGCTCTTCCCTTCCTATGGGCTCACACGGGGAAACAGATGCTTTCCTATAACTCTGAGCACTGAAGCAGCTTTGCTCTGCCTTGGCCGAAACATCTATCCAGGACCAAATTCTTAAAACCCCAGGGGCCCTGGGGTGATTTTCAGCCCAGGCCCTGAACCTGTCATAAAATGTAATGGATGATATATTTTTAACTGCTGAGACCAGAGAGTTCACATAACCTATGAAGACTGAAACAACATAATGTTTCTGCAGTTTTGAAGCATTTCAAAAACCAGAGGATGGTCTCTCTCATTAGGCATTACTAGTAAGACAAAAGTTCTTAACCATTTCTGTGCGTGGACCCCTTTGGCCGTTGGGAAGCGCACGTGGATCCTTTCTCAGAATATGCTTTTACATACATAGAATAAAATACATAGAATTACAAAGAAATTCAATTATACTGAAATGGAGTTATCAAAATTTTTAAAGACCACTTTATGATATAATAATATACCAGCTTTTTCCTGATGCATGAAATAAGAAGATCTAGAGACATTTTGAGTACTGTTAAGCATAAACAATATTTCAAGGTGTCTACAACTATAATATAGTGTGTAATATCTCAGATTTCTATTGACGGTAGAGTCACAGGTCTTTCTAATACTTTTGTGGTTTGATGCCTACATTTTATACTGGAAGGAAATGCTAAATTTCAGCTAGAGGTTAATAAAAAAAAAAGATGGAAAATTCTTTTCCTCTATCTAAATCCACAGATGCCCTGAATTCTCTTCTAGGTTAAGAACTTCTGGTTTAAGATATGCTTTTGGTTGACAGTAGTAAAACAAGCCAAAAGAGGTTGACCATTTATGTGATGTGCAGTAATAAATTAGCAATTCAGAGTTGAGGAGCTCATTACTAATCTGTGGATAGTCCTAATCCCAGCCCTTTTCTTTCTGAGCTTTGCCTTTTGTAAATGTCAGTGCTTCACACACATCAGACAAAGATATTTTGTGAGTGGCTCTAAAAATGGGGGCAAAACATGACCCTGAGGAGGCCTGGGGCTGATCTGAGCCTTAAGACTTATTTGTGGAGACCTTGTGCTGTTCTTTTTTTTTTTTTTTTTAATTATACTTTAAGTTTTAGGGTACATGTGCACAACCTGCAGGTTTGTTACATATGTATTCATGTGCCATGTTGGTGTGCTGCACCCATTAACTCGTCATTTATCATTAAGTATATCTCCTAATGCTATCCCTCCCCCAGCCCCCCACCCCACAACAGTCCCCAGTATGTGGTGTTCCCCCCCATGTGTTCTCATTGTTCAATTCCCACATATGAGTGAGAACATGTGGTGTTTGGTTTTTTGTCCTTGCGATAGTTTGCTGAGAATGATGGTTTTCAGCTTCATCCATGTCCCTACAAAGGACATGAAGTCATCATTTTTTATGGCTGCATAGTATTCCATGGTGTATATGTGTCACATTTTCTTAATCCAGTCTATCATTGTTGGACATTTGGGTTGGTTCTAAGTCTTTGCTATTGTGAATAGTGCCACAATAAACATACGTGTGCATGTGTCTTTATAGCAGCATGATTTATAATCCTTTGGGTATATACCCAGTAATGGGATTGCTGGGTCAAATGGTATTTCTAGTTCTAGATCCGTGAGGAATCGCCACACTGACTTCCACAATGGTGGAACTAGTTTACAATCCCATCAACAGTGTAAAAGTGTTCCTATCTCTCCACATCCTCTCCAGCACCTGTTGTTTCCTGACTTTTTAATGATCACCATTCTAACTGGTGTGAGATGGTATCTCATTGTGGTTTTGATTTGCATTTCTCTGATGGCCACTGATGATGAGCATTTTTTCATGTGTCTTTTGGCTGCATAAATGTCTCTTTTGAGAAGTGTCTGTTCATATCCTTTGCCCACTTGTTGATGGGGTTGTTTGTTTTCTTCTTGTAAATTTGTTTGAGTTCATTGTAGATTCTGGATATTAGCCCTTTGTCAGATGAGTAGATTGCAAAAATTTTTTCCCATTCTGTAGGTTGCCTGTTCACTCTGATGGTAGTTTCTTTTGCTGTGCGGAAGCTCTTTAGTTTAGATCCCATTTGTCAATTTTGGCTTTTGTTGCCATTGCTTTTGGTGTTTTAGACATGAAGTCCTTGCCCATGCCTATGTCCTGAATGGTATTGCCTAGGTTTTCTTCTAGGGTTTTTATGGTTTTAGGTCTAACATTTAAGTCTTTAATCCATCTTGAATTAATTTTTGTATAAGGTGTAAGGAAGGGATCCAGTTTCGGCTTTCTACATATGGCTAGCCAGTTTTCCCAGCACCATTTATTAAATAGGGAATCCTTTCCCCATTGCTTGTTTTTGTCAGGTTTGTCAAAGATCAGATGGTTGTAGATATGCGGCATTATTTCTGAGGGCTCTGTTCTGTTCCATTGATCTATATCTCTGTTTTGGTACCAGTACCATGCTGTTTTGGTTACTGTGGCCTTGTAGTATAGTTTGAAGTCAGGTAGCGTGATGCCTCCGGCTTTGTTCTTTTGGCTTAGGATTGACTTGGCGATGCGGGCTCTCTTTTGGTTCCATATGAACTTGAAAGTAGTTTTTTCCAATTCTGTGAAGAAAGTCATTGGTAGCTTGATGGGGATGGCATTGAATCTATAAATTACCTTGGGCAGTATGGCCATTTTGACGGTATTGATTCTTCCTACCCATGAGCATGGAATGTTCTTCCATTTGTTTGTATCCTCTTTTATTTCATTGAGCAGTGGTTTGTAGTTCTCCTTGAGGAGGTCCTTCACATCCCTTGTAAGTTGGATTCCTAGGTATTTTATTCTCTTTGAAGCAATTGTGAATGGGAGTTCACTCATGATTTGGCTCTCTGTTTGTCTGTTATTGGTGTATAAGAATGCTTGTGATTTTTGCACATTGATTTTGTATCCTGAGACTTTGCTGAAGTTGCCTGTCAGCTTAAGGAGATTTTGGGCTGAGATGATGGAGTTTTCCAGACATACAATCATGTCATCTGCAAACAGGGACAATTTGACTTCCTCTTTTCCTAATTGAATACCCTTTATTTCCTTCTCCTGCCTGATTGCCCTGGCCAGAACTTCCAACACTATGTTGAATAGGAGTGGTGGGAGAGGGCATCCCTGTGTTGTGCCAGTTTTCAAAGGGAATGCTTCCAGTTTTTGCCCATTCAGTATGATATTGGCTGTGCGTTTGTCATAGATAGCTCTTGTTATTTTGAGATAGGTCCCATCAATACCTAATCCATTGAGAGTTTTTAGCATGAAGCATTGTTGAATTTTATCAAAGGCCTTTTCTGCATCTATTGAGATAATCATGTGGTTTTTGTTGCTGGTTCTGTTTATATGCTGGATTATGTTTATTGATTTGCGTATGTTGAACCAGCCTTGCATCCCAGGGATGAAGCCCACTTGATCATGGTGGATAAGCCTTTTGATGTGCTGCTGGATTCGGTTTGCCAGTATTTTATTGAGGATTTTTACATCGATGTTCATCAGGGATATTGGTCTAAAATTCTGTTTTTTGGTTGTGTCTCTGCCAGGCTTTGGTATCAGGATGATGCTGGCCTCATAAAATGAATTAGGGAGGATTCCCTCTTTTTCTGTTGATTGGAATAGTTTCAGAAGCAATGGTCCCAGCTCCTCCTTGTACCTCTGGTAGAATTCGGCTGTGAATCCATCTGGTCCTGGATGTTTTTTGGTTGGTAAGCTATTAATTGTTGCCTCAATTTCAGAGCCTGTTATTGGTCTATTCAGAGATTCAACTTCTTCCTGGTTTAGTCTTGGGAGGGTGTATGTGTCGAGGAATGTATCCATTTCTTCTAGATTTTCTAGTTTATTTGCGTAGAGGTGTTTATAGTATTCTCTGATGGTAGTTTGTATTTCTGTGGGATCAGTGGTGATATCCCCTTTATCGTTTTTTATTGTGTCTATTTGATTCTTCTCTCTTTTCTTCATTAGTCTTGCTAGCGGTCTATCAATTTTGTTGATCTTTTCAAAAAAACAGCTCCTGGATACATTGATTTTTTGAACGGTTTTTTTGTGTCTCTGTTTCCTTCAGTTCTGCTCTGATCTTGGTTATTTCTTGCCTTCTGCTAGCTTTTGAATGTGTTTGCTCTTGCTTCTCTAGTTCTTTTAATTGTGATGTTAGGTTGTCAATTTTAGATCTTTCCTGCTTTCTCTTGTGGGCATTTAGTGCTGTAAATTTCCCTCTACACACTGCTTTGAATGTGTCCCAGAGATTCTGGTATGTTGTGTCTTTGTTCTCGTTGGTTTCAAAGAACATCTTTATTTCTGCCTTCATTTTGTTATGTACCCAGTAGTCACTCAGGAGCAGGTTGTTCAGTTTCCATGTAGTTGAGCGGTTTTGAGTGAGTTTCTTAATCCTGAGTTCTAGTTTGATTGCACTGTGGTCTGAGAGACAGTTTGTTATAATTTCTGTTCTTTTACATTTGCTGAGGACTGCTTTACTTCCAACTATGTGGTCAATTTTGGAATAGGTGTGGTGTGGTGCTGAAAAGAATGTATATTCTGTTGATTTGGGGTGGAGAGTTCTGTAGCTGTCTATTAGGTCCACTTGGTGCAGAGCTGAGTTCAATTCCTGGGTATCTTTGTTAACTTTCTGTCTCGTTGATCTGTCTAATGTTGACAGTGGGGTGTTAAAGTCTCCCATTATATTGTGTGGGAGTCTGAGTCTCTTTGTAGGTCACTAAGGGCTTGCTTTATGAATCTGGGTGCTCCTGTGTTGGGTGCATATATATTTAGGATAGTTAGCTCTTCTTGTTGAATTGATCCCTTTACCATTATGTAATGGCCTTCTTTGTCTCTTCTGATCTTTGTTGGTTCAAAGTCTGTTTTATCAGAGACTAGGATTGCAACCCCTGCCATTTTTTGTTTTCCATTTGCTTGGTAGATCTTCCTCCATCCCTTTATTTTGAGCCTATGTGTGTCTCTGCACATGAGATGGGTCTGCTGAATACAGCACACTGATGGGTCTTGACTCTTTATCCAATTTGCCAGTCTGTCTTTTAATTGGAGCATTTAGCCCATTTACATTTAAGGTTAATATTGTTATGTGTGAATTTGATCCTGTCATTATGATGTTAGCTGGTTATTTTGCTCGTTAGTTGATGCAGTTTCTTCCTAGCCTTGATGGTCTTTACAATTTGGCATGTTTTTGCAGTGGCTGGTAATGGTTGTTCCTTTCCATGTTTAGTGCTTCCTTCAGGAGCTCTTTTAGGGCAGGCCTGGTGGTGACAAAATCTCTCAGCATTTGCTTGTCTGTAAAGGATTTTATTTCTCCTTCACTTATGAAGCTTAGTTTGTCTGAATATGAAATTCTGGGTTGCAAATTCTTTTCTTTAAGAATGTTGAATATTGGCCCCCACTCCCATCTGGCTTGTAGGGTTTCTGCTGAGAGATCCACTGTTAGTCTGATGGGCTTCCCTTTGTGGGTAACCCGACCTTTCTCTCTGGCTGCCCTTAACATTTTTTCCTTCATTTCAGCTTTGGTGAATCTGACAATTATGTGTCTTAGAGTTGCTCTTCTCGAGGAGTATCTTTGTGGCATTCTCTGTATTTCCTGAATTTTTGAATGTTGGCCTGCCTTGCTAGATTGGGAAAGTTCTCCTGGATAATATCCTGCAGAGTGTTTTCCAACTTGGTTCCATTTTCCCCGTCACTTTCAGGTACACCAATCAGACGTAGATTTGGTCTTTTCACATAGTCCCATATTTCTTGGAGGCTTTGTTTGTTTCTTTTTATTCTTTTTTCTCTAAACTTCTCTTCTCGCTTCATTTCATTCATTTGATCTTCCTTCACTGATACCCTTTCTTCTAGTTGATCGAATTGGCTACTGAGGCTTGTGCATTCGTCACGTAGTTCTCGTGCCATGGTTTTCAGCTCCATCAGGTCCTTTAAGGACTTCTCTGCATTGGTTATTCTAGTTAGCCATTCATCTAATTTTTTTCAAGGTTTTTAACTTCTTTGCCGTGGGTTCAAACTTCCTCCTTTAGCTCAGAGTAGTTTGATCGTCTGAAGCCTTCTTCTCTGAACTTGTCAAAGTCATTCTCCATCCAGCTTTGTTCCGTTGCTGGTGAGGAGCTGCGTTCCTTTGGAGGAGGAGAGGCACTCTCATTTTTAGAGTTTCTAGTTTTTCTGCTGTTTTTTCCTTATCTTTGTGGTTTTATCTACCTTTGGTCTTTGATGATGGTGATGTACAGATGGGGTTTTGGTGTGGATGTCCTTTCTGTTTGTTAGGTTTCCTTCTAACAGTCAGGACCCTCAGCTGCAGGTCTGTTGGAGTTTGCCGGAGGTCCACTCCAGACCCTGTTTGCCTGAGTATCAGCAGCGGGCTGCAGAACAGTGGATATTGGTGAACAGCAAATGTAGCTGCCTGATCGTTCCTCTGGAAGTTTTGTCTCAGAGGAGTACCTGGCCGTGTGAGGTGTCAGTCTGCCCCTACTCGGGGGTGCCTCCCAGTTAGGCTACTCGGGGGCCAGGGACCCACTTGAGGAGGCAGTCTGTCCGTTCTCAGATCTCAAGCTGCGTGCTGGGAGAACCACTACTCTCTTCAAAGCTGTCAGACAGGGACATTTAAGTCTGCAGAGGTTTCTGCTGCCTTTTGTTTGGCTATCGCCTACCCCCAGAGGTGGAGTCTCCAGAGGCAGGCAGACCTCCTTGAGCTGTGGTAGGCTCCACTCAGTTCGAGCTTCTCAGCCACTTTGTTTACCTACTCAAGCCTTGGCGATGGTGGGCGCCCCTCCCCCAGCCTTGCTGCTGCCTTGCTGTTTGATCTCAGACTGCTGTGCTAGCAATGAGCAAGGCTCCGTGGGCGTAGGACTCTCCGAGCTAGGCACGGGATATAATCTCCTCGTGTGCCGTTTGCTAAGACCGTTGGAAAAGCGCAGTATTAGGGTAGGAGTGACCTGATTTTCCAGGTGCCGTCTGTCACCCGTTTATTTGACTAGAAAAGGGAATGCCCTGACCCCTTGCGCTTCCCAGGTGAGGTGATGCCTCGCCCTGCTTCGGCTCACGCTCAGTGTGCTGCACCCACTGTCCTGCACCCACTGTCTGACACTCCCCAGTGATGTGAACCCAGTACCTCAGTTGGAAATGCAGAAATCACCCATCTTCTGCGTCGCTCATGCTGGGAGCAGTAGACTGGAGCTGTTCCTATTTGGCCGTCTTCGCTGTTATTTTTAAGAATAAATTTTAAAAGGACAAAGTAAAACTCCAAGTTGAACTTAATGGCAAGGAAGTGTCAAAATGAGACTCTGCATGTAACTCCCCATGCCTCTCCACTACTGATATGGATCTGCCTGGTCCACATCACCCTGGAGTGCTAGGGTGACCCTAGCACTGTATCTAGCTCTTCTCACCTCTTTAGGAATTTTAAGCCCACAAATTAAGTATGGAATTTATTACATGGTATCTTGTATTTCAGAAGCAGAATCTGAGATGGGGATTTTTGCCAGAGATTTATTGGGGGAGTGCTCTCAGAAGTGAGGAAAACAGAAACGGACAGGGAAAAAATGTTGAGTAAGGATGTGGTCTCAGGAAAAGTCTAGCCTCAGCCTGATCCCGTGCAGAAGCTCTGGAGCAGAGCTTATCCCACCCAGCAGCAAGGGGGATGGGGTGTTATCCTGCTGCATCTGCCAGCCAGGGAATGGGGCAGGTATTAGTTTTCTAGGCCACTTCAAAAATTACAAATTTAGCAGCTTAAAACAGCATAAAGTTACTATCTCACAGTTTCTATCAGTTAGGAGTCTGAGCATGGCCTGCTTAGCGTTTCACAAGGCTGTACTCAAGGTGCCAGCCAGATCTTTTATGCGGCTTGGGGTCTTGCTCCGGGCTCTCAGGGCCGTTGGTGGAATTCACTCCTGCCGCTGTGGAGCCCACGGTGACTTGCTTCTTCAAGACTAGCAGAAGACTCTTTTCGCTGCTTCTAGTCTCTTAGCTCAGCCTTACAGTCTCTTAGCTCAGCCTTCCAGTCTCTTAGCTCACTGCTCTCCAAGGATTCTTGACACTTGCACTCCAACCCACTCTGGGTCAGAAGCTATTCCTCCCTGTGAAAGGGGTCACTTGAGTAGGCCAATTCACGCCATTCTTCCTGATTCACTCAATTGAGCTGATTCAGAACTTTAACTACATCTGCAAACTCCCCTCACCTTTGCCATTTAATGTAACATCACAGGAGTGAGAACTATCATATGTCCAGTCCTTCCTACCCTCAAAGGGAGAGGATTATACAGGGGCGTGGGTCACTGGCATCATTTTAGGATTCTGCCTGTCACAGGGCATCACTTGCAGGCTTCGCTGGAGGAGATGGCTCCTGTCACCCAAGGGCAGTTCTCCTGAGAAAGTTGTGGGCATAAGCAATGCCTGTAGCGGCTAGGGCACTGAGGTCCCGTGACCTGGTTCCAGCCTGCTCTCCTTCCCTGTCCATAGTCCCTCCCTGCCCCTCCCCTGTGATCTTGCCCCACAGACCTTTCTCAGGTGGCGGTGGTGATGGTGTTGTAGGGGCAACTGGCTTTTTTAGAGTGTCAGGAGCTCTCCAAGGTGCTTGACATCCGTTTCTCTAATCTTCACAACAAGCATGCAAGGTTGATTCTGTCATCCCATTTTACATCTGAGAAAACAAGCTTAGAGAGAGTGAGTAAAGTGGCCAAGGTTGCAGTTTGCAAGAAATGGAGCTTGGACCCCCTCTGACCTTGAACTGGCTGACATCAAAGTCGTCGCTTTGCCTGGTCCTGTCACCTCTCTTCCTCAGATATCTAGTGTTTATTAGACCTCCATAGTATCTTCACCAACTGAGAAGGTGCCCCATCAGCCTGAGGAACTCCCAGGGTCACCCCTCTCCAAGGATTCTTGACACTTGCACTTCTACCCACTCTGAGTCAGAAGCTATTCTTCCCTCATTGGGTTGCCACCATTCTTGTAAGGGCACCTTCTTCTCTGCACCACAGTTTTTTGCTCACACTCCTCCTATTTTTCTCTTCTCAGCTTCCCTGTGCCTCATGATGCCAGGCATAAGGCACACAGCAACCAAGTGTTGGCAGAAGGCAAATTATATGGTTTGGCTGTGTCCCCACCCAAATCTCATCTTGAATTTTAGCTCTTATAATTCCCACATGCTGTGGGAAAGACCTGGTGGGAGATAATTGAATCATGGGGGTGATTTTCCCCATACTGTTGTTGTGGTAGTGAATAAGTCTCATGAGGTCTGATGCTTTTATAAGGGGAAACTCCTTTCACTTGGCTCTCATTCTCTCTTGTCTGCTGCCATGTAAGATGTGCCTTTTGCCTTCCACCATGGTTGTGAGGCCTCCCCAGCCATATGGAACTGTGAGTCCGTTAAACCTCTTTTACTTTATAAATTACCCAGTTTTGGGTATGTCTTTATCAGCAGCATGAGAACAGACTAATACACCAATTGAGGTTCCTCCAGAGAATTAACAAAATGTCCATGCACTCTTTCATTGTTCCCCCATACCCACATACCTGCCATCCCTGGCCCTGCCTGGATGCCGGTACCTGGCCACTGCTGCTATATTCCACACTTTTGGACAAGAGCATGTTCAGTATTGTCCAGGAGACCCAGGGAGCTCAAGACAGAGCTGAGATCCAGTTCCTACAGCCACAGTTACCACCCTGGCCCCCGACACACACACAGACTTTTCAATGCAAAATCAAACCATTCCCAAATATCCAGCTACATATTGTTTTACCTTTGAAGAGAAAAAAGCATCAGTGGGGTTATGTGATTTTCATAGATGAATAATTTGTGCAAATATGTTAATTGAAGAGTAATTGGTGCTTTCTTGACCCTCCTGAGCACTGATGCTTGCCAAAGGGTTATACATTTCAGACTAATGATGATATCTATTACTATATGTGCAATTGCTTATAAACTAATATGTAGTCATATTAAAATCTCTAATCTGATTGAGAAATTTTCAGAAACAAGACACACTGATTTTCTCACCACTTATTTCCTGCTCTCATGACAGAATTTCTGGAGTTCTTTGAATTCAGCTGGTTTTTGGAGCTCTGTCAAGTCAGTATTTATAACTGAACTAGTTCAAACAGTTCAAGCATTGTCTCTTCCTTTCTGGTTGAAGTTCTGTCTTAGAAGACTGTTGTAGTCAGCTGTGCTTGTCATAAAGTTTTGTTTAAAATTATTTTAGAATTTTCTTCTTTGGCTTTAATTTAAATTTTTGTTTGTTTACTTTTTTTTTTTTTCCGGCTCACTGCAAGCTCCACCTCCCAGGTTCACACCATTCTCCTGCCTCAGCCTCCCAAGCAGCTGGGACTACAGGTGCCCGCCACCAGGCCTGGCTAATTTTTTTGTATTTTTTAGTAGAGACAGGGTTTCACCGTGTTAGCCAGGATGGTCTCGATCTTCTGACCTCATGATCCACCTGCCTCGGCCTCCCAAAGTGCTGGGATTACAGGTGTGAGCCACCGCGCCCAGTCTTGTTTACTTTTTAATTTATAGGATTGTAAATGAAACTACACTTGGCCTCAGTTTATTCTCTGGGAAATAGGTTCTTGCTACAGGTACAGTTTATAATAAGGATTTATTTCATAATAGGGAGCTTTTTATAGATTTTAATATCATAGTTGCCATTTAAAAAATTGTATTAAAGGCCGGGCGCAGTGGCTTATATCTGCAATCCCAGCATTTTGGGAGGCCAAGGCGGGTAGATCACCTGAGGTTAGGAGTTTGAGATCAGCCTGGCCAACATGGTGAAAACCCCGTCTCTACTAAAAATACAAAAAATTAGCTGGGCGTGGTAGTGTGTGCCTGAATTCCCAGCTACTCTGGAGGCTGGGGCAGGAGAATCACTTGAACCTGGGAGGCAGAGATTGCAATGAGCTGAGATTGCGCCACTGCACTCCAGCCTGGGCAACAAGAGTGAAACTCTGTCAAAAAAAAATTGCGTTAAAAATGGTAGTGATCACCATTTATTGCTTGCCTACAGTATGTCAGTCATTATACAAGGTATATTTTATAATTATAAATATTATTTATTATCTGATTACAGATATGTTATACCTTGCACTGTGTCCTGTATGTCTGTTATGTTTAACATTTCTGAATTTTCCTTCCTTTTTCCTCTCCATGCTTTGATCTGGATATTTCCTATTGAGAGAATACACTGAGGCCAAGTGTGATTTCATTCACAATCCTATAAATTAAAAAGCAAACAACTTCTGGGTCACTGGTCGTCTTTTCTGCTGTGTTCAATCTCCGGTAAAATATGTCTAGTCTTCTCAGCACCTTAACCACTGTCCTCTGCCTGGTTTCTTAGTCTCACAGCCCCGTGCTGCTGTAGAATTGGCAGATGCCTTGAGGACAATTGTGGCGTACAGTAAACATACCTCAATATACTTCTTTCTGTTTGGGATTTTGGCCCCTCAAGTCCTCATTGCCTTATTAGCCCTGAGCTCTTAAGTTTTGTCTTCACAGAGTCATAAGACTTCCAGAAATTCAGCTTAGAAACTCAAGAACTTAGCTTTTTAGCCACTGCTTCACTTTCAGTTTCATAGCTTCTCATCCCACACTGCTTACAGATCTGGAAACACCTCAAGGGAAAAGTGCCCATAAATGTTGGGGTTACCTCCACATTCTTTCCTTCTCTTTGGGACCCTATACTCTGAAGTCCTGGCTGTCTTGATAGTTAGTTCCCTGATAACTTTATATATTTTTAATTTTTTTAAATGAACCTGGCATTTCAAACATAAGTTCCATGATAATTTTAAACAGGGGTGTGTGTGTGTCTGTGTGTGTGTGTGTGTGTGTCCAGCTTTTCGAGTTGTCCGTGGGAGGATGGTTTCAGTAAGTTACTCTATCATTACTGGAAATGCAAAATCCTGTTTTCTTTTAAAAGAGTCTTCAAGCTGATGAAAATTTTAAAGTAGCTTATAACATTTAAACTGTGATCTTATTTATTATGAGTATAGAGGTAAAGGAAAAGGCATCCCACTTTTGAAGATTTCTCATTTCTAGGAGTGTCTACAAGATTATCATAGGTGAAAGTAGGGTTGGATGCAGAGAAATAGTAAGAAAGGATGGAGGATGGAGGGGATAAAAAGATCACATGTTTGGTGAATCCTCTTTTAAAAACACTTAGAAGATTTTCCCTAAACTAATTATCTGGCTTAATGCTAACTGCTTATTTGCTGACCTTCTGCTTTATTTACAAATTTAAAGTGGGGCCAACCCTTCCTGTTTTCCTTTAATTTACCCCGGCAGCTGCTGGTTAGCTAAGGAAGAAAAAAACCATTTTTTTTTTTTTTTTTTTTTTTAATGGAGACAAGCAGCAATTAGGTAGGCTTCTAGGTCAGGTGGCCAGTTAGGGGTGCCAGGGTTCCCAGGTCCAGCTTTCTTCGGGTCATAGAGTGAGGGTGGGAATCAAGTCACTCAGATATTTCTCCCGAATTGAAATGCGTGTCTTCCTTTGGCTAGGCAGATGGGGTCCCCTCTTCTCCATCTCTGCTGCTGGGTCCTGGTGCAAGCCCTTACTCTCTTTCCACTAAACCCATGTGGCAGCCTCCTCCTTAGCCTGTTTCTCCCCAGTCCTGCACCCATCAGTCCACTGCCACACGGCAGCTACAGGGACCTTTCTAGAACACAGCCTCCTGCTGCCTCCATGTTGGCCTCCCTGCCCCTGTCAGAGGGATTTTTATTTATTTTATTTATTTATTTTTGAGACAGAGTCTTGCTCTGTCACCCAGGCTGGAGTGCAGTAGTGTGATCTCGGTTCACTGCAACCTCCGCCTCCTGGGTTCAAGCAATTCTCCTGCCTCAGCCTCCTGAGTAGCTGGCATTATAGGCGTGCTCCACCACGCCCGGCTAATTTTTGTATTTTTAGTAGAGATGGGGTTTCACCATGTTGGCCAGGCTGGTCTCAAACTTCTGACCTCAGGTCATCCGCCTTCCTCAGCCTCTTAAGGTGCTGGTATTACAGACGTGAGCCACCATGCCCAGCCAAGAGGGACTTTTCTATAACAGCCTCTAGGATCATGCTACCCCCTTCCCAGCTCTCCCTAGCTTTTAAGATCACATAACCTGCAAAGTCCCCTGAGATCTGGTTCTGCATGAATCTTCTCTACCCTATTGCTGCCTATCAACTTGACTTCCCACCTTTGGGAGTCAAATGCAGTCCGCTGGACAGCCCATGCCCTCTCCATGCAGCTATACCACCCCTGCCTTGCCCCTGCTCTCTGCCTGATGTCCTACTGTCTTTTGACTGTGCCCAGGGGCATTTCCTCTGGGAAGCCTGCCAGCCCTCAGTCTGAACTTTTGGGTCCCCAAAGCCTCCCCTCTCCTGGTATGTGTTGCACTGCGTTGTCATCTCTTGTCTGTTTCCCCTGAGACTCATTATTCCCTGAAGGTCTTTCATCTCTGTTTCCCTGTGGCCCAGCACATTGCCTGGCATAAAGTAAGCACCCAATAAATTTCAGATGGAGCATATGTTAAGTTCCCTATAAAACCTCAGCTGCTGCAAATTCTGCCACCAGCCTGGGTGTTCTCCTCTGTGGGGACTCCTTCAGTTTTCAGAGACAGGAGACTCCCATAGATTTTTAGCAGGAAAAGGTAGATTCTTGCCTTTTAGTCTGTCAGAATGACACTTTATTAGATGCTTTAGAACTGCAGAAGCTTCAATTTTAGAATTTCCAGTTTGTAGCGTTATTTTTTTTTAAGCAGTAAAATTTCAGCCACTATGGTCTGTGCCAGAGCCCTAAGCCTCTTTCTCCATCCTAAGGAGTTTCTCTGCTTAATTGCAGTGCTGAGCTCAGGGAAGCTGCATATCCAAAAATGAAAAGGAAACCGCTAAATGGTGCTGCTACTTTTCCTTTGCAGCTCAGATAAAACAGGCCCAGTGTGGGAAGAAGGGGCTGTCCTTTTGGGGGTGTTGGCCTGTTTCTAATTGCTGCACCCTCCTCTGCCTCCACCCATGCCTCAGTGTGGTTTGGGTCCCTTCTGCCCAGAGCTACTGGGACATGTAATAAGAAGCTGCTTTTCAGACTTCTTAATTAAAATAGGTTCCGGCAGCCATTGCCAGGAAGCAGCATTCGCACCCCTACATGTCCAAATGCATTACTCATCCAAAATAAGATATGCCACGACTCAGGTTTCCCTCCTCAGCCACCATGGCTTGAATGGCTGCATTTAGAAACAGCCCTTACTTCAAGCCCCTATTTCTTAATTATTTGTCACTTATTCACATTCATCCTTGTGTGTGAAACATTTTTCCCCTCACCCTATATGCTGTTATGTAAACAAGTAATTTTTAAGGATGATGTCAGAACCTGATGTAGTTGGGGTGGTTTTAAAATAGTATTTTATGGACAGCAAGAAAAGTAGTTTTGCTTCTGGTTTCACTTGCTAGCTTTGGGATGGAGGGACATTTATTTGAGCTTCTGCACCTCTGTGATCTTGTTTATAAAATGGGGGCAATGGCTGGTGCTGTGGCTCACACTTTTAATCCCAGCACTTTGGGAGGATGAGGCAGAAGAATCACTTGAGGCCAGGAGTTCAAGACCACCTTGGGCAACATAGTGAGACCCCATCTCTACAAAATAAAAGATAAATAAAAGAAAGAAAATAATGAAAGTTAGCCAGGCATGGTAGTATCCAACTGTAGTCCCAGCTACTCAGGAGGCTGAGGCAGGAAGATTGCTTGAGCTTAAGAGTTCAAGGCTGCAGTGAGCTATGATTGTCCCACTTCTGGGAAACAGAGCAAGACTCTGTCTCAAAAAAAAAAGTGGAGGTGGGGGTCAATAATCTGCCAGCTCAGGTATTGTAAGGATTAAGAAAGACAGTGTCTGTGAAGAGGTTGGCCCAGTCTCTGGAACACATTTGGTAGCCAGGAAATAGTAAATGACTTCTGTTTCCCTACCCCCATCTTCACCTCCTCCCCTAGAATAACAACATCATAACGGACTTATTTCATCATTAAGGATTTAAATGCAAAACCTTAAGATAGTCAGCCTTAGGGAAACACTGAAGAATTTATTTTTAAACACATAAAGATTGCATTCATTCATCCTTCTCCACACCGCTGGCAGTCTTCAAATTCTGGTTAGCAGAGTCAGCGGGCAGGGAGGATCTGGATCCTGGGGTTGTGTGCTTTGCTCCCAGAGGGACATGAGTATCAAAGGTCTGCCCTGATATCTGGAGTTCAAGAGGCGTTTTCTGGAAACAATTTGTCCAGAGGCTCCCCTATCACTCTCTTGGAGAAGTCCTGTGTTTTATTTATGCTGAATGATTGAATCTATTCCCAGCTGAATGCTTTCCTGAACACCAGTAAAAATCATCTGCCAGTCACTCGGGCTCCCACCCCGGGAGTCATCTGTCCCCTTTGCCTGGTCTCCCATGCCTCACAGCTCAGCAGCCACAGGCATGGCCATATCTGCCTCTCTTGCCCTTGCCACTCCACTTCATCATGGCCATCTCCTCTCTGGGGCTGCTGCGGGAGATTTCCAATCTGCCCTCCAGTGTCTCTGCATGCATTCTACTTACCTCCTCTTCCCCCGCAGCCCCGAGGAACTCTGAAGAAACACAAGCTTCTGTGGTCCCGTTCCCCTTGGACTACCACCACTTACTTCTTGGAGGCAATGGCAGTGAAAACGGAAACAACAAACAAAACAGAATAAAATCCTCTTTAACTTTGTTTA
Organism: Pan troglodytes; assembly: GCF_028858775.2. NCBI lineage: Eukaryota > Metazoa > Chordata > Mammalia > Primates > Hominidae > Pan > Pan troglodytes. The sequence goes on from NC_086015.1 coordinate 41,629,749, forward strand.
ACTTGGTGTCCCATGCAGTCTATTTAATTTCAGACTCTTATTTACCCCAGTCCTAGGGAACTGAGGTTCATAGGACCAATCTGGGTGAATGCTGCTACAGTTTGTGGATGGGCTGCTCCCCATTTGCTTGTTCAGGTAGCTTTGAGCCCAAACATTGGGCAGCAAGGACATCCATATAGTGACATGCTGTATGTCATCAAAAAGAAGGTGTTCCTGACATAGACAATTTCCAGAATATATGCTAAGTGACTAAAGCAAAGTGCAGCATGAGATGCCACCATGTGCTGCAGATGCTTGGGCTGGATGGATACCTAAGTACCCCCAAACTGGCAGGCACATCTGCCTCTGGGGAAGGGGGCTGGGTGTTGGGGAGGGGTGGGAGCAAATTCCTCCCCGTGTGCCTCCTGGGGCCTTTAGAACCTCTACTTCTTTGAACACAGTGCTACTCTGCTCCAAACGCCCCCAAACTTCACACAGAGAGTAGTATGAAGTCCTCATCTCTGCACTTGTGGCCCTGAGGTTGGCCTCAGCCTGCCCGCCCAGCTTCTCTTCTCATTCTTCCCTGCTGCCACTCTCCTGTCTCCCCAGGGACTCGGCTGTTTGTGCCATTTTCCTTTGACACGTCTCAGACTTGCCCTGCTCCACTTGGAAGTCCTTGGAGCAGCCCACACGCACCCCCGCCGAGCTCACTGTCTCAGAATGTGGGACCACCTACCAGCTTTACTCCTGCATCTAACTCTAACTTGTGAGATTGTGGGGGCCAGAGTCCCCAGGAGGCAGTGACGCTGTGTGCAGAAAAGCCAAGAGCTCCAGGGCTGAACAGATGTGACTGAAAATCTTTACCAGCCATGTGCCCTGGGGAACTGAGCCTTGCATTTCCCCTTTCCTTTTCTGTATAATGGAGGATAACAAGCCTTCACTCACAGGGCGTGGGTATGTTTCTCATCTCCCTGCAGCACCTAGCACAGTACCTGGCATCTCATATGTTCAGGGCATGTTTGCTCTCCTGCCTTCCTTTCCCATCGTGACTGTCAATCTACTCTTCCCTTGGAGCTTGAGATTCTTGGATTCCAAAGGAAAGAACACAGGGCCAGGAGTCAGAATTTCACCCTTGCCTCCACTGATGTCTAATTCTGGGATGACGCTGGGCCACTCAGTCTTTGGATTCCCTGCCCTAACACAAAATCCATATTTATCTCAATGCAAAAGAGATGTGGTCATCAAAACACTGAATGCAAAGGGTTAGCAGAGTGAGCACAGATGTTCTCCCATTTGCCAACTGGTTTCTAAGAATATTTGGAGGATGAGTAAAGTAATGTCTTCCATATGCTCAAGAGAAGATGATTTAGCACCATGCAAGGTAGAGAAGGAGAGCCCCCACCCATCAACAGAATGACCTTGGACAAAACACTAGCTGCCCTAGGCCTCAATTACCTCATTTAAAATATGAAAGTCATAAAACCCTACCTCACAAGGGTGATTGTGAGGATCATATGAGGCAATTCATGTAGAAGGTCTTTGTAAACTGTGAAATGCTCTTCGACTGTCAGCCAGGATTAGTAGTTAATGCGCGTATTTGTTTATTGTTTCAGCGGAGGGTGCAGGACGTCATCAGCCCGATCGTGTTTGAAGCAGCCTACAGCCTCAGTGAGCATGTGACTGCAGAGGAGGAGAGGGAACTGCCGCCTCTGACACCAGTTCTCCGCTGGAAAAAGGGACAAAAGATTGCCCAAAAGAATCAGGTCAGAACCTTAAAGCTCATACTCAGCACCCAAGGTGGCAGCTGCACAGAGCAGAAATAATGGCCCAAAAGTTGAGAGAGCCGTGGGCCTGGCTGCTCAGGAGACCGCAGCCAGGACACACCTCCTCTCTGGGTCTCCCTTTTCTGATCTGCAAAATGATAAAATAAACAATCTTAGGGGTTACTTGTGACTACTGTGGGACTTAAACACTTTCAGACAATTCTCAAGCTGTTAGAAGTTACAATCCCCTCGAGTTCGTGAACTGGCTGGCCACTTGGTCCCTGAACTTGCCCCTGTTCCTAGACTGTTTTCAGAGCTTAGATTGGTGGATAGTAGGTGCTTAATGAATGTTTTATTGGTGGGAGAATGAGTGAGGTGAAGAAGCAAGAACGGTAGCTTGCTGAATTGGCAGTTGAGTTACAGAATGCTCAACCCAAGAGTCCCTGGAAACCAGAGCACTGGGGCAAGTACAGGTGGTCCACACTCATCAGATTCTGGGATGTGCTGCTGTGTAGAGAAGCTTTAGTGCGATGTTGGGTGTATCACTCGTATGAGGTAGGAGTGAGCCTGTGCCTGATTTTGTGCAACAGCGCTGGCCAGCTCTGAGGTGTGCAGCACTGAGTGCAGTGCAGGAAATATGCAAGGAATCTGCAATCCCAAGTCTGTTTCAAATCTTTTCTTGAAACCCAAGATCACCACAGATTCAGAACCCTGTGGAAGATCAGGAAAAACTGTGGGCTAACCCAGCCTCCTAGGCAGGGTTGGGGCAAAGCTGTGGAACCACCTTTCACAGTGCTTCAGACCACTCTAAGTGTAGGGGAAAACTAGCAGATTGTGACCCATGCCTTGTACATTAGAGTTGTAGACTGAACCACAGAGAAGTGTTTGGGATTTGAGATATCCATCCAGGTGTTCACATAAGTGCTGAGATTTTTACCAAGGCATCACATTATCTCCCAAAGCCTCTTTCCCATCATCCTAAGTGGGGTTCCCTAGAAGCAGAGCCTGAGAAAGGGAATTGGGAACACATGGTCTAATGATGCTGTGCTCTTAGGGAAGACCTGTAAAGGAAAGGCAGGGGGCTCAACATGGTTGTGGTCTCAGATAAAGTCTGGCTGAGGGACTCTGGAACAAAAATAACACCAAAGAGTTGTCCTCACCTTGAGGCAAGAGGGGCTTCCCTTTTGTGCCCCATATCATTCAGCCATTGACTGGCTGTGGGGGGGAAGGGAAGTGTAACCCTCCTTGAAAGGAGATCCCCTCAGCTGAGGATGGTTCTCTAGAGAAGAATGCAGATGTGAGCCATAAGCAGCCTACACACACATCAGCCAGGAGATGGGCCACAGTTCACAGTGCCCACTACACATCAAAACACACCCTCTGGGGAACGCTGCCAAGAGGTTTTGATTTAAAACACGAACCTTCTTTCACAACACAAGTGCCTCAGGAGAGTGGCCTGTAAGTCCCACTGGCCATTGATACTTGGAACAGGCCCTGGGGGAGTGAGGGAGGACACGTGGTGTCTAAGCAGGTGGGTAGAGTAGATGGGCTGGCCTTACTCTGAGTTGTGGAGAAGGCTAGAGAAGAGTGGAAGATAAGGTGAAGAGGCAGGGCAGGAAGCTGATGGCTTCTGCCTTGACTGGGAAGTACAGACCTAGGTCCCCTCCTGACAGGGAAGTGGGGAGAAGAGGTTGGCCTGGGGACACAGTAAAGCATGGTATTATGGTAACTCCTACATAATTGGTCTCTAGTTCTAGAATTATTCTGCTTTCTAAGGTCAAGTCTTACTGGACTGATAAACTTAACCCATACTTGGGTTACGGAAGTTACCCAGACTCGGGGTCCTGGGAAGAATTTCAGGGTCCTCTGTGCTTATTTGTTTCTGAATTGACCCAGTGAGGTAGTCATCTACTCTGTCCAGCATCTTGCTAGCCTGGACATACTTTCCACAGTGAACCTATCTCTCATTCCTGCAAGTCTGTCAGCGGCACAGATGTGGACTTTCTTTAGTGAAAAGCGTCTTAGAACCTTTACTGACATTTTTAGATTTAAGCAGCCCAATCACAGCCAGAGATGGAGGGACAGATTAGTATCGAAATGATGTTCTTGGTCACTTCTGGTTCAAGATGGCCAACCAAGCACAAATGTTGATGTCTGTGCCTTCTGGTACCCCATTGCAATGATTGTAAATGAGTAGATCGGAACAGGGAGGACAACACTGTGAAAGAAAGGGCATCAGCTAATAAAAGAGTCCAGTAATTTTCTGGTATGAGTGAAGTAAATGGAAGAGTGTTAGTGGATGAGCTTGAACTATACATGGAAGAGCTGGCTTCCTGCCTACCCAGGGAACAGAGAAGCTGCAGCCACAGCCCGGCCAACAGTTATAGAGGGGGCCAGAGTAAGAAGTGGGACTGCAAGTGGTGGTGGTATTGAGGGAGGTCAGTGAAATGTGAAGGTTGATATGAAGAAGGGTTAGAGTTGACTTTTCACCATTGTCCCCACCCCTACATGCTTCAGGCATGCAGAATAGCAAGCAGCCAGGCATCGTCTTCTCTAAAGTGTTAAATAAACTGTTTAAGATAGTGTGGGCGGCCTCGTTCTCAGAGAAAAGAAAGCCTTACTTCTGGCATTTGAAGTCACCAACGTAAGAGCCAGCTTTCTCTCCCACAATCCACCCAAACACTTTCACAGATTTTCTACTCAGTCCTTTTACCTTAGTTTGAAATATGAATGGACAACCAAGGAAACCCAAGATTGAGGAATATTTGGTGCATGAAAGGAAAGGCTAAAATAAACCAGGACAATAACTAACTTAAAAGGAAACAAATGATTTAGGGAATATAAGAGATTATTTTAAAAAATTTTAAAAATGCAGCACCTTAATGTCTATGCTGTAGACCCAAGGAGATTTAGGAATATGTTCCATTCTTTTCATTTTCTAATGGATGGGATTCTGTTCCTTTTTAAAGGGAGGAATGAAAGGCAAGGGAAGTGTTCTTAAAAATTAAAAATATATTTGCAGCACCAAAAACTCAGTGGAAGTATTAGAAGATAATGGTAAATAATTTCCCAATGGAAGTGCTAAAAGACAAGTAGAAAAGAAAGCTAAAGAATAAATTTACGGGGTCCTATATCTCCAAGTAATAAGAATACTAGAAAGTAAGAATACCAGTAATAAGAAAAGAGAAAGAAGGGGGAGAAAATTATGTGATAATAGAATAGCAGGTTTCAGAGTTAAAGGGGGAGACTGTTTTTTAAAATTGGTGTAAACAACAATTTACAATCAAAATAAACCAAAATTATCATAGACACATCATTTTGAAATGTCAGTGCTTCAAAGACAAAGGGAAAATTCTAAATGTTTCGAGGGCAAAGAATGCAGGAATGTTGATCATGGAGGATAAGTCAGCTTACAACAGAGTGAGAGTCAGACTGAGTAGTCCATTAGACTTTTTATAAGCAAGATTAGAAACTAAACTATGATGAAATAAAGGCTTCAATGTTCTGAGGGAAAATGATTTTGAAATTAGAATTTTGTTTTCAGCCACACAATCAAAGTATGTGGTAAAAATAAAGTCACTTTTCAGATAAGCAAGAACCCAGAAAGTTTACCTCCCTAGTAACTCTTCCAAGGAAATTATCTTGTACTTCAACAAAACAAAAATGACAACCAGAAGGAGCAAGATGTGGGATACAAGAAACTCTGGAACTAACTCTCAAAAGTCTAATGACAAGAAATCCCAGGATGATAACTGCAGCAAGTCTAAAGAGCAGCCAAGTCAATTGAGAAGAGGAGATCAATTAACTTCCAGAAGAATGAAGCTAAGCAATAGAATGATGAGCAAGTGGCAAATATTCAGTATATAGTGCAGATTGAATATGTTTCTTTTATGGGTAAGAAAAAAATAAAAGCATTCAAGACCTCTCAGAAAAATAGAAATAAGATAATTACCTGTACAGATTCTCCTTGACTCACGATGGGGTTATGTCCCAATAAACCCATCATGAATTAAAAATATTGTCAGTTGAAAATGTATTTAATACACCTAACCTGCTGAATATCATTGCCTAGCCTACCTTAAATGTGTTCAGAACACTTACATTAGCCTACAGTTGGGCAAAAGTCATCTAACACAAAGCTTATTTTACAATAAAGTGTTGAATATCTCATGTAATGTATTGAACACTATACTGAAAATGAAAAACAAAATGGTTGTATGGGTACTCACCATTAACACACACAGCTGAAAGCACACTGAACCTAAAGAATATTTGAACTAAAATTAACTGCTGGATTATGGGGCTACTAGTGTAACAGGGTCATCCATTTCTCTCTCTTCTGATGAGTCTCAAGAATAGCTGGTAGAAGCCACTGGGGTATTAACACTCGTTGATGGCTTAGCAGGCATTGTGTTCTGTAGAAAGCTATCAGTTGTTTACCCTCCTAATCCTATAACTGACTGGGACCTGCGGCTCACTCCCACTGCCCAGCATCACAGGAAGTATTGTACCACATATTGCTACCCTGGGAAAAGCTTTTGAAATAAAAAATTTGAAATATGGTTTCTACTGAATGCATACTACCTTCACACCATTGTGAAGTCAAAAAATCGTAGGTTGAACCATTATAAGTTGGAGACCGTCTCTATGTCATGGTTAAAATATAAAACAAATTAAAATGTGATAAAATAACCAGTTATAACTATCAGATGTTTTTTGTAAGCCTCATGGTAACCACAAGGCAAAAACCTATAGTAATACAAAAATAAAAATAAAAAAGCAAAGAACCAAACCATACCACTAGAGAAAATCACTTGACCACAAAGGAAGATAGCAAGAAAGGAAGAAAGGAACAAAGGATCTACAAAACAACTAGAAAACAACAAAATTGCAGTAGTAAGTCCTTACTTATCAATAATTATCTTAAATGTAAATGGATTAAACTCTCCAATCAAAAGACATGGAGTGGTTAAATGGATTTAAAAAAAAAAACACAACAAAAAACAAGACCTAACTATATGCTGCTTATAAGAGACTCACTTCACCTGTAAGGACACACATAAAATGAAAGCAAAGGGATGAAAAAAATTCTATGCAAATGGAAACCAACACAGAGCAGGAGTAGACTTTAAGTCAAAAATAGACTTTAAGTCAAAAACTGTAAAAACAGACGAAGATCATTATACAATGATAAAGGGATCAGTTCAGCAAGAGGACATAACAATTGTAAATATATATGCACCCAACACCAGAGAAACTAAATATATAAAGCAAATATTAATAGATCTTATGAGAGAGATAGATTGTAGTACATTAATATTAGGGAATTTCAGTACCCCACTTTCTGCAATGGACAGATCATCCAGACAGAAAATCAATAAGGAAACATCAGACTTAAACTACACTCTAGAATAAATACGTCTAACAGACATATACACAACAGTCCATCCAACAGCGACAGAATACACATTCTTCTCAACTGCGCATGGAACACTCTCCAGGATGGATCACATAGTAGGCCACAAAATAAATCTTAATAAATTTAGCCTTGAAATATCAAGTATCTTTTCTGACCACAATGGTATAAAACTTGAAATAATTAACAGGAGGAACTTCAGAAAATTCACAAATACGTGGAAATTAAATAACATGGTCCTGAATGACCATTGGGTTAATGAAATAATTCAAAGGGAAATTTAAGAATTTCTTAAGACAAATGAAAATGGAAACACAGCATACAAAAACTTAAAATGTGGTAGGATTTTGAGTAAGTAGAAGAGTATAAAGAAGAATGTTGATCCTAGAAATATTCTATGTGAAGTAGAAGTTGAATATTCCTGGACTTTAACTTTGCAACTGTAGAGGAGGATGTATAATCATGACACTTGTCTTGGCTCAACTGTGAGCAATAATCATGAACCATAATAAAATTAGCACTATTTATTGGTTTTCAATATTTATAATTAAGCCAAAATCAGAGCTATGGTGATAGCATAAAATGCAAATGTCATTAAACTTGATTATATAAAGGTAAAAGTAGAATAAGATAAGTTTTCTTAATATCTTAATCTTTTAAATTGATGAGTCAAGAGATTGCAAAACTTGATGAAACAGGAAATCACTGTTGGCTTAAAATTGCAGAGGTCATCAGTAGAGCAACACTTCCTAAAGTGTGATTCCTGAACCAGCAGCATCAACCTCTCTTGGGATTTTGTGAGAAATGAAAATTCTTTCTATTTTATTTTATTTTATTTTATTTTTTTCCTAAATTTCTTATTTCCTTCTCTTTTTTTAAAATTTTATTATTATTATACTTTAAGTTTTAGGGTACATGTGCACAACGTGCAGGTTTGTTACATATGTATACATGTGCCATGTTGGTGTGCTGCACCCATTAACTAGTCATTTAGCATTAGGTATATCTCCTAATGCTATCCTACCCCCCTCCCCCAACCCCACAACCGTCCCCGGTGTGTGATGTTCCCCTTCCTGTGTCCATGTGTTCTCATTGTTCAATTCCCACCTATAAGTGAGAACATGCGGTGTTTGGTTTTTTGTCCTTGCGATAGTTTGCTGAGAATGATGGTTTCCAGTTTCATCCATGTCCCTACAAAGGACATGAAGTCATCATTTTTTATGGCTGCATAGTATTCCATGGTGTATATGTGCCACATTTTCTTAATCCAGTCTATCGTTGTTGGACATTTAGGTTGGTTCCAAGTCTTTGCTATTGTGAATAGTGCTGCTATAAACATACATGTGCATGTGTCTTTATAGCAGCATGATTTATAATCCTTTGGGTATATACCCAGTAATGGGATGGCTGGGTCAAATGGCATTTCTGGTTCTAGATCCCTGAGGAATCGCCACACTGACTTCCACAATGGTTGAACTAGTTGACAGTCCCACCAACAGTGTAAAAGTGTTCCTATTTCTCCACATCCTCTCCAGCACCTGTTGTTTCCTGACTTTTTAATGCTCGCCATTCTAACTGGTGTGAGATGGTATCTCATTGTGGTTTTGATTTGCATTTCTCTGATGGCCAGTGATGATGAGCATTTCTTCATGTGTTTTTTGGCTGCATAAATGTCTTCTTTTGAGAAGTGTCTGTTCATATCCTTCACCCACTTTTTGATGGGGTTGTTTGTTTTCTTCTTGTAAATTTGTTTGGGTTCATTGTAGATTCTGGATATTAGCCCTTTGTCAGATGAGTAGGTTGCAAAAATTTTCTCCCATTCTGTAGGTTGCCTGTTCACTCTGATGGTAGTTTCTTTTGCTGTGCAGAAGCTCTTTAGTTTAATTAGATCCCATTTATCAATTTTGGCTTATGTTGCCATTGCTTTTGGTGATTTAGACATGAAGTCCTTGCCCATGCCTATGTCCTGAATGGTATTGCCTAGGTTTTCTTCTAGGGTTTTTATGGTTTTAGGTCTAACATTTAAGTCTTTAATCCATCTTGAATTAATTTTTGTATAAGGTGTAAGGAAGGGATCCAGTTTCAGCTTTCTACATATGGCTAGCCAGTTTTCCCAGCACCATTTATTAAATAGGGAATCCTTTCCCCATTGCTTGTTTTTGTCGGGTTTGTCAAAGATCAGATAGTTGTAGATATGCGGCGTTATTTCTGAGGGCTCTGTTCTGTTCCATTGGTCTATATCTCTGTTTTGGTACCAGTACCATGCTGTTTTGGTTACTGTAGCCTTGTAGTATAGTTTGAAGTCAGGTAGTGTGATGCCTCCAGCTTTGTTCTTTTGGCTTAGGATTGACTTGGTGATGCGGGCTCTTTTTTGGTTCCATATGAACTTGAAAGTAGTTTTTTCCAATTCTGTGAAGAAAGTCATTGGTAGCTTGATGGGGATGGCATTGAATCTATAAATTACCTTGGGCAGTATGGCCATTTTCACGATATTGATTCTTCCTACCTATGAGCATGGAATGTTCTTCCGTTTGTTTGTATCCTCTTTTATTTCATTGAGCAGTGGTTTGTAGTTCTCCTTGAGGAGGTCCTTCACATCCCTTGTAAGTTGGATTCCTAGGTATTTTATTCTCTTTGAAGCAATTGTGAATGGGGGTTCACTCATGATTTGGCTCTCTGTTTGTCTGTTATTGGTGTATAAGAATGCTTGTGATTTTTGTACATTGATTTTGTATCCTGAGAGTTTGCTGAAGTTGCTTATCAGCTTGAGGAGATATGGGGCTGAGACGAAGGGGTTTTCTAGATATACAATCATGTCATCTGCAAAGAGGGACAATTTGAGAAAATTCTTGGGCCCACCCCAGACCCACTGAATCAGAAGCTGATGGGGTGGGCCCCAGCAAACTATGTTTTTGTTTTTGTTTTTGTTTTTGTGTTTTGAGACAAAGTATCCTCTGTCACACAGGCTGGAGTGCAGTGACAGGAACTCGGCCCACTGTAACCTCCACCTCCCAGGTTCAAGTGATTCTCCTGCCTCAGCCTCCTGAGTAGCTAGGATTACAGGTGCACGCCACTATGCCTGGCCAATTTTTGTATTTTTAGTAGAGACAAGTTTTCACTATGTTGGCCAGGCTGGTCTTGAACTCCTGACCTCAGGTGATCTGTCCGCCTTGGCCTCCCAAAGTGTTGGGATTACAGGTGTGAGCCACCGTGCCCGGCCAGCAATCCGTGTTTTAACAAGATGGCTGGGTGATTCTCATGCAGCTAAAGTATGAGAACTGATACAGTAGAGGAGTTAAACTAATAATTTGCCCATCAAAATTATGGAGGTGAAGGAGTGGGGATCATTATGTGAGATAAATTCCTGTCTATCATGGAAGGAATTTAGTAAAATAATGTCTAGATCTGATAAATCAACGAGTAGTAGTATCAGCATGTTTTCTAGAGATATGGAAATAATCATCAAAAGAAACATAAACGGACATGGGTAATAATGGGTGATAATGGTTGCCCCTGGAGAGGAGGACTCAGTATGGCGAGGTATGTGGCAGGGGGTAATTATTTTTCTAACCATGTGATTCTTTGGTTGAAGTTAAAATAAAAGAAAAAATTGTTCTTAGATTGGGAAGATTGCCAGGAGCCTGAGAAAAGTTCTGGGAGAGCAGTTCTTTCTTATTGTCCTTTTCCTGATTATGGGGAAAAAAAAAAAAAAAAAGATAATCTTCCAGATGTTGGCTCAGTTTGAGGAGGAAGAAAGATTCTGAGAGTGAGGCCCACTGCAGGAAGCAGAGCTGATCTTTAACCTGTGTATATATACACAACAGTTTGACACAGAGCATCTCACCTCTTTCATAGGAAGGAATAAATTCATCAGAACTCTCTAGGTCATGTTGCCAGATAACATTAGGGTTCCACTACTTTAAATGCCTTGATCTCTTCACTGAGCCCATGTTGGTACCCAGGACTATACAGAAGGGTGGATCAAATCATGATGACCTTTTAGAGTTGGGGTCTGCCCCCACTGATGGCCTAATTAAAGTGGAATCGCTGCACAGACTGTGTGTGTAACATGGAGATAGTGACCAGTACATGTTAAGTACAGGCTTACTGATTAATCTGAGGCTTTTTGCTATGAGTTAGGAATGTGCAGGACAGGCAGGAGACCAAGCCTTCCCTCTGTAGGGTACATAGTCCTGGGAGAAGACGGGTTCCAGGATAGGGCTTTGGCACTAGGCTCTGGTGAGTGAATAGTGGGATTGCTGCTAATGCTGAGATTGGATTGGGATTCTGGGCGCTCTGGGGACGGTGGAGCTTGAATGCTACAAGCCTCCGTACATACAGCCTGATGGGCACACATTGCACCTTCAAAATTTAAGGAAAGCAAAGACCTGCATCTGTCTCATCAGAAAGGGGGGCATATTTGATAGCAGGAAAAAGACAACCTTTTTTTCATTAACCAGAGGAGTATTTTAAAAGACTATAAAGCTGGAAGCAATTCAATTGTGTGTCTACTTTATGTAAGACCTCGATGAAAAAATAAATCATTGCTGCCTTCAGTGGAGTCACAGACAGTCCAGGAATAATTTACAAAGTGAGATTTAGATTAGTGTGTAAGAATTTCACTGCAGAGGCCACTTCTGGCTGAGGAGAAGGAGATGTTCTATGGAGAAAGGGAGAATTGGCCAGAGCCTTAAAGGTGAAGTAGGATTTGGGTCCTCAGGGAATGGAGGGGCTGATGGATGCTAAAGGTCTCTCACATGGCTGAATATCTAGTGAGGGAAAGGGGAGAGGCCATCTGGACTGGAGATTCAGTCATGCAGTCTGAAGCCACTTGTTCACTGGCTGAGGAGTTGGATGTGATTCTACGGTGGACAGACCATGGCATATTTTGCAGTTTGGGGAGATCGTAGATGTGCCTCAGGGAGATTGGTGTGCCTGGGTATGGGGAGGCCAGTTAAGAAAGAGCTTGTTGCAGGGGCCTTTGCAGGTGAGTCCCTGGAGAGTCTGTGTGATACCCCCAGAGAGTTGACTCCTAATTAATTGCTAGTTGGTCTCAGCTGCTGAAACAGAGGGTATGGAACTAAATGAAACAATCATGGGAAGTCCTGGCTGGTCCGTGTGCTGGGAAGGGAGCAATGCTGTCCTTGGACTGGTCACCTGAAGGTCCTTTATCCCTCCTCCTCAGCTGAGCATACCAATGGTGATGACAGAGGCCCTGTCTTCAATCCCTGTACACAGAATAGGGCTCTGAAAATTATAACTCTTCTCACGCTTCATCAGCAGGCCCCCAAAGACACCTGGCTACAGCAGGGCTTCCAGGTCTTTCACTGCGGTAGGCAGAATGGCCCCCCAAAGATGTCCATGCCCTAATTTCTGGAGCCTGTGATTTGGATACGTTACATGGCAAAAGGGACTTTGCAGTTGTAATTAAGGTGATGGACTTCCAAATGGGGAGAAGAGCCTGGATTTTCCAGGTGGGTCCAATCTAGTCACACGAGCCCTTAATAGCAGCAAACTTCCTCCAGCTGGAGGTGGGAGGAATGAGGCGGAATAGGAGGTCAGAGAGACTTGAAGCATGCCTTTGCTGATGTTGAAGATGGAGTATGTGATGTGACGAGAATGTGGACAACCTTAAGGGGCTGGGAGAGGCTTCCAGGTGACTGTCTGCAAGGAAACGGGGCCTCAGTCCTACAACCACACAGAACCAGGTGCTTCCAAAAACCCGAACAAAGCTGGAAGTGGATTCTCCCCCAGGGCCTCTAGATAATCGTCCAGACCAGCTGACACCTTGATTTCGGCCTGTAGAACCTGGAGCAGACCCAGACAACCCACCGACCTCTGACTTACAGAACTGTGAGATAATAGATTTGTGTTATTTTGAGCAGCTGAACTCCGGTAACTTATTACTGCAGCAATAGAAAATAATAGACACAATACAGCCCACACCTCCAGAACCCTGGGGCTTCTTTCCTCCCTGGGCTCTCTGGGGAAGGAGCACAGGCTGTGCGGTGAGATCAGGGCCCTGGCCCAGAGCACTCACCCTTTAGAGCCTGTTTCCTCACCTGTCACTGGGGGTGTCATCGGCTGCTCTGCCTGCCTCTGGGTGGTTGTGGGATTACATGAGGGAAATGTGAGAAGCCCGGAAATGATGAGGCAGCACTGGATCCTGCTGTTCCCTTCCTGGGAAGCCGGCTTCCTGGTGTTGTGAGGAGAGGATGAGGCCGTCATGGGAGCACGTCTGACCTGGGCTCTGAGGAAGCAGGTGCTCTGCTGCCTTTCCACATCCTTTCCTCTGAGGGGGGTCCCGTCTCTGCAGGCCCGTGGGTGGGCTCCCCGGTGGGACACAATGGCACCATCTTAGGCAGGAGTCCCCAACTCCTGGATCAGTACCAGTCCGGCCACACAGCATGAGGTGGGCAGCAGGCCAGCAAGTGTTACCGCCTGAGCGCCCCTCCTGTCAGATGAGCAGAGGCATTAGATTCTCACAGGAACATGAACCCTACACATGTGAGGGATCTAGATTGTGCCGAAACCATCCCGCCCCCTCCACTGCCCATTCATGGAAAAATTATCTTCCACAAAACTGGTCCCTGGTGCCATAAAGGTTGGAGAACACTGGTCTAAGGGTTCTGGCAGGCTCTCAGATGAACCTCTCTGAATCTTTAGGGTTTCTGGCCCTCACGTGTCAGGCCCAAAGATGCCTGTTAGTCTGTCGCAGAGGGAGAAGATCTGGGGAGGACCCATATAACCAGAACTTGGGAGCCAGCCGCACCACCATGAGCCCAGATAGCACGAGTCCCTTCTCTTTGCTCCATCTCTGCTGCCATTCCCTAGGCCAGGCCACCATCATTTGTCACCTAGACCAGGTCACATCCCTGCATAACCTCCTCCCGCTGAGGAGCTCCCTTCCCCCTCAGAAGAAAATCCAGACACACGCTAAGGCCCACAAGAGCCTGTACAATGGGGCTCCTGCCTCTCCAGCGTCACCCGCATACTGCATTCCCACCACCCTCAAACTTACCAGGCCTCTGCCTGCCTCAGGCCCTTTGCATATGCTGATACCTCATCTAGAAAGCACTTTGCCATGCTTTTCCCATGGCCAGCTCTTCATTTTTTAGGTCTCAGCCTAAATGTTGCCTCCTCAGAGAACCATTCTCCCACTACCCTGTATTTCCTGACTCAGCTGCCTTTCTTTGTTTTGAGACAGGGTCTCATTCTGTCACTTAGGCTGGAGTGCAGTGGTGTGATCATGGCTCACTGCAGCCTCGACTTTCCAGGCTCAAGTGATCCTCCCACCTCAGCCTCCCAAGTAGCTGGGACCACTGGTGTGTGCCACCACGCCTGGCTATTTAAAAAAAAAATTTTTTTTTCTGGACACAGGGTTTCCCCATGTTGCCCAGGCTGGTCTTGAACTCCTAGGCTCAAGGAATCCTCCTGCCTCAGCCTCCCTAAGTGCTGGGATTACAGGCATGAGCCACCGTGCGTGGCCTTAGCTGCCTATTTGATTCCTTCGTGACATCTAACAGAACGTGTTATTTCGTCTACTTGTTATTGTATTTACCTCTCTAGAATGGAAGCCCAGTGAGGGAAGGGATCTATTTTATCTTATTTGCTATTGATCCACAACACCTGGCAGAGAACCTGACCTATAGTGGATGCTTAGTAAATAGTAAATAGTAAATAGTTGAAAGAGCCCTTCTGGAAGAACACAAGGCTAGTTCCTTTGGCAAAAATTGGGCATCATATCAGAGCTTCTTCACTAGCAGATTCAGCAGAGCTATAAAATTAAAAGAAATGTGTTCTGTAATCCCTCTGGGAATTCCCCACGGGCAAGAGAGCATGATGTGTGATTTGCAGTGACATATCTATACCACGGTATGTTTGTAGTGACTACTTTTCAAAAGACAAGATGGAGGAAATACAGCTGGTGAAAGAAAAGGTGTCGGCTTTGTTGAGAAGTCTTACTTTGTTGTCTTTCAAGTGAAAAGTGAGCTATTTTAGTCTAATGGTAATTTTTAACTATGTTGAAGCCATACACTTCGGGTCTCCATTGTGCTGGAAATCGTCACTACAGCTCCTCCCACCCCACACCCCTCAATGCATGCATATAGGAATATAGCTCATGCTATGGAAATCCACTGTTTGCACAGCCTGGACATTAGGTAATAGTTTCCTGGCTGAGGTGCCCAGCTGGCTTAACATGCCATTATTTACAGCTCTAAGGTTTATTTTCATTATTATATTTAAACGTCTCTGCAGAAGGAATGGAAGGCTAAGGGGTTGGGAGAGTAGAAGAGGAGAGGGAGAAGAGTCACTCCAGACGTCAGAACCAGACAGGCTCCTGAGACCGTGCAAACTGGGGGATTTCAGATTGCACACTTGGAGTCAGGGCAGCAGTTTGGCTCAGCAGGGGGGGAAAGGGGTGTTAGAGGAAAAGGCTCCTGCCCTCCAATGTTGTTTGACCCAGATCAACCCTACTCTTATGGGTATCAGCTTCTGGGTAAATACTCTTTTCAAAGAGGGCACCATGGCAGAACACATGTGAAAACCATCTAGTTTGAAGTATGTGTGAGAAAAACAACTAATTCACCCTTCTCACTGACCAGTGGAGAAGTCTGGCCTTATCTGTCTGTCTCAGGCTTCTTCTCCAAGGTTAACCCCAACGGGAAAGGAGAGGGGACTCATCAAAGGTTACACTGTGTCCTGAAGTGACCTGTTGAATTTGCAAAACTTCTTTTTCAGTGTTATGTTTTATTTTTGCAATTTGTGGGGGGAAAATGCATTCTAGGCTTCTGAAACTCTTTTTAGAAGAAAATCATGGTTTCCTCAAACTCTTCAAGCTTATTGAGTTTTCTTCTGTATTATCCTGTCCTATTGAAAACCTTGTGCAAAAGTATGTGTGGGGTGAGAGGTGTTCAAACACACCCGGTGGACATTGTCTGGCTGGGGAGGAAACGTTAGCCTCTCTTTTCTTATCTTATGAGATAATTTAGGAAATCAAGTACAAGGCCCTTGCTGTGTGCACTTATACCTGGAGCCTTATTTAGGGGATGTTCTTGCAGATAGATGGGGAGAAGTCTTGCTGGGATCCTCTCTGGTTTTAAGGCATTTTTTTTCTCACTCCCAGTTGCCTGCCCATGTCTGGTTTAGCAGCTTTTAGAAACGTGGCTGGCATCCTTTTTTCTTTTCTCTGACAGCACCAGCCCCTTTATTTGAACTTCCTAGCTGTTTTCTGCCTCTTCTGACTAATTAACAGCAACTAAAAAAAGAAAAATGAAACATAGAACACAAAAAATTCCAGGGTGAAAAAGGAGAATTTCTAGTCCTGGGGTGCAAAAGTCCCTAGAAGAGAGTTTTGAGCTGAAATGGAAAGTTGTGATTATAGAGAGACATGAAATGTGTCCCATAAAAGGCCACCTAGTCCCAGGCAGATCCAGGAAGAGCACTGGGCTGGGAGTCCCATGGGGCCAGGGCCTCACCAAGCAGTCAGCCCTGCTCAGTTATCACAGGGGTTGAACTGGATTGCCTAAATGATGCCTTTAGATGGATGGAGCTGGAGTCCATTATCTTAAGTGAAACAACTCAGACACAGAAAGACAAATACCACATGTTCTCGTTTATAAGTGGGAGCTAAATAACGTGTCCACATAGAAGCAGATTGTGGAATGATGGACAATGGAGGGGTGGGGAAGTTGGAGCTGGGTCGATGATGGGAGGTTGCTTGTTGGGTGCAATGTGCATTGGCCCAGTGATGGATGCACCAAAGGCCCTGACTTTGCCATGACAGAATATATCAATGTGGCAAAACTGCACTTGTATCCCATGAATATATACCATGTTTTTAAAAATGTTGCCTTTGGGCAGAGGGGATAATTCTGCAAACTGCAGAGCCATGGAGTAAAAAACACACCCAAGATAGCAGAACTTGTCATTTCTAGTTTTTCCACAGGACCATAAAGCAAAATTGGTGCTGGGTTTGTATTTAAAGGGAAACCAAGAGGTTTTTTTTTATCCTTCCATGGTTTCAAAATCTGGAAGGACAATTTGTACAGACCCTGAGATAGAAGGATTCCTCAGTTTTAATTTCATGAACGATTTGCCTTTCATTGATTCTTGAGGATATGAATGTTTTAGAAAGCAACAGTGTATGCCTTGATTTTAAGAGGCAATGAGCCTTTTCCTTCCTTCGTTTAGGCATGGGGCTGAATGGAGCTGAAATTCCTGCACTCTTATAATGTGCCACCTGAAGGGCAGTTTTGGATTCTGGGAAAACAGCCCATTGAAACAGAATTGGGAGGGAGAAACCTCTTACACTCAGGTCATGGTATTTATACGAATACAAAAAAAAAAATTTAAATACTGTGCTAGGTGCTGGGGGTTATAAACATGAATTACATGATTAGGGCCTCTGGAAACTTGTGTGGGGCTACAGAAGGAACACCAGTTCAGAAATGTCACTCCTGTCATCCAGACAGGATGCTTCACCATAGGGGCAGAGACCTTCTGCTAAGTCATACCGCATATCAAGAAATATATTGCTAGGCCAGGCACGGTGGCTCACGCGTGTAATCCCAGCAGTTTGGGAGGCTGAGGCGGGCAGATCACTTGAGATCAGGAATTAGAGACCAGCCTGGCAACATGGGGAAACCCCATCTCTACTAAAAACACAAAAATTAGCTGGGCATGGTGGTATGTGCCTGTAATCCTAGCTACTCAGGAGGCTGAGGCACGAGACTTGAACCCAGGAGGTAGAGGTTGCAGTTAGCCAAGATCGTGCCACTGCACTCCAGCTTGGGTGACAGAACAAGACTCATCTCAAAAAAAAAAATGCATTGATCAAATCAGCTTAAAAATAGCCTTCTTGTTTGCTCTTCTTGGTGTGGGATTATTCAGTCCAATTCTTCTACTTTTTTTAGGCCTCAGCATGGGATTTGGTTGTCATATCAACCCTATAAACAGTGTTGAATCCATGTCAATAATTGTATTTTTTAAAAGCAAATATCACCAAGTCCAAGAAACTGATCCTCCTCTGAACATGATAGCTGGACTAGGCTAAGAATCCTATTTCCTGTTAGATCAGAAGTGAAGATTTTCTGGTACAGATTTGGGTGGGAGAAATGAGCTACCCCTCCCAAGGCCTTAGCACCTAGATGACATCCTCTCTGAAGTCACCCTCAGCCAGGAGCAGACACTGAGCTGCTATTTCTGAATCACATGTCCCCAAAGCTGCCCTGGCCTTGGTGACCATGGCACTGTAAGAGAAGCACAGCCAGCCCCAGCGTCCTTACTCTGACTCAGAGGAAAATGCAACTTGAGCTGGATTCATTGAATTCTTTTTTTTCCTGGCCTGAAGGAAATGAAGAAACATAGCCAAATATTCTAAAACAGGATTCAACAAACAGCCCATAGGCCAAATCCACCACTGCCTGTTTTTGTAAATAAAGTTTTATTGGAACACATCTATGCCCATTCCCTTATGTATTATCTATGGCTGCTTTTGCTCTACAACAGCAGAGTTGAGTAGTGTGACTGAGACCGTATAGCCTACAAGCCCAAAACATATACTGTCTCACCCTTTTCAGAAAAAGTTGCCAGCCTTGTTCTAAAAGAAGTAGAGTAAGGATTTAGTGAGAAGCTGGAGAAAATATTTTCAAAGACAACTGTATTCTCCAGGGAAACCTGAGATGAAGACCAAGGTGAGGAAGGAGCCAGCAGAGAAATCGAGTCCATGAGGCTGAGGAGGCCACTGGATGTCCAGTCTTCAGCTCTCTGAAGCCTGAGACAGGAAACAGTTGTCTCCCGAGAGAAAGGTTTGAACCTCCTTTAACTAGGGAGGAATAAGAGATGATGGCTTCTTAGATCTGTTTACATTTGCTGGAAAAACTTCTTCCAGGGAAATAACTAGACAGGGCTTTGGCCAACTAGCAGGTGAAGTCTGGAGGGAGGTGGAAGAGACTGCTTCCAAGCTGGGTTCCGATTTGTCTGATTGAAGCAGCCAAGCTTGTGTTTGCCAGAGGACTTAGGGGGATGTGGATAAAATCAGGCTGAGGCCTTTTTTTAAAGGCCCAAGTTGGAGCTATTGGGATTGTTCCCTCAGAGGAAAATCAGGAGTTTGGGCCATTGGCTTCATGGAGAACCTGTACTTTTTGTACTTTGTACCAAGGAGAAGTCATTTCTACTTGGTTTTTGAAGCTGCATTGTCATCTAGTATTCCAAGGCCTTAGTCTGTCCACCCTCCTGCTCCAGAGAGATGCCTTTCAGTTCCTTAGGAAACAAATTGGCCATTTGCCCAAAGAGACTAATCCAGGACTAGAACACAGGCACTGAGTTTCAACCTCAGGCTCCCCAGTGCGTGACTCAGGTCTCTTGATTCCATGGTGTATTGTTTTTTTACCTATTAAACAATTGCATTCCTAGCCTATGGAGGGTCTTACCTAAGCCAAGACTTTGCCAGGGATTGGATTGTGCAGCCCATTTTTGTTAATAGCATTGCCCAAGTTAGGGAAGGCCATTAGGTTGGCTGAGTATTCTGGTATTCTGTTGCTGCATAACAAACTCTGAAATTTAGTAGCTTAAAATAACATTTATTTTGTTCATGAATTTGATTTCATTGTTTTTTTAATGTATGTAAGATATATAAAATGATGTTTTGATGTACATTTACATAGTGAAATGGTTACTATGATCAAGCAAATGAACATATCCATTGCCTAACATAGTTTTTTTTTTTTGATAGTAAGAGCACTTGGAATCAACTTTATTGTCAAATTTCCAGTATATAATACAATATTGTCAACATAGTCATCACGCTATACATTCAATCTCTAAATTTTTTCATGCTAGCTAACCAAAACTTTGTACCTTTGACCAACATCTCCCCATTCCCCACTCCCTACCCGCTCCCCGACCCCTGGTAACTACCAGAGTTTCACTTTCTGGTTCTGTGTATTTAACTTGTTTAGATTCCGCAGTAAGTGAGATCATACAATATTTTTCTTTCTTTTTGTGACTTGTTTCACTTAGCATAATGTCCTCCAGTTTCATCCATGTTATCAAAAATGGCAGGATCTCCTTTTTAAAGGCTGAATAATATTCCATTGTATGTTTATATATGTGTATATATATATGTGTGTGTGTGTAGTATATATACATATATACACACCACAATTTCTTTATCCATTCACCTGTTGACAAACACTTAGGTTGATTCTATGTCTTAGCTGTTGTGAATAATGCTGCAATGAACATGGAAATGCAAATATTTCTATGAGGTACTGATTTCATTCTCTTTGAGTATATACCCAGAAGAGGAATTGCAGGGTCATATAGTAGTTCTATTTTTAATTTTTTTGAGGAACCTCCATACTTTTTTCATAATGGCTGTACCAATTTACATTCCTACCAACAATGTATAAGGGTTCCCTTTTCTCCATGCCCTCACTAACACTTTTTTATCTCTTGTCGTTTTTATAGTAGCCATCCTAACTGTTGTGAGGTGATATTTCACTGTGACTTCGATTTGAATTTCCCTGATGATTAGTGATGTGGATATTTCAGCAGAAACCTTGCAGGTCAGAAGAGAGTGGGGTGATATATTCAAAGTATTGATGGAAACAGTGCCTCATACCTGTAATCACAACACTTTGGGAGGCTGAAGCAGGAAGATCACTTGAGCCTAGGAGTTTGAGACTAGCCTGGGCAACATAATGAGACCTTGTCTTTACAAAAAATAAACAGAAAATTATCCGGGCATGGTGGCATGTGGCTGTAGTCCCAGCTACTTGGGAGGCTGAAGTAGGAGGATCGCTTGAGCCCAGGAGGTAGAGGCTGCAGTGAGCCAAGATGATGCCACTGCACTGCAGCCTGGGTGACAGAGTGAGACCCTGTCTCTAATAAATTAATAAAATAAAATTTAAAAACCCTACTAGCCAACAATACTATACCCAGTAAACCTGTGCTTCTCAAGTTGAAATGAAAGGACACTAAATAGCACAAGAGAGCATAATAAAGAAGGAAACTCATTGGTAAAGGTAAGTATATGGACAAAATCAGAACACTATATTACTATAAAGGTGATGAGTAAATAGCTTTTATGTCTATGAAGAAAGTTAAAAGACAAAAGTATTTTAAAAACCATTATAAGTATTAACTAAATTATGTTAATGGGTACATAATATAAATAGATATAAACTGAGGCATCAATAGCATGTAACATGGGGGGAGCAGAGGGAAAATCAGAGTTTTTATGCAAGTAAAGTTACATTGTGAACTTATAACAGACTGTTACAGATTATTTCGTGTAAGCTCCTGGTAACCACCAAGAAAATACCTATGGAAGTTATATATATATAAAAAAAGAAAGGAATCAAAACCTATCGATACAAAAAAAAAAAAAAGAAACAAAACAAAAGAAAACCGCAAGGGAGAAAAAGAGGGACAAAAGAACAAGACACATAGAAAATAGTCACCAAAATGACAATAGTAAATCTGTCTCTATATTTACTTTAAATGTAAAAAGACTAACCTTCCCAATAAAAAGATACAGCATGACTGAATAGATTATTTAAAAAAACAACAACAACCAGAATCAAACTGTATGCTGTCTACAAGAAGCTCACTTTTAGATTCAAGGACACACAGAGAGATGGAAAAAGGTAGTCCATGCAAATACCAACCAAAAGAGAGCAGGAGTGGTTAATACTTATATCAACAAAATGGACTTTAATTCAAAAACTGTCTCTAGAGACAAAGGTCATTTCTTAATGACAAAGGGTCAATTCAACAGGAAGACATAACAATTATAAATGCACCCAGCATCAGAGCACCTAAGTATATACAACACTGACAGATCTGCAAGGAGAAATTGATAGCACTATAATAATAGGAGATTTCAGTACCCCACTCTCAATAATGGATAGGACATCTAGACAGAAAATCAGTAAAGAAGCAGTAGACTTGAACAATTGGACCTGTATAACAAATGGACCTAGCTGGCATATACAGAACTGTTCACCCAACAGTGGAAGAACATTCATTTTTCTCAAGTAGCCATGGAACATTCTCCAGGATAGATCACATGTTAGGTCACAAAACAAATCTTAGCAAATTTCAGATCGAAATCATACCAAGTATCTTTTCCAACCACAATGGAATGAAACTAGAAATCAGTAACAGCAAGAAAATGGGAAAATTGTTTGTGAATTCATTTGTGAATTTGCAATTTGGCAGAGCTTGATCAACACAGCTCTCTGTTCCATATAATGTCTATCAGCTGGGGCAACTCAATGGGATTGGAGGACATCTCTGAGGTTTTCACTGTCATGGTGACTCACGTGGCCTGCAAGTTGATGTGGCAGTCAGTGTCTCCTGTGAGCCTCTGCATGGACAGCTTGTGTTTCTTGCAGAGTGGCTAAATTCTAAGAACAAATGCCCCAAGAAAATTAGGAGGAAGCTCTATTGCTTTTTATGACCTAGTCTCAGAAGTCACATAGTGTCACTTCCACTGTAGCCAAAAGTCCACCCAGATTCCAGGTAAGGGAGCATTAGACCCCACCTCTCTATGGGAGTAGTTTCAAAGTCACATTGTAAGGAGTGCCATCATCGAGATATTGTTGCATTGATTTTTGGAAAATAATTTACCTGCACAGAGGTAAATTCACATCAATTCTTTGTCTCCTTATTTCACCATCCATTAATGTTTGTTTGTTTGTTTGTTTGTTTTGAGATGGAGTTTTGTTCTTATTGCCCAGGCTGGAGTGCAATGGTTGGTCTCGGCTCACTGCACCCTCTCTCTCCTGGGTTCAAGCAATTCTCCTGCCTCAGCCTCCCAAGTAGCTGGGATTACAGGCACCCACCACCACACCCGGCTAATTTTTGTATTTTTAGTAGAGACAGGGTTTCACCAAGTTGGCCAGGCTGGTCTCAAACTCCTGACTTCAGGTGATCACCCGCCTCAGCCTCCCAAAGTGCTGGGATTACAGGTGTGAGCCACCATGCCTGGCCCCACCATCCACACCCAGCCCCACCATCCATTAATTAAGCTTCATGGTGTTCACTCAGCCACACTGTTGTCGCTCTCATTTGCCAATGTAAATAGTGATGCACAGTGCCTAAGACAAAATCGCTATCACTGCAAGCTCCTACCCCTGGCTAAATGCTAATCTGGATTTATGGGACAGTGACGAGTGCTATTATTTTCATTTTATAAATGAGGAAACTGAGTCCTGGAGGGAAGAAAAGTCAATTTTCTTAATGTAATACAATTAAAATAGGATTACACTTTGAATTTCCTTATTTCTTAACTAGTATTTTATCTTTCCATGATTGTGCTTAATTTTATCGTATCAGTACAAGCACTCATATAAGCTGTAGGGATATTTGTGTACATGTGCATGTGTGCATATACACACACGCACTGTGTGTGTGTATATGTCAAACTCAGTGCTTGCCTTTGTTGGATGGAAATTCAGCAGCACTGGAGGACTAGACAGCTAGAGAAGCCAGTTTCAGGGACAGGAAATAGTAGAGTTCAAGGAAAAGTTAGGACAAGGAAAATGAGTCTTTACATAGCAACCAATTCCTCGTGAGAAGTCTTTGCATCTCACATGACTAAGAGACAGTACTTTGGTTAGGGGCCTGGAGCTTTGGTTTTGATGAACAGTGTGCTGGTATTGGCTCTAAGCTGGGGCATCCACCATTTGGCTCCCCATTTGAGTGGTCACTCTCTCTCTCTCAGCAATGTGTGGTCTTTCGGTGTTGATAAAGCAGCAACTACATGCCAGGCCCTAAGGGCAGACACAGAGGCAAGCAAGACCAGTACAGTGCCCCCTGCAATCCTCTTGGGACATCATTTTAGCAGGGGAGACTACCATTGAACATGTAATGATAAAATTGATTAGTTATGATTGAGATGAGCAGTAGGAGGAAAAAGTGTGTGGAACTGTGAGAGCTCACGATGGGCCTGAACTTGCCCAGGGACTCAGAGAAGTGGTCTGGATTTGCTTGTTGAAGGGTGAGAGGACATGTACTAGGTGAACCAGCTGGAGGAATCTGGGGATCCACTTGTGGGGAGGCCCTGGGTGGGAAGTTGTAAGGACAACCAGAGTGATAGCTGGCATGAGAAAGCCAGGGTGACAGAGGTGAGGAGGGCACATGCCAGCTCTGGCAGCCTGCATGTCACGAGATGGATTTAGGTCACATCCTGTTCTTCCGTTCTCACCTCTTTCACCTCCATCTCCACCTCCACCTCTACCCCTTCACCCCTCCATCCCTCACAAAGTTGGACTGTCTTGCCTGTGAGACAGGAAAGGCATGTGTGATGAGGGGACTGTACCCTAGGAGCCAGTCCAGGTTTTGTGAGACCTGAGGCTTATATAATAGAGGGCGGGGTCTTGAAGGAAAAAAAAAAAGGTGAAATTATGAAGACAAAGTTTGTGCAAGGCTTCCCTAGGGGCCATGTCAGCTGGGGACCTCTAAGCTGAAGTTTCACTAGTGTGGTGGGGAAGCTCCCTTTGGCACCTTCCCTCTGTCCTCAAAGCTCATAAAGCCCACCTTTCATCTTGCCTGAGACGTTCATGCCATCCTTACACCCACTTCCTCCTGTTTTCTTCTTAGTTAAGATGGCAAAGAAAGAGCAAATATATTGAAATCTCCTGGAAATTTGGCTCTCTCCTTGACCCCAGTAGTGTCCAAAAGAACACAGGAATTTCCTCTTTTTGCCCAAGACTTCCATGATATTTTCCCTGATAATCAAGGAAGGGAGTGTTGGCTGGGACACTTTTTTCTTTTGGAAATGTGGCAGGGGAATATGAATTTCCATAGGCGAAATTACTCTGTCTGGCCGAGTCTAGACTGTTCGTTGGCCAGCACGTTTGCTGGCGCCCACACTGACACTCTGAGGTGCTGCCTGGACTTATTCTCTGGGCAGGGAAGAAATAACCTGGAACTACATTTTGGGGAAAAAACTCACGAACATGAGCAGTGACAAGGAAGAAGTTTAATAATGAGTAAATTACAACTAAAAGTTGTCAACAGGCTCTTCTCTCCAAATTCCACTGAAATGAGCAAAGCCATCTAACAGTAGTGAAGAGTCTCTGTCATCTGGAACTTGGGGAAGCTACTGTCCATAGATCTGAAATGTCAGAGAGGTTGAGACAGATTGAGGGGAAGACTAACAAGCCCTCCATGGACTGTAGAAGAAAGCCCTAACCCCTCTCCAAATGCTGCTGCTGATCTCCTGGCAAGCCTCCACAGATAGGCCCAGGCCCAGGCACAGCCAGCAAGCTCTCTGGAAATATTTGGGTTTTGGCATGCCAAGCCTTGGCCCCAGCAAGGGCTGGGTGGGGCTTTGGCTGTTGAGGCCCAGTCTTGGTTAGAGAAAAGGCACTGTGTCCCTGTTAACTGCTGGCTGCCCCACCAACAAACTGGAAAGAATCTCCCCCACTCTGTTGTGATTCCCTCAGCCTGATGGCCTAATTGCCTTTGCCTTTTCCTGTTAATACTGACAATTCAATACAGTCCCATTGCTCAGGCAGAACCTATTTCATATGTAAATTTCCTGCATCCCCAAGACAGAGCAAATAGGGGGAAGTGACCAAACTATAATCTGAGAGTTTTTTACTCAACTGGATTATCATTCATCTAAGAGCATCTGAAAGACAGTCTCACACAAGCAAAGACTGAAAGGACATCCACCACCACGTACCTCTCTTGAAAAAACTGCTTGGAGAAGCACTTCAGTAGCCTAGGGAATGAATCAAATAAGTAACGCACTGACAAAATCAAAACCACAGTTGACTTAGGCTTCCTTGGAGCTTGGAAGAACCCCTTCCTACGCTGGAGAGCTGGCTTTTTGGAGGTGGGAGTAGAAGCCCTGAGGGGCTCAGGGGAAGCATTCCCACTGATTTGCAAGAAAGGAATTGGCCACTGTGTACTCGTTTGCCACTCAATCCTGCCCTAACCTTCCTCTCCTGTCTTTCTCACAGACTGTGTTTGAAAGGAATTGCCGTTCAGAGGACTGTGCCGCAGACCTGCAGCTTCGGGGTAAACTGCTGCTCTCTAGGTATGTCGGTGTTTCCTTCAGAGCATTGTTCTCAGGCTCCTTTTTCTTTTTTTTTTTTTCTTTTTTTTTATTTTTTATTATACTTTAAGTTTTAGGGTACATGTGCACATTGTGCAGGTTAGTTACATATGTATACATGTGCCATGCTGGTGCGCTGCACCCACTAACTCGTCATCTAGCATTAGGTATATCTCCCAATGCTATCCCTCCCCCCTCCCCCCTCCCCACCACAGTCCCCAGAGTATGATATTCCCCTTCCTGTGTCCATGTGATCTCATTGTTCAATTCCCACCTATGAGTGAGAATATGCGGTGTTTGGTTTTTTGTTCTTGCGATAGTTTACTGAGAATGATGGTTTCCAATTTCATCCATGTCCCTACAAAGGATATGAACTCATCATTTTTTATGGCTGCATAGTATTCCATGGTGTATATGTGCCACATTTTCTTAATCCAGTCTATCATTGTTGGACATTTGGGTTGGTTCCAAGTCTTTGCTATTGTGAATAATGCCGCAGTAAACATACGTGTGCATGTGTCTTTATAGCAGCATGATTTATAGTCCTTTGGGTATATACCCAGTAATGGGATGGCTGGGTCAAATGGTATTTCTAGTTCTAGATCCCTGAGGAATCGCCACACTGACTTCCACAAATGGTGCTGGCAAAACTGGCTAGCCATATGTAGAAAGCTGAAACTGGATCCCTTCCTTACACCTTATACAAAAATCAATTCAAGATGGATTAAAGATTTAAACGTTAGACCTAAAACCATAAAAACCCTAGAAGAAAACCTAGGCATTACCATTCAGGACATAGGCGTGGGCAAGGACTTCATGTCCAAAACACCAAAAGCAATGGCAACAAAAGCCAAAATTGACAAATGGGATCTAATTAAACTAAAGAGCTTCTGCACAGCAAAAGAAACTACCATCGGAGTGAATAGGCAACCTACAACATGGGAGAAAATTTTCGCAACCTACTCATCTGACAAAGGGCTAATATCCAGAATCTACAGTGAACTCAAACAAATTTACAAGAAAAAAACAAACAACCCCATCAAAAAGTGGGCGAAGGACATGAACAGGCACTTCTCAAAAGAAGACATTTATGCAGCCAAAAAACACATGAAAAAATGCTCATCATCACTGGCCATCAGAGAAATGCAAATCAAAACCACTATGAGATATCATCTCACACCAGTTAGAATGGCAATCATTAAAAAGTCAGGAAACAACAGGTGCTGGAGAGGATGTGGAGAAATAGGAACACTTTTACACTGTTGGTGGGACTGTAAACTAGTTCAACCATTGTGGAAGGCTCCTTTTTCTTGACCCCAGGTCCCAAACCTGAATGTGCAGATTTCCCCACTGAAGAGGATAAACAGAGTTGATGGGTTACAGTAATATTCTGTGGTTTCAAAAAAATGTATGTTACAAAATAATTATAACAAAAGCTTTGTTGGGAAGATTGTTTAGGTTTTTTTTGTGTTGATTGCAATTCCACATATCTCACAATGTAGCTTGTATTTCTAATTTCTATGAGTATTTGAGGGGTGGCTATTTTATGCTTGCTGATTGTATTAAGTTGAATTATATGAAATTGCCAGTATTTGAACTTTTGGACAATTTCATATGTATGATTCATCCTGTTATTAAATAAAGGTTTATGCCCTCCTGCCTCCACACACACACACACACACACACACACACACACACACACACACTAGTGTATGTTTTAACAACAAGTAACATTTCTGTGGCAGGAGAGGGCTGAAGGAGAGGGGCAGGCTGCCCTGATCCAAGTGAGCAGATAGTCTCCTTATTGTTTCAGGGTTTCCTCCCGCACTACATGAATCCCCCAAGGCTAAAGGTGAACCGTACAGCGGCCTTCTGTTTCCTCTTTGCCAACCTTTTATTTTAGACTTCATTTAGATTGAAGGTGCTGGTCCTGATCATTTAGCCTCATTTCACAGAATGGCTTCCTTTTGAAACAATTCTTTCTGAAAGACTGTTTTAGCCTTGGGGCCAGAAACCCCTCTATTAGTTTTATTACCATTTCTGAAAAACAGTCACTAGTTTTGGTAGTTATTTTTCAAAATGCATAGTGTATCCCTTACTTAAAACTATGAGAGTTAAGTTTGGATGAAATGACATGAATATACTATTATGAACCCATGCCTACACTAGGACATTTTTTTTATTGTTATACTTTAAGTTCCAGGATACATGTGCCGAACGTGCAGGTTTGTTACATAGGTATACACATGCCATGGTGGTTTGCTGCACCCATCAACCTGTCATCTACATTAGGTATTTCTCCTAATGCTATCCCTACCCTAACCCCCCACCCCTGACAGGCCCCGGTGTGTGATATTCCCCTCCCTGTGTCCCTGTGTTGTCATTGTTCAACTCCCACTTATGACTAAGAACATGCAGCGTTTGGTTTTCTGTTCTTGTGTTAGTTTGCTGAGAATGATGGTTTACAGCTTCATCCATGTCCCTGCAAAGGACATGAACTCATCCTTTTTTATGGCTGCATAGTGTTCTATGGTGTATCTGTGCCACATTTTCTTTATCCAGTCTATCATTGATGGGCATTTGGGTTGGTTCTAAGTCTTTGCTATTGTAAAGAGTGCTGCAATAAACATATGGGTGCATGTGTCTTTACAGTAGAATGATTCATAATCCTTTGGGTATGTATACCCAGTAATGGGATGGCTGGGTCAAATGGTATTTCTGGTTCTAGATCCTTGAGGAATTGCCACACTGTTTTCCACAATAGTTGAACTAATTTACACTCCCACCAACAGTGTAAAAGCATTCCTATTTCTCCACATCCTCTCCAGCACCTGTTGTTTTCTTGACTTTTTAATGATTGCCATTCTAACTGGCGTGACATGGTATCTCATTGTGGTTTTGATTTGCATTTCTGTAATGACCAATGATGATGAGCATTTTTTCTTATATTTGTTGGCCACATAAATGTCTTCTTTTGAGAAGTGTCTGTTCATATCTTTCACCTACTTTTTGATGGGGTTGTTTTTTTTCTTGTAAATTTGTTTTAGTTCTTTGTAGATTCTGGATATTAGCCCTTTGTCAGATGGATAGATTGCAAAAATTTTCTCCCATTCTGTAGGTTGCCTGTTCACTCTGATGATAGTTTCTTTTGCTGTGCAGAAGCTCTTTAGTTTAGTTAGATCCCATTTATCAATTCTGGCTTTTGTTGCCATTGCTTTTGGTGTTTTAGTCATGAAGTCTTTGCCCATGCCTATGTCCTGAATGGTATTGCCTAGGTTTTCTTCTAGAGTTTTTATGGTTTTAGGTCTTACGTTTAACTCTTTAATCCATCTTGAGTTAATTTTTGTATAAAGTGTAAGGAATGGGTCCAGTTTCAGTTTTCTGCATATGGCTAACCAGTTTTCCCAACACCATTTATTAAGTAGGGAATCCTTTCCCCATTGCTTGTTTTTGTCAGGTTTGTCAAAGATCAGATGGTTGTAGATGTGTGGTGTTATTTCTAGGCCTCTGTTCTGTTCCATTGGTCTATATCTCTGTTTTGGTACCAGTACCATGCTGTTTTGGTTACTGTGGCCTTGTAGTATAGTTTGAAGTCAGGTAGCATGATGCCTCCAGCTTTGTTCTTTTGGCTTAGGATTGCCTTGGCTATAGGGATTCTTTTTTGGTTCCATATGAAATTTAAAGTAGTTTTTTCTAATTCCATGAAGAAAGTCAGTTATAGCTTGATGGGGATTGCATTGACTCTATAAATTACTTTGAGCAGTATGGCCATTTTCACGATATTGATTCTTTGTTTCCATGAGCACAGACTGTTTTTTCATTTGTTTGTGTCCTCCCTTATTTCCTTGAGCAGTGGTTTGTAGTTCTCTTGAAGAGGTCCTTCACATCCCTTGTAAGTTGGATTCCTAGGTATTTTATTCTGTTTGTAGCAATTGTGAATGGGAGTTCACTCATGATTTGGCTCTCTGTTTGTCTATTATTGGTGTACAGGAATGCTTGTGATTTTTGCACATTGATTTTGTATCCTGAGACTGCTGAAGTTGCTTATCAGCTTAAGGAGATTTTGGGCTGAGACTATGGGGTTTTCTAAATATACAATCATGTTGCCTGCAAACAGAGACAATTTGACTTCCTCTCTTCCTATTTGAATACCCTTTTTTCCCTTCTCTTGCCTGATTGCCCTGGCCAGAACTTCCAATACTATGTTGAATAGGAGTGATGAGCGAGGGCATCCTTGTCTTGTGCCAGTTTTCAAAGGGAATGCTTCCAGCTTTTGCCCATTCAGTATGATATTGGCTGTGGGTTTGTCATAAACAGCTCTTATTTTTTTGAGATATGTTCCATCAATACCTGGTTTATTGAGAGTTTTTAGCATGAAGGGGTGTTGAATTTTGTTGAAGCCCTTTTCTGCATCTATTGAGATAATCATGTGTTTTTTTTTCATTGGTTCTGTTTATGTGATGGATTATGTTTATTGATTTGCATATGTTGAACCAGCCTTGCATCCCAGGGATGAAGCCGACTTGATTGTGGTGGATAAACTTTTTGATGTGCGGCTGGATTCAGTTTGCCAGTATTTTATTGAGGATTTTAGCATTGATGTTCATCAGGGATATTGACCTGAAATTTTCTTTTTTCGTTGTGTCTCTGCCAGGTTTTGGTATCAGGATGATGCTGGCCTCATAAAATGAGTTAGGGAGGAGTCCCTCTTGTTCTATTGAATGGAATAGTTTCAGAAGGAATGATACTAGATCCTCTTTGTACCTCTGGTAGAATTCAGTTGTGAATCCGCCTGGTCCTGGGCGTTTTTTGGTTGGTAGGCTATTAATTACTACCTCAATTTTAGAACTCGTTTTTGGTCTACTCAGGGATTCGACTTCTTCCTGGTTTAGTTTTGGGAGGTTGTATGTGTCCAGGAATTTATCCATTTCTTCTAGATTTTCTAGTTTATTTGCATAGAGGTGTTTATAGTATTCTCTGATGGTAGTTTGTATTTCTGTAGGATTGGTGGTAATATCCCCTTTATCATTTTTTGTTGTTTCTGTTTGATTCTCTGTTTTCTTCTTTATTAGTGTGGCTAGTGGTCTCTTTTGTTGATCTTTTCAAAAAAAAAAACCAGCTCCTGGATTTGTTTATTTTTTTTTGAAGGGTTTTTCATGTCTCTATCTCCTTCAGTTCTGTTCTGATCTTAGTTATTTCTTGTCTTCTGCTAGCTTTTGAATTTGTTTGCTCTTACTTCTCTAGTTCTTTTAATTATGAAGTTAGGGTGTCAATTTTAGATCTTTCCTGCTTTCTCCTGTGGGCATTTAGTGCTATAAATTTTCCTCTAAACACTGCTTTAGGTGTGTCCCAGCGATTCTGGTATGTTGTGTCTTTGTTCTCATTGATTTCAAAGAACTTATTTATTTCTGCCTTAATTTCATTATTTACCCAGTAGTCATTCAGGAGGCCATTGTTCAGTTTCCATGTAGTTGTGCAGTTTTGAGTGAGTTTCTTAATCTTGAGTTCTAATTTGATTTCACTGTGGTCTGAGAGACTGTTATGATTTCTGTTCTTTTGCATTTGCTGAGGAGTGTTTTACTTCCAATTACATGGTCAATTTTAGAATAAGTGTGATGAGGTACTGAGAAGAATGTATATTCTGCTGATTTGGGGTGGAAAGTTCTGTAGATGTCTATTAGGTCTGCTTGGTCCAGAACTGAGTTCAAGTCCTGAATATCCTTGTTAATTTTCTGTCTCATGATCTAATATTTGACAGTGGAGTGTTAAAGTCTCCCACTATTATTGTGTGGGAGTCTAAGTCTCTTTGTAGGTCTCTAAGAACTTGCTTTATGAATCTGTGTGCTCCTGTATTGGGTGCATATATATTGATGATAGTTAGCTCTTCTTGTTGCATGATCCCTTCACCATTATGTAATGCCATTCTTTATCTTTTTTTGATCTTTGTTGATTTAAAGTCTGTTTTATCAGAGACTAGGATTGCAACCCCTACTCTCTTTTGCTTTCCATTTGCTTGGTAAATATTCTACCATCCCTTTATTTTGAGCCTATATGTGTCTTTGCACATGAAATGGGTCTCCTGAATACAGCACACTGATGGGTCTTGACTCTTCATCCAATTTGCCAGTCTGTGTCTTTTAATTGGGTCATTTAGCCCGTTTACATTTAAGGTTAATATTGTTATGTGTGAATTTGACCCTTTCATTATGATGCTAGCCGATTATTTTGCCCATTAGTTGATGCAGTTTCTTCATAGTGTTGATGGTCTTTACAATTTGGCATGTTTTTGCAGTGGCTGGTACTGGTTTTTCCTTTCCATGTTTAGTGCTTCCTTCGGGAGCTCTTGTAAGGCAGGCCTGGTGGTGACAAAATCTCAGAGCATTTGCTTCTCTGTAAAAAAGTTTCTTCTTCGCTTATGAAGCTTAGTTTGGCTGGATATGAAATTCTGGTTTGAAAATTCTTTAAGAATGTTGAATATTGGCCCCCACTCTCTTCTGGCTTGTAGGGTTTCTGTGGAAAGATTCACTGTTAGTCTGATGGGCTTCCCTTTGTGGGTAACCCAACCTTTCTCTCCGGCTGCCCTTAACATTTTTTCCTTCATTTCAACCTTGGTGAATCTGATGATTATGTGTCTTGAGGTTGGTCTTCCTGAGGAGTATCTCTGTAGTGTTCTCTGTATTTCCTGAATTTGAATGTTGGCCTATCTTTCTAGGTTGGGGAAGTTCTCCTGGATAATATCCTGAAGAGTGTTTTCCAACTTGGTTCCATTCTCCTCATCACTTTCAGATACACCAATCAAATGTAGGTTTGGTCTTTTCACTTAGTCCCATTATTTCTTGGAGGCTTTGTTCATTTCTTTTCATTCTTTTTTCTCTAATCTTGTCCTCATGCTTTATTTCATTAAGTTGATTTTCAATCTCTGATATCCTTTCTTCTGCTTGATCGATTTGGCTGTTGATACTTGTGTATGCTTCATGAAGTTCTCGTGCTGTGTTTGTCAGCTCCATTGGGTCATTTATGTTCTTCTCTAAACTGGTTATTTTAGTTTGCAATTTCTCTAGCCTGTTTTCAAGGTTCTTAGCATCCTTGAATTGGGTTAGAACATGCTCCTTTAGCTCAGAGGAGTTTGTTATTACCCACCTTCTGAAGCTTACTTCTGTCAATTCATCAGACTCATTCTCCATCCAGTTTTGTTCCCTTGCTGACGAGGAGTTGTGATCCTTTGGAGGAGAAGAGGCATTCTGATTTTTGGAATTTTCAACCTTTTTATGCTAGTTTTTCCTCATCTTCATGGATTTATCTACCTTTGGTCTTTATGTTGGTGACTTTCAGATGGGGTTTCTGTATGGACGTACACTAGTACATTTTAACTTATGATGGTACATGATCTTTCATTCATCAAAGGAAAGTAATACTAAGATTCCTTTTCTTCAGTTTGAGTTTACTGGAGGAAGATGATGTAACACACACACACGCACACACACACACACAAATAGTCCTCCAAACCATTTAAATATTAATTAGCATTACTTTTACTTAGGGCAATAGTGGTAGATTAAAATAGCACACGTTTTGCCAAGCTTACAAAATTACTTAAAACTCATGGCATGGATATTAGAATTGTTTCACATTAGTACGAAGGACCTCCTGGGATTATTAGAGGAACTGACTTTAAAGAAGTTTCATAAATTTGCAGCTCATTAATTTTAATTTTAAATAGGCCTTCCACAAAGTGTTTTAGGGAAAAAATAACGAGAAACAAAAATATATGGATTTGTTTTGTCTTGAGGCAGACTGGAAATGCTGGAAATTTATTTTGGATCGTAGAAAAACTTCATGTGGTGGGAAAATGTTCACTTGCTCCAAGGTCAGGTATTAAGTTAGCAAAGTCCTAATGCTTTTGCTACCCATTAGTGGATGATCAAATCCATCTCTATTGAATTGTGCTTTTCTTATATTAAGATGTAAAATTCAAGGCTCAGTATAGCACCTGGTGGCTAAAGCTGCCTCCACTGCCCCAGTCTGGCCTTTCAAGTGTGGTCAGAGCTAGTTATCCTCTGTGGGCCCAGTAATCAATAATGCTTGAACAACTAGTGTGGTGGCCAGGCCCCAGACCCCCCATATGTATCAGCTACCAATTGCCACAAAAAAGGCTGAATAAAAAAATCACCCCAAAACTCGATGATATGAACAGCAATCACTGATTCCCATGGATTTTCAGGTCAGCTGGCCCAGGCTGGACTCAGCTGGACCTTGGCTGATTTGTCCATGCATCTGGGTTCAGCAGAGGGTAGGTTCTAGGCTTGGGTGACACCATTCAGCTCTACTCCCTGTGTCTTTCATTTTTTCTTTGGAACCAGTGGACAAGCCTGGGCATATTCTCACAGCATAACAGAGGTACAAGAAGGCATGCAGAAATGTGCAATGACTCTTAAGGCCTGGGCTCAGAACTGGTGCACTTTTCCTCCAGCCTTATTCTATTGGCCACAGCAAGTCACATGGCCAAACCCAAAGTCAAGGGACAGGAAGTTAGTGAGAGGAATTACAAAGCCACACAGCAAAGGGCCTGAGTATAAGGAGGAGGTGAAGACTTGGGACCCATAATGCAATCGACTATACTATATAAACAGCAAGGTAGCCCTGTCTCTTATCCTGATGCCTTGTTGTTATCAGGGCTATTTCAGTCTTTATTGCAATGCCATCTCTCTGGAATTCAGACATGAGATCTGGAGACTGGGTGAGAAGATTTTCTGAACCTCAGAAACAATGCCTTTGGACCGAAGCTCTCAGCCTCTTAGGTTGGGTTATTTCTCAGAGGACCCCTGGCCTCTCAAAATAGCCTTTTGGCCGAATCCTCCATTAAAGAAACCTTCGTTGTACTTTTGGGCCCATAGCTGTTCTCACAGGAACCATCAGAGAAATGTTCATTGATACTTAGATAACAAACCTGTGGTTCAGTTATATGGGATTTATCCAGACCTTTGGGTGTTCACTCTTCAGAGCCAGGGACAATGTGAGGGAAGATACAATCAGTTAAGTGCTAGTGGAAACCATGGTCTGAATTTGGTTGGCAAAGGCATAGTGGCTCCAAGCAGAGGTAAACTGCTTTGGTTGTCATTGAGCTCTCTTGATTCATTCTTGTCTGGGATGGAATGTGCCCTCCTTTCTTGTTCAAGCCAGGCAAGTGCTAGGCACTGGGCTGCAGAAGTGAGCAGTATGTGAGCCCTGCTCTCCTGCTGTGAGCAGAGCAAGAGGCTGGGAGATAGTGGTACCACACGGTGAGTGCTAGGTGGGTTACTCCAGGGCTCTGGAGCAGCTTCCAAGAGGTGGTGTTGAGAGGAATGAGGACTCACGCATTCTGAGCAGAGGGAAAATGTGAGCAGAAGTATGGAGAACAGGACTCCCGTGAAGATCTGCAGGTGTCTGGAATGAAGGAGGCAGTCAGGAGAACACAGTGAGAGACAGGGAAGGAGAAAGGGAGAGAAACCAGATTGTGGAACACTTATGAGTCTGGACTTCATCTTGAAGCCAGTGGGAGTACAGCCAAGTTGTAGTGTAAGTGCATTTAACCTAACAAGAATACAGCCAGGGGGCCAGGCGCAGTGGCTGTGCCTGTAATCCCAGCACTTTGGGCGGCTGAGGCAGATGGATTGCTTGAGCTCAGGAGTTTGAGACTAGCCTGGGCAACATGTCAAAACTCCGTCTCTAAAAAAACATACAAAAATTAGCCAGGCGTGGCAGCAAGCGCTTCTAGTCCCAGCTACTCGGGAGGCTGAGGTGGGAGGATCACTTGAGCCTGGGAAGCAGAGGTTGCAGTGAGCTGAGATGGCACCACTGCACTCCAGCCTGGGCGACCGGGGGCAAAAAAAAAAAAAAATAATAATGCAGTTGGGCACACTCCAGGAGCCAGGGTGGGGAAGGGAGAGGAGAACATTGAGATGGTATAGGTCATTTTGCCCTCTATTCCTCTCAGTGAAAGTACGTTCCAGCTTGAGTTTTGAGTTTGCTCCTCTCTCCAACCATATCAGTTCCTGCTTCCCTGCCTTGGGTAGGTCTGTGGGGCAGCTGCCCTTCATCCCAGTGCAGGAGCAGCCTTTTCAGGGTTGGACTTATGAGAGATGTTGTGCTGATTTCCACCATGGTGCCCCCCTCCCAGGGCTTCACAAGGGCAACTTGGACACAATTTTTGCTTTCCGTGATGTCTTTAGAACTTAGCTGTCCTGTTAGCCGTGACCTTACTCACTGTACGAAAAGTCGAAGCAAAGGGGTCACAGAGAAAGATTTCTCTGATGACTGTGTAGACAGTTGGTCCATGGTGTTGTGGCTGGAGGCCTCTGAATACCCACCAGACTGAGGAGCCTTTGTCTTAAGACAGAGGGAAGGACATCTGGGAGTGATTGGGTCACCCAGAGTGGCCAGAGATCAAGCCATAGGAAATGCTGTCTGTGACCAGGATTCATGGATGTTTTTATTTTCCTCTCTGGAGAGCATGAATTCTGGCAGGCCTCTGATCTCTTAAAACAATCAACTCTTCAATTAGAAGTTCATGATCTTTAATGGGCTTGAGTCCAGTTCCAAAACAGGCCATTGTCAAAACATCCAGGAACAGGGATGAAACTTGTTTAAAAGTTTCTATTAAGCAGGACTGAAAATTCCATTTGTAAAAGGATGCAACCATGTTTTGTCTTTTTGAATACTCACAGTACCTAAGAAAGCATCACATATGATAAAGAAAAAGACTATGGCAGGTGAGCTTTAAAAAAATGCTTTTTTTGATGCATTCCATCAGAAATCAGTGGAACATTTCATTGCTGTCTGGCTGGCCAACTCCGATAAAATAAGGACTTTTAAGGGAGGTGAAAAGACACAGCAGGATATCTGTAAAGCCAGAACCATCTGGTGGCAACATATAATTGTCCTATGGTTGTAACCTTGATAGTGCTGTTACCATGGGGGTTGGGTGGTGGGGCGAAGTGCATTTCCCAAAACTGTTGGCTAGCTGAGGGATGGGAGCTCCATCCATGAAAACCAGTCTTCCAGAGGAGGATCCCCAAACCCAGAGAGCTATTTAGAGTTTGAAATAAATTGTTCTCCTTCTCAAAAGTGGCAGAATGGTTAGAATCATCAACTGCACAGTCTAGGTCAGAAGTGAAGTTTGTCTTGTTTTATAAAGGGAAAGACACCCTTGTTTAGTGAGCACTGACCAAGCACTAGATACCCCACTGAATACTCCATATACATAAAAGCACTGAAGTATCTTACCAGCTGCATAACCTTGAGCAAGTTGCTTAACATCTCTGCCTGTTTTCTCCTCTGTGAAATGGGGAAAATAGCAGCACCTTATAAGGTTATTTTGCATATTAATTAATTAATACATATTCAAGTGCTTCTCAAAGTGCTTAGCATATAAGGAAACACTCAGTAGTGAAAACTAGCATTATTATTTCATTTAATCCTCAACAACACTGAGAATAAATATTCTTATACTCTTTTTACTGAGGCGGTGCAGAGGCTCAGGAAGGCCAGGTTACTTGCTCAAGGCTCATGTTGTAGGGGAAAGTTAAAGCTTGGAATGTCTGATTCTACATCGCGCTCTCCTCCTGTACATTGGCTTCTGTTGTCTCTGGGTTCAGCTATCAGCTGGCTCTAGACCAGAGGTACTAAGGAAGTCTTCCTGTCTGTGAAAGCCCCAATCCAGAGAGGAGGTAGAGAGTAGATGGGCAAAAAATCCACCAGCAAAGATAGCTGCCATCCCTCCCCTCCATTCTCTCCATGTGCTGTCTGACCTGGAGGCCTTGTTCAATAGCTTTTCCTCCTGGAGACACAAGCAATCTGTCCTGCTGGGTCAGTGGCAGTCCTTGCATTGAGTCAGCACATTGTTTTTTTTCTTTTTTTTTTTTTTTTAGACGGAGTTTTGCTCTTGTTGCCCAGGCTGGCAATGACACAATCTCAGCTCACCATAACCTCCACCTCCCGGGCTCAAGCGATTCTCCTGCCTCAGCCTCCCGAGTAGCTGGTGTTACAGGCATGCACCACCATGCCTGGCTAATTTTCTATTTTTAGTAAAGACAGGGTTTCTCCATGTTGGTCAGGCTGGTCTCGAGCTTCCCACCTCGGCCTCCCAAAGTGTTGGGATTACAGGCATGAACCACCGCGCCTGGCCGAGTCAGCACATTCTTTATCTATGTAGGTTGCATTTTCTCTCCTTGGAGAGCCTCAGATTCAATGGTGAGCTTATGGCTGGCATGCCAGCAGTTTCCTAAAATGTAATATCATCACTATTATTGTTATTATATGAGGGAAGGTGAATAGGAACTCATCAGAAACCTGGAAAATGTTGTCAGAACATTAGCCATGTAATTTTTTTCCCCTTCATTGTCTGTACCAGCTCTGAAGAAAAAGTGCAGAAGTTTGTTGATTTGGAGTAGCTGGCTTTTTTTTTTTTTTTAGATGGAGTTTTGCTCTTGTCGCCCAGGCTGGAGTAGAGTGGTGTGATCTCAGCTCGCTGCAACCTTCTCCTCCTGGGTTCAAGCGATTCTCCTGCCTCAGCCTCCCGAGTAGCTGGGATTACAGGTACCCACCACCATGCCCAGCTAATTTTTGTATTTTTTTAGTAGAGATGGGGTTTCACCATGTTGTCCAGGCTAGTCTCGAACTCCTGACCTCAGGTGATCCACCCACCTTGGCCTCCCAAAGTGCTGGGATTACAGGTGTGAGCCACTGTGCCTGGCCTAGCTGGCTTTAATGGTTGCTGTTTCTGGAATCTCTGGCTATAGGAATGGATTTCTCAATGGTATATTCTTGAAAGAAAGGCAAAATGCTCAACCAAATGGAACTTTTTGAATAAGAGTTG
Source organism: Pan troglodytes (assembly GCF_028858775.2). Lineage (NCBI taxonomy): Eukaryota > Metazoa > Chordata > Mammalia > Primates > Hominidae > Pan > Pan troglodytes. The sequence continues at coordinate 41,668,838 of NC_086015.1, forward strand.
ACAGATTGCTCATCCTTGCCCTCCTCAGAACAAGTGTTTGCCGTTTCTCTGATGTGGGCCTTCTTTTTTTTTCCCGAAAAAGTCTCACTTTGTTGCCCAGGCTGGAGTACAGTGGCGCTATCTTGGCTCACTACAATTTCCACCTCCCAGGTTCAAGTGATTCTCCTGCCTCACTCAGCCTCCTGAGTAGCTGGGATTATAGGCGCCCGCCACCATGCCCAGCTAATTTTTATATTTTTTAGTAGAGATGGGGTTTCACCATATTGGCCAGGCTGGTCTCGAAATCCTGATCTCAAGCAATCCACCTGCCTTGGCCTCCCAAATGCTGGGATTACAGGCGTGAGCCACCGTGCCCAGCCTGATGTGGGCTTTCTAGGAGGGGGCAGCAGGTACCTCTCCTCACATCACAGCGACGCATCAAGGATGAATGGACATGTGGGTGTCTTCCGTGGGAGTTACCTGGTGGAGGGTGGGATTTAGGCCCCAGGGAAGGTAAGGAGCAGTGTAAGGGACCGTCACACTCTGGGAGAGACATCGAAGGGTGACATGCCCTTCCAGAGAGCCCAGCTTCTGTTCACCTGATGAGAGGTGACACAATGCTACTGTGTTCATTCGTTTGACAAATGTGGATGGAGCACTTGCTATGGATATACCAGACCTGGTGGAAATAGACACATAATGCTGCATCACAATGCTCCCAGTCTAGAAGGGGAGACACACATGAAAACAGGTATCACTAACTATAGTCATGATCATGATGGGAATATGAGGGAGTTCCCTGGAAGCACAAGGGAGGCAGCACTCTACATGGTCTGAGTTTGAGTTCTCCTAGAAGCAGACCATGAGACAAGGATTTGAGTGCAAATAATTGAGTGAGCAGTGCAGGTAATGAAGAAGTAAGGAAGTACACAGGGAAGCCTGCGGTGAGGATGTGCCATAGCACTTGTATATCAGTGACTTACTGCTGTAACAAATCACCCCAGAACTCCATGACTTAAACCAGCCACCATTTGTTTAGCTCCTGATTCTGTGGCCAGCTGTTGAGGCTAGGCTCAGCTGTTTGGGTCTTCTGGTCTCATTTGGGCTCCCTCTTGCATCTGCAGGCAACCTCGGGTTGGTTGGGTGCCTGGCTGTTGGTTTGTGGTTCGCTGGCGTTCCTCCGCATGGTCTCTCCTCCTCCAGCAGGCTAGCCTAGGATTACTCTTACAGTGTGGCCAGGGCCCAAAATGGAGAGCAGCAGTGCACTAGACCTCATGAGGCCTAGTTCCAGAGCAAATATATTCTCACTTTTGCTACATTCTGTTGATCAAAGCAAATGTCACAGGGTCGCATGGAAATAAACTCTGCTTCCTGATGGGAGGAGCTGCAAAGTCACATGGCAAAGGGTGTGATCCAGAGAGGCTGTCAATCAGTGCATCATCCCCTGCTCCCACAGTGGATGATTGGCACTTTGTCCTGCAGGGAAACGTACCTCTTGGAATGACTATATCTGAGAGGTGAAGGAGCTGGGGTGTTTGTACCCCAATTCCTGAGATTCACTGGTTGAGGGCTACTCTGGGTTAGGTGGGTGGAGACAGTTAGCTCCCTGGCACTTGCATCCTTGTCTAGCTATGGGAAAAGGCCCTTAGATACAAAAATGCAGACACTGGCAGCTGAAAGTCAGCAAAAGCATTGGGGTCAGGGTGGGGAGTGTGGGAGGGGATGGCAGGGACATGGATGATGTCTCCTGTACCCGCTTTCTTAAAGACTCTCAGTTGATGAATTTATTCTGAAATTCCAACAGGAGTATCATATCACCTTTTGACATGGAGGCTTCTTCCCATTAGCTTCCTAGGAATACTTTCATTTCATGTTTTGCCAAACACCCAACATTCTCCAGTACTATGATAACTATTCTCTATTGCATTTGTCTGGACCCTTTTTTCCCCTTCTCTAGCAAGCATAACAATATATTGCACACATGCAGAAGGGCATTTGGCTTTACAGCAAACCTATGAACCATGTATAGGGCTCCAAGTTTTGTTCCCATTTCGCTGAGGACAGCAGCAAAGGCAGATAAGGGATGTGTCCACAGCACGTCCACAGGCAGAGAGGATAAGATCCCTGAGCCCTGCATCATCCTGGGAGTGACGTGGGCCAAGCCTAGCCACGCAGCAGAACTCTGTGTTTCTTAGGAGCCCTGGCTCCAGCGCAGCTCAGGCATAAGCACAACCCATGACTCTGGGATGCCCCTCAATTGTCTTACAAAGTAACTCAGGCATTGATGTGGGGTAGAGACAAGCCCAGCACACAAGTTCTTCCAGGTTGGGGGATTTTATGTGTGTACTTGGAGCCAGAGCATTTCTGGTGCAGAATAGGAAGCTGACAGACAGGGATTAGAGTCACTTATCTGAGGTCAAAAAAATTAAATAGCAGAGGCAGGAGAAACACCTGGTGGGAGGCTCCAAAGCCTGATGTTCTAGCAATTTGACCCATGGGCCCTGACTTTAAATAACCATTGCAGCTTGGGGAACCTGGCCTGTCTTTAGGTGGAAACAAGTTTTGGAAATTCCTCCTATTGCAGAAAGCATTTGATTTGCAGTTTCCTGAATGCGAGGCTCCAAGTGTAGGGACCGCCACCCAAGGACGTTTTTCTCTGTTGGGCAGACTCAAAGCACTGAGGGGAGCTTTTCAGGGCCCACCATACATGAGCAACAGATAGCTCTCCCTACAGATACCATATTTCAGGGACAGCCCCTTCCCTCCTGAGCAGACACTGGCTGAGATTTTCCAGCTTCGACTTTCTAGATGGTGAGAGGATGGGGATGCTCAGAGGGGCAGTGAAGGCACTGAGGCAGTAACTGTGGCAACCATAGAAGAGGCTGGCCACGTGCTCATAGCGGCCTTCCTCCTGAGACACCCGGGAAGGCTGAGTCTACCTCACAGGTGTGCCTGATAAAATTTTTTTGGGCAGTGTTTTCCTTGGCTTCCAAACATAGCCATCCATTGGAGGTTTTATGTGGAAGCATCTTTCCAGCAGGCACAATGACATGGCTATTTCCCTTGTGACTGGACGCAAGGAAAGGATCTATGAAGAGAATGTAGCCCTGAATCCCTCCCTTCTCTCAACTTGGAGCAGACAGGGAGCCATGTGTGGTTTCCTTGCTAAGATTTTTGCAGTTTATTCTGTGTGGCTGTGTGTGTTGGTCCCTTGCCAATAATCCTAGACTCACCCATCCCGGCACAGGCTTGTTACTGTGGGCCAAGCCAAATTCTGAAGCAGCGCAGTTGTTTGTTGTCTGAACTCAGTCTTCCCCAACACATACTTTTCTTGTTGTCCTGCACACACCCTCTCATCAGCACCCCTCCCAAGTTTGTTCTGAGCCACCTGATATAACCGCAGGTGAACAAGAAGGCTGCCCTGTGGCTCTTCACGGATGAAAAGCCAAAGGCACCTGTGGCTTCGCTTTGTCCCCCGTAGTCACTGGCCACGGTGAGACCTGGGTTTAACATGACCTGCCCATAAATCAGTTTGCTGCAATTGCAGTGAGAGGGAAGGTACCTTGTAGAAAACCTCTAGATTTTATGAGCTTGTTTCCCTGACTGCATTCCAGAGCCACGTGTGAGACTTGGGTTTAACATGACCTGTCCGTAAATCATTTTGCTGAAATTGCAGTGAGAGGGAAGGTACCAGGTAGAGAACCTCTAGATTTTATGAGCTTGCTTCCCTGACTCCATTCCAGGTGATCTTGATCCAAAAATGACGAGGCTGGGTGGTTGCCATTGGTGTCACACCCACATCCCTTGCTGTGCAGGTGCACTGCTCCCAGCTGCTGTGCTGGCTGCTAGCTGCTCACAGTGGCCTGTCCTTTGGTCTGGAAAGTCACCCTTGCCCTGCCTGGGAGGGTGACTTGTTAGCCAATGGCTGGCTGATTTGGGGTGTGGATTAACTCCCTGGTGCAGTTTATGCTGCACAGCTCCCCTTGGTTTCTGGTTGAGGCTAGATTCCCCCTGTGCCCACAGCCTTGGTCCACTCCTGCCCTGTCCCTGCCCCAGCCTGGTTCCCTGGCTCGCCAACAGATCCCTGGATCTCTGCCACAAGCTCTGGCTTCCAGGGAAGGGAGCCTATCCTGAGATGCGGTAGAACCTCATGTTTTATTTATCTGCTCTTAGATCTCCTGTCCGGGCAGGCTGATTGCTTTTTAGGATTCCAAGTTCCAAAAGGAAATCAAATCCAATGTATTTATCAGACATTAGTGGGGGAGGAAAAAAAACAGTTGCTCATTGGCTTTTTATTTGCCCTCTTGGAATTGCAGAGGATTTTGTTATTTTTATATTTAAAAACCAGACTTGTGGAGTAATGTGTGGGAGACCCCTTCAGGCTGGTCCAGGGGACTTTGTGTCTTTAGAGATTGCTCTGGACACCTCTTCCACTGAGGCTTTGTTTTTAAAGAGGACTTTCCAGACCCAAGGGAATGGAAGGGGGCTCCCTTGAGAGAAATGGCTTTCATACAAAATGTCCTTACTGGTGGGGAACTGAAGACAGGTACAGTCCTTACTGCATAAGGGGACAGATGATGTTCAGTTACAGTCATCAGCCTTTCTCACCAGGAGCACTGGACTCTCCTTTAAGAAAGTTTTCTGTGATAATGAGATTTGAACTGGAAGAAATGCTGTTCTTTCAGTTAACAGTTGTGTTTTTTCCAAGAAAAAAAAGAAATACAAATGTTAAAACTTTTTTTTTTTTTCTGGTGCTAAAGAACAATTTCACCTCCTAAGCCAAGAAGGAAAAAATTCTCATCTAAACCACCAGGCTTAAAGGTGGCTCCTTGTCAGTCCTGAGGTGGTAGAATTGAGGTGAATGAAATCAACCACAGTTTCTAATGTCTTCTTATATGCCTTCAGAAACACCATGCTCACCTTTCCTCCTGCTGTCCTAGGCTGAGCCTGCCATCCCTCCTTCCCTCTGTCCATCACAGCCTCCCCTTAGGGTCATTAACTCAGTCCCTACCACTCACCTTCCCATAGGACAGGTGTTCTTAACCTGGAGTCTATGTCCTCTTGCTGATCTGTGAACCCGGATAAGGAAATGATTGCATTTTGTTTTCACTAACTTCACACTGAAATTTAACATCATATTCAATTATGAATGTAGGAAACAGACTACAGTAATATTACCAGGACCTGTGACTCTGTCCCAAATAGAAATCACAGGTATTGTCAAATCAAGTTAGAGTTATTGCAGATATTTCAAACTACCATTTACATTCATCCCTCCTTCAGAGTTATAGCATTAGATTTACCTCCAGATCTTTTTATTTAATATGTTTTTTTTAAAAGCATATTGCTAAACTACACATTTGTGCTCTCCCCTTTCCCATAGGGCTACCTCACCTCCCAGGAGAAAAGATTCAAAATCTAGGAGATTCATAATTTCAATATATTCCATTGCTTGTGACTATTTATGGCCGTATTTGGTTCCTGAGCTAGAAACAGAAAAGTTATGGCCATGACAGAATTACTTGTCAAGGGACTATGATGGCCCTGCTAACCTGGGCTTTCTTGAGCTGTCTGCCCTGCTAGCTTTGATGAAATGCACATACACTGCTTGCATTTTCTGTGCAATGGCCAAGTGTAACAGGCAGCACACATGTGGCAGATCGTAGCAGCGGGCCCTTGCTGGGTCAAGTCATACATCGCTGCACACCAGTGCTGTCTTAGGACATTGGACCTCCGAGCAGCCTGCAGATCTTGGGAATTCCTCTGCCCCCTAAAGTATTCTTTGTCTTTAATCCAGTTGTTACAGTGAGTGAACCTGATTTGTTCCAGATGTCCTAAGATTTAGTGATTCCGGAAACTACTCCTAAAGTCAAGGCTGATGAGGATTTGAATTCCTCTGTTAGCTGGGAACCAGCAGTTCTTTTCACAGTTAAACAGATGAGGCAGGAGGAGGGAGACTGAGCTGCCTTGAGGGACAGGGAGGGGCCCACTGACTGGCTTATTTGCCTTGTTAGAAAGAGGATGGCCTTTGAAGCAAATATCGATTCTACCACTACATGGCTGGGGCCAAAGTCAGCTGGGCAGGGACATGGACGTGCTATTTTTTTTAAAGTAATACATATTTACCTTAATTATCTGAATGTTGTTGCTAGGGAAACCACTATTTTGGCTCAGATCATCTTAGTAAATGCTTTTTTCTTTCTCTCACTTTTTGAGCATAAAACTGGCCCAGGTGGGTACCTATGAGGGAGGTAGAGGTATTTCTGGCTTCCTATAAGTGAGTTTTTCAAACCAGAAATTCAGTCCCAGGAATGATTTCCCTGACCCACTGTAAATTTTAATTGAGGTGCCTTACAGGGGTGCACTATGATCTCTCTCTGGAGTTAATAACCATATGGATCTGTTTTGCCTGATTAGAAGGGATTTCTAAAGCATGATGAGATGGGGAAGCACAATTCAAACTACATGGCATAGTAACTCACTCCCAGAGGAAGTTAAAACATGTATACATACATATAGAATGTTCTGTTTAATATTATTGGTTTATGCAGTATTTGAATATATAAATATGAATATAAAGCCACGTACAGTTACGGATTTAAAACAAAAGCAGAACTTAATTAATGTTGCTGTTTGGATTTTTTTCAAGTGTATTTGAATGCAGACAAGTATCCAGATAGATGCTAGTGGAAGTCTGGGACAAGCTGTATAAGGGTATCAACCCAGGGTTCAGCTGGAGCTGGGCCAGACTACTAGGTTGTGTATTTAGAGAAACTAGGGCAGGACTGCTGGAGAAGAAGCTGAGTGGTGCCGAGGTAGGGCAGTGATATGGTTTGGCTGTGTCCCCACCTAAATCTCGTCTTGAATTGTAGCTCCCATAATTCCCACATGTTGTGGCAGGAACCCGGTGGGAGGTAGATAAATCATGGGGGCGGGTCTTTCCTGTGTTGTTCTTGTAATAGTGAATAAGTCTCACGAGATCTGATGGTTTTATAAAGGGGAGTTCCCCTGCACACACTCTCTTGCCTGCCACCATGTAAGACGTGACTTTGCTTCTCATTCACCTTCCGCCATGGTTGTGAGGCCTCCCCAGTCATGTGGAACTGTGAGTCAATTAAACCTCTTTCCTTTATAAATTACCCAGTCTCAAGTATATCTTTATTAGCAGTATGAGAACAGGCTAATACAGGTGGGATAGGCACACCTGAGAAGGAGGACAGGGTCAGATAAGGTGGTAAGCTTTGAACAGAAGAAAGCGTGTCATAGGGGATGTTGAGCTTGTTGGGATGAGGAGCATCCAATGGGCTAGAGCAGGTGGTTTAGGGCTGAGGCTGTAAACCACAGGGGATTACCTATGTTTATCTGGGGCAAGTTGCAGGATAACCACAGGACAAGACTAGTAGTTGGACAGAAATAACAATTTTTATTATTCTAGAATAGATTAAAATATAAAATTAAATTAAATTTTCTCTAATATATTTAGAATTGAACCTTTTTTGGTACAATATTCTTTTTTAGTATTTCTTGGTGATTTTTTTTTTTTTACAACAAAAAATAGAGCAATACCTTTCTTGGTTAGTAAAATAAATCCCTAAATATTTGCCACAATCTCTAGAATCTTCTAAATCAGGAAATTTTAATGATTTTCACAGCAGTAAAAATTGATATTCATATTCTAAATAATTCCATGTTTCACTGAAATCTGCAGGAATCGAAAACAATAGGCAGTCACTAACTAAAATGGGACAGCAAGACAGAAACAGTTTCCTATCCCTGTAGGAAAGAGAAATCTCGGAGCTTTCATTGCATGAAAACCGACTCCATTTTAGTACCTCGTTGCACTTCAGGCTTTCCTTGTCCAGAGTTCTCACACGTGACAGTGAGCTCCAACTACAACCTATTCCAAGCTGAGAGTAATGGACTGAGAATCTGAAAACATGACACATCAATCCATTCCCCACCTTTCCCCTGTGAGACTCAAAAAAACATTTCCCAGGCTCCCTTGCAGATAAGCTTCTTGGGAAGTTCAGCCAGTGGCATCACTGGTGTGAGATTGGAGAAAGGGAGGAGGAGAAAAGTCAGGGTGTTTCTCCTCAACTCCACTCACTTTAAGCAGCATCTCTGGCAGTAGCTACTTCTCCTCCACCGTCTTAGCTCCCTCTTGGCAGTCCCAGTCCCAGTCACAATCACAACACCTCCTCCCTCAGTCCCTCCAACTCTAAGGGTGTCAGCAGTTGCTTCTGATCTCAGCTTTTCCTTATCTTACCTTGTTTGCTCTTCTGGTTCTTTTCACACCTTTGTACCTGGTTCCCCATTTTAATCCCTTCTATGAACTACCTGGCATGGGTTCTGCTTTCCTCTCTGGACTCTGACTAATACATAGTGGGTTTGAATCCTGGTACTGCCACTAGTTACTAAATAAGTTATTAAGTTGTCTACCTTATTTAGTCCTCAATGTCTTTGCAAAATGGGGAGGAGGTTGGTCTGTAATGAATTCTGAGATCCCTTGAAGCTTTGAAAATCCGTGAGTCTCTAAATTTTGATCTCATTATACATATTCATGAAATGAGTGTATTTTTCTAGCTCCATTACAGAGATAGTTTTTATTATTTGCTTTCTAGGACATGGCCTTAGCCTTCATAATACTGTTTGTTTACAGATTTCATGAAGGCATTTACCCTGGCATTGTGCCACTAAAGGCTGATGTTGGCAGCATTATTCTTAGGAGACATAGAAATGTTGTGGTTTTGAGAATGGGCTTTTATATTATTTGGCGTAGATTATTAAAGAACAGTTACCTGTGTCATGAAGGAGAGGCTCCCAGACTGGCACTTTGAATGCAAATTCTTCTGTGACAAATCCAGGGGACTTTGGAATAACTCTCAGATATGGCAGTAGACTTAACTGTAAAAGCTCCCAGCCCACAGAGGTGAGCAGAGGCTGAGGAGTAAACACCATACCAACATTCTGGGACAAAATAGCATGAATGCTGTTGTACCTTGGAGATGCAATAGCAGCTGCCTTCCTAGGTGGGGAAGCTGAGAGCAGCCTCTTACAGGAGTGCATGCCCTATAGACAGAGGCTCATGAACTTGTGCTTGCTGACATGTATATCTTCTTCAGTTGGTCCCTAGTGAGTCTACCCAAAGTGAATTGCACTGGGGAAACTCAGAAATATACACCCCTCAGATTCAACAAGGGTGGTATCTTGTGTGTTTCCTTTAAGTTATACCAGTTTATGGCAGGGGCAATGTTCAAAATAGTTAAGAACCTGCACAGCATGAGCACACCTACCATTAAGAACAGTTGCCAGTCATAGAGAACTGGTACAGCTCCCCTGGTGCAACCCACTGATGGTCAGTCTGGGGCCAGGAGTGTCTTTGGTCACCCACACCCACATTTGGCTGGACTGTGAGGCCTGGGACTTGAACCACCTCAGTAGAAATTGAGACTATGGCACCTGGGATGTCTCCTTGTGACAGTTACGCAAGAAGGAAAGTGAACAGAATGTGGATCCCAAGGGTTGGGTAGGGTTTGTCCAGAGCCTTGGGTCCTTTCCAGAAGGAGCTTGGGCCCCTGTAATTCAGAGATATTCAGATTAACTGATCTGGTCTCCTGCCAGTGACAGGCCTCACTCACTAGACCATTCTCCTATTCAGAAAGCTGACATAGGATCCTGTAGCAGGAATGATCAGTGCTGGCTGCATCCCTTTTATATTTATGTGCTATGCTGGTATGCAGCTACTAGTAACTATATCTCTTTGCCTTTTCTGCCTACCAAGTATCTTGCCAGAGGTACTGGGAGTAGATGTGCAGCCTCCCACCTTTGCAGTAGCCCTCAACCAATGACTGACTAGAGTGGACACGTAAATATTCCCTCATCCCACAAATGGGATAACTCTGTTCTGCTCATGTGTTGCACAGTTTCCCAGAGCTCCCCAGAAAGATTAAGTTCCAGGTGCTCAGGGAGCTGACTGGCTTGATGTTGCTGCCTTTGCTGGTTGCCTGTCCTTCTGTGTCTCACTCTACCCCTTCCCTACTGGTGTTTTATGGAACCACCTCTGGAATAAACAACTTGCTTTCAAACCTGTCGCCAGTTCTGCATCTGGGGGCGCCTGCACTGACATTCTTTTTTCCCTAGATCTGTGTGGCTTGCTACTTTTTTCTCCCACCACATCACAGGTAATGAATGAGGCTCATTTGCACAACATACAACTTTGGACATCAGATTTTGGTGAAACTCAAAATTACTTGCTGAGAAAGAAAAGCACACATATGTTACGCTTTTTTTTTCAGCATTTCACAATATTCACTAAAGCATTTTATAAGCAAGTGAGTTGTAGGAGCTAAATATGATCAATTTTTAAAAACTACTTTTTTTTTTTTTTTTTTTTTTTTTTGAGATGGAATCTTGCTCTTTTGCCAGACTGGAGTGCAGTGGTGTGATCTCGGCTCACTGCAATTTCTGCCTCCCGGGTTCCAGCCATTCTCCTGCCTCAGCCTCCTAAGTAGCTGGGACTACAGGTGTGCACCACCACACCCAGCTGATTTTTGTATTTTTAATAGAGACAGGGTTTCACCATGTTGGCCAGGATGGTCTCAATCTCTTGATCTCATGATCCACCCGCCTTGGCCTCCCAAAGTGCTGGGATTACAGGCATGAGTCATCACGCCCGGCCCAAAACTATTTACTTTCATTTTTACCCAAATTTATTTCCCCTGGACGTCTACTTCACAAGCAGTAACATAAGCAAGTATGTATCATTAAAGATTTATCACAAATCAATCATATTATATCATAAGTAAAGTAAAACTGGTGAAACAAATTTAATGCAGTATATCCCAAAAGTAATTATTTGAGCATGTAATCAATATTAAAACAATTGTGGAGATTTTTACATCTTAGAGTATCTGCTGTCTTTGAAAACTCATGTGTATGTTAAACTTAATTCAGACCAGCCACATTTTAAGTGCTCAAATGCCACGTGTTATCTGTAGCAACCATATGGGGCAGCTCTGGTCTAGCACATGAACTTCAGAGTTGTCCCACTCAATAGGCAAGGGAGCTGGGGTAATTATACAGCAGTTCCCATCAGTCATTGAGGGTTGCTGCAGAGCATGTCAGAGGCTTAATTCTTAGGCACTTTCCTGGCCTGCAGAGAAAAGCCCTCTGACAAAGAGATGGGGATACTGACTAGATAGAACTGCAGTCTGTGCAGGTTACACAGTGATAAGACCCCAGGTGGAACCACTTATAGCTGATTACATTTTTTAATATCTTCACTTTGGTGTTTTATTATTGTCAAATTACTTGCAATAATATATCTTAAGTTGGTCACTCAAGAAAACTTGGTTAAATTCATGGGCCTAGAATATCAACATCAAATCTTTGTCTTCAAGATCTAAGGGAATCTGGATGTGCCCTACACATATCTACTTGCCTCTCGCTAATCTTTCTGCTAAGAGTGTCCTTCTCCTGCCCCTTTCCATGTTATTTCTGCCCACCTTCATCCTCTGATCATGTTTATTTTTCTCTCTGGCTGGAATGTACTCCCTGTTTTTCTGCCCATCAATAGGCAGAGCATTTTACAAGCAAGTGAGTTTTAGGATCATTCTTTCAGATGTGGCTCAATTGCTACCTGTCTCTGGAAGCTTCATGTAATAACTTCAGTCAACAGTGATATCTTTTCCCTGAGTTTCTCTTGCCCCTTGGTCTTCACCTGTTCCTTTGGCAGGTCTTATCAACTTCATGGTTTATTTCCTGGGTAATTCATTTACCAGCATGCATTCAGGAGGTGCCTGACAGTCCTCACTTATTCCCTGTAGCTTAATTAACACCGTCTCTTAATTCTTCATGTTATAATCAATTTATTTGGTATTTTTTGCTCATATCTCTCATAGAAAGACAACAGATGAGCAATTTTGGTTTTATGGTTTACTCATGTTTGTAATTTTAAACTCTGAAAATTGAAAAGCTTTGATAGTTGTCAACAAAGTACCCAGAAAGAAGGTTGCCCATGAGAGTGGCTAAAGACATCTAGAGTCATCTCAAATGCCTCCACAAATTTCAAAGAAAATTGTCAAGAGAAAAGTTAAGCACCTCAGTAGCATTTGTAAAGAGATGACACCTTATGTTCTAAATATTCTCCCAGTATTCTAAAATATCCTAAATGCTAAGGAAATAAACACAATTTTATTTATAATCTTATAGCCAAGTATGTTTCATATACATTGATACTATTTAGTTGCATTTTTATATGCTTTAGGAGCAATGGGAAAGGCAAAGGAGCACTGACTGGACCAGGGGTTAGAGCTCTGCCCTTGTCTGCTGAGTGGCCTTGGGGAAGTCATTTAACTGTCTGCCTTTATCTGCAAAATGGTGACCCAAATGGGCCCCCTTCCAGCTGTCAAATTCCATGTCTGATTTTATGATGTCTGCCCTTTTTAAGGATGGGAAGCATTGTTTGTGATTTCACATTGCAGGGGCTATTTACATGTATGATTTGCATCATTGATTTTATGATACATTGTTGAGAGTATCTGTGATTTTTTGGAAGCTGAATCCTTACTGAGGGCATGCTGCCCCTAGTTATGATATTGCTCCTAGGAAGAATAAAATCTGCTTCACAATGTCCTTTTTGGTATGATTTCCATGATTGAGAAAACTGGGGATTGTATGTGTAGTACATCTGGTTTATCCACTTGTCTGTCCATGGACACTTTGGGTTGTGTCTACCCTTGGCTACTGTGAATAGTGCTGCTATGAACATGGGGGAACAAATGTCTCTTTGAGTTCCTGCTTTCAGTTCATTGGGTAATAAACCCAAAAGTATAATTTTTGGGTTATATGACAATTCTATGTTTAATTATTTTGAGAAATGTTCATATTGTTTTCCAAGCAGCCACTCGATTTTACGTTCCTACCAACAGTGCACAAGGGTTTCAATTTCTCCACATTCTTGACAATTCTTGTCTTCTGTTTTTTTGATAGTTGCCATCCTAATAGTCATGAAGTGGGAAAAAATAGTTTTTAAAAAGTAACAGATGGATAAACAACTAAGAGAAATAAGAGAAGGAAGGAGTGAAGAATGGACGGATGGACAGACTTGGCTGCCCTATACTATTATCCTAGTCATCATTGTTAAATATAGTTGTGGTTGGTAGATACAATACCGATAATAATAATGATGGTGTAATGAGAATTTTTTTAATGCAAATACAGTTGGATGCATTTGATTAACACTTGTGCTAGCCTTTACTCAGGCTAGATTTATGATGGCAGCAAAAGAAAAGGTCATGGTTTTTATGTCTAAGACTTAAGGAAAATCTAAGTGATCCAACAGAATATTATTAAGCACCATCCAAAAAATTATCTGGATAGAAGAGGAAATTTTTGCTTTAGTTGCCTTAGTGATTCAGCATATGTGGTTGATATGGAAATGTATTGCATTTACCCAACAAGGAACTTTGAATGGTAATCCTAATGTACAGTGATGAATGAGGACAGAAAACAAGTTCTACAGAGATTTTCTGGCTTGACACAGCTGCCAAGATGTCATCAGTAACATCTGCCATTGAGTATAGTGAATGAATTGGTGCTAAACTTAAGTACAAACCCAATAACGCAGTCAAAAAAAAGCCAGCTGCTATAAGATATACTTGGGTAGGATTTTTAATAACAAATGAGCAATATATTTTCAGCAGGCTATATATATGCTGTAAGATAAGCTTTATAGAAGCAGTACACTTTGTATCTTATGTTGACTACTAATAATGATTTTCATATAAAAGCACAGCAAAGCGATCCATGTACAAAGTAATATAACCCACTTAAAAGACTGCACAAGCAAATTAAAATAAATGGGGAAATTTCTCAGGGAATAAAATTTCTTGAAGATTAGAAACACTGTTCCTCAATAAATAAGCACCCCTGGAATGTTTAGCACAAAAACTCTATGCTTGATCGTTTTACTATTTCAGCAGGACTGTCAGAGAGGTTGGTCTTTGTGGAGTCCTGTTCCTTTCAGGTGTTAGTAAACTTTCTTGCCAGAGCCCTTCCCGACTGAGATGGAGTTGATATTAGAGCCATGGCTGGGACAACCTTCATGCCAAAGGAGGTGTGCTGCTAGTTGCAACTCAGACCCTGCATGGCCGGGTGACCTCAGTTGGGTGGGTTCCCCTTTCTGGGGCTCAACTTCTTCATCTGTAAAATGTGAAGGGGGAGCTGATGATCTGTTGTGGGGATGTCATGGATGTTCATTCATTCAAGTGTTCACTGAACACCTGCTAGGAGAGACCAACCTCTCTGACAGTCCTGCTAAAAGATGAAAACAATCAGGCACGGGGTTTTTATGCTGAACATTCCATGGTGCTTAGTTATTTATTGAAGAAGAATCTTTCTGATATTCAAGGAATTTTATTCCCTGAGAAATTATGTGCCAGGCACTACTCTGTCACTAGGAGTTCAACGATAAGCAAAGCCAGAGAAGGGTCCTGCCCCTGATGTTTAGATTCTAGTGGGGGATAGACAGTCCTTAACCAAAAAGCCCCACAAACAAATGCATAACCACAACTTCGATAAGTGCCATGAAGGGTTGATGGGGCACATGGGGGGCGGGGGGCTCATAATGGGAGGATTTATTTCACCTAGGCAGGGAGATCAGGAAGGATCCCCTGGGGACATGATAGTCAGGGGGCTGGAGAATGTGGGTTATGTTGGAGAGGAATGAGTTTTGAAGGGATAGGAGTTACTGGGTTCTCATACCAGCACAGCATCTTCTCTCTCTTCATCTCAATTTCCTCATCTCTCTAATATGGGCCTAATATCAAGACCCTTTCTCAGTGTTGTGAGGTTTCAGAAGGATGACATATTTGACAACACCCAATATCATGCTGGCACATCACATTTTCATTTCATTTCTAAAAATAACTTTGGAAGCAGAGATGTGCTGTTTTAGTCAAAGACTTTTTTAGCTTTGGAGAAAGAATGAAACCCCAGCTTTGAGGCTCCTCTAAAAAAAATCTGAGTTCACATTCTGCCCTGGAAGTTGCCTGGCTGCTTCCCTTAATCACAGAGCCATGTTTGAATCACTTGACTTTGAAATCCCAGGAATGACTTTGCTGTGTGATTAAGTGACAGAGGCCCAAGGTTTGGGGATTGGCAGAAGTTTAGATGTCCCTGGCCTGATCCCTTACCCTTTACATATAAGGAAAGGAAGCTGATCACATGAACAACTAAACTGGAATGAGGAGGCAGCCCCTCCTCCATGGTCCTGGGCTCATCTATACTGTCTCCCTGCCAAATATTCCATGGAAACCTTGGACACTGTCTGATGTCAGGACTACTTATGAATGCCTGTCCACTTCCTTCTCAAGATAAAGCTAGGTTAGCACTCTCTCATAACTCAAGCCTGAGGTTTATTCTTTTAATCTTCCAAAAGCAAACAGAAGAACAGAAATAACCTATCCACTGTTTAAGATTAAAATGGCCAACAATAATAAATAATTGCCACAATAGCTTGAGATCAGGATCTTAATTTATTGGAGGCCGTTCAAGAATTTGCAGCTCTTAAGTTAATTTTTCACATCTTGTTTGGATCCTCAGAGCCCGTGCTTTCAAAGCAAGGCCATCATATTTCTCATTGCACATGTTATTCTTGTTGATGTGCCAGACATGCAGGAGAGTGAGGTCCTCTCTTCACGGATGGGTAATGAGGATTCCACCCCCCAGAAATTAGTATTTCAAAGTATTTTTGCCTATGGAGATTTTGAAGAGTTCTCTTCTTTTGCATGGTGTATTAGCTGTATTAATGGTTGCAAACAAGAAAAACGTATGCTGGTTAATTTAAGCAGAAAAGGAATTTATTAAAAGGATGTGGGGTGGTTCAGAGCATAGACAAGAAGGCTGGGGAACCAACACAGGCAGGAAACAGAGGAGGCAAGGCTTAGCCCAGGGTTCCACCTCTGGGCTCTTTACTCCTCTGTAGCTACTTCAGATGATCCCTGGTGTCTCTGTGCAACCCTCAAAATTTGTAGCCCTGGGTGGGAGCATCTGTTCTCACATCGCTGCCACTTGATCACCCTTAGATCACATGATTTCACTTAGGCAAGTGCCCACACCCTAGTGATCAAGAAGAGGGGAAAGAGAGGGTCTGCCCCCTTTCTGCTGATGTGCCGCCCCACCTATCTTGAGATTCCCCCAAAACACGAGGATGTCAGGATGCTGAGTGGCCAAAAATAACAACCGTTCATTATACAAACCATTATATCCTTAATTACATCTTCCATTAACTGGTTATCCAATTAAAACTGGCCACTCACATGGATTTATTTTGTTCAAAGGTCGCATCACACAATAATCATCAGTCTCTCATGCATCTTCATCCTTGTCATCTTCAGCCTCAGCCTTATCACCGTTCTCATCCTAGCCCCGTTCACTCACCCCTGTCCTGGGCCCCCATTTCCCTCCATCTCCTCACCTCTCAAACGTTCACCTCTTTCTCCTCCAACTCCCAGTCTTTCACCCTACTTCTATTTCACTACAAAATAGAAGCAATCACAGAGGAATTCCCGCATGTTCCTACCACCCATCTACTAATGCATCTTCAGCTCACCTCCAGCCAGGCGAGAACAGTCATTCATCAGACCCCAGCAATTGTTGCCTGTCATGTTTTCATTAATTGTTGCCTCTCAATGGATCATTCCCATTAGCATGCAAATATGCTATGATAATTCCCATCTTAATAAAAAAGAGCAAAAAAACTCCCTGGAGCCCACTTCCCCCACCAGCTACCATCCAATTTCTCTGTTCTCCTTTAGAGAAAAACTCCTCCAAATAGTTGTCTGTCCTCATTGCTTCCATTTGTTCTCCTCCTACATCTCTGAAACTCTCTCCAGTCAGGCTTTCCTCCCATCGTGCCACTTCAGCAGTTCTTATCAAGGTCACCAGTGACCTCCAGAAGGCTGATTCCAATGGCCAGTTCTAATTATTCCCATTGTTCTGGCCTGTCTGCCATATTGGACAAAATTGATCCTTCCTTTCTTGAGACTGTCCTCTGCGACCATGTGGATGCCTCCTCTCTCGATTTTCCTCTTCCTTCTCTAGCCATGCTTTTCCAGTCTTGTTGGCTGACACCTCCTCATCTTCAACTCCTAAATGTGAGTCCTCATCTCTATCTATACTCATTTCCTAGTGATCATTTCTAGTCTGTCCCAAATGTATCCTAGCCCAGACCCCTCCTTCAACTCCAGACTCATGCATCCACCTGCCTCAAAATCTCCTTTAAAACCCAATAGGCATTTGGATTTTCTCTGCTGAACCTTCTCAACCCAGTCTTTCCCATCTCAATAAATGACAACTTTTCTCTTCTAGTTATTGAATCCAAAATCCTTGAAGCAGTCCTTGACTCCTCTTTTCCTAACACCCTTCATCCAGTCCATGAGAAAAATCTGTTGGCATGACCTTTGAAATGTGTCCAGAATATGACCCCTTCTCACCCCCTCAGCTGCCATCACCCTGGCCTTCACGTTCATCTTCTCACACCTGGATTGTCACAAGAGCCTCCTACTCAGGCACCCTGTTCCTCTCCTGGCCACTCCACAGACTGTTCACATCATAGCCAATGCGAGCCTCCTTTAAACACTAACGTCAAGTCACGCTGCTCCTCTGCTCAGAGCCCTGAAGGGGCTTCCGAGGGTCAAACCAAGGTCCCCGTGCTGGCCCTCAAGGCCCTGTGGGATCTGCTGCCCCAACTCCCTCAGTCCCTCTGAGCTCAGTCCTTCCTGCTCTCTTTATCACTCCTCTCCACCTGCACTGACCTCCTTGCTGTTACCTGCACATGCCAGGCACACGCCCACCTCAGGACTTCTCCTTTGCTAGTCCCCACATACCGTGTTTCTTGCTCCCCTTCTTTCTTCAGGTTTGTACTGAGAAGTCACCTCATCAGTGAGACTTCCCTGATCACCTTATTGTAAATTGCACCCCACCTCCCTTGCAAGTCTGGCACGTTCTATCTTCCTTACCCTTTGTAAGTTTTCTCCACAGTTCTTACCACAATCTGACAGACATATTTGCTTCTTTCTATGTGTGTTTTCTCTCTCCCTGAAGCTACCAGGACTCTGTTTTCTTTGCTGCTACTTCCCTAGCACGGAGTAATGGCTGGCACATGGTAGGCACTCAAAAATAACCGCATGAATTCATGTACAAATGAATCCCACGCTTAGGTTGTTAAGTTTTTGAAGTTTGATGTACAAGATTTCATGTGAGCCTCTAAACAGTCTAGTGAGTTAGGCAAGGTAGAACCCTGTGCTTTACATGAGGAAGCTGAGGCCCTAGAGCTAACTGATTGCCCAAGGACACATGGCTAGTTAATGGGGCTCCTGGAACTTGTAGTTCTGATCTCGGTTTCTGCCCCCCACCTTCAACTACCCCCTGTGCCTCATGTTATATTAGTGTAGGCCTCAGGGCATTCATTGCTGTCTATTTTTCATTACAGTATGGATGAGAAAACCCTGTATCTAGCTTTGGGGGCTGTGAAGAACATCTCCCTAAACATCTCTATCTCCAACCTCGGAGATGATGCCTATGATGCCAACGTGTCCTTCAATGTTTCCCGGGAGCTCTTCTTCATCAACATGTGGCAGAAGGTAAGGAGGGCATCCCTGTAAAAAGAGCAGTTGTTCCATCTGGTGCGCTTGCTGACTTTCATTATAGCCTGGAATAGGCAATGATTCTACAAGCACTAATCCTTTCTGTGGACTATCATTTAGAATGATTAGAACTTTTTTCTTCCTGGGCTTAGAAAACATGTTGGTATAGCCAAAGAAGCAGCCGTAAATGCCCACAGAGTGCCAGAGAAGTGTCTGTATTTATGTAGTCTCCCATCCCTTCTCTCTTGTGGAATCCTCTCCCTATGGTTTTACATCTGGCCCCTTCTTGGAGATGATACAGTTGCTGTCTCCAGCACACACATGTTCTAGAGAATTCCAGTTTTAGGTCAGTAGTTGTGAAAGTAAGGGCAGATCACTGCTTGTCGTGTTAGTTATTATGTATGATGTACTTGATGTTTCTAGTAGAGGGTCACTGCTTTGGCCTGTGCTTTGGATTATTTATTTATTTATTTTTTGAGACAAGTCTCGCTCTGTCACCCAGGCTGGAGTGCAGTGCCACAATCTCGGCTCACTGCAACCTCCACCTCCTGAGTTCAAGTGATCCTCCCACCTCATCCTCCCGAGTAGCTAGTACTACAGGTGTGCACCTGGCTAATTTTTGTATTTTTTGGTAGAGACAGGGTTTTGCCATGTTGGCCAGGCTGGTCTGGAAATCCTGACCTCAAGTGATCTGCCTGCCTCAGCCTCCCAAAGTGCTGGGATTACAGGTGTGACCCACCGCCCCTGGCCTTCCTAACATATTTGAGTGAATTGAGGTAGTTAAATTATTTCCACAAATTGAGTGAGTTTTTTTAGAGTAAATTAATTTGAATGAAGTGAAGTTTATATAGCATGACTCAAAGGTACAGTGCTGGTATTCTCCCCTACCCATAATCATCCCGAGTGTACCACCTCTCAGAGGAAGTGAACAGGCTTCCCTGCAGACAACAAGGGGGAACAACTGGACAAAAGTCGACTCTGCTCTACCCAGTGTTGCTCTAACTGTTGATAGCTGTTCAGCTGGGACTGCTTGCAGCTTTTTAATATTTACAGCATTGAACGGGGGTGCCTTGTTCTTTATGTTAAAATGGAACCAAAATCACTTTCTGTGGAAAACCTTCACTCTGCCCACCGATGAGCACTGGGCATACATTGAGCAGGTCAACGGCGTTTGTTCAGGCACATATTCTGTGGCCTCAATAGTGTTGACAGGTTTGTGCCAAGCCTGCCCAGCTTAGGGGACAGCTGAAATGCTCAGAGCCACCAACAGTAGAGGCACTCCAAAACTTTCCAAGAAGTCATCTCAGATTCCCTGCTGCTTCATAGCTTTTAGGAGCTCCAGGGTTGAGGGAGGCCACAAAAGCAATCAAGGACTGCAGGAGGGGTGTGCTTTCCATCCACTTTCTATATTCTAAAAATTACCGCTGGATTAAGCCCAGTCAAGAGAGAACCAAGTATCTGTAGGGTTCAAGTATCGATGGCCACACACACAGTATCTTTTACAGAATCGCATGTGCTGTGATGCCATCTCCCTGTGCAGGGTAGGTTGGTAGGTGGGGGAGAGGGGCTTCCTTGGGGATTTGACCTGTGGAACTCATCTCTGTGGTAACTGAAAAGATGTAGTTGGCAACTGGCTCATTACATTACACAGATTTCTCTCACTCAGGACCCATGCGAGAAATTTCCTTCCAGCCTCATTTAAGCTATTTCCAGACTTAGAAATAGCTGTCCCTTTGCCTGAGAATTTTGGCTTGTTTTTACCTTGTGACTGACTAGGCTTCATTCTCTTTATTGGCTGCTAGAAAGCTCAGAGCTGACCCCACTCTGTCAGTATATAGGACTTCGTCTTACTATTTTATAAACTCACTAGCCTCCTGTATCTTGCTTTGCTCCCCCTTTACCATGCTTTTCTTTTTAGCTTGGAGATTGCATAATATTCTACCATATGGATATACTGTGGATTTACCTTAAAAATTCCTCTTATTCTGTATTTAGGTTATTCCCAGTTTCTATATTAAGTAAAATTGTGAGAAATGTCTTTTACGGAGATTAGTACCAGTAAATGATCATATCCTTAGCTCTGTAACTTTTCAGAGGGTGTGAAGTCACATTTTTGACCACCTACTATACACCAGGGACTTTTTGCATCTCATCCGCATCCCTTCTTCACTGCATGAGGCCCAATGTGTGTGAATTATTGGAGGAGCACTCTCAGGAGAAGAGGGGCGAGGGAGCAGGGAGGGGCAGGGGATGGGCTGGGAGGGATGTGCTGTCAGGTCAAAGCTAGCCTTGGTCTGATTTATGGGCTGGGAAGAGGTGGGGAAGCCCTGGAGCATAAATCACTCTGCAGAATTGTCCCCCCTTGAAGCTGCTGGGGACAGCATCATTTTCTACCCCTGTATCGTCATTGGCCACTGGAGGGACGCAGGCGTGGTGAGTAGCCTCCCAAGCATGCTGGACAAGGAGGCTCTAGGAAGTCAAAGACAATGTGCCTGGGAAGGCCACAGGTACAAGCCATTGGCCACTGTAGCTGGCCATGGGAAAAATGGGAGCACATCATTTTGATCTCTTTGCCATTGAATTCCAGCAACCTTTGAAACATTTGTCACAAGGAACCCTAGGTTTCAGTTCGACAGAAACTTGACAAAGTATCAGGCTCTTCGGGACGTGGTGAGTGTTAGCTCCAGAGTGGTGACGGAGCAGGGAGGTATCTTGTAGCTGCTGTGGAGGCAGGGCCAGCCAGAAAAGCAGATGGGCAAGACGACCCTCAGGGTGGCAGGAAAAGGAAGGGAAAAGAAACAGAAACTACCCTTCCAGGACTCCAGCCACGCTGCAAGGTTGATAAACAGCGGATGTAAATGGCATCACCCAGCCCCGGGTAGGATTCTGACAGGACCCAGTGGCTAGTGAGGGGCACCAGGAGAGCCCCCCCAACCTGCTTAACAACCCACAGGCCTAACAGGACCAACATGGGCCTGTGAAATATTCTAATGGGTAAACTAAGAAAAGCATGACTAAGATACAGAGGGAAAGCATAAGTTTTAAAAAGATTATTAATAGAAAACAAAAGTAAATTTTACAGAGCATCTTCTTTTTGATGAAAGTCAAAAAAAATGAACAAAGTGGAAGATCAGACAGTAGAACAATAGACTGTATGAAAATGGAATGGACTGGGAGGCAAGCAAAAATAAATGTTATGGATGGGATAAAGAAATGTTACAATGAAACCAGGAAATCAGTGGCAGAATTAAAATATGTTATAGTCAGGAAAGAGCAGAATCAGCAGAACAGAAAATTGATTTAATGATGTGGAGGTGTTTTTGAGAAGCTCTGAGAATTCAGAGAAAAAGAACAAAGCAATAAAAACGGATGACAGTGAGGACTATATTGTGGAAGGTGGAAACTGGAAAACAGCAAAGAGAAAATGGTTCCAGAATAATTGGAACAGAAGCCATTCCTTAGACAGCAAAGGAGGATCTCCATTTCCTGAAATGGGTGCAGCAGACACCAGGCAAAAATATTTAAAACATTTTAATGTCTACAAATAACTTCATGAAATTTTTAATTTTAAGGATATGAAAATGATACTATTAACACTTAGCAGAAAACAAAGAAACCAGTTTCTACAGACTTTTCTGTAACATTAATGTCCAAAGTTAGAACAGTATATTCCATTGTGAATTTTAAATTCAACACACAGCCAACTTGCCCTCCATTGTGACGTCAAAATAAAGATATACTCAGATATATGAGACTTCATAGGCTACTACCTCTTCCAGTTTGGATTTCCCCAAAAGCATACCCTGATACAATGATACAGGTACAGGTAGTTTATTTGGGGGTGGGCGATCTCAGTGGTGAGTTCAGACAGGAAAGAGAGGAAAGACAGGAAGGCGTGCATTTATAAGCAGGTTACTGCCGTAGGCACCTTGGGCTTGTCTTCCTCAGACCCTCCAAGAGACTGTGTGTAACAAACCTCACATCCACTTCACTCCAGGATGAGGAAGCTGCTGGAGGACCGATCCCCCAGCTCCTGTCATTCATCATGGAGAACCATTCCCTGGGCATGAACTCTCTGGCACTTCCAGCCTTCTCTAAGTAGGTCCACACTCCGTGGGGCCAGGAAGCAACTCAGGCAGAAAGATGTGGGAAGCCTTTGACCTGGAGGGGCATGGCTTCAGGTGACCAGGACTGTGGCTGGTTCTGGGGAATGTGAGCGAGGTGCTGGCCACATCTGCTATAGTAACCATGAGAGCTTCCTGAAAAGTAGTTATTTACTGATAAACTACTCAAGAATACAAAAGTAGTTGAATAAAAAGTGTGCCACAGCCAAATAAGCATAGAATGAAGCAAAACAATTTTTATAAATATTTACAATAGTAAGCAAATGTAAAAAAAAGTATTGCCATGGTAAATGCATAATTTAAAAGATTAATAAAAATAATCCCATAATCTCAGTTATACCAATAACAATTTGAGAAGAAAGTTGACATTGTGACTCCTCTGCTTCACTTTCTTCAGAAAGGAGTTCAGACTCCTCAGCTCCTCATGAGAGGCCGTCCTGAGCCTGGTCCTGCCTGCCTGCCTTTCTCCCCAGACCCCTGGCTCACCATGCCCCCACATACTCACTTGAATCAGTCGCCACTTAATACCAAAGCTGCCTTTACCCAGGAATCACCCCCACCCCCCCATTTTTGTTTAATGAACTACTATGTCCTTAAATCTCAGCTTAGGGAGCCCGTGTGCAGGCTCCTCACCTGGCTGCACAGGATCTGTCCACAGAATGAATAGATGGATGGATGGGTGGGTGGCTGAATGGTTAGATAGGTGGGTAGGTAGATGACTGGCTGGGTGACTGGGTGGATGAGTGGGTGGATAGTTATGTGGATAGGTGAGTGGGGATGGCTGGCTGGGTGGATGAGTGGGTATGTGGGTGGATGGGCAGGTGAGTGGATGACTGGCTGGGTGGATGGGTGTGTGAGTGGATGGCTGGCTGGGTGGATGAGTGGATGGGTGAGTGGATGGCTGGCTGGGTGGATGGGTGGGCGGGTAGGTGGATGGATGATTATTCATTTTGTGCAAAGTTACAGAGACTCAAGGCCCAGGCCTCCAAGGTTACCTATCTTCTCTGTCATCACACAGTCCATTAGTTATGTATTAGCTTCTAAGACTGAATACAAAATATCCCCTGCAATGGATTTTTCTGTCTTCTAATGCAAAACTACTTTCATAGATTTATTCTGGATTATTTTTTCCTTTGAGGGAAGGCTGCTTATAAAAACATGGGGTACACATGGATGACCATCTGCTGGCTTTTTTCTCTCCTAAATAAAGCTAACTTGAAAACACATTATAAAAGAGGGCTTAATTTGTTGGTGGCTACTCTGCTGGCTGGCGTGTGCTGTCCAGCCAGAGCACAGGGTATTATGGCCAGCAACTGGGTTTCCTCAGGGGCAGGCCCAGTGCACCGTGTTGCCTGCCGGGCAAGGAACCAGCAAAGCCTCACTACAGAGTGAAAATTCCTGGGGTGCCCTGTGGGAGCAGTGAGAGGGAGCTCCTGGGGCCGAGGGGTGCTGCATGGTTAAAAAGGAGCATAAGGAAGAATAGATAACCACTGCATCACACCAGGGTCACCATTCACACTGGGTTCCATGTAAACGACACCTCCACAGAATATAATGTGAGTGGTGTCCCTGGAGATGTACAGCTCTATGGCCCTGGAGTCAAGGTAAAGCCTCATTTTAATTTTTTGCCATGGAGCCGTTTGGCACAAAGGACTTTGGCTCTTCTTGCCTTTGTCAAACAGCCATGAATTTGTTTGGACAGCAGTTGTTGAATGCCTGCTAAATGCTAGGGACTGTTCCAGCCACAAGGAGACACAAAGATCTAGTCCCTGCTCCCAGGGAGCTCATGGCCTATTGGGGCCAAAGGCATGTCAGTAAGCAATTAAAGCACAAGGTGCCAGCTGCTCTACAGAGGTGCTGAAACGTTGTTTGAAGCATAGATATGACAAGGTGAAGCAAGTCATTACCACAGTGGCTAGTGCCATGTTGGACAGAATCCTTGGATAAGTACTTAAGGTACATGGATGAGCCTCCAAAGGATCTGATGTCAGCTGATTCCTACATTGCAGAGCTAGGGTGGGTGGGATGAGTCAGTTTATTTGGCTGGTGAAGGAGGAACCTAGGTTGGAGCAGGGATGAGAGGGCAGAAGAGAGCAAAGGAGGAGGGGCAGGAGAGAACCCAGTAGGATGGAAAGAGGCTGCCCATGTTGAACAAAGGGCCAGTAACATTTCTGGTGGCAGGGAGATGTCAGGACATTTTAGAAATCTGATGCCTGCTGTTACAGGCCTGTCAGGACTTTACCACTCATAGGTTCTAAGAAATCTCCCCTCCCCACCTCATTCTGTTTTGTTTTTAGCCCATTCTGGATTTCTGCACTCATGAATGCCTCATGTGACCAGGGGTAGGAAGGGAGAAAAACTCAAGGGGCTGGGGTTATGTGTACATCTTCATGGTATTGACTGTTATGGCATGCATGGAAACAGACCTGGACATGAAAGGATAAGCTTCAAGCCAGGTGCACGAGGGCTCCCAGCTGACTTTTGGGTGCAAAGAGGATGCAACAGCTTGCCACAGAGTGATAGAGGAGGCCATGCTAGGAGAGAAGGGAGAACAAGCAGGGCAGGCACCCTGGCCCGACTCTTCTACACAGTGTGAGATGCTCTCTTGGTTTGGGTCTCCCAGATGGCGAGGAATTCAGGGAAATTTCTTTATTTGGGAGATACAAGAAACAATGGTAGGGGGTTGAAGTGATATAGTAGGGAGGTGAAACAATGGTAGGGAGGTGAAGTTATATAGGCAGGAGGCAGTGAATGAAAAGTGAGCTGTTAAACCAACTACTACAGTGGGCAATGGGGCTTATTCCTGCAGGGCAACTCTAGGAAGAGTAAGGGAGCTGGGGGTTTTATACTCCTTTCCTCAAGTGTCAAGAATTGAGGTCTCCTGGGGCTATTTATATTCTCCAGTACTCCTGCCCTCCCATATGCATGGCAGGAGAGACCTACATGGTTTTGGAAAAATGCTCTTGGGTGCAGAGATGCCGTAATATAGCCCCTGGCAGCTGGAAGTGGGCTGGAGCATTGTGAGAGTGCAAGTAATGTGGTCAGGGCTCACCAGCCTCTGCCAGAGAGGCCCACAGGATTAGAAGTATCTCTAACCTGAACACCTCACTTTCTAGACTCCTGGAAGTTGTAGGTTGGTCTGATAGAGCCTCGCTGAGGTTCTCATACAAGATCTAGTAGCATACACCTCACAGTGTGCAGGAGTGAGGTGAGGCAGGTGTGGTATGTGGGTGAAGAGGACCAGGGTGGGGCAGGAGGAAGCAGTGAAGACAGTGGGAAGATGGAGGGTTCCAGCTTCACCCACAGGGCAGCAGGCTCATAGCAGCATTCAGTGGTTGCCAGGTGGGAGTAAGGCCCAGCACACTCTATTTTCTAATAAAACCGAGAGATCTTATGACTTTGGCAGCTAATTAAAATGTTTTCTGAACATCGTATGAGCCAAACAAAACATGTCCAGTGACCGCCTCCAGCCTGTAGGCCACCAGCCTGTGACCTCCAGCCTGGCTGTTTTCCGTATATTCTAGTCCGGATCTGCATTTCTGGTAGAACTAGTCTGTCTGCAGCCTTACTGTGTTTCATGTTCTCTCCTTGGCAACAGATAAATTAGTCAGAGATGAGAGTTTGGGGCTTCAAGTGTCCGAGTGTCTGGGGAAGGAGAGGAGTGGAGAGGGTCAACCGGAATGTAGTGTCCATGGAATTTATAGAACTCATGATGTTTTGAAAACTATTTGCTGGCTGGAATATTTGTACTTCACAGTGATTGCAAGAAGCAGCTAAACTGGAGTTTGAATTTTAGAAGCTGCTAGAAGTAAAATAACAGGCAACCAGTGTGAAATAGAGGGAAAGTGTAGCTTTGGTGACCAGCAGATGCAGAGTTGAGATTCCAACTCTGTTTCTTGTGGCCAGTGTGGCCTTGGCTCAAGGGTCTTCTCTCTGTGCCTCAGTTTCTTTCTTTATAAAGTGGGATTGTGCCAAGGATTAAATGAGTCCTACACCATCATGTACAGTCCCACTTGTATATGATGGGTACTACCATGGTAGTCCCGACTCTGCCACACATGAGCTTATACTTTATAGCTCATTCATTTACTCAGAAGAGATATACTGATCACCTACTTCAGACCAAGATTAAATGCTGAGGGGGAAGAGGAAAATAAGGCAAGAATATAAAACATAGAATGTATGTCAGGGGGTGATAACTCTTCCTTTTAAGCCAAAAATTATCAGTCATTGTCTTAATGAAGGATTGAGAGAGAGAGAGAGTGTGTGTGTGTGTGTCTACATACTGTAAAAAAAATAGAGACAGTGTTAAACTGAACATTTTTTAATTTAATGAGTTGCTTGTACTTAAGAAAATAAAATTATATGAAAATTAATGTGAAGCAGTAAATATAGGTCAGTTCAATAAATGTCTGTGTTGGCTTTTGTGACTCCTGATTTTTTTTAAATAATTCTTGTTGATTTTTTTTTTCCATTTACTTACCATTTGCTTAAGTATTGGAGTTTTTGGTTTAGGGATATTGACTTTTTAAAACCAAGATATATAATTGTTCAAATATGTGATGCACGTAATACATAATAGCGAAGTTTAGACAACGAGGAGAATAATGCCCTCCAAAAACAATGGCAGGGGGCTAGGTCCTGACTCTTTCAGACTGGGCAGGGAGGCATCTGGCCCAAAGGGCTGGAGGAGTGCGGTATGGGATTCAGACTTTTTATCAGGTAGGCAGTGAGTGAGGTCTTGACTGAGAGAACAGAGAACGAAGAACAGAGGCTAGAGACATCTTAGAGGAAGAACAAAGAAACAGTGCCGACAGGCCAGGAAGGTCAGAGACTCAGTGTTGGGACTGCTGGAAGAAAGACAAGTGAGGAAGAGGGGTGATTGTGAACTCAGCAGGGAGAACCCAGATCCTCTACTCCTGATCATGCCCTAGCGCACAGAGCACTGTAAGCTCGTGAGGAATGTGCTTCGTACCTGGCATCGGTTGGCCGTAAGTCACTGAATTTGGCTAATAAGATGTTGCATTGTCTCTGATCTCCTTGAGAGACTGAGATAGATGGATAGGCCCTAGGTCCTTATTTCCTCCATGGGAGGGTATTGTGGGAGGGGTGATGATGTTCGAAGGGAAGCTCATTTTTGCTGTTTCTAAGGAGTATAATTTGAGTTCCAAATTAAACTGGTCTTCCAAGTTGGGGTTTGGAGGCAGTAAAGCACCAGGTCAACTTTCAAGGCTTTCAGTGGCTAATTTTTTATGACAAAAGGCATCGAGGGCTTATAAGTTTGTTTTTCTTATCAAGTGATTCTTCAGATTATATCTACCTTTACCACAGAAAGGGTGGTCCCTTTCTTTCAGGAGTGGTTCTCTCTTCACTTTCAAGGCAAACCGCTCAAGATGACACCAGGTGATAAAACAGATCCACTTGCTAATCTGGATAGAGCAGGAAGGACTTAAACATTTATGTGTTTGTATACCTTTATTTGAGGGAGTGCTTTGGCCTGTTTTTAGACAGAAGGTTCC
Source organism: Pan troglodytes (assembly GCF_028858775.2). NCBI lineage: Eukaryota > Metazoa > Chordata > Mammalia > Primates > Hominidae > Pan > Pan troglodytes. The sequence goes on from NC_086015.1 coordinate 41,697,107, forward strand.
ATACAGAAACTGCATCTGTGCAGGAGAACAAAGCAAATTGTGTTAGAGCCGGGAAACCAAGCATTGAGCAACAGAGTGGTTCTTAGGCAGAAGTGAGCCTCATCCCTCAGTGCTGGGACAGATTACAGCCTTCCTTCACTGCCGCTTTCATTCAGCGCAGGGACTGATTTTCATTGTGTTCTGCTTTCTCTGGTGTCTCTTGTCAAGTTAATAGTAGCCTCAAGTAAAATTCAACCCTTAGATGTTTATAGTCATCTTGGCCTGGCCATTAAGATGATGAATGAACTTGCTGCTTGCCCTGGTAAGAGAGCCCTGAGGGTGGATGCCGATACTTAGAAAATAATAAGTCTTTTCCGCCCCCTTCCTGTCTTTAATCCAGTGCCCCAAGCCCCCTGGTGACTTTACCTTGAACTTCCTGTATAACGCCAGGTAGAAAAGCCTCACCTGGCTCGAAGCCCACTCGAGGCTCTAACACAACAGCAAGCTCTTTATCTTGCTTTGTTGGTCTTCCCCATCCGCTTATCAGATGGAAACTCGGCATTCCTCAGAGACCCTTCAGTGTTTCTCAGTTGCTTCTGCAGGCCCTTCCCTTCCTCCTTGAGAGGACAAGAGAAGGTGGCGGGGAGCAGGTACCCCGAGCCTGTGTTTGTATTTCCTCACCTGGATTACCTGTGGCCCTTGCATCAGGGAGAGCCCAGCCTTGAGTGAAACTGCCTGGGAGACAGGCTGAGTGCTTCCTGCGGCAGTCGGCAGTGAGGAAGTGGTGGAGAAACGCAGATGTCCATTTCAAATCACAAGGTGGCTTCAGTATTCCGCCGCGGGGCTCAGCTTTCACGTATATGAAAAGCTTCATTTGTGTATTCACTGCGTTTGGAAGGAAGGCTATGTTTTGCTTTAGAAATGTCAACAGAGCTGTAGTTACGACAAGGATCAATTAAGAAGGACGTTTCCCAGAGCCGCAAGACTTGAGTGAATCTGTGGGGGGAATTTAGAAAACATGTGTTAAACCTCTAGATTTCTTTTTTTCTAACTAACTGCAAAACAGCAATTTAATAATTTCCTCTTTTAAGGGGAAAAGGGGGAGTCTTGGATTTTAAATCTTCCTAAAGCAGCACAGCATCTCTTGAAAAGAAAGCCATGAAAGACTACTAAGCTAAGGCGAATAAAATAAAATTTTCAAAAATCGAGAACTTCGGTGTGCTAGTCTGGGTTTCCCTGAGCAGATCCTGAGATGAGGGCTCACATGCAAGTGGTTCATAAAGGATGTGTTTCCAGGGGAAGACAGGTAGGGAGTGGAGAGACGCAGGACAGGGCAGGACTGAAACTCAGGCAGAGTCCCTCAGAGCGTGGCCTCAGCCTGATGCTGCAAGGGGGATCAGAGGTGTGAGTTACGCCAAGGTACTGTTCCATCTCCAGCTTAGGAAGCTGGGTTTTGTTCTCCCGTAAACACCAGTCATTGGTTAAGGGCCACTTAGGGAGGAATAAGTGGTGGAAAGTGGTCCTAGGCACTTTCCACCCAGGGGTGAAGTGTAGACAGTGGGGCTTCAATAGCTTAAGGGCAGAACAAGACCCACGGTTCTGGCTCTTGGAGCCAAATGAAGACTGAAGCCACAGTGTGCATATAAAGGGAGTCCAAGGAGCATTGGGTGGGGCATTGAAATTGTTTGCTACGGTCGGTTTACCTTCAACTGGTTTCCTTCTTGTTCTGAAGGATATATTACAAGCATATTGACAAAAGTCTTTGAACTCTTGAGGTGTTTGTATGATATTCTGTGTCAGTTGCACATGGGATGTTTCTACCAGCATCTGAATTGGGAAATTGACATATACAGATGCCCGTGGAATTTAACAGAGAATGTGAATGTACGGCTACAGTCCGTCACCATCCAGCTTGCCAGGGCTGTCATTTCATCCTTTTGAGGCCAGGCTTACAGACAGTCTGGGTTTCCACTGCCCCCATGCTCTGCCTGTGATGTGTGGTGGCCTCTGGCATTGTTGTAACTCAGGCACCTGAGCATAACTAGTGAGCCTGTCCTGCTCTCCCAAGCAAGTCTGTGTTTAAAATCAGTTAGGAATATGTTGGGCTGCATGTAACAGAAAAGCCACCTTTTTTAGCAGCTGATCCTTGTGAGACTTTTATTTTTCTTTGGTAATAATAAATTAAGAAATGGGCATTTCAGGGCTAGTATGCACCTGTGTGGTACCCACAGGAACCCCATTCCTTCTGTCTTTCCTCTCAGCCTGTCTTCATAGGGGTTTTCATCTCCATACTCCAAGCCTGGGCTTTCCCTGATGCTGCTTTTTGGTTTCCGCTTCCAACACTATAGCTGCATTCCAAGCAAGAAGGAGAAGGACAAAGGGCAAAAGATCTGCCTCCTTTTAAAGAGCTTTCCTAAAGCTCCACTTGACATTTTCCACATATATCTCATTGGCCAGCACCATGCCACAAGGTGGGGTGGCAAATGAATTTTCTCAGCTGGGCACATTGCCACTCTAGACAGAGTCAGAGTTGTGTTTATTGGGAGGAAGGGAAGAGTGGCCATTGGGAAGCACCAGCAGAGTCAGCAGGGCAGAGACCTGAGAGAGGTAGTTTGTGAGTGTGTATCCCTGAGATACGTAGCAGAACTGGGGAAGGACTGCCCAGTGAGTCTACTCCCTTCAGTATTTGTCAGATCCTGCTCAATTATAAGATGATCTTTATCTGTCTGCCTTATCTATCTTCACTGATGTGTATTTCTTATTTTCACAAAATGCAGCCATTTCAACGATGTTGTCAATGTGTTTGGATTTCTGTCCTTCAACAGAGGTGCCACAGCTCCATACTAGGTCAATCCATGCAATAAAGACCAAGTTCCAGAACCCCTGTCCTTCGGACCATTTGGTATATATAATTTCCAGGCCCTTCTTCACTGTTCTGTTTATCACTCCCTGTGCTGTCTCTAGTTTGGCATCTTCCTTTTTAAAATAGAACCCAGGCTTGAACTGCAATTCAACCAGCCCAGCATAGTTATTATTGTCCCGAGTCTAAACATGATATTTCTGTTAATGTGGTAGCCACAGCACAATTCTATTTATTCTTGAGGCATTCCCTCTTTTATTTTCTTGGTCTTTTTGTGTTATTTGGAAGTGTAATCATGTCATTTATACCCTTGCTACTCAAATATGGTCCATGAACCAGCAGGGTGACATCACCTGGGAGTGTGTTAGAAATGCAGAATCTCAGGCCGCAGCCCTCCGGGGTCAGGATATGCATTTTAACAAGACCGTTGGGTATTTGTATGAAAATGAAAAATTGAAACCAGGGCGAGATATCCAGGGCCTCAGAGGAAAATCTCAAAATGGTCAGGGAGGTCCCTTCTTAGAGATGAGAAAGTCACTCAGAGGCTGCCATGGCCTAAGACTGAGACAAAGAGAATATGTCTGTATACAACTAAAGAAAAGGAGAAAAGGTTCCCTGGGCCAGAGAGTGGCTAGAGACTCGATTGTACTCAGACTTGCTGTATTACCAACAGGTAATGTACAGGACAGTCATGACCTACACCTGGCTAAATCCAGTAGTCATTTTTCAGTCTTCTTTCTGGACCCATCAGCATCTATTAGTACAAATAACGACTACTTCTGTTATTATTATTATTATTATACTTTAAGTTCTAGGGTACATGTGCACAACGTGCAGGTTTGTTACATAGGTATACATGTGCCATGTTGGTTTGCTGCACCCATTAACTCATCATTTACATTAGATATTTCTCCTAATGCTGTCCCTCCCCTTGCCCCCAACCCCACGACAGGCCCCCATGTGTGATGTTCCCCTTCTTGTGTCCAAGTGTTCTCATTGTTCAATTCCCACCTATGAGTGAGAACATGGGGTGTTTGGTTTTCTGTCCTTGTGATAGTTTGCTCAGAATGATGGTTTCCAGCTTCATCCATGTCCCTGCAAAGGACATGAACTCATCCCTTTTTATGGCTACATAGTATTCCATGGTGTATATGTGCCACATTTTCTTAATCCAGTCTATTATTGGTGGACATTTGGGTTGGTTCCAAGTTTTTGCTATTGGAAATAGTGCTGCAATAAACATACATGTGCATGTTCTTTATAGCAGCATGATTTATAATCCTTTGGGTATACACCCAATAATGGGATGGCTGGGTCAAATGGTATTTCTAGTTCTAGATCCTTGAGGAATCACCACACTATCTTCCACAATGGTTGAACTAGTTGACAGTCCCACCAACAGTGTAAAAGCATTCCTATTTCTCCACATCTTCTCCAGCATCTGTTGTTTCCTGACTTTTTAATGCTCGCCATTCTAACTGGTGTGAGATGGTATCTCATTGTGGTTTTGATTTGCATTTCTCTGATGGCCAGTGATGATGAGCATTTTTTCATGTGTCTTTTGGCTGCATAAATGTCTTCTTTTGAGAAGTGTCTGTTCATATCCTTTGCCCACTTTTGGATGGCATTGTTTGTTTTTTTTTCTTGTACATTTGTTTAAGTTCTTTGTAGATTCTGGATATTAGCCCTTTGTCAGATGGGTAGATTGCAAAAATTTTCTCCCATTCTGTAGGTTGCCTGTTCACTCTGATGGTAGTTTCCTTTGCTGTGCAGAAGCTCTTTAGTTCAATTAGATCCCATTTGTCAATTTTGGCTTTTGTTGCCATTGCTTTTGGTGTTTTAGACATGAAGTCCTTGCCTATGCCTATGTCCTGAATGATATTGCCTAGGTTTTCTTCTAGGGTTTTTATGGTTTTAGGTCTAACATCTAAGTTTTTAACCTATCTTGAATTAATTTTTGTATAAGGTGTAAGGAAGAGATCCCATTTTCCATCATATGAATATGCCACAATATGTTTTCTCCATTATCCTGATGATGGACATTGAAGTTGTTTCTGGTTTTATCTTTTGTGAATAAGGATACTAAGAACATTTTTATACCAGTTTTCATGTGCATGTTTTTTTTCATTTATTGAGTAAATGCTAGTGAGTGTAGGTGCTGGCTCAAAGGGTCACTGTTTAGCTTTATTAGAAACTGCCAAATAGCTTTTCAAAGTGGTTCTGCCTTTTACACCCTCACCAGCAATGTATAAGAGTTTGAGTTGGTCCCCATCCTTGTATATTCAGTATTGTCAGTCATTTTTATTTTAGCCATTCTGGTGTGTAATTGTGTTTCTTTGTGATTTAGAGCTGCATCTCCCATATGACTAATAAACACCTTTTCACCTGCCCCTCAGCCATTGGGGCACTTATTTTAGCCTGTTCAAGTCTTCTGCACTCCCTTCTTCTGGGGATACTTTTCTTCTCCTGTGCTGTGGGACACTCCTCACCCCAATTCTTCTCACTGGCCACTCCTTTTCTGCTTCCTTTGTTGGGTTCTCCTTATTTTGCCAACCTTTCAACATTGGAGAGCCTCAGGGTGCGGTCCTGAGAATGCTTTTCTTCTGTGTATACGCATTCCCTGGATGAACTGGTCAAGTCTCATAACTTCATATCATGGACATGCTGACAACTCCCAAATTTTCCCCTCCAGCCCAGAGCTCACTCCTGAACTCCAGCGTTGGGTACCAAATTGCCTGTTTGACCTCTCCACTAGCTGTCTAACACATTTCTCACACTTAAGATGTCCAAAATGAGTTCCTGATCCTCCTGACACCTGTTCCATTTGTAGGAAACAGTAACTCCATCCTTCTTGGCTCTCTCTTTTCTCTCATACACCACATCTATTTCTCAAACACCCTGTTGGCTGATCCTACAGAGTATCTCATAATCCAGCCACTTCTCACCATCACCATTGCTTCCATCCTGGTCCAAGTCACCATCGTCTTTTGCCTCATTATTGATTGGCAATAGCCTTCTTCATAATTGGTTTCCGTGCTTCCACCTTTACCTCTTACACTCCTCCTCTTACACTGCTTTGCTCAGAAGTCTCCAGTGGCTTCTCATCTCATTGTAAAGCTTAGTTTTTTATAATACCTCTAAGGCCCTAGAAGATCTGACCCCGTTGCTGCTTCTCTGAACGTGTGTCCTATCACTTTCTCCCTTGTAGCCGCAGTGGCCTCCTTCTGTTCCTTGAAACACACTAAGCTTATCCCTGCCTCAGGGTGTTGACACTGGCTCTTCCCTTAAATAGGCACATAGCCCACTCCCCATTTCCTTCTTGTCTCTGCTTAAATGTCACCTGATTAGAAATATCCTACTACTCCAAACACCCTATCTGTCCTCTTTATCTTGCTTTTCTCTATAGAACCTGTGACCATCTGGCATACTATTTTTTTGTTTTGTTTTCTTGAAACAGAGTCTCCCTCTGTCACCCAGACTGGAGTGCAGTGGCATGATCTTGGCTCACTGCAACCTCCGCCTCCCTGGTTCAAGCAATTCTCCTCCTCAACCTCCCAAGTAGCTGGGATTATAGGTGCATGCTACCATGCTCAGCTAATTTTTTGTCTTTTTAATAGAGATGGGGTTTCACCATGTTGGCTAGGCTGGTCTCGAATTCCTGGCCTCACGTGATCCTCCCTCCTCGGCCTCCCAAAGTGCTGGGATGACAGGTGTGAGCCACTGCACCTAGCCAGACATACTATTTGTTTGTTGCTGGTTGTCTTAGTCCTCCTACTGGAATTAGGTTAGGTTTGTACATATAATATGCAATGACTTTTTTGAGACAAGGTCTCACTCTGTTGCCCAGGATAGAGTGCAGTGACATGATCTTGGCTCACTGCAACCTCCACCTCCCAGGCTCAAGCGATCCTCCCAGCCTCCGGAGTAGTTGGGAATACAGGCATGCACCACCACACTTGGCTAATTTTTGTATTTTCTGTAGAGATGGGGTTTTGCCATGTTGCCCAGGCTGGTCTTGAACTCCTGAGCTCAAGTGATCCACCCACCTCAGCCTCCCAAAGTGCTGGAGATTACAGAGTGAGCCACCACACCCGGCCTGGAATGACTTTTTATTCATTGATTCATACCTAGTAACTGCAGCAGTGCCTGGATGTGTGGTAGGATCTCAATCTTTGTTGAATAAACTAATGGATGGTGGGCAAATAAATGGATAGAAGATGGGTATATCTATCTTTCTCTGTACTTTATGAGCACTCTTTCAATTATTGTTTTATATTACACCAGTAATTTTTAAGTAGTGTTAAAAACTAGTAAACAAGGTAGGGGTTTGGAGAAAAATGCTAATTCCTTATCTCCCGGAAAAGGGAAACCATCAGGAAACAGAGAAATGGAGAAATGCTTCCCCCACCTGGTGATTGCATCTTGCTGTATGGGATCAGGCCTGAAAAGTGAGTTAAGTCTGTTGGTGCTGGAACTCATCACTGAGGAGCAGCCTATGTCTGTGCCTTCAGGGGTGACAGACAGTGGACCAAGGCCATGCCTGCATATTCCTCCCTGGACCCCTCATTCAAAGCCAGTATCTCTTTCCTGCCAGAGCAGTCCTTTGTCCACATGGGTTTCTGCAGTAGCCCAAGTTTGCAGGCCCTTGATAGGGCTGGAGTGTGAGCTGTAATCCTATGGGCTTGAAATAATCTCTGCTATGGGCTCTTTAAAATAACCCCAAGTAACACCCATGTCTTATTTAGGTATCCCCAGAAGCAAACCCTGAGATAAGAATTCAAGTGTAAAGTACCTGTAGTTTGTTTGGGAGGTGAAGATAGGGGGATATATTAGGAAGTGAGACAGAGAAAAGAAAACAGGAGAAAAGGACAGAGTGTCAAGCCAGCCACAACTATGGGCAGCTGGGCTTACTCCCACTGGGGAACCCTGGGTCCACAGAGCAAGCTCCTTGGGGTTCTTCTGCCTGAGTGGTGAGGAGTCTGGGGCCTTTATCCACCTGCTCCCAGCAGCTGTTGATTGAGGGCTGCTCCTGAAGGCATTAAGATCTTGACACTTCTGGCCTGTTGTTTGCAGGGGCAGAGCAGTTTTATGACAAGAAAAAGTCCTCAGGTGAAAAAATGCAGGTGTCTGCAGGTGGAGACACAGGGCAGGGGATCTGGAGGAACATCAGTGGGGTCTGCGACAACCTGTGACCACCTCACAGACAAGGTGACTTCTGGCTTCTCAGTGACCCAGCCACACTTCTCTTTTTCACTCACTCTTCTTTCTGGTCCTCACTAAGACAAAATACAGAATACAGAGCAGCAGTTCACGGGCTATAGCATTTGAGGAGATTAAATACAGGCCTCCAACCACACAGGCCATCTGGAAGTTTTGGCCTCCAGATGGGGACATAACGAGGTCATCTCTGCTTTCAGGGAGCTCTCAGAGTCTCAGGAACAGATGTACATGGTCCATCAGAGTGTGGCTCAGGGCCCAGGGTGGGTTGGGGAAAAGGTGAGTTATTTAGCATTGGAGGAGCCTGTTTGTAGCCATGGCTGCCAACATTGCATGAGCCACTTAGAAGGGCTTAGGGTGGTGAGGGTACAGGTCTACCTGTGAAGCTGAGTGATAGTCACGGTAATTACAGTCACCTACTATAGCCTCACAATGAGCCATTATAAAAATGAGGAAACTGGGGCTCCAGAAAGATTTCTCAGCCCCAGGACGGTGCAGCCAGGAAATATCATAGCTGGGATTTGAGCCCAGCTTGTCTGGACACTGAGCCTGTGTTTTGCACACTATGCACACACTTCTCCCAGATGAAGATTTGCCTTCATCCAAGGGGAATGTCTGTGTGAAACAGTGGCAGCCTCTGATGGGTTCCTGCCGATTGGCAAGGTGGTTAGAGCTGTGTATTGAGAGGTCTTCTCCAAGGTATCAGTTTTCCTCTGGGAGGGTTAAAGAAGGACCTTGCAAAGCCCATGGCCTTTGAATAGAGAGCTCTGTTCTGTTTGCAGTGACTCCCCTCAAAAGGCAGAATGCAATTATCTAAAGGGAAAAAAAAATGAGGTGGCTGCTCTCTGGGGTTAAGCAGAGAAAACCATCAGGCAGGAGAGGTGGGGCTGTATTTGAGAGGGTGGGAGTGGCCCAGGAGACCTCATGGTACAGTCAGCTGCAGGAGAGGAGCTGCTAACCCTCATCTTAAGAATATCACTCTCTTGACAATCACAGTTGGGGAATGTGTAATCTCAGGGTGCCTCCTTGCCCGGGCATCTTCATTATAAAAGCTTAGTCTTTCTAAATGCAGCCAAGCTCTCCTCTGACAAGAGATGTGAGAATTCCGTTGACACTCACTGACCACCTAGAAACCAGAGACCCAGAAACCCAAAGGTGGGTCACATGGTCGCCCTGTCCCTGGGGAATGCACAGGAAAAGAGCTCTGCCTCCCGGAAGGTTCCAGGTGTTGGGGTAAATAGAGATCCTGCTGCTGCCTCTACTCCCTTACTGGTCTCCCTGGGGACATATTTGAACATATTTTACTCATAAATTCTCATCTCAGGGTCTGCTTCTAACCAGACCTAAAACAGACAGGTCCCCCCCTTTTTTAATCAGTAACTTTGGTTTATTACAGCAGAAACTTCCCAAATTACTGATCTGACCAATTAGATATGTTTTAATTTTTTTATGACCGGAATCTTTTCCTTCAAATGAACCTGTTTGGATTCTCTTATCTGTGCAATACAACCTAATGTAAGTCTACTTTGTAAGTATTTGTTCTGAGATTATTTGTTCTGAAGGAGGCCCAATCCAGTTCAGTTAAATCTGAAGTTTTTGATCAATTGGGTTGCTGAGATTACAACTTTCTTTTTCATTAACTATTAGTACTTAAAATATTGACATGCTAAGTTTTTAGTCTTCTCTTTTTTGACCTATAAAAAAGGTCAATTATATCTTAAAAGTTTCACCTTCTATTTGGCTATTGTGTATCATTCTTTAAATATCTGGCTGGGTTCAACTTGCTAAGATTTTATTTAGTATATTTGTATCTATAGTCATAAACAAGATTTCTCTGTAATTTTCTTTCTTGTCAGGTTTTGGTGTCAGATTTCTGCTAGTGTTTGCAAAAATAAGCAGAAAGCTTGCACTTTTCTCTGTTCTCTGAAGACATACAACCAACATAGTTGCAACAGCAGGCAGTGAGAGCTGACCCTTACTGAGAGCTTGTTTATGTGCCAGAGGCTGCTCAACACTTTTTATTAACGTGTTTAACCCTCACAGCAACCCAGTGAGGTATGTGCAGTTACCATCTCAGTTTTCCTGATGAGGAAACCATGGCTTAGCAAGCTTAAGGAGGTGACTCAACTTCCTTAGTGAGTGGTGGGGCTGGGATTCAGGCACAGGCAGGCTGGTACTTAATCTCTCTCCTACAAATACCAGCTTCATTGGTGAGTATTGGGGCTGGGGTTCGGCACAGGCAGGCTGACTCCAGTGTGCTCTAATGCATCTTCTTTGCATAAAGAGGCTTATTTACATGTCTTTTGGGGTATGCTGGCTGCTCACGTGGCTTTGTAGACATTACCCTCTGGAGTGCCAGGTGCTTTGTGAATTAGATCTTTCTCATTACATCATGGCCAGTTTTTTGTGGAGGGGGGCAATGGGCAAGGAAGCATTGATGAATTTTCTGAGACAGCTGCGATTTGTCTAAACAAGGCTTTTCCTTCAGTACCCAAGGATTCTGGCACACAGACCCAGCTCCCCACCAGCCTCCCCTGGAATGAACTTTCCTGAGGTGCCCGCGTGTCTCCACTCCAGGTCCTGGAAAGCTGGCAGCAGCCTCACTCTTGGGTTTTCCTCTCTGGAATTAATTTGTCCCCAAGTGAACTCAAATAAAAGGAAGAGCACCTATGAGAGCTTTGCCTTTGACTGGGGCTGGGAAGGTGGAAATAGCATGGTCTATCCTGTTTTCTCATTTGCCAGTTGAGCACTGAACGACTGGAAGTAGAGTATGATGTGAAGTCTTATCCTTTGTGAGTCAGGGGGCTTGGGCTGTCTGCACACACTGTCTCCAACTCCACCACCACCATCCAACTCAGGCCCAATATCACTGGGAAAAACCCAGATCCCCTACAGAAATACAACACCGGTGACTTGCTGGATGCTGGTGGCTTTGTGCTATTGGCATGGTGGGTCTGAAACTCTTGTAGACACCAAAGAAATTGGTAGGTTATGGAATGATTGATTATATCCTGTGTCAGCTGGAATCCTGCGACATGTTCTAGTTTCCTAGCGTGCAGAGTACAATGTGGGCAATGCTGGGTTGTAGAACATCTGTGATTTTCATGGGATAAAAGCCCTTATTTTTGTTTTGTTTTATTTTAAGTCAAAAGCAATTTCTACCAATAAGAGACTGAATGCATAACAGGAAGCCCCTTGTTTGCATGGTTCAGAACTAGGCATTGCAAAGATAACCATTTACTCTGATTTCAGAGGTCTAAAGGTGTTTGTTAGTTCCCCTCTTAGAAGTACCAAACTTACAAATGGGAAAGTGGATGCTTAGAATGGCATGAATGTTGGATGGCTTGATCATGAGTGGGATCACGATGGCATTCACTCTTTCATTCAGCAAAGTGATGTGTTAACGGGTATTAAGTATACCGTTATCATTTTTCCTTACTTTAGAAGATAAGCCAAAAAATTTGACCTTAATGAAAACAGAGGATTTTTAATGGAGATCAGAATTTTCACTTATAAAAGTACCATTTACACATTTCGTCACTGCTGACAGTCATTAGCTAGTGGATAGATCCAAGCTTTAAATCTGAATCTTGTCATAGGAGGATGGAAGCTCAAGTTGTTAAAGGCCTAAAAGGTTGCATGTTACATATAGAACAAGGCCCTGGGAAAGGAAATGGTCTGTTGAAAGTCACAAGGCCAAATGGCATACCAGGTTTTTGGTCCTTGTTTAAGAAAACCAAATCTAGGTTCAGAATAGTTTCTTCTTTCTTCCACGTCTCTGAAAGTGCAGCTTCGTGTGGGAGAGCTCTGAGGCCCTCTCCCAGCCCTCGTTTTTCAGCTCGGGGTTACCACGTGTATTCCGTGAAATGCTCTACCTGCTTTCTGTATCGGCTTTCTAGCCAGTTGCAGTGTACAATATTAGTTTTGGCTTTGGGAAATGAGGTTTCTTTGACTTGGCTGGAAGTATACAGCAACCATTCTATTTTTCTTGTGCCTCGTGAATTAATAGGGCAGTGAGAGGAAAGAGCATGCATACTGAGCATTTGAGCTTTTTTAAAGCAACGATTCACCCAGCTTTCTAGTATAAAAAACTTCCTCTGGCCCACTCCGAGCAAACTCTCACTCACTGCTCAGTCCTCCCATTTGTTCATCTGGAAAGAAGGAATGTTCTAGTGGGGCCAGGCCCCATGTGGTATCTTCCTTTTCTGAAGTCATCCATTCATTCTCTTCCTGGTGGGGACTTAAGGTTGGAGGCAGCAAAAAGTGGAAAGACTGGTAGATAGTCTGTCAGCTCTGTGGGGTGGGTGTGCCATTTGGGGGGAAATGAAACCAGAGGAAATTTGGCTTTGCAGAGTGAGGACCCAGGCAAGTTCATTTTTTACACTCTGGTTCCGTCTCCTTCCCCCTGCACACATGAGTCAGCTCCAGGAGGACCCCGTGTCCTTGACTCTTCCTTGCTGTCTCTTCAAGCTATCAATATGCCCTCTCTCTATCTTCTCCCTCTGGAATTCTCCCTTTCGGTCTCAGTTGGACTATCTGGACTTTTTGATTCTGCTTCTTCCCAAAGTGCTCTTTTCAGACCATTGTTTTTCCTGAGATGTAATGACTCAAGGGTAAATGGTACCTGTCAGTTGCAACGCCTGAAACCGTAGATGCATAGCTGCAGGTGGTTTATTTGAGTAGCGGCCCCAGGAAGTAAGAAAGAAGGAAGAAAAGGAGGGTATGTCTTTGAGGTCACTGCCATTGGTGCTAAGACTTTTTGAAAAGCATATAGAAAGTCACCTAGAAATGCTTACCTATAGGACAGGAGACTGGAGCACTCACGCCCCATCTCCAATCCCAGGTTGTTAAGGGCCACCTCCAAGGAATGGATTGTCCTGCCCTGGCCAGGGGTGTCATTGAGTTTGGGTGCCCTCAGAATGCTACTGAAGATGGTACAAAGCTGAAATCATCAGAGTTGGGCCGGAAAGAAGTGACACAGAACATCTAAGGCATATCATAAACCATTTCTGACCCTGATCTCGGAACAGGATCCCAGAACAGTTCAACCTGTAATTGCTTTCTGACATTTGAGCAAGAGCATCAGTAGCTCTTCTCACGACCACAATCAATTTACTAGGATTTTTCCATAGGCTCAAAGAAAAGACAGTCTGTGTTCTAAGTACAGATGAAGAAGTAAAAGTTTGTGTTCTGGAGGGGTGGGGCTTGAATCTAGACCTTGCCTCTTTCTGATCACTGTTCTTGACACTGGATCTAAATTAAGAGAAACGTTAAATCTAAAAATGTCTAAAAAGTTAGGACATTTAACCTATACTGTACAAGAAGTTATCAGCTAAGCAAATAAAATCCGGACTTTGAAAAAGGTAAATAAGGAACTGATTTACTTTGATCACAAGTTCCTTCTGCTTACAAAATGATTCATACTGAAATTTTTAAAAAATTTCTTAACAGAGTTTAGTGCAATTCACATAAAAAATGTACTTCAGTAATTTGCAAATATTTACTTAAGGATTTAGTAATTTAGTAATGTTTAGTAATTTTTTCAACAAGTTCTTTTCTATTTAAGTGGGTTCTCAGAAGTGGTTGCACCTTCAGCAGGCAAGGAAAATATTTATTTGAAGACATTTATGAAACACCTCCCTTGTTTTTATTATGTTTGTGTTCTTCTTATATTTCTTTTTATTTGCAGTACCCTCAAGTACTTTGAAGGTTTGGGGACAGTAAATAAAATTGATGGCCATTTTTTGTCATGCATCTTCTGAATTGGTATGTTTTTCTGTGTTCAGAATGTCATTCCTCAGCCCCCAGGGGACACAAGTACAAAGTGAAATGAGGTGATGTCAGGATCACCTGTGCACATTCTGCTTCTCTCCAGGCCCTGGCTTCTCTTCTTTCCAGTAGATGAACTTGAGCACATGATCTCACCACTTGGAGCCTAGTAAAATCCATGCTACTGTTCTGCAATTGTTCTTTTATTCTCTCTCTACTAATGTTTTCACCTATGGATATCAGTTCTACTTCTCCTTGGGGCTTTAACTAAAAAGGAAGAATTGGCTGTGGCTTCTTAGAAAGTGGTGTGTGGACAGGCTGGGGCTGCCCTGCCCTTGGCTGGCAGCACAGGCTCTGCAAAGGGGGTGGGTGAGTGACCACATCATCATGGCTACCCCTTCCCGAGTGCTTCCTGTGGGCTAGGCAGGGCCCAGGTAGCTCAAAGGTGTTCCCATTTGTTCTTCACAGCAGCTCTGAATTCATTAGCATAACAAACCACCCCCAAATCTAGTGGGCTTAATACAGCAATCATTTCTATTTGCTCATAACTCTAGGGGTTAGCTAGGCAGTTTTTCAGTTCTGGGCCAGGCTCGGCTGTTCTTGGCCAACCTTACTCATGTGTCTGTGGTTAGCTGCAGGTCAGCTGGAACCCAAATGTTGTCTGGAACAAGGGGAGTGATTTAGCTAGTGGCTCTCATCCCCAGCAGGCTGGCCCAGGCTCCTGTAGGGTTCCAAAAGAGTGAGTAGAAGTTCCAAGGCTTTTTGAAATCTAGGCCTGGAACAGACAGCATCATTTCTGCTGCATTCCGTTGGTGAGAGCAAGTCATGATTTCAGCTCAAATTCAAGGTGGGGGAATAAAATCTACCTCGTGATGGGAGTAGCTGCGAAGTCAAAACTGCAAGGGATGTAGTTAAAGGGAGGGTTGGAGAGTGGGCATTTTTGCAAACTATCTACCCCAACCTCTGAGCGGTAGGTATAATTATCCCAGTGGTTCTCAACCAAGGGTAATTTTGTCTCCTAAGAGACAGTTCACAACTTTTGGAGAAATTTTTGATTTCCACAACTAGTTCAGTGCTATTAGCACTAGTGGGTATGCCAGGGATGCTGCTAAATACTCCACAATGCACAGGACTGCTCCCCACACAACAAGGAATTATCCAACAATGCACAGGACAGCTCCCCACACAACAAAGAATTATCCAACAATGCACAGGACAGCTCCCCACACAACAAAGAATTATCCAACAATGCACAGGACAGCCCCCCACACAACAAAGAATTATCCAACAATGCACAGGACAGCCCCCCCAAACAACAAAGAATTATCCAACAATGCACAGGACAGCTCCCAACACAACAAGGAATTATCCAGCAATGCGTAGGACAGCCCCACACACAACAAGGAATTATCCAACAATGTACAGGACAGCTCTCCACACAACAGAGAATTATCCAACAAGGCACAGGACAGCCCCCCACACAACAAAGAATTATCCAACAATGCACAGGACAGCTCTCCACACAACAGAGAATTATCCAACAATGCACAGGACAGCCCCCCACACAACGAGGAATTATCCAACAATGTACAGGACAGCTCTCCCACACAACAGAGAATTATCCAACAATGCACAGGACAGCCCCCCACAACAAGGAATTATCCAACAATGTATAGGACAGCTCTCCACACAACAGAGAATTATCCAACAATGCATAGGACAGCTCCCCACACAACAAGAAATTATCCAACAATGCACAGGACAGCTCCCCACACAACCAAGAATTATCCAACAATGCACAGGACAGCTCCCCACACAACCAAGAATTATCCAACAATGCACAGGACAGCTCCCCACACAACAAAGAATTATCCAACAATGCACAGGACAGCCCCCCACACAACAAAGAATTATCCAACAGTGCACAGGACAGCTCCCCACACAACCAAGGATTATCCAACAATGCACAGGACAGCCCCCCACACAACAAAGAATTATCCAACAATGCACAGGACAGCCCCCCCAAACAACAAAGAATTATCCAACAATGCACAGGACAGCTCCCAACACAACAAGGAATTATCCAGCAATGTGTAGGACAGCCCCACACACAACAAGGAATTATCCAACAATGTACAGGACAGCTCTCCACATAACAGAGAATTATCCAACAAGGCGCAGGACAGCCCCCCACACAACAAAGAATTATCCAACAATGCACAGGACAGCTCTCCACACAACAGAGAATTATCCAACAATGCACAGGACAGCCCCCCACACAACGAGGAATTATCCAACAATGTACAGGACAGCTCTTCCACACAACAGAGAATTATCCAACAATGCGCAGGACAGCCCCCCACAACAAGGAATTATCCAACAATGTATAGGACAGCTCTCCACACAACAGAGAATTATCCAACAATGCATAGGACAGCTCCCCACACAACAAGAAATTATCCAACAATGCACAGGACAGCTCCCCACACAACCAAGAATTATCCAACAATGCACAGGACAGCTCCCCACACAACCAAGAATTATCCAACAATGCACAGGACAGCTCCCCACACAACCAAGAATTATCCAACAATGCATAGGACAGCTCCCCACACAACAAAGAATTATCCAACAATGTGCAGGACAGCCCCCCACACAACAAGGAATTATCCAACAATGTGCAGGACAGCCCCCCACACAACCAAGAATTATCCAGCAATGCATAGGACAGCTCCCCACACAACAAAGAATTATCCAACAATGTGCAGGACAGCCCCCCACACAACAAGGAATTATCCAACAATGTGCAGGACAGCCCCCCACACAACCAAGAATTATCCAGCAATGCATAGGACAGCTCCCCACACAACAAGAAATTATCCAACAATGCACAGGACAGCTCCCCACACAACCAAGAATTATCCAACAATGCACAGCTCCCCACACAACCAAGAATTATCCAACAATGCATAGGACAGCCCCCCACACAACAAGGAATTATCCAACAATGTACAGGACAGCTCCCCACACAACAAGGAATTATCTAACAATGCATAGGACAGCCCCCCACACAACAAGGAATTATCCAACAATGCACAGGAGAGCCCCCTCCCGACAACAAAGAATTATCCAACAATGTACAGGACAGCTCTCCACACAACAGAGAATTATCCAGCAATGCACAGGACAGCCCCCCACAACAAGCAATTATCCAACAATGCACAGGACAGCCCCCCCCACAACAAGGAATTATCCAACAATGCACAGGACAGCTCCCCACACAACAAAGAATTATCCAGCCCCAATGCCAACAGCATTGAGGCTGAGAAACCCTGGATTATCCCTTTTTACACATGAGATGAGAGTCTTACAGGTCTCATAAGTGGTGGAGCCCAGGTTTAATCCCATTTCTGTACTCTTCAGCACTCACTGTGCTAGCATCCCTCTCAGGCGTATGAATACGTCAAGCCACTTCAGCATGATGGCGTTTAAGTTTCAACTTGTCTACAAAGCAGCACAATACAGTGGTTAAGAGTAGGGTTTTGTCACCAGACTTTCTGGCTTAAATCTGCTCCCATCCCAGCACCACTTAATATGTGTTGGACCTTGGGCAAGTTCAATGATGTCTCTGCCTTGGCCTTAGTTTTCTTCTTCTTTTTTTTTAATGCTGCCTCAATTACAGAACAGATGCCTAAGTTTTCTTATCTGTGAAACTGAGCTAAGAATAATGTTGACCTCATAAATTTGTTGCAAAGATTAAATTAGACATTCATGTAAAGCACTTAGGACCATACCTGAGACATAGTAGCCTTTAGTTATTTTTGTCTAATTCTTCTTTCCCTGATACAGTGCCCACCATAAATCCCCAGTCATGGTGCTGACCTGGCATGCGAAGCTGGCTGGGAGGAAAGAGATTTTTCTCTCCCAGCAAAGTAGTAAACAGGCTCTCTCAAGCATTCATCCATCTGGGGAGCTTGGCACACAGGACAGATCCTTTCTCTTAAGTGTCCCAAGGCCAACCCTGAACCATGGAAGCCTTCATTTACCATCACTTTTTCTTTCAAAACTTCTGCAAGGGCATAAAAATGGGGGACTAAATAGGGACCAAATAAGTGAGTCCATGCTTTGGAAATGATGACCTGAGAATGTGAGGAAGGGGAGAGCCAGGAGCTGAGTGGCAGCATTGCGGGAGGGCTCTTCCTCCCTTGGTTGGCAGATGGGCGGGTGTGACTGAGGCTCACCATGGGTGGACTGGGCAGACGCCTGCCCTCACACACAACCCCATGCTTTCAGAAGAAGGCGTCAGACCTCCTTGTATGGGAACATCATCACCTTCACGCTTTGTCTTTAATTTGAGAAGCTTATGTGGAAGGAAACAGCACATTCTTGTGAGAAGATAGGTTTTGGAAAGTCCGGAGTAGACAGCGTGAATCCAGGGTTTCTAAAGTATACCCTCTCCATGCTTGCTACTCAGGAGGCAGAGGCAGGAGAATCGCTTGAACCCGAGAGGCGGAAGTTGCAGTGAGCCAAGATAGCGCCACTGCACTCCAGCCTGGGTGACAAGCGCTAAACTCCGTGAAACTTTCATTCTGACAGTAGGAAGAGGAAAAGACTCTGGCTGACTCCTTGTGATAGAGCAAACCAAGTTGAGTGTTGTATTTACTTTTCTGGATTTATTTTCACAAATATTCAGCTCAGAATGTGCCAGGGAGGGGAGGAACACAGGAGCTGTATTGGCCACAGCCACGTGCGTCATCCCAGGGGACACTTATGTGAGCCCTGTGGAGCAGGAATTGTTATTCCCATCTTACAGGGGTGACAGTTTAGCTCAGAAAGCTTGCAGTTTGCTCCACGTTACAAAGCTAGTAAGTAGCAGAGCTGAGATTGGAACCCCCATCTGTCTAATGGCAATGCTTCCTCTTTTGCTATTCTGCCTCACAATTAAATGGAGTAGGACCTGATCCCCGACATCGAGAAACTGACGGTGTTGTCAAGAAATAAATATCCCCCCCCCCACATAAATAGAGAACACTAAAAGATAACGTCGGAGGATGAACCCACGAGCGTGGTTTGTGTGGGAGGATGTCTTGATCCTGGGCTCGCAGGGCTGTCCACTGAACATGACAGTTATCCTGGCTTCACAGTAACCTTTCAGAGGTGCTCTGAGTCCTGAACATCGGAGATAGATTCTTTATCTGGGGAGTGACTACATAATTTAACCATTTGTTATTTTTTATTTTATCAGACTGGGATCCTATAGGAGCTGAAAGGGACAGTATGAATAATTAGCCCTAGGACAACAGGCAGAAACCGGGACTGCCCCAGGCAGTTAAGATGCATGGTGACCCCACTTAATGGCCAAAATACAAGAAGACTTGGTGTCTCCGCAGCTTCCTGAAGAGGGAATGAGGGGCAAGGCTCTGGCCTTGCAGCCAGCTGAGGGAGCGCTTCTCTGTCCACTGTCTGATTCTGGGTCTCTGCTTCCTCATCTGGATAGCAGCCCTAACACCCACTGTATTAGTTATCTGTTGCTGTGTCACAAATCACATGTCAAAACCTAGTAGCTTAAAACAACATTGATTAGCCCTCATAGTGGGTTGGGGATTCCAGAGTGGTTCTGGCTCGAGGTCTCTTATGAGACTGCAGTCAGGATGTTGGCTGGGGATGCAGTTGTCTGAAGGCTCCACTGGAGGATCTGTTTCCCTTGTGGCCCCTCGCTTGGCTGGCTGTTGGCCACAGGCCACAGAGCACTCAGGACCAAGGACTGGAGTGGTGGAACCCTCGTCCTTCATTAACACAAGCAGGGCAGGAGGATGAGGGTTTGTACCTGCTGTTGGCAGGGGGCCTCAGTTCTTCAGTTCTTCTCCATATGGGTCCCTCCAACAGGTAACTCAAGTGTTCCACCATGTAGTGACTGACTTTCCCCAATGAAACCATCCAGGAGAGCAAGAACTGGGCAGAAGCTCACCTTTCCATGACCTCTCAGAAGTCACATAGCATCACTTCTGCCACATTCTGTTTTTCAAAAGCGAGCCACTAAGTCTGGCCTACATTCAAGGGGAGGGGAATCATAGCTCACTGTAACCTTGAACTCTTGGGCTCAAGTAATCCTTCCACCTCAGCCTCTGGAGTAGCTGGGACTATAGTCATGTGCCACCACGTCCTGCTCATTTTTTAATTTTTCGTAGAGATGGTGTCTTGCTGTGTTGCCCAGGCTGGCCTCAAACTCCTGGCCTCAAGTGACCCTCCCACCTGAGCCTCTCACAGTGCTAGGATTATAGGTGTGAGCCAGTGCACCTTGCCTAGGCTTCACCTTTCAAAGGGAGGAGTGTCAAATAATTTGTGAACATATTTTAAAACCACTGTACTTAGGGTCAATGTTCTACACTTATAAGTTAAGTACCATGTGTAAAGTGCCTGCAGCAGTACCTGGCACCCATTAAAAACAGAATCTTGGCCCTCCAGAGTCCATCAGCTGCACTCCTGAATGCTGGTGGGCACGGACGGGGTTTGATGTCCAGTAAGCCTGAGCAGCCCTGCAAATACAGATGAGCCCAAGTCACCTGTACAGTTGGGGCCTGAGGAAGTTAGGTCAGTTCTGAGGCTCCCCCAGATGTGGGACACTCCTCACGGACAAGTTTAGTGTTGTATTTACTTTTCTGGATTTATTTTCACAAATATTCAGCTCAGAATGTGCCAGGGAGGGGAGGAACATACCTCCTATGCGGCAGGAGCTGTATTGGGCACAGCCACGAGTGTCATCCCAGGGAACTCATGTGAGCCCTGTGGAGCAGGCTCTGAGCCTCCCCCAGATGTGGGACACTCCTCAAGGGTTTCTAGGTGACGACAGAGGGTCCCGCCTCAGTGTGGACATTTCCATGTGTCCTCCTGAAACCCTCTGGTGAGCATCCCCACCCACCCTTTGGTGTCTGGAGCCGTGGTGGCTGGTTGTCCTTCCCACTTAGGGGAACCAGGCCTCAGAACTACAGCTCAGAGGCCTACACTGTGGGCTGTCCTTTCTAGGGCCTTGATTAAATTTGCTTCTCTGAACACTGTGAGGTATCTGTACTTGTTTTAACTCTTCTAGTGACAGCAATAGAAAACCTAAATTGGTGTAGGTAAAAGAGAATGTAGGGTTTTGCAAACTGAAAATACCTGGGGTTGGCTTTGACCACAGCTTCTGGTTGGACCTCTGGAAGTTGTCATAGTGTCTCTTTCTCTCTCTCCATCTGTCAGCTTCTCTTCCTCCTTTTGGCTTCGTTCTCAAACAGGCTCTCTGTCCCTTCAGGGTGGCAAAATGGTTGCCAGGCTACAGTAAATAAATAATCTCATTTCCTAAAAGTTCTTGCAAAAATGTCATAGAGTCTGATTGGTCCAATTGAGTTAAGCCTGGGTCGCATGCCCACCTCCTAACGGGTTGGGAGTGAGGTGGAGTGGGGAGGGGATGGCTCCCCAGAGGGAAGGGTAGATGGATGTGGGTGGCAAGAAACATGTCTGCCATGGTATTGTTATCCTCATTTACCAATGAAGTGTTGGCACTCAGAGCAGGCAAGTAGCTTGGCCAGAGTCTCACAGATAATAGCAGGTGCAGACCCTCATCCTCTTGCCCCACTAGTGTTGATGAAGGACGAGGGTCTCACCTTTCCAGTCCTTGGTCCTGAGTGCTCTGTGGCCATCTTCCACTTAAAGCTCTAGGACAGACCAGCAGCTCTGGAAGTGACTGGGTTAAAACCCCACCAACTGAAGACAGTGGCGTGGGATGATGGCTCGCTGATGGGAGACAGAATTTCTGTCTCTCCTCTCAGAAGCCCTTTGAAGAACTCAGCTGTCTGGACAACAAAAGTGGGAGCTTTTGTTGTCTAGAAGTTCATGTGACCTTTCCTTTCACCTTTTAGTGCTGCCTAAGTGTAAGATTTAAGCACAGCGTTCTTTTCCCATGTGTCATTTTTCAGCAGTTAAAAATCCATCAGCTGAGGCCACACAAAGTTGGCACTCCCTCCTCCACCAACCCTCAGCTAAAAGGTTCAGCGGAAGGGACTGATGCTGTCTCCAGATGCAGACTGCGGCCATGGATTGAGCCACAGAGGGAGGAGGGAGGAGGGTCTCAAATTAAAAAGACAAGAAACAAACAATCTCCCCAAATAAGCAGGAAGTCCCAGCGTGGAACTGAGCTGGTTGGAGCTGGGGAGGGGGTGCGGGAGGTACTTTCAGCACTCCCTCGTGAGATCATGGAACAGGGCAGGAAATCTGAACCTGCTGCCAAAGAAAACTCGCTTTGCCTTTTGTAAAAAGCCTGTCGAGCTTTCTTCACAAGGGAGCTGCTGGTGGGGACTCACAAATGGGCATGCTGCCGGCCAGCAAGGGTCTCCTGGCCAGCCCTAAAGGCCCGGGCTGCTCTGCTTACAGCCACACGGCTGTTTCTGAGCTGAGGATGACCCTCCAGGTGGCTGAGATTCCCTCCAATCTTTTTATTTCTGGTTGGGAAACCCTACACAGACCAGTGTCTGTCTCACGGTTTAAAAGGCTGCATGCAAAACATTTCCTCCCCTGGTAGAAATGCTGCATTGAGCCACAGCCCTCCCTCTGCAGCCTGTGCAGTGTCAAGGGGACAGTGGCTGCATGATGATGTGCCTAGCAGGGTGTCCCCCATCAGGACAGTCACAGGGGTGGAACAAATGCAGGAGCCATGGAGCCAAACTGAACTGGGTTGGAATCCCAGTTTCAGCCACTTAATAGTTACATGGATATTGGCAAGTAGCCTGAGTTCTCAGAGGCTTGATATCCTCATCTGTAAGGTGGGAAGTATGAGACCTACCTCATGGTGTCAGTGTTAAATAAGACAGGGCAAAATGATGAAGGTACTCTGTAAATGTATGTCCATTCCCTCCTCCTCCTCTGGGTTCCTTTTCAGCACTTCCTCACCACAGCACCATTCTCAAGTTTTCTAGCCCCATTTATTTTAGAAGGGGAACTGGAGGCAGCTTGGAGGGAGGTAACATCTGGATGTTGCAGTGACAGCTGGTGGCTGGTGAGGAGTCCACAGGTCAGGGGCAACGGGCCCTGCAGACTTCTCAGCATCCCCTGCTCAGAAGGGGCTCTCAGAGTCCATGGGCTCAGCAGGCTGATTCTTCCCCTCTCCTATGAGACCATCCTCCATGTGGGTCCCATCCAGGAAGCTGCTTCCCTCCCAAGGGAAGGAAGCCACCAGTGTTTCTAGAATCTACATCAGTGCCACTCAAAGCGTGGTCTCCTGACCACTAGCATCCACACCAGCTGGGGCCTGGTCAGAAAAACAACCGTGGGCTCCTCCCCAGACCTATTGAGTCAAACTCTGGGGGGAGTCCCAGCAGTCTGTGTTTTAGCAAGCCTCCATGACTCGAATGTGTGCCACAGTTGGAGAGCCACTGTGCTACGGGCAGGTTATCCCAGAGCAAAGGAAGGAAAACCTCCTCTGCACAATGCACTCTGAAGGCCCCACTGAATATGGGCATCTGTGAGGCAGCATGGGACCTGATCACTCTACCATATATAGCTGTTGTGTGACCTTGGAAAGTTCCCTCACCCTCTCTGGGTCTCTGTGTCCTCATCTGCAAAACGGAACAATCATAATACTGGTGGGGTTTTTGAGAAGCATCAATCTGTTCATCCTAGCAAAATGTTTAGCAAAATGCCACGTGTTCAGAGTTCAGGACAGGTTAGCTCCATCCTGTTAATGTTGAGGCAGCCCACCCAGGTTAAGGGTCTCATTCTGAGAGTGGCTTTGAACAGCTTGAGAATCTACAACTGTAGGTGACAGAGCAAAGAAAACTCTTGAAAAGTTTCTCTTAGAGCCTAATAGCAATAACCATTACCATGGTGGCAGCCACCAGAGTAACTCATTATATCATTCCAGCGACGCTGTGGGTTAGGAGTTACTATCTGTATTTTTACAGGGAGGTACTTAAGGCACCACTTGATAAGTGGTAGAGCCAAATCAGTTTGAAAAAAACATAATCATTGTGCAATGACAATTTGAGACATTTTCAGGGTCCCAGTTCCATCCCCTAGGAATCTGTAAAGAGGAGAGTGGCTTCAACCTGCTGTTCAGGGCCTCTGCCCTCATTCCCTGGAGCCTGGTTTGGACAGTGTGAGAGGCATCCTTCCCAAAGCAGACAAAGACAAAACACATGGGAATGGTAATTAAATGAGTCCATGTTTAAGGGGCACTTAAGTGGATTAAAATCAATATGTAGTCACATAAGTCTGCTAAGCCATCCTCAATGTTTGGCGGGTGGATTTCTTTGTTTAAAAGATCCTGGTTTGCTTGAAACTGGCTGCCCCATTGAAGCATGAGATAGGACGAGAGATTCCCAGGACCTGGAAGACCACTTGCTCAGAGTCTGAAATGTTTACACTGCCTCTGACTGGCATCTCTATACCAGAAAGGAGAAGAGGGGGACTAGATGTTTTTGTGTGATAGTCTCTTTCCTGCTACCTTAGGCTGAGTTCCCTAAAACAAAATCCTGAGATGAGACATCATGTAAAAATAATTTGTTAGGAAGTGTTCTCAGGGGAATGGGAAGTAGAGCTTCAAAGGGAAGGAGGCCAAACAAGGATGTGATATCAAGCAAAGTCCCCAGGAGACAGAAAGAAGGTGGGTGACTTTGGCACCGTCTAAAGTATAGGTCACATCTCACTGTCCCAAGCAGGGACAAAAGAGCATGGCTGAGGATTCCCCCAAGGGGATGTGAATTCTCAAGCACTTCCATCTCTCCATGTTCATGCAAAGAAGGTGCCAGCAGCCCCGTGGCCATCCTCCCACAAAAGACACACAGGTGGTGGCATCTGGGGGGTCAATGTGCATGGTTGTGCATGGTAGAGACCCCTGGATGGAGCTCCGTGATGTGGGATTTACATCCCACCCATACTCTGCTGTGAGAGAGTTGGTATGCAGCCAGTCCAGCCATCTGAAGCAGAACGAAAAAATGGTATGGAAAGCAAGGCACCTGAAAAAATTTTCAAAGGGAGAAAAAGAATGAGCAAAACTATCCTGTAGAGGAGAGAGACATTGAAAATGACATATACAGACACAGAAAAGGTTGCTCAGTCAACAACTTCTGCAGGGTCAAAGCATGGGAAGTAATCAGTAAATGGCCAATTTATCTCTCCCTCACAGCCAAGCCAGCTCCTAACATAATTGGAAGTTTAATATATTCCAACAAGTTCAGAACAAGCATACTAGATCTTAAGGCAATCTCATGGCCCTGCAGCTCATCCTTTTTTTCAAAGAAATTAATTTTCAAAAAATGACTATTGAGATTGAATTTAGAACTTATCCATTGCCATAACCAAAAGCAACCCTTACTATTTGTATGTGCAAGTCGTTTTAAACAGCTGGCCCATTAACTGAAAGATGTCAAAAACAAATATAGGAGAAAAGTAAGATAATCTTGGAAGGCAAAGCCTGTCTCTCTATATTGTTCTTAAAAATACAAAAGGGACACATAACTTCATCATTTAATTATATTAGCAGGTCCGTCATTCAGTGCTCTTGTAAAACTGTCTTGCCCTTGTTCTAATTGCGTATTGATCACCGAAGTTCTTGGCATTGGGCTTTTCTTTGATGTGTGCATGATCAGAACACACTAAGAGACAGCCTGTGTACTCCTTCCTGTCCTCGTGGGCATTTCCTAAACCTTCAGCCCTAAGCTGATATATGTTTCTCTGTTACATCAACTGCCAAGGCAATTACTTTACATCTGATATTTAATGGAAAAGCTTCTGAGGACAGGGCTATACTCACATACCTCCACACCTGGCACAGTAGATGAGCTCACTATCTGTTGAATAAGTTCATGACAGAGCAGAAGTTCTACTGCAGCCACGAAGGCCTATTCACAGTCTTTAAGCCTGATGAAGTTCTGAATAAGTAAACCCTTAGCTACATCAGGCAGTTTATGAATGGTGTTTTTTGTTACTGTCATTTGTAATAGCTTTTGACCTATGTGTTTGTATTAGTCCGTTTTCACACTGCTATAACGAACTACCCGAGACTGGGCAATTTATGAAGAAAGAGGTTTAATTGATTCACAGTTCCACAGGCTTCACAGGAAGCATGACTAGGAGGCCTCAGGAAACTTACAATCACGGCAGAAGGTGAACGGAAGCAAGAACCTTCTTCACGTGGTGGCAGGAGAGAAGGGGGGCTGGTGGGGGAGTGCCACACATTTTTAAACCTTCAGATCTCATGAGAACTCACTCACTATCACAAGAACAATAAGGGGAAAATCCACCTCCATGATCCAGTCACCTTCCACCAGATCCCTCCTTAAATTCAACATGAGATTTGGGTAGGGACACAAATCCAGACCATATCAGTGTGCAAATGATGAGCTAATTTTCCCACTAAAGTAAGCACTGGTATGGTACATAGTATGACTATGGTAGTCCAGTATTGGATTCCATAATTTAAAGAACTAGTAGACTTTTTAGTTAGTTGAAAGGTAAAACAATGGTAATAACAATGAGCTGTAAAATACGACCTGTGGGGTGGGAATGGGGACAGCCAATGCTTCTCTGGTAAAGGGAGGCCAGTTTCAGCCCCTGGTGCAACAGCACCCCCATGCATTCATCATGTGAGATGGTAAGTGTCTTTCCTTGAACCAGTTCTTCTTCCTCCCAGGCTGGGAACTTCTCCTTGGAGACAGCAGGAACTGTGTTACAAAGGCATATGGCCCAACAAAGGACACTGAGGCTGCTCAGTAATTATTAAATGAGAGCATGAACAAAGGAATGTAAGACGTAACAGAAAACATACGTGTCTCACACATGAGAATTATTGTGTAGAAGCTGTTTCCCATTTGAGACAAAATAAACACTTGTTGAACGAGTAGATGGGCTTCCTCTGGGAGCACAGCAGGTGGGCACCCATGTTGGAGCCAGCCATGGTCTGCAGAGTTCATTTCTCTGAGTCCCTGCCCCAGAGGCACATGACATAGGAGGCTCCAGACAACTGACTCAAAGGCAGAGAGGACCATAATACCAGGGTTCCTCAGTCCTCACCAGCATCAGAATCCCAGAGAAGGCATTTTTTTTCTCACATACTCTAGGTCTCAATCTCTTAACTTCAAAAATGGCAGTGGCTACATTAGCTCTTGGGACCAGTGTTTCAAAGGCTAGTGTAGAACACTTGCCTCAGATGATTCAAGATCCAGGTTTCCTGACTCTGCTTCTGCTGTAAAGAATCCCACTCTGGAGGCTGGGGCCTGCAATCTGCATCTTTAACAAGCCCACCAGAGAATTTCAATGCAGTTTCACTTTTGAGGGTTTTTAACTTGATTGTCCATCAGAACCACCTGGGGAGCTTTCAGCAAATGCATACCGACGCCACATGCATTGATTCTGCGGCCACACAGAGGGGCCTGCATCTGGGTCTTTTTTACAAAGCTTTTCATAGGATCGTCATCGTCACCTTTCCAGCACTGTTATGCAAATTGGAGAGACTCATGCCAAGGTGAAGGGCTTGGTGAGAGCAGCCAGGTCTTCTATGCAGTGATCAGCCTGCACAGCTGGGCGTGGCATCTCTGGCTCCCAGGTGGTTCCAGTGCACACCCCCAGTTAAGAACCAATGAAGAATGTTGCTTGTTAACAACCTTTGAAGGCTTTTTAGCAAAAACAAAGTATCATATTGGGATTCATCTGTGGCAGTTTGCAGAACATATCAGGGGAGAGAGCTGAGTGCAAGGCATCCACCAGGAGGCCGTTTTGTGCTGGTCTAGGTAAGAGGAGATTGGAGCTGACCTGTTGAAGCAACAAAGAGAAAGGGAGGAAGGATCATCCTAGAAGTGGATACCAGTTCTTTAAGAAGAGTCCTGAGATGTACCCAGGAGTAGCAAAGTGGATGTGCCAACCCGAGGGAAGAGATTAGTAAGCTGCTGCCCCCTGAGACAGGGCTCCATGAGCTGACAGGTTGATCTGTGGAGATACACTCCGAAGGTGCTAGACTAGGAAGAGGTCCTCTCAGGCCCCATCCCTTCATCTTCAGCCAGAGGAAGTTCAGCAGTAGCTGCCCCTGGCCTCTGTTCTCAGTCCACAGCTCCACCAGCCCAGTTGCTTGTGCAGAGGGAGAGGATGTGGGAGAGATGCTGTCAACACCCTCCATGTCCCCTCCACCCACCCTGGAGGCCGCCTACGACAGTTCGTCATAGGCGAACTGTTTCTCTGGTTAGGAATTTTCTCTGGCTACAGGAGTGTGCTGCACCCGAGTCAGGAGGGCTGGAAGTGCAGGATAGTTAACGTCCCCAGTACAGTTTTCTACCAAGGAGAGACCGGTGAGATGGATAGATGCCCCAGCTTTCTCACCCGTTGATGACACACTTCACTACCCTCTCGTGGAGCTCCCTGAGATCACTGCCCATACAAACTAATTGCACCCCAATGCTTGTCCCAAAGTCTGCTCAGATAAGGGCCATATGAATAGACAGGTCTTCAGTTCCAGAAAAGTGTATACTCACACAGGCAATATCTCTCAAATAACATGGGCAGTGTATATGTTATTTTTCTGGAGGGCAGAGGGCATCATGAGGAAGGTGGTCTTCCTGGGGTGAATATCATGTTTCCTCCAGGGAGGGCTCAGTGACATGGAGCAGTGCTTCTCAAATGTCCATGTTCACAGAGGTTAGCTTCTAACTCATCAGGTCTAGGGTGGGGCCTGAGAATCTGCATTTCTAACAGTGAGCATGTCCAGGGACCACACTTTGAGTAGCAAGACCTTCACAGCTTCAAGTTGCAAACCAGTTTTGAATGAGCAGAGTAGAAGGGGGTTTGTAGGTGAGAAGGAACTCTTCACCATGAGTACATTTCTATGAAGATTTCTGGCCAGGATTTTAGTAAGTACCTGAGCCCCTTCAAACATTTGACTCCCGCATAACCTTTTCATCCAAACACCATTCATGAGTTGTTGTTTTTATGCCATGAGGTTAAATTCTTTCCTATCATTTCAGGGGAGGCCCCCACTTGTTGAGTTTTCCGTCAGCCTATAAGGCAAAGGAAAAGAGTGATAGAAAATAAAAATAATTTGATTCATTAGATGGAATTCAACTTGAATTCTTAGTTTGTTGACTAAGAATTTGCAGCCTCTGAGGAAATTTTTTTTAATTGAAGAAAAACTAATTTTTAAAAATCTGAAAATAATTCGTTCGTGACTATTTAACAGAAGGAAAAACTTCCTGAGTGAGCATCAAATACTTTAATTACTTCTTAGGCTTCAGAAGGGATGGCTTGCTAGTCTTTGTACTTTGGGCTTTCTGTTACGACTGGTTGACTTAGATTTATTTGTTTATTTAGCTTCTTAATTTCATATCCTGTGGTCCTGAAGAGGACAATCACCAGGATTTAGGGGAGTGTTTTTGTCTGTATTCACTTTGGAAAAATGTAAAGATTAGTCCTAAGCAGGGTTGATTCACCGCACTACAGAGGGACACGTTAGGAACGAGACAGCTTATTCAAGTGCTTTTGAATTTGTATTGGTTTTTTAAAATGTAAGATTATTTTTACTTATTTTAAATCTTTCAAAGCACTTTTTTCCTCAGGGCCAAGTGGACTCTTTGGGAGGAGACCTCGCCGTCTCCATTTGATCACATAATTGCTTCTGATGCCAGCCAGTCTGCAACTGCCAGTGATTGGCACAGGGTTATTTCATGTGCACTTCAATCAAATTTCTTTTCTTGCCTTTTTTTTTTTTTTTTTTTAGATAGAATCTCACTGTGGCACCCAGGCTGGAGTGCAGTGGTGCAATCATATCTCACTGCAACCTTCAATTCCTGGGCCTGTGATCTTCCCACCTCAACTCCCAAGTAGCTGGGACCACAGGTGTGTGCCACCACCTCTGGCTAATTTTTATTTTTGTTGAGACAGGGTCTTACTATGTTGTCTAGGCTGGCCTTGAACTCCTGGCCTCAAGTGAACCTCCTGCCTTGGCCTCCCAAAATGCCGGGATTACAGGTGTGAGCCATCCATACCTGGCCTCCAAATTTCACTACCTAACTTGGGAGAGGAATTTTGCATTAGCAGTTACATGGTTCATCTGCCTCAAACATTTGTTTTGACTCTAGCTTTTGCTTGTTTCACTTTTTTAAGCTTGGAAAGAACAAACTTAGAATAGTGTAGGCCTTGGCTTCCACATGGATGTTTTGACAAAATTTCAAGGAAGCAACTGGCTTTGTAGTGCTTTCTTTGTCCTGCTTCTCCAAATTCCCCAAGTGCATGGGTAATCACCTCTGGTTCCCTCGGAGTGTTCGTGGCCAGCTCCTTCCCAGCCTTGCCAGCCCATTGTCTGTATTTGGCATCTGCGCTGGAGTCACTGTGTGCTCCAGTTCCTTAAGGATACTTTTAGTTTATCTGATCTGTGCTCCACACCTCTTCAGACTCCATTTCCATGAATGTTTTGGGAGAGGTGAGGAAGAAACCTTTTCTGCTCATTGTTGCGCGTTCCCCACCCCAGGCCCCCTCTGATCTGTTCTTACATCACAACTAAAAATATTCTTTAAAATGTGAATCAGATGGTATGACTCCCCTGCTCAGAACCCTCCAGTGCCTTCCCTCTGTACTTGGAACCAAGTCTAAACTCCTGATGAGCAGCAGGGCTCCGCATGGCCTGGCCTTTCATCTGTTGCTTCCCAAACGTGTGGCCTCTGGTTGGTTTCTGGAACTCACCATGCCCTTCCCCACACATGCTGGTTCTTCTGCCAGGGACACTCTTCACTCTCCCTTCATGTGCTTAGCCCCTTCTTAGCTTGCAGGTCTCAGCTAAATGGTACCTCCTCAAAAGGGCCTTCCCTCCACCTATACCAGGTATAATGCTGTTTGCCTCCTTCAGAATGCCTCTCACAGGCTGTGATTACTTTAAACAGGTTCGTTGAGATATAGTTCAGATGCCATGCAATTAACCCTTTTAAAGTATACAATTCAGTGGGTTTGAGTATATTTTCAGAGTTGTGCATCTATTGCCAGAGTCAATTTTAGAACATTTCATTACTTCAAAAAGAACCACCATACTTCTTAGCTGTCGTACCCTTTCCCCTATTTCCACCAGCCAAAGGCAACCAGAAATCTACTTTCTTTCTCTCTAGATTTGCCTATTCTGGACATTGTGTATAAGTGGAATCATTTATATGAAATGGAGCCAGTCCTTTGTGACTGGCTTCTGTTACTTAGCGTAATGTTTTCAGAGTTCATTTGTTTGTGGCATATGTCATACTTCATTCTTTTTCATGGCTGAATAATATTCCATTGTATGGATATACCACATTGTGTTTATTCATTCATCAGTTGCTGGACATTAGATTGTTTCCAGTTTTTGGCTATTACAAATTATGCTGCTATCAATATTTGTGTACACGTTTTTGTGTGGGCTCATGTTTTTATTTCTCTTGGGTACATACCTAAGAGTGGGATTGCTGGGTTACATGGTAACTTATATTTCACTGTTAAGAAACTGCCAGGCTACTTTTCAAAGCCACTATACTATTTTACATTCCCATCAGTAGTATGTAATGGTTCCAGTTTGTCCACATCTAGTCCAGCATTTGTTATTGTTTGTCTTTTTTATTGTAGCCATTCTAATGAGTAGGAAGTAGTATCTCTTTGTGGTTTTGATTTAGATTTCCCTGAAGGTTAATGATGTTGAGCATCTTTTCATGTGATTATTGGCCATCTGTATGTATTTTTTGGAAAAACTATTCAGATCCTTTACCCATTTGATAGTTAGGTTACTTATCTTTTTATTATTGAGCTGCAAGACTTTTTAAAAATGTATCCTAAAGTTCCTATTAGACATATGATTTAAAATATTCTCATCCTGTGGATTTTTTCACTTTCTTAATGGTGTCCTTCGAAACACATGAGTTTTAAATTTTGATGATATCCAGATTATCCAGTTTTTTTGCTACTTTTGTAATTATTATTATTATTTTTATTATTATTATTTGAGGCAGAGTCTCGATGTGTCACCCAGGATGAAATGCAGTAGTGCGATCTCGGCTCACTGCAATCTCTGCCTGCTGGGTTCAATTGATCCTTCCACCTCAGCCTCCCAAGTAGCTGGGGCTACAGATGTGTGCTACTACAACTGGGCTAATTTTTGTGTTTTTAGTAGAGACGGGGTTTTGTTATGGTGGCCAGGCTGGTCACAAACTCCTGGCCCCAAGTGATCCACCTGCCTTGGCCTCCCAAGGTGCTGGGATTACAGGCATGGGACACTGTGCCCTGCCAGTTATTTTTCATTTCCTTTTGAATTTTTTGTTTTTGCCATCTCCCCGTGTAGGCTGCATGTGCTGCGACGGCAGCGCTGTGTTTGCCATTGTAGCCCCATCCCCTAGAACAGGGCGTGATATAGGGCAGCGGTCAGTGAATAGCTCTTCAGTGAGTTAGTAAACAAAGTGGTTCTCAAAATGTAAAATTCTTCCTTGACTCACTAAGCAACCTTCTGATTGCAACTGCTTTCCCTTTTTGGCCTCCAAGACAGGAATTCTCTGGCCCTGCTGACAGGAGCCCCATGTTGCACAGGGCAACTATGTCACTCATTGGAAATTAACATGTCTGCCCTCTGACTTCGATATTTCTCCCAGGAGCAGAGGATGGAAGTTCTTCACAGCTGGATCTGCTGTATCATTCAGAAGCTGGCTTCAGAGCCTGTGTAGCTGGAAGCCTCGGGCTCACATCAAGGAAGGGAATGCCACTCAGCCTCTGGGCACACAGCTGCAACTTCCCCTGATGCTGTCTCTCTTGGTGCTACCCTGTACTAGCCTTGTCCCGAAACATCTACCCCATTCATTTCACCCTCTCTGCTACTATGTCACTGCCTCTCCCATCACAGTATTCCACCCAAATGAGGCAAATTCTTATCCTTTCAAGACCTACCCTAGAGTCACCTTTTTTGATATATTTGCTTTTTTATTTACTCCACCAGGCAAAGAGGGTGGCACCCTGCTATGAGCTTTTGGAACAATTTATTTATAAGTTCCTTGTAGCCTGGATCATATTCAACCAATAGTTTTTCCCCCTCTATTAAAATGCGTTAATTTGGAGTCTTTGCTTACTAAATGCTGTCTCCTTTTTTTTTGAGACAGAGTTTCGCTCTTGTTGCCCAGCCTAGAGTGCAATGGTGTAATCTCAGCTTACTGCAACCTCTGCCTCCTGGGTCCAAGCGATTCTCCTGCCTCAGCCTCCCAAGTAGCTGGGATTACAGGCATCTGCCCACCACGCCCAGCTAATTTTTTGTGTTTTTAGTAGAGACGGAGTTTCACCATGTTGGCCAGGCTGGTCTCAAACGCCTGACCTCAGGTGATCCACCCACCTCAGCCTCCCAAATTGCTGGGATTACAGTCGTGAGCCACTGAGCCCGGTCAAAATCCCTTCTTACCTGTCATTTGTATTCTCCCTGTTCTGTGTCTGACATCTTGTAGGTATTTGTTAGATGATTGGTGAGTGAATTAATGAATGTACAGATGGATGTTGTATGAGTCCTTTCAGAGGGAAACTTTGAGTATGTTAAGACCCCAGGAAGGCTTATACTTGATCTTTGTATCCAGAATGTTGCCAACATTCTGGATACAAAGAAAAGCACCCTCTCTGTGACTTCTCAGATCCCATCTGCCTCTGATCTTTCATGACCCCTGCTGGATTGACTACATGAGCCTCTTTCAGAAGTTTGACTAGCAAATCAACAAAACAGTTCACCCTCTGCATCTCTGCTCAGGGATCAACAGGAGTGCTTGCTTATGTGGCTTCATTCCAGTGGGAGGTTCATATTTTCTTAGTTATGTATCATGTAGTCTTCCTTGATTCAAGAGTACCATGACTTGTGTTTGTTCTGACTCCAGGACTATCCATGAGAAACCCTCAGCCAAGAGTGTATCATCAGGGCCTGAGCAAGTGGCAGGAGACAAGGTATAGTGTGAATCTAGTACATGGAAGAGAGTGTCTTGACAGCTGGGGTCTGTAATTCATATGCTATTCAAATGACAGGGCTTTTCCCCACACCTGTGTGTATTCAAAGCACCATGTCATGTTCTGTAGGGAGATAGGCAGGGGAGCTGGGTCAGGAGAAGGAAGTTAAGATTGAAGGAGAACATGCAGAGGAGCTTTGGGAAGGAATGTGCCCGGCTCACATCCTGGCTCCATCATTTACCAACTGGGAAACCCTGGGCAAGTGATATAACTTCACATTCCAGTTTCCTCCTCATAAAAATGGAAATAAAGAGGTGTACATAGAGTTTTTAGATAATGGATTTAAAACACTACCTGGCACACAGTAAACCATTACTAAGTAGAGGCTATGTACTCCATCCTACACGCATCAGCAGTGGCAGTCCAGCAATATTCCTATAAGGCACATGTTATGACTTCATTTTACTGGTAAGGAACTGGAGGCTTAGAGAAAGGATGGTTAATTTGCCTGACAACACGTTGCTGGTATATATCTGAGCCAATAATCAAAATTGGGACACTAATGCCAAAGGTTTTACAATTTCTATGCTGCAGGCTCAGGTGTTTTTCTTCATGGGTAGGAACTTTATGGCTCAAGCCCGAAGGATTCCCCTCTGGGAATACGACTGTTCTGGTAAGGTTCAAGCTGACTCATCATTGAGTGCTGCTAATAAAGTGTTTGCTGAGAATGTTTTCTGTTAACTCATTGAGCCAGGTTATTAAGAACCTGTGCTCACCTCTGACACCTCAGTTGATTGGGGAATTTGGGATGAAGTGCTTCCAAAATTTATCTGAATTCTAAATTAACTAAGTGAGTTAACGTGGAAGCCGCTTTTACCACCCCACAAGGGTCACGCTTGTTGTGTCTGGAAGAAGGAAAGGGTCTTAGAGGAACACAAATTGCCAGACTGACAGTCAGATATGGAGACACCAGGGTCATCTTCAGTTTAACAAACACATGTCAGAACTAGAAAGTTGGAAGTCAGACTTCAAACTCTACCTAGCATTGAGCATAAGCAGGTCACTGACCACAAAGATATTCTGTTCCCAAAGAGCACCATATTCGTGGTCAAGTAAGGCCGGAGTCTAGACTGACATCAAATGCTTGTATGATTGGGAGGAAGGAGCCTGAAGGCCAAAGAGGCTCACTAATTTCATTATTCGATTCTTCCAACCACTGCACGTTACAAACAGGGCTGTAGCCTGGGTCTACTGGCCAAGCTTCCGGGGCTGGGACAGGCAAGGTATGTCTGGATGAGAGAAGGTCTTTGCCAAGACAAGCATCTCTTGTGCCAGGCAGACCAGCAAATGAGCTGCTTCTTGCAGCCCCGTCATTGGCATCTCCCATAAGCCAAGGCCTATTCATTTAATAAATGCAAACTCAGGAGCTACTAAGTGCCAGGCTCGGTGCCAGACACTGAGAATACGGAAATGAGTACGCATAAATCAAGTATGCTTTTCATCACTGTGTTTTTAAAAATGTTAACTGATGATTTCCTGATCCTGAGAGTAATGTGCAGATGCTCCTTGAACTATGTTGGGGTTATGTCCTGATAAACCCATAGTTAGTTGAAAATATCATAAGTTGAAAATGCATTTAATACACCCAGCCTACCAAACATCATAGCTTAGCCTAGCCTACTTAAACATGCTTAGAACAGTTCCATTAACCTACAGTTGGGCAGAATCATCTGGCAACACAGCCCTCCATAGAGTATCGATTGTTTACCCTGGTGATGACGTGGCTGACGAGGTGCTACAGCTCGCTGCGCTGGCCAGCATCTTGAGAGTATTGTACAGCTTTCTACCACTTTCTACTGAATACCTATTGTTTTTACACCATCAGAAAGTTGAAAAATCTTAAGTAGAACCATCATAAGTCAGGGACTATCTGTATGGTAGTAGAAATTTTTAATTGAATCTTCTATAATCTTCAGCAAGAAACCCTGAGAATTTTGAACGTCTTTGCCAGACAAGGAAAAGTGGGACTGGGGAAAAGGCCAGTTATGTGAATCCTCTTAAAATAGGGTCTAAAATTTTATAATAAAAATGTATTTTAAAAGTTTTGATTGAGACTTTGCCTGAAATGTGAAACTGAAAATTACGAAATTAGGTTTATTTTATCCTGCATTTATTCAATGGCACTCAAAACATTGTAATTACAATTGTCAAAGATATCTTAGACCCAAGGCAAAAGATTATTTGCTTTATTAGAGTCTTTAAAATAACAGTGCCCTAACTTCTGAAACAAAAGAAGGAATTGAGTGCTGGATAGGCAGCTTTTGAATGTGAATTTCCCTACTATTTCATAAGATAACATCGTTTGCTTCATATTTTGTCTGGTTTTCGGTACAATCACAAAAGGATCATTTTAACAATGGTCACTTTTTTCTAAGGGCTTCTCTTGATCTTTTTTATTTAAATCTTTGTCTTCTGAAGCATCTTAAAGTAGTATCCAGGAGAATTTTGACTCCTTCAACAGTTAACTGATCTAACTCTGCCAGATCCAGATTTATCAGTGGTTTTGCAGTGGTTTTATCCATTTTTCAACATCACTTTCATTGATTTCATGAAAGTCTGCATCTTTTAGAGCAAGATTTCTGCTTCACTCTGTATTTGATTTGCATTGTATTGTAGTCAGATAATCAGATGTCTGCACTAGCAATCAGGGACATTAGATAGACAGTTTGCTCACTGGTCCGTGTTCCCAGTCAGCTAAGAGTCTCATAACCATCAGCCTTGATAAATGCTAATGTTAAGTCCTCTAAGTTAAAGCCAGTGTAGGCAATGATTGGAACTTGGAAGCAATCAGAGCACAGAAGAAGCCTGGTCCCTGGAATCTCTCCCATATGCATCCTGGTGGATACCAAGTGCCTGGCAGAAGTCATAGGCAACTCCCAACCAGAGCGCTCTCCACTGACATGTTGCCTACAGCTGGAGACAGCTTAGATTAGCCATATCTCCCCAAAATTTGTATTTTTAATTGAATTGATTTTTTAAATTGAATCCATTTTAAACATGGGATTTTATTTTTATTTAAAGAATTACCTTGTGGGTATGTCTGTGACTCTTGGGTGCCTGCCTGGCTGCCAAGAAGACATGTGGCTCCATGATGACTCTGCTTTTTAAGGTTATGCCCTGGGCATGATCTGAAACCAGGAGAACAAAGTGGATACTGGTGTTGCCTTGAATGAAGGCCTCCCCTAATGGGGGAAGCCTTGCAACCTTTATAAACTGCAGTCAGGACTGTTTTCTCTTCCTTAGTATGGATTTAAACAAGAATCATAAACATGTGAGCTTTCTCCTCATCCTCCTTTTGTTGCCTCTCCCCACCTGGGAGCAAATGCCTAGGACTTTCCAAGTGGTTCTCGGTGCCAGCACCCTCATAAGGGAAGAGTATTATCTGAGTTCAGGTTCACCAGAAGCAGCACCCGAGATGGACTCTCATGAAGGGGATTTATTGGGGCAAGAGGAGCGAAGGGAGCAGAATGAGGAGGGGAAGAAACCAAACAGGCATGTGGGCTCAGCTGGAGTCTGCTTCACCCAGTCCTATGGGAGCTCTGGAACATTAATTGTACAACAGAGTTGGTCTTGTCTTGAGGCAAAGGGGACATCCTTGGGTACCCACATCAGTCAGAGGCTACGGAATGCTTTTGGGGAAGGTGTCATAACCTCCCAGGCAAAGCGACTCCGTTCAAGCTGTTGTACTTATCTAGTAAGGGGTTCTGAGTGGAGCACCACCAGCATCCACACAAGGAGTGGTACTGCTTGCCAAAGCCCATGCTCTGATACACCTCTGGGCCTCCTTGGAAATCACAGTAGTAGAAGAGAGGGGTATAGAATTAAAAACATTTGGTCAGGGCAGTTGACATGGCCAGTATAAACAGCTATGTTGGTGCTGACAGGCAGCAGAAGGGTAATCCATGACATCCCTTCCTGTAACACCATCCCGGAGCACATGAGTCATGAACCATAAGCTCAGCTCTCTTGTTCCTAGAGATGATGTCTTTGGTTTACTCTTTTGGCCTGTCCTCACCAAGATCCAACCAGAATTTTGAAATTTTTGTTTGACTGAGTAAGGTGGAAGAGACACCAGAAATAGTTAAATAAATGCTGATATAAATGTTACATTCTAGCATTTGGGAATTAACAAAAATAAGGTAGCTGAGCAGCTTTTGAATGATCAAAAGTACTGTTGTCTTAAGTCAAAGCTAATTAAACTGAGGTTTCCTCGAGTTCCAGAGTACATTTTTGAAGACATTTATTTCACACATGCGAAAACTGAAGAAGTCTTTGGGGCAATAAATCTTTTTGATTTCTTTTTTTTTTTTTTTTGAGACAGAGTCTTGCTCTGTCACCAGGCTGGAGTGCAGTGGTGCGATCTCGGCTCACTGCAACCTCCACCTCCCAGGTTCAAGTGATTCTCCTGCCGCAGCCTCCTGAGTAGCTGGGACTACAGGCATGCATCACCACACCCAGCTAATTTTTATATTTGTAGTAGAAACAGGGTTTCACCATGTTGGCCAGGATGGTCTCAATTTCTTGACCTCGTGATCCGCCTGCCTCGGCCTCCCAAAGTGCTGGGATTACAGGCGTGAGCCACAGCGCCCAGCCAATAAATCTTTACTTCAAGAACAGACCTTTGACTTAAAATTAAAGCTTCTCTCCTGGTTTGAAAGGAATTCCCAGTGAGGTATTGGGCATTACAAGAGAAACTGGAAACAGAGTTAGGTAAGCATGTAATATATGTATATGTGTATGTGTGAGATACACACACACATACACTTATATATATTTGCTTATCCTGGGACACTCTTGAGAGTAATTATACCAGAATGACAGAAATGAACCAGGACCGTCCCCAGGAAACCAAGAGAACTAAAGTCATCCAAGACTTTGGCTTGCTGCCTCTGATGTCCACAGGCCGATTAGCCAGGATTTAGGGTAGTGTCTACTTGGGACAATTGTGGGTGTTGCTTCTGGCAGGAGGAATATGAGGAAGAAGATGGTAGGGAAAGGCCATCTGTGGTGAATCATTAATGCCATGCAGTTCTTGAGACAGCATTTGAGAAATTATTCTCTGGTTTTCCTTATTGAAATTGCCAATGCCTGTTCTCTAGGTTCTAAGAGCAGCCCTTACACTTGCCATCACACAGCTATGTAAATACCTATGTCTCTGCTGGGAGGTCCCCACCTCTTCTGAACTCTGAGCTCTACGAGGACAGCGATTAACATCTCTCAGATATGTTCTCTCAGTGCTGAAATGTGGTGTGTGATACGGCAACTCAGCTACCCAGTGCATGCTCAGGGCGCGTTCTGAATCCTGTGCCATTTGCATGTTACATACATGAGCTTGCCATCCATGAGTGTTTGGGGACAAGACAGAGGAAGAAAGCCTTGGGGGAAGGGCTGAGGAAAGGTGCTCCTTGACAGTGAGGACAACTTAAACAGAGGTGTGAACATAAGAGCAGGCAGGGTGTGTGTAGAATAGTAGCATATACGTGCCATGGGGCAGGGGTGGAAGAACCACAACAGAACAGGATGGGCCAAAATGGAAGCTGGGATTAAGATTTGAGACTTTATTCTGTTTGCAGTGGGGACAGACATATTTTAAGAAGCTTCCTCTGGCAGCCAGCCAAATGGACTGAAGGGGAAGGAAAGCTCATAGCAGCAGCATCATTATCCGGCAGAATCACTAATTTTATCACTCAATAATTTTATATATTAAAAATGCTCATCCCAGATCCTGCAGTCTCTGTGTCTACTCAGAAAAGACTCATGCAATACAATTAGAGTGGCCCAGGAATCTGCATTTTATTTATTTATTTATTTTTTAGACGGAGTCTCGCACTCTCGCCCAGGCTGGAGTGCAGTGGCGCCATCTTTGCTCACTGCAAGCAAGCTCCGCCTCCCAGGTTCACGCCATTCTCCTGCCTCAACTTAAAGAGGCTCCCAAGGTGATACTAACGCAGGCGATCCTGGGTCTCTGTGTGAATAACACTGGCTAAGAGCACAGAGAGATGTTAGAAAACTAATCATCATTGAGATCAGTTATATCCGAGACTGGATGCTGAAAAGATATATTAGAGTTTAGTTTTATATTTATATATCTCTTATCTTTTGTTTAGTTGTATTTGGGCTTTTAGGGGTTTTGTTTCATTGCTATTTTCTAAGTAAGGGTGTATTGATGTTTAACAAACAAACAAAAATATACAAGTTATTAAGTTCCCAGCTCAATGAACTTTCACAAAATGATCAAACCTGTGTAACCTGCACTCAGAACTGCCTTCCACTTATTCCATAATTACTGTCTTGATTTCTAGCCCCATAGATTATTTACCTTTTATCACCTTTATTTTTGGTGCATTTGATAATGTTCATAATATATTAGAATAATAAGATATGTATAATTGGATAATTTAAGTAGATATATTATGGTAAATGCTCACATGTTTTTACCAGTTGGACACAAAATAAAAATATTTTTCATCCACCTGTCTAAATGCCTTGAAATGTTAGTCTGAGCTGAGATGTGAGTCTTGGAAATTGGAGGACCTCTGTACCTTCTCTTCCAAAATCTGTAAACATACTGTTTCCGCTTGGAAGTCTTGATTTGCTTTCAGTGACTCTGAGAAGCCCTGTGGTTTGTGAAGAGTCTCTTGGCTTTCCTTTGACCTTGGTTGGAAGCCATGTGCCCAGGTGGAAAGACAGCAGTTCCCTACAGTCTTTCTCTTCTGTTTCTCTCAAGTCGCTGTGTGCAGAGTCCAGCCTAAGCTGGCTACACTTGGAAACCTCTCCTCACCCTTGTACCCTCCCCACACCCTGGGGAGACTTGCTGGTGGACAGCCCAGCCCTCACTGCTTCAGGCTTTAGGAAGAAACCCTCTCTTTTCTTGGTGTGATTTTCTTAGAGTTTGTCTTTCCTGAACCACCAAGATCTGAAAAGGCAGGATTAAGGTGTGGGCTTAGGAGAAAGGGGCCAAGAAGATGACAGGGTTGCCTTTTCATCCAAACTTCAGGAGGTCTCTAGCTCAGCCATGGCCCAGCCCACCTCACCAGGACTGCCCTAGGGTTTGAACCCAAAGCATTAGTTAGGAATGAAGAGTGGTTTTGTCCTCTTACCTGTCTTCCCAGGGAACCCATGAAAAAGTGGGCAGCTGGAAGGGGGCTGGAGACGGCCTGGTCAGGGCATCTCGTCCCACTGGTGCCTACTGTCTGAGCACTGCTCTGAAGGACTCGATTGCCCCGTGGAGCCTGCTCCCACACACCTGCCTTTTGTGCAGCCTGCCCATCTGTTGGTGCTTTTTCTTTCAGGAGGAGATGGGCATCTCCTGTGAGCTGCTGGAATCGGACTTCCTCAAATGCAGCGTGGGATTTCCTTTCATGAGGTCAAAGTCAAAGGTAAGGGACACAGACGGGACCCTTACTCGGCAGCAGGCCCCCAGCCCTTCCACCAGCCACTGATTCCACCTCCCTGAGGTGAGGAGTCCTCCCACCCCCTGCCTCCCATAGCAGCTGGGGCGGCCACTGAAGCCCTGACATGCTCCTGTCCCTGGCTGTGTACACCGGGGTATACTCCGGAGAGGCTGCATCATATGGTCTTTCTCTTCGATTCACATGATGTACCCCAAATGTGAAAGTGAAGGACACACCACAGCCTCTGCACTTTAGCACGTGCCATTTAGTTGACCTTCCTAAAATAATTTTTTTTCTGAGACATTCTGTGCCTCTTTGAGTCCCCTAGACAACACAGAAGAAGATGTGGTCTGTCACCTATAGTCCTGTCATTCCCTTGGGTGCTCACAGTTTTCCGAAGAGACCTCTCAAAATTCTCAAAACATAAATACCTGTATCCCACTTCATTTTTAAGAAGAGTAAAGAAATTAAGTCACTTTGGTATTGGTATGGAGACAGATTTTCTAAGTTCAAATAGTATACTACAGCATCTTCAGACATTCATGGAACATTGTAGTATGTGCCATCATTATAAGGAGATACAAACATAGGTAAAAAGATGTGGTGATTGGAGGCAAAACTAGAATCTAAAAGACCAAGTCTGCCTTTGGAAATGGAAGCTATTTTCCCTGCCATGAACAGAGTGAGACTCTGTCTCACAAAAAAAAAAAAAAAAAAAAAAAAAAGTGAAAGCTTCATCCTTTTCTCCTGCCTGGGTCATACACTCAGATCATTTTAATCTCCAAGGCTCTTTGGTCCCAGTATCTAGTAGCTATTTGTAAACCAATGGTGAGAATATTCTGGTGAGGGAGAAGACTTGGTCATTTCTTAGCAAATCACTTGAATCCATAAGCCCCATTGAATGCACCTCGATCTTGGACTTTCCAGCCTTCAGAACTGTGAGAAATAAATGTTTAAACCACCCAAGCTAGGGTAATTTGTGATAGAATCCCAAACTGACTAGGGCAAAAAGGTAATAACTTTCTCACTGTTAGGGTCAATGTTGTTCAGTGCTGTGTTCACATATCACCCAAGATAATCTCATGAACCACCTAAAATAATCTTAGTGTACCACTCCCAGTGTGAACATCCTGTGATTTGGGTAACACTGCCCCAAACAAATGGTGTTCACCATATACATATCAGACACGTGTGGGAATGTGGGAGGAACCCCTGGGTAGGGGTTATAGGACCAGGCTCTACCACAAACTGTGTGATCTTGGCGAAACCACAGTGGCCAAGTGGCCACTGGCCAAGTGGCCCATGACTCCTCGGATTTTTTTCTGCCTCTCTTCCTCATTCTGTCCACATTCACCCCAGGAGGAGGGAAACCTCAATAAGTGTCTGCCCTTGGAAAATGGATTACATGTGGATGGCAGAGTACAGGCCAAGTCCCATTAGACTCCAGGTAGGGTGAGGGTGGAGATAAAGGAGGACGACCACAATCCATGGACACTATTGCCTATAGTAATGTATGTGGCACATCTGCACACAAATTTAATTAAAATCTTTTGAGTAACAGATAATAGGCTTAATTGGAAAACTTGCAACAGTTTCCATTTCATTTTAAACTCCAGCCTATATCACATATCAGACCTAAGATGTGTCTTTCTCTCTCTAGTGGAGTGTTAAATTTTGTCAAATTTTTGTTTGTTTGAGAGGGAGTCTCTCTCTGTCGCCCAGGCTGGAGTGCAGTGGTGCAATCTTGGCTCACTGCAACCTCCGCCTCCCAGATTCAAGGGCTTCTCCTGCCTCAGCCTCCCTGGTAGCTGGGATTACAGGTGCCCACCACCATGCCCAGCTAATTTTTTTTTGTATTTTTAGTAGAGACAGGTTTCACTGTGTTGGCCAGGCTGGTCTTGAACTCCTGACCTCAAGTGATCTGCCCGCCTAGGTCTCCCAAAGTGCTGGGATTACAGGCGTGAGCCACCGTGCCCAGCCAACATTTATTAGATAGAGCCCACAGAAGTATGAACATTGGAATGTTGGTTGTTTTCCCAGCTGGTAATGCTACCACTTTCCTCCCACATACAGATGCTGGGACCTGAAGCAAGACTGACTAAACCTGGGGACTGGGGGGCATGGGAGCAGAGGGTGATTCCCTGGAGAAAGCCCAACAAGTCACCCAGCAGAGACGAGGCTCCCTGTATCCGCAGCCCAGCGTGCACTCCCATGTCCTTCCAACCCTGAGGGTCCTCAGGCTCCAGGCCACATGCTAAGCCTCATGGCTATACTTTGGCTTACCTTGGATGGCCATGTATTTCTCTCTCTCTCACAGCCTGCCCAGTTTCTGACAT
Organism: Pan troglodytes; assembly: GCF_028858775.2. Taxonomy (NCBI): domain Eukaryota; kingdom Metazoa; phylum Chordata; class Mammalia; order Primates; family Hominidae; genus Pan; species Pan troglodytes. Next base: position 41,740,648 of record NC_086015.1, read on the forward strand.
TCTGTTCTTCCAGGCCTCCATCCCTGATTTTGGCTTCTCACCCAATTCTTTTGCTTGTCATCTCACTGTGCTCTTTAATGTTTTTAATTTAATTCAGATCTCCTCCCAGTGCTGACTCTACACCAGTCAAGACCCTGCCTCTCTCTTCCTTCTTGTCCTCTTCCCGCCCTGTCTCCATGCCTGCCCCCCACCCCACTGTAAGCTGACCAGTCCCACAGCAACAGAAATTTCTGTCTAGAAAGAGATGTCCATGTTCACTGTAGATGATGGTCCATTGTAATGGACCAATGTCCGTTGCTTTCAGGAAACATTCAGTAGAATTCAATGTTGCAAATATTAGACCATTGCCTAGAATTCACCATAATGGAACCCAAAGGTTTAGACATTGTATAAGTTATAGGCTCTCAGAATTTGATGAAATTTAAGAACCGTTTTGTCCAACCTCCTCTTTTTATTGAAATGCAAAGACAGTATCTTAGCCAAGATCACACAGTTTGTGGTGGAACCTGGTCCTGTGACCCCTACCCAAGGGTTCCTCCCACATTCTCACACATGCCTGACACGTATGTGGTGAACACCATTTACTTAGGGCAGTGCCCCCTACTCACAGGATGTTCACCACTAAGTGGTACACTAGATAATTTTAGATGGTTCATGAAATTATCGTGGGTGATACGTGGACGCAGCACTGAACAACATTGACCCTAACAGTGACCCTTTTCGCCTTAGTCAGTTCAGTCATCTATAACAAATTACTCTGGGCTGGGTGGTTTAAACAACAGACATGTATTTCTCACAGTTCTTAAGGCTGAGAAGTTCAAGGTCAAGGTCCCGGCAGATTCAGTTCCTGGCGAGAGTTCTCTTCCTGGTTCATAAACAGAACCTTCTCTATGTGTGCCCATCTGGCTTTCCCTTGGTGTGTGTGCATGGAGAGAGAGAGATCTCTTTGTCTTCTCTTCTTCTGAGTGCACTAATTCCATCATGAAGGCCTCACCCTCATGACCTCATCTAAACCTAAGTACCTTCCAAAGACCCCATCTCCACATACCATCACATAGGGGGGTTAGGCCTTCCACATATTAATTTGAGAAGTGGCGGGGGGACACAAACATTCAGCGCATAAGACTTTTCAACAGTCTTCCAATCCTAGCCACACTCAGGAGAACGTCTCCAATCCTGCTAGCACATCTTTAACACTTCTCTATCACCAGCAAATCTCCCTTTTCAACAAAGATGGAGTAGACCTTAGGCTCAGAGGCTTCCAAAGGCAACAGAGTTCAGCATTGCTCTGTTTTCATTGTGTTCATTTTTACAACTACCTTCTCTTTTTGGCAAGTGATCCTGGATTCCCGTCTATGACAGTGATATAAATTGTTCTTTTAAAACAATCTTTAAACTAAAAGAGTAAGGCAACAAAAATATGAACAAATATCCCAGGTGATGTAATTTGCAGATGTGGCAGAAACTGAAAAGATGGTATGTGAGTGAAACTTAGAAAGTCCCAGTTAAAGAGTGTAAACGCATCACTTCCTAAGGAGAGCCTCGGTGGCTGAACAGGAGCAGCAGGTCTCTGGCCAGAGTATGTGTCAGGCTTGGTTTTGCTGTTAAAGCTGTGCCTTTGGCCTGACAGTCAGAAAGCTATACATAAAACATAAAGCTTATTATGCAAATGAGCTTCCAGAGGTCATAAACTGCAGAAGATGGAAGAGAACAGTTTAAGTTTGGAATGCCTGCTGATGCCAAATACCACTTCCTTTTTCACTAGTATGAATTCAGCGTGATCTTTGATACAAGCCACCTGTCTGGGGAAGAGGAAGTTCTCAGCTTCATTGTTACTGCTCAGAGGTAAGGGGGGTTTAAACACTTTTTTCAAAGATGAGAGATTTATGGGACCAGGAAAGGATGTGTCCTGGTTAAGCTTTGATGAATCCCAGGATGCTGAGGAGGAAGAAATGGTTACTCAGTGATAAAGCCTTGAGCCGCTAAGTGGAATTAGATCTCTTGGGGATGGTGGTTGCCTAGTGCTGCTTGCATAGCCGCCACTGCAGATTGAACTGAGAGGAACTGAGCATCAGCCACTCAGAGGTGATGATTCTACAGCTGAGGAGAGACAGACCCAGGGGGGTGAGGCTCTAGTCCAAGGTCAGTTCCCACTTGGCTGTGTATTTCCCAGATCAGACAGATGTCCTCTGCAAATTGTCAGGCTGGGCCCACTGCTGCTTTTGGACATGGTGCTGTATCCCTTGATGGAGTGGGCAGGTCACCTGCAGCCTGAGGACCTGGCTGAGCCTGTTGGCAGAGGCCCCAAGAGATGCTACTCAAGAGAGGGCTTAATTTGGAAGCCAAGTGGATGGATAGGAAAGGGGATCGTGGGGTGGCAGCTTCTCCCCTCAGTAGCATGTGCCCGCCCCTCTCCAGGATAGCCACGAGTGCCTGTGGGGGCTTCTGGGGAATTACAAGATGCCTTCTCCAGGGCAGATCCAGCATGCCTTGAAGCAGCATCTAGGTAGCACTTGGCTGGCAGCTCCAGTGGAGGGAGGGGCGTTCAGGTGGGTGAACAGGGAGACACAAGCTTCGATTGGGGTGGTGGTTGGACACCCAAGGCAACCTTTTCATTTTCACTTGGAAATGATCTTAAACTTAACAGAAGTCTTACAAGAATAGTGCAAGGAACTCCTATATACCCTTTACCCAGATTCACCCAGTGTTAACATTTGCCTCATCTATTTTATCATCCTCTTTCTATATAATTTTTTTTGTTAACCATGTGAAAGTTGCAGAAATCATGCCTCTTGATTCATAAATACTTCAGTGTGCATTCCCAAGAATGAGGCTGTTCTCTTAAGAAACTGTAGTATAGTTATCGCGTTCAGGAAATTGAACATTGACACTATGCTATTAGCTAATCTGCAGTTTATGTTCTGATTATGCCAGTTATCCCAATAATGTCTTTTTAGCCGCTTCTTTTTACTGGTCCACAAGACTTGGTTATTTTCTATTGACACTATTTTCAAGATCACATAATTTACATTCACATAAAACATGACTGTGATCTAACAGAAACCTATGCAAAGCATAGATAGGGTAGACTTCATTCCCATTGCACAAAATCCAGAAGGGCTTCAGTGGGGAGGTAGCATTTAAACAGAGGAGTCTGTTTTCAGGCTGAAGCAACATGGGCACGGCAGTGAGGCTGTCCACGGGGTAAGAAGCCCTGTTACACCTGTGTAGGTGGTGGGCACGAGAGTGTACTGGGGATTCGTGCACCTTCTCAGAAGAAGGATGGGGAGCACACAAGCACAGTGGGAGTGGGGCTGAAAGAGGAGCCTGGGCGCTAAACCATGGGGGACAAAGGTCACCTAGAAAATCTGAACTGTATCCTGATGGCACTGAGGAGCCACTGAAAGTTTTTGAAAAGGGGAGTGGCACAGTGCAACAGCTTGGCCTCAGAGCATGAGGTTGATGAATTTGATAAGGGGCGGCAGATGCCCATTCAAACCTGAAAATTCTCATTCTCTTGCCATTTCTTGGATCCACAGAACACTCGCCATTGTTGGGCAGACCCATCAATGTGCTCTCTTGGTCCTTCCACACCTGAGGCAGCCTGTATGCCTGGGAAGGAATGTGACATGGAAGAGATTTCCCTTGTCAAAATAGAAGACACTTCCTGCCTCCACCTAATTCAGGGCTAATCATAACAGTCAGAGAGGGCAGGGAACCAGTATTGCAATTGTGAAAGGTTCATTTGTTAGAATAACATGTCCACACAGCAGCAGTGCTCTGGTTTTGGATGCATATTAGAATCGCCTGGGGAGCTTTCAAAAATATCGATGCCTGATCTATCCCCAGAGACCCTGACCCTGCCTCTGCCTGGGGTGAGACCTGGGCAATGGAGTTTTCAGAAGGGCTCACCAGATGATTCTAATGAGCAGCCAAGGCTAAGAACCACTATTTATAATCCCTTACTCTGTGCTGGGCACATTTTCACTCAGCAAATATTTATTGTGCACCTTATATTTACCAGTTGCAGTGCTAAATGCTGGGCACATGAGAAAATGACAGTAACCTACTAAATTCAAGAACACCCCCTATGTACATTAACAGTGCTGCATAGCTTCAGGAAGCCCTAGGATCTGTAGCTTCAATAATATAAAAATTTCTAGTTTCTTAAATCACAAATGTTAAGATGACCATATTATCTTCTAAGCACACACCAGAATATTTCAGACGCTCATTTCTTTTCAGGCATTGGTGAAGATATGGTCTGACTGCCCCAGAGGGCACCCACACACAGCGCTTGACTCCCTGCTATGACGGAAAGATCCTTAAAGCTCCTTATCTTGAAAACTACAGTTAAAATCTCAATTGTTCCTTTCTTCCATCACCACCCTTTGAAGGTCTCTTTGCCTACTTGTAGATTTAGGGGGACATAACATTGAGACTGAGCAGTTTCTTGAACCTCTCCTCTCAGCAGCCACCAGCCTGGCTTTTGCAGACCACTGGAAAGTATCCCAGCTCATTAGCTTTTGGAATGACGGGAAGCCTTTTGATGTTTGACGTCTTTATCTCAACTTTTCAACTTAGCTCATTCTGGAGCAGTCACACGATGACAGATGAGACAGTTGGGCCTAAGCCGGCCAAACAAATGGCAGGGCAAGACCTGGCAGGATGCTGGGGTGGGGGTGGGAGTGGGCCAGGGTGGTGTCAACCCATCCACAGGGGAGTCGCCTTTGGCCTGCCCACAGCAGTGATCCCAAGGCTTTTGTCGCCCCTTCGGAAAGGAAGGACAAGGAAGTCAGGCTGTGTGGGCACCTGATCCTGCTGCTTTTGCAAACTGTGGATGCCCCTGAGGGACTGATGTCACCCCATGTAGGAAGACAGATGAGGAGCCAGGGCAGAGACTGTGGCCCTATGGGGTCAGCGTCACACAGCACCATTGTTTCAGAACAATAGGAGGGAGAAGGAGAGGGGATGTGAGAGCTATTTAAGTGCTGTTGCCATTCAGCACTTGCTGGTTGAGAGAGGAAGGCAGTGGGGCAGGGCTTGGAGGGGGCAGAGAGAGGGCACAGAGCAGACAGGGACTCAGCAGATGTTCAGGGAACGGCGTGGTGGGGAACAGTCAGGATGAGCTGAGCCCAGCCTCAGCAGGTCTAGGGGACTCTTTTCTTCCGCCCATGCAGGGTGAACTTGGGAACCAACTGTGAATGTAGGTTCAAGAACATGTACCCAAGAGCATTTTCCCAAGGAATAATGATCACAATTCCTATTAGAAATTTAATAAAGTAATAAAGGGAAACTAGGTCTTCTCTCTCTACCTCCTGTTCCTTCTCCTCCCTTCTTCTTTTGCTCCTCTTCCTTCTCGCTCCCAAATCTGGCATCAGGAGCAGGAGTCACAGCTGAGAGAGCCCTAGTTTGAAGTCTGACTGAGCTGGTTGGAATCTCAGCTCTGGTTTGCAGGGGGGCCTTGGGCAGTTACCTGATTTATCTGACTTGCTCCTTACCTGTCAAAGGTGGGTGCTACGTCTCCCTCTGGGGTTGCTCTGAGGTCTCAGTGAGGCCATGCTGAGAAATGCCCAGCATAGTGCCTGGCACATAGTAGCCACTTAACAGCATCATTTCCCTCATGTTCACCTTTCCAGAATGATCTCACAAGAATCCCCGTTCTGTGCTTTCTCACCCGGAGGCCTTATGTGGATGTATTTTAGAATCACCTTGGGAGCTTTCAAAAATATCGATGCCTGATCTACCCCCATAGACTTGCTATAGCCAGGGTCTATAGCGAGAGCTTCCATGATGTTTATAGTGGTAGGTTTGGTCAGGGCCTCTTTCCTGGGCTTGGCTGTCCATGGATGATGGGTGGTCCTTTCAGGTGAGACATAGCTGCTGAAGTCTAGCAACTCCTTCCTGGCTGCAATACCCTAACTTCATTGGTCCATTGTTCGTGGAACAGGCACTTACACAAGTAGCACACATAGTAGGTGCCCTGCCCATAACCCCTCAGCCCTCACCCTTCCCAATCTATCCACAAACTGGGCAGATTCCGGCTCCCAGCACCAGCCACCCTGCTGAGGCTTTCTCTGGCCAGAGCCCACTCACTTGCCTGACAGGCAGGTGCCAGGGGGTTCATTCCACCCCACCCTCACCCCCAGCAGCAGCAGCAGCAGCTCTCAGGAGTCAGTGGATAAAGGCCTGGCTCCCATGCCCTCAGCTAGGAAGACTGACTCTGCCTCACAGAGTCCCCGCGAGACTGGGCCCTGGCTGCCGACAGCACGACCCTCCTGTATGGCATGCCTTTATTGTCCCCTTTCCTTTGCTCTCTCCCTTCTCCACTCCTACTGGCGTTTCCTGGGGCCACCTCTCGAATAAACTACTTACACTCAAATCTTTGTGTGGAACACAACCAAGACAATAGAGTGCCCTTGATAGATATGTACAGGGACCAAAAACAGACTGAGGGCAATGAGGTGCCATCTGCCCTTGGAGAATGTAGAGATTCAACTCTAAAGTGGAACAGAGAAAGCTCACTGCTGGACAGCTAGTGTTGGCCAGCGTTCATTCATTCTCCTCTCTCTGCACAGTGGCAACACGGAGCGCTCTGAATCCCTGCATGACAACACCCTCGTGCTGATGGTGCCGCTGATGCACGAGGTGGACACGTCCATCACCGGGTGAGTAGCCTGGTCCTGGGTTGCCACAACACAGGAGTGCCCTCCAGTGGAACACTGTGCTTCTCATATTTGCATGTGTAGCCAGCCAGGAGCCAAGGGCTGTGCCACCTCCACTTCCTCCCAGCCTTGAAAAGCAGGATGAAGCTTTAGCTGCAGTAACTGATACACTCCTCCCTCCTTGTTTTCTCCTCTGTCCCACCTACCCACCCACCTGGTAAATAATCCGAGAAGTTTGATGACAAGTTTAAGCCCCATAATTTCTTTGAACATTCCATATACCTTTATATGCATATATTCTCATCTGCCCCTAGTCCCTCCAGAATGCTGTATGGTAACAAGCAGCATGGCTCCTGGGATTAAAATCTCAGCTGGAAGTTGCTGGGCCAGAGATTATCACCAGATGTGTCTCCAGTCCTGGCTCACAGGAGGACCACTTTCTGATTAGCTCCACAGGCAGTGCTGGCTTTGCTTGTTTCTGTTAACTCCCTCTGCAGAGCCAGAGGTGGCTTTTCCTGATGTCTGTAATGGTCTGGAATGGGCAGGGAACCATCCCATCGGCCACACTGTCTGTCTGGGTCAAGTCCACGGTCATTCAGTGCCGCTGGCATTGTTGGAAAGCAGGACCCTGGGCTGCAGTCTGTGGAGACCTGAAACAACTTGTGTCAGTTTTCAACCAAAGCCCCAGCCTGGAAAAATGAGAACTCCATTTCTTTCCAGCTTCAGAAAACAGAGTGCATACCTCTTTGATAGTGGAAAAAAGATTTACACAATCAGTTTAGATCAGGTGAGGACCCACTGAACCCTTGACCCAAATGCAAGCTGAACTTTCTGGAGGTTCACAGTTTCTAATTTTTCAGTTTTCAAGTGCTTCTGGGTCTCAGCCTTGACTAGCAGTAGAAATGTTGATCCCTTGCAGGGAGAGCCATCCCTGCACTAGCCCGCACTGCTGGGAGCCAGTGGAATGAGTCTCCAAGCATTCCTGCTCCTGAGCTCTTGACATTTTTGGTCATGTTTTTTAAACATGAGGTACTGATGGAATATATTTGCAAATTAGCATATTTTTGCCTCTGTTCACAGCTCTATTTTTAACTGTATCATTTATTTACTTGTCTCATCAAAGGCACAGCAAGAATATACCCAGAACCAAGCCCTATCCTTGGGGACAAAGAGAAAACATTCTCCCCACCACCCCAGACACTTGATCATGTAATCAGTCCTTAGAGGACCTTGTTGGGAGGTGTTAACAGCCCCTGATGAAGCCATCAGTTAAACAAATGAGTCAACCTCTGATCTCTCCAGGAACCTAAAACAGTTCTTGCCATTTGTTAATGCTGGGAACTCACTACCTTACTAAAATAATGCACTAAACATTGAAAATGGATGAGTTGTTGTCTATTCGGACTTAGTCTCAAAAATCTTCCATTGTTGTGTTTAGGTGAGTGAGTGGCCTCCAGCATCTAGAAGTCGATATTTGTCTGGGAGTGTCAGTCAGAGCTTTGTTTCTTCTCAGGAATGTGTTCATATAAGCAACATTGAAAGCATTACTGCAAACTGAGCTTGAATTCTTCTCACCTCTTATGTAGCCTCCGAAATCCAAGGGAAAATGCTATCAATGAACAGACTCAGCTTTCAAATGCCTAACTTCTAGTCATCTTGGCAGTCTGACAAATTTAAGTTTTTTAAGTAAATTTGTCATAGAGTGGGGTTTAGGATGCCAAATACATAACTCATTTATATTTATTTTTTAAAAGCTTATGATCATCTTCTTCAACCCATAAAACATTTTTCGAATGACAAAACAGAAAATGTATACTTTTATAATCCAGTTTTTAAAAAGTCAAAGCTATGATAATCTTGTCATTTCAGAAAGGTAATCCCAGTGCATATTTCTCCATGCAGCTTATTGACATAACCTAAGATGAGAAGACACTACTATTCATGCCTGGTCAGAAAGCACAGCCTGGCTATGTAACAGCCCCAGCAGGGAAGCACTGGGTGCAAGACACTGGATTAAATTGAGACAAATGTTTGCTTCTCAGAATGGCAGTGACCATGGGTGCTTGACTGTGGGTAGGGATGACAGATTTCATGCTTTCCTCTTTCAGAATCATGTCTCCAACCTCCTTTGTATATGGCGAGTCCGTGGACGCAGCCAACTTCATTCAGCTGGATGACCTGGAGTGTCACTTTCAGCCCATCAATATCACCCTTCAGGTACCCACTCTTGGAGACCTCCTCTGTCCCTGGGGGCTAACAGAAGGGCACATGGGATGTCTCTCCTACAGAGGGCTAAGCTCTTGTCAGGAGAAACCCTTCTGTGGTGGCTGGTGTGGTGTGTGTGTGAGATCTGTAACCACACACACAATGAATCCTTTCGATGCCTGGTACTCTGCTGTGCAGGCCCCTCTGCTTTTTCAGGATTTGGAAGGACAGGTCCACGTCATGAATGCCAGTTTTCCCCAAGAAGCCCTCTGCGTGGTGGAGGCCTCAGCCAATGTCCCAGCCCAGATGACCCCATGAGGACCCCTTTCTGTTCTCCATCATTCCCCACCTTCTGAGCAGGGCTGCCTCAGAGGATTTGCTGTGTCCCTTCCTCCTGAGATTTTCCAGCTCATCCAGAAGCCCACTCCTCCTGCAGGGGAACAGCCTTTCGGAAGGGCAGTTTTATAAGAGCAGAGGAGTGTGAGCCCCTGTGAGCCCCCACGGGAGGCACGCTGCTCCCTCACTGAGCCATGGCTGGCTCGCCCAGGCACACAGGCATCATTTCCAGCAAGTCCCCTTGGTGTAGACTGTGGACCTCATGAAGGACACTGTTTCTTCTCTTAGTTGGGGGTCAGCAAACTTTTTCTGAAAAGAGCCATGGGGTAATTTAGGCTTTGTGGGCCATTCAGCCTCTGCAGCATCTATTCAACCATACTTCTGTAGTTCAAAGGCAGCCATAGATAACACAGAAACAAAATTTTCGTTCCTTATAGACAATGAAATTTGAATTTCATATAATTTTCACATCATGAAATGTAGGCCCAAGCAAGAAAGGATGTCCTCAAGGTCCCAGAGCTGGGAGAAGCCGGGCTGGGGCCAAGACCTGGCGGCACTGGCCGGACCCTGTGTGGATGAAGTGAAGGAGATGGGCCCAACTCACCCATAGGACACAGCAGTCCATATCTCCTCACTCTCTGGTTCTACCTCCCAGAACTCTTCTCTGCCTCTTGCATCCTTCCCCATGGAGAGATGGTTTCCCACTCTGGCATTCACTGCTGTGGCTAAATAATAATTATTTTCTTTCCTTGTGGCCTCTCCTAGGTGGACTTAGGGGATGACAAATAATGACAGGGTGAGGGTCTAGAGAATGTGGCAGTAAAACATTTGTGGGCTCTGACAAACAATGGTCTTCCTCTCCCCAGAGTATTCTCCCAGCAACAGACTGCGAAACCATGATACATAACACATGTCCCCAGCTCACAGAGGATGTGCCTTCTGACCAACTAAGCCCCTGCTGTCACACCCTGCTCTTGATTTACAGGGGAGAAAGGGAAGGATGGGGTTAGAGCTTGCTTTTGAGACAGTAGAGTGATTGCTGTGAACAGCACCTCTGCATTTCTGAATTGCTTCTCAGAGTTATTTTGTTTTTCTCCTTTGCTTTTCGTAATTGGGTAGGAAATAGATAAAGACCTGATGGGTTTATTTCATCTTAGTTGTTTCTACTCTTTCCTACTCTTATAGTTTTAGGGGTGTCTTACAATTAAAGATGTAGTTCAGAAAATTATTTAGAAGGGTTCAAGTAACACAGACCGTGTAATGAAGAGGGTATGAGTGTTGAAAGAAGGAAAAGAAGAACAGGGGTTGCACAGAAGATACCAAATGTTCTTATCACCCTCTGGGGAAAAAAAGAAAGAAATCTGAGGGTATGCAGCTTATCCTTCCAGTTGTTTCTCTGAAGGTAATTTTTACAGTGAGTTTAAAGTTTGGTATTCAGGCAAATAGTTTTCTTCACATCTGACCTGAAATAGGACTCAGGCTAGAGAATCCAGCCCTGGGGAATGAGTGATTGGCATGTCCCTTAGATAAACTCCTCCGTGATCCATTGCCTCAGGAAGTGCACAGCATTCAATCTAGGGTTAAGAGAGTTGGGTCTGAAAGATTGATAGTGTGTGCCATTGATTAGAAGGAGATCCTTCTGTGTTAGCAAAACCCACTTTTTCCTTGAGAATTGTCTGACTACTTATTTATTGGTATAATGGTTGTTATTGTGGTTGTCCTGCAGGAAGGTCACTAACCAACTTGGCAGTGATAATGACCAGAAGGTGAAAATACTGTGGGAGGAGGCCAGGAATACGGAGAAAATGTTTCTATATTTCCTTATTCCAGTAATATTGTTCCTGAAGGAGAACATAAGACTTTCCATATGAACAGATTTTTCTATGCTTTTAAAAATGGGTTATTCAACAAGCTACATAATTGTTTAAAGGCTCCACTGCCATTGTACACAGGAGAAAGGCAGAAATACTAGTCTTGGGCCTGCTTTTTACATTTCATCATAGTTTTTAAACAGACACATTAATTTCTCGACAATAAGAGGCTTTTTTGGCATCAAAATTTAAAGCATTTCCCCACCTGAAAAACAATGGCCAAAAATAATGCAGATATTACACATGAACATTTGCAGAGAATCCAGTATAAAGACATTTGTTAAAAATAAAGATGGTAATACAAGCTCTCCTGTCCTCCTGGCTCTGATGAGTGAAATAGTGCAAATCAGCATCTTTTTCTTCATTGCTTACCCCATTCATGCTTGAAATGGGATTTCCCAGACATGCCAGGATGTTTATTTTTAATTCTGTGCACTCATGTTTCACTTCAAATTAGTTATTTCAGCTATGGTCAGATATTCCTTCCTTTTCTATGTCTTCAGGTTGTTTTGGTGAATATTGTTCTTTTTTGAATCAGGAGTTGGCAACCCACTCATCTGCTCTATCAGTTTTTATCTATTTATTCTTTGAAGTGGAACCAACTATTGCAGAAAACCAAAGACACAGTTTTCTAGGGAAGAGCTAGCTGGAGCTAGATCTTCATACATCCTGTCATGTGTGAAGACCTGGTAAGATTTCTGGCTTTTTGTTGGCTCTGCCCTTCTGACCTCAACTTCAGAGTTGCAGATTCCCTGGATTCTCTCTCTAGTGCCCAGGCCACCAAGCAGCATGTCATTCCTTCCTCTCTCCTACTTATCCTTTTTAAACATTTAGTTTTAAATTGACAAAACTTATATATTTTATATTTTACTCATCTTTTAAAAAATAACATCTTTATTGAGATATGATTACATACCTTAAAGTTCACCCATTTAAAGCATACAATTCAATTATTTTAATATGTTTACACAATTGTGAACCTGTCATCATCATCTAGTTGTAGAATATTTTTAAATTTTTTTCATTTTAATTTTTGTAAGTACATGGTAGGTGTATATATTTATAGGACACATGAGATGTTTTGATACAGGCATGCAGTGCATAATAATCATGTAAAATGGGGGTATCCATCCCATCAAGAAATCCTTTGTGTTTCAGACAATCCAATTATACTCTTTTAGTTACTTTAAAATGTACTATTAAATTATTATTGACTATAGTAACCCTATTGTGCTATCAATTGCTAGGTCTTATTCTTTCAATTTTTTTAATCCATTAACCATCCCCACCACCCCCCGTCACAGCCATCCCCCCATTATCCTTCCCAGCCTCTGGTTAGCATCCCTCTACTCTCTGTCTGCATGAGTTCAATTGTTTTGGTTTTGAGTTCAATTGTTTTGGTTCAATTTTGTTTGATTTTCACAAATAAGAACATGTGATGTTTGTCTTTCTATATCTGGCTTATTTCTTTCCTTTCTTTTCTTTTTTTTTTTTTTTTTTTTTTGTTTTGTTTTTTGAGGCAGTGTCTCACTGTCACTCAGGCTGCTGGAGTGCAGTGGTGCAGTCTCAGCTCATTGCAGCCTCAACCTCCTGGGCTCAAGCAATCCTCCCACCTCAGCCTCCTGAGTAGCTGGGACTAGAGTTACACACCACCACGCCTAGCTAATTTTTTTTGTGGAGAGGGGGTCGGGTTTTAGATACGGGGTTTCACCACGTTGCCCAGCTGGTCTCAAACATGCCTGCCTCAGCCTCCCAAGGCTTATTTTACTTAACATAATGACCTCCAGTTCCGTCCTTGTTGTTGCAAAATTTTGGAACATTTCGATCACCCCCAAAAGAAATTTCGGCCTTTTGGCCAGAACCACCATCTTCCAGTAATTCGCCAAAATGTCGAACACAAAGGGAAAGAGGAGAGGCACCTGATATATGTTCTCTAGGCTTTTTAGAAAACATGGAGTTGTTTTTTTGGCCACGTGTATGCAAATCTATAAGAAAGGTGATATTATAGACATCAAGGGAATGGGTACTGTTCAAAAAGTAAGGCCCCACAAGTATTACCATGGTTAAACTGAAAGAGTCTACGGTGTTACCCAGCATGCTGTTGGCATTGTTATAAACACACAAGTTAAGGGCAAGATTCTTGCCAAGAAAATTAAGGTATGTATTGAGCACATTAAGCATTCTATGAGCCAAGATAGCTTCCTGAAACACGTGAAGGAAAATGATCAGAAAAAGAAGGAAGCTGGCTGGGCACAGTAGCTCACGCCTGTAATCCTAACACTTTGGGAGTCCGAGGCAGGCGGATCACCTGAGGTCAGGAGTTTGAGACCAACCTGGCCAACATGGTGAAACCCCGTCTCTACTAAAATACAAAAATTAGCCGGGCATGGTGGCAGCCGCCTATAATCCCAGCTACTCAGGAGGCTGAGGCAGGGAGAATTGCTCGAATCCAGGAGGCGGAAGTTGCAGTGAGCCGAGGTTGGGCCACTGCACTCCAGCCTGGGCGACAGAGCAAGACTCTGTCTTAAAAAAAAAAAAAAAAAAAAAAGAAGGAAGCCAAACAGAAAGATACCTGGGTCCAACTGAAGCACCAGCCTGCACCACCCAGAGAAGCACACTTTGTGAGAACCAATGGGAAGGAGCCTGAGCTGCTGGAACCTGTTCCCTATGAATTCATGGCATAATAGGTGTCTAAAAAATGAAAGACCTCTGGACTGGTTAAAAAAAAAAAAGAAAAAAGAAAAATTCTTAACCCATTGACATAGCTTCTTGTATTAATTTCTTATTGCTGCTATAACAAATTACTACAACATTTGTGGCTTAAAACAACACAAATGTGTTATCTTACAGTTCTGAAGAACGGAAGTCCAAAATGGGCCTCGCTGGGCTAAAACCAAAGTATCAGGGCCTGTGTTCTTGCCAGAGGCACCAGGGGAAAATCCACTTCTTGCCTTTTCCAGCCTCTAAGAGCTGCCTGCATTCTTTGGCTCATGGCCCCCTTCCATCTTCAAAGCCAGCAATGGCTGGTCAAGTCTTAGGATGTTCTCTTTCTGATCTGACTTCTGCCTCTTCCCTATATAAGGACTCTTGTGAGTACAGTGTGCTCACCTGGATAATTCAAGATAACCTCTTTATTTTAAGGTCGCTTGATTAACAACCTTAATTCCCCCTGGCCACATAACATTCACAGGTTCCACAGATGAGGACATGGACATCTTTGGGGGGCCTGTCATGCTGCCTGTCCTACTCCCTATTCTTCCTACTCCCCAGCCCTAGGCAACCGCTAATCTACTTTCTGTCTCTAGAGATCTACTCGCTTTTTTTATTCCTCTGCATATTCTGTTTCTTCCTCGAGTTTCATGTTCAGCTTTTTCCTCTCCCTCCTTGCTCTTATTGGTCTCTGCGACCTCCATCTTTTTCCTCATTTCTCAGGAAATGATTGACTTCTGAAGACAGAAAATGGAGAAATGCTAGGGAAAACAAGAGAGGCAAAGTTTTATAGAACCAAATGCTGAGACAGAAGAGGGGTACAGTTGTGCAAGTGATGAGCTGCAGATTGCCTGGAAACCAAATCAGCTGGCTGATGTAGTAAAAACAGCCCTTTCTGTATATTCGATCGCTTGGTTTTGGGATGACCCACTTGGTCCTTGAGGGCCTCAGTTACCTCAAACTGGCAAAGGAAAGAGGTTGGACTAGATCTGTGGGTCTCAAGGGGTGGTTCCTGGACCAGCAGCATCAGCATCTTCTGGGACCATGTTATAAATATGAATCTGCCAGCCCCACCCTAGACCTACTGAGTCAGAAACTCGGCATGACCCCCACTCCATACCCCCCCACCAATATGTGTTTTAACAAACCCCTCAGATGGTTCTGATGTTTTGCTGAAATTTGAGAACCACTGGACTAGATTATGATGTCTGAGTTCTCACCAAGTGTAATAGTCTATGAGTAAATTCCTATGCATGTAAAAAGAAAAGTTTTAGCAGGAAGAAGACAAAATGCTGAAAGAGAATATGGTAATTTCAAAGTTTGAGATTTTTAGATGCATGTTAGAAGTGTTCCTATTTTGTTGAAATTTCCCGCCATTCAGTAGTTCACTTTACTTCAAGTTGTGACCTTCCAGATCCGAACCTTAGAGTTTCTGCATGTGGTTTCAAAGAATCTTAGAATATATATTGCATGACAGGAAATGGAGGTCTGCTATTTTCCACTGAGACTTGCTGTGTGTGTTCCACACCCACAGGTCTACAACACTGGCCCAAGCACCCTTCCAGGGTCATCTGTCAGCATATCTTTCCCTAATCGACTCTCATCTGGTGGTGCAGAGATGTTTCATGTCCAGGAAATGGTGGTGAGTTCTCCATTTGTTTTCACTATTGCTTTCAGCTTTGAGCCAGCCCATTCAAATTTTGTATTCCACCCTACCCTGACATCCACCTTGAGGGTTTGGAAAATTTAACTCATTCTACCCTTTGGAGACATATCTGGAGAGGCCAGGGGACCTGTGATACCTGAATTTCTACAATTGAGACCGTTTGGTTAATGCTGTAAGAAGACCTCTTTGGAGATGGGGAAGAGTTAATTATGAACCAGCTCCTGGGATGGACTTCGCTGGCTCTGGGAACCCCCAGCAGCATCTGCAGTTGCATGCGTCTGAATGCATTTTGCTGAGTGCATTTTGCACAGGGAAAGTGCCTGCAGTCCTTGTTGAGAGGATTGTGAAAGCATTGCTCTCTATAGGGGCACGTGAAGGACATTCAGCCAAAGGGACAGTTTTTCCATAGATAGCTTGAAAATCAGGGCAGCAAGGCCCATAGCAGGTGAATATCTGCCGAGAGTTGAAGAGGACACAGCCCACAGGGTGGAGGTTCAGAAAACATTGTGTGATGGTGACAGTAATTTCTGGCATTGCTGCCCTCTGGGTCATGTGGACTGAAAACCAGACGCATGTGAATGTTGAATGTAGAACAGGTCACTCCTCCCGAGATGCCAGCTCAGATGTTAACATCCCTCATGATGTTCCATTCCAGTTCCATGGCATCCCCTTGTCTGTGGGCTCTGCTGACCCAGCAGAAGAAAGCCGCCGGTGTTCCGCACCTATGATGTACTATGGTTGGAACTTAGCATGGGGTGAACAAACCACACAGGCTTCTGGCTACCCTCTTAAATATTATTAACCATGCTGACCATGCCACATTTCCCCAGCATCTAGGAGTGTTCTCTTCCTAGAGCATGCTTTCTGAGTTGTTCACGTGAACATCTACAGTGTTGCAGGAGCCTTTTTTTTTTCCCTAGGGGCAAAATCATCTATTGACCAAAACAAGACATTTAAGTCACTCAGATTCTGAAGGTACCCCAAAACCAAGGATACCCCTTTTCCTCTTTACTGATCATCGAGCCAAGGAAAAGCCACTGGAAGGGACTTGGGCTCACACTTACAAATAGCTGGCTTGCATGGAAGGCATTAGAAGTGGTTTCCTGAAGACCTGGACAACTGCCTGGCTATCGGTCTGGCTGAGTGGACCCTCAGATACCCAAGTGGTGTGAGCTGGCTGCACTCTGTTCTTTGGGCTCTGAGAAACAAATCCTTTGGATTTTCAAAACTATATTTAGAATTTTCATAAAGTCTGTAACAGACTTGGCCCTAGGATGGCCAAGTCTCCATCTGGATAGCCCAGCCTGTGATCAAAGGCTGTGGGCATCTTCATGGTATGGAAAAGTAAATTCACTGGCACATCTCACTAAGCAAGTAGGAAAGCTCTCTGTGTTCTTATAAACGATCACCACTGAGCCCAGAATGACAACAAGAGTAGAAGCATAAAAGCGAGTGCATGAGGTGCTGTAGTGAAGAGGCAAGAGTCCCCAGATACTTGTTTCAGAGGCCCACAGCTGGCACACCCTCTGCCTTAAAGCCCTCGGCAAGGGCCTCCTGTGGCTCCGCTCCTCCCTTGCTCAGCAGGGCCTGAGAATGCTCACTGGGTCAGGTGTGATTCAGAGCTCATGACGGTTTCCACTTTGGCCTTATGGGACTTTGAATGGAGCAGGGCTTTCATTCTGGGGATTTGGGTGGCTTGGTGCAAGTGAAATTCAGTCCTATTAGGAGAAACCAGCACTCATTCTCTGTACTGCACTAGGAGGTGACCCTTTGGCCTGGTGGCATTCCCTCCCCACCCCCACTCTCAGCCACCACCATTCCCCAACCCCCAAAGGCTACTGAACAGCTGGGCACCAGCTGGACATGTTAAGCCAACTGAAGCAGAAACAGATTATAGGCATGGAGGGAAGGCTCATCTGTCATTCCTCTCCACACCCTTGGGACCCTCAAATTGTTTCTCCCTTTCTAACAGTGCCCTTGGTGTCTGTATTGCCTGTGATCATCATCCATAGAGCATAATGAGGATGGGCTTACTGGCCCTATGGGCCCTGGGCTGTCACCCTACCTACGGACCCACGTGTGGCACAGTTTTCTGACTTGGTTCAGAATTCATTTAGAAGTCTCTGGGGCTGCTTCTGGGGTCCCTGGGCAGGACCAACCTGCCTCTAGCTTTCACCAAAGAGTCTTTTGTGTTTGCCCAAAGCATTTCTTGAGGTCCAGCTGTCTGTAAGTGGAGAGTGTCTGGCTTATATATGGGAGGTTTTTATGGGGAGCCTAATGAAGTGTAACCACTCCAAACTCCCAGCCTTGGCTCGTGATCTTCTTTCCTTGTAGCTAATGTCTCTGAGCCCCTCTGCTGTGCTTGTATTTACCTTAAAAACAGAGCCACGGTGGTGGCCTGAGGAAAGACTATCAATTTTCACTGCTTCCCACCCACAGGGGTTGTGTGGACCCTACTCTGACTTCCCACAGCACAGAAAAAAAAGGAAACAGGTCACTGTGGACCTAGTGTCTGTCCATCAGGAAGCCAGGTTGTAATGATCATGAAAATAATAGAGGGGAAGAATGACAGACCTTTCTAGTCTATCTGAAATAGCAAAATTACCAGTAACAAATCATTCTTGATTTGTTCACAAACACTGGCTCAGCAAGTACCTATTACGTGCCAGGCTCCAAGGAGAGGAATAAGTCCCACATCTGCCCCAGAACTCACTGTCTTGCAGGAAACAGATACATAAAATGCCATTGTAATACCGTGTAACAAATGCAATAATAGAGGCATGCCCAGACCCAAGGATGCTACAAAGGTTCAGTGCTTCACAAAGGAACCTCTTCAAGTCAGGGCTTAGAGGATGTCGAGTTCACCAAGAGAACAGGTGAAGAAGAGAACATTCCAGATAGAGGAACAGTCACCACTTGTGAGTGTATGATGAGTATCTGCTGTGCTGGGAGCTACACCCGGTTCTCCATTCTGTTTGCCTAGCTCTTATACAAATAGGCAAGAGTAAGTGTTCCGTATGCCTTCTGCAGATGTACAGCAGATAGATATTTTGGCAGAATGACAGAGAGTACTGAACCACAGTCATTTCCTCTGTCAGTTTGTAAATTAATCACTCTTCTTGGGTACATCGTGTGTGTGCTGTAGACCTGAACCTTCCTATCTGCTGACTTAGGCATGGAGAAGGCCAAGCTCCCTGTTTGATACTAGAGTCTAACTACATGTCATGGACATTGTCAGCAAACCACCTTTGGCCTGCTGCAATGAGCAGTAGCTACTGACCTCCCTAGCTTACTTTTTTCCTTCTATTGGACAGTCATTCTAAAAAACTCACCTGATTTCCAGGAATAAAATGAGTGAGCCAGACAGCTTATGGGAGGCAGGCTGTGTCCACTTGCTCCTTAGAGATTTCTTTTTGAAGTGAAGATAGATCATCTTCTCAGTTTTTCAGAACAGACCTGAAAAATTGAACCACTTCACTTTATTGCCATTCTTCTGCAGAGCCGAGCCGTGTAGCATAGCCCCTGAGCACAGGTCTAAGATTGCACCAAGATAACACATCTGTCACAAGCTTCATGGCTTATGAAGGGAAGAGGGTAGTGGTCTTTCCAAAGTGAAGTTTTACTCACAGTTTCTGAAGGTTCAATGGAAGAGATGGGAGCTTTATCTCAGACTGCAAGCTTCACTTGATGGAGTTAAAAACCTGTATCTGTGAGCAGCTTTCTCACACTGGAGGAGAAGGCTTTGGGATTTGGCTCTTGTTAATATGCAAGAAGGGAAAAAGTCAGAAATGATAGCTAACAGGGAGTGAACGGCTAGAACTTTTATTCCAGGTGAAAGTACTGGATTTTTGAAAGAACTCTAGTGTTAGTCCAGAAGAGATATAAAATAAATATCATACCATTCATTCCTCCTCCTGCAAAACCAATTGAAAATATTGGCCTGTCTGGCTTGTTGTTTTCTTGCTATGGGGCAGTGATTCTAAAGAACTGACCTGATTTCCAGGAGGTAAAATTGTAGAGATGAATGATAATTTTCTAAGGAGATACATCAATGTCTTTGCCATAGGGTACCATTAGGACATTGACTTCAATATGGCATGAATACCAACATCTGTTAGAATATTCCAAGTTGGTGCCAGGACTCATATTTTAGTAAACTGTAAAATCTTCCCTCCCCATGCTTGTACACTAGACAGGGCTACCCATGATGTACGATGGGTATCCCACAATGAGTCAGTTGATGTGGGAACTTCAATTAATTTATAGTGGGACTGCTCACATCCCTATGAAGAAAATATGCACCTGATACATCACTGACCATAATAGGAGCTTAAAATTAGACATAAATGGAGGAATGAATTGTTTTCCCCAAGGATGACCTGGAGGAGCTTCTTAAGTTGGGGCCATCAAATCAGTCGATATAATCCAAAGCTAAAGAGTAAAGAAATTACTCCTGAATAACTGACCCCCCCAAAAAAATGAATACCATTTATTGCTGTCCCAAGGCTTTAATAGCCTTTTTCATGTGCTGTCAAATGTAATCCTTACGGCACCTTCATAAGGTAAGATCAGCATCCCAAGTTGAGGAACCAAGCTTCAAGGATTTGCCCAACCTGACACAGCTGCTAAAAAGTAGAGCTGGGTTTGTAACCAGGTCTGACTCCAAAGTTCACGTGCTTCCCATTGTGCTGAATTGCACACTGCTCCTGAAAGTGCCGCCCACTCCCTAATCACCAGAGGCAGGCTCAGTCAATAGGACAGACAGATGATGAGTAGACCCCCAAGAATCACCCACCAGAGGAGGAGCATCAACACCAGGGCAGAGAGGCAGCAACCGCAATCAAAAGAACTAATACCAGAGGGTGCAGTAACAAGGCCAACAGAAGGCTTCTGAATAAGCAAGACTGATGTCTTCAGAGCAATGCAAAAAGACAGTGTTTCCGTGAAACAGAATAAACTAGAGATTTGTAAATTCAAGATATTGATCATTCAAATGAAACTTCAATATAAGCCGTAGAGTAGAACAAATATTAAAGAATAAAGTAGGGGATTCGAAACTTGGATTTTCTGAGAATGTATTGCAGAAGAACAAAAAAGCCAGTTAAACTTATTCCTTTTTTTAAATAGCAATCTGGAATGAAAATATCAGATGATCATAATATAAGAGTTAGAAGTCAAGGGAGATGGAAATGAAAGCAAGTCAAGATTCTTGTCTTGGGGGGACAAGTTTATGTACCAATTAGCTCAAGGCTTTGGTAAAATAAATGTTTAAATATGTAAAATTTTAAGGGCAACAAAAAACAATGTAGGACATCCAAACCACTAAAGAAGAAGAATTTAAAACATAATTAAATTCAAAACAATCCAAAAGGAAAGAATTTATGAAGAAAAAAATAAATGTATAATAAGATGGAAGTAATAAACCTAAATATTTCAATAATCAAAATAATAATTAATGGATTAAATGCCCTAAAGACACTCTCAGATTAGAATTTTAAAAATCCAAGTACCAAATAACTTGTAAGAAATACACCTTCAAAGTTACCCAGAATGTAAGGCATTCAAAAAAAAAAGGCAAATATTAACCCAAAGAAATAAAGTATAGCAATATTAACAGCAAATGAAGTATAATTAAAGCCCAAAACCCACAAACATTAAACAGAGCAAAAGAAAATATATTTCAGAGTGTTAAAGATTTAGTCCACTAAGAATTTGTAACATAAATGAAATTTTATATAACCAACAACACAGCTTTAACCATAGAAACACCTAGAAACACAAAAAGAAATGGACACATTCACAGTCATTGCAAGAAAATTTATTGCTTTCCCCTCAAAAATCATCACACAAGTAGGAGTAAAATAATGAGTATTTGAATAATGCAACTAGAGTTGGGATCATTTATATAGAGACCAAGACAGAATGAGTCAGAATGTCTGATTTTCATTACTGCTCCCTTGTTTACCAGCTATGGCAACCTATAGGAAGTTACCTTAACTCCCCAATCTTATTTTCCTCATCTGTAAAATGAACTAGTAGTAGTACCTATCTCACACTGTAAGGACTGAAGAAACTAATTTATATGGAGTAATTAACAGAGATCCTAACATAAATAAGGGAATGCACATTCTTTTCAAATGTGAACATTTACAAATTATTCAACATACAACAACACAAAAATAAGCATCAATGGAATTTTTAAAGTCAAAGCAGTAGAAGCCACAGTCTCTGACCACAATGCAATAAAATTGGAAGCTAAAAACAAAAGGTTAGGCAAACAACCAACCAAAAACAAATCCACTTGGGAAATTTTAAACACCATTCAAATTAACTTTTTAGAAAAAAAAGAAATCAAAGTTGAAGGGATGAACAAATTAGAAGTGAAAGACAGTGAGCGGTTGTTCATATCAAAACCAATGGGATTTAGACAAAACCAGCACAGAGGAAAATGCCACTACTTACATGTGGAAAATAGGGAAGACTGAAAATAAGTGAACTAAATTGACAACATAAAAACTAGACAAGGGACAATGAAATAAACCCAACTCAAAGAAAGTAAAATGAAGGTATTATTAAAGACAAAGCATATCCTGAAATAGAAAAAATAATAACAACAAAAGTATTCCACATTAGCAAAATCAAAAGCTGTTTTTTTGTCCAAAAAAATAGACAAACCTGCAGCAAGCTTCAACAAGAAATAAAGAAGAGCGATGATGCCAAAAAACAACACTAGAAATACTTTTTAAAGAAGTACCATACTTATATGAAGATTTAAAAATTATAACATCTTTTGAGCTGGGCATGGTTGGCTCATGCCTGTAATCCCAGGACTTTAGGAGGCTAAGGCAAGAAGATCCTTGAGCCTAGGAGTTCAAGACCAGCCCAGACAAGGAAGTAAGACCTTGTCTCCACAAAAAATAAAAAACAAATTAGCCAGGCATGTGGCATAAACTACTTGGGAGGCTGAGGTGGGAGGATCCCTTGAGTCCAGGAGGTCAAGGCTGCAGTGAGCCATGTTCACACCACTGTACTCAAGCCAGGATGACAGATCCTGTCTCAAAACAAAAAAACAAAAACAAAACAAAAAAAATCTTTTCAATTTTATTCACACAAAGATAAAATCTGAATAAAATATGCATGAGGTTAAAAAAAAAGTCCAACTAGACTGAGTATCTTAGAAAAAAATGTAAAAGTAGACAAAGACCTATATCTTTAAAAAAATCACCGACCCAGATAGCTATATAGGCAGATTCTAGTAAGCTTTCAAGGAATGGATAATTCTTATGTTAATATAAGCTGTTCCAGAGAGTAGAAAAAGATAAAGCAACTCATTCCAGAAAACTAACATAGCCCTGGTACAGAAACCAGAAATGGAGAGCGGGCACACTCACGCAGAAATAGGAAGCAGTGAGCCAAACTCACTTTGAAAACAGATACAAAAGTTCTAAATAAATTGCAAATTGATTGCTATTAGAAGAATAATATATTCTGGGTAAAACAGGATGTAATCCAGGAATGCTAAGTTGGTTCTCCATGAGGAAACTGATTAATATAACTCGTTATATATTATTATTAATAATAAAAGGATTAAATGAAAAATAACCAAATGATAATTTTGATAAGGGTTTCTAAAAAGTTAAAAATTAAATTCAACATTTATTTCTGATATTTTATTACATTTCCAGTAAGGAAAGCATAGAAGACTTCCTCAACTTGACAAAGACCCTTTGCCAGAAACCTATAGGAAACTTCAAGCTAAGTGAGGAACAGGCATGAGTCCCTGCTAGTGTCTCTTCAGTTTAGTTGTGTTGGAGGCCTTAACAATAAAAAGAAATGATAGCCTTTATTCTTAAAAAAAAAAAGGTATCCTATTGTAAAAATTGTTATTGTCTCCCTAAAAAAATCCAAGAGAATCAACTGATTGGCCCTGAGGACTTGTGAATACAGAAGGTAAGAGCTGAAGCTGACTGTAAACTGCCTGATCTTCAAATGCTTTCCCCAGAGACACACACAGACCCACCAACTGAGGGTGAAAACCTTCCTAGATCAAGATGTTTACATACAGCCTCTGACCAGTCACTGGCTGATCACTAAGCTGTGCTGATCCAGGACAGCCCCTACAAAACCAGGCTTAAAAATAAAAACAAGTGATAAATATATACACACACACACACACA
Organism: Pan troglodytes; assembly: GCF_028858775.2. Taxonomy (NCBI): domain Eukaryota; kingdom Metazoa; phylum Chordata; class Mammalia; order Primates; family Hominidae; genus Pan; species Pan troglodytes. The sequence goes on from NC_086015.1 coordinate 41,764,277, forward strand.
CACACACACACACACACACACATACCCACATACATATATATGCATACATGCAATATATATTTTGCCAGCAGAAACATCAGAGGCTACACACTCCAGGAAAAACAGACTCCAGAGAGTGTGTCTAGGCAAGTCGCTAAACAAACAAAACAAAAAAAAGTAACAACTACCCCTCAATGGGAGGGGTAAGAATCCAGAATTGCTACAATATATTATCTAAAATGTCCAATTTAAATACACACAGACACTGTATATATCGTATATATTTCTCATGTGCTATACAGGAAGAAAAAAACAGTTAATAAAAACTGAGGAACCCAGATGTTGGATTTAACAAAGACTTCAAAGCAGCTATTACAAATGTTTAAAGAACTAAAATCAGTTTAAATAAAGTATGACAGCAATGATTCATCAAATAAAGAATATCAGTAATAATATCGATGAATAAATTAAAGTGGAAATTAAATAAATGAATAATAAAATAGATGGAAATTATAAGAACCAAGGGGAAATTCTGGAATTGAAAGTAAAACATGGGCCGAGCATGGTGGCTCATGCCTGTAATCCCAGCACTTTGGGAGGCTGAGTTGGGCATATCACCTGAGGTCAGGAGTTGGAGACCAGCCAGGCCAACATGGTGAAACCCTGTCTGTACTAAAAATACACAAAAATTAGCCAGGTGTCGTGGGCAGGTGCCTGTAATCCCAGCTACTCGGGAGGCTGAGGCAGGAGAATCGCTTGAACCCGGGAAGCAGAGATTGCAGTAAGCCGAGATGTGCCACTGCACTCCAGCCTGAATGACAGAGCAAGACTCCATCTCAAAAAAAAATAAATAAATAAATAAATAAAAGAAAGTTAAACACCTGACTGGGCACGGTGGCTCATGCCTGTAATCCCAGCACTTTGGGAGGCTGAGGCGGGTGTGAGGTTAGGAGTTCAAGACCAGCCTGGCCAACATGGTGAAACCCCATCTCTACCAAAAATACAAAAAATTAGCCGGGAGTGGTGGCAGATGCCTGTAATCCCAGCTACTCAGGAGGCCGAGGCAGGAGAATCGTCTGTAATCTCAGCTACTCAGGAGGCTGAGGCAGGAGAATTGCTTGAACCCAGGAGGCGGAGGTTGCGGTGAGCCGAGATCACACCACTGCACTTCAGCCTGGGCAAAAGAGTGAGACTCTGTCTCAATTTAATTAAAAAAAAAAAAGCAAAACACCTGAAATGAACAATTCATTAGAGGGGCTCAATAGCATATTTGAGCTAACACAGAATCAGTGAACTTGAAGCTGGATTACAGTACAGATTTTCCAATCTGAAGAACAGAAGGAAAAAAGAATAAAACACAAGCAAAATGGTTGAAGCCCCAGAGGCCTTTGGTGTGCTTTGTGGGACAGCACAAAGTTTATCAAGATATACACAATTGGAGTTGCAGAGAAAGACGATAGAGAAAAGAGGGCAGAAAAAAAAATTTGATGAAATATCGTTCCAAAACAGTGGCAGTGTATAAACTCTTCAATAAATGATATGAAGACAATTGGCTATCCATTTGGGAAGAAATTAGAGAAAGCCTGTACCTCACAGAAAAAAACAAACAAACAAAAAACAGGTGAATTAAAGTTAGATGTTAAAAAAAATACTTGCAGAACTGAATATTTTCATAATCTTTAGATGGGAAGCTCTTCTTCCTAAGCAAGCCATAAAATCCTGAAACCATAAAGAAAAAATTAACAAATTTAAACCTATAAAAATGTTAAACTTTTATGTGATCAAAATACATCATAAGGGAAAAGATATTTGGGAGAACATATTTGCAACATGGGTAACAAATAGATAATATATAAATTACTTCTACAAAATAATGCAGAAAAGACCAAAAATTATAAAAATGGTTGAAGTTATATGAACAGGAAATTCACAAAAGAAGAAATTTTAGGGGCTGGGTCTGGTGGCTCATGCCTGTCATCCCAGCACTTTGGGAGGCTGAAGCAGGAGGATCACTTGAGGCCAGGAGTTCAAAAAGAAATTTTAATAGCAAATAAACATATAGAAAGATGCCTAGCCTCACTGGTAATCAGAGCAATGCAAACTTAAAATGAGGTTTTTCTCCTCATTAAACTGGCAAAAATCTAAAAAATTGTTAAGATCCATTGTTGGTTAAGATGAAGAGAAATGAGCACTTTCAAATACTGCTGGTATGAAAGGCAATTTGACAATAACTACCAAAATTTAAAATATGAATATCAACAATTCCACTTTTAGGAACCTGTCTCAAAATTTTCACATAATATATCCAGGAGAAACTTCTAGTTTTCTGATAGTAGGTGTATATTATCATGGTTCTCAGCATAAATGTTGACTTCCATTTTGGTGAAGCAGAATATAACTTTAATAATGCTCCCTTAGGATTCTGAGAGAAAGTTGTTAGATTCAGACCAAAAAGTATGAATTCTTACTAACTTATTACAGATAGTTATAGTGCAGAGATACTGTATCAAGTACTTTACAAGAACAAATTAATCTAATCTTCATAATAATTTCTTAAGGAAATTGAGGCAAGGAAGAGTTAGAGGGAAGGCCAAGGTAAATTGGTAAGTGGCTAAGTTGACGTTCACTCTTAACAGTGGGGTTCACTGTGAAATAGGAGTTCAGCAGGACTTGTTTCTCAAGACACAGGTCACAGAGACCCCGCTGATAAAGCAGGATGTGGTAAAGAAGCCAGCTGAAGACAGCCAGAATCAAGATGGTGACACTAATGATAATTCACCAGCACCATGACAATTTACAGATGCCATGGCAACTCCTAGAAGTTACTCTGTATGCTCTAAAAACAGAAGGAACCCTGGGTTCTGAGAATTCGCAGCCCCTCTCCTGTAAAACTCATGAATAATCCACTCCTTTTTTAGCATTTAATCAAGAAATAACCATTAAAATAGGCAAGCAGCAGCCCTTGGGGCTGTGTTACCTATGGGGTAACCACCCTTTTATTTCTTTACTTTCTTAATAAACTTGCTTTCACTTTACTCTCTGGGCTTCCTCTTGAATTCTTTCCTTTAGGAAGCCAAAACCCACCGGCCCTCCCAGGCCAAACCCCAATTTGGGGGTTCATCCTGCCACAACTGTACAGTGTGGGGTCAAGGGGAACCCTTGGTCTTTTTCACTGAAAAATCAACTCAGAAAAGGCAGATTAATAGGAGAAAAGGCACACAGATTTATTTAACTTGTATACAGGGGAGGCTTCAGAATGAAGACCCAACCCCCTGGTAAGGTACAGAAGCTTATATACCATCTTGAGGTTATAGAAAGAATGCAGGCTCAGAGCATGACCACAACCAGGTTTTAATGGCAAGACATGTCATGGGGGAGAGAAAGAAGGAGGCTTGGCTAGCAAAGGTGGCATTGTTATGTAGATGAAGCCTTCCAGGTCATAACTCCTAGAGAGAATAGATGGTGAATTTCTTTTCAGACTTGTAAAGGTGTCAGACTCAATCTGTCCTAGATCTGGGAAAGGCCTAGAAAGAGAAGGGCTGGCTGCATTCAAGGAGATTCTCTACAGGTGCAAAATTTCCCCACAAGAGACAGTTTTGCAAGGCCACTTCTGTCCGCTGGCCCAGCAGCAGCCATTTCAAACGATGTCAAAGAAATCTATTTTGGGATAAAACATTTTGATTTCCTTTAGCCACTTGCAGGGTCTTGCGTCATCCTTTTGTCTGGGTGCGTAGCTGTCCAGCAGCTCTAGCACTACCTGGAAGTTGAGGCATGGTCATGCAGAACTAAGGCCCCACCCAGGCCTGCTGAGTCAGAGCCTTCACTTCAGCAAGATCCCCAGGGATTCCTTTGTCTGTTCATATTTAAGAAGCCCTGGTCTAAAGCATGAGACTTAAATCTCTGCTCTCCCATTTTCTTATCTGTGAAATGGTGATGACAGTCCTCACCACAAGAGGCTGTTGTGGGGATATTTTTATACACATGTTCGTTCTTTCAACAAATACTTTGCACCCAGCATATGCTAAGCACCTAGTGCAGAGGGGAAAACAGACAAAAAGTAATTTCCAGCCATCATGTAGCTTACATTCTGGTGGGGAAAGAGTAATAAGTAAAGCATATAGTTTATTACATGATGGTAAATGCTCTGGAGAAAAATTTAAAAAGCAAGAGGATAGGGATTGGGAAAGGTTGTAATTTTAAATGGAGTGGTCAGGGACAGTTTCACGGAGACCTTTATTCAGAAGTTGCAGGGACCAAAGCTATCTTACAGGAGTTTGCAATGAGAATTTCTTTGCCCATGAAGTCCTTGCCAAGTCTATGTCTTTTCTGAGAATTCTCTCCCCCTTGATTTCAGCCCTGTTTGATTTCTGACCTTTGAAATGCCAGCCCCCATGCTGCCGTTGTGTGGGGTTCCGACTGGACATCCAGAAGTCTCCGTGTGTGTTCTCATTAGCTTTCACTCTGGGGGAGTTTTCTGCCACAATGTGAATCACTTATTTTGCTGGCAGCAGCAGTTGACAGTGACACTGATTTTTAAAGCCTGCACATTTCACATCAGAAAAGTCCTGGATTTTATGACTTAGCTATGCTTAGAGGATAATTGCAACAAGAAGTCTCCCCTGCAGCCAGCTTATTGGAGCTGAGACTTGTATAAGAGCCAGACCTGGCACTTTAAACAGCCCAGCAAATAACCCAAAACAAAACTGAACAATGCACATTTTTATCTCTGCTGCTCTTCCCCATCATGAACACATGCTTCTTTTTTTCCTCGCCTTCACCCTCAATTTTTTTTGTGGAAATTCAAGGGTTGACTGTACCAAGCCAGCTCTCTGGGTGAGAGGTTCCTTCTAACAAGGATTAGAAACCCCTCTCATGTAGGAAGAGGTGGATTTGGGGGATTATATGATCCAACCCTCTACCTTTGGACAGAATACAATCGAGATGTCTCCCCAGTACAACAGAACCGCTTTTCCGGCAAGTTCTCTTTGTTAAGCCATTCTGGTATCCCTCAAATCCCTTGTTATGACTATCCACAATTCTCCATGCCCCATGACCCTTTCTTAGCTAAAATGAAAAACAATTGCCTAGTTCCCTCATGTAGAGAAGTTGAGCTATTACCTTGACTTCCCCCTTCTCTTCCAAAAAAGATTACAATTCCTTTAATTTTCTTTCCCATCCTAGGGTGTCCTCTTTGCTCTCTCCATATTCTCCAAATAAAAATTCAAAACTGGGCAGCAAATCCTGTGCCTGTTCATCCAACCCCTCCTCATCATGAATCATTATCACTCAGGAAGTAAGGACCTGGTTTACCATCTGAGAACTTTAGTCCTAATAATTTCTCTACACCAACTTCTAGTCCTAATAATTTATCCGTATAATGCTCAGAAACACTCCGAGATTCTCAGTTAAAAAAAAAAAAAAAAAAATCAAGGAAATCTTAATGGCCAAAGCCATAGGTCCAAAACCTGGCGTTCCCTCCCACCCAACTTTCCAGGCCATTTTCTCCAATAGCCCCTCGTCCCTGACGTTGTCTTCCAGCCTCCCTGGACCATGAATGCTGCTGAAGGCTCTCACTTTGCACTTCCCTGGGCCCCCTGCCCTTGCTAGTGACTTCTCCTCCCCTCTGGCTGTGGAAAGCTCACTCATTCTTCAAGACCCAGTTCATATGTCCTCTCTGTCAAGGCTTCCCAGATGCCTTCACAGATGGCCCTGCCTCAGGGCCTTTGCACCTGCCTTTGCTGAGAACACTGTTCCCTCCCATCTTTGCATAGCTGGCCCCTTCTTATTATGCAGATCTGAGCCCAGAGTTCACTTTCTCAATGAGTCTTCCCTGAACACTTTACCTAAAGTTGCAAACCCCCATTACTCTCTATCTCATTTGTATGTTGTTTTCTTCATAGCACTTGTCACTATGTGAAATTACTCTCTTATCATCAGTCTTCTTCCACGAGATTAAAAACACCATGAGAGTAAAGGGCAAGGTCCTTATTTTCTGTGTATTTGCAGCATTTGGTGCCGAGACCATAGTGAGTGCTCAGATAAATGAAAGAAATGGCTGCTTCCACTCTGTTAGTGACATCCTCAGACACACAGTCACCCCTTGTATCTCCTGGGGATTAGCTCCAGGACATCCCCCCATCTCTACTTGAGATCGCCCAGTAGGAATATTTTGACAAATTCCTTTAACCGATGGCAGAGGTTGCCTTAATTTCAATGTGAGAATAAGGTGAAATTTTGAAATAAGAGATTGAATTACTTATCAGAAACGAAAGCTTCTTAGAGCAAATTTAAACTCTACAAACTTTGGTCAGGGATTTGAACACATATTTCCTTCCCCCTCAGTTTCTCTCACACAGACACTGCTGATCTCAGTAATGGCCCTAAACTTTCTTTTCTTTTTCTTTTGCATTTTCTTCTTTCTGCACATGTATGAATGCAAGCTGAATAGTCAAGTTCCTGAAATGGGTCAGGATTAGGTTTGCCTTAAATCTTTTTCTCAACAGAAGCCAAACACTTAAAAGAAGGGAGATGGCTGATTGAATTCTGGAACAAAAGTTACATTCCTAGGCTCTTGGTTAATTTGAGCTTGGCTAGAGGGAGAAAGCGTGTGTGTTTCTGTGCACAAGTTACACTCAACACACACCCTCTGGAAGGTGGGGGTAAGCTTCAGTCCCGGCTGTCCGTACAGAGTGTGGTTCAGAGGCTGCCCTTTAACTTGTGTGGCCAGAGAGAATAAATCAAGCCAGCAGTGCTGTCTCCCTGCTGACTGAAGGCGCCCGGCCTTATCAAGGAGCCCAAATGTCTTGTGCTCACAGCTGCTGTGACATCTGGAAGCATTAACGCTTTGTTGCCGGCATGTAGGCCAGTTGAATGCCGATGCGTAGGTGCCTGGTGTTTTCTGGTCTGCTACATGAATAGGCGTCAAAAGTTGGTGGTGAGGAGTTTGCTTACGTTCATTCCTTAAAAGCAACATGACACAGAGCCTTGCCATGGCAGGGGTGATGGGTTGTTACCAAAGTCGATAACAGGAAATCTCACTGAGGATAAACAAGGCTCATCGGCCATTGCCGAGAAACACATGGTTCTCATTTAACCTGCCAAGGACTAATTGTGTATGCTTCGGAAGCGCAAAAACAGGAAAACGCTTTTCTGACATACACCCCAAGTTTCTTCAGACCAAAAAGAACTGCCTCAATGTTGTTAGACGCTGAGAAGTAATGATCTCCCCAGCTGTCAGGGAGCCAACCTCACTTACTTCTCTTTAATCTAAACTTATGACCTAAAGCATATTTCAGGCCTCCCATGAAGTCCTTGAAACTTGAGACTTAATGAATGACACTGAGGTTTCACTTTTCACTGCTCTGGTGTATGTACTCTCAGAAAAGTAGTGGAAGAGGTTAGACAGATGGTGATGTAGGAATCATGGCATCCAGAAAATGAGTGTGATTTACCCTTTGATAAAAGGGAACTAATAAAGCAATATATGCAGGAAATGCAGAGACAACCCAGTGAATAGGTGTGCTGCTTTAGCCTTTAAGGGAAGATGGGTCTGAGCTTCATTCTTTACCTTAAGATGGGTCCAAGAGCTAGAACCAGAATTTAAACAAGCAGATACAATTCCAAGGACCATGTTTTGTCTCATATGGGGGCTATTCACTCATTTATTACCCAAATCAACAGACCATTCTGCTTCCAAAATATTTCATTATCTATGGAAGGAAAACATTTTTGGTATGCATGTCAAGTGCTCAGATAACATATTTATGTATCGCTTTTTCACTAAAGAGAATCTGACTGCATCTGGAAATTCTTTTGTGTCACTGCCTCTCTCAGACTACTTCCCATCTGTATCGCTTTAACTCCAATAAAAGGCCATCCCCATGCCTGGGAAATGGGCTTTGTCTGGGGAACTTGTCTTTCTCTGATTACATGTAAATTAATTAAAGCCCATCCCGTTTTACAGGGCAGCCTGGTGGTGGTGGCCTGCACTCTTGACTTTCCAGCATGTTGGCCTGTCACACGCAAAGGAAGAGGGAGGAGGGGAGGATGCAGGGGCATTGTTTTAGCCAAACCCTAAAGCTGATGGAAATGAAATCCACTGGCTTTTATCATGAGAAGTGAAATTGTTCATGAAATAATGGCAGCCTCATACAGAAGTCAAAACTGTGCAATGGATTATACTCAACCTTTCCTCTGAAACGTTGGTCTGGAGGCTTTGCCCCTTTATTTTCAGTTTCAGATTTGATCTCAGTAACACCCTGACCTTTTCAGACTCCATACCACTTTTCACAGGGATGACTGCCTTAAGGGATGGGGAAAGGGTTAGAGAAAGCAAGTATTTTATTTAGAAGACAGTTTTCCGTTAGAAAGGGAGAAGACATCTAGAGTTAAAGTTACGATCTTTTCCTTTCTGTGCTTAAGTGATACTAGGTCATTCTTTAACTTCTTGCTCCTCCTGCTCTATCCCCAGCTCTGCAGGTTTGGAGTGGGCTGTCATGTGATTTTGTTTACCCGTTTCGGTTCAAAGACAGAACTCTTTATTTGAACACTGAAGCTAGCAGGGACTGTCCAAAGCCAGAGCCCCTCATATTAGCCTAGCTTATGTTGTTGTGATCATCAGACTGTTTCTGTTTTTTGGATTTTTGTCCTTAAATAAACACCTTGGAACCACTAGCTACACAGAGGGGTAAATATCAGAAAATCCAAATTTGGTGCACTAATGAACACGGGGTCTCTTTTCACAAAGCAAAAGACCCATCATTCTTCAGCAGGATCTCCCAAAGAATGCCATTGAAAACTCCTCATTACCTTCAAATGGGGTGATGCACACACGAGTAGCATGAAGTTAGGCATGTTCATATTAAGGAGCAATCTAAGATCATTATCGCTGTTTCTCTGGCCTTATATTAAATAGTGTCATTGCATTTGAAAAATTAGAGTAAATGAACAGAGCCTGTGAGCATCCACCCTTTGTAGGTTATCCTGAGTCTGCATTATTACAGGGTCTTGAAATGAATGGTGATACGTGAAAGTATTTGTCCTAGGATTCATTAATATTATTATATTTTAGTCTTTGGTCAATATGAAGAAATACTCAATAGTAAATCATAGCAACATGATTTAACATGAGATATAATTTGAAGGGCACTTTAAGGCTGGTAAGCAACCATGAATCATGGTTTGCATTTTTCTAGATGGATAATATGAAGCTATCTTATTTATCTTTCTAGAACTAGACACCTTAGGTCAGGCTAATCAACCAGCTGGTATCATTTCTCAGTTATTGTATGAGTACTATCTTTATTTCAAACCCTGAAGTCCTAAAATTAATGTCACCACAGCCATCGTAGTATGTGTTCAGCCGCCTGTGCCGGAATAGGGGCTTACTGTCTTTTGATGCCTTGGTTCTCAGAGTAGGCAATGGGTAATTGAATTAGCAAAGTAGACATTCAAAACATTCTCTGAGTTTTCAAACTCAAGGAGTGTGTGACTTCAGAGAAGCAGGCGATAAGTCAGGGGGTGGGTCATGTTTACCCGGTTGCCGTCAGCTGTGATTGGTGTAGTATGATATGGAAAAGTGGCCCAGGGATGTAACTGAGAACATAAAGTCAATGAATAACACAGAAACGTGAGTTAACAGGAAACACATGTTATTCTAAAATGAACCTAGGTCCCTTTTAACCCAAGCCAATTCAACAAACATAGCTTTTAGATCATACCTTTTAGGTTTTTTTTTTTTTTTACCCAAAAACCACACTGGGGATGACTCCAGCCGTGGCTCATGGGGAGCACTACTGTCATTCAGTTTGTTCCTCTGCTAATTTAATCTTCCATTTTCCTTTGATTGGTGATGCATGCATTCAAGGGGCATCAAGCCGTGGACACTTTGGTGACCCTCCCTATCCTTGGAACCCCAGCCAGCTGATGGGGTTCGTACTGGTAGAATGGCAAACTGGTAGAGGCATCTATGCTTCTGCCTGTTAAAAATATACTAATAGGCCAGGCGTGGTGGCTCACACCTGTAATCCCAGCATTTTGGGAGGCCGAGGTGGACGGATCATCTGAGGTCAGGAGTTTGAGACCAGCCTGACCAACATGGTGAAACCCCATCTCTACTAAAAATACAAAATTAGCCAGGCATGGTGGCACACACCCGTCATCCCAGCTACTCGGGAGGCTGAGGCAGGAGAATCGCTTGAACCCGGAAGGCAGAGGTTGTGGTGAGCTGAGATTGCACCATTGCACTCCAGCCTGGGCAACAAGAGCAAAACTCTGTCTCAAAAAAAAAAAAAAAAAAAAAGAAGCTAAAAATATCACATACCAAAGCTGCAAATTATTTCTTTAATTTTGAGCGACGTTAATCCACATGATCTAAATCATACATTCTCACACATTCTCCTGCTTCAAAGCTTTCCCTGGTTCCTATTACCTTCTAGGTAACTACCTCCACCCACGCCATGTGTAAGACTTGTCACATGCCCTCCTCTGTGTCCAGGCCCATCTCCCCTGCCTCAGTTCTGGCCACTGCTACCCAGCATTCATCCAGTGCTTGACCTGTGTTGAACTCCTTGGCTCTCTAGACTCAAGTCTCAAGTTTGCCCCTCTATGCTTTTGCACATGCTGTTCTCTTCCTGGAATTCCTTTCTCCCTCCTCCCTTTACTCCTGAGAAGTTTTCTTTATCCTTTGCGATCTACCTGCAATGCCACTTCCTCTGGGTCAGATATGAGAGGGGCTGACTTCCTGGTGGAGGGAGAAATTTGTAGACAAGATTTATAATCTCATTAGGAGCTGTGCTCTGAGGGACTGCGAATGGATAAACAGTGAGGTGGTGGTCAGGTGGTGTTTGGGCTTCAGTATGTGGAATAGCTACTATGCAGCCTGGTGCAAGGAAGATGGAGTGGGACAGAGCATCCTGGTGGGGATTTTCGAGATGTGCTTCTCAGACATGACAGGTTACTTAAACTCTCTGGGCCTCAGTTTTCTCATCTGTAAAAAGGGGTGGAATTTAAGGAGAGCAGAAATTAAAGCTTATCTGTCACATCCCTGATAAATGTCTCTGTGTTGCTGTTCTAGCTGGTTGAACCTCAAAAATGTCCCAGTTTAGACAGTAAATTATATGGTCACCCTTCTGAGAGTAGTACCCTCCACACATGGTGCCGTAAGGATTCAGCATATGCCGTTCTCTAACATACTAATAGCACCTAATATTGTATTATTTCCATTGATATCTGAACTCAGTATAGAGATGGGACCATAAGCGATTTCCCAGGATGATGTGCTTGGAGCATGACACTTAGAAAAAAGATCAGAGGACTTTTCTGCCTCTTCAGTGTTCAAACCCAGGCACAGGGACTGTGTTTGGCTGCTCTGTTTGGGACCCTGTGGGAGGAAACCTGTGTCCTCTCTCTTGCTCTGAGTCAACAGACAACTCTTAGAAGTGCCTGATTGAGCCTACAGCATGGAAATGCCATTTCCTCCAAGCCGTTTATCAGACCACCTCAGCCTGGAAAGTAACAGCTCTTGACTTCCCTTCTCCACCTGGGATCAGATGACGACAACATTTGAAACAAAGGGTCTGCTCTCTTTCTCAGTATCACACCTATGGAATCAGCCCTGATTCACACTTCAAACCCACTACTTCATGAAGCAAGATCTTGCCAGATCCCCTAGAGTGAACAGGGGATTCTTTATCCTCTCACAGGCCTGGCACCATGGTGGCTTCTGACCATGACAGCTCCTTTCACTGAGGCTGACCCAGACTCTGCCACCAAGTGATGGCCACTCCTTGGGCTCCCACAGCCAGGGTTCCTGACAGCTTCCCCAGTCACCACCATCTCATGGTTTCAGTTTGCACAATGTCCTTTTTGGGGTAAGGGGGAGGACAGATGCCAACAGAAAACCCTCAGTAACTGCCTTGGTAGAATACAGCCTAGTCACTGTGTCCTGCATCCTCCTGTCCTTGTTTGGGTGCCTGGTGAAGTCCTTTTGTTCAAATTCTAATAGCCATGGACCTCTGCCAGCTCCTAGAGGCCCTGAGAGATAAGCAGCCATGTCATGAGAAGCATTTGGACTCCGGTAGCCTGGGAAATAAATGAGGACTGACTGGGCAGAGAAGAGCAAGGGGGTGATGGCCACAGAGTCCTTAGCCAGCCAAGGAAATGACATTGTTGGTCATTGGCCGGGGATGCTTGGGTTGTCTGCAACACATGAAAAAAGCATCACGTCCCCTTGACTTTGAGCAAAGAGGGCGGTTAAAACCAAGTTGTGGGAGGATGGATAGTCAGTAATTGTTTATCTGTGTGATGAGATAAGGTAGTCCCCTGCTGTAATGAAAATGCACAGACAGTTCATGAAGTGAGGAATTAGCAACTGAGGACAACCTGAGTGACTACATGGGCCAACATCCTCATGTGTAGATGAGGAAACTGAGGCCCTGGAGACCCAAACTGGCACGGCTGTTAGCAGGCAGAGCTAGGGCTGAAGCCAGGACTATTGAGTATTCATCAAGAGCGTCTGTACCACAGAACTCCTTCACTGGGGCCCGGACATGACCTTGGACAAGTCGCTGAACTCGGGGACCTCTGTTTCCTTATCTGTCAGCTGAGGCCACAAGGACTGCATGATCTCGCAGCTGCCTTCCAGAAACAACATTCCAGAATGCTCTGTTCCCCCCTTCCAGCCCAAGAGACTGTACAGAATAGGCCTCTTCTCAGTCAGCAGGCACTTTTGTCTCCCATGGTATAGGCAGGAGTCTTTTTTTGCTACAGTGGTGGAAATGGGTCAGGCTGGAGAATGCTGAGGTTTCCAGGCTAGTGGTTTCTTCCTCTGACCACAGTAAGAGGAAAGGAAGCTTTCCCTCCACCTCTACTCCTCTGTGACTCCTGCCCCAGCCCCATCCTCAGCTTCCACCTAAGAGGTAGTGCAGGAAAGTGGTGATAAGCAGATGTCTGCAGCTGTGTGACGTGTGTCCCAGCCCAGTTCTGTGGCCTGCTACCTGGGGAGCCTCTGGTTGTCATTGGGCCTCCTGTTGCCTCTCAGCTTGCCTCCATCTGTAAAATGGGGACAGTAGGCCAGGGGCTGTGGCTCACACCTGTAATCTCAACACTTTGGGAGGCTGAGGCGGGTGGATCTCCTGAGGTCAGGAGTTCAAGACCAGCCTGACCATCTCTATTAAAAATACAAAAAAACTTAGCCAGGCATGGTGGCGTGTGCCTGTAATTCCAGCTACTGGGGAGGCTGAGGCAGGAGAATTACTTGAACCCAGGAGGCAGAGGTTTCAGTGAGCCAAGATCGCACCACTGCACTACAGCCTGGGTAACAGAGCAAGACTCCATCTCAAAAAAAAAAAAAACAAAAATGTGGGGACAGTAATAGCACTTGCCTCAGGGAACTGCTGTAAGGACTGAATGTTAATGTGTGGAAAGCACCGAGAGCCTGGCATGCAGTAAGGGCCATGCAAGTGTTAGGTGCCATTGTCATGGCTGTCACATTGGTACCTGTTCAACACACTTAGAGGACCGCCTGCCTCCACCTTGATGACCCTGGGTAGGTACTGAGTTCCGAGTTTAGCTGAGGACTGAAGGTGTGACTGCAATAGGATTAGCTGGTCTGAATCAGACTTATATAGCACCAGGCAACCTCCAATCTCCTTTTGAAAGGGGACCACCCTGAACCTTTCAGAAAAACGTTGCTTTCCCCGATTGAAGTGATTCCCATGTAACCACAGTCGGGAGCAAAACTGGCCAAGATTTTCATTCACTGCAGACTCAGTCCTCATTTCCCTTTTCCAGATCCCACCAGGGGCAGATGAGGTGTCACATTGCATCACATCACGCCATCGCCATTACCCTGTTCACGGGCCACCCCAGAAACTCCCAGCGGGAGACAGAAACTAACTTCTGAGCTGTGACTCTGTCCCTTGGGGTTGACACTGAGGCTTAGGCTGTTTCTCACTGGCTTGCCCTGCCTTTCCCAGCTCCCTGCCCCTCTCCGCTGGCGTCTTGTGGCCAGATGACAGTGCTAGCTCTTCACACCTGAAGCACATTAGCAACACTGGCTGGGCTGGAGCTCTGCTCCCAAGCTTCCTCTCCCTGCCTAGAAACCTGAAGCACCGATGTGCAGAGCAAGGAGGAACTCTGCTCCCACGCCTGATTTTAATGAGGGATGGATGCATCCTGCAGGGCTCAGAGGTTCTGTTTCTCTAAACCCAGACCAAATGTGTTTGGGTGGCCAGGCCTCGTAATCTCAGCAGAGGAATGTGCATGCCACAGGGCTGCAGAAAACAGTTTCCAGCGGTCTGTCAGCAGATGTCCACTCCAGAAGACAGACAGGGAATGTGGAGACCTACAGGCTTTGGAGTGAAAAAGTGATGGATATTAAGAGCACAACTACACACATTCGGATTCTCAAACGCCCAATAAACATAAATATTTTCCATCCACAATGTACTATATATGCCTAAATATAGGGCAAGCCCCAAATAGCACATCCTCCATTTCCCTAATTAGATAAATTTAACTCTCTTTTTTTTTTTGCCAACTTAATAGGAATCAGAACTATGATTGCCTTTGAGGTGGGGGGAGTGGGCAGTGGGAATTGACTGGCAAGGGACTGGTGGGAACTTTCTGGAGTGAGAGACAAGTTCTGTACTTTCATGGGGGTGGTAGTTACTGGGTGACATAATTCATCAAACTGCACCCTTTAGATCTGTGGATTTTAATGCCTGTAAATTTACCTCAATAAAAAGAAGTTTGGAGAAATGAAGAAATAATCAACTATCTGTGTATAATGTTTAACTTAATCATGTGGTTGAATGCTTAAAATTTTATAAGAATGATATATTAATCTATAATACTCTTCATTCTTATGTTTCACACAATAATTTTATCCAAGTGTGCATCTTCTGAGATTGATGGGTATCATTTCTAAGCCACATTTTTAGTCAGCAGTTTACCAGAATATATCATCTACAATTTGCCTAATTTATTTGAAATGCAGAACCTCTTGAATCCATGTTGGTGCTGAAATTTGATTGGCACACACCAACGCCCACTTGCGTAGCACTGCAGCAGTTGTTTTCCTCATTTGTCTTGCAAGTGAATATTCATGCTGCTCCCCACATCAACAGCTTACGTATTGCTTTCTAAAATGGGCTTTCAAATATTTATCGCAACTTTCAACAATTGAACCCAAGGAATAATTACCAAATCTTCATTAAAGCTCATTGCCTCCTTCCCATTGTTTCCCTCTCTGACCTCTAAAATCGTCCAAACCTGATGTTGATTGAGATCATTTCAGGCTAGTGTGTTTTCCCCAAATGTTGTCGTTCAAATAAAGTAATCGAGGCTGGGTGCAGTGGCTCATGCCTATAATCCCAGTGCTTTGGAAGGCCAAGACAGGCAGATTGCTTGAGCTCAGGAGTTCGAGACCAGCCTGGGTAATGTGGCAAAACTCTATCTCTACCAAAAAAAAAAGAAACCAGCAAAAAACAAAACAAAAACTAGCCATGTGTGGTGGCATGTGCCTATAGTCCCAGCTACTCAGGAGGCTGAGGAAGGAGGATCACCTGAGCCCAGGAGGTTGAAGCTGCAGTGAGCTGGACTACTGTACTTCAGCCTGGGAGACAGAGACCCTGTCTCCAAAAAAAAAAAAACAAAAAACAAAAAACAAAATTTCCAAATTATTAGACACTTTTAAAGGACAATAAGTCCCAAACTGTGAGAAACTTTTATAGGCAACATCCTCTTTTCTAATAGTTTAACTTGAGGATATAAACCTTCACCTTATTTATTTTCAGACATATATAGTAAATCCTGGAATGTATTCAGATCAAAGATAAAATAGAGATCAATTTAGCAAATTTTGGTGGTCTTGTTTTATAATTCACTATTAATAGATTAGCATTGTTAGCTTTAGTTTATTTGTGTAGCAAAAACTGACCAATAGAATCTAATTAAACTGAAGAGCTTCTACACAGCAAAAGAGACTATCAACAGAGTAAACAGACAACCTACAGAATGGAAGAAAATATTTGCAAACTATGCATCTGACGAAGGTCTGATCTCTGTCATCTATAAGGGACTTAAATTTGCAAGAATAAAACAACTCCATTAAAAGGAGGGCAAAGGACATGAACAGACACTTTTCTAAAGAAGACATACCTGCAGACAACAAGCATGTGAAAAACTCAGTATCACTGGTCATTACAGAAATGCAAATCAAAACCACGGTGAGATACCATCTCATACCAGTCAGAATGGCTATTATTAAAAAGTCAAAAATTGGCCTGGTGCGGTGGCTCATGCCTGTAATGCCAGCACTTTGGGAGGCCGAGGCGGGCGGATCATGAGGTCAGGAGATGGAGACCATCCTGGCTAACACGGTGAAACCCCATATCTACTAAAAATACAAAAAAAAATTAGCCGGGCATGGTGGCAGGCGCCTGTTGTCCCAGCTACTCGGGAGGCTGAGGCAGGAGAATGGCTTGAACCCAGGAGGCGGAGCTTGCAGTGAGCCAAGATCGCGCCACTGCACTCCAGCCTGGGCAACAGTGAGCGACTCCATCTCAAAAAAAAAAAAAAAAAAGCAAAAGTCAAAAATCAACAGATGATGGAGAGGTTTTGGGGAAAAGAGAATGCTTATACACTGTTGGTGGGAGTATAAATGTGCTCAACCATTGTGGAAAGCAGTGTGGCTATTCCTCAAAGAGCTAAAAGCAGAACTGCCAATTAACCCAGCATCCCATTACTGGGTATATATATACCCAAATGAATATAAATCATTCTACCGTAAAGACACATGCACATGAATGTTCATTGCAGCACTGTTCACAATAGCAAAGACATGGAATCAACCTAAATACCCATCAAGACAGATTGGATAAAGAAAATGTTGTACAGATATACCGTGGAATACTATGCAGCCATAAAAAAGAATGAGATCATGCCCTTTGCAGGAACATGGATGGAGCTGGAGGCCATTATCCCTAGCAAACTAACACAGGAACAGAAAACCAAATATCACATGATCTCAATGATAAGTGGGAGCTAAATTATGAGAACTCATGAACACAAAGAAGGGAACAGCAGACACTGGAGTCTACTTGAGAATGGAGGTTGGAAGGAGGGAGAGGAGTAGAAAAAATAACTATTGGGTACTAGGCTTAGTACCTGGGTGATGAAATAATCTGTACCAAAAACCTCCATGACACAAGTTTACCTATATAACACACCTGCACAGGTACTCCCAAACATAAAATAAAAGTTAAAAAAAAAAAACAGCAAAAAAAGTTTTTGTTCCCTACCATGAATAAAAAGTTGAAACATTCTTGAACAACTATATTTTACTCAAGGGCATTATAGACAGGGCAATTTAACAGATGCCTGTGGTTAGCCATGGGATTGTAAGCACAATTCTAAATTATGAATTACTAATTATTAATTTTCTGGTTTAACCTCACATCCTGTCCAGCCTTCAGCTACAACCAGTGTGATATGGTGATAAAGAAAGAAGACTTCGTTTTTTCCAACAGTTCCTCAATTTAAACATCAAAAAGAGTGCTGTTCTTAAGGAAATCATCAAGAAAGACTAAGCACCATTGTTTTGTTTCTGATGTTGCTGTCACTCAGCACCGTTGCCATTGCTGTCAGAAGCAAAATCAAATCACTCACCAAGAGCTCGGCCAGCATGCAGGTCCCCGTCTGGCTCAGGGCAGAGACTGGTCAGTTATTTTTTTGGTAGCAAAACTCTGGCTTTAGAGTTGGACCGTAAGCAGTCCTGCTTGCTGCTCATTCCCTTTCTCTAGAAGGACCCCTAAGGAGTTTTACAGCACCCTGGGGGCTTTCTAGAATGGTTGAAAACCTCTGGCAGCAGATCATCCATCAGGCTTGGTCCCAAGTTCCAGACCTGGGTTCTTGACTCCATGACTGTTGGCCAGTGACCTAAGTTCAGTCTCATTTTCCTCATTCAGACAAGAATTGCTTGTAAGGATGTTCTGAAGTGTGCTTTCAAAACCATGGAGTATAAGGCTTATTTTACTCCTTAAGTCTTCCTATTTCCTAGTCACATCTCATTTGCATGTTATATTGCCATCTCATCAATTATTGGGGGACCTAAGATCCACATTTTCTATTATTTGGCCCCGTTGATGCTACAACTTCTGCCTTTCAGCTTTTCAGCCATTGTTCTCCACTTCAAAATGGACAAGGAGGAAAGGTGAATTGGGGTTCTACCACTCCTGCCTCTACAATAAGAAGCTCCAGCATCATGATTCATTCTTGAGAATGACTCCTCTGACAGGCCTCTTTTCATTTGCAGGTGGGCCAAGAGAAGGGAAACTGCTCTTTCCAGAAAAACCCAACTCCCTGCATCATCCCTCAAGAACAAGAAAATATCTTCCACACAATATTTGCTTTTTTCACAAAGTCTGGAAGAAAAGTCTTGGTAAGGCTTTGTTTAGTGGTTGGGGTAACACGGGTGGTCCTCACTCAGAAGACACCAGTTTTCTATTTGATATTTATTATTTCCTAAATCTGGTTTTAATCAATTGACTTACAAAGGCACAGACTGTGGTCAACTCCTAATTTTCAGTCTGAGGTTTCAATCAAAATGTTAAATTTACATTCCAAATCCTATTACCTGGAAAAGGGATAAATCTTTGCAACCCACCAAGCACAAAGTAAAATGTTTCTTCCACTAGAATGAGTCTAAACAAGAGTGATTATTCTTGTGCAAACATTTTGGGAAACTGTTTGATAATATCTACTAAAACAAAACATGTGTATCCTCTGACACAGCCATTCTACTCTTGAGTATATCCCCAAGAAAAATGAGTACTTGTGCTTCCCAGAAAAGACATGAAAAAGAATGCTCACAGAAATGTTAAAATAGCTGAAAGCTGAGAACAATGCAGATATCCATCAATAGGAGAATAAGTAAGCAATTGTGGTATATCCATACACTGGAATATTACACAGTAATGAAAAATAACAAACTACTGCTAATGAATGAATCTCACAGACAGAATATATTGAGTGGAAGAAGCTAGAAACAAAAGCCACATATTGTAATATTTCACTTATACAAAGTTCAGAAATAGCAAAAACTAATCATGATGATAGAGGTCAAGAAGGTGGTTACTTTCAGAGGAATATGGATGGGATGGGGCATGAGGGAGCCTGCTTAGATGCTGGAAATGTCCTACATCCTAATCAGGGTGGTGGTCCTCCAGTTATAAACACATGTAAAAATTTTTAAAGACAGGCCGGGCACGGTGGCTTATGCCTGTAATACCAGCACTTAGGGAGGCTGAGGGGGTGGATCACCTGAGGTCAGGAGTTTGAGACCAGCCTGGCCAACATGGTGAAACCCTGTATCTACTAAAAATACAAAAATTAGCTGGATGTGGTAGTGGGCGCCTGTAATCCCAGCTACTCAGGAGGCTGAGGCAGGAGAATTGGTTGAATCAGGGAGGCAGAGGTTGCAGTGAGCCAAGATCGTGCCACTGTACTCCAGCCTGGGCGACAGAGCAAGACTCTGTCTCAAAAAAAAAAAAAAAATTATAAAGACATACACTTCAGATTTGTTCTATTTACTATATTTGTTACACCTCCATTTTTAAAAAGTGCAGGTATTGAAGATGGAATGACAATGCTTTTCCAAAGCCTCCTTTTTTTTAATCTTTGGTTACATTTCTCTAAGCTCCTTATTTCAGCCCTGGCACATCTCACCTTTATCATTTCCTTTCTCATTCTTTTCTCCTGTTGGAGAAGGATGACTGTTTGCCACTTGAAAGGTTGGGTTTTGTTTTTTTTTTTTTACTTACATAGTGAGGGTGATATTGTTGAAAGCCCTTAGACTTGTTAGATGTAGTGATACCTAGTGATTTTATAGTTACGACTCTGTCTGGCTGAAAATTTTGCTGTATAGATGAAACATCATCAAGGTATGTATATGCATTTTGGAACCTATCATATAAAAAAGAAAACTTTTGTAACTTAAATTTGGGATTTATGTTTTTGGTTTTTTGTTTGTTTGTTTGTTTTGAGATGGAGTATTGCTCTGTCGCCCAGGGTGGAGTGCAGTGGCATGATCTCGGCTCACTGCAGCTTCTGCCTCTCGGGTTCATGCAGTTCCCCCGCCTCGGTCTCCCCAGTAGCTGGGACTACAGGCGGCCACCACTATGCCTGGCTAACTTCTGTATTTTTTGTAGAGACAGGGTTTCACCATGTTGGCCAAACTGGTCTTGAACTCCTGATCTCAGGTGACCCCCCTACCTCAGCCTCCCAAAGTGCTGGGATTACAGGCGTGAGCCACTGCGCCCAGCTGAGATTTACGTCTCTATTGTAACTTTTGTGTTTTCTTGAGGAAGAGTCACATGACTTCTTAGCCCTCTTGTTTACCCTACCTAATAAATAGGCATGAAAGTATATTTGCCACTACACAGGTGGAAGTCACATAATGTAGGAAACGTGTCTGTGTTCAAAACTCATAAGAATGCTTTCAGAATGCAAAATTTCAGTTTGTGGGTTTAAAAAAAAAAACAATTATTTCTCTTTGTAAATTCATCCAATTCTTGGTAGGATAAACTAGTGAGCTGTTTTCTCCCAGTTGCTTGACTTAAAGGCATGCTCTGGTTCCCACCGGGTGGGAAATCCCTTGAATGCCCTCTGGTGGCGAGAAAGAACGATTGCATCTTCTTGTGGATTTCCTCTGCCTGGAATTGCCTTAGTCACCAAGTTCATGGAGCCCACTACTCTATAAATTGTTGTGGATTTGTCTTTGTTCTTAATTCCATTGGAAATTTTTCTGACTTTTCTTCTCAGGACTGTGAAAAACCAGGAATTTCTTGCCTAACAGCACATTGTAACTTTAGTGCTCTTGCTAAAGAAGAAAGTCGTACTATAGACATTTACATGCTGCTGAACACAGAAATACTGAAAAAGGTAAGCCCTAATGAACCGCACTTGTGGATGCATTTAGAAGCATTTGAATTGTTGACATCTGATTTTGGGTAAAAAAAAGGAAAAAGGAAAGCATTTGAATTGGTGTCCTCATGACAATCTGGCTGCCCCCCCTTTTGGCTGTCTACAAGAGACTGTTTTTATTTTTATGTATTTAGGGGGTACAAGTGCAGACTTCTTATATGAATATATTGTATCGTGATGAAATCTGGGCTTTTAGTGTACCCATCACCTGAATAGTGAACATGGTACCCAATAGGTAACTTTTCAACCCTCACCCCCCTCCCACATTTTGGAGTCTCCAATGTCTGTTAATTCCACTCTTTATGCCTATGGGTACCCATTACTTAGCTCCCACTTATAAGTGAGAACATGCAGTAGTTGACTACTTATGAGTTATTTCACTTAGGGTAATGGACTTCATTTCCATCCATGTTGCTGCAAAAGACATAATTTAATTCTTTTTTATGGCTGAGTAATATTCCATGGTGTGTGTATATATATACACACATGGTGTGTGTGTATATATATATACCACATTTTCTATAACCAGTCATCCATTCAGGGACACTTAAGTTGATTCCCTATCTTTGCTATTGTGAATAGTGCTGCAATAAACTTACCAGTGCGGGTATATTTTTTATACAATACTTCTTTCCCTTTGGGTATATACCCATTAGTGTGATTGCTGGATGGAATGGCAGTTCTATTTTTAGTTCTTTGAGAAATCTTGATACTGCTTTTTTGATTGTACTAATTTATCTTCCCATCAACAGTGTATAAGTGTTCCCTTTTCTTTGCATCCTCACCAACATCTGTTGTTGTAGTTGTTGTTGCTGAACTGTTTAGTAATAGTCTGGCTGCCCCTTTTGAAACTTTTCCAGCAAGTGCCATTGGTAATTTTGCTGGTAGATAATGCCAGGGTAAAATACCAGACCCTTGCTACTCAAAAATGTGGTCCGAGGACCAGCAGCATCAGCATTACCTGAGAGTTTCTTAGAAATGCAGAATCCTGGGCTCCACCCCAGACTTAATAAATCAGCATCTTCATTTTTAACACATTCCCCAGGGATTTTGTTTGGCCATTTAAGTTTCTCATGCTTTAGCTTGCATCAGAATCACCTGGAGATCTTGTTCAAACACAGATTCCTTTGGGGTGGAGTCTGAGGCTCTCCAGTTGCCACAAGCACCCAGGTGATGCCAGTCCTGCAGGTCTAGGGACCTCGCTTTGGATGAAGGTTGGCTAACCTTTTCTGTAAAGGGCCAGTGGTAAATATTTCAGGCTTTGCAGGCCCTACAGTCTCTTGCAACTGTTCAACTCTGCCATTGTATTGTGAAAGCAGCCATAGACAACACTCAAATAAATGGGCATGGCTGTGATCCAGTAAAACTTTATAAAAACAGGCAGAGGGCCAGATTTGACCCATGAGTCCTAGTTTAAATGACGGTTTGTTTTGGTCCAACTTTTGAACCTCAGGTCACTTTGCTATTGAGTTTATCACAGGTGGTTCATTAAAAAAACACCTCAACCAGTGCATCGGTGGCTCTTGAAGAATCATACAAATTTCCTATGATTTATTTTAAGATGAGAGCTGCTGAGAGGCCACTTCCAACAAGATGCTGTAAAAATAATTACATGTGAAGATAAAACTAAATATGCATGTTAGCCTCAGAGATTCCAATTATTTTTCTTTAGAAAGACTAAATGTGTTAATCTGTACAAACCTATCCACGTGTGAATGAATAACCTTAGAAAAGTCATTCTGTGGTTATTTTTAAATAGGCACAGAGGTAACACACTGACCTGAGAGGATGCAGGCATCAGGGGATGTTTTTCCATTTTCAATCTGTAGCCGTTACAGCCCTCACACACCTGAAGAGAGCTGTGCATAGTTCTGGTTTCCCTGGTTTGCTCTGGAGGGAAACTGGTTTGGGGCAAGTTGGACTCACACTGCAGTGCTTTCTTCTCCCTTTGTACCTCTCCCTTTATAAAGGACAGTGTTGGAGGAGGACCAGGCCTGACTTAGAGCACCACTGGCCATCCTCTGATTCCATAAGGGAGGCTGGAAAACCCCACGTCTGGAGAAGTACCTTCCTGAAATGTGTCCCCAGGCCAGGCTGGAGGACTATGCCTCTGCATATGTACCTGTCCTGTTTGTATTCTTCAAAAATGGTGCTGCAGACAGTTTTATTGCCTGTGCCATACTTGCCACTGTCCATAGAGCCCTGGTGACAGCACTGGTGGCTGTAAGCCACTCTGATGTTTCCTTTATCCTCAACCCAGATGGCTGCTGCTTGCACTTCAGTTATTTGCACTTAATCATGCACAGCTCTGCAGCCTGGTTCTTCTGCTTTTCTATCCCGGCAGCCAGTGGTGACCCTTTGCCAAGGAACATGTCCCAGTGACTACTGTCCCCATGGGCCAGCCAGGCCAGTAGAGCCGCAGGCAAGAGAGCTGGAAGCTGTAGGGTGTCATATGAAGCCTTCAAGGCTCATTCTCCATGTGCCCTTTCAGCAGAAACCAGGAGCACTTCCAGGTGCAGAGAAAAGCTTAGAACAAAGTTGACCTGGAAGCCAGATGGGGCCCCAGCTGCTCCCAGAGCTTCAGTTGCCCTGAAGCCAGCTACAGCCTCCCTTGGGGAGTGGAGCCCACATGGCTCCAGGCCTCCCGAAGGATGTGGAGCAGCGCCAGCCTTGTGGTTTGCCTGGGCCTACAGTCGTGTTTATTTTCCTTTTGACCTCAAGATCTGGCCCCAGACAAGGGAATTTGAGGTTTTACTGTTTTGACCTTAACAAGTTTTCATTTGAAATGTAGGATCTGATCTTTAAAATCACTGTAGGAGCCGGGCGCAGTGGCTCACGCCTGTAATCCCAGCACTTTGGGAGGCTGAGGTGGGCATATCACAAGGTCAGGAATTCAAGACCAGCCTGGCCAACATGGTGAAACCCCATTTCTACTAAAAAATACAAAAATTAGCCTGGCATGGTGGTGGGCACCTGTAGTCTCAGCTACTCGGGAGGCTGAGGCAGAAGAATCGCTTGAACCTGGGAGGTGGGGGTTGCAGTGAGCCAAGATCGTGCCATTGCACTCCAGCCTGGGCAACAGAGCGAGACTCTGTCTCAAAAAAAAAAAAAAAAAAATCACCGTAGGATTCGGATTTTTTTGGAAGTATTCTTCTTTCAGTCTGTAAGGCTTTTCTCACTGATTCTACAACCGTGGGGGCCCATCCTGTGCCAGACTCCTCGTCTGCTTGGCCTGTAATGTTGGCAATTATCATCATCATTATCGTTATTAATATCCAAGTGTATTTTTATTTATTTTAATGTTTTTATTTTAAAAAATATTTTTAGAGACAGGATCTTGCTCTGTCACCCAGATGGGAGTACAGTGGCGCAATCATAGCTCACTGCAGCCTCAAACTCCTGAGCTCAAGTGATCTTCCTGCCTCAGCTAGTCCTCAGCTAGGACTGCAGGCACATGCTACCATGACAGGTGAATTTTTTTTTAATCTTTTGTAGAGATAGGATGTTTCCCCAGGCTGGACTTGACCTCCTAGCCTCAAGTGATCCTCCCACTTCAGTCTCTCAAAGTGCTGGGATTACAGGCCTTAACCATCGTGCCTGGCCCAAGATTATTATTATTATTCAAGATTGAAAATACAGCATATCCTGATACATAAAACCCCAACTTTATAAAACTGTTAAATTGGTAAAAGATTATTTGTTGCTTAAAATTATTTCTTGCTTAAAGTGAGTTAACTGGAGTAACTCTTTTGAATGACAAGCTTCCCAAAAGCATTTAAAATGTGTCTTATGGTTGTTTTAAGAAAAGAATGATAATTGGTGCATAACTCCCAAGTCACATATACAGACCGGGGTCCCTGTGTGCCCCAGGAAGGTCTTTGTGGTTTCTTTGGCAGAGATGAGCAAAGGGTACCCTTGGAACTGTTTTCTGTGGAGTCCTCTACCTTACTGTTTCTTTGAGGGTTTAACCAAAGGTGGCATTTGAGTGTAAGCTCCTTGCATGACAGGCAAGCTGGGTAGATGTAGGTGGGGACACCACAAGACACCTTGCCTGTGGAGCCCCTCCTGCCCCACAGGTAGAATGTTGAATGCACTAGTTCTCTGCTATCTGTTTCCACGACAGAAGCCAGGCTGCCCTTCTGCCCCACAATCAACCTGTACCACTGGCTTGAGGTTCTGGCTTCTCCCCAGGCCACAGTTTTTCCAGTCCCTGTCTTCTTCCAAATTCTTTCTCCATCCCTGCTTTGGCGCCATTTTCTGGTTATCTGGATCAGTGTCTTTGAATCTGAGCCCACAGGAAGACCTCTGCCTGCCTCTGGCTGGGGGGTGATTCCGGAGTCTTAGCTGTGCTCCCTTATACCCCTGCCCCTTTCTCCTTAATTCATAAGCCAGATATTTACCCCTTCCCCATCTCTCCATCAGGCATCCTCTTTCAATGTTTAATGGTTTTGATTCCAAAACGACTTCATTTAAGAGCAAAGAAAGAGTTAAAAGCAACTCATATGAAGGGTTTGAGGGTTGTGGTCAAGGCAGGAAGATGCCTATAAAATGTAGATCAGATGCCTTCTGTGGAATGCCAGGCCTAGATTTGCTCTACACAATTAAACAGCTTTATTTATCCTCAACTCTTCGTGAACATGTCAATATCAATATCCAAATATCTGGCTCTGACTGCTTGGAAACCACAGCACACAGCTTGCGTGTGTTGATTACTGGCAAACTCCATCATTTCCCACCATCCACCATGATCTGCAAAGAATCCTCAAGAGAGACCCTAGTCTGTGTTTATGTGGGTGCCTGGGATGGAGAGGTATCTAGTTCAATGATAAAATTTTTGTCTGGGCTACATGGAATCATGGAATTTCAGTTCTGCCCAGTCCCTCTTAAGGCCCAGCCATTATCATCGAAAAATCTTCAAGTAAGTTGTGTTGTTTCTTCCACAGGACAGTTCGTCTGTCATCCAGTTCATGTCCCGCGCCAAGGTCAAGGTGGATCCTGCCCTAAGGGTGGTGGAAATAGCTCATGGGAACCCAGAAGAGGTGACGGTGAGTCAGCCACCCCAGGACAGCCCTCCTCAGAGGGCAAGGGAAGCTGGGTGACTTGGAGACCTGGAGCTGGAATTTGAGGGTCAAGACAGTCTCTGAGCCAAGATGTTGGGTTTGTGGCAGACCCAAGACTATGCCTGCCTTGGCTTCCAGGCCCCCCTGGAGAACTTCTGTGGTTCGTTCTTGTGATAGCATTGTCCTTTAGGATGCCATCATTATGTGAACATTTCCTGCTATGATTGTCCAAAGGGAAAATGGTCTGGAAGTACCCCCACCTCAACAGAGTTGGATTTCCACTGTGGAGCCAGGACTATTTATATCTTTCTTAGACCTTTCCTAAGACAGACCACATCTGCCTTACCCGTCACATTACTCCATGGGTAAATACTGTGTTTTGGTTTGGTTTGGTTTGGTTTTTAAGAGACAGGGTCTCACTCTGTCACTCAGGCTGGTGTGCAGTCATAACTCCCTGTAGCCTTGAATACCTGGCCTCAAGGGATCCTCTCACCTTAGCCTCCAGAGTAGCTAGGACTACAGGCACACTACCATGCCTAATTTTTAAATTTTTTAAATTTTTTTTGTCAGGATAGGGTTCCCCAATGTTGCTCAGGCTGGTCTCAAACTCCTGGCTTCAAGCGATCCTCCTGCCTCAGCCTCCCAAAACACTGAGATTACAGGCAAACACTGGGTGTTTTAAAAACAAGTTGTTTGAATGACTTAAAGAGATTACATCCAAATTGCCAAGACCTAGTAACTGCTCTTTAACTATTTACCACCCCCTTCTCCTCCATAAAGTGCAGTTGGTACCAAGGCCTCAGAGACACAGGAGGGTGTGGCAAACCACGAGGCTGAGAGTGGAGGTGTGGGAGAGGCTGGAGGGAAGCTATGGCCTTGGAATTTTATTGCCTTTTATTGTTGTTCTTGCAGGAGCAGGGGGGTTGAGGGAGGTTCATCCTGTATTTGACGCCCACACTCAGATCCCAGGGGAGTAGAGGAGGAGACAGTAGCCGATGCACTTCTTTTGCCAGTGAGCTGTGCAATGATGCTACCTGCCTGCGTCCCCTTCTGTGGAATTTACCCTCTCTTAGAACAGTCAGTGTTGCTGTGACACATTTACAAAAGTGATAAGTTTATAATGATTATGTGCTTAGAAACTGTTGTTAACTTACTCTCTGACAACAGTGGAGACACCACATGTCAAAATGTCAGAATGGGGTTCAAACCAAAGACTACTCTTACAAGACCTTTGTTGGGAAAGTTTCATATAGAAAATAAATGCTGGGCAGGTGGATCACCTGAGATCAGGAGTTCAAGACCAACATGGCGAAACACTGTCTCTACTAAAAAATATAAAAATTAGCCAGTCGTGGTGGTAGGCTCTTGTAATCCCAGCTACTTGGGAACTGAGGCAGGAGAATCACTTGAAACCCGGAGGCGGAGGTTGCAGTGAGCCAAGATCATGCCACTCTGCTCCAGCCTGGGCAACGGAGTAAGACTCCATCTCAAAAAAAAAAAAAAAAACCCAATAATAATAATGCTTAGGACCTCAATAAAACTTCAGTCCTGTCCATTTTTGGTGAGCAAGAGATGAGAACATCAGTGAGTCTGGGATGAAAATGAATTCCTGAATGAGTGAGGGGTTGGGCATTCCCTACTCAGTGAAGAGAATGAGTGTTCCATGCAGACTTTTATGCTCTACCCACAAGATAAGTTGTCCAAGCACTATTTTTGTTTGTTTGTTTGTTTCTTTGTTTGTTTGAGAAAGGTCTTGCTTTGTCACCCAGGCTGGAGTGCAGTGGTGCAATCATGGCTCACTGCAGCCTCCACCTGTTGGCTCAGGCCAGGCACTAATTTTAATAATAGAAACCAAATGGAATGATGCTGGGTCATTTACTACTTAGGGTCAGTTTTTCTGGCAGGTCAGATATTTGGAGTTGGCGTTTCCCTTTTCTTCCCTGCCTTCTGGCCATTTAACTGCCAATTCAGACCTCCACCTGGGAAAGTGAAAAAGAAAAGTGGTTCCCTGCTCATTGTCATAGTTCTGGTTTAAAAGTTTTATAGAATGAAATACATGCCCAACATGAGAGGTTTAGAATGTTCTGGTAAACCACAGTGTTAATAAGTGGAAGCTAATGGAAATAGCTAACAGGTTTTCTACACGTGGAATCCCTTGTGTAGATGAAAAAAAAAAAATCACTGGGCATATTGCCTTCCATTATAGGACTAGACTGTGGGATCCAGGAAAATGTTGCTTAACATCTCGTTTTTGGATTCCAAGTCATCTATACTCCCCCAAAATACCACTTCCATTAATTACTGTTCCATTTTGAGCACTATGGTGACATTTTCATTATCAAGAGTTCTTGGGAAGAGGCTGAGAGTTTTTTTTTAGCACTCCTAAGAAAAAATTAACACACATGGGAATTCCACAATGCCCCTTCTCCCTCCTTTCCATGACTTTGCCTTTTCAGTCCATGAGCTACAATGAAGTTCTACAATCTGTTGTTCTCAATTTTCCTGGCAGGAAAAAAAAAAATCTTTTCTGAGTGGGAAGGTTCGCCTTTTTAGAACAAATACGTTCTTCCCTGCGTGATTCTTCTGAATGCCTGGCCTTCTGTCAACTATCAGTCTGAAGGGGAATTTCCATAGAGCCTCGCCACCAAATTTAAATTAGGCA
The DNA here is from genome assembly GCF_028858775.2 of Pan troglodytes. Classification (NCBI taxonomy): domain Eukaryota; kingdom Metazoa; phylum Chordata; class Mammalia; order Primates; family Hominidae; genus Pan; species Pan troglodytes. The sequence continues at coordinate 41,792,963 of NC_086015.1, forward strand.
AAGTTTCAAAGATTTTAGATTAGGCACCAAATTGTTATGGCCTTGGAAGGAACAGGAAATGTACTTGCATTTGGTATCGAGTGGGGAGGAAAACAATCAGATTTTTAACCACATAACGTGTGCACGGTGGTAAATTTAACTGATGGAGAAATCAAGCAATTTTCCTGTGATCTTTTTTAATAGGAGTTTTAAAATGCATTTTATATTGAGTAGTTATTTCATGTTTTCTTAAAACAATTATTGTATTGAACTAAAAATAAACTAGGTAGTTTGTTCACATAACAAATCTACATTCAAAGACATGCAAACAAATTTTCCACTTAGTCCATTTTTCTGTTCTCAGCATTACTACAAATGCCTCATTCTGTTTTCACGTTGAATTCTTCAGCATCTTCTATATCATTTCCGGGGCATCTCTGGGAAGTAGTGATGCCTGTCTTCCCTCAGAAGCACACTGATAACCCCAATATACCCACAATTCACACTTTTTTCCTTCTCTGAGGTATGCTGTTTTTTGGCAAAACAGAAAAAACACACTACTAGGATGTGAAAAACTTCATTCTGGGCCTGGTTAGGTCATAAACTACAGAACCTTAGGTCATATATTCTCACTGGGCGCTTGTTTCTCCACTGCAAAAAATAATTCGTATTTGCTTGGTCCTTTGTAGTACTTTACTGTTTCATTTATCTTCATGATGACCCTTAAATTTAAGTAAGGTAGTATTATGCTCATTTTATAGAAGAAATTCAATCTCAAAGAGGATACAGTCTCCCAAAGATCCCACAAGCAGTAATATATTAGGCAGAGCTAAACTCACACACTCTCACTCAATATCCTAATATTGGTACATGCCATGCTAATAAGTGTGCTAAAATGGATGAAGCGGCAATTTCTCAGGTCCCTTCCAATGATCCTGTCCTCTGCTTCTACTTGATATTTTTTCTCTCTTCTCTCAACTAGCATTAACATCCGAAACTGTATATAATCACCACATTTCATTTACCATGGTTTTTTAATTTAATTATTCTTTAAATTTTTCTATTTCCATGTTAAATCCAGAGAAATTATTACTTTTTGGAAAGTTTCTACTGCTGCCTGCCTCTGAAGGCCACGGGACTTACCTGTTTGTTTGTCAAAGCAGAAATGCCCAACATTTTGTAAACACTAATTTTTTTTATAACTGTAAAGATGATTATTCCATACTTAAAACCAATTCAAAATAAAATAAATCCTCAATACTTCTTATTCCCTGGGGTAGTAATTTTAATTAGATTCTATTGATTCATTATTTTCTCCTGTGTGCCTTTATTTGGGAAATACTGTTAGTCTACCTTGCTATCGAGTCTCTTTCCCTAACAAGAAAACGTCAGTCTTACGAGTCAGGAAAGCTTTTACTTTCACTATCACATATGAAGAATGAACTAAACACCTAACTTGGAAAGTAAAACTTAAATGAGGGATTCAGGACATTTCCCAAGGGGTCATCTGACCAATTTAAGAGTTGGTATGATGTGCCTAAAATAGCAAATTAACTCTTTTACTTATAATAAAGGTGCAGATGTACTGATTAGACATGCTGACATGTACATATAAAATATGCCTAAACCAAATTAAAAGAAAACAAAATATATTCCATGGCAATCTTGAAAAGTCAGGGAGCTCAATACATATTAAGAGTATGCTCTCAGCCAGGCGTGGTGGCTCACACCTGTAATCCTAGCACTTTGGGAGGCCGAGGCGGGTGGATCACAAGGTCAAGAGATCGAGACCATCCTGGCTAACATGGTGTAACCCTGTCTCTACTAAAAAATACCAAAAAAAAAAAAAAAAAAAGAGCTGGGTGTGGTGGCGGGTGCCTGTAGTCCCAGCTACTCGGGAGGCTGAGGCAGGAGAATGGCGTGAATCCAGAAGGCAGAGCTTGCAGTGAGCTGAGATCACGCCACTGCACTCCAGCCTGGGTGACAGAGTGAGACTCCGTCTCAAAAAAAAAAAAAAAAAGACTATGCTCTCACAATGAGAGCATTAAACATTTGGTAATTAACATAATTTAATATGCCAAAAATGAGAAAATAGTCAGGATGAGGGATGAGGAGTACACATAGGAAATTTTTGTGATTTTCTTCATTTTGATTGTATTGCTTTGTTGTCTTCAGGAGGGAAGATTTTGACTTCAAAAGTAACAAAATATTTAAGAAGGGAATTCACATCTTTCTGTTCTAATTGGTATTCTTGCGCTATTTTCTCAGCAGTCCATGTTTCTGGATAGTTTGTGATTGTTAAGAAGTGTCAGTGCTTCTACAATGGAAATTTTGCCTTTGGGAATGCTCTTAATATTTATCATATCAAAGTGATGACCTTTCAGCAATCTGAATTCCTTTGGCTCTTGATGTGTTTCAGCAGCTTTTACCTGCGCGGAAGACACAAGATCTTTGGAATCAACATATACATCTTTTAGAAATGGCAGCAGCTTGTCATCTTTATGAGCAATCTCTCCCTTAATTTCTGGATAGAGACTAATCTGCTCTCACAGGAGGCTGTTGGTAGAGGGGTGCCTGGGAGCAGGAGAGGGCTTCATCTTGCTGATTTCCCATTCCGCTCGGTTCTCTCAGTTGAAATGCCTGATCCTGCGAGTCACTGCAGCCCCCGTCTCATAACATGATGCCCTCAGGTTTATGCCACATGTGGGAACACTGGCACAGGAAGCCTCCAGGGCGTCTGGAGCATGCGCACATGTCCTGTGAGTCTTTATATCTTTTATTTTTATGCCATGGTACAAGTTGTGCTTTACACAGCATTTGGGTGAATAACTAGAAATATGTCATAGATTCTTGAGGCTTTGCCTGGTTCACTAATGACAGGCTCCAGGGCGTTTCTCAGGGAGCGTGTTAGCATGTTTCTAGGACCAGCCACATCAGCCAGACCTGGCTCTGTACAGACCCAAACCTGAGAATGCCATGTGAGACCTGTGTGACTGCAGAATCAAAGTGCTGGTTGCGAGGTGCCAATTACATGTTGAATTTCATCTTCAACCCAACTCTACTTACCTTTCAGGGAGTGATTAGGGGGTGAGAGGGGAAAATGCAGAAAGTGTTGTTTGAGGCCCACAGAAACTATAAAGATGAAGAACAGGAGAAACGTAGTTAATCATGCCCTGGAAAGCTGGCCTGCAGAAAGAAAAGGAATCTATCTCTGAGAAGGCCTTCAGAAAGAAAATGAGTAGGCTCCGGAGACGTTCATCTGTCTTCGTGCAGCCATAAAAAGTTATCAGGTGAGGCTGAGGGGTGAAGGCGCTTTCTCTGATCCCTGAATTGGTTACTGAGGCCCACAGAAGAGGAAAGGACCCCTGAAGCCAGAAACTCCCCCAAGGCAAATCAAGACTTTATGGAATCAGCTCTGTTACTGCAAGACATCCCCTCAAACTCCCGTCTCAGTCTGTGTGAGAAGCGTGCATGAATTCTTGCTATTTTCTTGATATTTTCAAATAGCAGAATACATGATAAACTTGTAAGTCCACAGATGAGTCGGTAAGCTGCTGCCATATGGAGCATGCACCAGACTGAGGTCTTTGGTGCCAGCTGGAAAGACTGGCTCTGTCTCATTTCAGCAGAATCAGAATGGATTCGAAGGCTATCCAGTGGAAGTGCTCAGAATTGCGCTGGAAGGCTGGAGAACCAGACCAAAAATCAGAGGGATCTGGAAACCTGAGGGCTATAGGCTGCATCCAGGCGCAGGAAGTCTGGCATGGTGTCCTGGACACTGGACACAGCTATCCCTGGCTTCTCTCTACCTCGTGCTCGGGAGTCAGGCAGAAACCTTTCTATTTTCTGGAGTTGCTGAGAAGGTTCAGTGATACCAGCATGAAGCTCCTAGAAGAAGGGCTGGTGCATAGCTGCTGCTCAGGGTGGCACAGCCCCTCCACAGTCCTGCCCACATGTGAGTTGCCCCTTCACACCACTCCCTAACACTGCCCCCACCAAAGATGCAAGCCTGGTATCTCAACCAGAGAGGCATCTTTCAACATGGCAAGCAAGATTACTTCAAAAAAATGCCACTTACCATTCCTTTGGTGTACTGCTTCTAGAGGCAAAGTTTACCGCTTTTACTGTCATGAAATAGACTGTGACTTGTTATTTATCATTTATGTGACCAATTATAGTTACAATCATGTTCCATGTGACAACAGAATCTTTCCCCCCTTTAACCTCACATTATGCTGAGATGTAGGATGAAGAGGAGGGTTGTTGAAGGGTCATCACTGCCCCCATCCTATGCCATCAGCAGTGGGTGGTGAGTAGTTCTTTCTCTTCACCCACCTCCCCACATGTGAGAATTAAGCTCTGACCATCAAGAATTGAGAAAACTCATGGTATAGTTTTCCAAACACACGAGTCATATTTTCTAATGGTCATCATTTGCTTATTTGTTTGATGAATATTTATTGAGGGCTTGCTAAGAGCCAGGCACTGTGCTAGGCACTGGGGACTCGATGGGGAACAAAAGAGACATGATCCGTGCCCTCCCAGAGCTGGCCGAGGGGGCAGCAGTCAGCAAGGATGCAAACAAGAATTCTATTTTCAGTTGAGGTTAGTCCCCAGGGAGTAGCCTGCTTTAGATTGGGGGTCGAGGAATGTTTCTCCAAGGAAGCTGAGACTGGCAGATGAGAAGGAATTCGCTTGCCAAGCATGAGGAAGAAGAATGTCTCGGTTGGGGAGGAGAGCTGTATGGAGCCCCAAAAGGCTTGGCCTCTTCAAGGCACTGAAAGACCAGGTAACAGGAAGCTGGTTAGCAGTGAAGAGAACCGTGGTAGACCTAGGCAGGGTCCATGCCAGGTAACACCATTGGGCAGTTACAAAGGAAAGCCATTGAAAGCTTCTGTTTGGAGCAGGGAATGGCATGATCCAATGTATGTTCTTTTTTTTTTTTTTTTTTTTTTTGAGACGGAGTCTCGCTCTGTCGCCCAGGCTGGAGTGCAGTGGCGCGATCTCGGCTCACTGCAAGTTCCGCCTCCCGGGTTCACGCCATTCTCCTGCCTCAGCCTCCCGAGTAGCTGGGACTACAGGCGCCCGCTACCACGCCCGGCTAATTTTTTTGTATTTTTAGTAGAGACGGGGTTTCACCGTGTTAGCCAGGATGGTCTCGATCTCCTGACCTCGTGATCCGCCCGCCTCGGCCTCCCAAAGTGCTGGGATTACAGGCGTGAGCCACCGCGCCCGGCCCAATGTATGTTCTTTAAAAATCACAGGCCACTGTGTGGATGGTGGATTTTAGGGGCAAGGGTGGAAATAAGGAGCTGGTTAGAAGGCTGCGATTTTCACCTGGCAAGAGGTCAGGGTGGCAGAGGAGATAGAGCAAGTGGACAGTATGTCTATGTCAGTGAAGGTGCAGTGACCGGTGCCACTCACACGTAAGGAATGCTTATCCTGGAGGGCTGGAAGTGATCCAGTGTCATCTCGATGCAAAGCCCCTTGCACAGCATATCCATGGTGGCACTCTGCTAATAGTGGCTGTCATTGCATAAATAGATGGCCAAGGAGATGAACCACATGAAAAATGAGCCCCCTTCTCCCCAAATCCTCAAGTCCTGGTCAGTTTACTCTAAATCAAAGTTTCCAGTCATCATCATGAGTATGATCATCATCATTATTATTTTTAGGCAACAGAACCCATTTCTAAATTGAAATATGCTTTGGTTGACTCAGGGGTGAGGTTCCTGGAACTCCCTCTTGGTGGCTTCCATTCCCCCTCACTGGACCCGTGGGCTCTAAAGAAGCCACTGCTATGGAAAGTTGTATTCTCAGAAGGTTGCCCAGTCCATCAGAGGCTTTCACTAGATGCTAGTTATACCCCCAGTAACTATGAACAAGATGAAATTTTTACCCTCAAGACTTCCACAGCCCCAAACAGGTCAACACACATACACACACACACAAACGTGCACACACATCACACCCCTGCAGCACTGTATGCATACGTGCCCAGAGTATCTGTGCTGAAGAGGTCAAGACAGGCTTCACAGAAGGAGTGACCCCCAAACAAGTATTGAAGGAATTTCCCACGTGGACAAGGAAGATCAGGCATTCAAGATGAAGTCAGATGGTGTCTTGGGCTGGATTCTCAAGAAGCAGACCCTGAGATGAGGGCATCATGTAAGCAGTTTATTTAGGGAGATGCTCCTAATGAGACCCAGAAATAAATGGGACAGGATAGGAAAGAGGAGAAGGGAAGCAAGGGTGAGATTTCAGGGACCATCTTAGCCCCACCCTGATCTTGACCTCGGAGTTGGTCCTGCCTGGAAGCAGGGGAGCTGGGGTCTCACACTCCTGTATCTGCCAGTCATTGGTTGGGGCTGTTCCAGAGGTAGTAACCCCAAGCCACTTTACCCTCTAAAAGTGAGGCAGGCCTCTAGAAGTGAAGGCATGACAAACCTGGGGGCTGGGCAGGCCAAATCAAGAGAGGGGACCCAAAAGGATCTGGGCAGAGAACCGAGTCTTGGCCACAGATGGAAATGTTCTGCACTCAGAGCTTGGGTGCTCTGCTCAGTGTGCGTGTCCGTGTCCCATTAAGATGAATGACCTCATTGTGTGAGGTGGGCTCGAATCTGCTGAATTCCTGTGAAGTGCTAGGCATGTGCTATGATTACCTCCTGCCACTCTGACATCACACCTGTGAACTAGGCACTACAACTTCCATCTTCTGTTGAAACAGAGGCTCCGGGAGTGAAGGAGCCTGCCGGATGCCCCACAGCCGGTCAGTGGAAGAGCAATTTGTGGCCACAGCTCTGCCTGTTGGCGAGCCCTGAGTCTCCCTTGACCCCTTACCCCTCTGGCCTGTGCTGTCCTGTAGCCCAGAGCCCACACACAGAGCAGGTGGGAGGAATCGCATTCCTGGGTGGTAGACAGCTGACCCTCTGTCTTAGGAGTGACCCTTGGCTCTAATGGCCTCAGGAGCACATCATGCTCAGACTTATTTGGTGGTCAGTTGGCTTTGGAACTCTTCCCATTGTGTCCTGGTCCTTAACTAGATGCACAGATGTGCAGTCAAAGGGAGAATGAAGACTCCTCGGGATTCTCCATCGCTTGAGGTAAATGAGCTCCATCCCCTCTCTCTCTCAAGAGCAATGTGAGGATTATGGGGAGTAGTAGATAGTAAACCTCTCAGCATGGTGCCTGGTGCATAGTAAGTACTCTACAAATGTGGTCCATTACCAGTAACAGGAATTAGAAAGCCCAGCTCATTCCTCTGCAAACTCTGACAGAGCAAGGGATTTTGGAAACATGACACCTGGCAGGCATGGGGCATGTTTGACATCTCTGTTCATCGCAGCACAGACTTACAGTGCCAGTCTTGCCAAATGTACAGTTTATTTTCTGTTCATTTATGTCGTCTCCATAAGTCTCCCTGTTCCTCTGAACTGGCTTGCCTTCTAGGCTGAGTTCTGAGAGCTATCTGAGGCATGGTTCTGCTGAAAACATTTATTCCAGCCCCAACCACCCTGTCTCCCTCCTCCCTCCCCTACACCTGCACTGACTATTAGATGGAATCAGAATCAGGTGGAAATGTCATCTCACTGTCGCAGATGTTATTCTCTTTCCACTTCTTATTTTATATAAATTCCTTCCTTCTATTGAGACAAGTGTGTGATGTTGACTGCAGAGAGCATCTTGCCCTTGTCATTGACCTTCAGCTGGCCTAGGTCTGGAGTTGAACCTCCTCTTGGATGGTATTGACCGAGCTGTCCCTCCGTCTCTGGAAGCCCTCCATCCAGCAGAAGCCTGGGTGAGATGTACTGCCATTGTGATCATATTCTCAGGCCTTGCGGAGACATGGGCATTGCCAGCTGTTACAGTAGGCATATTTGCATTGATTAGAACATAAAAGTTTCCAGAAACACAGAAGTGAATCAAATAGTGTGGTTTAGGTTCACCCACTGCCTCAGACTGGAAGCTGGCTTCTGGCCACTCCATGACACCAGCTTGGCAACCTCAGGTGCGTTAAATTCTACAGAAGCAGGCAGGGTGCCAGTGTCTGGACCTGTCTCAAAGGCCTGTTTGCCCTCCTCAGAGGCCCCCTTGAGACAGATCCTCATACTCCTCATTTTCGTCTGTTTTGTTAGTCAGCGTCCAGTGTGTGAGCCCTCCAGCCAGGGTCCGCACCAGGCCATCAGCCATCCCTTCACTGGCCAGAGCTCCTGCCTTCCCCAGCTCAGCCTGCTACGACCCTCACAGCCACTCCCCCAAAACCAGCAGACTTCTCCTCCTCCTCAGTCAATCTTCTCCTTTCACACCACCTGCTTTCTTACTGAAAGCATGGATCTAACCTGGGGAAACCATTTCCCCCGCAGCCCTCTCACGGGGGCTTTTTCCTTGTACTCCCACATTCAGTTATCTCTTCTGACCTAGATTCACTTTGCAGTGTACTTTGCAAAATGCAAATCACATCACTGCCCTGCTCAAAATCCTCCAGTGGCTTCTCATTCCTCTTAAGGTAAAGCATGGAGATCTTACTGCAGCCTCCAGCTCCTGTCTCTCCAGCATATCATGAACATCTTCCTGCTGCTTCTTGTTCATCCTGTTGGCTCCAGTTCACTGGCCAATGGCAGTGTCTCACCCTTGCCAAGTTCACTCATGCCAAAGGGGGTTTGCACATCATGTTCCCTTTCCTTGGAATGATCTTCCCTCCCTTGTTTAGCTGGTAAACTTCTGCTTGTCCTTTCACCTTCAGCTCAAATGGCTCCTCAGGGAACTCTGTTCACTCCCATGCCTCTATCATGAGGATCTTTTATCATCATGAACTTCTCCTTTGTAGCACTTCCACAGTTATAATGTTGCATTTATTTTTCTAATTGACTAGTAGTCTCTAGAAGCTGGAAGTTCTGTGAAAGCAAAGACTGCCTGTTTTATTCATCAATGAATTTCCACAATGTCTAGCACATAGGAGATACTGCAGACACATTTGTTGGTTGGTTGGTTGGTTGGTTGGATGGATGGATGGATGGATGGATGGAACGACGGACAGACGGATGGACAGAGTAGATGGACAGGTTGATTGACAGATGGATAGGTGGTGGATGGGCGGATGGACAGATGGATGGATGGCCAGGACTCCCCCAAAAGATATAACATTTGCAAATATATTTTTGAAGGAGAGAGAAAATAATCACACTCAGAGACTCCACTTCAAATCCCACATCTCTTTTGTTGCAAACTGAGTCGTGTTCATACTTCATCTGATTTTATAGCAGAAATGATGTTGAATGTATTAATTTGTATATTCATGAATCATATAATGAATCAGTGCCTTGGTTCAGGTGACAGGAATGCATGCATTCATGTCTTTATTGTATACAAATCACAGTTTACTGGAGTCCGTAGACAGGAAGATTTATCATTACCTCAAAGAGTGAGAAGGACCTAGAACTGGGACTCTGAAGTATACAGCTGTGGTTTTAAAACTCTGTTTTGTTGGAGCCATGGGTTCCCTTGAGTTTGTTAAGGGCTGCTGAGGTCAGGTTAGGGAGGAACAGGGCTTAGAAAGAGGGGCTGGGTCAGGTGCAGTGGCTCACACCTGTTATCCCAGAACTTTGGGAGGCTGAGGCATGCAGATAACTTCAGCCCAGAAGTTCAAGACCAGCCTGGGCAACATGGCAAAATCCTATCTCTACAAATAATAATAATAAAAATTAGTTGGCTGTGGTGGTGTGTGCCTGTAGTCCCAGCTACTTGGGAGGCTGAGGTGGGAGAATCACTTGAGCCCACCTCAAGTGATTGAGACTATAGTATAGGTTGAGGCTATAGTAAGCCAAGATTGTACCACTTCACTCCAGTCTAAGCAACAGAGTGAGACCCTGTCTCCAAAAAATAAAAACAAATGGGGGCTGAGTAGGCTGGGTTCTAGCTGCCCACCTAAGAAGCTCCATTGTATACATTGGGATGCTATAGGAGGTTGAAAATCACTATGTTTCCAAGAGCTCAGAGAATGATTAATTCTGCTGAAAACGGGAGTAAGGCAGGCTTCTTGGGAAAGCAGATATTGGAGCAGAGTCTCTCCTTTAAAAAAATAAAATGGTTTTACTTGCCTTTAAAATGCTCAATTTAAAAAATAGTAAAAAGTAGAAAAGAGAAATAATATTCATAATATCCAAAAAACACCTGTTTACTTTAAAGGGTTCCTACTGTATTTCTGCAAAGCTGAAGTCTTCTATGTATTAGATAATCTTTTTATTTTTTATTTTATTTTTTTTGAGACTCACTGTGTCGCTCAGGCTGGAGTGCAGTGGCAGAATCTCAGGTCACTGCAGCCTTCACATCCTAGATTCAAGTGATTACAGGTGTGCGCCACCACACCCGGCTAATTTTTGTAGAGACGGGGTTTCGCCATGTTGGCCAGGCTGGCTTGAGCTCCTGGCCTCAAGTTGATCCACCCGCCTTGGTCTCCCAAAGTGCTGGAATTACAGGTGTGATCCACCATACCCAACCTATTTATTTTATTTTATTTTTATTTTATTTTATTTTGGACGGGGTCTTGCTCTGTCACCCAGGCTGGAGCGCAGTGGCACAGTTACAACTCACTTCAGCCTCGATATCCCATGCTCAAATGATCCTTCTGCCTCAGCTTCCCAAATAGCTGGGACGACAGTTGCATGCCACCATGCCCAGCTAATTTCTGTGTCTTTGTAGAGACAAGGTCTCACTATGTTACCCAGGCTCATCTTGAACTCCTAGGCTCAAGCAACCCTCCCACCCTGGCCTCCCAGAGTGCTGGGATTATAGGCATGAGCCAGCATCTTCTGATTTTTTAACTTAGCATAATAAACATCATTTTCCCACATTATTACTATGTTTTCAAAAGTATCTAAAATTTGGAAATCAGGCAAAAAGATGATTACATATCCTTTCAGTGTCATACCGGAGCATCCCCTCGCCCCTTTCTACTCAAAGTGTGGTCCACAGACCAGCAGCTTCAGCATCATGGGGGAGATTATTTGAAATCTAGGCTCTCAGGCCCCATTCTAGACTCTAATTCAGAATCTGCATTTTAATAGAGTTCCTCATGTGATTCTTATACACAGTAAAATTTGAGAAGCACTGGTGGAGGGCCCAAATTCTGTAAAGTTACCTATTAACTTACGGAAGGCTGATAAGTTATAAATGACTCTTGCCAGTAAAGATAAAAATGATTTCTGTTTGACTGAAAATATCCCAAAGGTTAGAATTTATTGCCTTGTAGGGTATTAGCCAGTTTTGTATTTGATTTAGTAATCTGATTTCAGTAATTTTTTTCCCGTGACTACACATTTTTTTCTGATCTTTTTAAAACTAGCTTTGCCACCCTGCTGACTTCCTCAATAATAAATTAAATAAATCTTTGCCACGTATTCACTATATATTTGTATGAGAATCATGTTTTTAACTTTTTGAAAATTATGCTTTGACAACCAGCTTTACTGTCATCATTTTTAATAGTTCTGTGGTATTATATTTTGTGATTGACCATAGTTTACTTATCTATTGCCCTAATGTTAGACATTTAGGATATCGCTAATTTAGTACCAATATAAATAATTCTGCAGTGAACATCTTTGAGCATAAAACTTCTTCCATATTTTATATTTCTTTCCTTTGAGTAAGTTTTCAAGTACTGAATTAATGGATCAAAGGGTATGAACATTTTTATTTTATTTTTTAATGTTTTATTTTTTTAAGACAGAGTCTTGCTCTTTTACCCAGGCTGGAATGCAGTGGTGCCACCTTGACTCACTGCAGCCTCCACCTCCCGGGCTCAAGTGATTCTCCTGCCTCAGCCTCCCAAGTAGCTGGGACTACAGACATACACCATCACGCCTGGCTGATTTTTGTATTTTTAGTAGACACGAGGTTTCACCATGTTGGCCAGACTGGTCAAGTATGAACATTTTCAGATGAGCAATAATGAGCTTGTCAGATGGACAAGGATGGAAGGGCATTCCAGGAGGCAAGAGCAGCCTGCAGAGAGGCTGGGGACCACCAGTCTCACAGAGGAGAGGCCTCTAACTGGCTAGAATGTAAATATGTGTCCTGGGAGCAGCTGGAAAGGCAGGAAGGAGACCAGAGTATGAAGGCCCTGGTGTCCTGAATTAGATGCTCAGCCTAAAGGAAAGTCATGGATACTGTAAACCGAGAAGTGACATGATGAGACCTGTGCCTTAGAAAAACAACTCTATCAGCAAGGAGGCCTTTCCAAGCCTCCTGAAATAGTGCTGGTGAGAGAAGACGAGATGTGAGCCAGGAAGTACCTGGGATGGAAACAAGAGGATGGAGAGAAAAGTTTTTTAGAAAGGTGTAGGGGCTTAACCAGGATCACCCAGCTCATTGGTGGTGATGACGGGACCTGATCATCAGTGCTTCTTGCCTCTCCATGTCGTCCATGCTGCTGTTCCTTCCTTGGAGTTTTGTTTTTTAATCTAAGATATAACTTCCTAGAGCTACAGGACACTCAGCTCATCACTCACAGATGAGTTTGAGAGTTGTGATGTGAGAGAACAGGCTCTGCCAAAGCATGGAGCACGCATCCAAGGGGATGAACAGCATCCCTAAAAATAATAAGAGATGAAGCCCACATTCTGGGGAAGTGACAGGGCATTCTTGTGGAACTTGCCAGACTAAACTGTAGCTGCTACTTTAACCTCTGTGTCCACAAAACCAGACCTCCAACGTGGCTTTGCTGGTATGCAGATTTCAGTGTCCCTAAGAAGCCATCTGGGTTAGCACAGGGGGCTGGGCTTTACAGCTAACCCCGCTGAGCTCAGTGTCTCAGTCTGATTCATAGTCAACAATAAGGTTTAGCAGACTTTTCTCACACCCAGGTGCTTTCACAGAACTGCCACATTTCACTATCAGACCCCCATTTCACAGAGGAAGAGAAAGTTGGTTGCCTACGGTTGCACCAGGACCAGATTAAAGCCAGCGCTCCTCCCTCTCCATCTTTCCTAACAGTTCCTCACAGTTCATCTGTACAAGACACCATGAGAGATTCCAAATGCAGGAAGTGATTTGATCCACAGCTTTTTAAGGGCAGGAACCCAAAGACATGAGTCTGCCTGCCTTTAAAGATGAGAGCTGCTCATTTGAACTAGATAGAAAATAGTGGATTTAAGATGACAGACTTCAGAGCCCACTCTGTCCTACCACCTCCTACCAGTAAATGTTCTTCCCTGAGAATTGCCTATTTTCTGAAAATTGCTCTTTTTAGTAACCCCAAGCTGGAAATAATCTCCATGCCTATCAATAATAGCATGAATAAATAAATAGTGGTATGTCCACACAGAGGAATACTGTACAGCAGTGAGAGTGGACATGCCACAGCCTGGAGCAATTTCCCAAACATAACAGTGAGAGAAAGAAACCAGATACATGCCTGTAATCCCAGCACTTTGGGAGGCTGAAGCAGGTGGATCACCTGAGGCCAGGAGTTCGAGGCCAGGAGTTCGAGACCAGCCAGGCCAACATGGTGAAACCCTGTCTCTATGAAAAATACAAAAATCAGCCGAGTGTGGTGGCATGCGCCTGTAATCCCAGCTTCTTGGGAGGCTCAGACAGGAGAATTGCTTGAACCCAGGAGGCAGAGGTTGCAGTGAGTTGAGATTGCGCCACCGCACTGCAGCCTGAGCAACGGAGCAAGACTCCGTCTCAAAAAAAGAAAGAAAAGAAAAGAGAAAAGAAACGAAACCAGCTATTGTAGTTCATACAGCATCATTCCATTTATAGCAAGGACCCAAAAAAGCAGGTGATGCTAATCCAAGCTGTTAGACATCCTTGGTGGGGGTGGGGACTGGAAGGAAGGGGGAAGGGAGCTTCTAGGGAGCCGGTCACCTTCTGTTTCTTGATCTGAGTGCTGGTTACACACATGCATTTAGCATTTGGTATGTGAAAATTCAGCGAGCTGTACACTTAGGACACCTATACTTTTCTCTATGTATATTCGACTTCAATAAGTAATTTTTAAAAAGTAAAAAGAGCCGGGAGTGGTGGCTCATGCCTGTAATGCCAGCACTTTGGGAGCTGAGGCACAAGAATTGCTTGAACCCAGGATGCAGAGGTTGCAGTGAGCTGAGATTGCACCACTGCACTCCAGCCTGGGTGACAGAGAGAAACTCTGTCTCAAAAAATAAAATAAAAACTAAAAAGTAGCCAGCCATGCACAACCTCAAAAAAAACTCCCTACAATGATGCTAACAGGAACACTCCATTTGTCAAGGGCGGACTCTGTGCCAGATGCTATGCTGGGGACTCTGTGTGCATTACCCCTTTTTAATTTCTGGGAAGGCACTGTTCTGCTCCTGTCTTGCGGATGAGAAAACTGAGGCTCAGAAACTGTGGCGGCCTGTGTGTCCATTTGCCTCATCCCCTGGCACACGCGCACACTCTCCTACCCCAGCTGCGGGAATGGAGGCAATGAAGTAGAGGTGGTCTCATTTTCTTTCCTTATCACCAGGGAAGAGCCAGTAATTCATTCAGTTGACAGGTAGCCTATAAAGAAGGCCACTGTCAACCAGGCACTGCAGTGTGGTGATGACAAGCTCGGATTTGGGGGTTTGGGGTTGGCTAAGAGCTGGGTTCAAATCGTGACTGTGCATTTGAACTACACAATCCAGAGCAAATATCCTCTCTGGACCTCCATGTTCCCCTCTGTAAAATGGGTGTGGAAGACCTCATAGGGCTATTGTATGACTTAGACAAGAGATTGCAAAAAAAGCATAGAACTGACACAGATGATATTCAATAAGTGTTAGAGAGGGATGGAAGCCAGGCCCTAAAAAGGTTAAATAAGCAGTGCTAGGCATTATCACGTCAGTATCGTGCCCAGTCACTGCTTGGGCTTGAGCAAGGGGCTGGACCAGTGGGCTTCAGCGATCAGTGAGGCTTCTTGACAGAGGATTGAACTAGGTTTAGAAAAGACTTTCCCAAAGGGGAATGGACATTCCAAAGAGATGGCAAAGCTTGGAGAAAGACCTGTGGTTGGCCAGCCTGTCTGGAGCCAAAGGAGAGAATGACTGCCCAGAGCTGTGATTTTTTTGTCTTTTGCAGTGAGGAGCTTAAATGGGACAGTGGTGTATTGGGGAGGGTTATTTGGTAGCAGAAGACGCAATAGATGCTTTGAATTCTGCAAAACCAAACTCCCCTGTGACCAGTGGGGATAAAGCAGAGCCGAAGGGGACGATCAGAAGTGAGCACTGATACATGTTTAACAATCAGTTCTCTGGCAGGAGGGTAGGGGTGCCCTGATTTGTTTGCCAAATACTCCCACCATAGCCCATTTCAAACTGCCATTGCAATGTCACTAGGTATGGAGTTAGGAAGAGATGCACAGTTGCCTCTCATGAGCTGATATGAGCCAGTTCCACATACCACTGGGTTTCAGGAGAAGTTGGGAAAACTTGCCTCATTGGAACATGGGCTCCAATTGCTATGGCTCCCATGGGAAACCACAGTACAGCCTCTCGAATGAGTTTCTCCAATGTGCTAGGCCCTACCATGAGACCCAAGACAGACTGTGTCCTAACTCTAGTGGGGTCCACAGTCTACTGGGGAAACTGGCATTAATCAAATAATTCCTCTAAGTGACACATTGAGCTGAACACTTGGAAAGAAGAGCTGCCTTACATGCAGAGCACTCCCGTGTTCTTTGTTTCAAAGCTGAAACAAAAGGTCCATTTTCGTTATCTGTTCTGAATCAAGAACATAGTGTGTCCTCTAAGTTTTTCAGTACACTTTTGTTCACTTCATGATATTTAAATCAGGGTTGTTGTCATTACAACCCTTTCAAGACCTAGGGCTTGGATTTCAAGTGCCTTTTCAGGTGCCAGTGAAAAATCCATCAGTTTGCAACCAGAAAATCGTTCAGCGGAGCTTATGTATTTATTTATTAGTAACAACAGTCTGGATACTTCTCTGTAGTTCTCTCCAAATGTCAAGCCCAGGCTGGGCTCCATCATGCTCTGCGCACTTCTGTTTAGGAAACGTTTTCAGCTGGCACTGTGGCTCATGCCTGTAATCCCAAAACTTTGGGAGGCCGAGGTGGGTGGATCACCTGAGGTCAGGAGTTAGAGACCAGCCTAGCCAACATGGTGAAACCCTGTCTCTACTAAAAATACAAAACATTAGCCAGGCACCTGTAATCCCAGCTACTTGGGAGGCTGAGGCAGGAGAATCGCTTGAACCCAGGAGGTAGAGGTTGCAGTGAGCCGAGATTGTGCCATTGCACTCCAGCCTGGGTGACAGAACAAGACTCTGTCTCAAAAAAAAAATAAAGGAAATGTTTTCACTGTTGCGTTGCCTCCTAGGTGGTCTTCGAGGCCCTGCACAATCTGGAGCCCCGTGGCTACGTCGTGGGGTGGATCATCGCCATCAGTTTGTTGGTGGGAATCCTCATCTTCCTGCTGCTGGCCGTGCTGCTCTGGAAGGTGAGTCTGGTGATTGCAGGTCCCCCTGGGGTCCCCACTCATAGATGCCCAGCTCTCCTGCCTTTCCAGGGAAGAAGGAGTATCCTGTTAGAGCTTCCTTCATGGCACCGGTACAGCGAAGGACAGTGACCCTTCAGGCAGGGAGTGGAATCTTGGCTCCCCTTGAGGCCATTCACAACTGAGGATTTGGACCACTTCAGAGTGAAGGCAAAAGTCTCAGTTCTCTCTTCTCTTACCTTCCCTTAGAGCCCTAACATAGGATGGTGAGAACCTAACTCCAAAACAGAAGTCTGGGGAGCAACTGCCAGGAGGGGGCGATTTCCCATTTGCTTAAAAAAGATCAGAAGGCGAACTATAGAACAATTCTTCCTTCTTTTTCTCTAAGGAATGTGAGGAAGATTTCTGACCAGAAAACTTGAGTAACTGAGATGGGCTACAGTCCAGAGTAGCTTCATCATAACTTCTCCCAACCTCATGGTAGTTCATTTGGAGGTGGCCCAGGGTGCAGACCTGTCCTGCCTCAAGCATCACTCTCTCAAGGAGAAAGGGGTGTCCTCATCCCCATGTCTAGGATGATTTGTTTGCCTCACACTCTCCTTTCAGAGACCCGGAGTCCTTTTCCTTCAGAGCCTCTCTATTCATCAGTAATGGTATTGGAGGCTTTAGCTGATGAAGGTCTGTCTCTTCCTTGTTTCCACTGTGTCCCCAGCTCCAAAACAGCACCAGGGACCATAACTGCAACTTCCTGACACCAAAGTCCATACTTCTCTAGAATTACAAATTTCAGATGTAGGTGAAAACAGCCTCTTAGAGTATTATAGATGGATATTTTAAAATAAGACAACTAATTTCTTTGGGATTACAAAATAATATGTATGTATTGACCTAACATAACATATCAATTACCAAAAAAAGTTGTAAAACACCAGGAGTTCACATCCCAGAAATAACCATGATGAGCATAGTATTGCCTCATTTTGGCCTTTTTCTCTGCATATATAGATATAGACCAGGCATTCTCATAACATCAACTTATTTTTGAATAGTGTATTAGTTAAATTTTACAGTAATATACTCAGCATATTTTCAGGTGAAGTACCTCTAAATTTAAAAGCAGTGGGTTCCTTTTTTTTTTTAAGTATGGGGTCTTGTTCTGTCACACAGGCTGGAAGGCAGTGGCACAATCATAGCTCTAACTCCTGGGCTCAAGCTGTTTTCCCGCCTCAGCCTCCCAAGTAGCTGGGACTACAGGCATGCACAATGCCTGGCTCATTTTTTTATTTTTTTGTAAACATAGGGTCTCACTATGTTTCTCATACTGGTCCTGAACTCCTGGCCTCCAGCTATCCTCCCACCTCAGCCTCCCAAAGTGCTGGGATTATAGGTGTGAACCAACGCACCTGGCCTGGATTTGATTTATTAATCTGGGAAAAACGTATACCTATTTTTCCCCGAAGACAGTACTGTGAACATCTTTCCATATTGTTCAAAGCACGTTTCCAGCACATCTTAAAGCTGTAGAGTGTCTGCAGTCTACTCATCCAGTCCCCTGATACTGGAATTTAGGTTGCTTCTGTTTCACACTTCTTTTAACAGTGCCACATTAAATATCCCTGGAGCCAAATATTTGCACAAATCTTTCATTGTCGTTAGGTTGAAAGCCTAGAAATAGAATTGCCATCAAAAGGAGTGTATATTTTAAGCTTTTTAAAAATTGTATTTATTTTTTTATTTTGAGATGGAGTTTTGCTCTTGTCTCCCAGGCTGGAGTACAGTGGAGTGATCTCAGCTCACTGCAACCTCCCCCTCCCGGGTTCAAGCAAGTCTCCTGCCTCAGCCTCCTGAATAGTTGGGATTACAGGCGCCTGTCACCACACCCAGCTATTTTTTTTTTTTTTTTTTTTTTTTTGTATTTTTAGTAGAGACCAGGTTTTGCCATGTTGGCCAGGCTGGTCTTGAACTCTTGACCTCAGGTGATCCTCCCGCCTCAGCCTCCCAAAGAGCTGGGATTACAGGCGTGAGCCACCCCGCCTGGCCTAAGCCTTTTATTACTATTGCAGTTTGCCCTGTAGAAAGGTCATACCAATTCACCCTCCCACAAGCAGTGTATTAGAAATGTCTGTTTGCCAATAGTGGATGTTACCTTTTAAAAACAATCTGCCAATTTGTTGTTTATTTAATCCACATCGCCAGATAGATTCTTAATTCTCCTTTTTCTCCAACTCCAACTCTTTCCTGCTGAGACAGCCTCTGGTTTGTGGGTGGAGAACAAAGCCTGCTCAGTGTTTGGCATCTGAAAAGACAAGGCTTCTTGCTGAGTTGAGGGCTTTGGTGCATGAGTGTGTGTGGGTATGTGTGCACGCGCGTGTGTGTGTGTGTGTGTGTGTGTGTGTGTATGTGACTTCCTTCTGCCTTTATATGGGCTCTTAAAATGAGAGGAGCTGTGTCCTTTATGGCTGGGTGTGTGGAACCAGACAGGGCACAGAGAGGGGAGTGTTGTGGCCGTGCCCCACTTCCCCTTGTAGTCTGCATGCCCTCCTTCTGGCCGCCCCACCTGGCTCTGCCTCTCAGGGGTGTCCTGTCTCCTCTGCACAGCCCCTGCCTCCTCCAGCCCACCACCTGCTTTGCCTTGCTTTTGCTGTGTTTGTTTAAAGAAAGCATGGTTGCAGGAGATGCTGTCATGGGTGGGGAGAACCCTGAGGTCACCCAGCTGTGTGGGATCCAAAGAGCCAGGACCTGAGAAGGCAGACTCTGCCCTCTGCCACAGACTGGGAGGGAGAGGGCAGTCACGGCCGCCAGGGACACACCGTGTGCCCAGACCAGGGCTTGCCATAACTAACGGGTGGCAGGAAAGCTTTGAGGAGGCTGTTGAATGAGGCCACCTGGGTCAAAACAGCTTTGCTAGTCAACCCAGAGCAGTATCTCATTTCGGCTCACATTTCTCGAACGCTTACTTTGCTCCAGTCCTTGCTTTGCCTGGACTAGGCACTGGGATGCAGCAATAACTGTGCCCTTCCCTGCACTTGACCGCCTCACCACCTAGCAATAGACCTGCAGGCATAATGGAGGGTGGTGAGTGCTGCGCAGTAACTGCTCTGGAAACTGAGAAGAAGGTGCCATGAGTCCCCCTCCCTTGCCCCCAAGGAGGAGGGAGGATTAAAAGGTCACAGAGAACAGTGTGGTAGATGAGAGCAGCTTTCAGGCTGACAGCTGTGGGCAGCAATCCTGACTCTCACACTTGCCTGACATGAGGCCTTAAGGGGGCTGCTTACCTTCTGTGACCCTCAGTTTCTTCCTCTGTAAAAAGGAGACCATCACCTCCAGTTTGGTATGTAGAGGTTATGCAAGGAAAATGTTTAGCACTGCGCTTAGCACACAGAAGCCAGGGGATATTTCATAAATGAGGTGTCATTCGAGTCTGACCTTGAGTGTGGTTTGAGTTTTCCAGGCAGGGAAGGGTAGATGAAGATTCCATCCAGAGGGAAGGAAGAAGTGGGAAAATAAGCAGGGTTTGTGGAGAGCAGCTTGTAAAGTTTGTCAGGGCAGTCACTGACCTGCAGCAAGACCATCTGCCACAGTTGTGAAGGCCACTGCTAACCAGGACAAAGGGGGAGCATGGGAGGTCTGTGAGCAGAGTGGTGGCATGACCAGATCTGTGTCGAGAGAGAGATCTGGGGCTGGGTGCAGTGGCTCATGCCTGTAATCCCAGTGCTTTGGGAGGCCAAGGCCAGAGGATTACTTGAGCCTAAGAATTTGAAGTTGCAGTGAGCTATGATCATACCACTGCACCAGGTGGTAGAGCAAGACCCTGTCTCTAAAAGGAAAGAGAGATCTAGGGACAGTGTGGGGGCAAGAGTAGGCCCATTGCCATGGGTCAAGGTAGGACAGGCAGGGTTTGCTGACCAGTTGGACTTGAGAGGTCAGGGAGAAAAAAAGAATAGCTGTCTCTCCTTAAGATAAGTTCAGACAAAGGATGGGTGCCCTTAATCAGGGTGGGGAAGGCAAGATTCGAATTAGTTTGGCAAGAGGAGGAGCTTGGTGTTGGGCTTTCTGAGTGAGTGGTGCTTAGAGGAGGCTAGGAGACAAGGCTGGGCTTGCCTCACTCCCTGTCGCCCCCACCCAGCAGAAGGAAGGTCAACAGAAGGAAGCCCCTTCTCTCTACTTGGCTACACATCCGCATCATTCTTTTCCCACCGCAGACCAGCTTTCTCTATGTTTCCCTACACATTGTAGGGAGATAGTTGCCTCCAGCCCCTCCAAACTTGCATCTCAAGGACTACTAGCCACAGACGCAGAATGATCAGCCACCTCTGATTCCTGGTCCCACATATCTGGGAGAGAGGATCTGCCTGGCCCAGCTCTAGTCAAATGTCTACTCCCATCAACTGTGGAAGGGAGGAAGGGAGTTGGCAGGGAGAGAATCCACCCGGCCCAATGTGGGTCATATGTCTCCCACGGAGGCTAGTGGGGGAGAAAGATGCAGGATGGTGGTTTAGGGGATACTGGGGAGGAGACTCTCAGAAAAGAAAACAATTAGGCAGGCACCCCAAAGGAGTTCGCTCCTGCAGGATTTCATCGTTGTTAGTGCTGCTGCTGCCTGAATTGCAGGCTGTTGTATCATACCAGCTAGCTATGCTGCATACAAACTGCCCCCAAATTGAGTGGCTTTTCACAACCATTACATCTGACAAATTTCTGGGTCAGGGATCCAGGAAGGGTTTGGCGGGGTGATTCTTCCGTCCCACATGACATTGAGTGAGGTCACTTAGTGGCATTTACCTGGTGGCTAAGCTGGTCTTCAGAGTCCAAGACAGCTTCATTCTCGTGCCTGGCACCTTGGTAGGGACAGCTGGAAGGCTGGATTCAGTTAAGTCCTTCTTCCTCTCCATGTCGACTCAGGGCCTCTCCATGTGGTTCTTCCAGCAGATGGTCTGACTTTTTATGTGGTGGCTTAGGCTGAAAGAGAGCGCTGCCAGTTCTCTTAAATGCTAGCCCACAGCTGGCATAGCATCATTTATTCTGTTGGTAAAAGCAGTCATATGCCAGCTCAGGTTCAAGAGAGGGGAAATAGACCCTGCTTCTCAATGGGAGGAGTGGCAAAGCCTTAGTGGCTGTCTTTTATCTGTCACATACATGATGTTCGAAATATGGGCAAAATCTTTTCTTTCTTTTTTTTTTTTGTGGCAGTCTCACTCTGTCACTCAGGCTGGAGTGCAGTAGCATGATCTCGACTCACTGCAACCTCCACCTCTTGGGTTCAAGAGATTCCCCTACCTCAGTCTCCTGAGTAGCTGGGATTACAGGTGCCTGCCATCAAGCCTGGCTAAGTTTTGTATTTTTTGTAGAGACGGGGTTTCACCATGTTGGCCAGGCTGGTCTCGAACTGCAGGCCTCAAGCGATCTGCCTGCCTTGGCCTCCCAAAGTGCTGGGATTACAGGTGTGAGCCACCGTGTCTTTTCCCTAAAAGTCACTATTACAAACAAAAATTCGCCTAACTAGAAGTTTTGTTCTATTTTAAAGTAGATGAAACCTCATCTCTCTCCCATAGTGTCACAGATAAAATCACAGTTGAACTCCTTTGGGGAAGAGGAGGCAAACAGAAAATGTTGGTGCAGCATTTATGTCAGAGTGTGCAGTCTGTTGAGGCAGTGTTGTAATGTGATAAGGGGCTTGGTGGAGGGGATTTCTTTAGGGAAAAAAATTTTTTTTTCTCAAAAGGCTAACTATGACTTTTGAGACTTATAAAGTCTCAAAAGACTTTATAAGAGGTTAAAAGGGCAATTGAAATGTAGGATTATTTTAAAGACCTACGTATTTCTAGAACTTCAACTACAGACCTCTTGTTAACTCTGATTCCCATGTCTACAACCTAAGAATGATACATTATGTGTAGTGAATAGTGATTCGGTATCACACTGACAGTACGGTGCAGTAACCCAAAGACCTGTTAATTGATGGTCTAAACTCCAGCCTCATATTTGACTTATACGGGAGGTCTTAATGTTTCCGGCTTATTGCCATATTCCATATGTAATTTCCTCCATTCCTTTCAAGGGGAAAGCCACTGAGTGTTACCCAGCTGCCACTGCTGACCGGTTGCCCACTTCACTGAGGGCCTTTGAAGACAGCGGTTGGTGGGGACAGTGTTGAAGTCCTCTTCCCTTTACAGAACCGTGGCTCTTGAATGTCCTTCTAGAGTAGCTCTTGGCATTGCTACCTATGGTCATTTGCTGCTGCCTTGAGCTCCGGAGCCAAAAGTGGTTGTTCCCAAAAGTGTTGCATAAACGTGAATCGTAACATGGTACTGAAAGCTGAGCAGAGCAGCTGGCCATGCCGCCGCATTCACAGCACCACACAAGCCTGAAGGTCTGCATGCTTTATGCTTGCAAGATGGCCAGCACCTTCACTAGGCAAAGAGTAGTAGGTCCCTACTAGGTGGCAGGCCCTGGGCAAAGGGACAAAGATAAATAAACAACAGCCCTCACCTAGTCTGTTTCTTTTTTTTCTTTTTTTTTTTTTTTTTTGAGACAGAGTCTCACTCTGTCACCCAGGCTGGAGTGTAGTGGTGCAGTCTTGGCTCACTGCAACCTCCGCCTCCCGGGTTCAAGCAATTCTCCTGCCTCAGCCTCCTGTGTAGCTAAGATTATAGGTGTGCGCCACCATGCCTGGCTAATTTTTGTATTTTTAGTAGAGACAGGGTTTCACCATATTGGCCAGGCTAGTCTTGAGCTCCTGGCCTCAAGTGATCCACCCACCTTGGCCTCCCAAACTACTAGGATTACAGGTGTGAGCCACCATGCCTGGCCTCAACAACAGAGCCCTCACCTAGTCTTGAAGACCTTTAGGAAAATCAGCTTCAGCAAAGCCCTGAAGGTGAGCAGGACTTGGCCTGTGCCACCAGCCCCTGGCCCCACCTACGCATGCACTGTGGTGCTACTGTTTACCTAAATCAGAAAGCCCTTATCGTGTCAGCAAGTGTCTTTTCCAGAGCTGAGCTCCAGGCTCCCTGCTGATGTGCTCAGCCAGACCAGCCCCTCATCTGCCTCTGACCCTGTGCAGCTCCTGGCGGCCTTCAAGAAAGCCCATCTGCTGGCATCTCAGGCATCCTCTCATGCTTGGCGGCAGCAGGCCCTGGCTCTGACACAAAATCCACAATGAGGGCCCCAAGCTAACCAGACTGCTCTTCAAATTCTGAAATGGATCCTAATCAGCTTTCCCAAAGCTGAGATGTTAGCAGACACTGGGAGCCATAATTTAAACTTTATGTGCGAGGATTACAGTAGCCAGCCAAACCACCATGCAGGAAGAAAACTTTGAAATATGAAACGCTTTTAAAGGAAGAAAAGTCCAAATGAGTCCCCTCTCCTTTCCTGCAGCTCCTGACTGGGTTGGAAGATGCCTGGGCCTGGCATCTCTTCAAGACAATCATAAAGGCCTGCTTAGGAGGAGAAAGTTAAATTGTTCAGAGGTGCAGGAGGGATAACAACTTTGTGTGTGACTGGCACCTTTAAGAAATACCTTCAGCTTATATAAGCCAGCCTGGTTTCTGTGGAAAGAATGAAGATGATGGGGTGTTTCGCCTTTTGAAGAAAGACACCCCCCTTCCCTTATTTAGGGCTCCAAGCTCTTCCCTCCCTGTCTTTCTCTCTGCCTCCCTCACACCCTCCTCCCCTCCCCAGCTCTGTCCTTGTTTGTTTGCAGTTTGCCAAAACATACAGGCCACCACTCAGTGAAGGAGAGAGACCATATCCTCCCTCACTGCTGTCAACCAAGGACCCTCTCTCTCCCATTTGACCCTTTTGCAAACCGAGATGGTTTGGAGCAAAGGGAAGTGAGACTGCTTGGCCAGCCCTATGGCCATGTCTTCCCAGGAGGCCCAGGACCTACTTGCTCAAGTGGCAAAGAGGCAGGCTGCAGAATGTGTTTGCCAGCCCTCTGAAAAGGGCTGCCTCAAACCCTCTATCAGCTGGGGCTGTTCCAAGAGCCTGCTGCTTTAGGACTGGCTTTGGGCTCATGGTTTTTATTTGAGAGCATTACTTCTGACCTAAGGCAGAAACACTTAGAAAACAAATCTGTGAAATGGCTCAGAGAATGTGTAAGGTTTGGCAACCCCTCCAGAGGTCAATGGGTTATCACCTTCCCTTCAAACTGGGCTGGGAGGGCATCCTTGCTTCTCCTCCAAAGAAAAAGAAAATGCACAGACACATGCCCATGTGCTTGCACACACACCCTTCACACTGCCTCAATTAGAACCATGTGCCAACGACATTCAGTGGGGGCTTGTTTATGCTTGGGAGTAAATATTGGGCTGATGTTGCACTGTCGACATCTCGAGACAGAGACATGCTATGTAAATAGTCAAGTAACTGAAGAGAACTATAAACATGAAGTCTTGAATTAGTCCAAAAAAGGAATTTGTCCCAGGTCCTCAGAATCACTGTCTAGGAAGCAACCCAAAGGCCGCGGAGTGGGTAGGATCCCCCAAGAGACCAGATGTCATGGTGTTGTCCAGCTGGTCCCTCTCACCCTGCAGGGGGCTGGGGAGGAAGAGGCTGCTGCTGCAGGGTGGATACCCCAGAACTCAGTCAGGCCTCATGCCTCACACAGCACCCATCTAAGTAAGGCTGTTTGGGGCAATCTTTTGTTTCCCTAGGAGTTTTCTGGTTGCTTTTGGATACATGGTTATATGAGAAAATTGTGTATGTCTGTTACAAGGGTTCAGGGAGCTGCTCTTTGGAGCTGCAGGACCAGCAGACACAAAAACCAGAAAGCACACTGTTCCTTCGGCTTCCAGCCAAGCAAAGCTTGGCTTGAGTCACCTCCTCTAGGGTTTCTATGTTTCTTCTGCTACAGATAGAACAGTTAACAGAGCCCCTTGCCCCTCAAATGGTGAAGCAAGCACTAGAAGGTTCCAGGAAAAATGCAGAAAAACATTGACTCCATTGGCTTGGAAGTGAGTGTGGGGCTGCTGGGCATCCAGCTTAGCCCATCATTAATCATTTCCCAGCACCTTCAGGGTGGGCTCAGCTGGCAAGAAAAACAGAGATTTGCCCAGTGCTTCTCAAAGCTCTCCCCAAGGCACCCATGTGTGCTCACATGAGCGGGTGTGTATGTCTGAAGGAGGCCTACTTAACCTTGGGATGTGCTAATTTCCCAAGTGTAGGGGGACTTTGGGTCCTGGCAGTAATGGAATAGGTAGGACTGGCTATGAAGTACTATAGCAGGCCGAAGGGGCTCGTGGGTTTCCTGGCGTGTGTATGAAGAGTTACAGATTTAGACCATGTATCTCTTAAGCAAAGGAACTACAGGTGCTCCTTGACTTATAATATTTTAAGTCAGAAATGCATTTAATACCCCAATAAACCCATCATAAAGTCAAAAAACTGTTAAGTCGAGGTATGGTAACTTGGGGATTATTTGTACTTGTTAGATCATCAAATTCAGAGTCACTATCTTTAGTTTAGTGTTTATCTTTAGTCTTTAGTTTTTATATTTTATCTTTAGCCATTATCTTTAGTTGAAGTCATTATCTTTACTTAAGGGGATGACAAAAACCTTGCTAAATTTAGTTTTTCACTTCCTCATTCCTGATTGACATTCTATTAGAAAATGTTAGCTAGGAAGACCTGTTCTTTATTTATTGACTTGCATTTATTGAGAACTGTTGGGAATAATATTGTGCCTCTAGGGCATTTAGAAGATAACATGCTTTTTTCTGGTTCTTGCAAATTACTTTCGGTGACTTGTTCTCATGGGTTGCTTATTTTGAGTTTTTATTTTTAGAGAACTGATATTTTTTCCGTTCTTGGTGAGGTAATCAGGCAGTCTCTATGTTACATGAGTTAAGAGTCCTAGACTTACTTAGCAAGTCCCCAATTCTGACACTTATTATAAGACATCTGATCAAGAGCTGCATGTTCAACTCCATCAAGCCTTGCCTACTTTCCTCATCGGTAAAATTGACCTTAAAATCCCACAGTTCAAAAGACTATAAAAGTTAAATAAGTGAACATAACTGCATGTGTTTTGTGAATTCAAAGACCTCATAATCTTTTAAAATATTATTAAATTATGTTTTATTTGTTTCTTTCAAAAATTAAGAGTTTTAAAAATTGAAAATTGAATTTTCAAAAAATTTCTCAAAAATCTTTGAGAAAAATTGAGATGGGACAAAGACTGTGCCTTGTTCCCCCTTAGTGTGAGTCCTGAGTACCCAGCTGTGTGGCCCACAGTCTAGAGCCTTGAATTCACTTTGGGGAAAACAGAAAAAGCTGTCATGATGTTTCAGGGCTGGAAGAGGTCTGAGAATCCCATTGATCTCTTAGGCAGAGACGAAGACACTATGGCTCGAAGCCAGAAAATAACCTTCCCAGGCTGGGCGCGGTGGCTCACACCTGTAATCCCAGCACTTTGGGAGGCCAAGGCAGGCGGATCATCTGAGGTCAGGAGTTCAAGATCAGCCTGGCCAACATGGTGAAACCCCATCTCTACCAAAATATAAAAATTAGCCAGGCCTGGTGGTGCAGACCTGTAATTCCAGCTACTTGGGAGGCTGAGGCAGGAGAATCGCTTGAACCCGAGAGGCGGAGGTTGCAATGAGCCGAGATCGTGCCACTGCACTCCAGCCTGGCAACAGAGCAAGACTCCATCCCCCACCCCCCAAAAAAAGAAACAATATTAGTTTGACAGAGCCACCACTAGACTATAGGGTACCTTTGTGCAAACTATAATAGTAAATAGCACCCCTTCCTAAAGACTCTTTACTTCCGTCTGTCAGAAAAAATTCAGAAAACTCTGATTTTATGAGAACAAGACACTCTACTGCCATCTGTTGGAAAACAGTTATAATAAACTTATACACATACATGATATCTGTGATGTGAGTGGTATCCCCCAGCCCCTTAAATGCAGTGTAGCACCTGCACTACTGTACCTACAACTCCCTAGCCATGAGAGTGCGTTATGTTTTAAGAAATGGTCTTCAGATTCTAAAAAGAAGGAAGACATACATCAATGGTAGCTCTGACCTCCCATCCAAGAGATTACGCATAGGCTGTGTTAGGAACAGGACTAGAGACCCTGCAGTGTTAGAGTGGGGCATAGAGCTTGCAAGGCTGTTTCAGCCAGGGGTGGGTGGGGGTGATTTTCAGGCCTAATGCTGACACCACTCCACTGAGAGAAAGAAGCTTGCTTCCGGGTGCCTGCAAGAGATGACAGTGCCTTCACCTTGTTGTTAGCAAGAATTGCATACATAAAAACTTGAGCACATGAAAGCCACATGTAAGAGTGAGTTCAGGTGCTCTAAATCCTTTCCAGATTGTTAACACACTGTCTATATCAAATCCTTACACTAGCATAGTGATGAGAAAGTGAGCCAGCTTTTGCTCTTAGAGATGAACAAGAGAAGTCTGGTTCAGGCCGGGCGCGGTGGCTCACGCCTGTAATCCCAGCGCTTTGGGAAGCCAAGGCAGGCGGATCACTTGATGTCAGGAGTTTGAGACCAGCCTGGCCAACAAGATGAAACCCCGTCTCTACTAAAAATATGAAAATTAGCTGGGCAGGGTGGTACATGCCTGCAGTCCCAGCTACTCGAGAGGCTGAGGCAGGAGAATCACTTGAACCTGGGAGGCAGAGGTTGCAGTGAGCCGAGATGATGCCATTGCACTCCAGCCTGGGTGACAGAGTGAGACACTGTCTCAAAAAAAAAAAAAAAGTGAAAAGTCCAGTTCCGCAAGGCACACTAACTGATGCTGTTTAAATCTAGAGCCCTATCAGCTGTCTGTCTGATTCATTAAGTCAGCAAAAAAAATATTGAGTCTGTACCAGTTAACTTATGCTACATGACAAACCACCCCAGTATTGAGCGGCTTAAAAGCAATATCCATCTATGCAGGTCACAGTTCTGTGGGTTGGCTATTTGGACTGAGCTCAGTGGGGCAGTTTGAGCTCAGCGAGACTTACAAGAGCCTCTGCGGGCAGCTGGGAGTTGGCTAGTCTGGGAGGGCTTCAAAAAAAAACTGGTCTCTTAGCAGGTTAGACAAAGGCATTTGTGTGGAAGCAGGGCAGGGTTCTGAGAAAGTAATTGGAAGTGTGCACAGCCCCTTGGGGACTAAGTGTGTAACAGACACAACATCTCCTCCCTCTCATCCAATTGTCAAAGCTAGTCTCAGTGGAGAATCAAGGCTGGGAAAATAGACTCCACCTCATGATGGGAAGAGCTGGAGAGTCACATGGTAAAGGGTGTGGAGGGTATGTGGGCATCTTTGCAATTTATCGCTGGTACCAAGGACAGGTGAGATGCTGAGTACTGGGGATTGAAAGCACAAAGCCTGCCTTCAAGGAGTCCTAAGACAAATGCAGGAGATAATAAGAGGGCAGACTGTTAAGTTTCTGCTTGATAGTGCCATGGTAGGGAAATGTGACTTCTCTGGAATTACAACTGAGTGACCTGGGATTATTGACACATTACAACATCAGCAGCCAAAGGTATGTGCTAGAGAATCTTATTTCCCTGTTACATCCTTCCACAGTTTCATGATTACATTCTCCTTCATGGCATGTGACCAGCCACATCTGGTCATGTTTTCTTGGCCAACCACACCTTTATCGCAAAAGAATGACATTTCAAGCAGTAGCTTCTTAGATTTCCATTCAGTCTTGGTCCGTTTTTCTGGCCTTCTGTGGGTGTGCTGTGGGGATGATGTCTATGACTTTTTCTTAATTATCCAGAAAATTCTGGCCAAGCACCTTTTCCACATCTCTTGCAGAGGGGAGAAGGTGAAGAGGTTTCAGGAGAGAAAAGTATATGTGTGGGGGCGTCAGAACGTGGCATTCTGATGAATGTGGTCTTATGCTGGGAAGAAACCTCCAGGGCTGAAATCACCAGGAACTCAATATCTGTTTACAAAACTGGCCTTGAGGATTGAAGCTCAGAACACAAGACTCTTGCCAGTTGTTCTAAGAAAGCTTCTGCTCTTTCCCAGTCATTCAAACTGCACCACCTTATCGACTTCCCCTCACAGTGAATGCTCAGGATCTCCTTGGCAACGTGGGTGAAGATACCTGCTGGCTCTCTTGACAGTTCTCGTCTTTGGCTTGGCCAATAAGCCCCCTTTAGGGAAGTAGAAAGATGGTGGCAACAGACAGCTCCTCAGGTCCACCTGCCTTCCCTTCTTCAGGGGAGCTTATGACCATCAGGGTGGCTGTGATGCTTCCCTGGATGTTTGGCTCACAGTGAAGAAGCCTGAGGACAAATACAGACAACAAAAACATTTGATGTGCCCATGACAGCTGGGTTTGCTTCATGATTTGTGTAGGACACGTCTTATATGTGCATGCACTGTTGGCAGCAGACTGCAAAGAGTCTTGAGGGTTTTCCAATATGACTTGGGAATTGCAAGCTGATGATACCATGGTACCACAACCTGCGGTGTGGCAAGCCTACCAGCACCAGGTCAAGTGTGTGTCTCTGTTTGATTTCCTCTATTCAAGGGGATTGAAACAATGATTTGAGGGCAAGTCATTTATTTGGAAGGTGATCTCAGGAAAACCTGTTGGAGAGCAGGGAAGGAAGCCAATAAAAGATTTGTCATCAAGCTGGTTACCTCTGCAGGCAAGCTCCATGGGGAAACTGGTAGAACGTACACCTCAGGGTTATCCCACCCAAGGAGAGAGGGAGCTGGGGTATTTGTACACCCGATACAGTCAGCCTTGTTTAAAGGAAGATGCAGAGAGGAATGTCTGACCTCATAAACAGAGCCCACCAATGTTAGTGAGCCAAGGACGAGAGATGCCGAGTCTCTCAGAGCATGGGAGGAAAGGTAAGCTTTGGGCTACAAACGTTGCTTCACTGTTTGGTGGTGATGACTATGTGAGAAAAACTAGACACTTGTCTTACCATATGTGAAAAGTTGTAAGACCAAATGTAACATCAAAGGGCAGGGTCTTTTCAGAACTAAGCTAGAGGAAATTGCCATCCTGGGTCAGGATGAAACGCCCGTTCTAAGTGAGAATGTGCTGCTGACTGTGGTGCACAGACAGCACAAATTCCACGGGTTTGAGAGAAAGATGTAAATGACAGCAAGGTAGAATGCAGACCTGCAGACGCTTTAAACAGCCTCTCATGTGAGAGCAGTATTTATTAAATTATTCCACAGATGGCTAAGATCTCTCAAGATACTAGGTTTATCAAAAGCCAAATAAGCTTGGGGAATGTCAGGTCCCTGGTTTTTTTCCCCACCGGAATTAATGGTAATGGATCCTTTACTTTCCACTGTACATTAAGACTCTCTCTAAAAAAAAAAAAAAAAAAAAAAAAAAAGCCACATTTCCCAAACTTATTTGACCATGAAACCTTTTTTTTTTTTTTGAGATGGAGTCTCACTCTGTTGCCCAGGCTGGAGTGCAGTGGTGGCACGATCTCGGCTCACTGCAACCTCCGCCTCCCAGGTTCAAGTGATTCTCGTGCCCCAGCCTCCCAAGTAGCTGGGATTACAGGCACACACCACCATGCCCAGCTAATTTTTGTATTTTTAGTAGAGACAGGGTTTCACCATGTTGGCCAGGCTGCTCTCAAACTCCTGACCTCAAGTGATCTGCCTGTCTCAGCCTCCCAAAGTGCTGGGATTACAGGCGTGAGCCACTGCGCCCAGCCATGAAACCTTTTTTTACTCCCAAACACCTTTGAACAGCTCTCAGTAACTAGTATTCCCCAGCACACAGTCTGGAAAACACTACACCAGATGCATTTTAGAAGGAACAAACAGCTTACCTAATATCACCCGCAGGAAGTCCATGCATTTTGAAAAATGTCTCCACCGGATGTTTTTCTTGCCAGTGTTTTCTCTAATCCGAGGGGTCCTCCAAGCCTCCCCAGCCCTGTGAGTGCAGGTCACACCTACCCAGGGACAGACTGCCTTGGGGTCACAATGGCTGATTCTTCAGCACTTCTAACTCAGCTTCTCCTCTTTCTTTCTGCCTTTCAGATGGGCTTCTTTCGCCGAAGGTACAAAGAAATTATCGAAGCTGAGAAGAACCGGAAAGAGAATGAAGACAGTTGGGACTGGGTCCAGAAAAACCAGTGAGCTGCCACACCAGTCACATGACCTGATCACTAGCCTGTCATCCTTGATCTTTGTATCTTCCATATTTGGAAGAAAAAAATCTTCTCCAGATTTTTCGGAGGCCCCACTGATGCTGT
Organism: Pan troglodytes; assembly: GCF_028858775.2. Taxonomy (NCBI): domain Eukaryota; kingdom Metazoa; phylum Chordata; class Mammalia; order Primates; family Hominidae; genus Pan; species Pan troglodytes. The sequence continues at coordinate 41,824,602 of NC_086015.1, forward strand.
TCTCTTCTTCATTCTATCAAGCCCAGGTGCCAGCCTGAGGCAGCCACTTCGGCCAGGTCACACGACCGGGGCCAGCACCACTTCCTTTAAAGATGAACTCTGAACTTTGGAGAGTGAGCTACAGAGCCGAGCAATATTTATGGATGCAACACGCATGGTCAACCCTCAGGGGAAAACTGTTACCTAAAGTATTTTTATAAATATAAGCCTTTTATACTGATTATGTCTTTTATATTTGTATCGATGTTTTATTATTTCTATTAAATAGTTATATAATTCACTCAAGCACTGATATCTGGCCTAAAATCTTGGAAGTACATGTCCATGAATACAAATTTTAAAGGATGAAAATCTTACCGTACTTTGGAACTTGCTGTTTAAAAAGACAGATGAAATAAGTTGAAGAAACCTCACGTAATGAATCCACCAGGCTGGCAGTGGTGCATATAAACTGTGGATGTGGCAAGACCCCGAAGACATTTCACATCTTTATCGCCTCGATCAAGTGTGGAGTCACATGCTAACGTGTGCTAAAGAACTGTAAGTGTTTTTTCATATGTACTTTTCATTGGAAGATTCCCAACAAGAATTTGGATGGAAAACCTGATCCCTAGCAAGAAGTCTGCTCTGTATCACCTTTATATAGCAGACATGTCACCCTGCTTCTACACAGATGATGGATGAAAGCTTGGAGCAATGCCATGTGGTCATCTGGTAAACCTCAGAATGGCGTCTCATCCTGGACATCCTGCATCAGAGTTCACACACCACAAGGACTAAATCCTTGTCCCCTAAGCAAAGAATTGGGTCTGAATGCCGTGAGGGATTGCCTTTTTGTGGTAATTTTCATTGAGAGATCTTCATTTCCCCTACCACCCTGGCTGTCCCAGCTAGTGGTGATTGCAGATTCCTTCCCAGAGAGGACATTTAACCGTTTTTAAAAAAATGTCTTAGATTGGGTTCCCAAGAAGCAGTCCCTGAAACAAGGATTTGTGTGCAAGTAACTTATTAAGGAAGTATTCCCAGGGGATACCAGTAAGGGAGTGGGGGAAGCAGGACAAGGAAGGAGACAAAGCCAGGCAAATGTTTGTCATTTCAGGGAGAGCTCCATGGAGTTTAGCCTCAGCCTGATCAGGGGAACTCCGGAGGAAAAGTTAGGCCTCAGAGGTGTCCCAACCTGAATCAAGGGGCTGGCTGCACCCAGAGGAGATGTAAACGTTCTGTTCTCAATTCCTGCTGGCGTAATGGCTCCAGTAGCTCAGGGCAGTCCTCTAAAGGACAACCACAGGTGCATCCTCAGCCAGGGGAGACACAGGGAAATGATGCAAAAGAAATGATGCAAAGGATCTGAGCAGAGCACTGCCCCTCCCCACCCCCTGCATGTGTGAGTGCTGAGTTATGGCCTTCAGTATCCAAGCTCTCTGTTTGACAGTAGATATATTGTCAGATGCACTGTGCTGCTTAGTTTTGAGTGCAGTGTGATTTTCTGAAAGGGCAATGAGATGATGGATGTAGCATGCTCAGCACTGACCTGGCCCATAGTGATCACTCAATAACTGTTAACAGCTATAGCTGCTATTCCTACTGATGGATAACCATCTAATAAGACAGAAAACATGGGGCTAAGAGCAGGGTCTAACGGAGTCTTAATGGCTTATTACAGCCTGCCAAAGTGCCAGCTACATACACATGGCATCCAGTGCGGATGAAACAATCTATAAAACCAAGGATCTTTCTTATAGCACCTTTTTTACTGGAAGCTAACATGTTGGGAGTCTGTGAACATTGTCAAAAAGACATCAAACTCAACTTCTGGGAAGACAGATTTTTAATACACATACTTGGCTAATACTCACAAACATATCTAAAGTTTTGGCAAAATTATGAGGGTGATGGGTGGGTACTAACCTGGCATGGAGCAGGTGTGTCTTTTGGTTTCTTATGCAGTTGACTCTGCTGCAGGGAGATTACAGATGTAACCTCATGCTTCTCTTCCTGGTGAACATGGGAATAGACCAAAAAAATCAAGGGTCAATGGCATGAACTAAGCTGATCCTGGAAATCAGGGATGTTGCATCTAACTGTGGGACGGAGGCACAGAGGTAGCTACAGGGAGCAGGATGAGGCAAAGAAAGCAGCTGTCACTCGGAGTTCGCTTATGAGTTTTATCAAAAGCAGTAAGAAAAGCAGTCTTGGGTGGGTTTTATCACTTATTAACAGCCATTTATGAGGCCCCTGCTGTGTGTCAGGCACTGTGCAAGGTGCTGGAGGTTCCCCAGAGAACACTTCAGGGACATTTTGCCTCAGGGTGGCAAAATGCAGTGGCATGTGGACTTTTTGAATGGGATGCCATTTGCAGCTTTCCTTTGATGGACTCTTGTTCATAATGCCATGTTTTCTTTAATGAATCATTTAGGATTCTTAGGTGATATTTCTGGAACAGCACCATCCACAGCTTTGGCCACATGCACTTAGAGCAACTAACGTGCCTCCTGCCGGGGTGTAGGTGTGTTGGTGACAGTGTAGAAGGGTGATTCGCAGGCCCATGTTCTGCCCACCAGCAAATCCCCACTGGAGAAGGGTAGACTCCTGTGGGCAGTCTCAGAGCTGGGACCTATTTGCTTCTGCTTGATTCTGCGTGGGTGGACCCACATGAGCAGCTGTATACCCAGGAGGTCACTAAGACTTTATGAAGGCAGGTTTTAAGAAAACCAGCCTTGGCATCACCACCAGCAGATACTGAAAGCCTCCCCAGGAACCTGTCTGGGGAAGGATGATGCCTCTGCTGGTCTGATCATGCTGAGTAGCAGGTGGGCTATGGGGACTGGGGAGTTAAGCATTTTGTGCAGTGATAGAGAAGTCAAGCATATCGTTAGCGCTCTCTCAACTTGGGCAGTTCACAAGCTCCTTCCCAGCTCAGAAGCCCTCTCTATGCTCTCAGGGGAAGCAGATGGGGTGGATCAGTACATCTGTGTTACCCCTCCAGAATATTATTTGAAAATTCTACAGTATGTTCTACTTTCTCCCCTTCCTGCTTCCATGGGTTCACTGTGGAATCCTATAAGATATTCTCCTGAGCAGTATTATTTCAGTTTCCTTCAGCTTTTAGTTGAATCTTCAATGTGGTTTTAACCAACTGTTCAGAGAACTGAAATGCTTTTTAAATATGAAAAAGGACCTTTGTAAAAATGGAGTAAAACAGTGCCCCCTTTTTAAAAAAAAGTTTTGCTTATGCTTAATTTACATAGGACTCAGGAGAGTTTGGAACATCCTCCAAGTGGGCCATAGAGCTGTCACAAAGAAGAGGCCATGATGTTTAGACACAAGGGGACACTAGCAGGAGGGGCAGGGTCCACTGGCTTAGTGGCAACTGACAGGCATCCATTCCGAATAACTCAGCACTGAGGTTTCCTCAGGCAGTTCTTTAGGAAAACTGTCAGCATCATGGGTACTCAGAGGTATGGTAGACCTTGTAGAAGATCCACTAGGAAGTCCTCCTTCACCAAATCATGTAGCTACTGCCCTTGAGCCAAAGGCAATGAGGTTTAAAACAAACCCAACAGCACTCCTGGGAACATCCTGTTTTCCATGCGGAAGCATAGCAGATCCCCAGACGATCCGTGTGCTGTATGCTACCTGTTGAACCCTAGCATGGTGGCTTTTTAAAAGGTTATTTATGACTTTTATTTTTGGGTAAGGCATTATGGCCAGGTGCATGCAGTTACGTCTGGGTTACGTGTGAAACGTACATCTGGTGAACTGTATACTTGGCTCAAACGTCTCAAAATTTAGAGGTGCTGGAAAGGATTGTCACTTGGAGCCTTTAGTAGACAAAAGGCAGAAAGTGAGCATCATTTCAGAAATGCTTTAGTATGCACACTTTTAGTTGATATTTTGATATATAGAGTAATAATATACACAGTGGAGAATATTCAAAGAGTGGCTGAAGGGAGAATACAGAGCCAGTAGGGCCAAAATGAAACTTCTAGGATGTCTTCTGAATTTTCAGCACATGGGGGGAATAAGTGAACAAATTTCCCAACATGGTGCAATGCTTTATAGCACAATGATCTAGATTTCAGACTGTGTTAAGGTTTTTTCTTTGTTGATGTTGTTGTTTTAATTCTAATGTGCACGGTGTGACTGGCAGAGTGAGTTTAAAAGCTTTATGAGTGATTAATTGCATGGCAGGCACCCACGCTATCTGCATTTCCAGAACTTTACTGATGCATCCATGTACATTTCCACTGAGGAATTTTGGTGGGTGGGGGGAGGTTGTGCTGCCTCACAATGTCACGTGTATTAAAGTCTAAGCAGTCACTTCTGATTCACTTGCACTGTTTGGGAAATGTCAGGTTTACAAAAACATACATATTTGGAATAAAAAATGGCTGCAAACAATTCAGAAGTTCAATCTGTAATTTACTTGCTAATAAGAACTTTTTAAAAGTGTTGAAGCTAGGGTTTCAATGTAATACAACATGAGCATTAAAGAGAACATCAAGGTCCATCTAATTCACATGAACAACCCACCTGATGTGGCTGAACTGTCTGCAGTCCTTGGCCTCCACACAAGAGGTACCACCTCCTCTCTGCATCACCCTGACTCCCCTGGCCCAGGGCTACACCTAGGTTCTTGATCTTGAGATAAATGTGCCCAAATTAAATGGTATGGATTCCTTATTATCAGTAGACTTCTTTCACATGTGCCTACCAGTTACTAAGCATTTTTCCAGAAGCATTTTGATAACATTCTTACACATTTACAAATATTGTATTCTCTTAGGTTTTCACTCTCCTTCATCTGTCTATTAATAGTTATGTTCTTGTTCATATTCCACATGCTGTTCATTTATGTGTTTTTTTTTTCCCTAGACAAGACTGTTACCAGATAGGGGTTCCAATCCAGACACCAAGAGCAAGTTCTTGGATCTTGGGCTATCAAGAATTCGAGGCTAGTCCCTAAACTGAAAGCAAGTTTATTAAGAAAGTAAAGGAATAAAAGAATGGCTATTCCATAGACAGAACAGGACCAGGGCTGCTGGTTGCCCATTTTTATTGTTACTTCTTGATTATATGCTAAACGAGGGGTGGATTATGCATGAGTTTTCAGGGAAAGGAGTGGACAATTCCCGGAACTGAGGGTTCCTCCCCTTTCTAGACCATATACGGTAACTTCCTGACATTGCCATGGCATCTGCAAACTGTCAAGACACCGGTGGGAGTGTCTTTTCACATGATAATGCATTATAATTAGCACATAATGAGCAGTGAGGGGAACCAGAAGTTACTCTTGTAGCCATGTTGGTTTTGGTGGGTTTTGGCTGGCTTCTTTATAACAGCCTGTTTTAACAAGGTTTTTATGACCTGTATCTTGTGCCGACCCCCCGTCTCATCCTGTGACAGGATGCCTAACCTCCTGGGAATGCAGCGCAGTAGCTCTCAGCCTTATTTTACCCAGCCCCTATTCAAGATGGAGTTGCTGTGGTTTAAACGCCTCTGACAAGACCAATAAAGATCTATGTATTTTCTTGGTGTTTTTCAAGAGTAAGCCTTTGGCTGTACCAATCAAGTCTACTGGGTTTTGCTTTCTATTTCATTACTGCTTTTAGATTTATGAAAATTTCTTCTATTGCCTGATGGTTAAAATTCATACACGTAGACACCACACAGTATAAAAGAGTTATGAAAAAATATACACCAATGGGTTAAGAATGATTGTCTTTAGGTAAGTGAGATTGTCAGGCTTTTGCTTTTATTTTGTTTTTATTTGAATATTCGTTTTCTACAGTGAGCATGTATTTTGTAACAATGAAACATATGCAAATTACTTGTAAATAAAATGATATCTGGGAGACTATAAATTGCTAAGCCAAAAGAGATGCCACATTGTAGGTCTGGAAAGAGATTTGTTGCAGCAAAGAGCATTGATGAGCCTGACACTTATGACAATGGTCCAGTGAGTAATTTCAAGCATTTTAATTCCAGTGCTTCCTGGCTTAACAAACCTGCCACCATTACTAATGCTAATTAAATAGGTTTCTCTGAGGTTGCCCAACCTGTTTTCCTAAGCCAGGAAATGGACTCGACAAACTCAAAAGAATCAAAAGATACAAATTTAAGAGGAAGAAAAATCACTAATTAGTGAAGTCTGCTTCCTATTCAATCAGGAGTTTTACAGCTCACCAGATTACCTCTCATCCTTAAAGTCTGTCTGGTCCTCAGGTTACTGTTTAGTAACAGAATTGATGTAAGAATTACTTAGAGCTCAGGCTGCACTATCAGACCAACTGGCAGCTATCCATCAGCAAAGCCACCTGTCCCTAAGATCATGTCCGTTCACTCTATGTATACATGCAACTAAAGTGTGTATAATGAGATATTGCTATCCCTGAGCTGAAATCTAAGGCTGCCTGCTGCCAAATCTCTGCTTTGCTTCAAAGTCCAAATTGTTTTATATTTTATTTTAAATCAATTTTTTAATCCTAAAAATTAAACCTCAATAAAGGTATAACTACTATCCTTTGAAGACAACAAATTGGTATTTTAAAAAGTTGGCATTTAAAAAAGAATCTCCAGGAAATGTTTCTTCTAGAAGATGACTGATTAGGAAAAAATGAAATTATCTCCAATTCCACATCTACTCTGAACCCACCTTATCAGGAGAATATTTGGCTCCATATAATAGAAAACTCCGAATTAATAAGGCCTTAAACATGATAAAAGTGTGTTCCTCTCTCCCAAAAAAAGAAGCTCTGGTACAGCAGCTCCATGGGCATCAGGAATCCAGCTCCTGTCTTTCTCAGCACCCTCAAGGTTGCCTCATGGTCCGAGATGACTACCAGGGAACTAGCTATCATGTCCACATTCCAAGCCAAAAATAGAAGAGGACAAAATGACATATGCCCCCTCCCTTTTAACTATTCTTCCTGGAAGTTCCATATAACGCTGGCCAGAAATTAATTATGTATGTAGATATACCCACCCACTAAGGAGGCTGTGGAATGCATTATTAAGGAATAAGAGGAGGGTAAGTGTTAAGAGACAACTACCAGTTGCCACACCCTCCACTGAGAAAATATTCAGACTATAGCTGCCTTGAGCTCTAAACTTGTACGCTTCAAATCCTTAAGTCTGGCTGGATTTAAGCAAGAGGCAAACCTTTATGTGGGCTGGAGTCAGGGATGGGGTGGATGCATGGAGTTGGTTAATCATATTCGTGTCCATACAAAGCCCTTTCTTCTTTTATGTAATTTTTCTCCTTTGTGTCCCCCACCCTCACTCACATTCCCCTCTCTCCCAGAGGAACCAAGTCTAATAAATACATGCCCTTAAACATGGATGTACATCATATTATTTTTTATGTTTCACTTAAATGGTATTGAGCACACACTGTTTTATTTTTCCAGGTTGTATTGATGTTGCTGTGTTTACATTTGGTTCATTGTTTCTGGCTACAGCATTACATTCTACATTATGTTTTCAGCACATTTCACTTCTCCAGCCCCTCTGAAGGAAGCCTTTGCTGCTTTCACTGCCTGCTGCAGTGAACACTCACATGGCCCTTTATGGGTGGAGCTAGAATCTCATGGTATCTATCATATATATGACATCTGAAGGTGGTTGGTTACGTTCTCATTTCGTTGCTAGATTCTCTCTAAAATGACCACAGACTGGACACTCCCAGCAACAGTGCGTATTCCCACATCCTTGCCCAAAATGGAATTATCTGACCTAAAATGTTAGAATTACTTATCTTTTTCTGATGAAACTGAACATTCTATCACTATGCACTGATCCTTTTTTATCTTTAGTAATACTTTCTTATCTTAAAGTCTATTTTGATTAGTATTTGCACAACATATCTTTTTCCATCCTTTTATTATAATCTTTCTATATCCATGTGCTTTGGATGTGTCATTTGTAAACATCATACAGCTGAATGTTAAAAATCTGTTCTAACACAATCTTTATCATTTTACTGGAACATTTATTTTATTTACATTTATTGTTATTAATGAAATAATTGGATTTATTTCTATCATCTTTTGTGTTTTCTTTTGTCCACCTTTTTATATTTTTCTCCTTTCTTTTCTTTGTTTTCACATTCCATTCTTCCCCTCCATTATTCACTTTTATTCTTTATGCAGATAACAGATACTTTAAAACTTTAAGCCTTACAATAGCCAGGCACAGTGGCTCATGCCTGTAATCCCAGCACTTTGGGAGGCCGAGGTGGGAGAATTGCTTGAGCCCAGGGGTTCAAGACCAGCCTGAGCAACACAGAGAGACCCCCATGTCTACAAAAAAAATTTTAGCTGGGTGTGGTGGTACACACCCATAGTTCCAGCTACTTGGGAGGCTGAAGTGGGAGGATTGCTTGAGCCCATGAGGTCAAGGCTGCAGTGAGCTGTGGTTGTACCACTGTACTCTATCTAGCCTGAGCAAGAGTGAGACCCTGTCTCAAAAAAAAAAAAAAAAAAAAAAAGACTTACAATATCTTACTTATTTAACATATCACAATCTAAAGTTAGTCACTAGTCACTATCTTTTAATGTATTTTAATTTTATATTTTAACCACATAAATCATTGTTTTTGCTGTTTTCTTTAATGAATGCCAGTCTAGATTTGCCCCTATACTTGCCACTTTCTTGGCTCTTAATTGCTTCTTGCATCTCAGATATTTTCTCCTGGCATCATTTTCCTTGTGCCTAATACATCCTTTAGAATTTCCTTCAGTAAGAATCTGCTGATGGCAAATGTTTCCATTTTGTTTTATCTGAAGCTGTCTTTAATTGCCCGTATTCTTGACTCTTTGCTGGTACAGAATTCTACATCAGCAGTTACTTTCAGTGGATGAATATAACATTTCATTTTCCTCTTGTTCCTGTTGTTACTATAAAGAAGTCAGCAGTCAGCCCATTTGTCACTCCTTTAAAGGGGTCCTGTCTTTTCTCTTAGGTTTCTGTGAAGATTTTCTCTTTGTTTTTGTGTGCTGCAGTTTTCCTCTGAAGAGTTATATGGCATTTATGCTTACCTTTTCTGCTTGCAATTTGCTGTACGTCTGTGGTTTGAGGTCTTTCATCAGTTCTCTTCATCTCTTTAAATATTATCTCTGCTCCATTCTCTTTCCTCTCGCTTTATCCTTCTTGCCTCTTTATCTACCACTCCTAGTTCCATCCCATCATCCCTCTGTGCAGCATTCTGGACTATCTCTTCTAGCCCATTTCTGTATTCACTATCTTTTCAACTGTGTCAAATCTGCTTTGAGACTTGTTTGTTAAGATTTGGGTTTCAATTATTATATTCTTATATCCAAAGGCTTTTAGTTCTCCCTCAAATATGATGGGCACGTCTCTGTATTTTCTTGTTTATTGCATATAATTTCAAATTTATTTCTTTAAACATAAAAATCATAGTTTCCATTTTGTGTCTGGTAAGTGCAATGAAGTTTTTATGGCTCTGTTTCTGCTTTCTAGGATTTTTCCCCTGATGATCGTCACTCTTGGTGCTTGGTTTCCTTGTGCAACTAGTGGTTTGTTGGTTTGTTTATTGTTAGCTGCTTATTTTCCTTGCAAAATTACTTGTGGTAATTCTTTGAGGTCCAGGATGAAATATGTTCTATAGAGAGCCTTTGCTTTCACCTCTGCCAGGCACCAGTCTGAGGCCATACCTTGAGGTTTTATGGACCACCCAAATAACATGAATTTGAACAACACAGTCATATGAAGGCCAGCTTGTGGTTGCCACTTCTCAGCATCCCTGTCAACTCCTGTGATCTGCTCTGCACCATGGCAACTTTCCTCAAAGTTTTCCTTGGTCCTCCAGGAGTACTAGTAGGAATAGTGTTTCTCCATGTGGTTGAATCTTATGTTGAGGTTGTAGCCCTTGGAGATGCTGCTTTATGGGTCCCTGAACCCTTCGAGGCCATGAAAACCAAACTTCACTTTTGTAAGGCTTGCCACATGCTCAGGACTAAAATGATTGAAGCCCTCCACTTATCTCTCTGCCTCGCAGACTTCATTCCAACTTTGGCTTGATAATTTCATACTTTTGCTATCTTTTTGATACATTTAAGAATATGTCGTTCAAAATATTTTATTCTTCATTTTTAGTGTTTTGTTGTGGTGGTTGTTGGGAGAATTGGTCTACTTCTCTTCCTGGATCAGAAGTCTAGATATCTGCTTTCCATGTATCTAGTTTCCTCATCTCTCTCTCTCTCTTTCTCTCCCTCTCTCCCTCTCTCTCTCTCTCTGTGTATAACATTTTTATTATAAAACTTTTCAAGCGTACAGAAAAGTTGAAAGAATTCTACAATGAGCACCTAAATATTCACCATCTAGATTCTACCATCAAAATTTTACTATATTGGGTTTATCACATATCTACCTATCCAGGCCAGGTGCAGTGGCTCACACCTATAATCCCAGCACTTTGGGAGGCAGATCACCTGAGGCCCGGAGTTTGAGGCCAACATGGAGAAACCCCATCTCTACTAAAACAAAAATTAGCCGGGCATGGTGGTGCACGCCTGTAATCCCAGCACTTTGGGAGGCTGAGGCGGGTGGATCATGAGGTCAGGAATTCAAGACCAGCCTGGCCAACATGGAGAAACCCCATCTCTAGTAAAAATACAAAAATTAGCTGAGTGTGGTGGCAGGCACCTGTAATCCCAGCTACTCAGGAGGCTGAGGCAGGAGAATTGCTTGAACTGGGAGGTGGAGGCTGCAGTGAGCTGACACAGGACAGCTTAATGAAAAAGAACAAGCAGCTCAAATTCTACATTTTTGGTTTAAGGTAAGTTTGTGCAACAAGATACTGTCTATAATGGGGCTAAAAGAATCTTTATCAGCCGGGCACGGTGGCTCACGCCTGTAATCCCAGCACATTGGGAGGTCGAGGCGGGCAGATTGCCTGAGGTCAGGAGTTTGAGACCAGTCTGACCAACATGATGAAACCCTGTCTCTACTAAAAATACAAAAAAATTAGCCAGGAGTGGTGGCATGTGCCTGTAATCCCAGCTACTTGGGAGGCTGAGGCAGGGGAATTCCTTGAACCAGGGAGGTGAAGGTTGCAGTGAGCCAAGATCGTGCCACTGTACTCCAGCCTGGGTGACACAGCGAGACTCCGTCTCAAAAACAAAGCAAAACAAATCAAAAGAAAAAAAAAAAAAACCTTTATCTTGTGCAGCCACAGGACTAAGGTTGCCAAAAGTCAGACTGAATCCTGTGGGTTGTCAAATTGTAAAATCCATTAAATCCACAGATCATCAAATCCCTTATGTGAAATGTAGGGCATTGATAAGGAAATGAGTGGGAGCCAGGAATTGGAATGGGGAGATAAGGGAGGATTCCATGAGCCTCTCCTTTCCCCCATCTAAAGAGGCTGCTCTTGCCTTACTTGAAGACTCTGAAATAACAAAGTAATCACCTTAAGGGAGATGCCTATTCTCTGTATGCCCCACTTCCCTCACCTCATCAATGCTTTCAGATCTATAGGAAAAGTAAGACCCACCAAGGGGCCAATCACATCATCAACCCATAGAAGATGGTTTAGGGAAGGCCAGCCCAGCATGGTGAGGAAGGACCAGCACCTCACTCAGCAGTGTGCTAGTCACACTGAGCAGGTACGAAGGTTCTGGGAGATGCTGCATTATCAAGAAATCAATACTGAAGAGCACCTAACATGTTCAAATGTAAGGGAAGGAGATGTGTATTAATACATCTTGAGCTAGGTTTAGAGATAAATTAGTGAGAAAGAAAGAGAATATCAAATATCTTAATTCATTCAGGCCATAAACTGGGTGGTTTATAAAACAAAAAAAACAAAAACCAGAAAGGCCAGGAGCAGTGGCTCACACCTGTGATCCCAGCACTTTGGGAGGCCAAGGCAGGAGAATCACTTGAGCCCAGGAGTTCAAAACTAGCCTGGGCAACATAGTGAGACTTTTTCTCTACCAAAGATAAAAAAAGTTAGCCAGGCTGGTGGCATGTGCCTATAGCCCCAGCTACAGGGGTGTGGTTGTGGGGGCAGCTAAGGCAGGAGGGTCGCTTGGGTGCAGGAGGTCGAGGCTGCAGTGAGCCATGATCGTGCCACTACACTCCCAGTCTGGGTGACATAGCCAGACCCTGTCCCAAAACAAAAACACAAAAACTCAGAAATTTATTTGTCACAGTTCTGGAGGCTAGGAAGTCCAAGACCAAGGCGCCAACAGGTTTGGTATCTGGCGAGGGCCCGCTTTCTGGTTTATAGATGGCACATTCTTTTTTTTTTTTTTTTTTTTTTGAGACGGAGTCTCACTCTGTTGCCCAGGCTGGAGTGCAATGGTGCAATCTCGGCTCACTGCAACCTCTGCCTCCTGGGTTCAAATGATTCTCCTGCCTCAGCCTCCCGAGTAGCTGGGATTACAGGTGCCCACCACCACGCCTGGCTAATTTTTGTATTTTTAGTAGAGACGGGGTTTCACCATGTTGGTCAGGCTGGTCTTGAATTCCCAACCTCAAATGATCTGCCTGCCTCGGCCTCCCAAAGTTCTAGGATTACAGGCGTGAGCCACCGCGCCCAGCCCATAGATGGCATCTTCATGCTGTGTCCTACATGTGGAAAGGAAAGAGCAAACAGTTTCCCTCAAGCGTCTTATGAGACTGACATGCTGCTGACTGCACCAAGGAGGCAACGCAAACCTCTTTTATAAGAGCATTGATCCAATTAGTGAAGTCTCCACCCTCATGACCTAATCATCTCCCAAAGGCTCCACCTCCTAATACCATCACCTTGGAGCTTTGGATTTCAACGTATGAATGATGGGGGCCACGGTGGGTGCACAAACATTCAGACCACAGTACTAAGTAAAGGGAAAAAAGACAATTACTGATTTCAGAGAAAGCAAAAGTTGAACAGAAAATGGAAAATAATCATGGTTTACCACATGGCTCAACTATGAACAGCCTTATATATTTATAACAAAGTAAACACTGAGTTTTAAACTAAATCATGCTACAACAGCATTAGGAAGAGAGGGGACAAGAAGTATGCGTGTGAAGTAGAGGTGGATATAAGATTTGTTAAAATGAGCTAAATCTTCATCTTTCATGAGAAAAATCAACAGGTCATGCCTAAAATGAAAGGATAAAGATACAGCAATATTTATTATTTGGAGAGATAAACATAAATACCTAAGTAATCAGTTAAAAGTGGTTGCCTCCTATGAATGGGTAATACAAATGGATGTCAGGGAGTGTAGACTTCTGTACCAAGCCTTATAGAATTACTTGACCCTTTAAACTTTGTAATTTCAATAAAAGTAAAAAATAAATTTAAAAATCATCTGTAAAGTCTAATATCAGTTACCTGAAAAAATAAAACATGAGGAATTATGTGGAACAGGCTAATGTAGGCCTCAGGGAATTGGGACAGAATTGTGGTCACAATGAAGAAAGGTTCAATCTAATCAATTGCTCTGTGTAAAGAAAGAATGCCTGGCTTGTGGGGGTGCAGTGCAGTAGTGGAGCCCGGACAACAGTCACGAGAATTCTAGGAGGGAACATTTGCAGTGTGTGTCCAGGACTGGCAGTGGGGAAGGGCCCAGCCCAGCCTGGGCTTCCCAGGAAACAGAGCTTGAGGCAAAGGTTTATGTATGAACACTTTATTGGGAATGCAATCCCAGGGAAGCAAAAGTGAGGGAGAAAGGGGTGTGCAGCAAAGAAAGAGGGAGAGCAAACAGGAGGTGCGCTACTGAGCTGGCCTCTGCTCAGCTAATTAATCACGGACCTCATAGGGCTGAACTTCTGCATCTCCATCCATCTAAGCAAAGGACAAAAATATCATTGATCTGCTGGTTCTCCTTCATCTCCTGGATCCCAGTGGTCAAAATTTGCCTCCATGGAAGTTAATTCTCCTGCACTTCCAGTGTGTAAAGGATGATATGCACTCCCTCACCAGCTGCTAGAGAGCCAGATCCCAAGCCCTGCATCAGGGGCTTTGTCTGAGTCCAAAAGTGGTGAGAAGCACCAGCAGCAGCAGGACAAGGCCCTCACAGTCACTGCAGGATGCAGCAGAGCCCACAGAGGTGTGGGCTACAACAATGAGCCAACGCCCCAAGATGAGTCTGAAAGGACCACGCAGAGGAGGTAGCTGACACAGGACCTAGCTCATTACCACAGCATCTGAACCCCGGATGTGCAGCCCTTAGTGGCAACAGATACATCCGGCCTCAAGCCCCACCTCTAACGTTCATGGTCACTGAAGAAGCTACTGATAGTCACAGCTCTCGCTGTAAAATATCCTACATTAGCCCATACATTTCTTGAGAGTTTGGCTGTGGGAGAATGTCCGCCCAGGGAGGGATCAGGGCCTCCCAAGGTAACGCTCCACCCGCTCAGCAAACTGCAACAAGACTGGGTATATAGGGTTTGCATTTTACTGACCTCTAGCAATGAATAAATTATTAAAATAATACATTCATTCATACAGCAATAATTACAAAAATCCACTAAGAACCAGAATGTCATGATGAGCAAAAACAGAAAGGGTTCTACCTTAAAAAGCATACAGTTTAAAAAGGAAGACAGTCACTAACAATGAACATGTAAATAAAGGGTGTTGTAAGGGCATGAAATGAAAGGGCGTGCCTCTTCTGGATTATCAGGGCAGGCTTCCCTAAGGAAGAGATGACCAAAAAGGAGGACTAACTAGGTGAAGAAAGCATTCTACGCAAGGGAACACTATTTGCAAAGACCTAATGGCAGATGGGAGCCTGGATTGTTCAAGAACTTGAGGAGGGCCGAGTGGCCAGAGAGCAGGAACCAAGAAGCACAGCCATGAGGTGAGGCATGAGGGCACCCTGCTGGTAGGTGGCTGCCAGGACAGTGGCCCTCTGTGCCTTCAAAAGCTAAAAGGAAGGCCCAAGGTGAAGGCAGCACTGTGCCCATAAGAGTCTGAATTAATTGGAAGAATATCAAATAATTGGGCTGCCAGCTGTTCCCAGGTGGTCAGGACACATCAGTCCAGCTTTTCTAACAACTGCTTTAAAAGTGTGACACTTTTGGTCTCTTATTTATTTATGTATTTATTTATTTATTTGAAACAGAGTCTCGCTCTGCCGCCCAGGCTGGAGTGCAGTGGCACAATCTTGGCTCACTGCAAGCTCTGCCTCCCAGGTTCAAGCCATTCTCCTGCTTCAGCCTGCCGAGTAGCTGGGACTGCAGGTGCCTGCCACCACGTCTGGCTAACTTTTTGTATTTTTAGTAGAGACGGGGTTTCACCGTGTTAGCCAGGATGATCTTGATCTCCTGACCTCGTGATCTGCCCACCTCGGCCTCCAAAAGTGCTGGGATTACAGGCTTGAGTCATCGCACCCGGCGACACTTTTGATCTTTATGGGAACATAACATTTAGCTTCCTAAAACTTCAGTGAAGTAGTGCTGAGGGGCAACAATGTTTGAAAAATTAAGTTATGCAGTTAGTAAGAACAATGAGAAAAGGAAAAAAGCAAGCATCTTTTCAAGGAACAAAATACTTCAAACATAAACTTACAGAAGCAATTTTAAATGGGATGCCACAGTTCCCCTGCTTATCCACGGTTTCGCTTTCCGAGCTTTCAGTTATCTGCTGTCAACTGCAGTCTGAAAATATTAAATGGAAAATTCCAGAAATAAATATTTTATAAGTGTTAAGTTGCATGCCGTTTTGAGTAGCGTAATGAAATCTTACACATCCTGCTCCGTCCCACCTGGGATGTGAATCAGCCACACGGCCTGCCCGTTAGTCACTTCGTCTTGGTTAACAGCTCGACTGCAGTGGTATTATGGTGCTTGGGTTCAAGTCACCCTTACTTGAATGAATAGTGGCCCCAAAGCAGAAGAGAAGCGACGCTGGCGTATTGTTATAATTGTTCTATTTTATTATTGTGTTACTCTATTACTGTGCCTAGTTTATAAATTAAACTTTATCATAGATATGTATGTATAGGGAAAAACATAGTATATACAGAGTTCGGTACTATTGCAGTTTCAGGCATCCACTGGTGGGGGGGTGGGAATCTCAGAAAGTATCCCCCATGGATAAGGGGAGGGGATTCTCAGAAAGTATCCCCCTTGGATAAGAGGAGGGTCTCAGAAAGTATACCCCATGGATAAGAGGGGACTACTGTATTCATCTCAGGTTGCAGAACTCTTGAGAAATTGAGAATTATGATGAAGCGTAGAAGATGATCCTTACTGAAATGGAACCATTCTCTATGCACTGTTTTGTAACCTATTTTCCCTACTCTGTCTCCAAAATGATATCATTGCCAAGGAGATTCACTCTTCACATCCTTGTAACAATGAGTGAAATGCCCTCAAATCAATGGGTACTTCTGGGCAACATTTTCTCTACAATTTCAGCTACTAAAAAATGTTAGTTTTAAACACATAAAGGCAACAGAGGCATATTTTGATTCTAAGCTGTTACATTCCTCTTGTACTATTTAATATAGATTCCTTTCATGTCTATGTTCATATAAGTCTGTATGAATGCTTAACTGTATGCTCTTAGCTTAACAGTTTGAACATTTTCCCTGGATATAAATATATTTAGTCTGAGGTATTTATGCTAAAGTTTTTTTAAAATGAATATTATACTTTGACGATGTGACTCTGAGCTGTGGCATACAGAATTAAAACAACAATATTTAGCCTACCAAAAATGTTGAAATTTGCTTTCATCAGATCTCTGCAAAGGTGTAAATAGAATGGCTTGACATTTGAGAATTTTTTTTAAAAAAGGAAACTAATAACTCCAAAGACACAGTGGCAATCCCAGAAAAAAATTAAACTATAGACCAAAAAAGGACAAAATTATTAAAATACACATATATACAAAAATATCATCTGCCACAGTATTTTTTTTTTAGACAGATTCTCACTCTGTCGTCCAGGCTGGAGTACAGTAGCATAATCTTGGCTCACTGCAACCTCCTCCTCCTGGGTTCAAGCGATTCTCCTGCCTCAGCCTCCCTAGTAGCTGGGATTACAGGCACCCGTCACCACAACTGGCTAACTTTTTGTATTTTTAGTAGAAATGGGGTTTCACCATATTGACCAGTCTGGTCTCAAACTCCTGATCTCAGGTGATCCATCCACCCCAGCCTCCCACAAAGTGCTGGGATTACAGGCGTAAGCCACTGCACCTGGCCAAGTTTTAATTATTCTCTGGGCTCCCCAGTTTAAAATATTTTTATATATGCTATGACAGAAACAGATTCATCCATTTAATTTATTTGAGTAATAGCACTCTGTTTAATAAATTTTCTATTTTAAAATTCATTTTACATTGATCATATGCCATGTGCCAGACTCTATATATAAGATCTGAGTTATTCTTGGAAGACTTCCTGAATTTGTATTTCAATAGTTTAGAAGATTTTGCTTTCTATCATTCTAGAACAATAGTAACTTGATAAATTCTTTCTTTGCTAAATTCTCAGTGCAGATTTCACTAGCTGGGCTATTTCAACTTATTTATCACGAAGCATTTGGTGGGCCATCCCCTGTGGCATGGATGTCACCAATTCCATCTTGGAATTTGCTCTATTTCTCCACTGGGTGAAGTGGTTTATTGGCTGTCAATCTGTAAAGTGCTCTCTGGGATTATCTGAGTGCAAGACAGTAGGAGTGGAAACATATTTCACTGTCTTTTCTGTCAAGATGAAAGGAACATGCCCAATAAATTATCTTCTAGCAAGAGTGGATGAAAATTCCAGTGAGTGACCTAGAGCCTCCATCAGATGGTGGCCATACACAGTGTCCTGTGGATAGTTATGGTCTCCAGGGTCTGATGGCTTCTTCTACTGTCACTTTAGTTTCATATTTGTTATTACTATATGTGTATGTATGTATGCATACATTATATATAAATATTTGCTCTAAAACCTACTCCTCAAAGTCATGGAAAGTGAGAAAGAGAGAATTAGAATTTTCCTTCCCACCCTGTCCTCATCTGCCCAGTTTCTTCGCCATACCTCCTCCACCCTCCATCTAACCATTGTTACTATTTTCTTATGAGTCCATACAGATTTTCTTTACATACATGCAAGCAAATATGAATATTTCCTTTGGGTTGTTTTCCTTTTATACATAAAAGGTAGCCCACTAGATACATTATTCTGCCCCTCATGTTTTCCCTCTCATTTCACAGATAGCACCCTTTGTTTTGTTTTGTTTTGAGGCAGTTTCACTCTGTCACCAAGGCTGGAGTACAGTGGTGCAATCTCGGTTCATTGTAATCTCCACCTCCTGGGTTCAAGCAATTCTCCTGCCTCAGCCTCTCAAGTAGCTGGGATTACAGGCAAGTGTCATAACACCTGGATAATTTTTGTATTTTTAGTAGAGATGGGATTTCACCAAGTTGGCCAGGCTGGTCTCAAACTCCTGAACTCAAGTGATCAGCCTGCCTTGGCCTCCCAAAGTGCTAGGACTACAGGCGTGAGCCACTGTGCCTGGCCCCTTATTCTTTTTATAGCTGTATAACATTCCATTCTTCCAATGTATGGATAAACCATAATTTATATAATCAGTCCCCTTTTGAGGGAAATTTAGGTTTTTTCAATCTTTTATTATTACTGCAATAATTAACCCTGTACACCATCATTTTTCCTGTGTGCAAATATACTTTAGGACAAATTTCTAGAAATGGAACTGCAGGAACAACTGATCTATGTGTTTGTAATTTTGACAAATATTGCCAAATTGTTCTCTATAAGGGCTGTACCAAGTCACTCCCACCCACAGTGTGTGGTTCCATTTGATGTATTTTCAATGGTTTTCTGAAGATAGAACATGTTCTGATCATTTCTTGTTTCCTATCTATGACATACATTCATTGAACAAAGACTTACCTAGGGCCAGACACGCCCCACACCCTCTTCTTAGGTCCTGGAAATAACAGCAGTGAACAAAGCAACACAAATCCATTTCTTAACATTTGTGTTGTGAGACAGAGAAATAGAGGGTGGAGGATGGGCCTGGAACATACTTTCCTGATCATTTGAAGCCACAGTCACCAACTCAGATGTCACACAGGGAACTTGCGTGTGTGAAGAAGGGCAGCAGTGAGCTGTCAGAGGGAATGGTGAGGCCTGCGTGGTCTTGAAGAGCACAGGCCTGTGTGCAGGCTGACCTACAGCAATAGGTCATGTGGGGAAAAAAAAAAAAAAAGCCCATGTGACAGCGCTTCCCAATTTTCAAGAGAAACCAGAAATACAATTTTCATGTGATATCTCCCCACCTTTAATGCTGAGAAGTCATTCTAAATTTTAAGAACACTTTGAGGACAGTTTTTGTTACTGGCGCTAAGCAAGTTGATACTACAGTTTGTATGGAAAAAGAAACATTCCTGCGAATATCTAGGAATATACTGAGGGGCAAAAAGCTATAGTGGGCATTGGAGACTAGCACTACTATTCATTAAAACGTCTACAAAGCCTCTGTAATTAAAACTGTGTGGTACTGGTGCATGAATAGATGGACCAGCAGAACAGAATAAAAAGGCCGGAAATCAACCTAAGTGCATATGGAAAAGTGGTATACATTCAAGGTGGCATTTCAAAACATTGGGACAAATACTGAGTTTTTATTAAGTGGTGCTGCAACAATGGTTAGCTGTGGAACAAAGATAAAACTGGATCATGGGAGTCACTTCCAAGATGGCCGAATAGGAAGAGCTCCAGTTTACAGCTCCCAGCAAGATCGACGCAAAAGATGGGTGATTTCTGCATTTCCAACTGAGGTACCTGGTTCATCTCATTGGGAATGGTTGGACAGTGGGTGCAGCCATGGAGGGTGAGCCAAAGCAGGGCAGGGCATTGCCCCACCCGGGAAGCACAAGGGGTTGGGGGATTTCCCTTTCCTAGCCAAGGGAAGCCGTGAGTGACTGTACCTGCAGGAACGGTACGCTTCTGCCCAAATACTGCACCTTTCACACGGTCTTTGCAACCAGCAGACCAGGAGATTCCCTCCCGTGCCTGGCTTGGTGGGTCCCACGCCCATGGAGCCTTGCTCGCTGCTAGCGCAGCAGTCTGAGATCAACCGGGGGATGCTGGAGCTTGGCAGGGGGAGGGGTGTCCGCCATTGCTGAGGCTTGAGTAGGTGGTTCCATGCTCACAGTGTAAACAAAGTGGCAGGGAAGCTCAAACTGGGCGGAGCCCACCGCAGCTCAGCAAGGCCTACTGCCTCCCTAGATTCCACCTCTGGGGAAGGGCATATCCGAAGAAAAGGCAGCAGAAAGCTCTGCAGACTTAAACGTCCCTGCCTGACAGCTCTGAAGAGAGCAGTGGTTCTCCTAGCACAGCATTCGAGCACTGATAATGGACAGACTGCCTCCTTAAGTGGCTCCCTGACCCCCGTGTAGCCTGACTGGGAGACACCTCCCAGTAGGGGCTGACAGACATCTCATACAGGCGGGTGCCCCTCTGGGATGAACCTTCCAGAGGAAGGATCAGGCAGCAATATTTGCTGTTCTGCAGCCTCCACTGGTGATACCCAGGCAATCAGGGTCTGGAGTGGATTTCCAGCAAACTCTAACAGACCTGCAGCCGAGGGGCCTGTCTGTTAGAAGGAAAACTAACAAACAGAAAGGAATAGCATCAACATCAACAAAAAGGACATCCACACCAAAACCCCATCTGTAGGTCACCAACATCAAAGACCAAAGGTAGATAAAACCACAAGGATGGGGAGAAACTAGAGTAGAAAGGCTGAAAATTCCAAAAACCAGAATGCCTCTTCTCCTCCAAAGGAACACAACTCCTGTTGTGTTCTCCTGGATGGAGAATGAGTCTGACGAGTTGACAGAAGTAGGCTTCAGAAGATCAGTAATAACAAACTTCTCCAAGCTAAAGGAGCATGTTCTAAGCCATCGCAAGGAAGCTAAAAACCTGGAGAAAAGGTTAGATGAATGGCTAACTAGAATAACCAGTGTAGAGAAGAGCTTAAATCACCTGATGGAGCTGAAACCCATAGTATGAGAACTTCGTGAAGCATACACAAGTATCAATAGCCAATTCATTCAAGTGGAAGAAAGGATATCAGTGATTGAAGATCAAATTAATGAAATAAAGTGAGAAGACAAGATTAGAGAAAAAAGAGTGAAAGGAAATGAACAAAGCCTCCAAGAAATATGGGACTATGTGAAAAGACCAAATCTATGTTTGATTGGTGTACCTGAAAGTGACGGGGAGAATGGAACCAAGTTAGAAAACACTCTTCAGAATATTATCCAAGAGAACTTCCCCAACCTAGCAAGGCAGGTCAACATTCAAATTCAGGAAATACAGAGAACACCACAAAGATACTCCTCAAGAAGAGCAACCCAAGACACATAATTGACAGATTCACCAAGATTGAAATGAAGGAAAAAATGTTAAGGGTAGCCAGAGAAATAGGTAGGGTTACCCACAAAGGGAAGCCCATCAGACTAACAGCAGATCTCTCAGCAGAAACCCTACAAGCCAAGACAAAGAAGGCCATTACATAATGGTAAAGGGATCAACTCAACAAGAAGAGCTAACTATCCTAAATATATATGCACCCAATACAGGAGCATCCAGATTCATAAAGCAAGTCCTTAGAGACCTACAAAGAGACTTAGACTCCCACACAATAATAATGGGAGACACTGCACTGTCAATATTAGACAGATCAACGAGACAGAAGGTTAACAAGGATATCCAGGACTTGAACTCAGCTCTGGACCAAGTGGACCTAATAGACATCTACAGAACTCTCCAACCCAAATCAACAGAATATACATCCTTCTGAGCACCAGATCGCACTTATTCTAAAATTGACCACATAATTGGAAGTAAAACACTCCTCAGCAAATGTAAAAGAACAGAAATCACAACAAACTGTCTCTCAGACCACAGTGCAATCAAATTAGAACTCAGGATCAAGAAGCTCACTCAAAACCGCACAACTACATGGAAACTGAACAACCTGCTCCTGAATGACTACTGGGTAAATAACGAAATGAAGGCAGAAATAAAGATGTTCTTTGAAACCAATGAGAACAAAGATACAACGTACCAGAATCTCTGGGACACATTTAAAACAGTGTGTAGAGGGAAATTTATAGCACTAAATGCCCACAAGAGAAAGCAGGAAAGATCTAAAATTGACACCCTAACATAACAATTAAAAGAACTAGAGAAGCAAGGGAAAACAAATTCAAAAGCTAGCAGAAGATAAGAAATAACTAAGATCAGAGCAGAACTGAAGGAAATAGAAACACAAAAAACCCTTCAAAAAAAATTCAATGAATCCAGGAGCTGGTTTTTTGAAAAGATTAACAAAATAGATAGACTGCTAGCAAGACTAATAGAAAAGAGAGAAGAATCAAATAGATGCAATTAAAAAATGATAAAGGGGATATCACCACTGATCCCACAGAAATACAAACTACCATCAGAGAATACTATAAACACCTCTACGCAAATAAACTGGAAAATCTAGAAGAAATGGATAAATTCCTGGACACATACACCCTCCCAAAACTAAACCAGGAAGAAGTTGAATCTCTGAATAGACCAATAATAGGTTCTGAAATTGAGGCAATAATGAATAGCCTACCAACCACAAAAAGTCCAGAACAAGGCAGATTCACAGCCGAATTCTACCAGAGGTACAAAGAGGAGCTGCTACCATTCCTTCTGGAACTATTCTAATCAATAGAAAAAAAAGGAATCCTCCCTAACTCATTTTATGAGGCCAGCATCATCCTGATACCAAAGCCTGGCAGAGACACAACAAAAAAAAAAGAGAATTTCAGGCCAATATCCCAGATGAATATCAATGCAAAAATCCTCAATAAAATACTGGCAAACTGAATTCAGCAGCACATCAAAAAGCTTATCCACCACGATCCAGTCAGCTTCATCCCTAGGATGCAAGGCTGGTTCAACATACACAAATCAATAAACATAATCCATCACATAAACAGAACCAATGAAAAAAAAACACATGATTATCTCAATAGATGCAGAAAAGGCCTTCAACAAAATTCAACAGCCTTTCATGCTAAAAACTCTCAATAAACTAGGTATTGATGGAACATATCTCAAAATAATAAGAGCTATTTATGACAAACCCACAGCCAATATCATACTGAATGGGCAAAAACTGGAAGCATTCCCTTTGAAAACTGGCACAAGACAAGGATGCCCTCTCTCCCTACTCCTATTCAACAGAGTATTGGAAGTTTTAGCCAGGGCAATCAGGCAAGAGAAAGAAATAAAGGGTATTCAATTAGGAAAAGAGGAAGTCAAATTGTCTCTGTTTGCAGATGACATGATTGTATATTTAGAAAACCCCATCATCTCAGCCCAAAATCTCCTTAAGCTGATAAGCAACTTCAGCAAAGTCTCAGGATACAAAATCAATGTGCAAAAATCACAAGCATTCCTATACACCAATAACAGACAAACAGAGAGCCAAATCATGAGTGAACTCCCATTCACAATTACTACCAAGAGAATAAAATACCTAGCAATCCAATTTACAAGGGATGTGAAGGACCTCTTTAAAGAGAACTACAAACCACTGCTCAACGAAATAAAAGAGGATACAAACAAATGGAAGAACATTCCATGCTCATGGATAGGAAACATCAATATTGTGAAAAGGGCCATCCTGCCCAAGGTAATTTATAGATTCAATGCTACCCCCATCAAGCTACCAATGACTTTCTTCACAGAATTGGAAAAAACTACTTTAAATTTCATATGGAACCAAAAAAGAGCCTGCATAGCCAAGACCTGACTTCAAACTATGCAAGTCTACAGTAACCAAAACAGCATGGTGCTGGTACCAAAACAGATATATAGACCAATGAAACAGAACAGAGGCCTCAGAAATAACACCACACATCTACAACCATCTGATCTTTGACAAACCTGACAAAAACAAGCAATGAGGAAAGGATTCCCTATTTAATAAATGATGCTGGGAAAACTGGCTAGCCATATGTAGAAAGCTGAAACTGGATCCCTTCCTTACACCTTCTAAAAAAATTAACTCAAGATGGATTAAAGACTTAAATGTAAGACCTAAAACCATAAAAACCCTAGAAGAAAACCTAGGCAATACCATTCAGGACATAGGCATGGGCAAAGACTTCATGATGACTAAAACACAAAAAGCAACGGCAACAAAAGCCAAAATAGACAAATAGGATCTAATTAAACTAAAGAGATTCTGCACAGCAAAAGAAACTATCATCAGAGTGAACAAGCAACCAACAGAATGGGAGAAAATTTTTGCAATCTATCCATCTGACAAAGGGCTAATATCCAGAATCTACAAAGAACTTAAACAAATTTATAAGAAAAAACAAACAACCCCATCAAAAACTGGGCAAAGGATATCAACAGACACTTCCCAAAAGAAGACATTTATGCAGCCAACAGACACATGAAAAAAGGCTCATCATCACTGGTCACCAGAGAAATGCAAATCGAAACCATAATGACATACCATCTCACACCAGTTAGAATGGTGATCATTAAAAAGTCAGGAAACAACAGATGCTGGAGAGGACGTGGAGAAATAGGAAGGCTTTTTACACTGTCAGTGGGAGTGTAAATTAGTTCAACCATTGTGGAAGACAATGTGGTGATTCCTCAAGGATCTAGAACTAGAAATACCATTTGACCCAGCAATCCCATTATGGGGTATATACCCAAAGGATTATAAATCATGCTACTATAAAGACACATGCACATGTATGTTTATTGTGGCACTATTCACAATAGCAAAGACTTGGAACCAACCCAAATGTCCATCAATAACAGACTGGATAAAGAAAATGTGGCACATATGCACCATGGAATACTATGCAGCCATAAAAAAGGATGAGTTCATGTCCTTTGCAGGGACATGGATAAAGCTGGAAATCATCATTCTGAGCAAACTATCACAAGGATAGAAAACCAAACACCACATGTTCTCGCTCAGAAGTGGAAGTCGAACGATGAGAACACATGGACACAGGGAGGGGAACATCACACACCAGGGCCTGTTGGTGGATGGGGTGTTGGGGGAGGGATAGCATTAGGAGAAATACCTGATGTAAATGATGAGCTGATGGGTGCAGCAAACCAACATGGCACATGTATACCTATGTAACAAACCTGCACGTTGTGCGCATGTACCCTAGAAGTTAAAGTATAATTTAAAAAAAATTTTAAAAAAATCCGGATCCTATGGCCGAGCGGGGTGGCTCACGCCTGTAATCCCAGCACTTTGGGAGGCTGAGGCGAGCAGATGACGAGGTCAGGAGATCGAGACCATCCTGGCTAACACGGTGAAACCCCATCTCTACTAAAAATACAAAAAATTAGCCAGGCGTGGTGGCGGGCGCCTGTAGTCCCAGCTACTTGGGAGGCTGAGGCAGGAGAATGGCGTGAACACAGGAGGCAGAGTTTGCAGTGAGCCGAGATTGTACCACTGCACTCCAGCCTGGGTGACAGAGCAAGACTCCGTCTCCAAAGAAAAAAAAAAAATCCGGATCCTTATCTCACACCATACGAGAGAAGCAATTGCAAATGGATCAGAGGTCTAACTGTAAAAGATGAAACCATACAGGCACTAGAAGAAAACACGGATATGGTCTTGCATAGTCTGGTTGTAGAGAAAGGCTTTCCAACTATGACTCAAAATCCAGTGGCAATAAAAGAACAGATTGATATATTTGACTACATAAAACTAAAAAGAGGCCAAGCACGGTGGCTCATGCCTGTAATCCCAGCACTTTGGGAGTCCAAGGTGGGTGGATCACAAAGTCAGGAGATAAAGACTAGCCTGGCCATATGGTGAAACCCCACCTGTACTAAAAATACAAAAATTAGCCTGACGTGGTGATGTGCACCTGCAGTCCCAGTTACTCGGGAGGCTGAGGCAGAAGAATCGCTTGAACCCAAGAGGCGGAGGTTGCAGTGAGCCAAGACCATGCCACTGCCCTCCAGCCTGGGGCGACAGAGCGAGACTCTGTCTCAAAACAAAACAAAACACAACCAAAAAAACCTTAAAAGAAAAAAATGTTTTCTTGGCAAAAAATACCATAAGCAAAGTCAAAAGACAAATGACAAAATGGGAGAAAATATTTGCATTTATGTCACAGATAAACAGCCAATGTCCTTAATGTAGAAACAAATTCTTTAAAAAAGTGAGAAGTGAGATATTTTATAAGTCCATAGAAAAATGGGCAAAAGACATGATGGATAAGTCACTAAAAAAAGATATTAAAATGGGCTTAAACATTTAAAAATATGTTCAATTCACATTATAAGAGAAATACAAATTTAAACTGTGCTGAGATACCATTTCTCTCCTAGCAGATTGGCAAAAAATGTTTAATATAACAACACATTCTGTTGGTGAGGCTGTGGGGAAAGAGGTACTCTCATACATTGCTGGTGAAAATGCAAATTGATACAAACTTTCTGGGAGGAAATTTGCAATTCCTAACAAAACTACAAGTGTCTTCCTTTTGACCCAGTTATCCAGGAACATACCTTAAGATACTTCTCCAACAACATAAAAAGTACTATAGCATTGTTTGTAGTGCAAAATTCTGGAAACATACTAAATGCCATACATGGAAGGGTAGCTGAAGAAATGATACTAAGTCCACACAATGAAATACTATACAGTGGCTTTAATTAAAGATTATTAGGAATATCTCTATGAACTGAAATGGAGTGATTTGCAGGCTGTATTGTGAAGTGAAAAGGAGAAGTACAAATGAGTATCTATTGTGTGCTACTTAGCATGTAAGAAGAGAGAAATCATAATATATACTTGTGTCGACTATACAGAACAACAACAACAACAACAAAAACATAAGAAGGACAAACCAGAAAGTAATGATAACGATTACCTAAAGTTGTAGGGTCCATGCCTGGTAGGTAGGAAGTGGGTTGGGGGTAAGTTACAAAGGGCAGTGACACTTCTCTGAGGATACCTTTCTGTGTAGTTCTGACTTTTAGAACCGTGTTAGTGTTTCACTTGCCTAAAACAAACAAACAAACAAGGTGGGGAGAAAACACTAACATAAAACACAAACAGAAAAAAAATGACCCTCATTAGAGGTGGAGGAACTAATCCAAGTAATATTTGAATAAAGTATTTTGACAAAAGGCAAAGACAGTGTAAAAAAATATTGAACTCTACTTACTGAGTTGGGTTTTTGCAGTAGAATGGGATAGCAATTCTGAAGCTACTTTCTGGGCATTCTAAGATTGAGCATTGTGTATAAATAATGTATTGTGGATAATGGGAGTCAAGTTTTTCACTATCAGCGAAGGGAGTTACAAATATGGCAAGAGGAGAAGGAAATATACTGAATCATGTGGTGTTAGGAATCTGAGGTGTCATCATAAACTCCAGGTTTTAGTAGATTGAATATAAATAGATGATTGATAGAGAGGTTGATTCATAATATAGATGTAGATAGATTAATTGATATTGATAAATGATAGATAGGTAGATATAGATAAATTTATATAGCTGTGTCCACCAAGGGAGCCTAGGATCAATGACACTGCAGCAGCAATAAGTGCATCTGGCACCCAGATCTTGGCTTCTAAGTACTATTCTCCACTAAAAAGAAGCAGGACTCCTTAGAGAAATAACTGATTCCAGGGCTGGTACAAGAAAAAGACCCTATGAGCCCAAAGCATTTTGTTGTACCAGAGTAAAGAAGAGCTTGAGAATAATAGGGATGTGTCAAAAGTACTCAAAACCCAACTTGAGCAATCTCCCACTGACCAAAATTTAACAGCAATAACTGATTAAGGCAAGGGTCATCAACAGATGCTAAAACTAGAGGGTAAATGTTTTATGAGAATGAGGGTATTTACATCATCTCAAAGTACCTCCCTCATACACAAAATGCTTTTTAATTACAATGGGAAAAATACAAAGGACAAAATTTACAGTGAAGAAACCTTAGAGACACTGCCTTAACCAAGTAATCAAACTTAACATTATCAATAATGCCACAAAGCAATGTCAAGTGCCTCCTCATATGCGGCACTGGTGAGGATACAACATCACTCCTGGAGCACTCACCAAAAATGCATAATCTGAATCTAATCATGAGGAAACAACAGACAAACCCATGTTAAGGAGTATTCTACAAAATCACTGGGCTGTACCAGATTAAAGGAAACTAAAGAAACAGGGAAACATAATCTTAAATTGGATCCTAGACCAGAAAACATAAATATTCCCCTTTGCTATAAAAGACAAAATAGGTAAATTGGTGAAATAAGCATAAGGTCTGTGGATTAGTTGATAACACTGTATCAATGTTAATTTACTGATTGATTTGATCATTGTATCATGGTTATATGAGAGATTGTCCTTTTTAAAGATATTTTGAAATGTTGAGGATAGGCCTGAAGTTTACTTTCAAATGGTTCAAATAATACAATTGGGGAGTAAAAAGTTAATCTTTGGGGAATTTAGTTAAAGGGTATATAGGAATTCTTTATTCTT
Organism: Pan troglodytes; assembly: GCF_028858775.2. Lineage (NCBI taxonomy): Eukaryota > Metazoa > Chordata > Mammalia > Primates > Hominidae > Pan > Pan troglodytes. The sequence continues at coordinate 41,853,138 of NC_086015.1, forward strand.
ATGATGTTTCTGTAAGTAATTATTTAAAAAAAAAACACTGTAATGACAGTCTGCTCTATACAGGCAAAAACAAAAAGACAACAAGAATAATAACAAACCACGTTTGCTACCAGCATGGGTCAGTCGGCTGGATTTCACTCCTGGGCTGCCAGTTTGCAATCTCTGGTTTAGAGCTGTTTTCTTGAGTTGATTTTGAGTGTGGTCTTGCTGATAACTGTTGCCAGTGCTGGAGAATGCTTTTGCTGCATCTGGAACTTTTAAACCAGCTTAGCACCAGATAAGCAGACAGCCCTTATATAAATAACCAATTTGATAATTTGACAATGAAACAGTTAAAATCCGAAGGCAGCCCCAGTCCTCCAAGATGGCTAGGGGACCGTGGTCCAGTCCTTCCCCCATGGAAGTCCTGCATTTCAACAGCTGCCTTGGAGAAGTGCAAGTACTCTGGCTTCCTGGTTTCTGGCCTCAACCATACACGATGCTAGAGGGGTATCAAATTATCTTTTAGAACCCCACTGTTGAAGAAAAAATGTTTGCATAAATAAAGGGAAAAAAGAAACTCTAAAGTTGAACAAGTAAAGTTATGAAGAAAGAAAAATCTGTTTCAATTTTGGAAACAGAAATGTTATTGTTGGCATGTCAAGCTTTTCTGTGTAAGAAGGAGAAGCCAGGTGAGTGTCAGGGCTTCCCCCAGGGACCTCGTGTGGCATATGGGAGGGTCACATCTGAGGGTGCAGCCCAATGTGCCAGAGCCAAGATATGTTAAATCAGTTCACAGACTGATCTCAGGACATTCATGCCACCTCTCCCTTCTCAGTCTACAATCACTCTTTCCTGCTTATTAATAAGTCCAAAAGCCACTAATAAGTCTCAAGACACAGACCAAGAATACTAAACTTAGAGGAGGAGGCTCCCTCTGAACTGAGTCTTGGGAAGCAGGCAAGGGTAACTCAAGGGAGGGGCAAAGAACAACATTCTTGGCACAGGGAAAGCACAAGCAAAGGAGAAGCATGACAGATATGACATAACTTTGGGCCTGTGTCTTTTTTTTTTTTTTTTTTTTGAGATAGAGTCTCACTCTCACCCAGGCTGGAGTGTAGTGGCTCCATCACGGATCACTGCAACCTCCGCCTCCCGGGTTCAAGTGATTCTTGTGCCTCAGCCTCCTGAGTAGCTGGGATTACAGGTGCGTGCCACCACTCCCAGCTAATTTTTTTGTATTTTTTTTAGTAGAGATGGGGTTTCACCATGTTGGCCAGGCTGGTCAGGAACTCTCTCTCTCTCTCTATATATATATATATACGTATATATATATGTGTATATATATATATATATACGTATATATATATGTGTATATATATATATATATACACATATATATACGTATATATATATATATATACACACATATATATATATATATATATATATATATTTTGAGACAGAGTCTCACTCTGTTGCCCGGGCTGGAGTGCAGTGGCACTATCTCGGCTCACTGTAGCCTCGACCTCCCAGGCTCACGTGATCCTCCCACTTCAGCCTCCCGGGTAGCTGAGACTACAGGCATACACCACCACACCTGGCTAATTTTTGGCATTTTTTTTTTTTTTTTGTAGAAATGAGGTTTCACCATGTTGCCCAGGCTGGTCTTGAACTCCAGGGCTCAAGTGATCTGCCCACCTCAGCCTCTCAAAGTGCTGGGATTACAGGCATGAGTCATTGCACCCGGCCTGGGCCTGTGTCTTAATCTCTTGCTATTTATCTGTATCTCTTAACATCTCTCTGGGAATAGTCCAATAGATATGCAGTTCGGAGTTGTAAATTTAGCTTCCTAAGGACAGGGAAGCCCAAGGAGCACAGATCTAGTAGATTCTGGGTTTCAGGCCTCCCTATCCAGCATGCAGGAAAAGTACCCATCTTAGCCCCTGATCACGTGCTCCTCGTCCAGGTAACCTCATCTCCAGAAAAATGAGGCTGAGGAGGTTTGACTAATGATTATGCTTATCCCAGAATAATTTTCTAGATTTCTGTCAATGCCTTCCCTTCCTCAGATAAATCCAGTACAATCATTTCCTACGCCATCCTACTTTAAGCACAGCATGCAGGAGTGGCGGGAGCTTAGAGTTAAGATCTGGAAACTCCCAATCAATGACTTGCCCTGTCATCCTGAGCAGCGGCTTCCCGGACAGATAGGATTCCCCGACACAAAGGCAATCTTCACCATCTCAGCTCTGATGGAGCAAGCCACTTAACCTCGTGAAGCCTGTTTCCTCATCTGTACGATGGCATTATTAACAGAGAGGTTGTGAAGACTGGTGAAGACAGAGTCCTGCCATGACAGGGCTTGACACACCTCCAGCTGCCTCAGGCTCTACCCAAAGCTGGGAGGAAAGGGAAGGGGGATCTTCTCTACACCTCAGGAAATGCCCCCCTCCACAGCTGTCAGGGCAGGCCCACCACTGACATTTGCAGGACAAGAGAGCAAATGGACGCCAATTCTGTATGCTGTGGAGTTTTCTTCATTCCATTCCATCTAAATCAGGAAAATGCAACAAAATCTGAGGCTGAATGACCAAGTTCGAATTTTAAACGAACAGATTCCTTGGAGTGCTGCACCGGAGTGTGACAGCACAGGGACAGCCAAGCCCAGGCTCCTGGCTCACAGCTGCCTCACTGCTCTCCCCTGATGTGTGGGCCCCATGCTCAAGCCTGTGGGATAGGAAATTCCAAGGTCCTAGGTGCCCCAGGTGCATTTCGTAACAGGGGAGGTGGAGGCACAGACTTCAGGTAGCCACATGCCCTGGTGTCCTGCAAATTTCTTACCCCATGGGGAAGGGAACAACTGGACAAAGGCCTAAATAAAGCCTTCTAAAGCACCAGGCCCAGGGCAAGCGTCCCTTTTGCTCAGGTCTAAGGGCAAGAGTGGGACAGGATTAGATATCTGACCTGTAAACAGTACCCCATTGACTGGCCAGTGACCTATGAGGTGTCCTGGCATGAAGAGCTCTGCCCAGAGAGGATGATCGTTGAAGACTGTAATTTCCAAAACTGGCTACCACAGTATTTCCATTCACAGGCTCTTCTAGCACGTTGCCATGCCCCTTCAAGAGATGGAGTCTATTTCTCCTCCCCCTGAACCTAGGTGGGACTTTATGATAGTCTTGGCGAACAGAATGCAGTAGAAAAGACACTGAGTAATTTCTGAGACTAGGTCATAAAATGTGATATGGCTTCCGCCTGGGACTCTCTCAGAGGACACACCCTTGCAACCAGCCACCATGTTGTGAGGAAGCCCAGGCCACTGGAGAGATCACTGTTTGAAAACAAAGGTTTTAGGCTGGTGGCGGAGGTTGCAGTGAGCTGAGATCACGCCATTGTACTCCATCCTGGGCAACAAGAGCAATTCCATCTCAAAAACAAACAAACAAACAAAAAAGAAAATATAGGTTTTATTATTATTCAGGTATGAAGAGGCCAACAGGTCAAGAGACGACTGCCATTGAAAAGACAGATTAGGCTGGGCACAGTGGCTCATGCCTGTAAATCCCAGCACTTTGGGAGGCCAAGGCGGGCAGATCACCTGAGGTCAGGAGTTTGAGACCGGCCTGGCCAACATGGTGAAACCCTCTTTCTACTAAAAATACAAAAATCAGCTAGGTGTGATGGTGCATCCCTGTAATCCCAGCTACTCGGGAGGCTGAGGCAGGAGAATCACTTGAACTCAGGAGGCGGAGGTACAGTGACCTGAGATTGCATCACTGCACCCCAGCCTCAGTGACACAGACACAGCGAGACTCTGTCTCAAAGGAAAAAAAGAAAAGATAGTTTGTTACTCACAGATCCAAGAGAAGGGGACACACCAAGTCATGCAGGAACACACGCAGAAGCACCAGCTTGGTCAGGAACCTGAGGGAGAAAGGAAAACTATGGCAAAGGCATTTAGTGTGGTTTCTACAAAAAGGAACAGGGTAAGCAGGTTCAGGATTAGCTAGTTTAAATAATTTTGGTGGGCTCTGAGGTGTAGGGGCTGGCCCCAGTAGTCTGGTACTTGGCCCCTGGGTGACTAGGGCAGGAAAATAGGGGCCTGTAATTGCTGGATAAAGGGGGTGGTTGGGAATGTGGGCACTGGATTGACTGGCTTGCATATGAAAGACACCCTTACAGGTCAGTTATTTGCTATCTCTAGGAATCTGCTATCAAAGGGGCAGTCCCTCCAAGGTCAGCAAGGCCCCAAGATGCCAAAAACAAGACCCCAATATGTCAAAACCTCAGAGTACAGAAAATAAAAGACATGGTCAATAGCATTTGTAGGTTTTCCAGCCAACAGCCCAAAGCATCAGGCAACAGCCGGCATCAACTGTGACATGCGAGAAAGTAAGCCTCCAGATCAGTCCAGCTCCCACTATCAAGCAGCCCAGGTGACCCCACAGAAAGCAAAGATGAGCTAGGCCCACCAAGCCCTGCCTTAACTGCAGATTCATAAGCATATAAGTATTTTTTGATTCTGTAAAAGTCACTAAAATTGGGGGTAATTTTTTACATAAGTATAGTAACTTGAAAAATCGGAATGAACTAAGGCAAACAGACTCTCTGTCTCCCAGATTTAAACTGGGACTTATGAAAATTAGTGAGTTGTTAACAAGAGGACAAATGGTTAGACCCAAACTGAAGCAGTGATGAAAGATGCAGCTGAGTCACATTCATGACAAATGACTTGTCTGGAGTAACAGGAGTTTAGTCTGGAGTGGCCTTGCTCCTGAAAGACCCAGTTTCCTGAGGTCATCCCTGAGGCCTGCCAGGTGATATAATAGCTTTCTTTATGGTTTGAGCTGGATTCCTGTGAGGCCTTGGATGGGCAGAGACTCTCACTCCAAGACCCTCATGCTGATCTTTCCCTGACATGGTCTCCATTTCCTGCACCCAAGGGAGCCTCTCGCCTTTGGAAACACGGTACCCAGCCACAGCTTGGTGTGCAGTAAACAGGCGGGATGGGTGACAACCACCCTCCTTCTTTTCTCTCACCAAGGGCCATCAGGGAGTCAGAAAGACACTAAATATTAACAAGCTGTGTGAACTCTCAACGTCTAGTCAATTCCATGTGGCTAGTATCCGTTTCCCCAAAATATATTTTGCTTTTGATATTTTAAAAATAATTTTTAGTAAAACGTCCAGAAATTTTACTTCTTTGGTCCCATCCCTAAACTCAGACCAGGACAGGGAACCCCTTCTGGTTTGCACCCATTCCAGAGCCTTCTGGCAACAAACCGTCATCTGTGTGTTCTTGCCTAGAAAGGAAGGTCCAGAGAGAGGAGGCCACTTGCCTGTTGCCTCTTTCAGCTGAGATAGGGCCTCCTTCTCCACCCATCCCAGCCAGGCACGCAGGTGTGGATCACAAGGAGTGCCTCCCATGGCCATGGTGGGATCAGAGCCAGATGGGGTAGATGGGGACAGTTCACTGGGGTTAAGAGCCCCATTTAGGAATGTGGGTTGGCAGTGTATGGGGGAGGGGAACAGTGTGCATCAGGGGCGCCTGAGTGTATGTTAGCAGCAACCAAGGAGGGCTGTGTGGCAGGGGACGGGGAGGTGGGAGAGAGTGAAGGAGAGTGGAGTCAGGAGACAGACTGACTAATTTACTGAGATTTTTTTTTTTTTACCTCCTTGTATTCTTTTTTTTTTTTTTTTTTTTTGGAGGAGTCTCACTCAGTCGCCCAGGCTGGTGTGCAGTGGTGCAATCTCGGCTCACTGTAACCTCCGCCTCCAAGGTTCAAGCAATTCTCCTGCCCTCAGCCTCCTGAGTAGCTGGGACTACAGGTGCACGCCAGCACACCCAGCTAATTTTTTGTATTTTAGTAGAGATGGGATTCACTGTGTTGCTCAGGCTGATCTCAAACTCCTGAGCTCAGGAAATCCGCCTGTCTCGGCCTCCCGAAGTGCTAGGATTAAAGGCGTGAGCCACGGTGCCTGGCCACCTCCTTGTATTCTTCCCTCCCACACCCTGACCCCTGTTCCAGAGGAGAGAGTCCAGCTCTCTCTCTACCCAGGCCTCTGGGAAGTTAGTGTGAAAAGTAGAAATTGCCTACAAATGCTCATCTGTGATCATGTTCATGAGGGAGGCTCTGAGAACCTTCCAAGACCAAGAGGGTAGGAGGCTGGGTTCCAGGGGAGCTGAAAGAGGAGGGCAGTGCTTGTCAGGGCTGAGACCTGGAGGGCCAGAGTGGGAGGGAGGGAGGGAGAAACAGGCAGTGCCAACGTAGAGAAACCAGCCTGGGCAGAGACAGCCTTGTCACGTGTGAGCCGAAGTACAAATGAGCATGTAGCTGCACGTACCAAGGTGTGTGTCTGTGACCAGACCTGCCCGTGAAATATCTCCCTTGCCCAGCCAAGGCACCGCCCATGTGAATGGTGCCAGTGGGAGGTCTGCCATGGCAGCTGCCTGTCAAAGCTGATGCTATAAAAGATGTGAGAGGGCAACTACCTTCCCAGAAGGGGCTGCATGCACACGCACATGGACCCCCTAATATATACACGGGTGCATGCAGTGATGCACATATGGGTTGGCCCTTCCTCTTTATCAGCAGGCAGCCTTGGGATGACGGGTGATATAGAATTCACATCACAGACTGTGGCCACGTCTGGGTCTGCTCACCTCAGCTCCAATACAGCCTGTGTAGGCATAGGCCAGGGAATAAAGGGGGTACCTGTGGCTGGGCCAGAGCCCAGGGCCTGGGGAGCCTGGCTGAGAGAGGCGACAGATGACAGCAGCCAAGCAAAAGTAACCTCCATCAGCCAGGCCACATGATACCTGCTAGCTGAGATATGGGGAGTCATCCAAGGGACAATCCACACAGGGGCTAAGTGTGGGGTTCCACCTCAAGGGGCTCAATGGCTCCAGAGTCACTAAATCAACTTGAGACTCTGTGACTCTCTGCCCTTTCAGGAGCCAAAGCCACTCCTGCTAGTGGGCTGAGGGCACACAGAGATACCCTGCCCCCTCTGCTCTGGGAGCTATTCTATTGTGATAGGGTTTCAGGGCAGGGCCATGCCCTCCCCCAGCCGGGGCTGTCAGAGAGGGCCCAAGCCTGAGGCCATGTCCCCTTTTTGCACCCAAACTCTTTGGGTAAGGCAGGGCTGTAATTTTGGAGGTACAGAAGTGGTGGCAGGCGTGTCCCCCTCCAGGAAGGCTTCTTGGGTTTCTGGGTACACTAAGAATGTTTCAGCTCATTCCCAAGGTCCTAGAGTCTATCTCAGATCAGGATGTGTCTTGTTCTCAAATTCCCCAAATATCTCCTGACCACCAGCTTTAGGCCAGATGCCCTTTTCTCTGTGTGCCCAGGACCCTGGTTGACTGCCCTTTTTTCCTTCACCAGTGGCTTGCATCCACTTTGCCTTTCATTTTCCTCCTCCAAGACTGGCTGCCAAGTGGGGCACATCGCTCCAGTTCCCCTGCTTTCTACCCTCTCCAGACAGGCACTCAGGCCTTCATATTCCTGAGGGCGTTCTTTTTTTTTTTTTTTTTTTGAGATGGAGTCTCACTCTGTTGCCAGGCTGGAGTGCAGTGGCGCGATCTCAGCTCACTACAGCCTCCGCCTCCCGGGTTCAAGTGATTCTCCTGCCTCAGCCTCCCGAGTAGCTGGGATTACAGGCCTGTGCCATCACGCCCAGCTAATTTTTGTATTTTTAGTAGAGACGGGTGTTTCACTACATTGGCCAGTCTGGTCTTGAACTCCTGATCTCAAATGATCTGCCCACCTTCGCCTCCCAAAGTCCTGGGATTACAGGTGTGAGCCACCGCGCCCAGCCTCCTGAGGGCATTTCTGCTAATACTCTGGGGAAAACTGAACAAGAGTGCAAATCATGACAGGTAAGGTAAGAGACACGACTGAGCCCACTCTGACTGTGGTGTACACTGAGGAACTGGCAGGGAGAGAGGCCTTCCACATTCAGCTGGGCTCAGGAAAAGGACCACACAACATTGTGGCCACCAGGGGGCGGGCTGCACCTGCTGGACTACTGACCCGTTTGAAAGCCTTATTCTTGGGAGTGAAGTGTCTTTAGATGGGAAGGATGCTGTCCCCAGGTCCCACCTGGGGACAAGTAGAGAACATCCCTGGGGACAAGGGTAGAGGTAGAAGATGGCTAGGAAGCCAGGTGTCAGTGGACATAGACATTTGATTGGAAGAATCCATGTGTGATGGGGGAGAGTGGGTCTTGGTAAGAAAGGATCAGGATGTTGAGGAAGCATGGGAGTTGTGGGTGTTGAAGGCAGAAGGATGAGCTTCTGGGGACCCCTTAGGGATGGTGTCCTGGAACAAGCTGAGTGGGGAATACAGGGTGTCTTGAGGTGTAAGGATGTCCTCTGCCTTTCCTAACACCTTGATCATCCCGGTTATGGGGAAAAGTAGTAGCTGGAGGTCACATCCTTCCCCTAGAGATCTCTACCTCCTTGCTTCAGATGCTACTCGCAGGCCACTCCAGCCCAGGCATGTAACTGTGATTTGATTACATGAGCCAGTAGAGCCCCCACTGTTGCTTAAGCTGGTCTGAGTTTCGACTTTAACCTTCAGATCTTAACTAGTTTCTGAACTGGTGCCTGTTCCTTGCTCAAGAGGTCTCAGTGGCTCCAGATTACCCTTAGGTTAAATTCCAAACTCAACCTGGTCTTCAGGACCTCCACCTCTTCCTCCGTCATTATGTCCTACTTCTCCTCAAATACAGCCTTCTCTGTGGAGATTGTAGATGAAAAAGTCCGCTCATCCAGGAACTGAAGGCTCTGGAAATGACACTGTTAGCATCATCACCTCTGTGGGGACTCCCTGGAGAATAAATCAGTTCTACTCTGTGCCACCCTCTGATTGCTCTTCTGCCTCCTCCATTAGGCTGTGAGCCCCTTAAGGGTATTTTGTCCACTGCATGTGGCCCTAGCCTGGCACAATAAGGGCACCCAATACATACTTGGTGTGGGAGTGGTTTGGCCTGCCTAGGCTAGCACAGGGCTCTTTGGAACTGATTTCAGACTCTGGGCCTGGTTCCCAGTAGGAGAGAAGGGCTGCTGCCTGGAGGAACCTCATCTAGGTCCCAAGGTGACCCCAGGAGAGAGACCTGTGGGTGGGCTCAGGTTCATTTCCACTTTACTAATCACCACGAATCTCTGCCCAAATCCAACTTCCACTTCTTTTCCAATAGGACACTTACCACCCTCAGGCCCAGCTCCTGAAAGAAAGGGCTGGGAAGACTGAGCTAGAGACATGTGAAGCTAGACTCAGAAAGAGACAGAGACATAGAAAAATACCTGAGACAGAGAGCGAGAGACAGAGTCTGAGTAACAGACACACAAAACTTGAGACTGAGATGCCCACAAAGAGGAGAAAAAGCAGACCAAGAAACAGTGCCCGCCAGGAGAGATTCAAAGGTGGCGAGCAGGGCAGGGGCAGGCTGCGAATGATGGAGGCAGAGAGCATTGCAAAGGGCCCTCAACTTTGTCTGGGCCCACAAGCCAGAAACTTGGAGGCCATTTCCTCCTTGCTCATCCCTCACTCCTCAAGCCCAAGCAGTAGGCAAGACTTGTCCAACCTCCTTCCAAAATGTATCTGGAATCTGTCTAGCCCCCTTAATCCTCACAACTACCATCATCCTCTTTCTGTATTAATGCAATATCTTCTGTAGGTCTCCCTGTCTCTTGCACTACCTCAGCAGAAATATTCTAAACACATATCTGATTATGTCATTCCCACAGCCCCCCAAATAAAGCCCAGATGCTTTTCCTGCTTTACAAGGCGTTGCTTGATCTGAGAGCTACCCAGCACCAGTGTCCAAAATCTCAGCCATTGCAGACCTTTCCGGAGCATGTTCTGTCCCTCGCCTCTAGGCCTGGAACATGCTGCTGCTCCTTCTAGCTGAACACCCATCTGTGATGTCCACCCCCCAGTTCCCCTTTCCTCAAATCACCATCTCATTTTGATCTCAATGCCCAATGTTCCTTCCTCAGGGGCAGCCTCTTTCTGGCCTCACTCCTCACGCTTGCACTCACAGAGCAGTGTCACCCCTATGTGACACCTGAGTCCAACTCCAACCACTCCCTCCTGGAGCTCTACCAGAGACTCCAGGCTAGGGTGCCCTGGGCAATTCCTTCCATCTTCCTATCTGCTCCTGTCCTTGGTCCCTTGGGGCTGGGTTCGTCAGCCCTAGCCTCATGTCCCCCTACCCTTGGTATCCCAATCTTTACCCCCTACTCTGTGTAGCACCTTCATTCTAAGGTCATGGGTCATGGTCCTTTCTACATGTCTCATTTGTATGTTTTTTTAAAAAAATCTAGGCTGTGCGTGGTGGGTCACACCTGTAATCCCAGCACTTTGGGAGGCAGAGGTGGGTGGATCACTTGATGTCAAGAGTTTGAGACCAGCCTGGCCAACATGGTGAAACCACATCTCTACTAAAAATACAAAAATTAGCCGAGTGTGGTGGTGTGTGCCTGTAATCCCAGCTACTCAGGAGGCTGAGGCAGGAGAATCCCTTGAACCCAGGAGGTGGGGATTGCAGTGAGCCGAGATCGCGCCACTGCACTCCAGCCTGGGCAACAGGGGAAGATTCCATCTCAAAAAACAAACAAACAAACAAACAAACTCAAAACCTAATCTATTAGTTTCCTATTAAAAGAATTATATGTAAATAAAAATTAAAGAAAAATATTAAACCTGTTCTTGTACAGGTGGTACAAGGACACTGTATGATGGGAATTTGGGAAACGTAACTTCAACCAACACTTTGGTGCTCTGTCTAGGTCCCCTTGGGCCCCTTTCACTGTTTCTGGACATCCCCCACTGGGGCTTGATGTGCTCTGGCCTCCCATGGCTGGCACCTGTCCTCAGGTCAGTGGGGCTGCTTTGCTCCTATTCCCAGAGAGCCCCAGAGTGCCCAGGGGCTTAAGGCCCCCAGGGACAGCCTTTGGCTATGACTGACTGACTTGTGTGAGAGTATGATAGCTCAACTCCCTACCTGTCATTTTAGATAACTCTGAGATCCCCAGTGTCTAGAGCAGAACCTTGCATATAGAATATGCACTCAATAAATGTTTGTCGAATGAATATAGCCAAATTTATCAGTCTTATCCTGGCAATTTCTTAAGTTTTTGTCACTCTCAGGCCTTTCCCATCCAAGATCAAAAAGCACTTACCCATTTGTTCTGGTTTATGTTAATTTTTTATATTTAATTATTCAGTCTATCTTGAATGCGCTGTAAGGACTGGGATAAAGATATATTTTTTCCTCATGGATAGGTACTTGTCCCAACAATTTTTGAATCTTTCTTTCATGTGTAAAACCAAAATACTGTGTTATCTAAGACTGTTTCAGTAAGGTATTATGCAATCACTTATAATAGTAGTAACAGCAATTATGTCACCACATAAGAAAATGCTAACCTTATAATTTTAAACATGGCTTTTTTATAGCTACATAAAATTATGTCAGCATATAGGCAAGGACAGGGAGAAATGGAGGAAATTAGAGATGGACTAAGGGATGGTGATAGGGCTATAGGTGATACTTTTCTTTGATTCTATTAATATTGATAAAATAATAAATCAAAGAGCATAACTGAGGGGAACAAGGACTTAAAAGATAGCAAGTTGTTTTCTTGCTTGAGCCTGAAAGACTTGGGCGAAGGTAAGGGTTTTTTTTTTTTTTCAAGGTGATCTCAGGAACCTGAGGATGGTGGGGGATGCAGGTAAAGGAAAATTGTTACTGGAGGGTCCTGGGGAGTCATTGCTACAAAAGAGGCCAAACAAGAAAGACTCTATATATGAAAATGACTTCCTCCAGCCCTGTACCACTGAGCTCTGAGCTTCCCAGCCTTCATTAAGTGAAAAGAAGCTCTGGAAGTACTCCCACCTCCCAAATAAGGGATCCAGCCCTCAAGCATGTTAATCAGTGACTCCAAATGTTTCCATCACTTTGCCCTCGCTGATGGACTATTTGGGATGCTTCATCGACCAGGCAGCAGAGATGCTAATCTTTGTGGTTATGACCAAAAACTGTAGAACCATATCCCCAGGCCCTCCCCACTCAGCAATCTCTGGAAGATCCTTCTCTGACCCCTTAGAATTCAGAAGTCTTTTTCTTTTCTTTTTTATTTTTCTTATTTTAGAAAATTGATTTCACCAGGTCCCAGGTCAGCCACACCCTCATAACAAATGTGAAGAGCATTAGAAGTTAGAACAAGGGAAATCTGCCATGGGGCCCTAATGTGGTCTGTATTAGGGAGTATTGGGAGTCTGTCCCAGTATTGTGGTCTGTATTGGGAGGATTAAGAAGGGCATGCCCTGGAGCCTGGGCTATTACACTAGGGCTTGCCTTCCTGACTAAAAGGGCACTTCTTCAACTATCATGGATCTACCCCATGAGGTGATTCACTGGGGTCCCAAAGGTGCCCTTGGAAAAGCAGCTACTCACACGTGAGCACGCCCCAAGGGCAACTGGCACCTGGTCCCGCCCACACACACAGAGCCAGAATGCCAGTGGAGGTCCTGGATTTGGAGCAGAACGCCCACCTCTTGCCTACCAATTACCTTTTACAGCAGCTCCCCTGGAGTGCCTGCCCACCTGCCTCGGCCGCAGAAGCCCTGTCCCAGGACTGTCTCCCACACCTGGACCCTCATGGGGCTCCTACAGGTACAGAGACCACCGATGTCTGCGGGCTGACCACAGGCCAAAGGCTCTTCCGGAAGTGTCCTTTAATACTTTGGAGAGGCTCGCCGGTTCCCCCGGTGAGCACGGGACCTGACTGCATCAGCTCCAGGATCCAGGAGATGTAGGGAAGTGAGAAAGATCCTGTTTGGCCTCGCCTGCTGGAAGCCACAGAAGAGCTGGACATGCCCGCAAGGCCTGAAGTGCGCGCGCAACCTAGCAGGCGGCGGCAAGCAGCTCTTCGCCTCAGGCCGCCCACTGAACCCTGCCCACCGACGTCGCGCCCTGTAGGCCCTCCCAGGCCCTCCTGATTCGTGGAGAGCGCGCGCGAGCGCTCCTGCCCCACCCCCGAGCCCGCCCTCCTGCGGCACTACCCCGCCCCCCCCCGGCTTACGGGGCTGCAGAGTGTGGCCTGCAAGTTGGAAGCGGAGGACGCGGGCGCTCAAAGGCCCCGACGCTCCCAGGCTGAGGGGGCACTTTGTCGTCTCTCCCACGCTCTGGCCGTCGTCCTAGGCCTGACAGTGGCCAGCTGCCTTGCACAAGCACAGTCCCTGCCAGACTCGGTCTGCCACCAGCGCCTTCCGCTCTTCTGCCCTCGACGGACTCCCCCGGTCCCCTTGCTGCACAGCACCCGAAAATGCCCACTGCCCAGGCCCCTCTCAGTCACGACACCCTCACGTGCAGGAGGTTGGTCCTTCAGGACCCGCCGCCCCTCACGCGGGCTCTGGGGCCGAATGCTGACGCGAGTCCCGCCAGCATCCGAACAACCTGAGCCTCTGGCCCGGTCCGCAGACTCCCTCTCTGCACAGATCACTCTCGATCCCGCTCACTCCTGGGACCCCTCAAGCCGGGAAGCGCAGCCCTGGGCCTCTCCGAACCTTCCCCACGCTCCCCGGTCTCCATCACAGCAGCGCCGCGCCCGGGCCCCTCTGCGGGCCGTCTGGGTGTCACTACCGCTCCTGGGCAGCCCCCACTTCTGCACACCGCTTCCCTCCGCACTCACGTCCCAGGCCCCTCGGTTCCCTCGCCTGGACGCCCCTCGCCCAGCACCTTTCCGAGACACCCTCACAGCACCTCCGCCAGCACTTCCCGCGCCTCCTCGCGGTAAATATCCCTCCTCGGGCCCCCTTCCTCGCTCCTGCCTCCATGCCATGCACCCTCGGCCCCCGAGCTCCCACACTGCACCCTTCCGAATCCTGCCAGTGCCCCCCGCGGGCCCCCGCGAATCCCCCCGCTCCCCTCACCCCACCCATCTGCCTCAGACTCCTCCCCACATCTCTCACACCCCAGGCCTCTCACCTCACTCATTCTGCCAGGCCCCCCTGACACCCCTCACTTCTACCCCCCCGAGCCCCTCTGCCGTCCGCTACACCCCTCACCCCTCACCCCACTCAACTGCCCCGGGCCCCCGCGCGCGCGGCCGCCCCCTCCCGCCCTCCACTCACCCTGTGTCGGCCCCGCTCCCCTCTCCCCCACCAGGCGAGCAGGCGAGCAGGCGAGCGGGCAGAGCCCGCGGCGGAGGCCGGTCCCCGGGCCGGGACACACCCACCCGCCCGCCCTTCTTCTTTCCCTCCCTTCCTCTTTCCCTCCCTTCCTTTCTCCTTCCCTCCCTCTCTCCCGCCCTCCCGCCCTCGCTCGCTCCTTCCCCCTCGCCCGCCCGCTCCCGCTTCCAGCGGCGCCGGGCCTCCCGCTCCGCCTCCCCGTGCGCGGCTCTCCCGGGCGCGGCTCCGGGGTTCATGGTGACGAGGCGGCGGCCGCTCGAGCCCAGCGGCGGCGGCGGCGGCGGGAGCTGGGGCGCGGGCCCGGGCCGCCTCTCCCAGAGCGCGGGGCCGGGCGGCGGGCGCGCCCAGGCAGCGGCTGCGAGCGCCCCCCCGCGCCGCGCCCCCGCGCCCCCCGCGCCGCGCCCCCGCGCGCTTGGCTTGCGGGGGGCCGGGCCTGCGGGCGGCCGCCGCGCCGCGCACCCATGGACGGCCCGGCCATCATCACCCAGGTGACCAACCCCAAGGAGGACGAGGGCCGGTTGCCGGGCGCGGGCGAGAAAGGTGAGGAGGGGCGCAGGCGGCCGCGGGCTGGGGGCGAGCGCACACCCCGCGCCGCTGGAGTTCACTGCCGGGCGCCGGCATGGGCCTGGGGGAGGGGTGCACAGGGCCCGGAGGGTGCGTGGGTGTGGGGTGCGCCCGGAGGAGAGCGAGGCTGCCAGAGTGCGTGTGCCGACCGAGCCAGTGTGAGTGTGCAGGGGCTGGCGGAGAGACTGGGAGCGAGTGTGTGTGCATCTAACCGGGAGGTTGTGAGTTTGTGTGCGCGCACGCCCGCAGAGAAGTTGTGAGCCTGTGTGTGCACCTAACACAGAGGTTCTAAGTGTGTGCACTTGTATGTGTGTGTGCACACGCGGACAGAGTGATTGTAAGGATATGTGTGCACCTCACAGAGAGGTTGTGAGATTGTAAGGGTTTGCGCACCTAAAGGAGATGTTGTGAGTGCTTTTTTTCCTCACAGGCTGTGAGTTTGTGTTGTGTGTATTAGAGGTTTGTATGGGCCTGACTGAGGGGTTGTGGAATGTGTGTGCGTGAGCATGAGCCTGGAGAGGTTCTATGCCTGTTCACTCCTGACAGAGTTTGTGAGTGTGTATGATTGTGTGACTACACCACCCAACTGGCAGATTGAATGTGTTGTATACATCTACTGGGAGGGCGTGTGTGTGTGTAAATTGTATACAATGAGGCTGTGTGCATCAGTGCACCTAACCACGAACCTGTGTGTACAGATGTGTGTGCCTTCCTGTGTATCAGACAATGAGGCCATGTGTCTGGGTGTGTTTAGTTGGTTGTGCAAGTGCTGGAGTCTTGGGGGGAGAAGAGGCAGTTCGGAGCCATCCCCGCTTTCTCCCTTCTCCACTCTTTGCTGTCTCCGGGCCACCAGCATGTTGGGAGGACTTACAAGGCCTGGCCCTTCCAGGGCCCTTTTAGGACCCAGCTTTAAAGGGCACTTGTGGATCCCTTATGATGCCAGGAGTGTCCCCTCCCAGAGAGCTGGCCAAGGGCTCAGCCAGCACTGTGCTTCTGTGCCTGGTTTGATTTTGGCACATTTTGACCCCAGCCCCCCATTCTGTTTCCTTTCTGTCCTTTCTCTTGGTGTCTGTGTTCCCACTTAGAGGCTTGGCGTGTCCCCCTCTCTTGCATGCCTGGAGCTTTCTGTGCCTCTAGTGTGTTGGGACTTGGACAGACTGTTTTGAAGGGTCAAGGAATGTGGCTTCTTTTGTTCTGGTGACTAAAGCTTGCCTCATTCTCTTCCTGTCCTGCGCCTCGTGAACACCTGGACTGAGGTCAGGTGCAGCCCACCAGGACCCCTGACCCCTCTCCAGGCCAGAGCTGGCCACAGCCGGCTTTGGGGATGAGTCAGATTTCTTTCTAGGGGCTCCCACCTTTGCTGTGCCAGTGGGTGAGGTGTGCAGCCCCTGCTAGAAATCTGCGTGGGAGTGAGGGGAATATTCTGCCTCTCCTCAGGCAGAGGCCACTGGGCAAGCCCATCAGAAAAACGGAAGGAACCAGCAGGTACCCTCAGGTTGGGCATTTGTCAACCTGTTTGCAGTTTCGTAGACCGCAAACATTGTATGTGTCTGCAGACTGGATTTCTTTTATGTAAAATAAAGAATTCAAACTCTCTCAGGCATTTTTCTGTGCCTTTCAGATGGTCTAAAAAATTCTGCAAGAGAGTGCTCCAGGTAAATCCCCGTATTTCTCTGGGACCCAGGTGGGCAGCTGCTTGGTGATCTGGACTTCCTGCCATAGGGGCTGTTAGTTCTTGGAGCCCTGGCTGGGTGTGTGCCCTCAGGGAGCGTTTGGTTGGAGGCATCAAGGAGGTTTGCTTCCTGTGCTCCTTACCAGCTGTGGATTGAGTGCTTTGTGTGATGCTTTGCCAGAGAGAATCCACAGCTCTTTGAGGAGAGGTGTGGCACAAAGCAGGGAAATATTTGTCAGAGCCTCAGACCTCCTGCTGCCCCCCACCTGACTCCAGGAGCAGGAGCAGGAGCTCTGCCAACTTTCCCTTTTCCTCTAGGTGCTAGGATTTTTAAAACAAAGAATCAATCTATCCAAAATCCAAACCATGTACAAATACTCCAGGATAGTGCTTGTTCTATTCAACTTGTTTACATTACTTTTCATGACAATCTTTTCTTATCTTTAGCAGCCTATTTTGTTTGCCAGTGTCAGATTGGTTGTTTGTTAACCGATTAGAGGAATTCTTTACCTGCAGCCCTGGGGTGGGGTGGTTGGCTAGTAGGTCCTTCTTGCTGAAGCATTGAAATCCTACTCAATTTAGTTCTTCACTTTAAAAAATGGAAATAATTTTGGTTACCTATACTGTTGCAATAAACTCTAGAGTCAAATGTTGGAATAGTTTCTTCAGATTTATAAACCAGTAAACCGGTTCAGCAATGTTTCTAGCTTAAGCATGTTGATATCTTCAGATGGGCACATAAAATTATGTAAAATACATTTTTACATAACTTTACATTATGTAAAAATGTATTTTACATAATTTTATTTTGAGATAAACAATTATTTTGTTTTAAAAATATTGGGCCTGGAATATTTTAAATATTTAAGTTTTATAATAGGGAAGAAACTATTGCTTTTACATGTTTACTTTCATCATTTATTCTGTAAAATAGGAATAGTAATGACTACCTCTGGGGTGTGACCTGAGGGTTCAAAGAGATGATGTACATTAAAGACTCTGCCTGGTTCACCACTGTGTCATGATTCCATAAATCTTTCTTTAGATACAGATTTACAAAGGAAGTACTAAGCATGGGCTGTGGTGTTTTGCACCAAGTTGAATTACTTCTTGACACATTGCCACGTGGTGGTGCACAACTCAGAGATGACTGTCACTGTCAGCCTGGCCTGTCACAGAATGCTCATATCTTACAGTTGTGTTTGATTTGGTTGATAATGTCAAGATAAAGAGACAAATTTCCCTGTAAGTTTAACTCAGCCTACTTTGCAATCTGGAAATTTCGTCTTACACATTAATAGGAAAATGTCCAACAGTACAGTAGAAAAGTGGACAAGAGTTAGGAACAAGAAAGTCGTAGAGGAAGAAATCTGAATGGCCAATAAATATATGAAATTGTGCTCTACTTCATGTGAAACCTTTTCATGCATCAGCTTGGTTAAACATTTAAATGACTGCCAATGTTCAAAGTAGACAAAGGTTTGGAAAATGACTTAATAGACTTTTGTGAGAGAATAAAGTGAGTACAGAGTTTTTAGAGAGTAATTTAATACTGAATCAATTAGGAACACATTTGGCTGCAAGTAACAGAAAACCAGATTTACTGCAGCTTAAACCAATAGGAGTTTATTCTTCCCACATAATAAGCTGTCTGAGGTAGGCTGCTGATAGCTTTTTCAGCAACTCATTGATACCAGGGCCAACATCATAGTGATTCTCCTGGTTTTCCCTCATGTTATAGCATGGCTGCCACCCCTCCAAACACCACAGCCACCTTTAGGGCAGGAAAAAGAGTGCCAGTCTTGTGTATTCCTTTTACCTGGAAAGCAGAAACGCAAAAACATTCCTAGGGACCACCCAGAAAACTTTGCTGATGTTTAATTGGCCAGAACCAGGCCACATGGCTACCCCTTGCTGCAAACAGAGTGAGGAAAGTGAGTTTCCAGCTTTTAAACCAGCCTTTGCTGTGGGAGGCAGGAGGGGAGAAGATTGAAAATAGATGGGAACAGGTATTGGTTCAGCCAAACAGCAGTATTGACCACACATTGAAAGCTCCTGTTCTACTTCTGAGTTTCTGTTCTAGAGAAATAACCTCATTTGTGCTCAAAGAAACATGTACAAGGATTTTCACTTAATGGCTACATTGCTTGCAATAGCAAGTATTAGAACCATCCTAAGTGTCAGTAGGTGAATGGTTAGGCTATGATACATCATTAGCAGAATACTGTGAGGCAGTTGAAAAGAATGAGCTAAATTAAATCTAAACATACAGATATGTGAATTTTCAAGACATTTTAAAGCAGGAAAAGTTTTGAAGAACAGTATAAACAGTATGGTTCCTACCTTTGTAAAAAAAAAATCACACATACACACACACAACTGTATATTTGTTTAGAAATACAGAAAAAGTAATATGGAAGGAAATAAGCTGACAACAAATATTCCTCTGGGAGAAGACTGGACAACAAAGATTCCTCTAGGGAGAGGAAACTTTGCCTTTTGTTTAAATATTAATGAAATATACTCATTTTACAGATGAAATTTTTTAACTAAAAAAAGAAATTTCCCATAGCTCTTTGAAGGGAAAGAAATAATTTGAGGGAATTGAACAATAATAAAACCAAAAAAATCTCAATTAGTATGCAGTATTAGCAAGAACATATCAATGACATCTAAACAGTTAATTATTTTGTAAGCTAATATGTGTCCTTGATGAGATTTCTGCAGGAAAATTTGTTTGGGCAGATATTTTTGCCTAAGGTGCTAGGTGTGTTTCCTTTAAATGTTTGTAATACTCAGTGTTAATTCAGAAACTTTAAGCTTTGGGCTGCTAACAAAATTATAGCAAAGAGAAGACTTTTGGAAGCAATAATTATTTCAGATGACAGAAGCAGATTTATAGTAGATTCAGACTTTTTTATATTAAACTTTTTATTTGGAGATAACTGTAAATTTACATGCAGTTTTAAGAAGTCACAGAGACTTTCTATGCCCTCTACCCGGTTTCTCTTATTACTGACATCTTGTAAAACTGTATAGTATCACATCAGGATGTTGACATTGATATAGTCAAGGTATAGAAAAATTTCATCATCAGGAGGATCCCTCCTGTTGCCCTTCAGAGTCACACTGCTTCCCTCCCATGCCCACCCTGCTCCATAGCCCACTGGTGACCACGAATCCACTCTACATTTCTAAAATTTTATCTTTTTAGGAACATTATCTAAATGGAATCAAACAGTATGTGATCTTTTGGAATTGCTTTTTTTCACTCAACATAATTATCTGGAGATTCATCCAGGTTGTTCCTTGTATTAATCTTTTTTTTTAAATTGCTCAATTGTATTCCATGACATGGATATACCACAGTTTGTTTAACCATTCACGCTTTGAATGATCTGTACATTGTTTCTAGATTTTGAGTATTATGAATAAAGCTGCAATAAACATTGGTATACATGTTTTTGTTTGAACCTAAGTCTTCATATCTCTGGGATAAATGCCCAGTGTGCAATTGCTGGATCATATGGTAGTTGCATGTTTACTTTTTAAAGAAACTGCCAAACCGTTTTCTTGAGTAAATGTAGCATTTTACATACCCACCAGCAATGTATAAGTGATCCAGTTTCTCTGCATCCTCACCAGCATTTGGTGTTGTCACTGTTTTTAAAAATTTTTATTTTGAAATAATTATAGACTCGAAAGAAGTTGCAAAAATAATACAGAGAGGTCCCATGTACCCATCACCTAGTGTCCCCTCACGCTAACGTCTTATATAATTGTATATTTCATTATCAAAACCAGGAAATTGACATTGGCAAATACAGTTGTTTAGACTACAGACCTTACTCACATTTCCCCAGTTTTTGCATGAATTCATTTTTTGTAGCTTTATGCATCTTTAACACATTTATGTTTGTATAACCACCATCACAAGCTACAGAACTCATTTGTCACCACAAAGGAACTCCTTTGAGTTACCTTTTTCATTTCTTTTTTAAAAACTGATATATAATATTTGTACATTTTTCTGAGGTACATATGATATTTTATATGCATAGAATAGTGTAATGATCAAGTCAGGGTATTTAGGGTATCCATCACCTTGAGTAATTATCACTTCACTATTTTTCATATTAGCCATTCTGATGTGTGGTGGTAGCTTATTACGGTTTTAATTTGCATTTCCCTGATGGCTAATGATGTTGAACATCTTTTCATGTGCTTATTTTTCTTCTATATATCTTCTTTGATGAGCTGTCCCTTCATGTCTTTTGCCCATGTTCTAATTGGATTTTTTTAAACTGTCAAGTTTTGAGAATTTTTATATATTATAGATATTAGTCCTTTTTCAGATATGTGGTTTGCAAGTATTTCTTCTAGCCTATAGCTTGGCTTTTCATCCTCTAAAGAGCCTTTTTCAGAGCAAAAGTTTTAAATTTTGATAAGGTGCAATATATAAATATTTCCTTTTATTGATTGTGCTTTTGGTGTCAAATCTAAGAACTCTCTGCCTAGCACTAGATCCCGAAGGTTTTCTCCTACGCTTTTTCCAAGTTTTATAATTTTACATTAAATTTAAGTTCATGATCCATTCTGAGTCCATTTTTTAATAAGGCGTGAAACTTTGGTTTGGTTTTTTGTCTCTGAGTGTCTGGTTGCTTCGGCTACATTTGTTGAAAAAGTTATCTGTCCTTCCTCCTTTGAATTTCTTTTGCATCTTTGTCAAAAATTAGTTGGGCATATTTATGTGGGTCTGTTTCTGGGTTTATTTATTTTGTCCCACTGATCTATATGTCCATCTCCCTGCCTATACTATATAATCTTGATTTCTGTGGCTAAATAATAAGTCATGATATAGAGTAGACTGATCCTTCCAACTTTTGTTTTTTTTCAAAATTGTTTTAGCTGTTCTAGTTTTGTTGCCACATTAGGTAAATTTTACAATACTCTTGTCTGTATCTACAAATATCTTCCTGAGATTTTGATAGGAATTTAATTAAACCTGTGTATCAATTTGAGGAGAACTGACATCTTTTCTAGATTAAGTCTTCCAATCCATGAACACAGTACGTCTCTCTATTTATTTAGATCTTTGATTCTGCCATTAGGCTTTCAGTATACAAGTCCTATTAATATTTTATTAGATTTACATCTGAGTGTTCTTTTTAAACTATACATATTTTAATTGATACATCATAATTTTACGTATTTATAGGGTATATAATCATATAAACACATTGCGTAGTGATCAGATCAAGGTAATTAGCATATCCATCATCTCAAACATTTATCATTTCTTTGTGTTGGGCGCATTTATTATCCTCCTTTTAGTTATTTAAAACTATATAGTATTGTTGCCCATAGTTATCCTACAATGCTGTAGAGTGTTTATTTTTTAAGCGACTATCAATTGTATTTATTTTTTATTTTGGTGCCCACGTGTTCAGTGCTAACATGCAGACATACAAAAGATTTTTGAATACTTATCTTGTATCCTATGACCTTGCTGAGCTCACTTATTAGTTGTAAGAGGCTTTTTATAGATTCCCTGAAGTTTTTCACATAGACAAACGTGTCATCAAATAAGAACACTTATATGTCTTCATTTCTGACTTGTATGCCTTTTATTTCTTTTTCTTGCTTTATTGCACTGACTAGAACTTTAGCAGTATGTCGAACAAGAGTAGTGAGAATGGACATCCTTGTCTTGGTCCCAGTCTTAGGGGGAAACCATTCAGTATTTTATCATTAGTATAATGAATGTCAGCTGTAGGTTTTTTAATAGAAGTCTTTAACAGGTTGAGGAAGTAACCTTCTAATTCAATTTTTCTGAGAGTTTTTAATCAAGAATGAATGTTAACTTTTGTCTTATGCTTTTTCTGCAACAATTAGTCTAATCATGTGATTTTTCTCCTTTAGTCTGTTAATGCGATAGATTAAACTGATTTTTGAATATTGAACCAGACTTGCGTCCATGGAATGAGCCTTACTTGGTTGTGGTGTATAATTCTTTCTATATATTGATGAATTCTATTTGCTAATATTTTGTTAAGGATTTTTTTTGTCTGTAAGTGATGTTGGTCTGCAGTTTTCTTTTTTTGTGTTGTATTTATCTGGTTTGGTATCAGAATACCTCTCTTTTGTATTCTGGAAGAGATTGTGTAGAATTGGTGTGAATTTTCCAGTGAAATCATCTGGGTCTGGATTTTTTTCGGAGGGATGGGGGTTGGGGGGAATTTTTAAACTACAAATTGAATTTTCTTAATAGTTATAGAGCTATTTAAATTATCTCTTTCAGATTGGGCAACTTGGGTAGTTTTTTGTTTTTCTGAGATTTGAGTCATTTCATCTAAGTTGTCAAATTTGTGTGTATAGAGCTATTCATAGCATTTTTCCCTTATTACCTTTTTGATGCCTGCAGAATCTGTAGTGTTATGCCCTGTTTCATTCCTGATGTTGACAATGTGTGTCCTCCATCTTATTTTTTGTGTGTCAGTCTTGCTGGAGGTTTCTCAATTTTCTTATTCTTTACAAATAACCAGTTCTTTGTTGCATTGATTTTTAAAATTGCTTCTGTTTTCAACTTTGTTGATTTCTGTTCTTATCTTTATTTCCTTCCTTCCGCTTTATTTGGGTTTATTTTGCTCTTCTTTTTCTAGGTTCTTGAAGGGGCACTTAGATGAATGATTTGAGGCTTTCTCCCTTTCCTAATTTATGCATTTAGTGCTACAAGTTTCTCTCTCAACACTACCTTAGCTGTGTCCCACAAATTTTGATATTTTGCAATTTTGGTTTTCATTCAGTTCAATACTTTTTAAAAATATACTTTATTTTTAAAAGCAGTTTTAGGTTCTCAGCCATATTGAGCAGAAAGCACAGAGAATTTCCATATATTCCCTGACTGCACAGATGCATAGCTCCCCATACTGTCAACATCCCACACCAGAGTGGCCCATTTATTACAATTGATAAACCTGTGTTGACATGTCATCATCACCCAAGGTCCAAGAACATAAGGGTTCACTCCTGGGGTTTTATATTCTATGAGTTTGTACAAATGTATAATTACATATACCCACCATTATAGTATTATACAGAATAATTTCATTGCCCTAAACATCCTCTGTGCTCCACTTATTCATCTCTCTCTCCCCTGCCCAATCCCTGGCAATCACTGATCTTTTTACTGTTACCATAGATTTGCCTTTTCTAGAACGTCATATACTTGGAATCATATAGTATGTAGCCATTTCAGATTTGCTTCCTTCACTTAGTAATATGCATTTTCATTTCCTCCATGTCTTTTCATGGCTTGTTAACTTATTTCTTTTTAATACTGATTAATATTTCATAGTCTGTATGTACCACAGTTTATCCATTCACCTACTGAAGGGCATGTTGGTTGCTTCCAAGTTTTAGCCCTTATGAATAAAGCTACTATAAACGTATGTGTGCAGGTCTTTGTGTAGATTTAAGTTTTCAGCTCTTTAGGGTAAATACCAACGAACATGATTGCTGGTTTGTATGGTAAGAGTATTTTGTTGTTTTGTAAGAAACTGCCAAACTGTGTTCCAAAGTGGCCCTACCATCTTTAGCTTTCAAAAGTTTAGTTATGATATGTCTTGGCATGGATTTCTTTTAGCTTATTCTGTTTGCATTTCATTCTGCTTCTTGGTTTATGTCTTTGCTAAACTGGGGGAGTTTTCAGGCATTATTTTCTTGAGTACTTTTTCAGCTCTGCTCTTTCTCTTCTCCTTCTGAGACTATGATGACATAAATGTTAGATCTTTTGTTATAGTCCCACAGGTTTATCCATACTGAGCTTTTTTGGTTTTCAGTCTTTTCTCCCCTATGTTGTTCAGTTGGGTAATTTCTGTTGTTCTGTCTTCAAATTTGTTGGGTTTTTTTCCTTATTTCTTCTAGTCTGTTATTGAGCACATCCACTGAGATTTTTATCTCAATTATTATATTTTTTAGTTCTAAATTTTCCATTTGCTTTTTCTTTATATCTTCCTCTTCTCTGCTGAGACTATTTCTTTGCTGAGGCTCTGTCTCACCCAGGCTGGAGCGGAGTGCAGTGGTGTGATCATGGCTCACTGCAGCCTCAACCTCGTGGACTCAAGTGATCCTCCCATCTCAGCCTCCTGAGTAGCTGCGACTACAGGCACATGTTTTGTTTTGCCTGGCTTAATGTTTTGTATTTTTTGTAGAGTCGGGGGTCAGCCTATGTTACCCAGGCTTTAAACATGCTCCTAATTGTTTGTTGAAGCATTTTTTAAAAAATCATGGCTGCTTTAAAATCTTTATCAGATAAGTGTAGGATCTCTGTCATCCTGGTGTTGGTTGGCATTTATTGTTTTTTTTCATTCAGTTCGGGAAGTCCTTGTTCTTCGTATAATAAGCAAATTACAATTGAAACCTGGACATTTTTGTATTATGTTATGAGACTCTGGGTCTTATTTAAGCCTTCTGTTTTGGTTGGTTTTCTCTGACATGCCCCCAGCAGGAAAGAAGCACTGCCTTGTTAATGTCAGGTGGAGTGGATGTCAAGACTTCCTACTTAGGCTCTTTTTTTTTTTTTTTTAATTCTTTTATCTTTTTTTTTTTTTTTTTTTTTTTTTTTTGGAGACTGAGTCACTCTGTTGCCCAGGCTGGAGTGAAGTGGTGCAATCTCAGCTAACTGCAACCTCCACCTCCCAGATTCAAGTGATTCTCCTGCCTAAGCCTCCTGAGTAGCTGGGACTACAAGTGCCTGCCAGCATGCCCAGCTAATTTTTGTATTTTTAGTAGAGGTGGGGTTTCACCACATTGGCCAGGATGGTCTCGATCTCTTGACCTCCTGATCTGCCCGCCCTGGCCTCCCAAAGTGCTGGGATTATAGGCATGAGCCACCGTGCCCAGCCCCCACTTTGCCTCTTTTGACCTGCTGCTGGGCAGGAAGAGAGTTCGGTTTCTGTGTGGTCTCTACTGTACTGCAATGGGAGTGTTCATTACCACTGGCTGTGAGTGAAAGCCCTGACTTCCTGTGCCTCCTCTGACACCACCTCAATGGGAAGGGGAGCACCTCATTACTGCTGGATAGGAGTAGAAGTCCAAGGTGGCCATGTGGTCTCCACTGACCACTGGGAGAAGAGGGAGCTCATTACCAGCTTTCAGGGATGAGCTTCATATTTGGCCACCTTTAACACCACTCCAGCATGGGTGGTAGGATGCCTCATTACACCCTATGAGGGTGGAATTCTAGGTAGCCATTAGGTTTTCTCTGGCATGAGTAGGTGTGTGGCGGAAGGGATGGGGGTGATATTAGGCTATAGTAGAGCAGTTTTGTCTGAAAGATTTCTGTCTTGCTAGACTGCCCCTTTTCTGGTCCTTTGGTTACAGAGAGTAGGCTTTTATTGGGTCTCTTCGTCTGCAACTGTCGGTTTTCTCCCATAGCCAGCTTCTTTACCTCCAAGTCTAGGATCTATCTACCAGGCAAAAAGAAAACCCAGGGAAATCACCACCCTATTGTTCTTTAGGATTCAAGGTCCCTAGCTGATCTGCTTTCTTCTTTCCATCTTTCACAGCCTTTTGATGTTTATTTTATATATAATGTCCAGGATTTTCAGTTGTACTTAGTGGCAAACAGAAGAAGACGTATGTCTACTCCATCTTCTTGGAGGCAGAAGTCCCCTGATTTTTAGACCTACCCAAATTAAGTATTTTAAGGAAGACTAGAATTAGAAAGCTGTCATTTTAAAGGTTTATTTCAATATTATGCTAATGACTGATGTAAAAGTCAAATTCAGTTAGTGCTTTGAAAATCTTAATGGTCCATTGAAAAGAGAAAAGATAATTCACTGTGAAATCAAGTCTAGATCAGTAGGGCATCAGTGACAACTGTGATTTAAGCAACCTTAATGAGATGCATTCATAAACTTTGGTCTTAATATCAAAATTTTAGCTTCAAGTTCATGAGTGTCCTAACTTAAATGTATTTTAAATCTAATATTCTGTTTGATTAGCAAGCATGTTTAACCTGATAGCTTTCACTTTGTTTCTCAGTTAAGGAAGCATCCATTTAAGTAAACAGAAATGTCTTCTTGGGGCAAACACAAAGGACCTTATATCTGGATTTAGCACTCATGGTGCGTAGACAGGGCTTGCTGGCCAGTGACTAGAAGAGTCTGCTTCCAGTCTGGGCTACCCTGAAAGTAGGTCTTTGGGCTCTAGAAACTTGCCCCAAGCTGTACTTAACTGTAGCATCCCAGGTTGGGGAAGAACCCCATTTGGCATGGCAGCACTGGGTGTTCAGAAGGGACCACACCACTTCAAGTTTAATTCTGAAGTAAATGGCTTTTTCCCTTTTGGTGATGTTGAGGGTGTGGATTGAGGGGGTACATAAAAGTGCCAGTGGGTTCACCAGGCTGTTCAGCTAGGAGTTGGCCATGGTCAGGAAATGCTCTGGCCATAAATGAGTCTAGATTTAAATACAGACACAAGGCCGGGTGCGGTGGCTCAATGCCTGTAATCCCAGCCCTTTGGGAGGCCAAGGCAGGCAGATCACGAGGTCAAGAGATTGAGACCATCCTGGCCAACATGGTGAAACCCCGTCTCTACTAAAAATACAAAAATGAGCTGGACGTGGTGGCACGCACCAGTAGTCCCAGCTGCTCGGAAGGCTGAGGCAGGAGAATTGCTTGAATCCGGAAGGCAGAGGTTGCAGTGAGCCGAGACTGCGCCACTGCACTCTAGCCTGGCGACAGAGCGAGACTCTGTCTCAAAAAATAATAATAATAATAATAAATAAATACAGACAGACACACGCACACACACAAGTTTCTTCATTTGCTTTGATGGTAACCTATGGTGCCAAGGGAAGCAGCATCTAGCTATTGAAAAAGGGAGTGAAGGGATTCTCTTGGGTAATGTTGAAAGAATTATATGTCTTAGAACTTACTTTGCAGATTTGAAATCTTGACTTACCAGACATTTAAAGTTCAGTATTTTAATGACCTGTCTTTCTCTTAAAAATCCACTACCTTTAAATAATTCTTCCCTTTAATTTCTTAACATATATTTTCCTGTATTTAAAAAATGGGGATGCATATTCAGTGCTTTATTTGAAATAAAACTAAGCAAATACTTGTCTTTATGGCTCTGAAATAATATCAAATAATGGAGCAAAGTCTCAGGAACTGTTTGTAGCACTGGGTTGGGATGTGGACATTTTTGTATTTGAGATCAGGTCTGGAAACACTGGTGGTATAGTCCTCTGAAACCAGGACCTAATAAGCAGTGGCCTTTCTGGATGCTAGAGATTATGTAATCACCTAAGTAATAGCTCATTTTGATTCTGAGTAGCTGCTTCTAGTTAAAAACTGAAAAGCTTTCTTTGTAATTATAATTTATATTAAGGCTATTTGCCAAAATGTTTTCAAATCCTGGTATTTAAAGCACTTTAAAAATTGAAGAGAAGCAGCTTAATATTTGATGACTGATGCTGTTCTTACCTTTCAAAATCAGTATTTAAGCTTTCAGTGTTTCAGGCTTTCTTGAACAGACTGCACTGCCTTGTCAACATGGCTTGAATAAATGTAGCCTTTTAGTACCAATAAGAATTTATACTGTACTTTAAACTGTATGTAATCTTTCTCTCTGTATTCTGATCAAGATTTAGCTCTTATGCTTAGCCTATCATACATTTGTTCTAAGTATCTGGCTCCCTTATGTACAAGTCAGAAACCATTGACTTTAATTCCAAAGACTTCAGTTAGAGTCATATTTTATTTTCTCTTTTTGAGGATATAGCTGAACATATTCATTTTTGTTTTAGTTAGAATTATACATTTCATAGCAATCGTGAAATAAGTATAAAATTTGAGTTGCTATTAATTCTGTCTAATGTATGAGCACTTATTGGTAAGCGTTAGTTTTTATACTCTGTAGTAGACCTTGTATCACTACATAGGCCTGTCTTCTGTCCTTGAATTTTTTTAAGTTTAATTTTTTATTGACTGGGTGTGGTGGCTCACACCTGTAATCCCAGCACTTTAGGAGGCTGAGGTGGGAGGATCACTGGGGCCCAGGAGTTAGAGACCAGCCTGGAAAACATAGTGGGACCCCATCTGTACAAAAAATAAAAATAAATTAACAGGGCGTGGTGGTGCACACCTGTGGTCTCAGCACTTTAGGAGGATGAGGCGGAGGATTGCTTGAGCCTGGGAGGTGGAGGCTGTAGTGAGCCATCATTGCACAACTGCACTCCAGCCTGAGTGACAGAGCAAGACCATGTCTCATTAAAAAAAAAAATTAAGGTAAATTTGTATACTGTAAAAATTACTCTTTTTCGTGTAACCCAGGTTAAAAAGTTTCAAGAGTTTTGGCAAACTCATACAGCTGTATAACCACTACCACAATCAAGATAGAGAGTATTTCCATCACCCCCAAAATATTCTCTGTGGTGGTACCATTTTGCCTCCTGCCAGCAATGTATGATACTTCTAGTTGATGTGCATCCTTGTCAGCACTTGATATTGTCCGTTTTTAAATTTTAGCCATTATAGTGGGTATTTAGTGGTATCTCATCATAGTTTCATTTTGTGTTTCCTAAATCTCTGATGATGCTGAACTTCTTTTTATGTGTTTATTTGCTGTCCAAATAACTTCCTTGGTGAAGTGTTCAAACTGCTGCCATTTTTTAAAAACTGAATTGTTTGAGTGCTTATTATTGTGGGTTTTTAATGTAATTCTGTTTACAAGTACTTTGTTGAATATGTGTTTTGCAAATGTTTTTCCCAGTCTATGGTTTATATTTTTATTGTCTTAGTAATGTCTTTTTTTTTCAGAAATTCTTATTATGATAAAATACATATAACATTAAATTTAGCAGTGGCTCACACCTGTAATCCCAGCACTTTGGGAGGCTGAGGCGGGTGGATCACGAGGTCAGGAGTTCAAGACCAGCCTGACTAACATGGTGAAACCCCGTCTCTACTAAAAATACAAAAATTAGCCAGGTGTGGTGGTGCACGCCTGTAATCCCAGCTACTCAGGAGGTTGAGGAAGGAGAATCGCTTGAACCCAGGAGGCAAAGGTTGCAGTGAACCGAGATTGCGCCTCTGCACTCCATCCTGGGTGACACAGGGAGACTCTGTCTCAAAAAAAAAAAAAAAAAATTGATCGTCTTAACTACTTTTAAGTATACAATTCATTAGTATTAAGTACATTCATATTGCTGTGCAGCTATCACCACCATCCATCTCCAGAACTCTTTTCATATTGCAAAAACAAAACTACTCATTAAACAATAACTCCCCATTCCCTCCTTGCCCTGACAACCACCATTCTGCTTTCTCTCTCTGTGAATTTGTCTACTCCAGCTGCCTCATATAAGTGGAATCATACAGTATTTTTTTGTGATAGGCTTACTTCACTTAGCATACTGCCCTCAAGGTTCATCCATGTTGTATCATGTGTTAGAATTATCTTCCTTTTTAAGGCTGAATAGTGGTCCATTGTGTATGTATGCCACCTTTGCCTATCCATTCATTGGTTGATGGACACTTGTGTTGCTTCCATGTTTTCGTGATTGTGAATTATACTCATATGAACACAGGTGTTTGAGTCTCTGCTTTCAGTTCTTTGGTATATATACAGAAGTAGAATTGCTGGATATGGTCATTCTATTTGTACTGTTTTGAGTAACCTCCTGTATTAGTCTGTTTTGCATTGCTATAAAGGAATACCTGAGATGGGTAATTTATAAAGAAACACATTTTATTTGGCTTGTGGTTCTGCGGGCAGTACAGGCATGGCACCGACATCCGCTTGGCTTCTGCTGTAGCCTCAGGAAGCTTATAGTCGTGGCAGAAGGCAAAGAGGGATGGCAAGAGACGAAGCAAGAGAGAGAGCGAGGAGGTCTCAGACTCTCTTTAATAATCAGATCTCCTGATAACTCATTTCCATGGGGAGGGCACCATTCATGAGCGATCCGCTCCCATGACCCAAACAGCTCCCACCGGGCACCACTGTCAACACTGAGGATCACATTTCAACATGAAATGTGGAGAGGACAGACATCCAAACTATATCACCTCCATACTGTTTTCCACAGCATTCCCACCAACAGTGCACAGGGGTTTCAGTGTCTCCACATCCTCATCACACTTGTTATCTTCTGTTTTTGTTTGTTTGTTTGTTTGTTTGTTTTTTATAGCAGCCATTCTCATGAGTGTGAGGTATTAACAGTGTCTTTTGAAGATCAGAAATTTCTAATTTGATGAAGTCCAGTTTATCATTTTTTTTCTTTTCTGGATCATACTTATGGTGTCATACCTGAGAAATCTTTGTGAACCCAAGGTTACAAAGATTTTCTCCTGTGTTTTCTCTAGAAGCTTTTTTGAGGGAGGAAAGGGAGGTTTCTATTTTGGATTAGCTTTTGGATAAAGTAAAAGGCATGGATTAAAGTTTATTTGCATACGTGGATGTCCAGTTGTTTCTGCATCATTTATTGAAAAGACCATCCTTTCTTCATTGTTTTGCCTTTGAACCTTTATTAAAAATCAATGACTATATATATGTGTGGGCCTATTTCTGGATTCTAATCTCTCCTTAAATTTTGATCGCTTTCCTTACTGTGAAGCAGTGTTAAACTTAGGATAGTACCAGCTTTCCCTCAGAAGTAAATTTTTGGTCATGATTTAAACAGAAGAGAAGATGAAAGCATTGGACAATCTGTCAGGGCAGATTTATTCTACATTTTGCAATTAGGGGGACTCTGAAAGGCAAGATGTAGGACTTTCTTCACTCTTTATTTTAGTCACTTACCCAAACAGATTTTGTATCGTGTATCTTTTTTTCAGGTTTAAAATTGGGGCTGAGAATTTCTTCTAATACTGACTATACTTATGCAGAAAGTTAATACAAAAGCATAAGATAAGATAAATAAGCATTTGAGTTTAAACTGTAATTATACAATAGTATAAAAATGATGACTGTCTTAATAGGTTGTCTAAGAGAATAAGGGAGTTGCATGTCACTGAAACAAAAATAAATGTACTGAAGCCCCAGCTCTGCAGAGAGGGCCTAGGGTCTTGAGGGTGTGTGGGACACCTTTCTGGCCATCCAGAAAAAATCTACAGAAAACAAAGAAGTGGTTACACTACCCAAAACAAAAGGGAAGAGCCAAGCTTTTTCTCTAAGTGGCTTGAGTTCTATCACCACCAGGTAAATAAATCAGGTGAAACTTTCCTAAGAGTGAAGTCTTCATTCAGGAAGTATAACCCAGTTCATATAGAGATCACAATTCTGATTGCCAACAATTTCAAGACATCACTTAGAAAATAATGTAGAGATGGCCAGAGTCCCAGAGTTGGCCAAAGACTGGACAAGTGGCTAACATCCTTTTCTACCTATCTGCCTGTCTCATCAGGGCTCTCATTCCAGACAACCTCCAAGGGGCTGCTGAATGTAAATTTCTAAAGCACAGCTCTGAAATGTTGGATTAAAGATGTTTCTCAGTGACCCCCAAAACATGAGTTTCACAGCATGTAACCCTTCATAGTCTGGCCAAAGGCCACCTTTTGAGCCTCCTATGCGGGATTCTCCTTCTGTGCCACTTGTTGAGCCTGAACACCATTTTTTCACTTCACTGTACACTGTACATATACTGGTTCCTCTTACTGAGATGCCTTTTCCCTCATGTACCTGATAGGTGCTTAGTTTTCCTCTGAGATCCCCTCAAGTGTCACCTTCTCTTGACACCTTCCTGCAGTGCTTGTGCAGGATGCAGCAAATAGAGTATAAGGATGTGGGCTTGGATTTGAATCCCAGCTGTATCACTTAAGAGTTATGTGAACTCTGACAAGTTATTTAATCTCTCTGAGCCTTGATTTCATGGTAGTAAATACCTTATAGGGTTAATATGAATATTAAATATTATTTTATATATACATATATAGTACAAAGTATATGAGCATTTAATAAACATTAATTATTATTAATACTATCTCTTATTTATTCAGTAAGCATTTCTTGAGCACCACCGTGCTATTCAGTCATTCCAAGTGCTTGGGATGCATGTGTGAATAAGACCTTGCCGTTGTATTTGAGGTATTTAAGCACAGTGCTTTAAGAAAAGGATATATGCAAAGTGCCATGGAAGCTATCATGTTTTTATGACTACAGTGTACCAAGTAATATTATATATATATAAAAATAAGATATATATATATCTTATTTCATCTTCCAAAAGCCTTAAGATATAGGTATTATTTTCTCCCTTTTACAGCTGAGGAAACAGTCTCAAAGAGGTTAAGTAACTTGCTTGTGATGTAGTTATGCACCTAACAAATAGTAGCGCCAGGAGGCAAGCCTAGTCTGTCTGACTACAATGTAAAAATGAAGCTTAGATAGTATTTGGAGACTATTACAAGCCCTTTCAGATTTACATCTTGAAAGATGTATTTTTCCAAAAGATGCCACTTTTGCCTCTGTCATGGGCAGCATATTTAACAGAATAAATTCTAAGCTCACCCAAGATGACAGTCCACATTTCCTTATAATGCACGTTATTTTGTTGTTTGTAGAACAAATTCTGTTTCCTTGAATCTTTTTGTTAACCCTTGACTGTCTTCATAATCACTTGTGTACTACGAATCGTAGAAGTGAGAGAAAGAATTTGTAGTAAAGGTCAAGAATCCAATAGCATTTATCTCTGAAATTCTGGGAGAAGTGATAGGCCTCACTCTTAACCACTTACACACTATATCTAGGTGTATAACTAAATACAAATGGAGTTTTGAGATGTTTTTAGAAGGAAACTGTGCTAAGGAGGCTCTTAAAGATGCTTGAATCTCATTGTATTGGTCAGAGTTCTTAGTTGCAAACCAGAGAATCCACTTAAACTATTTTAGATAGAAAGGAGTTTGTCAAAAGACGTTAGTGGCTTATGGACCCTCTGGTGTAGCCTAAGAATCAGATGTGGCCATTTCACAGCAGGAAAAATGCTCAGCTACACCATGGAACTATTCTAGTGAAATATACTGCAGCTTACTTGCTCTTGAGGGGGACCAAAAAAAAAAAAAAAAAAGAAAGAAAGAAATGTACTGTGGCTCCCACCTGCTCATGTTTCAGCTTGGAAGAAGCTTCATAAGATGCTTGCTTTAATTAAACCTGGTGCTCATTTTCTAGGAACTATTAGAAATAAAAAGAGGCTAGTTCTTATAGGCCCCTTGATTCTCTTTAGGTATATACTCTTTTGAGACCTGTTTAGAAGAGATCATATAAATACAAAATCCTGGCCAGGTGCAGTGGCTCACGCCTGTAATCCCAGCACTTTAGGAGGCTGAGGCAGGCAGATCACTTGAGGTTAGGAGTTCAAGACCAGCCTGGCCAACATGGTGAAATCCTGTCTCTACTAAAAATACAAAAATTAGCTGGGCCTGGTGGTGGCTGCCTGTAATCCCAGCTACTCGGGAGGCTGAGGCAGGAGAATTGCTTAAATGCAGCAGGTGGAAGTTGCAGTGAGCCAAGATCGCGCCACTGCACTCCAGCCTGGATGGCAGTGCGAGACTCCGTCTCAAAAAAATAAAAATAAAAATCCTAGATAAATAAATTGATACATGTTCAAATAATGAAATTAAAAGGAAAACACTAACATAACATCTACTAACATGGCTAAAACTAAAAAATGTAATGTTGAACAACAACAAAAAACACCAAGTTCCATAATACATACAGCATGGTACCATACATATAAAATGTGAAAACGTGCAAAAAATAGTTTCTATATAGTGTATGGATATATATGTGTGTTGAAAAACTGAAAAAAAAAATGTTTATGAATGGTGAATAACAAATTTATAATAGTTATTTTTGGAGAGAGAGGAAAGGAGGGATAGGGATCAGGAAGGGGTACACAGGGAGTTTCTGTTGTATCTTTAATGTTTTGCTTTTTATGAACTGTTTTCTTGAAATAAATATACCAAAATGTTAAGATTTGCTAGAGCTGGGTAGTTCAATATATAATTGTGATATTTATTCTCTGTATGTTTAATATTTCATAATGAAAAATATTAGGCCGGGCGTGGTGGCTCACGCCTGTAGTCCCAACACTTTGGGAGGCAAAGGCAGGTGGATCACCTGAGGTCAGGAGTTTGAGACCAGCCTGGCCAACATGGTGAAACCCCTTCTCTAGTAAAAATACAAAAATTGGCTGGGCACGGTGGCTCACGCCTGTAATCCCAGCACTTTGGGAGGCCGAGGCGGGCGGATCACGAGGTTAGGAGATCGAGACCATCCTGGCTAACATGGTAAAACCCCGTCTCTACTAAAAATACAAAAAATTAGCCAGGTGTGGTGGCTGGTGCCTATAGTCCCAGCTACTCGGGAGGCTGAGGCAGGAGAATGGCATGAACCCAGGAGACAGAGCTTGCAGTGAGCTGAGATCGCACCACTGCACTCCAGCCTGGGTGACAGAGCAAGACTCTTAACTCAAAAAAAAAAAAAAAAAAATTCAAAACTTAGCAGGATGCAGTGGTGCACGCCTGTAAACCCAGCTACTTAGGAGGCTGAGGCAGGAGAATCGCTTGAACCCAGGAGGCAGAGGTTGCAATGAGCCGAGATTGCGCCACTGCACTCTAGCCTGAGTGACAGAGGAAGACTCCGTCTCAAAAAAAAAAAAAAAAAAATAATCCTGGACTCTAGCTGAGTATTAGGATAAAATTTTAAAAATATTACTGCCTTCACATACAGATGAACTCAAAAGAAGAGGTTAAAATGCAGTTATTACATTTAGTTGGTTCTTTCCTCCAATAGGAGAGTATTCAGGAAGATTGCCAAAAAACTTGGTAATTGAGCTTTCCAAAGGGGGTTCAGGTGATCCTCAGTGACAGTTCAGGCTGTGCCAGGTATGCACACTGGAGCCACGTCAGACCCCAGTCTTAATATGTTTCTCTAAGGTGACCTTCCAAACAGTGTTCTACGTGCTTGGTTTGGAGCCAAGTTGGTTTTGTGTAGTGCTCTAGCCACAAGTGGTTTAACATGTTCTATTTACAAACGTGTAGCCAGATAGTATGGGTGTCATCAAAGGAATGATTTGCCAGTTCTACCTTGTTATCATGGGAATTTATTTTGGGAATAAAGAAACTGAATGTTTAGTCAGGGCCTTTATACAAAGCAAAGTGAAATCATATTGGAAAGAGAACAAAGACATATGTGAAATGGAATATTAAGAAGAGTCATCTTAAAAGAAATCCAGTTGGACCAAGTGTTTGAAGACCTGTGGCATCCCCAGCACAGAAGCTCCACTAAGGCTTTAAATTGTTGGGATTTCCACTCGGGCTGGAGCACTGGCTCCCCCGTGGTCTAAGCTGCCACTATCACTGTGTCTTTAGTGTAGGAATTTTTAACCTGGAGTCCACAGGTTCCCAAGTGGTCCACGAATAGAATTCAGGGAGTCCATGAACTTAGACAAATATTACATCTTAATTTGCATTGACCTCTAACTAAAACATGGCATTTTTCTCAGTTATGAAGGTAGGCAACAAACCACTGTAGTACTTAACAGTGCTGGTGACTTTATCATCATGTTCAAAAGAGGTTGGCCTGTGATTTTCCTCTCTTTAAACGTCCTTGTGAGGTCTTGGTATCAAGGTTATGCTGGCCTCAAACAGGTTGAGGAATTTTATTCTCTGGCAGAATTTGTGAACAGGTGGTGTTACTTCTTCTTTAAATACTTAGTAGAATACTTTAGTGAAGCCCTTTGGGGCCTGGAATTTCTTTATGGGAGAGTTTTCAAATGTAGATTTAATTTACTTAATAGATACATGATTGTTCAGATCTTCTCTTTCTTCTTGTATTTGTTTTGACAAGTTTCTTCTTCCTAGATATTTGCCTGTTTCATCTCTTTTGAAAATAATGAGTGAAAGTCGCTCAAAATATCCTCTTGTCTTTATAATGTCTGTAGAATCTATAACAGTGTCTTCTTTTTCATTCTTGATATTAGTTAGGTAAAAATTGTAAACATTAACAAAACTCAGGGTTCTTAAGGGTTTAGGGAAATGGTCACTATTGATAGGAGTCCAAGTTATACAACTTTTCTAGAAAACAGTGTATATCAAACATAAAATGTGAGTATATTTCATCCAACAACCCCTTTTAAGGAATTTGCCATAAGTAAATAATCTCACAGAAATATTCAACACAGGATTACCTATAATAGCAAAAAATATTGAAAAAAATCAGTAGGGGACAAGGAAGTAATTAAATTCACTAGAATGCCCTCATGTTATAAAACATAGCATATTGACATGGAAAAGTGCAAGGGACATATCGTTAGTTACAAAAAGCAGGTTGCAGAAGAGCATATACAGTGTAGGCTCTTCTGTGTTGAAGCATATACATCAATATAAATGAATATGTACATAGAGAATGGTTTGGAACCATGGTTATCAAAATTCTAACAGCAGTTATCTATGAGTGGTAGGATGTTGGGTAGTAGTTATTTTCTTTTTGCTCTTCTGTATTGTTTAAGATGTTTGCATAAGCATGCATCATTCCTACAAAAATAGCAAAACTTTCTAAAGATCTTAGCAGTTTGCAAGATGAGAGGGCGGTAGGGGAGGAGAGTGTCAAAGCATTTTTGTTGCCTCCTGAGGAACAGTCAGGGAAGGAGAGTTTGGAGCTGTAAGAAAGAAGGGGTAATCGGCTGAGTAAAGCCCTTAGAAAGATAGGAGGGCCTGTACTCAGACACAGAAGTTACCCTTAAAGGGACAGGACAATATTTCTTTCCAGAAAGGAGGAAAAGATGATTGAAGATATGGAGAAGTTCAGAGCTGGAGAGAAGGGAAAATTAGAGTGTTCATAAGCCACGGCTTCTAATTTCTTGGTGAAATCAGAGGTAAGACCATTTGCCAGGAGGTGGGGGTGGGAATCAGAGTAGAACAGGGGTCTTGAGGAAAGTGATAAGAGTCTCCAATAGAACTGACAGCAGGAAAGGGATTTGATGGGGTGTGGGCAGCTGAGTTGATCAGAGGCCTTACTGGAACTATAAGCCCGCATTTTTAGGGAGCCCAACAGAGCATGATTGGTATGGAGTTAGAGGGTGGCCCAGCAGGCTTCACAGAGCTTCAGAGGATGAGAGAATTCAGGATACTGATAAGGGCAATTTAAATGATTGGCTTTAGAATCCAAATCCTTGGGAGAAGAGTGAATTAGAGATAGTGCCAAGGACTGGGTAATTAATTAATTAGTTGGAATATGGGTATCCAAGAGGCCAAAGGATAGGAGTTTATGGCCAAAGTGGGGTTTCAGAGTTTGACATGTTATAGGAATTCTGGGCAACCTGGAGTTTAATAGGTAGCCATGGAAGTAAAGGAACGATCATAGAATGTGGGTAGGTCAGAGGGTTGTGTTGCTGGAAGGTTCAGTGTTCTTCCTCATGGATGAGAGCATTTCCCAGGGAGGTGACAGGAATTCTTTTGGAGAAGAAGATTTTGAGGCAGGTAGAGATTGTCTTCAAGGATGGAAGGAAAGTTGACTCCTCAGGGAAGGCTTGATGAAGAGAACTAGTAGTGTCGTGGTGTGAGCTACTGTGGGGTAGCAGGAAGTTTGCTGACCCTCTCTCCCAAGGCTGGGAACCTGG
Source organism: Pan troglodytes (assembly GCF_028858775.2). Lineage (NCBI taxonomy): Eukaryota > Metazoa > Chordata > Mammalia > Primates > Hominidae > Pan > Pan troglodytes. The sequence goes on from NC_086015.1 coordinate 41,891,185, forward strand.
ACCCTGGCAGAATTCTCTCTTCGAGGCTGAAGAGCAAAACCAGGTTTGCAGTACCAGAGACTGGCAGGAAAAATGATCTGGAAACAAAGAAGAATGCTCTGCAGAAGCTTCTTAGCAAAGGGACAAGGGGTCTGGGGTACAGGTGAGCAGGAAAAAAGATGTGAGAAAGTAGGTTCTGAAGAGAGACAGACTAGTGCTAGGAAGGGCTGATCTGCAAAGGGGTGGAGATTTATATGCAGGTTTTCCAAAGGAAATGCCGAATGGTATATTTCTTTTAATCACAAAGTAGTGTCTGCTTACTACAGAGAGAACTGAAACTACAGCCAAGCAAACAGCAAAAACAAGTAAACAAAAGAAGCGTAAGAACTACCCACAATCTCAGGGTCCTGGAGCTTTTCCAGTTGACATGTTCCTCCCCTCCATTTCCCACTGCCACAGCTTCAGGTCAAGGCCACAAAGGCCACATTGCTTTTAGAATGAGCTTGTGCTCTGGTTCCCAAGTGTCTCTAACTGAGCCCCCAGGGCTGCCTGAACCCCACCCTTCACGTCCTACTTGGGCTGCCAAAGTCATCTTCCCAAAACATGACTTTTCCTCAGTCACTTTTCTTATTAGATTGTATCATATTCCACATCCTTTCCCTGGCCCTCAAGGGTTCCTGTAACCTACAACCATCTTACCTTTCCACCCTTGTTTCCAAACCTTCCGCTTTACTTAGACATGCCTTCCCATTTCCCTCCCGACCCACTTCCCTCACAGCCTCACATCTGGGTCTCTGTCCCCTCACGAGGATGTCTGCCCTATCACAATGACCAGTCCCATCCAGATTATGCCAGTTGTCGAGGTCCCATACCCTACTTTAGCCCATAGTGATTTTTGCCCTTCCAGTTACTCATCTGATCACCCCTTTTAGGATTTACATTAGTTCTGTTCCAGTAAAGGCTTAGGTAGGAAGCACAGGATGTAGAGCTGAGTTGAACCTATTCCCCTGATCTTACTAATGAGGTGCCTGATATTCAGAGAGACCAAGGGACATCCCCAAAGTCAACCAGCAATCCATTAGAGCTGAGCCTAGTACCTTGATTCTCAGACATGAATGCTACTTGTTGAATTGAAAATTGCATTCATAATACATCTCTTCATAGATTCCTGGCCAGGAAGCCCCAGAGACCAAAACAGTGGTTATCAGTATTTAGAATATATCAGATTTACCTGGGGAGCTTTATCAAAATCCACACTCCTAAGCCCAATAGGGGGAAACTCTGATTTGGTAGGTTTAGGGTAAGACCTGAGTATTTCCAAGAAAACCTCCCTGGATGATCCTGACACAGGGAGCTTTCAGATCATCCTTTGAGAAAATCTGCTTTAGAGCTCATTCTTTGGTTCGGCTTTCTCTTTTGAGCTCACTGATATCACCCCTGTGGACACTGAAGCTTTTCTGAAGCTTTCTCATCTCAGGAATAGGTTTGGGTTACTCTACAATCAGATTTCCATCCAGGATGTCACGGCAGTGGCTCAGTACTGCAGCCTGTGTACCTTCTCAGCCAAACTGGCCTGGCCCCAAGCTTGGGCCAGGTTATTTTTCAAAGTACTCTTGGGCATACTGTGACACAATATTGAGCACAGTAGAATTCTTGTGGGAAACGCTCCATTTGTCAAGGTGTTTGTGAGCACCTTCTGAAGTGTGGATGCCTAGCCTCTGTGGCCTGCCAACTGTCTGCACCACAGGTTAACCAAACCCAAACTGTCTGCACCCAAGTAAACCCAATCCAAACATGAGCCTTGAGCTTGCCAAACCCCAGCACATGGAGACCTGGGCCAGGATTAGGAGGTAGAGAGGCAGTTTGTATAGTGATGAGGGCAAGGCTCTGGGGCACACTGCCTGGGTTTGTATCCCAGTTCCACGGTTTCTAGCTGTGTGACCTTTAACATGTTTCCTCATCTATAAAACAAGAACTCAAACTATAAAAATAATTATATTCTACAAAATAAAAATAATTCCTAGCTCCCAGGATGGTTATAAGGATAACAAATCTATGCATGTGAAGCGCTTAAAACAGTGTTTGGCGCATAGTAAGTGTTCAATAAGGGCTTGCTATTGTTAAAATTATTTCTTGAAAACTGGGGTGAAATACTTAGACTGCAAAGAGATGACTCAGTATGCACCTGTGCAGTTATCAGTCTAAAAGTTATCAATTCTCTCCTGGTTGCATGCATGAGCATAGATCAGAAGAATGACAAGCGATATAGTGATAGCTCCTTCAAATGCTGCCTGGACCTCTGAAGACCATTTAAAAATGCTAGGCATTTCCCAGCAATAAGGTCAAGCCTTGCATAATTTAAGAAATATACAGCAATTCCACATTTTGGTGCTTTGATAAGGTGGCAGTTACATAACAGGCTGCAACCACGCAGATGAGCAGAGCCAAAGGTGGGGGAGAGGGTGCTCTGAAAAGATGTGTGAGTGTTGGAGTGAAGGCTGTGCGAGATGAAAGACATGGCAGCAGTTACAGTCTTCATAAAGTTTGGGTCTGAAGGATCCACGCATGCCCTGTGACATTATAAATGGCTTGACAGCAGGAAAAACATCTCCTGACATTTACTGCCAGGCTAACACCAATGGGAGGAATGAAAGTTTGCCTTATATTTGTCATATTACCAATGTTTTCCTATTCCTTGATAATGTTTTTAAGCTAAAAGCAAGATTGCATCAGTCTCTAAGGTGACACAAAGCTGAATTTGTCTCTGGAATTTATATGTTTTATCAAACTTTTGCAAAAGACTCAACTTAGAGTGTTGCCAAAGCATCACCTTCCTGTATCACGTTGCCAAGTTAACTTTTCTTGATGCTCCGACTTAGTGGTGCCATTCTCCAAATTCCAAGTACAGGAGAGCCCTAGAAGGGTGTCAGAAAGCAGGTTGCAGTAGCTTACTTCTGTTTTTGGGTAGGAGATGCTGGTCCGTGAGCACTCAGCAAGTGATCCTGTGTGCTAACCACTGAAATACTTAGACCACCCTGTTTGAGTTGTATGATATCTCTTTAAAAGGGAACTGACTGGTTTACATAGATTGCGTAGTATTTATCATAACATAATGCTCAGACTTTTAGAGACCAGAAAGCCAGTTTGTTTGGGGGACCATCTTTAGGCCTAGCATCATCCTCATCTCCTAGAAGTGGCCAGAATAGCTTGGTTGTTGCCCAACCTTTTTGGATATGATGCTGTAGCTGGGGGCCTTTAGATCCAGGGGTAAGGAGAGTGCTAAAGGGCACTGCCACCAGCCAGGGCAGGCTGAAAGCTTTGGCTCTGCCTCAGCACTTGTTAGCCTACCATTTTCCTTAGCAAGAAGCTGCTGTGGAATGAGTTCCTGGGAGTGGATGAGGCCCAGGTAAGCCTTGTTGGATTGAAATGTGTAATCTTACCTCTGGGTCTTTTAAAATAAATCAAATTTTAATATTTACAAATGATAACAGAATTTGGAATGAAGATTTTCTTTTTATTGCTGCCTGTCCAAGCAGCATGGGAGATCAGAATGTTAGCTTGATGGCTAAGTAGCAGGCAGTAAGCAGGGAGGCCTTAGCTAGCTGTAACTTTTATTTATTCATGTACTCCCTCCTCAGTACAGGATGTGGACCACACTGTGCCGTAGAGGGAGGACGTTGACATAACACGATCTGACCTCAAGCCCTTATATATAAGGCATTAATTTGGATATCAAACTGTTTGAAATTTTTTGTAATAAAGTTTTTTAAAACTTAGCACGTTTGAGGATAAGAAGGAGATCTTGGAAAATAAAAATATCACTAACTAAACAATTATAAAATGTAATAGAAGGGCTAGAAAATGAAATCAGCGGTTTCCAAAAGGTAGAATGAAAAGATGAAGAGACAGAAAATAGGGGAGAAACAACAAATAAAACTTTAAATGGCACATCCAGGAGGTTCAATATCTGGCTAATAGGAGTTCCAGGAGAACACAGAAAAGAGAGAAAAGGAAATTATCAAAGAAATAATGTGAGAGAATTTTCAGAACTGAAGGTCAAGACACTCTATTTTGAAAGATGTTTTCAATCTAGAGGCCAATACAATGAATGGAAAAAATTAGCCACACCTAGGCACATTATAATCGACATCCAAAATGCCAGAAATAATCATAAAAGCTTTTGGAGGGGGAAAACTTGTCCCAAACAAACTGATGAAAATCTGAATGCTATCAGGTTTTTAAACATCAATACTGAAAGCTAGAAGACAGAATAAAATCAGTAAAATTTGGAGGGTAAGTTATTTTCCGTTTAGAATTTTATATACAGTTGAACTTTCAATCAAGTGTAAAGACAGAACAAAGACATTTAAAAATCTGCAAGGACTGAAAATTTTGCTTCCTGCGGATTTTTTTCTAGGAAACAACCAGAATAAGTACTTCATCAAAATGAGGAAATAAATCAAAAACAGAGAAACAGAACCCAGGAGCCAGAAAACCAACACAGGAAAACAGCCATGAGAAGCCCAGTGGTGTAGGCCCAGCTACTTGGGAATTCCCAAATGATCTGATATAACCGACCATTTGGAAAATCACACATGTGCGGATGCATGCACACTCAACGTATGCGTGCACACCCACACAGAGTTAAGGCAGGATATTTGGAAAAATTTGAATATAGATGCATAGAATATTAAGCAAATGAAATAAAGAGGGAATGTTAACTGTAAGGGAGTTGTACGAGGGAAAATAAAACAAAACTTAGCTTTTTAATGAACAGTTCTTACAATATGTAAGGGAAGGGAAAATGTGGTGGTGCAAAAGAGCTAAAATGTAAACAGTTAAACAGGAAATTAATAGTTGAAGGATAAAATAGAGAAATCAAGAAATGACAATATTAGCATATTTGGTTAAAAAAAGCTAAAAGCTTTGAAAGTGTTTGCCTCAAAGTAGTGGGTTTAAAAATTTTTTTTTCAGCAATTTGATTTAAACCATGTGATTTTGTTTGTTTTGATAAAAAAGTAAAAGTTAAAAGTTTGACTGTGAATAGAAAACTCAAACCAGTATCATCCAAGAAGCTTTTGCCACCACAGGCGTCGCCAGCGTGGTGGGTAGAGCACAGAGTCTCCATCAGATCCAGGCTCCGTGCTCTGAGGCTCCTCCTCACAGGATGTCCTCCCTGTCTGTTGGCAGGTAACTGGGCTATCTCCTGCCAGAGCCATACCAAGTTTCAGATGAGGTTATAAGGCTGAGCGGGAGTGTATACCTAATAACAGGAAGGGAGGAAAGAGGAAGGAAGGAGAAAATTTCCTTCATAGATGGATTTAGAAAACGGTTTTGCCACCTTGTTATTGAGACAACTCCAAGGAAATTCTATCTGAAATCCACCCACCAGCGGAATATGGCATCAAATGACAATTCTACTTCACTGTCTGAAGCTTGCCTAGTATGACACAAGAGTATATCTCTAGGCCAGCCCCAGGGGTAGAGTTAACCAGAGGGCACACTAGGCTCTCCCATGCCTACCCTGTTCCATGCTGGGGTTAGGATATGGTTCTAGGCTGACTTGATCCAGTAATCAGTCTAGAGAACAGAGAATGAACCAGATTTCCTTCCATCCCTACCCGTTACCCAGGGAGTGACCTTTCCATACATCACCACCGCTGACCTACAGTACCTTATATATCTGGGATCTACCCCAAACCAGATTAATCCATGTCTGGGCTCACTGTGTGTCTGGTTATAATTGGACCACCCAGACCACAGTGATATTCAAGCAGCCATTCACTTCTCTGTACCCTACTTCTGTTGACCAGCACTGGCTGAAAGCAGTGGTTGTGAAGGAAAGGGCCTTTCTACTCCTACGCACAGGTGTGCAGGGCACCAGGCCAGCTGCAGGCGAGGACACAGCTGTTTGTGGAGACTGTGTGCATTAAAACCCAAGACTGTCCTCTTTTACTGCAGGCTTAGAGTGCCATTTTATAGTGGAAACTGTTGTACTGAATTCCTAGTAGGGAAGGACCCATTTGCACTTTGAATTAGTTTTCATTTAACCTGTTAATGGAAGCATTTTTAAAAAAGAATATCTTTCATTTTTCAGATAGTAAGTCACTTTCTTAAAATGTGTTTGTTTGTTTATTATAGAAGCAGTACATGCTTGTAACAGGTTGAAACAATAAAAAATTTTTAAAAAAGGATTGCCATCCCTCACCCTAATTCTATCCATAGAGAATAAGGATGATGTACTGGTCCATAGAGAATAAGGATGGTGTACATGTATATCTGTCTGTACAGCTTTGTACAACATATATATGTGTGTGTACATACATGTACATACATGTACACACATATATGTGCTTATGTACTTTACAACAGCTATAACAATACATATATAATCATTTAATAAAAATGAGATCAATACAACTTTTGTTTCTGTTGACATACATTGTAAACATCTTTTAATATCAGAACCTATAGATCTGCCACATTTTCAGGAATATTCTTTATATGGATGCACCTTAATTCATCTATGCATCTCCCTACTGATGAACACTTAGGTTCCCCAGACTTTTGATAATTAGTATCAGTGCTGCATTAACACCTTTAACTCTGAAGTCAGACAGAGTTAGTTCAGGTTCTAGATACTCAATTACTTACTTTAGCAAGTTATTTAAACTCTCTGTGCCTCAATTTCCTGATTTGTTAAATGGGAATAAAATTGTTCTCACAGTGTTCCTATTAAAAAAGGCTAAATGAGGGAATACATATAAAGGCACCTAACATTATAATAATGATAGCTAACATTTATTGAGTACTTACTATCAGCCAGGTACTGTGTGTAAACAAATACCAACTGTTTTATGCTTTAGTCTTATAACATATTTTTTTAATACCTGTAAAGGCATCATCACCATTAAAATGGCATTAGCTATTTCTATGCATTTACTCCTCCAATAAATTTTAAAATCAACTTTCCACCTACCTCTCATCAATATGACAAGTTTTTTTTTTAATCCAGTTGGAATTCTAAAGGGTATCTCTACTTCTGAAGGTTGCCAGAGTAGAAAGACCCTTAAGCTTGAGTCAGAGAGAACTGAATGTTCTTATGGTGTCCCTCCAAAGCCACGTGACCATAAGCAGTTCATTTAAACTCTCTGAGCAATTGCACTTTCCCTACCTGTAAATGGGAGGGTCAATCCTTACAGAAGTGGGGGGATAGTATAAGAAAGCTGGAACGATGTCTGACAATAAATACTTAATAAGTGTGCTTGCTTCTGAGGCAAGTGTTTTTAATTTATCTTCTGGTCCTTTGTCTTCAGCACCATTTTCAGTGGCAGCTCTAAGGTGATCTTTAGGGAAAAGAGTTTGAGAGTGAGAGCAGCGGTGAACATGCAGGATGAAGTTTAAGGCCCCCACTTCCTCTGCAAGGCAAGCTGAACATTTACGACCAGTGAAGATTAGCCAAGAGGGAGGAAAGGGAATTGGGACAAACATAGACTGTTCCATTGTGCAGGCATGTGCCACCAACCGTGGAGTGGACTTCCTGCTGCAGGACACAGCTGACCTTTGGAGAGTCACTGTCTGAGTGAGGCTGCCCTTTAGCAGGACAGAACACAGCTGTTGTTTGGATGTCAGAGGCTAGTTAATAAATGTGTTTGGCAATCAGCTCGGGATGTTAACAGCTTCTAGGTTTAAGGAAGGCCAGAAGAATAGTATGAAGGGAATCTTTGTGTTACCAACAGGTTCTTTGGTAATCTTTCTTTGAACAAAAATTAACACTTCACAGCAGCTTTAAAAAGTATTAAGAGAACTCATAAAAGTCAGAGCAGATGTGCTGGAGATCACACTTCCAGAGCTCTCTGGGGAACTATTTCTGGACTAACAAGTCCAACAAATGTGTTAATTCAGGTTGAGATTTCTAATGCAAATATTGACTCAATCTCAACCTTTGCAGTTAATTCTCCAACTCGAATGTGTCCTTTCAGGATACCTTGCCTGTTTTCTTTCTTTATGCCTAATCATTTGCCTACCCTTCATTTTGAAGGTGGTTAGCAGGTGGTTGTTTAGTGGTCAGTTCTACATTCTTTCTCTAGGTCTCGATAATGTTTAGAGGAATAAGTATAAATATTCCTTGATTTTCTTAGTGGTATAATTGTGGAAAAGGAGGAAGAAGAGATAGCCAGGACGGTATAGACCAGTATAAATGATTCTCAGTCTTAGAGCAGATTACAGAAAAGTAACTTCTTGCACACTATTCAGTATTAAAGAAAAAATGGGTGACAGATTGTTTTGTTGATTTTTCCCCCAGCCCACATGATATTTTTAATTACTCTTAATTTTTAAATGTGTTTTGAAGTTTGTATGAATTGGTATGCAAACTGCTACGTGGCTAACCATTAGTATAAAATAAAAAGTTTTGACTAAAAGATAATGTAAAGGTAACGTAAACTTAATGTAAAGTTCACCTTCATACTTGAAGGATATTTTCACTGGATATAGAATTCTGGGATGAAGTTCTGTTTTGTTTTAAGAGAAAAGATCTCACGGTGTCACCCAGGCTGGAGTATAGTAGCACAATCGTAGCTCACTGCAGCCTTGAACTCCTGGGCTCAAGTGATTCACCTGCCTCAGCCTCTCAAGTAGCTCGGACTACAGGCACACACCACCTTATCCAGCTAACTTTAAAAAAAGTTATTTTTTTTTTTTGTAGAGACGAGAGTCTCGCTAGAGTCTCGCTATATTGCCCAGGCCGATCTCAAACTCTTAGCCTCAAGCGATTCTCCCACCTCAGCCTCCCAAAGCACTGGGATTACAGGCGTGAACCACCAGGCCCAGCCAAGTTTTTTTTTCCAAATGCTGTTATAACGATCTCCTGGCATCCTTGGTTTCTGATTCAAAGTGAGTGGTCACTGGAATTATTGTTACTTTTATGTAATGTATAATTTTCCTTTGGCTACTTTCAAGATTTTCTACTCTTTATCTTTGGCTTTCTTTATGTTTATCTTGCTTAGACTTTATTGAACTTCTTAAATCTGTAAATTTAAAGACTTTGCAGCCATTAAAAAAATATGTTTTTTCTGTCCCATTCTCTCTCTCTTTGCCTTCTGGGACTATGGTTAAACCTATGGTAGACCTTTCAATGTTGTCCTACAGGTCTGAGGCTCTGTTCATTTATTTTCAATCTTTTTTCCTTTCTGTTCTTCAGATTGGATAATTTCTATGAATCTATCTTCAAGTTCACTGACCTTTTCTGTTATCACTATTCTGTTAAGCTCATCCAGTGATTTTTAAAATTTTTCACATATTATATTTTAAATTCTAGAACTTTCAGTTGGTTCTCTCTTATACTTTCTCTGCCAAGGTTTCCTATATATTTCATATATTGCTTTATACCATTGAGCACAATTATAATAGCTATTTTAAAAAATCTTATCTGCTAATTGCACCGTCTAGGTTATCTTGGAATCTCTATTGACTGTCTTTTTTCTTGAGGATGGGTTGCATTTTCCTATTTATTTGTATGTTAAATAATTTTGGATTGTATTTTGGACATTGTGCATATTACATTGTGGAGACTCTGGATTCTATTATATTCCTCTGTACAGGTTTTCTGGGAAGTGAGGGGTCGTTGTTTATTATTGTTTATTTTGTTTTTTGCCATTGCCAACATTCAGCTTGGTTGAGCTAAAACCACAAACTCTGTCTCTGAATCGAGGCACTACCTCAATTCTCGGCTTAGTTATTTTATCCTTAGCTAGGTTGCCTAGCGTCTGCCCCATGCATGCATAGTTCAGTGGTCAGCCAAAGATTTGGGCAGTTTTTACATAGAATTTGGGGCTCTCCCTTTCTGGCTCTGTACTTTATGGATTCTCCCCTTTCACTTTGTAGTGGCTGTGATTGTCCCAAAGTCTGTCACCCAAGCACTACATGCTCTCTATTGGAGTTTTAGCCATGCAGCATGGCACTGGTGGCAGCCTGACACCAGGCTGAAAGCCATAAAACTGAAAAACATATCTAGATCTTTTTCCATTTTCCAAGTGTCATTCTCCCCGCTCTGAAATCTGCTTACTGTCTATCTTTTTACAGTGCTTCCAGGTAGTTATTTTTTATATTTTGTTAATAGTTTATAGTTTTCTCCAGGAGAATCAGTCTAGGATGGAAAACCTAGTCTATGGTAGAGGAAAAATAATCAAAACAGTAGTTTCCTATAGAGAAGTAAGAGTTTTTACCCAGGTATATATATTTGTCAAAACTCAGTGAATGTACACTTAAGATTTGGGCACTTCACTGAATGTAAATTTCACCTCAAAAAAAACTAATAGTGAACTGTAGTTAATGACAGGCGTATGTTTGAACATTTACAAAATAAAATATTGAGAAGAAAAAGTGAAGTAAAATTGTACTTTTTGATTCCATGTACACAGAATTCCTGAAATGCAGTTGGTTGAGGCTTCATTGGGATCTGCTTTTATAAACAGACAAGAAAAATGTGTTATGAACACATTTGTTCTCAGTTTCTTGAGCGCTCCTATAAACAAAGGGCTGTGGAATAATCAATCAGTAAGAATCAGATGTTTTCCCTGCCTTCTGGAAACTTGCAGCCTAACGAAGGATATGATACAAACATACAAATGATTGAATGCAGAATTTGATACATCCTCTAAGAGAGGTACAGACGTGCTGGGGTGTTGTTCAGTAGAATAAGCGCATATTAGGTTTGAGGATCCACGGAGGCTGCATGAAAGAGGGGTATCTTAAAACAGCAGGACGGAGGGCATCACCAAGGGGGCGGAAGGATATCCAAGGTGCAGGAGTCTGTGTAGATGTTTAGAGTGATGTGAAAAAGAGCTAGAAAGGTAGGGTCAGGGCCTTGAAAACCAATTTTGGGTTTTATTCAATAGATAGGTAGGAGACATCATGTCTTTCAGTGAGGTGGGAGGTGAATGCTTTAACATTGTGTTATTTTGTTATTTTTAATTGTTTTTGAGACAGAGTCTTGCTTTGTTGCCCAGGCTGGAGTGCAGTGGTGTGATCACAGCTTACTGTAACTTCGACCTCCCGGGCTCAAGGGTTCTTCCCACCTCAGCACCCCCTGAGTAGCTGGAACTACAGTCACATACCACCACACCTAGCTAATTTTAAAATTTCCTGTAGAGGCAGAGCCTCACTTTGTTTCCCAGGCTGGTCTTGAACTCCTGGGCTCAAGCAATCCTCCCACCTCGACCTCCCCAAGTGTTGGGATTACAGGCGTGAGTCACCATGCCTGGCCAACATTCAGTTATTCGTGTGATACTTAGAAATGCAGGACTTTCAGGTGGGACCCTGCCCCCTCAGCCTCCTCTCCCCTTCACTGTGAGGCTTTATTTCAGACACATCCTCTTGGTAGAGGGCCCAGGCCGGCACTTTAATTTGAAGGAGTTAGACTAGAGGATCTCCACAGTTCTTTCAGCTCAGCATTCTATGATCTGATGGCTGCTTGAAAGAGTTGTTTCTTGCACAGATTAAATATTTCCTCTTGCAGTATTATTTTGCTCTGTTAGCCAACTCTTCTTCATAAAGTCTGGATTGTACTGTAAGATATACAGTAATACAGATTCGATATTCAGAGTGTCAGAACTCATGAGCTGTTGCTGTGTGGTGATGTTGTTTTTCACAGCTGTAACATTTTAAGCTATTGAACTTTCACGTTATGAAAAAAATGACTGTGCTGTTAAGCTAGATGGGGGCTATAGGGGGAAGCTTACCAAGTTTCTCATGAAGACCTAGTAGTTCTGCACATGTCGCAGGTAAGTCTGGATAATCCCAATTTATTTTACTTATTGATTTTTTTCCCAATTTAAAATGATACTCTTCACAGAATGCTTACATCATTCTGCTAATTTCCAAATGCAAGTAGGATGTTAAAATTTTATGGGACAGTATAATTTCATTTCTTGAAAAGAAAATCTCTTACTGTATGAGTTTTTAGCCATCTTTCTATTATCTCTGATGTAGTAAGTGTGTTAATCTTTGTCTCAGAGATAAAAATCCCAAACAATGTATTGAACCATTGGGTGAGCGGTGAAAAGTTAACTTTTCATCTCTAAACATCCAGGCCTAGATGGACATCTGCTTGTGTGAAGAGTGAAGGCAGGATGCTGGAAAATTGTTATTTTCAGACCACTAGGGTCAAGCATCAGAAGTGAGAAAGGACTGATAAGCTGAAAAAGTTGTATGACATGGGAATGCAAACTTTTTGTGAGAAAAACAGAAAGAAAAGTAGCACAGAGCACTGCCATTAGTAAGTTTGCCACTGCCGTTGTGTGTGATAACTGGCTTAGACTTAGTTCCAGAAATCCAAGTGTGATTATTTTTGGAGTGCCGGTTATACACTAGAGAGCTCTGTCATAGAGAAAATGTGTTTATCTTTTATTCACTTTTCATCTTATTAGGGAGAAACCATGCCCTGACCTCATAAAAAGCATTTGAACACAAAGCCACAACTCTTCAAGTGCCTCGTATATTTGTCATCTGAGAACTGGGCAAAGATGGTCAATATTCACATTTATTGCCGGAATGAGTCCAGAGTAATTTCAGAAGCACCAGGGTGTTTTACAAAGAAGGTCTTCTGTCAGGGAACCCCAGAATGAAAGATCTCAGATCAGAGCTGCTTCAAAGAGGTAAGGATGTACCCCTAGACCCAGGCCCCAGTGAGAGGAGAAAGGTACTTCTTTGTGTTAGCTGGAAAATGAAGAGTGCTGCATCAGAGACTTTCTTCCATTTTAAGAATACTGTACTGAAATGTATGCTTTCTGGCTGTTAGCAGACAGCATGTATAAAAGCCACATATCATGTCCAAATAATAGCAATATTAGGTTGGACCACGTTAAGTTGCTGTTTTGCAGGTAAAGAGAGTTCAAATATTAGCAATATCACATGGTTTAACCTAGCAATAGTAATAATAATATTACTAGTGCCATCTATTGAGTGCTTACTACGAGCCCCATGCCAAGAGCTTTACACACATGATCTCATGTATTCCATTTATAAAATGTTTTTTGTTGCTTGCTTGACTCACATTCTATTTGGTCACTCAGCAGATATTTACTGAGGACCTGCTAATGTGCCAAGTAACATACAACAATGATATACAACAGAGTTCTTGCCCTCATATGCTTTACTATGTAGTGAGGAGGGCAGGCAATCACAAGTGAACCAAAAAATTAATTAATTACAGATTATGTAGGTCTAGGAAAGCTATAAATAGAGAACTGTGATAGAAAATATCAGGGTGGGCCTAGTTTTATGTGTGGTCAGAGAAGCCTCATATCTTATGGGGAGAGATAACATTAAGGAGCATTCTAGGCAAAGAAAACAGCAGGTGCCAAAGCCCTGCAACAGGAAAATGCTTGGCATGATCCAGGAGTCAACAGGATCCCAGTGAGTGAATGAGGAGGAAAGAAACTTGAGATAAACTTGGAAAAGTAAGCAGGATCAGGTCATATATGGAGAGCCATACCAGCCCTTCTGTTTTGGAAAAATAGAGTTTGCAATGTCTGTGGGACTTCCAGGGAGAAGTGCTAAGTAGGCAGTGATACCCTGGGCTGGAACCCAGAAGAGCAGTCTTGGCTGGAGATGTAAACTTGAGACCTACAAGCATATAGATGATATTTAAACTCATGGGAATGGAGGAGCTCACCTAGGGAGAGAGACTAAACATTCCTGAGGAATGCCATCTTTTAAATTGTAAAGTGACTTTTCATGCCTTCAGTAACTAGCCCATCCTAAAGCCAGAGATCATAGGAAATCTATTCCTGTGGGCCAAGGGGCCATGCTGCAGTCTGTAGCACATAACCACTCTTACCCACCACAAGGGTCTGGTTCAAGGAAAGCCCCATGTGCAGGAGCTGCCAACTCATAGCCTGAATTACGACCATTCTGTGGGCAGAGGCAAAAAACAGGAGCCAATCAGGCTGCTTCCTCTAGAGTTTGGCGTTGAGAAACTGAGAGACTGATGATGTGGTGGCAAGTGAGAATTCTGAGCTTAGAAAGTCAGAAGACACGCTCAAACTGAAGGCATGAGGATCAGAGAAGATAGCAGAGAAGAAAGTGAGGAGGCCAGGACATTGCAGATGCTCTCAAAAAAGCAAGGACTCAGAGGGAGCCTTGAGTCCCAAAGACTCTTCAATTGCATTCACAGGCTATGTAGGCAGTTGCAATGGAGTATTGCAAAGTAGGTGTAGTTGTTAAAAGAATGGGCTCTGTAATTATACTTTTTGAACTCAGATCTTAGCTTTGCTGCTTATCTCTAAATAACCTTAGATGAATTAGTTAACTTCTCTGGGTCTCAGTTTCCTCATCTGTAAAATGGAGATAATAATGGTACCTATAAGATTATACTTGTAAAAAGCTTGGATCAGTGGGGAGACCATGAAGTAGGTCATGTCATTCCATTTTCCCTGTGAGAAGACTGAGACTCTGAGAGGTTAAACAACTTGCCTGGGGCCTTTAATCACAATGAAATATTGCCTCCCATGAAAATGAGAATTTTTGTTGCCTTTGAGCTTTATCACTGAATTACACCTTGGGTTCGAACCAAGGAAGGAAGTTCATGTCATCGTCACCATTCTTGAGAGGAAGGCTTGAGTGTGAGCGGGGAGGGAATGGAGCTGGAGATAGTGTAGCTGAGGATGTTACACAACTACTCAAATTGTGAAAATTGTTTGGCCGGACATAAGGCAATAGAATTAGGCTGAGGGAATATCTAATACGAAACATGTATACAACCCCTGAACTGACATTATTCACAACTAGAACTAGCAATTCTTCAAATCAGCTTTGAAGTTTTAGGATAATATTTATAGGAGTTAGTAAGGGTCACATTTTGACAGTGAAGAAAATGTTTGGCTTCTATTGATACAAAGATTTGAAGAAAGAAAGGGAATGTGTGACAAGTTGTGATATTGTTTGAAAAACTTATTTATAAGGACTTATGGTTATTAAAGGAACTGTAGAAATCTTATGAAATATAGAAAACGATAAAGATAAGTCATCCATAATATTGTTAACCATCATTGGCTTTTTAAGAGCTTTCTTGCCTTTTAATTTCTTATATATGTATATGGATAAATATCATGAGGAGACCATGGAACCTATCTCACATATATAGCTTAATATGCCAGCTGTTTTTTAAGGTACCATGAGAATTTTTACATGTCATTAAAAGTCCTTAGAGAACATAATACTTATTTTTATTATTATTATTATTTTTTTAGACGAAGTCTCACTCTGTTGCCCAGGCTGGAGTGCAGTGGCACAATCTCGGCTTACTGCAACCTCCGTCTCCCAATTCAAGCAATTCTCCTGCCTCAGTCTCTCTAGTAGCCAGGATTACAGGCACATATCACCACGCCGGCTAATTTTTGTATTTATAGTAGAGACGGGGTTTCGCCATGTTGGCCAGGCTGGTCTCAAACTCCTGACCTCAGGTGATCTGCCTGCCTCAGCCTCCCAAAGTGCTGGGATTACAGGTGTGAGCCACCACGTCCAGCCTGAGAACATCATATTTAATGATTACAGAATATTAGTAATCATTAGTAGTCTGGGCAGGAAGAGAAATGTGTGAGTTTGCCAGAGTGCCTGATGCTCCCAGCTGGACCTGCTCAGCCCCCATCTCAGGGCCTCTGCCTTTCTGTGTATGCTCCAAAGGGACCTGGGTCCAGGTCAAGAACAGGAAGGGAGAACTCAGATCCACTGATCATGCCAGGGTTCACTCTGGCCTCTGTGTCTGTGCTGTTCTTCCCAGGGGGACAGGCAGCTCTCTGGGAATGGTAGTCCATCTCATTACACAACCCCTCTGCTCCCAGTCACTCCATAAACCAAAAAACCTACCCTTCCTCATTCTCCCTTCCTCAGAAACAGAGACACCTCTTTGTGAGTTCCCAAATTTTCTCTATTGTCTAAGGCACTAAAACAGATGAGCAATTAGTGGCTTAGACCTAATAATAGTAATACTTGACCTAAATAACAATGGCTCATATTTATTGTGCATTTACTATGATATGTCATGTGCTTTACCTGCAGCATCTTGTTACTTTGCAGACCTCTTGCTTTGAGAGCAGGAGGTGGTACCATCCAATGGAAATATGCAGAGAAGGCTCTAGAGTTGAACAGACCTTGGTTAGATCTGCAGCTCTGCCATTTACCAGCAACTCTGTGACTTAGGCAGGTGTATGCAACCAGAAAGGTATTGAGCTACACAAAAATCAGAAAACCCAACCACAAGTAGCTTAAATATGTAGGTAGTTATCTTTCTGACATAGTGAGAATTCTGGATGGAATCAGTCCAGGCTGATATGGTGACATCAGGGACTCATCTCTTATCTTCCTGCCTATACTATCCTTGGTATGTGGCTTTCATCTTCGTGGTTGCGAGATGGCTGCTGCATTCTGAGGCCTCTCCTCTGAGGGGTCCAAGCAGGAGGAAAAAGTAGAGAAGGAGGAAGGAGCAATTCCTATTTCAGAAGAGCAAATGCTGTTCTTGAAACTCTTAGCTTACATGTCAGGCCAGGACTATGTCTCATCGTCACCTATCTGTAAGCCAGGGAAAAGCTTTAGGTGGGCACATTGCCATCCCTAAGGAATCAGAGTTCTATTAGGAAGGGAGAAGAGTGCGTGTTTGATGGGTCAGTGGCCATCAGTGTCTATGCCAGCAAGTCATTACATTTCTTTGAAGCTCAGTTTCCTCTGGTAATAATATCTCCCTATTCTAGTCAGGCTCTTTCAACCTGCAAGAGGTTACCTAGTTTGCCCCAGGGGATGGGAGCTCCTTGTGAAGATCTCTAAGGACATAGGGAAACTTGGTATGGGTCACAGCAACAAATAGTCCATTTCCCATGGGTCTCTGTACTTCCCAGCAGGCCTGTGGGCACCTCATTGTTCAGGATGTGCCAGGAGTCTTCCTAGGTACCTCCCATCATTGCCATCATTTTAGAATTGGGCATCCATGGCTCCCCTCCCTAGGGATTCCTCCAGATGTGGAAAGCTAATCTCTTTGCCCGCTTCTTCCTCTTGTTTCTCCTTCTCTGTCTGTATTCTCACCCCAACTGCTGTCTCTGCTGCTTCTGCTGCATCTCACATTCAAACCCCCCACAAGGAGGCAACATCTTGGGTGGGTCAGTGGCCTCCCACTGAACAACACTGCAGTTAGACAGAGTCTTACACCAGCCTGCCCCAGGGGTCACCAGTCACCCGTTAACTACAGGACACATTGTGGCTGCTTTCCTCAACACAGGCCTGTGGCTGTGGCAAGTGCTCACTGGATCCCACATCCTCTCCAATACGTTACTCAGAGAGTTTCAGATGCACAGTATTGCACAACTCTAGGGGGCAACATCTACAGTGAAAGGTATGTGAGCTGTGCTCCAAGAAACACCGTTCTGAAGTTGAATAACATGGTGGTGCTGGTCCCAGGTGGGCTTCAGTTGTTTGAGACTGTTTGAGGCTCTTTGAGATGGTGGTGGGCTTCTCATTATCTGGCAGCTAGAGAGCCAAGCACAGGCCTTGGCCTACTGGTATACTAAGCCAAGGGTAAGGGCACAGTGGAGAGTATGCGTTCTATGAAAAGATGGAGGAGAGGACTTGGGAAGGGGCAGCCGGTCCGATTGCTGGAATTCCTGAGGCAGACTTTGTTGTTAGAAAAGGAGGCTGCTGTTAGCTACACCTTTCATTCCTAGCTAGTAAGAGGTGAAGGACAGTTGTCAGGACAAATGAGGGAATATGTATGCACATACTTTGAAACAGCGATCCATTTGAGAGGCCTTCTTGTTGCTGTTATTACAGCTGCTGCTGCAGCAAAACAGCTTTGAACCCTGAGGTATGAGGCTGATTTTGGAAGCTGGGGCAGGGGGTGGGAGAGATTCTGGTAACACAGGATGTGTGAACTTATGTTCATTGACCAGGACCTGAGCAGGACTGATGAATAAGGGTCTTCTGTCTCCTCAGTAGTGGGTTTAGGTTATTGTGTAATTCTTGGGACCTTAGGGTCAAACAAGGATGTCCTTGCTATCACAAGGGTTATCACAAACATGTCCAGGCAGACAGTCAGCAAAGGATGTACTGCACTCTGCCACACCCCCGCCAGACTCCTCTCAATTTGAGCTGTGAGGTGACTTCATAGTACCAGGCACAAGCTCAGAGCTTCTTGGGGACAAAAGCCCAGGAGTCCCTCTTCTTGTCCACCTTGCATTTCTACTCTTCCCCAGAGAAGCTACAATGGGTCAAGCGACTGCCACTGTCAGGACAGGGTTCCTGCCAAGTCCATGTGCAGTTGCTTCTGGCTGGTACCAGGTCACCAGGCCAGCCTTTACTGCCGCTGCCACCAGGTTACTGACTTATTCAAGCAGTTCATGCAGTGGCTATTACAGTATAAGCAGAAAATAACCAAGATGGCACTCCCCTCCTCACAGGATCCCTGCTGCACACTCTTGTGGCTTCAGGACTTCTCCTTCAACCTGTCCAAGGCTGGAAGGCAGGATAGTAAATCTTAACATGAAGAATTCTATAGGATAAAGTTGGCTCTGTGGGCTGGCTGCCTGTCAGACTGCCAGCAGAACAGAGCAGCCTTTCACTGAAACTTTGAACTTAATTATGTGACATTTGCACCTGAAGCAGAGAAGCAAGCCAGATTGCTGAGAAAAGCCAAGCTGGTTAGGGTTCTTTTCTTGGCTATTTAGCACCAGTTCCCTTTGAGGAAGGGTCTGCACTTGGCCCCTTCTTAGGTATCCAGGAGAAGGAGGAGTGGGGCACTCTATCAGGCATTGCAGAAAGGACCCGCCCAGTGGATGGAAGACCCTAGGGTACTGATCTCACCTGAGATGAGAAAGAACTTCACAGTGTGAAGAGCTGTACAAGGGAGAACTGGCTCACCAGGAGGTGGTGACCCATTGGATGATAAATGGGGGCACCTGTCAAGGGCAAGAGGTCCCCTTCCCACTCCCTGGCTAGAGAACTAGCCCACCCCGGGCTCCCAAAGATCAGTATCTGTGAGTGCCAGACTGAGACTAGACCCTGGGAATGGCATAGCTCACCAGAGCCTTGGTGTTCAGCCTGTGGCTCTCTGCTCAGCCCCCTTTTAATAGAGAAAACGTATGAGTGGCCAGGAGTCCCTTTCTTCCCACATGGCCAGGATATATCTCCCTGTTGCATCAGACAGACCTGATCCAAATCTCTGCTACTTCCTTCTCTGATCTGGGAAAGTCGTTTTGCTGCCCATCCTTGCCTCTTAAATGCAATATTACAGCAGCCTCCTAACTGGATTTCCTGCCTCTAGGTCTCCTCATCATCACCCTGTCCATCTTTCCAAGTAACTAGCCAAAACATGACTCAGTCTAATCACTCCTCTGAAAGCTTTCAGTGCCTCCTCACTGCCTACAAGAAACAGAAGGTGGGAGAACCTTCCTTTGTGATTTGACCCCCCGCTGCCTCTCCGAGTCTTGTTACACTTTGTACTGCCCACAGCTTCAAACACGGGGACTCAGAAAACATTTAAAGATGGAATGAATGAATATAAAAAGTAAAAAGCTGAGCAAAAATGCTCTAGTGTTTTTAATTTTGTAGTTACAGAGCTATCATGCTAATATCTACATAAGATTAATCATTGTTAGTGTTTTCACAGTTTCCCTGATACAAGCCTGTTATCCAAAGAAGTGGGAAGCCTGCCTTACTTCATAAAGGGGGCAAGGTTTATAGAATATATAAAGGAAATTAAGAGTCAAATAACATTTTGATCTTTGATTTTGAATTTGTCTCAGATAATGCCTACAAAAAGGATCTCAATGATTCATTCTTTTTTTAGCCAGCCAATTCTCCAGTCAAGTTTTAAAAGACTTGGAAGAACATGTGATTTTTAAAATATCCTGGAGTTTTTTTCCAGGCCTGGGCAACTCGTGGGTCAATGCACAGCTATTTCTGTATGTAAGTAGGCTGGGAGAATACTCTGTCAGTTCACAAAGGCCAGGGGCCTGACTGCCTGAGCTAGGCTTCCTTCCCCGCGTCCCTCCTTGTACCACAGCTGGGCACTGCAGAAGTGCAGACATGTTCTCCAGACCTACTTGTGTTTGCATACCTATACCTGCTGCAAGGTATTTTATTCTGAGTTGTGGTTTCTTTAGATTGTGAGAACCTTGGCTCCCATGTCCAAGGTGTAACACACAGGTCTGAACAACATAAGCTTTGGGAACTGTACCATGGAGAAGTAGCTTTGGAATACACCATTTATAAAAGAGAAATAAACAAATTCCAGCTGATTTGAAAGCCTGATATTTTTCCAGGTTTGAGTCATGCTTATAGGAGAAGATACTCTCAAATCCAATGAAGAGGAGAGAAGAGTATGGACTGGCACCCAGGGATTGAGTTCTCAGCTCAGCTTTGCAAATCGCCCATTGATTTTTCTGGGCCAGGCCTTTCCCCTGCAGAGGCGCAGTACCTTTCAAGTCAGGAGGGTTGGGTTAGTTAGTTCTTGTGCCGGATGTTTTCTGTTTGCCCTCCACATCTACTCTCTGTCCTACCCTGTGCCCTGGAAGCCGACCAGTGGGGACTCTATGAATGGGCTTCTTTGCTTCCTGGCCCCTATTGTGTGCTTTGCCCAGTGGGGAGCACTAACAGGAGATGGGAGGAAGTATTGATTTCTCCTGGCTCCACCCTGTGGCATCACGAAAGGTCTGGGCTCCTGGCAGGCAGCCTTCTCCACAGGGCGCTCTGTCTCAGGGGTCCAGCAGCCTCTCCTTCCTCACCCTTTTGGGCCTAGGCATGTAAATGTGCGACTGTTACTGGTCCCAGACCACTGCACTTCGGTCCGTTCTATAAATGCTTCCCTTATTAAAGTCTCCTCAGATTACTCATTTTGAGAGTGCCATCTGTTTCCTGCCAGAACCCTGCTGGATAAAGTTCCTAAGATCTTTTCCAGCTCTGAAAAAAGATGACCACAAGCAGGGAGGAGCCAGCCCTTTGGGGCTCCTGTTTTTCATTGGTGCCTCCCTGAATGGTTCCCCAAGGTCATGGGAAGGAGGAACTGGTAGCAGTATGATCTCCAGGGCACAGAGTCCCTTAGGACAAGTGCCACTGATGCCCTGGTAGACACAGACTGTTAGGAACCTGATTCCCAAAGAGTGTAAAGTGTGCTGCTGTGCTGCCCACTCTAGTAGTGGGGAGAGGGTAAGGGACAGTCCCACCAACTGAGGCTGGACTGTCACTGCCACTCCTTTCTGCCTTTGTGACTAAGAAAGTCACTTCACCCTCTGAGCCTTTCCTTCCCTCCTAAACCAAAGCTGAGAATACCCACTCTGGCCCACACACAGTGGTTATGAGGTACAAACGAAGGCATCTGTGTCAAACCGCTTTGTTGAATGTAAAATGCAGGACTAAAGAGAGTTACAGTCATAAACAGCTTTTATTGTGGTAGGGGTCACAGCTAGGGCACAGAGCCCAGTAGGGACATTACCCCTGCTCCTGTCCCTGCCAAAAACCCCCACTTCCTTTCGTTCTTTCCTGGTATGTGCACTTGCTGAGACATATATGGCTCTTCGAGTGTCAATTTTAGGATCAAAGCATGACCTAAGTGATACCAAATTACAAAATCATGCCATCAAACTGCAGCAGCCGCCTTCTGACATCTCTGGAATTTAGATTCTGACCTTGAGGGTCTTAGGTGGCCATTTATGGCCTTCTAAAAGCAGCTGCTTCAAAATAGGTCTAAGGGAGGAGAATGAAGGAAATTAAGGGCATTTTTAAACCTATACATTCTTAATTATTAAAGTTATCACAGAGACTTCTTGAAATACATGAAAAATACATTCTTGAAAACTACAAATGTCAAGTGCAATTTTCTCTCTAAGGAAAAAATTAAGAGACTTAAAGAACTTGAGTCCTGTTCACTTGACACTGTTGATATTGTTCACCGATATGCATATAGAGCACACGTGCAGGATGAGTGGAGGAGGTGAAGGAGAAAGGATGAAAGAGTGACAGGCTGGGAGAGGACAGAGCATTAAATGCCCTGGGTGGGGGTGTACCATAGTGTATTTATCACACAGCAGTTAGGAACTGTACGTGTATCAGTGTGGGGGAATGTTAAGAACGTAGCGCTTAGTGGAAAAAATAAGAATGAGATGCACAGACTAATATTTCTATAAGTTAAAAATAAGTGCTCAGAAAAGTACAATGCACATTTTTCTAGCACTCCTGTAAACACAAAGATATACTTTAAGCACGTTAGAAAGTTTGCCTGTGGGTTGAGGGGAGTGGAGGTGGGCTGTGAGGATAAAGGGAAATAAAAAAGCATGTATACATACAGCGCATTTGCCTAGATACGGCTAGTGGTGTGCCAGGAACTATCACACATGGTAAATGCGACCCTATGCTCCTGAGATGCAAAACAAACAGAAAGTCTGCAGGGTTTTGTTTTTAAGAAGTCTGAAAGCTTCTACAGTTCAGTTTGCATGGTCTTCCCCATAACCCTCAGTGTAGCAGCTAAACCACAAGTGGTTAATGGAACAAAAGTACCCTTTGTAGGGTCAGAACAGAAACACAGCACAAACGCTGCCTAGAAACCACATGAAAGAAGGGATGCTGTGAGCCGCCCTTCAGGCTCACTTTTGGAAACTCACCACCTGGTAGCCCCCGCCAAGTGGGCGAATGTCCATCACAGCAGGCAAGAGTATTCCAAATGTGTTTCTGTTTTTAAAAAATCTCCTAATAGAAAGTGGAAGGTATGGCAAATGCATGTTAAGCCTGTAAGAAGAGACTGCATACAGTATTTTGATTGATATACCCTCTATAACATTTTAATATCTTTATCTCAATTATTCTTTCCTAATGTTGCAGTTAACTGTATTTTTTCATTTTGCTACGTAGACTCTGTCACCATTATTTTTAATGGCTGGGTAATATTTTATTGACTAAATGTACCAACATTTATTAGCCATTCCCTCTTTGTATGACATTTAGGCTGCTTTCTGCTTATGCCACTTATAAGCAGTGCAGAGAGGAAGGTATCTATGCTGCATGTATAGCTTCTTCATATTTTAAATTAATCCCTGATGATAGACAGGAAATTGAATTACTGGGTAAAGGAGTGTACAAACACATCTATGACTCTTGGTGCAAATTACTAAATTGCTTTCCAGAAGGATAGTAACAATTTACACTTCCACTAGCAGTGTGTTCTTGGACCTGCATTGTGTTCTGTAAGTTCTTAATTGCCAATTTAAGAGCCAGTATACATTGTTTTTATTTTTGCATTTCTTTGATTAATAGTGAGGTTGAAAATTGTCCAAGTTTGTTAGAGATTGGTATTTCTGTTCATATTGCTGTTGGAGTGGTCTTGGGTTATTCTTTTCCGTATATATGTAGCCTTTACTCAATATCGATATTTAGTCTTTGTCGTAATTACTACAACTATTTTGTTTTCCCTTTTAGAATTCGAAATTTTACATAAAGTGTTTTTCTTTAAATAAACCGATACCAATTAATTGGTCTTTCTCTTTATTTTGTTGGGCTAAATAAAAATGAAGATACCCTTTTGGCTAAATTCAAGAAAGAAATTTCACAGCATGGCATGATGAAAAATGCATCAAATTGAAGGCTTTGAAGGTAGACAAAGCCAGGTTCCAGTCCCTGCCCATGTGGTGTCCTGGCTGAGCAAATCACTGAAGCTCTCCAAGCCTTGCCGAATTCATTTCTGCCATGGAAATGATACCCAACTTCATTTGTGGGACTGGGATCATGAACAAACACTGGCATAGCAGATGCCCAATAAACCTGGATGCTCTTCCCAGATCCTAGGGCTGAGCAGGTCTTTCAGGGTGGCCAAGTGGCTATTTCAGAGAAATGGGCTTCAGGGCTCACCCCAGACTGCCTGTGGCCTGCCCCGCACTGCCCTGGAGCTGGTCATTTCCTTCCAGGCAGGAGGCCCAGGGACATGGCAGTGACTGTGCTTCTTGTTAGTAGCTCTGAACAGTGGAGCTGTTGTTCTGGCATATCTGGTAACCAACTTCCTGTTTTTCCCAGTGTGGTGATGTTCCTTTAGTCAACAGCAGGAGGGAAAGAAATAGTCCTGGATGGGTAACCTCGGTTTTCTAATCCTTTTGCTGGAAGAAATTCTGGCCCTTTCCACCATGGACTCTGTGATCACGAGGCTGTGTGACCTTGAGCTCTGGGCCATAAGGCCAAGTCCCACATTTGGGGAGGGAATGAGGAGACAGCGAGTCACTGTTGCTTGTAATTCAGGATTGTGGTGCCCATGAACTAATGCTAATGTAAAGGTATGTTGATTAAACATTAAACTTTTATTTCCCACAAAGTGAATGGTATCACACATTCCTGTTCTCACATTCTAGGAAGAATGATTAGGACATGATCACTGGGGCCAGACTGCCTGAATTCAAATCCCAGCTCCATCATTTTTAGCGATACGACTTTAGGCAAGTGACTTAACTTCTATGCTTCAATTTTCTCATCTGTAAAATGAGGAGAATAATAGTACCTCCCTCAGAGGGTTGTTGTAAGGATTCAGTGAGGTAATGTGAGTAAAGTATTAGCAGTGTTCTAGGCCACATAATAACCACATAATAGTTAGTATAAAGTCTGAATATTTTGGCCTGGTGCAGTGGCTTACACCTGTAATCCCAGCACTTTGAGAAGCCAAGGCGGGTGGGTCACCTGAGGTTAGGAGTTCGAGACCAGCCTGGCCAACATGATGAAACCTCGTCTCTAATAATAATACAAAAAATCAGCCGGGCATGGTAGTGGGCACCTGTAATCCCAGCTACTCAGGAGGCCGAGGCAGGAGAATTACTTGAACCTGGGAGGCAGAGATTGCAGTGAGCCAAGATGGCGCCATTGCACTCCAGCCTGGGCAACAAGAACAAAACTCTATCTCAAAACAAGAACAAAAGAACAAAAAACAAAAAAAACCAGTCTGAATATTTTACTTGCTAAACTCCAGTTGAATTCATGGTAAAGGTAATTTGGTAAAATTTCTCAGTTCATTAGAAGTAGACAGTATTTATGAATAATCTGCATGGAGAGTATATTTAAATATATTTCTTAAAAGTTAGCTATAAAATATTATAAAATCAAGCTTTTCTTTTTATCTGCTTTGATTCTAAAATTCAGGGCTGTATTCTCATGAAAAAAGTTTGCTTCCCACTGAAATAAATGCCTCTTTGTCCCAGGGAAACACATAGAGTCTGAATTACTCCATTCCACAGGGTGGGGGCCATGGGGTGATGGAGAGAGGTGTGAGCTCACCACATGTGAATGTAGTCCCTGCTGTCTGGGGGAGGTAAGACCCTGGGTTACAGCCCTTCCCAAGCTCTAGGGGTTCCAAGGTTGAGGCTTCTGCTTCCCCTGCTGTGGGAAGGCAGGCGTCTGCCCCTGGTTTATGACTGTAAATGGATTTGCTGGAGGATGTTGTTGTCCTGTATTTCAGGGGTGCTAACAGAAAGGTAGACCTTACAAAAAACAAACAAAAAGAAATGCAGACCTTAAGAGTGTGCACATGCGGTCATTTAAGTCACTTAATGCCCTTGCTTCCTTCAAAACAGTTCTCATAAAAGATTGACTTGGTTTATTGCTGTACTCAGGAAATCAAAGCAGAGGGCAAGCCCCAGATGGGATTACAGTGGCTGCTGCATTAGCTTTTCCACAGAGTGGTGGTTTGTCAAGGTGACCGAGCTCTAAGTTAAGAGGATAGTACTCTTCAGGTTTTACAAACTAGGGAAGCTCACACCTTTAAGTAACAATTTTCATTGCCTTTGGAACTTCAGAACTGAGTCAAGGCTGCAGAGTGGTGACTTCCCTTTTGTTACTCTGCGAAAACTGGGAGAAAATAAAGAGCAGGGCCTGCAAGATGTGGGAGCGCAGAGCCTTGAGGGAAGCAGAGCCGTGGAGCTTACACAGAGAAGGCTGAGGGGTGAGGGAATAATGAAGGCTTCTTTATCTGGATTAGCTATAGAGTAGCTATTTCTAATTCCACTGAACCCCCCAACAAGAACCTTTGGCAAATAACAGGGATTTTTGTTGGAGAAAAATGTTTGTCTGGTTGAACGTTTTAGTGGGTTTCCATTTCAGATTCTCTTTCTGAGAAGGGCAAGAAGACGAGTGGCAGAAGAATCAGAAAGTTGTCTACACACCTGGGTGGCAGGTGTAACCCTCGCTAAAGAGAGAAGGAGGACAGCCAGGCGCGGTGGTTCACGCCTATAATCCCAGCACTTTGGGAGGCCAAGGTGGGTGGATCACTTGAGTTCGGGGGTTTGAGACCAACCTGGGCAACATGGTGAAAGCTCGTCTCTACTAAAATACAAAAATGTATTAGCTGGGCGTGGTGGCGGGCGTCTGCAGTCCCAGCTACTCGGGAGGCTGAGGCAGGAGAACTGCTTGAACCTGGGAGGCAGAGGTTGCTGTGAGCCAAGTTTGCGCCACTGCACTCCAGCCTGGTCCTGATATACTTAGAAGTCAAAAACCGTCATTAGGAAAACCTCTTCAGTTAACTACAGTTCTGCATATTCATCTGTGACTCTAAAAGCATCCTGATTTATGTTGTCTTTGGAGGGAGTGAGGGGACCTAACCTCCTTTCACAGCCCCGCAAGTGGGGTCCACCCAGGAGTGAGTAAGAGTGGCATGGCTCCCCCTAGTGGAGGGGAGGCCGGTTCTTTCCTGCACTCAGCCCTGGCCACTCCTACCTTCCAGGCATGTGTTTACAGGCCAGAAATGTTAAGGTCTGAAGTAACAGGATTTGTAGTACCCAGCCTCTTGCTGCTTTTGAAATCTTTTCTTTATAGGCCATTTTGAATTAAGGAATCTCTGGGTGAGGGAGAGGCTTAGTAAACAAACTAGGTGTTAGGCAGGCTGCAAGCCACCCAGGCACAAGATGACCACACGAGGCTGAGGCACCCCTGTGTATTCAGGATGGGAAAGAAGGGAAATGATGCTAGCCGAGGCCAGCTGTGTGTTGGGGGGTATGCGATACTGGGGACGTGGGAGTGAGTTCTGTCTTCAGTAATAACAAGGGCAAAAATGCACTGGAATCCAGTTATTTTGAAGGGAACTTGGCACTATAAACAAGCGGACCTTGACTCTTAAGGATTTTGTGAGAGCCTGGCAAGTTAGTAACTTGCCTATTCCATTAATATTTATTGAGCATCAGCCACACATTAGGCACTATGTGTTAAACCCTCACAAGTCTAGTTTGCTGTTTCTGTCATCCTGTCTTCTCATCATCATAGCCCCAACAAAGCTCTAGTATATTGCCAGCAATGGCTTCCATTTATTAAATAATTGCTATGTGCTAGATACTGTCCTAAGTGTATTATAAACATTATTCCATTTAATCTTCACAAAAATTTTCCTTTCACATATAAGGAAACTGAGGCTCAGAGATCTTAGATAGTTTGATTAGAAGTAGTTTGATAAGTGTATAAATGAAAAACAGTATTTGGCCAGACGTGGCAGCTCACACCTGTAATTCCTGCGCTTTGGGAGGCTGAGGCAGGCAAATCGCTAGAGCCCAGGAGTTTGAGACCAGCCTGGGCAACATGGCAAAACCCCATCTCTACAAAAACGCATAAATTAGCCAGGTGTGGTGGCATGTATCTGTAGTCCTAGCTACTCAGGAGGCTGAGGTGGGAGGATCGCTTGAGCCCAGGAGGTGGAGGTTGCAGTGAGCTGAGATTGTGCCACTGCACTCCAGCCTGGGTGACAGAGTGAGACTCTGTCTCAAAAAAGAAAAAGAAAAACAGTATTTTAAAACCTAGTTCTACCTGATTTATCCACTACCTTACATGCCTTCTAAATGAGCAAACAGAGCAAGACTCTGGCCATGACCTCTATATTCAGGCTGGCTGGAATATTTTGGACTAAAATCAGTAGGTAGCAAGACACAGTGCCTAAATCCCTGCCTTTTTAACCTGGAAAACAGAGGGGGAATGTTGTTTGATTTCCTTAGAAGATTGTCTTGCTTTTGAGTAGAAATGAGAATTGGGGAGACCTGCAGTCTGGAAGGATTTATTAATCTGTTTATTCTCATTTCAAATCAGAATTTGGGTGACGTAGTCTATCTGCCTCATGTTATAGATGAAGAAATTGAGGTCCAAAAAGGGGAAGAACTTCTCTGGGATTACACAGAGAGTGAGGATATTGCTCCAGGAACCTACCAACGTTGGTTTCCCTCTGGTGAACATATATGTGCCTGAGTTTCTGGGCTTTCTATTCCATTACACTGCTCTTTTGCCAAAATGACACTTTCTTAATTACTGTTGCTGTATAATAAGTTTCAGTATCCGGTGGGACAAGTCTATTATTGGTCTTTTGCATTTCCATATAGATTTTAAAATCAGTTTATCTGTTTCCAGTTTCTACAAAATGAATAAACAAAAACTGCTATGGTTTTCATTGAGATTGTGTGGAATCTGTAGGCGAGTTTGGCAGAATTGACGTCTTCACAGTATAGAATCTTTAAAACCATGAACATAGTATATCCCTCCATTTATTTATGGGCTTTAAAAATTTCTCCAAATAACATTTTAGAATTTTCTGTGTAGAGGTCTTGTTACATATTTTTATTTACTCCTATTTATTTTATATTTTGGTTTTATTGTAAATTGCAACTGAAAATTTTTCCTTTTCCAAATGTTTATTATATTTTCAAGCTATATATCTCCCAACTGTTTAGTTTAGGAATTTATCTGCAGAGTGTTTTGGATTTTCTACACATACCATTAAAATTCTGTGAATTATTCTCCTGTCCCCTATATATTTTTTCCCTGTTTGATGTTAAATAGAGGTAGTGATGCAGGCATTCTTGTCTTATCCTTGATCTCAGCAGGAAGCCTTCAGTATTTCACCATCAAGTATTATATGTGCTGTAATTATTTGTAAATACCATGTCAGATTTAGGAAGATCCTATCTAGTCTTAGTTTGCAAGGAGTTTTATTATAAACGGATGTTGAATGTTATCAAATTATTTTTCTGAATCTATGGATATGATCATTTGAGTCACACCTTTATTCTGTTAATATGATGACTTGCATTCCTGCAATAAAATTAATTTGCTAGTGACATATTATCATTTTCATATACTTTTCTGGATTTAGTTCCCTCATATTTTATTCAAGGCTTTGCTCCTAAGAAGGATTTTTTACTATAATTTCACTTTTTGATAATGTCCTTGTCAGATTTTTGTGTCATGGTTTGGTTAGACTTGCAAAATGAGTTGGGAAGTGTTTTTTGTTGTTGTTGTTTTCTGGAAGAGTTTATATAAGATATATATGTTCTTTTTTTTTTTTTTTTTTTTTTTTTTTTTTTTTTTTTTTTTTTAGAGAAAGGGTCTCACTCTGTTGCTTAGGCTGGATTGCAGTGGTGTGATCAAGGCTCACTGCAGCCTCAACCTCCTCCTGCCCTCCAGCAGTCCTCCTGCCTTGGCCTTCCAAAGTGCTGTGATTACAGGCATGAGCTGCCATGCCCAGCCAGTGTTATTTTCTTTCCCAAGAGTTTGTTTAACATTGTTATTTGTTCTTTAAAAGTTTTGACATTTTCTCATGGTATTTTGATGATATTCTAGTGTCTTCTGGCTTTTAGTATATTCATTAAATGAATTGTTGGTCTAATTGATACTCCATTGATCTGTTTTTCCTCCCCTCTGGCTGCTTTTAAGATTTTCTCTTTGTCTTTGGTGCTGAGCAGTTTACTATGATTTGCTTAGGTATAGTTTTATTTTTATTTATCTATTTGGGGTTTATCCATTTAAGATCTTGAATCTGTGTTTGATGTCTTCAGTTTTAAAAAATTCTTGGCTGTGTCTTCTACTCAATTCTCTCCTCTCCTGTGACTCTAATTATATATCTATTAGTCCTGCTCACTACCCCTTTATCTTTTACCCTCTCATCTTTATTTTCTGTCCTTGTGTCTTTCTGAGTTTCAAACTAGATATTTGCTTTTGACCTATCATTTAGTTCATTAATTTTTCTTCAAGCTATAAAGTGCTATTAAACCCCCATATTGAATTCTTAATTTTAGTTATTTTGTTTTTAAAATCTAGAATTACTGGGTTTTGTTTTGTTTCTAGTTCTCTGAGAAACTTCAATTTTATCTTTTACCTCTTTGGACTCTTTAAGCATAGTTTTTTTATTTAAAAATCCCATATCTAATAACACCTTTATTTGTAGCCTTTGTGAACTGTTTCTATTGCCTGTTGTTTTACTTGGAATATAATACATTCATCTTGTCTTATATCCTCATATACCTAGTTATTTTTTATTAAGTGTCAGACATAATAGGGGAAAACTTCTAGAAATAATCTGAGGCCTTTGATGATGTTATCTTTCCTTAGGGAGAATTTATACTTGTCTCTGGCAGGCATCTGGGGCACTATGAATCTGGTATGACTGTGATTTCATTTTCAGAGATTGAGACGGCCTCTGAGAACGAGTCCACTTCTTGTGGTTTACCTTTAGGCTTGGGTATAGCCCTTGGAGAATGGAACTCCAATTTCAGCCCACCTCACTCACAAGCTGTCCAAAGTGCTGCTCAGCTTCTCAGACTCTTTCAGAAGTGGCAGGTATCCCAACAGGAAGAGTGTCCCTAAATCCCAGGCGGACCTCTCTGGATTTCTCTCTTCACCAGAATCTTGGCCCCATTATTCCTCACTACCTGCTAATTCTCCATAACTTGAAGCAGAATTTTTAAAGTATTTTTCTAGCTTTAGAGTTAGTCCGAGCTAACATTATTTCAGGTGTTGTTTTTACTGTGGTGCTTTTATTCTCATGGTACTTGTTGACTGAATCTTGTCCTCCAAAAAGATATGTTGAAGTCCTAGCCCCTAGTACTTCAAAATGTTACCTTATTTGGAAATAGGTCGTTGCAAATGTAAGGAGTTAAGGTAAGGTCGTACTGGAGGAGGGTGGACCCTTAATCCAGTATGACTGCTGCCCTTATAAGAAGAGAAGAAAAGAGACACAGACACACATAGGGAGAAGATGATAGAGGCAGAGATTAGAGTGATGCATCTACAAGCTAAGCAACACCAAGGATTGCTGGCAAACACCAGAGACCGGGAGTGGCAAGGAAGAGGCATGGCCCTCCTGACAGCTTGATTTCACACTTCCAGCCTTCAGAATTGAGAGACAATAAATTTCTGTTGTTTTAAGCTATCCTGCTTGTGGTACTTTGATATAGCAGCCCTAGAAAACTAATACAGTGCTTTATAATGTACAGAGTACTTTCCCATAATCCCCTTGTTTGTTCTGCACAACCCTCCTGGCAGGGAAGCAGGAAGACAGGTGATGCTAGATGGGATCAGAGAAACTGAGGCCTAGAGAGGAGGCGTCAACAATCTGGGTGCCATGAGTCACTGGCAGTTTGGGTGGTACCTGGGTGTCCTGCTGCTTTCTGCTCCACTGACATGCTGCAGGTTTTCTCCAGCTTCTTCACATCTTTCTAGTGTCGTAGGTATAAGGAAATTCCAAGTGACCCTGTACTGATGCCTGTTGCTTTATAGGTGAAAAGGACAGAATATTTTATTGAATGGGCAGTACACATATTCGTCTGTTCATTCATTTGTTCAGCAGACACTTAACTGAGCACTGACGTCCTACACCTGGGTAAGGGTGGGAGCACAGTACGGACAGGGACAAACACAAGAGGGACAAAGCAAGGACTCAGTCCCCTCCCTCAGGAGCTCACAGTCCAGTGGTAGAGAGGATACATGTTCACACGTACATGTTTATAGTAGAATTTAGCAGGGTATGAATAATCTTGCTAATGTAAAGTGAGCTTTCTTCCTGGTTTATATACAAATGAAAACTAAGAAAGCATTTGTATGTGCTGTTTAATATTTATGGCACATCTTTTTCCCTAAAGTGTTAGGCACTTTCGTTGTAATTATTTAGAAAATTGTCTGCTGATAAATTGTCCTAAATTATATCCCAATATAGATGAATAAATGTAGACCTTATTAGGTCGATGTAATCTAGTTGGAAATGTAGCCTTACAGCAAATGCCAGACCATAATGTGCTGATATAGTTTTACTATTAAACGTTTCCATTTAGTACACAGTATCACTCAGTCATCAAATTTTTATTTAGAACTTTCAGAGGGATATAAAGGAAGCATCAGGCAGCTGCTGCCCTCAGCCACAAACTATCAGCAATGAAACGTTCATTCTTTAATTCCTTCAACCTTAATTTGAGTATCCAGGCACTGCGGATATGAGCATTCATGTGTTGAATAATATATAAATAAATAAAGTGTAAAATTTATTGTGATTGTGTTTGACAGCAGATATCGGAGAAAATTGCTGGATGAGCCAAGGACCCCAAGGGCGTAGCAGGATTTAGGGAGAAGTATGGGTTAAAGTTTTCACAAAGAATTTCCAAGTTTCGTAGAACTATTAATAGTTCTTAAAAGATAAGAACAAGTAGGGGATAAAGGAAGATCTGAGGGGATTCTAAGTGAGGGGAGATGGGGAGCAGAGGCAAGGAGGAAATAGGAAACATACAGAAGGCTGCCCCAGGAGGGGCATATGCTAAATAAACCCAGTTACGTGCATGCTTGCTCACTGAATAAGATAACAAACCTCAGGACCTGGGCCTAAGGTACAGTCTTCTCTCTGCCTCTAACAAGCCAACTCTGATATTGTGCAGGTCACTTCATTTCTCTGCAACTTTATTAAAGAACTCAAAAATCTATCTAGTATCAGGAAATTCTGCAAAGTCTAATTTGTGCATCTCCTTCTGTACCCACTCAGCCTGTCCCCATTGCCTGTCTCATCCAGCCAAGGCCTTTGCCAGCTTTGGAAGTCTCTGTGTCTGCTCCAGAAAGCTGGGGTCCTTGTGGCCTCATGTGAAATATTTCCCATGCCTTCTTGCATTTTCTTTATTTCTTGGAGCTCTCTAGCCTATAAATGTGGTCTGCCTCTAGAATTGTCATCTGGGCTGGCATTTCTAGAGAACTCTTTCATTCTATCTTTCAGTCACCTTCTATGTTCATATTAATCGGTTCTCACAATAGTTCTTCCATTACATGTTCTCTTGATTTAATATGATAACCGACTTCATCTGGGTAAAGCAAAACTGATGTTTCCTTACAGTAACTCTAAGGGATTGTATTCTTTAATTGTGGTAGAGTTTTGTTTTGTTTGCATCTGATACAGGCTTAAATAAAGGACAGTGCCTGGAGCTTGGAAACAATTTGATTCCTTCACCCAACAAACATTCAAACTGTATGTGATCTGGGCCCCCTGCTGAGAACACTGTTCTCTACTCCAGGACTCCCACTCTAGGAGGGGAAACAGGCCCTGCAGCATAAGAAAACACTAAGGGACATTGTGGGGAGCCGTGTTTGCCTTTAATTGTAATAGAATTTGTGGCAATGGGATTATTTATCATGAAAAAAATTATATGTAATATAATAAATAAGTTCTGTGTAATAGTGGTTGTTAAATGACTCTGAAAATCTCTCGTTGGCTGAATGGATTCCATGCAGTTCTTCCTGACCCCTAGTCGCTACCAGGGCCTTCCCCCTACCCCCCACCAAGCAGCTCTTTTCAGTTTGTGTTTTATATTAACTGTCCTTATAAGAATTACCGTTTAAAAAGGCTATCCATTGATATTTTAAAGTTTGGAAACTATACTATAGAAGATGCTTCATCATAGACTCCTGGACTCTCTTGAGAAGCTGCATTTTGGGATCTTGAGAGCAGAGGATTTTCCTTCTCAAGAAGCTGCTCTGAGATGGGACCCCTCTCCTTGGAATATTTAGAACAGTTTCCAGCATAGAATTTACAGCTTTCCCTTCTCAGAAAAACAGTATTGGAATTTTGCCTCAAGTTGATTATTAACACAACATGACAGAAAGACAGGTTCTCTGAATATATTTTCACCTCCAACTTTTTTTTAAAAGTGAAGTGTAAGGTAGAAACCAGAATAGGAAATAGGTGAGGCAGGTGTTGAGGGCCATTTCCAGAAAGGATTACTTAATAGTAGTAGGTGTTTTCTAATCCAAAACCAGGTCCTGGAGAAGTTGAGGAATTGGTGGAAGGCTACAGTTTCAAGAGCTGGAGAACTGGTTAGCAGGAAGAAGCCTACAGCGGAGGAAGGATCAGCAGAGATGGAATGGGAAAGGGGGCCAGGGTTTCCCTTCCTCAGGATAATGGAGTCTCCATCAGCATCTGTTCCTGGGGCCTCTCCTGGATTCCAGGAGTTGTGCTTCACTGGGCCCTGGGGGAAACAGAGAAGAAAGTTGAGTTTGCCTGAGTAAGCCAAGTGAAAAGCCCACAGGATAGCTGGAGAAGGGAACTGGCTAGAAGGTCAGGAGCCCAGAGAGCTAATTTTAAAGGATAGGGAATTATGGAAGCCCTGGGGATGTTTTCTTCTCCTAGTCTCTGATGGGGGCTTGTATTTGCTTCCTATATATGCTATAAAAAACCACCACAAACTCAGTGGCTTTTAAAACAATACAAATTTATTCTCTTGCAGTTCTAGAGGGTGGAAATAAAAAAAAAACAGTCTCAATGGGTTAAAGTCAAGATATTGTCAGGACTGGTTCCTTCTGGAGGCTCTGAAATTGTTCAGAGGAACAATTGCTAGATGAAGGCAGGGATTCGCGATCTCCACTTGAAGCCTTTGAGGATATGCTCAGGTACTTTGTCTTGAGGGCAGAACCAGCCTGGACTGTTGCCGGAGGTGAGATCCCCAGACCTTCCTTTCAGCAGATGGAATGTGCCCTGGTGTGCACCAGGTCTTGGTGAGACTGAGCACTGTGGGGGCAGCCTCTCCAGAGTTGACTTGTCTGGTGCTGGAAGCAGGAATGTGAGCTGCTGCGACTGCATTAGGAGGAAACAGTTCTCCTCCTTTTAATTGGCAGCTTTGGTAGTTCTGTAGCTTTACTGCACCACAGATCAGCTGTGTTTCCCCAGGCCACCATCTGCCCTGATGGTTTAACATCAGGGTGGGAGGCTGCAGAGGCCCTGCCAGGTGCCCTAAAGGAGGCATGTGAGAGTTTCCTGCTCTTCCTCACTTGAGCCTACAGATGGTAAAGAGCCAGGCACTAATGATATTTTCAGTCTGCGAACATCCTTCTAAAAAGTAGGATTTTCAAAAAGTGACCTTTTGTTAGGGAAGAACAGTGTCTGGCTTAAGCTCATACTTCCACCCTCACCCATAGTAGTGCTTTCAGTAGCTCTAGGGGATTTAATGTGGACGCATTTCACTTGCTGTATAGCATGAGGCAAATGGCTTGGTCTGATTCGCTCACTCAGGTCTAAGAGGATCTAATAATTCATCCCAGTTCTGGTTCTTCCCTGCTCTCAAACCACCTGTGAGACCTGCTTCCCCTGTACTCCTCAGCCCGATGGGCCAGGGTCCAGCCCATCCCAAGCCCTTTCTATCACCTGTAGGTTTGAACCCGGGTCTTTTGGGCCTCTGTGAGCCTCAATAGGTCAGTGCATTCATGACAAGGGAGAGAAAGAGGGGAGTCCAGAGAGGAAGAGCAGAGAAACAGTCCTCCCCTGCCTCTGCCCAAGACAGTTTTCCTAGAACTTTCTTATGCATCGTTTTATCTTTTCCTCACATCTTCTGGCAGCGGGCAGCACAGGGCCATTTTCCCCCCAGATAACAGAGTCTAGCTTCTGACTGGCTAAATGACTTCCCAGAGGAAAAGGATGTTGGAGACTGGATGGTGTCCCAGATCTTTCCACTGCCCCATCTAAAGAGCAGGCCTTGGCTGTGCCTGGCTGGCCTTCACAGCAGCGGCCCCTGTCTCCTCCACAGTCAGGACAAGGAGCCAAAGGATGTAAGGGACAAGTGTCTGCTCTGCCAGACTTGTTCGACCCATGTCATAGCCATCCTCAACTTTAGAGACCGTATTACAGGTCGTCGGAGGTGTGTCTGTCTCCTCCCACTAGTTTGAGAGTTCCCTGAGGACAGGAACAGTTCCTTTTTCCTTATGTAACTGTTTTTTTCTCCCAGTACCTAGTTCAGCATCTGGAAGATGGTCGATATAAGAAACAACCCTAACTACCACACACACACACACACACACACACACACACTCACAAACACAAACAGTATATGCAGCTTTTGTGCTGATATTGAACTATTATGACTCTTTGAGGTCTATGAGGCTTCATCCCTGTGGTAAGGGGCCAGACCACCTGTAAGGAAGTGGTGTTCCCACTGCTGGTCATCCTGGGGCAAGGCTGGAGAACTGTTTCTTCTCTTGGTGCCTGTTGTCTTGGGCCTTGCCTCTGCAGAATAAGATGCACTTGAAGACTTTTTCCCAGGTCTTGGGGAATGAAGACTTCTCCTTGCAGGGAGGAGGAATAAATGGGACAGCCCCCAAAGAGTACCCACACAGGGCCAGGCGCGGTGGCTCACGCATGTCATCCCAGCACTTTGGGAGGCCGAGGCAGACAGATCACGAGGTCAGGAGTTCGAGACCAGCCTGGCCAACATAGTGAAACCCCATCTCTACTAAAAATACAAAAATTAGCCAGGCATGGTAGTGCATGCCTATAATCCCAGCTACTCAGGAGGCTGAGGCAGGAGAATCACTTGAACCTGGGAGGTGGAGGTTGCAGTGAGCCGAGATCACACCATTGCACTCCAGCCTGGGCAATAGAGCAAGACTCTGTCTCAAGGAAAAAAAAAAAAAGAGTACCCACACAGAGGAGCCTGAGGGCAGCCACCTCTAGCAGCCCCTATAAGTTACTCTCTGAGTTGGACTCTTGAATGCTGTCCTCGAACAGAAGGCTTGCAGTGCTGTGGAGTATGAAGGCAGGGCCTGTCCCAAGACTGAGCCTGTGTGACCTGGGAAGCAGTACGCTGAGGCCCCCAATTGAGGGACAGGAGTGACCAGTAAGATTCCTAATGGGAAGATAGATGTCAGGACAACAGTTGGGCCAGGATCTCCTACTGCTCCACTCCATGGGGAGATTCTCCCTTCTCAGCTCAGAGTGTCTTTTTATTAAAGCAGCTAGCAGGCTTCCTTACATTAGATGCCAGGTAAGTCTTTACTAAACAGACCACCATTCTTTTTCCTTGCAAATGTGGCTCTGTTGAGGTATGGATTAAATCAGCCCTTACGGGCTAGCATGGGTACTTTGTCACTCCTTATTACATGATATTTGTGGGAAATAGCATTCCAGGTTCCAAACTAGGGATTGGCAAGGGAAGCTTGGGAACACAGCTGAGTCACCAACAAGGGCCTTGCCACTCCTGGTCTGAAGCACCAAGTGTGTTTCTGTGTGAGGGCTACCTTCAAGGCTGCAGTCCAGCACAGGCTCAGAGCCCACAGGCTTGGCATTCAGGCCTGTGGATGTTTGACAAGCAGGGCAGTGTTTCCACTGGGGACAGTAAGGGGTGAGTTCACCAAGCTTCCTTCACTACCCTGTGTTACCTTATCTTGTGTAACATGACAAGAACCCAGTCTGAGCCATGTAGAGCTACCGAGGGGCTGTAAGCAGGAAGGGGGCCTAACCACATCTGCATTTCAGAAAAGATCGTTCTAGGGGAGGAGAAACCTGTAATCAGACTGTTGCAAAGGTTCTGTGGAGGGAGGGACAGTGGCGTGGGACAGGATGACTGCTGAGCATATGGGGAGAAGAGCCTGGGCCTGGCAGCTGGCTGGCTGTAGGAGATGCAGGAGGAAAAGCTGAAGGTGGTATCCACATTTCTGGTGTTCTTGGAGTGACATTGAAGTAGTCAGCTGGAGAGAGGAGCCTTGAGCTCTTCTTTTGGGAAACCCTGAAAATGCTGTGAAGACTTCCACAGAACTGCCATCCCAACTGATAGTTCAAATGCGTTCTTAAAATATCTGATCTTGGCAGAGTGGAACTCTGTGTAGGAAGAATCACATGGTACTTCTTATTCCATGTTCAGTCCCCAGCGTGTGGTGTCTATTTTGAAATATGTGGTTTATGCAATTTTATCAAGAGAGGTTTCTTAGGGTCATTTGTTAATATTTTTCCATCTATAAAGTTATTATATACCCTATAAAATTCCAGGTTAAGGAACAAATAACTTTAGAGCATTTCTTAAACATATCTTATAAAGCCATATACTGTGGTGGGAATTCAAATTGTACAGCTAAAAACTATAGGCTGTCGGCAATGACATTTTAACGTGCATATTTCCATCTGAATGATTAACTGTCAGTTGATACAAAGAAGCTTTCTAAGTATTCCTTGCTTTTCTCTGTGTGTTTTTTTTAATGAAACAACACACTTATAAACCAATGCAAAATTCACACAGTATTAAATCACTCATTTAGGCTATCAGAGCCATGATAGCAGGAAGGGAACAACACAAACATACAATTGGATGACATCTTCACAATTAATCCCAAAACATCTGTGAGTATGCATGAGAGCTGATGCCTGTTTGAAGCAGAATGTTGCAAGCATAAATTCTTCTATTTTACTCTTCTCATTAAAACAAAATGAAACAGAGAAGAGTTTCTATGTTTGAAAACTGGGAGTGAGGACAACAGGCCTCTTGCCGTATGGCATTCAACCCAGTCCAAGGTGAGAGTTTCTTCGTCCTAAAACTCTTGAGATAAGAATTCCGTTTATGATTATTCAAACTAAGGCTGTTAACA
This sequence comes from Pan troglodytes, assembly GCF_028858775.2. NCBI lineage: Eukaryota > Metazoa > Chordata > Mammalia > Primates > Hominidae > Pan > Pan troglodytes. The sequence continues at coordinate 41,929,792 of NC_086015.1, forward strand.
TTATTCGGCCTAAAGAGAGAAGAGTATTGTGTGTCCTGTTTATATGATGAAAATAAATTTTTCTAGGGCTGCCATTTGCTTTTCTCTTCATTATGGTTACTGTCCCACAACTGGAAGACTTTTTTATCCACGTGTACAAGGAAATCGAAGGGTTATGAAGTCCAGAGTTGATATTTGAGAAACTGAAAAACAGTGATGTGTGATAAAAATGCCAAAAGCTTTTACTTTTACTGGGAGACGTCCTTGTTTTGTAATTGCCAGCTTTTCCAACAATGGTGTACAAGAGGGCACCCTAAGAAATTATCTTCGTGAGGAACATGTAAAATGTCCTGAGGTCCATATTGATCTTCCTTCCTCCAAAACGGGAAAATAACAAAAGTAAATATTTGGGGCCACGTTTATTTTGGTCAGATAAGTTCCAGTCTGGTTTCTAAAATTAGGGATTCTGTGGAATGCACGTGGTTTGGGGCATCCTGCCGGAGAACTTTGTCTCAGGGATATGTAGTTTCTTATGTGTTGTTGCTTGCTTGGAAATGTGCATCTAAACCTTCCCTCATGTCTGCCCATCTGTGCAGACCCAGTGCCGAGGGTAGGAAAGCTCTACCCAGCTAATTTTGGTAGGCTCTCGCTGTCCTGCCCTCACCAGCATGACCTCTCCTTAGATGCTGCTCTGAGCCTGCTGTCTGTCCTTCATACACCACCAGACAGGTCTTCCAAGAGCACAGCTCTCATCCTGTCCCTGTTTCTCCTCAAAGCATTCACTGACCACCCCCTCCCTCAACTGCTTTCAGGCTAGAGGCCCTTCCCCACTCTGGTCTCACCTAGTGGTACATCCTCTGCCACCAGCCAAACTGTCCTCCTTATTGCCTCCTGTAACTTTCCATTTCTCCCTCATAAACATCCTTCCCTGTCCCCTCTGTCCATCCTTCCTTGCTCAGTTGTAGTTGCCCCCATCCTCTCTCCCCACAACAGAAGTCTGCCCTGCCCAGGGAAGCCTTGTTTGACCCCTCTGAATATTTGCCTGCACCATCCATCACTGTCTCTTTCCCTCAATGTCTAGTGCAAAGGAGGTACTCAGGAGACATTTCTGTGTAGCCCTCCCTTTTGGCATCAGGTTTCCCCCTTCTAGAAGCTGTTCTTTTCCTGTAAAAGGCATACCCTCCAAGCATTGGTTCCTGGGCTTGTCTTTCTCCTCTACCCGGACTCATTGAGCTTTCTGTAGAATGTAGCAGTGGCAGCAGCTACCCTTCTCCTCCCACTGGGGCTTGTTGGAGGGTGTGGGGCCTGCATTCACAGGGCCTTGCCTTCACCTATCATCTTGGGTAGAATAGGAACAAGCAGGGCTGTCTTCCTGTGCTTGCAACGTATGCCCTGCAGAGGCCTCAAACTTGTTTTAATACTCTGCTGTTACCATCCTGACCTTCTTACTTTTTGAACAAAGGCCCTGTATTTTGAACAAAGGGGCTCACAAAGTATATACCCAAACCTGGGAAAAGAGCAGATAAGCAGAAGGGATGCTTGCTGGGGTACATGTGGAAGCCAGTGGAGGGTGTGTGACAGAGAATGGGAAAAGGAGGAATGGAAGAGATGCACTAGTTGTGAAGCACTTTTCTCGCACGGGTGACAGTTCTCCAGTACACACAGACACACACACGCACACACACACACCACTCTTTAACCTCTTCCCTGCTTTGCTTTGATCCACAATACTTAACACTGTGTGACGTACTCTATATTTTACATGTTTATTTATTGTCTCTCTCTTCCCGCTGGAATCTAAGCTCAATAAGGGCAGGAATTTTTTAAGTTTTGTTCACTTATCTATTCCACAGTAGTTGACACATAGTAAATGCCAAATAAGCAAGTGTTAGATGAATTCACTACCCTTTAGGGGCTGGCATTCCTGCTACATGGGGTGATCTGTGGTAGCTGGGGAGAGGTCTGTGAGGCCATGGGAAAGTCACAGAGGAGATGGCAGGCCAGCTGACAAAGGGAAATTAAAAGGTACCACACAATTAAGTGGGGCAAATACTAGCAGAGCCCAAGTGAGCAGAGCAGCAGGAGCTAGTCAGAGATCTTCATCAAAGCCATGCCAGGGAACTGAGGGCAACAGCTAAGGTAGATGGTAAGATCGTAGGTTTCCAGCCCACATGAGAAACACCGTTATTTTTTTCATTCCTGCCCCAACCATGGGCCATGGGTCAGTGCTAGCAAATAAATTACTTATTAAGGAATTATTTTTCTTTTTGGCCTAGGTGATGTCAGTCCTTTGAAAAGGATTATTGAGGACTCTTGAGGCATTCTTGGAGGTGATTATTCCTTTATTCAGTTGTGAACCAGTTTTTGGTGTGAGTGGTTTGAGAGCAGACTGTAGATATGGTTACATTTTCATTGCAAAACTAATGTGGAATATTCTGGATGAACTGGCTTACTACTTTAACAAATCATTCTAATTAAACATCATGGGAAGAAGTTTGATACAATTATGGCAGATTTTAGAGGAATTGTATCACTGAATTGTGGCTTTTGTCCATAGATAAGTATAAGAAGCAAATGCATTTATTATCTGGAGGAGGCTTGCAGTGTTCAGTGTTAGGCAATAGTGATAGTGAGCCAGGAGTGAACAAGCTCCTCCACTTGGGTCACTCACAGTCCAGAGTGGGTGGGAAAGATATCCCACAGGACGATGATCATAATGACAGAAGGCAGAAAACTATAAGCTTTGCAGTCCAACAAACCTGAGTTCAAATTCCAATTCTACTACTTAGTGCATCATTGGGCGAAGTCTAGGTACTTCACTTCTTGGTCACATCTTGGCCAGTAAAATGGGGATAATGGTACAGGCTGAGTATCCCTAATCCAAAGTCCAATTACTCTAAAATCCAAATCTTTTTGAATGCTGATATGAAGCCACAAGTGGAAAATTCCACACCTGACCTCATGATGGGCATTTGTAACCATTGAAGAATAGAAAAAATAAAAATTAAAAATGGGCAAAGGGCTTGAATAGATAGTTCTCCAAAGACATACAGGTGACCAACAGGTATATGAAAAGGTGCTCAAAGATGTTGGGTCAAAGTCAAAACTTTGTTTCATGCACAAAATCATTAAACATATTGTGTAAAATTACCTTCGGGCTATGTGTTTAAGGTATATATGAAATATAAATGAATTTTATGTTTAGATTTGGGTCCTATCCCCCAGATAACTCATTATGTATGTGCAAATATTCCAAAATCCGAAAAAATTTGAACACCAAAACACTTCTGGTCCCAAGCATTTTGGATAAGGGATCTTCAGGGTACCATGTGTGGTGAAGATTGCATAAGGTTGGCATGTGAGCCACTGGCATGAGTACAGCAGGCATTCCGTCAGCAGTAATTGTGGCTTCTCCCAAGGCCAGTCTTTTTTTGTTTAATTGTGGTTAAAAGAAAAATATATGTGTGTGTGTGTGTGTGTGTATATATATATGTGTGTATATATATATATATAAAATGAAATCTACCCTCTTAAGTTTTTAAGTGAACAGTACAGTCTTATCTATATTGTACATTGTTGTACAGCAAATCTCTAGAATTTTTTTATTTCATTGACTGAAACTCTAGACTCATTGAACAGTAACTCCTCATTTCCCCCTCCTCCCAGCCCTTGGCAGCCACCATTCTACTTTATGCTTCTGTGAGTTTGCCTGCATTAAATACCTCATGTAAGTGGAATCATACAGTATTTGTCCTGTGACTGGCTTATTTCTCTTTGTATAATATCCTTCATCTATGCTGTGGCACATGTCACAATTTCCTTCCTTTTTAAGGCTGAATAATATTCCTTCATCTATGCTGTGGCACGTGTCAAAATTTATTTCCTTTTTGAGGCTGAATAATATTCCATTGTATGCATGGACCACTTTTTCTTTATCCATTCATCCGTTAATGGACGTTTCAGTTGTTTATTGTAAATAGTGCTGCAGTGAACATGGAGTACAAATAGCTCTTCAGGATTCTGTTTTCAGTTATTTTGCATAAATACCTAGAAGTGGAATTGCTGGATTACATGGTAGTTCTACTTTTAACTTTTTGCAGAAACTCCATACTGTTTTCCACAGCAGCTATACCATTTTACATTTTCACTAACAATGCACAAGCATTTCAGTTCCTCCACATCCTAGGCAAAACTTATTTTTCTTTTTCTGTTTTTGATGGTGGCCAGCCTAATAGGTGTGAAGTGATATCCCATTGTGGTTTTGAATTGCATTTCCCTGATGGTCATTGATGTCGTGCACCTTCTTATATACCTGTTGACCACTTGTATGTCTTTAGAGAAATATCTATGCCAGTCCTTTGCCCATGTTTTATTTTTTATGTACTTCAGTGGTTGCAAATGACCGTTTTTTAATCAGGTTATTTGGGTTGTGGTTTGGTTTTTGTTTTCGTTCTGCATTGTAAGGGTTCTTTATATTTTTTTGGATATTCTTTTATTGGATATATTGTTTGCATATACTTTCTCCCATGCTTTAGGTTGCCTTTTCACTCTGCTGTTGCTTTGCTGCATAGAAGCTATTTAGTTTGATGTAGTGCCACTTGTCTGTTTTTGCTTTCATTGCCTGTGGTTTTAGTGTCATATCCAAGAAATCATTGCTAAGACCAATGTTATGAAGTTTTTCCTCTGTGTTTTCTTCTGGGCTTTTTATAGTTTCAGGTCTTATGCTGAAGTCTTTAATCCATTTTGAGTTGACTTTTGTGCATGGCATAAAATAAAGGTCCAACTTCATTCTTTTGCATGTGGATATCATTTTGCCAGCACCATGTCTTGAAAAGACTATCCTTTCCCCATTGTGTAGTCTTGGCATCCTTGTCAAAGATCATTTGACCGTACATGCATAGGTTTATTTCTGCACTCTCTATTCTGTTCCATTGGTCTATGTGTCTGTCTTTATGCCAGTACCATACTATTTTAATTACCATAGCTTTGTAATTTGTTTTGAAGTCAGGAAGTGTGAGGCCTCCAGCTTTGTTGTTCTTTATCATGATTGTTTTGGCTATTCAGGGTCTTTTGTGGCTCCATATGAATTTTAGGATTGTTTTTCCTGTTTCTGCAACAAAAACAAAAGCCGTTTGGATTTTGATAGGGATTGCATTGAATCCGTAGATTGCTTTGGGTAATACAGACATTTTTACAATATTAGGTCTTCCACTCCATGAACACAGATGTCTTTCCATTTATTAGATCTTCTTTAGTTTCTTCCAGCAATGTTTTGTAGTTTTCAGTGTACACATTTTTCACCCCCTTAGTTAAGTTTATTCCTAAGTATTTTATTCTTTTTAATGCTATTGTAAATGAGATTGTTTTCTTAATTTCCTTTTTGGTTTATTCATCGTCAGTGTATAGAAGCAGATCTGTCTTTTGCATGTTGATTTTTGTCTTGCAACTTGGCTGAATTCTTTGATTAGTTCTAACAGCTTTTCTGTGGACTCTTTAGGGTTTCTACATATAAGATCATGTCACTGTGATATTTTTACTTCTTCCTTTCTGATTTGTATGCCTTTTATATCTTTTTCCTGTCTAATTGCCCTGACTAGAATTTCCCATAATGTGTTCAGTAGAAATGGCAAGAGTGGCATGGTGGCTCACGCCTGTAATCCCAGCACTTTGGGAGGCTGATGCAGGTGGATCACTTGAGGTCAGGAGTTCGAGACTAGCCTGACCAACATGATGAAACCCTGTCTCAACTAAAAATACAAAAATTAGCTGGGCATGGTGGCGCATCCTGTAATCCCAGCTACTCAGGAGGCTGAGGCAGGAGAATAGCTTGAACCAGGAAGGTGGAGGTTGCAGTGAGCCGAGATTGCACCACTGCACTCCAGCCTGGGTGACAGAGTGAGACTCCATCTCAAAAAAAAAGAAAAAAAAAAAAGAAGAAGGGTATGGTGTTTACCTTCCACGTATTTGTGAATTTTCCAGTTTTCCTTCTATAGATTTCTAGTTTCATTTCATGGTCAGAAAAGATACTTGGTATGATTTCAGTCTTTTAAAATTTTAATTTTTATTTTAAATTTATTTTTAGATACAGGGTTTCACTCTGTCACCCAGGCTGGAGTGCAGCAGTGCAATCATAGTTCACAGCACCCTAAGCCTCCCAGGCTCAGGCAGTCCTCATGCCTCCAGCCTCCCAACTAGCTGGGACTACAGGAGCACACCACCATGCCCAGCTAATTTTTTCTTTTCCTTTTTCTTTATTATTATGATTATTATTACTACTACTACTACTATTATTATTGAGATGAGGTCTTGCTGTGTTTCCCAGGCTTGGTCTCGAACTCTGGGCCTCAAGCAATCCTCTCACGTCAGCCTCCCAAAAAGTTGGGATTACAGGCATGAGCCACCACACTTAGATAATTAGTCTCTTCCTAAATTCTTAAAGACTTGTATTGTGACTTAACATGTGATCTATCCTGGAGAGTATTTTGCATATTTGAGAAGAATGCATATTCTACTGCTGTTGGATGGAATATTCTGTGTCTCTTAGGTCTATTTGGTCTATAGTGTTATTCAGGTCTTCCGTTTCCTTGTTGACCATTGTTGAAATCTACTATTATTGTGTTGCTGTCTATTTCTCTCTTCATTTCTATCAGTGCTTGCTTCATGTATTTGGGTGCTCTGATGTTATATCTTCCTGGTGAACATATAACTCCTTTTTATCATTATGTAATATATTTGTTTGTCTCTTGTGACAGCTTTTTGACTTAAAGTCTTTTTGGTCTGATGTAAGTATGGCCACTTTTGCTCTCTTTTTGTACCGTTTACATGGAATATCTTTTTCCATCCTTTCACTTTCAGCCTATGTGTGTCTTTAAATATAAAGTGAGTCTCTTTTAGTCAGTGTATAATTGGGTCTTGCTTTTCTCCCCCTCTATTCAGCTCCCCTTTGTCTTTTTTTTTTTTTTTTTTTCCTTCGAGACAAGGTTTCACTGTGTCATTCAGGCTGGAGTGCAGTGGTGCACTCACAGCTTATTGCAGCCTTGAACTCCTGGGCTCAAGCAATCCTCCCACCTCAGCCTTTCAGATAGCTGGGACTACAGGTGCACTCCACTACAACTAGCCAACTTTTTTAGTTTTTTTAAAAGATGGGGTCTCACTGTGTTTCCCAGGCTGATCTCAAACTCCTGGCCTCAAGTGAGCCTCTTGCCTCAGCCTCAGCCTCCCAAGGCACTGGGATTATAGATGTGAGCCATCACACCCAGCCCCCTCTGTGTCTTCTCTGTGTCTTTTGATTGGGGAGTTTAATCCATTTGTGCTTAATTATGATAGGAAAGGACTTACTATTGCCATTTTGTTAACTGTTTTCTATTTATCTTACAGTTCTTTTGTCCTTCTTTCCTCTCTTTCTGCCTTCCTTTGTGGTTCATTAATTTTTTGTAGTGACATGCTTTGATTCCTTTCTCGTTTTCTTTCATCTCCTATAGGTATTTTCTTTGTGGTTACTATAGTGCTTACATGAAACATTTTGTAGTAATAATAATCAATTTTCAGCTGATAAACAGGGCCAGTCTTAATCTTGGAACAGTTTTTAGGTCTAAGCTATAACAATTTTTTTTTTTACTTTTTCATTTTAACTTTTATTTAACTGCTTTAAAAAAGAATTAAACTAGAATTAGTAAATGTATGTTTCACAAGTTGATAGAACTAAGTTCCAATGGTATGTTTTAGGGTTTGATAAAGTGACTCTAACATTCATTTGTAAGTGTAAAGTGTTAGACTAGCCAAGAAATTTTTGGAAAAAAAAAGTAAAAGGGAGACTAGTACTATTAAACATAAAACAATAAATCTACATTAGCAAAGCTGTGTTTTACTGGCACAAGCAGGAGAATGGAATGGAAGAGAACAGGATAGATTCGAACAGGATACCCAAATCACTGTATGAGGATAAATTGTTCAGTAAATATTTGGATATTTGATTAATCTTTTGGAGGAAAAGGGCAGATTCATACATCCTACTGTATACCAGGACAAACCCCAAACAGTTAAATGTTTACTTTAAAAGATATTTACTAGAAGAGAATATAAGTGAATAGTGTATCATATTAGAATGAGAAGGAACCATTTTTAAAAAAGATTTTTAGATGTGACTTCCTAAAAGCTTAAAACTTCTGCAGATCCGTAACAACTATAAACAAAAGTAAAAGGCTTAAAACAAACTGAGACAACAGTTCCAACATACGGAACAGTCAAGGGATTATGTTGCTGATATATGACAAAGGAACTCTTATAAATCAAAGAAAAAATAGAAAAATGGGCAAAAAAAGTATATAAGCAGAGTTCTCAAAAGAAGAAATAGAAATGACCAAAATGCATAAAAGAGATGTAGAACTGGGATGGCAGTCAAAGAAATGCAAATTAAAACAACACTGAGTTGCTGTTTTTACCTTTCAGATTGGCAAAGGCCATTAAGTCTCTGTCTTGGCATCAGTGCTTCTATTGGCACAGCTTTAGTGGAACACCCCATGGGTGGAAGTGCACACTAGCACTGCCTTCCTAGGTGGCAGATTGTCCATAGGTATCAAGAGGCTTGACATTTTTTCAGACTTTGGTCCCAGCCATTACATGTCTAGAAATTTCTTCTAAGGGGATAATCTGACATGCACATAAAGATTATGTGCACTGGCTGGGCGCAGTGGCTCACGCCTGTAATCCCAGCATCTTGGGAGGCCGAGGCATGTGGATTAGTTGAGGTCAGGAGTTCGAGACCAGCCTGGCCAACATGGTGAAACCCTGTCTCTACTAAAAATACAAAAATTAGCCAGGCATGGTGGTGGGCACGTGTAATCCCAGCTACTCAGGAGACTGAGGCAGGAGAATCACTTGAACCTGGGAGGTGGAGGTTGCGGTGAGTCAAGACCGCTCCACTACACTCCAGCCTGGGTAACACAGCGAGACTCTGTCTCAAGAAAAAAAAAAAAAAAAAGATTATGTTCACTGATGCTCAGTGCAGTATTATTTTTGGAGTTTAAAATAATGCATGATACAGAATTATTATTTTAATACATGATATAAAATTCAAAAGATACAAAAGGGATTAGAGGGAAAAATCATTCTCCTCTCCCTTCCAATTCTGTCTTCTATTTTCCCGATTTCTCTCCCAGGGGACAACTAGTTAGTTATAAATATTTCCAGAGATACTCTTTACCCATATAAGATTGTACATATACATGTGTTTTAAATTTTTATTTAATTTTGTATTTAGAGGTTAATGGTAGCATGCTACATGGACCTAGCAAGCTACTGTATGCACCTTGCTTTTCTCATTTACTGTCTCTTGGAGTATGCTCCATTCTCAGTAGGCAATATAGTGCAGAGATTGAGAGCACAGACCACTGGGTTTGAACAAACTCCACTCTTTACTAGCTAAGTCATCTTGGGCAAGTTTTCTAACTTCTCTGGGCCTTAAGTTCTTCATCTATAAAATGGATATAATAGTCCCTACCTCATAGGCATAGAATGACTGTAAGTATTAAATGAGTCAAGATACATGAAGTATATAGAGCTTGGCACATTTTACATAATTATTAACTATTACGAATACGTATGGAGCTGCATCCTTCTTTTTAACACCTGTATAATATTCTACACTGGATGTATTATATATTTTATTTTGTCTGACCAGTCTCATATTGATGGACAACTAGATTGTTCCTAGTATTACTGTTGCAAACAAATTGCAGCATTTGCTGTGATGTATATTTTTAAAGGAAACAACATAAATGTCCAAAGTTAGTTTAATTATGGCACAGTATATGTCCATATGATGGAATAAATCAGAATAAGATTGTAGCTAGGTGTGGTGGCTCAGGTCTGTTATCCCAACATTTTGGGAACCCAAAGTGGGAGTACTTCTTGAAGCCAGGAGTTAGAAAACAGTCTGGGCAACATATGGAAACCCTCTCTCTACAAAAAAAAAATTCAAAATATTAGCCAGGAACAGTCATATGCCTGTAGTCCCAGCTATTCAGGAGGCTGAGGTGAGAAGATGGCTTGAGCCCAGGAAGTCAAGACTACAGTGAGCCATGATTGCACCACACACTCCAGCCTGGGCAACAGAGCGAGACCCTGTCTCTTAAAAAAAAAAAGAAAGAAAGAAAGAAAGAAAAGATGGTACAATGATATCTCATGATATGTGAAAATGTTTACATTTTATTAAGTAGAAACAAACACTTTTGAATTCTTACTAGATTTTTCCCATAATAAACATGATATAGATTGTACGAATTTAGAAATAATAGAAAAGTATAATCATCTTAGCCCCGTGATCCAGAAATAGCCACACTCAACATGTTGGTATATTTTACATAATCTCTCCTTCTGAAAACTTACACTAATTATTTTATGGGAAGCAAGAGTTACCATCTTTGCTAAAAGTAGCAGGGAGCTGTGAATTGGGTTCCCCAAATAGGGGGTTGGCCATATGTGGATGGCGTAGGTTAAAACTACTTGGAGGAGGGAGGCTTGCAGTAGACAAGAGGGATTCCTGGGAAAGTGGCGCTCTTTGAGCTATCTCTGGAAGGATAACAGGAGCTATTCCTTTTGAATATATCAGTCATTCTCATTGTTCTGTGTTTCCGTCCATATAGTCATTCACTCAGTAAACATCTATTATTAGAGGCCTATTTTATACCAACGTGTTTCTAGGTCCTAGGGGACTCAGATATGAACAAGATAGGTAAGGTCCCTGTACCCCTGGAGCCTACCCTCCAGAGCTTGTACAGACATTCATTACCGACTTACAGACATAGGGTATGTGTGCATGTGCCTGAGATGCTTCATCTCATACTGACCACAGACACTTCCCCGCATGTCTTCATAATGATCATCTCTTGTGGCTACACAGTGTTCCCTCCAGTTGCTATGTGCTGATTTTATTAACTATTCCTACTGTGTTGGACATTCTTATTGTTTGCATGAATACTTCATAGTCTTTGACACGTTACTCAACTGCTTTTCAAATGAATTGTCCCAGTTTACAGAGCAACCAGCAACATGTGAGTGAATGGGCCTGTGCCATGAAAATCTCACCACCATCGTCTATATGTTTTTATCATTTCTATTCATTTAATAGGTTAAAAAAAAAACAGGGCCTTGTTGTTTAAACTTCTTTTATTTGATTATTGTTAAATTTTAACCTTTACTTCCTCTTAAGTGCATTATCTGTTCACATCCTTTGTTCTGTTACTTATTTTGGCTCTAAATGTTATAAACAGACTCTGTGCAGTGATGGCTAAGGGCTCAGATTCTAGACTCATACAAATCTGGTTTATGTCCAGCCCTGCTACTTAGAAGCTATGTGACCTTGGTCACAGGGGTTTAGGGAAGTGCTGAGGCAAGGAAGGGCATTTCCAGCAGAGGAGCTCTTCTGAGAAGCAGAATTAGTGAGAGGTTGGTGGCCTGGGTACATTTAAGGTGTGGTGGGACCTTGTCTGGCTTCATCTAATAAGGCTACCAGGAGTATTATTGGTTTGTTCTGGAGTAGTTTTCAAACGTGGCATTTGGAGTGAAGGCAGGCAGCATTGGGCCTCAGATTCAGAGTTTCTCTATGGAAATTAGATCAAAACCTACAAGAGTGCCAGGGAAAGGTAGGGAGGGGCAAGTGGGAAAGCTGGGAGCCCTGGAGTCAGGTTGTTCTGGCTTTGAACCCCAGCAATCCCGATGCATAGTTGAGAATATGTACTTTGAGTCTCTGTTTTCTCATCGGAAAATGGGATGGTCATGTCAGTATTGCATACTGTGAAGACCAGAAACGATTTATGTCAGGGGCTTTGCACACACAAATAAGGCACTCAACAAATGTGGGTTGTTATGAACCCACAGTGGATGGGGAAACACATCTGCCTTTGTGGAAGATGAGAGCAGAATCCCTCCTGACCATTGTTAAGCCATCAGCCTTGCTCCTTCCCTTGGTTTGTCACTGCTGGAGGGACTACTGCCAGTACTGCAGTGGGAAAATGAGCTTTCAAAGGTACGTTTCTTTTATAGAGTGTCCGGTAGGAATTCCCTGGGGACATTTATCTCATGGAAATAGGAGAAGGACTGACTGGGTATCTCAAAAGGTGACTCTTAGTGACTGAGTCTCTTTTCTAGAAGAAAAGGATGTTTGGATTCTCAGCAGCCACATCTGCTTTTGAACTCTGTGCGGTTTGTGCCCTGGCCTCTTACCACTCCCAACACTCCCCCTTTTATTCAAACAGAGGACAGTTGTGTTTGTTGACCACTCTTTCAGGGTGGGAAAGGAATGTAATGTATGCATAGACTGCCCAGAATTTCCTGTTAGACACCCATTCCAAACCACGGCCCTGGGATACATTCCAGAGATTACAGCCCAATTCTCAAAGAGAAGAAATGGCGCATTCATTTAAATGTCCCTGGCCTTCAGAAAGAGTTCCTCCTCTCCCCAGTTAAAAAAAAAAAAAAAAAAGGTGTTTAGCTTATTCCGTAATAATATAGTTGTGAATTCAACTCTATGATTTCTTTAAGGTTGTAATGGCTCTGACCTTCCCACATGTGAAGAAATAGCCTTCACTTCGGCAATTTCAGTGTTCAGTTTTGTAGCATTAACAGCATTGATGTCCCCACTGGTGCTTGGTACAGAGCATATGTTTAATGTTCTGCTATAAATACTTGAACAATGTAAATCTGCGATGGATTACCTTCTTAGTTCTGCTCTTGTGATGAGAAAGAAGCTAGTTTGAGGGCAGGCTTTTGGTGCTTTGAGTCATTAGCAGTACATTTGGTGTGTTGTCAGAGAAAACCAGACCTGGGCAGTAGTTAAAGCAGCAAAAGCAGATTTTATTGAAAACTGTTGCAGTAGAAGGAAAGAGACATCAGTCCAAAACCAGGCTCAATTCTGAATACAGCATGGACAAGTGAGTACTCACAGCCAAGGAGTAGGATGGGAGTCAGTGGATAGAAAACTGCTAAGAAGAAACATCAGAGGTAGGGGGGCTTGTGGCTTATCTGACTGCTATGGTTTAGACGTGGTTTGTCCCCACCAAAGCTCATATTGGGGTGCAGTTGCCATTGTAGTGGTGTTGGGAGGTGGAACCTAATGGGAGCTGTCTGAGTCCCAGGGACAGATCCCTCATGAGTAAGTAAATGCCATCTGGCCTGAGTGAGTTCTTGCTCTTATGTGACTGGATTAGTTACCTTGAGAGTAGGTTGTTATAAAGAAAGGCTCCTCCTCACGTTTGCCCTCCCTCCTTCTATGCATACCCCCTCCACTTTGTGCTTTCCACCATAAGTTGAAGCAGCACGAGACCCTCGCCAGCTGGGCTACCCAGTCTTGGACTTTTCAACCTCCAGAATCGTGAGCCAAATAAACTTCTTTTCTTTATAAATTACCCAGTTTCAAGTATTCTGTTACACCAGTGCTAAATGGAATGAGGCACTGAACTAACAGGATTCTTGATGAAGACAAGCCAGGGTAGATCAGTCATCACCTGGGAGATGGTGGAGGGTGAGGAACCCAATTATGTATCAAGAGCAGTCAGATATGGAGGATGGAGGATTCTTGCTAAACTGATTTAGCAGGGATGTTGCTAAATTTGGATTTTACAAGGAAGTATGCAGGTGGACCTAGGAGTTTAGGAGTCTGACTGAAGTTTGGTCAAGCAAAGAATCTTTGTCAGTGTTAAGTCAGTTTTCTTCTGAAAATTTTGTCATGCTGGGTCTTCAGGGATCCGGCCCCTGTGCCAGCACATTTATATTGTGAGAGGCTGGCTCGGCACCGTAGAAATGAAAGGCAAGCCTTTGTTTTCTGTAGCTACCAAGTTGTAGTTTCTTCACTTGAGGAGAAACTTGAATGATGAGGGATGGATTCATAGTGAGTAGCAAACATTTCCACCTACATTCCAGCTACTCTGATCTTGTCCTGAACTCCTTTGATTGTGTAGAGAGGTGTGTGGGGTGCTGGGAGTTTTAGGTCAGATCACAGATAGGAGAGATGGAAGCTGTGTATGGGTGTGGGTGGGTATGCTCAGGAATGTGAGTATGTGAAGCTCTGAATCGGTGCAGACCTCAGAGGTTTGGGTCCTGAAGCCAGGGGTTAAGGATGGTTCCAAAGCCTCCCCCATCTTGAATCTAAACCAGATCAGAATGAAAGAATTATAAAAAGTCACTGGTTATATGGCATGGGCAGATATCACACTAATTAAGAAATGCTGGCTGTTTGGGGTCAACATTTCAACTTCTGGATACTGAAGGGAACCAGTTAGGTCAGGAAGTACAAGAGGAATGCACCCTCAGCCTATGATATGAGCTGGATGTGGACCCAGTTGTGCCTCCATCTGTTGGCATAAACATAAACATCTGTTGGGTAGCTCTTTAGACCGGTCTTCTTGAGCCACTGAAGGACCAAGCCCCACTGTCAGCTTCAGTGGACTTTGCCCTGAACATTTCATGTTTTTTGTTTTTTTGTGGGTTTTTTTTGTTTGTTTTTTTTGAAATGGAGTCTTGCTCTGTTGCCCAGGCTGGAGTGCAGTGGCGTGATCTCGGCTCACTGCAACCTCCGCCTCCTGGGTTCAAACGATTCTCCTCCCTCAGCCTCCCGAGTAGCTGGGACTACAGATGCATGCCACCATTTCATGTTTTTAATTACAACACTTTCTTTCTAACCATATTTAATATGAGATTTCATAGAAAAGACCTGAGTCCTAAGGTTTGTTTTAAGCCCCACATGTGGAGCTGCTTTTTTGTTTATTTAGTTTCTATCATCATTACTGTTATTATTATACAGAGAAAACTTTACTGGATAGGAGGTAAAGTATTAAAGAGCTACTTAATGTTCTAAGTTTAGACTTCACATAACCAAAAACAAAATGGATCTGCCTACATGTTTTTTCATAAAGCCAGGCTGTTTTTGTGAGGACCGTTGTCTGGATACAAGCTAAATTCTCCATGTTCACAGTGAGACCCTGCACTGTACCTAAACCAGTCACAATTTTTTGTTATGTTTGAAGCTGCTGGTAGATTTTCTGTCTTACACAAACATACATGTTTTCACTGTGCCCATACAATAGTCCTGTGGGGTAGGGATTATCATTCCTGTATTATTGTTGCTACGGAGGTAGGTGAGGTCACACGGGCTAACAAGTGGCAGGGCTGGGACTTGAACCTAAATGTAATTCCAAAGCCTGTGTTCTTTCCATGTAACTTATATTTAAAGTCAATTTCTGAATAAAAAATTTCACTCTAGGCTCTTAAATGGCAACCTGTGTAATTTGCAGATATCCTGGATCTTGGCTGCATTGGTCATAATTTAAAGTTTAAACTCAGTAGTTTTAATTACAGAGCTAAGACAGTGACATTCATGGTACAAATCTGATCCCGTCACTCCCCTTTTCCATAACATCAAATCCAAACTCATCTCCATGGCTTGCAAGGCCCTTGCTGTCATTACTCCTATCTCATACTCCTTGCTACTCCTTTGATTTCTTAAATGTTTTGTGCTTTCTCTCACACCAGGCCTTTTACACATTGCTGTTTCACCTGCTCCTCCCACCACAAAAAAATTAATGAAACTTTCAGCCCACCTTCTTTCAAGAAGGCATTTCTGGGCTGGGCACGGTGGTTCACGCCTATAATCCCTGCACTTCGGAAGGCCAAGGCAGATGGATCACAAGGTCAGGAGTTCAAGACCAGCCTGGCCAATATGGTGAAACCCCGTCTCTACTAAAAATACAAAAATTAGCCGGGCTTGGTGGCAGGCGCCTGTAGTCCCAGCTACTCAGGAGGGTGAGGCAGGAGAATCACTTGAACCCGGGAGGCAGAGGTTGCAGTGTGCCGAGATCGCACCACTGTACTCTAGCCTGGGTGACAGAGCAAGACTCCGTCTCAAAAAAAAAAGCTATTTCTATACCCCTCCCTACTCATAGTCCCCAGTCTGGGCTATGTGCTCTTCTTTGGGCCCCAAGAGTGCTCTGCACTTTCCCATCCTAACAAGACTCATTGTATACCAGAAGTACATATTCAAATGTCTCTCCTGCTAGATGTGGGCTTCATGAGGTCTGACCCCTGCCTATGTTGTTGGTCAATGCTTCTGTACCACCTAGCATCAGAGCTTACATTTTGAGAGACAATCCTTTCCATTTCAAATCACATAAACCCAATTATATTGGCTTAGGAGCAAAAGGGAATTTGTTTACTTACATAACTGAAAATTCCAGAAGGGTCTGGTTTTAATAAAACCAAGTCCTCAGACAGTGTCGTCAGAAATCTGTCCTTCTTTGTAACCCAGCTCCTTTCTTCTCAGTTTTGGCTTCATGCTCAGGTAGGTATTTCTTACGAGGTGCAAAGATGACTACCAATTGCTCCAGGCTTACATCCTGCCATGTTAAGAAACCCAGCAAAAGGCAAATATCTCTTCCAATAGGGCTTGCATGAATCCTTGCAGAGTCTTTGGTCCAGGGTGGGTCACGTGCCCATCCCTAAGCCAGTCATGTGGCTCAGATTGGCCAGCCCTTGATAAAGGACAGAACATTGGTAGGGTGAGAGTGGTTCCCCAGAGGAAAATAGAGGAACTTTTACCAGAAAGAAGGGTAACGGATTCCGGCAGGCAAAAAATATCAGATGTCCACTACACTCCCCATCTGTAACTGGTGCTGCTGGGCCAGCACTCTGCCTAGAAGACCAGGGAAGCACTTGGAAGGCTTCCTGTCTTGTCTTTAGAGAGGAAGGCAATTGTCTATATGTGCACTTTAAGCTGCCCCATTCATAGACCCTCTGTAAGCCTATTGCTGGCAGATAGGAGGTCCCCAGCCCATGGGAGGGGCAAGGGAGAAATGTGTATGAGTGGGAAACAGGGTCTTAATTTGCTGGGCTGCAGTGACACCAGGGCCAGGGGCCTAGGCAGAAGCATTAGCTCTAAGGGCATATCCAGGAAAACAGAGCCACATGCTACCCTGTTCCTCCAGTGGATACACAAGGACCATGCCCCACATCTCCAGCTCTTCACAACCCTCTCCAGGGTTTCTGCTCCACCCGAGTTTGCGCACAGAAATGGAGAAAGTTAAGTCTTTAACTTCTCTACCTCATCTACCTCTATCAAGGATTTCCCTTTACTCTCCCTGTGGGGTATCTGTGCCCATGGCATCTTTGTGTGCTGGGACCGGCTATGGGCATGCTTTCTTTCTATCTTTTTTTCTTTTTTTTTTTTTAAGACAGTCTCACCCTGTCACCCAGGCTGGAGTGTGGTGGCGTTATGTCAGCTCACTGCAACTTGTGCCTCGGCCTCCTGAGTAGCTGGGATTACAGGGGCCCGCCACCACACTCTGCTAATTTTTGTATTCTTAGTAGAAACAGGGTTTCGCCATGTTGTCCAGGCTGGTCTCAAACTTCTGGCCTCGGGTGATCTGCCCGCCTTGGCCTCCCCAAGTGCTGGGATACAGGAATGAGCCACCGCATTTGGGCCGGGCATGTTTTCATTGACAGGGATAAGGAGGAGAAAGAGGGTGGTCCTTCAAAGCAGGCCTGCCCCGGGCTGAGCCTTGGGAAAATGGCAGCATGTTGTAGCCTATTGGGGGACCCGGCAGGGGAGACTGCTGGGTCAGCTAGCCACCTCTGTGGTCCTCCTTGCATGGTCCTCCTCAATGCTCCTTTCTGATGTACAGCTTGAGGTAAGAAGTCCCTGGAACCAGATGCAGACCCAGCAGGCAGAATGCTCTGCAGAAGAGAGCTAAGCTTCAGCCCCAGAGGGAATTAAGTAAGGGGATTGGGGAGGGAGAGTGTATGCTTCCTGACCTCCGTTTGAAAGCATTGTTCTTTTCCTAAGGGAAAACAGCCCCCAGCAGAGCTCACTGGGACACGCAACCCCTCCCTTTTCCTTCCCCATGTCTATATCTAATTTTTAGAGCAATTGATTAAAATCACTTCCTGAGATTTTTCTAGTTTTGCTTTCTGAATTACAGTTTATGTAACCAAGATCTGTTATAGTGAGTTGTTTCTCCTAGTTGTCAGATAGCAGAGAAAAAAATGTACGCCCGCAGAATCCAGCCTTTGATCCAGCGTTCCTGGAGAACCCTCACTCATTTATGAAGCAAAAGCTTTTATGAGACTATAATAATAAAAGCTAAAATGTATAGCCCGGGTGTGGTGCCTCACAACTGTAAGCCCAGCACTTCGGGAGGCCGAGGCAAGCAGATCACTTGAGCTTAGGAGTTTGAGACCTGCCTGAGTAGCATGACAAGACCCTGTCTCTACTAAAAATAGAAAAATTGGCTAGGCGTGGTGGCACATGCCTATAGTCCCAGCTACTTGGGAGACTGAGGTGGGAGGATGTCTTGAGCCCCGGGGGTAGAGGTTGCAGTGAGCCAAGACTGTACCACTGTACTCCAGCCTGGGTGACAGAGTGAGACCCTGTCTTTAAAAAACAAACAAAAATTATGGAGTGCTTGCTCTATGCTAGGCACTGTTATAAGAACTCATTTAATTCTCACAACAAACCCTAAGATGGGTATTCATTATCCCCATTTTACAGATAAAGAAACTGAGGCACAAAGAAGTCACACAACTTGCCCAGGTCCTGTACTGTTGCTGGTTGAGCCAGATTTCGCACCTAGGCAAGTTGGCATTGGAGCCCACATTCCTAACCACCACACATTTTTCTAACTTGATGGGCTTTACCTGTCATGTCAAGAATTAATTGTGGGATGCAAAATCAACAGCAGAGAGACAAGTCAAAAAGCAACTGTAGTGGACCTGAGCCAGGATAGGGCAGGGAAAAGGAGTTGCTAAGGATATATTTAAGAATCGATTAGGATGTCAGAACCAACAACTTAATGAGGGAAAAGGACAGATGTCTAGCTTAGGATATTGGTACCCTGAGTGAAGAGGGGAGTGGTGAGCCCCATTTAGATATGCTGAGTCAGAGGCATCCAGAGGAGATGTCCAGCAGACAGGTGGATGAACTGGCCTGGCCCAAAGACACAGCTCAGTCATACACACATTCATTTGGGAGTTTAGTGGCCAAAGAACAAATGATCTCCATGGGGTGGTTGGCGAAGGCTTCCTGGGTGAGGTTGGCTTTGAGCCAGGCTCTGAAGAGCAGGATGCTCTGAGAAGTGGGGAAATGGGGGGAGGAGGAGTGGGAGAGGGGATGTCAGTGTGATGAGGAGTCTACCATGGAGGAAGCTAGGGAGTAAGGTGGGCAGGTGCTGGGTTTGGATAAGGGAGGTTATCAGGGAAAAGTGACAGAAAACTTTGGAATGACTTTTGATGACTCCTTCCTCCTAAGTCTGATTTTTAAAAATGAAAATCGTTACGGAATATTTTAGACTGACATTCATAGTTGCTACTCCCTCCTTTGCTCTTCCAAAGTAATTTCTTAAAACCAATGTTATGGGGAGATGTATGCATTCAACTATCTTTAATATCCTAAAAGACCTTGTTCTTGGATACCTGGGCCACCAGGAGACCTCTCATGTGTCTTATCAGTGGAAACGTAAAGGGGGCAAGCGAGGAAAGGTGGTGAGAGGTAAAGTCTTGGTCAAAGCAGAGAAGCAACAAGACCCCTTTTGTGTGTACAAGGAGGATGAGCGGTGGAGCTGGTTGCCAGATGAGAAAGCCAGCAGGAGCGTTCTACTGGGAAAAGGACACTTCTTTGGTACCTTCTTTTCACATGGGCCTCCTCCGGTTTTGAGTTTGGTGGATATGTTCATTCTTGTTGATATCATAGACCAGGAGTGGCTGTGGGCCGTGACAGTAGCCACATTGCTTCTGCAAGGCTGAGAACACTGCTGTTGCCTGGTTTGTGTCATAGGCTTGGAGTGTAGAAGCGTACGAATTAGGCTGAAGGTTGAGAATTAGAAGGAGGATATGGTTTAGAAATAGCACAAAGTTGCCAAAAGACAGTTTAACAAGACTGTTTACTCCCCCCACCATTATTAGAGCAATACATAATTACCAGAAAACATTTGGAAAATGTGGAAGAAATGTAAACACTTATGGTCTGACAATTAATTACTGTTAACCTTTTGACATATTTCTTGCAAATCTTTTCTCAATTATAATCTTTTTTAGTTTGCTTTGCTTAGTTATGATCAAGTCAGATATACAATAATATATATTAACTTTTTCACCTAATGTTATGACGTCAACATTTGTCCATTAAACTGAATTTTTATTTCATGTGTCAACCAAAACTCTCTTACCAGTTTATGAGCAAATCAAGGACCTTCTGGATGATAGCTGGGGGAGAGAAGTAGCAGCTGGGGCTGGAAGGCAGTAGGGTCATTAGTCCAGAGCACCCACGTCTGGAGCCCTATTCAGGAACAAGTGAATGCTGAGGGTGGGTGAGGCCAGTGCTGATACTGAGGAAATCCTTCCATTTACCCTTCCCACTTCTCCTATTCTGAGAGTTCTAGACCAATCCAAGAGTGATTAGAAAATTAGCCACTGAGCCTCCAAGAGGTTCCTGCAGGCCCTAGAACTAACCTTATTTGAAAGGAAGAATCCTGGAACCTCCCACAGCTGTGAAAATGAGACCACTTTGGCTGCTTCACTCTTTATACAGAGAAGGAAAGACCTGGGTAAGCTCCCTTTCCCTGTCTGGAGGCACGATGGCCTCCCAGGTGTTCAGATAACTAATTTACTGACTCCGTTAGCAGTGTGTAGCTTCTGTACAGTAAATAATCATGTGGTAGAAATTATGAGTAGTGTACTGGTTCCAAGTTTATGATTTTTTTAGTATGTAAGTTCATTTGTTAATTAGTTAGTTAGTTAGTTATGGGGAAAGTTCGTGTGATCCAAGGATGAAAATAGGACCTGGGAAGGTGCTTTCTGCAGACTGCTCAGTGTCTCTGAGACATGAACAAATAGCTTGTTTACTTGCAGAGGAATGTGCTATCAGCCAGGGAAAAGATTTTTTTTCCCCCTGACTAAATTATCTGGGTGTGGCATAAAAATTAAAACACCCAGAGTAACAATGAAATGGTTTAACAAATCATTTATATTAAATACAAGTTTATTGCAATGCTTTTCTCTCCCTATTTGGCATGTTCCACCTTCTTAATCTAACCTAAGTTGTCTCAAGATTGTATTCAGCATGGCACATGGGGAAATCACACACTTTGGAAACAGGCCCACTTGGGTTTGAATCTGGCAAAGGAACCGACACAATCCTGCTGTATTTTCTCAATAGTTGTATTTTCTCAGCAGTAAGGTGGAAGCAGTAAACCTATCTCCTTAGGAGTATGCGAGATGAGGTTTGTGAACTGTTGGGACCTACAGGGTTGGCCCTTGGTAAACAGTGATTATTATCTCTTCCCACACTGCCACTTAGGTGGCCCGCATGCCTGGCGGTCCCAATGGCCTGGTCTGGCCTGACCTGCCTTTGAAATGAGACGCCTGAAATGAGATGGCTGGTACTCTATGACAGGCACCCAAGGATCCTTGAGGAAGATAAAAACAGCCAGCTTTCTCAGAGATTTATGGTTCTGAAGCTCATCTTTAGTAAGTGTGGATCTTAAATTCATACTTACTGGGCCATTTGCCCAAACCTAGGGTAGAAACCATTCATATCTGTGGAGTTGCTGGAATAACAGCTTTTCAGTCCCTTTTCAGAATTTCCATCTGAATGCACTTAGTTTTGCTGCTGGCAGAAGAGCACCCCCAAAACATTCAGCAAAGGTTTTGTGATCTCTTGGGAGGAACTAGGTGTTACACAAATCACTCGTAAGTGCACAAAAAGAGGAATTGTGCCAGAATTCCTTTTTGGGAGAAGAGATAAGCTCCAACAGTTATCATGTGGACTTAAATCATTTCCTGTTCTGGCAATTTTCCCATTAATCCTAAGCATGGTCCCTTGCCTGCGGCCTCTTCTCAGAGCACCACTGATCCGCCCAGGCATGGCATGTGGTGGGACAGTCCCGGCTGCATTCCCAGGCAAATACTCCTGCCCCTCAAAGTTGTCAGTCCTCCCCTGAGGGGTGTTTTTAATCTATACTAATTTTCACCTTTTATTCCTGACTTGTGGCAGCTTGTCGTGAGCCTTGGATAAACAGAAAGGATGTGTCACTCCCTCCAGTGCCTTAGTTCAGAGCAGGCCAGGGCACAGTATTGCCCTGGATCTCGTGAAGATGGGCTTTGCCCTGGCTGGCCCTACTTGGGCAGGCACATGTGTTCTCCATCCAACATCTCCTGCTGTTTATGTTTTTTAAGTGTAATGGAAGCCTTCAGCCCTAAGCTCTGTGGATCCAGGCCCCCACCAACTTCTTGACAAACTCTTGGCGAGTTTAAGCAGGCGGTTCTTTTGTGCCTTTACATATCTCATTTCTTAACCCACGAAGTTAGTCGTTTCCATAGTGAGCAGGGGATGTCCAAGAACCTAGATTCAAAGTGATTCTTTGTTGGTATCCATAATGGAGAGATGCTTCCCAGGGAGTGTCAAGTCTGATTTGTGCCTGAAAAGATGTTTGTTTTGAAGTAGTGCTTGGTGCAGGGTGGGAATACTTCATCTGCTAGGTTCAGGAATGCAGATGGGGACTGACCCTGTGGGTGGGTCAGTTAATAAGCAGGCAGCCCCTGCTGGGCTGAGGTCAAAGGGATCCTGTCCAGCCGGAGGGATTGGACTCCATCAACTAGCTGGCTCCTGGGATTCTCACATTGGATTCACAGTTCTTTAGAGTAACTTCCAGGAGCCCCTCATCTTCTCCTGCTGAGCAGGCCCTCAGGGCTGGAATCTGGGGTCTGGGGGGCAACTGCACACTCAGATTTTTGCATTATATTACAACTATCAGTACATGCTGCAGTTGGCCATAGTGTGCTCTGTTTCTGTTTCCAGCCTCCCAGTGCAACGTCAGCTTAAAGAAGCAGAGGAGCCGCAGCATCCTTAGCTCCTTCTTCTGCTGCTTCCGTGATTACAATGTGGAGGCCCCTCCACCCAGCAGCCCCAGTGTGCTTCCGCCACTGGTGGAGGAGAATGGTGGGCTTCAGAAGGTCAGTACTGGTGAGGAACTGTGCCCTCCATAAAACTGCAGCAGTGGCATCTCTGTCCCATCCTTGATGAATATCCTTAAGAAGAATATGCAGAGCCAGGCGTGGTGGCTTACGTCTGTAATATCAGCACTGAGGTCAGGAGTTCGAGACCAGCCTGGCCAATATAGTGAAACCCCATCTCTACTAAAAATACAAAAAATTAGCTGGGCGTGGTGGCAGGCGCCTGTAATCCCAGCTACTAGGGAGGCTGAGGCAGGAGAATCGCTTGAACCTGGGAGGCGGAGGTTGCAGTGAGCCAAGATCCCGCCATTGCACTCTAGCCTGGGCAATAAGAGCGAAACTATGTCTCAAAAACAAAAAACAAAAAGAAAAGAATATGTGATAGTATGTGTACAGCCATTTACTTAAAGATTTGAAATTACCAAGAAAAGTAACCTTTTTTGATAAAGGATATCTCATTTAGCAACTAAGGATTATATTCGATGGGAGTTACATTAGTCACTTCACATTTTTATAACATTCTCTCTTGGGAAGTTGAATGCATGAAACAGTTAAACAACCAGTAGCAGACTCACAAATAGATAAAAAGAGAAACAGACATAGAGAAGAGCTAGCAATAAAATAATTGAGTGTAACTACCTTGTTTAATAACAAACATGTTATATATTCTTTTGTATGTATCAAATAAAATATGTCAGATTGTCACAATGGGTCAAAAACCAAAATCTACCCACATGCTGTCTAACACAGATCTGAAACAAAGTTACTCAGAACAGTTAAAAGTATAAGGATGAGGCCGGGCATGGTGGCTCACGCCTGTAATCCCAGCACTTTGGGAGGCCAAGGCGGGCAGATCACCTGAGGTCAGGAGTTAGAGACCAGCCTGGCCAACATGGCGAAACCCCTTCTGTAGCAAAAATACAAAAATTAGCCAGGCATGGTGGTGGGCACCTGTAATCCCATCTACTCGGGAGGCTGAGGCTGGAGAATCGCTTGAACCTGGGAGACGGAGGTTGCAGTGAGCCAAGATCATGCCACTGCACTCCAGCCTGAGTGACAAGACTGAAACTCCATCTCAAAAAAAAAATATATATATATATATATGTATAAGGAATAAGGATGAGCGAAGAGACCTCATACAAATATAAATTAAAAGAAAACAAGGGTTACAATATTAATCTCAGTCAAAATGGAATTTCAGGAAAAATCACTGAAAGAAGATTATTCATTATGAAGATAGTTGACATTTGAGGACACAAAAGTCATAAAACTTTGTGTTCCAAATAACATGAGCAAAGGACACAAACAGGTAATTCACAAAATAAGAAATACAGATGGTTCAGTCTTGTTGATATCATAGACCAGGAGTGGCTGTGGGCGGTGGCAGTAGCCACATTGCTTCTGCAAGGCTGAGAACACTACTGTTGCCTGGTTTGTCTCACAGGCTTGGAGTGTAGAAGCATAGGAATTAGGCTGAAGGTTTTCATATGGTCAAACATACGAAAAAATAAGAAAAATGTTGCATATATAAATACATGAAAAATATTTAACATGTTTAATAATGGAAGAAATGCAAACTAAATAATGAGAGACCATTTTCCAGCTTTCTACTTATCAAAGATATTTTTAAACACAATATTTGGTTTTAGCATGGAGTGGTAGGAGGGAGGATAGAGAATGTAAATAAGTTGCTGGTAACAATGTTAATTGATGACACCTTTCTGGAGGAAAATTTGGCAATATCATCTTAAAGCCTTAAAAATATCCCTATTTGTTGATGCAGGCAGTTCCCCTTTATGGACATAATTATGAATGTGCAAAGATTTAACCATGAGGTACCATCCAGCATAGATTATAATACCGAAAAATTATAAGCAACCTGATGTTCGACAACAGGCAGTTGGTTAAAAAAACTATAGAATAAATATGCAATCAAATAGCATACAGCCCTTCAAAATGATATGTCGTAAATATTGCTGATATAAAGAAATGGATAGAGTGTCTCTCTTGTTCTCTCACACACATACACACACAAGCATTTATAAGACTAGAAGGATGGATGCCGAAATATGAAGAGGTTATCTCCTATTGCTCACACTGGTGGAATTATAGCTAGGATTTTCTCCTTCCCTCTGTACTTCCCTCAGTTTTCATAAAATCAGCTTAAATTACTTTTATGATTTAAAAAATTATTTTAAAACCACATGTGAATGTATAGAAGGGAATTCTGGGAAGATGACAGCCTGAGCAGATGGCTCTATTAAAATTCCCTCCCAGGATAAACCCAGGTGGGCCTGCTGGTGGAGCCTGGAAAGTGCATTAAGGCCCCCAGTTTTCCTGATACCTTCAGGGTAGAGAGCAGGCACAGGATTTATTCTCTCTGGTACTCAGTAAGAAGCAGGGAACCACCAACAGAGGAAAATGCTTACGTCTCCCTGAGTCCTTGGACAAACACTCGAATGTATAGTCCCATGAGGTCAACTAGCCAGAAGGAGCTGGCGGATCGCCTTGGAAAGGGCTCGCACTGCCCACACAATGTGTGTGGTCCTTGGAGGGGCTGCCCTGGTGAGTTGGATTGCTTCCAGTGCTTGTGCCTAGGAGGAGCCAGTAGTATAGGGGCTTTCTTAGTCTCTGAGGTTTGTTAACTTGGGCTCTGCTGGGCCATGAAAACAGCACTCCTTGCTGGGCCTTGCAGTACTCCCTCATTTGCCACTTCCCAGAGAGCCTCATAGACTGACCTGCACAGACACTAAGGGAACACACAACCTGGTGCAAGCAAAGAAAAATGCAGCCTCCACTGAGAAAGTCCAAGTTGGAAAAACTGTAATGAGACTCCCACTGAGGTAAAACTAATGGAAGAGATGGAAGAGAACTGTAATGGACAACTCAGGAAATGAAGTATAAGTACAAAAGTAACATTTGGAACTTAAAAACTCATGATTTCTAAATATAAAAATTCAGTAAACAGGAGAATGGTCACTGCTGGGAACTGAATTCATGTTCTGGAAAAGCAAGTGGAAGAAGAAATATCTTACAATTCAGACCAGAAACACAGAGATGGTAATTGTGAGAGAGAACAGCAGGCATCTAGGAGATGGAACATGCAAATGTTAAGAGTTCTAGAAAGAGAAAAAGTAGTAGAAGAAAATTTTCTTGAGCTGAAAACAAAGCTTGAATCTGTGGATTGAAGGAGCTTACCAAGTCGACAGCAGGATTAGTAGAGGAGCACATGCCTAGATGTATCTGTTGAAATTCTGAAGTTTAAGGACAAAGAGAAAGTCTTACAAGCTACTAGAATAAGTTATTTTCAAGGAAAACAATTATATTAGTATCAGACTTCTCATCAGCAACACTAAAAGCCAGAAGACTATGAAAAAATGTTTATAGGCTACTGAGAGAAAAAAATGGAAAGCAAAAATTCTGTATGTGACCAAGATATCATTTATCTATTGAGATAAAAGTTTCTTAGATATGTAATGATTCAGAGAGGGAACAAAAAATAAAAATCTGGGTGAGATTGATACTCAGTTATGATATAATTATTAAAAATGTTAGAAATGGGCTGGGTGCAGTGGCTCATTCCCGTAATCCCAGCACTTTGGGAGGCCGAGGTGGGCAGATCACGAGCTCAGGAGATCGAGACCATCCTGGCTAACACAGTGAAACTCCGTCTCTACTAAAAAATACAAAAAATTAGCTAGGCATGGTGGCGGGCACCTGTAGTCCCAGCTACTTGGGAGGCTGAGGCAGGAGAATGGTGTGAACCCAGGAGGTGGAGCTTGCATTGAGCCGAGATCGCCACACTGCACTCCAGCCTGGGCGAAAGAGCGAGACTCAGTCTCAAAAAAAAAGAAAAATGTTAGAAATAGGCTGGGTGCAGTGACTCATTCCTGTAATCCCAGCACTTTGGGAGGCTAAGGCAGGAGGATCACTTCAGCCCAGAAGTTTGAGACCAGCCTGGGCAACATAGGGAAACCCCCATCTCTACAAAAAATAAAAATAAAAAATCAGCTAGGTGTGGAGGTGTGCACTTACAGTCCAGCTACTCTGGAGACTGAAGTGGGAGGATTGCTTGAACCCAGGAGGTCGAGGCTGCAGTGGGCCATGATCGCACCACTCCCCTCCAGCTTGGGTGACAGAGCAAGATCCTGTCTCAAAAAGCAATGTAGAAATAAATATTATTATTAGGAATAGAACTAATAAGAGAACTGTAACAAGTGGCACAATTAGAAAATAGATCTTTAAAATTCACAGAGGGAGTAAAGGAGAAGTAAACAAATTGAACAAGCCATCAAAATTAAGGAAAGGGAAAAAGAACAAATAACAGATAATAAATAGCAAACATAACATAAATGATAGGCATAAAACCTAGTTTGATGAACTAGATTCTTCCAACAAAGACCAAGACTACATCAGATTGGTCTGACAAATTCAGCTGTATGATATTTCCAAGAATATACCTGTCATCAAATAGGAATGATTTTGTCAGTAAGTAAAAGAAAACTGCTGGGCACGGTGGCTAATGTCTATAATCCCTGCACTTTGACAGGCTGAGGCAGGAGGATCACTTGAGGCCTGGAGGTTGAGGCTGCAGTGAGCCTTAATCACTCCACTGCCCTCCAGCCTGGGTGCTAGAGAAAGATCCTGTCTTGAAAGAAAGAAAAAAAGAAATAGAAAGAAGGAATGAAAGGAGAGAGAGAGAGAAAGCGAGAAAGAAAGAAAAGAAAAGGAAGAAAGCTGACAAATAATAGCTTAGACAAATAGGGGATTATTTTCCTCACATAAAAAGCCTGAGTCAGGTAGTTGGTGGGATTTGGATTTCTGATGATGCCATCAAGAATCTGTTCTTCTGTCTTTCTGCTCCCCTATCCTTGGTATGTTTGCCTTCATCCTCATGCTTGCTATTTATGATCTCAAAGTCGCAAGCTTCAGATATTGTTTCCACATTTAAAGGAAGAAGATAGGAAGGGGTGGCACTGGCCATGTCAGTCCCTTTTATGGAAAGTAAATGCTTTCACAGAAAAACCCAGGAGACTTCTGCTTATGTCTTATTGGCCTGACACAGTGCCTGGCAGATTTCTTTTACTTACTGCCAAAATCATTTCTATCTGATGACAGGTATATTCTTGGAAATAGCATACAGTTGAATTAGTCAAACCAATTGGGTATAGCCATTTGTCACATGGCTATCCAATAGCAACAGGGGAGGAATTTAGCCCAGCATATTCCTGCTCTCAACAAAATCAGGACAAGGGAGGAATGACTCATAAGTAGATACACTAGTCAGTATGGGTTTGTTTATGCTTCAGTAACAATCTCAAAACCTCAGAGGTTTAAACAATAAAAGTCTATTTTTCACTCATGCTACTTCTTTATAATGGGTTGGCTGAGGCTGAGCCTTTTGTTCTGTGGCACTATCCAACAGAAATATAATGCAAGTCACATGTATCATTTAATTTTTTCCAGTAGCCACATTAATGAAAATATTTTTAAAACAAGTGAAATTAATTTTAATAACATTTTATTTAATCACTATATCCAAAATATTATCTCAATATGTAATCAATAGAAAAAATATTAGTGAGACAATTTGTATTCTTTTTATCTTACTAATCCTTCAAAATCTGATGTGTATTTTATACTTACAGCACATCTTAATTTGGACCAGCCACATTTTGTGTGCTTAGTAGCCACATGTGACTAGTAGCTACCATACTGGACAGTATAACCATCTTATCCTCATTCACGTGCCTACGCCCCATCTCTTTGCTTCCATGACTGTCGCAGCAGGACAAAGGAAATGTGATAAATCACATTGGCTCTTAAAGTTTTCACTCAGAAAACTCAGAAAAACATGCCTTATTTCAACTTACATTTTATTGGCTAAAGTAAGTCACATGACTGCATCTAAGTTCAAGGGAAATGGAAGTGTAATCCTCCCACATATTCAGAAAGAAAACTGGAATTATTTGGTGGACAGTGCTAATGACAATTATAGTAGGTGACAGTTTCTGACATAACATATACAGATAAAGGAAGGTGGAAAATAAAGAAATGGGCAAAATATACAAGGCAGATCAAGCAGAAAGCAAGAGTGGCAATGTTAATATCAGATAAAGCAGAATTCAAATTCAGAAGCATTAAACAGGATAAATAGGGGCACTTTATGACAAATGGTCTAATACATGAACTATATAGTAGCCCATAAATCTTTATATATAAAATCAACAATGCTGCCAAAGAAGAAAACTATACACGATAAAAAGCTATCTTCTAAAAATAAACAGCAACCAACACAGGAAAATCAATGGTAGGTTCTGGCTAATGGAATAAGCCAAGAAAATGAGACAATTGGTATAAACATGGAAAAGATACAAAGTTAGTGTTATTTGCAGATGACATGACTGTTTACATAGAAAACCCAAAAGACTCCACCAAAGTTGATTCAAATCATAACAGATTTTGATTTCTCATGTTTATGAGAAATGTGTGTGCTGTTTCTGGATAGAAAGGCTTAAGTTCTTCTGGGACAAAAAATGTCAAAGAACCGAGAAATTTTTAGAAAGAAAATAAGGAAGACAGCTTGGTATCTTTGTAGATCAAATGATATGAGGAAATGGCATGGCAGCCCTGGAAGCTTTCCTGGAGTACTCAGCCGTATCTATCAGGAAATAGAGGCCTTTAGAGGCAGTTCCTCCAGCAGAGCTGAGCTCACTTGGACTTACTGTTCATTCATGAACTTCCTTCTATTAACATTTGTCAAGATGGCTTTTTAAAGAATTATGTTAACTTTGAGTTAATTTAATAATCCAAAGTGGGGTGATACGTCATTTCCATAACACTTGACTAGTCAATCCGGGAGACCAGACGCCAAAGAAAGAGCCCTGTCAGAGTAGGGCAGCGAATTCCCAGAGGAGGACCCTCTACCTCTTGCACCCTGCTTGCTCAGGACATTCGGAACACAAAGCCCAGGCCTATTAGATGTGGAAGCAGATTCCAGGCCCATTTCTACTGCTGAGTCCTTAAGTATCTATGCCTCTCAGAATTCAGCATGCCAGAGGAAGAAGGAAGGCCATGGACAGAATGGGACAGATGACCTCTAGGGTTCCATCCACCCTGCATATTTACTTTTGACCTGGAGAAACGAGGATTTGGAGCCTTTGAGTTTCCAGCTGCTTCTGCAGCAGCGGCTTGGGTTAGCAGCCATTGCCACCATCACAGCCACAACCTGGACCTACAGACCAGAAGCCTCCAGAGGCTGGGAGGAGTCAGCACCCCAATGGCAAAGACCATGGAGGACCTTTAAGGGCAAGGACAGCGTAAAACAGATTGCTGGACACTCACAAACATATGCATACCTCATGCTGTATACACACACATACATACATGTAAGCTTCTAGGGTAATTTTCAAGCCCAAATATCCTTCTAGATCATCACCTTTGCTTGCTCATAGTGGGCATTTTGTCAGGCCCTTCAGCTGCATTGTTGTGATCTTGCGCGTCGTTGACATGCTCATCTCATCGAAAGTGTGTTCTGAAGGTGTACCTGTGTGCAGGGGCTGTCTGCACTCTCCTACTAGAGCAGAGCTGAAGACTGATTGTCACTAGAGGGGGAGAGAGTATCTGCTGGCATCTGATGAGTAGAGGCCAGGGATGCTGTTAAACATCCTGCAACAAATAGGACATCCCTCACAACAGAGTTATCCAGCCCAGAATGTCACTAGTGCTGAGGTTGAGAAACCCTACTCTGAAGTGACCCAGCCAGGTATGGCAGCACACACCTATAGTCCCAGCTACTCAGGAGGCTGAGGCAGGAGGATGGCTTGAGCCAGGAGTTTGAGGCCGCAGTGAGCTGTGATCACACCACTGCATTCCAACCTGGGTGACAGAGCAAGACCCCATCTGTAAAGTAAAATAAAATAAAAATAAGGAGACCCAAATAGGCTATGAGCTTCTGGTTAAAATCTCCTCCACCAAATACTATGCAGCCGTAAAAAAGAAGAAGTCATGTCATTTGCAGCAACATGGATGGAGCTGGAGGCCATTAATCTAAGCAAACTAATGCAGGAACAGAAAACCAAATACCGCACGTTCTCACTTATAAGTGAGAGCTAAACACTGAATACTCATGGACAACAAAGGGAACAACAGACACTGGGGCCTACTTGAGGGTGGAGGTTAGAAGGAGGGTGAGGATGAAAAGACTATCTCTTGGGTACAATGCGTATTACCTGGGTGATGAAATAATCTGTGCATTAAACCCCCATGACATGCGATTTACCTATATAACAAACCTGCACATGTACCCTGAACCTAAAATAAAAGTTTTTTTAAAGTATGTCCTCCGCCAAGTATGTCTGTAGGGGCAGTGACCTACTCTTGAGTCCCTGTATTAGGAATAATATTATTTAAGAGCTTCTGAAATGAATTTATCTGTGCAAGTTCTTGAAAACTTTGATTTATTTGATTGCATTGTCTGTTGGAGAGCAGCATAGCTCTGCCTTGAGTGATGTCAGAAGGAAGCTTAAAATCCTTAAGACAAGCCGGAAATCTGAAAAAGGAAGGAACTGTGGAGATCATCTCAAGAGGAAATGATACTTGCTCTTATGCTGCAGAGGTGATGACTAGGGGTTGGAGATAATCAAGAAGTTGCTAAATAGTTCTTAGTGTCAAAACAGAGCTCAGAAAGGTGCCAGGCAGCTGCCATTGCCAGCCATCAGGTTTGGCCCCTTCACGTGAGACCTCATTATCACTGTAACCCTCTTAATAAAAATGGACACATCTTTTCACAAATCCTTCAGTGTACAAGGCATGAAGCAGTGCATTGCCTTATTAGGCCATCTAAAAAAGAAGAAACAGAAACTGGAAATGCTCAGTGGAAATAAACTTTTTTATTAGCATTTCTTAACAATGCTATAATGAAGTGTTTCCATCAATTAGGTTTGGAATGGCTGGCATTTGGGGCTGAGGAATATTTGAGGCCTTTCCTTGGGGCCTAGGTTTTCTTAACACTCCCTGTGAATACAGGTTGTGTTTCCCTTAAAGGAAAGCTATCCCCTTGTCTGTTGCCTGGGAGGGAACTTCTTGTACCTTGCCTTGTCCCCTCTCCCCAGTCTTCCCCTGGGGAGCTCCTGGAATGACCAGGGGGTCATTGTAATCTGGTGAACATGTCTCTCATTCCCTGCATATGATATTGACTTAGTCTTTTTAGGGAAAAACTTGCTTAAAAGAAAAAACAAACAGTTTTTAGAGGGAATCAAGGATTAAAGTATGAGTTTTTATTTTTGTTTTTTAATTAAGGATTGAATTCCTGGGAGTAAGGGAGGTGCTATTTAAATACACAAAATGGTTTGTGAGTCTCAGGAGCCCAGCCTGGCTTGTTGGGAGAGCAGGTGTCTGGGAGACAGAAGGAGCCTCATGCCTTAACTGTGGAAAATTTTCAGGTTCCCCCTGTTGATTAAACACCACCAAGGTACAGAGAATGGCAGATCATGCAGCTGCTGTGCTCAAGAGGGCTTTGAAGTTTCTTTTGAGAATATGATCTTCTCTTCAAACCTGACAATGATTTTTTTTTTCTTTTTCCTCAGGGTGACCAGAGGCAGGTCATTCCCATACCAAGTGTATGTATATTTATCTAATTTTATTTACTGAAACAGTCATAAAATCTTGTGGCTTTGGGCCTGCTTATATAAAGGATTTTTTTTTAATGTTATTGCTTATGGTGAGTTTATCATGTGGTATAAACAGCTCTGTTCTGTTAAAAAGAAAACTGAAGCTGCATTTTAAACTGTGAGCAGGAAGTTCTGTACAGAGACAGTTTCCTTTCTCAGGAACAGCAGGGCAGCCAGCTCCATTAACCTAATTCTCATTTTTCCTTTCTCTCTGGGAAGGACCTCCAAGCTGAACAAGCTGAGGTTGCTCAGAGGCCTCACCCACACCCCACTATCTTAGCCTCAACTCCATAGATTGGCGGGAACATTGTTTTGCCCAGACCCAGTTCTTTGCAGCAGATTCAGTCCCAGTGGAACTGGGCTCACCAAGCCCACGTCCCAGGTGACCAGACTGTTTCTAACTTATCGGTGGTAGCATGGCTGTAGCTCCGAGATCAGAGAAGTCACCGTAACTATATTCTCGGGACTTGCAGGACCCATCCCACAGGCCTGCTGTGCTGCAACTCTGCCCCAGCTGGGCGCTCCCTGAGGCCACCCCCACTTCTGTTGTCATCCCTGAAATTTGTTCCACCCCAGCACCGTCCTGCACCAGCCACCCCTCAGCCATCCGCTGTCCTGGCTGTCCCTTCTCTTCCTCCTGCTCTGCCAGCAGAGCCACCCAGCCTGAGGCCAGTCAGTAAGAAGTAAACTGAAGACCGACTCCCAAAAGAAATTTACAGTTGAGATGCCTGTATCAAACAAGACCTTTCAAATAGTCTTATGTCCTTAGAGAAGGATTTAGGTTTCAAAATGTGTCTATAAATTAATTTTTTAGTCTGTAAAGATGATCAGATTCAGATTACTTGATTCAAATGTGTTCATCTCTCTTTCCTTGGAGTTTTTCACATGTTTTCTGGGAACATACAATAGACACAGCAATCTTACATAGAAAGGAGTAGATGGATTTCACGTGTGCAGGTTGACTCCAAAGGCTTTGGTAGTACATGTCACTTACAAATTGCCCAAAAAGTTTACAGTAATTTCATTTTTCTCAAAACTCTAACTCTTCATTGACTAATGCGTTGCAAGAGTCTGTGTAGTGATTCTGACTTTGCTTATGTGCCTGAGGGTTGGGTTTTGTTGAGAAAACTGGCTTTGATGAAAAAGATTGACCTAGCAGCACAACTTTTTATCCAGAGTTTGAGGAAGATGCTCAGCAGAGTTAATACCAGAAGACTCTTTAACCTTTATATAAAGTAGTTTTTGACATATTTTTTTCCTGCAGAGGTACCTACATTAAATGATGGCAGGTAGCATCTCTCCTTCCACCTTCAATATCACTATTACTGTTTTTTCTTAAAGCTAATTGGCAGCCACGTGCAAAGTTAAGTGCAGAACAAAAGCACTTGTCAGTATAAAAACCCCACTGAAGAAACGGACCCTTTTCCCACAAATCTAGATTCAGCCATGTATAGAATTCTGGAATAAGATAAACAAGAAGAAAATTCCTTATGTAATTGATCCTAATGATAGATCAATAAACTGCTGACTGTGTCCTACATGTGAGATGTTGGGTCAGGCCATGTGAACCTATGAACTATCTTGCCCAAAGAAACAGCCAAGCTAAAGGAACTTGCACTTTTGAATGATGACTTCCAGAAAAGCATTTCCACTAGTGAGCACAGTGTGATTTCCACTGACTGCTTAGCATATAGGACTGATCCCAGTCCATCCGGGCCAGCTCAGCTCTGGAATCAAGTCTTGGGAGCCCCTGCAAAATCTGCACCTACCTGAAAAGGCCCCAGGTTGCATAAGCAGCGTGGTTCTGGCCTTTCTGGACCTCAGGGGGACCTGGTCAGTGCTGGGAGCCCTGAGAGCTTAGGGTGCCATACATAGGAGCAGAAATCTGGGCTTGTGCTGAGCCTCCAAACCAGATCCCACAACCTCCTGAAAGCTTTCTTCAGGCCCTGAAGGTAAAGAATCCTCTAAGCCTGTGGTGACCAGAGCAGCTGCATCTGGGGTCCCTATCTGTGCCTGTCACCTCACCCCTCTTTTTTCATTCGCATGTTGCTCTGTTTGTATGTGTAGGTTTGGTCTTTTAATTTTTTACTAAACAGTAATTCAAGCTCATGGTTAATTTTTAAATATTGAAGGATTTGGGATTAACACCTGTGGGAATACATACATACACACGTACGTGAAGTTGAAAGATTAAAGCAAAAAGAAAATATCTCTCAATGTAATCCTACTGCCTTCTAGGCAGTACCACTTTTTAATATATGTCATTTATCCTTCCAGAAGTTTTCCAGACAAACACAAACATATTTATATAAATGAAATTGTGTTGTATTCACCATTCTGCAAATTGCTTGTTACTTTCTAACAAGATGCCTTGAACATCTTTCCAAATATTAGTAGGTATATATCTGCCTCATTGTTTTATATTTCATTGATGGCATTTACTTTGTTTCCACTTCTGTGCTATTACAAATATTTCTCTTAAAAATATCCTCTTTTCTGTGTGCTTATGGACTTGTGTGATAGTTCTTTGTGATCAGTTTCTATTTGTGGAAATGCTAGGTCAAAGGATATATTTTACAGTATTGGTACATTAAAGCCAAATTATCCTCCAAAAGCTTATGCTAATTTACATTCTCATGAAGTATCTATGAGAGTGCCTCATACCCTTACTGAAAATGATAATCAAATGTTTCAATCTTTGCTAATCTGAAAATAAAGAATAGTATCAGGCCAGGCGCAGTGGCTCACGCCTATAACCCAAGCACTTGGAGAGGCCGAGGAGGGCAGATGGCTTTAGCTCAGAAGTTCGCGACCAGCCTGGGCAACATGGTGAAACCCCATCTCTATAAAATATACACAAAATTAACTGGGCATGGTGGCCGGGCGCGGTGGCTCACACCTGTAATCCCACCGAGGCCGAGGTGGGCGGATCACCTGAGATCAGGAGTTCCAGACCAGCCTGACCAACATGGAGAAACCCCATCTCTACTGAAAATACAAAATTAGGCTGGGTGTGGTGGCTCATGCCTGGAATCCCAGCATTTTGGGAGGCTGAGGTGGGCAGATCACCTGAGGTCGGGAGTTCGAGACCAGCCTGACCAACTTGGAGAAACCCCATTTCTACTAAAAATACAAAATTAGCTGGGTGTGGTGGCACATGCCGGTAATCCCAGCTACTCAGGAGGCTGAGGCAGGAGAATCACTTGAACCCGGGAGGTGGAGGTTGCGGTGTGCTGAGATCATGCCATTGCACTCCAGCCTGGGCAACAAGAGCAAAAAAAACTCTGTCTCAAAAAAAAAAAAAAAAATATATATATATATATATATATACACACACACACACACACAATTAGCTGGGTGTGGTGGTGCATGCCTTTAATCCCAGCTAACTTGGGAGGCTGAGGCAGGAGAATCACTTGAACCCGGGAGGCGGAGGTTGCAGTGAGCCAGGATCGCACCATTGCACTCCAGCCTGGGCAACAAGAGCAAAACTCGGTCTCAAAAAAAAAAAAGAAAAAAAAAATTAATCAGGCATGGTAGTGCATGCCTGTAGTCCCAGCTACTTGGGAAGATCACTTGAGCCCGGTAGGCGGAGGTTGCAGTGAGTTGAGATGGCACCACTGCACTCCAGCCTGGGCTACAGAGCCAGACCCTGTCTCAAAAACAAAACAAAACAAAACAAAGATTGGTATCAGTTTATTACTTTGATTTGCATTTCTTTGTCAATGAGTTTGAACAGCTTTTCACAAGTTCATTGGCTATCTTTCTTCTTCTCTATTCATTTCCTGTAGTTTTTTATGCTGTGTTGCTTGTCGTTTTAAATTTTAAGGAAATTAATACTTCTCCCCAAATGTATGATATATCTTTTGGCCTTTTTTGTTTATAATTATTTTGGCCACAAGGAAGTTTTAGTTTTATATAAGTAAATATTAATATCATCCTTCATGCTCCTTGATTTTATATTTTCTTCTAGTATTTTAATAGTTTTTAATAGTTTCACCATTATACCTTTAAATCTTTGATCCATTTGGAATGTATGTTGGTGTAAGGCATGAAGTAGGAAGCTATGTTTTTTTCCAAGTGGCTACTCAGTTGTCCCAGCACCATTTATTGAGTAATCATGTTTTGCACGCGTATTGGAAATGACATCTTTATCCTTACCATTAGTATCATTCATCTCCCAACTATGAGCCAGGATTTAGGGCCTTCCTTAGTGGGAAGCTTCATGGGCTGTTTGGTGAACGTCGGGTATTGAAGTATTAGGAAAAGATGCAGAGGGAACGAAAGTTTGAAACTGCTGAAGTATGGGTGGTCATGAATTGAGGTGAGCACTCGAATGCCTTGGCCCCAGTGAGGAACGCCACTGAGGCTGTGTCCTGAGTCCTACCGATCCCATACTTTTGCTTAAATTACACAGCACACAGATGCTCACAAACATGAGGCTGGCAGTGTAACCGAGCCATAAAAATGCTGAAAGGGGAGAGGATTTGTTTTCTAACAGCTATGTTTCTATGCTATTTGCCTAAGGCTTTTAATACAGCAATAGTACACTTCTTTCCACGAAAACATTATGAAGAACATACAAGCAGGACAGCTATTCTAATTAAAAGCAGTCTAGAGTTCCTCTTGCTCCCCTCCTGCGTTAGGCCCTGACATCCACCTGGAGCTCTGAGGGCTTGAGGAGCACAGCGTGCAGACCTTAAGCCTGAGAAATCTTAAGTAAGGAAACAATAATCCAATGTACCAGGAAGAGGTACTACATCTGTAAGATTTATGAGAGTTTGTGGGGTGGGCACTCCAAGAGGAAATAAGCTTGGTGTTAACTATTCATGGCTGCCAGTTCTCTGCCAAGGACAGGAAATTTCAGATTTACTCCCAGGAAAGGAACAGGAATGAATACCATTCCCCAACCGTGGATGGCAAGCCGTGGTCCCTTCCTCCTCCACCCACCCCCCGGCAATGCTCTTTGTGTACATTTGAGCAAGTCATTTTGTATAAGAAAGACCTTTCTTGATGTGACTGGTATTTCTCTTGTTCTTCAGCTTTATGAAGACTTCAGAGAAAACTTGGTGCAGGACATTTCTTAGTTAATGATTCAAGCATCACCTGAACAGATCAATTGAAGTAACAAAGCACTGTGTATTGTCATTATATAGCATCCTTACATTTCCAAGGATGCAGCTGTCCCAAAGAATTCTTACCCATGGGCTGAAGAATTTGCATTAATCTAAAGCCAAGCTCTCAGGGAAGCTGTGTGCATTTAGGAAACAGCAGAGGATTAATGGAACCTCCTAGCCTGTTGCCTCCCAACTTGGCCTTGTTTCCTGCAGCACAAATTAAAATCAATTGCTTGCTTAATATGAGTCTCACCCTTCTCCATCTTTTCTCTCTTAGATCGTACCATGAGGGGTTTTACTTACTGTTAACTTTTCTCTCTTAGATTGCACCATGAGGGGTTTTACTTACTGTTAAAGAATGCTTGTAAAGTGTGGGTTAACTGTGCTAAGAAAGTAATCTTTATTCTTGGGTTTGGAAAATGAACCACTTTTAGCAGATCTTTGATGTTTTCAGAGATGCTAGGGTTAGAATTTCCAGATCCTTATTTTCCAGGCTAACAATTAAATTAATAAGTTAAAACATTTTAGTAGTTTATAAACGCATAGGAAAAGGACTGGATAGACACTAATGTCAAAAGGGAGACATAGAAAAGAGAATGATTGTGTTTTACTCTCATGTCTATAATCTTTACAATGAGAATGTGTTTTATATTAAATAGTTGTGTAATAAAAATTCAAACAAATTTTATTCTGGTCACAAGCATGCTTTCTGCTCTGTCCCAGACAACAAAAATGACCCACATTCTCCCTACTATGTTCACTTAGCTCATCACACTCTGCCTTTTTAAAACACCTTTTGATACAAAACTTTTTGCAAATTTAATTTTTTAAAAATAACCTGCTGATTCACTGGTTTGTAATAGAGGACAGAGTCCTTTCTAGATCCTCGAATTTCGTGCCTATCTCCAAGGCACATCCCCACATCCCGTCACAGTGCTGCAGGATTAGGGAGGATTGCTTCCAGCTGAAAGAGATGGGAGGCCGTAAAGGCTCTTTCTTCTGGATGACGTTGGAAAGGAAGAAACATGGAGTTAGAAATGCTTATGTCTCCACACGTAGCCTCTTCCTGGGCAACCCTGGACAGTCTCTGTCTGCCAAGGTGATCATTGTACTTGCAAATTTACCTAACCTGTTGACTGCCTGTGTTACATTTACTATTGAACCAGCTAAAGTTCAAAATTAACTTTTGATCACTGACTTTCAGTTTGAACCAAAAAAATAAAAAGAGGAAATAGCCACGTAAAAGGAAATACAGCTTGATTTCATTTTTTTCTTGTTTTATTTGATGAATTAAATTGTCCATTCTTCAGGGGCTCAGAATAGATATTTCCTTTTGTTTTGTATCAAATATTAAAGAGAGTTTGACCTTCTTTGCAGGTCAGAAAATTAATTAGTTAACTCTGGATATTGAATATGCCACAAAGTATCCTAAAATACTTCAGATCATTTCTAGAATGAGGCAAGGCCTAAAGAAATAAATCCTCTAAATCGAGTGAGGTTGGCCAAAGATACCTAGCATTTTATGGTTGGCTGAAGATACCCAGCATTTTATTAACTCTTTATGACTTCTTTATCACGAGATTTGAGTCACCTGCTACTAAGACACGTAAATAGATTGTTTGGTCAACACACAACATGTGGATTAAAGTATAACTTTCAGAGGCAGAGAATCCAAGGGGTAAAAATACCACATTTGCTCAGTATTCTACCACAGTGCGGTGGCACAAGGTGGCACTGTACCTGGATTAGTCTTATTTCTGTTTCCTAGTGTTGGGGGTAACTCTGGACTGCATTATGCTGGTGGGCCTATAGTTTGTCTTCAAGTTTTTAAAAAATCTCAGTCACTAAAAAAAAAAAAAAATCTGTAGTTCCAACATAGCTCTAAAATCTACTTATGTGCCACAGTGAATTTCAGGCAAAATATGACCCCACGAAACAGACCTCCATTGTGACAGTACCTATTATAATTAAATACTCATTATTGTGTAATCCATTTTAATAATAACTGTAGCCACCAATATATGTGTGAGGCAAAATGCTGGGCATTTTATTGCCATTATAACTGATAACAACAACCTTTCATGGTAGGTATTACTATCCCAATTTACAACCAAGAAAGTGACAGAGCTGATGATTGAAACCAGGTTTGTCTGGTTCCAAAGCCTAGGACTTCATAGCAGTCATTCAGATCGTGGCACCGTATTTGATAAAACTTTAGGTGCAAACTACTTATTCCTAGTGTTCTTAATAAAAGCCCATTATACGCTTGACCAGGCATTTAAATGTTTGAAAGTAGTATAATGCAATACTGATTGGTTTGTCTTTTACGTAAATGTAATACTGATTTATTTTTCCCCTTTAGCCACCAGCTAAGTACCTTCTTCCAGAGGTGACGGTGCTTGACTATGGAAAGAAATGTGTGGTCATTGATTTAGATGAAACATTGGTGCACAGTTCGTTTAAGGTAAATCAACATAAAAAAACAATCCATGATCTTTGTGATTTGATAACAATTGTATTGGAAAAGGGAAAACAAAAAGGATGAAAGCTTATGGTGGTTAGTGTGTGACTTCACTCTTCATGTAGAAATCCCAGGAGCTGCTTATTAACCCAGGTGAACATTAACTAAAGTAGTTGAATATTAACATAATTAGTTTGGAAAGAAAACACTAAGCTACCAACATCACTGGGACCTCATTCTTAGGAGGTTTGCATTTTCCAATGCTGTAACCGCTGCAGAAATACTTTTCAGGTGGCACAAGGCACTCAGTGCCCCCAGGATACTGTTTATATTTGTCAAGATGACCAGAGTGCTATGTGTTTTATTGGGAGGGGGAAGGGAGTCTCTGTTGGAAACTGTCAAATGACCTGGTATCATGGAGATTTTCCCAGATTGATTTTTGAAAGATGTCCAACTCTGAAGAAGACTTCCAGACTTCAGGGCATCTGAACAGATTCAGCCATTTAATTTGAGCATCTTCATGACAAGAAGTGGCTGGGGTTTTTTGCAAGCTTCACAGCTAAATGAGTACCCACCTTCAGGACTTCCCTCCTGAAGGGTGTGGAGGTCAGACACTCTTCCTTCCTGTCACCTTCCCTGATCTCCATCTTCCTGCTGGAAAAACAGCAGAAACGGGCTCCATGCAGGAAGAGCTGTGGCGACACTGTTAAGAAATGAGTTAGTTAACCATTTTTTTTTGACATGAAATAAATTGTATAAAAGAGGCAAATGATGAAAAGTTTGGAAATAGGAGATTGGTGTTTTGGGGAGAAGAAGCAGGTATTTAGGATTCTGGTCTTGTTTTCCTTGGATTATTTCTGGTAATGGGACTGCTCTATCATTGTACTGCATTCCTCTTTCCCCCACCAGCCTGGGACTCCCCTTCACTGAGAGACATGAAGGTCACCATCCATGATGGGGCATGTGTCTCACATGAACCATAGTCATTCCTTACAAGTTGTAGGAAGCAGAAGAGCTGTCAAATGTGCCCAAACACCTTTCTACCAGAAACATCCTTCTTTGTTCTTCTCACTAAACAGAGACCTTTCTGGTAGGACAAAGCCAGAAAATTGTCTTTGAGTCCTTTGAAGAGTGGAGAAGAGACCACACTGACCTCTAGCAGTGAGAAATTGCCTTGTTCTGGCTACTGGGGCATGCAGGGACCACCTCATTCCCTAGCACTTGAGGACCAGCCCCTTCCATAGTTGGTCCAGGGGATATGGTGACCTTGTGTCCCAGCTTAACCCTAGATAGCATTGGAAGCCATTTCTCCCCCATGGGCAAGTTGCTCAGGACTTTTCCAAGTCTCTGTGAAGGAAAGCCCTTCAGAGCAGGGGTCGGTTGCCACCACAGCATAGAGAACTCCCTCCCAAGCAACTGTGGGAGTGTAGGCAACACTGGCCAGATCACCCGATGTTACTGAGGATTCCTGGCTCCAAAGGCAAGGCCCTGGTAACCCCCAGTGTCTCTAGCACCTGCTTGGAGAGCATTGATGCCACAAGATAATGTGAATGGCATTTCCTCATTTCTTCCCTCCCCTGGCCTGCCTACATTTGCAACCAGAATATTCTTTATGGTTTTTAAACTTCTGGGCATTTCAAAGTCCTTTGAGAATCTGAAAGCTGTGAACCCTCTTCCCTTCAAAAATGTACATTTGTACAATGCATAGGTTCATGGATCCCAAGTGAAGAACCCTAGCTGTAGCAGAGTCTCCTTTATACCAGCAGGAGAGAGGAGAGTAAGGATGGTGCTTGCTGTAAGCTGGGGAATGGTTTTTCTCTTTTTAATATACTCCGTGGAATGTGATTCCATAATCTAATGCCTTGGGAGAGTCTCTTCCTTCAGTCTTTCCTTTTGTTTTTTAGCATGATTCTGATTTTAGTTGTGCAATTATATGATATTAAACTCATCCTTGGCCTTCCAACTCTGGGAGTAAATAAACAGTGATCATAAGCTAAGTGCTTAGTAACGGTGCTATGACCTAGCATTGTCCATGTTTTTTTGTTTTGTTTTTTGTTTTTTAGTTTATATATCAACAAAGAGGGTTTGTGTGTACTGTGATGGGCTTAAAAGCAGACTTCGGTTCAGAGTCTGACCAGACGCTGTACCCCTACCCCTGCCCAGAGGCCACCACACACACCTTCTCCTTCCTTCTGTCTCTCTTCTCTTGTCCAGGGGTTTGCAGGCTGATGATTCAGTTGGGCCTGTTCATTTAAGTAGTTTTGTACCTAATTTGTGGAATTCCATTGAGAACTGTGTGTAAGTTCATCATTGAGAACGTAATGACTGCTGAAGAATCGTATTTGAATTTTAAATGTCATTAATATTGTCAAAGAGTTATTTAAAATATCCAGAAGTTTGTGGGTGTGCTGGATGTTGTGTTCCTTGGAGCGGAGCAGGCATAGGGTGGGCTGGCTCTGTACCCCCACCCAAGGCAGGAGCTGGTGCCAGGCTACCTGGGAGGGCCTGAAATCACTGATTCTCAGTACTGGACTGGGGCCATGGGCATGCATCAGACCCATCACAATAGCTAAGGAAGAGAGGAGAAACTGAGGTCCAAGGAGAGGAAGAGCCTGCCCAAGGGTGTGGCCTGCGGCCTCTGACTTTACCCCTACATGGCCTTGGTACTGTTTTGAGTCCATGTGGCCATCTTCTGCTGAGC
The DNA here is from genome assembly GCF_028858775.2 of Pan troglodytes. Classification (NCBI taxonomy): domain Eukaryota; kingdom Metazoa; phylum Chordata; class Mammalia; order Primates; family Hominidae; genus Pan; species Pan troglodytes. The sequence continues at coordinate 41,972,713 of NC_086015.1, forward strand.
AGCCCATCACAGGGCAGCCGCCAGTTGTGGGTCCAAGTGCAAATAGTTTTCCCTCAAGCAGCACTGTCCTCTGAGCCCATTACATGCTCAGCTCCTCCCCCTGGTGGCTAGCAGTGATTCCCCATCACCCCAGCAAGACTCTGGGCAAGAGCTGGAGTTTTCAGGAGCCCCATCCTCTAGCCAGGCAGTGCCACACTTTTTGGTTGAGGCCAGGCAGGTGATATTGGACCAAGATGCTGAAAATGTAATGACATTCACAGTGGAAAATAATGTGCTTTCCTGCTTGTGCTTATTTTAAGGAACCAAGGCATGCTTCATCATCCTCCTCCTGAACTGTTTTTTCCAATAACCAAAACATTGGTCTAGGCAGGCTTTTTTCTTGCTAAAATTTCCAGAGTTTTTTTGTTCCTTCAGACATATTAATTATAGTCTCTTTTTTCTCTAGCCTATTAGTAATGCTGATTTTATTGTTCCGGTTGAAATCGATGGAACTATACATCAGGTAAGAAATTGAAGCTAAATTTGAGTTTCAATTAAGATTTTTTAGTACTTACATTTCCTATGAACTTTATTTCTAAATTCTCATTTCAGTAATAACTTTATTACGGAATCAAAAGGAAGCATACTGTAATAAATACAATGTTTTTCTTTTTTTCACTCCAATGAATTTATTTTATACTGAGATTATAAGGAAACTATAGTCGTAAATATTAGATGCGGTTGCAAGTTCAAATAGTTCTTTGATTTGAATTTCAGAAGTTTCCGTATCCCCCACTGGCCTAGCTTGATGGTCTAATTAACTTCCTTGTGTAATTGCTTTCGGCTACTCTCCTAGCAGGCAACAGGAAAATGCCACAAGTCACCCACTTATGGTGGATTCTCGGGAAAAAGTGTCCATTTTCAATGCCAGCTGCTCCAGACTGATCTTATCATTCCTGCGTCGTTTTCTCCAGAGAATCTTTAGCAAATACCCACCCCAAAAGAAAAAGGGGGAAGGGTGTGAGTTTTCGGATCCGCAGGCTGCTATGAATAAAGATGCCATAGTCAGTTGGCATGCGTCTTCGTTGCTTCTGATTTTTTTTCCTTATCTGCATAAAGCTCTTCCGGAAACAACTTCATTTATGAACAAATTGGGAACATTGTAGGAAAACTAGCTTTAGAGGTTGAAGCTGGGGAGCTTTTGTCAGGTTTTCCACAGGGATGATCTAACCATCTTCCTTGTCAAGTCCAAGGTCTTAAAGGGAGCGTATCTGGCCTGATATCCCAGGAAGGAGACTTTCCTGGTACTTGAGCCACAACGGGATGTCTTTTCTTAGCAATGTCAGTAGTCTTTGGTTCTTGAGTGCAAGGTGTCAGAACTGGAGAAAGCTTGGGAATCAGCTGGTCCAGCTGCCTCATTGTCTAGATGGAGAAACTGAGGCTCCGCCAGGGAAGGGGTTGGTTAAAGGTCATACGATGGGAAGAATTAAAATGAAAATTCCAGTCTCCTGCCTCCTGGCCCAGGGCTCTTTTCCTGATACGCAAGTCCCTTCCCTCCCATGTCCTTGCTTTCTTGCTTATTCTCCAGGACATCCTGCCAGGAAACAGTCCCGGGGAGAGGCAGCTTTTTCCTTAGTGTTTCCACACTTCATGCTTTTAAAAGCCATCACAGAGCCAAAACGGCAGGCACTTGGGCATTTAACATTTGCAAAAGCATCAACTGAATTAACTCAGCATCTGAGAAGCAGTTAAGGCTTCTGCATTTATCATCTTGGCTTGTGTTACATAGTGCTCATGATGAGACAAAGGAGAGGCTGCCCAATGGCATAGCAAGAATTAGGAGAGAAATTAATCCTTCGTACCACGTGACTGTAAGCATGACTGGCCTGCCCACTGCTGACCCATTCTTGCAGGAGCTCCCCCACCCTCCATCTTGGCTGTGCTGTGATATCACAAGGTCCCAGGGCTGGGGTCAGAAATTCTCTCCCGAGGGAATGAAGCCACAGGAGCCAAGAGCAGGAGGACCAAGGCCCTGGCGAAGGCCGTGGCCTCGTTCAAGTAATCCAGGATAGGCTGTGCAGGTCCCAATGGGCCTATTCTTGGTTACTTGCACGGGGACGCGGGCCTGAACGCCGGCATCCGGGCTCAGGACCCCCCTCTCTGCCAGAGGCACCAACACCAGAGTTCACAAATCAGTCTCCTGCCCTTTGCATGTAGCAAAGCTTGCTTTCCAAGCAGGACTCCCAGGGTGACTGAGGACTACAGGCCACACCCGTTTGCTGGCAACGAGGAGTCTTGTGGGCAAAGTGGGAGTCTGCAGCTGTTGCAGCCACAGGCCCTGCCCTCAGCCCTACCCCAGCCTCCCAGCTCCTCAGAGCTGTGCTGGCACCCGTGCTATGACATCCTGTTCCTCCAGCCCCTCGCTCCACCCTCAGCCACAAATCCATGTCCACCTCCTTCTTTCAGTCACCCATGAATTTCCCACTGAGTCCTGGCCCTCCTGAGCTCCTGCTTCTGGCACCTTGAAAATGACTTGGTTCTGTATAGAATTCCTCGGCCAGCAGCACACCCAGCATGTGGTGCAGAGCCCTCATCTCCCCTCTGCTGCTCCTCCTGCCATTCTCACCTGCTCCATCTGCCATTCAAGGCCCTAATGTGCCCACTGTGACCTGCCTCTCACTTCATCTTCAGCCACTTCCTCTCCCAGACCCTGCTGCTCCCGCTTCTCTCACTACCTCTGATGGCTGGGCACACAGCCTGGCTACTCTCTAGCTTCTCAAGTATTCTCAGGCCTCGGGTCTCACCCTCTACTGTTTCCTCTGCCTGAAAGCCCACTTCTCAACCTTATTGGCCTGGTGAACTCCTTCAAGGTCCAGGCCAAATGTTATCTTCTATGATCCCCTCCCCTTGTGAGGGGAGTTAATTGTCCTTAATTTATCCCTCTACTACAACTTTCATTATGCCATGTTTATTTTTATATGTTTTTGCCTATGTCTGTTCTAGAGTATGAGCTCTTCAAGGGCAAGGCCTGTGTTTTATTCATCTTTGCAACTACATCAGGCTGAGCTCAGAGCTGGGGCTCAGTAAACATGCTGAATTGAATTTTAAAGAGTTTGATTTATTTTAGTGAAGTGGCTAATTTCAAACGGAATTTATTCAAGTTTGAATTAGTTCTTCCCTCCTCCCACTTCCTCTGTCTTCTCTCACCAGCTTTGCCTTCTCTCCCATCTCCCTTGTTTCCCCAGATTCATTCAGGCTCCCTAATCAAGAACCTATGTATGGTCTGAAGCCTAGCCTCCTCACTGCTACCCCCTGGCCTGGCCTGGTCAAAAGGGTGCACAGAGCCCAGCCATTCTAGAAAAGGCTACTCTTTGCACCCCTCTGCTCAGAGACCCCTCCTGATGGATTATGTCTGGGGTCCAGGAATAGCGATGGTTTCACATCCCCTGAAACATACCAAGCCCACCCTTTATGGTGTCATAGACAGCTTCCCAAGCTGACAAGGAAGCCCCTTCTTGCAGCTTTGCTGGGCCTGTGCTTCAACCCCAGACCTTCCTAGTAAGGGGGATGTCCATCCAGAACAGAAGGTGGCAGCCAGAGCAATCCCAGACCTGCTGGGCAGTATGCTGGGCCTGGACCTCTGAAAGGACAACACCCAGACCCTCACACCATGGTCAGCTTCTCTTTTTCCCTTAGGAGGGGCGTCTGCAGTGAACTCAGACCTGGAGCCCTGTCTGAGGAGTGCCACGTCTGACTCCATAGCCCCTCATACAGTCTAGGCCTCTGCCTGCTATGCATAGACCTGGGGGAGGGAGGCAGGAACCTTTGTAGCAATTCTTCCTACAGTGGGCATTTGGGCCCCAGGCCATCCCCAGCAACTGCCACATCTGACCAGCCTGCTATCTCCTGCCATTGCAGGTGTATGTGCTGAAGCGGCCACATGTGGACGAGTTCCTCCAGAGGATGGGGCAGCTTTTTGAATGTGTGCTCTTTACTGCCAGCTTGGCCAAGGTGAGTCCTGCTTCCCAGCCCCACACTCCCAGCCTGGTACTCCCAGCCCCTCCACCCCTACCCCCAATCTGTCAAGCAGCCCTTTGTTTTGGTGGGGGAAGCCATTTCTATGGTGACAGGTTCCCACCCCAGATGGGATGGATGCAGGCCATGTGCATGGTGCCAGTCTGAAAGCCTTCTGGGTTACCATGGTGACAGGGAGCACTTAGAGCAAATGCTCCATGAAGTTGCTGTGTGCAGCCACCTGAAGCTGGGTGTCCACAGTCCAGAGAATCACAAACAGGTCCAGTGTAATGGACAAAGGATGGTGTACCCCTCAACCATTGACTGTCGTACCCCTCAACCATTGACTGTCAGCCAAATGCTAGAGGCCCCTGTGTCCTTGGGTTTTGCTTTCACAGATTTGAGGGAGAAGCAAGTGAGAGATAAGTGTTGGACACTCACCCACATGCTTGGGCTGAATGAGAGTTCCAACTGCCCTAATGAGCTGTATGATCTGAGGCAAGTTACTTCACTTCTCATGTCGGTTTCTTCTATAAATTGGGGATAATTCCAGCTACCTTGTGGCTAGATCACATGAAATAACATATGTAAAGGACTTAGCACAGTGTCTGACTCACATACAGCAAGTATTCATTGAGCACTTGCTGTGTTCCACATACTGTGCTGGGCATTGTCACATGATAAGCACTCCTGATGTTCATTATTTTGTGTTACAATTATTTGTTGATGATGATAGGCTGGGCGCGGTTGCTCATGCCTGTAATCCCAACACTTTGGGAGGCCAAGGAGGGCGTATCACCTGAGGTCAGGAGTTCAAGACCAGCCTGGCCAACATGGTGAAATCCCATCTCAAAATACAAAAATTAGCTGGGCATGGTGGCGGGCATCTGTAATCCCAGCTACTCGGGAGGCTGAGGCACGAGAATTGCTTGAACCCAGAAGGCAGAGGTTGCAGTGAGCCGAGATCATGCCACTGCACTCTACCCTGGGCGACAGTGACTCCGTCTCAAAAATATATATACATATATTTATTGGTGATGATAAAATCATTCAGACATATCTTGATCCTAAAGCTTGATATGAATCTGACCTAAAATCTACACTGGCTCTGATCAAATAGAATGGTTTCTTTGTCCTCTCCACTGTTTAAGGAAACTAGCAGGTTCCCAAGCCTCCCAGTATGGTTTAGTCTCCCCCTTCACAGGTGTGGCAGGGTGCCTGTGCTGTGTGGGGCAGGCAGGGTAGGCCTTGCTCCTCCCAGGAGATCTTTGCCTTGACCATTTCCCAAACTCTGACTCTGATGGGGCTGACACCATCCATTTGTTGGTAGCACCACAGTTGTCTCCATGGGCATCTCAGGGACCCTGAGTGGTCCCAAAGATGAGTTTTCTGGGGCCCAGGTTAACCATTTGCCTGTCTCCAGGACATCACACAGTAGCTTCCTCCGCCATGTCCTGCTTCTGGACGGTGCCCTGATGCCCATACTCCCTTCTCTTCCTCTGCATGTTCCACTGCTTTGCTGGCCTGGTCATTGCTGGTTGGGTCCATCTCTGTGATGATTGAGGGGCGGGAGAGCCCCACTTGCACAAATGCTGCCAGACTTATCACCAGGCCTTAGAGCATGAACCAGTGGAGTGGGATTCAAAATCCTCGTCCTTATTTTTGCATTTCAAAAAGAGAACAAGGCCTCAGGGAAAATAGAGTCTTCCCCAGTGGGTAATCTTTCAGATGAGTGGTACCAAGATTAATTGTTATCTGTAGCATCAGTGGCTCTTCCAACAGTGCTCTGGGATGCTGAAGGGCCTGAAGTAATAACCAAAGAAATAAACAAGAAGATTGCACCAATAGCAGTGAAGTGAGAGCTGTTTTTTGTTTGGGAAAATTGAGAACACTCTTCCTTGGCATTGTCCCCAGCATTTGCTTAAACATCCTTGTTCGGTTACTCTTCCTGGATGGCTCCCACCTGCCCCACCATCTGTCTCTTCAACCCTTCTCTTGCTGCTACTCCAGCCTTGCTGAGCCGAATCAGCTCCCAAGTGCAGCCTTCCACCCTCTTTCCTCGCTGAGGTACATGTCCTGCTGATGGGTGGTCATGCCCCTGTCCTTGGCTCTGGACTCGGCTTCCAGCCAGCAGTAGTGGTGCAGTGGACCTCCTTGCCTGCTGCCCAGGAGCCCGCAGGAACCTCAAGCTGACTGTCGTAGCCTTTCAGTATCTGCTTCATTGTCATTCCTTCCTTCATTCACCCAGCAAATATTTACTTAGTACCTATTGTGTGCCAGGCACAGTACTAAATACTGGGGATATAGCAAAGAAAAAAAGAGACAAAGTCCCTCCCCTTGTGAAGCTTACATTCTTCACATTCATTCTCTAAGGCCTGGAGGCCTCAGACTCAGACACTCTTGAAAGATAGGTGCTACCACAAGTGTTCATGATTATGAGGAAATAGATCATCTTTTTCCATTTAGAGCAAGCTTGTCCAGCCTGTGACCCACAAGGCGCATGCAGCCCAGGACAGCTTTAGATGTGGCCCAACACAAATTCGTAAACTTTCTTAAAACGTTAGGAGATTTTTTTTAAAGCTCATCAGCTATTGTTAGTGGTATTGTATTTTATGTGTGGCCCAAGACAATTCTTCTTCCAATGTGGCCCAGGGAAGCCGAAAGATGGGATACCCCTGATCTGGACTCAGTTGCATACAACCCACCCACATGGCCCCTGGTTAGCCTCAGCAGCAGATGAGTGTAGTGCCCTGAGCTCTCACCTCCCTTGGCCAGTAGGAAACACAGCTGCTCCTGGACTCTGCCTCCTACAGGATGTCCTTGGAGAGGAGAGGATGTTCCCACGGAATCATAGCTGCTGCTTGCAGCTTTGCAGCCCACGTCCCACAGCTGTGCTGGCACTTGCTCTGCACTCCACTACTGGCCTTCCCAGCGCCACCAGCCACAGGTGCTCTCTGCCTCCCTGGCAGAGTCACTGGGTCCCGCTGATGCCTGGTTGTACCCCTTACTTGGTCTTGGTGCAGGGGCCTGGCCTCGTGTCAGGCTTGGCAACTGCTCCTGTTTCTTCCAGGCCCAGCCACTCAGTATGGCCCACTCTTTTAGGTATCTTCAGTTATGAGGATTTTCTCTCAGAAACCCCTTTATTTCTTTCTCCAAGCCTGCTTTGGGGGAAATTTCCTAGGTCATGAGAGAGGGCCAGGCAGGATGATCCGCAACTGTGAGCTGGGCTCAAACTCCCATCCAGCTCCTGGGCTTCAAGGAAGTGGATGGGCATCTATGGGAGTGGACGGCTGGGCACCATCCTGTCACTCAGGGGCTGGTCTGGCCCAAGTGCCCAGAGGACCTCTAGGGGGCAGTGTCATGCCATTCAAGACACATTGGAGCCAGCTCATTCATTCAGTGGTGAAATTCATGTTTACTGAGCCCCTCTTGTGGTAGATACTCTGGGAGGTGCTAGGGATGTGGTGGTGGGGATGTTTCAGGCCTGGGCCCTGACAAGGAGAGAGGAAATCAAGCAATCCCACATAGTACTCCACTCTGTGAGGGAAACAACCCAGAAAGGAAGATAGATGTGGCTCTAGGTGGATGGGAGAGGAAGTCAAGACCTGAAAAACCAGGAGACAGATGTTCTGCAAAGAGCTGGGGAGAGAATGCATGCAGAGGGAACACTGGTACAAAGGTCCTGACCATACTCAAAGCCAGTGTGGCTCCAGGGGCTCCAGATGGAGCTCATTCAGCTGTGCCATGTGGGACGCGGCAGTGAGGAACGTGGGCCTTACTCCAAGTGCAGTGTGTAGACAGTGGAGAGTTTTCAGCAGAGGAGTGACATGATGGCACATATGTTTTCCAGTGGCCACTCTGACAGCTTCTAGGTGAATGGGCTAGAAAGGAGGCCCCGTGGGAAAGACAGGTTTTTCACGAGGCTCGCACAGCCATCCCAGGCCAGAGATTCGAGGCCCAGGCTAAGGGTGGTGGCAATATAAATAGAGAGATGCAAATGGAGTCAGGCTATTTTTGGAGATGAAACTGACAATTCCTGATGGTTGGATGTGAGAGAAATGGAAGAATCCAGTGCCATCCTATGTACACGGAGAGGAAAATAACCAGGATCCTAAGACACATCTAATTATTAAATCCATTTTTAAAAAACGTAATCTGGATCTTGCTGCTGTAGTTCAGGGTTTGGGGGGCTCTTTTAAACACCCAGCCTTCATTGTGACACGTCTTTTCCAGTATGCAGACCCTGTGGCTGACCTCCTAGACCGCTGGGGTGTGTTCCGGGCCCGGCTCTTCAGAGAATCATGTGTTTTTCATCGTGGGAACTACGTGAAGGACCTGAGTCGCCTTGGGCGGGAGCTGAGCAAAGTGATCATTGTTGACAATTCCCCTGCCTCATACATCTTCCATCCTGAGAATGCAGTAAGTGGCCCCAAAGAAAGAAAATGTCGTGCTCCATCTGAGCCCTCTGTCTTGCCAGGCAGGTACCACTTTTGAGCACCTACACAAGAAGGTTTCTGGGCCTTTTCCTAATGAAATCCCAGCTCTGCCATTTAGCAGTTGCGTGTCATTGACCAAGTTATTTAACCTCACTGAGCCTCGGTTGCCTCATCTGTCAAATGGGAATTATAGGAATGCTGATCTCATAGGATCATTGGAGGTTGCAGTGTGGCAATATATAAAAAGCACTTAGAATAGTGCTTGAGACTGGTAAATGCTCTATAAGCCTGTATCGTCTTAATGACATTTTTAGTATTGTTATTGACAAGGGTTCTGCTGGCAGTAACCTCCTGGAGCCAGCTACTGCGTAGGACTTCATGACCCCTGTAGACTAAGGAGGCCTGGTTGATCTCTTTAACAGAAGTATTTCTTAAGAATGAATAGGCCAGGTGTGGTGGCTCACACCTGTAATCCCAACCCTTTGGGAGGCCGAGGCAGATCACAAGGTCAGGAGATCGAGACCATCCTGGCCAACATGGTAAAACCCTGTCTCTACTAAATACAAAAAATTAGCCAGGCGTGGTGGCACGCACCTGTAGTCTCAGCTACTCGGGAGGCTGAGGCAGGGCAATCACTTGAACCCGGGAGGCGGAGGTTGCAGTGAGCTGAGATCCCACCACTTTACTCCAGCCTGGCGACAGATGGAGACTCCGTCTCAGAAAAAAAAAAAAAAAGAATAAAACACTTCAATAAGGTCTTCAAATAAGACTGCCAAGCTTTGCTACCTCATCATGATGTCTAAAAAGCACCCATTGGGAACATTTCATTCATAAAGCTCCCTGGACCATGGCAGCTCTCGGTGCCTACTCACTGGGTGCAGCACAACTCTCAGGGCAAGAAGGACTGCCTTCCTGCCTGCTGCCTGACACTTCCAGGGGAAAAGAGGCCAACCAGAGCCTCTGGTGACTGCTGACCCCTCAGTCTCTGCCACATCAGGCCCCTAGACCAGGCATTTTTCCCTGGAGAGGATGCTTCCTCTCAAGCACAGGCTTCTCAGATTCTACAAAAGCCTGCAAAGTCCTTTCCTTGAATCCAGAACTCTGCAGTCCTGCTTATAACCAAAAAAAATTCAAACTCAATTAATTTGGCTAGTGTGGAATCATTATTTGAATAAATACTCCAAATGTATTTCTATGTAAATATGTTCATTTTACTGAGTAAATCAAATTCAACATAATATATTTGGTAACGTGTCTCTAACAGATAAGGATTACTTTTTAATATAATCACAAGTCATGGTCAGATCTGACAAAGTAACAGTTTCTTACATTGTCTAATATCCAGACTGTGTTCATATTGTCCCTATCATCTCGAAGTGTTGTGCATTTGGAGTATTTCAATCGGGATCCAAAAAGATCCATGCATTGCTTTGGTTACTATGTCTCTTCATTCTTTTGCAATCTTAACACGTCTCCCTTTCCTCCCCTTTTCTCTTTTATGCCATTTATTTGTTGAAGAAGCCCTGGTGTTTTGTCTTGTAGAAATCTCCTACATTCTGAATTTGTCCAGCTGCTGCCTTGTGATGATGTTTAATATGTTCTTATAGCCACCTTATATCCTCTAAACAAGTAATTAGAGCTCTACTGCTTGATTAGATTCAATTTTTTTTTTTTGCAAGAATATATCATAGAGGCCAGATGCAATGGCTCACACCTATAATCCCAGCACTTTGGGAGGCCCAGGCAGGTGATCACTTGAGCCCAAGAGTTTGAGACCAGCCTGGGCAACATGGCAAGACCCTATCTCTTAAAAAAAAAAAAAATTAGCCAGACGGGGTGGCAGACACCTGTGGTTCCACTGTCGTTCCAGCTACTTGGGAGGCTGAGGTGGGAGGATCTCTTGAGCCCAGGAGGTCGAGGCTGCAGTGAGCCATGTTCATGCCACTGCACTTCAGCCTGAGTGACAGAGCAAGACCCTATCCCAAAAAAAAGAAGAAAAAAATAATACATCATGGGTATTATATGCTTATGAAGATATCATATCAAGGAGGCATAAAATGTCAGGTTAGCCCACTTTTAAAGATTTAAAATTCATCATTGGGTTCAGGTGGTGTTAGCCTGATCCATCTATTATAAAATTCCCCCATGAACCTTTCACCTCATAATTTTATCAGTTGTTGGTGATCATTGTCTACACCCGCTATTTCATGAGGAATTGCAAAATGGCAATTTCTATTTTCAGACTAATGAGTTGGTGTTCTAGCGGCCTCCAAAAGTAGCCAATAATTTTTTTTTAGTATCATTATGAACTCATGGATTTGTTGTAGTTTCAGTCCATTTATTATTCTTTTGCATGCTCTAATTTTCACCTTTGGCTATGGACACTAATAACAAGTCTTTGATATAGGTTGAATATTCTTTATCTAAAATGCTTGGTACCAGAAGTGTCTTGGATTTTGGATTTTTTAGGATTTTGGAATATTTGCATATACATAATTGGATATCTTGGGGATGGAACCAAGTCTAAACATGAAATTCATTTCTGTTTTATGTACAGCTTATACACATAGCCTAAAGGTAATTTTATACAATATTTTTTATAATTTGGGGACACTAAATAAACTGTGTATCATGTGCCTGCGTTTTCACTACCACCTGGCACACGAGGTCAAGTGTAGAATTTTCCACTTGTGATGCCATTGCTCAAAAAATTTTGGATTTTGAGGCATTTTGGGACTCAGATTTTTCAGATTAGGGATGCTCAACCTGTAGCTTCCTTACTTTCTTAAACAACAAGATGTTCCAGGCTCATGATGAACATTTCTTGCCTCAGCCCTGGAACCAGCCATTTTTGTATGGTGCCTGGTCCCTATTAGTGGAAGTGGTATTTAGAGACCACAGTTTAGGTGGATTTTCATTGCTAATGGGATATACTTTACTTCTAGCCCATACTACAGGGCAGAGCTAAAAATGACATATTTTTAGAACGAAAACTAAATCATAAGTTCATACTGGTTTTTCCAATACAACGTTACGTTTTTATGTAACTTCTTTGCTTGTTTTGTTTTTGTATCCCTTTCTCTTATGCTGCAACTCTTGATTTCTAAAGATATTAACATAATTATATAATTGATCTGTAGTGTATGTTTAATAATTTCAGTAGCGGTACTAAATTATGGCTAATAATAAGACAACTGTATGCAGTTTAGGAATTTTTAGAGAGATGTACAGTTATAACACCATGTTTTAAAATCACTTGAATGCCAGGCTTGGTGGCTTACCTGGCTGCTTGCAATCCCAGCACTTTGGGAGGCTGAGGAGGGAGGATTACTTGAGCTTAGGAGTTTGAAACCAGCCTGGACAACAAAGCAAGATCCCGTCGCTACTAAAAAAAAAAAAAAAAAGGCTGGGGTGGTGGCTCATGCCTGTAATCCTAGCACTTTGGGAGGCCGAGGTGGGTGGATCACCTGAGGTCAGGATTTCGAGACCAGCCTGACCAACATGGTGAAACCCTGTCTCTACTAAAATACAAAAACTAGCTGGGCATGGCGGCAGGTGCCTGTAATCTCAGCTACTCAGGAGGCTGAGGCAGGAGAACCCAGGAGTTGGAGGTTGCAGTGAGCTAAGATCACACCATTGCACTCCAGCCTGGGCAACAAGAGCAAAACTCCATCTCAAAAAAAGAAAAAAAAAAAAAAATTAGCCAAGCGTGGTGTCACATGCCTATAGTCCCAGCTACTTGGGAGGCTGAGGTGGAAGGATCACTCGAGCCCAGGAGGTCAAGGCTGCAGAGCTATGATTGCCACTGCACTCAAGCCTGGGCGACAGAATGTGACGCTGTGTCATACACACACACACAAATCACTTGAAGTAATTGTGTGGTTGTGTCACCAATTTTATATACACTTAGATTCACTTTTATTGCTTTTTTTCTTAATGGTTTAATTGTATTTTAATTATATAACACATTTACATGGTTCCGACATCAAAACTATAAATAAAGATAGAGAAGTGTGTTCATTTCTGCCCTCTCCTCCACTCTCTCCCCATCCCCTAGGCATAGTCATTTCTTTATTAGTCCTTACTTTATTTTTCAAAGTTACGTAATAAATGTCTATGTTTCTAAGCTATCTTTAGATTTGTAAAAGGGCTAAAATGTTACTTTTAAACATGTTTGGTTTATTCAAATTTGTTTATAAATCTCTCCTTTGTACCCCTGGCTACCACCCCTCCCCAGTCCTCTGCCTAAAACTAAGGGAAAATCCTGTCTTTGCCCATAGCTTCAGAATGTTCTGCAATTTTAGACTTTTACTTTTAACTGATCACTGTTAAGCAAGGGAGGAAATTTACCACTTCTCTTTGTGATGTAATATTGCACAGTGACCCTAACTGGAAGCCTTTCTGTGTCCTGGATGTGAGCTCCGCGCTGTCGGTGGTTGGCTTGTAAGCTCTGGCTCCAAGTGTTCTGAGGTGCAAGGAACCAATCTTGTGCAGTAGAAAGAGCTTTTGGAAGTTGGCAAGTAGCAAGGCTAGTTCTCATACATTCTATGCTCTGGCCACCTTTTTCTGTGGCAGGAAAACAAAACAGGCAAATGCACACAAACTGGGTACATTTAACTTTGCTTCCCTGAGCCATCTCCCAAGCCATTTAGCTTTGGATTGGCCTTGATTTGAACAAGGGAACAAACAAAATCATGATGATAACGATGATGACACCAGTCGTCCTTACTAAAGAAAGTGCTCAAAGTCCGGGTACCCGGTTAGGTTAGGAGCAGCCCCCAGCGCTAGATGCAGTCCTGCTGCCTCCTCCATGCACTGTCTTCCAGGTGCCTGTGCAGTCCTGGTTCGATGACATGACGGACACGGAGCTGCTGGACCTCATCCCCTTCTTTGAGGGCCTGAGCCGGGAGGACGACGTGTACAGCATGCTGCACAGACTCTGCAATAGGTAGCCCTGGCCTCTGCCTGCCTCCCGCCTGTGCACTCTGGAACCTCTGGCCTCAGGGGACCTGCCTGTCCTCAGCTCCCTGGGAGCTGAAAGTGAGGATACTCCGTGCTCCAGGCCACAGGGTGAATGTGGCCATGCCTACCTGTTTTGTTTTTTTAAGAACAGAAACAACTATTTTAAAAGAACTCTTTTAAGAAATTTCATAAAGGGACATGCATTTTACTGGATTTGCTTTTCTTAAAACATACCAAAAAAGAAAAAAATAGAAAAAAAAAAAAAAGCTTGATCTCTATCAGACTTCCTTTCAACTGTCCTCCCCTCCAAGCAGACCACCTGTCCCCTTCTATCCCAGCTCAGAGCAGCTGACCCAACTCAGAATCTCTTTCCTACAGGATGAAGTGCCTTTTGAATGTTATTTTAAGCCGAGAGTTAATTTTTCTACACAACATATTTCCAGACATCTTTTAGTCTTTTATTGTCTTAGATACTATAAGAAGATGAACATGACAATTTTCTAGAACCTGGTAGCGTGTGTGTGTGTGGCGGGGGGTGCTGAGGGAGGGGAGTGAGTCACAGGAGCCTGTCCCCCAACAGGTGTGACTGCTCTGACAACCTGTGGCATGCTGCAGGGTCAGGCTCCTGATAGGAGGATTTCATGACTATGTCATTGTCTCCACTCATTTTTGACCCAGTTTGGAATGTATCTGCAATTGTGTGGCTCAACACTTTAGGAAACAATAGATTATTTTATATTATTATTTCTGATGGTGACAAGTTTGTCTTGAGGTCACATTTTCTCCTTGAAAAGTGACATCCTGTCACTTCTGCTCTCACACTACTGCCATACATTTGTGTTTTTTGTTGTTATTGTTTGGGTAGAGCAGTTACAAGAAACCCTAAAACCCTTGGATATAAAAGAAATCTGTTTATTGATTTTTAAATCTTTCCTTTCCAAAAGCTGGATACACATGGAGCTGTTTGGGAATTTTCCTTGCTGCTACCGCGCTGCCACCAAATGGAATTGACCAGCGGCTGTTACACTGTTCTTTGCCACTGTGCCTATGCTCAGAATATGCTCACTGCTAAGCTACAAACTCGGACAGGGTCAGAAACAGAGGTGTCCCACCCCATTGCAGCCTCCACCACCTGTAACCCCTTCCTGGCATTGGCCACTGAAGGGTACAAAGGCAAAAGGGCCACAGCACCACTTAGGTGTAGCATGGATTTTAAACTGCAGTCAGTATCAGATCCTATTTGATAAATAAGCTGACTGTTCTGTCTTGAGAACCTGTGGCCTCAACCAGCCACCAAGCTGATGTGGCCCAAGTCCATCTCTTGGTCTTCTCCTTTGAAGCACAGCCTATTTCTGAGCCAAGGGTTGGGGAAGCCTGTCTAGATGTGGGACTCATTGCCCCAAACCAGGGAGAGGAAGAGCTCCCGCAGGGAGAGCCCAGGCTCTCTTTGCAGCCTTTCCCAGTTTGGTGTTTAAGCAGTGCCATGTTCCTTGTTTGACAACAAGACAGTCTGTAAAGTATTGCTCTTAAAAACAATTAAAAAGAACCCTTTCATGTTGGCACCATTGCCTTAGTCCTCTGTGGGTTGGTCTTCAGCCAGCATTCTGGTGGGAGTGACTGGCATTAACAAGACTGGAAATCGGGGGTCAAAGTAAAATATCTTTGTTTTGCTTTCATTCACAAAGTAATGAAGCCAGCTGCCAATTACATCCTCCCAACAGCACTTTGGTCTGTGGACTGCTGTGTGAATATTCAGAAGGGAAGTAAGTATTCAGGGGGTAAACAGGTCTCCCAGCATTCTGAGTGTTCCAAACCAGTAATCCACATGCCAATTCAAATAGAACAGCCCCTTGCTAGATATTACCACAGATAATGACAGTTACATGGTAGAACTGCCCATGCCACAAATCTTTATTTGGAAAAGTAGTCATTAAATGAACCCACTGCCTTAAATGTCTTGAATGTTGCAGTCAAGTGTCTGTCATGTGTTGATATCCACACAGAATTAGGCCCTAATGAGAGCCTTAGACCCTCAACCACGCCCCCTTCGTTGGCATCACAGGGCCTTATTTGGAAGAGCGGGCAAAGAGGATGGAAATCATAAAATATTTCATGGGAATCAAACCTAGGGATAGTGCTCCACTTCTGACGATGGAGTGAAGACACTTGGCAGACTTGAGCCAGACACTTCACCTAGTAGTTCCTGAAACTGTGAGCACCACTGCACTAAGCCAGTGCGGAGCTGTTAGGGACGGGCCCAGCTCCTGCACCACAGACACAGAATGTCTGGAGAGGGCCAGCAGGCCCTCTGAGGGTTCTGGAATCTGTGCACCTTATTTGACCACACTCCAAAATTCTGTTTTTATTTTAACCCTTGAATCTGCTTTATGTACATAATCAAAATATCTATATCTATATCTATATCTATATATTTTTAATCATCTACATGTAAATGAAGCAATAGAATTCTAACGTAAGGCCAAGAAATGAGACGAATGTTTGGGGTTTATGTTTTTTAAGGTAAATACGGGTATTGTTTTTAATTATTACCATGTATTAAATTGTGGGCTTTGAAACCTAATGAAATCTGTTAGCCACTTCTCTGTGCCATATACTTCCCATGTTACCAAAATACCCCCAACTCTTTAGCCAAAAGAGAACCCTGACCTCCTGAGTTTCCATGCTCCTTTCTGTACCAGGTTTAAATGTAGTCTTCTGGAGAAGTATTTTTGACATTGAGCTCTGGGACAGGACACCTTGGGTTTGTGGACTGCAGCCCACTATGATGTTATGACTTCTCTGGCCAGGCCTCCAGTGGATGTGCACAGGCACTCCCAATGTTGTTAATGCTCTGTCTTCCATTTGTTCTGGAATCCTACGTGTTGGTCTGTGGTTCCATGCATTAGCTGTTTGTAAATAATGCATTTGCATACTGAAAAAGGAATGCCACCTGCCACAGTTGATGGTGAGGAAGCTCCTTTGACGTGGTGCAATTTTGATGAGATGTCTCTGGGGACACGAGGATGCCCTAATGATGCTGACTTGTCATGGTTGCAGCATTTGAACTTTTGGTGTTAAAAAAAAAAAACCTGTAAGTCTGTAACCTAGCAACATTTTACAACCCTGTATTTTTAAAGATGGCTTTCTAATAAAAAAATCCAGAACCACACAGCCCTACGGTCAAACAGTCCTACGTTTGTGCCTCTGCTTTTAAAGGTGCTGTGCTGGACAGTTGGCATGCCAGGGTTCGAGAAGAGTGAATGGCTTGACGTACTTGCAGTTAACTGTGCAAAATTGGCTGGCTGCCTCTGTTCCTACTGTACTGTAAATTTGATCATGTCTGTTCCTGTTCCATTCTCCCAGGAGCTTCTCTGCAGACTGACACACCCTCCCCCACCCCGGGTAGTGGAGATGCTGGTGTCTGGGGAGTCATGGATTTCTGTTGGACATTTGAATGTGATAAACAATCCAGCATTACTTAGGAAATGCTACATGCGGAATGTGCACGTTTCCAGGGGCGAGTATTGTCAATCAAAAGGTTTGCAATGATTTCCTTCCTGCCAAAAATAAACATGTGAAACTGCACTCTTTTGTGGATTGACTACTTTTCTACCAGAAGCACCTCTCCTCCCTCCCTTCCCCGCCTCCTGCGCAGCCTCATGCCATCACCTTGGGTCTCCTGGTATCCCCACTTCCGGGGAACAGGGGTGGATGGGAGTGGGGCTGCAGCACTCCAGGAGCCACAGACTGATTTTCTAGCTCGTCCATCCCACCCAAATTGCCTGTCACTCCAAGGGTGACTGCTGTTCAGCCCCCTGGCTTCCTCCCTCCGGAAGCAGTATGGCTCACTTTTCTCCCACAAAGATTCCAGCCCTCCCAGCAGGCTGGAAAATGCAGCCTGAGAGAACTGGGGCCTCCCATTCCATAAGAACCACAGGCATTATATGTGGTGCCTAAACCCATACCCATACCCATGGGCACAGTGGCCAAGATGATTGCCCGATGAAGCACGGCAAGGAGTCGGAAGAGGAGTCAGGATGTCCCAGGCAGTTTCTTGCAGTGAGACATTCTGTCGCCAGTGCCCTGAACCCAGTCCCTCTGTACATGCAGGTGAGAGAGGCAGCGACTCCTCTGCTAGAGACTCCTGGCAGGGACTTGGACATGGCTTCGCCACTCTCAGGACTCTTTCTCTTCATGATATCTGATTCGGATAGCACCAGTGTCAATTTCATAAGGTAAGTCTTATCCCCATTTTGTGGATGAGAAAACAGGCCAGTGAGACAAAGCTCTGCAGTCTGCTCTATCACAAGATACAGGATTCTACCAGGCATGTATATTCATCCCAAATAACTCAGGACACAGTATGTGTATCAGCCCAGGAGACCTAATATTTACCCAGAGACAAAACCCCAAATACCCCACAGCTAAGCCTGTGCCGTGCCCCTAGGTTCTTTGTCATCACAGTGGAGCAGCTGGCCAGCCAGAGAGAAGTCACTGCAGCTTCCTCCCCTGGTTCCAGACTCCTAGGCTGTGTCCTTCATTCTGCTCCCCAGCCCTCTCTGTCCCTCTCTCACCTTCTCTGGCATCAACCCTGTACCCCACTGCTTCACACCTTTGCATACAGGCAAACAGATAAAAGGCTGAGAGTTGTGGCAGTGCCTGAGGCTGAGGTATCCTCATGAGTGTCCACTGGTCCCCGAAATAGGTGGGAAGGACACACGGGGCGTCAAGAGGGCACTTATTTGGGACTTGGACATGCTGAGATATGCCCTTCCGTGTTTTCTAGTTTGAGCACATATCATCTGTGTGTATTACAGGACCAAGGAATGGGCAGGAAGCCCAGGAGGGTGGGAAGGAGTGGCTGGGAAAAGCCAGCCTGGGAACAGTGGCACATCAGCTGACGAACATTCTGTTGAGCTTATGGATAAGGAGTGCATTGAGGGCTTGTGGCCGAGTTGTGGAGTAACCTGGATGCTTGCACGATAAATCTCCTGTGTCAGGGCTGGCCGTGGGTCAGCAGACTGTTCAAGGCCCAGAGCCATCAACTGGCATGGCCACCAGCCTGACCTCTGAGAACAGAGGCCATCGGGAGGAGGACATGGCCCCAGAGCTTTCCACCCCAAACCTCCATTACAGCTCCCTCTCCTGGTGCAGTGATTCTCAGCTCTGGCTGAAGCTGTACCCTAGAATTACCTGAGGGGTCTCAAACATACATCCCTCAAGTCCACCACAGACCATTTCCAATCTCTGCATATGGGGACCCGCGTCATGTTTTTAAGTGCCAAGATGACTGGAAAGGGCAGCCAGGGCTGAGACCCCCTGCTCTGACTGGCTACAGAGGAAAGGCAAGTCCTCCGAAACTGTTCCAGGCTTGATGCCCAGGTGTGGCAAAGGAGCTGTGGCCAGAGCTTTGGGGAAAATGACGTGTTGCTTTACCTGAAAGATCAGCCATATACATGTTCATTGCTAAAAAGTTGGAAAATCCAGAAAAGTACAGAGAAAAGCCCACCTGGGCACTGGGAGCCTTTCCCAAGGCAGGGGTGAGGAGGGAGGCCTGGTAAGACCCCTGCCTGGCTGACAGCTCCTGCTTTCACACAGGTGGGGAGCAGAGTGGAGCCCCCCACTACACATTGGAAGGGTCACACTGCCCACTAGGCACGGACCCCAGCCTTGCACCACCACCCCTCCAACAGGCCAGGGCTTTCCTGACCCAAGCTGGGTCCTAATGGGTGGGCGTGCTGCTGGGCAGGACCACAGTGGGCAAGGCAGTGACACCTCTTTGCAGGGGCCCAGGGTTGGTGTTTGGTCTGTCCTCTCACCCAGCTGTTCCCGTGGTGTCCTCGGGAGGAGTCAGTTCCAGCCTATGCAAGCTCCAGTGACCATTGCCACAGCTCCTTCCACATCTTGCGGCCCAGGGCGGGACCACCAGATGTGGGGACACATGCGGGCCCATGGCTGCTCCCCTCCAGCGCAAGGAGCCAGGGCATCTCCAGGAGTGGGCTCCAGGACCTGAGTCAACAGTTCTCACTCCCCATCCCTGTCTGCCCTCAGAGAGGGACGCTCCTCACAGAGCCCGGACTCCACCACGAGAGGCAACATTCTGCACCTGCCTGGGAAAGACTGGAGAAGGCCTGGGGGATGAAGCCTGGGATAGGATGCCTGAGCCCAGAGAAACTGGGGTGGAGCCTGGACTTATCTTGGGGCCACTCCTTCACCTGGGTCAATATTGACATGGAGCGGGCTGGGCCTTGGAGATAAGCCAGGCAGGAACAAAGTAGGCCCCAAGCCCTGGAAACTTGCTGAGTGAGGGGGTGGTAGATGAAGGGGAGCTGGGGCAGGAAGAGGGCAGGGCTTTGCTAGCAAGGCAAACTCTGCCCAGGGCCCTTTTGACTCCTGGCAGGCCCCCTTGAAGAGGGGTGGAGGTGGGGATGGGGACGGGGTGGTGGGACCCCTTTCCTGCTAGGGGGAGGAGGGAGGGGAAGGCTAGGCATCCCACCCTCCCATTCTTGCAGCACCCGGCTGCCTGTGAGCCTGCCCTGGGCCTCAGTTTCCCCTCTGTGTGCCTGGGGTGTGACAGCCATGAGCCGGAGGCTGTCCAGGCCAGACTCAAGGCAGTGCTGCTCATCTTGGCCCCAGGCCAGGCTCTAAGGCCAGACTGCCATCTATCCTGGGCCTGGGATCACAGGTTACAGAGTAGGTGGTTCTGGACAGGGCAGTTCTGTCCAGGTGACATCTTCTGGTTTGCAGAGACCCAGACAATTCCAAGGGTTGGGGCCTTGGAGAAGTTCTCATGCCCCCCAGTAAGCTGCTGACACTGGATTGTGCCAGCTGGGGTATCTGGCCCACAACCAAAGTGGAAAGGGGTCACCCCCTCAGCTTCTCAGAGAAGGAGGACTGAGCCCAGTAAAGGGTCCAGATACACACACACACACACACACACACACTGGGTCGGGCGCAGGCCACAGAAACATGTCAGCAAACGTTTTATTAAGCAACTGCAGTGCGCCAAGCACCGTTCTAGACACAGGTGGACAACAGCAAGGCCCTGCCCACAGTGACTCACAGTCCAGCTGGGACACAGACACTAACCAAAGATCCCACTTAGCAAAGAGACCAGCTTCTTGGAGCACCACGATGAGGAAAGTGGTGATGTCTGAGGAGGGAGACTGCTGTGGCTAAGGAGGGCGGGAAGGGCCCTCTGTGGGGCTGCCATTTTGGCTGGGACCTAAATGCAGTAAAGGAGCAGCTACGGGAATATAGAGAGTGGGGCTTCCAGGCAGAGAAGCCTGCAGTGCAAAGGTCTGCAGACAACGACCTGGGCGTCTTCAAGGGACACAAGGAATCATATTGCCAGAACACAGTAAGCCATGGGAAGAGTGATGGGAGAGGCAGCCGGGAACGGCCATTGAGAGTTTCATCCCAGTTTTAGTGGAAGCCACTGGAAGGTTTGGGGAGGGGGGTGATGTGAGCGGGTTTATGGTTAAATTCTGAGGTTGAATTTTCCCTCTAGTTAGTCAAAATCATAGAAAATAGAATGGTGGTTGCAAGGGGCTGGGGGCAATGGGGAGTCTATGTTTAATGGGTGCAGAGTTGCAGAGTTTCAGTTTTGTAAGATGAAAGAGTTCTGGAAATGGTGGCAGTGGTTGCACAACAATATGAGTGTCCTTAACACCACAGAACCGTATACGTAAAAGTGGATACAGGCCGGGCGTGGTGGCTTACGCCTGTAATCCCAACACTTTGGGAGGCTGAGGCCGGTGGATCGCTGGAGGTCAGGAGTTCGCAACCAGCCTGACCAACATAGTGAAACCTCGTCTCTACCAAAAATACAAAATTAGCCGGGTGTGGTGGTGCATGCCTGTAATCCCAGCTACTCAGGGGACTGAGGCAGGAGAATCACTTGAACCCAGGAGGCGGAGGCTGCAGTGAGCCAAGATCATGCCATTGCACTCCAGCCTCGGCAACAAGAGCAAAACTCTGTCTGTCTCAAATAAATACATAAATAAAAAGGGGATACAATGGTAAATTTTAAGTATATTTTACTACAATTTTTTAAATCTTGTGAAAAAAAGATTTTTTATATTTTACCACAATTTTTTTAAATCTTAGGAAAAAAGATCCCTCTGGCTACTGTGGTAGGATGGTCGTAGCGGCCAGGCAGACCCAGAGACACAGAGGGAGGCTGGCTCCGGAGCAGGCAGGAGGCGTGAGAGGGAGGGCCAGGCCCAGGATCCACCATGAACCAGCTGCCGACGGGCCAGTGGCTTGGGGGAGAGAGAAATCAGGGCAACTCCAGGTTTGGGGCCTAAGCACCCTCTGGATGTTCACACTGAACGTGTTCCTGGGGCTCAGAGAGGGTAGATCTGGGAGGGGCCTGAGGCAATGTTAAATGTGAGACCAAACGTGCTGGGAGAGATGTGACAGACGGAAGATGGAGACTTAGGCCGGGGCAAGGTTCGGGGGAGTTGGGTCAGGGAGACACTGGCGTTTCCATGCTATTTGCAGCCTTCAGACTGGAACTGGGAAGGAAACTAGAAAACAAACAGGAGTGAAGGCCCAAGCTCTGCACCTGCTGCCATTTAGAGGCCTGAAGGAGACGGGTGGAGTGAGAAGGGAAGGAACAATGGTGACTGAACTGACTGCCGCTTGGTTGAGAGCGGGCATTGGTGACTTAGGAAAGAGCCATTGCCAGGGAATTCAAGAACAAACAGAGCGGGTGGGCTGAGGGGAGATGGGGGAAGAGTCGGTGGGAAGAAGTGAGGACAGAGAGTCTTCCTGGGCACAGAGACAAAAAGGGACAGGGAAACGGGTATGCACAGGTACAGTGGACACACTGCCACTGTCACAGACAGGGTCCCTGTCCCAAGTGGGGATCAGACAGGCATGCCAGGACACAGGCACACACATGAGGTCGGACAGGCAATGGCACACATGGGGACGAGCCAAATGCCTGTGACACAGGCATCCCTTCACACACAGGGACCCTGCATTGTGTCTGTTAAACACAGTCACACACTAGCTGTAGGTCTTGCTGGACACAGACTGCCCCCAAGTCCCCAAGTCCCCAGACCCCTGTAACAGAGACCTTTGTGGGGTGAAGACTGAACACAGGGAGAGGGTCTTGGGCAGTGGGCAGGCTTTAGCAGCGTGGCTTTGATGGGATGGCCCACGCTGGCTGGGCCTTGGCTGGGACTGAGGCCCTAAGCCGCCAAGAGGAGGTTGTGCCCCTGGAGTTTCTGGAAGGCTCTGTTTGCAGCCCCTCCACCCCACAGTGAGAGAGAGAGAGTGGCAGTGGAGTGGCAGCTGAGGTGAGGGAGAGGTGTCTTCGCTGTAAGAGCTGGACTGGCCTCTCCCATGATGGGTATCAGGGTTCCCTGAGGAGGGCTGTGCCAGGCAGTGAGCTCACATTTGGGTAGGGACAGCAGAAATATCTAGAGGGAGCCCTGACCACCTTCCCCTCCTGAAGTGAGCTGGTTCTCACAGAGCCTGACCCCACAGCCCCCAGCCTCGGTCCTACTTCCTCCTAAAGTTTGCTGGAGTGGCCTGGCCCTCTTGGTCCAGGCGGAGCCCACCACTCCGGGTGAGGGATCAGGGGCCCATCTAGTACTCCAGAGAAGGAAATCCCAGTATCTTCCACACCCCACCTCTTAGCCCAGTCCAGGCCTCCATCCCCTGCTCTCTCTGGCCACTGGTACCCAGGCAGTGAGACCTGGGAGACTTAACCATAGCCCTGGGGAGGGCGCTGGTCCCCAGACGGCTTGCTCGATATTTGTTGACTGACTGACTAAGTGAATGCCTAGCCCGCTGAGCACTGTGTGGTGGGGTGTGTCCTGCAGGGCAGGAGCTAGGATTGAGTTACAGTGGCGGGGACCAGGAGTAGGGAGGCAGAGACTGGCCCCGTGCCAGGCCTAGCACTGCCCACAGGCAGGGCGAAGGCGCGGGAGCAGTTTCCAGCAGGTAGGCCTGGGCAGAGAGTTGGGGGGGCGGTGGTTTCCAGGGAACCAGTGGGGCAGAGTGGGCTATTCAAGTCAAGGGCATAGAGCACAGGGTCCCAGGGCTCAGGGCCACAGAGCCTCCGCGGCAGAATTGGGAGGCGGCAGCAGCCCAGCAGGTGAAAACACTGATGGGGCAGGGCAGCTGTGGCCGGCAGCCCAAGGGGAAGAAAGTGGCAGATTTTGTAGATAGGCAGGGAAGTCCGTGGCCCACAAATTCAGTGTGCCTGCCCCCAACCCTGGCCCCATCCTCCTTTCCCCTCACTCTAGAGGGCGGCACCACTCCGTGCTCCATGGAAACTGAGCAAGGTAATCTCGGGCTCCCTTCAAAGGTACCCACAAAAGAAGGAAGGGCTCCTGTAGGGAGAGAAAGAGGCACTGGAGGAGGGAGAAAGCGAGGAGAGAGGAGGCACCCAGGGACACGAGGGGCAGGGGGAGAGAAGAGGGGGTGTGTGAAGCGGGTAGGGAGTGCCCTGGGAAAGAGAGGGGAGCCTGGGGAAGAGAAGGAAAGACCTGGGGAGGAGGGTGGGGAGGGAGAGAGGGAGGGGTGTAGGGGAAGACAGGGAACCAGGAAAGGAGGAGGTGCCTGGGGAGGAAAAATGGGAGAAAAAGGGAAGGATCCCAGGGGAGAGGGGAAATCAGGGGGGAGAAGGAAGAACCAGGGGGAGGCAGGGGCACCCAGTGGGGACAGAGGGAAACCCTGGAAAAGGGGAGGCGTGGGGCATGGGGAGAGAAAGGGAAACCAGGGAAGGAATTGGGCATCCGGAAGAGAAAGGGGCCCTGAGTGGAGGAAGTGCACCCCCAGGGAAGAGAAGGAGGGCTTCTAGGAGGAGGGAGAGGACCAGGGATAGGAGGGTTCCTACTTGGGAAGGTGGTGAAAGGGAGTTCCCCAGAGGAAAGAGGGCAGGAGGGTTTGGGAGGCTGGAGGGGGCACTGTGGGGGGTTCCCCTGAGGAAAGAGGGCAGGAGGGCTTGGGAGGCTGGAGGTGGCACTGTGGGGAGGGAGGAGGCCCCCAGTCTTTGAGCACCCATTCCTCCCTGGAGTCCAGGTGAAAGAGAGTGAACACAGGTGCCATGCGAGTGCGACCTCAGCCCTGGCAGCTGAGGGTTTGGCTCTACGGGCTGGGGCTGGATATCAGACGGGCTCCCGGACCCCTGGGGGCGATGCTGCCTCTCCCAGTGACACCAGCCGAGTCCCAACTTTTTGGCTGCCAGTTTGACTTTCCAGTCCCCCATGTGCCCTGGTTGACACTGTTCTGAGGCCATCCAGTAGTCTTTCTGGCACTCTGTCACCATGTTGTACTCTTCCATGAGCTACAGCTCACAGTTTCTGTCTGCACCTCTGGTCACTGCCTGCCTGGGCCTCTGGTAACTGTCACTGGTCACTATTTCTGCCTATTACTCAGTGTCCTTCTACGGGGCCACCACTGGTGGACATCCTGCTTGTCACCCAATGTCCTCACGTTTTCTGTTGCTTGAGATCACCTTTTCATGGCCACTATGTCTGCCTGTCACTCATGTCATTGTCACACCAACAGGCCATCAACTGTGGCAACAGTTCTTGGGGCAATTAGGGTGCACGGACGGCTCCCTTCTCCATTCATTTTCACTCAGTCCAGTCGCAGGGCAGCGCACTTCACTCATTCAACAACTACTTACCGAGTACCTGCTGGGGGCCGGGCAGCTGGGATCCCACAGTAAACAACAAGACAAACCCCTGCCTTCAGGAATCTGCTGCTCTGGTGAGGGAGACCATAGCCAACAACCATCCTGTAGTTTCCATAGGGTGTCGGGAGGAGCTGTGAGCTGTGACGGACCCAGCTCTAACCCCCTAGAAGGACAGCCCACTCTGCCCCCGCTCCCCTGCCCCACAGCCTCCTCTGCTCCCACATTTCTTTGGCTACATGTTGGGTGTTGCCACAGTGTACTGTGAACTCACCAGGGCCAAACCAGGGGCCCTGACAAAGGTGTAAGGAATGTGAGCCACTCTATGACACCTATTGTGCCACACCTGATTCTGTAACTCTGTCCCCTCACCTTGTTCTGCCTGGAGCCAAGGGTGTTCCTGCTATTGATAAGACACAGTGGGAGTGGAGTGGGAGGAGGGAAGGACTAACACACCAGGGTCACCCTGAGTGAGAGATTCAGAAAGAAGTGACTTTTGGACCAAACCTCACACACAGGTTTCTGAAGGAGTGGTGCAGGGAAGCCTCAGGTAATTGAATATGAAGTGCCAAGACATAACAAAATCGACAGAAGTGAGGGTCCCTTCCTTCCCCCAGGTACTTCTCATTCCATGTCACTGTCATTCACTGCCCTCTCATTCTCTCCCTCTCTGCACGCGCAGAACCACAGAGCACAGACTCGAGCAAGCTAAATCGCTATTTGCAGAGCCTGTGGCTGTTTGCAGAGCCTGTGTTTATACAGAGTTCAGCTCTGTTTCAAGAATTTGTCAGCTGAAGCGGGAGGATCACTTGAACCCAGAAGGTGGAGGTTGCAGTGAAGTGTGCTCGAATCATGCACTGCAGGCTAGCGTGGCAGAGCAAGACCCTGTCTCGAAAAAACTGGAAAAAAAAATTGTCAAGTGTTTATGCCTAATCTGCCCAGCCCACTCATATCAGCTGAGCCTGTCACTTGCTGCAGAATCTGTGAGTCTTCATAGTCTGTGTGCTGACATTTGTGTGTTTACAGAGCCCTCCTAATAAAAGTCATGTTCTATAATGAAGTTGTACAGGTAGCCAGGTGTCGGTCTCCAGCCTGAGAACTCTGGCTGTTGATCCTTGTGTCGTCCCATATTCCTGCCTGGCCTGCGATGGACATCAGCAAGGGCTTCCCAGGCATGCAGGGAGGCCTCCACATATGGATCTCTGAGGTGAGAGGCACGACCAAATAGGAGAGTTGGTGACATGGAAGAGCGTGGGGTTTTCCACACTAGGCTTCTCCCGCCCCCAACTCAGAGCGTCCTCTTCCACCCCACCCCAGCGGGTGTCATGGGTAGAGGCCTCCTGAGTTGTTACAGGGAACTCTCCCCTCCCAGAACCGGAAGATGGTGCCGGTACCCGAGGGGGCTTACGGGAACTTTTTTGAGGAACACTGCTATGTCATCCTCCACGTGAGTCGCTTGGGGAAGTCTGTCTGAGAGGGGTGACATGGCCCAGCACTGGGGAGACTGAGGCACAGGCATAAACTCTGCCCTGGGAAGCGGCAAGTTGAGAGCCGGAGAATCACATCCCACAAGGGGGCGGTTACCTTTGAGGCTTCTTAGTCCTTCCCTCCCACTTCCTGATCTCCGCGGAAGCCCCTGCCTAGCGTCTCCCCATGGCCCTTGGTACATCCTCCCCTTCTCCACCCGCACCTCCGTCTTCCCCGCAACACATATACACAAACACCCGGACCCTAGGTTCCCCAGAGCCCGAAGGCCACTCAGGGGGCGTCCAGCGACCTGCACTACTGGGTCGGGAAGCAGGCGGGTGCGGAAGCGCAGGGCGCTGCGGAGGCCTTCCAGCAGCGCCTACATGACGAGCTGGGGGGCCAGACCGTGCTGCACCGCGAGGCGCAGGGCCACGAGTCCGACTGCTTCTGCAGCTACTTCCGCCCGGGAATCATGTGAGTGCGGGGGCGGCCGGGGCAGGAGGGAGCCGTGGAGGCGGTGCCTTGGCTGGGGCAGTCTTGGGATGGCCATCGTCCACATCCCTGAATGGGGAAAGCCGGGAGAGGTTGGGTAACACCTTTATTGAGATACAACTCATACGCCATACAATTCACCCATTTAAAGTACATATATATGTCAGTGATTTTTAACAGTTGTGTGCAACCATCACCACAATTTTAGAACATTTTCATCACCCTAAAAAGAAGCCCCATACCCCTTTGCCATCACTCCCCATTTCCCTCCAACACCCCCATCCCCTGCCCTAGGCAACCACTCATCTGCTTTGTCTATACATTTGCCTCTTCCGGGCATGTCATAGAATCATTCAACAAATGGTCTTCCCTGACGGGATCTTTTTGCTTTAACACAGTTTTCATGGTTTATCCATGTTGTAGCATGTGTTATTACTTCTTTTTATTACCAAGTAATATTGCATTTTATGAATATACATTTTATTTATCCATTCATCACTTAATAGACATTTGAGTTGTTTCCACTTTTTGGCTGCTATGAATCTGTTTTTATGAACATTCGTATACAAGTTTTTGTGTGGACAAATGTTTTCATTTCCCTTGGTATATACCTAGGAGCAGACACCAATGTTGTTTTGAGTTTGCTTTTATGTTACTGTACTGGTAGGAATTTATCTTTCGCTGTAAATTGCTTCACAGGTGTTTTAAATTAACTAGCAATATATTTGGAAATATAGGAAATTGCTGCTATTTGATCATTTCCATTTCATACAGTTGAACCTATATATGCATATAGCATATACATGAACACATGCACACAAGCATATGCGCAGATGCAGAAACACACACCACCCTCATGTATGTCCACCTATAGATGGACATGTGTGAATATCCATGTTCACCTACACACATATATGCTGTTGCCCACTTTCATGCACTCACCATCTAGACTTACAGGGATAAACAAATACACAGTGTGCGCCCAAATGTATGTACATGTACACATATATGCATGTGTCCACATGACTATGCATGGAAGTGCACTACACATGGAAATGAATGCACACTCATGCCCTATGTGTGCACCCATGTACTTATACATACATGTGTTCACACAGACTCCAGTGCATGTATGAAGCAGGCACATACGTGCACGTGCTCACATCTGCAGTCATTCGTGCACGTGGCAGTCTGTGTTCTTATATACACAGAATGTATATACCCTCCTGCTATTCCCACCTCTATATACCCTCCTGCTATTCCCACCTCAGCTACAGGAAGGGAGGCCTAGCATCTGACCTCAAGCATGTGGAGACCAACTTGTTCAACATCCAGCGACTGCTGCACATCAAAGGGAGGAAGCACGTGTCTGCCACTGAGGTGAGGCTGCCAGGGGAGCCTCTTGACCTCTGAACTCGGCTCAGACTGGGTGTACTGAGGTATAAGGAGGTTGGAAATTGGCTGGGGTTGTGGGGAACAAGGAGCTGTCAGCATTCCCAGATGGTCTTGAATGAGGAGAACAGAGAGGACACCAGGCTTCTAGCCCCACTTCTGCCACTGCTCCCTGGACCTTTTGTTTATGCGTCTATCTCAGGGACATATTGAGAACATGGGCACAGCTACTTGGGAGGCTGAGGCAGGAGGATCACCTCAGCCCAGGAGTGATTCATGATGACACCACTGTACTCCAGCAGCTTGGGTGACAGAGAAAGACCCTGTCTCTGAAACAAAAAAAGAACTTGGGCAGATGGGGCAGATGATATGGCGCCTGTGAATGGTCCTTGTTAGCAGCACAGTGAGAGGTGGTGCATAACCTCGCACTCTCTCACACACATTGTCATTGTCACCTATATGCACACACACTGTCTCCCACTGTTATCCCCGGGTGCTCCTCTGGTCCATAGAGTGCCCTTGTGCAAATCAGAACAGTGACCCTTTCTTCCATCTGTCAGGAAATTACAGGAAAATACTGGTTTTGTTAGAACAAAACATTTTGCTGCCATCTGGCCAGAATTTGGTGTAATGAACATTCAGGTGTACAACGTCTACAGTGTGAATGGTAACCCTTGAGGTATGCAAGTGAGTCTGCATAGGCAGCCTGTGACACAGAGACAATCCCACATAGGCTCTGCATGTCACCCACAGACCCAGTGACCATACATCTCTGGTCATTCAGGGACACCATGAAGCCCCATGTTTCTCCTATTATCCTGGCATAATTATCTAAAGTACTCCCTTTTACTCTCAAAAGTGTGTCCGTTTGGAGACTATCTTCATCCATAGGTATTCACTGTCACCATAAGCACACACACTTCTTCACATGTGATGTCCCCATATACATATGTGTGTATATGCACACACACAAAAGATAAACAGATACACCCCACCTGTATACATGTGTACATGTATACATGTACAGCAACAGACATGCAGTGAGTGAGAAGTGTCATAAGTCATGTACACCCTGTGGAATGCAGCATTATCTACAGTCACACATGCCTACGTACACCCAGTTTGCATACAGCTTCATGCACACGTGACACATCCCAGCTATGCTCCCGTCTAGCGGATGCTGGTGGTATGACACTCTGTCTCCCTCCCTGGCTCTGGCAGGTGGAGCTCTCCTGGAACAGCTTTAATAAGGGTGACATCTTCCTGCTGGACCTAGGCAAGATGATGATTCAGTG
This sequence comes from Pan troglodytes, assembly GCF_028858775.2. Lineage (NCBI taxonomy): Eukaryota > Metazoa > Chordata > Mammalia > Primates > Hominidae > Pan > Pan troglodytes. The sequence goes on from NC_086015.1 coordinate 42,002,406, forward strand.
GAATGGGCCCAAGACCAACATTTCTGAGAAGGCTCGGGTCAGTGTCTGCCCAAGGAACTGGGGAGTACGGGGCTTGGGCGGGGAATGATCCTCCAGTTGACCATCCTCCGGCCACCCAAAGAGTTGGGCTTGGCTCTCTGCTACAACCCAAGAAACGCCTATGAGTTACAAGCTGAGTTCAGACCCTGCATTGTTGGTGTCCCCCTGGATGCCAGGATGAGGGGACATCAGCCCTTCTCCCCATCAGCCTCTGGGAGCTGAGCAGTGACAGGAGAAGTCTCTGCTGTGAGAGGGCACACTGGTGACACCCTGACTCCCAGGTCCTCTCCCGCAGGGGCTGGCCTTGACCTACAGCCTCCGGGACAGGGAACGTGGTGGTCGTGCACAGATTGGTGTGGTGGATGATGAGGCCAAAGCCCCGGACCTCATGCAGATCATGGAGGCTGTGCTGGGCTGCAGGGTGGGCAGCCTGCGTGCCGCCACGCCCAGCAAGGATATCAACCAGCTGCAGAAGGCCAATGTTCGCCTGTACCAGTGAGTACCCTTGGGGTGGGCAGGGGTGGGTGGGACAGTCCAGGACTCTGTGTCCATCACTACTGCAATAACACGGCATCTCTAGAAGGCCCTCCAGCAAAGGCTGCTGGGTTTCTGGGACAGGTCATGTGGACCGTGGGTCCAGCCTGTACTCTTCCATGGCATGTGGCTGCCTTGCTGAGAAACCTATTGTACATACAGGGGGACCGTGGCGCCCTGCCAGGGCCAGGGAGCTGCCTAAAGCTCCACAGCAAGGCTGCAGTAAAAGTGAAGACTACAACTCGGGGCCCCAGCCCCCATGCCTTCTGTCTCTGAGGGACTGGGGTGGGGTCCTAAGAGGGGCTGGAGTGGAGACAGATCAGGGAGGGGCTGGGCTGGCCACTCCTGGGTTCCTGTCCCCCCAGTGTCTATGAGAAGGGCAAAGACCTGGTGGTCCTGGAGTTGGCGACCCCCCCACTGACCCAGGACCTGCTGCAGGAGGAGGTGAGGAAGGCCTGGCCCCAGCTACTTGCATCCTTCCCCATCCACAACCCCAGCCCAGTCTGGACCACCTACTGACCAGCCCCACCCTTGCTCCCAGGACTTCTACATCCTGGACCAGGGTGGCTTCAAGATCTATGTGTGGCAGGGACGCATGTCTAGCCTCCAGGAGAGAAAGGCTGCCTTCAGCCGGGCTGTGGTGAGCCCTGGGGCTCTGTCTGAGAGGAACAGAGCACTGCCCTGGGGTCTGAGTGGGGAGGCAGCTCCGCTCCAGGGTCTAAGGGAGGAATCAGCCCTCCCCTAGAGTTTGAGTTGGGAAATCCTATGCTGGAGTCTTAAAGGGGAGGTAGCCCTGCCCTGGGAGCCCTGAGAGTAAAGACCAGGTGGCCTCTGAGAAACCATGTGTAAAAGGGGCACGTGGCCCTGCCTTCAGGTCTGGGGCCCTACTGACTGGGCGGCCCCGCTTTCTGAGGGTGGGGCTGGGGAGGAGACAGGGCTCTCTCTGTCTGGGGTCCGTGAGGGTTGACATGGCCTGTCCTGCACGAGGCCTGGACTAAGGGGGCCCTGCCTGCCCTCAGGGACCTCAGAGAAGTCGGTGGTGACAGAGTCAATTCGCTAAGTGGGTCATGAGCTCGGTTAATTAACGCTTCTTGGAGCTCGGCTGTCCCAGAGCGGTAGGTCCCCAGGAGCGGCAGTGGGGCAGTGGACTCTCAGGGTCGCAGGACTGACGATGCCTTCCGCCCCAGGGCTTCATCCAGGCCAAGGGCTACCCGACCTACACCAATGTGGAGGTGGTGAACGACGGCGCCGAGTCGGCCGCGTTCAAGCAGCTCTTCCGGACTTGGTCTGAGAAGCGGAGCAGGAACCAGAAGCTCGGCGGGAGGGGTGAGCGGGCGGGGCGGGGCTGACGGGGGCGGGGCGGGGCCTGGCAGGAATCGGCAACTCGGCGGGATGGGTGAGTGGGCGGGGCGGGGCCGGAGGGGGCGGGGCCTGGTCTGCACGGGGCGGAACAGAACCTTCTCAGGATGAGGAAAGGGGCGTGGGCTGCGGAGGACGCGGCGGGACCTGGAATCTTGGAGGGATGGTTGAGGAGTGGGCGGGGCGGAGATCGTGTGGCGGGGGCAGAGGGCGCCACTGACGCCTACTGTCCCCCCTTCAGATAAATCGATTCATGTAAAGCTGGACGTGGGCAAGCTGCACACCCAGCCTAAGTTAGCGGCCCAGCTCAGGATGGTGGACGACGGCTCTGGGAAGGTGGAGGTGAGGGGTACTGGGTTAGCTGGGGGAAGATGGGCACACGGAGGTAAGCTTTGCCTACAGGTAAACAGTATGACTGCTATCTAAAGTGACCCAGGTGCCATCCACACACAATCAGGGACACAAAGGGACACGTGTACATTTACATACTCTCCTAGCAGGCAGTTCATACATAGTCACGCCTAATCATACACAGCCACGGGCACTCACACAACACAGACACACAGTACAGTAACACTTGGACACTTAAATTCGCCCTGTAGTCACATGTAGGACAAAATCAAACATATGCTTATACAGACACACATACTAACACCTTGTAATTGCACATAATCACAGCCAAGTACACAACCACAAATATGAAGCTGCAAAAACTCTACATCAGACATGACCATAGTCACACACAACCATCAATCCGCAGAGACACACCAACACAGACACACGATCACACATAATCAATTACAGCCCCACACACCCAACCCCAATTCACAGCCATACACTGTCAACCACTCATCTGGTCTCAGCCCAGTGTCCTGTGAGACGCAGGGGTTGAGGGCTGCTTCCAGGCTCTGTAGAGGGTGTGGTTGTATCTTGACTTGTTGGCTGACCCCCTAGGCAGAGCCCTGAATTTTTTAGGCCCTAGTTTTTAAATAAAGTGGGGTCAGAAACTGTGGTCCCATCTGGCCCCAAGGCTGATGTGGGGATCCTGTGGTCTTGTGGGAACAGAACTGCTGGGCCTATGCGAGGGGTCCTAGTTCTCGAGGTAGGTGGAGGTCAGAGAAAAGGCAAGATTTCCTTCTTCCTTTGCCCTAATATGGATGGACAGAAGTGATGAGTGGGAAGAGACTGAGAGAGGAGGAGATGGGGCAAGGGGGAAGAAGGGGGAGACAGGAAAAGAGGAAGACAGGGAAGGAGCACAAAGAGAGACAGAGAAGAAAAGACTGGGAAGGACAGGGGATGAGGAGGAGGCAGAGGGAAGGGAGGAGGAGGTGGGGTGGAGGAAGAGCAGGGAGAGAGGGGGTACAGGGAGAAGAGAAGGAGGGTCAGTGATAGATGGGATACACAGAGAGAGACAGAGAGCCAGACAGTGGGAGAGGGAGACAGGAAAGCAGAGAGAAAGGCGAGGGACAGAGGGAAAGAGAGCCCTGGGACTCAGGTGCCAAGCACAAAGTCAGGGACAGGATCCCTCCTGGCAGGCAGTGGACAGGCAGGCAGAGACAGGGCCTGAGCCAGGGGTCCTGGCTGCCCGGTAAGTGCCACTGTTAGGTGGCCTGTAGTCAAGTCAGCCACTTTTGTGAAAGACAGGGCTCTGGCTGCTCTGGTCTGGAGGTCGGCTCCCCAGGGACAACTGTCAGGGTCAGTGTGGGAAAGGACACCCAGGCATTGTCTCCTGCCATGCAGAGGTGAGGTAAGGGAGGCGTCATCATCCTCAATATACAGGTGGGAAAGGCCCGAAGCTTAGAACAATGTCACTGCCAACACAGGGCCTACCTGGGATTTGACCAGAGTCCGCCTGGCTCCAGGCTCTGCCACCCACAGGAAGAAGAAACTACACTGACAGATGTGAGACAGTGTTTCCCCTTCAGTCTTTGAACAGGCTTTGTGTTTTCTAAATGACACTTGATAAAAGGGAATTCATTCAAGAGCTCCAAGGCTTCCCTTTCCGCCCGGCTTCTGTTGCCCTGGCCTGAGCAGCGAGCAGCTGGGAGGGGACTGAACTGCCCCTAACCAGGGTTGTGGCTGGTGGGGTTGGGACTAGGGCTGGGCATGTGGCTGGGATTGGGCCCATCTCCCAAGTGTGGTGGGTTTCAGGGGTCCATGGGGAAAGGGTCACCTGCAGATCCTTGTACAAAGCCCAGCACAAGGCCCAGAATGGGCCTGGAGCTGAGGGTGGGCCCCTGGCCTGCGTGGATGAGGAAGGCCTCGGAGGCTGGGGAGAGCTTTCCGGTTGGGTACAGGATGGGTGGGCTGGTTCAGGAAGAGCAGCCACCTGTGCCCATTGGTCCCTTATTCCCCAGGTGTGGTGCATCCAGGACTTACACAGGCAGCCTGTGGACCCCAAGCGTCATGGACAGCTGTGTGCAGGCAACTGCTACCTTGTGCTCTATACATACCAGAGGCTGGGCCGTGTCCAGTACATCCTGTACCTGTGGCAGGTGTGCCAGCCTGAGGGAGGCAGCACTCACCTTAAAGCCCAAGGGCTGGGCTCTGGGAGTGAAATGTGAGAGCTGGGCCAGGCCCTCACTCACTGCCCCTACCTGCAGGGCCACCAGGCCACTGCGGATGAGATTGAGGCCCTGAACAGCAACGCTGAGGAACTAGATGTCATGTATGGTGGCGTCCTAGTACAGGAGCATGTGACCATGGGCAGCGAGCCCCCCCACTTCCTCGCCATCTTCCAGGGCCAGCTGGTGATCTTCCAGGTAGGTCTCACCTTGCCACTCTGGCCACAGCCTGCCCAGTTCTGCATGGGCCATGGCCCCCGCACACACTTCTAAGCACCTTCTCTTTGGGCCTGGGGCCTGCTTATCATCCTCTAGTTTCCCAGAGCTTGTCCAAGGCCCAGGAGCTCCAAGGTTGGCCCCTGCCTGAGTTTCCCTCCCCAGTCCCAGAGCCAGATGAGGAATTTGAGTTGAAAGGGAGCCAGGGGCTTGCCTGGGGCTGCACACTAGCAAACCTGGTCCCCACTTTCCACCTCCAAGGCCTGAGCACCCATGCCCCGACCACTCAGAGATGGGGGGAAAGGTCCATTTAAAAAGGGTCTGTCCCTGTCCCAGACTGATGGGATTCCTGCACTCCACACTTAGAGGGTCCTGTACTCCTCATGTGAAATCACCAGTGAGGGCCTTGATGGCTTCAAGCAAGGGTCCCTGAGCTCTGAGGCAATATGTCCCACACTGGGACAGGAAGGCGCCCCTGGGAGCCCTTGCCCAGCCTGAGGCCTTGCTCTCCTATAGGAGAGAGCTGGGCACCATGGAAAGGGGCAGTCAGCATCCACCACAAGGCTTTTCCAAGTGCAAGGCACTGACAGCCACAACACCAGGACCATGGAGGTGCCAGCCCGTGCCTCATCCCTCAACTCCAGTGACATCTTCTTGCTGGTCACAGCCAGCGTCTGCTACCTCTGGTTTGGGAAGGTACCCACAGCACTGACCACTTGATTCATGCCCAGATGTAGTGGTGCCAGGCTGGGGGTGGGTCCTCTCCACAGGGGATGCAGACTTTGAGTCCAGCCTCAGATAGGCCGATGGGGGGAATGGGGAGGGGAAGAAGCCACAGGGTCCCCTCTAGAACTTGGGGAAAGTTACAAAGTGACAGGTGGACCTGAGAGTCTGCAGGTCAGAGCCAGGCCCAGGCCGCCTCCCCTCCTTACTGCCTGGAGCACAGGGCATGTCCCTTCCCAGGTCTCTTGGGAAAAGGGGAGGCCTATGCCAGTTTGCTGGAGTTTTCTCTAATATTCAGCATAAACTATGACTGACCCTCTAAGCCTGGGGGCCTCCTATCCCATGCTCTGGACCCTGCGAGGGTCCCAGACCCTGTGATCCAGATCACCTGGGGACACAGGCCTGTAGGGTGAGGAAGATGCCTTGTTCACTGGTGTCCTGCTGTCAGCTTAGGCCTCCTGTGACTTGGGCCCAGCCCCACCCCATACACCCTGTGAATGGGATGTGGGGCCGGAGGTGAAGGCCCCTCCTCATGCAGGGCCTGAGCCATCTCTTTGCCTGCTAGGGCTGTAATGGTGATCAGCGTGAGATGGCACGAGTGGTGGTCACTGTCATTTCCAGGAAGAACGAGGAAATGGTGCTGGAGGGTCAGGAGCCTCCCCACTTCTGGGAGGCCCTGGGAGGCCGGGCCCCCTACCCCAGCAACAAGAGGTAACAGGGTTGGGAGGAGAGTGTTCTTACCCAGAGGAGGAATTGAGGCCCAGAGAGGAGGGTGGGTGACTGGGATTCACACAGAGGGCTGGCAAGACGAGACTAGAACCAAGGACTCTCAGCTTCCCACTCACAGAGGCTCCCACGAGTACAGCCCACGCTTCACTCCCAGGCCTGGGTAACTTGCGTCTCGAAGATGCTGGGGAGAGTGGAGGCAGTGGCGACCTCTGCTGGCAGCATCCCCTCCCTGCATTGTCCTGGTCCTGGGCCAGGGGACAAAGCACCCTTCCCCATCCTACAGTCCTCAGGGATCACGGTGCCCAGTGTGTGTGTATACAGTGTCATATGATGTGTGGGTATACAGTGTGTGTGGATGTGCAAGAACAGGTGTATTCAGGGTGTTGTGTGTGGTGTGTAAGTGGACAGGGTGTGTGTAGGAGGTAGGAGTGAGGCCTCAAGGGGAGGAGGGAGCTGAGTCCTGGTCGCTCTTGGTTTGCCTGTGGGGCTTGGTTTATGTGCTGCACTCCCCACAATTCTCCTGAGCTCAGTACTCCCGTCTCCTTCACCCAGCCTGGCTTGCCTCCTTCCACTTTGGGCCGGAGACCTACTCTCTGCCAGGGGTGGGCTGAGGAGCTCCTCCCATCCCAGGGAGGGCGAGACTCCAGCTCAGGCCCTCCCCTACCCCTGCAGCCCTCTCCTAGGGAAATTCATGGGGCACCTTGCATCACAGCTGGGTGGGGCGAGAGCTTTCTCCATGAGCAGAGAGGGACCCTGTACCCAGAGCAGAGCGGAGTGCTCGAGGAGCAAACCACGGGGCTCAGAGGAGGGCCCAGGGCTCCCACTCCTGAGAAGTGGCTTCCCAGCCCCTGGGGTGGGACACTTGTGCCATGGGCTGGGGTGCCCCTCTGGGTGGCTCACAGCCTTGCTGTCCGTGCTGGCCAGGCTCCCTGAGGAGGTCCCCAGCTTCCAGCCACGACTGTTTGAGTGCTCCAGCCACATGGGCTGCCTGGTCCTCGCAGAAGTGGTGTTCTTCAGCCAGGAGGACCTGGACAAGTATGACATCATGTTGCTGGACACCTGGCAGGAGGTAAGGTGGCCATCCCTGCCTGGTGGGGCTGTGAACGGGGGTGTGTTTCTGTTTGTGTAACTGGGTGTGTGTGTATCTAGTCATCTGCCTCTGTACACAGGGCTGTGGGTGAGTCTGACCCTGTCACTGAGCAGTTGCATTGCGGTGCATATGAGACCATGGATGAGTGTGCATCACCAGGTGGCAGCAGTGAGACTCCGGGAGATAGGAGTGTGTTGGAACTCAGGGGTAACTGAGACCATGTTTGCAGTTGTGTGTGGCCCTGTGTGCCTTCTGATACTATGTGTGGCTCCAGCGACAGTGCCTGCGGCCGAGCATGTGTCGGTGCTGCATGAGTGACTGTGAGTGGAATGCCCAATCGCATCATTCATGTGTGTGGCTTGGTGTGAGCGTTTGCCTTCGTGCACCTGTGTGTGACACTTTGTCAGTGACTGTGAGGTCACGTGATGCTAGAACTGGCCAGACCAGTGGCAACTGGTGAAAATGTGTCTGTGAGCAAGACCATGACTGGCTGTGGGCGAATGATGGATGGGTGTGTTTGTGGGTCTGTGTTTCTGCGCACAGTGGTATAACTGGCCGGGTGTGCGTGGCTGTGTAAACAAGTGCTGTTGTGTTTGCATGCAGCTCTGTGTCTGACAACAGTGGATGACAGTGTGTGGCTATGGTTTGCTGTCTGGCTGTGTGGCGATGGATGACTGTGTGTCTGTGTAAGCTGCAATTATGTGTGTTCTCTGCATCTCTGTGGGGCCGTGTCTGCAGCACTGTTTGAATTGGTGATGAAGCTGTGTGCTCCCATCTCACTCAGAACAAACCCAGAGCTCTTACCACAGCCCTACGTGACCTGGCCAGCCCCAACTCTTTGACCCAATTTCCCCCTGCTCCCCCCTCACTGCTTCTGCTGCAGCCACAATGGCCTCTTTGTGTTCCCTGAACATGCCGGGCACACAGCCACCTCGGGGCTTTTACACCGGTTGTTTCTTCTGGTTAGGACACTTTTCCTCCAGACATACATGTGACTTGCTCTCTCATGAAAGCTCTATAAGGGCAGGGATTTTTGTCCATTTTCTTTCATTGTTGACTCCCCAAAGCCTAGACCAATGCCCGGCACACAGTAGGTGCTCAATAAAGTATTTGTGGATTGATCTCCAGGTAAATCATGCAAGAAAAAAAATGTGTGGATTGAATGTGTGTGTGCATGTATGCATGCATTCCTGTGACCTTCTCGTGTGTTCACGGGTGTGTGGGTACAGCCGCTTGCTGGGTGTGTCTGCTTGGCCAGGGATGTGTATGTGGGGTTCTGTCTGGGACAACTGGACAGGGAGTGGACAGGAAGGGGTCAGCTCTGGGCAGCCCCTCCACCTGCCCAAGGCCAGGCCCCCTCTGTGGCCCAGATCTTCCTGTGGCTTGGGGAAGCTGCAAGTGAGTGGAAGGAGGCGGTGGCCTGGGGCCAGGAGTACCTGAAGACCCACCCAGCAGGGAGGAGCCCGGCCACACCCATCGTGCTGGTCAAGCAGGGCCATGAGCCTCCCACCTTCATTGGATGGTTCTTCACTTGGGACCCTTACAAGTGGACTGTGAGTGAGGCCTGAAACCCCCAGCCCCACCCTAATTTGTGGGGAGAGGAACCTGACCTGGCTGGGGATTGCCAGTGTGTGCGAGAGACCTGGTCTTGTCCTCAGGCCCCTCCTGTGTCCCATTGGTGCCCCTTCTCCTGCCCTGGCCCTGATACTTGCCCCGATTCTTGCTCCAGAGCCACCCGTCCCACAAGGAAGTGGTGGATGGCAGCCCGGCAGCAGCATCAACCATCTCTGAGATAACAGCAGTGAGTCCTGGGGCCCCTAGCCTTCCCCACAGTGGCCTGGGCTCCGACAGCATGGTCCTGATGGGCAGGGGAAGTGCCAGGCCCTCGTAGGTGGGAGGGGCTGCAGTTGGAGGCAAGAGGCCTGTGGGTTCAGTGCAGCCTCCCTGTGGGCTACTGATTCCCCATCTTCCCCAGCCTGAGGCTCCTCTCTGGACAGGAAGTCAACAACTTCCGGCTATCCAGATGGCCGGGCAATGGCAGGGCAGGTGCCATGGCCCTGCAGGCCCTCAAGGGCTCCCAGGACAGCTCAGAGAATGATCTGGTGCGAAGCCCCAAGTCGGGTGGCAGCAGAACCAGCAGCTCCGTCAGCAGCACCAGCGCCACGATCAACGGGGGCCTGCGCCGGGAACAACTGATGCACCAGGCTGTTGAGGACCTGCCAGAGGGCGTGGACCCTGCCCGCAGGGAGGTGGGCACCCCCTCACTGCCCCAGCACTAGTGCATCAGACACTGAGCTGGAGGAGCCCAAGGCAGGATCCACTGGTGGCGGGCAGTGGGCAACTGCCCCAGGAGATGTGTCTTCTAGCTGGGGTGGTGGGCAAACAGATGCGGGAGTCCCAAGCCCTGGATGACTGACACTACTGAGTGGGGCAGGATTCTGGGCTCAGATGACACCCTACCCTGTACCTCCCCCTCTCTCCCCTGCCCAGTTCTATCTCTCAGACTCTGACTTCCAAGATATCTTTGGGAAATCCAAGGAGGAATTCTACAGCATGGCCACGTGGAGGCAGCGGCAGGAGAAAAAGCAGCTGGGCTTCTTCTGAACCCAAGCCCTCTCGACTGCCCCTATCCCCTGGACCCCAACATACCTACAATGCTGGGGAGGCCCTGCTTCCACTCCCCTCAGAGGCTTCTGGTCATCCTCTGCGTGTCAGTAAAAGCAGGCAGCCCATACAAGGTGTGGTATGCGTGCTTTCAAGCCCGGGCCACTCAGCAGGTCCACCTCTCAGGGGAAGGGGCCTCCAGGGCTGGCGGGTGTGAGCTCTCGGTGCCACCCCACAGAGGGGTTTATTTCTCGTTGGTCTCTCCAGATACCCCTGCCCTACTCAACTATGTGCAAGGAAGGTGGAGAGTGAGGTGCTAGGGCTCCAGCACTCTAGGACATGGGGACACACACACACACACACACACACACACACACACACACACACACACACACATGCTTCACAGGGGATTTTTCTGGCATCCAGGTAAAGAGACCACAAGGCTTAATCTTATCATGATTTTTATAAAAACCCTTGACCACTCGCTGGCCGGAGGGTGGAGAGGGCTGCAGTGTTATTCCTAACGGAATGAAGGACAGCTCCAGGGACTGGGCTAGCTCCTGGTCCCCAGGGAGGCAGCAGCAGACACTATGTTAGAGCTGAAGGCAGTTTGGGGGCCTAGCTCTGAGCAAGAGGCTGGGAGCAGCCACACCAGCCCTGTCCCCACATGTGGACAGAGGGCCCAGCCCACTCAGGGGGGACCCCACTGGCTTCCTCCAGCCTAGTCCTGGAGGGAGATCTTCACAAAGAGGGTGGCTGATGGATGCTGGTCCCCGTTCTTAGACATGAGGTGGACATGGCGGTATCCTGGTGGGTGGACAGGCAGGAGGGAACACAGAGAGAGTTCTGGTCACTCAGCTGGGGAGGGGGGGCGATGCGTCAAGGGACAGCCAGCCCCAGCCCAAGAGACGCCAGGCCCTGCTTCCCACCACCTTGGCCATCCCCTTCTCTTGACACTCACCTTGCTTGAGGCTGTTCAAGGGGATGGTACTCTGGCCAATGAAGTCATTCTTGGAGGAGGCATCATAATCTTCCACCAAGAAGCGGACGAGGGCAAGGTCAGGCACAACTACCTCAAACGCAAACTCCGTGTCCCACCATGGGTTGAAACCTAGGGGGACAGGCACCATATCAACAGCATGGACACCAGCCCTAGTAGCCCAGCCCAGGCCCAGCACTTACCATTGTTGGTGATGACAGCAGTCTGGCGGCTGGCCACGTCCCGGCTCACGCCATGGATCTCCACTGTCACTTTGGGGTCCACAATTGAATTCTTATTCTTGTTGACTTTTGGCAGCTGCTGCCCCGAAATGACCTGAGGAAAGGCAGAGGACAATGGACAGTTCAGGAGTGGTAGCGGGGAAGGGAGGTCCGTGGGCACCTGTCCCTCCTAGGTCCGGCGTACCCTGATGTTGAGCCGCTTCCGTGCCCACCAGGGCCCCTGAGCCAGGGCGCGGGGGTTAAAGGTGCCGTTGGGGTCTCGCAGGAAGGCGGGCTTCAGCACGTACCCACAGGCCCCGTTGTCCTGGAAGCGGCCCTGGTACACGTCCATCTCTGGCCCAGGTGTCTGGAAATTCAGGGCCACTACAGGCAGGACAGAGCAGTCACAGGCTGTGGGCTGGCCCTGGGGCCCTAGAGCACAGCCTGCTCAGGGTACACTAAGGCCTAGGGTCACATGGTGAGTTAGCAGGGCCCAGCATCACTCCAATGCCTGCTGCCCTCCTGCCACCCTCAGTGACCCACCATGCTAACCACACCTTCCATTCCTGGTGTGAGAATTCAAAGGACTAGTGTGCTAATGAGGTTTCAGACACTGTGACACGCTGGTGGGCAGATATTTCCAGACTGATATTACCAGCTCCACAAGCCCCTGCATTTGACCCTGCTTGGGTCCTCAGAGCTCCACTGCATGGCCTTCAAGGCTCCAGGCCCCCGGCCTTGGGACTGAAACCCTCCTCCAGGCCTCCTCCAGCCCCAGCCAGCCCATACCGATCTGGCAGCCCCCATTCCACATCTCCACGGGGCTGTAGTTGGAGGAGTCTGTTCTCCATCCAGCCGGGTAGATTCTGCTCAGGTGCCCCACGTTGTGGCGGACAAAGCCGTTTCCTGAGGGGAGGTGTGGTTCAGTCAGCAGTGGAGGCCTCCTGGTGAGGCCCAAGCCCTGCCCTGCCAATTCTCTCTGTAACAGAGCAGGGGAGTGGTGGGGAGCCAGGCCTCACCTGATTCTTGGAGCAGTCGAAGGGCACGGTTCTCAGAGAAGGACGCCATCTCGTAGAAGGCCTGCCCAGGGGTGCCAGGACTGGAGAAGCCCCCAAAGTGGACACTCTTGCAGTAAATGACCATGTCAGAGAGCTCCTGTGCTAGCCTGAGCTTGTCCTCCTGGGGGCCACGGGGAGGCCCGGGTTAGATTCAGTGGTTGGGGCAGGGTAGGCACTGAGAAAGCCAGAAACCCAGGCGCGGAGAGACAGAGGGAGACAGACAGAGAGAGCGGGGCAGAGGGTCTGAGTGGCAGCCACAGAGAACTGAGACAAGGCAGACCTCCCAGGGGTGAGGGGATGGGGAAGGCCCGGGCTGCCCCACCCCACAGCTCCCCCTCAAACCTTGGGCTTGTGCTGCACACGGCTCCTCACTGCCTCATCCTCCATCTCAGCAGCCTCGTCTTCGTCTGACACCACAGTGGCCTCAGGGCCACCCTCCCCTGCAGGGGGCAGGAGCCCCCCGAGCTTCTTCCCCTTCAGCAGGATCTTCCCCTTCAGTTGCTAGGTGGGGAGGGGCAACTGGTCAAGACACGCCTAGCGCCCCGGCTAGGCTCCCCACCCTCCCCCAGGGATCCCCCATCCCCACCACACACCTCAGGGGAGGGCAGGCTGTTGGTGATCCCATCCAGTGGTCGGTTCAACAGCATGGGGCCCAGGATGGCGTGCAGGTGCCGCGCCATCACGCGCTGCTGCTCCAGTGTGCAGTGGTTCTCCAGGGATAGGATGACAGGGTAGGGGGACGCCTGGAGGCCCAAGGGCACATTAGGAGTGGTGGGCCACCCCTAGCATCCCACTCCTCACCTGCCAGGGGCACTCCCACCTTGAAGGCATAGTCCCGGATGGCCCTGAGCACATCGCAGAAGAGGATCTTGGAAGTGAAAGTATAGCCGTGGTAGATGATTGGTTCCTGGTTGGGCCCGTCCCAGCAGTCAAGCTCCAGGCATCGGCAGCCTTTGCACAGTGCCCTGCGGGGAGGGTGGTGGCTAGGACCCTCCAGGTCCTGTCCCGGGTCCCACCCAGACTCCCGACCCAAGGCTTCCCTGAGCAGCACCGGATGTAGGCTTCAGTGCTGCTGGGCCCGGCTAGCTGGTCCTCCAGCAGGTAGGTGTTGTGTGAAGAGGACACCAGGTAGTGGCTAAGCGGCTGGCCCATGTCCTGGTAGACACGGCGGTGTGCCAGGCTGAAGGCGCTGCCGTCAGCCGACAGTAAGTACATGAGGAAGCCGTCCTTGGTCATCTGCCGCTGCGCCTTGGCTGGGAGGGAGGAGGCCACTGCCCGTCAGAGCCAGCCTCCAGCAGGCGCTCCTGGCTGCCCACCCATCTGGACAGAGGAGCCCTCTGAACCCGCTTGCCTGCCTGTCCTGAGCCAGTCTTCCAGAGCTCTTGGAATTAGGATAAGTCTGAGGCTCTCGACCAGACTGTGGCTACTCCAGAGTGGGGCCCTGTCTCCTCCTCCTCCCCTGTCTGCACACTCTAAGACCCCTGAGGACAGGGTGTCATCTCCCCGTTCTCTGTACCTCCAGACTGGAGCCCCCTCCAGGGCAGGGACCCATCTTTTCTGCTCTATCACATCTCAAAGCTGGGCCAAGAATGAGTAAAAAAAAAAAGAAGCAGGAGTAGCATCTGCTTTTCAGCCATCTCTCTTGTTTCTTGAAGAAGGGGTCCTCAAAGCCCCCTGAAGGAGGTGCCAAGAGGGAAACAGGACCAGAGAAGGGCAGGGATGCCAGAGCCCTGTCTCTCATCTGCCGGCTTTCATAGGACCAGAAAGTGTGGAGCAGGGCCCCGGGGCTGGCTGAGGCAGCCCCTTCCCTCCGGTTCCCTTCTTTCTGGCTGCAGTCTCCCCAGGGGTCTCCCAGCCCAGTGCCGCCCTGCGACTGCAGGTAGCAGGCCCTGGTCAGGCTCTCACCAGTCTCGCTGGGCTCATAGCGCTCAATGAGGGAGAGGGCCAGCGCAGGCCCTGCCGCCTCCTCCCGCTGCTGGTGCTGCAGGAACGTCACTAACTGATCCACCGACAGAGTCTCCCCTGAGCCCACGGCCTCGGCGAAGGTGCGGTCGATCTCCACCCGCTGGGTCAGCATCTTGTAGAAGGCCTCAATCTCCTCATCCTCCAGGGAGTCTGTCTGGGAGTGGTCACACTCCTGCAGAGCCAGGACAGCCGAGTGGGATCAGAGCAGGCCTTGGGCCGGGGTCAAGGGCCCCATGGACAGGCAGCCCCAGCCCCCACTTCCTGCCTCACCCTGAAGATCTTCCGGGCATAGCTGTCGTCCACCTGGATGTTGAGCTCCTTCAGGAAGTTCTGCAGCTCCTTGAAGCTCATCTTGTTGTCCTTGTTTTTGTCAGCTTTTCGCAAGCAGGAGTGAATCCAGCTGGGCAAGAAGTAAGGAAAGAACCCAGGAACCCTGGAACCCACCAAGGTCCCAGCCAGAGCCATGGATGGCTCCAGCTGAAGCCACCTATAGCCACAGCTCCCTGCAGGCCTGACTTACTACACATCCATGTTTCAGTGGCCTCTTCAGAGGAAAATGTTACGTCCCGTTAAGGGGTCTTTTTCTATTTGCTGGTTTTCAAACCTTTCAAAATTTTTAAAACATTTCTTTTCTTACTACAAAAGGGCCCACTGTAGACAATTTAGAAAATGCAGAAAAGTAAACAATCAAACAAATCTCCCATAGTCTATCACCTAGGGATAAATATTATCAACATTCCAAAGTATATCCTTCTGGTTTTCCTTTTCTTTTTCTTTTCTTTTCTTTTTTTTTTTTTTGACAAGATCTCACTCTGTCGCCCAGATTAGAGTGCAGTGGCACAATCACAGCTCATTGCAGCCTAGACCTCTCAGGCTCAAGTGATCCTCCCACTACAGGTGTGCACCGCACCACCACGCCTGGCTTTTTTTTTTTTTTGGTAGAGACAGGGTCTCCCTATGTTGCCCAGGCTAGTCTCAAACTCCTAGGCCCAAGCAATCCTCCTGCTTTGACCTCCCAAAGTGCTGGGATTACAGATATGAGCCATCTGGACTGGTTTTCAACATATAATGTATAATAATAAATATCCAACACTAAAGAAATGGATATTCCACCTGCTGAATAGCCCTTCAGCACACGAATCTCGTGCTTGGCTGGACCATTCTAAACTTGATTTTTTTCACCTGGCTTTCTGTCATAATTATTCTTTTCCACATCTATACCCATATATATACAATTTGGAAAACATATATATGTTAGAATGAAGTTTTTTTTTTTTTTGGAGATGGAGTCTTGCTCTGTTGCCCAGGCTAGAGTACACTGGCGCGATCTCGGCTCACTGCAACCTCTGCCCCCTGGGTTCAAGCAATTCTCCTGCCCTAGCCTCCTGAGGAGCTGGGATTACAGGCGTATGCTACCATGCCCGGCTAATTTTTGTATTTTTAGTTGAGACGGGGTTTCAGCATGTTGGCTATGCTGGTCTTGAACTCCTCACCTCAAGTGATCCACCCGCCTTGGCCTCCCAAAGTGCGGGGATTACACGTGTGAGCCACGGCACCCAGCCTATAATGAAGTTTTAAAGATCTACCTACCTCCTCCAGAAGCTTCTGATATTTGCATTTTCCTCCTAATATTTTTTTCTGCAATTTATTTATTTATTTGGTTTTTTGAGACAGGGTCTCGCTCTGTTGCCCAGGCTTGAGTGCAGTGGCATGATTATGGCCCACTGCAGCCTCAAACAATCTTCCCACCTCAGTCTGCTAAGTAGCTGGAACTACAGGTGCATGCCACTATGCCTGGCTAATTTTTGTATTTTTTGTAGAGAGGGGGTTTTGCCATGTTGCCCAGACTAGTCTCGAACTCCTAAGCTCAAGCAATCCACCTGCCTCAGCCTCCCAAAGTGCTAGGACTAGAGGTGTGAGCCACCGAGCCCAGCCTTTCTGGATTTTAATTTTCTTTTTCTTTTTTTTTTTCCTGAGACGGAGTCTCGCTCTGTCACCCAGGCTGGAGTGCAGTGGCGCAATCTTGGCTCACTGCAAGCTCCGCCTCCTGGGATCACGCCATTCTCCTGCCTCAACCTCCCAAGTAGCTGGGACTACAGGCGCCCACCACCACGCCCGGCTAATTTTTTGTATTTTTTAGTAGAGACGGGGTTTCACCATGTTAGCCAGGATGGTCTCGATCTCCTGACCTGGTGATCCACCTGCCTCGGCCTCCCAAAGTGCTGGGATTACAGGCGTGAGCCACTGCGCCCCGCCCGGATTTTAATTTTCCTAATGATGCATCTGCCAAAAATAATGGAAATCATACACTTGTAGTCCATTTTCTGTGTAACATTATATCATAATTATTTCCCTGTGTTAGTGTAGTCTCCATAAACAGCTTTAATGACTGTATAATGTTCCACTGAGTGTATGCACTATAAATTAGAATGGCTTTATGATCTTAAGGTCTAGGCAGCAGGACTCTGCAGAGGGCATGAGACTGTCCAAGGTCAAGACTCTGCCAAAGGTGGGATTATGACAAAAATGCCATAGAATTGGGTTTTTTAAAAAGCTCACAATCAGGCAGATGTGCCATTGAGAAATAACACTTAAAAGTCTTTCAAATGCTCAAAAGCACACAGAAAAGGAAATTAACAGGGCTCAAAATGTGTCCCCTAAGGAGTGGATATACACCAGCAATGAAAAATTTGAAAGTGAAATTAAGAAAACATTTCCATTTACAGTAGCAGCAAAGTGAATAAAATGCTTTTAAAGAAATTGTTTAAGTGCAAAACCTGGAAAACCATAAGGCACTGTTGAAAAAAAATGAAAGAAGACATAAATAAATGGAAAGAATTACATGTTCATGGATCAGAAGACTTGACATTATTATACTGGGAATATGCTCCAAATTGATCTATACATTCAATATAATCCCTATCAAAATCTTGCTGGCTTCTTTGCAGAAATTGACAGGCTAATCCTAAAATTCGTATAGAAACTCAAGGGACCCAGAATAGCTAAAGCAATATTGAAAAAAAAAAAAAACCGAAACAAATTTAGAGAACTCACATTTCCTTATTTCAAAACTTACTACAAAGTTACAGAAACCAAAATATTGTGGTAGTGGTGCAAGGACAGACATATAGACAAACAGAATAAAATTGAGAATTCAGGCCCGGCGCAGTGGCTCACTGCTGTAATCCCAGAACTTTGGATTAGGCAAAGCTTTCATGAATATGATGCCAAAAAAAATAAACAACAAAAGAAATAAAGTATATGAATTACACTTCATCAAAACCAAAAACTTTTGTGCTTCAAAGAATATCAAGAGGCTGATCTGAGTGCAGGGGTGTTTACAACTAATTGATCACAAGCAGTTCCAGATTTCTTTGTTCCTTCTCCACTCTCACTATTTCACTTTTCTAGCCTAAAAAAACCCATCAAGAAAGAGAAAAGACAACCCACAGAATGGAGAAATTATTTGCAAGCATAAATCTCATAAAAGACTTGTATCTAGAATATATAAAGAGCTCTTACAACTCAATAATAAAAAGACAAATGATCCAAAAAATGGGCAAAGGACCTGAATAGATATTTCTCCAAAGAAGATATATAAACGTACGTGGAAAAATGCTCAATATCACTAATCATTAGGGAACTGCAAATCAAAATCACAATGAGATACCACTTCATACCCACAGGGTGTCTATAATCAAGACAAATGTAGTGTTGTCAAGGACATGGAAAACTGAAACCCTCGTATACTGCTGGTGGGAATGTAAATTGATGCAGCCTGTTTGGAAAACAGTTTGGCAGTTTCTCAAAAGGTTAAACATAGTTACCATATGACCCAGCGATTCTACTCCAAGAGAAATGAAAACATATATACACACCAAAACTTATACACGAATGTTAGTATCAGCATTCTTCATAAAAGCCCCAAAGTGGAAACAATCTAAATGTCCATCACCTGGTGAAGAGATACATGTGGTCTATCCATACAGTAGCATATTACTAGACAATTGGAAGGAATGAAGTACTGACACAGGCTACAACATGGATGATCATTGCAAACATCACGCTAAATGAAAGAAGCCAGTCACAAAAGACTCCATGATTCCGTTTCTGTAACATGCCCAGAACAGGAAAGTGTATAGAGGCAGAAAGTAGATTAGTGGCTGTCTAGGGCTGGGGGTTGAGGTGAAATGGGGAGTGACTGCTAAGGGGTACAGTGTTTCTTTCTGGGGTGATGGAAATGTGCTAAAATTGATTGTGATGATGGCTGCACAATTCTGTGAATATACTAAAAAGCACTGAATCAGGTTCAACACTTTAAAAGGGTTAATTATATGGTATGTGAATTATACCTCAATAAAGCTGCCATAAAAAATGGAGAGAGCTGGCTCCACCCTAATCCATACATGCCAGAAGCCTGACCACTTCGAATCATAAACCAGTGTGTCATTGTGTAACTAAATGCTGAAGTTAACTTGTTTTGAGCTCACAGGCTGGCCTACACACCAGACCCAGGGGAACTTGATCACTCCCCAAAGAATGGCACAGGAGGGTACCATGGCCTCCCAACTCCCAGAGGGAAATCGTGTGGTAACTCTAGAAAACATGATTAAAACATCCAAGACTGGTCTCCCATTGCAGCAGGCTGCTCCCCTCAGGCTCCCCAGACCCCCAACTCCATGCTGGTGACAGACGGGGACACAGGGAGTATCAGGGAGCAGCAGAGCTATTTGGGCTCTGGTCAGACTAGACCAAAGAGGGCTTCATGTATCTTCCCTCCTTCCCTTCTGAATTGCATACCCCACCCCCCAACTCACCAAAATTTATATGTTGAAGCCCTAATGCCCAATGTGATGATATTTGGAGACAAGGCCTTTGGAAGATAACTTGGTTGAGATGAGGTCATGAGGGTGGGGCACCCGCACTGGGATTAGTGCCCTTACACGAAGAGATGGCAGAGAACCTAGTCTCTCTCTCCCCACCATGTGAGGACACAGCAAGAAGACAGTCATCTGCCAGCAAAGGAGAGAGCCCTCACCAGGCTCTGACCATACTGGCTCCCTGACCTTGGACTTCCAGCCTCCACACTGTGAGAAAATAAATTATGCTGTTTAAGCCACCTATGATATTTTGTTATGGCAGCCCAAAGTACCTAAACCAGCTTCCATACCCAAGTTGCCCTGGGGATAACCACAGCCAGTGTCCACAAGCCAGGCCTGGACCTACTGCCACGAAAAGGATACTGCTGTAGCTTCTGACGCTGGTCCATGGAGCCTGAGTGGTGGATGATCTTGTGCAGCCCCAGCACCCAGTGCTGGGCATCAGCTGGCGATGGGGCGATGAGGTCTAGTGTATTGCGCTGGTCCTTGAAGACAATGGAGAAGCAGCGGTCCTCGGGCACATCACGGGCGAACTTCTCCAGACCCTCCGTGCGGTGCCCCATTCGCACCTCCTGAATGTCCTCGATGGAGACTGCGAGAGGGGGATGGTGGAGGAGAGAGGGAGAGAATGCTGTGAGGTCAGTCCCTGACCCTGACATGGCCAAGGCCACAGTAGAGAGGGGCATGGCTTGGAGACACAGAGCCAGGGCCGGAGCTCAGGCCTTGAGTCCAGAAGGAAAGGAGAGGGGCAGGAGGTTGGACAAGTGGGGGACAAAAAGGAGAAAGGAAGACAGAAACTGAGGGGGAGACAGAGCATGAGACACAGTCATTGCAGGCACAGTGGAGACGCACAGGGAGAGACAGAGAGTGAGAGAAAGACAGACTTTAGGGCGGAAAAGGCACCTGGGACCCCAGGCCTGCTCTCTCGGTGATGGGGGGTGCAGGGCTCCAGGGAGAGGACTGGAGCAGGGCAAGGCTCTTAGAGATGCGGATAGACCACTCTGGAGTGTGGGGCCCATGACAGAGAAGGGCCATGCACCCTTCTGACTGTATTGGACTTTGGGTCTGTCCTGACCCGATAAAGCCACAAGAGCCACCAGGCCCCTCTCCTGAACATTCAAGAGACTGGAACCACCCTCAGTTAGCCCCAGCCCTGGGGTCTATGGGCAGAGGGCCGAAGACAGAGGGAGAAGCCCTGCATGGGAGAGGAGACAGGGTCATGCCCTGTGTGCAGCTGTGTGTGTCCTGACTTCAGGGAGCCCCTTGGCAGGGGGTACAGGAAGACTCTGCCTTCCCCAGTCCCAAGAGGCAAACTGGAGGGTCTCCTGCAGGGTTCTGAGAGATTACATCATTCTGACCTTAGGGGAGCCAAGGGGAGGGCCCTCCCCTCACACCCAGCCTTCCAAGCTTCAGGGAGATGCCAGGCCCTGTCTACCCCCGCTTCCAATGTGCCCTCCATGGCCTGGCCAGGAGCCAGTTCTTCCAGTCAGGCTCATGCTGTGCCTCCCAGCAGCAGGATCCAGGCTCTGCCCCTGCCATACCTCCATCCTGAGCCATCCTCATCCATCTGTCCTGGCTCCTAGATGGTTCTAGCTGAAGTCCACCTGTCCCTCCCTGTGCCCACCCACTCTGAGTGCCCAGGGGCCTCCTAGCCACCTGCAGGCCCCACAGATGTAACATGTGCCAGCCTGGGCTGCAGGCTTTGAGGAGTGGGACACATGAGCCCAGGGCCATGTCGGGGACAGAGGATAGCACAGCTTAATCCCTCTATCTGCAGCCCCTGGTGACCCACACGGCCGCACACAGGGTGCAGCTGCAGCTGCCTGGGTCAGGAATGAAAACAGGAAGCCTGAGCCATGGGACCCCCACCCAAGGCCAGCGCCCTCACCCACACAGAGAGAAAGTCCAGATGCCTTCACTGCTGATAACACCTTTGGCCTCTGGGAACCAGAGTCATGGGGGTGGGTAGTAGTGGCAGGATTGGGGAGACTTAAAAAGCAGGAAGCAGAGCTAAAGAAAACTGGGCAGAAGGGGAGGCTATTCCAGGCCTCCCTCACCTGGCCTCTGTTTTCCAGGTTAAAGAGCAATTGAAGACAACAGTCTCACCACTCACCCAGAGAAGGGAGGCAGCCAACAAAGCAGGCTCAGCACGAGACCCGTCTCAGGCGTCTGACCAGCAGAAAGCCCCCTCAGGCCTTGCTCCATACCTGCGCACACCTGGCTCCCTGACCCTGGACCTGGCTCCCTGCAGCCCCTCCTCCTGGCAGGACGCAGCCCCTCAGCCTCCCATTCATGCCTGTTCCTCCTCCTCACCCTGCACCTTGGCTCACACTGGGCCTCCTGCCTGCAATGTCCTTCCTGCCCATCTGCTCACAGCTGTCCCAATACAAGGTCCTCCTCTCGCCAGCTCAAATGTGGTTCCTGCGGGGAAAGGCCTGGGTCTTCCACTCCTCTATCTCCCCCCTCACACTTTCCAAGAGCTAGGCACACACTGGGAGTCATCCATATGTATCGGTAGGTAGGTGGGCTCCAGGGAATCCCCAGGGCTCAGAGTATAAGATCCCCATTCTCACTGTGCTCCCACCCACCAGCATCTAACAGGAAATCCCATATCAGGGCAAGAGCCCCATGAAGGAGCCTGTCTGGCGCCACAGAGAAAAGGTCAGGCGGTCACTCCTGTACAGTGTGGCAGCAGGCTGAGCTGGGGCTCCATGTGGTTTCCTCAGAATGTTCTGGAGCCCCTACCCCTCAGACCCTGCCCTGCCCAGAAATCTTCCATGGCTCACAGCCCCAAGGACCCAGCCGGCTCTCTGCAACTGGCCCTGCTCCTGTCCTGCCTTACCTTCAGCCCCTCCACTGGCCACAGGTTGGCAGGCCATACCTTCTCAGGGTCCTGTCCAGTGTCCTGAGGCAAGGCAGACCCTTCCTGGGTGAAAGGCACCCTCGGTGGGGTGATCCTCCCCTTCCTTATGCTCTCCTCCTACCTGGGCTTATCACCCATGTCCAGTCTCACTCCCCATAGACCTGCCCCCATCTCCCCACCCACACCTCAGCCAATGGCAGGAGAATGGGCGAGGGATCTCCAGGGGCCTGGCTATGTGAAACCCAGGCTGCAATGATCTATACGCACTGTCCAATTCAGCAGCCACTAGCCACCTGGGGCTATTTAAATATAAATTAGTTAAAATTAAATAAGATTGAGAATTCAGTTCGGCAGTCACACTAGCCACATTTCAAGGTCTCAATCAATAGCCACAAGTGGCTAGTGGCTCCCATGCTGGACAGTGCAGATATAGAACATTTCCATCATTGTTCAACTGTACAGCATCAGTCTAAAATTTCCCCACCAAGTAAAGGCATAGAGGGAGACATCTCACTTTACAGGATCTTTAGGGAATTCTCTCCCTTAAAGGGAGAGAACTGAGTGAAGTGAGCAGAGCTTTCTTCTCCCTGAGGCCTTGCAGGAGGCTCTCTCCATTTATGGCCTGAGACTTGGGTTCCTTGGTCTTTTTAGAAGCTTCCAGAATGCCCTCAGACCCACAAGGGCTCCCCAGCAGTGGCCTCTGTCTGTGTGTCCCAGTCCTGCTCTGCCCTAACACCCCTCCTGTGGCTCCAGTCCCAGGGAGGAGCTGCCTCCTGCAGCCCTAGCTCCCACCTGGCCACTCAACCCCGGAAGTACCTTATCTGCCGGGACCTTGGGCCACCGTCCAACTCCCTCCCTGCTTCTGAGCCTGGCTGTCCCCATCTGTGGTCATGGTTAAGTATCCCCATCCCTCAAAAGCTTTGCCATCTCCATCTGTGGTCCTCGTTCCATGACTGCCCTCTCCAGTCCAGACTAGGCTTCAATTTCCCGACGGGCAATTTAACTGGCCCTGCTCCCCAACCCCAGCCAGCCTCAGTTTCCCCATTGCCAGCCCAGGTTGTATAAATGACCTATGCCCCACCAGGCCAGGCCTCAGTTTCCCCATCTGTGGTTTTGATCCATGACTGACCTTTGTATTTACCCAGCCCTGAGCAGATTCCACACTCTATCCCCTCCCCTGTGACCCCAGGGCACTCACACAGCTGGGACTCCGGGGTCCGCATGACCTTGCGGGACTCCTGCCAGATGGTCTTGCAGTCCTCCTGCAACTTGTAGAAGCGCTCTCTCCTCCATGAGCTGGATTTCACCTTCAGGAGCTGGCTGCCCTTCAGCAGCGCCTGTAGATCCTCATCATCCTGTAGGCCTGGGGATCAAAGCCAGTAAGATGCCACCTTCTCCACTAGTTTCCCTGATGCCCTAGGCCTCACACTGGCCATGCCCACCTTGACCCTCTCAGAGCCCACTTTTCACCAGCCTCATCCTCAGCTCTGTTTACTCCTCCCTCCTCCACCCATGCTCCAACCTGCTCCCAGAGCCTGCCCTCCTCCAGGAAGTCATCCCTGATTGCCAGCTAGGGTGACCATGCAAACGGGACACCTGCCCACCCAAGACCATACTTACACACTGTGACGTGCCACCCACAGCTGAATGAACAAAAGAAAGGCAGTTAATTCAAGAACCCCTGGTTCCTAGAGGACCAGCCCCCTAAGAAATGTTCTGAAAGATGGTTTTGAAAGATTAGGTGAGCCCCTCCTGGTCACACTTAGGAGTCAGAGTGAACTGAAGGAAGCTGGGATCAAAAGGTTAGGCAAAGCAGGGAGACAAAAGGGGGACAGACACAGATGGAAATGGACCCCAGAGCGTCATGGAGCCAAACAATGTCCCAACTCCAATAGCTCCAGAATCATTTGTGCCTAGGTTCAGGTGCCCTTCCCAACAAGCTGTGTGACCTGGGCAAGGGACTTCATGCTGCTGGGCCTCTGCTTTCCTGTCTATGAAATGGAGATAATAACAGCAACCACCTCAAAGGGAAGTTCTAGGTTCAATGAGATGATGCCTGAATCTGTGCAGGCCCCGAGATAATGGCAGTTGGGGTTCTTGGTGTCAACATTGTGGTTGCTGTGGGACCCCTGTGCCCATCTCTGCCACCCTTACCCTTGCTGTCCCCCCCACCTCTGACTTGAGCCCACATGAGTGATCTCTGATCCTTGCCCCAAGAAGAGACAGATGAGTGCACTGTAGCCTGTGTTTGGTCTGCTGGGATGGCCCTGTCCTTCGCTGCCCCAGCCCCATCTCAGAGTGCCCAGGGTCTGGGACCCCTCAGGATACAGCAGCTTTAAGGCACAGTGCATCCCTTTCCGAAGCTGAGCAGGTCCTGTCCCAGAGCCCACAGAGAGGAACCTGGCTGCTTGCCCCAGTCCTGCCCCACTCTTTTGCTGCTCTCAGAGGCGTGGGCTCCCAAAGATGCGATGCCCTCAGTCCTACCAGGCCCAGACAGGAGGCATCAAAAGGACGCCGGAGCCTTCACCACCCAGCAGGTTCTGTACCAACTGATAAAGTTGATAAAAGTGACCCCAACCCTTAGTAACCCACTGGTGTAATATAGAAACATCTATAAGGGCGTATGTGTGCGTGTATCACCCTAGCCACGTACAAAGTCCAGCAGCCAGCTCTATTGAGAGCCAATCGGCCACTTCACTTCTCTCCCTAGAACTATGTGGCCCATCAGCAATCCTGCTGCTCCAGCACAGTGGCAGCCTCAGGGACTCCAAAGGTCTAGTCTGAGGGTCTTGAGCCTGAGCCTATGTGGGGAAGCCCTCATGAAGCCACAGGCCTTTTCTTTTCTGAGCCCAGATCCCCAACAACAGATGGCCTCTCCCATTTTATCCATACCCCCTCCCCCAGCCAGCCTGTCCCACGTATCTTCAGGGCTCACAGAACCCTCTGGACCACTTCCCCAGGCTTCAGTTGCTCACCCACTCTTTATCCTTCCCCAGTCTCCTGCTTCCAGTCAGGTTTGAGGTCAGTGCTAACATCCACCCCCTATAGCTTTAGGCAACTCCCTTCCCTCTCTCTGCTTTTGTTCCCCCATCAGCACTGGGCTAAGAACAGTGTAGGGGAGGCATCCCTGGGCCTCCTCAGGGGTGACAGTCTGATGTGACCTTCTTCCACCTTTCTCCCAGGTCTGTCCACCCACTTGATGAGCTGTTGTGCCTTAGCGTGAGCAGCTCCCTCTTAGCCCAAGGGGAGTCCCAGTGGAAGAGAAGGGGGCTCTGATAGAATATTCCCAACTACTGGCTGTGTCTGAGGAGCCTGAGACAAGAGGAGGCAGAAGGGAGTTCCCAGGCTGCCAGAGGACAGGGCCACCTCCGGCCTCCGGCGGGGAATTCCACTATCCCTTCTAAGGCTGATGTCCCTCTAAAGCTGAGAGGGACATCTCCTTACCCTCTGCCAGCACCCCACCCCACAAGCTGGGCATACATCAGGGCAAGCCACTGCCAACAGCATGTATGGGAATGGAGCTGGGAGCCAGGAAGTAGAAGTTGAGCACCACCCTCCTGTTCTGGAAAACACCATGAAGAGATGACATGCTCATCCTGTCCTGGAGCCAGGCTGTGGCCCTATCTACAGTCAGGCAGAGATAAACCCCCAGCTGCCAACAATGGTTTCTAAAAGGTGGACATCAGTTCCAGGGTGATAATTCCAGAAAGGTGATAGCCACAGCCCTCTGGACCATTAGGAAACCTGGGCAGGTGCCCTAATCTCTTAGCCTCATTTGGGGCCCTTCTGTTTCTGAAGCTTCTGGACTGCCTGCCCCACCACCCTTGCTCCCTTAGCACCCAGAAAGTCTGTGGCACCCCTCACCCAGCCCTACTCAACCCAGTCATAATATTAGTTTGGTGCAAAAGTA
Organism: Pan troglodytes; assembly: GCF_028858775.2. NCBI lineage: Eukaryota > Metazoa > Chordata > Mammalia > Primates > Hominidae > Pan > Pan troglodytes. Next base: position 42,028,140 of record NC_086015.1, read on the forward strand.
ATCGCGGTTTTTGCTATTGAAAGTAATAGCAAAAACTTTCAATAGCAAAAACTGTGATTACTTTTGCATCAATCTAATAGCTTCTCCTCCTGTGGGAGGGTCGTGGCGAGGGGACTTTGAGCTGACCCTGGGTTGACCTTGCAGCCTGCCCAGGCTAGCTGTGCACAGTGAGATGGCCATGTGGTGGGGCATACAGGGTGTTGCAGGTGCCAGTGGGAAGCTGAGGGAGGTGCCAGGAGTCCTGTTCCTATACCTAGGGTGATGCATAATGAAGACACACTGGGCCTGGGACCCACAGCGATACACAGCTACACAGATATGGCCACACAAGTACACAGTCACACACTAGACCACCACTCACACAACCTCAAAGAGACAATGAGCCACACACAATGACACACTGCCCCCCAAAATTACACACTGTCACAGGGAGTTGCACAGTGTCACACTTAGTCATGCATAGCCACACAACATATAGTGCCAGAGCATCATGATGATGATGATAGAGGCTCCCATAATAATAGTTAATATTTAAATAAGATACTGTTCTTAGCACATGCACTTAATTCTCTCAGTAACCCTCTGAGGAAGGCACTGTCATTATTGCTGTTTTACACAAGAGGAAACTGAGGCTCAAGGAAGTTGCATGGTGGAGTCAGGACTCAGAAGCAGGTAGCTTACCCACAGGGTCAGCGGTATGAAACTTTACGCAGCCACTGTGAAGGGACATACTGCCACAGAGTAAGAACATCAGAAAATCCATATAACACACACACCATAATGGAATGACAGAACCACTCAGTCACCCTAGGTCACCCACTGTCACATTGGTTATACAGTCACACTCAGTTGAACAGTATCACAACAGATCACACGCTGTCACACTGGGTTACAAGCAGCCACCCTCAGTGCCACAATGTCACACACTTTGTTTCACAACATTACACACCATCACCATCATTACACACTGTACAGTGGCCCCACCACAGACCGCAGGCATGACAGAACTACTCAGTCGGCACTGGGTCCCATACTAGATCACCACTGTCACACCCATCACATACAGGCACACTTTTGCACAGGATCATATTGAAGCACAAACTCTTGCAGATCACCTCATTGGTTACACAGACCAGGCCACATACACGGTGCCTCAGAAATTTGTAAACAGGAAGGCGTCGGGTGACAAGGGATGGGGAGCGTTGGAAGGGCTGACTTAAATAATGAGAAGGGGTAACTAATCACCCTAGTACTCACCCCGACGTGCTACCCCTGCAAACACTGCCCCACAGTGGGCCACACACTCACAGAAGTACTAAACATGTCCAATTAAAGGCTCCAAGGCAAATGGCCCCGCGTTAAGGGACAAGTGATCGGCGTCCTGCTCCAGCTGCCTTCCCATTCCCCCGCAGATCTCGGAGTGCTCTGCGCCCCTTACCCAGCCTCCGTCCATTGAGTGCCGCCACCTTAAGGCTCTGCTCCTGCAGGTAGAGCTCCCTGGAGCGGCTCCGGCTCCGGCTCCGGATCCCCAGGCACTGCATGGCCCTCCACAGTGCCCCTGCCTGCGCGGAGCCGGGTCCGGGACAGTGCCGCCTCCAGTGTTTTATGCTCACAACACCCACTGCTCTGGTCCGGGGGGCGGAACTGTCGCCCTTGGAGGGGTGCAGGGGCGGAGTCCAGGAATGGGAGGGAGGAGCTAGAGTTCGAGAGGAGGGGCGCACTTCGGAGGGGCGGGACGAGAGGGAAATCTGGGCTGAGGGGGTAGTCAGACGCTAGGAGGCGGAGCTAGTCCACGAGCGGCGGGACCTATGCCCCCTGAAGGTGAGGCGAGAGCGAAACCGAGGCAAAGTAAATGAGTGGGGGGAGTCAGAATACAGGAGGCGGGACGAGAAGAAAATCTGGGCTAAGGAGGGCAGAGTCAGACCCCAAAAGGCTGGGCCATCCAAGAGGGGTGGGACTAACGACCCCTGGAGATGGGGCGAGAGTGGTGTCGAGGCGTGGGTGGGGATGGGGGTGGATCCAGAACCCAGGAGGCGGGGCCGAGGAGGTGCCGGGCCCCGCGGAGGCGGAGTGGGACAAATCCATAACCCAGGAAGCAAATCTGTGTCGAAGCCTGGGGGCGGGGCCAGAGCCAAGGCAGCGGGGCGAAGGAGGGGCCAGGCTCAAAGGCGGAGCTCAGGCCGGGAGCCTCTGCTCCAGAGGCGACGTGGAGGCAGAGCCATACCCAGGAAGCAGCCCGGGGGCGGGGCCGGGGCCCAGGAGGCGAGCCTGGGAGGATCCCGCACTGGAAGGGCGGTGTCCAGGCAGGGAGGGGCGGGCCCTCGGCTTTGGAGGCGGTGCGGGGGCGGAGCCAGGGTCCGGGAGGCAGTGTGGGCGGGGTCTGACCAAGGAGTCTGAGCGGCGAATTCTAACGCCACCTTTGAGGCTGGCGCAGAACCGAAGGGCTGAGTCTGGGGAGAAAAGCTGAGGGGAGTCCCAGTGGGAGGTGGGCGGCAGTCTAGCGGGGACCTGAGTGGGGCGAGGTCAGGCGGGACCGGGGATGGAGCCTGGGCCAGACACCGAGCCCCCCCCAAGTATTTTACTTCAATTGCTCAACTAATTCATTGCGACTCAGCTTGCTGTTGCCTCATTTGTGAAGCTCAGGTGGGCCTGTTTGCTTCTCTCGGTTTGACCACCAAAGTGATAATCCCCAAGGTGCCGGATGCAAACGAAATTCTTGAAAAAATTCTGATCTTAAAATGAGCCCATTAACCCAGGGTGGCTTTCATGAATACATGAGAACGACTGTAACTTTGCACAAAACTTTGCTGCCAATATGCTCGGGAACAGTGGGTCCTTTCATGTACATCACAACTTCCCTTTCATTCACCCAGTAATTATTTATTGAGCCCCTACTGTGTGCCAAGGTCAGGACACCACCCAGAGGACTGACTCTTACTCTCAGCCTCTGAATAGTTCCCCCAGTTCGCTTCACTGCAGCTCCAGTCACCAGCATTGACAGTGAGTCACTGGCAAAGCCAGTTATTGGCACAGACAAGCACAGCAGTAATAACAAGAAACTGAAGCGCAGAGTAACTTGCCTAAGGTCATATCAGAGAGAATAAATCATGAGCAAGGTGAGTAGATGGACAAGGTAGATGAGCTGAAATATGAACTAAAAGCTATTCTTTGGAGAGGGGAAGCAGAGTGCAAAGGGAGCCTGTGTTATGGAGAAACTGCGCAGGGGTTCTTAACCAGACCAAAGACCCCTCAAGAACCTGTAGATAGAATAACATCTCAAAATAATTGGCTTCCTTTGAATTCTTATGTATTTTATTTTCTGTATTTAAAAACATGATCCTGGCCGGGCACAGTGGCTCACACCTGTAATCCCAGCAGTTTGGGAGGCCAAGGTAGGAGGATCACTTAAGGTCAGGAGTTCGAGACCAGCCTGGCCAACATGGAGAAACCCCGTCTCTGCTAAAAATACAAAAATTAGCCGGGCGTGGCGGCCGGCGCCTGTAATCCCAGCTACTTGGGAGGCTGAGGCAAGACAATCCCTTGAACCCGGGAGGTGGAGGTTTCGGTAAGCCGAGATGGCGCAAACTGCACTCCAGCCTGGGTGACAGTGAGATTCTGTCTCATAAATAAACAAACAAATAAATAAATAAAAACATAATCCTGAGAAGGGGTCTACAGGCTTCACCTGACTGCCAAAGTGGTCTGTGGCACAAAAAGTTAAGATTGGTGTGGATCAGTGTGTGCCTGTGTAGCATGGGCCTGGAAGCCCGGGGCAGACTGCTTTGGAACATAGGTGAGTGAGGAGCTGGCCACCCCAACTTGCTAAGAGCTCTGGAATCATCATCTCTTGGAGGACTGGTTTTTGGGGCAACCTAGAATTTCTATGCCCATTGGCGTTTATGTTCACAACACCCACTGTGAAATATGTACTGCTATCCCATGGATGATTCTCAGACCCACAGTAAGTAGAAGCAAAGCTAGGACTGGAGCCCAGGTCTACTGCGGCCAAGATGAGGCCCCTCTATTTTCTATTTTTACAAACGGCACCTCTTGCAGGGGTGGGGGCAAAAGGGATTGGGTGTAGGAAAAGTTAGTGTGTATGTGGGGGGTGTTCAGTGAGGGGAGGGCCCTGGGAGGTAATGTCCTTTTGGGCACATCGGGGGACTTGCTAGAGAAGCCAGTCCAGGCATAGCCAGAATAAAGAGTGGAGGAAGTAAGGTGAAGGAAGGAGGATGGATGCTGTCACATCAGTCTGAGGGCTTCAGAGGCACTAGAAAGAGCTGGCTGGCTCGCTCTTGAATCTAGTTCTGGCCCTATTTTCCATGACTAGGAACTACCTTATGATGCCCCCATCATCTCCCAAAGAACTATAGATGGCAACTCATGGGGCATAGAAATTTGGGGAGGGGGCCTCCTGCAGGAACATAGTACTCACTGGGTACCAGGCACTGTTCTAACTGCTGTGTAGATATTATCTCATTCAATCTTCGTAGCAACCCTATGAGGTAGATGGTATTATCCCCCATTTTACAGATGAGGAAACTGATACACAGAGAAGTCAAGGGATTCATCTGAGATGAGAAAGCCAAGACTTGAACTCAGGTACTTTGCTTTCAGAATCTATGCCAGTAAACTACATTACTTCTGCATGCATCTGGGGTGAGGACAGAAGGGACATGTCACATCTAGGTGAGCCGCATAGCTCCCCAGACCAATAGAAGGAGTCCCTCTGGGCTCCTTCCAGAGAGTGTGGAGCCCTAAGCCAGAGAGTGTGGTCCTGCAGCACATCCAGTGCTGGGGCACCCACACTGTGAAACGGATGCAGACTCTCCAATGCAAGTGTAGACAACCTGGAACAGCACAGGGCACAGTGATCACCCCCTCCCACCAACAATTCTCCTTGACAGGTTCTTATTTCCCCATCTGGTTTGCAGTGTGGACAGAAGGCAGTTGAGGTAATTTTGGGTGATGAGCTAGAAGTGGCAGGGCCTTCAGGGAAAACAGCTTGGGGTCACAGTGTTCATGTCAACCCTTCAGGAAAGGCTGGACTGAGTTAGGCATTTGGGAGGCTGGTCTCAAATGGGGTGGGCCAGGGCAGCCAAGCCTATGCCACAGGACTGGGAGGTCCTGACTGAGCCTCCATGTGTCTTCCTCCATGGAAAAGATATCAAGGCTGCCTCAGGAGAGAAACTGGACAAAGGCACAGACACTGAGGATGAAGCCTGTTCCAACAGGAGCCAAGGAATGACGCTGTGTCAGAGAGAAAGCAGAGATGTCCACTGTGACCTCTCAGCTGCCCAGCCTCCCTTCTTGCTAGTCTGGCAGGCGCACGAAAGACACCTCTGGCCTGAAGAAAGAAGAGGGAGCACTGGAAGGGGCAGGGACTCCATGACTCATCTAGACAAGGTGGCTTTAAGGAGCCTAGGCTATTGGTGTAAAAGCAACAGCTCTGGGCACAGAGCAAGGTCTCTCTGGGCCAGGAGGACCAGGTCTGTGCCAACTGCAGAACACGAGATAGACTGGAGGCTGGCTGATGGGAACATCTCTAAGTCCCTCTAAATTCCAGGGGGACTCTAGTGGAAGGCTAGAGGACTCTGCCCTTCTCTTTCCCATCTATTATGTCCATGAACAGTTTAGATGGATGGGTGGTGGCCACTAAAGCCTCCAACCCCAAGGGTACTAAAAAAGAGAGGGATATACAGTAAAGCAGTGATTCGTATGAAAGGAGCAGGGTTTGCTGAGATGGCAAGTGACCTGGGGGGGCAGGAGGGCAAGCCCCCACCAAGAGTGGGTGAGTGCCTGTCCTGGAGCAAAGAGGCGCCCAAAGTTACCCTCCCCAACCTCCCGCCTCCCAGAAGGCCTCCAGATCTGCCTTCGGGAGCCCAGGCTCCCCTCGCTGCTGGAGGGACAGCGAAAGGGCAAAGAGCTGGCTCGTATTGGAGGAAACAAAGCTCCGCTGGACAAAGGATGGAGCAGGCAGCTCCGGCTGAGACCTGGCCCTGTCCCCCAAGGAGGGTCGCAGATGAGGGGATCGTGCTGCTTCTTTCAGCCTGAGCATCGCTGACTATTCTGCGCTGGGCAGTTAAGGCTGCACGGCCCGACCACGATTAACCTTGCACACCTCCTCTCCCCATCCCCTTAGCCCCTGCTCCGCCACACCCGCGCGGCCTGACGCGGTTCAGGCACGCCCAGGCTTTGGGGAGCCCCTGGGGCGGCCCGGATGGGGCAAGGAGAATTTTGGTCGTTCTTGGATGCTGTTTCCTTCCTTCGCCGCCCCTCCGTGCGAGCGGGATCGTGGAGCCCAGACTTTCATGACCAGGACAAGGGGGTCCGCGAGGCGGAGGGAAGTCTTTAGACCCGTACCGCCCGCCCACCCACCCCCCGGGCTAGATCTCGGACAAGCCTGGAAACGCCCAGGGTCGTGCCCGGCAGTCCCACCCAGGGAGCCGCGGGCTGAGATTTTCCCAGTCCGGAGAAGGGGCAGAGAGGCGGGCCCGGGGTGGTGTGGAGGCGGCCGAAGGAGCTCGGGGCTCCCTGTCCAGGGCCCGGAACAGCTTTCCAGGCGTCCACCCCTGCAGGGTCTCCCGCTCGCGCGGGCCAGGCACTCACCGTGCAGGGTCAGGAAGTCCCGGCCCGAGTCCATGCCCGACGGGCGGCGCGGCGGGAGGGGCACTGCGGGACTCACTTGAGTAGCGACAGCACCGGCGGCCTGGGGTCCGAGTGGAGTGCGGTGCAGGGACCTGAATGGATCGCGGTGGGAGGAGGCCGGGGGTGGTCCCGGGACACCGCCCCGCCCCCGCTGCCCTGCGCCCCCGCCCCCTGAGCCCGCCAACCCGCGTCTCTCCCCGCCCCCTTCTGGGGACGCGAGAGGGAGGGCAGAGCTGGGGGCCCGGAGGACTGGCCAACCCTGGCCCGGGCCAGCGGGCGCGCCCCGACCAGAAATAGCCAGATCCCTCCAGCTTCCTCCGCCGCCGCCACCCACGGGCCGCGGGCCCTGTCATTACCGCGGGCGGCCGGGCCCCACGCCCTGTTGTGGGCGCCTCGCTGGGGTCGGGGTGATGCTGGAAAGAATCCGGCGTCATCCCGGGGAAGGGATCGTGTAAGGTCCGACGCCCAGCCGGGCTGCTGCGCTAGGGAGACGCGGCGTCCAGGCTTCCAGCCGCAGCTCCCAGCGTTCGCATTCCCTTCTGCGAAATGGGTGCACGGACACGATTAGAAGGTCTTCAGAGAGCAATACCTGGACCTTGTCGGGAGGAGGGTCCCCTTCCCTCTCGCTGGGAGGTTTCTAACCCCAAGAGTGCCTTTGGTGGAGTGTTGGGGGTGTGGGAGGGGGAAGCAAGCAGGTGCACGGATTTCACTTTTGAGCCACTCATATCCCAAAACCCCAGCGATCCATGCAGCCGAGGGGGAGGATCCCCAGGGTCCCTTCTTCAGGTGGCCTCCCAAGGGGCTGTCTGGGCAAGGTCCCTATGCAGACCCACCCCCTAACTCTTGGGACCCAGAAAACCCCCTTTATAGGTTGTCTAGAGACCCCTCCCACCACAGACCCTGGGAGGGTCCCTAGATCCTGTTGCCCACCACCCCTTTGGAGAGTCCCTTGGGAAAACTGGGCTCTTGGTGTCAGAGAGCCCCCAGAGGGCCTCCCAGGAAGCCACCCAGGCCTCCTGGGCTGATAAGGCCAATGCGAGAGTCAGGCAAAGCTAGTTGGACCAGCTCTGCGGGGAGGGGGCTGGGCTCACCCCAATCCCTCCTCTTCTGGGCCCTAGGTGGCCTTGAATAAGGGATGTGAAACAGCTGAAGGACAGTCTTCTGGTTCTGGGGGTTAAAAGTGGATCAGGACTTCTGGGCTTTGGAGAGTCCCCTGCTCTGCATGCCCCCTCTCCACAGACGGGGCTTCACCCCTTACCTGGCACTCAGCTCCAATCCTGTCCTGCAGTGCGAACACCCCTGCCCTGGGCAGGCCTGTCAGGTCCCTCCTTGGTTTCCCTTCTGCCCAGGGCCACACTCCATGTTTGCTGAGGGATGAGCAAATTCATACTGGCAGGCATCACTTTGGACCTCCATACAGGGGATGAGTGGGGAAGAAGGGTCCCCTTCTCTGCCCTCTGGAGGCCTCCTCAGGCCTTGGAGCCTACCACTTGCACCTCTGATACTCCTGGAGCCTGCAAGCCCCTGTACTCAGCAAATCAGGCCTCCTCAAGCCCCCCTCCTCTTCCTAGGCAGCGTCACAGTGAAACTCTGACACCAGGAGTGGACATGGCTTCATCTCAGTCATCATTCCTATGTATTCACATCATCTCCCAACTCTGAGCCCCAGGCCCCAAGCCAGGACATTACCTGGGAGCCTCTCCTTTCCCTTTGTCTATGTACTATGGTGGGGATGCAGCCAGGCTCTTCCTTTGCATGCTCCAAACCCACCTCACAGAATCCCTCCTCTGGCCCCTGGCACAGACATAGGAGCTGCAGCCTCCTCCCTAGCCCAGGGTTCTTGGGCAGGATGGGCACTGCTGACTCAGAGCTGGCACATGCAACCAGGTTCTGCCAGACATGGGGGCTGGGCCCCGCCCTGCTCATAGAGAAACCCGGCGGCTGCTCAGAGCTGTGGGTGAGCCCTCACTCCAGTCCTCTCCTCTCTTCCCCTGGCTATCGGCCCCTCCTGGCTCTCACAGGCTGGGAGGTGCTCTGCTGGTTCCTGCTAGGGGTAAGCCTGTGTGGTACGAGTGAACGTGTGTGGAGGGGCTGGAGCTCAGAGGAGGCAAAGAGGCTTTGTACCAAGCCACGAAGTTGCTGGATTCCATTCCCTTTGCCTTCACTCCCTCTGCCCTCAACTCCCAGGGCCGTCTGTGGGCCCAGCCCTGGCCAGGTGCCTAAATTACCCTCCTCAAAACCCAGCTCTCAGTTGCCTGTGCAAGATGCCCTGAGATCCCGGTGACTCAGAGGGCTATTTGGCAGGCTTAGTTTGGGTACACAGAGGGCCCACACATGCCCCAAAGACTAGTTCTTTAATGGGGGAGTTTCTGGCATCTCACTCTCCTGACCATGCCCAGTCTTCTATGTCTGTGTGAGGGTGGATGGGGTGATGGAGCTTCTGGGATCACTGGAGACAGGGAAGAGAGACCTAGTGTTGGCACCAGTGCCTGCCTCAAGCCACTTCACTTGGTCTCTCCACCACTACTTTCTCTGGAGGCCTGAGGAGGGGGTATTATCACCCAAGAATGCCAACGTTCAGGATGGTCAGGCTCCAAGCGTGCTTCAGGGCTGGCCCTTTCCAGTCCCTCCCCCATGAAATGCAAACCTAGCCCAGCTTGGGTAGGTGAGGTGAATGGGGTTTGTTCTGCCCCCTCCCTGTCTTTAGAGCCTCTGCTCCAGGATATGGGGTGAAGGGGCTGTTTAAATCTTGACTCTGCAGCTTCCTGCTGTTAAGACTTTGGAAAAGTGACTTCGCTTCTCTGAGCTCCTCAATCAGGAGCTATAATCATCCTTAGAACTGGCAGAAGTAATGGATGGCAAGTACAGGGCACAAATAAGTACCTGCTAGAAGGCCACCAGAATCCCATATTCCCACAGCCATCCTCTGCCTGGCCTCCTCTACAGATCCAGGTGGCCAGAGCCCAGCCTGAGGCTGTTGGTCTGAGGTCATGCCCCTGCTGCTTTTGAGGGCTGCAAAACCCCCATAGGAGCTCCCTCCAGAGGGTCATGGCCCCAAGTCCAGATGCATCAGGAGGAAAAGTGAAGGCTGCTCCTCCCAAGGGAGCAGCTGTGGCAAAGTGAGAGTCCTCAGGTCATGCAGGGTCAGATCCTCAGGTCCTGACCTTGCAGGGATCCAGGATGCCATAGTGAACTATGAGGCTGCTGGACCTGCTGGTAGTCCCAGGACAGTATGGGATTATTTGGGGTTACTATTCTATAATTATATTTGTGGGATTTTATTGTGTATTCATTTGCGAATGTAACTGTGATGTTTATTTCACTGTGGACTGAGTCCCAATGCTCACCTCCACCCCAGAGGCAGAATACAGTGCTTGGCATGGGGAACAGACAGGAAACTTGCCCTCAGACCCTTATCTGAAGGAGGAGGCAGAGGGTAACTCACCTGAAGGAGGAAACACACTTACGGGATGTGTGAACTGAAAAGACCCACATTTGAAAACTGTTCTGCTATGTCACTTATTCAACAAATATTTATTGAGCAGCTACTGTGTAGTGGGCACTGTTCTAGAGGCTTGGGAGTCATCTGTGAACAAAACACATCAAAACCCCCTGCCCTCCTGGAGTCCAAATTCTAATGGAAAGAAAAGAGACATTTTAACAAATGTAAGAAATGAATTGTACAGGATATTAGCAGATAATAAGTAAAATGAAAAAAGTGGGTTAAAGCAGTTCAGGAACGGGATAGGGTTAATTTTTTTTTTTTTTTTTTTTTTTTTTTTTTTTGAGATGGAGTCTCGCTCTGTTGCCTAGGCTGGAGTGCAGTGGTGTGATCTCAGCTCACTGCAGTCTCTGCCCCCCAGGTTCGAGTGATTCTCCTGCCTCGGCCTCCTGAGTAGCTGGGATTGCAGGTGTGTGGCACCACGCCCAGCTAATTTTTGTATTTTGAATAGAGACGGGTTTTACCATGTTGGCTGGGGTGCTCTTGAACTCTTGACCCTAAGCGATCCACCTCACCTGACAGAATTAAATTTTAAAAGGGTTGATCAGGCTGGATTTTATGGGAAAGGTGACAGTCAAGCAAAGCCTTGACAGAAGTGAGGGACTGAGACATTTAGAGATATCTGGGCAGAAGATTCCAGGCACAGGAAATACACCCTGAAGCAGGAGGGTGTTGGTATGCTGGAGGATGAGCAAGGAGGACAAGGCCAATGTGGCTGGAGCTAAGAGAGCAAGAGAACGGGGAAGTGGGGCGGGCTGATCATGGGAGGAGAAAGAGAGGTAACCGGGACCAAGTCCTGTTGGGCCTTGTAAGAATTCACCTTTTATGACTGGGCACAGTGGCTCACGCCTGTAATCCCAACACTTTGGGAGGCTGAGGCCGGTGGATCACCTGAGGTCAGGAGTTCAAGACCAGGCTGGCCAACATGGTGAAACCCTGTCTCTACTAAAAATACACACACACACACACACACACACACACACACACACAAAATTAGCTGGGAGTGGTGTTGGGTGCCTGTAATCCCAGCTACTTGGGAGGCTGAGGCAGAATTACTTGAACCCAGGAGGAGGAGGTTGCAGTGAGCTGAGATTGCTCCATTGCACTCCAGCCTGGGCGACGGAGCAAGACTCTGTCTCAAACAACAACAACAACAACAAAAAAGAATCCAACTTGGCTGGGCACAGTGGCTCACACCTGTAATTCCAGCACTTTGGGAGGTTGAGGTGGGTGGATTGCCTGAGGTCGGAAGTTCAAGACCAGCCTGACTAACATGGTGAAACCCCGTCTCTACTAAAAATACAAAATTAGCCGGCCGTGGTGGCACATGCCTGTAATCCCAGCTACTTGGGAGGCTGAGGCAGGGGAATCGCTTGAACACAGGAGATGGAGGTTGCGGTGAGCCGAGATTGCGCCATTGCACTCCAGCCTGGGCAACAAAAGCAAAACTCCGTCTCAAAAAAAAAAAAAAAAAAAAAATTCAGCTTTTACTCTGGGCGAAATTGGGAGCACTTGCACGGCTTCAAGCCAGGGAGAGGCATGATCTGACTAATGTAAAAGAATCCTCTGAGTGCTGGAAGTCACCACGGAGGGACAAGGGCTGAAGCAAGAGCCCAGTGAGGAGACTCTTGTAACACCCAATTCCGGTGGGAGTGGATGGTGGTTCAGACCTTGGAGGTAGGAGTTGAGTGTGGAAATTGATAGGATTCCAGATATATTTTGAAGGTAGAGTCAACAGGAATTACAGGTGGGGGCTGTGAGAGAAAGAGAGGAGTCAAAGATGACTCCAAATTTTGGGCCTGGACAACTGAAGAATGGAGCTCCCATTAACTGAAATGGGGAAGGCTGAGGAGGAGCAGGCACTCTATTTCGGACATATTAAGTTTGAGGTGCCATGCAGATGTCAAGAACATGATGGATGTACAAGTCTGGAGTTTGGGAGGGAGATGTGAGCTAGGGATAAAAACTGGGATATGGTTCAAAACATGTTTAAAATGTCCATGAACTCTCACATTTTGCAAATGGGATTATATTCTGGTATAATCTTTTTGGAGGGCATTTTGGCAGTATCTCAGCTATTAAAATGTGCACACGTTTGGCCAAGCACTTCTATGATATTATCCCACAGAAACATTGTACAGCTATGCAAAGTATGCACAAACATGAACAAGGTTGCTCATTACAGCATTATTTATAGGAGCAAAAAAGAAAAAAGTAGTTCTCCATGAGTTGCCCTAGGACATAATAAGTGAAAAATACAAATGGCAGGACAATATCCATGTATAACATTATTTCACTTGTGTTATTAATTTTTTTTTTTTTGAGACAGAGTCTCACTCTGTCACCTAGGCTGGAGTGCAGTGGCGCTATCTCAGCTCACTACAACCTCTGCCTCCCGGGTTCAAGCAATTCTTGTGTCTCAGCTTCCCAAGTAGCTGGGATTATAGGCATGTGACACCATGCGTGGCTAATTTTTGTATTTTTAGTAGTGACAGTGTTCATCATGTTGGCCAGGCTGGTCTTGGACTCCTGGCCTCAAGCAATCCACCTGCTCATCCTTCCGAAGTGCTGGGATTACAGGCATGAGCCACCATGCACAGCCTGTTTTTAAACAATTTTTTAAATGTCTTGACAGATATCAGTGTTCGTGCAGGCAGAAAAAACAGCTGAAAGTAAGCAGAAATACTCTAATAATCTGGGGGAAAGGACTGAGAGGAAGACACTTCCTTTTTATTATTTATGTACTATTTGAATTTGTTTTTATACACAGGTGTCCAAACTTTTGGCTTCCCTGGACCACACTAGAAGAAGAATTGTCTTGGGCCACACATCAAATACGCTAACACTAATAATAATGATAAGCTTAAAAAAAAAAGGTCCATGCATAATGTTCATTATATACATCACCACAGATAAGCAAAAATTTCTTTGCAATCAAAAAGTTGGACATCTGACTGGGCGCAGTGGCTCACGCCTGTAATCCCAACACTTTGGGAGGCTGAGGCGGGCAGATCATGAGGTCAGGAGTTCAAGACCAGCCTGGCCAACATGGTGAAACCCTGTCTGTACTAAAAATACAAAAATTAGCCGGGCGTGGTGGCACATGGCTGTAATCCCAGCTACTCAGGAGGCTGAGGCAGGAGAATCACTTGAACCTGAGAGGGGGAGGTTACCGTGAGCCAAGATTGCAATACTGCACTCTAGCCTGGGGGACAGGGCAAGACTCCATCTCAAAAAAAAAAAAAAAAAAAAAAAAAGTTGGACATCCATGAAACTATGAAATGTATTTAAAAGTAAAAAAAAAAAAAAAAAAAAAAAAAAAGGCCAAACGCCAGGTGCAGTGGCTCATGCCTGTAATCCGAACATTTTAGGAGGTGAAGGCAGGAGGATTGCTTGAATCCAGGTGTTTGAGACCAGCCTCGGCAACTTGGGAAGACCTTGTCTCTACAAATAATTTTAAATTATTAGCTGGGCATGGTGGTGCACGCCTGTGGTCGCAGCTACTCGGGAGGCTGAGGCAGGGGGATTGCCTGAGCCCAGGAGGTTGAGGCTGCAATGAGCTGTGATCATACTCCTGCACCCCAGCCTGGGTGACAGAGTGAGAACCTGTTTCAAAAAGAAAAAAGCAGTGAAAAAAAAAATGTAAAGGCCAAAAATGTGTGTGGGAACCCAGAGATAAACAAACAAACAAGAATGTAGTCAATAGAACGGGTTATAAAATGAAGATAGCAACTCACAAGGAATTCCCTTTGTGCCGGTGAAGTCCCCAGGGGAGGGGAGCTGAAGAGTGGTTCCAAAAGTGACCTGAGCCCTGTTACCAGTGCAGGGTCGCAGCCATTCATTTCTCCAGTTAGCCAGGGAGCAAACAGAAATTGAATGCTGGGCATGGTAGAATCAGGGTTGAATCCAGTTTATCAAGCAGAGAGATACTGGTAGAACAGGGACCCGAGGGTGGAGATAGGTGATGCACAGAAGAAACAGGGAGGCAGGGAAGAGAGTGTGTCAGTCGGAGGGAATGGGCAGCAGCACCAGAGGCTGCTGAGATGAGGACTGAGGGGGGACTGTTGCCACTGGAGAGACAGGAGGGTTGCTGGTAACCTTAGCCTGGAGCCAGAGGGGGGAGGGGTCATGCAAAGGGAGACCTCTCCCAGGCTAGTCAGACTCTGTGACTGTCTCTGAGGCTGTCTAGAGGCAGGGTGGAGAAGCCAAAAGTAACGGCAGAAGTCCATTGTCCTGTCCTTCCCTATAACAGGGAAGGGGGCCAGAGAGCCTCCACAAGCGGAACTGCTCCTAAATGACAAGACCACCCAACTGGGGCTCCATTTGCCACATTAGAGCAATGGAGGCCCCCAGACTGTTGCACCCCTCTTCCTACCCACAGCTCCTTCCTGCACCACTGGGGGCCTTGCATGCTTGTGGAAAATTGGAGAAATGCCTGTTTGCCAAAACTCCCTCCACTTCCCTCCTCCTCCCCCCACCATAGCTACCCTTTTAAGTCAGCCCTGGGAGGATAAACTTAAAGAAGAGGCCTGCATAGGCCCTGGAATGAACTCAGGACATGTGGGCACATACTTTTGGGGTCCCATGTGCCTGGAGGCGGGGCACGGGGCACATCATCTTGGCCCTGTGATCTCTTACTCTGTGGGAAAGAGTGCGGGGGACAGCCAGAGATGGGCCTCTCAAGCACACAGTCCAGGGCAGGCGGCCCTGGCTTCTCAGCTCTCAGGACAGAAAAGGTCCTGGAAAGGACAAAAGAGAGAGCCAGGCCCAACCAAGAGAAGTAGAAGTGGAAGTAGCCCAGGTGTGTGGGCAAGCATGCTAGCACTCATCTCTGGAAGTGGGTTTCAGGATGTAAGGCAAGCAAACTCAATGTGGAGTAGAAAGTGGTTGGTTGTATCACCTGTGAGCAAAAGCCATTGTGTGCAAATGACAACAGTCAATGTGATGTCATGCTGCTGCCCTGGACAAATGCAGTCCTCTTCTCCATCTCAGTGATGCTGTCATCACCCCCCTGATTGCACACACAGGATACCTGGGAGTCATTCTTGGTGCCTGTTTCTTACCTCCCATTATCCACCAGCAAGTCTTATCAATTCTACTTTTTGGATCTATCTCCAATCCAGTTCCCTCTCTCTCATCCAATCTCCCTTCATCTCTTTCCTAACTTCTGTGCTAGTTTCCTAACTGAACTTCCTGATGCCTCTTGCCTCTCCTGTCTATTCTCATAGCAATCAGAATGATCTTAGTAAAACAGAGCTGACCATGACATGCCCCAGCTTAAGACCCTTGATGAACCTCCTACTGCCCTCAAAATAAAGTCCAAATTCCCTATTGTGGCCTACCAACCCACTTATGATCTGGCCCTAACCTATCAGTGTCATTCCTCCACCCTCACACTCTTTAAGTTCCACTCCTCCTGAATTTCATTCAGTCCTTCCCACATTTTAAAATATTTTGTAAAGATGGGGTCTCCCTATGTTGCCCAGGCTGGTCTCAAACTCCTGGCTTCAAGTGATCCTCCTGCCTCAGCATCCCAAAATGTTGGGATTACAGGTGTGAGCCACCACACACACACGCTCTTATTTAGGTACTTTTTTGTTTTTTGTCATTCTACTAACTGTAGTATTGCATTGTGGTTTTAATTTCCACTTCTTTGATGACTAATGATGTTCAGTCTACTCCTTCTTTGAAATCTCTGCTTGGTTTTCATTTGTTCCAAGAAGTAATCGCTCCTTCTACAGACTAAGTTCCTGTCCTCCTTTGTAGTTCCATGACAACCAATATTTATCTCCACCTTGGCCTTAACCCACTAAAGTACAGTTGTTTTACTTTTACTTCCACACCCACCGCCATCATCACAAACACACACATACACGACTGTGCACTTCCTGAAGGCAGAAGCAGCATCATACTTCTTTGGTATCTTCAGCTATCAGCACAGACCTGAAACACAATCTTTACACAATAAATATGATGAGTGAATGAACAGTTGCTTAACAAATTAAAGAATGGATGAAGGTAGGTAGTTAGGTACAAGGTTTTGCAGATAGGCCTGGCTGTGTCAATTAAACCTTTCTCCATGGGTCCTCACACTTAGTAAGCTCACTTTTAAAAGGACAATGCTGAAGACACAAATATTTACAATGACCACAGCGATGACGGGATCCGAGAGAAAGGCAAGGCGGAAGGGGTGGGGCCGGAAGCCGAAGTGCCGCAGGGAGTTAGCGGCGTCTCGGTTGCCATGGAGACCAGGAGCTCCAAAACGCGGAGGTCTTTAGCGTCCCGGACCAACGAGTGCCAGGGCACAATGTGGGCGCCAACTTCGCCACCAGCCGGGTCCAGCAGCCCCAGCCAGCCCACCTGGAAGTCCTCCTTGTATTCCTCCCTCGCCTACTCTGAGGCCTTCCACTACAGCTTCGCAGCCCGGCCCCGCCGCCTCACGCAGCTTGCGCTGGCGCAGCGTCCCGAGCCTCAGCGGCTTCGTCCGCGCCCCTCCTCGCTGCGCACCCAAGATATCTCGCACTTGCTCACCGGCGTCTTCCGCAACTTGTACTCGGCCGAGGTCATCGGCGACGAAGTGAGCGCAAGCTTGATCAAGGCCCGCGGCAGCGAGAATGAGCGCCACGAGGAGTTCGTGGACCAGCTGCAGCAGGTAACGTGGCGGTGGCGTCGCGTCTGCGGACGGTGCCGGGGTCTCAGCGCTCGGCACGCGTCAGCACCTGCCAGGTGCCAGGCGCTGTTCCAGGATCTGGGGCTGCAGCTGAGAAACAGCCCATCATGCCGAAGTGGGCCCGACATTCTAGTGGAAGGACGCTCTATCCATACACACACATATGCAAATACCACACATACCACACAACGTGCGGCATATTATCTGTAGCACCTGTCTATATTTCTCTAGACACATACGTTATATATTGCATATATCAATGAACGACTGCGGCAGACCGCTGAATAGTTGTTCCATGGAGATGATAAAGCCAAAAGTCACCCGGCTTTGGGGTGCCTTTGTATCACAAACCACAATCTTGACTGGGCCATTCATGCGCAGATTTTAGGAAGCGTGTCTAGTCTCTAGAACAGCAACTCTGCTTCCTTATCTGTACAAGGAGAAAACCAGCTGACTCGGGGCCTCTGTGCTGAGTCGGCCTCTGCTGGCCACACTACTGAGGACTCCCTTAAACTTGTGGGCACTCCTCACATACCCGATCCTTTACCCCAGTGTGCTTCCTGCCTCTCAGATCATCTTCTTCTCCTTTCTGTTCTGTCCTCTACCTGCCCCTTAAGTGACATGCATCCCACGTCCTTAGCTTCAGTCATTCCTTCACTTAACACATTTGTTGAATGTCTGCTGGGTGTCATACTCTGTTCTAGGCAGTGGGGATTCAGCAGTGAATAAAAACGCCAGTGTTCGGGCACACCCACCCACACTCACACACACAACCTGTCCTCTCTAGCTTTCAACCTAACTGAGTTAGATAGACATTAACAAAATGAATACCTATACAGTATGTGAGATACTTACAGGACCAGCCTCGCCGCCTCCATGGGTTATAGGCTTCTTAAACTGCAGCCAGAGCCCCTGGCTGGGACCCTGTACTCAGTGATTCGTGGGTCACCACGTTCACTCTGCTAAGACTTCAGCCTACCCAGCCAGACCTTGCCCTTGAACTTCAGACTCACATCCCTGAATGGGATGTGAATGGTCATTCACATAAGCCAGAATATATGGAGCATTATAAACCTATAAACCCCATGACCAGTCACCCAGTTCACTGGATTCTATCTTCTCAGTATCTGTCCCATAAGTAGCCACTATACCAGAGTCTGAATTGGCAAATAGTGATCCCTTTTTTTGAAGAAAAAAAGTAATACATATTACAATTTTTTTTTTTTTTGACAGAGTCTGGCTCTGTTGCCCAGGCTGGAGTGCAGTGATGTGATCACAGTTCACTGCAGCCTTAACATCAGGGGCTCAACTGATCCTCCCTCCTCAGCATCTGGAGTAGCTGGGACCACAGGTGTGCACCAGTATGCCCAGCTTATTTATTTATTTATTTATTTATTTATTTATTTATTTATTTATTTGAGATGGAGTCTCACTCTGTCACCCAGGCTGGAGTGCGTGGCGCAATCTCGGCTCACTGCAAGCTCCACCTACCACATTCATGCCATTCTCCTGCCCCAGCCTTCTGAGTAGCTGGCGCCTGCCACCACACCTGGCTAATTTTTTTGTATTTTTAGTAGAGACAGGGTTTCACTGTGTTAGCCAGGATGGTCTCGATCTCCTGACCTCGTGATCTGCCCACCTTAGCCTCCCAAAGTGTTGGGATTACAGGCATGAGCCACCACGTCTGGCCTAAATTTTTATTTTTTAAAAATTCTGAGATGGGGGTCCCACTATGTTGCCCAGGCTGGTCTCAAATTCCTGGCCTCAATCGATCCTTCCACCTCAGCCTCCCCAGATGCTGGTATTACAGGTGTGAGCCACTGTGCCTGGCCCACATTATAAAAATCTTAATTTAGAAGCTGAAATTTAATTTAAACATTTGAAGTTTTAAAATTGCAGAAATTTCAAAATGCAGAAAAGTTTAAAGAGTGATCCCCTATAGAAATACAACTATGCGGCCGGGCGTGGTGGCTCACGCCTATAATCCCAGCACTTTGGGAGGCCGAGGCGGGCAGATCACGAGGTCAGGAGTTTGAGTCCAGTCTGACCAACATAGTGAAACCCTGTCTCTACTAAAAATACAAAAAATTAGCCGGGCGTGGTGGTGTGTGCCTGTAATCCCAGGTACTCGGGAGGCTGAGACAGGAGAATTGCATGAACCCAGGAGGCAGAGGTTGCAATGAGCCAAGACTGCACCACTGCACTCCAGCCTGGGTGACAGAACGAGACTCCATTTCAAAAAAAAAAAAAAAAAGAAATACAACTATGCAAAGATAAGTTGACTTTATAAATTATGGTATATTCACACTATGGAATACTACAAAGTTGTTAAAAAAATGAATTATACCTGCATTGTAGACTAACACAGCTGCCATTTATTTATTTATTTATTTATTTATTTATTTTTTGAGGCGGAGTCTCGCTCTGTTGCCCAGTCTGGAGTGCAGTGGCACGATCTTGGCTCACTACAACTTCCGTCTCCTGGGTTCAAGCGATTCTCCTGCCTCAGCCTCCTGAGTAGCTGGGATTATAGACATGCACCACCATGCCTGGCTAATTTTTGTATTTTTAGTAGAGATGGGGTTTCACCATGTTGGCCAGGCTGGTCTCCAACTCCTGACCTCAAGTGATCTGCCCACCTCAGCATCCCAAAGTGCTAGGATTACAAGCGTGTGCCACTGCGCCTGGCCTGCCATTTATTAATTTAGCAAAAAAGCCATAGAACAATGTTAGGATAATTTCATTTTTTATAATATATATGCATGGGGAAAAAGCTGAAAACTTTCACAACAAAATGTTAACAATATTCTTATGGGACATTTAACTTTTTCTTTGCACATTTCTATATTGTCTGAATTTTGCAATGTACACGAATTAATTTTGTAATTACAAAAAAAGAAACTTTGAAAAGAGCAGGCATCTGTTATTCCACTGCTGTAATGTTGCTGGCTTTTTTTTTTTTTTTTTTTTTTTTGAGACAGAGTCTTGCACTGTTGCCTGGGCTAGAGTGCAGTGGCACGATCTCAGCTCACTGCAACCCCTGCCTCCCGGGTTCATGTGATTCTCCTGCCTCAGCCTCCCAAGTAGCTGGGATTACAGGCACACACCACCACACCAGGCTAATTTTTTGTATTTTTAGTAAAGACAGGGTTTCACTATGTTGGCCAGACTGGTCTTGAACTCCTGACCTCGTGATCCACCCACCTCGGCCTCCCAAAGTGCTGGGATTACAGACGTCAGACACTGCGCCCAGCAATGTTGCTGTTCTTGTACCTATATTCCTCTCCCTCTTTCCTTTTTCGTCATCTGTTCTTTGCTTTTCCTCACTCGTCTCTAGATGTCACTGCCATGTGACCGTCTGTACAGGACTCAGATTCATTCTTCCTGGGAGGAGCAATAATCACTATTCCGTATGAGTGTCTGCATTGCCTGAGTTTTTCCCTCAGATAACCCCGTTGGCAGCTGATCTTCCCCAAGCCCACCTATAGAAATATCTCATGGTCTAATGATTGAGAGCAAATGCTCTGGAACCATACACCCTGGGTTCAAGTCCTGGCTCCTACATCTTGGGTGATATTTACTTCTATAAGCCTCAGTTTCCTTATCTGTAAAATGCAGATAATAATAATATTCACCCCATAGGTTGGTTGTTTTGAGGATTAAATGAGTCAATACAGTAAAGCATTTATAATATTGAGCATTTACAACATGGTAAGCCCTCAGTAAGTGATAGTTGGTCTTGTTATTTGGACAAGATGCTAATTCCTACATCCAGAAATTAGGGTCAGAGATTGTCAGCAGACCCAAATTGTAAGACACATAACACAGAACATAGTACTTTATATTTGAGGAACTGTCCCAGGCCACTGTCTCCTGAAAAACATTTCCTGACTCCAAGAAGATTTAGTTACTTCCTCTTAGCCTTCCTTATATCCTCATTCATATGCTATTATAGCACTTTTAAGAGTTGATTTCACCTATTTGTATCCTTGCCAGGCCCCTCCTGCTAAACTGTAAACTCTTTAAGAGCAGAAACCATATCTGATTCATTTCCCCAAATGTAAATGGTAATTACACAATAAATCTTTTTTTTTTTAAGATGGAGTTTTGCTCCTGTTGCCCAGGCTGCAGTGCAATGGCACAATCTCAACTCACTGTAACCTCTGCCTCCTGGGTTCAAGTGATTCTCCTGCCTCAGCCTCCCGAATAGCTGGGATTACAAGTGCCCGCCACCACGCCTGGGTACACAATAAATCTTTATTAAAAGAATGACTAAATAAATCTTTGCGATCCCACCAACTTTAGGAATACAATAAGGAACACTGTCTTCCTACATAAACTGGTTTTTTTTTTTTCTTTAAAAGAATGGGGTTGGCTGGGCATGGTGACTTATGCCTGTAATCCCAGCACTTTAGGAGGCTGAGATGAGAGGATTACTTGAGTCCAGGAGTTTGAGACCCCATCTCTACAAAAAAATTTAAAAATTAGCTGGATATGGTGGTGTATGCCTGTAATCCCAGCTACTTGGAGGCTGAGGCAGGAGGATCCCTTGAGCCCAGGAATAGCAGGCAGGAGTGAGCTGTGATTGTGCCACTGTACTCCAGGCTAAGCCACAAAGCAAGACTCCAGTTCTAAAAAATAAATAAATAAGAAAGGAAAATAAGACTGGGCGCAGTGGCTCATAACTGCAATCCCAGCACTTTGGGAGGCTGAGGTGAGTAGATCACCTGAGGTCAGGAGTTCAAGACCAGCCTGGCCAACATGGTGAAACCCCATCTCTACTAAAAAATATACAAAAAATTAGCTGGGCATCATGGTGGGCACCTGTAATCCCAGCTGCTTCAGAGGCTGAGGCAGGAGAATCACTTGAACCCGGGAGGCAGAGGTTTCAGTGAGCCAAGGCCATGCCATTGCACTCCAGCCTGGGCAACAAGAGCAAAACTCTGTCTCAAAAAAGAAAAGAAAAGAAAGAAAGGAAAAGAAAGAAACAGGGTCTCACTGTGTTGCCCAGGCTGATCTTGCACTCCTAGGCTCAAGCGATTCTCTTGCCTGCCAAGTAGCTGGGACTACAGATGCACACCACCATGCCTGGCTAATGCAAACTATCTTTCATATTACCTGTACCAGTGAGCTCTCTGCTTCTTGCCTCGAGAAGTCTGAACCAGAAAATATGGATCAGAAGTTTGGTTGGTTGAATAGTCAATCAGTAATTAGTCTTGAGGAGTATGTTGGGCATCCAAGTGGAGTCTCTGGGCGCAAGTACTGTGACAGAGTTTGGGCTACAGGTGTTTGTTAGCTATCAACACCTGTGAGGGGAGGGGAATGGAAGAAGGAGTGAGCCACGGAAGAAGCTGAACTGTGATGGGGGCCCAACAAGCCTTGACAAATGCAGCATGTTGCTCTGAAGAGAGTATTGCCTGTCAAAGTTTCTCTCTTTAGGTCAAAATGGCCAGGTCTTTATACCCCTGCCTCTCTCAGTCACAGGATGTGGGTGCTGCAGAAAGGACATGGTCTCAGGTGACTCCTTTTCAGCAGCTTAGGTAGACTGTGAAGGGGCTGTCTGCTGACGACGTTCCCTGTAGCTAGGGAGCAAGTCCTTCCTTGAACGTGGATCTGGGTGGCACCACAGGAAGTGTGCTAACTTGTATTTGGTATTTCACTGTTTGGATGGCAGCTCTCTTTATTGTGAAGCCAGGAGACAGGTAACCAAGCTCGAGTCTGTTACTGGCCTTACTATGGAAACCTTTAAACCATTCCCCTCTATGGGTCTCAGTTTTCAGATCTAGTAGTTCAGACCAGATGGTTGGAATAGTTCTCTGACTATTCTGTGCTTCACTGGAAGCCCTGATCCTGGGGTAGGGCTGAGTAAAGCTAAGTAATGGTAAGTAATCTCACCATATTTCTGTGCATTTGATCATCCCCCTGCCAGATTCGGGAGCTCTATAAGCAGCGGCTGGATGAGTTTGAAATGTTGGAGAGATGTATCACTCAGGCCCAAGCACGGGCTATTGCGGAAAACGAGCGGGTCATGAGCCAGGCTGGAGTACAGGACCTCGAGAGCCTTGTCAGGTTGCCTCCAGGTGTGTATAAAGAACTCCCACATGCCTGCCCAGTTCCCGAGCTGCTGATATTTCACTGTGTTTGCTCCATTGCCCACTCTCTAGGCTTTTTCTGGATATTTGGAGAGCAAGTCGCAGACATGATAATATGAATATTACCACAAAAGAATATTACATTACCATAAAACACTTCTGTATGTGTATCTTCAAAACAAGGACGCTCTCCTACATAACCAGCATGTAACCCCCACAACCTGGAAATCAGTTTCTGTGCAACACTAACCTCTGACCCACAGATACTTGTCAACCTAAATAGCAGAGAGAGACTCTCTAAAAGAAAATGATGGGCACTGCAATGGGAATACACGTGCCATTGTAAACTGTGTGCATATTTAGGGAGGTAAAGGAAGACAAAGGTTTTTAAAGGAAAAGTGAGGAGGATTACACAATGGTTTTGAAGTAATTATCCTTGGCTGAAAAATCATTAACAAGAGGAGTACCAGTCTGAGATTAAACAGGCGGTTGCTGGGCAGATTTGTGTGTGTGTGTAAGGTTGCAATGACCTTTGTGTGAGGTTGTGATTTCTGTGGCGTGATATGGTTTGTCTGCATCCCCACCCAAATCTCACCTTGAATTGTAGCTCCCGTAATCTCCACGTGTCATGGGAGGGACCTGGTGGAAGGTATTGAATCATGGGGGCAGGTTTTTCCCTTGCTATTCTCATGATAGTGAGTAAGTCTGATGAGATCTGATGGTTTTACAAAGGGCAATTCTCCTGCACACACTCTCTTGCCTTCACTCATGTAAGACATGCCTTTGCTCCTCTTTCACCTTCTACCATGATTGTGAGGCCTCCCCAGCCATGTGGAACTGTGAGTCCATTAAACCTCTTTTTCTTTATAAATTACACAGTCTCGGGTATTTATTCATAGCAGTATGAAAATGGACTAATACAAGGCATCTTTTGTGATAATTCTTGTTATCAGGCACTTATGCATGGCCTTCCCCAGCACCATTTGTCAGGGTTTTTTAACACAAGTGACTCCATTTTGATTCAGACAACTTTTACATCCCATTCAAATTTTACCGACTGTTCTACTGTGGCTTTTTCCCCCTCTCAGGCCCAGGATCCTGTCCAGGAAGTCATGTCACATGCAATTGTCATGTCTCTTTTTGAGATGCCTTCATTTGGAACAATTCCTTGATCTTTTCTTGTCTTTCATCTTCCTGACAGTTCTTGACCAGACTTATATTCTGTAGGATGGGGATGGTTCTGTCTGATGCTTCCCCATGACCAGACTTAGGCATGCATTCTGGGCAACAGCACCACATAAAGTTATTCCTTGTTCATCTCACTACAGCACAGCAGGAGGGTCACGTGGTGTTAACCTCCATCCCCTGAGTAGGTTGGTGTCTGCCAGGATTTTCTGCATTAAATTCTCCAAATCAAATTATAATTGATTAGCATTTTGTAGAGAGGTATTCTCAGATTACACCAATATGTTGTTCCTCATCAAAGCTCCATCGCCATACCACCAGCATTCACTGAAAATTCTTTTCTTAATGCAGAAGTTTAAAGAGTGATCCTTTAGAAATACAACTATGCAAAGTCGACTTTATTAATTATGGTATATCCACACTATGGAATACTGCAAAGTTGTTTAAAAGAATGAATTATACCTGTGTTGTAGATATAGATGGCTGTCTGCTATTTATTAATTTAGCAAAAAAGTCACAGAACAATGTTAGGATAACCCCATTTTTATAGTATAGATGCATGAAGAAAAGGTGAAAATTTGTATATCAGAATGTTAATAATGTTCTTAGGGGGCAATTAACTACCTATAATCAAAATTGGGTTGTTTTTCCTATGGACTTGTCCATAGTCTGGATTTTACTGATATCAGCATCATGGTGTCATTTAACCTGTTCTTCCTTGTATTTCCTATAAATCTGTAATTAGTTCTAGAGACTTTATGAGGTTTAGGTTCAATGATGGCCAGGTGGTGGGGAAAGAGCACTTCATAGGTGATGCTGTGTGTTTCCCTCAGGAGGTACATGATATGTGGTTGCTATCTCTCCTTTCATGATGCTGGCAGCCTTTTTATTTTATTATTTTATTAGGGGTTACAAATTATAATGAAATGCTAATGGTAATAATAATTCTATCTTTCTTTATTTATTTGTCAGCTGAACTACTTCTATAAAGACAAACTTTTCAGAAACTACTTTGATTACCCCAAAGTATGGGCAGCATTAATTCTTTCCCTTTATTTGCCAGTGTTTAAAATAGTGAGTTGGTTCCCCTAACGTCTGCCAAAGGTGACTAATGAGGTTTGTTTGGTTGTTTTAGTATCATTGTGGACGCTTGGATTTCATGACTGCAAATTATTTATTATCCTTTTGGTGCTCAAATTGTTCCATCTTTGACAGAGAGCCTTTTCCAGTTGACTGCTGATTCATTTGACAATCAGCTGTCTTTGATAACTTCCTTGCTTTCTGAGCTGGTGAGATGTTCCAGGCTCATCTTGGGTATTTCTGGCCCCAGATCTGGAATCAGCCATTTCTTCAAGAAACGCTGATTCCTTTTATTCTCTCCACCACTCCCCACAAAGACCTTGACCTGTTCTCCTGAATTCTTGAAAATCTTGAAAATTCTTGAAAATTACCATTTTCCAGTGCAGTAGACAGAAAAGACAGTATATTTAGGAGACCTGTTATATCTATGGCCTAGAGGGAAAGATCTAAGGGAGGAAGAAGTGGAAGATACAGTGCCTTAAAAGGCATTTAAACTTATGAGGACCTACTAGGGCCCAGATGCTAATATGCTTTGCATAGGTTATCCCACTAAATCCTCCCGACAACCCTGTAAGGTAGGTTTTCTTTCTATCTTACAGGTGTAGGAACTAAACTTAGATGATCAAACGACTTCCCTGAAGCCCCACAGCTTGGAAGGGGTGGGACTTAGATTTGAACTTGGGTGTGTCTGCTGTCAAAACCCATGGCTTTCTTCTATCGGGAGGAGGAAGGATTGTTGATGAGCCATGGTGTCTCGGGAGTGTTGATGACTTCTCTTAGAGTGTGGCTCTGAGCAGCAGAAGCCCTATCCTTCATCAGGCCTGCCAGACCTCTGAGACTCAAGTCCCATTAAACAGTAACACTCAGGCACAGGTTCTGTATCTCTTCCTGTTTCCCCCTCCACCACAGCACAGTGTAGCTGCAAGGACCCCTCCCTCAATGGTGGCCCAGATAATGTGGATTTTGCAGAAATTATTGGTAGCAAATGTCCAGAGTCTTTACTGGTTGCCTGATGTTCCCTGAATCCTGGGAGTCAGCTACTGTCCCTTTTTTGTTGTTGTTGGCTAGAGATTAGGGGAGATTAAATAATTAACTATTTGGGTTTTTTTTTTAATGAAAGTGAAATAAAACATTGAGAACCAGGAGACAAATGTCAGTTTGGAGAATTTTTCAATGACTTTCATTTTATTTTTACCCAAGAATGATATTAAGTTCTAATCAGCCATTATCTGCCCTGGTTTCTCAGGTCTCTGCTGGTAATGTGTCTTTCTTTTAAGAAGTGAAGAAGTAGACACACTAATCCAGTTCCATGGATACCCCTCTGGTGTGTCTGCTTCTCAGAGAAGGGTGAGGTAACTTTTTTTTATAACTTAGATAACTGGCAATGAGGACATTCCCCTAAAAGTTTCTTATTTGAGGCATAGAGGCAACCTTTCTGTGTTTGCTAATAAAAATGTGACAAAGTGGCAAGCACATGTAAATTCTCCAAAGTGAGGGAGAAAGATCAGAATGCTGCAGAACATCTTGTGCTTTCATTCTTGTCCCTTGCTGGAAACTTGTCCACATTATCCAAGACCTCGCAGAGCCATGCCCAGGAGCCACAGTGTTAGTATAGGAAGCCCACCCTTCCCAGAGGAGAAAAGATGGTCACAAGGCCAGAGCAGGCTTTTCCAAGGCTCGGGGTACATGCCCAGGCCTGACAGCTCCTGCAGACACAGCACCTAGCCACCCATAACCTGGGGCAGGACTGTGGAAAGAATTGTATCAGAAGAGAGAGGATACATCTCTTGTCACATGGCCTTTATCCTTTGTATAGAAGTCTTATCTTTTGATATTTTAAATAGGCCATCACCAAAGTCCTTGGGAACTGGGCTAGCTTGTGTCAACTTGGCATTGCTGTTACCCCCTGCTAAAGTCTCTGTTGCCAAGGAGAGACCAGGGAGTACATTTCCCAGAAGGCACCTCCCCCTTGTGCTTCCAGGATAGATCAGCTGATGAGAAGCCCTTGGTGAGTTTTGGAAAGGAAGGCCATTTATTTCAAAAAGCAGTAGTAGGCAGATGATTGAGCGGCTGTGAGTTTGGAAACAACTTCCAGATAACTTTTTTTTTTTTTCAAGACAGGGTGATGAAGCCTCGCTTCATCACCCAGGCTGGAGTGCAGTGGTGCAATCTTAGCTCACTGCAACCCCTGACTCCTGGGCTCAAGTGATCCTCCCACCTCAGCCTCCCTAGTAGCTGGGACCACAGGCACATACCACCACACCCGGCTAGTTTTTTGTATTTTTAGTAGAGACAGGGTCTTGCCATGTTGCCCAGGCTGAGTTTCCAGATAACGTCTTAAGAAAGCCCTGCTTCAGTGCTGCTGGCTGAAGTTGTTAATGATGATGTCTTAGTTCATTTGTGTTGCTGTAAAGGAATACCTGAGGCTGGGTAATTTATAAAGAAAAGAGGTTGATTTGGCTCATCATTCTGCAGGCTGGAATACTGGGCATCTGGTGAAAGCCTCAGTCTGCTTCCACTCTTGGGGGAAGGCAAAGGGGAGCCATGCAGATATCATCACATGGCGAGAAAGCAAGTGAGAGTGGGGGGTTTGGGGGGCCAGGTGAGCTAATATAGTGAGGACTCACTCCCTGCCTGCCCCCACCTAGGGCATTCATCTACACATGAGGGGTCCACTCCCGTGACCCAAAACTTCCCATTGGGCCCCACCTCCAACCTTAGGACAAAATTTCAGTATAAGATTTGAGGGAACAAACTCCTAAACTATAGCAGATGGCTTCCCTGACATTATTTCTCTCAGTCTTCAATCCTTTGTATTAAAACCTTTAATATTTGATATACATAGATTGGTTTCTGTTTTCCTGATGGAACTCTCAATGAACATATGTGATGGGGGAATGCATGTCTTCACTGATAGGTTGGTTATAGGAGACCTCCAAAAGGAAAGACCATTCAAAGGCACCATGTCTCTCTCTCTTTTTTTTTTTTTTTTTTTTGCTGGAGGGCATTGGCCCCATCCTGGCTTACTGCAACCTCCACCTCCCAAGGGATCCTCCCACCTCAGCCTCCAGAGTAGCTGGAACCACAGACGGGCACCACCACACCCACTAATTTTTGTATTTTTTGTAGTGATGGGGTTTCACTGTGTTGCCCAGGCTGATCTTGAACTCCTGGGCTCAAGCAATCCGCCCACCTCCGCCTCCCACAGTGCTGGGATTACAGGCATGAGCTACCTCACCTGGCTGGCACCATGTCTTAAGATAATGTTGGCTAATGGAGCAAACAATAAAGTTAGAAAACTTCCAACAAGTCTTCTGTTTGGGCGCTGGTGACAGCCGGGACTGATTGCTCAGTGGCAGTGGCGCAGAGGCCTCCTCCCTGGTCCACCGCGGTCCCCACCCAACCCCACCTGTCCCTGCTGCCTGCTGCCGTAGCAGGAGCTGGAGGCTGCTGCTACCAGAGGGCAACGAGTTCCAGTGGTGCTTCTCGCAAGTCAATGGGGCCATCGAGGAGGACATGGCTGAAGATCTGCCGCAGGGGAGAGGCCAGAAGAGGATTTGACGACCATCAATGAGTGACCAGGGGGCTACACAGCCTCACTCTGCAGCAGATATCATTTCCACCGTTGAGTTTAATTACTCTGGAGATCCTGTGGCAGGAGACAAGGACGGTGGAGTTGTTTTTCAGCAGAGCTAGAGAATAAAAGCCGCCCTCATTCTAGGGGAGAATATAATGTTTACAGTACCTTTAAAGGTCATGAACCAGGGTTTGGCTATTAGAAAAGTCTAGAAATTGAGCAAAAAATAAAATTAGGTGGTTACAACAGAACACTGCTCATTTTCTACTCTCTACAAATGATAAAACTATAAAATTATGGAAAAGAAGCGGATGAGATAAAAGAGCAGAAAGTTATAACTTGAATGATGAAGATGGATGACTTCAAGATTCATTTAGAATTACAGCACTATCAATGACCTGAGGATTAATTTATGACACTTAGAAATCACACATAGACATTTTGACGTGGTAGACATCAAACCTGCTAACATGGAGCAGCTGACAGAAGTCATCGTGGCAGCAAAGTTCCACTCATACCAGTGCAACGTGCTTGTCAGCAGAGGAACCATTGACTAAGCAGCATGGGCTCCTCGGCCCTGTGCAACAGACACTCCAAGTTTTTTGAAGAGCCTCAAGATCCCAGCAGTAGGTCCTTCTTCTCAGAAATAATTTCATCCATACCCGATGTAAAATGTAGCCGTAGTGGGCAGTACCTGATGACCAGAGACTACCTGTCAGTGAAGGTGTGGGACCTCAACATAGAGAGCAGGCTGGTGGAGACCCACCGGGACCATGAATACCTGCACAGCAAGCTCTGCTCTCTCTATGAGAATGACTGCATCTTTGATAGCTTTGAATGTTGCTGGAATGGTTCGGATAGGTGCATAGTTGAACCACAAATAAGCAAGGGAAATCTCCCAACAGCCAGAAACGAAGAGGGAGCTGAAACCAGAACCGTAGCCTCTAAAGACGTTTATTGCGAGAGAAGCCCCACACCCCTGGCTGGCCTTGGGTACATCAGCCAATAGCAGGAACCGCTGCCTCCTGTGAACAGCAAGTTGTGGTGCAGAGCTGAAGCCTTGGACCACGAGGTGTGGAGTTGGAACTGCGCCCTCAAAGGTGATGAGGTCTCCGTCCACTGGAGTCCAGAGGGAAGTTTATCTGAGATCTTGCATTGGGGTGGCCAAAGCTCCCCTGAGATGTGTAAGCATAGCTTCCCATTACAAGGGTTTGAAGTCCCTCTCCCTCCCCCTCTCCCTCCCCCTCCCCCTCCCCCTCTCCCTCTCCCCGGTCTCCCTCTGATGCCACCAAAGTTGTGAAAGCCGAGGCTGGACTGTACTGCCGCCATCTCGGCTCACTGCAACCTCCCTGCCTGATTCTCCTGCCTCAGCTTGCTGAGTGCCTGGGATTGCAGGCGCGCGCCGCCACGCCTGACTGGTTTTCGTATTTTTTTGGTGGAGATGCGGTTTCGCCGTGTTGGCCGGGCTGGTCTCCAGCTCCTGACCGCGAGTGATCCGCCAGCCTCGGCCTCCCGAGGTGCCGGGATTGTAGAGGGAGTCTCGTTCACTCAGTGCTCAATGTTGCCCAGGCTGGAGTGCAGTGGCGTGATCTCGGCTCGCTACAACTTCCACCTCCCAGCCGCCTGCCTTGGCCTCCCAAAGTGCCGAGATTGCAGCCTCTGCCCAGCCGCCACCCCATCTGGGAAGTGAGGAGCGTCTCTGCCTGGCCGCCCATCGTCTGGGATGTGAGGAGCCCCTCTGCCTGGATGCCCAGTCTGGGAAGTGAGGAGCGCCTCTTCCCGGCCGCCATCCCGTCTAGGAAGTGAGGAGCGTCTCTGCCTGGCAGCCCAGATGTGGGGAGTGCCTCTGCCCCGCCGCTCCGTCTGGGATGTGAGGAGCGCCTCTGCCCGGCCCGACCCCATCTGGGAGGTGAGGAGCGTCTCTGCCTGGCCGCCCCGTCTGAGAAGTGACGAGCCCCTCCGCCCGGCAGCTGCCCCGTCCGGGAGGTGGGGGGCAGCCCTCGCCCGGCCAGCCGCCCCGTCCGGGAAGTGAGGAGCGTCTCCGCCCGGCAGCTGCCCCGTCCGGGAGGTGGGGGGCAGCCCTCGCCCGGCCAGCCGCCCTGTCCGGGAGGGAGGTGGGGGGCAGCCCCCGCCCGGCCAGCCACCCCGTCCGGGAGGTGGGGGGCGCCTCTGCCCGGCCACCCCTTCTGGGAAGTGAGGAGCCCCTCTGCCCGGCGGCCACCCCGTCTGGGAGGTGTACCCAACAGCTCATTGAGAATGGGCCATGATGACGATGGCGGTTTTGTCGAATGGAAAAGGGGGAAATGTGGGGAAAAGATAGAGAAATCAGATTGTTGCTGTGTCTGTGTAGAAAGAAGTAGACATAGGAGACTCCATTTTGTTCTGTACTAAGAAAAATTCTTCTGCCTTGGGATGCTGTTAATCTATAACCTTACCCCCAACCCCGTGCTCTCTGAAACATGTGCTGTGTCCACTCAGGGTTAAATGGATTAAGGGCGGTGCAAGATGTGCTTTGTTAAACAGATGCTTGAAGGCAGCATGCTCGTTAAGAGTCATCACCACTCCCTAATCTCAAGTACCCAGGGACACAAACACTGCGGAAGGCCTCAGGGTCCTCTGCCTAGGAAAACCAGAGACCCTTGTTCACATGTTTATCTGCTGACCTTCCCTCCTCTATTGTCCTATGACCCTGCCAAATCCCCCTCCGCGAGAAACACCCAAGAATGATCAATAAATACTAAAAAAACCAAACCAAAACAAACAAACAAACCAAAAAACAAAAACAAGGGTTTGAAGTTTGTGTTGGTGGCATCTGCGTGATCTGGAAAAGCTGACACTGAGGAGCTCTCCTGCCTCCATGAGGGCAGCGTGCAGGCGCCTAGAGGGACTGACATTTTTCTGGGTCTGACTTCTACTCTGTTTACAGACTAATCTGCTAGCCTACAGTGTTTCACAGATGTTGACTGAAGACATGAGGTTCCTGGGTCCTTGGAGCACAGCAAGCAGCATGACCCTCTTGCTGGCACAGGTTTCCCAGGGGGTGACACAAGGGGCCCAGGCAGATGCTATGCAAGCAGTGGGGCTGATGTCATGGCCGATGCATGCTGAGGTTGGAGAACTCACTGCTTTTTCAGTGGACAGTCAACAAACCTGCACTTTGACTAGAAGAAACATGACCTCATTCCTCTAGACCACTTGCTGTAAGCACAGCCCTGAGAAGTGGCCCAGGTTAAAAGAATGGTGTTCTTTGCAAACTTAGTGAGAACATGCATGGTGGGTGGCTGCTCCCAGCACACCCAGGTCTCTCTGGATTTCCCCAGATTAAAACCAGCTAAACATGAGCTCACAGGTAAAATTACCAAGCACATATGGGAAAAGCCACCATGAGTAAGTCAGTAGAACCACAGCGGAACTGAACCTCAGAGAAGCCAGCCTTTGACATCCTAAATTAAACTAAGAATGCTTGAGATATTTACAGACTAAAGGAAGGAAACAGCCTGAACCAGGAGCCACAAGACCACTAAAATGACCTGGCAGACTGGAGAGGAATCAAAGAGAACGTCTGGAAATGACAAGTACAATAGATGAAACTGTGGGTTTAACAACAGGCCCATTTTGGCTAGAGATTTTGAATCAGTAGATGGAAAGGAAAATCAAAAGAAATGCAGACTAGAGAGCCAAAGAGATAGAAAACATGAAACATAAGAAGTGTGGAGGTCAGGATGAGGCACAGCACACATTTAAACAGAGAAGTGTGGGGACGTGAGGCTTAAAGTGACAGTGGCCAGGAATTTTCTGTAAGTTATGAAAGCCTGAATACACAGAAGCAGGAAGCACAGAAATCCACATCCATATCATCATGAAACTGCAGGACACCAAGTGCAAAGAGAAGATCTTAAATGCAGCCAAGGAAAAAGCACAAATTACAGAGAGCAGATGCTGAGACTGAGAGTAGACTTTGTAGCAGCCACAGTAGGAGCCGGAAGCCATGTGATACAGTGAGTGTGACTTGGGACTCTTCACCATCAGCTTAGAATCAGGCATTGAAATAGATGGTTGTTCAAGAATCTGCTTATGGTAAAGGCATTTCCAGATGGGAAACAGAATTTATCACAACAGGAAACTCAAGAGAGTGAGACTCAAGGAACTCACTGAAGAACATACTTCCAGCAGAAGGAGAGTGGTCCTGGAGAAAGGGTGTGATTCTGAGATAGGCAGATGAACAGAGCAGTCAGTGAAGACGTGAGCAACGGAAAGCAATGTGGACTCTAAATCTCTGTTAACTGGGTGACCCTGGTTATCTGGGTTGCGGGGAGAAAAATTAGAGCCCTCACCAACACCACACAGCAAATAAGCTCTGAATGTTTTAAAGCCTAGAAGACGCTATGAGAAAGCATCTTCATGAGCTCTGGAGATGAAAGGCCTTCTTTAACAAGGTCCTAAATGCCCAGTGAAGGAAAACATTAAGAAATTCAGGCTGATCGTGCTGGCTCAAGCCTGTAATCCCAGCACTTCGGGAGACCGAGTTGGGTAGATCACTTGAGCCCAGGAGTTTGAGACCAGCCTGGGCAAAATGGTGAAATCTGATCTCTACAAAAAATACACACACACACACACACACACACACACACACACACAAATAGCTGAGTGTGGTGGCATGTGCCTCCCAGCTACTTGGGAGGCTGAGATGGGAGGATCACCTGAGCTAGGGAGGTGGAGGTTGCAATAAGCCAAGATCGTGCCATCGCACTCCAGCCTGGATGATAGAATGAGACCCTGTCTCAAAAAAAAACAATACTGTAGTTAAATTTAGTGGTTTTTGGTTTTTTGGTTTTGTTTTTGTTTTTTGAGACAGAGTCTTGCTGTGTTGCCCAGGCTGGAGTGTAGTGGCTCAATCTAGGCCCACTGCAACCTCTCTCTCCTGGGTTCAAGTGATTCTCCTGCCTCAGCCTCCTGAGTAGCTGGGATTACAGGCATGCGCCACCACGCCTGGCTGATTTTTGTATTTTTAATAGAGATGGGGTTTTACCATGTTGGCCAGGCTGGTCTTGAACTCTTGACCTCAAGTGATCTGCCCACCTTGGCCTCCCAAAGTGCTGGGATTACAGGCGTGAGCCACCATGCCCGGCCAACTACATTAAATTTTAAACTTCTTTATTTTGAAATAAAAAGTAAAAACAGGCTGCTCTGCCTATGGAGTAGCCATTCTTTTATTCCTTTACTTTATTAATAAACTAGCTTTCATCTTAAAAAAAAAAGTGAAAACAAAATCCACAAAAGCAAATATAACAAACAGATTCAGTATCCAGAATATGTAAAGAATTAGGAGTCAACAAGAAGGTGGCAAACAGCTCACTTAGGAAAGAGCAAAAACCATGACTGGGAATTTGCAGAAATGGAAAAATAAATAAAAATGCTCATTCTTAGTGATCAGCAAATTAGAGCCAGAGGGATGTCCTTTCACACCCATCAGAATGATGATGATGATGTCAGGGAAAGGAGTGAAGGCCAGTGGGCGAGACCACTGCCTTTTTGTGGGCCTCCTTGGTGACAGCAAGTCCAGTTGGGAGCTTCTTGTATGTACAGACAAGAAAATGTATTCAGAAGCTTGAAATAGCAAACACCTGGAGACAGCTCAGGGGTGCATCATTAGGGGAATGGATAGGTAGGTTTTTGTCTATCATATACTAAAAAGCAGTAAGAATCGATTATTAGAACTACATGGATCACAGCTGGGCACAGTGGCTCACGCCTGTAATCCCAGTACTTTGGGAGGCCAAGGCGGGCGGATCACCTGAGGTCAGGAGTTTGAGACCAGCCTGGCCAACGTGGTGAAACCCCGTCTCTACTAAAAATACAAAACATTAGCTGGGCATGGTGGCACGAGCCTGTAGTCCCAGCTACTCAGGCAGCTGAGGTAGGAGAAGCGCTTGAACCCAGGACGCAGAGGTTGCAGTGAGCTGAGATCATGCCACTGCACTCCAGCCTGGACGACAGAGCGAGACTGTGTCTCAAAAAAAAAAAAGAACTACATGGATCACATAGGTGGATCTCACAAAGATAAAGATAATCCGCAAAGAAAGAAAATTCAGGCGGAACACATACAGTGTGATGACGTTTGACATGTTATATTTAAGACATGCAGAAGTTTTATTTGTTTTTAAGAATCTGTAACTATTCAAAAATATAAACGTGCATGGGGATGATACATACGTACTCTAGTGAGTGATTTCCCCAGCTGGGGACAGGATTGGAGATGATCTTTCTAGAGTGGGACATGGTGGAGGTTAACTGTCTTAGCAATGACTTACGGGTACTTGGATATTCACTGTATTATTCCTTTTTTTTTTTTTTTTTTTTGAGACAGAGTCTCGCTCTGTTGCCCATGCTGGAGTGCAGTGGCGTAATCTCGGCTCACTGCAAACTCCACCTCCTGGGTTCGGGTTCACGCCATTCTCCTGCCTCAGCCTCCTGAGTAGCTGGGACTACAGGCGCCCGCCACCACACCTGGCTAATTTTTGTATTTTCAGTAGAGACGGGGTTTCACCGTGGTCTCGATCTCCTGACCTCGTGATCCGCCTGCCTCGGCCTCCCAAAGTGGTGGGATTACAGGCATGAGCTACCGCGCCCGGCCCACTGTGTTATTCTTTGTTCCTCTTGATATATCTGAAATATTGTGAAGTATACTTAAATTACACATCCCTAAGAATATCCAAAAGCTCTCCTGGTAATATTTGCTTACTCCATTCACTCTTACAAAAATTCCCATATCTTCTTGCCTGGAAACATCTGTTGAGGGATGGGATGAAGGGGAATGAGATTTTTCAGTGCTGTCTCTGCCCAGTCCTGATCCCCTGTGTGACACCACTTTCTGGTGCTCTAGGTTGCCCCGCAAAACCAGACATAGCCGCTTGCTCTTGAGTGTGTCTGCACTGTCCCTACCTGAGGCCAGCACCGATGCAGGCGGCTAGGCGGCTGTCTTGTTTACAGTGTGGAAATGCCCACTCCCAGACCAGCATTGCCTATCAATAATTGACAAGTGATAATAAAACTGTATAAAAGCTGAAAAAGTCTTATATTCTTCCTGTTTTTTCTTTAATTTTTATCAAAGTAATAAATATATATGGTTTTTAAAAATCAAATAGTTTAGAAGAACTTCTAATGAAGAATAAAAAGCCTCCACCTGTACATTATAAATTTGTACAAATGCACAGAATGTACAACACCAAGAGTGACCTGTAATGTAAACATGGACTTCGGGTGATAATAATGTGTCTATGTAGGTTCTTCAGTAATAACAAATGTATCTCTCTAGTGGGAGACGTTGATAATGGGGGAGGCTGTGCATGCAGGGGCTGTATGGGGAATCTTTGTACCTTCCTCTCAATTTTGCTGCAAACCTATAACTGGTCTAAAAAATAAAGTCTATTTTTAAAAAAGCCTTTTCCATCTCACCTCTCCCAACCTCAGTCCACTTGCCAAAGGTAGCCATTGCTAGTTTTAATTCTTTGGAATATCTATAAATAATGTTATTTATATGTTATATAAATAATAATGTGTTTGCTACTATTTCTGGGCTCATCACCCGTAGACGTTAATTATCACCTTCCCTCTCTTGAGATTTTCTCTCTCCTGTATCTGCAGGTCAGTGGGGAATTGGCCGAGCTGGCTGGGCTTGGCTGGCTGGACTGGCTCCAAGCTGTGGGTCCAGCTAGGCATGTCTCCTTCGTAGGTCAGGCTCAGGTCTGCTCTGGATTCCCCCTGGGGTCTAAGATGAAGGGACAGGGAAGCTCTTGTCACAATAATGGCAAAGCCACAAGAGGGAAGGCTCAGCTGCACAAGTGCATTTCAAACCTTTGCTAACATCTCATTGGCCAAAGCACGTCACATGGCCACAGTCAGGAGTGAAGAAGTGCACTGTCTTTAGTAGCAGGCACTGCAAAGTCACACAGTCAAGGGCCTGGATATAGACAGAAGTGAAGAATTGGGACCATTTATTCAATCTACCATATTTCTCATAATTCTGTTTTCTTATAGACTTCTCTGTAACAGTATTTTAGCTCAAATAATACAACACAGCTTTGCCCAGTGGTTGGCCTCTTTTAAGTGGCTGATAGATACTTGATGAGTTTCTTAAATCTCAACATTCCCACAGGGTTCTGAGAAGGAATTTTGTTAGATAGTTTAGGCTTGGAGGATGAAGAAAGTTTGGGTGTGGGTTCTTCAAGGTCAGTCTGGCTGGAAACACCTTGTTCTCCCCTTCCCTTCTATGAAGTGAAGAGTGTCTTCAGATGGTGTATAGACAGCGAGTTGCTACGGAAACATCATTTGATCTCCCCAGAAGATTACTACACCGATACAGTGCCGTTTCACTCTGCACCTAAAGGTAATGCTTCTGTGCTCTCAGTGCCTCTGATACCATTTGGGGGACGTTCAGCAGGGCCACACTGGCCACCTCTGCTGCCATTTCCTTGCTCAGAGGTTTTTTTCACCTTTTCTTTAATTTCGATGGTGACTGTTGGGAAAGTCAAATCTGAGCATCTGAGCATGCCAATTTCTTGCTAGTGCTCCCCCGCCTGTATGACTGAAGTCCAGGCTTCTCCATGTGGACTATGATGCCCACATCTGCTGCCCAATACCAAGAATTATGTAAGTGCTTGGAGTTGCAGTTGAAGAACCAAGAGAAGGAAAAACTGAAGACATAGATAAGCAAGGGAGCATGTTCCTGATGAGTTGAAGCAGGGACCTATGGGTTTTCCCATACAGGAAAAGAGCAGCTTCTCATCCTTTCAGAATGGAGGGAAGCCTGGGTAGAGAGGCAGAGAGGGTGTGTACATGTATGTGACATTGGGCCAGTTTCCTGTGATATGGGAGGCAAGATATTCTGAGAATGAGTGGGGTGGGAGGCTGTGATGTGGGCTTAAGCAGGGAGTTAGACTTTTGGAAGAGTCCACACGTGGACAGGGAGAAGTCCCTGTGTGGATTCTGTGGCCAGTTATCGGGATTGCCTAGCATGCTGGGCTCAGAAGACAAGCTCTCCCATAGCTCCAGTTGAGGGACTGTTTGATTCTCTGGGGCTTGGGAGCTGAGAAGGTGTTTGGGGTGGGAGGATTGGGATCTAGAAAATTGAGGGTGCTCCTGGGGAGAGTTCTACTGATGGTCTGAGCTACGTAGGGAAGTAAGGCAAGAAAGAGGTAGCAGAATCAAGTGTCATGGAGTATAAGCCACTTAGTATTTTTTTTTTTTTTTTTTGAGGCAGAGTTTCACTTTTGTTGTCCAGGCTAGAGTGCAATGGCACGATCTTGGCTCACCACAACCTCCATCTCCCAGGCTCAAGCAATTCTCCTTCCTCAGCCTCCCAAGTAGCTGGGATTACAGGCATGTGCCACCACACCTGGCTAATTTTGTATTTTTAGTAGAGACGGGGTTTCTCCATGTTGGTCTCAAACTCCTGACCTCAGGTGATCCACCCACCTCAGCCTCCCAAAGTGCTGGGATTACAGGCATGAGCCACCGCACCCGGCCACCACTTAATATTTTAAAGTTAGTTGGAAACTCAGTATCTTATGCAGGTCAATAAGAATGGGGCTAACATGTATTGAGAGTTAACCAGGCATTGTGCTAAGAGATTTGTGGTGGTATCCATTTGATTGCATTCTTGCTAGCAATGAATGTTCTCATTTAACCTTTGGAGGGATGGTTTTTTTGTTTTTTTGTTTGTTTGTTTTTTCTTGAGACAGAGTCTCGCTCTGTCACCCAGGCCAGAGTACAGTGGCGTGATCTACTGCAACCTCTGCCTCCTGGGTTGAAGCGATTCTCCTGCTTCAGCCTCAGCCTCCTGAGTAGCTGGGATTACAGGCGCCTGCCATCATGCCTGGATAATTTTTTTGTATTTTAGTAGAGACAGGGTTTCACCATGTTGGCCAGGCTGGTTTCCAACTCCTGACCTCAAGTGATCCGCCGGCCTCAGCCTCCCAAATTGCCAGGATTACAGGCATGAGCCACTGCGCTTGGCCAGGGGGTGGGGGATGATCTTAACAGTGTAAAAAGCTCATACAAACTTTCATTCCTTCTGTGAGCTCTTCAGAAAGCATGCTCATGTATAGGGTATGTGTACAGGCATGTGTGTGTGACAGTGGTCTACTCATGTTCTTTGACCATGTTGGAAAATATTTTAACACTCTAGTCCTAAATTTTGTTGTTGTTTGTTTGTTTGTTTTTGAGACCGGGTCTTGCTTTGTTGCCCAGGCTGGAGTGCAGAAGCACAACCATAACTCACTACAGCCTTGACCTCCTGTGCTGAAGTAATTCTCCCCACTCAGCCTCCTGAGCATCTGGGACCACAGGCATGCACTACCACACCCAGCAAATTTTTAAATTTATTTTTTGTAGAGATAGGGTCTCACTCTCACTATGTTGCCAAGGCTGGTGTCAACTCCTGGGCTTAAGTGATGCTCCCACCTTGGCCTCCCAAAGTGCTGGGATGATAGGTGTGAGCCACCACACGTGGCCATTTTGAATACATAGAATAAGTTCCAGGAGTAATTCATATGTTGAAGAGCAATTATAGCTGGTGTGGTAAATGTGAAAGTTTAGGAGAAAGATCAAGCTAACTGTGGCTTTGGTGGTTTTATTTGGTCATCTTAGGAGTGCCCACCTCCTCACCTTGTTGCAGTGATTCAGTTTGTTTCCTTGATGCTGTAGGCATCTCCCTACCTGGATGTTCAAAACTGACATTTAGCTGTGAGAAGCGTTCCGTCCAGAAGAAAGAGCTGAACAAGAAGCTTGAAGATTCATGCAGGAAGAAGCTTGCTATGTTCGAAGATGAGTTAGACCACACTGTGGACAGCCTGACATGGAATTTAACTCCTAAGGCCAA
The DNA here is from genome assembly GCF_028858775.2 of Pan troglodytes. Classification (NCBI taxonomy): domain Eukaryota; kingdom Metazoa; phylum Chordata; class Mammalia; order Primates; family Hominidae; genus Pan; species Pan troglodytes. The sequence continues at coordinate 42,067,773 of NC_086015.1, forward strand.
AGAAAGGACCAGAGAACCTCTCAAGGTCAGTTTGGAAGCCTGTGCAGAGCAGTGTTTGGGGGGACAGAGAGGCAGTGAAGGGGAAGGCATTCAGATGACATGAGAAGCTGTGATGAATCCATCGCAAAATAGAGTAGAGCTTGTGTTGGCCATCTGTGGGTCATGCGGTTGGTCAAGATGTCAACAAGCACAATCCCTTTGCCTGTCATTGACTCTATGCTTTTGTATGTTTCAAAGAAAGCAAGTCAACCAAGGAATAAAAACTGGATGAACCACTTACGTGTGCCACAGAGAGAGCTAGACAGACTTCTGCTTGCCAGAATGGAGAGTCAGAACCACTTCCTAAAAAATCCCCGTTTTTTTCCTCCTAACACTCCATATGGAGGCAAGTCTCTTGTTTTTCCTCCAAAGAAGCCAGCACCGATAGGAGAATTCCAGAGTACGGAGCCAGAACAGAGGTATGTCTTTCTCTGACTTGAACTCTCAGAAAACCTGACCCATGAGAGTTAACCTAGATGGTCCTCCGTTTGGTCTGGCTGTAGAGGTCCCTAGACTTGCGGGGCAGGGTAGCAGTATCAGAACAGAGCAGGGCTGCAGGGTCACCCACTGGTGTGGCCTTTGAACCTTCCCCAGAGTCCTGGGTTTATGCTTTTCTGACCTGCCAGGGGTCTTGAGAAATAGGGGTTGGTGTTGGCCCTTTATTTACATTGGAGCAATCTGGGTCAAATGGAAGCAATCCCGTTAGAGACATAGGTCTTGAGTAATAACAGCATTTGAAATTTGATTGATTATAAATAATTAGTGTAAACTGTGATTTTTCTTTAAGAGTGCCTTTGCCTATATATCAGTAACTGTCCTTATGAAAGTAATGAGTTGCTTCATGGGTTCATAATTTTAGTAAGCCTAAAACTATTAACATTTCTTTATTACACGACTAATATTTTTTATTAAGAAAAATTAGATACAAAAACTAGCTGGGTGTGGTGGCATGCACCTGTGATCCCAGCCACTTGGGAGGCGGAAGTGGAAGGATTACCTGAGCACAGGGGTGTCAAGGCTGCAGTGAGCCAAGATTGTGCCACTGCACTCCAGCCTAGGTGACAGAGTGAGACCCTGTCAAAAAGAAAATAGAAGAGAAGAGAGGAGGAGAAAAGAAAAGAGAAAGGGAAGAAAGAAAGATTAGAAAAGACTAATATTTGAGATACCTATATTAAAAACCCAGTTACTTATTGGTGTTTAAACATGTAGAGTTTTTCCTATGCATATTGAAAATGAAATATATAGCTACTTATGTCTTCACAAAGACTGGATCATATTGTAAAATTATTTTATAACCTGCATTAACAATAAGATCCAAAAACCCCCCAACAAATGGTATATTGTGAATATCTTTGATGGTCTTTATGTATTTATTTTTACATTAATCAGTAACTGCCTACTATTTCATTGTATGGATGAAACTAACAGCCTTTCTCCCTCTCTTTTTTCATCCCACAGTTGTGCTGATACTCCAGTGTTTCTAGCTAAGCCACCAATTGGGTTTTTCACAGATTATGAAATTGGTCCAGTTTATGAGGTAGACATCTTGTTTCTTTACAGCTCCCACCCCATCTGCTTTCTTATTTTTAAAAAGTCTTTATTATGGAAATTTTCTTTTTTTTTTTTTTTAGTATTTATTGATCATTCTTGGGTGTTTCTCGGAGAGGGGGATTTGGTAGGGTCATAGGACAATAGTGGAGGGAAGGTCAGCAGATAAACATGTGAACAAGGGTCTCTGGTTTTCCTAGGCAGAGGGCCCTGCCGCCTTCCGCAGTGTTTGTGTCCCTGGGTACTTGAGATTAGGGAGTGGTGATGACTCTTAACGAGCATGCTGCCTTCAAGCATCTGTTTAACAAAGCACATCTTGCACCGCCCTTAATCCATTTAACCCTGAGTGGACACAGCACATGTTTCAGAGAGCACGGGGTTGGGGGTAAGGTTATAGATTAACAGCATCCCAAGGCAGAAGAATTTTTCTTAGTACAGAACAAAATGGAGTCTCCTATGTCTACTTCTTTCTATACAGACACAGTAAAAATCTGATCTCTCTTTCTTTTCCCCACATTTCCCCCTTTTCTATTTGACAAAACCGCCATCGGCATCATAGCCTGTTCTCCATGAGCTATTGGGTACACCTCCCAGACGGGGTGGCGGCTGGGCAGAGGGGCTCCTCACTTCCTAGACGGGGTGGCCGGGCAGAGGCTCCCCCCCCACCTCCCGGACAGGGCGGCTGGCCGGGCGGGGGCTGCCCCCAACCTCCCAGACGGGGCGGCTGGCCGGGCGGGGGCTACCCCCCACCTCCCGGACGGGGCGGCTGCTGGGCGGAGACGCTCCTCACTTCCCGGACGGGGTGGCTGCCGGGCGGAGGGGCTCCTCACTTCCCAGACGGGGTGGCCGGTCAGAGACGCTCCTCACCTCCCAGACGGGGTGGCGGCGGGGCAGAGACACTCCTCAGTTCCCAGACAGGGTCGCGGCCGGGCAGAGGCGCTCTTCACATCTCAGACGGGGTGGCGGGGCAGAGGCGCTCCCGACATCCCAGACGATGGGTGGCTGGGCAGAGACGCTCCTCACTTCCTAGATGGGATGACGGCCAGGAAGAGGCGCTCCTCACTTCCCAGACTGGGCAGCCTGGCAGAGGGGCTCCTCACATCCCAGATGATGGGCGGCCAGGCAGAGACGCTCCTCACTTCCTAGACGGGGTGGCGGCTGGGCAGAGGCTGCAAACTCGGCACTTTGGGAGGCCAAGGCAGGCGGCTGGGAGGTGGAGGTTGTAGCGAGCCGAGATCACGCCACTGCACTCCAGCCTGGGCAACATTGAGCACTGAGTGAGCGAGACTCCGTCTGCAATCCCGGCACCTCGGGAGGCCGAGGTTGGCAGATCACTCGCGGTCAGGAGCTGGAGACCAGCCCGGCCAGCACGGCAAAACCCCGTCTCCACCAAAAAATACGAAAACCAGTCAGGCGTGGCGGCGTGCGCCTGCAATCCCAGGCACTTGGCAGGCTGAGGCAGGAGAATCAGGCAGGGAGGTTGCAGTGAGTCGAGATGGCAGCAGTACAGTCCAGCCTCCGCTTGGCATCAGAGGGAGACCGTGCAGAGGGAGAGGGAGAGGGAGGAGAGGGAGACCGTGCAGAGGGAGAGGAAGAGGGAGAGGGAGAGGGCGGAAATTTTCAACTGTACACAAAACTAGGGAAAAGACTATAACTACTCCTCATGTGCCCAATATGCAGCTTTAACAGTTATCTACATTTTGCCAATCTGGTTTTATCTATTACTCCTACAACCTCTTCATGTACACATCTATATGCACATGTATGTGCTGGAGTCATATAAGGAAAATATGATATCATGTCATTTTTCAGTTAATACATCAATTAGTATCTCTAACAGATAAGGGTTTTAAAAAGTAACCATAGTACCACTGTCACACCCAGCCATATTAATAATGATTCCTTAATATCAACTAATACCCATCTATGTCTGATCTTCATTTGTTTAAAAAAAAGTCCATTTATATTTGGTTTCTTTGCATCAGAATCTAAACATTGCATTTGATTAAAGTATCTCTTAATTCTCCTTTAGTTGATAATAATTCCTCTCCCACCTCCTGCTTTTTAAAAATGCCATTTATTTGTTGAAGAAACTGCAATTTCGTACACCCTGGATTTGGCTAATTGCGTTATTGTGGTGACATTAAACGTGTTCTTTTATCTTCCATATTTTCCACAAACTGGTCATTAGATATAGAGATTTGATGAGATTCAAGTTCCATTTTTCCTCTTTTTTGACAAGAATACTTCCTTGGTGGTACTGTGTATTTCTTATTACATTCCATCAGGAGGAAGCATGGGATCTGGGTTTCCCATGATCAGTTATGAATGGCATCAGGTGTTGAAAGTCTGATTCATTCTCTATAAAGTTCTTATCAAACTTTCACTTAATAGTTAACAGCCTAGATGACTGCCAAATGACTATTGTCCAGATCCATTTTTTCTTCAGTCAGGGCTTACAAAATGGTAATTTCTAATTCTATTATTCCATCTACATTTATTAGCTTGATTTTCCATTTAAAAAACAGAACAAAACTTTCCCTCTAACTTTGATTCCTGTCTCCTCCTCTTTCTTGTACTCTCCTCATATCTATAGGTAACTATTTCTGTTAGTTTGCATTCTTCCATTGTTTCTTTTTGAACCATAAGCAAATATGTATATATAGTTGAACCCCCTTTCCTTCTTACTGTCCTCTACATCTTAACGGTATATCCAGTAATTCCTGCAAGAGCAGAGGCTTTCCTCATTCCTTTTTCCCAGCTTCTTTCTTATAGAAGCTTCCCACCTTCTTGGGGAATCAGGTCAAGACCAAGCTTAGCAGTCACCAACTCTGCTCACCAGGTACAAAGACAACTAGGCCTAATGATAGCAATCCCTTCGCACACACATGGATTGCATTTTATAGTTTAAAGAGCACTTGCCTATCCATAATTCTTTAGGAATGTCTCAACCACTCATGGCAAAAAGCAGACCAATATGGTAGCTCTATATGCTGAACATTAGAGGAAGCATTTTGCTTACTCCCTGGACTTAACAGTAATGTGTTGTCTTTTGTACTTCTGTGTCTGGGACTTCTGTGTCTGGCCATCACACTTTACGGACAGTTGTAGAAGCTGGCAAACACCCAGAGGAAAGGAGCTAAAATCATGTCAGTTAGGGAGTAGAATAGGGAAAAGGGAGAGCTGCTGATGGACATATGGAAGATATTCTTCTTCAGGGCTTGCAGATGCCTGCTGTGGAAGCCTGTGCTCAGAGCCTGGAGATCCTGAGGCTGTAGATGAGGTAGACATAGACTGCTATGGAACAGTCTTTCCTCTGATCTTTGCCTACTTGTCTAATTCTCATCCCTTTGATGTTCATAACAGTTATTTACCCGGCTAAACTATAAAATGTAAGGATAAAAACAGTTCAAATTTTCAGTCTTTAAAAATTTATGTCCCATGTACCCTTTCTCTGAAACCTCCCAGGGAACATGCTTCTTTAATAGAAATGAGGAAACCAAAGAAGAGGAAGGCATGGAATGTGGTACCAAGAGATCCAACATAGGGGAGAGGTGAAGGAAATCTCCAGGTTAATAACTCTTAAGAGATTTTGCAGTTAATATTGCTGCAAAGCAAAATTTCCCAAAGCTCAGCAACTTAAAACAATCATTTTATCATGCTTACAAATTCTTTGGGTGAAAAATTCAGAGAGAGCACAATGGGAATGACTTGTTCCACAATGTCTGAGGCCATTGCTGGAAAGAGTCAGTGCTTAGGAGTGACATAAAAGTTGGGGTTGATGCTGTTGATGCTGTTGTAGATAGAGAGCTGAGGCTGTCTACCAGAATGTCTACACCACATAGCTTCTCTATGTGGGCTGGGCTTCCTTACAGTATGGCAATCTCAGGTTAATCAGACTTTTACATGACAATGCAAGTGAGTATCTGCACTTTTTTTTTTTTTTTTTTTTGAGATGGAATCTTGCTCTGTTGCCCAAGCTGGAGTGCAGTTGCAGGATCTTGGCTCACTGCAACCTCTGCCTCTTGGGTTCAAGCAATTCTCTCACTTCAGCCTCCTGTGTATCTGGGATTACAGGTACGCACCACCATGCCTGGCTAATTTTTTATATTTTTGGTAGAGAGAGGGTTTTGCCCAGGCTGGTCTTGAACTCCTGACATCAGATGATTCACTCGCCTTGGCCTCCCAAAGTCCTGGGATTACAGGTGTGAGCCATTGTACCTGGCCAAGTATCTGCACTTCTAAGTGAGTATCCTAGCAAGCAAGAAGGAGATTGCATCACATTTTATGACCTAATCTTGTAAGTTGCACAGCACTACATCCTCTGCATGCCGTAGATTACAAACAAGTCACTAAGGTTCATCCAGATTCAAGGGAAGATATGTAGACTTCATCTCTTTTTTTTTTTTAAACCTTTTTTTTTGAAATAAGGTCTGGCTCTGTCGCCCAGGCTGGAGTGCAGTTGCAGGATCTTGGCTCACTGCAACCTCTGCCTCTTGGGTTCAAGCAATTCTCCCACTTCAGCCTCCTGTGTAACTGGGATTACAGGTACGCACCACCACGCCTGGCTAATTTTTTATATTTTTGGTAGAGAGAGGGTTTTGCCATGTTGGCCAGGCTGGTCTTGAACTCCTGACCTCAGATGATTCACTCGCCTTGGCCTCCCAAAGTCCTGGGATTACAGGTGTGAGCCATTGTACCTGGCCAAGTATCTGCACTTCTAAGTGAGTATCCTAGCAAGCAAGAAGGAGATTGCATCACATTTTATGACCTAATCTTGTAAGTTGCACAGCACTACATCCTCTGCATGCCGTAGATTACAAACAAGTCACTAAGGTTCATCCAGATTCAAGGGAAGATATGTAGACTTCATCTCTTTTTTTTTTTAAACCTTTTTTTTTGAAATAAGGTCTGGCTCTGTCGCCCAGGCTGGAGTGCCGTGGCATGATCTTGGCTCACTGCAACCTCTGCCTCCTGGGCTCAAGCAACTCCTCCCAACTCAGCCTCCCAAGAAGCTGGGGCTACAGGTGCAGGCCACCACACCTGGCTAATTTTTGTATTTTTTGTATAGACAGGTTTTTGCTATGTTGCCCAGGCTGGTTTCAAACTCCTGAGCTCAAGCAACCCACCCGCCTCAGCTTCCTAAAGTGCTAGGATTACAGGCGTGAGCCAGTGTCCAGCCTAGACTTCATCTCTAATGAGAACACTGTCAAAGAACTTATGGATGTGTCTTAACACTGCTCGAGGCGTTATCCTATATGATAGCAGTAGGTGTAGTGGGCAACTAGCCCAGATTAGAAGAGGCCAGAAGGCTCTAGGAGAGGTTGATTTATGGAGATGACATTGAGAAGAGTCCCTGATACACCTGGACATATGGGGGAGAGATTTGTAGGGTGGTGGAGAAGGATTGAATTATTGATAAGCACAAAGCAAACAAAATAATTAGTTGATTATTCACTCCAGGAAAACCAAAAATTGTACAAGGCAGGGAAAGGAATCACCTCATGCTCAGCTGTGAATAGCATTTACTTAGTAACTTGAATATAACATGAATTACTAATCTAACCAGTAGTATGATATAACTATATTGGAAAGATGGGGGATAGGAAGGGCATGTCATATGGTGAGTCAGATATGGGAGAGGGAAGAGGGAATATCCATATCCTCCATCTATAATTAATACCTAAAACTGAAAAAAAGTAGTATACTATTTGGAGACATGGAAATAAATACCAAAATAATCAGCTAAAGGATGAAAAAGTGTTTATCTTTGGGGAGTGGGAAATGGCAGGATGGGGCCAGGGGAAGAGGGCAGTATTCTATTTTCAAAACCTTGTCGAACTCTGACTCTTTAAACCATGTGGCTGTCCAACTTAGAAGAAAACAATTAAAAAAAACACAAAACTTTCCACAAAAAGAAACACCAGGCCCAGATCATTTTGCAGGCACAGATTATGAAACATTCGAGCTATTCCCTATTTTATGAAACTATTTCAGAGACTAGAAAAAGAGGGAGTGTACCATCATTATTAGGTAATAAGCCTAATTACCTTGACACCAAATAAAAATATATACCAGTCTTAAGAACATAGGTGCAGAAATACTAGGTAAAAAACAGCAAACCAAACCAAACAGTAAGGAACAACACACACACACACACACACACACACACACACACACATACACACACACAGCCAATTCTTTGAAACCCAGGAATGCAGGGAATGTCTTCACAGCAGGCCTTGAGTTGGCAGTTGGCTCTGCTGAGCCTATTATTTTTTTCCTCCAAAGCTTCCAGTGCTGTTAAGGAAAGCCAGTCCATGCCACAATCCTTATAATGATCACTGTCCCAAACCTTGCAGCCACCACAGCTACCATGTTTCACTCCCTGGCCTTCCACCTGCACCTCATTTCAGTTGACCACTAGTGAAAGCCTTGGTAATTGTGACAATACCATCCCATGGTGCTCACACCCTAGTTCCCACCAGCTGTTTCACAGATGGATTGGTGTAATATGTAGTGTTGGCCAAAAATTGATGTAAATGCTGATTTAGGAATACAAATCTATAAATAAAAATAGGAAGACATACTTCCTATTTATGTCAATTTTTATCTGGTGGGGGGCTGGTAGAGGATTTCAACTTTATCTGTAATGTTTTATTTCTTAAGCTGGGTGATGGAAACATGGCTTCTGTCATGTTATAATTTATACATTTTTTTCTAGTGTAACATTTCACAAAATATTAACAAAAGATGTGTACCTGTATTGATGTGCTACACACTGTGCTGGGTGCAGTTGGAGGATTAGGTCTAGACCTTGCCCTTGGGGGTCTCCCAATCTGGGGTGGGAGAAAAGAAAGTGGGGCTTAAAGGGGGTGAGTGGGTTGCATAAGAGGCCCAATTACACCCTGATACAGAGGTGCCATAACACTCTTTGTGTCCATGGGAAGAATGGTTCCAAGAGATACGTGTTGAGGAAGACAGTAAATAAGAGGTGAGGTGAGCAAAACTTTGGAACCAGATATCCTAGGCTCAAACCTAACTGGTGCCTCTTTGAACTCCAGTTTCTTCAGCTGTGAGATAGAAACAGTTCCCACCTTTCCTGGTTGTTGCGAGGTTGAGGAGGTACAGAGCAGATGCTCATAAATAGTAATTGTTATTTTAAACAATAGGTCAGTTTCATGCACGACCGTGTGAAGAGACTGCTAAACAAGCTTTGTGTGAGCAATAAAAGCTTTTAATCACCTGGGTGCAGGCGGGCTGAGTCCAGAAAGAGAGTCAGTGAAAGGAGATGGGGTGGGTCCATTTTATAAGATTTGGGTAGGTAAAGGAAAATTACAGTCAACGGGGGTTTGTTCTCTGGCGGGCAGGAGTGGGAGTCGCAAGGTGCTCAGTGGGGGAGTTTTTGAGCCAGGAAAAGGACTTTCACAAGGTAATGTCATCACTTAAGGCAAGGACCGGCCATTTTCACTTCTTTTGTGGTGGAATGTCATCAGTTAAGGCGGGGCAGGGCGTTTTCACTTCTTTTGTGATTCTTCAGTTACTTCAGGCCATCTGGGCATATAGGTGCAAGTCACAGGGGATGCGATGGCTTGCCTTGGGCTCAGAGGCCTGACATTCCTGCCTTCTTATATTAATAAGAAAAATGAAACAAAATAGTGTTGAAGTGTTGGAGTGGTGAAAATTTTGGGGGGGTGGTATGGAGAGAGAGAATGGGCGATGTTTCTTAGGGCTGCTTCAAGCGGGATTGCGGCGGCGTGGGAACCTAGAGTGGGAGAGATAAAGCTGAAGGGAGATCTTGTGGTAAGGGGTGATATTGTGGGGTTGTTAGAAGAAACATTTGTTGTATAGAATGATTGGTGATGGCCTGGATATGGTTTTGGATGAATTGAGAAACTAAACGGAAGATACAAGGTCTGAATAAAAGAAGGAGAAAAATGGGTATTAAAGGACTAAGAATTGGGAGGACCTAGGATATTTAACTGGAGAGTGCCTAAGGGGGTTCAGTGCAATTACTTGCTTGGTTTAGAAGTGATCTCCTTGAGGATAGATTTCCATGATGGAAAGGAAATGAGAGGTTCTAAGAGACGGGCTAGCGGCTTGTAACCTACATGGAAGAGGTTATGAAATGACGACAGAATAGAATGGGCCTGTGAGGCTGGAAGGAGGTATTTTCCTTGGTCTAAGAACTATTTGCCTTGTGTGGGAAGAGATTGATAGGTGGAAATTTCAGCGGGGAAGTAGGTGGGAGTGACCGATGTGAAGGAGAAAAACTGGTCCTGAGGGACAGAAGTTGGAGAGCTAGCTGCTTGTCTAGCCACCTTATCAGCATAAGCGTTGCCTAGAGCAATGGGATCTGACGCCTTTTGATGCCTCTTGCAGTGAATGACCTTAGCTTCCTTTGGAAGTAAAGCGGCCTTGAGTAGAGTTATTATTAAAGAGGCTTTAATGATGGAGGACTCTTGTGTAGTGAGGAAGCCTCTTTCAGCCTATATGACCGCATGGTGGTGCAGAATATGAAAGGCATATTTAGAATCAGTGTAGATATTGACGCATAGTCCTTTTCCAAGAGTGAGGGCTTGAGTTAAGGCAACTAGTCCGGCTTGCTGAGACGTAGTGGAGGGGGGCAGAGTGGTAGCCTCAATGATAGATGTGGAAGATACTATAGCATAGCCTGCCTTTGCTGGTGAGTGGCAATTAGGCCTGGTGGAACTGCCATCAATAAACCAAGTGTGATTAGGGTGAGAAACAAGGAAGAAGGAAATGTGGGGAAATGGGGTGAACATCAGGTGGATCAGAGAGATGCAGTCATGAGGGTCAGGTGTGGTATCTGGAATAATGTGGGAGGCCAGATTGAAGTCCAGGCCAGGAACAATGGTAACTGTGGGAGATTCAATGAAGAGTGAGTGTAGCTGAAGGAGCCGGGGAGCAGAAAGTATATGCGTCAGGTGTGAGGAAGAAAATAGATTTTGGAAATTATGAGAGCTGTAGAGAGTGAATTGAGCATAGTTTGTTATTTTGAGGGCCTCTAAAAGTATTAGGGCGGCAGCAGCCACTGCACGGAGACATGATGGCCAGCCTAAAACAGTAAGGTCAAGTTGTTTGGACAAAAAGGCTACAGGACGCGATCCTGGTCCTTGTGTAAGAATTCTGACTGCACAGCCCTGCGCTTCGGCTGTGTGTAATGAAAAGAGTTGGGATGAGTCAGGGAGAGCTAGAGTGGGGGCAGTCTCTAAAGCTGTCTTCAAGGAACGGAAAGAGGAGTGGGGAAAGGATTTAGGATCTATGGGGTCAACTAGGTTTCCTTTTGTGAGTTTATATAATGGTTTTGTTAGGATGGCAAAACCAGGTATCTAAAGGCGAAAATATCTAACCATGCCTAGGAAGGAAAGGAGTTGTTGTTTTGTAGAAGGGGTTGGGGTTTGAGAGATTAGTCGGACACGATCGGCAGGGAGAGCACGTGTGTTTTTATGAAGAATTATGCCGAGGTAGGTAATGGATGGAGAAGAAATTTGAGTTTTGGAGGGAGATACCTGATATCCTTTGGAGAATAAATGTTGAAGGAGCAGAAGTGTGTCTTGTTGAGAAGATTCAAAGGAGGGGCTACAAAGAAGAAGGTCATCAATATATTGAATAAGGTGGGAAGTGGAGGGGTGGAAAGAAAGTAAATCATGAGAAAGAGCTTGGCTGAAGTAATGAGGGCTGTCCCTGAAACCTTGCGGCAGCACAGCCCAGGTAAGCTTCTGGGACTGATGGGTGTCAGGGTCAGTCCAGGTGAAAGCAAAGAGAGGCTGGGATGAGGGGTGCAGGGGAATAGTGAAAAAAGCATCTTTAAGATCAAGAACAGAACAGTGAGTTGTGGAGGAAGGTATTGAGGACAAAAGAGTGTACGGGTTGGGCACCACAGGATGGATGGCAAAACAATTTGGTTGATAAGGTGCAGATCCTGAACTAATCTGTAAGACTTGTCTGGTTTTTGGACAGGTAAAGTGGGGGAATTGTAAGGAGAGTTTTTAGGTTTTAGAAGCCCATGCTGTAGCAGGCGAGTGATAACAGGCTTTAATCCTTTTAAAGTGTGCTGTGGGATGGGATATTGGCATTGAGTGGGGTAAGGGTGATTAGGTTTTAATGGGATGGTAATGGGCATGTGATCAGTTGCCAGGGAAGGAGTAGAGATGTCTTATACTTGTGGGTTAAGGTGGGGGGATACGAGAGGAAGACACAAAGGAGGCTTTGGGTTGGGGAGAAGAGCGGCAATGAGATGCGGCTATAGTTCAGGAATAGTCAGGGAAGCAGACAATTTGGTTAAAATATCTCGGCCTAATAAGGGAACTGGGCAGGTGGGGATAACTGAAAAAGAGTGCATAAAAGAGTGTTGCCCAAGTTGGCACCAGAGTGGGGGAGTTTTCAGGGGTTTTGAAGCTTGGCCGTCAGTACCTACAACAGTTATTGGGGCTAGGGAAACAGGCCTTTGAAAAGAAGGCAACGTGGAGTGGGTAGCCCCTGTGTCGATTAAACAGGGGATGGACTTACTCTCCACTGTGAGAGTTACCTGAAGCTCGGCATCTGTGATGGTCTAGGGGGCTTCTGAGGTGATCGGGCAGCATCAATCTTCAGTCGCTAAGCTGAGCAGATCTGGGAAGGAGTCGGTCAGAGAGCCTTGGGCTAGAGCTTTAGGGGCTCTAGGAGTGGCTGCTGGGCGAGCTGGGCAGTCTGCCTTCCAGTGGGTCCTTACACAGATGGGACATGGCTTGGAAGGAATCCTGGGCTGCAGGCATTCCTTGGCCTAGTGGCCAGATTTCTGGCACTTGAAGCAGGATCCTGATGGAGGAAGTCTTGTAGGAATGCTTGACTGCTGCAGCTTAGGCATTTTGAAGTTCTTGTATGCTGGAGGTGTGGCTGGGTTTTGTCTCACAGCAGAGGCAAGTAATTGTAACTCAGAAATGCGTTGCTGTCTGGCTGCTTCCTCTCTATTATTGTACACCTTGAAGGTGAGGTTGATTAATTCCTGTTTGTGGGGTTTGAGGGCCAGATTCTAATTTTTGAAGTTTTTTCCTAATGTCAGGAGTGGATTGGGTGATAAAATGCATATTAAGAATAAAGCGGCCTTCTGGCCTTTCTGGGTCTAGGGCAGTATAGCGTCTAAGGGTTGCTGCTAAGCGGGCCATGAACTGGGCTGGGTTTTCGTCTTTACCTTGGGTAGTTTCTTTAAGCTTGTCAGAATTAACAGCTTTGTAAGCTGCCTTTTTAAGCCTTTCAACTAGGCAGGAAATCATGTAATCTTGCCTAGCTATACCTGGGGAATTTGTCTGGTAGTTCCATTGGGGATCCTCTCGGGGAACTGCTCTAATGCCTTCCTGGAGGTCAGGTTCATGAAGCCGGTGGTTATCAGCATGAGATTGGGCTAGAGAAAAAACTCTTTCCTGTTCATCTGGGGAGAGGGTAGAAGTCAGGATGACATTTAAGTCACTCCAGGTTAAATTGTAGGACAGAGTTAGATATCAGAATTCCTGTATATATTTAGTGGGGTCTGATGAGAAAGAGCCTAAACGCTGACTGATTTGAGAGAGGTCTGATAGAGAAAAAGGTACATGTACCCTGACTATGCCTTTAGCTCCAGCCACCTCTCTAAGAAGAAATTGTTGGGCGGGTGGGGAAAAGCTAGTCGCAGAACTAAACTGTAAGCCAGACCGGGTGTGAGGAGGGGAGGTGGTAGAAGGATTATAGGATGGAAGAGCGGAGGCTGAGGAAGAATTGGGACTTAGCTCAACCTGGCCACGAGCAGCCTGAGGAGGAGGGGAAAGGTCAGATGGGCCTGTAGAAGGAAGACTGGAAAGATTCAGCGACGCTTGGGGTTGGGACTGAGGGGGCAGGCGGGAAAGAAAGGAGGAGGATTTGGGAGGAATCGCATTGGGAACAGAGACTAGGGAGGGAACAAAGTGTGAAAAATGCCTGGACGTAAGGCACCTCAGACCATTTGCCTATTTTTTGACAAAAATTATTTAGGTCTTGTAGGCTGGAGAAATCGAAAGTGCCATTTTCTGGCCATTTAGAGCCATTGTCAAGTTTGTATTGGGGCCAAGCGGTGTTGCAGAAGAAAATAAGGCATTTAGGTTTTAGGTCAGATGTGAGTTGAAGAGGTTTTAAGTTCTTGAGAACACAGGCTAAGGGAGAAGAAGGAGGAATGGAGGGTGGAAGGTTGCCCATAGTGAAGGAGGCAAGCCCAGAGAAAAGAGAGAGTAGAGACACGGAGGGAAGGGGTTCGGGGGTTCTTACCCTCCAGAAAAGTGGGAAAGGGGTCAGGGCGTGGAAATAAGGGGTTGGGGCACAGAGATAAGAGGTCAGGGCATGGAAATAAGGGATCGGGGTGCAGAGATAAGAGGTCGGGGCACAGAAATAAGGGATCGGGGCACAGGGATAAGAGGTTGGGGCATGGAAATAAGGGATTGGGGGTTCTTGCCCCCTAGAAAAGCGGGACTTGCTACTAAGGATGAAGGGGAAGGGGTTGAGGGGTTCTTGCCTCTCCCCCAGAAAAGCAGAGAAGGGGTAGAGACTCACAGAGAAGGGGTTGGGGTACTTGCCCCTCCCCTAGAAAAGCGGGACTTGCCACTAAGGGTGAAAGACCAAGGCAGGTGTCCTTGTGTGGTCTGACACCTCTGAAACGTGGGTGAATAATCAGAGAGGCATCCCTGCAATGATTAAACATCAAGGGAAGGCTGCCTTCCTAGTCCGTGACCGGCACCGGAGTTTTGGGTCCACGGATAAAACATGTCTCCTTTGTCTCTACCAGAAAATGAAAGGAATTGAAATTAAGAGAAGGGAGAGATTGAAGGGTGGCGCCAAGATTGAAAGGAGAAAGAGGTTGAGGGATAGTGAGGGAGGTTGGAGAAGAGAGTAAAAAGAGGCCGCTTACCGCATTTGAAATTGGTGAGATGTTTCTTGGGCTCATCGGTCTGAGGACCTGAGGTCGTAGGTGGTTTCATGTGCGTCTGTGTGAAGAGACCACCAAACAGGCTTTGTGTGAGCAATAAAGCTGTTTATTTCACCTGGGTACAAGTGGGCTGAGTCTGAAAAGAGAGTCAGCGAAGGGAGATAGGGGTGGGGCTGTTTTATAAGATTTGGGTGGGTAAAGGAAAATTACAGTCAAAGGGGGTTTGTTCTCTGGCGGGCAGGAGTGGGGGTCGCAAAGTACTCAGTGGGGGAGCTTTCTGAGCCAGGATGAGCCAGGAAAAGGACTTTCACAAGGTAATGTCATCACTTAAGGCAAGGACCGGCCATTTACACTTCTTTTGTGGTGGAATGTCATCAGTTAAGGTGGGGCAGGGCATATTCACTTCTTTTGTGATTCTTCAGTTACTTCAGGCCATCTGGGCATATACATGCAAGTCACAGGGGATGCGATGTCTTGGCTTGGGCTCAGAGGCCTGACATTCCTGCCTTCTTATATTAATAAGAAAAATAAAACAAAATAGTGGTAAAGTGGTGGGACAGCGAAAATTTTGGGGGATGGTATGGAGCGATAATGGGTGATGTTTCTCAGGGCTGCTTCGATCAGGATTAGGGGCAGCGTGGGAACCTAGAGTGGGAGAGATTAAGCTGAAGGAAGATTTTGTGGTAAGGGGTGATATTGTGGGGTTGTTAGAAGAAACATTTGTCATGTAGACTTATTGGTGATGGCCTGGATACAGTTTTGTATGAATTGAAAAACTAAATGGAATAAGAGAAGGAGAAAAACAGATATAAAAGGTCTAAGAATTGGGAGGACCTAGGACATCTGATTAGAGAGTGCCTAAGGAGATTCAGCATAGTCCTGCTAGCAAAGATTATTTATTTACTTCAAGAGTTAAGAATGGCAGTTTGGGGATAGCACCAGGAGATATCAGCTGTGATGGCTTGGAGAAACAGTGTAAACCGGCAGTGTAAACAAGAGCAGGGCATGTATGAGTAGTTGAGAATGGAGAATAGGAGTATGACTAGACAGAAAATAGTAGGGATGACAAGTGTTTTTGGGGCACAGTCTAAGTTGGTCCAGTGTCTGGAATGAGACTGGGACCTAATAAAAAGGAGCTCAAATGGGCTGTACCTTGTAGCATTCCGAGGACAGGTCTGATTTCTGAGAAGGGAAAGTGGTGAAGGTATTGTCCAGTCCTTTTTAAGTTGGTGGCTGAGCTTGGTGAGGTTTGTTTTTAAAAGACCTTTAGTCTGTTCTACTTTTCTTGAAGACAGAGGACCGTAAGGGATATAAAGGTTTCCTGAAAAACTGCTTGGCTGATTTGACAAATAAAGGCTGGTCTGTTATCAGATTGTGTAGAGGTGGGAAGGCTAAACTGAGGAATTATGTCTGACAGAAGGGAAGAAATTACTGTGGTGGCCTTCTCAGACCCTGTAGGAAAGGCCTCTACTTATCTAGTGAAAGTGTCTACTTAGACTAAGAGGTATTTTAGTTATCTGACTCAGGGCATGTTGAGTAAAGCTAATTTGCCAGTCCTGGGTGGGGGCAAATCTTCAAGCTTGATGTGTAGGGAAGGGAGGGGGCCTGAATAATCCCTGAGGAGTAGTAGAATAGCAGATGGAACACTGAGAAGTTATTTCCTTGAGGATAGATTTCCACAATGGAAAGGAAATGAGAGGTTCTAAGAGGCAGGCTAGTGGCTTGTACTATAGCATAGCCTGCCTTTGCTGGTGTGTGGCGATTAGGCCTGGTGGAACTGCCATCAATAAATCAAGCATGATCAGGGTGAGGGACAGGAAAGAAGGAAATATGGGGAAATGGGGTGAATGTCAGGTGGATCAGAGAGATACAGTCATGGGGGTCAGGTGTGTTATCAGGAATAATGTGAGAGGCCAGATTGAGGTCCGGGCCAGGAACAATGGTAATTGTGGGACTTAACAAAGAGTGAGTACAGCTGAAGGAGCCGGGGAGCAGAAAGTATATGCGTCAGGTATGAGGAAGAAAATAGATTTTGGAAGTTATGAGAAATGTAGAGAGTGAGTTGAGCATAATTTGTGATTTTTAGGGCTTCTAAAAGTATTAAAGCAGCGGCAGCCGCTGCACGCGGACATGAGGGCTAGGCTAAAACAGTAAGGTCAAGTTGTTTGGACAGAAAGGCTACAGGGTGCGGTCCTGGCTCTTGTGTAAGAAATCCGACTGCACTAACCATGCCTAGGAAGGAAAGGAGTTGTTGTTTTGTAAGGGATTGAGGTTTGGGAGATTAATTGGGCACAATCAGCAGGGAGAGCACGTGTGTTTTTATGAGAATTATGCCGAGATAGGTAACAGATGAGGACGAAATTTGGGCTTGACTGACGTAATGGGGTCTATCTGTGAAGTCTTGCGGCAGTACAGCCCAGGTAATTTGCTGAGCCTAATGGGTGTCAGGGTCAGTCTAAGTGAAAGCAAAGAGAGGCTGGGATGAAGGGTGCAAAGGAATAGTAAAGAAAGCATGTTTGAGATCCAGAACAGAATAATGGGTAGTAGAGGGAGGTATTGAGGATAGGAGAGTATATGGGTTTGACACCATGGGGTGGATAGGCAAAACAATTTGGTTGATAAGGCATAGATCCTGAACTAACTTGTAAGGCTTGTCTGGTTTTAGGACAGGTAAAATGGAGGAATTGTAAGGAGAGTTTATAGGCTTTAAAAGGCCATGCTGTAGCAGGCGAGTGATAACAGGCTTTAATCCTTTCAAAGCATGCTGTGGGATGGGATATTGGCATTGAGCGGGGTAAGAGTGATTAGGTTTTAATGAGATGGTAAGGGGTGCATGATCCATCGCCAAGGAGGGAGTAGAGGTATCTTACACTTGTGGGTTAAGGTGGGGGAATACAAGAGGAGGACGCAAAGGAGGCTTTGGATTGGGAAGAAGGGCAGCAATGAGATACAGCTGTAATCCAGGAATAGTCAGGGAAGCAGATAATTTAGTTAAAGTGTCTCGGCCTAATAAGGGAACTGGGCAGGTGGGGATAACTAAAAGGAGTGCTTAAAAGAGTATTGTCTAAGTTAGCACCAGAGTTGGGGAGTTTTAAGAGGTTTAGAAGCCTGGCTGTCAATACCCACAACAATTATGGAGGCAAGGGAAACAGGCCCTTGAAAATAAGGTAATGTGGAGTGGGTAGCCTCCGTATTGATTAAGAAGGGGACAGACTTACCTTCCACTGTGAGAGTTACCCGAAGCTCGGTGTCCGTGATGGTCTAGGGGGCTTCGGAGGCGATAGGGCAGCGTCAGTCTTCAGGCACTAAGCCAAGAAGACCTGGGAAGGAGTCAGTCAGAGAGCCTTGGGCCAGAGTTCCAGGGGCTCTGGGAGTGGCTGCCAGGTGAGTTGGACAGTCCGATTTCCAGTGGGGTCCCACACAGATGGGACGTGGCTTAGGAGAAATCCCGGGTTGCAGGCATTCCTTGGCCTGGTGGTCAGATTTCTGGCACTCGTAGCAAGCTCCTGGGGGAGGAGGTTCTGGAGGAACGCCTGGCTGCTGCAGTTCAGGCGTTTGGAAGTTCTTGTGTGCTGGAGATGTGGCTGGGGTTTGTCTCACAGTGGAGGCAAGGAATTGCAACTTTTTTCTATTATTGTACACCTTGAAGGTGAGGCTAATTAAGTCCTGTTGTGGAGTTTGAGGGCTGGAATTTAATTTTTGGAGTTTTATTTAATGTCAGGAGTGGATTGGGTAATAAAATGTATATTGAGAATAAGACAGCCCTTTGACCTTTTAGGGTCTAGGGCTGTAAAGCGTCTCAGGGTTGCTGCTGAAGGAGCCATGAACTGGGCTGGGTTTTTATATTTGATGAAAAAGCCTAAATGCTGTCTGATTTGGGATAAAGAAAAAGGAGCATTAACCTTGACTATGCCTTTAGCTCCAGCCACCTTTTTAAGAGTAAATTGCTGGGCAGGTGGGGGAGGCCTAGTCACGGAACGAAACTGTAAGCCGGACCAGGTGTGAGGAGGGGAGGTGATGAAAGGATTATAGGGTGGAGGAGCACAGGCTGAGGAAGAATTGGGACCTAGCTTGGCCTGGTGAGGAGGGGAGAGGTCAGATGGGTCTGTAGAAAAGGAAGATTAGAAAGACTCAATGATGCTTGGGGTTGGGACTGAGGGGACAGGCGGGAGGGAAAGAAGGAAGATTTGGGACGAGTTGCATTGGGCACAGAGACTAGGAAGGGACTGATGTGTAAAAGAATGCCTGGACATCAGGCACCTCAGACTGTTTGCCTATTTTATGACAATTATTTAGATCTTGTAGGATGGAAAAATTGAAAGTGCCGTTTTCCGGCTATTTGGAACTACTGTCAAGTTTGTATTGGGGCCAAGCGGTGTTGCAGAAGAAAACAAGGCATTTAGGTTTTAGGTCAGGTGTGAGTTGAAGAGCTTTTAAGTTCTTGAGAACACAGGCTAAGGGAGAAGAAGGAGGAATGGAGGGTGGAAGGTTGCCCATAGTGAAGGAGGCAAACCCAGAGAGAAGAGAGCGTAGAGACACAGAGGGAAGGGGTTCGGGGGTTCTTAACCCTCCAGAAAAGTGGGAAAGGGGTCAGGGCATGGAAATAAGGGATTGGGGCACAGGGATAAGAGGTTGGGGTGCGGAAATAAGGGATTGGGGGTTCTTGCCCCCTAGAAAAGCGGGACTTGCCGCTAAGGGTGAAGGAGAAGGGGTTGAGGGGTACTTGCCCCTCCCCCAGAAAAGCAGAGAAGGAGTAGAGACTCAGAAGGGGTTGGTGTACTTGCCCCTCCCCCAGAAAAGCAGAGAAGGGGTAGAGACATGGAGAGAAGGGGTTGGGGTACTTGCCCCTCCCCCAGAAAAGCGGGACTTGCCGCTAAGGGTGAAGGACCAAGGCAGGCCTCCCTGCGTGGTCTGACACCTTTGAAACGTGGGTGAATGATCAGAGAGGTGTCCCTGCAATGATTAAACACCACGGGAAGGCTGCCTTCCCAGTCCGTGACCGGCGCCGGAGTTTTGGGTCCACAGATAATACGTGTCTCCTTTGTCTGTACCAGAAAATGAAAGGAATTGAAATTAAGAGAAGGGAGAGATTGAAGGGTGGTGCCAAGATTGAAAGGAGAAAGAGGTTGAGGGATAGTGAGGGAGGTTGGAGAAGAGAGTAAAAAGAGGCCGCTTACCGGATTTGAAATTGGTGAGATGTTCCTTGGGCTGGTCGGTCTGAGGACCTGAGGTCATAGGTGGATCTTTCTCATGGAGCAAAGAGCAGGAGGACAGGGAATTGATCTCCCAAGGGAGGTCCCCTGATCTGAGTCACAGCACCAAATTTCATGTGCGTCCGTGTGAAGAGACCACCAAACAGGCTTTGTGTGAGCAATAAAGCTTTTAATCACCTGGGTGCAGGCGGGCTGAGTCCGAAAAGAGAGTCAGCGAAGGGAGATGGGGTGGGGCCGTTTTATAAGATTTGGGTAGGTAAAGGAAAATTACAGTCAAAGGGGGTTTGTTCTCTGGCAGGCAGGAGTGGGGGTTGCAAAGTACTCAGTGGGGGAGCTTTTTGAGCCAGGATCCGCCAGGAAAAGGACTTTCACAAGGTAACATCATCACTTAAGGCAAGGATGGGCCATTTTCACTTCTTTTGTGGTGGAATGTCATCAGTTAAGGCAAGGACCGGCCATTTACACTTCTTTTGTGGTGGAATGTCATCAGTTAAGGTGGGGCAGGGCATTTTCACTTCTTTTGTGATTCTTCAGTTACTTCAAGCCATCTGGGCATATACCTGCAAGTCACAGGGGATGCAATGGCTTAGCTTATGCTCAGAGGTCTGACAGATCTATTGCTGCCTTCATTTTTACCTTGTATTTCATTTATTTGTTTTTAAAATTTTAAACTAATTTTTTTTTTTTTTTTTTTTTTTGGTAGAGAGAGTCTCTTCATGTTGTCCAGGCAGGTCTCAAACTTCTGACCTCAAGTGATCCGCCTGCCCCATCCTCCCAAAGTGCTGGGATTACAGGCGTGAGCCACCACACCTGGCCTGTATTTTATTTTTTACTATGGAAACTTCCCAAAACAAACAAAAGTACATAGGATGGCATAATGAATCCCCATGTACCCCTCAGCCAGCTTCGACAGTTACCAACATGTGGCCAAGCCTATTTCATTTCTACCTCTACCCCCTTCCCATATTAGAGTAAATCCTGGACATCGTATCATTTCGTCTATAAGTGTTGCTGTCTAAAAGAGATCATCTTACCTTTCAACAGATGGTAATTGCACTGCAGAACACCACCACGACCAGCCGCTACCTGCGAGTCCTCCCGCCTTCCACGCCATACTTCGCTCTGGGACTGGGTAAGTTCAGTATTTGTAAGTTCATTAGTAGTAGTGGTAATAGTAGTGGTGGTATTAGTAGTAATAGTAGTAGTGGTGGTAGTAATGGTAGCAATGATAGTAGTAGTAGTGGTGGTAGTAGTAGTAGTGATGGTGGTAGTAGTGGTAGTAGTAGTGGTGGTGGTGGTAGTAGTAGTAATAGTAGTGGTGGTGGTGGTAGTGTAGTAGTAGTAGTGGTGGTGGTAGTAGTAGTAGTAGTAGTGGTGGTGGTGGTGGTAGTAGTAGTGGTAGTAGTAGTAGTGGTAGTAGTAGTAGTGGTAGTAGTAGTGGTGGTGGTAGTGGTGGTGGTAGTAGTAGTGGCAGTAGTAGTAGTGGTGGTGGTAGTAGTGGTGGTAGTAGTAGTGATAGTAATAGTAGTGGTGGTGGTAGTAGTAGTAGTGGTGGGGGTGGCAGTGGTAGTAGTAGTAGTGGTGGTGGTGGTAGTAGTAGTAGTAGCAGTAGCAGTACTGCTACTACTTTGAGGATTGCCTCAAAGTCACTTGCTGGGCTTGCTGCCAGTTGCTGACTCCCACCCTGAGTCTACAGCCCGGGCCTGGACTCCCCCCATCAGCAGTCCTTGAGGGCTCCTCATGCTCCACCAGCAATGTGTCCTCAGAGCCTTGACAGCTCCTTTCTCCTGACCGCCTCCACCCAGGCACTGGTCCTGCTATCTCCCCACTCCTCATGCTGCCATTCTCCTCAATCAGGCCCTCTCCATTCCTCACTTAAGCCTCGGCAGCAGCCCCCCAGCCAGCCTTCCTACTTTAGTGTCACAGTATTTGTCTCAAGAACAACTCTGATCATGTCACCCCGTTCAGAAATCTCAAAAGTTTCTCTGCTATCCACCAAAGAAATTCTAAGCCATAGGGCCAGGCATGGCCCCACCTGACCTTTCTGGATGGATGGTGTCATTTCCCCCCAGGTTCTGGCATGCTTACCTGGAGTCGCCACCCTTGCAGCCTGCTCCCCTCACATGCCCTTGTCCTGCCATCAGCGCGGCTTTGGCCCAGAAGGCACTTACAGAGCCAGCCCTGGCAGGGCTGGGGTCTGTACCAGCTGAGCTCAAGCCCTGGTGGCTGGCTGCTCCCAGGATCCTCACTTGTCACTTTTGTCATGCACAGGGATGTTCCCAGGAAAAGGTGGAATGGTGGCTCCTGGAATGACCTGCCAGTACGTTGTCCAGTTTTTTCCCGACTGCCTTGGGGATTTTGATGATTTTATTTTAGTGGAGACCCAGTCAGCCCACACACTTCTGATCCCCCTGCAGGCCCGGAGGCCGCCCCCTGTGCTGACATGTGAGTGTGCACCGTAGCTTCCCACAGATTCAGTTAAGGTTGGAGAGTCCCCATAAGGACTGCCTGCCTCTCAGGTTCCCTTTGTAGCAGCACACAGCTTGGCTCTCTTGGGCAGGGGCCGTGGGTCCTGCAGAGGAAACTGCTAGCAGCTTCTGTAGCCATCCATAGTGTCAAGCCATGATTGTTCTGCTTGCTTTTGGGTTTTCTCAGTGGAGGTTGACTCACAGCAGGGGATGAGGCCAACAGTCCAGCTAACCCCACCATAGGTTTTGCTGGCTTATGAACATCCCTGAGGGGACCTGTGCCACAGTGGGCAAGGAAGAAGTGCCTGTGCACCCTGAGGAGTCCTAACAGGTCGTTGTTGTCCTCGTGGCTGTGGGGGTAGGAGTCCTTAGCAAAGCTGGCTTCAGCTGGGCTCCCTCAGTGACAAGCTTCTACAGCTGGGCATAGGCTGGAATTTGGGACCGTGATCCCCCTTACTTCTGCCATAGCCCCCAAGGACCATGCTGGGTGGCCCTGGCTGAGCATGAATCCACAATGGGCACTGACTTCTGCTGCTCTAGCCGGGAGTGAATAGAGTCCCATGGCACTATTGCCATATGGCCAGCAGCAGCCTGGGCAGAGCCCAAGTGAGTGCAGGGTCAGGACATGTCCCCACTCATCCTCTCTGCATAGGGTGCTGGGCTGGGACCAGCTGTCCTGATCTCTGGCTTACCTCAGGAGAAGCATGACAGTAGGGCCTATTAAGAGTGACCTGTTGTTTCTCTTGCACATGTTCTCCTGTGGCTACAGTGTCACCGGTGTTGGACTGTGGTTACTGCCTCATTGGGGGAGTCAAGATGACCAGATTCATCTGCAAAAATGTGGGTTTCAGTGTTGGCAGGTTCTGCATTATGCCCAAAACAAGCTGGCCACCACTAAGTTTCAAGGTGAGTGATCACAGGTTGCTAACTGGAAAAATTACAAGTCCATCAAAGGAAATAACCCCCAGAGGAACTTACTAGAGTATACCTATGATTGGAAACACACAGAACGCAGAGTGTTGTAAACTCTCTATGCAACTGCCACAACCCGAATGAGAATGGATGTATAAGGGTCCAGTGTTGTAGTTCTGGTTATGTCACTAAAACCTGTACCATGCTGGGCAAGCGGTATCACCTCTCTTATCCTTCAAGCCCTGGCTCAAATGTGACTGCATTCACTCATTCAGTCCTTCTTTATTGTAGCAAATGACTGAATAGTTCAGAGGTTACAAATTGGCTGCCCTTTGGCCAAATTCTGCTGGTATTTGTTTGGCACAGCACTTAACATTTTCTGAGCCAACATTTAAAAATAAGGAGATTTGGCCAGGCGCAGTGGCTCACACATGTAATCCCAGCACTTTGGGAGGCTGAGGCGGGCAGATTACCTGAGGTCAGGGGTTTGAGACCAGCCTGGCCAATATGATGAAACACCTTCTCTACTAAAAATAAAAAATTAGCCGGGTGTGGTGGCATGTGCCTGTAGTCCCAGCTACTCAGGAGGCTGAGGAAGGAGAATCACTTGAACCCGGGAGGTGGAGGTTGCAGTGAGCCGAGATCGCACCACTACACTCCAGCCTGGGCGACAGAGTGAGACTCCGTCTCAAAAAAAAAAAAAAAAAAAAAATGGAGATTTTATATAAAGTTCTACATCTCCAGTCCTTTGAAAAACTGGAAGATATGAAGGCCAGGGCCAGGATTCACTGTGAGCCTGTTGGCCAGGGCTGGGGGCAGGCCCTGTGTACCTTGTCCTGAGTGCCCAGCTCCACCAGTCCCAAGAGCATCCCAGCACTGACACCATCCATCAGCATGCTCACACCATCCATCAGCACTGACACCATCCATCAGCACTGACACCATCCATTAGCATGCTCACACCATTATTTTTCTCATAGCAAAGATATTTATTTGTACCCAGAAAACAAGGGATACATCTAGAGGATGACATTTCAAGATGTTCCAAGAAAGACATTTCACTCATTTCTGTTACTGACCAGGGTCTTGTAGGCATGGGTTTATGTCCCTGGCATGCTAAGTGACTTCTTGTGTAGGCACTGGGGCTGCAGCTCTCGTGCCTCAGGAGCTTGTAGCCAGGGGTGGGTCAGGGTTGGAGGCAGACACATATGCTAGCACCTGTGACACTGGGTGTTACTGTAGGAAAAGGACAATGTGCTTTGGGAGCCCAGGGGAGGGCCCACTCAGCTCACCTCCTGAGTGAGACCTTCTCACACACTTGTCACTTTGTGTCCCAATCACTTGGTGATGGTGTTCCTTGTACCTCCTGTCAGTAGTCAGCTCTTCACAGATGTTCTAAGACTTACTCTCCTTAACCTTCAGAACCTCACCTGGTACCTGGTGATGGCTGAGTAAATGCCTGCTGAATGAATAAGCCTCAGTTTTTTCATTACCATGTGACTGGATGATCCTTAAGTTCCTTCACATTGCAAAATGGATGTTTGAAGGAGAGAAGTTTGCAATCTGAATACTGGCTTTTACAATGTCTTCCACACTGTTGGGTAATCTGCTTTTCTTTAAGGCCATTGCAACCGTCGGCTTTGTTGAACAACCTCCTTTTGGAATCCTGCCTTCGGTGTTTGAGCTGGCCCCGGGACATGCTATATTAGTGGAGGTAGGTAACCAGACATTGGCATATATTTCCTCAACTGCTTGCATGCTTGCATTTGTCTCTGTTTTCATGACTCAAGTGTCCAGTCCCATCCCATATCCCAGCCTTAGTGACTTCTGGGTAGACGCATATTCTTGCATTCTGTAGGGTGATGTCAGATGTCATTTGACTGTCTTATGAGCATTTTCACAAAGCAAATGCAGATAGCCCTAGCATCACATCACAAACCTGAGCCTCGCTAGTCCACACCTTTAGTCTGGGAGCTACCTCCACCAATGTCCAAGCTGCCTCCAAGATCTTCCCTTGGTTCTTCAGTCTCTCCTGGGTCTTCCCTCCCCCAGGCCCCTCTATCATCTGGTACCTGATTATTGGGGTTATTGTGGCTTTGTTCTCACTTGCCTGCTTCATCCTCAGTTTGTATAGTCAGCAAGGCCCAACTCCGTTACGCCTCATCCTGAACCTCTGCAGAAGCTCTCAGTGGTCTGCCCCTGGCTGTGGGCATCTCCTTTCCTAACTGGCCCCTTTTGCTGCCCCCTTCAGCTGATCACACCTGCTTGCTGGTCCCCAGAGGTGCCCGTGAGAAATGGTGATACTTCCTGTCCCTGTTGCAGCACACTGCCACTCTCCCCGATTCCTGGTCTAGGAGTCTGACTCCACTTCATGTGACTGGGTGTGGGCTGCTACAGACATGCTTTGGCCTTTCACACTAGCCTGCCGAGGGAGGCCCCTGACATTCAGGAGCAAAAACCGTCTGGCTTCTGGGGGGTGGGTTTGGCCTATGCCATATCACCAGGTAGTGAGATCCAGCAGCCCTTATTCTTAAACTCAGCTGCACATTGCAATCACCTGAGAGACCTGGAAACAACACCAAGGCCCTACCCCTGAGGTTCTGAGTTCACTAGACTGGGCTGTGGCCTGGGTGCCGGACTTCTAAAGTCCCCCAGGGAATGCTGGTGTGCAGCCAAGTTGGAGTTCAACTGCCACAGCGACTCTGCCATGCTGTCAGGAAGGGCTTCCTCTTATCAGCTGCTTTCTAGTTTCAAGTGCCCAGTAGGTTCTGCAGCCCTAGGATGTGGCTCTCTTATTCATGTCCCTGCTCATCTGATCCCTGATGAGAAACTAGTTCTTGGGATTGAGACTGAGCCAGTTCAGGGGCTTTGTCAGGCCTCATCTACTGCTGAGGGGCAGGTTGGGTCTACAAGGCCCATACACGGGCCAGGTTCCCTGTTCTCTTGGTGTAGTCCAGGACTTGTCACAGGCTCATTGAAGCATTAAGGAATTGGAGCTGCTCTGCCCTGGACATCCCCCTCATCCCATCCTCCTGGGATCTCCAAGTAAAGGAAGAGGGTAGCAGCAGGACTCTTAGGGGAGTAGTGAGGGAGCTGGGGAAGGCTTTCCCCTTGGCATTTCTTGCGTATTTTGTTTACTGATTGTTTGGGGGTTTGTCTGTTCCAAAATGTATTCATAGTTCCAAATAAGAAATACATTTGCATGATTAAAAATTCAAAAGAGAGACTGGGTGCAGTGACTCAGGTCTGTACTCCTAGCACTTTGGGAGGCTAAAGCAAGAGAACTGCTGAGTCTGGGAGTTAAAGACCAGCCTGGGCAACATAGTGATATACTGTCTGTATAGACAATTTTTAAAGTAAAAAATAAATTCAAAAGAGCCAGGTGTAGTGGCTCACACCTATAATCTCAACACTTTGGGAGGTCAAGATAGGAGGATCACTTGAGGCCAGGAGTTTGAGTTTACAGTGAACTGTGATTGAGCCACTGTACTCCATCCTGGGCAACAGAGTGAAACCCTGTCCTAAAAATAAATAAATAAAAATAAAACATTCAAAAGATGTAAACAGGTAAACAGTGAAATGCTCCCTTTCACCCCAGTTCCTCAGCCATCCAGAGGCCATACCTGGCCAGTTTTCTGAATGCCCTTCCAGAGATAGTCTATGCCCAAATAAGCAACTGCACATGTTTTTACCCCCATTTTTTTCTTCACACACAAAGTTGCCCACTCTATACTCTGTTCTTTGCCTTGTGTTTTCTACTTAACTCTATATCTTAGAGATCATTCTCGTATGTTTTAATAACTGCATAGTATCCTACTGTGTGAATGGACCATAATTTAGTTCAGCAGTCTCCTGCTGATTGACCTGAAGATTTTTTTCTGATCTCTGGCTACAAATTATGTATAAATTATATATACATCACTCTGTCCAAGGATGAGTCTACCCACAGGATACAGTCCTTGAAGTAGATTTGCTGATCCAGCGCTTTATGCCCTCATAATTGTAATGCATGTTGCCAAAATCCTTACCATGCGGATTGTACCAATTTATACTTTCAACAGCAGTATGTAAGGGTGTCTGTTTCTTTACACCTTTGCCAATACAGTATATTATAAAACTTAGAAACTGTTCATGGACGTTGTATATAAAAACATATACAAAAATAGAATAATGATCATCCATGTATTCATTACTCATCTTCAACAATTATCAACCCTTGGCCAATCTTATTACATCTATACCCCTCCATTTCCCTCAGACATTCCCCACCCTGCTCTTCTAGATTATTTTGAACAAAATCAAGACAAAATATCATTGCATTTAACAGAATGAAACTAGACCTGTGTCTCTCACCATATACAAAAATTAACTTATTAATAAAATGGATTAAAGATTTAAATATAAGACTTGAAAATGTAAAACTACTAGAAGGAAATGGGGGAAATCTGTATGACATTGGTCTGGGCAATGATTTTTTGTATATGATCTCAAAAGCACTGGCAACAAAAGTGAAAATAGGGGCCAGGTGCCGTGGCTCAGCACTTTGGGAGGCTGAGGTGGGAGGATTTCTTGAGCCCAGGAGTTTGAGACCAGCCTGGGCAACATAAGGAGACCCCATCTCTATAAAAAATTTAAAAAACTAGCCGAGTGTGGTGGCATGCACCTGTGGTCTCAGCTACTTGGGAGCTGAAGTGGGAGGATCGCTTGAGCTCAGGTGTTAGAGGCTGCAGTGAGAAATGATCACACCACTGCACTCCAGCCTGGGTGACAGAGCAAGATCCTGTCTCAAAAAGCAAAACAAACAAATGGACAAACAAAAAAACAAACATGAATAGACAAATGGGATTACCTCAAATGAAAAAGCTTCTACACGGCAAAGGAAACAAGCAACAGAGTGAAGAGACAATCTGTGAAATGGGAGAAAATACTATCACATCTGAGGAGGGGTTAACTCCCAAAATATATAAGGAACTTAATGCAATAGCAAGAAAACAACTTGCTTTTTTTAATGGGCTAAAGACCAAATAGACATTCCTCAAAAGAAGACATATAAATGGTCAATGAGTATATGAAAACATTCTCAACATCATTAATCATCAGGGAAATGCAAATTAAAACCACAGTGAGCTCCCACCTGACACCCGTTAGAATGGCTATTATCAGAAAGATGAAAGGTAAGTGTTGATGAGGATGTAGAGAAAAGGGAATCCTTGCCCACTGTTGATGGGAACGTAAATTAGTACAGCCGTTATGGAAAATAATATGGAGTTCCTTCAAAAAATTAAAAATGGAACTACCATGTGATTCAGCAGTCCTACTACTAGGTATATATACAAATGAAATCTGGCTGGAGTGCAGTGATGTGATCATTGCTCACTGCATCCTCTAACTCCTGGGCTCAAAAGATACCATTTAAAAGATATCCGCACTCTTATGTTCATTGTGTCATTCACAATAGGCAAGCTATGGAATCACCCTAAGTGTCTATTGATAGAGGATAAAGAAAATGAGGTATATGTACACAATGGAATAACAGCCCTGCAAAAGAAGGAAATCCTGTCGTTTGTGACAACATGGATAAGTCTGGAGGACATTATGTGAAGCCAAGCACAGAAAGACAAATACTGCATGATTGCACCTATATGTTGGACCTTAAATAATTGAACTCATAAAAGCAGAGAGTAGAATGGTGATTACCAGGGCTGGGGGTTAGGGGAATTGGGGAAAAAATAGAAAACAAATCATTGCATTTATGACAGCTCACCTTCTGCTCTTTGCCAGTATGAGTGGTAAAAAGCCATTCTTCTGGCTGGTTTTCATTGACATTTCTCTTATTATGAATGAGGGTATGTTTTGTCATTCATTTAAGGGCCATTTGTATTTTGGTCTCTGTGAACTTTATCTTCATATCCTTTTAGCTTGCTCCCTGCTTTTCTCTGGGGTGGAGCTAGGGTAAAACACTTGGCCTTAGGAGTAAGGTGGGAGGTGGCAGGGAGGGGAACAGAGAGTGAAGAGCAAAGAAAGGGGTGTGTGTCTGAGAGGAGGAGGGTGGGATGCGGGGAGGGTGGAAGCCCTTTAATGGGAGGTAACGGAACAACCCTTCTCTCCCCCAGGTCTTGTTTTCCCCAAAGAGCCTAGGAAAGGCAGAGCAGACCTTCATCATCATGTGCGACAACTGCCAGATAAAGGAGCTGGTGACCATAGGTGGGCTTGAGTGTACTCCCAGGGGCAGGGCTGGAGAGGCTGCCCCAGCTCCAGGGGCCACTGACCGCAGTAGCATTAGCAGCAGCCCACCTGTTTCCTCTGTGTGTCAGGAGCGCACATTAAGAATGCTGCAGCCTCCAGGTGCCAGAGTCTAGTTTCAGGCCCATTGCTCTGGTCTGACTTTGGAGACCCAAGCCAATGTGGCCTCCAAGACAGTCCAAGGAGCCTTCTAGCAAGAGACAGCTGGAAACCTGGGGTGAAATCTTTCATTGTTTCATTTTGAAACTCACTTTGATCTCCTTTGGGGAATTGCCAGTGGCTCACACATAAACAGCCAGAGCCACCTCTAGATTTCTGCAGGGTTAGAAGAGGCATCTTAGGAATCGTGACAAGATGCCCCTGGCCGCCCCTCCCTCCCTTCCTCCCTCCCTCCTTCCTTCCCTCTTTTCCTCCTTCCCTCCCTCCTTTTCTCCCTTCTTCTCTCCGTTCCTCATTAATTGAGTGTCTGCTATATGCTAGGTTCTCAAAATCACCTCCTTTTGGTCTTCAAAGATGTGAGAACATTAACCTGTGTGCGGATATCCCCCTTTTCCCTCCAGTGTGAGCTTGCAGGAATCATGGTCAAGGCCAGCTGCATGTGGATGGCGGCATGCGTCCTGCAGCAGCCTTGGCCTGATTTCAGCCCTAGTGAGCCTTCACTGACTTCACTTACCCTACTTTGGCAGGAATTGGGCAGCTGATTGCTTTGGATCTGATCTATATTTCTGGTGAAAAAAGCCAACCAGACCCTGGAGAGCTCACAGACTTAACAGCCCAGCACTTCATACGATTTGAGCCTGAAAACCTTCGGTCCACGGCTAGG
This sequence comes from Pan troglodytes, assembly GCF_028858775.2. Classification (NCBI taxonomy): domain Eukaryota; kingdom Metazoa; phylum Chordata; class Mammalia; order Primates; family Hominidae; genus Pan; species Pan troglodytes. Next base: position 42,097,950 of record NC_086015.1, read on the forward strand.
AAGCAGCTGATTATTAGAAATGCTACGTGGGTAACCCCTGTGTGTGCCCCAATACCCAACCCTTCTTCTTGCTTACCTGGCCCTCAGTCCCAGTGAGACAGGAGGTCCTTCCAAGGGCCTGGGGAAGACTGGGCACAGAATGGATATCCAAATTCAATTGAGGGATCCAGATTGACCCAGTCTATCATGGAAACCAGTAGCCACTCTTGGCTACTTAAATTTAAATCAATTAACATTAAATTAAGAGCTCACTTCCTCAGTGGCACCAGCCACATGTAGCTAGTGGCTGTCATATTGGACAGTGCAGATCTGTAAGATCTCCATCCCTTCAGGAAGTTATGTTAGATAGTGCTGCCCCAAATCATCCTGGACCATCCCTAGCCAGCCCCAGCTTTCCAGAGAGGACATACCATGCCTGTGTAGGGGAAGCCATCCAAGTCCCAGGGGCAGACAGACTATAGTCTGTGGGTTTCATTCTCCTTGCCATTTATTTCCTGACCTGCCTCTGAGCACTACCATGAAACCAGGACAAATCTCAGGGAGCCTCCCAACCAGGGCTGCCCTGGGGACCCCAGACATTACACAGGACTCTGTCACCTCTCCCCCGGGATAGCTGCAAGTCCTGCCCCTCCTATGCTATGGAGTTGCCACTGTTCCTGTTGGCAGCCAGTAGGCACATATCTTTCTGGACACAGCTGTCCTGGGAGCCCATAACAGGAAAGGCAGAGGGCAGGAATGGGGTTGATGTGGCAAACCTTGGAAACTCATGTGGTGAGAGACACTGCAGAAGATCTTCCCAATATTAGGGGGTGATGCATAGCCTCTTCCACTTTAATGATTGGAACATGAGTTCCTGACTTACCATGTCCCCTGAGTCATGGTAGGTCCAACCTCCAGCTGCCATGGCTGGGAAGCGAGGAGCTCTCTTACATAGTCTCTGTCTTAGACTCCCTCGCCCACCTGCTGCCCCTCCTCCATTGGAGGGTCCTCCATTGGAAGGGTGTGAAGGCTGACCTGGTTTCTTCCTGTTCCTAGGTACTTTCCTGCTCCCTCTTAGAGCAGGGCAGGGAGGCATGGGGTGGAGGGACCTGGGACATGTCCAGCAGAACTGGGACATGGCCTTGGATGTGTTGCCCCCACAGGCACGTGGAGCTGGCCTTCTACTGGCAGATCATGAAGCCCAACCTGCAGCCCCTCATGCCTGGAGAAACCTTCAGCATGGACAGCATCAAGTGCTACCCCGACAAGGAGACTGCCTTCTCCATCATGCCCAGAAAGGGGGTTCTAAGCCCCCACACAGACCACGAGTTCATCCTGAGCTTTTCTCCTCATGAGGTTCAGATGGTGTCATCTCAGTAGCCACACATGGTTGGATCATGTATTTAGACCCCCCACCTGTGTTCTTCAATCACACTGAAGCCACAGCTGGGCCCACCGAGGTGCCATCCTGCCCAGGCCAGCACTTGGCTGAGTTGGGTTGGAGTACACACCTGGTGTGCGGGGCGAAGCAGCTCATTTTGTCTGGTCCTGATCCCAGACTCACCCCATCTGCAGCAAGACCCTTGGCCGGCTTCCTCCGCTCTGGGTGTCTCCCACATGTCTACTATGGCAAAAAAACATTACCATCCCCACCCATACCACAGCATCCCCTAGAGAGAGTGAGGTGCAGGGACCTGAGGGCCAGGTTAGCACAGCGCTGGCCCCAGCATGGAGGGAAGCCCTGTGGGCCACGGTTAGGCTAGAAGGGAATTCGAGCTGGGCATGAAAAGGATGCTCCGGGGCCATTGTTAGTGGGTTTGGGGCTGAGATGAGTGATCCTGCCTCTGGTCCCAGCATCCAGCTGCCTCGTTGTCTATCCTGGGAGGGTGTGGTGCTTCAGACACGTTGAGGGGCTTTGTCAGCATCAGGAAGGCCTTTGCTTCTTGCCCCCAGGCCCAGCTGAGACAGGCCCCTGAGTCCTGGCTCATGTTCTGGCAGCAACTTCACTTTTCCTAAGGAGGGGAGGAGGCAGCAGGGAAGCAACCCTGGGTTTTCAGAAGGTCCTTCTGATGGCTAGGCTAAGGGGAGGAAGAATTCCTGCCATGCCCCAGCCTTCTCCAGGACAACCTGCTGGAACGCAGTGGTGTTTTCAGGGCACTGTGTTTGCCTTGCAGCTGAGGGATTTTCACAGTGTGCTCCAGATGGTGCTAGAGGAAGTCCCAGAGCCTGTAAGGTGAGAGAAACTGGGCCCTGGATGAGAAGTGGGCAGCTGGGCCTTCCCCCACCTTGGGGGTTCTCCTGGGGAAGGTATCAGGTGAGGGGGAGTGGGCAGCCTGGCCCCCGCAGGCTTTGGGGAGTGAGAGCATTTTTTTTGCCTTGCCCTGGCAACCCAGCCCTACAATGGGCTGAGCACACTAAGCTCGCTAAACTCACTATGAGGCCACCCCAGGAACTTTGGAGCTGTGCCCCAGGCCCATTGTTGCTCTTGGGGAGCCAAACTGGGGGTCCCTCGGTGGTGGTGAGTGCGGAGGAAAAGCTTTGCCCCCCATGGTGTAAACCTTCAGGCTGGGGCTCCAGGCAGCCCAGTGCAGAGATCCCAGGCTGGAGGGCTGCAGATGGTCCCTGGAGGCAGCAGGGCAGTGCCCCGTCCCAGTCCTTACGCTAAACCACTGTCACAGCCATCGGTGCTTATCACCTTTCAGGCACTGGCTAATGCCTCTGATTTAGGGGGCTCAGGAGCTGTGGGTTAGGCAGTGTTTTTTTTTTTCACAAGGCCAAACATGTGGGACAGAGGCAGGGACACTCTAGGATGTGCTTCCAGGTGTGCCGGCTCCTAGCTAACGGTGGGTTTGTGTTTAGTTCAGAAGCGGAGAGCCTGGGGCACTCCTCCTACTCTGTGGATGATGTGATTGTCCTGGAAATCGAGGTGAAAGGCTCAGTAGAACCTTTCCAGGTTCTCTTAGAGCCATATGCCCTCATCATCCCAGGGGAGAACTACATTGGGATAAATGTGAAGAAGGCTTTTAAGGTAGGTCGTTGTCTCTCCCCTGCCTAGGCTGGCCGAGGCAGTGTTGACATGAGTGCAAGTGTAGGGAGGATATGGCAGGAGGGGCAGATGGTAGCAGCCACTGCATGGAGGCTGAGGCTATTCCCAGGGCTTTGAACCCAACTTGACTTGCACAGATGCATAGGCCAGGCATGGCTGTCTTCTTTTATCAGCCTCCCAGAATCCTCTGAAAGTTAGGGCTATGGAACCTATTCCCATCCTTGGCAGAGTATGTCAGCCACAGGCACTGCAGTGTGGAGGGAGGGTGCTTTTGGGTTGGGAGGCCCATGGCTTTGGGTGGCCAGGAATTAGCCGGGAAGTGTCATATGGACTCTTTACGAGCCCACAATCCTACAGTCCTTCAGCAGGTACAGAATTGACATGAAGGGGCAGTAAATGGGCAGCCTGGTCTCGGGTGTCTTTCAGATGTGGAACAACAGCAAGTCACCCATTAGATACCTGTGGGGGAAGATCAGCGACTGCCACATCATTGAAGTGGAGCCCGGCACAGGGGTCATAGGTACCTTGAGGACTGCCGGAGGGGTTGTGACCTGCCTGGGGCTGGCTCAGGAAGAAATCTTCAGAGTTAAAGGGGCTTGTGCAGGGCTTTTGGTGTCCTGTGACTGCTCTGGCTGAGGCCTGGGATGTGAGGGAGATGAGAAGTCTGTGCAAGCCAGATGTCTGGGCCCAATCATAGGAGGAAACTGCCTCTGCTTCTCCTCTCCACCTCTCCCTTTCCCTCTCTTCTCAGAGCCCAGTGAGGTCGGGGATTTTGAGTTGAACTTTACTGGGGGTGTCCCTGGCCCCACAAGCCAGGACCTGCTGTGTGAAATCGAAGACTCACCCTCGCCAGTGGTGTTACACATTGAGGCTGTCTTTAAGGTGCTGCAGGTGGAGCTGGGCAGTGGGGTGGGCCCAGAGAGGTGGCAGGGCTGGGACACTGAGCCATCCCCAGGTGGCCCAGTGACAGGCCCTCTGGGTGTCTCAGGGGCCTGCCCTCATCATCAACGTCTCAGCCCTTCAGTTTGGTCTGCTCCGCCTGGGGCAGAAAGCCACAAACTCCATCCAGATCCGGAACGTCAGCCAGCTCCCAGCCACATGGCGCATGAAGGAGAGCCCAGTCTGCCTCCAGGAAAGGCCTGAGGATGTAAGTCAGGCACTGCTGGTTCCTCTGGTGCCCCCACAATGAACCCGTTTAGCTTGCCCTGGTGAAACTTGCCCTGGTGTGTTTAGATCAGAGCTTCGAGGCTGGTGGAGGAAAAGCCTGCCTGGTGACTTCGGCCTGGCGGTGCCTCCTGTTCTCCCCATCGCTGAGGCAGCTCAGCTCCTCTCTACAGCCAAATGTAATCCCCCATCAGCATTTCCTGTGCCTTTCACTACCATCGGATTTAGAAATAGGGCGTGGGTTTCTCCCTCAGAGCCGTCTGAGGCAGGAAGAGATGGGCAGCTAGGTTGGGCAGGAAGCCTCCAAGGCTGCTGCTGCTCCAGCCGCATTCCCACCTCCTCCCCACTCTCTGGAAGGTTCGGATCCTCCCAGGGATCTGCTACCAGATGGCATCTGGTCACAGGCTGGCAGCCCAAACCCAAGGCTCCAAAAAGAAAATTCAAGATTTATTTCGACTCAAATAGCACTTTTCACTATAAAAGTAGGAAAAAAAGCAGCTAAGTATTATCATAATCATATTTAAATGCAGTGGGCGATCTGGAACAAGACAAAGTCACACAAATCACCAGCTACTCGCAAAGTGCCCGCAGTGAGTCATACATCACCGCCCCTTCACCACGGCATGGCTGCAGCTCCCTGGTGGACTGCACATGTGAGACCCTGGCCATGTCTGGTGACCACACTCTCCTTCTGGCTGCTTCCCACCGAGGTCCCCATCCTGCTTGTCCACTTGCCCTCCAAGTCAGAACACCGCACACTTTTCCTTCTGTATTAAGGAGCCCAGGGAAGACAATCCAAGCCATGCATATACCTTATTTTGCTAGTGTGCATTCCCTTTCTGCAGGAAAGTGGGCTTTCCTTTCTATTCCAGGGAGGCCTCGCTCCTTTACCTGATGGCCTATAGCTGGGCACTCTGAAACCTAGAAGTTATGACAGTGTGCATCAAATTGCCAACGCCATTGCCAAGTACCTGTTACACAGGCTTGGAGTTCAATACTTTCCCTCCCAGGGCTCATCGATCTCCCACCATGGATCCTGAAACCACAAAAGACTAAGGCTGGGGCTTGGGCTGGGATGGGGCTGGGGGCAGGGTGGCATCAGTATCTTTAGTGTCCATGTTATGTTTAGCCAAGAACCCTTTCTTCAAATGAAACTTTATGCAAAAGCCCAGAACATAGAATAAACTGTGACTGCTCCAGCCACCCAGAGACCCCCTTGTTAGGCACCTCTGCCCCATCCTGCTTCTCCCCACATTCCAGTCCCCTGCACTTCTAGGGATTTCCTGGGATTTTCCAGAGCACAGTTAGAAGCTTACAGACCTCAGCCAGCCTCCTCATTTGATAGAGGAGAGACTGGAAGGGGCAGGGCTTCCCCAGGGTCATACGGCTGATGGGTAGCGGCATCACATCTGATGCCTCTTGTCTAGTTTTCAGTCTGTGGTGTTCTCCCACTGTGAAGAATAACTATGTTTTATAATGGAAATAATTGCCAATGTTATAGTATTGTAAGATAATTCCCTCTCTACAGTTCTCTGCACTCTATTCTTTTGAGCTCTCAAAAATAATGTTGGGATTTGGGGTTTGTTAGATGGTCTCAGATTAGGGGACACAGAGCTGCTGAAACCCAACCCTAGACTACAGCCACCCCCAGAGCTCCAGAGCTCCAAGGGAGATGCACATGAGCAACAAAGACAAAATAAAGCAAAGTGGCTCCTTACAGGGACAAGTGTCCTCTCTCAGTCAGGGCAGGAAGAATGGAATGTAAAGAGCCCTCCCCAGATGGGGACACTTTTCTTCCTGCTCTTTCCCTTCCCCTCTCCCTTTGTGTGTGTGCGCCTGGCATGGGAGGAGGAGCAGACCGGGGGCAGGGTGGGGGTGGGGGCGGGTAAATGAGGCTGAGCCTGCAGTAGGGGACAGAAGGAGGGGGTGGGGGAAAGACCACGTGGGTGCAAAGGAGAAATCTGGCCACAACAGACTCTCCCCTCCCCTAATCTAGTGACCTGGTGGCTTTCCTCAGTTGAAGCTGCTCAGAGGGCTACCCCCCTAGTTTGGCTCACCAGCTCTCCTCTGGCTCCCCAGCTCTCCCCATTTTCCCTGGAGCACCTCCCTCCACCTTCTATCTGTCAGATCTGGGCCAGGGCATGGGGCCCTCTGACTTATGTATTCCTTTACTTGGAGACTCAGTTTCTATGCTCTTAATCCTGAGACTCTTGTGGCTGTGGTCCCCCACCTGCTTGCCTGTTTCTGGATCCCAGATGGCTCTTGGAAGAGCTGGGGCAGCTTAGGAGTGACTTTGGTTAGGCATGGCCAGCCCCCAGTTCCTCTGCAATTCCAAGTGTCCTCAGTGCTCATCCTCCTGAGTGTTCTCCGGGGCAGGTGTCTCCCTTCGACATTGAGCCTTCGAGTGGCCAGCTTCACTCTCTGGGGGAGTGCAGGGTGGACATCACCTTGGAGGCCCTGCACTGCCAGCATCTGGAGACCGTCCTGGAGCTGGAGGTGGAAAATGGGGCCTGGAGGTAAGGGTGCCGTGGGAAGAGCCACTACAACAAACTCTGCATATTCGTGATGTATTTATCTATATTATATATTTATCTAGAGATGTTCTGGATTTAAAACTATTGAATCCAGAAAATTAGTATTCTATAAAATTTGTAAATTACAGAAAAGAAACTCAAAATGACCCATAATCCATTCCCTAGGGATGATCCACTGATAATATGTATATATCTTTCTAGGGTGTGTGTATTAAAGAGATGTAAATTAGTATAACTACTTTCGAAACTACGTTAGCATCAGCTAGTGTTTGCCCTTCTGAGTATACTCCCAGGGAAATCCTTATACATGCACAGTGGGAGATGTGTGCTCATGTTGGAATGCTCAGACTGGACTGTTCCTACAGGAAAAACTAGAAAAAACCACTGTCTGTCAACAGGAGAATGGACATTTAAAAAGTGTGACATATTTAAATGAGCACATACCACTGTATTCTGGGAGGAACATGCTAGAGGTTTCAAAGGTATTAGTAGTATTCCTTTTTTTCTTCTTCATTCTCCCTCCACTCCCCCACTTCCCTCCTTCTCTTTCTAGTGGAATACTTCTCACATATATAAAAACAGAAAGAATAGTATAATAAACCCCCACATACTCTTTCCTCCCTTCAATAATTGTCAACTCACTGCAAGTACTGTTTCATCCATATCCCCTATCTCCTTCTCCCCACTCCTTCCCAAATTATTTTCAAATAAAATATTCATTTTCCTGCTGGGCATGGTGGCTCACGCCTGTAATCCCAGCACTTTGGGAGGCCAAGGCAGGCAAATCATGAGGTCAGGAGTTCGAGATCAGCCTGGCCAATATGGTGAAACCCCGTCTTTACTAAAAATACAAAAATTAGCCGGGTGTGGTGGTGCTCGCCTGTAGTCCCAGCTACTTAGGAGGCTGAGGCAGAAGAATCACTTGAATCCTGGAGGCAGAGGTTGCAGTGAATGAATATATATATATATATTCATTTTCTTAAGCTGGCTGGTGATAATATTTTGTTTCTAAAGTTGTGTGGAGGTAGTACACAACTACCTCCACATGTTGTTTTATTATTCGTTAAACTATATATATGTTTAAACTGTATATATGTTTTATACTCATTTTTGCATATATTTGGTGTTTCATTGTAAAAACATTTAAATGCTCATTTAAATCTCTATGGATGCTCTTGAATTATGCTCCAAAAAGACTGTGTCATTTTATACTTCTGCCTACAGTGTGTGAGACTAGCCATTACCCCACACTCTCACCATGACAAATGTTATTGGACTTTGTATACTTGACCATCTGACAGTTGTTCAAATGTCCCCTCCTGTGATAACAAATACAGGTCTAGGTATGAGTCTTTGCATTGGTCCTTCAGGGCAATTTGTGGGCATTAGATGTGAAGGCTAAGTCGGCCTGCAGCTCAGGGGAAGGGCTTTCTATTAAGTCTTTGCTTATTTCCTTTCCTTTTCTGTCTCTCTTCTTTCTCCTGAAAGGACCTGTATTATCAGAATGTTTACAGTAGCAGGTGATGGAAACACAGACATTACCAACTTAGGCAAAAAAGAGGAAGCATTGGCTCATGTAACTGGGCATTCCCACCTTGCTGAATCCAAGGGCCCAACACTTTTCCCTTTGTCTGGTCTTCTGCTTCCTCTCTTTCTCTACCCTCTTTCCCCCTTCTCTACCTCCATCCCAGCCCCAACCCATCTGCTGCTCTTTTTTTGTGGGCCCTTCTCTCCCCTATTGACAAGGGCCCTTCGCACTCTGCCTTGGGGAGGGGCCACTTAGAGCTCCGGGCTCACACACTCCCACCTTAACAACCTCTGAGAGCGAATCTGGCTCTTTGCAGAGATAGGCCCTGATTGCTCTTGCTCTTGTGTGGGTCATGTACCGGCCCTTTCCCCTGCTGGGTGACAGGGAGGATCTGTCTCCAGAAGAGGCAATCATGTTTTGAAATTTCAAGCTTTGTTGTTCCTGCGTCTTTCCTTTTCTATAGTAATCTGTTATAGTCTTATCAATGCAACAGCCTCTCAGATTCCCCCAAGAAAACGAATTTCTGTTTTCCCAGATGTTGGAGTTCTTCTTTACTTTTTGAGTTTTCTTCTGCTTCTAGTAATCTTTGCCTGTCCAGTCCTGTTTTTGAATGGAGGAGGAAGTTGATTTGCATAAGGAGCTGGTGGTGTAAGTTTCTTCTGAGTAAAAGGGGGTAGATGTGGAGAGCACCCCTATTCTAAGGGGTGAAGTACATGTGAGTCACCACCCTCAGAGCACACAGCTAGCCTGAATCCATCAGAGAAAGGGACCTTTGGGGGAAACAGCCCTAAACAAACAGTGGAGAAAACCCACACTGGGCAGCTACACAAATCAATTCGTGCCTTCATTCATAAATAAGAATGAAGGAATAGCATCTTTCTGGTTGTTTCTTCCTCATGACAGTTGAGAGGTCCAGTGTTACTGCAGGCTCTGCCCTGGCCTCTCTCCAGCATGATACCCACAGTCTTCAGTGGGGGCAAATACTGTGGCAGCCCAGTCTTTTTCTTAATTTTCAATTTTAATTTTTATTATTTGTACAAATTTATGGGGTACATGTGCAATTGTGTTACGTGCGTAGATTATATAGTGGTCAAGTCAGGGCTTTAGGGTATCCATCACCCAAATAGCATACATTGTACTCATGAACTAATTTCTCATCACCCATTTCCCTCCTATGCCCTCACCCTTCCGAGTCTCTGTTGTCTATCATTCCAATCTCTATGTCCATATGTACATGTTTTTAGCACCCACTTGAGTGAGATCATGTGATATTTGACTTCTGTGCCTGGGGCAGCCCACTCTTCCATGTGTTGCTCTGAGCTCTGGGGCTGGAGCCCTGACCTGGCTAAGCCAATGGATCTTCAGCAGTGCTTTGCTCAGCTCCCCTGCCCTTTGATGCCCTCATTCCATCATTAAGTATTGCATTGCACGTAACCTGTGCAGGGATTTCAAGCAGCAGTTTTGTTCTCCTCTGTTTTATCAGTTAACCTGATCACATTATTTCTTTCTCCTATTTTCTTTTCCTTGTTTGCGTAACATTTTATTTGCTTTATTATCTTTTACTTCAAAATTTTCACAAATAGGGCATTTGCTAGATATTACATTTCTTTGCATTCACAATTTGTCTGTTTGGCACAAAGCTAGCTTTCTGCCTGTGTCAGCTTTGAATGTGCCTTCCTCACTAAGCTTAATCATTTTTTAGCTTAATCATTTTGATTTAAAGTGAGATACGTACGACTCTTCTTTTCACTTGAAGACTTAGAGGCTATTGTAGGGTTATCAGTTGGTCTAATTTCAATATTGTTGTGTCTCAAGAAATAGGGAGGCCTGAGGAGAGGGAGAGAGATGGGAATGACCAGTAAGTAGAGCAGTCAAAACGCACACAGCATTTACCAGTTGAGCCCATTATCGTATATGATTGCTGTTTATGGCACCCCAAAACAATTACAGTAGTAACATCAAAGATCACTAATCACAGGTTACCATAACAGCTATAACAAAAAAGTTTGCAAGACATGACACAGAGACATGAAATGAGGACATGCAATTGGAAAAATGACATTGATAGGCTTGCTCAATGCAGTGTTGTCACAAATCTTCGATTTGTAAAAATCACTATCTGTGAAGTGCAATAAAGCAGAGCATAATAACATGAGATATGTTTGTAACTGAATTTCTTATATAGGTCAATTTAGACTTTTTTCTTGGCCAGGCACAGTGGCTCATGCCTGTAATCCCAGCACTTTGGGAGGCTGAGGTGGGCGGATCACCTAAGGTCAGGAGTTGGAGACCAGGCTAGCCAACATGGTGAAACCCCATTTCTACTAAAAATACAAAAATTAGCTGGGTGTGGTGGTGCACACCTGTAATCCCAGCCACTCGGGAGGCTGAGGCATGAGAATAGCTTGAACCTGGGAGGCAGATGCTGCAGTGAGCCGAGATTGTGCCACTGCACTCCAGCCTGGGCAACAGAGCAAGACTCTGTATGCCCCACCCCACCCCCCAAAAAAAAGATGTTAGTTTTTTTTTTTTTTTTACTCAGTTTTGGTAGTTTGCATCACTGTAGGAATTTAGGAATTTGTCCATTTTATCTGTTATGTAATTTGTTGGTACATAGTTGTTAGTGGTATTCTCTGATAATTATTTTTATATCTGTATGATCAGTAGTGATGTCCCCACTTTCATTCCTGATTTCTCTAATTTGAGTCTTGAGCAAATTTTTCTTGGTCAGTCTAGTCTAGCTAAAGGTTTATCAATGTTGTTGATATTTTCAAAGAACCAGCTTTTGCTTTTGTTGATTTTCTGTAATATTTTTCTATTTTCTATTTCATTTATCTCTGCTTTCTAGTCTTTATTATTTCTGTCCTTCCACTTGCTTTGGGTTTAGTTTGCTCTTCTCTCTCTAGTTTCTTAAGGTAAAAGCTGAGGTTTTTGATTTGCAATGTTTCTTTTTTGTTTGTTTGTTTAAAGAAAATTGTATTTACAAATATAAATTTTCCTCTAACCACTGCCTTAGTTGCATCCTATAACTTTTCATATATCATGTTTTCATTTTCATTGATATAAAAGTATTTTCTAATTTTTCTTGTGGTTTCTTATTTGACTTGTTTATGAATGTGTTATTTAATTTGCACATATTTTGTTTCACAAATTTCTTTCTGTTGTTGATTTCTAATTTGATTCTATTGTTGTTGGAGAACCCACTTTATATAATTATAGTCCTTTAAAACTTATTCAGACTTGTTTTATGGGCTATTCTGGAGAATATTCCTTGTGCACTCGAGAAAAATAATGTATTCTGCTGTTATTGTGTAGAGTGTTGCCTGTTAGTTCTGTTTGGTTTATAGTGCTGTTTAAATCTTCTATTTCAATGTTTATCTTCTGGTTAGTTGTTTTTCCATTATTAAAAATGGGCTGTTGAAGTCTCCAACCATTATTGTTGAATTGCTGATCTCTCCTTCAGTTCTGTCAGTTTTTGCTTCATGTATTTTGTGGTGCTGTTGTTAGATACATACATGTTTATAATTGTTATATCTTTCTAATTGATCTTTTTATAATTATAAAATATCCTTCCTTGTCTCTAATAACCATTTTTGTCTTAAAGCCTATTTTATCTAACATTCATATATCTCCTGGAGCTCTCTTTTGGGTACTGTTTGCATGATATATATTTTTCCATCCTTTTTCTTTGAAACTATTTGTGTCTTTGAATCTAAAGTGTCTCTTGTAAACAGCATATACTTGGATCATTTTTAAAAAATCCATTTTGCTAATCTCTGCCTTTTGATTGGATTGTTTAATCCCTTTATATTTAATGTAAATACTGATAAAGTAGAACTTACATCTCCCATTTTGCTATTTGTTTTCTGTATGTATTTTGTGTTTCCTGCATTCCTTGTGTTTCCTGCATTCCTCCATTATTGCCTTCTTCTTTGTTAGATAGGTAGTTTCTAGTATGCCATTTTAATTTCCATGTTTCTTTTACTTTTTAAAAAGTTATTTTCTTACTGGTTGTCCAGGGCTTTACAGTATATCTTAATTTCAAAACAGTCTGGTTTAGATTAACACCAACTTAATTTCAATAGTCTGAAATGTTACTGTAATATAGCTCAGCTCTATTCTCTCCCCTTCCTTTGTACTATTATTGTCATACAAATTACGTATTTAAACATTATAGGTTTATCAAGAAAGTTTTACAGTTATTGGTTTATATAGTTGCCCTTTAAATCAGATAGAAAAGTAAGCAAAAATACATTTATTCTGTCTTTTGTATTTACATATGAATTTACCTTGATATGGTTATATCAGTCAAGGCTTAATATTTATTTCTTAATAACCTATTAAGACATTTATTACAAAGAATCAGCTTACACAACTATAGGGACTAGCTAGGCAAGCCTAAAATCTGTAGGGCAGGTTTTCAGGAAGGGCATGCTGGCATTTTTGGGGACAAGATGAAGCTGTTATAAACACATGGAATTTCTTTGTCTGGGTAACCCCATTTCTGCTTTTAAGACCTTTTAGTGGCCAGGCATGGTAGCTCACCTTTGTAATCCCAGCACTTTGGGAGGCCAAGGTGGGAGGATCACCTGAGGTCAGGAGTTTGAGACCAACCTGGCCAATACACTGAAACCTCATCTCTACTAAAAATACAAAAACTTGCCTGGCATGGTGGCACATGCCTGTAGTCCCAGCTACTCGGGAGTCTGAGGCAGTAGAATTTCTTGAACCCGGGAGGCAGAGGTTGCAGTGAGCCAAGATCGCACCACTGCACCCCAGCCTGGGTGACAGAGGGAGACTCTATCTCAAAAAAAAAAAAAAAAAAAAAAAGACCTTTCAACTAATTGAATTAGGCCCATCTAGATTATCTAGGATAATCTCCTTTACTTAAACTTAACTGATTATGAACATTAATCATACCTACAAAATACCTTCAGCCGTTCAGACATGTAAAGAGCTTGCCCATCAAGCTCCTGCTCTCACAACAAGGAAAGACTGAACAAACTGAAACAATGATTTTTCTTAGATCTATCAGAGAGTTGAGGTTGCAGGACAAGTGGCCACCCCAAAAGCTGGAGATATAGGCAAATACTGAGAATACAGATCAGTTTACCTGAAGCAGAAGAACACTTAAATGGTAGTTTCAACAAATTCCTGGTGGCTAAGTGTAGGCTAGCTTAAGAGTTTAAAAATCCTGGGGGCTCTGTAGGTTCTCATGGTGAAAACTGGAAAAAAAAATTCTCTCTTGTTTAGCCAGGGTGGGATGGGGAGGGGAAGTAACCATTCTGAAATATGCCCAGAGGAAAAGTGAAATAAGCCACTTTGAAATAAGCCACTTTGAAATAAGCCCAGAGTGTTCTTGCAACAATTTCTCTTACACCCGAGATTTCTACTTTTTGAGCAATTATAAATGGTACTATATTTTAAATTTCGATTTCCACATGTTTGTTGTTAGTATATAAAAATGTGATTCATTTTTGTATATTGATCTTATATCCTGAAACTTTGCTGAACCCACTCATTAATTCTAGAGTTTCTAAAAATATAGATACCTTGGGATTTTCTACATAGACTGCATGTCATCTAGAAATAGAGACAGCTTTACTTCTTCTTTTCTGATCAGTATGCCTTTTGTTTCCTTGTGTTCCAGCTACCTTCCTGTGTATGCTGAGGTACAGAAGCCCCATGTGTACCTACAGAGCAGCCAGGTGGAGGTTAGAAATCTCTACCTGGGTGTGCCCGCGAAGACAACCATCACACTTATCAATGGCACGCTCCTGCCTACCCAGTTCCACTGGGGCAAGGTGAGTGAGCCCACAGCATCAGGCAGCAGTCTGCAGCCCTCAGCCACAGAGGCCCACGTAGAGGGGGGCATTGTCCCCCAAATATCCTCACAGAACAGAGATACTCAGCCTCCCTCCCACAGCCTGTCCCTTGCTCATAGTGTACAAGAAAGCTCCTCAAAGGAGCAGCATATCTGGTCCAGCTTTTTCTTGCCCTGCCTCTAGGGAATTCCAGCTCCCTGACCAAGAAGGAGTTTCTGGTGAACATAGCTAGAGCCTCCCAGCCAACATAGCCCATGACTGGCCCAGGTAGCTGTTGGAGCCCAGTTGTGGTGCTGTTCCTGCCCGTGGCTGACTGGGGAGCTCTGAGTGTCGTGGGCCATAAGGCCACATCCATGTGCACCAGAAGCATCTGCCCTCTGCTCCCCATCCCTCGGGGCCTTCAAGGGCAGTTTCTTTAGTCCAGATAACCTCCCAACAAGTGGTAAAGTCCATCCAGGGTTGGGGAGGAGAGGAGAAGGGACCCGTGGTTTATCCCCAGAAGTGAGCACCCAGCCCTGTCGGTTTTGCTGTGGGCCCCAGTCTGCCAGTCTCCAGCATTGCATGCAGTAGTGCTGAGCACTCTCTGGATACTGGTCCATTCTGGGAGCCCAGTAAGTGACAACAGGCTCACTCATGTGTCTGCCAGCTCCTCGGGCACCAAGCAGATTTCTGCATGGTGACAGTCTCCCCCAAACATGGCCTGCTGGGCCCAAGCGAGGAGTGCCAGCTCAAGTTGGAGTTGACTGCTCATACCCAGGTGAGTAAGGCAATGTAGGGCCTGAGTGACCGGGAAGGCACCCTGCCAACCATATGCACCTGTGCCACCAGGGAGGCCCTAGCTTAGGCCACATTGCTGGTTCTTGTGGGTGGGGAAGAGATTTCTTGCATTTGGGTCTGGGGTCCCCATTCCTGCTGGGTCTGCTCCCTAGGGACACATGGTCAGAGAGCCTGGAGTAGGCCTGGATGTGCCCTGAGACCCACTGGCCATGCCTGGCCTTTGGCATGAGTTTTTGCCCTCCCCAGGCCATTCTCTGTGGCCGCAGGTGGGCCCAGCTTTCTGATTTGCCCAGAGATCCAGAGCAGAGCTGTTGCTCACAGCAGGCACTGTGCCAGGTACTACTCAGGGAGGCTAACTGGTACCTAGGTTTCCCGCTGGAGGCCACCAGGGTGGAATATGCTCAGTCATAGGGCCGTTCCTAGCTGTCCCTTTGTGGTTCTTGTGGAAAAAGAAACTTCCTCCTTGCAGAGACTTGCAGACTCAGGTCTCAGCTCCCCCTGGCAAATATGGGGATGGCCGGCCTGAGCTCTGGGACGACAGACAGGCAGGCCCAGGTGTGGAACAGATCTTGCTCAGGGAGGGTTTGATTTCTAGGGTAGCAGCTTCATCAGAGGAAGTGCGCAGCTTCTCCAGAGGCCCTCTCTGAGGGGTCTCCCTTCACGTGGGCATGCCCAGATATTTGGGGGCAGACTAAGACAGCCATAAGCCCTGAGGAAAGGGCCAGGCTTCCTGGGGCCGAGGGCGGGTCGACTGGCTGGGCTCACTGGAGGGACTGGAGTTGAGCCTGGCCAGAGGTCAAGGCCTTCGTGTTGAACCCTCCACAGCAATCCCCTGTGCTGCGGAAGACCATCTGGGCTCATCTTCAGAGGCCCCAGGCCTGGTCTGACCCCTGGATGGGCTTTCTTATAGGAAGAGCTGACCCATCTGGCCCTCCCTTGTCATGTGTCAGGCATGAAGAAGCCACTGGTTCTAGGCATTTCTGGGAAGCCGCAGGCACTGCAAGTGGCCATCACCATCTCTGAGGAGAGTTCTGATTGCAGGTGAGCCCAGGGTTGGTGGTCTGGGGGTGGCAGTGGACTGAGGAATGAGGCAGCCGCGCCCAGGACCAGCACGGCACTGTGGTATCAGTCTGCGCCCATCTGATTCCTGCAGCCAGGAAAATGCCACAGTGTTATTGCGGCCACTCACCACTCCTGTGGGGACAGCTCCCTTTACCCCGTCCCTGCCCTCTGTGTGGTCTCCCCACACACACTTGGAGGCGTGGTGCCCCGGCAGGCAGGAGATGGCAGGGGACAGGGCTGTAGTACCCTGGGCTTGCCCACATGAGGCCCAGCAACTGGGAGCCATGCCAGCATGCCGCTGGCCAGGGACGGTTTGTGCAGAGTTTGAGGCCTCTCTCAGCATCGTGGGTGGGCAGGAAAGGTGGGGCTGTGGTTGGCAGCTCAATGAAACAGGAGTCTGAGGATGAAGCCTGGTGTCTGGGCAGCTTCTGCATGCCCACCCAAGATGGCTCTCTGGGCAGGGCCAAGGGTGGTGTGTTACATAGTACCAATGGGCACAGGACAGTGTTTTCAGCACAGAGCAGTGGCCAGGCCACCCAAAGGAGCTCCGCCTGGACTTTGGCTCAGCGGTGCCACTGAGGACCCGTGTGACTCGCCAGCTCATTCTCACCAATCGCTCCCCAATACGGACCCCTTTCTCCCTCAAGTTTGAGTACTTCGGGAGCCCCCAAAACAGCCTGAGCAAAAAGACCAGCCTGTAAGTCTTGCTTCTTTCACTTCCCAGGGCAGATGAAGCTGGATGGGGTGTACCCTGTTGAGCCTCTGTGTGGCTTAGGTGGCCAGTGGCTGGTCGGTGTGAGAGATGGGAGTGTGTGTTTTTACAGGTAGACATGGGGACGGGCAGAGAGGAAATGGCTCCTGCTGTCCACCTCCCGGGCCCTGAGTGGGCGTGTGGGAGAGGCTGGGATTGCGGCCCCTTCTCCTCAGCCTGGCCTGCTGGAGTGGAGGCTTCTGATGGACCAGGCAAATGGGCGTGTAGTGAGGGAGAGGTTACTGTAGACAGAAGGAACTGTGCAGGCCAAAGGGTGGGAGGAATAGTTCAGGAGCAGGGAGTCTTCAGGGACCACTGATAGCGTGCCTGGGCTGACATGTGGAGAGTGAGATGGGGTGCCCCATAGATCAGACAGTGATCAGCAAAGCTACTATGTGTAAGGACAGAGGCAAGACCTAGAGTGCTGCTTACACATACACAGACACACACACACAGAGACACACGTACATATACACACACATGCATACACACATACATATACACA
Organism: Pan troglodytes; assembly: GCF_028858775.2. Lineage (NCBI taxonomy): Eukaryota > Metazoa > Chordata > Mammalia > Primates > Hominidae > Pan > Pan troglodytes. Next base: position 42,115,121 of record NC_086015.1, read on the forward strand.
TGCATACACACATACATGCATATACACATATACATACACATGCATAGACACAAATATACACACATACACATGTATACACATATACACACATGCACACACATATATACATATACATACATATGCACATACATACATGCTCATATACACACACACCCACATACACACATACACATAGGTGTGCCAGAACCAGCTAGCACTGGTTCAGGAGAACTGATTGTTAAATATTCAGGAATTTTGCAAATCTCTAACTTGAAATCAAACATTATAATTTAGGACTTTTTTTTCTGGAATCTCCACTGTGTGGACACCTCACCACCTAATCTAGTGAAGCAAGAGGGCCCAACTTAGAAACCACGGCTATGGGTGGAAGGCGACCCATGAACAGTTTATAAGGCATTAACTTTCTATTGTGGAAAGCTAGTGTGTACCCAATGCTGGACAGATGTCAGCAGGAAAAACTGGAAATGGGCCTGTTGCAGAATTCTGGGCTAGAGATGGGGAGTCTGGGCTGGGTTTGTGTCCAGGAGTAACCATGGCACAGAGCCTGTGGGCAGGGAGTCCTGCTTCAGAGCCCGCCTGGGTTTCTGGGGAGGTAATCCCTGCAGCCGGTGGGTGGCCCACAGCTGGGGATGTTTGAATGGTAGGGGTACAGTGGGAGCAAAGACCAGAGAAGGAGGTAAGGAAAGAACTGACCAGCTCTCCCCTGGGAAGAGCAGGCAGGGCCACCTTCCTCTGCTGGGCACCTGGTAGAATGCTGGTTGCTCTAGAACCTGGCTTGGGTCTTGGGACAGGCTTGTCTGACTTGATACTATTTCTGTGTCTCCACTTGTAAAGTCCCGACATGCCTCCTGTCCTGCTAAAGACAGTGCGGATGCAAGAGCACCTGGCCAAGCGAGAGCAGCTGGGTAAGCGCCACCAGGGTGGGGCTTCGGGGCCCAGGCCACGGCCAGAGCCACGGCCTTCTGTGGATGTGGGCTGGCAGCTGCCGGGGAGCGGGACCAGGACCAGAGACTGCTCTCAGATGGCCAAGGCGCTCCACCTGACAATGCCTCTTCCTGTTGAGGCCACTTCCCTTCTAGGGCACAGGCTCATGCACAGGGCCTGGACTCCATTTGGGATGGGAGTGGCTCATGAGGGAGGGCTCCCATGGGGACCCAGCCTCCCAGGGAGTAGAGAGGCTGACCACGCAGGACCCTGAGTAGCTTGCCTCTGGATTCCAGGCTCCCAGGAGGAGGGCACATGTAGCCTGACCAAGGAGAGGCTGGAGGGTGGCTTATCGGGGACAGTGCTTTGCTCACACCCGAGGGTTTGGACCTCACTCCCAACCCCAGGCCCGTGAATCCCCCACAGTTGCGGTTCTTTCCCAGATTTTATGGAGAGCATGCTATCCCACGGGAAAGGAGCTGCTTTCTTCCCTCACTTTTCCCAGGGCATGCTGGGGCCCTACCAGCAGCTGTGCATTGACATCACAGGCTGTGCCAACATGTGGGGCGAGTACTGGGACAACCTCATCTGCACGGTAAGGGCACACAAGAGGCCAGTGGCCTGGGGGGTGGAGAGTCTGCCCAGCCCTCGCCTTCAGCCTCTCTCCCCTCCAACACCTGGCCCTCAGACTCTCAAACCTCACCAGGTTGAAACGCGATGCCCACCGAGCTTGGGATGGGCATTCGTGTCTGAGGCAGCCTCTGGGGTTCTGGCTGAGGCATTTCAGGCAGGAGGGGTCCTCATAAGCAGTAGAACTTTCCACACCTTTTCCCAGGAGATGCAGGGCTGGGGCCATATCGAGGAGGGAAGAGGAGACAGTAGGCTGCTGCTTGGGCCAGGACCCAAGACCTGGAGTAGGGAGTGTGGAGTGGAGGGACAGTAGCAGCCTCCCAGAGCCACGTCCTTGCCCCGCCCTCGGTGGGGCTCACCCAGGGGTCCATTTAATTGCTCCAGCACTCAGCATAAATGGAGTATCTACTGTGTGTGGGTTCCTGTGTGGGCCGCTGTAGTGTGGAGGATACAGGGATGAATAAGGTAACCAGCAAGGCACCCCGAGTTTAGTCTGGAGGGATGAAACCTGCATACGTTATCCTACCGTTAAGTTGTTAAATAGAAGATTTTCATGAACTATTTAGTAAACTGAACAGATTAATTGTAGTAGATATTTGCTTTAAATTGTGTGTGTTCTGTATGACAAAGAATTGATCATGTTAATATAAAAAGGGATCTTAAGTAACAGGAAGCTGGGGAAAAGTATCCCAAGTGGGCAAGGTTTGAATAAACAACTCCAAGAAAGACAAATACAGACGGCCAATAAACATATTAAAATCTGTCACCACCACTGATAATTAAAGAAATGCAAAATAAAAGAGCCACAAAATACTGGTTTTGACACATTAGCAAGGTTTAAAAGTTGTTGGTGAAGATACAGGGGAAAGGGTGCTTTGAGCCCCCTTCTCCACGTCTGTCAGTAGAGGAGTGGATACAGACATTGGGCCACATCCCTAAGGGAATTCTGCACAGCCTGTTATATGATGCTGTAAACTCTTTATTAGTAAAAATTAATCCTATATTGTTCGCTGGGTGCAGTGGTTCATGCCTGTAATCCCAGCACTTTGGGAGGCTGAGGTGGGTGGATGTCTTGAGCTCAGGAGTTTGAGAGCAGCCTGGGCAACATGGCAAAACCCCTTCTCTACAAAAAATACAAAAATTAGCTGGGCGTGATGGCATATGTCTCTGGTCCCAGCTATTCAGGAGGCTGAGGTGGGAGGATCACTTGTGCCCAGGAGTTAGAGGTTGCAGTCAGCCAAGATCATGCCACTGCACTCCCGCCCGAGCGATGGAGCAAGACTCTGTCTCAACAATAATAATAATAATAATAATCCTATATTGTTAAAAGAAAAAATTATTAAAGGCATGTGCAGCATGCTCCCCATTTATATCTGGGTCTTCACGAAAGAAGTGTAGACACTTGTACACTGAAATGCTAACAGTAAGTCATGCCGCAGAGGTAGGATCGGAGGTGATTATCACACTCTTATATTTTCTAAAAATAAGATTACTTTTGATTAGCAGAGAAAAGTAATAAAGTTCTTTTCATTTAAAAGACAGAAATTTGATCAAAGGGACTACCAGAGGCCGAAGAGCCTCAGGCTTGCCAGGTGCAGTGGCTCACACTTGTAGATCCAACACTTTAGGAGGCTGAGGCAGGAAGATTGCTTGAGGCCAGTAGTTTGAGACCAGCCTAAGCAACATAGTAAGACCCCGTGTCTACTAAAAAAAAAAAAAAAAAAAAAAGTCCTCAGACTGGGAGCTTTGTGCAGGCTGCCTGGCTGGGAGGGAGAGTGGAGATGGCGGGAACTGGGAGAGAAGACAGAGTGGTACACAGTGAGGCTGGGACCAAACTGTGGGGCCCCTGGACAAGTGGGCTGGCTGGACAAGTGGAGGCCCTGCCCAGAGGGGATGTAGTGGCAACCGGTGACAGGAGTGACAAAGGGCTGGGGTGTGTTTGCAGGTGGGAGACCTGCTGCCGGAAGTCATCCCAGTGCACATGGCAGCAGTGGGCTGCCCCATCAGCTCCCTGAGGACCACCTCCTACACTACTGACCAGGCCCAGAAGGAACCAGCCATCAGGTGCTCCATGCTCAGCCTGAGCCTCTGCTCCCTGGTAGCCCCTGAAACCCTCCAGCCTCCGGGCTGGGCTGCCCACGTTGGCTTGTTATTCTCCAGCTGGCCTAGGGCCACTGGTGCCACCTACAAGAAGGTTCCAGGCCAGGATTTCCCTGGGGGAAGGTGGCCTCAGGGGACGTGGCCACCACCTGGACATCTCTGAGGGATTTTGTGGGGCAGAAGTGGCGAGTAGTCAGTGTGGTCCGAGGTCAGCACCAGCCCTGGGGCCCCTGGCACAGTTGAACTGGAATCAGCATAGTCTGCTCAGGGCAGGTGGGTGGGTTGCCAGGGCACAGGGCAGCCCCAGAGCCCAGCTCACCTTATGCCGCCTGGGGAAGGTGCCAGCCCCGAGTCTCATTAATTCTTGAGTGAGGCCAGACCACTGTGGTATTTCCCCCTGCCTGAGCCCCCAGTCCCAGCCCTCCTCCCTACCTGCAAGGTGTACGCTGGCTGTGGCTGTACTGAGTCCAGTCTGTCCCCCTCCAGGTTCGGCACCCAGGTCTCCGGAGGAGACACAGTTACCCGAACCCTTCGCCTGAATAACTCCAGCCCCTGTGGTAAGACATGCATGAGAGAAGTCAGTGTTCTTGCCACAGGCTGTGCCTTGTGGTGGGCCAGGCTGGGAGGGAAGGTGGGAGGGAAGCCGATGGCCCATGAATGGGACCCAGGTGTCCGGGGGCCTGTGGTTACGGAAGTGTGGATGGGCCCACGGATGCCCTGCTCTCATCAGGGTTGCTGTGTGGAGGAACAGACAATAAGAGGGGATCCCTTTCTCATTCCTCCAGCCGGCAGGACCTGACCTGCCTGAGAGCTGCTGGGGATACAGCGGGGACAGGACAGCAGGGTTTCTGCTGAGGGGCTTCCCTCCTGATGGGTGGGACAGATGTGACTGTGGGCTGCAGTGTGTGGAGTGTGTGGCATACAACTGAAGGGAAGGCGGGAGTGCTGGGGGAACGTGTTGAGGGGCCAGGCTCACCTGTGGAGGGGAGGCAGGGTGTAGGCTGAGTCTGAGAGGAAGGGTAAGCCGATGTGGGCCAGGGGAGCATGTGGGGGCAAAGAGTGCTCTGGGCCTGAGGAAAGGTTAGGAGAGGAAGCTGGTGACACTGAAGAGGGGGCCCTGGCCATGCTGGCCCGAGGAGAGCTGTGAGCAGGACTGAAGGCAGGAGGGGAGGGGAAGATGGGTTCAATGCAGGCAGATGTCTAGGTTTGGGACAGGACTTTGGGGACTTCTCAGTTTGGGGGCTTCTGGGAGATGAGGTGGGGCTACCGGCTGGGTGTGGGAAGGCAGATGGAGGTGTCAGAGGAGGGCAGGGACAGCTTGACATTGTCATGGTGCAGGCTGGAGAGAGAGCGATGGGGAGCCCCAGCTTAGGTTGGGGACAGATTGATGGGGGTGGCAATCTGTTCAGCTGGGCGACTTCCCCCAGTGGTACTCAGAGGGACGGCACAGTTCAGTTCTTTCAGGGTTAGGTGTTGCCAGGTGGGTGCAAAGGGAGATATGAGGATGCTGGCAAGACAGAGGTGGACATGGCAGCCCCCAAAGACTAGTCTGCCTGGGGAAGGATGTGAAAGCTGACATAGGCTGATGGATAGATGGGGAAAAGGAAGGGCATGTGGGGGTTAGAGAGCCCAGCCTGCCCACAAACAGGCCGGAAGGAGAAGCAGCTGTGGGAGAGAGCAGAGCACCTGCGTTCAGGCATCTGGACATGGAGACCTGGTCTTGTGACCATGAGGACTTCAGGTGATAGAGCCAAACGGCATAAGCCTGTAAAGCCTTTTTAAAATTTTAAATGAGAATTGCCTGGAAGTGGCATTAGAGAGGCAGAGAGGTACCCCCTCCACCTGGGTATGGGAGAACGGGTCATCTCTGTCTGGGGGTATGAGGAGGAGGGGGCCCGGGGGGGTTGTCTGCTCCTCCCTTATTCCTCACCCTGCCCCCCACATCTGCCCCAGACATCCGCCTGGATTGGGAGACCTATGTTCCAGAAGACAAGGAAGACCGGCTGGTGGAGCTGCTGGTGTTTTACGGACCACCTTTCCCGCTGCGGGACCAAGCCGGGAATGAGCTTGTGTGCCCTGATACCCCTGAGGGTGGCTGCCTCCTCTGGTCCCCAAGCCCCTCCAGTTCATCGGAATTCAGCCATGAAACTGACTCATCAGTGAGCAGGGGTGGAGGGGCGGGGCAGGCTGGCCACTGAGGTGTGGCCAGTAGGCTAGTTGAACCTCAGTGACTGCGTGAACCTCAGTGATTCCTTGGTGACAGGTTGAGGGCAGCTCCAGTGCCAGCAATAGGGTGGCACAGAAGCTCATCTCAGTCATCCTGCAGGCACATGAGGGGGTGCCCTCCGGCCACCTGTACTGTATCAGCCCCAAGCAGGTGGTGAGTTGGGGTATGGGCTGGGAGCTGTCTGCATTGGCCGGCCAGTGGGCATGGGACAGTGCTAAGGCTGCTGTGTCTATGCCAGGTGGTCCCTGCTGGGGGCAGCAGCACCATCTACATCTCCTTCACCCCTATGGTGCTCAGCCCTGAGATCCTGCACAAGGTGGAGTGTACTGGCTACGCCCTGGGTTTCATGAGCTTGGACAGCAAGGTGAGCTCTTCCAGCCTGGGGTGGGGGCCGCAGCCACTGCTCCCTCCTGGGTAGCATGCTGCCTACTCAGCCCAGGGATCTGCTATGATCAGACTTGGGCTCAGTAGGTGGAAAGGGAGATTCCAGGGAAGAGGCATCGCCTGCAGGACTTTGCGGTGGGACCCCTGAAACTGGACCTGCATAGCTACGTGAGGCCTGCACAGTGAGTCAGCTGGGGTGCCCCATCTCCTTTCATCCCCATGGGGTGCACCCTCAGCAGGCACTGGTGGAGCCAGGCAGGGTTCTCAGAGCAAAAGGACAGGCATGGGTGGAGAAGTCAGCAGAGGAGGCCAGGGAAAGGCTGGCCCGAGGCTGGATGAGCAGAGTGGGGGCAGCCAGGAGGCCCCAGGCGCCCGGCTTGCCCCAACAATGCCTATTGCTGGGCAGGCTAAGTGTGGAGCTGGACTACGGCGGCAGTATGGAATTCCAGTGCCAGGCCAGTGACCTCATTCCCGAGCAGCCCTGCTCTGGGGTGAGTGTGCTGCCACCCTCTGGCCCTGCCAGCTTACCTGGACCTCAGATGTCTCTGTGTGCCCTTCTGGGACTCAGGCCTTATAGTCTGAGTCCAAATCCCCTCCCCCAGCCCTACCCTAGAGCCATGGGGTTGAAGAGAGAGACAAGATGCATTCCCTGCCTCCTACCTCTGTGGCTGCCCAGGTGCTGAGTGAGCTGGTGACCACCCACCACCTGAAGCTGACCAACACTACAGAGATCCCACACTACTTCCGGCTTATGGTCTCCAGGCCCTTCTCTGTTTCTCAAGATGGGGTGAGCCGGGACCACAGAGCTCCTGGCCCTGGCCAGAAGCAGGAGTGTGAGGAGGAGACAGCCTCGGCGGACAAGCAGCTGGTGCTCCGAGCACAGGAGAACATGCTGGTCAGTGGGGGAGTCTGCAGCCCTTGCAGCGATGGCACACCCTCGCATGTGTACAGACAGCACCCCTGCACGCCACCCTCATGTGCTTGTACCCAGACGCAAACTGCATGCCTGACCCTGCCATACCCTGCATGAACACTCGGGGGTGCACTCCCACCAGAAACACCACATTCAGCACCTCTGCACAAGTGGCTGACATGGGCATGGCCACACCAGACGT